>NW_027362763.1:488564896-498564896 GCF_046119375.1 Phyllobates terribilis | reverse complement strand
AAATAAAATACAAATCATAAATGAGCCCTTAGGGGTATGTTCACACTGTTTCTGGAACGAAAAATCTATTCAGTATAAGTGAATCGGAATGTTTCTGTAGTATATACATAGATTTTGGCACACCAACAGTTGCAATCATTTTGCAGTAAATCTATGGCATATAATAACTTCCTTGGTCCACTCTTTTTGATCAGTATTTGTAAGCCAAAATCAGTAGTGGGTACCACTGATGCAAAATGTCATAATACTGCCACATGAAGGCTTTGTCCCTTGCCGCAAAGTCAGGGATTCCAAATCAACTTTAGGCTATGTACACACAGTGCCTTTGTAGATGCCGGTGCAGCCACTGAGTTTTCCCAGGAGAAGGAGCTTCAGGAACACTTTCAATTTTACTGAAGTGGCTTTGTGGGTGAACTTGCCGTCATTCTTGCCGTGAAGCTGACAGTATCTTTTACTATATAATGAGAGGGAGCAGGCAGCTTGCCAGTGGAAAAATTCCACAGAATGAATACAGAATAAAATTTGTTTTAAATTTCTTTTAACCAATTTTGGACTTCCGAACCCTGAAGCACTTAAAAGATATGACGTAAGATGGAAAATGTGCACAGCAATGCGGTCTTGCTGTGCATTATGTTTATTTTATCAAACGCTCTTATGGAGCTTTTTCAGGCAGAATCCATCGGAAAATGATGCCTTGTGCACATATCCTTAGGGATCACTCACACAGCAGTATTTGGTAAGTATTTTATAACACTATACAGGGAAAAGTACGTTGGAAATATTTGCACGCCCTCCATGTTTTGGACCGAATTCTAGTTTTAAATTACTACTGTAGTTGTGGTTTACTAAACACTGATCAAAATAGCACTTCATCCAAGTAGCCTTAAATGGAATCTGACACCAGGTTTTTGCTACCCCATCTGAGAGCAGCATAATGAAGGGGCAGAGACCTCGATTCCAGCTATGTATCGTTTACTGGGCTGCTTGCTGTCATTTTGATACAATCACTGTTTTCTCTACTGCAAATATACCAGTTTTCTGACGCTGAGCCCTGTATAACTCCATCCATACCACTGATTGGATACTTTCTGCCCATGTACAGTGTATGCAGAAAGCTATCAATCAATGAAGAGGTCGGAGTTATACAGAGCTCATGAATATAGAGGACTGCATGCCAGCAGGTTTACTAGTCCTCTAGTGATAATCTCCTGCTAATTAATCAGCGATTTTGTCAAAATTACACTAAGCATCCTAGTAATGGACACATCGCTGGAATCTGGGTCTCTGTCTCTACATCATGCTGCTCTGAGGTGGCAAAAACCTGGTGAAATATTCCCTTTACAAAGAATCTGGACTCACCGAGTGATTTTCTGATAGCTTCAATAAAACCTTGTTAGAATATAAAATTTGTAAAATCTGTATTATTTTAATTATTTATAATTGATTTGCAGAATAAATTATCTAATTAAATTATAAAACAATTTGGCATAAATCAAGACATTTCTGTTACAAAAAGTAAGACATCATTTTGAGTAGTTCACTGTATACTAGGGTCTATACATTATCTTTGACAATGCCCAACTTGAGTATGACCTTTTTTTGATGCAACAATAATTTATATTTCCAAAACTAACCACCACTATATTTAGTTACAGATGGAACCCCACTGGTTGCTGGGGAAATACACAGTTTTTTCTTTTAGATTGAAAAAATTTCCTCTACTACGATTGCCTTTTGCTGTCTTTTACAGCAGCAGTAAATGTTAGACTTAGGCTGTGCGCCCACTATGCGTTTTTTAAGCATTTCTGCAGCGGCAATTCTGCTGCAGAAACGCTTAAAAAACGCTTGGTAGAAGGTCTGCCATGTTCCACAATGATAATCCGCATGTGCTGTGCACATGCTGCGGAAATTTCCGCTGCGGATTATCATTGTGGAAAAATACGCAGCACTACCAATTATTTTGCGGAAGCGCAGCGTTTTTGCCGCCATTGACTTGCATTGGAACACATGTAATCCGCATCACTGCATCTGTACATGCGGATTCCATGCGTTTCAATGTGCTGGTGGTACCTGGGTCTAGAGGACAGGAGACTCTGCTCCTTACCCGGGTACCATAGTACCTGTAAAAAAAAGAATAAAATAAAACATATACATTATACTTACCTTCTGATGGCCCCCGGTGTCTTTATCCGATGCGTCCTGGCTTTCCGGCAGCTCGCGGTGGACTGAAGGACCTGCAGTGACGTCATTTAGTCATGTGACTAGTCACGCGACCGCTGACGTCGGCAGGTCCTTTAGTCTACCGCGAGCTGCCGGCAAGCCAGGATGCATCGGATAAAGACACCGGGGGCCATCAGAAGGTAAGTATAATATTTATTTTTTATTTTTTACCATTCTTTCGGTCACACTATATATATCCATGCCGATTGCATGGATTTATATAGTGTGACCAAGTTGACAAGCACTTTCCAAGTGATGCTAAAATCGCTTGGAAAGCGCTTGACAACCCGCATGCGGAAATGCATGTGAAGAACGCTTCACATCCGCATGTCCCTGGCAGGAAAAGCGCATGTACAATCCGATCCGCATGTGTTTTTTCTGCCAGGGAGATGCAGAAACGTTCAGGAAAAAATCCAGAGCATTTCTGCATCGTGGGCACATAGCTTAACAGTAGTTTTCCAACCTAGCCTTTTAAGCTTAGGCTTAGATCACACTAGTAATTATAAGCATGATTATTCCAGCTCCCAGTATATGTCCTTGTTTTCTCTGAATTCATTAAAAGAACCAAAACAAAAAAACACTCCAGCTATGTGCAGATTAACATAGAAGTGTAAAAAGAGAAGAGTCAAGCGCTCCAAATTAAAAACTTCTTTATTTTGTCATCCAATAGCCATAAAAACTCCAGAGAGTTTCCGGCACACGATGTGTCCTTAATTCGGGTGCTCGAAGCTCGGGCCGAGCTCACCGTGATACTCGGGTGCTCGACCCGAGCAACAAGCCCAATGTTAATCTATGGGAGACGCGAGCATTTTTACGGCGGCACCCCCGGCAGTCTGTAGAAAGCCTAAAAGTGCCTAAAACGATAGTGACAGTGCTCAAATGACATGGGGACAGCATGGGGATCGCCCCAGGAAGCATTTCTGACCCCCATGTCACTGCTGTCAACAACGTGGTCAGAGGTTTTAAGCCACTTTAACGGGCTCACAATAAAACGTTCAAAAACGAAACTGAAACGGTTTTCCTGTGAAATATGTTAAGGAACATCCTTTCCAGGGTAAAGACTTGTGTATAAGGTAAAATAAATAACCAAAAACAAAAATACTCCTCCACACCTTGGGCTATGTTCACAAGTAGCATTTTTTATGTGTTTTTGCACTTTAGTGTTGCTTTCAACCGTGACAAATGCATTCACCGGGAAATATCATTTTAACATTTTAAAATCTTATCTGGCCATGTGCTGCGTGACACATGCATACAGTGCTGAAAAGACATGGGAACAGCATGGGGATGACCCCTGGAAGCATCTCTGACACCCAGGCCACTGCCTAAAAGTGTGCCCATCAGAAGTGATCCTTGCCGCATCAGAAGATGAGGACTTGCAACTATCCCCGTGCAAGTCCTTGTCCCAGGGCAGTGTTCAATTGTACCTCCCCCATTCCTTGCAATGCAAGCACAAGTATGCAGTCTGCCACCCACCCACCCCAAGGCTGCAATACCATACTGCTAGCTTGCTTGCACTTGAAATTGGGCCTTTTAGGCATGTGGAGGCGCAATCTGGCCACCACGTCACGGCTGCGTCGGCGGCCTGGTATCCATACTCAGTCCCCAGCCGCCTGGCGGCCGGGTGTCCACGCTCGGTCCCCAGCCGCCAGGGGGCAGCCGGGTGTCCATACTCGGTCCCCAGCCGCCCCGCGGCCGGGTGTCCACACGCGGTCCCCAGTCGCCTGGGGGCGGCCGGGTGTCCATAATCGGTCCCCAGCCGCCCCTATTTCTCCTGTCAACTTCCCCCCACACACTTCTCTTAGCCCGGCCTGCTTTAGGGCAGCATTGGACGAGCCCACCAGAGAACCAGACTCCTCTGGTGGGCCCTGGCTTCTCCATCAGGGGAGTTGAGAGTGCCAAGGTGAGGAGCATGATGATGATAGAAGTTAGCATCTGCTTTGTTTTCTTGGAATGCAAGCATAAGTGTGCAGCCTGCCACCCACCCACCCCCAGGCTGCAATACCATACTGCTAGCTTGCTTGCACTTCAAATTGGGCCTTTTAGGCATGTGGAGGCGGAATCTGGCCACCACGTCATGGCTGCGTCAGTGGCCTGGTATCCATACTCAGTCCCCAGCCGCCCGGCGGCCGGGTGTCCACGCTTGGTCCCCTGCCACCAGGGGGTGGCCGGGTGTCCATGCTCGGTCCCCAGCCGCCCCACGGCCTGGTGTCCACATACGGTCCTCAGCCGCCTTGGGGCGGCTGGGTGTCCATAAACGGTCCCCAGCTGCCCTTATTTGAAGGACAGCCTAAACACAAACACGTGGACAAGTGAATGTGGCCAGGGATGGTCCATCTCACGCCTTCACACTGGGTTAATAATGTGGAAGCCGAAACACAGTTGGACACTGGGATAGAACACGTCCTCCTGACATAGAGGATTGCGGGTCCTGGGTCAATCAGGCTTCAGCACAAAGTTCAAAAGGTAGACAGCAGCAGTGGTCGGCCTCCTACACAACGAGTAAATTATTCATGATCTTGAGGCCATCCATCTCCTTAGCTTTCTGTTCCTTGGAATGCAAGCGCATGTATGTAGTAGCGGTTAGGCCTGAGGTGGTCAGCGTTTTGGCGCATATCCTACCTCCTCCGAGGATTGCTGGATGTTTTCCTGCTACTATCCCAGTTCTATGACTCCCGTTAAAGCAAAGCTTCAGGTGATGAATTAAGGATGAGGTGGTGGCAAAGGAGAAAGAGCAGGAGAAACAGGGACCATTCACATCAATATCAGGCCAGTCAACCACACATGTCATGTAGGATATGTTTCTGTACCAAAAGGAGCGGTTTGGCTACACAGTTATAGGGCATACAGTGAGTGCAATGCCTACCAAAAATTTCAAGGCACTCCAATGCCCCTTGGAAGTGACATGGAGGTCAGAGGGCCTTAACTAAACAGTTTTTTCCATTTATAGCAACTGGGTCTACTGGGCACTGTTGGCCTAAGCAGTGAATGGAAGGCTTTCCAAAAATTATGAGGAACTGCAATGGCCCTTGAAACAGACGTGGATTACAGCTTACTAAAAACCTTCTACCCATTATTGGGGAGTGGGTCTCCCTTAGTGTTCGCCTATGCATTGAAAAGCGAAAGCTGACTAAAATTAGGAGGAAATGCAATGCCCGTTGGAAGAGTCATGGGGGTTAGAGTTAATTAAAAACAACATTTCAATGCCCCTTGGAAGAGCTGAGGAGTTCAGAATGGTTTAACCAGATGGTTTTAATGCACCTTGGAAGAGACGTGGAGGTCACAGTAGCTTAACAAGACGGTTTTAATGCCCCTTGGAAGAGACGTGGAGGTCGCAGTAGCTTAACAAGATGGTTTTAATGCCCCTTGGAGGAGACGTGGAGGTCGCAGTAGATTAACAAGACGGTTTTAATGCCCCTTGGAAAAGTGGTGGAGGTCGCAGTAGCTTAACAAGACGGTTTCAATGCCCCGTGGAACAGACGTGGAGGTTTCAGTAGCTTAATAAGACTGTTTTAATGCCCCTTGGAAGAGTGGTGGAGGTCACAGTAGCTTAACAAGACGGTTTTAATGCCCCTTGGAAGAGCCATGCAGTACATCATCTTAAAAACATTTTTCCCATTATTGGGGGGTGGGTCTCCCATAGTCTTTGCCTATGCCTTCCAAGCAAAAGCTGCAAAAATTTAGAAGGGAGCAACTTGCAATGCTGGCAACAAGGACCAAGGTCACCCTGGTGGTATAGTGTTGGTGGAGGCTGAGGATAAGGAGAAGAGCAAAATACAGCCAAAATGAGGAAGCGTATACCCATGTGTGGGTGTGAAGCGGTGCATGGGAATACACCTCCCGAAATAACACAGTGGATTTGACTTTATGTTACTATGCTGTCATTTGGTGGTGATGAGAAGTCTGGCCCAATCCAGCCCTTGTTCATTTTGATAAGGGTCAGCTTGTCAGCATTGTCAGTTGACAGGCGAGTGCGCTTATCAGTTATAATTCCCCCAGTAGCGCTAAAAACACGTTCCGATAACATGCTAGCGGCAGTGCAGGCCAGGACCTCCAAGGCATACAGAGCGAGTTCATTCCAAGTGTCCTGCTTGGATACCCAGTAATTAAAAGGCACAGAGGAATCACGGAGGATGCTGGTACGGTCGGCAAGGTTCTCCCTCACCATCTTTTGAAACTTTCCACTCCTTGTGAGAGTACCCCGTGCCTCAGGGCCTGTAAGCTGGACAGGTCTCAGAAAACTGTCCCAGAATGTTGACAGTGTTCCCCTGCCTCTACTGGATTGGAGTTGCGTATTTCTCGCTTGTACGCCTTGGTTGGTCAACGAACTGTGACCTCTGCCGCTAGCGTGTTCAGATGGGAATTTTTTTAACAGTTTTGCAGCAAGGGCCTTCTATTACTGCCCCATTTTTGTAGACCTCTCCACCTCAGGAATAAGAGAGTGAAAGTTCTCCTTGTAGCACGGGTCTAAAAGTGTCACCAACCAGTAATGACTGTCACTCAACATTTTGACAACGCGAGGGTCACGGTTAAGGCAGCGTAACATAAAGTCAGCCATGCGTGCCAGACTGGTAACAGGCAAGACTTCCATGTCCTCACCAAGATGACGACTGACCATGCTCTCCTCCTCCTCCTCCCCCCTGTCCTCAGGCCACCCATGCTGAACCAACGGTATGACAGTTGTACAGGTACTACCGTCTACAGCGCATGATACCAGCTCCTGTTCTTCCTCCTCCTCCTCCTCTCCCTCATTGTCCCCCAATGCACGTTGGGATGAGATGAGGCTGGGCTGTGTGTAATCGCCCGCTACGGCTTCTTGATCCATCTCATCATACTCTGGCTGCAATGCCTCCTCTTTAATTCTCTGCAGAGAACATTACAAAAGACAGGCAAGTGGGATGCTGACGCTAATGATGGCGTCATCCCCACTCACCATCTTGGTGGACTCCTCAAAGTTTGTCAGGATGGTACATATGTCAGACATCCAGGTCCACTCCTGAGGTCTTATGTGTGGAGTCTGACCTAAATATCGATGGCCTTGTTGCAGCTGGTACTCCACAACTGCTCTCTTCTGCTCACAAATCCTTTTCAACATGTGGAGGGTACAGTTCCAATGTGTGGGGACATCACACACCAGTCGGTGTGCCGGAAGCTGCAAACGCGGCTGCAACACAGCAAGGGCGGCGGTAGCTGTAGCGGACTTGCGAAAATAAGCTGACAGGCGGTGTACTTTGACGAGCAGATCTGGCAACTCAGGGTACGATTTAAGAAACCGCTGAACCACGAGGTTAAGCTTATGAGCCAGGCATGGTACGTGTTTGATCTCGCCTCGCCTCAGAGCCGCCACCAGGTTACGACCAGAGCCGCCACCAGGTTACGACCATTGTCACACAAGACCATGCCTGGATGTAGGTTCAGTGGCCTCAGCCACAGATCTGCCTGCTCTTTCACAGCTGTCCACAACTCACAAGCAGTGTGAGGTTTACCACCTATGCTTATGAGTTTCAGCACAGCCTGTTGCCGCTTGGCGGAGGCAGTACTGCAGTGCTTCCAGCTTTTAACTGATGTGGTGATATCTGAGAGGAGGCTGAACATGAGGAGGAGGAGGAGGAAGAGGTGCAGGAGCTGTACACTGTGGGGGCAACTCTGACTGACATATGGCCCGCAATCCTCGGTGTGGGGAGGATGTGTTCCGTCCCAAGATCCGACTGGGTCCCGGCTTCCACTATGTTTACCCAGTGTGCCGTCAAGGAGATATACCGTCCCTTGCCACAAGCACTTGTCCACGTGTCCGTTGTCAGGTGGACTCTCCCAGTAACTGCGTTGTTGAGGGCACGGCAGATGTTTTTGGACACGTGCTTGTTTAGTGCGGGGACGCACACCGGGCAAAATAGTGTCAGCTGGGGACCGAGTACCGAGGGACGGCCACCGCCATAAGGTTGTGGAAGGATTCCCTCTCCAGCAGCCTAAAAGGCAGCATTTCCAACGCAAGCAGTCGTGAAATGTGCGAATTTAGGATTTTGGCCTGTGGGGCGTTGGCTGCGAATTTGCGCTTTCGTTCAAAGGTCTGGGATATGGACAATTGAACGCTGCGGTGGGATGTGGACGTTGACGTTGATGCTGTTTCTTGAGAAACTGCCGTGGCAAGTGTAGACTGAGAGGAAGGGGCATCTTTACATGCAGTATGGACAGGGGATTGCCTTGCACGCACAACAGGGGGTTCTATTACACGCACAACAGTGGAAGACGCAGTGGTGACACCCGCTGACACTGGTCGTGTACCCTGGGGTTCGCCCCACAAAGTCGGGTGCTTTGCTGCCATGTGCCTGATCATGCTGGTGGTGGTCAGGCTGGTAGTTTTGTCACCCCTGCTGATGCTGGCATGGCAGGTGGTACAATTGGCCTTTTTGGGGTTATCAGCAGAGTCTTTAAAAAAATTCCAGACTCTGGAAGACCTACCGGTTGTACTGGCAATGTCCCTCGTGTTGGTGTTACGAGGAACGGTTGCCCGCCTTCTGTGTGCGGCCACCACACTGCTTCTTCCTGCCTGTTGGGGTACTCTGCCTCCCTCCCCCTGTGTGCTGCTGGCCTTGCTCTGCATGTCCTCCTGCCACGTTGGGTCAGTTACTAGATCATCCACCACCTCCTCCTCTTCCACTTTCGCACAACGATCCTCCTCCTCACTTCGTGGCAATTGTGTCTCATCATCGTCCACCTCTTGTGACAGATTGCCAATGTCGTCTTCCTCTGGCCATGGCTGTTAAAATATTTGGGCATCGCTACATGGGATCTCCTCTTCCACCACTTCAAGCGGAGCAGGCGAGGGGCACAAATATGGAAATGGACCAGTGAACAGCTCTTCAGAGTGTCCAAGTGTGGGATCAGTTGCTGTCTGACGACACTCGGCATGGTGGGAGGAAGGAGCATCAGGGTGAGGAGGAGTATGCGGTCGAGACTCATGGCTACTAAAACTTGACCATGTGGAAGACAGACCAGAGGTGGTGGTGCCCATGTAACTGGAAGTATTATCTGCTATCCAATTAGTAACCTGTTCACACTGATCAGTTCGCAATACTGGTGTTGTAGTGTGCTTCCCTAGTAATTCGGTCAAAAAGTGGGAGTGAGAAGATGTGGCTGTTGGTTGTGGCACATTTTCACCTTGGCCATGGCCCCGTCCTCTACACGCACCATCACCAGAACGTCCAGTTCCACGTCCCTTGCCACGCGCCTTGCTCATTGTAAATTTTCAATGGAAAAAGGGTAATAAAAAGGAGATTAGAACCGTGGAAGAGGAAAACCACAGTTCTATTTCTCTGGCCTACACCAGAATCTTTTAAACAGATATATTTGTGACTGAACAGACAGGGAGACACTATTTTTTTTTTTTTTTACGTAAAACAGGCAAAAAGCTGGATAACACAGAGATTTGAACCGTGGAACCGCAAAACCACAGTTCTAATTTACTGGCGTATACCAGACATTTTTTTAATAGATATATTTGGGGCTGAACAGTCAGCGACACACTTAAACTGGTTTTTTTATGTAAAAAAGGCCCAAAAGTGGATAATACAGAGATTTGAACCGTGGAACTGCAAAACCACAGTTATATTTTTCTGGCCTGCACCAGAATCTTTCAAACAGATATATTTGTGTCTGAACAATCAGGGAGACATTATTACTGTTTTTCTTTACGGAAAAAATACCAAAAGCTGGATAATACAGAGATTTGAAACGTGGAACTGCAAAACCACAGTTAAATGTTTCTGGCCTACACCAGAATCTTTCAAACAGATATATTTGTGTCTGAACAATCAGGGAGACACTATTATTGTTTTTCTTTACGGAAAAAATACCAAAAGCTGGATAATACAGAGATTTGAACCGTGGAACTGCAAAACCACAGTTAAATGTTTCTGGCCTACACCAGAATCTTTCAAACAGATATATTTGTGTCTGAACAATCAGGGAGACACTATTATTGTTTTTCTTTACGGAGAAAATACCAAAAGCAGGATAATACAGAGATTTGAAATGTGGAACTGCAAAACCACAGTTATATTTTTCTGGCCTACACCAGAATCTTTCAAACAGATATATTGGTGTCTGACCAGTCAGGGAGACACTATTACGTTTTTTTTTACGGCAAAAAATGCCAAAAACAAGATAATACAGAGATTTAACCCATGGAACTGCAAAACCACAGTTATATTTTTCTGGCCTACACCAGAATCTTTCAAACATATATATTTGTGTCTGAACAATCAGGGAGACACTATTACTGTTTTTCTTTATGGACAAAATACCAAAAGCTGGATAATACAGAGATTTGAACCGTGGAACTGCAAAATCACAGTTATATTTTTCTGGCCTACACCAGACTCTTTTAAACAGATATATTGGTGTCTGACCAGTCAGGGAGACACTATTACAGTGTTTTTTTATTGCAAAAAATGCCAAAAAAAGGATAATACAGAGATTTGACCAGTGGAACTGCAAAACCACAGTTATAGTTATGTGGCGTACGCCAGACTCTTTTAAACAGATATATTGGTGTCTGACCAGTCAGGGAGACACTATTACAGTTTTTTTTACGGCAAAAAATGCCAAAACAGGATAATACAGAGATTTCACCCGTGGAACTGCAAAACCACAGTTATATTTTTCTGGCCTACACCAGACTCTTTTAAACAGATATATTGGTGCCTGAACAGTCACAGACACACTCAAATTTTTTTTTTTGGAGGGGGGGGGGGAAACCAAAAGGTTAATAAGACGCGTATTTGGACAGTCTGACTGAGGAAAAAAAAAAATACAGGATTTAGATGAAAAAAAAATAAAAATTTCCTGGCCCCTGAGACCGGGGTGATAAGTCTAGCAATTTGACCAACAGGAGCATACAGGACTGTAGTGCAGCATTTGCTGGTATAACCACTGCGTCTCCTATACAGCCTGCCTGCCTGCCTGATATCTGGGCATGCTTGCGCTCTGCAGTGTCTCTGAAGGATGACAAGCTGGATGGCAGCGTTCAGCTGCCATCCAACCTGTCATCTCAATGCCATCCCAGCATGGGAGAATTCTCCTGCTCAAGCGCAGAGCGCAGGAGAATTGCCCCACGCTGTCAGTGAAATGCATGAGGTGAGCTGAGTTCATTGGACATGAGCTCACCTCCTGCACGTCACTGACAGCGTGGGAAAATTCTCATGTGCTCAGCGCTTCAGCAGGAGAATTCTCTCACGCTCACTGCAAGCGCAGGAGAATTTTCCCACGCTGTCAGTGACGTGCATGAGGTGAGCCGAGTTCATTGGACATGACCTCGGCTCACCTTTATGCCGTCACAGCCAGACACTGAGGAGCGCAAGCATGCCTGCGCTTCTCAGTGTCTGCGGCAAGGCAAGCTGGATTGCAGCTATCGGCTGTGATTCAGCCTGTCATGTGAATGTAGCAGAGCTGGAGCCATCCTGGGAACCATGGAAAGGTAAGGATGATGTTGGTTTATTATTTTACTTTTATTGCAGAAGACATTGGCTTCAGCTGGAATGTGCATGATGGTAAGTATGGTTTAATTTAGAACAATAAAGAATTGTGTGTTTATTTCAATTAAAGGACTTTATTCTGGGTGTTTGTGTTTTTTTTTAACTTTGACTATGGGGTTAGTAATGGGGGTGTCTTATAGACGCCTCTCCATTACTAACCTGGGCTTGATGTCAGCTGGCATTATAAGCTGACATCAACCCCAGCCCTATTACCCCACTGCCACTGCTACAGGGCAGTGGGAAGAGCGAGGCTAAGTGCCAGAATTGGTGCATCCTATGGATGAACCATTTCTGGGGCAGCTGACGGCTGGTGTTTCTAGCCTGGAAGGGGGCCAATATTCATGGCACCCTTCCTGAGCTATTAATATCAGCCCCCAGCTGTCTGCCTAGCCTTTGCTAGCTTTTAAAATAGGGGGGACCCCACGTCATCTTTTTTGGGGTCCCTCATTTTAATAGCTAGTAAAGGCTAGATATTCAGCTGGGGGCTGATATTAGTAGCCTGGGAAGCTCCGTGGGTATTACCCCCTTCCCAGGCTTCAAACATCTGCCCCAGCCGTCTGCTTAACCTCCGCTAGAGACGAAAATTACGGGGAACCCCACGCCAATTTTTTTTTAAATAAATCCTTTATTTTAACACTAAATGACAAGTACAGTAATCAACACTATCACTGTACTTCTTATATATGTGACTGACATGTTTCTATGTATCTATATCTAATCTATGTGTGATGCTCTAGTCTTTCTATTCTAAATTGTCGGGTACAGATGCTGAATTGCCGGCCGACTTTTTTAAGAGACGGTGCATGAAAACACTATTATTTTATTTTTTTAAATAAATCCTTTAACACTAAATGACAAGTACAGTAAGCAACACTGTCACTGTACTTCTTATATATGTGACTGACATGTTTCTATCTATCTAATCTATGTGTGATGCTCTATTTTTTCTGTTCTAAATTGTCGGGAACCGGTGTATGTCGCTGCTGAATTGCCGGCTCTTCATGTAATACATTCTACATTATTCTTAGTTGTTTTACTTCATGTAGAATTAACCTACAAGGAAAGAAAGGGTTTATTTTCATTCCGATATTTGTGTCCCATTGACTTGCATTGGTTTCCGGTATCGGAATCGGCGATTTCCGATATTTTTTGGGTGTCGGTCCGATCCAATCCGATCCGATATTTCCCGATATTGGAAGGTATCGCTCAACACTAGTCATTGTCCTTCTGCAGAATAAATATGGAGTTAATCAAACGTCTCATTGATATTACTGTCTGATGGATAAAGTATCAGCCTCTATTTCTCAGCATTAACGACACCATTAATCTTGACCAGATTCCTAACTCCATTTGCTGAAATTCAGTCCCAAACTTGCAAGTAACCTACACTGTTCTTTACTGCTGTCTTATGAGACTCATTATGGCACAGCTTTCCAGCTGTTAGATGAGCAAACTGCTTCTGTTACATTCAAATATTTCACATTTCGACTCATCAGTCCAGAGCACCTACTACCATTTTTCTGCATCCCAGTCCCAATGTTGTCATGTATATTAAAAGTAATTTAGCCTTGTTTCCATTTAGTAGTTATGGTTTTTGGTCACAATTCTTCAATGAAGATAATTTCTGGACAGGCTTCTTCTAACAGTACATGATTGTAGCTGGCTCCTACTAGTTACTGCCAGCTCTGAGCTAATCACTGCTGGACATCTTCCAAATTAGACAGAAAGTAAACATGATATGTCTTTCATATGCTACACTATTTTGCTTTGGCCAACCACTGCATCTACAGTACAGTTCTAAACTTTGCCCATTTCTTGCTGTCATCAATTCTGAGAAATACAGAGACATACTTCTTCATTATGCAATATCATCAGGACGCATCTAATTGAGACTAAATTTATTTAGCACCAGGACATCGACCACAAAAATACAGCCAATGACTTTAAAAGGGTTGTCCCAGACTTTTATAATGATGACCTATCCTTTGTATAGGTCATCAATATCAGATTGGTGGGGGTTCATCACCTAGCACCCCTACGAATCAGCTGTTCTTGATGCTGGCCAGTTGTGCTGAGTTTCGGTCCTAGCATCTACACAGCCTCCAGAGGTTGCTGGGCTACCACCCAGGGAAGAAGTTGTGCACCCGGTAGCTTCGTCTCCGACGTACACACCCACTGTGTCCGATCCTATGACTCTGCATAGGACAGCTAGGTCCAATGCTGCTGCACCTCCACAGCGTTATGCGCAAGATGAATTTGGAACAGGAGGGTTGCCGAAGATATCAACCTCTAGTGGGGTGGTATGTGAGATGTGTGTCAGTTCACAAGAGTGATATGATTGTGTAAATCTGTATCCACACCAGTATAACACTGTACTTGTTAAAAGACTGTATATATATTTTGATGTAAGGTTTTAACTCTGTGACTGATTTAAAATGCACTGTATTACATGATTATATAAGGAGACTACGCAGTTAATGTATTGATGATAAGAAGTTCAGTGCACGTTGTTAAGGGGTAGTGACTGCAGTAGAGTGAAGGATGAAGTTTGCCCAGCAACCAACAGAGACAGTTGGTGATTTGTCTAGCTCCAGCGTGGGAGGGGCTTAGTTATTGTGCTCAGGAGAATTCACAGTGGACAGTTGAAAAGTACGTGACAGGAATAAGTGGAGCGACCATCTTAGGGGTAGTCTGGAATATGTCCTGAACAGAAGAGGATGCGCTGGAAGAGAATTCAGCAGCATCTGCTTGTGAGAACACCCCATTGACACCAGAGAAACAGCATATTGGAGCTGAACTTGCTCACGACCGGAACCAGTCCAAGTTTGAGAAGATTCCTATCAGAAATGCTGTCCAGAGACGATAAAGGCCGGCACCTACAGTGAATAGGTGCTGGGCACTACTGAGAAATGAAGCTACAAGCATCAATGGTACCACTCACCTGTTGAAGGGGCGCCGCAGTGAGTAACTATTCATGCATAACATAACATTTTGGCGCCAAAATATTCAAGGCTAAGATATAGCGTGTAGTTAATTAGTTAGGAATATTAACTGCTTCACTCAACGTTTGTTGCTAATACCAACATCCTGAACTTTCGGATTCGCTGCCACGGTTTATGCTGGTTTAATAACTAAGAAAATCCCAATCCACTTTGAGGTGCTGACACGGTACACAATGGACTCCGGACCATACTTGAACTCTATTTTGTTACAGGAGAAAGTTTCTGCACAGCATTTTAGAACTAGACAGTTATTCAACTGCGTACAACTATATTTACGGCTAAACGGCTGTCACCGTAGTTTGTTTTGGGTATTTCCGATACAGGTGAGAACGGACTGTTCCTCTGTAAACACTGTGGGAAGGGAAAGGGAAATTGGGTTGGGAAAACAGAGGAATTATTTGTAAGATTGTAAAACCTCAGTGTAGCACAGAGGTTCCGGCTGTTGACTAATGTTTGCATAATATTTAAATGTTTTTGTATTGTCTGGGTGAAAATATACACTTAAATAAGTAAAATAGTTCTTTTGGGATCAAACTGTGTAAGAGTTGGTTTTCTCACCCGTGGCTCTGCCGTGTCCTGATGAACACTCCCAGTACACGACTTACACAGATCCATCAACTGCATAGTGACCGTGGGCGGGTATTGCACATTTGCCCCCCAGTGATTTGAATATTCCATTGATGGAACTGTGTTGTGCAACTCTGCAACTCAGCATATCTGGCCGCCGCATGCAACAGCAGATCGGTGTAGGCCAGGTTAGGATCAACTGTGGGTTTTATCATTCAAAAGTGGAAATATTTAGGACCCACATAAACTCAGCCATGACGTGGTAGACCACGTAAAGTTGCATATCAGGGTCAGAGGAGAAGCATATTTCTTGAAAGTCATCAATGCTCTGTCATCTACCTGAGGAAGATAGCTTCTCCTATTGAAGCGCGTCGTGGCGTTAGAGAGCGTATTAAACAATAAAAGGTTTGTGTGTTATAACCTTAATCCCCTGTCTAGTTGTTCTAGCGCTTCCCTAACACCGCTAAATTCTTTCTTTCTTGATCAATTTTCTGATGACTCTATATCAGGGGTCCTGAAACTACGGCCCGCGGGCCACATGCGGCCCAAGGAGGACTTTTATCCGGCCCGCCGGGCTATGGGCGGAGGAGAGGAGAGCGGTGTCAGCGCCCGCCCTTCTCCCCCGCTTGCTCAGGGCCCCGGCAGGCGGATACTTACCTCTCCCCGTGCCTCTGCAGATCCGCTGTCTTCCTGCTCTGTGCTTCCTGTGACGTCTCAGGTCAGAGGGTGCGGTGACGTCTTTACACCACACCCTCCGAAGTGCCGTCACAGGCAGCGCAGAGCGGGATGACGCCGCCGCGACGCTGGAGTCCAGACCAGAGTAGAGCAGCGGCAGCAAGTGAGAAGTGAGGTGAGTATTGGATTTTTTTAATTTTTTAATGTATGGAGGCATAGGTCATTATATGGGGGGGTGACATCCTGCAAGGGGTATAATATGGGGGGGTGACATCCTGCATGGGGCATTATATGGGGGGTTGACATGCTGCTTGTGGCATTATATGGAGGGGTGACATGCTGCATGTGGCATTATATGGTGGGGTGACTTCCTGGATGGGGCATTATATGGGGGGGTGACATGCTGCATGGGGCATTATATGGGGGGGTGACATGCTGCATGGGGCATTATATGGGGGGTGACATGCTGCATGGGGCATTATAAAGACAGGGGAGTGATATCCTGCATGGGGCATTATATGGGGGGGGTGACATCCTGCATGGGGCATTATATGGGGGGTGACATCCTGCATGGGGCATTATATGGGGGGTGACATCCTGCATGGGGCATTATATGGGGGGGAAGGGACATCCTGCATGGGGCATTATATGGGGGGAAAGGGACATCCTGCATGGGGCATAATATGGGGGGGTGACATGCTGCATGGGGCATAATATGGGGGGGTGACATGCTGCTTGGGGCATTATATGGGGGGGTGACATGCTGCATGGGGCATTATATGGGGGGTGGCATCCAGCATGGGGCATTATAAGGGGGGAACAGCCTGCATGGGATATTATAAGGGGTGGAACAGCCTGCATATGGCATTATAAGGGGGAAACAGCCTGCCTATTGGGAACATTTACCTGCCCATTGAGGACCTATGCTGCCTTCTGGGGATATTTACCTGCCTATTGGGGACATTTACCTGCCTATTGGGGACCTATGCTACATATTGGGTACATTTACCTGCCTATTGGGGACCTATTCTGCCTATTGGGGATATTTACCTGCCTATTGGGGATATTTACCTGCCTATTGAGGACCTATGCTGCCTATTGGGTACAGCTACCTACCTATTGAAATACCGGTTGATTTAACTTTACTTGTTCTTCATTTTAAATATTGTATTTGTTCCTGTATTGTTTTTTTTACTGCAAAATAAGATATGTGCAGTGTGCATAGGAATTTGTTCATAGTTTTTTTTAAAAAGTCTGAGGGACCGTGAACTGGCCCCCTGTTTAAAAAGTTTGAGGACCCCTGCTCTAAATGCTCAAATCCAAAACTTCTTTGGCATTATCATCAGCAAAAAAAAAATTGTGTGTCGGCATCTTCAAGACATGGAATTTAATAGACAAGCAACTGCATGCATGCCTTAATTCACCGAGCACAATGCTAAGCATTAGATGGGGTGGTGTAAAGCAGAGGTCCCCAACCGCCGGTCCGCGGACCAGGACCGGGCCGTTGGGGTTTTTCAGCCGGTCCGCGGGGAGAGGGGGCCCCTCCAGCCTCCAGCAGGGCCGCCATCTGGGCATGACTGCCCTGACTCCAGTATGGGGCCCGGCCGGTAGGAGCCCCCTCGGAGCCCCCCTCTTGTGCGTCTCTCTCCTCATGGGGCCCCCGGCCGCATGCTAAGCGCCGGGTCCGGGACATCTTAGCGCTGCGCTGCTGCGGCAGCACCTTCATGATTCCCCTGACTTCCGGTCATGTGACGGCGCCGTCACATGGCCGGAAGTCAGGAGAACCTGGTGTCAGCGATTTGGACGAGCGCCAGGATTCTGCAGGGATCGCATGGGGGTAAGTATGACAAGTTTTATTTTTTTTTAAATACAATTAACTAGGAGTGGGGGGAATGGGAGATGCACATGGGGGGAGGGGAGAGATGAGAGATGCACATGGGGGAGGGGAGAGATGAGAGATCCACATGGGGGGGGGGGAGAGATGAGAGATGCACATGGGGGAGGGGAGAGATGAGAGATCCACATGGGGGGAGGGGAGAGATGAGAGATGCACATGGGAGGGAGGGGAGAGATGAGAGATGCACGGGGGGGTGAGAGATGCACGGGGGGGATGAGAGATGCACGGGGGGTGGATGAGAGATGCACGGGGGGGTGAGAGATGCACGGGGGGGATGAGAGATGCACGGGGGGTGGATGAGAGATGCACGGAGGGGGATGAGAGATGCACGGAGGGGGATGAGAGATGCACGGAGGGGGATGAGAGATGCACGGGGGTGAGATGCACATGGGGGGGTGAGAGATGCACATGGGGGGGTTATGTTTACATAACTTTGTTGCCTTATGAAGGGCGGGGGGGGCCCCCAAAAATTTCTTGCACAGGGGCCCACTACAGTCTGTGTCCGCCCCTGGGATGAAGTAAATGCAGCTGAACAGCAGCTGTCAGGACGTGATGGGGCCTCAGTGATGCGGCTCCTGGCACAGCACATTATGTGGGGCTCCTGGCATAGCTCCTGGCGGGGACCTGGTCTACACTATATGATAAGTATGCACTAAACTCCAAATCCCTCCATTACCCCGCCCCCATATGACCAAAGCCCCGCCCACCCCACCCCCTCCTTGCTGGGCCATGGAAAAATGATCTTGCTTCAAGCCGGTCCCTGGTGCAAAAAAGGTTGGGGACCACTAGTGTAAAGCATGTCTTCAGTGGATCCTAGAGCAGTGAAAATGTGTTCTATGAAGGGATGAATTTTGCTTCATTATCGGGCGGTCAGAAGAAAGTTACCTGCCCTGCTGCCTCAACTATAGAGTATGGAGGAAAGATAATAAGTCTGTGGGGTTGTTTTCAGCGGTTGGCTTTAGTTCCAATAAAAGGAAATTTTAATGCTACAGCACACCAAGACCTTTGCTTCAAACGTATAATTCTAGGCTGTATATGAGATGGAAAATAAATCAGGTAAACACTGAAAAGGCAACAATTCTAGTGAAATACACTCAGATTGCATTTTTATCTATAGTCATTGCATTCTCATCGTAAAAATTATGACAACGTTAAAAGCAATTATCACTTGCTAGTTATCTTTTTTAATAAAGCAGACATAATTTCACACCAGCATTGAAGCATTTTGGGCTATGTTACAATAAGTTGCGATATCTTTTATGTTACATATATAAGTATTTATGAATTTACAACAACCATAGCTGACATAATAATCTGATTTTCTACACTGAATTATAGAATAGACATAATATTCAGCTATCTCTACCCAACCCTTTACAGCCACCTGTGTTTTTCCAGCTCAAATTTAAACACGGTCTTGGCAAGTTGGGCACCAGATTAAATTGCTGTTCAGTTTCTGATTTTCCAGGAGAAACAGAATTTTTTTTCAAAGCAATAATTTATCTTCATTTCTCACACAAAAATACTGAAATGTTTTACATATATCAATGTTTGAATGCCTAACACAATAAAGACTTATGTATGTGAAAAAGCCATGTGCATGAAACCTTTAAGATAGAACAAGTTACATAATGCAGAGACAAAGGCCCTCCTTGTGCTACCATGTAGAGCCATTGTCTGAAGACATACTGCCCCATAGAAGCATTACTGTTTTAACTTCTTAAGGACGGGGCTTTTTTGGGCCTTATAGAAGTTATCTGAGATTTAGAGATTGGTAGGGGTTCAACACCTGGCATGCCCACCGACCAGCTGATACCTGCACTGGCAGAGGCCTGATGTAAGAAATGTATGGAGCAGATCACAGCACCTTTGTACAATGCTTAGCGACTACTGTTGAGTACTGAAGTTCATGGCTGTGTCCCAACCATGAGTTTTTGATGGTGAGTATTTTTGCGGCATCAAAAACACAGAGTCTTACAGTTCCAGCAAAGTGCATGGGATTTATAGAAATCTCATGCCCACTGTGCTTTTCTTTACTCAGTGTAAACTGGCCTGCCGTGCGTGTTTCAAATCTACAACATGTTAATTTCTTTTGGGTACGCTGAGTTTTATATGCAGATTTTTCCCATACACTTGCACTGGATGCAGAAAATTTACAGGTAAAAAACGCACATGCATTTTTAGTGCAGTTGCGCTGCAGAAACACATCACAAAGCATATAGTCCGCACATCACTATAGCAATAACGTTTTGTCAAAGCTAAATGCCAGGATAAAAAACAAAGCAGCCAAATACACCATGACATACTAATAAGAGACAAAAAACACAGCATCAAAAACACAATAAAAATTCAAGTAAAAGAACACACTAAAAATGCAATTAAAAAAATGCAAGAAATCTAATTTACTTATTAGGTGCAGAAATGGTTCAGAAAATCTCCAACATCAAAAATTGATCCAAAGCTCATCATGAGAACGTAGCCTCCTATTCAAAAAATACCTAAAGAAATGAGGCTTTTATTTAAGGCTAAAAACATCTTTATCAATGTCAAATATTAAAAATGTACAGTATAGACCAAAAGCTTGGACACACCTTCTCATTTAAAGATTTTTCTGTATTTTCATGACTATGAAAATTTTACATTCACACTGAAGGCATCAAAACTATGAATTAAAACATGTGGAACTATATACTTAAAATGGCGCCGGACATCACTCTATGCACAGGCGCTGATTCAAGGTGCCACACTCCTCCCCCGGCCTCTGGCCCGAACAGCGCCATATTCCTTCATCAGCATCTGGCCCAAACAGGTATGTGTTTATGGCGCAGGACATTGTGGGTATGCGTTCAGTGCCTAAGCATACCGCGATCTTTGGCGCCACACTCCTCATCCCTGTTTGGGATGTGAATGTATTGTTTTGTCTGCGGCCAGACTGTGCAGTCTATAGAGGCTTCGGACAGAAGGACACATCCCTGTTTATGTTGTAGATCTCTATCTCACATATATATATAAAGACGTAGTCTGAGAAGTATGGCAACAATTTGAAAAGCCACTCATAAACGTATCTATTTCTATAGCAGGCCATATACACTATTCATCAATATATTAGGCCATCTACTATTGATATCTCATATGATCTAATAGTAATGCAAAATATTCACCAACGTTACCTGCAGCATGTATGTCCAGGAATCCAACATACACAACTCGCATTTCGCAATACAATGCTTTGTCCAGCAATCTCATATGTAAGTGGCACCTACCAATCTTCATATGAAAGACAATCCGTTTAAGAACACATCAAAATTTTTATGCCAATGTAGGTATATGGGGGCATTTCTGGTGCGCTCTCACATGGGAGGGCACCAGAAATGATGTCTGCGAATAGGGCGGCGGGACTTTTAAACTTTCGCACCCATAAATACACAGTGCCAGACAACATTCCCTTACAAGTAGATGAGGGATTGATTCAGCCGCAACAGCTGGTATTTTATACCCACTTTTCCTCCCCTGAAGATTCACTAGATGAAACGCGTTGAGAGCATCATGGGGCATCTACTGACATGATCCTGGGAGTCCACTTGGTGGGGTATTGTGTGGGTCTCTAACGGAAACGCCCTCCCTCCTTAATCTCAACAGGATCTATATCTGGTTGACTCAATAAGGGATCACACCTGGATCCCATTGGTGAGGACAGAGCTTCTTGGAATCATGGTGAGACTATTCCTTTTCTCAGCTATTACAAGAGTAAATTCATATGACATATTTAGGTGTGTTAGAGAGATTGGAAATCATCACACCCTACTTGGTCATAGTTTCTGCTGTTCACATTTATGATTGTTGTTCGTGTATATGTATTGTGTTTTTGCAGCCTGATGGCTGTTTTGGTTATTTTTTGGACCATATATGTTGTTTTTGTCTACGGTCATTTCATGTGGTTTTAGCCTGAGTGCTTTTTTTTAGAAGTTTCTAATAAAAGATATATTTTATACGACATTTTACCTTGCTGGACCTCCTACAATTAAAATGCCACAAAATAAAAAAGTGTCAAAAGTATAGCTACTGTTTAAAATATGTATTGCAATGCTCTGAAAGCCATGTAGTATGAGGACTTGTTTTTTTTGTAGGACAAGATTATGGGTGTGTGTTTTATCTGTGAAAAACACGGATATAACATGTACGTACAACACAGTCATCTGAATGAGGCTTTGTAGCTATGTATTCAAAATGTGCCACTTTATTTATTTTTACAATGTTTATTAGTACTGCAAGGAGTCTTGAACATACATATATACTTATAAAAGACACTGCACTACCAATGTAGTGCAGTGTATTACACGTACCTGTCAGAATTCTACTGACAGGCTGCCTTTAAGGCATGGTCTCAGGCAGACCCAAATAGGTTTTCATAGTTGGCGATTTCTATCTAAATCTTTCTAAAGCTTTCTCAATATTCATTTTCCATCCATTATACCCTTCTAATATAGTTATTTGTACCTACTTATAACAATAACTATACTCTGTGACCTTTAATGGAAAGGAATAGTTCACTTTTCAAATATCTGTTGAAACTAAACATGGCCCAATTATAACCAAAATTGTTCAAAATATTGTTTCTCTAAATGTACTTTTTGATATGAATAATTCGCTTTAATTGGATATACAGTACATATGTCAAATTAGTGCTTATCTAAGGCAGATGATGTATGTAACGATAATAAAAAAAAAACTACACATCATTTAATATAAAAGTCCAACTGAAATTGTGTTTTTGTGAGCTGTTACAATATATTTTGGACTCACAACACAATTTAATCCAGATTTAAAAATAAAAAGCACATAAAATATTTTACTTGTCTATTTTCAATAAAACCTACGTAACTGGAGTCTAATGGAAATAAAAAATGTTTCCTGGAGAGTCTGGCTCAGTCTTACGCGCTCTAATCTAAATAATGAATAGTCAAAAATTCCAAAACAAAGTTTGACCTCAGGAGCAACAAAGCTAAGATTTCAAAAACACATTTTATTAAATACAGCTTTAGTGTTAACTTAGTCACTTGGTCACCTTAAAAATAAACTTTACCTGACTTTTGTCACCTCTCTTTAAGTAGCAATGCAATTGGATGTGTAAATATTATTCAATATTCTACATAATATACATACATTTAAGTGAAATTGCTAATTTTAGAGGTTTTGTCTCTGTTTACCCAATGGGCACATTTTATATTATGTGGCCATATGCAGAAATGGATGCAAAAATCAGATTTTATTTTGTTGCATGGACTTTTTAAAGGTAATCTATCAGATGGTTTTTGCTATGTAATCTGAGGGTAGCATAATGTAGGGGCAAAGACACTGATTTCAATAATGTTGACGTTATTGGACTGTGTGCTGTTGATTGAATACAATGAGTGATTTATCAGTAGGAGACTAACACTACAGGACTACATCTCTCATGTATCCTGGTCCAACCAATAAGTCTTGATACTGTGCTCAATCCTTTGTGTAATGGACTTGATTATAAATCAGTTAACCCCATTGATATATAATTGGGTTGTTAAAATAACAACGCTATTATTGTTGTCATAGGGATACCATGATAGAGAGGGGCCAGAAGATCGAGGCATCTGGTTATATGAACTCCTGCAATGATTAAAACTGCTTCACCATCCTATTAAACAGTGCAGGTTTTCCTTGTGCTGTCATTTCAAGGGTTAATCAGTTCAGTTGATCTCCTGGAGCTCTCCATACTGAATTTTCTCAGCTGTTCTGTGTTGGCCACTCCCTTCTGGCATATATGCTCGTGACTGGCACTTAGCAGTTGCCAGTGATAGTTTATGCACTTCCTGGTTTGAATTTGAGGGAGAAGTTCAGTGTTTGGAGTAGGCGGTTGGAACGTTTTCTAGGAGATTTCTGAGTGGAGTTAGTTGGCATGTTAATCCTTATCCTATACAGTTTGGTTTGTGCCTCCTATTCCTCCCCTGTTTCCCACTTGTTGTTTTGTAAGTATATTTGTATGATTATAGTTTTCTTTTATCTCTGTCTGTTTACCCCTGTCTGTCTAGTTAGTGTTTTCCAATAAACTTCAACCTCACACCTCCCTGGGTGTGATAGAGAACAGATAAAGGTTAAGATAGGAGCATAGCAAGGAACAAGACACCGGCATCTCCACCATCCGGGGGACAGTGATAGCATAGGGTGCCCCTAGTTTGAGGGATTGGGTAGGTGCCCAAAGTCACTTATCACTACGTAACAATTGTCTTCTAGGATGTGTGCACTTAATAGCCCCAGTTCATTAAGATGTTTAAACAAGAAAAAATAAGAAAGGTTTGGAGCAATATGGGGTTGCTCTAAAACTATGTAACTTTTGGTGTTTTCAAAGTGGGGGGAGCTGGTTTGGCAATAATTACCATCTAATTTATGATCAGTTGTGATGTACCGTACACCAGAAATGTTACTCCAGTCCCAAATTGGGGTAAGATTTCTGGGTGGGTGCACGCCACTTTTAAGATGCACCTCATTTATTAAGTGATGTATTTTAATGAATCATAAACTATGTCCCTTCATTACAAATATAAAACTCCAGTCTTAATTAGAAGTGAGCGGTGTTCGAATCGAACTGTTCGCCGATCTCAAATTCAAGCTGTTTTGCGCGGTGTTTGAGCCGTTCGACGAATCCGAATGATTTGAAAAAAATCCGGCTGTTCGAGGTTATGTTCGATAACTGTTCGTGCACCAAAATCGTAACTGGATTTTTTCACAGTAATGCTGATAATCAATGTTAATACACAGTTTGAGTGTACAGCGGAGCGGGGGGAGGGGCATGGGATGGATCTCTGCAGAAATAATGAAGATCTCCATTTTTTTTTCTCTTTCCCGCATTTACAGTGGGGAGGTGCAGTCTGTCAGCCTATCAGCAGTGCACACACGGAGCGAAGTGCTTTTTTTCACACAAGCAAGGGCATGTGTCATTGGCTGTGTATGTCACATGTCCTTGACCTATAAGACCCAGCCATTTTCCCCGTCGCCACCATTTTCTCACTGCTGCAGCTGAGTGTTAGACGGCACCGCTGCTGCTGTGTGCGCGCTATACAGTATAACTGTGTGAATTGCAAGCAAATTTTATCTGAAATAGACGGATAGCTTGGGAGTAGGGACTAGTTCTAATTGCAGCCCTTTTGAGGGCTAGGTTACGACTTTTAGCAGGCAGGTCTGTGCTCTTAAATAGACAGATAGGTTGGGAGTAGTGACTAGTTGTAATTGCAGCCCTTTTGAGGGCTAGGTTACATCAGTTCCTATCACATTTTGCCAGGCAGGTCAGTTTTAGTGCTGTGCAAGTGTTTTTCACAGCATTTGGCTAAATCTAGCTAAGCAAATACATTTGGGCCTCTTGCAGTGTGTGTTAGTCAGTGGAGTAGCCTATCTGTGTTGCAAGCTACACCACCTGTGTATGTAATACAAATTTTTTATTGCACCTAGCCAAGTAAAACCTTTTGGGCATATTAGCAGTGTGTGTTAGTGGAGTAGCCTATCTGTGTTGCAAGCTACACCACCTGTGTATGTAATACAAATTTTTTACTGCACCTAGCCAAGTAAAACCTTTTGGGCATATTAGCAGTGTGTGGTACTCATTCTATGAGGCCATCTATACTAAGCTCCACCAGCTTTCAAATTACTAATAATTTTTAGCTGCATCTTGCCTGTAAAATAATTTTGGGCATATTAGCAGTGTGTGGTACTCATTCTATTAGGCCATCTATACTAAGTTCCACCAAATTTCAAATTACTAATAATTTTTAGCTGCATCTTGCCTGTAAAATAATTTTGGGCATAGTAGCCGTGTGTGGTACTTATTCTATTAGGCCATCTATACTAAGCTCCACCAACTTTCAAATTACTAATAATTTTTAGCTACATCTTGCCTGGAAAATAATTTTGGGCATAGTAGCAGTGTGTGGAACTCATTCTATTAGGCCATCTATACTAAGCTCCACCAGCTTTCAAATTACTAATAATTTTTAGCTGCATATTGCCTGGAAAATAATTTTGGGCCTGTAGCAGTGTGTGGTACTCATTCTATTAGGCCATCTATACTAAGCTCCACCAGCTTTCAAATTAATAATAATTTTTGTTCTCTCTGAACGTGTGTTCAGCGCTGCTGGTGGTGTGCTGACAGATAAGCACACGCTGCTGTCCACTGACAATGTAGACAGACTCACGTTCATAAAGATGAACAAATCATGGATCCGCAAGGACTTTTCTACCCCTGTGTCATCCTGGGGAGAGTAAAAGCTTGAGGATTTGTCAAAATCACCTCACCAACCGTTTTAAGCAACTCTGGGGCAATTTTTGGAGTCCCCTTGCTGTGTTTTACGTGATTTTGGCATCGTCAATTACAGGTGGGTTGGGTCTCCACCCCCCCCCTTTTAACTGTAAGAAACTACATACACTATGGCTTGGGGTAACACAGATGATTTAGTCTGAAGAGTTGTTTACTCAGAGGTCTGCTCCAAAGCTTCAGTGTCTGCTAGTCAGCATAGTAACCCAGCTGCGAAGCAAGCTGCACCGCCTGTTTATCTAATAATGATTTTTAATTGCATCTAGCCTAGGCAGACTGTGGGGACCCCCAACCAAACCCAGACGCTCAGCCCCCTACTGCCCCCCTTTCATTGACAATACAATCATGTAACTCTTACAACTGGATGGGTGAGGATCGGTCACAGCTTTATTAACTGTTTATACTCATTACACTAGAAAGGCAATTTATTTTTAAAATAATTCAGCTTGTTGCAGCATGCCCTGTGTCTCCAGTCTCCACAACGGAAAGTTGGCAAACAAGTGTAACTCTCCAACATGTCCTTTCTATTTCTAGGCCACTGAGGATCCTGCGTACTCGTATGCAGGACTCTGACCCCCATCCATCACTCTTAACGCTTGTTCCACTCTGTCCTGGAATCCAGACAGGAATATGTCCAGTCCAATATCCATTAAGTGAATACAGTCGCGACGTATGAGGCGTGCTTTATCTCCTTCCAGTTGTCCGCCTCTGTCACTTATAAATTTTGGCATCCAAATATTTATTAGCCGCCTTGTCCGTTCGATGGCCGTGATGTCTCGGGCACCTTGCCATACCTTGCTCGGCACAATCTCTGACCATTTTTGTGAAAAATTCTCTGAAGCGCTCAGTGTCTAGTTTCACTATTGCCATTAGTTATGCGCTCTTGTGATGACCTAGGTCATTTCCCCCGGCCTGTATAACTAAGATGACCGGAACTCTTGCCTCTCTCCCTACCTTGATTACCTCCATTAGTACCTGTGGCCATTGCAGGCCTCTAATATCTCTCTAGTTCAAATATGTGTTATGAAACTCAAATTTCCTCCTGCCTGGGCAGACTTTCGCCCTTTTTTCTGCACAATCTATATACGAGTGGCCTATCACCCACACTGTTGGCTTAGCGTCACTTGTAAATGAAACAAACCACGTTAGGATAACAAGTCCGGTCTTATGTATCTCGCCAAACACGTGGATCGCCATCTCCCTATCCTCTGAATTTCCGTTTCTGACAGTCCTGCTCTTGCTGCTTCCGTGGCCACGCCTATGCGGAATGAGTGTGTCCCGTAAACTTTGGGGTGGTTCCCTGCCGATGTTATGCATTTATTAAATATAGCTTGGGACTGGTATCTTGATAATGGCGTTCCATCAATGTGTGATAGGAAGAAATTACTTTGTGATCTGATGGTTATATATGGTTTTACTATTGTTACCCGACTCAGCGTACCATTTGTGGGTTGTAGAAGTACCCAAGTGCCCCTGCCCGCTGGAACCATTTTCGATTTCCGTATGCGTAGACATATTGCATTATTGGCTATGACTACGTCCTGGTGTAATAAGCCTCCACTGCTGTTAATTATGGATTGAGGGACTAATTCGCTTATGCATAGCGCCCCGAAGAAGGCGATCACAAATACAGTAGACAGTAATGTTGCTTCGAATTGTGAGTATCATGTTAATGGTGTTAGGGATATGATGTGAGAAATCAGTTTTAGTGACACGGGACCCGACGTCTACACTCCTGACTTGGCTGACCCCTTTTCCACCCTTTCATGGATTGTCTGATTATGAATCTATTTGTCACATGTCCCCAATTCAGTAGTTTGAAGTGAAATGCTACTCCGGTCAGCCACCGCTGCGCTGACGCCCCTGATATGCCCCTCATCATTAGCTGGTGGAGAAATTCTATGGTGACTTGTAATCTGGCTTGTTCACATTGGTCAACCCCTCTGCCTGCTACTAGTCGTGTCCACTGTTCCCATGCCTTACCGTATGCTTGCCACATCGACGGGGCAAATGACGCTCTGATTATTGGCATCAACTATTCTCCACTAGATCCCATAGGGAGGCTGGGCAACTGTTGCCCGATGGGTGGGCTTTGGGGAGGAGCTCTGTGAAAATCTGCCAATTGAATTGTGATAAAGCATTAGCAGCAGTGTTAGACCCCTCAGCATCGTGGCTAGTGCGGACCCATACATTGTGTTTTAGGCACAGGACTGCTATCCAGCGTAGTAGGCCTAGCACTGGGAGAGACGATGATGCCATATTATTAATGAAGTGCGCTAGGCTGGTGTTTTTTGTTATGAAGCATATATTTTTGTTAACCAGGCGCGCGCCCCATATTTCTATTGCTACCACTAATGGAAACAGTTCCAGGACTGTCTGTTTTTTTGTCAGCACTTGTTCTGCCCAATACGGAGGCCATAAGCTTGTGCTCCATTGGTTATTTAGTATCGCTGCATATCCGCCTGATTCTGCCGCCCCGGTGAATAATCTTAGTTGAATGTTGGACTGTTTTGCTGACATAAATAACGTGTGACCGTTGAATGATTATAAGAAGGTTTTCCACACCTCTACGTCCGCCCGTAGCTGCCTGCTGATTCTGATTGTATGACTCGGTTTAGATGCCCCTATTGTTGCGGGCGATAAATGAAGAGAAAAAACCCTTCCGACTGTCATTACCCGGCTCGCAAACACAGGAGACCTAGTAATACTTGCATCTGCTGTAGTGTTACTTTCCATACTGCGCAAAAAACCTAGATCAGGTGTAATGTTTTGGTATTTTTTCCCATTGGAGGCGGAACAACCTTGCTGTGGTGTCGATTTCGATGCCTAAGAACGATTTTTTTTAGTTGTGGGGCCTATGTTTTTGGTTGGGCATAATGGGACTCCAAACTGACGGAAGATGTTTGTGAATTCGTTGAGTAAGGGGCAGCGAAAGTGGATGACCAATCGCCACATGGCAGAAAAAGAAAGGAAAAAATCAGCTCACCCACCTAGAAGATCAACAGCACGGAGCCAGGAGTGCTACCAGACGAACATGAGGAACCAGGAAGATCCAGCTGAACAAATCTTCGAAAATCCACTTTTTATTGGGTCATACAAAAAATATTTTAAAAGTCCACCTTGGAGAAGAACAGCAAACGTGTTTCGAACTAAAGGTTCTTAATCATTGCATAGCAAAAAAACAGCAAGGAAGTTCTATTTATATGTCATGTCCTGCTATGCACCTGTTCAAGGCAGAGTTAATCAAAAATTTAAACACACATGCCATGTTAAAATCGTATAGCATAGAAACAATGCATATAAATGTAAATAATCGAAAAGAAAAAGAAAAGAAGAAAAAAGGAACATATATATAATAATAATCTATAAATGATCACTCATAATGATACATCAAATCATGTCTGATGTTAAAACCCGCTGGAACACGTGTATTTAAAGTATAAATTTACCAACTTTCTCTATTAAGGAGCTTTCTCTTATAATCATCCACCAAATCTCCACCAATCGCCACGGCCCACGGAGGGGCCACCACAGTCAGTGAATCCTTCCTTATTTAGTATAGAGTCTACCAATACTTTGGGCGTATTAGCCCAGCTGCGAAGCAAGCTGCACCGCCTGTGTATCTAATAATAATTTTTAACTGCATCTAGCCTAGGCAGACTGTGGGGACCCCCAACCAAACCCAGACGCTCTGCATCTAACCCAGCCAATCATTTGATAGTATTGCTAGTAGCAGAGTCGCATGGGCTCTAAACCTTGGATAGCCTGTGCATTTTTTCAGATCGATAAGGATGACCCAACTCGTGTTATCTGTAACATTTATCACCAAAAGCTAAGTAGAGGCCAAAAAATCCATAGTTTGAGTACTTCATGCATGAACCGTCACATGGATATGAAGCATAAGTTGCAGTGCGAAGCTCACTGCGCTACAATGCGGCCTAGCAGGCCGGGACAACCACCATCTGCCCCACCTGTGTCATTCTGGGGAGACTAAAAGCTTGAGGATTTTGGAAAATCACCTCACCAACCATTTTAAGCAACTCTGGGACAATTGATGCCACTTAAGTGGTGTCTGTGCCACAATTTTGGGAAAAAATGGAGACTCTTTTAGGAGTCCCCTTGCTGTGTTTTACATGACGTTGCCATCGTCAATTCCAGGTGGGTCAGGTCTCTCCCTCCCTTTTAACCGTAAGAAACTACATACACTATGGTTTGGGGTAACACAGATGGTTGAGTCTGAAGAGCTGTTTACTCATACTATAGCCTGGGAATCAGAGGTCTGCTCCAAAGCTTCAGTGTCTGCTAGTCAGCAGAGTAGCCACCGCCTGTAGATCTAATTACAATTTTTTTTTTCAAATTCAATTTTTTTTTTATTTTTGTGTTGAAAAAGTACAAGAAAATACAATATACATAGTAAAAGGGGTAGTATAACTATAAATCTATGCATAACGACAGTACATTGGGGGGTACAGGGAGGGTTTTCCATCAATATCCAGATCAAGCATGTATTTTTCCATATGAAAGATAGAGAGAGAGGGAGCGGACCACGACTGACCACCAATCAATAGAGTGCGATTATGATCATTGTTGTGCCGACATCACAGATAACTTTAGTTGGGGGCTAGATGGTAGGCATCAGAGTTTTGCAAATCAATCCAATCCCTCCAAATCACACAGTATCTATCAACATCAGCCGGTGAGATGGCCATCAGATGCTCGATCATATTAAGGAGGGAGATCTCCGCAAACCATTCCTCCACAGTGGGTGGGTCTCTGCTATTCCAGTGTCGTGGAATGACATTCTTAGCCGCCTGTATTAGGTAGCCTATTGATGACCTTTTATAACTACGTTTACTTATTGGTAACATTGATACAAGGAGGTCTTCTGGCGTATTAGGGATAGTCAAACCAGTTATTTTCTCAATCATGGGAACCACCTTTGCCCAAAATGCATTTATTATAGGGCATGCCCACCATATGTGTGACATTGTCCCTTCCCCCTCCCCACATCTCCAACATCTATCTGAGACCACTGGATACCATCTATGAAGGACTGCTGGTACCCGGTACCATCCAGAGATAATTTTGAAGGAGGTTTCCTGAGCTTTGGACCCTATTGAGGTTTTATGTGTTAGGAAGAAACATTTATCCCATTGTGAGTCAGAGAAGGACTTCCCCAGTTCCCTTTCCCATGCACCACAGAATCCTGGCCTATTGTCAGTAGTGTTGAGCCACCCCCGTAGTGTTCGGGTTCGGTTCGTCGAACACCGGGATGTTCGAGGGACTGTACGTCGAACTGTTCGTCGAACACCTTAAAACACCGTCGAACACCGTTAAAACCAATAGCAGGCAAACAAAAACACATAGAAACACATAGAAAACACCTTCAAAGGTGTCCAAAAGCTGACAAACTGCTCAGAAGACGCTCTCTTTAAAAAAGCCGACCGGCAATTCAGCAGCGGCATACACCGGTAACCGACAATTTAGACAAGAAGGAATAGAGCATCACACATAGATTAGATAGATAGAAACATGTCAGTCACATATATAAGAAGTATAGTGACAGTGTTGGTTACTGTACTTGTCATTTAGTGTAAAGGATTTATTAAAAAAAATATTAGTGTTTTCATGCACCGTCTCTTTAAAAAAGCCGGCCGGCAATTCAGCAGCGGTACCCGACAATTTAGAACAGAAAGAATAGAGCTTCACACATAGATTAGATAGATAGAAACATGTCAGTCACATATATAATAAGTACAGTGACAGTGTTGGTTACTGTACTTGTCATTTAGTGTAAAGGATTTATTTAAAAAAATAATAGTGTTTTCATGCATCGTCTCTTTAAAGAAGCCGGCCGGCAATTCAGCAGCGGTACCCGACAATTTAGAACAGAAAGATAGAGCATCACACATAGATTAGATAGATAGAAACATGTCAGTCACATATATAAGAAGTACAGTGACAGTGTTGGTTACTGTACTTGTCATTTAGTGTTAAAATAAAGGATTTATTAAAAAAAAAATTGGCGTGGGGTTCCCCGTAATTTTAGTCTCTAGCGGAGGTTAAGCAGACGGCTGGGGCAGGTGTTTGAAGCCTGGGAAGGGGGTAATACCCATGGAGCTTCCCAGGCTACTAATATCAGCCCCCAGATGAATACCTAGCCTTTACTAGCTATTAAAATGGGGGACCCCCCAAAAAAATGACGTGGGGTCCCCCGTATTTTAATAGCTAGCAAAGGCTAGGCAGACAGCTAGGGCTGATATTAATAGCCCAGGAAGGGTGCCATGAATATTGGCCCTTACCTTTCGATGGTTCCCAGGACAGCTCCAGCTCTGCTACATCGAGATGACAGGCTGGACCGCAGCAGAATGCTGCCATCCAGCCTGTCATCCCGCAGACACTGAGAAGCGCAGGCATGCTTGCGCTGCTCAGTGTCAGGCTGTGACGGCATCCAGATGAGCCGAGCTCATGTCCAATGAACTCAGCTCACCTCATGTACGCCACCCCGGAAAATGGCGCGTTCATAGAAGCGCCATCTTCTGGCGCTGTACCCAACTCATCCAGGGCCCTGGTGCGGTGGCTCACTGGGTAATAAAGGGGTTAGGGCCAGGTTTGCATTATCAGCTGGCCCTAAGCCCGAAATTCATGGAGTCACGCCAATATTAGACATGACCACCATGAATTTCTAGTAAAGTATTTAAAAAAAACACAACACCCAGAAAAAAGTCCTTTAATTGAAATAAACACACAATTCTTTATTGTTCTAAATTAAACCATACTTACCATCAAGACATTCCAGCTGAAGCCAACGATCTCCTGCAATAAAAGAAAAATAATAAAGCAACATCATCCTTACCTTTCCATGGTTCCCAGTACAGCTCCAGCTCTGCTACATAGAGATGACAAGCTGGACCGCAGCAGAAAGCTGCCATCCAGCCTGTCATCCCGCAGACACTGAGAAGCGCAGGCTTGCTTGCGCTCCTCAGTGTCTCGCTGTGACGGCATCCAGATGAGCCGAGTTCATGTCCAATGAACTCAGCTCACCTCATGCACGTCACTGACAGCGTGGGAAAATTCTCCTGCACTCAGCGCTTCAGCGTGAGAATTCTCCCACGCTGTCAGTGACATGCATGAGGTGAGCTCATGTCCAATGATCTCAGCTCACCCTTCCTGGGCTATTAATATCAGCCCCCAGCTGTCTGCCTAGCCTTTGCTAGCTATTAAAATAGGGGGGACCCCACATCATTTTTTTGGGGGGGTCCCCCATTTTAATAGCTAGTAAAGGCTAAGTATTCAGCTGGGGGCTGATATTAGTAGCCTGGGAAGCTCCGTGGGTATTACCCCCTTCCCAGGCTTCAAACATCTGCCCCAGCCGTCTGCTTAACCTCCGCTAGAGCCTAAAATTATGAGGAACCCCACGCCAATTTTTTTTTAAATAAATCCTTTATTTTAACACTAAATGGCAAGTACAGTAATCAACACTGTCAATGTACTTCACATATATGTGACTGACATGTTTCTCTCTATCTAATCTATGTGTGATTCTCTATTCCTTCTGTTCTAAATTGTCGGGTACCGCTGCTGAAATGCCGGCCGGCTTTTTTAAAGAGACGGTGCATGAAAACACTATTATATTTTTTAATAAATCCTTTACACTAAATGACAAGTACAGTAAGCAACACTGTCACTGTACTTCATGTATATGTGACTGACATGTTTCTATCTATCTAATCTATGTGTGATTCTCTATTCTTTCGGTTCTAAATTGTCGGGTACCGGTGAATGCTGCTGCTGAATTGCCAGCTTTCCATGTTTCACTGTGAGCACTGTTCCCATCGATTTGGGCAATCACTGTAATGCCACAACCACCATGGCTGTGGCATTACAGTGAGTGGCAGACAATCCCTGCATGATCGGTGCTCTAAATAGCGCCAGACATGCAGGACACGCTTTTGGTGCACGAACAGTTATCAAACATAACCTCGAACAGCCGAATTTTTTGCAAATCGTTCGGGTTCATGGAACAACTCGAACACCGCCCAAAACAGCTTGAATTTGAGATTGGCGAACAGTTCTAGTCGAACACCGCTCATCTCTAATTGTCAGTTACCTGGGCAATGAGGATATTATACAGTAGGGAGATGGAGTGTGTAGGGGTGACAATGATAGGCTCAATTTTTCAAAGTTTGTGAGATCTCTATGAAGATGTGTGCGCTTCTTCACTGTTGAATAGAAGTGTTGTAACTGGCTATATTCAAAATTAGCCTTCGGGGAAGTGGCTCTTCCCTGTAACAAGTCATTGAGGAGGAGCAGCGAAGTATTGGAGATGACATGAGAAAATAATATCGGATGGGATTTATTTGAACCGAGAAATCTATTTGTAGATAGTCCTGGTGGGAAATCTGGATTATCTGAAATCGGGAGCAAGGGGCCCTGGGGGTCGATTGAGGATAAGCTTTTTTTTTGGGATCTCAAAGCCAAAGCAGTGGCATAAGTACTATGTGACATGAGGCCAAGAGAGGGGACAATTAAATTGGCGCACCATGGGAGAGTGGTAAGAGCTTTAGGACAAATGGATTGAGCTATTTTGACCCACAATTTCCCCTCCGAATGATGGAAGTAATCCAGGATTCTAGCGTGTACTGCTGCCATGTAATACCTTCTACAATCCAGAAGGCTAAGGCCCCCCTTTTGTTTGTGTCTGATCAAAACGTCCCCCCGAATGCGTGGACGCCCACTTGCCCAGAAAAATCTGCAAAAGCTACTGCGTAGTCTTTTCCAAAAATTTGAGGGAATTACCACGGGAATGGTTTGGAAGAGGTATAAGAGTTTAGGTAGGACCTTCATTTTTAGTATATTTATTCTGCCGAACCAGGAAAAATCCTTCACCATCCAAGAAGTAAGATCTCTATGGAGTTGTTCAATAAAGGGCCCAAAATTAAGATAAAATAGACGGGAGAGGTCTCCATGAATACGAATTCCTAAGTATTTGATACCCTGTGAGGGCCAGGCAAAGAGAAAGTTGGACTGGATGGAATCCTGTATGGATTTGGGGAGGGAGACATCGAGGGCCTCAGACTTCGCTGCATTGATTTTAAAATTTGACCATGTACCAAAGTGATCTATTTCAGGCATAACAGCAGTGATGGATATATGTGGTTGAGTGATATATACTAGGACATCATCAGCAAATGCAGAGCACTTGTACTCGGTGCCTCCCAGCTCATTGGGGTTATCGTGAATTGATGAGAGCAGGTGCTCCATCACTAGGATGTATAAGAGAGGGGACAGAGGACATCCCTGCCTTGTCCCATTGGTGATTATGAAAGGTGATGATAATGTTCCATTTATCTTCAGCCTAGTTGACGGATTGCGATACAGGGCCATGATTTTGGCTATAAAAGGGTCCCCTACCCCAAGCATTTTAAGAGAATAATATATGGCGTGCCAGGAGACTCTATGGAATGCTTTCTCAGCATCCAACGAGAGTATCTAATTACAAATTTTTAACTGCATCTAGCCCATGCAATACTTTGGGCCTAGTAGCAGTGTCTGCTAGTCAGCGGATTAACCCAGCTGTTAAGAAAGCTACACCACCTGTAGTTTGGACACTTAATTTTTTCAAAGGAAATGGTTCGGGCCCCCGGGACACTCAGTGAAGAGGATCGGGGAGGCACCGCAAGGCACAGGGGCTGGGACTGGCGGTAGGACGCCTTGTAGTGGACCGCCAAGCTCGATCCTTATAAAAGCTTTTTAACTGCAGCAGTTTTAGTGGACGCTACTGGAGCTGGAATTACCGTGGCTGCTGGCATGAGACTTGCCCTCCAATAGATACTTGTAAAAGGATTTAAAGTGTACTCATTCAAATTAGAGAGACAATTTAAATTAAAAAGATTAGACCTGCCTCCACCGCAGGGGGGCTCGCTCGACCCACCAGCGGACAGGCACCAGTATTGGGAGAGGGGGGCTGGCCGTCAGGGTCCACCGCAGCTCTGGCACAAACCCGGCGACACGGAGGTCGCACGGGCAGGAACGGACTGGCCTTGACGGCTTCGCACATTTTTGGTGCTAGAAGGGCATGACATGCCTATATCTCTGTCTCCCCCTCCTTTTACTCCTCCACCTCTTTTCTTTTCGCATGACTATATGTACTTGTCACTTTTCCATGTGTTAGTTGTGTCTTCTGAGCAGTTTGTCAGCTTTTGGACACCTTTGAAGTGTTTTCTATGTGTTTTCTATGTGTTTCTATGTGTTTTTGTTTGCCTGCCATTGGTTTTAAGGGTGTTCGAAGGTGTTCGACGAACAGTTCAGCGAACATACGGGTGTTTGACGTACCGAACTCGAACACTACGGGGGTGGCTCAGCACTAGTCTTAATGAATCAGGACAAACGTCTTTTAAACTAGGGCGAACCCAATGAGTTATTCAAGACGACAACGCTTCAGGAAAATTCTGGATGTGCTTTTTCTAAAGCGTCTTTTTTGGTGTTTTTTCGGTCATTTTTTTATAGCAGTTTTTTCTTGTGTGCTTATGATAGTGAGTGGTTTCCAAGTAAAAATTGCCTGAAGAATGGTTAGGTCTGTTTTAATTGTTTCACGGCCTGAAGAAGTTAAAAGAAACTAAGAAATCTGACCATATGCGCAGCAAGTTGTTTTTACATTGAAATGTATACATTCATTATTTTTAATGTTTATTTAGTGCTTTTTCAGGTAGATTACAAAGCACATATGCCTGAAAAAGATATTGTTGTGTGAACATACCCTAAAGATGATGAAACATCAAACAGTGGCTTTCAGTAAAAAAATATTACAAAAGGTTAGTTTATGTCTTTAGTGACAGTAAATGTTAGATAGGTAAGTAATTTTAGGTTGCATGGTTGCAAAACATACAAGAAAATCATCTAGCATCAATAAGTTTTCTAGCAGATACTGTAGAATTTTTCCAATATGCTCTTCTGTATGCCCTCCTCTAACATCACAAAGCTACGGGATGAGGTTAAGCACTAAAAAATAAATAGTAAGCCACACAATCTTTGTAGAAGACAAAAGAACAGAGGCATAGCTAGGGGTTGAGCTCAGGGAGGGGGTGTGAAGCATATTAATAGTCCCCTATTCAGGTAACCCTGATTACAACTACGGTGGCACAGCCTAATGATGGGTATAGGGTAACCTCAGCAGATGACTGTGTTGTTATTAAAAATAAATCACTATAGAAAGGCCAACACTGATAATACCACCATATGGTGATACCACTGCTCCAGAAGATATAAGAGATTACAGTATAGTAATAGATGGTGACTTACAGATGACGTTCTTTCTGATGGAGTCATTCACTTTTCCCGTCTTTTCTATCTGGCCCAGACCGACAATACAACTTCTCCAGCCACGACTCGTCTGCAGAGATTACAACAAAGACACATTTGACTTCTCACATTTCCTGCACTGTCCCAATCTATTCCTAACCTTCACAAACTTCTCATCCTGCTGTCACGCCAATACTGAACTGCTGGTGCCGTATGCATCCCTATTAGTGCACCTGCTGTGAGGTACAATAACGGCTACTCTTAATGCCCCACATAATAATGCCCCCCACTGTGCCCCTGACATAGTACAATGTACTCTAGATGGTAAAATTGTCTCCTAGAAAATATGATTGCCCTATGCAAGTGTCCTAGAAAACAGTGTCCACATATTGCCCCTAGAATGTAATAATGCCCCATGTGCACCTTTGATTGTCACAGTACTCTGGATGCCCCTATAACAATAATAATACTTAAGTCCAAACATAATATTTAATTAGGTTTTATACTACTGATTTAACCACCCTTTATTTGTCCTAACTCTTCCTAGTAAACATTTTTCTAATACACTTATTACCTCCCCTGCTCCTGTAAGCTCCTGTAAGCTCATCTCTCTGTGGGTTATATAGCCTTCTGTTTTGACTCTGGCTCTGTTACTGCCGATATGGAGACCTGAATCGGATGAACAGAATAGGGGACGTCACAGGTGGGGGCCGGACTACATCTCGGTGAGTGACAGCAGTCTGAGCACGCATGCTCAGATCAGACTTCACTCTCCTCTCTGCTTGGAGACAGCACTCCAAAGCATCAGCAGACTAAAGTCGGCACCACACATGATCGAGCTCACAAGTGCCATCCCTTCTGCTGACAAGCCCTGTGATATACTTTCCAATGATCAGTACATCGCCAGGCTTGTCTTCTGAACGGACTGCACTTCAAAGCAGATTCAAAGCACCGTTCGTTCACTGTGGCAGACTACCACTTTCCATGATGCAATGGCTGAAACACTGGCTCACTCGCAGGACTTCAGAGTTCCTGATGTGGTGCAATGATGTCACTGCGCAGGGACTCTGACCTGGGCCCCAGGCCACCACACTCTGTATCCCCCTGGTAGCTCTGCTACTGCAACAAATCAAATATGTCCCTTTGAGATAATACTTGTTTGGCCACAGTAGTTGAAGACATGTTTAAAAAAAAATAAAGCCAGAATGAACTGATACTACCTTGATATCAGTCTTGGGCTCCAACTAGTTACAGCACAGAGGTAAGGATAATATAGTATAGTGGCAGTTTGGATTAAGTCTAGACAATCAGTCCACACAGGCAACTTTTGTTATCCTATTTTGCTGGCTACATTTCCATGATGATCACACAAACAAGAAAAAATGGATAAACACATATTTAGCAAAGTACCTTCTAATTATCTAATCTGCTTCAGTTGGATAATTATAATTATCGGCTTGGGGATCATTATGACATACTGTGAGTCGTCAGACTGAGTGATATTACAGAGTATGTGTGGCCAAAATGAACCAGCCTTGACTTTTCTTCTTATTCTCCCTAGTACTTTATTGTTGCTCAGGCAACCCAAAGGTGGTTTATCTTGGTGTACTTATGTTGTATTTGTCTTTTACATTGCTTTAAAATTTGCAGTGTATTTGATCATATGCTTTAGAAAATGGAATTCAAAGAGAATAAAAGTTGAATAAAACATAATGCTTGGCGGTAGTAGGTCTCTATTAATGAGGATATTAATCACCTCTGACTTAATGTCATTCTGGTAATTTGATGTGGATCCTTGATCCTGTTCACTGGTGTTTTTCTGTGCTGTAATGAGATTAACCTATTATATGCTCTGGGTGATTGAATCACATCTTACGGAGAAATACAAATCCCTCTTAATTGTGACATGAAGGGTCTGATTGACATGTGGCACCCTCTCTTTGTTTCAACTGCGTGAAGTCATGAATAGTCCAGAATAGAAGGCAGCAGAGCAAAAAGTTTGAAAAGAGAAAGAGATTTCAGTTAATAGCAGTAGATTTATTAAAAAAAAAGATGCTGGGTATTCTTGAAAAAAAATACATTGGGAAAAATAAGTATTTGATACACTGACGATTTTGCAAGTTTTCTCACCTATGGAGATGACTGTAATTTTTATCGTAGGTACACTTCAACTATTAGAGACAGAATTTTTTAAAAAATCTAGAAAATCACATTGTATGATTTTTAAATAATTAATTTGCATTTTATTGCATGAAATAAGTATTTGATAGAATAGAAAAACAGAACTTAATATTTGGTACAGAAGCCTTTGTTTGCAATTACCTTGGTCAGGTGTTTCCTGTAGTCCATGACTAATTTGCACACACTGCAGTAGGGATTTTGGCCCACTCCTCCATACAGATCTTTTCCAGATCTTTCAAGTGTCTGGTCTGTAGCTGGACAACATTGAGTTTCAGCTCCCTCCAAAGATTTTCTATTGGATTTTGGATTGGAGACTGGCTAGACCACTCCAGGACCTTGAAATGTATCTTATGGAGCCACTCCTTAGTTGCCCTGGCTGTGTGTTTTGGGTCATTGTCATGATGGAAGACCCAGCCACAACTCATCTTCATACTGAGGGAAGGAGGTTGTTGGCCAAAATGTCACGATACATGACCCGATCCATCCTCCCTTCAATTCGGTCCAGTTGTCCTGTCCCCTTTGCAGAAAAGCACCCCCAAAGTATGATGTTTCCCCCACCATTCTTCACGATTGGGTCGGTATTCTTGGGGTGGTACTCATCCTTCTTCCTCCAAACACGGCGAGTGGAGTTGATACTAAAAAGTTCTATTTGGGCTTCATCTGACCACATGACCTTCTCCCATACCTCCTCTGGATCATCCATATGGTCATTGGCAAACTTAAAACGGGCCTGGACTTGTGCTTGAGTGAGCAGGGGGACCTTTAGTGCCCTGCAGGATTTTAGTTCATAATGGCGAAATGTGTTACTAACAGTAATGTTTGAGACTGTGGTCCCAGCTCTCTTGTGGTTACTGACCTGTCTTAGAATCCTTACCCCACGAGGCGAAAAACTACCAGATCTGTGAGAGATAGAAATCTTGCTGATTGGTAGGTGATCAAATACTTATTTCATGCAAGAAAATGCAATTTAGTTATTTAAAAATCATAAAAAATCATACAATGTGATTTTCTGGGTTTTTCACAGTAGAAGTGCAGATAAAAATTACGGACTTCTCCATTCTTCGTAGGTTTGAAAACTTGCAAAATCAGCAGTGAATTAAATACTTATTTTCCCCACTGTATATAGCAAAAGAACCTAATATAGTTTATACGTATATTTTTTTCTCTGTGAAGAGTTGAGGACTTTGTAAGTTTATTATGAAGTATCATGCTTGAGTCCCCTAATGGGGCTAGAGAATGTAAACTACTATTCAAAAATGAACATAAGAAATAAAGCATAATTCGTATCAACACATCCATAAAAGACCAAACTATTTAAATGTTAGGCTATGTTATTCACACGGTGAAAACTGTAAAAAAAAATTTAAATTGCCAGAAATGATGTATTACTAATCATCTCCCTAACTCCACAAAAAATAAAACAAAATGTAAAATTTTCCAGCACACCTTAAGCTTGTCCTTCAAAAACCATGTTCAACCACAGATTTATCACTCTATCGACACAAAAATAAAAAGTTGTGTCTTGGTACATAGCAAAACAAACAATATTTAAATTTTTTATGAATATTTTTTAAAACCAAATTTGATAAATTTTAACATTTGGTAGCACTCTAAAGCAGAGTTCACATCATGTTTTACCATTTGCTCAATGTCTCCATTGTGCTTAAAGGGGTCTTCCCACGAACAACAGTTTATTTTAATCAATAGATCTTGGAAAAATAATAATTACCACAATTGGATGTGTTTAAATAAAATGTTCCTGTGCTGAGATAATCTTATAAATGTGCCCCTGCTGTGTACTGTGTAATGGCTGCGTCAGACCATGTAGGAACATGGCCTGATCATACCACAGCTCCTGGGCAGGGTGGACAAAAACAGTATACAGACATTACAGCAGGGGATCACAAATGATTCATTCTTTGAGGTAAAATATTGTTTAAAGACAGGCAGGGAAATGTTTTACCTCACAAAAAAATCAACTGTGATCCCTTGCTGTCCTGTCTGTATTCTCTTTTGCCCCCCCCTCCCCTGTCCAGGAGATGTGGTATGATCAGACCATGTTCCTGTACGGTCAGACACAGCCATTACACAGTACACAGCAGGGGAACATTTATAGGATTATCTCAGCACAGGAACATTTTATTTAAACACATCCAATTGTGGAACTTATTATTATTCCAAGTTGTATTGATTAAAGTGAACTTTGGTTGGTGGGAAAACCCCTTTAAATCCTATAGTGATACAGACAGAATCACTTTGTGCTCTGCCGTACATAATTTTCACAAGACTCCAAGACCTCTCCCAAGTATCCCCCATCCTCTGGAATTCCATGCCCCAATATGTCCGATTATCCACCAAATTCGGAAATTTAAGAAAACCCATCTCTTCAAGAAAGGTTACAGCCTGCATTGACCCTGCTGTCACCTAACCACCACTGGAGCTGCTGCAACCCTTTAACTTACTGTCTAATTCAGCATTACCTGATAGACTGTAAGTCCTCAAGGGCCTGGCCTTCTCCCTCTGTTCTCCAGTCTGTCATTGTTAGTTTGTTCATTTTAATTTATATTTGTATTTTGTATGAAAAACCCTTTTCACATCTACAGCACCATGGAATCAATGGTGCTCTCACAATAAATAATAACAATAATTTTCGACCGTATATGACAAGTTGAAGCAGGTAGCAAGAATTAGTTCCAATGGAAACACTGAATGTAAGGTAAAACATGATGTGAACATACCTAATGATGTTTAATAAAATCCACAGAATACAGTCCTGCTCATCATTATTTCCACCCATGAAGTTTAAGTACATAATGTGGAATATCTCCTGAAAAAAAATTAATCGAGTGAAACAGTTTTTTTGTATAAAAGCACTTATGTTAAATACAAAAAAAGCAAATGATAAACAATAATTTAAAATAAAAAACAAAGGGAGGAAAAAATAGGAAAACCTAAAGCTTACTGTGTCACTGGTATTGGCACCCTTTACGTTAATTATGTATGAAAACACATTTTGACTCACCTGTGGTAAATCATAAAAGAGATTCACCTGTGATTAATTTTCGGTGCCGATGTGACATGAGTTAAGCAATGAGCGATAACTTCAGTGTTTTAAAAAGCCACATGGTAGGCCCTGTTCCTTTGTTACAAATGGTATAAGGCCATGTCCAATGACCTTGGTGATCCAGTTTCAACAGTGTGCAATATTATTAAGAAGTTTGCCAAGCATGGAACCATCAAGAATCTCCTTGGACATGGGGGAAAGAGGAAAATTGACAACAGATGTCTTCAAAGGTTGGTGTGAATGGTAGAAAAAACACCACGTTAAAAATCCAATGACCTGAAGGCCAACCTGGAACAGTCTGGGGTCATGGTTTCAACAAGTAACTTACGCTGCACGCTAAACCAAGCAGAGCTTTATGGGCAAAGGCCAAGGAAGAAACCATTGCTGAAGGAAAGACTTTTAAAGGAAAGACTGATCTTTGCCAAAGAGTACCTTGACAAACCACAATCCTTCTGCAAAAATGTTCTGTGGACAGATTAATCAAAAATAGAGCTTTTTGGCAATGCAAATCAACAGTTTGTTTGCAGATGGCGCAATGAAGCTTATAAGGAAAAGAACAGACCTTACCAACAGTTCAGCATGGTGGAGGATCCATAATGCTGTGGAGTTACTTTTCTGCGTCTGGTACTGGAGGCCTTGACAGAATCACAGGAAACATGAAATTAGAGAATTATTAAGAGATTTTAGGGCGAAATGTCCTACCCAGTGTAGGAAAACTTGGTTTGAGTTGAATCATGGATCCTCCAGCAAAACAATTGCCAAAAGCACACATCCAAAAGTATACAGGAATGGTTGAGAAAGAAAAAATGGACTGTTTTAAAATGGTCAGCAATGAGTCCTGACTTCAATCCCATTGAAAATCTTTGGGGTGAGCTGAAATCTTCCAATGGGAAAAAGAACCCTGCAAACATTCAAGAGCTTGATCAAACTGCAAAGGAAGAGTGGGAGAAAATTCCAGCTAAGTGCAAGAAGCTTATAGATGGCTACAAGAAACGTTTGGAGGCTGTCAGCAATGCCAAAGGGTGTGCAACCAAGTATTAACTAGGGGTGCCTTTATTGCTGCACATGCTGTTTATTCTGTTTCTTCTTTGAAATTGCAACATGGAAGTTGAAAAACAATGTTTTATCATTGTATTACTTTGGACCACTAATTAAAAGATCCTGAGTATATAACCTTGGTATATTTCCATTTATTTCAGAAGATATTGTATAGTCTATGAAAAAATGAAATGAAGGGGCGCCAATAATGGTGAGCAGCACTGTATAGTTAAACATATTTTTAATGTACTGTGAAACCATATATATAAAACCAAGCTAACAATAATGAAATTGTTTTGTTTGTTTTTTCATTCCACCCCACAAATTATTTTTACTACTTTTAAATACTTTTGTAGTAAATTAAATGGTCACATTAAACAATACAACTTGTTCTGCAGAATATAGTTATGCTGACATAAAAATAAAAAAAGCTTTGGCTTTTGGAAGGCAGGGATGAAACATCGAAAGGAAAACAGCAAAAATGGCCTGAAGAGTTAGGAATAATCAAGACCAAAGTGAACAGCAATAGTGTATCACAATCGTGAATGGAGGCATCTCTTTGTGCATCTTATTAAACCAGATTCATTTGTATACTACAGAATGTTGTAGCCATTTATGAATATTTTTATTTGAGTGATTTTATTCGGTGGCGCATATAGTATTTGTACCACAATTATATTTGAATACAAGCCATTAAAGGGTTGGCCAGGACTTTAAAAATCAATTTTACGAGAATTAACTGCCATTGATAAGTACTTTACTTAATCTTGCTGCAATGTGAGCTGCTCTTCTGGTCACTTGATCTGTGATGGAGAATCCCATGATTTCCTGTGATGTCATGTCATTTTCTCCTTGAATTCCTTGCTCTGGAAATTGATGTGACATCACAGTCGTATAGCTTTTCATGTTGTGGGTGGGCTAGGCTCTATTCAGCAGAGCTCACTCTGCTCCTGTGCATGTCACTGCAAACACAGCACTCTCTTGCACCTGCATCTAAATAGCATGGTTTATATATACAGTATATGTACATACAGTAAACTGATCTATACCCTCTGTAATTTATATAGGCTCTGCTGTATTCTCTTTATAATATGAATACACTCAGATCTCTCTCCATATTCATGCACCCACTGACCCAACCATTCATTCAGCTGTACAGGAAGAGTTTAGGTGGAGTTACAGAGTTACAGGGGGTGTTCTCACTGTTGCCTTGCAGCCCGGCAGAAGGAATGATGGAAAATGTAGTCTGAAAGCAAATGATGATTTTCAAGAGGAAGTCATGGCTGTGATAGCAAAGCTGATGCCAGGGGGCAGAAAGTGAAGCAAGAAAGTATAAATCAACATGAACTGGCAGAAAAGGTATATGTGGATCTTTAAGGGCATTATCTTTATCTCCAAAATCCTATCCCAATATGTTGTAGGTGTAATAATAATAATATTAGCAAATGGTGTTTGAAAGTTTTCATGTACTTCAGAATTTTTCAGAAAGTCCTAAAATTAGATAAAGAGAACCAAATCAAACAAATGAGTCAAAAATATTAGAGTTTTTAATTTTTTTTTGAGGAAAATGATCCAGTATCACTTGTCTGTGAGTGGCAAAAGTATATAAACCTTTAGACTTAGTGGATACTTGAAGGTAAAATTAGAATCTAGTGTTTTCAGTCAATGTGATGACATTCCGATGTGAGTGGGCGCCCTGTTTTATTTAAAAAACAGGGATCTATCAAATTTGATATTCACAACACATGTTTATGGAAATGTATCATGGCACAAACAAAGGAGATTTCTGGGGACCTCAGAGGATGATTTGTTAACGCTTATCCGGCTGTGAAACATTATTATACTCTGCTGGTCTGTTAAACCAACAAAGATCTCTCCGAAAGCAAGTCTTATAGTAGTCCACAAGGTCATAAAGGCACACAGAGTTTTTTCCTCATCTGTGCCAGGATGGCTTGTCATCATTCATGGAACATTTAGTTATGCATTAAACCAGAAAGTTAAAAAGTAAAATGTAAGGCCATCTGTCCATTAAATAAATCTCAAGAGAATGTGGGACATGCAGCAAGACAATGACCCAAATCACACAATTCATGCTACAGAAAATGCTTAAAAAAATAATACAGTTAAAATTTTGGAATGACCAAGTCAAAGTTTTGACCTTAATTCTATAGATACAGTATGTTGTGAAAGGATTGGAAATCAGGAAACCATGAAAGAAAACCATCCAACATGACAAAGTTGAAGATGTTTTGTGGGTAGGAATGGACTAAAATTCCTTCAATATGCAGGACTAATCAACAATTGCCGGAAATGTCTGCACAAAGAAGTCACACCAGATACTAAAATCAAAGATTCACATACTTTTGCCACTCTCAGATATGTGATATTAAACAATAAAGAAAAAGGGGAAGCACCCTTAGTGCAAATCATACAAGGTGGATGGAACACTTTAAGGTGATAATTACTCACCCTGTGAGGTTGTGCTCGCAGCACAACTCTGCACAAGTAGGAAATAAGATGCTCCCTGAGGGCTGCAGCTTCACCCACCAACAGAAGTCTAGAAATTCGGATGATGGATGATGGGAATAGGTGATCGATAGCGCTGCCCAGGAACCGATGCTACTTTGTGGCATCGGTTCCTGGGCAGCGCCATATATCACCCATTCCCATCAACCATCATCAGATATGTGATATTGAATTATTTTCCTCTTTTAAAAAAATGATAGCCTAATATTTTCTTCACATTTGTTTGATTTGGTTCTTTTTATCTACTTTTAGGACTTGTGCGAACATCTGATGTCGTTTTAAATCAAACTTATGCAGAAATATATGGAAAATTCCGAAGAGTTCATAATTTATAAACTGTCAAGCACCACTGTATGTATGCTTTTATAAATAATATGCACATGTATTGATTCACACTCTTGATACATTGTTGCTGTTAGCTCTAATCTTGAGTATGTTAACTCTCTGAGGCAACCCACTGTATCTGATGCCCTCTCTCACTCATAAGTAGAGATGAGCGGTGTTCGACTAGAACTGTTCGCCAATCTCAAATTCGAGCTGTTTTGGGCGGTGTTCGAGTTGTTCGACGAACCCGAACGATTTGCAAAAAATTCGGCTGTTCGAGGTTATGTTCGATAACTGTTCGTGCACCAAAAGCGTGTCCTGCATGTCTGGCGCTATTTAGAGCACCAATCATGCAGGGATTGTCTGCCACTCACTGTAATGCCACAGCCATGGTGGTTGTGGCATTACAGTGATTGCCCAAATCGATGGGAACAGTGCCAACAGTGAAACATGAAAAGCCGGCAATTCAGCAGCGGCATACACCTGTACCCGACAATTTAGAACCGAAAGAAGAGAGCTTCACACATAGATTAGATAGATATAAACATGTCAGCCACATATATACGAAGTACAGTGAAAGTGCTGCTTACTGTACTTGTCATTTAGCGTAAAGGATTTATCAAAAAAAATAATAGTGTTTTCATGCACCGTCTCTTTAAAAAAGCCGGCCGGCAATTCAGCAGCGGTACCCGACAATTTATAACAGACAGAATAGAGCTTCACACATAGATTAGATAGATAGAAACATGTCAGTCACATATATACGAAGTACAGTGACAGTGTTGCTTACTGTACTTGTCATTTAGCGTAAAGGATTTATCAAAAAAAATAATAGTGTTTTCATGCACTGTCTCTTTAAAAAAGCCGGCCGGCAATTCAGCAGCGGTACCCGACAATTTATAACAGACAGAATAGAGCTTCACACATAGATTAGATAGATAGAAACATGTCAGTCACATATATATGAAGTACAGTGATAGTGCTGGTTACTGTACTTGTCATTTAGTATTAAAATAAAGGATTTATTATTAAAAAAATTGGCGTGGGGTTCCCCTTAATTTTAGGCTCTAGCGGAGGTTAAGCAGACGGCTGGGGCAGATGTTTGAAGCCTGGGAAGGGGGTAATACCCACGGAGCTTCCCAGGCTACTAATATCAGCCCCCAGCTGAATACATAGCCTTTACTAGCTATTAAAATGGGGGACCCCCCAAAAAAAATGACGTGGGGTCCCCCCTAATTTAATAGCTAGCAAAGGCTAGGCAGACAGCTGGGGGCTGATATTAATAGCCCAGGAAGGGAGCCATGAATATTGGCCCCCTCCCAGGCTAGAAACACCAGCCGTCAGCCGCCCCAGAAATGGCGCATTCATAGGATGCGCCAATTCTGGCACTTAGCCTCGCTCTTCCACGCTGCCCTGGTGCGGTGGCAGGGGGTAATAGGGTTGGGGTTGATGTCAGCTTATAATGCCAGCTGACATCAAGCCCAGGTTAGTAATGGAGAGGCGTCTATAAGACACCCCCATTACTAACCCCATAGTCAAAGTTAAAAAAAACACAAACACCCAGAATAAAGTCCTTTAATTGAAATAAAGACACAATCCTTTATTGTTCTAAATTAAACCATACTTACCGTCACGACCATTCCAGCTGAAGCCAACGATCTCCTGCAATAAAAGAAAAATAATAAAGCAACCTCATCCTTACCTTTCCATGGTTCCCACGACAGCTTCAGCTCTGCTACATCGAGATGACAGGCTGGACCGCAGCAGAACGCTGCCATCCAGCCTGTCATCCCGCAGACACTGAGAAGCGCAGGCTTGCTTGCGCTGCTCAGCGTCTCTCTGTGACGACATCCAGATGAGCCGAGTTCATGTCCAATGAACCCGGCTCACCTCATGCACGTCACTGACAGCGTGGGAAAATTCTCACGCTGAAGCGGTGAGTGCAGGAGAATTCTCCCACGCTGTCAGTGACGTGCATAAGGTGAGCTCATGTCCAATGAACTCAGCTCACCTCCTGCACGTCACTGACAGCGTGGGAGAATTCTCCTGCACTCAGCGCTTCAGCGTGAGAATTCTCCCACGCTGAAGCGCTGAGTGCAGGAGAATTTTCCCACGCTGTCAGTGACGTGCATAAGGTGAGCTCATGTCCAATGAACTCAGCTCACCTCCTGCACGTCACTGACAGCGTGGGAGAATTCTCCTGCACTCAGCGCTTCAGTGTGAGAATTCTCCCACGCTGAAGCGCTGAGTGCAGGAGAATTTTCCCACGCTGTCAGTGACGTGCATGAGGTGAGCCGAGTTCATTGGACATTAACTCGGCTCATCTAGATGCCCTCACAGAGAGACACTGTGGAGCGCAAGCAAGCCTGCGCTTCTCAGTGTCTGCGGGATGACAGGCTGGATGGCAGCGTTCTGCTGCGGTCCAGCCTGTCATCTCGATGTAGCAGAGCTGAAGCTGTCATGGGAACCATGGAAAGGTAAGGATGATGTTGCTTTATTATTTTTCTTTTATTTCAGGAGATCGTTGGCTTCAGCTGGAATGGGCGTGATGGTAAGTATGGTTTAATTTAGAACAATAAAGAATTGTGTGTTTATTTCAATTAAAGGACTTTTTTCTGGGTGTTGTGTTTTTTTTAAATACTTTACTAGAAATTCATGGTGGTCATGTCTAATATTGGCGTGACCCCATGAATTTCGGGCTTAGGGCCAGCTGATAATGCCAAGCTGGCCCTAACCCCTTTATTACCCAGTGAGCCACCGCATCAGGGCCCTGGATGAGTTGGGTACAGCGCCAGAAGATGGCGCTTCTATGAACGCGCCATTTTCCGGGGTGGCTGCGGACTGCAATTTGCAGCGGGGGTGGCCCAGAAAGCTTGGGCCTCCCTGCGCTGCGGATTCCAGCCCCCAGCTGCCTAGTTGTACCTGGCTGGACACAAAAACAGGGCGAAGCCCCACGTCAATTTTCTTTAAATTATTTCATGAAATAATTAAGAAAAAAAGGGCTTCCCTATATTGTTGTGTCCGGCCAGGTACAAATAGGCAGCTGGTGGTTGGGGGCAGCCCGTTCCTGCCTGCTGTACCTGGCTGGACACAAATATAGTGCGAAGCCAAACGTCAATTTTTTTTAAATTATTTCATGAATTTCCTGAAATAATTTAAAAAAATTGAAGTGGGGCTTCGCACTATATTTGTGTCCAGCCAGGTACAGCAGGCAGGAACGGGCTGCCCCCATCCACCAGCTGCCTATTTGTACCTGGCCGGACACAACATTATAGGGAAGCCCTTTTTTTCTTAATTATTTCATGAATTTCATGAAATAATTAAAAAAAAAGTACGTGGGGCTTCGCCCTATTTTTGTGTCCAGCCAGGTACAACTAGGCAGCTGGGGGCTGGAATTTGCAGCGCAGGGAGTCCCAAGCTTTCTGGGCCCCCCCCCCCCGCTACAAATTGCAGTCCGCAGCCACCCCGGAAAATGGCGCTTTCATAGAAGCGCCATCTTCTGGCGCTGTACCCAACTCATCCAGGGCCCTGGTGCGGTGGCTCACTGGGTAATAAAGGGGTTAGGGCCAGCTTGGTATTATCAGCTGGCCCCAAGCCCAAAATTCATGGGGTCACGCCAGTATTAGACATGACCGCCATGAATTTCTAGTAAAGTATTTAAAAAAAACACAACACCCAGAATAAAGTCCTTTAATTGAAATAAAGACACAATTCTTTATTGTTCTAAATTAAACCATACTTACCATCACACCCATTCCAGCTGAAGCCAACGATCTCCTGCAATAAAAGAAAAATAATAAACCAACCTCATCCTTACCTTTCCATGGTTCCCACGACAGCTTCAGCTCTGCTACATCGAGATGACTGGCTGGACCGCAGCAGAACGCTGCCATCCAGTCTGTCATCCCGCAGACACTGAGAAGCGCAGGCATGCTTGCGCTCCTCACTGTCTCGCTGTGACGGCATCCAGATGAGCCGAGGTCATGTCCAATGAACTCGGCTCACCTCATGCACGTCACTGACAGCGTGGGAAAATTCTCACGCTGAAGTGCTGAGTGCAGGAGAATTCTCCCACGCTGTCAGTGATGTGCATGAGGTGAGCTCATGTCCAATGAACTCAGCTCACCTCCTGCACGTCACTGACAGCGTGGGAAAATTCTCCTGCAATCAGCGCTTCAGCGTGAGAATTTTCCCACGCTGTCAGTGACGTGCATGAGGTGAGCCGAGTTCATTGGACATGAACTCGGCTCATCTGGATGTCGTCACAGAGAGACGCTGAGCAGCGCAAGCAAGCCTGCGCTTCTCAGTGTCTGCGGGATGACAGGCTGGATGGCAGCGTTCTGCTGCGGTCCAGCCTGTCATCTCGATGTAGCAGAGCTGAAGCTGTCGTGGGAACCATGGAAAGGTAAGGATGAGGTTGCTTTATTATTTTTCTTTTATTGCAGGAGATCGTTGGCTTCAGCTGGAATGGGCGTGATGGTAAGTATGGTTTAATTTAGAACAATAAAGGATTGTGTCTTTATTTCAATTAAAGGACTTTATTCTGGGTGTTTGTGTTTCTTTTAACTTTGACTATGGGGTTAGTAATGGGGGTGTCTTATAGACGCCTCTCCATTACTAACCTGGGCTTGATGTCAGCTGGCATTATAAGCTGACATCAACCCCAACCCTATTACCCCCTGCCACCGCACCAGGGCAGCGTGGAAGAGCGAGGCTAAGTGCCACAATTGGCGCATCCTATGAATGCGCCATTTCTGGGGCGGCTGACGGCTGGTGTTTCTAGCCTGGGAGGGGGCCAATATTCATGGCTCCCTTCCTGGGCTATTAATATCAGCCCCCAGCTGTCTGCCTAGCCTTTGCTAGCTATTAAATTAGGGGGGACCCCACGTCATTTTTTTGGGGGGGTCCCCCATTTTAATAGCTAGTAAAGGCTATGTATTCAGCTGGGGGCTGATATTAGTAGCCTGGGAAGCTCCGTGGGTATTACCCCCTTCCCAGGCTTCAAACATCTGCCCCAGCCGTCTGCTTAACCTCCGCTAGAGCCTAAAATTAAGGGGAACCCCACGCCAATTTTTTTAATAATAAATCCTTTATTTTAATACTAAATGACAAGTACAGTAACCAACACTATCACTGTACTTCATATATATGTGACTGACATGTTTCTATCTATCTAATCTATGTGTGATGCTCTATCTTTCTGTTCTAAATTGTCGGGTACCGCTGCTGAATTGCTGGCCGGCTTTTTTAAAGAGACAGTGCATGAAAACACTATTATTTTTTTAAATAAATCCTTTACACTAAATGACAAGTACAGTAACCAACACTGTCACTGTACTTCATATATATGTGACTGACATGTTTCTATCTATCTAATCTATGTGTGAAGCTCTATTCTTTCTGTTCTAAATTGTCGGGTACAGATGCTGAATTGCCGGCCGGCTTTTTTAAAGAGACAGTGCATGAAAACACTATTATTTTTTTAAATAAATCCTTTACACTAAATGACAAGTACAGTAAGCAACACTATCACTGTACTTATTATATATGTGACTGACATGTTTCTATCTATCTAATCTATGTGTGAAGCTCTATTCTTTCTGTTCTAAATTGTCGGGTACAGATGCTGAATTGCCGGCCGGCTTTTTTAAAGAGACGGTGCATGAAAACACTAATATTTTTTTTAATAAATCCTTTACACTAAATGACAAGTGCAGTAACCAACACTGTCACTGTGCTTCTTATATGTGTGACTGACATGTTTCTATCTATCTAATCTATGTGTGATGCTTTATTCCTTCTTGTCTAAATTGTCGGGTACCGGTGTATGCCGCTGCTGAATTTGCCGGCCGGCTTTTTTAAAGAGAGTGTCTTCTGAGCAGTTTGTCTGCTTTTGGACACCTTTGCAGGTGTTTTCTATGTGTTTCTATGTGTTTTTGTTTGCCTGCCATTGGTTTTAACGGTGTTCGACGGTGTTCTAAGGTGTTCGACGAACAGTTCGACGAACAGTTCCTCGAACATCCCGGTGTTCGACGAACCGAACCGAACCCGAACACTACGGGGGTGGCTCAACACTACTCATAAGTCTGTAATAGAAGATAACACAAGCTAAGTATATGTTCTCTTTTCTCTACAATAGACTACAAAGGCAGTAAACGCTGAAAAATCAGGAGTAAATTAACAACGTGCACGATGCAAGATTTCAGCTTTACAGGCGATATTTTCATAAATGTATCTTTTAATCATAAATCTGTGTTAGAAATGTCATGAAAACCTGCTCATGAAGAACGGTAGCTTTGTAGTCTTTTCCAAGAAAAACAATAGGGTGGGAACCATTGCAATATTTCTTAAAAAATGTCATTTTGTATAAAGTTCTAGCTTCATTCCTTTATATTCTGTTACAGTATTGGCTACAAAGCAGAAGTTTCTTTCCTGGCATCTTTGATCCTTTTTCCATATTACAATATTTCATTTTATTAATACAAACTGGAGTTTTGATAATATCTAACATTATAGTATTAAATGATGAAAAAAAAGTCCAACCTTTAAAATATGGAAAAACTGATATTTCAATAGACTTCTGTGATGGGACCAATTACATCAGTTAATCTCACCAAATGTTGTGGGGAGTACCCTTGGCCCAACTAGCTACTGAATACTTGTGTATTTCTTAACGCCTACAAGCCTATTCCCTCAATGCTATAAAAGTGATCATCACTTGAAAGGTTAAAGAGGACATTTCACCCAATTTTTAATGTTGGACTGAACACAAGACATAACAGAGGCAGCAGAGTGGAATAAGAAATTTTTGGTATCTTTTTATGTCACCTCTCCATTTCGGAGGTTTTAGTAATCAAAGTATGTGGCACTTAATGCCACATACTTTGTTAAGTCACTTTGTTAAGTGAGTGTTATCAGAAAGCAACTCATACAAGAAGTATATGCCATCAATGAAAATTTTCTTATAAAAACCACTTAGACTTAACTAAAGGTAACTCATTAGGTGCCAAATACTGAACACATGAAAAAAATAAACACTCCTACTCACCTTCCTTCCCTCTGCTCCAGTGCTGTGCCCTGTTCTGCCATCAGCTGATCTCAGCATCTGAGAAGTGCATGACATCACTGCCATGCACTCTCAGATGCTGAGGTGAGCTGCGTGGACATTCTCTCCTATCAATGGTGGGACTATGGGTGTGGAGAAGAGTGAATATTAATTTTCTTTAAAAGCACACAGTGTCAGCAGTGGCCACAGCTTCCTGCTGCGGCTCAGCTATCCCGTGTGCCCGCTACTAGAGATGAGCGTTGTTCTACTCGAACTGTTCGCCAATCTCAAATTCGAGCTGTTTTGGGCGGTGTTCGAGCCAGTCGGCGAACACGAACAATTTGAGAAAAATTCGGCTGTTCGAGGTTATGTTCGATAACTGTTCGTGCACCAAAATCATAACTGGATTTTTTCTCAGTAATGATGAAAATTAATGTTAATACGCAGTTTGAGTGTACAGCGGGGCGGGGGGAGGGGCAGGGGATGGATCTCTGCAGGAACAATGAAGATCTCCATTTTTTTTTCTCTTTCCCGCATTTGCAGTGGGGAGGTGCAATCTGTCAGCCTATCAGCAGCGCACACACGGAGCGAAGTGCTTTTTTTCACACAAGCAAGGGCATGTGTGATTGGCAGTGTATGTCACATGTCCTTGCCCTATAAGACCAAGCCATTTTCCCCGTCGCCACCATTTTCTCACTGCTGCAGCTGCGTGTTAGACGGCACCGCTGTTGCTGTGTGCGCTATACCTTGTTAATTTCAAGCCAATTTTCGCACAAATATACAGATAGCTTGGGAGTAGGGAATAGTTGTGATTGCAGTCCTTTTAAGGACTAGGTTACAGCATTTCCTACGACTTTTATCAGGCAGGTCTGTGCTCTTAAATAGATAGATTGTGGGAGTAAAGACTAATTGTAATTGGAGTCCTTTTCAGGACTAGGTTACATCAGTTCCTATCAGTTTTTGCCAGGCAGGTCTGTGCCAGTGCTGTGAAAGTTTTTTTCACAGCATTTGGCTGAATCTAGCAAAGCTAATCCTTTTTGGCCTATTGCAGAGTGTGTTAGTCAGTGGAGTAGCCTATCTGTGTTGCAAGATATACCACCTGTGTATAGAATACCAATTTTTTTACTGCACCTAGTGAAGTAAAATCTTTTGGGCATAGCATCATTCTATTTGTCCATCTATACTGACCTCCATCAGGTTGCAAACTGAATATAATTTTTTTCTGCATCTAGCTCTGAAAAAATATTTGGGCTTCTAGCAGTGTGTGGGACTTGGTCTATTAGTCCATCTATACTGACCTCCATCAGGTTGCAAATTAAAAATAATTTTTTTCTTCATTTAGCTCTGAAAAAATATTTGGGCTTCTAGCAGTGTGTGGGACTTGTTCTATTAGTCCTTCTATACTGACCTCCAGCAGGTTGCAAATTGAATATAATCTTTTTCTGCATCTAGCTCTGAAAAAATATTTGGGCTTCTAGCGGTGTGTGGGACTTGGTCTATTAGTCCATCTATACTGACCTCCATCAGGTTGCAAATTAAAAATAATTTTTTTCTGCATCTAGCTCTGAAAAAATATTTGGGCTTCTAGCAGTGTGTGGGACTTGGTCTATTAGTCCATCTATACTGACCTCCATCAGGTTGCAAATTAAAAATAATTTTTTTCTTCATTTATCTCTGAAAAAATATTTGGGCTTCTAGCAGCGTGTGGGACTTGTTCTATTAGTCCATCTATACTGACCTCCATCAGGTTGCAAATTAAAAATAATTTTTTTCTGCATCTAGCTCTGAAAAAATATTTGGGCTTCTAGCAGTGTGTGGGACTTGGTCTATTAGTCCATCTATACTGACCTCCATCAGGTTGCAAATTAAAAATAATTTTTTTCTGCATCTAGCTCTGAAAAAATATTTGGGCTTCTAGCAGTGTGTGGGACTTGGTCTATTAGTCCATCTATACTGACCTCCATCAGGTTGCAAATTGAATAAAAAAATTTTCTGCATCTAGCTCTGAAAAAATATTTGGGCTTCTAGCGGTGTGTGGGACTTGGTCTATTAGTCCATCTATACTGACCTCCATCAGGTTGCAAATTAAAAATAATTTTTTTCTGCATCTAACCCAGCCAATAGTTTTGGCCTAATACCACAGTTTGGCCACTCAGCTCTGCTCGGTTACCATCCATTGTTTTTTTGTGCAAACAACTCCAGAGTTGTGAATTAGTTAACCACCAAAATGAGTGGAAAAAGGCCTGCTGCTGGTGGAAAGGGGAATAGGCGTGTTGGGAAGGGGAAAAAGGTTGTGTCCGTGGGGTAGGTGCAGAAGAAAGACCATCTTCCAGCCAAACTAAAATGTCTACTTCTTTTAGCGGACAATGTGATAAGATCCCTTTCTTACGGCCACGCCAATCGCTACAAATTCCAGATGAGGCACAAAAACAGCAGGTGCTTCAACGGATATCAAGTGCTCCTTTAAGTGGGCTCTCCTCCACATCAACTTCAACATCACAAATACTCCAGTCCTCAAAGGTGTCACCCAAATCGCACTTGCTTCCTCACAGCTCCCAAATCTCCAGCTGCCCGTCTGAGTATGAGGTAGAACAGATGGTTGAGTCTGCAGAGCTGTTTACTCATACTATAGCCTGGGAATCAGAGGTCGACTCCAGCGCTTCTGTGAATCCAGACGAGGAAATGATCTGCACTTATGCCCAGAATCTTTATGAGTCGGATCCAGGACCAGACGCAGAAGGTTCTGACCATAATGTAGACCCTCATTCCCAAACTGTAACTCCTGTTGGTGGAGACAATGAGGAAGACGATGATAAGACTCAAATACCTGATTGGAGCGACAACTTTAGTTTTTTGTCAGGGCAGGAACAGGTTGGCTCTGAGGACGACGGGTGTGATAACGCACAGGGTGATGATGATGAGGTCGGAGATCCCACTTACTGTCAACCCACAGTCAGCCAAGAGATGAGGTCAGCATAGGAGGTGGAGGAAGATGCTAGTGATGACGAGGTCAGGTTGCGCCTTCCTGGACAGAGACGTAGTACTGGAAGCACGTCAACAACTGCATCCTCAAACACAACTCTGCCTCTCACCACAAGTCGTGGTGGCTCTTCAGGTCGCATGGGTGCTAAGCCTTGCATAGCCTGGGCATTTTTTCAGATCGATAAAGATGACCCAACTCGTGTTATCTGTAACATTTGTCAGCAAAAGCTAAGTAGAGGCCAAAAAATACATAGTTTGAGTACTTCATGCATGAACCGGCATATGGACATGAAGCATAAGTTGCAGTGGGAAGCTCAGTGTGCTACAATGCGGTCTAGCCGGCCGGGCCAACCACCGTCTGCCATATCTTGTGCATCCGCGGCCTCTTCATCCTCTGTGACTGGGGGGACAGCAGTCACACCTGTTTTGGGGCGCAGACCTGCCACCTCTTTACCCGCAACAGCCAGCGTGATTGGCAGGTCATCATTTTCTTTGGAGGTGGTAACACCAGCTGGTCTTGAGCGCTGTCCGACATCGATAGCACCACCTTTGGATCAAGGCAACCTAACATGTCCGCCTGCATCTTCCTCACAGACCGGCAGTTTGCCGGGGACACCCTTATCAACCCCGTCTAAGCACAATAGCCAGCCCTCGGTCCCTCAGATGTGGACAAGTAAAAGACCATTTCCTCCTAGCCATGAGAAAGCTAAGAGGTTGAATTTCACCATCTGCAAGCTCTTGGCTACAGAAATGCTGCCTTTCCGCCTAGTGGACACAGAGGATTTTCGAGACCTTATGTCCGTCGCAGTGCCCCAGTACCAGATGCCCAGTCGGCACTACTTCTCAAAGAAAGGTGTGCCTGCGCTCCACCAGCATGTCGCACACAACATCACCGCTTCTTTGAGAAACTCTGTGTGTGACAGGGTGCATTTCACCACAGACACTTGGACGAGTAGGCATGGACAGGGGCGTTACATGTCGCTGACTGGGCACTGGGTAACTATGGTGACAGCAGGACAAGGGGCTGCTGTCCAAGTCTTGCCGTCCCCACGAGTTGTGCGTCAATCCTCTTTATGTCATTTTTCCTCCACTGCTTCTGCCTCCTCAACCTCCTCTCGGTCTTCCACCTGCACCCAAAGGCTGTCTGGTCATGCCACAAGCTTTCTAACTGCGCAGAAGGGATCCTGCACACCTCCTTACTATGCTGGCAGTAGGGCTCAACGTCATCAGGCGGTTTTTACATTGAAATGTCTGGGAAATGTGAGTCACACAGCTGAGGAGTTGTGGTCAGCTCTGGAGAACCAATTTCATGAATGGTTGTCTCCACTGGACCTGAAACCAGGGAAGGCCGTGTGCGACAATGCTGCAAACCTGGGTGCGGCCCTTCGCCGGGGCAATGTCACACACGTGCCTTGTATGGCTCACGTGTTGAACCTGGTTGTCCAGCAATTTTTAGCCCACTATCCCAGACTAGATGGCCTTCTGCAGAGGGCACGGTCGCTGTGTGCTCACTTCCGCCGTTCGCATCCCGCAGCTCAGCGACTTACATCTCTACAGAAGTCGTTGGGCCTGCCACTTCACCGGCTGAAATGCGATGTGCCTACCCGGTGGAATTCAACTCTGCACATGTTGCAGCGACTGTGGCAGCACCGACAAGCCCTGGTGCAATACGTTCTGACGTATAGCCTGGGCCAACGAGATTCAGAGGTGGGGCAAATCACGCTGGAGGAGTGGTCTCAGATCAGGGACCTATGCACCCTTCTGCACAGTTTTGAAATGGCAACGAAGATGTTTAGTGCTGACGATGCCATTATCAGCATGACTATTCCGGTGATTTACATGCTGGAGCACATGTTAAACAGAATTCGGAGTCAGGTGGTGGCACAAGAGGAGGTGGAGGAAGTAGAGGAGGAGGAGTTGTATGCGGAAGGGCTAACATCTGCAAGGTCCAGACGGTCGGCAGCACCAGGGCGGCAGGCATGTGAGGGTGGGGGAGATGATTTTACCAGGGCGCATGGTAGCAGCCAAACTAGTGAGGAAGGTGCAGGAGCCCAGGAAGAAGTGGAGGACGAACTGATGGAAGACTCATCAGATGAGGGAGACTTTGATCACATTTCTGTTGTGCGAGGTTGGGGGGAGAGGACAGAGGAAGGAAGCATGATTGTTACCTCGCCACCAACACAACAGGGACTTGGTGCTCCTGGATGCGCAACACACATGAGTGCCTTCTTGCTGCACTACCTGCAACATGACCCTCGAATTGTGAGAATTAGAAATAATCCTGACTACTGGGTTGCCACACTGTTAGATCCCCGGTACAAAAGTAAATTTGCAGAAATTATTCCTGCCATAGAAAGGGATGCACGCATGCAGGAGTATCAGCAGAGACTGTTGCAGAATCTTACATGTGCTTTTCCACAAAATACCAGTGGTGCACATAGTGAATCTCACAGTTCCAACTTGCCAACCGTGGTCTGTATGGAATTGTTCAATAAAGGGCCCAAAATTAAGATAACATAGATGGGAGAGGTCTCTATGAATAGGAATTCCTAAGTATTTGATACCCTGTGAGGGCCAGGCAAAGGGAAAGTTGGACTGGATGGAATCCTATATGGATTTAGGGAGGGAGACATCGAGGGCCTCAGACTTCGCTGCATTGATTTTAAAATTTTACCATGTAACAAAGTGATCTATTTCAGCCATAACAGCAGGGATGGATATATGTGATTGAGTGATATATACTAGGACATCATCAGCAAATAGAGAGCACTTGTACTCGGTGCCTCCCACCTCAATCCACCTAATATTGGGGTTATGGCGAATTGATGAGAGCAGGTGCTCCCTCACTAGGATGTATAAGAGAGGGGACAGAGGACATCCCTGCCTTGTCCCATTGGTGATTGTGAAAGGTGATGAAAATGTTCTGACGCACCCCCTGGGCCTTGGGACACCCGGAGCCGGACCCTTTTTGGTGGATGCTGGTGGTTGTAGTCTTCGTGGCGGCGATCCGGTTCCGTGGCTCAGGGCGGTCAAACCAGTGGCGGAACTATTTATGTGGTTTTGATGTTTAAATGTCCGACTACGCCACCCGTGGATTGCGGTCAGAGTGAACCGCCGCTACAGGGCAGACCGCTAAGGCTGGTGTTGTGGGTGCAGCAGAGCGTAGCATAACTCCCCACGGGAGGAGTATAGCCTCAGGGCAGTGTATGCGGAGGATGGGGGTGATGGTGCAGGGCAGCAGCAGTAACGACACGGAGTCAGTGATGCAGTTCAGGGCCTTTACTCACAGTTCTTATTATCCAGACCACGTCTGCAGGTAACGGCTGCCCACGTCGTACTGTGCTCACCAGGTGAGGGGCTCAGACAACTCCCAGATAACTTTGGAGCGCTTCACAGGACCCCCTTTGTGTGTCCTTTGTCTGGCCTTTCTTACCAACACTTCTGTCCGGCTGCCTCGGGCCTCCTCTTGGTAAACTTGGCGCCAGTTTCCCTGACCCTATGTGGTGCCTTCCTAGCGGGTGGAGCAAGGGGCTGCGCCACATAAAATGTCAGAGCCTCCGGTTTCTAGCTGAGGGTCGTTTCCTGCCTCCACTAGTTCGGGGACCGGTCTCCCCCTTTGGCCTGACCCCTCCACGCAGGTGGATTCGGGCGTGCGGTGGCGACTCGCCCGTCCGCACCCCTGGGATCCCTTCATTCCTCGTTCCTGGAGCCTTCTCCGCTCCTCTTCCTTCCTTCTCCCTCTTGCAGGCCTGGGCCTCTGTTACTAGGCCCGCCTCCGGAGCAGAGCTCATGCAGAGCCCCTGCTCCCTGCCACTTCTGCTCAGACTTCTCTGCACTGAACTAAGATGGTGCCCACCTTTTATACTCCCTTCTCAATGCACCCAGGAACTGCTTCCTCCCTGCTCCTGCACTGCAGGGTTCCCCTTCCTCAGTGTTCCCTCCCCCCACTCCAGCCAGGGACAGGGACTGTCGTGCCCATCTCAGGGGCATATTGGTCGCCCTGCCCCACGGCAATGTGGTGTAATGCATGCAGGTGTCGGGTCCTGATCCACACTCCATCCTTATCTGAGAGTGAGATATCACACCTCTGGGTGAGGTGCAATACGTCTGTAGCAACCGAGCCCTCGGTGCTACAGTTCCATTTATCTTCAGCCTAGGTGACGTATTGTGATACAGGGCCGTGATTTTGGCTATAAAAGGGTCCCCTAGACCCCTACCCCAAGCTTTTTAAGAGAATCATATATGGCGTGCCAGGAGACTCTATGGAATGCTTTCTCAGCATCCAACGAGAGTATCTACTTACAAATTTTTAACTGCATCTAGCCCAGGAAATACTTTGTGCCTAGTAGCAGTGTCTGCTAGTCAGCGGATTATCCCGGCTGTTAAGCAAGCTACACCACCTGTAGTTTGGACACTTAATTTTTTCAAAGGAAATGCTTCGGGACCACGGGATACTTAGTGAAGAGCATCAGGAGGCACCCCAAGGCATAGGGGCTGGGACTGGCACTAGGATGCCTTGCGGTGGACAGTCGAGCTCGATTCTTATAAAAGCTTTTTAACTGCAGCAGCTTTAGTGGACGCTACTGGAGCTGGAATTACGCGGCTGCTGGCATGAGACTTGCCCTCCAATAGATCCTTGTAAATGGATTTAAAGTGTATTCATTCAAATTAGAGGGACAATTTAAATTAAAAAGCTTAGAGCTGCCTCCACCACAGGGGGGCTCTCTCGACCCACCAGCGGACAGGCACCAGTATTGGGAGAGGGGGGCTGGCCGTCAGGGTTCACCGCGGCTCTGGCACAAACCCGGCGACACGGAGGTGGCACGGGCAGGAGCGGACTGGCCGTCTCGGCTTCTCACTTTTTGGATTTTAGAAGGGCATGACATGCCTATATCTGTGTCTCCCCCTCCTTTTACTCCTCCACCTCTTTTCTTTTCGCATGACTATATGTACTTGTCACTTTTCCATGTGTTAGTTGTGTCTTCTGAGCAGTTTGTCAGCTTTTGGACACCTTTGAAGGTGTTTTCTATGTGTTTCTATGTGTTTTTGTTTGCCTGCCATTGGTTTTAACGGTGTTCGAAGGTGTTCGACGAACAGTTCGACGAACAGTTCGGCGAACACACGGGTGTTCGACGAACCGAACCGAACTCGAACACTACGGGGGTGGCTCAACACTACCCGCTACTAAAGAGAATGAATATCGACTCTTCTCCACGCCCATGGAAGTGGAGAAGAGTGAATATCCATTCTCTCAAATAGCGGGCACAGAGGATCGCTGAGCCGCAGCAGGAAGCCGGTGGCTGCGACTGATACTGCTGGCTTCCTGCTGGCAGGATATGAATGTTCACTATTCTCCACTCCCGTGGGTGTGGAGAAGAGTGAATATTAATTCTCTTTAGCAGCAGGCACACGTGGTAGCTACAGCAGCAGGCTACTGCCTGTGTACAGTTCCTCCGCCACTGCAACCCCACCACCACCTTCCACAGCCGGAAAATAAGTATATATTCAAGTATAAGCCAAGGTGGGGCTTTTTCAGCATAAAAAATGTGCTGAAAAAGTCAGCTTATACACGAGTATATATGGTATATTTGAAAAATCCTTTAAACTATAGTATTTTAAAGGCTGTTGGACTTATTATAAGATGTACGCCAGGTATAGACATCAAAAATAGGAAACATTTCTATTAATTCAACTTAATGGAAGCAAAATTTTAAAAATCTCTCAATTTATTCAGTATCATGTATAAGCACCACATGCAGAAATACATGTAATTCACTCTATGGCATGGTATCAATTAGGCTTGTCTGAGGAATGTTCTGTCATTCTGAATGCATTTTGGCAATTGCCTACCAAGGACATCCCAGTTGTGGTAAATGGAAAACAAGTCAGGACATGCTGCAGGCTATGGTAGCACATTTACTTCATGCAGGCTATTCACAGTAGCATGAGCAACATGTGGCCTAGTGTTGTCATGTTAAAAAAACTGCTCCATGGACACTTTGGAGAAATAGGCATACCACTGGATCCATAACCAAATCAATGTAATGCCTAGCTGTTAGTGTAGCTGAAATGAAGACTATTGGGGTCTGGCTACCATACATTATGTTACCCTAACCATAATCCAAGTTACAGGACCAGTGTGACGTTCCCTTGTGAAGACTTTTTCATGGCTTTGCCCAAGTGGTATTCAGACCAATCTCTGGCTATAATTGCATCGAAGATTACATTAAAGCTACCTTTATAAATAGAGCTATAGTGTTTATCCAAATAGAAAGATGACTAATTAAAGAGGTTATCCACTACTATTTAATTATTTTACTACAGGCCTAAGAACTAACAGGTAGGTAGTTGCTAACCACTTGATTTTTTTGCCTGATGCCAATCTAAAGCGGTCACAGACTGCTCCTGTCAGCAATTCAGCAGCTTCTGCTGACGTTATCTGGACAGGGAAGCAGCTTCCCTTCCGCTCTGCTCTGTTGATGGGCCATCACTGCCTACATCATGCCGATTGACAGCTGGCTCCCTGCTGCGTAAAGGCCACCTGTCAATCAGCATGATACTGACGGTCTCGCCCCATCGACAGAGCAGCCCAGAAGAAGAAGAACTGCTCTGTTGATGTGGAGAAGCTGAATCAATTGCAAGCTGAGCCATAGCTGGGTAGAACAGTCAGGTAGTTGCCTTTGTTAGCAACTTTAAAAACTTTGTTTTTAGATCCATAGCAAAAAAAAAATAACATGGGCCTGGATAACTCCTTTAATATACATTACTAAGTCACGGCAGGAACGTTATGATACAGTTTACTGACAGCTCTATATTTGAGTATCTTGTCTGCACGTTGCTTATCCCTACCCTTAGCAATATCCCAGAGCTGTATTCAGATATTTACAATTCTGCTAACTTCAGAACTTACATTTTCTATTGCCTATTCCTGGAATAATGTCTGCATAGAGATTATGATTAACTCCAAAGTTATCTCACAGAACAAAAAATACTGTCTTAATTAATATAGAAGTTCAGCTTAAAATGACTGGATAGTATCTGTCGGCAACTTTGTTTTATACATGCCAGCATTAAGTTGTGGCTATCTCACTGGACTATAAATTGGCCTATAGTGAAATTGTGATTTGTCACAATGCAGAAAAGAAACAATTCATTGACAAATTTATATCACCTTATAAACTTGTAGCTTTAAAAGAAATTACAGTAATTGTATAGTATTAAAATGTTTTCTTTGTTTCGCAGACATATTTCTGCGAAATGTTTTACTTGCCTTTTAATTGAGCATTATCTATACTAAATCCACTGAACGCTGTATCGCTAGTTCTCACAGTATTTCTAACAAGGTAGCAATTCTTATTTATACTTTCCTTGAAAAGAAAAATTTTCCCACAAGAAAAATCTATGACGGTGCAAGAACAGGAAAAAATAGAGGAAAAGTCTGCAAACCTACAGTTTCCCTAGCTTGTCTGACTATCATGCCAGATTGCTATTGTTACCTTTTGTCACAATAATCATAGAGAGATCTTCCTGCATAAATCAAAACTGCAAGATAATTCTATGCTACTTTCACAGAATAATTCTATTCTAGGGCAGCCAGAATGGGAAACGGACATCTCTGTGTATACTACCTGATGAAATATAAATAAATGCATAGTTGTGCATGAGAAAGTTTTATTATCTCCTCCCACATTAAATGGATTTTTTATATCTTTAATTCTAGAAGTTGTTCAAAGCAGGAAGCATTTGTCAGAATGTTCAATGCATGGTAATAAAATGATATGCGGCAAGAATAATAGTAACTGTACATTATATATTATTGGAATTTGTAGCATCTTTTCTACGTGCAATTTACACTATAGTCAAAATCTTGATTGCGAAATTAAATATGTGCATTTAAGGGGGTTTCTGCTTTGGACAATTTTTACTTATTAGAAGGGTCCCTTGACAATAAGTTAAACACAAATTAATCTTCTGCTGTGACCCACAGCAGTCACCTGCATTCTATAGGCAATCCTGGCAGAACGTGTTTCATTTCCTTGCAATGCAAGTGCAGTGCAATTTAAAGGTGCTGTCTCATTTTATTAAAAGGGTAAAATTGCAAAGTACTTGTAAAATCATGGAACTTTGCAAATTACCTCTTACTACAAATCCTCTCTCTCCTCAAGAAATGAGGGATTTTAATATTATTATTTACTGTTCATTGACTAGGTTTCCAGCTACCTCTTGGGTAAAACTAGAGAATATCTAGTGTATATATATCCTAGTGAAATGGAATTCTAATCGACTATTATAAAAATCCTGGCATTTGAAACCCCAGTGAACAGCAAGATAATGTGATTTTTGTTAAGACTCATTTAACTTCTACAAGTATTCCAAATTATACTTGAATAAGTGAATATAACACAACCTTCAAACTTTGGTGATAGCAACTGTATCACGGGCGCCTTTTGCACCCAGTAGCTTTAGGCTGTGTGCCCTCGATGTGGAATTAATGCGTTTCCGCCGAGCCATTTCCGCCCATTAATTTGACACGTTTGCGCGGTGCCATTTCCTCTGCGAAAATGCATTAAAAACGCATGTTAAGTTGTCTGCCATGTTTCCCAATGATAAACCGCATGTGCTGTGCACATGCTGCGGAAATTTCCGCTGCGGATTATCATTGCGGAAAAATCCACAGCACAACCATTATGTTTGAAAAATCGCGGCGTAAATCGCCGCCAATGACTTGCATTGAGCCGCATAACATCCGCATGTATACATGGGGATGTTATGCGGTTCAATGTGCGGTTGGTACCCAGGTGTGGAGAAGAGGAGACTCTCATCCAGACCCGGGTAACATTAGTAAAAAAAAAATTAAAATTCTAAAAATAAAAAAATACATTATACTTACCTCTCCGGTGTCCTCCGGTCTCCTCTCCGGTGCGTCCTGTGTCCTCGGCATCCAGCGGTGGTATAAAAGGACCTGCGGTGACGTCATTTAGTCATGTGACAGGTCACACAACTGCCTACGTCAGCAGTCGCATGACCTGTCACATGACTAAATGACGTCATGGCAGGTCCTTTTACACCACCGCTGGACGCCAAGGACACAGGACGCACTGGAGAGGAGACGGCGGGCCACCAGAAAGGTGAGTATAATGTATTTTTTTATTTTTAACATTTTAATTCTTTTTTTTACTATTGATGCTGCATTTACAGCATCACAACTTGGTCACCCAATATAAATCCATGCCAGTTGCATGGATTTATATTGTGTGACCAACTTGTCAAGCACTTTTCCAAGTGATCTTCAAAATAGCTTGGAAAAGCGCTTGAAAAAACGCATGCGGAAATGCATGCAAAACGCTTAAAATACGCATGCTTTTTTTTCTGCCAAGGAGATGCAGAAATGCTCAGGAAAATTTCTGCTTCATTTCTGCATCGTGGGCACATAGCCTTAGTCTTTATGGGCATGTTGGAATTGCAAGGTTCAAGGTTCCATTGTCTCATAGCATACTTTTATTGTCAGAAATGCTCACTTTTCATTACTAAATACAATGCTTCTCAATAGCTTAAAGAAATTAATTGTTGCCAAAATGACAAACTATTCAAGAAGTGGCACCTATTACTAATAATGTATATGTATGCTGGATCCAAAACTACTATCTGGACAATTATGTTGCCAGCAACTCATAAATTTAGATCCACAAGTATTTCACCCAATTGTTATTATTTTATCTCTTCGTTGTCCCTATTCAGAATTTGCAACCATATACAGTGTAGCCCAGTAATTTCACATATTTTTAATTTTGTGAGAACATTGTAAACTATTATAAAGTTGAAGGTTGAATGCAGAATTAATAACAGGAATTACTCCATGTACTATTGTTTAACGTGAGAATTTCTCTGCAGAGATTACTGTAATTTTTTTTTTTTTACTTCAGAACAATCATGGGAAGTTTGTCATAGGAATATAATACAGGGGAACGTGAAGATGACGGTATCTTCAATTACACTTTAGGCTGTTATAAGGAAAGACATTTTCCCAGTTAGCATTGTATTGCTATTAGAGATTAAAGAATCCCTTGAAATTTGAATTCACCAGGTTTGCCAAATTTGTCCCAAAAATTTGATTAGCTGTAAATCGATTTTAGTTGAATTACAGGTATTTCAGTTGCCCTTAAAATACATGTTAACACTTGGAGGTCTCCTAGGAGCATATACAACTCATTCCAAGTTCTTTTAATGCAAAAGCAGCAAAGTGACCCAAACATATATGCCTATGGTTAAACAGATGGTGACTGTTTTTCCCTGGTGTGCTTTTGCATATTATCTATGACATTTATTCAGAGTTTTATGGCATTCTCTCACTACTTCTATACTAAACTGTGAGAAGTGACATCCTCTTACTTTCCAGATTGATAGACTCCATTGAGTGGAGTTGGAACTTTTGATTTTGGGTGGTGAATTTATATTGTGTTGGTCAGCCTACCTGATCTACCTAATCTACAGACTCCTTCCACATTTAATGAATATTTTATTTTACTATTTGCTATGTTGCCATCCCCATCTTTTGCTTTAAATGTATACAATATGGTTCCAACAGGGACATTTTCTACAATCCCTATGACTACAGTGAGGTCAGGAAAAACAGGATAATGGTCATTTAGGTCTTCAACATCCACCTTTAGGATGATAGAGTGGTTCTGAGGAGGTATCTTGTTGGGATCTTGTTTGTTAATACGTAACATGTATTGAGTAGTGGTTTCATAATCTACTGGTCTGGAAAGGTATAAAGCTCCACTGAAACTGTCAATGGCAACGTGACTGCTGCGGTCTTCATCAGATAGACGATATCTGAACTTCGAATTGATCAAAATCTTATCTTCATGCAACTTCACAGAGCCAATCATTTCACCAGGTTTCACATTTTCAGGAACTTTTATTGTCTTTACGTCAATGAGATTTTTAGATTTTTCGGTGGATGTTGAAATAACCTGAATGTTAACAATGACGAATTCTTCCAGAGGGGGGAGCCAAATCCAGGCCATCATCTGGTTTTGGCTCCCACTCCTGAGAGAAAATACTGACCGAATACTGACCAAATACTAAGAGAGGGCCGTGGCCTAAATCTAATACTGGATACTCCCAGCTTAATCAATTCAGGACCCAATTTAAAATACACACAGCGGCGCAGAGGAGTGGGAGCCAAAACCAGATGATGGCCTGGATTATTTCTTTATTAATACTAGAAGTGGGGAAATATGGCCAACCCAGACACTATCAGCAAACCCAAGATCCCACTACCAGTTAACAGTCACTGCAAGTGATGGAGGTGTCCCCCCTCTGGAAGAATTCGTCATTGTTAACATTCAGGTTATTTCAACATTATCCTGTTTTTCCTGACCTCATTGTAGTCATAGGGATTGTAGAAAACGTCCCTGTTGGAACCATATTGTATACATTTAAAGCAAAAGATGGGGATGGCAACATAGCTAATCTACAGACTGACATGAATTTTGGTTTTCACAAAGTTTGCTGTTTAAGTGTTTTTTAGATCATTTCATCTGATGTTTTTATGGTTATTTAAATAGAATTATAAGCATTTCATAGTTTTTTTGTTTTTATTAACAAATACATGAAGTTTATGCAGAGACTCAATATTTACTGTGTTGACTTATTTTTCAAGACTTCTGCAATTCACCCTGGAATCCTGGATATCAGCTTCTGGGCCAAATCCTGACTGATGCCAACCCATTCTTGTCTAATCAGTGCTTGGAGTTTATCTTTTTCTAAAGAATACCTAAAAAATGTCATCAAACATGCTTTTTAACTCCTTAGTGTCACATTCAGGACATTTGAAACTGCTCCAGAAACACTGTACCTACTAAATAAGCATTGAATTGGTGAAAGTTTTCATTCCTTTTATGCAAGTTAATCTAGGGGAGTGACAACGTTAACAGACAAAAAAATGAACTGCTCTGTAATTGTTAAAAGAATAGAATCATAAGGAAGATTTGTTTTAAGATGATATGATGAATGATCAAATGCTCTTATTAGTGGGGACATACATACCCCTTATGCTTAATGGAGGTCCTAATAAGGGACTATAATCAAGTGCTAAATAAAGAAATGTATGGAAAATTATAAATAGATATTGAAAGCACACAACACGACTCACCCTTTTATAAATTGACTGGGGTATTAGAATGCAATATTATCTGAGGGTTTGAGAATTCTATGAACACTTTTGCAGGTACAGAAAATCACATATACAAATATTATCAATTAATGCCTAATCAATCATAACAAAAAGGGGAAGAGAAGGAAAATAATTGATCAATGGAAAAATTGGATTAGCTAGTAACAGCAACAGCTAGATAAAAAAGGTATATCTCAAAATTGTACACAAGCTTGTGTTCAGGAAACAAATATACTACAATATATTATAAAAAGGAGATACAGTGCCTTGTGAAAGTATTTGGCCCCTTTGAACTTTTCTACCTTTTGCCACATTTCTGGCTTCAAACATAAAGATATAAAATTCAAATTTTTTGGGGAAGAATCAGCAACAAGTGGGACACAATCGTGAAGTGGAATGAAATTTATTGGATATTTTAAACTTTTTTTAAAAATTAAAAACTGAAAAGTGGGGCGTGCAATATTATTCGGCTCCCTTGAGTTAATACTTTGTAGCGCCACCTTACAGCTGCAAGTCGCTTGGGGTATGTTTCTATCAGTTTTTCACATCGGGAGGCTGAAATTCTTGCCCATTCTTCCTTGCAAAACAGCTCGAGCTCAGTGAGGTTGGATGGAGAGCGTTTGTGAACAGCAGTTTTCAGCTCTTTCCACAGATTCTCGATTGGATTCAGGTCTCGACTTTGACTTGGCCATTCTAACACATGGATACATTTATTTTTGAACCATTCCATTGTAGATTTTGCTTTATGTTTGGGATCATTGTCTTGTTAGAAGATAAATCTCCATCCCAGTCTCAGGTCTTTTGCAGACTCCAACAGGTTTTCTTCCAGAATGGTCCTGTATTTGGCTCCGTCCAACTTCCCATCAATTTTAACCATCTTCCCTGTCCCTGCTAAAGAAAAGCAGGCCCAAACCATGATGCTGCCACCACCATGTTTGACAGTGGGGATAGTGTTTTAAGGATGATGAGCTGTGTTGCTTTTACGCCAAACATCGTTTTGCATTGTGGCTAAAAAGTTCAATTTTGGTTTTGTCTGACCAGAGCACCTTATTCCACATGTTTGGTGTGTCTCCCAGGTGGCTTGTGGCAAACTTCAAACGAAAGTTTTTATGGATATCTTTGAGAAATGGCTTTCTTCTTGCCACTCTTCCATAAAGGCCAGATTTGTGCAGTGTACGACTGATTGTTGTCCTATGGACAGACTCTCCCACCTCAGCTGAAGATCTCTGCAGTTCATCCAGAGTGATCATGGGCCTTTTGGCGGCATCTCTGATCAGTCTTCTCCTTGTTCAAGATGAAAGTTTAGAGGGACGGTCGAGTCTTGGTAGATTGCAGTGGTCTGATACGCCTTCCATTTCAATATGATCGCTTGCACAGTGCTCCTTGAAATGTTTAAAACTTGGGAAATCTTTTTGTATCCAAATCCGGCTTTAAACTTCGATACAACAGTATTTCGGACCTGCCTGGTGTGTTCCTTGGGCTTCATGATGCTCTCTGCACTTGAAACTGAACCCTGAGACTATCACAGAGCAGGTACATTTACACGGAGACTTGATTACACACAGGTGGATTCTATTTATCATTACCAGTCATTTAGGACAACATCAGATCATTCAAAGATCCTCACTGAACTTCTGGAGTGAGTTTGCTGCACTGAAAGTAAAGGGGCCGAATAATATTGCACGCCCCACTTTTCAGTTTTAAATTTTTTAAAAAGTTTAAAATATCCAATAAATTTCGTTCCACTTCAGGATTTTGTACCACTTGTTGTTGATTCTTCCCCCAAAAAATGGAATTTTAGATCTTTATGTTTGAAGCCATAAATGTGGCAAAAGGTAGAAAAGTTCAAGGGGGCCAAATACTTTCATATATATAGATTACAGACCAAAAGTTTGGACACACCTTCTCATTTAAAGATTTTTCTGTATTTTCATTACAATGAAAATTGTACATTCACACTGAAGGCATCAAAACTATGAATTAACATATGTTGAATTATATAGTTAACAAAAAATATGTCTTATATTCTAGGCTGCACAAAGTCTCCTCTTATCAGTTGTTGAAGAGATGTGTCTGCTGCTAGAACTCTGTGTGACGTTGACCTGGTCTCTAATCTGAGCTGCTGTTAACCTGTGATTTCTGAGGCTGGTGACTCGGATAAACTTATCCTCTGAAGCAGAGGTGACTCTTGATCTTCCTTTCCTGGGGCGGTCCTCATGTGAGCCAGTTACTTTGTAGTGCTTGATGGTTTTTGCAACTGCACTTGGGGACACTTTCAAAGTTTTCCCAATTTTTCACACTGACTGACCTTCATTTCTTAAAGTAATGATGGCCACTCGTTTTTCTTTACTTAGCTGCTTTTTTCTTGCCATAATACAAATTATAACAGTCTATTCAGTAGGACTATCAGCTGTGTATCCACTAGACTTCTGCACAACACAACTGATGGTCCCAAACCCATTTATAAGGCAAGAAATCCCACTTATTAAACCAGACAGGGCACACCTGTGAAGTGAAAACAATTTCCGTTGACTACCTCTTGAATAGAGATGAGCGGTGTTCAACTTGAACTGTTCGCCAATCTCAAATTTGAGCTGTTTTGGGCGGTGTTCGAGCCGTTCGACGAACCCGAACGATTTGCAAAAAATCCTGCTGTTCGAGTTTATGTTCGATAACTGTTCGTGCACCAAAATTGTAACTGAATTTTTTCACAGTAATAATGTTAATCAATGTTAATAGACAGTTTCAGTGTAGAGTTAGCGGGGGGAGGGGCAGGGGATGGATCTCTGCAGAAATAAAGCCGATCTCCATTTATTTATTTTTTCCCGCATTTACAGTGGGGAGGTGCAGTCTGTCAGCCTATCAGCAGCGTACACACGCAGCGAAGTGCTTTTTTTTCACACAAGCAAGGGCATGTGTCATTGGCTGTGTATGTCACATGTCCTTGCCCTATAAGACCCAGCCATTTTCCCCATCGCCACAATTTTCTCACTGCTGCAGCTGAGTGTTAGACGGCACCGCTGCTGCTGTGGGCGCTATACTTTGTAACTGTGTGAATTGCAAGTGAATTTGCTCTTAAATTGACAGATAGGTTTAGGGAGTAGGGACTAGTTGTAATTGCAGAGGAACCAGGAAGATCCAGCTGAACAATCTTCTAAAATCCATAGTTTATTGGGTCACGAAAAAATACATAAAAAGTCCAGTTGTAATTGCAGCCCTTTTGAGGGCTAGGTTACAGCAGTTACTAGCACTTTTTGCCAGGCAGGCCTGTGCCAGTGTTGTGCAAGTGTTTTTCACAGCATTTGGCTAAATCTAGCGAAGCCAATCCTTTTGAGCCTCTAGCAGTGTGTGCTAGTCAGTGGAGTATCCTATCTGTGTTGCAAGCTACACCACCTGTGTATCTAATACCAATTTTTTACTGCACCTAGCCAAGTAAAACCTTTTGGGCATAGTAGCAGTGTCTGTAACTCATTGGAGTAGCCCATCTGTACCAAGCTACACCACCTTTGTATTTAATAACAATTTTTTACTGCATCTAGCCCAATAAATACTTTTGGGCATGTAGCAGTGTCTGTTACTCATTGTAGTAGCCCATCTGTACCAAGCTACACCACCTTTGTATTTAATAACAATTTTTTACTGCATCTAGCTCAGTAAATACTTTTGGGCCTGTAGCAATGTCTGTTACTCATTGGAGTAGCCCATCTGTACCAAGCTACACCACCTTTGTATTTTATAACAATTTTTTACTGCATCTAGCCCAGTAAATACTTTTGGGCATAGTAGCAGTGTCTGTTACTCATTGTAGTAGCCAATCTGTACCAAGCTACACCACCTTTGCAATTAATAACATTTTTTTACTGCATCTAGCCAAGTAAAACCTTTTGGGCATAGCAGCAGTGTTTGTTACTCATTGGAGTAGCCCATCTGTACCAAGCTACACCACCTTTGTATTTAATAACAATTTTTTACTGCATCTAGCCCAATAAATACTTTTGGGCCTGTAGCAGTGTCTGTTACTCATTGTAGTAGCCCATCTGTACCAAGCTACACCATCTTTGTATTTAATTACAATTTTTTACTGCATCTAGCCCAGTAAATACTTTTGGGCCTGTAGCAGTGTCTGTTACTCATTGTAGTAGCCCATCTGTACCAAGCTACACCACCTTTGTATTTAATAACAATTTTTACTGCATCTAGCCCAGTAAATACTTTTGGGCATAGTAGCAGTGTCTGTTACTCATTGTAGTAGCCCATCTGTACCAAGCTGCACCACCTTTGCAATTAATAACAATTTTTTACAGCATCTAGCCAAGTAAAACCTTTTGGGCATAGTAGCAGTGTCTGTTACTCATTGGAGTAGCCCATCTGTACCAAGCTACACCACCTTTGGATTTAATAACAATTTTTTACTGCATCTAGCCCAATAAATTCCTTTGGGCCTGTAGCAGTGTCTGTTACTCATTGTAGTAGCCCATCTGTACCAAGCTACACCACCTTTGTATTTAATAACAATTTTTTACTGCATCTAGCCCAGTAAATACTTTTGGGCCTGTAGCAGTGTCTGTTACTCATTGTAGTAGCCCATCTGTACCAAGCTGCACCACCTTTGTATTTTATAACAATTTTTTACTGCATCTAGCCCAGTAAAACCTTATGGGCATAGTAGCAGTGTCTGTTACTCATTGGAGTAGCCCGTCTGTACGGATATGCAGCAATACTAAATAACCAATGGTGCACAAGCTTATGGCCTCTGTATTGGGCAGAACAAGTGCTGGCAAAAAAACAGACACTCCTGGAACTCTTTCTAATAGTGGTAGCAATAGAAATATGGGGCGCGCGCCTGGCTAACCAAAATATACGCTTCATAACAAAAAACACCAGCCTAGCGCACTGCATTAATAAGATGGCATCATTGTCTCTCCCAGTGCTAGGCCTACTACGCCGGATAGCATTCCTGTGCCTAAAACACAATGTATGGGTCCGCGCTAGCCACGATGCTGAGGGGTCTAACACTGCTGCTAACGCTTTATCTCAATTCAATTGGCAGATTTTCACAGAGCTCCTCCCCAACGCCCACCCATCGGGCAACAGTTGTCCACCCTCCCTATGGGATCTAGTGGCGAATAGTTGATTCCATTAATCAGAGCGTCAGTTGCCCCGTCGACGTGGCAAGCATACGGTAAGGCATGAGAAGAGTGGACACAACTAGTAGCAGGCAGACGGGTTGACCAATGAGAACAAGCCAGATTACAAGTCACCATAGAATTTCTCCACTAGCTAATGATGAGGGGCATATCAGGGGCGTCAGCGCAGCGGGGTCTGACCGGAGTAGCATTTCACTTCCAACTACTGAATTGGGGAGATGTCACAAAGAGATTCATCATCAGACAATACATAAAAGGGTGGAAAAGGGGTCAGCCAAGTCAGGAGTGTAGACGTCCCATACCGTGTCACTAAAACTGATTTCTCACATCATATCCCTAACACCATTAACATGACACTCACAATTTGAAGCAACACTACTGTCTACTGCATTTGCGATCGCCTTCTTCGGGGCGCTATGCATAAGCGAATTAGTCCCTCAATCCAAAATTACCACCAGTGGAGGCTTATTACACCAGGACGTAGTCATAGCCAATAAAACAATTTGTCTACGCATATGCAAATTGAAAACGGTTCCAGCGGGCAGGGGCGCTTGGGTACTTCTACAACCCACAAACGGTACACTGAGTCAGGTAACAATAGTAAAAACATATCTAAACATCAGATCACAAAGAAATTTCTTCCTATCACACATTGATGGAACGCCATTATCAAGATACCAGTTCCAAGCTATATTTAATAAATACATAACATCGGCAGGGAACCACCCCAAAGATTACGGGACACACTCATTCCGCATAGGCGAGGCCACGGAAGCAGCAAGAGCAGGACTGTCAGAAACGGAAGTTCAGAGGATAGGAAGATGGCAATCCACGTGTTTGGCGAGATACATAAGACCGGACTTGTTATCCTAACGTGGTTTATTTCTTTTACAGGTGACGCTAAGCCAACAGTGTGGGTGATAGGCCACTCGTATATATATTGGGCAGCAAAAAGGGCGAAAGTCCGCCCAGGCGGGAGGAAATTAGAGTTTCATAAGACGTATTTCAACTGGAGAGGTATTAGAGGCCTGCAATGGCCACAGGTACTAATGGAGGCAATCAAGGTAGGGATAGAGGCAAGAGGTCCGGTCATCTTAGTTATACAGGCCGGGGGAAACGACCTAGGTCATCACAAGAGCGCATAACTAATGGCAATAACGAAACTAGACACTGAGCGCTTCAGAGAATTTTTCACAAAACTAACTATAGTATGGTCAGAGATTGTGCCGATAGCGGTATGGCAAGGTGCACGAGACTTCACGGCCATCGAACGGACAAGGCGGGTAATAAATATTCGGATGGCAAAATTTAGAAGAGACAGAGGCGGTGTAGTGATACGACACCGACAACTGGAAAGAGATAAAGCAGGCCTCATACGGCCCGACGGTGTTCACTAAATGGATATAGGACTGGACATATTCCTGTCAGGACTCCAGGACGGAGTGGAACAAGCGTTAAAAGTGATGGATGGGTTAAGAGTGATGGATGGGGGTCAGAGTCCTGCATACGAGTACGCAGGATCCTCCGTGGCCTGGAAATAGAAAGGACATGTTGGACAGTTACACTTGTTAGCCAACTTGCCGGTGTGGAGACACAGGGCATGCTGCAACAAGCTGAATTATTTTAGAAATAAAATGCCTTTCTAATGGAATGAGTATAAAGAGTTAATAAAGCTGTGACCGATCCTCACCCATCCAGTTGTAAGAGTTACATTATTGTATTGTCAAGGAAAGGGGGGCGGTAGGGGGGCTGAGCGTCTGGGTTTGGTTGGGGGTCCCCACAGTCTGCCTAGGCTAGATGCAGTTAAAAATTCTTATTAGAAACACAGGCGGTGTAGCTTGCTTCAGAACTGGGCTACTACGCTGACTAGCAGACACTGAAGCTTTGGAGCAGACCTCTGAGTAAACAACTCTTCAGACTCAACCATCTGTGTTACACCAAGCCATAGTGTATGTAGTTTCTTATGGTTAAAAGAGGGGGGGAGCGACCCAACCCACCTGGAATTGACGATGCCAACATCACAAAAAACACAGCAAGGGGACTCCAAAAAGAGTCTCCATTTTTTCCAAAAATTGTGGCACAGACAACACTTAAGTGGCATCAATTGCCCCAGAGTTGCCTAAAACGGTTGGTGAGGTGATTTTACCAAATCCTCAAACTTTTAGTCTCCCAAGGATGACACAGGGGTAGAAAAGTCCTTGCGGATCCATGATTTGTTCATCTTTATGAACGTGAGTCTGTCTACATTCTCAGTGGACAGCCGCGTGCGCTTATCTGTCAGCACACCACCAGCAGCGCTGAACACACGTTCAGAGAGAACGCTGGCTGCAGGGCATGACAAGATCTCCAAGGTGTGAGTGGCGAGCTCTGGCCATTTTTCCAGATTGGAATCCCAAAATGAGCAAGGGTCCAGTGACACAGTCATGGCTTCGATGTTCTCTTGGAAATACTCCTGTACCATCTTCTCTAGGCGTTGACTATGTGTCAGACTTTTTGTCTCCTGTGGCCTTGCAAAGGATGGTCTAAAAATGTGGTGAAACGATTCCACAAAATTGCTGTTACCAGCAGGTACTGTGTTACTGTTACGGTTTGAGTGATGAAGACTCGACAGTCCCTGCATGCGTGAATCCCTTTCTATGGCAGGAATTATTTCGGCAAATTTACTTTTGTACCGGGGATCTAAGAGTGTGGCAACCCAGTAGTCGGGATTACTTCGAATTCTGACAATCTGAGGGTCATGTTGCAGGTAGTGCAGCAAGAAGGCACTCATGTGTCTTGCGCATCCAGGAGGACCAAGTCCTTGTTGTGTTGGTAGCGAGGTAAGAATCATGCTTCCTTCCTCTGCCCTCTCCCTTCAACCTCGCACAACAGATATGTGATCAAGGTCTCCCTCATCTGATGAGTCTTCCATGCCCATGGCCAGTCCCTCCTCCACTTCTTCCTCGGCTCCTGCACCTTCCTCAACAGTTTGGCTACTTCCATGCGCCCTGGTTAATCCCTCTCCCCCACCCTCCCATGCCTGCCGCCTTGGTGCTGCTGACCATCTGGACCTTGGAGATATTATCCCTTCTGCATTCTCCACCTCCTCTTGTGCCACCACCTGACTCCGAATTCTGTTTAACTTGTGCTCCAGCATGTAAATCACCAGAATAGTCATGCTGATAATGGCATCATCAGCACTAAACATCTTCGTCGCCATTTCAAAACTGTGCAGAAGGGTGCATAGGTCCCTGATCTGAGACCACTCCTGCAGCGTGATTTGCCCCTCCTCTGGATCTCGTTGGCCCAGGCTATATGTCAGAATGTATTGCACCAGGGCTTGTCGGTGCTGCCACAGTTGCTGCAACATGTGCAGAGTTGAATTCCACCATGTCGGCACATCGCATTTCAATCGGTGAACTGGCAGGCCCAACGACTTCTGTAGAGATGTAAGTTGTTGAGCTGCGGGATGCGAACGGCAGAAGTGAGCACACAGCGACCGTACCCTCTGCAGAAGGCCATCTAGCCCAGGATAGTGGGCTAAAAATTGCTGGACAACCAGGTTCAACATGAGAGCCATACAATGCAGGTGTGTGACATTGCCCCGGCAAAGGACCGCACCCAGGTTTGCAGCATTGTCGCACACGGCCTTCCCTGGTTGCAGGTTCAGTGGAGACAACCATTCATGAAACTGGGTCTCCAGAGCTGACCACAACTCCTCCGCTGTGTGACTCACATTTCCCAGACATTTCAATGTAAACACCGCCTGATGCCATTGAGCCCTGCTGCCAGCATAGTAAGGAGGTGTTCACGATCCCTTCTGCGCAGTTAGAAAGTGGTTGGCATTACCAGACCCCTGCTTTGGGTGCAGGTGGAGGACCGAGAGGAGGTTGAGGAGGCAGAAGAAGTAGAGTAACTTCGAGATAAAGAGGATTGACGCACAACTCGTGGGGACGGCAAGACTTGGACAGCAGCCGCTTGTCCTGCTGTCACCATAGTTACCCAGTTCCCAGTCAGCGACATGTAACGCCCCTGTCCATGCCTACTCGTCCAAGTGTCTGGGATGAAATGCACCCTGTCAACACAGAGTTTCTCAAAGAAGCGGTGATGTTGTGTGCTGGTGGAGCGCAGGCACACCATCCTTTGAGAAGTAGTGCCGACTGGGCATCTGGTACTGGGGCACTGCGACGGACATAAGGTCTCAAAAATCCTCTGTGTCCACCAGGCGGAAAGGCAGCATTTCTGTAGCCGACAGCTTGCAGATGGTGAAAGTCAACCTCTTAGCTTTGTCATGGCTAGGAGGAAATGGTCTTTTACTTGTCCATATCTGAGGGACCGAGGGCTGGCTGTTGTGCTTAGACGGGGTTGAGTAGGGTGTCCCCGGCAAACTGTCGGTCTGTGAGGAAGATGCAAGCGGAAAAGTAAGGTTGCCTTGATCCAAAGGTGGTGCTCTCGATGTCGGAGAGCGCTCAACACCAGCTGATGTTTCCACTTCCAAATGAAATGATGACCTGCCAATCACACTGGCTGTTGCGGGTAAAGAGGTGGCAGGTCTGCATCCTAAAACATGTGTGACTGCTGTGGCCCCAGTCACAGAGGATGAAGAGTAGTGTTGAGCCACCCCCGTAGTGTTCGAGTTCGGTTCGGTTCGTCGAACACCCGTGTGTTCGCCGAACTGTTCGTCGAACACCTTCGAACACCGTTAAAACCAATGGCAGGCAAACAAAAACACATAGAAACACATAGAAAACACCTTCAAAGGTGTCCAAAAGCTGACAAACTGCTCAGAAGACACAACTAACACATGGAAAAGTGACAAGTACATATAGTCATGCGAAAAGAAAAGAGGTGGAGGAGTAAAAGGAGGGGGAGACACAGATATAGGCATGTCATGCCCTTCTAAAATCCAAAAAGTGAGAAGCCGAGACGGCCAGTCCGCTCCTGCCCGTGCCACCTCCGTGTCGCCGGGTTTGTGCCAGAGCCGCGGTGAACCCTGACGGCCAGCCCCCCTCTCCCAATACTGGTGCCTGTCCGCTGGTGGGTCGAGAGAGCCCCCCTGTGGTGGAGGCAGCTCTAAGCTTTTTAATTTAAATTGTCCCTCTAATTTGAATGAATACACTTTAAATCCATTTACAAGAATCTATTGGAGGGCAAGTCTCATGCCAGCAGCCGCGTAATTCCAGCTCCAGTAGCGTCCACTAAAGCTGCTGCAGTTAAAAAGCTTTTATAAGGATCGAGCTCGGCTGTCCACCGCAAGGCATCCTAGTGCCAGTCCCAGCCCCTATGCCTTGGGGTGCCTCCTGATGCTCTTCACTAAGTATCCCGTGGTCCCGAAGCATTTCCTTTGAAAAAATTAAGTGTCCAAACTACAGGTGGTGTAGCTTGCTTAACAGCCGGGATAATCCGCTGACTAGCAGACACTGCTACTAGGCACAAAGTATTTCCTGGGCTAGATGCAGTTAAAAATTTGTAAGTAGATACTCTCGTTGGATGCTGAGAAAGCATTCCATAGAGTCTCCTGGCACGCCATATATGATTCTCTTAAAAAGCTTGGGGTAGGGGTCTAGGGGACCCTTTTATAGCCAAAATCACGGCCCTGTATCACAATACGTCACCTAGGCTGAAGATAAATGGAACTGTAGCACCGAGGGCTCGGTTGCTACAGACGTATTGCACCTCACCCAGAGGTGTGATATCTCACTCTCAGATAAGGATGGAGTGTGGATCAGGACCCGACACCTGCATGCATTACACAACATTGCCGTGGGGCAGGGCGACCAATATGCCCTGAGATGGGCACGACAGTCCCTGTCCCTGGCTGGAGTGGGGGGAGGGAACACTGAGGAAGGGGAACCCTGCAGTGCAGGAGCAGGGAGGAAGCAGTTCCTGGGTGCATTGAGAAGGGAGTATAAAAGGTGGGCACCATCTTAGTTCAGTGCAGAGAAGTCTGAGCAGAAGTGGCAGGGAGCAGGGGCTCTGCATGAGCTCTGCTCCGGAGGCGGGCCTAGTAACAGAGGCCCAGGCCTGCAAGAGGGAGAAGGAAGGAAGAGGAGCGGAGAAGGCTCCAGGAACGAGGAATGAAGGGATCCCAGGGGTGCGGACGGGCGAGTCGCCACCGCACGCCCGAATCCACCTGCGTGGAGGGGTCAGGTCAAAGGGGGAGACCGGTCCCCGAACTAGTGGAGGCAGGAAATGACCCTCAGCTAGAAACCGGAGGCTCTGACATTTTATGTGGCGCAGCCCCTTGCTCCACCCGCTAGGAAGGCACCACATAGGGTCAGGGAAACTGGCGCCAAGTTTACCAAGAGGAGGCCCGAGGCAGCCGGACAGAAGTGTTGGTAAGAAAGGCCAGACAAAGGACACACAAAGGGGGTCCTGTGAAGCGCTCCAAAGTTATCTGGGAGTTGTCTGAGCCCCTCACCTGGTGAGCACAGTACGACGTGGGCAGCCGTTACCTGCAGACGTGGTCTGGATAATAAGAACTGTGAGTAAAGGCCCTGAACTGCATCACTGACTCCGTGTCGTTACTGCTGCTGCCCTGCACCATCACCCCCATCCTCCGCATACACTGCCCTGAGGCTATACTCCTCCCGTGGGGAGTTATGCTACGCTCTGCTGCACCCACAACACCAGCCTTAGCGGTCTGCCCTGTAGCGGCGGTTCACTCTGACCGCAATCCTTGGGTGGCGTAGTCGGACATTTAAACATCAAAACCACATAAATAGTTCCGCCACTGGTTTGACCGCCCTGAGCCACGGAACCGGATCGCCGCCACGAAGACTACAACCACCAGCATCCACCAAAAAGGGTCCGGCTCCGGGTGTCCCAAGGCCCAGGGGGTGCGTCAGAACATTTTCATCACCTTTCACAATCACCAATGGGACAAGGCAGGGATGTCCTCTGTCCCCTCTCTTATACATCCTAGTGACGGAGCACCTGCTCTCATCAATTCGCCATAACCCCAATATTAGGTGGATTGAGGTGGGAGGTACCGAGTACAAGTGCTCTCTATTTGCTGATGATGTCCTAGTATATATCACTCAATCACATATATCCATCCCTGCTGTTATGGCTGAAATAGATCACTTTGTTACATGGTAAAATTTTAAAATCAATGCAGCAAAGTCTGAGGCCCTCGATGTCTCCCTCCCTAAATCCATATAGGATTCCATCCAGTCCAACTTTCCCTTTGCCTGGCCCTCACAGGGTATCAAATACTTAGGAATTCCTATTCATAGAGACCTCTCCCATCTATGTTATCTTAATTTTGGGCCCTTTATTGAACAATTCCATACAGACCACGGTTGGCAAGTTAGAACTGTAAGATTCACTACGTGAACCACTGGTGTTTTGTGGAAAAGCACATGTACACCGCGTTCCAAATTATTATGCAAAAAGTGTTTAGGAGTGATAAGGGAAGAATTTGTTTGTTTGTCAGTTAAACTCATTGATGGTGATGTGTGTCAGGGCTCTTTATATCACTGTAAGCAATTGCAGACACCTGTGCTAATTAGTTTGGCAGGTGTGTCCAATGAAAGGCAAGACTACTTAAGAAGGCTCTCTCACATTATTAAGCAGCCTACATTTTCTGCCAAAATGGGAAAGAAAAAGGATGTGTCGGCTGCTGAGAAGCAACAAATTGTGGAGTGTTTAGGTCAAGGCATGACTACAATCAACATTGTGCGATGATCAGGATGAAGTGTCTTGGCAATCAAGAAGTATGTAGCTGATTCACAGTACACACGTGTGCGTGCTGATAAGGGCAAATTGAGGACTCTTTCCTACAGGCAATTACGTCAGGTTGAAACAGCAGCGGCAAAAAAGCCTTGTCATAGCAGCAGACAAGTTTTTGAAGCTGCTTGTGCCTCCAACGTCCCCCGAACAACAAGATGCAGGGTCCTTCAGAGGTTTGCAGCTGTGCATATGCCATCCTGTCGACCTCCTCTATCCACTTCACACAAGCAGAAACGGCTCCAGTGGGCCAAACATTACATGAAGACTGATTTCAAAACTGTTTTGTTCACGGATGAGTGCCGTGTAGCGCTCGATGGTCCAGATGAATGGAGTGGAGGATGGCTGGTTGATGGACACCCCACGCAAACACGGCTACAGCGCCAACAAGGAGGAGGTGGAGTAATGTTTTGGGCTGGAATCATGGGGAGAGAGATTGTCGGCCCCTTTAGGATCCCTGAAGGCGCTAAAGATGAACTCCATAATGTATGTGGATTTTCTCAAACAGCACTTCCTGCCATGGTTCAAGAAGAAGAACCGTGTATTTCACAGCAAGATCATTTTTCTGCATGATAATGCACCATCTCATGCTGCACATAAAACATCTGCATCTCTGGCTGATATGGGCATAAAAGGGGACAAACTTATGGTGTGACCCCCATGCTCCCCTGACCTCTACCCCATTCAGAACCTTTGGAGCATCATTAAAAGGAGTGTCTATGATGGCGGGAGGCAGTTCACATCTAAGCAACAGCTCTGGGAGGGTATTCTGTCCTCATGCAAAACAATTGAAGCAGAAACCATCCAAAACCTGACAAATTCAATGGACGAGAGAGTTCAGAAGCTCCTTTCGAACAAGGGGTCCTATGTGAAAATGTAACATCACCTAGAATAAAGTTTTGAGTTGAAAACTGTTTGATTTCAGTTTCTAACAACCTGCTAATGCTTATAATTTCAAAAATGACCATTTTTTTGGTCTTTATTAAAATGAAAAGGTTGATCGAAAAGTTTGGGGGATCTAAGAGTGTGGCAACCCAGTAGTCATGATTACTTCGAATTCTGACAATATGAGGGTCATGCTGCAGGTAGTGCAGCAAGAAGGCACTTATGTGTCTTGCGCATCTCGGAGCCCCAAAATTATTTTCCGGGCTAGATGCAGCTAAAAATTATTTTTAATTTTAAATCTGGTGAAGCTTATTATAGATGGCCTAATAGGATCAGTGCTGCACACTGCTACAAAGCCCAAATTATTTTCCAGTCAAGATACAGATAAACATGATTAGTAATTTGAAAGCTTAAAACGGTTGGTAGGGTGATTTTAACCAATCATCAAGCTTTTACTCTCCCCAGGATGACACAGGGGTAGAAAAGTCGTTTCGGATCCATGATTTGTTCATCTTTATGAACGTGAGTCTGTCTACATTATCAGTGGAGAGCCGCGTGCGCTTATCTGTCAGCACACCACCAGCAGCGCTGAACACACGTTCAGACAGAACGCTGGCTGCGGGGCATGACAAGATCTCCAAGGCGTAAGTGGCTAGCTCCGGCCATTTATCCAGATTGGAAGCCCAAAAAGAGCAAGGGTCCAGTGACACAGTCGTGGCTTCAATGTTTACTTGGAGATACTCCTGTACCATCGTCTCTAGGCGTTGACTATGTGTCAGACTTCTTGTCTCCTGTGGCCTTGCAAAGGATGGGCTAAAAAAGTGGTGAAATGATTCCGCAAAATTGATGTTACCAGCAGATACTGTGGTTCTGTTACGGTTTGAGTGCTGAACACTTGACGGTCCCACGGTTGGCAAGTTGGAACTGTGAGATTCACTACGTGCACCACTGGTATTTTGTGGAAAAGCACATGTAAGATTCTGCAACAGTCTCTGCTGATACTCCTGCATGCGTGCATCCCTTTCTATGGCAGGAAAAATTTCTGCAAATTTACTTTTGTACCGGGGATCTAACAGTGTGGCAACCCAGTAGTCAGGATTATTTCTAATTCTCACAATTCGAGGGTCATGTTGCAGGTAGTGCAGCAAGAAGGCACTCATGTGTGTTGCGCATCCAGGAGCACCAAGTCCCTGTTGTGTTGGTGGCGAGGTAGCAATCATGCTTCCTTCCTCTGTCCTCTCCCCCCAACCTCGCACAACAGAAATGTGATCAAGGTCTCCCTCATCTGATGAGTCTTCCATCAGTTCGTCCTCCACTTCTTCCTGGGCTCCTGCACCTTCCTCACTAGTTTGGCTGCTACCATGCGCCCTGGTAAAATCATCTCCCCCACCCTCACATGCCTGCCGCCTTGGTGCTGCCGACCGTCTGGACCTTGCAGATGTTAGCCCTTCCGCATACAACTCCTCCTCCTCTACTTCCTCCACCTCCTCTTGTGCCACCACCTGACTCCGAATTCTGTTTAACATGTGCTCCAGCATGTAAATCACCGGAATAGTCATGCTGATAATGGCATCGTCAGCACTAAACATCTTCGTCGCCATTTCAAAACTGTGCAGAAGGGTGCATAGGTCCCTGATCTGAGACCACTCCTCCAGCGTGATTTGCCCCACCTCTGAATCTCGTTGGCCCAGGCTATACGTCAGAACGTATTGCACCAGGGCTTGTCGGTGCTGCCACAGTCGCTGCAACATGTGCAGAGTTGAATTCCACCGGGTAGGCACATCGCATTTTAGCCGGTGAAGTGGCAGGCCCAACGACTTCTGTAGAGATGTAAGTCGCTGAGCTGCGGGATGCGAACGGCGGAAGTGAGCACACAGCGACCGTGCCCTCTGCAGAAGGCCATCTAGTCTGGGATAGTGGGCTAAAAATTGCTGGACAACCAGGTTCAACACGTGAGCCATACAAGGCACGTGTGTGACATTGCCCCGGCGAAGGGCCGCACCCAGGTTTGCAGCATTGTCGCACACGGCCTTCCCTGGTTTCAGGTCCAGTGGAGACAACCATTCATGAAATTGGTTCTCCAGAGCTGACCACAACTCCTCAGCTGTGTGACTCACATTTCCCAGACATTTCAATGTAAAAACCGCCTGATGACGTTGAGCCCTACTGCCAGCATAGTAAGGAGGTGTGCAGGATCCCTTCTGCGCAGTTAGAAAGCTTGTGGAATGACCAGACAGGCTTTGGGTGCAGGTGGAAGACCGAGAGGAGGTTGAGGAGGCAGAAGCAGTGGAGGAACTTTGACATAAAGAGGATTGACGCACAACTCGTGGGGACGGCAAGACTTGGACAGCAGCCCCTTGTCCTGCTGTCACCATAGTTACCCAGTGCCCAGTCAGCGACATGTAACGCCCCTGTCCATGCCTACTCGTCCAAGTGTCTGTGGTGAAATGCACCCTGTCACACACAGAGTTTCTCAAAGAAGCGGTGATGTTGTGTGCGACATGCTGGTGGAGCGCAGGCACACCTTTCTTTGAGAAGTAGTGCCGACTGGGCATCTGGTACTGGGGCACTGCGACGGACATAAGGTCTCGAAAATCCTCTGTGTCCACCAGGCGGAAAGGCAGCATTTCTGTAGCCAAGAGCTTGCAGATGGTGAAATTCAACCTCTTAGCTTTCTCATGGCTAGGAGGAAATGGTCTTTTACTTGTCCACATCTGAGGGACCGAGGGCTGGCTATTGTGCTTAGACGGGGTTGATAAGGGTGTCCCCGGCAAACTGCCGGTCTGTGAGGAAGATGCAGGCGGACATGTTAGGTTGCCTTGATCCAAAGGTGGTGCTATCGATGTCGGACAGCGCTCAAGACCAGCTGGTGTTACCACCTCCAAAGAAAATGATGACCTGCCAATCACGCTGGCTGTTGCGAGTAAAGAGGTGGCAGGTCTGCGCCCCAATACAGGTGTGACTGCTGTCCCCCCAGTCACAGAGGATGAAGAGGCCGCGGATGCACAAGATATGGCAGACGGTGGTTGGCCCGGCCGGCTAGACCGCATTGTAGCACACTGAGCTTCCCACTGCAACTTATGCTTCATGTCCATGTGCCGGTTCATGCATGAAGTACTCAAACTATGTATTTTTTGGCCTCTACTTAGCTTTTGCTGACAAATGTTACAGATAACACGAGTTGGGTCATCTTTATCGATCTGAAAAAATGCCCAGGCTATGCAAGGCTTAGCACCCATGCGACCTGAAGAGCCACCACGACTTGTGGTGAGAGGCAGAGTTGTGTTTGAGGATGCAGTTGTTGACGTGCTTCCAGTACTACGTCTCTGTCCAGGAAGGCGCAACCTGACCTCGTCGTCACTAGCATCTTCCTCCACCTCCTCTGCTGACCTCATCTCTTGGCTGACTGTGGGTTGACAGTAAGTGGGATCTCCGACCTCATCATCATCACCCTGTGCGTTATCACACCCGTCGTCCTCAGAGCCAACCTGTTCCTGCCCTGACAAAAAACTAAAGTTGTCGCTCCAATCAGGTATTTGAGTCTTATCATCGTCTTCCTCATTGTCTCCACCAACAGGAGTTACAGTTTGGGAATGAGGGTCTACATTATGGTCAGAACCTTCTGCGTCTGGTCCTGGATCCGACTCATAAAGATTCTGGGCATCAGTGCAGATCATTTCCTCGTCTGGATTCACAGAAGCGCTGGAGTCGACCTCTGATTCCCAGGCTATAGTATGAGTAAACAGCTCTGCAGACTCAACCATCTGTTCTACCTCATACTCAGACGGGCAGCTGGAGATTTGGGAGCTGTGAGGAAGCAAGTGCGATTTGGGTGACACCTTTGAGGACTGGAGTATTTGTGATGTTGAAGTTGATGTGGAGGAGAGCCCACTTAAAGGAGCACTTGATATCCGTTGAAGCACCTGCTGTTTTTGTGCCTCATCTGGAATTTGTAGCGATTGGCGTGGTCGTAAGAAAGGGATCTTATCACATTGTCCGCTAAAAGAAGTAGACATTTTAGTTTGGCTGGAAGATGGTCTTTCTTCTGCACCTACCCCACGGACACAACCTTTTTTCCCCTTCCCAACACGCCTATTCGCCTTTCCACCAGCAGCAGGCCTTTTTCCACTCATTTTGGTGGTTAACTAATTCACAACTCTGGAGTTGTTTGCACAAAAAAACAATGGATGGTAACCGAGCAAAGCTGAGTGGCCAAACTGTGGTATTAGGCCAAAACTATTGGCTGGGTTAGATGCAGAAAAAAATTATTTTTAATTTGCAACCTGATGGAGGTCAGTATAGATGGACTAATAGACCAAGTCCCACACACCGCTAGAAGCCCAAATATTTTTTCAGAGCTAGATGCAGAAAATTTTTTATTCAATTTGCAACCTGATGGAGGTCAGTATAGATGGACTAATAGACCAAGTCCCACACACTGCTAGAAGCCCAAATATTTTTTCAGAGCTAGATGCAGAAAAAAATTATTTTTAATTTGCAACCTGATGGAGGTCAGTATAGATGGACTAATAGACCAAGTCCCACACACTGCTAGAAGCCCAAATATTTTTTCAGAGCTAGATGCAGAAAAAAATTATTTTTAATTTGCAACCTGATGGAGGTCAGTATAGATGGACTAATAGACCAAGTCCCACACACTGCTAGAAGCCCAAATATTTTTTCAGAGCTAGATGCAGAAAAAATTATTTTTAATTTGCAACCTGATGGAGGTCAGTATAGATGGACTAATAGACCAAGTCCCACACACTGCTAGAAGCCCAAATATTTTTTCAGAGCTAGATGCAGAAAAAAATTATTTTTAATTTGCAACCTGATGGAGGTCAGTATAGATGGACTAATAGACCAAGTCCCACACACTGCTAGAAGCCCAAATATTTTTTCAGAGCTAGATGCAGAAAAAAATTATTTTTAATTTGCAACCTGATGGAGGTCAGTATAGATGGACTAATAGACCAAGTCCCACACACCGCTAGAAGCCCAAATATTTTTTCAGAGCTAGATGCAGAAAAAAATTATTTTTAATTTGCAACCTGATGGAGGTCAGTATAGATGGACTAATAGACCAAGTCCCACACACTGCTAGAAGCCCAAATATTTTTTCAGAGCTAGATGCAGAAAAAAATTATTTTTAATTTGCAACCTGATGGAGGTCAGTATAGATGGACTAATAGACCAAGTCCCACACACCGCTAGAAGCCCAACTATTTTTTCAGAGCTAGATGCAGAAAAAAATTATATTCAATTTGCAACCTGCTGGAGGTCAGTATAGAAGGACTAATAGAACAAGTCCCACACACTGCTAGAAGCCCAAATATTTTTTCAGAGCTAAATGAAGAAAAAAATTATTTTTAATTTGCAACCTGATGGAGGTCAGTATAGATGGACTAATAGACCAAGTCCCACACACTGCTAGAAGCCCAAATATTTTTTCAGAGCTAGATGCAGAAAAAAATTATATTCAGTTTGCAACCTGATGGAGGTCAGTATAGATGGACTAATAGAATGATGCTATGCCCAAAAGATTTTACTTCACTAGGTGCAGTAAAAAAATTGGTATTCTATACACAGGTGGTATATCTTGCAACACAGATAGGCTACTCCACTGACTAACACACTCTGCAATAGGCCAAAAAGGATTAGCTTTGCTAGATTAAGCCAAATGCTGTGAAAAAAACTTGCACAGCACTGGCACAGACCTGCCTGGCAAAAACTGATAGGAACTCATGTAACCTAGTCCTGAAAAGGACTCCAATTACAATTAGTCTTTACTCCCACAACCTATCTATTTAAGAGCACAGACCTCCCTGATAAAAGTCGTAGGAAATGCTGTAACCTAGTCCTTAAAAGGACTGCAATCACAACTATTCCCTACTCCCAAGCTATCTGTATATTTGTGCGAAAATTGGCTTGAAATTAACAAGGTATAGCGCACACAGCAACAGCGGTGCCGTCTAACACGCAGCTGCAGCAGTGAGAAAATGGTGGCGACGGGGAAAATGGCTTGGTCTTATAGGGCAAGGACATGTGACATACACTGCCAATGACACATGCCCTTGCTTGTGTGAAAAAAAGCACTTCGCTCCGTGTGTGCGCTGCTGATAGGCTGACAGATTGCACCTCCCCACTGCAAATGCGGGAAAGAGAAAAAAAATGGAGATCTTCATTGTTCCTGCAGAGATCCATCCCCTGCCCCTCCCCCCACCCCGCTGTACACTCAAACTGCGTATTAACATTAATTTTCATCATTACTGAGAAAAAATCCAGTTATGATTTTGGTGCACGAACAGTTATCGAACATAACCTCGAACAGCCGAATTTTTCTCAAATTGTTCGTGTTCGCCGTCCGGCTCGAACACCGCCCAAAACAGCTCGAATTTGAGATTGGCGAACAGTTCGAGTAGAACAACGCTCATCTCTAATGAAGAGGCCGCGGATGTGCAAGATGGGGCAGACGGTGGTTGGTCAGGCCCGCTAGGCCGCATTGTAGCACAGTGAGCTTCCCACTGCAACTTATTCTTCATATCCATGTGACGGTTCATGCATGAAGTACTCAAACTAAGTATTTTTTGGCCTCTACTTAGCTTTTGCTGACAAATATTACAGATAACACTAGTTGGGTCATCCTTATCGATCTGAAAAAATGCCCAGGCTATGCAAGGCTTAGAGCCCATGCGACCTGAAGAGCCACCACGACTTGTGGTCAGAGGCAGAGTTGTGGTTGAGGATGCAGTTGTTGACATGCTTCCAGTACTCCATCTCTGTCTAGGAAGGTGCAACCTAACCTCGTCGTCAATAGAATCCTCCTCCACCTCCTCTGCTGACCTCTTCGACTGGCTGACTGTGGGTTGACAGTAAGTGGGATCTCCAACCTCGTCATCACCCTGTGTGTTCTCACACCCGTCATCCTCAGAGCCAACCTGTTCCTGCCCTGACCGAAAAGTCAAGTTGTCGCTCCAATCAGGTTTTTGAGTCTCATCATCGTCTTCATCATTGTCTCCACCAACAGGAGTTACAGTTTGGGAACGAGGGTCTACATTATGCTCAGAACTTTCTTCATCTGGTCCTGGATCCGACTCATAAAGATTCTGAGCATCAGTGCAGATCATTTCCTCGTCTGGATTCACAGAAGCTCTGGAGCAGACCTCCATTTCCCAGGCTATAGTATGAGTAAACAGCTGTGCAGACTCAACCATCTGTGTTACCCCATACTCAGACGGGCAGCTGGAGACTTGGGAGCTGTGAGGAAGCAAGTGCGATTGGGGTGACACCTCTGAGGACTGGAGTATTTGTGATGTTGAAGTTGAGGTGGAGGAGAGCCCACTTGAAGGAGCACTTCATATCCGTTGAAGCACCTGCTGTTTTTGTGCCTCATCTGGAATTTGTAGCGATGGGCTTGTCCGTAAGAAAGGGATCGCATCACATTGTTCACGAAAAGAAGTAGACATCTTAGTTTGGCTGGAAGATGGTCTTTCTTCTGCAGATGTTACACCCCCCCACCATGGGGGGGCTCGACCCATCAGCGGACAGGCACCAGTATTGGGAGAGGAGAGCTGGCAGTCAGGGTCCACCGCGGCTCTGGCACTAACCCGACGACACAGAGGTTGCACGGGCAGGAACGGACTGGCCATGTCGGCTTCGCACTCCAGCGTAGTCCCTCTGCTCGCTCGCGCCCGTATCCTCAAAGGGATACGCAAGCGTCTTTTCTTCCCAGAGCTGTTCCCCTCCCAGCAGGAATGTGGGGGAGCTCAGGTCGGCCTTCCACTGTACTCCCTTACCTCCCTCGCCCTCTTTCCTGCTTCCGTTCTCCATCTAACCCCTCGGCTCTGTGGTGTCCGCTCTCCCTCCAGCTCTCTCCTTCTCACAGGTGGACTACCGCGTGTATTCACACTGTGGCAAATCTTTTGGGCCCAGGCATAAGAAGTTGTCGAGGTAATGGATAATATGTGCCCCCTTAGAAACGTCCATTACAACCCATTCGAGGAAGCAACTAAATGCCTCAAATAGTGAGCAGGATCTGGACCACCCCATGGGCAAACAGCGATCTATATAGCATGCTCCTTCCCATAAGCAGCCCAATAGGTGGACACTATTCGGAGGCACAGGTAGTAGGTAACCGGAACGCCGCATCAATGTCTGTTTTGGCCATTAGGGTGACCCTTCCCAACTTCTTGATCCGCCTGATTGCCTTGTCAAAGGATGTACAGTATATACTACTGTACTTGGTTCCGCGTCGATGTTGTCGTTTACTAACCTGCCCCTTGGATATGACAAATGGTGGATTAGTCCGAATGTATTGGGTTCCGTTTTTGGAACAACTCACAACGGGGATACCACTACGTCTTGTAAGGAAAGTGCTCTGAATGGAACCGTCATTCTACCTAAAGATATTTCTTTTTTTAATTTTCTTGTCAAGACGTCTGGGTGTTGGTAGGCTGATTTTAGTTTTTTACTCCAGCCTTTCTTGATTTTAGAAGGGCATGACATACCTATATCTGTGTCTCCCCCTCCTTTTACTCCTCCACCTCTTTTCTTTTCGCATGACTATATGTACTTATCACTTTTCCATGTGTTAGTTGTGTCTTCTGAGCAGTTTGTCAGCTTTTGGACACCTTTGAAGGTGTTTTCTATGTGTTTCTATGTGTTTTTGTTTGCCTGCAATTGGTTTTAACGGTGTTCGACTGTGTTCGACGAACAGTTCGGTGAACACACCGGTGTTCGACGAACCGAACTGTACCCGAACACTACGGGGGTGGCTCAACTCTACTCTTGAAGCTTATCAAGAGAATGCCAAGAGTGTGCAAAGCAGTCATCAAAGCAAAAGGTGGCTACTTTGAAGAACCTAGAATATAAGACATATTTTCAGCTGTTTCACACTTTTTTGTTAAGTATATAATTCCACATGTGTTAATTCATAGTTTTGATGCCTTCAGTGTGAATGTACAATTTTCAGAGTCATGAAAATACAGAAAAATCTTTAAATGAGAGGGTGTGTCCAAACTTTTGGTCTGTACTTTATATCTATAGATATATATACATATATCTATAGATATATTATATCTATAGATATATACAGCATATTAGCAGCCCAAGTTCCGAAACAAATACGTTTCGGAAGTTAGAAAAGAAAAACTAATTCAAATTACCCATGTCTATTTACTTTCAGCCTTTTTACATGATAAACAACAAAGTTGTCATAATTAATAAATTAGACGTTCGCCAATTCAAAAAGTGAATTGCCCAGGGCAGATCGCGTTGAAATTTCTCTCTATGCTGCCCCTCTGGCCTACTGAAGTAATTGCAGCTGATGTTTTTCTCGGACTCACCTCAACATTAAGCTCTTTTGTAGTAAGATATACATATGTATGTATATATTTATACAGTACTGACCAAAAGTTGGACACACCTTCTCATTGAAAGATTTTTCTGTATTTTCTTGACTATGAAAATTGTACATTCACACTGAAGGCATCAAAACTATGAATTAACACATGTGGAATTATATACTTAACAAAAAAGTGTTAAACAACTGAAAATATGTCTTATATTCTAGGTTCTTCAAAGTAGCCACCTTTTGCTTTGATGACTACTTTGCACACTCTTGGCATTCTCTTGATGAGCTTCAAGAGGTAGTCACCGGAAATGGTCTTCCAACAATCTTGAAGGAGTTCACAGAGAGGCATAGCACTTGTTGGCCCTTTTGTCTTCATTCTGCGGTCCAGCTCACTTCAAACCATCTCGATTGGGTTCAGGTCTGGTGACTGTGGAGGCCAGGTCATCTGGCGTAGCACCCCATCACTCTCCTTCTTGGTCAAATAGCCCTTACACAGCCTGGAGGTGTGCTTGGGGTCATTGTCCTGTTGAAAAATAAATGATGGTCCAACTAAACGCAAACCTGATGGAATAGCATGCCGCTGCAAGATGCTGTGGTAGCCATGCTGGTTCAGAATACCTTCAATTTTGAATAAATCCCCAACAGTGTCACCAGAAAAGCATCTCCACACCATCACACCTCCTCCTCCATGCTTCATGGTGGGAACCAGGCATGTAGAATCCATCCTTTCACCTTTTCTGCATCGCACAAGGACACGGTGGTTGGAACCAGAGATCTCAAATTTTGACTCATCAGTAGTGTTGAGCCACCCCCGTAGTGTTCGAGTTCGGTTCGGTTCGTCGAACACCCGTGTGTTCGCCGAACTGTTCGTCGAACTGTTCGTCGAACACCTTCGAACACCGTTAAAACCAATGGCAGGCAAACAAAAACACATAGAAACACATAGAAAACACCTTCAAAGGTGTCCAAAAGCTGACAAACTGCTCAGAAGACATAACTAACAAATGGAAAAGTGACAAGTACATATAGTCATGCGAAAATAAAAGAGGTGGAGGAGTAAAAGGAGGGGGAGACACAGATATAGGCATGTCATGCCCTTCTAAAATCCAAAAAGTGAGAAGCCGACACGGCCAGTCCGCTCCTGCCCGTGCCACCTCCGTGTCGCCGGGTTTGTGCCAGAGCCGCGGTGAACCCTGACGGCCAGCCCCCCTCTCCCAATACTGGTGCCTGTCCGCTGGTGGGTCGAGCGAGCCCCCCTGTGGTGGAGGCAGCTCTAAGCTTTTTAATTTAAATTGTCTCTCTAATTTGAATGAATACACTTTAAATCCATTTACAAGGATCTATTGGAGGGCAAGTCTCATGCCAGCAGCCGCGGTAATTCCAGCTCCAGTAGCGTCCACTAAAGCTGCTGCAGTTAAAAAGCTTTTATAAGGATCGAGCTCGGCTGTCCACCGCAAGGCATCCTACTGCCAGTCCCAGCCCCTATGCCTTGGGGTGCCTCCTGATGCTCTTCACTAAGTATCCCATGGTCCCGAAGCATTTCCTTTGAAAAAATTAAGTGTCTAAACTACAGGTGGTCCAGCTTGCTTAACAGCCGGGATAATCCGCTCACTAGCAGACACTGCTACTAGGCACAAAGTATTTCCTGGGCTAGATGCAGTTAAAAATTTGTAATTAGATACTCTCGTTGGATGCTGAGAAAGCATTCCATAGAGTCTCCTGGCACGCCATATATGATTCTCTTAAAAAGCTTGGGGTAGGGGTCTAGGGGACCCTTTTATAGCCAAAATCACGGCCCTGTATCGCAATACGTCACCTAGGCTGAAGATAAATGGAACTGTAGCACCCTGAGGGCTCGGTTGCTACAGACGTATTGCACATCACCCAGAGGTGTGATATCTCACTCTCAGGTAAGGATGGAGTGTGGATCATGACCCGACACCTGCATGCATTACACCACATTGCCGTGGGGCAGGGCGACCAATATGCCCCTGAGATGGGCACGACAGTCCCTGTCCCTGGCTGGAGTGGGGGGAGGGAACACTGAGGAAGGGGAACCCTGTAGTGCAGGAGCAGGGAGGAAGCAGTTCCTGGGTGCATTGAGAAGGGAGTATAAAAGGTGGGCACCATCTTAGTTCAGTGCAGAGAAGTCTGAGCAGAAGTGGCAGGGAGCAGGTGCTCTGCATGAGCTCTGCTCCGGAGGCGGGCCTAGTAACAGAGGCCCAGGCCTGGAAGAGGGAGAAGGAAGGAAGAGGAGCGGAGAAGGCTCCAGGAACGAGGAATGAAGGGATCCCAGGGGTGCGGACGGGCGAGTCGCCACCGCACGCCCGAATCCACCTGCGTGGAGGGGTCAGGCCAAAGGGGGAGACCGGTCCCCGAACTAGTGGAGGCAGGAAACGACCCTCAGCTAGAAACCGGAGGCTCTGACATTTTATGTGGCGCAGCCCCTCGCTACACCCGCTAGGAAGGCACCACATAGGGTCAGGGAAACTGGCGCCAAGTTTACCAAGAGGAGGCCCGAGGCAGCCGGACAGAAGTGTTGGTAAGAAAGGCCAGACAAAGGACACACAAAGGGGGTCCTGTGAAGTGCTCCAAAGTTATCTTCGAGTTGTCTGAGCCCCTCACCTGGTGAGCACAGTACGACGTGGGCAGCCGTTACCTGCAGACGTGGTCTGGATAATAAGAACTGTGAGTAAAGGCCCTGAACTGCATCACTGACTCCGTGTCGTTACTGCTGCTGCCCTGCACCATCACCCCCATCCTCCGCATACACTGCCCTGAGGCTATACTCCTCCCGTGGGGAGTTATGCTACGCTCTGCTGCACCCACAACACCAGTCTCAGTGGTCTGCCCTGTAGCGGCGGTTCACTCTGACCGCAATCCACGGGTGGCGTAGTCGGACATTTAAACATGAAAACCACATAAATAGTTCCGCCACTGGTTTGACCGCCCTGAGCCACGGAACTGGGTCGCCGCCACGAAGACTACAACCAACAGCATCCACCAAAAAGGGTCCGGCTCCGGGTGTCCCAAGGCCCAGGGGGTGCGTCAGAACATTTTCATCACCTTTCACAATCACCAATGGGACAAGGCAGTGATGTCCTCTGTCCCCTCTCTTATACATCCTAGTGACGGAGCACCTGCTCTCATCAATTCGCCATAACCCCAATATTAGGTGGATTGAGGTGGGAGGCACCGAGTACAAGTGCTCTCTATTTGCTGATGATGTCCTAGTATATATCACTCAATCACATATATCCATCCATGCTGTTATGGCTGAAATAGATCACTTTGTTACATGGTAAAATTTTAAAATCAATGCAGCGAAGTCTGAGGCCCTCGATGTCTCCCTCCCCAAATCCATATAGGATTCCATCCAGTCCAACTTTCCCTTTGCCTGGCCCTCACAGGGTATCAAATACTTAGGAATTCCTATTCATAGAGACCTCTCCCATCTATGTTATCTTAATTTTGGGCCCTTTATTGAACAACTCCATACAGACCACGGTTGGCATGTTAGAACTGTAAGATTCACTACGTGAACCACTGGTGTTTTGTGGAAAAGCACATGTACACTGCGTTCCAAATTATTATACAAAAAGTGTTTAGGAGTGATAAGGGAAGAATTTGTTTGTTTGTCAGTTAAACTCATTGATGGTGATGTGTGTCAGGGCTCTTTATATCACTGTAAGTAATTGCAGACACCTGTGCTAATTAGTTTGGCAGGTGTGTCCAATGAAAGGCAAGACTACTTAAGAAGGCTCTCTCACATTATTAAGCAGCCTACATTTTCTGCCAAAATGGGAAAGAAAAAGGATGTGTCGGCTGCTGAGAAGCAACAAATTGTGGAGTGTTTAGGTCAAGGCATGACTACAATCAACATTGTGCGATGATCAGGATGAAGTGTCTTGGCAATCAAGAAGTATGTAGCTGATTCACAGTACACACGTGTGCGTGCTGATAAGGGCAAATTGAGGACTCTTTCCTACAGGCAATTACGTCAGGTTTAAAGAGCAGCGGCAAAAAAGCCTTGTCATAGCAGCAGACAAGTTTTTGAAGCTGCTTGTGCCTCCAACGTCCCCCGAACAACAAGATGCAGGGTCCTTCAGAGGTTTGCAGCTGTGCATGCGCCATCCTGTCGACCTCCTCTATCCACTTCACACAAGCAGAAATGGCTCCAGTGGGCCAAACATTACATGAAGACTGATTTCAAAACTGTTTTGTTCACGGATGAGTGCCGTGCAGCGCTCGATGGTCCAGATGGATGGAGTGGAGGATGGCTGGTTGATGGACACCCCACGCAAACACGGCTACAGCGCCAACAAGGAGGAGGTGGAGTAATGTTTTGGGCTGGAATCATGGGGAGAGAGATTGTCGGCCCCTTTAGGATCCCTGAAGGCGCTAAAGATGAACTCCATAATGTATGTGGATTTTCTCAAACAGCACTTCCTGCCATGGTTCAAGAAGAAGAACCGTGTATTTCACAGCAAGATCATTTTTCTGCATGATAATGCACCATCTCATGCTGCACATAAAACATCTGCATCTCTGGCTGATATGGGCATAAAAGGGGACAAACTTATGGTGTGACCCCCATGCTCCCCTGACCTCTACCCCATTCAGAACCTTTGGAGCATCATTAATAGGAGTGTCTATGATGGCGGGAGGCAGTTCACATCTAAGCAACAGCTCTGGGAGGGTATTCTGTCCTCATGCAAAACAATTGAAGCAGAAACCATCCAAAACCTGACAAATTCAATGGACGAGAGAGTTCAGAAGCTCCTTTCGAACAAGGGGTCCTATGTGAAAATGTAACATCACCTAGAATAAAGTTTTGAGTTGAAAACTGTTTGATTTCAGTTTCTAACAACCTGCTAATGCTTATAATTTCAAAAATGACCATTTTTTTGGTCTTTATTAAAATGAAAAGGTTGATCGAAAAGTTTGGGGGATCTAAGAGTGTGGCAACCCAGTAATCATGATTACTTCGAATTCTGACAATATGAGGGTCATGCTGCAGGTAGTGCAGCAAGAAGGCACTTATGTGCCTTGCGCATCTCGGAGCCCCAAAATTATTTTCCGGGCTAGATGCAGCTAAAAATTATTTTTAATTTTAAATCTGGTGAAGCTTTAGTATAGATGGCCTAATAGGATCAGTGCTGCACACTGCTACAAAGCCCAAATTATTTTCCAGTCAAGATACAGATAAACATGATTAGTAATTTGAAAGCTTAAAACGGTTGGTAGGGTGATTTTAACCAATCATCAAGCTTTTACTCTCCCCAGGATGACACAGGGGTAGAAAAGTCGTTTCGGATCCATGATTTGTTCATCTTTATGAACGTGAGTCTGTCTACATTATCAGTGGAGAGCCGCGTGCGCTTATCTGTCAGCACACCACCAGCAGCGCAGAACACACGTTCAGACAGAACGCTGGCTGCGGGGCATGACAAGATCTCCAAGGCGTAAGTGGCTAGCTCCGGCCATTTATCCAGATTGGAAGCCCAAAAAGAGCAAGGGTCCAGTGACACAGTCGTGGCTTCAATGTTTACTTGGAGATACTCCTGTACCATCGTCTCTAGGCGTTGACTATGTGTCAGACTTCTTGTCTCCTGTGGCCTTGCAAAGGATGGGCTAAAAAAGTGGTGAAATGATTCCGCAAAATTGATGTTACCAGCAGATACTGTGGTTCTGTTACGGTTTGAGTGCTGAACACTTGACGGTCCCACGGTTGGCAAGTTGGAACTGTGAGATTCACTACGTGCACCACTGGTATTTTGTGGAAAAGCACATGTAAGATTCTGCAACAGTCTCTGCTGATACTCCTGCATGCGTGCATCCCTTTCTATGGCAGGAATAATTTCTGCAAATTTACTTTTGTACCGGGGATCTAACAGTGTGGCAACCCAGTAGTCAGGATTATTTCTAATTCTCACAATTCGAGGGTCATGTTACAGATAGTGCAGCAAGAAGGCACTCATGTGTGTTGCGCATCCAGGAGCACCAAGTCCCTGTTGTGTTGGTGGCGAGGTAACAATCATGCTGCCTTCCTCTGTCCTCTCCCCCCAACCTCGCACAACAGAAATGTGATCAAGGTCTCCCTCATCTGATGAGTCTTCCATCAGTTCGTCCTCCACTTCTTCCTGGGCTCCTGCACCTTCCTCACTAGTTTGGCTGCTACCATGCGCCCTGGTAAAACCATCTCCCCCACCCTCACATGCCTGCCGCCTTGGTGCTGCCGACCGTCTGGACCTTGCAGATGTTAGCCCTTCCGCATACAACTCCTCCTCCTCTACTTCCTCCACCTCCTCTTGTGCCACCACCTGACTCCGAATTCTGTTTAACATGTGCTCCAGCATGTAAATCACCGGAATAGTCATGCTGATAATGGCATCGTCAGCACTAAACATCTTCGTCGCCATTTCAAAACTGTGCAGAAGGGTGCATAGGTCCCTGATCTGAGACCACTCCTCCAGCGTGATTTGCCCCACCTCTGAATCTCGTTGGCCCAGGCTATACGTCAGAACGTATTGCACCAGGGCTTGTCGGTGCTGCCACAGTCGCTGCAACATGTGCAGAGTTGAATTCCACCGGGTAGGCACATCGCATTTTAGCCGGTGAAGTGGCAGGCCCAACGACTTCTGTAGAGATGTAAGTCGCTGAGCTGCGGGATGCGAACGGCGGAAGTGAGCACACAGCGACCGTGCCCTCTGCAGAAGGCCATCTAGTCTGGGATAGTGGGCTAAAAATTGCTGGACAACCAGGTTCAACACGTGAGCCATACAAGGCACGTGTGTGACATTGCCCTGGCGAAGGGCCGCACCCAGGTTTGCAGCATTGTCGCACACGGCCTTCCCTGGTTTCAGGTCCAGTGGAGACAACCATTCATGAAATTGGTTCTCCAGAGCTGACCACAACTCCTCAGCTGTGTGACTCACATTTCCCAGACATTTCAATGTAAAAACCGCCTGATGACGTTGAGCCCTACTGCCAGCATAGTAAGGAGGTGTGCAGGATCCCTTCTGCGCAGTTAGAAAGCTTGTGGCATGACCAGACAGGCTTTGGGTGCAGGTGGAAGACCGAGAGGAGGTTGAGGAGGCAGAAGCAGTGGAGGAACTTTGACATAAAGAGGATTGACGCACAACTCGTGGGGACGGCAAGACTTGGACAGCAGCCCCTTGTCCTGCTGTCACCATAGTTACCCAGTGCCCAGTCAGCGACATGTAACGCCCCTGTCCATGCCTACTCGTCCAAGTGTCTGTGGTGAAATGCACCCTGTCACACACAGAGTTTCTCAAAGAAGCGGTGATGTTGTGTGCGACATGCTGGTGGAGCGCAGGCACACCTTTCTTTGAGAAGTAGTGCCGACTGGGCATCTGGTACTGGGGCACTGCGACGGACATAAGGTCTCGAAAATCCTCTGTGTCCACCAGGCGGAAAGGCAGCATTTCTGTAGCCAAGAGCTTGCAGATGGTGAAATTCAACCTCTTAGCTTTCTCATGGCTAGGAGGAAATGGTCTTTTACTTGTCCACATCTGAGGGACCGAGGGCTGGCTATTGTGCTTAGACGGGGTTGATAAGGGTGTCCCCGGCAAACTGCCGGTCTGTGAGGAAGATGCAGGCAGACATGTTAGGTTGCCTTGATCCAAAGGTGGTGCTATCGATGTCGGACAGCGCTCAAGACCAGCTGGTGTTACCACCTCCAAAGAAAATGATGACCTGCCAATCACGCTGGCTGTTGCGGGTAAAGAGGTGGCAGGTCTGCGCCCCAAAACAGGTGTGACTGCTGTCCCCCCAGTCACAGAGGATGAAGAGGCCGCGGATGCACAAGATATGGCAGACGGTGATTGGCCCGGCCGGCTAGGCCGCATTGTAGCACACTGAGCTTCCCACTGCAACTTATGCTTCATGTCCATGTGCCGGTTCATGCATGAAGTACTCAAACTATGTATTTTTTGGCCTCTACTTAGCTTTTGCTGACAAATGTTACAGATAACACGAGTTGGGTCATCTTTATCGATCTGAAAAAATGCCCAGGCTATGCAAGGCTTAGCACCCATGCGACCTGAAGAGCCACCACGACTTGTGGTGAGAGGCAGAGTTGTGTTTGAGGATGCAGTTGTTGACGTGCTTCCAGTACTACGTCTCTGTCCAGGAAGGCGCAACCTGACCTCGTCGTCACTAGCATCTTCCTCCACCTCCTCTGCTGACCTCATCTCTTGGCTGACTGTGGGTTGACAGTAAGTGGGATCTCCGACCTCATCATCATCACCCTGTGCGTTATCACACCCGTCGTCCTCAGAGCCAACCTGTTCCTGCCCTGACAAAAAACTAAAGTTGTCGCTCCAATCAGGTATTTGAGTCTTATCATCGTCTTCCTCATTGTCTCCACCAACAGGAGTTACAGTTTGGGAATGAGGGTCTACATTATGGTCAGATCCTTCTGCGTCTGGTCCTGGATCCGACTCATAAAGATTCTGGGCATCAGTGCAGATCATTTCCTCGTCTGGATTCACAGAAGCGCTGGAGTCGACCTCTGATTCCCAGGCTATAGTATGAGTAAACAGCTCTGCAGACTCAACCATCTGTTCTACCTCATACTCAGACGGGCAGCTGGAGATTTGGGAGCTGTGAGGAAGCAAGTGCGATTTGGGTGACACCTTTGAGGACTGGAGTATTTGTGATGTTGAAGTTGATGTGGAGGAGAGCCCACTTAAAGGAGCACTTGATATCCGTTGAAGCACCTGCTGTTTTTGTGCCTCATCTGGAATTTGTAGCGATTGGCGTGGCCGTAAGAAAGGGATCTTATCACATTGTCCGCTAAAAGAAGTAGACATTTTAGTTTGGCTGGAAGATGGTCTTTCTTCTGCAGATGTTACTGTTGCTTTAACACCTACCCCACAGACACAACCTTTTTTCCCCTTCCCAACACGCCTATTCCCCTTTCCACCAGCAGCAGGCCTTTTTCCACTCATTTTGGTGGTTAACTAATTCACAACTCTGGAGTTGTTTGCACAAAAAAACAATGGATGGTAACCGAGCAGAGCTGAGTGGCCAAACTGTGGTATTAGGCCAAAACTATTGGCTGGGTTAGATGCAGAAAAAAATTATTTTGAATTTGCAACCTGATGGAGGTCAGTATAGATGGACTAATACAAATAGTCCCAAACACTGCTAGAAGCCCAAATATTTTTTCAGAGGTACTGTAGATGCAGATAAAAATTATTTTTAATTTGCAACCTGATGGAGGTCAGTATAGATGGACTAATAGACCAAGTCCCACACACTGCTAGAAGCCCAAATATTTTTTCAGAGCTAGATGCAGAAAAAAATTATTTTTAATTTGCAACCTGATGGAGGTCAGTATAGATGGACTAATAGACCAAGTCCCACACACCGCTAGAAGCCCAACTATTTTTTCAGAGCTAGATGCAGAAAAAAATTATATTCAATTTGCAACCTGCTGGAGGTCAGTATAGAAGGACTAATAGAACAAGTCCCACACACTGCTAGAAGCCCAAATATTTTTTCAGAGCTAAATGAAGAAAAAAATTATTTTTAATTTGCAACCTGATGGAGGTCAGTATAGATGGACTAATAGACCAAGTCCCACACACTGCTAGAAGCCCAAATATTTTTTCAGAGCTAGATGCAGAAAAAAATTATTTTTAATTTGCAACCTGATGGAGGTCAGTATAGATGGACTAATAGACCAAGTCCCACACACCGCTAGAAGCCCTAATATTTTTTCAGAGCTAGATGCAGAAAAAAATTATTTTTAATTTGCAACCTGATGGAGGTCAGTATAGATGGACTAATAGACCAAGTCCCACACACTGCTAGAAGCCCAAATATTTTTTCAGAGCTAGATGCAGAAAAAAATTATTTTTAATTTGCAACCTGATGGAGGTCAGTATAGATGGACTAATAGACCAAGTCCCACACACCGCTAGAAGCCCAAATATTTTTTCAGAGCTAGATGCAGAAAAAAATTATTTTTAATTTGCAACCTGATGGAGGTCAGTATAGATGGACTAATAGACCAAGTCCCACACACTGCTAGAAGCCCAAATATTTTTTCAGAGCTTGATGCAGAAAAAAATTATTTTTAATTTGCAACCTGATGGAGGTCAGTATAGATGGACTAATAGACCAAGTCCCACACACCGCTAGAAGCCCAACTATTTTTTCAGAGCTAGATGCAGAAAAAAATTATATTCAATTTGCAACCTGCTGGAGGTCAGTATAGAAGGACTAATAGAACAAGTCCCCACACTGCTAGAAGCCCAAATATTTTTTCAGAGCTAAATGAAGAAAAAAATTATTTTTAATTTGCAACCTGATGGAGGTCAGTATAGATGGACTAATAGACCAAGTCCCACACACTGCTAGAAGCCCAAATATTTTTTCAGAGCTAGATGCAGAAAAAAATTATTTTTAATTTGCAACCTGATGGAGGTCAGTATAGATGGACTAATAGACCAAGTCCCACACACTGCTAGAAGCCCAAATATTTTTTCAGAGCTAGATGCAGAAAAAAATTATTTTTAATTTGCAACCTGATGGAGGTCAGTATAGATGGACTAATAGACCAAGTCCCACACACTGCTAGAAGCCCAAATATTTTTTCAGAGCTAGATGCAGAAAAAAATTATTTTTAATTTGCAACCTGATGGAGGTCAGTATAGATGGACTAATAGACCAAGTCCCACACACTGCTAGAAGCCCAAATATTTTTTCAGAGCTAGATGCAGAAAAAAATTATTTTTAATTTGCAACCTGATGGAGGTCAGTATAGATGGACTAATAGACCAAGTCCCACACACTGCTAGAAGTCCAAATATTTTTTCAGAGCTAGATGCAGAAAAAAATTATTTTTAATTTGCAACCTGATGGAGGTCAGTATAGATGGACTAGTAGACCAAGTCCCACACACCGCTAGAAGCCCAACTATTTTTTCAGAGCTAGATGCAGAAAAAAATTATATTCAATTTGCAACCTGCTGGAGGTCAGTATAGAAGGACTAATAGAACAAGTCCCACACACTGCTAGAAGCCCAAATATTTTTTCAGAGCTAAATGAAGAAAAAAATTATTTTTAATTTGCAACCTGATGGAGGTCAGTATAGATGGACTAATAGACCAAGTCCCACACACTGCTAGAAGCCCAAATATTTTTTCAGAGCTAGATGCAGAAAAAAATTATTTTTAATTTGCAACCTGATGGAGGTCAGTATAGATGGACTAATAGACCAAGTCCCACACACCGCTAGAAGCCCAAATATTTTTTCAGAGCTAGATGCAGAAAAAAATTATTTTTAATTTGCAACCTGATGGAGGTCAGTATAGATGGACTAATAGACCAAGTCCCACACACTGCTAGAAGCCCAAATATTTTTTCAGAGCTTGATGCAGAAAAAAATTATTTTTAATTTGCAACCTGATGGAGGTCAGTATAGATGGACTAATAGACCAAGTCCCACACACCGCTAGAAGCCCAACTATTTTTTCAGAGCTAGATGCAGAAAAAAATTATATTCAATTTGCAACCTGCTGGAGGTCAGTATAGAAGGACTAATAGAACAAGTCCCCACACTGCTAGAAGCCCAAATATTTTTTCAGAGCTAAATGAAGAAAAAAAATATTTTTAATTTGCAACCTGATGGAGGTCAGTATAGATGGACTAATAGACCAAGTCCCACACACTGCTAGAAGCCCAAATATTTTTTCAGAGCTAGATGCAGAAAAAAATTATTTTTAATTTGCAACCTGATGGAGGTCAGTATAGATGGACTAATAGACCAAGTCCCACACACTGCTAGAAGCCCAAATATTTTTTCAGAGCTAGATGCAGAAAAAAATTATTTTTAATTTGCAACCTGATGGAGGTCAGTATAGATGGACTAATAGACCAAGTCCCACACACTGCTAGAAGCCCAAATATTTTTTCAGAGCTAGATGCAGAAAAAAATTATTTTTAATTTGCAACCTGATGGAGGTCAGTATAGATGGACTAATAGACCAAGTCCCACACACTGCTAGAAGCCCAAATATTTTTTCAGAGCTAGATGCAGAAAAAAATTATTTTTAATTTGCAACCTGATGGAGGTCAGTATAGATGGACTAATAGACCAAGTCCCACACACTGCTAGAAGTCCAAATATTTTTTCAGAGCTAGATGCAGAAAAAAATTATTTTTAATTTGCAACCTGATGGAGGTCAGTATAGATGGACTAGTAGACCAAGTCCCACACACCGCTAGAAGCCCAACTATTTTTTCAGAGCTAGATGCAGAAAAAAATTATATTCAATTTGCAACCTGCTGGAGGTCAGTATAGAAGGACTAATAGAACAAGTCCCACACACTGCTAGAAGCCCAAATATTTTTTCAGAGCTAAATGAAGAAAAAAATTATTTTTAATTTGCAACCTGATGGAGGTCAGTATAGATGGACTAATAGACCAAGTCCCACACACTGCTAGAAGCCCAAATATTTTTTCAGAGCTAGATGCAGAAAAAAATTATATTCAGTTTGCAACCTGATGGAGGTCAGTATAGATGGACTAATAGAATGATGCTATGCCCAAAAGATTTTACTTCACTAGGTGCAGTAAAAAAATTGGTATTCTATACACAGGTGTTATATCTTGCAACACAGATAGGCTACTCCACTGACTAACACACTCTGCAATAGGCCAAAAAGGATTAGCTTTGCTAGATTCAGCCAAATGCTGTGAAAAAAACTTGCACAGCACTGGCACAGACCTGCCTGGCAAAAACTGATAGGAACTCATGTAACCTAGTCCTGAAAAGGACTCCAATTACAATTAGTCTTTACTCCCACAACCTATCTATTTAAGAGCACAGACCTCCCTGATAAAAGTCGTAGGAAATGCTGTAACCTAGTCCTTAAAAGGACTGCAATCACAACTATTCCCTACTCCCAAGCTATCTGTATATTTGTGCGAAAATTGGCTTGAAATTAACAAGGTATAGCGCACACAGCAACAGCGGTGCCGTCTAACACGCAGCTGCAGCAGTGAGAAAATGGTGGCGACGGGGAAAATGGCTTGGTCTTATAGGGCAAGGACATGTGACATACACTGCCAATGACACATGCCCTTGCTTGTGTGAAAAAAAGCACTTCGCTCCGTGTGTGCGCTGCTGATAGGCTGACAGATTGCACCTCCCCACTGCAAATGCGGGAAAGAGAAAAAAAAATGGAGATCTTCATTGTTCCTGCAGAGATCCATCCCCTGCCCCTCCCCCCACCCCGCTGTACACTCAAACTGCGTATTAACATTAATTTTCATCATTACTGAGAAAAAATCCAGTTATGATTTTGGTGCACGAACAGTTATCGAACATAACCTCGAACAGCCGAATTTTTCTCAAATTGTTCGTGTTCGCCGAACGGCTCGAACACCGCCCAAAACAGCTCGAATTTGAGATTGGCGAACAGTTCGAGTAGAACAACGCTCATCTCTACTCATCAGACCAAAGCACAGATTTCCACTGGTCCATTGTCCATTCCTTGTGTTCTTTAGCCGAAACAAGTCTCTTCTGCTTGTTGCCTGTCCTTAGCAGTGGTTTCCTAGCAGCTATTTTACCATGAAGGTCTGCTGTACAAAGTCTCCTCTTAACAGTTGTTGAAGAGATGTGTCTGCTGCTAGAATTCTGTGTGTCATTGACCTGGTCTCTAATCTGAGCTGCTGTTAACCTGGGATTTCTGAGGCTGATGACTAGGATAAACTTATCCTCAGAAGCAGAGGTGACTCTTGGTCTTTCTTTTCTGGAACGGTCCTCATGTGAGCCAGTTTCTGTTATGTTCTGCTACCAGAGCTAAGGAAAGAGAGGAGATCTGTCCCTACGATAGAACCCAGCTCAATCCCTACGATGTAACAGGGAACCTGATCCTGCGATCAGACCTGCTAAAGTCCTAAGCTAGTCTGTACGGAGACCTATAGATATGGGGAAGGAATCCCTACAAGTACTAAGGACTGGGAGGAAAATGGGACACCTCCTAACAGAAATAGTAGCAGACAGACGAACAAACAAAATATATAGAACAAAGAGGTCCGTAGACCAAGCAAACTAACAGAGTTAGATACAGAGCACAGGCTAGCTAGAAAGTAGTTATACAATGAAGTCCAGCAAAGCCAGAAGGGCGGAGCAGGATTAAATAGGCCAACAAGGTCATGTGACCAGCAAAGGAAAAAACCTAAGAGCAAGGTTCTAACAGTACCCCCCCTTCTAAGAGGATCCTCCGGCTTATCAGGAAATCTCCTGTGAAACGCTCTGATAAGTCTGGACGCGGAAACATCATCCGACCTCACCCAAGAGTTATCCTCGGGTCCGAAACCTTTCCAGGCCACAAGATACTGCAAACTACCTCTATACCGTCTAGAGTTAAGGATGCGAGAAATTTCATATTCCCCGTCCTCCACCACCGGAGGAACAGAGGCAGAGGCGTCACCATCCGATACAACAGCTTTTTTCAACAGAGAGACATGAAATACCGGATTAATTCTCCAGGAGGTAGGAACCTCCAACCTAACAGCAGATTGGTTGACAACCTGAAGCACCTTAAAGGGCCCTACAAACTTGGGACCCAATTTCTTAGAAGGAATCCTCAACCGCAGATTCCTAGAGGACAACCAAACCATGTCACCAACAGCGAACAAAACCTCCTGTCGTTTCCTATCAAAGTAGTCTTTAGATTTTCTGTTGGCCTCCTGAAGATTACCACGCACATCCGTCCAAACTCTCTCCAAATCACCGGAAAAATTCTCCTCCTCAGGCACGGCAGATCCCAACTTGGAGAACGACCCAAACGACAGATGTCTCCCAGAACAACAAAAAAAAGGCGAACAACCAGCAGAAGAATATGTATGATTGTTCAGAGCAAATTCAGCAAGTGGCAGAAACTCAGACCACCCCTCTTGATTGTCTGCCACAAAACAACGCAAGAACTGCTCAACATCCTGGTTTTTCCTTTCTGTCTGGCCATTAGATTCAGGATGATATCCGGACGAGAACGACAAATGAACTCCCAACCTGTCACAAAAGGCACGCCAAAAACGAGCCACGAACTGAGGACCCCTATCAGAAACAATGTCAGTAGGAACGCCATGAAGTCTGACAATTTCCTTGACAAAGGCCTTAACGAGAGTTTTAGCGCAGGGCAGTTTGATGAAGGGAACCAAGTGACACATCTTGCTAAAACGGTCCACGACCACCCAGATGACAGTAAAACCCTCAGAGGGGGGAAGGTCAGTTATAAAGTCCATAGCCAAATGTGTCCAAGGAGCACTGGGAACCTCCAAAGGACAAAGCAACCCCGCAGCAGGAGTATGTGAGGACTTAGATCTAGCACATATAGTACATTGACGCACCCACTTAATGACTTCCTTCTGCCATCCAGGCCACCAAAAACTGCGACCCACCAGTCTCTTGGTCTCAGAGATTCCGGGATGACCTGCCAACCGAGATTCGTGACACTCAACAAACAAATCTCTCCTAAAGGTCCCAGGCACAAACAACCTCCCATGAGGAGTGTTAGATGGGGCATTCTCCTGTGCTTTAAGAATCTCATCTTCCAAAACGGAGTCCAAAGCAGCTATCACAACACCTTCTTGTAAAATGTTCTCCTCTTTCTCAGCACCGACTATGGGAGAAAAACTGCGAGACAAGGCATCCGCCTTAACATTCTTAGTACCAGGGATGTAAGTAACGGAGAAATTAAACCGCGAGAAAAACAGTGCCCACCTAGCCTGACGGGCATTCAGGCGCTTGGCAGCATCAAGATATATCAGATTTTTATGATCCGTAAGAACCTGAACGGGAAATTCCGCACCTTCCAAGAAGTGGCGCCAGTGTTCAAATGCGAGTTTAATAGCCAATAATTCCCGATTACCAATATCGTAATTCAGTTCAGTCTCCGAAAAATTTTTTGAAAAAAAGGCACAGGAATGTAATCCATCCCCGTTATCCTGAGACAATACTGCGCCAACCCCCACAGAGGAAGCATCAACCTCAACCAAAAACGGCTTAGTCACATCAGGCTGCATAAGGATGGGAGCAGAGGTGAACCTCTCCTTGAGATACACAAAAGCTTCAATGGCCTCAGAAGACCACTGAACCGCATCAGCACCTTTCCTGGTGAGATCGGTCAGAGGTTTGACAATACTAGAAATTTTTTTTATGAATTTTCTGTAATAATTGGCGAAACCTAAAAACCTCTGTATCGATTTCAAACCAATAGGCCTAGGCCATTCCTGTACAGCTTGAACTTTAACCGGGTCCATCTCAAAACCTTCGCTGGAGATAATGTAACCCAAAAAACTAATTCTCTGTACAGCGAACTCACATTTCTCCAGCTTAGCAAAAAGCGAATTGTCCATTAATAACTGTAATACCTCACGTACGCTCCGCCAATGAGACTCCAGATCCGGCGAATAAATCAAAATGTCATCCAAATACACAACCACATTTTTGCCGATCAAAGGTCTAAGGATGTCATTAATAAGATTCTGAAAAAATGCAGGAGCATTAGTAAGACCAAAAGGCATAACCAGATTCTCAAAATGACCCACAGGAGTGTTAAAAGCAGTCTTCCATTCGTCACCCTCCTTCATGCGCAACAGATTGTATGCCCCCTTAAGGTCAATTTTAGAGAACCACTTGGCCCCCATTAACTGGTTAAACAGATCAGGAATCAATGGCAGTGGGTAAGGATTGCGTACAGTAATTTTGTTAATCTCACGAAAATCCAGACAAGGACGTAAACCGCCGTCCTTTTTTTTTACAAAAAAAATCCAACCACCACAGGAGACTTAGAGGGCCTAATGTGACCGGCGGCCAAACTTGTCTGTATGTATTCCTCCAAAGCCTTCCTCTCAGGAATAGTAAGGTTAAATAAACGACTTTTAGGAAGAGTCGCTCCAGGGACAAATTCAATAGAACAATCATAGTCTCTATGGGGAGGCAAAACCTGCGATTCCTTCTCAGAAAAAACTCTCCAAAAATCCTGAATAGGAACAGGCAATTCTCCCCTATCCAAAGCTGCAATACGCCCGTTACAACACTTGTCATAACATTTATGGCTCCAGGATTTAATTTCACTGGTAGACCAATCCTGTACAGGATTGTGAAATTTTAACCAGGGCAATCCCAATATTACTGGAGAAGGCAAGTTATTCAAAACTACCAAATCCAATTTCTCATGGTGAACACCATTAATAGTGAGAGGAAATTCACAGACCTTGAGAGTAATATTCTTCAAAGGGGAACCATCCACAGAAACCACAGCAATGGGGGATGATAAAGGTTCGGGTTTTAAATTGAGTCTTTCCAAGAATCCCCCATCAATTACATTCAGAGTAGACCCACAATCAACAAACACCCGAAATTCCATTAATTTTTCCTGAGCAATTGTGGAAGCAGCTAAAAATACACCCTTGGAATTTAAACAGGCAATACGGGCATGACTGACCATTTTTTTTTCTTTCTTCATACGAAGCTCACAGCCTTTAATCAAATGACCAGATTTTCCGCAATAGAAACACAAGCCTTCAGAAAATCTACGGTCTTTTTCTTGAGAGCGAGGTGCCACCGATCCAATCTCCATCGGTTCACCACTGTTAGTACACACATTCTCATAACCAGAAACTGACATAGCAGAGGATTTGCTCTCATTAACCCTTGCACGCAGTCTCCTATCCACCCGTATAGCTAATTGCATAGCCTGTTGCAAATCTTCAGGTGTAGGATAAGCAATTAGCAGGTCTTTAACCCTTTCATTGAGCCCAGCAAGAAATAGACTTTTCAGAGCAGAATCATTCCACCCTGTTTGAGTAGACCAACGACGGAAATGAGTACAATATTTTTCCACATTACATGATCCCTGTCTCAAACGTCTTAACTCAGTCTCAGCTGATGAGACACGGTCAGGATCATCATATAATAGTCCCAAAGCAGAAAAAAAACTATCCACTGATCTGAAGCATGTATCACTAGGTTGCAAAGAAAAGGCCCACTCCTGAGGCTCTTTGCGCAAAAGTGACATTATGAACCCTATGCGCTGGGATTCATCCCCAGAGGACTTGGGTCTCAAACGAAAATACAATAAGCAAGCATTTTTAAATGAAAAAAATTCTCGGTGTTCACCAAAAAATAAATCCGGCAAACATACCTTAGGCTCCAAGAAATGTGCTCCAGGACAGTTACTCACGTGCTGACGGAGCTCGGCCACCTCCAGAGAGAGTCCCTGCAGGCGTTTAGCCAAATCCAGAACTGACACCATGATGGAACAGAAAAGTCTTTCCTTAGAGAATTTGCAGGCTGGACTTACTGTTATGTTCTGCTACCAGAGCTAAGGAAAGAGAGGAGATCTGTCCCTACGATAGAACTCAGCTTAATCCCTATGATGTAACAGGGAACCTGATCCTGCGATCAGACCTGCTAAAGTCCTAAGCTAGTCTGTACGGAGACCTATAGATATGGGGAAGGAATCCCTACAAGTACTAAGGACTGGGAGGAAAATGGGACACCTCCTAACAGAAATAGTAGCAGACAGACGAACAAACAAAATATATAGAACAAAGAGGTCCGTAGACCAAGCAAACTAACAGAGTTAGATACAGAGCACAGGCTAGCTAGAAAGTAGTTATACAATGAAGTCCAGCAAAGCCAGAAGGGCGGAGCAGGATTAAATAGGCCAACAAGGTCATGTGACCAGCAAAGGAAAAAACTTAAGAGCAAGGTTCTAACAGTTTCTTTGTAGCGCTTGATGGTTTTTGCAACTGCACTTGGGGACACTTTCAAAGTTTTCCCAATTTTTCGCACTGACTGACCTTCATTTCTTAAAGTAATGATGGCCACTCGTTTTTCTTTGCTTAGCTGCTTTTTTCTTGCCATAATACAAATTCTAACAGTCTATTCAGTAGGACTATCAGCTGTGTATCCACCAGACTTCTGCACAACACAACTGATGGTCCCAACCCCATTTATAAGGCAAGAAATCCCACTTATTAAACCTGACAGGGCACACCTGTGAAGTGAAAACCATTTCCGGTGACTACCACTTGAAGCTCATCAAGAGAATTTCAAGAGTGTGCAAAGCAGTCATCAAAGCAAAAGGTGGCTACTTTGAAGAACCTAGAATATAAGACATATTTTCAGTTGTTACACACTTTTTTGTTAAGTATATAATTCCACATGTGTTAATTCATAGTTTTGATGCCTTCAGTGTGAATGTACAATTTTCAAAGTCATGAAAATACAAAAAAATCTTTAAATGAGAAGGTGTGTCCAAACTTTTGGTCTGTACTGTATATATATATATATATATATACTAGCTATTGAACCCGTTCTATGCCCGGGTGGCGAGCATTTTTATTGGTATATGGTCTCCCACGCTGGTATGCGTGGTATGTGCTGCCCCCATCCTGGTATTTGTGCTGCCACCATCCTATCCTGGTATGCATGGCACACCTCATCCCTATTCTGGTATGCATGGCACCCCTCATCCCCAATCCCTGTATGCATGGCACCCCTCATCCCCAATCCCGGTATGCATGGCACCCCTCATCCCCTATCCCGGTATACGTGGCACCCCTCACCCCCAATCCCGGTATGCGTGGCACCCCTCATCCCCAATCCCGGTATGCATGGCACCCCTCATCCCTATCCTGGTATGCATGGTATCCCATCCCTCATCCCTATCCTGGTATGTATGGTACCCCATCCCTCATCCCAATACTGGCATGCATGGCCCCTCATCCGAATCCCGGTATGCATGGCACCTCTCATCCCCAATCCCGGTATGCGTGGCACCCTTCATCCCCAATCCCGGTATGCCAGTATGTGCCGCGGCGCCGCACATATAATGAGGGCAATCTGACCATAGACACCCCGGAGCCCCGGGCCACCTGGAGGCCCGAGGCCCCGGACGGTAGCCCGGATTGCCCTCATTATAATCCGCCTATGGTGGCACACCTCATCCCCAATCCCGGTATTCAAGGCACCCCTCATCCCCAATCCCGGTATGCAAGGCACCCCTCATCCCCAATCCCAGTATGCGTGGCACCCCTCATCCCCAATCCTGGTATGCGTGGCTCCCTCACCCACCAACCCTGGTATGCGTGGTCCCCTCACCCCCCAATCCTGGTATTCGTGGTCCCCTCACCCCCCAATCCTGGTATGCGTCGCACCCCTCACCCCCAATCCCTGTATGCGTGGCACCCCTCATCCCTAATCCCTCTATGCGTGACTCCCCTCATCACGAATCCCTGTATGCATGGCCCCCCTCATCCCCAATCCCTGTATGTGTGGCACCCCTCATCCCAAATCCCTGTATGCGTGGCACCCCTCATCCCCCAATCCTGGTATGCGTGGCTCCCCTCACCCCCAATGATGGTATGCGTGGCTCCCCTCATCCCCAATCCCTGTATGCGTGGCTCCCCTCATCCCCAATCCCGGTATGCGTGGCTCACCTCATCCCCAATCCCGGTATGCGTGGCACCCCTCATCCTCAATCGCGGTGTGCGTGGCTCCTCTCATCCCCAATCCCGTTATACGTGGCTCCTCTCATCCCTAATCTCGGTATGCGTGGCTCCCCTCATCCCCAATCCCGGTATGCGTGGCACCCAGTGGTGGATTAAGAGTAGCAAGGGCCCCGGGCCCCCACACCTGATGTATCACATGTCACATGATCCCCTGTGATACATCATGTGATAGTACACGTGAAAGTAACTTGGCACAATATTAATTTTAATATTTTTTTTTTAGGCTGTGTGTCCACTATGCGTTTTTTAAGCAATTCCGCTGAAGAAATGCTTAAAAAATGCTTGGTAGAAGGTCTGCCATGTTCCCCAATGATAATCCGCATGTGCTGTGCACATGCTGCGGAAATTTCCGCTGCGGATTATCATTGTGGAAAAATCCGCAGCATTACCAATTACTTTGCAGAAGCTCGGCGTTTTCGCCGCCATTGACTTGCATTGGAACGCATGTAATCCGCATCATTACATCTGTACATGCGGATTCCATGTGTTTCAATGTGCGGATGGTACCCGGGTTTGGAGAAGAGGAGACTCTCTTCCAGACGCAGGTACCATAGTACCTGTAAAAAAAAAAGAATAAAATAAAAAATAAATATCATACTTACCTTCTGATGGCCCCCGGTGTCTTTATCCGATGCGTCCTGGCTTGCCGGCAGCTCACGATGGTCTGAAAAGGACCTGCCGTGATGTCATTTAGTCATGTGACGGGTCACGCGACCGCCTGACGTTGGCAGGCCATCAGTAGGTAATTATATATTTATTTTTTATTTTTTACCATTCTTTCACGGTTACACTATATAAATTCATGCCGGTTGCATGGATTTATATAGTGTGACCAAGTTGTCAAGCACTTTCCAAGTGATGCTAAAATCGCTTGGAAAAGCGCTTGATAACCCGCATGCAGAAATGCCTGTGAAGAAGGCTTCACTTCCGCTTGTCCCTGGCAGGAAAAACGCATGTAAAATCTGCATGCGTTTTTTCTGCCAGGGAGATGCAGAAACACTCAAAAAAAATCTGCAGCATTTCAGCATCGTGGACACATAGCCTTACATTAATTGTATGACTCAATATTGAGCACAGTAGCCATCTATACACGGTGGGAGGCCGCACGGCACCATCTATACACAGCAGGAGGCCGCACGGCGCCATGTACACACAGCAGGAGGCCACATGTAGCCATCTATACACAGCGGGAGGCCGCACGTAGCCATCTATATACAGCGGGAGGCCGCACGTAGCCATCTATACACAGTGGGAGGCAGCACGTAGCCATCTATACACAGCAGGAGGCCGCACGTAGCCATCTATACACAGCGGGAGGCAGCACATAGCCATCTATATACAGCGGGAGGCCACACGTAGCCATCTATACACAGCGGGAGGCCGCACGTAGCCATCTATATACAGCAGGAGGCCGCACGTAGCCATCTATACACAGCGAGAGGCCGCACGTAGCCATCTATACACAGCGGGAGGCCGCACGGCGCCATCTATACACAGCGGGAGGCCGCACATAGCCATCTATACACAGTGGGAGGCCGCACGTAGCCGACTATACACAGCGGGAGGCCGCACGTAGCCATCTATACACAGCGGGAGGCCGCACGTAGCCATCTATACACAGCGGGAGGCCACACGTAGCCATCTATACACAGCGGGAGGCCACACGGTACCATGTATACACAGCGGGAGGCCGCACGGCGCCAACTATACACAGCGGGAGGCCACACGGCGCCATCTATACACAGCGGGAGGCTGCACATAGCCATCTATACACAGCAGGAGGCCGCACGTAGCCATCTATACACACCAGGAGGCCGCACATAGCCATCTATACACAGCGGGAGGCCGCACGTAGCCATCTATATACAGCAAGAGGCTGCACAGCGCCATCTATACACAGCAGGAGGCTGCATGTAGCCATCTATACACAGCGGAAGGCCGCACGGCGCCTCCCCCAGAGACAGCAGGAGGCCGCACTCAGTCACGCACACACAAACATATACAGGCATATGCATACATGCATAAACACATTTGAAACACAAAAATACATATAAACAGACATCACACAATAATATCTGCCTGCACACACACACACTCACTCAATCACACATACACACACTCACTCTCACACATACACACTCTCTCACACACACACTGTGTCTCATACACACTCTCTCACACACAGACACACACACAGACACACACAGATACCCACACACACACAGACACACACAGACTCACCATCCCCCGACTCGGCTCCAGTCCTCCTGCTGCTCCTCTCCAGTGGTTAGTAGCACTGCAGGCCGGGCATGCACTGCGTGACGTCACAGCTAGGAGACACCGCCGTGCACAGGGCCATGCCTCCTAGCAGTGACGCGGCTGGGCAGCACAGGGAAGTTAACAGCTGCAGTGCTGGCCCGGCCGGAGAAGAAGCAGTGTCCGTGCGCCGCTGCTGGCTGAGTAGGCCGGGCCCTCCTCCGCCACTGTCTGCCAGTATGTGCCGTGGCACCGCACATATATTGAGGGCAATTTGGCCATAGACACCCCGGAGCCCCGGGCCCCCTGGAGGCCTGAGGCCCCAGACTGTAGCCCGGATTGCCCTCATTATAATCCGCCTATGGTGGCACCCCTCATCCCCAATCCCGATATGCGTGGCACCCCTCATCCCCAATCCCGGTATTCAAGGCACCCCTCACCTCCAATCCCGAAATGCGTGGCACCCCTCATCCCCAATTCCATTATGCGTGGCAACCATCATCCCCAATCCCGGTATGCGTGGCTCTCTCACCCACCAACCCTGGTATGCGTGGTCCCCTCACCCCCCAATCCTGGTATGCGTGGCACCACTCACCCCCAATCCCTGTATGCGTGGCACCCCTCATCCCCAATCCCTGTATGCGTGGCACCCCTCATCCCCAATCCCTGTATGCGTGGCTGCCCTCATCCCCAATCCCTGTATGCATGGCCCCCCTCATCCCCAATCCCTGTATGCGTGGCACCCCTCATCCCAAATCCCTGTATGCGTGGCACCCCTCATGCCCCAATCCTGGTATGCGTGGCTCCCCTCACCCCCAATGACGGTATGCGTGGCTCCCCTCATCCCCAATCCCGGTATGCGTGGCTCCCCTCATCCCCAATCCCAGTTTGCGTGGCTCCCCTCATCCCCATTCCCGGTATGCGTGGCTCCCCTTATCCCCAATCCCGGTGTGCGTGGCTCCCCTCATCCCCAATCTCGGTATGCGTGGCTCCCCTCATCCCCAATCCCAGTATGCGTGGCTCCCCTCATCCCCAATCCTGGTAAGCGTGGCACCCCTCACCCCCCAATCCCAGTATGCGTGGCACCCCTCATCCCCAATCCGGGTATGCGTGGCACCCCTCATCCCCCAATCCTGGTATGCGTGGCTCCCCTCACCCCCAATGACGGTATGCGTGGCTCCCCTCATCCCCAATCCCGATATGCGTGGCTCCCCTCATCCCCAATCCCAGTTTGCGTGGTTCCCCTCATCCCCATTCCCGGTATGCGTGGCTCCCCTCATCCCCAATCCTGGTATGCGTGGCACCCCTCACCCCCCAATCCCAGTATGCGTGGCACCCCTCATTCCCAATCCCGGTATTCAAGGCACCCCTCATCCCCAATCCCGGTATGCGTGGCACCCCTCATCCCCAATCCCAGTATGCGTGGCACCCCTCATCCCCAATCCTGGTATGCATGGCTCCCTCACCCACCAACCCTGGTATGCGTGGTCCCCTCAACCCCCAATCCTGGTATGCGTGGCACCCCTCACCCCCAATCCCTGTATGCGTGGCACACCTTATCCCCAATCCCTGTATGCATGGCTCCCCTCATCCCCAATCCCTGTATGCTTGGCACCCCTCATCCCAAATCCCTGTATGCGTGGCACCCCTCATCCCCAATCCTGGTATGCGTGGCTCCCCTCACGCCCAATGACGGTATGCGTGGCTCCCCTCATCCCCAATCCATGTATGCGTGGACCCCCTAATCCCCAATCGCGGTATGCGTGGCTCCACTCATCCCCAATCCCGGTGTGCGTGGCTCCCCTCATCCCCAATCCCGGTATGCTTGGCTCCCCTCATCCCCAATTCCAGTATACGTGGCTCCCCTCATCCCCAATCCTGGTATGCGTGGCACCCCTCACGCCCCGATCCCAGTATGCGTGGCACCCCTCATCCCCAATCTCGGTATGCGTGGCACCCCTCATCCCCAATCCCGGTATTCAAGGCACCCCTCATCCCCAATCCCGGTATGCGTGGCACCCCTCATCCCCAATCCCAGTATGCGTGGCACCCCTCATCCCCAATCCCGGTATGCATGGCACCCCTCACCCCCAATCCCTGTATGCGTGGCACCCCTTATCCCCAATCCCTGTATGCATGGCTCCCCTCATCCTAAATCCCTGTATGCTTGGCACCCCTCATCCCAAATCCCTGTATGCGTGGCACCCCTCATCCCCCAATCCTGGTATGCGTGGCTCCCCTCACGCCCAATGACGGTATGCATGGCTCCCCTCATCCCCAATCCCTGTATGCGTGGCCCCCCTCATCCCCAATCCCGGTATGCGTGGCCCCCCTCATCCCCAATCCCGGTATGCGTGGCACCCCTCATCCCCAATCCTGGTATGCATGGCTCCCTCACCCACCAACCCTGGTATGCGTGGTCCCCTCAACCCCCAATCCTGGTATGCGTGGCACCCCTCACCCCCAATCCCTGTATGCGTGGCACCCCTTATCCCCAATCCCTGTATGCATGGCTCCCCTCATCCCCAATCCCTGTATGCTTGGCACCCCTCATCCCAAATCCCTGTATGCGTGGCACCCCTCATCCCCAATCCTGGTATGCGTGGCTCCCCTCACGCCCAATGACGGTATGCGTGGCTCCCCTCATCCCCAATCCATGTATGCGTGGACCCCCTAATCCCCAATCCCGGTATGCGTGGCTCCACTCATCCCCAATCCCGGTGTGCGTGGCTCCCCTCATCCCCAATCCCGGTATGCTTGGCTCCCCTCATCCCCAATTCCAGTATACGTGGCTCCCCTCATCCCCAATCCTGGTATGCGTGGCACCCCTCACGCCCCGATCCCAGTATGCGTGGCACCCCTCATCCCCAATCTCGGTATGCGTGGCACCCCTCATCCCCAATCCCGGTATTCAAGGCACCCCTCATCCCCAATCCCGGTATGCGTGGCACCCCTCATCCCCAATCCCAGTATGCGTGGCACCCCTCATCCCCAATCCCGGTATGCGTGGCACCCCTCACCCCCAATCCCTGTATGCGTGGCACCCCTTATCCCCAATCCCTGTATGCATGGCTCCCCTCATCCTAAATCCCTGTATGCTTGGCACCCCTCATCCCAAATCCCTGTATGCGTGGCACCCCTCATCCCCCAATCCTGGTATGCGTGGCTCCCCTCACGCCCAATGACGGTATGCATGGCTCCCCTCATCCCCAATCCCTGTATGCGTGGCCCCCCTCATCCCCAATCCCGGTATGCGTGGCTCCCCTCATCCTCATTCCCGGTATGCATGGCTCCCCTCATCCAAAATCCCGGTTTGCGTGGCTCCCCTCATCCCCAATCCCGATATGCGTGGCTTCCCTCATCCCCAATCCCGGTATGCGCGGCTCCCCTCATCCCCAATTCCTGTATGCGTGGCACCCCTCATCCCCAATCCCAGTATGCGTGGCACCCCTAATCTCCAATCCCGGTATGCGTGGAACCCCTCATCCCAAATCCTGGTATGCGTGGCTCCCCTCATCCCCAATCCCGGTATGCGCGGCTCCCCTCATTCCCAATCCCTGTATGCGTGTCACCCCTCATCCCCAATCCCAGTATGCATGGTACCCCTCATCTCCAATCCCGGTATGCGTGGCACCCCTCATCCCAAATCCTGGTATGCGTGGCACCCCTGATCCCCAATCCCGGTATGCGTGGCACCCCTCATCTCCAATCCCGGTATGCATGGCACCCCTCATCCCCAATCCCGGTATGCGTGGCACCCCTCATCCCCAATCCCTGTATGCGTGGCACCCCTCATCCCCAATCCCTGTATGCGTGGCACCCCTCATCACCAATCACTGTATGCGTGGCACCCCTCATCCCCAATCCCTGTATGCGTGGCTCCCCTCATCCCCAATCCCGGTATGCGTGGCACCCCTCATCCCCAATCCCGGTATGCGTGGCTTCCCTCATCCCCAATCCCGGTATGCGTGGCTCCCCTCATCCCCAATCCCGGTGTGCGTCGCTCTCCTCATCCGCATTCCCGGTATGCGTGGCACCCCTCATCCCCAATCCCGGTATGCGTGACTCCCCTCATCCCCAATCCCGGTATGCGTGGCTCCCCTCATCCCCAATCCTGGAATGAGTGGTACCCCTCACCCCCCTATCCTGGTATGCGTGGTACCCCCCACCCCCCAATCCTGGTATGCGTGGTACCCCTCACCCCCCAATCCTGGTATATGCATGGTCCCCCGACCCCACAATCCTGGTGTATGTGGCCACCTCATCCCTTTCACACTGTACACACATACAAAAAAAAAATAGTTATACTCAACTTTCTTCTCTGTACTCCAGCGCTGCAGCGTCCTGTTCTGCCGGGGGAGGAGAGCGGCGCTGTAGCACCACGCTGTCCGGTGCCATTTTGCTGAAGACACACTGTAAATGAGTCTTCAGTAAAATGGCGAAGGATAGCGCTATGGGCACGTGCCGATCCGATGCCTCACTCCGCCCCCAGTCTCCGGCCAGAAAAGAAGCGCCACGGCAACGCTCCTCCCGGTCAGGTGAGTATGCAAGTATGGCGCCGGAGATGGCGGTATGCGTTCAGTGTCTACGCATACCGCGATCTCCGGCGCCATACACCTCCTCTTACCTGTAACTAGTGTTGAGCCACCCCCGTAGTGTTCGAGTTCGGTTCGGTTCGTCGAACACCCGTGTGTTCGCCGAACTGTTCGTCGAACTGTTCGTCGAACACCTTCGAACACCGTTAAAACCAATGGCAGGCAAACAAAAACACATAGAAACACATAGAAAACACCTTCAAAGGTGTCCAAAAGCTGACAAACTGCTCAGAAGACACAACTAACACATGGAAAAGTGACAAGTACATATAGTCATGCGAAAAGAAAAGAGGTGGAGGAGTAAAAGGAGGGGGAGACACAGATATAGGCATGTCATGCCCTTCTAAAATCCAAAAAGTGAGAAGCCGAGACGGCCAGTCCGCTCCTGCCCGTGCCACCTCCGTGTCGCCGGGTTTGTGCCAGAGCCGCGGTGAACCCTGACGGCCAGCCCCCCTCTCCCAATACTGGTGCCTGTCCGCTGGTGGGTCGAGAGAGCCCCCCTGTGGTGGAGGCAGCTCTAAGCTTTTTAATTTAAATTGTCCCTCTAATTTGAATGAATACACTTTAAATCCATTTACAAGGATCTATTGGAGGGCAAGTCTCATGCCAGCAGCCGCGTAATTCCAGCTCCAGTAGCGTCCACTAAAGCTGCTGCAGTTAAAAAGCTTTTATAAGGATCGAGCTCGGCTGTCCACCGCAAGGCATCCTAGTGCCAGTCCCAGCCCCTATGCCTTGGGGTGCCTCCTGATGCTCTTCACTAAGTATCCCGTGGTCCCGAAGCATTTCCTTTGAAAAAATTAAGTGTCCAAACTACAGGTGGTGTAGCTTGCTTAACAGCCGGGATAATCCGCTGACTAGCAGACACTGCTACTAGGCACAAAGTATTTCCTGGGCTAGATGCAGTTAAAAATTTGTAAGTAGATACTCTCGTTGGATGCTGAGAAAGCATTCCATAGAGTCTCCTGGCACGCCATATATGATTCTCTTAAAAAGCTTGGGGTAGGGGTCTAGGGGACCCTTTTATAGCCAAAATCACGGCCCTGTATCACAATACGTCACCTAGGCTGAAGATAAATGGAACTGTAGCACCGAGGGCTCGGTTGCTACAGACGTATTGCACCTCACCCAGAGGTGTGATATCTCACTCTCAGATAAGGATGGAGTGTGGATCAGGACCCGACACCTGCATGCATTACACCACATTGCCGTGGGGCAGGGCGACCAATATGCCCCTGAGATGGGCACGACAGTCCCTGTCCCTGGCTGGAGTGGGGGGAGGGAACACTGAGGAAGGGGAACCCTGCAGTGCAGGAGCAGGGAGGAAGCAGTTCCTGGGTGCATTGAGAAGGGAGTATAAAAGGTGGGCACCATCTTAGTTCAGTGCAGAGAAGTCTGAGCAGAAGTGGCAGGGAGCAGGGGCTCTGCATGAGCTCTGCTCCGGAGGCGGGCCTAGTAACAGAGGCCCAGGCCTGCAAGAGGGAGAAGGAAGGAAGAGGAGCGGAGAAGGCTCCAGGAACGAGGAATGAAGGGATCCCAGAGGTGCGGACGGGCGAGTCGCCACCGCACGCCCGAATCCACCTGCGTGGAGGGGTCAGGCCAAAGGGGGAGACCGGTCCCCGAACTAGTGGAGGCAGGAAACGACCCTCAGCTAGAAACCGGAGGCTCTGACATTTTATGTGGCGCAGCCCCTTGCTCCACCCGCTAGGAAGGCACCACATAGGGTCAGGGAAACTGGCGCCAAGTTTACCAAGAGGAGGCCCGAGGCAGCCGGACAGAAGTGTTGGTAAGAAAGGCCAGACAAAGGACACACAAAGGGGGTCCTGTGAATTGCTCCAAAGTTATCTGGGAGTTGTCTGAGCCCCTCACCTGGTGAGCACAGTACGACGTGGGCAGCCGTTACCTGCAGACGTGGTCTGGATAATAAGAACTGTGAGTAAAGGCCCTGAACTGCATCACTGACTCCGTGTCGTTACTGCTGCTGCCCTGCACCATCACCCCCATCCTCAGCATACACTGCCCTGAGGCTATACTCCTCCCGTGGGGAGTTATGCTACGCTCTGCTGCACCCACAACACCAGCCTTAGCGGTCTGCCCTGTAGCGGCGGTTCACTCTGACCGCAATCCACGGGTGGCGTAGTCGGACATTTAAACATCAAAACCACATAAATAGTTCCGCCACTGGTTTGACCGCCCTGAGCCACGGAACCGGATCGCCGCCACGAAGACTACAACCACCAGCATCCACCAAAAAGGGTCCGGCTCTGGGTGTCCCAAGGCCCAGGGGGTGCGTCAGAACATTTTCATCACCTTTCACAATCACCAATGGGACAAGGCAGGGATGTCCTCTGTCCCCTCTCTTATACATCCTAGTGACGGAGCACCTGCTCTCATCAATTCGCCATAACCCCAATATTAGGTGGATTGAGGTGGGAGGCACCGAGTACAAGTGCTCTCTATTTGCTGATGATGTCCTAGTATATATCACTCAATCACATATATCCATCCCTGCTGTTATGGCTGAAATAGATCACTTTGTTACATGGTAAAATTTTAAAATCAATGCAGCGAAGTCTGAGGCCCTCGATGTCTCCCTCCCTAAATCCATATAGGATTCCATCCAGTCCAACTTTCCCTTTGCCTGGCCCGCACAGGGTATCAAATACTTAGGAATTCCTATTCATAGAGACCTCTCCCATCTATGTTATCTTAATTTTGGGCCCTTTATTGAACAATTCCATACAGACCACGGTTGGCAAGTTAGAACTGTAAGATTCACTACGTGAACCACTGGTGTTTTGTGGAAAAGCACATGTACACCGCGTTCCAAATTATTATGCAAAAAGTGTTTAGGAGTGATAAGGGAAGAATTTGTTTGTTTGTCAGTTAAACTCATTGATGGTGATGTGTGTCAGGGCTCTTTATATCACTGTAAGCAATTGCAGACACCTGTGCTAATTAGTTTGGCAGGTGTGTCCAATGAAAGGCAAGACTACTTAAGAAGGCTCTCTCACATTATTAAGCAGCCTACATTTTCTGCCAAAATGGGAAAGAAAAAGGATGTGTCGGCTGCTGAGAAGCAACAAATTGTGGAGTGTTTAGGTCAAGGCATGACTACAATCAACATTGTGCGATGATCAGGATGAAGTGTCTTGGCAATCAAGAAGTATGTAGCTGATTCACAGTACACACGTGTGCGTGCTGATAAGGGCAAATTGAGGACTCTTTCCTACAGGCAATTACGTCAGGTTGAAACAGCAGCGGCAAAAAAGCCTTGTCATAGCAGCAGACAAGTTTTTGAAGCTGCTTGTGCCTCCAACGTCCCCCGAACAACAAGATGCAGGGTCCTTCAGAGGTTTGCAGCTGTGCATATGCCATCCTGTCGACCTCCTCTATCCACTTCACACAAGCAGAAATGGCTCCAGTGGGCCAAACATTACATGAAGACTGATTTCAAAACTGTTTTGTTCACGGATGAGTGCCGTGCAGCGCTCGATGGTCCAGATGAATGGAGTGGAGGATGGCTGGTTGATGGACACCCCACGCAAACACGGCTACAGCGCCAACAAGGAGGAGGTGGAGTAATGTTTTGGGCTGGAATCATGGGGAGAGAGATTGTCGGCCCCTTTAGGATCCCTGAAGGCGCTAAAGATGAACTCCATAATGTATGTGGATTTTCTCAAACAGCACTTCCTGCCATGGTTCAAGAAGAAGAACCGTGTATTTCACAGCAAGATCATTTTTCTGCATGATAATGCACCATCTCATGCTGCACATAAAACATCTGCATCTCTGGCTGATATGGGCATAAAAGGGGACAAACTTATGGTGTGACCCCCATGCTCCCCTGACCTCTACCCCATTCAGAACCTTTGGAGCATCATTAAAAGGAGTGTCTATGATGGCGGGAGGCAGTTCACATCTAAGCAACAGCTCTGGGAGGGTATTCTGTCCTCATGCAAAACAATTGAAGCAGAAACCATCCAAAACCTGACAAATTCAATGGACGAGAGAGTTCAGAAGCTCCTTTCGAACAAGGGGTCCTATGTGAAAATGTAACATCACCTAGAATAAAGTTTTGAGTTGAAAACTGTTTGATTTCAGTTTCTAACAACCTGCTAATGCTTATAATTTCAAAAATGACCATTTTTTTGGTCTTTATTAAAATGAAAAGGTTGATCGAAAAGTTTGGGGGATCTAAGAGTGTGGCAACCCAGTAGTCATGATTACTTCGAATTCTGACAATATGAGGGTCATGCTGCAGGTAGTGCAGCAAGAAGGCACTTATGTGTCTTGCGCATCTCGGAGCCCCAAAATTATTTTCCGGGCTAGATGCAGCTAAAAATTATTTTTAATTTTAAATCTGGTGAAGCTTATTATAGATGGCCTAATAGGATCAGTGCTGCACACTGCTACAAAGCCCAAATTATTTTCCAGTCAAGATACAGATAAACATGATTAGTAATTTGAAAGCTTAAAACGGTTGGTAGGGTGATTTTAACCAATCATCAAGCTTTTACTCTCCCCAGGATGACAGAGGGGTAGAAAAGTCGTTTCGGATCCATGATTTGTTCATCTTTATGAACGTGAGTCTGTCTACATTATCAGTGGAGAGCCGCGTGCGCTTATCTGTCAGCACACCACCAGCAGCACTGAACACACGTTCAGACAGAACGCTGGCTGCGGGGCATGACAAGATCTCCAAGGCGTAAGTGGCTAGCTCCGGCCATTTATCCAGATTGGAAGCCCAAAAAGAGCAAGGGTCCAGTGACACAGTCGTGGCTTCAATGTTTACTTGGAGATACTCCTGTACCATCGTCTCTAGGCGTTGACTATGTGTCAGACTTCTTGTCTGCTGTGGCCTTGCAAAGGATGGGCTAAAAAAGTGGTGAAATGATTCCGCAAAATTGATGTTACCAGCAGATACTGTGGTTCTGTTACGGTTTGAGTGCTGAACACTTGACGGTCCCACGGTTGGCAAGTTGGAACTGTGAGATTCACTACGTGCACCACTGGTATTTTGTGGAAAAGCACATGTAAGATTCTGCAACAGTCTCTGCTGATACTCCTGCATGCGTGCATCCCTTTCTATGGCAGGAATAATTTCTGCAAATTTACTTTTGTACCGGGGATCTAACAGTGTGGCAACCCAGTAGTCAGGATTATTTCTAATTCTCACAATTCGAGGGTCATGTTGCAGGTAGTGCAGCAAGAAGGCACTCATGTGTGTTGCGCATCCAGGAGCACCAAGTCCCTGTTGTGTTGGTGGCGAGGTAGCAATCATGCTTCCTTCCTCTGTCCTCTCCCCCCAACCTCGCACAACAGAAATGTGATCAAGGTCTCCCTCATCTGATGAGTCTTCCATCAGTTCGTCCTCCACTTCTTCCTGGGCTCCTGCACCTTCCTCACTAGTTTGGCTGCTACCATGCGCCCTGGTAAAATCATCTCCCCCACCCTCACATGCCTGCCGCCTTGGTGCTGCCGACCGTCTGGACCTTGCAGATGTTAGCCCTTCCGCATACAACTCCTCCTCCTCTACTTCCTCCACCTCCTCTTGTGCCACCACCTGACTCCGAATTCTGTTTAACATGTGCTCCAGCATGTAAATCACCGGAATAGTCATGCTGATAATGGCATCGTCAGCACTAAACATCTTCGTCGCCATTTCAAAACTGTGCAGAAGGGTGCATAGGTCCCTGATCTGAGACCACTCCTCCAGCGTGATTTGCCCCACCTCTGAATCTCGTTGGCCCAGGCTATACGTCAGAACGTATTGCACCAGGGCTTGTCGGTGCTGCCACAGTCGCTGCAACATGTGCAGAGTTGAATTCCACCGGGTAGGCACATCGCATTTTAGCCGGTGAAGTGGCAGGCCCAACGACTTCTGTAGAAATGTAAGTCGCTGAGCTGCGGGATGCGAACGGCGGAAGTGAGCACACAGCGACCGTGCCCTCTGCAGAAGGCCATCTAGTCTGGGATAGTGGGCTAAAAATTGCTGGACAACCAGGTTCAACACGTGAGCCATACAAGGCACGTGTGTGACATTGCCCCGGCGAAGGGCCGCACCCAGGTTTGCAGCATTGTCGCACACGGCCTTCCCTGGTTTCAGGTCCAGTGGAGACAACCATTCATGAAATTGGTTCTCCAGAGCTGACCACAACTCCTCAGCTGTGTGACTCACATTTCCCAGACATTTCAGTGTAAAAACCGCCTGATGACGTTGAGCCCTACTGCCAGCATAGTAAGGAGGTGTGCAGGATCCCTTCTGCGCAGTTAGAAAGCTTGTGGCATGACCAGACAGGCTTTGGGTGCAGGTGGAAGACCGAGAGGAGGTTGAGGAGGCAGAAGCAGTGGAGGAAAAATGACATAAAGAGGATTGACGCACAACTCGTGGGGACGGCAAGACTTGGACAGCAGCCCCTTGTCCTGCTGTCACCATAGTTACCCAGTGCCCAGTCAGCGACATGTAACGCCCCTGTCCATGCCTACTCGTCCAAGTGTCTGTGGTGAAATGCACCCTGTCACACACAGAGTTTCTCAAAGAAGCGGTGATGTTGTGTGCGACATGCTGGTGGAGCGCAGGCACACCTTTCTTTGAGAAGTAGTGCCGACTGGGCATCTGGTACTGGGGCACTGCGACGGACATAAGGTCTCGAAAATCCTCTGTGTCCACCAGGCGGAAAGGCAGCATTTCTGTAGCCAAGAGCTTGCAGATGGTGAAATTCAACCTCTTAGCTTTCTCATGGCTAGGAGGAAATGGTCTTTTACTTGTCCACATCTGAGGGACCGAGGGCTGGCTATTGTGCTTAGACGGGGTTGATAAGGGTGTCCCCGGCAAACTGCCGGTCTGTGAGGAAGATGCAGGCGGACATGTTAGGTTGCCTTGATCCAAAGGTGGTGCTATCGATGTCGGACAGCGCTCAAGACCAGCTGGTGTTACCACCTCCAAAGAAAATGATGACCTGCCAATCACGCTGGCTGTTGCGGGTAAAGAGGTGGCAGGTCTGCGCCCCAAAACAGGTGTGACTGCTGTCCCCCCAGTCACAGAGGATGAAGAGGCCGCGGATGCACAAGATATGGCAGACGGTGGTTGGCCCGGCCGGCTAGACCGCATTGTAGCACACTGAGCTTCCCACTGCAACTTATGCTTCATGTCCATGTGCCGGTTCATGCATGAAGTACTCAAACTATGTATTTTTTGGCCTCTACTTAGCTTTTGCTGACAAATGTTACAGATAACACGAGTTGGGTCATCTTTATCGATCTGAAAAAATGCCCAGGCTATGCAAGGCTTAGCACCCATGCGACCTGAAGAGCCACCACGACTTGTGGTGAGAGGCAGAGTTGTGTTTGAGGATGCAGTTGTTGACGTGCTTCCAGTACTACGTCTCTGTCCAGGAAGGCGCAACCTGACCTCGTCGTCACTAGCATCTTCCTCCACCTCCTCTGCTGACCTCATCTCTTGGCTGACTGTGGGTTGACAGTAAGTGGGATCTCCGACCTCATCATCATCACCCTGTGCGTTATCACACCCGTCGTCCTCAGAGCCAACCTGTTCCTGCCCTGACAAAAAACTAAAGTTGTCGCTCCAATCAGGTATTTGAGTCTTATCATCGTCTTCCTCATTGTCTCCACCAACAGGAGTTACAGTTTGGGAATGAGGGTCTACATTATGGTCAGAACCTTCTGCGTCTGGTCCTGGATCCGACTCATAAAGATTCTGGGCATCAGTGCAGATCATTTCCTCGTCTGGATTCACAGAAGCGCTGGAGTCGACTTCTGATTCCCAGGCTATAGTATGAGTAAACAGCTCTGCAGACTCAACCATCTGTTCTACCTCATACTCAGACGGGCAGCTGGAGATTTGGGAGCTGTGAGGAAGCAAGTGCGATTTGGGTGACACCTTTGAGGACTGGAGTATTTGTGATGTTGAAGTTGATGTGGAGGAGAGCCCACTTAAAGGAGCACTTGATATCCGTTGAAGCACCTGCTGTTTTTGTGCCTCATCTGGAATTTGTAGCGATTGGCGTGGCCGTAAGAAAGGGATCTTATCACATTGTCCGCTAAAAGAAGTAGACATTTTAGTTTGGCTGGAAGATGGTCTTTCTTCTGCACCTACCCCACGGACACAACCTTTTTTCCCCTTCCCAACACGCCTATTCCCCTTTCCACCAGCAGCAGGCCTTTTTCCACTCATTTTGGTGGTTAACTAATTCACAACTCTGGAGTTGTTTGCACAAAAAAACAATGGATGGTAACCGAGCAGAGCTGAGTGGCCAAACTGTGGTATTAGGCCAAAACTATTGGCTGGGTTAGATGCAGAAAAAAATTATTTTTAATTTGCAACCTGATGGAGGTCAGCATAGATGGACTAATAGACCAAGTCCCACACACCGCTAGAAGCCCAAATATTTTTTCAGAGCTAGATGCAGAAATTTTTTTTATTCAATTTGCAACCTGATGGAGGTCAGTATAGATGGACTAATAGACCAAGTCCCACACACTGCTAGAAGCCCAAATATTTTTTCAGAGCTAGATGCAGAAAAAAATTATTTTTAATTTGCAACCTGATGGAGGTCAGTATAGATGGACTAATAGACCAAGTCCCACACACCGCTAGAAGCCCAAATATTTTTTCAGAGCTAGATGCAGAAAATTTTTTTATTCAATTTGCAACCTGATGTAGGTCAGTATAGATGGACTAATAGACCAAGTCCCACACACTGCTAGAAGCCCAAATATTTTTTCAGAGCTAGATGCAGAAAAAAATTATTTTTAATTTGCAACCTGATGGAGGTCAGTATAGATGGACTAATAGACCAAGTCCCACACACTGCTAGAAGCCCAAATATTTTTTCAGAGCTAGATGCAGAAAAAAATTATTTTTAATTTGCAACCTGATGGAGGTCAGTATAGATGGACTAATAGACCAAGTCCCACACACCGCTAGAAGCCCAAATATTTTTTCAGAGCTAGATGCAGAAAAAAATTATATTCAATTTGCACCCTGCTGGAGGTCAGTATAGAAGGACTAATAGAACAAGTCCCACACACTGCTAGAAGCCCAAATATTTTTTCAGAGCTAAATGAAGAAAAAAATTATTTTTAATTTGCAACCTGATGGAGGTCAGTATAGATGGACTAATAGACCAAGTCCCACACACTGCTAGAAGCCCAAATATTTTTTCAGAGCTAGATGCAGAAAAAAATTATTTTTAATTTGCAACCTGATGGAGGTCAGTATAGATCGACTAATAGACCAAGTCCCACACACCGCTAGAAGCCCAAATATTTTTTCAGAGCTAGATGCAGAAATTTTTTTTATTCAATTTGCAACCTGATGGGGGTCAGTATAGATGGACTAATAGACCAAGTCCCACACACTGCTAGAAGCCCAAATATTTTTTCAGAGCTAGATGCAGAAAAAAATTATTTTTAATTTGCAACCTGATGGAGGTCAGTATAGATGGACTAATAGACCAAGTCCCACACACTGCTAGAAGCCCAAATATTTTTTCAGAGCTAGATGCAGAAAAAAATTATTTTTAATTTGCAACCTGTTGGAGGTCAGTATAGATGGACTAATAGAACAAGTCCCACACGCTGCTAGAAGCCCAAATATTTTTTCAGAGCTAAATGAAGAAAAAAATTATTTTTAATTTGCAACCTGATGGAGGTCAGTATAGATGGACTAATAGACCAAGTCCCACACACTGCTAGAAGCCCAAATATTTTTTCAGAGCTAGATGCAGAAAAAAATTATTTTTAATTTGCAACCTGATGGAGGTCAGTATAGATGGACTAATAGACCAAGTCCCACACACCGCTAGAAGCCCAAATATTTTTTCAGAGCTAGATGCAGAAATTTTTTTTATTCAATTTGCAACCTGATGGAGGTCAGTATAGATGGACTAATAGACCAAGTCCCACACACTGCTAGAAGCCCAAATATTTTTTCAGAGCTAGATGCAGAAAAAAATTATTTTTAATTTGCAACCTGATGGAGGTCAGTATAGATGGACTAATAGACCAAGTCCCACACACTGCTAGAAGCCCAAATATTTTTTCAGAGCTAGATGCAGAAAAAAATTATATTCAGTTTGCAACCTGATGGAGGTCAGTATAGATGGACTAATAGAATGATGCTATGCCCAAAAGATTTTACTTCACTAGGTGCAGTAAAAAAATTGGTATTCTATACACAGGTGGTATATCTTGCAACACAGATAGGCTACTCCACTGACTAACACACTCTGCAATAGGCCAAAAAGGATTAGCTTTGCTAGATTCAGCCAAATGCTGTGAAAAAAACTTGCACAGCACTGGCACAGACCTGCCTGGCAAAAACTGATAGGAACTGATGTAACCTAGTCCTGAAAAGGACTCCAATTACAATTAGTCTTTACTCCCACAATCTATCTATTTAAGAGCACAGACCTGCCTGATAAAAGTCGCAGGAAATGCTGTAACCTAGTCCTTAAAAGGACTGCAATCACAACTATTCCCTACTCCCAAGCTATCTGTATATTTGTGCGAAAATTGGCTTGAAATTAACAAGGTATAGCGCACACAGCAACAGCGGTGCCGTCTAACACGCAGCTGCAGCAGTGAGAAAATGGTGGCGACGGGGAAAATGGCTTGGTCTTATAGGGCAAGGACATGTGACATACACTGCCAATCACACATGCCCTTGCTTGTGTGAAAAAAAGCACTTCGCTCCGTGTGTGCGCTGCTGATAGGCTGACAGATTGCACCTCCCCACTGCAAATGCGGGAAAGAGAAAAAAAAATGGAGATCTTCATTGTTCCTGCAGAGATCCATCCCCTGCCCCTCCCCCCGCCCCGCTGTACACTCAAACTGCGTATTAACATTAATTTTCATCATTACTGAGAAAAAATCCAGTTATGATTTTGGTGCACGAACAGTTATCGAACATAACCTCGAACAGCCGAATTTTTCTCAAATTGTTCGTGTTCGCCGACCGGCTCGAACACCGCCCAAAACAGCTCGAATTTGAGATTGGCGAACAGTTCGAGTAGAACAACGCTCATCTCTACCTGTAACGGCTGGATGCCTGCTTCTGTCTGGAGCCAGACTGTGCGTCACACATGAGCAGTCTATCTAGGCTTCAGACAGAGGGACGCATCCCCGGTTATATTATAGATATATATATATGTGTGTATATATATATATATATATATATATATATATATATATAAAATGGGGAGACACAAATAATACAATAAATAAGCACATACTGCATATGTATTTGAAATTTGCATATCCCAGAGAATTCAGACAATTTGACATTAGATTCATGTACTTTGCAAAAAAAGTGCCTGCCACCTTTTTACACATTGCATAATACATAATATTGCATCAGATACAGAAGACTGACATAACCTCAGGACTCCTCATATTGCCTTTCAGCTATCACATAACATGGCACTATGTAGCCAATCAGTAAGGACTGTCATAGTTGGTAGGTAAGCCAGCAGCCAAGTTAGGGAGATTTTCATAGTTTTAAGGTTAAAGGTATACATAAGTCCACAGAGTTCAACTGATAACTTAACATGTAGATCAAGAGGAAGATGCTAATAGCTCTATATTAGCAGAAAATTCCTTCCCGACTCCACATACGGCAATCAGACTAGTTCCCCGAGTCAACATCCCATCACAGAATACAGTACCCATTACCATAACCTATATTATTATATTTTTCAAGAAAGGCATCCAGGGAGTCCTTTAACTTTTGTAATGAATCAACCATTATAACATCATGTGGCAGAGAGTTCCATAGTCTCACTACTCTTACAGTAAAGAATCAACTTTTGTAACTATGATTAAACATTCTTTCCTGTTGACATTGAAGATTCCCCCTTTGTCATCATTGCAGGGCTATGTGTAAAATGATCATTAGAAAGATCTCTGTACTGACCCTTCAAATGTTAGACATTGTTATAAGATTGTCCCTAAGACTTCATTTTTCCAAACTCAATAACAGTAAGAAAAATATTAAGAAAATATTAAGAATTTCTCCCTCCCAGAGAGACCACTCTTCATCCCCCCTCCCCTTTAGTATTTGGCAGAGGAGAGGAGCTGACATGCCACACAGCTGTCCCCATGCAAATTAAGACCGCACAGCAGAAGTAGATGTAAGCAAATGCTAGCACAAAAGGTGCTACAAACACAATTAGCATGCGAGTGTATTTTCCAGTGACACAGGCTTGCAACAATTTACATCTAGCTAAGGAAGATTAATCCCTAGTTTCAAAAGGAATTCAACAGAAATCTTTAGCCGGTCCGGCACTGGCGCAAAATATGGAATATCTGAAGTTCCTTACGTCCGATAAAAATGAGGCCATATTTTAATGGCAGGGTCAGCTAAGGAACAATATGCTTAATTTCCCATAGCATTAAGCCCCTCCGGGGAGCTGTGGTGCAAAAGTACCAGTATAATGGACCGCAGTCAGGTCATGTGTGGTCTGTGGAGAAAGATAAATTCATAATAGAAAATATGGTACCACTTTTGGGCTTCCTGCGATCAACCAGCGATAAGTTATCCCAGAAGTTAGAGATTCCAATAAAAATACAAAGGCTGGAGACCAGAGCACGTGAGGTCATTACAGGGGTTTGGGGGCAGGCCTCTCCCTTTGGCATAAAAGACACAGCGGAAGGGGGGGTCAGTATTCATTGCCGGGGATATAGAGACGATAAGCAAAGGATCACGTTCGATAACGTTCAAATCAAAGTGGGGCACCCCCCCTCCAGCTATACTGAATTGTCTCTGCGATCTTATAGTATGTTCTTGTTTAATCCTTATTATTTTGTGTAACTGCATATGTATTGTATTGTCTCCATTTGTAAAATCTTGTATATTTTTCATAAACACTGCCTCCCTTTTGGATTAAATATAAAATTTAATAGTTATTTTGCTCTGTAATTGCTCACTCCCCCGAAGCCATACGCTACTAGAAAGCAGATGTCCGACCAGGCCTGTATTATATTTCTAACTGGGTCGGTGGTGGCAGTGCATAATATTAATTGGGCTATCGTGAAGCTGGCAGTAACCGTAAGGGGGCATATACACATATTCCATGCCTTGGAATCTGGAGTTGTGTATGCCATACACTTTCTGCTCGCTTGCCAATAGCTACGTAGTGAGTAATCAGGATCAGATTTTGTCCTTTTTTGAATATTGGCACCATATTTGCTATGTGCAAAATCTGTGGTCAGACCCGGTTATAATGGAATCCTTAACTATTAGATGGTCTGTCACACCTAATGCAATTCTTTGGAGAAAATCCACCCAGAAAAATCAGCATAACTGCTAGAAAAATTGACATGTTGTGTATTTCAAATATGCAGCGCAGGTCAATTTACACAGAGTAAAAAAAACACAATGGGCATGAGATTTATATAAATCCCATCCACTTTGCTGATGCTGTAATATGCTGAATTTTTGTCGCAGCAAAAACATGCAGCGTCAAATACTCACCATAAACTCATCGTGGGAACTTAAGCTAATTCTTTTCTAACTAGTATTACCAGTTATTTCTATTTGTAGTTTAAAGTGTACATGTTGCGAAACACCTTTTATTAATTCCCATAAATCAGTAAGAGAACACAATGGGAAGAATATTCAAATAGATTCTCACAGCATGGGAGCTTAATTCTACCTTTTTGCTTTTCCAATTGGATCCATGCTCTAATATCTAAGAGTGCTTGAAATTAGAATTTTAACTGCCAAGATTACATGTAACGGGGGGTCAGTATTCATTGCCTGAGGGATATAGAGACTATAAGCAAAGGATCAAGTTCGATAACGTTCAAATCAGAGTGGGGCACACCCCCTCCAGCTATACTGAATTGTCTCTGCGATCTTATAGTAAGTTCTTGATTAATCCTTATTATTTTGTGTAACTGCATATGTATTGTATTGTCTCCATTTGAAAAATCTTGTATATTTTTCATAAACACTGCCTCCCTTTTGGATTAAATATAAAATTTAATAGTCCTGTTTCTTCTGCTCTGTAATTGCTCCCTCCCCCGAAGCTATACGCTACCAGAAATCAGATGTCTGACCAGGCCAGTTTAATATTTCAATTTAGGTCGGTGGTGGCAGCGAATAATATTAATTGGGCTATCGTGAAACTGGCAGTAACCGTAAGGGGGTGTATACACATATTCCATGTGTTGGAATCCGGAGGTGTTTATGCCATACGCTTTCTGCTCGCTTGCCAATAGCTACGTAGTGAGTAATCAGGATCATGTGTGCGCAAATCCCTGCTCAATCCTGACAAACTGACGGCAGCAGTGAGATATTGTGTGTTCTCCCCGGTGTTGTCCCTAACGATCTGTCTTAGTACTGCAGTTCAGTCATTCCCTTAATAACCTTGCTGCTCTTCTCTGGATCCGCACTAGTTCAGCTATGTCCTTCTTATACATTGGAGACCGAAATTGTAGACAGTATTCTAACTGTGGCCTCACTAGTGACTTGAATAGAGGCAAAGCTATGTTCTCGTCATGAGCATCTATACTTTTTTAACACTAGGACTACTGGACTCGTGACCCCGCCTAGAACTACTGAAAGGAGTCATTTTGACTCCTTGCTTGTTTTCGTTTATTTTTAGAGTTTCATTTGTGGTTATTTATTAATAATTATATTTTTTGTAATGTATTATTATTGTGAGATCCAACAGTAATGCTTTTGATTGTTTTTTTTCTGCTTTTCTTATTTTTCTACAGAAAATAACAATAATTATAATAGACGTTTTTCAAACATTTTTTTTTATTCAAGTGCACACATATAAACAACAACTGAAGAACAAAAAGCAGAGAAAATGTAGGTGGAGGAGCATAAAAATGAAAATATGGCGCAGAATTCACCTTCTAAACATTTGGTGTTTCGCATTTTAGGCATTGCCTTTGATTTATGGCAGTACATTGCCCACACAAAGACTTACCACAAGTCTTACAATTTCCGACAGATCTATTTTTCTTGCACTTTTCTTTGATCTGGCAAAATTTTGTTTGAACCATCACTTCTGAGCATGTAGAAACTTGGGACGTGGAACCCTTTTCCCTATCTGTGACATAAGGACCACTCAACTCTCTCACAAGCGTTTGCAAAAATGCCTTGCGTGACATTTTTTGGTGGGTAATCTCCTTGAATATTATCCATGCATTTATACCCGCAAAGTCTAAGGCATTTTCAAATGCATGAACAGGCCATCTCCTTGTGCATGTTCGTGTGGTATATTTTCGTGCCATCTGATCCACTACATCTACTCCATATTTTGTTTCATTGTAAAACTTTACCGTTTCTGGAGTTTTTTTAGCGGAATCAGACGCAACAACAACATCTGGATGGACGGAACTCAAAATGACAACATTTTTGTTGGGCTTTCCTTGATATACTGTAAGTGTAAAATTGTCTTCATTTCTAAACACTTTAGTGTTGTACAATTCCTCTTTCATGGATTTTATTTCTTTAGGCACTTCTCGCCTTATCTTGTTCAGTGTTCCCACGATGGTTGTTCCTTTGCTTTTTAGCTGTTTAGCTAATTTTACTGAAGTAAAATAATTATCGGTTGTAACATTGCGACCTTTTTTCAAAAACGGGTCCAATAACTTCATTACCACATGGTCAGCTAAACGGTCCTCAGCATGGCGTGTGTCATCTTTGCCTAGATAAGGGAAGCCATTTGCCAGATATTTGCTCCTCTTATCAACAGCTAGCCAATATTTGTGGCCATATTTATCTGGTTTGGAAGGCATGTACTGCGTGAATGGACACCTAGTTTTGCTTTGGAAAAGTTGCTCATCCACCGTTATGTATGGGCCAGGTTTGTAACACGCAATACAATTTTCAATAAACCTGTCCCACACAGTAGAAAATAGAGCAAACTTGTCCGTTTGCAGTCTCTCCGATCGAGTAGATTTCTCATCAAATCTGAGAAACCTCATAATTTCAACAAAGCGGTCCCTAGACATTGTCGCTTTGCAAAACGGTATTCCCCAGTCATTACACCAAATACTGCTAATCGAGTGACGGTTCGTGCCAGATATTCCACGAGCATAGAATATCGCAATGAATGCATCTAGCTCCTCATCAGATAGAGTTTGTTCAGCATTACACAGTAATACAAGCAGGTAAAACACAAGGAAAATGTGAAAAGTTGACATGTAAATTGAACTACATCTATATGAACATCAGGGTAAATAAGACAGAGTGAAAAAATTATGCACAAAACTTTATAGCAACATTTAGTGACAAAAAGACCTCAAAATATAGTAGGGAGTCAAAATGACTCCCTTCAGTAGTTCTTGGTAAATTTTGAAAAAAACGCGCAAATTTTTCACCAAAATTATTTATTCTCACAAAATCTTTTTTCACATCATATTTGAGGAAAAGTCACCGAGTTTCAAGCCGGAATTCTGAAAAATGTAGTCACAGAAGAGAAATAAAAAACGAAAGGAGTCAAAATGACTCCATCAGTAGTTCGAGTGTTAATGCATCTCCTTATTTTATTTGTCTTGGCAGCAGCTGCCTGGCATTGGTCACTACTCACAAATGCTTAGTTTTCATTCATTCATATGCCCAAGTCTTTATCTACAATTAACTTTAATTGCCATTTCTCAGACCAAACCTCCAGTTTAAATAAATCCCTCTGTAATATTAAATTATCCATCTCGGTCTTGATTACCTTGCAGAGTTTAGTATCATCTGTAAATATTGAAATTCTACTCTTAATTATCTTGTATAGGACAAACAGAAATATATTAAAAAGAAGGACCAATGCTGACACCTGTGATACCCCACTATTTACTGTGACCCGATCCAAGTGTGCTCTATTAATAACTAGCCTTTGTTTCCTATTACTGATCCAGTTGTTATCCAAGGTACACAAGTTTCCCACTAGTTTCATTATTCTCATTTTATGTACCAACCTTTTGTGTGGCATCATGCCTAATGCCTTTAAAAAGTCCATATAGACAACATCCATGGAATTACCATGGTTCAGTCTGGAACTTACCTCCTCATAGAAGCTAATAAGATTAATTTGACAGGATCGATCACTCATAAAACCATGCTGATGCTGGGTCATGAGGTTAATCTTATTGTGATATTCTAGGATAGCATCTCTTAGGGAGCCCTCAAGATTTTTCCCCACAGTAGAAGTTAAATTTACCAGCCTATTATATCCAGACCCAGATTTTGTCCTTTTTTGAATATTGGCACCATATTTGCTATGTGCAAAATCTGTGGTCAGACCCGGTTATAATGGAATCCTTAACTATTAGATGGTCTGTCACACCTAATGCAATTCTTTGGAGAAAATCCACCCAGAAAAATCAGCATAACTGCTAGAAAAATTGGAATGTTGTGTATTTCAAATATGCAGCGCATGTCAATTTACACAGCGTTAAAAAAACACAATGGGCATGAGGTTTATATTCCCCCTAGTTTTCTGAAACATTTGTGTGTACTTCCAAATATGTAAATAGTTATCTTTGTATACCTTGGCAACTTATGTTATGAATGAATCAACCAAGTTACCCGTCTATAAAATGCACCTATAAGATATAGCTTACGTATCTAAAGCTATGAATCATATCACCAACCGAATAATTTCAGGTTTACCACGGTATTCACCTTGTTTACTTGTGTACCTCTATTTCACTATATATGTACTGTTTGTATGAAATCTATTTTTTTTTTTTCATTCTACTTGAAAATTGAATAAAAAAATATTTGATTATAAATCCCATCCACTTTGCTGATGCTGTAATATGCTGGATTTTTGGTGCAGCAAAAACATGCAGCGTCAAATACCATAAACTCACCATAGGAACTTAAGCTTATTCTTTTCTAACTAGTATTACCAGTTATTTCTATTTGTAGTTTAAAGTGTGCATGTTGCGAAACACCTTTTATTAATTCCCATAAATCAGTAAGAGAACAATGGGAAGAATATTCAAATATAGTCTCACAGCAAGGGAGCTTAATTCTACATCTTATCTTTTCCAATTGGATCCATGCTCTAATATCTAAGAGTGCTTGAAATTAGAATTTTAACTGCCAAGATTACATATAATGAATGATACAATTTTCTTAGAATCTGGCATTTTACTTGGTGCAGGTTAAAAATATCAACTTCTGGAATGATTTCTTAGTGCTTGCGTGCGTTATTTATTATAAGAAGTGATTGATATTGATCCAGAATCACTTTCTATACTCCTCATTTTAATGATCAATGGAGAATGGTGTCTCTTTCACTGCAGCTCCCAACAGGTGCTGCAAAGGGACTGGGACACTAACTGCTTTTTCTCTCAGCAGATCATTGGGGTTTAGGAATGGGACCCCACTGGTTTATATATTGATCGCCACACAAGATCACACATGGTCTACTCTAAAGTTAAAGGGATCTGTCTCAATATTTCACATTCCAAACTTTATTCATTATTAATTAGATATTTTACACTTCATGTGACTCATGTACTTACTTTTAAATTCATGCCAAAATGACTGCATAATACTGATATGAAAATTATCAATTTATAAAACCAGCTCTAGCCCGACTTTCAAAGTAATAACATAAGTCTCATCAAGTTTAAAGATCTATAGTATTTAATACTGTATGCAGTTTAAATTGCAAAATCTGGGAAAAGAACCCTTAAAATTGCACAAAAATTATTTTAATGTGGAACGTAAAATTTATCAGTAATAGTTAATTTTCAAAAGTATTTCTTGAATCATATCTTCCAATGCCATAGTAAAGCAACTAGACCTTATTTTCCAATTCTTTATCAATGGGGATTCTGTTATCTGAGTTCTTCAATCGTTCTTCCACATGTCTAAGTCAATTCTGCCAAATATCACTCTCTGAAAATGTATTTAAAATTTTCATTTCAGGATCATGGTAACTTGCATAAAATATTATGTAAATTTGTCTACATACCAATCCTTCCGTTATTCCATGCACATTGGCCAGTTCATTATTACATATAATTTGATCCATAATGTACTCATGTTACATTAGGCTTCATTTGCTGGCTTCACTGTGTTATCTTCTGCTTAATCCCATCTGCAAAACAAATGAAAACAAGTTTAACAATATATTTTTAGAACTTTCTGCAAAGATGCCCATTAAGTGGAAGCCCAAGTTTCCATTGTGAATTTCCATCCCTGTTTGACACACATCCCTGTCTTCATTATTTTTTTCCAGTTGCATTTTGATAAATGGAGGATTTTATTGGAGACAAGAATCTCATATTTATGAAATATGCATCACTGGTAATTATGAAAACATAAAGTATTCATTTTAGATGTCATATATTAAAACATTCACAAAATGTATGAGTCAATTGTAACTTTTCAAAAAGATCATGGTCTTGCTGCAATCTGAGGATAAACCACAAATACATCATACAATCTGTTATTATTTAGGGATAGAATTGTGAAACATGTTTAAATACTTATGGTTTGTAGCATTGCAGTGTTATTTACTCATTTTGCAGGTTACTGATCTATATGTATTTATAAAATCATCTCTAGACTTACAAACATTTTTGAAGGGACAGTCTTAACTTGGATGCCTTTTTCAAATCAAGCCATTAAAGCATACCTAAACTTTTGGACTTTTGAATGACTTTTCACTTACTTAGTATTGTAACAAAGTCACTGGCAAAGAGCTGGAGGGGAGATATGTTTCACTGAGGCTATTAGCTTCAGTGAATGGAAACCTCAAAGTTTTCTTCAGCACACTATGTGCTGAGAGGGGTTAAGCAGCCATTTTAAAAAGAAGTGTTTTTTTGTGAATGACCATAGAGTGGGTGGGAAGTCCTTCACCATATCTCCACCCCAGTGTGTGGTCTGGGGTTTAAATAGACAGCCTGCTGAGGCCTTCAGTGTTCAGTAGGGCAGGAGAGAGGAACGCCAGAGCTTTGTGTCCTGACACGGAAAGGTTGAACCGTTTGTTTGCTAAACCCTTAGAGGGCGGATTCTACAAGGACTGTGTTTTTTGTTACCACTTTGTTTTGTTTTCCTGTTTTTGCCTAAAGGGACGTGTTTATTTTTACTTCACCATGGTTTATGTCACATGTATAATAAACCTGGGGAAAAATTTAAAGAGACAGTGTTCCCGTGTCTACCTTCGTGTACAGTTGAGTGAGCCGATCTACCACAGGGAGTGTAGAAGTGTGGGCAGCGTTCCCAGCGAACACTGCTTCAAGAGGGACAAAATGGAGGATCTGCTTAAACATTTGGAGCAAGCACAGCAGCAACAGCACCAGCAGCACCAGCAACTATCTAGTGCTGCACCAGCAGCAACATCTGGTGCTAAAGGAGACCAGTAAGCTGCTTATGCAGCAGTTCCAGCTCCTGCAGCAGCGGCAACAGGACCAGGACCGTCAAGAGCAGCAGATCGATTTGCTCACTGAGGTGGTTGTTGGCATGGTGATATCTCCATCTCCAAGGTCAGTGGACGGGTTTTCTATCCAGAAGGCGGTAAGGAGAGCTCTGCAGAAAATGACCCCGGGGGACAACATAGAGGCCTTTTTGACCATGTTTGAAAGGGTCGCTGAGAGGGATAAACTTCCGCAAGAGCAATGGGCAGAGATCCTGGCTCTATACTTGATGGGGGAGCCCCAGAAGGTCTAATATGATTTGGCCTTGCAAGACACTAAGGAATATGCCAAACTAAAAGCTGAAATTTTTGTGTGCTTGGGGGTGACGATGACTGTCAGGGTGCAGCGGGTCCATCGCTGGGAGTATCACTGTGAGAAACTCCCCTGCTCCCAAATGTTTAACCTACTGCACCTGTCCAAAATTGGTTGCAGCCAGAGCCCTCTACCCCTCAACCCTTGCGCAGATGGTAGAGCGAGTGGTGATAAACCGGTTCATGCATTCTCATCTGAGGCCAATACAGACATGGAGATCCCTGTAACGCCAATGAACTGATCGGAATGGTCGAGAGGTATGAGGGGGTAGAAGGTTCCTTTGGAAAGCAGCCAACTCCATGCTGGGGGCCCCAACAGGGGGCGGAGGCCCAAAAAAGGGGATGGGGAGACCAAGATCCAAAGGGGCGGGGAGGTAATGTTGAAGGTCCCTGCTGGCAATATTATATGTTGGAAATTTCACAGCCCATAGCATATAGCTGCCCATTGCCCCCTGACCTCCGATAAAAATAGACTGTAGCCTAGGACGATGCTGCTCTTACTATGCATATCCAGCCTGCAATGTAAACTGTCCATCCAGTAAGGGACCGCAGGAATGTCCCGTAATAATAAATGGGGTACTGGAGTCTGGACTCTTGGACTTAGGGAGTCTGGTGACCCTGGGAATGACAACACTCCCCCACCAGATGATCTCTGGAAAACATGTGGGCGTTCGCTGTATTCACGGGTATGCCAAGGACTACCCGTGGCCTGAGTGAATATAAAAACAAACTGTGGGGCTTAGTCCCAAGAGGTCAGGGTGGTTAAGGACCTGCCACACCCAGTGATAATTGGGAGGGACTTTAGCTTGTTTTGGGACTTATGGCGAAAGGCGGGGGTACCCAATAACTCAGACAGGAGCCAGGTCAATCGACTTAATCCCCATCACAGTCGGATGCAGATGAATTCCCCCTGTGCATCCTTGATGGGGATGATGATGAGATGGGGACCAATGAGGCCAATATTCCTGAGTTGGGAGTTTCTGGGAGGAATTTTGGAACTACTCAAATGCAGGATCTTTCGATAAAGACAATGTTACGGTGATAAATGGGGTCACTCAAGAGTCGGGGACAGACACCAGATTTCCACATTTTGCTTTAAATGAGGAGCTGCTGTATCGGGTCACTAAACTAAGGGAGGAAGTTATAGAGCAGTTGTTAGTACCGGCTCCCTATAGGCGTAGGGTGTTAGACCTGGTCCATTCTCATGTCTTGGGTGGGCATCGGGGAGTAGACTAAACCCGAGAGCGGGTCCTTCCGAGGTTCTACTGGCCTTGATGTCACAGATTGTTAACTACTGCTGGTCCTGCCCTACCTGTCAGCTAACTGCTCCGGTATCTCATTTCTGAATTCCCCTAGTGCCATTGTCTGTTATAGAGGTCCCTTTTGACAGGATTGCCATGGACCTTGTCGGGCCCTTGGTTAAGTTCACTAGGGGGCACCAATACATCCTAGTGGTGTTGGATAATGCAACTCGGTACCCGGAGGCGGAACCACTGAGAAACTCCTCCACCTGAAGTATCGCCCAAGAGCTAGGTCATACTTTCCGCTGGACGGGTCTGCCAAAGCAGATCCTGATGAACCAGGGAACTCCTTTTAGGACTAAGATAATGAGGGAGTTGTGTAAGGCTCTACAGATTACTCAACTCTGGATGTCGTTGTACCATCCACAGATGTACGGACTGGTGAAGAGATTCAATAAGACCTTGAAGTCCATGCTGCAGACGGTCATGAAGAAGGATGGGCGAGGCTGGGATTGCTTACTGCCATATCTTCTGTTCTCCATTAGGGAAGTCCCCTAGGCCTCTAGGGGATTCTCACCATTCAAGCTGCTTTACGGACAGTACCCTTGGTCTCGATATTGTGAAGGAGACCTGGGAAGCAGAGGTTACACCACACCAGGTCATCATCGAGCACGTGGCCCAGATGCAGGACTGGATTACGAGGGTGATGCCGATTGTGAAGAAGAGCCTACTTCAAGCACAAAAGGCCCAAGCAAGGGTCTTCAATCGGGCCTCAAGGTTGAGACAGTTCAGCCCTGGAAACCGGGTTTTGGTGTTGGTTCCCACAGTCGAAAGTAAATTTCTGGCCAAGTGGCCAGGGCAAGGGCCCTATGAGGTGGCCAAAAAATTGAGCAACGTCAACTACAAGGTCCACCAGCCAGGAAGAAGAACATCATACCATGTATACCACATCAACCTGCCTAAACCGTGACGAGACAGGAAACCTGTGGAAGCCACGTGTCTGGGGGCCAATCCTGAAGCCAGGATTGAGGATGTCTCAGTGGCTGAGACGCTGTCACCAGCACAGAAGCAACAGTGCCGAGAAATGCTTCAGCGGAACTGGGACCTGTTTTCGGAGCTGCCAGGATGTAAGCAGGTTGTGGAGCATGAGATCCTGATGGAACTGCATGTACGGGTGAACCTCAAACCATATTGTATTATCAAAGCATGCTGAGAGGTAATATCGAAGGAGGTAAAGAGAATGTTGAGCCTGGGCATCATCGAGGAATCAAAGATCGGCTGGTCCAGCCCCATTGTCCTGTTGCCGAAGCCTGATGGAGAATGGCACTTTGGCAATGATTACAGAGGAAGCTAAATGAGATTTCCAAATTAGACACCTATATGATGCCGCACGTGGATGAACTCATTGAGAGGCTAGATGCAGCTAGATACATCACCACCCTGGACCTAATGAAAGGGTACTGGTAAATTCTCTTATCTCCAAGTGCCAGGGAGAACATGGCCTTCTCTACACCTGACGGGTGCTTTCAGTACACCATGATGCCATTCGGTCTGTAGGGACCCCAGCTACCTTCTAGAGGGCCATGGACCGAATCCTGGTTTCTCTCAAAAAGTAGACTGTAGCTTATATTGACAACATTGTGATATTCAGCCCGGATTGGGGAAGTCACCAGCAGAAGCTCCAGGGCAGGCGGTGCTAGATGCGCTGAGGAAGGCATTGATGGCCAAATGGTCTTCTGAAGCCGAGATGGCCTTCCAGGAATTGAAGATTGGCCTGTGTAAGCAGCTGGTCTTTATTGTACTGGACTTCAGTAAAGAATTTGTGGTCCAGATGGACGCTTCAGAGGTCGGGTTGGGAGCCGTGATGTCCCAAGAAGTAAATAGGGAGGAACATCCCATCCTGTAGTTGAGCAGATAACTCTCTAATGGTGAGAAAAACTACACCATCATTGAAAAATAGTGCCTGGCCATCAAGTGGGCGGGTAACACACTAAGGTACTACCTGTTAGGATGAAACTTCAGGCTAGTATCAGATCATACGCCCCTGAGATGGATGTGGGAAAGGAAGAGGAAGAATGCCCAGGTGGCTAGGTGGTTTCTAGCCCTTCAGGATTTTAGTTTTCATGTGGAGCACAGGTCCGGGAAACTACTTCTCTGTTTAGTGAGTGAAGGTGCCAAAACCTCCGGCTTTGGGCAGAGGGGGGGATATGTGACAAAATGCAAAGTGCTGGAGGAGAGATGTGTTTCACTGAGTCTATTAGCTTCGGTGAATTTAAATATCAAAGTTTTTTCCAGCACATTATGTGCCGAGAGGGGTTAAGCAGCCATTTTAAAAGGGAGTGTTTTTTTGCGAATGACCATAGAGTGTGTGGGAGGTCGTTCACCATATCTCCTCCGCAGGGTGTGGTCTGAGGTTTAAATAGATGGCCTGCTGAGGCATTCAGTGTTCAGTAAGGCTGGAGGAACTCCAGAGCTTTGTGTCCTGACAAGGAAAGGCTGAACAGTTTGTTTGCTAAACCCTGAGCAGGCAGATCCCCGCTACTAAAAGGACTATGTTTTGTGCTACCACTTTGTTTGTTTTCATGTTTTTGCACAAAGGGCCTTGTTTATTTTTACGTCACCTCGGTTTATGCCGCATGTTTAATAAACCTGGGAAGAATTTAAAGAGACAGTGTTCTCGTGTCTACCTTCATGTACAGCTAAGTGAGCCGATCTACCATAGTATGTATAAACAGAATAACACTGTTTCTGGTAATCATGTAACTAGTTTAACTAGTTTATGTACATATATACAATACTGTGCAAAAGTTTTAGACAGGTGTGAAAAAATGCTGCGAAAAAAGAATACTTTCAAACACAGAAGCGTTAATAGTTTATTACATGTAGATACTTACCCATTATGCAATCCTATCAGGAAGGTGACTGATTAACTCCAAATTCATTCTGCAGCAGAACAATCACCCCATAGAGCAAAATTTCATTAAAACCTGACTGCAGCTAAAAGATTAGCAAGGAGTCCAAGAAGTGGTGATATGGCCCGAACAGAGCACTCATCTCAACATCATCAAGGCTACATCGGATTTCATTAAGAGACGTAAGTAAGGGTACAAGCTTACATCCACAGAAGATCTGTGGTTAGCTCTCCAAGATGTTTGGAACAACCATCCTGCTGAACTATCATTACTATGTGAATATGACACCAGAACCACCATCAGTAGAGGTATGCTGCACAAGAACCACCATCAGTTTTGTTGAAAGCTGTATTTGTCCCATGATGGACGCAAACACCATAAGACATATCTTTTATCTATAATGGGGTCTGTTTAGTTTCCATTATAGTATTCGTAAAATGCTGGACATCGTAATTGACACCAAGGAACCCCCATTATAGTTAGGCTATATTAGTTTCTCTGACTATGCTTGGGTTTGACATTTAAAATATGGGATGTCAAGGATGAATATCGCTATTTGTCCCTGATATTGCATAAACGATCCTCAAATAATGAGTGATTCCATATCTACAGTAGTTTTCAAAATAATAGCAGTCCAATATGACTAACCAGATTAATCACTGTTCTTGGTATAAATTATAATACCACATGTCAAACAATTTACCAGTTGATGCAGTAAATTCTAAGAAAACCAACAGTCTCAGCATTCATGATCTGCATGTTTTTGAGTCTGTGTATATGAATAATTAATTGAAAGGGGGTGTGTTCAAAATAATAGCAGTGTGGAGTTCAATTATTGAGGTCAATCATTCTGTGAAGAAACATGTGTGAATCAGGTGGCCCTAATTTAAGGGTGAAGCCAGCACATGGTGTACATGCATTTCTCCTTGAAAGCCTGACAAAATATGGGTTGTTCGAGACATTGTTCAGAAGAACAGCTTACTTTGATTAAAAGGTTGATTGGAAAGGGTAAAACTTATAAAGAACTGCAGACAATGATAGGCTGTTCAGCTAAAATGATCTCCAATTCTTTAAAATGGAAAGCAAAACCAGAGAGACGTGGAGGAAAATGGAAGACTACCATTCAAATGGATCGAAGAACAGCCAGAATTGCAAAGGCTTAGCCAACTATCAGCGCCAGGATGATCAAAGACAGACTTAAGTTACCTGTGAGTACTGTGACAGTTAGAAGACACCTGTGTGAAGCTAATTTCTTAGCAAGAAGTCCCTACAAAGTCCCACTGTTAAAAAAAGACATGCAATGAATGCATATGCAGATATAATTTACCAAAGAACACATGAAACTGGCCTAAAGAGAAATGGAGAAACATTTTGTGGACTGATAAAAGTAAAATTGTTCTTTCTGGGTCCAAGGGCTTCAGACAGTTCATCAGACAACTCCCAAACTCTACATTCAAGCCATAGTACACTCTGATGACAGTGAAGCATGGTGGTGCAAGCATCATGATATAGGCATGTTTCTCTTACTATGGTGCCGGACCTATTTACCGCATACCAGGGATCATGGACCAGTTTGCATATATTAAAATACTTGAAGAGGTCATGGTGCCTTACATTGAAGAGGATATTCCCTTGAAATGGATTTTTCAACAAGACAACGACCCTATACACACCAGTAAACAAGCAAAATACTGGTTCCAGTCAAACAAAATTGAGGTTATGGAGTGGCCAGCCCAATCCCCGGACGTTAATCTGATAGAACACTTGTGGGGTGACATCAAAAATGCTGTTTCTGAGGCAAAGTCAACAAATGCCAAAAAATTGTGAAATGTATTCAAAGAATCCTGGGCTGAAATAACAGTTGACAGGTGCCAGAAGTTGGTTGAATCTATGCAACATAGATGTGAAGCAGTTCTAAAAAACTGGGTATACAGCTAAATATTAGGTTAGTGATTCACAGGAATGAAAAATCCTCAAAAAAAAGTACATATTGTGAGTTTGTAAAGACAAATTCAGACACTGCTATTTTTTAGAACAGCCCAATGTTCATTTTTTTGTTATTTTCTGGTACAGTAGTTAAAATTATATACATTTCTCTTCATGTTTTGAATTAGAAAACAGTTTGTAATGTTCCCAATGCATGGAAATAAAAACTAGTATAAAGATTTTGTGCTTAACTCATGTTTTTGAACACGCTGCTATTATTTTGAATACTGCTGTAACTGAAATTGCACTCCCCGTTAAGCCTCACCTTTAAGGTACAGCACTTTTTTTAAACTTTTGCTGGCATTTTTTGGTGGAAAAGGTAACAACTCTAGTGAAAGTGGTCTTCAGAGCTTGTTATCTGACACATTTAATGGGGAGAGGGGGTGCTTTAGGGTCCTGTTAACTTACTCTCTGACTCATTTCTTTGTTTGTAGGGGGTATTGGCATTGGCTAGGGCAACAAAATACACACATTGTCCAGGCCCTGATATCTGGTATGATTTTTATAATGGCTACATGTCCTAAACAAGAGTTTATGCAGTATAATTGCCATTTTGGGGGTGACAGACTTCTTTTAAGTAAGCTTAAAACGTATTTCACCTGACAAACAAATGTTTCGCTCATGTATTGGGTGATTGATAGACAGTTTACATTGATTCATTACTAGTTTCTAAATGCACTCCATAAAAAATAATACATTTGGTAGTTTTTTTATATGCTTTTGGGCTCGTGCAGACAAACCTATTATTGGTACAAGTGTGAGCCAACAAAATATCAGATCACTCTCAGATCAATGTTCTTCAGATCAAACTGGTAAGAGGGGAAAATTGCAGTATGCCTGAGTTGTATCTGATTATCGGATCACACTTGGCCATGCAAGTCAATGAGTGCATGGAAAAAATCAGACTGCACTCGGATGACATCTGAATTCAGTCTGGTTTTACGGACTGATAGATTGTTGAATATGGAGAATTTTTTTTTCATTTTTTTCTTCTCATTCGCGAAAATCAGATCACATTTTGATCACATTCTGATCAGAGTTTGATCAAATTCTGATTAGCATAATCATCCTGATTCTCTCGAATGATGCTATAAGTATGAATAATCAGAATAAAACTATTTCTGTAACCATAGCCTTAGGCCTATTAAATTATTTGCTTCATTTTACTTGCTTATATAGTACCATTCATTTTTCACAGTGCTTTACAGACATTGTAAAGATCTGAGGTTGTAGGTTGTAAGTAATCCCCTAGGCAGGTTAATGATGCAACAATATTTTATTGATCACAGCCATGGTAATAAAGCAATTCCAGGTAAATGGCCAAAATACAGTTCTCTCAGTCCTTACGTTCCCAATCTGGGTTCAGAAGTTCCACTGGCTTTGTATAAGGCCATACTCACTGTCTCCCAACTTTTGGTTGGCCCACAGATTTCGTATCTCCAGCCAGTATAGTCTGTAGCCACAGTATATGATCCTCTATCCAGTAGCAACAGTTCTTTTAAGAAAGTTTAAATACAACCGACGTAATCCATAATGGTAACATGTTTATCCACCCATCCTTCCAAGTCCTCTTCCTTCAATCCTTATTAGCTGTTGGAATAATGGTTAGATACTCCTGAGTAGTGTTGAGCCACCCCCGTAGTGTTCGGGTTCGGTTTGGTTCGTCGAACACCGGGATGTTCGAGGAACTGTTCGTCGAACTGTTCGTCGAACACCTTAGAACACCGTCGAACACCGTTAAAACCAATGGCAGGCAAACAAAAACACATAGAAACACATAGAAAACACCTGCAAAGGTGTCCAAAAGCTGACAAACTGCTCAGAAGACACTCTGTTTAAAAAAGCCGGCCGGCAAATTCAGCAGCGGCATACACCGGTACCCGACAATTTAGACAAGAAGGAATAGAGCATCACACATAGATTAGATAGATAGAAACATGTCAGTCACACATATAAGAAGCACAGTGACAGTGTTGGTTACTGCATTTGTCATTTAGTGTAAAGGATTTATTAAAAAAAATATTAGTGTTTTCATGCACCGTCTCTTTAAAAAAGCCGGCCGGCAATTCAGCATCTGTACCCGACAATTTAGAACAGAAAGAATAGAGCTTCACACATAGATTAGATAGATAGAAACATGTCAGTCACATATATAATAAGTACAGTGACAGTGCTGCTTACTGTACTTGTCATTTAGTGTAAAGGATTTATTTAAAAAAATAATAGTGTTTTCATGCACTGTCTCTCTAAAAAAGCCGGCCGGCAATTCAGCAGCGGTACCCGACAATTTAGAACAGAAAGATAGAGCATCACACATAGATTAGATAGATAGAAACATTTCAGTCACATATATATGAAGTACAGTGATAGTGTTGGTTACTGTACTTGTCATTTAGTATTAAAATAAAGGATTTATTATTAAAAAAATTGGCGTGGGGTTCCCCTTAATTTTAGGCTCTAGCGGAGGTTAAGCAGACGGCTGGGGCAGATGTTTGAAGCCTGGGAAGGGGGTAATACCCACGGAGCTTCCCAGGCTACTAATATCAGCCCCCAGCTGAATACATAGCCTTTACTAGCTATTAAAATGGGGGACCCCCCCAAAAAAAATGACGTGGGGTCCCCCCTAATTTAATAGCTAGCAAAGGCTAGGCAGACAGCTGGGGGCTGATATTAATAGCCCAGGAAGGGAGCCATGAATATTGGCCCCCTCCCAGGCTAGAAACACCAGCCGTCAGCCGCCCCAGAAATGGCGCATTCATAGGATGCGCCAATTCTGGCACTTAGCCTCGCTCTTCCACGCTGCCCTGGTGCGGTGGCAGGGGGTAATAGGGTTGGGGTTGATGTCAGCTTATAATGCCAGCTGACATCAAGCCCAGGTTAGTAATGGAGAGGCGTCTATAAGACACCCCCATTACTAACCCCATAGTCAAAGTTAAAAAAAACACAAACACCCAGAATAAAGTCCTTTAATTGAAATAAAGACACAATCCTTTATTGTTCTAAAGTAAACCATACCTACCATCACGCCCATTCCAGCTGAAGCCAACGATCTCCTGCAATAAAAGAAAAATAATAAAGCAACCTCATCCTTACCTTTCCATGGTTCCCACGACAGCTTCAGCTCTGCTACATCGAGATGACAGGCTGGACCGCAGCAGAACGCTGCCATCCAGCCTGTCATCCCGCAGACACTGAGAAGCGCAGGCTTGCTTGCGCTGCTCAGCGTCTCTCTGTGACGACATCCAGATGAGCCGAGTTCATGTCCAATGAACTCGGCTCACCTCATGCACGTCACTGACAGCGTGGGAAAATTCTCACGCTGAAGCGCTGATTGCAGGAGAATTTTCCCACGCTGTCAGTGACGTGCAGGAGGTGAGCTGAGTTCATTGGACATGAGCTCACCTCATGCACATCACTGACAGCGTGGGAGAATTCTCCTGCACTCAGCACTTCAGCGTGAGAATTTTCCCACGCTGTCAGTGACGTGCATGAGGTGAGCCGAGTTCATTGGACATGACCTCGGCTCATCTGGATGCCGTCACAGCGAGACAGTGAGGAGCGCAAGCATGCCTGCGCTTCTCAGTGTCTGCGGGATGACAGACTGGATGGCAGCGTTCTGCTGCGGTCCAGCCAGTCATCTCGATGTAGCAGAGCTGAAGCTGTCGTGGGAACCATGGAAAGGTAAGGATGAGGTTGGTTTATTATTTTTCTTTTATTGCAGGAGATCGTTGGCTTCAGCTGGAATGGGTGTGATGGTAAGTATGGTTTAATTTAGAACAATAAAGAATTGTGTCTTTATTTCAATTAAAGGACTTTATTCTGGGTGTTGTGTTTTTTTTAAATACTTTACTAGAAATTCATGGCGGTCATGTCTAATACTGGCGTGACCCCATGAATTTTGGGCTTGGGGCCAGCTGATAATACCAAGCTGGCCCTAACCCCTTTATTACCCAGTGAGCCACCGCACCAGGGCCCTGGATGAGTTGGGTGCAGCGCCAGAAGATGGCGCTTCTATGAACGCGCCATTTTCCGGGGTGGCTGCGGACTGCAATTTGTAGCGGGGGGGGCCCAGAAAGGTTGGGCCTCCCTGCGCTGCAGATTCCAGCCCCCAGCTGCCTAGTTGTACCTGGCTGGACACAAAAATAGGGCGAAGCCCCACGTACTTTTTTTTTAATTATTTCATGAATTTCATGATATAATTAAGCAAAAAAGGCCTTCCCTATATTGTTGTGTCCGGCCAGGTACAAATAGGCAGCTGGTGGTTGGGGGCAGCCCGTTCCTGCCTGCTGTACCTGGCTGGACACAAATATAGTGCGAAGCCCCACTTCAATTTTTTTAAATTATTTCAGGAAATTCATGAAATAATTTAAAAAAAATTGACGTGGGGCTTCGCACTATATTTGTGTCCAGCCAGGTACAGCAGGCAGGAACGGGCTGCCCCCAACCACCAGCTGCCTATTTGTACCTGGCCGGACACAACAATATAGGGAAGCCCTTTTTTTCTTAATTATTTCATGAAATAATTTAAAGAAAATTGACGTGGGGCTTCGCCCTGTTTTTGTGTCCAGCCAGGTACAACTAGGCAGCTGGGGGCTGGAATCCGCAGCGCAGGGAGGCCCAAGCTTTCTGGGCCACCCCCGCTGCAAATTGCAGTCCGCAGCCACCCCGGAAAATGGCGCGTTCATAGAAGAGCCATCTTCTGGCGCTGTACCCAACTCATCCAGGGCCCTGATGCGGTGGCTCACTGGGTAATAAAGGGGTTAGGGCCAGCTTGGCATTATCAGCTGGCCCTAAGCCCGAAATTCATGGGGTCACGCCAATATTAGACATGACCACCATGAATTTCTAGTAAAGTATTTAAAAAAAACACAACACCCAGAAAAAAGTCCTTTAATTGAAATAAACACACAATTCTTTATTGTTCTAAATTAAACCATACTTACCATCACGCCCATTCCAGCTGAAGCCAACGATCTCCTGAAATAAAAGAAAAATAATAAAGCAACATCATCCTTACCTTTCCATGGTTCCCATGACAGCTTCAGCTCTGCTACATCGAGATGACAGGCTGGACCGCAGCAGAACGCTGCCATCCAGCCTGTCATCCCGCAGACACTGAGAAGCGCAGGCTTGCTTGCGCTCCACAGTGTCTCTCTGTGAGGGCATCCAGATGAGCCGAGTTAATGTCCAATGAACTCGGCTCACCTCATGCACGTCACTGACAGCGTGGGAAAATTCTCCTGCACTCAGCGCTTCAGCGTGGGAGAATTCTCACACTGAAGCGCTGAGTGCAGGAGAATTCTCCCACGCTGTCAGTGACGTGCAGGAGGTGAGCTGAGTTCATTGGACATGAGCTCACCTTATGCACGTCACTGACAGCGTGGGAAAATTCTCCTGCACTCAGCGCTTCAGCGGGAGAATTCTCACGCTGAAGCGCTGAGTGCAGGAGAATTCTCCCACGCTGTCAGTGACGTGCATAAGGTGAGCTCATGTCCAATGAACTCAGCTCACCTCATGCACGTCACTGACAGCGTGGGAGAATTCTCCTGCACTCACCGCTTCAGCTTGAGAATTTTCCCACGCTGTCAGTGACGTGCATGAGGTGAGCCGAGTTCATTGGACATGAACTCGGCTCATCTGGATGTCGTCACAGAGAGACGCTGAGCAGCGCAAGCAAGCCTGCGCTTCTCAGTGTCTGCGGGATGAGAGGCTGGATGGCAGCGTTCTGCTGCGGTCCAGCCTGTCATCTCGATGTAGCAGAGCTGAAGCTGTCGTGGGAACCATGGAAAGGTAAGGATGAGGTTGCTTTATTATTTTTCTTTTATTGCAGGAGATCGTTGGCTTCAGCTGGAATGGGCGTGACGGTAAGTATGGTTTAATTTAGAACAATAAAGGATTGTGTCTTTATTTCAATTAAAGGACTTTATTCTGGGTGTTTGTGTTTTTTTTAACTTTGACTATGGGGTTAGTAATGGGGGTGTCTTATAGACGCCTCTCCATTACTAACCTGGGCTTGATGTCAGCTGGCATTATAAGCTGACATCAACCCCAACCCTATTACCCCCTGCCACCGCACCAGGGCAGCGTGGAAGAGCGAGGCTAAGTGCCAGAATTGGCGCATCCTATGAATGCGCCATTTCTGGGGCGGCTGACGGCTGGTGTTTCTAGCCTGGGAGGGGGCCAATATTCATGGCTCCCTTCCTGGGCTATTAATATCAGCCCCCAGCTGTCTGCCTAGCCTTTGCTAGCTATTAAATTAGGGGGGACCCCACGTCATTTCTTTTGGGGGGTCCCCCATGTTAATAGCTAGTAAAGGCTATGTATTCAGCTGGGGGCTGATATTAGTAGCCTGGGAAGCTCCGTGGGTATTACCCCCTTCCCAGGCTTCAAACATCTGCCCCAGCCGTCTGCTTAACCTCCGCTAGAGCCTAAAATTAAGGGGAACCCCACGCCAATTTTTTTAATAATAAATCCTTTATTTTAATACTAAATGACAAGTACAGTAACCAACACTATCACTGTACTTCATATATATGTGACTGACATGTTTCTATCTATCTAATCTATGTGTGAAGCTCTATTCTGTCTGTTATAAATTGTCGGGTACCGCTGCTGAATTGCCGGCCGGCTTTTTTAAAGAGACGGTGCATGAAAACACTATTATTTTTTTTGATAAATCCTTTACGCTAAATGACAAGTACAGTAAGCAACACTGTCACTGTACTTCGTATATATGTGGCTGACATGTTTCTATCTATCTAATCTATGTATGATGCTCTATTCTGTCTGTTATAAATTGTCGGGTACCGCTGCTGAATTGCCGGCCGGCTTTTTTAAAGAGACGGTGCATGAAAACACTATTATTTTTTTAAATAAATCCTTTACACTAAATGACAAGTACAGTAATCAACACTGTCACTGCACTTCTTATATATGTGACTGACATGTTTCTATCTATCTAATCTATGTGTGAAGCTCTATTCTGTCTGTTATAAATTGTCGGGTACCGCTGCTGAATTGCCGGCCGGCTTTTTTAAAGAGACGGTGCATGAAAACACTATTATTTTTTTTGATAAATCCTTTACACTAAATGACAAGTACAGTAAGCAGCACTTTCACTGTACTTCGTATATATGTGGCTGACATGTTTATATCTATCTAATCTATGTGTGAAGCTCTATTCTTTCGGTTCTAAATTGTCGGGTACAAGTGTATGCCGCTGCTGAATTGCCGGCTTTTCATGTTTCACTGTTGGCACTGTTCCCATCGATTTGGGCAATCACTGTAATGCCACAACCACCATGGCTGTGGCATTACAGTGAGTGGCAGACAATCCCTGCATGATTGGTGCTCTAAATAGCGCCAGACATGCAGGACACGCTTTTGGTGCACGAACAGTTATCGAACATAACCTCGAACAGCCGAATTTTTTGCAAATCGTTCGGGTTCGTCGAACAACTCGAACACCGCCCAAAACAGCTCGAATTTGAGATTGGCGAACAGTTCGAGTAGAACAACGCTCATCTCTACTCCTGAGATACAGATATCCTGAGATACAGATTAGTGGAATGCTGGACATTTTACAAGTGAATCTAGTGCACATACTGACAAGTTAGCAGAACTATATAAAACATAACAAGTAAATCACTAATATAACACAATAATAATATTGACAAAAATGGTGGTGTGTTGCTAGAAAAGTATCATAGTCTTTAGTAAGTGGGCAGCTCCTCACATACCTACCCCACTTTTTCAGCACGGACACGAATGTAAGAGGTCTCGCCTTTATGAGAACGAAACTTTGGATCATCCAGTTTTCTCAAAGCATATTCCATGTCGTCCTTGCGAATATACTCCACAGTCCCCATTCCATCCTGGTATACATCAGTGTAATAGACATCTCCAGCTTCTCGCATATGGTCTTTCAGATCCTGCCAACTTCCCGATGGGGGAAGCCCTGAGACAAGGACTCTGTATTTAGTTTGCTGGATCAGGGATCTGTCCCTTCCAAGGGGTCCTCCATATCCTCCCCTGATCCTCAGTTTGTCCTGAGAAACTCCCCACGTGCCCAATAAGAACCAAAGTTGTATCCATTGCGACCAACCCCAGAGTGCTGACACCCAGTTAGGGGGATGGTCACTTGGCGGCCGGGTAAAGGGAGCTCTGGGGGGGACAGTATCTGGGCTGACCAGTGTGATGGTAGATCCAGTGTCCCGAAGTCCCAGGGCCTCCTCCCTGATGCAATTTACCTCACCCAGATTACATTCCTTCATTGTGAGTCATTGCATTTTGTGCATCACTCACCGCTGACATGTTGATATTGCTCCTTTCCCTATTGGCTGATGCAGTGTGAACTGGTCCTTGGCTTCCGGTTACGACATTGGCCCAGTGGCATACCAATCCTGCTCCCAGATTGTTTCCCAGCAACACATCTACTGGTAGGTGCCGCACTACTCCTATATCCACCATTCCATGACTGTAATCAAAGTCTAAATGTAGTCGGGCCCTCCGAATGTTCAAAGATTCTCTTCTGGCTACATTGACTAACAAACGGCTGCCGGGGACAATACATTGGTCACGGTACTAAATGGTCTTTTATCAATGTGACTGAGACTCCGGAGTCACGGAGCCCCACAGCCTCCACACCCTCTAACCAGACCGGCTTCAGATGCTGGTTAATAGACTCTGAGGTGTCCCATCTAGTCCGGGACACTTCTCCTTGTACAACATATGCCTCTTCTTCTTCCGGTCGGCGTAGTGGGATCTTCTCTTCTTTAGTATTCCAGCCCCATTGCAGCACAGTGTTCACAAGTTGGGGACGCGGATGATATGGCCTAGAATGTTCCCCGCATTCCCTGGCAAATTGTCCCATGTGTCCACAGTTATGGCAGTTAAGCCTTCCTCGCCCCAACACGGGCCATACTTGGGGGCTTGGGCAACCTCCCCCTCTTTGTGAAGTCCAAACTCCCTGCCGTTCCTCCTCTTGCCAGTCCATGGGTTTCAATGGCCTCCCTGTAAGCTCCTGTTCCCGACTCACTGGGGCTGTACTTCCACGTTGCCCTGGTTGATTAGCAGACCAATCATCAGCCAATCTTGCTGCCTCATCCAGGCTGAGTGGTTTTCTATCTGCCACTCATTCTTTTAAATTACCTGGGAGCTTTGCATAAATTGTTCCAACATGACTATGTCCATTACATGTTCTGCTTCCCGAGCCCTCAGTCATTCTATCCATTCAGTGCATGCCGTATTTAGTGTGTTGGCAAACTCACGACGTGTGTGTGCAGTGGGCTTGTCAGTCTCTCAAAACTTCCTCCGGTAGGTTTCCGGGGTGACCGCATACTTCTCTAGCAATGCGCTGCGAATGGTATAGAAACATCTCTGATCCCCAGAAGACAAGATATTAAAAGCTTCTCTTGCTTTTCCGGTCAGGCCAATACTCAAAAATCTGGGCCAGTCACTGACTGATACATCATGCAGCATACAGAGGTTCTCAAATAACCAGAGATGTTCATCAATATCCGAGGTGTCCTCATTGAACTGTGGTATATCCCGGTGCCTTAAAGATGTGGGCCCCTCACTCCTGTTATCCACTGTCCTCTGCAATGGGGTGGGTAGGGGTACTGCTACATTCACACCCAGATATTTGCTTAACACTGCCACCCACTCTATCTCTGTAGCCCGATCTCCTAGCGCGTCCAGCATCCGCCTCAACTCAGTCGGTCGATCCTCCACCATCTGGATGACAGCCCTGGGCTGTTGTCCCTCATCCACGTCTGAACTGACCTCCTCATGTGGTTGTTCCTGGTCCCAATCGTCCAAGCGTTGCATTAGGGTCGCACGATTGTCCTCCGGCAACCACTCTAGTTCTCTTTCAGAGCAAAGGGCTCTCAGCCCCTCCTTCTTCTTTAGCCTCTTGTAAATGGAGTCTGCCATTTCTTCTGCCAAGTCACCTCTCAGTAACTTTCCCTGGTATGCTGTTCAGAGATAGGTGATCCCATTTGCTGCCACCACTTGTAAAGATCTGAGGTTGTGGGTTGTAAGTAATCACCTAGGTAGGTTAACGATGCAACAATATTTTATTGATCACAGCCATGGTAATAAAGCAAGTCCAGGTAAATGGCCAAAATACAGTTCTCTCAGTCCTTACGTTCCCAATCTGGGTTCAGAAGTTCCACTGGCTTTGTATAAGGCCATACTCACTGTCTCCCAACTTTTGGTTGGCCCACAGATTTTGTATCTCCAGCCAGTATAGTCTGTAGCCACAGTCCATGATACTCTATCCAGAAGCAACAGTTCTTTTAAGAAAGTTTAAATACAACCGACATAATCCATAATGGTAACATGTTTATCCACCCATCCTTCCAAGTCCACGGTCTCCATCCTCTTCCTTCAATCCTTCCACCCATTTTTCCTAAAACATGACTCTCCTCTCTTTTACTGGGATCAGTCCCCTCCCAGGTCAGAAGTGATCACCCTCCCCCTTAAGCATTTACTGTTAGCTAAAAACAATGAAGAATATTCTAGAAGCCTTCATCTGAGACTACATGTAAGACCCCCTGTGGTGACGGCTCCACTATGTCTACAATCTACACACACATAATGAGATTATTGGCTGTGGGAATAATGGTTAGATACTCCTGAGATTCAGATATCCTGAGATACAGATTAGTGGAATGCTGGACATTTTACAAGTGAATCTAGTGCACATACTGACAAGTTAGCAGAACTATATAAAACATAACAAGTAACTCACTAATAAAACACAATACTAATATTGACAAAAATGGTGGTCCGTTGCTGGAAAAGTATCATAGTCTTTAGTAAGTGGGCAGCTCCTCACAGACATCATCATCACTGTCCCCATTATGGCTTACAATCTAAATTCCATATCATTGTGTCTTTTGTGTTTAATTCTCAGCAGATCGGTGAGGTACCTGATTCTGAGCCCCACACTAACCGTTGAAAGGATCTCTTAGAAGAGTGCAGCTAGGTAGACAAGAGAGAATACACACAGCATAGAGTTGATGCAGTAGGAAATCAAAGTTCTGTCTCCTAAGCTGCACATCTCTAAGAGGTCTTTTGAGCAATTGGCAGGTATCTCATGTCAGATACTCGCATGAGTCTACTCAGAATTAATGGATCTAAAACAGATATCTCCTGTTAAAGGGAAGGTGCCATAAAAAATGTTTTTTTCAAAAATTGAATAAATGTAAAGTATTAATGTGTTTTAATGTTTTTTAAAATATCATTTGTTTTTAATTAAGTAAAATATGAAAAATAATTTTAAAAAGTTTTCTATTTCCACTTTTAAACTCTAGGGGGAGCAGCTCCTTAAATTTGCCATGAAAACTTAGTGTACAACTAGCTCACATTACAACTGCAGTAAATATGGGACGGGATCTTCTCACATGTGTCTGATGTCACTCCTCTCCTCCCCTTCTGGGTGTTTGCAAAAAGATAAGAAAGGATGAAGTTTAGGATCACAATGTGGAGCCATTTTGTTGGTGACTTCCAGATACTGACAAGTAGACACTGTCACCGAGGATGGACGGCCAGCAGCACCGATTCTGTTAGTTGGTACTGTTTGCTGTATCATAAGCTGAGGTTAGATACGTAGAATGTATCGCGATTAGATACACTTAGAGTAACACATACTAAGTAGTTTATCACATGATGGGATTAGATATTGAGCTCAGCAGAGAGTATCACACAGGATGGGATTCGATACATAGTATCTAATGTATGTAATGTGTGACCCTCGCTTTGTCCACTTCTATGGGAGCAGTGGCGTAATGTGTGACACCCAGTAGCATAGCTACCGGGGGGCAGAGGGGGCGGATGCCCTGGGTCCCACACTCTGAGGGGCCAAGTCGGAACTATGCTGCTGTAAACTGTATTGGCATGCGCCGATACAGTTAAACTCTGCAGCACAGCAGGTGGACATGATCTCCTTGCTCTGCCACATGGCCTTTGTGGGGCCCATGAGCCTGCTGAGATGGGGGGGCCCAGCATCGGGCCCCCCGTCCATCATCACAAGTTCAACTATATAGACTGTATGGTGATACAGTTGAAAGCAATGATCAATGATAGAGCGTGACTCTCCTTCTCCCATCAATCCCCCTCTGCATCTGACGTCACTGGCGCAGAAACCAATGGTAGATGCGATGATGTCACTACATCATGCCCGCTGTACTGAGATGTGCGGGTGCTCGCTGCAGAGACTGGAGCAGTAGACGAACAAGGAGGAGAGGTGAGTATTGTGTGTGTGTATATATTTTTTATGGGGAGTGCATTAAACTATATGGAGGACTATGGGGTGTGCATTAAACTGTATAGAGGCCTATGGGGAGTGCATTATGCTATAGAGAGGCCTGTAGGGAGTGCATTATACTGTATGGAGGCCTATGGGGGGTGCATTATACTGCATGGAGGTCTATGGGGAGTGAAATATACTTCATGGAGTCCTATGGGGAGTGCATTATACTATATAGAGGCCTATTGTGAGTGCATTATACTATTTGAAGTCTTATGGGGAGTGCATTATACTGTATGAGGCTTATGGGGAGTGCAATATACTATATAGAGGCCTATGGGGAGTGCATTATAGTGTATGGAGGCCTATGAGGAGTGAAATATACTGTATTAGAGGCCTATTTAGAGTGCATTATACTGTATAGAGGCCTATGGTGAGTGCATTATACTATGTAGATGCCTATGGGGAGTGCATTAGACTGTATACAGGCCTATGAGGAGTGCATTATACTGTATGGAGGCCTATGGGGAGTGCATTATACTGTATGGAGGCCTATGGGGAGTGCATTATACTATATAGAGGCATATGGGGAGTGTGTTATACTATATAGAGGCCTATAGGGCCTGCATTTACCTGTATGGGGGCCTATGGAAAGTGCATTATACTATATAGAGGCCTATTGTGAGTGCATTATACTATATGAAGTCTTATGGGGAGTGCATTATACTGTATGAGGCTTATGGGGAGTGCAATATACTATATAGAGGCCTATGGGGAGTGCATTATAGTGTATGGAGGCCTATGAGGAGTGAAATATACTGTATTAGAGGCCTATTTGGAGTGCATTATACTGTATAGAGGCCTATGGTGAGTGCATTATACTATGTAGATGCCTATGGGGAGTGCATTAGACTGTATACAGGCCTATGAGGAGTGCATTATACTGTATGGAGGCCTATGGGGAGTGCATTATACTGTATGGAGGCCTATGGGGAGTGCATTATACTATATAGAGGCATATGGGGAGTGCGTTATACTATATAGAGGCCTATAGGGCCTGCATTTACCTGTATGGGGGCCTATGGGAAGTGCATTATATTGTATGGAGGCCTATGGGGAGTGCATTATATTATAAAGAGGCCTATTGGGAGTGTATTATACTGTATAGATGCCTATGGGGAGTACATTATGCTATATTGAGGCTATTTAGGGAGCCATCATACAATGTGAGAGCTAATGTGGGGCCTTTGTACAGTGTTAGGGCCAAACGGTCTGGGTCAGATGGAAAAGACTGGAAAAGTGAACGTAAGTCACTATCTATAACTGTGCTGTAATCTCTTATATGTTCTATTAGGAGAATCCCTCAAGCGCCCTGTAGACAGAGGATAAGTAACCACAGAGGGGACAGACAGAGAAGCTGCAAATAGAAAAGCAGATGTTGTGTGCAAATCTGCTAAGGTAACCAAGTAATAGAAAATCGAGAAATCTATTGCGCTACTCAATGTGGTAAGGACAAAAATAAGGCTGCAAACGGACAAATAAATAAATGCATTGATGAATAAACAAAAAATATCAAATAGAAATAATCCTATGTTGTAATAATCTGCTTTTCTATTTGCAGCTTCTCTGTCCACCCCCCTTTCTGGCTACTTATTCAGTGTCTACAGGGCGCTTGTGGAATTCTCCTAATAGAACATATAAGAGATTACAGCACAGTTATAGATAGTGATTTACAGCTGATGTTCTTTTTGATGGAATCGTTCACTTTTCCAGTCCTTTTCCATCTGGCCCAGACTGTTTGATGACCCTAACACTGCACAAAGGCCCCACATTAGCAGATTATTACGACATAGGATTATTTCTATTTTATATTTTTTGCTTATTCATCTATGCATTTATTTATTTGTCCGTTTGCTGCCTTCTTTTTGTCCATACCACATTGAGTAGCGCAATATATTTCTTGATTTTCTCTTATATGTTCTTCAGCATTGGTATCTTCCACTATATGGTGGTAATATCAGTGTTGGTCTTTGTATTGACATTTTTTTTAGTAACAGCGTCATCATCTGCTGAGGTTCTCCTACATCCACTATTAGGGTGCACCACCGTAGTTGTTATCAAGGTTAACTGGTTAAGGGTCCACTCAGAAGTTTTGCCCCCACCCTTGTACCCAAACCCTAGCTACGCTTCTGGTGACACCACTCTATGGGAGCAGTGGTCTTATGTGTGTCCCCAAACTGTCCACTTCTATGGGAGCAGTGGTGTAATTTGTGACCCTGTTCTATCCACTATATTACTACTCCCATAGAAGTAGACAGAGCAGGGTCACACATTTCACTGCTGCTCCCATAGAAGTGAAGGAAGCGTTGTCACATATTACACCACTGCTCCCATAGAAGTGAATGGAGTGGGGTCACACATTACACCACTGCTCCCTTAGAAATTTGTAACCCAGCTCTGTCCACTTCTATGGGAGCAGTGGTGTAATAAGATAGATAGAATAGATAAATAGAATAGATTGATATGTCACAAGCCCTCTACATATAATAAATTTGCACCCTTTAGTACCTTTCATGTGACACTAAAGGGTATTTAGCCTTGTTTTACCCTAATAAATGAAAAAAATGACATGGGGTCCCCTCTATTATGGGTAACCAGCCAAGGTAAAGCAGACAGCTGGGGGCTTATATTATTAGGCTGGGAAGGTCCCTGGTTATTGGTCCCTTCCCAGCCTGAAAATACCAACCAGGGAATCCGCCGTAGTCCACAAATGTAAACCTGAAAAAAATAAAACAAGAGAAATAAAGAAAAGACACTGCATCCCTTGTTCTCCAATTTATTAGAAAACAAAAAGTTCCACGTAGTTCCTACGTAGTCAATGGCATTCCCACGACGATCCAAAGGTACTGAATCCAACATCAAAAGGTTGTGGAGCCTCATTTAGAGAACCAAGCTCCATAGGCTGCAGCAGCAGACACTCCGGTTCCCGCTGCGCTATGCGAGATCCAGTGGCTCTGAACAGAGGTGACGTCAGTAACAAATCGCTCATTAGAGTCGCTGAGCCCTTTGTATAATGGCCCCATATAGTTACCCACACTATAATGGGCCCCATATATTGCTCCACAGTATAATGGCCTCTTATAGTGCTTCACAGTATAATGGCCCCATTTAGTGCCCCACAGTAGTATGGCCCCATATGATGCACCACACTATAATGAGCCCCACATATTGCCCCACAGTATAATGGCCCCATACAGTGCATCTTGGTATATGTCCCTCATCCTGGTATCTATTCCCCATCCTGATATATGCCCCCATCCAGGTATATGGCCCCATCCAAGTATATGGCCCTCTATCCAGGTATATTGCCCTCCATCTTGGTATATGGCCCCATCCAGATATATGGCCCCATCCAGGTATATGGCCCAATCCAGGTATATGGCCCAATCCAGGTATATGGCTCACCTCCAGGTATATGGCCCCATCCTGGTATATGGCCCCATCCTGGTATATGGTCCTCCATCCAGGTATATGGCCCACCTCCAGGTATATGGCTCACCTCCAGGTATATGGCCCCATCCTGGTATATGGCCCCATCCTGGTATATGGTCCTCCATCCAGGTATATGGCCCACCTCCAGGTATATGGCCCATCTCCAGGTATATGGCTCACCTCCAGGTATATGGCCCCATCCTGGTATATGGCCCCATCCTGGTATATGCCTACATCTTGGTATATGGCCCCATGCAGGTATATGCCCCCATGCAGGTACAGTGGTGATCAAAAGTATTGGCACCCCTGCAATTCTGTCAGATAATACTCAGTTTCTTCCTGAAAATGATTGCAATCACAAATTCTTAGGTATTGTTATCTTCATTTAATTTGTCTTCAATGAAAAAACACAAAAAGAATTGTCCTAAAGCCAAATTGGATACAATTCCACACCAAACCTAAAAAAGGGGATGGACAAAAGTATTGGCACTGTTTGAAAAATCATGTGATGCTTCTTTAATTCGTGTAATTAACAGCACCTATAACTTACCTGTGGCACCTAACAGGTGTTGGCAATAACTAAATCACACTTGCAGCCAGTTAACATGGATTAAAGTTGACTCAACCTCTGCCCTGTGTCCTTGTGTGTACCACATTGAGCATGGAGAAAAGAAAGAAGACCAAAGAACTGTCTGAGGACTTGAGAAACCAAATTGTGGGCAAGCATGAGCAATCTTAAGGCTATAAGTCCATCTCCAAAGACCTGAATGTTCCTGTGTCTTCCGTGCACAGTGTCATCAAGAAGTTTAAAGCCCATGGCACTGTGGCTAACCTCCCTAGATGTGGACGGAAAAGAAAAATTGCCGAGAGATTTCAACGCAAGATTGTGTGGATGGTGGATAAAGAACCTCGACTAACATCCAAACAAGTTCAAGCTGCCCTGCAGTCCGAGGGTACAACAGTGTCAACCCGTACTATCCGTCGGCGTCTGAATGAAAAGGGACTGTATGGTAGGATACCCAGGAAGACCCCACTTCTTACCCCGAGACACAAAAAAGCCAGGCTGGAGTTTGCCAAAACTTACCTGAGAAAGCCTAAAACGTTTTGGAAGAATGTTCTCTGGTCAGATGAGACAAAAGTAGAGCTTTTTGGGAAAAAGCATCAACATAGAGTGTACAGGAAAAAAAAAGAGGCATTCAAAGAAAAGAACACGGTCCCTACAGTCAAACATGGCGGAGGTTCCCTGATGTTTTGGGGTTGCTTTGCTGCCTCTGGCACTGGACTGCTTGACCGTGTGCATGGCATTATGAAGTCTGAAGACTGCCAACAAATTTTGCAGCATAATGTAGGGCCCAGTGTGAGAAAGCGGGATCTCCCTCAGAGGTCATGGGTCTTCCAGCAGGACAATGACCCAAAACACACTTCCAAAAGCACTATAAAATGGTTTGAGAGAAAGCACTGGAGACTTCTAAGGTGGCCAGCAATGTGTCCAGACCTGAATCCCATAGAACACCTGTGGAGAGATATCAAAATGGCAGTTTGGAGAAGGCACCCTTCAAATGTCAGGGACCTGGAACAGTTTGCCAAAGAAGAATGGTCTACAATTCCAGCAGAGCATTGTAAGAAACTCATTGATGGTTACCGGAAGCGGTTGTTCACAGTTATTTTGGCTAAAGGTTGTGCAACCAAGTATTAGGCTGAGGGTGCCAATACTTTTGTCTGGCCCATTTTTGGAGTTTTGTGTGAAATGATCAATAATTTTATTTTTGCTTCATTCTCTTTTGTGTTTTTTCCTTGCAAGCAAATTAAATGAAGATAATAATACCAAAGAATTTGTGATTGCAATCATTTTCAGGAAGAAACTGAGTATTATCTGACAGAATTGCAGGGGTGCCAATACTTTTGGCCACCACTGTATATGCCCCCACTGTATATGCCCACCTCCTGGCACATGGCCCTCCATCCAGGTATATGGCCCTATCCAGGTATAAGGACCACCTCCAGGTATATGACTCCATCCTGGTATATGCCACCATCCTGGTATATGGCCCAATGCAGGTATATGCCCCCATGCAGGTATATGGCCCACCTCCTGGTACATGACCCCATCCTGGTATATGGCCCTCCATCCTGGTATATGGCCCTATCCAAGTATATGGCGCCATCCAGGTATATGGCTATATCCAGGTATATGGCCCACCTCCAGTTACATGGCCCATCAAGGGAAATGCCCCCATGCAGGTATATGGCACCATCCAGGCATATGGCTCCATCCAGGCATATGGCCCCATCCAGGTATATGGCCCTCATCCAGGTATATGGCCCCCATCCAGGTGTATTGCCCCCATCCTGGTATATGACCCCCATCCTGGTATATGGTCCCATCCTGGCATATGTCCCATCCAGGTATATGGCCCCATCCAAGAATATGGCCCCATCCAAGTATGTGGACCGCATCCTGGTATATGTCTCCCATCCTTGTATATGTCCCCCATGTAGGTAGATAGCCCCATGCAGGTGTATTAACCCCATCCTGGAATATGTCCCGCATGCAGGTACAGTGGATTGTGAAAGTATTTGGCCCCCTTGAACTTTTCTACCTTTTGCCAGATTTCTGGCTTCAAACATAAAGATATAAAATTCTATTTTTTTGGGGAAGAATCAACAACAAGTGGGACACAATCATGAAGTGGAATGAAATTTATTGGATATTTTAAACTTTTTTAACAAATGAAAAACTGAAAAGTGGGGTGTGCAATATTATTCGGTCCCCTTGAGTTAATACTTTGTAGCGCCACCTTTTGCTGCGATTACAGCTGCAAGTCCCTTGGGGTATGTCTCTATCAGTTTTGCACATCGAGAGGCTGAAATTCTTGCCCATTCTTCCTTGCAAAACAGCTCAAGCTCATTAAGGTTGGATGGAGGGTGTTTGTGAACAGCAGTTTTCAGCTCTTTCCACATATTCTCGATTGGATTCAGGTCGGGACTTTGACTTGGCCATTCTAATACCTGGATATGTTTATTTTTGAACCATTCCATTGTAGATTTTGTTTTATGTTTGGGATCATTGTCTTGTTGGAAGATAAATCTCCGTCCCAGTCTCAGGTCTTTTGCAGACTCCAACAGGTTTTCTTCCAGAATGGTCCTGTATTTGGCTCCATCCAGCTTCTCATCAATTTTAACCATCTTCCCTGTCCTTGCAGAAGAAAAGCAGGCCCAAACCATGATGCTGCCACCACCATGTTTGACAGTGGGGATGGTGTTTTGAGGGTGATGAGCTGTGTTGCTTTTACGCCAAACATATCGTTTTCCATTGTGGCCAAAAAGTTTGATTTTGGTTTCATCAGACTAGAGCACCTTATTCCACATGTTTGGTGTGTCTCACAGGTGGCTTGTGGTAAACTTCAAACAAGACTTTTTATGGATATCTTTGAGAAATGGCTTTCTTCTTGCCACTCTTCCATAAAGGCCTGATTTGTGCAGTGTATGACTGATTGTTGTCCTATGGACAGACTCTCCCACCTCAGCTGTAGATCTCTGCAGTTCATCCAGAGTGATCATGGGCCTTTTGGCTGCATCTCTGATCAGTGTTCTCCTTGTTCGAGATGAAAGTTTAGAGGGACGGCCGGGTCTTGGTAAATTTGCAGTGGTCTGATACTCCTCCCATTTCAATATGATCGCTTGCACAGTGCTCCTTGAGATGTTTAAAACTTGGAAAATCTTTTTGTATCCAAATCCGGCTTTAAACTTCGCCACAACAGTATCTCGGACCTGCCTGGTGTGTTTCTTGGTCTTCATGATGCTCTCTGTATTTGAAACAGAACCCTGAGACTATCATAGAGCAGGTGCATTTATACGGAATCTTGATTACACACAGGTGGATTCTATTTATCATTACCAGTCATTTAGAACAACATTGGATCATTCAGAGATCCTCACTGAACTTCTGGAGTGAGTTTGCTGCACTGAAAGTGAAGGGGCCGAATAATATTGCACGCCCTACTTTTCAGTGTTTAATTTGTTAAAAAAGTTTAAAACATCCAATAAATTTCAGTCCACTTCACGATTGTGTCTCCCTTGTTGTTGATTCTTCCCCAAAAAATTAGAATTATTAGAATATCTTTATGTTTGAAGCCAGAAATGTGGCAAAAGGTAGAAAAGTTCAAGGGGGCCAAATACTTTCACAATGCACTGTATATGCCACATCCTGCTATATGGCCCCCAACTTGATATATGTCCCCCATGAAGGTATATGTCCCCTTCCTGGTATATGTCCGCCATTCAAGTATATGGCCCCATTCAGGAATATGGCCCCCATCCTGATATATGGCCCAATCCAGGTATATAGCCCCCATTCTGGTATATGTCCCCCATTTTGGTATATGTCCCCCATGCAGGTATGTGGCCCCCATGCAGGTATATGCCCCATCCTGCTATATGGCCCCATCCTGGTATATGTCCCCCATGCATGTATATGGCCTCATCCTGGTATATGTCCCCCATGCAGGTATATGGCCCCATCCTAGTATATGGCCCCCATTTATTCAATGCATAGAAAAAAAAACAATTAACACTTGTACCCTCCCTCCCTGCGCTCTCACGCAGCACTGCGTCCTGCTCAGTCTGTTCTGAGCACAGCAGATGGATGATCTCTGTGTTGTGCTCTGAACAGATTGTCAATGAGCGGTGATCGCAGCCTATAGTGTAATACTGAAAGGTTGTGATAACCGCTCGCTGCTGCAGATACTCACTCGGGACCTCAACTCCCGCCACCTTCTCTGCCTAGCTGCTCCAGACTGTCATCGCACGCAGTAGTAAATGTGTGAGATGACAGGGGGAAAATGAAGCCAACAAAATGACCACGATCTCCTCTCACAGCTGCGACTTGGACCTACCAGGGGGCATGCCCAGGTCATAGCTAGAGGCAGGACGGACGGCCTCAATACAAGTTATGCAGTCACTGTCCTAAAGTTATGCGGTCAGTGGCTAAAGTAAAAATTGATAAATAAAAAAACTATTAAAGTGGTACATTAAATTTTGTATTAAAAATAATTGATTATATAACCAATAATTATTAATATAAAAATCACGGCACCTTCCAATTAAGGTACTTTTCAATGTTCAATACTGCTACTGCCAGCCTGCATTTAATCAGTACTGTAGTTCCTGTATGGTCCACAGTCTGATGATGGCTGGTAACAGTAACTAGAGATGAGCGAATGTTTCAATATTACTATCGTCGAATCTCCAATATTCGCTGATTTATTCATCGAATATTCGCCGAACATAGCCGAACACCGTAGGGGGGACAAAAACAAACGCATATACAACATCTTCAAATGGGTCCAAAAGCTACCAAAACACATCAAATTATGGGTAGACACCAGAAAAGTGACATAAATTGACCCATAGTACAAGTACTATAATTATTATTATTACAGTGACATTTATTCCATGGCGCTTTACAAGGGAAAAGGGGTGACTTACTAGTACAAGAGGAGAGAGGACCCTGCCCGCGAGGGTGCACAAACAATCTACAAGATATGGGTGAGAATACAGTAGGTCAGGGTACATCTAGTCGTGCAACAGTATGCTGGAGCGAGGGTTACCGCAGATTTTACGCTTGTCAAAAGAAGTGGATCTTTAGCTTCCTTTTCAAGGTGTCCACTGTAGGTGACAGTCTGATGTGTTGGGGTACAGAGTTACACAGTAGGGAAGATGCACAGGACAAATCTGCTGAGAGCCTAAATGAAGATAAGCTTCCAGGAGCTCACAACTGAGCAGATTAACTCCTGCACCGATTAATATGAAGGCGAAAGGCTTCTCATGACTGCAGGAGTGGGAGGAATCAGACGTTGTGGTCCTCTGGCTCCTCTCTGTCACAGTAAACCCATGACACCTTGCAAGCTTCAACACAATGTTCACAAGGAAGACAGCAGAGGTGGTCGGTCTCCTATACAACGAGCTAACTCCTTTATGATGATAGAGGCCACCATCTCCTTAGCTTGCTGCTGGTACTTTTCTGTGGGAATGAGCTCTTCTCCAACCAGCCTGGAATATTTCCAGTGAATTATGGCATGCTATGGTATTAACAGTGCACCCAGTACCAGAAGCGAAGCCATCCACAATTTCCTTCTCAGGAATTATATATGGTAGACTGAGTGACTGCCCAAACATTAGTTTCTCACAAAGGATCTGAAGAGACTGAGTGGAAGTAGGTGCAAGTTTCTCCAGCATGTTAGATATCAGAGCCGGGAGAACAGAGAGAGCAACATGGTGGCTCAGTGGCTAGCACTGCAGCCTTGCAACGCTGGAGTCCTGGGTTCAAATCCCACCAAGAACAACATCTTCAAGTAGTGTGTATATTCTCCCTGTGTCTGCCGAGGATTCCCCCAGGTTTTCCAGTTACCTTACTAAAAATGCAGCCATACAGGAGTGTTCACAGTTCAAATAGTTAGGGCCTGACACCACCATTTCTGTGGCCAACAGATTGGAGATGGTGGAGTTCAACCTCTTAGCTTTGTCATATATAGGAGGAAACAATCTTTTACGTGACCACAACTGCGGCACCGAGAACTGGCTGCCATACTGAGAGAGGGCGGAGTACGGTGAAACGGACAAACTGCTGGACAGTGAGTGAGGTGCAGGCGCAGATGTTAAGGTGGATTGGGAAAAATGTGGTGTGCTCGGTGAAACAAACACAGCAGCCATTACAACTGACAGGCTCTCACTCATCCTGACTGGAGCTGGTAGAGAACTGGAGGTTCTGCGGTGGGAGACGTGCGTGACAATACTTGGCACAGTAACAGAGGAGGAAGAAGAAGCAGCTGATTTGGTTGATGGGGCAGCTGATGGTTGTTGAGGTGCGCTGGTCCGCATTTCAGCATTGTGAGATTCCCAGTGTAACGCATGTTGTTTGCGCATGTGAACGTTCATGCATGTAGTTGTCAAATTATTGCAGTTTTTTGCTCTAATGAGTTTTTTATCACAAGGTTTTCAAAGAATGTGAGTTGGCTCATCCTTTGTGATGACAAAAAGGCCCATGCTAGGCAACCCTTGCTGCCCCTGCGAGCTGCAGACCCGCGATAGCTGCTGGCCACCGCCACAGTTGTGGCTAAAGATGCAGTGCTCCTCATGCTTATATCACTCCGTGTCTGCGCCGTAGGGCAAAACATAACCTCTTTGTTTCCTCCTCCTCCAACTCCTCAGATGAACTACTCGGCTGCGTGAATCTGGGTTCACAGCAAGTAGGATCTTCAACCTCGCCATCATCTAATGTGTCATCCCATTCCTCGCCCTTAGAATGACACTTCTCCTTTTGTTTTCCTGACAGCACAATACAGTCCGCATGAGCCTCAGGTATCTGAGTCTCCTGAGGATCACCTCCCTCCCCAGTGGTTAACATCTGGTGATGAGGGTCATGAACCTGCGTGAACCCTACTTCGTCCTGCCGCGAATCCAACCTAAAATAATTTTGGGCATTAGTGCAGATGCAGATGCTTTCCTCCTCATGACTCTGTGACTGTTTGGAGTACACTTCTCATGCCCATGGAATATAATGGCTGAACTGTTCTACAGACTCCCCCATCTGTGGTTCCCTACAGTCAGTTGCGCAGTTGGACAGTTGTGACGCGGGGGGAAGCAAGGGTAATTGGGGTGCTGTGTGTGATGTTGAGGTGGAGGAAGAAGAAGAGAGGCCACTTGAAGCAGCGCTTGCCATCCACTGGAGCACCTGCTCTTTCTGGCCCTTATCAACAAGGCATATCCCTGTGTGGCTGCCAAAGAAAGGGAGTGGAGTAGCCCGTCCAGTCACAGAAGTTGTCAGTAGTCTTCGGATAGGACATGACGGTGTTGGTTCACTAGTGCTTTCACTAGTATTACCACCTGCCCCACGTATACCTTGAATACCAAGGCTATTACAAGCGCACCGCTACTATGACCTCTTCTGAGCTCTCCCCAGCCCCTCCACTCATCAAACACGTCCCCTTGCTTATCATACACAAGCACTATGCTAGCAAAACTGTTAAAAACACTCTAGTTGCCCCGTAATAATTTTCCCGCACTTATTAGCTGAATGATACCGACTTTCTTAAATTTAAGTAAAAAGGCTCGCCTTTCCAATCACAAATCCGAATGTGTCATGTTCGTGTCGAATTTAACTTCTGAAATCGGATTTTGAACATATTCGCTCATCACTAACAGTAACAACTCCCACAATCTTCTTACCATTGTTACATGAACTCTGCCAGCACTGAATGACTGTTCCAACCAAGTACCGGGACTCAGTGCTTCATGATGTGGCCAATCATTTATTTACACCTTCTCATCTGCTCGCTTTCCCTCAATTTCCACCAGACCCTATACTTTGATTGACAGCTCTGGCTTCATAGAGCCATAGAAAGGTGGAGAGAGATGGAAAACAAGCCAATGGGAAGGTGTATTTAAATGATTTGCCCTGGCCATGATGCACCAAATCATTCTGTGCTGAGAGTCTCTATAAGGACATAATGGGAGTTGTAGTTCATACAATAGAATTGTATATGCAGGTGCTGACTAGTGTTGAGCCACCCCCGTAGTGTTCGAGTTCGGTTCGGTTCGTCGAACACCCGTGTGCTCTCCGAACTGTACGTCGAACTGTTCGTCGAACACCTTCGAACACCGTTAAAACCAATGGCAGGCAAACAAAAACACATAGAAACACATAGAAAACACCTTCAAAGGTGTCCAAAAGCTGACAAACTGCTCAGAAGACACAACTAACACATGGAAAAGTGACAAGTACATATAGTCATGCGAAAAGAAAAGAGGTGGAGGAGTAAAAGGAGGGGGAGACACAGGCATGTCATGCCCTTCTAAAATCCAAAAAGTGAGAAGCCGACACGTTCAGTCCGCTCCTGCCCGTGCCACCTCCGTGTCGCCGGGTTTGTGCCAGAGCCGCGGTGAACCCTGACGGCCAGCCCCCCTCTCCCAATACTGGTGCCTGTCCGCTGGTGGGTCGAGCGAGCCCCCCTGTGGTGGAGGCAGCTCTAAGCTTTTTAATTTAAATTGTCTCTCTAATTTGAATGAATACACTTTAAATCCATTTACAAGGGTCTATTGGAGGCAAGTCTCATGCCAGCAGCCGCGTAATTCCAGCTCCAGTAGCGTCCACTAAAGCTGCTGCAGTTAAAATGCTTTTATAAGGATCGAGCTCGGCTGTCCACCGCAAGGCATCCTACTGCCAGTCCCAGCCCCTATGCCTTGGGGTGCCTCCTGATGCTCTTCACTGAGTATCCCGTGGTCCCGAAGCATTTCCTTTGAAAAAATTAAGTGTCCAAACTACAGGTGGTGTAGCTTGCTTAACAGCCGGGATAATCCGCTGACTAGCAGACACTGCTACTAGGCACAAAGTATTTCCTGGGCTAGATGCAGTTAAAAATTTGTAATTAGATACTCTCGTTGGATGCTGAGAAAGCATTCCATAGAGTCTCCTGGCACGCCATATATGATTCTCTTAAAAAGCTTGGCTTAGGGGTCTAGGGGACCCTTTTATAGGCAAAATCACGGCCCTGTATCACAATACGTCACCTAGGCTGAAGATAAATGGAACTGTAGCACCCTGAGGGCTCGGTTGCTACAGAGGTATTGCACCTCACCCAGAGGTGTGATATCTCACTTTCAGGTAAGGATGGAGTGTGGATCAAGACCCGACACCTGCATGCATTACACCACATTGCCATGGGGCAGGGCGACCAATATGCCTCTGAGATGGGCACGACAGTCCCTGTCCCTGGCTGGAGTGGGGGGAGGGAACACTGAGGAAGGGGAACCCTGTAGTGCAGGAGCAGGGAGGAAGCAATTCCTGGGTGCATTGAGAAGGGAGTATAAAAGGTGGGCACCATCTTAGTTCAGTGCAGAGAAGTCTGAGCAGAAGTGGCAGGGAGCAGGGGCTCTGCATGAGCTCTGCTCCGGAGGCGGGCCTAGTAACAGAGGCCCAGGCCTGGAAGAGGAAGAAGGAAGGAAGAGGAGCGGAGAAGGCTCCAGGAATGAGGAATGAAGGGATCCCAGGGGTGCGGACGGGCGAGTCGCCACCGCATGCCCGAATCCACCTGCGTGGATGGGTCAGGCCAAAGGGGGAGACCGGTCCCCAAAACTAGTGGAGGCAGGAAACGACCCTCAGCTAGAAACTGGAGGCTGTGACATTTTATGTGGCGCAGCCCCTCGCTACACCCGCTAGGAAGGCACCACATAGGGTCAGGGAAACTGGCGCCAAGTTTACCAAGAGGAGGCCCGAGGCAGCCGGACAGAAGGGTTGGTAAGAAAGGCCAGACAAAGGACACACAAAGGGGGTCCTGTGAAGCGCTCCAAAGTTATCTGGGAGTTGTCTGAGCCCCTCACCTGGTGAGCACAGTACGACGTGGGCAGCCGTTACCTGCAGACGTGGTCTGGATAATAAGAACTGTGAGTAAAGGCCCTGAACTGCATCACTGACTCCGTGTCATTACTGCTGCTGCCCTGCACCATCACCCCCATCCTCCGCATACACTGCCCTGAGGCTATACTCCTCCCGTGGGGAGTTATGCTACGCTCTACAGGCAATTACGTCAGGTTAAAAGAGCAGCGGCAAAAAAGCCTTGTCATAGCAGCAGACAAGTTTTTGAAGCTGCTGGTGCCTCCAACGTCCCACGAACAACAAGATACAGGGTCCTTCAGAGGTTTGCAGCTGTGCATACGCCATTCTGTCGACCTCCTCTATCCACGTCACACAAGCAGAAACGGCTCCAGTGGGCCAAACATTACTTGAAGACTGATTTCAAAACTGTTTTGTTCACGGATGAGTGCCGTGCAGTGCTCGATGGTCCAGATGGATGGAGTGGAGGATGGCTGGTTGATGGACACCCCACACAAACACGGCTACAGCGCCAACAAGGAGGAGGTGGAGTAATGTTTTGGGCTGGAATCATGGGGAGAGAGATGGTCGGCCCCTTTAGTATCCCTGAAGGCGCTAAAGATGAACTCCATAATGTATGTGGATTTTCTCAAACAGCACTTCCTGCCATGGTTCAAGAAGAAGAACCATGTATTTCACAGCAAGATCAATTTTTTGCATGATAATGCACCATCTCATGCTGCACATAAATCATCTGCATTTCTGGCTGATATGGGCATAAAAGGGGACAAAATTATGGTGTGACCCCCATGCACCCCTGACCTCTACGCCATTCAGAACCTCTGGAGCATCATCAAATGGAGTGTCTATGATGGCGGGAGGCAGTTCACATCTAAGCAACAGCTCTGGGAGGGTATTCTGTCCTCATGCAAAACAATTGAAGCAGAAACCATCCAAAACCTAACAAATTCAATGGACGAGAGAGTTCAGAAGCTCCTTTCAAACAAGGGGTCCTATGTGAAAATGTAACATCACCTAGAATAAAGTTTTGAGTTGAAAACTGTTTGATTTCAGTTTCTAATAACCTGCTAATGCTTATAATTTCAAAAATGACCATTTTTTTGTTCTTTATTAAAATGAAAAGGTTGATCGAAAAGTTTGGGGGATCTAACAGTGTGGCAACCCAGTAGTCATGATTACTTCGAATTCTGACAATATGAGGGTCATGTTGCAGGTAGTGCAGCAAGAAGGCACTTTTGTGTCTTGCGCATCTCGGAGCCCCAAAATTATTTTCCGGGCTAGATGCAGCTAAAAATTATTATTAATTTTAAATCTGGTGGAGCTTAGTATACATGGCCTAATAGGATCAGTGCTGCACACTGCTACAAAGCCCAAATTATTTTCCAGTCAAGATACAGATAAACATGATTAGTAATTTTAAATCTGGTGGAGCTTATTATAGATGGCCTAATAGAATCAGTGCTGCACACTGCTACAAAGCCCAAATTATTTTCCAGCCAAGATACAGATAAACATGATTAGTAATTTGAAAGCTTAAAACATTTTTTAGGGTGATTTTAACCAATCATCAAGCTTTTACAATCCCCAGGATGACACAGGGGTAGAAAAGTCGTTTCGGATCCATGATTTGTTCATCTTTATGAACGTGAGTCTGTCTACATTATCAGTGGAGAGCCGCGTGCGCTTATCTGTCAGCACACCACCAGCAGCGCTGAACACACGTTCAGACAGAACGCTGGCTGCGGGGCATGACAAGATCTCCAAGGCGTAAGTGGCTAGCTCTGGCCATTTATCCAGATTGGAAGTCCAAAAAGAGCAAGGGTCCAGTGACACAGTCATGGCTTCAATGTTTACTTGGAGATGCTAGGCCGCATTGTAGCACACTGAGCTTCCCACTGCAACTTATGCTTCATGTCCATGTGCCGGTTCAATCATGAAGTACTCAAACTATGTATTTTTTGGCCTCTACTTAGCTTTTGCTGACAAATGTTACAGATAACACGAGTTGGGTCATCTTTATCGATCTGAAAAAATGCCCAGGCTATGCAAGGCTTAGCACCCATGTGACCTGAAGAGCCACCATGACTTGTGGTGAGAGGCAGAGTTGTGTTTGAGGATGCAGTTGTTGACGAGCTTCCAGTACTACGTCTCTGTCCAGGAAGGCGCAACCTGACCTCGTCGTCACTAGTATCTTCCTCCAAATCCTCTGCTGACTTCATCTCTTGGCTGACTGTGGGTTGACAGTAAGTGGGATCTCCAACCTCATCATCATCACCCTGTGCGTTATCACACCCGTCGTCCTCAGAGCCAACCTGTTCCTGCCCTGACAAAAAACTAAAGTTGTCGCTCCAATCAGGTATTTGAGTCTCATCATCGTCTTCCTCATTGTCTCCACCAACAGGAGTTACAGTTTGGGAATGAGGGTCTACATTATGGTCAGAACCTTCTGCGTCTGGTCCTGGATCTGACTCATAAAGATTCTGGGCATCAGTGCAGATCATTTCCTCGTCTGGATTCACAGAAGCGCTAGAGTCGACCTCTGATTCCCAGGCTATAGTATGAGTAAACAGCTCTGCAGACTCAACCATCTGTTCTACCTCATACTCAGACGGGCAGCTGGAGATTTGGGAGCTGTGAGGAAGCAAGTGCGATTGGGGTGACACCTTTGAGGACTGGAGTATTTGTGATGTTGAAGTTGATGTGGAGGAGAGCCCACTTAAAGGAGCACTTGATATCCGTTGAAGCACCTGCTGTTTTTGTGCCTCATCTGGAATTTGTAGCGACTGGCGTGGCCGTAAGAAAGGGATCTTATCACATTGTCCGTTAAAAGAAGTAGACATTTTAGTTTGGCTGGAAGATGGTCTTTCTTCTGCAGATGTTACTGTTGCTTTAACACATACCCCACGGACACAACCTTTTTTCCCCTTCCCAACACGCCTATTCTCCTTTCCACCAGCAGCAGGCCTTTTTCCACTCATTTTGGTGGTTAACTAATTCACAACTCTGGAGTTGTTTGCACAAAAAAAACGATGGCAACCGAGCAGAGCTGAGTGGCCAAACTGTGGTATTAGGCCAAAACTATTGGCAGGGTTAGATGCAGAAAAAAATTATATTCAATTTGCAACCTGATGGAGGTCAGTATAGATGGACTAATAGAACAAGTCCCACACACAGCTAGAAGCCCAAATATTTTTCCAGAGGTAGATGCAGAAAAAAATTGTATTCAGTTTGCAACCTGATGGAGGTCAGTATAGATGGACTAATAGAGAAAGTCCCACACACTGCTAGAAGGCCAAATATTTTTTCAGAGCTAGATGCAGATATAAATTATTTTTAATTTGCAACCTGATGGAGGTCAGTATAGATGGACTAATAGAGAAAGTCCCACACACTGCTAGAAGGCCAAATATTTTTTCAGAGCTAGATGCAGAAAAAAATTATATTCAGTTTGCAACCTGATGGAGGTCAGTATAGATGGACTAATAGAACAAGTCCCACACACAGCTAGAAGGCCAAATATTTTTTCAGAGGTAGATGCAGATAAAAATTATTTTTAATTTGCAACCTGATGGAGGTCAGTATAGATGGACTAATAGAGAAAGTCCCAGATACTGCTAGAAGGCCAAATATTTTTTCAGAGCTAGATGCAGAAAAAAATTATATTCAGTTTGCAACCTGATGGAGGTCAGTATAGATGGACTAATAGAACAAGTCCCACACACAGCTAGAAGCCCAAATATTTTTTCAGAGGTAGATGCAGATAAAAATTATTTTTAATTTGCAACCTGATGGAGGTCAGTATAGATGGACTAATAGAGAAAGTCCCACACACTGCTAGAAGGCCAAATATTTTTTCAGAGCTAGATGCAGACAAAAAATTATTTTGAATTTGCAGCGTGATGTAGGTCAGTATAGATGGACTAATAGAACAAGTCCCACACACTGCTAGAAGGCCAAATATTTTTTCAGATCTAGATGCAGAAAAAAATTATATTCAGTTTGCAACCTGATGGAGGTCAGTATAGATGGACTAATAGAACTAGTCCCACACACTGCTAGAAGCCCAAATATTTTTTCAGAGCTAGATGCAGAAAAAAATTATATTCAATTTGCAACCTGATGGAGGTCAGTATAGATGGACTAATAGAATGATGCTATGCCCAAAAGATTTTACTTCACTAGGTGCAGTAAAAAAATTGGTATTCTATACACAGGTGGTATATTTTGCAACACAGATAGGCTACTCCACTGACTAACACACTCTGCAATAGGCCAAAAATTATTAGCTTTGTTAGATTCAGCCAAATGCTGTGAAAAAAACTTGCACAGCACTGGCACAGACCTGCCTGGCAAAAACTGATAGGAACTGATGTAACCTAGTCCTGAAAAGGACTGCAATTACAATTAGTCTTTACTCCCACAATCTATCTATTTAAGAGCACAGACCTGCCTGATAAAAGTCATAGGAAATGCTGTAACCTAGTCCTTAAAAGGACTGCAATCACAACTATTCCCTACTCCCAAGCTATCTGTAGATTTGTGCGAAAATTGGCTTGAAATTAACAAGGTATAGCGCACACAGCAACAGCGGTGCCGTCTAACTCGCAGCTGCAGTAGTGAGAAAATGGTGGCGACGGGGAAAATGGCTTGGTCTTATAGGGCAAGGACATGTGACATACACTGGCAATGACACATGCCCTTGCTTGTGTGAAAAAAAGCACTTCGCTCCGTGTGTGCGCTGCTGATAGGCTGACAGAGTGCACCTCCCCACTGTAAATGCGGGAAAGAGAAAAAAAAATGGAGATCTTCATTATTCCTGCAGAGATCCATCCCCTGCCCCTCCCCCCACCCCGCTGTACACTAAAACTGCGTATTAACATTAATTTTCATCATTACTGAGAAAAAATCCAGTTATGATTTTGGTGCACGAACAGTTATCGAACATAACCTCGAACAGCCGAATTTTTCTCAAATCGTTCGTGTTAGCCGAACGGCTCGAACACCGCCCAAAACAGCTCGAATTTGAGATTGGCGAACAGTTCGAGTCGAACAACGCTCATCTCTAGTGCTGACCTGACATAACAATTGATTGCTGTACTATGCTTGGTGTTGTATTCAAATACAGATGATGGTTTTGGTACTGTAGCTATGTGTTAATGATAGTTCTGCTGATGTAGTCATGTACTGATGATCAAATCTGTGTGGGGAAAATAATCGCAGCATGCTGTGAGTTAATGCGAAAATAGGATCACACTCACCCATTCAAGTCAATGGGTGCATGTAAAACATCTGACTGCCCTCAGATGTGATTCCAATGCAGTCTGATTCCTGTGGTCTCAATCAATGGAGAAGACGGAGAAATTAAGTTCTCCCTCTTCTCCGCACCTGTGCTGCCATTCTCTCATGCGAGAGAATAGGAACACACTAAGCTGACTCTTTGATTAAACTCGGATTAGAGTTTAATCAGAGTGTTATTAACATAATCGATCCGAATCTCTCTCATCAGAGAATCAACGCTCGTGTGGCCACAGCCTAAACATGTAGTGCGCACATCCTTTGCATATGTATAGTACATTGGATGTTGCAAAGGGCTAAGTGTGGAATGCAATGTGCAGATAAAATATCCTGAAAATCACATTGATCCATTTACAGCTTTGCTAACAACTTTAACATTGTGTAAAGTTGTTTGCTGCTTCTACTGTGGCCTTCATAAGGCCCCCAGCTATTGCTATTGATGTCATTGAGTGTGGCATTGGTAAAGCTAGCATATTTCCTTATTGTCAATTGATGTTTGTTTTTCATAGTCTATATAAAATCATTAGTACCCTGAACATCAATCTCCACTTGTGTTCCTCACCCCTTTCATTTTCCTCATCAGTATTCACATCCTTCCCCACAGGCAGCCCTTTTTATCACTATTGGTGTAAGTTTGTTTGCATCTCTGAGTCAGTGCACTTAAGATAGAATTGTTCCTGCTTCGTATTACAATATACTGAGCTCTCTGTCGTGTTCCATAGGACTGTCTGTAACATCTACTACATCACCTGTACTTATAAAGTTATCAACATGTGTTATCTGTGATGCTAGATAGGGCTGCAGGTAATATCTACTACATTATCTGTACTCAGTGTTACCACTGTGTTACCAGTAGTGCAGATGCTTTCCTCCTCTTGACTCTTTGACTGTTTGGAGTACACTTCTCATACCCATGGAATATAATGGCTGAACAGTTCTACAGACTCGCCCATCTGTGGTTCCCTACAGTCAGTTGCGCAGTTGGACAGTTGTGACACGGGGGGAAGCAAGGGTAATTGGGGTGCTGTGTGTGATGTTGAGGTGGAGGAAGAAGAAAAGAGGCCACTTGAAGCAGCGCTTGCCATCCACTGGAGCACCTGCTCTTTCTGGCCCTTATTAACAAGGCGTATCCCTGTGTGGCTGCCAAAGAAAGAGAGTGGAGTAGACCGTCCAGTAACAGAAGTTGTCAGTTGTCTTCGGATAGGACATGACGGTGTTGGTTCACTAGTGCTTTCACTAACATTACCACCTACCCAACGTATACCTTGAATACCAAGCCTATTACAAGCGCGCTGCTACTATGACCTCTTCTGAGCTCTCCCCAGCCACTACACTCATCAAACACGTCCCCTCGCTTACCATACACAAGCACTATGCTAGCAAAACTGTTAAAAACACTCTAGTTGCCCCGTAATAATTTTCCCGCACTTATCAGCTGAATGATACCGACTTTCTTAAATTTAAGTAAAAATGCTCGCCTTTCCAATCACGAATCCGAATGTGTCATATTCGTGTCGAATTTAACTTCTGAATTCGGATTTCGAACATATTCGCTCATCACTAACAGTAACAACTCCCATAATCTTCTTACCATTGTTATATGAACTCTGTCAGCACTGAATGACTGTTCCAACCAAGTATCTGGACTCAGTGCTTCATGATGTGGCCAATCATTTATTTACACCTTCTCATCTGCTAGCTTTCCCTCGATTTCCACCAGCCCCTATACTTTGATTAACAGCTCTGGCTTCATAGAGCCAGAGAAAGGTGGAGAGAGATGGAAAACAAGCCAATGGGAAGGTGTATTTAAATGATTTGCCCCGGCCATGATGCACCAAATCATTCTGTGCTGAGAGTCTCTATAAGACATAATGGGAGTTGTAGTTCATACAATAGAATTGTATATGCAGGTGCTGACCTGACATAACAATTGATTGCTGTACTATGCTTGGTGTTGTATTCAAATACAGATGATGGTTTTGGTTGTGTAGCTATGTGTTAATGATCGTTCTGCTGATGTAGTCATGTACTGATGACCAAATCTGTGAGGGGAAAATAATTGCAGCATGCTGTGAGTTAATGCGAAAATAGGATCACACTCACCCATTCAAGTCAATGGGTGCATGTAAAACATCTGACTGCCCTCAGATGTGATTCCAATGCAGTCTGATTCCTGTGGTCTCAAACAATGGAGAAGATGGAGAAATTAAGTTCTCCCTCTTCTCCGCACCAGTGCTGCCATTCTCTCATGCGAGAGAATCGGAACACACTAAGCTCTTTGATTAAACTCGGATCAGAGTTTAATCAGAGTGTCATTAACATAATCGATCCGATTCTCTCCCATCAGAGAATCAACGCTCGTGTGGCCGCAGCCTAAACATGTAGTGCGCACATCCTTCGCATATGTATAGTACATTGGATGTTGCAAAGGGCTAAGTGTGGAATGCAATGTGCAGATAAAATATCATGAAAATCACAGCATTGTTCCTGCTTCGTATTACAATATACTGAGCTCTCTGTCATGTTCCATAGGACTGTCTGTAACATCTACTACATCACCTGTACTTATAAAGTTATCAACATGTGTTATCTGTGATGCTAGATAGGGCTGCAGGTAATATCTACTACATTATCTGTACTCAGAGTTACCACTGTGTGTTACCAGTAGTTAACACTATGTGTTATCTGTGTTATTACATATGACTGTGGGTAATATCTGCCTCATTATCTGCACTCAGAGTTATCATTAAGTGCTACCTGTGATGTTACATAGTGCTCAGCGAAACATATAGATATGAGCGGATCAGGCAAAGTTTGAATTTGCCTGTTCATGCGTTTTTCCCAGGAAATTCGATTTACGGAGAAGTTATTTTCCGCAAATTTAATATCCCTTATTATGCTCTGGAGTGTCATTATGAAATCATGACCCTAAGGACCTCCCATGCACATGCGCTGAACCCTCCCAGACTCCATGACATCCAGAAAGTCCTGGCACAGTGCTGGAGATATAAGGTTTCCATGGCTCACCAGGCGATCTGAGTATGCAATAAGTACCTGGCAGGTGGCAGTGAGTAGCAAATGGGCTGGAAAGGTCAGCAGTAGTGTTGAGCCACCCCCGTAGTGTTCGGGTTCGGTTCGTCGAACACCGGCATGTTCGAGGAACTGTTCGTCGAACTGTTCGTCGAACACCTTAGAACACCGTCGAACACCGTTAAAACCAATGGCAGGCAAACAAAAACACATAGGAACACATAGAAAACACCTTCAAAGGTGTCCAAAAGCTGACAAACTGCTCAGAAGACGCTTTCTTTAAAAAAGCCGGCCGGCAATTCAGCAGCTGCATACACCGGTACCCGACAATTTAGACATGAAGGAATAGAGCATCACACATAGATTAGATAGATAGAAACATGTCAGCCACATATATACGAAGTACAGTGACAGTGTTGCTTACTGTACTTGTCATTTAGTGTAAAGGATTTATTAAAAAATATAATAGTGTTTTCGTGCACCGTCTCTTTAAAAAAGCCGGCCGGCAATTCAGCAGCGGTACCCGACAATTTATAACAGACAGAATAGAGCTTCACACATAGATTAGATAGATAGAAACATGTCAGTCACATATATATGAAGTACTGTGACAGTGTTGCTTACTGTACTTGTCATTTACTGCAAAGGATTTATTAAAAAAAATAATAGTGTTTTCATGCACCGTCTCTTTAAAAAAGCCGGCCGGCAATTCAGCATCTGTACCCGACAATTTATAACAGACAGAATAGAGCTTCACACATAGATTAGATAGATAGAAACATGTCAGTCACATATATAATAAGTACAGTGACAGTGTTGGTTACTGTACTTGTCATTTAGTATTAAAATAAAGGATTTATTATTAAAAAAAATTGGCGTGGGGTTCCCCTTAATTTTAGGCTCTAGCGGAGGTTAAGCAGACAGCTGGGGCAGATGTTTGAAGCATGGGAAGGGGGTTATACCCACGGAGCTTCCCAGGCTACTAATATCAGCCCCCAGCTGAATACCTAGCCTTTACTAGCTATTAAAATGGAGGACCCCCCCCAAAAAAATGACGTGGGGTCCCCCCTAATTTAATAGCTAGCAAAGGCTAGGCAGACAGCTGGGGGCTGATATTAATAGCCCAGGAAGGGAGCCATGAATATTGGCCCCCTCCCAGGCTAGAAACACCAGCCGTCAGCCGCCCCAGAAATGGCGCATCCATAGGATGCGCCAATTCTGGCACTTAGCCTCGCTCTTCCACGCTGCCCTGGTGCGGTGGCAGGGGGTAATAGGGTTGGGGTTGATGTCAGCTTATAATGCCAGCTGACATCAAGCCCAGGTTAGTAATGGAGAGGCGTCTATAAGACACCCCCATTACTAACCCCATAGTCAAAGTTAAAAAAAAACACAAACACCCAGAATAAAGTCCTTTAATTGAAATAAAGACACAATTCTTTATTGTTCTAAATTAAACCATACTTACCATCACGCCCATTCCAGCTGAAGCCAACGATCTCCTGCAATAAAAGAAAAATAATAAAGCAACCTCATCCTTACCTTTCCATGGTTCCCAGGACAGCTTCAGCTCTGCTACATCGAGATGACAGGCTGGACCGCAGCAGAACGCTGCCATCCAGCCTGTCATCCCGCAGACACTGAGAAGCGCAGGCATGCTTGTGCTCCTCAGTGTCTGACTGTGACGGCATCCAGATGAGCCGACAATGAACTCGGCTCACCTCATGTACGTCACTGACAGCGTGGGAAAATTCTCCTGCACTCAGCGCTTCAGCGTGAGAATTTTCCCACGCTGTCAGTGACGTGCATGAGGTGAGCCGAGTTCATTGGACATGACCTCGGCTCATCTGGATGCCGTCACAGCGAGACACTGGGTAGCGCAAGCAAGCCTGCGCTTCTCAGTGTCTGCGGGATGACAGGCTGGATGGCAGCGTTCTGCTGCGGTCCAGCCTGTCATCTCGATGTAGCAGAGCTGAAGCTGTCGTGGGAGCCATGGAAAGGTAAGGATGATGTTGCTTTATTATTTTACTTTTATTGCAGGAGATCATTGGCTTCAGCTGGAATGGGCGTGGCGGTAAGTATGGTTTAATTTAGAACAATAAAGAATTGTGTGTTTATTTCAATTAAAGGACTTTTTCTGGGTGTTTGTGTTTTTTTTAAATACTTTACTAGAAATTCATGGTGGTCATGTCTAATATTGGCGTGACCCCATGAATTTCGGGCTTAGGGCCAGCTGATAATGCCAAGCTGGCCTTAACCCCTTTATTACCCAGTGAGCCACCGCACCAGAGCCCTGGATGAGTTGGGTACAGCGCCAGAAGATGGCGCTTCTATGAACGCGCCATTTTCCGGGGCGGCTGCGGACTGCAATTTGCAGCGGGTGGGGCCCAGAAAGCTTGGGCCTCCCTGCGCTGCAGATTCCAGCCCCCAGCTGCCTAGTTGTACCTGGCTGGACACAAAAATAGGGCGAAGCTCCACGTATTTTTTTTTTAAATTCATGGAATAATTAAGAAAAAAAGGGCTTCCATATATTGTTGTGTCCGGCTAGGTACAAATAGGCAGCTGGTGGTTGGGAGCAGCCCATTCCTGCCTGCTGTACCTGACTGGACACAAATATAGGGCGAAGCCCCACATCAATTTTTTTTTCATTATTTCATGAATTTCCTGAAATAATTTAAAAAAAATTGACGTGGGGCTTCGCCCTATATTTGTGTCCAGTCAGGTACAGCAGGCAGGAACGGGCTGCCCCCAACCACCAGCTGCCTATTTGTACCTGGCCAGACACAACAATATAGGGAAGCCCTTTTTTAAAAAAATTATTTCATGAAATAATTAAAAAAAAATTGACGTGGGGCTTCGCACTATATTTGTGTCCAGCCAGGTACAGCAGGCAGGGACAGGCTGCCCCCAACCACCAGCTGCCTATTTGTACCTGGCCGGACACAACAATATAGGGAAGGCCTTTTTTTCTTAATTATTCCATGAATTTCATGAAATAATTTTAAAAAAAAATGCATGGGGCTTCGCCCTATTTTTGTGCCCAGCCAGGTACAACTAGGCAGCTGGGAGCTGGAATCCGCAGCGCAGGGAGGCCCAAGCTTTCTGGGCCCCACCCGCAGCAAATTGCAGTCCGCAGCCGCCCCAGAAAATGGCGCGTTCATAGAAGCGCCATCTTCTGGCGCTGTACCCAACTCATCCAGGGCCCTGGTGCGGTGGCTCACTGGGTAATAAAGGGGTTAAGGCCAGCTTGACATTATCAGCTGGCCCTAAGCCCGAAATTCATGGGGTCACGCCAATATTAGACATGACCACCATGAATTTCTAGTAAAGTATTTAAAAAAACACAACACCCAGAATAAAGTCCTTTAATTGAAATAAACACACAATTCTTTATTGTTCTAAATTAAACCATACTTACCATCACGCCCATTCCAGCTGAAGCCAATGTCTTCTGCAATAAAAGTAAAATAATTAAGCAACCTCATCCTTACCTTTCCATGGTTCCCACGACAGCTTCAGCTCTGCTACATCGAGATGACAGGCTGGACCGCAGCAGAACGCTGCCATCCAGCCTGTCATCCCGCGGACACTCAGAAGCGCAGGCATGCTTGCGCTCCTCAGTGTCTCGCTGTGACGGCATAAAGATGAGACAAGCTCATGTCCAATGAACTCGGCGCACCTCATGCACGTCACTGACAGCGTGGGAGAATTCTCCTGCACTCAGCACTTCAGCGTGAAAATTCTCCCACGCTGTCAGTGACGTACATGAGGTCAGCTGAGTTCATTGGAGATGAATGAGCTCACCTCATGCACGTCACTGACAGCGTGGGAAAATTCTCACGCTGAAGCGCTGAGTGCAGGAGAATTTTCCCACGCTGTCAGTGACGTGCATGAGGTGAGCTCATTCATGTCCAATGATCTCAGCTCACCTCATGCACGTCACTGACAGCGTGGGAAAATTCTCCTGCACTCAGCGCTACAGCGTGAGAATTCTCCCACGCTGTCAGTGACGTGCATGAGGTGAGCTCATTCATGTCCAATGAACTCAGCTGACCTCATGCACGTCACTGACAGCGTGGGAGAATTCTCACGCTGAAGTGCTGAGTGCAGGAGAATTCTCCCACGCTGTCAGTGACGTGCATGAGGTGCGCCGAGTTCATTGGACATGAACTCGTCTCATCTTTATGCCGTCACAGCCAGACACTGCAGAGCGCAAGCATGCCTGCGCTTCTCAGTGTCTGCGGGATGACAGGCTAGATGGCAACGTTCTGCTGCGGTCCAGCCTGTTATCTCGATGTAGCAGAGCTGAACCTGTCGTGGGAACCATGGAAAGGTAAGTATGAGGTTGCTTTATTATTTTTCTTTTATTGCAGGAGATCGTTGGCTTCAGCTGGAATGGGCGTGATGGTAGGTATGGTTTAATTTAGAACAATAAAGGAATGTGTCTTTATTTCAATTAAAGGACTTTATTCTGGGTGTTTGTGTTTTCTTTTAACTTTGACTATGGGGTTAGTAATGGGGGTGTCTTATAGACGCCTCTCCATTACTAACCTGGGCTTGATGTCAGCTGGCATTATAAGCTGACATCAACCCCAACCCTATTACCCCCTGCCACCGCACCAGGGCAGCGTGGAAGAGCGAGGCTAAGTGCCAGAATTGGCGCATTCTATGGATGCGCCATTTCTGGGGCGGCTGACGGCTGGTGTTTCTAGCCTGGGAGGGGGCCAATATTCATGGCTCCCTTCCTGGGCTATTAATATCAGCCCCCAGCTGTCTGCCTAGCCTTTGCTAGCTATTAAATTAGGGGGGACCCCACGTCATTTTTTTTGGGGGGTCCCCCATTTTAATAGCTAGTAAAGGCTATGTATTCAGCTGGGGGCTGATATTAGTAGCCTGGGAAGCTCCGTGGGTATTACCCCCTTCCCAGGCTTCAAACATCTGCCCCAGCCGTCTGCTTAACCTCCGCTAGAGCCTAAAATTAAGGGGAACCCCACGCCAATTTTTTTAATAATAAATCCTTTATTTTAATACTAAATGACAAGTGCAGTAACCAACACTATCACTGTACTTCATATATATGTGACTGACATGTTTCTATCTATCTAATCTATGTGTGATGCTCTATCTTTCTGTTCTAAATTGTCGGGTACCGCTGCTGAATTGCCGGCCGGCTTTTTTAAAGAGACAGTGCATGAAAACACTATTATTTTTTTAAATAAATCCTTTACACTAAATGACAAGTACAGTATGCAACACTATCACTGTACTTATTATATATGTGACTGACATGTTTCTATCTATCTAATCTATGTGTGAAGCTCTATTCTTTCTGTTCTAAATTGTCGGGTACAGATGCTGAATTGCCGGCCGGCTTTTTTAAAGAGACGGTGCATGAAAACACTAATATTTTTTTTAATAAATCCTTTACACTAAATGACAAGTGCAGTAACCAACACTGTCACTGTGCTTCTTATATGTGTGACTGACATGTTTCTATCTATCTAATCTATGTGTGATGCTCTATTCCTTCTTGTCTAAATTGTCGGGTACCGGTGTATGCCGCTGCTGAATTTGCCGGCCGGCTTTTTTAAAGAGAGTGTCTTCTGAGCAGTTTGTCAGCTTTTGGACACCTTTGCAGGTGTTTTCTATGTGTTTCTATGTGTTTTTGTTTGCCTGCCATTGGTTTTAACGGTGTTCGACGGTGTTCTAAGGTGTTCGACGAACAGTTCGATGAACAGTTCCTCGAACATCCCGGTGTTCGACGAACCGAACCGAACCCGAACACTACGGGGGTGGCTCAACACTACTTGTAAGCGCCAGCCTACTCACTACGTTCAACCGCTCTGCTCCTCCAAAGGTCTGACCACCTTGCTGGGCTGCTTCTTGCAGACATTTCCAGCACTACTAATCTCTCGTGTTGCTGAGAGTCACCATCGAACTATAAAGAGGCACAACCACACTTTGCAGGAATTTATATTCACTGTATTCTGCAGAGTTCTGTCTTCCTGGCCTATCCCCTGCCAGCAAGTGGTATATTAGGCAGCTCCTCCCTCCTCATTATGCCTGAACTTAGCTCCTAGTTGCCATTTACTCTAGTGCTCTGTCAAGGTGTTGTATTGTAGTGACTTTCCTGTTACAAACTCGGCTTGTTCTCTCGCTTTGCTTGACCTTTCCACTCCTGACTCCAGCTATGTCTGAACCTGTGCTTACCTGCTCTGACCTTGGACTTCATGAACACATCTCTGCCTATGGCATCGGTGCCTAGTATCCCTGCCTTGGCTCATTGATCAGCTGCTGCAGGTCTGGGCACTGCTCTGGAATGGCACCTGGTGGCTACCCTATTTTCTCAAGCCTAGCCTCATCATCAAAGGCTCTAGTGAAGACAAGGTAGTCACTTAATTTTGCCCCTTCAGGGTAAGCCCTGCCAGTGGCACAGTGGGTCCACACTCACTGTCATCAAAATAAGCTCAGGCCATGGAACTTGCTGACAAATCAGGACCCAGAGACTCCAAGTCTCATGTTCAAGTCCTGTACTAGGAGGTTTGTTCTCAACCTGGGCATCAAGAACAGCTGATGCAGGCAATTAATGTGGCGGCAACAAGGCATGAGCGAACATTTCAATGTTCAGTTCGGAAAAGTTTGCCGATCAAATTGATATTCGCCAAATTTATTCGCTGAATGTTTGTCGAACATTTCCGAATCCCATGGGAGTCAATGGGGGGACCAAAAAAATGCATAGACAACACCTAGAAGTGGGACTAAAAGCTGCCAAAACACATCAAATTAGGTGTAGACACCTGGGAAGTGCCATCAATTGACCCAGAGTACATGTACTATAATTATTATTACTGTGACAGCAACATTTATTTAGTTGCGCTTTACATGTCAAAAGGGGTCACCGACTGGTACATCAGGAGAGAGGACCCTGCCTGCGAGGGCTCACTGTCATGGACGTGGTTTGTGGAACCACTGTGCCACGGACCCCGGAGAGCCTGGAGGGGCGTGACTAAGCGAGCACCGGACTGTTCACTAGAGCCTCTGATGGTGAAGTTAGACTTGGCTCCCAATGAACGCCAGGTGCCACTCCAAGACAGAACAACGGACGTGCAGCAGCTGGACCCAGTAGGACAGACTAGATGGTGCAGCAGGCAGAGTCTGTATCAGAGTGCAGCAGGCAGTGTCTGTATCAGGAGTGCAGCAAGGACTGGTACGCAATCTTACACAACTTAGACTGCAGAACAGGAAGATTCCACTACAGCCAACCCAATAGATGGAGACCCAATCAGCATTCCCCACATTTAAAAAAATTAGTGGCAGACACTAGCAATGTCTAATCAATTTCACTACATTTAATCACAAATGTCCTATTTTTACCACAATACCTGGCAATATTGAGTAGGCACTTCTTAAAGCAAAGATATAATCAACAGATCCCACCAGGTGTTCTATTTGCTCCTGGTGGTAATTAGAAGTGACACAGATTAGTATAACAATTATTTTTTTTATTAGAAATATTTTTAAAATTACTATGTTAAAACAGAAAAAGGTGCAGGAAAAAAGGAGTCACATTAATTAGGCTCACAGGTGCACAGAGCAATGAGTGACATGGAGGTCAGAGGGCCATAACTAAACCGTTTTTTCCATTTATAGCAACTGCGTCTCCTGTACACTGTTGGCCTAAGCAGTGAATGGAAGGCTTTCCAAAAATTATGAGGAACTGCAAAGCCCCTTGAAACAGACGTGGATTACAGCATACTAAAAACCTTCTACCCATTATTGGGGAGTGGGTCTCCGTTAGTTTTCGCCTTTGCATTGAAAAGCAAAAGGTGACTAAAATTAGGAGGAAATGCAATGCCCGTTGGAAGAGTCGTGGAGGTTAGAGGTAATTAAAAACAACATTTCAATGCCCCTCGGAAGAGACGTGGAGGTCACAGTCACTTAACAAGAAGCTTTTAATGCCCCTTGGAAGAGACATGGAGGTCGCATTATCTTAACAAGATGGTTTTAATGCCCCTCGAAAGAGAGGTGGAGGTCGCAGTAGCATAACAAGACGCTTCTAATGCCCCTTGGAAAAGTGGTGGAGGTCGCAGTAGCTTAACAAGATGGTTTTAATGCCCATCAGAAGAGACGTGGAGGTCAGAGTGGTAAAACAAGATGGTTTTAATGCCCCTTGGAAGAGACGTGGAGGTCAGAGTGGAATAACAACACGCTTTTAATGCCCCTCTGGAGAGACGTGGAGGTCCCAGTAGCTTAACAAGACGCTTTTAATGCACCTTAGAAGAGACGTGGAGGTCGCAGTAGCATAACAAGGTTTTAATGCCCCTTACAAGAGCCATACAGTACAGCATATTCCAAACATTATTCCCATTATTGGGAATTGGGTCTCCCATAGTCTTTGCTTATGGCTTCCAAGGAAAAGCTGCCAAAAATTAGGATGGAGGAACTTGCAAAGCCCCTTACAAGAGCCATGCAGTACAGCAAAAGCTGACAAAAATTATGAGGAAATGCAATGCCCGTTCGAAGAGTCATGGTGGTCCCAGTAGCTTAACAAGACCGTTTTAATGCCCCTCAGAAGGGGTGTGGAGGTCAGAGTGGTATAACAAGATGCTTTTAATGCCCCTTGGAAAAGTGGTGGAGGTCGCAGTAGTTTAACAAGACGGTTTTAATGCCCATCGGAAGAGACATGGAGGTCGCAGTAGCTTAACAAGATGCTTTTAATGCCCCTCAGAAGAGACGTGGAGGTCAGAGTGGTATAACAACACGCTTTTAATGCCCCTCAGAAGAGACGTGGAGGTCAGAGTGGTATAACAACACGCTTTTAATACTCCTCAGAAGAGACGTGGAGGTCAGAGTGGTATAACAAGATGGTTTTAATGCCCCTCAGAAGAGACGTGGAGGTCACAGTAGCTTAACAAGAATCTTTTAATGCCCCTCAGTAGAGACGTGGAGGTCAGAGTGGAATAACAACATGCTTTTAATGCTCCTCAGAAGAGACATGGAGGTCAGAGTGGTATAACAACACGCTTTTAAGGCCACTCAGAAGAGACGTGGAGGTCAGAGTGGTATAACAACACGATTTTAATGCCCTTCAGAAGAGACGTGGAGGTCAGAGTGGTATAACAAGATGCTTTTAATGCCCCTCAGAAGAGACGTGGAGGTCAGAGTGGTATAGCAACACGCTTTTAATTCCCCTCAGAAGAGACGTGGAGGTCAGAGTGGTATAACAACATGCTTTTCATGCCCCTCAGAAGAGACGTGGAGGTCACAGTGGTATAACAACACGCTTTTAATGCCCCTTGGAAGAGACGTGGAGGTCAGAGTGGTATAACAACATGCTTTTAATGCCCCTTGTAAGAGACTTGGAGGTCAGAGTGGTATAACAACACGCTTTTAATGCCCCTTGGAAGAGACGTGGAGGTCAGAGTGGTATAACAAGATGGTTTTAATGCCCCTCAGAAGTGAATTGGAGGTCACAGTAGCTTAACAAGACGCTTTTAATGCCCCTTAGAAGAGACATGGAGGTAAGAGTGGTATAACAACATGCTTTTGATGCCCCTCAGAAGAGACGTGGAGGTCAGAGTGGTATAACAACACGCTTTTGATACCCCTCAGAAGAGAATTGGAGGTCACAGTAGCTTAACAAGACGCTTTTAATGCCCCTTAGAAGAGACGTGGAGGTCAGAGTGGTATAACAAGATGCTTTTAATGCCCCTCAGAAAAGACGTGGAGGTCAGAGTGGTATAACAACACGCTTTTAATGCCCCTCAGAAGAGACGTGGAGGTCAGAGTGGTATAACAACACGCTTTTAATGCCCCTCAGAAGAGACGTGGAGGTGGCAGTAGCTTAACAAGACGCTTTTAATGCCCCTCAGAAGAGACGTGGAGATCAGAGTGTTGTAAAAAGACGCTTTTAGTGCCTCTCAGAAGAGATGTGGAGGTCACAGTGGTATAACAACATGCTTTTAATGCCGCTCAGAAGAGACGTGGAGGTCAGAGTGGTATAACAACAAGCTTTTAATGCCCCTCAGAAGAGACGTGGAGGTCAGAGTGGTATAAGAACACGCTTTTAATGCCCCTTGGAAGAGACGTGGAGGTCAGAGTGGTATAATAACAAGCTTTTAATGCCCCTCAGAAGAGATGTGGAGATCAAAGTGGTATAACAACACGCTTTTAATGACCCTTGGAAGAGACGTGGAGGTAAGAGTGGTATAACAACACTCTTTTAATGCCCCTCAGAAGAGACGTGGAGGTCAGAGTGGTATAACAACATGATTTTAATGCCCCTTGGAAGAGAAATGGAGGTCAGAGTGGTATAACAACACGCTTTTAATGCCCCTCAGAAGGGACATGGAGGTCCCAGTAGCTTAACAAGACGCTTTTAATGCCCCTCGGAAAAGTGGTGGAGGTCCCAGTAGCTTAACAACACGCTTTTAATGCCCTTTGGAAGAGACGTGGAAGTCAGAATGGTATAACAACTAGAGATGAGCGGTGTTCGACTCAAACTGTTCGAGCTGTTTTGGGCGGTGTTCGAGCCGTTCGGCGAACACGAACAATTTGAAAAAAATTCGGCTGTTCGAGGTTATGTTCGATAATTGTTCGTGAACCAAAATCTTAACTGGATTTTTTCTCAGTAATGCTGAAAATTAATGTTAATACACAGTTTGAGTGTACAGCGGGGCCGGGGGAGGGGCAGGGGATGGACCCCTCAGAAATAATGAAGAGCTTCATTTTTTTTCTCTTTCCCACATTTACAGTGGTGAGGTGCAATCTGTCAGCCTATCAGCAGCGCACACACGGAGCAAACTGCTTTTTTTCACACAAGCAAAGGATTGTGTCATTGCCAGTGTATGTCACATGTCCTTGACCTATAAGACCCAACCATTTTCCCCGTCGCCACCATTTTCTCACTGCTGCAGCTGCTTGTTAGACGGCACAGCTGTTGCTCTGTGCGCTAGATTTTCAGTGTTAATTTCAAGCCAATTTTCTCACAAATCTACAGATAGCTTGGGAGCAGTGAATAGATGTGATTGCAGTCCTTTTGAGGACTAGGTTACATCATTTCCTACGACTTTTATCAGGCAGGTCTGTGCTCTTAAATAGATAGGTTGGGAGTAAAGACTAATTGTAATTGCAGTCCTTTTGAGGGCTAGGTTACATCAGTTCCTATCACTTTTTGCCAGGCAGGTCTGTGCCAGTGCTGTGCAAGTTTTTTTCACAGCATTTGGCTAAATCTAGCAAAGCAAATCCTTTTTGGCCTCTCGCAGTGTGTGTTAATCAGTGGAGTAGCCTATCTGTGTTGCAAGCTACACCACCTCTGTATAGAATACAAATTTTTATACTGCACCTAGCGAAGTAAAACCTTTTGGGCATAGCATCATTCTATTAGTCCATCTATACCAACCTCCACTAGGTTGCAAATTCAAAATAATTTTTATCTGCATCTAGCTCTGAAAAAATATTTCGGCTTGTAGGAGTGTGTGGGACTTGATCTATTAGTCCATCTATACTAACCTCCACCAGGTTGCAAATTCAATATAATTTTTTTCTGCATCTAGCTCTGAAAAAATATTTTGGCTTGTAGCAGTGTGTGGGACTTGTTCTATTAGTCCATCTATACTAACCTGCACCAGGTTGCAAATTCAATATAATTTTTATCTGCATCTAGCTCTGAAAAAATATTTCGGCTTGTAGCAGTGTGTGGGACTTGTTCTATTAGTCCATCTATACTAACCTCCACCAGGTTGCAAATTCAATATAATTTCTATCTGCATCTAGCTCTGAAAAAATATTTTGTTTTGTAGCAGTGTGTGGGACTTGTTCTATTAGTCCATCTATACTAACCTCTAACAGGCTGAAAATTCAATATAATTTTATCTACATCTAGCTCTGAAAAAATATTTTGGCCTGTAGCAGTGTGTGGGACTTGTTCTATTAGTCCATCTATACTAACCTCCACCAGGTTGCAAATTCAATATAATTTTTATCTGCATCTAGCTATGAAAAAATATTTCGGCTTGTAGCATTGTGTGGGACTTGTTCTATTAGTCCATCTATACTAACCTCCACCAGGTTGCAAATTCAATATACTTTTTATCTGCATCTAGCTCTGAAAAAATATTTCGGCTTGTTGCAGTGTGTGGTACTTGTTCTATTAGTCCATCTATACTAACCTCCACCAGGTTGCAAATTCAATATAATTTTTATGTGCATCTAGCTCTGAAAAAATATTTTGGTTTGTAGCAGTGTGTGGGACTTGTTCTATTAGTCCATCTATACTAACCTCTAACAGGCTGAAAATTCAATATAATTTTTATCTACATCTAGCTCTGAAAAAATATTTTGGCCTGTAGCAGTGTGTGGGACTTGTTCTATTAGTCCATCTATACTAACCTCCACCAGGTTGCAAATTCAATATAATTTTTATCTGCATCTAGCTATGAAAAAATATTTCGGCTTGTAGCATTGTGTGGGACTTGTTCTATTAGTCCATCTATACTCACCTCCACCAGGTTGCAAATTCAATATAATTTTTATCTGCATCTAGCTCTGAAAAAATATTTCGGCTTGTAGCAGTGTGTGGGACTTGTTCTATTAGTCCATCTGTACTAACCTCCACCAGGTTGCAAATTCAATATAATTTTTATCTGCATCTAGCTCTGAAAAAATATTTCGGCTTGTAGCAGTGTGTAGGACTTGTTCTATTAGTCCATCTATACTAACCTCCACCAGGTTGCAAAGTCAATATCATTTTTATCTGCATCTAGCTCTGAAAAAATATTTCGGCTTGTAGCAGTGTGTGGGACTTGTTCTATTAGTCCATCTATACTAACCTCCACCAGGTTGCAAATTCAATATAATTTTTTTCTGCAACTAGCTCTGAAAAAATATTTCGGCTTGTAGCAGTGTGTGGGACTTGTTCTATTAGTCCATCTATACTAACCTCCACCAGGTTGCAAATTCAATATAATTTTTATCTGCATCTAGCTCTGAAAAAATATTTTGGCTTGTAGCAGTGTGTGGGACTTGTTCTATTAGTCCATCTATACTAACCTGCACCAGGTTGCAAATTCAATATAATTTTTATCTGCATCTAGCTCTGAAAAAATATTTCGGCTTGTAGCAGTGTGTGGGACTTGTTCTATTAGTCCATCTATACAAACCTCCACCAGGTTGCAAATTCAATATAATTTTTATCTGCATCTAGCTCTGAAAAAATATTTCGGCTTGTAGGAGTGTGTGGGACTTGATCTATTAGTCCATCTATACTAACCTCCACCAGGTTGCAAATTCAATGTACTTTTCATCTGCATCTAGCTCTGAAAAAATATTTCGGCTTGTTTCAGTGTGTGGTACTTGTTCTATTAGTCCATCTATACTAACCTCCACCAGGTTGCAAATTCAATATAATTTTTATCTGCATCTAGCTCTGAAAAAATATTTTGGTTTGTAGCAGTGTGTGGAACTTGTTCTATTAGTCCATCTATACTAACCTCTAACAGGCTGAAAATTCAATATAATTTTTATCTACATCTAGCTCTGAAAAAATATTTTGGCCTGTAGCAGTGTGTGGGACTTGTTCTATTAGTCCATCTATACTAACCTCCACCAGGTTGCAAATTCAATATAATTTTTATCTGCATCTAGCTATGAAAAAATATTTCGGCTTGTAGCATTGTGTGGGACTTGTTCTATTAGTCCATCTATACTAACCTCCACCAGGTTGCAAATTCAATATAATTTTTATCTGCATCTAGCTCTGAAAAAATATTTCGGCTTGTAGCAGTGTGTGGGACTTGTTCTATTAGTCCATCTATACTAACCTCCACCAGGTTGCAAATTCAAAATAATTTTTATCTGCATCTAGCTCTGAAAAATATTTCGGCTTGTAGCAGTGTGTGGGACTTGTTCTATTAGTCCATCTATACTAACCTCCACCAGGTTGCAAATTCAATATAATTTTTTTCTGCATCTAGCTCTGAAAAAATATTTCGGCTTGTAGCAGTGTGTGGGACTTGATCTATTAGTCAATCTATACTAACCTCCACCAGGTTGCAAATTCAAAATAATTTTTATCTGCATCTAACCCAGCCAATACTTTTCGGCTTATACCACAGTTTAGCCACTCAGCTGTGCTCGGTTCCCATCCATTGTTTTTTGTGCAAACAACTCCAGAGTTGTCAATTAGTTTACCACCAAAATGAGTGGAAAAAGGCCTGCTGCTCGTGGAAAGGGGAATAGGCGTGTTGGGAAGGGAAAAAAAAGTTGTGTCCATGGGGTAGGTGTTAAAGCAACAGTAACATCTGCAGAAGAAAGACCATCTTCCAGCCAAATTAAGATGTATACTTCTTTTAGCGGACAATGTGATAAGATCCCTTTCTTACGGCCACACCAATCACTACAAATTCCAGATGAGGCACAAAAACAGCAGGTGCTTCAACGGATATCAAGTGCTCCTTTAAGTGGGCTCTCCTCCACCTCATTTTCAACATCACAATTACTCCAGTCCTCAGAGGTGTCACCCCAATAGCACTTGCTTCCTCACAGCTCCCAAGTCTCCAGCTGCCCATCTGAGTATGGGGTAGAATAGATGGTTGAGTCTGCAGAGCTGTTTACTCATACTATAGCCTGGGAATAAGAGGTCGGCTCCAGAGCTTCTGTGAATCCAGATGAGGAAATGATCTGCACTGATTCCCAGAATCTTTATGAGTCGGATCCAGGACCAGATGTTGAAGGTTCTGACCATAATGTAGACCCTCGTTCCCAAACTGTAACTCCTGTTGGTGGAGACAATGAGGAAGACAATGATGAGACTCAAATACTTGATTGGAGCGACAACTTGAGTTTTTTGTCAGGGCAGGAAGAGGTTGGCTCTGAGGACGACGGGTGGGATAACACACAGGGTGATGATGACGAGGTTGGAGATCCCACTTACTGTCAACCCACAGTCAGCCTGTCGATGAGGTCAGCAGAGGAGGTGGAGGAGGATGCTAGTGACGACGAGGTCAGGTTGCGCATTCCTGGACAGAGACGTAATACTGGAAGCACGTCAACAACTCTATCCTCAAACACAACTCTGCCTCTGACCACAAGTCGTGGTGGCTCTTCAGGTGGCATGGGTGCTAAGACTTGCATAGCCTGGGCATTTTATCAGAACGATAAGGATGACCCAACTCGTGTTATCTGTAACATTTGTCAACAAAACCAAAGTAGAGGCCAAAAAATACATAGTTTGAGTACTTCATGCATGAACCGGCACATGGATATGAAGCATAAGATGCAGTGGGAACCTCACTGTGCTACAATGCGGCCTGGCTGGCCGGGCCAAACACAGTCTGACACATCTTGTGCATCCATGGCCTCTTCATCCTCTGTGACTGGGGGACAGCAGTCACACCTGTTTTGGGACGCAGACCTGCCACCTCTTTACCCGCAACAGCCAGCGTGATTGGCAGGTCATCATTTTATTTGGAGGTGGAAACACCAGCTGGTGTTCAGCGCTGTCTGACATCGATAGCACCACCTTTGGATCAAGGCAACCTAACATGTCCACCTGCATCTTCCTCACAGACCGGCAGTTTGCCGGGGACACCCTTCGCAACCCCGTCTAAGAACAACAGCCAGCCCTCGGTTCCTCAGATGTGGACAATTAAAAGACCATTTCCTCCTAGCCATGAGAAAGCTAAGAGGTTGAATTTCACCATCTGCAAGCTCTTGGCTACAGAAATGCTGCCTTTCCGCCTGGTGGACACAGAGGATTTTCGAGACCTTATGTCCGTCGCAGTGCCCCAGTACCAGATGCCCAGTCGGCACTACTTCTCAAAGAAAGGTGTGCCTGCGCTCCACCAGCATGTCGCACACAACATCACTGCTTCTTTGAGAAACTCTGTGTGTCACAGGGTGCATTTCACCACAGACACTTGGACTTGTAGGCATGGACAGGAGAGTTACATGTCGCTGACTGGGCACTGGGTAACTATGGTGACAGCAGGAAAAGGAGCTGCTGTCCAAGTCTCGCCGTCCCCACGATTTGTGCGTCAATCCTCTTTATCTCGAAGTTCCTCCACTGCTTCTGCCTCCTCAACCTCCTCTCGGTCCTCCACCTGCACCCAAAGCCTGTCTGGTCATGCCACAAGCTTTCTAACTGCGCAGAAGGGATCCTGAACACCTCCTTACTATGCTGGCAGCAGGGCTCAACGTCATCAGGCCGTTTTTACTTTGAAATGTTTGGGAAATGTGAGTCACACAGCTGAAGAATTGTTGTCAGCTCTGGAGAACCAGTTTCATGAATGGTTGTCTCCACTGTACCTGAAACCATGGAATGCCGTGTGCGACAATGCTGCAAACCTGGGTGCGGCCATTCAACGGGGCAATGTCACACACGTGCCTTGTGTGGCTCACGTGTTGAACCTGGTTGTCCAGCAATTTTTAGCCCACTATCCCGGACTAGATGGCCTTCTGCAGAGAGCACGGTCGCTGTGTGCTCACTTCCGCCATTCGCATCCCGCAGCTCAGCGACTTACATCTCTACAGAAGTCGTTGGGTCTGCCACTTCACCGGCTAAAATGCGATGTGCCTACCCAGTTGAATTCAAATCTGCACATGTTGCAGCGACTGTGGCAGCACCGACAAGCCCTGGTGCAATACATTCTGACGTATAGCATGGGCCAACGAGATCCAGAGGTGGGGCAAATCACGCTGGAGGAGTGGTCTCAGATCAGGGACCTATGCACCCTTCTGCACAGTTTTGAAATGGCAACGAAGATGTTTAGTGCTGACGATGCCATTATCAGCATGACTATTCCGGTGAGTTACATGCTGGAGCACATGTTAAACAGAATTCGGAGTCAGGTGGTGGCACAAGAGGAGGTGGAGGAAGTAGAGGAGGAGGAGTTGTATGCGGAAGGGCTAACATCTGCAAGGTCCAGACGGTCAGCAGCACAAAGGCAGCAGGCATGGGAGGGTGGGGGAGATGGATTTACTAGGGCGCATGATAGCAGCCAAACTAGTGAGGAAGGTGCAGGAGCCCAGGAAGAAGTGGAGGACGAACTGATGGAAGGCTCATCAGATGAGGGAGACCTTGATCACATTTCTGTTGTGCGAGGTTGGGGGGAGAGGGCAGAGGAAGGAAGCATGATTGTTACCTCGCCACCAACACAACAGGGACTTGGTGCTCCTGGATGCGCCAGACACATGAGTGCCTTCTTGCTGCACTACCTGCAACATTACCCTCGAATTGTGAGAATTAGAAATAATCCTGACTACTGGGTTGCCACACTCTTAGATCCCCGGTACAAAAGTAAATTTGCAGAAATTATTCCTGCCATAGAAAGAGATGCACGCATGCAGGAGTATCAGCAGAGACTGTTGCAGAATCTTACGTGTGCTTTTCCCCAAAACACTAGTGGTGCACGTAGTGAATCTCACAGTTCCAACTTGCCAACCGTGGGACCGTCAAGTGTTCAGCACTCAAAACGTAACAGAAACACAGTATCTGCTGGTAACATCAATTTTGAGGAATCATTTCACCACTTTTTTAGCTCATCCTTTGCAAGGCCACAGTACAGGAGTATCTCCAAGTAAACATTTAAGCCATGACTGTGTCACTGGACCATTGCTCTTTTTGGGCTTCTAATCTGGATAAATAGCCGGAGCTTGCCACTTACGCCTTGGAGATCTTGTCATGCCCCGCAGCCAGCGTTCTGTCTGAACGTGTGTTCAGCGCTGCTGGTGGTGTGCTGACAGTTAAGCGCAAGCGGCTCTCCACTGATAATGTAGACAGATTCACGTTCATAAAGATGAACAAATCATGGATCCGAAACGACTTTTCTACCAGTGTGCCATCCTGGGGAGAGTAAAAGCTTGTTGATTTGTTAAAATTACCTCACCAACCGTTTTAAGCTTTCAAATTACTAATCATGTTTATCTGTATCTTGGCTGGAAAATAATTTGGGCATTGTAGCAGTGTGCAGTACTGATTCTATTAGGCCATCTATAATAAACTCCACCAGATATAAAATTATTAATAATGTTTATCTGTATCTTGGCTGGAAAATAATTTGGGCCTTGTAGCAGTTTGCAGTACTGATTCTATTAGGCCATCTATACTAAACTCCACCAGATTTAAAATTACTATTCATGTTTATCTGTATCTTGGCTGGAAAATAATTTGGGCCTTGTAGCAGTGTGCAGTACTGATTCTATTAGGCCATCTATACTAAACTCCACCAGATTTAAAATTACTAATCATGTTTATCTGTATCTTGGCTGGAAAATAATTTGGGCCTTGTAGCAGTTTGCAATACTGATTCTATTAGGCCATCTATACTAAACTCCACCAGATTTAAAATTACTAATCATGTTTATCTGTATCTTGGCTGGAAAATAATTTGGGCCTTGTAGCAGTTTGCAGTACTGATTCTATTAGGTCATCTATACTAAGCTCCACCAGCTTTCAAATTAATAATAAAGTATAATTAAATAATAATAATTAAAGTGTACTCATTCAAATTAGAGAGACAATTTAAATTAAAAAGATCAGACCTTCCTCCACCGCAGGGGGGCACGCTCGACCGACCAGCGGACAGGCACCAGTATTGGGAGAGGGGGGCTGGCGGTCAGGGTCCACCGCGGCTCTGGCACAAACCCGACAACACGGAGGTCGCACGGGCAGGAACGGACTGGACGTGTCTGGTTCGCACATTTTTGGTTTTAGAAGGGCATGACATGCCTATATCTGTGTCTCCCCATCCTTTTACTCCTCCACCTCTTTTCTTTTCGCATGACTATATGTACTTGTCACTTTTCCATGTGTTAGTTGTGTCTTCTGAGCAGTTTGTCAGCTTTTGGACACCTTTGAAGTGTTTTCTATGTGTTTCTATGTGTTTTTGTTTGCCTGCTATTGGTTTTAACGGTGTTCGAAGGTGTTCGACGAACAGTTCGACGAACATATTGGTGTTCGACGAACAGAACTCGTACACTACGGGGGTGGCTCAACACAAATAACAACACGCTTTTAATGCCCCTCAGAAGAGACGTGGAGGTCAGAGTGGTATAACAACACGCTTTTAATGCCTCTCAAAAGAGACGTGGAGGTCAGAGTGGTTTAACAAGACGGTTTTAATGCCCCTCAGAAGAAATGTGGAGGTCACAGTAAATTAACAAGACGCTTTTAATGCCCCTCAGAAGAGACATGGAGGTCAGAGTGGTAAAGCAAGACGCATTTAATGCCCCTCGGAAAAGTGGTGGAGGTCACAGTAGCTTAACAAGATGCTTTTAATGCCCCTCAGAAGAGACGAGGAGGTACCAGTAGCTTAACAAGATGCTTTTAATGCCCCTCGGAAAAGTGGTGGAGGTCCCATTAGTTTAACAACACGCTTTTAATGCCCCTCAGAAGAGACGTGGAGTTCAGAGTGGTATAACAACACGCTTTTAATGCCCCTCAGAAGAGACGTGGAAGTCAGAGTGGTATAACAACATGCTTTTAATGCCCCTCAGAAGAGACGTGGAGGTCCCAGTAGATTAACAAGAGACACTTTTAATGCCCCTCGGAAAAGTGGTGGAGATCCCAGTAGCTTAACAACAAGCTTTTAATGTCCCTCAGAAGAGACGTGGAGGTCAGAGTAGTTTAACAAGACGGTTTTAATGCCCCTCAGAAGAAATGTGGAGGTCACAGTAGATTAACAAGATGCTTTTAATGCCCCTCAGAAGAGACGTGGAGGTCAGAGTGGTATAACAAGACGCATTTAATGCCCCTCGGAAAAGTGGTGGATGTCCCAGTAGCTTAACAAGACGCATTTAATGCCCCTCAGAAGAGACGTGGAGGTCAGAGTGGTTTAACAAGACGGTTTTAATGCCCCTCAGAAGAAATGTGGAGGTCACAGTGGATTAACAAGACGCTTTTAATGCCCCTCAGAAGAGACGTGGAGGTCAGAGTGGTATAAGAAGACGCATTTAATGCCCCTCAGAAGAGACGTGGAGGTACCAGTAGCTTAACAAGACGCTTTTAATGCCCCTCGGAAGAGTGGTGGAGGACCCAGTAGTTTAACAAGATGCTTTTAATGCCCCTCAGAAGAGACGTGGAGGTCAGAGTGGTATAACATGACGCTTTTAATGCCCCATGGAAAAGTGGTGGAGTTCGTAGTAGTTTAACAAGACGGTTTTAATGCCCCTCGGAAGAGACATGGAGGTCGCAGTAGCTTAACAAGACGGTTTTAATGTCCCTCAGAAGAGACGTGGAGGTCCCAGTAGCTTAACAAGATGCTTTTAATGCCCCTCGGAAAAGTGGTTGAGGTTGCAGAGGCTTAACAAGACGCTTTTAATGCCCCTTACAAGAGCCATCCAGTACAGCATCTTAAAAACATTATTCCCATTATTGGGGAGTGTGTCTCCCATTGTCTTTGCTTATGCCATCCAAGCAAAAGCTGCCAAAAATTAGGACGGAGGAACTTGCAATGCCCCTTACAAGAGCCATGCAGTACAGCATATTACAAACATTATTCCCATTATTGGGGAGTGGGTCTCCCATAGTATTTGCTTATGCCTTCCAAGCAAAAGCTGCCAAAAATTAGGATGGAGGAACTTGCAATGCCCCTTTCAAGAGCCATACAGTACAGCATCTTAAAAATATTATTCCCATTATTGGGGAGTGGGTCTCCCACAGTGTTTGCTAATGCTTTCCAAGCTAAAGCTGTCAAAAATAAGGACGGAGCAACTTTTAATAATGGTAACACGGACCACGGTCACCCTCATGTTATAGTGGTGTTGGAGGCTGAGGATAAGGAGAAGAACATAAAACAGCTGAAATGAGGAAGGGTATACCCATGTGTGGGTGTGAAGCGGTGCATGTGAATACACTTCCCGAAAAAACACAGTGGATTTGACTTTATGTTACTCTGCTGTCATTTGGTGATGATGAGAAGTCTTGCCCAATCCAGCCCTTGTTCATTTTGATAAGGGTCAGCTTGTCAGCATTGTCAGTTGACAGGCGAGTGCGCTTATCAGTTATAATTCCCCCAGCGGTGCTAAAAACATGCTCCGATAACACGCTAGCAGCAGGGCAGGCCAGGACCTCCAAGGCGTATAGAGCGAGTTCATTCCAAGTGTCTAGCTTGGATACCCAATAATTAAAAGGCTCAGAGGAACCACGGAGGACGCTGGTACGGTCAGCATGGTACTCCCTCACCATCTTTTGAAACTTTCCACTCCTTGTGAGAGTACCCCGCGCCTCAGGGCCTGTAAGCTGGGCGGGTCTCAGAAAACTGTCCCAGAATGTTGACAGTGTTCCCCTGCCTCTGCTGGATTGGAGTTGCCTCTCTCTCCCTTGTACGCCTTGGATGGTCAACGAACTGTGACCTCTGCAGCTAGCGTGTTCAGATGGGAATTTTTTTAACAGTTCTGCAGCAAGGGCCTTCTGGTACTGCCCCATTTTTGTAGACCTCTCCACCTCAGGAATAAGAGATTGAAAGTTCTCCTTGTAGCGGGGGTCTAAAAGTGTCACCAACCAGTAATGACTGTCACCCAACATTTTGACAACCCGAGGGTCACGGTTAAGGCAGCGTAACATAAAGTCAGCCATGCGTGTCAGACTGGTAATGGGCAAGACTTCCGTGTCCTCACCAAGATGATGACTGACCATGCTCTCCTCCTCCTCTTCCTCCTCCTCCTCCCCCCTGTCCTCAGGCCACCCACGCTGAACCGACGGTATGACAGTTGTACAGGTACTACCGTCTACAGCGCATGACACAAGCTCATGTTCTTCTTCTTCCTCCTCCTCCTCCTCTCCCTCATGGTCCCCCAATGCACGTTGGGATGAGATGAGGCTGGGCTGTGTGTAATCGACCGCTACGACTTCTTGATCCATCTCATCATACTCTGGCTGTAATGCCTCCTCTTTAATTCTCTGCAGAGAGTGTTGCAAAAGACAGACAAGTGGAATGCTGACGCTAATGATGGCGTCATCGCCACTAGTGTTGAGCCACCCCCGTAGTGTTCGAGTTCGGTTCGGTTCGTCGAACACCCGTGTGTTCGCCGAACTGTTCGTCGAACTGTTCGTCGAACACCTTCGAACACCGTTAAAACCAATGGCAGGCAAACAAAAACACATAGAAACACATAGAAAACACCTTCAAAGGTGTCCAAAAGCTGACAAACTGCTCAGAAGACATAACTAACACATGGAAAAGTGACAAGTACATATAGTCATGCGAAAATAAAAGAGGTGGAGGAGTAAAAGGAGGGGGAGACACAGATATAGGCATGTCATGCCCTTCTAAAATCCAAAAAGTGAGAAGCCGACGCGGCCAGTCCGCTCCTGCCCGTGCCACCTCCGTGTCGCCAGGTTTGTGCCAGAGCCGCGGTGAACCCTGACGGCCAGCCCCCCTCTCCCAATACTGGTGCCTGTCCGCTGGTGGGTCGAGCGAGCCCCCCTGTGGTGGAGGCAGCTCTAAGCTTTTTAATTTAAATTGTCTCTCTAATTTGAATGAATACACTTTAAATCCATTTACAAGTATCTATTGGAGGGCAAGTCTCATGCCAGCAGCCGCGGTAATTCCAGCTCCAGTAGCGTCCACTAAAGCTGCTGCAGTTAAAAAGCTTTTATAAGGATCGAGCTCGGCTGTCCACCGCAAGGCATCCTACTGCCAGTCCCAGCCCCTATGCCTTGGGGTGCCTCCTGATGCTCTTCACTAAGTATCCCATGGTCCCGAAGCATTTCCTTTGAAAAAATTAAGTGTCTAAACTACAGGTGGTGCAGCTTGCTTAACAGCCGGGATAATCCGCTTACTAGCAGACACTGCTACTAGGCACAAAGTATTTCCTGGGCTAGATGCAGTTAAAAATTTGTAATTAGATACTCTCGTTGGATGCTGAGAAAGCATTCCATAGAGTCTCCTGGCACGCCATATATGATTCTCTTAAAAAGCTTGGGGTAGGGGTCTAGGGGACCCTTTTATAGCCAAAATCACGGCCCTGTATCGCAATACGTCACCTAGGCTGAAGATAAATGGAACTGTAGCACCCTGAGGGCTCGGTTGCTAAAGACGTATTGCACCTAACCCAGAGGTGTGATATCTCACTCTCAGGTAAGGATGGAGTGTGGATCAGGACCCGACACCTGCATGCATTACACCACATTGCCGTGGGGCAGGGCGACCAATATGCCCCTGAGATGGGCACGACAGTCCCTGTCCCTGGCTGGAGTGGGGGGAGGGAACACTGAGGAAGGGGAACCCTGTAGTGCAGGAGCAGGGAGGAAGCAGTTCCTGGGTGCATTGAGAAGGGAGTATAAAAGGTGGGCACCATCTTAGTTCAGTGCAGAGAAGTCTGAGCAGAAGTGGCAGGGAGCAGGGGCTCTGCATGAGCTCTGCTCCGGAGGCGGGCCTAGTAACAGAGGCCCAGGCCTGGAAGAGGGAGAAGGAAGGAAGAGGAGCGGAGAAGGCTCCAGGAACGAGGAATGAAGGGATCCCAGGGGTGCGGACGGGCGAGTCGCCACCGCACGCCCGAATCCACCTGCGTGGAGGGGTCAGGCCAAAGGGGGAGACCGGTCCCCGAACTAGTGGAGGCAGGAAACGACCCTCAGCTAGAAACCGGAGGCTCTGACATTTTATGTGGCGCAGCCCCTCGCTACACCCGCTAGGAAGGCACCACATAGGGTCAGGGAAACTGGCGCCAAGTTTACCAAGAGGAGGCCCGAGGCAGCCGGACAGAAGTGTTGGTAAGAAAGGCCAGACAAAGGACACACAAAGGGGGTCCTGTGAAGTGCTCCAAAGTTATCTGGGAGTTGTCTGAGCCCCTCACCTGGTGAGCACAGTACGACGTGGGCAGCCGTTACCTGCAGACGTGGTCTGGATAATAAGAACTGTGAGTAAAGGCCCTGAACTGCATCACTAACTCCGTGTCGTTACTGCTGCTGCCCTGCACCATCACCCCCATCCTCCGCATACACTGCCCTGAGGCTATACTCCTCCCGTGGGGAGTTATGCTACGCTCTGCTGCACCCACAACATCAGCCTCAGTGGTCTGCCCTGTAGCGGCGGTTCACTCTGACCGCAATCCACGGGTGGCGTAGTCGGACATTTAAACATGAAAACCACATAAATAGTTCCGCCACTGGTTTGACCGCCCTGAGCCACGGAACTGGGTCGCCGCCACGAAGACTACAACCACCAGCATCCACCAAAAAGGGTCCGGCTCCGGGTGTCCCAAGGTCCAGGGGGTGCGTCAGAACATTTTCATCACCTTTCACAATCACCAATGGGACAAGGCAGTGATGTCCTCTGTCCCCTCTCTTATACATCCTAGTGACGGAGCACCTGCTCTCATCAATTCGCCATAACCCCAATATTAGGTGGATTGAGGTGGGAGGCACCGAGTACAAGTGCTCTCTATTTGCTGATGATGTCCTAGTATATATCACTCAATCACATATATCCATCCATGCTGTTATGGCTGAAATAGATCACTTTGTTACATGGTAAAATTTTAAAATCAATGCAGCGAAGTCTGAGGCCCTTGATGTCTCCCTCCCCAAATCCATATAGGATTCCATCCAGTCCAACTTTCCCTTTGCCTGGCCCTCACAGGGTATCAAATACTTAGGAATTCCTATTCATAGAGACCTCTCCCATCTATGTTATCTTAATTTTGGGCCCTTTATTGAACAACTCCATACAGACCACGGTTGGCAAGTTAGAACTGTAAGATTCACTACGTGAACCACTGGTGTTTTGTGGAAAAGCACATGTACACTGCGTTCCAAATTATTATACAAAAAGTGTTTAGGAGTGATAAGGGAAGAATTTGTTTGTTTGTCAGTTAAACTCATTGATGGTGATGTGTGTCAGGGCTCTTTATATCACTGTAAGCAATTGCAGACACCTGTGCTAATTAGTTTGGCAGGTGTGTCCAATGAAAGGCAAGACTACTTAAGAAGGCTCTCTCACATTATTAAGCAGCCTACATTTTCTGCCAAAATGGGAAAGAAAAAGGATGTGTCGGCTGCTGAGAAGCAACAAATTGTGGAGTGTTTAGGTCAAGGCATGACTACAATCAACATTGTGCGATGATCAGGATGAAGTGTCTTGGCAATCAAGAAGTATGTAGCTGATTCACAGTACACATGTGTGCGTGCTGATAAGGGCAAATTGAGGACTCTTTCCTACAGGCAATTACGTCAGGTTGAAAGAGCAGCGGCAAAAAAGCCTTGTCATAGCAGCAGACAAGTTTTTGAAGCTGCTTGTGCCTCCAACATCCCCCGAACAACAAGATGCAGGGTCCTTCAGAGGTTTGCAGCTGTGCATGCGCCATCCTGTCGACCTCCTCTATCCACTTCACACAAGCAGAAACGGCTCCAGTGGGCCAAACATTACATGAAGACTGATTTCAAAACTGTTTTGTTCACGGATGAGTGCCGTGCAGCGCTCGATGGTCCAGATGGATGGAGTGGAGGATGGCTGGTTGATGGACACCCCACGCAAACACGGCTACAGCGCCAACAAGGACGAGGTGGAGTAATGTTTTGGGCTGGAATCATGGGGAGAGAGATTGTCGGCCCCTTTAGGATCCCTGAAGGAGCTAAAGATAAACTCCATAATGTATGTGGATTTTCTCAAACAGCACTTCCTGCCATGGTTCAAGAAGAAGAACCGTGTATTTCACAGCAAGATCATTTTTCTGCATGATAATGCACCATCTCATGCTGCACATAAAACATCTGCATCTCTGGCTGATATGGGCATAAAAGGGGACAAACTTATGGTGTGACCCCCATGCTCCCCTGACCTCTACCCCATTCAGAACCTTTGGAGCATCATTAAAAGGAGTGTCTATGATGGCGGGAGGCAGTTCACATCTAAGCAACAGCTCTGGGAGGGTATTCTGTCCTCATGCAAAACAATTGAAGCAGAAACCATCCAAAACCTGACAAATTCAATGGACGAGAGAGTTCAGAAGCTCCTTTCGAACAAGGGGTCCTATGTGAAAATGTAACATCACCTAGAATAAAGTTTTGAGTTGAAAACTGTTTGATTTCAGTTTCTAACAACCTGCTAATGCTTATAATTTCAAAAATGACCATTTTTTTGGTCTTTATTAAAATGAAAAGGTTGATCGAAAAGTTTGGGGGATCTAAGAGTGTGGCAACCCAGTAGTCATGATTACTTCGAATTCTGACAATATGAGGGTCATGCTGCAGGTAGTGCAGCAAGAAGGCACTTATGTGCCTTGCGCATCTCGGAGCCTCAAAATTATTTTCCGGGCTAGATGCAGCTAAAAATTATTTTTAATTTTAAATCTGGTGAAGCTTTAGTATAGATGGCCTAATAGGATCAGTGCTGCACACTGCTACAAAGCCCAAATTATTTTCCAGTCAAGATACAGATAAACATGATTAGTAATTTGAAAGCTTAAAACGGTTGGTAGGGTGATTTTAACCAATCATCAAGCTTTTACTCTCCCCAGGATGACACAGGGGTAGAAAAGTCGTTTCGGATCCATGATTTGTTCATCTTTATGAACGTGAGTCTGTCTACATTATCAGTGGAGAGCCGCGTGCGCTTATCTGTCAGCACACCACCAGCAGCGCTGAACGCACGTTCAGACAGAACGCTGGCTGCGGGGCATGACAAGATCTCCAAGGCGTAAGTGGCTAGCTCCGGCCATTTATCCAGATTGGAAGCCCAAAAAAAAAAGGGTCCAGTGACACAGTCGTGGCTTCAATGTTTACTTGGAGATACTCCTGTACCATCGTCTCTAGGCGTTGACTATGTGTCAGACTTCTTGTCTCCTGTGGCCTTGCAAAGGATGGGCTAAAAAAGTGGTGAAATGATTCCGCAAAATTGATGTTACCAGCAGATACTGTGGTTCTGTCACGGTTTGAGTGCTGAACACTTGACGGTCCCACGGTTGGCAAGTTGGAACTGTGAGATTCACTACGTGCACCACTGGTATTTTGTGGAAAAGCACATGTAAGATTCTGCAACAGTCTCTGCTTATACTCCTGCATGCGTGCATCCCTTTCTATGGCAGGAATAATTTCTGCAAATTTACTTTTGTACCGGGGATCTAACAGTGTGGCAACCCAGTAGTCAGGATTATTTCTAATTCTCACAATTCGAGGGTCATGTTGCAGGTAGTGCAGCAAGAAGGCACTCATGTGTGTTGCGCATCCAGGAGCACCAAGTCCCTGTTGTGTTGGTGGCGAGGTAACAATCATGCTTCCTTCCTCTATCCTCTCCCCCCAACCTCGCACAACAGAAATGTGATCAAGGTCTCCCTCATCTGATGAGTCTTCCATCAGTTCGTCCTCCACTTCTTCCTGGGCTCCTGCACCTTCCTCACTAGTTTGGCTGCTACCATGCGCCCTGGTAAAACCATCTCCCCCACCCTCACATGCCTGCCGCCTTGGTGCTGCCGACCGTCTGGACCTTGCAGATGTTAGCCCTTCCGCATACAACTCCTCCTCCTCTACTTCCTCCACCTCCTCTTGTGCCACCACCTGACTCCGAATTCTGTTTAACATGTGCTCCAGCATGTAAGTCACCGGAATAGTCATGCTGATAATGGCATCGTCAGCACTAAACATCTTCGTCGCCATTTCAAAACTGTGCAGAAGGGTGCATAGGTCCCTGATCTGAGACCACTCCTCCAGCGTGATTTGCCCCACCTCTGAATCTCGTTGGCCCAGGCTATACGTCAGAACGTATTGCACCAGGGCTTGTCGGTGCTGCCACAGTCGCTGCAACATGTGCAGAGTTGAATTCCACCGGGTAGGCACATCGCATTTTAGCCCGTGAAGTGGCAGGCCCAACGACTTCTGTAGAGATGTAAGTCGCTGAGCTGCGGGATGCGAACGGCGGAAGTGAGCACACAGCGACCGTGCCCTCTGCAGAAGGCCATCTAGTCTGGGATAGTGGGCTAAAAATTGCTGGACAACCAGGTTCAACACGTGAGCCATACAAGGCACGTGTGTGACATTGCCCCGGCGAAGGGCCGCACCCAGGTTTGCAGCATTGTCGCACACGGCCTTCCCTGGTTTCAGGTCCAGTGGAGACAACCATTCATGAAATTGGTTCTCCAGAGCTGACCACAACTCCTCAGCTGTGTGACTCACATTTCCCAGACATTTCAATGTAAAAACCGCCTGATGACGTTGAGCCCTACTGCCAGCATAGTAAGGAGGTGTGCAGGATCCCTTCTGCGCAGTTAGAAAGCTTGTGGCATGACCAGACAGGCTTTGGGTGCAGGTGGAAGACCGAGAGGAGGTTGAGGAGGCAGAAGCAGTGGTGGAACTTTGACATAAAGAGGATTGACGCACAACTCGTGGGGACGGCAAGACTTGGACAGCAGCCCCTTGTCCTGCTGTCACCATAGTTACCCAGTGCCCAGTCAGCGACATGTAACGCCCCTGTCCATGCCTACTCGTCCAAGTGTCTGTGGTGAAATGCACCCTGTCACACACAGAGTTTCTCAAAGAAGCGGTGATGTTGTGTGCGACATGCTGGTGGAGCGCAGGCACACCTTTCTTTGAGAAGTAGTGCCGACTGGGCATCTGGTACTGGGGCACTGCGACGGACATAAGGTCTCGAAAATCCTCTGTGTCCACCAGGCGGAAAGGCAGCATTTCTGTAGCCAAGAGCTTGCAGATGGTGAAATTCAACCTCTTAGCTTTCTCATGGCTAGGAGGAAATGGTCTTTTACTTGTCCACATCTGAGGGACCGAGGGCTGGCTATTGTGCTTAGACGGGGTTGATAAGGGTGTCCCCGGCAAACTGCCGGTCTGTGAGGAAGATGCAGGCGGACATGTTAGGTTGCCTTGATCCAAAGGTGGTGCTATCGATGTCGGACAGCGCTCAAGTCCAGCTGGTGTTACCACCTCCAAAGAAAATGATGACCTGCCAATCACGCTGGCTGTTGCGGGTAAAGAGGTGGCAGGTCTGCGCCCCAAAACAGGTGTGACTGCTGTCCCCCCAGTCACAGAGGATGAAGAGGCCGCGGATGCACAAGATATGGCAGACGGTGGTTGGCCCGGCCGGCTAGACCGCATTGTAGCACACTGAGCTTCCCACTGCAACTTATGCTTCATGTCCATGTGCCGGTTCATGCATGAAGTACTCAAACTATGTATTTTTTGGCCTCTACTTAGCTTTTGCTGACAAATGTTACAGATAACACGAGTTGGGTCATCTTTATCGATCTGAAAAAATGCCCAGGCTATGCAAGGCTTAGCACCCATGCGACCTGAAGAGCCACCACGACTTGTGGTGAGAGGCAGAGTTGTGTTTGAGGATGCAGTTGTTGACGTGCTTCCAGTACTACGTCTCTGTCCAGGAAGGCGCAACCTGACCTCGTCGTCACTAGCATCTTCCTCCACCTCCTCTGCTGACCTCATCTCTTGGCTGACTGTGGGTTGACAGTAAGTGGGATCTCCGACCTCATCATCATCACCCTGTGCGTTATCACACTCGTCGTCCTCAGAGCCAACCTGTTCCTGCCCTGACAAAAAACTAAAGTTGTCGCTCCAATCAGGTATTTGAGTCTTATCATCGTCTTCCTCATTGTCTCCACCAACAGGAGTTACAGTTTGGGAATGAGGGTCTACATTATGGTCAGAACCTTCTGCGTCTGGTCCTGGATCCGACTCATAAAGATTCTGGGCATCAGTGCAGATCATTTCCTCGTCTGGATTCACAGAAGCGCTGGAGTTGACCTCTGATTCCCAGGCTATAGTATGAGTAAACAGCTCTGCAGACTCAACCATCTGTTCTACCTCATACTCAGACGGGCAGCTGGAGATTTGGGAGCTGTGAGGAAGCAAGTGCGATTTGGGTGACACCTTTGAGGACTGGAGTATTTGTGATGTTGAAGTTGATGTGGAGGAGAGCCCACTTAAAGGAGCACTTGATATCCGTTGAAGCACCTGCTGTTTTTGTGCCTCATCTGGAATTTGTAGCGATTGGCGTGGCCGTAAGAAAGGGATCTTATCACATTGTCCGCTAAAAGAAGTAGACATTTTAGTTTGGCTGGAAGATGGTCTTTCTTCTGCACCTACCCCACGGACACAACCTTTTTTCCCCTTCCCAACACGCCTATTCCCCTTTCCACCAGCAGCAGGCCTTTTTCCACTCATTTTGGTGGTTAACTAATTCAAAACTCTGGAGTTGTTTGCACAAAAAAACAATGGATGGTAACCGAGCAGAGCTGAGTGGCCAAACTGTGGTATTAGGCCAAAACTATTGGCTGGGTTAGATGCAGAAAAAAATTATTTTTAATTTGCAACCTGATGGAGGTCAGTATAGATGGACTAATAGACCAAGTCCCACACACCGCTAGAAGCCCAAATATTTTTTCAGAGCTAGATGCAGAAATTTTTTTTATTCAATTTGCAACCTGATGGAGGTCAGTATAGATGGACTAATAGACCAAGTCCCACACACTGCTAGAAGCCCAAATATTTTTTCAGAGCTAGATGCAGAAAAAAATTATTTTTAATTTGCAACCTGATGGAGGTCAGTATAGATGGACTAATAGACCAAGTCCCACACACTGCTAGAAGCCCAAATATTTTTTCAGAGCTAGATGCAGAAAAAAAATATTTTTAATTTGCAACCTGATGGAGGTCAGTATAGATGGACTAATAGACCAAGTCCCACACGCTGCTAGAAGCCCAAATATTTTTTCAGAGATAAATGAAGAAAAAAATTATTTTTCATTTGCAACCTGATGGAGGTCAGTATAGATGGACTAATAGAACAAGTCCCACACGCTGCTAGAAGCCCAAATATTTTTTCAGAGATAAATGAAGAAAAAAATTATTTTTAATTTGCAACCTGATGGAGGTCAGTATAGATGGACTAATAGACCAAGTCCCACACACTGCTAGAAGCCCAAATATTTTTTCAGAGCTAGATGCAGAAAAAAATTATTTTTAATTTGCAACCTGATGGAGGTCAGTATAGATGGACTAATAGACCAAGTCCCACACACTGCTAGAAGCCCAAATATTTTTTCAGAGCTAGATGCAGAAAAAAATTATTTTTAATTTGCAACCTGATGGAGGTCAGTATAGATGGACTAATAGACCAAGTCTCACACGCTGCTAGAAGCCCAAATATTTTTTCAGAGATAAATGAAGAAAAAAATTATTTTTAATTTGCAACCTGATGGAGGTCAGTATAGATGGACTAATAGACCAAGTCCCACACACTGCTAGAAGCCCAAATATTTTTTCAGAGCTAGATGCAGAAAAAAATTATTTTTAATTTGCAACCTGATGGAGGTCAGTATAGATGGACTAATAGACCAAGTCCCACACACCGCTAGAAGCCCAAATATTTTTTCAGAGCTAGATGCAGAAAAAAATTATATTCAATTTGCAACCTGCTGGAGGTCAGTATAGAAGGACTAATAGAACAAGTCCCACACACTGCTAGAAGCCCAAATATTTTTTCAGAGCTAAATGAAGAAAAAAATTATTTTTAATTTGCAACCTGATGGAGGTCAGTATAGATGGACTAATAGACCAAGTCCCACACACTGCTAGAAGCCCAAATATTTTTTCAGAGCTAGATGCAGAAAAAAATTATTTTTAATTTGCAACCTGATGGAGGTCAGTATAGATGGACTAATAGACCAAGTCCCACACACCGCTAGAAGCCCAAATATTTTTTCAGAGCTAGATGCAGAAAAAAATTATATTCAATTTGCAACCTGCTGGAGGTCAGTATAGAAGGACTAATAGAACAAGTCCCACACACTGCTAGAAGCCCAAATATTTTTTCAGAGCTAAATGAAGAAAAAAATTATTTTTAATTTGCAACCTGATGGAGGTCAGTATAGATGGACTAATAGACCAAGTCCCACACACTGCTAGAAACCCAAATATTTTTTCAGAGCTAGATGCAGAAAAAAATTATATTCAGTTTGCAACCTGATGGAGGTCAGTATAGATGGACTAATAGAATGATGCTATGCCCAAAAGATTTTACTTCACTAGGTGCAGTAAAAAAATTGGTATTCTATACACAGGTGGTATATCTTGCAACACAGATAGGCTACTCCACTGACTAACACACTCTGCAATAGGCCAAAAAGGATTAGCTTTGCTAGATTCAGCCAAATGCTGTGAAAAAAACTTGTACAGCACTGGCACAGACCTGCCTGGCAAAAACTGTTAGGAACTCATGTAACCTAGTCCTGAAAAGGACTCCAATTACAATTAGTCTTTACTCCCACAATCTATCTATTTAAGAGCACAGACCTGCCTGATAAAAGTCGTAGGAAATGCTGTAACCTAGTCCTTAAAAGGACTGCAATCACAACTATTCCCTACTCCCAAGCTATCTGTATATTTGTGCGAAAATTGGCTTGAAATTAACAAGGTATAGCACACACAGCAACAGCTGTGCCGTCTAACACGCAGCTGCAGCAGTGAGAAAATGGTGGCGACGGGGAAAATGGCTTGGTCTTATAGGGCAAGGACATGTGACATACACTGCCAATCACACATGCCCTTGCTTGTGTGAAAAAAAGCACTTCGCTCCGTGTGTGCGCTGCTGATAGGCTGACAGATTGCACCTCCCCACTGCAAATGCGGGAAAGAGAAAAAAAAATGGAGATCTTCATTGTTCCTGCAGAGATCCATCCCCTGTCCCTCCCCCCACCCCGCTGTACACTCATACTGCATATTAACATTAATTTTCATCATTACTGAGAAAAAATCCAGTTATGATTTTGGTGCACGAACAGTTATCGAACATAACCTCGAACAGCCGAATTTTTCTCAAATTGTTCGTGTTCGCCGACCGGCTCGAACACCGCCCAAAACAGCTCGAATTTGAGATTGGCGAACAGTTCGAGTAGAACAACGCTCATCTCTAATCGCCACTCACCATCTGGGTAGACTCCTCAAAGTTTGTCAAGATGGTACAGATGTCAGAAACCAAGTCCACTCCTGAGGTCTTATGTGTGGAGTCTGACCTGAATATCGACGGCCTTCTTGCAGCTGGTACTCCACAACTGCTCTCTTCTGCTCACAAATCCTTTGCAACATGTGGAGGGTAGAGTTCCAACGTGTGGGGACATCACACACCTGTCGGTGTGACGGAAGCTGCAAACGCTGCTGCAACACAGCAAGGGCGGCAGAAGCTGTAGCCGACTTGCGAAAATGAGCTGACAGGCGGAGTACTTTGACGAGCAGATCTGGCAACTCGGGGTACGATTTAAGAAACCGCTGAACCATGACGTTAAGCACATGAGCCAGGCATGGTACGTGTGTGTTCTCGCCTCGCCTCAGAGCCGCCACCAGGTTGCGGCCATTGTCACACACGACCATGCCTGGATGTAGGTTCAGCGGTCTCAGCCACAGATCTGCCTGCTCTTTCACAGCTGTCCACAACTCACAAGCAGAATGAAGTTTCTCACCTAAGCTTATGAGTTTCAGCACAGCATGTTGCCACTTGGCTGAGGCAGTACTGCAGTGCTTTCAGCTTGTAACTGATGTATTGATATCTGAGATGGAGACTGAACATGAGGAGGAGGAGGAGGAGGATGATGCGCAGGAGCTGTACACTGTGGGGGCAACTCTGACTGACATAGGGCCCGCAATCCTCGGTGTGGGGAGGATGTTTTCCGTCCCAAGGTCCGACTGGGTCCCAGCTTCCACTATATTTACCCAGTGTGCCGTCAGGGAGATATACCGTCCCTGGCCACAAGCACTTGTCCACGTGTCCGTTGTCAGGTAGACTCTCCCAGTAACTGCGTTGTTGAGGGCACGGCAGATGTTTTGGGACACGTGCTTGTGTAGTGCGGGGATGGCACACCGTGCAAAATAGTGTCGGCTGGGGACCGAGTACCAAGGGACGGCCACCGCCATAAAGTTGCGGAAGGATTCCGTCTCCACCAGCCTAAAAGGCAGCATTTCCAATGCAAGCAGTCGTGAAATGTGCGTATTTAGGACTGTGGCCTGTGGGGTGTTAGCTGCAAATTTCCGCTTTCGTTCAAACGTCTGGGATATGGACAATTGAACGCTGTGGTGGGACGTGGACGTGGACGTTGATGCTCTTTCTTGAGAAACTGCCATAACAAGAAGTTATGAGAGGAAGGGGCATCTTTGCATGCAGTATGGACAGGGGATTGCCTTGCACACCCAATAGGGGATTCTATTGCATGCACAACAGTGGAAGAAGCAGTGGTGACACCCGCTGACAGTGGTCGTGGACCCTGGGTTTCGCCCCACAAAGTTGGGTGCTTTGCTGCCATGTGCCTGATCATGCCGGTGGTGGTCAGGCTGGTAGTTTTGTCACCTCTGCTGATGCTGGCATGGCAGGTGATACAAATGGCCTTTTTGGGGTTATCAGCAGAGACTTTAAAAAAATTCCAAACTCTGGAAGACCTACCGCTTGTACTGGCAACGTCCCTCGTGTTGGTGTTACGGGGAACGGTTGCCCGCCTTCTGTCTGCGGCCACCACACTGCTTCTTCCTGCCTGTTGGGGTACTCTGCCTCCCTCCCCCTGTGTGCTGCTGGCCTCACTCTGCATGTCCTCTTGCCACGTTGGGTCAGTTACTAGATCATCCACCACCTCCTCCTCTTCCACTTGCGCACCACGATCCTCCTCCTCACTTCCTGGCAATTGTGCCTCGTCATTGTCCACCTCTTGTGACAAATTGCCTGCGTCGACTTCCTGTGGCCATGGCTGTTCAAGTATTTGGGCATCGCTTCATGGGATCTCCTCTTCCACCACTTCAAGCGGAGCAGGCGAGGGGCACAAATCTGAAAATAGACCAGTGAACAGCTCTTCAGAGTGTCCAAGTGTGGGATCAGTTGCTGTCTGACGACATTCGGCATGGTGGGAGGAAGGAGCATCAGGGTGAGGAGGAGTATGCGGTCAAGACTCACGTCTACTAAGAGTCGACCGTGTGGAAGACAGACAGGAGGTGGTGGTGCCCAGGTAACTGGAAATATTATCTGCTATCCAATTAATAACCTGTTCACACTGATCAGTTCGCAATACTGGTGTTGTTCTGTGCTTCCCTTTTAATTCGGTCAAGAAGTGGGAGCGAGAAGATGTGGCTGTTGGTTGCGGCACATTTTCACCTTGGCCACGGCCCTGTCCTCTGCACGCACCATCACCAGAACGTCCACTTCCACGTCCCTTGCCACGCACCTTGCCCATTGTAAAGTAAGTAAAATAGCTTACACTTGCACTATCAATGGAAAAAGGGTAATAAAAATGAGATTAGAACCGTGGAAGAGGAAAACCACAGTTCTATTTCTCTGGCCTACACCTGACTCTTTTAAACAATCTGAACAATCAGGGAGAAAATATTACTGTTTTTCTTTACGGAAAAAATACCAAAAGCTGAATAATAGAGATTTTTTACCGTGGAACAGCACAACCACAGTTATAATTTACTGGTGTATGTATACTAGACTTTTTTAAATATACAGTTATATGGAAAAGTTTGGGCACCCCTATTAATCTTAAGCTTAATGTTTTATAAAAATTGGTGTTTTTGCAACAGCTATTTCAGTTTGATATATGTGTAGCACCCCGAGGACTCGGCTGCTACAGGGGTATTGCACCTCAGACCAGAGGTGTGGTATTCCACTCCCGGGTAAGGATGGAGTGTGGAACTGGGCTCAGTTAGCTGCATGCACCACACTCACCCCATTTCCGGGGGACAGATCAACGGTACTCCCACCAGATAGATGTGCAGGTACGACAGCGTCTGTCCCCGGCTGGAGTGGGGGGGGGGAGGAACATCCCAGTGGTGTAGGAGCAGACAGGGGAGGGACTCTGGGCATAGGAAGGAGCCCATTGGGTGCTTGTCACCTGGGCTCGGGTGTCAGAGGGAGGTATATAAGGTGGGCACCATCTTAGATCAGGATTCAGTTCAGGCAGGAGGAGAAGAGGAGAGGAGCTCAGCCAGAGAGGGCTGACAGGGAGCTGTGGCTCCGTCTGGGCCCAGCTCCAGAGCCAGGCCTGAAGCAGAGAGAGAGAGAGAGAAGGAAAAAGGAGGAAGAAGAGAGACGCAAGGAAAGGCCCAGAGACGAAAGCATAGAGGGAACCCTGAGATCCCACGAGAGAACGGAAACGGGTGAAGGGTTGGCAGAGCAGGGTACCGGATCCCAAACTGGTGGAGGCCAATTATCCTTAGCCAGGAACCGGAGGTCGTGGACAAGTTTTGGCGCGACCCCTCGCCATATCCACCAGGAAGGCATACCACGTATAGGGTCAGGGAAGCCGGGAAAGGTTTCACCACCAGAAGGCCCGAGGGAGCTGGACAAAGGTGGATCCCTGGTGGGGACGGCCAGTAGGAAGGAAGAGAGGGGAGCTCAGGACCACGCTCTGGAACTGCCTGGGAGTTGGCCGAGTCCCTGACCTGGTGGACGCAGCACGACTCGGGTGGTCCTACTGTGCACGGGCGACCTGGTAAAGAACTGTGAGTAAAGCTTTTGAAACTGCACTTCAAGCCTCCGTGTTTCGTCGTCGCACCTGCACCATCAGTACTGGGACACCCGCACCATCACTCCCATTGTCATCTCTAACATAGCTGCCCTGAGGCCATACCCCTCCCGTTGGGGGTTATACCATCCACGCTGCACATCCGAACCACCGGCCTCAGCGGACTGCCCTGCAGAGGCGGCTTCATAGCTGCATTCAACGGGTGGCGTAGTCGGACACTAATACCATCATATCAATAACGCCACTTAGTTTGACAACCTGGGCACGGACCGGGTCACCGCCACGAGGACTACTACCCCTATCTGATCCGGCTCCGGGTATTCCCCGCGTGCGCAACGCTACACAAACATGGCCCAGGGGGCGCGTCAACTTTGGCGTAGTCGGCAGGATTACGTTCCCGCAACCACCGGGTACTGCGTGCCTGAAGAAAAGTTCATATATACCTCAAAAAGAAGTCTCCCGCCAATTCCAGAGGGTTCCTGCCATCGGACGCCATCTGGGGTCGTTTCCCGCCGTTTGCCCGCCATCTGCAGTCTTTGCCCGCCATCCACGGAGTTTCCCGCCATAGGGAGACGATTCCCGCCATCTTGGACAGTTTCCCGCCCTGGCAGAGCGGACGCCATTGTGGGCGTGCCAGAGGGTGGCAAGAGACCACCTCCCATCGTGGGCGCGGTCCCAGAAGAGCGCCAAAAGCGGAGACCGCCCCCACCAGCCGAGACTACCACTATGGAAATGTCCATCAAAGTGGGGGGTCTGCCCCTGAAACTGACTGTCACTAAGTTGCCCCGGGACCACTCCCAAGGGGGGCGGATAGAGAACAAAACAGAGAGGATGGGTGCGGCCTGGAGGAGTCTGGACACATTGCACCCGGAGATGGAGGAAGAGTCGAGCAGCACTGACCCTGTGGTCCGGAACCTGTTGCAGGCTGCCACCCCAGAAGGCCTGGTGGAGATCCTGGTACAGCTCCCCAGAGATCGGGAGCGTGCACAGACCGCGCTGGAAGCCTTGGCCCGGAAGATGGCCCGAGTACAGCAGGAAGCACTGGCCGAATGGAGGAGGGAGATGGCCCAGCAGGCTGGAACCCGCCAGCAGAGGACGCCACCCGCAACGTGGAGCAAGTCTGCCCCTGAGGATGGTGCAGGAGGGACGAAGGCCGGAGACGACGCCGCGGAGGGAGCCGCAGGGATGGAAGCAGGTAATGGGAACGTCATCACCCCGAGCCCAGTAGCCGTAAGCCTGCCCCAGCTCCCCGTCGCAGAGCCCGAAGTCACCCTCATTGCGCCCGTTGCCGCACCGCCACTGCTCCCAACTAGGCCTCAAGCGGCCGGAGCCGCGGTCACGCCCCCTTCCGCGCCACGCCCCTTGACCCTGAGCGCGGCAAAAGAGGAAGTGCCACCGGCCTTGTCGCAAGGCCGAGTGCCTCCGGGCGCCGCTGTCTCCACAGCGCCCTTTACCTCCACTGTGCCACCGGCCTGGTCGCAAGGCCTGGTGCATCCGGGCGCCGTTACCCCTCCAGCGCCCTCTTCCCCAAAGGTGCCATACCTGGACCCAAAAAGGATGCCTCCGGCCTGGACACAAGGCCGAGTACCTCCGGGCGCCGCTGCCCCCACAGAACCATCAACCTCCACAGTGCTGCCCCTGGGCGAAGATCTCTTCGCGCAGCATACTAGCCCGGACGGGCTGCCCTTCGTGTGGCCACCGGAGTACATCAACCCCCGACTCCGGAGGGAACGGCCCCTGTGTGAGCCTCTAATCCCGGCTCCGGCGCCCGCCAAAATTGTCCCGCTTCCGTTGGAGGAAGCCCAGTTTGCATGGGACCCCACCGGTGAGAACCTAATGGGGTTTACCCAGGAGACCCGGGCGGACGCAGCCCGGCGTGAGGAGTGCTGCCGTCAGCAGCTAGAGGTCTTCGGAAGAGAACGATGAGAGAGAAGGATCCGCGAAGAACAGCTGCAGGTCTGGAGCACGGAGCAGAAACGCCGAGCCCGACGAAACCCCCGTGCGGCCCACGGTCCCCGCGCCACCGGGACCATAATAAAGTTCCAGTTGGAGCATGGCTGGGGCTTTATCCGGGATCACCGAACCCCCGGCGACGTCTTTGTCACCCGCAGGGATGTCGAGAGCCACCTGCCGGAGGGACACCGCGGACGTGACCTCTACCCGGGTGATGAGGTCACCTTCACCCGGCATCAGTGTGCCAAAGGACCATACGCCCTTCACGTGCACCGGTTGACGGAGGAGGAGATACAATATGAGGAAAGCCAAGAGGACCCGGACGGGTCTGAAGACTACCCTCGGGAGGAAACAAGGAGAGGATACCGCTACTGAAGGAAGTAGCATAAACAAAGTACTGTATATAGTTACCCGTCAGGGTATGAGAACTGCTGCTGAAACTGTTGCTAATTGAAGTGTGGTCCCCGTTGGGACTAGTGTGGAACTGTTTAAAGGGACTGTATCCTGCGTGCCCCTAATCCCTTACCAGGCTGAGGACTGTGAGCAGCCATTTCCCTATTCCCACTGGCCGAGGACTGAGAGCGGCCATACCCTGTAAATAGTTGCGCTTCCTAAGGCGCCCCCTACTGGTTTTATAGGGATCTGTTTTTCTACTAGTGACTGTTGCACTTTACCTGGTCACAAGTTGCACCGTGGCCAGAAGATAAAGAATGTTTTATATGAAAAAGTTTTTATGATGCTAAGAGAGTTAATGATATTTTCTGATAATGTTTTCGTAATGTTTTATACCCGTAAAGTTAAAAGAAAAGAGTACCTCCCATAAAGGGATGAGTTCATAGTTAATATCTTATGTGTGAGTGCACTTTAAAAATTTTTTTAAGTTTTAATTTGCCTTTGCTCTATTCCAGCCCGAGGACGTGCTGTGATTTACCAGGGGGGAATGTAGCACCCCGAGGACTCGGCTGCTACAGGGGTATTGCACCTCAGACCAGAGGTGTGGTATTCCACTCCCGGGTAAGGATGGAGTGTGGAACTGGGCTCAGTTAGCTGCATGCACCACACTCACCCCATTTCCGGGGGACAGATCAACGGTACTCCCACCAGATAGATGTGCAGGTACGACAGCGTCTGTCCCCGGCTGGAGTGGGGGGGGGGGAGGAACATCCCAGTGGTGTAGGAGCAGACAGGGGAGGGACTCTGGGCATAGGAAGGAGCCCATTGGGTGCTTGTCACCTGGGCTCGGGTGTCAGAGGGAGGTATATAAGGTGGGCACCATCTTAGATCAGGGTTCAGTTCAGGCAGGAGGAGAAGAGGAGAGGAGCTCAGCCAGAGAGGGCTGACAGGGAGCTGTGGCTCCGTCTGGGCCCAGCTCCAGAGCCAGGCCTGAAGCAGAGAGAGAGAGAGAGAAGGAAAAAGGAGGAAGAAGAGAGACGCAAGGAAAGGCCCAGAGACGAAAGCATAGAGGGAACCCTGAGATCCCACGAGAGAACGGAAACGGGTGAAGGGTTGGCAGAGCAGGGTACCGGATCCCAAACTGGTGGAGGCCAATTATCCTTAGCCAGGAACCAGAGGTCGTGGACAAGTTTTGGCGCGACCCCTCGCCATATCCACCAGGAAGGCATACCACGTATAGGGTCAGGGAAGCCGGGAAAGGTTTCACCACCAGAAGGCCCGAGGGAGCTGGACAAAGGTGGATCCCTGGTGGGGACGGCCAGTAGGAAGGAAGAGAGGGGAGCTCAGGACCACGCTCTGGAACTGCCTGGGAGTTGGCCGAGTCCCTGACCTGGTGGACGCAGCACGACTCGGGTGGTCCTACTGTGCACGGGCGACCTGGTAAAGAACTGTGAGTAAAGCTTTTGAAACTGCACTTCAAGCCTCCGTGTTTCGTCGTCGCACCTGCACCATCAGTACTGGGACACCCGCACCATCACTCCCATTGTCATCTCTAACATAGCTGCCCTGAGGCCATACCCCTCCCGTTGGGGGTTATACCATCCACGCTGCACATCCGAACCACCGGCCTCAGCGGACTGCCCTGCAGCGGCGGCTTCATAGCCGCATTCAACGGGTGGCGTAGTCGGACACTAATACCATCATATCGATAACGCCACTTAGTTTGACACCCTGGGCACGGACCGGGTCACCGCCACGAGGACTACTACCCCTATCTGATCCGGCTCCGGGTATTCCCCGCGTGCGCAACGCTACACAAACATGGCCCAGGGGGCGCGTCATATGTAATAACTGTTGGACACAGTAATGTTTCTGCCTTGAAATGAGGTTTATTGTGCTAACAGAAAATCTGCAATCTGCATTCAAATAAAATTTGACAGATGCATAAGTATAGGCACCTCACCAGAAAAGTGACATTAATATTTAGTAGATCCTCCTTTTGCAATAATAACAGCCTCCTGTAGCTTTTAATGATTTCCTGGATCCTGGATGAAGGTATTTTTGACCATTCCTCTTTACAAAACAATTCCAGTTCAGTTAAGTTTGATGGTCGCCGAGAATGGACAGCCCTCTTCAAATGATCCCACAGATGTTCAATGATATTCAGGTCAGGGGACTGGGATGCCCATTCCAGAACCATGTAATTGTTCCTCTGCATGAATGCCTGAGTAGATTTGGAGCGGTGTTTTGGATCATTGTCTTGCTGAAAGATCCATCCCCTGCGTAACTTCAACTTTGTCACTGATTCTTGAACATTATTGTCAAGAATCTGCTGATACTGAGTGGAATCCATGCGTCCCTCAACTTCAACAAGATTCCCGCTGCCGGCATTGGCCACACAGCCCCAAAGCATGATGGAACCTCCACCAAATTTTACTGTGGGTAGCAAGTGTTTTTCTTGGAATGCTGTGTTTTTTTGCCGCCAGGCATAAGGCCTTTTTGTAAGACCAAACAACTCAATCTTGGTTTCATCAGTCCACAGGACCTTCTTCCAAAAAGAAATTGGCTTCTCCAAATGTGCTTTTGCATACCTCAGCCGACTCTGTTTGTGGCGTGCTTGCAGAAACGGCTTCTTTCGCATCACTCTCCCATACAGCTTCTCCTTGTGCAAAGTGCGTTGTATAGTTGACCGATGCACAGTGACACCATCTGCAGCAAGTTGATGCTGCAGCTCTCTGGAGGTGGTCTGAGGATTGTCCTTGACTGATCTCACCATTCTTCTTCTCTGCCTTTCTGATGTTTTTCTTGGCCTGCCACTTCTGGCCTTAACAAGAACTGTCCCTATGTTCATCCATTTCCTTACTATGTTCCTCACAGTGGAAACTGACAGGTTAAATCTCTGAGACAGCTTTTTGTATCCTTCCCCTGAACAACTATGTTGAATAATCTTTGTTTTCAGATCATTTGACAGTTGTTTTGAGGAGCCCACGGTGCCACTCTTCACAGGAGATTCAAACAGGAGAACAACTTGCAAGTGGCCACTTTAAGTAGCTTTTCTCATGATTGCATACACCTGGCTATGAAGTTCAAAGCTCAATCAGGTTACAAAACCAAAAAAAGTGCTTTAGTAAGTCAGTAAAAAGTAGGTAGGAGTATTTAAAACAAGAAAATGATAAGGGTGCCCATACTTATGCACCTGTCAAATTTTGTTTGAATGCAGATTGCACATTTTCTGCTAGTACAATAAACCTCATTTCAAGGCAGAAACATTACTGTGTCCAACAGTTATTACATATATCAAACTGAAATAGCTGTTGCAAAAACACCAATTTTTATAAAACATTAAGCTTAAGATTAATAGGGGTGCCCAAACTTTTTCATATAGCTGTATATCTATTTGCGGCTGAACAGTGAGCGACACACTCAAACTGTTTTTTTTAGATACAAATGGCCCAAAAGTGGATAATATAGAGGTTTGAACCGTGGAACTGCAAAACCACACTTGTATTTCTCGGGCCTACACCAGACTATTTTCAAAAGATATATTAGTGTCTGAACAATCAGGAGACACTATTTATTTTTTACGGCAAAAAATGCCAAAAGCAGGATAATAGAGATTTTTTACCGTGGAACAGCAAAAACAAAGTTATAACTTACTGGTGTATACCAGACTATTTTCAACAGATATATTTGTGTCTGAACAATCAGGAGACACTATTATTTATTTTTTATGGCCAAAAATTGAGAAAAGCAGGATAATACAGAGATTTGAACCGTGGAACTGCAAAACCACATTTGTATTTCTCGGGCCTACACCAGACTATGTTCAACAGATATATTTGTGTCTGAACAATCAGGAGACACTATTATTTATTTTTTACGGCAAAAAATGCCAGAAGCAGGATAATAGAGATTTTTTACTGTGGAACAGCAAAACCACAGTTATAATTTACTGGTGTATACCAGACTATTTTCAACAGATATATTTGTGTCTGAACAATCAGGAGACACTATTATTTATTTTTTACGGCCAAAAATTGTGAAAAGCAAGTTAATACAGAGATTTGACCCGTGGAACTGCAAAACCACGCTTGTATTTCTCGGGCCTACACCAGACTATTTTCAACAGATATATTTGTGTCTGAACAATCAGGAGACACTATTATTTATTTTTTACGACAAAAAATGCAAAAAGCAGGATAATAGGGTTTTTTTTACTGTGGAACAGCAAAACCACAGTTATAATTTACTGGTGTATACCAGACTTTTTTAAATATATATATATTTGCGGCTGAACAGTGAGCGACACACTCAAACTTTTTTTTTAGATACAAAAGGCACAAAACTGGATAATACAGAGATTTCAGCCGTGGATCTGCAAAACCACACTTCTGATTCTGTGGCCTATACCAGACTCTTTTCAACAGATATATTTGTGTCTGAAAAATCAGAGACACACTTTTTTTTTGGGGGGGGTGGGGGACACCAATAGGATAATATACAGGGTATTTGTACAGTGTGAAGGAGGAAAAAAAAAAGAGGATTTAGATGAAAAAAATGGATTTTTCCTGGCCCCAGAGACCTGGAGCTAAGTCCAGCAATTTTAGAAACAGGAGCACACAGGACTGTAATGCAGCATTTGCTCGTATAACCCCACTGCGTCTCCTATACAGCCTGCCTGTCTGCCTGATATCTGGGATGGATATTAGTCCTGAGAAGGACTGTTTGTTTGATCTGGCAGCCTTTACAGACCCTACACTAGCTATTTTGCAGGATAAATCTCTCCTTAGCTCAGCAGCGCTGTCCGTACACTGTCTGTGTCCAAGATGGCGGCGCCCGGATTTAAATACTCGAGGTGACGCTGTGCGGCCAGCCAATCACTGTAATGCCCACAAATAACATGGCTGTGGCATTACAGTGACTGGCTGGCAATCCCTGCATGTTCATTGGCTCTGTAAAGAGCGCCAAACATGCAGGTTGAAGATCCGAGCTCCCGCCCGAGAAACCCGGAAATGCTCGGTGCTCACCGAACATCCTGAGTAGCATGATGCTCGGGCGAGTACCGAGCAGTGTAGAGCATGCTCGCTCAACACTAATGGAGACCCATTCAGGATTCCCTACATTTCCAAAAATTAGCGGCAGACGCCAGCAAAGTGTAATCAATTTCACTACAGTAGAAATAGTGTAAATGAGACCCACATCTTTTCCAGTACAGACAACCCAAGAGATGGAGACTTAACCAGGAGTGTTCACATTGCCCTAAATGAGGGCACACACCACCGAAGTGGCATCAGTTTCACTAGAGTATAAGTATTGCAAAGGAGGCCTAAACCAGTTCCACTACAGCCAACCCAATAAATGGAGACCCAATCAGGATACTCCACATTTTAAAAAATTTGAGGGAGACACTAGTAATGTCTAATCAATTTCACTACAGTAGAAATACTGTAAATAAGACCCACACCTCTTCCAGTACAACCAACCCAGGAGATGGAGACCTAACCAGGAGTGTTCACATTGCCCTAAATGAGGGCCTAACACCACCGAAGTGGCATCAATTTCACTACACTATAAGGATTGCAAAGGAGGCCAAAACCAGTTCCTCTCATGCAAATCCAATAAATGGAGACTAGTGTTGAGCGAGCACTAAAATGCTCGGGTGCTCGAAGCTCGGGCCGAGCTCACTGTGATACTCGGGTGCTCAACCCGAGCAACGAGCCCAATGTTAGTCTATGGGAGACTCGAGCATTTTTGCGGCGGCACCCCCGGCAGACTTTTAAAAGCCTAACAAGTGCCCAAAAAGATAGTGACAGTGCTCAAATGACATGGGGACAGCATGGGGATCGCCCCAGGAAGCATTTCTGCCCCCCAGGTCACTGCTGTTAACAACATGGTCAGAGGTATTAAGCCACTTTTAAGGGCTCACAATAAAACGTTCAAAAACAAAACTGAAACTGCTTTCCTGTGAAATATGTTAAGGAAGTTCCTTTCCAGGGTAAAGACTTGTGTTTAAGGTAAAATAAATAACCCCCCCAAAAAAATACTCCTCCACACCTTGGGCTATGTTCACAAGTAGAATTTTTTGTGCATTTTTGCACTTTTGTATTGCTTTCAACCGTGACAAATGCATTCACCGGGAAATGTCATTTTAACATTTTACAATCTTATCTGGCCATGTGCTGTGTGACACATGCATACAGTGCTGAAAAGACATGGAAACCACATAGGGAAGACCCCCTGGAAGCATCTCTGACCCCCCGGTCACTGCCTAAAAGTGTGCACATCAGAAATGATCCTTACCGCATCAGAAGATGCTGACTTGCAACTATCCCCGTGCAAGTCCTTGTCCCAGGGTAGTGTTCAATTGTACCTCCCCCATTCCTTGCAATGCAAGCGCAAATATGCAGCCACCCACCTGCAAGCTGCAATACCATACTGCTAGCTTTCACTTGAAATGGGACCTTTTAGTTTGGAGGAGGCCGAAGCTGGCCACTACCTCATGGCTGCTTCGGCAGCGAGGTATCCATACTCAGTCCCCAGCCGACCGGCGGACGAGTGTCCACGCTTGGCCCCCAGCCGCCAGGGGCGGCCGGGTGTCCATACTCTGTCACCAGCCGCCCCACGGCCGGGTGTCCACACACGGTCCCCAGACAGTTTTCTTAGCCTGGCCTGCTTTAGGGCAGCATTGGACGAGCCCACCAGAGAACCAGACTCCTCCGGTGGGCCCTGGCTTCTCCATCAGGGGAGTTGAGAGTGCCAAGGTGAGCAGCATGATGATGATAGAAGCTAGCATCTGCTTTGATTTCTTGGAATGTAAGCGCATGTATGTAGTAGTGGCTAGGCCTGAGGTGGTCAGCGTTTTGGCACATATCCTACCTCCTCCGAGGATTGCTGGATGTTTTCCTGCTACTATCCCAGTTCTTTGACTCCCGTTAAAACAAAGCTTCAGGTGATAAATGATGGATGAGTTAGTGGCAAAGGAGAAAGAGCAGGAGGAACAGGGACCATTAACATCAGTATCAGGCCAGTCAACCACACATGTCTTGTAGGATATGTTTCTGTACCAAAAGTAGCAGGTTGGCTACACAGTTATAGGGCATACAGTGAATGCAATGCCTTCCAAAAATTTAGAGGCACTCCAATGCCCCTTGGAAGAGACATGGAGGTCAGAGGGCCTTAACTAAACCATTTTTTCCATTTATAGCAACTGGGTCTCCTGTGCACTTTTGGCCTAAGCAGTGAATGGAAGGCTTTCCAAAAATTATGAGGAACTGCAATGCCCCTTGAAACAGACGTGGATTACAGCATAGTAAAAATCTTCCACCCAAAATTGGGGAGTGGGTCTCCCTTAGTGTTCGCCTATGCATTGAAAAGCAAAAGCTGACTAAAATTAGGAGGAAATGCAATGCCCGTTGGAAGAGTCGTGGAGGTCGCAGTAGCTTAGCAAGATGGTTTTAATGCCCCTTGGAAGAGACGTGGAGGTCGCAGTAGCTTAACAAGACGTTTTTAATGCCCCTTGGAAGAGACGTGGAGGTCGCAGTAGCTTAACAAAATGGTTTTAATGCCCCTTGGAAAAGTAGTGGAGGTCACATTAGCTTAACAAGATGGTTTTAATGCCCCTTGGAAAAGTGGTTGAGGTCACAGTAGCTTAACAAGATGGTTTTAATGCCCCTTGGAAAAGTGGTGGAGGTCGCAGTAGCTTAACAAGACGATTTTAATGCCCCTTACAAGAGCCATACAATACAGCATCTTAAAAACATTATTCCCATTATTGGGGAGCCGGTCTCCCATAGTCTTTGCTTATGCCTTCCAAGCAAAAGCTGCCAAAAATTAGGACTGAGGAACTTGCAATGCCCCTTAAAAGAGCCATGCAGTAAAGCATATTACAAACATTATTCCCATTATTGGGGAGTGGGTCTCCCATAGTCTTTGCCTATGCCTTCCAAGCAAAAGCTGCCAAAAATTAGGGCAGAGGAACTTGCAATGCCCCTTACAAGAGCCATGCAGTACAGCATATTACAAACATTATTCCCATTATTGGGGAGAGGGTCTCCCATAGTCTTTGTCTATGCCTTCAAAGCAAAAGCTGCCAAAAATTAGGAGGAAATGCAATGCCCATTTGAAGAGTCGTGGAGGTTAGAGTTAATTAAAAACAACATTTCAATGCCCCTTGGAAGAGCTGTGGAGTTCAGAGTGGTTTAACAAGACGCTTTTAATGCCCCTTGGAAGATACGTGGACGTCCCAGTAGCTTAACAAGATGGTTTTAATGTCCCTTGGAAAAGTGGTGGAGGTCGCAGTAGCTTAACAAGACGGTTTTAATGCCACTCGGAAGAGACGTGGAGGTCCCAGAAGCTTAACAAGACGGTTTTAATACCCCAAGGAAGAGACGTGGAGGTCACAGTAGCTTAACAAGACGGTTTTAATGCCCATTGGAAAAGTGGAGGAGGTCGCAGTAGCTTGACAAGACGGTTTTAATGCCCCTCGGAAGAGACGTGGAAGTCGCAGTAGCTTAACAAGATGGTTTTAATGCCCTATGGAAGAGACGTGGAGGTCGCAGTAGCTTAACAAGATGGTTTTAATGCCCCTCGGAAGAGACGTAGAGGTCGTAGTAGCTTAACAAGACACTTTTAATGCCCCTTGGAAAGGTGGTGGAGGTCGCAGTAGATTAATAAGACTGGTTTAATGCCCCTTGGAAAAGTGGTGGAGGTCACAGTAGCTTAAAAAGACAGTTTTAATGCCCTTTGGAAAAGTGGTGGAGGTCACAGTAGCTTAACAAGACGGTTTTAATGCCCCTCGGAAAAGACGTGGAGATCGCAGTAGCTTAACAAGACGGTTTTAATGCCCCTCGGAAAAGACGTGGAGGTCGCGGTAGCTTAACAAGACGGTTTTAATGCCCCTTGGAAAAGTGGGGGAGGTCACAGTAGCTTAACAAGACGGTTTTAATGCACCTCGGAAGAGACGTGGAGGTCACAGTAGCTTAACAAAGACGGTTTTAATGCCCCTTGGAATAGTGGTGGAGGTCGCAATAGCTTAACAAGACGGGTTTAATGCCCCTTGGAAAAGTGGTGGAGGTCGCAGTAGCTTAACAAGATGGTTTTAATGCCCCCCGGAAGAGACGTTGAGGTTCCAGAAGCTTAACAAGACACTTTTAATGCCCCTTGGAAAAGTGATGGAGGTCACAGTAGCTTAACAAGACGGTTTTAATGCCCCTCGGAAAAGACGTGGAGGTCCCAGTTGCTTAACCAGACGGTTTTAATGCCCCACGGAAGAGAATTGGAGGTCGCAGTAGCTTAACAAGACGGTTTTAATGCCCCTCGGAAAAGACGTGGAGGTCCCAGTTGCTTAACCAGACGGTTTTAATGCCCCACGGAAGAGACGTGGAGGTTCCAGTAGCTTAACAAGACTGTTTTAATGCCCCACGGAAGAAATGTGGAGGTCGTAGTAGCTTAACAAGATGGTTTTAATGCCCCTTGGAAAAGTGGTGGAGGACACAGTAGTTAACAAGATGGATTTAATGCCCCTCGGAAGAGACGTGGAGGTCCCAGTAGCTTAACAAGAAGGTTTTAATGCCCCTCGGAAAAGACGTGGAGGTCGCAGTAGCTTAACAAGAAAGTTTTAATGCCCCTTGGAAAAATGGTGGAGGTCGCAGTAGCTTAACAAGATGGTTTTAATTCCCCTTGGAAAAGTGGTGGAGGTCACAGTAGCTTTACACGACGGTTTTAATGCCCCTTGGAAATTGGTGGAGGTCACAGTAGCTTAACAAAACTGTTTTAATGCCCCTTGGAAAAGTGGTGGAGGTCACATTAGCTTTACAAGACGGTTTTAATGCCCCTTGGAAAAGTGGCGGAGGTCACAGTAGCTTAACAAGACTGTTTTAATGCCCCTCAGAAGAGACATGGAGGTCGCAGTAGCTTAACAAGATGGTTTTAATGCCCCTAGGAAGAGACGTTGAGATCGCAGTAGCTTAACAAGATGGTTTTAATGCCCCTTGGAAAAGTGCTGGAGGTCGCAGTAGCTTAACAAGACGGTTTTAATGCCCCTTGGAAAAGTGGTGGAGGTCACAGTAGCTTAACAAGACGGTTTTATTGCCCCTCGGAAGAGACGTGGAGGCTCCAGGAGCTTAACAAGACGGTTTTAATGCCCCTCGGAAGACACATGGAGGTCGCAGTAGCTTAACAAGACGGCTTTAATGCCCCTTGGAAAAGTGGTGGAGGTCACATTAGCTTAACAAGATGGTTTTAATAAGACGGTTTTAATGCCCCTTGGAAAAGTGGTGGAGGTCACAGTAGCTTAACAAGACGCTTTTAATGCGCCTCGGAAGACAGATGGAGGTCCCAGTAGCTTAACAAGACGGTTTTAATGCCCCACAGCGGAGACGTGGAGGTCGCAGTAGCTTAATAAGACGGTTTTAATGCCCCACGGAGGAGACATGGAGGTCGCAGTAGCTTAACAAGACGGCTTTAATGCCCCTTGGAAAAGTGGTGGAGGTCACATTAGCTTAACAAGATGGTTTTAATAAGACGGTTTTAATGCCCCTTGGAAAAGTGGTGGAGGTCACAGTAGCTTAACAAGACGGTTTTAATGCCCCACAGCGGAGACGTGGAGGTCGCAGTAGCTTAACAAGACGGTTTTAATGCCCCACGGAAGAAACGTGGAGGTCGCAGCAGCTTAACAAGACGCTTTTAATGCCCCTCGGAAGAGACGCGGAGGTCCCAGTAGCTTAACAAGATGGTTTTAATGCCCCACCGAGGAGACGTGGAGGTCGCTGTAGCTTAACAAGACGGTTTTAATGCCCCTTCGAATAGTGGTGGAGGTCACAGTAGCTTAACAAGACAGTTTTAATGCCCCACGAAAGAGAGGTGGAGGTCACATTAGCTTAACAAGATGGTTTTAATGCCCCTCGGAAGAGACGTGGAGGTCCCAGTAGCTTAACAAGATGGTTTTAATGAGCCTTGGAAGAGACGTGAATGTCGCAGTAGCTTAACAAGATGGTTTTAATGCCCCTTGGAAAAGTGGTGGAGGTCGCAGTAGCTTAACAAGACAGTTTTAATGCCCCTTGGAAAAGTGGTGGAGGTCACAGTAGCTTAACAAGACAGTTTTAATGCCCCTTGGAAAAGTGGTGGAGGTCACAGTAGCTTAACAATACAGTTTTAATGCCCCACGGAAGAGACGTGGAGGTCGCAGTAGCTTAACAAGTCGGTTTTAATGTCCCTCGGAAGAGACGTCGAGGTCGCAGTAGCTTAACAAGATGGTTTTAATGCCCCTTGGAAAAGTAGTGGAGGTCGCAGTAGCTTAACAAAACAGTTTTAATGCCCCGTGGAAAAGTGGTGTAGGTCGCAGTAGCTTAACAAGACGGTTTTAATGCCCCTTACAAGATCCATACAGTATAGCATCTTAAAAATATTATTCTCATCATTGGGAAGTGAGTCTCCCACAGTCTTTGCTTATGCCTTCCAAAAGCTGACAAAAATAAGGACGGAGGAACTTTTAATAATGGCAACACTGACCACGGTCATCCGGGTGGTATAGTGGTGGTGGAGGCTGAGGATAAGGAGAAGAACATAAAACAGCCGAAATGAGGAAGCGTATACCCATGTGTGAGTGTGAAGCGGTGCATGTGAATACACCTCCCAAAATAATACAGTGGATTTGACTTTATGTGACTCTGCTGTCATTTGGTGGTGATGAGAAGTCTGGCCCAATCCAGCCCTTGTTCATTTTGATAAGGGTCAGCATTGACAGGCGAGTGCGCTTATCAGTTATAATTCCCCCAGTGGCACTAAAAACACGCCCCGATAACACCCTAGCGGCAGGGCTGGCCAGGACCTCCAAGGCGTACAGAGCGAGTTCATTCCAAGTGTCCAGCTTGGATACCCAATAATTAAAAGGCTCAGAGGAATCGCGGAGGACTCTGGTACGGTTTGCAAGGTACACCCTGACCATCTTTTGAAACTTTCAACTCCTTGTGAGAGTACACCGCGCCTCAGGGTCTGTCCGAAGGGAGGGTCTGAGAAAACTGTCCCAGAATGTTGACAGTGTTCCCCTGCCTCTGCTGGATTGGAGTTGCGTCTCTCTCGCATGTACACCTTGGTTGGGCAACGAACTGTGACCTCTGCCGCTAGCGTGTTCAGATGGGAATTTTTTTAACAGTTCTGCAGCAAGGGCCTTCTGGTACTGCTGCATTTTTGTAGACCTCTACACGTCAGGAATAAGAGATTGAAAGTTCTCCTTGTAGCGGCAGTGTAAAAGTGTCACCAACCAGTAATGACTGTCACCCAACATTTTGACAACGCGAGGGTGACGGTTAAGGCAGCGTAACATAAAGTCAGCCATGCGAGCCAGACTGGTAATGGGAAAGACTTCCGTGTCCTCACCAAGATGATGACTGACCATGCTCTCCCCCTCCTCCTCCTCCTCTTGTCCTCAGGCCACCCACGGTGAACCGACGGTATGACAGTTGTACAGGTACTAAAGTCTACAGCGCATGATACAAGCTCCTGTTCTTCCTCCTCCTCCTCCTCATCCTCTCCCTGATTGTCTCCCAATGCACGTTGGGATGAGATGAGGCTGGGCTGTGTGTTATCGACCGATACGGCTTCTTGATCCATCTCATCATACTCTGGCTGCAATGCCTCCTCTTAAATTCTCTGCAGAGAGCGTTGCAAAAGACAGACAAGTGGAATGCTGATGCTAATGATGGCGTCATCGCCACTCACCATCTGGGTAGACACCTCAAAGTTTGTCAAGATGGTACATATGTCAGATATCCAGGTCCACTCCTGAGGTCTTATGTGTGGAGTCTGACCTGAATATCGACGGCCTTGTTGCAGCTGGTACTCCACAACTGCTCTCTTCTGCTCACAAATACTTTGCAATATGTGGAGGGTAGAGTTCCAATGTGTAGGGACATCACACACCAGTCAGTGTGACAGAAGCTGCAAACGCTGCTGCAACACAGCAAGGGCGACGGAAACTGTAGCCGACTTGCAAAAATGAGCTGACAGGTGGCATACTTTGACGAGCAGATCTGGCAACTCGTGGTACGATTTAAGAAACCGCTGAACCACGAGGTTAAGCACATGAGCCAGGCAAGGTACGTGTGTGATCTCACCTCGTCTCAGAGCCACCACCAGGTTACGGCCATTGTCATACACGACCATGCCTGGATGTAGGTTCAGCGGTCTCAGCCACAGATCTGCCTGCTCTTTCACAGCTGTCCACAACTCACAAGCAGTGTGAGGTTTCTCACCTAAGCTTATGAGTTTCAGCACAGCCTGTTGCCGCTTGGCTGAGTCAGTACTGCAGTGCTTCCAGCTTGTAAGTGATGTGGTGATATCTGAGATGGAGGCTGAACATGAGGAGGAGGAGGAGGATGATGTGCAGAAGCTGTACACTGTGGGGACAACTCTGACTGACATAGGCCCCACAATCCTCAGTGTGGGGAGGATGTGGCCCGTCCCAAGGTCCGACTGGGTCCCGGCTTCCACTATGTTTACCCAGTGTGCCGTCAGGGAGATGTACCATCCCTGGCCACAAGCACTTGTCCACGTGTCCATTGTCAGGTGGACTCTCCCAGTATCTGCGTTGTTGAGGGTACGGAAGATGCTTTGGGACACGTGCTTGTGTAGTGCAGGGATGGCACACCAGGCAAAATAGTGTTGGCTGGGGACCGAGTACCGAGGGACGGCCACCGCCTTAAAGTTGCGGAAGGATTCCATCTCCACCAGCCTAAAAGGCAGCATTTCCAATGCAAGCAGTCGTGAAATGTGCGAATTTAGGACTGTGGCCTGTGGGGTGTTAGCTGCGAATTTCCGCTTTTGTTCAAAGGTCTGGGATATGGACAATTGAACGCAGCGGTGGGACGTGGACGTGGACGTTGATGCTGTTTCTTGAGAAACTGCCATAACAAGTGAAGACTGAGAGGAGGGGGCATCTTTGCATGCTGTATGGACAGGGGATTGCCTTGCACACACAACAGGGTGTTCTATTGCACGCACAAAAGCGGAAGAAGCAGTGGTGACACCCGCTGACACTGGTCGTGGACCCTGGGTTTCGCCCCACAAAGTCAGGTGCTTTGCTGCCATGTGCCTGATCATGTTGCTGGTGGTCAGGCTGGTAGTTTTGTCACCCCTGTTGATGCTGGCATGGCAGATGGTACAAATGGCCTTTTTGGGGTTATCAGCAGTCTTTAAAAAAATTCCAGACTCTGGAAGACCTACAGGTTGTACTGGCAATGTCCCTCGTGTTGGTGTTACGGGGAACTGTTGCCTGCCTTCTGTGTGCGGCCACCACACTGCTTCTTCCTGCCTGTTGGGGTACTCTGCTTCCCTCACCCTGTGTGCTGCTGGCCTCGCTCTGCATTTCCTCCTGCCACATTGCGTTAGTTACTAGATCATCCGCCACCTCTTCCTCTTCTTCTTGTGCACCACGATCCTCCTCCTCACTTCCTGGCAATTGTGTCTCGTCCTCGTCCACCTCTTGTGACAAATTGCCAGCGTCGACTTCCTGTGGCCGTGGCTGTTCAAATATTTGAGCATCGCTACATGGGATCTCCTCTTCCATCAAGTGTCCAAGTGTGGGATCAGTTGCTGTCTGACGACACTCGGCATGGTGGGAGGAAGGAGCATCAGGGTGAGGAGGAGTATGCGGTCGAGACTCACGGCTACTCAGAGTTGACCGTGTGGAAGACAGACCGGAGGTGGTGGTGCCCAGGTAACTGGAAGTATTATCTGCTATCCAATTAATAACCTATTCACACTGATCAGTTCGCAATACTGGTGTTGTTCTGTGCTTCCCTAGTAATTCGGTCAAAAAGTGGGAGTGAGAAGATGTGGCTGTTGGTTGTGGCACATTTTCACCTTGGCTACGGCCCCATCCTCTGCACGCACCATCACCAGAACGTCCTGTTCCACGTCCCTTGCCACGCGCCTTGCCCATTGTAAAGGCTGTAAAATAGCTTACACTCGCACTATCAATGGAAAAAGGGTAATAAAAAGTAGATTAGAACCGTGGAAGAGGAAAACCACAGTTCTATTTCTCTGGCCTACACCCGACTCTTTCAAACAATCTGAACAATCAGGGAGAAACTATTACTGTTTTTCTTTACAGAAAAAATACCAAAAGCTGAATAATAGATATTTTTTACCGTGGAATGGCAAAACCACAGTTATTGTTTACTGGGGTATACTAAACAATTTTAAATAAATATATTTGCGGCTGAATAGTGAGTGACACACTCAAACAGTTTTTTTAGGTAAAAATGGCCCAAAAGTGGATAATACAGAGGTTTGAACCGTGGAACTGCAAAACCACACTTCTATTTCTCTGGCCATCACCAGAGTATTTTCAACAGATATATTTGTGTCTGAACAATCAGGAGACACTATTACTTTTTTTCTTTACGGCAAAAAATGACAAAAGCAGGATAATACAGAGATTTGCCCCGTGGAACTGCAAAACCACACTTCTATTTCTCGGGCCTACACCAGACTATTTTCAACAGATATATTTGAGTCTGAACAATCAGGAGACACTATTACTGTTTTTCTTTATGGCAAAAAATGGCAAAAGCAGGATAATACAGAGATTTGACCCCTGGAACGGCAAAACCACAGTTATAATTTACTGGTGTATACCAGACTCTTTTAATCAGATATATTGGTGTCTGGACAATCAGGAAACACTATTACTGTTTTTCTTTGAGGAAAAATACCAAAGGCTGGATATTAGAGATTTTTTACCGTGGGACGGCAAAACCACAGTTATAATTTACTGGTGTATACCATACTCTTTTAAACAGATATATTTGTGTCTGAACAATCAGGGAGACACTATTACAGTTTTTTTTACGGCAAAAAATGCCAAAAGCAGGATAATAGAGATTTTTTACCGTGGAACAACAAAACCACAGTTATAATTTACTGGTGTATACCAGACTTTTTTCAACATATATATTTGCAGCTGAACAGTGAGCGACACACTCAAACTGTTTTTTTTTAGGTAGAAATGGCCCAAAAGTGGATAATACAGAGGTTTGAACCGTGGAACTGCAAAACCACACTTCTGTTTCTCTGGCCTACACCAGACTATTTTAAACAGATGTATTTGTGTCTGAACAATCAGGGAGACACTATTAGTTTTTTTTTACGGCAAAAAATGCCAAAAGCAGGATAATAGAGATTTTTTAACAGATATATTTGTGTCTGAACTGTCTCAGACACACTTTTTTTTTTTGGGGGGGGACACACCGAAAGGTTAACAAGACGGGTATTTGTACAGTGTGAAGGAGGGAAAAAAAAGAGGATTTAGCTGAAAAAAAAGGATTTGTCCTGGCCCCCCAGGACCTGGAGCTAAGTCCAGCAATTTCAGCAACAGGAGCACACAGGACTGTAATGCAGCGTTTACTGGTATAACCACTGCGTCTCCTATACAGCCTGCCTGCCTGCCTGATATTTGGGATGGATATTAGTCCTGAGAAGAACTGTTTGTTTGATTTGGCAGCCTTTACAGACCCTACACTAACTATTTCGCTGTATAAATCTCTCCATAGCTCAGCAGCGCTTTCCCTACACTAGCTGATCCGGAGTGACTGTGTCCAAGATGGCAGCGCCCGGTTTTAAATTCTCGAGGTGACACTGTGCGGCCAGCCAATCAATGTAATGCCCACAACCAACATGGCTGCGGAATTACAGTGACTGGCTGGCAATCCCTGCATGTTCATTGGCTCTGTAAAGAGCGCCAAACATGCTGGGCGGAGACCCGAGCTCCCGCCCGAGTAACCCGGAAATGCTCAGTGCTCGCCGAACATCCCGAGTAGCGTGATGCTCGGGCGAGTACCGAGCAGTGTCGAGCATGTTCGCTCAACACTAATGGAGACCCTATCATGATTCTCCACATTTCAAAAATCAGAAGTGTTCACATTGCCTTAAATGAGGGCCTAACACCACCGAAGTGGTATCAATGTCATCAGACTACAAGTAGTTTAATGCAGACCCAAACCTGTCACACTAAAGGCATGGAGAGTGGAGACACAATCAGAATTCTCCACATTTTCCAAAATTAGGGCCTAAAACCTGCAGCAGCAGCAGCAGTAGCAAGAGCATGCACAGGAGCCATATCACAGACTGCAATTTCAAGTGATCAATGCAGTACACTCAAAACAACAACATCGCCTACTCAGTACAGTCTGCAATTGGGGTGCAAAAGTCCTTGGAGATCCATGACTTGTTCATCTTGATGAAGATTAGGCGGTCTACACTTTCAGGGGACAGACGGGTACGCTCATCCGCCAAGACACTTCCTGCAGCGCTGAAGACACATTCACAGAGAACGCTGGCTGCCGGGCATGATATAACCTCCAAGGCGTGACAGGCGAGCTCAGGCCATTCATTCATTTTTGAAGACCAAAATGTAAAAGGGTCAAAATCCTCCCTGATGGTATTCATATTAAGCTCCAGATACTTCTCCACCATCCTCTTCAGTCGTTCACCATGTGTCAGACTTGTATTCTGTTGTGCTGGTGCACGAGCTGGTGTAAAAAATGTATGAAAGGACTCCCAGAAATTGCTACTGCCACTTACTCTGCTGCTGCTGTTAATGTTTTGGCATTGACAAACTGACGTGCCGGAGGTTGAAAGACTACAGCTGTGATGCACACTGGGTGTCTCACTGTTATCTTGGGGAAAACCTATATTAAGGTTGCTTAAAAGCTTGTTTTGACACTCCAACATAAGAGAGTCAGCATTATTTTGAATCCTAACTATACGGGGATCATGTTGCAGATCAAGAAGGCACTCCAATGTCGGGCTCTTCCAGGAGGTCCAAAGCCAGGCTGTATGGTGGGCTGCGTAACACTGATGCTTTTTTCCTCTGTCCTCTCCTGCCAACCACGTTCAAACGAGAGGAGATGATTATCCTCTTCATCCTCTGACAGCTGCTCGCCTATCACCTCTACCTCCTCCATTAGTTCCTCAGCTCTTGCACCCTCACTAACAGTTTTCCTGGTATCACCAAACCCCCTCGATCGCTGTAATCCACCTTCACTTGGCATCCGCCTGTGTGACGACAGTCTGGAAATTTGAGACATTGGTATCCCTTCCGCATCCTCCTCTTCTGGGGGCCACGACCTCCTGCTGCAGGTTATTCAAAGTTTGCTCCAGCATGTATATGACCGGATGATGGCATCGTCAGCGATAACCAGTTTAGTAGTTATTTCAAAACCGTGCAGAAGGGTGCAGAGGTCCTTAATCTGTTTCCACTCTGCAAACGTGATATGCCCCAGTCTATACTGTGTTGCCCCAAGCTATACGTCATGACATACTGCGTAAGAGCTCGTTGCCGCTGGCACAGTCGCTGCAACGCATGGAATTCAACCGCGTCGGCACATCGCAGATCAACCTGTTAACTGGCACAGACAATGTTTACCCAGACCTCTGTATCGATACAAGTCGATGACATGAGGGGTGCGAACAGAGGAAGTGAGCACACAGCTTCCATACTTTGTGAAGCAGCTCATCCAGGTCAGGATAGTGGCAAAGAAATCACTGTACCACCAGGTTGAGGACGTGAGCCATGCAAGACACGTGTACGAGCATGCCTTGGCCTAGGGCCGCTAACAGGTTTGCACCGTTATCGCACACGGCCTACCCTGGCTCTAGGTTCAGCGGAGACAGCCATTGCTCAAACTGAGCCTGGAGAGCTGCCCACAACTCTTCACCTGTATGACTGTGATCTACAAGGCATATTAATTTGAAGACTGCCTGATTACGGTGAGCCCTGACTGTGCAGTACGGAGGTGGTGTGTTTTCGCTCTGCACCCTTGGAACGCGTGTCTCGTTACGGCAGAGGTTGAGTGCGCAGGTGGAGGCCCCAGAGGAGGTGGAGGATGCAGAAGCAGTGGAGGAAGTGGGAAATAGAGAGGTTTCTTCTGCAAGCCTTGGGGATTCCAAGATTTGTGAAGCAGCCCTTTCCCCACCTGCCCCCACAGCCACCAGAGTCACCCAGTGCCCAGTCAGCGAGATGTAATGCCCTTGGCCATACTTACTCTTCCAGGTGTCTGTGGTGAAATGCACCCTGGCACACGTAGATTTAGACAAGGAACGGGTGATGTTGTCTGCGGCATGCTGGTGTAGCACAGGCACAGCATTCTTAGAGAAGTAATGGTGACTGGGTAATTGGTACTAGGGGACTGCGACGGCCATCAGTTTTCGGAAACCGTCTGTATCTACCAGGTGAAAAGGCAGCCTTTCCATGGCCAACAGATTGGAGATGGTGGTGTTCAACCTCTTAGCTTTGTCATGCGTAGAATGAAACAATCTTTTACGTGACCACAACTGCGGGACCGAGGGCTGGCTAAGGTGCTGAGAGAGGGCGGAGTATGGTGAACTGGAAAAAACGGTTGAGCTTGAGTGAGGTGCAGATGTTACGGTGGATTGAGAAACATGCAGTGTGCTCGGTAAAACAAACACAGTAGGCATGTCTGCTTTTGTTACAGCTGACGGGCTGTCACTCAGCCTGACTGGAGCGGGTAAAGAACCGGAGTTTCTGTGATGGGAGACCTGCGTGACCATACTTGGCACGGTAACAGAGGAGCAGGAAGAAGCAGCGGATGCGTTTGATGGGGCAGCTGATGGTTGTTGAGGTGCGCTGATTCGCATTTCAGCGCGGTAAGATTCCCAACATAAAGAATGTTGTTTGAGCATGTGAACGTTCATGCATGTAGTAGTCAAATTATTGCAGTTTTTCCCTCTACTGAGTTTTTTATCGCAAAGTTTGCAGATAACGTGAGTTGACTCATCCTTTGCAGTGACAAAAAATGCCCATGCTAGGCAACCCTTGCTGCCCCTGTGAACTGCAGACCCATGACCGCTGCTGGCCACAGCCACGGTTGCAGTGCTGCTCGTGCTTGCATCACTCCGTGGCTGCACCGTAGGGCGAAATGTAACCTCCTCGTCTTCCTCCTCCACCTCCTCAGATGAGCTACTGGGCTGCGTGACTCTGGGTTCACACCAAGTAGGATCTTCAACCTCGTCATCATCCAATGTGTTATCCCATTCCTCACCCTCAGAGTGACCCCTCTCCTCTTGTTGCCCAGACAGCACAGTATAGTCCGCATGAGCCTCAGGTATCTGAGTTTCATAGAGATCACCTCTCTCCCCTGCAGTTAACATCTTGTGACAAAGGTCAGGAACCTGCTGGGACCATGCTTCATCCTGCCGCGAATCCAAGCTAAAAAAATTTTGGGCATCTGTGCAGATGCTTTTCTCCCCTTGACTCTGTGACTGTTTGTAGTACACTTCTGATGCCCATGGTGTAGAATGAGTGAACAGTTCTACTGACTCGCCCATCTGTGGTTCGCTACAGTCAGTTGGGCAGTTGGCCAATTGTGACGCGAGGAGAAGCATGGGTAATTGGGGTGTCACCTCTGTGGACTGTACTGCATGTGATGTTGAGGTGGAGGAAGAAGAGGAGGAGCCACTGGAAGCAGAGCTTGCCATCCACTGGGGCACCTGCTCTTTCTAGGCCTTATCAACAAGGTGTATCTCTGTGCGGCTGCCAAAAAAAGGGAGTTCAGTAGGCCGTCCACTAACATAAGTTGTCAGTTGTCTTTGGATAGGACCTGCTTGTGTTGGTTCACTAGTGCTTTCACTAACATAACCACGTACCCCACGTACACCTTGAACACCAAGCCTATTCCCCCTTCCACCACGCCCTCTCTTTTTCCCACTGTTGGTCAGATACAGTGGTAGGAGCATGCAATTAACTAAAGAAAAATACGTTTTTTACCTGTGCAATAGCTCAGCACACACCTGAATTTCAGCGACACTAAATGACAAGGTAAGATATGGCCTGCCGTATAACGCTATTAACAGACAAAATCAGAGACATTCTCCAAACAATTTCAAACTGAGATGTCCCCTGTTGCATTACTCTAGGAACAGAATAATTTTTTTTTTTAATGTGGATGAGGCCAGTATGACACAGTATGCTCCAAAATATTTCAAACTCAGATCTAGCCAGTTGTATCACTTTACTCAGAGCAAAAAATATTTTTGGGTTACTCTGCATAAGCTCTACTTCCAGCTGACTTTGACCGCCACTGATGTAGTAGCTGGCTTATAGCACTGTATGACTTTTGGCACAGGAAAAAATATTTTTTGGACTGGGCCTAGTAAGAGAAGTTTTTTGTTTTTTTACTGTGAAACCAGGACAAGTTCAATGCAATTTAAATAGGATCTGCCTTTTAGCAGGCTGGATCAACTTTGCCACAGTAAAAAACTTTTGGTGGACTCTGCTTGCCAACCAAAAATATTTATAGGTTTGACTGTGCGTACAAGCTGAATTTGACCACCACTGACGTAGTAGCTGGCTTATTATAGCACTGTATGACTTTTGGCACAGGAAAAAATATTTTTTGGACTGGTCCTAGTAGGAGAAGTTTTTTTTTTTACTGTGAAACCAGGACAAGTTCAATGTCACTAAAATAGGATCTGCCTTTTAGTAGACTGGATCAACTTTACCACAGTAAACAACCTTTGGTGGACACTACCTGAAGTTCAACTCCACTAAAATAGTATCTGACACTAAAAAAAACTTTAGTGCACACAGCTTTCAATATCACAATAACAGAAAAAAAAAAAGATTTTGTGCTCTCCAATAAGAAGCTCTGCAGATTGTGCAGAGAACAATTTCAACCCCACTAAATGAAAAGGTGCACTGCGCTTGCTTGATCACATTAGCAAGTGCAAAAAAAGATTCAAGGTATATTGAGACATGGAGCTCTATACCAGCGATGCACAGCACTATTGTATAGCATGGGCCCTCTGTTTCTGTCAGAATCTCAGTACTTGTACAAGAACACCAAAAATGTGCTGCACCAGCGGTTGAAGAGGTACACAGGCCAGGAATTATCTACACTATCTGACTACCATACAAGCGCCCATCTATCTAGCTAATATGTCTCATTACACAGGGGAACACTGAGCTGCGTCTGTCTCCAGCAGTGACATGGATATAATGGCTCTGAGGGAACATGGTCGCTTTTTATATTGAGAGGACATGTGATTTCTGCAGCCAATTGCAGAAGTCCTTATGTCTGGACAGTGTAGATGCTTCCTGCACTATGATTGGCGGGCCACCCTTTCCTCAGTCTAAGTTACCGCCCACCGGACAAAAAAAAAACAGTGCACCGCTGATCTGACCTGTTCTAAGCTCTCCACCCACAGCCCCCACACTCACCTGGCACCTGTCACCGCTCTTCATACACTTGCACTAAGCTAACAAAACTGTTCAAAACGCAGTGGTTGCCCTGTATTCGCTGTCCCGCACAAATTCGTCAAACTTTTCCAATTTTAAGAAAATTTGCTCGCCTTTGCGATCACGAATCCCAATGTGCCATATTCGTGCCAAATTTGAAACTTTCAAACATTTGCCAAACAAATTCGCTCAACTGTAGTGGCAACTCAGCTGCAGGATTTCTCCACATTAATTTCCACCCTGTCCCATGCCTCTACTGTGTCTGCCCATCATTCCTCAGAGCAGCCAGCTTCTCCAGGGGAACCACCTAAGACTCCAGTTTCAGGTGGAGCAGCTAAGCTCCAGCTTCCACTCCCTTCCCGCTATGAGGGAGATCCCAAGAAGAGTCTCAGCTTTATAAACCAGTGCAAAATCAACTTCACACTCCACATCCATCTCTTTCCTTTGGACCAAACAAAGATTGCATTCATGGTCTCTCTGCTGTCTGGACATGCCCTGACTTGGGCAAACCCCATTTGGGAGTGTAGAGATCCTGAGACCCACAATTTAGGAAAGTTCCTGGACATGTTCTGAGTAGTGTTTGAGGTACCAGGCTGCACCACTTCAGCAACCTGTCCCTTTTGACTCTGAGAAAAGGCAGGGACACGGTGGCTCAGGATGCTTTACGCATGCATATGCTGGCTTCTAAGTTGGCTTGTAATGAAGAAGCCCTGGTAGTGACATTTTGGCAGTGTCTGTCTGGTCATATTAAGGATGAATTGGCTGGCAGAGATCTACTATCTTCCCTGGATGCTCTTATTCACCTGGCTACTAGGAATGATTTCCATTTCCATGAGCGGGCTATGAAACCAGCTCAAGTACCCTATCTCATCAGAAGTCTACCCAAGCTTGCTGCAAACTTCCAGTACCCCTTCTGCCTCAAGACACACAGCTTGCTATAGAGCCAATGCAGGTTGACTGGGCCAAACTATCTGCACAAGAGTGACAGCAAAAGTATCGAGATAACTGGTGCATGTACTATGGAGACAAAGGGCATTATGTTCTTCAGTGCCCAGTGAGGCAGGGAAACTCCAGCACCTACGGTTGGCTAGAGAGATTACCCTAGGTTAGAATGATTGCCCCCCAAAACTATTGACTAAGATAACCCTGGTCTGGGGAGAGAGGTTTCTCTCTGTAACAGCCCATTTAGACTCTGGTTCCACTGTCAACTTCATCCATCAGGATCTGATTCTTCAACTTTAGCATCCTTCACAACAACTTGATCATCCCCTATCTATAAACTGCTCCTAAAAAAGTTAAAAATGTACTGGAGATGTGGAAATGCAAGTAGTAGATATACATAAAGGGAAATGGCAGCACTAAAGGTCGTTATAGGGTAAGCAGTAGTGTTGAGCGAGCACTAAAATGCTCGGGTGCTCGAAGCTCGGGCCGAGCTCGCCGTGATACTTGGGTGCTCGACCCGAGCAACAAGCCCAATGTTAGTCTATGGGAGACTCGAGCATTTTTGCAGTGGCACCCCCGGCAGTCTTTTAAAAGCCTAACAAGTGCCCAAAACAATAGTGACAGTGCTCAAATGAAATGGGGACAGCATGGGGATCGCCCCAGGAAGCATTTATGACCCCCAGGTCACTGCTGACAACAACGTGGTCAGAAGTATTAAGCCACTTTTACGGGCTCACAATAAAACGTTCAAAAACGAAAGTGAAACTTTTTTTCCTGTGAAATATGTTAAGGAACTTCCTTTCCAGGGAAAAGACTTGTGTATAAGTTAAAATAAATGACCAAAACCAAAAATTCTACTCCACACCTTCGGCTATGTTCACAAGAAGCATTTTTTATGCGTTTTTGCACTTTTGTATTGCTTTCAACTATGACAAATGCATTCACCGGGAAATGTCATTTTAACATTTTACAACCTTATCTGGCCATGTGCTGTGTGACACATGCATAAAGTGCTGAAAAGACATGGGAACAGCATGGGGAAGACCCCTGGAAGCATCTCTGACTCCCAGGTCACTGTCTAAAAGTGTGCCCATAATAAGTGATCCTTGCCGCATCAGAAGATGCAGACTTGCAACTATCCCCATGCAAGTTCTAGTCCCAGGGCAGTGTTCAATTGTACCTCCCCCATTCCTTGCAATGCAAGCGCAAGTATGCAGCCTGCCACCCACCCACCCCCAGGCAGCAATACCATACTGCTTGCTTGCTTGAACTTGAAATTGGGCTTTTTAGGCATGTGGAGGCGGAATCTGGCCACCACGTCATGGCTGTGTTGGCGGCCTGGAATCCATACTCAGTCCCCAGCTGCCCGGCGGCCGGGTGTCCATACTTGGTCCCCAGCCGACCCGCTGCCGGGTGTCCACACAAGGTCCCCAGCCGCCTGGGGGCAGCCGGGTGTCCATAAATGGTCCCCAGCCGCCCCTATTTCTCCTTGGAACATCCCCCCACACACTTTTCTTAGCCCGGCCTGCTTTATGCAGCATTGGACGAGCCCACCAGAGAACCAGACTCCTCCGGTGGGCCCTGACTTAACCATCGGTGGAGTTGAGAGTGCCAAGGTGAGGAGCATGATGATGATGACAGAAGTTAGCATCTGCTATGTTTTCTTTTAATGCAAGTGTAAGTGTGCAGCCTGCCACCCACCCACCCCCAGACTGCAATTCCATACTGCTAGCTTGCACTTGAAATGGGGCCTTTTAGTTTGGAGGAGGCCGAAGCTGGCCACTACCTCATGGCTGCTTGGCAGCGAGGTATCCATACTCAGTCCCCAGCCGCCCCTATTTGTCCTGGTGTGCCTTATACATAAGATTAAGCGCGTAAACCAAAACATTACCTGTGCCCTCCCCAGTGCATCTAGTGGGAAGGAGAGCCTATTCCGCTGTAGTGTGTGCATGCCAAACCCCTGTTCATGGTATATGCAAAGATGCCTCCCACCTTGCACCTGTCGTTGCAGACTTGCAACTATCCCCATTCAAGTCCTTGTCCCAGGGCAGTGTTCATTTGTACCTCTCCCATTCCTTGCAATGCAAGCGCAAGTATTCAGCCTGCCAGCCACCCACCCCAGGCTGCAATACCATACTGCTTGCTTGCTTGCACTTTAAATTGGGCCTTTTAGGCATGGGGAGGCGGAATCTGGCCACCATGCCATGGCTGTGTCGGCGGCCTGGTATCCATACTCAGTCCCCAGCCGCCTGGTGGCCAGGTGTCCCCGCTTGCTCCCCAGTCTCCAGGGGGTGGCCGGGTGTCCATACTCGGTCCTCAGCACCCCTATTTGTCCCGGTAACCTTTCCCACACTTTTCTTAGCCTGGCCTGCTTTAGGGCAGCATTGGCCGAGCCCTCCGGACTATCAGACTCCTCCGGTGGGCCCTGGCTTCTCCATCAGAGGAGTTGAGAGTGCCAAGCTGAGGAGCATGATGAGGATGATAGAAGTTAGCATCTGCTTTGTTTTGTTGTAATGCAAGCGCATGTATGTAGTAGCGGCTAGGCCTGAGGTGGTAAGCGTTTTGGCGCATATCCTACCTCCTCCGAGGATTGCTGGATGTTTTCCTGCTACTATCCAAGTTCTATGACTCCCGTTAAAACAAAGCTTCAGGTGATACATGATGGATGAGGTAGTGGCAAAGGAGAAAGAGCAGGAGGAACAGGGACCATTCACATCAATATCAGGCCAGTCAACCAGATATGTCTTGTAGGATATGTTTCTGTAACAAAAGGAGCGGTTCGGCTACACAGTTATAGGGCATACAGTGAGTGCAATGCCTACCAAAAATTTCGAGGCACTCCAATGCCCCTTGGAAATGACATGGAGGTCAGAGGGCATTAACTAAACCTTTTTTTCCATTTATAGCAACTGGGTCTCCTGTGCACTGTTGGCCTAAGCATTGAATGGAAGGCTTTCCAAAAATTATGAGGAACTGCAATGCCCCTTACAAGAGCCATGTGTGGCACCTCAGGGGTCTGGTCACCACAGTAATAGAGATATTACGTCGGAGAGCAAGTGGGAGGTTTCCTGGTCAGGATCCCTTAAACATGCAACATCCTCCTGCCCCAGTCCTGGGAGGGGAGAATTCTGCCCTTATAAACTGGATCTGGGGCGGGTTGAGTGAGTCAGAGAACAGAGAACAGTCAGAGTCAGAGTGAGAGCAAGGGAAAGTAACAGCAAGGAGCTCTGTAGGAGCTAGGAGCTAAAGACCAGGGGCTGGAAGCTGAGCAGAGCTCGCCCTGGCAGAAGACAATAGGAACCGGACACAGGAGTCCGAGGCTGTGAGGACTTATATATCCAGCAGCAGAAACCAGCCGGCAGGGGATTTCAGGTCCTCTGGCCATAGAAGCCCGGAGGCCCAGTCACAAGCAAGGGACCAGCACCGCCGTCGTGGAGCGGAGGCTAACAGAAGGCCCCAAGTCACCAGCCATACGGGTGAGCACTACACGGTACACTCAGGGACGTGGGCTACTTCTATCCGCTTACAGCAAGGTAGCCAGGAAGAGTGCAGACAGACAGGGAGGCCTACAACTCCACCTGGCCAGGGGAACTCCTGCTTGCTCACAGACTGACCAGGCCTCTTATGCTAGCCAGTACTCTCGGGAGGGTCTACCTTATAATCATCAGTAAACACCCTGAACAGCACTGCAAAGACTCTGAGACGTTCCTGCTGCGCTCGTGCACCATCACCCCCATCATCCACACTCACTGCCCTGAGGCTATACTCCTCCCGGGGGGAGTTATCCCATTCTCTGCTGCGAACACAACATCAGCCTCAGCGGTCTGTCTTGCAGCGGTGGTACTCCCTGACCGCAATCCACGGGTGGCGCAGTCGGACAATTAACATCAAAACCTAAGAAAGACTGCCACTGGTTTGACCAGCCTGAGCCACGGAGACAACAGACCCCAGAGACCCGGCACCGGGTATCCCACACACGTGTACACACGGCCCAGGGGGCGCGTCACATGCAGTACAGCATATTACAAACATAAGTCCCATTATTGGGGAGTGGGTGTCCCATAGTATTTGCTTATGCCTTGCAAGCAAAAGCTGCCAAAAATTAGGACAGAGCAACTTGCAATGCCCCTTACAAGAGCCATGCAGTACAGCATATTACAAACATAAGTCCCATTATTGGGGAGTGGGTGTCCCATAGTATTTGCTTATGCCTTGCAAGCAAAAGCTGCCAAAAATTAGGACGGAGCAACTTGCAATGCCCCTTACAAGAGCCATGCAGTACAGCATATTACAAACATAAGTCCCATTATTGGGGAGTGGGCGTCCCATGGTATTTGCTTATGCTTTTCAAGCAAAAGCTGCCAAAAATTAGGACGGAGCAACTTGCAATGCCCCTTACCAGAGCCATGCAGTACAGCATATTACAAACATAAGTCCCATTATTGGGGAGTGGGTGTCCCATAGTATTTGCTTATGCTTTCCAAGCAAAAGCTGCCAAAAATAAGGACGGAGCAACTTGCAATGTCCCTTTCAAGAGCCATGCAGTACAGCATATTACAAACATAAGTCCCATTATTGGGGAGTGGGTGTCCCAGAGTATTTGCTTATGCCTTGCAAGCAAAAGCTGCCAAAAATTAGGACGGAGCACCTTGCAATGCCCCTTACAAGAGCCATGCAGTACAGCATATTACAAACATAAGTCCCATTATTGGGGAGTGGGTGTCCCATAGTATTTGCTTATGCCTTGCAAGCAAAAGCTGCCAAAAATTAGGACGGAGCAACTTGCAATGCCCCTTACAAGAGCCATGCAGTACAGCATATTACAAACATAAGTCCCATTATTGGGGAGTGGGTCTCCCATAGTATTTGCTTATGCTTTCCAAGCAAAAGCTGCCAAAAATTAGGATGGAGAAACTTGCAATGCCCCTTACAAGAGCCATGCAGTACAGCATATTACAAACATAAGTCCCATTATTGGGGAGTGGGTGTCCCATGGTATTTGCTTATGCTTTCCAAGCAAAAGCTGCCAAAAACTAGGACGGAGCAACTTGCAATGCCCCTTACAAGAGCCATGCAGTACAGTATATTACATACATAAGTCCCACTATTGGGGAGTGGGTGTCCCATGGTATTTGCTTATGCTTTCCAAGCAAAAGCTGCCAAAAATTAGGACGGAGCAACTTGCAATGCCCCTTACAAGAGCCATGCAGTACAGCATATTACAAACATAAGTCCCATTATTGGGGAGTGGGTGTCCCATAGTATTTGCTTATGCTTTCCAAGCAAAAGCTGCCAAAAATATGACGGAGCAACTTGCAATGCCCCTTACAAGAGCCTTGCAGTACAGCATATTACAAACATAAGTCCCATTATTGGGGAGTGGGTGTCCCATAGTATTTGCTTATGCCTTGCAAGCAAAAGCTGCCAAAAATTAGGACGGAGCAACTTGCAATGCCCCTTACAAGAGCCATGCAGTACAGCATACTACAAACATAAGTCCCATTATTGGGGAGTGGGTGTCCCATAGTATTTGCTTATGCTTTCCAAGCAAAAGCTGCCAAAAATATGACGGAGCAACTTGCAATGCCCCTTACAAGAGCCATGCAGTACAGCATATTACAAACATAAGTCCCATTATTGGGGAGTGGGTCTCCCATAGTATTTGCTTATGCTTTCCAAGCAAAAGCTGCCAAAAATTAGGATGGAGCAACTTGCAATGCCCCTTACAAGAGCCATGCAGTACAGCATATTACATACATAAGTCCCATTATTGGGGAGTGGGTGTCCCATGGTATTTGCTTATGCTTTCCAAGCAAAAGCTGCCAAAAATTAGGACGGAGCAACTTGCAATGCCCCTTACAAGAGCCATGCAGTACAGCATATTACAAACATAAGTCCCATTATTGGGGAGTGGGTGTCCCCTGGTATTTGCTTATGCTTTCCAAGCAAAAGCTGCCAAAAATTAGGACGGAGCAACTTGCAATGCCCCTTGCAAGAGCCATGCAGTACAGCATATTACAAACATAAGTCCCATTATTGGGGAGTGGGTGTCCCATGGTATTTTCTTATGCTTTCCAAGCAAAAGCTGACAAAAATATGATGGAGCAACTTGCAATGCCCCTTACAAGAGCCAAGTAGTACAGCATATTACAAACATAAGTCCCATTATTGGGGAGTGGGTGTCCCATAGTATTTGCTTATGCTTTCCACACAAAAGTTGCCAAAAATTAGGACATAGCAACTTGCAATGCCCCTTACAAGAGCCTTGCAGTACAGCATATTACAAACATAAGTCCCATTATTGGGGATTGGGTGTTCCATAGTATTTGCTTATACCTTGCAAGCAAAAGCTGCCCAAAATAAGGACTGAGGAACTTGCAATGCTGGCACCCTGGTGGTATAGTGGTGGTGGAGGCTGAGGAAAAGGAGAAGAATATAAAACAGCCGAAACGAGGAAGCATATACCCATGTGTGGGTGTGAAGCGGTGCATGTGAATACACCTCCTGAAATAACACAGTAGATTTGACTTTATGTTACTCTGCTGTCATTTGGTGGTGATGAGAAGTCTGGCCCAATCCAGCCCTTGTTCATTTTGATAAGGGTCAGCTTGTCAGCATTGTCAGTTGACAGGCGAGTGCGCTTATCAGTTATAATTCCCCCAGCGGCACTAAAAACACGCTCCAATAACACGCTAGCGGCATGGCAGGCCAGGACCTCCAAGGGGTACAGAGCGAGTTCATTCCAAGTGTCCAGCTTGGATACCCAATAATTAAAAGGCACAGAGGAATCACAGAGGACGCTGGTATGGTCGGCAAGGTACTCCCTCACCATCTTTTGAAACTTTCCACTCCTTGTGAGAGTACCCCGTGCCTCAGGGCCTGTAAGCTGGGCGGGTGTCAGAAAACTGTCCTAGAATGTTGACAGTGTTCCCCTGCCTCTGCTGGATTGGAGTTGCATCTCTCTCGCCTGTACGCCTTGGTTGGGAAATGAACTGTGACCTCTGCCGCTAGCGTGTTCAGATGGGAATTTTTTTAAGAGTTCTGCAGCAAGGGCCTTCTGGTACTGCCCCATTTTTGTTGACCTCTCCACCTGAGGAATAAGAGAGTGAAAGTTCTCCTTGTAGCGGGGGTCTACAAGTGTCACCAACCAGTAATGACTGTCACCCAACATTTTGACAACGCGAGGGTCACGGTTAAGGCAGCTTAACATAAAGTCAGCCATGCGTGCCAGACTGGTAACGGGCAAGATTTCCGTGTCCTCACCAAGAAGACGACTGACCATGCTCTCCTCCTATTCCTCCTCTTCCTCCTCCCCACTGTCCTCAGGCCACCCACGCTGAACCGACGGTATGACACTTATACAGGTACTACCGTCTACAACGCATGATAGCAGCTCCTGTTCTTCCTCCTCCTCCTCCTCCTCCTCTCCTTCATTGTCCCCCAATGCACGTTGGGATGAGATGAGGCTGGGCTGTGTGTAATCGCCCGCTACGGCTTCTTGATCCATCTCATCATACTCTGGCTGCAATGCCTCTTCTTTAATTCTCTGCAGAGAGCGTTGCAAAAGACAGACAAGTGGGATGCTGACACTAATGATGGCGTCATCGCCACTCACCATCTTGGTGGCCTCCTGAAAGTTTGTCAGGATGGTACATATGTCAGACATCCAGGTCCACTCCTGAGGTCTTATGTGTGGAGTCTGACCTGAATATCGTCGGCCTTGTTGCAGCTGGTACTCCACAACTGCTCTCTTCTGCTCACAAATCCTTTGCAACATGTGGAGGGTAGAGTTCCAATGTGTGGGGACATCACACACCAGTCGGTGTGCCGGAAGCTGCAAACGCTGCTGCAACACAGCAAGGGCGGCGGATGCTGTAGCCGACTTGCAAAAATGAGCTGACAGGCGACGTACTTTCACGAGCAGATCTGGCAACTCGGGGTAAGATTTAAGAAACCGCTGAACCACGAGGTTAAGCACATGAGCCAGGCATGGTACGTGTGTGATCTCACCTCGCCTCAGAGCCGCCACCAGGTTACGGCCATTGTCACACACGACCATGCCTGGATGTAGGTAAAGCGATCTCAGCCACAGATCTGCCTGCTCTTTCACAGCTGTCCACAACTCACAAGCAGTGTGAGGTTTATCACCTAAGCTTATGAGTTTCAGCACAGCCTGTTGCCGCTTGGCGGAGGCAGTACTGCAATGCTTCCAGCTTGTAACTGATGTGGTGATATCTGAGATGGAGGCTGAACATGAGGAGGAGGAGGAGGAGGAGGAGGATGCGCAGGAGCTGTACACTGTGGGGGCAACTCTGACTGACATAGGGCCCGCAATCCTCGGTGTGGGGAGGATGTGTTCCGTCCCAAGGTCCGACTGAGTCCCGGCTTCCACTATGTTTACCCAGTGTGCCGTCAGAGAGATGTACCGTCCCTGGCCACAAGCAATTGTCCACGTGTCCGTTGTCAGGTGGACTCTCCCAGTAACTGCATTGTTGAGGGCACGGCAGATGCTTTGGGACACGTGCTTGTGTATTGGGGGATGGCACACCGGGAAAAATAGTGTCGGCTGGGGACCGAGTACCGAGGGACGGCCACCGCCATAAGATTGCGGAAGGATTCCGTCTCCACCAGCCTAAAAGGCAGCATTTCCAACGCAAGCAGTCGTGAAGTGTGCGAATTTAGGACTGTGGTCTGTGGGGCGTTAGCTGCGAATTTCCTCTTTCGTTCAAAGGTCTGGGATATGGACAATTGAACGCTGCGGTGGGACGTGGACGTGGACGTTGATGCTGTTTCTTGAGAAACTGCCATAACAAGTGAAGACTGAGAGGAGGGGGCATCTTTACATGCAGTATGGACAGGGGATTGCCTTGCACACACAACAGGGGGTTCTATTGCACGCACAACAGTGGAAGAAGCAGTGGTGACACCCGCTGACACTGGTCGTGGACCCTGGTTTTTGCCCCACAAAGTCGGGTGCTTTGCTGCCATGTGCCTGATCATGCTGGTGGTGGTCAGGCTGGTAGTTTTGTCACCACCATGCCATGCCTGCTGATGCTGGCATGGCACGTGGAACATATGGACTTTTTGGGGTTATCAGCAGAGTCTTTAAAAAAATTCCAGACTCTGGAAGACCTACCGCTTGTACTGGCAACGTCCCTCGTGTTGGTGTTACGGGGAAAGGTTGCCTGCCTTCTGTCTGCGGCCACCACACTGCTTCTTCCTGCCTGTTGGGGTACTCTGCCTCCCTCCCCCTTTGTGCTGCTGGCCTCGCTCTGCATGTCCTCCTTCCTCATTGGGTCAGTTACTAGATCATCCACCACCTCCTCCTCTTCCACTTGCGCACCACGATCCTCCTCCTCACTTCCTGGCAATTGTGTCTCGTCATCGTCCACCTCTTGTGACAGATTGCCAATGTCGACTTCCTGTGGAAGTGGCTGTTCAAATATTTGGGCATCGCAACATGGGATCTCCTCTTCCACCACTTCAAGCGTATCAGGCGAGGGGCCCAAATATGGAAATGGACCAGTGAACAGCTCTTCAGAGTGTCCAAGTGGGGGATCACTTGCTGTCTGACGACACTCGGCATGGTGGGAGGAAGGAGCATCAGGGTGAGGAGGAGTATGCGGTCGAGACTCATGGCTACTCAGAGTTGACCGTGTGGAAGACAGACCGGAGGTGGTGGTGCCCAGGTAACTGGAAGTGTTATCTGCTATCCAATTAATAACCTGTTCACACTGATCAGTTCTCAATACTGGTGTTGTTCTGTGCTTCCCTAGTAATTCGGTCAAGAAGTGGGAGCGAGAAGATGTGGCTGTTGGTTGTGGCACATTTTCACCTTGGCCACGGCCCCGTCCTCTGCACGAACCATCACCAGAACGTACACTTTCACGTCCCTTGCCATGCGCCTTGCCCATTGTAAATGGAAAAAGGTTAATTAAGAGGAGATTAGAACCGTGGAAGAGGAAAACCACAGTTATTGTTTACTGGGGTATACCACACTTTTTTAAATAGAGATATTTGCGGCTGAACAGTGAGCGACACACTCAAACTGCTTTTTTTTAGATACCAAAGGCCCGAAACTGGATAGTACAGCGATTTGACCCGTGGAACTGCGAAACCACACTGGGATGTCGGGCCTACACAAGACTATTTTCATCAGATATATTTTTGAGTCACAACAGTCAGGAGACACTACTGTTTTTCTTTACGGAAAAAAATACAAAAAGCTGAATAATAGAGATTTTTTACCGTGGGATGGCAAAACTACAGTTATTGTTTACTGGGGTATACCACACTTTTTTAAATAGAGATATTTGCAGCTGAACAGTGAGCGACACACTCAAACTGCTTTTTTTTAGATACCAAAGGCCCAAAACTGGATAGTACAGCGATTTGACCCGTGGAACTGCGAAACCACACTGGGATGTCGGGCCTACACAAGACTATTTTCAACAGATATATTTTTGTGTCACAACAGTCAGGAGACACTACTGTTTTTCTTTACGGAAAAAACTACCAAAAGCTGAATAATAGAGATTTTTTTACTGTGGGATGGCAAAACCACAGTTATTGTTTACTGGGGTATACCACACTTTTTTAAATAGAGATATTTGCGGCTGAACAGTGAGAGACACACTCAAACTGCTTTTTTTTTAGATACCAAAGGCCCAAAACTGGATAGCACAGCGATTTGACCCATGGAACTGCGAAACCACACTGGGATGTCGGGACTACACAAGACTATTTTCAACAGATATATTTTTGTGTCACAACAGTCAGGAGACACTACTGTTTTTCTTTACGGAAAAAACTACCAAAAGCTGAATAATAGAGATTTTTTACTGTGGGATGGCAAAACCACAGTTATTGTTTACTGGGGTATACCACACTTTTTTAAATAGAGATATTTGCGGCTGAACAGTGAGAGACACACTCAAACTGCTTTTTTTTTAGATACCAAAGGCCCAAAACTGGATAGCACAGCGATTTGACCCATGGAACTGCGAAACCACACTGGGATGTCGGGACTACACAAGACTATTTTCAACAGATATATTTTTGTGTCACAACAGTCAGGAGACACTACTGTTTTTCTTTACGGAAAAAACTACCAAAAGCTGAATAATAGAGATTTTTTTACTGTGGGATGGCAAAACCACAGTTATTGTTTACTGGGGTATACCACACTTTTTTAAATAGAGATATTTGCGGCTGAACAGTGAGAGACACACTCAAACTGCTTTTTTTTTAGATACCAAAGGCCCAAAACTGGATAGCACAGCGATTTGACCCATGGAACTGCGAAACCACACTGGGATGTCGGGACTACACAAGACTATTTTCAACAGATATATTTTTGTGTCACAACAGTCAGGAGACACTACTGTTTTTCTTTACGGAAAAAACTACCAAAAGCTGAATAATAGAGATTTTTTACTGTGGGATGGCAAAACCACAGTTATTGTTTACTGGGGTATACCACACTTTTTTAAATAGAGATATTTGCGGCTGAACAGTGAGAGACACACTCAAACTGCTTTTTTTTTAGATACCAAAGGCCCAAAACTGGATAGCACAGCGATTTGACCCATGGAACTGCGAAACCACACTGGGATGTCGGGACTACACAAGACTATTTTCAACAGATATATTTTTGTGTCACAACAGTCAGGAGACACTACTGTTTTTCTTTACGGAAAAAACTACCAAAAGCTGAATAATAGAGATTTTTTACCGTGGGATGGCAAAACCACAGTTATTGTTTACTGGGGTATACCACACTTTTTAAAATAGAGATATTTGCGGCTGAACAGTGAGCGACACATTCAAACTTTTTTTTTTAGAGACCAAAGGCCCAAAACTGGATAGTACAGTGATTTGACCCGTGGAACTGCGAAACCACACTGGGATGTCGGGTCTACACAAGACTATTTTCAACAGATATATTTTTGTGTCACAACAGTCAGGAGACACTACTGTTTTTCTTTACGGAAAAAACTACCAAAAGCTGAATAATAGAGATTTTTTACCGTGGGATGGCAAAACCACAGTTAATGTTTACTGGGGTATACCACACTTTTTTAAATAGAGATATTTGAGGCTGAACAGTGAGCGACACACTCAAACTGCTTTTTTTTTAGATACCAAAGGCCCAAAACTGGATAGTACAGCGATTTGACCCGTGGAACTGCGAAACCACACTGGGATGTCGGGCCTATACAAGACTATTTTCAACAGATATATTTTTGTGTCACAACAGTCAGGAGACACTACTGTTTTTCTTTACGGAAAAAAATACCAAAAGCTGAATAATAGAGATTTTTCACCGTGTGATGGCAAAACCACAGTTATTGTTTACTGGGGTATACCACACTTTTTTAAATAGAGATATTTGCGGCTGAACAGTGAGCGACACTCTCAAACTGCTTTTTTTTAAGATACCAAAGGCCCAGAACTGGATAGTACAGCGATTTGTCCCGTGGAACTGCGAAACCACACTGGGATGTCGGGCCTACACAAGACTATTTTCAACAGATATATTTTTGTGTCACAACAGTCAGGAGACACTACTGTTTTTCTTTACGGAAAAAACTACCAAAAGCTGAATAATAGAGATTTTTTACCGTGGGATGGCAAAACCACAGTTATTATTTACTGGGGTATACCACACTGTTTTAAATAGAGAAATTTGCGGCTGAACAGTGAGAGACACACTCAAACTGCTTTTTTTTTTATACCAAAGGCCCAAAACTGGATAGTACAGCGATTTGACCCGTGGAACTGCGAAACCACACTGGGATGTCGGGACTACACAAGACTATTTTCAACAGATATATTTTTGTGTCACAACAGTCTGGAGACACTACTGTTTTTCTTTATGGCAAAAGCTGAATAATAGAGATTTTTTACCGTGGGATGGCAAAACCACAGTTATTGTTTACTGGGGTATACCACACTTTTTTAAATAGAGGTATTTGCGGCTGAACAGTGAGCGACACACTCAAACTGTTTTTTTTTTAGATACAAATGGCCCAAAATGGATAATACAGAGGTTTTAACCGTGGAAGTGCAAAACAACACTTCTGTTTCTCTAGCCTACACCAGACTATTTTCAACAGTTATATTTGTGTCTGAAAAATCAGAGACACGCTTTTTTTTTGGGTGGGGGTGGACACACCAAAAGGTTAATAAGACGGGTATTTGTACAGTGTGAAGGAGGAAAAAAAAGGAGGATTTAGATGAAAAAAAAGGATTTTTCCTGGCCCCCGACACCTGGTGCTAAGTCCAGCAATTTCAGCAACAGGAGCACACAGGACTGTAATGCAGCGTTTGCTGGTATAACCACTGTGTCTCCTATACAGCCTGCCTGCCTGGTATCTGGGATGGATATTAGTCCTGAAAGGACTGTTTATTTGTTCTGGCAGCCTTTACAGACCCTACACTAACTATTTCGCAGTTTATATCTCTCCCTAAATCAGCAGCGCTGTCCCTACACTGTCTAATCCGGAGCGACTGTGTACAAGATGGCGGCGCCCGGTTTTAAATACTCGAGGTGACGCTGTGCGGCCAGCCAATCACTGTAATGCTCACAACCAACATGGCTGCAGCATTACAGTGACTGGCTGGCAATCCCTGCATGTTCATTGGCTCTGTAAAGAGCGCCGAACATGCAGGGCGGAGAACCGAGCTCCCGCCCGAGTAACCCGGAAATGCTTGGTGCTCGCCGAACATCCCGAGTAGCGTAATGCTCGGGCGAGTACCGAGCAGTGTCGAGCATATTCGCTCAACACTAGTAAGCAGGGCTCCATGGAGAATGCAGTGTAACATATAAGTATATAATGACGATTTCAAACATTTTTACACTTCAAACTTGTTTAGGGGCCATTTTGTCATTATCACTGTTCGCTGCTCCTTCACCTCCTTACATTATTTTATCTTCTTGTGTCTTATTGTTGTACAGTTGAAATCAGAAGTTTACATACAGTATATAAAAAGACACATAATCATGTTTTTCTCAATATCTGACATGAAATCAGAATAAACATTTTCCATTTTAGGTCAATTAGGATTACCATTTTTAATATTTGCTAAATGCCAGAATAATGAGAGAGAGAATATTTTAAGGCATTTTTATTACTTACTGCAAAGTCAAAAGTTTACATACATTTCATTAGTATTTGGTACCATTGCCCTTAAACTGAAGGACTTGGGTCAAACGTTTGGGATATCCTTCCATAAGCTTCTCACAATAGTTGGTCGGAATTTGGGCCCATTCTTCCTGACAAAACTGGTGTAACTGATCCAGGTTTGTAGGTCGCCTTGCTCGCACCTGCCTTTTCATCTTTGCCCATGAATTTTCAATAGGATTGACATCAGGGCTTTGTGATGGCCACTCCAAAACATTGACTTTGTTATCCTTAAGCCACTTTGTTACCATTTTGGCAGTATGCTTCGGGTCATTGTCTGTTTGGAAAACCCATTTTTACCCAAGCTTTAACTTCCTGGCTGATGTCTGGAGATGTTGCTTCAGTATTGCCACATAATCTTCTTTTCTCATAATGCCATCTATTTTGTGAAGTGTACCAGTTAATCCTGCAGCAAAACAACCCAACGTAATGCTGCCACTCCCCTCTTTGACAGTTGGGATGGTGTTCTTAGGCTTCCAAGCTTCTCCCTTTTTCCTCGAAATGTATCGATGGTCATTATGCCCAAAAAGTTCAATTTTAGTTTAATCAGACTAAAGGACATGTCTCCAAAAATTAAGGTCTTTGATCCTGTGTGCATTTGCAAACATGAATCTGGCTTTTTAAAATGGGTACGGAAAGTTTTCAGACCCCTTTAAATTTTTCACTCTTTGTTTCATTGCAGCCATTTAGTAAATTCTAAAATGTTCATTTTTTTCTCATTAAAGTACACTCTGCACCCCATCTGCACAGAAATTTTTGCAAATTTATTAAAAAAGAAAAACTGAAATATCACATGGTCATAAGTATTCAGACCCTTTGCTCAGACACTCATATTTAAGTCACATGCTGTCCATTTCCTTGTGATCCTCCTTGAGATGGTTATACTTCTTCATTGGAGTCCAGCTGTGTTTAATTAAACTGATAGGACTTGATTTGGAAAGGCACACACCTGTCTATATCAGACCTCACAGCTCACAGTGCATGTCAGACCAAATGAGAATCATGAGCTCAAAGGAACTGCCCAAGGGGCTCAGAGACAGAATTGTGGCACGGCACAGATCTGGCCAAGGTTACAAAAGAATTTCTGCATTACTCAAGGTTCCTAAGAGTACAGTGGCGTCCATAATTCTTAAATTGAAGAAGTTTGGGACCACCACAAGTCTTCCTAGACCAGGCCATCCAGTCAAACTGAACAATCATGGGAGAAGAACCTTGGTGAGAAAGGTAAAGAAGAACCCCAAGATCACTGTGGCTGAGCTCCAGAGATGCAGTAGGGACATGGGAGAAAGTTCCACAAAGTCAACTATCACTGCAGCCCTCCACCATCAGACCTTTATGGCAGAGTGGCCCGACGGAAGTCTCTCCTCAGTGCAAGACATATGAAAGCCAGCATAGAGTTTGATCAAAAACATATGAAGGACTCCCAAACTATGAGAAATAAGGCAGTGTAGGGAGAGGTGCTGCTGTGCTAGGGAGAGATTTGATTGTGTATTAGGTAGTGTAGGGAGAAAACAAGTATATTACACATATCCATCTCAACAAACAGTCCTTCTGAGGACTAATCCATCTGCAGAGATATCAGGCAGGCAGTGCATATAGGCAGGAAGGCAGTGTATATAGCAGACTGCAGTGCATATAGCACAAGAGGCTCCATTCCAGTTCTGCCTTCTGCTGCTATAATATAATTTTTTTGGATCTTAATCCTCATTATTTGCTTAAAAGCAATCTAGAGAACACAATTTTTCTGCGCCATTTGCTTGTTGGTACTGCAGAATACAGCCAGGTCCTTTCCATATTACAGCGCTAAAAATCTAGCTAGTTAAAACTGGGGTTTATCCGTCACATGGATCGCATATAATTGCACTGAAAATACTGCCATTTTTGGCCTCCATTCAATTTTTTTTTCAGCGTGTTAGCAAAGTTTTTGGCACCGGTTTGCTGTTCAAAATAGTTACCTACAGGCCAGGTATTTAAAACTGTGGTTTCTCCATCACACGGATTACATATAACTTTGTTCCAAATTCAGCCATTTGTAGTGAGCATGGAAGATATTGTCCTCCATTTAAAATGGGCAAGGCGCGTTGCAAGGGACGGGGAACTGGACATGATGGTGATGGTGCATGCAGAGGCCAAGGCCGTGGGCAAGCTGAAACTGTGCCACAAACACCCACATCTTCTCCCCTGACCTTTCTGTCCCAATTCCTATGGGACAGCTGCACACCACTATTGAACCCAGAGCAGTGTCAAAAGATTGTTGGTTGGATAGTGGATAATGCTTCCTGTCCCTGTCTTCCACACGGTCAAGTCTCAATAGTCGTGAGTCTGGAGTGCATATTCCTCACCTTGATCCTTCATCCTCCCACCATGCCGAGTGCCCGGAGACAACTGATCCCACACTTGGACACTCTGAAGAGCTGTTCACTTTTCCATTTATAGATTCTGGCCTCTCGCCCGGTCCACTTGAAGCGGGGCAAGAGGAGATCGCATGTAGCGATGTCCAAATATTTGAGCAGCCACGGACACACAAAGGCAATGGTGGTAAAGTGTCTCAAGAGGTGGATTATAATGAGACACAATTGCCAGAAAATCAGGAGGAGGTGCGGAAGTGGAAGACGAGGTGGTGGATGATATAGTAACAGACCCAACCTGGCAGGAGGACACGCAGAGTGAGGACAGCAGCACACAGTGGGAGGGAGGCAGAGCACCCCAACAGGCAGGAAGAAGCAGTGTGGTGGCCGCAGACAGAAGGCAGGCAACTGTTCCCCGTAACACCAACATGAAGGAAGTTGCCAGTACAACTGTTAGGTCTTCCCGAGACTGGTTGTTTTTTAAAGACTCTGCCGATAACCCCTAAAAGGCCATTTGCACCACCTGCATCAGCAGGGGTGGCAAAACTAGTAGCCTGATCACCACCAGCATGATCAGGCACATGACAGCAAAGCACCCGACTTTGTGGGCCGAACCCCAGGGTCTAGGAACAGTATCTGTGGGTAGCATCATTGCTTCTTCCGCTGTTGTGCATGCAAGCCAATCCCCTGTCCATGGTGCATGTGAAGATGCCTCCTGCCCTGCGCATGTCATTGCACACTCTCAAGTAGCACCATCAGGAAGCACGTCCACATCCTTGTCCCAGCGCAGCGTTCGGTTGTCCATACCCCAGTCCTTGGAACGCAAGCGCAAATATGCAGCCAACGCCCCACAGGCTACACTACTAAATTCCCATATTTCACGACTGCTTGGACTCGAAATGTTGCCTTTCAGGCTTGTGGAGACGAAAGCATTCCGCAACCTCTTGGTGTGCCCTCCCCAAATTACACAAGCTTGTGTCCCAAAACATTAGCCATGCCCTCAACAACGCAGTTACTTGGAAATTCCACCTAACCAAGGACACGTGGACAAGTGTTTGCGGGCAACGACGGTATATCTCGCTGACGGCACACTGGATTAACATAGAGGAAGCTGGGACCCACTCGTAACTTGGGACAGAACACGTCCTCACAACGCCAAGGATTGCAGGCCCTAGGTCAATCACGGTTGCCCCCACAGTCTACAGCTCCAGCACCTCATCCTCCTCAGCCTCCTCCACCTCTTCAGCCTCCATCTCCGAAATGACCACACCAGTCATAAGCTGGAAGCACTGCAGATCTGCCTTGGACAAGCGGCAACAGGCTGTGCTGAAGCTCATATGCTTAGGTGACAAACCGCACAATGCTGAAGAGTTGTGGACAGCTCTTAAAGAGCAGTCAGATCTGTGGCTCACACCGCTAAACCTACAGCCAGGCATTGTAGTGTGTGACAATGGCCGGAACCTGGTGGCGAGCTCACACACGTACCATGTCTGGCCCATGTGCTTAACCTCGTGGTTCAGCAGTTTCTCAAATCCTATCCGGAGCTGCTGGATCTGCTTGTTAAAGTACGCCGCCTGTGTGCCCATTTTAGAAAGTCACCTACAGCTTCCGTCACCCTTGCCGTGTTTCAGCAGTGTTTGCAGCTTCTGGCTCACAGACTGGTGTGTGATGTCCCCACGTGTTGGAACTCTACATTGCAGATGTTGGGAAGGATTTGTGAGTAAAATAGGGCAGTTGTTGAGAACCAGCATCTACAAGGCCATCGGTATTTAGTTCAGACTCCACACCTGAGACCTCAGGAGTGGACATGGATGTCAGACATATGTACAATCCTCCAAAACTTTGAGGACTCCACCAAGATGGTGAGCGGCGATGATGCCATAATTAGTGTTACCATATGTCTTCTGAAATGGTCTCTGCCCACAATCAAAGAGGATGCATTGCAGCCGGAGCGCAATGAGATGGAGCAAGGAACCATAAAGGGTGATTACACACAGCCCAGCCTCATCTCATCCCAATGTGGATTGGGTGACAATGAGTAAGAGGAGGAGGAGGAGGAGGAACAGGAGCTAGTTTCATGCGCTATAGATGGCACTACCTGCACAAATGTCATATCGTCTGTTCAGCGTGGATGGCCAGAGGACAGAGAGGAGGAGGAGAGCATGGTTAGTCATCCTCTTGGTGAGGGCCCAGAAGTCTTTCCTGTTAGCTGTCTGGCACGCATGGCTGAGTTTATGTTATGCTGCCTTTCCCATAGCCCTTGCGTTCTCAAAATTTTGGGTGACATTCATTACTGGTTGGTGACACTTCTAGAACCATGCTACAAGGGAAACTTTATATCTCTTATTCCTGAGGCGAACAGGTCTTCAAAAATGGGGCAGTACCAAAAGTCCCTTGTTGCGGAATTGTAAAAATATCTGAAAACGCTGGTGGCAGATGTCATAGTTCGTTGGGCAACCAAGCATTACAGGCGAGAGAGACACAACTTCAATCCAGCAGAGGCAGGTGAACACTGTCAAAGTTCTAGGAGAATTTTCTCAGCCCCTCCCATTGCACAGGCCCTGAAGCGTGGGGTACTCTCACAAGGAGTGCAAAGTTTGGGAAGATGCTGAGGGAGTACCTTGCCGACCGTACCAACGTCCTCCGTGATTCCTCTGTGCCTTATAATTATTGGGTATCCATGCTGGAAACGTGGAATGAACTGGCTCTCTTAGTCTTGGAGGTCCTGGCCAGCCCTGCCACCAGCGCTTTATCAGAGCGGGTTTTTAGTGCGCTGGAGGAATTATAACTGATAAGCGCATCCGCCTGTCAACTGAAAATGCTGACAGGCTGCCTCTTATAAAAATGAACAAGGGCTGGATTGGGCAAGACTTTTCAACACCACCGAATGATAGAAACGTAACATAAACTCAAATCCAGTGTCTTTTTTTGGCAAGTGTATTCCCATGCACCTCTTCACACCCACACATGGGTATATGCTCCCTGATTTTGGCTATTTGCTCTTGTCCTCCTCATTCTCCTCATTCTCCACCACCATATCACCAGGGTGAACATGGTCCGTGATGCAACAGCCACATAATTTTTTTAAAGGGTGTTTATGATGCCCGTAAAAAAAAAAAATTATGCAGAATTTTCATGTGTACCCCCCCCAGGGGTAAATGTTTGTCAGCCCATACACTTAGTGCATGGGCATTACAAGTATAGGAGACCTGCTCCTTTCTAATGGGAACATTTTTTATGAGACCCTCCTCCACGTCTCTTCCAAGGGGCAATAGAGTGCCTGCCAATTTTTGGCAGCCCTTTCATTCACTGCATAGGCAAACACAATGGGAGACCCACTTCCTAATAATGGGAACATTTTTTTTCAGGAGGCTCTCCTCTATGTCTCTTCCAAGGGGCATTGGATTGCCTCCAAATTTTTGGCAACCCTTGCATTCACTGAATAGGCAAACACAATGGGAGACCTACTTCCTAATAATGGGAACATTGTTTTCAGGAGGCCCTTCTCTAAGTCTCTTCAAAGGGGTATTTGGTATGTCCAAATTTTCAAAGTGGAATTGGAGTGCGTATAAATTTTGGGCAGCCCTGCCACTCACTGCATACGCAATAACAGTATAGGAGACCTACCCTTTAGTAATGGGAACAATAAAACATAGCCGGCTGATTGCTTTCTAAGAATAGTGAGGGCCGACTGCTGGCCCTTTAAGAATAGTAAAGGCCGCCTGATGGCCCTATAAAAATAGGTTTTGTGACTTTCAGAGTCCCTCCTTCATAGATGAAACATGATGTGTCTGATGATATCTCACACACCACATGGTCAGATAAGGTTGTACAATGTTAAAATGACATTTCCTGGTGATTGCATTTGTCACGGTTGAAAGCAATGTAAAAGTGCCAAACCACATCAAAAATGCTAAGTGTGAACATAGCCCAAGGTGTGGAGGAGTATTTTTATTTTTGGTTATTTATTTTGCTTTATATACAAGTCATTACCCTGGAAAGGATGTTCCTGAACATATTTCCCAGGAAAATCCATTTTGGTTTTGTTTTTGTATTCTTTATTGTGAGTCCGTAAAAGTGCCGTAATACCTCTGACAACGTTGTTGACAGAAGTGACGTGGGAGTCAGAAATGCTTCCAGGGGTCTTATCCCTGCTCTTCCCTTGTCATTTGAGCACTGTTCCCATTGTTTTGGGAAATTTTTAGGCCCTCTGCAGACCGCCGGGGGGAGCTGCCTGAAAAATGCTCGAGTTTCCCATAGACTTACATTGGGCTCGTTGCTCGAGTCGCGCACCCAAGTATTCCAATGTGCTCGACCCGAGCATCGAGCACCCCTGCATTTTAGTGCTCACCCATCACTACTTATGACCATGTGATATTTCAGTTTTTCTTTTTTAATATATTTGCAAAAATGTCTACATTTCTGTTTTTTTTCAGTCAAGATGGGGTGCAGCGTGTACTTTAATGATAAAAAAAATGAACTTTTTAGAATTTACCAAATGGCTGCAAAGAAACAAAGAGTGAATAATTTAAAGGGGTCTGAATACTTTCCGTACCCACTGTATGCTTCTTTTAGAGTAATTGCTTTTTCCTGGCAGAGTGGCTTTTCAGCCCATGTTGATACAGTACTCGCTTCATTGTGGATATTGACACATTCTTTCCAGCTTCCGCCATCATCTTCAGAAGGTCTTTTGCTTTTTTCCTTGGGTTGATGGGTGGATATGCACGTCGGACCAAACCACGTTCAGCTTTGGGACACAGAACCCGTATCCTTCCTGAGCGGTGTTATGGCTGGACATTCCCATCTTGTTTGTACTTGCATATAATTCTTTGTACAGATGAACGAGGCACCTTCAGGTATCTTGAAATTGTACCTAAGGATGAGCCAGACTTGTGAAAGTCCACAATTCTCTTCCTGATATCTTGGCTGATTTCTTTAGACTTTCCCATGATGCTACACAAAGAAGCAGTGTGTTTCAGGTGTGCATTAAAATACATCCACAGGTGTGTTGCTAATTAACTCAGATGTTGGCAAAAAATCAGGAGCTTCCAAACACATGAGATCATCATATGGGCAGTCCAGAATTGTTTAAAGGCATAGTAATTTTAGTGTATGTAAACTTTTGACTTTGCCATAAGTAATAAAAATGCCTTAAACATTCTCTCTCTCTCATTATTCTGGAATTTGGCAAATATTAAACATTATGGTAATCCTAATTGATCTAAAACGGGAAAGGTTTATTCTTATTTTATGTCAGATATTGAGAAAACATACATATGTGTCTTTTTATAAGGGGAAGTGTATGTAAACTTCTGATTTCAACTGTATGCTTTTCAGATAAAGCATTGGAGAACTTTCAATTTGAGATGAATAAATTTGAATTTACTGAAAAAGTTTGAAGATTCTGACTAATTTGAAAGTCAAAAATGTGCTCATCTCTCCGAGTACTATTGGACAAAGTCTCTGGGCAACAGATTTTTATTTGCAGTTGCAAGTACTCATGCTACATTCACACAACCATGTGATACGTCCTAGTGCTGTCAGTTCGTTTCTTAGGCAGCACATGACCCATAGATTTTCATTGAGTCATACACACATCAGTTTTAAAAACTGATCCGTGTTTCTGGTCTTTGAGAATCAGCCCCTATACTATTCTTATCCGCTTTGAAAATTAGACTCAGCCACTAAAGTCCATTGGGATCCATGTAAAATGGATGACATACTAAAGACATAATTTGTACCTCAGTCTTCCATCCGAGTTTCTTCCATCTTTATCTGATGCATTGTTAAGAGTCAGTAAATAAAAAAAGTTCAGAAAGTCTACCTGCTTCAGTGAAAAAAAGCAAATGAGAAAAAAAAGGATTTTACTAAAATGTTAATAGGATAACTCCTGAAAAAAAATCTTCCCATTTCTCTTTTATGATTACACTGACACGATAGTGTGAATACATCCTTAGAGCCACCACATTTAATATATTTTTTAAGATAAATAGTTCAGTTAAATTGACTTAGGTTCTAGTGATGAGCGAGCGTGCTTGCTACTACTCGATACTCGCCTGAGCATCTCACTGCTTGAGAGGCTTGACGCTTGGCAAGTACTTCCGGGATGTTGAGTATCCACCCTGTATGTTTGGCGCTGTTTTAACAGCCAATAAACATGCATGGATTGCCTGCCACTCATTGTTATGCTGAAGCCTTGCTAGTTGTGGCATTACAGTGATTGGCTGGTCGCATAGCGTCATTGGGTCTATATAAGACCCGGTGACCCTGTGCTCGTCATAGTCTACCCTGGAAACAGGCAAAGTAGGGAGAGGTGCTGCTGAGTGAGGGAAAGAATTGGTGGTTTATTAGTTAGGAATAGGTATTCTACAGCAAGATATATATCCATCTGAACTAACAGTCCTTCTAAGGACTAATTCAGTTGCATATAATGCTGGTGATAGCAGGAGGTAGGCAGGCAGAGTTTGTGAACACTGTATACAGCAGAATAGGGTCCATTACACATTCTGTCTGCTGCTGTTACAGATATCCATGGCCATAGATATCAGGGCTAAATTGATTTTTGCTTTTAATCCTAATTATTTGCTTAAAAAGCAATACAGTACACCATTTTACTGCTCCATTTGCTTATTAGCAGAATACAGCCAGATTGCTTTGATTTTATTCACATTGCTATATTGTGGAAGCAGGAAACTTGTCCATCATCAGACGTGATCTGATATAACTGCCGTAATAATTGTGACATTTTCTGGAGCGTGTCACTGACCAATACCATATCTCCAATGACACTGCCTAAAACCGTGGTCATCAGACATGATCCCATATTACTGTGGTGATAATTGTCACATTTTTTGGTGCATGGCAAATATTACACTCCAGTTAAAGTCTGTGAATTGTGTGTTGTTCAACCTATTCACACTTGGTCGCTGACCAACACCATATCTCCTCTAACGCCACTGCCTAAAATCATGGTCATAAGGCGTGATCCCATATCACTGCGGTAATAATCATCACATGTGTTATAGCATGCCAAATATTACACTCCAGTTAAAGTCTGCCAGTTTTGTGTTGTTCAACCTATTTACACTTGGTCGCTGACCAATACCATATCTTCTTTAACGCCACTGCCTAAAACCGTGGTCATCAGACGTGATCCCATATTAAAGCGGTGATAATGGTCACATTTTTTGGAGCGTGCCAAATATTACACTTCAGTTAAAGTCTTCCGGTTGTGTGCTGTTCAATCTATTCACACTTGGTCACTGACCAATACCATACACTGTGTTCCAAATTATTATGCAAATAATATTTTCTCAGATTTTCCCAAATTGCCTATATGAATTGCAGTCATTGTAATTTTCCAGTCAAATAACTATTAGAGTACAATTGAAAGGTTTTTGTACAAACTGCCTATGATAACAGTATATTTTTAAAAAAATAAAAACTCAAACTGCACTCAAAATGCATGTTCCAAATTATTATGCACAGCAGAGTTTTCAACCTTTTCATTTTAATAAAGAACAAAAAAATGGTCATTTTTGAAATTATAAGCATTAGCAGGTTATTACAAACTGAAATCAAACAGTTTTCAACTCAAAACTTTATTCTAGGTGGTGTTACATTTGCACATAGGACCCCTTGTTCGAAAGGAGCTTCTGAACTCTCTCGTCCATTGACTTTGTCAGGTTTTGGATGGTTTCTGCTTTAATTGTTTTGCATGAGGACAGAATACCCTCCCAGAGCTGTTGCTTAGATGTGAACTGCCTCCCGCCATCATAGACACTCCTTTTGATGATGCTCCAGAGGTTCTCAATGGGGTTGAGGTCAGGGGAGCATGAGTGCCACACCATAAGTTTGTCCCCTTTTATGCCCATAGCAGCCAGAGATGCAGATGTGTTATGTGCAGCATGAGACGGGGCATTATCATGCATGAAATCATCTCGATGGTCCAGATGGATGGAGTGGAGGATGGCTGGTTGATGGACACCCCATGCAAACACGGCTACAGCTCTAACAAGGAGGAGGTGGAGTAATGTTTTGGGCTGGAATCATGGGGAGAGAGATTGTCGGCCCCTTTAGGATCTCTGAAGGGGTAAAGATGAACTTCATAATGTATGTTGAGTTTCTCAAACAGCACTTGCTTCCATGGTTCAAGAAGAAGAACCATGCATTCCGCAGCAAGATCATTTTCATGCATGATAATGCCCCGTCTCATGCTGCACATAACACATCTGCATCTCTGGCTGCAATGAGCATAAAAGGGGACAAACTTATGGTGTGGCCCCCATGCTCCCCTGACGTCAACCCCATTGAGAACCTCTGGAGCATCATCAAAAGGAGTGTCTATGATGGCGGGAGTCAGTTCACATCTAAGCAGCAACTCTGGGAGGGTATTCTGTCCTCATGCAAAACAATTGAAGCAGAAACCATCCAAAACCTGTCAAATTCAATGGACGAGAGAGTTCAGAAGCTCCTTTCGAACAAGCGGTCCAATGTGCAAATGTAACATCACCTAGCATAAAGTTTTGAGTTGAAAACTGTTTGATTTCAGTTTGTAATAACCTGCTAATGCTTATAATTTCAAAAATGACCATTTTTTTGTTCTTTATTAAAATGAAAAGGTTGAAAACTCTGCTGTGCATAATAATTTGGAACATGCATTTTGAGTGCAGTTTGAGTTTTTTATTTTTTTAAAAATATACTGTTATCATAGGCAGTTTGTACAAAATCCTTTCAATTGTACTCTAATAGTTATTTGACTGGAAAATTACAATGACTGCAATTCATATAGGTAATTTGGGAATATCTGAGAAAATATTATTTGCATAATAATTTGGAACACAGTGTATCTCCTCTATTTCCACTGATTAAAACCATGGTCAGACATGATCCCATATTACTGCGGTAATAATCGTGACATTTTTTGGAGCGTGCCAAATATTACACTCCAGTTAAAGTCTGTCAGCTGTGTGTTGTTGAACTTTTCCACACTTGGTCACTGACCAATACCACACTACAAGGTCACTGCCTAAAACCTTGGTCATCACACGTGATGCCATATTGCTGCAGTAATAATACTGACATCTTAAATATTATACTCCATTTAATATGGGCAAGGCGCGTAGCAAGGGACGGGGAAGTGGACTTGATGGTGATGGTGCACGCAGAGGCCGAGGCCATGGGCAAGATGAATCTATGCCTGCTGAGGGAGCACAACAAACACCCACATCATGTCGAACTACCTTCACGCCCCAATTTCTACGTGCCGCACAAAACAAATATATTGAAGCCAAAGCAGTGTGAAAAGGTTGTTGCTTTGATAGCAGATAATGCTTCCAGTTATTTTTCCACCACCACCACCACCCTGTCTTCCACACGGTCCAGTCTCAGTAGCTGTGAGTCTGGACCACATATTCCTAACCCTGATCCTCCTTCCTCCCACCATGTTGAGTGCCCGGGGACAAGTGATCCCACACTTGAACACTCCAAAGTGCTGTTCACTTTTCCATTTACAGATTGGGTCAAGAGGAGATCGCATGTAGCGATGCCCAAATATTTAAGCAGCCATGGTCACATGAAGGTGACAGTGGGAAACTGTTACAAGAGGTAGATGATGATGATGAGACACAACCGCCACCAAGTCAGGAGGAGGCCCAGGTTGCATACGTGGAAGACGAGATGGTGGATGATGAAGTCACTGACCCAACCTGACAACGTGACATGCATAGCGAGGACAGCAGCACAGAGGGGGGGGATGTAGCACCACAACAGGCAGGAACAAGCAGTGGGGTGGCCACAGACACAAGGCGGGCAACTGTTCCCCAGAACACCAACACGAGGGAAGTTACCAGTCCAACTTTTAGAGCCAGACTCTGTAAGACCTTTTTTAAAGACTGTCCAGATAACCCCTAAAAGGCCATTTGAAACCTCTGCCATGCCAGCATCAGCAGATACAGCAAAACTAGCAGCCTGACCACCACCAGCACGATTAAGCACATGACCAGCAAAGCACTCGACTAGTTGGGCCGAATGCCAGGGTCCAGAAATAAGGTCCAGGGGTGACACCACTGCCTGTTCCGCTTTTGTGCGTGCATGCCAATCAACTGTCCATGGTGCAGACAAAGATGCCTCCCGCCCTCCACCTGTCATTGCACACTCGCTAACACCACCATCATCAGCCACATCCATGCCCTTGTCCCAGCACAGCGTTCAGTTTTCTCTACCCAAGTCCTTTGAATGCAAGCCACACTTCTAAACTCCCACATTTCTGAAATGCTTGCTCTTGAAATGCTGCCTTTTAGGCTTGTGGAGATGGAATCTTTTCGCAAACCGACGGCGGTGGCCGTTCCTCGGTACTCTGTCCCCAGCCACCACTATTTCTCCCAATGTGCTGTCCCCGCCTAACACAAGCACGTGTCCCTGAACATTACCCATGCCCTCAACAATGCAGCTACTGAGAAGGTCCACCTAATCACGGGCACATGGGCAAGTGCTTGTGGGCAGGGATGGTACATTTTGCTGATGGCACCCTGGGTTTATATACTGGAAGCCAAGACCCAGTCGGACCCTGGGACAGAGCATGTCCTTCTGACACCAAGGATTGTGTGCCCTTGGTCAATCAGGGTTGCCCCTACATTCTACAGCTCATGCACCTCCTCCTCAGCCTCCATCTCTGAAATGACCACATCAGTCGGAAGCTGGAACCACTGCAGCACTGCTTCAGCCAAGCGGCAACAGGCTTTGCTGAAGATAATATGCTTAGGTAAAAAAACGCACACCGCTGCAGAGTTTTTGACAGCTGTAAAAGAACAGGCAGATCTGTGACTGTCACTGTTGAACCTACAGCCAGGAATGGTCATGTGTGACAATGGCCGGAGCCTGGTGGCGGCTCTGAGCTAGGCAAGCTTGCACACGTACCATTCCTGGCCCATGTGCTCAACCTAGTGGTTCAGTGGTTTCTCAAAACCTACCCGGATATGCCTGAGCTGCTTTATCAAAGTATGCCGCGTGTGCACCCATTTTGAAAAGTCACTTACAGCTTCCGTCGCCCTCACCGTGCTTCAGCAGCGTTCACACACCAGTCAGTGAGCTGGAAACTGCAATGTTACCAGGCATTGTAACTAGAGATGAGCGTTGTTCTACTCGAACTGTTCGCCAATCTCAAATTCGAGCTGTTTTGGGCGGTGTTCGAGCCGTTCGGCGAACACGAACAATTTGAGAAAAATTCGGCTGTTCGAGGTTATGTTCGATAACTGTTCGTGCACCAAAATCATAACTGGATTTTTTCTCAGTAATGATGAAAATTAATGTTAATACGCAGTTTGAGTGTACAGCGGGGTGGGGGGAGGGGCAGGGGATGGATCTCTGCAGGAACAATGAAGATCTCCATTTTTTTTTCTCTTTACCGCATTTGCAGTGGGGAGGTGCAATCTGTCAGCCTATCAGCAGCGCACACACGGAGCGAAGTGCTTTTTTTCACACAAGCAAGGGCATGTGTCATTGGCAGTGTATGTCACATGTCCTTGCCCTATAAGACCAAGCCATTTTCCCCGTCGCCACCATTTTCTCACTGCTGCAGCTGCGTGTTAGACGGCACCGCTGTTGCTGTGTGCGCTATACCTTGTTAATTTCAAGCCAATTTTCGCACAAATATACAGATAGCTTGGGAGTAGGGAATAGTTGTGATTGCAGTCCTTTTAAGGACTAGGTTACAGCATTTCCTACGACTTTTATCAGGGAGGTCTGTGCTCTTAAATAGATAGGTTGTGGGAGTAAAGACTAATTGTAATTGGAGTCCTTTTCAGGACTAGGTTACATGAGTTCCTATCAGTTTTTGCCAGGCAGGTCTGTGCCAGTGCTGTGCAAGTTTTTTTCACAGCATTTGGCTGAATCTAGCAAAGCTAATCCTTTTTGGCCTATTGCAGAGTGTGTTAGTCAGTGGAGTAGCCTATCTGTGTTGCAAGATATAACACCTGTGTATAGAATACCAATTTTTTTACTGCACCTAGTGAAGTAAAATCTTTTGGGCATAGCATCATTCTATTAGTCCATCTATACTGACCTCCATCAGGTTGCAAACTGAATATAATTTTTTTCTGCATCTAGCTCTGAAAAAATATTTGGGCTTCTAGCAGTGTGTGGGACTTGGTCTATTAGTCCATCTATACTGACCTCCATCAGGTTGCAAATTAAAAATAATTTTTTTCTTCATTTAGCTCTGAAAAAATATTTGGGCTTCTAGCAGTGTGTGGGACTTGTTCTATTAGTCCTTCTATACTGACCTCCAGCAGGTTGCAAATTGAATATAATTTTTTTCTGCATCTAGCTCTGAAAAAATAGTTGGGCTTCTAGCGGTGTGTGGGACTTGGTCTATTAGTCCATCTATACTGACCTCCATCAGGTTGCAAATTAAAAATAATTTTTTTCTGCATCTAGCTCTGAAAAAATATTTGGGCTTCTAGCAGTGTGTGGGACTTGGTCTATTAGTCCATCTATACTGACCTCCATCAGGTTGCAAATTAAAAATAATTTTTTTCTGCATCTAGCTCTGAAAAAATATTTGGGCTTCTAGCAGTGTGTGGGACTTGGTCTATTAGTCCATCTATACTGACCTCCATCAGGTTGCAAATTAAAAATATTTTTTTTCTGCATCTAGCTCTGAAAAAATATTTGGGCTTCTAGCAGTGTGTGGGACTTGGTCTATTAGTCCATCTATACTGACCTCCATCAGGTTGCAAATTAAAAATAATTTTTTTCTTCATTTAGCTCTGAAAAAATATTTGGGCTTCTAGCAGTGTGTGGGACTTGTTCTATTAGTCCTTCTATACTGACCTCCAGCAGGTTGCAAATTGAATATAATTTTTTTCTGCATCTAGCTCTGAAAAAATAGTTGGGCTTCTAGCGGTGTGTGGGACTTGGTCTATTAGTCCATCTATACTGACCTCCATCAGGTTGCAAATTAAAAATATTTTTTTTCTGCATCTAGCTCTGAAAAAATATTTGGGCTTCTAGCGGTGTGTGGGACTTGGTCTATTAGTCCATCTATACTGACCTCCATCAGGTTGCAAATTAAAAATAATTTTTTTCTGCATCTAGCTCTGAAAAAATATTTGGGCTTCTAGCAGTGTGTGGGACTTGGTCTATTAGTCCATCTATACTGACCTCCATCAGGTTGCAAATTAAAAATAATTTTTTTCTGTATCTAGCTCTGAAAAAATATTTGGGCTTCTAGCGGTGTGTGGGACTTGGTCTATTAGTCCATCTATACTGACCTCCATCAGGTTGCAAATTAAAAATAATTTTTTTCTGCATCTAGCGCTGAAAAAATATTTGGGCTTCTAGCAGTGTGTGGGACTTGGTCTATTAGTCCATCTATACTGACCTCCATCAGGTTGCAAATTAAAAATAATTTTTTTCTTCATTTAGCTCTGAAAAAATATTTGGGCTTCTAGCAGTGTGTGGGACTTGTTCTATTAGTCCTTCTATACTGACCTCCAGCAGGTTGCAAATTGAATATAATTTTTTTCTGCATCTAGCTCTGAAAAAATAGTTGGGCTTCTAGCGGTGTGTGGGACTTGGTCTATTAGTCCATCTATACTGACCTCCATCAGGTTGCAAATTAAAAATAATTTTTTTCTGCATCTAGCTCTGAAAAAATATTTGGGCTTCTAGCAGTGTGTGGGACTTGGTCTATTAGTCCATCTATACTGACCTCCATCAGGTTGCAAATTAAAAATAATTTTTATCTGCATCTACAGTACCTCTGAAAAAATATTTGGGCTTCTAGCAGTGTGTGGGACTATTTGTATTAGTCCATCTATACTGACCTCCATCAGGTTGCAAATTCAAAATAATTTTTTTCTGCATCTAACCCAGCCAATAGTTTTGGCCTAATACCACAGTTTGGCCACTCAGCTCTGCTCGGTTACCATCCATTGTTTTTTTGTGCAAACAACTCCAGAGTTGTGAATTAGTTAACCACCAAAATGAGTGGAAAAAGGCCTGCTGCTGGTGGAAAGGGGAATAGGTGTGTTGGGAAGGGGAAAAAAGGTTGTGTCCGTGGGGTAGGTGTTAAAGCAACAGTAACATCTGCAGAAGAAAGACCATCTTCCAGCCAAACTAAAATGTCTACTTCTTTTAGCGGACAATGTGATAAGATCCCTTTCTTACGGCCACGCCAATCGCTACAAATTCCAGATGAGGCACAAAAACAGCAGGTGCTTCAACGGATATCAAGTGCTCCTTTAAGTGGGCTCTCCCCCACATCAACTTCAACATCACAAATACTCCAGTCCTCAAAGGTGTCACCCAAATCGCACTTGCTTCCTCACAGCTCCCAAATCTCCAGCTGCCCGTCTGAGTATGAGGTAGAACAGATGGTTGAGTCTGCAGAGCTGTTTACTCATACTATAGCCTGGGAATCAGAGGTCGACTCCAGCGCTTCTGTGAATCCAGACGAGGAAATGATCTGCACTGATGCCCAGAATCTTTATGAGTCGGATCCAGGACCAGACGCAGAAGGTTCTGACCATAATGTAGACCCTCATTCCCAAACTGTAACTCCTGTTGGTGGAGACAATGAGGAAGACGATGATAAGTCTCAAATACCTGATTGGAGCGACAACTTTAGTTTTTTGTCAGGGCAGGAACAGGTTGGCTCTGAGGACGACGGGTGTGATAACGCACAGGGTGATGATGATGAGGTCGGAGATCCCACTTACTGTCAACCCACAGTCAGCCAAGAGATGAGGTCAGCAGAGGAGGTGGAGGAAGATGCTAGTGACGACGAGGTCAGGTTGCGCCTTCCTGGACAGAGACGTAGTACTGGAAGCACGTCAACAACTGCATCCTCAAACACAACTCTGCCTCTCACCACAAGTCGTGGTGGCTCTTCAGGTCGCATGGGTGCTAAGCCTTGCATAGCCTGGGCATTTTTTCAGATCGATAAAGATGACCCAACTCGTGTTATCTGTAACATTTGTCAGCAAAAGCTAAGTAGAGGCCAAAAAATACATAGTTTGAGTACTTCATGCATGAACCGGCACATGGACATGAAGCATAAGTTGCAGTGGGAAGCTCAGTGTGCTACAATGCGGCCTAGCCGGCCGGGCCAATCACCGTCTGCCATATCTTGTGCATCCGCGGCCTCTTCATCCTCTGTGACTGGGGGGACAGCAGTCACACCTGTTTTGGGGCGCAGACCTGCCACCTCTTTACCCGCAACAGCCAGCGTGATTGGCAGGTCATCATTTTCTTTGGAGGTGGTAACACCAGCTGGTGTTGAGCGCTGTCCGACATCGATAGCACCACCTTTGGATGAAGGCAACCTAACATGTCCGCCTGCATCTTCCTCACAGACCGGCAGTTTGCCGGGGACACCCTTATCAACCCCGTCTAAGCACAATAGCCAGCCCTCGGTCCCTCAGATGTGGACAAGTAAAAGACCATTTCCTCCTAGCCATGAGAAAGCTAAGAGGTTGAATTTCACCATCTGCAAGCTCTTGGCTACAGAAATGCTGCCTTTCCGCCTGGTGGACACAGAGGATTTTCGAGACCTTATGTCCGTCGCAGTGCCCCAGTACCAGATGCCCAGTCGGCACTACTTCTCAAAGAAAGGTGTGCCTGCGTTCCACCAGCATGTCGCACACAACATCACCGCTTCTTTGAGAAACTCTGTGTGTGACAGGGTGCATTTCACCACAGACACTTGGACGAGTAGGCATGGACAGGGGCGTTACATGTCGCTGACTGGGCACTGGGTAACTATGGTCACAGCAGGACAAGGGGCTGCTGTCCAAGTCTTGCCGTCCCCACGAGTTGTGCGTCAATCCTCTTTATGTCAAAGTTCCTCCACTGCTTCTGCCTCCTCAACCTCCTCTCGGTCTTCCACCTGCACGCAAAGCCTGTCTGGTCATGCCACAAGCTTTCTAACTGCGCAGAAGGGATCCTGCACACCTCCTTACTATGCTGGCAGTAGGGCTCAACGTCATCAGGCGGTTTTTACATTGAAATGTCTGGGAAATGTGAGTCACACAGCTGAGGAGTTGTGGTCAGCTCTGGAGAACCAATTTCATGAATGGTTGTCTCCACTGGACCTGAAACCAGGGAAGGCCGTGTGCGACAATGCTGCAAACCTGGGTGCGGCCCTTCGCCGGGGCAATGTCACACACGTGCCTTGTATGGCTCACGTGTTGAACCTGGTTGTCCAGCAATTTTTAGCCCACTATCCCAGACTAGATGGCCTTCTGCAGAGGGCACGGTCGCTGTGTGCTCACTTCCGCCGTTCGCATCCCGCAGCTCAGCGACTTACATCTCTACAGAAGTCGTTGGGCCTGCCACTTCACCGGCTAAAATGCGATGTGCCTACCCGGTGGAATTCAACTCTGCACATGTTGCAGCGACTGTGGCAGCACCGACAAGCCCTGGTGCAATACGTTCTGATGTATAGCCTGGGCCAACGAGATTCAGAGGTGGGGCAAATCACGCTGGAGGAGTGGTCTCAGATCAGGGACCTATGCACCCTTCTGCACAGTTTTGAAATGGCGACGAAGATGTTTAGTGCTGACGATGCCATTATCAGCATGACTATTCCGGTGATTTACATGCTGGAGCACATGTTAAACAGAATTCGGAGTCAGGTGGTGGCACAAGAGGAGGTGGAGGAAGTAGAGGAGGAGGAGTTGTATGCGGAAGGGCTAACATCTGCAAGGTCCAGATGGTCGGCAGCACCAAGGCGGCAGGCATGTGAGGGTGGGGGAGATGGTTTTACCAGGGCGCATGTTAGCAGCCAAACTAGTGAGGAAGGTGCAGGAGCCCAGGAAGAAGTGGAGGACGAACTGATGGAAGACTCATCAGATGAGGGAGACCTTGATCACATTTCTGTTGTGCGAGGTTGGGGGGAGAGGACAGAGGAAGGAAGCATGATTGTTACCTCGCCACCAACACAACAGGGACTTGGTGCTCCTGGATGCGCAACACACATGAGTGCCTTCTTGCTGCACTACCTGCAACATGACCCTCGAATTGTGAGAATTAGAAATAATCCTGACTACTGGGTTGCCACACTGTTAGATCCCCGGTACAAAAGTAAATTTGCAGAAATTATTCCTGCCATAGAAAGGGATGCACGCATGCAGGAGTATCAGCAGAGACTGTTGCAGAATCTTACATGTGCTTTTCCACAAAATACCAGTGGTGCACGTAGTGAATCTCACAGTTCCAACTTGCCAACCGTGGGACCGTCAAGTGTTCAGCACTCAAACCGTAACAGAACCACAGTATCTGCTGGTAACATCAATTTTGCAGAATCATTTCACCACTTTTTTAGCCCATCCTTTGCAAGGCCACAGGAGACAAGAAGTCTGCCACATAGTCAACGCCTAGAGACGATGGTACAGGAGTATCTCCAAGTAAACATTGAAGCCACGACTGTGTCACTGGACCCTTGCTCTTTTTGGGCTTCCAATCTGGATAAATGGCCGGAGCTAGCCACTTACGCCTTGGAGATCTTGTCATGCCCCGCAGCCAGCGTTCTGTCTGAACGTGTGTTCAGCGCTGCTGGTGGTGTGCTGACAGATAAGCGCACGCGGCTCTCCACTGATAATGTAGACAGACTCACGTTCATAAAGATGAACAAATCATGGATCCGAAACGACTTTTCTACCCCTGTGTCATCCTGGGGAGAGTAAAAGCTTGATGATTGGTTAAAATCACCCTACCAACCGTTTTAAGCTTTCAAATTACTAATCATGTTTATCTGTATCTTGACTGGAAAATAATTTGGGCTTTGTAGCAGTGTGCAGCACTGATCCTATTAGGCCATCTATACTAAAGCTTCACCAGATTTAAAATTAAAAATAATTTTTAGCTGCATCTAGCCCGGAAAATAATTTTGGGGCTCCGAGATGCGCAAGGCACATAAGTGCCTTCTTGCTGCACTACCTACAGCATGACCCTCATATTGTCAGAATTCGAAGTAATCATGACTACTGGGTTGCCACACTCTTAGATCCCCCAAACTTTTCGATCAACCTTTTCATTTTAATAAAGACCAAAAAAATGGTCATTTTTGAAATTATAAGCATTAGCAGGTTGTTAGAAACTGAAATCAAACAGTTTTCAACTCAAAACTTTATTCTAGGTGATGTTACATTTTCACATAGGACCCCTTGTTCGAAAGGAGCTTCTGAACTCTCTCGTCCATTGAATTTGTCAGGTTTTGGATGGTTCCTGCTTCAATTGTTTTGCATGAGGACAGAATACCCTCCCAGAGCTGTTGCTTAGATGTGAACTGCCTCCCGCCATCATAGACACTCCTTTTAATGATGCTCCAAAGGTTCTGAATGGGGTAGAGGTCAGGGGAGCATGGGGGTCACACCATAAGTTTGTCCCCTTTTATGCCCATATCAGCCAGAGATGCAGATGTTTTATGTGCAGCATGAGATGGTGCATTATCATGCAGAAAAATGATCTTGCTGTGAAATACACGGTTCTTCTTCTTGAACCATGGCAGGAAGTGCTGTTTGAGAAAATCCACATACATTATGGAGTTCATCTTTAGCGCCTTCAGGGATCCTAAAGGGGCCGACAATCTCTCTCCCCATGATTCCAGCCCAAAACATTACTCCACCTCCTCCTTGTTGGCGCTGTAGCCGTGTTTGCGTGGGGTGTCCATCAACCAGCCATCCTCCACTCCATCCATGTGGACCATCGAGCGCTGCACGGCACTCATCCGTGAACAAAACAGTTTTGAAATCAGTCTTCATGTAATGTTTGGCCCACTGGAGCCGTTTCTGCTTGTGTGAAGTGGATAGAGGAGGTCGACAGGATGGCGCATGCACAGCTGCAAACCTCTGAAGGACCCTGCATCTTGTTGTTCGGGGGACGTTGGAGGCACAAGCAGCTTCAAAAACTTGTCTGCTGCTATGACAAGGCTTTTTTGCCGCTGCTCTTTCAACCTGACGTAATTGCCTGTAGGAAAGAGTCCTCAATTTGCCCTTATCAGCACGCACACGTGTGTACTGTGAATCAGCTACATACTTCTTGATTGCCAAGACACTTCATCCTGATCATCGCACAATGTTGATTGTAGTCATGCCTTGACCTAAACACTCCACAATTTGTTGCTTCTCAGCAGCCGACACATCCTTTTTCTTTCCCATTTTGGCACAAAATGTAGGCTGCTTAATAATGTGAGAGAGCCTTCTTAAGTAGTCTTGCCTTTCATTGGACACACCTGCCAAACTAATTAGCACAGGTGTCTGCAATTGCTTACAGTGATATAAAGAGCCCTGACACACATCACCATCAATGAGTTTAACTGACAAACAAACAAATTCTTCCCTTATCACTCCTAAACACTTTTTGTATAATAATTTGGAACGCAGTGTACATGTGCTTTTCCACAAAACACCAGTGGTTCACGTAGTGAATCTTACAGTTCTAACTTGCCAACCGTGGTCTGTATGGAGTTGTTCAATAAAGGGCCCAAAATTAAGATAACATAGATGGGAGAGGTCTCTATGAATAGGAATTCCTAAGTATTTGATACCCTGTGAGGGCCAGGCAAAGGGAAAGTTGGACTGGATGGAATCCTATATGGATTTGGGGAGGGAGACATCGAGGGCCTCAGACTTCGCTGCATTGATTTTAAAATTTTACCATGTAACAAAGTGATCTATTTCAGCCATAACAGCATGGATGGATATATGTGATTGAGTGATATATACTAGGACATCATCAGCAAATAGAGAGCACTTGTACTCGGTGCCTCCCACCTCAATCCACCTAATATTGGGGTTATGGCGAATTGATGAGAGCAGGTGCTCCGTCACTAGGATGTATAAGAGAGGGGACAGAGGACATCACTGCCTTGTCCCATTGGTGATTGTGAAAGGTTATGAAAATGTTCTGACGCACCCCCTGGGCCTTGGGACACCCGGAGCCGGACCCTTTTTGGTGGATGCTGGTGGTTGTAGTCTTCGTGGCGGCGACCCAGTTCCGTGGCTCAGGGCGGTCAAACCAGTGTCGGAACTATTTATGTGGTTTTCATGTTTAAATGTCCGACTACGCCACCCGTGGATTGCGGTCAGAGTGAACCGCCGCTACAGGGCAGACCACTGAGGCTGGTGTTGTGGGTGCAGCAGAGCGTAGCATAACTCCCCACGGGAGGAGTATAGCCTCAGGGCAGTGTATGCGGAGGATGGGGGTGATGGTGCAGGGCAGCAGCAGTAACGACACGGAGTCAGTGATGCAGTTCAGGGCCTTTACTCACAGTTCTTATTATCCAGACCACGTCTGCAGGTAACGGCTGCCCACGTCGTACTGTGCTCACCAGGTGTGGGGCTCAGACAACTCCCAGATAACTTTGGAGCACTTCACAGGACCCCCTTTGTGTGTCCTTTGTCTGGCCTTTCTTACCAACACTTCTGTCCGGCTGCCTCGGGCCTCCTCTTGGTAAACTTGGCGCCAGTTTCCCTGACCCTATGTGGTGCCTTCCTAGCGGGTGTAGCGAGGGGCTGCGCCACATAAAATGTCAGAGCCTCCGGTTTCTATCTGAGGGTCATTTCCTGCCTCCACTAGTTCGGGGACCGGTCTCCCCCTTTGGCCTGACCCCTCCACGCAGGTGGATTCGGGCGTGCGGTGGCGACTCGCCCGTCCGCACCCCTGGGATCCCTTCATTCCTCGTTCCTGGAGCCTTCTCCGCTCCTCTTCCTTCCTTCTCCCTCTTCCAGGCCTGGGCCTCTGTTACTAGGCCCGCCTCCGGAGCAGAGCTCATGCAGAGCCCCTGCTCCCTGCCACTTCTGCTCAGACTTCTCTGCACTGAACTAAGATGGTGCCCACCTTTTATACTCCCTTCTCAATGCACCCAGGAACTGCTTCCTCCCTGCTCCTGCACTACAGGGTTCCCCTTCCTCAGTGTTCCCTCCCCCCACTCCAGCCAGGGACAGGGACTGTCGTGCCCATCTCAGGGGCATATTGGTCGCCCTGCCCCACGGCAATGTGGTGTAATGCATGCAGGTGTCGGGTCCTGATCCACACTCCATCCTTACCTGAGAGTGAGATATCACCTCTGGGTGAGGTGCAATATGTCTGTAGCAACCGAGCCCTCAGGGTGCTACAGTTCCATTTATCTTCAGCCTAGGTGACGTATTGCGATACAGGGCCGTGATTTTGGCTATAAAAGGGTCCCCTAGACCCCTACCCCAAGCTTTTTAAGAGAATCATATATGGCGTGCCAGGAGACTCTATGGAATGCTTTCTCAGCATCCAACGAGAGTATCTAATTACAAATTTTTAACTGCATCTAGCCCAGGAAATACTTTGTGCCTAGTAGCAGTGTCTGCTAGTGAGCGGATTATCCCGGCTGTTAAGCAAGCTGCACCACCTGTAGTTTGGACACTTAATTTTTTCAAAGGAAATGCTTCGGGACCATGGGATACTTAGTGAAGAGCATCAGGAGGCACCCCAAGGCATAGGGGCTGGGACTGGCAGTAGGATGCCTTGCGGTGGACAGCCGAGCTCGATCCTTATAAAAGCTTTTTAACTGCAGAAGCTTTAGTGGACGCTACTGGAGCTGGAATTACCGCGGCTGCTGGCATGAGACTTGCCCTCCAATAGATCCTTGTAAATGGATTTAAAGTGTATTCATTCAAATTAGAGAGACAATTTAAATTAAAAAGCTTAGAGCTGCCTCCACCACAGGGGGGCTCGCTCGACCCACCAGCGGACAGGCACCAGTATTGGGAGAGGGGGGCTGGCCGTCAGGGTTCACCGCGGCTCTGGCACAAACCCGGCGACACGGAGGTGGCACGGGCAGGAGCGGACTGGCCGTGTCGGCTTCTCACTTTTTGGATTTTAGAAGGGCATGACATGCCTATTAGTGTTGAGCCACCCCCGTAGTGTTCGAGTTCGGTTCGGTTCGTCGAACACCCGTGTGTTCACCGAACTGTTCGTCGAACTGTTCGTCGAACACCTTCGAACACCGTTAAAACCAATGGCAGGCAAACAAAAACACATAGAAACACATAGAAAACACCTTCAAAGGTGTCCAAAAGCTGACAAACTGCTCAGAAGACACAACTAACACATGGAAAAGTGACAAGTACATATAGTCATGCGAAAAGAAAAGAGGTGGAGGAGTAAAAGGAGGGGGAGACACAGATATAGGCATGTCATGCCCTTCTAAAATCCAAAAAGTGAGAAGCCGAGACGGCCAGTCCGCTCCTGCCCGTGCCACCTCCGTGTCGCCGGGTTTGTGCCAGAGCCGCGGTGAACCCTGACGGCCAGCCCCCCTCTCCCAATACTGGTGCCTGTCCACTGGTGGGTCGAGAGAGCCCCCCTGTGGTGGAGGCAGCTCTTAGCTTTTTAATTTAAATTGTCCCTCTAATTTGAATGAATACACTTTAAATCCATTTACAAGGATCTATTGGAGGGCAAGTCTCATGCCAGCAGCCGCGTAATTCCAGCTCCAGTAGCGTCCACTAAAGCTGCTGCAGTTAAAAAGCTTTTATAAGGATCGAGCTCGGCTGTCCACCGCAAGGCATCCTAGTGCCAGTCCCAGCCCCTATGCCTTGGGGTGCCTCCTGATGCTCTTCACTAAGTATCCCGTGGTCCCGAAGCATTTCCTTTGAAAAAATTAAGTGTCCAAACTACAGGTGGTGTAGCTTGCTTAACAGCCGGGATAATCCGCTGACTAGCAGACACTGCTACTAGGCACAAAGTATTTCCTGGGCTAGATGCAGTTAAAAATTTGTAAGTAGATACTCTCGTTGGATGCTGAGAAAGCATTCCATAGAGTCTCCTGGCACGCCATATATGATTCTCTTAAAAAGCTTGGGGTAGGGGTCTAGGGGACCCTTTTATAGCCAAAATCACGGCCCTGTATCACAATACGTCACCTAGGCTGAAGATAAATGGAACTGTAGCACCGAGGGCTCGGTTGCTACAGACGTATTGCACCTCACCCAGAGGTGTGATATCTCACTCTCAGATAAGGATGGAGTGTGGATCAGGACCCGACACCTGCATGCATTACACCACATTGCCGTGGGGCAGGGCGACCAATATGCCCCTGAGATGGGCACGACAGTCCCTGTCCCTGGCTGGAGTGGGGGGAGGGAACACTGAGGAAGGGGAACCCTGCAGTGCAGGAGCAGGGAGGAAGCAGTTCCTGGGTGCATTGAGAAGGGAGTATAAAAGGTGGGCACCATCTTAGTTCAGTGCAGAGAAGTCTGAGCAGAAGTGGCAGGGAGCAGGGGCTCTACATGAGCTCTGCTCCGGAGGCGGGCCTAGTAACAGAGGCCCAGGCCTGGAAGAGGGAGAAGGAAGGAAGAGGAGCGGAGAAGGCTCCAGGAACGAGGAATGAAGGGATCCCAGGGGTGCGGACGGGCGAGTCGCCACCGCACGCCCGAATCCACCTGCGTGGAGGGGTCAGGCCAAAGGGGGAGACCGGTCCCCGAACTAGTGGAGGCAGGAAACGACCCTCAGCTAGAAACCGGAGGCTCTGACATTTTATGTGGCGCAGCCCCTTGCTCCACCCGCTAGGAAGGCACCACATAGGGTCAGGGAAACTGGCGCCAAGTTTACCAAGAGGAGGCCCGAGGCAGCCGGACAGAAGTGTTGGTAAGAAAGGCCAGACAAAGGACACACAAAGGGGGTCCTGTGAAGAGCTCCAAAGTTATCTGGGAGTTGTCTGAGCCCCTCACCTGGTGAGCACAGTACGACGTGGGCAGCCGTTACCTGCAGACGTGGTCTGGATAATAAGAACTGTGAGTAAAGGCCCTGAACTGCATCACTGACTCTGTGTCGTTACTGCTGCTGCCCTGCACCATCACCCCCATCCTCCGCATACACTGCCCTGAGGCTATACTCCTCCCGTGGGGAGTTATGCTACGCTCTGCTGCACCCACAACACCAGCCTTAGCGGTCTGCCCTGTAGCGGCGGTTCACTCTGACCGCAATCCACGGGTGGCGTAGTCGGACATTTAAACATCAAAACCACATAAATAGTTCCACCACTGGTTTGACCGCCCTGAGCCACGGAACCGGATCGCCGCCACGAAGACTACAACCACCAGCATCCACCAAAAAGGGTCCGGCTCCGGGTGTCCCAAGGCCCAGGGGGTGCGTCAGAACATTTTCATCACCTTTCACAATCACCAATGGGACAAGGCAGGGATGTCCTCTGTCCCCTTTCTTATACATCCTAGTGACGGAGCACCTGCTCTCATCAATTCGCCATAACCCCAATATTAGGTGGATTGAGGTGGGAGGCACCGAGTACAAGTGCTCTCTATTTGCTGATGATGTCCTAGTATATATCACTCAATCACATATATCCATCCCTGCTGTTATGGCTGAAATAGATCACTTTGTTACATGGTAAAATTTTAAAATCAATGCAGCGAAGTCTGAGGCCCTCGATGTCTCCCTCCCTAAATCCATATAGGATTCCATCCAGTCCAACTTTCCCTTTGCCTGGCCCTCACAGGGTATCAAATACTTAGGAATTCCTATTCATAGAGACCTCTCCCATCTATGTTATCTTAATTTTGGGCCCTTTATTGAACAATTCCATACAGACCACGGTTGGCAAGTTGGAACTGTGAGATTCACTACGTGCACCACTGGTATTTTGTGGAAAAGCACATGTAAGATTCTGCAACAGTCTCTGCTGATACTCCTGCATGCGTGCATCCCTTTCTATGGCAGGAATAATTTCTGCAAATTTACTTTTGTACCGGGGATCTAACAGTGTGGCAACCCAGTAGTCAGGATTATTTCTAATTCTCACAATTCGAGGGTCATGTTGCAGGTAGTGCAGCAAGAAGGCACTCATGTGTGTTGCGCATCCAGGAGCACCAAGTCCCTGTTGTGTTGGTGGCGAGGTAACAATCATGCTTCCTTCCTCTGTCCTCTCCCCCCAACCTCGCACAACAGAAATGTGATCAAGGTCTCCCTCATCTGATGAGTCTTCCATCAGTTCGTCCTCCACTTCTTCCTGGGCTCCTGCACCTTCCTCACTAGTTTGGCTGCTACCATGCGCCCTGGTAAAATCATCTCCCCCACCCTCACATGCCTGCCGCCCTGGTGCTGCCGACCGTCTGGACCTTGCAGATGTTAGCCCTTCCGCATACAACTCCTCCTCCTCTACTTCCTCCACCTCCTCTTGTGCCACCACCTGACTCCGAATTCTGTTTAACATGTGCTCCAGCATGTAAATCACCGGAATAGTCATGCTGATAATGGCATCGTCAGCACTAAACATCTTCGTCGCCATTTCAAAACTGTGCAGAAGGGTGCATAGGTCCCTGATCTGAGACCACTCCTCCAGCGTGATTTGCCCCACCTCTGAATCTCGTTGGCCCAGGCTATACATCAGAACGTATTGCACCAGGGCTTGTCGGTGCTGCCACAGTCGCTGCAACATGTGCAGAGTTGAATTCCACCGGGTAGGCACATCGCATTTTAGCCGGTGAAGTGGCAGGCCCAACGACTTCTGTAGAGATGTAAGTCGCTGAGCTGCGGGATGCGAACGGCGGAAGTGAGCACACAGCGACCGTGCCCTCTGCAGAAGGCCATCTAGTCTGGGATAGTGGGCTAAAAATTGCTGGACAACCAGGTTCAACACATGAGCCATACAAGGCACGTGTGTGACATTGCCCCGGCGAAGGGCCGCACCCAGGTTTGCAGCATTGTCGCACACGGCCTTCCCTGGTTTCAGGTCCAGTGGAGACAACCATTCATGAAATTGGTTCTCCAGAGCTGACCACAACTCCTCAGCTGTGTGACTCACATTTCCCAGACATTTCAATGTAAAAACCGCCTGATGACGTTGAGCCCTACTGCCAGCATAGTAAGGAGGTGTGCAGGATCCCTTCTGCGCAGTTAGAAAGCTTGTGGCATGACCAGACAGGCTTTGGGTGCAGGTGGAAGACCGAGAGGAGGTTGAGGAGGCAGAAGCAGTGGAGGAAAAATGACATAAAGAGGATTGACGCACAACTCGTGGGGACGGCAAGACTTGGACAGCAGCCCCTTGTCCTGCTGTCACCATAGTTACCCAGTGCCCAGTCAGCGACATGTAACGCCCCTGTCCATGCCTACTCGTCCAAGTGTCTGTGGTGAAATGCACCCTGTCACACACAGAGTTTCTCAAAGAAGCGGTGATGTTGTGTGCGACATGCTGGTGGAGCGCAGGCACACCTTTCTTTGAGAAGTAGTGCCGACTGGGCATCTGGTACTGGGGCACTGCGACGGACATAAGGTCTCGAAAATCCTCTGTGTCCACCAGGCGGAAAGGCAGCATTTCTGTAGCCAAGAGCTTGCAGATGGTGAAATTCAACCTCTTAGCTTTCTCATGGCTAGGAGGAAATGGTCTTTTACTTGTCCACATCTGAGGGACCGAGGGCTGGCTATTGTGCTTAGACGGGGTTGATAAGGGTGTCCCTGGCAAACTTCCGGTCTGTGAGGAAGATGCAGGCGGACATGTTAGGTTGCCTTGATCCAAAGGTGGTGCTATCGATGTCGGACAGCGCTCAAGACCAGCTGGTGTTACCACCTCCAAAGAAAATGATGACCTGCCAATCACGCTGGCTGTTGCGGGTAAAGAGGTGGCAGGTCTGCGCCCCAAAACAGGTGTGACTGCTGTCCCCCCAGTCACAGAGGATGAAGAGGCCGCGGATGCACAAGATATGGCAGACGGTGGTTGGCCCGGCCGGCTAGACTGCATTGTAGCACACTGAGCTTCCCACTGCAACTTATGCTTCATGTCCATGTGCCGGTTCATGCATGAAGTACTCAAACTATGTATTTTTTGGCCTCTACTTAGCTTTTGCTGACAAATGTTACAGATAACACGAGTTGGGTCATCTTTATCGATCTGAAAAAATGCCCAGGCTATGCAAGGCTTAGCACACATGCGACCTGAAGAGCCACCACGACTTGTGGTGAGAGGCAGAGTTGTGTTTGAGGATGCAGTTGTTGACGTGCTTCCAGTACTACGTCTCTGTCCAGGAAGGCGCAACCTGACCTCGTCGTCACTAGCATCTTCCTCCACCTCCTCTGCTGACCTCATCTCTTGGCTGACTGTGGGTTGACAGTAAGTGGGATCTCCGACCTCATCATCATCACCCTGTGCGTTATCACACCCGTCGTCCTCAGAGCCAACCTGTTCCTGCCCTGACAAAAAACTAAAGTTGTCGCTCCAATCAGGTATTTGAGTCTTATCATCGTCTTCCTCATTGTCTCCACCAACAGGAGTTACAGTTTGGGAATGAGGGTCTACATTATGGTCAGAACCTTCTGCGTCTGGTCCTGGATCCGACTCATAAAGATTCTGGGCATCAGTGCAGATCATTTCCTCGTCTGGATTCACAGAAGCGCTGGAGTCGACCTCTGATTCCCAGGCTATAGTATGAGTAAACAGCTCTGCAGACTCAACCATCTGTTCTACCTCATACTCAGACGGGCAGCTGGAGATTTGGGAGCTGTGAGGAAGCAAGTGCGATTTGGGTGACACCTTTGAGGACTGGAGTATTTGTGATGTTGAAGTTGATGTGGAGGAGAGCCCACTTAAAGGAGCACTTGATATCCGTTGAAGCACCTGCTGTTTTTGTGCCTCATCTGGAATTTGTAGCGATTGGCGTGGCCGTAAGAAAGGGATCTTATCACATTGTCCGCTAAAAGAAGTAGACATTTTAGTTTGGCTGGAAGATGGTCTTTCTTCTGCACCTACCCCACGGACACAACCTTTTTTCCCCTTCCCAACACGCCTATTCCCCTTTCCACCAGCAGCAGGCCTTTTTCCACTCATTTTGGTGGTTAACTAATTCACAACTCTGGAGTTGTTTGCACAAAAAAACAATGGATGGTAACCGAGCAGAGCTGAGTGGCCAAACTGTGGTATTAGGCCAAAACTATTGGCTGGGTTAGATGCAGAAAAAAATTATTTTTAATTTGCAACCTGATGGAGGTCAGTATAGATGGACTAATAGACCAAGTCCCACACACCGCTAGAAGCCCAAAAATTTTTTTAGAGCTAGATGCAGAAATTTTTTTTATTCAATTTGCAACCTGATGGAGGTCAGTATAGATGGACTAATAGACCAAGTCCCACACACTGCTAGAAGCCCAAATATTTTTTCAGAGCTAGATGCAGAAAAAAATTATTTTTAATTTGCAACCTGATGGAGGTCAGTATGGATGGACTAATAGACCAAGTCCCACACACCGCTAGAAGCCCAAATATTTTTTCAGAGCTAGATGCAGAAAAAAATTATTTTTAATTTGCAACCTGATGGAGGTCAGTATAGATGGACTAATAGACCAAGTCCCACACACTGCTAGAAGCCCAAATATTTTTTCAGAGCTAGATGCAGAAAAAAATTATTTTTAATTTGCAACCTGATGGAGGTCAGTATAGATGGACTAATAGACCAAGTCCCACACACCGCTAGAAGCCCAAATATTTTTTCAGAGCTAGATGCAGAAAATTTTTTTATTCAATTTGTAACCTGATGGAGGTCAGTATAGATGGACTAATAGACCAAGTCCCACACACTGCTAGAAGCCCAAATATTTTTTCAGAGCTAGATGCAGAAAAAAATTATTTTTAATTTGCAACCTGATGGAGGTCAGTATAGATGGACTAATAGACCAAGTCCCACACACTGCTAGAAGCCCAAATATTTTTTCAGAGCTAGATGCAGAAAAAAATTATTTTTAATTTGCAACCTGATGGAGGTCAGTATAGATGGACTAATAGAACAAGTCCCACACGCTGCTAGAAGCCCAAATATTTTTTCAGAGATAAATGAAGAAAAAATTATTTTTAATTTGCAACCTGATGGAGGTCAGTATAGATGGACTAATAGACCAAGTCCCACACACTGCTAGAAGCCCAAATATTTTTTCAGAGCTAGATGCAGAAAAAAATTATATTCAGTTTGCAACCTGATGGAGGTCAGTATAGATGGACTAATAGAATGATGCTATGCCCAAAAGATTTTACTTCACTAGGTGCAGTAAAAAAATTGGTATTCTATACACAGGTGGTATATCTTGCAACACAGATAGGCTACTCCACTGACTAACACACTCTGCAATAGGCCAAAAAGGATTAGCTTTGCTAGATTCAGCCAAATGCTGTGAAAAAAACTTGCACAGCACTGGCACAGACCTGCCTGGCAAAAACTGATAGGAACTGATGTAACCTAGTCCTGAAAAGGACTCCAATTACAATTAGTCTTTACTCCCACAATCTATCTATTTAAGAGCACAGACCTGCCTGATAAAAGTCGTAGGAAATGCTGTAACCTAGTCCTTAAAAGGACTGCAATCACAACTATTCCCTACTCCCAAGCTATCTGTATATTTGTGCGAAAATTGGCTTGAAATTAACAAGGTATAGCGCACACAGCAACAGCGGTGCCGTCTAACACGCAGCTGCAGCAGTGAGAAAATGGTGGCGACGGGGAAAATGGCTTGGTCTTATAGGGCAAGGACATGTGACATACACTGCCAATCACACATGCCCTTGCTTGTGTGAAAAAAAGCACTTCGCTCCGTGTGTGCGCTGCTGATAGGCTGACAGATTGCACCTCCCCACTGCAAATGCGGGAAAGAGAAAAAAAAAATGGAGATCTTCATTGTTCCTGCAGAGATCCATCCCCTGCCCCTCCCCCCGCCCCGCTGTACACTCAAACTGCGTATTAACATTAATTTTCATCATTACTGAGAAAAAATCCAGTTATGATTTTGGTGCACGAACAGTTATCGAACATAACCTCGAACAGCCGAATTTTTCTCAAATTGTTCGTGTTCGCCGACCGGCTCGAACACCGCCCAAAACAGCTCGAATTTGAGATTGGCGAACAGTTCGAGTAGAACAACGCTCATCTCTAATGCCTATATCTGTGTCTCCCCCTCCTTTTACTCCTCCACCTCTTTTATTTTCGCATGACTATATGTACTTGTCACTTTTCCATGTGTTAGTCATGTCTTCTGAGCAGTTTGCTTTTGGACACCTTTGAAGGTGTTTTCTATGTGTTTCTATGTGTTTTTGTTTGCCTGCCATTGGTTTTAACGGTGTTCGAAGGTGTTCGACGAACAGTTCGACGAACAGTTCGGCGAACACACGGGTGTTCGACGAACCGAACCGTACTCGAACACTACGGGGGTGGCTCAACACTAATTGTAACTCAACGTTGCAGATGTTGGGAAGGATTTATGAGCAGCAGAGGGCAGTTGTTGAGTACCAGCTTCTACATGCCGCTCGTTATTCAGGTCAGCCTCCCCACATAAGATCTGATGAGTCTGCATGGATGTCAGACATCAAAGAGGAGCCATTGCAGGCGAAGCACGATGAGATGGAGCAAGGAACCATACAGAGTGATTCCATACAGCCCAGCCTCATCTCATCCCTATGCGGATTGGGTGATAATGAGGAGGAGGAGGAACAGGAGCTGGTTTTCTGCGCTACAGAAGGTACTACCCACACAATTGTCATACAGTCTGTTCAGTGTCGATGGTCTGAGGAGAGTGCGAACGAGGAGGAGGAGGATGATGAGGAGGAGAGCATGAATAGTCTTCCTTTTGGTCAGGACAGAGAAGTCTTGCCTGTTGGTAGTCTGGCACACATGGCTGAGTTTATGTTAAGCTGCCTTTCCCGTGACTCTCGCGTTGTACACATTTTGGGTGAAAGTAATTACTGGTTGTTCACACTTCTAGACCCATGCTACAAGGAGAACTTTCTATCTCTCCTTCCCATGGCGGAGAAGTCTAATAAAATTTTGCAGTACCAGAAGGCCTTTGTTATGGAATTATTAAAAAAATTCCCATCTGAAAACGCTGGCAGCAGAAGTCTCAATTCGTTGGACAACCAAGGAGTACAGGGAAGGGAGACACAAATACGATGCAGCAGAGGCAGGGGAACACTCTCAAAAGGTGTGGGACAGTTTTCTCTGCACCTCACAGCGTCCAGGTCCTGATGTGCGGGGTACTCTCACAACGAGGGAATCATTTTGGAAGATGCTGAAGGAGTACTTTGCTGACTGTACCAACATCCTCCGTGATTCCTTTGTGCCTTATAACTACTGGGTATCCAAGCTGGACACGTGGCAAGAACTAGCTCTGTATGCCTTGGAGCTCCTGGCCACTAGCATTTTGTCAGAGCAGGTTTTTAATGACGCTGGGGGTATTATAACTGATAAATGCATCTGCCTGTCAACTGAAAATGCTGAGAGGCTGACTATTTTAAAATGAATAAGGGCTGGATTGGGCCAGACTTCTCAACACCACTGGATGATAGCAGCGGAACATAAAGTCAAATCCAGTGTCTTTTTTGGGGGGTCAAGTCCCATGCACCTCTTCACACCCAGGCATGGGTGTACGTTTCCTGATTTTGTCTATTTTCTGTTGCCCTCCTCCTTCTCCTCATCCTCCACCAACATATCACTAGGGTGAAGGTGATGTAACACCCACATAATTTTTTTCAGGGTGTTTATGATGCCCGTAGGAATTTTTTTTAAAGGCCTACCTCTAACATTCTGTATGTTATACAGTATGTTCATGCATACAACCCAGGGGTAAATGTTTTTAAGCCCATGCACTCAGTGCATGGGCATTACCAGTATAAGAGACCCACTCCTTAACAATGGTAACAATTATTTTAATGAGTACCTCCTCTACGTCTCTTCAAAGGGGTATTGGAGTGTGTCCAATTTTTGGCAGCCCTTGCAGACACTGCATATGCATTAACAGTATAAGAGACCCGCTCCTTAATAATGGGAACAATTTTTTTTAATGAGAACCTTGTCTACGTCTCTTCAAAGGGGTATTGGAGTATGTCCCATATTTTGGCAGCCCTTGCAGTCACTGCATGCACAATAACAGTATAGGAGACCCACTCCTTTATGATGGGAACATTTTTTTTTACAGAGGCCCTCCTCTATGTCTTTTCAAAGGGGCATTGGGGTGTGTAAAAATCTTTGGCTGCCCTTCAGTCACTGCATTCGCAATAAAAGTACAGGAGACTCACTCTTTAATAATGGGAACAACAAAGCATAGCAGGCTGGTGGCTCTCTAACAATAGTGAGGGCCGACTGATGGCCCTTTAACAATAGTAAGGGCCGCCTGATGGCCCTGTAAAAATAGGATTTGTCACTTTCAGAGTCCCTCTTTCATAAATGAAACAGGATGTGTTTGATCATGTCTCACACACTACATGGGCAGATAAGGTTGTAAAATGTTAAAATGATATTTACTGGTGACTGTATTTTTCACAGTTGAAAGCAATGCAAAAGTGCAAAAGCGCATCAAAAACTCTACGTGTGAACATAGCCCAAGGTGTGGAGTAGCATTTTTTTGTGGTTTTTTTGCCATATATACCAGTCATTACCCTGGAAAGAATGTTCCTTAAAGTTTTTTCCAGGAAAATCCATGTTGGCTTCATTTCTGTATGTTTTATTGTCAGTCCGTAAAAGTGGCATAATACTCTGATAACATTGTTCACAGCATTGACCTGGGAGTCAGATGCTTCCAGGGGTCTTCCCCATGTTGTTCCCATGTCATTTTAGCACTGTTCCCATCAATTCGTGCAATTTTTAGGCCCCCTGCAGGCCTTCAGGGGGGGCAGTTGGAAAAATGCTCAAGTTTCCCATTGACTTACATTGGGCTCGAGCAATGAGCACCCGAGCATTTTAGTGCTCGCTCATCACTTTTAGGTTCTTCTGCTCATGCAGTGTTTGTACTTGTATCCCTCTAACATGAAATTTATTGCACTCTATAATATGTTTGAGCTTTATAAATTTTGAAGCCTATTTCCGATAGATATAATATTAATTAAGTGTTCCAGAATTGTAGAAATGTAAAAAAAAAGAGAATGCATTTGATCTAAAGACAGAAAAGATGCTGTTGTCCTTGACTAATCCATAATCTTTTTTTTCTAAGAAGAGCAGGGTAATAAGGACAGCTGCAAGGTCAGTATTGTCGTAGCCATCTACAAATATTTTGGTGGGGATAAGGTTACAGAAATTCTGACCTTGACATACACAGAAAATGCACAAGATGAATCAAAATGATTTCACACAAGAGAAGTTAGTTTTTCAGAAACATTAAAATTTGACTATTGGAAAAGATAAAGAACATTAAAAAAAAGATGCAGCTTTATTTAGGACAGTTATGAAAGAGAAAATAAGCACATTCAGTATGTACACCAATTTATTAAAGGGTACCCTTATTTTCAAATGACTTTTCAAAAAAAGCTGCCATGTGTGTATTTAGAAATGGCACTGATTCTGGCCATTTTATGATTTATAAATTATATTTTTTATAAATGTTATCCTCTCTAGGATTTGTCTCTCTTTGCTAGTGGTCCTTGAACTCAGGGATAAAAACTAGGTGTTATGTCTATCATACACGAAACACAGAGAGTACTTCTGATCCTGCTACCCTATCTCTCTATAGCACACCCTCACGGCTTATTCAGACATTAGTTTTTCACGTACAAGTTTCTATGATAATCTATTCGGTAGGTCATGTGTCTGATCCTTTTTCCTCAAAACTAGAGCGGTCTGCACAATAGTATGGACACTTGTCTGATATTAATCCGAACCTTTGATCAAAATTGAAAATGAAAGTCTATGGACCTGACGCGTCCCCTGGGGCCGTGGGGTACTTGGTAACCGGGCCGTTCGGTGCTGGGGATGTCACGGTGGCAGTGACCCGGTCTGTGGACCTGGGCGGCCAAATTAAAGGTGGATGTAAAAGGGGTATAAAGTTTTTTAGAGATAATGTTCGTGACGCCACCTGTGGTATGCGGCTATATGGGGCCACCGCTGCGGTGCAGATCCTCTGGAGCTGATGTTGACGTAGCAGAGTTGGTTCAGCTCTCCACAGGCAGAGCTTATCTCCAGGGCAGTAGATGGTGATTTTATGAGGTAGATGTTGTTGGTGCAGTGTAGTGTAGGGCTGGTGGCGCAGTAATGAGTCAAGGACACAGTGGGGTGCAGTCTTCAGGCTTTACTCACAGTTCAAAAAAGTTCCAGGTCACCGCTGCAGCCGGTAATGACCGCCCATGTCGTCCTGTGTCCTCCGGGGTAGGGATCCAGCAATCTCTCAGGTACCTCAGGAGCACTTAAACGGGACCCCGTTCTATGTACCTTTTCCCCGTCGTCTCACTGCGCTGGCTCTCACCATCGTGCCCTGCGCCTCACAATCAGTGTCCCAAGCCAGTGGCCTCGGGTCTTGTCGGGGGTCTTGTCGGGCGATTTGCAATCCCCTGGACCCTATGTGGCCACCTTTTCAGTGATATAATTGTGGATTTTGGCTGCAACACCTTGCAAATCTGCAGCCTCCGTTTGGATAGGTGAGCCTTGTTGTTCTCCACTAGTTTTGGGGCCGGTCCCCTTCTGCGGCCTGATCCCTTTACGTCTGAGTGAATTCGGGCTCATGGGTGGCTTCCTGCACTCACCGTGCCCCTGGGATCCCCTCTGTCTCCAGAGCCTTTCCCTCCACTCCCGTCCTCTCTCACTCTCCTCCTGGGCCTCTCTTACCAGGCCTGGCTCTTCTCTCTCCGGAGCGGAGCTTCTCTTGAGCTCCCACTCCAAACAGTCACCTCTCTGTACTGTCTGCTTCTAGATGGTTCCCCTTCTTCTTACACTCTTCCTGTTGGTGCTCCACTGATCTACTTCCTACACCCACCTCCTCTACCTAGTTCCACTCTCCAGCTAGGGACCAGGGACTGTGCTCTCCCTTAGGAGCAATCTCGCCCTTCCCTACTGAAGTGGAGTGTATTGGATGTGGGTGTGTGGGTCCCGGGTAGTACTCCGTCCTTACCTGAGAGAGGGGTACCACACCTCTGGGTGAGATGCAGTACCTCTGTGGCAACTGGACCCGCAGGGGTGCCACAGACTCGTGAAAAAAATCGGATAGCACTCGGATGCCATCTGTGTGTTGTCCATTTTTCATGGACTGTTTACATATGAAAAATGATGATCTTTATTACATGTATGGTATAATTGGTTACTCATATATCTGACTGTAATTCTACAAAATCTCTGACTCTGTGCAAGCGTACATAGAAGAATTGATGCTGCTTGAGGTCCTACCAATTATTGATTGTTTATTTTTTGTTAATTTATATAATATATACAGCACAGACCAAAAGTTTGGACACACCTTCTCATTTAAAGATTTTTCTGTATTTTCATGACTATGAAAATTGTACATTCATACTGAAGGCATCAAAACTATGAATTAACACATGTGGAATTATATACTTAACAAAAAAGTGTGAAACAACTGAAAATATGTCTTATATTCTAGGTTCTTCAAAGTAGCCACCTTTTGCTTTGATGACTGCTTTGCACACTCTTGGCATTCTCTTGATGAGCTTCAAGAGGTAGTCACCGGAAATGGTCTTCCATCAATCTTGAAGGAGTTCCCAGAGATGCTTAGCACTTGTTGGCCCTTTTGCCTTCACTCTGTGGTCCAGCTCACCCCAAACCATCTCGATTGGGTTCAGGTCTGGTGACTGTGGAGGCCAGGTCATCTGGTGTAGCACCCCATCAGTCTCCTTCTTGGTCAAATAGCCCTTACATAGCCTGGAGGTGTGTTTGGGGTCATTGTCCTGTTGAAAAATAAATGATGGTCCAACTAAACGCAAACCGGATGGAATAACATGCCGCTGCAAGATGCTGTGGTAGCCATGCTGGTTCAGTATGCCTTCAATTTTGAATAAATCCCCAACAGTGTCACCAGAAAAGCACCCCCACACCATCACACCTCCTCCTCCATGCTTCACGGTGGGAACCAGGCATGTAGAGTCCATCCGTTCACCTTTTCTGAGTCGCACAAAGACACGGAGGTTGGAACCAAAGATTTCAAATTTGGACTCATCAGACCAAAGCAAAGTTTTCCACTGTCCATTCCTTGTGTTTGGCCCAAACAAGTCTCTTCTGCTTATTGCCTGTCCTTAGCAGTGGTTTCCTAGCAGCTATTTTACCATGAAGGCCTGCTGCACAAAGTCTCCTCTTAACAGTTGTTGAAGAGATGTGTCTGCTGCTGGAACTCTGTGTGGCATTCACCTGGTCTCTAATCTGAGCTGCTGTTAACCTGTAATTTCTGAGGCTCGTGACTCGGATAAACTTATCCTCAGAAGCTGAGGTGACTCTTGGTCTTCCTTTCCTGGGCGGTCCTCATGTGAGCCAGTTTCTTTGTAGCACTTGATGGTTTTTGCAACTGCACTTGGGGACACTTTCAAAGTTTTCCCAATTTTTCAGACTGACTGACCTTCATTTCTTAAAGTAATGATGGCCACTCGTTTTTCTTTACTTAGCTGCTTTTTTCTTGCCATAATACAAATTCTAACAGTCTATTTAGTAGGACTATCAGCTGTGTATCCACCAGACTTCTGCACAACACAACTGATGGTCCCAACCTCATTTATAAGGCAAGAAATCCCACTTATTAAACCGGACAGGGCACACCTGTGAAGTGAAAACCATTTCCGGTGACTACCTCTTGAAGCTCATCAAGAGAATGCCAAGAGTGTGCAAAGCAGTCATCAAAGCAAAAGGTGGCTACTTTGAAGAACCTAGAATATAAGACATATTTTCAGTTGTTTCACACTTTTTTGTTAAGTATATAATTCCACATGTGTTAATTCATAGTTTTGATGCCTTCAGTGTGAATGTACAATTTTCATAGTCATGAAAATACAGAAAAATCTTTAAAGGAGAAGGTGTGTCCAAACTTTTGGTCTGTACTGTATATATATAAATATATTATATATATATATATATGCAAAAATATATTATATATATATATATATATATATATATTTATGTATAAATATATTATATATATGTATAAATATATTTTATATATATGTATTAATATATTATATATATATGTATAAATATATATATATACACACATACACTGTATATAATACATGTGGCGCCCCTGAGAGTTCAGTCGCCACAGAGGTACTGCAACTCACCCAGAGGTGTGGTGTCTCCCTTCTCTCAGGTAAGGTGGGAGTGCTGCACGGAACCCCAAAACACCTGCATCCAACACTACACTCCTCCAGGCCGGCTGGAGGGGCAAGACGCAATGTATGTTTCTGCTGAGCCCTGACCCTGGCTGGAGTGGGGGGAACCAGTAGTGGTTGTGGGTGGAGGAAGTAGTTAGAGGGAGCACTTTAGTAGGAGTATAAAATTGGGAAGCCATCTTAAGGTGGCGGAAGGGTTCAGTGGTGGAGTAGTCGTGTCAGTTCTAGGGAGCTGTTCAGAAGAACAGCTCGGGACTGTTCGGAGGAACAGTCCGGGAGCAGAGTCTCATTAGGAGATCTGCTCCACAGTTAGGGCCAGGTCAGAAGGGGAGCAGGGAGTAGGCTCCGTTCTACAGAAAGGATCCCAGGGGGTATGGCGCGTGCAGGACGGCAACCGTACGCCCCGCATCTGTCAGAAGACAGAGGGATCGCTGCGGCATTCTAATCCCCCAGGAGGGTCAAGTAGGTCCCGGATCCGACGTACTGGAAGGACTTCAGAGCACCCGAGCGGGATTGAATGTGGGCAGCGCAGAGCAGGAGGTAGAAGGACCAGAGTAAAGACGGTCAAAATAGGAACACGAGAAAGTGGGGTTCTGCCAGGTATTCCCAAGTTGCCTGAGGAAGGATTGAACCTCTGCCTGGTGAACGCAGCGCGACGCGGGAGGCCTTTACCTGTATAATGCACCTGTGAAGTGCCTAAAGAACTGTGAGAAAAATCTTGGATGACTGCACTGCACTGCCTCTGTCCATTCTTCATCGGCACTATCGCTCCCCCTGCACTACAACGCCCAGCGTGACCCACTCTCTACTACAACACTGCCCTGAGGCCTGCTCCACCTGTGGGGAGCCGTCCCATCTCAAGCTGCCCAAATATCTGCCTCAGAGGACTGTAGCAGCGCTGGTGATGATCACCAGGTACCACAGGTGGCGTCACGAAATTTCCCAAATCCCAATATATCTAATAATTCTCCCCTTTGAGTGACCGCCCTGGTCCACGGACCGGGCCAGCCACCGTGATATCCCCCGGCAACCAGGGGCCCGGATGCCGAGTACCCCATGGCCCTGGGGGCGCGTTATACACAGACTTATATACAATATATATCTATATATGTACATATACAGTGCTTAGCCAAAATGAGTACACCCCCTCTGAAAAGTGAAATTCTAAGCAATATCTCACTGAATACAAGAACAATTTCCAAAATGTTACCAAGACTGAATTTCATAGAATATTTTTTTAACCCTAAACATGAAAATAAGGTTAATAATATAACTTTCATTACAAAATCTTCAGTTTTACTAAAATTAGTTGATGCGAAAATGAATACACCCCACATCAAAAATTACTACATCTAGTATTTTGTATGACCTCCATCATTTTTAAGGATAACACTAAGTTTTCTAGACATAGAATGAACAAGTTGGCAACATATTGCAAAATCTGTCTTTTTACATTCTACAAGAATGACCTGTTTAGGGCCTGGATGCTGGATGGAGAGTGATGCTCAACTTGTCTATTCAGAATTCCCCATAGGTGCTTGATTGGGTTCAGAGCAGGAGACATATTTGGCTAATGAAATTGTTGGGTGTTTTGGATCATTGTAATGTCGGAAAAGTGCATGTCTATTAAGGGCACATAGTCATAATAGAACCTTCTCTTTTAATATAGAATAGTACATATGTGAATTTATGATACCATCTATGAAATATAGTTCCCAGGCACTAGTAGCACTCATGCAGCCCCACATAAGGACAATATCACCACCATGTTTCACTGTAGGCCACATACATTCAGAAAAATTGCACATTTTCCAAGGGCATGCAGTGATAGTAGCATCTCCTCTTTCATTATAGAGCAGTACATCAGTGAATTTATAATACCATTAATGAAATGTAGTTCCCTGACACAAGTAGCACTGATGCAGCCCCATAAAGTGACACTGTCACCACAATGTTTCACTGTAGGGGCCATGAATTTAGAAAAATGAATTTAGCTATTGTGTGGATCAATCTATCCAAGGAAAAAAATCAGACACATGAACTACCGAACAGATTATCATAGGAACTTCATTCAAGCTCACATCAAAGGTAGAGAGACATAGTCCGTCATAAGTCGTTAAGAGCCTTTTTAATTTTGCAGCAAATTCTTGAGCTGCGTGCGCCATTTCAAAGAATTTGGTGTAAAAAATTTCGGCAAACCAGACAAAAGAAGAAAAATGGCTTATTTTGTGAATGGGAGCCGTAGTACAGTAAATAAAGGAAATGACAGTGGGCTTCAACTAAATAGTTGTATATCATACAAATAATGTTTGGAACATTTTTAAAGAACTTTAAAGACTTAGTGATAACATTAAACTTTATATTTTTGCAAACGATTTAATGAAATATAAACCTATCTTTAAAATAGCTTTCCCTTTTAATGGCTGTAAGTCCCTCTGCTAAGGAAGCCTCTTTCTGCTGTCTGATTTTATAGTGATAATATTTTTAGAGGCCTCAGCCTTTATTCTTGCCAAGTGATCCAAACAAGTTGTCTGCTTCATAAGGAATTAATGCTGCAGAATCATTATCCTACACTACCCAACATTTCCAAAGATGACATTACAGAATGTTAGTTATTTCCTTCAGGCTATAGAAATAGCAGACATCAGCACTAAGACACCTGGCACAGTGGGTATCCAGTGAGAGGCTGATAATACTAATAATGTAAATTGTACTTCTTGGAAACCTTGACAGAAAATAACCCGAGAAAGAAAGGAGATTGAAAGGATATCTTGGTTGCACTTTATGTGTAAACATCTTTTATCAGCAAAATGGACAATATATAACATCCTATGTCGATGGGCGGCCACAAGTGTTGAGCGAGCGTGCTCATTTGTATGTATGTACAGTACAGACCAAAAGTTTGGACATATCTTCTCATTTAAAGATTTTTCTGTATTTTCATGATTATGAAAATTGTACATTCACACTGAAGGCATCAAAACTATGAATTAACACATGTGGAATTATATACTTAACAAAAAAGTGTGAAACAACTGAAAATATGTCTTATATTCTAGGTTCTTCAAAGTAGCCACCTTTTGCTTTGATGACTGCTTTGCACACTCTTGGCATTCTCTTGATGAGCTTCAAGAGGTAGTGTCCAAACTTTTGGTCTGTACTGTATGCATGTATGCTATTTGCACAATTGCGGTCACGTACTGACTAGACTCTTGTGCTTATCTCAGTTATTTTCTATTGAGCGACACCAGATGAAACTAGTCGGCATGTGACCACCCACCCACATGGCAAATAAAGGGGAATCATGACAGTCTGCATATCTCACATTGTCACGATTTTGCAGTCTCCAGTCATATAGAGTGACTGCAGACTTTTCTTCTTAGACCAGACAACCCCTTTATAACTGCTTTTAATGTAAAATGGGCATTCCTGCTCTGACCAATGTCATGGCACAGTGGTTCTGCCTTTCTAGGTCCCGGTTCTAACATGACTGATCATGTAATTACCAGAGACCCAGTACGGAGTGAAAGTTGATGCGCCCCCTGGGGCCAAGGGTTACTCGGTAACCGGGCCGGTCGGTGCTGGGGATGTCACGGTGGCAGGGACCCGGTCTGTAACCCAGGGCGATCAATTAAAGGGAAAGTAAAGGGGAAATAAAGTTTTTAGAGATAATGTTCGTGACGCCATCTGTGGTATGTGGCTATATGGGGCGGCCGCTGCGGTGCAGGTCCTCTGGAGCTGATGGTGATGCAGCAGAGTTGGTTCAGCTCTCCACAGGCAGAGCTAAGCTCTAGGGCAGTATATGTAGAATTGTGGAGGTAGATGTTGTTGGTGCGTTGTAATGCAGGTGATGGCGCAGATAATGACCAGTCCACAGCTTAATGGTGGTTTCCTCTTATCTTTACTTGCGATTTGCAGACCGGGGCACGGGTATTAACTGGTAGTAGAGGTCTGGGTGGCCTGGGAGTTTGTTGGGGATCCACCTCACCAACTGAAGTTGTAGGCCTTCCCTCTGCGCTAATCTCTTTGGCCCTGCTGCTTGAAGCTATGCTGCAGACCTCGTCCCTGAGTAAAACGTCTTTTTCCTCACCCGTATGGCAGGCAGCTCGGGCCTTCCTGCAGTGTCGCTCCCACATGGCGGTGCTGGGCCCTATGTGCTGCTGAGCCTCCGGATGTCTGTTGGGGCCAGGAGACCTGCAGTCTCTTGCCCTCCGGATTCTGCTGCTGGGCCTTCAGTGCCCCTCAACCACGGACTCCGGTGTCCGGTTCACTTTTCGCTTCTCTCCTTTGGGGCGAGCTTGTACACCGCTCCCTTCCCCAGGTCCTTCCTAGTCGGTCTCCTGTCTCCAATGTCTCCAACTCCTCTCAGCTCACTCTTACTAACCCCGCCTCCAGGTTCCAGTTTGAAGCGGAGGAGCTCCCCTTTCTGGTCTGGAGCCAGGAAAGTGTTGTATGCTGGTAAACCTGATTAGGGGACCCCTCCTTGCTTCCAGGCATAGCATCACCCCCTGTGAGGGAGGCAATGCCACAGTGGCAACCGGACCCCTGGGGTGCCACAAAAGCTGCTTTGTACCTTATTAAAATTAAAAAAAAATCATTTACATTCCGATTTATCAAAGCAATTATACCAAAAAATCTGGAGAAAAACCCTTTTAAAAGTTGCAAAAACGTTTGGCGCTCCAATGCCAGTTTCAACCTGCTCCACCAAATGGGCTGAGCTAGGGCAGAACCATTCAAGACTTGGAGATACCAGCTAGACACATTCTTGTCAGACTGCCTCATGCATTGACTGGAGTAAGATTTGTGGAGAGAAGCCTCACAATAAATTATGAGTCACAGTCATTGACTCCAGTTTCCTCCCATTCGTTCCTCATTTGTTTTGTTGCATATTTCCTGTATTGGAGACATATTGCTTTAAGTTTCTGGTTTTGACGCTTTGATGTCTTCCTTGGTCTACCAGTATGTTTGCCTTTAACAACCTTCCCATGTTGTTTGTATTTGGTCAAGATTTTAGCCACAGCTGACTGTGAACAATCAACATCTTTTGCAACATTGCGTGATGATTTACTTTCTTTTAAGAGTTTGATAATCCTCTCCTTTGTTTCAATTGACAACTCTCGTGTTGGAGCCATGATTCATGTCAGTCCACTTGGTGCAACAGTTCTCCAAGGTGTGGTCACTCATTTTTAGATGCAGACTAACGAGTAGATCTAATTTAATGCAGGTGTTAGTTTTGGAAATGAAAATTTACAGGGTGATTCCATAACTTTTTCCTCAGAATTGAGTGATTGCATAATTTTTTCCTTCTGCTTGGTCTGAAAAAAAATTACCCTTACTGAGTACCACATTTTTTATCTTGATTTCTTTTAGTGTTTCTTAAAGCCATAAAGTTGCCATTTGAAATTACTTTAGTTTTGTGCCATGTCTGTGATCTGTTTTTTTCAACAACATTAAACAACTGAATGAACATCCTCCGAGCCCGGTGATTCCATAATTTTTGCCAGGGGTTGTATAAGAGGAGTATAAGTTCCCTGTTCTGCCAATCTGTTTGTGTCCTGCTTAAAGAGGAAGGATGAATAGCTTGAACCTAAACTTGTTAAAATCAAGTTTCTAGAGCTTTTATTTTACAATTTAATATTTTAAGGTTATATAATTTAATGATCTTGCTTCAAGAAACAACCACTGGGGCTATATGTTTGTGACATATATTACTTCTTGACAGCAGCCGGAAATTGACAAGGCTTTTTAGTCATACAAGGACATGTTTTGAACACATCCTGCAATGGATAGTTAGATAAGAGCAGAACTTTTGCTAATATTTTTAGGAGAGTTGCTCTACGTAGTAAGACGACAATCAGCAATTCTCTGAAAGTTCTGGTGATTCAACGTCGTTACCCTGTATTGTCATACTTCCATCCTTGTGCTACTGTTATCTGAAATGAAGCGGATATGTTTTGTCATTCATTGTCATGTTTCCTGTGAAAAAAGTCATTCTGTAGCTGAGGTTTCTTCCTTGGTCCTAAACAGCTTGTATTAAGTCTTTACGTTACAAGAGACATTTGATGGAAGTGATGAAGATTTATTAGCGGCCATGCGTGGTCAAAGCAAATAAGAAGGATTTAAAGAGGTTGTCCCCTTTCAGGAAATATTGATTCCAGGACGCAGTTTGATTTAAAAAAAAAAAACGCACTATGCTAAACACCCCTGCTCAAATGGTGTGTCTTTCTGATGTCTGGAATTGGCTGTGGAACTGATGTCACGTCAATAGCGTGACAGTAATTCAATGAACTTAATGGCTCTCCTGAGCTCACTGATTGGCTGACATGCTATCAATGTGACATCAGCACCAAAGAAATCTGTAAGGTTTTTGCTACCCCATCTGATAGCAACATGATGTAAGGGCAGATACATAGTTGGAATTAAGGTATCACTTATTCTAGCTGCCACAGATCTACCAGTTCTCTGTATAAAGCCATGGCCCCACTATCAGTATTTGGTCAGTATTCGGTCCGTATTTTTTCTCAGGCGTGGGAGCCAAAACCAGGAGTGGGTGATAGAAACAAGTGTATTAATTCTGCATTTATTATACCTTTTCTCTGATTGCTCCTCACCTGGTTTTGGCTCCCACTCCTGAGAAAAAATACTGACCAAATACTGATAGTGGGGCCATGTTTTTAACCTGCCAATATCACTGATTGACAACTTTCTTTGTACACAAGGAAAAGGCAGAAAACTGCCAATCAGTGCTGGGTGGAGTTATACAGGGATCATGAATATAGAGGACTTCCTTGCAGCAGGTTAAGTATGTGTGCACATGATGAGTTTTTGGTGAGTTTTTGCATATTTTCGCTATGTCAAAAACTCAGCATCTTACATTTTCAACAAAGTGGATGGGATTTATAGAAATCTCCTGCCCACTGTTCTTTTTTTTTACTCAGTGTAAACTGACCTGCGGTGCATGTTTCAAAGCCGCAGCATGTCAATTTCACTTATGGAAAAAGCTGAGTTTTATGTGCAGATTTTTACCATAGACTTGCATTAGACATTGAAAATCTACAGATAAAAAATACACATGCGTTGTTAGTGAGTTTTCACAGTTGAAATGGATAATAAATGCATGTAATCCGCACATGAATATATCAATAATGTTTTGTCAAAGCCAAATACCAGGGAGTATGAAAAACAAACTATATACTGTATATAAGATGAGATTGTCAGCTCACCACCTCCTTTGGTTACCGCGTCCTCTGGGCTGCATGGATCCACTGGGTGAAAGGCGATATGCACAAAATAATAAGCATCCAGTGCCATTTTGGACGAATGATCCCAGGAAATCCAAGGTTTCTTAAAACGTTCGTTTATTTCTTCATATTAAAAACAGGTAACAAGAAGGTCAGGCAGTTTGGATACACTCATGATTGCAAAAAAGGCATAGAAACCAACATGTTTCGACCCAAACAGGTCTTAATCATGGAGTTGCAACTTTCATCCGAGTGCAGTCCAATTACCGCGGACGCCTGCAATGGAGGAGATGGAGAAATTACTTTCTCTGTCTCCTCCACACCTGTGCTGAGATTCTCTCATGTGAGTGAATCGGAGGACACTCAGATGAGACTCAGCTCAAACTCTAATAGAGTTTGAGCCGAATGTAATTTGCATAATTGGTTCAATTCTCTCACATGAGGGAATTAACAGCTGCTTGATCCAGGCTTAAGGCCTATTTCATTAAGCAGAATTTGCTAGAAATCTTCAATATAAGTGCTTAAAATGTGATAAAATTTATTGCGCAACTCAAGTTTGAGCACACAGAAGCAAATCTCTAGTAAAGCCCCATTGGATTTATAAATTATAATCTATACTTTACAAGCTCAAGTGTCTGCAACAGAGATGAGAAATAAAAAAATAAAATAAGTACCCTATTAGAATTATAAAATTATGCTGAATCAGCCCACATACTGACTGCACTATACTGGAAAGTATTTGTACATGAAGAAAGTACATCACACGTCACAGTTAGGTCTAATAGTTTCTTTCTGTGGAAAAGGCCAGAATGTTCGAAAACTGCCAATTTGTACCTTTCCTCTTTCCTTTCTTATGTGATATGATGTTCCAAATGTTAACACACATGCCTAAACTCTTATGGCACTACTATTCTTCTTGTATGTCTGCTTGTAAAGCCTTATTCACACAACCGTGTTTAAACATTTATTTGAAAAAAAGAGTATTGGTTTCATCTATGTTTTGGATTAGTGTGTCATCAGTGTACTTTTCGTGTATTCATTTTTACCATTAGAGTTTGGTCCATGTGTCACATCATGGACATGGACACATCAGTGTGTCATCAGAGTTTTTCATGGATGGATAAATAAAATAAAATTACAAAGCTTTTCCTATAATTTTCAATGTTAAATACAGACAGCACACGGACGGCAGTGACTTGTATTGGCACTTTTTTGATTATAAAGGAGCTGGTCTCCTATACTGTTCTTGCGTATACAGTGACTGCAATGGCAGCCAAAAACTTGGACGCACTCCAATGCCCCTTGGAAGAGACGTAGAGGAGGGTCTCATTAAAAAAATATTCCCATTGTAAAGGAGTGGGTCTCCTATACTTGTAATGCCCATGCACTAAGTGCATAAGCTGAAAAGCATTTACCCCGGGGGGTATACATGAACATACTATATAACAAACATTTCCTATGTAAATAAACACCCTTTAAAAAAATTATGTGGGTGTTGCATCACGTCACCCTGGTGCTATGGTGGATGAGGTGAAGGAGGAGCACAACAGAAAATATACAAAATCAGAAAGTGTATACTCATGTCTGGATCTGCAGAGGTGCATGGGAATAGACCTCCAAAAAAAAGACACTGGATTTGACTTTATGTTCCGCTGCTATCATTAGGTGGTGTTGAGAAGTCTGGCCCAATCCAGACCATGTTCATTTTTAGAAGAGTCAGCCTGTCAGCATTTTCTCCTCAGGCCATCCACGCTGAACAGACGGTATGTCACTTGTGTGGGTAGTACCGTCTATAGCGCAGGAAACTAGCTCCTGTTCTTCCTCCCCCTCTTCTAGCTCATTGTCACCCAATCCATGTTGGGATGAAATGAGGCTGGGCTGTGTGGAATCACCCTCTATGGTTCCTTGCTCCATCTCATTGTGCTCCACCTGAAATGCCTCCTCTTTAATTGTGAGCAGCGTTCATTTCAGAAGACAGAGAAGCGGAGGATGGCACATATGTCAGACATCCATGCCCACTCCTGAGCTCTTATGTGCGGAGGCTGACCTGAATACCGATGGACATTTTGAAGCTGGTGCTCAACAACTGCCCTGTGCTGCTCACAAATCCTTCCTAATATATACAACGTCAAGTTCCAATGCGTGGGGACATCGCACACCAGTCGGTGAGCTGGAAGCTTCAAATGCTGCTGAAGCACGGCAAGGGCGGCGGAAGCAGTAGCTGAGTTTCTAAAATGGGCACACACACGGCGTACTTTGATAAGCAGATCTAACAGCTCCGGGTAGGTTTTGAGAAACCGCTGAACCACTAGGTTGAGCACATGGGCCAGGCATGGTACGTGTGTGAGCTCGTCTCGTTTCAGAACTGCCACCAGGTTCTGGCCTTTGTCTTACATGACCATGCCTGGCTGTAGATTCAGTGGTGACAGCCACAGATCTGCCTGCTCTTTTAGAGCTGTCAATAACTCTTCAGTTGTGTGCGGTTTGTCACCTTAGCATATTAGCTTCAGTACAGCCTGTTGCCACTTGGTCGAGGGAGTGCTGCAGTGCTTCCAGCTTCTGACTGATGTGATCATTTTGGAGATGGAAGTTGAAAAGGAGGAGGAGGATGTGCAGCAGCTGTAAAATGTGGGGGTAACACTGATAGACTTAGGGCCCGCAATCCTCAGCATTTGGGAGCATGTGTTCCGTCCCAAGGTCTGACTGGGTCTTGGCTTCCACTATATTAACCCAGTGTGCCGTCAGCGAGATTTACCATCCCTGCCCACAAGCACTTGTCCACATGTCCGTGGTTAGGTGTACCTTCCCAGTAACTGCATTGTTGAGGGCATGGCTAATGTTCTGGGACACGTGCTTGTGCAATGTGGGGACGGCACACCGGAAGAAATAGTGGTGGCTGGCGACTGAATACAAAGGGACGGCTTCCGCCATCAAGTTGCGGAAATTGTTGCATCGACGTCTCGGCCTCCTGCTGGGCAGAGATGCCATTCCCCTTACCGCTGCATTCCCGGTCCGGCATCTTACGCAGCTTCCCGGGCACTGTGCTTAGTGACGCGCCCCTGGGCCTACTTGGTGTAGCGTTGCGCACGCGGGGACTACCCGGAGCCGGGCCTGTTGGGGGTAGTAGTCTCGTGGCGGTGACCCGGTCCGTGCCCAGGGAGTCAAACTGTGTGGCTGAGTATTAGCAGTAGATGTTGGACGACTACACCACCCGTTGAATGCAGCTATGGAGCTGCCGCTGCAGAGCAGACCGCTGAGGCCGGTGGTACGATTGTGCAGCATAGATGGTATAACCCCCAACGGGAGGGGTATGGCCTCAGGGCAGCCGACGTGGATGATGGGGGTAGCAGGAACCACTCAGAGACGATGCGGTGTAGTTCAGGGTCTTTACTGGTGATAAAGATAGACCCTCCCGGAGTACTGGCTAGTGATCGGGGCCTGGTCAGTCTTTGAGCAGATGGGATTTCCCCTGGCCAGGCGGAGTTGTAGGCCTCCCCAACTAATTGTACTCTTCTGGCTACCTTGCTAGAGGCGGGTAAACGTAGCCCACATCCCTGAGTGTACCGTGTGGTGCTCACCCGTATGGCCGGTGACTCGGGGCCTTCTAGTGGCTTCCGCTCCACGACAGCGGTGCTGGTCCCACGCGTGTGACCGTGCCTTCGGGTTTCTTGGCCAGAGGACCTGAAATCCCCTGCCGGTCGGTTTCTGCTGCTGGGTAAGGATTAGTCCCCACAGCCTCGGACTCCGGGTCCGGTGGTAACTCTTCAATCAGGGCGAGCTCTACAGCTGCCAGCCCCTGATTCCTTTTAGCACGACTTCCCCAGAGCTCCTGATCTCTCTTTCCTATAGCTGCTTCTCCTCTTCTCTCTCTACTCTTTCTCTAACCCTGCCTCAGCCCCAGTTTTATATAGGGGAAGTTCTTCCCCTCCCAGGACTGGGCAGGAGGTGTGGCATGCATAGGATTCCTGACCAAGAGACCTCCCACCTGCTCTCAGACATAATATTGCTATTACTGTGGAAACCAGACCCCTGGGGTGCCACACTTAGGGCATGCTCTCCCTCCTTCTTGAAGGGGCCGCGCGCGCCATCATAAAGAGTCCCTGGCCAATGGCCGGAGGACTGCCCCTATATTAAGCACCTCCTCCAAAATGGAGATGCCTGTGCAAGGTTGTTGTTTGTGTGCTAACACTCTCCTCAGCCATAAGGATCCTTGCCCGCCAGTTTTTCTAACAGTCCTGTCCGCCAGTCTGTCTAACAGTCCTGTCCGCCAGTCTGTCTAACAGTCCTGCCCGCCAGACTGTCTAACAGTCCTGTCCGCCAGCCTGCCTAACTGGAGCACCTGTCAGCTACCCGCTGTGACCGTCAGCCTGCCTACCCGGAGCACCAGCCAGTTACCTGCCGTACCCGCCTGCTCATTTACTCGGAGTACTTGTCTGGCTATCTGCTATGCTGGCCTGCTTGTCTACCCGGATCACCCGCCAGCCTATCTGCTGTGCTTATCCGCTGTACCTACCAGACAGCTCCTGTCATCTGACCCGTGGGAGTCACCTGCTCTCACACAAGGTTGGTCCCAGAGTGGCACCTGGTTCACCTGTCCGGTCCCTCTTTGGTTCACGGAGTCGACTAAGCCACCGTGTAACCTGGGTCAGTCCGAGTAGGCACTTAGTTACGCCCCTCTGGTCCCTCCTTGCATCAAAGCACAGAGTAGTGTTGAGCCACCCCCGTAGTGTTCGAGTTCGGTTCGTCGAACACCCGTGTGTTCGCCGAACAGTTCGTCGAACTGTTCGTCAAACTGTTCGTCGAACACCTTCGAACACCGTTAAAACCAATGGCAGGCAAACAAAAACACATAGAAACACATAGAAAACACCTTCAAAGGTGTCCAAAAGCTGACAAACTGCTCAGAAGACATAACTAACACATGGAAAAGTGACAAGTACATATAGTCCTGTGAAAAGAAAAGAGGTGGAGGAGTAAAAAGAGGGGGAGACACAGATATAGGCATGTCATGCCCTTCTAAAACCCAAAAAGTGAGAAGCAGACATGGCCAGTCCGTTCCTGCCCGTGCGACCTCCGTCTCGCCGGGTTTGTGCCGGAGCCCCGGTGAACCCTGATGGCCGCCCCCTTCTCCCAATACTGGTGCCTGTCCGCTGGTGGGTCGAGCGAGCCCCCCTGCGGTGGAGGCAGGTCTAAGCTTTTTTATTTAAATTGTCTCTCTAATTTGAATGAATACACTATAAATCCTTTTACAAGGATCTATTGGAGGGCAAGTCTCATGCCAGCAGCCGCGTAATTCCAGCTCCAGTGCCGTCCACTAAAGCTGCTGCAGTTAAAAAGCTTTTATAAAGATCGAGCTCGGCGGTCCACCGCGAGGCGTCCTACCGCAAGTCCCAGCCCCTATGCCTTGGGGTGCCTCCTGATGCTCTTCACTGAGTATCTCGGGGTCCCGAAGCATTTCCTTTGAAAAAATTAAGTGTCCAAACTACAGGTGGTGTAGCTTGCTTAACAGCTGGGTTAATCCGCTGACTAGCAGACACTGCTACTAGGCACAAAGTATTTCCTGGGCTAGATGCAGTTAAAAATTTGTAATTAGATACTCTCGTTGAATGCTGAGAAAGCATTCCATAGAGTCTCCTGGCATGCCATATATTATTCTCTTAAAATCTTGGGGTAGGGGTCTAGGGGACCCTTTTATAGCCAAAATCACAGCCCTGTATCGCAATACGTCACCTAGGCTGAAGATAAATGGAACTGTAGCACCCCGAGAGCTCGGTTGCTACAGAGGTATTGCACCTCACCCAGAGGTGTGATATCTCACTCTCAGGTAAGGATGGAGTGTGGATCAGGACCCCGACACCTGCATGCATTACACCACATTGCCGTGGGGCAGGGCGACCAATATGCCCCTGAGATGGGCACGACAGTCCCTGACCCTGGCTGGAGTGGGGGGAGGGAACACTGAGGAAGGGGAACCCTGTAGTGCAGGAGCAGGGAGGAAGCAGTTCCTGGGTGCATTGAGAAGGGAGTATAAAAGGTGGGCACCATCTTAGTTCAGTGCAGAGAAGTCTGAGCAGAAGTGACAGGGAGCTGGGGCTCTGCATGAGCTCTGCTCCGGAGGCGGGCCTAGTAACAGAGGGCCAGGCCTGGAAGAGGGAGAACGAAGGAACAGAAGCTCAGAAGGCTCCAGGAATGAGGAACGAAGGGATCCCAGGCGTGCGGACGGGCGAGTTGCCCCCGCACACCCGAATCCACCTGCGTGGAGGGGTCAGGCCAAAGGGGGAGAACGGTCCCCATAACTAGTGGAGGCGGGAAATGACCCTCAGCTACAAACCGGAGGCTGTGACATTTTATGTGGCGCAGCCCCTCGCTACACCCGCTAGGAAGGCACCACATACGGTCAGGGAAACTGGCGCCAAGTTTACCAAGAGGAAGCCTGAGGCAGCCAGACAGAAGGGTTGGTAAGAAAGGCCAGACAAAGGACACACAAAGGGGGTCCTGTGAAGTGCTCCAAAGTTATCTGGGAGCTGTCTGAACCCCTCACCTGGTGAGCACAGTACGACGTGGGCAGCCGTTACCTGCAGAAGTGGTCTGGATATTAAGAACTGTGAGTAAAGGCCCTGGACTGCATCACTGACTCCGTGTCATTACTGCTGCTGCCCTGCACCTTCACCCTCATCCTCCGCATACACTGCCCTGAGGTATACTCCTCCCGTGGGGAGTTATACTACGCTCTGCTGCGCCCACAACACCAGCCTCAGCGGTCTGCCCTGCAGCGGCAGTTCACTCTGACCGCTATCAACGGGTGGCGTAGTCGGACATTTAAACATCAAAACCACATAAATAGTTCTGCAACTGGTTTGACCGCCCTGAGCCACGGAACTGGGTCGCCGCCACGAAGACTACAACCACCAGCATCCACCAAAAAGGGTTCGACTCCGGGTGTCCCAAGGCCCAGGGGGCGCGTCAGAACATTTTCATCACCTTTCATAATCACCAATGGGACAAGGCAGGGATGTCCTCTGTCCCCTCTCTTATACATCCTAGTGATGGAGCACCTGCTCTCATCAATTCGCCATAACCCCAATATTAGGTGGATTGAGGTGGGAGGCACCGAGTACAAGTGCTCTCTATTTGCTGATGATGTCCTAGTATATATCACCCAATCACATATATCCATCCCTGATGTTATGGCTGAAATAGATCACTTTGTTACATGGTCAAATTTTAAAATCAATGCAGCGAAGTCTGAGGTCCTCGATGTCTCCCTCCCCAAATAGATACAGGATTCCATCCAGTCCAACTTTCCCTTTGCGTGGCCCTCACAGGGTATCAAATACTTAGGAATTCCTATTCATAGAGACCTCTCCCGTCTATGTTATTTTAATTTTGGGCCCTTTATTGAACAACTTCCTACAGACCATGGTTGGCAAGTTAGAACTGTAAGATTCACTACGTGAACCACTGGTGTTTTGTGGAAAAGCACATGTACACTGTGTTCCAAATTAATATGCAAAAAGTGTTTAGGAGTGATAAGGCAAGAATGTTTTTGTTTGTCATTTAAACTCATTGATGGTGATGTGCGTCAGGGCTCTTTATATCACTGTAAGCAATTGCAGACACCGGTGCTAATTAGTTTGGCAGGTGTGTCCAATGAAAGGCAAGACTACTTAAGAAGGCCGTCCCACATTATTAAGCAGCCTACATTTTCTGCCAAAATGGGAAAGAAAAAAGATGTGTCGGCTGCTGAGAAGCAACAAATTGTGGAATGTTTAGGTCAAGGCATGACTACAATCAACATTGTGCGATGATCAGGATGAAGTGTCTTGGCAATCAAGAATTATGTAGCTGATTCACAGTACACACGTGTGCGTGCTGATAAGGGAAAATTGAGGACTCTTTCCTACAGGCAATTACGTCAGGTTGAAAGAGCAGCGGCAAAAAGCCTTGTCATAGCAGCAGACAAGTTTTTGAAGCTGCTGGTGCCTCCAACGTCCCCCGAACAACAAGATGCAGGGTCCTTCAGAGGTTTGCAGCTGTGCGTAAGCCATGTTGTCGACCTCCTCTATCCACTGCACACAAGCAGAAACGGCTCCAGTGGGCCAAACTATACATGAAGACTGACTTCAAAACTGTTTTGTTCACGGATGAGTGCCGTGCAACGCTCGATGGCACAGATGGATGGAGTGGAGGATGGCTGGTTGATGGACACCCCACGCAAACACAGCTACTGCGCCAACAAGGAGGAGGTGGAGTAATGTTTTGGGCTGGAATCATGGGGAGAGAGATTGTCGGCCCCTTTAGGATCCCTGAAGGGGTAAAGATGAACTCCATAATGTATGTGGAGTTTCTCAAACAGCACTTCCTGCCATGGTTCAAGAAGAAGAACCGTGTATTCCGCAGCAAGATCATTTTCATGCATGATAATGCACCGTCTCATGCTGCACATAACACATCTGCATCTCTGGCTGATATGGGCATAAAAGGGGACAAACTTATGGTGTGACCCCCATGCTCCCCTGACCTCTACCCCATTCAGAACCTCTGGAGCATCATCAAAAGGAGTGTCTATGATGGCGGGAGGCAGTTCACATCTAAGCAACAGCTCTGGGAGGGTATTCTGTCCTCATGCAAAACAATTGAAGCAGAAACCATCCAAAACCTGACAAATTCAATGGACGAGACAGTTCAGAAGCTCCTTTCAAACAAGGGGTCCTATGTGCAAATGTAACATCACCTAGAATAAAGTTTTGAGTTGAAAACTGTTTGATTTCAGTTTCTAATAACCTGCTAATGCTTATAATTTCAAATATGACCATTTTTTTGTTCTTTATTAGAATGAAAAGGTTGATCGAAGAGTGTGGGGGATCTAAGAGTGTGGCAACCTTCGAATTCTGAGAATCTGAGGGTCATGTTGCAGGTAGTGCAGCAAGAAGGCACTCATGTGGATTGCACATCTAGGAGCCCCAAAATTATTTTCTGGGCTAGATGCAGCTAAAAATTATTAATAATTTTAAATCTGGTGGAGCTTAGTATAGATGGCCTAAAAGAATCAGTACTGCACACTGCTACAAAGCCCAAATTATTTTCCAGCCAAGATACAGATAAACATGATTAGTAATTTTAAATCTGGTGGAGCTTAGTATAGATGGCCTAATAGAATCAGTACTGCACACTGCTACAAAGCCCAAATTATTTTCCAGCCAAGATACAGATAAACATGATTAGTAATTTGAAAGCTTAAAACGGTTGGTGAGGTGATTTTAACAAATCATCAAGCTTTTACTCTCCCCAGGATGACACAGGGGTAGAAAAGTCATTTCGGATCCATGATTTCTTCATCTTTATGAACGTGAGTCTGTCTACATTATCAGTGGAGAGCCGCGTGCACTTATCTGTCAGCACACCACCAGCAGCGCTGAACACATGTTCAGACAGAACGCTGGCTGCAGGGCATGACAAGCTCTCCAAGGCATAAGTGGCAAGCTCCGGCCATTTATCCAGATTGGAAGCCCAAAAAGAGCAAGGGTCCAGTGACACAGTCATGGCTTCAATGTTTACTTGGAGATACTCCTGTACCATCGTCTCTAGGCATTGACTATGTGTCAGACTTCTTGTCTCCTATGGCCTTGCAAAGGATGGGCTAAAAAGGTGGTGAAATGATTCCGCAAAATTGATGTTACCAGCAGATACTGTGTTTCCGTTACGGTTTGAGTGCTGAACACTCGACGGTCCCACGGTTGGCAAGTTGGAACTGTGAGATTCACTACGTGCACCACTGGTGTTTTGTGGAAAAGCACATGTAAGATTCTGCAACAGTCTCTGCTGATACTCCTGCATGCGTGCATCTCTTTCTATGGCAGGAATAATTTCTGTAAATTTACTTTTGTACCAGGGATCTAACAGTGTGGCAACCCAGTATTCAGGATTATTTCTAATTCACACAATTCGAGGGTCATGTTGCTGGTAGTGCAGCAAGAAGGCACTCATGTGTCTTGCGCATCCAGGAGCACCAAGTCCCTGTTGTGTTGGTGGCGAGGTAACAATCATGCTTCCTTCCTCAGTCCTCTCCCCCCAACCTCGCACAACAGAAATGTGATCAAGGTCTACCTCATCTGATGAGTCTTCCATCAGTTCGTCCTCCACTTCTTCCTGGGCTCCTGCACCTTCCTCACTAGTATGGCTGCTACCATGCGCCCTGGTAAAACCATCTCCTCCACCCTCACTTGCCTGCCGCCTTGGTGCTGCCGACCGTCTGGACCTTGCAGATGTTAGCCCTTCCACATACAACTCCTCCTCCTCTACTTCCTCCACCTCCTCTTGTGCCACCACCTGACTCCAAATTCTGTTTAACATGTGCTCCAGCATGTAAATCACCGGAATAGTCATGCTGATAATGGCATCGTCAGCACTAAACATCTTCGTTGCCATTTCAAAACTGTGCAGAAGGGTACATAGGTCCCTGATCTGAGACCACTCCTCCAGCGTGATTTGCCCCACATCTGAATCTCGTTGGCCCAGGCTATACATCAGAACGTATTGCACCAGGGCTTGTCGGTGCTGCCACAGTCGCTGCAACATGTGCAGAGTTGAATTCCACCGGGTAGGCACATCGCATTTTAGCCGGTGAAGTGGCAGGCCCAACGACTTCTGTAGAGATGTAAGTCGCTGATCTGCAGGATGCGAACGGCGGAAGTGAGCACACAGCGACCGTGCCCTCTGCAGAAGGCCATCTAGTCTGGGATAGTGGGCTAAAAATTGCTGGACAACCAGGTTCAACATGTGAGCCATACAAGGCACTTGTGTGACATTGTCCTGGCGAAGGGCCGCACCCAGGTTTGCAGCATTGTCGCACAAGGCCTTCCCTGGTTTCAGGTCCAGTGGAGACAACCATTCATGAACTTGTTTCTCCAGAGCTGACCACAACTCCTCAGCTGTGTGACTCACATTTCCCAGACATTTCAAAGTAAAAACCGCCTGATGACGTTGAGCCCTGCTGCCAGCATAGTAAGGAGGTGTGCAGGATCCCTTCTGCTCAGTTAGAAAGCTTGTGGCATGACCAGACAGGCTTTGGGTGCAGGTGGAGGACCGAGAGGAGGTTGAGGAGGCAGAAGCAGTGGAGGAACTTTGAGATAAAGAGAATTGACGGTCAACTCGTGGGGACGGCAAGACTTGGACAGCAGCCCCTTGTCCTGCTGTCACCATAGTTACCCAGTGCCCAGTCAGCGACATGTAACGCCCCTGTCCATGCCTACTCGTCCAAGTGTCTGTGGTGAAATGCACCCTGTCACACACAGAGTTTCTCAAAGAAGCGGTGATGTTGTGTGCGACATGCTGGTGGAGCGCAGGCACACCTTTCTTTGAGAAGTAGTGCCGACTGGGCATCTGGTACTGGGGCACTGCGACGGACATAAGGTCTCGAAAATCCTCTGTGTCCACCAGGTGGAAAGGAAGCATTTCTGTAGCCAAGAGCTTGCAGATGGTGAAATTCAACCTCTTAGCTTTCTCATGGCTAGGAGGAAATGGTCTTTTACTTGTCCACATATGAGGGACCGAGGGCTGGCTGTTGTGCTTAGACGGGGTTGAGAAGGTTGTCCCCGGCAAACTGCCGGTCTGTGAGGAAGATGCAGGCGGACATGTTAGGTTGCCTTGATCCAAAGGTGGTGCTATCGATGTCGGACAGCGCTCAACACCAGCTGGTGTTTCCACCTCCAAAGAAAATGATGACCTGCCAATCACGCTGGCTGTTGCGGTTAAAGAGGTGGCAGGTCGGCGTCCCAAAACAGGTGTGACTGCTGTCCCCCCAGTCACAGAGGATGAAGAGGCCGCGGATGCACAAGATGTGGCAGACGGTGGTTGGCCCGGCCGGCTAGGCGCATTGTAGCACAGTGAGCTTCCCACTGCAACTTATGCTTCATATCCATGTGCCGGTTCATGCATGAAGTACTCAAACTATGTATTTTTTGGCCTCTACTTAGCTTTTGCTGACAAATGTTACAGATAACATGAGTTGGGTCATATTTATCGATCTGAAAAAATGCCCAGGCTATGCAAGGCTTAGCACCCATGTGACCTGAAGAGCCACCACGACTTGTGGCCAGAGGCAGAGTTGTGTTTGAGGATGCAGTTGTTGACGTGCTTCCAGTGCTACGTCTCTGTCCAGGAAGGCGCAACCTGACCTCGTCGTCACTAGTATCCTCCTCCACCTCCTCTGCTGACCTCATCTCTTGGCTGACTGTTGGTTGACAGTAAGTGGGATCTCCAACCTCATCATCATCACCCTGTGTGTTATCACAACCGTCGTCCTCAGAGCCAACCTGTTCCTGCCCTGACAAAAAACTAAAGTTGTTGCTCCAATCAGGTATTTGAGTCTCATCATCGTCTTCCTCATTGTCTCCACCAAGAGGAGTTACAGTTTGGGAATGAGGGTCTACATTATGGTCTGAACCTTCTGCGTCTGGTCCTGGATCCGACTCATAAAGATTCTGGGCATCAGTGCTGATCATTTCCTCGTCTGGATTCACAGAAGCTCTGGAGTCGACCTCTGATTCCCAGGCTATAGTATGAGTAAACAGCTCTGCAGACTCAACCATCTGTTCTACCTCATACTCAGACGGGCAGCTGGAGATTTGGGAGCTGTGAGAAAGCAAGTGCGATTGGGGTGACACCTCTGAGGACTGGAGTATTGGTGATGTTGAAGTTGAGGTAGAGGAGAGCCCACTTAAAGGAGCACTTGATATCCGTTGAAGCACCTGTTGTTTTTGTGCCTCATCTGGAATTTGTAGCGATTGGCGTGGCCGTAAGAAAGGGATCTTATCACATTGTCCGCTAAAAGAAGTAGACATTTTAGTTTGGATGAAAGATGGTCTTTCTTCAGCAGATGTTACTGTTGCTTTAACACCTACCCCACGGACACAACCTTTTTTCCCCTTCCCAACACGCCTATTCCCCTTTCCACCAGCACCAGGCCTTTTTCCACTCATTTTGGTGGTTAATTAATTCACAACTCTGGAGTTGTTTGCACCAAAAAACAATGGATGGGAACCGAGCAGAGGTGAGTGGCCAAACTGTGGTATTAGGCCAAAAGTATTGGCTGGGATAGATGCAGATAAAAATGATATTGAATTTGCAACCTGGTGGAGGTTAGTATAGATGGACTAATAGAACAAGTCCCCCACACTGCTAGATGCCCAAATATTTTTTCAGAGCTAGATGCAGAAAAAAATTATATTGAATTTGCAACCTGATGGAGGTCAGTATAGATGGACGAATAGATCAAGTCCCACACACTGCTAGAAGCCCAAATATTTTTTTAGAGCTAGATGCAGATAAAATTTATTTTTAATTTGCAACCTGGTGGAGGTTAGTATAGATGGACTAATAGACCAAGTCCCACACACTGCTAGAAGCTCAAATATTTTTTCAGAGCTAGATGCAGAAAAAAATTATATTGAATTTGCAACCTGATGGAGGTCATTATAGATGGACTAATAGACCTAGTCCCACACACTGCTAGAAGCCCAAATATTTTTTCAGAGCTAGATGCAGATAAAAATTATTTTTAATTTGCAACCTGGTGGAGGTTAGTATAGATGGATTAATAGACCAAGTCCCACACACTGCTGGAAGCCCAAATATTTTTTCAGAGCTAGATGCAGAAAAAAAATATATTCAATTTGCAACCTGATGGAGGTCAGTATAGATGGACTAATTGACCAAGTCCCACACACTGCTAGAAGCCCAAATATTTTTTCAGAGCTAGATGCAGATAAAAATTATTTTTAATTTGCAACCTGGTGGAGGTTAGTATAGATGGACTAATAGACCAAGTCTCACACACTGCTAGAAGCCAAAATATTTTTTCAGAGCTGGATGCAGATAAAAATTAATATTGAATTTGCAACCTGATGGAGGTCAGTATAGATGGACTAATAGACCAAGTCCCACACACTGCTAGAAGCCCAAATATTTTTTCAGAGGTAGATGCAGATAAAAATTATTTTTAATTTGCAACCTGGTGGAGGTTAGTATAGATGGACTAATAGACCAAGTCCCACACACTGCTAGAAGCCAAAATATTTTTTCAGAGCTAGATGCAGAAAAAAATTATATTGATTTTGCAACCTGATGGAGGTCAGTATAGGTGGACTAATAGACCAAGTCCCACACACTGCTAGAAGCCCAAATATTTTTTCAGAGATAGATGCAGATAAAAATTATTTTTAATTTGCAACCTGGTGGAGGTTAGTATAGATGGAATAATAGACCAGGTCCCACACACAGCTAGAAGCCCAAATATTTTTTCAGGGCTAGATGCAGAAAAAAATTATATTGAATTTGCAAGCTGATTGAGGTCAGTATAGATGGACTAATAGACGAAGTCCCACACACTGTTAGAAGCCCAAATATTTTTTCAGAGGTAGATGCAGAAAAAAATTATTTTTAATTTGCAACCTGGTAGAGGTTAGTATAGATGGACTAATAGACCAAGTCTCACACACTGCTAGAAGCCGAAATATTTTTTTAGAGCTAGATGCAGAAAAAAATTATATTGAATTTGCAACCTGATGGAGGTCTGTATAGATGGACTAATAGACCAAGTCCCACACACTGCTAGAAGCCCAAATATTTTTTCAGAGCTAGATGCAGAAAACAATTATATTGAATTTGCAACCTGATAGAGGTTAGTATAGATTGACTAATAGAACAAGTCCCACACACTGCTAGAAGCCCAAATATTTTTTCAGAGCTAGATGCAGATAAAAATTATTTTTAATTTGCAACCTGGTGGAGGTTAGTATAGATGGACAAATAGACCAAGTCCCACACACTGCTAGAAGCCCAAATATTTTTCCAGAGCTAGATGCAGAAAAAAATTCTATTGAATTTGCAACCTGATGGAGGTTAGTATAGATGGACTAATAGAACAAGTCCCACACACTGCTAGAAGCCCAAATATTTTTTCAGAGATAGATGCAGATAAAAATTATTTTTAATTTGCAAGCTGATGGAGGTCAGTATAGATGGACTAAAGGACCAAGTCCCACACACTGCTAGAAGCCTAAATATTTTTTCAGAGGTAGATGCAGATAAAAATTATTTTCAATTTGCAACCTGGTGGAGGTTAGTATAGATGGACTAATAGACCAAGTCCCACACACTGCTAGAAGCCCAAATATTTTTTCAGAGCTAGATGCGGAAAAAAATTATATTGAATTTGCAACCTGATGGAGGTTAGTATAGATGGACTAATAGAACAAGTCCCACACACTGCTAGATGCCAAAATAATTTTTCAGAGATAGATGCAGATAAAAATTATTTTTAATTTGCAACCTGGTGGAGGTTAGTATAGATGGACAAATAGACCAAGTCCCACACACTGCTAGAAGCCCAAATATTTTTTCAGAGCTAGATGCAGAAAAAAAATCTATTGAATTTGCAACCTGATGGAGGTTAGTATAGATGGACTAATAGAACAAGTCCCACACACTGCTAGAAGCCCAAATATTTTCTCAGAGATAGAAGCAGATAAAAATTATTTTTAATTTGCAACCTGGTGGAGGTTAGTATAGATGGACTAATAGACAAAGTCCCACACACTGCTGGAAGCCCAAATATTTTTTCAGAGCTAGATGCAGAAAAAAATTATATTGAATTTGCAACCTGATGGAGGTCAGTATAGATGGACTAATTGACCAAGTCCCACACACTGCTAGAAGCCCAAATATTTTTTCAGAGCTAGATGCAGATAAAAATTATTTTTAATTTGCAACCTGGTGGAGGTTAGTATAGATGGACTAATAGACCAAGTCTCACACACTGCTAGAAGCCGAAATATTTTTCAGTGCTGGATGCAGAGAAAAATTAATATTGAATTTGCAAACTGATGGAGGTCAGTATAGATGGACTAATAGACCAAGTCCCACACACTGCTAGAAGCCCAAATATTTTTTCAGAGGTAGATGCAGAAAAAAATTATTTTTAATTTGCAACCTGGTGGAGGTTAGTATAGATGGACTAATAGACCAAGTCCCACACACTGCTAGAAGCCGAAATATTTTTTCAGAGCTAGATGCAGAAAAAAATTCTATTGAATTTGCAACCTGATGGAGGTTAGTATAGATGGACTAATAGAACAAGTCCCACACACTGCTAGAAGCCCAAATATTTTTTCAGAGATAGATGCAGATAAAAATTATTTTTAATTTGCAACCTGGTGGAGGTTAGTATAGATGGAATAATAGACCAGGTCCCACACACAGCTAGAAGCCCAAATATTTTTTCAGGGCTAGATGCAGAAAAAAATTATATTGAATTTGCAAGCTGATTGAGGTCAGTATAGATGGACTAATAGACGAAGTCCCACACACTGTTAGAAGCCCAAATATTTTTTCAGAGGTAGATGCAGAAAAAAATTATTTTTAATTTGCAACCTGGTAGAGGTTAGTATAGATGGACTAATAGACCAAGTCTCACACACTGCTAGAAGCCGAAATATTTTTTTAGAGCTAGATGCAGAAAAAAATTATATTGAATTTGCAACCTGATGGAGGTCTGTATAGATGGACTAATAGACCAAGTCCCACACACTGCTAGAAGCCCAAATATTTTTTCAGAGCTAGATGCAGAAAACAATTATATTGAATTTGCAACCTGATAGAGGTTAGTATAGATTGACTAATAGAACAAGTCCCACACACTGCTAGAAGCCCAAATATTTTTTCAGAGCTAGATGCAGATAAAAATTATTTTTAATTTGCACCCTGGTGGAGGTTAGTATAGATGGACAAATAGACCAAGTCCCACACACTGATAGAAGCCCAAATATTTTTACAGAGCTAGATGCAGAAAAAAATTCTATTGAATTTGCAACCTGATGGAGGTTAGTATAGATGGACTAATAGAACAAGTCCCACACACTGCTAGAAGCCCAAATATTTTTTCAGAGATAGATGCAGATAAAAATTATTTTTAATTTGCAAACTGAAGGAGGTCAGTATAGATGGACTAAAGGACCAAGTCCCACACACTGCTAGAAGCCTAAATATTTTTTCAGAGGTAGATGCAGATAAAAATTATTTTTAATTTGCAACCTGGTGGAGGTTAGTATAGATGGACTAATAGACCAAGTCCCACACACTGCTAGAAGCCCAAATATTTTTTCAGAGCTAGATGCAGAAAAAAATTATATTGAATTTGCAACCTGATGGAGGTTAGTATGAATGGACTAATAGAACAAGTCCAACACACTGCTAGAAGCCGAAATATTTTTTCAGAGATAGATGCAGATAAAAATTATTTTTAATTTGCAACCTGATGGAGGTCAGTATAGATGGACTAATAGACCAAGTCCCACACACTGCTAGAAGCCAAAATATTTTTTCAGAGCTAGATGCAGAAAAAAATTATATTGAATTTGCAACCTGATGGAGGTTAGTATAGATGGACTAATAGAACAAGTCCCACACACTGCTAGAAGCCCAAATATTTTTTCAGAGATAGATGCAGATAAAAAATTATTTTTAATTTGCAACCTGGTGGAGGTTAGTATAGATGGAATAATAGACCAAGTCCCACACACTACTAGAATCCCAAATATTTTTTCAGAGCTAGATGCAGAAAACAATTATATTGAATTTGCAACCTGATGGAGGTTAGTATAGATGGACTAATAGAACAAGTCCCACACTGCTAGAAGCCCAAATATTTTTTCAGAGATAGATGCAGATAAAAATTATTTTTAATTTGCAACCTGGTGGAGGTTAGTATAGATGGACTAATAGACAAATTCCCACACACTGCTAGAAGCTGAAATTTTTTTTCAGAGCTAGATGCAGAAAAAAATTATATTGAAATTGCAACCTGATGGACGTCAGTATAGATGGACTAATAGACCAAGTCCCACACACTGCTAGAAACCCAAATATTTTTTCAGGGCTAGATGCAGAAAAAAATTATATTGAATTTGCAAGCTGATTGAGGTCAGTATAGATGGACTAATAGACGAAGTCCCACACACTGTTAGAAGCCCAAATATTTTTTCAGAGGAAGATGCAGAAAAAAATTATTTTTAATTTGCAACCTGGTAGAGGTTAGTATAGATGGACTAATAGACCAAGTCTCACACACTGCTAGAAGCCGAAATATATTTTTAGAGCTAGATGCAGAAAAAAATTATATTGAATTTGCAACCTGATGGAGGTCTGTATAGATGGACTAATAGACCAAGTCCCACACACTGCTAGAAGCCCAAATATTTTTTCAGAGCTAGATGCAGAAAACAATTATATTGACTTTGCAACCTGATAGAGGTTAGTATAGATTGCCTAATAGAACAAGTCCCACACACTGCTAGAAGCCCAAATATTTTTTCAGAGCTAGATGCAGATAAAAATTATTTTTAATTTGCAACCTGGTGGAGGTTAGTATAGATGGACAAATAGACCAAGTCCCACACACTGCTAGAAGCCCAAATATTTTTTCAGAGCTAGATGCAGAAAAAAATTCTATTGAATTTGCAACCTGATGGAGGTTAGTATAGATGGACTAATAGAACAAGTCCCACACACTGCTAGAAGCCCAAATATTTTTTCAGAGATAGATGCAGATAAAAATTATTTTTAATTTGCAACCTGATGGAGGTCAGTATAGATGGACTAATGGACCAAGTCCCACACACTGCTAGAAGCCTAAATATTTTTTCAGAGGTAGATGCAGATAAAAATTATTTTTAATTTGCAACCTGGTGGAGGTTAGTATAGATGGACTAATAGACCAAGTCCCACACACTGCTAGAAGCCCAAATATTTTTTCAGAGCTAGATGCAGAAAAAAATTATATTGAATTTGCAACCTGATGGAGGTTAGTATAGATGGACTAATAGAACAAGTCCCACACACTGCTAGAAGCCCAAATATTTTTTCAGAGATAGATGCAGATAAAAATTATTTTTAATTTGCAACCTGATGGAGGTCAGTATAGATGGATTAATGGACCAAGTCCCACGCACTGCTAGAATCCTAAATATTTTTTCAGAGGTAGATGCAGATAAAAATTATTTTTAATTTGCAACCTGGTGGAGGTTAGTATAGATGGACTAATAGACCAAGTCCCACACACTGCTAGAAGCCGAAATATTTTTTCAGAGCTAGATGCAGAAAATAATTATATTGAATTTGCAACCTGATGGAGGTTAGTATAGATGCACTAATAGAACAAGTCCCACACACTGCTAGAAGCCCAAATATTTTTTCAGAGATAGATGCAGATAAAAAATTATTTTTAATTTGCAACCTGGTGGAGGTTAGTATAGATGGAATAATAGGCCAAGTCCCACACACTGCTCGAAGGCCAAATATTTTTTCAGAGCAAGATGCAGAAATTTTTTTTATTGAATTTGCAACCTGATTGAGGTCAGTATAGATGGACTAATAGAGGAAGTCCCACACACTGTTAGAAGCCCAAATATTTTTTCAGAGGTAGATGTAGAAAAAAATTATTTTTAATTTGCAACCTGGTAGAGGTTAGTATACATGGACTAATAGACCAAGTCTCACACACTGCTAGAAGCCCAAATATTTTTTCAGAGCTAGATGCAGAAAAAAATTATATTGAATTTGCAACCTGATGGAGGTCAGTATAGATGGACTAATAGGCCAAGTCCCAGACACTGCTAGAAGCCGAAATATTTTTTCAGAGCTAGATGCAGAAAACAATTATATTGAATTTGCAACCTGATGGAGGTTAGTATAGATGGACTAATAGAACAAGTCCCACACACTGCTGGAAGCCCAAATATTTTTTCAGAGCTAGATGCAGATAAAAATTATTTTTAATTTGCAACCTGGTGGAGGTTAGTATAGATGGACTAATAGACCAAGTCCCACACACTGCTAGAAGCCCAAATATTTTTTCAGAGCTAGATGCAGAAAAAAATTCTATTGAATTTGCAACCTGATGGAGGTCAGTATATATGGACTAATAGAACAAGTCCCACACACTGCTAGAAGCCCAAATATTTTTTCAGAGATAGATGCAGATAAAAATTATTTTTAATTTGCAACCTGGTGGAGGTTAGTATAGATGGACTAATAGACAAATTCCCACACACTGCTAGAAGCTGAAATATTTTTTCAGAGCTAGATGCAGAAAAAAATTATATTGAATTTGCAACCTGATGGAGGTCAGTATAGATGGACTAATAGACCAAGTCCCACACACTGCTAGAAGCCGAAATATTTTTTCAGAGCTAGATGCAGAAAAAAATTATATTGAATTTGCAACCTGATGGAGGTCAGTATAGATGGACTAATAGAACAAGTTCCACACACTTCTAGAAGCCGAAATATTTTTTCAGAGCTAGATGCAGAAAAAAATTATATTGAATTTGCAACCTGATGGAGGTCCGTATAGATGGACTAATAGAACAAGTCCCACACACTGCTAGAAGCCGAAATATTTTTTCAGAGCTAGATGCAGAAAAAAATTATATTGAATTTGCAACCTGATGGAGGTCAGTATAGATGGACTAGTAGAACAAGTCCCACACACTGCTAGAAGCCCAAATAGTTTTTCAGAGCTCGATGCAGAAAAATATTATATTGAATTTGCAACCTGGTGGAGGTTAGTATAGATTGACTAATAGAATGATGCTATGCCCAAAAGGTTTTACTTCACTAGGAGCAGTAAAAAAATTGGTATTCTATACACAGGTGGTGTAGCTTGCAACACAGATAGGCTACTCCACTGACTAACACACTCTGCAATATGCCAAAAAGGATTTGCTTTGCTAGATTTAGCCAAATGCTGTGAAAAAAACTTGCACAGCACTGGCACAGACCAGCCTGGCAAAAACTGATAGGAACTGATGTAACTTAGTCCTGAGAAGGACTGCAATTACAATTAGTCTTTACTCCCAACCTATCTATTTAAGAGCACAGACCTGCCTGATAAAAGTCGTAGGAAATGATGTAACCTAGTCCTTAAAAGGACTGCAATCACAACTCTTCCCTACTCCCAAGCTATCTGTAGATTTGTGCGAAAATTGGCTTGAAATTAACAAGGTATAGAGCACACAGCAACAGCGGTGCTGTCTAACACGCAGCTGCAGCAGTAAGAAAATGGTGGCGACGGGGAAAATGGCTGGGTCTTATAGGGCAAGGACATGTGACATACACTGCCAAAGACACATGACTTTGCTTGTGTGAAAACAAGCACTTCGCTCCGTGTGTGCGCTGCTGATAGGTTAAGAATGTTATGTTCTGCTACCAGAGCTAAGGAAAGAGAGGAGATCTGTCCCTACGATAGAACTCAGCTTAATCCCTACGATGTAACAGGGGACCTGATCCTGCGATCAGACCTGCTAAAGTCCTAAGCTAGTCTGTACGGAGACCTATAGATGTGGGGAAGGAATCCCTACAAGTACTAAGGACTGGGAGGAAAATGGGACACCTCCTAACAGAAATAGAAGCAGACAGACGAACAAACAAAATATATAGAACATAGAGGTCCGTAGACCAAGCAAACTAACAGATTTAGATACAGAGCACAGGCTAGCTAGAAAGTAGTTATACAATGAAGTCCAGCAAAGCCAGAAGGACGGAGCAGGATTAAATAGGCCAACAAGGTCATGTGACCAGCAAAGAAAAAAACCTAAGAGCAAGGTTCTAACAGTACCCCCCCTTCTAAGAGGATCCTCCGGATCCCCTAGGACCAGGCTTATCAGGAAATCTCCTGTGAAACGCTCTGATAAGTCTGGATGCGGAAACATCATCCGACCTCACCCAAGAGTTATCCTCGGGTCCGAAACCTTTCCAGGCCACAAGATACTGCAAACTACCTCTATACCGTCTAGAGTTAAGGATGCGAGAAATTTCATATTCCCCGTCCTCCACCACCGGAGGAACAGAGGCAGAGGCGTCACAATCCGATACAACAGCTTTTTTCAACAGAGAGACATGAAATACCGGATTAATTCTCCAGGAGGTAGGAACCTCCAACCTAACAGCAGATTGGTTGACAACCTGAAGCACCTTAAAGGGCCCTACAAACTTGGGACCCAATTTCTTAGAAGGAATCCTCAACCGCAGATTCCTAGAGGACAACCAAACCATGTCTCCAACAGCGAACAAAACCTCCTGTCGTTTCCTATCAAAGTAGTCTTTAGATTTTCTGTTGGCCTCCTGAAGATTACCACGCACATCCGTCCAAACTCTCTCCAAATCACCGGAAAAATTCTCCTCCTCAGGCACGGCAGATCCTAACTTGGAGAACGACCCAAACGACGGACGTCTCCCAGAACAACAAAAAAAAGGCGAACAACCAGCAGAAGAAGATGTATGATTGTTCTGAGCAAATTCAGCAAGTGGCAGAAACTCAGACCACCCCTCTTGATTGTCTGCCACAAAACAACGCAAGAACTGCTCAACATCCTGGTTTTTCCTATCTGTCTGGCCATTAGATTCAGGATGATATCCGGACGAGAACGACAAATGAACTCCCAACCTGTCACAAAAGGCACGCCAAAAACGAGCCACGAACTGAGGTCCCCTATCAGAAACAATGTCAGTAGGAACGCCATGAAGTCTGACAATTTCCTTGACAAAGGCCTTAGCGAGAGTTTTAGCGCAGGGCAGTTTGACGAAGGGAACCAAGTGACACATCTTGCTAAAACGGTCCACGACCACCCAGATGACAGTAAAACCCTCAGAGGGGGGAAGGTCAGTTATAAAGTCCATAGCCAAATGTGTCCAAGGAGCACTGGGAACCTCCAAAGGACAAAGCAACCCCGCAGCAGGAGTATGTGAGGACTTAGATCTAGCACATATAGTACATTGACGCACCCACTTAATGACTTCCTTCTGCCATCCAGGCCACCAAAAACTGCGACCCACCAGTCTCTTGGTCTCAGAGATTCCGGGATGTCCTGCCAACCTAGATTCGTGACACTCAACAAACACATCTCTCCTAAAGGTCCCAGGCACAAACAACCTCCCATGAGGAGTGTTAGATGGGGCATTCTCCTGTGCTTTAAGAATCTCATCTTCCAAAACGGAGTCCAAAGCAGCTATCACAACACGTTCTTGTAAAATGTTCTCCTCTTTCTCAACACCGACTATGGGAGAAAAACTGCGAGACATGGCATCCGCCTTAACATTCTTAGTACCAGGGATGTAAGTAACGGAGAAATTAAACCGCGAAAAAAACAGTGCCCACCTAGCCTGACGGGCATTCAGGCGCTTGGCAGCATCAAGATATATCAGATTTTTATGATCCGTAAGAACCTGAACGGGAAATTCCGCACCTTCCAAGAAGTGGCGCCAGTGTTCAAATGCGAGTTTAATAGCCAATAATTCCCGATTACCAATATCGTAATTCAGTTCAGTCTCCGAAATTTTTTTTGAAAAAAAGGCACAGGGATGTAATCCATCCCCGTTATCCTGAGACAATACTGCGCCAACCCCCACAGAGGAAGCATCAACCTCAACCAAAAACGGCTTAGTCACATCAGGCTGCATAAGGATGGGAGCAGAGGTGAACCTCTCCTTGAGATACACAAAAGCTTCAATGGCCTCAGAAGACCACTGAACCGCATCAGCACCTTTCCTGGTGAGATCGGTCAGAGGTTTGACAATACTAGAAAAAATTTTTATGAATTTTCTGTAATAATTGGCGAAACCTAAAAACCTCTGTATCGATTTCAAACCAATAGGCCTAGGCCATTCCTGTACAGCTTGAACTTTAACCGGGTCCATCTCAAAACCTTCGCTGGAGATAATGTAGCCCAAAAAACTAATTCTCTGTACAGCGAACTCACATTTCTCCAGCTTAGCAAAAAGCGAATTGTCCATTAACAACTGCAATACCTCACGTACGCTCCGCCAAAGAGACTCCAGATCCGGCGAATAAATCAAAATGTCATCCAAATACACAACCACATTTTTGCCGATCAAAGGTCTAAGGATGTCATTAATAAGATTCTGAAAAAATGCAGGAGCATTAGTAAGACCAAAGGGCATAACCAGATTCTCAAAATGACCCACAGGAGTGTTAAAAGCAGTCTTCCATTCGTCACCCTCCTTCATGCGCAACAGATTGTATGCCCCCTTAAGGTCAATTTTAGAGAACCACTTGGCCCCCATTAACTGGTTAAACAGATCAGGAATCAATGGCAGTGGGTAAGGATTGCGTACAGTAATTTTGTTAATCTCACGAAAATCCAGACAAGGACGTAAACCGCCGTCCTTTTTTTTTACAAAAAAAAATCCAACCGCCACAGGAGACTTAGAGGGCCTAATGTGACCGGCGGCCAAACTTGTCTGTATGTATTCCTCCAAAGCCTTCCTCTCAGGAATAGTAAGGTTAAATAAACGACTTTTAGGAAGAGTCGCTCCAGGGACAAATTCAATAGAACAATCATAGTCTCTATAGGGAGGCAAAACCTGCGATTCCTTCTCAGAAAAAACTCTCCAAAAATCCTGAATAGGAACAGGCAATTCTCCCCTATCCAAAGCTGCAATACGCCCGTTACAACACTTGTCATAACATTTATGGCTCCAGGATTTAATTTCACTGGTAGACCAATCCAGTACAGGATTGTGAAATTTTAACCAGGGCAATCCCAATATTACTGGAGAAGGCAAGTTATTCAAAACTACCAAATCCAATTTCTCATGGTGAACACCATTAATAGTGAGAGGAAATTCACAGACCTTGAGAGTAATATTCTTCAAAGGGGAACCATCCACAGAAACCACAGCAATGGGGGATGATAAAGGTTCGGGTTTTAAATTGAGTCTTTCCAAGAATCCCTCATCAATTACATTCAGAGTAGACCCACAATCAACAAACACCCGAAATTCCATTAATTTTTCCTGAGCAATCGTGGAAGCAGCTAAAAATACACCCTTGGAATTTAAACAGGCAATACGGGCATGACTGACCATTTTTTTTTCTTTCTTCATACGAAGTTCACAGCCTTTAATCAAATGACCAGATTTTCCGCAATAGAAACACAAGCCTTCAGAAAATCTACGGTCTTTTTCTTGAGAGCGAGGTGCCACCGATCCAATCTCCATCGGTTCACCACTGTTAGTACACACATTCTCATAACCAGAAACTGACATAGCAGAGGATTTGCTCTCATTAACCCTTGCACGCAGTCTCCTATCCACCCGTATAGCTAATTGCATAGCCTGTTGCAAATCTTCAGGTGTAGGATAAGCAATTCGCAGGTCTTTAACCCTTTCATTGAGCGCAGCAAGAAATAGACTTTTCAGAGCAGAATCGTTCCACCCTGTTTGAGTAGACCAACGACGGAAATGAGTACAATATTTTTCCACATTACCTGATCCCTGTCTCAAACGCCTCAACTCAGTCTCAGCTGATGAGACACGGTCAGGATCATCATACAACAGTCCCAAAGCAGAAAAAAAACTATCCACTGATCTGAAGCATGTATCACTAGGTTGCAAAGAAAAGGCCCACTCCTGAGGCTCTTTGCGCAAAAGTGACATTATGAACCCTATGCGCTGGGATTCATCCCCAGAGGACTTGGGTCTCAAACGAAAATACAATAAGCAAGCATTTTTAAATGAAAAAAATTCTCGGTGTTCACCAAAAAATAAATCCAGCAAACATACCTTAGGCTCCAAGAAATGTGCTCCAGGACAGTTACTCACGTGCTGACGGAGCTCGGCCACCTCCAGAGAGAGTCCCTGCAGGCGATGAGCCAAATCCTGAACCGACACCATGATGGAACAGAAAAATCTTTCCTTAGAGAATTTGCAGGCTGGACTTACTGTTATGTTCTGCTACCAGAGCTAAGGAAAGAGAGGAGATCTGTCCCTACGATAGAACTCAGCTTAATCCCTACGATGTAACAGGGGACCTGATCCTGCGATCAGACCTGCTAAAGTCCTAAGCTAGTCTGTACGGAGACCTATAGATGTGGGGAAGGAATCCCTACAAGTACTAAGGACTGGGAGGAAAATGGGACACCTCCTAACAGAAATAGAAGCAGACAGACGAACAAACAAAATATATAGAACATAGAGGTCCGTAGACCAAGCAAACTAACAGAGTTAGATACAGAGCACAGGCTAGCTAGAAAGTAGTTATACAATGAAGTACAGCAAAGCCAGAAGTGCGGAGCAGGATTAAATAGGCCAACAAGGTCATGTGACCAGCAAAGGAAATAACCTAAGAGCAAGGTTCTAACAGAGAGATTGCACCTCCCCACTGTAAATGCGGGAAAGAGAAAAAAAAATGGAGATCTTCATTATTCCAGCAGAGATCCATCCCCTGCTCCTCTCCCCGCCCCGCTGTACACTCAAACTGCGTATTAACATTAATTTTCAGCATTACTGAGAAAAAATCCAGTTATGATTTTGGTGCACGAACAGTTATCGAACATAACCTCGAACAGCCGAATTTTTTTCAAATCGTTCGTGTTCGCCGAATGGCTCGAACACCGCCCAAAACAGCTCGAATTTGAGATTGGCGAACAGTTCGAGTCGAACACCGCTCATCTCTAGCACAGAGGTTCCACCACCCGGACCCGTAACAGTTTGCACAGGCCATGGAATCTGGTGGCTCCCAGGCTACTTTGCTCTCTGACTTGTACCAGGAGATCTCTCGTCAGAGATCCCAACAGGAGACAATCCTCTCCTATCTGCAGACAGTCAACTCCCACCTGGACACGTTGTCTACTCTGATGGTGTCCGTCTCTAATCGAGCGGCACCCACTCCGGCGGCACCTCAACCCTGTGGCACCCGGCTTTGGACCCCGGCTTTCTGTACCTCCTTGTTTCGATGGTGACCCTGTCCTATGTTGGGGCTTCTTAAATCAGTGCATGATGCACTTTGAACTTCTCACACACCAGTTTATCTCCAACCAGGCCAAGGTGGCATCATGTCTCACCTCACTGGAGAGGCATTGACGTGGCTTAACCATCTATGGGAGAGAGGGGATCCTCTGGTGTCCGATCTCCAGGCCTCCCTTTCGGCTTTCCGGAAGGTATTCGATGAACCTGGATGAAGAACTTCTACTGCCTCCTCACTTGTCCGACTCCGCCAAGGGAGTCTCTCTGTGGGCCAGTATGCCGTGCGTTTCCGCACCCTCGCATCTGAACTGGCCTGGAATAATGAGGCATTGGTGTCCAGCTTTTGGGAGTGCCTTTCTGGATGGATCAAGGATGAGCTAGCCGGCCGAGACATACCTTCAACCCTGGACGACCTCGTGTCTTTAGCTACCCTGATCGACATCTGCTTTCTGGAATGTGCTAAGGAGATGATCTGGGAGAGAAGACCTCCGCATCTTGCTCCAACCTTTCAAAAGCCTGTCTCGCAACCAGCAATCCCCTGGGTGTCTTCTCCAGAGCCAATGCAAATTGACCAGGCAAAGATGGTCAAGTCTCGCCAGGAGACACACCGCGCCAAGGGGAGTTGCTTCTACTGTGGTAGTATAGAGCATCTGATCCGTTCCTGCCCGGAGAGACCGGGAAACTCCAGTGTCTAGGACCGCTCGGAGATGTCGTCCTAGGCAAGAGTTCTTCCTCTCTGTCCATGACTCTGTCAATTTCTGTCACCAGTGGTGAGACCCGCTTCTTTGAGGCTGCCTTTCTGGATTCCAGAGCCGCAGGGAATCTCATTCAACAGGCCATTGTGGAGCTTTATCAGATTCCTACCATATGTCTGGCTGAACCATTGGCGGTTTCCTCAGTGGATGGGATGCTTCTTCCCGAAACCATCTTGCTGGTCACTGAGCCTGTAACTCTTCAGGTGGGAATGCTGCACTCAGAGAAGATTTCCTTTCATGTGCTATCCGGCCTATCTCATCCCATCTTGCTTGGTCTGCCCTGGTTACGGAGACATGAGCCCGTCCTGAATTGGAGATCTGGTGAAGTGCTCCGTTGGGGTCAGGAATGCCATAAATCCTGTCTGGTTCCGGTTCGTCCTGCTCGACTCCCGTCTACGCCGGCTGGCCTACCTGGCCTGCCGGCACCCTACTGGTCCTATGTGGACATCTTTGACAAAAAGGAGGCTGAGACACTACCACCTCATAGGCAGTATGATTGCCCCATCAACCTAATAACTAGTGCCTCACCTCCTTGTGGGCGAATCTATCCCTTGTCCTTGGCCAAGACCCGCGCTATGTCTGAGAACATTGAGTAGAATCTTGCTAGGGGATTTATCCGGAAATCCACCTCTCCGGCTGGAGCAAGATTCTTCTTCGTTGAGAAGAAAGATGGGTCGCTTCGACCTTGTATTGACTATAGGGGCCTAAACAAGATTTCCATCAAAAATTAGTACCCACTGCCTCTCATCTCGGAGGTGTTTGACCGCCTAAAAGGCGCAAAGATCTTCGCCAAGCTCGATCTTCTGGTCCGGATTCGCCAGGGAGACGAGTGGAAGACGGCATTCAACACCCGGGACGGTCACTACGAATACCGCGTGATGCCCTTCGTTCTCTGTAATGCTCAAGCCGTCTTCCAGGAGCTAGTTAACGACATCTTCCGAGTTCTCCTGTATTCCTGCTTGGTGGTGTACCTGGACGACATCTTGGTGTTCTCCCCGGATCTGTCTTCAAACCGGAGGGATGTTTGTCAGGTTCTACTGAGGCTCCAGAGGAATCGCCTGTATGCTAAATACGAGGAATGCCTCTTTGAGCAGAATTCCTTGCCGTTTCTTGGTTACATCATTTCTGAGACCGGTCTGCGCATGGATCTCGAGAAGGTGTCAGCCATCTTAAAGTGACCCCAACCGGAGGGATTGAAGGCGATTCAACGGTTTCTGGGTTTTGCGAACTATTACCACCTCTTCATTCCTCATTTTTCCTCCCGGACTGCTCCCATCTCTGCTCTCACCCATAAAGGAGCAAATCCCAGGGAGTGGTCTACCATGGCTGAGAAAGCCTCTGTCTCCCTAAAACATGCCTTCTCCTCCGCTCCAGTGCTACACCGTCCGGATTGCAGCAGGCAGTTCTTCCTGGAGGTTGATGCCTCCTCCTATTGGGCTGGAGCAGTGCTCACCCAGAAATCCTCATCCGGGAGAATGGTAACCTGCGGCTTCTTCTCTAAGCTCTTCTCCTCGTCGGAGCGCAACTACTCCATAGGAGATCGGGAGCCGATGGCCATCAAATTAGCGCTGGATGAGTGGCGCTACTTGCTGGAGGGGGCTCTGCACCCGGTGGTCATCTACACTGACCATAAAAACCTCACTTATTTGCAGAACGCCCAAAGACTAAACCCGCGTCAGGCCAGAAGGTCATTATTCTTTGCTCGATTCTGCTTTACTCTTCACTACCACCCAGCAGACAAGAACATTTAAGCCAACGCACTATCCCGTTCATTTGTGTCTACCGACCAGGAGGAGGAGCCTCTACATATCATTGATCCCTCCAAAATAATGTCTGTTGCTTTGTTTGACCTGTTTCATCTACCTCCCGGTAAGACCTTTGAAGCAGTTCAGGATCGGAAGAAGGTTTAACTGTGGGGTCATTCGTCCAAACTTGCTGGTCACGCCGGCCATAGGAATACATTTTTGCTCATTGCCTGACATTATTGGTGGCCCACCCTGCGCAAGGAGGTTGAGGATTTTGTCGCGGCTTGTTCCTCTTGTGCCCGTAACAAGATACCTAGGCACCTTCCAGCCGCTAGTCTTCTTCCTCTTCCCATCTCTTCCGCTCCGTGGCAACATATTGCAATGGACTTCATCACGGATCTCTCTGTTTCTGCCGGTTGTACTGTCATTTGGGTGGTCTCTGACCGCTTTTCTAGGATGGCCCACTTCATTCCCCTGCCTGGCCTTCTGTCTGCACAGGTGCTGGCTAAGGACTTCATCCATCACATCTTCCGTCTTCACGGCTTCGGATCGCGGAGTTCAATTCACTTCACGCTTATGGAGAGCCACGTGCAAGCTGCTGAATGACTCCTTGGATTTTTCTTCGGCCTATCATCCTCAGTCCAATGGCCAAGTGGAACACATCAATCAAATCCTCCCCAGTTTCCTTCGACAATTTGTCACCATAGCAATTGGGTTGAGCTCCTGCCCTGGGCCGAGTTTTCCAATAACAACCATGAGAGCGAGTCTTCTGCTAAAACTCTGTTTTTTGTGGTCTACGGTGAACACCCCCAGATTCCGTTTCCCGTCTCCTCTTCAGTGGACAATCCTGCTGCGGAGCCTCTCATCAGCAAATTTTCTGCAATTTGGGAAGACACTAGATCTGCGCTTCTTCAGTCCTCAGAGCGGATGAAAAAGCATGCTGATAAGAGATGTCTGAATATGCCTCAATTCCGTCTGGGAGACAAAGTCTGGCTCTCTTCCAAATATGATCATCTTAAGATACCATCTTACAAGTTGGGTCCGTGGTTCATCGGTCCGTTCGAGGATCTGAACCAAATTAATCCGGTGGCTTACAAGCTTAAACTCCTGGCCGCCTTATGGATTCCCAACTCCTTTCACGTGTCTCTCCTCAAACCGGTTGTCCTTAATTCTTTCTCTGATGATCAAGGTACCATCCCAGTTCCAGTCTCCTTTGAGGTAGAAAACATTTTGGCCACCAAGAGGGTAAGAGGAAAGACTTTCTTTCTTGTGGATTGGAAGGGGTTTGGTCCTGAGGAGAGGTCTTGGGAGCCCAGGGAGAACATTCATGCCCCTCATCTTCTAGAAAAATTTCTCGCGGGCTTTAAGAAGAGGGGGCGTAAAGGGGGGGGGGTACTGTAGCATAGGTGTATCTGCCTCCTGCCGGGCAGAGATGCCGTTCCCCTCACCGCCGCGGTCCCGGTCCGGCGTCTTCCTGTCCCCCTGCTGCTAATGCACGCACTGCGCACAGCTTTCTGGGCACCGTGTTTAGGGCACACGCACGTGCGCTCTCTCCCTCTTCATGGGGCCGCGCTGCCATCCTAAAGAGTCCCCGGCCGATGGCCGGAGGACTGCCCCTATATTAACCACCTCCTCCAAAATGGAGGTGCCTGTACAAGGTTGTTGTTTGTGTGCTAGCACTCTCCTCAGCCCTCAGGTTTCTTGCCCGCCAGTCTGTCTAACAGTCCTGCTCGCCAGTCTGTCTAACAGTCCTGCCCACCAGTCTGTCTAACAGTCCTGCCCGCCAGTCTGTCTATCAGCTGTGCCCGCCAGCCTGCCTACCCGGAGCACCTGCAAGTTACCCGCTGTGCCCACCAGCCTGCCTACCCGGAGCACCTGCCAGATTACCTGCCATGCCCGCCTGCCTGCCTAACCGGAGCACGTGCCAGTTACCTGCCGCACTTCTCCGCTGTACCGGTCAGCTCCTGTCATTTGACCCATGGAAGTCACCTGCTCTCACACAAGGTTGGTCCCAGAGTGGCACCTGGTTCACCTACCCGATCCCTTCTTGGTTCAAGGAGTTGACTAAGCCGCCGTGTAACCTGGGTCGGTCCAAGTAGGCACTTAATTGCGCCCCTCTGGTCCCTCCTTGCATCAAAGCACAGAGGTTCCACCACCCGGACCAATAACAGAAAGATTCCGTCTCCACGAGCCTAAAAGGCAGCATTTCGAGTGGAAGCATTCGCGAAATGTGTGAGTTTAGCGCTGTGGCCTGTGGGGAGTTGGCTGCATATTTGCAGTTGCGTTGAAAGGACTTGGGTAAGGACAACTGAACGCTGTGCTGGGACAAGGTTGCTGATGCACATACACTGTTTCGGACCCTGGCGTTTGGCCCAACTAGTAAGGTGCTTTGCTGTCATGTGCCTGAGCATGCTGGTGGTGGTAGGACTGGTAGTTTTTCTGCCCATGCTGATACTCGAATGGCAGATATTGCAAATGGCCTTTTTGGGGTTATCTGGACAGTCTTTAAAAAGCAACCAGACTCTGGAAGACCAGTTGGACTGACAACTTCCCTCGTGTTGGTGTTCCAGGGAACAGTTGCCCGTTTTGTGTCTGTGGCCACCCCACTGCTTGTTCCTGCCTGTTGTGGTGCTATGCCTCGCTTTCCCTCTGTGCTGCTGTCCTCACTATGCATGTCACTTTGCCAGGTTGGGTCAGTGACTTCACCGGCCACCACCTCATCTTCCATGTATTTACCCTTGGCCTCCTCCTGACTGTCACGAAAAGTGTTGGAAAGACTAAGTGCAACATGAAGGGATGGGGGGAAGGACACTAGGGAAAGGGGGAGTGGAGACCCCTAGGCAGATCTAATGACACCCTGTCTACCATACCATCCCTATATTGGTTCCACACCAGTCGCCGAGCAGGAAACCTAAGCCCTGAATATCCCTAGAGCTAGGCCCTAGACAGGGAGGGGGGTGAGCATCGGTCAGTCCCCACTATAAAACTAAAGACAACAAGGGAGAAAAACAAAGGGGGAAAACTTAGCTTGAGCAGACACCAGAGATAACAACAAATATTATCCAATGGCACCAAGAGAGGAAGTTAGCCGACTTCTGTAGCTCCATGCCTTCACAAGGGGAAATGCTTAGAACAAGGAGACAAGAGGCATAGCTAGGTGTGAAAGGGGTGCTACAGATGACCTGTGAGATACATGTAATGTAAAGCAAAGAGAAAGCCCCAGGTACAAGGAACTAAGCACACCTAAAATTTATGTTGAAAAATATAACAATTTTATATAGACAATAAATAGCAAGGACAATATGACCACACACAAAAAGATTCAAAACATTTAAAACATGTAATCCCATGCAAGGGTAGAATCATCCCAAACATGCAACAGCAGGTATAAATTAAATACACCACAGATTAGACTATAATATTAGATAAAGTGTAGATTAAGGGTAATACTGACCATGCAGTTAGCAGTAAACAACCCAATGTGGAGATGAATAGAGGTATAAAGTACAATGATAAATAGAACATAGACAAAAGTACATATACACCATTGGGCGGTCAATATAATCTACCTGCTGTAGTCACCCAACTTGTGTCGCTTCCCACTGGCAGCTTCGTCGGGGGTAATCCACAAGTGTGATGAATTGTCCGTATATAGGCAGGTCAGGAAAAGTAAGCCAGCTGTAGGAGGTTAATTAATATGCATCTATAAATTAATTAAATGGATCTAGAATGGACACATGCATAGACCGCTATTATAAATAGCAGCTAGTGCATGCATCCTGTCAATAAACCACGTGCGTCTTACCACAGCAGCTGTGGAACGCAGCGGGCACTATTTAAAGAAGCATATTAATTAACCTCCTACAGCTGGCTTACTTTTCCTGACCTGCCTATATATGGACAATTTACCACACTTGTGGATTACCCCTGACGAAGCTGCCAGTGGGCAGCGACACGCGTTGAGTGACTACTGCAGGTAGATTATACTGACCGCCCAATAGTGTATATGTACTTTTGTCTATGTTCTATTTATCATTGTACTTTATACCTTGTAATTAGAGATGAGCGGTGTTCGACTAGAACTGTTCGCCAATCTCAAATTCGAGCTGTTTTGGGCGGTGTTCAAGTTGTTCGACGAACCCGAACGATTTGCAAAAAATTCGGCTGTTCGAGGTTATGTTCGATAACTGTTCGTGCACCAAAAGCGTGTCCTGCATGTCTGGTGCTATTTAGAGCACCAATCATGCAGGGATTGTCTGCCACTCACTGTAATGCCACAGCCATGGTGGTTGTGGCATTACAGTGATTGCCCAAATCGATGGGAACAGTGCCAACAGTGAAACATGAAAAGCCGGCAATTCAGCAGCGGCATACACCGGTACCCGACAATTTAGAACCGAAAGAATAGAGCTTCACACATAGATTAGATAGATATAAACATGTCAGCCACATATATACGAAGTACAGTGAAAGTGCTGCTTACTGTACTTGTCATTTAGCGTAAAGGATTTATCAAAAAAAATAATAGTGTTTTCATGCACCGTCTCTTTAAAAAAGCCGGCCGGCAATTCAGCAGCGGTACCCGACAATTTAGAATAGAAGGAATAGAGAATCACACATAGATTAGATAGATAGAAACATGTCAGTCACATATATATGAAGTACAGTGACAGTGTTGATTACTGTACTTGTCATTTAGTGTAAAGGATTTATCAAAAAAAATAATAGTGTTTTCATGCACCGTCTCTTTAAAAAAGCCGGCCGGCAATTCAGCATCTGTACCCAACAATTTAGAATAGAAAGAATAGAGAATCACACATAGATTAGATAGATAGAAACATGTCAGTCACATATATATGAAGTACAGTGACAGTGTTGCTTACTGTACTTGTCATTTAGTGTAAAGGATTTATTAAAAAAAATAATAGTGTTTTCATGCACCGTCTCTTTAAGAAAGCCGGCCGGCAATTCAGCATCTGTACCCGACAATTTATAACAGACAGAATAGAGCTTCACACATAGATTAGATAGATAGAAACATGTCAGTCACATATATATGAAGTACAGTGATAGTGTTGGTTACTGTACTTGTCATTTAGTATTAAAATAAAGGATTTATTATTAAAAAAATTGGCGTGGGGTTCCCCTTAATTTTAGTCTCTAGCGGAGGTTAAGCAGACAGCTGGGGCAGATGTTTGAAGCCTGGGAAGGGGGTAATACCCACGGAGCTTCCCAGGCTACTAATATCAGCCCCCAGCTGAATACATAGCCTTTACTAGCTATTAAAATGGGGGACCCCCCCAAAAAAATGACGTGGGGTCCCCCCTAATTTAATAGCTAGCAAAGGCTAGGCAGACAGCTGGGGGCTGATATTAATAGCCCAGGAAGGGAGCCATGAATATTGGCCCCCTCCCAGGCTAGAAACACCAGCCGTCAGCCGCCCCAGAAATGGCGCATTCATAGGATGCGCCAATTCTGGCACTTAGCCTCGCTCTTCCACGCTGCCCTGGTGCGGTGGCAGGGGGTAATAGGGCTGGGGTTGATGTCAGCTTATAATGCCAGCTGACATCAAGCCCAGGTTAGTAATGGAGAGGCGTCTATAAGACACCCCCATTACTAACCCCATAGTCAAAGTTAAAAAAAACACAAACACCCAGAATAAAGTCCTTTAATTGAAATAAAGACACAATTCTTTATTGTTCTAAATTAAACCATACTTACCGTCACGCCCATTCCAGCTGAAGCCAACGATCTCCTGTAATAAAAATAAAATAATAAAGCAACCTCATCCTTACCTTTCCATGGTTCCCACGACAGCTTCAGCTCTGCTACATCGAGATGACAGGCTGGACCGCAGCAGAACGCCGCCATCCAGCCTGTCATCCCGCAGACACTGAGAAGAGCAGGCTTGCTTGCGCTCCACATTGTCTCTCTGTGACGGCATAAAGATGAGCCGAGGTCATGTCCAATGAACTCGGCTCACCTCATGCACGTCACTTACAGCGTGGGAGAATTCTCACGCTGAAGCGCTGAGTGCAGGAGAATTTTCCCACGCTGTCAGTGAGGTGCATGAGGTGAGCTGAGTTCATTGGACATGAGCTCACCTCATGCACGTCACTGACAGCGTAGGAGAATTCTCCTGCACTTCAGCGTGAGAATTTTCCCACGCTGTCAGTGACGTGCATGAGGTGAGCCGAGTTCATTGGACATGACCTCGGCTCATCTGGATGCCGTCACAGCGAGACACTGAGGAGCGCAAGCATGCCTGCTCTTCTCAGTGTCTGCGGCATGACAGGCTGGATGGCAGCGTTCTGCTGCGGTCCAGCCTGTCATCTCGATGTAGCAGAGCTGAAGCTTCGTGGGAACCATGGAAAGGTAAGGATGAGGTTGGTTTATTATTTTTCTTTTATTGCAGGAGATCGTTGGCTTCAGCTGGAATGGGCGTGATGGTAAGTATAGTTTAATTTAGAACAATAAAGAATTGTGTGTTTATTTCAATTAAAGGACTTTATTCTGGGTGTTGTGTTTTTTTTAAATACTTTACTAGAAATTCATGGCGGTCATGTCTAATACTGGCGTGACCCCATGAATTTTGAGCTTGGGGCCAGCTGATAATACCAAGCTGGCCCTAACCCCTTTATTACCCAGTGAGCCACCGCACCAGGGCCCTGGATGAGTTGGGTACAGCGCCAGAAGATGGCGCTTCTATGAACGCGCCATTTTCCGGGGTGGCTGCGGACTGCAATTTGCAGCGGGGGGGGGCCCAGAAAGCTTGGGCCTCCCTGCGCTGCAGATTCCAGCCCCCAGCTGCCTAGTTGTACCTGGCTGGACACAAAAATAGGGCGAAGCCCCACGTATTTTTTTTTTTATTATTTCATGAAATTCATGAAATAATTAAGAAAAAAAGGCCTTCCCTATATTGTTGTGTCCGACCAGGTACAAATAGTCATCTGGTGGTTGGGGACAGCCCGTTCCTGCCTGCTGTACCTGGCTGGACACAAATATAGTGCGAAGCCCCACTTCAATTTTTTTTAATTATTTCATGAAATTCATGAAATAATTAAGAAAAAAAGGCCTTCCCTATATTGTTGTGTCCGGACAGGTACAAATAGGCAGCTGGTGGTTGGGGGCAGCCCATTCCTGCCTGCTGTACCTGGCTGGACACAAATATAGTGCGAAGCCCCACTTCAATTTTTTTAAATTATTTCAGGAAATTCATGAAATAATTAAAAAAAAATTGACGTGGGGCTTCGTACTATATTTGTGTCCAGTCAGGTGCAGCAGGCAGGAACGGGCTGCCCCCAACCACCAGCTGCCTATTTGTACCTGGCCGGACACAACAATATAGGGAAGCCCTTTTTTTCTTAATTATTTCATGAAACAATTTAAAGAAAATTGACGTGGGGCTTCGCCCTGTTTTTGTGTCCAGCCAGGTACAACTAGGCAGCTGGGGGCTGGAATCCGCAGCGCAGGGAGGCCCAAGCTTTCTGGGCCACCCCCGCTGCAAATTGCAGTCCGCAGCCACCCCGGAAAATGGCGCGTTCATAGAAGCGCCATCTTCTGGCGCTGTACCCAACTCATCCAGGGCCCTGATGCTGTGGCTCACTGGGTAATAAAGGGGTTAGGGCCAGCTTGGCATTATCAGCTGGCCCTAAGCCCAAAATTCATGGGGTCACGCCAATATTAGACATGACCACCATGAATTTCTAGTAAAGTATTTAAAAAAAACACAACACCCAGAAAAAAGTCCTTTAATTGAAATAAACACACAATTCTTTATTGTTCTAAATTAAACCATACTTACCGTCACGCCAATTCCAGCTGAAGCCAACGATCTCCTGAAATAAAAGAAAAATAATAAAGCAACATCATCCTTACCTTTCCATGGTTCCCATGACAGCTTCAGCTCTGCTACATCGAGATGACAGGCTGGACCGCAGCAGAACGCTGCCATCCAGCCTGTCATCCCGCAGACACTGAGAAGCGCAGGCTTGCTTGCGCTCCACAATGTCTCTCTGTGAGGGCATCCAGATGAGCCGAGTTAATGTCCAATGAACTCGGCTCACCTCATGCACGTCACTGACAGCGTGGGAAAATTCTCCTGCACTCAGCGCTTCAGCGTGGGAGAATTCTCACACTGAAGCGCTGAGTGCAGGAGAATTCTCCCACACTGTCAGTGACGTGCAGGAGGTGAGCTGAGTTCATTGGACATGAGCTCACCTTATGCACGTCACTGACAGCGTGGGAAAATTCTCCTGCACTCAGCGCTTCAGCGTGGGAGAATTCTCACGCTGAAGAGCTGAGTGCAGGAGAATTCTCCCACGCTGTCAGTGACGTGCAGGAGGTGAGCTGAGTTCATTGGATATGAGCTCACCTTATGCACGTCACTGACAGCGTGGGAGAATTCTCCTGCACTCAGCGTTTCAGCGTGAGAATTTTCCCACGCTGTCAGTGACGTGCATGAGGTGCGCCGAGTTCATTGGACATGAACTCGTCTCATCTTTATGCCGTCACAGCCAGACACTGCAGAGCGCAAGCATGCCTGCGCTTCTCAGTGTCTGCGGGATGACAGGCTGGATGGCAGCGTTCTGCTGCCGTCCAGCCTGTCATCTCGATGTAGCAGAGCTGAAGCTGTCGTGGGAACCATGGAAAGGTAAGGATGATGTTGCTTTATTATTTTTCTTTTATTGCAGGAGATCGTTGGCTTCAGCTGGAATGGGCATGATGGTAAGTATGGTTTAATTTAGAACAATAAAGGATTGTGTCTTTATTTCAATTAAAGGACTTTATTCTGGGTGTTTGTGTTTTCTTTTAACTTTGACTATGGGGTTAGTAATGGGGGTGTCTTATAGACGCCTCTCCATTACTAACCTGGGCTTGATGTCAGCTGGCATTATAAGCTGACATCAACCCCAGCCCTATTACCCCCTGCCACCGCTACAGGGCAGCATGGAAGAGCGAGGCTAAGTGCCAGAATTGGCGCATCCTATGAATGCGCCATTTCTGGGGCGGCTGACGGCTGGTGTTTCTAGCCTGGGAGGGGGCCAATATTCATGGCTCCCTTCCTGGGCTATTAATATCAGCCCCCAGCTGTCTGCCTAGCCTTTGCTAGCTATTAAATTAGGGGGGACCCCACGTCATTTTTTTGGGGGGGTCCCCCATTTTAATAGCTAGTAAAGGCTATGTATTCAGCTGGGGGCTCATATTAGTAGCCTGGGAAGCTCCGTGGGTATTACCCCCTTCCCAGGCTTCAAACATCTGCCCCAGCTGTCTGCTTAACCTCCGCTAGAGACTAAAATTAAGGGGAACCCCACGCCAATTTTTTTTAATAATAAATCCTTTATTTTAATACTAAATGACAAGTACAGTAACCAACACTATCACTGTACTTCATATATATGTGACTGACATGTTTCTATCTATCTAATCTATGTGTGAAGCTCTATTCTGTCTGTTATAAATTGTCGGGTACAGATGCTGAATTGCCGGCCGGCTTTTTTAAAGAGACGGTGCATGAAAACACTATTATTTTTTTTAATAAATCCTTTACACTAAATGACAAGTACAGTAAGCAACATTGTCACTGTACTTCATATATATGTGACTGACATGTTTCTATCTATCTAATCTATGTGTGAAGCTCTATTCTGTCTGTTATAAATTGTCGGGTACAGATGCTGAATTGCCGGCCGGCTTTTTTAAAGAGACAGTGCATGAAAACACTATTATATTTTTTAATAAATCCTTTACACTAAATGACAAGTACAGTAAGCAACACTGTCACTGTACTTCATATATATGTGACTGACATGTTTCTATCTATCTAATCTATGTGTGAGGCTCTATTCCTTCTTGTCTAAATTGTCGGGTACCGGTGTATGCCGCTGCTGAATTGCCGGCCGACTTTTTTAAAGAACGCGTCTTCTGAGCATTTTGTCAGCTTTTGGACACCTTTGAAGGTGTTTTCTATGTGTTTCTATGTGTTTTTGTTTGCCTGCCATTGGTTTTAACGGTGTTCGACGGTGTTCTAAGGTGTTCGACGAACAGTTCGAGGAACAGTTCCTCGAACATCCCGGTGTTCGACGAACCGAACCCGAACACTACGGGGGTGGCTCAACACTACTTGTAATGCAGCGACTTGCTGGCATTACGGTAATGGTCCAGGATGTGTTTTACCTGACCATGTACCTTCCCCCTCAGGTGACTAGTCACATGACTGTGACATAGCACAGGTCCTGCGCGCACAGAATGTCTGTCTGATCACATGACTGTAACATCAGCAAGGTCCTGTCTGCATGTGTGTGTGTGCGTGCACGGGATGCATATATAAACCCTGCTTGATGGGAGACAGGTGTGTTCGGTGTGAGGCGTGAGGCTTGTGCTCCGTGTGTGTGGGACACCGTTTGTGAGAGGCCTATTGAGGCCGAGTGAAGCCTGGCAGCCTGAAAGGCAAAGCCTGGATCCTGTGTGGACGTCAGTGGCCTTTGAGGGAACGACGGCAGGAGACTCCTACCTGGGAAGCCGCAAAGCCACAGTGGTGGCGGAGTAATGGACTGAGACAGCTAAACCCGGCAAAGGTAATACCCTGTCTTATATGGACATTAATTTGGACATTGCTATGTTATTACCTTGCTGAAGGCTGTACCTGGAGCAAGTGGGCCGGTGTGTCACTTGGCTCGTATATATTATATATATGTGTGTCGGCGTGCCACTGAGTTGGACCCGGTCATATGCGGTTTATGAAGTAATAAACTGCTGAGCATTGTTTCAAAATGGAAAGACATTGCACGTGTGCTTTGATTTACCCAGCGAAGCAAGTATCCCCCATTATGATGTCTAGCGCTGCCTTACAACCTCTATTCATCTGCACATTGGGCTGTTTACTGCTAACTGCATGGTTAGTATTACCCTTAATCTACACTTTATCTAATATTATAGTCTAATCTGTGGTGTATTTCATTTATACCCGCTGTTGCATGTTTGGGATGATTCTTCGCAAGGGGAAATATTAATATCACCGGCGACTCCTTGCAGTAGACTGAGAGTTTATAAACACCCATACCAGGTGTGTCAATCAGCACAGGAGGGAGGTTGCTACTGGGTCCAAAAGTGAGAAGGATTTAGGAAGACGTTTGCAATGCCAAAAGCAGTGACCTTCTGCAGCCAGATGCAGAGCAGCTGACACATCCTTGACACTGACTTGCTGGCAATTGTGTCTCATCATCATCATCATCCACCTCTTGCGTCAGTAATTGCACTTTCCCACCGTTGCCTGTGTGTGACCGTGGCTGCTCAAATATTTCAGCATCGCTACATGCAATCTTGGAATCTCCTCTTGCCTCACTTGAAGTGAGCCGGGCGAGAGGCCCAAATTTAAAAATGGAAACGTGAACAGCTCTTCGGAGTGTCCAAGTGTAGGATCACTTTTCTCCGGGCACTCGGCATGGTGGGAGGAAGGAGGATCAGGGAGAGAAATATGTGGTCCAGACTCATGGCTACTGAGACTGGACCGTGTGGAAGACAGGGTGGTGGTGGTGGTGGTGGCAAAATTACTTGAAGCATTATCTGCTATCCAACCAACAACCTTTTCACACTGCTCTGACTTCAAGAGTGGTGTTCCACGGCCCCCTAGAAATTGGGAGATGAAGGTAGTTCGACATGATGTGGGTGTTTTCTGTGCTCCCTCAGCAGGCACAGTTTCATGTTTCCCATGGCCTCGGCCTCTGCGTGCACTGTCAGCATTGCGTCCACTTCCCTGTCCCTTGCTACGCGCTTTGCCCATTTTAACTGGAGTGTAATATTTGGCGCGCTCCAAAAAATGTCACGATTATTAGTGCAGTAATATCAGATCACGTCTTATGACTACGGTTTTAGGCAGTGGCCTTATAGGTATGGTATTGGTCAGTGACCAAGTGTGAATATGTTGAACACAAAACTGGCAGACTTTACCTGGAGTGGAATATTTGGCACGCTCCAAAAAATTTCACGATTACCATATTTTTTGGACTATAGGACGCACTTTTTTCCTCCAAAATCTTGGAGGAAAGTGGGGGGTGCGTCTTTTAGTCCGAACTGTGCTCCGTACTATATACCTATGGCTGTGGGTGGTGGGGATGTGGGGGGGAGCGGCAGCAGGGGATGAGCGGGGCACAGGAGGCATCAGCTGCCTGCGGCAGCATATGCTGTGCCCGCTGCTAAAGAAAATGAATTGCAGTAACACCATGTGCAGCTCACACTGTGAGAGTGTCGGCAGCAGAGCGAGATGCAGTGCTGGAGGAGAGAGGAGGTGAGTATAATTGTTTATTTTTGTGTTTGCAGCGTGATGGGGATCAGGGGGTGCCAAGCATACCAAGATAGAGGGTTGTCAAGCATACCAGGATGGGGATCAGGGGGAACCTTGCATACCAGGATGGGGATCAAGTGGTGCCATACATACAAGGATGGGGATCAGGGGAGCCATGCATACAAGGATGGGGATCAGGGGGTGCCTTGCATACCAGGAAGGGGATCATGTGGTGCCATACATACCAGGATGGGGATCAGGGGTGCCATGCATACAAGGATGGGGATCAGGGGTGCCATGCATACCAGGATGAGGGACAAGGGGTGCTATACATACCAGGAAGAGGAAAGAGTGGTGCTATACATACTAGGATGAGGGATGAGGGGTTCCATGCTTACCAGGAAGAGGGATGAGGGGTGCCATGCATACCAGGAAGGGGGATGAGGGGTGCCATGCATACAAAGATGAGGGTGGCCATTCATAGCAGGATGAGGAGTGCCATGCATACCAAGATGGTGGGGGGCAGGTATACATGGATGAGGGGTGCAATGCATACCAGGATAAGGGGTGCCATGCATGCCAAGATGATGAGTGCCATGCATACCAGAATGAGGGGTGCCATGCATACCAGGATGAGGGGTGCCATGCATGCCAGGATGAGGGGTGACTAGCATACCAGGATTGGGATCAAGGGGTGTCATGCATACCAGGATGAGGGGGCATGCATACTTGGATGAGGGGTTCCATGCATACAAGGATGAGGGGTGCTGTGCATACCAGGATGAGGGGTGCCATGCATACCAGGATGAGGAGTGCCATGCATATCAGGATGGGGATCAAGGGGTGCCATGCTTACCAGGATGGGCATCAAGGGGTGCCATGCATACCTAGATGGGGGATTGGGGTGCCATGCATACTAGGATGGGGGGTTGGGGTGTCATGCATACCAAGATGGGGGATTGGGGTGCTATGCTTACCAGGATGGGGATGAGGGGTGCTATGCATACCAGGATGGGGATGAGGGGTGCCATGCATATCAGGATGGGGATGAGTGGTGCCATGCATATCAGAATGTGGATCGGGGCCACATATAACAGGAAGGAGGTGGCCATATATACCAGGATGGGGGATATTAACTGAATTGGGGGACATTACCCCTTTAACAGTGTCAGCAGCAGACCCCCTCCCCCTTAATAGTGCATCATGACCACATTTTTTGCTTACATTTTTTTTCTATTTTTCTTCTCTAAAACCTAAGTGCGTCTTATAATCCGAAAAATGCGATATTACCGCAGTAATATCGGATCACGTCTCATGATGGACAAGTATCCCTTCTTCCACAATACAGCAAATGAATAAAATCAACCAAATCTGGCTGTACTCTGCTAACAAGCAAATGGAGCAGTAACAATTGTGTTGTTTATTGCTTTTTAAGCAAGTAACCAGGATTATGAGCAAATGAAAATTGACCGTGATATCTAGGGCTATGGATATCTGTAACAGCAGCAGACAAAATGTACAATGGACCCTATTCTGCTCTTTACACTCTCCACAAACTCTACCTGCCTAACTTCTGCTATCACCAGGAATAATATATGCCGCTTGATTAGTCCTCAGAAGCAGGGGCGGACACAGACTGTAGTGGGCCCCTGTGCAAGAAATTTTTTGGGCCCCCCCCCCCCTGCGCTTCATAAGGCAACAAAGTTATCTAAACATAACCCCCCCCATGTGCATCTCTCGCCCCCCCATGTGCAGCTCTCATCCCCCCCATGTGCAGCTCTCATCCCCCCCATGTGCAGCTCTCATCCCCCCCCATGTGCAGCTCTCATCCCCCCCGTGCATCTCCCATCCCCCCCATGTGCATCTCTCATCCCCCCCATGTGCAGCTCTCATCCCCCCCCCATGTGCAGCTCTCATCCCCCCCGTGCATCTCCCATCCCCCCCATGTGCATCTCTCATCCCCCCCATGTGCATCTCTCAACCCCCCCCATGTGCATCTCTCATCCCCCCCCATGTGCATCTCTCATCCCCCCCACTCCTAGTTAACTACTTGTATTTAAAACAAATAAAACTTGTTATACTTACCCCCATGCGATCCCTGCAGAATCCTGGCGCTCGTCCACGTCGCGGCCACCAGACGGTGCCACATGCATAGCCATCAGCTTTTGTTTTGGCCAAAAGATTTTTAAAGCCGCCACCACGATAAGGTAGACTCTTCTGGCAGGGCCCTACTCTAACCTATTAAAATTTTCTTAAAATATCCAATACTCTTTTTAGATATATTTTTATTTAGTTTTCTTTAAGGGAATGTGTCATATACATTTTTTTTTAAAAATGACCAATAATACCACATACAGGGAATACTGCCACACCATGACCAGACCACATATTACCACAACATAGTGACCGAATAATACCACACAGAAGGGGGAAAAACTGCCACACCATGACCAGACCACATATTACCACCACATTACTAATATTACCACCACATTACTAATATTACCATAAGTGTCATTATGCACGGGAGCTCTGTACATGGTATGTATAATGTAAGTGTCCAGGTAATCTAGTGATCACCAGTGACATTATACACAGGAGCTCTGTATATAGTGTCAGTGTACAGGTAATACAGTGATCACCAGTGACATTATACACAGGAGCCCGGTACATAGTATATAGTGTAAGTGTACATGTAATACACTGACTCACTGGTGACGTCTCTAGGTGAAGTCCTTCAGCTACGCTTTTCTCCTTCATCCAGCACAGACCGCCATTACGTCTTCCAGCCAGGACTCGTCTCTGCATAAAATAACACAGTTATCTAGAGCACATTCCCCAACTTCTACATTACGCAGCTGAATACAGACGTGTATCCACCATCAATATATGGTTAGTTATTATACAACCTACCATTCCAAATATAAATTGTAATCCACCACGGTGCCCCCATTAACTGTAAATAGGCACTTAATATATAATTTAATTAGAACCTCTACTCTTTCCGCCAATTTGTTACCAGTTACACTCCTGCATCCGCAACGCCCCCTACTCTATACTTCCTGCTCCCCGCATTCATTATTTACATGCACCCCCTGCCCCAATTCATTATATCATGTCCTGCTCTCCCCACCCCATCATCATTTATCATTTACTGTCCCCCACCCCACATTCATTATGTGCAGCTCATTATCCCCCTACTCCCAATTCCCCCATGTGCAGCTCATTTTCTCCCAATTCCCCCATGTGCAGCTCTCACCCCCCCATGTGCACATCTCTCACCCCCCTCCCCCACATGTGCCCCTCTCTCATCCCCCTCCCCCACATGTGCACCTCTCTCATCCCCCTCCCCCACATGTGCACCTCTCTCATCCCCCTCCCCCACATGTGCACCTCTCTCATCCCCCTCCCCCACATGTGCACCTCTCTCATCCCCCTCCCCCACATGTGCACCTCTCATCCCCCTCCCCCACATGTGCACCTCTCATCCCCCCTCCCCCACATGTGCACCTCTCTCATTCCCCCTCCCCCACATGTGCACCTCTCTCATCCCCCTCCCCCACATGTGCACCTCTCTCATCCCCCTCCCCCACATGTGCACCTCTCTCATCCCCCTCCCCCACATGTGCACCTCTCTCATCCCCCTCCCCCACATGTGCACCTCTCTCATCCCCCTCCCCCACATGTGCACCTCTCTCATCCCCCTCCCCCACATGTGCACCTCTCTCATCCCCCTCCCCCACATGTGCACCTCTCTCATCCCCCTCCCCCACATGTGCACCTCTCTCATCCCCCTCCCCCACATGTGCACCTCTCTCATTCCCCTCCCCCACATGTGCCCCTCTCTCATCCCCCCCATGTGCACATCTCTCATCCCCCTCCCCCACATGTGCACATCTCTCATCCCCCTCCCCCACATGTGCACCTCTCTCATTCCCCTCCCCCACATGTGCACACCTCTCATCCCCCTCCCCCACATGTGCACACCTCTCATCCCCCTCCCCCACATGTGCACCTCTCATCCCCCTCCCCCACATGTGCACCTCTCTCATTCCCCTCCCCCACATGTGCACCTCCCATTCCCCCCACTCCTAGTAAATTGTATTTAAAAAAAAAAAAAAAACTTGTTATACTTACCCCCATGCGATCCCTGCAGAATCCTGGCGCTCGTCCAAATCGATGACACCAGGTTCTCCTGACTTCCGGTCATGTGACGGTGCCGTCACATGACCGGAAGTCAGGGGAATCATGAAAGCGCTGCCGCAGCAGCGCAGCGCTGAGATGTTCCGGCCCCGGCGCTTAGCATGGGGCCGGGGGCCCCATGAGGAGAGAGACGCACAAGAGGGGGGCCCCCGAGGGGCCCCCGTTCAATGAACCGGCTGCACGGGCGGTAGTTCCGCCCCTGCTCAGAAGGACTGTTAGTTCAGATGGATATATATATGTTGGGGAATACCTATACTAACAGGACGTTCAATGGACCCTCTTGTGCTGTATCATGCACTGCAGTCTGCCACATACACTGCCTGCCTGCCTGCCTAACTCCTGCTATCACCTCTGAATATATGCAGCTGGATTACTGCTTTGAAGGACTGTTAGTTCAGATGTATATTGCTCTTGAATACTTAACTAATAAGCCACCGATTCTCTCCCTCACTCAGCAGCACCTCTCCCTACTCTGCCTGTTTCCGGGGTAAACAGTGACGTGCATAGGGCCACCTGGTCTTATATAGACCCGATGATGCTATGCGGCCACCCAATCACTGTAATGCCACAACCAACATGGCCGCGGCATTACAGTGAGGGGCAGGCAATTCCCGCATGTTTATTCGCTGTCTAAACACCACAAAACATACAGGGCGGGGACTCGAGCCCACGCCAGAGCATCCTGGAAGTACTCGCCAAGCATCTCGAACAGTGATATGGATGTCACACTGATGTCTTAAGGAGGTAAAATATGGACACTTGGATGATATTCAGATGACAATATGGATGAAATTGTCTTAGTTCTTTGGCTGAAAATTGGATGATCATCTGAACCTTGCCTTAACCTATGCATATGCTTACCATGTATACTTCAACCCCTGCACCCTCGGGCCATTTTCTGTTTTTTTTTTGTTTTTGTTTTTGTTTTTACCTCCCCTTCTTCCAAGAGCCATAACTTTTTTATTTTTTTTTGTCAAAATATGGCCATATGAGTGTTTGCTTTTTGCATGAAAAAGTGTACTTTTAAATGAGACAATTGATTTTACCACATAGTGCACTGGAAATTGGGAAAAAAAATCCTAGTGCGGTGAAATTGCAAAAAAGTGCAATTCCACAATTGTTTTATTTCTTTTTATTTACAATGTTCACTGTATAGTAAAACTGACTTGGCAATATGTTTCTTCAGGTCAGTACAAGTACACAGATAGCAAACATGTATAGTTTTTTTTAATTAAGTGGTGAAAAAAAACTCGGAAATTTGTATGTAAATTTTCTTTGCTTACAGTGCTGGCCAAAAGTATGGGCACCCCTGCAATTCTGTCAGATAATACTCAGTTTCTTCCTGAAAATGATTGTAATCACAAATTCTTTGGTATTATTATCTTCATTTAATTTGCTTGCAAGGAAAAAACACAAAAGAGAATGAAGCAAAAATCAAATCATTGATCATTTCACACAAAACTCCAAAAAAAGGCCGGACAAAAGTATAGGCACCCTCAGCCTAATACTTGGTTGCACAACCTTTAGCCAAAATAACTGCGAACAACCGCTTCGGGTAACCATCAATGAGTTTCTTACAATGCTCTGCTGGAATTGTAGACCATTCTTCTTTGGCAAAATGCTCCAGGTCCCTGATATTTGAAGGGTGCCTTCTCCAAGCTGCCATTTTGAGATCTCTCCACAGGTGTTCTATGGGATTCAGGTCTGGACTCATTGCTGGCCACCTTAGAAGTCTCCAGTGCTTTCTCTCAAACCATTTTATAGTGCTTTTGGAAGTGTGTTTTGGGTCATTGTCCTGCTGGAAGACCCATGACCTCTGAGGGAGACCCAGCTTTCTCACACTGAGCCCAACATTATGCTGCAAAATTTGTTGGTAGTCTTCACACTTCATAATGCCATGCACACGGTCAAGCAGTCCAGTGCCAGAGGCAGCAAAGCAACCCCAAAACATCAGGGAACCTCCGCCATGTTCGATTGTAGGGACCGTGTTCTTTACTTTGAATGCCTCTTTTTTTTTCCTGTACACTCTATGTTGATGCTTTTTCCCAAAAAGCTCTACTTTTGTCTCATCTGACTAGAGAACATTCTTCCAAAACGTTTTAGGCTTTCTCAGGTAAGTTTTATGTCTCGGGGTAAGAAGTGGGGTCTTCCTGGGTATCCTACCATACAGTCCCTTTTCATTCAGACGCTGACGGATAGTACGGGTTGACACTGTTGTACCCTCAGACTGCAGGGCAGCTTGAACTTGTTTGGATGTTAGTCGAGGTTCTTTATCCACCATCCGCACAATCTTGCGTTGAAATCTCTCTTAAATTTTTCTTTTCCGTCCACATCTGGGGAGGTTAGCCACAGTGCCATGGGCTTTAAACTTCTTGATGACACTGCGCACGGAAGACACAGGAACATTCAGGTCTTTGGAGATGGACTTGTAGCCTTGAGATTGCTCATGCTTCCTCACAATTTGGTTTCTCAAGTCCTCAGACAGTTCTTTGGTCTTCTTTCTTTTCTCCATGCTCCATGTGGTACACACAAGGACACAGGACAGAGGTTGAGTTAACTTTAATCCATGTTAACTGGCTGCAAGTGTGATTTAGTTATTGCCAATACCTGTTAGGTGCCACAGGTAAGTTACAGGTGCTGTTAATTACACGAATTAGAGAAGCATCACATGATATTTCAAAGGGTGCCAATACTTTTGTCCACCCCCTTTTTTAGGTTTGGTGTGGAATTATATCCAATTTGGCTTTAGGACAATTCTTTTTGTGTTTTTTTCATTGAAGACAAATTAAATGAAGAGAATAATACCAAAGAATTTGTGATTACAATCATTTTCAGGAAGAAACTGAGTATTATCTGACAGAATTGCAGGGGTGCCAATACTTTTGGCCAGCACTGTATGTCAACATTTTCCGAGACCAGTAATACTTTCATTTTTCCAGATATGGGACTGGGTGAGGACTCATGTTTTGAACCCTGAGCTGACTTTTTTACTGATATTATTTTGGGGTAGATGTGATGCTTTGATTGCCTATTATTGCACTGTTGTGACGGCCAAAAAAAACTTAATTCTTGCATTTAGATTTTTTGCTCATTACGCCGTTCAATGATCAGATTAATTTATTTTATATTTTGATAGATCAGACATTTCTGAACTCAGCGATATCAAACATGTTAGACATAAGATTTCCCAATTTAGATAGACCCTCAAAGTTACAAGTGCAAAACTCATGAACTATTAGACCACATAAGTTATATAAATAAGCCCAAAATACAGAGTATGTTCAACCCAAAATAATTTTAATAAATTAAAATTTAAAATAACAATAAAAATAGGTGCTGCTGTGTTGCAGGGACATTACAAATGAATACAGCAAGCAAATCAGACATTGACATCTGTAATTTAAATCGTTACACTGACTCCTACATATTATTATGGAGTAAACACTTCCCCCATGAGGCATTGGTCAGATCAGAAAATAAGAGGACTTACATGCACTGCCAAAAGCTGAGTGATGTCCCCGCAGCCCCAACTCAAGCTGAGTGATGTCCCCGCGCCTCCTGATAAAACAAATGTGTATTTTTTGGGGGGACAAAACAGAGGTGATTTGAACTGATGTAGTGTTTTTTTTTTCATATTTCTTTAAAACTTTTTTAAACTTTAAACTTTTTACTTTATTTAATAGTCCTCTTAGTAGATTTGAAGCTGCGATTGTCCAATCGCTTGTGCTATACATAGCAGTGCTCCAGCATATGCTATGCTTCATATGTGTGCAATTCTAATACTATGCAATCACCCCCTCCATGGATTCGAAGGCTGAGAGTGGTTGTTTCTTCAGAATTTTGCACCTGTGTTACCTCCTTTAGCAAGGGGATCTGCTGCATCCTGTTGTGCATTTTCCTTTGTGACCTTGGCTAGTAAATACCATTGCCTTTTTGCTGTGTTCACAACTGAATATGGTACAGCAAAAGAAAAAAGCTTTTGGAAAACAATACGTGTCTGATCATGGGCTAAGAGAAAACCATAGGGAATTCTTATCTGAACATGTAGAAAATAAATTCTAAACTTAATATTTTCATGCTTTTGAATGTAATACAAATAAAAAAAATCTAACTATACAAAATATTGTGTATGCTACTAAAATACTAGGGAGTAAACTGAAGCAAGATGCGGCCATTTTCTGTTTCTACAGCTTTCCTCACAAACTAACTAGCGCTTCTGAACATACAATGGCTGCTGGTGGAGGAGCATGTGACCAGACCTGTCCATCAACTCTTCCAAGCTTTCCCATTTAAGCTGTTTTACATTCTTAGAATGCTGATGTGTAAAGTGCGGCAGAGAGATAGTCATGACCGAGCTTTTGTCCAGTTACGCTCTGGCACTTTACAGACAAACAGTGTCCCAGTCCCAGTGTGCTGTCAGGTGTGGGGTTCATCACACTAACTTGTAGGCCGCAGGCCTCCGCTGTGTCCAGGCTTCCATCCTCAGGAGCCGCCACACACAATTCAGGGGACACCAAGCTCTTTGCAAGAGGCAGACGTTTACTGGTCAGTTCAGGTTTATCAGCTGGTGTCAGATGGGATAGTGCACAGCATTTCACGCTTCCTTCCTCCTTAGCACGACACCTCTTCAGCACTGCCACTCTTTTCTCCTGGACTACCCCTTAGTCCACTGACTCCATCAGCCTCAGGAATCCCCTGTCCACTTCAGCAGTGCACCTGGATCCGGCCACCTGCCCCCTACGTATGTCCAACTCTACCGACCTTAAGATGTCAGAAGACCAGGCCTGTTCCTTGGTACCTGACCTAAGCCCTATGCTCCAGATATCGCAGGAATGTCCATAAGGGATTCCAGTATAGCCTCCCACTCTCCGGGATGATTGGCCCAGCTGCCTCCAGCAGCTCACTGCACCTGAACTTGACCTTGACCCTGCACTTCTCTAACCACTCACTAACAGGAAATGCCCCCCTTTTTATTAATTTTAGTTCCCACCCACTGGTTCTATCATTAACTATTTCCTATCATATGGACTACACCTATTGTTTCTGTCCTATTTCCTATACTGTTGCTAAACCACTTACTATATAAACTCTACTTATGCTATCCTAAGCTAATCCTATACTTATCCTGCACTATACACCACTCACATTATACATTAACAATTTACATGACTTATAGTGTATATTGTACATTACCATAGGACACACATCACTATTGCATGTAAAACCGCATCACACTATACACACAGCGCGGTTTTGTCTTCAGGGGCAGGAACAGGGTAAGACAGTCCACATCCCAACAGATGGACTGGTCTTTTTATGTGCTACTCTACCAGCAGCCATATTATGGACAGAAGTGCTGGTCAGTCTGTGAGAAAACCAGCACTAAAAAGAGAAAGTGACGGACCTCTTTAAGTGAAATCTTTATGTCTTATTTCTCTTTACACACAGGATTAGATTTATATGATATTGTTTAATATTCCTTGGAAATATGGAGTATTGAAAAAAAAAAAAAACAATCATTTTTCATTAAAAAATAACTGAAAATGTTAGTTGCACAGACATTATTCATATGCCCCAGTTTCCTATCAGGAAGGTTGGATAACAGTTTAGTCAGCTCATTGTGTGTCATTGTCAGATAGGGACAACATCGTAAAAGCTTACTACTATATTCTTTTCTGTGCGGTGTGTCATGTGCACTTTTCCATGTTCCCTTTGTGGAACGCAGCCCATCATGTTAAAAATATTTCCTGCTTAATTGAATTAGTAATAGAATCACAAAGTGCAAAGCTATTATGATGTTATGCTTTTATTGAAATTATATTTTATAGAAGAGGTTAATTGGTATATAGCATATGGATGTTGATAATACAAAGGTAAGCCATGTGACTTCTGCATAAATGCCAACTTTTTTTTTTGTTGGTAAGTGCAGTGCCCCATCCAATATTTCGACCTTCCGGAAAAGTCCAATCTCGTTCTCTGACACTTTGGCCAAGTGTTTGGCCCAGGCTATATCTAATGACAGAGCATTCCGGAATTACACAATAAAAATCTTCTGGAAGTATTGCTTTCTGGAAGTTTTCGTCTATTACTGGTAGATTTGCCAACTTTGTTTAGGAACAGAGATCTGCTTTTTCTCCAAGAACCTCCTGGAGAGTTGATAAATATGGGCTAAATATTGGCTTTTAGGGAAGAAGACTTCTCCTGATTGGTTCTAGCCTCGTTTTGATGGAAGAAAAAAAAAAAGATTCCCCGGTGTAACAGTGCCTTGTGAAAGTATTTGCCCCCCTTGAACTTTTCTACCTTTTGCCACATTTCTGGCTTCAAACATAAAGATATCAAATTCTAATTTTTTTGGGAAGAATCAACAACAAGTGGAACACAATCGTGAAGTGGAACAAAATTTATTGGATATTTTAAACTTTTTTTAAAAATTAAAAACAGAAAAGTGGGGCGTGCAATATTATTCATCCCCCTTGAGTTAATACTTTGTAGCGCCACCTTTTGCTGCGATTACAGCTGCAAGTCGCTTGGGGTATGTCTCTATTCGTTTTTCACATCGAGAGGCTGAAATTCTTGCCCATTCATCATTGAAAAACAGCTCGAGCTCATTGAGGTTGGATGGAGGGCATTTGTGAACATCAGTTTTCAGCTCTTTCCACAGATTCTCAATTGGATTCAGGTCTGGACTTTGCCTTAGCCATTCTAACACCTGTATACGTTTATTTTTGAACCATTCCATTGTAGATTTTGCTTTATGTTTGGGATCATTGTCTTGTTGGAAGATAAATCTCAGTCCCAGTCTCAGGTCTTTTGCAGACTCCAACAGGTTTTCTTCCAGAATAGTCCTGTGTTTGGCTCTGTCCATCTTCAAATCAATTTTAACCATCTTCCCTGTCCCTGCTGAAGAAAAGAAGGCCCAAACCATGATGCTGCCAGCACCATTTTTGACAGTGGGGATTGTGTTTTGAGGGTGATGAGCTGTGTTGCTTTTACACCAAGTATATCGTTTTGCATTGTGGCCAAAAAGTTTGATTTTGGTTTCATCTGATCAGAGCACCTTATTCCACATGTTTGGTGTGTCTCCCAGGTGGCTTGTGGCAAACTTAAAACAAGACTTTTTATGGATATCTTTGAGAAATGGCTTTCTTCTTGCCACTCTTCCATAAAGGCCAGATTTGTGCAGCGTACAACTGATTGTTGTCCTATGGACAGACTCTCCCACCTCAGCTGTAAATCTCTGCAGTTCATCCAAAGTGATCATGGGCCTTTTGGCTGCATCTCTGATGAGTCTTCTCCTTGTTCAAGATGAAAGTTTAGAGGGATGGCCGGGTCTTGGTAGATTTGCAGTGGTCTGATACTCCTTCCATTTCACTTGCACAGTGCTCCTTGAGATGTTTAAAACTTGGGAAATCTTTTTGTATCCAAATCCGGCTTTAAACTTCACCACAACAGTATCTCGGACCTGCCTGGTGTGTTCCTTAGTCTTCATGATGCTCTTGTGTCACCCTGGCCTGGATGCCACAAAATGTAATAAAGCTGTGTCTGAGAGCAAGGGGGAGGTTCTCTAGTCAGGGGAACATTAGCATGCAGTACCTCCTGTCTCAGGCCAGTAGGGGGAGCAGGCTGCCCCTATAAAAGCTGGTGCTGGGGGCAGGGTTAGAGAGAACTTGATGGCCTGTCTCAGCACTGAGACTTGTCCCAGAGCAGAGCAGGGACAGACAGTTGCACTGCACCTAAGAGGAAGTGTGGCAGGAGGAGAGCCACAAGCCAGAGACAAGAGGCGAAGCAAGCCTGTCTTGGCAGATAAGAGACTGATTTTACCAGACTTTGGTGTCTGAGGCTGGGAGGATTCTACATCCTCCAGCAGAGAACCAGTCCGCAAGGGACTGTATATCCCTTGGCCTAAGAAGCCTGGAGGCCCTGCCACAACCGAAGGGACCAGTAAAGCCGTACAAGGCTGGGAGCAGAAAGGAACCCACGTCGCAGGCCATACAGGCGAGAATACACGGAAAGCTTGGAAACGTGGGCTGTTACCCTATAATGAGGAGATAGCCAGAAGGAGCGCAGAAAGCATGGTAGGCCTACACCCTCACCCTGACCAAGGCCAATTTCCCCTTTGCTCTCAGACATCCAGGTCCCCTCCTAGCTGGGACTGTTTATGGGTCAGTTTACCTGTATCAGTAAAGACCCTGGACTGCAACCTATTGTCTGTGTGCTCTTTCGCGCCTCCAGCACTACCGGTACTGGGACTCTCACTACCATCACTCCCACCATCCACTACACTGCCCTGGGGCCGCACTCTTCCCGTGGGGAGTCACACCATCCCAGCTGCACACGTCATCGGCCCCAGCGGACTGCCTTGCAGCGGCGGTTCCTAATAGCCGCAACCCACGGGTGGCGTAGTCGGACATTATCTGAAGCACGTAGCAGACTACCATTGGTCTGACCACCCTGAGCCGCGGGACCGGGCCGCCACTACTACCCCCATCGTTCCCCTATCGCCCGGATCCGAGTGCCCCACGGCCCAGGGGGCGAGTCAGCTTTGGCGTAGTCGGCAGAATTTCGAGCCTGCAACCACCGGGTACTGCGTGCCTGAAAAAGTCTTTTGTAACTTACCTGTGGCGAAATTTCCCGCCGTCCGGAGTCGTTTCCCGCCATCCGGAGCCGATTCCCGCCATCAGACGCCATCTTGGACCGTTTCCCGCCGTCTTCTGCCGTCTTCCCGCCATCCGCAGCTGCTTCCCGCCATCGGACGCCATCTTCAGGATGCCGCGCGGGAAGAAGAGGGGCGTGGACGTCAAAACCGCGCGAGATCCGAAGCTCCGCCCCACGCACCGAGGCTGCGCAAGGTCCTGGAAGGGAGAGAGAGCGACGCTGACGTCATCAGGACGCGACGCCAGGTCCTCGTCCAGAGCAGCAGCAGCGGAGCCGCGGCCTACAGAAGAGGATCGTCGGAAGGTAGGCCACGCTTGACTAGGGGGGAGGAATATGTCGGACACAGAGGCCCCCACTATCACCAACGCAGCTGCAGCAGCGGTGATGCCCTTTTCCCTGCCCTACATCCCTGGAGCGGCCTGGCTGCCCAAATACTCAGGGGAGCCCCATGCCCTAACTGACTTTAAAGAAAGGCTGTACAGTTTGTTCCAGGTTTACCCCCTGACAGAGGAGCAGAAGGTCAGCATATTGACAGGGCAGTTAACTGGCGCAGCCCAAAGGGAGTTCAAATCATGGCCCACTGAGGAGAAAAGGACTATGAAGGGTATTCTGGCCTGGCTGCGGGGTACCTTTGACACACGTACCTCCGCTGAGATTAAAATGAGGTTCTATGGATGTAAGCAGCGGGCACAGGACAGCATCAGAGACTATGCCCTAAATCTGCAGGAAACCTTGAGGGCTATTCAAGAAACTGACCCTGGCAGTGTGCAGGAAACAGATAAGCTGCTAACAGAACAATTCATAGAAGGTCTGCTGTCTAGCGCCCAGAGGGCCCAACTGCGCCTCAAGTTCTTTCAGAACCCCGACCTGACCTTTGCCCAATTTAAGGACAGGGCCATAAGGGTGCTCCGTGAATCTGCAACCAGTGGCGCTATAAACCCCCGGCGCCCTGCTCTCACCTACCACCAGGAGGGTACGCCCTCCTCTATGGACCCTGTGGGGGCTGATGCACAGGCCCTGAACCAAGCCCCGTCGAAAGACCTGCACCACCAAGTCCAGGAGCTGACCAGGAACGTCGCGGCGTTGACCAGGACCGTCCAGGCGTTGCAAGTGGACCCGTCAAAACCCATCGAGCTGGCTTCAAGTCCGGAGGATGTCCCGTGGCGTCGACAGAGGAGGATCCCGTCATTCCAAGGGAGGCCCACAGACCGCTACGCAGAGGATGGACAGCAAATTTGCCGTCGATGCAACCAGCCCGGACACATTTCCAGGTACTGTAATTTAAACGGGTCCAACCTGGGGCAGAGGGCCAACCCCCAGGCATAAGATCACCAGGCCCTTACAATTGGCGTAATAAGTACGTTGGGGGGCGCCCGGTTTTACCCGTGGTGCTGGACGGTATCCCCATGAGCGCCTTGCTGGATACTGGGACACAAGTAACCACTATCCCTTATGTACTTTCTAAGCAGTATTGGACTGATGCTGATATCACACGGTATCCAGACAGTAACTTGAGCATCATCGCCAGTAATGGCTTACCCGTGCCGCAGATGGGGTTCAAGGAGATGACCATTAAAATTGGTAAAGTTGAACTGCCGGCACAGGGAGTAATTATTGTGGACATTGACCGACGTGAAAGTCACCCTAAAATAACTGTGGGTACTAACGTAATTGAAAATTGTCTTTCAGAGGTAATTGTAATTCTACAACAGGTGGCGGTGAATGCTAGTTCCAGCCAACAGAGAGTCCTCAACAAGGATATAAAAGCCCTGATGAGACGGCAGCAGGTAGAACTGTCTGGTGGTGAGATCGGTAGCATAAGACTGAGTGACCCATTCCCCATTTCCATGCCTCCCAAAAGTGAAATGATGATCTGGTGTCGGACTGCAATCGGGTTGAGAGGTAGAGACTACCAAGCCATGATAGAACCCGTGTACTCAGACAGCAGGCCCACCATTTTTACAGCCCGGGGGGTGGTTGATGTCCGTCATGGGAGGGTGCCCGTCCACATCCTCAACATTGGGGAGAGGGAAGTACACTTACCCAGGTACACTACACTCGCCAAACTGTTTGTCGTCTAACACAAAGCTATCAGGGCCATGGAACCCTTGCCTCCATCTCCACAGGCGGAGGGTAATGGCTCCCAGAAACAAAAGGAGGACTGGTGCCAGAAACTCCATGTGGGTGCTGACTCCACTCCCCTGCACCAAAAACAAGGAGTCTACCGGGTGGTACAGGAGTACGAGAGAGTCTTTAGTAAGCACCCGCTAGACTTCGGCAGAGTAAAGGGGATAGAACACCACATCCCCACAGGGAGCCACCCACCAATAAAAGAGAGACACAGGCCTGTACCCCCTGCACAATACCAGAACGCAAAGTGCATGCAAAGAGAGATGAAAGAAGCTGGGGTCATTAGAGATAGCTGTAGCCCCTGGGCAGCCCCCTTGGTTATGGTGAAAAAGAAAGACGGCACCATGAGAATGTGCGTGGACTATAGACAAATCAACCGTATCACCCACAAAGACGCATATCCGCTGCCTAGAATAGAGGAGTCTTTAGCCGCACTAAAATCAGCTAACTTCTTTTCTACTTTGGACCTTACTAGCAGGTACTGGCAGGTTCCTGTGGCAGAGGCTGACAAGGAGAAGACCGCCTTCACCACCCCGATGGGACTGAGCGAGTTCAACTGTATGCCTTTCGGGCTCTGCAACGCACCAGGGACCTTCCAGTGGCTGATGGAATGCTGTCTAGGGCACCGAAACTTCGAGACGGTCCTCCTTTACCTGGACGACGTGATCGTCTATTCGAAGACCTACGAGGACCACCTCAAGCACCTGGCCGAGGTGTTCGAAGCCCTGGCAGGCTATGGCCTGAAGGTGAAACCATCGAAGTGTCACCCGCTGAAACCAAAGGTCGAGTACCTAGGGCACGTGGTAAGCGCGGAAGGAGTAGCCCCCGACCCTGACAAGGTTACGGCAATCAAGAGCTGGCCAAGCCCCTCGAACATCAAAGAGGTGAGACAGTTTCTCGGGTTGGTAGGCTACTACCGAAGGTTCATCCCTGGGTTCACCAAGATGACAGCTCCTATGCAGGACCTCCTGATCGGACAGTCTAAGTCCAGGAGCCAAAAGCCGCCCTTCAAGTGGGATAAACCGGAAGAGGAGTCCTTCCGCCAGCTAAAGATGGCCCTCACAGGGGACGAGATCCTGGCCTACCCTGATTATGGCCAGCCTTTCATTCTCCACACAGATGCCAGTAATGTGGGACTGGGAGCCGTACTGTCCCAAAACCAACAGGGCAGAGAACGGGTGATCGCATACGCCAGCCGGAAGCTGAGGCCCACCGAGAGGAACCCGGAGAATTACAGCTCCTTCAAGCTAGAATTCTTGGCGGTGGTGTGGGCCGTGACGGAATGCTTCAAGCATTACCTGGCCTCCGCAAAGTTCACCGTGTACACGGACAACAACCCGTTGATGGACCTGGACAATGCAAGACTGGGTGCCCTGGAACAGCGGTGGATGGCCCGTCTCTCCAACTATGACTTTGTGATCAAGTACCGGGCAGGCAAAACCAATGCCAACGCGGACGCCCTATCAAGAATGCCTCACTTACCTGAGGGTGACGAAGACCCAGAAGAGCTGGAGGAGGTAGAACTCCCCGCGTTTCACCGGTATGGAGCCGCTCAACACTCTCACCGCGTGAAGGAGGAGGATCTAACAACCGTGATGATCAATCCCCTACCTCACCACAGCTGGACCGAGACCCAAGATAGTGACCCTGCAGTCCGCCTGGTGAAAGATCTGCTGACCCGGGAAGACGCCCGCCTAGATCCAGATGCCCCAGAGGAAGCCAAGCAGCTATGGAAGGAGAAGAGCAAGCTGTTCCTCTACGAAGGCAAGTTGTGCAGAAGGATTGTTAACCACCGGACGCACGAGCTGACCTGGCAAGTTGTGGTCCCAAGGCGGGATGCAGCTATGGTCCTGGGGGCTTACCATGACAGAGCGGGACACTTCGGTTGGAAAAAACTGGAGTTCCTGTTAAGAGGAAGGTTCTTTTGGGTCGGCATGAGAGGAGCTGTGGAGAAGTGGTGCAGAGACTGTGGCCCTTGTCACCTGAGGAGGAAGGACCGCACCAGCCAGAAGACACCCTTGAGGCCCATCGTCACCACGCAGCCTCTTGAGTTGGTAGCTCTAGACCACGTCAAATTGGCTCCAAGCCGGTCAGGGTACAACTATGCCCTGACAATCGTGGACCACTATTCCCGTTTTCTAGTGGTGGTCCCGGTAAAGGACTTGACAGCCCAAACAGCGGCCAGAGCCTTCCAGCAATATTTCTGCCATCCGCACGGGTATCCGGAACAGGTCCTGACAGACCAGGGTCCAGCGTTCGAGGCTGAAATCTTCCAGGAGTTCTGCAACCTCTATGGCTGTAAGAAGATTCGTACAACGGCTTACCACCCCCAAACCAACGGGATGTGTGAGAAGATGAACAATATAGTCATTGATCTCCTGAAGACGTTGCCCCTGGAGGAACGCAGCCTGTGGCCAGAAAAACTGCCGGACCTGATAGACCTATACAACAATATCCCGGTGAATGCTACAAACTGCACCCCGGCTTACCTGACGCGAGCTAGACCAGGTAAGCTGCCCGTAGACCTGGAGATGGGAGTCCTAATACCTGAGGACACCTCCCCGGATGCGGACTGGGATACGGGAAGGCAACTGCAGTACAAGAAGGTACAGGAGAGTGTGGAGAAGAGCCTGGCCCAGGTGAGAGAGAGGCAAGAAAAACTCTTCAATCAACACGCCCCTGCTGGTCCCCTAGAACCTGGTGAGCAAGTCCTAAAGCGAAAAAGAAGGCTACATAAGTTGGACGACCAGTGGGAAAGGGAACCCTACACCGTACTGCAGTCTGATCACGACAACCCGAAGGTGTGCGTGATCACCAAGGACGGAGGAGAAACCACTAGTGTCGTCTCCAGAGACCACCTCAAAAGATGCCCCGAGCAACTCCGTAGTGCAGAAGAAGATCTGAGTGACCTTAAACCCGCAGAGGACAAGGAAGAAATGATCAGCACCGTTCTCAGAGAGTTCCCTCAGTCCTGGACTCGCATAAATGATGCCATAGTGGTACCCGTCCTGCATTTCCTGCAACCGGCACAGCAACAACCAACACCAGAGCCGGAAGGTGAAGAGGAGCAAGCAGTTCCAGAGGCAGAAGAGCCTGTACCAGCAGCCCAGGAGAGTCAACCCTCTGCTGACAGTGAGCCTGCCATGCCTGCGGTAAGCCAAAGGACCCGCAGACAGCTGCCTGCCCTACCTGTACACCCAGCTGGTAGCTGTAACCCTAACACTAGTGGGGAATGCCAGGTTGGTCCACTACCAGACAGTGGGCTACGTAGATCAACTAGGAGCACAAAGGGACAGATACCCGCTCGCTGGAGAATATAGAGCGCACTAAATTGTAAATAACCCTGTTGCCAAATGTTGAAATGTTTGCCAAGTTACATGCATGTTTGGTAATTCTGTGTTTCAGTTTCTTGCAGTTACCGTAAGGACTCACAGGTTATGGACTTTTTATAACCAGGACCTTGTCTGGACTGCGTTCGGAGCCTAACCAAGGAATGAACTAAGACTGTGAAGGACTTGGGGTAGGACAGACCCCCACCTGGTTAAGGCTCCCCGTTGTGCTGGTGATATGGACACCCGGTCACAGACCACACTGTGACCTAAAGAACTCAATTTGTGCGTCACTTTCCTGATAATGTTTTATGGTTATGCATGTTATTCTTTATTTACTGTTTAGTCCCGGAGTACTAAATTTCACAAGGGGGGAATGTGACACCCTGGCCTGGATGCCACAAAATTTAATAAAGCTGTGTCTGAGAGCAAGGGGGAGGTTCTCTAGTCAGGGGAACATTAGCATGCAGTACCTCCTGTCTAAGGCCAGTAGGGGGAGCAGGCTGCCCCTATAAAAGCTGGTGCTGGGGGCAGGGTTAGAGAGAACTTGATGGCCTGTCTCAGCACTGAGACTTGTCCCAGAGCAGAGCAGGGACAGACAGTTGCACTGCACCTAAGAGGAAGTGTGGCAGGAGGAGAGCCACAAGCCAGAGACAAGAGGCGAAGCAAGCCTGTCTTGGCAGATAAGAGACTGACTTTACCAGTCTTTGGTGTCTGAGGCTGGGAGGATTCTACATCCTCCAGCAGAGAACCAGTCCGCAAGGGACTATATATCCCTTGGCCTAAGAAGCCTGGAGGCCCTGCCACAACCGAAGGGACCAGTAAAGCCGTACAAGGCTGGGAGCAGAAAGGAACCCACGTCGCAGGCCATACAGGCGAGAATACACGGAAAGCTTGGAAACGTGGGCTGTTACCCTATAACGAGGAGATAGCCAGAAGGAGCGCAGAAAGCACGGTAGGCCTACACCTTCACCCTGACCAGGGCCAATTTCCCCGTTGCTCTCAGACATCCAGGTTTCCTCCTAGCTGGGACTGTTTATGGGTCAGTTTACCTGTTTCAGTAAAGACCCTGGACTGCAACTTATTGTCTGTGTGCTCCTTCGCGCCTCCAGCACTACCGGTACTGGGACTCTCACTACCATCACTCCCACCATCCACTACACTGCCCTGGGGCCGCACTCTTCCCGTGGGGAGTCACACCATCCCAGCTGCACACGTCATCGGCCCCAGCGGACTGCCTTGCAGCGGCGGTTCTTAATAGCCGCAATCCACGGCTGGCGTAGTCGGACATTATCTGAAGCACGTAGCAGACTACCATTGGTCTGACCACCCTGAGCCGCGGGACCGGGCCGCCACTACTACCCCCATCGTTCCCCTATCGCCCGGATCCGCGTGCCCCACGGCCCAGGGGGCGAGTCACTCTCTGCACTTGAAACAGAACCCTGAGACTATCACAGAGCCGGTGCATTTATACGGAGACTTGATTACACACAGGTGGATTCTATTTATCATTACCAGTCATTTAGGACAATATTGGAACATTCAGAGATCCTCACTGAACTTCTGGAGTGAGTTTGCTGCACTGAAAGTAAAGGGGCCGAATAATATTGCACGCCCCACTTTTCAGTTTTTAATTTTTAAAAAAAGTTTAAAATATCGAATACATTTCGTTCCACTTCACAATTGTGTCCCACTTGTTGTTGATTCTTCCCAAAAAAATTAGAATTTTACATCTTTATGTTTGAAGCCAGAAATGTGGCAAAAGGTAGAAAAGTTCAAAGGGGCCAAATACTTTCACAAGGCACTGTATATCCACCCCATTTTTATGTCTTGGGTACATTTTTCGTCTCCTCTTAAAATTAGGCCAAGACCAACTAGGCATGGGCTTCTTTTTTAGCAGCCCATACTTAGCAACTCTCCTATAATAACCAGGAGGCTCCTGGCTTGTAGGAGTGTGGTGGGGATTTATTTTTATCTTTGCTATGATACCCTTGGTTTTTTTGTGCCCCAGAATTTTAGCCCTTTTCTAAAACAGTTGCTTTATTGGGATCTGTGTAATTATGAGTAAGAAAATTGTGATTATAAAGCCTGTTAACAGTAAAGGAATACAATTGTCTGCCATTTATGCCAGTATGATGCAGTAGTCAGAAGCTTTGTAAAGTACTTGGAAGTCATGGGAAATTTTATTAAGGTATTACTCATGCAAAATTGTAAGATGGATCCATTTTTAACCTATACTTTGAGTATTACAAGCTTGCTTATCACTAAGCAGGTCAGACTGAAGTTGATTTTTTCATACATTTTTTTTAATTAACTGTTAATAATTTCTGATCAATGATGATAAAATCCAAGCCACTGCTATTATCCAAATATGTACCCACATACACACATGCAGGTATTTGCTGTTTGGAAGCAACATTTTATTACAGGGCCTCAAGTGTGCCAGCTTCTGGGCTGGTGATTGTAAAAAAAAGCAAGTGAATGGCATGGGAAGCAAAGTGTGTGTTTGTTCACTGCTTTTGTTCTCTTCCAGGATGTCTACCCTAAGACAACCAAGAGTGCAACGATGCAAAAGAGCACTAAATTACCAGCAGCAGTGACCTTAGCTAGTCACATCCTCAGGCTATTTATGTAATGTGGAAGTGCGTTTAAAATGGCTTTGCTGTTTATTTTAAGCACAGGAAGATTGAATCCATTAAAAACAACTAAGATACTAACACGAACAAAAAGCAAAAATTTTTATTAGTTGAAGCCACCTTCCAAAAATGTTATTTACTCAGAAAGCTTGTTAACGTCCTTAATGTTTACAATATTTAGCAATATTGGAGTTCATGTATACATTAATCAGTGTGCTGATGCATCGTGTATCTAAATGTTTGTATATTGATCACATTTGTGCACCTGTATATTAATTTAATACTAATGGTGTGAAGGCCCTTTTTTATTCTTTTTTGTGGCACGTATGCAGCCCTCCACCCCTTTTCCCATGCATGGTGTTTTTTGCGAGCTATGCCTGGTTTCCTTTTCACTCCCCATTCAAAGAAATATATAAAAGTTCAAATTACCCTTTTGCCCCATTCAAAATAAAACAATTAAAAAAAATACACATATTTGGTATTGCTGAGTTCAGAAACACCCGATCTATCAAAATATAAAGTAAATTAATAAAATCGCTAAACAGCGTAACAAGAAAAAAAAATCCAAATACCAGGATTACTATAAAATGCAATAACGGGCAATCAAAACATCCACCCCAAAATGGTATAAGTTAAAACGTCAGCTCAGTGCCCAAAAAATAAGCCTTCAGCCGGCCCCAAATCCCAAAAAACGGAGACGCTACGGGTCTCAAAATATGGCTCCATTTATTTTTTCTTACAAATTTTGAATTTTTTTTTTAAAAAAATGAAATAGAAAAGAATCTATTCATGTTTGGTATCTGCAAACTCGTACTGAGCTAGAGAATCATATTGCCATTATTGTCCTTACCAACTGTCTGATGACAAGAAAGGAAAGAAAGAAGGGTGTGAAAAGTCCACATCAAGTTCCTGTGTGTGACCAAAAGGGAAATTGCAGTTACAACAAATTCCATTGTCATGCCAGACTCCATACTCCTGACTATGCTGCTGGTCTGAGCTGTCAATTTTTAGATGCCCCATCACAAAACAGAAAGCAAGGGGCCGGAACCTTTAAAACAAGACAACCTCTTTGCATATCAGAGTACTACCACTATTTCAGTGGTGATTTATGTATTAGAATTAAATGGTTAAAATTTCAGATGCTAATAAGTAGATCCTATGAAAAATGTAATAGCATAGGTTGTGACCATATTTGCTATAGTATACCTGACTTTCATGCATAGCATACAAGACAAATATACAGTAGCTTCCATCTGCTAAGGAATTCATCTTTCCATATAACTCATTTGGACTGAGACTCTATTACTATTGTAATAACAGGTGAATAGTATCAGTATGTAAGTATCTTCAAGGCATGTAAGATATATAGAATCAATCCATAACAAGTCAAATTCATTTCAAATTTCTAAAAAAAAAATTAGATACTGGTGAATCTCAATTTTTTGATATACAACAAATATTTTCACACAAATGCAGTAAAATGGTGGCCAGCCAGTTGCTTTTTTGTCTTCTTCTTAGGGCCAGGGGAGAGTTAAAAATTACAATAAAATCATTTATAACTAACAAATAAAGTAGCACTCTGTAGCACTATAGTATGCAAACACGAAATATATGAAATTTTTTCATAAGTATTCTCAATTATTCCTATTTTCTAGAGCAGTAATGAAATTCAAATTTCATATATTCCATGATTCCATACTGTAGTGCTAGAGTGCTACTTTATTTGTTGGTTCTATATGAAGATGGCTACTCTTAGTAAACACCTGTACACACCAGTTTTCTGTTTTGGAAGTGATGGTCAGTCTTTTGATATTAATAAAATCATCTATGCCCTCATTTATCCTTACATTGTCTCTGACACCCCCACACCTACATGGTATTCCATAAGAGCCATAGGTTCTTCTAGATCTTCCTTACTGTGCGAAGGCTAGTGATTAAACTCACAGGGGGGATGTCATCAAGATTTCCAAAGAGAACATTAAGAGCATAATGAACATCTTTTTATGCCAATTGAGGCACTTTTGATTTTGATCAATTTAATTCAGACTAACTCAAAATTTACCTGCCAAACTGAGCATTTCTGCTTGAAACAAATTTTGGAAAATTATTTCAGCTTTTTTCAGAATCATGAAGTCATGAGCTTAATAATTAGAGCTTTAGGTTAATTTGTGATTTAATAAGTTAATAAAAGTGATATCATCAAAAACATGCAGCTCTATGCTAGCAGGATTAAAGCTTTGCGCTGGTTAACTGGACAGCTAAATACCTTGCAACTGACTTTAGTGGGGGTACCGAACCCGGCACTCCTATCAGTCAGGTGTTAATAATCTCTGCTGGCAGCTATATGTAAACAAGAATACCATAGCTCCTGCACAATGTTTAGTGACCACTGCCAGATGCTGCAACTCAGGTCCTATTCTCTTCTTATAGGAGCTGCTCTGCTGTACCTGGCAGTGGCCACTAAACATTGTGATGGAACTGTTGTGTTTTGCTTGTAATGCTATTTACACCAAGTAAACGCCTGGTTACCCAAAGCCACTGACAGATGTTGATAACTGCTGAGGGATAGGGGTGCTGGGTAACCTCAGCAAAAAGTCAAAATATAACAGCTAGATGAATGGGTCAGAACATCTTTAAAATGGCACATTTTTTAGAGTGTTTCCAGTATGTAAAAATAGGTATATTCCAGTTTGTAAAAAAAGGTAAAGAGAAGGACACCTGAAGAAAAGGCATCATGGGCATCTAAGGCTCATTCAAGACAGGGAAAGTAAAGGCTCCATAGTCTGGTCTAAGCCTATAGAAGAGCCATTTTAACTAATAATTGCTGAAAACTTGTCACTCTGCTCATGCCGATGCCTATTCACCTATTCATTGTCAAAAACATCTACATTGATCACCTGGGCATCCAAACAGGACGATTAATTAGAAGAAGAAAGCCTGTTCTTATGACAATTTTTACGTCATGTGGAGGGATTGGTCCATGAACATCACTTACTTGGCAAAGGATGGCACCAGGATGTATTATGGAAAGAAGACATACTGGGGGAAACAATTTAATAGATTCTATAGAATATGCTCTAAAATTGATGCTGATCCATGGGCGACCTACCCTACAAGACTTAAAGGAGTTTTCCAGTCTAAAATGAAATGTCTGTAGTTACTCTGTATGACTGCAGGCTTGTGAATCCTGTTGGTATATGCAACAGTTGTGGACTTCTTTGTTTGTGTGAAGGAGGACTTTATGCTGATCTGACAGTATATGGCGATGTTGTGTAAAGTTTCCTGGTTTACTGTATTGTAAAGAAAAAAGTCTCTCTTGTACTTACTGTTTTGTTCTAACTTCCTGGTGCAGTACTGTGTGACTGTGCATTTTTTCCTTTACCTCATGTTCTGAGAAGTAAAAGATTGTTATCCCATGTAATCTGCTCTGTGAAGTTTCTACCGGAACTGTGGGTATTCAGAAGCTGTGCAACAGGTTATGGGCCCAGCAACCGAGGACCCCAGGCACCGAGGACCCCAGACACCCAGGACACCGGAACTCTCAGCAAGACCCTGGTGAATGCAGAAGAATTCTTCAGTACAATTCTCTCCAAGCATATATTCTCTATTATGGAAGTGATGTCACAGCTGAGATCAATTGGTGAAGATATTTAGGAAAGCCATGTAGCAGCAATATTATTGTGCAGTTTACCAGATTCATATACTGCTTTGATAAATACACTAGAGACAAAACCTGGATCAGACATTACGTTACAGCTTGTGAAGACCAGGCTCATAGATGAATAACAAAGAAGTAAAGCCAAAACAAATGATTCTTCTACTGAAAAATATAATGGAAATGCTCTTAAAGCTACGGAATCAAAAAGACACTAAAATAAAGAGACAAGAGAATGTTTCAGATGTGAGAAAAAAGGACATTTAAAGAAAGACTTTGCTATATGGAAAGCAGAGCAACAGAAATTACATCATAAAGAGAATGCACAGAAGGTGAAAAATACAATTTCTGATTCATGTGAAAATAATTGAAATGGCACATTTAAAGTGACTGATAAGAAAAATCATCATTGGGTTGGTTTATTGACTCAGGAACAACAAGTCACATGACAAGTAATAAAAATGTCTTTACTGAACTTAATTTAAATAAGAAGGAAGCCATTTATCTTGCAGATGGAAGCAAAATAACTGCAGAAGGTGTTGGACAAGGAATGCTAAACTGTTCTAACAAGTTTGGGCATGATTCAAAAATACTTGTACAGGATGTGCTATATGTTCCAGGATTAGAAGGAGGATTGTAATCTGTAAAACGTTTAACAGCTAAAGGACTTACTGTAAAATTCAAAGATGATGAGTGTACAATCCAAGCAGGAAACAAGGTAATAATCAATGCATGAACAATTATATCATCTTGACACATTAAAGAAACAGATGAAGTTGTGTACACATGATCACAAGAATTGTATTCACATGTGGCATAGACGTATAAGACACAGACATCCTGAAAGTATAATGGAGCTACAAAGGAAAGAAGTGACAAAGGATCTATTGATATCTGATTGCTCAATTACCGTAAGATGTGAATGCTGTATAAAATCCAAAGCCACAAGGATATCTATTCCTAAAGAAAGTGAAACAAAAAGCACAAGACCACTTGATTTGGTGCATACTGACGTATGTGGACCCATGAAAGTGACTACATCAGGAGGCAATAGATATATGGTGAATTTTATAGATGACTACTCAAGATACACAGTCACATACTTGATCAAGAACAAAAGCAAAGTTTTCAATAAACTAGTAGACTACGTGACAAAGTCGAATAACAAGTTTCAGAGGAAGTCAATTGTCATTAGAAGTGATAATGGAGGTGAATTAACAGGACATCAAATAGAAAACTACTTAAGAAAAAATGGTATCGAGCATCAAAAGACTGTTCCATACACACCTGAACAAAATGGAGTAGCAGAAAGGAAAAACAGAACTCTGACTGAAATGATAAGGTGTAGTGTTGAGCGAACATGCTCGACACTGCTCGGTACTCTCCCGAGCATCACGCTACTCGGGATGTTCGGCGAGCACCGAGCATTTCCGGGTTACTCGGGCGGGAGCTCGGGTCTCCGCCCTGCATGTTTGGCGCTCTTTACAGAGCCAATCAACATGCAGGGATTGCCAGCCAGTCACTGTAATGCCGCAGCCATGTTGTTTGTGGGCATTACAGTGATTGGCTGGCCGCACAGCATCACCTCGAGTATTCAAAACCGGGCGCCGCCATCTTGGACACAGTCGCTCCGGATCAGACAGTGTAGGGACAGCGCTGCTGATTTAGGGAGAGATATATCCTGCAAAATAGTTAGAGTAGGGTCTGTAAAGGCTGCCAGATCAAACAAACAGTCCTTCTCAGGACTAATATCCATCCCAGGTATATCAGGCAGGCAGGCAGGCTGTATAGGAGACGCAGTGGTTATACCAGCAAACGCTGCATTACAGTCCTGTGTGCTGCTCCTGTTGCTGAAATTGCTGGACTTAGCTCCAGGTCCCAGGGGCCAGGAAAAATCCTTTTTTTTTTTCTAAATCCACTTTTTTTTTACCTCCTTCACAATGTACAAATACCCATCTTATTAACCTTTTGGTGTCCCCCCCCCCCCCCAAAAAAAAAAGTGTGCCTCTGATTTTTCAGACACAAATATATCTGTTGAAAATAGTCTGGTGTAGGCCCGAGAAATGCAAGTGTGGTTTTGCAGTTCCACGGTTCAAACCTCTGTATTATCCACTTTTGGGCCATTTGTATCTAAATAAAACAGTTTGAGTGTGTCGCTCACTGTTCAGCCGCAAATATATATATATTCAAAAAAGTCTGGTATACACCAGTAAATTATAACTGTGGTTTTGCTGTTCCACGGTAAAACATCTCTATTATCCTGCTTTTGGCATTTTTTGCCATAAAAAATAAATAGTGTCTCCTGATTGTTCAGACACAAATATATCTGTTGAAAATAGTCTGGTGTAGGCCCGAGAAATATAAGTGTGGCTTTGCAGTTTCACGGTTCAAACCTCTGTATTATCCACTTTTGGGCCATTTGTATCTAAAAAAACCAGTTTGAGTGTGTCGCTCACTGTTCAGCCGCAAATATCTCTATTTAAAAAAGTGTGGTATACCCCAGTAAACAATAACTGTGGTTTTGCCATCCCACGGTAAAAAATCTCTATTATTCAGGTTTTGGTAGTTTTTTCCGTAAAGAAAAACAGTAGTGTCTACTGACTGTAGTGACACAAAATATATCTGTTGAAAATAGTCTGGTGTAGGCCCGACATCCCAGTGTGGTTTCGCAGTTCCACGGGTCAAATCGCTGTACTATCCAGTTTTGGGCCTTTGGTATCTAAAAAAAAAGCAGTTTGAGTGTGTCGCTCACTGTTCAGCCGCAAATATCTCTATTTAAAAAAGTGTGGTATACCCCAGTAAACAATAACTGTGGTTTTGCCATCCCACGGTAAAAAATCTCTATTATTCAGGTTTTGGTAGTTTTTTCCTTAAAGAAAAACAGTAGAGTCTCCTGACTGTTGTGACACAAAAATATATCTGTTGAAAATAGTCTTGTGTAGGCCCCACATCCCAGTGTGGTTTCGCAGTTCCACGGGTCAAATCGCTGTACTATCCAGTTTTGGGCCTTTGGTATCTAAAAAAAAAGCAGTTTGAGTGTGTCGCTCACTGTTCAGGCACAAATATCTCTATTTAAAAAAGTGTGGTATACCCCAGTAAACAATAACTGTGGTTTTCCTCTTCCACGGTTCTAATCTACTCTTTATTACCCTTTTTCCATTGATAGTGCAAGTGTAAGCTATTTTACTTCATTTACAATGGGCAAGGCGCGTGGCAAGGGACGTGGAAGTGGACGTTCTGGTGATGGTTCGTGCAGAGGACGGGGCCGTAGCCAAGGTGAAAATGTGCCACAACCAACAGCCACATCTTCTCGCTCCCACTTCTTGACCGAATTACTAGGGAAGCACAGAACAACACCAGTATTGAGAACTGATCAGTGTGAACAGGTTATTAATTGGATAGCAGACAATACTTCCAGTTACCTGGGCACCACCACCTCCGGTCTGTCTTCCACACGGTCAACTCTTAGTAGCCGTGAGTTTCGACCGCATACTCCTCCTCACCCTGATGCTCCTTCCTCCCACCATGCCGATTGTCGTCAGACAGCAAGTGATCCCACACTTGGACACTCTGAAGAGCTGTTCACTGGTCCATTTCCATATTTGGGCCCCTCGCCTGATACGCTTGAAGTGGTGGAAGAAGAGAACCCATGTTGCGATGCCCAAATATTTGAACAGCCACGGCCACAGGAAGTCGACGTTGGCAATCTGTCACAAGAGGTGGACGATGACGATACACAATTGCCAGGAAGTGAGGAGGAGGATCGTGGTGCGCAAGTGGAAGAGGAGGAGGTGGTGGATGATCTAGTAACTGACCCAACGTGGAAGGAGGACATGCAGAGTGAGGCCAGCAGCACACAGGGGGAGGGAGGCAAAGTACCCCAACAGGCAGGAAGAAGCAGTGTGGTGGCCGCAGACAGAAGGCAGGCACCCGTTCCCCGTAACACCAACACGAGGGACGTTGCCAGTACAAGCGGTAGGTCTTCCAGAGTCTTTAATTTTTTTAAAGACTCTGCTGATAGCCCCAAAAAGGCCATATGTTCCACCTGCCATGCCAGCATCAGCAGGGGTGACAAAACTACCAGCCTGACCACCAACAGCATGATCAGGCACATGGCAGCAAAGCACCCGACTTTGTGGGGCGAAACCCAGGGTCCACGACCAGTGTCAGCGGGTGTCACCACTGCTTCTTCCACTGTTGTGCATGCAATAGAACCCCCTGTTGTGTGTGCAAGGCAATCCCCTGTCCATGCTGCATGTAAAGATGCCCCCTCCTTTCAGTCTTCACTTGTTATGGCAGTTTCTCAAGAAACAGCATCAACGTCCACGTCCACGTCCCACTGCAGTGTTCAATTGTCCATATCCCAGACCTTTTAACGAAAGCGGAAATTCGCAGCTAACGTACCACAGGCCACAGTCCTAAATTCGCACATTTCACGACTGCTTGCATTGGAAATGCTGCCTTTTAGGCTGGTGGAGACGGAATCCTTCCGCAATCTTATGGCGGTGGCCGTCCCTCGGTACTCGGTCCCCAGCCGACGCTATTTTGCCCGGTGTGCCATCCCCGCACTACACAAGCACGTGTCCCAAAGCATCTGCCGTGCCCTCAACAACACAGTTACTGGGAGAGTCCACCTGACAACGGACACGTGGACAAGTGCTTTTGGCCAGGGACGGTACATCTCTCTGACGGCACACTGGGTAAACATAGTGGAAGCCGGGACCCAGTCGGACCTTGGGACGGAACACATCCTCCCCACACCGAGGATTGCGGGCCCTATGTCAGTCAGAGTTGCCCCCACAGTGTACAGCTCCTGCGCATCCTCCTGCTCCTCCTCCTCATGTTCAGCCTCTATCTCAGATATCACCACATCAGTTACAAGATGGAAGCATTGCAGTACTGCCTCCGCCAAGCGGCAACAGGCTGTGCTGAAACTCATAAGCTTAGGTGATAAACCTCACACTGCTTGTGAGTTGTGGACAGCTGTGAAAGAGCAGGCAGATCTGTGGCTGAGACTGCTGAACCTACATCCCGGCATGGTCGTGTGTGATAATGGCCGTAACCTGGTGGCAGCTCTGAGGCGAGGTGAGATCACACACGTACCATGCCTGGCTCATGTGCTTAACCTCGTGGTTCAGCGGTTTCTTAAATCGTACCCCGAGTTGCCAGATCTGCTCGTCAAAGTACGCCGCCTGTCAGCTCATTTTCACAAGTCGGCTACAGCTTCTGCCGCCCTTGCTGTGTTGCAGCAGCGTTTGCAGCTTCCGGCACACCGACTGGTGTGTGATGTCCCCACACGTTGGAACTCTACCCTCCACATGTTGCAAAGGATTTGTGAGCAGAAGAGAACAGTTGTGGAGTACCAGCTACAACAAGGACGTCGATATTCAGGTCAGACTCCACACATAAGACCTCAGGGGTGGACCTGGATGTCTGACATATGTACCATCCTGACAAACTTTGAGGAGGCCACCAAGATGGTGAGTGGCGATGACGCCATCATTAGTGTCAGCATCCCACTTGTCTGTCTTTTGCAACGCTCTCTGCAGAGAATTAAAGAGGAGGCATTGCAGCCAGAGTATGATGAGATGGATCAAGAATCCGTAGCGGGCGATTACACACAGCCCAGCCTCATCTCATCCCAACGTGCATTGGGGGACAATGAGGGAGAGGAGGAGGAGGAGGAGGAGGAAGAACAGTAGCTGCTATCATGCTTTGTAGACGGTAGTACCTGTACAAGTGTCATACCGTCGGTTCAGCGTGGGTGGACTGAGGACAGGGGGGAGGAGGAAGAGGAGGAGGAGGAGGATGAGGAGAGCATGGTCAGTCGTCATCTTGGTGAGGACACGGAAATCTTGCCCGTTACCAGTCAGGCACGCATGGCTGACTTTATGTTACGCTGCATTAACCGTGACCCTCGCGTTGTCAAAATGTTGGGTGACAGTCATTACTGGTTGGTGACACTTGTAGACCCCCGCTACAAGGAGAACTTTCACTCTCTTATTCCTGAGGTGGAGAGGTCTACAAAAATGGGGCAATACCAGAAGGCCCTTGCTGCAGAACTCTTAAAAAAAATCCCATCTGAACACGCTAGCGGCAGAGGTCACAGTTCGTTGCCCAAACAATGCGTACAGGCGAGAGAGATGCAACTCCAATCGAGCAGAGGCAGGGGAACACTGTCAACATTCTGGGACAGTTTTCTGACACCCGCCCAGCTTACAGGCCCTGAGGCGCGGGCTACTCTCACAAGGAGTGGTAAGTTTCAAAAGATGTTGAGGGAGTACCTTGCCGATCGTACCAGCGTCCTCCGTGATTCCTCTGTGCCTTTTAATTATTGGGTATCCAAGCTGGACACTTGGAATGAACTCGCTCTGTACGCCTTGGAGGTCCTGGCCTGCCCTGCCGCTAGCGTGTTATCGGAGCGTGTTTTTAGCGCCGCTGGGGGAATTATAACTGATAAGCGCACTCGCCTGTCAACAGACAATGCTGACAAGCTGACCCTTATCAAAATGAACAAGGGCTGGATTGGGCCAGACTTCTCATCACCACCAAATGATAGCAGAGTAACATAAAGTCAAATCCACTGTGTTATTTCGGGAGGTGTATTCACATGCACCGCTTCACACCAACACATGGGTATACGCTTCCTCGTTTTGGCTGTTTAATCTTCTTCTCCTTATCCTCAGCCTCCACCACCACTATACCACCAGGGTGCCAGCATTGCAAGTTCCTCCGTCCTAATTTTTGGCAGCTTTTGCTGGAAAGCATAAGCAAATACCATGGGACACCCACTCCCCAATAATGGGACTTATGTTTGTAATATGCTGTACTGCATGGCTCTTGTAATGGGCATTGCAAGTTGCTCTGTCCTAATTTTTGGCAGCTTTTGCTGGGAGAGCATAAGCAAATACTATGGGAGACCCACTACCCAATAATGGGACTTATGTTTGTAATATGCTGTACTGCATGGCTCTTGTAAGGGGCATTGCAAGTTGCTCCGTCCTAATTTTTTGCAGCTTTTGCTGGGAAAGCATAAGCAAATACTATGGGAGACCCACTCCCCAATAATGGGACTTATGTTTGTAATATGCTGTACTGCATGGCTCTTGTAAGGGGCATTGCAAGTTGCTCCGTCCTAATTTTTGGCAGCTTTTGCTTGCAAGGCATAAGCAAATACTATGGGAGACCCACTCCCCAATAATGGGACTTATGTTTGTAATATGCTGTACTGCATGGCTCTTGTAAGGGGCATTGCAAGTTGCTCCGTCCTAATTTTTGGCAGCTTTTGCTTGCAAGGCATAAGCAAATACTATGGGACACCCACTCCTCAATAATGGGACTTATGTTTGTAATATGCTGTACTGCATGGCTCTTGTAAGGGGCATCGCAAGTTGCTCCGTCCTAATTTTTGGCAGCTTTTGTTGGGAAAGCATAAGCAAATACTATGGGAGACCCACTCCCCAATAATGGGACTTATGTTTGTAATATGCTGTACTGCATGGCTCTTGTAAGGGGCATTGCAAGTTGCTCCGTCCTAATTTTTGGCAGCTTTTGCTTGCAAGGCATAAGCAAATACTATGGGACACCCACTCCTCAATAATGGGACTTATGTTTGTAATATGCTGTACTGCATGGCTCTTGTAAGGGGCATTTCAAGTTGCTCCGTCATAATTTTTGGCAGCTTTTGTTGGGAAAGCATAAGCAAATACTATGGGACACCCACTCCCCAATAATGGGACTTATGTTTGTAATATGCTGTACTGCATGTGACGCGCCCCCTGGGCCGTGTGTAGACGTGTGTGGGATACCCGGTGCCGGGTTTCTGGGGTCTGTAGTCTCCGTGGCGGTGACCCGGTCCCATGGCTCAGGCTGGTCAAACCAGTGGCAGTCTTTCTTAGGTTTTGAGGTTAATTGTCCGACAGCGCCACCCGTGGATTGCGGTCAGGGAGTACCACTGCTGCGAGGCAGACCGTTGAGGCTGGTGTTGTGTGCGCAGCATAGAATGGGATAACTCCCCTCGGGAGGAGTATAGCCTCAGGGCAGTGAGTGTGGATGATGGGGGTGATGGTGCACGAGCGCAGCTGGAACGACTCAGAGTCTTTGCAGTGCAGTTCAGAGTCTTTACTGATGGTTATAAGGTAGACTCTCCCGGGAGTACTGGCTAGCATAAGAGGCCTGGTCAGTCGGTGAGCAAGCAGGAGTTCCCCTGGCCAGGTGGAGTTGTAGGCCTCCCCGTCTGTCTGCACTCTTCCTGGCTACCTTGCTGTAAGCGGGTAGAAGTAGCCCACGTCCCTGAGTGTACCGTGTAGTGCTCACCCGTATGGCTGGTGACTTGGGGCCTTCTGTTAGTCTCCGCTCCACGACGGCGGTGCTGGTCCCTTGCTTGTGACTGAGAATCCGGGCTTCTATGGCCAGAGGACCTGAAATCCCCTGCCGGCTGGTTTCTGCTGCTGGATATATAAGTCCTCACAGCTTCGGACTCCTGTGTCCGGTTCCTATTGGCTTCTGCCAGGGCGAGCTCTGCTCAGCTTCCAGCCCCTGGTCTTTAGCTCCTAGCTCCTACAGAGCTCCTTGCTGTTACTTTCCCTTGCTCTCACTCTGACTCTGACTGTTCTCTGACTCACTCAACCCCGCCCCAGATCCAGTTTATAAGGGCAGAATTCTCCCCTCCCAGGACTGGGGCAGGAGGATGTTGCATGTTTAAGGGATCCTGACCAGGAAACCTCCCACTTGCTCTCCGACGTAATATCTCTATTACTGTGGTGACCAGACCCCTGGGGTGCCACACATGGCACTTGTAAGGGGCATTGCAGTTCCTCATAATTTTTGGAAAGCCTTCCATTCACTGCTTAGGCCAACAGTGCACGGGAGGCCCAGTTGCTATAAATCGAAAAAAAGGTTTAGTCAACACCCTCTGACCTCCATGTCATTTCCAAGGGGCATTGGAGTGGCTCGAAATTTTTGGTAGGCATTGCAATCACTGTATGCCCTATAACTGTGTAGCCGAACCGCTCCTTTTGTTACAGAAACATATCCTACAAGACATATCTGGTTGACTGGCCTGATATTGATGTGAATGGTCCCTGTTCCTCCTGCTCTTTCTCCTTTGCCACCACCTCATCCTTTATTTATCACCTGAAGCTTTGTTTTAACGGGAGTCATAGAACTGAGATAGTAGCAGGAAAACATCCAGCAATCCTCGGAGGAGGTAGGATATGCGCCAAAACGCGGACCACCTCAGGCCTAGCCGCTACTACGTACATGCGCTTGCATTCCAAGAAAACAAAGCAGATGCTAACTTATATCATCATCATCATGCTCCTCACCTAGGCACTCTCAACTCCCCTGATGGAGAAGCCAGGGCCCACCGGAGGAGTCTGGTTCTCTGGTGGGCTCGTCCAATGCTGCCCTAAAGCAGGCCAGGCTAAGAAAAGTGTGGGGGAAGGTGACAGGAGAAATCAGGGCGGCTGGGGACCGAGTATGGACACCTGGCCGCCACTTGGCGGCTGGGGACCGAGCGTGAACACCCGGCCGCCGGGCGGCTGGGGACAGAGTATGGATACCTAGCTGCCAAAGCGGCCATGAGGTAGTGGCCAGCTTCGGCCTCCTCCAAACTAAAAGGCCCCATTTCAAGTGAAAGCTAGCAGTATAGTATTGCAGCCTGCAGGTGGGTGGGTGGTTGGCTGCATATTTTCGCTTGCATTGCAAGGAATGGGGGAGGTACAATTGAACACTGCCCTGGGACAAGGACTTGCACGGGGATAGTTGCAAGTCTGCATCTTCTGATGCGGCAAGGATCACTTCTGATGGGCACACTTTTAGACAGTGACCTGGGGGTCAGAGATGCTTCCAGGGGTCTTCCCCATGCTGATCCCTTGTCTTTTCAGCACTGTATGCATGTGTCACACAGCACATGGCCAGATAAGGTTGTAAAATGTTAAAATGACATTTCCCGGTGAACGCATTTGTCACGGTTGAAAGCAATACAAAAGTGCAAAAACGCATGAAAAATGCTACTTGTGAACATAGCCCAAGGTGTGGAGGAGTATTTTTGTTTTTGGTTATTTATTTTACCTTATACACAAGTTTTTACCCTGGAAATGAAATTCCTTAACATATTTCACAGGAAAACCGTTTCAGTTTTGTTTTTGAACGTTTTATTGTGAGCCCGCAAAAGTGGCTTAATACCTTTGACCACGTTGTTGACAGCAGTGACCTGGGGGTCAGAAATGCTTCCAGGGGTGATCCCCATGCTGCCCCCATGTCTTTTGAGCACTGATATTATCGTTTTGGGCACTTTTTAGGCTTTCTACAGACTGCCGGGGGTGCTGCCGCAAAAATGCTCGGGTCTCTCATAGACTAACATTGGGCTCGTTGCTCGGGTCGAGCACCCGAGTATCACGGTAAGCTCGGCCCGAGCTTCGAGCACCCGAGCATTTTAGTGATCGCTCAACACTATCAGTCGTCATCTTGGTGAGGACACGGAAGTCTTGCCCGTTACCAATCTGGCACCCATGGCTGACTTTATGTTACGCTGCCTTAACCGTGACCCTCGCATTGTCAAAATGTTGGGTGACAGTCATTACTGGTTGATGACACTTTTAGACCCCCTCTACAAGGAGAACTTTCACTCTCTTATTTCTGAGTTGGAGAGGTCTACAAAAATGGGGCAGTACCAGAAGGCCCTTGCTGCAGAACTATTAAAAAATTCCCATCTGAATACGGTAGCGGCAGAGGTCACAGTTCGCTGCCCAACTAAGGCATACAGGCGAGAGAGACGCAACTCCAATCCAGCAGAGGCAGGGGAACACTGTCAATGTTCTAGGACAGTTTTCTGAGACCTGCCCAGCTTACAGGCCCTGAGGCGCAGGGTACCCTCACAAGGAGTGGAAAGTTTCAAAAGATGGTGAGGGAGTACCAGCGTCCTCCGTAATTCCTCTGTGCCTTTTAATTATTGGGTATCCAAGCTGAACACTTGGAATGAACTCACTCTGTATGCCTTGGAGGTCCTGGCCTGCCCTGCCGCTAGCGTGTTATCGGAGCGTGTTTTTAGTGCCGCTGGGGGAATTATAACTGATAAGCGCACTCGCCTGTCAACTGACAATGCTGACAAGCTGACCCTTATCAAAATGAACAAGGGCTGGATTGGGTCAGACTTCTCATCACCACCAAATGACAGCAGAGTAACATAAAGTCAAATCCACTGTGTTATTTCGGGAGGTGTATTCCCATGCATCGCTTCACACCCACACATGGGTATACGCTTCCTCATTTCGGCTGTTTTTTGCTCTTCTCCTTATCCTCAGCCTCCACGACCACTATACCACCAGGGTGACCGTGGTCCATGTTGCCAGCATTGCAAGTTCCTCTGTCCTAATTTTTGGCAGCTTTTGCTTGGAAGGCATAGGCAAAGACTATGGGAGACCCACTCCCCAATAATGGGAATAATGTTTTTAATATGCTGTACTGCATGGCTCTTGTAAGGGGCATTGAAATCGTCTTGTTAAGCTACTGTGACCTCCACGTCTCTTCCAAGGGTTGCTAATATTGTCTTTTTATTCCACTGCGACCTCCACCACTCATCCAAGGGGCATTAAAAGCGTCTTGTTAAGCTACTGTGACCTCCACGTCTCTTCCACAGGGCGTTGATATTGTCTTTTTATTCCACTGTAACCTCCACCACTCTTCCAAGGGGCATTGATATTGTCTTTTTATTCTACTGCGACCTCCACCACTCTTCCAAGGGGCATTAAAACCGTCTTGTTAAGCTACTGTGACCTCCACGTCTCTTTCACGGGGCATTGATATTGTCTTTTTATTCCACTGTAACCTCCACCACTCATCCAAGGGGCATTAAAACTGTCTTGTTAAACCACTCTGAACTCCACGTCTCTTCCAAGGGGCATTAAAACCACCTTGTTAAGCTACTGTGACCTCCACATCTCTTCCAAGGGGCATTAAAACTGTCTTGTTAAACCACTCTGAACTCCACGTCTCTTCTAAGGGGCATTAAAACCGTCTTGTTAAACCACTCTGAACTCCACAGCTCTTCCAAGGGGCATTGACATGTTGTTTTTAATTACCTCTAACCTCCACGACTCTTGCAACGGGCATTGCATTTCCTCCTAATTTTTGTCAGCTTTTGCTTTTCAATGCATAGGCGAACACTAAGGGAGACCCACTCCCCAATAATGGGTAAAAGGTTTTTATTACGCTGTAATCCACGTCTGTTTCAAGGGGCATTGCAGTGCCTAATAATTTTTGGAAAGCCTTCCATTCCCTACTTAGGCCAACAGTGTACGGGAGACCCAGTTGCTATAAATGGAAAAAACGGTTTAGTTAAGGCCCTCTGACCTCCATGTCACTTCCAAGGGGCATTGAAGTGCCTCGAAATTTTTGGTAGGCATTGCATTCACTGTATGCCTTATAACTGTGTAGCTGAACCGCTCCTTTTGGTACAGAAACATATCCTACAAGACATGTGTGGTTGGCTGGCCTGATATTGATGTGAATGGTCCCTGTTCCTCCTGCTCTTTCTCCTTTGCCACCACCTCATCCATCATTCATCACCTGAAGCTTTGTTTTAACGGGAGTCATAGAACTGGGATAGTAGCAGGAAAACATCCAGCAATCCTCGAAGGAGGTAGAAAATGCTCCAAAACGCTGACCACCTCAGGCCTAGCTGCTACTACATACATGCGCTTGCATTTCAAGGAACAGAAAGCTAAGGAGGTGGATGGCCTCATGATCATGAATAATTTACTCGTTGTGTAGGAGGCCGACCACTGCTGCTGTCTACCTTCTGAACTTTGTGTTGAAGCCTGATTGACCCAGGACCCGCAATCCTCTATGTCTGGAGGACTTGTTGCATCCCAGTGTCCAACTGTGTCCCGGCTTCCACAATATTAACCCAGTGTGAAGGCGTCAGTGAGATGGACCATTCCTGGCCACTGTTATGATCTGCTACAGGGACTAAGGAAAGACAGGAGATCTGTCCCTACAATAGAACTAAACTAGATCCCTACGATGTAACGGGGAACCTGATCCTGCGATCAGACCCGCTAAAGTCCTCGGCTAGTCTGTACGAAGACCTATAGATGTGAGGGAGGGATCCCTACAAGAACTAGGGACTGGGATAAGTTGGACACCTCCTAGCAGAAATAGTAGCAGTCAAAGACAAACACACAACAAAAAGCATAGAGGTCAGAAGACCTAGCAAAACTAACAGAGAACGGCAACAGAGCACCAAGCTAGCTCAAGAGTAGTAAATACAATGAAGTCCAGCAAGGCCAGGAGGGCGGAGCCGGATTAAATTGGCAAAAATGGTCATGTGACCAGCAAACTAAAAAAAACCTAACAGGAGAGTTCTAACAGTACCCCATCTTCTAAGAGGATCCTCCGGATCCCCTAGGCCCAGGCTTACCAGGAAACCTCCTGTGAAAAGCTCTGACAAGTCTGGAAGCAGAAACATCATCCGCCCTCACCCATGAGTTATCCTCAGGTCCGAAACCCTTCCAAGCGACGAGATACTGCAAACTCCCTCTATACCGTCTAGAATTTAGGATGCGGGAAATTTCATATTCCCCGTCCTCCACCACCGGAGGAACAGTGGCAGAGGCGTCACCATCTGACACATCAGCTTTTTTCAACAGAGAAACATGAAACACCGGGTTAATCTTCCAGGACGTAGGAACCTCCATCCTAACAGCAGATTGGTTAACTATCTGAAACACCTTAAAGGGCCCTACGAACTTGGGACCCAATTTTTTAGAAGGAATCCTCAATCGCAGATTCTTAGAGGACAACCAAACCATGTCACCAACAGCAAACAAAACCTCTTGCCGTTTCCTATCAAAGTACCTCTTAGATTTTTTGTTAGCCTCCTGAAGATTACCACGCACATCCGTCCAAACTCTCTCCAAATCACCGGAAAAACTCTCCTCCTCAGGCACAGCCGAAACCAATTTGGAGAATGACCCAAAAGACGGATGTCTCCCAGAACAGCAAAAAAAAGGCGAACACCCAGCAGAAGAGGATGTATGGTTGTTAAGAGCAAATTCAGCAAGTGGCAGAAACTCAGACCACCCCTCTTGATTGTCTGCCACAAAACAACGCAAGAACTGCTCAACATCCTGGTTCTTCCTTTCTGTCTGGCCATTAGACTCAGGATGATATCCGGATGAAAACGACAAATGAACTCCCAACCTGTCACAAAGGGCACGCCAAAAACGAGCCACGAACTGAGGTCCCCTATCAGAAACAATGTCAGTAGGAACACCATGTAGTCTGACAATTTCCTTGACAAAGGCCTTAGCGAGTGTCTTAGCGCAAGGCAGTTTGATGAAGGGAACCAAGTGACACATCTTGCTAAAACGGTCCACGACCACCCAGATGACCGTGATACCTTCAGAGCGGGGAAGGTCAGTAATAAAGTCCATAGCCAGATGTGTCCAAGGTGCACTAGGAACCTCCAGAGGGCAAAGCAACCCCGCAGCAGGAGCATGCGAAGACTTGGATCTAGCACACACAGTACATTGGCGCACCCACTTAATGACTTCCTTCTGCCATCCAGGCCACCAAAAACTGCGACCCACAAGTCTCTTGGTCTCAGAAATTCCTGGATGATCTGCCAACCGAGACTCATGACACTCAACAAACAAATCTCTCCTAAAGGTCCTAGGCACAAACAACCTCCCATGGGGAGTGTTAGATGGGGCATTCTCCTGAGCTTTAAGAATCTCATCCTCCAAAACGGAGTCCAAAGCAGCAATCACAACACCTTCTTGTAAAATGCTCTCCTCTTCCTCCTCAACACCGACCATGGGAGAAAAGCTGGGAGACAAAACATCCGCTTTAACATTCTTGGTACCCGGGATGTAAGTAATGGAAAAATTAAACCGCGAGAAAAAAAGTGCCCACCTAGCCTGACGGGCATTCAAGCGTTTGGCAGCATAAAGATAGATCAGATTTTTATGATCAGTGAAAACCTGAATGGGAAATTCAGCACCTTCCAAGAGGTGACGCCAGTGTTCAAATGCGAGTTTAATCGCCAGCAATTCCCGATTACCAATATCGTAATTAAGTTCAGTCTCAGAAAATTTTTTTGAAAAAAAGGCACAGGGATGTACTCCATCCTTGTTTTCCTGAGACAACACCGCACCGACCCCCACCGAAGAAGCATCAACCTCAACCAAAAACGGCATAGTCACATCAGGCTGCATAAGGATGGGAGCAGAGGTGAACCTCTCCTTTAGAAACACAAAAGCTTCAATGGCCTCAGAAGTCCACTGAACCGCCTTAGCACCTTTCCTGGTGAGATCGGTCAGCGGTTTGACAATAATAGAAAAATTTTTTTTGAATATTCTGTAATAATTGGCGAAACCCAAAAACCTCTGTATCGATTTCAAACCAATAGGCCTAGGCCATTCCTGCACAGCTTGAACTTTAACCGGGTCCATCTCAAAACCTTCACTGGAGATAATGTAGCCCAAAAAATTAATTCTCTGTACAGCGAACTCACATTTCTCCAGCTTAGCAAAAAGCAAATTGTCCATTAATAACTGTAAAACCTCACGTACGCTCCGCCAATGAGACTCCAGATCAGGCGAATAAATCAGAATGTCATCCAAATACACAACCACATTTTTGCCGATTAAAGGTCTAAGGATGTCATTAATAAGATTCTGAAAAAATGCTGGAGCATTGGTAAGACCAAAAGGCATCACCAGATTATCAAAATGACCCACAGGAGTGTTAAAAGCAGTCTTCCATTCATCACCCTCCTTCATGCGCAACAAATTGTATGCCCCCCGGAGATCAATTTTAGAGAACCACTTGGCCCCCACTAACTGGTTAAATAAATCAGGAATCAATGGCAGTGGGTAAGGATTGCGTACAGTAATTTTATTAATCTCACGAAAGTCCAGACAAGGACGTAAACCGCCATCTTTTTTTTTTACAAAAAAAAATCCAACAGCCACAGGAGACTTGGAAGGCCTAATGTGACCGGCGGCCAAGCTTGTCTGTATGTATTCCTCCAAAGCCTTTCTCTCAGGAATAGTAAGATTAAATAAACGACTTTTAGGAAGAGTCGCTCGAGGGACAAATTCAATGGTACAATCATAGTCTCTATGGGGAGGCAAAATTTGTGACTCCTCCTCAGAAAAAACTCTCCAAAAATCCTGAATAGGTACAGGTAATTCCCCTTTTTCCACCGCAGCAATACGTCCGTTACAACACTTGTCATAACACTTAGGGCTCCAGGACTTAATTTCATTGGTAGACCAATCCAGTACAGGATTGTGCAATTTTAACCAGGGTAACCCCAATATTACTGGAGAAGGCAAATTATCCAATACCACCAAATCCAAATTCTCTTGATGAATACCATTAATAGTGAGGGGAAATTCACAGACCTTATGAGTAACACTCTTCAAGGGAGAGCCATCAACAGAAACCACAGCAATAGGGGATGACAAAGTTTTAGGTTCTAATCTAAGTTTTTCCAAGAATCCCCCATCAATGACATTCAGAGTAGAACCACAATCCACAAATACCCGAAATTCAATTAATTCATCCTGAGCAGCGGTAGTAGCAGATAGGAATACTCCCTTAGAATTTAAACACGTGCAATACGTGCATGACTGACCATTTTTTTTTCTTTCTTCATACGAAGCACACAGTTCTTAATAAAATGACCAGAATTTCCGCAATAGAAGCACAAGCCTTCAGAAAGCCTGCGGTCTTTTTCCTGAGAGCGGGGTGCCATTGCCCCAATCTCCATCGGCTCTCCATTGTCAGCACAGACCCTCTCAGGACTCGGAGCTGACATAGCAGAGGATTTGCTCTCATTAACCCTTGCACGCAGTCTCCTGTCCACCCGTATAGCTAATTGCATTGCCTCCTGCAAGTTTCCAGGTGTGGGATAAGCAATCAGTAAATCCTTAACCCTTTTACCTAGCCCTGCAAGAAACAAGCTTTTCAAAGCTGAATTGTTCCACCCCACCTGGGCAGACCACCGACGGAAGTGAGAACAATATTTTTCCACATTACCTGATCCCTGCCTCAAACGTCTCAATTCAGACTCAGCAGATGAGACACGATCAGGATCATCGTACAACAAACCCAAAGCAGAAAAAAAACTATCCACTGATCTAAAGCAAGGATCACTAGGTTGGAGAGAGAAGGCCCATCCCTGAAGATCTTTGCGCAAAAGTGACATTATGAACCCTATGCGCTGTGATTGATCACCAGAGGATCCGGGTCTCAAACGAAAATACAATAAACAAGCATTTTTAAAAGAAAAAAAATCTTGTTGTTCGCCAAAAAATAAATCAGGCAGACGTACCTTTGTTTCCACAAAATGTGCTCTAGAACAGCTACTCACGTGTTGTTGGAGCTTGGCCACCTCCAGAGAGAGTCCCTGCAAGCGTTGAGCCAAATTTTGAACCGAGGCCATGATGGAAACTGTCCCTACAATAGAACTAAACTAGATCCCTACGATGTAACGGGGAACCTGATCCTGCGATCAGACCCACTAAAGTCCTCGGCTAGTCTGTACGAAGACCTATAGATGTGAGGGAGGGATCCCTACAAGAACTAGGGACTGGGATAAGTTGGACACCTCCTAGCAGAAATAGTAGCAGTCAAAGACAAACACACAACAAAAAGCATAGAGGTCAGAAGACCTAGCAAAACTAACAGAGAACGGCAACAGAGCACCAAGCTAGCTCAAGAGTAGTAAATACAATGAAGTCCAGCAAGGCCAGGAGGGCGGAGCCGGATTAAATAGGCAAAAATGGTCATGCGACCAGCAAACTAAAAAAAACCTAACAGGAGAGTTCTAACAGCCACATTCACTTGTCCACGTGTTTGTGGTTAGGCTGTCCTTCCCACTAAATGCACTGGGGAGGGCACAGGTAATGTTTTGGTATGCGCGCTTGTGTATAAGGCGCACCGGGACAAATAGGGGCCGCTGGGGACCGTTTATGGACACCCGGCCACCCCCACGCGGCTGGGGACCAAGCGTGGACACCAGGCCGCCGGGCGGCTGGGGACTGAGTATGAATACCAGGCTACCGACGCAGCCATGACGTGGTGGCGAGATTCCACCTCCACATGCCTGAAAGGCCCAATATCAAGTGCAAGCAAGCTAGCAGTATGGTATTGCAGCCTGTGGGTGGGTGGGTGGCAGGCTGCATACTTGCGCTTGTATTGCAAGTTATGGGGGAGGTACAATTGAACACTGCCCTGGGACAAGGACTTGCACGGGGATAGTTGCAAGTCTGCATCTTCTGATGCGGCAAGGATCACTTCTGATGGGCACACTTTTAGGCAGTGACCTGGGTGTCAGAGATGCTTCCAGGGGTCTTCCCCATGCTGTTCAAATGTCTTTTTAGCACTGTATGCATGTGTCACACAGCACATGGCCAGATAAGGTTGTAAAATGTTAAAATGACATTTCCCGGTGAATGCATTTGTCACGGTTGAAAGCAATACAAACGTGCAAAAACGCATAAAAAATGCTACTTGTGAACATAGCCCAAGGTGTGGAGGAGTATTTTTGTTTTTGGTTATTTATTTTACCTTATACACAAGTATTTACCCTGTAAAGGATGTTCCTTAACCCCTTTCCGACCTGGTCAGTAATAGTACGCACCAGGTCGGAAAGGCCGGTTCAGCGGGGGCTCCGGCGGTGAGCCAGCACTGAAGCGAGCACATGTCAGCTGATTATTGGAATCGCAATCCACCCGCGGCTGTTAACATGTTAAATCTCTGACAGTGGCATTTAACTCGCGCTTCCAGGAGTCCTAAGCCCCGCCCATCAGTGACCCTGTCACGTGATCGCGGGTCACCAATGGGTGGGCATGACAACTCAGGGTCTGCAGCAGACGCCTGTGGTTGTCATGTCTCAATTGCTATGAGCGCCACCTAGTGGTCAGCGCTCATAGCAAGTGAGCATTTCTCCTGCATACAAACGATCTGCTCATCGCTTGTATGCAGTAGAAGCAATCAGACAACTGCTGCTTCTAGTTTCCTCTGGAGACTATAGAAGCAAGCAGAAAGTGTAAAAAAAAAGTTTTTAAAAAAATAAAAAAAATAAAAAATATATAAAAGTTTAAGTCACCCCCCTTTCGCCCCATTCAAAATAAAAAATATATATATAAAAAAAAAAACCACATACACATATTTGGTATCGCCGCGTTCAGAATCGCCCGATCTATCAATATAAAAGAAGAATTAATACAATCAGTAAACGGCGTAACGAGAAAAAAATTTTAAACGCCAGAATTAAGTTTTTTTGATCGCTACAACTTTGCAATAAAATGCAATAACGGGCGATCAAAACATCGGATCTACCCCAAAATGGTATCAATAAAAACGTCAGCCTGGCACGCAAAAAATAAGCCCTCACCTGGCCCCAGATCCCGAAAAATGGAGAAGCTAAGGGTCTCGGAAAATGGCGTCATTTTTTTTTGTTTTTTTTAGCAAGCTTTGGATTTTTTTTTCACCACTTAAATAAAAAAGAACCTATACATGTTTGGTGTCTATGAACTCGTAACGACCTGGAAAATAATGATGGCAGGTCAATTTTAGCAATCTGTGAACGTGGTAAAAAAAGGACCCAAAAAACAACTGTGGAATTGCATTTTTTTTGCAGTTTCACTGCACTTGGAATTTTTTCCCATTTTCCAGCACACTATATGGTAAAACCAGTGATGGTGTTTAAAAGTACACCTCGTCCCGCAAAAAATAAGCCCTCACATGGCCATATTGAACGAAAAGTAAAAAAGTTCTGGCTCTGGGAAGAAGGGGAGCAAAAAAGGAAAACACAAAAACAGAAAGACCCAAGGTCGTTAAGGGGTTAACATATTTCACAGGAAAGCCCTTTCACTTTCTGTTTTTGAACATTTTATTATGAGCCTGTAAAAGTGGCTTAATACCTCTGACCACGTAGTTGACAGCAGTGACCTGGGGGTCAGAAATGCTTCCAGGGGCAATCCCCATGCTGTCCCCATGTCATTTGAGAACTGTCACTATCGTTTTGGGCACTTTTTAGCCTTTCTACAGACTGCCGGGGGAGCCGCCGCAAAAATGTTCGGGTCTCCCATAGACTAACATTGGGCTCGTTGCTCGGGTCGAGCACCCGAGTATCACAGTGAGCTCGGCCCGAGCTTCAAGCACCCGAGCATTTTAGTGCTCGCTCAACACTAATAAGGTGTATGCTGACAGATTCCAAACAACTACATATCTACAGAACAGACTTTCTCTAGAAAACTGAAAAAAAACCATATGAACTATGGCAAGGTATGAGACCAAGTGTAAATCATTTAAGACTTTTTGGTTATAAAGTTTTTGTATTCATTCCAACAGAAAGCTTCAAAATAGGTCTATGGAAGGAATATTTGTTGGATATAGTGAAAATTGCAAAGGATATAGAATCCTAGATCCCAAAACAGACAGAGTTATGATAAGTAACAGTGTGACATTCATTGAGGATCTAAATGAAGACACTATGATTTCACTGGAAACAAAAAATGAGAAAAACAGCAATGATATAGCTGAAGGAATATCTGATGAAAAATAAGTTGAAATTAATAAAAAGCAGAATACTGAAAGTGAAGAGATACAACTACAAACAGACACAGAACCAAGACGTTCAATAAGAGAAAAAAAAGGAAAACCACCTTTCATACAAGGCAAGTACAAGTAAAATTTATGAGCCTACCTCTTGGGAAGACATATCTCGACTTCCTGAAGAAGAAGCCAATAAATGGATAGAGGCAACAGAAATAGAAATAAAATCCATGCATGACTCAAAAACATGGACAGTAACAGAATTACCAGAAGGTAGAAAAGCTATAGGATGTAAATGGGTTTTTAAAGTTAAGTACCGAACAGATGGCACAGCTGAACGATACCGAGCAAGACTCATAGCTAAAGGTTATTCTCAAAAATATGGAGAAGACTATGATGAAACATTTGCTCCAGTTGTCAAACATACTACAATAAGAACCTTGTTTGCAGTTGCAGCAATGAAACAAATGGAACTGAAACATCTGGATGTAAAGACAGCATTTTTGAATGGAAGTTTAACAGAAGATATTTACATGGAACAACCTCCAGGATTCAAAGATGAAAGTAACCCAAACATGGTTTGCAAATTACAGAAAAGTATATATGGTTTAAAACAAGCTGCTAAAGCGTGGAATGATAAAATCACGGAGGTGCTTACAAATGAAAAATTTAAAAGAAGCAAAGCTGATCCTTGCCTGCACACAAAAAGACTAGTGGACAGATGGATCTATGTACACATATATGTTGATGACATATTAGTTTGTTTTGAAAAAGAAAGGGATAAAGAGGACATACTAAAAATCCTGAATCAACATTTCGAGATCAAAGACTTAGGAAATGTGAAACAGTACTTAGGAATACAGATAGAAAGAGAAGAAGATGGAAGTTTCCTACTTAATCAAAATCACATGATTCAAGACATAACTGAAACATTTGGATTGAAGGATGCAAAAACAGCAAAGTCTCCAATGGAAACTAATTATCTTAAAGAGATGAGTAGTGAGAAAAATGTGTTACCAAATAATGAAGAGTACAGAATGGCAATAGGAAATTTACTGTATCTAGCGACTGTTACAAAGCCAGATATTGCAGCAGCAGTAGGAATTCTGAGTAGAAAAGTGTCCAAGCTAAATAAAGCGGATTGGAATGCTGTGAAGAGAGTATTACGTTATTTGAAAGGAACCAGCAATGTTAAACTGAAACTGCCTACAAGTGATAAATGCACTTTAACTGAATACATTGATGCAGATTGGGCTGGAGATCCAACTGACATAAAATCTACCAGTGGCTATCTTTTCTTTCTCTCAGGTGGACCAATTAGTTGGACTAGTAAAAAACAATCAATAGTAACGCTGTCGTCAACAGAAGCAGAATATGTTGCAGTAGCACATGCGAGTCAATAAGTTCTATTGTTAAGACAATTGCTAACAGACCTAGGAAAAGCACAGTTGGAACCAACAAAAATCAATGAGGACAATCAGGGATGTCTTGTTCTTGTTCAGATGGAAAGAGTTAACCCAAGAACCAAGCACATGGACGTGAAGTTTCATTTCTTGAGGGAACATCAGGAACAAGGAATCCTGAAATTAGAATATTGTCCAATTGAAGATATGAAAGCAGGCCTTTTCACAAAGGCATTGAATGCTGAAAAACATCAGAGACTAATGAAGAAATTAGGTTTGACTGAATAAGTCCTTACTGTTGAGAAAGGGTGTTGGTATATGCAACAGTTGTGGACTTCTTTGTTTGTGTGAAGGAGGACTTTATGCTGAACTGACAGTAGATGGCGATGTTGTGTAAAATTTCCTTGTGTACTGTATTGTAAAGAAAAAAAGTCTCACTTGTACTTACTGTTTTGTTCTTACATCCTGGTGCAGTACTGTGTGACTGTGCATTTTTTCCTTTACCTCATGTTCTGAGAAGTAAATGCTTGTTATCCCATGTAATCTGCTCTGTGAAGTTTCTACCACAACTGTGGGTATCCAGAAGCTGTGCACCAAATCCTCCCAGTGCACGTATTGTGTGCTGTAAGGATTAACCATTTTCTGCTCCGAAATGATGATGAAGTATGTAATATGCATATTCCCGGGCAGAACAAATCTATTGGGTGTGACCTCGATCAATACACTTGTATTGATGAGGCTGCACCCACTAGACAGCCGTGCCCACTAGAGTAAGGAAAAAGGACCCTATAAAGAAAAAAGAAGAGACATCGTCTCATGTATATTATCTTCAGAGAAGATAGAAGACAGGAGAAGGAATCACACTCACTAGATAAGTTGTGCTGTAAGAACATTCTCAGTAGATCTACTGCTGTCAACATTGCTTGACACGGTTGGCAAACTGACCCAGTATAGACTATTTGGAGAAAGAGAAAAAAAATGGGGTCCAGCGGCTGACACTCTTTCAGAATCAGTTATTCCACAAAATGTTTGTTTCAAAAATGTAAGTTTATTTTTAAAGTGGAAGTGTACTGTATAAGATAGTAAGGATGAGTAAATAGAGCTGAAGCAAATTAAATTTGTGCTGAACATTTAGGAATTCTAAGAACCAGGCAAATTTGAACAATTTGTGATTTACTTTTGGCAAATAAAGTAAAATGGCCTCAGGCAAGAAAAAAAAGATAATGCAGATTTAATTGATAGGAAGAGAGAAAGGAGAGCAGATCAAGTAATACCAAGCTAGGAAGTGCCACTTAGCTTGCTGCTACTGCTTACATGATCAGTGTGATTATAGTGTTGCTGCTGCAATTCAATAATATTGCTGAAAGAAAAAATCATTTAACTCTGACTGCCTTACAAAGTGTTTCTGTCACAAACAGTACTGACTATTGGCTGGTTGTTACCAGTCCGGGTGGTGGAACCTCTGTGCTGCTGTGCAAGGAAGGACCAGAGGGGCGTAACTAAGTGCCTACTCGGACCGACCCAGGTCACCCGGCGGCTCAGTCGACTCCGTGAACCAGTGAGGGACCGGGCAAGTGGACCAGGTGCCACTCTGGGACCAACCTTGTGTGATAGCAGGTGACTCCCACGGGTCAGATGACAGGAGCTGACCGGTACAGTGGATGAGCATGGCAGGAAGGCTGACAGGTGGTCTAGGTAGATAAGCAGGCAGGTACGGCTGATAGCCAGACAGGCGGTCTGGGTAGGCAAGCAGGCGAGCACGATAGGTTACTTGGCAGGTGCTCTGGGTTGGCAGGCTGGTGGGCATGGCAGATAACTGGCAGGTGCTCCAGGTAGACAGGCTGGCGGACACGGCAGGTATCTGGCAGACTGGCGGGCAGCACTATTAGACAGACTGGCGTGCTGGACTGTAGACAGACTGGCGGGCTGGACTGTTAGACAGACTGCCAGCGGAAACTGAAGGCTGAAGCAAGTGTTAGCACACGCAACAACAACCTTGCACAGGCACCTCCATTTTAGAGGCGGTGCCTTATATAGGAGAAGTCCTCCGCCATTGGCCTGGGACTTTTTAGGAAGGCGCGCGTCGCCCTAAGCACAGTGCCCAGGAAGCTGCGTGCGGTGCGCGCCACAGCAGCAGGGGAGTGGGAAGACACAGTACCTGAACCGTGGTGATGAGCAGAACGGTGTCTCTGCCCGGCAGGAAGCAGAGACGCCGATGCTACAGTACTCCCCCCTTTACGCCCCCTCTTCTTTAGGCCCGTGAGAAATTTTTTAAGAAGATGAGGGGCATGAATGTTCTCTCTGGGATCCCAAGACCTCTCCTGCGGGCCAAACCCCTTCCAATCCACAAGGAAGAAAGTCTTTCCTCTTACTCTTTTGGTGGCCAAAATGTTTTCTACCTCAAAGATGTCCTCAGCGGAGACTGGAGCTGGGGTGGTACCTGGATCGTCAGAGAAGGAATTAAGGACAACTGGTTTGAGGAGGGATACATGAAAGGAGTTGTGGATCCGTAAGGTGACCAGGAGTTTCAGCTTGTAAGCCACGGGATTGATTTGGTTCAGAACCTCGAACGGACAGATGAACCGCGGACCCAACTTATAAGAAGGTATCTTGATACGAACATATTTGGAGGAAAGCCTGAAGTCTCTTATCAGTATGTCTCTTCATCCGCTCGGAGGACTGAAGAAGTGCAGATCTAGTGTCTTCCCAAATAGCCGAAAATTCGCTGACAAGAGACTCCGCGGCAGGATTTTTCACTGAAGAGGAGATGGGAAACGGAATCCAGGGGTGTCGACCATAGACCACAAAAAATGGGGATTTAGAAGAAGACTCGCTCTCATGGTTGCTATAGGAGAACTCAGCCCAGGGCAGGAGCTCAACCCAATCGTTATGGTGAGCGTTGACAAAGTGCCGAAGAAAGCTGGTAAAGATCTGGTTGATACGTTCCACTTGACCATTGGACTGAGGATGATAAGCAGAAGAGAAATCCAAAGAGACATCCAGCAGCTTGCACGTAGCTCTCCAGAAGTGCGAAGTGAACCGAACCCCTCGATCAGATACAATGTGGAGGGGTAGGCCGTGAAGACGGAAGATGTGATGGATGAAGTCCTTAGCCAGCACAGATGCAAACGGAAGACCAGGCAGAGGGATGAAGTGGGCCATTTTAGAAAAGCAGTCAGCGACCACCCAAATGATAGTACAACTGGCAGAAACAGGGAGATCCGTGACAAAGTCCATAGCAATGTGTTGCCACGGAGCGGAAGGCACAGGAAGAGGAAGGAGACGGCCGGCTGGAAGGTGCCTGGGAACCTTGTTATGGGCACAATTGGAGCAAGCCGCGACAAAGTCCGCAACATCCTTGCGCAGGGAAGGCCACCAGTAATGTCGGGCGATGAGCAGAAAGGTCTTCATATGGCCAGCATGGCCGGCTAGTTTGGAAGAATGGCCCCAGAGTAGAAGCTTCTTTCGATCCAGAACCACTACAAAGGTCTTACCGGGTGGAAGATGAGACAGGTCCAACGGAGCAACAGTCATCACTTTGGAGGGGCCAATGATATGTAGAGCCTCCTCCTATTGGTCGGAAGACAGGAATGAGCAGGATAGAGCGTCAGCTTTAATGTTCTTGTCCGCCGGGCAGTAATGCAGAGTGAAGCTGAATCGGGCAAAGAATAGAGACCACCTGGCCTGACGCGGATTTAGTCTTTGGACATTCTGCAAATCAGCGAGGTTTTTGTAGTCAGTGTAGCTGACCACCGGGTGCAGATCCCCCTCCAGCAAGTAGCGCCAATCCTCCAGCGCTAATTTGATGGCCAGCTGCTCACGATCTCCCATGGAGTAGTTGTGCTCGAATGAGGAGAAGAGGTTGGAGAAGAAGTCGCAGGTTACCATACTCCCAGACGAAGATTTCTGGGTGAGCACCGCTCTGGCTCCAGAGGAGAATGCATCAACCTCAAGGAAGAACTGCTTGTTGCAATCCGGACAGTGCAGCACAGGAGTGGAAGAGAAGGCTTGTTTAAGGGAGACGAAGGCCTTCTCTGCTTCAGAAGTTCATTCCCTGGGATTTGCTCCTTTACGGGTGAGCGCGGAGATGGGAGCAGTCCGGGAGGAGAAATGAGGAATGAAGAGGCGGTAATAGTTCGCGAAACTCAGAAACCGTTGAATCACCTTCAATCACTCTGGTTGGGGCCACTTTAAGACGGCTGACACCTTTTCGGGATCCATCCACAGACCAGTCTCGGAGATAATATAGCCCAGGAACGGTAGAGAGGTCTGCTCAAAGAGGCATTTCTCGAATTTAGCGTATAGGCGATTCTTCTGGAGTCTTAGCAGAACCTGACGAACATCCCTCCAGTGTGAGGGCAGATCCGGAGAGAAAACCAAGATATCATTCAGGTACACCATCACGCAAGAATACAGGAGATCATGGAAGATGTCGTTAACCAGCTCCTGGAAGATGGCTGGAGCATTACAGAGACCAAAGGGCATCACGCGGTATTCGTAGTGACCGTCCCAGGTGTTGAATGCAGTCTTCCACTCGTCACCCTGGCAGATCCGGACCAAATTGTACGCCCCACAAAGATCGAGCTTGGTGAAGACCTTCGCACCTTTAAGGCAGTCAACCAGTTCCGAGATGAGAGGCAGGGGGTACTTATTTTTGATGGTAATCTGGTTAAAGCCCCTGTAATTAATACAGGGACGTAGAGAGCCATCTTTCTTCTTGACAAAGAAGAATCCTGCTCCAGCCGGAGAGGTGGATTTCTGGATAAATCCCCTAGCAAGATTTTCTTCTATGTACTCAGACATGGCCCGGGTCTCAGCCAGCGACAAGGGGTAGATTCACCCGTGGGGAGGAGAAGCACCAGGTACCAGGTCGATGGGGCAATCATACGGCCAATGAGGTGGTAGTGTCTCTGCTTCCTTTTTGTCAAAGACGTCCGCATAGGACCAGTAGTGTGCCGGCAGGCAAGGTAGGTTAGCCGGAGTAGACGGGGGTTGAGCAGGATGAACCGGAACCAGACAGAACTCATGGCATTCCTGACCCCAACAGAGCACTTCACCAGATCTCCAATTCAGGAAGGGGCTCATGTCTTTGGAACCAGGGTAGACCAAGCAAGATGGGGTGAGAGAGACCGGACAGCACATGAAAGGAGATCTTCTCCGAGTGCAACATTCCCACCTGAAGGGTTACAGGCTCTGTGACGAGCAAGATGGTCTCCGGAAGAAGCCTGCCATCCACGGAGGCAACCACCAATGGCTCAGCCAGATGTATGGTAGGAATCTGGTATCGATCCACAACAGTCTGTTGAATGAGATTCCCAGCGGCTCCGGAATCCAGATGGGCAGTCTCGAAGAAGCAGGTCTCACCACTGGAAATAGAAACAGAGTCAAGGATGGAGAGGATTTACTCATGCCTAGGATGACCTCTCTGAGCGGTCCTAGACACTGGAGTTTCCCGGCCTCACTGGGAAGGAACGGATCGGTTGCTCTATACTGCCACAGTAGAAGCAGCTCCCCTCAGCTCGGCGCGTCTCCAGGCTAGACTTGACCATCTTGGTTTGGTCAATTTGCATAGACTCAGGCGAACACACCCGGGGAATTGCTGATTACGAGGCTAGCCTTTGGAATGTTGGAGCGAGACACGGAAATCTTCTCTCCCGGGTAGTCTCCTTAGCACGTTCCAGAAAATGGATGTCAATCCGGGTAGCTAATGACACCAGGTCGTCCAGGGTGGAAGGGATGTCACGACCGGCTAGCTCATCCTTGATCCATCCTGAAAGACCCTCCCAAAAGGTGGACACCAGGGCCTCATTGTTCCAGTCAAGTTCAGATGCGAGGGTTCGGAAATGGATGTCATACAGGCCAATGGTGAGACTCCTTTGGCGGAGACGAAGAAGTGAGGAGGCAGTAGAAGATTTTCGTCCGGGCTCATCGAAGACCTTCCAGAAGGCAGCGAGGAAAGTCAGAAGATCGGACACCAGGGGATCCCCTCTTTCCCACAGAGGGTTTAGCCATGCCAATGCCTCCCTGGTGAGGTGAGACATGATGAATGCCACCTTGGCCGGGTCGGAGGTGAACTGGTGTGCCAGGAGTTCAAAGTGCAGTGTGCACTGATTTATGAAGCCCCGACATAAGACGGGGTCACCACCAAAACATGGAGGTGCAGAGAGCCGGGGTCCAAAGCCAGATGCCACAGCGCCACTTGGTTGAGGTGCCGCCGGAGCGGGTGCCGCTCGGCTAGAGACAGACACAGATGGGGTGGACAGCATGTCCTGGCGGAAGTTGACAGGACAAGATAATTTCCTTTTGGGATCTCTGACGTGAGACCTCCTGGTACAGGTCAGAGAGCAAAGGAGCCTGGGGGCCACCGGGTTCCATGGCCTGTGCAAACTGTTACGGGTCCGGGGTGGTGGAACCTCTGTACTGCGGTGCAAGGAGGGACCAGAGGGGCGTAACTAAGTGCCTACTCGGACTGACCCAGGTCACATGGCTGCTCAGTCGACTCCGTGAACCAGGCAGGGACCGGGCAGGTGGACCAGGTGCCACTCTGGGACTGACCTTGTGTGAGAGCAGGTGACTCCCACAGGTCAGATGACAGGAGATGACCTGTACAGCGGATGAGCACGGCAGGAAGGCTGACGGGTGGTCCAGGTAGATAAGCAGGCAGGTACGGCTGATAGCCAGACAAGCGCACCGGGTAGGCAAGCAGGCAGGCATGAGAGGTTACTTGGCAGGTGCTCCGAGTTTGCAGGCTGGTGGGCATGGCAGGTAACTGCCACGTGCTCCAGGTAGGCAGGCAGGCAGGCACGACAGGTTATTTGGTAGGTGCTCCGGGTTGGCAGGCTGGCAGGCACGGCAGGTAACTGGCAGGTGCTCCAGGTAGACAGGCTGGCGGACACGGCACTTATCGGGCAGATTGGCGGGCAGAGCTATTAGACAGACTGGCGTGCTGGACTGTAGACAGACTGGCGGGCTGGACTGTTAGACAGACTGGCGGGCAGGACTGACAGGCAGCGGGACCTGAGGGCTGAAGCAAGTGTTAGCACATGGAACAACAACCTTGCACAGGCACCTCCATTTTGGAAGAGGTACCTTATATAAGAGAAGTCCTACGGTCATTGGCGCCGTAAGCACAGTGCCCAGGAAGCTGCGCGCGGTGTGTACCACAGCAGCAGTGGAGCAGGAAGACGCTGGACCAGGACCGCGACAGTGAGGGGAACAGCGTCTCTGCCTGGCAGGAGGCAGAGACACCGATATTACACCGGTCTACTGGACTTAAAGGGAACTTGTTATGTCTCCAAACACTATTAACCAACAGATATGTGATTATTATAAAATCACTCACTTGCTCATGAAACCAGCACTTCAAAAATGTTTCCAAAACCCTGCAACTCATTAGTTTTTCCCCTCACTAATCTATCCCCATTTCAATCTCTCCTGAGTGCAGCAGCAGGCTCTTATTTCTATAATGCCACTACACTGATACATCCACTCTTTACCAGTCATTGAATGGGTTGTCCATCACTACAGAATACAAACTTACCACATTCACCCACAATGCTCTCCACAGTATTACATCTCCTCCCTTATCAGTGTCTATCACCCTATCCATTCCCTCCATTCTACTGTTGATCTAAGGGCTCATACTCATCTGCGTGAAAAATGGACGAGTACAATCTGATAAAAAATTGGATTGCACTCTGAATGACGTTATTCTATGAGTCTCTGCTCATGTGTGATTTTCTTCTCAGCTGCAATCGAACTGAGAAAAAATTGCATCATGCAGCGATTGTCCTCGTGTCTCGGACGCTAGTCTCCAATGCAAGTCAATGGGTGAGAGAAAAAAAATCGGATGGCACTCAGACCATGTGAGTGCCGTGCGATTGCATTGCAATTTTAACATGGGCTTTTACATAGAGGAATTCTCTATGTCATTTAAACATAATTTTCCAAGGAAACATTCTATATCACATATATATCTATAGATATAGAAATCTATACCTAGATAGATAGATACATACATATACAGTTGAGCTCAAAAGTTTACATACCCCGGCAGAATTTTTACTTTCTTGGCCTTTTTTCAGAGAATATGAATGATAACACAAAACTTTTTTTCCACTTATGGTTATTGGTTGATTGAAGCCATTTATTGTCAAACTACTGTTTTCTCTTTTTAAATCTTAATGACACCAAAAAACATCCAAATGACCCTGATCAAAAGTTCACATACCCCAGTTCTTAATACTGTGTATTGCCCCCTCTAACATCAATGACAGCTTGAAGTCTTATGTGGTAGTTGTGGATGAGGTTCTTTATTTTCTCAGATGGTAAAGCTGCCCATTTTTCCTCTTAAAAAGCCTCCAGTTTCTGTAAATTCCTGGGTTGTCTAGCATGAACTGAGTGCTTGAGATCTCCCCAGAGTGGCTCAATGATATTGAGGTCAGGAGACTGAAATGGCCACTCCAGAACCTTCACTTTGTTCTGCTGTAGCCAATGACAGGTCGACTTGGCCTTGTCGTGTCATGTTGGAATGTCCAAGTACATCCCATGTGCAGCTTCCGGGCTGATGAGTGCAAACTTGCCTCCAGTATTTGCTGATAACGTGCTGCATTCATCTTTCCTTCAACTTTCACCAAGTTTCCTGTGCCTTTGTAGCTCACACATCCCCAAAACATCAGCGATCCCCCTCCGTGCTTTACTGTGGGAATGGTGTTCCTTTCATCATAGGCCTTGTTGACCTCTCTCCATATGTGACATTTATGGTTGTGGCCAAAAAGTTCAATTTTGGTCTCATCACTCCAAATTACCTTGTTCCAGAAATTTTGAGGCTTGTCTCTGTGCTGTTTGGCATATTGCAGGCGAGATATTTTGTGGCATTTGCACAGTAATGGCTTTCTTCTGGCGACTCGACCATGTAGCCCATTTTTCTTCAAGTGCCTCCTTATTGTGCATCTTGAAACAGCCACACCGCTAGTTTTCAGAGAGTCCTGAATTTCAGCTGATGTTATTTGTGTTTTTTTCTTTGCATCCCGAACAATTTTCCTGGCAGTTGTGGCCGAAATTTTTGTTGGTCTACCTGACCTTGGTTTGGTTTTTACAGAGCCCCTGATTTTCCATTTGTTAATCACAGTTTGAACGCTGCTGACTGGCATTATCAATTCCTTGGATTTTTTTTACATTCCTTTCCTGTGTTATACAGTTCAACTACCTTTTCCCATAGAGCCGTTGACAATTCTTTGTCTTTGCTTTCCCCATGACTCACAATCCAGAAATGTCAGTGGCTGGATGAAAGATGCAAGAGTCTGTCTGGATCCCAGAAACTCACTCAGCTTTTATGCACACACACTGATTACAAGCAAACAGGTCACAGGTGAGGATATTACTTTTAGTAGCCATTCAAACCCATTTGTGTCAAATTCTGTGCATGTTATCAGGCCAAGATCACCAGGATATGTAAACTTTTGATCAGGGTCATTTGGATATTTTTGGTTGCCATTAAGATTTAAAAAGAGAAAAGACAGTAGTTTGACAATAAATGGCTTCACCCAACCAATAACCACGAGTGGAGAAAAAGTTTTTTTGTTATCATTCATATTCTCTGAAACAAGGCCAAGAAAGGAAAAATTCTGCAGAGGTATGTAAACTTTTGAGCACAACTGTAGATAGATATAAATATGTGATTGAGATATATAATCAGTGCTTTGCACGTATAGCTCACTGTACATGTATTTTAGTACAAAATAAATTATTTTCTGAAAAAAATGGCGTGGGGTCCCCCTAAATTTTATTAAACAGGAGAGGGAAAGCAGACAGCTATGAACTGATGATTATAGCCTGGGAAGGGAGTAATACCCATGGAGGCTCACATGCTATTAATATCAGCTCACAGCTGAATACTTAGCCTTTACTGGTTATTAAAATAGAGGACCCCCAAAGAAATGACGTGGGGTCCATCTTATTTTTACAACCAGCAAAGGTTAAGCAGACAGCTGGGGGCTGATATTAATAGCCTAGAAAGGGGCCATGGTTGTTGGCCCCTCCCAGAATAAAAACATCCGCTCTCAGCCGCCCCAGAAATAGCGTGAAATATGTTTAAAAAATACAAAAGAACATACATATATGCTACAGCATTATCTGCTTGTTTTTTTTGTCTGTTTGTTTTTATTACGTTAATCTACCAAGGCAATTGTGTTTAGAAAAAAAATGTATGGTAGAAGAAAAAGTGGCAATGGCAATATACATGGTATTAAAAAAAAACATCCTGTGGTGTCTGGCAATAAGAATTTGGGAGCCATATGTAGCAGCAACAGCAACATCATCACTAGCGCCAGCCATCCGGTCAGCAGTACTTGTTAATTTTGCTTTCCTTTTCTCCAGCGAGTGTATTGATGCGGTGAAGTAAAGGACTATATGGCACATCACTCATCTCAGTCACAGCAGCTATCTCTAGAAGTGACATAGTCTGTTGTAGTCCGTGTTCTACACAATCCTCATCCTCTACAGTCTTTACTATTTCAGACTTTCAATTCTGTCAATGGCATCTTTGTCTTTTATAACCTATAGTCTCCTAAGCTACAGTACTCCAGGTGCTAAGGATGATATTTCACAGCTTCTTCTAGTAGATTTGTTGGATGAAAACAGTGTTTGTACTTGAATCAGATAGGGGCAGGATATAACTGAAGTGCCTAGTTGTATTGTAGGCTGCAGTAATGGGAGTGGAACTGGCAGCTGTGGTGATAGGGGCATTGTCAGTAGCAGCCAAAGTATTAGAGGCACTCTGAATTAGGGAAAATTTATGGGTTGTAATCAGTTTAGGAGGCAAGGAGCTTGAGACATTTACCACAATAAGACTGTCCACCAAGTCAGTAATGATGACAATGACAATGACAATGGCGATGAATGGTGATTGTGTGGTGAACAGGACTTGGGAGTCAGAAAATTGTGATGAGGAGGTCATAAGAGGAGGAGCGTGGTGTTGCTGGCAATAAAGAGCATAGCTGGTTTCCTGCCAGAGGCAGATCTACTTCCTCTGCTGTCAGCTTGGGAGCATACATTGCTAATGCTGCTGGTGAAGGCAACTCAAAAATACCTAAAATCTCTCGATGGGGTTGTGATTTTGTGATGTTGGCGAGTCCTATCTTCAGTCATCTTAGATGTTGGAATTATTTTTCACTTTGAAGGCTTATGAATCTTTTTCAATATACAGGCACTGCAGGAGTAACTTAAGTTTTGGATGTCTAGGCACAAATTGAATGAGAACTACAGCTCCAATCAGTACATGAAGTGGTATCACCTACTCATCTAGGAAAAGCAAAGCGGTCAACAATACCAGCAAGGTTCAAACTGCTGTTGTCACGGGTGTGTCAGGTTTGACAGACAGTCATTCTGGATCCAGCTGTAGAAGGTCATTGCACTTGGCTTTCCAGGCACCTTCTTGATCTTTTCATCTCTGCAGTGTAGTGATATCCTTCTCCCTCTAGGACCTAGCAGTGACCTCCACCTTCTTCTGCTTATTGACACACCCTTGCTTGATGTTTAAATACCTTCAGTCTCTCCAGAGAGTCACCGGTGATAGCTCTATTTTCCTCTGTCCAGGCTTGAAGTACTAATAGTTGGCTACTGTCTTCTTGGAGCTCCCCTGGAGGATATTTGGCATGATCTCTCTGATGTCTTCTCAATCTAAGTGTTTTCCCTTGTCTGTTTTCCTGTTTGTCTTTAGGTGCAGTGGTCCACTGGGTGATAATGTCAATGAGGTTTTCAAACTAAACAGTGCATCATGGAGCAGATGTTTTATCAATCTCTGTGCCAATCTGATGCAAATCAGCAAACAAACATACTGCCTGAACCAGTTGATCTTGGATTCTGTTCTTTCTCCAGCAGATAGACTGAGCCCTGACCTAATACACTTTTGGGGCAGCAGATGGGTCCAACAGCAATGATTGGCCAAGTTTGCTATACCATCTAGTCATGTAGATACTCAGTGGTACTGAGTGGATAATCAGCTCTGCAAGTGGACTAGATTGTCTATCACAAGTGCAGAAAAACACTGCATTTGTCAAAATAAAACATGCATGAATCCGTGAGGATTTTTATTCGCCTACTTCTTATGCCAATGCTTAGTGCCTGCCTGTCTATTATGTTCTATAATGTTCTGCTTCCACAAGTGCTGATGTCCCTTTACCCCCACATATCTTGTGCATGTCCATCATGTTCTATTTATACTCTGCTGCTGCCAGGTTTCCAGTGCTGGCAATACACACTCAGCCATCTGTTGGATATGTTGGGATGTGGACTGTCTTCCACTGTTCCTGCCCCTAAAGACAACAACTGCATTGTGTGTACAGCATCATGTGATTTTATATGCAATAGTGTAAATATAAAATATATGTCAATATAGTATGAAGGAATAGAGGTACATGCTAAATGTTTTTATTCAAACAGTATTTACAAAAGAAAATGGCATGACAGAAAACATGATCAGTGATGACAAAAATTCTCCATTAAATGTCACTTACTTAACCCAGCAGGAAGTACGGCGGCGTCTAAAAATCACTAAAGTTGACCAATCCCCGGGCCCGAAAGGGATACACCCGCGAGTACTGCAGGAATTAGGTAACGTCATAGATAGACGATTGTTTTTAATCTTTAAAGATTCCATAATAACAGGGTCTGTACCACTGGACTGGCGTATAGCAAATCTGGTGCCAATATTCAAAAAGGGGACAAAAACCGAACTTGGAAATTATAGGCCAGTAAGCTAAGGGGTAACGAGAATGACACACCAGCTCTGGCATGTCAAGATAAGGAGGCTTATTCGCCATGCAATGCTCCTCTGGGAAATGTAATATGCAAATTGCCTCTTCAGAGAAAAAGAGGACTTGTACTCTAGAGTGCCACCTATTGGAAGCAGCAATCCTACAAGTCACAGTCAACCCTTTAACGAGTCGTGCAATATGACTTAGGATAAAAGCCAAATCAGAATCTCAATTTGCAGACCTTTCTACTGATCTTTTTACTCTGAGGCCAGAGATGGGGAAAAGGGGGCATCTTCTACATCTGGAGGAAAGAAGGTATAATCATAATCACAGACGTGGATTCTTTACTGTAAGAGCAGTGAGACTATGGAACTCTTTGCCGCATCATGTTGGAATGAGTGATTCACTACTAAAATTTAAGAAGGGCCTGGATGCCTTTCTTGAAAAGTATAACATTACAGGTTATATATACTAGATTCCTTGATAGGGTGTTGATCCAGGGAACTAGTCTGATTGTCGTATGGAGTCAGGAAGGATTTTTTTTTCCCCAATGTGGAGCTTAGTGTTTGCCACATGGTTTTTTTTTTTGCCTTCCTCTGGATCAACATGTTAGGCTATGGGTTGAACTAGATGGACTTAGTCTTCCTTCAACCTTAAAAACTATGTTACTATGTTATTAAATGTATTATGGTAATGTACAGTATATAAGTCATGTAATGTGATTAGTGTATAGTGCATGATAAGCTTAGAATAGCACAAGTTCTGTTTGCATAGTAAGTGGTTTAGCAACAGCATCGGACAATAGGTTTAGTCTATAAGATAGAAAAGTATAGAAAGTTTCTTCTCTGCTGGCCCAAATTTTTCCAATATTATTTTCACAAGCCACTGAAATAAGCCATCCTCTTTTTCACTCACCTGAAAAAACTTAAAATGAGCTATTGCTTCTTTGTTCTCCACACTGTGCCTAATACATTTTTAATTAATTTTTTTCAAACAAATATTTACTGCTCAAAAATTCTCAACATTGTTGTCACAGCCACTGAAATAAGCAGTTGTTTCAACACCATTTTTTCATTATCAATATTGGTGTGAGAAAGAAAAATAACAAACCACAGCTGTCCCCACAAAAACATTTCATCCAAAGCTCATTGTCATTGCTAAAATAATAATAATAATAATAATAATAATAATAAGTATAGATGAGCAAATATATTTGAGTGAAATTGAATTTTACTCAAATAAATACAAAATCCACATTCATAAAAATGCAGATGTTTTGTTATTTGTTTACATTCGATTTCAGCAAAATGGCAGCCATTGTAAAAAAAAAAAAAAATGAAAAAATCCTTATACTCACTTTAACACTCACCTCTCTGGCCCTTCTGCTCTTCATCATCACCGGTCGGGAGTTCACCGCACCTTTTTTCACCACCGCACACACTGAAATCCCTAGATCTCTCATGCTTGACTTAAACTTTCGGCTCTGATGAATCCCAGAACGGTCCTGTGCATGTACGCGTAAATTTACGGAACACGTTGTGATGTAATGCCATCATCACCTTTCACGTCATCAGAGCCAGAAGTTCCAGTCTAGCATGAGAAATTTCAGCATGAGTGGCAGTAATCAGAAGATGCAATGATGACTGGACAGCTGATGGTGAGGAACGGAGGGTCCGGAAAGGTGAGCGGTAAGGTGAGTATAAGGTCTTTTTTATTTTTACATTTATTATGCTCTAGGGCCTGAAAAGAGGTCAAAAGAGGTTTAATACAGTCCTTGGAGACCTTGAATTGATTCTCCTGTTAAATTTTGGTGAAGCTAATGAATTCGAATTTTAAAAATTTCACTCATCTCTATAAACACACATGCTCTATAAAAAAAATACATGAACAGAATAAAATCATTGTCATAAGGAAAAGTGTAAAAAAAGATGTTGTGCTGGTTCCATGTATCTCAATCAGTATACAGTCACTACAAATTTCATACTTGAAAGAGGAATTTTTTTGTGGAATTATGGGACCAATCACGGAATACCAAACATATGCATAACAAAAAAGATATATGTCTGTGAACATGTGTAACCCCTTGATAATACTGTTGAACCCATGTATTGTCCCTCACTAAAATATGACTAGACAGTAGACACAATACATGTAATGTAGGAAATGATTCCACATTAGAGTGCGAAGGTTAATGATAGGTTATTCTGTTATTAATGTAGCCTTAAATAAACATATGAAAGCATGGTGCATGTAAGCACTTGCATTTTTACAATATGTCATGTACTGCACTTCTATAGAAATAACATTTGAGGTTTCACAGGAAAAGTCGAGTACTTCAGGGATCCTCCTATCAATTCAAAAACAATCTCAAGGAAATGGTAGCACTTAAAGTCACATGCTCAGTCCCACTGATGTTATTGTCAATTATAATGTTTATTTTGTATTGGATTTAAGCTGCTCAACATATCCAAGCAAAATTACCAACTTACTTTTGTTCCTAAATTGCCATTTCAAGGATACAGCTACATGGCAGACCTTATGGCGTCAACCTCGAAAGAGAAATTATTAGTCCTACTGTATATGAAAATTAAAACTGCAGAAAAATGGTAAAGCTGAGGAAAGCAACCGTTGAGATAAATGCTTTCATTTAAAAAAAAAAATCCTGTAAATTATTAGTTTCTACATGGCCCATTACATACCAAAATAATATGAGGTTTGTATGTACGTCTGCTGTTTCAAAAGGGTAGCATAAGGTTAAATGTTAATTACTTCTTAGCTAAATGTTCCCAAAAGTTAAAAAAAAGTCCACCAAAATGCATTTATTATTCTTAATTAAACAATATTTGACCCTGTTAGACCAAGAGGTATTAGAACATTTTTTGAGAACTCTCTAGTAGAGTTCATGTAGATAATTCAACTATGAAACAAACATGACCTTAGCTCATGTTAGCTTTCAGATTATTTTAGAAAATGCTTCCTATCAGCGAGGAAACTAATCTACATAATCTAATGTGTGGTTTACCTAAAACCAAAATGCTATTTTTTGCTAAAAAAAATAACCAATGTGAAATATTTTTTCAATAAATGGTATTTTATTCACATTATAAATAGTCCTGATGATGCTGTCACTTTTCCCAACATGCCATAGGAGATTAGAAAACGTTTTAATGATTTCTACATTCTTATATAATCCTTTGAGTTCCCAATAAAATGTGAAAGGTGCCTAAACTACAGGAAGCATGATTCCGAGCCTGGCACCAAGCAAGTATATTTTATTTTGAAATGCTGTGTAGTTTCAAAGGAAACATTTTTAAAAGCTATTTAGGAACCATGCCGCTTGGGTGGCAAGTCCAAGAATCCGGTTCCTGATGGCTTCTTCCTGCCTTGCTCACTTTAAGTGACAGATTTTTCCTTTCATGGATGTATGGGGGAGAACTGTCACTCAAGGGGGAGAAGCCAGCCTCTTGAACTAGTCATACCTGAAATGATGCAGCATTTGAGAGTAACATGCACTTGCCTAAAATAACAGAGCCAGTGTCTGATTCATTCTGACTGCGCTTTGGGCAGCATTAATCAGCAGTCTGGTTCACTTTAAGTGGTGACTTGACTATAGTTTCAACAAATATTTCATAAATTAATAGTACAAGCAAATATATCCAACGTATATCTTGTTAGAGAAATCTACTTCTTTCTCCATTTCTCCCCCTCTTCTCAATTTACCATTCACTCAGTTCAAATCTGTCTTTATGAAAGCATGTGAGCTGAGGTTATGTGTCAGTGTACACCTCCTATTATACTCTATGGACAGAGGAGGACGAGTAAAAGTTAGGAGCAGAGTGATACACTTGAATGTAAGCACAATCATAGATGGAACAGCAGTTTTCTAGCAAATCATTTACAGCTGCTTCTCCCGAAACTGGATTCACAGGTACACTGCTTAATCCTGATGTATAATGTTTTCCATGCTGCTGCTTTTGTCTATGTACTACAGAGAAAGGAGAAAAGGAATCTCTCTCTCCTTCTATGTGCTGTGTACCAAAAATCAACTAGGTCAGACGTAACTTGAAATTAAAGATAGAATCTGCAGAAGAGAAAACTGGTGAAAATTGTAGTATACAAGTCATATAATGACCAGAAATTGTATTATTCCTCATGTAGAGACACATGACTCAGGTTACCGGAAATAACAGGTACGTTTTAAAGTTAATGTGCCTTTTAAAATACTAACTTATTTGTTAAAACTAAGTTTAAAATGTGAGCACAACAACAATCCGCTGATCATAAATTGTATGGACACAGGTCAATATGCCATACTGGGAATACAAGCATTAACTGTCTCTATCAGACAACCACTAAATATTTGATACACCAAGATTTTAATAAAATGAGTTGTTCTATATGGCATTTCCTATTGCTTATAACTCAGCAAGAAAGAAGAGGATGCACTTTCAAATTAGGAAAAGAAAAGACCAACCATTTATGGCTACGGTTACACATTCATTTGAATGGCTAATATGTATGTACAGTAATCCTATATTTACATTTACATCAAATTAGGAAATGAGGTGCCACGTGCAGCTTTACCAGTGATAATGAGGAATTACCTCTGGTTAGAGCATACATATCTGTGGCGACCAACTAATCATGGGGGCAACTTTATTCTAAGAAGGGGTTATCCAGATTAGTGGAATTAAGTGGAATTATAGATCAGTTTTGCAACGTAGATACTTTGTTGTGAAATGTAGGGAAATGATGACATAAACATTTCTTAAGTGTTTCTGTGTAATTCTGTTATATGATTTTATTAGCTGCAAACTACAATTAAAGTGATGAAATGTGAGATATGTGTTCATAGCTTTCATTTCCTTCTTGTTTTACTATGACAGCAAATTCCAAACAGCAGAACATTAGAACTAAGCGCTGAGTACCATAGTATCATACATTTCTTAAAAAACACATTATTAGATTATATACCAATAACTCAGCATGACCTCTTTATAGTTAAGAAAATATGCTATGTAGTATGTTATGTTTCTTACCACCTGATTTATTCCATACCTGCCAGAGACATTTTTTTTTTTTGCACTTTTGCTTTTTTGCTCCCTTCCTCCAAGAGCCATAGCTTTTTTATTTTTTTATTTCTTAATGTCAGTATGATTTAATTGTGCTTATTTTCTTATTTAGAGAAGATTACATCTTAATGGTTAAAAAGATTCAGAACTTTGTAAAAAAAAAAGTTTGTGTTGCTATGTTCTGAAATCAGTAACTTTTTAATTTTACTGTCACTGGACTTGTATAAGGTTTTGTTTTTTTGCATGGTGAGCTGTCATTTTTATAGATACAATTTACATGTACATAGTATGCTTTGATTGATTTTTTTTTTAAATTTTTAGATGGGAAGTGCTGTGACCAAAAAAATAACAATTCTTGAATTTCTCTATTTTAACAAATATGTTTTCTTTTTATTTCTTCATTTTTTAATTAAGAATAGGGGGTAAATTCACTGTTATATTTTTTAATTTCTTATATTTTAAAACATTTTGTATTCATTTCTACTTTATTTTTAAGTCCCCTTAGAGAACTTGAGCTTGGAATTGTTTGATCACGCATACTATATACTGCAATACTTACACATTTCAGTACCCAGTAAAGGTACTAATCGCCTATGAGTTCCAAAATTGCAGCAACAGGGTCTTTCCATAGATCTATTGTAATTTAGCAGTCACTGTCAGAGATTCACATTGATTTTAACTCCTACACGTCTTTGGTCTTGGTCCTGTCTTTGATGTGGGCTCGCACGCTGAGCCGACATCTTTTCCTGCACATTATGACTGATTTAATTATCCATCATGTGCCTTTAACTGCCACGGGTGGAGCGGTGCACTGCCTGTGGCTGTTAACCAGTTAGATCCTGATGTCAATCACTGACAGCGGGATTTAACATGTACCAGCGGGAAGTGTGTCATTCATCCCACCCAATAGATAATGTCAATCACTGGCAGCGGGATTTAACATGCACCGGCGGGAAGCGTGTCATTCATCCCACCCAATAGATAATGTTGACGCGCCCCCTGGGCTGTGTGTGCACGTGTGTGGGTTACCCGGAGCCGGGTCTCTGGGGGTTGTAGTCTCCATGGCAGTGACCCGGTCCGTGGCTCAGGGTGGTCAGACCAGTGGCCGTCTTTTATAGGGTTTTTATGATTTAATATCCGACTACGCCACCCGTGGATTGCGGTCAGGGTGTACCGCCGCTGCGAGACACACCGCTGAGGCAGGTGTGTGCGCAGCAGAGGATGGGACAACTCCCCACGGGAGGAGTATAGCCTCAGGGCAGTGAGTGTGGATGATGGGGGTGATGGTTCACGGGCGAAGCAGGAACGGCTCAGAATCTTTGCAGTGCAGTTCAGGGTCTTTACTGATGATGATAAGGCAGACCCTCCCGGGAGTACTGGCTAGCATAAGGGGCCTGGTCAGTCTGTGAACAAACAGGAGTTCCCCTGGCCAGGTGGAGTTGTAGGCCTCCCTGTCTATCAGCACTCTTCCTGGCTACCTTGCTGTAAGTGAGTGGAAGTAGCCCACGTCCCTGAGTATACCGTGTGGTGCTCACCCGTATGACTGGTGACTTGGACCCTCTGGTAGCTTCCGCTCCTCGATGGTGGTACCGGTCCCTTGTGTGAGCCTCCGGGCTTCCTATGGCCAGAGGACCTGAAATCCCCTGCCGGCTGGTTTCTGCTGCTGGATATATAAGTCCTCACAGCCTCGGACTCCTGTGTCTGGTCGTAGTGTCTTCAGCCAGGACGAGCAATATCTGCTTCCAGTCCCTGGAACTCAGCTCCTGCTCCTACAGAGCTCCTAACTGTTGCTTTCCCTGTGTCTGGAACTTCACTCCAGGCTCTAACTGAACTAACCCCGCCCCAGATCCAGTTTATATAGGGCAGGTTCCTCCCCTATCTGGTCTGGGACAGGAGGTGTTGCATGTTTAAGGGCTCCTGACCAGGGAACCTCCCACTTGCACTCAGACGTAATATTTCTATCACTGTGGCTACCAGACCCCTGGGGTGCCACATTCCCCACTAGTGAAATTTAGTACTCCGGGACTAAACCCATTTTTAAGAAAAACACAAATACAAGGGTATAAACAATAACAGGAAAAAGTACATTTTGTCTTGATGGTCACGGCATTTCCGTAACCGGGTGTCCATATCACCCAAGGTGAAGTTTTAGAACGGAATAGGAGACCTGTCCAAAGCAAACCCCAAACGTTGGCCCTGGACGTGGCTGCAAGGCGAAGCAAACTGCTTTGGACCACACAGAGCCACGCCAGACAGGTTTTTCTTCCGTGGCTGTCTTCGCAAGAGGCACAAAGTGCAACTATTTACAATGTAGTTCTGGTTACTCAGCGTCCATAACCTGTCAGTCAAAATAAACCTGCAGGGTAACTAGAGAAACATAATCAATGAACAGGCAACAAAAACATAGACCATTTTCAACATTGGCAATTACAGGCAACTTCACATTACATTTTAGATTCTCCAGCGAGAGGGCATCTGTCCTCTAGTGTTCCTGGTGGACCTACGTAACCCACTATCTGGCTCCGCACTACAGGGTGTAGGAGGTGTTGCGGGTAGGCCTGGCAGCTTCCTGCGTACTCTTTGGCTTACTAGGGGCACGACAGGCTCACCACTAGCAGAGGGTTGATTCCCCTGGGTTGCTTGTAAGGATCCTTCTGCCTCCTGGGCTGGCTGCTCTCCCGACACTCCCTGTTCTTCTGTAGGCCCTTGAGGGGCTGGCTGGAGAAAGGTGAGGATGGGTACCACGACTGCGTTGTTGATTTGAGTCCAGGACCGGGGAAAGTCTCCGAGTACGGTACTGATCATTTCTTCCTTTTCCTCAGCGGGTTGAAGGATATCCTGGTCTTCTTCAGCACCTTGTTGCTGCTCGGGACACTTCTTCAGGTGGTCTCTGGAGACAGTGGCTGTGGTCTCTCCTCCATCCTTACTGATGACACATACTTTTGGGTTCTCATGGCTTGAGGGCAGTACGGTGTACGGGTCCTTCTCCCACTGGTCATCCAACTTGTGGAGCCGTCTCTTCCTCTTCAAGACCTGCTCTCCACGTGCCAGGGGAACAGCGGGAGCATATTGGTTATAAGTCCTCTCTTGCCTTCCTCTTGCTTGAGACAGATTCGCTCCACGTTCTCCTGTACTTTCCGGTACTGCTGCTGCCATTCCGTGTCCCAGTCTGCTTCTGGCGAGGTGTCCTCGGGTGTCAGGACTCCCATCTCCAGGTCAATTGGCAGCTTACCAGGCCTTGCTCTCATTAGGTAAGCCGGGGTGCAATTTGTAGCATTCACCGGGATATGGTTGTACAAGTCAATCAGGTCTGGCAGCTTCTCCGGCCACAGGCTGCGTTCTTCCAGGGGCAACGTCTTGAGGAGATCAATGATTATATTGTTCATTTTCTCACACATCCCGTTGGTTTGGGGGTGGTAAGGCATTGTCCTTATCTTCCTGCAGCCATACAAGTTGCAGAACTCCAGTAAGACCTCCGCTTTGAAGGCTGGACCTTGGTCAGTCAACACTTGCTCCGGATACCCGTGTGGACGGCAGAAGTGCTGCTGGAAGGCTCTAGCTGCTGTTTGAGCCGTTAAGTCCTTGACAGGGACCACCACCAGGAACCGGGAGTAGTGGTCTACGATGGTGAGGGCGTAGACGTACCCGGACCTACTCGGAGCCAGCTTCACATGATCCAGGGCTACCAGTTCAAGTGGTTGCTTCGTGATGATGGGCTGCAGGGGGGTCTTCTGGCTGGCACGGTCCTTCCTCCTCAGGTTAGACGGGCCGCAGTCTCTGCACCATCTCTCAATGGCCCCTCTCATGTCTACCCAGAAGAACCGGTCACGCAACAGGAACTCCAGCTTCTTCCATCCGAAGTGCCCTGCTCCGTCGTTGTATGCCTCCTGGACCATAACCGCGTCCCGTCTCGGGACCACTACCTGCCAGGTCAGCTCATGTGTCCGGGAGTTGACAGTTCTCCGGCACAGCTTCCCCTTGTAGAGAAACAGTTTACTCTTCTCCTTCCACAGCTGTTTGGTCTCCTCCGGGGCGTCTGGGTCAAGGCGAGCATCAGCCTGTGTCAGCATTTCCTTCACCAGACGGACTGCCGGGTCACTGTCTTGAGTCTCTGCCCAGCTGTAGTGGGGTAAGGGATTGAACGTAGCAGAGTGCCTGTCCCTTACACGGTGGGAATACTGGGTAATTCCATGATGGTTGAATGCAGGGAGTTCGATCTCTTCCAGTTCCTCTGGATCTTCCCCTCCGTCCGGTAAGTTCGGCATCCTGGACAGGGCAACTGCGTTGGCATTTGAGCATCCTGCCCGGTATTTGATGGTGAGTTCATAGTTGGACAGGCGGGCCATCCATCTCTGCTCCAGGGTACCAAGTTTCGCAGTGTCCAGAGGTGTCAACGGGTTGTTGTCCGTGTACACGGTGAACTTGGAGGAGGCAAGGTAATGCTTGAAACGTTCCGTCACTGCCCACACCACTGCCAGGAACTCTAGCTTGAATGAGCTATAATTCTCAGGGTTTCTCTCTGTGGGCCGTAGTTTTCGGCTGGCGTAAGCGATTACCCGTTCTCTCCCCTGCTGGATCTGGGACAGTACGGCTCCTAGCCCGATGTTGCTTGCTGGCTGTAGTCAGGGTACGCCAGGATCTCATCCCCCGTGAGGGCCATCTTCAGCTGGCGGAAGGACTCCTCTTCCAGCTTTTCCCACCTGAAGGGTGGCTTCTGGTTTTTGGCCTTCCTGGATTGACTTATCAGTAGGTCCTGCATAGGAGTTGCCATTTTGGTGAAACCGGGAATGAATCTTCGGTAGTAGCCTACTAACCTGAGGAACTGCCGCACTTCCTTTATGTTGGAGGGTCTTGGCCAGTCCTTAATCACGGTGATCTTATCAGGGTCGGGAGCCACTCCGTCGGCACTCACCACGTGTCCCAGGTACTGTACCTTTGGTTTCAGCAGATGACACTTGGAGGGTTTCACCTTTAGGCCGTAGCTTGCCAGGGCGTCAAACACCTCTGCCAGGTGTTTCAGATGGTCCTCATAGGTTTTGGAATGAACGATGACATCGTCCAGGTATAACAGGACCGTCTCGAAATTCCGGTGTCCCAGACAGCATTCCATCAACTGCTGGAAGGTTCCTGGTGCGTTGCAGAGCCCGAACGGCATACAGTTGAATTCGCTGAGACCCATCGGGGTGGTGAACGCAGTCTTCTCCTTGTCCGCCTCTGCTACAGGAACCTGCCAGTACCCGCTGGTAAGATCCAAAGTGGAGAAGAAGTTAGCAGATTTTAATGCAGCTAAAGATTCTTCTATCCTAGGTAACGGGTACGCATCTATGTGTGTGATACGGTTGACCTTTCTGTAGTCTACGCACATTCTCATTGTGTTGTCCTTCTTTTTCACTAGAACTAGTGGAGCTGCCCAGGGGCTACAGCTGTCCCTGATTACCCCAGCCTCCTTCATGTCTCGCAACATCCCCTTTGCATGCTGATAGTGTGCAGGGGGTACAGGTCGGTATCTTTCCTTTATGGGTGGATGGTCTCCTGTGGGGATGTGATGTTCTACCCCCTTTACTCGCCCGAAGTCTAATGGATGTTTACTAAAGACTCTTTCGTACTCCTGAACCACCCGGTAGACTCCCTGTTTTTGATGTGAGGGAGTGGAGTCAGCACCCAAATGCAGCTGCTGACACCAGTCCTCCATTTGTTTCTTAGATCCGTTACCTTCCTCTGGTTGAGATGGAGGCAAGGGTTCAACGGCCTTTACAGAATTTTCGTTCATAGTGAACAATTTGGCTAGCGTGGCATACAGGGCCAGGTATACTTCTCTCTCCCCGATATTTATGATGCGGACGGGTACCCTCCCATGGTGTACATCGACCACCCCCCGTGCTGTCAGATTGGTGGGCCTACGGTCTGAGTAGACGGGTTCTACCATTGCTTGGTAGTCTCTATCTCTTAGACCAATAGATGCCCGGCACCAGATCATCATCTCACTCTTTGGGGGCATGGCGATAGGGAACGGGTCACTCATCCTAACGCTACCAATCTCACCACCCGACAGTTCTACCTGTTGCCGTTTCATCAGTGCCTGGATCTCCTTTTGTAGGACCCGCTGCTGGCCGGAGCTGGCGTTCATGGCAACCTGCTGTAAAATGGCAATTACTTCTGAAAGGCAATTCTCAATAACGTTAGTACCCAAGGATCTTTTAGGGTGACTTTCACGATGATCAATGTCCACAATAATCAGTCCTTGTGCCGCCAGTTCGACCTTACCGATTTTAATGGTCACCTCTTTGAATCCCACCTGCGGCACGGGCGGACCATTGCTGGCGATGATACTCAGGTCGTCATCTGGGAAGTGGGTTATGTCCGAGTCATTCCAGTACCGCTTAAAGAGCACATAAGGGATGGTAGTTACCTGTGACCCGGTGTCTAGTAGGGCACTCATAGGAATGCCATCCAGTACCACAGGCAAGACTGGACGTCCCCCTACGTATTTATCACGCCAGTTCGATGGGCCTGATGATCTTATGCCTGGGGATTGGCCCTCTGCCCCAGGTTGTGCCCGTTTAAATGACAGTACCTTGCCATATGTCCGGGTTGATTGCAGCGGCGGCAGATGGGTTGTCCGTCCTCGTTGTATCTGTCGCTGGGTCTTCCTCTGGACGATGGGATCCTCCTCTGTTGGCGCCATGGGACGTCCTCCGGACAGGTGGCCAGCTTGATCCTTCCTGGAGAGGATACCTGTAATGACTGCACAGTCCTGGTTAATGCGGCAACGCTTTTGGTCAGTACTTGGACCTGTTGGTGCAGGTCTGCAGCTGGGTCTTTTTTTCCAAAGCCTGCGCACCAGCTCCCACAGGCTCTGCAGACAAGGGCGCCGCCTCCTGGTGATAGGTAATAGCAGGGCACTGGTGGGTTACCGCGCTACCCGGTGCCGGTTCTTGGAGCACCCGGATGGCCCTGTCTTTGAACTTTGCAAAGTCTAACCCAGGGTTCTGCAAGGCCATTGCACGTAACTGGGTTCGGTGGGCATTGGACAGCAGACCCTCAATGAATTGATCAGTCAACAGTTCATCTGCATTCCGCACACTGTCAGGGTCTGCCTGTTTAATGGCTCCCAGGGCCTCCTGCAAATTCAAGGCATAGTCTCTTATACTGTCTTGGGCCCGCTGCTTGCACCCATAAAATCTCATTTTGATCTCTGCTGAGGTACGGCTATCAAAAGTGTCCTTCAGACGGGCTAAGATCTCCTTCACAGTCTCCTTGTCCCTGACTGACAAGGACTTTACTTCACGTTGGGCTGCGCCAGTTAGCTGGCCTACCAATATGCTCACTTTTTGTCCCTCCGTCAGGGGGTACACTTTAAATAGGCTGTACAGTTTCTCTTTAAAGTCGCTTAGAGTATGCAACTCCCCTGAGTATTGGGGCAGCCAGGCCGCTCCAGGGATGTAAGGCATTGTAAATGGCATTACTGCGGCAGCGGCTGCGCTGGCGGTGGGAGCTCCCTCCATTCCTGGTATCTTCCGCCCCCCCTAGTTAACCGTAGCCTACCTTTTGTTGCTCTTCCTCCGTAGGCCGCGGCTCCACTGGTGCTGCTCCGGGCGAGGACCTTGTGTCGCATCCTGGTGACGTCGGCGACGCTCTCTCTCTTTCCGGGACCTTGCGCAGCGTCGGTGCGTGGGGCAGGGCTTCAGGTCTCGCGTGGTTTGGACGTCCACGCCCCTCTTCTTCCCGCGTCCTGAAGATGGCATCCGATGGTGGGAAAACGGCTGAAGACGGCGGGAAACGACTGAAGATGGCGGGAGACGGCTCCGGATGGTGGGAAACTTCACTCAGGTAAGTGCAAAGTATTTTTCAGGCACGCAATACCCGTTTGTGGCGGGTTGGTCACAATCCTGCCGACTACACCAAAAAGTTGACGCGCCCCCTGGGCCGTGTGTGCATGTGTGTGGGTTACCCGGAGCCGGGTTTCTGGGGGTTGTAGCGGTGACCCGGTCCGTGGCTCAGGGTGGTCAGACCAGTGGCCGTCTTTTATAGGGTTTTTATGATTTAATGTCCGACTACGCCACCCGTGGATTGCGGTCAGGGTGTACCGCCACTGCGAGGCAGACCGCTGAGGCAGGTGTGATGTGCGCAGCAGAGTATTGGACAACTCCCCACGGGAGGAGTATAGCCTCAGGGCAGTGAGTGTGGATGATGGGGGTGATGGTGCACGGGCGAAGCAGGAACGGCTCAGAGTCTTTGCAGTGCCATTCAGGGTCTTTACTGATGATGATAAGGCAGACCCTCCCGGGAGTACAGGCTAGCATAAGGGGCCTGGTCAGTCTGTGAACAAACAGGAGTTCTATCTGCACTCTTCCTGGCTACCTTGCTGTAAGCGAGTGGAAGTAGCCCACGTCCCTGAGTATACCGTGTGGTGCTCACCCGTATGGCTGGTGACTTGGACCCTCTGGTAGCTTCCGCTCCTCGATGGCGGTACCGGTCCCTTGTGTGTGACTGAGCCTTCGGGCTTCCCATGGCCAGAGGACCTGAAATCCCCTGCCGGCTGGTTTCTGCTGCTGGATATATAAGTCCTCACAGCCTCGGACTCCTGTGTCTGGTCGTAGTGTCTTCAGCCAGGACGAGCAATATCTGCTTCCAGTCCCTGGCACTCAGCTCCTGCTCCTACAGAGCTCCTAACTGTTGCTTTCCATGTGTCTGGAACTTCACTCCAGGCTCTAACTGAACTAACCCCGCCCCAGATCCTGTCTATATAGGGCAGGTTCCTCCCCTATCTGGTCTGGGACAGGAGGTGTTGCATGTTTAAGGGCTCCTGACCAGGGAACCTCCCACTTGCTCTCAGACGTAATATTTCTATCACTGTGGCAACCAGACCCCTGGGGTGCCACAATGTCACATGATCGCGGGGCGCTGATTGGTTGTAATGACAGCCAGGGGTCTGCTGACCACCCCCGCTCTTGTCATTACGTTCCTCCTTTGAACGCTGTCCCATGGCCAGTTTTCATAGGAGATTGTGATGTCTGCTATATGAGCACATAGCAGAAATCACAATCATGTGTATATAGCACAAGCGATCAGATGATCGCCGATTCTAGTCTCCTATGCGGTCAATTAAACACGGAGAAAAAAGTGAGTAAAAAGTTTTTAATAATATCAAAAAAATGAAAAAAACACAAAAGTACAAATCACTCCCCTTTTGCCCTATTAGAAATAAAACAATTAAAAAAATACACATATATTGTATTGCTGCACCCATTAAAGTCTGATCTAGCAAAATATGTAATAAATTAATCCAATCGGTAAACAGCGTAATGAGAAAAAAAATAAAATCTCCAGAATTACGGTTTTTTAGCTGCCACAACATTGCAATAACAGGCAATCAAAACATCGTATCTACCCCAAAATGGTATCAATAAAAAAGTCAGCTCAAGGCACAAAAAAATAAGCCCTCACACAACCCCATATCTCAAAAAAGGAAAACACTACAGGTCACTGAAAATTGCGACATAAGCAAAAATGTTTTTTCTTACAAATTTCCGATTTTTTTTTTAACCACTGTATGTTTTGTATATGCATACTCGTACTGACATGCATTATCATATTGCCAGGCCAGTTTTTCCATATAGTGAACATGGTAAATTAAAAACCAAAAAAACTAGTGTGGAATTGCACTTTTTTTGCAATTTTGACACACTTAAACTTCCTGCTTTCCAGTGCATCACAAAAGTACAACTTGTCCCACAAAAATAAGCCCTCATAGGGCTATAGGTAGAGAAAGATAAACAAACTGAAAATTGCTGTGTCATGAAGGGCTTAAGCAATGCTGTTGGAGGTAGGCTCTTTTTACATAATACAGCATCTGCCCTGTATGGAGCAGGCTTCGGTTCGATTGGCATATGTCAGAAAACACCATAATTGGCACCCCGGTCTCTTCCCGGGTGAGAGGAGGTTTGCACTAAGCACAGGCAAGAGACATGAAGGACTCTGGAGATGTAGTATTGAATCATAGTAAATAACATGACACTAGAGATGAGCGTTGTTCTACTCGAACTGTTCGCCAATCTCAAATTCGAGCTGTTTTGGGCGGTGTTCGAGCCGGTCGGCGAACACGAACAATTTGAGAAAAATTCGGCTGTTCGAGGTTATGTTCGATAACTGTTCGTGCACCAAAATCATAACTGGATTTTTTCTCAGTAATGATGAAAATTAATGTTAATACGCAGTTTGAGTGTACAGCGGGGCGGGGGGAGGGGCAGGGGATGGATCTCTGCAGGAACAATGAAGATCTCCATTTTTTTTTCTCTTTCCCGCATTTGCAGTGGGGAGGTGCAATCTGTCAGCCTATCAGCAGCGCACACACGGAGCGAAGTGCTTTTTTTCACACAAGCAAGGGCATGTGTGATTGGCAGTGTATGTCACATGTCCTTGCCCTATAAGACCAAGCCATTTTCCCCGTCGCCACCATTTTCTCACTGCTGCAGCTGCGTGTTAGACGGCACCGCTGTTGCTGTGTGCGCTATACCTTGTTAATTTCAAGCCAATTTTCGCACAAATATACAGATAGCTTGGGAGTAGGGAATAGTTGTGATTGCAGTCCTTTTAAGGACTAGGTTACAGCATTTCCTACGACTTTTATCAGGCAGGTCTGTGCTCTTAAATAGATAGATTGTGGGAGTAAAGACTAATTGTAATTGGAGTCCTTTTCAGGACTAGGTTACATCAGTTCCTATCAGTTTTTGCCAGGCAGGTCTGTGCCAGTGCTGTGCAAGTTTTTTTCACAGCATTTGGCTGAATCTAGCAAAGCTAATCCTTTTTGGCCTATTGCAGAGTGTGTTAGTCAGTGGAGTAGCCTATCTGTGTTGCAAGATATACCACCTGTGTATAGAATACCAATTTTTTTACTGCACCTAGTGAAGTAAAATCTTTTGGGCATAGCATCATTCTATTAGTCCATCTATACTGACCTCCATCAGGTTGCAAACTGAATATAATTTTTTTCTGCATCTAGCTCTGAAAAAATATTTGGGCTTCTAGCGGTGTGTGGGACTTGGTCTATTAGTCCATCTATACTGACCTCCATGAGGTTGCAAATTAAAAATAATTTTTTTCTGCATCTAGCTCTGAAAAAATATTTGGGCTTCTAGCAGTGTGTGGGACTTGGTCTATTAGTCCATCTATACTGACCTCCATCAGGTTGCAAATTAAAAATAATTTTTTTCTGCATCTAGCTCTGAAAAAATATTTGGGCTTCTAGCAGTGTGTGGGACTTGGTCTATTAGTCCATCTATACTGACCTCCATCAGGTTGCAAATTAAAAATAATTTTTTTCTTCATTTATCTCTGAAAAAATATTTGGGCTTCTAGCAGCGTGTGGGACTTGTTCTATTAGTCCATCTATACTGACCTCCATCAGGTTGCAAATTAAAAATAATTTTTTTCTGCATCTAGCTCTGAAAAAATATTTGGGCTTCTAGCAGTGTGTGGGACTTGGTCTATTAGTCCATCTATACTGACCTCCATCAGGTTGCAAATTAAAAATATTTTTTTTCTTCATTTAGCTCTGAAAAAATATTTGGGCTTCTAGCAGTGTGTGGGACTTGTTCTATTAGTCCTTCTATACTGACGTCCAGCAGGTTGCAAATTGAATATAATTTTTTTCTGCATCTAGCTCTGAAAAAATATTTGGGCTTCTAGCGGTGTGTGGGACTTGGTCTATTAGTCCATCTATACTGACCTCCATCAGGTTGCAAATTAAAAATAATTTTTTTCTGCATCTAGCTCTGAAAAAATATTTGGGCTTCTAGCAGTGTGTGGGACTTGGTCTATTAGTCCATCTATACTGACCTCCATCAGGTTGCAAATTAAAAATAATTTTTTTCTGCATCTAGCTCTGAAAAAATATTTGGGCTTCTAGCAGTGTGTGGGACTTGGTCTATTAGTCCATCTATACTGACCTCCATCAGGTTGCAAATTAAAAATAATTTTTTTCTGCATCTAGCTCTGAAAAAATATTTGGGCTTCTAGCAGTGTGTGGGACTTGGTCTATTAGTCCATCTATACTGACCTCCATCAGGTTGCAAATTAAAAATAATTTTTTTCTGCATCTAGCTCTGAAAAAATATTTGGGCTTCTAGAAGTGTGTGGGACTTGGTCTATTAGTCCATCTATACTGACCTCCATCAGGTTGCAAATTGAATAAAAAAATTTTCTGCATCTAGCTCTGAAAAAATATTTGGGCTTCTAGCGGTGTGTGGGACTTGGTCTATTAGTCCATCTATACTGACCTCCATCAGGTTGCAAATTAAAAATAATTTTTTTCTGCATCTAGCTCTGAAAAAATATTTGGGCTTCTAGCAGTCTGTGGGACTTGGTCTATTAGTCCATCTATACTGACCTCCATCAGGTTGCAAATTGAATAAAAAAATTTTCTGCATCTAGCTCTGAAAAAATATTTGGGCTTCTAGCGCTGTGTGGGACTTGGTCTATTAGTCCATCTATACTGACCTCCATCAGGTTGCAAATTGAATAAAAAAAATTTCTGCATCTAGCTCTGAAAAAATATTTGGGCTTCTAGCGGTGTGTGGGACTTGGTCTATTAGTCCATCTATACTGACCTCCATCAGGTTGCAAATTAAAAATAATTTTTTTCTGCATCTAACCCAGCCAATAGTTTTGGCCTAATACCACAGTTTGGCCACTCAGCTCTGCTCGGTTACCATCCATTGTTTTTTTGTGCAAACAACTCCAGAGTTGTGAATTAGTTAACCACCAAAATGAGTGGAAAAAGGCCTGCTGCTGGTGGAAAGGGGAATAGGCGTGTTGGGAAGGGGAAAAAAGGTTGTGTCCGTGGGGTAGGTGCAGAAGAAAGACCATCTTCCAGCCAAACTAAAATGTCTACTTCTTTTAGCGGACAATGTGATAAGATCCCTTTCTTACGGCCACGCCAATCGCTACAAATTCCAGATGAGGCACAAAAACAGCAGGTGCTTCAACGGATATCAAGTGCTCCTTTAAGTGGGCTCTCCTCCACATCAACTTCAACATCACAAATACTCCAGTCCTCAAAGGTGTCACCCAAATCGCACTTGCTTCCTCACAGCTCCCAAATCTCCAGCTGCCCGTCTGAGTATGAGGTAGAACAGATGGTTGAGTCTGCAGAGCTGTTTACTCATACTATAGCCTGGGAATCAGAGGTCGACTCCAGCGCTTCTGTGAATCCAGACGAGGAAATGATCTGCACTGATGCCCAGAATCTTTATGAGTCGGATCCAGGACCAGACGCAGAAGGTTCTGACCATAATGTAGACCCTCATTCCCAAACTGTAACTCCTGTTGGTGGAGACAATGAGGAAGACGATGATAAGACTCAAATACCTGATTGGAGCGACAACTTTAGTTTTTTGTCAGGGCAGGAACAGGTTGGCTCTGAGGACGACGGGTGTGATAACGCACAGGGTGATGATGATGAGGTCGGAGATCCCACTTACTGTCAACCCACAGTCAGCCAAGAGATGAGGTCAGCAGAGGAGGTGGAGGAAGATGCTAGTGACGACGAGGTCAGGTTGCGCCTTCCTGGACAGAGACGTAGTACTGGAAGCACGTCAACAACTGCATCCTCAAACACAACTCTGCCTCTCACCACAAGTCGTGGTGGCTCTTCAGGTCGCATGGGTGCTAAGCCTTGCATAGCCTGGGCATTTTTTCAGATCGATAAAGATGACCCAACTCGTGTTATCTGTAACATTTGTCAGCAAAAGCTAAGTAGAGGCCAAAAAATACATAGTTTGAGTACTTCATGCATGAACCGGCACATGGACATGAAGCATAAGTTGCAGTGGGAAGCTCAGTGTGCTACAATGCGGTCTAGCCGGCCGGGCCAACCACCGTCTGCCATATCTTGTGCATCCGCGGCCTCTTCATCCTCTGTGACTGGGGGGACAGCAGTCACACCTGTTTTGGGGCGCAGACCTGCCACCTCTTTACCCGCAACAGCCAGCGTGATTGGCAGGTCATCATTTTCTTTGGAGGTGGTAACACCAGCTGGTCTTGAGCGCTGTCCGACATCGATAGCACCACCTTTGGATCAAGGCAACCTAACATGTCCGCCTGCATCTTCCTCACAGACCGGCAGTTTGCCAGGGACACCCTTATCAACCCCGTCTAAGCACAATAGCCAGCCCTCGGTCCCTCAGATGTGGACAAGTAAAAGACCATTTCCTCCTAGCCATGAGAAAGCTAAGAGGTTGAATTTCACCATCTGCAAGCTCTTGGCTACAGAAATGCTGCCTTTCCGCCTGGTGGACACAGAGGATTTTCGAGACCTTATGTCCGTCGCAGTGCCCCAGTACCAGATGCCCAGTCGGCACTACTTCTCAAAGAAAGGTGTGCCTGCGCTCCACCAGCATGTCGCACACAATATCACCGCTTCTTTGAGAAACTCTGTGTGTGACAGGGTGCATTTCACCACAGACACTTGGACGAGTAGGCATGGACAGGGGCGTTACATGTCGCTGACTGGGCACTGGGTAACTATGGTGACAGCAGGACAAGGGGCTGCTGTCCAAGTCTTGCCGTCCCCACGAGTTGTGCATCAATCCTCTTTATGTCATTTTTCCTCCACTGCTTCTGCCTCCTCAACCTCCTCTCGGTCTTCCACCTGCACCCAAAGCCTGTCTGGTCATGCCACAAGCTTTCTAACTGCGCAGAAGGGATCCTGCACACCTCCTTACTATGCTGGCAGTAGGGCTCAACGTCATCAGGCGGTTTTTACATTGAAATGTCTGGGAAATGTGAGTCACACAGCTGAGGAGTTGTGGTCAGCTCTGGAGAACCAATTTCATGAATGGTTGTCTCCACTGGACCTGAAACCAGGGAAGGCCGTGTGCGACAATGCTGCAAACCTGGGTGCGGCCGTTCGCCGGGGCAATGTCACACACGTGCCTTGTATGGCTCACGTGTTGAACCTGGTTGTCCAGCAATTTTTAGCCCACTATCCCAGACTAGATGGCCTTCTGCAGAGGGCACGGTCGCTGTGTGCTCACTTCCGCCGTTCGCATCCCGCAGCTCAGCGACTTACATCTCTACAGAAGTCGTTGGGCCTGCCACTTCACCGGCTAAAATGCGATGTGCCTACCCGGTGGAATTCAACTCTGCACATGTTGCAGCGACTGTGGCAGCACCGACAAGCCCTGGTGCAATACGTTCTGACGTATAGCCTGGGCCAACGAGATTCAGAGGTGGGGCAAATCACGCTGGAGGAGTGGTCTCAGATCAGGGACCTATGCACCCTTCTGCACAGTTTTGAAATGGCGACGAAGATGTTTAGTGCTGACGATGCCATTATCAGCATGACTATTCCGGTGATTTACATGCTGGAGCACATGTTAAACAGAATTCGGAGTCAGGTGGTGGCACAAGAGGAGGTGGAGGAAGTAGAGGAGGAGGAGTTGTATGCGGAAGGGCTAACATCTGCAAGGTCCAGACGGTCGGCAGCACCAAGGCGGCAGGCATGTGAGGGTGGGGGAGATGGTTTTACCAGGGCGCATGGTAGCAGCCAAACTAGTGAGGAAGGTGCAGGAGCCCAGGAAGAAGTGGAGGACGAACTGATGGAAGACTCATCAGATGAGGGAGACCTTGATCACATTTCTGTTGTGCGAGGTTGGGGGGAGAGGACAGAGGAAGGAAGCATGATTGTTACCTCGCCACCAACACAACAGGGACTTGGTGCTCCTGGATGCGCAACACACATGAGTGCCTTCTTGCTGCACTACCTGCAACATGACCCTCGAATTGTGAGAATTAGAAATAATCCTGACTACTGGGTTGCCACACTGTTAGATCCCCGGTACAAAAGTAAATTTGCAGAAATTATTCCTGCCATAGAAAGGGATGCACGCATGCAGGAGTATCAGCAGAGACTGTTGCAGAATCTTACATGTGCTTTTCCACAAAATACCAGTGGTGCACGTAGTGAATCTCACAGTTCCAACTTGCCAACCGTGGGACCGTCAAGTGTTCAGCACTCAAACCGTAACAGAACCACAGTATCTGGTGGTAACATCAATTTTGCGGAATCATTTCACCACTTTTTTAGCCCATCCTTTGCAAGGCCACAGGAGACAAGAAGTCTGACACATAGTCAACGCCTAGAGACGATGGTACAGGAGTATCTCCAAGTAAACATTGAAGCCACGACTGTGTCACTGGACCCTTGCTCTTTTTGGGCTTCCAATCTGGATAAATAGCCGGAGCTAGCCACTTACGCCTTGGAGATCTTGTCATGCCCCGCAGCCAGCGTTCTGTCTGAACGTGTGTTCAGCGCTGCTGGTGGTGTGCTGACAGATAAGCGCACGCGGCTCTCCACTGATAATGTAGACAGACTCACGTTCATAAAGATGAACAAATCATGGATCCGAAACGACTTTTCTACCCCTGTGTCATCCTGGGGAGAGTAAAAGCTTGATGATTGTTTAAAATCACCCTACCAACCGTTTTAAGCTTTCAAATTACTAATCATGTTTATCTGTATCTTGACTGGAAAATAATTTGGGCTTTGTAGCAGTGTGCAGCACTGATCCTATTAGGCCATCTATAATAAGCTCCACCAGATTTAAAATTAAAAATAATTTTTAGCTGCATCTAGCCCGGAAAATAATTTTGGGGCTCCGAGATGCGCAAGACACATAAGTGCCTTCTTGCTGCACTACCTGCAGCATGACCCTCATATTGTCAGAATGCGAAGTAATCATGACTACTGGGTTGCCACACTCTTAGATCCCCCAAACTTTTCGATCAACCTTTTCATTTTAATAAAGACCAAAAAAATGGTCATTTTTGAAATTATAAGCATTAGCAGGTTGTTAGAAACTGAAATCAAACAGTTTTCAACTCAAAACTTTATTCTAGGTGATGTTACATTTTCACATAGGACCCCTTGTTCGAAAGGAGCTTCTGAACTCTCTCGTCCATTGAATTTGTCAGGTTTTGGATGGTTTCTGCTTCAATTGTTTTGCATGAGGACAGAATACCCTCCCAGAGCTGTTGCTTAGATGTGAACTGCCTCCCGCCATCATAGACGCTCCTTTTAATGATGCTCCAAAGGTTCTGAATGGGGTAGAGGTCAGGGGAGCATGGGGGTCACACCATAAGTTTGTCCCCTTTTATGCCCATATCAGCCAGAGATGCAGATGTTTTATGTGCAGCATGAGATGGTGCATTATCATGCAGAAAAATGATCTTGCTGTGAAATACACGGTTCTTCTTCTTGAACCATGGCAGGAAGTGCTGTTTGAGAAAATCCACATACATTATGGAGTTCATCTTTAGCGCCTTCAGGGATCCTAAAGGGGCCGACAATCTCTCTCCCCATGATTCCAGCCCAAAACATTACTCCACCTCCTCCTTGTTGGCGCTGTAGCCGTGTTTGCGTGGGGTGTCCATCAACCAGCCATCCTCCACTCCATCCATCTGGACCATCGAGCGCTGCACGGCACTCATCCGTGAACAAAACAGTTTTGAAATCAGTCTTCATGTAATGTTTGGCCCACTGGAGCCGTTTCTGCTTGTGTGAAGTGGATAGAGGAGGTCAACAGGATGGCGTATGCACAGCTGCAAACCTCTGAAGGACCCTGCATCTTGTTGTTCGGGGGACGTTGGAGGCACAAGCAGCTTCAAAAACTTGTCTGCTGCTATGACAAGGCTTTTTTGCCGCTGCTCTTTCAACCTGACGTAATTGCCTGTAGGAAAGAGTCCTCAATTTGCCCTTATCAGCACGCACACGTGTGTACTGTGAATCAGCTACATACTTCTTGATTGCCAAGACACTTCATCCTGATCATCGCACAATGTTGATTGTAGTCATGCCTTGACCTAAACACTCCACAATTTGTTGCTTCTCAGCAGCCGACACATCCTTTTTCTTTCCCATTTTGGCAGAAAATGTAGGCTGCTGAATAATGTGAGAGAGCCTTCTTAAGTAGTCTTGCCTTTCATTGGACACACCTGACAAACTAATTAGCACTGGTGTCTGCAATTGCTTACAGTGATATAAAGAGCCCTGACACACATCACCATCAATGAGTTTAACTGACAAACAAACAAATTCTTCCCTTATCACTCCTAAACACTTTTTGCATAATAATTTGGAACACAGTGTACATGTGCTTTTCCACAAAACACCAGTGGTTCACGTAGTGAATCTTACAGTTCTAACTTGCCAACCGTGGTCTGTATGGAGTTGTTCAATAAAGGGCCCAAAATTAAGATAACATAGATGGGAGAGGTCTCTATGAATAGGAATTCCTAAGTATTTGATACCCTGTGAGGGCTAGGCAAAGGGAAAGTTGGACTGGATGGAATCCTATATGGATTTGGGGAGGGAGACATCGAGGGCCTCAGACTTCGCTGCATTGATTTTAAAATTTGACCATGTAACAAAGTGATCTATTTCAGCCATAACAGCATGGATGGATATATGTGATTGAGTGATATATACTAGGACATCATCAGCAAATAGAGAGCACTTGTACTCGGTGCCTCCCACCTCAATCCACCTAATATTGGGGTTATGGCGAATTGATGAGAGCAGGTGCTCCGTCACTAGGATGTATAAGAGAGGGGACAGAGAACATCCCTGCCTTGTCCCATTGGTGATTGTGAAAGGTGATGAAAATGTTCTGACGCGCCCCCTGGGCCTTGGGACACCCGGAGCCGGACCCTTTTTGGTGGATGCTGGTGGTTGTAGTCTTCGTGGCGGCGATCCGGTTCCGTGGCTCAGGGCGGTCAAACCAGTGGCGGAACTATTTATGTGGTTTTGATGTTTAAATGTCCGACTACGCCACCCGTGGATTGCGGTCAGAGTGAACCGCCGCTACAGGGCAGACCGCTAAGGCTGGTGTTGTGGGTGCAGCAGAGCGTAGCATAACTCCCCACGGGAGGAGTATAGCCTCAGGGCAGTGTATGCGGAGGATGGGGGTGATGGTGCAGGGCAGCAGCAGTAATGACACGGAGTCAGTGATGCAGTCCAGGGCCTTTACTCACAGTTCTTATTATCCAGACCACGTCTGCAGGTAACGGCTGCCCATGTCGCACTGTGCTCACCAGGTGAGGGGCTCAGACAACTCCCAGATAACTTTGGAGTGCTTCACAGGACCCCCTTTGTGTGTCCTTTGTCTGGCCTTTCTTACCAACCCTTCTGTCCGGCTGCCTCGGGCCTCCTCTTGGTAAGCTTGGCGCCAGTTTCCCTGACGCTATGTGGTGCCTTCCTAGTGGGTGTAGCGAGGGGCTGCGCCACATAAAATGTCACAGACTCCTGTTTCTAGCTGAGGGTCGTTTCCTGCCTCCACTAGTTTCGGGGACCGGTCTCCCCCTTTGGCCTGACCCCTCCACGCAGGTGGATTCGGGCGTGCGGTGGCGACTCGCCCGTCCGCACCCCTGGGATCCCTTCATTCCTCGTTCCTGGAGCCTTCTCCGCTCCTCTTCCTTCCTTCTCCCTCTTGCAGGCCTGGGCCTCTGTTACTAGGCCCGCCTCCGGAGCAGAGCTCATGCAGAGCCCCTGCTTCCTGCCACTTCTGCTCAGACTTCTCTGCACTGAACTAAGATGGTGCCCACCTTTTATACTCCCTTCTCAATGCACCCAGGAACTGCTTCCTCCCTGCTCCTGCACTGCAGGGTTCCCCTTCCTCAGTGTTCCCTCCCCCCACTCCAGCCAGGGACAGGGACTGTCGTGCCCATCTCAGGGGCATATTGGTCGCGCTGCCCCACGGCAATGTGGTGTAATGCATGCAGGTGTCGGGTCCTGATCCACACTCCATCCTTATCTGAGAGTGAGATATCACACCTCTGGGTGAGGTGCAATACGTCTGTAGCAACCGAGCCCTCGGTGCTACAGTTCCATTTATCTTCAGCCTAGGTGACGTATTGTGATACAGGGCCGTGATTTTGGCTATAAAAGGGTCCCCTAGACCCCTACCCCAAGCTTTTTAAGAGAATCATATATGGCGTGCCAGGAGACTCTATGGAATGCTTTCTCAGCATCCAACGAGAGTATCTACTTACAAATTTTTAACTGCATCTAGCCCAGGAAATACTTTGTGCCTAGTAGCAGTGTCTGCTAGTCAGCGGATTATCCCGGCTGTTAAGCAAGCTACACCACCTGTAGTTTGGACACTTAATTTTTTCAAAGGAAATGCTTCGGGACCACGGGATACTTAGTGAAGAGCATCAGGAGGCACCCCAAGGCATAGGGGCTGGGACTGGCACTAGGATGCCTTGCGGTGGACAGCCGAGCTCGATCCTTATAAAAGCTTTTTAACTGCAGCAGCTTTAGTGGACGCTACTGGAGCTGGAATTACGCGGCTGCTGGCATGAGACTTGCCCTCCAATAGATCCTTGTAAATGGATTTAAAGTGTATTCATTCAAATTAGAGGGACAATTTAAATTAAAAAGCTTAGAGCTGCCTCCACCACAGGGGGGCTCTCTCGACCCACCAGCGGACAGGCACCAGTATTGGGAGAGGGGGGCTGGCCGTCAGGGTTCACCGCGGCTCTGGCACAAACCCGGCGACACGGAGGTGGCACGGGCAGGAGCGGACTGGCCGTCTCGGCTTCTCACTTTTTGGATTTTAGAAGGGCATGACATGCCTATATCTGTGTCTCCCCCTCCTTTTACTCCTCCACCTCTTTTCTTTTCGCATGACTATATGTACTTGTCACTTTTCCATGTGTTAGTTGTGTCTTCTGAGCAGTTTGTCAGCTTTTGGACACCTTTGAAGGTGTTTTCTATGTGTTTCTATGTGTTTTTGTTTGCCTGCCATTGGTTTTAACGGTGTTCGAAGGTGTTCGACGAACAGTTCGACGAACTGTTCGGCGAACACACGGGTGTTCGACGAACCGAACTCGAACACTACGGGGGTGGCTCAACACTACATGACACTCTCCCCTGAATCACAAGTCTGCTGCCTGGGTGTAACACTTGACTTTGCTCTGTCTTTCAAACCACACAATCAAGTGCTTTCCATCTCCTCACACATCTATCTCACAAATATTTCCAGAATGCGGCCTTTCCTCAACCCCCCCATTACCAAAAATGTTAGTACATGCCCTCATCATCTCTTGCCTCTTTCACCTCTACCTTCATTATTCCCCTTGTATGTATCCTCTGCCTATCTCTTCTCTAGCTTCAAATTTCTCTGAGAATACAGTTTTAATTATTAACAGTGATTTGCAAAAATGTCCATAATCTAGTCTCCAGCATACATCTCCAAATGAATCTCCCAATTCCTTCCCATGTGTAATCTCTGATCTTCACAAGATCTCCTTCTTTCATTTGCCCTCATATGTTCCCCCCATAACCATCTCTAAGACTTCTACCCAGTATCCCCCATCCTAGGGAACTCACTTCCTCTGAAGAACAGATTATCTTCCACGATCGAAGCCTTAAGACGTACCCAGAAAACACATCTCTCTAGGAAAGCCAACTACTTGCAATAACTCTGCTGCCACCTCATCATCAACAGAGCTATTGCAACCTCCCTAACCTACTGTGTCCTTTCTCCAGGGCCGGCATTAGGGACAGGTAAACGAGGCATTTGCTTGCGGCCCCCCTCCACCAGGGGCCCCCAGCCAGTGGCGTTCTGCTAATAGCAGCACACCACGTGGCCGCTGTAGTGACCATGAGTCAGGGGGACTCAGTTCCAGTGCCCGCTCCCCCACCCACGCATCGCGCATTTAACTGTATCAGCATCATAGATGCCATACAGTTGAAAGCAATGATGAAAGAGAGAGAGTCAGGGACGCTCCCTCTCCCATCATTCCCTCACTGCATCTTACGCAGCGTGTGCAATGACATCATTTCATCACACGCCATGCTGTGCTGGGCAGTGGAGCTGATGAGTAGACACGCTGTGGAGACTGGAGCAGTGGGGCAATGAGGAGAGGTGAGTATTGTAATTTTGTTTTAAAATCAGACTATGGGGAGTGCATTATATATATGTGGGCTGCATTATACTATAAGGGGCAGCATTATACTATATGTACTCTATTTGGCTGCATTATACTCTATGGGGCTTCATTATACTCTATAGGGCTGGATTATACTCTATAGGGCTGCATTATACTCTATGGGGCAGCATTATACTCTATGTACTCTATGGGGTGGCATTATACTCTATGGGACTGAATTTTACTCTATGTACTCTATGGGGTGGCATTATACTCTATGGAGCTGCGTTATACTCTATGGGGCTGCATTATACTCTATGGGGCTGCATTTTACTCTGTGGAGCAGTATTATAATCTGTGGGGCGGCATTATACTCTGTGGGGCGGCATTATACTCTGTGGGGTTGCATTATACTCTGTGGGGCTGAATTATACTCTGTGGGTGGCATTATATTCTGTTGGGCGGCATTATACTGTGTGGGGCGGCATTATGCTCTGTGGGGTGGCATTATGCTCTATCGGGCGGCATCATGCTCTGTGGGGCTGCATTATGCTCTATGGGGCTGCATTATGGTCTGCATTATACTCTGTTGGGGCTGTATCATTCTCTGTTGGGCTGGATTATACTCTATCGAGGAATATGGGGAGTGCATTATACTATATTGAATATTATTGGGAGTGTATTATACCATGTGGAGGACTATGGTGAGTACATTATACTGTATGGAGGACTATGGGGTGTACATTATAATATATGGAGGACTATGGGGAGTGCATCATACTATATTGATACTATATTGAGGAATATAGCGTGTGTATTATACTAAATGGAGAACTAAGGGGACTGTATTATACTATATGGAGGACTATGGCGAGTGCATTATACTGTATGGAGGACTATGGGGGTGCATTATACAATATGGAGGACTATAGGATGCATCATACTATATTGACACTATATTGAGGAATATAGCGAGTGTATTATACTAAATAAAGAACTAAGGGGAGTGTATTATACTATATGGAGGACTATGGGGTGTGCATTATACTCTATAAGAGGACTATGGGGTATGTGTAGCACCCCGAGGGTTCAGTCGCTACAGAGGTATTGCATCTCACCCAGAGGTGTGATATCTCACTTCCAGGTAAGGATGGAGTGTGGCTCAGGACCCTAACACCCACATGCACTACACCACATTTCCGGGGGGCAGGGGGACAATGCTCCCAAGGGTGAGCACAACTGCCCCTGTCCCTGGCTGGAGTGGGGGGAGGGAACACCTAGAAAGGGGGAACCCGGTAGTGTGTGTGTGGGGAGAGTAGATTCTGGGTGCACTGAAAAGTAGGAGTATAAAAGGTGGGAGCCATCTTAGAGACAGTGTTCAGTCAGAGGGAAGAAGTGACAGAGCAGGGCCTCTGTGGATCTCTGCTCCAGAGGCGGGCCTAGCCTGTGAGGCCCTGCCAGGACAGAAGAGAGAGAAGGAAGAGCAGAGAGAGAAGGAGGCTGGAGCAGGGGCTCTGTACAGGCTCTGCTCCGCAGGAAGTCCCAGCCTCAAGGCCTGAGCCTGGAGAGAGCAAACAGAAAGGAGAGGAACGGAGGAGGCTCCAGGAGTGGAGTGAAGGGACCCCAGGGGTGCGGACCATCCAGCCGCCACCGCACGGCCGCCGCTACCAGAGAAGGGGGGTCAGGCCAAGAAAGGGAACCGGATCCCTCATCTAGTGGAGGAGAGCAACTACCCTCAGCTAGTAACCGGAGGCCGTGGCATTGCACGTGTACGGCCCCTCACTACACCCATTAGGAAGGCACCATATAGGACCCAGGGAAACGGAACATACGTTTGCCCGCAAAGGCCCAAGGCAGCTGGACAGAAACGTGGTCAATTGTGGGGTACGACAGGCCAGAGAAAGGACACATGAAGGGGGTCCTGAAAAGCATTCCAAAGGTACCTGGAATTTGGCCGAGCCCCTCACCTGGTGAGCACAGTACGACATGGGCAGCCATTACCTGCAGAAGTGGCTTGGAGTGTAAAACTGTGAGAAAAGACCCTGGACTGCATCACTGGACTCTGAGTCATTACTGTTGCTCCCGCGCACCATCACCCCCACCATCTGCACTCACTGCCCTGAGGCTATACTCCTCCCGTGGGGAGTTATACTACCCCCTGCTGCGCACACAACATCAGCCTCAGTGGTCTGCCCCGCAGCGGCGGTTCTCAGTGACCGCAATCCACGGGTGGCGTAGTCGTATATTTAAACATTACAAAACCAAATAAACAGATCCGCCACTGGTTTTACCACCCTGAGCCACGGGACCAGGTCGCCGCCATGGAGACTACAACCCCCAGCATTACACAGAGACCCGGCTCCAGGTATTCCCCCACACACACGGCCCACGGGGCGCGTCAACTTTGGCATAGTCGGCAGGATCGAAACCAACCCGTTATCATCGGGTATTGTGTGCCTAGAGACTGTTTCACTGTATTGAATGTGGCGCCCACCTCAGAAGAACGGACGCCATTATGTGTGCGCCAAAAGACAACAAGAAGCCCCTTTCCATCGTGGGCCAGGTCCCAGAATGGCGCCAAAGACGGAGCCCACCCCCAACAGCCATGAGTGCGGCTGCAGAGATGTCCATCAATGTGGGGGGGCTGCCCCTGAGAGTGATTGTCAGCAGATTGCCCCGGGACCACCCCCAACCGGGGCGGAAGGGAAAGAAAACCGAAGGGCAGGGTGTGGTTTGGATCAGTCTTGGCAGACCACACCCGGAGATGGCGAGGAGTGCTAGCCTCGGTACCCTGACCAGTGGCCTGTTGCAGGCCAAAGCGGCTCCGTACAGCCTTGCAGAGCTGATGGCCCAGCTCCCCGGAGAGGACCCTGAATTCCTCCGGGCTGGGCCGGAGCATTTGGACAGGAGAATGGTCCAGGCGCAGCGGGAGGCCATCGCGGGGTGGAAAGAAGAGATGGACCGGCGGGTCGCAACCCGGCAGCAAGTGGCGTTGCCAGCACCCGACAGCGTGCCTGCCCCTGAGAACAGAGGAGGACCATTGGAGGCTGAGAGCAGCGCTGCAAAGGGAGCAGGTAGGGGGGACACCCCTGCTACAAGCCCGGACGCTACTAGCCTGCCCCTGGACCCCGTCGCGGAGCCGATCGCCCCGGGAGTCGCTGCACTGCTCCCGCCGCCTACACCTAGGCCCCAGGCCCCGAGTGCAGCCACCGGACCACGCCCCACGCCGTGCCCCTTGATCCCGGGTGCGGTTGGAAGAAGCCCGCTCCAGGCCTGGTCGCAAGGCCTAATGCCCTCAGGCGCCTTCCACCAACTAGCGTCCCCGGTCCCAACACTACCACCCCTGGGCACGGACTTATATAGTCAGCTCACCGGTCCTGAAGGGGAGCCGGTCTCCCTGCTACGCGGATGGGTTCGCCCCTGCCACCGGAGGGACCCGTCCACGGAGGCCAAAGCCCTGTATCCTGCGCTCCTACCCGCTCCGCAGTCAGTCACCATTCCCCAGCTCCCAGAAGAAGAGGTCCAAATCGAATGGGACCAGACCGGGGAGGACCTGATGGGGTTCTCGCAAGAGACGCAGGCGGACGCAGCACGCAGGCGAGAATTCTGCCGCCGGCAGATAGCGCAGCTGGAGAAGGAGAAGCAGGCGCGGCGCCAAAAACGGGAGCAGCTACAGGCCCGGAGCGCGGAGGAAAAGACCCGAACCCGCCGAGACCCCAGGCTGCAAGCGGTCCCAAAGTCACCGGGATCGTGGTCAGGTTCCACCAGGAAAAGGGATGGGGGTTCATTCGGCACCCGACGACAAACACAGACCTCTTTGTTAATCGGAGGGATGTGGAGAGTCGCCTGCCCGCGTGTCACCCGAAACGGGATCTGTTCCCGGGGGATCAGGTGTCGTATACCCGACATCGAGGCTTGCGAGTGTGGTACGCTCTCAACGTCCAGCGGGAGGAAAAGGAGCGCTACCCTGGATCCTGCTACATGGAGGACCCGGATGGGTCTGAAGAGTACGAGGAGAGGGAACGCTACAAGATGGCGGCAACATGCACTGTAAATAGTTACCCGTTAGGGTGGAAGAGGAAGAGTCACGCCCGTTTGCGGATTATAAGAAGTTCACCCGGTTCAGGATTGTTGTTAGTTTATTTGTTTGCTAAAGTTACCCGAAAAGGGTCTGTGAACTCTCCGGCTGAGGACTGGGAGCAGCCAACCCTTTCTATCCGGCTGAGGACTGGGAGCAGCCAACCCTTGTAAATAGTTGCACTTATTAAAGTGCCCCCCATTGGTTTTATATTAATACAACCTATGACCTCAGAACAAAAACCCGTTGGTGGTGGCCGAAGACGTGGTCCAACACCTGGATCATCGATGCCCTGCAGCCACCCCAGGGCCTACGTTGAGGGTTTGGGATGGGTCCCTCAAGTTCGCAAATCTGCACTTTATGGAAAGATGGACACCTGGTTGAAAAGTGCACTGTGACCGGTTGATAAAAGTGTTATATGAAGAATGTTTATGAAGGAAAATGTTTTATATGTGACAAATGTGTTTATGCAAGTGAAAAGAGTTTTATAATGTCTTGTGTATGTGAAGAAAGTATTATAATATTTTTGAAAAGAGAAAAGTTTTATGACAAGTAACGTTAAAAAAAAAAACTTTAATTCTGCATGTCTTGAAATCAATTGTATTTTGCTCTGTTCCAGCCAGCGGACGTGCTGTGATTTACCAGGGGGGAATGTAGCACCCTGATGGTTCGGTCGCAACAGAGTTATTGCATCTCACCCAGAGGTGTGATATCTCACTTCCAGGTAAGGATGGAGTGTGGCTCAGGACCCTAACACCCACATGCACTACACCACATTTCTGGGGGGCAGGTGACAATGCTCCCAAGGGTGAGTACAACTGCCCCTGTCCCTGGCTGGAGTCGTGGGAGGGAACACCTAGAAAGGGGGAACCTGGTAGTGTGTGGGTGGGGAGAGTAGATTCTGGGTGCACTGAAAAGAAGGAGTATAAAAGGTGGGAGCCATCTTAGAGACAGTGTTCAGTCAGAGGGAAGAAGTGACAGAGCAGGGCCTCTGTAGAGCTCTGCTCCGGAGGCAGGCCTAGCCTGTGAGGCCCTGCCAGGACTGGAGAGAGAGAAGGGAGAGCAGAGAGAGAAGGAGGCTGAAGCAGGGGCTCTGTACGGGCTCTGCTCCGCAGACAGGCCCAGCCTCAAGGCCTGAGCCTGGAGAAAGCAAACAGAAAGGAGAGGAACGGAGGAGACTCCAAGAGTGGAGTGAAGGGACCCCAGCCGCCACCGCACGCCCGCCGCTACCAGAGTACGGGGGTCAGGTCAAGAAAGGGAACCGGATCCTTCATCTAGTGGAGGAGAGCAACTACCCTCAGCTAGTAACCGGAGGCCGTGGCATTGCACGTGTATGGCCCCTCACTACACCCGTTTGGAAGGCACCATATAGGACCCAGGGAAACGGAACATACGTTTGCCTGCCAAGGCCCGAGGCAGCTGGACAGAAACGTGGTCAATTGTGGGGTACGACAGGCCAGAGAAAGGACACACGAAGGGGGTCCTGAAAAGCATTCCAAAGGTACCTGGGATTTGGCCGAGCCCGTCACATGGTGAGCACAGTGCGACGTGGGCAGCCATTACCTGCAGAAGTGGCTTGGAGTGTAAAACTGTGAGTAAAGACACTGGACTGCATCACTGGACTCTGAGTCATTACTGTTGCTCCCGCGCACCATCACCCCCTCCATCTGCACTCACTGCCCTGAGGCTATACTCCTCCCGTGGGGAGTTATACTACCCCCTGCTGCGCACACAACATCAGCCTCAGCGGTCTGCCCCGCAGCGGCGGTTCTCAGTGACCGCAATCCACGGGTGGCGTAGTCGGACATTTAAACATTACAAAACCAAATAAACAGATCCGCCACTGGTTTGACCACCCTGAGCCACGGGACCGGGTCACCGCCACGGAGACTACAACCCCCAGCATTACACAGAGACCCGGTATTCCCCCACACACACGGCCCAGGGGGCGCGGCATATGCATTATACTATATGGAGGACTATGGAGAGTATATTATACTATATGGAGGACTGTAGGGAGTGTATTATACTATGTCGAGGACTGTGGGGTACATCATACTTTATGGAGGACGCATTATACTATGTGGAGGACTATGGGGTACATTATACTAAACGAGCAAAATGCAGCCCATTCATAATGTGGTGGGATTGATTATGCCAGACTGAAAATCATTGTACTCAGCAGCGCATCGCCCAGTGAAAATTGCAGATCTGCTGCTGATAACATGATGCTGTATGGGGACAGATTGATCTACCAGTGATAGGTTCTGTGCCCATCATTCTTCCTCAGCCAATGTAAAGAAGCCGAGAAACAAGCGCCGAACAAGTTCAATATTGTCTATCACGCTCGTCTAACGGCCAGAACTCAGCGCATGTAAATACAACCGAAATGTTTCTGTGTGATGGTGCAATATGTGAGCATTTGGGGCCCCACTTTAAACTTTTGCCCAGGACCCAAGTGTCTAAAAGCGTCCCTGCCCTACCCAATACTTTATAGACTGTAAGTCTGTGAGGGTAGAGTCTTCTCTCCTTCTGTATCAGTTATGTCACTGTTAGTTTTAGTTTGTAATTGTATTTTTTATGTGTTATGTATGTAAACTCTCTTCACAAGTACAGCACCCTGGAATAATTTTGTTCTTAGTGAATTACACAATTCATATTCGTAAATATTTTAAACTTGAATCTTTCCTTCATTGAGATTTTTTGATATACATTCCTGATAACGAAAATGGTCAGCTTTTTTTCATAATCGATAATACAGAGCATGTTAAAAGCCATAGCAATACCTGGGTCTGATACATCTAATTATGGAGAAAAAAAGGAGAAACAGATAATGGTTTAGACGTACCCAGGTTTGGAATGCAGCACTAGTCCTAAAAGGAGTATTACCATCTCCAAGATCCTATCCCAATATGTAGTAGATGTAATAATAATAATAATATTAGCAAATACCTCCAATTAGAAATGTAGTATAGTTTTTCTGATTTACTATGCCTCTTTCCTCATGTGCAAGCATTGCAGGACCTTACGACCACTATCAACTAGCTAACTAGCTGTCACTATATCAGTGATCGTAACCATGGACACCTAAGATCCTGCAATGCCTGCACACGAGGAAAGAGACATAGTGAATCAGAAAAACTATACTACATTTCTACTTTGAAGTATTCGCTAATATTATTATTATTACACCTACTACATATTGGGATAGGATCTTGGAGATGGGAATACCCCTTTAATTATTACTAAAACTCCTTTTTATACATGTATGCACCCCAGGAAAGCCTTTAGCATAGATATGTCCAGCATATGCCCCATGCACCTGGCATATGCTAAAAGAAGGTCCTAGTATCTGTTGGCATATATTTCACTCTATAGTGAACTGTAGTATGCCAGGGTTTCCTATACAGACGTACGTATATTGTAAATCTTTAAAAGAGGTGTTTTGCCTTGTGGAACCATTAACCTTATGCTACAGCTAAACAATTATTGTACTTGGTGGCTTATTCCATAATTACTTTACCATATTGTCTTTCTTCAACTTTGTAGAACTCTCTGAACTTCTACAGATTTTCCTGTTTACATCAAACATCCTCTTCCCACATTGTAGCCATTGTGTAACCCTGAACATCCTGTGTGGACAATCCAGCATCCAAGTCTATGGCTTTGTTCTGAGAACTGCTGGGAGAAGTCTCTCACAAGATTGTTAACACACTGATCAGCATCATCTTTTATTTCCATGGATGCGTCTGACTCTGCCACATCACTATTGATTCAATGTCCCTTCCTGAATTCTGAAGTGATAATATCTTTTAGCACTTTCCCTGCTTGAGAACTGTAATAGCAGTTCTTAACATCCCAAGGAGTTTTTATCAGATAAATAAAACACTGTAGACTACATATTGAAAAGTTCTATTCCATCTGTCAGTTCAAGAACCATAAAAATATAGTGTGGGGAAAAAAACAGTAAAAAGGATGCAACGCTACATCAGAACTGTGTCCACCAATCATAGAACACTACTATATCCTAATGATACATTATTTATAAGATGAGAAAATACACTAAACTCTTACTGATGGAGCCAATGTTCATGCTTGTAGCCATATGAGGTTTTTATTCATGGACGATGCGTTGTAACTTTTTTAGGCTTATATTCAGGAAAAATATAAATAGCATCTATCTTTTTTGTTTCTTTTTTAAGGAAAAATCTATAAAATCACAAAATCTATGTTTCTCTTTTTTTCTCCATCATTTAAAAATGTGCAAAAAAAAAGTATTTTCATTATAATTTTTCTTATATAAATCTTGGCACAATTTTGGAAAATTGGAAAAATGAAAAAAATGGGGTAATGAGCACTACTGCAGAGATAACTGTAGTAACTAGTTAATTAAGCACCAGTTATCTAGCAAGCAAAGTTACAAATCCTATAGTGCACATTGTTGGCTGTTCTTTGTTTCAGCTGCTTTTACAAGCCTATTTTTCATTTTGGGATTTTTTTCTTCATTTATGCTTTGTTGTGCCTTACTCAATTATTTTAACAGTGGCCTGATTTTATCATTAATAAATACAGTATACAATACATCAAATTCCTTTGGGATGAGCTTGACATCAAAATCACAGTTGTTGGATAGAGTGCCCTGCTGAAGGAGTGTCCATTAATAAGGACCACATTTTTAATTTAACATATGCCACTGTCTTTTGACCCATATGTACATTGGGGGAAATAAATATTTGATACAATGACGATTTTGTACGTTTTTCCATCTACAAAGAATTGAGAGGTCTTTAATTTTTATCGCAAGTACACTTCAACTGTGAGACAGAATCTAAAAATAAAAGCCAGAAAATCACATTCTATGATCTTTAAATATTTACATTGCATTTTATTGCATTAAATAAGTATTTAATCACTCCAACCTCCCCACTATGGCCAATACCAAAGAGCTATCTAAGAACAGCAGGGAATTAATTATAGACCTGCACAAGGCCGGGATGGGCTTCCGGACAATAGACAAGCAACTTGGTGAGCAGTTGGCACAATTATTAGAATATGGAAGAAACACAAGATGACTGTCAATCTTCCTCGGTCTGGAGCTCCATGCAAGATCTCGCCTTGTAAGGTAAGGATGATTCTAAAAATGTCAGGAATCAGCCCAGAACTGACCTGAAGAGAGCTTGTCCCACAGTCTCAAACATTACCGTTAGTAACACACTGCGTTGTCATGGATTAAAATCCTGCAGGGCACACCAGGCTCCCCTGCTCGTGCCAGTACATATCCAGGCCTGTTTGAAGTTGGCCAGTGACAATCTGGATGTTCCAGAGGAGGCATGGGAGAAGGTCATGTGGTCAGATGACACCAAAATAGAACTTTTTGGTATCAACTACACTCGCCGTATTTGGAGGAAGAAGAAAGATGAGTACAACCCCAAGAACACCATCCCAACCATGAAGAATGGTGGGGGAAACATCATACTTTGGGCATGCTTTTCTGCAAGAGGAACAGGGCAACTGCATCCTATTGAAAGGAGGATGGATGGGGTCATGTATCGCGAGATTTTGGCCAACAACCTTCTTTCCTCAGTAAGAACATTGAAGACAGGTTATGGCTGGGCCTTCCAGCATGACAATGATCTGAATCACACAGCCAGGGCAACTAAGGAGTGGCTCTGTAAGGTCCTTGAGTGGCCTAGCCAGTCTCCAGACCTGAACCCAATAGAAAATCTTTGCAGGGAGCTGAAACTGATTGTTGCCCAGCAGCAACCCTGAAACCTGAAAGATCTGGAGAAGATTTGTATGGAGGAGAGGGACAAAATCCCTGCAGTGTATGCAAACTTGGTCAAGAACTGCAAAAAACGTTTGACCTCTGAAATATTAGGTTCTGTTTTTCTATTTTATCAAATACTTAATTTCATGCAATAAAATGCAAATTAATTATGTTAAAATCATACAATGTGATTTTCTGGACTTTGTTTAGATTCTGTCTCACATTTGAAGTGTACCTACTATAAAAAATTACAGACCTTTCTATTCTTTGTAGTTGGGAAAACTTGCAAAATTGGCAGTGTATAAAATATTTATTTTTTAAATAGATTCCTTAGAAATGATGATGCTAGTGTAATTACTTTGAAAATACATGTTATAATGGCTGAATCATTATGCTATTAAATTATGTATTTTATGAGACCAGAAAAAAAAGTGAAATCTCCACCCACCAGCCTGACAAACATCTGTAGCTTGTACTGAGCAATGTGAAATTTCAGAAGCAGCAGGGAGGAAGGACAGTAATGATCTGTCAATCGAGCCAAGTTTGTCACAAAAACAATTGAATATAAACTTTCAAAAAAGATCATACAGGCATTCTGACATGGATTCTCAAAATACGTACACAAGCTTTATCAGGCCTAAAATATCAGCAGTATTTAATAATTTTGTCAGTTTATATAATGAAATCGGGTGATGGAATCCAACCTCTTTATGACTATTAAAAAGTCATAATATTTCATTATTTAAATAATTCCTGTAAAAATAATACTTGGTTAAACACTATAGGATTTCTATAAGTATGGTCATAGTGTTTGCACTTGCTGCAAACACATAGAAAACACAACAAAATTCACTTTATCTGTTACAAAAAAATCGTATCCTATAAAGAATTTTATTAATTGCAATAATTCATTTGTCATTTATTTAATCACTTGAAAAATCTGTCTAACGTCTAACCCTTTGAAAGTTAGAATTAGAAGACATTTGTCTAATGCCGCTAATAAGTTAGTGTCCAAATGCTCAGCAGCTACGAGACATTTCTCCATTGAGCACAATGGGGATACTTCTGCTTGTATTATTATTGAAAAAACCTGGGAGTCTGAACAGAAACGTAAATTGATGTGCATGCAAAATGTAAATGCATGTTCACATAAGGCCACTAGACAGAGAAAAACCAAAGACAAGCAAAATACCCAAATAACTGGAAGTAAATGGATAGATCGCAAAGTGCAAAAAAATATAATAAATAATAAAGGGTATTTAGTTAACATAATTTTGATCAAAATAATGTAAAAGCCATCCCGCCATGTCACGGCAACCCTTATGGGACAGTCCTAACTCTAATATTAAAACCTTAGCACTTGTCAAGTGACTTACATATGGATAAAGGCAGAGAGACTGAACCCCAAGTAGAAGCATAGACCTGAGAGGCAGAATGAATTTGTCTAACGTCTAACCCTTTGAAAGTTAGAATTAGAAGACATTTGTCTAATGCCCCTAATAAGTTAGTGTCCAAATGCTCAGCAGCTACGAGACATTTCTCCATTGAGCACAATGGGGATACTTCTGCTTGTATTATTATTGGTTTAGAACTGGTTAAAAAACCTATTAGAGGAGGAGACCACAAGAGGTAATTACTAAATCGTGAATCCTGGTGGATTTATGAACTTGGTACTAGATTTCCACCATGTATGAATATTAAGCATATCATTATGAATAATATATTTTTTTTCTTTTCCATTGTCTTTTCATTATTTGTTTTCTCTAACATTTTAAAATTGTCACATGTGTGTTCTTAATTGTTCTTGTTAGTTGGGTTTTGGTTGTACTTAGCCACGTGCCTAGTCAGGATATGACATAAAACACTAGTATGCAGGTTGGAGTATGCAATGAATAAGGAATATTTTCCGAAACGCGTTTGCTGTTACTAGCACTCCCTGCCTTGTATATACTTATACATATATTTTTTTTTGTCTTTTTCTACTTTAAATTTTAAAGGATTGCAATTAGAAACAATTTTTATGAAGTTTTCTACACTGGAATCTTTGTTCTTCTGAATGCTTAGCCTGCGGCACTGCCGACTTCCGTGCATGGACCTTCAGTTATGGGTGAGCTCACTTTCTTCCATTTTTTCTCTATTACAATACTATGGAACATAAGTAAATCAAAATATTTAGTTTAACCTTCTTTAATCCCTTCCCGACATTTGACGTAAGGTTACGTCATGGTCGGGAAGGGTTTCCCGCAAAATGACTTAAACTTAAGCTTAAGTTATAGTCGAGACTGGCTCGAGACTGGCTGTCACTGCCAGAAGTGGTGCCGCATCGCCCCAGGCCATTTATTCTTCTATATGTTGTGATACATAGAGATCACAGCATTTAGAAGGCTGGAAGAGGGCGGGGGCTCCCTCTTCCTTCAGATCAGCACCCCGACGACATCATCGTGAGGGCCAATCATTGCCATGGCAACATTAGATTGTCAGGATGACCTCCCGGTCAGCCAGCTTCGGCAAGCCTGATAGATTATGCTTAGATCATGGTCTAAGAGGCTTCTGTCAGTGCAGCAGCTTTAATGCATTGAAATGCTGGTGCATTGAAGTGCATTATACAAGTGATCAGACTAATTAAAGATAAAGTCCCATAGAAGGACTAGGTAAAAAAAAGTTTAAAAAAATGGAAAAATGTTTTAAAAACAATCATAAAATATGCAAAAAATGAAAAAAAAATCCAATAAATAGGTATATTGATGTAAAAAAACCAAACAAAAAAAACCCATATATATGGTAATTCCGTGTCCAGAACGACCAGACCTATAACAGTTTCACACTATTTATCCCTTTCAGTGAACTCCATAAAAAAATAATAAAAAAAAAAATTGGAAAAAAACTATGCTTTTTCATCATACCGCTGAAAAAGTGGAATAAAATACGATCAAAAAGTCAAATGTAAACAAAAATGGTATAGTTGAGCATGTCATCTTGTACCGCAAAAACAAGCCACTATACTGCTCTGCCAGTGGAGAAAAAAGCAAAGTTAGAGCTCTTAGACCATAGCAATGCAAAAACAATTATTTTATCTATAAAATTGTTTTTCTCCTCCTTCCTCTTCTGCTCCTCTTCAGCCCATCCATGCTGAACAGACATGATGAAGCAGATGTGGGTTGTACCCTCTGTAGCGCAGGCAACCATCTCCTGTTGTTTCTCTTCCTCTCCCTACTCAGCCTCCTCCTCTTTATCACACAATCTGTGCTGAGAAGATGAAATGGGGCTGGGCTGGGTAGTTTTACCCTGTGTACTTTTTTCCTCCTTCTCCACCTGGTCCACATGGAACGCTTCCTCTTTAATTGTGAGCAGCGAGCGTTTGATTATACACAGAAGCGGGATGGTTACGCTGAATATGGCGTCATTGCCACTCACCATCTTTGTTGATTCCTCCAAATTTTGTAGAACCTGACAGATGTCAGACATCCATGCCCATTCGTCGGTTGTTATGTGCGGAGGTACCGATGAGAATGTTGTAGCTGGTATTCAACTACTGTCCTCACAAAGCCTCTCCAATTTATGAAATGTGGAGTTTCAGCATGTGGTCACGTCGCACACCAATGGGTCAGCTGACACTTGCAAGCGCTGCTGCAGCATTGCCAGACCGGTGGCAGCTGTATCTGACTTGATTAAATGGACGCACATGCGGTATACCTTGACTAGTAGCTCAGGCAAATCTGGGTATGTTGTTAGAAACCGCTGAACCACTAAATTAAGCACGTAGGCCAGTTATGGTACGTGTGTGAGGTTGCCTAGCTTCCGAGCCACCACCAGGTTAATGCCATTATCACACAAGACCATGCCTGGTTGTAGGTTCAGCGGCGAGAGCCACAGATCTGTCTGGTCTGTTATACCTTTCAGCAACTCTGCGGCGGTGTGCTGTTTACCACCTATACAAATTGGTTTCAGCAGAGCCTGTTGCCGCTTCCCCGAGGCAGTGCTGCAGTACTTCCAGCTTGCGACTGATATGGATGATAATTCGGAGATGGAGGATGAGGAGGAGGAAAGGGTGCAGGAATTGGTGCTCAGAAGGTGGAGGAAACCCTGATGGAACTTGGATTTGCAATCCTCGGCATCGGTAGCATATGTGCAGTCCCAGGGTCTGACCCAGTGCCAGCCTCTGCTAGGTTCACCCAGTGTGCCGTCAAAGAAATGAAGCGTCATTGGCCACAAGCACTTGTCAATGTGTTGGTCGTTATGTGTACCTTCCCAGTAAATGCATTGGTTAGGGCTCGGGTGATGTTATATGAAACGTGCTGGTGTAAGGTGGGGATGGCACTTCGGGAAAAATAGTGACGGTTGAGTACCGAGGGACGGCCACTGCCATGAGTTTGCGGATATCCTCAGTGTCAACAAACCTAAACGCCAACATTTCCAGGGCAAGCAGTCTGGAATTGTGCCCATTTAGTGTTTGGGCCTTTGGATGAGTGGCTGGGTATTTACGATTGCGTTCCAAGGCCTGTGATAGATACAACTGAATGCTTCGCTGAGACAAGGAATTGGACGTAGTTGCTGATGGTGCTTGCAAATGTGCAACAACAAGTGCAGGGTGGGAGGCATCCATGCCTGCATCATTGACAGTGGATTGGCACTCACATAGCACAGTGGAAAAGGCATTGATGTCACCTTCAGACACTGATTGTGGACCCAGGCATTCGGTTCACCTAGTCAGATGATTTGATGACATGTGCTTGAGCATGCTGGTGGAGGTCATTCTGATAGTAGTCAGGCCACTGCTGATCTTGGCATGGCACAGGTTACAAATCACCATTTGTTTATCTTCTGTACTTTCTTTAAAAAATCAACAGACTAAGGAACACCTAACACTTGGCCTGGGAACTTGCCACATTTGGGTGCTTTGTGGAACAGTTGCCTGCCTCCTCCCTCTGGGCACCCCACTGCCTCTTCCTGCCTGTTGCAGTCCTACAGATCCCTCCCCCACTACTCTGCTGGCTTCACACTACATGGCACCTTCTTAGGTAGGGTGAGTGACTTAATCGTCCATCACCTCACCTTCCACTTCCGCACATTGGTCCTCCTGACTTGTTGACTTAACAACATCACTTGTTGGCAACTGTGTCTCACCATCATCTACCTCTTGAGACACTAATTGCCATTCCACACAGTCATCTTCTTCTGATCGTGACTGCTCAAATATTTGGGCTCTACTACACATGAGCTCCTCATTTCCCTTTTGAAATGTATAGGATGAGAGGTCAGAATCAATAAATAGAAATGTAAATAGCTCCTCGGAGAGTCTGAATGTGGGATCACTTGTCTCCTGGGTCTGGCCATGGTGGGAGGAAGGAGGATCATGGTGAGGATTTTATGCATTCAATGGTCAAGAAAATTACACAATTGGCTGACGATTGATGGACGAGGCAGCGACTGCTTTCACTACTAGGCCAGATATTGGGGAGCTCACAATGAACGTATAGCATACACAAATCCGATTCCAACGCATGGAATATATACTTTATATATACAAGTGTGCATATATATACTCTAGTATGGTCACCGCCAACCTTCCCAATAACCCATGAAAAGCCAGCTTCCATCATCAATCATTTATATGAGCTTTTTCCCTGTGGCCTCTGTAAGGCTTGTGGTAATTTAATCAAAACCAAGAGCTTCAGAAATCATGATGGATCGCAGATTTTTGAAATCCGACTTCATATTACGTGTGCAACCAAGGGAGTCATCTATGTAGCAGAGTGCCCTTGTAACAAAATCTGCGTGGGTTTAACCAGCAGAGAATTAAAGGTAAGGACACGTGAGCATTATTTGGATATTGAGAAAGCCAAAACTAACATCAATGACTCTCTCCTCAAAACTATACCAAAACATTTTAAGAGGTATCATAATTGTAACCCCCATTTATTGAAAATTAGGGGGATTGATGTTGTCACTATGGGCATCAGGGGGGGAGATTTACACAAGATATTAGCTAAATGTGAAAGCAGATGGATTTATCATCTGGGCTCTCTGGCTCCCCAAGGTCTTAATGAAAGCTTTGGGTTTGGGGTCTTTCTGTGATCTGTATGAGACTTGAAACATCAAGAATTTTTCGTGGTGGGCATTTTGTGTTTTGCATGCTTTGAGCTTAACATTTCATTTCTTTAGTTTCTTTAGTTTTAATATGTGGCACCGGGATCAGACGAATATTGATGGAGATGGATTTGTGACGCACCTATGCAAACCAGAGATGCCAATCCAAATTGTTAAGAGGACTTTTGGAATTTCGCCCCTTTTTCATCTCTATTTTTAAGATTAAGGACTGATTTTCCCCTCCCTTTCCCCTCTCCCCTTTCTTCATGCATTCTCCCTATTTAATTATATATTTTTTTATTTTTCCTTTTTATATATTGTTGACATGAATTATGATCATACTTGTGCAGCACTGTCATATTTCACAATATGATATTTACATACCTTTTATCCATGGGTATCACATTGTTATTTTTAATATGGGTACTAATTTTTTGCACTGCACTGTCACTTTATATCAGTATTTATGATGTTTGTGATATTTGTATATTTTTTATTCATCAGAACTGCTCTGTATTTTAATCATATAGATGTAAATTAGAATAATATTGTCACTTTATTTCATCATGTTTTCATCACTTTTTATATCACTCGTTTACCCACCATGTCATGTTTTCATTATTTTTAGGATAATGCACTTCATTATTTTCTTATTGAACAATCATGTTGATCTTTTGGATAATATTTATTTATTCATTTCCTTTTGGCACCTGGCATTTGTCTTTCATCCACTAATTTCATTCTTTTTTTCTCCTTTGTTGTGTCTTTTTCTTCCTCTTCTTCCTTTTTGTACTTACCCATTCTCTTCTTTTCCTTGTCCTTTCCATTTTTCCTAGTCAGTGATCATAAATACAGTTTCGGCTGTCCACCTCTTTCCTGTGGTTGGCGCGCATGCTCGGGTTGTCACAATGCTAAGTCCCGTATACCGTGGTTTATTAGTGCTGCTCACGCCTTGCTTCCGCTTGTCAGCTGGAGGCCAGCGCGTCATTCAGCACGTGATCGCTGGCATCGGGACTCATTCATCAGCAGCAGCCTCCACCCACTCATGCGCCATTGGATCCACATGGTTGCGTCACTCTACCTTTTTCCCCGCCCATCACCGTCTGATTGGCCCTTAGTCACATAAAAACACACACGCCCCCCACTTTGGCATGCCTCCAGAAGAAGCAGGAGGGTTCACATTGGTATGGGATACATTTTTTGATGACTTTATTGTAAATTATCTATTTGGTGTTGATATTTATGTTTGATATTCCACTTTTCATTGGAGGACTCGCTTTGGCAATTGGCATATCAGTTAGAGGGGAACTTTGTATACTTTGGTCGTGTTATTCTATGTGCTCAAGGCACGAGAGCACTGCTGTTTCCCTCACCTGATATGCTGCTGTCTGTGATTTGCCCCGTCATGTGGAACATATAGGTCAACTCTGGGTGTTTCTTTGTTTTTCATTGGATTGATTAAATCATTTTGAAATCCATTATATTCACAAAGAGCACTGCTGAGCAGATATTCTTCACCATGAAATTTTGATTATGGACAACTTTAGCCCTATTTGCATTATTTTTTCATCTAATATCCTCCCAAGCACTAAAAAGCTCCTATTGTGTCTTCCCTTGATTGATACCTTTCCTTTTTATCTTTTTATTTATTTTTATATATGTCTCAAATAAAATATTCATTTTAATATTGCTTTTGTTACTCATTTTTTTACTTGGTGATCACCACACACCTTTGTAAAGATTTGTGTATATAATTGATATTGGGAGTACCCTTATTTCTTTATATATTTGGACTATTTATGTGAAATATGGAATATATACTGTATATATACAAGTGTGCATATATATACTCTAGTATGGTCACCGCCAACCTTCCCAATAACCCATGAAAAGCCAGCTGCCATCATCAATCATTTATATGAGCCAATTGGACACCTGGTATAAGTAGTGTATGGCTTCAGGGGAACAGTTTATAGAGCAAGAGGAACAAAGCTATTAATTTTTTTCTATTTAATCTGAAAGAAGGCAGTGTTTATAAACTACTACAAAAGATGTTACAAAATGGCAACAAAAAATACAATGTATACAATCACATAAAATAAAAAGGAAAAACAAAATAAATGTGCTAATCTTGTGACACAGAAATGGCTGAAAGCTTTGTGGAGGGAAGTGTTAGGTGTTTGCTGGATCTGAAATGGGTTCAGAATCATCAGTGGATTCTGTGGTCTCCCATTCCAGTCCAGCTGGGGCAGATGCTGCTCAGCATCATTGTCGGTCCCAATGCCTAGCTGGTACATGAGATGTACAGGTTGTCTCTTGGGTCTTTGTTCCTAGCAACATGAAGGATAGGTTGCGGAGGGAAACAGGGCTGCTACAGCCTAAGTCCAGGATTCTCTGCACTGAGCATGCCCGTGACATAGCGGACAGTGATTGGTGGTTTGGGAGTCAGCTGATCCGGTGACCTGGCACCGCCTGATTGGTCGCGGGTGACGTCACCAATAGTGCAACGGTGGGCAGGGCTTAATCTTTAAAAAGGCCGCCCACAAACATGGCCGTGGCTCTGATCATTGAGCAGTGATGGTGTTGTGTGGACGCTAGGTCGTTTGGCTCCACGTGTGCTTTAGCTTGATTCAGGCAGGTTTAGCGGGACATAGGCAGCCTTAGATGGAGGGAGGCAGGTAGCTTCATCTGACAGTCTGGCTCCGACAAAGGGGTCACCATACACCCCAAGCAGTCTGCAGACACCGTATTCCCAGCACCGCCTGTAAACCACGTGGAGAGATACTCCTCAGTCCGGTAGCATGCCGGCTGGGAGCACTTATATGCCGGCGTGTATCACACACGCATCCTAGCGCCTACTGTAACAGGACTACAGATACATTATTTATCGCACATCTCTCGTGCAGTTAACGGAGATAGTGCGAATCCCTATTCCCGTTCCGGTGTGTGTTCGATTCAGGGGTTTCTTCCTCCAAATTATTGTATGAGGTGACGTTGTCCTTCGGAACAACCATGGTTACTGCCAGGGCGTGGGTGGATTCTGGTGCCGATGGCAATTTTTTGTCATAAACATTTGCCCAGAGGCATGCCATTCCTATGGAGTTACTGCCAAAACCAATGAACATTAGGGTGGTCAACGGTTCACTGCTGGACACACAAATCACTCACCAGTCAGTCCCTCTCACCATGTCGTTTCCTCAGGGTCACCGGGAGGTTATCTCCTTCCTTATTATCCCCAGGGGATTAGATGAGGTGCTATTGGGTCTTCCATGGCTACGTCGTCACACTCTACACATTGATTGGAATACGGGGAGAATTTCTTCCTGGGGTGAGAATTGTGTCTCTCAATGTATGGTTACAGCCGCCCGGAGGGTAGGCTCAGAGCCTTAAACCGACTTGTCTGCTCTGCCTGTGCAATATCAGAGTTTTGCGGACTTCTTTTCCAAAAAGGCTGCAGAGACTTTACCTCCCCATCGACTGTATGACTGTCCTATTGATTTTGCCCCCGGCATGGAGCCTCCTCGCGGTAGGGTTTACCCCCTGTCTGTCCCCGGGACCCAGGCCATGTCAGATTATATCAAAGAGAACCTGGCCTGGGGGTTTATCAGAAAATCGGTCCCTCTTGCTGGAGCGGGGTTTTTCTTTGTCCAGAAGAAAGATGGTGATTTACGTCCCTGCAATGATTACAGAGTAGTGTTGAGCCACCCCCGTAGTGTTCGAGTTCGGTTCGGTTCGTCGAACACCCGTGTGTTCGCCTAACTGTTCGTCGAACTGTTCGTCGAACACCTTCGAACACCGTTAAAACCAATGGCAGGCAAACAAAAACACATAGAAACACATAGAAAACACCTTCAAAGGTGTCCAAAAGCTGACAAACTGCTCAGAAGACACAACTAACACATGGAAAAGTGACAAGTACATATAGTCATGCGAAAAGAAAAGAGGTGGAGGAGTAAAAGGAGGGGGAGACACAGATATAGGCATGTCATGCCCTTCTAAAATCCAAAAAGTGAGAAGCCGAGACGGCCAGTCCGCTCCTGCCCGTGCCACCTCCGTGTCGCCGGGTTTGTGCCAGAGCCGCGGTGAACCCTGACGGCCAGCCCCCCTCTCCCAATACTGGTGCCTGTCCGCTGGTGGGTCGAGAGAGCCCCCCTGTGGTGGAGGCAGCTCTAAGCTTTTTAATTTAAATTGTCCCTCTAATTTGAATGAATACACTTTAAATCCATTTACAAGGATCTATTGGAGGGCAAGTCTCATGCCAGCAGCCGCGTAATTCCAGCTCCAGTAGCGTCCACTAAAGCTGCTGCAGTTAAAAAGCTTTTATAAGGATCGGGCTCGGCTGTCCACCGCAAGGCATCCTAGTGCCAGTCCCAGCCCCTATGCCTTGGGGTGCCTCCTGATGCTCTTCACTAAGTATCCCGTGGTCCCGAAGCATTTCCTTTGAAAAAATTAAGTGTCCAAACTACAGGTGGTGTAGCTTGCTTAACAGCCGGGATAATCCGCTGACTAGCAGACACTGCTACTAGGCACAAAGTATTTCCTGGGCTAGATGCAGTTAAAAATTTGTAAGTAGATACTCTCGTTGGATGCTGAGAAAGCATTCCATAGAGTCTCCTGGCACGCCATATATGATTCTCTTAAAAAGCTTGGGGTAGGGGTCTAGGGGACCCTTTTATAGCCAAAATCACGGCCCTGTATCACAATACGTCACCTAGGCTGAAGATAAATGGAACTGTAGCACCGAGGGCTCGGTTGCTACAGACGTATTGCACCTCACCCAGAGGTGTGATATCTCACTCTCAGATAAGGATGGAGTGTGGATCAGGACCCGACACCTGCATGCATTACACCACATTGCCGTTGGGCAGGGCGACCAATATGCCCCTGAGATGGGCACGACAGTCCCTGTCCCTGGCTGGAGTGGGGGGAGGGAACACTGAGGAAGGGGAACCCTGCAGTGCAGGAGCAGGGAGGAAGCAGTTCCTGGGTGCATTGAGAAGGGAGTATAAAAGGTGGGCACCATCTTAGTTCAGTGCAGAGAAGTCTGAGCAGAAGTGGCAGGGAGCAGGGGCTCTGCATGAGCTCTGCTCCGGAGGCGGGCCTAGTAACAGAGGCCCAGGCCTGCAAGAGGGAGAAGGAAGGAAGAGGAGCGGAGAAGGCTCCAGGAATGAGGAATGAAGGGATCCCAGGGGTGCGGACGGGCGAGTCGCCACCGCACGCCCGAATCCACCTGCGTGGAGGGGTCAGGCCAAAGGGGGAGACCGGTCCCCGAACTAGTGGAGGCAGGAAACGACCCTCAGCTAGAAACCGGAGGCTCTGACATTTTATGTGGCGCAGCCCCTTGCTCCACCCGCTAGGAAGGTACCACATATGGTCAGGGAAACTGGCGCCAAGTTTACCAAGAGGAGGCCCGAGGCAGCCGGACAGAAGTGTTGGTAAGAAAGGCCAGACAAAGGACACACAAAGGGGGTCCTGTGAAGCGCTCCAAAGTTATCTGGGAGTTGTCTGAGCCCCTCACCTGGTGAGCACAGTACGACGTGGGCAGCCGTTACCTGCAGACGTGGTCTGGATAATAAGAACTGTGAGTAAAGGCCCTGAACTGCATCACTGACTCCGTGTCGTTACTGCTGCTGCCCTGCACCATCACCCCCATCCTCCGCATACACTGCCCTGAGGCTATACTCCTCCCGTGGGGAGTTATGCTACGCTCTGCTGCACCCACAACACCAGCCTTAGCGGTCTGCCCTGTAGCGGCGGTTCACTCTGACCGCAATCCACGGGTGGCGTAGTCGGACATTTAAACATCAAAACCACATAAATAGTTCCGCCACTGGTTTGACCGCCCTGAGCCACGGAACCGGATCGCCGCCACGAAGACTACAACCACCAGCATCCACCAAAAAGTGTCCGGCTCCGGGTGTCCCAAGGCCCAGGGGGTGCGTCAGAACATTTTCATCACCTTTCACAATCACCAATGGGACAAGGCAGGGATGTCCTCTGTCCCCTCTCTTATACATCCTAGTGACGGAGCACCTGCTCTCATCAATTCGCCATAACCCCAATATTAGGTGGATTGAGGTGGGAGGCACCGAGTACAAGTGCTCTCTATTTGCTGATGATGTCCTAGTATATATCACTCAATCACATATATCCATCCCTGCTGTTATGGCTGAAATAGATCACTTTGTTACATGGTAAAATTTTAAAATCAATGCAGCGAAGTCTGAGGCCCTCGATGTCTCCCTCCCTAAATCCATATAGGATTCCATCCAGTCCAACTTTCCCTTTGCCTGGCCCTCACAGGGTATCAAATACTTAGGAATTCCTATTCATAGAGACCTCTCCCATCTATGTTATCTTAATTTTGGGCCCTTTATTGAACAATTCCATACAGACCACGGTTGGCAAGTTAGAACTGTAAGATTCACTACGTGAACCACTGGTGTTTTGTGGAAAAGCACATGTACACCGCGTTCCAAATTATTATGCAAAAAGTGTTTAGGAGTGATAAGGGATGAATTTGTTTGTTTGTCAGTTAAACTCATTGATGGTGATGTGTGTCAGGGCTCTTTATATCACTGTAAGCAATTGCAGACACCTGTGCTAATTAGTTTGGCAGGTGTGTCCAATGAAAGGCAAGACTACTTAAGAAGGCTCTCTCACATTATTAAGCAGCCTACATTTTCTGCCAAAATGGGAAAGAAAAAGGATGTGTCGGCTGCTGAGAAGCAACAAATTGTGGAGTGTTTAGGTCAAGGCATGACTACAATCAACATTGTGCGATGATCAGGATGAAGTGTCTTGGCAATCAAGAAGTATGTAGCTGATTCACAGTACACACGTGTGCGTGCTGATAAGGGCAAATTGAGGACTCTTTCCCACAGGCAATTACGTCAGGTTGAAAGAGCAGCGGCAAAAAAGCCTTGTCATAGCAGCAGACAAGTTTTTGAAGCTGCTTGTGCCTCCAACGTCCCCCGAACAACAAGATGCAGGGTCCTTCAGAGGTTTGCAGCTGTGCATACGCCATCCTGTCGACCTCCTCTATCCACTTCACACAAGCAGAAACGGCTCCAGTGGGCTAAACATTACATGAAGACTGATTTCAAAACTGTTTTGTTCACGGATGAGTGCCGTGCAGCGCTCGATAGTCCAGATGAATGGAGTGGAGGATGGCTGGTTGATGGACACCCCACGCAAACACGGCTACAGCGCCAACAAGGAGGAGGTGGAGTAATGTTTTGGGCTGGAATCATGGGGAGAGAGATTGTCGGCCCCTTTAGGATCCCTGAAGGCGCTAAAGATGAACTCCATAATGTATGTGGATTTTCTCAAACAGCACTTCCTGCCATGGTTCAAGAAGAAGAACCGTGTATTTCACAGCAAGATCATTTTTCTGCATGATAATGCACCATCTCATGCTGCACATAAAACATCTGCATCTCTGGCTGATATGGGCATAAAAGGGGACAAACTTATGGTGTGACCCCCATGCTCCCCTGACCTCTACCCCATTCAGAACCTTTGGAGCATCATTAAAAGGAGTGTCTATGATGGCGGGAGGCAGTTCACATCTAAGCAACAGCTCTGGGAGTGTATTCTGTCCTCATGCAAAACAATTGAAGCAGAAACCATCCAAAACCTGACAAATTCAATGGACGAGAGAGTTCAGAAGCTCCTTTCGAACAAGGGGTCCTATGTGAAAATGTAACATCACCTAGAATAAAGTTTTGAGTTGAAAACTGTTTGATTTCAGTTTCTAACAACCTGCTAATGCTTATAATTTCAAAAATGACCATTTTTTTGGTCTTTATTAAAATGAAAAGGTTGATCGAAAAGTTTGGGGGATCTAAGAGTGTGGCAACCCAGTAGTCATGATTACTTCGAATTCTGACAATATGAGGGTCATGCTGCAGGTAGTGCAGCAAGAAGGCACTTATGTGTCTTGCGCATCTCGGAGCCCCAAAATTATTTTCCGGGCTAGATGCAGCTAAAAATTATTTTTAATTTTAAATCTGGTGAAGCTTATTATAGATGGCCTAATAGGATCAGTGCTGCACACTGCTACAAAGCCCAAATTATTTTCCAGTCAAGATACAGATAAACATGATTAGTAATTTGAAAGCTTAAAACGGTTGGTAGGGTGATTTTAACCAATCATCAAGCTTTTACTCTCCCCAGGATGACACAGGGGTAGAAAAGTCGTTTCGGATCCATGATTTGTTCATCTTTATGAACGTGAGTCTGTCTACATTATCAGTGGAGAGCCGCGTGCGCTTATCTGTCAGCACACCACCAGCAGCGCTGAACACACATTCAGACAGAACGCTGGCTGCGGGGCATGACAAGATCTCCAAGGCGTAAGTGGCTAGCTCCGGCCATTTATCCAGATTGGAAGCCCAAAAAGAGCAAGGGTCCAGTGACACAGTCGTGGCTTCAATGTTTACTTGGAGATACTCCTGTACCATCGTCTCTAGGCGTTGACTATGTGTCAGACTTCTTGTCTCCTGTGGCCTTGCAAAGGATGGGCTAAAAAAGTGGTGAAATGATTCCGCAAAATTGATGTTACCAGCAGATACTGTGGTTCTGTTACGTTTTGAGTGCTGAACACTTGACGGTCCCACGGTTGGCAAGTTGGAACTGTGAGATTCACTACGTGCACCACTGGTATTTTGTGGAAAAGCACATGTAAGATTCTGCAACAGTCTCTGCTGATACTCCTGCATGCGTGCATCCCTTTCTATGGCAGGAATAATTTCTGCAAATTTACTTTTGTACCGGGGATCTAACAGTGTGGCAACCCAGTAGTCAGGATTATTTCTAATTCTCACAATTCGAGGGTCATGTTGCAGGTAGTGCAGCAAGAAGGCACTCATGTGTGTTGCAATCCAGGAGCACCAAGTCCCTGTTGTGTTGGTGGCGAGGTAACAATCATGCTTCCTTCCTCTGTCCTCTCCCCCCAACCTCGCACAACAGAAATGTGATCAAGGTCTCCCTCATCTGATGAGTCTTCCATCAGTTCGTCCTCCACTTCTTCCTGGGCTCCTGCACCTTCCTCACTAGTTTGGCTGCTACCATGCGCCCTGGTAAAATCATCTCCCCCACCCTCACATGCCTGCCGCCTTGGTGCTGCCGACCGTCTGGACCTTGCAGATGTTAGCCCTTCCGCATACAACTCCTCCTCCTCTACTTCCTCCACCTCCTCTTGTGCCACCACCTGACTCCGAATTCTGTTTAACATGTGCTCCAGCATGTAAATCACCGGAATAGTCATGCTGATAATGGCATCGTCAGCACTAAACATCTTCGTCGCCATTTCAAAACTGTGCAGAAGGGTGCATAGGTCCCTGATCTGAGACCACTCCTCCAGCGTGATTTGCCCCACCTCTGAATCTCGTTGGCCCAGGCTATACGTCAGAACGTATTGCACCAGGGCTTGTCGGTGCTGCCACAGTCGCTGCAACATGTGCAGAGTTGAATTCCACCGGGTAGGCACATCGCATTTTAGCCGGTGAAGTGGCAGGCCCAACGACTTCTGTAGAGATGTAAGTCGCTGAGCTGCGGGATGCGAACGGCGGAAGTGAGCACACAGCGACCGTGCCCTCTGCAGAAGGCCATCTAGTCTGGGATAGTGGGCTAAAAATTGCTGGACAACCAGGTTCAACACGTGAGCCATACAAGGCACGTGTGTGACATTGCCCCGGCGAAGGGCCGCACCCAGGTTTGCAGCATTGTCGCACACGGCCTTCCCTGGTTTCAGGTCCAGTGGAGACAACCATTCATGAAATTGGTTCTCCAGAGCTGACCACAACTCCTCAGCTGTGTGACTCACATTTCCCAGACATTTCAATGTAAAAACCGCCTGATGACGTTGAGCCCTACTGCCAGCATAGTAAGGAGGTGTGCAGGATCCCTTCTGCGCAGTTAGAAAGCTTGTGGCATGACCAGACAGGCTTTGGGTGCAGGTGGAAGACCGAGAGGAGGTTGAGGAGGCAGAAGCAGTGGAGGAACTTTGACATAAAGAGGATTGACGCACAACTCGTGGGGACGGCAAGACTTGGACAGCAGCCCCTTGTCCTGCTGTCACCATAGTTACCCAGTGCCCAGTCAGCGACATGTAACGCCCCTGTCCATGCCTACTCGTCCAAGTGTCTGTGGTGAAATGCACCCTGTCACACACAGAGTTTCTCAAAGAAGCGGTGATGTTGTGTGCGACATGCTGGTGGAGCGCAGGCACACCTTTCTTTGAGAAGTAGTGCCGACTGGGCATCTGGTACTGGGGCACTGCGACGGACATAAGGTCTCGAAAATCCTCTGTGTCCACCAGGCGGAAAGGCAGCATTTCTGTAGCCAAGAGCTTGCAGATGGTGAAATTCAACCTCTTAGCTTTCTCATGGCTAGGAGGAAATGGTCTTTTACTTGTCCACATCTGAGGGACCGAGGGCTGGCTATTGTGCTTAGACGGGGTTGTTAAGGGTGTCCCCGGCAAACTGCCGGTCTGTGAGGAAGATGCAGGCGGACATGTTAGGTTGCCTTGATCCAAAGGTGGTGCTATCGATGTCGGACAGCGCTCAAGACCAGCTGGTGTTACCACCTCCAAAGAAAATGATGACCTGCCAATCACGCTGGCTGTTGCGGGTAAAGAGGTGGCAGGTCTGCGCCCCAAAACAGGTGTGACTGCTGTCCCCCCAGTCACAGAGGATGAAGAGGCCGCGGATGCACAAGATATGGCAGACGGTGGTTGGCCCGGCCGGCTAGACCGCATTGTAGCACACTGAGCTTCCCACTGCAACTTATGCTTCATGTCCATGTGCCGGTTCATGCATGAAGTACTCAAACTATGTATTTTTTGGCCTCTACTTAGCTTTTGCTGACAAATGTTACAGATAACACGAGTTGGGTCATCTTTATCGATCTGAAAAAATGCCCAGGCTATGCAAGGCTTAGCACCCATGCGACCTGAAGAGCCACCACGACTTGTGGTGAGAGGCAGAGTTGTGTTTGAGGATGCAGTTGTTGACGTGCTTCCAGTACTACGTCTCTGTCCAGGAAGGCGCAACCTGACCTCGTCGTCACTAGCATCTTCCTCCACCTCCTCTGCTGACCTCATCTCTTGGCTGACTGTGGGTTGACAGTAAGTGGGATCTCCGACCTCATCATCATCACCCTGTGCGTTATCACACCCGTCGTCCTCAGAGCCAACCTGTTCCTGCCCTGACAAAAAACTAAAGTTGTCGCTCCAATCAGGTATTTGAGTCTTATCATCGTCTTCCTCATTGTCTCCACCAACAGGAGTTACAGTTTGGGAATGAGGGTCTACATTATGGTCAGAACCTTCTGCGTCTGGTCCTGGATCCGACTCATAAAGATTCTGGGCATCAGTGCAGATCATTTCCTCGTCTGGATTCACAGAAGCACTGGAGTCGACCTCTGATTCCCAGGCTATAGTATGAGTAAACAGCTCTGCAGACTCAACCATCTGTTCTACCTCATACTCAGACGGGCAGCTGGAGATTTGGGAGCTGTGAGGAAGCAAGTGCGATTTGGGTGACACCTTTGAGGACTGGAGTATTTGTGATGTTGAAGTTGATGTGGAGGAGAGCCCACTTAAAGGAGCACTTGATATCCGTTGAAGCACCTGCTGTTTTTGTGCCTCATCTGGAATTTGTAGCGATTGGCGTGGCCGTAAGAAAGGGATCTTATCACATTGTCTGCTAAAAGAAGTAGACATTTTAGTTTGGCTGGAAGATGGTCTTTCTTCTGCACCTACCCCACGGACACAACCTTTTTTCCCCTTCCCAACACGCCTATTCCCCTTTCCACCAGCAGCAGGCCTTTTTCCACTCATTTTGGTGGTTAACTAATTCACAACTCTGGAGTTGTTTGCACAAAAAAACAATGGATGGTAACCGAGCAGAGCTGAGTGGCCAAACTGTGGTATTAGGCCAAAACTATTGGCTGGGTTAGATGCAGAAAAAAATTATTTTTAATTTGCAACCTGATGGAGGTCAGTATAGATGGACTAATAGACCAAGTCCCACACACTGCTAGAAGCCCAAATATTTTTTCAGAGCTAGATGCAGAAAAAAATTATTTTTAATTTGCAACCTGATGGAGGTCAGTATAGATGGACTAATAGACCAAGTCCCACACACCGCTAGAAGCCCAAATATTTTTTCAGATCTAGATGCAGAAAAAAATTATATTCAATTTGCAACCTGCTGGACGTCAGTATAGAAGGACTAATAGAACAAGTCCCACACACGGCTAGAAGCCCAAATATTTTTTCAGAGCTAAATGAAGAAAAAAATTATTTTTAATTTGCAACCTGATGGAGGTCAGTATAGATGGACTAATAGACCAAGTCCCACACACTGCTAGAAGCCCAAATATTTTTTCAGAGCTAGATGCAGAAAAAAAATATTTTTAATTTGCAACCTGATGGAGGTCAGTATAGATGGACTAATAGACCAAGTCCCACACACCGCTAGAAGCCCAAATATTTTTTCAGAGCTAGATGCAGAAAATTTTTTTATTCAATTTGCAACCTGATGGAGGTCAGTATAGATGGACTAATAGACCAAGTCCCACACACTGCTAGAAGCCCAAATATTTTTTCAGAGCTAGATGCAGAAAAAAATTATTTTTAATTTGCAACCTGATGGAGGTCAGTATAGATGGACTAATAGACCAAGTCCCACATACTGCTAGAAGCCCAAATATTTTTTCAGAGCTAGATGCAGAAAAAAATTATTTTTAATTTGCAACCTGATGGAGGTCAGTATAGATGGACTAATAGAACAAGTCCCACACGCTGCTAGAAGCCCAAATATTTTTTCAGAGATAAATGAAGAAAAAAATTATTTTTAATTTGCAACCTGATGGAGGTCAGTATAGATGGACTAATAGACCAAGTCCCACACACTGCTAGAAGCCCAAATATTTTTTCAGAGCTAGATGCAGAAAAAAATTATATTCAGTTTGCAACCTGATGGAGGTCAGTATAGATGGACTAATAGAATGATGCTATGCCCAAAAGATTTTACTTCACTAGGTGCAGTAAAAAAATTGGTATTCTATACACAGGTGGTATATCTTGCAACACAGATAGGCTACTCCACTGACTAACACACTCTGCAATAGGCCAAAAAGGATTAGCTTTGCTAGATTCAGCCAAATGCTGTGAAAAAAACTTGCACAGCACTGGCACAGACCTGCCTGGCAAAAACTGATAGGAACTGATGTAACCTAGTCCTGAAAAGGACTCCAATTACAATTAGTCTTTACTCCCACAATCTATCTATTTAAGAGCACAGACCTGCCTGATAAAAGTCGTAGGAAATGCTGTAACCTAGTCCTTAAAAGGACTGCAATCACAACTATTCCCTACTCCCAAGCTATCTGTATATTTGTGCGAAAATTGGCTTGAAATTAACAAGGTATAGCGCACACAGCAACAGCGGTGCCGTCTAACACGCAGCTGCAGCAGTGAGAAAATGGTGGCGACGGGGAAAATGGCTTGGTCTTATAGGGCAAGGACATGTGACATACACTGCCAATCACACATGCCCTTGCTTGTGTGAAAAAAAGCACTTCGCTCCGTGTGTGCGCTGCTGATAGGCTGACAGATTGCACCTCCCCACTGCAAATGCTGGAAAGAGAAAAAAAAATGGAGATCTTCATTGTTCCTGCAGAGATCCATCCCCTGCCCCTCCCCCCGCCCCGCTGTACACTCAAACTGCATATTAACATTAATTTTCATCATTACTGAGAAAAAATCCAGTTATGATTTTGGTGCACGAACAGTTATCGAACATAACCTCGAACAGCCGAATTTTTCTCAAATTGTTCGTGTTCGCCGACCGGCTCGAACACCGCCCAAAACAGCTCGAATTTGAGATTGGCGAACAGTTCGAGTAGAACAACGCTCATCTCTATTACAGAGGACTAAATGCCATCACCATCAAAAATAAATACCCTCTGCCCCTTATTTATGAACTATTTGACAGGTTGCGAGGGGCTAACATCTTCACTAAATTGGACCTGCGAGGGGCATATAATCTTGTGCGAATTCGTGAAGGTGACGAGTGGAAAACAGCCTTTAACACGTGATGGTCATTACGAGTATCTCGTCATGCCTTTCGGGTTATGCAATGCCCCTGCTGTTTTTCAAGATTTTGTCAATGATATCTTTTGGGATTTGCTGCTATCATCCGTGGTAGTCTATCTTGATGATATCCTTATTTATTCTCTGGACCTCTCAACACACAGAGAGGATGTTCGCAGAGTTTTTGAACGAATGCGTGCAAATTCTCTGTATTGTAAACTGGAGAAGTGTCAGTTCGAATGAGAGTCCCTACCGTTCCTGGGCTACATCATATCCAGTAAGGGATTGCCCATGGACCCACAAAAGTTGGTGGCGGTACAGAATGTTATGATCTGCTACAAGAACTAAGGAAAGAAAGGGAATCTGTCCCTACAATAAGACTAAGCTGATTCCCTACATTGCAGCGGGCGACCTGCTCCATGTGAACAGACCCGCCTTCGTCCTCAGCTAGTCTGAACGCAGACCTATAGAATAAAGGGAGGGGTCCCTAAAAGAGCTAAGGACTGGGACAAAATTGGACACCTCCTAGCAGAAGTTGTAGCGGAGCAAAAAGACAGACAGACAAAAAGTACTTAGAGGTCCAAAGGACCAAACAAACTAGAGAGATAGGTACAGAAGCACCTGCCTAGATAGAGAGTCAAATAACACTGAAGTCCAGCAAAGCCAGAAGGGCGGAGCTGGAATAAATAGGCAGCAGGTCACGTGACCACAAAAGAGAAAAAAACTAACAGGAGAGTTCTAACAGTACCCCCTCTTCTATGAGGAACCTCCGGATCCTCCAGGCCCAGGCCTATCAGGAAGCCTCCTGTGGAACGCTCTGACAAGTCTAGGGGCATAGACATCATCCGTCCTTACCCAGGCATTATCCTCGGGACCGAAACCTTTCCAAGCGACGAGATATTGCAATCTCCCTCTATGTCTTCTGTATTTCAGGATATGAGAAATTTCATATTCGCCGTCTTCCACCACCGGAGGAACTGTGATAGTAGCATCCCTATCAGATACATCAGCCTTTTTCAACAAGGAAACATGAAACACAGGATTAATCTTCCAGGAGGTGGGGACCTCCAACCTTTCAGCAGACTGATTAACCACCTGAAGCACCTTAAATGGCCCCACAAACTTCGGACCCAATTTTTTAGAGGGAATCCTGAACCGCAGATTCTTTGAGGACAACCAAACCATGTCACCCACCGTAAACAAAACGTCTTTACGTTTCCTGCTAAAATACTTCTTGGACTTTTTGTTAGCCTCTTGAAGGTTACAGCGTACGTCAGTCCAAACTCTCCAAATCACCGGAAAAATTCTCCACCTCCGGCACAGCCGACACCAATTTGGAGAACGAACCAAACGACGGATGTCTCCCAGTACAACAAAAAAAAGGAGAACACCCAGCAGAAGAGGATGTATGGTTGTTAAGAGCAAATTTAGCGAGTGGCAGAAACTCAGACCACCCCTCTTGATTGTCTGCCACAAAACAACGCAAAAACTGTTCAACATCCTGGTTCTTTCATTCTGTCTGTCCATTAGACTCAGGATGATACCCAGATGAAAATGACAAATGGACTCCCAATCTGTCACAAAAGCATGCCAAAAGAGAGCCACAAACTGAGGTCCCCTATCAGAAACAATGTCGGTGGGAACGCCATGGAGTCTGACAATTTCCTTAACAAACGCGTTAGCGAGTGTCTTAGCGCAGGGTAGTTTAATGAAAGGAACCAAATGACACATCTTGCTTAAACGGTCCACGACGACCCAGATGACAGTGAAACCCTCGGACACAGGAAGTAATAAAATCCATTGCCAAATGCATCCAAGGCGCACTAGGAACCTCCAGAGGGCAAAGCAACCCCGCAGCAGGGGTATGCGAAGCCTTTGACCTAGCACACATCGTACATTGACGCACCCACTTGATGACTTCCTTCTGCCACCCGGGCCACCAAAAACTGCGACTTATAAGTCTCTTAGTCTCAGAAATTCCGGGATGACCTGCCAATCGAGACTCATGATATTCCACAAACAAATCTTTCCTAAAGGTTCTAGGCACAAACAACCTCCCATGGGGAGTGGTAGATGGGGCATCCTCCTGGGCTTTCAGAATCCCATCTTCCAAAACGGAGTCCAATGCTGCTACCACAACTCCTTCCTGTAAAATGCTCTCCTCCTCGGTACCAACCATGGGAGAAAAACTGCGAGATAAAGCATCGGCTTTAACATTCTTGGTACCAGGGATGTAAGTAACAGAAAAATTAAACTGAGAAAAATAAAGTGCCCACCTAGCCTGACGGGCATTCAAGCGCTTGGCAGCATCCAGATAAATCAAATTTTTATGATCAGTGAAAACCTGAACCGGAAATTTAGCACCTTCCAAGAAATGCCGCCAATGTTCAAACGCGAGTTTAATAGCCAGCAATTCCCGATTACCAACATCATAATTAAGTTCGGTTTCTGAAAATTTTTTTCGAAAAAAAAGCACAAGGATGTACTCCATCCTTGTTCTCCTGAGACAAAACCGCACCGACCCCCACTGAAGAAGCATCAACCTCGACCAAAAAAGGCTTGGTCTCATCAGGCTGCATAAGGATAGGGGCAGAACTGAACCTCTCCTTGAGATACACAAAAGCTTCGATGGCCTCAGTAGTCCACTGGACCGTATTCGCACCTTTCCTGGTGAGATCGGTCAGTGGCTTAACAATTATAGAAAAATTCTTAATGAATTTTCTTTAATAGTTGGCGAAACCCAAAAATCTCTGTATCGATTTCAAACCAATTGGCCTAGGCCATTCCTGCACAGCCTGAACCTTCACCGGGTCCATCTCAAAGCCCTCGCTGGAGACAATGTAGCCCAAAAAACTAATTCTCTGCACAGCGAACTCACATGTCTCCAGCTTAGCAAAAAGTGAATTTTCACTTAATAACTGCAATACCTCACGTACGCTCTGCCAATGAGACTCCAGATCTGGTGAATAAATCAAAATGTCATCCAAATTCACAACCACATTCTTACCAATCAAAGGTCTCAGGATGTCATTAATAAGGTTCTGAAAAAACGCGGGTGCATTGGTAAGACCAAAAGGCATCACCAGATTCTCAAAATGACCCACAGGAGTGTTAAAAGCAGTTTTCCATTCATCACCCTCCTTTATTCGTAACATATTATATGCCCCCTGGAGATCAATTTTAGAGAACCACTTGGCCCCCACTAACTGGTTAAACAAGTCAGGAATTAACGGCAATGGGTAGGAATTGCGTACAGTAATTTTATTAATTTTGCGAAAGTCCAGACATGGACGTAAACCGCCATCCTTTTTTTTTACAAAAAAAAATTCAACAGCCACAGGTGACTTAGAAGGTCTAATGTGACCAGCAGCCAAGCTCGTCTGTATGTATTCCTCCAAGGCCTTTCTCTCAGGGATAGTCAGATTAAATAAGCGACTCTTAGGAAGAGTAGCTCCAGGAACAAAGTCAATGGTGCAATCATAGTCCCTATGAGGAGGTAAAACTTGCGACTCCTCCTCTGAAAAAACCTTCCAAAAATCCTGAATAGGTAAAGGTAATTCCCCTTTTTCCACAGCCGCAATGCGACCATTACAACACTTATCATAGCACTTAGGACTCCATGACTTAATCTCATTAGTAGACCAGTACAGTAAAGGATTGTGCAGTTTTAACCAAGGCAAACCTAAAACTACTGGAGAAGGTAAATTGTTTAATACCACCAAATCCAAATTTTCCTGGTGAATACTAGTGTTGAGCCACCCCCGTAGTGTTCGAGTTCGGTTTGGTTCGTCGAACACCCGTATGTTCGCAGAACTGTTCGTCGAACTGTTCGTCGAACACCTTCGAACACCGTTAAAACCAATGGCAGGCAAACAAAAACACATAGAAACACATAGAAAACACCTTCAAAGGTGTCCAAAAGCTGACAAACTGCTCAGAAGACACAACTAACACATGGAAAAGTGACAAGTAGTCATGCGAAAAGAAAAGAGGTGGAGGAGTAAAAGAAGGGGGAGACACAGATATAGGCATGTCATGCCCTTGTAAAACCAAAAAAGTGCGAAGCCGACACGACCAGTCCGTTCCTGCCCGTGCGACCTCCGTGTCGCCGGGTTTGTGCTAGAGCCGCGGTGGACCCTGACGGCCAGCCCCCCTCTCCCAATACTGGTGCCTGTCCGCTGGTGGGTCGAGCGAGCCCCCCTGCGTTGGAGGCAGGTCTAATCTTTTTAATTTAAATTGTCTCTCTAATTTGAATGAGTACACTTTAAATCCTTTTACAAGGATCTATTGGAGGGCAAGTCTCATGCCAGCAGCTTTGTAATTCCAGCCCCAGTAGCGTCCACTAAAGCTGCTGCAGTTAAAAAGCTTTTATAAGGATCGAGCTTGGCGGTCCACCGCAAGGAATCCTACCGCCAGTCCTAGCCCCTGTGCCTTGGGGTGCCTCCCCGATGCTCTAAACTGAGTGTCCCAGGGGCCCAAAGCATTTCCTTTGAAAAAATTAAGTGTCCAAACTACAGGTGGTGTAGCTTGCTTAACAGCTGGGATAATCCGCTGACTAGCAGACACTGCTACTAGGCACAAAGTATTTCCTGGGCTAGATGCAGTTAAAAATTTGTAATTAGATACTCTCGTTGGATGCTGAGAAAGCATTCCATAGAGTCTCCTGGCACGCCATATATTATTCTCTTAAAAAGCTTGGGGTAGGGGTCTAGGGGACCCTTTTATAAGCAAAATCACGGCCCTGTATCACAATACGTCACCTAGGCTGAAGATAAATGGAACATTTTCATCACCTTTCATAATCACCAATGGGACAAGGCAAGGATGTCCTCTGTCCCCTCTCTTATACATCCTAGTGATGGAGCACCTGCTCTCATCAATTCGCCGTAACCCCAATATTAGGTGGATTGAGGTGGGAGGCACCGAGCACAAGTGCTCTGCATTTGCTGATGATGTCCTAGTATATATCGCTCAATCACATATATCCATCCCTGCTGTTATGGCTGAAATAGATCACTTTGTTACATGGTCAAATTTTAAAATCAATGCAGCGAAGTCTGAGGCCCTCAATGTCTCCCTCCCCAAATCCATACTGGATTCCATCTAGTCCAACTTTCCCTTTGCCTGGCTCTTCCAGGGTATCAAATACTTAGGAATTCATATTCATAGAGACCTCTCCCGTCTATGTTATCTTAATTTTGGGCCCTTTATTGAACAACTCCATACAGACCATGTTTGGCAAGTTAGAACTGTAAGATTCACTACGTGAACCACTGGTGTTTTGTGGAAAAGCACATGTACACTGTGTTCCAAATTATTATGCAAAAAGTGTTTAGGAGTGATAAGGTAAGAATTTTTTTGTTTGTCAGTTAAACTCATTGATGGTGATGTGTGTCAGGGCTCTTTATATCACTGTAAGCAATTGCAGACACCTGTGCCAATTAGTTTGGCAGGTGTGTCCAATGAAAGGCAAGACTACTTAAGAAGGCTGTCTCACATTATTAAGCAGCCTACATTTTCTGCCAAAATGGGAAAGAAAAAGGATGTGTCGGCTGCTGAGAAGCAGCAAATTGTGGAGTGTTTAGGTCAAGGCATGAGTACAATCAACATTGCCAAGACACTTCATCCTGATCATCGCACAATCAAGAAGTATGTAGCTGATTCACAGTACACACGTGTGCGTGCTGATAAGGGAAAATTGAGGACTATTTCCTACAGGCAATTACGTCAGGTTAAAAGAGCAGCGGCAAAAAAGCCTTGTCATAGCAGCAGACAAGTTTTTGAAGCTGCTCGTGCCTCCAACGTCCCTCGAACAACAAGATGCAGAGTCCTTCAGAGGTTTGCAGCTGTGCGTAAGCCATCCTGTCGACCTCCTCTATCCACTGTACACAAGCAGAAACGGCTCCAGTGGGCCAAACAATACATGAAGACTGACTTCAAATCTGTTTTGTTCACCAATGAGTGCCTTGTAACGCGCGATGGTCCAGATGGATGGAGTGGAGGATGGCTGGTTGATGGACACCCCACGCAAACACGGTTAAGGCGCCAACAAGGAGGAGGTGGAGTAATGTTTTGGGCTGGAATCATGGGGAGAGAGATTGTCGGCCCCTTTAGGATCCCTGACGGGGTGAAGATGAACTCCATAATGTATGTGGAGTTTCTCAAACAGCACTTCCTGCCATGGTTCAAGAAGAAGAACCGTGAATTCCGCAGCAAGATCATTTTCATGCATGATCATGCACCGTCTCATGCTGCACAAAACACATCTGTATCTCTGGCTGATTTGTGCATAAAAGGGGACAAACTAATTATGTGACTCCCATGCTCCGCTGACCTCAACCCCATTGAGAACCTCTGGAGCATCATCAAAAGGAGTGTCTATGATGGCAGGAGGCAGTTCACATCTAAGCAACAGCTCTGGGAGGGTATTCTGTCCTCATGCAAAACAATTGAAGCAGAAACCATCCAAAACCTGACAAATTCAAGGGACGAGAGAGTTCAGAAGCTCCTTTCGAACAAGGGGTCCTATGTGCAAATGTAACATCACCTAGAATAAAGTTTTGAGTTGAAAACTGTTTGATTTCAGTTTCTAATAACCTGCTAATGCTTATAATTTCAAAAATGACCATTTTTTTGTTCTTTATTAAAATGATAAGGTTGATCGAAGAGTGTGGGGGATCTAAGAGTGTGGCAACCCAGTAGTCAGGATTATTTCGAATTCTGACAATCTGAAGGTCATGTTGTAGGTAGTGCAGCAAGAAGGCACTCATGTATCTTGCGCATCTATGAGCCCCAAAATTATTTTCCGGGCTAGATGCAGCTAAAAATTATTATTGATTTGAAAGCTGGTGGAGTTTAGTATAGATGGCCTAATAGAATCAGTAATGCAAACTGCTACAAGGCCCAAATTATTTTCCAGCCAAGATACAGATAAACATGATTAGTAATTTTAAATATGGGGGAGTTTGTATAGATGGCCTAATAGAATCAGTACTGCACACTGCTACAAGGCCCAAATTATTTCCCAGCCAAGATACAGATAAACATGATTAGTAATTTGAAAGCTTAAAATGGTTGGTGAGGTGATTTCAACAAATCATCAAGCTTTTACTCTCCCCAGGATGACACAGGGGTAGAAAAGTCCTTTCGGATCCATGATTTGTTCATCTTTATGAACGTGAGTCTGTCTACATTATCAGTGGAGAGCCGCGTGCGCTTATCTGTCAGCACACCACCAGCAGCGCTGAACACACGTTCAGACAGAATGCTGGCTGCGGGGCATGACAAGATCTTCAAGGCGTAAGTGGCGAGCTCCGGCCATTTATCCAGATTGGAAGCCCAAAAAGAGCAAGGGTCCAGTGACACAGTCATGGCTTCAATGTTTACTTGGAGATACTCCTGTACCATCGTCTCTAGGCGTTGACTATTTGTCAGACTTCTTGTCTCCTGTGGCATTGCAAAGGATGGGCTTAAAAAGTGGTGAAATGATTCCGCAAAATTAATGTTACCAGCAGATACTGTGTTTCTGTTACGGTTTGAGTGCTGAACACTCGACGGTCCCACGGCTGGCAAGATGGAACTGTGAGATTCACTACGTGCACCACTAGTGTTATGTGGAAAAGCACATGTAAGATTCTGCAACAGTCTCTGCTGATACTCCTGCATGCGTGCATCTCTTTCAATGGCAGAAATAAATTCTGAAAATGTACTTTTGTACCAGGGATCTAACAGTGTGGCAACCCAGTAGTCAGGATTATTTCTAATTCTCACAATTCGAGGGTCATGTTGCAGGTAGTGCAGCAAAAAGGCACTCATGTGTCTGGCGCATCCAGGAGCACCAAGTCCCTGTTGTGTTGGTGGCGAGGTAACAATCATGCTTCCTTCATCTGCCCTCACCCCCCAATCTCGCACAACAGAAATGTGATCAAGGTCTCCCTCATCTGATGAGTCTTCCATCAGTTCGTCCTTCACTTCTTCCTGGGCTCCTGAACCTTCCTCACTAGTTTGGCTGCTACCATGCGCCCTGGTAAAACCATCTCCCCCCACCCTCACATGCCTGCCGCCTTGGTGCTGCCGACCGTTTGGACCTTGCAGATGTTAGCCCTTCCGCATACAACTCCTCCTCCTCTACTTCCTCCACCTCCTCTTGTGCCACCACCTGACTCCGAATTCTGTTTAACATGTGCTCCAGCATGTAAATCACCGGAATAGTCATGCTGATAATGGCATCGTCAGCACTAAACATCTTCGTCGCCATTTCAAAACTGTGCAGAAGGGTGCATAGATCCCTGATCTGAGACCACTCCTCCAGCGTGATTTGCCCCACCTCTGGATCTCGTTGGCCCTGGCTATATGTCAGAACATATTGCACCAGGGCTTGTCGGTGCTGCCACAGTCGCTGCAAGATGTGCAGACTTGAATTCCACCAGGTAGGCACAACGCATTTTAGCCGGTGAAGTGGCAGGCCAACGACTTCTGTAGAGATGTAAGTCGCTGAGCTGCGGGATGCGAACGGCGGAAGTGAGCACACAGCGACCGTGCCCTCTGCAGAAGGCCATCTAGTCCGGGATAGTGGGCTAAAAATTGCTGGACAACCAGGTTCAACACGTGAGCCATACAAGGCACGTGTGTGACATTGCCCCGGCAAAGGGCCGTACCCAGGTTTGCAGCATTGTCGCACACGGCCTTCCCTGGTTTCAGGTCCAGTGGAGACAACCATTCATGAAACGGGTTCTCCAGAGCTGACCACAACTCCTCAGCTGTGTGACTCACATTTCCCAGACATTTCAAAGTAAAAACTGCCTGATGACGTTGAGCCCTGCTGCCAGAATAGTAAGGAGGTGTGCAGGATCCATTTTGCGCAGTTAGAAAGCTTGTGGCATGACCAGACAGGCTTTGGGTGCAGGTGGAGGGCCGAGAGGAGGTTGAGGAGACAGAAGCAGTGGAGGAACTTCGAGATAAAGAGGATTGATGCACAACTCGTGGGGACAGCAAGACTTGGACAGCAGCCCCTTGTCCTGCTGTCACCATAGTTACCCAGTGCCCAGTCAGCGACATGTAACGCCCCTGTCCATGCCTACTCGTCCAAGTGTCTGTGGTGAAATGCACCCTGTCACACACTGAGTTTCTCAAAGAAGCGGTGATGTTGTGTGCGACATGCTGGTGGAGCACAGGCACACCTTTCTTTGAGAAGTAGTGCCGACTGGGCATCTGGTACTGGGGCACTGCGACGAACATAAGGTCTCGAAAATCGTCTGTGTCCACCAGGCGGAAAGGCAGCATTTCTGTAGCCAAGAGCTTGCAGATAGTGAAATTCAACCTCTTAGCTTTCTCATGGCTAGGAGGAAATGGTCTTTTACTTGTCCACATCTGAGGGGCCGAGGGCTGGCTATTGTGCTTAGACGGGGTTGAGAAGGGTGTCCCCGGCAAACTGCCGGTCTATGAGGAAGATGGAGGCGGACATGTTAGGTTGCCTTGATCCAAAGGTGGTGCTATTGATGTCGGACAGCGCTGAACACCAGCTGGTGTTTCCACCTTCAAAGAAAATGATGACCTGCCAATCACGCTGGCTGTTCCGGGTAAAGAGGTGTCAGGTCTGCGTCCCAAAACAGGTGTGACTGCTGTCCCCCCAGACACAGAGGATGAAGAGGCCACGGATGCAAAAGATGTGGCAGACGGTGGTTGGCCCGGCCGGCTAGGCCACATTGTAGCACAGTGAGCTTCCCACTGCAACTTATGCTTCATATCCATGTGCCGGTTCATGCATGAAGTACTCAAACTATGTATTTTTTGGCCTCTACTTAGCTTTTTCTGACAAATGTTGCAGATAACACGAGTTGGGTCATCCTTATCGATCTGAAAAAATGCCCAGGCTATGCAAGGCTTAGCACCCATGTGACCTGAAGAGCCACCACGACTTGTGGTCAGAGGCAGAGTTGTGTTTGAGGATGCAGTTGTTGACGTGCTTCCAGTACTATGTCTCTGTCCAGGAAGGCGCAACCTGAGCTCGTCGTCACTAGCATCCTCCTCCACCTCCTCTGCTGACCTCATCGACTGGCTGACTGTGGGTTGACAGTAAGTGGGATCTCCAACCTCGTCATCATCACCCTGAGTGTTATCACACCCGTCGTCCTCAGAGCAAACCTCTTCCTGCCCTGACAAAAAACTCAAGTTGTCGCTCCAATTAGGTATTTGAGTCTCATCATAGTCTTCCTCATTGTCTCCACCAACAGGAGTTACAGTTTGGGAACGAGGGTCTACATTATGGTCAGAACCTTCTGCGTCTGGTACTGGATCCGACTCATAAAGATTCTGGGCATCAGTGCAGATCATTTCCTCGTCTGTATTCACAGAAGCTCTGGAGTCGACCTCTGATTCCCAGGCTATAGTATGAGTTAACAGCTCTGCAGACTCAACCATCTGTTCTACCCCATACTCAGATGGGCAGCTGGAGACTTCGGAGCTCTGAGGATGCAAGTGCGATTGGGGTGACACCTCTGAGGACTGGAGTATTTGTGATGTTGAAGTTGAGGTGGAGGAGAGCCCACTTAAAGGAGCACTTGATATCCATTGAAGCACCTGCTGTTTTTTTGCCTCATCTGGAATTTGTAGCGATTGGCGTGGCCGTAAGAAAGGGATATTATCACATTGTCCGCTAAAAGATGTAGACATCTTAGTTTGGCTGGAAGATGGTCTTTCTTCTGCAGATGTTACTGTTGCTTTAACACCTACCCCACGGACACAACCTTTTTTTCCCTTCCCAACACGCCTATTCCCCTTTCCACCAGCAGCAGGCCTTTTTCCACTCATTTTGGTGGTTAACTAATTGACAACTCTGGAGTTGTTTGCACAAAAAACAATGGATGTGAACCGAGCAGAGCTGAGTGGCCAAACTGTGGTATTAGCCCAAAAGTATTTGCTGGGAAAGATGCAGATAAAAATTATTTTGAATTTGCAACCTGATGGAGGTTAGTATAGATGGACTAATAGAACAAGTCCCACACACTGCTACAAGCCAAAATATTTTTTCAGAGCTAGATGCAGCAAAAAATTATATTGAATTTGCAACCTGGTGGAGGTTAGTATAGATGGACTACTAGAACAAGTCCCACACACTGCTACAAGCAAAAGCCCAAATATTTTTTCAGAGCTAGATGAAGATAAAAATTATATTGAATTTGCAGCCTGGTGTAGGTTAGTAAAGATGGACTAATAGAACAAGTCCCACACACTGCTACAAGCTGAAGCCCAAATATTTTTTCAGAGCTACTATGCAGATAAAAATTATATTGAATTTGCAACCTGGTGGAGGTTAATATAGATGGACTAATAAAACAAGTCCCACACACTGCTACAAGCCGAAATATTTTTTCAGAGCTATATGCAGATAAAAATTATATTGAATTTGCAACCTGATGGAGGTTAGTATAGATGGACTAATAGAAAAAGTCCCAAGCACTGCTACAAGCCAAAATATTTTTTCAGAGCTAGATGCAGATAAAAATTATTTTGAATTTGCAACCTGGTGGAGGTTAGTATAGATGGACTAATAGAACAAGTCCCACACACTGCTACAAGCCCAATTATTTTTTCAGAGCTAGATGCAGATAAAAATTATATTAAATTTGCAACCCAGTGGAGGTTAGTATAGATGGACTAATAGAACAAGTCCCACACACTGCTACGAGCCAAAATATTTTTTCAGAGCTAGATGCAGATAAAAATTATATTGAATTTGCAACCTGGTTGAGGTTAGTATAGATGGACTAATAGAACAAGTCCCACACCCTGCTACAAGCCAAAATATTTTTTCAGAGCTAGATGCAGATAAAAATTATATTGAATTTGCAACCTGGTGGAGGTTAGTATAGATGGACTAATAGAACAAGTCCCACACACTGCTATAAACCGAAATAGTTTTTCAGAGCTAGATGCAGATAAAAATTATTTTGAATTTGCAACCTGGTGGTGGTAAGTACAGATGGACTAATAGAACAAGTCCCACACACTGCTATACGCCGAAGCCAAAAAAAATTTTCAGAGCTAGATGCAGATAAAAATTATATTGAATTTTCAACCTGGTGGAGGTTAGTATTGATGGACTAATAGAACAAGTCCCACACACTGCTACAAGCCAAAATATTTTTTCAGAGCTAGATGCAGATAAAAATTATATTGAATTTGCAACCTGGTTGAGGTTAGTATAGATGGACTAATAGAACAAGTCCCTCACACTGCTACAAGCCAAAATATTTTTTCAGAGCTAGATGCAGATAAAAATTATATTGAATTTGCAACCTGGTGGAGGTAAGTACAGCTGGACTAATAGAACAAGTCCCACACACTGCTATACACCGAAGCCAAAAAATTTTTTCAGAGCTAGATGCAGATAAAAATTATTTTGAATTTTCAACCTGGTGGAGGTTAGTATAGATGGACTAATAGAATGATGCTATGCCCAAAAGGTTTTACTACACTAGGTGGTGTAGCTTGCAACACAGATAGGCTACTCCACTGACTAACACACACTGCAAGAGGCCATAAAGGATTTGCTTTGCTAGATTTAGCCAAATGCTGTGAAAAAAACTTGCACAGCACTGGCACAGACCTGCCTGGCAAAAAGTGATAGAAACTGATGTAACCTAGCCCTCAAAAGGAATGCAATTACAATTAGTCTTTACTCCCAACCTATCTATTTAAGAGCACAGACCTGCCTGATAAAAGTGATAGGAATTGATGTAACCTAGCCCTCAAAAGGACTGCAATTACCATTAGTCTTTACTCCCAACCTATCTATTTAAGAGCACAGACCTGCCTGATAAAAGTCGTAGGAAATGATGTAACCTAGTCCTCAAAAGGACTGCAATCACAACTATTCCCTACTCTCAAGCTATATGTAGATTTGTGCGAAAATTGGCTTGAAATTAACACTGAAAGTATAGCGCACACAGCAACAGCGGTGCCGTCCAACAAGCAGCTGCAGCCGTGAGAAAATGGGGGCGAAGGGGAAAATTGCTGGGTCTTATAGGGCAAGGACATGTGACATACACTGCCAATGACACATGCCCTTGCTTGGGTGAAAAAAAGCAGTTCACTCCGTGTGTGCGCTGCTGATAGGCTGACAGATTGCACCTCCCCACTGTAAATGCGGGAAAGAGAAAAAAAAATGGAGATCTTCATTATTTCTGCAAAGATCCATCCCCTGCCCCTCCCCCCGCCCTGCTGTACACTCAAACTGTGTATTGACATTAATTTTCAGCATTACTGAGAAAAAATCCAGTTATGATTTTGGTGCACGAACAGTTATCGAACATAACTTCGAACAGCCAAATTTTTTTCAAATTGTTCATGTTCGCCGAACGGATCAAACACCACCCAAAACAGCTCTAATTTGAGATTGGCGAACAGTTCGAGTCGAACACCGCTCATCTCTAGTGAATACCATTGATAGTAAGGGGAAATTCAGCAGCCTTGTGAGTAATTCATTTCAAAGGAGTGTTGTCAATAGCAATCACAGAAATAGGTGATGACAAAGGTTTGGATTCCAATTTAAGTTTTTCCAAAAACCCCTTATCAATCACAATAAATGTTGAACCACAATCCACAAATACTTGAAATTCAATCAAATCTTCCTTCAGTAAGGTTCCCTGAGAGAAATACTACGTAACTGACGCCCGTATAATTAAACAGTCAGATTTAACACAGTAAAAACACAATCTCTTGGAAAACCTGCGGTCTTTTTCCTGAGAGCTGAGTGACATTGCCCCAACCTCCATCGGTTCTCCGCCATCCGAGCAGACCCTCTGAGGACTAGGAGCTGCCATTGCAGGAATTTTCTCATCATTAACCCTGGCACGCAGATTCCTGTCCACACGTATAGCTAATTGCATGACCTCTTGCAAGGTCACAGGTGCAGGAAATGCAATCAGCAGATCTTTAACCCTTTCACTTAGACCGGCAAGAAACAAACATTTTAACGCCGAATCATTCCATTTCACTTCTGTAGACCACCTTCTGAAGTGTGTACAATAATTTTCAACATCACCTGACCCCTGCTTCAAACGTCTCAGTTCTGTCTCAGCAGATGAGACTCGATCAGGATCGTCATACAATAACTCCATAGCAGAAAAAAAATCCTCCAATGATCTAAAACACGGATCATTAGGTTGGAGAGAAAAGACCCACCCCTGTGGTTCCTTGCGCAAAAGTGACATGATAAACCCAATGCGCTGTGATTCATTCCCAGGGGACCTGGGTCTCAAACAAAAATATAATAAACAAGCATTTTTAAAGGAAAAAAAATCTTGTTGTTTACCATCAAAAATATCAGGCAGTCCTACCTTTGGTTCCACAAAATGCGCTCCAGGACAGCTACTCACGTGTTGCTGAAGCTCGGCCACCTCTAGAGACAATCCCTGCAGGCGTTGAGCCAACTCTTGAACAGACATCATACTGATCCCCGGATATCTTTCCAAGTTTAATTTGGGCTGGACTTACTGTTATTATCTGCTACAAGAACTAAGGAAAGAAAGGGAATCTGTCCCTACAATAAGACTAAGCTGATTCCCTACGTTGCAGCGGGTGACCTGTTCCTTGTGAACAGACCTGCCTTCGTCCTCAGCTAGTCTGAACGCAGACCTATAGAATAAAGGGAGGGGTCCCTAAAAGAACTAAGGACTGGGACAAAATTGGACACCTCCTAGCAGAAGTTGTAGCGGAGCAAAAAGACAGACAGACAAAAAGTACTTAGAGGTCCAAAGGACCAAACGAACTAGAGAGATAGGTACAGAAGCACCTAGCTAGAGAGAGAGTCAAATAACACTGAAGTCCAGCAAAGCCAGAAGGGCGGAGCTGGAATAAATAGGCAGCAGGTCACGTGACCACAAAATAGAAAAAAACTAACAGGAGAGTTCTAACGCAGAACTGGCAGGAGCCCCATTCCCTTAAAGCGGTACAACGCTTCATGGGCTTTATCAACTACTACAGGCAGTTCATACCACATTTTTCCACACTGGTGGCTCCTTTGGCCGCTTTAACCAGAAAAGGTGCCAATCCTAAGAATTGATCTAAGGAGACATCCGAGGCGTTCCGGGAGATTAAATCCTATTTTTCTAGAGCTCCCATTCTCCGTCGCCCAGATGTGGACAAGCCATTCTTCCTTGAGGTCGACGCTTCCTCTGTCGGAGCAGGAGCGGTTCACTCTCAAAAGAATGAACAGGGTCGGACAAGACCATGTTTTTTCTTCTCCAAGACCTTCTCTCCAGCAGAGAAGAATTATATGATTGGCGACAAATAATTACTTGCTATTAAGATGGCTTTTTCAGAATGGAGGTACCTCTTGGAGGGAGCTAAACATCCTTTTGTTGTATATTCCGATCATAAAAATCTTTCGTACCTACAGACGGCGCAGCGTCTAAACCCGAGGCAGGCCAGGTGGTCTCTTTTCTTTTCCCGATTCAATTTTTCCATTCACCTTTTAAAAGGGGAAAAGAACCCCCGGGCAGACGCTTTGTCCCGGTCCATGGATACGGCTGAGGACGATGACGAGCCCAGGCTTATTGTTCCTCCGGAGTGTATGCGACGGTGGCTCCAGAGTCCCTGAACCAGGTTCCCCCCGGGAGGACGTTCGTTCCTCCTAATTTACAAAATGAGGTGCTCTCCTGGGCACATGCCTATAAGATCTGAGGTCATTTTGGGGTCAAACGTACCACGGAGTTTCTCCAACGGTCGTATTGGTGGCCTCGGTTACCCCAGGACGCTAAGGAATATGTTCAAGCGTGTGTCTCCTGTGCGAGAAATAAGTCGTCCCGTCAGAGGCCGGCTGGTCTTCTTCATCCGTTACCCGTGGCGGATAGACCTTGGGAGCTAATTGGGATGGGGATTTCATTGTCGAGTTACCTAAATCCCGGGGAAACACGACAATATGGGTGGTTTCTGACCATTTTTCTAAGATGGTTCACCTGGTTCCTTTGCCTAGGGTACCTTCTTCGCGGGTTCTGGCATCACTGTTCATTCGTCACGTTTTCCGTCTCCACGGAATGCCTGATAGGATTGTCTGTGACCAGGGTCCACAGTTTTCCTCCCGGTTCTGGAAAGAATTGTGTAATTTGCTTAGCATTGAACTGAATCTTTCTACTGCCTATCACCCGGAGACCAATGGTCTGGTGGAACGCACTAACCAGACGCTTGTGACATACTTACGCCATTTCGTTTCAGCCAATCATAATGATTGGGCGATATTGCTTCCCTGGGCAGAATTTGCTCCAAACAACGTGGTGGCGGATTCCACAGGTCAGATTCCGTTTCTTCTAAATAATGGCCAACATCCGCGAGTCCCGGTTCCTATCCTCAGTGGAACCTGGGGTCAGAGATTGGGCTCTGGAGGCGCGGGAGGTTTGGGATCATACCCAGGATGCTATATTGGCCTCCAAGAATCAGATGAGAGAGTTGGCTGACACTCATCGCATTCCAGCCCCCGTATTCTCTCCGGGCGAAAGGGTGTGGCTCGCGGCTCGCAATATCAGAGTACGCGGGGAATCTGCTAAGTTTGCCGCCCGTTTTATTGGTACTTTCAAAATTTTGGCCCAAATAAACCCCGTAGTGTACCGGTTACAGTTACCAGGACACATGAGGATTCACGACACTTTTCATGTGTTGCTCCTTAAGCCGGTTCGCCTGACAAAATTATCGGAACCCCAACCCGCTTCAGACTCCAGGGGTGATGATCTCGAGATACAGGCAATCGTGGGGTCCAAGATGGTTCATGGCAAAAAATAATACCTAGTACACTGGAGGGGCCATGGATCTGAGGATCGTTCCTGGGAACCAGTGGACCCCATTAATGCTCTCCTGCTCATTGAGGAATATGAGCATCAAGTGGAGGGAGATGTTAGAATGGGGAAAAAGTTAAGTGTCAGGTGTTTGCTGGATCTGAAATTGGTTCAGAATCATCAGTGGATTCTGTGGTCTCCCATTCCAGTCCACCCAGGGTAGATGCTGCTCAGCATCATCGTCGATCCCAATGCCTAGCTGGTGCACGAGATGTACAGGTTGTCTCTTGGGTCTTTGTTCCTAGCAACATGAAGGATAGGTTGCGGAAGGAAACAGGGCTGCTACAGCCTAAGTCCAGGATTCTCTGCACTGAGCATGCCCGTGACATGGCGGACCGTGATTGGTGGTTTGGGAGTCAGCTGATCCGGTGACCTGGAACCGCCTGATTGGTCGCGGGTGACGTCACCAATAGTGCGATGGTGGGCAGGGCTTAATCTTTAAAAAGGCCACCCACAAACATGGCGGTGGCTCTAATAATTGAGCAGTGATCGTGTTGTGTGGACGCTTGGTCGTTTGGGCTCCAAGTGTGCTTTAGCTTGATTCAGGCAGGTTTAGCGGGGGATAGGCAGCCTTAGATGGAGGGAGGCAGGTAGCTTCATCTGACAGTCTGGCTCCGACAAAGGGGTCACCATACACCCCGAGCAGTCTGCAGACGCCGTATTCCCGGCACCGCCTGTAAGCCACGTGGAGAGAAACTCCTCAGTCCGGTAGCACGCCGGCTGGGAGCACTTATACGCCGGCGTGTATCACACACGCATCCTAGCGCCTACTGTGTAGTCCCTGTGCTGTAACAGGACTACAGGTACATTATTTATCGCACATCTCTCGTGCAGTTAACGGAGATAGTGCGAATCCCTATTCCCGTTCCGGTGTGCAGTAACACGGAGGGGATTGTTATTTAAGTTGGTTGTTTTACCTTCTCACCCGGAAGGTGTTTGGCCGCAGTCCACCAGGCTGCATCGCGGACCCCGGGTTCGGTTGCTTTCCATTATTTAATAAATTTGTTTTCTACCATCCCCCTAACAGGAAATACTCCTTAGAGCAACAGACAGAACCACAGCGCACTGTGTCTTCCATGACTGATAAATGACAAAAACCTAAACTCTAATTTTATGAATTTTATGAGGTCAAGGTTATTCCCACATACCACACCTTGGTGCATTGATATGGGGGCTGGGCATGGGATGTGGCTAGGTCTTTAGAGAATTATGAGATCTCCAACTTTCAGGATACCTTCGCCCTTGGAGGTCCTAGACTTGAAATATTATTCCCATATTCCCTATCATGATGTTAGCTTTCCATAGACAGGAAACATGGCATATATATCGTCATCTGTCTGGCGAATATTAATTTATAGGTGCTAGGATGGCTTAACAGTGATGTGAGTGAATGCGTTACGTTCACCATTTGGTCATAATGCCAAAAATATATCTCACATAAATATTATGCAAGCCTCAATATTCATAACTGGTCACTCGCTCCAGAATGTCTGAAATAATTAATTTGAACATAGGAAGCCCCTGCCTCTGAAGTTGTTCTTCTCCGCCTCTGAGTACACGAATCCTAGACTTGGTGGCTGTCTCTCAGAAGATACCCTGCTGTAATTACCTGTTCACATTAGAAGGTTCTCATAGTTCAATAGAGGTTAAAGTGTCAGCTCTTTTTTTACTTTTTAATATGATCAATATGAGGGTGATATGTCCGCTCCATGAAAATGATTCATAGATTTTTACAATTTCATCTATGACACTGCTATTCTCATCTTCTTCAGTGCAACAGTAATGCAACAAATAAATGTCTCAAGTATTTGTCCAATGATATAGGGCTTTCTCTTTGACAGGCATTTTTTTGGTGATTTGCATGAATTGTATCTCAAATAACTTGAATTTTCCTGAATTTGCATTGAATTCATTCAAACATCTCTATTTGCAAGTTGACGGCAGATATTAGCCACTGAGTTACTGGGAAAGTCAAAATTTGCAACAAATTTGTGGTGAATTTTGCTATGAACTTCCCTTGGATATGCAACAAAAGTCCAGAATAAAAAAAAAACATTTTCATCAAATTTTAAAATAAGAAAAAAATACTATCCTCATCTCCTCTGGTGTTTATGTTGCTCCCTTATCTGATCTCTTGCCAGTCTCTGCATACCCAGCCTCCTGTATGACATCTCATCCCATATAACCACTGAAGCCAATCACAAGCTGCTGCAGTCACACTGGACATTAAGTCAAAGAAGTTGGTGGAGAACCAAAAATGCATTACTATGAGAGAGCCTGAAGAAGTGGAGAAATTTTCAAGCAGATGTACGCAAATACAGTCATGGCCAAAAGTATTGAGAATGAGACAAATAGTAATTTTTCCAAAGTTTACTGCTTTATTTTTTGTAATGGCAATTTGCATATACTCCTGAATGTCAAAGAGTGATCAACTTAACAGCAATTACTGTACTTGCAAAGTCAATATTTGCCCAGAAAATGAACTTTAACCCCCAAAACACATTTCAACATCATTGCAGTCCTGCCTTAAAAGGAGCAGCTAACATCGTTTTAGTGATTGATCCATTAACACAGGTGTGGGTGTTGATGAGGACAGGGCTGGCGATCAATCAGTCATGATTATGTAAGAATGACATCACTGGACACTTTAAAAGGAGGCTGGTTCTTGGTATCATTGTTTCTCTTCAGTTAACCATGGTTATCTCTAAAGAAACACGTGCAGCCATCATTGCACTGCACAAAAATGGCCTAACAGGGAAGAGTATCGCAGCTACAAAGATTTCACCTCAGTCAACAATCTATCGCATCATCAAGAACTTCAAGGAGAGAGCTTCCATTGTTGTCAAAAAGGCTCCAGGGCGCCCAAGAAAGACCAGCAAGCGCCAGGACCGTATCTTAAAACTGTTTCAGCTGCGGGATCGGACTACCAGCAGTGCCGAGCTTGCTCAGGAATGGCAGCAGGCTGGTGTGAGTGCTTCTGCACGCACTGTGAGGTGGAGACTCTTTGAGCAAGGGCTGGTTTCGAGGAGGGCAGCAAAGAAGCCACTTCTCTCCAGAAAAAACATCAGGGACCGACTGATATTCTGCAAAAGGTACAGGGAGTGGACTGCTGAGGACTGGGGCAAAGTCATTTTCTCTGATGAATCCCCTTTTCGATTGTTTGGGACATCTGGAAAACAGCTTATTCGGAGAAGAAGAGGTGAGCGCTACCACCAGTCTTGTCTCATGCCAACTGTAAAGCATCCTGAAACCATTCATGTGTGGGGTTGCTTCTCAGCCAAGGGAATCGGCTCACTCACAGTCTTGCCTAAAAACACAGCCATGAATAAAAAATGGTACCAGAATGTCCTCCAAGAGCAAATTCTCCCAACCGTCCAAGAGCAGTTTGGCGCCCAACAATGCCTTTTCCAGCATGATGGAGCACCTTGCCATAAAGCAAAGGTGATAACTAAATGGCTCATGGAACAAAACATAGAGATTTTGGGTCCATGGCCTGGAAACTCCCCAGATCTTAATCCCATTGAGAACTTGTGGTCAATCATCAAGAGACGGGTGGACAAACAAAAACCAACAAATTCTGGCAAAATGCAAGCATTGATTATGCAAGAATGGACTGCTATCAGTCAGGATTTGGTACAAAAGTTGATTGAGAACATGCCAGGGAGAATTACAGAGATCTTGAAGAAGAAGGGGTAACACTGCAAATATTGACTTGCTGCATTAACTCATTCTAACTGTCAATATAACCTATTGGTACTCATAATATGATTGCAATTATATTTCTGTATGTGATATAAACATCAGACAAACACTAATAAAAACCAGAGGCCAGCAGATCATGTGAAAATATAATTTTGGTGTCATTCTCAAAACTTTTGGCCATGACTGTATATGCACAAATTTCCCTTTGGATTCTTGCAGACTTGCTGTGGAAATTTTTTAGAAATTTTGCTATGGATGGATTTACCTTAATATAACAGCTCAGCATCATTCGGCTAAAATGACAGACACAATATATAGCAATATTTCAGTACACTGTAATTTTTCCCTCTAAACACTTCCAGATTAGAAATACTTTGTTTCCTTATGAAGGGAAGTGCAATGTTTGTACTTAGAATAATCCTTTCTTCTTCTTGGAGGGCGGATATATTTACTAAGTTAGAGCAAAAATATCATTTAAACAAAACACAAAGACATCATCAAGAGGCATATGCTCCACATGGTAATGATATGTGCTAGTTTTATGGTTGTAGCATGTAAGAAATGTGACTCTGTCCACACCATTTCATGCAGGAGCCAGAAGGACTGCATAGTTGTTTTTAAATGTAATGTCTTTCTTTGATGTATAATTGGTCCAGCTAAATATTAATTTCCATGAGAGCTTTTAAAAAAAACTAACTAAAAAAAGGATTTTTTAAAGTTGGCAATTTTACAATTTGTTACATTTTATAAGTGAGTATTCCTGATTGTATACATACAAATGTACAATATGCAGACAAGTAGAAAGAAAGAAGGTTTTGGATTTAGACTTGGTTTTAGTTTTTTTTTGGGCAATATAAATCTTTGTTTTATTCTAACTCTAATGCCACTCACAATATTTCTCTCACAAGCATAAACCATGTGTATTAATTCCCCAACCACAAGGCCAATGACTGGACCTAAAAACATCAGAGAGGTCTATAAAGATGCTAGTTTGGGTCATTAGACCAAAAGTCATATTGGGATTAGCAACTGCTATACAGGTGCGAAAATGTACTTGTATTAGCCTCTTAATGCCGATTGACGGACATAGCACATCGTGAGCGAGTGTCAGTTCCCGCACCATGGCGTGCTATGTCCGTAAACACGCAGTGACAGTCCCGTGATGACATCTGTCACTGACAGCTGAGCGGAATAGTAAGAGCTGCGGGGACCCATTCCGTTGGACTCCGAACTCAGGGTGCTGTGATCGGTCAGTCAATCTGAAATATCAGCACCTCCTGCCCGATCACAACAGGAGCTCAGCTGTACCCGCCTTTATCATGTTGGACCTGCTGCATCCTGTTTGTGCATTTGTGTCTGAACATGGTATTGGCTGTTTTTTCTCTTTCAGTGATTTTTTTGTATTTTTTTTAGTCTTTTTTCAGTAAATTGTTTTTGAATTTAGCATAGGTACTCGCAAGATAGTGAGGACCCTTGACGTGGGTTGCAAGATTATGTTTTTTGGCCAAAATATCAACCAATACCTCATGTATTATATACATCTTTTTTGCATGTTTTTTATGTAGGGTGCAGGCCGGGTCCTTCTAGTGGTGGCTGGGCAATGTGGGGTGTCTCGCCTGTGGGTGCAGATATGGTATTGACAGCCTGTCTGATGTGATATTAGAGGCTTTGGTTATACGGATAGAGGTGCATCTCATGAAATGGTGTGAATGACACCCTATGCAAGCCTGTGTGGAATTAGAATGTGGTTTTGAGGACTTTGAGGGGTGCAGATTTTAGAATACTGTCACTTTTGGGTGTCACCTGTCACATAGGCCCCCAAAGTCACTTCAAATGTGGTGTTGTCCCTAAATAAATTGGTTTTGTAAATTTTGTTGGAAAAATGAGAAATTGCTGATCAACTTTTAACCCTTCGAACTTCCTAACAAAAAAAATGTTTTCAAAAATTAGGCTGATGTAAAGCAGACATGTGGGAAATGTTATTCATTAACTATTTTGTGTGACCTATCTCTCTGGATTAAGGGCAAAGTAATTTAAATTTGAAAATTGTGAAATTTTCTAAATTTTTGTCAAATTTCTGATATTTTAACAAATAAACGCAAGTTATATCGAGCAAATTTTGCAACTATCATGAGGTACAATATGTCGCGAAAAAAATATCTCAGAATTAATGGGATCCGTTGCGGTGTTCCAGGGTTATTATCTCATAAGGTGACACCGGTCAAATTTAAAAAATGAGACTTGGTCATTAATGTACAAAGTGGCTCGGACCCTAAAGGGTTGTGCTTGTATAAAACTGATCTTAAACTGTAAATTGTTCATAATATATGTCATAAAAGCATTTTCACCTGAAAATAACAAAATGTTCATGAGTAGTCTTCCTCCGATGGTCTAATAACCTGAATATAGAAACAGTGATTCCGATTTACCAATGCTGGCATTTTACATGCCGTTTTGATGACGAGGTGTGCTGGAGCCTGACACTCCTGATTCTTAAAGAGCTTCTTAATGAATCCGGCATGTATGAAAAGTGGCATGCGCCTCTGTGTGCGTCAACATAAATCTTACTCCAGTAGGAGTATGGGTGAGAATGGCGTGAGAACACCAAAAGTCCCACAATTTTAGTGCAGCTTCGCATTTTGCAAAATTTTGCAACTTTTCAATGCTTTTTATGCCAGGAGTTTGGCATGAAACCTTTTATGAACTGAGGGCCAGTGTGTTTAATGATATTCCCTTTGTATTATTTTCTGTGTTATATCATTCCTATGAGTAGTATAGTGGCTCAGTAGTTAGCACTGTACCCTCACAGCACTGATGTCTTGGGTTCATATCCCCCACAAACAACATCTACATGGAGTTGTATGTTCTCTCCATGTGTCTGGAGACATACTGACAGGGAATTTAGATCGAGCTCCAATGATGACAGTGATGATGTTTGTTATTGATATGATTTGAGCAAGTAAAATAAAGAAACTTTAGACCTCCTTCACATACTGAAAGCTTTTTTCAGTGTTTTCAAGCTTCTGAACACAACAAGCCATAAATTTCTAAATTTTATTTTATTTTTTTCACATTTTTTTCCAGGAATTTTTCTAATTTGTATAGAGAAGGCGAATAGAAAAAAAAAACACCAGAAAAAAAAGCCATACAAACGACATGTGTGTTTTGAAAAATAATTCACTCCCCCTAAAAACAATGCAAAAAATCACAATCCAACAACTATGTTTATCGACTATTCATTATTTTATTATTGAATATCTAAGTGCAGTATTTTTTACATAACAAAGGAAAATGAAAGTGTCAGAACAATATCATCATAGTAATGGCCAGAGATTTGTTGCTGCTGTGTTTTTACTAATGTGAAAAAGGATAAGGTTTTTTTTTTTGAAGGCCACATTGAAATTTACAAATACAATTGCATTGTATAAAAAAGTCTTCACTTTGCACGGGTAACTTAAAAAATTAAAAACCATGAATTCCAATTATTGGAGATTTTTGAAAGGTATATGTCAAGTGGGTGTTCTTGTTTCAGCTAGCAATGGGGGCAAGAGCTTACGAAGCACGCACTGATTTCTATTATTGCAATATGTACAGCCATGGCCAAAAGTTTTGTGACAGGGGCAAATTTTGGTTTACACAAAGTTTGCTGCGTCGTTGTTTTTATACCTGATGTTTCTACAGTTACTGAATTACAATTATAAGCATTTCATGATTTTTTACACTTTTATTGACAAATACGTCAAGTTTCTGCAACCACCCAACCACTTAGTTATCACATTTGACTTTTGACATGGTGCTCCTTCATGCTGGAAAAAAAGCATTGTTCATTACCAAATTGTTTCCAGATCGTTGGGAGAAGTTGTTTTTGGAGGATGTTTAGATACCATTCTTTATTTATGACTGTGTTCTTACTCAAAATTCTGAGAGAACCCACTTATTTAGATGAAGAGCAACCCCACACATAATAGTCTCAGGATGTTTTAACACTTCACTGTTTTATATGATATAAGTATGCTCCAAAATAGTTACAAAATGTTTCACAGTCAAATCTAATTGGAGTAATATATAAAAAGTAACTTTTATTAAATTTTTTTAAAAATCGTTCCAATATCCAAAATCAGTAACAAATATCCTAAAATTATCCTAAAAATAGGACTATAGCGTGTAGTTTTTAATTTATATCACTGACTTCCCGTTGATATATGTTGTATTTATTGGAGGCCAGTGATTAATCAAATATAGATTCAAAGGGGTATCTTTTTTATATATATAACTACCTTTTTGTTTTTGCCTCTGGCTATTGCTGGAAATGCCATCTCATTTTTCCATCATTATGAATCTGAGGTCTGGTTGTGGCATCGATTTTGTTAATAATGCTATGTCCTGTGCTTGTATCTTCAGTGCGGCTTAATCACACTCCCGTCTTGCACAGGTGCAGTGATAATGTCTCCTAATCTGGGAGTTTTTTAATAAAATAGCCTGGCTATTCATTCCTTATAGTCCTATATACTATCTGTATAATTATTCAGCCTTACGTGTTTCATCATTCTGATATAAGACTGTTATGATCATCAGGGGCTCACAGTGTATGATCTTTCTTAATGTGATAGCTCGATAGTTTTACAATGAACAGCAGAGTTGCTGGCCGCATCTGGCGGCTAAACCAGTGTGTCTTTATAGGAGAGTTAGTACCACCTCTTGTACGCCTCTTCCTTCTATCATCCAATCAACCAGATGGGGTATGTCTTTTGGGGATGCATCATATTGTGATCATGTGATCATGTAGGGGTTCGTCTCATCTATCCAATGAGATCTTTTTCTCATTGCAGAGCCGTCTTAACAGCATTGCGGTCTCATAATATTGATGCGTTCTTTATATGTAGGCACTGATATATTAAATAGTTTCTTCTGAACTAGCCTGTATGAGTTTATTACAATACAGATTGTTGATTATTGATATTTTACCCAAATTAATCATTTATTTTGTTTGCGGACAGCGCTTCCTGCTTCATGTATTACCGCATCATGCTTATATTTGGATAGGTAGAGAGCATCTTTTTAATATAATTACTTATGTTTGGTTATATCAGTGTGTCCATATTAATAGACATTAAGATAATTTTTATTTAATTATATCAGTGTGCCCATGTTAATGGAAATTCAGGTAAGTTTATTACAATATGAAGGCGAAGGGAGAGGTTATGATGGGACTTGCCCTATTGTTATTAAAGTAATATAACTTTTATTCAAAAGGTCATCCAGTTACTTTAGAGCATGATAGCCTTAACAGTAGTTTTGGTACTATGAAACGCTGGTTTGATAGTTATATGGACCAATATCCATTATGGAGAGCATAGACTGAATTCTAAATATTATGTTTTCAAAAAGTTTTTTGGTCCACAGAGGGTCAAGAGGTATCATAAACAGTGGAAATGTTATTCTGTATCAATGAAACATGAGAAGGACAATGTTTCATTAATGCCATATGGGTTGTAAGATTTGATTCTATGGATCCATCTGCACTCTTTCTGGAGCAGTAATTGATCCCAGTTTCCTCCTCTCAAAGGGGGGCGTACTACTTCGATGGCTTGAAAATGCAGGGGAAATGGATCCGAGGTGTATTTCTCAAGCATATGTCTAGACAATGTAGTGTCCTACTTACGTCTAACATAGCCAATATGGTCCAATATCCATCTCCTAAACTCCCTTTTAGTTTTACCGATGTAATTCATCGGACATTGGCAAGTGGCCATGTAGATTACTCCTGCGTCTTACAACTTGCGAATTCACAATTTTGGAATTCTTGTTTAGTTATAGCACTGACGAATTTCTTACTTTTGAAGATATATTTACAGGCTTTGCAACCTCCACACTTGTGAGTATCCGTGATGTCGCTGTTCAGTCACTTTTTTTAGCCATATTATCCTCCACAAAATGGCTACACACGAGGTGGTCCCTTAGATTTCTACTCTTCATTATGTGATCCTAGGTCTCTCTGGGACCACATCTTGCAGGTCTTGTCTGATCTCAAGATTACTCAAAGATCATGGAGTTTATTCATCACTCCTTGATTTCAATCATCGTGTTTTAGGGGTCAGTAGGGAGTGTCTGTCTCTTGTGAGGGCATGGTGATAGGCTTCGCCTAGCACTTTTTTGGGTATCACTTTTGAAGGAAACGCCGTTGTAGTTCTCTCGATTTGGTTATATATTCACTCATCGTTGAGCCATTTCTTCTTAGGCATATATATTGACTTTTGAGTATTCCTCTATGTAGAGGGGCCAGATGTTGACTCTGACAAGATAGTAGTCCATTTGTGGCTGTCGGTTTCCGAAACAATGTTGTGGTAAACTGGCCTTGATTTGTATTTGTTTTTGTAATGTCAAGGAAGATCAGGCTTTGTTTTTGGATCTCTCTGGTAAAAAACAAGCCTAGCTGATTCCGGTTGAGGCAGTCAACAAATTCCTTAAACGTCATCTCAGTATTTGTTCATAGAATGATGACGTCATCAATATACCTCGCCCATAATACTATGGGCGAGGTATATTGATCCATCTGTTCTGAGAACACAATTTGGTTTTCCTACCAACCTAGAAAGAGGTTTGCGAAACTAGACGCACAGGGACTGCCCATGGCAGTCCCAAGTTGTTGATGGTAAAATTGGCCTCCAAAGGTAAAGATGTTTTTGGTCAAGATGAATTTCAATAATTCGATAATGAAGATGTTGTGTTCTCAATATTGTACACCTCTTGTATCCAGGAAAGATTTGACTGCTTTACATCCCAAGTCATGGGGAATAGATCTATAAAGTTGTTCTACGTCGAGGCTTGCCAAAAAAGTCCATGGTGGAATTTCAAGATCTTCCAGTTTCTTTAGTATATCCATTGTATCCCTTACGCTGGAAGGTAAACTGGTCACAAAATCTCAGGATGTTTTACTGTGAGCATGACACTCATGGTAGTGCTCATCTTGTCTTCTATGGACCATCATTCTTCCAAATGTCTCAAACAGGCTAAAGAAGACTTCACCAGAGAAAATAAGTCTACTCTACACCAGTCTTCTGCAGTTCAATTCCCTGTATTTCCTGCAACTTTTTCTCTCATACATAAACATGTAAACACTTATGAAATTCTCCTAATTATAATTCTGACTAAAAGATCTAAAAACATTGAAGCAGCAAACTTTATGAAAGCCAAAATATGTGTCAATCTCAAAAACTTCTGGCCATGAGTGTATTATCATTATTATTATAGATGTATCTGTTATTAGAAACAGGTAGATAACACTGTGAAAGATGAACTATTGTGAATGATAATTTTACATTCTGCACTCATAATATCCTAGCAAATGTTTGCTACATTTCTTGTTTTTTGTGGCTTTCTATAGTTAGAAGATTTCTAAAAGTAACACAAGATTAAAAAGGAATTATCCTCTTGCTTTACTAAAAGATAAAGTATCCAGTTGTGCTGAGAGAAAAATATTTATATTCTTTAAGCCAGAATTCTTTTTTTTATATTTTAGTCAATTCCTTTTTAAATGTCCTATTAGAGCAATCTGATCTAAGCAGGAGGATGGAGGATAGCCATGGTACACAGTGGATTAATGCTCAACCCAGCATTTTTATACGAGCTCCCTATGTAATAACAAGTAGATGTAGATGTTTAAAATTATCCTTTACCTTAATTTGTATGTATCTTTAATTTATAAAATGTGTTTTTCCATAAATTTATAACATACAGTGGGGGAAATAAGTATGTGATCCCTTGCTGTTTTTGTAAGTTTGCCCACTGACAAAGACATAAACAGTCTATAATTTTAAGGGTAGGTTAATTTTAACATCGAGAGATAGATTATCCAAGAAAAATCAAGAAAATCACATTGTATAAATTAGATACATTTATTTGCATTTTGCAGTGAGAAATAAGTATTTGATTCCTGTGGCAAACAACACTTTATACTTGGTAGCAAAACCTTTGTTGGCAAGTACAGCAGTCAGACGTTTTTTGTAGTTGATGATGAGGTTTGCGCACATGTCAGGAGGAATTTTGGTCCACTCCTCTTTGCAGATCATCTTTAAATCATTCAGATTTTGAGGCTGTCGCTTGGCAACTCAGAGCTTTAACTCCCTCCATAAGTTTTCTATGGGATTAAGGTCTGGAGACAGGCTAGGCCACTCCATGACATTACTGTGCTTCTTTTTGAGCCACTCCTTTGTTGCCTTGGCTATATGTTTTGGATCATTGTCTTGCTGGAAGACCCAGCCACGACCCATTTTTAATGTCCTGGCGGAGGGAAGGAGGTTGTCATTCAGGATTTTACGGTACATGGCTCCATCCATACTCCCATAAATGCGGTGAAGTAGTCCTCTGGAATTAGCAGAGAAACACCCCCAAAACATAATGTTTCCACCTTCATGCTTGACAGTGGGAACGGTGTTCTTTGGGTCATAGGCAACATTTCTCTTCCTCCAAAGACTGTGAGTTGAGTTAATGCCAAAGAGCTCAATTTTTGTCTCATCTGACCACAGCACCTTCTCCCAATAATCCACAGAATCATCCAGGTGTTTATTGGCAGACTTCAGACGGGCCTGCACATGTGCCTTCTTGAGCAGGGGGACCTTGTGGTCACTGCAGGATTTTAAACCTTTAAGGCATAATGTGTTACCAATGGTTTTCTTGTGACTGTGGTCCCAGCTGCCTTGAGATCATTAACAAGTTCCCACTGTGTAGTTTTAGGCTCATCTCTCACCTTCCTCATGATCAAGGATACCCCACGAGGTGAGATTTTGCATGGTGCCCCAGATCTATGTCGATTGACAGACATTTTGTATTTCTTCCATTTTCTTACTATTGCACCAACAGTTGTCTCCTTCTCACCCAGGATCTTACTTATTGTTTTGTAGCCCATTCCAGCTTTGTGCAGGTCTATGATCTTGTCCCTGACATCCTTAGAAAGCTCTTTGGTCTTGCCCATGTTGTAAAGGTTAGAGTCTGACTGATTAATTGAGTCTGTGGACAGGAGTCTTTTATAAAGGTGACTATGTAAGACAGCTGTCTATAATGCAGGTAACGAGTTGATTAGGAGCATCTAACTGGTCTGTAGGGGCCAGAACCCATAATGGTTTGCAGGGGATCAAATACTTATTTCTCACTGCAAAATGCAAATAAAGTTTTCTAATTTATACAATGTGATTTTTTTTTGGGGATATTCTATCTCTCAATGTTAAAATTAACTTACACTTACAATTATAGACTGTTCATGTCTGTCAGTGGGCAAACTTACAGAAACAGCAAGGGATCAAATAATTATTTCCTTCACTGTATATAGCATCTTATTCACTTTCCAGCAACCTAAAGTCTCCGTTAAAGTGTTTAGAAGCCCTATAAATGTTTAGTAACCTCTTCAATAACCATTTAAAAAATTTAAAACAATATATAGCAGACAACAGGAGCTAGCTATAGGGAGGACATTTTATGACGTTGTATCAGTCCCACCCAGGCTTGAGCACATTTAGATTCAAAGGCATTGTGACATTTTTAAATAATAGTGCATTCTGTTCCAGAATATTTCAGTTATATCACTAGGAGACCAACATGAAGGGAGAGGAGGGGGATGCAGCTGCATTATTTCTCCCACTCGTTTTATAATATGAGATGTAATGATTGTAAAGTGGGTATACCAGATACTGCCCACTCAGCAGATACAGAGAGAGGAAATGTGCATTGTCAAAGGGTATAAGTTGGGGGAGGATGGAGGGAAGCAAAAAAAAAAAACAATGGTTAAAGGGAATCTGTCACTAAGTTTTTGCTACCTAGTCTGAGAGCAGCATAATGTAGAGACAGAGACCCTGATTCCAGCGATGTGACACTTACTAACCTGCTTAGCGTAATTTTGATAAAATCACTGTTTTATAAGCAGGAGATTATCATTAGAGGACTAGTAAACCTGCTGCCATGTAGTCCCCTATATTCATGAGCTCTGTATTATCTGCCCCCCACCAGTTATTGGCAGCTTTTTGTGTTCATTGTAAATGGGCAGAAAGCTGCCAATCAGCCACACATTCAAATAACTGCTAGATCTGAAGAAGATAAAACAGGGATTTTTATCAAAATGACAGCAAGCAGCCAAGTAAGAAATAACTTGCTGCAGTCAGGGTCTCTGCTTCTACATTTTGCTGATCTCAGATGGGATAGCAAAACCCTGTTGACAGATTCCATTTAAAGTGTATCTGTTCTCAGGTTTTTCTTCCCTCATCTTAGAGCAGCATAGTGTAGAGCCAGTGAGTCCAGCAATGTGTCACTTAGTGGGCTGCTTGCTTTTATTTTGATAAAATCACTGTTTTATCTGCGGCAGATCCAGCAGCTGTCTGAATGTGTAGCTCTGTATAACCCCAACCACACCACTGATTGGCAGGTCTCTGCACATGTATAGTACAAACAGAAAGCTGTCATCACTGGTAGTGGTGGAGTTATACAGAGCTCATGAATATGCTTGACTACATTGCAGCAGGTTTACTAGTCCTCTAGTAATAAAACAGTTATTTTATGAAAACTACACTAAGCAGCTGCCCAGCAAGGGAGACATACCTGGAATCAGGGTCTCTGACCCTACATCATGCTGCTCTCAGATTAAGTGGAAACAAATACTGCTGATAGATTCCCTTTAAAAACATATTTATGGCTGCACTACATCTAAATAGCCACAGCTTCCTTAGGAATCTTTGTGTTTTCTTGTAACTATAAGTGCCCATACATTGATTTTCTATATTTGCAGATGCAGGATTGATTAGGTTCTGTGTATTGTGTCTGTAGCTGTATCCATCCATTCTACTCATACACAGATGTTTTATAAGGACCACAGTAAAAAAATCTATGATTGCGCTGTGTTACAGTATTTGGCAGATTGCTACAGTCGGAGAAGTGTTTTGTCTTCAGACTCACCAAGAGCATGCATCATGGAATAAAGACGTCACTTTTATGACCATGCATTTGTTGGCAAGACGGACAAGGAAAAGGTATTTGTTTTTTCTTAGATTATACAGAACGTGTAGTACTGTAAAAGGAAGAAAAGCGTGTCTGCGCTGCATTGTAAACAGATGAAGCTGAGAAACCCCCTCTGCAGACTACAACTAGACTTTATATCATTATTATTTTATACTATCTTTAGTTACTTCCTAACAACAAGGCTAATATTTACAGTGCATGTCTATTAGGCGCAAGCGTTTAAAGGGGTTTTCCTCATAAAGCAATTATGGCATATTTACCTCCGGGACCCCAAACTATTGAGACAAAAGTGAAGATGCTCATTCCTTTAACTTCAATAGTCCATCATGGAGAGACTCTTGTACATGTGCACAAAATCTCCCTATTTTTATTTGGAAAGTGACAGCCTCAGCTTGTCTTGCCATTTTGTAAATGTCTGAAGTGGAAAGAGCCCTTTCAGAGATACAGCATATACTATCTACATAGTGATATGTGCCATGTATTAAAGTTTTAAGTAGAATAGATGTGTAGCAGTAAAATATTTTACTTCAATTATAAATTGAGGGTGCATTTTTGTGTGAATATAGCCTAAGGGAGGTTGTAGCTTAATGGAGGAATTTGTGAATGTAGCCTAAGAGACAATTACTGCAAGTCATGCAGAACAAATATTTACATCCAGTGACCACTTATGTATCTTCTGATTAGAGTTGTTTTCTGTTGTTTCTTCTCAATCTGTTCAGACTTTCAAGTCGACATCTTCCACTGATCACTGCAGCCTTGAAAAAAACAAGAACACATATATAGTATACACTTACGATTTTGCAAGTTTTCCCACCTACAAAGAATGGAGAGATCTTTAATTTATATCATAGGTACACTTCAACTGTGAGAGACAATCTAAAAATAAAAAACAGAAAATCACATTGTATGATTTTTACATAATTAAATTACATTTTACTAAAAGAGGCCATTCTTGAAGAGTGTAAAAACATATTTTTGCAGTAAGTAGCCAAATTGTTCATTCCATGCCTTCGTGAAGACTTGGTAGTGTCCTTAAAATCATGGAGGTCATAAAAAATTAACAAATGTAATAGTTTTTCATGAGGGGTGCATTCATTTTTGCAACAACTAATGTGAGTAAAACTAAAGAATTTGTCATGAAAGTTATATTATTAACCTTACTTTGATGTACAGTACAGACCAAAAGTTTGGACACACCTTCTCATTTAAAGATTTTTCTGTATTTTCATAGCTATGAAAATTGTACATTCACACTGAAGGCATCAAAACTATGAATTAACACATGTGGAATTATATACTTAACAAAAAAGTGTGAAACAACTGAAAATATGTCTTATATTCTAGGTTCTTCAAAGTAGCCACCTTTTGCTTTGATGACTGCTTTGCACACTCTTAGCATTCTCTTGATGAGCTTCAAGAGGTAGTCACTGGAAATGGTCTTCCAACAATCTTGAAGGAGTTCCCAGAGATGCTTAGCACTTGTTGGCCCTTTTGCCTTCACTCTGCGGTCCAGCTCACCCCAAACCATCTCGATTGGGTTCAGGTCTGGTGACTGTGGAGGCCAGGTCATCTGGCGTAGCACCCCATCACTCTCCTCCTTGGTCAAATAGCCCTTACACAGCCTGGAGGTGTGTTTGGGGTCATTGTCCTGTTGAAAAATAAATGATGGTCCAACTAAACGCATACCGGATGGAATAGCATGCTGCTGCAAGATGCTGTGGTAGCCATGCTGGTTCAGTATGCCTTCAATTTTGAATAAATCCCCAACAGTGTCACCAGCAAAGCACCCCCACACCATCACACCTCCTCCTCCATGCTTCACGGTGGGAACCAGGCATGTAGAGTCCATCCGTTCACCTTTTCTGCGTTGCACAAAGACACGGTGGTTGGAACCAAAGATCTCAAATTTGGACTCCTCAGACCAAAGCACAGATTTCCACTGGTCTAATGTCCATTCCTTGTGTTCTTTAGCCCAAACAAGTCTCTTCTGCTTGTTGCCTGTCCTTAGCAGTGGTTTCCTAGCAGATATTTTACCATGAAGGCCTGCTGCACAAAGTCTCCTCTTAACAGTTGTTGTAGAGATGTGTCTGCTGCTAGAACTCTGTGTGGCATTGACCTGGTCTCTAATCTGAGCTGCTGTTAACCTGTGATTTCTGAGGCTGGTGACTCAGATAAACTTATCCTCAGAAGCAGAGGTGACTCTTGGTCTTCCTTTCCTGGGGCGGTCCTCATGTGAGCCAGTTTCTTTGTAGCGCTTGATGGTTTTTGCAACTGCACTTGAGGACACATTCAAAGTTTGCCCAATTTTTCGGACTGACTGACCTTCATTTCTTAAAGTAATGATGGCCACTCGTTTTTCTTTACTTAGCTGCTTTTTTCTTGGCATAATACAAATACTAACAGTCTATTCAGTAGGACTATCAGCTGTGTATCCACATGACTTCTGCACAACACAACTGATGGTCCCAACCCCATTTATAAGGCAAGAAATCCCACTTATTAAACCAGACAGGGCACACCTGTGAAGTGAAAACCATTTCCGGTGACTACGTCTTGAAGCTCATCAAGAGAATGCCAAGAGTGTGCAAAGCAGTCATCAAAGCAAAAGGTGGCTACTTTGAAGAACCTAGAATATAAGACATATTTTCAGTTGTTTCACACTTTTTTGTTAAGTATATAATTCCACATGTGTTAATTCATTATTTTGATGCCTTCAGTGTGAATGTGCTATTTTCAAAGTCATGAAAATACAGAAAAATCTTTAAATGAGAAGGTGCGTCCAAACTTTTAGTCTGTACTGTAAACCCCTTTACCCACGAGGGTGGTTTGCACGTTAATGACCAGGCATTTTTATAATTCTGATCACTGTCCCTTTATGAAGTAATTACTCTGGAACGCTTCAACGGATACCCCTGATTCTGAGAATGTTTTTTTATGACATATTGTACTTCATGAAAGTGGTCAAATTTATTCGATATCACTTGCGTTTATTTGTGAAAAAAATGGGAAATTTAGCAAAAAATTTGAAAATTTCGCATTTTTCAACTTTGAATTTTCATGCCCTTAAATCAGAGAGATATGTCACACAAAATAGTTAATAAATAACATTTCTCACATGTATACTTTACATCAGCACAATTTTGTAACCAAAATTTTTTTTGTTAGGAAGCTATAAAGTTGACCAGCGATTTCTCATTTTTCTAACAAAATTTACTAAACCATTTTTTTTACGGACCAAATCACATTAGAAGTGACTTTGAGGAGCCTTTATGCCAGAAAATACCAAAACGTGACACCATTCTAAAAACTACACCCCCTCAAGGTGCTCAAAACCACATTCAAGAAGTTTGTTAACCCTTCAGGAATTTTTGGAATGTGGAAGAAAAAAATGAACATTTTACTTTTTTAACAAAAATGTTACTTTAGACCCAAATTTTTATTTTATTTTTGCAAGGGTATCAGGAAACAATGGACCACAAAATTTGTTATGCAATTCCTCCTGAGCACGCCGATACCCCATATATGGGGGAAAAAAACACTGTTTGGGCGCATGGCAGGGTTCAGAAGAGAAAGAGCGCCAGTTGACTTTTTGAATGCAAAATTTGCTTGAATTATTAACGGACACTATGTTGCCTTTGGAGAGCCCCTGATGTGCCTAAACAGTGGAAATCCCCCACAAGTGACACCATTTTGGAAATTAGACCCCTCAGGGAACTTATCTAGATGTGTGGTGAGCACCCTGAGCCCCAGGTTCTTCACAGAAATTTATAACATTGAGCCGTGAAAATAAAAAAATCAAACTTATTCCACAAAAATGATCTTTTAGCCCCAAATTTTTATTTTCACAAGGGTAAGAGGAGAAAATAGCCCCCAAAAACGGTTGAGAAATTTTTCCTGAGTATGCCAATGCCCCATATGTGGGGAAAATACACTGTTTCGGCGCAATGCAGGGTTCAGAAGGGAAGGAGCACTGTTTGACTTTTTGAATGCAAAATTGGCTGGTATCAAGAGCGGATGCCATGTCATGTTTGAAGAGCCCCTGATGTGCCTAAGTAGTGAAAAACCCCCTCAAGTGACCCCATTTTCTAAACTAAACCCCTGAAGGATTTTATCAAGGGGTATGTGAAGCCCCGGGGTCTTCCGTGGGCGTAACGCTACTCAGACAATACAGGGTGAGGGTAAAACAGTGTGGCAATACTTTATTGAGCCACAAACCTGACAATAAACACACAGAACTGTCACAGCAAATGCCCAAGATGGTACATTATTACACAGTCTCACCCTTCCTTTCTTCTCCGCCCACCTGGAATAGAAAAGCCACGACTTTGGAGACTTCCAGGGCCGACAACCTCTACCAGTGGCCCCCCGCTTCTGGTGGGTCCCCACAGAGAGGAGGTAGCGGCAAGATTAGGAAGATATCAGTCCATCGAGGTACAAGACCAGGAGACCCGAGGAGCCAAATCTGGCCTTTCCGAGAGTTTCCATTGGGCAAGGCAACGGGTGGGTCCCTCCTAGCAACCTCAAACCAACATATTCATGGGGCCAGGTGACTTCTTTGTCCTCTCCTGGACTCCCCAAAAGGTATTCATGTCTCTCTGATGGTTAATGGAGCAGATCCAAATCTTTCCAGTCAGGGCCAGTGCCCTTAGACTAGAATCATGTAGAATACAAATCTGTGTCTCTTTAGATACCATGCAATCCATCTACTTTCCTGAAGGATGTCTCCCATTCTCCTTCCAAAGTCCTTCTGGCTCTGTCACAAGTCTCATTCTGTCTCTAGCACTACAGACATCCCTGTTTATATTTATATTTACATCTGTGTGAGGTCATCAGGCACAGGTAAGAGGTAAAGGTGCAGGGCTCAGTTAGTATTGAGCTAATCTATTTACATAGTTGATATCACAGGGGTTGTTGTAAATAGCTGGCTTTTAGTATAATTAGCATGTTAGCAAACAACATTGTTTCCAAGAGGAGACCGCAATAAGGGTTAGACAAATACTGCTCTGACCTTTAGAAATACAAAAACATGTACAAGACAATTTAAACACAATAGTGTAATTTACACACAATAGTATATTCTCTTGACTCAACAAATCTAAAAGTATGGCTTACTAAGATTTTACTATGTATCGTCACATTGCTCCCCCAATCTTAATAAGCCAGACATGACAGGATCCCAATCATCCTCCTCCACTTATTGGAGTCAGTCCATCAGCATTTCTTTAAGCACAAACACAAATGTAAGAGGTCTCATCTTCATGAGAAAAAAAACCTTTGCATTATCCAGTTTCCTCAGAGCATATTCCATATCTTCCTTGCAAATAAGCTCCACTTGTAATTGAAGAAAGCAAACTGGTATCCATTGTGCCCACACATGCCGTCTTCTGCATCCTGTGCTTCCTAAATTAAATCCGATGAGTGTCAGTGGCCTGGTATTCAATCCGTTGAAGCTGGCATAGCTCTTGTAGTTGCAGTTTTTGTTTCTGCTGTATATCCTCTCTGGTCTTCCTCCCAAGGCCGGGCTGGTGGGGTTGGACATAGTAGAATCCGAAACCCGCTGTGTATGCCTCACCTATCGACTGCTTGGTCTGTCTATATGCCTCCCTGGTTGTGGAGCCCTTTGGATGGTGTGTGCTAACACCAGTCTCCTGCAGGTCCCCCAGCTCTGCTGGGCTGAGCATTATCCCACTGTTGTCACTAAAATGTGAAGACCTGGGGTCTTTAGTGGGTGAAACGCTACTCAGAAAACACAGGGTGAGGGTAAAATAGCGTGGCAATACTTTATTGAACCACAAAGCGGACTATAAACACACGAAACAGTCCCAGAAAATACCCAAGATGGTACAACATTACACAGTCTTACCCTTCCGCTTCGCTCACCTGGGATAGAACAACCATGACTTTGAAGACTTCCAGGGCCGACTACCTCAACCAGTGTCCCCCCGCTTCTGGCGGGACCACACAGAGAGGAGGTAGCGGCAAGCTTTGGAAGCTAGCAGTCCATCGAGGTACAAGACCAGGAGACCCAATGGTCCAAATCTGGCCTCTCCGAGAGTTTCCATGGGGCCAGGCAACCGGTGGGTCCCTCCTGGCAACTCCAAATGTCTCCATGGGTTTTAGGCAACCGGTGGGTCCCTCCAAGAAAGCACCAAAACAATATATCCATGGGGCCAGGTGACTTCTTTGTTCTCTCCTGGACTCCCCAAAATGTATCCATGTCTGTCTGATGGTTAATGGATCCGAATCTCTCCAGTCAGGGCCAGTACCCTTAGACTAGAATAATGTAGAATACAAATCTGTGTCTCTTTAGATACCATGCAATCCATCTACTTTCCTGAAGGATGTCTCCCATTCTCCTTCCAATGTCCTTTGTCTGACTCTGTCTCAAGTCTCATTCTATCTCTAGCACTACAGACATCCCTGTTTATGTTTTCATCTGTGTGAGGTCATCAGGCACAGGTAAGAGGTAAAGGTGCAGGGCTCAGCTATTATTGAGCTAATCTATTTACATATTTGGTATCACAGGGGCTGTTGTAAATAGCTGTCTTTTAGTACAATTAGTATATTAGCAAACAGCATTGTTTCCAAGAGGAGACCGCAATCAGGGTTAGACAAATACTGGTCTGAACTTAAAAATACACAAACATGTACAAGACAATTTAAACACAATAGTGTATTCTCTTGAATTAACAAATCTAAACATCTGGCTTATTAAGATTTTACTCTGTTTCATCACAGGGTAAAGTGATCATTTTGAACCCCAAGCTGTATACATAGCCGTTACTGGCTATTAAAATGGGGGACCTATAAAAAAATGACATGGGGTCCCCCTATTTTAACAGCTAGCTAAGGCTATGCAGACAGCTGGGGGCTGATATTAATAGCCTAGGAAGGGGCCATCACAACTTCCGGGACCCGGCACAGACAGCGCGGGATGCGACACCCAGCGCAGATCGCCCCGCACCGCTTGTGTGCGGGCACGATCCTGTGATGCGTAATAGTACGTACCTGGTCCAATAGGCCCCGGCCTGTGCGACGCACTATTAATGATCACGTCAGAAAGGGGTTAAAAAAAATGTTCTGTGTAACTCGATCTTGTCAAAATATTGGAAATTGTTCTTGTGGTCAGTGAGATATCGATTAAAATCTTATCTTTTAAAGGGGGGAGTATGCATTTGTGCTGAGCACTGTATATGTGTGTATATATATATATAACCTATATATACTGTACGGTTTCAGCTCTCTGATAGCCGCTTGGATATGTACCTACACATGGTTTTATATCAAAGCCGCACTGTCCATCATAAACTTTACAGTTCTAAAACAAAAACGAAAACAGATTTTCTCCGGTATGAATGAATAACATAAACAGTCCTTTCTTTGGATACAATTAAACAAGGTAAATGTATCAGCCTCACTAATATCAGCATTCCATGCAGTCGTAGTTCAAGCAGTTTAAACACACCTCTGTTCAGTTCGAGCCCAATCTCCACTTTGCTGAGCTTACCTAGCTGCAGGTAAGCCCTGTTCTGGATTGTGGGAATGACCTTTCCCACCCTGACTCTTTTTGGTTGCTCTTAAATTCCGGACCTCAAATCCAGTCATACTAAAACTCTTTCAGTAACCTAGTGTTACTTATACAGACACATATCTGCCACCCTGGACTTTACTTCTTGCTTTCTTGCAAAAAATATTTTAACAAAGGCAGGTAAACTAGGGTTAAATACTAGCACTACAGATTCTGATTGTGTGCGATTGCGTTCACCTGCCTAGCTATGTCTAGAGCCTGGTCCTATGTCCTAGGGAAGCTGGACTATGTCCTAGGGAAGCAGTCCATTCTGGACTGTGTTGGAGCTGAAGAAAATGAGGTTAGTGTCTCTGAAAGGAGACTGCACAGGCCATGTTCACCAAGCTGCAAGTGTCAGTGTTTTTTTGTTTGACCGGATTGGGTCTAGCTCAGCTGTGTATGAGTAGCCATGTTCTGTTTTTTTAGTTATCGCCTGGGCAAGGCAAGAGATTTTGTGCCTATGGTGTGGTAGATCGGCTCACACGGCTGCTTAATGAGGCAGTCACAGGAATGCTTCTCGTTTAAATGTTCAACTGCTTTATTAATCCAGGCTTCATAAGCCAGTCCAAGCAAAAGAAATAGACATATTCAGTCTTCTTGACATAAGCCAAACAGCACTCACTATAGTCCCTTATAACTCAGGGATTCGCCCACACAGGAAACATGATTCAGCTATGTTTACTAAGAGCCCAGCTCTGGAGGTCAGCTCCCCTACAGAGTACATAGAACCATCATTAAATCCAAACACTTCCCTTTTACCTCCTGGATCCCTCCCTAGGGTGGAGATATGGTGAATAGCTGTCCTGCTCAATTCTTCAGTTGTTCATAATAGATCTGTGCCTGTCATGGCCGACTAACCCCTCTCAGCACATAACATGCTGGAGTAAAGCTTCCATGTTTATATGGCTGAAGCTAATAACCTCAGTGAAACATGTCTCCCCACCAGCACATTACCAGAGACCCTCTTACAATGGTTTTGTTTTTGGTGCTGTGCAACCTGGGGAAGTAATCACATTGTTTGACACAAGAATCCAGTGCCTGTGTAAACGCTACCTACTGCTGAGCATGAATTCCTACAATTGGGGTTTGAATGTGGATGACAAGTCCCAAAGAGCACAGGTGATTAAAGTTTAAAGTTTGAATGGCCTGGGTAAAGGCAGTGACAGCATTGAAACCATAGTCTGAAATCATGGAGGAGCTTGTTAAGCTATTGGCTCAGGTGCGGCTTTCCAGGTGGAAGCAGTCCGAGCCAAAGAGACAGCACTTTCCACCAGCTAAAGTGACAGTATCTGTGTGAAGACAGTAGTACGGGAGGCCTTGCAGAAAATGATTCTGGAGACTGACATTCATGCTTTCCTGACTGTCTTTGAGAGAGTGGCAGATAGGGAGAAGCTGCCACCAGAGCAATGGGCTGAGATCTTAGCTCTATACCTTACTGGGAAACTGCAGAAAATGTACTACGACCTTGCCCTACAAGATACCAAGAGGTACAGCAAGCTGATGGTATAGATTATGGCATGTATGAGCGTAACCCTGGCAGTCAAGGCACTATGGGTACACCTCTGCCGCTAACAAAGGGACAAGCTGCCCCGGTCCCAGATGTTCGACCTCTTACACTTGGTGCAAAAATGACTACAACATGGGACCTTCTCTCCAGCACAGATTGTGGAAAGGGTGGTAGCGGACTGATTTATCTACTCACTACCTAAATCAATGCAAACCTGTGTTGACTAGGGAGATCTCCAGATCATGGATGACCTTGTGAGCCTTGTAAAAAAATATGTGGCTGTAGAGAACTCCCTGAGCAATCAAGGGAGCCTGAGGTAACCTTTCTGGGTTACACAAAAGAGGGGGTCCAAGTCCATGAATGAGGGGTACATAAAGACACAGAAGGGATCAGAGCCGAGTTCAAGGGGTACATCTCGTCCTATTGTCTGATGGAGGTATTGTGCCTTGTGGCAAAAATTGGCCCATTGTCCAATGGTCTCAGAACCAAGTGAATGTTACATATGCTGACTTTTTTCATATTTTGCCCATCCCGCATGCAGTACCATACTGCAATCTTGTGAGGTACGTCAGCTGTGTCAGATGATGATGAATAGTGTTGTTGTGGCTGGACTCCTCGACTCAGGGAGTTTGGTGACCCTGGTAAGGGCCACACTTACACATATGCTAGTATCTGGGAAGGGGATGGGGGTAAGGTGTATCTATGGAGATGCCAAGAACTATGCCAAGGCCTAGGTCGACATACGCACAGATTGTGGTTCCATGTCCCACCAGGTGGCAATGGTCAAGGACTTGGTGCATACTATTTTTATCAGTTGAGATTTTCCTTTGCTCTGGGATTTATGATCTAAATATGCAGCACCTAATAGTTGGGTATGCCACCAGGAGTCTGCTGTGGTAACAAATTCCCTTGATGAAAGCAGGGAATTTTCTTTCACTGTACTGGCTAGAGAGGAGGATGAGGAAGCATCCCTTGAAGCCAATATCTCTTACCCGGAGGAATCCCAGGACAACTTCGGGACTGCCCAGATCAGAGACTTAATGGTAGAAGATACTCTGGAAAATATAAGTGTGTTATATGGTGACCCCAGGAATCAGAAGGCAATAATCAGTCGTGGTACCAAATTGAAGGGACAGGTAAAAGAGCACTTCCTCAAGGCTTAAAAGGAAAATTCCAGGAGGTATGATCGGTGAGCTCAACTGAGACAATTTAAGCATGGGGATCAGGTACTTGTATAAGGGGCCACAGAGTAGTGCAAGTTCCTTACCCAGTGGCAGGTACCCTACAGAGTGATGCAAAAGCTGGGAGAGGTCAACTGTAAAGTATACCAAACAGGGAAAAAGAAGTAATTTCCAATATACACTGCTCAAAAAAATAAAGGGAACACTCAAATAACACATCCTAGATCTGAATGAATGAAATATTCTCATTGAATACTTTGTTCTGTACAAAGTTGAATGTGCTGACAAAAAAATCACACAAAAATCATCAATGGAAATCAAATTTATTAACCAATGGAGGCCTGGATTTGGAATCACCCCCAAAATTACTGTGGAAAAACACACTACAGGCTGATCCAACTTTGATGTAATGTCTTTAAAACAAGTCAAAATGAGGCTCAGTATTGTGTGTGGCCTCCATGTGCCTGTATGACCTCCCTACAATGCCTGGGCATGCTCCTGATGAGGTTGCGGATGATCTCCTGTGGGATCTCCTCTCAGACCTGGACTAAAGCATCCGCCAACTCCTGGACAGTCTGCGGTGCAACGTGACGTTGGTGGATGGAGAGAGACATGATGTTCCAGATGTGCTCAATCGGATTCAGGTCTGGGGAACGGGCGGGCCAGTCCATAGCTTCAATGCCTTCATCTTGCAGGAACTGCTGACACACTCCAGCCACATGAGGTCTGGCATTGTCCTGCATTAGGAGGAACACAGGGCCAACCGCACAAGCATATGGTCTCAGTAGAGGTCTGAGGATCTCATCTTGGTACCTAATGGCAGTCAGGCTATCTCTGGCAAGCACATGGAGGGCTGTGCGGCCCCCCAAAGAAATGCCACCCCACACCATTACTGACCCACTGCCAAACCGGTCATGCTGAAGGATGTTGCTGGCAGAAGATCGCTCTCCACAGCGTCTCCCGACTCTGTCACGTCTGTCACATGTGCTCAGTGTGAACCTGCTTTCATCTGTGAAGAGCACTGGGCGCCAGTGGCGACTTTGCCAATGCTGGTGTTCTGTGGCAAATGCCAAGCGTCCTTCACAGTGTTGGGCTGTGAGCATAACCCCCACCTGTGGACGTCGGGCCCTCATATACCACCCTCATGAAGTTGGTTTCTAACCATTTGTGCAGATACATGCACATTTGTGGCCTGCTGGAGGTCATTTTGCAGGGCTCTGGCAGTGTTCCTCTTGTTCCTCCTTGCACAAAGGTGGAGTTAGCGGTCCTGCTGCTGGATTGTTTCCCTCCTATGGCCTGGTGTACTGGCCTGTCTCCTGGTAGCGCCTTCAGCCTCTGGACACTACACTGACAGACACAGTAAACCTTCTTGCCCCAGCTCACATTCATGTGCCTTCCTGTATGAGCTGCATTACCTGAGCAACTTCTGTGGGTTGTAGAATCCGTCTCATGCTTCCACGAGTGTGAAAGCACAACCAACATTCAAAAGTGACCAAAACATCAGTCAAAAAGCATTGGTACTGAGATGTGGTCTGTGGTCCCCACCTGCATAACCACTCCTTTATTGAGGTTGTCTTGATAATTGCCAATAATTTCCATCTATTTTCTATTCCATTTGCACAACAGCATGTGAAATTGATTGTCAATCAGTGTTTCTTCCTAAGTGGACAGTTTGATTTCACAGAAGTTTGATTTACTTGGAGTTATATTCTGTTATTTAAGTGTTCCCTTTATTTTTTTGAGCAGTGTATTATGGCAACCTACTAAAACCCTGGAAGAATAGGATCCTGCTCCAAACCCCTTGCTTGTTGGCCCGGTCAGAATATAACATTGCGAGTACTAAAGTTACAGAAACTTTGCTGCCTTTCCAGAATAAGCATCGCCGAAAATCTGTACCCAAAAATAGGGAAAGATTCTTGGAGTTACTAGGTCACCTCATGTTCAGGTCAATTTAAATCCATATAGGGTCTGTGTGCTTTCAGATGGTGCCCAACCCCGGCTTTTGGCAAAAGGGGGAGATATGTAGCAAAGCCAGTTAGGCTAGGGCTAAATCATAGCATTACAGTTTCAGTTTTAGTGCACCTGGCTAGCTATGTCTAAAGCCAGGCCCTGTGTTTAGAGGGAGTCAGTCTGCTGGGGTAAGCTGAGCAGAGTGGATTGTATTGCATCTGAAGAGAGAGACAAGCCAGAGTCTCTGAAAGGAGACTAAACAGGCCATGTGCACCAAACTGCAAGTATCAGTAGTTGGAATGGAGCTAAGCAATGTATGAGTAGTCAGGGTCTATTTTATTTAGCTAGCGCCCGGACAAGGCTAGGGATTTTGTATTATGGTTTTGTTTTCAGTGCTGTGCAACCTGTGGAAATAAACCTCACATTGTTTTGACACAAGTGTGTATATAATACATATCAACAATCGGTTGTTTTAAACATTTGGATTACCGTATATAAGACTATAAGACGCACCCCAAATTTTGGGGAGGAAAATAAGAAAACCTTCTTTTAAAATAAAATGGTGGTGTGACGCGCCCCCTGGGCCAGTGCTGTTTGGGGGATACCCGGAGCCGGATCAGATGGGGGTTGTAGTCTCCGAGTGGCGGCGACCCGGTCCGTGCCCAGGGTGTCAAACTCAGTGTGTGGCAGTCTTTACAGATGTTGTTAGTGTTCTTAGTGTCGACTACGCCACCCGTTGATTTGCGGTCAAAAGGCCGCCGCTGCAGCAGGGTCCGCTGAGGCTGGTGGTATGTGTGCAGCTGTGGTAGTATAACCCCCAATGGGAGGGGTATAGCCTCAGGGGGTCAGGTGTAGAGGATGGTGGTAGTGGAGGTGCAGTGTGGATGGTAAGAAGACTCAGAGTCGGGCTGTGCAGTTCAGGGTTTTTACTTACTGCTGTTCTGTTGGTCACTCTGGCCTTGAGTGACCGCCTGAGCCGCGCTGCGTCCACCAGGTCCTGGACTCGGCCAACCCCCAAGCAATTCTGGAGCGTGGTCCTGAGCTCCCTTTCTGACTTTCCTTTCTACTGGCCGTTCTCACCAGGGGTCCACTTATGTCCGGCTCCCTCGGGCCTCTTGGTGGGTGCACCTCTTCGGGGTTCCCTGACCCTATACCTGGTGTGCCTTCCTTGTGGACTTGGTGAGGGTCGTGGCAGATCCTGCCCACGACCTCCGGTCTCTGGCTAAGGTGTGCTTTGCCTCTGCCAGCTTGGGATCCGGTACCTTTGTGCCAACCCTTCACCCTTCTGGTCTGAGTCTGGGTTCTTGGGGTTCCTTCTTCTTCCCCTCTGGGTCCTTCTCTTCTCCTCTCTCTCTTCTCTCTGCAGGCTCTCCTGGACCTCTCTCAGGACTGACTGACCCTCTACAAAAGACCCTGTTCTAAGATGGTGCCCACCTTATATACTCCCTCTATGTGTGAGCTCAGGTGACCAGCACCCAATGAGCTCCTAGCCTTACCCAGACTGCTCCCCCTATCTGCCCCTACACTACTGGGATGTTCCACCCCCCTCCCACTCCAGCCAGGGACAGACACTGTCGTACCTGCACATATACCTAGTGGGAGTACCATCGGTCTGTCCCCCGGAAATGGGATGTGTGTAGTGTATGCAGCTAACTGAGCTCAGTTCCACACTCCATCCTTACCCGGGAGTGGAATATCACACCTCAGGCTTGAGGTGCAATACCCCTGTAGCAGCCGAATCCTCAGGGTGCTACATTCCCCCCTGGTAAATCACAGCACGTCCCCGGGCTGTAAGAGAACAAAACATCCACAAACATACAAATTTTCATAACAACATAAACATATAAAACATTATATATATATCATCAGCAATAAACTTTTCATATAAAACTTTTCATAAATAACATTCTTGTAAACTTTCTTGTTCCTCCGGCCACGGTGCAACTTGTGACCGGGTAAAGTGCGACAGTCTCTTGTAGAAAAACACAGCTTTCCTATAAAACCAATAAGGGGCGCCTTAGAAAGCGCAACTATATACAAGGGGAGGTATGGCCGCTCTCAGTCCTCGGTCAGTGGGACTAGGGACACACGGGTTAAAGTTCAATTTGCTGGTCCCAACGGGGACTATAATGGTAACAGTTCCTGTACCCCGACGGGTAACTATGTACAGTCTCTTTACCGTACTTTAATGACGGCGTACTCCTGCTCCTAGTTCAGACCCGTCCGGGTCCTCTTGCTCCTCCTCACACCGCAGCTCCTCCTCCGTCAGGCGATGCACATGGAGGGCGTAGGGTCCTTTGGCACACTTGTGCCGGGTGAATGTGACCTCATCCCCTACATACAGGTCACGACCTCTGTGTCCCTCCGGCAGATGGCTTTCTACGTCTCTGCGGGTGACAAAGACGTCGCCGGGGGTGTGATGATCCCTGATGAAACCCCAACCGTGCTGCAGTTGGAATTTAATTACAGTCCCGGTGGCACGGGGACCGTGGGCTGCACGGGGGTTCCTCCTGGTCCGGCTCTTCTGCTCTGCGCTCTGTTCCTGCAGCCGCTGCTCTCGGACCCACCTCTCTCTCCTCTCCCGGTCGAAGACCTCTAACTGCTGCCGGCAGCACTCCGCACGTTCAGCTGCGGCCGCCCGCGTTTCTTGGGTGAACCCCATGAGGTCTCCTCCGGTGGGGTCCCACGCAAACTGCGCTTCCTCCAACGAGAGTGGGGTGATCTTAACGGGCTTCGGAACCGGAATCAGGGGCTCATCTAGGGGTCTTTCTTTTTGGAGCTCAAGTTGGTAATACTCCGGTGGCCATATAAAGGGCTGCCCATCCGGGCAAGTGTGCTGGGCAAACAAGTCTTCACCCAGGTGCGGCACTCTAGATGTTGAGGGCGCGGTGGTGGAAGCGGCGCCCGGATTGACCAGGCCTTGCGACCAGGCCTGGGGCACCCTAAAAGTAAAGGGCACCGTAAAGACGGCGGCGCCCGGGGTTACTTGGCCCAGTGACCAGGCCGGTGGCTCAGTGGAGGTGGAGGGCGCTGTTGGAATTGCGGCGCCCGGGGGCACTCGGCCTTGCGACCAGGCCGGTGGTGTTTCCTGCTTTGCCGCGCTCAGGGTTGAGGCGCGTGACGTCACAGGGGTCGCGGCCGCGGCTTCTGCTTGAGGCCTAGTCTGGAGCGGTGACGGTGCAGCGACGGGCACGGCAGGGGGAATTTCGGGCTCTGCGACGGGGAGCTGGGGCAGGCTCACGGTTTCTCGTCTCGGGGTAGTGACGTCCCCTTTACCTGCCTCCGTCCGTTCAGCTCCCTCCTCGGCGCCGTCTCCGGCCTTCACTCGTCCTGCACCATCCTCAGAGGCGGTCTGTCTCCTCGTCTCGGGTGGCGTGCTTCGCTGGCAGGTTCTTGCCTGCAGGGCCATCTCTCGGCTCCACTCCGTCAGCGTCTCTCGCTGCACCTGGGCCATCCTCCGTGCGAGGCGCTCCAGCGCGGTCTGCGCACACTCCCGGTCTTGGGGGAGCTGTGCTAGGATCTCCACTAGGCCTAGTGGGGTTGTTGCTTGCAGCAGGCTCCTGACCACAGGGTCGGTGCTGCCTGACTCTCCCTCCATCTCCGGGTACGACTTCTCTGGACTCCTCTCCAGACTTCTTGTCTCCGGGTGCGCTCTCTCCAGACTCCTCCAGGCTGCACCCATCTTCGTTCTTTTGTTCTGTCTCCGCCCACATTAAGGATGGTCCCGGGGCAACTTAGTGATTGTCAGTTCCAGGGGCAGTTCTCTCACGCTGATGGACACTTCTATCATCACAGTCTCTGTTAGTGGGGGCGGTTTCTGCTTTTGGCGCCATTCCTGGACCTGGCCCACGATGGGAGGTGGCCTCTTGCCACCCTCTGGCACGCCCATAATGGCGTCCGCTCTTCCAAGGCGGGAAATCTTCTGGAAATGGCGGGAATCGTCTCCCAGTGGCGGGAAACTCCGTGGATGGCGGGAAAAAGCTGCAGATGGTGGGCAACCGGCGGGAAACGATCCGTGATGGCGTCCGATGGCGGGGACCCTCTGGAACCGGAAGGAGACTTCTTTTGGAGGTAACTTTAAACTTTTCTTCAGGCACACAGTACCCGGTGGTTGTGGGCACGAAATCCTGCCGACTACGCCAAAGTTGACACGCCCCCTGGGCCAGTGCTGTTTGGGGGATACCCGGAGCCGGATCAGATGGGGGTTGTAGTCTCCGAGTGGTGGCGACCCGGTCCGTGCCCAGGGTGTCAAACTCAGTGTGTGGCAGTCTTTACAGATGCTGTTAGTGTTCTTAGTGTCGACTACGCCACCCGTTGATTTGCGGTCAAAAGGCCGCCGCTGCAGCAGGGTCCACTGAGGCTGGTGGTATGTGTGCAGCTGTGGTAGTATAACCCCCAACGGGAGGGGTATAGCCTCAGGGGGTCAGGTGTAGAGGATGGTGGTAGTGGAGGTGCAGTGTGGATGGTAAGAAGACTCAGAGTCGGGCTGTGCAGTTCAGGGTTTTTACTTACTGCTGTTCTGTTGGTCACTCTGGCCTTGAGTGACCGCCCGAGCCGCGCTGCGTCCACCAGGTCCTGGACTCGGCCAACCCCCAAGCAATTCTGGAGCGTGGTCCTGAGCTCCCTTTCTGACTTTCCTTTCTACTGGCCGTTCTCACCAGGGGTCCACTTATGTCTGGCTCCCTCGGGCCTCTTGGTGGGTGCACCTCTTCGGGGTTCCCTGACCCTATACCTGGTGTGCCTTCCTTGTGGACTTGGTGAGGGTCGTGGCAGATCCTGCCCACGACCTCCGGTCTCTGGCTAAGGTGTGCTTTGCCTCTGCCAGCTTGGGATCCGGTACCCTTGTGCCAACCCTTCACCCTTCTGGTCTGAGTCTGGGTTCTTGGGGTTCCTTCTTCTTCCCCTCTGGGTCCTTCTCTTCTCCTCTCTCTCTTCTCTCTGCAGGCTCTCCTGGACCTCTCTCAGGACTGACTGACCCTCTACAAAAGACCCTGTTCTAAGATGGTGCCCACCTTATATACTCCCTCTATGTGTGAGCTCAGGTGACCAGCACCCAATGAGCTCCTAGCCTTACCCAGACTGCTCCCCCTATCTGCCCCTACACTACTGGGATGTTCCACCCCCCTCCCACTCCAGCCAGGGACAGACACTGTCGTACCTGCACATATACCTAGTGGGAGTACCATCGGTCTGTCCCCCGGAAATGGGATGTGTGTAGTGTATGCAGCTAACTGAGCTCAGTTCCACACTCCATCCTTACCCGGGAGTGGAATATCACACCTCAGGCTTGAGGTGCAATACCCCTGTAGCAGCCGAATCCTCAGGGTGCTACAGGTGTGTTTTATAGTCTGATTTTATAGTAGCTTACTGGGGGGTCGGTTGCGGTCACAGGAAGCAGGGTCGCTGCTGCAGGAGACTGGTGGTGATAGGACTGGGGTGATGCTGTGGGGCATGCAGATCCCGGCTCCCAAGATCTCGGCTCCCGAGATCTCAATTTGCATGTGTGCTGCCTCCGGTGGCCATTTTCCCGAAGCCCACAACAGGAAAATCAATGGAAAGGAGATTCTATTCACTGTTGACATTTTAGGAAAGCTCAGGGCCGCAGCATCGGGGCACCCCCTTCTCCCAGCCCGGGATCCACAGCATCACCTCTCTCCTACTGCTGCCAGCCTCCTGCAGCAGCAATCCAGCCTGCTGTGACCTGCTCCACCGCAGCCGGTAAGCTACATTCAGACAATAAGACCCTCACTCCTTTTCTTTCCAGATTTGGGGGGGAAAGTGCATCTTATAATCCAATAAAATACTGTATTTTAACAGCTTTTCTCCTCACTTTGTCTCTGTAGTATTAACTTTCTTTAGTTTTTTTTCTTTCTGGTAAGCGATTTATTTTAAGTTCAGTCTAAAGAAACTTAGATACTTCAGCCATTGTTATTTACCCAGATTTGAAACACAATTTATAAAACAGCTTACATCTTCGATTAGCCCATCTGTTTATTATTGCAGTACAATATAATTGTAGCATTAGACTATTGGCTGCTTAATTGAATACTTTTCAGATGGGACATCACACATGAATGGAGCATCATCAAAATCTCTAATTTTTTCTTTTCATCTTCAGAATTTCCTTTGAGGTCATTTATCAACTGGAAAGCACAAGATGTTACAGATCTTCATTTATCTGAAGATGTTTGCTCTTAATAGAGGATTGGGTCATTTGAGCTTTGATCTGATGATATTACATGTGTAGATTTGAGTAGAATACAGTATGTGAAATTATTTTACACCTTGTAGTCTGGAATTTTGTGAATTAAAAAAAATAAAAAATGATAGTCATATGATGTACAGTATTCTTCAGTTTGCCCTAACTGAAGTCTAGAACCTGTTAACATTACATTTATTTTTGTGTATGTTTATTGTATACACTTGGAAAAGCTCACAACGTAAAAGTTGTGACTGTACATCATAAAAAAGGTTATTTGAGGAAAAGAAAGTTTTATCTTTTATTTTTTACATTGTGTAGATTTAAAACCACAAATGTGATTGAATTGTGTGTGCATTATTAATTACAAATAACTGTTCTTATAAAACCTTGAAATGAAACATTGCACATATAAATTATAGTTAACAAAGAGCCCTGCATTCTGATTTAGTGCCTTGGCTGCCTTCTATAAACCTCCTGAGAAATTAGGTCAGTCTTAAAAACAGCTTTGTCACACACAGGGTTTTAAACAACAGTAACATTACAAGGCATTCTTGGATTTAATACTACAGAAAGGTGCTATAAAATAAGAGTTGTCCAAATTTAGTATATCAGTTCATTATCATTTGTAGGGTTAACACTCATAAGACTGATAATTAATTATTACTTATTTATTGTTAGAATTTACTATACTTTCTGTAAAATTGAACATACAATGAATGTCTGTATAAAACTGTGTTATTTATACATCACATGCAGTAGTGATCTTTTAGCACAGAATATGATCTAATGTTGAATTCTTACCTTTCCAATAGTGGTTCATATAAAATATGCAGAACAATTAATAGTCAGTAGCTGTCATCTCAATCTTCCTGCAATTAATAATAAACTATAGTTTACTTTTACAATTTATATTACATGGTGGTCAAAAATACTCATGAATAGTACCACCTCAAAGACTCCCATAGAAGAAAAAATACAAGTGCTTCTCACTAAATTAGAATGTCACCAAAAAGTTAATTTACTTCAGTTCTTCAATACAAAATGTGAAACTCATATATTATATAGAGTCATTACAAACAGAGTGATCTATTTCAAGTGTTTATTTCTGTTAATGTTGATGATTATGGCTTACAGCCAATGAAAACACAAAAGTCATTATCTCAGTAAATTAGAATAATTAGCATAAAACACCTGCAAAGACTTCTGATGCTTTTAAAAAGGTCCCTTAGGCTGTTTCAATAGGCTCAACAATCATGGGGAACACTGCTGACTTGACAGATGTCAAGAACACAGTCATTGACACACGCCACAAGGAGGTTAAGCCACAAAAGGTCATTGCTAAAGAAGCTGGCTGTTCACAGAGTGCTGTAGCCAAGCATATTAATGGAAAGTTGAGTGGAAGGAAAAAGTGTGGTAGAAAAAGGTGCACAAGCAACTGGGTTAACCGCAGCCTTGAAAGGATTGTTAAGAAAAGGCCATTCAAAAATTTGGGGGAGATTCACAAGGAGTGGACAGCTGCTGGAGTCATTGCTTCAAGAGCCACCACACACAGACCTATCCAGGACATGGGCTACAGGTGTCGCATTCCTTCTGTCAAGCCACTCATGACTAGAGATGAGCGTTGTTCTACTCGAACTGTTCGCCAATCTCAAATTCGAGCTGTTTTGGGCGGTGTTCGAGCCGTTCGGCGAACACGAACAATTTGAGAAAAATTCGGCTGTTCGAGGTTATGTTCGATAACTGTTCGTGCACCAAAATCATAACTGGATTTTTTCTCAGTAATGATGAAAATTAATGTTAATACGCAGTTTGAGTGTACAGCGGGGTGGGGGGAGGGGCAGGGGATGGATCTCTGCAGGAACAATGAAGATCTCCATTTTTTTTTCTCTTTCCCGTATTTGCAGTGGGGAGATGCAATCTGTCAGCCTATCAGCAGCGCACACACGGAGCGAAGTGCTTTTTTTCACACAAGCAAGGGCATGTGTCATTGGCAGTGTATGTCACATGTCCTTGCCCTATAAGACCAAGCCATTTTCCCCGTTGCCACCATTTTCTCACTGCTGCAGCTGCGTGTTAGACGGCACCGCTGTCGCTGTGTGCGCTATACCTTGTTAATTTCAAGCCAATTTTCGCACAAATCTACAGATAGCTTGGGAGTAGGGAATAGTTGTGATTGCAGTCCTTTTAAGGACTAGGTTACAGCATTTCCTACGACTTTTATCAGGCAGGTCTGTGCTCTTAAATAGATAGATTGTGGGAGTAAAGACTAATTGTAATTGGAGTCCTTTTCAGGACTAGGTTACATCAGTTCCTATCAGTTTTTGCCAGGCAGGTCTGTGCCAGTGCTGTGCAAGTTTTTTTCACAGCATTTGGCTGAATCTAGCAAAGCTAATCCTTTTTGGCCTATTGCAGAGTGTGTTAGTCAGTGGAGTAGCCTATCTGTGTTGCAAGATATACCACCTGTGTATAGAATACCAATTTTTTTACTGCACCTAGTGAAGTAAAATCTTTTGGGCATAGCATCATTCTATTAGTCCATCTATACTGACCTCCATCAGGTTGCAAATTGAATATAATTTTTTTCTGCATCTAGCTCTGAAAAAATATTGGGCTTCTAGCTGTGTGTGGGACTTGTTGTACTAGTCCATCTATACTGACCTCCATCAGGTTGCAAACTGCATATATTTTTTTCTTCATCTACCTCTGAAAAAATATTGGGCTTCTAGCTGTGTGTGGGACTTGTTCTATTAATCCATCTATACAGACCTCCATCAGGTTGCAAACTGAATATATTTTTTTCTGCATCTACCTCTGAAAAAATATTTGGCCTTCTAGCTGTGTGTGGGACTTGTTCTATTAGTCCATCTATACTGACCTCCATAAGGTTGCAAACTGAATATAATTTTTTTCTGCATCTACCTCTGAAAAAATATTTGGCCTTCTAGCTGTGTGTGGGACTTGTTCTATTAGTCCATCTATACTGACCTCCATAAGGTTGCAAACTGAATATAATTTTTTTCTGCATCTACCTCTGAAAAAATATTTGGCCTTCTAGCTGTGTGTGGGACTTGTTCTATTAGTCCATCTATACTGACCTCCATAAGGTGGCAAACTGAATATAATTTTTTTCTGCATCTACCTCTGAAAAAATATTTGGCCTTCTAGCTGTGTGTGGGACTTGTTCTATTAGTCCATCTATACTGACCTCCATCAGGTTGCAAATTGAATATAATTTTTTTCTGAATCTAGCTCTGAAAAAATATTGGGCTTCTAGCTGTGTGTGGGACTTGTTGTACTAGTCCATCTATACTGACCTCCATCAGGTTGCAAACTGCATATATTTTTTTCTTCATCTACCTCTGAAAAAATATTGGGCTTCTAGCTGTGTGTGGGACTTGTTCTATTAATCCATCTATACAGACCTCCATCAGGTTGCAAACTGAATATATTTTTTTCTGCATCTACCTCTGAAAAAATATTGGGCTTCTAGCTGTGTGTGGGACTTGTTCTATTAATCCCTCTATACAGACCTCCATCAGGTTGCAAACTGAATATATTTTTTTCTGCATCTACCTCTGAAAAAATATTGGGCTTCTAGTTGTGTGTGGGACTTGTTGTATTAGTCCATCTATACTGACCTCCATAAGGTTGCAAACTGAAAATAATTTTTTTCTGCATCTACCTCTGACAAAATATTTGGCCTTCTAGCTGTGTGTGGGACTTGTTCTATTAGTCCATCTATACTGACCTCCATAAGGTTGCAAACTGAATATAATTTTTTTCTGCATCTACCTCTGAAAAAATATTTGGCCTTCTAGCTGTGTGTGGGACTTGTTCTATTAGTCCATCTATACTGACCTCCATAAGGTTGCAAACTGAATATAATTTTTTTCTGCATCTACCTCTGAAAAAATATTTGGCCTTCTAGCTGTCTGTGGGACTTGTTCTATTAGTCCATCTATACTGACCTCCATCAGGTTGCAAATTGAATATAATTTTTTTCTGCATCTAGCTCTGAAAAAATATTGGGCTTCTAGCTGTGTGTGGGACTTGTTGTACTAGTCCATCTATACTGACCTCCATCAGGTTGCAAACTGCATATATTTTTTTCTTCATCTACCTCTGAAAAAATATTGGGCTTCTAGCTGTGTGTGGGACTTGTTCTATTAATCCATCTATACAGACCTCCATCAGGTTGCAAACTGAATATATTTTTTTCTGCATCTACCTCTGAAAAAATATTTGGCCTTCTAGCTGTGTGTGGGACTTGTTCTATTAGTCCATCTATACTGACCTCCATAAGGTTGCAAACTGAATATAATTTTTTTCTGCATCTACCTCTGAAAAAATATTTGGCCTTCTAGCTGTGTGTGGGACTTGTTCTATTAGTCCATCTATACTGACCTCCATAAGGTTGCAAACTGAATATAATTTTTTTCTGCATCTACCTCTGAAAAAATATTTGGCCTTCTAGCTGTGTGTGGGACTTGTTCTATTAGTCCATCTATACTGACCTCCATAAGGTGGCAAACTGAATATAATTTTTTTCTGCATCTACCTCTGAAAAAATATTTGGCCTTCTAGCTGTGTGTGGGACTTGTTCTATTAGTCCATCTATACTGACCTCCATCAGGTTGCAAATTGAATATAATTTTTTTCTGAATCTAGCTCTGAAAAAATATTGGGCTTCTAGCTGTGTGTGGGACTTGTTGTACTAGTCCATCTATACTGACCTCCATCAGGTTGCAAACTGCATATATTTTTTTCTTCATCTACCTCTGAAAAAATATTGGGCTTCTAGCTGTGTGTGGGACTTGTTCTATTAATCCATCTATACAGACCTCCATCAGGTTGCAAACTGAATATATTTTTTTCTGCATCTACCTCTGAAAAAATATTGGGCTTCTAGCTGTGTGTGGGACTTGTTCTATTAATCCCTCTATACAGACCTCCATCAGGTTGCAAACTGAATATATTTTTTTCTGCATCTACCTCTGAAAAAATATTGGGCTTCTAGTTGTGTGTGGGACTTGTTGTATTAGTCCATCTATACTGACCTCCATAAGGTTGCAAACTGAAAATAATTTTTTTCTGCATCTACCTCTGACAAAATATTTGGCCTTCTAGCTGTGTGTGGGACTTGTTCTATTAGTCCATCTATACTGACCTCCATAAGGTTGCAAACTGAATATAATTTTTTTCTGCATCTACCTCTGAAAAAATATTTGGCCTTCTAGCTGTGTGTGGGACTTGTTCTATTAGTCCATCTATACTGACCTCCATAAGGTTGCAAACTGAATATAATTTTTTTCTGCATCTACCTCTGAAAAAATATTTGGCCTTCTAGCTGTCTGTGGGACTTGTTCTATTAGTCCATCTATACTGACCTCCATCAGGTTGCAAATTGAATATAATTTTTTTCTGCATCTAGCTCTGAAAAAATATTGGGCTTCTAGCTGTGTGTGGGACTTGTTGTACTAGTCCATCTATACTGACCTCCATCAGGTTGCAAACTGCATATATTTTTTTCTTCATCTACCTCTGAAAAAATATTGGGCTTCTAGCTGTGTGTGGGACTTGTTCTATTAATCCATCTATACAGACCTCCATCAGGTTGCAAACTGAATATATTTTTTTATGCATCTAACTCTGAAAAAATATTGGGCTTCTAGCTGTGTGTGGGACTTGTTGTATTAGTCCATCTATACTGACCTCCATAAGGTTGCAAACTGAATATAATTTTTTTCTGCATCTACCTCTGACAAAATATTTGGCCTTCTAGCTGTGTGTGGGACTTGTTCTATTAGTCCATCTATACTGACCTCCATAAGGTTGCAAACTGAATATAATTTTTTTCTGCATCTACCTCTGAAAAAATATTTGGCCTTCTAGCTGTGTGTGGGACTTGTTCTATTAGTCCATCTATACTGACCTCCATAAGGTTGCAAACTGAATATAATTTTTTTCTGCATCTACCTCTGAAAAAATATTGGGCTTCTAGCTGTGTGTGGGACTTGTTCTATTAATCCATCTATACAGACCTCCATCAGGTTGCAAACTGAATATAATTTTTTTCTGCATCTACCTCTGAAAAAATATTTGGCCTTCTAGCTGTGTGTGGGACTTGTTCTATTAGTCCATCTATACTGACCTCCATAAGGTTGCAAACTGAATATAATTTTTTTCTGCATCTACCTCTGAAAAAATATTTGGCCTTCTAGCTGTGTGTGGGACTTGTTCTATTAGTCCATCTATACTGACCTCCATAAGGTTGCAAACTGAATATAATTTTTTTCTGCATCTACCTCTGAAAAAATATTTGGCCTTCTAGCTGTGTGTGGGACTTTTTCTATTAGTCCATCTATACTGACCTCCATAAGGTTGCAAACTGAATATAATTTTTTTCTGCATCTACCTCTGAAAAAATATTTGGCCTTCTAGCTGTGTGTGGGACTTGTTCTATTAGTCCATCTATACAGACCTCCATCAGGATGCAAATTGAATATAATTTTTTTCTGCATCTAACCCAGCCAACAGCTTTGGCCTAATACCACAGTTTGGCCACTCAGCTCTGCTCGGTTCCCATCCATTGTTTTTTTGTGCAAACAACTCCAGAGTTGTGAATTAGTTAACCACCAAAATGAGTGGAAAAAGGCCTGCTGCTGGTGGAAAGGGGAATAGGCGTGTTGGGAAGGGGAAAAAAGGTTGTGTCTGTGGGGTAGGTGTTAAAGCAACAGTAACATCTGCAGAAGAAAGACCATCTTCCAGCCAAACTAAAATGTCTACTTCTTTTAGCGGACAATGTGATAAGATCCCTTTCTTACGGCCACGCCAATCACTACAAATTCCAGATGAGGCACAAAAACAGCAGGTGCTTCAACGGATATCAAGTGCTCCTTTAAGTGGGCTCTCCTCCACATCAACTTCAACATCACAAATACTCCAGTCCTCAAAGGTGTCACCCAAATCGCACTTGCTTCCTCACAGCTCCCAAATCTCCAGCTGCCCGTCTGAGTATGAGGTAGAACAGATGGTTGAGTCTGCAGAGCTGTTTACTCATACTATAGCCTGGGAATCAGAGGTCGACTCCAGCGCTTCTGTGAATCCAGACGAGGAAATGATCTGCACTGATGCCCAGAATCTTTATGAGTCGGATCCAGGACCAGACGCAGAAGGTTCTGACCATAATGTAGACCCTCATTCCCAAACTGTAACTCCTGTTGGTGGAGACAATGAGTAAGACGATGATAAGACTCAAATACCTGATTGGAGCGACAACTTTAGTTTTTTGTCAGGGCAGGAACAGGTTGGCTCTGAGGACGACGGGTGTGATAACGCACAGGGTGATGATGATGAGGTTGGAGATCCCACTTACTGTCAACCCACAGTCAGCCAAGAGATGAGGTCAGCAGAGGAGGTGGAGGAAGATGCTAGTGACGACGAGGTCAAGTTGCGCTTTCCTGGACAGAGACGTAGTACTGGAAGCACGTCAACAACTGCATCCTCAAACACAACTCTGCCTCTCACCACAAGTCGTGGTGGCTCTTCAGGTCGCATGGGTGCTAAGCCTTGCATAGCCTGGGCATTTTTTCAGATCGATAAAGATGACCCAACTCGTGTTATCTGTAACATTTGTCAGCAAAAGCTAAGTAGAGGCCAAAAAATACATAGTTTGAGTACTTCATGCATGAACCGGCACATGGACATGAAGCATAAGTTGCAGTGGGAAGCTCAGTGTGCTACAATGCGGCCTAGCCGGCCGGGCCAACCACCGTCTGCCATATCTTGTGCATCCGCGGCCTCTTCATCCTCTGTGACTGGGGGGATAGCAGTCACACCTGTTTTGGGGCGCAGACCTGCCACCTCTTTACCCGCAACAGCCAGCGTGATTGGCAGGTCATCATTTTCTTTGGAGGTGGTAACACCAGCTGGTGTTGAGCGCTGTCCGACATCGATAGCACCACCTTTGGATCAAGGCAACCTAACATGTCCGCCTGCATCTTCCTCACAGACCGGCAGTTTGCCGGGGACACCCTTATCAACCCCGTCTAAGCACAATAGCCAGCCCTCGGTCCCTCAGATGTGGACAAGTAAAAGACCATTTCCTCCTAGCCATGAGAAAGCTTAGAGGTTGAATTTCACCATCTGCAAGCTCTTGGCTACAGAAATGCTGCCTTTCCACCTGGTGGACACAGAGGATTTTCGAGACCTTATGTCCGTCGCAGTGCCCCAGTACCAGATGCCCAGTCGGCACTACTTCTCAAAGAAAGGTGTGCCTGCGCTCCACCAGCATGTCGCACACAACATCACCGCTTCTTTGAGAAACTCTGTGTGTGACAGGGTGCATTTCACCACAGACACTTGGACGAGTAGGCATGGACAGGGGCGTTACATGTCGCTGACTGGGCACTGGGTAACTATGGTGACAGCAGGACAAGGGGCTGCTGTCCAAGTCTTGCCGTCCCCACGAGTTGTGCCTCAATCCTCTTTATGTCAAAGTTCCTCCACTGCTTCTGCCTCCTCAACCTCCTCTCGGTCCTCCACCTGCACCCAAAGCCTGTCTGGTCATGCCACAAGCTTTCTAACTGCACAGAAGGGAACCTGCACACCTCCTTACTATGCTGGCAGTAGGGCTCAACGTCATCAGGCGGTTTTTACATTGAAATGTCTGGGAAATGTGAGTCACACAACTTCGGAGTTGTGGTCAGCTCTGGAGAACCAATATCATGAATGGTTGTCTCCACTGGACCAGAAACCAGGGAAGGCCGTGTGCGACAATGCTGCAAACCTGGGTGCGGACCTTCGCCGGGGCAATGTCACACACGTGCCTTGTATGGCTCACGTGTTGAATCTGTCCAGCAATTTTTAGCCCACTATCCCAGACTAGATGGCCTTCTGCAGAGGGCACGGTCGCTGTGTGCTCACTTCCGCCGTTCGCATCCCGCAGCTCAGCGACTTACATCTCTACAGAAGTCGTTGGGCCTGCCACTTCACCGGCTAAAATGCGATGTGCCTACCCGGTGGAATTCAACTCTGCACATGTTGCAGCGACTGTGGCAGCACCGACAAGCCCTGGTGCAATACGTTCTGACGTATAGCCTGGGCCAACGAGATTCAGAGGTGGGGCAAATCACGCTGGAGGAGTGGTCTCAGATCAGGGACCTATGCACCCTTCTGCACAGTTTTGAAATGGCGACGAAGATGTTTAGTGCTGACGATGCCATTATCAGCATGACTATTCCGGTGATTTACATGCTGGAGCACATGTTAAACAGAATTCGGAGTCAGGTGGTGGCACAAGAGGAGGTGGAGGAAGTAGAGGAGGAGGAGTTGTATGCGGAAGGGCTAACATCTGCAAGGTCCAGACGGTCGGCAGCACCAAGGCGGCAGGCATGTGAGGGTGGGGGAGATGGTTTTACCAGGGCGCATGGTAGCAGCCAAACTAGTGAGGAAGGTGCAGGAGCCCAGGAAGAAGTGGAGGACGAACTGATGGAAGACTCATCAGATGAGGGAGACCTTGATCACATTTCTGTTGTGCGAGGTTGGGGGGAGAGGACAGAGGAAGGAAGCATGATTGTTACCTCGCCACCAACACAACAGGGACTTGGTGCTCCTGGATGCGCAACACACATGAGTGCCTTCTTGCTGCACTACCTGCAACATGACCCTCGAATTGTGAGAATTAGAAATAATCCTGACTACTGGGTTGCCACACTGTTAGATCCCCGGTACAAAAGTAAATTTGCAGAAATTATTCCTGCCATAGAAAGGGATGCACGCATGCAGGAGTATCAGCAGAGACTGTTGCAGAATCTTACATGTGCTTTTCCACAAAATACCAGTGGTGCACGTAGTGAATATCACAGTTCCAACTTGCCAACGGTGGGACCGTCTAGTGTTCAGCACTCAAACCGTAACAGAACCACAGTATCTGGTGGTAACATCAATTTTGCGGAATCATTTCACCACTTTTTTAGCCCATCCTTTGCAAGGCCACAGGAGACAAGAAGTCTGACACATAGTCAACGCCTAGAGACGATGGTACAGGAGTATCTCCAAGTAAACATTGAAGCCACGACTGTGTCACTGGACCATTGCTCTTTTTGGGCTTCCAATCTGGATAAATGGCCGGAGCTAGCCACTTACGCCTTGGAGATCTTGTCATGCCAGCGTTCTGTCTGAACGTGTGTTCAGCGCTGCTGGTGGTGTGCTGACAGATAAGCGCACGCGGCTCTCCACTGATAATGTAGACAGACTCACGTTCATAAAGATGAACAAAGCATGGATCCGAAACGACTTTTCTACCCCTGTGTCATCCTGGGGAGAGTAAAAGCTTGATGATTGGTTAAAATCACCCTACCAACCGTTTTAAGCTTTCAAATTACTAATCATGTTTATCTGTATCTTGGCTGGAAAATAATTTGGGCTTTGTAGCAGTGTGCAGCACTGATTCTATTAGGCCATCTATAATAAGCTCCACCAGATTTAAAATTACTAATCATGTTTATCTGTATCTTGACTGGAAAATAATTTGGGCTTTGTAGCAGTGTGCAGCACTGATCCTATTAGGCCATCTATACTAAAGCTTCACCAGATTTAAAATTAATAATAATTTTTAGCTGCATCTAGCCCGGAAAATAATTTTGGGGCTCCGAGATGCGCAAGACACATAAGTGCCTTCTTGCTGCACTACCTGCAGCATGACCCTCATATTGTCAGAATTCGAAGTAATCATGACTACTGGGTTGCCACACTCTTAGATACCCCAAACTTTTCGATCAACCTTTTCATTTTAATAAAGACCAAAAAAATGGTCATTTTTGAAATTATAAGCATTAGAAGGTTGTTAGAAACTGAAATCAAACAGTTTTCAACTCAAAACTTTATTCTAGGTGATGTTACATTTTCACATAGGACCCCTTGTTCGAAAGGAGCTTCTGAACTCTCTCGTCCATTGAATTTGTCAGGTTTTGGATGGTTTCTGCTTCAATTGTTTTGCATGAGGACAGAATACCCTCCCAGAGCTGTTGCTTAGATGTGAACTGCCTCCCGCCATCATAGACACTCCTTTTAATGATGCTCCAAAGGTTCTGAATGGGGTAGAGGTCAGGGGAGCATGGGGGTCACACCATAAGTTTGTCCCCTTTTATGCCCATATCAGCCAGAGATGCAGATGTTTTATGTGCAGCATGAGATGGTGCATTATCATGCAGAAAAATGATCTTGCTGTGAAATACACGGTTCTTCTTCCTGAACCATGGCAGGAAGTGCTGTTTGAGAAAATCCACATACATTATGGAGTTCATCTTTAGCGCCTTCAGGGATCCTAAAGGGGCCGACAATCTCTCTCCCCATGATTCCAGCCCAAAACTTTACTCCACCTCCTCCTTGTTGGCGCTGTAGCCGTGTTTGCGTGGGGTGTCCATCAACCAGCCATCCTCCACTCCATCCATCTGGACCATCGAGCGCTGCACGGCACTCATCCGTGAACAAAACAGTTTTGAAATCAGTCTTCATGTAATGTTTGGCCCACTGGAGCCGTTTCTGCTTGTGTGAAGTGGATAGAGGAGGTCGACAGGATGGCGTATGCATAGCTGCAAACCTCTGAAGGACCCTGCATCTTGTTGTTCGGGGGACGTTGGAGGCACAAGCAGCTTCAAAAACTTGTCTGCTGCTATGACAAGGCTTTTTTGCCGCTGCTCTTTCAACCTTACGTAATTGCCTGTAGGAAAGAGTCCTCAATTTGCCCTTATCAGCACGCACACGTGTGTACTGTGAATCAGCTACATACTTCTTGATTGCCAAGACACTTCATCCTGATCATCGCACAATGTTGATTGTAGTCATGCCTTGACCTAAACACTCCACAATTTGTTGCTTCTCAGCAGCCGACACATCCTTTTTCTTTCCCATTTTGGCAGAAAATGTAGGCTGCTTAATAATGTGAGAGAGCCTTCTTAAGTAGTCTTGCCTTTCATTGGACACACCTGCCAAACTAATTAGCACAGGTGTCTGCAATTGCTTACAGTGATATAAAGAGCCCTGACACACATCACCATCAATGAGTTTAACTGACAAACAAACAAATTTTTCCCTTATCACTCCTAAACACTTTTTGCATAATAATTTGGAACGCAGTGTACATGTGCTTTTCCACAAAACACCAGTGGTTCACGTAGTGAATCTTACAGTTCTAACTTGCCAACCGTGGTCTGTATGGAGTTGTTCAATAAAGGGCCCAAAATTAAGATAACATAGATGGGAGAGGTCTCTATGAATAGGAATTCCTAAGTATTTGATACCCTGTGAGGGCCAGGCAAAGGGAAAGTTGGACTGGATGGAATCCTATATGGATTTGGAGAGGGGGACATCGAGGGCCTCAGACTTCGCTGCATTGATTTTAAAATTTGACCATGTAACAAAGAGATCTATTTCAGCCATAACAGCATGGATGGATATATGTGATTGAGTGATATATACTAGGACATCATCAGCAAATAGAGAGCACTTGTACTCGGTGCCTCCCACCTCAATCCACCTAATATTGGGGTTATGGCGAATTGATGAGAGCAGGTGCTCCGTCACTAGGATGTATAAGAGAGGGGACAGAGGACATCCCTGCCTTGTCCCATTGGTGATTGTGAAAGGTGATGAAAATGTTCTGACGCACCCCCTGGGCCTTGGGACACCCGGAGCCGGACCCTTTTTGGTGGATGCTGGTGGTTGTAGTCTTCGTGGCGGCGACCCGGTTCCGTGGCTCAGGGTGGTCAAACCAGTGGCGGAACTATTTATGTGGTTTTGATGTTTAAATGTCCGACTACGCCACCCGTGGATTGCGGTCAGAGTGAACCGCCGCTACAGGGCAGACCGCTGAGGCTGGTGTTGTGGGTGCAGCAGAGCGTAGCATAACTCCCCACGGGAGGAGTATAGCCTCAGGGCAGTGTATGCGGAGGATGGGGGTGATGGTGCAGGGCAGCAGCAGTAACGACACGGAGTCAGTGATGCAGTTCAGGGCCTTTACTCACAGTTCTTATTATCCAGACCACGTCTGCAGGTACGGCTGCCCACATCGTACTGTGCTCACCAGGTGAGGGGCTCAGACAACTCCCAGATAACTTTGGAGCGCTTCACAGGACCCCCTTTGTGTGTCCTTTGTCTGGCCTTTCTTACCAACACTTCTGTCCGGCTGCCTCGGGCCTCCTCTTGGTAAACTTGGCGCCAGTTTCCCTGACCCTATGTGGTGCCTTCCTAGCGGGTGTAGCGAGGGGCTGCACCACATAAAATGTCAGAGCCTCCGGTTTCTAGCTGAGGGTCGTTTCCTGCCTCCACTAGTTCGGGGACCGGTCTCCACCTTTGGCCTGACCCCTCCACGCAGGTGGATTCGGGCGTGCGGTGGCGACTCGCCCATCCGCACCCCTGGGATCCCTTCATTCCTCGTTCCTGGAGCCTTCTCCGCTCCTCTTCCTTCCTTCTCCCTCTTGCAGGCCTGGGCCTCTGTTACTAGGCCCGCCTCCGGAGCAGAGCTGATGCAGAGCCCCTGCTCCCTGCCACTTCTGCTCAGACTTCTCTGCACTGAACTAAGATGGTGCCCACCTTTTATACTCCCTTCTCAATGCACCCAGGAACTGCTTCCTCCCTGCTCCTGCACTACAGGGTTCCCCTTCCTCAGTGTTCCCTCCCCCCACTCCAGCCAGGGACAAGGACTGTCGTGCCCATCTCAGGGGCATATTGGTCGCCCTGCCCCACAGCAATGTGGTGTAATGCATGCAGGTGTCGGGTCCTGATCCACACTCCATCCTTACCTGAGAGTGAGATATCACACCTCTGGGTGAGGTGCAATACGTCTGTAGCAACCGAGCCCTCAGGGTGCTACAGTTCCATTTATCTTCAGCCTAGGTGAGGTATTGTGATACAGGGCCGTGATTTTGGCTATAAAAGGGTCCCCTAGACCCCTACCCCAAGCTTTTTAAGAGAATCATATATGGCGTGCCAGGAGACTCTATGGAATGCTTTCTCAGCATCCAACGAGTATCTACTTACAAATTTTTAACTGCATCTAGCCCAGGAAATACTTTGTGCCTAGTAGCAGTGTCTGCTAGTCAGCGGATTATCCCGGCTGTTAAGCAAGCTACACCACCTGTAGTTTGGACACTTAATTTTTTCAAAGGAAATGCTTCGGGACCACGGGATACTCAGTGAAGAGCATCAGGAGGCACCCCAAGGCATAGGGGCTGGGACTGGCAGTAGGATGCCTTGCGGTGGACAGCCGAGCTCGATCCTTATAAAAGCTTTTTAACTGCAGCAGCTTTAGTGGACGCTACTGGAGCTGGAATTACGCGGCTGCTGGCATGAGACTTGCCCTCCAATAGATCCTTGTAAATGGATTTAAAGTGTATTCATTCAAATTAGAGAGACAATTTAAATTAAAAAACTTAGAGCTGCCTCCACCACAGGGGGGCTCGCTCGACCCACCAGCGGACAGGCACCAGTATTGGGAGAGGGGGGCTGGCCGTCAGGGTTCACCGCGGCTCTGGCACAAACCCGGCGACACGGAGGTGGTACGGGCAGGAGCGGACTGAACGTGTCGGCTTCTCACTTTTTGGATTTTAGAAGGGCATGACATGCCTATATCTGTGTCTCCCCCTCCTTTTACTCCTCCACCTCTTTTCTTTTCTCATGACTATATGTACTTGTCACTTTTCCATGTGTTAGTTGTGTCTTCTGAGCAGTTTGTCAGCTTTTGGACACCTTTGAAGGTGTTTTCTATGTGTTTCTATGTGTTTTTGTTTGCCTGCCATTGGTTTTAGCGGTGTTCGAAGGTGTTCGACGAACAGTTCAGCGAACACACGGGTGTTCGACGAACAGTTCAGCGAACACACGGGTGTTCGACGAACCGAACCGAACTCGAACACTACGGGGGTGGCTCAACACTACTCATGACCAATAGACAACGCCAGAAGCGTTTTACCTGGGCCAAGGAGAAAAAGACCTGGACTGTTGCTCAGTGGTCCAAGGTGTTGTTTTCAGATGAAAGTAAATTTTGTATTTCATTTGCAAATCAAGGTCCCAGAGTCTGGAGGAAGAGTGGAGAGGCACACAATCCAAGCTGCTTGAGGTCTAGTGTGAAGTTTACACAATCAGTGATGGTTTGGGGAGCCATGTCATCTGCTGATGTAGGTCCACTGCGTTTTATCAAGACCAAAGTCAGCGCAGCCATCTACCAGGACATTTTAGAATTGTCTGCCAACAAGCTTTTTGGAGATGGAAATTTCATTCTCCAGCAGGACTTGGCACTTATCCACACTTACAAAACTACCAATACCTGGTTTAAAAACAACAGTATCACTGTGCTTGATTGGCCAGCAAACTCGACTGACCTTGAATTGTCAAGCGGAAGATGAGATACACCAGACCCAACAATGCAGACGAGCTGAAGGTGTTATCAAAGCAACCTGGGCTTCCATAACACCTCAGCAGTGCCACAGGCTGATCGCCTCCATGCCATGCCACATTGATGCAGTAATTGATGCAAAAGGAGCCCCCACCAAGTATTGAGTGCATTTGCTGAGCAGAACTACATTTTAGTAGGCTAACATTTCGGATTTGAAAGCATTTTTCAAGCTGTTGTTATAATGTAAGTATTCTAATTTACTGAGATAATGACTTTAGTGTTTTCATTCGCTGAAAGCCATAGTCATCAACATTAACAGAAATAAACACTTGAAATAGATCACTCAGTTTGTAATGACTCTATATAATATATGAGTTTCACTTTTTGCATTGAAGAACTGAAATAAAGTAACTTTTTGATGATATTCTAATTTAGTGAGAAGCACTTAAAGAAGTTCCGGGATCTCTGATGTTCAAGTCAAGGTGGCCAGTGGCTGCCACATCCTGGACAAGAATAAATGGAGAAGTCTCCACACAGTTTTACTTTTTTACTTTATGGGTGTTATAGAAACAGTTGAAGAAAAATAATTCCTTGTGTTACTTAAATTGTTTGTTTCTCAATGAAAGAAACTGTTCTTTATTATAGTAATCCAAAGTCCATAAATTAACTACAGACTATACACAAATATAAAACATCCCATGTCTGCTGAAATATTCACTTGGTAATGGGGATGGAAATTGCTATGATACTGTCACCTGATGCTTGAGGATACTGCTATTGTAAAAATTCCTAATATTCTTACTGTATATACAGTAGTTTCTAGAAAAAAAAAAGTCTAAATATGGATTTGAAACAGCAAGAGAAACATAGCTAAGTCTACTTTACAGTCTGAAGAGCAGATTTATCAACATAGGTTAAAAGAAAATCTTTTTGTACCCCAAACAACCAATCAGAGCTCATCTTTAATGTCTTTAGCTGTTCTTGTAGAATGAAAGCTGCGGTATTTTTGGAACTTATGGACAACAAAAACAGCTTTCTCTTACACAGTTTTGACAAATAAATGTAACATTTGTCAGAAGCCAAAGGCTCAAAAAGGCTAACTCATACATACTTGGTGCTAGGCACTCCATCTGGCAGATTCCAGAGGAACCCCAGCCTTTGCCATTTAACCCCTGTAAAGTGATTTGGTCTTACAATTGAGTCCACTCGATTACTCTCAAGGAAGGGCTGCTGGAAGGGGGAACAAACCAGAGGTGAGAGAAGTCAAGGCACAAAATCAGAAAACAAAGAATGGTCAAGAAACAGGCCATGGTCAGACAACATGAATTCAACAAGCAAAGCAGAAAGAACAAGGAAAGAACCAGAGAAGAGCATTAAATGGCAGTGAGATTTAGAGATTCAGGGGTTTAAAAAGATGACAGCCCCACCCAAGGTTAACAGAAAGGAGCTGTCCCTGACTCAGCAATACCAACAGACCCAGGAATTAAACAGGACCACTAGACTACCACCCCATAACAAAGTTGCGGCACCTCCTGACGTCCACAGTGGATACAGAAGGGAGAGGCACTGGTCTGGTTGTTACAATGAAATCCTAGTATTTAAAAAGTCTTAAAAGATATTTAGGATTTGCAATGGACCAAAAAACAAGTTATTATTCATAGATACTAAATAAGAGGAAATCATTTCTATCCACCTGCAGCACTGTCACTGCAAAACTTGCTCATGATATACTGCTGATACCCACATATCAAAAAAAAAACTCAAGCAGGCTTCAGTATTCTGGCATTATATGATTTTTAGTTGTACTTCCAGCAGTTATGGCTCCCAAAAGAGAATCTAAACAGGCTGCAGATGTGTTCATTCTAACATTGTTATTATTTACTCTGCGGAGCAACATCCAAGCTGTCCCAGTCATACAGCTCAGGGATTTGGGTGAGATAAAGCATGAATAGACCCATCATTGCTGAATATGTTATGGAAACTTTCATATTTTCACATGGGGATGAAGCAGCATATTTTTATAGTCCTACCTCCCACTGTGTGATGATGCTGGATGAAAAAAATCTTAGATACAAAGATGAACTTCACATGCCCTTTAGCCAGCACAGCAAAATTGGTTGAAATGACCCGCAATAGCTTCATAAGGTTCATAACATGTTAAGAAAGGCATTTCAGTATCTTAGGGTTCATTTCCAAAACATGGCCCAGTATGGAACCTATACAGCAGGGATGTACAAAGTTTTCTATCTCCATGTCATATTGAACTAATTTCTAAGGCCATAATAAAATTAAAGAGGAATTTAATCCCTTCACGACCTATGACGTATAGGTTTGTCATAGCTCGAGTCCCGGCATCTTTTCCAGCACATGAAAGCGGCAGAAAACCCCCATGCTTATGATAGCAGATCTCCTATGAGCGCTGGCCCGTGGCCGGAGTTCATAGGAGATGAAGATTTTTGCTACACATAGCAAGGCTGAAGCGATCGGAAGATCACAGCTTCAAGTCTACTAAAAAGACTATTGAAGCCTGTAAAAAGAAGAAAAAAAATGTTTTAAAAATGTAAAGGTTCAAATCACCTACCGTTTACCCCATTCAAACTAAAACCATAAAAAAATAAAAATACACATATTTTATATCGCTGCATTCAGAAACACCCTATTTATCAATATATACAAACAATTAATCCAATCAGTAAACTGCATCACAAGACAAAAGTAAAAAAGGCAGAATTACCTTTTTTTTGACCGCCACAACAATAAACTTCAATAACAGGCGATTGAAACATTGTATCTACCCCAAAATGTTATCAATACAAATTTCAGCTCGACATACAAAAAAAATCCCTCATCCAGCCCCAGATCCCGAAAAATGGCGGCGCTACAGGTCTCGGAAAATGGCTCCTTTTTTTTTTTTTTTTTTACATACTTTGGATTTTTTTTCATCACTTAAATAAAAAATAACCTATACGTGTTTGGTATCTGGGAGCTCGTAATGACCTGGAGAATCAAAGTCTCAGGTCAGTTTTAGCATTTAGTGAACAAGTTAAAAAAAAAGAAATAAACAATTGTGGACTAGCAGTTTTTTTTGCAATTTCACCACACTTGGAATCTTTTTCCCGTTTTCCTGTACACTATATGGTAAAATCCATGGTGACATTCAAATGTACAAATCGTACCACGAAGAAAAAGCCCTCACATTGCCATATTGACAGAAAAATAAAAAAGTTATGGCTCTGGGAAAAAGGGGAACGAAAAATTTAAACGCAAAAATTGAAAATCCCAAGGTCAAGAAGGGGTTAAATCTGAAACCTTTTCGGCTTATCGAGCGTAGTAATAGTGGAGATACCACTTTTAAAATTTCATGCATGTCTCTTACTCTGTTGTTTTTATGTACTGTAAGTTGAAACTCTTAAAATAATACATAATTATTTTATTTCTATAGTACTAACATTTTCCGCAGCACTTTAAAATTCACAGGCGACTTGTACAGACAATAAAGACATTACAGGGTAACACATAATTCAACATATACCAATGAGAGTGAAGGCCCTGCTCGCAAGCTTACTATCTGTAAGTGAATAGGGGTGACACAAAAAGTAAAAAGTGCTTCTATTGTATGATCCAGTAATCATTATAATAAGGTGGAGAATTCAAGTAAAGTTGCATGAACTAGTTATCAGCCAGTATCTGTACAGATACAAAGTGCCACAGGCCACACTACTAAATTCACACATTTTGCAACTTCTTGCACTCGAAATGTTGCCTTTTAGGCTCATGGAGATGGAAGCTTTCCGCAACCTTATGGCAGCGGCCGTCCCTCGGTACTCGGTCCCCAGCCGCCACTATTTCTCCCGGTGTGCCGTCCCCACATTACGATGAAGTCACTAACCCAATCTGGCAAGGGGACATGTAGAGTGAAGACAGCAGCACACAGGTGGAGGAAAGCGTAGCACCACAACAGGCAGGAAGAAGCAGTGTGGTGGCAACAGGCACAAGGCGGGCAACAGTGCCCCAGAACACTAACACGATGGAAGTTGCCAGTACAACTGCTAAGCCTTCCAGAGTCTGGATTTTTTTCAAGACTGTCCAGATAACCCCAAAAAGGTCATTTGCAACATCTGCCAGGCCAGAATCAGCAGGGGCAGCAAAGCTACCAGCCTGGCCACCACCAACATGCTCAGGCACATGACAGCAAAGCAACCGACTAGGTGGGCCGAACACCAGGGTCCAGAAACAGTGTCTGCAGATGACACCACTGCCTATTCCACTGTTGTGTGTGCATGCCAATCCCCAGTTCATGGCGCAGGAGAAGATGCCTCCTGCCCTCCACCTGTTGTTGCACACTTGCAACCTTCACCATCACCGTTCACGTCCTTGTCACTGCGCAGCGTTCAGTTGTCCCTACCCCAGTCCTTGGAACCCAAGCTCAAATACGCAGCCAAAGCCCCACAGGCCACACTACTAAACTCATACATTTCTCAAATGCTTGCTCTTGAAATGTTGCCTTTTAAGCTCACGGAGACAGAATCTTTCTGCAACCTGATGGTGGCGGACGTCCCTTGGTACTTGGTCCCCAGCTGCCACTATTTATCCAGGTGTGCCGTTCCTGCATTACACAAGCATGTGTCCCAGAACATTAGCCGTGCCCTCAACAACACAGCTACTGGGAAGGTATCCATCTAACCATGGACACGTGGACATGTGCTTGTGGCCAGGGACTGAATATCTCACTGATGGTACACTGAAGTAATATAGTGGAAGCCGGGACCCAGTCGGACCTTGGGAAAGAACACGTTCTCCCGACACCCAGGATTGCATACCCTGGGTCAATCATTCTACAGCTCCTCCTCCTCAGATTCTTTAGCCTCCATCTCCAAAATGACCACATAAGTCGCAAGCTGGAAGAACTGCAACACTGCCTCAGCCAGGTGGAAACAGGCATTGCTGAAGCTAATATGCTTAGGGGACATACCACCCACCTCTGAAGAGTTGCTGATATCTGTAACAGAGCAGGCAAGTCTGTGGCTGTCACTGCTAAACCTACAGCCATGGTCGTGTGTGACAATGGCTGGAACCTGGTGGTGGCTCTGAAGATTGGCAACCTCACACACGTACCATGCCTGGCCATGTGTTCAACCTATTGGTTCAGCGGTTTCTCAAAATCTACCCGGATCTGCCTGAGCTGCTTGTCAAAGTACTCCACGTGTGTGCCCATTTCAGAAAGTCACCTACAGCTTCCGCCAGTCTCGCTGTGCTTCAGCAGCATTTGCAGCCTCTATCTCACCGTCTGGTGTGCGATGTCACCACGCGTTGGAACTCAACCTTGCAGATGTTGGGAAGGATTTTGAGCAGCTGAGGGCAATTGTTGAGTACCAGCTTCAACACCTTTTTGCCAGCCCTTGCAGTCGCTGGATGGGAATTACCAGTATAGGAGACCCATTCCTTAACAATGCTAACAATTTTTTTAATGAGGACCTCCTCTACGTCTGTTCAAAGGGGTACTGGAGTGTGTCCAATTTTTTGCCAGCCCTTGCACTCCCTGCATGGGCATAGCCAGTATAGGAGACCCACGCCTTTATAATGGGAACATTTTTTTACTGAGACTCTATGTCTCTTCAAAGAGGTATTGGAGTGCGTCCTAATTTTTGGCAGCCCTTGCAGTCACTGCATAGGCAGCAACAGTAGAGGAGACCCACTCCTTTATAATGTGAAGATTTTTTTACTGAGTCCCTCCTCTATGTCTCTTTAAAGGGATATTGGAGTGCTTCCTAACTTTTGACAGCCCTTACAGTTACTGCATACGCTATAACAGTATAGGAGATCCGCTCCTTAATAATGGTAAATTATTTTTTTAAATCAGGCCCTCTATGTGTCTTCAAAGGTGTATTGGGGTTTTGACAAATTTTGGCCAGGCCTTACAGTTACTGCATACGCTATACCAGTATAGGAGACCTGCTCCTTAATAATGCGAAAATATTTTTTTAAATCAGGCCCTCTATGTGTCTTCAAGGATGTATTGGGATTTTTCTAAATTTTGGGCAGGCCTTACAGTCACTGCATGGGCATTACCACTCTAGGAGACCTGCTCCTTAATAATGGGAACAACAAAGCATAGCCAGTTGATGGCCCTCTACCAATAGTGAGGGCCAACTGCTGGCCCTTAAACAATTGTATGGGCTGCCTGATGGCTCTATAAATATAGGCTTTGTGACTTTCAGAATCCCTCCTTCATAAATGAAACAGGATGTGTCTGAACATGTCTCACATTCCATATGGGCAGATAAGGTAGTACAGTTTAAAAATGACATTTACCGGTTAAGGTATTTTTCTCCGTTGAAAGCAATGACAAAGTGAAAAAACGCATCAAAAACACTACGTTTGAACATAGGCCAAGGTGTGGAAGAGAATTTTTTGGGGAGTTATTTAATTTACCTTATATACAAGTCATTACACTGGAAAGAATGTTCCTTAACATTTTCCCAGGAAAATCCATTTTGGCTTTGTTTTTGTATGTTTTATTTTCAGTCCGTAAAAGTGGCATAATACCTCTGACAACATTGTTCACAGCAGTGACCTGGGAGTCAGATATGCTTTCAAGGGTCTTCCCCATGCTGTTCCCATGTAATTTGAGCACTGTTCCCATCGATTAGGGCAACTTTTAGGCTCCCAGCAGACCTCCAGGGGGCCGCCGGAAAAATGCTCGAGTTTCCCATAGACTTACATTGGGCTCGTTGCTCGGGTCAAGCACCCGAGCATTACGATTTGTTCAAGCAAAGCAACAAGTACCCGATCATTTTAGTGCTTGCTCATCACTAGTGACAAGTGCATACACAATAGATATGAAGTACCAACACAGCAAGCTTTTTGAAATGTTTTGTAGCATATGGTAATACAGGAATTTCCTTTAGTTAAATTGCCACAAGTATATAAAATGCTGCACCTAGCTATGGGGTCTGCAATTACAAACATTTGTGAAAGAATGGCTTATAATAAAGAGCTCAATAAATTCAAACGTGGTACTGTAATAGGATGCCACCCGTGGAACAGGTATGTTCTTGAAATTTCTTCACTGCTAACTATTACATGATCAATTATGAGTGGTATGAATAGAGGAAGTGTTTAGCAATCACAGAAACTCAGCTACGAAGTGCCCAACTACATAATATAAAGTGGGGGTCATCTAGTGATGAGGTGCATGGTGTATAAAAGTCGCTAACACTACTGACTCCATATTAGCTATATTCCAAACATCCCTTAGCATGTTAAATGTCAGGTGACGCGGTCTAAACAGTGAATTGTGTTCTGTGGAGTAAAGATGCAAATTGCCTCTTCAGAGAGGAAGAGGACTAAAACTCTAGTGCCATCTATTGGAAGTAGCAATCTAAAAAGTCAATATTAATCATTTAATGAGCCTTATGACTTAGGATAAAAGCCAAACCAGATCTCAATTTGCAGACATGAAGTTTTGGGGTGCCGCCCCTCATTAGTGCAAAGTAGGATATCTGGTTTAGCTAGGTGAGAGGCGTCTGACAGTTATCCAAGGGGTAACATTTCTGCTTGTGGCGAGTGATATGTCAAGGCTGGGGAGTTAAGAATAAGACTTTTTGATCTGGCAGTCTGATGGATGAGTCTGGGTTTGGTGAATACCAGGAGAATGCTACCAACATTTACATTGTACAAACTGTAAAGTTTGGTGCAGGAGGTATAATTGACGCGCCCCCTGGGCCGAGTGTACACGCGTGTGGGTTACCCGGAGTCGGGTCTCTGGGGGTTGTAGTCTCCGTGGCGGCGACCTGGTCCCGTGGCTCAGGGTGGTCAAACCAGTAGCAGCCTTTATAGGGTTTTTGTGGTTTAATGTCTGACTACGCCACCCGTGGATTGCGGTCAGGGTGTACCGCCGCTGCGAGGCAGTCCGCTGGGGCTGGTGTGGTGTGCGCAGCTAAAGATGGGATAACTCCCCACGGGAAGAGTATGGCCTCAAGGCAGGGAATGTGGATGATGGGAGTGATGGTGCGCTGGCGTCCCAGTACTAGTAGTGCTGTATGCGGTGAGAAAGCAGGAACGACTCGGAGTCTTTGCAGTGCAGTTCAGGGTCTTTACTGATGATATTAAGGCAGACCCTCCCGGGAGTACTGGCTAGCATAAGGGGCCTGGTCAGTCTGTGAGCAAGCAGGAGTTCCCCTGGCCAGGTGGCGTTGTAGGCCTCCCCGTCTATCTGCACTCTTCCTGGCTACCTTGCTGTAAGCGAGTGTAAGTAGCCCACGTCCCTGAGTATACCGTGTGGTGCTCACCCGTATGGCTGGTGACTTGGGGCCTTCTGATAGCCTCCGCTCCTCGATGGCGGTGCTGGTCCCTTCCTTGTGACTGAGCCTCCGGGCTTCTATGGCCAGAGGACCTGGAATCCCCTGCCGGCTGGTTTCTGCTGCTGGACTTAGAGGTTCCCACAGCCTCGGACTCTGTTGTCCGGTCGTAGTCTCTTCAGCCAGGACGAGCAATATCTGCTTCCAGTCCCTGGCACTCAGCTCTAGCTCCTACAGAGCTGCTAGCTGTTTCTCGCCTTGTGTCTGGAACTTCACTCCAGGCTCTGTCTGTCTAACCCCGCCCCAGACCCAGTTTATAAGGGCATTTTCCTCCCCTCCCAGATCTGGGCAGGAGGTGTTGCATGCTTAAGGGCTCCTGACCTGGAAACCTCCCACTTGCTCCCAGACATAATATTTCTATTACTGTGGTAACCAGACCCCTGGGGTGCCACATTCCCCCCTAGTAAATTTTTGTACTCCGGGACTAAACACATTTTTAAGAAAACACAATCACAGGGTATAGCAGTAGCATAACTTATGTACAAGAAGTTTTAATCTTGAGAGGTCACGGCGTGTCCGTAACCGGGTGTCCATGTCACCCAACAAGATGAAGTCTAGGAACAGAGTAGGGGACCTGTCCAAAGCAAACCCCAAACGTTGGCCCTGGGAGTGGCTGCAAGGCTGAGGCTAGCTACTTTGGGCCACAAGGAGGCCACGCCAGACAGGTTTGTCTCTTCGCAAGAGGCACCAAGGTGCAACTATCTACAATGTAGTTCCGGTTACTCAGCGTCCATAACCTGTCAGTCCAAATAAACCTGCAGGGTAACTAAAGAAACATAATCAATGAGCAGGCAACTAAAACATAAACCTTTTTCAGCATTTACGTATGTACAGGTAAATATATACTTGGCATTAGACTCCCCAGCGAGCGGGCATCTGTCCTCTAGTGCTCCTGGTGGACCTAAGTAACCCACTATCTGGTTCTGCACTACAGGGTGTAGAAGGTGTTGCGGGTAGGCCTGGCAACTTTCCGCGTACTCTTTGGCTTACTAGGGGCACGGCAGGCTCACTACTAGCAGAGGGTTGATTCTCCTGGGCTGCTGGTATGGATTCTTCTGCCTCCTGGGCCGGCTGCTCTTCTGACACTACCTGTTCTTCTGTAGGCCCTTGAGGGGCTGGCTGGAGAAAGGTGAGGACGGGTACCACGACTGCGTTGTTGATTTTAGTCCAGGACCGGGGAAAGTCTCCGAGTACGGTACTGATCATTTCTTCCCTTTCCTCTGCGGGTTGAGGGTTCTCTTGATCTTCGTCAGGGCTTTGCAGCTGCTCAGGACACTTTTTCAGGTGGTCTCTGGAGACAATGGCTGTGGTCTCTCCTCCATCCTTACTGATTACACAGACTTTTGGGTTATCATTCCTTGAAGGCAGTACTGTGTACGGGTCCTTCTCCCACTGGTCGTCCAACTTGTGGAGCTGCCTCTTTCTCTTCAAGACCTGGACTCCAGGTACCAGGGGAACAGCGGGAGCATGCTGATTATAAATCTTCTCTTGCCTTTCTCTTGCTTGAGACAGACTTCGCTCGACGCTCTCCTGTACTTTCCGATACTGCTGCTACCATTCTGTATCCCAGTCTGCCTCTGGCGAGGTGTCCTCAGGTGTCAGGACTCCCATATCCAGGTCAATAGGCAGCTTACCAGGTCTTGCTCTCATTAGGTAAGCCGGGGTACAGTTGGTGGAACCTACAGGGATGTGATTATATAAGTCCACCAGATCAGGCAGTTTTTCAAGCCAGAGACTGCGTTCTTCCAGGGGCAACGTTTTTAGCAAGTCTATCACCACCTGGTTCATTTTCTCACATAGTCCGTTGGTCTGAGGGTGATAGGGCGTTGTTCTTATCTTCCTGCAGCCATACAGATTGCAGAACTCTTGGAAGACCTCCGCTTCGAAGACTGGCCCTTGGTCAGTCAACACTTGCTCCGGATACCCGTGTGGATGGCAGAAGTGCTGCTGGAAGGCTCTAGCTGCTGTTTGAGCCGTTAAGTCCTTGACAGGGACCACCACCAGGAACCGGGAGTAGTGATCTACGATGGTGAGGGCGTAGACGTACCCAGATTTGCTTGGAGCCAGTTTCACATGGTCCAGGGCTACCAGTTCCTGTGGCTGTCTGGTGATGATGGGCTGCAGGGGAGTCTTCTGGCTGGCGCGGTCCTTCCTTCTTAGGTTGCACGGGCCAGAGTCTCTACACCACCTCTCGACGGCTCCTCTCATGCCTACCCAGTAGAACCGTCCACGCAACAGGAACTCCAGCTTCCTCCATCCGAAGTGTCCTGCTCCGTCATGGTACGCCTCCAGAACCATAGCCGCGTCTCGTCTTGGGACCACTACCTGCCAGGTCAGCTCATGTGTTCTAGAGTTGACCATTCTCCGGCACAGCTTCTCCTTGTAAAGAAACAGTTTACTTTTCTCCTTCCACAGTTGCTTGGTCTCCTCCGGAGCGTCTGGGTCAAGACGGGCATCAGCCTGTGTCAGCATTTTCTTCACCAGACGGACTGCAGGATCACTGTCTTGCGTCTCCGCCCAGCTGTAGTGGGGTAAGGGATTGAACGTGGCAGAGCGCCTGTCCCTTACACGGTGGGAATACAGGGTAATCCCATGATGGTGGAACGCAGGGAGTTCAACCTCTTCCAGTTCTTCTGGATCTTCCCCTACGTCCGGTAAGTTTGGCATTCTGGACAGGGCATCCGCGTTGGCATTTGAGTGTCCCGCCCGGTATTTTATGGTGAATTCATAGTTGGACAGGCGGGCCATCCATCTCTGCTCCAGGGCACCAAGTTTTGCAGTGTCCAGGTGTGTCAACGGGTTGCTATCCATGTACACGGTGAAATTGGAAGAGGCAAGGTAATGCTTGAAACGTTCGGTCACTGCCCACACCACTGCCAGGAACTCTAGCTTGAATGAGCTATAATTCTCAGGGTTTCCCTCTGTGGGCCGTAGTTTTCGGCTGGCGAAAGCGATTACCCGTTCTTTCCCTTCCTGGATCTGGGACAGTACAGCCCGATATTACTCGCGTCCGTGTGGAGGATAAAGGGCTGGCTGTAGTCAGGGTACACCAGGATTTCATCCCCCGTGAGGGCCATCTTCAGCTGGCGGAAGGACTCTTCTTCCAGCTTTTCCCACCTGAAGGGCGGCTTCTGGTTTTTGGCCTTCCTGGATTGACCTATCAGGAGGTCCTGCATAGGAGCTGCCATTTTGGTGAAACTGGGAATGAATCTTCGGTAGTAGCCTACCAACCCGAGAAACTGCCGCACTTCCTTTATGCTGGAGGGTCTTGGCCAGTCTTTAATCACGGTGATCTTATCGGGGTCGGGAGCCACTCCGTCAGCACTCACCACGTGTCCCAGGTACTGCACCTTTGGTTTCAGCAGGTGACACTTGGAGGGTTTCACCTTTAGGCCGTAGCTTGCCAGGGCGTCAAACACTTCTGCCAGGTGTTTCAGATGGTTCTCGTAGGTTTTGGAATAGACGATGACATCGTCCAGGTATAACAGGACCATCTCGAAATTCCGGTGTCCCAGACAGCATTCCATCAACCGCTGGAAGGTTCCTGGTGCGTTGCAGAGCCCGAACGGCATACAGTTGAATTCGCTGAGACCCATCGGGGTGGTGAATGCAGTCTTTTCCTTGTCTGCCTCTGCTACAGGAACCTGCCAGTACCCGCTAGTAAGATCCAAAGTGGAGAAGAAGTTAGCAGATTTTAATGCAGCTAAAGATTCTTCTATTCTAGGTAACGGGTATGCATCTTTGTGTTTGATACGGTTGACCTTTCTGTAGTCTATACACATTCTCATTGTGTTGTCCTTCTTTTTCACTAGAACTAGTGGAGCTGCCCAGGGGCTACAGCTGTCCCTGATTACCCCAGCCTCCTTCATGTCCCGCAACATCCCCTTTGCATGCTGATAGTGTGCAGGGGGTACAGGTCGGTATCTTTCCTTTATGGGTGGATGGTCTCCTGTGGGGGTGTGATGTTCTACCCCCTTTACTCGCCCGAAGTCTAGCGGGTGTTTACTAAAGACTCTTTCGTACTCCTGAACCACCCGGTAGACTCCCTGTTTTTGGTGTGAGGGAGTGGAGTCAGTACCCAAATGCAGTTGCTGACACCAGTCCTCCATTTGTTTCTTAGAGCCGTTACCTTCCTCTGGTTGAGATGGAGGCAAGGGTTCTACGGCCTTTACAGAATTTTGGTTTATGGTGAACAATTTGGCTAGCGTGGCATACCGGGGCAGGTGTACTTCTCTCTCCCCGATATTTACGATGCGGACGGGTAACCTCCCATGGCGTACATCGACCACTCCCCGTGCTGTCAAAATGGTGGGCCTACTGTCTGAGTAGACGGGCTCTACCATTGCTTGGTAGTCTCTACCTCTTAGACCAATAGCTGCCCGGCACCATATCATCATCTCACTTTTCGGGGGCATGGCAATAGGGAACGGGTCACACATTCTCACGCTACCAATCTCACCACCAGATAGTTCCACTTGTTGCCGTTTCATCAGTGCACGGATCTCTTTTTGGAGAACACGCTGCTGGCTGGAACTGGCATTCTTGGCAACCTGCTGTAAAATGAGAATTATCTCTGCAAGACAATTTTCAATCTCGTTAGTTCCCAAGGTTATTTTAGGGTGACTCTCATGACGGTCAATGTCCACAATGATCAGTCCTTGTGCCGCCAGTTCGACTTTACCGATTTTAATGGTCACCTCTTTGAATCCCACGGGCTGACCATTGCTGGCGATGATACTCAGGTCGTCATCTGGGTAGCGGGTTATGTCCGAGTCATTCCAGTACCGCTTAAAGAGCACATAAGGGATGGTAGTTACTTGTGACCCGGTGTCTAGTAGGGCACTCATTGGAATGCCATCCAGTACCACATGCAAGACTGGACATCCCCCTACATATTTATCTGGCCAGTTTGAGGGGCCTGATGATCTTATGCCTGGGGCTTGGCCCTCTGCCCCAGGAATTGCCCGTTTAAATGACAGTACCTTGCCATATGTCCGGGTTAATTGCAGCGGCGGCAGATGGGTTGTCCGTCCTCGTTGTATCTGTCGCTGGGTCTTCCTCTGGACGATGGAATGCTCCTCTGTCGGCGCCACGGGACGTCCTCCGGTCCAGATGCCAGCTGGAGCTTTCCTGGAGGAGAGACCTGTAAAGACTGCACAGTTCTGGTTAGCGCGGCTACGCTTTTAGTCAGCTCTTGGACCTGATAGTGCAGGTCTGTAGCCAGCTTGTTGTCCAAAGCCTGTGCACCAGCTCCTACAGACTCTGTAGACATGGCGCCGCCTCCTGATGATAGGTAATAGCAGGGCGCCGGTAGGTTACAGCACTACCCGGTGCCGGTTCTCGGAGCACCCGGATGGCCCTGTCTTTGAACTTTGCAAAGTCTAAACCAGGGTTCTGCAAGGCCATTTCACGTAACTGTGTTCGGTGGGCGTTGGACAGCAGACCCTCAATGAATTGCTCAGTTAACAGTTCATCTGAATTCCGCACACTGTCAGGGTCTGCCTGTTTAATGGCTCCCAGGGCCTCTTGCAAACTCAAAGCATAGTCTCTTATACTGTCTTGGGCCCGCTGCTTGCACCCATAAAATCTCATTTTGATCTCGGCTGAGGTGCGGGTATCAAAAGTGTCCTTCAGACGGGCCAAGATCTCCTTTACGGTCTCCTTGTCCCTGACTGACCAGGACTTTACTTCGCGTTGGGCTGCGCCGGTTAGCTGGCCTATCAATATGCTCACTTTCTGGCCCTCCGTCATGGGGTATACCTTAAATAGGCTGTACAATCTCTCTTTAAAGTCGCTTAGGGTATGCGACTCCCCTGAGTATTGGGGCAGCCAGGCCACTCCGGGGATGTAAGGCATTGTGAATGGCATTACTGCCGCAGCGGCCGCGCTTGTGGTAGAGGGTCCCTCCGTGTCCGTCATCTTCCTCCCCCCTAGTTAAGTGTGGCCTACCTTCCGACGATCCTCTTCTGTAGGCCGCGGCTCCGATGGTGCTGCTCCGGACGAGGACCTTGCGTCGCGTCCTGGTGACGTCAGCATTGCTCTCTCTCCTTTCCAGGACCTTGCGCAGCGTCGGTGCGTGGGGCCGAGCTTCGGGTCTCGCGCGGTTTGGACGTCCACGCCCCTCTTCTTCCCGTGCGGTGTCCTGAAGATGGCGTCCGATGGCGGGAAAACGGCTGAAGACGGCGGGAAACGACTGAAGATGGCGGGAGATGACTGAAGATGGCGGGGAAACGGCTCCGGATGGTGGGAAAACTCTTTTTCAGGTAAGTGCAAAGTCTTTTTCAGGCACGCAATACCCATTTGTGGCGGGTTGGTGTGAATCCTGCCGACTACGCCAAAGTTGATGCGCCCCCTGGGCCGAGTGTACACGCGTGTGGGTTACCCAGAGCCGGGTCTCTGGGGGTTGTAGTCTCCGTGGCGGCGACCTGGTCCCGTGGCTCAGGGTGGTCAAACCAGTGGCAGTCTTTATAGAGTTTTTGTGGTTTAATGTCCGACTACGCCACCCGTGGATTGCGTTCAGGGTGTACCGCCGCTGCGAGGCAGTCCGCTGAGGCTGGTGTGGTGTGCGCAGCTAAAGATGGGATAACTCCCCACGCGAAGAGTATGGCCTCAGGGCAGGGAATGTGGATCATGGAAGTGATGGTGCGCGGGGGTCCCAGTACTAGTAGTGCTGTATGCGGTGAGAAAGCAGGAACGACTCGGAGTCTTTGCAGTGCAGTTCAGGGTCTTTACTGATGATATTAAGGCAGACCCTCCTGGGAGTACTGGCTAGCATAAGGGGCCTGGTCAGTCTGTGAGCAAGCAGGAGTTCCCCTGGCCAAGTGGAGTTGTAGGCCTCCCCGTCTATCTGCACTCTTCCTGGCTACCTTGCTGTAAGCGAGTGGAAGTAGCCCACGTCCCTGAGTATACCGTGTGGTGCTCACCCGTATGGCTGGTGACTTGGGGCCTTCTGATAGCATCCGCTCCTCGATGGCGGTGCTGGTCCCTTCCTTGTGACTGAGCCTCCGGGCTTCTATGGCCAGAGGACCTGGAATCCCCTGCCGGCTGGCTTCTGCTGCTGGACTTAGAGGTTCCCACAGCCTTGGACTCCGTTGTCCTGTCGTAGTCTCTTCAGCCAGGATGAGCAATATCTGCTTCCAGTCCCTGGCACTCAGCTCCTGCTCCTACAGAGCTCCTAGCTTTTTCTCGCCTTGTGTCTGGAACTTCACTCCAGGCTCTGTCTGTCTAACCCTGCCCCAGACCCAGTTTATAAGGGCAGATTCCTCCCCTCCCAGGTCTGGGCAGGAGGTGTTGCTTGCTTTAGGGCTCCTGACCAGGAAACCTCCCACTTGATCCCAGACGTAATATTTCTATTACTGTGGTAACCAGACCCCTGGGGTGCCACATAATACTATGTTTTTTTTCAGGGGCTGGCCTTGGCCCCTTAGTTCCAGTGAAGAGATGCTTGAATTTGGTGTAGAAAATCTTGACTGCCTATGTACAGCACTGACCTCAGCCCCATTGAACACCTTTGGGATGAAATAGAACAGAGATTACAAACTAGGCCCTGTCAGGCAAAAATTCCCTCAGACTCACTCCAAAATCACTTAGAAAACCTTTCCAGAAGAGTGGAAAACTATACTAATGCCTAAGGATAATAATGGAATGTCATAAAAACTTCTGTAGGTCTAACGTCCCAGTCCTTTTGTTCATTTAGTGTACGTTTCACTTCAGTTTTTCTGCTTCAAACTTCTCTTTTTTCTTTCATTTTCTTCTGCCAGCAAAACATGGCAAGGATTAGAATTCGATGACTTTTTGCATAGAAACCAGATGCAATTCTATTTTAGCACTCTATCTACAAATATTATTTATTTGTATTTCAATTGTAATAAGTCAATTGAACTGTGTTATATAGTTATTATGCAATAGGCAATAGGCATATCATAAGTTGATCTTCCTACCTAAGAGAGTATCCTGGATTTCCTCACAACATACTTTAACAATGAGTAATGTATCACAAGTTATATCTCTACTAGTCACATATAAGCTGCCAGAGTAATAGTACTACAATACAATTATAAGGTTTTCCTGGAACATGGACAAATAATTATGTTAATTTGAACAAATGAAGCTCTTTTTTTACTCAATTAGGAACCACATGATGTGAAGTAACATGCAGTGGTCAGAATTCTTCAGAAAGAAACATGAATAACGTGCTGTATTAACTTGCCAAGTTCATGATTTTTTCACGCAAAGTCTCATTATTATAAATAGCACCACCTACAACAGATCACTTAAACAGATGCGCCAGACTTTCTCTTCCTGTAATCCATTATGTTAAAATGGCAAGTCAGACAAAAATATTGTCTTACTCTGTGACCTCCGCTTTCAGTTCCTAATCTTTAATCATGGTATATGTAGAACACAAGCACAGTGAAGGCAGCTTCAAAATGAAAACTTCAACTTTATCTTGCAGTGATTCATCAGAATGTACTCAACTTTAAGGAGAGACATGATCTCAATGTAAATCCTTAGTAATGAACTTCAGCCTGTGTAGTCAGATCTTTGAAGAATTTATAGCTACTTTCAATTTTTGATGATTTTCTAAGCTGACACATTTTTCTATTCATACCTATGTTAACGTATTACTGTGCTGTTACATTGCTCTTTCTGTGCTGTTAGAATATGCTGTTACATTCTCATGCGCTTTTCTACAAATTGTACATTGTAACCCTATTATACGTGCATTCTTGTATTTTATGGTTTATAGATATTATTTTTGGAAGGATTAGACATTGTTCACACTTATACCATACATTCTGCTTTCTCGGGATTCCGAATATTTTTAAGCAATTAAATCCACCATGCTTTTGTTGGAGTAGTTTTATCTCCTCCATTGATCAATAATGGATATTACATACTCACTTCTATTTCTTAATAGATAAAACAGTACACCAAACTACATATTATTCATATCGGCATAACCAACAATCCAGACATATATAGACAGTCCGCAAAACAAATCATGCACCAAACCAAGACATGCGGAGTGTAGACAAGCTTCCAGGTAACAAAGACAGGACATTGATAAATCATTTTTTCTTCTTATATTCTCATGGTCAGCCTGCTTTTAATTCCTCCCTAACATGAAATTTACTGCTTTCTAACTTTTACTCACCGGACCCAGCCATCTACTGTTCATGTTACTAGTGGGACTTCTCCAGTCTCTCATTAACCCTACACAGGGTGTGTAGATTAATGCTATTTCTTGTAGACTGGGGTCAAAATTATTTTAGGGTCTGAATGCTTTGGTCTGTATAAAATTTGGAGTTGGGAGTCAGAGGATTCAATTTTGCTTGATGGTTGAGGTTTCTGGGTTGAATGAATTTTAGGGGCTTACGTCTACGCTCTGAATTAATTTTTAGGTCCATGGTTTTGACACTATTTAAATTGTAGGGTCTGATAAAGCAGTCTGGATACTTTAAGTGGTTTGAATTTTTATTTAATTCAGGTTTATTAATATTTATACACAGTAGGAGGCAAGTAAGAGACTGAAAGGCCCGATTCATCATTCTCGCAATTTTCTCACTGGTCTTGTTAAGGAGGTGTGGTGGCATGAGACATTTCTGATTCATGAAGATGTGCACCTTTCTGACTGAGGCAAAATTTCTGGAGTAAGGAAAGCCACAACTTGTCATGAAGTAGATGAGTTGTGGCTTCCTCCTCCCCCTTCCCCACTGCAACTCATCTCACAGTTTGAGTGGACCTGGGAGAAACTGGCATGAAAATGGCAAAAGTTACCAAATTATGACGCAGCTCTGAGTTGGGCCAAAATGTTATGACATTTCAAAGCAATTTACGCCTGAATTCTGGTGAAATGTTAAATTTTAAAATGTTTTTTCAGGGTAAAATATACTTAAACTAGCTTTACCTAGTAAATTTGGAATATTTTGTGAGGCTGCAGTTATTATTTTTGGGGAAAATTACCCAGATAGGTTAAAGAGAAGAGGTGCCTTTTAGCCACATGTGCATTTTGATTAAAATATTGAGATTTTGCATTATGAATTTCGTAAATAAATGTATGTTGTTCAAAATATTTAGGGATGATACATATTGGGTACCTAAAGCTAGTGTCATATCAAGGTGTTTAGAAGAATGTATGAAGTTGTAAGATACCCATATTTTTTGGAAAACATCTGGTTTCTTCATAATTGTTAATTCCTGTTTACCAAGAGAATGAGGCAAATTGAACAGATTTAGAATGAATCAAAACTGACCATAGTATCAATGGACAAAATAAAATCTATTTTTGCGACCAAACCACTGAATAACTTTTCTTCTGAAGAGGGAACACTGATAATAGTATATTATTAATGAGTCTGTAATCTGAAAATTGTTGCGCTTCAAATACAATAGACAAAAAAGAAAATTTGTTCTCATCAAGGATGCCAATGACTGGTGGGTATACAACATTATAATATTTTAATGTATTTCATTCAGAGTTTCTGTCGATCATATGGTTTGGAATTTTGCGGAATTGGAAAAATTATGACAAATATAAAATACAGTAAAAGCGTAATTTCAGGGGCTATTCACATTGAGAAAAAAATGTTTTCTATTTATGTTAACTTCCCTTTTCCTTAATTTTTTGACTGTAAGTGGTAAAATAAAATGTGCTAAAAATATTTTTCATTTTATTTAATAAATTTGATGAGACAAAATGAAATATCTATGACAGTTTCACTCATTTGAATGATGCTGGCAGAAATCCATATAAATGCCGCATAAATAATTCCATTCAGATGTTTGGTATCATTAATATAGATTTTGAAAACAAGAAATTCTGACAACAAATCTGTCATTTTAAAGATATTCTTAAACGGTATATGCACATGAGGCAGAATTTCCATTTGTATTTGAAGGCAGAATCTCTACAGTATGTCATAGTAGTAGCAAAGTTACTGAGATTTTACCAAATCTCATCCACAAGTTAAGGCCCCGTCACACTTAGCGACGCTGCGACGATCCCGACAACGATACGACCTGTCAGGGATCGTTGCTGCGTCGCTATGTGGTCGCTGGTGAGCTGTCAAACAGGCAGGCTCACCAACGATCAGGGGAGCAGCGACATCGTGGAAAGAATCTTTCCATGATGTCCTGCTCCTGGTTACGAGTCTGCTGAAGCAGGAGCAGGCTGGTAACTATGGTAAACATCGGGTTACTAGGGGCACATGCGCTCCTAGTAACCCGTTGTTTATCATGGTTACCACTCTGCTACAGTGAGCGGGAGGTTACCGCTCACTTTAGCAGGCTTGTAACCATGATAAACAATGGGTTACTAGGTGCGCGTGTGCCCCTAGTAACCCGATGTTTACCATAGTTACCAGCCTGATCGCTGCTCCCGCTGGTCACACACAGCTATGTGTGCTGACCAGCGGGAGAGCAACGACCAAAAAATTTTCCAGGACACTTTGCAGCGATCAGCGACCTCACAGCAGGGGCCTGATCGTTGCAAAGTGTCACACATAGCGACATCGCTGGTGAGGTCGCTGTTGCGTCACCAAAACCATGACACAGCAGCGATCTCGCTAGCGATCTCGCTATGTGAGACGGGGGCTATAGAGTGGATCCTTATTAAAGGAAGATAGAGTGGATCTTTACCGATAAGATAATGCCTAAAAAGTAATAATAATCCTGTTAGTGAGTTTCAGCTTTATAAGCTGGTATACTGTAAATGCTACACTTTACCTTTTCCATTTCCTATGTTCTGTATTGGATATTGAAATAGATCTAAGGCTAAGGGTTCTATCTTCAGGGGTTATTTAAGGAAAGCACAGTGTGCCCTGTAAAAAGATGCCAACCAATATGTAGTTTGTTTTCACAGTATGCAATTGCACTGACCACAGAAATACATCTCTTGTAGATACTGCACAGATATTGTGTATTTTTCTATTAAAATGGAATAGAATAACCAGCCCCATATTCACCACTAGGCAACGGAGCTCTGGTGCCTAGGGCAGCGGGTTGTGGGGGCAGCGCCAGGATCAAGATTTAAAAATATATATTTTTTAATCTTTCCTCCCTTCCTCCAGACTCTATAAAAAAACTGAGTCTTTGCAGAGGATAGTGGGGGCAGTGTCCCTGTATTGATCTGTATTAGCATCTTTGAGACACTAATACAAGTGAGCTTCCATGACTTTCGGGATCAGAAGAGCTCCAATCAGCTCCCGTGAGCCAGCGTGCTCATGCTCCTGATGTCACGACAGCCCAATGAGTTTGTCTCATCACCATACCAACTTCACTGCAGAGTGACACAGAAGGGTAGATGTCACCAGAGTCGGGAGCAGGTAAATGCTCATACAGTCGAAGACACATAGATTTAGCATTGAGCTAGCTAAGTATGCAGAGAGGGCAGTGGACAAATTATTGATAAGGGCCAGCCCAGTATGGAAGCAGGACTCAATGTGGAAAAGGGGCCAGTGTGGTGTGGGCCCAGAATGAAAATGGAAGTAGAGAGAAAAGGTGCTGTGTGAAGGACCAGATAGATGATTTAAAATGAGAATGGCCAAAGGGCCACTCGCCTAGTGGAGTTGTGCACCACTGCACAACCCCGGTGATTTCTTTAAGGCAGGGAGATGGATGTTCTCATCGCACACTGCAGACTGATTCTCCCACCGCGTGTTGCGGACCATCGTCTGCCACCGTTACTTCCGCATTCCTGGTCGCAGACCACGTGACTGGTCGCGGACCACGTGACCGGAGGCTGGAGGTGCGTCACCGCAGGTCCTTTTAGGTTAAGGGAAGGCAGCTCTGATGCTGCAGGTCCTTAAATAAATTGGATGGGGAGTTGTATGGACAATTGAAGAGTGGTCAAAAGCTGCTACTGACGCCAGCCCTCAGGGAGGGAATGGGGATAAGTGGAAAAAAGAAAAAGCGGTCTATGGAGCGCTGAATTGATCACTGAGAGGCAGTATTTAGGGCTAAAAACATTTAATAGGCCCTCTCCACAACGCGTTTCGATAGCCAAACTATCTTCATCAGATGGTACAGGGATATGAGCAAAAGAAAAACATTTATAGGGAAGGACTCACAATGATAGGTTGACAAACTAATTAGTTAATCATGGGTTCTGAGAACCCTTCATGTGCCAGTGTACAGATACTTCTCATATCAGCACAGAAACAACAAGCACATGAATTCACGGAATTAGGGAAAAGTTAGATAAGCAATGGAATATAGCAATACATATTACTAAAGGATATTAAACATGTAAAAAATAACAAGTTGCGATATTAAAAATACAATAATAAAATATGACATATCCAGAGTATAACAATAATAATGAGGAGGAGGAAAAACAGAAAGGGTGGAATCTCCCATGAACCTGGGAAGAAAGAGGGGTCCCTAACAACTGACCACATTTTCAAGGGCCAAATTCAATAAAACTCTCTTTATTGATTAAAATAGCCAACCAATCCGGAACAGTATCTGGTACATGATCAATGATAGTGAGCCCCATAAATTTTGGATCCTTTTGATAGACAATACTAAAATGTTTGGATACACTATGTAGTTGATAACCTATTTGTATATTATGTCTATGTTTATTAAGGCGTGCATGCATAGTTTCTATCGTCCGGCCCACATATTGAAGGTCACATGTACATTCTAATAAGTAAATTACACGTGTTGATTGACAATTCACATCATGCTTAATAGAGAAAAATTTTCCTGTAGTTTGTGATGAAAACATCTTTTGGGTACCATTTTGAATAGTTTTGCAACACAAACACTTTGGCGTGTTGCAGGAATGGCAACCCAAACGAGAACTGTCCTGTGATAACTGTATTTTTGACTTCAAAGATGTATTACTTGGTGCAATTTAACTTCGTAAATTTTTACTCTTTCTATAGATGATTCTTGGTTTGTTGGGTATACATGGCCCTAAAATTGGATCCCCCCTCAATATTTTTGATTTTACTAGAAATTTAGAATCTCTAGTGCAATTTTTTTGGACCCTCCAATATTGTCCATAAGGGACATTGGTGATCCATTTTGGGAGATGTCCACTATCAAACCTCAGATAACTGTTTACATGCACCGGTTTGAAAAAAGTTGACGTGAACAGTCGTCCCATGGTGTCAAACTGTACCATTAGGTCCAGAAATTGGAGGGCAATTTCAGAAATGGTTGCTGTAAAGGATAGGCCCCACGAGTTGGAATTAAGCTCTTCAACAAATTTAAGTGCATTCTCGCTTGTACCCCTCTACAGGAAGAATAGATCATCTATATAATGATGATAAAAGACCACATGGTTCCCCACCATAGGGGACTGTGCGATGACGACAGACTCAAATACCCCCATAAACAGATTGGCGTAACTCGGGACGAATCTCGTCCCCATCGCACTGCCCCTCTACTGGCGGTAGACCAACCCTTCAAATGTGAGCACATTGTTGTTCAGTATGATTATGATAGACGTCTTAAGGAAATTATTTTGTTCTATTGGAATATTATTATCTGTCATCAAATAGTGATCGACTGCTTTTAACCCCAAATCATGGGATATGTTACTATACAGGGCACTGACATCAAGAGTCAGGATAAGACAATTGTTCATGGGGGGGGGGACTTCTTAAAAGTTTGATCAATTCGGAAGAGTCTCTTAGATACGAGTCAAGTTTGATTACACAGTTTTCAAGGAAAAGGTCAACATAATGGGAAAGATTACTGGTGATGGAACCAATTCCCGAGATTATTGGATGGCGGGGGGGTTAGTAGGGCTTTTGTGTATCTTGGGGAGGAAATAAAAGACGGGAAGCCTGAATTGTGTAATATCCAGAAACTTCTCTTTTTTGTTTAAGAGGCCATTGGCATATGCTGTTTTTACAAGTTCTTTGTGTCTCAAGAAAATGGAAACAGAGGGATCATGAGGCAACATTTCATAATAGTCCTGATCATTCAAGATCCTCCGCCCCTCCCCATCAGTACTACACCACCCCCTTTGTCCGGAGGAGGGTTTTGTGGGGATGGCGTGGTAAACTTATTTCTCCTCTCTTCCAATAGAAAATGTCATTGTATAGTAAGTTTTCTTTAAAATCATTAAGATCAAGATAAAGGGAGAAAACATTGGTTGGACAGTTAGGACAAAAGGATACACCCCATTCAAGTAGTAGGGCTTCATCTTTAGTTAAGTTGTGATCTGACAAGTTGAAGATTCCTAAGTTATTAAGTTTGTCATTATGATTTAGCTGGCCTTTGTCCTTTTCTGAGATGCATCTATTGGAGCTACTATCAGGTCTGAAGAGAATTTTCCTACCTCCTCTGCAGCCCCATTTTCTCTTTTTCTCTTTGGGTGGCGTCCTGGAGCCACTCGAAAAAACTGTATAATCTTAGAATCCCTTAGACTAGGATTCTGATTAGCTTTGACATTTCTCTCATTCAATGGAATGGAGAAATGAACTTTATTTATTGATTCCTGTACTAATGGAATCATCTATGGGTAAAAATAAAGCGGTCTCGGAATTGGCTAGATGGAGTATGGTCACCACATTTAGTCAATCCAGAGTTACCATTCTAAATATTCTGAATAAATTTTGGTTCATTTTGAAGGGGGATCAAATTTTAGGGCCAGGTATACCCAACAAACCAAGAATCATCTATAGAAAGAGTAAAAACCTATGAAATTTAATTGCACCAAGTAATACATCTTTGAAGTCAAAAATACAGTTATCACAGGACAGTTCCCATTTGGGTTGCCATTCCTGCAACATGCCAAAGTGTTTGTGTTGCAAAACTATTCAAAATGGTACCCAAAAGATGTTTTCATCACAAACTACAGGAAAATTTTTCTCTATTAAACATGATGTGAATTGTCAATCAACACATGTAATTTACTTATTAGAATGTACATGTGACCTTCAATACGTGGGCCGGACGATAGAAACTATGCATGCACACCTTAATAAACATAGACATAATATATAAATAGGTTATCAACTACAGTAGTAGTGTATCCAAGCATTTTAGTATTGTCCATGAAAAGGATCCAAAATTTATGAGGCTCACTGTCATTGATCATGTACCAGATACTGTTCCAGATTGGTTGGCTAGTTTAATCAATAAAAAGAGTTTTTGGTTTTTCAAATTAGGCACATTAGCCCCTGAAGGTCTGAATTTGGCCCTTGAAAATGTGGTCAGTTCTTAGGGACCCAGCTTTCTTCCCAGGTTCATGGGTGATTCCACCCTTTCTGTTTTTCCTCCTTCTCATTATTATTTTTATACTCTGGATATGTCATATTTTATTATTGTATTTTTAATATTGCATCTTGTTGTGGAGAGGGCGTATTAAATATTTTTAGCCCTAAATACTGCCTCTCAGTGATCAATTCAGCGCTCCATAGACCGCTTTTTCTTTTTTCCACAGAATGAAAATGGGGCAGTGTGGGGTGGGTTCAGTATGGAAAAGGGGGCTGCTTGGGGTGGTCTCAGAATGAAAAAGGGGTCAGTGTGGGGTGGGCTCATATTGGTAAAGGGGGAGTGTGAGATTGGGTCTCAGTATGGAAAAATTTACTCTGGGGTGGGCTCTGTATGGAAAGCGATCATTGTGCGGTGGGCTTAGTATGGAAAAGGATCAGAGTAGGGTGGGATCAGTATGGAAAAGATCAGCATGGGGTGGATTCAGTATGGAAAAGATCAGCATGGGGTGCGCTCAGTTTAGAAAAGATCGACGTGGGGTTGTCTCAATATGGAAAAAATCAGCCTGGGGTGAGCTCAGCATGGAAAAGTATCAGCGTGGGGTGGGTTTAATATAGAAAAAGATCAGCATGGGGTGGGGTCACGGGTGTGTCAGATTTGACATACAGTCATACGGGATCCGGCTGTAGAAGGTCGCTGCATTTGGCCTTGCAACATCTTCCTGATCTTTTCAGATTCCCTCTCTCTTTAGGACCCAGCCGTGATCCTCACCTTGCTTGAGGATTATACCTTTAGGACCCAGTGGTGATCCTCACCTTTTTATGCTAATTATCACACTCTTGCTGTATCCTTAAATACACTCAGTTTCTCCAGAGAGTTGCTGGTGATAGAGTGTTCTGAATTCTGGATGCCATGGGTTTACTCCTTTGTGATGCTTTGTCAGGCCTTTACTGCAGCTGACTTCAGTTGTTGCTTGTTTATTGGTCTTTCTACCTTAAAGGGGAACTCCGGGGAGATAAAAATTATCATAATGCTCATATCTAAACTATTAAGATAACATGAATAGTGTGGTTTTCCATCCACACAGTAGCTATAATTCTGTGACATTGGAGCTCCCCCTCCATTCTGGGACATTATGTCACATATTAGGGGGCATGGCCTGTATAATAGAAAAGTATATTAGAAAATAGCTTAGATTATAGCATCAAATAGATAGGGAATTAGGAGCAAAATTACTTTACCTTTGGACCACCCTTTTTAAGCTAATTAATGTTTTTCACCTTGTGGTGAACCCTCTGTATTTGCTCTCATGAAGTCTTCTCTTTATGGTAGACCTAGATACTGAACATCAAGTTCCTGAACAGTGTTCTTTACTTGGGTGGATGCTGTAAAAGGGTTTTTCTTCACCATGGGAAGGGAGGAGAGCCAGGCGGAGGTGACCGAGCGGACCGGGAGGACCAGTAGGAGGCGACCGGAGGGACGAGCGCAAGAGAGCGCTGTGGCAGCGTGCAGTGCCGGCCAGCGGAGGGTGCCAGGTGGTGGTGACCAGGAGGTGATCAGGAGGACCGGTAAGAGGCGACCGGAGGGACAAGCGCGCTGTGATAGCGTGCAGCGTCCCTAGAGGAGGTGAGTGAGGGGCAGGAGGCCGCGATAAGCGGCCCTACTGAACCCAAGTGTGTACTGTACTGTATTGTATTTGTATCTGTATTGTAATTGTATTGTATTCCCTAGTCCATATTTAATTGATTACCCCCCGTCCATATTTAATTGATCACCCCCGTCCATATTTAAATTGATTCCCCTGAACACCCCCGTCCATATTTAACTGATCCCTCTGACCACATTAAATTGACCCCCCGTCCTCATTTAATTGATCCCCGACCACCCCCCGTCCATATTAAAGTGATCCCCCTGACCACATTTAAATGATTGACCCCCCCCAGCCCATAATTGATTGATCCCCCTTGTCCTATTTAATAGATTCCCCTTGTCCACTTTTACTCATCCCCAGTCCCTATCTATTTGCCTTATCCCCCACCATATATAATTAACCCCTGTCCATAATTAATTGATTGATTCCCCAGACCACAATTAATTATTTCCCCAGTCCATATTTATTGATATTATTGATACTTATTGATCCCCAGTCCTTAGTTAATTGACCCACCGTCCATACCTATTTATTTGCTTTACCCCCCATCCTATTTAATTAAACCCCCTGTCCATAATTAATTGATTGATTCCCTAGTCCACAATTAATTATTTCCCCAGTTCATACTTATTGATCCCAGTCCATAGTTAATTGACACACCGTCCATACTTAATTAATCCACCTGACCCACTCAGCTGATCCCCCGTCCATACTTAATTGATACTTAATTGATCCCCTGTCCATACTTAACTGATCCCGCGCCGATATCTAATCGATACACTTGCACATCCCTAATTGATCCCCGTCCATACACCTATATATAAATAATTGTGTTTTGTACTTGTACATATATACTGACTGTATCCCCATATTTAGAATGACGTCCATGTTGGCCGGAGCCGTGCAGTGTACATCTTGCGCAATGTATGCATTCCCTGAGCTACCGCTCAGGGATCCATACTGCTGCGAGAGATGTGAGCATATCGTGCACTTGGAAGCCCAAATCCTGGATCTAAGTGCTCAGATAGCGGTACTGAGGAGCATCGACAACATGGAACGGAGTTTGCTGCTCACCGAGCAGACACTCAATGGGTCAACACTGGGGGTGGAGCTTAGTGGGGAAGCGCAGGCTGAACAGGCAGGGAGCTGGGTAACAGTTAGAAGGGATAGAGGGAAGAAGTATAGGAAGGCTGGTTCAGAACCGGCATTATTGGAGCACGACAGATCCTCTGACCACCGGGGGAGTGTATGCTCCAGTAATGAGGGGGACGGGGGAAGTGTAGGGCAGGCTAGACAGGTCCTGGTAGTGGGTGACTCTATTATTAGGGGGACAGACAGGGCAATCTGTCACAAAGACCGGGATCGCCGAACGGTGTGCTGCCTCCCTGGCGCTCGAGTCCGGCACATCGCGGATCGGGTTGACAGGTTACTGGGTGGGGCTGGCGAAGACCCAGCGGTCATGGTCCACATTGGCACCAATGACAAAGTGAGTGGTAGATGGAGGGTCCTTAAAAATGATTTCAGGGATCTAGGTAGGAAGCTTAGGGCAAGGACCTCCAAGGTAGTTTTCTCAGAAATACTACCAATCCCGCGAGCCACACAGGAGCGCCAACGGGAGGTTAGGGAGGTGAATAAGTGGCTAAAGAGTTGGTGCAAGGCAGAAAGGTTTGGGTTCATGGAGAACTGGGCCGACTTCGCTGTTGGCTACAGGCTCTACCGTAGGGACGGGCTGCACCTCAATGGGAAGGGTGCAGCGGTGCTGGGGAAGAAGATGGCTAATAGGTTGGAGGAGTTTTTAAACTAGAGACGGGGGGGGGAAACCAAGGAAATAGGTGGGATGTGAGGCAAGCAAGGGGGAAGGGGAGAAGTGAATATAATGAGGGTGGAGAGGGAGGTGGGGATAGTACAGTTAGATCGTTAGAGAAGAATAGGATGCTAAATAACCCCAAAGTTTTATCTTGCATGCTGACCAACGCAAGAAGCCTGACCAATAAGGCGGATGAGCTGCGGGCGCTTATATCGGAGGAGAGGTATGACATCGTAGGTATAACAGAGACTTGGCTAGACGATAGCTACGACTGGGCGGTAAATTTAACAGATTATAGTTTATTTAGAAGGGACCAGAAACAGGGGAAGGGCGGAGGAGTCTGCTTATATGTAAAGTCACGTCTAAAGCCCAGACTAAGGGAAGATATAGGAGAGGGAGAAGAGGGGGTCGAGTCCATGTGGGTAGAGATAGAGGGGGCAAAAAATAATAATAAAATATTACTGGGGGTCTGCTATAAGCCACCCAATATAACAGAGGAGAATGAGAAACTGCTATTAGGACAAATAGACAAAGTAGCAAAACATAATGAGGTGATTGTAATGGGGGACTTCAACTACCCGGATATTGACTGGGAAACAGAAACCTGTAGATCGCAGAAAGGAAAAAGGTTCTTGACAAATATCAAGGATAATTATCTCTCCCAACTAGTGTAGGAACCAACGAGAGGGAAGGCCGTGTTGGACTTAATATTGACTAATAGGCCTGATAGAATAACTAAGGTACAGATAGGGGGGCACCTAGGTAATAGCGATCATAATATTATCAATTTCAAAATGCCCTTCAGTAGGGTTATCAATAAGGGAACAACTAAAACATTAAACTTTAGGAGGGTGATGTTTGATCAGCTGAAAGAAAACCTTCAACTTATAGACTGGGACAAAGTTCTTAATCAAGGAAATACGAATAGTAAATGGGAAACCTTCAAAAGAATTCTGAATACTCAGTGCGAGAGGTATATACCGTATGGGAATAAAAGGGCCAGAAATAAGAGGAAACCAATATGGTTGAATAAGAACGTAAAAGGGGCGTTAAATAGCAAAAAAGAGGCATTCAAGAGATTAAAACAGGAAAACAGCAAGGAGGCACTAATGTGTTACAAGGAAAAAACGAGAACCTGCAAAAAACAAATAAAAATAGCAAAGGAGGAAACAGAGAGACGTATTGCTAGGGAAAGTAGATCAAATCCCAAACTGTTCTTTACGTATATAAATAGTAAAAGGATTAAATCGAATAATATTGGATCGATAAAAAGTGATGAAGGCAAAATCATAGAGAAAGATGAGGATAAAGCTAATCTATTAAATAAATTTTTTTCGTCAACTTTCACAAAGGAAAAAGAACTAACAGGAGAAATGAGAAGTGACAAGCTTAATCCTCCACTAAGTATGACAAATCTAACCCAAGCTGGGGTACAGAAACGCCTCAGTAACATTAAAATAAACAAATCACTAGGACCTGATGGCATACACCCACGGGTACTAAGGGAACTAAGTAATGTGATAGACAGACCGTTATATCTTATATTTAAGGACTCTGTTGAGACTGGGTCTGTACCACTTGATTGGCGACAGGCGAATGTAGTGCCAATATTCTAAAAGGGAGCAAAAAGTAACACCGGAAACTATCGGCCGGTGAGTCTGACGTCCGTTGTGGGCAAAATTTTTGAAGGCTTTATTAATGAGGCAATCATGGAGCATCTTGATGCTAATAATCTATTAACCCCGAACCAACATGGATTCATGAGGAATCGTTCCTGCCAAACAAACCTGATTGACTTCTACGAGGAGGTTAGCTCTCGAGTAGATCAGGGGGAACCAGTGGATGTCGTGTATCTCGACTTCTCAAAAGCGTTCGATAGCGTGCCACATAATAGGTTGGTATACAAAATGAGAATGATGGGGCTGGGGGAAAATGTCTGCAAGTGGGTAGCTAACTGGCTAAAGGATAGAAGGCAGAGGGTGGTTATAAATGGAATATACTCAGATTGGGTAAGCGTCACTAGTGGGGTACCACAGGGGTCTGTACTAGGCCCAATGTTATTTAATATCTTTATTAACGACATAGTCAACGGGATAAATAGAAAAATATCAATATTTGCAGATGACACAAAGTTATGTAAAACAATTAATACAAAAGAGGATAGTGAAGACCTACAGAGGGATTTGGATAAGCTGGGTAGGTGGAGCATTAAATGGCAAATGAGGTTTAACGAGGAGAAATGTAAGGTCATACATATGGGAAGGAAAAATGGAAGTCACCAGTACTCACTGAATGGGAAATCATTGGGGAATTCAGAGATGGAGAAGGACTTGGGCATCTTGATTGATAGCAAACTAAATTGGAGTGCCCAAAGTCAGGCCGCTGCTGTAAGGGCAAACAGGGTAATGGGATGTATCAGAAGAGGTATAGCTGCAAAGGATGAGAACATTGTTCTTCCACTGTACAAAGCACTGGTCAGACCACACTTGGAATACTGTGCTCAGTTATGGGCCCCAATATATAGAAAGGATATAAATGAGCTTGAAAAGGTACAAAGGAGGGCAACAAAATTAATAAGGGGAATGGAGGGACTGCAATACCCAGAGAGGTTGGCAAAACTAGGACTATTCAGCCTGGAAAAGAGAAGGTTGAGGGGAGACATAATAAATGTGTACAAATATGTTAGGGGACAGTATAGAGACCTTGCCCGGGATTTGTTCAAAAGGAGGGATATTACGGTAACAAGAGGGCATTCACTAAGACTGGAAGAGAAAAGGTTTCAGCACCAGCATAGGAAGGGGTTCTTTACAGTAAGAGCAGTGAGAATATGGAATTCACTGAGTGAGGAGACGGTAATGTCGGATTCACTAAACCAGTTCAAGCGGGGACTGGATGCTTTTCTAGATACCAGGCAGATTTCTGCATATACTTAAAAATAGAATAAAATAGTAGGTTGATACAGGGATTTATTCTGACTGCTGGTTTCAGAGTCGGGAGGGAATTTTTCCTCAGGTGAAGATTGGCTAAATCATTTGGGGTTTTTGCCCTCCTCTGGATCAACTTTAGCAATTACAGAACTAACAGGTCGAACTTGATGGACGCAAGTCTTTATTCGGCTTTACTAACTATGTAACTATGTAACTATGGAATGGATTTTGCAATGATTTACCACTGTTGTCTTCTGTGGGCGTTTTTGAGTGCCCAAGCTCAGCAGTATGCTCTTTTTTTTGCAGAATGTACTAAACTGTTGATTTGGCCACTCCTAACATTTCTACTGTCTTTTTTTTTTAACCTAATGATTAGTGATGAGCGAGCACTAAAATGCTTGGGTGCTCGTTGCTCTGGTCAAGCAAATTGGAATGCTCGGGTGATCGACCCGAGCAATGAGCCCAATATAAGTCTATGGAAAACTCAAGCACTTTTCTGGCGCCAAACCCCCCTCCCTGGAGCTCTGCAGGCGGCCTTAAAATTGCCCTAATCGATGGAAACAGTGCTCAAATGACATGAGAACAGCATGGGGATCTCCCCAGGAAGAATTTCTGACTCCCAGGTCACTGCTGTGAACAATGTTGTCACAGTATTATGCCACTTTTATGGACTAACAATAAAACATACAAAAACAAAAACAAAATGGATTTTCCTGGAAATAAAGATTAAGGAATATCCTTTCCAGGGTAATGACTTGCATATAAGGCAAAGTAATTAACCCCCCAAAAAATGCTCCTCCACACCTTGGGCTATGTTCACATGTAACGTTTTTGATGCGTTTTTGCACTTTGGCATTGCTTTCAAAGGGTGAAAAATACCTTAACCGGTAAATTTCATTTTAACATTTTACTACCTTATCTGCCCATGTGGTATGTGACTCTGCTATACAATTATTGCATATGCAGTGACTGAAAGGGCTGCCTCAAATTTGGAAAAACCCCAATGCCAATTTAAAGACACATAGAGGAGGGCCTCAGCCCACTCCTTTACAATGGTAACAATTTTTTTTTAATGAGGACCTCCTTTACATCTATTAAAAGGGGTATTGTAGTGCGTCCAATTTTTTGGCAGCCCTTGCAGTCACTCCATGGGCATTACCGCTATAGGAGACCCACTCCTTAATAATGGGAACAATTATTTTAATGAGAACCTACTGTCACGGGTGTGTCAGACATGATAGACTGTCGCCCTGCAGTTGGTCGCAGAAAATCTCTTTATTTAGCAATACAGACACCTTCTTAGATCTGTCTGATTCTAGGACCCTGCGGCAACCTCCCTCCTGCTAATTGACACCCAGGCCTGGTGTTATGATCTGCTACAGGGACTAAGGAAAGACAGGAGAACTGTCCCTACAATAGAACTAAACTAGATCCCTACGATGTAACGGGAAACCTGATCCTGTGATCAGACCAGCTAAAGTCCTCGGCTAGTCTGAACGAAGACCTATAGATGTGAGGGAGGGATCCCTACAAGAACTAGGGACTGGGATAAGTTTGGACACCTCCTAGCAGAAATAGTAGCAGTCAAAGACAGACACACAACAAAAAGCATAGAGGTCAGAAGACCTAGCAAAACTAACAGAGAACGGCAACAGAGCACCAAGCTAGCTCAAGAGTAGTAAATACAATGAAGTCCAGCAAGACCAGGAGGGCGGAGCCGGATTAAATAGGCAAAAATGGTCATGTGACCAGAAAACTAAAAAAAACCTAACAGGAGAGTTCTAACACCTGGGTGTTTAAATCCTTTCTGTTTGCTACAGGGAGGTGCTGGTGATATTCACATGTTCCCTTGTGAAGGCTTGGAGCTATTGCAGTCTGTTTACTTCCTCTGTGGTGCTAGGAGGACGTTTGGTGTAATCTCTCTGAAGTCTGCTCTAGCTAAGTTACTTTCCCCCGTGTTTGTCTCCCTTGTTGTCTTTAGTTGTTAGTGGGGACTGACTAGTGCCCTTCCCTATCCAGGGTCAAGTTCTAGGGAAATACAGGGTTTAGATTCCTGTGTGGCGATTGGTGAGGAACCAATATAGAGATGATAGGGGAGACAGGGTGATATCAGATCGGCCTAGCAGGTCTCCACCCCCCTTATCCTAGTTTCTGGGCTCCCTTCCCCTCTTCCCTTTGTGTTGCACTTAGTCTTTCCAACACCTTGCATGACACCTCCTCTACATCTCTTCAAAGGTGTATTGGAGTGCGTTCAATTTTTTGCCAGCCCTTGCAGTCACTGTATGGGCATTACCACTAAAGGAGACCCACTCCTTAATAATGGGAACAATTTTGTTTAATGAGGACCTACTCTACGTCTCTTCAAAGGGGTATTGGAGTGCGTTCTAATTTTTGGCAGCTCTAGAAAATGCTGCACACACAATAGCAGTATAGGAGACCCACTGCTTTATAATCGGAACATTTTTTTTAATGAGGCCTTTCTCGACGTCTCTTCAAAGGGGTATTGGAGTGTGTCCTTATTTTTGGCAGCCCTTGCAGTCACTGCATATACAATAACAGTATAGGAGACCCACTCCTGAATAATGGGAACAACAAAGCATAGCCGACTGATGGCTCTCTAACAATAGTGAGGGATGACTGCTGGCCCTCTAACAATAGTAAGGGGTGCCTGATGGCCTTGTAAAAATAGGCTTTGTGACTTTCACAGTCCCTCCTTCAGAAATGAAACAGGATGTGTCTGATTATGTCTCACTCATCACATGGCCAGATAAGGTAATAAAAAGTTAAAATTACAATTACTGGTGAATGTATTTCTAACCGTTGAAAGCAATGCCAAAGGGGAAAAGCACATCAAAAACGCTAAGTGTGAACATAGGCCAAGGTGTGGAGGAGCATTTTTGTTTTTGGTTATTTATTTTGCCTTATTTACAAGTCATTATCCTGGAAAGAATGTTCCTTAACATTTTTTCCAGGAAAATCTATTTTTGGCTTAGTTTTCGTATGTTTAATTGTTAGTCCGCAAATGTTGCGTAATACTCTGACAACATTGTTCACAGCAGTGACCTGGGAGTCAGAGAAGCTTCCAGGGGTCTTCTCCATGCTGCTCACTTATCATTTGAGCACTGTATCCATCGATTTGGCCAATTTTTAGGTCTCCGCCAGACCACCGGGTTGGGGGGGGGGGGCGCCGGAAAAATGCTCGTGTTTCCGATTGACTTACATTGGGCTCATTGCTCGGGTTGAGCACCCGAGAATTACGATTTGCTCGTCCCGAGCAATGAGCACCCGAGCATTTTAGTGATCTCTCATCACTAGTAATGGCTTGTTTTTTATATTGGTACCATTTTTGGGCATGTGACAATTTTTGATCACTTTCTATTCCATTTTTGGGAGGCAGAATAAACACAAACTAACAATTCAGGAATTGTTTTTTTATGTCGTTTTGCATGTGGTAAAATTGATAAGGAAGCTTTATTCTTCGGGTCAGTACATTAACAGTGATACTACATTTATATAATTTTTTATGTTTTGGCGCTTTTACACAATAAAAACTATTTTATAGAAAAAATAATTTTTTTGCATTGCTTTATTCTGAGAGCTATAACTTTTTATTTTTCGGCTGATGGAGCTGTATAGTGGATTGTTTTTTGCCACTAGATGACATTTTCAGTGGTACCATTTTTATTTACATTCATCTTTTTGATCGCTTTTTATTCCAACTTTTGTTTGGAGGTTTGATGATCAAGCGCCGATTTTGCTTCGTTTTTTACTTTTTTTAGGGTGTTCACTAAAGGTGCAAACTAGTAGGAAAATTTTATAGGTCAAGTTTTAATGTTTCTTTTTTTCATAATAATATTTATTTATGGGTACAATATATATATATCTATATATATATATATATAGATATATATATATATATATACAGTACAGACAAAAAGTTTGGACACACCTTCTCATTTCCATTTTTTTCTGTATTTTCATGACTATGAAAATTGTACATTCACACTGAAGGCATCAAAACTATGAATTAACACATATGGAATTATATACTTAACAAAAAAGTGTGAAACAACTGAAAATATGTCTTATATTCTAGGTTCTTCAAAGTAGCCACCTTTTGCTTTCATGACTGCTTTGCACACTCTTGGCATTCTCTTGATGAGCTTCAAGAGGTAGTCACCAGAAATGGTCTTCCAACAATCTTGAAGGAGTTCCCAGAGATGCTTAGCACTTGTTGGCACTTTTGCCTTCACTCTGCGGTCCAGCTCACCCCAAACCATCTCGATTGGGTTCAGGTCTGGTGTCTGTGGAGGCCAGGTCATCTGGCTTAGCACCCCATCACTCTCCTTATTGGTCAAATAGCCCTTACTCAGCCTTGAGGTGTGTTTGGGGTCATTGTCCTGTTTAAAAATTAATGATGGTCCAACTAAATGCAAACCGGATGGAATAGCATGCCGCTGCAAGATGCTGTGGTATCCATCTGGTTCAGTATGCCTTCAATTTTGAATAAATCCCCAACAGTGTCACCAGCAAAGCACCCCCACACCATCACATCTCCTCCTCCATGCTTCACGGTGGGAACCAGGCATGTAGAGTCCATCCCTTCACCTTTTCTGCGTCGCACTAAGACACGGTGGTTGGAACCAAAGATCTCAAATTTGGACTCATCAGACAAAAGCACAGATTTCCACTGGTCTAATGTCCATTCCTTGTGCTCTTTAGCCCAAACAAATCTCTTCTGCTTGTTGCCTGTCCTTAGCAGTGGTTTCCTAGCAGCTATTTTACCATGAAGGCCTGCTGCACAAAGTCTCCTCTTAACAGTTGTTGTAGAGATGTGTCTGCTGCTAGAAATCTGCGTGGCATTGACCTGGTCTCTAATCTGAGCTGCTGTTAACCTGCGATTTCTGAGGCTGGTGACTCGGATAAACTTATCCTCAGAAGCAGAGGTGACTCTTGGTCTTCCTTTCCTGGGGCGGTCCTCATGTGAACCAGCTTCTTTGTAGCGCTTGATGGATTTTGCAACTGCACTTGGGGATATTTTCAAAGTTTTCCTAATTTTTCGGACTGACTGACCTTCATTTATTAAAGTAATGATGGCCACTAGTTTTTCTTTACTTAGCTACTTTTTTCTTGCCATAATACAAATTCTAACAGTCTATTCAGTAGGACTATCAGCTGTGTATCCACCAGACTTCTGCACAACACAACTGATGGTCCCAACCCCATTTATAAGGCAAGAAATCCCACTTATTAAACCTGAGAGGGCACACCTGTGAATTGAAAACCATTTCCGGTGACTACCTCTTGAAGCTCATCAAGAGAATGCCAAGTGTGTGCAAAGCAGTCATCAAAGCAAAAGGTGGCTACTTTGAAGAACCTAGAATATAAGACATATTTTCAGTTGTTTCACACTTTTTTGTTATCTATATAATTCCACATGTGTTAATTCATAGTTTTGATGCCTTCAGTGTGAATGTACAATTTTCATAGTCATGAAAATACAGAAAAATCTTTAAATGAGAAGGTGTGTCCAAACTTTTGGTCTGTACTGTATATATATATTTTTTTATTATTATTATTATTATTTTTTTTTTTTTATATTTTTACAACTTTTTTTACTTTTTTTTTCACTTTTTTTCTTAGTCCCACAACGGGACTTTCACTTTTAGCAGTCTGATCGCAGTTATAAGGTAAAGAAATGCAGGATCACTGCTATACCTCATAACTGTCAGTTCTGCACTGACACAAGTTAGTTTGATCATGCACTGCACATGATCAAACTAACTTACTGGTGCCTGGTGACCCGGATGTCATCATGACGACATCAGGTCACCATGGCAACGGACGGCACCCCACGCTGATAGTGCGGGGTCTGCGATCCAAGGGCAGAGGGGCTTCTGTCCCTGCTGCCACCGCACCTGGCACTGAGTGCCGGCTGCCAGCTGTCAGAATTAGCTGACACCCGGCGGAAATCGCGTCCGTACAGAGGCTGCAATAATATGTCCCTGGTCAATAAGGCCCAGGAACATATCATTACGCACAATGTTAGAAAGGAGTTAAAAGGAAACAGAACTCTATATAGCAATTTTTTATACTGAAAATCTGACATAGTGTTCTAAACAAATTGCAACTTATGCCCTTTACTAAGATTGCTGTGCTAAATTACAGGTTTGCATCTACAGTACAATCTCTGAGAAGTGGCAAACGGCCTTGAAGGTTCTCATATCCTTTAATTCAGGAACTCAGTGATGGCCTGAGATGACAGGATTGTGATCTTATCGCATCATTATAGAAGATCACATTGGCTATGGATTTCAACTTGAAATCTGAACCAGAACCAGTTTATAAGCTCTGCAATATACAAGGTCCGGAATCACACAATTAACTTTTTGACCATAATAGTGACAAAAAAGAGAAAGACACTTTAGAGATTAAGGGAGCATATTTTCTCAAATATATACTTAGGCAATTTCATCTTATAAGCATTATTTTTTATTTTTATGATCAGGGAGTAATTTTTTTTACATATTCCCTGCTAGTTTCCAGTTAATGCACACTAGATTACTGAGGAAGTAAGGGAGGATAAAGTGTAAATAACTAGAAATTTCTCCCATGACTCCATAATCATTATTTCTAGCTAAAGAAGACATTTAATATTTCCCACTTAGCTGTTAATTTTGTTTAATGATTTGATATATAACTAATTGATATTCAGAGATATAAACGGGCATGTGTCATTGGATATCACAGCTGCTGTAATACCAAAATTAACAGCCAATGTTGCAAAACTATCAGTTTTTCCTAGATGAACATATATTTATCATAATATGGACAATTAAAGTAAAATTCTAATATTGAACTTATAAGAATAACTACCGCACTCAGTTAGTCAAATTTGTTATGTTTTACTTATTAATTACATAATAACAATACATTTAAAATTGAACAACTATTTTGTATTGAGAACACGTAGATACGTACATGTTTCAAATTGATCCCTACTTGCATAAATCCACAGTATCACTGATGTTGCTTATACCGTATATGGAAAGGGAACAAAACAGGTGCTCAGTTGGTGGTGACCTAAATAAATAAAAATAAATTGTATATAAGATAAAAAGCAGGTTTAAAAATGCCTGTATTTGGATAATATTAATAGAGATATCTAAAAGGGCTTGACCCTTTAAATTGGAAGAGTGCTATCCATCGTTTTTATGGATAGCACTCATACCCATCTTATTCCATTGGGCTGTGCATATGTGCAAATTTTTTATTGGGACCGAGAGGTCCAAGGAAAAAAAATATAGCATGCACGATTTGCCTCCGAGAGATGGATGGCACTTCCTCTTTCATGCCTGTGGGTTCATGAAAAAATTGGACTGCACTCAGTGCTCTCCAATATTCACAGACTGACATAATGAAGAAGGTACAGTAACTTTTTTTTCCTCTCCACCTCCGAGAAAATCAGATCACACTCTGATTACACTCTGATCTAACTCTGATCAGAGTATGATTAACATAATCGGACTGATTTTCTCGAATGAAGATAAAATAGTCGTTTGCACCGCTCCTAATAGAAGTTCATTTTTCAAACTGTGTGGGCATTCGCATTGGTCAGCTCTATGATTAAACAGATAGGACAAACAATGCATACATAAAGTGCATGTGGTCTTAGTTAAAAAAGCATTAATGGTCATAAATCATTAGTTATTTAGTACATATGTTTCATATACACACGTGCTCAAAATTGTTTGTACCCCTCGTTTAATGAAAGAAAAACCCACAATGGTCACAGAAATAACTTGAATCTGACAAAAGTAATAATAAATTAAAAATCTATGAAAATGAACAAATGAAAGTCAGACATTGCTTTTCAACCCTGCTTCCACAGAATTAAAACAAAAGTTAAACTCATGAAATAGGCCAGAACAGAAATGATGGTACCCCTGAAAATAATGTGGCAAAAGGGACATGTTAAATCAAATTGGGTCCACTAATTAGCATCACAGGTGTCTATAATCTTGTAATCAGTCAGTGGGCCTGTATATAGGGCTACAGATACTCACTGTGCTGTTTGGTGACATGGTGTGTACCACACTCAACATAGACCAGAGGAAGCAAAGGAAAGAGTTGTCTCAGGAGATTAGAAAGAAAATTATAGACAAGCATGTTAAAGGTAAAGGTTATAAGACCATCTCCAAGAAGCTTGATGTTCCTATGACAACAGTTGCACATATTATTCAGAAATTTTAGATCCATGGGACTGTAGCCAACTTTCCTGGACGTGGCCGCAGGAGGAAAATTGAAGACAATTCAAAGAGACAGTTAATACGAATGGTAACAAAAAAGCCCAGGATAACTTCTTAAGAGATTAAAGGTGAACTTCAAGCTCAAGGAACATCAGTGTCAGATCACACCATTCGTCGTTGTTTTATCCAAAGTGGACTACATCGGAGACTACCAAGGAGAACCCCATTGTTGAAAAAAAATCCTAAAAAATCCAGACTGGAATTTGCCAAACTACATGTTGAAAAGCCACAAAACTTCTGGAAGTATGTCATATGGACAGATGAGACAAAAATGGAAGTTTTTGGCAAGGCATATCAGCTCTATGTTCACAGATGGAAAAATGAAGCATATCAAGAAAAGAACACTGTCCCTACTATGAAACATGGAGGAGGCTCTGTTATGTTCTGGGGCTGCTTTGCTGCATCTGGCACAGGGTGTCTTGAATCTGTGCAGGGTACAATGAATTCTCAAGACTACAGTATCAAGGGATTCTAGGGAGAAATGTGGTGCCCAGTGTCAGAAAGCTTGGTCTTTGTCACAGGTCATGGGTCTTGCCACAGGATAATGACCCAAAACACACAGCTAAAAACACCCAAGAATGGCTAAGAGGAAAACATTGGACTATTCTGAAGTGGCCTTCTATGAGCCCTGACCTACTGTAAATCCTATTGAGCATCTTTGGAAAGAGCTGAAACATGCCATCTGGAAAAAGCAATCTTCAAACACGAGACAACTGGAACAGTTTGCTCATGAGGAGTGGGCCAAAATACCTGTCGAGAGGTGCAGAAGTCTCATTGACAGTTACAGTAATCGTTTGATAACAGTGATTGCCTCAAAAGGTTGTTCAACAAAATATTAAGTTAAGAGTACCATCATTTCTGTCCAGGCCTATTTCATGAGTTTATTTTTTTTTTAATTCTGTGGAGGCAGGGTTGAAAAGCAATGTCTGACTTTCATTTGTTCCTTTTCATAGACTTTTAATTTATTATTACTTTTGTCAGATTCAAGTAATTTCTGTGACCAGTGTGGGTTTTTCTTTCAATAAACGAGGGGTACCAACAATTTTGACTACATGTGTAAGTGCATTTAAGGATTCAAAATATAGATCCATTTACTTGTGTTAATTCAGAATAAGTGCTTACTAATAATGTGCACTTAGGCTCTGATTCTGAATTAGCACAGGTACAGGATTCATTATTTTGTCTCCTTAAGTGCACTTATATGAAATGGCTGATGTTCATAGTAGATTTTACTATCTACTGCAAATTTGTGTTATTGGAGCATGTAGTACAAGCGATCAGACACTCACAGGTTCAAGACACTTAAGACCACATGCACACGTTGAGTATTTGGTCAGTATTTTACATCAGTATTTGTAAGCCAAAATCAGGAGTAGAACAATGAGAGGAAAAATATAATAGAAACACATCACCACTTGCCCACTCCAGGTTGTGGCTTATAAAAAAAGCTGAGGTAAAATACTGAACAAATACTCAACGTGTGCATGTGGCCTAAGGGAACTAAAAATAAAGTAAACAGAAAAAAAGTTTAAAATAATTAAAAAATATATATCTTTAGCACTCATTAAAATTAAAGAAATGTAAGAAATTAAAAAATTACACGTTATATTACTTTGTTGGTAAAAGTCTGATCTTTCATTATTGAGAAAAATATTTTAAATGACAGAGCTTTGGTTTTTCAGTTGCAATCAGAAGCAATATAAACATTCAATCTATTATAAAATTATATTGACAATACTGTCAGCTCGCTACACCAAAAACAAGATCTCACACAGCTTTATCGACCAAAATTTTTGCATCAATTTCCTAATTTTGTTTCACTAATTAAATTAAAAAAAAGTTTGGCATTGCTGTAATTGTACTGAAGGAGAATGATAAATAATTTGTATAATAATATGAATATCGTATAAAAAAAACACCTTAAAAACTATTTGCGTTATTGTATTTTTTTTCACAATTTCACCTCATTTGGACTTTTTCCCCTGTTTAAACAGTTGATTAAATGGTGAAATAAGTGGTGCAATTCAAAACTGAAACTTTTCCCGCAAAAATCAAGCACTCATAAGGCTTTATCGATGGAAAAATGAAAAAGTTATGGCTTTTGGAAGAAGGAGAGGAAAAAGCGAAAATGCAAAAATGGAACATCTCCTGTTCGGGATGGGGTTAAAGAGGAAACACATATCATACAGTAAGCAGTTATTTTAAGTTAGCAAATAGAAGTTTTACATCCAGCTTAAAAAAATGAATTTAGAGATTGGACATGCATTGTGATCTGACGCTCACCAGCAAAAATTCCAATAGTCAAAAAATCCTAAATATAGGGCAATGCAAGTTTTCAGCAAGTCACAATGTTCAGGTCATGCTCCTCAGATGTATTATGTATTGTAACATAATCTGAAAGTTATAACAAACTTTTAATATTTTGTACTTAAAAACAAGAGAGATAAAATATCTGCTATGATTCAAGTACACAACACTGTTACAATTTTCAAAGAGCACAGCCACACCCTCCAAATTTGGCATTTGCTATCTCACTGGACTGTAACAATTCATTTGGCAATGACGTGTTGCTGTCCTAATGTCTCATTCGTATAAAGAAACTTGGCAGTTTTTTCTAAGTAGTCTTTAGAAATTATAATGGAAAATTAGTATTCTAGATGTCTACATTCATAAATAACAAGTTAAGGGAGTTATCTCGGACTTTCTTTAGTTTTTTTGTATGGGGCTAAGAACTTACCGGCAAGTTGTTGCTTAACTACCTGCCCGTTCTGCCCAGCAACAATTTCTGCCGGCTCAGGTGGTATTCCTACTACCTTGGACCTCACGTAAACAGAGAGCTTTTTATCTGTCTCGTGTACTGATGCTCCACCATATACAGTACTGAATTCCATCACTTTACAACATCTCAAACCAGGCAGAGTCTACACACTCTCCGTGCCATGAGTAGCACCTTGTTCATGCAGGTATATTTATTTAAAAAAAAAAATATGATCAAATTGAGAATGTATGTCATGCAAGGAGCATGAGTTACTTTTCCCAACTGCAGGACAGCTGCAATGCTCCTGGCTTTTTTTGCATACTAAGTTGCTTAGTAGTAGCTGACAGAGAGCCATTCAGCATGACATTTGCTGCTTCATACAGAGGAACAACTTCTCCAATATTGGACTTTTGTTGCCCATGCTCAGAAACTGTAAAACATCATTGCAGTGATTCAGCTTAGAAGAACGAAAACACAGGGAAGGGAGTGGATGCAACATTCTGTCTTGCTGTTGAAGATAAGAAGATATCCATTAATGAGAATGGGAAGAAGGTGAATAAGTGCTTTGTAATGTTGGAACCAGACCAATTGCCAAACTATGTAGGTGTCATCCATTTATGGTGGTGCATTATTGCTGCTAAAAACATTGCCACTGGACCATGAAAGTCATGTACTGTCCTGACTATGACAGCTGCTGTCAACAGTGGAGTACATCTTGCCACACTATACAGTACATTTTTAATTTTAAGTGTATTTCAGAACTCACAAGCCTCCACTATGCCTTATGCACACAATTGTTTTACAACTTAGTACAAATTTCAAGTTGTACAAAGCCATAATATGGAACCATAAATGTCTTTGAATCCTTCCAGTACAGGAGCTCATACAGAGGTGGAGTTTTATATGACAAATTATGTGAGGCTGGAGAAGACGGGCCAGTGAAGAGCAGAAAACAGAAATGCGGTAATTTGGTTTATTTGTCAACGCGTTTCGAAGTATCACACTTCTTCATCACAATAACCACAATCATTGTGATTTGTCCTAATGAAGAAGTGTGATACTTTTGAAACGCGTTGACGAATAAAACACATTCCTGCATTTCTATTTTCTGTTCTTCACTGACCTGTCAGCAGCGCAGATTTTAATCCATCCTTCTCCAGCCTCACGTGTTTTCCATTCAGTGGGTCTGCAGCAGCCTTTTTCAAGCATTTAAAGTGGTTGTGACTACACAACCCCATCAGTTGAGCTCATTTGCCCACATTTTCCTTTATTCTATCTGTATAACATAGAATATTGCACTCATTGTCTTTCCAGCTCATCTAACCTATATGACAAATTATGAAATGCTCCATTGAGTGCTGTATTCTGAAAATGATTTCGAATGCAGAATAGCACAGTGCTATACAAAGCCAGCATTCACTTGTTTATGGGGTACCTATAGCCCTGTAGTATGGAGCAATAGTGTCTACATATGTTGTGCCATGACACAGTCTTTAAAGTCTATGCTTTGTTCAGGTTTTTAATTCTGCTGACAAGATGACTAAGGAAAAGCTGTACAAGTCAGTCTTAACTATGAACATTACTTGATCATCTAAACTCTAGTTATGTGACTCTTCATTTTTAGTCAGCTCTAGCTTACTCTTGTTAAGACTTAAGATGAGTGATGAGTAGTGATGAGCGATACCTTCCGATATCGGGAAATATTGGATCGGATTGGATCGGACCAATACCCAAAAAATATCGGATATAGCCGATTCCGATACCGGAAACTAATGCAAGTCAATGGGACACAAATATCGGAATGAAAATAAACCCTTCCTTTCCTTGTAGGTTAATTCTACATGAAGGAAAACAACTAAGAATAATGTAGAATGTATTGGGGGAGGTGGAGGAGACATTAAAGGCATAGAGGTTTAGCCCAATCAAATGGAATAGCAGGAATTAATATATTTTTTAAGACGTTTGGAGTTACAAAGATATTGACTAAGTTAAGCTTTTTTATATTTGGTCATATATTTATGTTTCACTACTTCCATGCTCTTCACCTTCCTTTTTACTTCTCCCACACTTTCTCCTTCATCATCCTCAGCAGTAGCATCTTTTTCATCAACTTCTTCTTCACCTTATTCATCTTCTTCTTCTTTACCTTCTTCCTATTATTTTTTTTTTTACATTCTTCATATTCTTCTTATTCAACTATTATTCTTCTTCATATTCTACTTCTTCATCTTCTTCATATTCTTCTTCTTCATCATATTCTTATTTGTGATAGCCATTCCTGTAGTTGTTATCTATAAAAGTTTGAAGATTACACCTTCCATTCTGCCTGTCACAAAAGATTTGCAACAGGATTTGTCCGCGTTCAGTTTGGCCTGCAGCAGCAGGTATTTTCCAGGGGCACCACGAGGAGGAACGGACTCACCCCCATACACTGCTTAGTCTTCTTCTGCTTATAATTTATATATTATCTTTTGCTCTGATTATTAGTCTTATGCTTAATGCTCTTCTGCCTTTTGTTCGGCAGCTTCTTGTTCTTCTGCTTCTTGGTCTTCTGTCTCTTGTTCTTCTGTATATTGGTGGTTGTTTTCTTGTTCTTTGTCCTCTTGGTCATCTTCTTCAGGGTCATCTTCTTGGTCTTCTTTGGGTTGGTCTTCAGGGTCATTGTCTTCAGGATCGTCGTCTTCGGGGTCCTCGTCTTCTTCGGGGTGGTCTTCAGGGTCGTCGTCTTCAGGGTCGTCGTCTTCGGAGTCGTCGTCTTCTTCGGGGTGGTCTTCAGGGTCATTGTCTTCAGGGTCGTCGTCTTTGGGGTCGTCGTGTTCTTCAGGGTGGTTTTCAGGGTCGTCGTCTTCAGGGTCGTCATCTTCGGGGTCCTCGTCTTCTTTGGGGTGGTCTTCAGAGTTATCGTCTTCAGGGTCGTTGTCTTCAGGGTCCTCGTGTTCTTCGGGGTCGTCTTCAGGGTCGTCGTCAGGGAGATCCAGAGTGATTACCAAAAACCATTAAAAAAAGCTTGAACTTGGAAATGTAGCAGAAGGTACAAGAAGGCTGAGGAACAGCCGAGAACCAGCTGACGGTACTGGAACCCGGATGGGTAGCAGAAGGTACAAGAGCCAATGGAACTACCGAGGATCCGCTGATGGTACTGGAACCCGGTTACTAAGCAGGAGGTACCTGTGCCAGAAAGCACTACCAAGGACCAGCAGACATTAGTGGAACTCAGATACCGAGAAGGAGGCACCTAAGCCAAAGGCACTGCCGAGAACCAGCTAACAGTACTGGAACCCAGATGGGTAACAGAAGGTACACATGAAAAAAATAGGTGCAAGGCCGCGAGCCGTCCGGAGTTACCGAAACCCACAGTCCTACAGGGGGTGCTTGTCCTATTGGCACTATGGAACCAGCCTTCATTGCCAGATCCCACAGCCCACATAGGAGTCACCTAAACTGCAGGCACCATAGAGTCGGCTAACCTGACCGCAACACGACAGGACAACGTATTGGAGGCAAAGTGACGATAACACTACCCGGAAACAGCTGGCGTGCTGAAACCAGGCTGGGCAGGAGGGAGTACCCGTGCCAAAGACACTGCTGGGAAACAGCTGGTGGTGCTGGAACCCAGGGTAAATACTGAAAACAGAGTGGAGCCAGAGACCTAATTGGAGCAAGTTTAAAATCAGTAGTAGTGTGAATGTGGACAGAGCAGGAGAAATTGCCAGACACATAGCAGGGGGTCAGCTGACGTTACTGAACCCCAATAATACTGGAGCAAGTGTGGACTGTGCAGACAACACTTCTGAGCAGCAACTGGCGGTGTTGGAGCCCAGGGTAAATACTGAAAACAGAGAGGGCCAGAGGCCTAATTGGAGCAACTTTAAAATCAGTAGAAGTGTCAATGTGGATAGAGCAGGAGAAATTGCTGGACACACAGCAGGGGAACAGCTGACGTTACTGAACCCCAATAACACTGGAGCAAATGTTGACTGTGCAGACAGCACTTCTGAGCAGCAACTGGCGGTGTTGGAGCCCAGGGTAAATACTGAAAACAGAGAGGAGCCAGGAGAGGCCTAATTGGAGCAACTTTAATATCAGTAGTAGTGTCAATGTGGACAGAGCAGGAGAAATTGCCGGACATACACCAGGGGAACAGCTGACGTTACTGAACCCCAATAACAATGGAGCTAGTGTTGACTGTGTAGATGGCACTTCTGAGCAGTAACTGGCGGTGTTCAAGCACAGGGTAAATACTGAAAACAGAGAGGAGACAGACAGAGGCCTAATTGGAGCAACTTTAAAATCAGTAGTAGTGTGAATGTGGACAGAGCAGGAGAAATTGCCAGACACACAGCAGGGGAATAGCTGACGTTACTGAACCCCAATAACACTGGAGCAAGTGTTGACTGTGCAGACAGCACTTCTGAGCAGCAACTGGTGGTGTTGGAGCCTAGGGTAAATACTGAGAACAGAGAGGAGCCAGACAGAGGCCTAATTGGAGAAACTTTAAAATCAGTTGTAGTATGAATTTGGACAGAGCAGGAGAAATTGCCGGACACACAGCAGGGGAACAGCTGACGTTACTGAACCCCAATAACACTGGAGCTTGTGTTGACTGCGCAGATGACACTTCTGAGCAGCAACTGGCGGTGTTGGAGCCCAGGGTAAATACTTAAAACAGAGAGGAGCCAGACAGAGGCCTAATTGAAGAAACTTTAAAATCAGTAGTGTGAATTTGGACAGAGCAGGAGAAATTGCCGGACACACAGCAGGGGAACAGCTGACGTTACTGAACCCCAATAACACTGGAGCAAGTGTTGACTGTGCAGATGGCACTTCTGAGCAGCAACTGGCGCTGTTGGAGCCCAGGGATTACAGTTCAGGTGGCAGAAACATGAACACAACAGGAGACCTGGATATTGTTGACAACCAATTATTTAATCTGGAGTAGGACTGGCATAGTCATGCGAGATCCAGGCCTTGTTCATTTTCAGAAAAGTAAGCTGGTCAACGTTATCGGAGGATAGTCGCATGCGACGATCTGTTATTACACCACCTGTGGCACTAAAGACTAGAGATGAGCGTTGTTCGACTCGAACTGTTCGCCAATCTCAAATTCGAGCTGTTTTGGGCGGTGTTCGAGCCGTTCGGCGAACACGAACAATTTTAAAAAAATTCGGCTTTTCGAGGTTATGTTCGATAACTGTTCGTGCACCAAAATCATAACTGCATTTTTTCTCAGTAATGCTGAAAATTAATGTTAATACGCAGTTTGAGTGTTCAGCGTGGCCCGGGGAGGGGCAGGGGATGGATCTATGCAGGAATAATGAAGATCTCCATTTTTTTTTCTCTTTCCCGCATTTACAGTGGGGAAGTGCAATCTGTCAGCCTATCAGCAGAGCACACACGGAGCGAACTGCTTTTTTTCACACAAGCAAGGGCATGTGTCATTGGCAGTGTATGTCACATGTCCTTGCCCTATAAGACCCAGCCATTTTCCCCGTCGCCACCATTTTCTCACTGCTGCAGCTGCGTGTTAGATGGCACCGCTGTTGCTGTGTGCGCTATACCTTGTTAATTTAAAGCCAATTTTCGCACAAATCTACAGATAGCTTGGGAGTAGGGAAGAGTTGTGATTGCAGTCCTTTTAAGGACTAGGTTACAGCATTTCCTACGACTTTTATCAGGCAGGTCTGTGCTCTTAAATAGATAGGTTGGGAGTAAAGACTAATTGTAATTGCAGTCCTTTTCAGGACTAAGTTACATCAGTTCCTATCAGTTTTTGCCAGGCAGGTCAGTGCCAGTGCTGTGCAAGTTTTTTTCACAGCATTTGGCTAAATCTAGCAAAGCTAATCCTTTTTGGCCTATTGCAGAGTGTGTTAGTCAGTGGAGTAGCCTATCTGTGTTGCAAGCTACACCACCTGTGTATAGAATACCAATTTTTTTACTGCACCTAGTGAAGTAAAACCTTTTGGGCATAGCATCATTCTATTAGTCCATCTATACTGACCTCCATAAGGTTGCAAATTGAATATAATTTTTTTCTGCATCAAGCTCTGAAAAAATATGATGCTCCACCATATACAGTACTGAATTCCATCACTTTACATCATCTCAAACCAGGCAGTGTCCACACACTCTCCGTGCCATGAGTAGCACCTTGTTCATGCAGGTATATTTATTTAAAAAAAAAAATATGATCAAATTGAGAATGTATGTCATGCAAGGAGCATGAGTTACTTTTCCCAACTGCAGGACAGCTGCAATGCTCCTGGCTTTTTTTGCATACTAAGTTGCTTAGTAGTAGCTGACAGAGAGCCATTCAGCATGACATTTGCTGCTTCATACAGAGGAACAACTTCTCCAATATTGGACTTTTGTTGCCCATGCTCAGAAACTGTAAAACATCATTGCAGTGATTCATCTTAGAAGAACGAAAACACAGGGAAGGGATTGGATGCAACATTCTGTCTTGCTGTTGGAGATAAGAAGATATCCATTAACGAGAATGGGAAGAAGGTGAATAAGTGCTTTGTAATGTTGGAACCAGACCAATTCCCAAACTATGTAGGTGTCATCCATTTATGGTGGTGCATTATTGCTGCTAAAAACATTGCCACTGGACCATGAAAGTCATGTACTGTCCTGACTATGACAGCTGCTGTCAACAGTGGAGTACATCTTGCCACACTATACAATACATTTTTAATTTTAAGTGTATTTCAGAACTCACAAGCCTCCACTATGCCTTATGCACACAATTGTTTTACAACTTAGTACAAATTTCAAGGTGTACAAAGCCATAATATGGAACCATAAATGTCTTTGAAGCCTTCCAGTACAGGAGCTCATACAGAGGTGGAGTTTTATATGACAAATTATGTGAGGCTGGAGAAGACGGGCCAGTGAAGAGCAGAAAACAGAAATGCAGTAATTTGGTTTATTTGTCAACGCGTTTCGAAGTATCACACTTCTTCATCACAATAACCACAATCATTGTGATTTGTCCTAATGAAGAAGTGTGATACTTTTGAAACGCGTTGACGAATAAAACACATTCCTGCATTTCTATTTTCTGTTCTTCACTGACCTGTCAGCAGCGCAGATTTTAATCCATCCTTCTCCAGCCTCACGTGTTTTCCATTCAGTGGGTCTGCAGCAGCCTTTTTCAAGCATTTAAAGTGGTTGTGACTACACAACCCCATCAGTTGAGCTCATTTGCCCACATTTTCCTTTATTCTATCTGTATAACAAAGAATATTGCACTCATTGTCTTTCCAGCTCATCTAACCTATATGACAAATTATGAAATGCTCCATTGAGTGCTGTATTCTGAAAATGATTTCGAATGCAGAATAGCTCTGTTGCACAGTGCTATACAAAGCCAACATTCACTTTTTTATGGGGTACCTATAGCCCTGTAGTATGGAGCAATAGTGTCTACATATGTTGTGCCATGACACAGTCTTTAAAGTCTATGCTTTGTTCAGGTTTTTAATTCTGCTGACAAGATGACTAAGGAAAAGCTGTACAAGTCAGTCTTAACTATGAACATTACTTGATCATCTAAACTCTAGTTATGTGACTCTTTATTTTTAGTCAGCTCTAGCTTACTCTTGTTAAGACTTAAGATGAGTGATGAGTAGTGATGAGCGATACCTTCCGATATCGGGAAATATTGGATCGGATTGGATCGGACCAATACCCAAAAAATATCGGATATAGCCGATTCCGATACCGGAAACTAATGCAAGTCAATGGGACACAAATATCGGAATGAAAATAAACCCTTCCTTTCCTTGTAGGTAAATTCTACATGAAGGAAAACAACTAAGAATAATGTAGAATGTATTGGGGGAGGTGGAGGAGACATTAAAGGCATAGAGGTTTAGCCCAATCAAATGGAATAGCAAGAATTAATATATTTTTTAAGACGTTTGGAGTTACAAAGATATTGACTAAGTTAAGCTTTTTTATATTTGGTCATATATTTATATTTCACTACTTCCATGCTCTTCACCTTCCTTTTTACTTCTCCCACACTTTCTCCTTCATCATCCTCAGCAGTAGCATCTTTTTCATCAACTTCTTCTTCACCTTATTCATCTTCTTCTTCTTTACCTTCTTCCTATTATTTTTTTTTTTACATTCTTCATATTCTTCTTATTCAACTATTATTCTTCTTCATATTCTACTTCTTCATCTTCTTCATATTCTTCTTCTTCATCATATTCTTATTTGTGATAGCCATTCCTGTAGTTGTTATCTATAAAAGTTTGAAGATTACACCTTCCATTCTGCCTGTCACAAAAGATTTACAACAGGATTTGTCCACGTTCAGTTTGGCCTGCAGCAGCAGGTATTTTCCAGGGGCACCACGAGGAGGAACGGACTCACCCCCATACACTGCTTAGTCTTCTTCTGCTTATAATTTATATATTATCTTTTGCTCTGATTATTAGTCTTATGCTTAATGCTCTTCTGCCTTTTGTTCGGCAGCTTCTTGTTCTTCTGCTTCTTGGTCTTCTGTCTCTTGTTCTTCTGTATATTGGTGGTTGTCTTCTTGTTCTTTGTCCTCTTGGTCATCTTCTTCAGGGTCATCTTCTTGGTCTTCTTTGGGGTGGTCTTCAGGGTCATTATCTTCAGGGTCGTCGTCTTCGGGGTCCTCATCTTCTTCGGGGTTGTCTTCTGGGTCGTCGTCTTCAGGGTCGTCATCTTCGGGTTGGTCTTCAGGGTCGTCGTCTTCAGGGTCTTCGTCTTCGGAGTCGTCGTCTTCTTCGGGGTGGTCTTCAGGGTCATTGTCTTCAGGGTCGTCATCTTTGGGGTCGTCGTGTTCTTCAGGGTGGTCTTCAGGGTCGTCGTCTTCAGGGTCATCATCTTCGGGGTCCTCGTCTTCTTTGGGGTGGTCTTCAGAGTCATCGTCTTCAGGGTCGTCGTCTTCGGGGTCCTCATGTTCTTCGGGGTGGTCTTCAGGGTCGTCGTCTTCAGGGTCGTCGTCAGGGAGATCCAGAGTGATTACCAAAAACCATTAAAAAAAGCTTGAACTTGGAAATGTAGCAGAAGGTACAAGAAGGCTGAGGAACAGCCGAGAACCAGCTGACGGTACTGGAATCCGGATGGGAAGCAGAAGGTACAAGAGCCAATGGAACTACCGAGGATCCGCTGATGGTACTGGAACCCGGTTACTAAGCAGGAGGTACCTGTGCCAGAAAGCACTACCAAGGACCAGCAGATATTAGTGGAACTCAGATACCGAGAAGGAGGCACCTAAGCCAAAGGCACTGCCGAGAACCAGCTAACAGTACTGGAACCCAGATGGGTAACAGAAGGTACACATGAAAAAAATATGTGCAAGGCCGCGAGCCATCCGGAATTACCGAAACCCACAGTCCTACAGGGGGTGCTTGTCCTATTGGCACTATGGAACCAGCCTTCATTGCCAGATCCCACAGCCCACATAGGAGTCACCTAAACTGCAGGCACCATAGAGTCGGCTAACCCGACCGCAACACGACAGGACAACGTATTGGAGGCAAAGTGACGATAACACTACCCGGAAACAGCTGGCGTGCTGAAACCAGGCTGGGCAGGAGGGAGTACCCATGCCAAAGACACTGCTGGGAAACAGCTGGTGGTGCTGGAACCCAAGGTAAATACTGAAAACAGAGTGGAGCCAGAGACCTAATTGGAGCAAGTTTAAAATCAGTAGTAGTGTGAATGTGGACAGAGCAGGAGAAATTGCCAGACACATAGCAGGGGGTCAGCTGACGTTACTGAACCCCAATAACACTGGAGCAAGTGTGGACTGTGCAGACAGCACTTTTGAGCAGCAACTGGCGGTGTTGGAGCCCAGGGTAAATACTGAAAAAAGAGAGGAGACAGAGGCATAATTAGAGCAAGTTTAAAATCAGTAGTAGTGTGAATGTGGACAGAGCAGGAGAAATTACCGGACACACAGCAGGGGATCAGCTAACGTTACTGAACCCCAATAACACTGGAGCAAGTGCTGACTGTGCAGACAGCACTTCTGAGCAGCAACTAGCTGTGTTGGAGCCCAGGGTAAATATTGAAAACAGAGATGAGCCAGAAGCCTAATTGGAGCAACTTTAAAATCAGTAGTAGTGTGAATGTGGACAGAGCAGGAGAAATTGACGGACACACAGCAGGGGATCAGCTGACGTTACCAAAACCAATAACACTGGAGCAAGTGTTGACTGTGCAGACGGCACTTCTGAGCTGCAACTGGCGGTGTTGGAGCCCAGGGTAAATACTGAAAACAAAGAGGAGCCAGAGGCCTAATTGGAGCAACTTTAAAATCAGTTGAAGTGTCAATGTGGACAGAGCAGGAGAAATTGCCGGACACACAGCAGGGGAACAGCTGACATTACTGAACCCCAATAACACTGGAGCAAGTGTTGACTGTGCAGATGGCACTTCTGAGCAGCAACTGGCGGTGTTGGAGCCCAGGGTAAATACTGAAAACAGGGAGGAGCAAGGAGAGGCCTAATTGGAGCAACTTTAAAATCAGTAGTAGTGTGAATTTGGACAGAGCAGGAGAAATTTCCCGACACACAGCAGGGGAACAGCTGACGTTACTGAATCCCAATAACACTGGAGCAAGTGTCGACTGTGCAGACGGCACTTCTGTGCAACAACTGGCGGTGTTGGAGCCCAGGGTAAATACTGAAAACAGAGGAGCCAGAGGCCTAATTTGAGCAAGTTTAAAATCAGAAGTAGTATGAATGTGGACAGAGCAGGAGAAATTGCCGGACACACAACAGGGGATCAGCTGACGTTACTGAACCCCAATAACACGGGAGCAAGTGTTGACTGTGCAGACAGCACTTCTGAGCAGCAACTAGCGGTGTTGGAGCTCAGGGTAAGTACTGAAAACAGAGAGGAGCCAGAGGCATAATTAGAGCAAGTTTAAAATCAATAGTAGTGTGAATGTGGACAGAGCAGGAGAAATTGCCGGACACACAGCAGGGGATCAGCTGACGTTACTGAACCCCAATAACACTGGAGCAAGTGTTTACTGTGCAGACAACACTTCTGAGCAGCAACTGGCGGTGTTGGAGCCCAGGGTAAATACTGAAAACAGAGAGGAGCCAGAGTCCTAATTGGAGCAACTTTAAAATCAGTAGAAGTGTCAATGTGGATAGAGCAGGAGAAATTTCTGTACACACAGCAGGGGAACAGCTGACGTTACTGAACCCCAATAACACTGGAGCAAGTGTTGACTGTGCAGACAGCACTTCTGAGCAGCAACTGGCGGTGTTGGAGCCCAGGGTGAATACTGAAAACAGAGAGGAGCCAGGAGAGGCCTAATTGGAGCAACTTTAAAATCAGTAGTAGTGTCAATGTGGACAGAGCAGGAGACATTGCCGGACATACAGCAGGGGAACAGCTGACGTTACTGAACCCCAATAACAATGGAGCTAGTGTTGACTGTGTAGATAGCACTTCTGAGCAGCAACTGGCGGTGTTGAAGCACAGGGTAAATACTGAAAACAGAGAGGAGACAGACAGAGGCCTAATTGGAGCAACTTTAAAATCAGTAGTAGTGTGAATGTGGACAGAGCAGGAGAAATTGCCAGACACACAGCAGGGGAATAGCTGACGTTACTGAACCCCAATAACACTGGAGCAAGTGTTGACTGTGCAGATGACACTTCTGAGCAGCAACTGGTGGTGTTGGAGCCTAGGGTAAATACAGAGAACAGAGAGGAGCAAGACAGAGGCCTAATTGGAGAAACTTTAAAATTAGTTGTAGTGTGAATTTTTACAGAGCAGGAGAAATTGCCGGACACACAGCAGGGGAACAGCTGACGTTACTGAACCCCAATAACACTGGAGCTTGTGTTGACTGTGCAGATGGCACTTCTGAGCAGCAACTGGCGCTGTTGGAGCCCAGGGATTACAGTTCAGGTGGCAGAAACATGAACACAACAGGAGACCTGGATATTGTTGACAACCAATAATTTAATCTGGAGGAGGACTAGCATAGTCATGCGAGATCCAGGCCTTGTTCATTTTCAGAAAAGTAAGCCGGTCAACGTTATCGGAGGATAGTCGCATGCGACGATCTGTTATTACACCACCTGTGGCACTAAAGACTAGAGATGAGCGTTGTTCGACTCGAACTGTTCGCCAATCTCAAATTCGAGCTGTTTTGGGCGGTGTTCGAGCCGTTCGGCGAACACGAACAATTTTAAAAAAATTCGGCTTTTCGAGGTTATGTTCGATAACTGTTCGTGCACCAAAATCATAACTGCATTTTTTCTCAGTAATGCTGAAAATTAATTTTAATACGCAGTTTGAGTGTTCAGCGTGGCCGGGGAAGGGGCAGGGGATGGATCTCTGCAGGAATAATGAAGATCTCCATTTTTTTTTCTCTTTCCCGCATTTACAGTGGGGAAGTGCAATCTGTCAGCCTATCAGCAGAGCACACACGGAGCGAACTGCTTTTTTTCACACAAGCAAGGGCATGTGTCATTGGCAGTGTATGTCACATGTCCTTGCCCTATAAGACCCAGCCATTTTCCCCGTCGCCACCATTTTCTCACTGCTGCAGCTACGTGTTAGATGGCACCGCTGTTGCTGTGTGCGCTATACCTTGTTAATTTAAAGCCAATTTTCGCACAAATCTACAGATAGCTTGGGAGTAGGGAAGAGTTGTGATTGCAGTCCTTTTAAGGACTAGGTTACAGCATTTCCTACGACTTTTATCAGGCAGGTCTGTGCTCTTAAATAGATAGGTTGGGAGTAAAGACTAATTGTAATTGCAGTCCTTTTCAGGACTAAGTTACATCAGTTCTATCAGTTTTTGCCAGGCAGGTCAGTGCCAGTGCTGTGCAAGTTTTTTTCACAGCATTTGGCTAAATCTAGCAAAGCTAATCCTTTTTGGCCTATTGCAGAGTGTGTTAGTCAGTGGAGTAGCCTATCTGTGTTGCAAGATACACCACCTGTGTATAGAGTACCAATTTTTTAACTGCACCTAGTGAAGTAAAACCTTTTGGGCATAGCATCATTCTATTAGTCCATCTATACTGACCTCCATAAGGTTGCAAATTGAATAAATTTTTTTTCTGCATCTAGCTCTGAAAAAATATTTGGGCTTCTAACAGTGTGTGGGACTTGTTCTATTAGTCCATCTATACTGACCTCCATCAGATTGCAAAATAAAAATAATTTTTATCTGCATCTAGCTCTGAAAAAATATTTGGGCTTCTAGCAGTGTGTGGGACTTGGTCTATTAGTCCATCTATACTGACCTCCATCAGGTTGCAAATTAAAAATAATTTTTATCTGCATCTAGCTCTGAAAAAATATTTGGGCTTCTAGCAGTGTGTGGGACTTGTTCTATTAGTCCATCTATACTGACCTCCATCAGGTTGCAAATTGAATATAATTTTTTTCTGCATCTAGCTCTGAAAAAATATTTGGGCTTCTAGCAGTGTGAGGGACTTGTTCTATTAGTCCATCTATACTGACTGTAACATACCTGGCGGCGTCCTTGCATGGTGGTCCATCTCCCACTGTGCAAGAGCGCGCACTTGATCTCCAGTCCAGAATGTCTCTCTGGCTTCCCTCCTTGCTGTCTGTTTGTCTGTTTTGGCTGCATAGGGCGACGCCCGCTGAACTTCCTGTTTCTTGTAACTGCTGTGGACACGCCCCTGTTGCACCTTCAGCCTATTGCTGTCCATCTTTGGGTATTTATACCACCTTCTTCCTCAAGATGGCGCCTGAGCATTGTGTCCTGTCAGTCGGCTTTTTGTCTCTGACATGCCAGGTCCTATCCTGTTTTCCTGCCTGTTTTCCAGTTCTGTGTCTGAACTGTGGTCTGTTCTTGTGAACACGCTTCTTGCCTGTTCTTTCGCCTTCTAGGGGCCGTATTCCTAGATCTGCCTGTCTGTGCCTTGCGGTATCTGTTCCCGTCTGAACAGAGTCCTGTTTGTGTCTCTGCCTTGCGGTATCTGTTCCCGTCTGAACAGAGTCCTGTTTGTGTCCCTGCCTTGCGGTATCTGTTCCTGTCTGAACTGAGTCCTGTCTATTTCTCCTGTCTTGCAGTATCAGTTCCCGTGTCTGAACTGAGTCCTGTCTATGTCTCCTGCCTTGTGGTATCAGTTCCCGTGTCTGAACTGAGTCCTGTCTGTGTACTCTTGCCTGCTGCCTTTCCTGGAGGCTGTATTTCCAGGCCTGTCTGAACACGCTCCTAGCCTGTTCCTCCCGCCTTCTAGGGGCCGATTACCTAGATCCGTTCCTGTATCTTGTCTGTCCTGTCTGAACACGCTCCTTGCCTGTTCGTCCCGCCTCTCTGGGGGCTGTATTCCCAGACCCGCTCCTGTATCCCGCTGCAGTGTCGGTCTCTTCCGTACACTCAGTTCCAGTCTGAACTCTCTCCTATCCTTTACCTGTTTTGCCTCTATGTCCGTTCCTTTCCTTTTTCTGCGGAGTCTGAACTCGTACCTAACTCCTGCTTGTTGTCTCTGTACTCCCGTTTGTGAGTTTGTGGTCCACTTGCTACTTCACTGCAAATACCCTGTGGGTATCTGGCTCTGCCTTTCCCTTCCTGTCTGTTCCGTGTGAACAGAGCCCTGTCCGTCCTGCTCTGACTCCTTGCTCACTGCTCCGGCAGCCTTGCTCCGCTCTGACCCTTTTGCTCACTGCTCCGGCAGCCTTGCTCCGCTCTGACCCTTTTGCTCACTGCTCCGGCAGTCCTGTCCTGCCCTGCTTCTGCCCGCTGCTCCGGCAGTCCTGTCCTGCCCTGCTTCTGCCCGCTGCTCCGGCAGTCCTGTCCTGCCCTGCTTCTGCCCGCTGCTCCGGCAGTCCTGTCCTGCCCTGCTTCTGCCCGCTGCTCCGGCAGTCCTGTCCTGCCCTGCTTCTGCCCGCTGCTCCGGCAGTCCTGTCCTGCCCTGCTTCTGCCCGCTGCTCCGGCAGTCCTGTCCTGCCCTGCTTCTGCCCGCTGCTCCGGCAGTCCTGTCCTGCCCTGCTTGTGCTCACTGCTCCTGCAGCCCCGTCCTGCTCTGTTCTTGCCCACCACTTCGGGCGTTCCCTCTCTGCTGTGGTTGTCTACCGCATCTGCGGTTCTGTGACCCAGTCTGTACTGGGTCTTAACCTTTCTGTGCTCCAGCCCGTCCTTTCGGCCAGTACCTCCCTGCCTGCATACTCGCCTGTATCCACCCATCTGCATACCTGCCGTGTTTGCTTACATCCACCAGTCTGTGCCAGCCTAACCTGCCTGTTCCAGTAATCCCAGTGTGGGTCAACCCCCGTGTCCGGAGTTTGACCTGGAGTAGCACCTGGTCCCTCTGCCCGGTTTCTCCCTGGTGCACTGGCGTCGTATGCCGTCGTGCCACCTTGGTCGGATCGGCCAGATACTTAGTCACGCCCCTCCAGGCACTCTCCGGTCCATGGTCCAGTGGAACCACAACACCCGCACACGCCAGTCAGTCCGGGCGTGTGCATAACACTGACATCCATCAGGTTGCAAATTCAATATAATTTTTTTCTGCATCAAGCTCTGAAAAAATATTTGGGCTTCTAGCAGTGTGTGGGACTTGTTCCATTAGTCCATCTATACTGACCTCCATCAGGTTGCAAATTGAATATAATTATTTTCTGCATCTAGCTCTGAAAAAATATTTGGGCTTCTAGCAGTATGTGAGACTTGGTCTATTAGTCCATCTATACTGACCTCCATCAGGTTGCAAATTAAAAATATTTTTTTTCTGCATCTAGCTCTGAAAAAATATTTGGGCTTCTAGCAGTGTGTGGGACTAGGTCTATTAGTCCATCTATACTGACCTCCATCAGGTTGCAAATTAAAAATAATTTTTTTCTGCATCTAGCTCTGAAAAAATATTTGGGCTTCTAGCAGTGTGTGGGACTTGGTCTATTAGTCCATCTATACTGACCTCCATCAGGTTGCAAATTAAAAATTATTTTTTTCTGCATCTAGCTCTGAAACAATATTTGGGCTTCTAGCAGTGTGTGCGACTTGTTCTATTAGTCCATCAATACTGACCTCCATCAGGTTGCAAATTGCATATAATTTTTTTCTGCATCTAGCTCTGAAAAAATATTTGGGCTTCTAGCAGTGTGTGGGACTTGGTCTATTAGTCCGTCTATACTGACCTCCATCAGGTTGCAAATTCAATATAATTTTTTTATGCATCGAGCTCTGAAAAAATATTTGGGCTTCTAGCAGTGTGTGGGACTTGTTCTATTAGTCCATCTATACTGACCTCCATCAGGTTGCAAATTGAATATAATTTTTTTCTGCATATAGCCCTGAAAAAATATTTGGGCTCCTAGCAGTGTGTGGGACTTGGTCTATTAGGCCATCTATATCGACCTCCATTAGGTTGCAAATTAAAAATATTTTTTTTCTGCATCTAGCTCTGAAAAAATATTTGGGCTTCTAGCAGTGTGTGCGACTTGTTCTATTAGTCCATCTATACTGACCTCTATCAGGTTACAAATTGAATATAATTTTTTTTATGCATCCAGCTCTGAAAAAATGTTTGGGCTTCTAGCAGTGTGTGGGACTTGGTCTATTAGTCCATCTATACTGACCTCCATCAGGTTGCAATTTAAAAATATTGTTTTTCTGCATATAGCTCTGAAAAAATATTTGGGCATTTAGCAGTGTGTGGGACTTGGTCCATTAGTCCATCTATACTGACCTCCATCAGGATGCAAATTGAATATAATTTTTTTCTGCATCTAGCTCTGAAAAAATATTTGGGCTTCTAGCAGTGTGTGGGACTTGTTCTCTTAGTCCATCTATACTGACCTCCATCAGGTTGCAAAATGAATATAATTTTTTTCTGCATCTAGCTCTGAAAAAATATTTGGGATTCTAGCAGTGTGTGGGACTTGGTCTATTAGTCCATCTATACTGAACTCCATCAGGTTGCAAATTCAAAATAATTTTTTTCTGCATCTAGCTCTGAAAAAATATTTGGGCTTCTAGCAGTGTGTGGGACTTGTTCTATTAGCCCATCTATACTGACCTCCATCAGGTTGCAAATTGAATATGATTTTTTTCTGCATTTAGCCCTGAAAAAATATTTGGGCTTCTAGCTGTGTGTGGGACTTGGTCTATTAGTCCATCTATGCTGACCTCCATCAGGTTGCAAATTAAAAATAATTTTTTTCTGCATCTAGCTCTGAAAAAATATTTGGGCTTCTAGCAGTGTGTGCGACTTGTTCTATTAGTCCATCTATACTGACCTCCATCAGGTTGCAAATTGAATATAATTTTTTTCTGCATCTAGCTCTGAAAAAATATTTGGGCTTCTAGCCGTGTGTGGGACTTGGTCTATTAGTCCATCTATACTGACCTCCATCAGGTTGCAAATTAAAAATATTTTTTTTCTGCGTCTAGCTCTGAAAAAATATTTGGGCTTCTAGCAATGTGTGGGACTAGGTCTATTAGTCCATCTATACTGACCTCCATCAGGTCGCAAATTCAATATAATTTTTTTCTGCATCTAGCTCTGAAAAAATATTTGGGCTTCTTGCAGTGTGTGGGATTTGGTCTATTAGTCCATCTATACTGACCTCCATCAGGTTGCAAATTGAATATAATTTTTTTCTGCATCTAGCTTTAAAAAAATATTTGGGCTTCTAACAGTGTGTGGGACTTGTTCTATTAGTCCATCTATACTGACCTCCATCAGGTTGCAAATTAAATATAATTTTTTTCTGCATCTAGCCCTGAAAAAATATTTGGGCTTCTAGTAGTGTGTGGGACTTGGTCTATTAGTCCATCTATACTGACCTCCATCAGGTTGCAAATTAAAAATAATTTTTTTCTGCATCTAGCTCTGTAAAAATATTTGGGCTTCTAGCAGTGTGTGGGACTTGGTTTATTAGTCCATCTTTACTGACCTCCATCAGGTTGCAAATTCAATATAATTTTGTTTCTACATCTAGCTCTGAAAAAATATTTAGGCTTCTAGCAGTGTGTGGGACTCGGTCTATTAGTTCATCTATACGGACCTCCATCAGGTTGCAAATTGAATATAATTTTTTTCTGCATCTAGCTCTGAAAAAATATTTGGGCTTCTAGCAGTGTGTGTGACTTTTTCTATTAGTCCATCTATACTGACCTCCATCAGGTTGCAAATTGAATACAATTTTTTTCGGCATCTAGCTCTGAAAAGATATTTGGGCTTCTAGCAGTGTGTGGGACTTGTTCTATTAGTCCATCTATACTGACCTCCATCAGGTTGCAAATTCAATATAGATTTTTTCTGCATCTAGCTCTGAAAAAATATTTGGGCTTCTAGCAGTGTGTGGGACTTGGACTATTAGTCCATCTATACTGACCTCCATCAGGTTGCAAATTAAAAATAATTTTTTTCTGCATCTAGCTCTGAAAAAATATTTGGGCTACTAGCAGTGTGTGGGACTTGGTCTATTCGTCAATCTATACTGACCTCCATCAGGTTGCAAATTCAATATAATTTTTTTCTGCATCTAGCTCTGAAAAAATATTTGGGCTTCTAGCAGTGTGTGTGACTTGGTCTATTAGTCCATCTATACTGACCTCCATCAGGTTGCAAATTGAATATAATTTTTTTCTGCATCTAGCTATGAAAAAATATTTGAGCTTCTAGCAGTGTGTGGGATTTGTTCTATTAGTCCATCTATACTGACCTCCATCAGGTTGCAAATTGAATATAATTTTTTTCTGCATCTAGCCCTGAAAAAATATTTGGGATTCTAGCAGTGTGTGGGACTTGGTCTATTAGTCCATCTATACTGAACTCCATCAGGTTGCAAATTCAAAATATTTTTTTTCTGCATCTAGCTCTGAAAAAATATTTGGGCTTCTAGCAGTGTGTGGGACTTGGTCTATTAGTCCATCTATACTGACCTCCATCAGGTTGCAAATTAAAAATAATTTTTTTCTGCATCTAGCTCTGAAACAATATTTGGGCTTCTAGCAGTGTGTGCGACTTGTTCTATTAGTCCATCAATACTGACCTCCATCAGGTTGCAAATTGCATATAATTTTTTTCTGCATCTAGCTCTGAAAAAATATTTGGGCTTCTAGCAGTGTGTGGGACTTGGTCTATTAGTCCGTCTATACTGACCTCCATCAGGTTGCAAATTCAATATAATTTTTTTATGCATCGAGCTCTGAAAAAATATTTGGGCTTCTAGCAGTGTGTGGGACTTGTTCTATTAGTCCATCTATACTGACCTCCATCAGGTTGCAAATTGAATATAATTTTTTTCTGCATATAGCCCTGAAAAAATATTTGGGCTCCTAGCAGTGTGTGGGACTTGGTCTATTAGGCCATCTATATCGACCTCCATTAGGTTGCAAATTAAAAATATTTTTTTTCTGCATCTAGCTCTGAAAAAATATTTGGGCTTCTAGCAGTGTGTGCGACTTGTTCTATTAGTCCATCTATACTGACCTCTATCAGGTTACAAATTGAATATAATTTTTTTTATGCATCCAGCTCTGAAAAAATGTTTGGGCTTCTAGCAGTGTGTGGGACTTGGTCTATTAGTCCATCTATACTGACCTCCATCAGGTTGCAATTTAAAAATATTGTTTTTCTGCATATAGCTCTGAAAAAATATTTGGGCATTTAGCAGTGTGTGGGACTTGGTCCATTAGTCCATCTATACTGACCTCCATCAGGATGCAAATTGAATATAATTTTTTTCTGCATCTAGCTCTGAAAAAATATTTGGGCTTCTAGCAGTGTGTGGGACTTGTTCTCTTAGTCCATCTATACTGACCTCCATCAGGTTGCAAAATGAATATAATTTTTTTCTGCATCTAGCTCTGAAAAAATATTTGGGATTCTAGCAGTGTGTGGGACTTGGTCTATTAGTCCATCTATACTGAACTCCATCAGGTTGCAAATTCAAAATAATTTTTTTCTGCATCTAGCTCTGAAAAAATATTTGGGCTTCTAGCAGTGTGTGGGACTTGTTCTATTAGCCCATCTATACTGACCTCCATCAGGTTGCAAATTGAATATGATTTTTTTCTGCATTTAGCCCTGAAAAAATATTTGGGCTTCTAGCTGTGTGTGGGACTTGGTCTATTAGTCCATCTATGCTGACCTCCATCAGGTTGCAAATTAAAAATAATTTTTTTTTGCATCTAGCTCTGAAAAAATATTTGGGCTTCTAGCAGTGTGTGCGACTTGTTCTATTAGTCCATCTATACTGACCTCCATCAGGTTGCAAATTGAATATAATTTTTTTCTGCATCTAGCTCTGAAAAAATATTTGGGCTTCTAGCCGTGTGTGGGACTTGGTCTATTAGTCCATCTATACTGACCTCCATCAGGTTGCAAATTAAAAATATTTTTTTTCTGCGTCTAGCTCTGAAAAAATATTTGGGCTTCTAGCAATGTGTGGGACTAGGTCTATTAGTCCATCTATACTGACCTCCATCAGGTCGCAAATTCAATATAATTTTTTTCTGCATCTAGCTCTGAAAAAATATTTGGGCTTCTTGCAGTGTGTGGGATTTGGTCTATTAGTCCATCTATACTGACCTCCATCAGGTTGCAAATTGAATATAATTTTTTTCTGCATCTAGCTCTGAAAAAATATTTGGGCTTCTAACAGTGTGTGGGACTTGTTCTATTAGTCCATCTATACTGACCTCCATCAGGTTGCAAATTAAATATAATTTTTTTCTGCATCTAGCCCTGAAAAAATATTTGGGCTTCTAGTAGTGTGTGGGACTTGGTCTATTAGTCCATCTATACTGACCTCCATCAGGTTGCAAATTAAAAATAATTTTTTTCTGCATCTAGCTCTGTAAAAATATTTGGGCTTCTAGCAGTGTGTGGGACTTGGTTTATTAGTCCATCTTTACTGACCTCCATCAGGTTGCAAATTCAATATAATTTTGTTTCTACATCTAGCTCTGAAAAAATATTTAGGCTTCTAGCAGTGTGTGGGACTCGGTCTATTAGTTCATCTATACGGACCTCCATCAGGTTGCAAATTGAATATAATTTTTTTCTGCATCTAGCTCTGAAAAAATATTTGGGCTTCTAGCAGTGTGTGTGACTTTTTCTATTAGTCCATCTATACTGACCTCCATCAGGTTGCAAATTGAATACAATTTTTTTCGGCATCTAGCTCTGAAAAGATATTTGGGCTTCTAGCAGTGTGTGGGACTTGTTCTATTAGTCCATCTATACTGACCTCCATCAGGTTGCAAATTCAATATAGATTTTTTCTGCATCTAGCTCTGAAAAAATATTTGGGCTTCTAGCAGTGTGTGGGACTTGGACTATTAGTCCATCTATACTGACCTCCATCAGGTTGCAAATTAAAAATAATTTTTTTCTGCATCTAGCTCTGAAAAAATATTTGGGCTACTAGCAGTGTGTGGGACTTGGTCTATTCGTCAATCTATACTGACCTCCATCAGGTTGCAAATTCAATATAATTTTTTTCTGCATCTAGCTCTGAAAAAATATTTGGGCTTCTAGCAGTGTGTGTGACTTGGTCTATTAGTCCATCTATACTGACCTCCATCAGGTTGCAAATTGAATATAATTTTTTTCTGCATCTAGCTATGAAAAAATATTTGAGCTTCTAGCAGTGTGTGGGATTTGTTCTATTAGTCCATCTATACTGACCTCCATCAGGTTGCAAATTGAATATAATTTTTTTCTGCATCTAGCCCTGAAAAAATATTTGGGATTTTAGCAGTGTGTGGGACTTGGTCTATTAGTCCATCTATACTGAACTCCATCAGGTTGCAAATTCAAAATATTTTTTTTCTGCATCTAGCTCTGAAAAAATATTTGGGCTTCTAGCAGTGTGTGGGACTTGTTCTATTAGCCCATCTATACTGACCTCCATCAGGTTGCAAATTGAATATGATTTTTTTCTGCATTTAGCCCTGAAAAAATATTTGGGCTTCTAGCTATGTGTGGGACTTGGTCTATTAGTCCATCTATGCTGACCTCCATCAGGTTGCAAATTAAAAATAATTTTTTTCTGCATCTAGCTCTGAAAAAATATTTGGGCTTCTAGCAGTGTGTGCGACTTGTTCTATTAGTCCATCTATACTGACCTCCATCAGGTTGCAAATTGAATATAATTTTTTTCTGCATCTAGCTCTGAAAAAATATTTGGGCTTCTAGCAGTGTGTGGGACTTGGTCTATTAGTCCATCTATACTGACCTCCATCAGGTTGCAAATTAAAAATATTTTTTTTCTGCGTCTAGCTCTGAAAAAATATTTGGGCTTCTAGCAATGTGTGGGACTAGGTCTATAAGTCCATCTATACTGACCTCCATCAGGTCGCAAATTCAATATAATTTTTTTCTGCATCTAGCTCTGAAAAAATATTTTGGGCTTCTAGCAGTGTGTGGGATTTGGTCTATTAGTCCATCTATACTGACCTCCATCAGGTTGCAAATTGAATATAATATTTTTCTGCATCTAGCTCTGAAAAAATATTTGGGCTTCTAACAGTGTGTGGGACTTGTTCTATTAGTCCATCTATACTGACCTCCATCAGGTTGCAAATTAAATATAATTTTTTTCTGCATCTAGCCCTGAAAAAATATTTGGGCTTCTAGCAGTGTGTGGGACTTGTTCTATTAGTCCATCTATACTGACCTCCATCAGGTTGCAAATTGAATATAATTTTTTTCTGCATCTAGCTCTGAAAAAATATTTGGGCTTCTAGCAGTGTGAGGGACTTGTTCTATTAGTCCATCTATACTGACTGTAACATACCTGGCGGCGTCCTTGCATGGTGGTCCATCTCCCACTGTGCAAGAGCGCGCACTTGATCTCCAGTCCAGAATGTCTCTCTGGCTTCCCTCCTTGCTGTCTGTTTGTCTGTTTTGGCTGCATAGGGCGACGCCCGCTGAACTTCCTGTTTCTTGTAACTGCTGTGGACACGCCCCTGTTGCACCTTCAGCCTATTGCTGTCCATCTTTGGGTATTTATACCACCTTCTTCCTCAAGATGGCGCCTGAGCATTGTGTCCTGTCAGTCGGCTTTTTGTCTCTGACATGCCAGGTCCTATCCTGTTTTCCTGCCTGTTTTCCAGTTCTGTGTCTGAACTGTGGTCTGTTCTTGTGAACACGCTTCTTGCCTGTTCTTTCGCCTTCTAGGGGCCGTATTCCTAGATCTGCCTGTCTGTGCCTTGCGGTATCTGTTCCCGTCTGAACAGAGTCCTGTTTGTGTCTCTGCCTTGCGGTATCTGTTCCCGTCTGAACAGAGTCCTGTTTGTGTCCCTGCCTTGCGGTATCTGTTCCTGTCTGAACTGAGTCCTGTCTATTTCTCCTGTCTTGCAGTATCAGTTCCCGTGTCTGAACTGAGTCCTGTCTATGTCTCCTGCCTTGTGGTATCAGTTCCCGTGTCTGAACTGAGTCCTGTCTGTGTACTCTTGCCTGCTGCCTTTCCTGGAGGCTGTATTTCCAGGCCTGTCTGAACACGCTCCTAGCCTGTTCCTCCCGCCTTCTAGGGGCTGATTACCTAGATCCGTTCCTGTATCTTGTCTGTCCTGTCTGAACACGCTCCTTGCCTGTTCGTCCCGCCTCTCTGGGGGCTGTATTCCCAGACCCGCTCCTGTATCCCGCTGCAGTGTCGGTCTCTTCCGTACACTCAGTTCCAGTCTGAACTCTCTCCTATCCTTTACCTGTTTTGCCTCTATGTCCGTTCCTTTCCTTTTTCTGCGGAGTCTGAACTCGTACCTAACTCCTGCTTGTTGTCTCTGTACTCCCGTTTGTGAGTTTGTGGTCCACTTGCTACTTCACTGCAAATACCCTGTGGGTATCTGGCTCTGCCTTTCCCTTCCTGTCTGTTCCGTGTGAACAGAGCCCTGTCCGTCCTGCTCTGACTCCTTGCTCACTGCTCCGGCAGCCTTGCTCCGCTCTGACCCTTTTGCTCACTGCTCCGGCAGCCTTGCTCCGCTCTGACCCTTTTGCTCACTGCTCCGGCAGTCCTGTCCTGCCCTGCTTCTGCCCGCTGCTCCGGCAGTCCTGTCCTGCCCTGCTTCTGCCCGCTGCTCCGGCAGTCCTGTCCTGCCCTGCTTCTGCCCGCTGCTCCGGCAGTGCTGTCCTGCCCTGCTTCTGCCCGCTGCTCCGGCAGTCCTGTCCTGCCCTGCTTCTGCCCGCTGCTCCGGCAGTCCTGTCCTGCCCTGCTTCTGCCCGCTGCTCCGGCAGTCCTGTCCTGCCCTGCTTGTGCTCGCTGCTCCTGCAGCCCCGTCCTGCTCTGTTCTTGCCCACCACTTCGGGCGTTCCCTCTGTGCTGTGGTTGTCTACCGCATCTGCGGTTCTGTGACCCAGTCTGTACTGGGTCTTAACCTTTCTGTGCTCCAGCCCGTCCTTTCGGCCAGTACCTCCCTGCCTGCATACTCGCCTGTATCCACCCATCTGCATACCTGCCGTGTTTGCTTACATCCACCAGTCTGTGCCAGCCTAACCTGCCTGTTCCAGTAATCCCAGTGTGGGTCAACCCCCGTGTCCGGAGTTTGACCTGGAGTAGCACCTGGTCCCTCTGCCCGGTTTCTCCCTGGTGCACTGGCGTCGTATGCCGTCGTGCCACCTTGGTCGGATCGGCCAGATACTTAGTCACGCCCCTCCAGGCACTCTCCGGTCCATGGTCCAGTGGAACCACAACACCCGCACACGCCAGTCAGTCCGGGCGTGTGCATAACACTGACATCCATCAGGTTGCAAATTCAATATAATTTTTTTCTGCATCAAGCTCTGAAAAAATATTTGGGCTTCTAGCAGTGTGTGGGACTTGTTCCATTAGTCCATCTATACTGACCTCCATCAGGTTGCAAATTGAATATAATTTTTTTCTGCATCTAGCTCTGAAAAAATATTTGGGCTTCTAGCAGTATGTGAGACTTGGTCTATTAGTCCATCTATACTGACCTCCATCAGGTTGCAAATTAAAAATATTTTTTTTCTGCATCTAGCTCTGAAAAAATATTTGGGCTTCTAGCAGTGTGTGGGACTAGGTCTATTAGTCCATCTATACTGACCTCCATCAGGTTGCAAATTAAAAATAATTTTTTTCTGCATCTAGCTCTGAAAAAATATTTGGGCTTCTAGCAGTGTGTGGGACTTGGTCTATTAGTCCATCTATACTGACCTCCATCAGGTTGCAAATTAAAAATAATTTTTTTCTGCATCTAGCTCTGAAACAATATTTGGGCTTCTAGCAGTGTGTGCGACTTGTTCTATTAGTCCATCAATACTGACCTCCATCAGGTTGCAAATTGCATATAATTTTTTTCTGCATCTAGCTCTGAAAAAATATTTGGGCTTCTAGCAGTGTGTGGGACTTGGTCTATTAGTCCGTCTATACTAACCTCCATCAGGTTGCAAATTCAATATAATTTTTTTATGCATCGAGCTCTGAAAAAATATTTGGGCTTCTAGCAATGTGTGGGACTTGTTCTATTAGTCCATCTATACTGACCTCCATCAGGTTGCAAATTGAATATAATTTTTTTCTGCATATAGCCCTGAAAAAATATTTGGGCTTCTAGCAGTGTGTGGGACTTGGTCTATTAGGCCATCTATACTGACCTCCATTAGGTTGCAAATTAAAAATATTTTTTTTCTGCATCTAGCTCTGAAAAAATATTTGGGCTTCTAGCAGTGTGTGCGACTTGTTCTATTAGTCCATCTATACTGACCTCTATCAGGTTACAAATTGAATATAATTTTTTTTTTGCATCCAGCTCTGAAAAAATGTTTGGGCTTCTAGCAGTGTGTGGGACTTGGTCTATTAGTCCATCTATACTGACCTCCATCAGGTTGCAATTTAAAAATATTGTTTTTCTGCATATAGCTCTGAAAAAATATTTGGGCATTTAGCAGTGTGTGGGACTTGGTCCATTAGTCCATCTATACTGACCTCCATCAGGATGCAAATTGAATATAATTTTTTTCTGCATCTAGCTCTGAAAAAATATTTGGGCTTCTAGCAGTGTGTGGGACTTGTTCTTTTAGTCCATCTATACTGACCTCCATCAGGTTGCAAAATGAATATAATTTTTTTCTGCATCTAGCTCTGAAAAAATATTTGGGCTTCTAGCAATGTGTGGGACTAGGTCTATTAGTCCATCTATACTGACCTCCATCAGGTCGCAAATTCAATATAATTTTTTTCTGCATCTAGCTCTGAAAAAATATTTGGGCTTCTTGCAGTGTGTGGGATTTGGTCTATTAGTCCATCTATACTGACCTCCATCAGGTTGCAAATTGAATATAATTTTTTTCTGCATCTAGCTCTGAAAAAATATTTGGGCTTCTAACAGTGTGTGGGACTTGTTCTATTAGTCCATCTATACTGACCTCCATCAGGTTGCAAATTAAATATAATTTTTTTCTGCATCTAGCCCTGAAAAAATATTTGGGCTTCTAGCAGTGTGTGGGACTTGGTCTATTAGTCCATCTATACTGACCTCCATCAGGTTGCAAATTAAAAATAATTTTTTTCTGCATCTAGCTCTGAAAAAATATTTGGGCTTCTAGCAGTGTGTGGGACTTGGTTTATTAGTCCATCTTTACTGACCTCCATCAGGTTGCAAATTCAATATAATTTTGTTTCTACATCTAGCTCTGAAAAAATATTTGGGCTTCTAGCAGTGTGTGGGACTCGGTCTATTAGTTCATCTATACGGACCTCCATCAGGTTGCAAATTGAATATAATTTTTTTCTGCATCTAGCTCTGAAAAAATATTTGGGCTTCTAGCAGTGTGTGTGACTTTTTCTATTAGTCCATCTATACTGACCTCCATCAGGTTGCAAATTGAATACAATTTTTTTCGGCATCTAGCTCTGAAAAGATATTTGGGCTTCTAGCAGTGTGTGGGACTTGTTCTATTAGTCCATCTATACTGACCTCCATCAGGTTGCAAATTCAATATAGATTTTTTCTGCATCTAGCTCTGAAAAAATATTTGGGCTTCTAGCAGTGTGTGGGACTTGGACTATTAGTCCATCTATACTGACCTCCATCAGGTTGCAAATTAAAAATAATTTTTTTCTGCATCTAGCTCTGAAAAAATATTTGGGCTACTAGCAGTGTGTGGGACTTGGTCTATTCGTCAATCCATACTGACCTCCATCAGGTTGCAAATTCAATATAATTTTTTTCTGCATCTAGCTCTGAAAAAATATTTGGGCTTCTAGCAGTGTGTGTGACTTGGTCTATTAGTCCATCTATACTGACCTCCATCAGGTTGCAAATTGAATATAATTTTTTTCTGCATCTAGCTATGAAAAAATATTTGAGCTTCTAGCAGTGTGTGGGATTTGTTCTATTAGTCCATCTATACTGACCTCCATCAGGTTGCAAATTGAATATAATTTTTTTCTGCATCTAGCCCTGAAAAAATATTTGGGATTCTAGCAGTGTGTGGGACTTGGTCTATTAGTCCATCTATACTGAACTCCATCAGGTTGCAAATTCAAAATAATTTTTTTCTGCATCTAGCTCTGAAAAAATATTTGGGCTTCTAGCAGTGTGTGGGACTTGTTCTATTAGCCCATCTATACTGACCTCCATCAGGTTGCAAATTGAATATGATTTTTTTCTGCATTTAGCCCTGAAAAAATATTTGGGCTTCTAGCTATGTGTGGGACTTGGTCTATTAGTCCATCTATGCTGACCTCCATCAGGTTGCAAATTGAAAATAATTTTTTTCTGCATCTAGCTCTGAAAAAATATTTGGGCTTCTAGCAGTGTGTGCGACTTGTTCTATTAGTCCATCTATACTGACCTCCATCAGGTTGCAAATTGAATATAATTTTTTTCTGCATCTAGCTCTGAAAAAATATTTGGGCTTCTAGCAGTGTGTGGGACTTGGTCTATTAGTCCATCTATACTGACCTCCATCAGGTTGCAAATTAAAAATATTTTTTTTCTGCGTCTAGCTCTGAAAAAATATTTGGGCTTCTAGCAATGTGTGGGACTAGGTCTATTAGTCCATCTATACTGACCTCCATCAGGTCGCAAATTCAATATAATTTTTTTCTGCATCTAGCTCTGAAAAAATATTTGGGCTTCTAGCAGTGTGTGGGATTTGGTCTATTAGTCCATCTATACTGACCTCCATCAGGTTGCAAATTGAATATAATTTTTTTCTGCATCTAGCTCTGAAAAAATATTTGGGCTTCTAACAGTGTGTGGGACTTGTTCTATTAGTCCATCTATACTGACCTCCATCAGGTTGCAAATTAAATATAATTTTTTTCTGCATCTAGCCCTGAAAAAATATTTGGGCTTCTAGCAGTGTGTGGGACTTGGTCTATTAGTCCATCTATACTGACCTCCATCAGGTTGCAAATTAAAAATAATTTTTTTCTGCATCTAGCTCTGAAAAAATATTTGGGCTTCTAGCAGTGTGTGGGACTTGGTCTATTAGTCCATCTTTACTGACCTCCATCAGGTTGCAAATTCAATATAATTTTGTTTCTACATCTAGCTCTGAAAAAATATTTGGGCTTCTAGCAGTGTGTGGGACTCGGTCTATTAGTTCATCTATACGGACCTCCATCAGGTTGCAAATTCAATATAAATTTTTTCTGCATCTAGCTCTGAAAAAATATTTGGGCTTCTAGCAGTGTGTGGGACTTGGACTATTAGTCCATATATACTGACCTCCATCAGGTTGCAAATTAAAAATAATTTTTTTCTGCATCTAGCTCTGAAAAATATTTGGGCTACTAGCAGTGTGTGGGACTTGGTCTATTCGTCAATCTATACTGACCTCCATCAGGTTGCAAATTCAATATAATTTTTTTCTGCATCTAGCTCTGAAAAAATATTTGGGCTTCTAGCAGTGTGTGTGACTTGGTCTATTAGTCCATCTATACTGACCTCCATCAGGTTGCAAATTGAATATAATTTTTTTCTGCATCTAGCTATGAAAAAATATTTGAGCTTCTAGCAGTGTGTGGGATTTGTTCTATTAGTCCATCTATACTGACCTCCATCAGGTTGCAAATTGAATATAATTTTTTTCTGCATCTAGCCCTGAAAAAATATTTGGGCTTCTAGCAGTGTGTGAGACTTGGTCTATTAGTCCATCTATACTGACCTCCATCAGGTTGCAAATTAAAAATAATTTTTTTCTGCATCTAGCTCTGAAAAAATATTTGGGCTTCTAGCAGTATGTGAGACTTGGTCTATTAGTCCATCTATACTGACCTCCATCAGGTTGCAAATTAAAAATATTTTTTTTCTGCCTCTAGCTCTGAAAAAATATTTGGGCTTCTAGCAGTGTGTGGGACTAGGTCTATTAGTCCATCTATACTGACCTCCATCAGGTTGCAAATTAAAAATATTTTTTTTCTGCATCTAGCTCTGAAAAAATATTTGGGCTTCTAGCAGTGTGTGGGACTTGGTCTATTAGTCCATCTATACTGACCTACATCAGGTTGCAAATTAAAAATAATTTTTTTCTGCATCTAGCTCTGAAACAATATTTGGGCTTCTAGCAGTGTGTGCGACTTGTTCTATTAGTCCATCAATACTGACCTCCATCAGGTTGCAAATTGCATATAATTTTTTTCTGCATCTAGCTCTGAAAAAATATTTGGGCTTCTAGCAGTGTGTGGGACATGGTCTATTAGTCCGTCTATACTGACCTCCATCAGGTTGCAAATTCAATATAATTTTTTTATGCATCGAGCTCTGAAAAAATATTTGGGCTTCTAGCAGTGTGTGGGACTTGTTCTATTAGTCCATCTATACTGACCTCCATCAGGTTGCAAATTGAATATAATTTTTTTCTGCATATAGCCCTGAAAAAATATTTGGGCTTCTAGCAGTGTGTGGGACTTGGTCTATTAGGCCATCTATACTGACCTCCATTAGGTTGCAAATTAAAAATATTTTTTTTCTGCATCTAGCTCTGAAAAAATATTTGGGCTTCTAGCAGTGTGTGCGACTTGTTCTATTAGTCCATCTATACTGACCTCTATCAGGTTACAAATTGAATATAATTTTTTTTTTGCATCCAGCTCTGAAAAAATGTTTGGGCTTCTAGCAGTGTGTGGGACTTGGTCTATTAGTCCATCTATACTGACCTCCATCAGGTTGCAATTTAAAAATATTGTTTTTCTGCATATAGCTCTGAAAAAATATTTGGGCATTTAGCAGTGTGTGGGACTTGGTCCATTAGTCCATCTATACTGACCTCCATCAGGATGCAAATTGAATATAATTTTTTTCTGCATCTAGCTCTGAAAAAATATTTGGGCTTCTAGCAGTGTGTGGGACTTGTTCTCTTAGTCCATCTATACTGACCTCCATCAGGTTGCAAAATGAATATAATTTTTTTCTGCATCTAGCTCTGAAAAAATATTTGGGATTCTAGCAGTGTGTGGGACTTGGTCTATTAGTCCATCTATACTGAACTCCATCAGGTTGCAAATTCAAAATAATTTTTTTCTGCATCTAGCTCTGAAAAAATATTTGGGCTTCTAGCAGTGTGTGGGACTTGTTCTATTAGCCCATCTATACTGACCTCCATCAGGTTGCAAATTGAATATGATTTTTTTCTGCATTTAGCCCTGAAAAAATATTTGGGCTTCTAGCTATGTGTGGGACTTGGTCTATTAGTCCATCTATGCTGACCTCCATCAGGTTGCAAATTAAAAATAATTTTTTTCTGCATCTAGCTCTGAAAAAATATTTGGGCTTCTAGCAGTGTGTGCGACTTGTTCTATTAGTCCATCTATACTGACCTCCATCAGGTTGCAAATTGAATATAATTTTTTTCTGCATCTAGCTCTGAAAAAATATTTGGGCTTCTAGCAGTGTGTGGGACTTGGTCTATTAGTCCATCTATACTGACCTCCATCAGGTTGCAAATTAAAAATATTTTTTTTCTGCGTCTAGCTCTGAAAAAATATTTGGGCTTCTAGCAATGTGTGGGACTTGGTCTATTAGTCCATCTATACTGACCTCCATCAGGTCGCAAATTCAATATAATTTTTTTCTGCATCTAGCTCTGAAAAAATATTTGGGCTTCTAGCAGTGTGTGGGATTTGGTCTATTAGTCCATCTATACTGACCTCCATCAGGTTGCAAATTGAATATAATTTTTTTCTGCATCTAGCTCTGAAAAAATATTTGGGCTTCTAACAGTGTGTGGGACTTGTTCTATTAGTCCATCTATACTGACCTCCATCAGGTTGCAAATTAAATATAATTTTTTTCTGCATCTAGCCCTGAAAAAATATTTGGGCTTCTAGCAGTGTGTGGGACTTGGTCTATTAGTCCATCTATACTGACCTCCATCAGGTTGCAAATTAAAAATAATTTTTTTCTGCATCTAGCTCTGAAAAAATATTTGGGCTTCTAGCAGTGTGTGGGACTTGGTCTATTAGTCCATCTTTACTGACCTCCATCAGGTTGCAAATTCAATATAATTTTGTTTCTACATCTAGCTCTGAAAAAATATTTGGGCTTCTAGCAGTGTGTGGGACTCGGTCTATTAGTTCATCTATACGGACCTCCATCAGGTTGCAAATTCAATATAAATTTTTTCTGCATCTAGCTCTGAAAAAATATTTGGGCTTCTAGCAGTGTGTGGGACTTGGACTATTAGTCCATATATACTGACCTCCATCAGGTTGCAAATTAAAAATAATTTTTTTCTGCATCTAGCTCTGAAAAATATTTGGGATACTAGCAGTGTGTGGGACTTGGTCTATTCGTCAATCTATACTGACCTCCATCAGGTTGCAAATTCAATATAATTTTTTTCTGCATCTAGCTCTGAAAAAATATTTGGGCTTCTAGCAGTGTGTGTGACTTGGTCTATTAGTCCATCTATACTGACCTCCATTAGGTTGCAAATTCAATATAATTTTTTTCTGCATCTAGCTCTGAAAAAATATTTGGGATTCTAGCAGTGTGTGGGACTTGTTCTATTAGTCCATCTATACTGACCTCCATCAGGTTGCAAATTGAATATAATTTTTTTCAGCATCTAGCTTTGAAAAAATATTTGGGCTTCTAGCAGTCTGTGGGACTTGGTCTATTAGTCCATCTATACTGACCTCATCACGTTGCAAATTAAAAATATTTTTTTTCTGCATCTAGCTCTGAAAAAATATTTAGGCTTCTAGCAGTGTGTGCGACTTGTTCTATTAGTGCATCTATACTGACCTCCATCAGGTTGCAAATTGAATATAATTTTTTTTTGCATCTAGCTCTGAAAAAATATTTGGGCTTCTAGCAGTGTTTTGGACTTGGTCTATTAGTCCATCTATACTGACCTCCATCAGGTTGCAAATTAAAAATATTTTTTTTCTGCACATAGCTCTGAAAAAATATTTGGGCTTCTAGCAGTGTGTGGGACTTGGTCTATTAGTCCATCTATACTGACCTCTATCAGGTTGCAAATTCAATATAATTTTTTTCTGCATCTAGCTCTGAAAAAATATTTGGGCTTCTAGCAGCGTGTGGGACTTGGTCTATTAGTCCATCTATACTGACCTCCATCAGGTTGCAAATTAAAAACAATTTTTTATGCATCTAGCTCTGAAAAAATATTTGGGCTTCAAGCAGTGTGTGCGACTTGTTCTATTAGTCCATCTATACTGACCTCCATCAGGTTGCAAATTGAATATAATTTTTTTCTGCATCTAGCTCTGAAAAAATATTTGGGCATCTAGCAGTGTGTGGAACTTGGTCTATTAGTCCATCTATACTGACCACCATCAGGTTGCAAATTGATTATCATTTTTTTCTGCATCTAGCTGTGAAAAAATATTTGGGCTTCTAGCAGTGTGTGGGATTTGGTCTATTAGTCCATCTATACTGACCTCCATCAGGTTGCAAATTGAATAGAATTTTTTTCTGCATCTAGCTCTGAAAAAATGTTTGGGCTTCTAGCAGTGTGTGGGACTTGTTCTATTAGTCCATCTATACTGACCTCCATCAGGTTGCAAATTAAATATAATTTTTTTCTGCATCTAGCCCTGAAAAAATATTTGGGCTTCTAGCAGTGTGTGGGACTTGGTCTATTAGCCCATCTATACTGACCTCCATCAGGTTGCAAATTAAAAATAATTTTTTTCTGCATCTAGCTCTGAAAAAATATTTGGGCTTCTAGCAGTGTGTGGGACTTGGTCTATTAGTCCATCTATACTGACCTCCATCAGGTTGCAAATTCAATACAATTTTTTTCTGCATCTAGCTCTGAAAAAATATTTGGGCTTCTAGCAGTGTGTGGGACTAGGTCTATTAGTCCATCTATACTGACCTCCATCAGGTTGCAAATTCAATATAATTTTTTTCTGCATCTAGCTCTGAAAAAATATTTGGGCTTCTAGCAGTGTGTGGGACTTGGTCTATTAGTCCATCTATACTGACCTCCATCAGATTGCAAATTGAATATAATTTTTTTCTGCATCTAGCTCTGAAAAAATATTTGGGCTTCTAGCAGTGTGTGGGACTTGTTCTATTAGTCCATCTATACTGACCTCCATCAGGTTGCAAATTGAATATAATTTTTTTCTGCATCTAGCCCTGAAAAAATATTTGGGCTTCTAGCAGTGTGTGGGACTTGGTCTATTAGCCCATCTATACTGACCTCCATCAGGTTGCAAATTAAAAATAATTTTTTTCTGCATCTAGCTCTGAAAAAATATTTGGGCTTCTAGCAGTGTGTGGGACTTGGTCTATTAGTCCATCTATACTGACCTCCATCAGGTTGCAAATTCAATACAATTTTTTTCTGCATCTAGCTCTGAAAAAATATTTGGGCTTCTAGCAGTGTGTGGGACTAGGTCTATTAGTCCATCTATACTGACCTCCATCAGGTTGCAAATTCAATATAATTTTTTTCTGCATCTAGCTCTGAAAAAATATTTGGGCTTCTAGCAGTGTGTGGGACTTGGTCTATTAGTCCATCTATACTGACCTCCATCAGATTGCAAATTGAATATAATTTTTTTCTGCATCTAGCTCTGAAAAAATATTTGGGCTTCTAGCAGTGTGTGGGACTTGTTCTATTAGTCCATCTATACTGACCTCCATCAGGTTGCAAATTGAATATAATTTTTTTCTGCATCTAGCCCTGAAAAAATATTTGGGCTTCTAGCAGTGTGTGGGACTTGGTGTATTAGTCCATCTATACTGACCTCCATCAGGCTGCAAATTAAAAATATTTTTTTTCTGCATCTAGCTCTGAAAAAATATTTGGGCTTCTAGCAGTGTGTGCGACTTGTTCTATTAGTCCATCTATACTGACCTCCATCAGGTTGCAAATTGAATATAATTTTTTTCTGCATCTAGCTCTGAAAAAATATTTGGGCTTCTAGCAGTGTGTGGGACTAGATCTATTAGTCCATCTATACTGACCTCCATCAGGTAGCAAATTCAATATCATTTTTTTCTGCATCTAGCTCTGAAAAAATATTTGGGCTTCTAGCAGTGTGTGGGATTTGGTCTATTAGTCCATCTATACTGACCTCCATCAGGTTGCAAATTGAATAGAATTTTTTTCTGCATCTAGCTCTGAAAAAATATTTGGGCTTCTAGCAGTGTGTGTTCCTTGTTCTATTAGTCCATCTATACTGACCTCCATCAGGTTGCAAATTGAATATAATTTTTTTCTGCATCTAGCCCTGAAAAAATATTTTGGCTTCTAGCAGTGTGTGGGACTTGGTCTATTAGTCCATCTATACTGACCTCCATCAGGTTGCAAATTAAAAATAATTTTTTTCTGCATCTAGCTCTGAAAAAATATTTGGGCTTCTAGCAGTGTGTGCGACTTGTTCTATTAGCGCATCGATACTGACCTCCATCAGGTTGCAAATTGAATATAATTTTTTTCTGCATCTAGCCCTGAAAAAATATTTTGGCTTCTAGCAGTGTGTGGGACTTGGTCTATTAGTCCATCTATACTGACCTCCATCAGGTTGCAAATTAAAAATAATTTTTTTCTGCATCTAGCTCTGAAAAAATATTTGGGCTTCTAGCAGTGTGTGCGACTTGTTCTATTAGCGCATCGATACTGACCTCCATCAGGTTGCAAATTGAATATAATTTTTTTCTGCATCTAGCTCTGAAAAAATATTTGGGCTTCTAACAGTGTGTGGGACTTGTTCTATTAGTCCATCTATACTGACCTCCATCAGGTTGCAAATTAAATATAATTTTTTTCTGCATCTAGCCCTGAAAAAATATTTGGGCTTCTAGCAGTGTGTGGGACTTGGTCTATTAGTCCATCTATACTGACCTCCATCAGGTTGCAAATTAAAAATAATTTTTTTCTGCATCTAGCTCTGAAAAAATATTTGGGCTTCTAGCAGTGTGTGGGACTTGGTCTATTAGTCCATCTTTACTGACCTCCATCAGGTTGCAAATTCAATATAATTTTGTTTCTACATCTAGCTCTGAAAAAATATTTGGGCTTCTAGCAGTGTGTGGGACTCGGTCTATTAGTTCATCTATACGGACCTCCATCAGGTTGCAAATTGAATATAATTTTTTTCTGCATCTAGCTCTGAAAAAATATTTGGGCTTCTAGCAGTGTGTGTGACTTTTTCTATTAGTCCATCTATACTGACCTCCATCAGGTTGCAAATTGAATATAATTTTTTTCGGCATCTAGCTCTGAAAAGATATTTGGGCTTCTAGCAGTGTGTGGGACTTGTTCTATTAGTCCATCTATACTGACCTCCATCAGGTTGCAAATTCAATATAAATTTTTTCTGCATCTAGCTCTGAAAAAATATTTGGGCTTCTAGCAGTGTGTGGGACTTGGACTATTAGTCCATCTATACTGACCTCCATCAGGTTGCAAATTAAAAATAATTTTTTTCTGCATCTAGCTCTGAAAAAATATTTGGGCTACTAGCAGTGTGTGGGACTTGGTCTATTCGTCAATCTATACTGACCTCCATCAGGTTGCAAATTCAATATAATTTTTTTCTGCATCTAGCTCTGAAAAAATATTTGGGCTTCTAGCAGTGTGTGTGACTTGGTCTATTAGTCCATCTATACTGACCTCCATCAGGTTGCAAATTGAATATAATTTTTTTCTGCATCTAGCTATGAAAAAATATTTGAGCTTCTAGCAGTGTGTGGGATTTGTTCTATTAGTCCATCTATACTGACCTCCATCAGGTTGCAAATTGAATATAATTTTTTTCTGCATCTAGCCCTGAAAAAATATTTGGGCTTCTAGCAGTGTGTGAGACTTGGTCTATTAGTCCATCTATACTGACCTCCATCAGGTTGCAAATTAAAAATAATTTTTTTCTGCATCTAGCTCTGATAAAATATTTGGGCTTCTAGCAGTGTGTGGGACTTGGTCTATTAGTCCATCTATACTGACCTCCATTAGGTTGCAAATTCAATATAATTTTTTTCTGCATCTAGCTCTGAAAAAATATTTGGGATTCTAGCAGTGTGTGGGACTTGTTCTATTAGTCCATCTATACTGACCTCCATCAGGTTGCAAATTGAATATAATTTTTTTCAGCATCTAGCTTTGAAAAAATATTTGGGCTTCTAGCAGTCTGTGGGACTTGGTCTATTAGTCCATCTATACTGACCTCCATCACGTTGCAAATTAAAAATATTTTTTTTCTGCATCTAGCTCTGAAAAAATATTTAGGCTTCTAGCAGTGTGTGCGACTTGTTCTATTAGTGCATCTATACTGACCTCCATCAGGTTGCAAATTGAATATAATTTTTTTTTGCATCCAGCTCTGAAAAAATATTTGGGCTTCTAGCAGTGTTTTGGACTTGGTCTATTAGTCCATCTATACTGACCTCCATCAGGTTGCAAATTAAAAATATTTTTTTTCTGCACATAGCTCTGAAAAAATATTTGGGCTTCTAGCAGTGTGTGGGACTTGGTCTATTAGTCCATCTATACTGACCTCTATCAGGTTGCAAATTCAATATAATTTTTTTCTGCATCTAGGTCTGAAAAAATATTTGGGCTTCTAGCAGCGTGTGGGACTTGGTCTATTAGTCCATCTATACTGACCTCCATCAGGTTGCAAATTAAAAACAATTTTTTATGCATCTAGCTCTGAAAAAATATTTGGGCTTCAAGCAGTGTGTGCGACTTGTTCTATTAGTCCATCTATACTGACCTCCATCAGGTTGCAAATTGAATATAATTTTTTTCTGCATCTAGCTCTGAAAAAATATTTGGGCATCTAGCAGTGTGTGGAACTTGGTCTATTAGTCCATCTATACTGACCACCATCAGGTTGCAAATTGATTATCATTTTTTTCTGCATCTAGCTGTGAAAAAATATTTGGGCTTCTAGCAGTGTGTGGGATTTGGTCTATTAGTCCATCTATACTGACCTCCATCAGGTTGCAAATTGAATAGAATTTTTTTCTGCATCTAGCTCTGAAAAAATATTTGGGCTTCTAGCAGTGTGTGGGACTTGTTCTATTAGTCCATCTATACTGACCTCCATCAGGTTGCAAATTAAATATAATTTTTTCTGCATCTAGCCCTGAAAAAATATTTGGGCTTCTAGCAGTGTGTGGGACTTGGTCTATTAGTCCATCTATACTGACCTCCATCAGGTTGCAAATTAAAAATAATTTTTTTCTGCATCTAGCTCTGAAAAAATATTTGGGCTTCTAGCAGTGTGTGGGACTTGGTCTATTAGTCCATCTATACTGACCTCCATCAGGTTGCAAATTCAATATAATTTTTTTCTGCATCTAGCTCTGAAAAAATATTTGGGCTTCTAGCAGTGTGTGGGACTAGGTCTATTAGTCCATCTATACTGACCTCCATCAGGTTGCAAATTCAATATAATTTTTTTCTGCACCTAGCTCTGAAAAAATATTTGGGCTTCTAGCAGTGTGTGGGACTTGGTCTATTAGTCCATCTATACTGACCTCCATCAGATTGCAAATTGAATATAATTTTTTTCCGCATCTAGCTCTGAAAAAATATTTGGGCTTCTAGCAGTGTGTGGGACTTGTTCTATTAGTCCATCTATACTGACCTCCATCAGGTTGCAAATTGAATATAATTTTTTTCTGCATCTAGCCCTGAAAAAATATTTGGGCTTCTAGCAGTGTGTGGGACTTGGTGTATTAGTCCATCTATACTGACCTCCATCAGGCTGCAAATTAAAAATATTTTTTTTCTGCATCTAGCTCTGAAAAAATATTTGGGCTTCTAGCAGTGTGTGCGTCTTGTTCTATTAGTCCATCTATACTGACCTCCATCAGGTTGCAAATTGAATATAATTTTTTTCTGCATCTAGCTCTGAAAAAATATTTGGGCTTCTAGCAGTGTGTGGGAATTGGTCTATTAGTCCATCTATACTGACCTCCATCAGGTTGCAAATTAAAAATAATTTTTTTCTGCATCTAGCTCTGAAAAAATATTTGGGCTTCTAGCAGTGTGTGCGACTTGTTCTATTAGTCCATCTATACTGACCTCCATCAGGTTGCAAATTGAATATAATTTTTTTCTGCATCTAGCTCTGAAAAAATATTTGGGCTTCTAGCCGTGTGTGGGACTTGGTCTATTAGTCCATCTATACTGACCTCCATGAGGTTGCAAATTAAAAATAATTTTTTTCTGCATCTAGCTCTGAAAAAATATTTGGGCTTCTAGCAGTGTGTGGGACTTGGTCTATTAGTCCATATTTACTGACCTCCATCAGGTTGCAAATTCAATATAATTTTTTTCTACATCTAGCTCTGAAAAAATATTTGGGCTTCTAGCAGTGTGTGGGACTTGGTCTATTAGTTCATCTATATGGACCTCCATCAGGTTGCAAACTGAATATAATTTTTTTCTGCATCTAGCTCTGAAAAAATATTTGGGCTTCTAGCAGTGTGTGGGACTAGATCTATTAGTCCATCTATACTGACCTCCATCAGGTTGCAAATTCAATATCATTTTTTTCTGCATCTAGCTCTGAAAAAATATTTGGGCTTCTAGCAGTGTGTGGGATTTGGTCTATTAGTCCATCTATACTGACCTCCATCAGGTTGCAAATTGAATAGAATTTTTTTCTGCATCTAGCTCTGAAAAAATATTTGGGCTTCTAGCAGTGTGTGGGACTTGTTCTATTAGTCCATCTATACTGACCTCCATCAGGTTGCAAATTGAATATAATTTTTTTCTGCATCTAGCCCTGAAAAAATATTTGGGCTTCTAGCAGTGTGTGGGACTTGGTCTATTAGTCCATCTATACTGACCTCCATCAGGTTGCAAATTAAAAATAATTTTTTTCTGCATCTAGCTCTGAAAAAATATTTGGGCTTCTAGCAGTGTGTGCGACTTGTTCTATTAGCGCATCGATACTGACCTCCATCAGGTTGCAAATTGAATATAATTTTTTTTTGCATCCAGCTCTGAAAAAATATTTGGGCTTCTAGCAGTGTTTGGGACTTGGTCTATTAGTCCATCTATACTGACCTCCATCAGGTTGCAAATTAAAAATATTTTTTTTCTGCATCTAGCTCTGAAAAAATATTTGGGCTTCTAGCCGTGTGTGGGACTTGGTCTATTAGTCCATCTATACTGACCTCCATCAGGTTGCAAATTAAAAATAATTTTTTTCTGCATCTAGCTCTGAAAAAATATTTGGGCTTCTAGCAGTGTGTGGGACTTGGTCTATTAGCCCATCTTTACTGACCTCCATCAGGTTGCAAATTCAATATAATTTTTTTCTACATTTAGCTCTGAAAAAATATTTGGGCTACTAGCATTGTGTGGGACTTGGTCTATTAGTTCATCTATACGGACCTCCATCAGGTTGCAAATTGAATATAATTTTTTTCTGCATCTAGCTCTGAAAAAATATTTGGGCTTCTAGCAGTGTGTGGGACTTTTTCTATAAGTAAATCTATACTGACCTCCATCAGGTTGCAATATGAATATAATTTTTTTCGGCATCTAGCTCTGAAAAAATATTTGGGCTTCTAGCAGTGTGTGGGACTTGTTCTATTAGTCCATCTATACTGACCTCCATCAGGTTGCAAATTCAATATAATTTTTTCTGCATCTAGCTCTGAAAAAATATTTGGGCTTCTAGCAGTGTGTGGGACTTGGTCTATTAGTCCATCTATACTGACCTCCGTCAGGTTGCAAATTCAATATAATTTTTTTCTGCATCTAGCTTTGAAAAAATATTTGGGCTTCTAGCAGTGTGTGGGACTTGGTCTATTAATCCATCTATACTGACCTCCATCAGGTTGCAAATTAAAAATATTTTTTTCTGCATCTAGCTCTGAAAAAATATTTGGGCTTCTAGCAGTGTGTGCGACTTGTTCTATTAGTGCATCTATACTGACCTCCATCAGGTTGCAAATTGAATATAATTTTTTTTTGCATCCAGCTCTGAAAAAATATTTGGGCTTCTAGCAGTGTGTGGGACTTGGTCTATTAGTCCATCTATACTGACCTCCATCAGGTTGCAAATTAAAAATATTTTTTTTCTGCATCTAGCTCTGAAAAAATATTTGGGCTTCTAGCAGTGTGTGGGACTTGGTCTATTAGTCCATCTATACTGACCTCTATCAGGTTGCAAATTCAATATCATTTTTTTCTGCATCTAGCTCTGAAAAAATATTTGGGCTTCTAGCAGTGTGTGGGACTTGGTCTCTTAGTGCATCTATACTGACCTCCATCAGGTTGCAAATTAAAAACAATTTTTTTATGCATCTAGCTCTGAAAAAATATTTGGGCTTCAAGCAGTTTGTGCGACTTGTTCTATTAGTCCATCTATACTGACCTCCATCAGGTTGCAAATTGAATATAATTTTTTTCTGCATCTAGCTCTGAAAAAATATTTGGGCATCTAGCAGTGTGTGGGACTTGGTCTATTAGTCCATCTATACTGTCCACCATCAGGTTGCAAATTGAATATCATTTTTTTCTGCATCTAGCCCTGAAAAAATATTTAGGCTTCTAGCAGTGTGTGGGACTTGGTCTATTAGTCCATCTATACTGACCTCCATCAGGTTGCAAATGAAAAATATTTTTTTCTGCATCTAGCTCTGAAAAAATAATTGGGCTTCTAACAGTGTGTGCAACTTGTTCTATTAGTCCATCTATACTGACCTCCATCAGGTTGCAAATTAAAAATATTTTTTTTCTGCATCTAGCTCTGAAAAAATATTTGGGCTTCTAGCAGTGTGTGGGACTTGGTCTATTAGCCCATCTTTACTGACCTCCATCAGGTTGCAAATTCAATATAATTTTTTTCTACATTTAGCTCTGAAAAAATATTTCAGCTACTAGCATTGTGTGGGACTTGGTCTATTAGTTCATCTATACGGACCTCCATCAGGTTGCAAATTGAATATAATTTTTTTCGGCATCTAGCTCTGAAAAAATATTTGGGCTTCTAGCAGTGTGTGGGACTTGTTCTATTAGTCCATCTATACTGATCTCCATCAGGTTGCAAATTCAATATAATTTTTTCTGCATCTAGCTCTGAAAAAATATTTGGGCTTCTAGCAGTGTGTGGGACTTGGACTATTAGTCCATCTATACTGACCTCCATCAGGTTGCAAATTAAAAATATTTTTTTTCTGCATCTAGCTCTGAAAAAATATTTGGGCTTCTAGCAGTGTGTGGGACTTGGTCTATTCGTCAATCTATACTGACCTCCATCGGGTTGCGAATTCAATATAATTTTTTTCTGCATCTAGCTCTGAAAAAATATTTGGGCTTCAAGCAGTGTGTGGAACTTGGTCTAATAGTCCATCTATACTGACCTCCATCAGGTTGCAAATTGAATATAATTTTTTTCTGCATCTAGCCCTGAAAAAATATTTGGGCTTTTAGCAGTGTGTGGGACTTGGTCTATTAGTCCATCTATACTGACCTCCATCAGGTTGCAAATTAAAAATATTTTTTTTCTGCATCTAGCTCTGAAAAAATATTTGGGCTTCTAGCAGTGTGTGGGACTTGGTCTATTAGTCCATCTATACTGACCTCCATCAGGTTGCAAATTTAATATAATTTTTTTCTGCATCTAGCTTTGAAAAAATATTTGGGCTTCTAGCAGTGTGTGGGACTTGGTCTATTAGTCCATCTATACTGACCTCCATCAGGTTGCAAATTGAATATAATTTTTTTCTGCATCTAGCTTTGAAAAAATATTTGGGCTTCTAGCAGTGTGTGGGACTTGGTCTATTAGTCCATCTATACTGACCTCCATCAGGTTGCAAATTGAATATAATTTTTTTCTGCATCTAGCTTTGAAAAAATATTTGGGCTTCTAGCAGTGTGTGGGACTTGGTCTATTAGTCCATCTATACTGACCTCCATCAGGTTGCAAATTAAAAATAATTTTTTTCTGCATCTAGCTCTGAAAAAATATTTGAGCTTCTAGCAGTGTGTGCGACTTGTTCTATTAGTGCATCTATACTGACCTCCATCAGGTTGCAAATTGAATATAATTTTTTTTTGCATCCAGCTCTGAAAAAATATTTGGGCTTCTAGCAGTGTTTGGGACTTGGTCTATTAGTCCATCTATACTGACCTCCATCAGGTTGCAAATTCAATATAATTTTTTTCTGCATCTAGCTCTGAAAAAATATTTGGGCTTCTAGCAGTGTGTGGGACTCGTTCTATTAGTCCATCTATACTGACCTCCATCAGGTTGCATATTCAATATAATTTTTTTCTGCATCTAGCTCTGAAAAAATATTTGGGCTTCTAGCAGTGTGTGGGACTTGGACTATTAGTCCATCTATACTGACCTCCATCAGGTTGCAAATTAAAAATAATTTTTTTCTGCATGTAGCTCTGAATAAATATTTGGGCTTCTAGCAGTGTGTGGGACTTGGTCTATTCGTCAATCTATACTGACCTCCATCAGGTTGCAAATTCAATATAATTTTTTTCTGCACCTAGCTCTGAAAAAATATTTGGGCTTCTAGCAGTGTGTGGGACTTGGTCTATTAGTCCATCTATACTGACCTCCATCAGATTGCAAATTGAATATAATTTTTTTCCGCATCTAGCTCTGAAAAAATATTTGGGCTTCTAGCAGTGTGTGGGACTTGTTCTATTAGTCCATCTATACTGACCTCCATCAGGTTGCAAATTGAATATAATTTTTTTCTGCATCTAGCCCTGAAAAAATATTTGGGCTTCTAGCAGTGTGTGGGACTTGGTGTATTAGTCCATCTATACTGACCTCCATCAGGCTGCAAATTAAAAATATTTTTTTTCTGCATCTAGCTCTGAAAAAATATTTGGGCTTCTAGCAGTGTGTGCGTCTTGTTCTATTAGTCCATCTATACTGACCTCCATCAGGTTGCAAATTGAATATAATTTTTTTCTGCATCTAGCTCTGAAAAAATATTTGGGCTTCTAGCAGTGTGTGGGAATTGGTCTATTAGTCCATCTATACTGACCTCCATCAGGTTGCAAATTAAAAATAATTTTTTTCTGCATCTAGCTCTGAAAAAATATTTGGGCTTCTAGCAGTGTGTGCGACTTGTTCTATTAGTCCATCTATACTGACCTCCATCAGGTTGCAAATTGAATATAATTTTTTTCTGCATCTAGCTCTGAAAAAATATTTGGGCTTCTAGCCGTGTGTGGGACTTGGTCTATTAGTCCATCTATACTGACCTCCATGAGGTTGCAAATTAAAAATAATTTTTTTCTGCATCTAGCTCTGAAAAAATATTTGGGCTTCTAGCAGTGTGTGGGACTTGGTCTATTAGTCCATATTTACTGACCTCCATCAGGTTGCAAATTCAATATAATTTTTTTCTACATCTAGCTCTGAAAAAATATTTGGGCTTCTAGCAGTGTGTGGGACTTGGTCTATTAGTTCATCTATATGGACCTCCATCAGGTTGCAAACTGAATATAATTTTTTTCTGCATCTAGCTCTGAAAAAATATTTGGGCTTCTAGCAGTGTGTGGGACTAGATCTATTAGTCCATCTATACTGACCTCCATCAGGTTGCAAATTCAATATCATTTTTTTCTGCATCTAGCTCTGAAAAAATATTTGGGCTTCTAGCAGTGTGTGGGATTTGGTCTATTAGTCCATCTATACTGACCTCCATCAGGTTGCAAATTGAATAGAATTTTTTTCTGCATCTAGCTCTGAAAAAATATTTGGGCTTCTAGCAGTGTGTGGGACTTGTTCTATTAGTCCATCTATACTGACCTCCATCAGGTTGCAAATTGAATATAATTTTTTTCTGCATCTAGCCCTGAAAAAATATTTGGGCTTCTAGCAGTGTGTGGGACTTGGTCTATTAGTCCATCTATACTGACCTCCATCAGGTTGCAAATTAAAAATAATTTTTTTCTGCATCTAGCTCTGAAAAAATATTTGGGCTTCTAGCAGTGTGTGCGACTTGTTCTATTAGCGCATCGATACTGACCTCCATCAGGTTGCAAATTGAATATAATTTTTTTTTGCATCCAGCTCTGAAAAAATATTTGGGCTTCTAGCAGTGTTTGGGACTTGGTCTATTAGTCCATCTATACTGACCTCCATCAGGTTGCAAATTAAAAATATTTTTTTTCTGCTTCTAGCTCTGAAAAAATATTTGGGCTTCTAGCCGTGTGTGGGACTTGGTCTATTAGTCCATCTATACTGACCTCCATCAGGTTGCAAATTAAAAATAATTTTTTTCTGCATCTAGCTCTGAAAAAATATTTGGGCTTCTAGCAGTGTGTGGGACTTGGTCTATTAGCCCATCTTTACTGACCTCCATCAGGTTGCAAATTCAATATAATTTTTTTCTACATTTAGCTCTGAAAAAATATTTGGGCTACTAGCATTGTGTGGGACTTGGTCTATTAGTTCATCTATACGGACCTCCATCAGGTTGCAAATTGAATATAATTTTTTTCTGCATCTAGCTCTGAAAAAATATTTGGGCTTCTAGCAGTGTGTGGGACTTTTTCTATAAGTAAATCTATACTGACCTCCATCAGGTTGCAATATGAATATAATTTTTTTCGGCATCTAGCTCTGAAAAAATATTTGGGCTTCTAGCAGTGTGTGGGACTTGTTCTATTAGTCCATCTATACTGACCTCCATCAGGTTGCAAATTCAATATAATTTTTTCTGCATCTAGCTCTGAAAAAATATTTGGGCTTCTAGCAGTGTGTGGGACTTGGTCTATTAGTCCATCTATACTGACCTCCGTCAGGTTGCAAATTCAATATAATTTTTTTCTGCATCTAGCTTTGAAAAAATATTTGGGCTTCTAGCAGTGTGTGGGACTTGGTCTATTAATCCATCTATACTGACCTCCATCAGGTTGCAAATTAAAAATATTTTTTTCTGCATCTAGCTCTGAAAAAATATTTGGGCTTCTAGCAGTGTGTGCGACTTGTTCTATTAGTGCATCTATACTGACCTCCATCAGGTTGCAAATTGAATATAATTTTTTTTTGCATCCAGCTCTGAAAAAATATTTGGGCTTCTAGCAGTGTGTGGGACTTGGTCTATTAGTCCATCTATACTGACCTCCATCAGGTTGCAAATTAAAAATATTTTTTTTCTGCATCTAGCTCTGAAAAAATATTTGGGCTTCTAGCAGTGTGTGGGACTTGGTCTATTAGTCCATCTATACTGACCTCTATCAGGTTGCAAATTCAATATCATTTTTTTCTGCATCTAGCTCTGAAAAAATATTTGGGCTTCTAGCAGTGTGTGGGACTTGGTCTCTTAGTGCATCTATACTGACCTCCATCAGGTTGCAAATTAAAAACAATTTTTTTATGCATCTAGCTCTGAAAAAATATTTGGGCTTCAAGCAGTTTGTGCGACTTGTTCTATTAGTCCATCTATACTGACCTCCATCAGGTTGCAAATTGAATATAATTTTTTTCTGCATCTAGCTCTGAAAAAATATTTGGGCATCTAGCAGTGTGTGGGACTTGGTCTATTAGTCCACCTATACTGTCCACCATCAGGTTGCAAATTGAATATCATTTTTTTCTGCATCTAGCCCTGAAAAAATATTTAGGCTTCTAGCAGTGTGTGGGACTTGGTCTATTAGTCCATCTATACTGACCTCCATCAGGTTGCAAATGAAAAATATTTTTTTCTGCATCTAGCTCTGAAAAAATAATTGGGCTTCTAACAGTGTGTGCAACTTGTTCTATTAGTCCATCTATACTGACCTCCATCAGGTTGCAAATTAAAAATATTTTTTTTCTGCATCTAGCTCTGAAAAAATATTTGGGCTTCTAGCAGTGTGTGGGACTTGGTCTATTAGCCCATCTTTACTGACCTCCATCAGGTTGCAAATTCAATATAATTTTTTTCTACATTTAGCTCTGAAAAAATATTTGGGCTACTAGCATTGTGTGGGACTTGGTCTATTAGTTCATCTATACGGACCTCCATCAGGTTGCAAATTGAATATAATTTTTTTCGGCATCTAGCTCTGAAAAAATATTTGGGCTTCTAGCAGTGTGTGGGACTTGTTCTATTAGTCCATCTATACTGATCTCCATCAGGTTGCAAATTCAATATAATTTTTTCTGCATCTAGCTCTGAAAAAATATTTGGGCTTCTAGCAGTGTGTGGGACTTGGACTATTAGTCCATCTATACTGACCTCCATCAGGTTGCAAATTAAAAATATTTTTTTTCTGCATCTAGCTCTGAAAAAATATTTGGGCTTCTAGCAGTGTGTGGGACTTGCTCTATTCGTCAATCTATACTGACCTCCATCGGGTTGCGAATTCAATATAATTTTTTTCTGCATCTAGCTCTGAAAAAATATTTGGGCTTCAAGCAGTGTGTGGGACTTGGTCTAATAGTCCATCTATACTGACCTCCATCAGGTTGCAAATTGAATATAATTTTTTTCTGCATCTAGCCCTGAAAAAATATTTGGGCTTTTAGCAGTGTGTGGGACTTGGTCTATTAGTCCATCTATACTGACCTCCATCAGGTTGCAAATTAAAAATATTTTTTTTCTGCATCTAGCTCTGAAAAAATATTTGGGCTTCTAGCAGTGTGTGGGACTTGGTCTATTAGTCCATCTATACTGACCTCCATCAGGTTGCAAATTGAATATAATTTTTTTCTGCATCTAGCTTTGAAAAAATATTTGGGCTTCTAGCAGTGTGTGGGACTTGGTCTATTAGTCCATCTATACTGACCTCCATCAGGTTGCAAATTGAATATAATTTTTTTCTGCATCTAGCTTTGAAAAAATATTTGGGCTTCTAGCAGTGTGTGGGACTTGGTCTATTAGTCCATCTATACTGACCTCCATCAGGTTGCAAATTGAATATAATTTTTTTCTGCATCTAGCTTTGAAAAAATATTTGGGCTTCTAGCAGTGTGTGGGACTTGGTCTATTAGTCCATCTATACTGACCTCCATCAGGTTGCAAATTAAAAATAATTTTTTTCTGCATCTAGCTCTGAAAAAATATTTGAGCTTCTAGCAGTGTGTGCGACTTGTTCTATTAGTGCATCTATACTGACCTCCATCAGGTTGCAAATTGAATATAATTTTTTTTTGCATCCAGCTCTGAAAAAATATTTGGGCTTCTAGCAGTGTTTGGGACTTGGTCTATTAGTCCATCTATACTGACCTCCATCAGGTTGCAAATTAAAAATATTTTTTTTCTGCATCTAGCTCTGAAAAAATATTTGGGCTTCGAGCCGTGTGTGGGACTTGGTCTATTAGTCCATCTATACTGACCTCCATCAGGTTGCAAATTAAAAATAATTTTTTTCTGCATCTAGCTCTGAAAAAATATTTGGGCTTCTAGCAGTGTGTGGGACATGGTCTATTAGTCCATCTTTACTGACCTCCATCAGGTTGCAAATTCAATATAATTTTTTTCTACATCTAGCTCTGAAAAAATATTTGGGCTTCTAGCAGTGTGTGGGACTTGGTCTATTAGTTCATCTATACGGACCTCCATCAGGTTGCAAATTGAATATAATTTTTTTCTGCATCTAGCTCTGAAAAAATATTTGGGCTTCTAGCAGTGTGTGGGACATTTTCTATTAGTCCATCTATACTGACCTCCATCAGGTTGCAAATTGAATATAATTTTTTTCGGCATCTAGCTCTGAAAAAATATTTGGGCTTCTAGCAGTTTGTGGGACTTGTTCTATTAGTCCATCTATACTGACCTCCATCAGGTTGCAAATTCAATATAATTTTTTTCTGCATCTAGCTCTGAAAAAATATTTGGGCTTCTAGCAGTGTGTGGGACTCGTTCTATTAGTCCATCTATACTGACCTCCATCAGGTTGCATATTCAATATAATTTTTTTCTGCATCTAGCTCTGAAAAAATATTTGGGCTTCTAGCAGTGTGTGGGACTTGGACTATTAGTCCATCTATACTGACCTCCATCAGGTTGCAAATTAAAAATAATTTTTTTCTGCATCTAGCTCTGAATAAATATTTGGGCTTCTAGCAGTGTGTGGGACTTGGTCTATTCGTCAATCTATACTGACCTCCATCAGGTTGCAAATTCAATATAATTTTTTTCTGCATCTAGCTCTGAAAAAATATTTGGGCTTCTAGCAGTGTGTGGGACTTGGTCTATTAGTCCATCTATACTGACCTCCATCAGGTTGCAAATTGAATATAATTTTTTTCTGCATTTAGCTCTGAAAAAATATTTGAGCTTCTAGCAGTGTGTGGGACTTGTTCTATTAGTCCATCTATACTGACCTCCATCAGGTTGCAAATTGAATATAATTTTTTTCTGCATCTAGCCCTGAAAAAATATTTAGGCTTCTAGCAGTGTGTGGGACTTGGTCTATTAGTCCATCTATACTGACCTCCATCAGGTTGCAAATGAAAAATATTTTTTTCTGCATCTAGCTCTGAAAAAATAATTGGGCTTCTAACAGTGTGTGCAACTTGTTCTATTAGTCCATCTATACTGACCTCCATCAGGTTGCAAATTCAATATAGTTTTTTTCTGCATCTAGCTCTGAAAAAATATTTGGGCTTCTAGCAGTGTGTGGGACTTGGTCTATTAGTCCATCTATACTGACCTCCATCAGGTTGCAAATTCAATATAATTTTTTTCTGCATCTAGCTCTGAAAAAATATTTGGGCTTCTAGCAGTGTGTGGGACTTGTTCTATTAGTCCATCTATACTAACCTCCATCAGGTTACAAATTCAATATAATTTTTTTCTGCATCTAGCTTTGAAAAAATATTTGGGCTTCTAGCAGTGTGTGGGACTTGGTCTATTAGTCCATCTATACTGACCTCCATCAGGTTGCAAATTGAATATAATTTTTTTCTGCATCTAGCTTTGAAAAAATATTTGGGCTTCTAGCAGTGTGTGGGACTTGGTCTATTAGTCCATCTATACTGACCTCCATCAGGTTGCAAATTAAAAATAATTTTTTTCTGCATCTAGCTCTGAAAAAATATTTGAGCTTCTAGCAGTGTGTGCGACTTGTTCTATTAGTGCATCTATACTGACCTCCATCAGGTTGCAAATTGAATATAATTTTTTTTTGCATCCAGCTCTGAAAAAATATTTGGGCTTCTAGCAGTGTTTGGGACTTGGTCTATTAGTCCATCTATACTGACCTCCATCAGGTTGCAAATTAAAAATATTTTTTTTCTGCATCTAGCTCTGAAAAAATATTTGGGCTTCTAGCCGTGTGTGGGACTTGGTCTATTAGTCCATCTATACTGACCTCCATCAGGTTGCAAATTAAAAATAATTTTTTTCTGCATCTAGCTCTGAAAAAATATTTGGGCTTCTAGCAGTGTGTGGGACATGGTCTATTAGTCCATCTTTACTGACCTCCATCAGGTTGCAAATTCAATATAATTTTTTTCTACATCTAGCTCTGAAAAAATATTTGGGCTTCTAGCAGTGTGTGGGACTTGGTCTATTAGTTCATCTATACGGACCTCCATCAGGTTGCAAATTGAATATAATTTTTTTCTGCATCTAGCTCTGAAAAAATATTTGGGCTTCTAGCAGTGTGTGGGACATTTTCTATTAGTCCATCTATACTGACCTCCATCAGGTTGCAAATTGAATATAATTTTTTTCGGCATCTAGCTCTGAAAAAATATTTGGGCTTCTAGCAGTTTGTGGGACTTGTTCTATTAGTCCATCTATACTGACCTCCATCAGGTTGCAAATTCAATATAATTTTTTTCTGCATCTAGCTCTGAAAAAATATTTGGGCTTCTAGCAGTGTGTGGGACTCGTTCTATTAGTCCATCTATACTGACCTCCATCAGGTTGCATATTCAATATAATTTTTTTCTGCATCTAGCTCTGAAAAAATATTTGGGCTTCTAGCAGTGTGTGGGACTTGGACTATTAGTCCATCTATACTGACCTCCATCAGGTTGCAAATTAAAAATAATTTTTTTCTGCATCTAGCTCTGAATAAATATTTGGGCTTCTAGCAGTGTGTGGGACTTGGTCTATTCGTCAATCTATACTGACCTCCATCAGGTTGCAAATTCAATATAATTTTTTTCTGCATCTAGCTCTGAAAAAATATTTGGGCTTCTAGCAGTGTGTGGGACTTGGTCTATTAGTCCATCTATACTGACCTCCATCAGGTTGCAAATTGAATATAATTTTTTTCTGCATCTAGCTCTGAAAAAATATTTGAGCTTCTAGCAGTGTGTGGGACTTGTTCTATTAGTCCATCTATACTGACCTCCATCAGGTTGCAAATTGAATATAATTTTTTTCTGCATCTAGCCCTGAAAAAATATTTAGGCTTCTAGCAGTGTGTGGGACTTGGTCTATTAGTCCATCTATACTGACCTCCATCAGGTTGCAAATGAAAAATATTTTTTTCTGCATCTAGCTCTGAAAAAATAATTGGGCTTCTAACAGTGTGTGCAACTTGTTCTATTAGTCCATCTATACTGACCTCCATCAGGTTGCAAATTCAATATAGTTTTTTTCTGCATCTAGCTCTGAAAAAATATTTGGGCTTCTAGCAGTGTGTGGGACTTGGTCTATTAGTCCATCTATACTGACCTCCATCAGGTTGCAAATTCAATATAATTTTTTTCTGCATCTAGCTCTGAAAAAATATTTGGGCTTCTAGCAGTGTGTGGGACTTGTTCTATTAGTCCATCTATACTAACCTCCATCAGGTTACAAATTCAATATAATTTTTTTCTGCATCTAGCTCTGATAAAATATTTGGGCTTCTAGCAGTGTGTGGGACTTGGTCTATTAGTCCATCTATACTGACCTCCATCAGGTTGCAAATTAAAAATAATTTTTTTCTGCATCTAGCTCTGAAAAAATATTTGGGCTTCTAGCAGTGTGTGGGACTTGGTCTATTAGTCAATCTATACTGACCTCCATCAGGTTGCAAATTCAATATAATTTTTTTCTGCATCTAGCTCTGAAAAAATATTTGGGCTTCTAACAGTGTGTGGGACTTGTTCTATTAGTCCATCTATACTGACCTCCATCAGGTTGCAAATTGAGTATAATTTTTTTCTGCATCTAGCCCTGAAAAAATATCTGGGCTTCTAGCAGTGTGTGTGACTTGGTCTATTAGTCCATCTATACTGACCTCCATCAGGTTGCAAATTAAAAATATTTTTTTTCTGCATCTAGCTCTGAAAAAATATTTGGGCTTCTAGCAGTGTATGCAACTTGTTCTATTAGTCCATCTATACTGACCTCCATCAGGTTGCAAATTCAATATAATTTTTTTCTGCATCTAGCTCTGAAAAAATATTTGGGCTTCTAGCCGTGTGTGGGACTTGGTCTATTAGTCCATCTATACTGACCTCCATCAGGTTGCAAATTAAAAATAATTTTTTTCTGCATCTAGCTCTGAAAAAATATTTGGGCTTCTAGCAGTGTGTGGGACTTGGTCTATTAGTCCATCTATACTGACCTCCAACAGGTTGCAAATTAAAAATAATTTTTTTCTGCATCTAGCTCTGAAAAAATATTTGGGCTTCTAGCAGTGTGTGGAACTTGGTCTATTAGTCCATCTATACTGACCTCCATCAGGTTGCAAATTCAATATAATTTTTTTCTGCATCTAGCTCTGAAAAAATATTTGGGCTTCTAGCAGTGTGTGGGACTTGGTCTATTAGTCCATCTATACTGACCTCCATCAGGTTGCAAATTAAAAATATTTTTTTTCTGCATCTAGCTCTGAAAAAATATTTGGGCTTCTAGCAGTGTGTGGGACTTGGTCTATTAGTCAATCTATACTGACCTCCATCAGGTTGCAAATTCAATATAATTTTTTTCTGCATCTAGCTCTGAAAAAATATTTGGGCTTCTAGCAGTGTGTGGGACTTGGTCTATTAGTCCATCTATACTGACCTCCATCAGGTTGCAAATTCAATATAATTTTTTTCTGCATCTAGCTCTGAAAAAATATTTGGGCTTCTAGCAGTGTGTGGGACTTGTTCTATTAGTCCATCTATACTGACCTCCATCAGGTTGCAAATTGAATATAATTTTTTTCTGCATCTAGCCCTGAAAAAATATTTGGGCTTCTAGCAGTGTGTGGGACTTGGTCTATTAGTCCATCTATACTGACCTCCATCAGGTTGCAAATTAAAAATATTTTTTTTCTGCATCTAGCTCTGAAAAAATATTTGGGCTTCGAGCAGTGTGTGGGACTTGGTCTATTAGTCCATCTATACTGACCTCCATCAGGTTGCAAATTAAATATAATTTTTTTCTGCATCTAGCTCTGAAAAAATATTTGGGCTTCTAGCAGTGTGTGGGACTTGGTCTATTAGTCCATCTATACTGACCTTCATCAGGTTGCAAATTAAAAATATTTTTTTTCTGCATCTAGCTCTGAAAAAATATTTGGGCTTCTAGCCGTGTGTGGGACTTGGTCTATTAGTCCATCTATACTGACCTCCATCAGGTTGCAAATTAAAAATAATTTTTTTCTGCATCTAGCTCTGAAAAAATATTTGGGCTTCTAGCAGTGTGTGGGACATGGTCTATTAGTCCATCTTTACTGACCTCCATCAGGTTGCAAATTCAATATAATTTTTTTCTACATCTAGCTCTGAAAAAATATTTGGGCTTCTAGCAGTGTGTGGGACTTGTTCTATTAGTCCATCTATACTGACCTCCATCAGGTTGCAAATTGAGTATAATTTTTTTCTGCATCTAGCCCTGAAAAAATATCTGGGCTTCTAGCAGTGTGTGTGACTTGGTCTATTAGTCCATCTATACTGACCTCCATCAGGTTGCAAATTAAAAATATTTTTTTTCTGCATCTAGCTCTGAAAAAATATTTGGGCTTCTAGCAGTGTATGCAACTTGTTCTATTAGTCCATCTATACTGACCTCCATCAGGTTGCAAATTCAATATAATTTTTTTCTGCATCTAGCTCTGAAAAAATATTTGGGCTTCTAGCCGTGTGTGGGACTTGGTCTATTAGTCCATCTATACTGACCTCCATCAGGTTGCAAATTAAAAATAATTTTTTTCTGCATCTAGCTCTGAAAAAATATTTGGGCTTCTAGCAGTGTGTGGGACTAGGTCTATTAGTCCATCTATACTGACCTCCATCAGGTTGCAAATTCAATATCATTTTTTTCTGCATCTAGCTCTGAAAAAATATTTGGGCTTCTAGAAGTGTGTGGGATTTGGTCTATTAGTCCATCTATACTGACCTCCATCAGGTTGCAAATTGAATATAATTTTTTTCTACATCTAGCTCTGAAAAAATATTTGAGCTTCTAGCAGTGTTTGGGACTTGTTCTATTAGTCCATCTATACTGACCTCCATCAGGTTGCAAATTCAATATAGTTTTTTTCTGCATCTAGCTCTGAAAAAATATTTGGGCTTCTAGCAGTGTGTGGGACTTGGTCTATTAGTCCATCTATACTGACCTCCATCAGGTTGCAAATTCAATATAATTTTTTTCTGCATCTAGCTCTGAAAAAATATTTGGGCTTCTAGCAGTGTGTGGGACTTGTTCTATTAGTCCATCTATACTAACCTCCATCAGGTTACAAATTCAATATAATTTTTTTCTGCATCTAGCTCTGATAAAATATTTGGGCTTCTAGCAGTGTGTGGGACTTGGTCTATTAGTCCATCTATACTGACCTCCATCAGGTTGCAAATTAAAAATAATTTTTTTCTGCATCTAGCTCTGAAAAAATATTTGGGCTTCTAGCAGTGTGTGGGACTTGGTCTATTAGTCAATCTATACTGACCTCCATCAGGTTGCAAATTCAATATAATTTTTTTCTGCATCTAGCTCTGAAAAAATATTTGGGCTTCTAACAGTGTGTGGGACTTGTTCTATTAGTCCATCTATACTGACCTCCATCAGGTTGCAAATTGAGTATAATTTTTTTCTGCATCTAGCCCTGAAAAAATATCTGGGCTTCTAGCAGTGTGTGTGACTTGGTCTATTAGTCCATCTATACTGACCTCCATCAGGTTGCAAATTAAAAATATTTTTTTTCTGCATCTAGCTCTGAAAAAATATTTGGGCTTCTAGCAGTGTATGCAACTTGTTCTATTAGTCCATCTATACTGACCTCCATCAGGTTGCAAATTCAATATAATTTTTTTCTGCATCTAGCTCTGAAAAAATATTTGGGCTTCTAGCCGTGTGTGGGACTTGGTCTATTAGTCCATCTATACTGACCTCCATCAGGTTGCAAATTAAAAATAATTTTTTTCTGCATCTAGCTCTGAAAAAATATTTGGGCTTCTAGCAGTGTGTGGGACTTGGTCTATTAGTCCATCTATACTGACCTCCAACAGGTTGCAAATTAAAAATAATTTTTTTCTGCATCTAGCTCTGAAAAAATATTTGGGCTTCTAGCAGTGTGTGGAACTTGGTCTATTAGTCCATCTATACTGACCTCCATCAGGTTGCAAATTCAATATAATTTTTTTCTGCATCTAGCTCTGAAAAAATATTTGGGCTTCTAGCAGTGTGTGGGACTTGGTCTATTAGTCCATCTATACTGACCTCCATCAGGTTGCAAATTAAAAATATTTTTTTTCTGCATCTAGCTCTGAAAAAATATTTGGGCTTCTAGCAGTGTGTGGGACTTGGTCTATTAGTCAATCTATACTGACCTCCATCAGGTTGCAAATTCAATATAATTTTTTTCTGCATCTAGCTCTGAAAAAATATTTGGGCTTCTAGCAGTGTGTGGGACTTGGTCTATTAGTCCATCTATACTGACCTCCATCAGGTTGCAAATTCAATATAATTTTTTTCTGCATCTAGCTCTGAAAAAATATTTGGGCTTCTAGCAGTGTGTGGGACTTGTTCTATTAGTCCATCTATACTGACCTCCATCAGGTTGCAAATTGAATATAATTTTTTTCTGCATCTAGCCCTGAAAAAATATTTGGGCTTCTAGCAGTGTGTGGGACTTGGTCTATTAGTCCATCTATACTGACCTCCATCAGGTTGCAAATTAAAAATATTTTTTTTCTGCATCTAGCTCTGAAAAAATATTTGGGCTTCGAGCAGTGTGTGGGACTTGGTCTATTAGTCCATCTATACTGACCTCCATCAGGTTGCAAATTAAATATAATTTTTTTCTGCATCTAGCTCTGAAAAAATATTTGGGCTTCTAGCAGTGTGTGGGACTTGGTCTATTAGTCCATCTATACTGACCTTCATCAGGTTGCAAATTAAAAATATTTTTTTTCTGCATCTAGCTCTGAAAAAATATTTGGGCTTCTAGCCGTGTGTGGGACTTGGTCTATTAGTCCATCTATACTGACCTCCATCAGGTTGCAAATTAAAAATAATTTTTTTCTGCATCTAGCTCTGAAAAAATATTTGGGCTTCTAGCAGTGTGTGGGACATGGTCTATTAGTCCATCTTTACTGACCTCCATCAGGTTGCAAATTCAATATAATTTTTTTCTACATCTAGCTCTGAAAAAATATTTGGGCTTCTAGCAGTGTGTGGGACTTGTTCTATTAGTCCATCTATACTGACCTCCATCAGGTTGCAAATTGAGTATAATTTTTTTCTGCATCTAGCCCTGAAAAAATATCTGGGCTTCTAGCAGTGTGTGTGACTTGGTCTATTAGTCCATCTATACTGACCTCCATCAGGTTGCAAATTAAAAATATTTTTTTTCTGCATCTAGCTCTGAAAAAATATTTGGGCTTCTAGCAGTGTATGCAACTTGTTCTATTAGTCCATCTATACTGACCTCCATCAGGTTGCAAATTCAATATAATTTTTTTCTGCATCTAGCTCTGAAAAAATATTTGGGCTTCTAGCCGTGTGTGGGACTTGGTCTATTAGTCCATCTATACTGACCTCCATCAGGTTGCAAATTAAAAATAATTTTTTTCTGCATCTAGCTCTGAAAAAATATTTGGGCTTCTAGCAGTGTGTGGGACTAGGTCTATTAGTCCATCTATACTGACCTCCATCAGGTTGCAAATTCAATATCATTTTTTTCTGCATCTAGCTCTGAAAAAATATTTGGGCTTCTAGAAGTGTGTGGGATTTGGTCTATTAGTCCATCTATACTGACCTCCATCAGGTTGCAAATTGAATATAATTTTTTTCTACATCTAGCTCTGAAAAAATATTTGAGCTTCTAGCAGTGTTTGGGACTTGTTCTGTTAGTCCATCTATACTGACCTCCATCAGGTTGCAAATTGAATATAATTTTTTTCTGCATCTAGCCCTGAAAAAATATTTGGGCTTCTAGCAGTGTGTGGGACTTGGTCTATTAGTCCATCTATACTGACCTCCAACAGGTTGCAAATTAAAAATAATTTTTTTCTGCATCTAGCTCTGAAAAAATATTTGGGCTTCTAGCAGTGTGTGGAACTTGGTCTATTAGTCCATCTATACTGACCTCCATCAGGTTGCAAATTCAATATAATTTTTTTCTGCATCTAGCTCTGAAAAAATATTTGGGCTTCTAGCAGTGTGTGGGACTTGGTCTATTAGTCCATCTATACTGACCTCCATCAGGTTGCAAATTAAAAATATTTTTTTTCTGCATCTAGCTCTGAAAAAATATTTGGGCTTCTAGCAGTGTGTGGGACTTGGTCTATTAGTCAATCTATACTGACCTCCATCAGGTTGCAAATTCAATATAATTTTTTTCTGCATCTAGCTCTGAAAAAATATTTGGGCTTCTAGCAGTGTGTGGGACTTGGTCTATTAGTCCATCTATACTGACCTCCATCAGGTTGCAAATTCAATATAATTTTTTTCTGCATCTAGCTCTGAAAAAATATTTGGGCTTCTAGCAGTGTGTGGGACTTGTTCTATTAGTCCATCTATACTGACCTCCATCAGGTTGCAAATTGAATATAATTTTTTTCTGCATCTAGCCCTGAAAAAATATTTGGGCTTCTAGCAGTGTGTGGGACTTGGTCTATTAGTCCATCTATACTGACCTCCATCAGGTTGCAAATTAAAAATATTTTTTTTCTGCATCTAGCTCTGAAAAAATATTTGGGCTTCGAGCAGTGTGTGGGACTTGGTCTATTAGTCCATCTATACTGACCTCCATCAGGTTGCAAATTAAATATAATTTTTTTCTGCATCTAGCTCTGAAAAAATATTTGGGCTTCTAGCAGTGTGTGGGACTTGGTCTATTAGTCCATCTATACTGACCTCCATCAGGTTGCAAATTAAAAATATTTTTTTTCTGCATCTAGCTCTGAAAAAATATTTGGGCTTCTAGCCGTGTGTGGGACTTGGTCTATTAGTCCATCTATACTGACCTCCATCAGGTTGCAAATTAAAAATAATTTTTTTCTGCATCTAGCTCTGAAAAAATATTTGGGCTTCTAGCAGTGTGTGGGACATGGTCTATTAGTCCATCTTTACTGACCTCCATCAGGTTGCAAATTCAATATAATTTTTTTCTACATCTAGCTCTGAAAAAATATTTGGGCTTCTAGCAGTGTGTGGGACTTGGTCTATTAGTTCATCTATACGGACCTCCATCAGGTTGCAAATTGAATATAATTTTTTTCTGCATCTAGCTCTGAAAAAATATTTGGGCTTCTAGCAGTGTGTGGGACATTTTCTATTAGTCCATCTATACTGACCTCCATCAGGTTGCAAATTGAATATAATTTTTTTCGGCATCTAGCTCTGAAAAAATATTTGGGCTTCTAGCAGTTTGTGGGACTTGTTCTATTAGTCCATCCATACTGACCTCCATCAGGTTGCAAATTCAATATATTTTTTTTCTGCATCTAGCTCTGAAAAAATATTTGGGCTTCTAGCAGTGTGTGGGACTCGTTCTATTAGTCCATCTATACTGACCTCCATCAGGTTGCATATTCAATATAATTTTTTTCTGCATCTAGCTCTGAAAAAATATTTCGGCTTCTAGCAGTGTGTGGGACTTGGACTATTAGTCCATCTATACTGACCTCCATCAGGTTGCAAATTAAAAATAATTTTTTTCTGCATCTAGCTCTGAATAAATATTTGGGCTTCTAGCAGTGTGTGGGACTTGGTCTATTCGTCAATCTATACTGACCTCCATCAGGTTGCAAATTCAATATAATTTTTTTCTGCATCTAGCTCTGAAAAAATATTTGGGCTTCTAGCAGTGTGTGGGACTTGGTCTATTAGTCCATCTATACTGACCTCCATCAGGTTGCAAATTGAATATAATTTTTTTCTGCATCTAGCTCTGAAAAAATATTTGAGCTTCTAGCAGTGTGTGGGACTTGTTCTATTAGTCCATCTATACTGACCTCCATCAGGTTGCAAATTGAATATAATTTTTTTCTGCATCTAGCCCTGAAAAAATATTTAGGCTTCTAGCAGTGTGTGGGACTTGGTCTATTAGTCCATCTATACTGACCTCCATCAGTTTGCAAATGAAAAATATTTTTTTCTGCATCTAGCTCTGAAAAAATAATTGGGCTTCTAACAGTGTGTGCAACTTGTTCTATTAGTCCATCTATACTGACCTCCATCAGGTTGCAAATTCAATATAGTTTTTTTCTGCATCTAGCTCTGAAAAAATATTTGGGCTTCTAGCAGTGTGTGGGACTTGGTCTATTAGTCCATCTATACTGACCTCCATCAGGTTGCAAATTCAATATAATTTTTTTCTGCATCTAGCTCTGAAAAAATATTTGGGCTTCTAGCAGTGTGTGGGACTTGTTCTATTAGTCCATCTATACTAACCTCCATCAGGTTACAAATTCAATATAATTTTTTTCTGCATCTAGCTCTGAAAAAATATTTGGGCTTCTAGCAGTGTGTGGGACTTGGTCTATTAGTCCATCTATACTGACCTCCATCAGGTTGCAAATTAAAAATAATTTTTTTCTGCATCTAGCTCTGAAAAAATATTTGGGCTTCTAGCAGTGTGTGGGACTTGGTCTATTAGTCAATCTATACTGACCTCCATCAGGTTGCAAATTCAATATAATTTTTTTCTGCATCTAGCTCTGAAAAAATATTTGGGCTTCTAACAGTGTGTGGGACTTGTTCTATTAGTCCATCTATACTGACCTCCATCAGGTTGCAAATTGAGTATAATTTTTTTCTGCATCTAGCCCTGAAAAAATATTTGGGCTTCTAGCAGTGTGTGTGACTTGGTCTATTAGTCCATCTATACTGACCTCCATCAGGTTGCAAATTAAAAATATTTTTTTTCTGCATCTAGCTCTGAAAAAATATTTGGGCTTCTAGCAGTGTATGCAACTTGTTATATTAGTCCATCTATACTGACCTCCATCAGGTTGCAAATTCAATATAATTTTTTTCTGCATCTAGCTCTGAAAAAATATTTGGGCTTCTAGCCGTGTGTGGGACTTGGTCTATTAGTCCATCTATACTGACCTCCATCAGGTTGCAAATTAAAAATATTTTTTTTCTGCTTCTAGCTCTGAAAAAATATTTGGGCTTCTAGCAGTGTGTGGGACTAGGTCTATTAGTCCATCTATACTGACCTCCATCAGGTTGCAAATTCAATATCATTTTTTTCTGCATCTAGCTCTGAAAAAATATTTGGGCTTCTAGAAGTGTGTGGGATTTGGTCTATTAGTCCATCTATACTGACCTCCATCAGGTTGCAAATTGAATATAATTTTTTTCTACATCTAGCTCTGAAAAAATATTTGAGCTTCTAGCAGTGTTTGGGACTTGTTCTGTTAGTCCATCTATACTAACCTCCATCAGGTTGCAAATTGAATATAATTTTTTTCTGCATCTAGCCCTGAAAAAATATTTGGGCTTCTAGCAGTGTGTGGGACTTGGTCTATTAGTCCATCTATACTGACCTCCAACAGGTTGCAAATTAAAAATAATTTTTTTCTGCATCTAGCTCTGAAAAAATATTTGGGCTTCTAGCAGTGTGTGGAACTTGGTCTATTAGTCCATCTATACTGACCTCCATCAGGTTGCAAATTCAATATAATTTTTTTCTGCATCTAGTTCTGAAAAAATATTTGGGCTTCTAGCAGTGTGTGGGACTTGGTCTATTAGTCCATCTATACTGACCTCCATCAGGTTGCAAATTAAAAATATTTTTTTTCTGCATCTAGCTCTGAAAAAATATTTGGGCTTCTAGCAGTGTGTGGGACTTGGTCTATTAGTCAATCTATACTGACCTCCATCAGGTTGCAAATTCAATATAATTTTTTTCTGCATCTAGCTCTGAAAAAATATTTGGGCTTCTAGCAGTGTGTGGGACTTGGTCTATTAGTCCATCTATATTGACCTCCATCAGGTTGCAAATTCAATATAATTTTTTTCTGCATCTAGCTCTGAAAAAATATTTGGGCTTCTAGCAGTGTGTGGGACTTGTTCTATTAGTCCATCTATACTGACCTCCATCAGGTTGCAAATTGAATATAATTTTTTTCTGCATCTAGCCCTGAAAAAATATTTGGGCTTCTAGCAGTGTGTGTGACTTGGTCTATTAGTCCATCTATACTGACCTCCATCAGGTTGCAAATTAAAAATATTTTTTTTCTGCATCTAGCTCTGAAAAAATATTTGGGCTTCGAGCAGTGTGTGGGACTTGGTCTATTAGTCCATCTATACTGACCTCCATCAGGTTGCAAATTAAATATAATTTTTTTCTGCATCTAGCTCTGAAAAAATATTTGGGCTTCTAGCAGTGTGTGGGACTTGGTCTATTAGTCCATCTATACTGACCTCCATCAGGTTGCAAATTAAAAATAATTTTTTTCTGCATCTAGCTCTGAAAAAATATTTGGGCTTCTAGCAGTGTGTGGGACTTGGTCTATTAGACAATCTATACTGACCTCCATCAGGTTGCAAATTCAATATAATTTTTTTCTGCATCTAGCTCTGAAAAAATATTTGGGCTTCTAGCAGTGTGTGGGACTTGGTCTATTAGTCCATCTATACTGACCTCCATCGGGTTGCAAATTAAATATAATTTTTTTCTGCATCTAGCTCTGAAAAAATATTTGGGCTTCTAGCAGTGTGTGGGACTTGGTCTATTAGTCCATCTATACTGACCTCCATCAGGTTGCAAATTAAAAATATTTTTTTTCTGCATCTAGCTCTGAAAAAATATTTGGGCTTCTAGCAGTGTGTGGGACTTGGTCTATTAGTCAATCTATACTGACCTCCATCAGGTTGCAAATTCAATATAATTTTTTTCTGCATCTAGCTCTGAAAAAATATTTGGGCTTCTAGCAGTGTGTGGGACTTGGTCTATTAGTCCATCTATACTGACCTCCATCAGGTTGCAAATTCAATATAATTTTTTTCTGCATCTAGCTCTGAAAAAATATTTGGGCTTCTAGCAGTGTGTGGGACTTGTTCTATTAGTCCATCTATACTGACCTCCATCAGGTTGCAAATTGAATATAATTTTTTTCTGCATCTAGCCCTGAAAAAATATTTGGGCTTCTAGCAGTGTGTGTGACTTGGTCTATTAGTCCATCTATACTGACCTCCATCAGGTTGCAAATTAAAAATAATTTTTTTCTGCATCTAGCTCTGAAAAAATATTTGGGCTTCGAGCAGTGTGTGGGACTTGGTCTATTAGTCCATCTATACTGACCTCCATCAGGTTGCAAATTAAATATAATTTTTTTCTGCATCTAGCTCTGAAAAAATATTTGGGCTTCTAGCAGTGTGTGGGACTTGGTCTATTAGTCCATCTATACTGACCTCCATCAGGTTGCAAATTAAAAATAATTTTTTTCTGCATCTAGCTCTGAAAAAATATTTGGGCTTCTAGCAGTGTGTGGGACTTGGTCTATTAGTCCATCTATATTGACCTCTAACAGGTTGCAAATTAAAAATATTTTTTTTCTGCATATAGCTCTGAAAAAATATTTGGTCTTCTAGCAGTGTGTGGGACTTGGTCTATTAGTCCATCTATACTGACCTCTATCAGGTTGCAAATTCAATATAATTTTTTTCTGCATCTAGCTCTGAAAAAATATTTGGGCTTCTATCAGTGTGTGGGACTTGGTCTATTAGTCCATATATACAGACCTTCATCAGGTTGCAAATTAAAAACAATTTTTTTATGCATCTAGCTCTGAAAAAATATTTGGGCTTCAAGCAGTGTGTACGACTAGTTCTATTAGTCAATCTATACTGACCACCATCAGGTTGCAAATTGAATATAATTTTTTTCTGCATCTAGCTCTGAAAAAATATTTGGGCATCTAGCAGTGTGTGGGACTTGGTCTATTAGTCCATCTATACTGACCTCCATCAGGTTGCAAATTCAATATAATTTTTTTCTGCATCTAGCTCTGAAAAAATATTTAGGCTTCTAGCAGTGTGTGGGACTTGGTCTATTAGTCCATCTATACTGACCTCCATCAGGTTGCAAATGAAAAATATTTTTTTCTGCATCTAGCTCTGAAAAAATATTTGGGCTTCTAACAGTGTGTGCAACTTGTTCTATTAGTCCATCTATACTGACCTCCATCAGGTTGCAAATTGAATATAGTTTTTTTCTGCATCTAGCTCTGAAAAAATATTTGGGCTTCTAGCAGTGTGTGGGACTTGGTCTATTAGTCCATCTACACTGACCTCCATCAGGTTGCAAATTCAATATAATTTTTTTCTGCATCTAGCTCTGAAAAAATATTTGGGCTTCTAGCAGTGTGTGGGACTTGGTCTATTAGTCCATCTATACTGACCTCTATCAGGTTGCAAATTCAATATAATTTTTTTCTGCATCTAGCTCTGAAAAAATATTTGGGCTTCTAGCAGTGTGTGGGACTAGGTCTACTAGTCCATCTATACTGACCTCCATCAGGTTGCAAATTCAATATAATTTTTTTCTGCATCTAGCTCTGAAAAAATATTTGGGCTTCTAGCAGTTTGTGGGACTTGGTCTATTAGTCCATCTATACTGACCTCTATCAGGTTGCAAATTCAATATAATTTTTTTCTGTATCTAGCTCTGAAAAAATATTTGGCCTTCTAGCAGTGTGTGGGACTTGGTCTATTAGTCCATCTAAACTGACCTCCATCAGGTTGCAAATTATAAACAATTTTTTTATGCATCTAGCTCTGAAAAAATATTTGGGCTTCAAGCAGTGTGTACGACTTGTTCTATTAGTCCATCTATACTGACCTCCATCAGGTTGCAAATTGAATATAATTTTTTTCTGCATCTAGCTCTGAAAAAATATTTGGGCATCTAGCAGTGTGTGGGACTTTGTCTATTAGTCCATCTATACTGAACTCCATCAGGTTGCAAATTCAATATAATTTTTTTCTGCATCTAGCTCTGAAAAAATATTTGGGCTTCTAGCAGTGTGTGGGACTTGGTCTATTAGTTCATCTATACTGACCTCCATCAGGTTGCAAATTGAATATAATTTTTTTCTACATCTAGCTCTGAAAAAATATTTGGGCTTCTAGCAGTGTGTGGGACTTGGTCTATTAGTCCATCTATACTGACCTCCATCAGAATGCAAATTCAATATAATTTTTTTCTGCATCCAGCCCTGAAAAAATATTTGGGCTTCTAGCAGTGTGTGGGACTTGGTCTATTAGTCCATCTATACTGACCTCCATCGGGTTGCAAATTCAATATAATTTTTTTCTGCATCTAGCTCTGAAAAAATATTTGGGCTTCTAGTAGTGTGTGGGACTTGTTCTATTAGTCCATCTATACTGACCTCCATCAGGTTGCAAATTGAATATGATTTTTTTCTGCATCTAGCTCTGAAAAATATTTGGGCTTCTAGCAGTGTGTGGGACTAGGTCTATTAGTCCATCTATACTGACCTCCATCAGGTTGCAAATTAAAAATATTTTTTTTCTGCATCTAGCTCTGAAAAAATATTTGGGCTTCTAGCAGTGTGTGCGACTTGTTCTGTTAGTCCATCTATACTGACCTCCATCAGGTTGCAAATTGAAAATAATTTTTTTCTACAACTAGCTCTGGAAAAATATTTGGGCTTCTAGCAGTGTGTGGGACTTGGTCTATTAGTCCATCTATACTGACCTCCATCACGTTGCAAGTTAAAAATATTTTTTTTCTGCATCTAGCTCTGAAAAAATATTTGGGCTTCTAGCAGTGTGTGGGACTTGGTTTATTAGTCCATCTATACTGACCTCCATCAGGTTGCAAATTGAATATAATTTTTTTCTGCATCAAGCTCTGAAAAAATATTTGGGCTTCTAGCATTGTGTGGGACTTGTTCTATTTGTCCATCTATACTGACCTCCATCAGGTTGCAAATTAAAAATTATTTTTTTCTGCATCTAGCTCTGAAAAAATATTTGGGCTTCTAGCAGTGAGAGGGACTAGGTCTATTAGTCCATCTATACTGACCTCCATCAGGTTGCAAATTCAATAAAAAATTTTTCTGCATCTAGCTCTGAAAATATATTTGGGCTTCTAGCAGTGTGTGGGACTTGGTCTATTAGTCCATCTATACTGACCTCCATCAGGTTGCAAATTAAAAATAATTTTTTTCTGCATCTAGCTCTGAAAAAATATTTGGGCTTCGAGCAGTGTGTGGGACTTGGTCTATTAGTCCATCTATACTGACCTCCATCAATTTGCAAATTCAATATAATTTTTTTCTGCATCTAGCTCTGAAAAAATATTTGGGCTTCTAGCAGTGTGTGGGACTTGGTCTATTAGTCCATCTATACTGACCCCCATCAGGTTGCAAATTCAATATAATTTTTTTCTGCATCTAGCTCTGAAAATATATTTGGGCTTCTAGCAGTGTGTGCGACTTGTTCTATTAGTGCATCTATACTGACCTCCATCAGGTTGCAAATTGAATATAATTTTTTTTTGCATCCAGCTCTGAAAAAATATCTGGGCTTCTAGCAGTGTGTGGGACTTGGTCTATTAGTCCATCTATACTGACCTTCATCATGTTGCAAATTAAAAATATTTTTTTTCTGCATATAGCTCTGAAAAATATTTGGTCTTCTAGCAGTGTGTGGGACTTGGTCTATTAGTCCATCTATACTGACCTCTATCAGGTTGCAAATTCAATATAATTTTTTTCTGCATCTAGCTCTGAAAAAATATTTGGGCTTCTAGCAGTGTGTGGGACTTGGTCTATTAGTCCAACTATACAGACCTTCATCAGGTTGCAAATTAAAAACAATTTTTTTATGCATCTAGCTCTGAAAAAATATTTGGGCTTCAAGCAGTGTGTTCGACTTGTTCTATTAGTCAATCTATACTGACCTCCATCAGGTTGCAAATTCAATATAATTTTTTTCTGCATCTAGCTCTGAAAAAATATTTGGGCATCTAGCAGTGTGTGGGACTTGGTCTATTAGTCCATCTATACTGACCTCCATCAGGTTGCAAATTCAATATAATTTTTTTCTGCATCTAGCTCTGAAAAAATATTTAGGCTTCTAGCAGTGTGTGGGACTTGGTCTATTAGTCCATCTATACTGACCTCCATCAGGTTGCAAATGAAAAATATTTTTTTCTGCATCTAGCTCTGAAAAAATATTTGGGCTTCTAACAGTGTGTGCAACTTGTTCTATTAGTCCATCTATACTGACCTCCATCAGGTTGCAAATTGAATATAGTTTTTTTCTGCATCTAGCTCTGAAAAAATATTTGGGCTTCTAGCAGTGTGTGGGACTTGGTCTATTAGTCCATCTATACTGACCTCCATCAGGTTGCAAATTAAAAATATTTTTTTCTGCATCTAGCTCTGAAAAAATATTTGGGCTTCTAGCAGTGTGTGGGACTAGGTCTTCTAGTCCATCTATACTGACCTCCATCAGGTTGCAAATTCAATATAATTTTTTTCTGCATCTAGCTCTGAAAAAATATTTGGGCTTCTAGCAGTGTGTGTGACTTGGTCTATTAGTCCATCTATACTGACCTCCATCAGGTTGCAAATTGAATTTAATTTTTTTCTGCATCTAGCTCTGAAAAAATATTTGGGCTTCAAGCTGTGTGTGGGACTTGTTCTATTAGTCCATCTATACTGACCTCCATCAGGTTGCAAATTGAATATAATTTTTTTCTGCATCTAGCTCTGAAAAAATATTTGGGCTTCTAGCAGTGTGTGGGACTTGGTCTATTAGTCCATCTATGCTGACCTCCATCAGGTTGCAAATTAAAAATCATTTTCTTCTGCATCTAGCTCTGAAAAAATATTTGGGCTTCTAGCAGTGTGTGCGACTTGTTCTATTAGTCCATCTATACTGACCTCCATCAGGTTGCAAATTGAATATAATTTTTTTCTGCATCTAGCTCTGAAAAAATATTTGGGCTTCTAGCAGTGTGTGGGACTTGATCTATTAGTTCATCTATACTGACCTCCATCAGGTTGCAAATTGAATATAATTTTTTTCTGCATCTAGCTCTGAAAAAATATTTGGGCTTCTAGCAGTGTGTGGGACTAGTTCTATTTGTCCATCTATTCTGTCCTCCATCAGGTTGCAAGTTAAAAATATTTTTTTTCTGCATCTAGCTCTGAAAAAATATTTGGGCTTCTAGCAGTGTATGCGACTTGGTCTATTAGTCCATCTATACTGACCTCCATCAGGTTGCAAATTGAATATAATTTTTTTCTGCATCTAGCTCTGAAAAAATATTTGGGCTTCTAGCAGTTTGTGGGACTAGTTCTATTTGTCCATCTATGCTGTCCTCCATCAGGTTGCAAGTTAAAAATATTTTTTTTCTGCATCTAGCTCTGAAAAAATATTTGGGCTTCTAGCAGTGTGTGGGACTTGGTCTATTAGTCCATCTATACTGACCTCCATCAGGTTGCAAATTGAATATAATTTTTTTCTGCATCTAGCTCTGAAACAATATTTGTGCTTCCAGCAGTGTGTGGGACTTGTTCTATTAGTCCATCTATACTGACCTCCATCAGGTTGCAAATTGAATATAATTTTTTTCTGCATCTAGCCCTGAAAAATTATTTGGGCTTCTAGCAGTGTGTGGGACTTGGTCTATTAGTCCATCTATACTGACCTCCATCAGGTTGCAAATTGAATATAATTTTTTTCTGCATCTAGCTCTGAAAAAATATTTGGGCTTCAAGCAGTGTGTGGGACTTTGTCTATTAGTCCATCATACTGACCTCCATCAGGTTGCAAACTGAATATAATTTTTTTCTGCATCTAGCTCTGAAAAAATATTTGGGCTCCTAGCAGTGTGTGGGACTAGTTCTATTTGTCCATCTATGCTGTCCTCCATCAGGTTGCAAGTTAAAAATATTTTTTTTCTGCATCTAGCTCTGAAAAAATATTTGGGCTTCTAGCAGTGTGTGCGACTTGTTCTATTAGTCCATCTATACTGACCTCCATCAGGTTGCAAATTGAATATAATTTTTTTCTGCATTAAGCTCTGAAAAAATATTTGGGCTTCTAGCAGTGTGTGGGACTTGATCTATTAGTTCATCTATACTGACCTCCATCAGGTTGCAAATTGAATATAATTTTTTTCTGCATCTAGCTCTGAAAAAATATTTGGGCTTCTAGCAGTGTGTGGGACTAGTTCTATTTGTCCATCTATGCTGTCCTCCATCAGGTAGCAAGTTAAAAATATTTTTTTTCTGCATCTAGCTCTGAAAAAATATTTGGGCTTCTAGCAGTGTGTGGGACTTGGTCTATTAGTCCATCTATACTGACCTCCATCAGGTTGCAAATTGAATATAATTTTTTTCTGCATCTAGCTCTGAAACAATATTTGTGCTTCCAGCAGTGTGTGGGACTTGGTCTATTAGTCCATCTATACTGACCTCCATCAGGTTGCAAATTGAATATAATTTTTTTCTGCATCTAGCTCTGAAAAAATATTTGGGCTTCAAGCAGTGTGTGGGACTTGGTCTATTAGTCCATCATACTGACCTCCATCAGGTTGCAAATTGAATATAATTTTTTTTCTGCATCTAGCTCTGAAAAAATATTTGGGCTTCTTGCAGTGTGTGGGACTTGTTCTATTAGTCCATCTATACTGACCTCCATCAGGTTGCAAATTGAATATAATTTTTTTCTGCATCTAGCCCTGAAAAAATATTTGGTCTTCTAGCAGTGTGGGGGACTTGGTCTATTAGTCCATCTATGCTGACCTCCATCAGGTTGCAAATTAAAAATAATTTTTTTCTGCATCTAGCTCTGAAAAAATATTTGGGCTTCTAGCAGTGTGTGCGACTTGTTCTAATAGTCCATCTATACTGACCTCCATCAGGTTTCAAATTGAATATATTTTTTTTCTGCATCTAGCTCTGAAAAAATATTTGGGTTTCTAGCAGTGAGTGGGACTTGTTCTATTTGTCCATCTATACTGTGCTCCATCAGGTTGCAAATTTAATATAATTTTTTTCTGCATCTAGCTCTGAAAAAATATTTGAGCTTCTAGCAGTATGTGGGACTTGGTCTATTAGTCCATCTATACTGACCTCCATCAGGTTGCAAATTAAAAATAATTTTTTTCTGCATCTAGCTCTGAAAAAATATTTGGGCTTCAAGCAGTGTGTGGGACTTGGTCTATTAGTCCATCTATACTGACCTCCATCAGTTTGCAAATTAAAAATAATTTTTTTCTGCATCTAGCTCTGAAAAAATATTTGGGCTTCTAGCAGTGTGTGCGACTTGCTCTTTTAGTCCATATATACTGACCTCCATCAGGTTGCAAATTGAAAATAATTTTTTTCTGCATCTAGCTCTGGAAAAATAATTGGGCTTCTAGCAGTGTGTGGAACTTGGTCTATTAGTGAATCTATACTGACCTCCATCAGGTTGCAAATTAAAAATAATTTTTTTCTGCATCTAGCTCTGAAAAAATATTTGGGCTTCTAGCAGTGTGTGCGACTTGTTCTATTAGTCCATCTATACTGACCTCCATCAGGTTGCAAATTGAATATAATTTTTTTCTGCATCTAGCTCTGAAAAAATATTTGGGCTTCTAGCAGTGTGTGGGACTAGTTCTATTTGTCCATCTATGCTGTCCTCCATCAGGTTGCAAGTTAAAAATATTTTTTTTCTGCATCTAGCTCTGAAAAAATATTTGGGCTTCTAGCAGTGTGTGGGACTTGGTCTATTAGTCCATCTATACTGACCTCCATCAGGTTGCAAATTGAATATAATTTTTTTCTGCATCTAGCTCTGAAACAATATTTGTGCTTCCAGCAGTGTGTGGGACTTGTTCTATTAGTCCATCTATACTGACCTCCATCAGGTTGCAAATTGAATATAATTTTTTTCTGCATCTAGCCCTGAAAAATTATTTGGGCTTCTAGCAGTGTGTGGGACTTGGTCTATTAGTCCATCTATACAGACCTCCATCAGGTTGCAAATTGAATATAATTTTTTTCTGCATCTAGCTCTGAAAAAATATTTGGGCTTCAAGCAGTGTGTGGGACTTGGTCTATTAGTCCATCATACTGACCTCCATCAGGTTGCAAATTGAATATAATTTTTTTCTGCATCTAGCTCTGAAAAAATATTTGGGCTTCTAGCAGTGTGTGGGACTAGTTCTATTTGTCCATCTATGCTGTCCTCCATCAGGTTGCAAGTTAAAAATATTTTTTTTCTGCATCTAGCTCTGAAAAAATATTTGGGCTTCTAGCAGTGTGTGCGACTTGTTCTATTAGTCCATCTATACTGACCTCCATCAGGTTGCAAATTGAATATAATTTTTTTCTGCATCTAGCTCTGAAAATATATTTGGGCTTCTAGCAGTGTGTGGGACTTGATCTATTAGTTCATCTATACTGACCTCCATCAGGTTGCAAATTGAATATAATTTTTTTCTGCATCTAGCTCTGAAAAAATATTTGGGCTTCTAGCAGTGTGTGGGACTAGTTCTATTTGTCCTTCTATGCTGTCCTCCATCAGGTTGCAAGTTAAAAATATTTTTTTTCTGCATCTAGCTCTGAAAAAATATTTGGGCTTCTAGCGGTGTGTGGGACTTGGTCTATTAGTCCATCTATACTGACCTCCATCAGGTTGCAAATTGAATATAATTTTTTTCTGCATCTAGCTCTGAAACAATATTTGTGCTTCCAGCAGTGTGTGGGACTTGTTCTATTAGTCCATCTATACTGACCTCCATCAGGTTGAAAATTGAATATAATTTTTTTCTGCATCTAGCCCTGAAAAATTATTTGGGCTTCTAGCAGTGTGTGGGACTTGGTCTATTAGTCCATCTATACTGACCTCCATCAGGTTGCAAATTGAATATAATTTTTTTCTGCATCTAGCTCTGAAAAAATATTTGGGCTTCAAGCAGTGTGTGGGACTTGGTCTATTAGTCCATCATACTGACCTCCATCAGGTTGCAAATTGAATATAATTTTTTTTCTGCATCTAGCTCTGAAAAAATATTTGGGCTTCTTGCAGTGTGTGGGACTTGTTCTATTAGTCCATCTATAATGACCTCCATCAGGTTGCAAATTGAATATAATTTTTTTCTGCATCTAGCCCTGAAAAAATATTTGGGCTTCTAGCAGTGTGGGGGACTTGGTCTATTAGTCCATCTATGCTGACCTACATCAGGTTGCAAATTAAAAATATTTTTTTTCTGCATCTAGCTCTGAAAGAATATTTGTGCTTCTAGCAGTGTGTGCGACTTGTTCTATTAGTCCATCTATACTGACCTCCATCAGGTTTCAAATTGAATATATTTTTTTTCTGCATCTAGCTCTGAAAAAATATTTGGGTTTCTAGCAGTGAGTGGGACTTGTTCTATTTGTCCATCTATACTGTGCTCCATCAGGTTGCAAATTGAATATAATTTTTTTCTGCATCTAGCTCTGAAAAAATATTTGAGCTTCTAGCAGTATGTGGGACTTGGTCTATTAGTCCATCTATACTGACCTCCATCAGGTTGCAAATTAAAAATAATTTTTTTCTGCATCTAGCTCTGAAAAAATATTTGGGCTTCAAGCAGTGTGTGGGACTTGGTCTATTAGTCCATCTATACTGACCTCCATCAGTTTGCAAATTAAAAATAATTTTTTTCTGCATCTAGCTCTGAAAAAATATTTCTGCTTCTAGCAGTGTGTGCGACTTGCTCTTTTAGTCCATATATACTGACCTCCATCAGGTTGCAAATTGAAAATAATTTTTTTCTGCATCTAGCTCTGGAAAAATATTTGGGCTTCTAGCAGTGTGTGGGACTTGTTCTATTTGTCCATCTATACTGACCTCCATCAAGTTGCAAATTGAATATAACTTTTTTCTGCATCTAGCTCTGAAAAAATATTTGGGCTTCTAGCAGTGTGTGGGACTTGGTCTATTAGTGAATCTATACTGACCTCCATCAGGTTGCAAATTAAAAATAATTTTTTTCTGCATCTAGCTCTGAAAAAATATTTGGGCTTCCAGCAGTGTGTGCGACTTGTTCTATTAGTCCATCTATACTGACCTCCATCAGGTTGCAAATTGAATATAATTTTTTTTCTGCATCTAGCTCTGAAAAAATATTTGGGCTTCTTGCAGTGTGTGGGACTTGTTCTATTAGTCCATCTATAATGACCTCCATCAGGTTGCAAATTGAATATAATTTTTTTCTGCATCTAGCCCTGAAAAAATATTTGGGCTTCTAGCAGTGTGGGGGACTTGGTCTATTAGTCCATCTATGCTGACCTACATCAGGTTGCAAATTAAAAATATTTTTTTTCTGCATCTAGCTCTGAAAGAATATTTGTGCTTCTAGCAGTGTGTGCGACTTGTTCTATTAGTCCATCTATACTGACCTCCATCAGGTTTCAAATTGAATATATTTTTTTTCTGCATCTAGCTCTGAAAAAATATTTGGGTTTCTAGCAGTGAGTGGGACTTGTTCTATTTGTCCATCTATACTGTGCTCCATCAGGTTGCAAATTGAATATAATTTTTTTCTGCATCTAGCTCTGAAAAAATATTTGAGCTTCTAGCAGTATGTGGGACTTGGTCTATTAGTCCATCTATACTGACCTCCATCAGGTTGCAAATTAAAAATAATTTTTTTCTGCATCTAGCTCTGAAAAAATATTTGGGCTTCAAGCAGTGTGTGGGACTTGGTCTATTAGTCCATCTATACTGACCTCCATCAGTTTGCAAATTAAAAATAATTTTTTTCTGCATCTAGCTCTGAAAAAATATTTCTGCTTCTAGCAGTGTGTGCGACTTGCTCTTTTAGTCCATATATACTGACCTCCATCAGGTTGCAAATTGAAAATAATTTTTTTCTGCATCTAGCTCTGGAAAAATATTTGGGCTTCTAGCAGTGTGTGGGACTTGTTCTATTTGTCCATCTATACTGACCTCCATCAAGTTGCAAATTGAATATAACTTTTTTCTGCATCTAGCTCTGAAAAAATATTTGGGCTTCTAGCAGTGTGTGGGACTTGGTCTATTAGTGAATCTATACTGACCTCCATCAGGTTGCAAATTAAAAATAATTTTTTTCTGCATCTAGCTCTGAAAAAATATTTGGGCTTCCAGCAGTGTGTGCGACTTGTTCTATTAGTCCATCTATACTGACCTCCATCAGGTTGCAAATTGAATATAATTTTTTTCTGCATCTAACCCAGCCAATAGTTTTGGCCTAATACCACAGTTTGACCACTCAGCTCTGCTCGGTTCCCATCCATTGTTTTTTTGTGCAAACAACTCCAGATTTGTGAATTAGTTAACCACCAAAATGAGTGGAAAAAGGCCTGCTGCTGGTGGAAAGGGGAATTGGCATGTTGGGAAGGGGAAAAAAGGTTGTGTCCGTGGGGTAGGTGTTAAAGCAACAGTAACATCTGCAGAAGAAAGACCATCTTCCAGCCAAACTAAAATGTCTACTTCTTTTAGCGGACAATGTGATAAGATCCCTTTCTTACGGCCACGCCAATCGCTACAAATTCCAGATGAGGCCCAAAAACAGCAGGTGCTTCAACGGATATCAAGTGCTCCTTTAAGTGGGCTCTCCTCCACATCAACTTCAACATCACAAATACTCCAGTCCTCAAAGTTGTCACCCAAATCGCACTTGCTTCCTCACAGCTCCCAAATCTCCAGCTGCCCGTCTGAGTATGAGGTAGAACAGATGGTTGAGTCTGCAGAGCTGTTTACTCATACTATAGCCTGGGAATCAGAGGTCGGCTCCAGTGCTCCTGTGAATCCAGATGAGGAAATGATCTGCACTGATGCCCAGAATCTTTATGAGTCAGATCCAGGACCAGACGCTGAAGGTTCCGACCATAATGTAAAAAAAGGAATAGTCGGCAATCCGTATAGCTAGGGTGGTGCACGTGGAAAACAATGTCTGTAGAAAAAGAAAATCCCGGCACTCACGTGTTGATAATCAGTTGATTTATTCCACAACTCATACAAGACGTTTCAGCCTGTCCAAGGCTTTTTTCAATTGAAAAAAGCCTTGGACAGGCTGAAACGTCTTGTATGAGTTGTGGAATAAATCAACTGATTATCAACACGTAAGTGCCGGGATTTTCTTTTTCTACTGACCATAATGTAGAACCTCATTCCCAAACTGTAACTCATGTTGGTGGAGACAATGAGGAAGACGATGATGAGACTCAAATACCAGATTGGAGCGACAACTTTAGTTTTTTGTCAGGGCAGGAACAGGTTGGCTCTGAGGACGACGGGTGTGATAACGCACAGGGTGATGATGATGAGGTTGGAGATCCCACTTACTGTCAACCCACAGTCAGCCAAGAGATGAGGTCAGCAGAGGAGGTGGAGGAGAATGCTAGTGACGACGAGGTCAGGTTGCGCCTTCCTGGACAGAGACGTAGTACTGGAAGCACGTCAACAACTGCATCCTCAAACACAACTCTGCCTCTCACCACAAGTAGTGGTGGCTCTTCAGGTCGCATGGGTGCTAAGCCTTGCATAGCCTGGGCACTTTTTCAGATCGATAAAGATGACCCAACTCGTGTTATCTGTAACATTTGTCAGCAAAAGCTAAGTAGAGGCCAAAAAATACATAGTTTGAGTACTTCATGCATGAACCGGCACATGGACATGAAGCATAAGTTGCAGTGGGAAGCTCACTGTGCTACAATGCGACCTAGCTGGCCGGGCCAACCACCGTCTGCCATATCTTGTGCATCCGTGGCCTCTTCATCCTCTGTGACTGGGGGGACAGCAGTCACACCTGTTTTGTTACGCAGACCTGCCACCTCTTTACCCGGAACAGCCAGCGTGATTGGCAGGTCATCATTTTCTTTGGAGGTGGTAACACCAGCTGGTGTTGAGCGCTGTCCAACATCGATAGCACCACCTTTGGATCAAGGCAACCTAACATGTCCACCTGCATCTTCCTCACAGACCGGCAATTTGCCGGGGACACCCTTATCAACCCCGTCTAAGCACAATAGCCAGCCCTCGGTCCCTCAGATGTGGACAAGTAAAAGACCATTTCCTCTTAGCCATGAGAAAGCTAAGAGGTTGAATTTCACCATCTGCAAGCTCTTGGCTACAGAAATGCTGCCTTTACGCCTGGTGGACACAGAGGATTTTCGAGACCTTATGTCCGTCGCAGTGCCCCAGTACCAGATGCCCAGTCGGCACTACTTCTCAAAGAAAGGTGTGCCTGCGCTCCACCAGCATGTCGCACACAACATCACCGCTTCTTTGAGAAACTCTGTGTGTGACAGGGTGCATTTCACCACAGACACTTGGACGAGTAGGCATGGACAGGGGCGTTACATGTCGCTGACTGGGCACTGGGTAACTATGGTGACAGCAGGACAAGGGGCTGCTGTCCAAGTCTTGCCGTCCCCACGAGTTGTGCTTCAATCCTCTTTATCTCAAAGTTCCTCCACTGCTTCTGCCTCCTCAACCTCCTCTCGGTCCTCCACCTGCACCCAAAGCCTGTCTGGTCATGCCACAAGCTTTCTAACTGCGCAGAAGGGATCCTGCACACCTCCTTACTATGCTGGCAGTAGGGCTCAACGTCATCAGGCGGTTTTTACTTTGAAATGTCTGGGAAATGTTAGTCACACAGCTGAGGAGTTGTGGTCAGCTCTGGAGAACCAATTTCATGAATGGTTGTCTCCACTGGACCTGAAACCAGGGAAGGCCGTGTGCGACAATGCTGCAAACCTGGGTGCGGCCCTTCGCCGGGGCAATGTCACACATGTGCCTTGTATGGCTCACTTGTTGAACCTGGTTGTCCAGCAATTTTTTGCCCACTATCCCGGACTAGATAGCCTTCTGCAGAGGGCACGGTCGCTGTGTGCTCACTTCCGCCGTTCGCATCCCGCAGCTCAGCGACTTACATCTCTACAGAAGTCGTTGGGCCTGCCACTTCACCGGCTAAAATGCGATGTGCCTACCCAGTGGAATTCAACTCTGCACATGTTGCAGCGACTGTGGCAGCACCGACAAGCCCTGGTGCAATACGTTCTGACGTATAGCCTGGGCCAATGAGATCCAGAGGTGGGGCAAATCACGCTGGAGGAGTGGTCTCAGATCAGGGACCTATGCACCCTTCTGCACAGTTTTAAAAATGGCAACGAAGATGTTTAGTGCTGACGATGCCATTATCAGCATGACTATTCCGGTGATTTACATGCTGGAGCACATGTTAAACAGAATTCGGAGTCAGGTGGTGGCACAAGAGGAGGTGGAGAAAGTAGAGGAGGAGGAGTTGTATGCGGAAGGGCTAACATCTGCAAGGTCCAGACGGTCGGCAGCACCAAGGCGGCAGGCATGTGAGGGTGGGGGAGATGGTTTTACCAGGGCGCATGGTAGCAGCCAAACTAGTGAGGAAGGTGCAGGAGCCCAGGAAGAAGTGGAGGACGAACTGATGGAAGACTCATCAGATGAGGGAGACCTTGATCACATTTCTGTTGTGCGAGGTTGGGGGGAGAGGACAGAGGAATGAAGCATGATTGTTACCTCGCTACTTACACAACAGGGACTTGGTGCTCCTGGATGCGCAAGACACATGAGTGCCTTCTTGCTGCACTACCTGCAACATGACCCTCGAATTGTGAGATTTAGAAATAATACTGACTACTGGGTTGCCACACTGTTAGATCCCCGGTACAAAAGTAAATTTGCAGAAATTATTCCTGCCATAGAAAGGGATGCACGCATGCAGGAGTATCAGCAGAGACTGTTGCAGAATCTTACATGTGCTTTTCCACAAAACACCAGTGGTGCATGTAGTGAATCTCACAGTTCCAACTTGCCAACCGTGGGACCGTCGAGTGTTCAGCACTCAAACCGTAACAGAAACACAGTATCTGCTGGTAACATCAATTTTGCGGAATCATTTCACCTCTTTTTTAGCCCATCCTTTGCAAGGCCACAGGAGACAAGAAGTCTGACACATAGTCAACGCCTAGAGACGATGGTACAGGAGTATCTCCAAGTAAACATTGAAGCCATGACTGTGTCACTGGACCCTTGCTCTTTTTGGGCTTCCAATCTGGATAAATGTCCAGAGCTAGCCACTTATGCCTTGGAGATCTTGTCATGCCCCGCAGCCAGCGTTCTGTCTGAACGTGTGTTCAGCACTGCTGGTGGTGTGCTGACAGATAAGCGCACGCAGCTCTCCACTGATAATGTAGACAGACTCACGTTCATAAAGATGAACAAATCAAGGATCCGAAACGACTTTTCTACCCCTGTGTCATCCTGGGGAGAGTAAAAGTTTGATGATTGGTTAAAATCGCCTCACCAACCGTTTTAAGCTTTCAAATTACTAATCATGTTTATCTTGGCTGGAAAATAATTTGTAGCAGTGTGCAGCACTGATTCTAATAGGCCATCTATACTAATCTCCACCAGATTTAAAATTAATAATAATTTTTAGCTGCATCTAGTCCGGAAAATAATTTTGGGGCTCCGAGATGCGCAAGACACATAAGTGCCTTCTTTCTGCACTACCTGCAACATGACCCTCAGATTGTCAGAATTCGAAGTAATCCTGACTACTGGGTTGTCACACTCTTAGATCCCCCACACTCTTCGATCAACCTTTTCATTTTAATAAAGACAAAAAAAATGGTCATTTTTTAAATTATAAGCATTAGCAGGTTATTAGAAACTGAAATCAAACAGTTTTCAACTCAAAACTTTATTCTAGGTGATGTTACATTTGCACATAGGACCCCTTGTTCTAAAGGAGCTTCTGAACTCTCTTGTCCATTGAATTTGTCAGATTTTGGATGGTTTCTGCTTCAATTGTTTTGCATGAGGACAGAATACCCTCCCAGAGCTGTTGCTTAGATGTGAACTGCCTCCCGCCATCATAGACACTCCTTTTGATGATGCTCCAGAGGTTCTGAATGGGGTAGAGGTCAGGGGAGCATGGGGGTCACAGCATAAGTTTGTCCCCTTTTATGCCCATATCAGCCAGAGATGCAGATGTGTTATGTGCAGCATGAGACGGTGCATTATCATGCATGAAATTGATCTTGCTGCGGAATACACGGTTCTTCTTCTTGAACCATGGCAGGAAGTGCTGTTTGAGAAACTCCACATACATTATAGAGTTCATCTTTACCCCTTCAGGGATCCTAAAGGGGCTGACAATCTCTCTTCCCATGATTCCAGCCAAAAACATTACTCCACCTCCTCCTTGTTGGCGCTGTAGCCGTGTTTGCGTGGGGTGTCCATCAACCAGCCATCCTCCACTCCATCCATCTGGACCATCGAGCGTTGCACGGCACTCACCCGTGAACAAAACAGTTTTGAAATCAGTCTTCATGTAATGTTTGGCCCACTGGAGCCGTTTCTGCTTGTGTGTAGTGGATAGAGGAGGTCGACAGGATGGCGTACGCACAGCTGCAAACCTCTAAAGGACCCTGCATCTTGTTGTTCGGGGGACGTTGGAGGCACCAGCAGCTTCAAAAACTTGTCTGCTGCTATGACAAGGCTGTGTACTGTGAATCAGCTACATACTTCTTGATTGCCAAGACACTTCATCCTGATCATCGCACAATGTTGATTGTAGTCATGCCTTGACCTAAACACTCCACAATTTGTTGCTTCTCAGCAGCCGACACATCCTTTTTCTTTCCCATTTTGGCAGAAAATGTAGGCTGCTTAATAATGTGGGACAACCTTCTTAAGTAGTCTTGCCATTCATTGGACACACCTGCCAAACTAATTAGCACAGGTGTCTGCAATTGCTTACAGTGATATAAAGAGCCCTGACACACATCATCATCAATGAGTTTAACTGACAAACAAACAAATTCTTCCCCTATCACTCCTAAACACTTTTTGCATAATAATTTGGAACACAGCGTACATGTGCTTTTCCACAAAACACCAGTGGTTCACGTAGTGAATCTTACAGTTCTAACTTGCCAACCGTGGTCTGTATGGAGTTGTTCCTTAAAGGGCCCAAAATTAAGATAACATAGATGGGAGAGGTCTCTATGAATAGGAATTCCTAAGAATTTGATACCCTGTGAGGGCCAGGCAAAGGGAAAGTTGGACTGGATGGAATCCTGTATGGATTTGGGGAGGGAGACATCGAGGGCCTCAGACTTCGCTGTATTGATTTTAAAATTTGACCATGCAACCAAGTGATCTATTTCAGCCATAACAGCAGGGATGGATATATGTGATTGAGCGATATATACTAGGACATCATCAGCAAATAGAGAACACTTGTACTCGGTGCCTCCCACCTCAATCCACCTAATATTAGGGTTATGGCGAATTGATGATAGCAGGTGCTCCATCACTAGGATGTAGAAGAGAGGGGACAGAGGACATCCCTACCTTGTCCCATTGGTGATTATGAAAGGTGATGAAAATGTTCTGACGTGCCCCCTGGGCCTTGGGACATCCGGAGCCGGACCCTTTTGGTGGATGCTGGTGGTTGTAGTCTCCGTGGTGGCGACCCGGTTCCGTGGCTCAGGGCGGTCAAACCAGTGGCGGAACTATTTATGTGGTTTTGATGTTTAAATGTCCGACTACGCCACCCGTGGATTGCGATCAGAGTGAACCGCCGCTGCAGGGCAGACCGCTGAGGCTGGTGTTGTGGGTGCAGCTGAGCGTAGCATAACTCCCCACGGGAGGAGTATATCCTCAGGGCAGTGTATGCGGAGGATGGGGGTGATGGTGCAGGGCAGCAGCAGTAACGACACGGAGTCAGTGATGCAGTCCGGGGCCTTTACTCACAGTTCTTATTATCCAGACCACTTCTGCAGGTAACAGCTGCCCACTTCGTACTGTGCTCACCAGGTGAGGGGCTCAGACAACTCCCAGATAACTTTGGAGTGCTTCACAGGACCCCCTTTGTGTGTCCTTTGTCTGGCCTTTCTTACCAACCCTTCTGTCTGCCTGCCTCGGGCCTCCTCTTGGTAAACTTGGCGCCAGTTTCCCTGACCCTATGTGCTGCCCTCCTAGCGGGTGTAGCGAGGGGCTGCGCCACATAAAATGTCACAGCCTCCGGTTTCTAGCTGAGGGTCGTTTCCCACCTCCACTAGTTTCGGGGACCGGTATCCCCCTTTGGCCTGACCCCTCTACACAGGTGGATTCGGGCGTGCAGTGGCGACTCGCCCATCCACACCCCTGAGATCCCTTCGTTCCTCGTTCCTGGAGCCTCCTCCGCTCCTCTTCCTTCCTTCTCCCTCTTCCAGGCCTGGGCCTCTGTTGCTAGGCCCGCCTCTGGAGCAGAGCTCATGCAGAGCCCCTGCTCCCTGTCACTTCTGCTCAGACTTCTCTGCACTGAACTAAGATGGTGCCCACCTTTTATACTCCCTTCTCAATGCACCCAGGAACTGCTTCCTCCCTGCTCCTGCACTACAGGGTTCCCCTTCCTCAGTGTTCCCTCCCCCAACTCCAGCCAGGGACAGTGACTGTCATGCCCATCTCAGGGGCATATTGGTCGCCCTGCCCCACGGCAATGTGGTGTAATGCATGCAGGTGTCGGGGACCTGATCCACACTCCATCCTTACCTGAGAGTGAGATATCACACCTCTGGGGAGGTGCAATACCTCTGCAGCAACCGAGCCCTCGGGGTGCTACAGTTCCATCTATCTTCAGCCTAGGTGACGCATTGCGATACAGGGCCGTGATTTTGGCTATAAAAGGGTCCCCTAGACCCCTACCCCAAGCTTTTTAAGAGAATAATATATGGCGTGCCAGGAGACTCTATGGAATGCTTTCTCAGCATCCAACGAGAGTATCTAATTACAAATTTTTAACTGCATCTAGCCCAGGAAATACTTTGTGCCTAGTAGCAGTGTCTGCTAGTCAGCGGATTATCCCGGCTGTTAAGCAAGCTACACCACCTGTAGTTTGGACACTTAATTTTTTCAAAGGAAATGCTTCGGGACCACGGGATACTCAGTGAAGAGCATCAGGAGGCACCCCAAGGCATAGGGGCTGGGACTGGCGGTAGGACGCCTTGCGGTGGACAGCCGAGCTCGATCCTTATAAAAGCTTTTAACTGCAGCAGCTTTAGTGGACGCTACTGGAGCTGGAATTACGCGGCTGCTGGCATGAGACTTGCCCTTCAATAGATCCTTGTAAAAGGATTAAAAGTGTATTCATTCAAATTAGAGAGACAATTTAAATTAAAAAGCTTAGAGCTGCCTCCACCACAGGGGGGCTCGCTCGACCCACCAGCGGACAGGCACCAGTATTGGGAGAGGGGGGCTGGCCGTCAAGGTCCACCGCGGCTCTTGCACAAACAGAGGTGGCACGGGCAGGAACGGACTGGCCGTGTCGACTTCTCACTTTTTGGATTTTAGAAGGGCATGACTTGCCTATATCTGTGTCTCCCCCTCCTTTTACTCCTCCACCTCTTTTCTTTTCGCATGACTATATGTACTTGTCACTTTTCCCTGTGTTAGTTATGTCTTCTGAGCAGTTTGTCAGCTTTTGGACACCTTTGAAGGTGTTTTCTATGTGTTTCTATGTGTTTTTGTTTGCCTGCCATTGGTTTTAACAGTGTTCGAAGGTGTTCGACAAACAGTTCGGCGAACACAAGGGTGTTCGACGAACCGAACCGAACTCGAACACTACGGGGGTGGCTCAACACTACTGCCAATGCCATCAAGTTACGGAAGGTGTCAGTCTCCACCAGCCTGAATGATAGCATTTCAAGGGACAGTAGTTTTGCATTGCCAGCATTTAGAGCCTGTGCTCGGGAGTGGTTTGCCGAGTATGGGCGCCTTTTCTCCCATGCCTGTGCTAACGATGGCTGTAGACTGGCCTGGGAGTGTGAGGATGACAGGGAACGTGGTGCTGTGGGTGGAATGACACTGTGTCTGTGTTCAACAGAGCCAGAGGTTCTTCCATGGCGATCCTGTGAGGAAGCCGAACCAGCTGTGTGTGAGCTAGAGGAAGAGGCTACAACACGAGCTGAAGAGGTGGTAGGTGGCGCTGTAGGTTGGCCTAGGTCTTCAGTGTGTTTTTGTAACTCCACCACGTGCTTGGTCCGCACATGTTTCCACACACGGTATTGAGGTTGCTGACACTTTTCCCTCTTTTCACTTTCTGATTGCACAGCTTGCATTTGACAAAGCAAATGTCATCTGCAACTGTGTCAAAAAAGGACCAGGTACTGCAAGTCTTGGGAGCGCCCGTTTTGGGTTTTGGAAGATGCATGCTCCTAATGGGTGCCGAAGTGGAGGCTACAGGCAAAAAAGTCTGCCCCCTCCCTCTCCCTCCTTTTTGGGCCGTTCGGGGAATCTCTTCCTCAGAGCTGCTCCCACCTCCTTCCTGTACCTCACACCATGATGGGTCAAGGACCTCATCATCTACACTACCCTCTTTAAACAACTGCTTTTCCTGGGTAGTCTCGAGAGCACAGTATGCACCAGAAAGTGGCACCTGAGTCTCATCATCAGATGCGTACTGAGGTGTGCTGACCATAGGCACTGGCCCACCCGCCTCTTCAGATTCAGAGAGATAAAGCGGTTGCACATCACTGCATACTACCTCTTCTTCTAATTCTCTAATTCTGCTTGGCTGGCCCCCTCTTTCCAAGCCAAGAGATTCAGAGAACAGAAGTAGAGATGGCTCCTGTCTAGGGCTCTCTGACTGCCTGGGCAATTTGGCAGGTGGTGAAAAGACAGATGGGTGCTCTTCAGTGCTCAGGACCTGAGAGGATCTGGAACTAATTGAAGTCGATGCGTTAGCTGCCATCCATTTGACAACGGCTTCAATTTGGTCCTCCTGCAGCAGTGGGGTACAGTGAGCTCCTACAACGCTGCGCATAAAGGACTGTTGCCTGGTAAAACTGGGGGATGCGGAGTCACTGGTGCCCGCAGCAGGCACAGAATCCCCACGTCCACTCCCTGCAGAAACTCCACATACACGCCCACGAGCCTTACTCCCTGTCATCTTGGTAGACTGATAAAGATAGGCAGAAAAGTACTAAGGGCTTAGTGTGCTTATTCCTGAACAGCTGCTAACAGGTATAAGAAACACTAATTTTATAAAGTGTGGACTAGACTTTAATATGAGCTAATGTGGCCTACACAACTGTAAAGTGGAGTGTTTGGTGAATTTTATTTACGTTTTTGTGTTCACAAAAAGACACTGCATGTGCCCAAAGATGTAAAACCGATAGTATCACAAACTTTTTGTAGCTATTACAATGTAGGAAGGAAACCTACAATGCAATAGATGAGGCTACAAAAAATAGGCTAATATTAATCTGGCTAGGGCTGCAGGGCACAAGGCTGCAGAAAGGCACCTCTATCTACTCCTATATAGTGTGTTTGGAAATAATCTAGCTGGATACGGATGGAACCACACTAATAGGAGAAATCAGGAAAAATGAGCAGCACTAATGCAAAAAAGGACAATGTATGAGGCAATGACGCACGCTGAGCGGACTACAACCGGACGTGGCTGCAGAACACATTACAGCGTGAGTTGCACTCACACACAGAGACCTCGCAGACAGCCGTGAGCAGTGCAGAGAACTGTGCACTAGCGCTGAAAGGCAAAAGAAAGCTTCTCTATCTACTCCTATATAGTGTGTTTGGAAGCAATCTAGTTGGATACGGATGGAACCACACTAATAGGAGAAATCAGGAAAAATGAGCAGCACTAATGCAAAAAAGCACAATGTATGAGGCAGTGACGCACGCTGAGCGGACTACAACCAGACGTGGCTGCAGCACACACTACAGCGTGAGCTGCACTCACACACAGAGACCTCGCAGACAGCCGTGAACAGTGCAGAGAACTGTGCATTAGCGCTTCAAGGCAAAGGAAAGCTTTATAAAGTAGCCTGGGTAAAGCACAATAAAGCAAATCGGTAGCTAAAACTGTCCCTCAGAACAGCAGCGTCCTATCCCTAACTGAATTCACAGCAGAGTGAACCCAAAATGGCGGCGGCGGCTTTTATAGTGCATCATAACATCATTTCAGCAGCCAATCACAGCCATGCCATTAGTTAACATGCCTAATATGCCTAACAGGATGTGCCCACACTTCTTAGGATCCTCATTGGCTGAATAAAATGAAACAGGCTCATTGCATTATGGGAACTTCCGATTCCTGTATTCGATATTCTAAAAGTATCAAACTCAGTATCGGAACACCGATACCGCGAATATCGGTCGATACCCGATATTTCAGTATCGGAATGCTCAACGCTAGTGATGAACGAGCACTAAAATGCTCAGGTACTCTTTGATCAGGTCGAGAAAATTGGAATGCTCGAGTGCTCGGTACGAGTAACAAGCCCAATGTAAGTCTATGGGAAGCTCGAGCATTTTTCCGGCGGCCCCCCGGTGGTCTGCAGAGGGCCAAAAATTGCCCAAATTGATGGGAACAGTGCTCAAATTACATGGGAACAGCATGGGGAAGACCCCTGGAAGCATTTCTGACTTCCTGGTCAATGCTGTCAACAATGTTGTCAGAAGTATTTCCCCACTTTTACGGACAATAAAACATACAAAAACAAAACCAAAATGGATTTTCCTGGGAAATATGTTAAGGAACATCCTTTCCAGAGTAATGACTTGGATATAAGGCAAAATAAATAACCAAAAGCAAAAACATTCTTCCACACCTTGGGCTATGTTCACACGTAGTGTTTTTGATGCGTTTTTGCACTTTTGCATTGCTTTCAACCGTGACAAATGCATTCACCGGGAAATGTCATTTTAACATTATACAACCTTATCTGGCCATGTGGTGTGTGAAACATCATCAGACACATCCTATTTCATTTATGAAGGAGGGATTGTGAAAGTCACAAACACTATTTTTACAGCCTTACTATTCTTAAAGGGCCAGCAGTCGGCTATGCTTTGTTGTTCCCGTTATTAAAAAGTGGGTCTCCTATGCTCTTATTGCATATGCAGTGACTGCAAGGGCTTCCAAAAATTTGGACGCAACCCAATACCCCTTTGAAGAGACATAGAGGAGGGTCTCAGTAAAAAAAAATGTTCCCATTATAAAGGAGTGGGTCTCCTATAGTGATAATGCCCATGTTGTGACAGCAAGGGCTGCCAAAATTTGGGAAAAACCACACTAACAATTTAAACACACATAGAGCTGCGCCACAGTAATGACTTGTTCCCATTAGAAAGCAGAGGGTCTGCTATACATTTATAGAGTATGCAGTGAGTCCAATGGCTGCCAAAATTTAGGAAAAACCCCACTAATAATTTAAAGACACATAGAGCTGGGCTATATTAATGAGTACGATATGTTCCCATTAAAAGTGAGTGGGTCTCCCATACTGTTTGCCTATAGAGTGAATGCAACGGCTGCCAAATATGTGGAGGAACTCCAGTGCCCCTTGCAAGAGACGTACAGGTCGGAGGGCCTCCTGAAAATAATTTTCCCATTATTAGGAAGTGGGTCTCCCATACTGTTTGCCTATGCAGTGAATGCAACGGCTGCCGAAAATTTGGAGGCACTCCAATTCCCCTTGCAAGAGACGTAGAGGTGATATGGTAGATATGGTGGTGATATGTAGGTGGATGTGGAGGATGAGGATGAGGAGAAGGAGGAGGACAAGAGTAAATAGACAAAATCAGGAAGCGTATACCCATGTCTGAGTGTGAAGACAGAGGTGCATGGGAATAGAGCTAGACCTCCCAATAAAAACACTGCATCTGAGTTTATGTAACACTGCTCTCATTCAGTGGTGTTGAGAAGTCTGGCCCAATCAAGCCCTTGTTTATTTTTATAACAGTCAGCCTGTCAGCATTTTCAGTTGACAGGCGGATGCGCCAATTGGTTATAATTCCACCGGCGGCACTAAAAACCCGCTCTGATAAAATGCTAGCGGCAGGGCAGGCCAGGACCTCCAAGGCGTAGAGAGACAGTTCATGTCACGTGTCCAGCTTGGATACCCAATAATTATAAGGCACAGAGGAATCACGGAGGACATTAGTTCAGTCAGAAAGGTACTCCCTCAGCATCTTATGAAACTTTTCCCTCCTTAGGAGAGTACCCCGCTGCTCAGGGCCTTTGCGATAGGAGGATCTGAGAAAACTGTCCCAGAACTTTAACAGTGTTCCCCTGCATCTGCTGGATTGCATTTGTGTCTCTCTCGCCTGTGCTCCTTGGTTGTCCAACAAACTGTGACCTCTGCCTCTAGTCCTCAGAAGGACTGTTATTTCAGACGTATATATATATATATATTTATATATATATATATATATGTATATATAGTGGAATTCCTATACTAACAAGACATTCAATGGACCCTCTTGCACTATATGCACTGCAATCTGCCACATACACTGCCTGCCTGCCTAACTCCTGCTATCACTTTCAAAACTGAAAATATGCACCTGTATTAGTCCTCAGAAGGACTGTTAGTTCAGATGGATATATATATATATGTTGTGGAATACCTATACTAACTATAAACAAGTAAATTTCTCCCTGACTCAGCAACACCTCTCCCTACTCTGCCTGCTTCCGGGGTAGACTGTGACGAGCATGGCGGCTCCAGGTCTTATATAGACCTGATGATGCTGTGCGGCCAGCCAATCACTGTAATGCCACAACCAACATGGCTACCCCATTACAGTGCGTGGCAGGCAATCCCTGCATGTTCATTGGCTCTCTAAAGAGCGCCAAACATGCAGGGAGGGGACCGGAGCTCCCACCCGAGCAACCTGGAAATACTCGCCGAGCTTGTCGAGCACCGTGATGCTCAGGCGAGTACCGAGCAGTGGCGAGCATGTTCGCTCATCACTACTTAAGATATTTCAACTTGAAAGATCCTCAATAATGATGAGCGAACGTGCTCGGTTAAGGGGTTAACCGAGCACGCTCGGGTGCTTACTGAGTATCTTCAGCGTACTCGAAAACTATGGTCGAGTCTCTGCGGCTGCATGTTTTGTTAGACAGCGGTGACACATGCAGAGATGGCCTGTTTGTTAGGCCATCCCTGCATTTGTCGCGGCTGTTTAACAGTCACAATAAATACAGCCGCAGTTATTTAAACATAGTTTTCAAGTACACCGAAGATACTCGGTAAGCACCTGAGTATGCTCGGTTAATCCCTTAACTAATCCTCAACCCTTATTTTTATACTATAAGAAATATTTCCTTGAAAGTAACTTCATTTATTGGTCTGCACTCTTTAAGAAGAAACTGCAACTTGGCAGTATTTAAAAATACAATTGTAATATCAGGGGTGGACACAGACTGTAGTGGGCCCCTGTGCAAGAATTTTTTTTGGGCCCCCCCCCTGCCCTTCATAGGAGGCATGAAGGCCCCCCCCATGCATCTCTCATCCCCCAGTGCATCTCTGATTCCCCCCACTCCTAGTTAATTAATTGTATTTAAAAAAAATAAAAACTTGTTATACATACCCCCAAAGGTCGGCCCCATGTTTTTGTGGTCCCTGGGCGACAGAGTTTCAGTGGCCCCTTTAACACATACCATGATTCATGATGCACAGACACCACAGAGAAATATATATATAGTACAAGGCCAAGGATTTCACTTACTACATTACATGAGCGATATCTATTGTAAATTCTACAATAGCTCAGAAACCGGCAAATCCTCACAGTGCACAGTGCAGACCGGACAGTATAGTCCTCCATACAGAATGGGCCCCCATATAACGCTCCATACAGGATACTGACCCCCTTATAATGCTCAATACAGGATACTGGTCATCATATAATGCTCCATACAGGATACTGGTATCCATATAACGCTCCATACAGGATACTGGTCCCCATTTAATGCTCAATACAGGATACTGGTCCCCATATAAAACTGCATACAGAATACTGGCCCCCATATAACGCTCCATACAGAATACTGACCCCCATATAACGCTCCATACAGAATATTGGCCCCCATATAATGCTCCATGCAGGCTGTTCCCCCCTTATAATGCCCCATTACACGAGCGATATCTATTGTAAATTCTACAATAGCTCAGAAACCGGCGAATCCTCTCAGCGCACAGTGCAGACCGGACAGTATAGTCCTCCATACAGTATTATGGGCACCATATAATGCTTCATACAGGATACTGACCCCCTTATAATGCTCCATACAGGATACTGGTCCCCATATAATGCTCCATACAGGATACTGGTCCCCATATAACGCTCCATACAGGATACTGGTCCCCATATAACACTGCATACAGAATACTGGCTCCCATAAAATGCTCCATATAGAATACTGTCCCCCATATAACGCTCCATACAGAATACTGACCCCCATATAACGCTCCATACAGAATACTGACCCCCATATAACACTCCATACAGAATACTGTCCCCCATATAACGCTCCTTACAGAATACTGACCCCCATATAACACTCCATACAGAATATTGGCCCCCATGTAACGCTCCATGTAGGCTGTTCCCCCCTTATAATGCCCCATGCAGGATGACACCCCCCTTTTAATGCCCTATGCAGGATGTCACCTCTACCCCCCATAAAATACCCCATGCAGGATGTCACCTCTCCTCTCCATATAATGCCCCTTGCAGGATGTCACTCCCCCCCTTTTCAATGCCCCATTCAGTATGTCAGACCACCCCATCCCTTACAATGCCCCATGCAGGAGGTCACACACCCCCACTCCTTATAATGCCCCATGCAGGATGTCAATTCCCCCCTCCCTTATAATGCCCCATGCAGGATGTCACACCCCCTCCCTTATAATGCCCCATGCAGGATGTCACCCCCCCCTCCCTTATAATGCCGCATGCAGGATGTCACTTCCCCCCTTCCCCTCTTATAATGCCCCATGCAGGATGTCACACACACCCCCACCCCCATATAATGCCCCCATGCAGGATGTCAATTCTCCCCTCCCCCTCCCCCATATAATGCCTCATGCAGGATGTCACACCCCCTCCCTTATAATGCCCCATGCAGGACGTCACTTCCCCCCTTCCCCTCTTATAATGCCCCATGCAGTATGTCACCCCCCCATATAATGCCCCATGCAGGATGTCACCCCCCCATATAATACCCCATGCAGTATGTCACCCCCCCATATAATGCCCCATGCAGTATGTCACCCCCCCATATAATGCCCCATGCAGAATGTCACCTCTCCCCCCATATAATGCCCCATGCAGGATGTCACACCCTCTCTCCCCCCACCATATAATGCCCCATGCAGGAAGTCGCACCCACTCTCCCCCCTCCATATAATGCCCCATGGCCCCATACATTAAAAAAAAAATCAAATACTCACCTCGCTTCTCACCTGATGCTGATCCGGACTCCACAGCTTCGCCCGCGTCTTCCCGCTGTGACAGCTCAGGAGAGTTCGCACGCGGTGTAAACATATCACCGTGCCCTCTGACCTGAGACGTCACAGTCAGAGGACGCGGAAGATGCTGCGGAGGCACTCGGAGGGGTAAGTATTGTGCCGGCGCCGTCACATGACCAGAGATGTCCCTGTGCTCAGCATATGGCCGGAGAACCATTCTGAGTGCAGGGACATCTCCGGTCATGTGACGGCGGGGGGGCCTGCGGGGGGGCCCCATGAGGAAACGCACATGAGGAGGGCCCCAACGGGGCTCAGAGGGGTCCCCGACCGGCCGGGCCCCATGATGGAGTCAGGGCAGTCATGCCCTGATGGCGGCCCTGCTGGAGGCTGGAGGCTGGAGGGGCCCCCTCTCCCTCGGGGGCCCCCGTTCAATGAACCGGCTGCACGGGCGGTAGGTCCGCCCCTGTCTAATATAACTCTTTATTTTCATTCCAGGAATATTTTTATTTTACATATAAACCAGAGAGAAATGTTCAGTGCAAAGGTTCTTGTTTTCAGATCAGATATATATTTCAGTGTCAGGCATTAGAGATGAGCGTTGTTCTACTCGAACTGTTCGCCAATCTCAAATTCGAGCTGTTTTGGGCGGTGTTCGAGCCGTTCGGCGAACACGAACAATTTGAGAAAAATTCGGCTGTTCGAGGTTATGTTCGATAACTGTTCGTGCACCAAAATCATAACTGGATTTTTTCTCAGTAATGATGAAAATTAATGTTAATACGCAGTTTGAGTGTACAGTGGGGTGGGGGGAGGGGCAGGGGATGGATCTCTGCAGGAACAATGAAGATCTCCATTTTTTTTTCTCTTTCCCGCATTTGCAGTGGGGAGGTGCAATCTGTCAGCCTATCAGCAGCGCACACACGGAGCGAAGTGCTTTTTTTCACACAAGCAAGGGCATGTGTCATTGGCAGTGTATGTCACATGTCCTTGCCCTATAAGACCAAGCCATTTTCCCCGTCGCCACCATTTTCTCACTGCTGCAGCTGCGTGTTAGACGGCACCGCTGTTGCTGTGTGCGCTATACCTTGTTAATTTCAAGCCAATTTTCGCACAAATCTACAGATAGCTTGGGAGTAGGGAATAGTTGTGATTGCAGTCCTTTTAAGGACTAGGTTACAGCATTTCCTACGACTTTTATCAGGGAGGTCTGTGCTCTTAAATAGATAGATTGTGGGAGTAAAGACTAATTGTAATTGGAGTCCTTTTCAGGACTAGGTTACATCAGTTCCTATCAGCTTTTGCCAGGCAGGTCTGCGCCAGTGCTGTGCAAGTTTTTTTCACAGCATTTGGCTGAATCTAGCAAAGCTAATCCTTTTTGGCCTATTGCAGAGTGTGTTAGTCAGTGGAGTAGCCTATCTGTGTTGCAAGATTTACCACCTGTGTATAGAATACCAATTTTTTTACTGCACCTAGTGAAGTAAAATCTTTTGGGCATACCATCATTCTATTAGTCCATCTATACTGACCTCCATCAGGTTGCAAACTGAATATAATTTTTTTCTGCATCTAGCTTTGAAAAAATATTTGGGCTTCTAGCAGTGTGTCGGACTTTCTCTATTAGTCCATCTATACTGACCTCCATCAGGTTGCAAATTAAAAATAATTTTTATCTGCATCTACAGTACCTCTGAAAAAATATTTGGGCTTCTAGCTGTGTGTGGGACTTGTTGTATTAGTCCATCTATACTGACCTCCATCAGGTTGCAAACTGAATATATTTTTTTCTGCATCTACCTCTGAAAAAATATTGGGCTTCTAGCTGTGTGTGGGACTTGTTGTATTAGTCCATCTATACTGACCTCCATCAGGTTGCAAACTGAATATATTTTTTTCTGCATCTACCTCTGAAAAAATATTTGGGCTTCTAGCTGTGTGTGGGACTTGTTGTATTAGTCCATCTATACTGACCTCCATCAGGTTGCAAACTGAATATATTTTTTTCTGCATCTACCTCTGAAAAAATATTGGGCTTCTAGCTGTGTGTGGGACTTGTTGTATTAGTCCATCTATACTGACCTCCATCAGGTTGCAAACTGAATATATTTTTTTCTGCATCTACCTCTGAAAAAATATTGGGCTTCTAGCTGTGTGTGGGACTTGTTGTATTAGTCCATCTATACTGACCTCCATCAGGTTGCAAACTGAATATATTTTTTTCTGCATCTACCTCTGAAAAAATATTGGGCTTCTAGCTGTGTGTGGGTCTTGTTCTATTAATCCATCTATACAGACCTCCATCAGGTTGCAAACTGAATATAATTTTTTTCTGCATCTAGCTCTGAAAAAATATTTGGCCTTCTAGCAGTGTGTGGGACTTTCTCTGTTAGTCCATCTATACTGACCTCCATCAGGTTGCAAACTGAATATAATTTTTTTCTGCATCTAGCTCTGAAAAAATATTTGGCCTTCTAGCAGTGTGTCGGACTTTCTCTATTAGTCCATCTATACTGACCTCCATCAGGTTGCAAATTAAAAATAATTTTTATCTGCATCTACAGTACCTCTGAAAAAATATTTGGGCTTCTAGCTGTGTGTGGGACTTGTTGTATTAGTCCATCCATACTGACCTCCATCAGGTTGCAAACTGAATATATTTTTTTCTGCATCTACCTCTGAAAAAATATTGGGCTTCTAGCTGTGTGTGGGACTTGTTGTATTAGTCCATCTATACTGACCTCCATCAGGTTGCAAACTGAATATATTTTTTTCTGCATCTACCTCTGAAAAAATATTGGGCTTCTAGCTGTGTGTGGGTCTTGTTCTATTAATCCATCTATACAGACCTCCATCAGGTTGCAAACTGAATATAATTATTTTCTGCATCTAGCTCTGAAAAAATATTTGGCCTTCTAGCAGTGTGTGGGACTTGTTCTATTAGTCCACCTATACTGACCTCCATCAGGTTGCAAATTAAAAATAATTTTTATCTGCATCTACAGTACCTCTGAAAAAATATTGGGCTTCTAGCTGTGTGTGGGTCTTGTTCTATTAATCCATCTATACAGACCTCCATCAGGTTGCAAACTGAATATATTTTTTTCTGCATCTACCTCTGAAAAAATATTGGGCTTCTAGCTGTGTGTGGGTCTTGTTCTATTAATCCATCTATACAGACCTCCATCAGGTTGCAAACTGAATATATTTTTTTCCGCATCTACCTCTGAAAAAATATTGGGCTTCTAGCTGTGTGTGGGTCTTGTTCTATTAATCCATCTATACAGACCTCCATCAGGTTGCAAACTGAATATAACTTTTTTCTGCATCTAGCTCTGAAAAAATATTTGGCCTTCTAGCAGTGTGTCGGACTTTCTCTGTTAGTCCATCAATACTGACCTCCATCAGGTTGCAAACTGAATTTAATTTTTTTCTGCATCTACCTCTGAAAAAATATTTGGCCTTCTAGCAGTGTGTCGGACTTTCTCTATTAGTCCATCTATACTGACCTCCATCAGGTTGCAAATTAAAAATAATTTTTATCTGCATCTACAGTACCTCTGAAAAAATATTTGGGCTTCTAGCTGTGTGTGGGACTTGTTGTATTAGTCCATCTATACTGACCTCCATCAGGTTGCAAACTGAATATATTTTTTTCTGCATCTACCTCTGAAAAAATATTGGGCTTCTAGCTGTGTGTAGGACTTGTTGTATTAGTCCATCTATACTGACCTCCATCAGGTTGCAAATTGAATATAATTTTTTTCTGCATCTAACCCAGCCAATAGTTTTGGCCTAATACCACAGTTTGGCCACTCAGCTCTGCTCGGTTACCATCCACTGTTTTTTTGTGCAAACAACTCCAGAGTTGTGAATTAGTTAACCACCAAAATGAGTGGAAAAAGGCCTGCTGCTGGTGGAAAGGGGAATAGGCGTGTTGGGAAGGGGAAAAAAGGTTGTGTCCGTGGGGTAGGTGTTAAAGCAACAGTAACATCTGCAGAAGAAAGACCATCTTCCAGCCAAACTAAAATGTCTACTTCTTTTAGCGGACAATGTGATAAGATCCCTTTCTTACGGCCACGCCAATCGCTACAAATTCCAGATGAGGCACAAAAACAGCAGGTGCTTCAACGGATATCAAGTGCTCCTTTAAGTGGGCTCTCCTCCACATCAACTTCAACATCACAAATACTCCAGTCCTCAAAGGTGTCACCCCAATCGCACTTACTTCCTAACAGCTCCCAAATCTCCAGCTGCCCGTCTGATTATGAGGTAGAACAGATGGTTGAGTCTGCAGAGCTGTTTACTCATACTATAGCCTGGGAATCAGAGGTCGACTCCAGCGCTTCTGTGAATCCAGACGAGGAAATGATCTGCACTGATGCCCAGAATCTTTATGAGTCGGATCCAGGACCAGACGCAGAAGGTTCTGACCATAATGTAGACCCTCATTCCCAAACTGTAACTCCTGTTGGTGGAGACAATGAGGAAGACGATGATAAGACTCAAATACCTGATTGGAGCGACAACTTTAGTTTTTTGTCAGGGCAGGAACAGGTTGGCTCTGAGGACGACGGGTGTGATAACGCACAGGGTGATGATGATGAGGTTGGAGAGCCCACTTACTGTCAACCCACAGTCAGCCAAGAGATGAGGTCAGCAGAGGAGGTGGAGGAAGATGCTAGTGACGACGAGGTCAGGTTGCGCCTTCCTGGACAGAGACGTAGTACTGGAAGCACGTCAACAACTGCATCCTCAAACACAACTCTGCCTCTCACCACAAGTCGTGGTGGCTCTTCAGGTCGCATGGGTGCTAAGCCTTGCATAGCCTGGGCATTTTTTCAGATCGATAAAGATGACCCAACTCGTGTTATCTGTAACATTTGTCAGCAAAAGCTAAGTAGAGGCCAAAAAATACATAGTTTGAGTACTTCATGCATGAACCGGCACATGGACATGAAGCATAAGTTGCAGTGGGAAGCTCAGTGTGCTACAATGCGGACTAGCCGGCCGGGCCAACCACCGTCTGCCATATCTTGTGCATCCGCGGCCTCTTCATCCTCTGTGACTGGGGGGACAGCAGTCACACCTGTTTTGGGGCGCAGACTTGCCACCTCTTTACCCGCAACAGCCAGCGTGATTGGCAGGTCATAATTTTCTTTGGAGGTGGGAACACCAGCTGGTGTTGAGCGCTGTCCGACATCGATAGCACCACCTTTGGATCAAGGCAACCTAACATGTCCGCCTGCATCTTCCTCACAGACCGGCAGTTTGCCGGGGAAACCCTTAACAACCCCGTCTAAGCACAATAGCCAGCCCTCGGTCCCTCAGATGTGGACAAGTAAAAGACCATTTCCTCCTAGCCATGAGAAAGCTAAGAGGTTGAATTTCACCATCTGCAAGCTCTTGGCTACAGAAATGCTGCCTTTCCGCCTGGTGGACACAGAGGATTTTCGAGACCTTATGTCCGTCGCAGTGCCCCAGTACCAGATGCCCAGTCGGCACTACTTCTCAAAGAAAGGTGTGCCTGCGCTCCACCAGCATGTCGCACACAACATAACCGCTTCTTTGAGAAACTCTGTGTGTGACAGGGTGCATTTCACCACAGACACTTGGACGAGTAGGCATGGACAGGGGCGTTACATGTCGCTGACTGGGCACTGGGTAACTATGGTGACAGCAGGACAAGGGGCTGCTGTCCAAGTCTTGCCGTCCCCACGAGTTGTGCGTCAATCCTCTTTATGTCAAAGTTCCTCCACTGCTTCTGCCTCCTCAACCTCCTCTCGGTCTTCCACCTGCACCCAAAGCCTGTCTGGTCATGCCACAAGCTTTCTAACTGCGCAGAAGGGATCCTGCACACCTCTTTACTATGCTGGCAGTAGGGCTCAACGTCATCAGGCGGTTTTTACATTGAAATGTCTGGGAAATGTGAGTCACACAGCTGAGGAGTTGTGGTCAGCTCTGGAGAACCAATTTCATGAATGGTTGTCTCCACTGGACCTGAAACCAGGGAAGGCCGTGTGCGACAATGCTGCAAACCTGGGTGCGGCCCTTCGCCGGGGCAATGTCACACACGTGCCTTGTATGGCTCACGTGTTGAACCTGGTTGTCCAGCAATTTTTAGCCCACTTTCCCAGACTAGATGGCCTTCTGCAGAGGGCACGGTCGCTGTGTGCTTACTTCCGCCGTTCGCATCCCGCAGCTCAGCGACTTACATCTCTACAGAAGTCGTTGGGCCTGCCACTTCACCGGCTAAAATGTGATTTGCCTACCCGGTGGAATTCAACTCTGCACATGTTGCAGCGACTGTGGCAGCACCGACAAGCCCTGGTGCAATACGTTCTGACGTATAGCCTGGGCCAACGAGATTCAGTGGTGGGGCAAATCACGCTGGAGGAGTGGTCTCAGATCAGGGACCTATGCACCCTTCTGCACAGTTTTGAAATGGCGACGAAGATGTTTAGTGCTGACGATAACATTATCAGCATGACTATTCCGGTGATTTACATGCTGGAGCACATGTTAAACAGAATTCGGAGTCAGGTGGTGGCACAAGAGGAGGTGGAGGAAGTAGAGGAGGAGGAGTTGTATGCGGAAGGGCTAACATCTGCAAGGTCCAGACGGTCGGCAGCACCAAGGCGGCAGGCATGTGAGGGTGGGGGAGATGGTTTTACCAGGGCGCATGGTAGCAGCCAAACTAGTGAGGAAGGTGCAGGAGCCCAGGAAGAAGTGGAGGACGAACTGATGGAAGACTCATCAGATGAGGGAGACCCTGATCACATTTCTGTTGTGCGAGGTTGGGGGGAGAGGACAGAGGAAGGAAGCATGATTGTTACCTCGCCACCAACACAACAGGGACTTGGTGCTCCTGGATGCGCAACACACATGAGTGCCTTCTTGCTGCACTACCTGCAACATGCCCCTCGAATTGTGAGAATTAGAAATAATCCTGACTACTGGGTTGCCACACTGTTAGATCCCCGGTACAAAAGTAAATTTGCAGAAATTATTCCTTCCATAGAAAGGGATGCACGCATGCAGGAGTATCAGCAGAGACTGTTGCAGAATCTTACATGTGCTTTTCCACAAAATACCAGTGGTGCACGTAGTGAATCTCACAGTTCCAACTTGCCAACCGTGGGACCGTCAAGTGTTCAGCACTCAAACCGTAACAGCACCACAGTATCTGCTGGTAACATCAATTTTGCGGAATCATTTCACCACTTTTTTAGCCCATCCTTTGCAAGGCCACAGGAGACAAGAAGTCTGACACATAGTCAACGCCTAGAGACGATGGTATAGGAGTATCTCCAAGTAAACATTGAAGCCACGACTGTGTCACTGGACCCGTGCTCTTTTTGGGCTTCCAATCTGGATAAATGGCCGGAGCTAGCCACTTACGCCTTGGAGATCTTGTCATGCCCCGCAGCCAGCGTTCTGTCTGAACTTGTGTTCAGCGCTGCTGGTGGTGTGCTGACAGATAAGCGCACGCGGCTCTCCACTGATAATGTAGACAGACTCACGTTCATAAAGATGAACAAATCATGGATCCAAAACGACTTTTCTACCCCTGTGTCATCCTGGGGAGAGTAAAAGCTTGATGATTGGTTAAAATCACCCTACCAACCGTTTTAAGCTTTCAAATTACTAATCATGTTTATCTGTATCTTGACTGGAAAATAATTTGGGCTTTGTAGCAGTGTGCAGCACTGATCCTATTAGGCCATCTATACTAAAGCTTCACCAGATTTAAAATTTAAAATAATTTTTAGCTGCATCTAGCCCGGAAAATAATTTTGGGGCTCCGTGATGCGCAAGACACATAAGTGCCTTCTTGCTGCACTACCTGCAGCATGACCCTCATATTGTCAGAATTCGAAGTAATCATGACTACTGGGCTGCCACACTCTTAGATCCCCCAAACTTTTCGATCAACCTTTTCATTTTAATAAAGACCAAAAAAATGGTCATTTTTGAAATTATAAGCATTAGCAGGTTGTTAGAAACTGAAATCAAACAGTTTTCAACTCAAAACTTTATTCTAGGTGATGTTTCATTTTCACATAGGACCCCTTGTTCGAAAGGAGCTTCTGAACTCTCTCGTCCATTGAATTTGTCAGGTTTTGGATGGTTTCTGCTTCAATTGTTTTGCATGAGGACAGAATACCCTCCCAGAGCTGTTGCTTAGATGTGAACTGCCTCCCGCCATCATAGACACTCCTTTTAATGATGCTCCAAAGGTTCTGAATGGGGTAGACGTCAGGGGAGCATGGGGGTCACACCATAAGTTTGTCCACTTTTATGCCCATATCAGCCAGAGATGCAGATGTTTTATGTGCAGCATGAGATGGTGCATTATCATGCAGAAAAATGATCTTGCTGTGAAATACACGGTTCTTCTTCTTGAACCATGGCAGGAAGTGCTGTTTGAGAAAATCCACATACATTATGGAGTTCATCTTTAGCGCCTTCAGGGATCCTAAAGGGGCCGACAATCTCTCTCCCCATGATTCCAGCCCAAAACATTACTCCACCTCCTCCTTGTTGGCGCTCTAGCAGTGTTTGCGTGGGGTGTCCATCAACCAGCCATCCTCCACTCCATCCATCTGGACCATCGAGCGCTGCACGGCACTCATCCGTGAACAAAACTGTTTTGAAATCAGTCTTCATGTAATGTTTGGCACACTGGAGCCATTTCTGCTTGTTTGAAGTGGATAGAGGAGGTCGACAGAATGGCGTATGCACAGCTGCAAACCTCTGAAGGACCCTGCAGCTTGTTGTTTGGGGGACGTTGGAGGCACAAGCAGCTTCAAAAACTTGTCTGCTGCTATGACAAGGCTTTTTTGCCGCTGCTCTTTTAACCTGACGTAATTGCCTGTAGGAAAGAGTCCTCAATTTTCCCTTATCAGCACGCACACGTGTGTACTGTGAATCAGCTACATACTTCTTGATTGCCAAGACACTTCATCCTGATCATCGCACAATGTTGATTGTAGTCATGCCTTGACCTAAACACTCCACAATTTGTTGCTTCTCAGCAGCCGACACATCCTTTTTCTTTCCCATTTTGGCAGAAAATGTAGGCTGCTTAATAATGTGAGAGAGCCTTCTTAAGTAGTCTTGCCTTTCATTGGACACACCTGCCAAACTAATTAGCACAGGTGTCTGCAATTGCTTACAGTGATATAAAGAGCCCTGACACACATCACCATCAATGAGTTTAACTGACAAACAAACAAATTCTTCCCTTATCACTCCTAAACACTTTTTGCATAATAATTTGGAACGCAGTCTACATGTGCTTTTCCACAAAACACCAGCGGTTCACGTAGTGAATCTTACAGTTCTAACTTGCCAACCGTGGTCTGTATGGAGTTGTTCAATAAAGGGCCCAAAATTAAGATAACATAGATGGGAGAGGTCTCTATGAATAGGAATTCCTAAGTATTTGATACCCTGTGAGGGCCAGGCAAAGGGAAAGTTGGACTGGATGGAATCCTATATGGATTTGGGGAGGGAGACATCGAGGGCCTCAGACTTCGCTGCATTGATTTTAAAATTTGACCATGTAACAAAGTGATCTATTTCAGCCATAACAGCATGGATGGATATATGTGATTGAGTGATATATACTAGGACATCATCAGCAAATAGAGAGCACTTGTACTCAGTGCCTCCCACCTCAATCCACCTAATATTGGGGTTATGGCGAATTGATGAGAGCAGGTGCTCCGTCACTAGGATGTATAAGAGAGGGGACAGAGGACATCCCTGCCTTGTCCCATTGGTGATTGTGAAAGGTGATGAAAATGTTCTGACGCACCCCCTGGGCCTTGGGACACCCGGAGCCGGACCCTTTTTGGTGGATGCTGGTGGTTGTAGTCTTCGTGGCGGTGACCCGGTTCCGTGGCTCAGGGCGGTCAAACCAGTGGCGGAACTATTTATGTGGTTTTGATGTTTAAATGTACGACTGCGCCACCCGTGGATTGCGGTCAGAGTGAACCGCCGCTACAGGGCAGACCGCTGAGGCTGGTGTTGTGGGTGCAGCAGAGCGTAGCATAACTCCCCACGGGAGGAGTATAGCCTCAGAGCAGTGTATGCGGAGGATGGGGGTGATGGTGCAGGGCAGCAGCAGTAACGACACGGATTCAGTGATGCAGTTCAGGTCCTTTACTCACAGTTCTTATTATCCAGACCACGTCTGCAGGTAACAGCTGCCCACGTCGTACTGTGCTCACCAGGTGAGGGGCTCAGACAACTCCCAGATAACTTTGGAGCACTTCACAGGACCCCCTTTGTGTGTCCTTTGTCTGGCCTTTCTTACCAACACTTCTGTCCGGCTGCCTCGGGCCTCCTCTTGGTAAACTTGGCGCCAGTTTCCCTGACCCTATGTGGTGCCTTCCTAGCGGGTGTAGCGAGGGGCTGTGCCACATAAAATGTCAGAGCCTCCGGTTTCTAGCTGAGGGTCGTTTCCTGCCTCCACTAGTTCGGGGACCGGTCTCCCCCTTTGGCCTGACCCCTCCACGCAGGTGGATTCGGGCGTGCGGTGGCGACTCGCCCGTCCGCACCCCTGGGATCCCTTCATTCCTCGTTCCTGGAGCCTTCTCCGCTCCTCTTCCTTCCTTCTCCCTCTTCCAGGCCTGGGCCTCTGTTACTAGGCCCGCCTCCGGAGCAGAGCTCATGCAGAGCCCCTGCTCCCTGCCACTTCTGCTCAGACTTCTCTGCACTGAACTAAGATGGTGCCCACCTTTTATACTCCCTTCTCAATGCACCCAGGAACTGCTTCCTCCCTGCTCCTGCACTACAGGGTTCCCCTTCCTCAGTGTTCCCTCCCCCCACTACAGCCAGGGACAGGGACTGTCGTGCCCATCTCAGGGGAATATTGGTCGCCCTGCCCCACAGCAATGTGGTGTAATGCATGCAGGTGTCGGGTCCTGATCCACACTCCATCCTTACCTGAGAGTGAGATATCACACCTCTGGGTGAGGTGCAATACGTCTGTAGCAACCGAGCCCTCAGGGTGCTACAGTTCCATTTATCTTCAGCCTAGGTGACGTATTGTGATACAGGGCCGTGATTTTGGCTATAAAAGGGTCCCCTAGACCCCTACCCCAAGCTTTTTAAGAGAATCATATATGGCGTGCCAGGAGACTCTATGGAATGCTTTCTCAGCATCCAACGAGAGTATCTAATTACAAATTTTTAACTGCATCTAGCCCAGGAAATACTTTGTGCCTAGTAGCAGTGTCTGCTAGTCAGCGGATTATCCCGGCTGTTAAGAAAGCTACACCACCTGTAGTTTAGACACTTAATTTTTTCAAAGGAAATGCTTCGGGACTATGGGATACTTAGTGAAGAGCATCAGGAGGCACCCCAAGGCATAGGGGCTGGGACTGGCAGTAGGATGCCTTGCGGTGGACAGCCAAGCTCGATCCTTATAAAAGCTTTTTAACTGCAGCAGCTTTAGTGGACGCTACTGGAGCTGGACGAACAGTTCGGCGAACACACGGGTGTTCGACGAACCGAACCGAACTCGAATACTACGGGGGTGGCTCAACACTATCAGGCATGTGACAAATACAGTATGTAAAATGCAGAGTCTACCATATAAGGATGAAAATATTCACATGCCCGACATAAAACTTAGATGTAGATTACTATCAATGAAATGGATTGGGGGTGCTAATTCAAATCAGTAGTATTACTTGTATTTAAAGGGAAATAGTAAACAGTATTTTGCAAAATAAACCACGCCCATCACCTTAAAAGCATGTAAATTAGGTTCCAACAACCCTTTGATACCCTTAGAGGTGCCCCTGCATGCCTCCGAAATAGTGCTTAATTTGAGTCCCGCACTGCATGCAAATTGTGTGGTCCAATCCTCTGGGAGAATCCAGATCATGGTCAGTGCTGCCTTGGCTTCTTCAAATGACACCTCTTCTATCCGGATGGAAGTGGATGATGTCTCTACATCATCCACATGCTGTTTGAAGTCCCATGCCCGCGTAGTGGAATCAGAGACCTTAGCAGTCAAGCTTCACTTTGCCCTATTGAACAGTAAGGGAGCTGGTAATGTAAAAGTAAAAAGGCCACCCCTGAGGGTATAAACAGGTTGTAGGAACCCAGTTTACATTTTTTTAAAGGTGATAAGCATGGTTTATAAGGCAAAAAACTGGTGACAGGTTTCCTTTAAGAGGACAAGTGTCCGTTTCCTTATGTTTTTGCATTAGCTACTTATACAATAATACATAGCAGGTAATAAAAAGAGATACATTTATTTGAATGGAAGTGGAAACATTTTCTGTCACGCTAGGTTCTGTTTCTGGAACATCATAGAGGAGGTGTGTGAGGGACTAACACACGAGAAAAGGAAATATAGTATTCCTATTCCCACAGATAAATCTGGAGCTCATCATATACCCGGTAAATATTTCAGCATCAGTCAAATATATAGGTAAAATATGTTTCTTTCCACAGATTTCAGAATTCCAGAATATTCTAACAGCTACAGCTTTTGTATTTATTACTCAACATTTATGTTGGTGTAGGTAGTGAGAGCTGGTGATAGGGAGAGAAAGGGTGCTATAAGCATCTGGAAGGTCAGGGAGATGCCACTTTCTACTTTCTACTGTTGAGTGAACAAAGCAACAAAACAATAACTATTAAATGCAAGAAAATACTTTCCCAACATTTACTATGTGAAAAGTATCTATTAAAAAGGAAAGTCTGCTTGTTTTTCCTTTCTACTCAACCCTTTCTTCACACATAAAAAATAAACCTTGACAAAGTCTTCATGAACATCGACTTTTCTTCTTGGCAAGATGTTTGCCAGACCTGAATTACAATGTATTTGGCGAGCTCTTTGGTCCCTAATGTAATTTCAATCTGTATAAATATGTAAGTCCAATAACAAAGTGTGGTATATACAAATGTTTAGCAAACAAGTAGTAAAGGGAAAAGATGATCTTCTACATTTTATGGTGCTTTGTGCCAGCTGTGTTTCTCATACCAATAAGAAATGTTGAAAGATATTTTTTAAAATAATGTTATTAAATTAATAGTTCATGGAAAATATCTGCACTGCATTACTAATATTTTAAATGCAACTTATGAGTTGGCATAAAAGCTTATGAATAATAATGAGGAATGATAAAAATGTCTTGAAATTTACCAATGCAGAATTTAGTCTGGAAATGTTTCTTAATTAAAAGAAGTCTGTCGTCAGGATAAAATCTCATTGCAGGACCCGACTACGAAAAAAATAGCCTTAGCACATAAACCCTACCAGTGCACATACTACAACACCCCATTCAATTTTATCAAGTTCAGCAAATTTTCATTTACTTGGTCATGCCCATTCCCACTCCCTTAAAGGGGTTGTCTCAAGTTTGGAAGTTATCACCTATCCATAGTATAGGGTATCATTCCCTGATCTCTGTAGGTTTGAGCATTGTGACCCTCACAAATCCCAAAAACCAACCATAGCTCCATTCATACTGGCTCTTCAGAAACTGGATCTCAAAATTGGTGGATGATCCAGTGGTCAAACCCCTAATGATAATGAAATGATCCTATATTTAATCGATAGGTGATAACTTCCAAATTTTAGATAACCCCTTTAAACAGGTTGTCCAGGATAATTATTTTTGACCATAAGCTTGCAGAAATAGAAAATAATAAACACACCAAAACAAATCCACCTTAAGTCCAATGCTCCGCTTCCTTCAACAGGACAGAAAAAGTGGTATTGTACAGTGCATATATACATGGTAGCACAGATACTGATTATTGAACCAAAATACAAGACAGCAAAAGTGGTACTGTGCAGTGTATATATACGTAGTATCTAAGGGGAAACATTTCTCTTTTTTTAGAGTGACATGATTGGCATGCCATTGTGAGGAGGCTTATAAGCCATGCAATGCTCCTCTGGGAAATAAATTATGCAAATTGCCTCTTCATGAAGGAAGAGGACTAGAACTCAAGTGCCACCTATTAGAAGTAGCAATCTTAAAAGTCAATATTGATCCTTGAACAAGCCTTGCCATATGACTTAGGATAAAATCCAAACCAAAATCTCAATTTGCAGGCAGTTTTTCGGGGTGTTGCCACTTGTCAGTTCAAAGTATGAGATTTGATTTGTCTGTATGATAGGTTTGTGATTGAGATCTAAGGGGTAATGTTTCTGCTTGTGGAGAGTGAAATGCTTGGCATGCCAGTGTGAGGAAGCTTATAAGCCATGCAATGCTTGTTATGGGATCAATATTTACAGTGGTGTGAAAAAGTGTTTGTCACCTCCCTGATTTCTAATTATTTTACATGTTTGTCACATTTAAATCATTCAGATCACAAAACAAATTTAACTATTAGACAAAGATAACACAAGTAAACACAAAATGCAGTTTTTAAATGAAGGTCACGGGACACCGGAGAAAGCGAAGGTAGGTGAGCATATTAATACACTCACACTACATTACATGCATGTACACACATTTAGTGAATAAAAAAGTTAGTGGCACTGCTTCTTTAAGGTGGGCTCCAGTTTTATGCCAATTTTCTGCAGAATTTTTCCTTCTGCTTTCTCATTTTGCAATCTTTGCATCTTTTTTTACAAAATGTGCTACAGTATATCTCAGTGACACATCTACAGATGTTTTGTTTATATCGTTTAATTTTTTTTCTAGAAATGTTGTGAATTGTATTGGTAAGCAATTTTCACATAATTACTAAGAAATTGTCCCTTTCTACTATGACCAGTAAGAAAAGGTGATAGAGTAATTTTGAAAAACGCGAAAATACAAACATCTTTTCTAATTTTTATTGTATAAATGTTTAAAGCTATCAAAATTTTTAAAAGTTTTTATGGAAAATTTTAATTATATTATTATTTTGTTATATTACAATGATTAAGAAGAGTTATCATTTTCACAAAGCAATTATCTCAAATTATGTTCAATATGATGCATGGTAAAAATTATTTTCCCAATATAATAATAATAATAATAATAGTATATTTGGCCCTCTCTGCCTCTCTCTTCTACAATTGTTTCTGATGATCCTCTGATCTTACTCCTTTAATTTCCTTTTCATTTTGAAAAGTAAAAACAATTAAATCATAGAGTAGTGAACTTGACATTATTAGTGAGATATCTAAATCTTTGAGCCAAGTGAATGAGGTCCCTGATGTGACTTCCCAGAACTGACCAAGCTTGACAATCCCTCCTGCTCCTGTTTGCTCCTCTGGCCAGCAGGGCCTTGGTTCCTCTGGATTCTGCCAGACCAAGTGGCTCATACCAAATCTGACCGAGGTATTCCTTTTTGAGACTGTGGCCTCTGACAGCCTGCATTGTGAGGAAGGTTATGTGTGTATGTATATATACAGAGAGAGAGAGAGAGAGAGACAGTGGTGTGAAAAAGTGTTTGCCCCCTCCTGATTTCTTATTCTTTTGCAGCTTGATGTGTAGCTTTGGAGGATCTTTTGGTCTACTTCACTTTGTCAGGCAGGTCCTATTTAAGTGATTTCTTGATTGAGAACATGTGTGGCAGTAATCAGGCCTGTGTGTGGCTAGGGAAATTGAACTCAGCTTCCCAAGGATGTGATAAACCACAGTTAATTTATGTTTGAAGGTGGGGGGCAATCGCTTTTTCACACAGGGCCCTGTAGGTTTAAAATTATTTTTCCCTTAATAATAAAGACCTTCATTTAAAATCTGCATTTTGTGTTTACTTGTGTTATCTTTGTCTAATATTTAAATTTGTTTTGTGATCTGAAAAATTTAAGTGTGAAAAACCTGCAAAAGAATAAGAAATATGGAAGGGGACAAACATTTTTTCACACCACTGTACTTTTAGAATTGCTACTTCCAATAGGTGACACTAGAATTCTAATCCTCTTCCTCTCTAAAGAAGCAACTTGCATATTAAATTTCCCATAGGAGCATATATGTAGTGTATGTGGTTTAATGTGGAGCTGTGTATATAGTATGGGCTACCCACTGTGTATTATATACACTGCCACAGTTCCACTCTATAAACTTTATTAGGAGACTGCTGTATACATCACATAGAATACACTGAGGCTGCTATATACATCGCATATGTCACACTGAGACTGCTATATATATATGTATATATATATGTATCACATAGGATACATTGAGACTGCTTTATATATCACATAGGATACTCTGGTGCTACTGTATGTATATATATATATATATCTATATAGATATATATATATATAGATATATATATATATCTATATATATATGTATATATATATATATACACTGCTCAAAAAATAAAGGGAACACTTAAACATCAGAATATAAACTCCAAGTAAATCAAACTTCTGTGAAATCAAACTGTCCACTTAGGAAGCAACACTGATTGACAATCAATTTCACATGCTGTTGTGCAAATGGAATAGACAATAGATGGAAATTATTGGCAATTATTAAGACACACTCAATAAAGGAGTGTTTCTGCAGGTGGGGACTAGTGTTGAGCCACCCCCGTAGTGTTCGAGTTCGGTTCGGTTCGTCGAACACCCGTGTGTTCGCCGAACTGTTCGTCGAACTGTTCGTCGAACACCTTCGAACATCGTTAAAACCAATGGCAGGCAAACAAAAACACATAGAAACACATAGAAAACACCTTCAAAGGTGTCCAAAAGCTGACAAACTGCTCAGAAGACACAACTAACACATGGAAAAGTGACAAGTACATATAGTCATGCGAAAAGAAAAGAGGTGGAGGAGTAAAAGGAGGGGGAGACACAGATATAGGTATGTCATGCCCTTCTAAAATCCAAAAAGTGAGAAGCCGAGACGGCCAGTCCGCTCCTGCCCGTGCCACCTCCGTGTCGCCGGGTTTGTGCCAGAGCCGCCGTGAACCCTGACGGCAAGCCCCCCTCTCCCAATACTGGTGCCTGTCCGCTGGTGGGTCGAGCGAGCCCCCCTGTGGTGGAGGCAGCTCTAAGCTTTTTAATTTAAATTGTCTCTCTAATTTGAATGAATACACTTTAAATCCATTTACAAGGATCTATTGGAGGGCAAGTCTCATGCCAGCAGTCGCGTAATTCCAGCTCCAGTAGCATCCACTAAATCTGCTGCAGTTAAAAAGCTTTTATAAGGATCGAGCTCGGCTGTCCACCGCAAGGCATCCTACTGCCAGTCCCAGCCCCTATGCTTTGGGGTGCCTCCTGATGCTCTTCACTGAGTATCCCGTGGTCCCGAAGCATTTCCTTTGAAAAAATTAAGTGTTCAAACTACAGGTGGTGTAACTTGCTTAACAGCCGGGATAATCCGCTGACTAGCAGACACTGCTACTAGGCACAAAGTATTTCCTGGGCTAGATGCAGTTAAAAATTGGTAATTAGATACTCTCGTTGGATGGAGGGAACACTGAGGAAGGGGAACCCTGTAGTGCAGGAGCAGGGAGGAAGCAGTTCCTGGGTGCATTGAGAAGGAAGTATAAAAGGTGGGCACCATCTTAGTTCAGTGCAGAGAAGTCTGAGCAGAAGTGACAGGGAGCAGGGGCTCTGCATGAGCTCTGCTCCGGAGGCGGGCCTAGTAACAGAGGCCCAGGCCTGGAAGAGGGAGAAGGAAGGAAGAGGAGCGGAGAAGGCTCCAGGAACGAGGAACGAAGGGATCCCAGGGGTGCGGACGGGCGAGTCGCCACCGCACGCCCGAATCCATCTGCGTGGAGGGGTCAGGCCAAAGGGGGAGACAGGTCCCCAAAACTAGTGGAGGCAGGAAACGACCCTCAGCTAGAAACCGGAGGCTCTGACATTTTATGTGGCACAGCCCCTCGCTACACCCGCTAGGAAGGCACCACATAGGGTCAGGGAAACTGGCGCCAAGTTTACCAAGAGGAGGCCTGAGGCAGCCAGACAGAAGGGTTGGTACGAAAGGCCAGACAAATGACACACAAAGGGGGTCCTGTGAAGCGCTCCAAAGTTATCTGGGAGTTGTCTGAGCCCCTCACCTGGTGAGCACAGTACGACGTGGGCAGCCGTTACCTGCAGACGTGGTCTGGATAATAAGAACTGTGAGTAAAGGCGCTGGACTGCATCACTGACTCTGTGTCGTTACGGCTGCTGCCTTGCACCATCACCCCCATCCTCCGCATACACTCTCCTGAGGCTATACTCCTCCCAAGGAGAGTTATGCTACGCTCTGCTGCACCCACAACACCAGCCTCAGCGGTCTGCCCTGCAGCGGCGGTTCACTCTGACCGCAATCCATGGGTGGCATAGTTGGACATTTAAACATCAAAACCACATAAATAGTTCCGCCACTGGTTTGACCGCCCTGAGCCACGGAACCGGGTCGCCGCCACGGAGACTACAACCACCAGCATCCACCAAAAAGGGTCCGGCTCCGGGTGTCCCAAGGCCCAGGGGGTGCATCAGAACATTTTCATCACCTTTCACAATCACCAATGGGACAAGGCAGGGATGTCCTCTGTCCCCTCTCTTATACATCCTAGTGACGGAGCACCTGCTCTCATCAATTCGCCATAACCCCAATGTTAGGTGGATTGAGTTGGGAGGCACCGAGTACAAGTGCTCTCTATTTGCTGATGATGTCCTAGTATATATCACTCAATCACATATATCCATCCCTGCTGTTATGGCTGAAATAGATCACTTTGTTACATGGTCAAATTTTAAAATCAATGCAGCGAAGTCTGAGGCCCTCGATGTCTCCCTCCCCAAATCCATACAGGATTCCATCCAGTCCAACATTCCCTTTGCCTGGCCCTCACAGGGTATCAAATACTTAGGAATTCCTATTCATAGAGACCTCTCCCATCTATGTTATCTTAATTTTGGGCCCTTTATTGAACAACTCCATACAGACCACGGTTGGCAAGTTAGAACTGTAAGATTCACTACGTGAACCACTGGTGTTTTGTGGAAAAGCACATGTACACTGTGTTCCAAATTATTATGCAAAAAGTGTTTAGGAGTGATAAGGGAAGAATTTGTTTGTTTGTCAGTTAAACTCATTGATGGTGATGTGTGTCAGGGCTCTTTATATCACTGTAAGCAATTGCAGACACCTGTGCTAATTAGTTTGGCAGGTGTGTCCAATGAAAGGCAAGACTACTTAAGAAGGCTGTCCCACATTATTAAGCAGCCTACATTTTCTGCCAAAATGGGAAAGAAAAAGGATGTGTCGGCTGCTGAGAAGCAACAAATTGTGGAGTGTTTAGGTCAAGGCATGACTACAATCAACATTGTGCGATGATCAGGATGAAGTGTCTTGGCAATCAAGAAGTATGTAGCTGATTCACAGTACACACGTGTGCGTGCTGATAAGGGCAAATTGAGGACTCTTTCCTACAGGCAATTACGTCAGGTTAAAAGAGCAGCGGCAAAATAGCCTTGTCATAGCAGCAGACAAGTGTTTGAAGCTGCTGGTGCCTCCAACGTCCCCCGAACAACAAGATGCAGGGTCCTTCAGAGGTTTGCAGCTGTGCATACGCCATCCTGTCGACCTCTATCCACTTCACACAAGCAGAAACGGCTCCAGTGGGCCAAACATTACATGAAGACTGATTTCAAAACTGTTTTGTTCACGGATGAGTGCCGTGCAACGCTCGATGTTCCAGATGGATGGAGTGGAGGATGGCTGGTTGATGGACACCCCACGCAAACACGGCTTCAGCGCCAACAAGGAGGAGGTGGAGTAATGTTTGGGCTGGAATCATGGGGAGAGAGATTGTCGGCCCCTTTAGGATCCCTGAAGGGGTAAAGATGAACTCCATAATGTATGTGGCGTTTCTCAAACAGCACCTCCTGCCATGGTTCAAGAAGAAGAACCGTGTATTCCACAGCAAGATCATTTTTATGCATGACAATGCACCATCTCATGCTGCACATAAAACATCTGCATCTCTGGCTGATATGGGCATAAAAGGGGACAAACTTATGGTGTGACCCCCATGCTCCCCTGACCTCTACCCCATTCAGAACCTCTGGAGCATCATCAAAAGGAGTGTCTATGATGGCGGGAGGCAATTCACATCTAAGCAACAGCTCTGGGAGGGTATTCTGTCCTCATGCAAAACAATTGAAGCAGAAACCATCCAAAACCTGACAAATTCAATGGACGAGAGAGTTCAGAAGCTCCTTTCGAACAAGGGGTCCTATGTGCAAATGTAACATCACCTAGAATAAAGTTTTGAGTTGAAAACTGTTTGATTTCAGTTTATAATAACCTGCTAATGCTTATAATTTCAAAAATGACCATTTTTTTGGTCTTTATTAAAATGAAATGGTTGATCGAAAAGTTTGGGGGATCTAAGAGTGTGGCAACCCAGAAGTCAGGATTACTTCGAATTCTGACAATATGAGGGTCATGTTGCAGGTAGTGCAGCAAGAAGGCACTTATGTGTCTTGCGCATCTCGGAGCCCCAAAATTATTTTCCGGGCTAGATGCAGCTAAAAATTATTATTAATTTTAAATCTGGTGGAGCTTAGTATAGATGGCCTAATAGAATCAGTGCTGCACACTGCTACAAAGACCAAATTATTTTCCAGCCAAGGTACAGATAAACATCATTAGTAATTTTAAATCTGGTGGAGCTTAGTACAGATGGCATAATAGAGTCAGTACTGCACACTGCTACAAAGCCCAAATTATTTTCCAGCCAAGATACAGATAAACATGATTAGCAATTTTAAATCTGGTGGAGCTTATTATAGATGGCCTAATAGAATCAGTGCTGCACACTGCTACAATGCCCAAATTATTTTCCAGCCAAGATACAGATAAACATGATTAGTAATTTGAAAGCTTAAAACGGTTGGTGAGGTGATTTTAACCAATCATCAAGCTTTTACTCTCCCCAGGATGACACAGGGGTAGAAAAGTCGTTTCGGATCCATGATTTGTTCATCTTTATGAACGTGAGTCTGTCTACATTATCAGTGGAGAGCCGCGTGCGCTTATCTGTCAGCACACCACCAGCAGCGCTGAACACACATTCAGACAGAACGCTGGCTGCGGGGCATGACAAGATCTCCAAGGCGTAAGTGGCTAGCTCCGGCCATTTATCCAGATTGGAAGCCCAAAAAGAGCGAGGGTCCATTGACACAGTCATGGCTTCAATGTTTACTTGGAGATACTCCTGTACCATCGTCTCTAGGCGTTGACTATGTGTCAGACTTCTTGTCTCCTGTGGCCTTGCAAAGGATGGGCTAAAAAAGTGGTGAAATGATACCGTAAAATTGATGTTACCAGCAGATACTGTGGTTCTGTTATGGTTTGAGTGCTGAACAATCGACGGTCCCACGGTTGGCAAGTTGGAACTGTGAGATTCACTACGTGCACCACTGGTGTTTTGTGGAAAAGCACATGTAAGATTCTGCAACAGTCTCTCCTAAAACTCCTGCATGCGTGCATCCCTTTCTATGGCAGGAATAATTTCTGCAAATTTACTTTTGTACCGGGGATCTAACAGTGTGGCAACCCAGTAGTTAGGATTATTTCTAATTCTCACAATTCGAGGGTCATGTTGCAGGTAGTGCAGCAAGAAGGCACTCATGTGTGTTGCGCATCCAGGAGCACCAAGTCCTTGTTGTGTTGGTGGCGAGGTAACAATCATGCTTCCTTCCTCTGTCCTCTCCCCCCAACCTCGCGCAACAGAAATGTGATCAAGGTCTCCCTCATCTGATGAGTCTTCCATCAGTTCGTCCTCCACTTCTTCCTGGGCTCCTGCACCTTCCTCACTAGTTTGGCTGCTACCATGCGCCCTGGTAAAACCATCTCCCCCACCCTCACATGCCTGCCGCCTTGGTGCTGCCAACCGTCTGGACCTTGCAGATGTTAGCCCTTCCGCATACAACTCCTCCGACTCTACTTCCTCCACCTCCTCTTGTGCCACCACCTGACTCCGAATTCTGTTTAACATGTGCTCCAGCATGTAAATCACCGGAATAGTCATGCTGATAATGGCATCGTCAGCACTAAACATCTTCGTCGCCATTTCAAAACTGTGCAGAAGGGTGCATAGGTCCCTGATCTGAGACCACTCCTCCAGCGTGATTTGCCCCACCTCTGGATCTCGTTGGCCCAGGCTATACGTCAGAATGTATTGAACCAGGGCTTGTCGGTGCTGCCACAGTCGCTGCAACATGTGCAGAGTTGAATTCCACCGGGTAGGCACATTGCATTTTAGCCGGTGAAGTGGCAGGCCCAACGACTTCTGTAGAGATGTAAGTCGCTGAGCTGTGGGATGCGAACGGCGGAAGTGAGCACACAGCGACCGTGCCTTCTGCAGAAGGCCATCTAGTCCGGGATAGTGGGCTAAAAATTGCTGCACAACTATGTTCAACACGTGAGCCATACAAGGCACGTGTGTGACATTGCCCCGGCGAAGGGCCGCACCCAGGTTTGCAGTATTGTCGCACACAGCCTTCCCTGGTTTCAGGTCCAGTGGAGACAATCATTCATGAAATTGGTTCTCCAGAGCTGACCACATCTCCTCAGCTGTGTGACTCACATTTCCCAGACATTTCAAAGTTAAAACCGCCTGATGACGATGAGCCCTACTGCCAGCATAGTAAGGAGGTGTGCAGGATCCCTTCTGCGCAGTTAGAAAGCTAGTGGCATGACCAGACAAGCTTTGGGTGCAGGTGGAAGACCGAGAGGAGGTTGAGGAGGCAGTAGCAGTGGAGGAACTTTGAGATAAAGAGGATTGACGCACAACTCGTGGGGACGGCAAGACTTGGACAGCAGCCCCTTGTCCTGCTGTCACCATAGTTACCCAGTGCCCAGTCAGCGACATGTAACGCCCTGTCCATGCCTACTCGTCCAAGTGTCTGTGGTGAAATGCACCCTGTCACACACAGAGTTTCTCAAAGAAGCGGTGATGTTGTGTGCGACATGCTGGTGGAGTGCAGTCACACCTTTGTTTGAGAAGTAGTGCCGACTGGGCATCTGGTACTGGGGCACTGTGACGGACATAAGATCTCGAAAATACTCTGTGTCCACCAGGCGGAAAGGCAGCATTTCTGTAGCCAAGAGCTTGCAGATGGTGAAATTCAACCTCTTAGCTTTCTCATGGCTAGGAGGAAATGCTCTTTTACTTGTCCACATCTGAGGGACCGAGGACTGGCTATTGTGCTTAGACGGGGTTGATAAGGGTGTCCCCGGCAAACTGCCGGTCTGTGAGGAAGATGCAGGCGGACATGTTAGGTTGCCTTGATCCAAAGGTGGTGCTATCGATGTCGGACAGCGCTCAACACCAGCTGGTGTTACCACCTCCAAAGAAAATGATGACCTGCCAATCACGCTGGCTGTTGCGGGTAAAGAGGTGGCAGGTCTGCGCCCCAAAACAGGTGTGACTGCTGTCCCCCCAGTCACAGAGGATGAAGAGGCCACGGATGCACAAGATATGGCAGACGGTGGTTGGCCCGGCCGGCTAGGCCGCATTGTAGCACAGTGAGCTTCCCACTGCAACTTATGCTTCATGTCCATGTGCCGGTTCATGCATGAAGTACTCAAACTATGTATTTTTTGGCCTCTACTTAGCTTTTGCTGACAAATGTTACAGATAACACGAGTTGGGTCATCTTTATCGATCTGAAAAAATGCCCAGGCTATGCAAGGCTTAGCACCCATGCGACCTGAAGAGCCACCATGACTTGTGGTGAGAGTCAGAGTTGTGTTTGAGGATGCAGTTGTTGACGTGCTTCCAGTACTACGTCTCTGTCCAGGAAGGCTCAACCTGACCTCGTCGTCACTAGCATCCTCCTCCACCTCCTCTGCTGACCTCATCTCTTGGCTGACTGTGGGTTGACAGTAAGTGGGATCTCCAACCTCATCATCATCACCCTGTGCGTTATCACACCCGTCGTCCTCAGAGCCAACCTGTTCCTGCCCTGACAAAAAACTAAAGTTGTCGCTCCAATCAGGTATTTGAGTCTCATCATCGTCTTCCTCATTGTCTCCACCAACAGGAGTTACAGTTTGGGAATGAGGGTCTACATTATGGTCAGAACCTTCTGCGTCTGGTCCTGGATCCGACTCATAAAGATTCTGGGCATCAGTGCAGATGATTTCCTCGTCTGGAGTCGACCTCTGATTCCCAGGCTATAGTATGAGTAAACAGCTCTGCAGATTCAACCATCTGTTCTACCTCATACTCAGACGGGCAGCTGGAGATTTGGGAGCTGTGAGGAAGCAAGTGCGATTGGGGTGACACCTTTGAGGACTGGATTATTTGTGATGTTGAAGTTGATGTGGAGGAGAGCCCACTTAAAGGAACACTTGATATCCGTTGAAGCACCTGCTGTTTTTGTGCCTCATCTGGAATTTGTAGCGATTGGCGTGGCCGTAAGAAAGGGATCTTATCACATTGTCTGCTAAAAGAAGTAGACATTTTAGTTTGGCTGGAAGATGGTCTTTCTTCTGCAGATGTTACTGTTGCTTTAACACCTACCCCACGGACACAACCTTTTTTCCCCTTCACAACACGCCTATTCCCCTTTCCACCAGCAGCAGGCCTTTTTCCACTCATTTTGGTGGTTAACTAATTCACAACTCTGGAGTTGTTTGCACAAAAAAACAATGGATGGGAACCGAGCAGAGCTGAGTGGCCAAACTGTGGTATTAGGCCAAAACCATTGGCTGGGTTAGACGCAGAAAAAATATTTTTTCAGAGCTAGATGCAGACAAAAAATTATTTTGAATTTGCAACCTGATGGAGGTCAGTGTAGGTGGACTAATAGAACAAGTCCCACACACTGCTAGAAGGCCAAATATTTTTTCAGAGCTAGATGCAGAAAAAAATTATATTCAGTTTGCAACCTGATGGAGGTCAGTATAGATGGACTAATAGAACAAGTCCCACACACAGCTAGAAGCCCAAATATTTTTTCAGAGGTAGATGCAGAAAAAAATATATTCAGTTTGCAACCTGATGGAGGTCAGTATAGATGGACTAATAGAGAAAGTCCCACGCACTGTTAGAAGGCCAAATATTTTTTCAGAGCTAGATGCAGACAAAAAATTATTTTTAATTTGCAACCTGATGGAGGTCAGTATAGATGGACTAATAGAGAAAGTCCCACACACTGCTAGAAGGCCAAATATTTTTCCAGAGCTAGATGCAGACAAAAAATTATTTTGAATTTGCAACCTGATGGAGGTCAGTATAGGTGGACTAATAGAACAAGTCCCACACACTGCTAGAAGGACAAATATTTTTTCAGAGCTAGATGCAGAAAAAAATTATATTCAGTTTGCAACCTGATGGAGGTCAGTATAGATGGACTAATAGAACAAGTCCCACACACAGCTAGAAGCCCAAATATTTTTTCAGAGGTAGATGCAGAAAAAAATTATATTCAGTTTGCAACCTGATGGAGGTCAGTATAGATGGACTAATAGAACAAGTCCCACACACAGCTAGAAGCCCAAATATTTTTTCAGAGGTAGATGCAGAAAAAAATATATTCAGTTTGCAACCTGATGGAGGTCAGTATAGATGGACTAATAGAGAAAGTCCCACACACTGCTAGAAGGCCAAATATTTTTTCAGAGCTAGATGCAGACACAAAATTATTTTTAATTTGCAACCTGATGGAGGTCAGTATAGATGGACTAATAGAGAAAGTCCCACACACAGCTAGAAGGCCAAATATTTTTCAGAGCTAGATGCAGACAAAAAATTATTTTGAATTTGAAACTTGATGGAGGTCAGTATAGATGGACTAATAGAACAAGTCCCACACACTGCTAGAAGGACAAATATTTTTTCAGAGCTAGATGCAGAAAAAAATTATATTCAGTTTGCAACCTGATGGAGGTCAGTATAGATGGACTAATAGAACAAGTTCCACACACTGCTAGAAGCCCAAATATTTTTTCAGAGCTAGATGCAGAAAAAAATTATATTCAATTTGCAACCTGATGGAGGTCAGTATAGATGGACTAATAGAATGATGCTATGCCCAAAAGATTTTACTTCACTAGGTGCAGTAAAAAAATTGGTATTCTATACATAGGTGGTATATTTTGCAACACAGATAGGCTACTCCACTGACTAACACACTCTGCAATAGGCCAAAAAGGATTAGCTTTGCTAGATTCAGCCAAATGCTGTGAAAAAAACTTGCACAGCACTGGCACAGACCTGCCTGGCAAAAACTGATAGGAACTGATGTAACCTAGTCCTGAAAAGGACTGCAATTACAATTAGTCTTTACTCCCACAACCTATCTATTTAAGAGCACAGACCTGCTTGATAAAAGTCGTAGGAAATGTTGTAACCTAGTCCTTAAAAGGACTGCAATCACAACTATTCCCTACTCCCAAGCTATCTGTAGATTTGTGTGAAAATTGGCTTGAAATTAACAAGGTATAGCGCACTCAGCAACAGCGGTGCCGTCTAACACGCAGCTGCAGTAGTGAGAAAATGGTGGCGACGGGGAAAATGGCTTGGTCTTTTAGGGCAAGGACATGTGACATACACTGCCAATGACACATGCCCTTGCTTGTGTGAAAAAAAGCACTTCGCTCCGTGTGTGCGCTGCTGATAGGCTGACCGATTGCACCTCCCCACTGTAAATGCGGGAAAGAGAAAAAAAAATGGACATCTTCATTATTCCTGCAGGGATCCATCCCCTGCCCCTCCCCCCGCCCTGCTGTACACTCAAACTGCGTATTAACATTAATTTTCATCATTACTGAGAAATAATCCAGTTATGATTTTGGTGCACAAACAGTTATCGAACATAACCTCGAACAGCCAAATTTTTCTTAAATCATTCGTGTTTGCCGAACGGCTCGAGCACCGCCCAAAACAGCTCGAATTTGAGATTGGCGCACAGTTCGAGTCGAACAACGCTCATCTCTAGTGGGGACTACCGACCACATCTCAGTATTATTGCTTTATGTCTGATGTTTTGGTCACTTTTGAATGTTGGTTGTGCTTTCACACTCGTGGTAGCATGAGACTGACTCTACAACGCACAGAAGTTGCTCAGATAGTGCAGCTCATCCAGGATGGCACATCAATGCGAGCTGTGGCAAAAAGTTTTGCTGTGTCTGTCAGCGTAGTGTCTAGAGGCTGGAGGCGCTACCAGGAGACAGGCGGGTACCCCAGTAGACCTGGAGGGGGCCGTAGGAGGGCAACAACCCAGCAGCAGGACTGCTACATCCACCTTTGTGCAAGGAGGAACAGGAGGAGCACTGCCAGAGCCCTGCAAAATGACCTCCAGCAGGCCACAATGTGCATGTGTCTGCACTAACAGTTAGAAACCGACTCCTTGAGGGTGGTATGAGGGCCCGACGTCCACATATGGGGGTTGTGCTCACAGCCCAACACCACGCAGGATGCTTTACATTTGACACAGAACACCAGGATTGTCAAAGTCGCCACTGGCGCCCTGTGCTCTTCACAGATGAAAGCAGGTTCACACTGAGCACATGTGACAGACGTGACAGAGTCTGGAGATGCCGTGGAGAGCGATGTGCTGCCTGCAACATCCTTCAGCATGACCGGTTTGGCAGTGGGTCAGTAATGGTGTGGGGTGGCATTTCTTTGGAGGGCCGCACAGCCCTCCATGTGCTCGCCAGAGGTAGCCTGACTGCCATTAGGTACCGAGATGGGATCCTCAGACCCCTTGTGAGACCATATGCTGGTGCGGTTGGCCCTGGGTTCCTCCTAATGCAGGACCATGCCAGACATCATGTGGCTGGAGTGTGTCAGCAGTTCCTGCAAGATGAAGGCATTGAAGCTATGGACTGGCCCGCCCGTTCCCCAGATCTGAATGCGATTGAGCACATCTGGGACATCATGTCTCTCTCCATCCACCAATGTCACGTTGCACCACAGACTGTCCAGTAGTTGACGGATGCTTTAGTCCAGGTCTGAGAGGAGATCCCACAGGAGACCATCCGTTACCTCATCAGGAGCATGCCCAGGCGTTGTAGGGAGGTCATACAGGCACGTGGAGGCCACACACAATACTGAGCCTCATTTTGACTTGTTTTAAGGACATTACATCAAAGTTGGATCAGGCTGTAGTGTGATTTTCCACTTTCATTTTGTGGGTGACCCCAAATCCAGGCCTCCATAGGTTAATAAATTTGATTTCCATTGATGATTTTTGTGTGATTTTTTGGCAGCACATTCAACTTTGTACAGAACAAAGTATTCAATGATAATATTTCATTCATTCAGATCTAGGATGTGTTATTTGAGTGTTCCCTTTATTTTTTTGAGCAGCGTATATACAGTGCTGGCCAAAAGTATTGGCACCCCTGCAATTCTGTCAGATAATACTCAGTTTCTTCCTGAAAATGATTGCAATCACAAATTCTTTTTATAGTGCTTTTGGAAGTGTGTTTTCGGTCATTGTCCTGCTGGAAGACCCATGACCTCTGAGGGAGACCCAGATTTCTCACACTGGGCCCTACATTATGTTGCAAAATTTGTTGCTTGTCTTCAGACTTCATAATGCCATGCACAAGGTCAAGCAGTCCTGTGCCAGAGGCAGCAAAGCAACCCCAAAACATCAGGGAACCTCCGCCATGTTTGACTCTACGGACCGTGATCTTTTCTTTGAATGCCTCTTTTTTTTTCCTGTACACTCTATGTTGATGCTTTTTCCCAAAAAGCTCTACTTTTGTCTCATCTGACCAGAGAACATTCTTTCAAAACGTTTTAGGCTTTCTCAGGTAAGTTTTGGCAAACTCCAGCCTGGCTTTTTTATGTCTCGGGGTAAGAAGTGGGGTCTTTCTGGGTATCCTACCATACAGTCCGTTTTCATTCAGACGCTGACAGATAGTACGGGTTGACACTGTTGTACCCTCGGACTGCAGGGCAGCTTGAACTTGTTTGGATGTTAGTCGAGGTTCTTTATCCACCATCCGCACAATCTTGCGTGGAAATCTCTCGTCAATTTTTCTTTTCCGTCCACATCTAGGGAGGTTAGCCACAGTGCCATGGGCTTTAAACTCTTGATGACACTGTGCACGGTAGACACAGGAACATTCAGGTCTTTGGAGATGGACTTGTAGCCTTGAGATTGCTCATGCTTCCTCACAATTTGGTTTCTCAAGTCCTCAGACAGTTCTATGGTCTTCTTTCTTTTCTCCATGCTCAATGTGGTACACACAAGGACACAGGACAGAAGTTGAGTCAACTTTAATCCATGTTAACTGGCTGCAAGTGTGATTTAGTTATTGCCAATACCTGTTAGGTGCCACAGGTAAGTTACAGGTGCTGTTAATTACACGAATTAGAGAAGCATCACATGATTTTTCAAAGGGTGCCAATACTTTTGTCCATCCCCTTTTTTAGGTTTGGTGTGGAATTATATCCAATTTGGCTTTAGGACAATTCTTTTTGTATTTTTTTCATTGAAGACAAATTAAATGAAGAGAATAATACCAAAGAATTTGTGATTGCAATCATTTTCAGGAAGAAACTGAGTATTATCTGACAGAATTGCAGGGGTGCCAATACTTTTTGCCAGCACTATATATATATATATATATATATATATATATATATACAGTGAAGGAAAAAATTATTTGATCCCTTGCTGTTTTTGTAAGTTTGCCCACTGACAAAGACATGAACAGTCTATAATTTTAAAGGTAGGTTAATTTTAACATTGAGAGATAAGATATCCAAAAATAAAATCAAGAAAATCACATTGTATAAATTACATACATTTATTTGCAATTTGTAGTGACAAATAAGTATTTGATCCCCTACAAACCATTATGAGTTCTGGCTCCTATAGACCAGTTAGACGCTCCTAATCAACTTTTTAACTGCATTAAAGACAGCTGTCTTACATAGTCACCTGTATAAAAGATTCCTGTCCACAGACTCAATTAATCAGTCAGACTCTAAACTCTACAACATGGGCAAGACCAAAGAGCAGTCTAAGGATGTAAGGGACAAGATCATAGACCTGCACAAAGCTGGAATGGGCTAAAAAACCATAAGTAAGATGCTGGGTGAGAAGGAGACAACTGTTGGTGCAATAGTAAGAAAATGGAAGAAATACAAAATGACTGTCAATCGACATAGATCTGGGGCACCATGCAAAATTTCACCTCGTGTGGTATCCTTGATCATGAGAAAGGTGAGAGATCAGCCTAAAACTACATGGGGGGAACTTGTTAATGATTTCAAGGCAGCTGGGACCACTGTCATCAAGAGAACCATTGGTAACACATTACTCCTTAAAGGTTTAAAATCCTGCAGTGCCCGCAAGGTCACCCTGCTCAAGAAGGCACATGTGCAGGCCTGTCTGAAGTTTGCCAATGAACACCTGGATGATTCTGTGTGTTATTGAGAGAAGGTGCTGTGGTCAGTTGAGACAAATATTGAGTTCTTTGGCATTAACTCAACTCGCCGTGTTTGAAGGAAGAGAAATGCTGCCTATGAACCAAAGAACACCGTCCCCACTGTCAAGTATGGAGGTGAAAACATTATGTTTTGGGTGTGTTTCTCTGCTAGGGGCACATGACTACTTCACCGCATCAATGGGAGAATGGATGGAGCCATGTAGCATAAAATCCTGAGTCACAACCTCCTTCCCTCCGCCAGGACATTAAAAACGGCTCGTGGCTGGGTCTTCCACCAAGACAATGACCCAAAAAATACATCCAAGACAACAAAGGAGTGGCTCAAAAAGAAGCACATTAAGGTCATGGGGTGTCCTAGCCTGTCTCCTTCCCTCCGCCAGGACATTAAAAATGGGTCGTAGCTGGGTCCTCCACCAAGACAATGACCCAAAAAATACATCCAAGGCAACAAAGGAGTGGCTCAAAAAGAAGCACATTAAGGTCAAGGAGTGTCCTAGCCAGTCTCCAGACCTTAATCACATAGAAAACTTATGGAGGGAGTTGAAGCTCTGAGTTGCCAAGTGACAGCCTCAAAATCTGAATGATTTAGAGATGATCTGCAAAGAGGAGTGGACTAAAATTCCTCCTGACATGTGCGCAACCCTCATCATCAACTACAAAAAACGTCTGACTGCTGTGCTTGCCAACAAGGGTTTTGCCACCAAGTATAAAGTGTTGTTTGCCAGAGGAATCAAATACTTATTTCTCACTGCAAAATGCAAATAAATGTATCTAATTATACAATGTGATTTTCTTGATTTTTTTTTTGGGTTATTCTATCTCTCAATGCTAAAATTAACCTACCCTTAAAACTATAGACTGTTCATATCTTTGTCAGTGGGCAAACTTACAAAAACAGCAAGGAATCAAATAATCATTTCCTTCACTGTATATATATATCACATAGGATATACTGAGATTCTGCTGTGTTCATCACATAGGATACACTGAGACTGCTGTATATATAGCATAGGATACACTGAGATTGCTGTTATACATCACATAGGATACAATGAGACGGCGGTATACATCACATAGGATACACTGCAGCTGCTGCATATTCATCACATAGGATACACTGAGCTTTCTGTATACATCACATAGGATACATTGAGGTTATTGTATATACGTTACATAGGATACACTGAGATTGCTGTATACATCACATAGGATACACTGAGACTGCTATTTACATCAAATAAGATACACTGAGAGTACTGTGTGTATACATAACATAAGATATACAGAGATTGCTGTATATGTCACATATAATACACTGAAATTGCTTTATAAATCGCATAAAATACACTGAGACTGTTGTATACATCACATAGGATACTGTATACATCTCATAGAATACCAAGCCACACACACATGTCGGCCACCAATTCCTCTCACACAACAAAGAAAACAAATAATTATACTCACCCACGGCTGCTGCTTCTTCTTATGTGGAGAATGGAGGTAAAGGTTTGGAGAAGCCCAGGGCATGCTCACTCAGTGGTTATAGGTGATTTCCTTTTCTTACTTTTTCTTTTCAGGTCAGTTTGTACTGCATTAGCCTCTTTAATGCATGCACATTACAGACTGCGGGAACATTTGAACACATTCAAAATTTGTGTTTTTTTCTGCCAGACACTAAAGATGCTAGATAAAAACACCTGTGTCTGGAAAAGGTGAAAGCAGGAGCGGGCGGCCCACTATGGGTTCATGAAATGTGGCTCACTAGAAATCTGACTAGTCAGGCTGAAGGCCAGTCTGGTCCTGACTCATTGATTGTTATCAAATCAAACCTGCAGAAGCTTATTCTTTGCACACTGAGAATAACTTTTAATATGGCATAATTTAATTATACACACTAAGCAACCAAGACACACAGAACATGGTTTCTTCCACTGTCTGAATTGATGTTAGCCTAAAGCATATCATACACATTGGAATAAACTTGACAAACTTGTCCTTGATCAGTTGACTAATGTTTATGGGAACATCTTGACTCTCCCCGGACTGATAATGCTAGGAGCAAAGAAGGATTGGGCAGTGTATGTTTAAATACCTGATCCTATTGTTGTCTTGTGCTCCCCCCAACACCGTTACATAGAGATCTAGGCTTTGCTGCAAGGTTCATTAGGTTGTGTCCACAGGCAAAAAACTTATAGAACACAACTACATAGTAATATAATAAAATATAAGAAGAATTTAAATTACTATGATCAAACCACTTCTGGAACCAAAAAGAAGAGAAATTTGGCATAGATGACTTGTAATATATTTAACCTTATAGTAAAATGCTACATCACATCAAAGGAGCTTCACAAACGTTGATATATTTTTACCATCAACTGGTCTTAGTCGTAACATGCTACAACTATGACCAGTAACTAGTCGAAAGGCGCAAACATTTGTGCTACTCCTTTGTTGTAGCATTTTACAAAAAATATTAAATAAAGAAGATTTTTATTTTACAAGCCATCTATGCAAACCTACTCGTCTTTTGAATTACTTACTCAACTGGCTTTTTTAGGGATACACGATGGCCATTTGATCTGCTAGTTGTGAGCCGACCTTTCTATGGACTGATTTCGATATCTGGAACCAATCTTGCAAAAATGATTTGCATCATGTGAATGTACTATGTAATGCTTTTAACTGCAACTTTCCTAATTATTGTTTTCAAAAACGAATTCTGATACTTACAAAGTTAAAACATATAAACGTGTCATTTTCTCCCATTAACAACTACTTTAGTTTGACACGATTATTTTAAATAGTAGGTTATATACTGTATGTCTACCAGCTCAGCTTTTTAGTTGTAATATCCAGAACGCATTTGAATAAAAAAAGAATATAAATTACAAACAGCATTTGAGAAAGCCCTTGAAAATCAAAGGGTTGTAGTGCTGCTTTACTACTATGTCTACTACTACTACTTTTCACAGTTCTCCCTCAATATTTACTAGAATGTAGCCATGCTGCAATACTGGCAGAGATGGAATCCTTGCAGACATAAAACTGTAAAAGTAATGCTGCAGAGCTATGGCTGCTTCATTTTCAGGGTTAGTGGGATTTCTAGAAATTAGGCGTCAATGACCATTCAATTTTGCCAAGTTGTATATCATCACCTACTAACTATTTGTTTAACAATTTAATATCATAAATACAGATGAGCTTCATTGTTTCTACTTATGTATGGCACAAAACGCATATTCCCATTCTAAGAATTTGTATCACAGGCACATAAAAATTCCGTAAATGCTTAATACACTGTCAGGACCTTATCTGGGGCTTTATATGGGTGCAACTCTAGGGGAGTCAGTGCCCCTCTACAGCTCAAACTCACATGTGCCACTCACTCAGGCTATAAACTCAGAACAATATGTAGCCAACACAGCAAAGAACATGAATGCTGCCCTTATCAAAAGGGCAGTAAGTTCTGATACCAAAAACAACATATTCATTCTTCTCTAGCAGTCTGCAGGTAACATGTACAAGCTACAACTTATTTTAAAGTGAAAGTTAGGTTCTACATCACAAAACTATTAATGTATTAGGATTCAATAAAAAAATGTAAAGTGTTTATTATATACAAAAATAAAAAAATAGAGAACATGTGAAATATGCAAATTTGAGTGGAATTGTACAAAAATTTGCATTTTCGAGAATACATTTTTCTTGCAGATCATTTCACCTGAATTCAACAAAATGATAAACTACGGCCATCATCTTTCTGAAAAGTAGAGGGCAGGCAAAAGGTTAAAAACAAAAAACAAACATACTTATTTCACCACTCACCTTTCCGGCTGTCCTCGCTACCCCCTTCTCAATATCTGGTTCTCTTCTCCTCTGTCACGCCAATACTTCCGGCAGTGAGAAGGTTCCATGAGATCACTGCACAAGTCCTGACTTAGAGTAAACATCTGACTCTAGATGCTGCACAATAGAGGTGCAGAGAATCATACAGTGAGCAGGGAGCAGCAGGAGAAGTGAGGAGTGAGGTAAGTGTTTATTATTTATTTTACATATTACTTTTATTATGCTCTGGGGTCTGGAAAGAATCCAGAGCACAATAAGGAACACTTAGTTCATGAATTAGCTATGAATCCAATTTCCAGGGAAAATCTGCACAATTTGGCAAAAGTTGTATCTGGGCTACTGAGGTAAAAAGGTACCTTTGGCCCATATCAAAATTTTGTTTGGGTGTGACTCTCTTAATATAGAATAAGTGGTCTATGGTAATAGAGTGGATTCCCCATTCTGAGATGGCAGACGGAATCTACAGATACACAAAAGACAGTTCAAGAACAACTTTACTTACAAGAGGCAATGAGCTGGAAGGTTATGGAGACTCTAAGAAAGGCAACAATCTTGATGGTTATAAAGGTTCAAACAAACAACAACGGCTTATATGTAGTAGACTAGGTAGATGGTAGAGATGAGCGTTGTTCGACTCGAACTGTTCGCCAATCTCAAATTCGAGCTGTTTTGGGCGGTGTTCGAGCTGTTCGGCGAACACGAACGATTTGAGAAAAATTCGGCTGTTCGAGGTTATGTTCGATAACTGTTCGTGCACCAAAATCATAACTGGATTTTTTCTCAGTAATGATGAAAATTAATGTTAATACGCAGTTTGAGTGTACAGCGGGGTGGGGAGAGGGGCAGGGGATGGATCTCTGCAGGAATAATGAAGATCTCCATTTTTTTTTCTCTTTCCCGCATTTACAGTGGGGAGGTGCATTCTGTCAGCCTATCAGCAGCACACACACGGAGCTAAGTGCTTTCTTTCACACAAGCAAGGGCATGTGTCATTGGCAGTGTATGTCACATGTCCTTGCCCTATAAGACCAAGCCATTTTCCCCGTCGCCACCATTTTCTAACTGCTGCAGCTGCGTGTTAGACGGCACCACTGTTGCTGTGTGCGCTATACCTTGTTAATTTCAAGCCAATTTTCGCACAAATCTACAGATAGCTTGGGAGTAGGGAAAAGTTGTGATTGCAGTCCTTTTAAGGACTAGGTTACAGCATTTCCTACGACTTTTATCAGGCAGGTCTGTGCTCTTAAATAGATAGATTGTGGGAGTAAAGACTAATTGTAATTGCAGTCCTTTTCAGGACTAGGTTACATCAGTTCCTATCAGTTTTTGCCAGGCAGGTCTGTGCCAGTGCTGTGCAAGTTTTTTTCACAGCATTTGGCTGAATCTAGCAAAGCTAATCCTTTTTGGCCTATTGCAGAGTGTGTTAGTCAGTGGAGTAGCCTATCTGTGTTGCAAGATATACCACCTGTGTATAGAATACCAATTTTTTTACTGCACCTAGTGAAGTAAAATCTTTTGGGCATAGCATCATTCTATTAGTCCATCTATACTGACCTCCATCAGGTTGCAAATTGAATAAAAATTTTTTCTGCATCTAGCTCTGAAAAAATATTTGGGCTTCTAGCAGTGTGTGGAACTTGTTCTATTAGTCCATCTATACTGACCTCCATCAGGTTGCAAACTGAATATAATTTTTTTCTGCATCTAGCTCTGAAAAAATATTTGGCCTTCTAGCAGTGTGTGGGACTTGTTCTATTAGTCCATCTATACTGACCTCCATCACGCTGCAAATTCAAAATAATTTTTTGTCTGCATCTAGCTCTGAAAAAATATTTGGCCTTCTAGCAGTGTGTGGGACTTGTTCTATTAGTCCATCTATACTGACCTCCATCAGGTTGCAAATTCAAAAGAATTTTTTGTCTGCATCTAGCTCTGAAAAAATATTTGGCCTTCTAGCAGTGTGTGGGACTTGGTCTATTAGTCCATCTATACTGACCTCCATCAGGTTGCAAATTAAAAATTATTTTTATCAGCATCTACCTCTGAAAAAATATTTGGCCTTCTAGCTGTGTGTGGGACATTCTCTATTAGTCCATCTATACTGACCTCCATCAGGTTGCAAATTAAAAATATTTTATATCTGCATCTAGCTCTGAAAAAATATTTGGCCTTCTAGCAGTGTGTGGAACTTTCTCTATTAGTCCATCTATACTGACCTCCATCAGGTTGCAAATTAAAAATAATTTTTTGTCTGCATCTAGCTCTGAAAAAATATTTGGCCTTCTAGCAGTGTGTGGGACTTTCTCTATTAGTCCATCTATACTGACCTCCATCAGGTTGCAAACTGAATATATATTTTTTCTGCATCTACCTCTGAAAAAATATTTGGGCTTCTAGCTGCGTGTAGGACTTGTTCTATTAGTCCATCTATACTGACCTCCATCAGGTTGCAAACTGAATATATATTTTTTCTGCATCTACCTCTGAAAAAATATTTGGGCTTCTAGCTGCTTGTAGGACTTGTTCTATTAGTCCATCTATACTGACCTCCATCAGGTTGCAAACTGAATACAATTTTTTTCTGCATCTACCTCTGAAAAAATATTTGGGCTTCTAGCTGTGTGTGGGACTTGTTCTATTAGTCCATCTATACTGACCTCCATCAGGTTGCAAATTAAAAATAATTTTTTGTCTGCATCTAGCTCTGAAAAAATATTTGGCCTTCTAGCAGTGTGTGGGACATTCTCTATTAGTCCATCTATACTGACCTCCATCAGGTTGCAAATTCAAAATAATTTTTTGTCTGCATCTAGCTCTGAAAAAATATTTGGCCTTCTAGCAGTGTGTCGGACTTTCTCTATTAGTCCATCTATACTGACCTCCATCAGGCTGCAAATTAAAAATAATTTTTATCTGCATCTACCTCTGAAAAAATATTTGGGCTTCTAGCTGTGTGTAGGACTTGTTCTATTAGTCCATCTATACTGACCTCCATCAGGTTGCAAACTGAATACAATTTTTTTCTGCATCTACCTCTGAAAAAATATTTCGGCTTCTAGCTGTGTGTGGGACTTGTTCTATTAGTCCATCTATACTGACCTCCATCAGGTTGCAAATTGAATATAATTTTTTTATGCATCTAACCCAGCCAATAGTTTTGGCCTAATACCACAGTTTGGCCACTCAGCTCTGCTCGGTTCCCATCCATTGTTTTTTTGTGCAAACAACTCCAGAGTTGTGAATTAGTTAACCACCAAAATGAGTGGAAAAAGGCCTGCTGCTGGTGGAAAGGGGAATAGGCGTGTTGGGAAGGGGAAAAAAGGTTATGTCCGTGGGGTAGGTGTTAAAGCAACAGTAACATCTGCAGAAGAAAGACCATCTTCCTGCCAAACTAAAATGTCTACTTCTTTTAGCGGACAATGTGATAAGATCCCTTTCTTATGGCCACGCCAATCACTACAAATTCCAGATGAGGCACAAAAACAGCAGGTGCTTCAACGGATATCAAGTGCTCCTTTAAGTGGGCTCTCCTCCATATCAACTTCAACATCACAAATACTCCAGTCCTCAAAGGTGTCACCCCAATCGCACTTGCTTCCTCACAGCTCCCAAATCTCCAGCTGCCCGTCTGAGTATGAGGTAGAACAGATGGTTGAGTCTGCAGAGCTGTTTACTCATACTATAGCCTGGGAATCAGAGGTCCACTCCAGCGCTTCTGTGAATCCAGACGAGGAAATGATCTGCACTGATGCCCAGAATCTTTATGAGTCGGATCCAGGACCAGACACAGAATGCTCTGACCATAATGTAGACCCTCATTCCCAAACTGTAACTCCTGTTGGTGGAGACAGTGAGGAAGATGATGATGAGACTCAAATACCTGATTGGAGCGACAACTTTAGTTTTTTGTCAGGGCAGGAACAGGTTGGCTCTGAGGATGACGGGTGTGATAACGCACAGGGTGATGATGATGAGGTTGGAGATCCCACTTACTGTCAACCCACAGTCAGCCAAGAGATGAGGTCAGCAGAGGAGGTGGAGGAAGATGCTAGTGACGACGAGGTCAGGTTGCGCCTTCCTGGACAGAGACGTAGTACTGGAAGCACGTCAACAACTGCATCCTCAAACACAACTCTGCCTCTCACCACAAGTCGTGGTGACTCTTCAGGTCGCATAGGTGCTAAGCCTTGCATAGCCTGGGCATTTTTTCAGATCGATAAAGATGACCCAACTCGTGTTATCTGTAACATTTGTCAGCAAAAGCTAAGTAGAGGCCAAAAAATACATAGTTTGAGTACTTCATGCATGAACCAGCACATGGACATGAAGCATAAGTTGCAGTGGGAAGCTCAGTGTGCTACAATGCGGCCTAGCCGGCCGGGCCAACCACCGTCTGCCATATCTTGTGCATCCGCGGCCTCTTCATCCTCTGTGACTGGGGGGACAGCAGTCACACCTGTTTTGGGGCGCAGACCTGCCACCTCTTTAACCGCAACAGCCAGCGTGATTGGCAGGTCATCATTTTCTTTGGCGGTGGTAACACCAGCTGGTGTTGAGCGCTGTCCGACATCGATAGCACCACCTTTGGATCAAGGCAACCTAACATGTCCGCCTGCATCTTCCTCACAGACTGGCAGTTTTCCGGGGACACCCTTATCAACCCCGTCTAAGCACAATAGCCAGCCCTCGGTCCCTCAGATGTGGAGAAGTAAAAGACCATTTCCTCCTAGCCATGAGAAAGCTAAGAGGTTGAATTTCACCATCTGCAAGCTCTTGGCTACAGAAATGCTGACTTTCCGCCTGGTGGACACAGAGGATTTTCGAGACCTTATGTCCGTCGCAGTGCCCCAGTACCAGATGCCCAGTCGGCACTACTTCTCAAAGAAAGGTGTGCCTGCGCTCCACCAGCATGTCGCACACAACATCACCGCTTCTTTGAGAAACTCTGTGTTTGACAGGGTGCATTTCACCACAGACACTTGGACGAGTAGGCATGGACAGGAGCGTTACATGTCGCTGACTGGGCACTGGGTAACTATGGTGACAGCAGGACAAGGGGCTGCTGTCCAAGTCTTGCCGTCCCCACGAGTTATGCGTCAATCCTCTTTATCTCAAAGTTCCTCCACTGCTTCTGCCTCCTCAACCTCCTCTCGGTCTTCCACATGCACCCAAAGCCTGTCTGGTCATACCACAAGCTTTCTAACTGCGCAGAAGGGATCCTGCACACCTCCTTACTATGCTGGCAGTAGGGCTCAACGTCATCAGGCGGTTTTTACTTTGAAATGTCTGGGAAATGTGAGTCACACAGCTGAGGAGTTGTGGTCAGCTCTGGAGAACCAATTTCATGAATGGTTGTCTCCACTGGACCTGAAGCCAGGGAAGGCCGTGTGCGACAATGCTGCAAACATGGGTGCGGCCCTTCGCCGGGGCAATGTCACACACGTGCCTTGTATGGCTCACGTGTTGAACCTGGTTGTCCAGCAATTTTTAGCCCACTATCCCAGACTAGATGGCCTTCTGCAGAGGGCACGGTCGCTGTGTGCTCACTTCTGCCATTCGCATCCCGCAGCTCAGCGACTTACATCTCTACAGAAGTCGTTGGGCCTGCCACTTCACCGGCTAAAATGCGATGTGCCTACCCGGTGGAATTCAACTCTGCACATGTTGCAGCGACTGTGGCAGCACCGACAAGCCCTGGTGCAATACGTTCTGACGTATAGCCTGGGCCAACGAGATCCAGAGGTGGGGCAAATCACGCTGGAGGAGTGGTCTCAGATCAGGGACCTATGCACCCTTCTGCACAGTTTTGAAATGGCGACGAAGATGTTTAGTGCTGACGATGCCATTATCAGCATGACTATTCCGGTGATTTACATGCTGGAGCACATGTTAAACAGAATTCGGAGTCAGGTGGTGGCACAAGAGGAGGTGAAGGAAGTAGAGGAGGAGGAGTTGTATGCGGAAGGGCTAACATCTGCAAGGTCCAGACGGTCGGCAGCACCAAGGCGGCATGCATGTGAGGGTGGGGAGATGGTTTTACCAGGGCGCATGGTAGCAGCCAAACTAGTGAGGAAGGTGCAGGAGCCCAGGAAGAAGTGGAGGACGAACTGATGGAAGACTCATCAGATGAGGGAGACCTTGATCACATTTCTGTTGTGCGAGGTTGGGGGGAGAGGACAGAGGAAGGAAGCATGATTGTTACCTCACCACCAACACAACAGGGACTTGGTGCTCCTGGATGAGCAACACACATGAGTGCCTTCTTGCTGCACTACCTGCAACATGACCCTCGAATTGTGAGAATTAGAAATAATCCTGACTACTGGGTTGCCACACTGTTAGATCCCCGGTACAAAAGTAAATTTGCAGAAATTATTCCTGCCATAGAAAGGGATGCACGCATGCAGGAGTATCAGCAGGGACTGTTGCAGAATCTTACATGTGCTTTTTCACAAAACACCAGTAGTGCACGTAGTGAATCTCACAGTTCCAACTTGCCAACCGTGGGACCGTCAAGTGTTCAGCACTCAAACCGTAACAGAGCCACAGTATCTGCTGGTAACATCAATTTTGCGGAATCATTTCACCACTTTTTTAGCCCATCCTTTGCAAGGCCACAGGAGACAAGAAGTTTGACACATAGTCAACGCCTAGAGACGATGGTACAGGAGTATCTCCAAGTAAACATTGAAGCCATGACTGTGTCACTGGACCCTTGCTCTTTTTGGGCTTCCAATCTGGATAAATGGCCGGAGCTAGCCACTTACGCCTTGGAGATCTTGTCATGCCCCGCAGCCAGCGTTCTGTCTGAACGTGTGTTCAGCGCTGCTGGTGGTGTGCTGACAGATAAGCGCACGCGGCTCTCCACTGATAATGTAGACAGACTCACGTTCATAAAGATGAACAAATCATGGATCCGAAACGACTTTTCTACCCCTGTGTCATCCTGGGGAGAGTAAAAGCTTGATGATTGGTTAAAATCACCCTACCAACCGTTTTAAGCTTTCAAATTACTAATCATGTTTATCTGTATCTTGGCTGGAAAATAGTTTGGGCTTTGTAGCAGTGTGCAGCACTGATTCTATTAGGCCATCTATAATAAGCTCCACCAGATTTAAAATTACTAATCATGTTTATCTGTATCTTGACTGGAAAATAATTTGGGCTTTGTAGCAGTGTGCAGCACTGATCCTATTAGGCCATCTACACTAAGCTCCACCAGATTTAAAATTAATAATAATTTTTAGCTGCATCTAGCCCGGAAAATAATTTTGGGGCTCCGAGATGCGCAAGACACATAAGTGCCTTCTTGCTGCACTACCTGCATCATGACCCTCATATTGCCAGAATTCGAAGTAATCATGACTACTGGGTTGCCACACTCTTAGATCCCCCAAACTTTTCGATCAACCTTTTCATTTTAATAAAGACCAAAAAAATGGTCATTTTTGAAATTATAAGCATTAGCAGGTTATTAGAAACTGAAATCAAACAGTTTTCAACTCAAAACTTTATTCTAGGTGATGTTACATTTTCACATAGGACCCCTTGTTCGAAAGGAGCTTCTGAACTCCCTCGTCCATTGAATTTGTCAGGTTTTGGATGGTTTCTGCTTCAATTGTTTTGCATGAGGACAGAATACCCTCCAAGAGCTGTTGCTTAGATGTGAACTGCCTCCCGCCATCATAGACACTCCTTTTGATGATGCTCCAGAGGTTCTGAATGGGGTAGACGTCAGGGGAGCATGGGGTTCACACCATAAGTTTGTCCCCTTTTATGCCCATATCAGCCAGAGATGCAGATGTTTTATGTGCAGCATGAGATGGTGCATTATCATGCAAAAAAATGATCTTGCTGTGAAATACACGGTTCTTCTTCTTGAACCATGGCAGGAAGTGCTGTTTGAGAAAATCCACATACATTATGGAGTTCATCTTTAGCGCCTTCAGGGATCCTAAAGGGGCCGACAATCTCTCTCCCCATGATTCCAGCCCAAAACATTACTCCACCTCCTCCTTGTTGGCGCTGTAGCCCTGTTTGCGTGGGGTGTCCATCAACCAGCCATCCTCCACTCCATCCATCTGGACCATCAAGCGCTGCATGGCACTCATCCGTGAACAAAACAGTTTTGAAATCAGTCTTCATGTAATGTTTGGCCCACTGGAGCCGTTTCTGCTTGTGTGAAGTGGATAGAGGAGGTCGACAGGATGGAGTATGCACAGCTGCAAACCTCTGAAGGACCCTGCATCTTGTTGTTCGGGGAACGTTGGAGGCACCAGCAGCTTCAAAAACTTGTCTGCTGCTATGACAAGGCTTTTTTGCCGCTGCTCTTTTAACCTGACGTAATTGCCTGTAGGAAAGAGTCCTCAATTTGCCCTTATCAGCACGCACACGTGTGTACTGTGAATCAGCTACATACTTCTTGATTGCCAAGACACTTCATCCTGATCATCGCACAATGTTGATTGTAGTCATGCCTTGACCTAAACACTCCACAATTTGTTGCTTCTCAGCAGCCGACACATCCTTTTTCTTTCCCATTTTGGCAGAAAATGTAGGCTGCTTAATAATGTGAGACAGCCTTCTTAAGTAGTCTTGCCTTTCTTTGGACACACCTGCCAAACTAATTAGCACAGGTGTCTGCAATTGCTTACAGTGATATAAAGAGCCCTGACACACATCACCATCAATGAGTTTAACTGACAAACAAACAAATTCTTCCCTTATCACTCCTAAACACTTTTTGCATAATAATTTGGAACACAGTGTACATGTGCTTTTCCACAAAACACCAGTGGTTCACGTAGTGAATCTTACAGCTCTAACTTGCCAACCGTGGTCTGTATGGAGTTGTTCAATAAAGGGCCCAAAATTAAGATAACATAGATGGGAGAGGTCTCTATGAATAGGAATTCCTAAGTATTTGATACCCTGTGAGGGCAAGGCAAAGGGAAAGTTGGACTGGATGGAATCCTATATGGATTTGGGGAGGGAGACATCGAGGGCCTCAGACTTCGCTGCATTGATTTTAAAATTTGACCATGTAACAAAGTGATCTATTTCAGCCATAACAGCATGGATGGATATATGTGATTGAGTGATATATACTAGGACATCATCATCATCAAATAGAGAGCACTTGTACTCGGTGCCTCCCACCTCAATCCACCTAATATTGGGGTTATGGCAAATTGATGAGAGCAGGTGCTCCGTCACTAGGATGTATAAGAGAGGGGACAGAGGACATCCCTGCCTTGTCCCATTGGTGATTGTGAAAGGTGATGAAAATGTTCTGATGCACCCCCTGGGCCTTGGGACACAAGGAGCCGGACCCTTTTTGGTGGATGCTGGTGGTTGTAGTCTTCGTGGCGGCGACCCGGTTCCGTAGCTCAGGGTGGTCAAACCAGTGGCGGAACTATTTATGTGGTTTTGATATTTGAATGTCCGACTACGCCACCCGTGGATTGCGGTCAGAGTGAACCGCCGCTGCAGGGCAGACCGCTGAGGCTGGTGTTGTGGGTGCAGCAGAGCGTACAGCCTCAGGGCAGTATATGCGGAGGATGGGGGTGATGGTGCAGGGCAGCAGCAGTAACGACACGGAGTCAGTGATGCAGTTCAGGGCCTTTACTCACAGTTCTTATTATCCAGACCACGTCTGCAGGTAACGGCTGCCCACGTCGTACTGTGCTCACCAGGTGAGGGGCTCAGACAACTCCCAGATAACTTTGGAGCGCTTCACAGGACCCCCTTTGTGTGTCCTTTGTCTGGCCTTTCTTACCAACCCTTCTGTCCAGCTGCCTCGGGCCTCCTCTTGGTAAACTTGGCGCCAGTTTCCCTGACCCTATGTGGTGCCTTCCTAGCGGGTGTAGCGAGGGGCTGCGCCACATAAAATGTCACAGCCTCCGGTTTCTAGCTGAGGGTCATTTCCTGCCTCCACTAGTTTCGGGGACCGATCTCCCCCTTTGGCCTGACCCCTCCACGCAGGTGGATTCGGGCGTGCGGTGGCGACTCGCCCGTCTGCACCCCTGGGATCCCTTCATTCCTCGTTCCTGGAGCCTTCTCCGCTCCTCTTCCTTCCTTCTCCCTCTTCCAGGCCTGGGCCTCTGTTACTAGGCCCGCCTCCGGAGCAGAGCTCATGCAGAGCCCCTGCTCCCTGCCACTTCTGCTCAGACTTCTCTGCACTGAACTAAGATGGTGCCCACCTTTTATACTCCCTTCTCAATGCACCCAGCAACTGCTTCCTCCCTGCTCCTGCACTACAGGGTTCCCCTTCCTCAGTGTTCCCTCCCCCCACTCCAGCCAGGGACAGGGACTGTCGTGCCCATCTCAGAGGCATATTGGTCGCCCTGCCCCACGGCAGTGTGGTGTAATGCATGCAGGTGTCGGGTCCTGATCCACACTCCATCCTTACCTGAGAGTGAGATATCACACCTCTGGGTGAGGTGCAATACCTCTGTAGCAAGCGAGCCCTCAGGGTGCTACAGTTACATTTATCTTCAACCTAGGTGACGTATTGTGATACAGGGCCGTGATTTTGGCTATAAAAGGGTCCCCTAGACCCCTACCCCAAGCTTTTTAAGAGAATCATATATGGCGTGCCAGGAGACTCTATGGAATGCTTTCTTAGCATCCAACGAGAGTATCTAATTACAAATTTTTAACTGCATCTAGCCCAGGAAATATTTTGTGCCTAGTAGCAATGTCTGCTAGTCAGCGGATTATCCCGGCTGTTAAGCAAGCTACACCACCTGTAGTTTGGACACTTAATTTTTCAAAGGAAATGCTTCGGGACCACGGGATACTCAGTGAAGAGCATCAGGAGGCACTCCAAGGCATAGGGGCTGGGACTGGCAGTAGGATGCCTTGCGGTGGACAGCCGAGCTCGATCCTTATAAAAGCTTTTTATCTGCAGCAGCTTTAGTGGATGCTACTGGAGCTGGAATTACGCGGCTGCTGGCATGAGACTTGCCCTCCAATAGATCCTTGTAAATGGATTTAAAGTGTATTCATTCAAATTAGAGAGACAATTTAAATTAAAAAGCCTAGAGCTGCCTCCACCACAGGGGGGCTCGCTCGACCCACCAGCGGACAGGCACCAGTATTGGGAGAGGGGGGCTGGCCGTCAGGGTTCACCGCGGCTCTGGCACAAACCCGGCGACACGGAGGTGGCACGGGCAGGAGCGGACTGAACGTGTCGGCTTCTCACTTTTTGGATTTTAGAAGGGCATGACATGCCTATATCTGTGTCTCCCCCTCCTTTTACTCCTCCACCTCTTCTCTTTTCGCATGACTATTTGTACTTGTCACTTTTCCATGTGTTAGTTGTGTCTTCTGAGCAGTTTGTCAGCTTTTGGACACCTTTGAAGGTGTTTTCTATGTGTTTCTATGAGTTTTTGTTTGCCTGCCATTGGTTTTAACGGTGTTCGAAGGTGTTCGACGAACAGTTCGACGAACAGTTCGGCGAACACACGGGTGTTCGACGAACCGAACCGAACTCGAACACTACGGGGGTGGCTCAACACTAGTAGATGATTGGTACTAGTGATGAGCGAGCATGCTCGCTTCTGCTTGGTGCTCGGCCGAGCATCTCACTGCTCGAGATGCTCGGCGCTCGCCGAGTATTTCCAGGGCTGCTCTTCGGGAGCTCGGGTCCCCTCCCTGCATGTTTGGCGCTCTTTAGAATGCCAATCAACATGCAGGGATTGTCTGCCACACACTGTAATGCCACAGCCATGTTGGTTGGGCTATTACAGTGATTGGCTGGCCGCACAGCATCATCAGGTCTATATCAGACCTGGCGCCGCCGTGCTAATCACAGTCTACTCTGCAATCAGGCAGTGTAGGGAGGGGTGCTGCTGAGCTAGGGAGAGATTTGGTTGTTTATTAGTTAGTGTAGGTATTCTACAATATTCTCTACACATAATCATCTCAACTAACAGTCCTTCTGAGGACTAATGCAGCTGCAGAGTTATCAGTGCTAGGCAGGCAGGCATGGTATATACCAGACTGCAGTGCACATAGCCAAAGGGTCCATTCCAGTTTTGTCTGCTGGTGGTTTTAAACATATTTGTAGAAATAGCCAGGGGCCAGGAATAATTTTTTTTTATCTTAATCCTGATTATTTGCTTAAAAAGCAATCCAGAGAACACCGTTTTTCTGCACCATTTGCTTGTTGCCACTGAAGAATACAGCCAGGTCCTTTCCATATTAGAGCACTAAAAATTCAGCTATTTAAAACTGTGGTTTGTCCATCACATATAATTGCGCTGAAAATATTGCCATTTCTGGCGTCCAATAAAATTTTGTTTCAGTGTGTCAGCGAAGTTATTGACACCAGTTTTCTGTTAAAAATAGTTACCTACAGGCCAGCTATTTAAAAGTGTGGTTTGTCCGTCACATGGATTACATATAATTGCGCTGAAAATATTGCCATTTCTTTCCTCCATTGAAATTTTGTTGCAGTGTGTTAGCAAACTTACGAGGTCGGCGCTGTTAAAAATAGTTACCTACAGGCCACCTATTTAAAACTGTGGTTTGTCCGTCACATGGATCACATATAATTGCGGTGAAAATTCTGTCATTTCTGGCCTCCATTAAAATTTTGTTTCAGTGTGTCAGTTATTGACACCAGTTTGCTGCTAAAAATAGTTACCTACGGGCCAGCTATTTAAAATTATGGTTTGTCCGTCACACGGATCACATATAAGTTCGCTCAAAATTCAGCCATTTGTAGCGAGCGTGGAAGATATTGTCCTCCATTTAAAATGGGCAAGGGGCGTGGCAAGGGACGGGGAAGTGGGTGTGATGGTGATGATGCATGCAGAGGCCGAGGCCGTCTGCAAGCTGAAATTGTGCCACAAAAAACACCCACATCTTCTCGCTCGACCTTCCTGTCCCAATTAATAGGGGACCGCAGAAAACTACTATTGAACACAGAGCAGTGTGAAAAGGTTATTGCTTGGATAGCAGATAATGCTTCCAGTCACTTAGCCACCACCACCACCACCCTTTCTTCCAAACTTTCAAGTCTCAGTAGCCGTGAGTCTGGATTGCATATTCCTCTCCCTGATCCTCCTTCCTCCCACCATGCCGAGTGCCCGGAGACTATTGATCCCACACTTGGACACTCTGAAGAGCTGTTCACTTTTCCATTTATAGATTCAGGCCTCTTGCCTGGTCCACTTGAAGCTGGGCAAGAGGAGATCACATTTAGCGATGTCCAAATATTTGAGCAGCCACGGTCATATGAAGGCGACAGTAGGAAAGTGTCACAAGAGGTGGATGATGATGAGAAGTAATTGCCAGAAAGTCAGGAGGAGGTTTAAGGTGCAGAAGTGGAAGACGAGGTGGTGGATGATATAGTAACTGACCCAACCTGGCAAGAGGACATGCAGAGCGAGGACGGCAGCACAAAGGAGGAGGGAGGCAGAGCATCCCAGCAGGAAGGAAGAAGCAGTGTGATGGCCACATAAAGAAGGTAGGCAACCATTCCCTGTAACACCAAAACGACGGAAACTGCAAGTACAACTATTAGGTCTTCCCAAGTCTGGTTGTTTTTTAAAGACTCTGCCGATAACCCCAAAAAGGCCATTTGCACCACCTGCCAGGCCAGCATCAGCAGGGGTAGCAAAACTACCAGCCTGACCACAACCAGCATGATCAGGTACATGGCAGCAAAGCACCCGACTTTGTGGGCCGAACCCCAGGGTCCAGGAACAGTGTCTGCGGGTACACCACTGCTTCTTCTGCTGTTGTGCGTGCAAGCCAATCCCCTGTCCATAGTACATACAAAGATGCCTCCTGCCTTGCACCTGTCATTGCACACTCTCAACCAGCACCATCAGCAAGCACGTCCTTGTCCCAGCGAAGTGTTCAGTTGTCCATAACCCAGTCCTTGGAATGCAAATGCAAATACACAGCCAACGCCTCACAGGCCACATAACTAAATTCAAACATTTTGCGACTGCTTGCGCACAAAATGTTGCCTTTTAGGCTCGTGGAGACAGAAGCTTTCCGCAACCTGATTGAGGCGGCCGTCCCTCGGTACTCAGTCCCCAGCCGCCATTATTTCTCCCGGTGTGCTGTCCCCGCATTACACGAGAACGTGTCCCACATTAGCCGTGCCCTCAACAATGTAGTTACTGGGAAAGTCCACCTAACCATCGACACATGGACAAGTGCTTGTGGGCAGGGATGGTTCATCTCACTGATACCACACTGGGTTAACATAGTGGAAGCCAGGACCCATACGGACCTTGGGATGAAACACAACCTCCAGATGCCTAGGATTGTAGGCCCTGTGTCAATCAGGGTTGCCCCCACAGTCTACAGCTCCTGCACCTCCTCCTGCTCAGCCTCCTCCTCTTCAGCCTCCATCTCCGAAATGCCCACATCAGTCACAAGCTGGAAGCACTGCAGCACTGCCTCAGCCAAGCAGCAACAGGCTTTGCTGAAGCTAATATGCTTAGGTGACAAACTGCACAATGCTGAAGAGTTGTGGACAGCTCTGAAAGAGCAGGTATATCTGTGGCAGAACCTACAGCCAGTCACGGTAGTGTGTGACAATGGCCAGAACCTGGTGGTGGCTCTGAGGTGAGGCGAGCTCACACATGTACAATGCCTGGCCCATGTGCTTAACCTCGTGGTTCAGCAGTTTCTCAAAACTTACCCGGAGCTGTCAGATCTGCTTCTCAAAGTACGCAGCCTGTTTGCCCATTTTAGAAAGTCAGATACAGCTTCCGTCGCCCTTGCCGCTGTAGCATCGGCGTCTCCGCCTCCTGCCATGCAGAGACACAGTCCCTCTCACCTCCCCGCTCCCCGCGCGGCGTCCTCCTGTGCTCCTCTTCCTGCAGCGGCCGTTGCGCGTTCTTTCCCAGGCACTGTGCTTAGGGCATGCGCGCACTCCCTCTCTCTTAAAGGGGCCGCGCGCGCCGCCCTAAGGAGTCCCCGGCCAATAGCCAGATGACCTCCCATATTTAAGGCACCTCCTCCAAAATGGAGGTGCCCGAGCAAAGTTGTTGCACAGTTACTTATCTCTGCTTCAGCCCTCAGGTTCCGCTGCTAGCCTGACTCCTCATCCTGCCTGCCAGCCTGTTATCTGCCCGTTACCTGCCAAGCCTGCCAGCCCGCTCTCCTGGAGCGCTCACCTGTCACCTGCCTGTTACCTGCCTTGACTGACAGCCCGCTCAACTGGGAGCACCCGCCGGTTACCTGCTGTGTCCGTCAGCCCGCTCACCTGGGAGCGCTCCCCTGTTACCTGCCTGTTACCTGCCTGGCCTGTCAGCCCGCTCCCCTGGGAGCACCCGCCTGTTACCTGCTGTGTCCGTCAGCCCGCTCACCTGGGAGCACCCGTCTGTTACCTGTTAGCCTACCTGGAGGCTCCACCGTCACTTACTGTGACCTCCTGCCTAGTAAACATAGAGACTACTACTTGCCCTGCTGTCACGTACCGTGACCACCTGTCAGCTAACCAGAGACTTCTGCCTGCTTGCTGTGTCCATCCATCATAAGGGTCAGTCCCAGCCATCTGACCCGTGGGAGCCACCTGCTCTCTTACAAGGTCGTTCCCAGAGTAGCACCTGGTCCCTCTGCCCGGATCCTCCCTGGTCACGGAGTCGTTAGCCGCCGTCCGACCAGGGTCGGTTCGGGTTGATACTTAGTCACGCCCCTCTGGGTCCCTCCTTGCTCCGCAGCACAGAGGTTCCACCACCCGGACCCGTAACAGTTTGCTCGGGTCATGGAACCCAGTGGCACCCAAGCTCCCTCGCTCTCTGACCTATACCACGAAGTCTCCCGTCAGAGATCCCAACAGGAATCCATCCTGAACCACCTGCGGAATGTCAACTCCCGCCTGGACACACTGACTGCTCCACCAGGACCCGCTTCTAGTTGCACGACTCGCACCCCGGCAGCTCCGCTGCACACCAATCCCATGGTATCTGGCCCCGGTCCCCGGCTTTCTGCACCGCCTCGTTTTGGCAGAGACCCCGCCTTGGCTCGAGGTTTCATAAACCAGTGCACCCTGCACTTTGAACTCCTGGCACATCAGTTTATCTCCGACCGGGCCAAAGTGGCATTCATCATGCCCCATCTCACTGGGGAGGCACTGGCTTGGCTAAATCCCCTGTGGGAGAGAGGGGATCCCCTGGTGTCCAACCTGTCGTCTTTCCTCACTGCTTTCTGGAAAGTCTTCGATGTACCGGGACTTAAGACCTCATCAGCCTTCTCTCTGCTACGTCTCCGCCAAGGGAGTCTCACCGTGGGCCAATATGCCATACCGTTCCGCACCCTCGCTTCTGAGCTTGTCTGTGATAATGAGGCCCTGGTGTCCATCTTCTCGGAGGGCCTTTCCGGTCAGATTAAAGACGAGCTCACCGGTCGGGACATTCCTACCACCCTGGATGACCTGGTGTCGCTGGCTACCCGGATTGACATCCGGTTTTAAGAGCGCACCAAGGAGACCACCCGTGAGAGAAGGTTTACCCGCCTTGCTCCTACTTTCCAGAGACCTGTCTCCTCATCAGTCACTCCCCGGGCTCACTCACCTGAGCCCATGCAGATCGACCTGAAAAAGATGGTCAAATCTCGCCAAGAGTCAAGCCGAGCTGAGGGGAGCTGTTTCTATTGTGGCAGTAAGGAGCACCTGATCCGTTCCTGCCCGGAGAGGCCGGGAAACTCCAGTGTCTAGGATCGCTCGGAGAGGTCACCCTAGACAGAAGTGAGCCCTCTCCATTCCTGACTTTGTCTGTCTCTATATCCTGGGGAGAGAACCGTCATTTTGTATTCGCCCACCTGGATTCTGAAGCTGCTGGAAACCTCATTTCCCAGTCCCTGGTTGAGAAATACAATATTCCCACCAAGTCTTTGGCTGAACCATTCTCAGTCGCCTCCGTGGATGGAAGACTCCTTCCGGAGACCATCCTGCTTGTCACGGAACCCATAACCCTGCAGGTGGGAATGCTGCACTCTGAGAAAATCTCCTTCCATGTGCTACCCGGACTCTCTCACTCCCTATTGCTAGGCCTACCTTGGCTCCAGACACATGAACCCGTGTTGAACTGGCAATCCGGTGAAGTACTCCGGTGGGGGCCAGACTGCCACAGGACCTGCCTGGTTCCGGTTCGTCCGGTCCGTCCACCACCTACCCCAGCTAATTTACCCGGTCTTCCGGCTCCATATTGGCCCTATGCTGACGTCTTTGGTAAAAAGGAAGCAGAGACATTGCCACCTCATAGGCCATATGATTGCCCGATCGACCTGGTACCTGGCACCACTCCACCCCGTGACCGTATTTACCCATTGTCTGCAGCTGAAACCCGGGCCATGTCTGAGTACATTGAAGAGAATCTGGCTAGGGGATTCATCCGGAAGTCTACCTCCCCGGCTGGAGCTGGATTCTTCTTTGTCAAAAAAAAGAATGGCTCGCTACGCCCCTGTATTGACTATAGAGGACTCAATCAGATCACGGTAAAGAATAAATACCCCCTGCCACTCATCTCCGAGTTGTTTGACCGCCTTAAAGGCGCCGGGATCTTTTCCAAGCTGGATCTACGTGGAGCATATAACCTGGTTCATATCCGGCAAGGGGACGAGTGGAAGACGGCATTCAATACCCGGGACGGTCAATATGAGTACCGTGTGATGCCCTTCGGTCTCTGTAATGCTCCCGCTGTCTTCCAAGAACTGGGCAACGACATCTTCCGCGATCTTCTTTACTCCTGCGTGGTGGTATACCTGGACGACATCTTGGTCTACTCTCCGGATCTTCCCACACACCGGATGGATGTTCGTCGGGTCTTGCTTAGGCTCAGGCAGAACCACCTCTATGCTAAATATGAGAAGTGCCTCTTCGAACAGACCTCTCTTCCATTCCTGGGCTATGTTATCTCCCAGACAGGTTTGTGAATGGATCCCGAGAAACTCTCTGCTGTCCTAAAGTGGCCCCGTCCGGAGGGGTTGAAGGCGATTCAGCGATTCCTGGGCTTCGCCAATTATTATTGTCTCTTCATTTCACACTTCTCATCCCGGACGGCTCCCATATCTGCGCTCACCCGTAAGGGGGCATATCCCAAGGTATCTTCGCCCGAAGCCGAGGAGGCCTTCTTTTCCTTAAAACAAGCCTTCTCCTCTGCCCCAGTACTGCACTGTCTGGACTGCAATAAACAATTCTACCAGGAGGTTGATGCTTCCTCCTCCGGAGCGGTGCTCACCCAAAAATCTTCTTCTAAACTAGCTGGCCATGCTGGCCAAAAGAAGACCTTCCAGCTCATTACTCGACATTACTGGTGGCCTACCCTGCGTAAGGATGTGGTAGACTTCATCTCAGCCTGTTCATCTTGTGCCCGCAACAAAGTTCCCAGACATTTACCAGCCGGTCATCTCCTGCCTCTTCCCGTACCTGCTGCCCCGTGGCAACACATTGCTATGGACTTTATTACCGATCTCCCTGTTTCTGCCGGTTGAACAGTCATTTGGGTGGTTGCGGACCGCTTTTCTAAAATGGCCCACTTCATTCCTCTGCCTGGCCTCCTGTCTGCATCTGAGCTAGCTAAGGACTTCTTTCAACATATCTTTCGTCTCCATGGCTTACCCCTCCACATCGTGTCGGATCGAGGGGTTCAGTTCACCTCACGCTTTTGGAGAGCTACCTGTAAGCTGCTGGATGTCACCCTGGGTTTCTCCTCCGCTTACCACCCTCAGTCCAATGGTCAAGTAGAGCGGATCAACCAGATCCTTACCAGCTACTTCTGGCACTTTGTCAATGCCCACCATACTGATTGGGTGGACCTCCTACCATGGGCCGAATTCTCTTATAATAATCATGAGAGCGAATACACTTCCAAGTCCCCATTCTTTATTGTCTATGGCCAACACCCCCTGATTCCGTTTTCCATCTCCGCTTCTGTGGACAACCCTGCTGCGGAGTCCCTGGTCAGTGATTTTTCCACTATTTGGGAGAATACTAGGTCCACACTTCTTCAGTCTTCCGAGCGGATGAAGAGATTTGCTGACAAAAGACGTCTGGATCCGCCTCAATTCTGTCCGGGAGACAAGGTTTGGCTCTCCTCCAAACGTGCGGCTCAAAATACCCTCCTACAAGCTGGGTTCTCGGTTCATCGGTCCATTTGAGGTCCTTAAACAGATCAATCCAGTGGCCTACAAGTTGAAGCTTCCACCCACCCTACGCATTCCAAACTCCTTCCACGTATCTCTCCTCAAACCTGCTGTCTTTAACTCTTTCACCAATAATTCAGGTACTCCTCCTGCTCCGGTTGCTGCTGAGGACGTTTTTGAGGTAGAGAATATTCCGGCCACCAAGAGGGTAAGAGGGAAAACCTTTTTTCTGGTGGATTGGAAGGGGTTTGGCCCAGAGGAAAGAACTTGAGAACCCAGGGAGAACATTCATGCCCCGCTTCTCCTTAAAAAATTTCTTGCCAGCCTAAAAAAGAGGGGGCGTAAAGGGGGGGTACTGTAGCATCAGCTTCTCTGACTTCTCCCCGCGCGGCGTCCTCCTGCGCTCCTCTTCCTGCAGCGGCCGGCGCGCTGTGCTTAGGGCGCGCGCGCGTGCGCTCCCTCTCTCTTAAAGGGGCAGCGTGTGCCGCCCTAAGGAGTCCCCGGCCAATAGCCAGAGGACCTCCCATATTTAAGGCACCTCCTCCAAAATGGAGGTGCCTGAGCAAAGTTGTTGCACAGTTACTTATCTCTGCTTCAGCCCTCAGGTTCCGCTGCTAGCCTGACTCCTCGTCCTGCCTGCCAGCCTGTTATCTGCCTGTTACCTGCCAAGCCTGCCAGCCCGCTCTCCTGGAGCGCTCACCTGTCACCTGCCTGTTACCTGCTTTGTCTGACAGCCCGCTCACCTGGGAGCACCCGCCGGTTACCTGCTGTGTCCGTCAGCCCGCTCACCTGGGAGCGCTCACCTGTTACCTGCCTGTTACCTGCATGGCCTGTCAGCCCACTCACCTGGGAGCACCCGCATGTTCCCTGCTGTGTCCGTCAGCCCGCTCACCTGGGAGCACCCGTCTGTTACCTGTTAGCCTACCTGGAGGCTCCACCGTCACTTGCTGTGACCTCCTGCCTGGTAAACCTAGAGACTACTACTTGCCCAGCTGTCACGTACCATGACCACCTGTCAGCTAACCAGAGATTTCTGCCTGCTTGCTGTGTCCATCCATCATACCGGTCAGTCCCAGCCATCTGCCCCGTGGGAGCCACCTGCTGTCTTACAAGGTCGTCACCAGAGTAGCACCTGGTCCCTCTGCCCGGATCCTCCCTGGTCACGGAGTCATTAGCCGCCGTCCGACCAGGGTCGGTTTGGGTTGATACTTAGTCACGCCCCTCTGAGTCCCTCCTTGCTCCGCAGCACAGAGGTTCCACCACACGGACCCGTAACCGCCACACTACAGCAGCGTTTACAGCTTCTGGCTCACCGACTGGTGTGTGATGTCCCCACGTTTTGGAACAAGAAACCAACCTCATCTCATACCAACGTGGATTGGGTGACAATGAGGATTAGGAGGAGGAAGAACAGGAGCTAGTTTCATGTGCTATAGATGGTACTACCTGCTCAACTGTCATACTGTCTGTTTAGCGTGGATGACCTGAGGACAGGGAAGAGGAGGAGGTGAGCATGGTCAGTCATCCTCTTGGTGAGGACATGGAAGTTGTAGCGTCGGCGTCCCTGCCTCCTGCTAGGCAGGGACGCTGTTCCCCTCACCTCTCTGCTCCGTGCCCGGCGGCTTCCTCCCGCTCTGCTTGCAGCGCCCGCTCTCCCCCGGTCACTGTGCTTAGGGCGCGCGCGCTCCCCCTCTCTTAAAGGGGCCGCACGCGTTGCCCTAAGTAGTCCCCGGCCAATGACCGGAGGATCCCTCCATATATAAGGCACCTCCTCCAAAATGGAGGTGCCCGAGCAATGTTGTTGCACTGTTCACTACTCTGCTTCAGCCCTCAGGTCCCGTTGCCTGTTACCTGCCTGTTACCTGCCTGTTACCTGCCTGTTACCTGCCAGTTGCCTGCCAGTTGCCTGCCAGTTTGCTGCCTGATTCCTGCTTGTCATCCGCTTTCCTGCTTGCTAGCCTGAGGTCCGACGGTCTGCCTTCCGACACCTGTCAGTCTGTCTATGGACCAGCTTGCCCGCTCACCTGGGAGCGCTCACCTGCTACCTGTCTGCTAGCCTACCTGGAGGCTCCGCCGTCACGTGCTGTGACCACCTGCCAGCCAAGAGACTCTTGCCCGCTCACCTGGGAGCGCTCACCTGCTACCTGTCTGCTAGCCTACCTGGAGGCTCCGCCGTCACGTGCCGTGACCACCTGCCAGCCCAGAGACTCTTGCCCGCTCACCTGGGAGCGCTCACCTGCTACCTGTCTGCTAGCCTACCTGGAGGCTCCGCCGTCACGTGCCGTGACCACCTGCCAGTCCAGAGACTCTTGCCCGCTCACCTGGGAGCGCTCATCTGCTACCTGCCTGCTAGCCTACCTGGAGGCTCAGCTGTCACAGGTCGTACCTGCCCGTTTACCCAGAGACTGCCCCGGTCACTTGCCGTGACTTCCTGCCCATTTACCCAGAGACTGTCCCGGTCACTTGCTGTGACCTCCTGCCCGTTTACCCAGAGACTGTCCCGGTCACTTGCTGTGACCTCCTGCCCGTTTACCCAGAGACTGTCCCGGTCACTTGCTGTGACCTCCTGCCCGTTTACCCAGAGACTGTCCCGGTCACTTGCTGTGACCTCCTGCCCGTTTACCCAGAGACTGTCCCGGTCACTTGCCGTGACCTCCTGCCCGTTTGCCCAGAGACTGTCCCGGTCACCTGCTGTGACTGCCTGCCTGTCTTCCCTGGTCGCCACCCGCTTCCTTACAAGGACTGCCCCTTGTATAAGTTGCTCAGAGGTTCCGCCTCCCAGACCCGTTACAGAAGTCTTGCCTGTTAGCAGTCTGGCACGCATGGCTGAGTTTTGGGTCACAGTCATTACTGGTTGATGACATTTCTAGACCCACACTACAAGGAGAACTTTATATCTCTTATTCCTGAGGTAGACAGGTCTACAAAAATGGGGCCGTACCAGAAGGCCATTGTTATGGAACTATTAAAAAAATTCCCAGCTGAAAACACTGGCGGCTGAGGTCACAGTTCGATGGACAACCAAGGAGTACAGCCGAGAGAGTTACAACTCCAATCCAGCAGAGGCAGGGGAACACTGTCAAAGTTCTGGGAGAGTTTACTCAACCCCTCCCATCGCACAGGCCCTGAGGCATGGGGTACTCTCACAAGGAGTGCAAAGTTTTGGAAGAGGGAGTACCTTGACGACCGTACCAACGTCCTCTGTGATTCCTCTGTGCCTTTTAATTATTGGGTATCCAAGCTGGACACGTGGAGTGAACTGGCTCTCTATGCCTTGGAGGTCCTGGCCTGCCCTGCCATTAGCGTTTTATCAGAGCGGGTTTTTAGTGCCACTGGTGGAATTATAACTGAAAAGCGCATCCGCCTGTCAACTGAAAATGCTGACAGGCTGACTCTTATAAAAATGAACTAGGACTGGATTGGACCAGATTTCTAAACACCACTGAATGATAGCAGCGTAACATAAACTCAAATCCAGTGTATTTTTTGGGAGGTGTATTCCCATGCACCTTTTCACACCCACACATGGGTATACGCTTCATGATTTTGGCTATTTGCTCTTGCCCTCCTCCTTCTCCTCATCCTCATCCTTCACCACCATATCACCAGGGTGACCGTGGTCCATAATGCAACACCCACATAATTTTTTTAAAGGGTGTTTATGATGCCTGTAAAAAAAAATTGTTATACAGTATGTTCATGTATACCCCCCAGGGGAAAATGTTTGTCAGCCCATATACTTAATGCATGGGCATTACAAGTATAGGAGACCCGCTCCTTTCTAATGGGAACATTTTTTTATGAGGCCCTCTATGTCTCTTCCAAGGGTCATTGGAGTGCCTCCCAATTTTTTTTTCAGCCCTTGCATTCACTGCATAGGCCAACACAATGTGAGACCCACTTCCTAATAATTTGAACAATGTTTTCAGGAGGCCCTCTGACCTCCATGTCTCTTTCAAGGAGCATTGGAGTGCCTCCAAATTTTTGGCAACCCTTGCATTCACTGCATAGGCAAACACAATGGGAGATCCACTTCCTAATAATGGGAACTTGTTTTTTCAGGAGGCCCTCCTCTACGTCTCTTCCAAGGGGCATTGGAGTAGGCTAAAATTTTTGGCGGCCCTTGCATTCACTGCATAGGCAAACAGTATGGGAGACCCACTTCCTAATAATGGGGGCATTGTTTTCAGGAGGCCCTCCTCTAAGTCTCTTCAAAAGGGTATTGGGGTGCGTCCAAATTTTCAAAGGGGTATTGGGGTGAGTCCAAATTTTGGGCTGACCTGCCACTCACTGCTTACGCAATAACAGTATAGGAAACCCACTCTTTATTAATGGGAACAACAAAGCATAGGCAGCTAATGGCTCTCTAAAAATACTGAGGGCCAACTGCTGGCCCTTTAAGAATAGTAAAGGTCGACTGATGGCCCTATAAAAATAGGCTTTGTGACTTTCAGAGTCCCTCCTTCATAAATTAAACATGATGTGTCTGATGATATCTCACACACCACATGGCCAGATAAGGTTGTAAAATGTTAAAATGACATTTCCCAGCGAATGCATTTGCCACGGTTGAAAGCAATGCAAAAGTGAAAAAACACATCAAAAACGCTACGTGTGAATATAGCCCAAGGTGTGCAGGAGTATTTTTGGTTTTGGTCATTTATTTTTCCTTATATACAAGTCATTATGCTGGAAAGGATGTTCCTTAACATATTTTTGAGGAAAATCCATTTTGGTTTCATTTTTGTATGTTTTATTGTGAGTCCGTAAAAGTGGCATAATACCTCTGACAACGTTGCTGACAGCAGTGACCTGGGAGTCATAAATGCTTCCAGGGGTCTTCCCCCTGCTGCTCACATGTCATTTGAGCTCTGTTCTCATCGATTTTGGCAATTTTTTGGACCTCTGCAGACCGCCGGGGAGAGCAGCCTGAAAAATGCTTGTGTTTCCCATAGATTTACATTGGGCTCGTTGCTCCGGTCGAGCACCCGAGCTTTCCGGTTTGTTTGACCAGAGCATCGAGCACCCGAGCATTTTAGTACTCGCCCATCACTAGCTGGTATCCAACATCAGTGCTCTTGTAATTGTGACTCTCTCCCCAGCAGCATCACCTTCACTTTGACACAATTTCTTTCTTTGACTCAGTCCACTTTCTTGACAGCTAAAGCACTTTTGGCAATCTTTGTGCACCCCTGTGACTTATTCATACAGTTATTCATCTCTGCCGTGGTACACTTTTTCACAGTCAGAATCTATTTAACTATCTGAGCTATGCACTCTTCACTCTCAAGAATAAATCTCTTTACTCCTATCTGTGCTAACATTACTTTCTCTCTATGTGTGCAGTGTTAGTATAGTCATTCTGTTGGCTTAATTTCTCTAACCTCAGACAAGCTACACTAACAGTGATACAGACTGGAGCTTCTCGCTTTGCTCCTCTATGGTTCTTTGTATAGCCTTGGAGTAGCACAACATAAAAAAAGTGTTTTTTTTTACCTCAACTTAATCCCACTGATAGCTATCTTCAATGTAGACACTTTATGCTAGGCTCCACAATCTTCTTCCTTCATTTATGCTGTCTGTCTTCATACAGTAGGTTTCACCTTTACTGTTGGGAAGCAAAAGCCTTTTATACTCTGTGTATACTCTTAACATTTCCACAGCACATTAGTCCACATTTTAATGCTGATCTTCTAACCCAACTGTGACCACCAACTCATTGTATTGACTCTAAAAGGACACACAGCAACCCTGGTGACTTATGAGCAGCATCTACTAAATGCTAATGGTGATAGTTTGTGGGGAACTTTGTGACCAGTGTGTTTCTCCTATTAACAGAGGGTATATTGAGATATGTTTCTCTTTGTTAAGAGAGCCAAACCGATGTAAGAAGACATATAGGCAAAGCAATGTTCCTCTGGGAATTTAATATGCAAATATCCTCTTCAGAGAAGAATAGGACTAGAACTCTAGTGCCACCAATAGGTGTCTGAAAAGGTGATCAGTGAGTTTTTTTTTCTTTTTACATCTTACCTTGTTTTATTATTATTTGGGGTCTGAAGATACCCCAGAGCATGATATGGAGCATTCAATCAGTGGAGAACTAATTCGCTAGGAATTTAATTTCCTGGTAAAATCCACGTGATTTAGCTAATGCAAATTTTGTCAGATCTGATCATTTCAAAAGAGCATGCAAAAAATGTGCAAAAAAGAGCCGGTTTGGAAAAGTGGAAAAGTCCATTGTTCTCCATGTCAAAAAATGGGCAGAAAATGTTCAAAAATCCAATTGGTTTAGGTCCTATACTTTGTGTCTCCATCATATTCATTGACTATTAACTGTATGCACTCAAGAAAACTATAGTGGCTTCAAAGATTGAAGTGGCATTTGTGCAAATTAGTTAAAAAAGTACCTGTTGCCCATATGAAAAGACCAATGCTACTAAGGAACATAATTTACAACCACACCAAAAAGATTTAGACCATTGGGTGGCTTTGCTTTAGTTGTTCTTGAGTTCTAGCCCTTTTCCTCTCTGAAGAGGAGATTGTCATATATTATTACTCCCATTAAGCATGGCATTCATTTGCAACGAGTTCGTATCTCCACTACAACAAGGTCATCTGTAATCCACAGCAACAACAAAAAATGTGGCGGTCCTTGACAGTCCAGAAAACAACAGATTGGTTTAGGTAGCAACAGTTCTCAATTTGTGTAGGATGGTGGACGACCCATTTGTACCCTACTTACACACTATCCTCACCTATCCTCATATATGGCATACACCTTTTAGTTAGAGGTGTGCTGTGTAGTCCTTCTATTGATTTTATTCATTGATTGCATGCTATGTAGGGCTCATTTAATACAATCATACAAGGTACAAATAATATTGGTGTCAAAAAACACTGAAAAATAGTAAGTAGCTTGAGGAAGTTTATTCTGTTCATCATAATGCACAATTCCACCTGTTTTTGAGGTGAGAGTGAACTCCCTTACCTCTTGGGCCCCTGAGCTGCTCCACTTTGTTGCACTAATGGTATGTCCAATACTGGTACAGGTCATCCCTAATGATCACTGTCTCCACCTTTTTTGATTGCTGTGTTTTTAGCTTTCTGGATTTTTCCCCTCTTTTACTTTGCTGTTCCTGCTTCATATTATATTTTATATTGATTGAAAGTCATACAAATATATTGGTACAAGAAAACTATTAATTTCAAATATATTTATTCAATTGATCGATAAACATTTTCACAAAATGCTGGTGATTTAGCTCCATGTCTTCAAATAAAAGGATTTGTTTAGAATTCAAAAACAGAGTGAGGTTTTTTTTACAAGTTGTCTGATTCGCATGTCATTGTAAGTCAATGCAAATGGATGGAACTGCAATAGCAGACACAGTCCAGTAGTGCTGTTTCCTGGGAAAAAATACAGATTCTTTAATAACATTGCAAGAGAATGTTACAAATTCCTTTAGCACTCAGACAGTTAAAGGGGTTGCCCAATGATAACGTACATTTTAATTTATACATCTTAGAATGAAAATAAGTTACACAATTGCATGTATGAAAAAATATTGTTTCTGTTTTGAAATGATCTTATAAATGTGCCCCTGCTATGTACTGTGTAATGGCTGTGTCTGACCATGCAGAGACATGGTCTAATCATACCACATCACCTGAACAGGGAAGGAAGCAAAAGAGAGTATACAGACAGGACAGCATGGGGTCACATCTGCTGCTTTCTGTGAGGTGAAACATCTTGCCTGTTTATAAATATGTTTTACCTTACATAAAGCAATATCTGCAATCCTGTGCTGTCCTGTCTTTTGCTTCCTCCCGCAAGGAGCTGTGGTATGATCAAACCATGTCTCTGCACGGTCAGATACAGCCATTACACAGTACACAGCAGGGGCACATTTATAAGATTATCTCAGCACGGGAACATTTTTTAAACACATACAATTGTGGAACTTAATTTTATTCCAAAATGTATTGATTAAAATGTACTTTGTTCATGGGACAACCCCATTAAATTACCTTTTGTTGAAGTGCACAGTATATACAAATATGGGGTAGTATCTCTGAAGAAGTGAAAACAAAGTAATAGTACTGTAGCTGTTGGAGATATTTCTCGAAGAAAGTGGTGAATGTCCATATTTACCTCGAATATAAAATTTGAAAATAGGCAATCTCTCTCAACAATAGCATGTTTTGCTCACACAATCATCTGCAATCTGATGGTACCGCACAGCAACTTATTATTTTCAAGCTCATGGTTGAGATAAAAAAATATTGTTACAGCTGTGGTGGAATTTTCAAGGATAGTGACTTTAGGTTACGAGATAACCAAAATTAATTACTTGTGTTCGACATATGAAAACATGAAAAGACATTTTACAAGTGTGCAATATGAATAATAATGAACATTACAAAATAGAATACATGTACAATATATATAGAATATTGTACAAAAGTTTAAAGCAAGTAGCAAGAAAGAATACTGTAAAGTAAGATTGCTTTAAAAAATGTGTAAGTGTAAATAGTTTATTTTTTTATCAATTAACAAAATACAAAGTGAATTAACCAAACAGAACTCTTGGTCAAATTTGGTGTAGCCAACCTATGCCTTCTAAACAGCATCAACTCATCTAAGTCCACTTGCACACAGTTTTTGAAGGAGCTTGGCAGGAAGACTGTTCAAAACATCTTGGAGTACTAGCAGCTAGCTTATGTGGATTTGGGCTTGTGCAAATCCTACTGCCTCTTTATGTAATCCCAAACAGACTCAATTTTGATATCATGACTTTGTGGGGGCCATATCATAACTTTAGGGATAGAACTCCGTGTTCTTCCCTCTAAAAATACTTGGGGTCATTTTCCTGCTGCAGAATACATTTGAAGACAATCAGACTCCTCCCTGATGGTATTGAATGATGGATCAGTATCTGCCTGTATTTCTCAGCAATAAGAACACCATTAATCCTGGCCAAATCCCTAAGAAGGGATGAAGCAGAGAACATCATGGAATATATGTCACATTACTTTAGCTCAGTCACAACATGATGATGTAACCTCTGACAATTACACCATCAGCTTGCATTAGTGTTTTGCTCAGTCCTCTTCCTCCACCACCATAGCGCTTAATGTTGTACAGAGCGGAATTTCAATTCTGTCAATGACACCTGTTTCTGTTTCTGTTTTGTTCCTTAGACCCATAACCCAAAGCACCCCAGAATCTAAGGAAGATGTTACACTAGAAAACTTTTTCTGATTGATTAAAAGTCAACCCCTGTACTCGGATGACATAGGTAGGAGGCTCTGTTTCTACATCTGCCATCCATGGTAGTAGGGGCACTGTCAGTGGTAGTAGCATTCTGAGCCAGGGCTAATTGCGAGATGGGAATCAGACAGGGGAGCAGGACACCCAGGATATTTCCCTCACATAAGCAACTGATTTAGCATTGTCCTCAGCTAAATCAGGGAGGACAATGATAATGATGATGATTCTATTGTGGACAAGACCTTGGAACCAGACAGAGTGCCGAGGAAGTGATGTCACCAGAGAAGTGGGGTATTGGTCTTGGCAATACACAACACAGGCAACAGATAGCTAGAAGTTATTCCAGAGCAAAATCTGCATGTCTTGCATCATTTGTGTTGTAAATGGAGGAGACTCAACAGCACCAAAAAACTTTAGCCCTGGTAGTGGCGAGTTGTACATGTAGGCATCTCTTATGTGGGATTTATTTTGTACTTTGATGACCATTTGACCCGCTGCAAGATGTGCAAGAGGAAAATAAGCTGTTAGTGCCCTGGCACGAATAGACTAGGAACCACAGATCTCCATAAGCACATACAGAAACATCACCTGCTCATTTGGGAAATGCAAGAAAGCCACCAATCAGAGCAAACATTATATTGTTCTCCTCTCCCTTCTCTTCACACTCATCTTTCTGTCAACCAGGCTGCACACTTAAGTAGTACCTGATCTGTGTCATCATCTCCATTATTGCCATCCACCATGACTGTTTCTCTTACTCCGAATACGCCGCCTCCTCTTTCTTTGTTGTATTGCAGATAGCCATCTGATTGTGTGTCAAGGAAATAGGCATATGCTCCAAGTCATCTACTTGTCTGCCAAGCATTGTCACCTGGTAAAATTACTGGTGGATTCGGATGGCATTTGAGAAATGATGAAGTGCACAAAGCCTTGCTGGAAGAAACGCAGCAGCCATTATTTCTTGCAGAAAGGGTTACCCACTCTATGCTCTTACAGGCAGGAGAATGTAGACTGCTCTATAGACTTTGAGCTCCTATATGCACTGCATCATAGACTCCTGGAGCAGCAGTTATGTGCATGGTCAATATATGAGTTTCACAGACCTCTGGGTGCATATTTTTAGTGACACACACGTACCACCTCAATTGGGATAGATGGTGAAGTCTTTATGACTTGGATCTATATTTGATTCCACCCTCAGAATCTATTATCCTACACCTCCTTTGGATATTACTCAAAAGTTAGGATCACCTGGTGAGGTGGATCCTCCAAGCCCAAGGTCTGTGAGAGAGGTGCAGCAGACAGGTGAGGCACACAGGACACAAATATGAGAGGTATTGGAAGCCACAGAAGGATAACAGACAGGAAGCTGAGGTACTGGAAGCCGTAGACAGACAGGTAACCAAAGAACTAAACATATTAAGCAAATACCCTGCAGTAAATAAATAAACAGCAATAGTGCATGAATATAATATAGGGTACTTAGTTAACATAATTTTGATGAAAACAATGCAAAAGCCATGCTTTACAATTGGGACGGTGTTCTTGGGGTTGGACTCATAGAATCATAGAATCATAGAATGGTAGAGTTGGAAGGGACCTCCTGGGTCAACTGGTCCAACCCCCTGCTCAAAGCAGGATTCACTAGATCATCTCAGACAGATGTCTGTCCAGCCTCTGTTTGAAGACGTCCATTGAAGGGGAACTCACCACCTCTCGTGGCAGCCTGTTCCACTCATTAATCACCCTGTCAAAAAGTTTTTTCTAATATCTAATCTGTGTCTCCTCCCATTTAGTTTCATCCCATTGCTTCTAGTCTTTCCTTGTGCAAATGAGAATAAAGATGATCCTTCTACAATGTGACAGCCCTTGACATATTTGTAGACAGCTATTAAGTCTCCTCTCAGTCTTCTTTTTTGCAAGCTAAACATTCCCAAATCCTGCAACCGTTCCTCATAGGACATGGTTTGCAGACCAGTCACCATTCTGGTCGCTCTTCTCTGAACTTGCTCCAGTTTGTCTATGTCTTTTTTAAAATGTGGTGCCCAAAACTGTACACAGTATTCCAGATGAGGTCTGACCAAAGAGGAGTAAAGACCGATAATGACTTCACGTGATCTAGACTGTATGCTTCTGTTAATACATCCCAGAATTGTATTTGCCTTTTTTGCTGCTGCATCACACTGTTGACTCATGTTCAGTCTATGATCTATTAGTATACCTAAGTCTTTTTCACATGTACTGTTGCTTAGCTCTATTCCTCCCATTCTGTATATGCTTTTTTCATTTTTATTGCCCAGATGTAGTACTTTGCATTTTTCCCTGTTAAAAACCATTCTGTTGGTTGCTGCCCACTGCTCCAGTTTATTTAGGTCTTTTTGAATCCTCTCTCTCTCTTCTCTAGTATTAGCTATCCCTCCTAGCTTTGTGTCATCAGCAAATTTAATCAGTTTACCCTCAATTCCTTCATCTAAATCATTGATAAAGATGTTGAACAATACAGGTCCCAGGACGGAGCCCTGTGGTACCCCACTTGAGACATTCATCCAGCTGGATGTGAAGCCATTTACAACCACCCTTTGAGTCCGATCACTAAGCCAGTTATGAATCCACCTAACAGTTGCCTGGTCCATTGCATACTTGGTCATTTTTTCAATAAGGATGATGTGAGATACTTTGTCAAATGCTTTGCTGAAGTCAAGATTAGAGATGAGCGGTGTTCGACTAGAACTGTTCGCCAATCTCAAATTCGAGCTGTTTTGGGCGGTGTTCGAGTTGTTCGACGAACCCGAACGATTTGCAAAAAATTCGGCTGTTCGAGGTTATGTTCGATAACTGTTCGTGCACCAAAAGTCGTGTCCTGCATGTCTGGCGCTATTTAGAGCACCAATCATGCAGGGATTGTCTGCCACTCACTGTAATGCCACAGTCATGGTGGTTGTGGCATTACAGTGATTGCCCAAATCGATGGGAACAGTGCTCACAGTGAAACACGAAAAGCCGGCAATTCAGCAGCGGCATACACCGGTACCCGACAATTTAGAACCGAAAGAATAGAGCTTCACACATAGATTAGATAGATATAAACATGTCAGCCACATATATACGAAGTACAGTGAAAGTGCTGCTTACTGTACTTGTCATTTAGCGTAAAGGATTTATCAAAAAAAATAATAGTGTTTTCATGCACCGTCTCTTTAAAAAAGCCGGCCGGCAATTCAGCAGCGGTACCCGACAATTTACAACAGACAGAATAGAGCTTCACACATAGATTAGATAGATAGAAACATGTCAGTCACATATATATGAAGTACAGTGATAGTGTTGGTTACTATACTTGTCATTTAGTATTAAAATAAAGGATTTATTATTAAAAAAATTGGCGTGGGGTTCCCCTTAATTTTAGGCTCTAGCGGAGGTTAAGCAGACGGCTGGGGCAGATGTTTGAAGCCTGGGAAGGGGGTAATACTCACGGAGCTTCCCAGGCTACTAATATCAGCCCCCAGCTGAATACATAGCCTTTACTAGCTATTAAAATGGGGGACCCCCCCAAAAAAATGACGTGGGGTCCCCCCTAATTTAATAGCTAGCAAAGGCTAGGCAGACAGCTGGGGGCTGATATTAATAGCCCATGAAGGGAGCCATGAATATTGGCCCCCTCCCAGGCTAGAAACACCAGCCGTCAGCCGCCCCAGAAATGGCGCATTCATAGGATGCGCCAATTCTGGCACTTAGCCTCGCTCTTCCACGCTGCCCTGGTGCGGTGGCAGGGGGTAATAGGGTTGGGGTTGATGTCAGCTTATAATGCCAGCTGACATCAAGCCCAGGTTAGTAATGGAGAGGCGTCTATAAGACACCCCCATTACTAACCCCATAGTCAAAGTTAAAAAAAACACAAACACCCAGAATAAAGTCCTTTAATTGAAATAAAGACACAATCCTTTATTGTTCTAAATTAAACCATACTTACCGTCACGCCCATTCCAGCTGAAGCCAACGATCTCCTGAAATAAAAGAAAAATAATAAAGCAACCTCATCCTTACCTTTCCATGGTTCCCACGACAGCTTCAGCTCTGCTACATCGAGATGACAGGCTGGACCGCAGCAGAACGCTGCCATCCAGCCTCTCATCCCGCAGACACTGAGAAGCGCAGGCTTGCTTGCGCTGCTCAGCGTCTCTCTGTGACGACTTCCAGATGAGCCGAGTTCATGTCCAATGAACTCGGCTCACCTCATGCACGTCACTGACAGCGTGGGAAAATTCTCAAGCTGAAGCGGTGAGTGCAGGAGAATTCTGCCACGCTGTCAGTGACGTGCATAAGGTGAGCTCATGTCCAATGAACTCAGCTCACCTCCTGCACGTCACTGACAGCGTGGGAGAATTCTCCTGCACTCAGCGCTTCAGCGTGAGAATTCTCCCGCTGAAGCGCTGAGTGCAGGAGAATTTTCCCACGCTGTCAGTGACGTGCATAAGGTGAGCTCATGTCCAATGAACTCAGCTCACCTCCTGCACGTCACTGACAGCGTGGGAGAATTCTCCTGCACTCAGCGCTTCAGTGTGAGAATTCTCCCACGCTGAAGCGCTGAGTGCAGGAGAATTTTCCCACGCTGTCAGTGACGTGCAGGAGGTGAGCTGAGTTCATTGGACATTAACTCGGCTCATCTGGATGCCTTCACAGAGAGACACTGTGGAGCGCAAGCAAGCCTGCGCTTCTCAGTGTCTGCGGGATGACAGGCTGGATGGCAGCGTTCTGCGGCGGTCCAGCCTGTCATCTCGATGTAGCAGAGCTGAAGCTGTCATGGGAACCATGGAAAGGTAAGGATGATGTTGCTTTATTATTTTTCTTTTATTTCAGGAGATCGTTGGCTTCAGCTGGAATGGGCGTGATGGTAAGTATGGTTTAATTTAGAACAATAAAGAATTGTGTGTTTATTTCAATTAAAGGACTTTTTTCTGGGTGTTGTGTTTTTTTTAAATACTTTACTAGAAATTCATGGTGGTCATGTCTAATATTGGCGTGACCCCATGAATTTCGGGCTTAGGGCCAGCTGATAATGCCAAGCTGGCCCTAACCCCTTTATTACCCACTGAGCCACCGCATCAGGGCCCTGGATGAGTTGGGTACAGCGCCAGAAGATGGCGCTTCTATGAACGCGCCATTTTCCGGGGTGGCTGCGGACTGCAATTTGTAGCGGGGGTGGCCCAGAAAGCTTGGGCCTCCCTGCGCTGCGGATTCCAGCCCCCAGCTGCCTAGTTGTACCTGGCTGGACACAAAAACAGGCCGAAGCCCAACGTCAATTTTCTTTAAATTATTTCATGAAATAATTAAGAAAAAAAGGGCTTCCCTATATTGTTGTGTCCGGCCAGGTACAAATAGGCAGCTGGTGGTTGGGGGCAGCCCGTTCCTGCCTGCTGTACCTGGCTGGACACAAATATAGTGCGAAGCCCCACGTCAATTTTTTTTAAATTATTTCATGAATTTCCTGAAATAATTTAAAAAAATTGAAGTGGGGCTTCGCACTATATTTGTGTCCAGCCAGGTACAGCAGGCAGGAACGGGCTGCCCCCATCCACCAGCTGCCTATTTGTACCTGGCCGGACACAACAATATAGGGAAGCCCTTTTTTTCTTAATTATTTCATGAATTTCATGAAATAATTAAAAAAAATTGAAGTGGGGCTTCGCACTATATTTGTGTCCAGCCAGGTACAGCAGGCAGGAACGGGCTGCCCCCAACCACCAGCTGCCTATTTGTACCTGGCCGGACACAACAATATAGGGAAGGCCTTTTTTTCTTAATTATTTCATGAATTTCATGAAATAATTAAAAAAAAAGTACGTGGGGCTTCGCCCTATTTTTGTGTCCAGCCAGGTACAACTAGGCAGCTGGGGGCTGGAATCTGCAGCGCAGGGAGGCCCAAGCTTTCTGGGCCCCCCCCCGCTACAAATTGCAGTCCGCAGCCACCCCGGAAAATGGCGCGTTCATAGAAGCGCCATCTTCTGGCGCTGTACCCAACTCATCCAGGGCCCTGGTGCGGTGGCTCACTGGGTAATAAAGGGGTTAGGGCCAGCTTGGTATTATCAGCTGGCCCCAAGCCCAAAATTCATGGGGTCACGCCAGTATTAGACATGACCGCCATGAATTTCCATGAAAGTATTTAAAAAAAACACAACACCCAGAATAAAGTCCTTTAATTGAAATAAAGACACAATTCTTTATTGTTCTAAATTAAACCATACTTACCATCACACCCATTCCAGCTGAAGCCAACGATCTCCTGCAATAAAAGAAAAATAATAAACCAACCTCATCCTTACCTTTCCATGGTTCCCACGACAGCTTCAGCTCTGCTACATCGAGATGACTGGCTGGACCGCAGCAGAACGCTGCCATCCAGCCTGTCATCCCGCAGACACTGAGAAGCGCAGGCATGCTTGCGCTCCTCACTGTCTCGCTGTGACGGCATCCAGATGAGCCGAGGTCATGTCCAATGAACTCGGCTCACCTCATGCACGTCACTGACAGCATGGGAAAATTCTCACGCTGAAGTGCTGAGTGCAGGAGAATTCTCCCACGCTGTCAGTGATGTGCATGAGGTGAGCTCATGTCCAATGAACTCAGCTCACCTCCTGCACGTCACTGACAGCGTGGGAAAATTCTCCTGCTGTTCTTTATTTCAATTAAAGAACTTTATTCTGGGTGTTTGTGTTTTTTTAACTTTGACTATGGGGTTAGTAATGGGGGTGTCTTATAGACGCCTCTCCATTACTAACCTGGGCTTGATGTCAGCTGGCATTATAAGCTGACATCAACCCCAACCCTATTACCCCCTGCCACCGCACCAGGGCAGCGTGGAAGAGCGAGGCTAAGTGCCAGAATTGGCGCATCCTATGAATGCGCCATTTTCTGGGGCGGCTGACGGCTGGTGTTTCTAGCCTGGGAGGGGGCCAATATTCATGGCTCCCTTCCTGGGCTATTAATATCAGCCCCCAGCTGTCTGCCTAGCCTTTGCTAGCTATTAAATTAGGGGGGACCCCACGTCATTTTTTTTGGGGGGTCCCCCATTTTAATAGCTAGTAAAGGCTATGTATTCAGCTGGGGGCTGATATTAGTAGCCTGGGAAGCTCCGTGGGTATTACCCCCTTCCCAGGCTTCAAACATCTGCTCCGCTAGAGCCTAAAATTAAGGGGAACCCCACGCCAATTTTTTTAATAATAAATCCTTTATTTTAATACTAAATGACAAGTACAGTAACCAACACTATCACTGTACTTCATATATATGTGACTGACATGTTTCTATCTATCTAATCTATGTGTGATGCTCTATCTTTCTGTTCTAAATTGTCGGGTACCGCTGCTGAATTGCCGGCCGGCTTTTTTAAAGAGACAGTGCATGAAAACACTATTATTTTTTTAAATAAATCCTTTACACTAAATGACAAGTACAGTAAGCAACACTATCACTGTACTTATTATATATGTGACTGACATGTTTCTATCTATCTAATCTATGTGTGAAGCTCTATTCTTTCTGTTCTAAAATGTCGGGTACAGATGCTGAATTGCCGGCCGGCTTTTTTAAAGAGACGGTGCATGAAAACACTAATATTTTTTTTAATAAATCCTTTACACTAAATGACAAGTGCAGTAACCAACACTGTCACTGTGCTTCTTATATGTGTGACTGACATGTTTCTATCTATCTAATCTATGTGTGATGCTCTATTCCTTCTTGTCTAAATTGTCGGGTACCGGTGTATGCCGCTGCTGAATTTGCCGGCCGGCTTTTTTAAAGACAGTGTCTTCTGAGCAGTTTGTCAGCTTTTGGACACCTTTGCAGGTGTTTTCTATGTGTTTCTATGTGTTTTTGTTTGCCTACAATTGGTTTTAACGGTGTTCGACGGTGTTCTAAGGTGTTCGACGAACAGTTCGACGAACAGTTCCTCGAACATCCCGGTGTTCGACGAACCGAACCGAACCCGAACACTACGGGGGTGGCTCAACACTAGTCAAGATATACTATATCTACAGCATTTCCCTGATCCACCCAGTCAGTGATTCTGTCATAGAAGGAAATTAAGTTAGTCTGACATGACTTGTTAGTTACAAACCCATGCTGACTCTGGTTAATCACTTCATTCTTATCCATGTACTTACATACATGTTGTTTAATAATTTGTTCAAAGATCTTTCCTGGTATAGAAGTCAGACTCACCGGCCTATAGTTCCCTGGGTCCACCTTCTTCCCCTTTTTGAAGATAGGAACAACATTTGCTCTTCTCCAGTCTTCTGGGACTTCTCCTGTTCTCCAAGAATTTTCAAAGATTATGGAGAGTGGTTCTAAAATTTCTTCTACAATCTCCTTCAGTACTCTGGGGTGTAATTCATCTGGACCTGGAGACTTGAACTCATTTATGTTAGCTAAATATTCCCTCACAATCTTTCTGTTTACTGATAACTTGGATTCCTCTATTCCTTTAAAAGGACAGTGAACATCAGTTGATGTTACATTTTCTTTCTGAGAGAAAACAGATGCAAAATAGGAATTAAAAAGTTCGGCCTTCTCAACATCCTCTCTTACCATTTCTCCATTTTCATCCTGTAAAAATCCTATAGCATCTTTGACTTTTCTTTTACTTTTGACATACCCCCAAAATCCTTTTTTATTGCTTTTGACATCTCTTGCAAGCCTTAATTCATTGTCAGCTTTAGCTAACCTGATACGTGCCCTGCAGGATCTGCAGACTGCATTATAATCTTCTTTAGATATGCCTCCCTCTTTCCATTTAATAAACATTTCTTTCTTTCTTTTTAGCATGTGTTTAAGTTCTGTGTTCATCCATCCTGGTTTCCTTAAATGCTTCCCATTCTTCCTACTTTTCGGGATTGTTAACGATTGTGCTTCATCCTTCTTCTTCCTCCAAACACAGCGAGTGGAGTTGAAACCCACAAGTTTAATTTTTGTTTCATCTGACCACACAACCTTCTCCCATGCCTCTTCTGGATCATCCAGATGGTCATTGGTGAACTTCAAACGGGCCTGGACATGTGTTGTCATGAGCAGGGTACTAACATTACTAATGGTAATGTTTGAAACTGTGGTTCCATCTCTCTTCATATCATTGACCAGGTCCTCCCATGTAGTTCTGGGCAGATTCCTGACCTTTCTTAGAATCATCCTTACCCCACGAGGTGAGATTTTGTATGGAACCCCAGACCGAGGAAGATTGAAAGTCATCTTGTGTTTCTTCCATTTTCTAATAATTGTGCCAACAGTTGTGGCCTTCTCACCAAGCTAATTGCCTTCTGTCCTGTAGCCCATTCCAGCCATGTGGAGGTATACAATTTTGTCCCTGGTGTCCTCAGACTGCTCTTCGATTTTGGCTGTGGTGGAGAGGTTGGAGTGTGATTGATTGAGTGTGTGGACAGGTGTCTTAAACAGGTAACAAGTGCTAACAGGTGCAAATAATACAGGTAATGAGTGCAGAGTAGGAGGATTTCTTAAAGAAAAAACTGACAGGTCTGTGAGAGCCAGAATTCTTGCTGGTTGGTAGGTGATCAAATCCTTATTTCATCCAATAAAATGCAATTTAGTTATTTTAAAATCATACAATATGATTTTCTGTTTTTTCTTTTTAGATTCTGTCTCTCACAGTTGAAGTGTACCTACGATAAAAATTACACACGTCTCCATTCTTTGTAGTTGGAAAAAATATGTAGTGTGTCAAATACTTATTTTCTGCACTGTATGTTTATTTTGCTTCTATCTTAGATTTTGTCTGTTTAACCGTTCGCAACCTTGTGTTTTGTCGTTTTTGCATATTCGTTTTTTGCTCCCCTTGTTCCCAGAGCCATAGCGTTTTTATTTTTTGGTCAATATGGCCATGTGAGGGCTTATTTTTTGCGGGACGAGTTGTACTTTTCAACGTCTTTACTAGTTTTACCATATCATGTACGGGAAAATGGGAAAAAAATTCCAAGTGCGGTGAAATTGCAAAAAAAGTGCAATACCAAAGTTGTTTTTTATTTATTTTTTTTACCACGTTCACTGAATGCTAAAACTGACCTGCCATTCTTATTCTCCAGGTCATTACGAGTTCTTAGACACCAAACATGTATAGGTTCTTTTATATTTAAGTGGTGAAAAAAAATTCCAAAATTTGGTAAAAAAAAAAAAAAAATAGCGCCATTTTCTAAGACCTGTAGCGTCTCCATTTTTCGGAATCTGGGACTGAGTGAGGGCTTATTTTTTGCGCGCCAGGCTGAAATTTTTATTGATAACATTTTGGGGTAGATCCGATGTTTTGATCGCCCGTTATTGCATTTTATTGCAATTTTGCGGAGACCAAAAAACGTAATTCTGGCGTTTAGAATTTTTTTCTCATTACGCCGTTTACCGTTCGGATTAATTATTTATTTAAATTGATAGAGCGGGCGATTCTGAACACGGCGATACCAAATATGTGTATGTAGGGTTTTTTTTTTAATATTTTATTTTGAATGGGGAGAAAGGGGAGTGATTTAAACTTTTATATTTTTTTAATTTTTTTATATTTTTAAAAACGTTTTTTTTCACTTTATGCATGCTTCTATAGTCTCCATAGGAGACTAGAAGCAGCAACTATCCGATCGTTTCTGCTACATACAGGGGATCAGCAGATCCCCTGCATATAGCAGAATTGGTCCTGTGCTATGAGCGCCGACCACTAGGTGGCACTCATAGTGACCAGCTCATGACAACCACAGGCGTCTGCTGCAGACCCTGGTTGTCATGCACGCCCATCGGTGACCCGCGATCACGTGACAGGGTCGCCGATGGGCGGGGCTTAGGACGCGCTTCCAGGAAGCGCGCGTTAAATGCCGATGTTGGAGATTGACAGCGGCATTTAACATGTTAACAGCCGCGGGTGGATCGCGATTCCACCTGCGGCTATTGCGGGCACGTGTCAGCTGTAAGAATCAGCTGACATGTGCTCGGTTCAGTGCGGGCTCAGCGCCGGAGCCCTCACTGAACCGGGGGATGTAGCCTATGACGTACTAAGACGTCATAGGTTGCAAAGGGGTTAATGGCAAGTGTGAAAAAAAAGGAACCAAATGTGGTTTATCCGTGCTACTGGTAGGCAATGAAGATCCAATGGAAGTATAGTAATGGATTTTTTATTTCAGGTTCTTTAGTCTAGACTAAAGAACCTGAAATAAGAAATCCTTTACTATACTTAAATTTTGATCTTCTTTGCCTACCAGCAGCACGAATAAATCACATTTTCCTCCTTTTTTTCTCTTTTCTGGTCGGAAGACCAGTGGATCTGCAGCTGCTGTTTTCATGCGTATTCATGGTTGTGTGACACACAACCATATCAGGTTATCATATCCTTTATTTGCATAATTGTTATTCTCAGCTAAGACATTATTTGTGCTTTATTTGCTCATAGTTTCTACTAATGGCAAATGTGAATATGCTTCTATGTTTTACATGCATACCAACTTATACTCCAGTTCATTTTTTTGGTTATGATTAATATCAGTGGCTAACTTTATTTCTGTATAAGCAGGTGACTTTTGTAGGGGCAAATATGACCTTTGTAGGCCCATCTGATCTCTGTAGGGGCTCATATACCAATTTCAGCTATGGCTAATATCAGCCCTTACAAAAATCACATTTCGCTGGTCATATTAGCTTGCAATAAACATCACAGAAAAAAAGGTAGCTGTATTTACATTTACTAAGCCACAATATTAATACACTGCAGGATGCAGCAAGCCTCCGTAATAAAGGCAAAGGCAGCACATGTGCAAAATACAAATGAAACTACCACTCACACGCTTACCATTAGGGAGTGGTTGTTAGTATCAGAAATGCAGAGAAAAATTGTGATGTACAATTTGTGACAATTGCAGTTAAATATCTAGATTTTAGGGAATTTTTTGCAGTATGTTTAAAAAGCTTATGTTTAACACTTCTTAACCGGTTCCCGACCGCCCACTGTAGATAAACGTCCGCGCTGCCTGGGCGCTGTGCAGCGCCGACGTTTAAAAACGGTGGGTGGTCTCGCAGTGCTCAGGACCCCCAGGATCCTGCAAGCACTGCGATTCCGGTGCAGAGCGTTAGCTCTGACAGGGTACATCATCGGGACCTGATTAGATCAGGTCCCAGTGATGTTAACCCTTTGCTGTCTTCTATATGCTGCGATCTATAGTGATCGCGGCATATAGGAGACAGCAGGAAGAGAGGGGGTCGTCTTACTTACCTCCGAAGACCTCCGTTTCGTTTGAGGACCTGGGGTTGCTATGGCAGCTGGAGGTCACATGACCGCCTCCAGCTCTGCCATATATGGTGTCCTTCCTGTCTGGCTTCAGCCTGTATGTAGCTGATGCCAGACAGGAGACTGACTGAAACAGTCAGTGAAGATCTCATGTAATGTAATATATGTCTATTACATTACATGAGATCAGTGATCAGAAAAATAAAAATGAATGTCCCATACTGGGACTAAGTAAAAATGTAAAAAAAAGGAAAAAAAAAGTTTTTAAACTATTAAAAAAAAAAATCACAAAATAAATAAAAATAAATAAATAAAATATTAAACCAATAAATCCGTATATTATTACAAAACCAAAAAAAGTACACATATTTGGTATCGCCGCGTCCGAAACAACCTGAGCTATAAAACTGTCACACTAATTAACTCTTTCTGTGCACACCGTAATAAAAATAAATAAAAAACGGAGCAAAAAAATATGCTTTTTCATCATATCGCCAAACAAAAAGTGGAAAAAAATGCAATCAAAAAGCAGAATAGATATAAAAATGGTACCACTAAAAACTTCATCTTGTTCCGCAAAAAAAAGCCTCCATACAGCTCCATCAGCTGAAAAATAAAAAAGTTATAGCGCTCAGAATAAAGCAATGCAAAAAAAATATTTTTTTTTCTATAAAATTGTTTTATTGTGTAAAAGCGCCAAAACATAAAAAAATACAGTAAGTGTAGTATCGCTGTAAACGTACTGACCCGAAGAATAACGCTGCCTGATCACTTTTACCACACGCAGAACGGCATAAAAAAAAACTCAAAAAACAATTCCTGAAGTGTTTGTTTTTGTTAACTTTACCTCCCAAAAAACGGAATAGAAAGCGATCAAAAAATGTCACGTACCCAAAAATGGTTCCAATAAAAATGTCAACTCGTCCCGCAAAAAACAAGCCGTCACATGACTCTATCGGCCGAAATATGGAAAAATTATAGCTCTCAAAATATGGTGATGCAAAAACTAGATTTTGCAAAAAAAGCGTCTCTTAGTGTGTGACAGCTGTCAGTCATAAAAACCCGATATAAATCTGGTATCTCTGTAATCACACTGACCCGAAGAATAAAGTAATCTAATCAGTTATATCACACTAGGAATGGCATAAAAAATAAATAAAACAAATATTATTCACCTGCTACTGATTTGTTTATTATGTCTCCCAAAGATCCCAGTAAGGCTCTGCTCACATTTATCCTGTGCTCTGCGCTGAGCACTTACACCAGAGTTTCCGTGTAAATGTCTGAAATACGTGATTCAGCCAGAACCCATGATGGAAGATTCCCTGTAATGAGGCAGATATAGGCCACTGTGGACGCCGTCTAGCCTGAGATCCCACGGTGTCATTTGTTTTAGGCGTGCATAAAAGTGCGGTTGGCCACAGTTTTGTGCACTTCTGACAAAAAGGACACCACTAAACAGAGGCCGGACGGAGTCCAGAGTAACTCTGCTGCCTCATTATAGTGAATGGATCCTGCAGGGGTTTCATCTGAATTACATCACTTGGAAATTTAGATGGAAACCCCGATGTAAGTGCTCAGCCTAGAGCGCCGGATAAATGTTACGTAAAATGTTCCCAATAAAAGCTTCAACTCAGTCCTCAAAAAAAGCTAGTCCCCACTCAGGTCCATCATCTGTTAAAAATATAAGGGACTTCCAAGTTACTGGTAGCAGAAAGGCTCTGGAAAAGCAAAATGGTCCTTGCCCCCCAAAAGAAATTCAGAAAATTTTGTGGTCCCAAATCCAAATGCCTATTCTACAATAATTTGTTCTCCAATTGTCAAATAGCACTCCTTCCCCCTCAAATCTCACCGTATGGCTAAGTGGTACGATACAGCCACATATGGGGTATTGACACTTTTAGAAGAAATTGTGTGACACATTTCGGCACCATTTTTACCCATTGCCCTGTGTGAAAATGTAAAATCTGAGGGTAAAACATTTTTTTGTGGTAAAAATATAATTATGCTTTTTTCACTGCCCAATGGTATAAATTTAAAAATAAAAAAATGCTCACTACTTCCCTAGATGAATTCCTTGAGAGGTGTAGTTTACAAAATGGGGTCACTTGTGGGGGTTTCTGCTGTTTTGGCATGTCAGCGACTCTTCAAATGTGACATGGTGTCTGCTGCCTATCCCAGCCAACATAGCACTTCTTTCTCTTTCGAACCCTGCCGTACACCAAAGCAGTGGTTTTCCCCCACATATGTGGTATCGGCGTACCCAGGAGAAATTGTACAACAAATTTCATGGTGCAATTTTTCCTGTTACCCTTATGATAATGCAAAATTAGGGAATGAAAAACATTTTTTATGGGAAAAATGTGAAAATTTTATTTTTACGGCTCAATATTATAAACTTCTGTGAAGCAGCTGGGGGTGCAAGGTGCTCACCACACATCTAGATAAGTTCCCTAAGGGGTATAGTTTCCAAAATGGTGCCACTTGTGGGGGGTTACCACTGTTTAGGCACATTAGGGGCTCCCCAAATGTGACATGGCGTCCGCTAATTATTCAAATAAATTTTACATTCAAAAAGTCAAATGGCGCTCCTTCCCTTTAAAACCCTGCCATGTGCCCAAAGAGTAATTTTCCTCCACATATGGGGTATCGGTGTGTTCAGGAGAAATTGCACAACAAATTTCATGGTGCAATTTATCCTGTTACCCTTATGATAATACAAAATTAGGGAATGAAAAACATTTTTTGAGGGAAAAATGTGAAAATTTTATTTTTACGGCTCAATATTATAAACTTCTGTGAAGCAGCTGGGGGTGCAAGGTGCTCACCACACATCTAGATAAGTTCCCTAAGGGGTCTAGATTCCAAAATGGTGGCACTTGTGGGGGGTTTCCACTGTTTAGGCACATTAGGGGCTCCCCAAATGTGACATGGCGTCCGCTAATTATTCAAACAAATTTTACATTCAAAAAGTCAAATGGCGCTCCTTCCCTTTCAAACCCTGCCATGTGCCCAAACAGTAATTTGCCTCCACATATGGGGTATCAGCGTGTTCAGGAGAAATTGCATAACAAATTTCATGGTGCAATTTATCCTATTACCCTTATGATAATGCAAAATTAAGGGATGAAAAACGGTTTTGTGGGAAAAATGTGAAAATTTTATTTTTACAGCTCAATATTATAAACTTCTGTGAAGCACCTTGGGGTTCAAGGTGCTCACCACACATCTAGATAAGTTCCCTAAGGGGTCTAGTTTCCAAAATGGTGTCACTTGTGGGGGGTTTCCACTGTTTAGGCACATCAGGAGCTCTCCAAACGCAACATAGCGTCTGCTAATTATTCAGACAAATTTTACATTCAAAAAGTCTAATGGCACTCCTTCCCTTCCGAACCCTGCCGTGCGCCCAAACAGTGGTTTTCCCTCACATATGGGGTATCAGCACGCTCAAGAGAAATTGCACAAAAAAATTTGGGGTCCATTTTTTCATGTTACCCCTGTGAAAATAAAAAACATTTGGTCTAAAGTAACATTTTTGTGAAAAAAGTTAAATGTTAATTTTTTTCTTCCACATTCCAAAAATTCCTGTGAAGCACCTGAAGGGTTAATAAAGTTCTTGAATGTGGTTTTGAGCACCTTGAGGGGTGCAGTTTTTAGAATGGTGTCACTTTTGGGTATTTTCTGTCATAAAGACCCCTCAAAGTGACTTCAAATATGATGTGGTCCCTAAAAAAATGTTTTGTAAATTTTGTTGGAAAAATGAGAAATCGCTGGTCAACTTTTAACCCTTATAGCTCCCTAACAAAAAAAATTTGGTTCCAAAATTGTGCTGATGTAAAGTAGACATGTGGAAAATGTTATTTATTAACTATTTTGTGTGACATATCTCTCTGATTTAAGGGCATGAAAATTCAAAGTTTGAAAATTGCTAAATTTTCAAAATTTTCGCCAAATTTCCGATTTTTTCACAAATAGACACAAGTTATATCGAAGAAATTTTACCACTATCATGAAGTACAATATGTCGCGAAAAGACATTCTCAGAATCAGGGGAATACGTTGAAGCGTTCCAGAGTAATTACTTCATAAACTGGCAGTGGTCAGAATTGAAAAAATTGGCCCGGTCACGAAGGCAAAAACAGGCTCTGGCGCGAAGTGGTTAAAAAGGATTGCAAAAACTCAGCAAATTGCTTGTGAAAAGAAAGCATACCATCTGACATTAATTTCAGATTTTTTTTATTCTGTAAAAACTGATGTGCTGGCTTTCTTCTCCATTTCAGGGCATTAAGAATGAAGAAAAAAATGTGTAATTGTAATCTAAATGCAACACAACAGATGCCTGCTATACCATATCACTGATCAATCAGACTGTGACTGCTGCTAGCACCTCTTCTTTCTCTCCTATGAATTAGATCTCTGTATTATTCCCACACTAGTATTCTTATTGTCTTCACTGCTGCAGTTATTCATCACATTACTGTCTAGAGTATTTGTCCAATGTTTTAAGGTTTTTTCTTCGTGCCTCTATTGTGGAGCAGTGAACTTTAACAAACTCTCATTATCCTAAAATCACCCTAAAATGGCTTCTGCATTCCCTATCTGGGTTTTTACACAGGATATGATAGCTACCTCACATTCCATGTGATGTGATAGCAAAGCATTATGGAGTAGTATGTGCAGTCATGCCTGATGTCTTATCAGACTTCAATGACTAATGTGATTTTCTGCAATGTGTAAAATGGTATCTGGCATTCTTTTGCAATTTGAGGCAATCTATTCACAAATTGTACTCAGTAATCCTCTGTGTCCACTACTAAAGAGAATGCATATTCATCCTTCTCCATGTCCATGGGCATGGAGAAGGGTGAATATGCATTCTCTTTAGTAGTGGGCAAACAAGATAGCTGAGCCACAGTAGGAGCTGCGGCACTGCTGACACTGTGCGCACACCATTAAAGAACAGGGATATTCACTCTTCTCCATGCACATAGTCCTGGTGTGGAGAGGAGTGAATATCTCCGCAGCTCACTTCGGCACCTGAGGGCACATGGCAGTGCCATCATGCGCTGCTCAGATGCGGAGGTGAGCTGCTGCTGGCACAACAGAAGCAGCGCTGGAGCAGAGGGGAGGAAGGTGAGAATGAGTGTTTATTTTTTTTTAATGTGTGCAGTGATTGGGGCCATGCAAACAAGGAAAGGGGGGCCATACATACCAGGATTGGGATGAGGGAGCCATGCACACCAGGATTGGGTCTGAGGGTGACATGCATACCAAGATTGGGGATGAGGGGCCATGCATATCAGGATTGGGGATGAGGGGGGCCATGCATACCAGGATTGGGGATAATGGGGCCATGCATACTAGGATTGGGGATGAAGCGGCCATGCATACCAGGATTTGGGATGAGGGGTGCCATGCATACCAGGATTTGGGATGATGAGGTCATGTATACCAGGATTGGATTGAGGGGAGCCATGCATACCAGGATTGGGGATGATGGAGCCATGCATACCAGGAATGGGGATGATGGGGCATGCATACCAGGATTGGTGGATGATGGGGCCATGAATACCAGGATTGGGGATGAGGGGGCCATGCATACCAGGATTGGGGATGAGGTGTGCCATGCATACCAGGATTGGGGATGATGAGGTCATGCATACCAGGATTGGGGATGATGGGGTCATGCATACCAGGATTGGTGATGACCACTCAATACTTACCAGATGGTTACATTTACCAGTAGCTGATGCATTTTCCACCCTAGGCTTATACTCGAGTCAATACGTTTTCCCAGTTTTTTGTGGTAAAATTAGGTACCTTGGCTTATATTCGGGTCGGCTTATTCTAGAGTATATACAGCATATCCAATTTGTGGACGCTTAAAGGCAGGGCGTAATCCTATGGTTCAGGTTCATCCTCAACTGCATCTGAATTTTAATAACCAGTCAGATTTGTCTCTAGTAGTGCATTACCATCCAAACTATCTGAGAATGTGGTGCCTCTAGTGCAACAAGTGGAGGGAGTGCATTACCTTTAGCTTTGATATTCTTACATATGAAGTGCTTGTACTTTGTCTTCCTTTGTGTGTGAACTATTTTACTACATAATGTTAGATAAATGGCTTCCAAAGCTCCCCTGTCATTTTTCGTTAACTAGAAAATAATACCACGTAAAAATTCAAGGTAGCCTTCCCATAAGAAAATTTTTTTCAGCTAACTCACATTAGATTGTCAGTGGATCTGTTTTCTAAAATATAATAATAATTCACAAAGGACCATGTGGCCTTAAAATGCATAAGCTGAAAGGTATGCTCTTTTGTTAAACCTGTAATTCATGGGATGGTTTCTGCAACAGTTGATTTACTGTTACATTGTGAATAAGGATGAGCGAGTATGTTCTGTTAACCCTTTTGGCGAGCATGCTAGAGTGTTCGCTGAGTATCTTCAGCATGCTTGGGTGTTATGTTTTAATCACGCCATGCGCATGATTTGCAACTGTTTGACAGCTTTAATACATGTGAGAAATGCCTAAGAAACAGGCATTCCTAACATGTATTGAAGCTGTCAAACAGTCACAAATCATTCTCACAGAGTGACTCAAACATTATACCCGAGCACGCTGAAGATACTCGGAAAACACCCGAGCGTACTCGTAAATCTCGAGTAACGAGCATGCTCGCTCATCACTAGTTGTGAAGTACTGTGAGTGATATACATAAATATCTTTGCATAAATTTAGGAGCATTTTTTAACACAAGTAAGTAATTTAAAATCTTTTGCCTTGATTCTATATATAGCAAAGGTCAGTATTATATATTGCATTGACATAGAGGTGACTGATACAAATTTAGATGTAAGACATTTTTAAAACTTTCAAGTTTATGTTCTATTATATATAATTAATCATATCAGTGTTTACGTCAAACAATTTATTTGGGACATCCTTTTTTTTTTTTAAAGATCCTGTAATAACTCTCTGATTTTGAAGGGAAAAAATCTCTTTGACGTCAAATACAAATGCTTAGAATTCCATGAAAAAATGACCCAAACATATTAATGTAACTGCTTCTTCTGATGTGGCAAAGAAAACAAAACCTACAGCAAATTATAAAGAGAGTTTATTTAGCTTTTGCTCCTCTATCATTGCTTGCTTTGACTTTTCCTATGTATTCATCTTTGGTCTTGTCAAGTACAGTTATTATTGCCCTACCTAGACTGGAAATTGAAAATGGAGAGATAGCTTTTCTGTGTAGAGATTTCCTGTTAAAGTTTATAAAGACGTGGCAGGCAAATGAGTCTGTTCTCTGTTTCTCTCTGTTTTTTTTAGATGTCCTTGACTTTTTTTTGAAATACAAGGTATTTCTGCAGGATCATCACAATCTTCAGTAAGTTTTAAATGATTATTTTTCTTAATTAACACCTAGGTGATGACTTTGGGTCATGCACACATGAAAGAATTCAATGTTTACTGTCAGCAATGCTTAGCATGTATATGTTATTACAGTGGCATCTCACATGAATTACAAGAACACTCATATCTACTTGAGACACTTACTTAGAAATAACAAGGAACATTTTAGTCCCTGTTAGAATCCAGAGGAATCTTACAAAATCAATCACAATTGAAATCATGCATAACATCTATTTTTTTTTCAAAAGAGCAAGGTACATTTGAATGTTTAAGACTCATTACATTATTCACTAGAATTAAGGTATTTCTCTTAAATTAAATAATAGTACATTAATACAAATATGTAAAAATCTAATTTCATTGTCATTGTAGTAACTGTGGTCTAAGGGGTAACGTCTCATCTCGTGAAGAGTGACATGTCTGACATGCCAGTGTGAGAAGACTTATAGGCCATGCAATGCTTCTCTCAGAAATTAAATATGCTAATTGTCTCTTCATAGAGGAAGAGTGCTTGAACTCTAGTACCACCTATTGAAATAACAGTCCTAAAAGCAATATCGACCCTTAAACGAGCCTTGCCATATGACATACGATAAAAGCCAAACCAAAATCTCAATTTGCATACACAGTTTTTTTGGGTGCGCAAAAGCATAAGATGGTCTTTGGCTGTATGAGACATCTCTGACTGGTGGTCTAGGGGATAAAGTCTCTCCTTGTGGAGAGAGACATGCCTGACATGCCAGGGTAAGAAGACTTATAGGCCATGCAATACTTTTCTGGGAAATTACATAAACAAATTGGCTCTTCAGAGAGGAAGAGGACTTAAACTCAAGTGCCACCTATTAGAAGTAGAAATCCTAAAAGTCATTATCAAGCCTTTAACGGGCCTTGTCACCTGACTTAGGACAAAAGCAAAACATGAATCTCAATTTGCAGACTTGTGTTTCTGGATATTGCCAATCCTCAGTGCAAAGCATAAGATTTTATTTGGCTATATGAGAGGTATTTGATTGGGGTCTAAGGTGTAATGTTTACCCTTGTGGAAAGTGACATGAATATGTAATAACTGCAGCATATCATAGCCTGACTATAATTCATAGAGAAACTCATATTATTTATTGGGAATATGTTTCAAGTTCATTAGTATTTTTTAGCAGTACTTGATATGGGTGCCAGGTTCAATTAGTTCCATGTGACTAGTGCTGTCCACCAGCATTTGTTGATTTCACTGATCAGTGTAAGTGCCAGTTCCAGGTATAAAGGCCAGAATATGTAATGTGATTTTCCTAAACTATAGCTGCAACAATTCAAAAGACAGGAGCTAGGCTAGGATCACACTTGCATTTGGAGTACAATTTTTTGTTCCTTTCTAGATAAACATATCTAGCCTGTAACAAGGGCTCTGATGCACATGTGAACCTAACCTCAATTTTAAGGATACAATAAAACAGTATATAGTAGTCCCATATTTTTCTGTAAACTTGTTATTTACATATAGTTAGATCTTGGTCATTAAGCATGACACCTTTAATCCATGTGGTGTTTTAGATTATTGTAATGGGTTTTCTTTGCCTTTTCAGGATATACGGTAACTCACCTGCCAGTTATGCGAACCCTTGAAAGTCATCTTTAATTACATTGCACACATAGGGCACAGCAATGGGTCAACTATGCTTATTATGAACTTAGCTCCAAAGCACACTCTTCTGTTCAACCATTCAGACATATTGTTGTGCCAGATTCTGGATGGAACCTCCAGCTCTGGTGAATCAGTTTGACCTTGCTTATTTTCATAGTCTCTCTTTTACTATCCTCACTAAAAAGCTATCATGTCTTAATAGTACCCATAACACTTGTTCAATTCCTATTTATTTTTGTTCAGAATTGGGACACACTTACTATAGTGTAATATAGACATTATGTATTTGTTTTTTCTATAAAATATAATGTTTTGACTATACGAGACTATGTAATCAAGGCTATATTAGTCATATCTTGGATTTTAAAATACCTTATCATGTGTTTTTTTATCCTATTATTGCACAATTATGGAGCAAATATGAAAACAATGTTGTGAATAAGTTTATAGTAGATAATAAACCTCAAGTAAGATATTGTGTGTATGATTATTGTATTTTGCAAAAACACATATTTGATTTTCATCGATTCTAAATAAGATTTGATTTATAACCAAATATAGTATTAATTTCTTTAGATAGTAAAATCTTTTTTTCTATGTTCGAAATTCACACCTAATCATAGAAATTCTGTTTTAAAATTTGTTATCCTCCTGGAAGGTGAACCTACTTCCCGGTCTCAAGTCTTTTAGAGCCCCTGATAGGTTTTCCTGCAGGATTGTCCTGATTTTAGCTCCATCCATCTTGCCATCAACTCTGACCATCTTCCCTGTCCCTGCTGAAGAAAAACATCCCCACAACATGATGCTACCACCACCATTTTAGATGGTGCGGGTGATGTTTTCAGCATGATATGCATTGCTAGTTTATTGCCATGCATAGTTCTACTTTGGCTCATGTTTGCAGAGCTTGTTATTTCACATGCTAGATGTGTCTCCTATATAGTTTTTTGAAAACTGCAAATTGGACTTTTTATGACTTACTTTCAAACCTGACTTTTTTCTTGAAACTCGTTTCTAAAGGCCAGATTTGTGGAGTATATGAGTAATAGTTGTCCTGTGGACAGATTCTCCCACCTGAACTGTGGATCTCTGCATTTCCTCCAGAGTGAACACGTGCCTCTTGTCTGTTTCTTAATTAGTGCTCTCCTTGATTAGGATGTCAGTCTAGATGAGTGTTTCCCAAACTCCAGTCCTCACGGGCCCCAACAGGTCATGTTTTCAGGATTTCCATAGTGTTGCACAGGTGAAATAATTCTTGATGTCTTGAGGACTCCTCGATCACATGTGCTATACAAACAAAACCCTGAAAACATTACATGTTTGATACATGAGGACTGGAGTTTGGGAAATGCTGGTTTCGATGAACAATATGTATTGATTTGCAGTTTTGCCATACTCCCTCCACAGATTGAACAGTGCTATGTGATATGTGCAGAGCTCTGGCTATTTTTTTCATCTTCAAAACTTTATTCCTGACCCATCTGGTGTGTTCCTTGGTTTTCATGATGCTGTTTGATCCCTAATGTTCTCAAACAAACCTCTGAGGCGTTCACAGAACAGATGTAGTTATACTGAGAACAAATTACATACACGTGGACTCAATTTACTAATTATGTGACTTCTGGAGGCAATTGGTCACTCAGCATTTTATTTATGGATATCAGACTACAGGGGGCTGAATACAAATGCACGTCACAATTTTCAGAATTATATTTTTCAAATAATAAAAGAACCATGTATCATTTACTTTACACTTTACAAATATTTGATACTTTGTATTGGTATATCACATAAAATTCCAATAAAAATGCTTATGGGTGTAACATGAAAAAATTTGGAAAATTTAACAGGGTATAAATATTTTTTCTTGGCACTGCATGTGCTAACTTGCTGATCACTTAGGATCCCACAGCTGGGACCCCCACCAATCCAGAGAATGGGGTGGTTTTCAGAGCTTCTTCTGAACAGAGCGCCAGTCAACCAAGCACAGCCCTCCACTAATCATTGTTTATTGGACTGATAAAGATTAGCGATGAGCGAGCACTAAAATGCTCGGGTACTCATTGTTCGAGTCAAGCAAATTGGAATGCTCGAGTCCGAGTAACGAGCCCAATGTAAGTCTAGGGGAAACTGGAGCATTTTTCTGGTGGCTTCCCCCCGGCGGTCTGCAGAGGGCCTAAAAATTGCCCAAATCGATAGGAACAGTGCTCAAATGACAAGGGAACAGCATGGGAAAGACCCCCGGAAGCATTTCTGACTCTCAGGTCACTGCTGTCAACAACGTTGTCAGAGGTATTACGCCACTTTTACGGACTCACAATGAAACGGTTATAGGAAGTTTCGCCCCCAGCAGTTCGTCCCCAGCCCCCAGCAGTTCGCCCCCATCTGTTCGCCCCCAGGTACATTTCGCCCCCACATACTTCGCCCCTATCATTTCGCCCCCAGGAAGATTCACCCCCGCGGGGGCAAAACATCCTGGGGGCCAAATGCTGGGGATGAAATGTGCGGGGGCGAAATGTACCCTGGAGTGAATTGCTGGGGGCGAACTGCTGGGGGCGAAACATCCAATTCCCCAATAAAACATACAAAAACAAAAACAAAATGCATTTTCCTGGGACATATGTTAAGGAACATCCTTTCCAGGATAATGACTTGTATATAAGGCAAAATAAAAACAAAAATGCTCCTCCACACCTTGGACTATGTTCACACGTAGCCTTTTTGATGCGTTTTTCCACTTTTGCATTGCTTTCAACCAAGACAAATGAATTCACCTGGAAATGTCATTTTAACATTTTACAACCTTATCTGGCCATGGTAGTGTGAGACATGGGAACAGCATGGGGAAGACCCCTTGGTCTGGAAGCATCTCTGACTCCCAGGACAGTGCCTAAAACTGTGGTCCTCTCATTAGACGTGATCCTATATTTCTGTGGTAATAATACAGACATTTTTGGCAACGTGACAAATCGTAAACTCCATTTAAAATGGGCAAGGTGTGGGTCAAGGGACGGGGAAGTGGACGTTATGGTGATGGTGAAAGTGCACGCAGAGGCCGTGGGCAAGATGAAACTGCTGAGGGAGCACAATAAACACCCGCGTCTTGTCGAACAACCTTCTTGTCCCAATTTCTAGGGGGCCGCGGAACACCACTATTGAAGCCAGAGCAGTGTAAAAAGGTTGTTGGTTGGATAGAAGATAATGCTTCCAGTCAGTTTGCCACCACCAACACCCTGTGTTCCACATAGTCCAGTCTCAGCAGATATGAGTCTGGATCACATTATTATTATTATTACTTTATCACCATTTATTCCATGGCGCTTTAAATGTGAAAAAGGGGTATACTTTGAAAAAACAATTACAATAATCTTGAACAAAAATGTGACAGCGACTGATACAGGAGAAGAGACGACCCTACCCACGAGGGCTAAGTCTACAAGGCATGGGTGAGGTTACAGTAGGTGAGGATAGAGCTGGTCTTGCACCGGTATGGTGGAGCGAGGGTTACTGCAGGTTGTAAGAATGTTGCAAGAGGTGGGTCTTCAGCTTCCTTTTAAAGGTTTCAACAGTAGGCGAGTGTCAGAAATGGTGGGGTAGAGAGTTCCAGAGAAGGGGGAATGCACAGGAGAAATCTTGTATGCGACTGTGGGAAGAGGAGATAAGAATGGAGTAGAGAAGGAGATCTTGTGAGGATCGGAGGTTGCGTGCAGGTCAGTATCGGGAGATTAGGTCACAGATGTATGAAGGAGACAGGTTGTGGATAGCTTTGCATTCCAAGGTTAGGGTTTTGAACTGAAATCTCTGGGTAATGGGGAGCCAGTGAAGGGATTGACATAGAGGAGAGGCCAGGGAATAGCGAGGGGACAGGTGGATTAGTCGGGCAACAGAGTTTAGGATAGATTGGAGGAAAGCGAAAGTGTTAGAAGGGAGTCCACAGAGCAGGAGGTTGCAGTCATGGAGAAGGGAGATGATGAGCACATGCACTATTGTTTTTCTACATTTGTGGTTGAGGAATGTGTGGATCCGGGAGATTTTTTTTACTTGGAGTCGGCATCTTCCTCATCCTGATCCTCCTTCCTCCCACCATTCTGAGTGTTCTGAGACTGATCCCACACTTGGACACTTCGAAGAGCTGTTTTGTTCATCTTTCCATTTATAGATTCTGGCCTCTCGCTCGGTCTGCTCGGAAGTGGAAAGAGCTTGGATATGTGGTTTGAAGGAGAGATTTGAGTCCAGGGTTACCCCAAGAGCTGTTCACTTTTCCATCGATAAATTTGGGCCTCTCGACCAGCCAGTTTCGAGCAGGGCAGCAGAAAATCACATGTAGCGATTTGAGCTGCCATGGTCACCCGTAGGTGATTGTGGGAAAGTGCAAACACTGTTGCAAGAGGTGGATAATGATGAGACACAATGGACAGAAAGTCAGGAGAAGGACCAGTGTGCGGAAGTGGAAAACGAAGTAGTGGACGTTGAAGTCACTAACCCAACCTGGCAAGGGGACATGTAGAGCAAGGACAGCAGCACACAGGGGGAGGGAGGCATATCACCACAACCGGCAGGAACAAGCAGTGTAGTGGCCACAGACACAAGGTGGGCAAGTGTTCCTCGGTACACCAACACGACGGAAGTTGCCAGTACAACTATTAGGTCTTCCCGAGTCTGGTTCTTTTTTAAAGACTGTTTAAATAACCACAAAAAGGCCATTTGCAACATCTGCCAGGTCAGCATCAGCAAGAGCACCAAAACTACCCGCCTGACCACCACCAGCATGCTTAGGCACATGACAGCAAAGCACCTGACAAGCTGGGCCAAACACCAGGGTCCAGAAAGTGTTTGCGGGTGACACCACTGCTTCTTCCGCTGTTGTGCGTGCACGCCAATCCCCTGTCCATGGCATATGCGAAGATGCCTCCCACCCTGCACCTGTCATTGCAGACTTGCAACCATCATCATCCACATCCTTGTCCCTTTGCAGCATTCAGTTGTCCCTAGCACAGTTCTTGGAATGCAAGCGCAAGCATGCAGCCAGCCACCCACCCATAGGCCACAATACTAAACTGCCACATTTCTGGGCTGCTTGCACATGAAATGTTGCCTTTTAGGCTCGTGGAGGCAGAAGCTTTCCACAACCTCATGGCAGCCTGGTGTCCATACTCGGCCTGCAGCTGTCACTATTTCTCCTGGTATCGTCTCTGCCTTCCACAAGTATGGGATCCAGAAAATTACCCGTGCCCTTCCCAGTGCACTTAAGTGGGAAGGACCACCTAACCACAAACACGTGGACAAGTGAATGTAGCCAGGAACGGAACATCTCACTAACGTATGTCACTGGGTTAATACTGTGCTCGGTCTCCTAGACAACGACCAAATTATTCATGATGGATGGATTATCCATTTCCTTAGCTTTGTGTTACTTGGAATGTAAGCACAAGTATGCAGCCAACCACCCACCCACAGGCCGCAATACTAATATGCCACATTTCTGGACTGCTTACTTGCACTTGAAATGTTGCCTTTTAGGCTCATGGAGGCAGAAGTTTTCCACAACCTCATGGTGGCGGCAGTTGGGTGTCCATATTCGGTCCCCAGCCGCCACTATTTCTCCTGGTATCGTCTCCACCTTCCATAAACACGGGTACCAGAAAATTACCCGTGCCCTTCCCAGTGCACTCAAGTGGAAAGACTGCCTAACCACAAACACGTCAACAAGTGAATGTGGTACGGAGCTGATGAGTGGGCATGGATGTCTGACATCTGTGCCCTCCTCCAAAACTTTGAGGACTCCACCAAGATGGTGAGCGGCGATAATGCCATAATTAGCATCACCATTCCGCTTCTTTGTCTACTGAAATGCTCGCTGCTCACAATTAAAGAGGAGGCATTGCAGGCGGAGGAACTGTGCAGGGTAATGCTACCCAGCTCAGCCTCATCTCAGTGTGGATTGGGTGATAATGAGGAGGAGGAGGGAGAGAACATAGACAGTAATACTCTTGGTGAGAACAGAGATGTCTTGGCTGTTGGCAGTCTAGTACACAAGGCCGATTTTATGTTCCCCTGCCTTTACCGTGACCATCGCATTGTACGCATTTTGGGCATTACTGAAAACTGGCGCGGCACGAGAGAATTCTGGGAGACGGAGGTGTGAGGTTCTGATTAAGTAGGATGTCTATCTTAGATCAGTTGCAGAATAAAGGGTACAGGAGGGGTGATACACAGAAATGAGGGAAGAGATATAGGTCGGTGCAGAACTGTGGACAGCTTGGTGGGTGAGAGAAATGAGTTTATACACTGTGTTCCAAATTATTATGAAAATATTATTTTCTCAGATTTTCCCAAATTACTTATATGAATTGCAGTCATTGTAATTTTCCAGTCAAATAACTATTAGAGTACAATTGAAAGGTTTTTGTACAAACTGCCTATGATAACAGTATATTTTTAAAAAAATAAAAAACTCAAACTCAAAATGCATGTTCCAAATTATTATGCACAGCAGAGTTTTCAACCTTTTCATTTTAATAAAGAACAAAAAAATGGTCATTTTTGAAATTATAAGCATTAGCAGGTTATTACAAACTGAAATCAAACAGTTTTCAACTCAAAACTTTATTCTAGGTGATGTTACATTTGCACATAGGACCGCTTGTTCGAAAGGAGCTTCTGAACTCTCTCGTCCATTGAATTTGTCAGGTTTTGGATGGTTTCTGCTTCAATTGTTTTGCATGAGGACAGAATACCCTCCCAGAGCTGTTGCTTAGATGTGAACTGCCTCCTGCCATCATAGACACTCCTTTTGATGATGCTCCAGAGGTTCTGAATGGGGTTGAGGTCAGGGGAGCATGGGTGCCACACCATAAGTTTGTCCCCTTTTATGCCCGTAGCAGCCAGAGATGCAGATGTGTTATGTGCAGCATGAGACGGGGCATTATCATGCATGAAAATGATCTTGCTGCGGAATCCACGGTTCTTCTTCTTGAACCATGGAAGGAAGTGCTGTTTGAGAAACTCAACATACATTATGGAGTTCATCTTTACCCCTTCATGGATCCTAAAAGGGCCGACAATCTCTCTACCCATGATTCCAGCCCAAAACATAACTCCACCTCCTCCTTGTTAGCGCCGTAGCCGTGTTTGCATGGGGTGTCCATCAACCAGCCATCCTCCACTCTATCCATCTGGACCATCGAGATCATTTCATGCAAAATTGATAGCGTATTACACCGATCCAGCCAGGTATTATTGCCTTATACTGCATGCTGCTGGTGCTGCCCAAAAAAAAATTAAAATCTATTATATTCCCTATCGATAACACTGTCAGATGCATTTACAATAGGAACAGGTGCTGCTAGGTGGTATCATCACCAGCTACACATGAGTGTTCATTCTGGTCGCATAAATGTCTTCCAGAGTCCATAACTTTATTTTTTTTATTTCTTTTGCTTTATATACAAGTCATTACCCTGGAAAGAATGTTTCTTAACATTTTTTTCCATTTTAGATTGTTTTTTGTAGGTTTTTTTTTTTGTCAGTCCTTAAAAGTGGCGTAATTCTCTAACAACATTGTCCACAGATATGCTATTTGTCAGAGGCCAACTGAGAATAGGTTTGAACCATAAGCTGCATTACTTTAAATGGAGTGTAATATTTGACACGCTCACAATAATTGCTGGATTATTAGGGCAGTCATATGGGATAACGTCTGATGGCCATGATTTTAGGCAGTTGCCTAATAGTATGGTATTTGTCAGTGAACAAGTATCAATTGGTTCAACAAAACACAGGTGGCTATATAACTCCACATGTGTTAATTCAGAGTTTTGATGCCTTCAGTGTGAATGTACAATTTTCATAGTCATGAAAATACAGAAAAATCTTTAAATGAGAAGGTGTGTCCAAACTTTTGGTCTGTACTGTATATATATATATATATATATATATATATATAAATATATATATATATATATATATATGTTGTGGAATACCTATACTAACAGGACGTTCAATGAACCCTCTTGTGCTGTATCATGCACTGCAGTCTGCCACATACACTGCCTGCCTAGCACTGATTATATGCAGCTGGATTAGTCCTCAGAAGGACTGTTAGTTCAGATGGATATACTGTAGATATACTAGCTATTGATCCCAATCTATGCCTCGGTGGCGAGCATTTTTATTGGTATATCGTCTCCCATGCTGGTATGTGCTGCCCCCTCCTGGTATTTGTGCTGCACCCATCCTGTCCCCACCATCCTGTCCTGTTACGCATGGCACCCCTCATCCCCAATCCTGGTATGAATGGCACCCCTCACCCCCAATCCTAGTATGCATGGCACCCCTCATCCCTAATCCTGATATGCATAGCACCTCTTATCCCCAATCTTAGTATGCATGGCACCCCTCAGCTCCAATCCTGGTATGCATGGCATTCCTCATCCCCAATCCTGGTATGCGTGGCACCCCTAACCCCCAATCCTAGTATGCGTGGCACCCCTCACTCCCAATCCTGGTATGCATGGCACCCCTCATCCCTATCCTAGTATGCATGGTACCCCATCCCTCATCCCTATCCTGGTATGTATTGTATCCCTCATCCTGGTATGCACGGTACCTCATCCCACATCCCCATCCTGGTATGCATGGCCCCTCATCCGAATCCTGGTATGCATGGCACTCCTCATCCCTATCCTGGTATGCATGGCCCCTCATCCAAATCCTGGTATGCATGGACCCTCATCCCCAATCCCGGTATGCATGGCACCACTCATCCCCAATCCCGGTATACATGTCACTCCTCATCCCCAATCCTGGTATGCATGGCACCCTCATCTCTAATCTCGGAATGCATGGCACCCCTCATCCCCAATACTGGTATGCATGGCTCCCTCATCTCCCAATCCTGGTATGCATGGCACCCCTCATACTTAATCCTGATATGCATGGCACCCCTCATCCCCAATATTGATATGCATGGCACCCCTCATCCCCAATCCTGGTATGCATGGCATCCCTCATCCCCATCCTGGTATGCATGGAACCCCTCATCTCTATCCTGGTATGCATGGCACCCCGCATCCCCAATCCTAGTATACATGGCACCCCTCACCTCTAATCCTGGCATGCATGGCACCTCTCACCTCCAATCCTGGTATGCATGGCACCCCTCACCCCCAATCCTGGTATGCATGGCACCCCTCATCCCCAATCCTGGTATGCGTGGCACCCCTCACCTCCAATCCTGGTATGCGTGGCACCCCTCATCCCCAATCCTGGCATGCATGGCACCCCTCATCCCTATCCTAGTATGCATGATACCCCATCCCTCATCCCTATCCTGGTATGTATGGTATCCCTCATCCTGGTATGCATGGTACCTCATCCCTCATCCCCATCCTGGTATGCATGGCCCCTCATCCGAATCCTGGTATGCATGGCACTTCTCATCCTTGTCCTGGTATGCTTGGCTCCTCATCCGAATCCTGGTATGCATGGCCCCTCATCCGAATCCCGGTATGCATGGCACCTCTCATACCCAATTCCAGTATGCATGGCACCCCCCATCCCCAATCCCGGTATGCATGGCACCCCTCATCCCCAATCATGGTATGCTTGGCTCCCTCATCCCCTCCTGGTATGCATGGCTCCCTCATCCCCCAATCCTGGTATGCATGGCACCCCTCATCCCCAATCCTGATATGCATGGCACCCCTCATCCCCAATCCTGGTATGCATGGCACCCCTCATCCCCAATCCTGATATGCATGGCACCCCTCATCCCCAATCCTGATATGCATGGCACCCCTCATCCCCATCCTGGTATGCATGGCACCCCTCCTCTTTATCCTGATCTGCATGGCACCCCTCACCCCCAATCCTAGTTTGCATGGCACCTCTCACCCCTAATCCTGGTATGTATGGCACCTCTCACCCCCAATCCTGGTATGCATGGCACCCCTCACCCCCAATCCTGGTATGCATGGCACCCCTCACCCCGAATCCAAGTATGCATGACACGCCTCACCCCTAATCCTGGCATGCATGGCACCTCTCACCCCCAATCCTGGTATGCATGGCACCCCTCACCCCCAATCCTGGTTTGCATGGCACCCCTCATCCCTATCCTGGTATACATGGCACCCCTCATTTTTATCCTGGTATGCATGGCACCCCGCATCCCCAATCCTAGTATGCATGGCACCCCTCACCCCCAATCCTGGTATGCATGGCACCTCTCACCCCCAATCCTGGCATGCATGGCACCCCTCACCCCCAATCCTGGTATGCATGGCACCCCTCATCCCCAATCCTGGTATGCGTGGCACCCCTCACCCCCAATCCTGGTATGCGTGGCACCCCTCATCCCCAATCCTGGTATGCATGGCACCCCTCATCCCTATCCTAGTATGCATGATACCCCATCCCTCATTCCTATCCTGGTATGTATGGTATCCCGCATCCTGATATGCATGGTACCTCATCCCTCATCCCCATCCTGGTATGCATGGCCCCTCATCTGAATCCTGGTATACATGGCACTTCTCATCCCTGTCCTGGTATGCTTGGCTCCTCATCCGAATCCTGGTATGCATGGCCCCTCATCCCTAATCCCAGTATGCATGGCACCTCTCATACCCAATTCTGGTATGCATGGCACCCCCCATCCCCAATCCCGGTATGCATGGCACCCCTCATCCCCAATCCTGGTATGCTTGACTCCCTCATCCCCTCCTGGTATGCATGGCTCCCTCATCCCCCAATCCTGGTATGCATGGCACCCCTCATCCCCAATCCTAGTATGTGTGGGACCCCTCATCCCCAATCCTGGTATGCATGGCACCCCTCATCCCCAATCCCCGTATGCATGGCACCTCTCATACCCATCCTGGTATGCATGGCACCCCTCATCTCTATCCTGGTATGCATGGCACCCCTCACCCTAATCCTAGTTTGCATGGCACCCCTCACCCCTAATCCTGGTATGCATGGCACCTCTCACCCCCAATCCTGGTATGCATGGCACTCCTCACCCCCAATGCTGGTATGCATGGTACCCCTCATCCCCAATCCTGGTATGCATGGCACCCTTCAACCCCATCCTGGTGCGCATGGCTCTCCTCATCTCTATCCTGGTATGCATGGCACCCCTCACACCTAATCCTCGTATGCATGGCACCTCTCACCCCCAATCCTGGTATGCATGGCACCCCACACCCCCAATTCTGGTATGCATGGCACCCCTCATCCCCAATCCTGGTATGCGTGGCACCCCTCACCCCCAATCCTGGTATGCATGGCACCACTCATCCCTATCCTAGTATGCATGGTACCCCATCCCTAGTTCTTATCCTGGTATGTATGGTATCCCTCATCCTGGTATGCATGGTACCTGATCCCTCATCCCCAATCCGGGTATGCATAGCTCCCTCATCCCCAATCCTGCTATGCGTGGTAAACCTCATCCCCAATCCTGGTATGCATGGCACCCCTCATTCCCAATTCTGGCATGCATGGCACTCCTCATCCCTATCCTGGTATGCATGGCCCCTCATCCAAATCTGGGTATGCATGGTCCCCCCATCCCCAATCTCGGTATGCAAGGCACCCCTCATCCCCAATCCCGGTATGCATGGCACCCCTCATCCCCAATCCCTGTATGCATGGCACCCCTCATCCCCAATCCCGGTATGCATTGTGCCCCTCATCCCCAATCCTGGTATGCATGGCTCCCTCATCCCTATCCTGGTATACATGTCACCCCTCATTCCCAATCCCAATATGCATGGCACCCCTCATCCCCAATCCCGGTATGCATGGCACCCCTCATCCCCAATCCCGGAATGCATGGCACCCCTCATACCCTATACTGGTATGCATGGCACCCCTCATCCCCAATCCTGGCATGCTTGGCTCCCTCATCCCCAATCCTGGTATGCATGGCTCCCTCATCCCCCAATCCAGGTATGCATGGCACCCCTCATCCCCAATCCTGGTATGCATGGCTCCCTCATTCCCAATCCTGGTATGTATGGCCTCATCAACCTCCAATCCTGGTATGTGTGGGCCCCCTCATCCCCAATCCTGGTATGTATGGCCTCCTCGTCCCAGAATCCTGGTATGTACGGCCTCCTCATCCCGCAGTCCTGGTATTTATGGCCTCTTCATCCTCCATAGTATGGTCCCATCACTACACACATAAAAATAAAAACAATTATACTCACCTTCCTTCCTTACTTCTGCTGCAGGGCTGCTGCGTCCTGTCTGCCGGCAACTCATGTCGGCATCTGAGCAGCATGCACTCTCAGATGCCGAGGTGAGCTGCTGCTATAGGCGCATTCACTCTTCTCCACGCCGGGACTATGGGCATGGAGAAGCGTGAATATGCATTCTCTTTAGCAGCGGGCACTGACAGCAGGAGCCGCTGCTCAACTCTCCTCCTTGCCCGCTACTAAAGAGAATGAATACTCCCTCCCCCATGGGCGTGGAGAAGAGGGAATATTCATGTCCCTTTAGCAGCAGGCACATGTGGTAGCTGCAGCAGTGGCTACTGCATGTGCACCGCTCCTTCACTGCCGCAACTTCCCTCTCCCGCTGTTATGGAACCCCCTGGCTCACGGGCCCCATAGCAATGGCGTGGCCTGCCACCATTGACGGTACGCCACTGGGTCACTGAATCAGATCACAGCTCTGGATCTCCCTGGTTCGGGGAACCAGCTGCTCTTCTTACAAGTTTATATGTTCTCCACTTGTTCGGGTGGGTTTCTTATGGGAACTCTGATTTCCTCCCCCACTCCAAAAACATACTGATAGGGAAACTAGATTGGGAGCCCCAAGGGGGACAGTGATGATGATGTCTGTAAAGTGCTGTGGAATATGATGGTGCTGTATAAGCAAAGTATGATAAAGTAAATACATTGACAACTATTAATAGGCTTGTCAGCACAATTTTGTAATGGAAAGTAAAGACATTGCATTAGCACTTTAATACTGATTACATTGATCCCTAAGGTGATGAAATCCGCTTTGTTGTTCTTTTGTAATCCCCATTTAAAGTTTCCTGCTAATTAGATTTTGGTGCAAAGGGGCCGGACTGTACACTTGGTCTTCTCCTTCCTGTCTGTGATTCACCGGCCTGAATGGCAGGTCACTGCTGAGATTTTAAACAGGTAAGGCAATTCAATCAAAGATTGAAGGCAGACGGAGGTACAGGGAACCACAGACAGAGAGGAGAAGACTGAGTGAACAGTGCACCGAAATCTAATTAGCAGAAAACTTCAAATGGTCATTAAAGAAGAACCACAAAGTGGATTTCTTCCCCAAGGATAACAATTTACTCTGTGTAACAGCTCCATCACAAACGTGTCTCTACTTTACATTACAAAATCTTGTTGAGAGGTACTCTTTAATATATTCTAGATACTACTGTATAGTGGACACCAGAAGTGCAGATTTCTGGAGTAGTGTAGATTCATTGAAGTAAAAATGCACAGATGTATTCTTTCTTATATTTCCTTTTAGTACGACTTCTCCAAGATGATTATCGCATGATGATCAGCTTTGAATAAGCTATGCTCTGCCAGGAGTTCTTTATACTATATGTGTCTTGAAAACCTGGAGTCCTTAAATTTAAGAACACAAATGAAGTTAGGGTAATATGTATTTATGTAATCAATAACTAATCAGTACAATTTTTTATTACCTAATGTTTCATTTTACCTTGAGGCATTTCGGTGCCAATGTACTGAAAACTGTTTCTTGTAACAAGTTTTAATTAAAAGGACCCCCTTTTTGTTACTTCTAATCACTTCACTATGAGAGTAAGCATCATGTATTTGTGAAAGCTTCATAAGTAATGCCAAGCTAGAGCTAGAGATATTATGAAATTATTTTTCAATGACAGCACAATTTTCAAACCATCAACGTTAATAGTATCAAAATGATGTGGGTTATAGTTGGCTCATTGTAGTGCTTAACGTCAGATAAGTCCAGGCTTCTTAACAGTTTTGTATGTAGAAAAAGCTCTACAACATTACAAAGATCACATGCTGCTTTGCAAGGAAGCTCTGCTTGAAATGTTCAAGATGACTTGTGGAGCACATCTGAAATCACAAGGTTGTTGCCAGAATCAAAGTGTTGAATTTTACAAAGTGAAACAAATATGTAAATATGCTAGCAAAAAATAGACTCAAAAGATACAAAACATACTTTTTATTGATGGACAAATTAATCAAGAAATTTGCAATGAATCTGCAACATAGCAGAAAGGAGGTGCATGCAAAGTTAATCCGTGAGAACAAATAAAAGAACATTGCAAAGGAGAACCTGCTGTGAATATGATTCACATCTGTCTATATGTATTGTGTTAATATTGGCATATAATGCAGTTATATAATATAAACGTATAGTTACATAGGAAAATGATGCAGTATATACAGTGCCTACAAGTAGTATTCAACCCCCTGCAGATTTAGCTGGTTTGATAAGATGCAAATAAGTTAGAGCCTTCAAACTGCAAACGAGAGTGGGTTTTATGAACAGAAGCATAAATCTTACAAACCAAAAAGTTATGTTGCTCAGTTGAATTTTATTAAACTTTAAACATAAAAGTGTGGGTCAATTATTATACAACCCCTATGTTTAATATTTTGTGGAATAACCATTGTTTGCAATTACAGCTAATAATCGTCTTTTATAAGACCTGATCAGGCCGGCACAGGTCTGTGGAGCTATCTTGGCCCACTCCTCCATGCAGATCTTCTCCAAGTTATCTAGGTTCTTTGGGTGTCTCATGTGGACTTTATTCTTGAGCTCCTTCCACAAGTTTTCACTTGGGTTAAGGTCAGGAGACTGACTAGGCCACTCCAACACCTTGACTTTTTCCCTCTTGAACCAGGCCTTGGTTTTCTTGGCTGTGTGCTTTGGGTCGTTGTCTTGTTGGAAGATGAAATTACGACCCATCTTAAGATCCTTGATGGAGGAGCGGAGGTTCTTGGCCAAAATCTCCAGGTAGGCCGTGCTATCCATCTTCCCATGGATGCGGACCAGATGGCCAGGCCCCTTGGCTGAGAAACAGCCCCACAGCATGATGCTGCCACCACCATGCTTGACTGTAGGGATGGTATTCTTGGGGTCGTATGCAGTGCCATCCAGTCTCCAAACGTCACGTGTGTGGTTGGCACCAAAGATCTCGATCTTGGTCTCATCAGACCATAGAACCTTGAACCAGTCTGTCTCAGAGTCCTCCAAGTGATCATGAGCAAACTGTAGACGAGCCTTGACATGACGCTTTGAAAGTAAAGGTACCATACAGGCTCGTCTGGAACGGAGACCATTGCGGTGGAGTATGTTACTTATGGTATTGACTGAAACCAATGTCCCCACTGCCATGAGATCTTCCCAGAGCTCCTTCCTTGTTGTCCTTGGGTTAGCCTTGACTCTTCGGACAAGCCTGGCCTCGGCATGGGAGGACACTTTCAAAGGCTGTCCAGGCCGTGGAAGGCTAACAGTAGTTCCATAAGCCTTCCACTTACGGATGATGCTCCCAACAGTGGAGACAGGTAGGCCCAACTCCTTGGAAAGGGTTTTGTACCCCTTGCCAGCCTTGTGACCCTCCACGATCTTGTCCCTGATGGCCTTGGAATGCTCCTTTGTCTTTCCCATGTTGACCATGTCTGAGTGCTGTTCACAAGTTTGGGGAGGGTCTTAAATAGTCAGAAAAGGCTGACAAAAGAGATCTTTAATCCACACATGTGAAGCTCATTATTCTTGGTGCCTGAACTACTTCTTAATACTTTAGGGGGACCAAACAGAATTCTTGTGGTTTGAGGGGTTGAATAATAAATGACACTCTGAATTAACTTTTAACGTTTAAAAAAAAATAAATAAATAAAAAATTTGCTGCAGTGCATTTCCCACTTCCAGGCTCATCTGCAGTACAAATGTCACAATGCCAAGTTAACTCTGCATGTGTCAACCAGCTAAATCTGCAGGGGGTTGAATACTACTTGTAGGCACTGTATCAACATGAAGTACCTGCAAAAAAAAACTGGCATACATCATATTACTAGGTACAGTAAAAAAACAGAAATGTAGACATTTTTGCAAATTTATTAAAAAGAAAAACTGAAATATCACATGGTCATAAGTATTCAGACCCTTTGCTCAGACACGCATATTTAAGTCACATGCTGTCCATTTCCCTGTGATCCTCCTTGAGATGGTTTTACTCCTTCATTGGAGTCCAGCTGTGTTTAATTAAACTAATGGGACTTGATTTGGAAAGTCCTAATGGTTGTCATTAGCTCTGCCCATCGGTGCTTCTGTTACATGATTCCGGGGCACCGATAGGTTGGCATGACAACCAGGGGTCTGCTGAAGCCCTGCTATGTGTAACACAAGCGATCAGACGATAGCAACTTCAAGTCTCCTAAAGAGACTTTTGAAGCATGTAAAAAGTAAAAAAAAAAAGTTTTTAAAAATATAAAAAAATTAAAAAATATGAAAGTTCAAATCACCCCCCTTTTGCCACATTCAAAATAAAACGAAAATAAAGCGAAAATGCAAAAAAGGAAAAACTCAAGGTGATAAAAGGGTTAAAACATTTAGGCCTCCTTCTGCGACCCGGTATCCAAATTTATTGCATACCACCTTCACCCGTTGGTCGAGACTCTGCCCTCCTATGTTAGGGACACTACAGACATCTTGAGGAGACTGGATGGCCTCACGCTGGAGCCGGACATGCTGCTGGTCACGGCAGATGTGGAATCCCTCTACACGTGCATTGAACACTGTCATGGACATGAACAGTGTAGAACCATCATTATGGACCCTAATTATGGAACTTTTGGAGTTTGTATTGATTCATAATTATTTTACTTTCAAAGACAGGATTTTCTTACAGAAACGCGGCACTGCAATGGGTGCAGTGTGCTCACCATCTTCGCAAATCTCTTCCTCGGATATTGGGATGTTTTCGGGGATGGCGCGTGCTGCCTCCAAGGCGCAGTGCTGGTACCACTATATTGACGACCTTCAGATTATTTCGCAAGGATCTATTGGCGAACTTCATGACTTCATGGCTCAGCTGAATTTAAATCAGTTTAATATTAAACTTACATATAAATTCCATAGAAGACAAATAGATTTTCTGGATATCCAAATTAATGTCCAAGCGGATGACAGGATTCATACTGACGTTTTCTGAAAAGAGACGTTGGTGGACACCCTGTTACATTCATCCTCAGCACACACGTTCTCAACCATATGGGCTGTCCCATATGAAAGAATGATAAGCTTATTTAACCATGATATAAAGATAAGCCAGGAACCAGTGGAAGTTATCCCCTGACGAAGCAGCGCAGAGACGCGGCGATACACGTGGGGCATGGGGCTCTGGTCCTTCATCCTTTCCACATGACTGGTATACTTTAGCACTGACGGGGTACACATGTCTACATCTCTTTCTACTGGGCATTATATCCTGCATATGCGGATGTGTTATATCTAGATATATGCAGATGGGGCGGATCAACTTACCTTACGCTGAATATAGGCTATAGATAGTATTTATTTCAGATATTTATCACTGTATATTGATAATAAGAGACCTTTTGCATTAATGGGATTTTATATAAGAATACCTTGTAAGACTATTGTGCTATTTTGCAGGAGCATTAAGGATTTGATATTACCCGCTTATTTATATTAGACATTGGGTTCTTATATTGCACAAACCTTGATGATTAGGTGGCAAAAAAATCACGTTGTGGCTATTGTTTTTTCTGGTTTATCCTTTACAGTGTTCATGGTCTCTCTTCTGTAAATTTTATCTGTGTATTTTGATATGTTATGTACGCATGTATTTATTGCATGATATACAGAGTGTTGTCTATTTATTGCACTATATGAATTGGTGACCATCTATTAACTTAAGCAGTCATGAGGGCCAGACCCCTTTGTGTCTATATACTTTTTAAATGTTTTTAAATGTTTTGTCTACGAAGTTTCTGGAATAAAATTATACCTTTTATATATAAAAGTGTGCTGCTCCGTGCATGTGGTTCTTTTCTCTTTTACTTGGGTCCCATATGAAAGGATGAGACACATGTGTTCTACCAACTAATTGTTTGAAAAACAGGCGGGTAATCACCGTGACAGGTTTAGTGCACGTGGGTATAGAAATAGAATTATCAAGAGAGGATATCAGTGAGCCAAGAACAGTAACCATGGGAAGCTGCTGTCCGGCTCCAAAAGGGATCAGATGAACCCCCTCAAATAAGGTTCATATCTACATTTAATAGCCAACGGGAGAACAATCAAAAAATTTGATGTAAACACTGGCCTATTCTAAAAACAGAACCAACTATTGGTAAACTGTTGCCTGAAAGGCCTCAGCTCACAAGTGGAAGGAGAAAAAATCTGAAGGAGCTGTTGGTCAAAAGCCACTATGTTGCTCGACTGTCTTTCCCTTTTTATACGGGTAAAACAAGGTGGGGTTGTTACCCATGTGGCTTGTGTATGGCTTGCCGGACAACCACATTTATCCCGGCAGATGGCAGACAGGAATATAAAATGAAGGACTACATCTCATGCAGCAGTAATCATGTGTGGCATTGCACCACATGTCCCTGTGGCATGATTTATGTGGGTCGTACATCACGGGATCTACGTGATCGAACTAGAGAACATGTAAGGGACATAAAGGCAGCACAAAGTGCTGACAATGTTTCACTCCTCAAGACAATCCCTCGTCATTTTAGGCTGCACCATGGCTGCAATCCAGACAATCTGAAAATCAGGGGGATTGTGGTAGTAGAGGCGGTGACCTCAGTAAAAATTTGGCATAGCTGGAATGCAGCTGGACTGTCAAGTTAGAGACTAGTGTTGAGCGAACATGCTCGACACTGCTCGGTACTCGCCCGAGCCTCACGCTACTCGGGATGTTCGGTGAGCACCGAGCATTTCCGGGTTACTCGGGCGGGAGCTCGGGTCTCTGCCCTGCATGTTTGGCGCTCTTTACAGAGCCAATAAACATGCAGGGATTGCCAGCCAGTCACTGTAATGCCGCAGCCATGTTGTTTGTGGGCATTACAGTGATTGGCTGGCCGCACAGCGTCACCTCGAGTATTTAAAACCAGGCGCCGCCATCTTGGACACAGTCACTCCGGATCAGACAGTGTAGGGACAGCGCTGCTGATTTAGGGAGAGATATATCCTGCAAAATAGTTAGTGTAGGGTCTGTAAACGCTGCCAGATCAAACAAACAGTCCTTCTCAGGACTAATATCCATCCCAGGTATATCAGGCAGGCAGGCAGGCAGGCTGTATAGGAGACGCAGTGGTTATACCAGCAAACGCTGCATTACAGTCCTGTGTGCTGCTCCTGTTGCTGAAATTGCTGGACTTAGCTCCAGGTCCCGGGGGCCAGGAAAAATCCTTTTTTTTTATCTAAATCCTCTTTTTTTTTTCCTCCTTCACTTTGTATAAATACCCATCTTATTAACCTTTTGGTGCCCCCCCCCCAAAAAAAAGCATGCCTCTGATTTTTCAGACACAAATATATCTGTTGAAAATAGTCTGGTGTAGGCCAGAGAAATAGAAGTGTGGTTTTGCAGTTCTATGGGCCATTTGTATCTAAAAAAAACAGTTTGAGTGTGTCGCTCACTGTTCAGCCGCAAATATTTATATATTTTAAAAAGCCTGGTATACACCAGTAAATTATTACTGTGGTTTTGATGTTCCACGGTAAAACATCTCTATTATCCTGTTTTTGGCATTTTTTGCTGTATAAAAATAATAAGTGTCTCCCTGATTTTTCAGACACAAATATATCTGTTGAAAATAGTCTGGTGTAGGCCAGAGAGACAGAAGTGTGCTTTTGCTGTTCCATGGTAAAAAATCTCTATTATCCTGCTTTTTGCATTTCTTGCTGTAAAAAAAAAAAATAGTGTCTCCCAGATTTTTCAGACACAAATATATCTGTTGAAAATAGTCTGGTGTAGGCCCGAGAAATACAAGTGTGGTTTTGCAGTTCCATGGTACAGACCTCTCTATTATCCACTTTTGGGCCATTTGTATCTAAAAAAAATAGTTTGATTGTGTCGCTCACTGTTCAGCTGCAAATATATATATATTTTAAAAAGCCTGGTATACACCAGTAAATTATAACTGTGGTTTTGCTGTTCCATGGTAAAAAATCTCTATTATTCAGGTTTTGGTAGTTTTTTCCGTAAAGAAAAACAGTAGTGTCTCCTGACTGTTGTGTCACAAAAATATATCTGTTGAAAATAGTCTTGTGTAGGCCCGACATCCCAGTGTGGTTTCGCAGTTCCATGGGTCAAATCGCTGTACTGTCCAGTTTTGGGCCTTTGGTATCTAAAAAAAAAGCAGTTTGAGTGTGTCGCTCACTGTTCAGCCGCAAATATCTCTATTTAAAAAAGTGTGGTATACCCCAGTAAACAATAACTGTGGTTTTCCTCTTCCACGGTTCTAATCTACTCTTTATTACCCTTTTTCCATTGATAGTGCAAGTGTAAGCTATTTTACTTCATTTACAATGGTCAAGGCGCGTGGCAAGGGACGTGGAAGTGGACGTTCTGGTGATGGTTCGTGCAGAGGACGGGGCCGTGGCCCAGGTGAAAATGTGCCACAACCAACAGCCACATCTTCTCGCTCCCACTTCTTGACCGAATTACTAGGGAAGCACAGAACAACACCAGTATTGAGTACTGATCAGTGTGAACAGGTTATTAATTGGATAGCAGACAATACTTCCAGTTACCTGGGCACCACCACCTCCGGTCTGTCTTCCACACGGTCAACTCTTAGTAGCCGTGAGTCTCGACCGCATACTCCTCCTCACCCTGATGCTCCTTCCTCCCACCATGCCGAGTGTCGTCAGACAGCAAGGGATCCCACACTTGGACACTCTGAAGAGCTGTTCACTGGTCCATTTCCATATTTGGGCCCCTCGCCTGATACTCTTGAAGTGGTGGAAGAGGAGATCCCATGTTGCGATGCCCAAATATTTTAACAGCCACGGCCACAGGAAGTCGACGTTGGCAATCTGTCACAAGAGGTGGACGATGACGAGACACAATTGCCAGGAAGTGAGGAGGAGGATCGTGGTGCGCAAGTGGAAGAGGAGGAGGTGGTGGATGATCTTGTAACTGACCCAACGTGGAAGGAGGACATGCAGAGTGAGTCCAGCAGCACACAGGGGGAGGGAGGCAGAGTACCCCAACAGGCAGGAAGAAGGAGTGTGGTGGCCGCAGACAGAAGGCAGGCAACCGTTCCCCGTAACACCAACACGAGGGACGTTGCCAGTACAAGCTGTAGGTCTTCCAGAGTCTGGAATTTTTTTAAAGACTCTGCTGATTAGAGATGAGCGTTGTTCTACTCGAACTGTTCGCCAATCTCAAATTCGAGCTGTTTTGGGCGGTGTTCGAGCCGGTCGGCGAACACGAACAATTTGAGAAAAATTCGGCTGTTCGAGGTTATGTTCGATAACTGTTCGTGCACCAAAATCATAACTGGATTTTTTCTCAGTAATGATGAAAATTAATGTTAATACGCAGTTTGAGTGTACAGCGGGGCGGGGGGAGGGGCAGGGGATGGATCTCTGCAGGAACAATGAAGATCTCCATTTTTTTTTCTCTTTCCCGCATTTGCAGTGGGGAGGTGCAATCTGTCAGCCTATCAGCAGCGCACACACGGAGCGAAGTGCTTTTTTTCACACAAGCAAGGGCATGTGTGATTGGCAGTGTATGTCACATGTCCTTGCCCTATAAGACCAAGCCATTTTCCCCGTCGCCACCATTTTCTCACTGCTGCAGCTGCGTGTTAGACGGCACCGCTGTTGCTGTGTGCGCTATACCTTGTTAAGTTCAAGCCAATTTTCGCACAAATATACAGATAGCTTGGGAGTAGGGAATAGTTGTGATTGCAGTCCTTTTAAGGACTAGGTTACAGCATTTCCTACGACTTTTATCAAGCAGGTCTGTGCTCTTAAATAGATAGATTGTGGGAGTAAAGACTAATTGTAATTGGAATCCTTTTCAGGACTAGGTTACATCAGTTCCTATCAGTTTTTGCCAGGCAGGTCTGTGCCAGTGCTGTGCAAGTTTTTTTCACAGCATTTGGCTGAATCTAGCAAAGCTAATCCTTTTTGGCCTATTGCAGAGTGTGTTAGTCAGTGGAGTAGCCTATCTGTGTTGCAAGATATACCACCTGTGTATAGAATACCAATTTTTTTACTGCACCTAGTGAAGTAAAATCTTTTGGGCATAGCATCATTCTATTAGTCCATCTATACTGACCTCCATCAGGTTGCAAACTGAATATAATTTTTTTCTGCATCTAGCTCTGAAAAAATATTTGGGCTTCTAGCAGTGTGTGGGACTTGGTCTATTAGTCCATCTATACTGACCTCCATCAGGTTGCAAATTAAAAATAATTTTTTTCTGCATCTAGCTCTGAAAAAATATTTGGGCTTCTAGCAGTGTGTGGGACTTGGTCTATTAGTCCATCTATACTGACCTCCATCAGGTTGCAAATTAAAAATAATTTTTTTCTTCATTTATCTCTGAAAAAATATTTGGGCTTCTAGCAGCGTGTGGGACTTGTTCTATTAGTCCATCTATACTGACCTCCATCAGGTTGCAAATTAAAAATAATTTTTTTCTGCATCTAGCTCTGAAAAAATATTTGGGCTTCTAGCAGTGTGTGGGACTTGGTCTATTAGTCCATCTATACTGACCTCCATCAGGTTGCAAATTAAAAATAATTTTTTTCTGCATCTAGCTCTGAAAAAATATTTGGGCTTCTAGCAGTGTGTGGGACTTGGTCTATTAGTCCATCTATACTGACCTCCATCAGGTTGCAAATTGAATAAAAAAATTTTCTGCATCTAGCTCTGAAAAAATATTTGGGCTTCTAGCGGTGTGTGGGACTTGGTCTATTAGTCCATCTATACTGACCTCCATCAGGTTGCAAATTAAAAATAATTTTTTTCTGCATCTAGCTCTGAAAAAATATTTGGGCTTCTAGCAGTGTGTGGGACTTGGTCTATTAGTCAATCTATACTGACCTCCATCAGGTTGCAAATTAAAAATAATTTTTTTCTTCATTTAGCTCTGAAAAAATATTTGGGCTTCTAGCAGTGTGTGGGACTTGTTCTATTAGTCCTTCTATACTGACCTCCAGCAGGTTGCAAATTGAATATAATTTTTTTCTGCATCTAGCTCTGAAAAAATATTTGGGCTTCTAGCAGTGTGTGGGACTTGGTCTATTAGTCCATCTATACTGACCTCCATCAGGTTGCAAATTGAATAAAAAAAATTTCTGCATCTAGCTCTGAAAAAATATTTGGGCTTCTAGCGGTGTGTGGGACTTGGTCTATTAGTCCATCTATACTGACCTCCATCAGGTTGCAAATTAAAAATAATTTTTTTCTGCATCTAACCCAGCCAATAGTTTTGGCCTAATACCACAGTTTGGCCACTCAGCTCTGCTCGGTTACCATCCATTGTTTTTTTGTGCAAACAACTCCAGAGTTGTGAATTAGTTAACCACCAAAATGAGTGGACAAAGGCCTGCTGCTGGTGGAAAGGGGAATAGGCGTGTTGGGAAGGGGAAAAAAGGTTGTGTCCGTGGGGTAGGTGCAGAAGAAAGACCATCTTCCAGCCAAACTAAAATGTCTACTTCTTTTAGCGGACAATGTGATAAGATCCCTTTCTTACGGCCACGCCAATCGCTACAAATTCCAGATGAGGCACAAAAACAGCAGTTGCTTCAACGGATATCAAGTGCTCCTTTAAGTGGGCTCTCCTCCACATCAACTTCAACATCACAAATACTCCAGTCCTCAAAGGTGTCACCCAAATCGCACTTGCTTCCTCACAGCTCCCAAATCTCCAGCTGCCCGTCTGAGTATGAGGTAGAACAGATGGTTGAGTCTGCAGAGCTGTTTACTCATACTATAGCCTGGGAATCAGAGGTCGACTCCAGCGCTTCTGTGAATCCAGACGAGGAAATGATCTGCACTGATGCCCAGAATCTTTATGAGTCGGATCCAGGACCAGACGCAGAAGGTTCTGACCATAATGTAGACCCTCATTCCCAAACTGTAACTCCTGTTGGTGGAGACAATGAGGAAGACGATGATAAGACTCAAATACCTGATTGGAGCGACAACTTTAGTTTTTTGTCAGGGCAGGAACAGGTTGGCTCTGAGGACGACGGGTGTGATAACGCACAGGGTGATGATGATGAGGTCGGAGATCCCACTTACTGTCAACCCACAGTCAGCCAAGAGATGAGGTCAGCAGAGGAGGTGGAGGAAGATGCTAGTGACGACGAGGTCAGGTTGCGCCTTCCTGGACAGAGACGTAGTACTGGAATCACGTCAACAACTGCATCCTCAAACACAACTCTGCCTCTCACCACAAGTCGTGGTGGCTCTTCAGATCGCATGGGTGCTAAGCCTTGCATAGCCTGGGCATTTTTTCAGATCGATAAAGATGACCCAACTCGTGTTATCTGTAACATTTGTCAGCAAAAGCTAAGTAGAGGCCAAAAAATACATAGTTTGAGTACTTCATGCATGAACCGGCACATGGACATGAAGCATAAGTTGCAGTGGGAAGCTCAGTGTGCTACAATGTGGCCTAGCCGGTCGGGCCAACCACCGTCTGCCATATCTTGTGCATCCGCGGCCTCTTCATCCTCTGTGACTGGGGGGACAGCAGTCACACCTGTTTTGGGGCGCAGACCTGCCACCTCTTTACCCGCAACAGCCAGCGTGATTGGCAGGTCATCATTTTCTTTGGAGGTGGTAACACCAGCTGGTCTTGAGCGCTGTCCGACATCGATAGCACCACCTTTGGATCAAGGCAACCTAACATGTCCGCCTGCATCTTCCTCACAGACCGGCAGTTTGCCGGGGACACCCTTATCAACCCCGTCTAAGCACAATAGCCAGCCCTCGGTCCCTCAGATGTGGACAAGTAAAAGACCATTTCCTCCTAGCCATGAGAAAGCTAAGAGGTTGAATTTCACCATCTGCAAGCTCTTGGCTACAGAAATGCTGCCTTTCCGCCTGGTGGACACAGAGGATTTTCGAGACCTTATGTCCATCGCAGTGCCCCAGTACCAGATGCCCAGTCGGCACTACTTCTCAAAGAAAGGTGTGCCTGTGCTCCACCAGCATGTCGCACACAACATCACCGCTTCTTTGAGAAACTCTGTGTGTGACAGGGTACATTTCACCACAGACACTTGGACGAGTAGGCATGGACAGGGGCGTTACATGTCGCTGACTGGGCACTGGGTAACTATGGTGACAGCAGGACAAGGGGCTGCTGTCCAAGTCTTGCCGTCCCCACGAGTTGTGCGTCAATCCTCTTTATGTCAAAGTTCCTCCACTGCTTCTGCCTCCTCAACCTCCTCTCGGTCTTCCACCTGCACCCAAAGCCTGTCTGGTCATGCCACAAGCTTTCTAACTGCGCAGAAGGGATCCTGCACACCTCCTTACTATGCTGGCAGTAGGGCTCAATGTCATCAGGCGGTTTTTACATTGAAATGTCTGGGAAATGTGAGTCACACAGCTGAGGAGTTGTGGTCAGCTCTGGAGAACCAATTTCATGAATGGTTGTCTCCACTGGACCTGAAACCAGGGAAGGCCGTGTGCGACAATGCTGCAAACCTGGGTGCGGCCCTTCGCCGGGGCAATGTCACACACGTGCCTTGTATGGCTCACGTGTTGAACCTGGTTGTCCAGCAATTTTTAGCCCACTATCCCAGACTAGATGGCCTTCTGCAGAGGGCACGGTCGCTGTGTGCTCACTTCCGCCGTTCGCATCCCGCAGCTCAGCGACTTACATCTCTACAGAAGTCGTTGGGCCTGCCACTTCACCGGCTAAAATGCGATGTGCCTACCCGGTGGAATTCAACTCTGCACATGTTGCAGCGACTGTGGCAGCACCGACAAGCCCTGGTGCAATACGTTCTGACGTATAGCCTGGGCCAACGAGATTCAGTGGTGGGGCAAATCACGCTGGAGGAGTGGTCTCAGATCAGGGACCTATGCACCCTTCTGCACAGTTTTGAAATGGCGACGAAGATGTTTAGTGCTGACGATGCCATTATCAGCATGACTATTCCGGTGATTTACATGCTGGAGCACATGTTAAACAGAATTCGGAGTCAGGTGGTGGCACAAGAGGAGGTGGAGGAAGAAGAGGAGGAGGAGTTGTATGCGGAAGGGCTAACATCTGCAAGGTCCAGACGGTCGTCAGCACCAAGGCGGCAGGCATGTGAGGGTGGGGGAGATGATTTTACCAGGGCGCATGGTAGCAGCCAAACTAGTGAGGAAGGTGCAGGAGCCCAGGAAGAAGTGGAGGACGAACTGATGGAAGACTCATCAGATGAGGGAGACCTTGATCACATTTCTGTTGTGCGAGGTTGGGGGGAGAGGACAGAGGAAGGAAGCATGATTGTTACCTCGCCATCAACACAACAGGGACTTGGTGCTCCTGGATGCGCAACACACGAGTGCCTTCTTGCTGCACTACCTGCAACATGACCCTCGAATTGTGAGAATTAGAAATAATCCTGACTACTGGGTTGCCACACTGTTAGATCCCCGGTACAAAAGTAAATTTGCAGAAATTATTCCTGCCATAGAAAGGGATGCACGCATGCAGGAGTATCAGCAGAGACTGTTGCAGAATCTTACATGTGCTTTTCCACAAAATACCAGTGGTGCACGTAGTGAATCTCACAGTTCCAACTTGCCAACCGTGGGACCGTCAAGTGTTCAGCACTCAAACCGTAACAGAACCACAGTATCTGCTGGTAACATCAATTTTGCGGAATCATTTCACCACTTTTTTAGCCCATCCTTTGCAAGGCCACAGGAGACAAGAAGTCTGACACATAGTCAACGCCTAGAGACGATGGTACAGGAGTATCTCCAAGTAAACATTGAAGCCACGACTGTGTCACTGGACCCTTGCTCTTTTTGGGCTTCCAATCTGGATAAATGGCCGGAGCTAGCCACTTACGCCTTGGAGATCTTGTCATGCCCCGCAGCCAGCGTTCTGTCTGAACGTGTGTTCAGCGCTGCTGGTGGTGTGCTGACAGATAAGCGCACGCGGCTCTCCACTGATAATGTAGACAGACTCACGTTCATAAAGATGAACAAATCATGGACCGAAACGACTTTTCTACCCCTGTGTCATCCTGGGGAGAGTAAAAGCTTGATGATTGGTTAAAATCACCCTACCAACCGTTTTAAGCTTTCAAATTACTAATCATGTTTATCTGTATCTTGACTGGAAAATAATTTGGGCTTTGTAGCAGTGTGCAGCACTGATCCTATTAGGCCATCTATAATAAGCTTCACCAGATTTAAAATTAAAAATAATTTTTAGCTGCATCTAGCCCGGAAAATAATTTTGGGGCTCCGAGATGCGCAAGACACATAAGTGCCTTCTTGCTGCACTACCTGCAGCATGACCCTCATATTGTCAGAATTCGAAGTAATCATGACTACTGGGTTGCCACACTCTTAGATCCCCCAAACTTTTCGATCAACCTTTTCATTTTAATAAAGACCAAAAAAATGGTCATTTTTGAAATTATAAGCATTAGCAGGTTGTTAGAAACTGAAATCAAACAGTTTTCAACTCAAAACTTTATTCTAGGTGATGTTACATTTTAACATAGGACCCCTTGTTCGAAAGGAGCTTCTGAACTCTCTCGTCCATTGAATTTGTCAGGTTTTGGATGGTTTCTGCTTCAATTGTTTTGCATGAGGACAGAATACCCTCCCAGAGCTGTTGCTTAGATGTGAACTGCCTCCCGCCATCATAGACACTCCTTTTAATGATGCTCCAAAGGTTCTGAATGGGGTAGAGGTCAGGGGAGCATATGGGTCACACCATAAGTTTGTCCCCTTTTATGCCCATATCAGCCAGAGATGCAGATGTTTTATGTGCAGCATGAGATGGTGCATTATCATGCAGAAAAATGATCTTGCTGTGAAATACACGGTTCTTCTTCTTGAACCATGGCAGGAAGTGCTGTTTGAGAAAATCCACATACATTATGGAGTTCATCTTTAGCGCCTTCAGGGATCCTAAAGGGGCCGACAATCTCTCTCCCCATGATTCCAGCCCAAAACATTACTCCACCTCCTCCTTGTTGGCGCTGTAGCCGTGTTTGCGTGGGGTGTCCATCAACCAGCCATCCTCCACTCCATTCATCTGGACCATCGAGCGCTGCACGGCACTCATCCGTGAACAAAACAGTTTTGAAATCAGTCTTCATGTAATGTTTGGCCCACTGGAGCCGTTTCTGCTTGTGTGAAGTGGATAGAGGAGGTCGACAGGATGGCGTATGCACAGCTGCAAACCTCTGAAGGACCCTGCATCTTGTTGTTCGGGGGACGTTGGAGGCACAAGCAGCTTCAAAAACTTGTCTGCTGCTATGACAAGGCTTTTTTGCCGCTGCTCTTTCAACCTGACGTAATTGCCTGTAGGAAAGAGTCCTCAATTTGCCCTTATCAGCACGCACACGTGTGTACTGTGAATCAGCTACATACTTCTTGATTGCCAAGACACTTCATCCTGATCATCGCACAATGTTGATTGTAGTCATGCCTTGACCTAAACACTCCACAATTTGTTGCTTCTCAGCAGCCGACACATCCTTTTTCTTTCCCATTTTGGCAGAAAATGTAGGCTGCTTAATAATGTGAGAGAGCCTTCTTAAGTAGTCTTGCCTTTCATTGGACACACCTGCCAAACTAATTAGCACAGGTGTCTGCAATTGCTTACAGTGATATAAAGAGCCCTGACACACATCACCATCAATGAGTTTAACTGACAAACAAACAAATTCTTCCCTTATCACTCCTAAACACTTTTTGCATAATAATTTGGAACGCGGTGTACATGTGCTTTTCCACAAAACACCAGTGGTTCACGTAGTGAATCTTACAGTTCTAACTTGCCAACCGTGGTCTGTATGGAATTGTTCAATAAAGGGCCCAAAATTAAGATAACATAGATGGGAGAGGTCTCTATGAATAGGAATTCCTAAGTATTTGATACCCTGTGAGGGCCAGGCAAAGGGAAAGTTGGACTGGATGGAATCCTATATGGATTTAGGGAGGGAGACATCGAGGGCCTCAGACTTCGCTGCATTGATTTTAAAATTTTACCATGTAACAAAGTGATCTATTTCAGCCATAACAGCAGGGATGGATATATGTGATTGAGTGATATATACTAGGACATCATCAGCAAATAGAGAGCACTTGTACTCGGTGCCTCCCACCTCAATCCACCTAATATTGGGGTTATGGCGAATTGATGAGAGCAGGTGCTCCGTCACTAGGATGTATAAGAGAGGGGACAGAGGACATCCCTGCCTTGTCCCATTGGTGATTGTGAAAGGTGATGAAAATGTTCTGACTCACCCCCTGGGCCTTGGGACACCCGGAGCCGGACCCTTTTTGGTGGATGCTGGTGGTTGTAGTCTTCGTGGCGGCGATCCGGTTCCGTGGCTCAGGGCGGTCAAACCAGTGGCGGAACTATTTATGTGGTTTTGATGTTTAAATGTCCGACTACGCCACCCGTGGATTGCGGTCAGAGTGAACCGCCGCTACAGGGCAGACCGCTAAGGCTGGTGTTGTGGGTGCAGCAGAGCGTAGCATAACTCCCCACGGGAGGAGTATAGCCTCAGGGCAGTGTATGCGGAGGATGGGGGTGATGGTGCAGGGCAGCAGCAGTAACGACACGGAGTCAGTGATGCAGTTCAGGGCCTTTACTCACAGTTCTTATTATCCAGACCACGTCTGCAGGTAACGGCTGCACACGTCGTACTGTGCTCACCAGGTGAGGGGCTCAGACAACTCCCAGATAACTTTGGAGCGCTTCACAGGACCCCCTTTGTGTGTCCTTTGTCTGGCCTTTCTTACCAACACTTCTTTCCGGCTGCCTCGGGCCTCCTCTTGGTAAACTTGGCGCCAGTTTCCCTGACCCTATGTGGTGCCTTCCTAGCGGGTGGAGCAAGGGGCTGCGCCACATAAAATGTCAGAGCCTCCGGTTTCTAGCTGAGGGTCGTTTCCTGCCTCCACTAGTTCGGGGACCGGTCTCCCCCTTTGGCCTGACCCCTCCACGCAGGTGGATTCGGGCGTGCGGTGGCGACTCGCCCGTCCGCACCCCTGGGATCCCTTCATTCCTCGTTCCTGGAGCCTTCTCCGCTCCTCTTCCTTCCTTCTCCCTCTTCCAGGCCTGGACCTCTGTTACTAGGCCCGCCTCCAGAGCAGAGCTCATGCAGAGCCCCTGCTCCCTGCCACTTCTGCTCAGACTTCTCTGCACTGAACTAAGATGGTGCCCACCTTTTATACTCCCTTCTCAATGCACCCAGGAACTGCTTCCTCCCTGCTCCTGCACTACAGGGTTCCCCTTACTCAGTGTTCCCTCCCCCCACTCCAGCCAGGGACAGGGACTGTCGTACCCATCTCAGGGGCATATTGGTCGCCCTGCCCCACGGCAATGTGGTGTAATGCATGCAGGTGTCGGGTCCTGATCCACACTCCATCCTTACCTGAGAGTGAGATATCACACCTCTGGGTGAGGTGCAATACGTCTGTAGCAACCGAGCCCTTAGGGTGCTACAGTTCCATTTATCTTCAGCCTAGGTGACGTATTGCGATACAGGGCCGTGATTTTGGCTATAAAAGGGTCCCCTAGACCCCTACCCCAAGCTCTTTAAGAGAATCATATATGGAGTGCCAGGAGACTCTATGGAATGCTTTCTCAGCATCCAACGAGAGTATCTAATTACAAATTTTTAACTGCATCTAGCCCAGGAAATACTTTGTGCCTAGTAGCAGTGTCTGCTAGTCAGCGGATTATCCCGGCTGTTAAGCAAGCTACACCACCTGTAGTTTAGACACTTAATTTTTTCAAAGGAAATACTTCGGGACCATGGGATACTTAGTGAAGAGCATCAGGAGGCACCCCAAGGCATAGGGGCTGGGACTGGCAGTAGGATGCCTTGCGGTGGACAGCCGAGCTCGATCCTTATAAAAGCTTTTTAACTGCAGCAGCTTTAGTGGACGCTACTGGAGCTGGAATTACTGCGGCTGCTGGCATGAGACTTGCCCTCCAATAGATCCTTGTAAATGGATTTAAAGTGTATTCATTCAAATTAGAGAGACAATTTAAATTAAAAAGCTTAGAGCTGCCTCCACCACAGGGGGGCTCGCTCGACCCACCAGCGGACAGGCACCAGTATTGGGAGAGGTTGGCTGGCCGTCAGGGTTCACCGCGGCTCTGGCACAAACCCGGCGACACGGAGGTGGCACGGGCAGGAGCGGACTGGCCGTGTCGGCTTCTCACTTTTTGGATTTTAGAAGGGCATGACATGCCTATATCTGTGTCTCCCCCTCCTTTTACTCCTCCACCTCTTTTATTTTCGCATGACTATATGTACTTGTCACTTTTCCATGTGTTAGTTATGTCTTCTGAGCAGTTTGTCAGCTTTTGGACACCTTTGAAGGTGTTTTCTATGTGTTTCTATGTGTTTTTGTTTGCCTGCCATTGGTTTTAACGGTGTTCGAAGGTGTTCGACGAACAGTTCGACGAACAGTTCGGCGAACACACGGGTGTTCGACGAACCGAACTCGAACACTACGGGGGTGGCTCAACACTACTGCTGATAACCCCAAAAAGGCCATATGTTCCACCTGCCATGCCAGCATCAGACAAGACTACCAGCCTGACCACCGCCAGCATGATCAGGCACATGGCAGCAAAGCACCCGACTTTGTGGGGCGAAACCCAAGGTCCACGACCAGTGTCAGCGGGTGTCACCACTGCTTCTTCCACTGTTGTGCGTGCAATAGAACCCCCTGTTGTGTGTGCAAGGCAATCCCCTGTCCATACTGCATGTAAAGATGCCCCCTCCTCTCAGTCTTCACTTGTTATGGCAGTTTCTCAAGAAACAGCATCAATGGCCGTGTCCACGTCCCACCGCAGCGTTCAATTGTCCATATCCCAGACCTTTGAACGAAAGCGGAAATTCGCAGCTAACGCCCCACAGGCCACAGTCCTAAATTCGCACATTTCACGACTGCTTGCATTGGAAATGCTGCCTTTTGGGCTGGTGGAGACGGAATCCTTCCGCAATCTTATGGCGGTGGCCGTCCCTCGGTACTCGGTCCCCAGCCGACACTATTTTGCCCGGTGTGCCATCCCAGCACTACACAAGCACGTGTCCCAAAGCATCTGCCATGCCCTCAACAACGCAGTTACTGGGAGAGTCCACCTGACAACGAACACGTGGAAAAGTGCTTGTGGCCAGGGACGGTACATCTCTCTGACGGCACACTGGGTAAACATAGTGGAAGCCGGGACCCAGTCGGACCTTGGGACGGAACACATCCTCCCCACACCGAGGATTGCGGGCCCTATGTCAGTCAGAGTTGCCCCCACAGTGTACAGCTCCTGTGCATCCTCCTCCTCCTCCTCCTCCTCAAGTTCAGCCTCCATCTCAGATATCACCACATCAGTTACAAGCTGGAAGCATTGCAGTACTGCCTCCGCCAAGCGGCAACAGGCTGTGCTGAAACTCATAAGCTTAGGTGATAAACCTCACACTGCTTGTGAGTTGTGGACAGCTGTGAAAGAGCAGGCAGATCTGTGGCTGAGACCTCTGAACCTACATCCTGGCATGGTCGTGTGTGACAGTGGCCGTAACCTGGTGGCGGCTCTGAGGCGAGGTGAGATCACACACGTACCATGCCTGGCTCATGTGCTTAACCTCGGGGTTCAGCAGTGTCATAAATCGTACCCCGAGTTGCCAGATCTGCTCGTGAAAGTACGCCGCCTGTCAGCTCATTTTCGCAAGTCGGCTACAGCTTCCGCAGCCCTTGCTGTGTTGCAGCAGCGTTTGCAGCTTCCCGCACACCGACTGGTGTGTGATGTCCCCACACGTTGGAACTCTACCCTCCACATGTTGCAAAGGATTTGTGAGCAGAAGAGAGCAGTTGTGGAGTACCAGCTGCAACAAGGCCGTCGATATTCAGGTCTGACTCCACACATAAGACCTCAGGAGTGGACCTGGATGTCTGACATATGTACCATCCTGACAAACTTTGAGGAGGCCACCAAGATGGTGAGTGGCGATGACGCCATCATTAGTGTCAGCATCCCACTTGTCTGTCTTTTGCAACGCTCTCTGCAGAGAATTAAAGAGGAGGCTTTGCAGCCAGAGTATGATGAGATGGATCAAGAAGCCGTAGCGGGCGATTACACACAGCCCAGCCTCATCTCATCCCAATGTGCATTGGGGGACAAAGAGGGAGAGGAGGAGGAGGAGGAGGAAGAAAAGGAGCTGCTATCATGCGTTGTAGACGGTAGTACCTGTACAAGTGTCATACCGTCGGTTCAGCATGGGTGGCCTGAGGACAGGAGGGAGGAGGAAGAGGAGGAGGAGGAGGAGAGCATGGTCAGTCGTCATCTTGGTGAGGACACGGAAATCTTGCCCGTTACCAGTCTGGCACGCATGGCTGACTTTATGTTACGCTGCCTTAACCGTGACCCTCGCGTTGTCAAAATGTTGGGTGATAGACATTACTGGTTGGTGACACTTGTAGACCCCCGCTACAAGGAGAACTTTCACTCTCTTATTCCTGAGGTGGAGAGGTCTACAAAAATGGGGCAATACCAGAAGGCCCTTGCTGCAGAACTCTTAAAAAAATTCCCATCTGAACACGCTAGTGGCAGAGGTCACAGTTCGTTGCCCAACCAAGGTGTACCGGCCAGAGAGATGCAATTCCAATCCAGCAGAGGCAGGGGAACACTGTCAACGTTCTGGGACAGTTTTATGACACCCGCCCGACTTACAGGCCCTGAGGCGCGGGGTACTCTCACAAGGAGTGGAAAGTTTCAAAAGATGGTGAGGAAGTAGCTTGCCGATCGTACCAGAGTCCTCCGTGATTCCTCTGTGCCTTTTAATTATTGGGTATCCAAGCTGGACACTTGGAATGAACTCGCTCTGTACGCCTTGGAGGTCCTGGCCTGCCCTGCCGCTAGCGTGTTATCGGAGCGTGTTTTTAGTGCCGCTGGGGGAATTATAACTGATAAGCGCACTCGCCTGTCAACTGACAATGCTGACAAGCTGACCCTTATCAAAATGAACAAGGGCTGGATTGGGCCAGACTTCTCATCACCACCAAATGACAGCAGAGTAACATAAAGTCAAATCCACTGTGTTATTTCGGGAGGTGTATTCACATGCACCGCTTCACACCCACATATGGGTATATGCTTCCTCGTTTCGGCTGTTTAATCTTCTTCTCCTTATCCTCAGCCTCCACCACCACTATACCACCAGGGTGCCAGCATTGCAAGTTCCTCCATCCTAATTTTTGGCAGCTTTTGCTTGGAAAGCATAAGCAAATACCATGGGACACCCACTCCCCAATAATGGGACTTATGTTTGTAATATGCTGTACTGCATGGCTCTTGTAAGGGGCATTGCAAGTTGCTCCGTCCTAATTTTTGGCAGCTTTTGCTGGGAAAGCATAAGCAAATACTATGGGAGACCCACTCCCCAATAATGGGACTTATGTTTGTAATATGCTGTACAGCATGGCTCTTGTAAGGGGCATTGCAAGTTGCTCCGTCCTAATTTTTGGCAGCTTTTGCTGGGAAAGCATAAGCAAATACTATGGGAGACCCACTCCCCAATAATGGGACTTATGTTTGTAATATGCTGTACTGCATGGCTCTTGTAAGGGGCATTGCAAGTTGCTCCGTCCTAATTTTTGGCAGCTTTTGCTTGCAAGGCATTAGCAAATACTATGGGACACCCACTCCCCAATAATGGGACTTATGTTTGTAATATGCTGTACTGCATGTGCCGCGCCCCCTGGGCCGTGTGTACACGTGTGTGGGATACCCGGTGCCGGGTCTCTGGGGTCTGTAGTCTCTGTGGCGGTGACCCGGTCCCGTGGCTCAGGCTGGTCAAACCAGTGGCAATCTTTCTTAGGTTTTGAGGTTAATTGTCCAACTGCGCCACCCGTGGATTGCGGTCAGGGAGTACCACAGCTGCGAGGCAGACCGCTGAGGCTGGTGTTGTGTGCGCAGCATAAAATGGGATAACTCCCCTCGGGAGGAGTATAGCCTCAGGGCAGTGAGTGTGGATGATGGGGGTGATGGTGCACGAGTGCAGCAGGAATGACTCACAGTCTTTGCAGTGCAGTTCAGGGTCTTTACTGATGATTATAAGGTAGACCCTCCCGGGAGTACTGGCTAGCATAAGAGGCCTGGTCAGTCTGTGAGCAAGCAGGAGTTCCCTTGGCCAGGTGGAGTTGTAGGCCTCCCCGTCTGTCTGCACTCTTCCTAGCTACCTTGCTGTAAGCGGGTAGAAGTAGCCCACGTCCCTGAGTGTACCGTGTAGTGCTCACCCGTATGGCTGGTGACTTGGGGCCTTCTGTTAGCCTCCGCTCCACGATGGCGGTGCTGGTCCCTTGCACCAGGACAAATAGGGGCGGATGGAACTGAGTATGGATACCTCGCTGCCGAAGCAGCCATGAGGTAGTGGCCATCTACGGCCTCCTCTAAACTAAAAGGCCCCATTTCAAGTACAAGCTAGCAGTATGAATTGCAGTCTGGGGGTGGGTGGGTGGCAGGCTGCACACTTACACTTGCATTAAAAGAAAACATAGCAGATGCTAACTTCTGTCATCATCATCATGCTCCTCACCTTGGCACTCTCAACTACACCGATGGAGAAGTCAGGGCCCACCGGAGGAGTCTGGTTCTCTGGTGGGCTCGTCCAATGCTGCCTAAAGCAGTCCGGGCTAAGAAAAGTGTGTGGGGGGATGTTCCAAGGAGAAATGGGGGCGGCTGGGGACCGTTTATGGACACCCGACTGCCCCCAGGCGGCTGGGGACCGTGTGGACACTCGGCCGCGGGGTGGCTGGGGACTGAGTATGGACACCCGGCCGCCGGGCGGCTGGGGACTGAGTATGGATTCCAGGCCGCCAACACAGCCATGACGTGGTGGCCAGATTCCACCTCCACATGCCTAAAAGGCCCAATTTCAAGTTCAAGCAAGCAAGCAGTATGGTATTGCAGCCAGTGGGTGGGTGGGAGGCAGGCTGCATACTTGCGCTTGTATTGCAAGGAATGGGGGAGGTACAATTGAACACTGCCCTGGGACTAGAACTTGCATGGGGATAGTTGCAAGTCTGCATCTTCTGATGCAGCAAGGATCACTTATGATGGGCACACTTTTAGACAGTGACCTGTGAGTCAGAGATGCTTCCAGGGGTCTTCCCCATGCTGTTCCCATGTCTTTTCAGCACTTTATGCATGTGTCACACAGCACATGGCCAGATAAGGTTGTAAAATGTTAAAATGACATTTCCCGGTGAATGCATTTGTCATAGTTGAAAGCAATACAAAAGTGCAAAAACGCATAAAAAATGCTACTTGTGAACATAGCCGAAGGTGTGGAGGAGTATTTTTGTTTTTGGTCATTTATTTTAACTTATACACAAGTCTTTTCCCTGGAAAGGATGTTCCTTAACATATTTCACAGGAAAAAAGTTTCACTTTCGTTTTATTGTGAGCCTGTAAAAGTGGCTTAATACCTCTGACCACGTTGACAGCAGTGACCTGGGGGTCAGAAATGCTTCCTGGGGCGATCCCCATGCTGTCCCCATGTCATTTGAGCACTGTCACTATCGTTTTGGGCACTTGTTAGGCTTTTAAAAGACTGCCGGGGGTGCCACCGCAAAAATGCTCGAGTCTCCCATAGACTAACATTGGGCTCGTTGCTCGGCCCGAGCATCGAGCACCCGAGCATTTTAGTGCTCGCTCAACACTATTAGAGACCATTACTCCATCTGGTGTCAATGAAAAATTGAGTATCTCATAATTTTTATTATGATTTATTCATACCTCTCTTCCTTTTTAAGGATTATAGCCTCTGGAGTTTTTTTAATTATGTATTTTCTATTTTATTTTAATCTAGTAGCTGACCATATTGATAACTGAATTGGATTATGATAATCATTCCTCTATTTTTGATTTATGGGGAAATACATTTCTAGGAGTTAGGCATCTGACCAGCCGCCTTGACATGTACCATCTATTAATGACATCTTTACACTGTATTAATCTGTAAAATATAACATTTTCTCCTTCACCAACAGTTTGCTGGTGTTGAATGTTTGAGTATGCTTTTTCTTGGTATTTGTCTACTTTATACGTCGTCTTATAATTCAAAATATCCCCCTTTCCCTTTCTTTGTGCCCCATGTTCCTTATATTTTCCACTTTTTTTGTTTCAACCTGTCTCCTCCTTTTTCTTCACCCTCTTTTTTCCCCTCCATCCCCATCTTCTTTCCCTTCATATGCAGTTTGGGCCAAAAAGGTTGCCCTCTTCAAACATGTCCACCGAGCAACAGGCAAGATATACAATTTTCCCTTTTTAAATATGGCCGCAGCTGTGTGCGCATGCGTGCGGACTCTCCTACCTGCCTCTGTCGCCGAAGGTATCACAGGAACTTTTTTCCTGACACGCATCGCTGCCAAGATCCGCCGGAAGTAACGTACATGGCTGTGGTGGTTCTGCCCACATGCGCTGAATCAATGCTGCGCTCATTTCAAACACCTGATCTGACAGAGGGTGGGGGTATACATATATATATTCCACCTTAACAAACATATAACACTGGCCCCTCGAGGAAGCCAATGTGAAACACGCACCAGGGCTCTTCCTGACACGCACAGGCACATCTGCACTTCATGGGTAAGAATCATTCTTCTCTCCCTTTTATTATCACGGGTGTGTCAGAGGTGATAGACAGTCGTCCTGCAGTTGGTTGCAGAAGATCTCTACGTTTGGCATTACTGACAACTTCTTAGAGGCTGGCTGTCTCTAGGACCCAGCAGCTACCTCCCTCTGACTAATTAGCTCCCTGGCCTGAGTGTATAAATACCTTGTGTGTTTGAGATGGAAGTGCCGATGAGATTCATTACTATTTGTGAGGCTTTAGCAAGAGCAGTACTTTGTCCTCTTTGTAGCTCGAGGCCGTGTGCACATTTGTCTGGAGTCGTCTAAAGCTAAGCAATTCTCCCCTGTTTGTCTACCCTTGTTGTCTATAGAGTTTAGTGGAGATCGACTAGTGCTCATCTCCTCCCTTCCTTAGCCATATGCCAGGAAAAGTCAGGGCGAGGCACGCATGTGGCGACTGGTGAAGAGTCAATATAGAGACGGTAGTTGAGACAGGAGGACACTAGACCAGTCTAGGAGGTCTCCAGTCCCCCTTTTCCCTAGTGTCTGGACTCCCTTTCCCTTTTCCCTCTGTGTTTTTCCCACACCTGGCGTGACAATTACTATGCATTGACCAATGTTTTCTCTATCTCTTCCTCTTTGGGTGCTTCTTGTAGTACAGCTATGCTGCACAGTTCACAAATTTACTGTTTGATTGCCCATTTTGTTCTTGTTATTACCCTGGTGGATTTCCTTGGTAATATGTGGCAGCTCAGTGTACCTTTCTTGTTATATTATATTGACCTATGTATATACATTATTTCATTATATTATTTTTTTTCTATTACTTTTTGACTTTCTATTTGTTTTTTTCCCTCTGGGCATATTCATCAACTATGAATCATGTTTTGATAATATATTTATATACTGTATATATAAATATATACCATGAACTGTCTCCAAACTAACTCTCATATATGGACTGTTCGCGTCTTCACAAGTGTGTCCTCACTAGTCTGATAGATTACTATTTGCAATTATTGTACTATTAAAACCTGTTTTTAAAGGATTGTTCTAATAAAGTTTCAATATTTTTATCAGATATAAGTTTCTGATTATCTCTTTACTAAAAAAATTTGGGGTTGATATGCTCCCTTTTTTCTCCTTTATTGCTTCATAGTTACCCATGGTAGTTAATAATAAATAAATAAATACGCATGACAGTTTGGTGTGGCTAAAATAGGCCGTGATGTATTTATTAAGAGTTACTAAATATTTAATAAATAAATATACCATAATAAATAGAAATATAATATTATAAAATCTTTTTAAAACCAGATAACAATAAAACCAACAACCAACTCCACCCAGTAAAAGCTGGGTGATTATCCCTCTAATAAAACATCATGACAGTTCAATAAAAGGGGAGCGTGGAAGGGTGTCTTCTTATCTTCGTCTAGCGGCGAATGCCAGCTGATAACTGGACCCGATGTTAAATACTTTATGAATTTCCTGCACTTTTTAAATCCACCAATCAACTTCCTTGAAAAAGACCACGCAACCAACTGCTTCAAAACAGTTTATTTTTAACCTGCTCGTGCCCTTGCACAGCTGACTAAAACGACCTTTGACCTAAATATGACTAGAAAACAAATGTTAACCACCAGTATATCACTATAAAATAATTAATAAACCATGACTAGATGATTAAGGGTCTGTGCGACCATGTCTCCCCCATTTTAATAATGGCAGGCCCCTCATTATAACCTGTGGTGGTATGCACATAACTGTATTATTACACGGACCATGTGTCCGTGCAAAACACATGGAGTTGTGTACTTTTTTTCTGGCAGCATGGATGTCAACGGCCAATACAAGTCCATGGGTCCGTGAAAAACACATACAGGACATGAATGGCATCCATGTGCCACCCGTGTGCTGTACTTGTTTAACATTGCAAAATATAGGAGAAGCTTTGTAAAGGACACACTGATAGCACACTGATGGAAAACACTGATGACACAGGTACCGGTTGGTTTTTCATGTACGTGATTTATACAGACATGTGAAGGAGGCCTTAGGACACATGCACACGTTGAATATTGGGTGAGTTTTTACCTCAGTATTTTAAGCCAGAAGCAGGAGTGGGTAATAAATGCAGAAATGGTGCACATGTTTCTATAAGGGTATGTGAACACGGTCAGGAGCTGCTGCGGGTTTGACGCTGCGTGTTATGCAGCGTCAAACTCGCAGCGACCAGCTGCTACAGCATAGTGGATGGGATTTGTAGAAATTCCATGTCCACTAAAGGTCTGCGGATCACCCGCGGAAACTGACATGCGGCACGTCTTTCCAGTCTGCAGCATGTCAATTTCTCCTGCGAGTCCGCATGCAGGCTTTCCCTATAGACCTAACCTCTATGAGGAAAGTCCACAGGTCAAAAAAAAAAATGGCGCCACTCATGTGCATGAAATGAGTGGAAGCTGCCGGCGGCTATTCCGCTGTGTCGGGGCCACAGGCAGATCTGGACAGTGTGCACATACCCTTATACTTTTCTCCTGATTGTTTCACTCCTGATTTTGGCTTACAAATACTGATGAATAACACTGATCAAATACTGAACGTGTGAACGTGGCCTGTGGCTGAGACTCTTCTGTCTGTGTGTATGTCTGCCTAACGCTCTGCCAGCCTTCTTTCTGTTTATATAGTGCTCTATTTTCATTTTCTTCTATTTTTGCCTTCAATATCAAACCTTTTAAAATTCAAATTGGCCAGATTCAGTAAATATTTTTAAAAAATTTGATTTGTGGTAAATTTATTCGCAGCAAATCTCAAGTAGTCCATTTACCTTAGAGCGGTGTGTAGAACATTTTGCCATCTCCAAAATTGATTTGCAAACTTTTTAAGAAATTCAACTTGATTTTGATTTGCCGCTGATCAGTTTGATCACCACTAGTGTTGAGCATTCCGATACTGAAATATCGGGTATCGGCCGATATTCGCGGTATCGGAATTCCGATACTTAATTCCGATACTTTTACAATATCGAATACCGGAATCGGAAGTTCCCATAATGCCTGCACTCTGCAGTGTCTCTGAAGGATGACAAGCTGGATGGCAGCGCTCAGCTGTCATCAGAATGCCATCCCAGTGTGGGAGAATTCTCCTGATCGTTTAAAAGCCGGCGGGCGGTAAAAAGCCGCCGGCTTTTAAACAATCACACAGCCCCATACTGCTTCCCCGCAGCCTACCACCCCGATCCTCCGCTCCCCTCGCCACCTCCCATCCCGATCGTAAGTTAGGACCGGGCGGGGAGCGCAGCACCAAGGAGCGGGGAGCGAAGGACCCGGGCGGGGAAGCCGGCAGTGAAAAGACTTCACCGCCGGCTTTCCCGTTCTGTGCTGCGCTTTCCTGCCGGTTATTTCAAATGAACAGCTGAGGTATCAGGTGATGCTGATCAGCTGTTCATTTGAAGTCGCCGCGGTGCCCTCAGAGGGTTCACGTGAGTTCATGCTTGACTGCATTGCATGAACTCACATGAACTTTCCCACGGCCGCACAGGTCAGCCTCACCTCCCAGACGATCAGCCCGTCATGATTGGTGTGTGTGGGTGTCTGTGCGCGGTGTCTGCCAGTGTGTGCGGGGTGTCTGTGCGTGTGTCTGCGAGTGTGTGCGGTGTCTGTGCGATGTCTGCTGGTGTGTGCGTGCAGGCAGACATAGGCCGATGTGACACTACTACTCCCATCGGCCTATGTCTGTCCCCCGTCCACTCGTGCCAGCAGGATCAGCTCGATGGGAGCAGTAGTTCCCATCAGCCTGATCCTGCTATTTAAATTGCCCTACTGTGTCCCCAATAAATTTTAAATACATGTCATTGGTGGCCAGTGGTTACCTAAAATAAATTAGTTTATACATTACCTGTCCCCGCCGATCGCCACCTAAAATAAAGTAAAAAATAAAAAACTACACCTATCCTCACCTAGACACCTAATTCCCCGAAGCCATCGATCTCCTGTAATAAAATATAAAATAATAAACCACAACCATATCCTTACCCCTCCGTAGTAGTCCACGAGTGTCCCACGATGATCTCCAGTTTAGAGCAGCCACATAGAATGTGACCGCTCTGAACCGCTGCCACCACTAGAATGACGGGGCCGTAAAGCAGCCCCGTCATTGCATAAGCGGGTTCGCCGGAGTTCAGGCAGCGCTGCTCTGGTTAGCTCCTTTACGGCCCTGCTGTATCGTGAGAAATTCCCACGGTACAGCAGTGCCGTAAAGGAGGTCTCTGGAGCTGTGCTGCCTGAATGCACTCTGGTGACCTCAGTCAGTGGCTCCTGCTGCCGGGAGCGGACGTGTTCCTGGCAGTGTGAGCTTACAGCAGCCATGCACAGCTGTCACCATCTCTAGATTTTAACACTAAATGACATTTGAGGAGTTAATAAAGATGCAGTCCCTAAATTATTATTTATTTTTTAATTAATTTTTCCCAAAAATTTTGACGTGGGCTTTGCCATATTTTTGTATGCCAGCCAGGTACAGCATCCAGCTTCTATGAACGCGCCATTTTCCGGGTTGGCTGCGGACTGCAATTTTCACCGGGGGGGGGGGGGGGGCAGAAAGCTTGGGTCTCCCTGAGCTGCAGATTCCAGCCCCCAGCTGCCTAGTTGTACCTGGCTGGACACACAAATAGGGAGAAGCCCCACGTATTTTTTTTTTTAATTATTTCATGAAATTCATGAAATAATAAAGAAAAAAAGGGCTTCCCTATATTGTTGTGTCCGGCCAGGTACAAATAGGCAGCTGGTGGTTGGGCGCAGCCCGTTCCTGCCTGCTGTACCTGGCTGGACACAAATATAGTGAGAAGCCCCACGTCAATTATTTTTTAATTATTTCAGGAAATTCATGAAATAATTAAAAAAAAATTGATGTGGGGCTTCGTCTTTCTCTGACGGCATAAAGATGAGACGAGGTCATGTCCAATGACCTCGGCTCACCTCATGCACGTCACTGACAGCGTGGAAAAATTCTCACGCTGAAGCACTGAGTGCAGGAGAATTCTCCCACGCTGTCAGTGACGTGCATGAGGTGAGCTGAGTTCATTGGACATGAACTCGGCTCATCTGGATGCCGTCACAGAGAGACACTGAGGAGCGCAAGCATGCCTGCGCTTCTCAGTGTCTGCGGGATGACAGGCTGGATGGCAGCGTTCTGCTGCGGTCCAGCCTGTCATCTCGATGTAGCAGAGCTGAAGCTGTCCTGGGAACCATGGAAAGGTAAGGATGAGGTTGCTTTATTATTTTTCTTTTATTGCAGGAGATCGTTGGCTTCAGCTGGAATGGGCGTGATGGTAAGTAGAGTTTAATTTAGAACAATAAAGAATTGTGTGTTTATTTCAATTAAAGGACTTTATTCTGGGTGTTTGTGTTTTTTTTTTAACTTTGACTATGGGGTTAGTAATGGGGGTGTCTTATAGACCCCTCTCCATTACTAACCTGGGCTTGATGTCAGCTGGCATTATAAGCTGACATCAACCCCAGCCCTATTACCCCACTGCCACAGCTACAGGGCAGTGGGAAGAGCGAGGCTAAGTGCCAGAATTGGCGCATCCTATGGATGCGCCATTTCTGGGGCGGCTGACTGCTGGTGTTTCTAGCCTGGGAGGGGGCCAATATTCATGGTACCCTTCCTGGGCTATTAATGTCAGCCCCCAGCTGTCTGCCTAGCCTTTGCTAGCTATTAAATTAGGGGGGACCCCACGTCATTTTTTTGAGGGGGTCCCCCATTTTAATAGCTAGTAAAGGCTAGGTATTCAGCTGGGGGCTCATATTAGTAGCCTGGAAAGCTCCGTGGGTATTACCCCCTTCCCAGGCTTCAAACATCTGCCCCAGCCGTCTGCTTAACCTCCGCTAGAGACTAAAATTATGGGGAACCCCACGCCAATTTTTTTTTTAAATAAATCCTTTATTTTAACACTAAATGACAAGTACAGTAAGCAACACTGTCACTGTACTTCATATATATGTGACTGACATGTTTCTATCTATCTAATCTATGTGTGAAGCTCTATTCTGTCTGTTATAAATTGTCGGGTACCGCTGCTGAATTGCCGGCCGGCTTTTTTAAAGAGACAGTGCATGAAAACACAATTATTTTTTTAAATAAATTCTTTACACTAAATGACAAGTACAGTAAGCATCACTGTCACTGTACTTCATATATATGTGACTGACATGTTTCTATCTATCTAATCTATGTGTGAAGCTCTATTCTTTCTGTTCTAAATTGTCGGGTACCGGTGTATGCCGCTGCTGAATGGCCGGCTTTTCATGTAATACATTCTACATTATTCTTAGTTGTTTTACTTCATGTAGAATTAACCTACAAGGAAAGAAAGGGTTTATTTTCATTCCGATATTTGTGTCCCATTGACTTGCATTTGTTTCCGGTATCGGAATCGGCGATATCCGATACTTTTTGGGTATCGGTCCGATCCAATCCGATACGATATTTCCTGATTTCGGAAGGTATCGCTCAACACTAATCACCACTATTTAATATAGCAGCAAAATCTAGCCACATGTACTGACTATCCAAGGCATTGGCAATACTGTATATCTTGATATTTGGTGTCTTTGGAGGTAGAACAACTCCATAGTAGGACATAATGGAACACGATACAATTTTTCTCATAGATTCCATAGGAATACTTGTCTCCATAAGTTAGCAAGTTCATATTTCAGATCTATATAACAGATAGTAGCAGAGAACAAAAAAATAAACACAATGAGTCTTATTGATTGATTCTTATTAAATGGAGGTAAGACATTCATTTAAAAGTATGTAATCACAGTATACATGTCGATTTTATGAAGTTTTTTATACATTGCTTTTAGTTAATATGCAAATTAGGTGCTAGTTCTGCAAACAGATTCCTACAGTTGAGTAAAAAAATATGATGGTTGCAAAGAATTACTATGGGAACTAATGATTCTTTAATAAACACAAGATTACAACCGCACAACTGGCTAAAGCACAGGATAATCTGGCACTGAAGGGAAGAAACCTTTTATATACAAATAACATTCAAAACAAGTGATCAAATGGGTCAGAAATGCAACTTTGTCACAGTAGGTCCAATAATTCTACATTTATCTATGTCTGGCAAATATTTGGCACAGTTATTTTTATGTACAAACCTAAAGGAATCCAGGAGTCATTGAAAGTCATTTGTCTTTAGCTTACAATATATATGGTGAAAGCTAAATTCCCATTGTGATAATCATAGTACTTTTTTGACTATTACTTTCTAATTTAATTTAACCTTCTCAAAATTTATACAGAGAATATAATATATTAAAGTTACAGACAGCTTGAATCTCTGCGCCTCAATATAGCCATTTAGGCCTTTATGAACCATTTAACGGCAATTCATTTTTTTCACATTTGTGCTTTCCTTTTTTCCTTTCCTTGGTCGAAGAACCATCGTTTTTTTATTTTTCCGCTGACATAGCCATATATGACCACATATCACAACACAAGTCTAATATCAGATGTAAGAGATCCATGCTATCCATACCTCTCGCTTTCTTCGCAGCAAACTGTTCCATCTCACAATTACGTTATCAGGTCAGAGAACAAATTCCAGTAACACGTTGAAGTGGAAATAAAATACAGAAGTTCAAGACAAGAAAAGCCTATTGGATTCACACACTATAAACTCTAAAACCACAGGAGTTACATAGAGAACATGAAGTGTTTAATTATTTTATTGTCATTAAGCATTGCTTATATAGCGCTATCATATTCTGCTGCACTTTACATATATTATTATTGCTGTCACTAATAGGGCTCAAAATCTAGATGTCCTATCAGTATGTCTTTGGAGTGTGGGAGGAAACCGGTGGCCTTGAAAGAAACCCACGAAAACATACAAACTCTTTGCAGATGTTGTCTTTGGTGGGATTTGAACCCAGGACCCCAGTGCTGCAAAGTAACAGTGCTAACCACTGAGCTACTGTCCTGCCCTTTTTGTTAGAACCCTCCTGTTTGTTTTTTCCATCTTGTGTTTTGCAGTCACGTGACCACCTGCCTTTATATTCCTGCTCCGCCCTTCTGGCTGTGCTGGAGTTCAGTGTTGTTGACTGTTTTTCTAGCCAGGTGCTTGGGTACCTATCTCTGTCAGTTCGCTTGGTCCAACTGGGACCTCTAGTACCTTTTTGTCTGTTTGTCTTTTTGTGTTCTGCAACAACTTCTCTGTTTAGGAGGTGTCCCATTTTTGTTCCAGTCCTTAGTTCTTTTAGGTACCCCTCCCCTTATGCTGTAGGTCTTCGTTCAGACAAGCCGAGGACTAAGGCAGGTCTGTTCGCTAGGAACAGGCAGCCCTCTACATCGTAGGGATTCTGCTTAGTCTTACTGTAGGGACATCTTTCCCCTATCTTTCCTTAGTACATGTTGCAGATCATAAAAGTAAGTCCAGCCCAAAAGACTAAAAGGAAAGAAATTCGAGGATCAGTATGGTTTGCGTCCAAGATTTGGCTCAACGCTTGCAGGGATTATCTCTGGAGGTGGCCGAGCTCCAGCAACACGTGAGTAGCTGTTCCGGAGCGCATTTTGTGGAACCGAAGGTAGGACTGCCTGATGTTTTTTATGGTAAACAGCAAGATTTTTTTCCTTTAAAAATGCTTGTTTGTTATATTTTCGTTTCAGACCAAGGACCTCTGGGAATGAATCACAGCGCATTGGTTTTATGTCACTTTTGCGCAAAGAACCACAGGGGTGGACCTTTTCTCTCCAACCTAATGATCCATGCTTAAGGTCTGTAAAAGAATTTTTTCCGCTATTGGTTTATTATATGACGAATCTCATCTGCTGAGGCGGACCTCAGGCGTTTGAATCATGGGTCAGGTGATGGGCTTCAGAAGTCAAATGGAATGATCCTGCTTTGAAATGTCTATTTCTTGCTGGTCTGAGAGAAAGGGTTAAGGATTTGCTAATTGCATTCCCCGCACCTGAGACTCTGCAGGATGCCATGTAATTAGCTGTTCATGTGGACAGGAGGCTGAGAGTTAGACAGAATGAGGTAAAGACTCCTGTAATGCCAGGTCCTAGTCCCCAGAAAATCTACTCTGATGGCTTAGAACCGATGGAGGCTGGGAAAAAGTCGCTCTCCTCTCTGGAAAGAGACCGGAGGTTCGCCGAGGGATTGAGTCTTTATTGTGGTAAAGCTGACCATTTGATTAAGAATTGTGAGCTTCGTTTAAGTAAAGAAAAAAAAGAGATCAGGTACGCCCATATAGCTTGTTTACGCTCTGCAGGAGTATTTCTTTCAGGGTGTACTACTTTGCAGGAAAATTTGATTGAATTTCAGGTATTTGTGGATTGTGGTTCAACACTTAATGTGATTGATAAAGGGTTTTTGGAAAAATATAAATTGAGATCCAAACCTTTGTCATCACCTATTTCTGTGATTGGTCGAGGTCGATGCTTCATTGGTGGGGGTCGGAGAAGTTTTGTCTCAGGAGAACAGGGATGGAGTACATCCTTGTGCCTACTTTTCGAAAAAAAATTCGGAAACCGAACTGAATTATGATGTTGGAAATCGGAAGTTGCTGGCTATTAAACTCGCGTTTGAACATTGGTGTCATTGTTTGGAAGGCGCTAGATTTCCTATTCAGGTTTTCACAGATGATAAGAATTTGATCCATCTGGACGCTGTCAAGCGCTTGAATGCCCGTCAAGCTAGGTGGGCACTTTTTTTTTCTCGGTTTTATTTTTCTGTTACCTATATCCCTGGTACTAAGAATGTTAAAGCCGATGCTTTATCTCGCAGCTTCTCTCCTACTATAGGTGCCGAAGAGGAGGAGAGCACTTTACAGAAAGGAGTTGTGGTGGCGGCATTGGACTCCGTTTTGGAGAATGGGATTCTGAAAGCTCAAGATGATGCTCCATCTATCACTCCCCATGGGAGGTTGTTCGTGCCTAGAACCCTTAGGACAGATTTGTTTGTGGAGTGTCATGAGTCTCGGTTGGCAGGTTATCCTGGAATTTTGGAGACTAAGAGACTTATCAGTCGCAGTTTTTGGTGGCCAGGATGGCAGAAGGAAGTCATCAAGTGGGTGCGTCATTGTACGGTGTGTGCTAGGTCAAAGGCTTCACATACTCATGCTGTGGGGTTGCTTTGCCCTCTGGAGGTTCCTAGTGCGCCTTGGACGCATCTCACAATGGATTTTATTACTGATCTTCCCGTGTCCGAGGGTTTTACTGTCATCTGTGTGGTCGTGGATCATTTTAGTAAAATGTGTCATTTGGTTCCATTCATTAAATTGCCCTGCGCCAAGACACTCGCTAAGGCGTTTGTTAAGGAGATTGTCAAGCTTCATGGCGTTCCCACCGATATTGTTTCTGATAGAGGACCTCAGTTTGTGGCTTGCTTTTGGCATGCTTTTTGTGACAGGTTGGGAGTCCATTTGTTATTTTCATCTGGGTATCATCCTGAGTCTAATGGACAGACAGAATGAAAGAACCAGGATGTTGAACAGTTTTTGCGCTGTTTTGTGGCGGACAATCAAGAGGTGTGGTCTGAGTTTCTGCCTCTTGCAGAATTTGCTCTTAACAATCATACATCCTCCTCTGCTGGGTGTTCTCCTTTTTTTTAATGTACTGGGAGACATCCGTCTTTTGGTTCGCTCTCCAAATTGGGGTCGGCGGTGCCGGAGGAGGAGAATTTTTCCGGTGATTTGGAGAGAGTTTTGACTAATGTACGTTGCAGCCTTCAAGAGGCTAGCAAGAAGTCCAAGAAGTATTTTGACAGGAAACGTAAGGAGGTTTTGTTTACTGTGGGCGACATGGTTTGGTTGTCCTCTAAGAACCTGCGGTTGAGGATTCCCTCTAGAAAACTGGTCCTAAGTTTGTGGGTCCATTTAAAGTGCTTCAGGTTGTTAACCCGTCTGCGGTTAGGTTGGATGTCCCTACTTCCTGGAAGATTAATCGTGTGTTTCATGTTTCCTTTATGAAAAAGGCTGATGTATCACTTAGGGATTCCACTGTCACAGTTCCTCCTGTGGTGGATGTTAGGAGGGCGGTTGCAGACAACTTTATTATAATGGAACGCAACCAACCCCGAGGTCCGCGATGCAGCCTGGTGGACTGCTGCCGAACACTTTCTGGGTGAAAAGGAAAGCAACCAACTTAAATCATAAACCCCTCCATGTTACAGCACACTGGAACGGGTATAGGAATTTGCACGATCTCCGTTAGCAGCACGAGAGATACGCGATAAAAAACTATCTGTAGTCCTGTTACAACACAGGGACTACACTGGCGGCGCTAGGATGCGTATGTGACTACGCCAATGGTTACACGTGCCTCCAGCCGGCTTGCTACTGGACTGAAGGGTCCAATTCAACCGCTAAGGTTCTGAATTGGATGGCATAGTGGCTGAGGTTGACCGAACCCTGGACCAACGCAAGAAGCTTAAGAGCCGTATCATGCGTGACCTGAGGACCTAGGAAAACACTCTTTAAGGCGTTAAGAAAGAGACCCGCATTAGCCACAACTGGGTCATTCCGCTCCCACAGAGGAGTAGCCCACTCCAGGGCCCTGTGGGAGAGTAACGAGATAACATAACCCACTTTGGCTCTTTCAGAGGGGAACCGTGCCTCCATCATCTCCAAATGAATGGAGCATAAATTAATAAAACCTCTGCAGAATTTACTGTCCCCAGAAAATTTTTCCGGGAGAGCAAAACGGGGTAATGGAGCACTTGCAGTGGTCGCAGTATTCACCGCTGCCGAGTTAGTAATATTGGCTGCTAGAGAAGCCACCTGGGTAGCTACTGCAGTGATATCAGCGACCGGGACAGCTTGTTCAAGAGACAAGTCTGGCCTCAATTCACTGTATATAGTGCAGCAGTTGCTGGTTGTCGGCCATGTTCGGCAAGACCCTGGAGCTCTGATACTTCTAGGAGGGCGGTTGCAGACAACTTTATTATAATGGAACGCAACCGACCCCGGGGTCCGCGATGCAGCCTGGTGGACTGCTGCCGAACACTTTCCGGGTGAAAAGAAAAGCAACCAACTTTAATGATAAACCCCTCCGTGTTACAGCACACTGGATCGGGTATAGGAATTCACACTATCTCCATTAGCAGCACGAGAGATACGCGGTAAAAAACTATCTGCAGTCCTGTTACAGCACAGGGTCTACACTTGCGGCGCTAGGATGCGTGTGTGACTACGCCGACGGTTACACGTGCCTCCAGCCGGCGTGCTACCGGACTGAAGGGTACTACTCCACGTGGCTGAAAGGCGATAACCGTGGATAGGACGTCTGCAGGCTGCTCGGGGTGTTAGGCGACCCCTTTGGCAGAGCCAGACTGCTAGACGAAGCTACCTGCCTATTTCCATTAGCCTGCCTATTTCCACTACACCTGCCTATGGAAACTATGTGGAACACAGTCGTCCACATATCAGCATCACTGCTCAATGATCAGAGCATGCCGCCATGTTTGTGGGCGGGTATTTAAAAGACTAAGCCCTGCCCACCTTCGCACTATTGGTGGCGTCACCCGCGACCAATCAGGCAGTGCCAGGTCACCGGATCAGCTGACTCCCGAACTACCAATCACGGTCCGCCAAGCCATGGGCATGCTCAGTACCGAGAATCCTGGACTTAGGCTCCAACAGCCCTGTCTCCCTCCACAACCTATGTTTAACATTGCTAGGCACAAATACCCAAGAGACAATCTGTACATCTTGTGGACCAGCTAGGCATTGGGGCTGACGACGATGCTGAGCAGCATCAGCCCCGGCTGGACAAGAATAGGAGACCCCAGAAGGCTCTGGACCCATTTCAAAACCAGCAACAGCCCGACACCTAACAGTGGAAGGCAGCGAATATGAAATTTCTCGTATCCTGAATTCTAGATGGCATAGAGGGAGATTACAGTATCTTGTCTCCTGGAAGGGTTTTGGTCCAGAAGATAACTCCTGGGTAAGGGCGGATGATGTCTCTGCTCCTATGCTTGTTAGAGTTTTCCACAGGAGGTTTCAGGATAGGCCTGGGCCTGGAGGATCCTCATAGAAGAGTGGGTACTGTTAGAACCCTCCTTTTTGTTTTTTCCATCTTATGTTTTGCGGTCACGTGACCACCTGCCTTTATATTCCAGCTCCGCCCTTCTGACTGTGCTGGACTTCAGTGTTGTTGACTGTTTTTCTAGCCAGGTGCTTGGTTGCCTATCTCTGTCAGTTCGCTTGGTCCTTCTGGGACCTCTAGTACCATTTTGTCTGTTTGTCTTTTTGTGTTCTGCAACAACTTCTCTGTTTAGGAGGTGTCCCATTTTTGTTCCAGTCCTTAGTTCTTTTAGGGACCCCTCCCCTTATGCTATAGGTCTTCATTCAGACTAGCCGAGGACTAAGGCAGGTCTGTTTGCTAGGAACAGGTAGCCCTCTACATCGTAGGGATTCTGCTTAGTCTTACTGTAGGTACATCTTTCCCCTATCTTTCCTTAGTACATGTTGCAGATCATAACACTTTTTATCAATATATGTCCTTCTCTGCCATTTCTTTATATAGTACATTTCTTTATATTGTATGTCACAATATTCTGATAAAGTCATTTTTCAATCATTAAGTCATTGTTTCTTTATTCACAGATGAGATAGTTTTACTTCACTTCATGCACAGGTAGTTATGTGAGCCTACCAATATCCCCGCAACTGTCTCTTTCCTTTTCCCCTTTTTCCCCCTTCTCAACTTTATTCCCCCTAGCACTCGTCTGGCCACATGCCCATTTCCAATATGGCCAACATAGTACTTCTTGTTATGTAATCCTGATGCCTGCTATTACACCTTACCCAGTGACACAAACTTGTTTGTCCTTTCTGGTTTTCTCTACAGGTATGTTACTGTTCATACTTATCTTTAGCTTTCTTTATCTTACCTGTATGTTATATTTCAGCATTGGATCACTATATTGGGATAATATATTTGCATTCTACATCCCTCATTTACAACTTGCAGTAAAATACCATCCATGTTATACTATTATATAATATTTACTTACCTTACATATATACTGCTATTAGTTCTGTCAACAGGCAAGTGTTTGGTTTGAATTGTGGTTTAAGACCTAAAGAGTCTTACGCCAATTCAACTCTTGGAGACTTTGTCGAAATGCTACAATAGGAGGCTTTCTGTTCGCTGAAAGAGGGCTTATTAAAACCATTGTACCTTACCTGGACTGCTATTCATTTGAATGATTTCCATGTAATTCTGCATTACTACTAGACCCCTTCCTCTTGCTATCATATGTGATGAAAGTCAAAAGGACCTCAATGACTTCTCAAAAAGCCACCCCCTTCAATGAAAATCCAGTGTAAAGTTATATGGTAGACAGAGCTTGAAGCCAATAAGAGGTTTATTAGATACGTTGAGTGAAAAGACAATCTTAACCCCTTCACAACCTTTGACATACCCATACGTCATGGTCGGATAGGGGTTCCCGACATTTGACGTGTGGGTATGCGTGATCGCTGCTGGGAGCTCAGCTTAAGTTAAAGCCGAGGCCTGGCTGTCTTTGCCAGGAGCAGTGCTTGCAACACACCGGGCCATTTAACCCTGTAAATGCAAATGTCACAATCAATATCGGTCACAACATTTAAAAGGCTGGGAGATGGAGGTGGCGCCCCCATAACATCTTTGCTAGAGCTCAATCATTGCCATGGCAACCTGAGGTCATCATGATGACCTCTGGGTCAGCCAGCTACGGAAGCCTGTTAGACCATGCTCAGAGCAAAGTAAAAAAAAGTTAAAATCCAATCGAAGGACTAATTGAAAAAGTTAAAAAAAGTTTTAAAAAATGGTAAAAATATTTAAAAAAAAATCACAAATTAATGAACAATACCAATAAATACACATATTTATGTAAAAAAAAACGTACACATATTTGGTATCGCCTCGTCCAGAATGAATCCGACTTATAAAATTGTTACCTTAGTTGACACATTCAGTGAACACCGTAAAAAAAAAAAAAATGTGGCAAAAAATTATGATTTTTCATCATATCGCCGATCAAAAAGTAAAAGTAAATGTGATCAAATTGTCAAATGTAAATAAAAATGATGTAGTTGAAAACATCATCTTGTCCTGAAAAAACAAGCCACTATACAGCTGTCAGCAGAGAAATAAAAAAGTTAAAACTCTCAGAATAAAGCGATGCAAAAACAATTCTTTTTTCTACAAAATAGTTTTAATTGTGTAAAAGCAGCAAAACATAAAAAAATATAAATATGGTATCGCTGTAATTCTGCTGAAACAAAGAATAAAGTTGTCTTAACACACTTACCACAATGTGAACCGCTTAAAAAAACCTCAACATCGGATTAGAAAGCAATCAAAAAATTTCCCTGAAAATAGTCAATAAAACCATCAGCCTTCCCGCAAAAAACAAGCCCTCACATGACTCTGTCAGCAGATGTATAAAAAAATATATCTCTCAAAATATGGTGATGCGTAGTAAAAAGTGTTTTTAGTGTGTGACAGCAGTTAAACATAAAAAAATATATAAATCTGTTATCTCTGTAATCACACCAATCTGAAGAATAAAGTCATCTAATCACTTACCGCACGAAGAACTGCTTAAAAAATAAATAGAACCTATTCTTGACTTGCTGTTGATTTGTTCATTCTGCCTCCCAAAGATCACAATAAGGCTCAGCTCACATTTATCCTGTGCACTACGCTGAGTGCTTACACTAGGGTTTCAATGTAAATCTCTTTGAAATACGTGATTTAGGTGGAACACATGGTGCAAGATTCCCTATAACGAGGCAGATGGAGGTACTGTGGACTTTGTCTGTCCTATGATTCAGCGATGTCCATCCTTTTAAGCGTGTTTTGTGCACCTCTCAAAAGAGGGACAGGCCAGACAGAGCCCAGAGAAACTCTGCTGCCTCATTATAGTGAATGAATCCGTCGGTGGGGTTCATCTGAATCATGTTATTCTGAGATTTAGCAGGAAACCCCGATGGAAGTGCTTAGCATAGAGTGCCGGATAAACGTGATTGAAAATGTTATGTTAAATGTTGCCAACAAAAGCTTCAAATCAATCCACAAAAAAAGTCCCCACTCAGGTCTGACATTTGTTAATGGAAATATAGGGATCTTCCACATTACTGGTACCACAAAGGCTCTGAAAAGTGCTATGGCTCTTCGCCCCCCCAAAAGAAATCCAGTGAATTCTGTACTCCCAAATCCAAATGCCCTTCTCCCTTCTGAGCCCCATCGTGTGCCTAAACCAAATTTAGCATCCACATGCTTGGCATTTTTGGAACAATGAGAGCCCGGGCACAATGGGCATTACATTGGCAAATTTGCAATATTCACTCAGCAACATCCACTACTGCTTGTTTCTGGAAAACACACATGGGATCAAAATTGTCATTAAACCTGTAAATAAATTCCCAGAGGGATGTCATTTCCAAAATATAGTCACTTGAGGGGGAATGCTACTCTTTTTGCACTTAAGGGCTCAATATATGGAGTCCACAAACTATTCTACAATAATTTGATCTCCTAGAGTCAAATAGTGCTCCATTACTCCCGAGTCTCGCTGTGTGGCTAAGCAGTTTTCTACAGCCACATATAGGGTATTGCCACATTCAGCAGAAAGTGTGTGTCAAAATTAGTTTTCAGCTTTAGTCATTTCCCCATGTAAAAATGTAAAGTCTGGGACAAAAAATAATTTTTGGGGGTAAAAGTGTAATCAATTTTTCTTCACTGCCCAATTGTATAAAATTCTGTGACACACCTGTGGTGTCAATATGATTACTGCACCCTTAGATGAAATCATTGAGAGGTGTTGTTTGTAAAATGGGGTTACTTATGTTTTTTTTTGCAGTACTAGCATTGCAGGGGCTCTTTGCATTGTGCCGGAAAAGTAGCTCATGATTACATGTAAGGTATTGGCGCACTCATGAGTATTGCACAACAAATTGTCAGGTCCATTTTTCCATATTAGCCCTTATGAAAATAAAAATTTTGGGCTAAAGCAACATTTTAGTGGTAAAAATAAAATTATTATTTTATCGCCACCCAATGATATAACATTCTGTGAGGCACATGTGGTGTTAATATGCTCACTGCACTCCTAGAAGAATTCATTGACAGGTGTAGTTTGTAAAAAGGGTCACTTTAAGTGGAGGTTCTGCTGTTCTGGCACAGCAGGGTCTCTGTGAATGTGACAAGGCACCCTCAAACCATTCCAGCAACATCTGAACTCCAATATGGCCCTACTTCCCTTCTTAGCTTTACATTGTACCTCAAAAGTACCTTAGAAGAAATTGCATAACAAATTGAACTTTCCATTTTCTCCTATTTTCCCTTTTGAAAATGTAAAACTAAGGGCTAAAGCAACATTTTAGTAGAAAAAAATTAAATTTTCCATTGACTCAACCCAATGTTATACAATTCTGTGAATCGCCTGAGGGTTAAAAATGCTCACAACAATCCTAGATGAATTTATTGAGTCGTGTAATTTCCAAAATGGGCTCCCTCGTAGGAATTTATGCTTTTTTGGCTTGTCAGGGACTCTTCAAATGTGACATGGCAGCCGCAATTTATTGCAGCCAAAATTGCGCTCCAGAATTCAATAGCCGCTCCTTCTTTCCAAGCCCCGTCGTGCTCCCAAACAGTAGTTTTCCACCACATATGGAACATCAGCGTACTCAGGAGAAATTGCACAACAAACTCTATGGTCCATTTTCTCCTTTTACCATTGTGTAAATTAAAATTTGGTGTTGAAGCAGTGTTGAAACATTTCAGCATTAAAAAATTCTGTGAAACACCTCTGGATTCAAGGTGCTCAACACACCTCCAAATAAGTTCCTTGATGGGTGTAGTTTCCAAAATAGAGTCACTTGTGTGGGTTGTCCCCTGCTTAGGCACATCAGGGGCTCTGCAAATACGACATTGCAGCCACTATGGTTTCTAGCCTATTTTGAGCTCAAAAGTCAAATGGTGCTCCTTCCTTTCCAAGCCCTTGCAATGCACGCAACAGTGGTTTTCCACCACGTATGGGGTATCGGCATACTCAGGTGAAATTTCACAACAAATTGTACATGTATTTTTCATGTTAACCTTGTGAAAATAAAAATATTGGGTCTAAAGCAACAATTTATTTTCACGACTCAACGTTATAAAATTCTGTGAAGCACCTGGGGTTCAAGATGCTCACCACACATCTAGATAAATTCCTTAAGGGGTGTAGTTTCCAAAATAGGGTCACATGTTTGGGGCTTTCTACTGTTCCCTTCCTGCCATGTTCCCAAACAGTAGTTTTCCCCCACATATGGGGTATTGACACATTCAGGAGAAACAGCACAACAAATTGTACAGTCCAATTCCTCCTGTTACCCTTTTGAAAATGCAAAATGTTGTGCTAAATCAATAATTTGGTGGGAAAAAGTACATTTTTTATTTTTTCCTTCCACATTGCTTAAATTATAGTGAAGCCCTCAAGGGTTAATAAACATTTTGATTTCATTTTGAGCATTTTCAGGGATGCAGTTTTTAAAATGGTGTCACTTTTTGCCATCTTCTGTCACATAGGTCCCTTAAAGTCACTTCAAAAGGGATGTGGTCCCTAAAAAAAGATGTGTGTACATTTTTTTGGAAAAAATTGAAATTGCTGATAAACTTTTAAGCCTTTTAACACCCAAACAATTTTTTTTTAAAAAGTAATGCTGATACAAAGTAGATACATAGTAAATGTTTATTGTCTATTTTGTGTGATATAACTATCTGGTTTAAAGACATAAAAATGTAAATTTTAAAAATTGTAAACAATTTCTTTTTTTTTTTTGTCAAATTTTCGATAAATGCAAATCATATCGATCCGAGTTTACCACTAATATGAAGTACAAAATGTTACGAAAAAAAAATCTCAGAACCACTGGGATATGTTGAAGCGTTCCAGAGTTACTACCTCATAAAATGACACTTATCAGAATTGAAAAAAATGGCCTGGTCAAGAAGGTGAAAACTGGCTAGGTGGTGAAGGGGTTTAAGAGTAATCATAATTTTAATTTTTGTTTCACAAATCAATAGCACACATGAAAATATGTAACTTTATAATGTATCTTGTCAGAGAAATCTGCTCCTTTCTTTGCCAAAATTGATCAGTGAATATCATTCTCAATTCTGAGGTCATAGCATATTTGTGAGCATAGTGGATGGAGTGATGCTTTCTTGGTTTATCTTTAGAATGCATCGCTGCATCCACCCTATGCACAAATGTCCTATTATAATATTTCTTAAATTTTGTGCTCTAGTCTCAGTAATTCATTTGTAAACCTGCCTGAAGAAGGAGCTCATTACTGTGAAAGCTTTCTAACACAATTCTTCTTGTTAGCCAATAAAGGTACTTTTGTAATTTTTGAGCATAAAAGTATTTACATCCATTTTTCTGTCTAATATGGTACATCAATATAATTTTTATTGTGCATAAATTCTGATGTACAATCTGTGTTCAGTGAAGACAGGCAATCCCATTACTGAGATAGGAGATGGCAGTTGCTACTGATGAGTTTCTGTGTAGATGGGAGAAGGGAGGAGCTAGAGGCAGAGCTCCTCCTTCCTGCTCACCCTCCTATCAATATAGAATCTCATCAGTAGCAACTGTCATGTCTCATTTCAGTAATGGGAAAGTCTGTCTTCACTGAATACAGATTTTACCTTCAAATTGAAAATTTTGCTAATGTCTGATGAATTTTAGCGGACAAAGAAGCACATTTGTAATATTACAAAGTTGCCTATTTTTATGTGTACTATTGATTTCTAAAATAAAAATTAAAACAATACTTACACTTTAAGATTTCTGGCAAATGTCCAAAATGTATGTGGCATCTCAAAATGTTTTTGTGTCTAAAGATTTCTAAGAATTTAACCTTTGTTTTCATCCATTTTTTCCTGTTCATTGGGTTACAACAATGTTGAGTTAGAACATTTATATAAATATATAATTATATAAATATATGTGACGGAAATTCACTGCTTTCACTTTTTATGTTTCTGTTATAGTAAAAGAGGGATTCTCTTTTTACATTTTTCTAAGCATTTTTTTATATTCAGTTTTTTTTGTCTTGCTGTTTGATTTACATTCACTATTTCCAGAGTCATCAAATTCATTAAATACACAAAACAAAAAAATATATATGAGACATGCTTAATCTTGTTTACATTGAAAGTCTAAAAAATTTTTATGTTATTATTGGAATAATCAGCAGGCATGGCAATGCCTTCATATCTCTGGCATTGAGACAATTTGGTTTAAGTCCAACATCAACAGAATTTCAAACTATTTAATGAGTTGTCATGTGGAAGTAAAATAAAGCACACCTGGCTTCTGTAGAACATGCTGCTCTCCTGCCAGTTGTTGTAACTGCTGCAACAAATTTCAGACATGTTTTTTGCCATTGCTCAATATTTCATTTTTAAAATTGGTTATAAATACTTTATAAATGTTGGATGTTTTTATGGGACATCACTGTTTCATTAACTCCTTAAAGGGAACCTGGGAGAAGCTGACCAGGGTAGCCTCATCTCTGACTATGGTCTCCTGTGAGATCTTCATACTGTATGATGCAGCCCGCCTAATCTAATAGTATGGGCGTCACTAGTAGGCTGTAAGCAAGACATTGTGCACTACATCTCTCCTGAATGCAGCAGCAAGGATCATATTCCTTTCCAACTGCCACACTGATGCCTCTACCCTGAGCCAGTCATTGCACTGGTTGCCCATCCGATACAGAATTCAATATAAACTTATCACTCTCACCCACAAAGCGCTCCACGATTCAGCACCACCTGTGTCCAAGACATCTCGCATGCTGCATCAATCTTTGGAATGCACTACCTAGACCAATTTGAATAATTCCCACAGTTTTAATAGTGCATGAAAATAGTATAAGGTATTTGGTTAATATAATTTGATCAAAAAAATGTAAAAGCCATTCCACCACGTCACAGTGACTGTTTTTGGGACAGTTCTAAACTCCAGTTTAAAACCTTGCCATATGTCAAATGACGTAAATGTGAATAAGGGCTTGGAAGGACAGAGGCCCCGACTAATGGACACCCAGCAATGGGGAGCTATATAAATGTCCAGCTCTACGAGAAGGGAAGTCACGCCTTATTTGAACAGAGCAACATTTAAATCATTCGACATATGGTAAAGTTTTAATACTAGATGTTAGAATCGTCCTGAATATAGTCACCGTGACATGGTGGGATGGCTTTTATGTTTTTTTTTATCAAACTTATGTTAACCAAGTATCCTATATTATTTTCATGCACTATTGCTATTTGTTTTTTTACTGAAGGGTATTTGCTCACTTTGTTTTTATCTTAGGTTTTGTCTGTTTAGTGGCCAGTGTGAACATGCGCCGACTCGCTGCATGCATACCAACATATATTCCTGTTCATTTCTTTCGGTTTGTGTTTCAAGTTTTAAAAGTCTGTGTAAATAAGGATGTGGTCTCCCTTCTCTTTGAGCCGGATATTAAGTATATATAGCTCCCCATTGCTTAGTGTTCATTAGTCAGAGCCTCAGTCCTTCTCGGCCCTTATTTAAATTGACGTCATTTAACATATGGTAAGGTTTTAATACTAGAGGTTAGGACCGTCCTGAATAGGGTCTCCATGACGTGGTGGGATGGCTTTTATGTTTCTTTCATCAAAATTATGTTAACAAAGTACCCTATATTATTTTCATGCACTATTACTATTTATTTACTGCAGGGTATTTGCTCACTTTGTTTTTATCTTAGGTTTTGTCTGTTTAGTAGCCAGAGAGAACATGCACCTACACAACGCATGCATACCAACTTGTATTCCAGTTCATTTCTTCAGCCTGTATGGCCTGAATGTGGTACCATGTCCTGCTGCATCTTTGGACTTCGTTACCATTCCAGTTCATTTCTTTCGTTTTTTGCTTCAGGTTTTTGCACTCTGTGCAAAAAAGGGTGTGGCCTCCTTTTTCTTTGAGCGGGACATTAGGTTTATATAATGCCCCATTGGTGTCCATTAGTTGGGGCCTCATTCCTTCTCCGCTCTTATTAACATTTGATCTTAGATTTTGATCAAAATTCTGTTAACCAAGTAGCTTATATTATTTTCATGCACTATTGCTATTTATTTATTTACTGCAGGGTATTTTCTCACTTTGTTATTATCTTAGATATTGACTGTTTAGTAGCCAGTGTTAACATGCGCCTACACACTGCATGCAAACCTTACATTCCAGTTCATTACATCAGCCTGTATGGCCTGAATGTGGTACTATGTCCTGCAGCATCTCTGGACTTGTTTACCATCAAGCATATCTGGGATGTCATTGGTTGACAATTACAAAGAGAACTGCCATCAACTGATCTTGATAACTTGCATACCCAAGTAAATTCGGTATGGCAGAACATTCTTCAGAAAACCATTAATAACATAATTGATAACATACTCAACCATGTACAGTGGCATGTAAAAGTTTGGGCACCCCTGGTCAAGATCGTTATCCATTTGCACAGGCCATCCTCTTTTCAACTTTAGCTTCTTTACATACAGTGTTTTGTTTGCATCAAAAAATTGTTGAAATTTAATTTTATTAATTCTTCCCTCTACCCATGAAATATTCCCTGTGCCATTGCCTGCAGCAAAACTTCAAAGCATGATTCATCCACCCTCATGCTTTGGGGTTGGCGATATGTTATTTTCCTAAAATTCTGTGTCCTTTTTTCTCTACAAAACCTTTGATCATTGTGGCCTATTGTTCTATTTTAACCTCATTGGTCAACAGGACTTGTTTCCAAAATGCATCAGGCTCATTTAGATGCTCTTATGCATATTTGTGACCCTGAATTTTATTGTTAGGACACAGGAGAGGTTAACTCTTCAATGAAGGCCATATTTGTGCAGGCGTCTCTGAACAGTAGAACAAAGTACCAAGACTCCAGAGTCTTCTAAATATTTAAGATCTTTTTAAGTCAGGGGGGGTTCTGATTTGCCTCTCCAGCAATCTTTGGAGCAGCTTTCACTGAAATTGGCTTCCACTATTCCTGTTAACTGCCATTTCTTAATTACATTTCGAACTGAGGAAAGGGCAACTTGAAAATGCTTTGCTATCTTCTTAGTGCCTTCTCCTGTTTTGTGGGCTAGGCAGCTGCTTTGAAGAACCCATGGCAGCTGTTTTTTGGCACAAGGTTACATGAGGCTGTGTTTTCATAAAGCTGGGAAATTTGCATCACCTGGTCTTTCGTAATGATGATAGTGAACAAGCCAAAACCCTAAAAGGCTAATTAAGATCTGAAATCTAGGTCAAAGTCAATTGAGCACACAAATCTCCAAGGGTGCCCAAACTTTTGTAAAAGCCCCTTTTCCTTTCTGCAATTTATAAAATGTAAAAAATTACAATATATGTTTTTTTGCCTAAAATATAAAGGACATTTATCTTCTTTAACTTCAGCCCTTTTAGAGATCATTTCATCTTCAACTTTTTTAACTGTTCACAATAACAGTAATTTTGACCAGGGGTGCCCAAACTTTTACATGCCACTGTATCTTTATTTTTTCTTTAAAAATGTTTGATACATTGACTATTTTTCAGTAAAGGTAGTTTTTTTTCTAGAACTGTGGTGTCAGGGTCACATAATACTAAACTATTTATACTTTATGGTCTGTCTATTACTATTCGTTTTTGGTCACGATAATTTTATTGGAAGGCTTGTAAGGATTGGTGTTCTGAAATGAATACCTTGTGTGTCACTATGAGATCCCTGACATCACAGCTAAGCCTAGAGCACAGGCAAGGCTGTCCCTGGGAAACCCTCCTATGCATATGGGCGCAGTCAGTTTTTTGGCACAGGGTTATTGGAATCTGGATTTTTATAAAGCTGGGAAATTTGCATCACCTAGCCTTTCCTAATGATGATAGTGAACAAGCCTTAACCGTAAAAGGCTAATTAAGGCCTGAAACCTTGGTCAACATTATCTGAGCATATAAATTCCAAAGGTGTCCAAACTTTTGCATCAACCTATTTTCTTTTTTGTAATTTTTAAAATGTAAAAAGTGACAATATATATATTTTTTGCTTTAAATGCAAAGGAACTTTAGACCTTTTAGAGATCATTTCATCTTCAACTTGATTAGCTGTTCACACTAGCAGTAATTTTGCCCATGGGTGCCCAAACTTTTACATGCTACTTTAAGGGCATGCATTTCTGCCATTGTTGCTCATGCTCAAAATTGAATAAATCGAGATGTTTTGAAAATTTTTTTTTAGATTTTTTTCATAATTTGAATATCAATAACAAGTCCATCAATCCTATGATTTATATAATTCCAAGACTTTTCCTTCTTGGTGTTGCAATTTCAATTTTGATGAGTGTAGCTTGCAAGAAACTAAATGAATGATTTTGAGTGGCCAATCACTTTGAAACGCTGTGACAATACTTTAAATTGGTAGTTCATGCCCAAAACCATCCAATGTTGCTAAATTAAGAAATTTCTGCTCTTAAAATTGGGTCAAATTTCCTCCACAGATATTTAAAAGAATCATTACATGTTAAAGCAAGTGTTTGACTGCAGTTTTTACTACCAAAGGTAGCACAACTCATTATTAGGTTTAGGCCAATTACTTTATCAAACGGTTGATAAAATTCTTTATCTTCAACGAACTGGAATTTTTATTTACTTTACCTTATATTAAAATTACATATGAATCATTTAAAGTGAATCTGTTTTTGACACCCAATCTGAGAGCAGCATAATGTATTGACACAGACCCTGATTGCAGCAATTTGTCACTTACTGGGCTGCTCGCTGTAGTTTTAATAAAATCACTGTTTTAGCTACAGGAGATTATCACTAGAGGACTAGTAATCCTGCTGCCATGTAGTCCTCCATATTCATGAGCTCTGTGTAACTCCTCCCCACCACTGATTGGCAGTTTAGGTAGAAAGCAGCCAATCAGTGATGTGGGCGGGCGTTATACAGTGCTCAGCAGAGAACTGGTAGATCTGCAACAGAAAAAAACAATGATTTTATCAAAACTGTAAAAAGGAGCCCAGTAAGTTATACATCACTGGAATCAGGATTTCTGCTCTCAAATCATGCTGCTTTCAGACGGGGTAGCAAAAATTTGATGACAGATATCCTTTAAAAGAGACAAATTACCTAAATAGATGAAATTGGGGGAGAGACAAATACTTTTTTTTCACAGCTTGTGGCTTGATAAGAGGATGCACTGTAGGAGCCTTAATTTTGGAGAACCACCATTCTTTTACATAGCATAGTTATGTGTGGATAGGTGGTGCTCCAGATTTCATCAAGTACTGGAGTCAAATTCAAGTTGTTCTTACAGCTTACATTATAGATCATTTTTAAAATAGAATGATGGGATTTTATGTTTATATTCACTTTGAATCATGTGTTATTCGGTTAAAGGAACATTTTAACAACTGTCATTGGGTATACTGGATTTTCGCCTTGAGTTTTTACTCTGATATGAAGCAACATGAACAAAATGTCACATAGGTCAAGGGAGTGATGGTGACAGGGAATGAAAGTAGATTTCAGTAAGTATCTATGATAGAAAGAATTAATAATAATATCAGCATTGCTGTTGGACTTGCCAAAAATGTTCCTTTCAACTGGCCACAAGTCTCTTATACCACTTCCCAATGCTTATTGAAGCTTCTGATGCCTGAATTTAATGTAACTGTATACTGGTTTTACTTGCTTCAGTATTAAATGATAGATACAAGCTTTAAGAAACTGCACCGTTAATGAGAATTAATGCAATAAAGGATCTGATTGACAGTAACCAACCTTACTCCATGTTAGCAATAGGTCACAGAACACTTCATTCTATCATTTCAGGGAAAGATATTTGAAGTCACTAGTGTGCTGTATCACTCAGCTTTTCATGTGGAATGTACTGTGCCATTATGTCTGGCTGGGAAAACTAAAAATATAAAAATGAATGACAGCCTGTGGGTAAGAGTGAGGTTTCATTTTGTTTGCTTTTGCAGGAAGTGGCTATTCCTAGGCAGACATAAATGCTGTGACTATTATTCTATGTTGCACGTAAGGGGAGTTTAACTGGATTTCAATGGTTTAAGTCAATAAAACCTTTGCAAATGTTAACAACGCTGCAAAATCTTCTCACATTTACTGGCTGTATAACAGATCTGTGTTTACTTAATAACTCAGATGTAGTGTAAGAAGAAACTGTTTTGAAGCCTAAATGTGTTGGTGGAGAAGACAGAGCAAAGAAAGAACAAAATATACGCCCGAGTCTTATTGTGAAACCAATTGTAACCGATGTAATAATGATGGACTGGTCTGCTGCATTCCGACCCATAAGAAAACAATCACGCTATGTGTATAGTGTTATGTGATGGTGATGGTGTGCGCCTTATATAATGTGTTATAGTAATGTACAGCATGTAAAGTGTTAATGTATAATGTGAGTAGTGCATAGGGCAGGGTAGGCACAGGATTAGATTAGGGATAAGATAAATACTGTATATATATTAAGTGGTTTACCAATAGTTAATAAAAGAACTAGACCAGTGGGTGGGAACTAGGGTTAATAAAAGGTAGGCACTTCCTGATAGTAGAGGAGATAGAGAAGTGCAGTGACAAGTACAAGTTCAATTACAGGGGGCTGCTAGGGTCAGCATGTGTCTACCATTCGAGGCAGTGGGACGCCATACTAGAATCCCCTGAGTTGTGTGCGGCGGCTCCTGAGGATGGAAGCCTAGATATAGTGGAGTCCTGTGGCCTACAAGTGAGTGTGATGCACCCTTCACGAGACAGCACATTGGGACTGGGATATCGTTTGTCTGTAAAGCGCCAGAGCATAACTGGACAGAAGTACGGTCATGACTATCACTCTGCCACACTTTACAACTAAAACAAGTTGGATTTTATACCTATGAATTACTCATTAAAAAAGAAAAAAATATTGAACAATCCATATATGAAAAATAGATCAAATTTTTATTGTTATTAAATACAAATACATATGTTCACAACTACTTAAATAAAAACGTTAAAAACACCCCATAAAACTAAGAAAAAGGTCAGTGGTAAATAAGACAATTGCACAATGTAATCAGGTTATACAATAACCGCCAAACAGTAGGCATACAGTGGAAGCATGCATATAAACATAATGAAAAACGCTAATAAATAATAATTATGATTAAGATTACAAAAAAGAAATAATATAGTAAATATCAGAAAACTTGAGTTTAAAGATTACAGAAAAAAAACTCTCAAAGGGAGTTTCTACCAATATGCAGTCATGCTAGAGTAACAACACCCACCATAAGCCATAGTAAATGAACCAAAGACAGACCACACCACTTAGTACCCCGTCATGCATTTCACATATAAATTCGTCAGGGGGTGGGTTTTATGGTGTGTTTTTAACCTTTTTTTTTAGGCAGTTGTGTACATATGTATTTGTATTTCACAATAATAAAAATGTCATCTATTTTTTATATACGCATTGTTCGATATTTTTTTCCTTTTAAGAAGAAATTTATAGGTATAAATTATGTATTGGGTATTCTTTAAAGGTTCTTTGTATTTTTGATAAAATAGTGCGCGCCGCATTTTGAAGCATTTTTCACTGTTTTCAGAACATTAACAGTAAGAACACGGAAGAGTCCAGGAGCCATTTGGTGAGCTGCATATCCTGCTACATGTTCACAGACTTGCCAGTGGAAAAGTCAAACTTCACATGCCAGAAATGCAAGCTTGTGTCCCTGTTGGAGGAAAAGATGCGAAATCTAGAAGAGAGGTTAACTACCTTGAAAATCATTAAGGAAGGTGAAGAGTTCTTAGACAGAGCAGAATTATCTCTTCATGATTCAGAAAGAGAAGAAATTCGAACTGCACTTGACGAAACAGAGGAATGGAAGCATGTGACCCACAGAAGCAGGAGGATCGAGATGCAGTCAGCACCCATACTGCTCAGGAACCAGTACCAGGCTCTCACGCAGGAGAACCATGAAGAAATACAGCAAGATAAGACTTTGCCAGCAATGAATAACCTTGTAAGCCCTCAGAATCCTCCTGGATGGAGAAAGAAGAATGTTGTGAAGAAAAAACGGAGAGTGGTGGTCATGGGGGATTCCCTGTTAAGAGGAACAGAGGCCGCTATCTGCAGACCAGACATAACCTCAAGAGAAATGTGCTGTCTTCCTGGAGCAAAAATTAAAGATGTGTCTGACAGGATATCAAGACTCTTCAGACCTACAGATCACTACCCATTCCTGCTAATACATGTGGGGACAAATGACACCGCAAGAAAGGACCTGGAAACCATCTGCAGTGACTTTGAAGACTTAGGCAAGAAAGTGAAAGAATTGGGAGCGCAGGTGGTCTTCTCATCCATCCTCCCAGTGGATGACCATGGAACAATGAGGTGGAAAAAGATTCTACAGGTGAACAACTGGCTACGTCGATGGTGCCATCAACAAGGATTTGGATTTCTGGATCACGGAATGAATTACCTATACGATGGACTACTTGCTAGAGATGGGATGCACCTTACGAAGACTGGAAAACATGTATTTGGAAGTCGCCTTGCTACACTCATCAGGAGAGCTTTAAACTAGAACAATGTGGGAAGGGAAGCAAAAGGCCAGAAAAAGCCATACAGCTGACAAATACTATTGAGATCTCTGCTACTGGAAGTGGAAAGAAAGAACAAAGACAAAAAAATCTAAATAAAAATATGGGAGGAAGAGAAACCAATCACAAACTAAAATGTTTTTATACAAATGCACAAAGCATGGGCAACAAACAAGGAGAATTGGAACTACTAATGCAGGAAAAGAAATATGATGTCATTGGAATCACTGAAACTTGGTGGGACGATACACATGATTGGAATAAAAGGCTAAAAGGATACAACTTATTTGCAAGAAACAGACTTGATAAACGAGGAGGAGGTGTCACATTGTATGTTAGAAAAGCATATATCTGCACAGAGATTGAAGCTTCAGAGACTGGGAGTTCTGTGGAAACTGTTTGGGTAAGAATACAAGGAGAGAACAACGGAAAGGACACCATTGTAGGCATTTACTACAGGCCACCTGGGCAAGCTGAAGATATGGATGAACTCTTTATGTATCAAATGACCAAGTTCTCCAAACAATATGACGTAGTGGTCATGGGAGATTTCAACTATCCAGACATTTGTTGGGAATCTCTCTCAAGTAAAACTAACAGGTCAAGCAAATTCTTATCCTCTCTTGATGACAACTTTATCTTCCAAAAGGTAGGGGAGAAAACAAGGGGATCTGCTACTTTGGATCTAATCCTTATAAACAGGGAGGAAATGGTTGAGGAGGTAAAGGTGGCTGGGACCCTAGGAGGCAGTGATCATGCTATTATATAATTTTGGATAACTAGAGGAGGAAGACATGTGAAGACTCAAACTTCAAGGTTAGATTTTAGAAAGGCAGATTTTAAGAGACTCAGAAAGAGAATAGGAGGGATCCAATGGCTGGATGTCCTTAAGGACAAAAATGTCCAGGAAGGATGGGAAATTTTTAAAAATGAGATTCTCAAAGCACAATCGTTAACAATCCCGAAAAGTAGGAAGAATGGGAAGCATTTAAGGAAACCAGGATGGATGAACACAGAACTTAAACACATGCTAAAAAGAAAGAAAGAAATGTTTATTAAATGGAAAGAGGGAGGCATATCTAAAGAAGATTATAATGCAGTCTGCAGATCCTGTAGGGCACGTATCAGGTTAGCTAAAGCTGACAATGAATTAAGGCTTGCAAGAGATGTCAAAAGCAATAAAAAAGGATTTTGGGGGTATGTCAAAAGTAAAAGAAAAGTCAAAGATGCTATAGGATTTTTACAGGATGAAAATGGAGAAATGGTAAGAGAGGATGTTGAGAAGGCCGAACTTTTTAATTCCTATTTTGCATCTGTTTTCTCTCAGAAAGAAAATGTAACATCAACTGATCTTCACTGTCCTTTTAAAGGAATAGAAGAATCCAAGTTATCTGTAAACAGAAAGATTGTGAGGGAATATTTAGCTAACATAAATGAGTTCAAGTCTCCAGGTCCAGATGAATTACACCCCAGAGTACTGAAGGAGATCGTAGAAGAAATTTTAGAACCACTCTCCATAATCTTTGAAAATTCTTGGAGAACAGGAGAAGTCCCAGAAGACTGGAGAAGAGCAAATGTTGTTCCTATCTTCAAAAAGGGGAAGAAGGTGGACCCAGGGAACTATAGGCCGGTGAGTCTGACTTCTATACCAGGAAAGATCTTTGAACAAATTATTAAACAACATGTATGTAAGTACATGGATAAGAATGAAGTGATTAACCAGAGTCAGCATGGGTTTGTAGCTAACAAGTCATGTCAGACTAACTTAATTTCCTTCTATGACAGAATCACTGACTGGGTGGATCAGGGAAATGCTGTAGATATAGTATATCTTGACTTCAGCAAAGCATTTGACAAAGTATCTCACACCATCCTTATGGAAAAAATGACCAAGTATGCAATGGACCAGGCAGCTGTTAGGTGGATTCATAACTGGCTTAGTGATCGGACTCAAAGGGTGGTTGTAAATGGCTTCACATCCAGCTGGATGAATGTCTCAAGTGGGATACCACAGGGCTCTGTCCTGGGACCTGTATTGTTCAACATCTTCATCAATGATTTAGATGAAGGAATTGAGGGTAAACTGATTAAATTTGCTGATGACACAAAGCTAGGAGGGATAGCTAATACTAGAGAAGAGAGAGAGAGGATTCAAAAAGACCTAAATAAACTGGAGCATTGGGCTGCAACCAACAGAATGTTTTTTAACAGGGAAAAATGCAAAGTACTATATCTGGGCAATAAAAATGAAAAAAGCATATACAGAATGGGAGGAATAGAGTAAAGCAACAGTACACGTGAAAAAGACTTAGGTATACTAATAGATCATAGACTGAACATGAGTCAACAGTGTGATGCAGCAGCAAAAAAGGCAAATACAATTCTGGGATGTATTAACAGAATCATACAGTCTAGATCACGTGAAGTCATTATCGGTCTTTACTCCTCTTTGGTCAGACCTCATCTGGAATACTGTGTACAGTTTTGGGCACCACATTTTAAAAAAGACATAGACAAACTGGAACAAGTTCAGAGAAGAGCGACCAGAATGGTGACTGGTCTGCAAACCATGTCCTATGAGGAACGGTTGCAGGATTTGGGAATGTTTAGCTTGCAAAAAAGAAGACTGAGAGGAGACTTAATAGCTGTCTACAAATATGTCAAGGGCTGTCACATTGTAGAAGGATCATCTTTATTCTCATTTGCACAAGGAAAGACTAGAAGCAATGGGATGAAACTAAATGGGAGGAGACACAGATTAGATATTAGAAAAAACTTTTTGACAGTTATGGTGATTAATGAGTGGAACAGGCTGCCACGAGAGGTGGTGAGCTCCCCTTCAATGGACGTCTTCAAACAGAGGCTGGGCATACATCTGTCTGAGATGATTTAGTGAATCCTGCTTTGAGCAGGGGGTTGGACCAGATGACCCAGGAGGTCCCTTCCAACTCTACCATTCTATGATTCTATGATTCTATGAGTATGTTTTTTTGTGTCTAGATTTGGTTACAAACAAGTTGGATTCTAGGAAGAATGAAAGGGGCAATTGTCTATGGACCTCCACCTTCCGAATACTTATAGTATATAGTGGCATGTGTCAGAATAATCTGCTGAGCAGTAGAGTGAACATTATATGGGCCCTTACTCTTAAATATTGAGTTTAGAACATCTGGCTTCAGTCTCTTTCTAGCAGTTACTGTGAATCTTGCAATTCTTCAGATTATTTCTTTATATGCAACAATAGGAATCAGCTTTTAAGGTTAAAGTGGGTCCCCTAAAGCTACCCATACACAATGGATAGTTTGGCCAAAAGATATCATCCCCGATTTCCTCCTACACAGGAATGCTCTGCTCGACTGTGCACTCCTGTGTTCTCTATGACCGAACCACAACCAGAATCCTCTGACATAGGCTTATCCCTTCAATGAACAAAGGATCGGCTGTTGAATTTCAACAGGCCGGATCCTTCTGTCCCCTAATATTATCTCCTGATGGAGAATCAGGAGACCCCCATGCACATTAGATGGTCTGCTGATCTTGGCAAAAGCCAGGATTGGACAACTTTCACCTAATGTGCATGGGGGCCTTCACCTAGTGGCAATTGTGTAATTGCAAAGTTGTATATGTGATATGCTACCCGAATGCTAACCCTAATGTGTCTGACAGTCTTTTTTTTCTTAAAAGTAGACATACAAAAGACTATTTCATAAGAATCTTTAATATTTAATTTTTTGCAGCATGTAAGGAAACTGGATAACTAGAAGGAGACCAACAAAAGCATAAGGAGACCATACAAGTTTTATGAAGCTATTGTCCTTGATCTAATTAAAATCTAACCCCTCGGTGCTAGATTATTGTCCTTGATCTAATTAAAATTTAGGCCCTCGGTGATGCAAGGCAACAATTAACCAATGAGCCACCATGTTGCTCCCTTCATTCCTTCCCAGACACTGCTAGCACCAAGACATATATAGACAATATAGATTTTTCAATATGTGACATAATTTAGAGTTAACAATTATTATTTTTTTTCTAATAAACATTATTAAGAGTGGGAACACTATTTCCTTGATGGAACTGTTAACTTATTTCTATAGGAGGAAAAGGATAATGAGTAGGCTGATATTTATTTTTTATGCTTTTATTTTTATAGAACATAGGAGTATTTATGTTACAATCCAACTTGCTGAACATTGTTTTTAAAGAGGATGAGTCTCATCTATTGGGGTTCTATCACTGGGAACCCCACTGATCATAAGAACAGTGTTTAAATGGAGCCACTGTTGCAAATTCATGCTGACATTCATTTCAAAGTATATTGGAATTAAGGAGAAAGCCACATATAGCACTCAACTTTGTCAGTGTTATAGACGTCAAATGGCGTGAATGTTCCCTTAGTATCAAAATTGTCTGCAGGCTTTATATCTGCCCCATTGAAAGTCAGAGACTTTATTAAGAAGGAAAACTAGAGGGTTATTTCATATATTTGGCTTTGCGGTTTTCCTATGTTTATGGGCAGCAATGGACTTGTTCTTGGAATATGATATACAGCATGAGCAAGAACTTTTAGATCTGAATTGTATTGTCAAGTAGACCGTAAATACCACATTCAGTTAGTGCAAGAGAGTAATACAAATTTTAGATTTGTACTGGTGAAACTCTATGAGTATTTAAAAATACTACTTATATAATGGAAATACTTACACACAAATCCAAAAAGGAGATAGGAAAAAGGAGACATCCACAGAGTGATGCCAATGAAAGACCACCCATTGGCTACATCGAAGATTTTTAGCCTGTTTAGACAGTGTAGGAAAGGAAGTGGTAAAGTTCAGGAAGCGGAGTCACTGAGGTTGTTGAAAATTTTATTGAGACCAGACTCTGGGTCTGGGTTTCAGGAGCGACCAGAAGAGCTTGGATGGGAATGGTCGCTCTCTTTCCTCAAATCCAGGCTTTGCACTTCCTATTTAAGGAAGCTGGGTTATCTCAGAGTTGTCTGTGTGTGGAAAGAGGAAAAGACCTCTTATTGCTGGTGAGTTTCTGCCAGAGAATGAGAGAGAGTGAACTTTATTCTGAATGGGTGAGCCCGCTCTGATATTCATTGCCTGCTATTGAATGGACTGTTTTCCTTTTGTTTACCTTTGTGCCAAAAAAAGCTGTTTTCTTTTGAGTCCTCCGTAAACCTCACCTTGTTGGACTAGAGCCATTGCCAGTGTTTACGTTAGCGGCTGCCAAAGAGCGTGGATCCGTCCGTACAACAGTAATAAATCATTCTGTGCACATAAAATGTCATTATTCACGGCAGCATGTCTCTTTTACAAAGGACAATGCACTGACAAGAACGATGATTCTCAGGCAAACTTAGAAATCATTTCACCTGATGAATGAAAGTTTTGCTTGCTTTTCAAGTGTTTGGCAGCCTGTTGGCAATAGTGGGTGATTGTCAGGTAATGACCATTCCTAGGTATACTCCTTGACGATAATCAGTGAGTGTAAATGACCCTTAGACATAAACCCATGAGGTAAGATGATATAAGCTAATGTGGTATAAATCATTGTCAAGTTGTTCTGTTGAAGCTAAACACATGGGCGTCTACTAAAATTGTTTTTGAAAAAAAATTTCATTGGACAGCAGCATGTAAGTCGATGCCAGCATGTAAATAATTCTATACTAAAAATAATGATAGCGTGTTGTCGAGATTAAGAGTAAAATCTACTTTTTTACAAGCATTGCAATCTGGACGCAGAAGTGTTAATATTATGCCTAATTAGGAAATAATCCATTGTTGCTCAGAACAAGCTAGAATCCTCATTACAGCAAGCTTTAAAGCTTTATGCTTTCAGACTACTTATCTAAAGTGAATTGAAAATAAACTATGAAAAGTTATCAAAACACAAATAAAACCCATTGCAGCGTTGAAATGTATAACTTGATAGGGTGGCAATGCAGTTTAATTAATTAAAAGGACTTTTCCCACTGTCAACATAGTGGACCCCATATTCTTGTCGGCTTTATAAGGTTATGTGGTACTCACCCTTCCCCACTCCAGCAGCAGCTCTCAACCGCTGTTCCGATTTCTTTTTTTGGTTACAGGGCTGATGCCACGTCCATAGCATGGCTCACTGGTGCAATCACTGACCTCAGAGGCTAGTGCTATCTAAATCAAGAAAGTTGCTGAGCTCAGTGATTGACTGCAACAGTGATGCAAATTTTGATCTGACAATGCCACTGCAGGCAAAATAAGGAGGATGAAGAGAAGGTGGAAGAGGAGGAGAAGGAAAATGAGAAGGTGAGGGAGGATGAGGAGGAGGATCATAAAACAAGCATAAAGTGAAGGAAGAGTGGAGTTGTGTACAGTACATCATCCTCATTAGTGAAGGATAGTCTTGTGAAAGATAGTGAAAGGTGAGCTATGAGCCAGCCTAATCAAGGTAGTGAAAGGAGGCCATAGGAGAGGTGTCATGATACACGGGCAAAGTGAAGGAAGGTTGAACTTATGTATCATCTTCCTCATTAGTGAAAATTTTTTAATAAATATGTCCATCATATTAACAATCCACTTTGAAAATTCTCTGAATATACATTGCTTAATGTAAATGCTTAGTCTAAGAAACTTTTATTACTGATCTGTGACTTTTTATAAAGCACCTTTGCCTGAAACAACTCATTTATTTCAATTTGCATCCCTTTGTATCATCATAGCTCATGTTTTATTGTTTACAATTTGTGCTACAGTAACTTTTCTTCAGAATTTGACCAAACAGAGAAAAAGGATCAAATCTTTTGAAATTTGAATTTACCAGGTACAGCAAATTTTTTGAGAATATACTTCAATTGCCCTGAAAAAATGTGTATAACCTTCTGAATTCTCCTATGGCTATATCCAAATCCTTTCAATCTCTTCTAAGCAAACACAGCTGTAGTGATGTAAAAGTGGTGCTACCATATGGATGGTAACCCAATAGTAAGCAACAGACTATTTAATAACATAGCGCACTGACAGACTTTTCATGTGTTTTTTACAAAGTCAAAAAATTATCCTTTTTAGTCATTTTTAATCAAGGAGACCAATCTATTCACTGGCTCAAATTGACAGTGTCACTATTAGATGTAAAATCATCCTGCTTTGACTCAGACAAGTTATGTGCCATATATGCTTTAATGTCCTCCATTTTCTGCCTATTAATACAATTTACAGGAATCAATGGAGGGCAGTTGTGGCCTGCATTTGGTATAAATGTTGCCTGGACAGCTGATGCTAGTTGTGGTGGAGCTTCTTCTGCCTATATGGAGAAACTAGTTACATGCATTTCTCACTTGTGATTTTGGCCCATTCTTCCACACAAACACTCTTCAAATCCTGAAGGTTCCACAGGATCCTTCTATGAACTCTGAGCTTTAGTTTCTTCCTTAAAGTTTCTATTCATCTCAGGTTAGGTAATTGGCTGGCCATGCTGTGTGTTTGGGATCATTGTCTTGCTGAAATGGACACCCTCGTTTTTGTTCATAATCCTGGTAGATGGCAGCAGATTTTTATCAAGAATGTCTTGGTACATTTATCAACTCATCCTTCCTTCGATTATATGAAGTTTACCAGTGCCGTATGCTGGAAGACAGGCCCACACCGTGATGTTCTTACCTCCAAACTTCACGGATGGTATAGTGTTTTTGGGGTGATATGCAGTGCCTTTTGCCTCCAAACATGGTGTGTGTTAGGGCATCCAAAGAGTTCAATTTTGGTCTCATCTGACCAGACTATGATGCCAGTTCTTGACTGCATCATATGATGGGGAATCACCACATGAACCTCTTTCATCTCATCGAACATCTCCTTTGGTTTGCGGCCTTTCAAGTAAAGGAACTTGATGACTGATCTGTATTCCACTGGGTCCATTATCAAACCTCACACCATTTCAGCACCTCTAAAATCAAGACTGTTACCAGTTCTGAGTTGCAAATTGGCCCTTAACCTGACTTAACTCATTACACATGTGAAGTTTCAGCGTCCTGTGATAAATAGAAGTGGGTTAGGGGAAATCTTTAATGAATGCCCCTCGTATTTTCTCACAGTATTTCAAAGGCTTGTCTAAATGTTGTTGAACAAACTTTAAATGCACTTGAACATAATTTTTGTTCCGCAATGGAGTTTTGCATGGTTACAATGAGTGCATTGCTTATAGTTTTCTTTGAAACAATTGTACCTGCTGATTCCAGGTCTTCTTGTAACTCTCCACAGGTGGTCCTTGGCTCTTGGACAACTCTTTTGATAATTATTTTCACTTCTCTGTTTGAAATTTTGAGGGGAGCACCTGGTTGTGGATTGTTTCAGGTGAAATTATACACTGCTCAAAAAAATAAAGGGAACACTCAAATAACACATCCTAGATCTGAATGAATGAAATATTCTCATTGAATACTTTGTTCTGTACAAAGTAGAATGTGCTGACAACAAAATCACACAAAAATCATCAATGGAAATCAAATTTATTAGCCAATGGAGGCCTGGATTTGGAGTCTCCCCAAAATTAAAGTGGAAAAACACACTACAGGCTGATCCAACTTTGATGTAATGTCCTTAAAACATGCCAAAATGAGGCTCAGTATTGTGTGTGGCCTCCACGTGCCTGTATGACCTCCTTACAATGCCTTGGCATGCTCCTGATGAGGTTGCGGATAGTCTCCTGTGGGATCTCCTCCCAGACCTGGACTAAAGCATCCGCCAACTCCTGAACAGTCTGTGGAGCAACGGGACGTTGGTGGATGGAGTGATACATGATGTCCCAGATGTGCTCAATCAGATTCAGGTCTGGGGAACGGGCGGGCCAGTCCATAGCTTCAATGCCTTCATCTTGCAGGCACTGCTGACACACTCCAGCCACATGAGGTCTGGCATTAGGAGGAACCCGGGGCCAACTGCACCAGCATATGGTTTCACAAGGGGTCTGAGGATCTCATCTCGGTACCTAATGGCAGTCAGGCTACCTCTGGCGAGCACATGGAGGGCTGTGCGGCCCTCCAAAGAAATACCACCCCACACCATTACTGACCCACTGCCAAACTTGTCATGCTGAAGGATGTTGCAGGCAGCAGATAGCTCTCCACATGTGACAGAAGTGACAGAGTCTGGAGATGCCGTGGAGAGCGATCTGCTGCCTGCATCATCTTTCAGGAGCATGCCCAGTCATTGTAGGGAGGTCATACAGGCACGTGGAGGCCACACACAATACTGAGCATCATTTTGACTTGTTTTAAGGACATTACATCAAAGTTGGATCAGCCTGTAGTGTGCTTTTCCACTTTAATTTTGGGGATGACTCCAAATCCAGGCCTCCATTGGTTAATAAATTTGAATTCCATTGATGATTTTTGTGTGATTTTGCTGTCAGCACATTCAGCTTTGCACAGAACAAAGTATTCAAGGAGAATATTTCATTCATTCAGAACTAGGATGTGTTATTTGAGTGTTCCCTTTATTATTTTCAGCAGTGTATATGTATATAGAGGGTCAAATAAGTATTGAACATGTCACCAATTTTCTAAGTAAATATATTTCAAAAAAAGCTATTGACATGAAACTCTTACCAGAAATCAATAATGGCCTATCCAATTCACACAGGCAAACCATAAATGTCCATATATTAAGTTAGGTGTAATAATGAGAAATACAAATGCACAGGCAACCAGCACTGCAGCGACTCAGTCCTTGTGCAGAGACTCCAGAAGCTCAACCTCATCAGCTAGAGCAATCAATATTACCATCGGGTGCAACTCCCCCCAGAAACAAATTAAGTCACAATTCATACATGAAGAAAGTGAGGTGGCACACCGATGTAATGAAATCTTCTTTTATTCCATTTCCATTAAAAAATGCAGGGAAGCGGCACCTTTTGCGGACGACGGCCGTTTCGCTTGTCTATCACGCTTCCACGGGCTTGGAATCAGCAGGTACAATTGTTTCAATGAAAAATAAAAGTAATGCACTCAACCTCCATGGCCTGTATGCAAGACTCCATTGCTCAACAAAAAGCATTTCAAGTGCATTTAAAGTTTGTTCAACATTTCAAGAAGCCTGGGAAGTACTGGGAGAATATAGTCTGATCAGATGAGACCAAAATTTACCTCTTTGGGTGACATAATACACAGCATGTTTGGAGGCATAAGGCACTGCAGCTCACCCAAAAACACCATGCCAACAGTGAAGTTTGGAGGTAGGAACATCATAGAGTTGAGCTGTCTTTTAGCATATGGCACTGACAAACTTGATGATTGAAGGAAGAATGAATAGATAAATGTACTGAGACATTCTTGATAAAAAACTGCTGCCATCTACCAGGATGATGAAGATGAAATGAGGGTGAACATTTCAGCAAAACAATATTCCCAAACTCACAGCAAAGGTAACTCTGAATTGGTTTCAGGGAAAGAAAATAAAGTTGATAGAATGGCCCAGCAAATCACATGACTTGAATCCAATAGAAACTTTAAGGAACTAATTAAAGCTGAGAGTTTGTGGAAGAATGTGCCAATATCAGACCTGAGAAATCCATGTGACGAGTTTCTCTATACAGGAGTGCCATCAGCTCGGAACTGTCAGCAACCAGTGGGACCCACTCATCTACTACTTGGAGAAGTCTGGCCATAAGTTGCCTTCATGGAAGGATTGCAGCCAAAAAACCTACCTTTAACATGGATGCAAAACCGAGTGAATTAACTATGCATGAAAATGTAGCAACTGGGGTGCAGAAAAATGGCACCAGGTGCTCGAGACCGATTAGTCAAAATGTGAAATATCTGGCTGTAATATAGGGCAGTTTATTTGCTGAAGGACTAGATAATGGTACAATAATGATTGTCTGCAGGCAACAATAAAGCATACTAAAGGTTCCTTACAAGTTTGGGTTGCATTTCAACAAATGGAGTTGAGGAGTTTGTCAAGATAAATTCTGTCCTCAATGCTGAAAATATAGGCAGATACTTACCCATCATGCAATACCATCAGGGAGGCCACTAATTGTCTCCAAATTTATTCTGCAGGTGGACAAAGACCTAAATCCCTATTTAATGTCATAATCTAAACCATTTTCTTATATAATTTATGAAAAAATTGGACTTTTAAAAAGCTGTGTGTGAATTAAAGAGCTCAAAACAGGCTCAACTGATATTTTCCAGGCAATTAGAGGCTTTTTAATTATGCAACTGTTCCAAATTTATTTGCTGCAAATCACATTTTTTGGGGAAATTTGGCAAAGTCAGTGAGTTAGAATTTTCAAAAGATCTGCTCATCTTTAATACCAGTTGATGTAGTAGGACAATTTAAAATAAATTGAGTGAGCTTTGTTTTGGAACATTATATCAACGGTTCATGTTAGGCAAAGTACAAACAATTGGTATCGCTATGCACTCCAGGTAAAATAAAGAAATGTCACTTTTTATACTTTTACACCTTTTCTCTATGTAAAACTAAAAAAATGAATAAAAGATATTCGCTTTATTTTCATACCTCATTACAACTCTACCTTTGCTGTAAATAAAGGACAAAAAATATTTAACCATAGTAAATACATGAAAAAAAATACCTTTGTAATATATCATTCGAAAAGGTGAAATTTTGCTCTTGACATTCAGGATTCTGAAAGAATTGATTCTGAAAAGGTTAATTTTGATGTACATTCATTTTGTTTGCCTAGGTTTGTGGTGAACTGGTCACAAGGCTATTAAGTATTCATTGAAACAGAAGCAAATCATTGCCAGTGGATGTGTAAGGCCAAAGTGATAACTTATGTGAATAACATGTTTACCATGGCCTCAGACCATACAAGAACAAATATTTTGCTGATTATATATCATGATTTGTATTTAATCTGAAAACTTTTAGAATATTCTAATACTCTCACCACAAGTTACACAAAAAATCTCAGCTAATATTGTTTCACTCTGCGACTCGTCTGAACTCCATCCTTTTTTTTGTTTTTGCTTATTAGGTTGGACAGGTAGTCCATTTTTTTACCATATTAATGGTCTCACAAACATCTTGTGTGTAATAATTCTTTTGTGTAGCGTCTCTCAAACCAATTGTATCTATTTCCTATATTCCCATGAAAGATAAGGAAAGCGCTGAATACTCAGTGGGGCTATACAAAACACTTACGTACCAGACATGTCCATTAGTCCTGTCTATTCTTTTAAGTTTCCTGTTATTCATATAGATGTACTCTTTTAATCTTCTGCCCATTGTTTTACTATTACTTTACAACTAAGAAAGAATTTCTTTTAATGGGACTTTCAATATTTGGATGAATTGAGTGGTTTTGTTGCTACTTGCCGTGTTTTTTTTTTACTTTGTTGGTTGTTACTATTTTTATGTTTGGCTTTGATTTTAACTTGTCCTTAGCAGAAAAGACATACCAATTTCTTTTGCAACTCATCATATGTTTTTATAAGAGGCTATATCTACTTAAAAGGAGAGTTGCTGAGACTTTGCTAATTGTGTAATTAACAGAGAGCTAAGTTTACATATCAAGAGCATATACAATGCATTGTGAAAGTATTTGGCTCCCTTGAACTTTTCTACCTTTTGCCACATTTCTGGCTTCAAACATAAAGATTAGTGTTGAGCGAGCACTAAAATGCTCGGGTGCTCGAAGCACGGGCCGAGCTCGCCGTGATACTCGGGTGCTCGACCCGAGCAACGAGCCCAATGTTAGTCTATGGGAGACTCGAGCATTTTTGTGGTGGCACCCCCGGCAGTCTTTTAAAAGCCTAACAAGTGCCCAAAACGATAGTGACAGTGCTCAAATGACATGGGGACAGCATGGGGATCACCCCAGAAAGCATTTCTGACCCCCAGGTTACTGCTGTCAACAACGTGGTCAGAGGTATTAAGCCACTTTTACAGGATCACAATAAAACGAAAGTGAAACTTTTTTCCTGTGAAATATGTTAAGGAACATCCTTTCCAGGGAAAAGACTTGTGTATAAGTTAAAATAAATGACCAAAAACAAAAATGCTCCTCCACACCTTCGGCTATGTTCACAAGTAGAATTTTTTATGCGTTTTTGCACTTTTTTATTGCTTTCAACTATGACAAATGCATTCACCGGGAAATGTCATTTTAACATTTTACAACCTTATCTGGCCATGTGCTGTGTGACACATGCATAAAGTGCTGAAAAGACATGGGAACAGCATGGGGCAGACCCCTGGAAGCATCTCTGACTCCCAGGTCACTGTCTAAAAGTGTGCCCATCATAACTGATCCTTGCCGCATCAGAAGATGCAGACTTGCAACTATCCCCATGCAAGTTCTAGTCCCAGGGCAGTGTTCAATTGTACCTCCCCCATTCCTTGCAATACAAGCGCAAGTATGCAGCCTGCCACCCACCCACCCCCAGGCTGCAATACCATACTGCTTGCTTGCTTTAACTTGAAATTGGGCCTTTTAGGCATGTGGAGGCGGAATCTGGCCACCACGTCATGGCTGTGTTGGCGGCCTGGAATCCATACTCAGTCCCCAGCCGCCCGGCGGCCGGGTGTCCATACTCAGTCCCCAGCCACCCCGCGGCCGAGTGTCCACACGGTCCGCAGCCGCCTGGGGGCAGTCGGTGTCCATAAACGGTCCCCAGCCGCCCCCATTTCTCCTTGGAACATCCCCCCACACACTTTTCTTAGCCCAGCCTGCTTTAGGCAGCATTGGACGAGCCCACCAGAGAACCAGACTCCTCCGGTGGGCCCTGACTTCTCCATCGGTGGAGTTGAGAGTGCCAAGGTGAGGAGCATGATGATGATGACAGAAGTTAGCATCTGCTATGTTTTCTTTTAATGCAAGTGTAAGTGTGCAGCCTGCCACCCACCCACCCCCAGACTGCAATTCATACTGCTAGCTTGCACTTGAAATGGGGCCTTTTAGTTTAGAGGAGGCCAAAGCTGGCCACTACCTCATGGCTGCTTCGGCAGCGAGGTATCCATACTCAGTCCCCAGCCGCCCCTATTTGTCCTGGTGTGCCTTATACATAAGATTAAGCGCGTATACCAAAACATTACCTGTGCCCTCCCCAGTGCATTTAGTGGGAAGGAGAGCCTATTCCGCTGTAGTGTGTGCATGCCAAACCCATGTTCATGGTACATGCAAAGATGCCTCCCACCTTGCACCTGTCATTGCAGACTTGCAACTATCCCCATTCAAGTCCTTGTCCCAGGGCAGTGTTCAATTGTACCTCTCCCATTCCTTGCAATGCAAGCGCAAGTATGCAGCCTGCCACCCACCCACCCCCAGGCTGCAATACCATACTGCTTGCTTGCTTGCACTTTAAATTGGGCCTTTTAGACATGTGGAGGCGGAATCTGGCCACCACGCCATGGCTGTGTCGGCGGCCTGGTATCCATACTCAGTCGCCAGCCGCCTGGTGGCCGGGTGTCCCCGCTTGCTCCCCAGGCTCCAGGGGGTGGCCGGGTGTCCATACTCGGTCCCCAGCCACCCCTATTTGTACCGGTAACCTTTCCCACACTTTTCTTTGCCTGGCCTGCTTTAGGGCAGCATTGGCCGAGCCCACCGGACTATCAGACTCCTCCGGTGGGCCCTGGCTTCACCATCAGGGGAGTTGAGAGTGCCAAGGTGAGGAGCATGATGAGGATGATAGAAGTTAGCATCTGCTTTGTTTTGTTGTAATGCAAGCGCATGTATGTAGTAGCGGCTAGGCCTGAGGAGGTCAGCGTTTTGGCGCATATCCTACCTCCTCCGAGGATTGCTGGATGTTTTCCTGCTACTATCCAAGTTCTATGACTCCCGTTAAAACAAAGCTTCAGGTGATAAATGATGGATGAGGTAGTGGCAAAAGAGAAAGAGCAGGAGGAACAGGGACCATTCGTTCGGCTACACAGTTATAGGGCATACAGTGAGTGCAATGCCTACCAAAAATTTTGAGCCACTCCAATGCCCCTTGGAAATGACATGGAGGTCAGAGGGCGTTAACTAAACCTTTTTTTCCATTTATAGCAACTCGGTCTCCTGTGCACTGTTGGCCTAAGCAGTGAATGGAATGCTTTCCAAAAATTATGAGGTACTGCAATGCCCCTTACAAGAGCCATGTGTGGCAACCCAGGGGTCTGGTCACCACAGTAATAGAGATTATGTCGGAGAGCAAGTGGGAGGTTTCCTGGTCAGGATCCCTTAAACATGCAACATCCTCCTGCCCCAGTCCTGGGAGGGGAGAATTCTGCCCTTATAAACTGGATCTGGGGTGGGGTTGAGTGAGTCAGAGAACAGTCAGAGTCAGAGTGAGAGCAAGGGAAAGTAGCAGCAAGGAGCTCTGTAGGAGCTAGGAGCTAAAGACGAGGGGCTGGAAGCTGAGCAGAGCTCGCCCTGGCAGAAGAGAATAGGAACCGGACACAGGAGTCCGAAGCGTTGAGGACTTATATATCCAGCAGCAGAAACCAGCCGGCAGGGGATTTCAGGTCCCGGAGGCTCAGTCACAAGCAAGGGACCAGCACCGCCGTCGTGGAGAGGATGCTAACAGAAGGCCCCAAGTCACCAGCCATACGGGTGAGCACTACATGGTACACTCAGGGACGTGGGCTACTTCTACCCGCTTACAGCAAGGTAGCCAGGAAGAGTGCAGACAGACGGGGAGGCCTACAACTCCACCTGGCCAGGGGAACTCCTGCTTGCACACAGACTGACCAGGCCTCTTATGCTAGCCAGTACTCCCGGGAGGGTCTACCTTATAATCATCAGTAAAGACCCTGAACTGCACTGCAAAGACTCTGAGTCATTCCTGCTGCGCTCGTGCACCATCACCCCCATCATCCACACTCACTGTCCTGAGGCTATACTCCTCCCGAGGGGAGTTATCCCATTTTATGCTGCGCACACAACACCAGCCTCAGCGGTCTGCCTCGCAGCGGTGGTACTCCCTGACCGCAATCCACGGGTGGCGCAGTCGGACAATTAACCTCAAAACCTAAGAAAGATTGCCACTGGTTTGACCAGCCTGAGCCACGGGACCGGGTCACCGCCACGGAAACTACAGACCCCAGAGACCCGGCACCAGGTATCCCACACACGTGTACACACCGCCCAGGGGGCGCGTCACATGCAGTACAGCATATTACAAACATAAGTCCCATTATTGGGGAGTGGGTGTCCCATAGTATTTGCTTATGCCTTGCAAGCAAAAGCTGCCAAAAATTAGGACGGAGCAACTTGCAATGCCCCTTACAAGAGCCATGCAGTACAGCATATTACAAACATAAATCCCATTATTGGGGAGTGGGTCTCCCATAGTATTTGCTTATGCTTTCCCAGCAAAAGCTGCCAAAAATTAGGACGGAGCAACTTGCAATGCCCCTTACAAGAGCCATGCAGTACAGCATATTACAAACATAAGTCCCATTATTGGGGAGTGGGTCTCCCATAGTATTTGCTTATGCTTTCCCAGCAAAAGCTGCCAAAAATTAGGACAGAGCAACTTGCAATGCCCCTTACAAGAGCCATGCAGTACAGCATATTACAAACATAAGTCCCATTATTGGGGAGTGGGTCTCCCATAGTATTTGCTTATGCTTTCCCAGCAAAAGCTGCCAAAAATTAGGACGGAGCAACTTGCAATGCCCCTTACAAGAGCCATGCAGTACAGCATATTACAAACATAAGTCCCATTATTGGGGAGTGGGTCTCCCATAGTATTTGCTTATGCTTTCCCAGCAAAAGCTGCCAAAAATTAGGACAGAGCAACTTGCAATGCCCCTTACAAGAGCCATGCAGTACAGCATATTACAAACATAAGTCCCATTATTGGGGAGTGGGTCTCCCATAGTATTTGCTTATGCTTTCCCAGCAAAAGCTGCCAAAAATTAGGACGGAGCAACTTGCAATGCCCCTTACAAGAGCCATGCAGTACAGCATATTACAAACATAAGTCCCATTATTGGGGAGTGGGTGTCCCATGGTATTTGCTTATGCTTTCCCAGCAAAAGCTGCCAAAAATTAAGACGGAGGAACTTGCAATGCTGGCACCCTGGTGGTATAGTGGTGGTGGAGGCTGAGGATAAGGAGAAGAAGATTAAACAGCCGAAACGAGGAAGCGTATACCCATGTGTGGGTGTGAAGTGGTGCATGTGAATACACCTAACGAAATAACACAGTGGATTTGACTTTATGTTACTCTGCTGTCATTTGGTGGTGATGAGAAGTCTGGCCCAATCCAGCCCTTGTTCATTTTGATAAGGGTCAGTTTGTCAGCATTGTCAGTTGACAGGCGAGTGCGCTTATCAGTTATAATTCCCCCAGCGGCACTAAAAACACGCTCCGATAACACGCTAGCGGCAGGGCAGGCCAGGACCTCCAAGGCATACAGAGCGAGTTCATTCCAAGTGTCCAGCTTGGATACCCAATAATTAAAAGGCACAGAGGAATCACGGAGGACGCTGGTACGATCGGCAAGGTACTCACTCACCATCTTTTGAAACTTTCCACTCCTTGTGAGAGTACCCCGCGCCTCAGGGCCTGTAAGCTGGGCGGGTGTGAGAAAACTGTCCCAGAACGTTGACAGTGTTCCCCTGCCTCTGCTGGATTGGAGTTGCATCTCTCTCGCCTGTACGCCTTGGTTGGGCAACGAACTGTGACCTCTGCCGCTAGCGTGTTCACATGGGAATTTTTTTAAGAGTTCTGCAGCAAGAGCCTTCTGGTATTGCCCCATTTTTGTAGACCTCTCCACCTCAGGAATAAGAGAGTGAAAGTTCTCCTTGTAGCGGGGGTCTACAAGTGTCACCAACCAGCAATGACTGTCACCCAACATTTTGACAACGCGAGGGTCACGGTTAAGGCAGCGTAACATAAAGTTAGCCATGCGTGCCAGACTGGTAACGGGCAAGAATTCCGTATCCTCACCAAGATGATGACTGACCATGCTCTCCTCCTCCTCCTCCTCTTCCTCCTCCCCCCTGTCCTCAGGCCACCCACGCTGAACCGACGGTATGAAACTTGTACAGGTACTACCGTCTACAACGCATGATAGCAGCTCCTGTTCTTCCTCCTCCTCCTCCTCCTCCTCTCCCTCATTGTCCCCCGATGCACGCTGGGATGAGATGAGGCTGGGCTGTGTGTAATCGCCCGCTGCGGCTTCTTGATCCATCTCATCATACTCTGGCTGCAATGCCTCCTCTTTAATTCTCTGCAGAGAGCGTTGCAAAAGACAGACAAGTGGGATGCTGACACTAATGATGGCGTCATCGCCACTCACCATCTTGGTGGCCTCCTCAAATTTTGTCAGGATGGTATGAGGTACCTGAGGTCTTATGTGTGGAGTCTGACCTGAATATCGACGGCCTTGTTGCAGCTGGTACTCCACAACTGCTCTCTTCTGCTCACAAATCCTTTGCAATATGTGGAGGGTAGAGTTCCAACATGTGGGGACATCACACACCAGTCGGTGTGCCGGAAGCTGCAAACGCTGCTGCAACACAGCAAGGGCGGCGGAAGCTGTAGCCGACTTGCAAAAATGAGCTGACAGGCGGCGTACTTTCACGAGCAGATCTGGCAACTCGGGGTACGATTTAAGAAACCGCTAAACCACGAGGTTAAGCACATGAGCCAGGCATGGTACGTGTGTGATCTCACCTCGCCTCAGAGCAGCCACCAGGTTATGGCCATTGTCACACACGACGTTCTCAGCCACAGATCTGCCTGCTCTTTCACAGCTGTCCACAACTCTCAAGCAGTGTGATGTTTATAACCTAAGCTTATGAGTTTCAGCACAGCCTGTTGCCGCTTGGCGGAGGCAGTACTGCAATGCTTCCAGCTTGTAACTGATGTGGTGATATCTGAGATGGAGGCTGAACATGAGGAGGAGGAGGAGGAGGATGCGCAGGAGCTGTACACTGTGGGGGCAACTCTGACTGACATAGGGCCCGCAATCCACGGTGTGGGGAGGATGTGTTCCGTCCCAAGGTCCGACTGGGTCCCGGCTTCCACTATGTTTACCCAGTGTGCCGTCAGAGAGATGTACCGTCCCTGGCAACAAGCACTTGTCCACGTGTCCGTTGTCAGGTGGACTCTCCCAGTAACTGCGTTGTTGAGGGCACGGCAGATGCTTTGGGACACGTGCTTGTGTAGTGCGGGGATGGCACACTGGGCAAAATAGTGTCGGCTGGGGACCGAGTACCGAGGGACGGCCACCGCCATAAGAATGCAGAAGGATTCCGTCTCCACCAGCCTAAAAGGCAGCATTTCCAATGCAAGCAGTCGTGAAATGTGCGAATTTAGGACTGTGGCCTGTGGGGCATTAGCTGCGAATTTCCGCTTTCGTTCAAAGGTCTGGGATATGGACAATTGAACACTGCGGTGGGACGTGGATGTGGACGTTGATGCTGTTTCTTGAGAAACTGCCATAACAAGTGAAGACTGAGAGGAGGGGGCATCTTTACATGCAGTATGGACAGGGGATTGCCTTGCACACACAACAGGGGGTTCAATTGCACGCACAACAGTGGAAGAAGCAGTCACTGGTCGTGGACCCTGGGTTTCGCCCCACAAAGTCGGGTGCTTTGCTGACATGTGCCTGATCATGCTGGTGGTGGTCAGGCTGGTAGTTTTGTCACCCCTGTTGATGCTGGCATGGCAGGTGGAACATATGGCCTTTTTGGGGTTATCAGCAGAGTCTTTAAAAAAATTCCAGACTCTGGAAGACCTACCGCTTGCACTGGCAACGTCCCTCGTGTTGGTGTTACGGGGAACGGTTGCCTGCCTTCTGTCTGCGGCCACCACGCTGCTTCTTCCTGCCTGTTGGGGTACTCTGCCTCCCTCCCCCTGTGTGCTGCTGGCCTCACTCTGCATGTCCTCCTTCCACATTGGGTCAGTTACAAGATCATCCACCACCTCCTCCTCTTCCACTTGCGCACCACGATCCTCCTCCTCACTTCCTGGCAATTGTGTCTCGTCATCGTCCACCTCTTGTGACAGATTGCCAACGTCGACTTCCTGTGGCCGTGGCTGTTCAAATATTTGGGCATCGCAACATGGGATCTCCTCTTCCACCACTTCAAGCGTATCAGGCGAGGGGCCCAAATATGGAAATGGACCAGTGAACAGCTCTTCAGAGTGTCCAAGTGTGGGAAGACTTGCTGTCTGACGACACTCGGCATGGTGGGAGGAAGGAGCATCAGGGTGAGGAGGAGTATGCGGTCGAGACTCACGGCTACTAAGAGTTGACCGTGTGGAAGACAGACCAGAGGTGGTGGTGCCCAGGTAACTGGAAGTATTGTCTGCTATCCAATTAATAACCTGTTCACACTGATCAGTTCTCAATACTGGTGTTGTTCTGTGCTTCCCTAGTAATTCGGTCAAGAAGTGGGAGAGAGAAGATGTGGCTGTTGGTTGTGGCACATTTTCACCTTGGCCACGGCCCCGTCCTCTGCACGAACCATCACCACAACGTCCACTTCCACGTCCCTTGCCACGCGCCTTGCCCATTGTAAATGAAGTAAAATAGCTTACACTTGCACTATCATTGGAAAAAGGGTAATAAAGAGTAGATTAGAACCGTGGAAGAGGAAAACCACAGTTATTGTTTACTGGGGTATACCACACTTTTTTAAATAGAGATATTTGCGGCTGAACAGTGAGCGACACACTCAAACTGCTTTTTTTTTAGATACCAAAGGCCCAAAACTGGATAGTACAGCGATTTGACCCGTGGAACTGCGAAACCACACTGGGATGTCGGGCCTACACAAGACTATTTTCAACAGATATATTTTTGTGTAACAACAGTCAGGAGACACTACTGTTTTTCTTTACGGAAAAAACTACCAAAACCTGAATAATAGAGATTTTTTACCGTGGAACAGCAAAACCACAGTTATAATTTACTGGTGTATACCAGGCTTTTTAAAATATATATATATTTGCGGCTGAACAGTGAGCGACACACTCAAACTGTTTTTTTTAGATACAAATGGCCCAAAAGTGGATAATACAGAGGTTTGTACCGTGGAACTGCAAAACCACACTTGTATTTCTCGGGCCTACACCAGACTATTTTCAACAGATATATTTGTGTCTGAAAAATCAGGGAGACACTATTTTTTTTTTTTTACAGCAAAAAATGCAAAAAGCAGGATAATAGAGATTTTTTACCATGGAACAGCAAAAGCACACTTCTGTCTCTCTGGCCTACACCAGACTATTTTCAACAGATATATTTGAGTCTGAAAAATCAGGGAGACACTATTATTATTTTTATACAGCAAAAAATGCCAAAAACAGGATAATAGAGATGTTTTACCGTGGAACATCAAAACCACAGTAATAATTTACTGTTGTATACCAGGCTTTTTAAAATATATATATATTTGCGGCTGAACAGTGAGCGACACACTCAAACTGTTTTTTTTAGATACAAATGGCCCATAGAACTGCAAAACCACACTTCTATTTCTCTGGCCTACACCAGACTATTTTCAACAGATATATTTGTGTCTGAAAAATCAGAGGCACACTTTTTTTTGGGGGGGGGGGGGGGGCACCAAAAGGTTAATAAGATGGGTATTTGTACATTGTGAAGGAGGAAAATAAAAAGAGGATTTAGATAAAAAAAAAAGGATTTTTCCTTGCCCCCGGGACCTGGAGCTAAGTCCAACAATTTCAGCAGCAGGAGCAGCACACAGGACTGTAATGCAGCGTTTGCTGGTATAACCACTGCGTCTCCTATACAGCCTGCTTGCCTGCCTGATATACCTGGGATGGATATTAGTCCTGAGAAGGACTGTTTGTTTGATCTGGCAGCCTTTACAGACCCTACACTAACTATTTTGCAGGATATATCTCTCCCTAAATCAGCAGCGCTGTCCCTACACTGTCTGATCCGGAGCGACTGTGTCCAAGATGGCGGCTCCCGGTTTTAAATACTCGAGGTGACGCTGTACGGCCAGTCAATCATTGTAATGCCCACAAACAACATGGCTGCGGCATTACAGTGACTGGCTGGCAATCCCTGCATGTTCATTGGCTCTGTAAAGAGCGCCATACATGCAGCGCGGAGACCCGAGCTCCCGCCCGAGTAACCCGGAAATGCTCGGTGCTCGCCAAACATCCCGAGTAGCGTGATGCTCGGGCGAGCACGGAGCTGTGTTGAGCATGTTCGCTCAACACTAATAAAGATATAAAATTCTAATTTTTTTGTGAAGAATCAACAACAAGTGGGACACAATCATGAAGTGGAATGAATTTTATTGGATATTTTAAACTTTTTAACAAATTAAAAACTGAAAAGTGGGGCGTGCAATATTATTCGGCCCCTTTACTCTCAGTGCAGCAAACTGTGCAGAGAGCACAGAGAGCATCATGAAGACCAAGGAACACACCAGGCAGGTCCGAGATACTGTTGTGGTAAAGTTTAAAGCCGGATTTGGATACAAAATGATTTCCCAAGTTCTAAACCTCTCAAGGAGCACTGTGCAAGCGATCATATTGAAATGGAAGGAATATCAGACCACTGCAAATCTACCAAGACCCGGCCGTCCCTTTAAACTTTCATCTCGAACAAGGAGAAGACTGATCAGAGATGCAGCCAAAAGGCCCAGGATCACTCTGGATGAACTGCAGAGATCTACAGCTGAGGTGGGAGAGTCTGTCCATAGGACAACAATCAGTCATACACTGCACAAATCTGGCCTTTATGGAAGAGTGGCAAGAAGAAAGCCAGTTCTCAAAGATATCCATAAAAAGTCTCATTTGAAGTTTGCCACAAGCCACCTGGGAGACACACCAAACATGTGGAATAAGGTGCCCTGGTCAGATGAAACCAAAATCAAACTTTTTGGCCACAATGCAAAGCGATATGTTTGGCATAAAAGCAACACAGCTCATCACCCTCAAAATACCATCCCCACTGTCAAACATGGTGGTGGCAGCATTATGGTTTGGGCCTGATTTTCTTCAGCAGGGACAGAGAAGATAGTTAAAATTCATGGGAAGATGGACGGAGCCAAATACAGGACCATTCTGGAAGAAAACCTGTTGGAGTCTGCAAAAGACCCGAGACTGGGACGGAGATTTATCTTCCAACAAGACAATGATCCCAAATATAAAGCAAAATCTACAATGGAATGGTTCAAAAATAAACGTATCCAGGTGTTAGAATGGCCAAGTCAAAGTCCAGACCTGAATCCAATCGAGAATCTGTGGAAAGAGCTGAAAACTGCTGTTCACAAACGCCCTCCATCCAACCTCAATGAGCTCGAGCTGTTTTGCAAGGAAGAATGGGAAAGAATTTCAGCCTCCCGATGTGCAAAACTGATGGAGACATACCCCAAGCGACTTGCAGCTGTAATCGCAGCAAAAGGTGGCGCTACAAAGTATTAACTCAAGGGGGCCGAATAATATTGCACACCCCACTTTTCAGTTTTTAATTTGTTAAAAAAGTTTAAAATATCCAATAAATTTCGTTCCACTTCACAATTGTGTCCCACTTGTTGTTGATTGTTCCCAAAAAAATTTTAATTTTATATCTTTATGTTTGAAGGCAGAAATGTGGCAAAAATTAGAAAAGTTCAAGGGGGCCAAATACTTTCACAATGCACTATAGGCTTAGAATATTAAGTATCAGAGCTGGAATATTTATCTGGCAATTCTGGAAACAGCCAGATGGGCCAGGGTGGATATAACGCTGCTTTTATTAGGATAAAAGCTTCCCCTATCACTAAATTGTGTCTGTTCGGTGCATCGATCATCCCACATGTTTTCCATGTTTTCTGTACTGTATGTACTGTATTTTTTTGCCTGTTTGAAGCATCTTGCCTTGCTGGTCTGACTTCAGAAGTGTGCAACGCTCCTGAGGGTCAATAGAACATTTGCCCAGCAGCCAGACCAGTAAGAAGAGATGTGAAGCATCGGTATGGACTCTGTATAACCACCATCAGTGCTGATTGGTAGGGTGCCGAGTAGGGAAGTGCAGTTGAAAAAAGAGTGGATGGAACAAGAGCCCCTGACCAAACACACTGAGATCCCTGCTGCTGGTGAAGATATCCCTTCTGTGGCCTACAAAATAAAGTGTTTCTATGTATGATGAACCTCTGGACTTGGATAGAGCTGACTTTTAACTAAGTGTGAGTGGAGCATAATAGATAATGCCAGTCGAGGAGATAAATTAATTTAGAGTTTATGTTACCAAATTGTGAGTGAGGTAGCTGGAGAAATACTTCATGTGACTCCTTGTGAACTTGTCCACTTTTCTTCAGGAGTTTATGCATCCATAATATTTTTTAAATATATTTTCTTTGTGTAAATGTAATTTATTCATAATTGTTAACCTATTACTGTCTATGCTTACTGGGTAACCTTGAATATATGGTAACCTAATTACTAAAGAGACTCTTATACTACAGCTACTTGATACCGGTGGTCAAGTTCCTCAACCTCAGAGTCAGAATTTTGAATCTCCTTCTACACTGGAGTAATAAGAACCCGTTCACATGGATCAACCACCGTTTCCCAATCAGTGTTCGTTTAAATGCCTAATTACACAGGCAGACCAAAGTAAACAATACTATTCTAGATCCCTCAGTGTTCCTAGGCTAAAATAGCACTTGGCATTATGAGTCCTGTTTTTATAGCATGATGCACTGCCAAGAATGATGATTTTTTGCGCAAAAAGGTAATTTCACCGAATGAATTGGTATCTTGCTCATTCATTGGATGATCGGTAGCCTATTTAAAGGCAAGATAATCAGGAAAGCACCTATAGTATGTTCATCCCTGAGCACAAAGTAAGGGCAGAGAAGGTTACAGTGTTGTACAACATTAACATGAGATGGAGTCACTGATGATTCCTCATTTACCATGACAAAGAAAAAGTGAGATTGTGCATAGCTTATTTCCACCTTCAAGAGCAATCAACAAATTCTAATTTCGCAATTTTATTTACAAATGACAAGGCAGTTTATATTCTGTAATTGTGATATGTGCCTTGATCATCGGTAATCCACAGGCACCAAAAGATATTGTAGGTTTTTCCTACCCTTGTACACCTAAACTAATGATTAATAAAATATTTAATATATTTTCTCACCATTATTATTGACCTTCTTGTTGTTTTTTTCTTCAGTCTGGATATCCATACAAGTGTTCTTTAATTAGCAGCATAATAAAGAGTGTGTGCGGCGCCCCTGAGGGTTCAGTCGCCACAAAGGTACTGCATCTCACCCAGAGATGTGGTATCCCACTCTCAGGTAAGGATAGAGTGCTGCCCGGTACCCTAACACCTGCATCCAACACATCCACTTGAGTAGGGCAGAGCGAGATTGTTCCTAAGGGAGAGCACAGTCCCTGGTCCCTGGCTGGAGTGGAGGGGAAACAAGTGAGGGGGAACCATGTAGTGGGTGTGGATGGAGGAAGCAGTAAGGGGAGCATGAAAGGAAGCTGTATAAAAAAGGGAGCCATCTTGGGAAGTGAGCTCAGTTCAGTCAGATCAATCAGAGGAGGAGAAATGAAAGGAGCAGAGGCTCTGCAGGAGCTCTGCTTGGGAGGCGGGCCTAGCCTGAGAGGCCCAGGATTGAGAGAGGAGAGGGAGCAGGAGAAAGGCTCCAGGAACAGAAGGGATCCCAGGGGTAGGGGAAGTGCTGGAAGCCACCCGTACGCCCGAATCTGCCAGGTGGTGGAGGGATTGCTGAACCCCTGCCTGGTGAATGCAGCACGAGGTGGGAGGTTGTAGTCCGGAACCTGTAACCTGAGGAACTTAACAACTGTGAGTAAACTCGGAAGACTGCACCCCACTGTCTCTGTAATTATTATCTGCGCCATCACCCCTGCACTACAATGCCCAGCATCACCTATACCGCCTATAACATCTACACTGCCCTGGAGCTAAGCTCTACCTGTGGAGAGCCACACCAGCTTTGCTGCACTAACATCAGCTCCAGAGGACCTGCTCCACAGCGGCGGCTCCCTTTAGCCGCATACCACAGGTGGCGACACGAACGTTGTACATAAAAACTTTTTAGAATTTACCAATTGGCTGCATTAAAACAAAAATTTAAACATTTAAAGGGGTCTGAATACTTTCCGTACCCACTGTATTTTACAGTACTACATTATCACTATCCTTCAAGCTTTTTTTTATTACAACTTGAAAAATGAAATAATTTATGCAATAAATCCAAGAGAGAAATAACATTATTACATCTGTAAAATAATGTAAAGAAAACTAGCAATCTACATTAGAGAAAAAAAAATAAAGTAGAACTAACAGAACTCTTGTAAACACTACTTTGTGAAAAAGACCAGTCGCCAATAATTCCCAACATCTGTTAGGTCCCGTCCTTATATGTCAAGGGTCATCTATTCCATTTAGTGAAAGGGAATTCTGTCTGGTAGGGATTGTTAAATTGTTAGAGTTACTACTTGTATTTGGGACCCAATACACATAGGTGAACTGCAGACAAATATGAAATAATTAGTATTCGTGTAATTATCTCTTGCTATTGTTGCTAAAGCCTTGCATCTATTAATGTTTCAAGTACCTAATTTCTATAAAGCTTTTATTTTTACTACATCCTAAGAGCTGCATCTACAGCTCATGTTTGCATCTGTTTATGTTCCCTGACAAAAGTCCCCTTTTCACTTGTTTAATTTTTCAGTTTTCAAAAAGTGTAAAACATAATAAACTTTAGAAGGAGATAATGTATTTCTAACAGAAGTCTTATTAAGATTTATCTTTGAAACACATTACAGGAAGTACATCCGGAAAAACATTCTTCTGTATGCTGAATATAGTTTGTATCAGTTTGATAAGTTTTTGTATTTTTTTTTCATGGGACAGGATTATAGTTTATGAATAAACAATATTTATATTACAAAACTTAAATTATTTTTATGATGTAACAATATGTAGAGTGAAATTTAGAAAACCAAGATTCTGTAAAATAGCTGCAAATACATGGGTATTCAACTATGGTCGATAACTTTCTCACAATGATGGATGAAACTAAAGAAAAAAAAAAGAGAAATTCCATGTGAATCTGAAAGTATAGCATAATGTTTTTATCATTTCAATATAGTGGTCATGAAGAATATGATCCAAAAATAATGTTCTCTGTCATACTAAACTCTCCACACTATCTGGGTGCTATGGATTTAATGTTTTGGCTCAACCTACCCTACCTTCTTCATCAGATGCAATTGTGGATATAAAAAGGAATTGATTAAACATGAAAACTAAAACTCTCTCAACTATACAAAAACACCCTTATTATGGACTTTTGCTATTGACTTTCTACCTTGACATTGTCCTCAGGTTAAACTCTAAACTATTCCAGATGGTCAAACTATAATCGTTCACGAGAAATTTCTCTTGATGTGAGTAGTATGGGTTCCGCTATCAGATTTACAATACCTCTGAACACATGGATTGTTTGATGTTTCATTATTTGTTACTCTAGTTTGATGAAATAAAGGATAAAATCAGTTACTTTAATATCAATGTGTACCACCAACATGATAAAAATGTAACTCTACAGAGCCTACCGATCCGTCAAATGTTTGAGACTATAACGTACCTCCTCCATGGAACATATCTGAATTCTATATTGTATAAAAAGTGAATTCGATTTTAAGGTCATCAGGTTTTGGTTTACTGCTTTCATGATTGCTTGATCTGCTCTAAGGACTATGGTTTAAAAAATTGAGAGTCTACCTTCCATGGCCTGGTGCCATTTTCTGGTCATTTTGGTGCTCCTCCGGAAAATCAAATGATTGTGCATGAGTGTTTGAAATTGTATTTCCAGCTTGGCCCATTCTAATTTGTTCTGTAACAAGTTTGTAATTTGGTAGGGACATAGGTATAGTTGAAGAAGAACAGTCATTAAGGTAAGCATATTAAGGAGAGCCACAATTCTTTTTTGGATTTGCATCACTTGTGGAATACAGATTTTTTGACATCTTTGACATGTTTAAAAATGACGTGAAACAACTCAATAATATTTAGTACTAGAGATACTAAAGACACCACCACCATAAGCCAAATTAAAATGGTTTTCTCAGTGGGATGAGAAAGAAAGAACTCAACTTTATGAGGTCAGGGATAGCTTTCGCAAGTGCAGATGGCATTTAGATTAAACCACACAGGTACCATTGGATACAAATGAAACCAACTTCAAAAAATGATTTAAATAGGATACTGATAATATAGGTACAAATCAAGCCACCACACATTTTAACCTTCCCATGTTCTTCAATACCGTATTTGAATTTCTTTATTTCAATTTGCTTGAGGTACAAGTCCACATTGCCTCCATAATTTTGAACCATCTTAAGTTCTTCTTTCCTGTTCAGTTTCTCTTCTTTATGCTTTAAGTAAAATACATAAGCCAAATAGAGTAGAGTGGGCATCGAAACAAATATCATTTGAAGAACTCAAAATCATACTTGGGAAATTGGAAGTGACTTGTCATGGAACACATTTTCACAACCAGATTGTAGGGTGTTGCGAATGAATTCTGACTGTTCATGTACCCATGCTGACACTACTGCTGACCCCAGTAAAAGAATGTGGAAAATGAACTAAACAGACAACCACACTTTTCCACCAGCAGAGGAATTGGCCTCGACTTTGTGAAGGAGTCTTTCTATGGCACTCCAGTCACCCATTTTTCACGGCTATGACCTACAAACTACAAAATAAATTGCCATAAGACTTTGTCAAAGTAGAAGATAACAATTGTCTTCAGTTGGGAAACAGTTGGAATTTAGATAATATTCAAATCTCAAAATCTAAAGACAAAATAATGGTTATAATAGGGTTTGGTGAAATTTTTTATTAAGACTTTCTAGTGCATAGTGAGAATTTTGGTTGTTTTAGTTAACAATAAAGTAAATTTTTATATTTGGCTTATTTTACTGATCTACATTTAAGAAATGGTCATTACAAATACACATTTTTCAAAAGTTTGTAGAAAGAAGACAACACCATTTCACAGTTTCAGTGAATAGAAAATGCTTGTGTACATCTAATAATTGAAAAGAACTAATATGCAGACCTAATTTTTGCCACAGTATATAGTTTGCTACAGCTACATTAAAGGGGTTGTCCAGTCAAAAGTGATAAGTCTGCATTCACTCTGTGTGACTGCAGACTTATGAATCTCCCCAGCGCAGACACTGTGTGCTGCGGGGATTCACCGGTATGAGACCCAGGAACGGTGACTATGTATACATTATATATACCCCCAGTCATTCAGTGCCGCCTCGCTCCATACACATGTATGGAGCGAGGCCACACCCCATCTAGTGACATGGATGGCCAGTGGCCGCGTCCGACTAGAAGTCGATCGATACAAGTGTATGGAGAGCGAGGCCGCGCCCGCTGGCCAGGGGTATGTATAACTCATACCCTCCAATCCCAGGTCTCATACCGAGGGAGTAAAAAAAGCGTGCCTGATGTTAGAGGCACTTTGCGCATGCGCGGGATGTGAACGAGAAGAGTACACGTTACAGGGCTCTATGACGTACAGGGGAAATGAGGAATATGGAAATTAAGCAGATAGGCAGGGATTTCTTGACGTCTCCCGGGTGCCAAGCATATGAAAACGGATTTTATAAAAAGACATTTCTCTGCAATCAGACCACTAATATGGGACATACAGGTGTATATAGATTTAGATTTCTATAACCTGTATGCCCATATTAGAGGTCTGATAACTCCCAGGGGGTGACAGATTATTAGATATAATGGAACGTATCTACAATGTAATTCACCAGGATTTGAATCGGAATGTAATTGATAAAGACGTGGGTGAATTACTCATGATACAATATCCTGTCACACCAGTGATTTAAGCTTTGCCTAAGGTGCATAAGTCCCTTAATGACCCTTTAGGGTGCCCAATCATATCGGGCATGGATTCCATTTTTTAAAAAATAAAAAAAATAGATGTATATTTGAACAGGATGCTGAGGAACTATGTGATTGAAACAACTCAAATATCAGGGATACGCGAGATTTTCTAACTAAACTACAAGGGGTTGAAATAGTGATATGGATTTTTGTCTCACATCCTTTGATGTTGTAAGTTTATACACGTTTATTAACGATGAGCATAGATTGAGGGCTGTGTCCGAATGTTTAGTTGCCTCGGACTACACACTTGATTATCAGACATTCGTATTGTCACTTTTGAAATTAGTTTTGATCTGCAACTTCTTCCTTTCTCAGAACAATTTCTACATAAAAAAACATGGGACAACGATGGGCTCGAATGTCTCTTATGCAAATATATTCATGAGTGAGCTGAAGAGGGAACAGGTATATGTATCCCACTAATTCAGGCATGTCCTGAGGTGGTGGAGATATATTGTTGATATTTATCAAATATGGAGTGGTTCTGAGGTGAAATTGTTGGATTTCCATCAATTTCTGCATACTATAGACCCAGAGGTAAAATTTATTTTGGTACATTCCACAGATAATTTACAGTTTTTGGATGTCCAAGTAAGTAATGTGGAAGGAAGACTTGTTATCAATTTGTATGCAAAGCCTACAGATAAGAACAGCCTGTTTAGATTTGATAGTAGCCATCCATCGCATCGTATTTTGTCAGATCCTTTTCTTACAGCCAATTCCTCAGGATCAGATGTATAGTCAGTGATAAAAATACCCTGAGTGAGAGTTTTGACAAGCTTGCAGGTAAATTTGTTAAGGGGTTATCCCATACAAGTTATTGCTGATTACAGGCAAAAGGCTGAAAGCCAATCCCGTCTGCTTAGACGGGAGGTCAACAGAAAGACTTTGAACTTACAATTTCAGAAGCAATGAGGTGGCAGGTATTATAAGACAGCATTACTCTACCCTAGGTAGGAGCCTAAAAGGAGTATCTTACTTTAAAAATTCACCTTTATTCCCATACCAACATTCAAAAAGCTTGAACGGCAAGTTGTTAAGATCAGATGTAGGTTCAGTCAAGGAAAGTTCACAAACTTTTTTGAATCCCCAAAATGTTTTTTTTCTGTGTCTTGCCGGAAGTCTTTTTTACAATTTAAGTCATGAAGCCTCATTCTGATGCATAGGCTTACATTGTAAAAGTACTTCAAGCTTACATGTAAAACCGCAGTGTGATCTGACAAGTCGGAATAGAAGTCACGTGACCCAGAAGAGAACCGGAGCGATGCTGGAAACCAGGGAAGATAGCGATCATTGAGTATATTACTACACTTAAACTACATATATATTTATGCTGGTTTAGGCAATACAAAGTAAAGTGGGAGTGCTTCTTAAATACTATACGCCTAGTCAAAAGAGCCATATAGTTTTTATCACACATATGTCACTGAGTGTTACATTCCAAAACTGTAATGTTTTATAAGGAAATCCACATTGCTGGTTATATAGCTGTTAATTTATTTGCTGTGAATTAGAAAACTGCTTTCAGTTACTGAAGTCATTTACAAATCAACTTTATCAAGAAACCCGAGGCAAGAAGCAACATTCTGATTAGTTCCACTGTACAGTGTCCATTTTATGACGTGATCAGATATCAAAATCAAACATCAGAATGATGTCAGTTTGAGGCTAAATACCGTGTCTGAGAACTGATTATGACGAATGATTTTGACGAGTGATTCTGACAAGTGATTTTGACGAATGATTCTGACGAGTGATTCTGACGAATGATTCTGACGAGTGATTTTGTCGAGTGATTTTGACAAATGATTTTGACGAGTGATTCCGCATACAACTCCTCCTCCTCTACTTCCTCCACCTCCTCTTGTGCCACCACCTGACTCCGAATTCTGTTTAACATGTGCTCCAGCATGTAAATCACCGGAATAGTCATGCTGATAATGGCATCGTCAGCACTAAACATCTTCGTCGCCATTTCAAAACTGTGCAGAAGGGTGCATAGGTCCCTGATCTGAGACCACTCCTCCAGCGTGATTTGCCCCACCTCTGGATCTCGTTGGCCCAGGCTATACGTCAGAACGTATTGCACCAGGGCTTGTCGGTGCTGCCACAGTCGATGCAACATGTGCAGAGTTGAAATCCACAGGGTAGGCACATCGCATTTTAGCCGGTGAAGTGGCAGGCCCAACGACTTCTGTAGAGATGTAAGTCGCTGAGCTGCGGGATGCGAAAGGCAGAAGTGAGCACACAGCGACCGTGCCCTCTGCAGAAGGCCATCTAGTACGGGATAGTGGGCTAAAAATTGCTGGACAACCAGGTTCAACACGTGAGCCATACAAGGCACATGTGTGACATTGCCGCGGCGAAGGGCCGCACCCAGGTTTGCAGCATTGTCGCACACGGCCTTCCCTGGTTTCAGGTCCAGTGGAGACAACCATTCATGAAACTGGTTTTCCAGAGCTGACCACAACTCCTCAGCTGTGTGACTCACATTTCCCAGACATTTCAAAGTAAAAAACGCCTGATGACATTGAGCCCTGCTGCCAGCATAGTAAGGAGGTGTGCCGGATCCCTTCTGCACAGTTGGAAAGCTTGTGGCCTGACCACACAGGCTTTGGGTGCAGGTGGAGGACCGAGAGGAGGTTGAGGAGGCAGAAGCAGTGGAGGAACTTTGAGATATAGAGGATTGACGTACAACTCGTGGGGACGGCAAGACTTGGACAGCAGCCCCTTGTCCTGCTGTCACCATAGTTACCCAGTGCCCAGTAAGCAACATGTAACGCCCCTGTCCATGCCTACTCGTCCAAGTGTCTGTGGTGAAATGCACCCTGTCACACACAGAGTTTCTCAAAGAAGCGGTGATGTTGTGTGCGACATGCTGGTGGAGCGCAGGCACACCTTTCTTTGAGAAGTAGTGCCGACTGGGCATCTGGTACTGGGGCACTGCGACGGACATAAGGTCTCGAAAATCCTCTGTGTCCACCAGGCGGAAAGGAAGCATTTCAGTAGCCAAGAGCTTGCAGATGGTGAAATTCAACCTCTTAGCTTTCTCATGGCTAGGAGGAAATGGTCTTTTACTTGTCCACATCTGAGGGACTGAGGGCTGGCTGTTGTGCTTAGATGGGGTTGAGAAGGGTGTCCCCGGCAAACTGCCGGTCTGTGAGGAAGATGCAGGCGGACATGTTAGGTTGCCTTGATCCAAAGGAGGTGCTATGTCGGAAAGCGCTGAACACCAGCTGGTATTTCCACCTCCAAAGAAAATGATGACCTGCCAATCACGCTGGCTGGTGCAGGTAAGGAGGAGGCAGGTCTGCTTCCCAAAACAGGTGTGACTGCTGTCCCCCCAGTCACAGAGGATGAAGAGGCCGCGGATGCACAAGATGTGGCAGACGGTTGTTGACCCGGCCGGCGAGGCCGCATTGTAGCACAGTGAGCTTCCCACTGCAACTTATGCTTCATATCCATGTGCCGGTTCATGCATGAAGTACTCAAGCTATGTATTTTTTGGCCTCTACTTAGCTTTTGCTGACAAATGTTACAGATAACACGAGTTGGGTCATCTTTATCGATCTGAAAAAATGCCCAGGCTATGCAAGGCTTAGCACCCATGCAACCTGAAGAGCCACCACGATTTGTGGTCAGAGGCAGAGTTGTGTTTGAGGATGCAGCTGTTGACGTGCTTCCAGTACTACGTCTCTGTCCAGGAAGGCGCAACCTGACCTCGTCGTCACTTGCATCCTCCTCCACCTCCTCTGCTGACCTCATCTCTTTGCTGACTGTGGGTTGACAGTAAGTGGGATCTCCAACCTCGTCATCATCACCCTGTGTGTTATCACACCCGTCGTCCTCAGAGCCAACCTCTTCCTGCCCTGACAAAAAACTAAAGTTGTCGCTCCAATCAGGTATTTGAGTCTCATCATCGTCTTCCTCATTGTTTCCACCAACAGGAGTTATAGTTTGGGAACGAGGGTCTACATTATGGTCAGAACCTTCTGCGTCTTGTCCTGGATCCGACTCATAAAGATTCTGGGCATCAGTGCAGATCATTTCCTCGTCTGGATTCACAGAAGCTCTGGAGCCGACCTCTGATTCCCAGGCTAAAGTATGAGTAAACAGCTCTGCAGACTCAACCATCTGTTCTACCCCATACTCAGACGGGCAGCTGGAAACTTGGGAGCTGTGAGGAAGCAAGTGCGATCGGGGTGACACCTCGGAGGACTGGAGTATTTGTGATGTTGAAGTTGAGGTGGAGGAGAGCCCACTTAAAGGAGCACTTGATATCCGTTGAAGCACCTGCTGTTTTTGTGCCTCATCTGGAATTTGTAGCGATTGGCGTGGCCATAAGAAAGGGATCTTATCACATTGTCCGCTAAAAGAAGTAGACATCTTAGTTTGGCTGGAAGATGGTCTTTCTTCTGCAGATGTTACTGTTGCTTTAACACCTACCCCATGGACACAACCTTTTTATCCCTTCCCAACACGCCTATTCCCCTTTCCACCAGCAGCAGGCCTTTTTCCACTCATTTTGGTGGTTAACTAATTCACAACTCTGGAGTTGTTTGCACAAAAAACAATGGATGGGAACCGAGCGGAGCTGAGTGGCCAAACTGTGGTATTAGCAAAAAGTATTGGCTGGGTTAGATGCAGATAAAAATTATTTTGAATTTGCAACCTGCTGGAGGTTAGTATAGATGGACTAATAGAACAAGTCCCACACACTGCTACAAGCCGAAATATTTTTTCAGAGCTAGATGGCGAAAAAAATTATATTGAATTGCAACCTGATGGAGGTTAGTATAGATGGACTAATAGAACATGTCCCACACACTGCTACAAGCCGAAATATTTTTTCAGAGCTAGATGCAGAAAAAAATTATATTGAATTTGCAACCTGATGGAGGTTAGTATAGATGGACTAATAGAACAAGTCCCACACACTGCTACAAGCCGAAATAGTTTTTCAGAGCTAGATGTAGAAAAAAATTATATTGAATTTGCAACCTGATGGAGGTTAGTATAGATGGACTAATAGAACAAGTCCCACACAATGCTACAAGCCGAAATAGTTTTTCAGAGCTAGATGCAGAAAAAAATTATATTGAATTTGCAACCTGACGGAGGTTAGTATAGATGGACTAATAGTACAAGTCCCACACACTGTTAGAAGCCAAAATATTTTTTCAGAGCTAGATGCAGAAAAAAATTATATTGAATTTGTAACCTGATGGAGGTTAGTATAGATGGACTAATAGAGCAAGTCCCACACACTGCTACAAGCCAAAATAGTTTTTCAGAGCTAGATGCAGAAAAAAATTATATTGAATTTGCAACCTGATGGAGGTTAGTATAGATGGACTAATAGAACAAGTCCCACACACTGCTAGAAGCCTAAATATTTTTTCAGAGCTAGATGCAGAAAAAAATTATATTGAATTTGCAACCTGATGGAGGTTAGTATAGATGGACTAATAGAACAAGTCCCACACACTGCTAGAAGCCAAAATATTTTTTCAGAGCTAGATGCAGAAAAAAATTATATTGAATTTGCAACCTGATGGAGGTTAGTATAGATGGACTAATAGAACAAGTCCCACACACTGCTACAAGCCGAAATAGTTTTTCAGAGCTAGATGCAGAAAAACATTATATTGCATTTGCAACCTGATGGAGGTTAGTATAGATGGACTAATAGAATGATGCTATGCCCAAAAGGTTTAACTTCACTAGGTGCTGTAAAAAAATTTGTATTCTATACACAGGTGGTGTAGCTTGCAACACAGATAGGCTTCTCCACTGACTAACACACACTGCAAGAGGACAAAAAGGATTTGCTTTGCTAGATTTAGCCAAATGCTGTGAAAAAAACTTGCACAGCACTGGCACAGAGCTGCCTGGCAAAAAGTGATATGAACTGATGTAACCTAGCCCTCAAAAGGACTGCAATTACAATTAGTCTTTACTCCCAACCAATCTATTTAAGAGCACAGACATGCCTGATAAAAGTAATAGGAACTGATGTAACCTAGCCCTGAAAAGGACTGCAATTACAATTAGTCTTTACTCCCATCCTATCTATTTAAGAGCACAGAACTGCCTGATAAAAGTGATAGGAACTGATGTAACCTAGCCCTGAAAAGGACTGCAATTACAATTAGTCTTTACTCCCAACCTATCAATTTAAGAGCACAGACCTGCCTGATAAAAGTCGTAGAAAATTATGTAACCTAGTCCTTAAAAGGACTGCAATCACAACTACTCCCTACTCCCAAGCTATCTGTAGATTTGTGCGAAAATTGGCTTGAAATTAACTAAGTATAGCGCACACAGCAACAGTGGTGCCGTCTAACACGCAGCTGCAGCAGTGAGAAAATGGTGGCGACGGGGAAAATGGCTGGGTCTTATAAGGCAAGGACATGTGACATACACTGCCAATGACACCTGCCCTTGCTTGTGTGAAAAAAAGCAGTTCGCTCCGTGTGTGTGCTGCTGATAGGCTGACAGATTGCACCTCCCCACTGTAAATGCGGGAAAGAGAAAAAAAATGGAGATCTTCTTTGTTTCTGCAGAGATCCATCCCCTGCCCCTCCCCCCGCCCCGCTGTACACTCAAACTGCGTATTAACATTAATTTTCATCATTACTGAGAAAAAATTCAGTTATGATTTTGGTGCACGAACAGTTATCGAACATAACCTCGAACAGCCAAATTTTTTTCAAATCGTTCGTGTTCGCCGAACGGCTCGAACACCGCCCAAAACAGCTCGAATTTGAGATTGGCAAACAGTTCGAGTCGAACACCGCTCATCTCTAATTCTGACGAGTGATTTTGATGAGTGATTCTGACGAGTGATTCTGCCGAGCGATTTTGACGAGTGATTTTGACGAGTGATTCTGACAAGTGATTCTGACGAGTGATTCTGACGAGTGATTTTAACGAGTGATTCTGACGAGTGATACTGACGAGTGATTCTGACGAGTGATTTTAACGAGTGATTCTGACGAGTGATACTGACGAGTGATTCTGACGAGTGATTTTGACGAGTGATTCTGACGAGTGATACTGACGAATGATTCTGACGAATTATTCTGACGAGTGATTCTGACGAGTGATTCTTATTATTATTATTACAGTTGTAAAAGTCACTCGTCAAAATCATTTGTCATAATCATTGGTCAGAATCATTCATCAGAATCACTCGTCAGAATCATTCGTCAAAATCATTCGTCAGAATCACTCGTCAAAATCACTCATCAGAATCACTTGTCAGAATCATTCGTCAGAATCACTTATCAGAATCAGTCATCAGAATCATTCGTCAGAATCACTCGTCAAAATCATTCGTCAGAATCACTCGTCAAAATCACTCATCAGAATCACTTGTCAGAATCATTCATCAGAATCACTTATCAGAATCAGTCATCAGAATCATTCGTCAGAATCACTCGTCAGAATCACTCATCAGAATCACTCGTCAAAATCACTCGTCAGAATCACTCGTCAAAATCATTCGTCAGAATCACTCATCAAAATCACTCGTCAGAATTAGTTCTCAGACAGGGTATTTAGCCTCTAACTGACATCATTCCGATGTTTGATTTTGATATCTGATAATGTCCTAAAATGGACACTGTACCACTGTAATACTTCCTACTTCAAACCTGCAATGTACGGGTCAGCCATAGATTTGTGCCACACATCCCACAGCAAATATACCCTCAGAGGTATTTATTAAGACCAGTGTTTTCTTTTATGCCAGTCTTAATAACATGTTCTTAATTCATAAAGAGAACATATGTCTCCTAATAAATTAGGCACATCTCATGTTGTGTGTGTGCCCCAGATAGTGAATTCTACGGCAGCCATGGACTGGCATAGATTTCTGCTTTAATTCATGAAACTTGCAGGGTGAGAGTTAGTAGTACTAACCCAGTGTTGAGAATAATAGACAGTCAGGACATTGTAAATTTTGACATGCTAATTAATATCATAACCAGAAAGTGCAGAATGCCTTCCTATGTAAAGTGCTGCGCGCTATAGTCGCTCAAGATTAATTCTAAGAAACTATTTGGCATGCTGTTGGACATTGCATCATGAAAGTGCAGAGTGCTTCGACATGTAAAGTGCTGTGTGCTGCCATGGCTCAATAAAGGTTCTCTGCCTGAGACCTGCTCTCCAGCACAGATGGTGGAAACAGTGGTAGTAGAACAGTTTATCTGCTCGTTACTGAAATCTGTGCAAAGCTGGGTTGCCCAAGGAGATCCCCAGAATGGAGATGACCTTGTGAGTCTCGTGGAAAGATACCTCGCCATGGAGAACTCCCTGAGCAATCAAGGGAGCTCGAGGTCGAATTTCTGGGAAACTCGAAAGAAGGGGCTCAAGGCCATGTCTGAGGGGCACAAAAAAACCCTGTAGGGGTCAGAGCCAGGTTTAAACGTTATTACTCGTACCATTATCTGTTGGAGGTGTAAAGTCCTTGGTCACACATCAGCCGTTTGTCCCTCAACCTCAGAGCTGATGGACTGCAACGTAGGCCAGCGCTACTCCTACTTCACCTACCCTGCCTTCAGTGCTGTTACTCATCCTTGCGTGGGGCCTCAGAAATCCCAGGTGAGTGTGAACAGTGTCCAAGTGACAGGTGTTCTGGACTTCTGAGCCACACTTCTGCATGTACTAGTTCCTGGGAAGGTAGTGGGGGTAAGTTGTGTCCATGGAGATGCCAAAAAATTTCCCATGACCCAGGTCGACATACGCACAAACTGTGCAACTGTAGTTCCGTGTCCCACCAAGTTGGAGCGGTCAAGAATGCTGTTGCTATCAGTCGAGATTTTACTTTGTTCTGGGAATTGTGGGCTAAAGCTGAAGCACCCAAAAGTCCAGTATGCCACCAGGTGTCAATTGTAATAAGAAAGTCATATTATGTAAATGGTGAACTGCCATCCACTGTACTGGCTAGAAAGGAGGATGAGGAAGCATCTTCTGAAGCCAATATCCCTTACCTGGAGGAATCCCAGAAAAGCTTTGGGATTGCCAAGCTCAGATACTTAACCTTAAAAAGTACTCTGGAAAATGTAAATGTGGTTCCCCAGGAGTCAGGTGCCGATGCATAATGATTTGTTGTGTCATGGGAGCAAAGTGAAGGGACAGGTAAAAGAGCGCCTCCTCGAGGTCCAGGAGGAAAAATCCAAGAGGTATAGTCGGTCAGCTCAAGTAAGATAATTTAAGCCTGGGGATCAGATACTTGTGTTACTGCCCAGATGAGAGAACAGGTTCTTAAATCAGAGGCAGGGGCCTTATAAGGTGGTAGAGAAGGTAGGAGAGGTAAACTATACAGTGACCAGGGAAAAAGAAGCCTTTTCCTATTAATCACGACAACCTGCTAAAACCCTGAAAGGATAGGAACCCAGTAGAAACCTTTTTTTTGTTGGCTCAGTTAGAAGCCAACATTCAGGATGTTAAAGTAGCAGGAAATTTGTCACCATCCCAAAGACAATACAGCCAGAAATTGATACCCAAAAATAGGGGCAGGGTCTTGTAATTACCAGGTCACACTCGTGTCGTCAAACATGAGACTGCCACTCAGGTGAATATAAAGCCCTGTAGAGTCCATGAGGACCACCAGGAGGTGGTCTCAGAAGAAGCAATACAACATTGGCCATGCCCCCTCAAAATCAGTTTTGATAATGTGGCCCCCTGTAGGCACTATGGGGGTTGGCAGATGGTGCCCAGCTCTTGGCTTTGGTTAGAGTAGGATGATATGTATCAAGGCCAGGTAGGCTATGGTTAAATTCTAGCTCTGCAGGCTTTGATTAGTACACTTGGCTAGCTTTGCTTGTAAATAGGCTAGGTGTTTATCTAAGGCAGTCAGCTCGGAGAAGCTGACCTGACTGAATGTGTCTTGAATGTGAAAATAGAGACAAGCCAGAAACCCTCTCCGAGAAGTGTCTGCACAGGCCATGTGCAGAATACCGCAAGTATCAGTGGTTGCTATGAACAAGAGTAGTGTTGAGCATTCTGATACTGTAATATCGGGTATCGGCCGATATTCGCGGTATCGGAATTCCGATACTTAATTCCGATACTTTTACAATATCGGATACCGGAATCGGAAGTTCCCATAATGCCTGCGCTCTGCAGTGTCTGTGAAGGATGACAAGTTGGATGGCAGCGCGATCCAGCCTGTCATCAGAATGCCATCCCAGCGGGGGAGAATTCTCCTGATTGTTTAAAAGCCGGCGCGCGGTAAAAAGCCGCCGGCTTTTAAACAATCACACAGCCCCATACTGCTTCCCCGCAGCCTCCCACCCCGATCCTCCGCTCCCCTCGCCACCTCCCATCCCGATCGTAAGTTAGGACCGGGCGGGGAGCGCAGCTCCAAGGAGCGGGGAGTGAAGGACCCGGGCGGGGAAGCCGGCAGTGAAAAGACTTCACCGCCGGCTTTCCCGTTCTGTGCTGCGCTTTCCCGCCGGTTATTTCAAATGAACAGCTGAGGTATCAGCTGATGCCGATCAGCTGTTCATTTGAATTAGCCGCGGTGCCCTCAGAGGGTTCATGTGAGTTCATGCTTGACTGCATGAACTCACATGAACTTTCCCACGGCCGCACAGGTCAGCCTCACCTCCCAGACGATCAGACAGTCATGATTAGTGTGTGTGCGGGGTGTGTGCGCGATGTTTGTGCGGGTGTGCGCGGTGTCTGTGCGATGTGTGCGGGTGTGTGCAGTGTGTGTGCGGGTGTGTGCGTGCAGGCAGACATAGGCCGATGTGACACTACTACTCCCATCGGCCTATGTCTGTCCCCCGTCCACTCCTGCCAGCAGGATCAGCTCGATGGGAGCAGTAGTTCCCATCAGACTGATCCTGCTATTTAAATTGCCCTATTGTGTCCCCAATAAATTTTAAATACATGTCATTGGTGGCCAGTGGTTACCTAAAAGAAATTAGTTCATACATTACCTGTCCCCGCCGATCGCCACCTAAAATAAAGTAAAAAATAAAAAACTACACCTATACTCACCAAGACACCTAATTCCCCGAAGCCATCGATCTCCTGTAATAAAATATAAAATAATAAACCACAACCTTATCCTTACCCCTCCGTAGCAGTCCACGAGTGTCCCACGAAGATCTCCAGTTCAGAGCAGCCACATAGAATGTGACCGCTCTGAACCGCTGCCGCCGCTAGAATGACGGGGCCGTAAGGGTTCACCGGAGTTCAGGCAGCGCTGCTCCGGTTAGCTCCTTTACGGCCCTGCTGTATCGTGAGAAATTCCCACGGTACAGCAGTGCCGTAAAGGAGGTCTCCGGAGCTGCGCTGCCTGAATGCACTCCGGTGACCTCAGTCAGTGGCTCCCGCTGCCGGGAGCGGACGTGTTCCCGGCAGCGTGAGCTTACAGCAGCCATGCACAGCTGTCACCATCTCCAGATGTGACAGCTGTGCATGGGAGATCAGCGCAGGAACGTGGACAGGTAACTATTATTTTTAGTAAACTAAGAATTAAATAAAATTGTGTGTTTTATTTCAAATAAATTATTTTTTTCTGGGTGTAGTGTGTTTTTTCTTTTTAACACTTTGTAGGTTAGTAATGGGGGTGTCTTATAGACGCCCATCATTACAAACCTGGGCTTCATGGCAGCTGGCGCTGACATGAACCCCACCACTATTACCCCCTGCCACCGCACCAGGGCAGCGTGGAAGAGCGAGGCTAAGTGCCAGAGTTGGCGCATCCTATGGATGCGCCATTTCTGGGGCGGCTGACGACTGGTGTTTCTAGCCTGGGAGGGGGCCAATATTCATGGCACCCTTCCTGGGCTATTAATATCAGCCCCCAGCTGTCTGCCTAGCCTTTGCTAGCTATTAAAATAGGGGGGACCCCACGTCATTTTTTTGGGGGGGGTCCCCCATTTTAATAGCTAGTAAAGGCTAGGTATTCAGCTGGGGGCTGATATTAGTAGCCTGGGAAGCTCCGTGGGTTTTACCCCCTTCCCAGGCTTCAAACATCTGCCCCAGCCGTCTGCTTAACCTCCGCTAGAGACTAAAATTATGGGGGATCCCACGCCATTTTTTTTTAAAATAAATCCATTATTTTAACACTAAATGACATTTGAGGAGTTAATAAAGATGCAGTCCCTAAATTATTATTTATTTTTTAATTAATTTTTCCCAAAAATTTTGACGTGGGCTTCGCCATATTTTTGTATGCCAGCCAGGTACAGCATCCAGCTTCTATGAACGCGCCATTTTCCGGGGCGGCTGCGGACTGCAATTTTCAGCGGGGGGCAGAAAGCTTGCGCCTCCCTGCGCTGCAGATTCCATCCTCCAGCTGCCTAGTTGTACCTGGCTGGACACAAAAATAGGGAGAAGCTCCACGTTTTTTTTTTTTTTATTATTTCATGAAATTCATGGAATAATTAAGAAAAAAAGGGCTTCCCTATATTGTTGTGTCCAACCAGGTACAAATAGGCAGCTGGTGGTTGGGGGCAGCCCGTTCCTGCCTGCTGTACCTGGCTGGACCCAAATATAGTGCAAAGCCCCACGTCAATTTTTTTTTAATTATTTCAGGAAATTCATGAAATAATTAAAAAAAAATTATGTGGGGCTTCGCCCTATATTTGTGTCCAGTCAGGTACAGCAGGCAGGAACGGGCTGCCCCAACCACCAGCTGCCTATTTGTACCTAGCCGGACACAACAATATAGGGAAGCCCTTTTTTTCTTAATTATTCCATGAATTTCATGAAATAATTAAAAAAAAAAATACGTGGGGCTTCGCCCTATTTTTGTGTCCAGCCAGGTACAACAAGGCAGCTGGGGGCTGGAATCCGCAGCGCAGGGAGGCCCAAGCTTTCTGGGCCCCACCCGCTGCAAATTGCAGTCCGCAGCCGCCCCGGAAAATGGCGCGTTCATAGAAGCGCCATCTTCTGGCGCTGTACCCAACTCATCCAGGGCCCTGGTGCGGTGGCTCACTGGGTAATAAAGGGGTTAAGGCCAGCTTGGCATTATCAGCTGGCCCTAAGCCCGAAATTCATGGGGTCACGCCAATATTAGACATGACCACCATGAATTTCTAGTAAAGTATTTAAAAAAAACACAAACACCCAGAAAAAAGTCCTTTAATTGAAATAAAGACACAATTCTTTATTGTTCTAAATTAAACCATACTTACAGTCACGCCCATTCCAGCTGAAGCCAACGATCTCCTGCAATAAAAGTAAAATAATAAAGCAACCTCATCCTTACCTTTCCATGGTTCCCAGGACAGCTTCAGCTCTGCTACATCGAGATGACAGGCTGGACCGCAGCAGAACGCTGCCATCCAGCCTGTCATCCCGCAGACACTGAGAAGCGCAGGCATGCTTGCGCTCCTCAGTGTCTCGCTGTGACGGCATCCAGATGAGCCGAGGTCATGTCCAATGAACTCAGCTCACCTCATGCACGTCACTGACAGCGTGGGAAAATTCTCCTGCACTCAGCGCTTCAGCGTGAGAATTTTCCCACGCTGTCAGTGACGTGCATGAGGTGCGCCGAGTTCATTGGACATGACCTCACCTCATGCACGTCACTGACAGCGTGGGAAAATTCTCACGCTGAAGCGCTGAGTGCAGGAGAATTCTCCCACGCTGTCAGTGACGTACATGAGGTGAGCCGAGTTCATTGTCGGCTCATCTGGATGCCGTCACAGCCAGACACTGAGGAGTGGAAGTATGCCTGCGCTTCTCAGTGTCTGCGGGATGACAGGCTGGATGGCAGCGTTCTGCTGCGGTCCAGCCTGTCATCTCGATGTAGCAGAGCTGGAGCCGTCGTGGGAGCCATGGAAAGGTAAGGATGATGTTGCTTTATTATTTTTCTTTTATTGCAGGAGATCGTTGGCTTCAGCTGGAATGGGCGTGATGGTAAGTATGGTTTAATTTAGAACAATAAAGAATTGTGTGTTTATTTCAATTAAAGGACTTTTTTCTGGGTGTTTGTGTTTTTTTTAAATACTTTACTAGAAATTCATGGTGGTCATGTCTAATATTGGCGTGACCCCATGAATTTCGGGCTTAGGGCCAGCTGATAATGCCAAGCTGGCCTTAACCCCTTTATTACCCAGTGAGCCACCGCACCAGGGCCCTGGATGAGTTGGGTACAGCGCCAGAAGATGGTGCTTCTATGAACGCGCCATTTTCCGGGGCGGCTGCGGACTGCAATTTGCAGCGGGTGGGGCCCAGAAAGCTTGGGCCTCCCTGCGCTGCAGATTCCAGCCCCCAGCTGCCTAGTTGTACCTGGCTGGACACAAAAATAGGGCGAAGCTCCACGTTTTTTTTTTTTAAATTCATGAAATTCATGGAATAATTAAGAAAAAAAGGGCTTCCCTATATTGTTGTGTCCGGCTAGGTACACATAGGCAGCTGGTGGTTGGGGGCAGCCCGTTCCTGCCTGCTGTACCTGACTGGACACAAATATAGGGCGAAGCCCCACATCAATTTTTTTTAATTATTTCATGAATTTCCTGAAATGATTTAAAAAAAATTGACGTGGGGCTTCGCACTATATTTGTGTCCAGCCAGGTACAGCAGGCAGGAACGGGCTGCCCCCAACCACCAGCTGCCTATTTGTACCTGGTTGGACACAACAATATAGGGAAGCCCTTTTTTTCTTAATTATTTCATGAATTTCATGAAATAATTTAAAAAAAAAAATACGTGAAGCTTCTCCCTATTTTTGTGTCCAGCCAGGTACAACTAGGCAGCTGGGGGATGGAATCTGCAGCGCAGGGAGGCCCAAGCTTTCTGCCCCCCCCCCCGCTGAAAATTGCAGTCCGCAGCCACCCCGGAAAATGGCGCGTTCATAGAAGCTGGATGCTGTACCTGGCTGGCATACAAAAATATGGCGAAGCCCACGTCAAAAGTTTTGGGAAAAATTAATTAAAAAATAAATAATAATTTAGGGACTGCATCTTTATTAACTCCTCAAATGTCATTTAGTGTTAAAATAAAGGATTTATTTTAAAAAAAATTGACGTGGGGCTTCGCCCTATATTTGTGTCCAGCCAGGTACAGCAGGCAGGAACAGGCTGCCCCCAACCACCAGCTGCCTATTTGTACCTGGCCGGACACAACAATATAGGGAAGCCCTTTTTTAAAAAATTTATTTCATGAAATAATTAAAAAAAAATTGACGTGGGGCTTCGCACTATATTTGTGTCCAGCCAGGTACAGCAGGCAGGAATGGGCTGCCCCCAACCACCAGCTGCCTATTTGTACCTGGTTGGACACAACAATATAGGGAAGCCCTTTTTTTCTTAATTATTCCATGAATTTCATGAAATAATTTAAAAAAAAAATGCGTGGGGCTTCGCCCTATTTTTGTGCCCAGCCAGATACAACTAGGCAGCTGGGGGCTGGAATCCGCAGCGCAGGGAGACCCAAGCTTTCTGGGCCACCCCCGCTGCAAATTGCAGTCCGCAGCCGCCCCAGAAAATGGCGCGTTCATAGAAGCGCCATCTTCTGGCGCTGTACCCAACTCATCCAGGGCCCTGGTGCGGTGGCTCACTGGGTAATAAAGGGGTTAAGGCCAGCTTGGCATTATCAGCTGGCCCTAAGCCCGAAATTCATGTGGTCACGCCAATATTAGACATGACCACCATGAATTTCTAGTAAAGTATTTAAAAAAACACAACACCCAGAAAAAAGTCCTTTAATTGAAATAAACACACAATTCTTTATTGTTCTAAATTAAACCATACTTACCATCACGCCCATTCCAGCTGAAGTCAACGATCTCCTGCAATAAAAGTAAAATAATAAAGCAACATCATCCTTACCTTTCCATGGCTCCCACGACAGCTTCAGCTCTGCTACATCGAGATGACAGGCTGGACCGCAGCAGAACGCTGCCATCCATCCTGTCATCCCGCAGACACTGAGAAGCGCAGGCATACTTCCACTCCTCAGTGTCTGGCTGTGACGGCATCCAGATGAGCCGAGGTCATGTCCAATGAACTCAGCTCACCTCATGTACGTCACTGACAGCGTGGGAAAATTCTCCTGCACTCAGCACTTCAGCGTGAGAATTTTCCCACGCTGTCAGTGACGTGCATGAGGTGAGCTGAGTTCATTGGACATGACCTCACCTCATGTATGTCACTGACAGCGTGGGAGAATTCTCACGCTGAAGCGCTGAGTGCAGGAGAATTTTCCCACGCTGTCAGTGACGTGCATGAGGTGAGCTGAGTTCATTGGACATGAACTCGGCTCATGTGGATGACGTCACAGAGAGACACTGAGGAGCGCAAGCATGCCTGCGCTTCTCAGTGTCTGCGGGATGACAGGCTGGATGGCAGCGTTCTGCTGCGGTCCAGCCTGTCATCTCGATGTAGCAGAGCTGAAGCTGTCGTGGGAACCATGGAAAGGTAAGGATGAGGTTGCTTTATTATTTTACTTTTATTGCAGGAGATCGTTGGCTTCAGCTGGAATGGGCGTGATGGTAAGTATGGTTTAATTTAGAACAATAAAGAATTGTGTCTTTATTTCAATTAAAGGACTTTATTCTGGGTGTTTGTGTTTTCTTTTAACTTTGACTATGGGGTTAGTAATGGGGGTGTCTTATAGACGCCTCTCCATTACTAACCTGGGCTTGATGTCAGCTGGCATTATAAGCTGACATCAACCCCAACCCTATTACCCCCTGCCACCGCACCAGGGCAGCGTGGAAGAGCGAGGCTAAGTGCCAGAATTGGCGCATCCTATGGATGCGCCATTTCTGGGGCGGCTGACGGCTGGTGTTTCTAGCCTGGGAGGGGGCCAATATTCATGGCACCCTTCCTGGGCTATTAATATCAGCCCCCAGCTGTCTGCCTAGCCTGTGCTAGCTATTAAATTAGGGGGGACCCCACGTTATTTTTTTTGGGGGGGTTCCCCCATTTTAATAGCTAGTAAAGGCTAGGTATTCAGCTGGGGGCTGATATTAGTAGCCTGGGAAGCTCCGTGGGTATTACCCCCTTCCCAGGCTTCAAACATTTGCCCCAGCTGTCTGCTTAACCTCCGCTAGAGCCTAAAATTAAGGGGAACCCCACGCCAATTTTTTTTTAAATAAATCCTTTATTTTAACACTAAATGACAAGTACAGTAATCAACACTGTCACTGTACTTCATATATATGTGACTGACAATTTTCTATCTATCTAATCTATGTGTGATTCTCTATTCTTTCTATTCTAAATTGTCGGGTACAGATGCTGAATTGCCGGCCGGCTTTCTTAAAGAGACGGTGCATGAAAACACTATTATTTTTTTAAATAAATCCTTTACACTAAATGACAAGTACAGTAAGCAACACTGTCACTGTACTTCATATATATGTGACTGACATGTTTCTATCTATCTAATCTATGTGTGAAGCTCTATTCTGTCTGTTATAAATTGTCGGGTACCGCTGCTGAATTGCCGGCCGGCTTTTTTAAAGAGACGGTGCACGAAAACACTAATATTTTTTTTAATAAATCCTTTACACTAAATGACAAGTACAGTAAGCAACACTGTCACTGTACTTCATATATATGTGACTGACATGTTTCTATCTATCTAATCTATGTGTGATTCTCTATTCTTTCTATTCTAAATTGTCGGGTACAGATGCTGAATTGCCGGCCGGCTTTCTTAAAGAGACGGTGCATGAAAACACTATTATTTTTTTAAATAAATCCTTTACACTAAATGACAAGTACAGTAAGCAACACTGTCACTGTACTTCATATATATGTGACTGACATGTTTCTATCTATTTAATCTATGTGTGAAGCTCTATTCTGTCTGTTATAAATTGTCGGGTACAGATGCTGAATTGCCGGCCGGCTTTCTTAAAGAGACGGTGCACGAAAACACTAATATTTTTTTTAATAAATCCTTTACACTAAATGACAAGTACAGTAAGCAACACTGTCACTGTACTTCATATATATGTGACTGACATGTTTCTATCTATCTAATCTATGTGTGAAGCTCTATTCTTTCTGTTGTAAATTGTCGGGTACCGGTGTATGCCGCTGATGAATTGCCGGCTTTTCATGTCATTCTACATTATTCTTAGTTGTTTTCCTTCATGTAGAATTAACCTACAAGGAAAGAAAGGGTTTATTTTCATTCCGATATTTGTGTCCCATTGACTTGCATTGGTTTCCGGTATCGGAATCGGCGATATCCGATACTTTTTGGGTATCGGCCCGATCCAATCCGATACGATATTTCTGATATCGGAAGGTATCGCTCAACACTAAACAAGAGCTGTTTTGTTTGACAAAGTTGGGGCTAGCTCAGGAATGTATGAGTAGCCAAGGTCTGTTCTGTTTAGTTAGACAAGGCTAGGGATTTATGTTTGTGAGTTTGTTTTTGTGCTGTGCAACCTATGGAAAGTAATAAAAACTGCATGTGTTTAGCCCAAAACTGCATTGCCTGTGTGAATGCTACCTAAGACCTAATGCCTACCAGAAAGCATGAAACCCTACACTGTCCACAAAAAGGTTATGTATTGCCATGTGAGATGGCAAACTGATGTTTAAAGGCACATATATTATATTTCTTACCCACATACTTTTACAAGGTATATACAGTGGTGGCCAAAAGTATTGGCACCCCTGCAATTCTGTCAGATAATACTCAGTTTCTTCCTGAAAATGATTGCAATCACAAATTCTTTGGCATTATTGTCTTCATTTAATTTGTCTTTAAAGTCCTCAAAGTTAACCATATTTTCTAATTCCTTGATACAAGATTTCTTTTGGGCTCTTTTGTCGTCTGGTGTTTGGTAGGTAGTTGATCGTATCTAGATCATCGATGGTTATGAGCCAATCCTCTGGATTTGGATTGAGCTGATTTTTATCTGAGTGTGAGTGGAGCATAATAGGTAATTACAGTAGAGGGGACAAATTTAGAGTTTATGTTACCAACTTGGTATTAATGTGAGTTGAAGTAGCAGGAGAAATACTTCATGTGACTCCTTGTCCACTTTTCTTCAGAAGTTTATGCATCCACAATTATTTTAAAAAAGATTTTCCTTATGTTAATGGAATTTATAATACTAATACTAATAATAATACTGTCTATGCTGCCTGGGCAACCTTGAAGATATGGTACCAAAGAGACTCTTATACTACAACTACATGATACAGGTGGTCAAGTGCCTCAAACTCTGAGTCACAATATTTATTTCCTCTCTTCATTGGAGTAATACAAGCCTGTTTACATGGACAACTGGGTGTTTACTGAGCAGTGTTCATTTAAATGCCTATTTACATAGGCAGACTAAAGTAAACAATACTATTCTAGATAATTCAGCGCGCATAGACTGCCAATGCACTTGGCAATGCGAGTCCTGTTTACAAAGGATCATGCACTGTCCAGAATGACGATTTATCTTTGCACAAAACATTGTTTCACTCAATGAACAAGCTGTTTGCTCGATCATTGGTTGATAGGCAGCCTGTTTATGAAGCAAGATAATCTTGAAAGCACCAATAGTATTCCTACTCCTTAGCACAAAGTCAGGGCAGAGAAGGTTACAGTATTGTACATCGTTATCATGAGATAGAGTCACTGATAAGGATGATTCCTCTGGCTTTACCATGATAAAGGACAAGTGAGACTATAGAAAGTTCATTTCCACCTATATGAGCAATCAAAATATTTTAATTTCACAATTTTACTTACAAATGTCAAAGCAGTTTCTATTCTGTAAATTTGATCTGTGCCTTGATCAGCCATAATCAACAGGCCCAAACATATTGAGGAAAAATTATAAATCACAAAAACCAGGTTATGTCTAAGGCTATGTACCCAAGATGCAGAAATGCTCAGGATTTTTTCCTGAGCGTGTCTGCATCTCCCTGGCAAAAAATAACGCATGCGGATTGTACATACGTTTTTCCTGCCAGGGACAGGCGGAAGTGAAGCGTTCTTCACATGCATTTCCGCATGCGGGTTGACAAGCGCTTTCCAAGCGATTTTAGCATCACTTGGAAAGTGCTTGACAACTTGGTCACACTTCAATTTTTTTATATTTCTGAAAACATTTTTTTTACTTTGTACTGACTTCAATACTTCCCATAGAAGACCTAAAGCTGTGATCTGTTCGCTTGTGCTACACATAGCAGGGCTTCAGTCCTGCTATATGTAGCAGAAATGCTCATCTGCTATGAACTCCAGCCACTGGGCAGCGCTCATAGCAGATCTGCTATGACAACCACAAGAGTCTCCTGCAGACTTCAAGTTGTCATGCCAACCAATCAGTGCCCTGCGATCATGTGACAGGGATGCCGATGGGCAGTGCCAGTGATGCGATTTCAGTGCGGCGATGTTAAATGCCGCTGTTAGGCCATGTGCCCACGTAGCATTTTTGCTGCGTTTTTACGGCCGCAAAAATGCTTGTAAAACCGTCTGCCATGCAAAGCAATGTGAATTCGGATGTGCTGTGCACATGATGCGCTAATTAGCGCGCTGAATTCGCATTGCGTTGCAAAACACAACATGACCATTTGTTCCGCAATTATGCTGCAAATTCGCGGCCATTGAGGAACATTGAAACGCAGCAAACCCACAGGTATATGAGGATTTGCTGTGTTTCAATTTAATTCAATGACCGAGAATTTGCAGCGTAATCGCGGTGCGTGTGGTACCCAGGATGAAGAGGAGACTACAACTCCTCTTCATCCCGGCTACCACACAGTAAAAAAAGAAATAAACATGTTAAAAATAAAAAAACCTGTATACTCACCTCTCCGGTCTGCTTCCGGCGGCGTCCTCTCTCCTTGGTGTCCCGTGGTGTACTGGCAGGACCTGCGTTGATGTCATTTAGTCAGCTGATGGTCAAGCGACCGCTGATGTCAGCAGTCAGGTGATGGTCGTGTGACCATCAGCTGACTAAATGACGTCACCAGAGGTCCTACCAGTACACCGCGGGAAGCCGAAGAGAGAGGATCGCTGCCGGGAGGAGACTGGAGAGGTGAGCATACAGGTTTTTAACTTTTTAATTCTTTTTTTTTTTAACTACATATGCCGCATTTAAAGCATCCGGTTGCATGGATTTATATTGTGTGACCAACTTATCAAGCACTTTTCCAATTGATGCTCAAAATCGCTTGGAAAAGTGCTTGAAAAAACACATGTTAAAAAGCATGTAAAAACGCTGAAAAGACGCTTCTCTCTGGCAGAAAAAACGCATGTAAATCTGCATGCGTTTTTTTCTGCCAGAGAGGCAAAATCGCTCTGCATCAAATCTGCTACGTGGGCACATAGCCTTAGAGTTTAACATCAGCATTTAACATATAAGTTGTCAAGTTCCTGAAACGATGCTGAGCCCGCATCAAAGAAGGGGAGGTGACATATAACATATCGATACTAGTTTTGAGCGAGCACTAAAATGCTCGGGTGCTCGAAGCTCTGGCCGAGCTCACCGTGATACTCGGGTGCTCAACCCGAGCAACGAGCCCAATGTTAGTCTATGGGAGACCCGAGCATTTTTGCGGTGGCACCGCCGGCAGTCTGTAGAAAGCCTAAAAAATGCCCAAAACGATAGTGACAGTGCTCAAATGACACGGGGACAGCATGGGAATAGCCACAGAAAGCATTTCTGACCCCCAGGTCACTGCTGTCAACAACGTGGTCAGAGGTATTAAGCCACTTTTACTGGCTCACAATAAAACGTTCAAAAACGAAAGTGAAACTGCTTTCCTGTGAAATATGTTAAGGAACATCCTTTCCAGGGTAAAGACTTGTGTATAAGGTAAAATAAATGACCAAAAACAAAAATACTCCTCCACACCTTGGGCTATATTCACAAGTAGCATTTTTTATGCGTTTTTGCACTTTTGTATTGCTTTCAACCGTGACAAATGCATTCACCGGGAAATGTCATTTTAACATTTTACAACCTTATCTCGCCATGTGCTGTGTGACACATACATACAGTGCTGAAAAGACATGGTAACAGCATGGGGAAGACCCCTGGAAGCATCTCTGACACCCAGGTCACTGCCTAAAAGTGTGCCCATCAGAAGTGATCCTTGCCGCATCAGAAGATGCAGACTTGCAACTATCCCTGTGCAAGTCCTTGTCCCAGGGCAGTGTTCAATTGTACCTCCCCCATTCCTTGCAATGCAAGTGCAAGTATGCAGCCTGCCATCCACCCACCCCCAGGCTGCAATACCATACTGCTTGCTCGTTTGCACTTGAAATTGGGCTTTTTAGGCATGTGGAGGCGGAATCTGGCCACCACGTCATGGCTGCGTTGGCGGCCGGGTGTCCACGCTTGGTCCCCAGCCGCCAGGGGGAGAACGGGTGTCCATACTCAGTTCACAGCCACCCCACGGCCGGTTGCCCACACACAGTCCCCAGCCGACCCCTATTTGAAGGACAGCCTAACCACAAACAGGTGGACAAGTGAATGTTGCCAGGGATTGTCCATCTCACTGATGACTTCACACTGGGTTAATATTATGGAAGCCGGGACACAGTTGAACCCGGGAGTGCAACACGTCCTCCAGACAGAGAGGATTGCGGATCCTGTGTCACTCAGGCTTCAACACAAAATTCAGAAGGTAGACAGCAGCTGTGGTCAGCCTCCTACACAACGAGTAAATTATTCATGATCATGAGGCCATCCATCTCCTTAGCTTTATGTTCCTTGGAATGCAAGCGCATGTATGTAGTAGCGGCTAGGCCTGAGGTGGTCAGCGTTTTGGCGCATATCCTACCTCCTCCGAGGATTGCTGGATGTTTTCCTGCTACTATCCCAGTTCTATGACTCCCGTTAAAACAACGCTTCAGGTGATGAATGATGGATGAGGTGGTGGCAAAGGAGAAAGAGCAGGAGGAACAGGAACCATTCAAATCAATATCAGGCCAGTCAACTACACATGTCTTGTAGGATATGTTTCTGTACCAAAATGAGTGGTTCGGCTACACAGTTATAGGGCATACAGTGAGTGCAATGCCTACCAAAAATTTCGAGGCACTCCAATGCCCCTTGGTAGTGACATGGAGGTCAGAGGGCCTTAACTAAACCGTTTTTTCCATTTATAGCAACTGGGTCTCCTGTACACTGTTGGCCTATGCAGTGAATGCAAGGCTTTCCAAAAATTATGAGGAATTGCAATGCCCCTTGAAACAGACGTGGATTACAGTGTACTAAAAATCTTCTACCCATTATTGGGGAGTGGGTATCCCTTAGTGTTCACCTATGCATTGAAAAGAAAAAGCTGATTAAAATTAGGAGGAAATACAATGCCCATTGGAAGAGTCGTGGAGGTTAGAGTTAATTAAAAACATTTCAATGCCCCTTGGAAGAGCTGTGGAGTTCAGAGTGGTTTAACAAGACGGTTTTAATGCCCCTTGGAAGAGACGTGGATGTCGCAGTAGCTTAACAAGACAGTTTTAATGCCCCTTGGAAGAGACGGGGAGGTCACAGTAGCTTAACAATACGGTTTTAACGCCCCTTGGAAGAGTGGTGGAGGTTACAGTGGAATAAAAAGACAATATCAATGCCCCATGAAAGAGACGTGGAGGTCACAATAGTTTAACAAGACAGTTTTAATGCCCCTTGGAAGAGTGGTGGAGGTTGCAGTGGAATAAAAAGAGAATATCAATGCCCCATGGAAGAGACGTGGAGGTCGCAGTAGCTTAACAAGACGGTTTTAATGCCCCTTGGAAGAGTGGTGGAGGTCGCAGTAGCTTAACAAGATGGTTTCAATGCCCCTTGACAAAGTGGTGGAGGTCGCAGTGGAATAAAAAGACAATATCAATGCCCCTTGGAAGAGTGGTGGAGGTTGAAATAGCTTAACAAGACAATTTTAATGCCCCTTGGAAGAGTGGTGGAGGTCGCAGTAGCTTAACAAGATGGTTTTAATGCCCCTTGTAAGAGTGGTGGAGGTCGCAGTGGAATAAAAAGACAATATCAATCCCCTGTGGAAGAGACGTGGAGGTCACAGTAGCTTAACAAGATGGTTTTAATGCCCCTTGGAAGAGTGGTGGAGGTTACAGTGGAATAAAAAGACAAAATCAATGACCCTTGGAAGAGTGGTGGAGGTCGCAGCAGCTTAACAAGATGGTTTTAATGCCCCTTGGAAGAGACGTGGAGGTCACAGCAGCTCAACAAGACGGTTTTAATGCCCCTTGGAAGAGACGTGGAGGTCACAGTAGCTTAACAAGATGGTTTTAATGCCCCTTGGAAGAGACATGGAGGTTACAGTGGAATAAAAAGACAATATCAATGCCCCTTGGAATAGTGGTAGAGGTCGCAGTAGCTTAACAAGACAGTTTTAATGCCCCTTGCAAGAGTGGTGGAGGTCGCAGTGGAACAAAAAGACAATATCAATGCCCTTTGGAAGAGTGGTGGAGGTTACAGTAGCTTAACAAGACGGTTTTAATGCCCCTTGGAAAAGTGGTGGAGGTCGCAGTAGCTTAACAAGATGATTTTAATGCCCCTTACAAGAGCAGAGCCATGCAGTACAGCAAATTAAAAACATTATTTCCATTATTGGGGAGTGGGTCTCCCATAGTCTTTGCCTATGCCTTCCAAGGAAAAGCTGCCAAAAATTAGGACGGAGGAACTTGCAATGCTGGCAACACGGACCACGGTCACCCTGGTGGTATAGTGGTGGTGGAGGCTGAGGATAAGGAGAAGAGCAAAAAACAGCCGAAATGAGGAAGCGTATACCCATGTGTGTGTGTGAAGCGGTGCATGGGAATACACCTCCCGAAGCAACACAGTGGATTTTACTTTATGTTACTCTGCTGTCATTTGGTGGTGATGAGAAGTCTGGCCCAATCCAGCCCTTGTTCATTTTGATAAAGGTCAGCTAGTCAGCATTGTCAGTTGACAGGCGAGTGTGCTTATCAGTTATAATTCCCCCAGCGGCACAAAAAACTGGCTCCAATAACACGCTAGCGGCAGGGCAGGCCAGGACCTCCAAGGCGTACAGAGCGAGCTCATTCCAAGTGTCCAGCTTGGATACCCAATAATTAAAAGGCACAGAGGAATCACGGAGGAAGCTGGTACGATCGGCATGGTACTCCCTCACCATCTTTTGAAACTTTCCACTCCTTGTGAGAGTACCCAGTGCCTCAGGGCGTGTAAGCTGGGAGGGTTTCAGAAAACTGTCCCAGAACATTGACAGTATTCCCCTGCCTCTGATGGATTGGAGTTGTGTCTCTCTCGCCTGTACGCGTTGGTTGGTCAATGAACTTTGACCTCTGCCACTAGCGTGTTCTGATGGAAATTTTTTTAACAGTTCTGAAGCAAGGGCCTTCTGGTACTGCCCTATTTTTGTAGACCTCTCCACCTCAGGAATAAGAGAGTGAAAGTTTTCCTTGTAGCGGGGGTCTAAAATTGTCACCAACCAGTAATGACTGTCACCCAACATTTTGACAATGCGGGGGTCACGGTTAAGGCAGCGCAACACAAAGTCAGCCATGCGTGCCAGACTGGTAATGGGCAAGACTTCCGTGTCCTCACCAAGATGACAACTGACCATGCTCTCCTCCTCCTCCTCCCCCCTGTCCTCAGGCCACCCACGCTGAACCGACGGTATGACAGTGGTACAGGTACTACCGTCTACAGCTCGTGATACCAGCTCCTGTTCTTCCTCCTCCTCCTCTCCCTCATTGTCCCCCAATGCATGTTGGGATGAGATGAGGCTGGGCTGTGTGTAATCGACCGCTACGGCTTTTTGATCCATCTCATCATACTCTGGCTGCAATGCCTTCTCTTAAATTCTCTGCAGAGAACGTTGCAAAAGACAGACAAGTGGGATACTGATGCCAATGATGGCGTCATCGCCACTCACCATCTTGGTGGACTCCTCAAAGTATGTCAGGATGGTACATATGTCAGACATCCAGGTCCACTCCTGAGGTCTTATGCGTGAAGTCTGACCTGAATATCGACGGCCTTGTTGCAGCTGGTACTCCACAACTGCTCTCTTCTGCTCACAAATCCTTTGCAACATGTGGAGGGTAGAGTTCCAACGTGTGGGGACATCACACACCAGTCGGTGTGCCGGAAGCTGCAAACTCTGCTTCAACACAGCAAGGGCGGCGGAAGCTGTAGCCAACTTCCAAAAATGAGCTGACAGGCGGCGTACTTTGACGAGCAGATCTGGCAACTCGGGGTACGATTTAAGAAACCGCTGAACCACGAGGTTAAGCACATGAGCCAGGCATGGTACGTGGGTGATCTCGCCTAGCCTCAAAGCCACCAGCAGGTTACGGCCATTGTCACACATGACCATGCCTGGATGAAGGTTCAGTGGTCTCAGCCACAGATCTGCTTGCTCTTTCACAGCTGTGCACAACTCTCAAGCAGTTTGTGGTTTATCACCTAAGCTTATGAGTTTCAGCACAGCCTGTTGTCGCTTGGCTGAGGCAGTACCGCAGTGCTTACAGCTTGTAACTGATGTGGTGATATCTGAGATGGAGGCTGAACATGAGGAGGAGAAGGAGGATGATGCGCAGAAGCTGTACACTGTGGGGGAAACTCTGACTGACATAGGGCCCGCAATCCTCGGTGTGGGTAGGATGTGTTCCGTCCCAAGGTCCGACTGGGTCCCGGCTTCCACTATGTTTACCCAGTGTGCCGTCAGAGAGATGTACCGTCCCTGGCCACAAGCACTTGTCTACGTGTCCTTTGTCAGGTGGATTCTCCCAGTATCTGAGTTGTTGAGTGCACGGCAGATGTTTTGGGACACGTGCTTGTGTAGTGCTGGGATGTCAAACCGGGCAAAATAGTGTCGGCTGGGGACCGAGTACCAAGGGACGGCCACCGCCATAAGGTTGCGGAACGATTCCGTCTCCACAAGCCTAAAAGGCAGCATTTCCAATGCAAGCAGTTGTGAAATGTGTGAATTTAGGACTGTGGCCTTTGGGTCGTTGGCTGCGAATTTGCTCTTTCATTCAAAGGTCTGGGGTTAGGACAATTTAACGCTGCGGTGGGACGTGGACGTGGACGTTGATGCTGTTTCTTGAGAAACTGCCATAACAAGTGAAGACTGAGAGGAGGGGGCATCTTTGCATGCAGTATGGAGAGGGGATTGCCTTGCACGCACAACAGGGGGTTCTCTTACACGCACAACAGCGGAAGAAGCAGTGGTGACACCCGCTGACACTGGTCATGGACCCTGGGGTTCGCCCCACAAAGTCGGGTGCTTTGCTGCCATGTGCCTGATCATGCTGTTGGTAGTCAGGCTGGTAGTTTTTTCACCCCTGCTGATGCTTACCTGGCAGGTGGTACAAATGACCTTTTTGGGGTTATTAGCAGAGTCTTTAAAAAAATTCCAGACTCTGGAAGACCTACCGGTTCTACTGGCAACGTCCCTCGTGTTGGTGTTACGGGGAACGGTTGCCCACCTTCTGTCTGTGGCCACCACACTGCTTCTTCCTGCCTGTTGGGGTACTCTGCCTCCCTCCCCCTGTGTGCTGCTGGCCTCACTCTGCGTGTCCTCCTTTCACGTTGGGTCAGTTACTAGATCATCCACCACCTCCTCTTCTTCCACTTCTGCACCACGGTCCTCCTCCTCACTTTGTGGCAATTGTGTGTCGTCATTGTCCACCTCTTGTGACAAATTGCCAGCGTCGCCTTCCTGTGGCCATGGCTGTTCAAATATTTGGCCATCGCAACATGGGATCTCCTCTTCCAGCACTTCAAGCGGAGCAGGCGAGAGGCACAAATATAGAAATGGACCAGTGAACAGCTCTTCAGAGTGTCCAAATGTGGGATCAGTTGCTGTCTGACGACACTCGGCATGGTGGGAGGAAGGAGCATCAGGGTGAGGAGGAGAATGCAGTCGAGTCTCGCGGCTAATAACACTTGACCATGTGTAAGACAGACCAGAGGTGGTGGTGCCCAGGTAACTGGAAGTATTATCTGCTATCCAATTAATAACCTGTTCACACTGATCAGTTCGCAATAGTGGTGCTGTTGTGTGCTTCCCTAGTAATTCGGTCAAGAACTGGGAGCGAGATGATGTGGCTGTTGGTTGTGGCACATTTTCACCTTGGCCACGGCCCCATCCTCTGCACGCATCATCACCAGAATGTCCAGTTCCACGTCCCTTGCCATGCGCCTTGCCCATTGTAAATGAAGTAAAATAGCATTCACTCGCACTATCAATGGCAAAAGGGTAATAAAAAGGAGATTTGAACTGTGGAAGAGGAAAAACAAAGTTCTAGTTCTCTGGCCTACACCAGACTCTTTTAAACAGATATATTGGTGTCTGAACAGTCAGCGAGACACTGAAAATGTTTTTTTTTTATGGAAAAAAGACAAAAAAGTGGATAATACAGAGATTTGAACCGTGGAACTGCAAAACCACAGTTCCAATTTCCTGGTGTATACCAGACTTATTAAAATAGATATATTGGTGTCTCAACAGTCAGCGACACACTCAAACAGTTTTTTTTTATGGAAAAAAGGCAAGCAGGTTGATAACACACAGATTTGAACCGTGGAAGAGTAAAAACACAGTTCTTTTTCTCTGGCCTACACCAGACTCTTTTAAACAGATATATTGGTGTCTGAACAGTCAGCGAGACACTGAAAATGTTTTTTTTTATGCAAAAAAGACAAAAAAGTGGATAATACAGAGATTTGAACTGTGGAACTGCAAAGCCACAGTTATGCTTTCCTAGTGTATACCAGACTTGTTAAAATAGATATATTGGTGTCTGAACAGTCAGCGACACACTCAAACAGTTTTTTTTTATGGAAAAAAAGGCAAGCAGGTTGATAACACACAGATTTGAACAGTGGAAGAGGAAAAGTACAGTTCTAGTTCTCTGGCCTACACCAGATTCTTTTAGTTAGATATATTGGTGTCTGAACAGTCAGCGAGACACTGAAAATGTATTTTTTAATGGAAAAAAGGCAAGTTGGTTGATAACACACAGATTTGAACAGTGGAAGAGGAAAAGCACAGTTCTTGTTCTCTGGCCTACACCAGACTCTTTTAAACAGATATATTGGTGTCTGAACAGTCAGCGAGACACTGAAAATGTTTTTTTTTATGCAAAAAAGTGGATAATTCAGAGATTTGAATTGTGGAACTGCAAAACCACAGTTATAATTTCCTGGTGTATACCAGACTTGTTAAAATAGATATATTGGTGTCTGAACAGTCAGCGACACACTCAAACTGTTTTTTTTTTATGGAAAAAGGCAAGTATATTGAAAACATCCAGATATGAACCGTGGAAGAGGAAAAACACAGTTCTAGTTCTCTGGCCTACACCAGACTCTTTTAAACAGATATATTGGTGTCTGAACAGTCAGCGAGACACTGAAAATGTTTTTTTTTATGCAAAAAAAGTCAAAAAAGTGGATAATACAGAGATATGAACCGTGGAACTGCAAAACCACAGTTCTAATTTTCTGGTGTATGTCAGACTTGTTAAAATAGATATATTGGTGTCTGAACAGTCAGCGACACACTCAGACTGTTTTTTTTTTATGGAAAAAGGCAAGCATATTGATAACACCCAGATATGAACCGTGGAAGAGGAAAAACACAGTTCTAGATCTCTGGCCTACACCAGACTTTTTTAAACAGATATGTTGGTTTCTGAACAGTCAGGGAGACACTGAAAATGTTTTTTTTTTATGCAAAAAACTCAAAAAAGTGGATAATACAGAGATTTGAACTGTGGAACTGCAAAACCACAGTTATGCTTTCCTATTGTATACAAGACTTGTTAAAATAGATATATTGGTGTCTGAACAGTCAGCGACACATTCAAACTGTTTTTTTTTTATGGAAAAAAGGCAAGCAGGTTGATAACACACAGATTTGAACAGTGGAAGAGTTAAAACACAGTTATAGTTCTCTGGCCTACACCAGAATCTTTTAAATAGATATATTGTTGTCTGAACAGTCAGCGAGACACTGAAAATGTTTTTTTTTATGCAAAAAAGACAAAAAAGTGGATAATACAGAGATATGAACCGTGGAACTGCAAAACCACAGTTCTAATTTCCTTGTGTATACCAGACTTATTAAAATAGATATATTGGTGTCTGAACAGTCAGCGACACACTCAAATTGTTTTTTTGTTATGGAAAAAAGGCAAGCAGGTTGATAACTAGAGATGAGCGTTGTTCGACTCGAACTGTTCGCCAATCTCAAATTCGAGCTGTTTTGGGCGGTGTTCGAGCCGTTCGGCGAACACGAACGATTTGAGAAAAATTCGGCTGTTCGAGGTTATGTTCGATAACTGTTCGTGCACCAAAATCATAACTGGATTTTTTCTCAGTAATGATGAAAATTAATGTTAATACGCAGTTTGAGTGTACAGCGGGGTGGGGGGAGGGACAGGGGATGGATCTCTGCAGGAATAATGAAGATCTCCATTTTTTTTTCTCTTTCCCGCATTTACAGTGGGGAGGTGCAATCTGTCAGCCTATCAGCAGCGCACACACGGAACGAAGTGCTTTTTCTCACACAAGCAAGGGCATGTGTCATTGGCAGTGTATGTCACATGTCCTTGCCCTATAAGACCAAGCCATTTTCCCCATCGCCACCATTTTCTCACTGCTGCAGCTGCGTGTTAGACGGCACCGCTGTTGCTGTGTGCGCTATACCTTGTTAATTTCAAGCCAATTTTCACACAAATCTACAGATAGCTTGGGCGTAGGGAATAGTTGTGATTGCAGTCCTTTTAAGGACTAGGTTACAGCATTTCCTACGACTTTTATCAGGCAGGTCTGTGCTCTTAAATAGATAGACTGTGGGAGTAAAGACTAATTGTAATTGCAGTCCTTTTCAGGACTAGGTTACATCAGTTCCTATCAGTTTTTGCCAGGCAGGTCTGTGCCAGTGCTGTGCAAGTTTTTTTCACAGCATTTGGCTGAATCTAGCAAAGCTAATCCTTTTTGGCCTATTGCAGAGTGTGTTAGTCAGTGGAGTAGCCTCTCTGTGTTGGAAGATATACCACCTGTGTATAGAATACCAATTTTTTTACTCCACCTAGTGAAGTAAAATCTTTTGGGCATAGCATCATTCTATTAGCCCATCTATACTGACCTCCATCAGGTTGCAAATTGAATATAATTCTTTTCTGCATCTAGCTCTGAAAAAATATTTGGGCTTCTAGCAGTGTGTGGGACTTGTTCTATTAGTCCATCTATACTGACCTCCATCAGGTTGCAAATTGAATATAATTTTTTTCTGCATCTAGCTCTGAAAAAATATTTGGGCTTCTAGCAGTGTGTGGGACTTGTTCTATTAGTCCATCTATACTGACCTCCATCAGGTTGCAAACTGAATATATTTTTTTAATGCATCTAGCTCTGAAAAAATATTTGGCCTTCTAGCAGTGTGTGGGACTTGTTCTATTACTCCATCTATACTGACCTCCATCACGCTGCAAATTCAAAATAATTTTTTGTCTGCATCTAGCTCTGAAAAAATATTTGGCCTTCTAGCAGTGTGTGGGACTTTCTCTATTAGTCCATCTATACTGACCTCCATCAGGTTGCAAATTAAAAATAATTTTTATCTGCATCTACCTCTGAAAAAATATTTGGGCTTCTAGCTGTGTGTGGGACTTGTTCTATTAGTCCATCTATACTGACCTCCATCAGGTTGCAAACTGAATATAATTTTTTCTGCATCTAGCTCTGAAAAAATATTTGGCCTTCTAGCAGTATGTGGGACTTTCTCTATTAGTCCATCTATACTGACCTCCATCAGGTTGCAAATTAAAAATATTTTTTTGTCTGCATCTAGCTCTGAAAAAATATTTGGCCTTCTAACAGTGTGTGGGACTTTCTCTATTAGTCCATCTATACTGACCTCCATCAGGTTGCAAATTAAAAATAATTTTTTGTCTGCATCTAGCTCTGAAAAAATATTTGGCCTTCTAGGAGTGTGTGGGACTTTCTCTATTAGTCCATCTATACTGACCTCCATCAGGTTGCAAATTAAAAATAATTTTTGTCTGCATCTAGCTCTGAAAAAATATTTGGCCTTCTAGCAGTGTGTGGGACTTTCTCTATTAGTCCATCTATACTGACCTCCATCAGGTTGCAAACTGAATAATTTTTTTTTCTGCATCTACCTCTGAAAAAATATTGGGCCTCTAGCTGTGTGTGGGACTTGTTCTATTAATCCATCTATACAGACCTCCATCAGGTTGCAAACTGAATATAATTTTTTTCTGCATCTACCTCTGAAAAAATATTTGGGCTTCTAGCTGTGTGTGGGACTTGTTCTATTAGTCCATCTATACTGACCTCCATCAGGTTGCAAACTGAATATAATTTTTTTCTGCATCTAGCTCTGAAAAAATATTTGGCCTTCTAGCAGTGTGTGGGACTTTTTCTATTAGTACATCTATACTGACCTCCATCAGGTTGCAAATTAAAAATAATTTATATCTGCATCTAGCTCTGAAAAAATATTTGGCCTTCTAGCAGTGTGTGGGACTTTCTCTATTAGTCCATCTATACTGACCTCCATCAGGTTGCAAATTAAAAATATTTTTTTGTCTGCATCTAGCTCTGAAAAAATATTTGGCCTTCTAGCAGTGTGTGGGACTTTCTCTATTAGTCCATCTATACTGACCTCCATCAGGTTGCAAACTGAATATATTTTTTTTCTGCATCTACCTCTGAAAATATATTGAGCTTCTAGCTGTGTGTGGGACTTGTTCTATTAATCCATCTATACAGACCTCCATCAGGTTGCAAACTGAATATAATTTTTTTCTGCATCTACCTCTGAAAAAATATTTGGGCTTCTAGCTGTGTGTGGGACTTGTTCTATTAATCCATCTATACAGACCTCCATCAGGTTGCAAACTGAATATAATTTTTTTCTGCATCTACCTCTGAAAAAATATTTGGGCTTCTAGCTGTGTGTGGGACTTGTTCTATTAGTCCATCTATACTGACCTCCATCAGGTTGCACACTGAATATAATTTTTTTCTCCATCTAGCTCTGAAAAAATATTTGGCCTTCTAGCAGTGTGTGGGACTTTCTCTATTAGTCCATCTATACTGACCTCCATCAGGTTGCAAATTAAAAATAATTTTTATCTGCATCTAGCTCTGAAAAAATATTTGGCCTTCTAGCAGTGTGTGGGACTTTCTCTATTAGTCCATCTATACTGACCTCCATCAGGTTGCAAATTAAAAATAATTTTTTGTCTGCATCTAGCTCTGAAAAAATATTTGGCCTTCTAGCAGTGTGTGGGACTTTCTCTATTAGTCCATCTATACTGACCTCCATCAGGTTGCAAATTCAAAATAATTTTTTGTCTGCATCTAGCTCTGAAAAAATATTTGGGCTTCTAGCTGTGTGTAGGACTTGTTCTATTAGTCCATCTATACTGACCTCCATCAGGTTGCAAACTGAATACAATTTTTTTCTGCATATACCTCTGAAAAAATATTTGGGCTTCTAGCTGTGTGTGGGACTTGTTCTATTAGTCCATCTATACTGACCTCCATCAGGTTGCAAATTGAATATAATTTTTTTCTGCATCTAACCCAGCCAATAGTTTTGGCCTAATACCACAGTTTGGCCACTCAGCTCTGCTCGGTTCCCATCCATTGTTTTTTGTGTGCAAACAACTCCAGAGTTGTGAATTAGTTAACCACCAAAATGAATGGAAAAAGGCCTGCTGCTGGTGGAAAGGGGAATAGGCGTGTTGGGAAGGGGAAAAAAGGTTGTGTCCGTGGGGTAGGTGTTAAAGCAACAGTAACATCTGCAGAAGAAAGACCATCTTCCAGCCAAACTAAAATGTCTACTTCTTTTAGCGGACAATGTGATAAGATCCCTTTCTTACGGCCACGCCAATCACTACAAATTCCAGATGAGGCACAAAAACAGCAGGTGCTTCAACGGATATCAAGTGCTCCTTTAAGTGGGCTCTCCTCCACATCAACTTCAACATCACAAATACTCCAGTCCTCAAAGGTGTCACCCCAATCGCACTTGCTTCCTCACAGCTCCCAAATCTCCAGCTGCCCGTCTGAGTATGAGGTAGAACAAATGGTTGAGTCTGCAGAGCTGTTTACTCATACTATAGCCTGGGAATCAGAGCTAAAATGCGATGTGCCTACCCGGTGGAATTCAACTCTGCACATGTTGCAGCGACTGTGGCAGCACCGACAAGCCCTGGTGCAATACGTTCTGACGTATAGCCTGGGCCAACGAGATCCAGAGGTGGGGCAAATCACGCTGGAGGAGTGGTCTCAGATCAGGGACCTATGCACCCTTCTGCACAGTTTTCAAATGGCGACGAAGATGTTTAGTGCTGACGATGCCATTATCAGCATGACTATTCCGGTGATTTACATGCTGGAGCACATGTTAAACAGAATTCGGAGTCAGGTGGTGGCACAAGAGGAGGTGGAGGAAGTAGAGGAGGAGGAGCTGTATGCGGAAGTGCTAACATCTGCAAGGTCCAGACGGTCGGCAGCACCAAGGCGGCAGGCATGTGAGGGTGGGGGAGATGGTTTTACCAGGGCGCATGGTAGCAGCCAAACTAGTGAGGAAGGTGCAGGAGCCCAGGAAGAAGTGGAGGACGAACTGATGGAAGACTCATCAGATGAGGGAGACCTTGATCACATTTCTGTTGTGCGAGGTTGGGGGGAGAGGACAGAGGAAGGAAGCATGATTGTTACCTCGCCACCAACACAACAGGGACTTGGTGCTCCTGGATGCGCAACACACATGAGTGCCTTCTTGCTGCACTACCTGCAACATGACCCTCGAATTGTGAGAATTAGAAATAATCCTGACTACTGGGTTGCCACACTGTTAGATCCCCAGTACAAAAGTAAATTTGCAGAAATTATTCCTGCCATAGAAAGGGATGCACGCATGCAGGAGTATCAGCAGAGACTGTTGCAGAATCTTACATGTGCTTTTCCACAAAACACCAGTGGTGCACGTAGTGAATCTCACAGTTCCAACTTGCCAACCGTGGGACCGTCAAGTGTTCAGCACTCAAACCGTAACAGAACCACAGTATCTGCTGGTAACATCAATTTTGCGGAATCATTTCACCACTTTTTTAGCCCATCCTTTGCAAGGCCACAGGAGAGAAGAAGTCTGACACATAGTCAACGCCTAGAGACGATGGTACAGGAGTATCTCCAAGTAAACATTGAAGCCATGACTGTGTCACTGGACCCTTGCTCTTTATGGGCTTCCAATCTGGATAAATGGCCGGAGCTAGCCACTTACGCCTTGGAGATCTTGTCATGCCCCGCAGCCAGCGTTCTGTCTGATCGTGTGTTCAGCGCTGCTGGTGGTGTGCTGACAGATAAGCGCACGCGGCTCTCCACTGATAATGTAGACAGACTCACGTTCATAAAGATGAACAAATCATGGATCCGAAACGACTTTTCTACCCCTGTGTCATCCTGGGGAGAGTAAAAGCTTGATGATTGGTTAAAATCACCCTACCAACCGTTTTAAGCTTTCAAATTACAAATCATGTTTATCTGTATCTTGGCTGGAAAATAATTTGGTCTTTGTAGCAGTGTGCAGCACTGATTCTATTAGGCCATCTATAATAAGCTCCACCAGATTTAAAATTACTAATCATGTTTATCTGTATCTTGACTGGAAAATAATTTGGGCTTTGTAGCAGTGTGCAGCACTGATCCTATTAGGCCATCTATACTAAGCTCCACCAGATTTAAAATTAATAATAATTTTTAGCTGCATCTAGCCCGGAAAATAATTTTGGGGCTCCGAGATGCGCAAGACACATAAGTGCCTTCTTGCTGCACTACCTGCAATATGACCCTCATATTGTCAGAATTCGAAGTAATCATGACTACTGGGTTGCCACACTCTTAGATCCCCCAAACTTTTCGATCAACCTTTTCATTTTAATAAAGACCAAAAAAATGGTAATTTTTGAAATTATAAGCATTAGCAGGTTATTAGAAACTGAAATCAAACAGTTTTCAACTCAAAACTTAATTCTAGGTGATGTTACATTTTCACATAGGACCCCTTGTTCGAAAGGAGCTTCTGAACACTCTCGTCCATTGAATTTGTCAGGTTTTGGATGGTTTCTGCTTCAATTGTTTTGCATGAGGACAGAATACCCTCCCAGAGCTGTTGCTTAGATGTGAACTGCCTCCCGCCATCATAGACACTCCTTTTGATGATGCTCCAGAGGTTCTGAATGGGGTAGAGGTCAGGGGAGCATGGGGGTCACACCATAAGTTTGTCCCCTTTTATGCCCATATCAGCCAGAGATGCAGATGTTTTATGTGCAGCATGAGATGGTGCATTATCATGCAAAAAAATGATCTTGCTGTGAAATACACGGTTCTTCTTCTTGTACCATGGCAGGAAGTGCTGTTTGAGAAAATCCATATACATTATGGAGTTCATCTTTCGCGCCTTCAGGGATCCTAAAGGGGCCGACAATCTCTCTCCCCATGATTCCAGCCCAAAACATTACTCCACCTCCTCCTTGTTGGCGCTGTAGCCGTGTTTGCGTGGGGTGTCCATCAACCAGCCATCCTCCACTCCATCCATCTGGACCATCGAGCGCTGCACGGCACTCATCCGTGAACAAAACAGTTTTGAAATCAGTCTTCATGTAATGTTTGGCCCACTGGAGCCGTTTCTGCTTGTGTGAAGTGGATAGAGGAGGTCGACAGGATGGCATATGCACAGCTGCAAACCTCTGAAGGACCCTGCATCTTGTTGTTCGGGGGACGTTGGAGGCACCAGCAGCTTCAAAAACTTATCTGCTGCTATGACAAGGCTTTTTTGCCGCTGCTCTTTTAACATGACATAATTGCCTGTAGGAAAGAGTCCTCAATTTGCCCTTATCAGCACGCACACGTGTGTACTGTGAATCAGCTACATACTTCTTGATTGCCAAGACACTTCATCCTGATCATCGCACAATGTTGATTGTAGTCATGCCTTGACCTAAACACTCCACAATTTGTTGCTTCTCAGCAGCCGACACATCCTTTTTCTTTCCCATTTTGGCAGAAAATGTAGGCTGCTTAATAATGTGAGAGAGCCTTCTTAAGTAGTCTTGCCTTTCATTGGACACACCTGCCAAACTAATTAGCACAGGTGTCTGCAATTGCTTACAGTGATATAAAGAGCCCTGACACACATCACCATCAATGAGTTTAACTGACAAACAAACAAATTCTTCCCTTATCACTCCTAAACACTTTTTGCATAATAATTTGGAACACAGTGTACATGTGCTTTTCCACAAAACACCAGTGGTTCACGTAGTGAATCTTACAGTTCTAACTTGCCAACCGTGGTCTGTATGGAGTTGTTCAATAAAGGGCCCAAAATTAAGATAACATAGATGGGAGAGGTCTCTATGAATAGGAATTCCTAAGTATTTGATACCCTGTGAGGGCCAGGCAAAGGGAAAGTTGGACTGGATGGAATCCTATATGGATTTGGGGAGGGAGACATCGAGGGCCTCAGACTTCGCTGCATTGATTTTAAAATTTGACCATGTAACAAAGTGATCTATTTCAGCCATAACAGCATGGATGGATATATGTGATTGAGTGATATATACTAGGACATCATCAGCAAATAGAGAGCACTTGTACTCGGTGCCTCCCACCTCAATCCACCTAATATTGGGGTTATGGCGAATTGATGAGAGCAGGTGCTCCGTCACTAGGATGTATAAGAGAGGGGACAGAGGACATCCCTGCCTTGCCCCATTGGTGATTGTGAAAGGTGATGAAAATGTTCTGATGCACCCCCTGGGCCTTGGGACACCCGGAGCCGGACCCTTTTTGGTGGATGCTGGTGGTTGTAGTCTTCGTGGCGGCGACCCGGTTCCGTGGCTCAGGGTGGTCAAACCAGTGGCGGAACTATTTATGTGGTTTTGATGTTTAAATGTCCGACTACGCCACCTTCGAACACCGTTAAAACCAATGGCAGGCAAACAAAAACACATAGAAACACATAGAAAACACCTTCAAAGGTGTCCAAAAGCTGACAAACTGCTCAGAAGACACAACTAACACATGGAAAAGTGACAAGTACATATAGTCATGCGAAAAGAAAAGAGGTGGAGGAGTAAAAGGAGGGGGAGACACAGATATAGGCATGTCATGCCCTTCTAAAATCCAAAAAGTGAGAAGCCGAGACGGCCAGTCCGCTCCTGCCCGTGCCACCTCCGTGTCGTCGGGTTTGTGCCAGAGCCGCGGTGAACCCTGACAGCCAGCCCCCCTCTCCCAATACTGGTGTCTGTCCGTTGGTGGGTCGAGAGAGCCCCCCTGTGGTGGAGGCAGCTCTAAGCTTTTTAATTTAAATTGTCCCTCTAATTTGAATGAATACACTTTAAATCCATTTACAAGGATCTATTGGAGGGCAAGTCTCATGCCAGCAGCCGCGTAATTCCAGCTCCAGTAGCGTCCACTAAAGCTGCTGCAGTTAAAAAGCTTTTATAAGGATCGAGCTCGGCTGTCCACCGCAAGGCATCCTAGTGCCAGTCCCAGGCCCTATGCCTTGGGGTGCCTCCTGATGCTCTTCACTGAGTATCCCGTGGTCCCGAAGCATTTCCTTTGAAAAAATTAAGTGTCCAAACTACAGGTGGTGCAGCTTGCTTAACAGCCGGGATAATCCGCTGACTAGCAAACACTGCTACTAGGCACAAAGTATTTCCTGGGCTAGATGCAGTTAAAAATTTGTAATTAGATACTCTCGTTGGATGCTGAGAAAGCATTCTATAGAGTCTCCTGGCACGCCATATATGATTCTCTTAAAAAGTTTGGGGTAGGGGTCTAGGGGACCCTTTTATAGCCAAAATCACGGCCCTGTATCACAATACGTCACCTAGGCTGAAGATAAATGGAACTGTAGCACCCTGAGGGCTCGGATGCTACAGAGGTATTGCACCTCACCCAGAGGTGTGATATCTCACTCTCAGGTAAGGATGGAGTGTGGATCAGGACCCGACACCTGCATGCATTACACCACATTGCCGTGGGGCAGGGCGACCAATATGCCTCTGAGATGGGCACGACAGTCCCTGTCCCTGGCTGGAGTGGGGGAGGGAACACTGAGGAAGGGGAACCCTGTAGTGCAGGAGCAGGGAGGAAGCAGTTCCTGGGTGCATTGAGAAGGGAGTATAAAAGGTGGGCACCATCTTAGTTCAGTGCAGAGAAGTCTGAGCAGAAGTGGCAGGGAGCAGGGGCTCTGCATGAGCTCTGCTCCGGAGGCGGGCCTAGTAACAGAGGCCCAGGCCTGGAAGAGGGAGAAGGAAGGAAGAGGAGCAGAGAAGGCTCCAGGAACGAGGAATGAAGGGATTCCAGGGGTGCGGACGGGCGAGTCGCCACCGCACGCCCGAATCCACCTGCGTGGAGGGGTCAGGCCAAAGGGGGAGACCGGTCCCCGAACTAGTGGAGGCAGGAAACGACCCTCAGCTAGAAACCGGAGGCTCTGACATTTTATGTGGCGCAGCCCCTTGCTCCACCCGCTAGGAAGGCACCACATAGGGTCAGGGAAACTGGCGCCAAGTTTACCAAGAGGAGGCCCGAGGCAGCCGGACAGAAGTGTTGGTAAGAAAGGCCAGACAAAGGACACACAAAGGGGGTCCTGTGAAGCGCTCCAAAGTTATCTGGGAGTTGTCTGAGCCCCTCACCTGGTGAGCACAGTACGACGTGGGCAGCCGTTACCTGCAGACGTGGTCTGGATAATAAGAACTGTGAGTAAAGGCCCTGAACTGCATCACTGACTCCGTGTCGTTACTGCTGCTGCCCTGCACCATCACCCCCATCCTCCGCATACACTGCCCTGAGGCTATACTCCTCCCGTGGGGAGTTATGCTACGCTCTGCTGCACCCACAAAACCAGCCTTAGCGGTCTGCCCTGTAGCGGCGGTTCACTCTGACCGCAATCCACGGGTGGCGTAGTCGGACATTTAAACATCAAAACCACATAAATAGTTCCGCCACTGGTTTGACCACCCTGAGCCACGGAACCGGATCGCCGCCACGAAGACTACAACCACCAGCATCCAGCAAAAAGGGTCCGGCTCCGGGTGTCCCAAGGCCCAGGGGGTGCGTCAGAACATTTTCATCACCTTTCACAATCACCAATGGGACAAGGCAGGGATGTCCTCTGTCCCCTCTCTTATACCTCCTAGTGACGGAGCACCTGCTCTCATCAATTCGCCATAACCCCAATATTAGGTGGATTGAGGTGGGAGGCACCGAGTACAAGTGCTCTCTATTTGCTGATGATGTCCTAGTATATATCACTCAATCACATATATCCATCCCTGCTGTTATGGCTGAAATAGATCACTTTGTTACATGGTAAAATTTTAAAATCAATGCAGCGAAGTCTGAGGCCCTCGATGTCTCCCTCCCTAAATCCATATAGGATTCCATCCAGTCCAACTTTCCCTTTGCCTGGCCCTCACAGGGTATCAAATACTTAGGAATTCCTATTCATAGAGACCTCTCCCATCTATGTTATCTTAATTTTGGGCCTTTTATTGAACAATTCCATACAGACCACGGTTGGCAAGTTAGAACTGTAAGATTCACTACGTGAACCACTGGTGTTTTGTGGAAAAGCACATGTACACCGCGTTCCAAATTATTATGCAAAAAGTGTTTAGGAGTGATAAGGGAAGAATTTGTTTGTTTGTCAGTTAAACTCATTGATGGTGATGTGTGTCAGGGCTCTTTATATCACTGTAAGCAATTGCAGACACCTGTGCTAATTAGTTTGGCAGGTGTGTCCAATGAAAGGCAAGACTACTTAAGAAGGCTCTCTCACATTATTAAGCAGCCTACATTTTCTGCCAAAATGGGAAAGAAAAAGGATGTGTCGGCTGCTGAGAAGCAACAAATTGTGGAGTGTTTAGGTCAAGGCATGACTACAATCAACATTGTGCGATGATCAGGATGAAGTGTCTTGGCAATCAAGAAGTATGTAGCTGATTCACAGTACACACGTGTGCGTGCTGATAAGGGCAAATTGAAGACTCTTTCCTACAGGCAATTATGTCAGGTTGAAAGAGCAGCGGCAAAAAAGCCTTGTCATAGCAGCAGACAAGTTTTTGAAGCTGCTTGTGCCTCCAACGTCCCCCGAACAACAAGATGCAGGGTCCTTCAGAGGTTTGCAGCTGTGCATACGCCATCCTGTCGACCTCCTCTATCCACTTCACACAAGCAGAAACGGCTCCAGTGGGCCAAACATTACATGAAGACTGATTTCAAAACTGTTTTGTTCACGGATGAGTGCCGTGCAGCGCTCGATGGTCCAGATGAATGGAGTGGAGGATGGCTGGTTGATGGACACCCCACGCAAACACGGCTACAGCGCCAACAAGGAGGAGGTGGAGTAATGTTTTGGGCTGGAATCATGGGGAGAGAGATTGTCGGCCCCTTTAGGATCCCTGAAGGCGCTAAAGATGAACTCCATAATGTATGTGGATTTTCTCAAACAGCACTTCCTGCCATGGTTCAAGAAGAAGAACCGTGTATTTCACAGCAAGATCATTTTTCTGCATGATAATGCACCATCTCATGCTGCACATAAAACATCTGCATCTCTGGCTGATATGGGCATAAAAGGGGACAAACTTATGGTGTGACCCCCATGCTCCCCTGACCTCTACCCCATTCAGAACCTTTGGAGCATCATTAAAAGGAGTGTCTATGATGGCGGGAGGCAGTTCACATCTAAGCAACAGCTCTGGGAGGGTATTCTGTCCTCATGCAAAACAATTGAAGCAGAAACCATCCAAAACCTGACAAATTCAATGGACGAGAGAGTTCAGAAGCTCCTTTCGAACAAGGGGTCCTATGTGAAAATGTAACATCACCTAGAATAAAGTTTTGAGTTGAAAACTGTTTGATTTCAGTTTCTAACAACCTGCTAAAGCTTATAATTTCAAAAATGACCATTTTTTTGGTCTTTATTAAAATGAAAAGGTTGATCGAAAAGTTTGGGGGATCTAAGAGTGTGGCAACCCAGTAGTCATGATTACTTCGAATTCTGACAATATGAGGGTCATGCTGCAGGTAGTGCAGCAAGAAGGCACTTATGTGTCTTGCGCATCTTGGAGCCCCAAAATTATTTTCCGGGCTAGATGCAGCTAAAAATTATTTTTAATTTTAAATCTGGTGAAGCTTATTATAGATGGCCTAATAGGATCAGTGCTGCACACTGCTACAAAGCCCAAATTATTTTCCAGTCAAGATACAGATAAACATGATTAGTAATTTGAAAGCTTAAAACGGTTGGTAGGGTGATTTTAACCAATCATCAAGCTTTTACTCTCCCCAGGATGACACAGGGGTAGAAAAGTCGTTTCGGATCCATGATTTGTTCATCTTTATGAACGTGAGTCTGTCTACATTATCAGTGGAGAGCCGCGTGCGCTTATCTGTCAGCACACCACCAGCAGCGCTGAACACACGTTCAGACAGAACGCTGGCTGCGGGGCATGACAAGATCTCCAAGGCGTAAGTGGCTAGCTCCGGCCATTTATCCAGATTGGAAGCCCAAAAAGAGCAAGGGTCCAGTGACACAGTCGTGGCTTCAATGTTTACTTGGAGATACTCCTGTACCATCGTCTCTAGGCGTTGACTATGTGTCAGACTTCTTGTCTCCTGTGGCTTTGCAAAGGATGGGCTAAAAAAGTGGTGAAATGATTCCGCAAAATTGATGTTACCAGCAGATACTGTGGTTCTGTTACGGTTTGAGTGCTGAACACTTGACGGTCCCACGGTTGGCAAGTTGGAACTGTGAGATTCACTACGTGCACCACTGGTATTTTGTGGAAAAGCACATGTAAGATTCTGCAACAGTCTCTGCTGATACTCCTGCATGCGTGCATCCCTTTCTATGGCAGGAATAATTTCTGCAAATTTACTTTTGTACCGGGGATCTAACAGTGTGGCAACCCAGTAGTCAGGATTATTTCTAATTCTCACAATTCGAGGGTCATGTTGCAGGTAGTGCAGCAAGAAGGCACTCATGTGTGTTGCGCATCCAGGAGCACCAAGTCCCTGTTGTGTTGGTGGCGAGGTAACAATCATGCTTCCTTCCTCTGTCCTCTCCCCCCAACCTCGCACAACAGAAATGTGATCAAGGTCTCCCTCATCTGATGAGTCTTCCATCAGTTCGTCCTCCACTTCTTCCTGGGCTCCTGCACCTTCCTCACTAGTTTGGCTGCTACCATGCGCCCTGGTAAAATCATCTCCCCCACCCTCACATGCCTGCCGCCTTGGTGCTGCCGACCGTCTGGACCTTGCAGATGTTAGCCCTTCCGCATACAACTCCTCCTCCTCTACTTCCTCCACCTCCTCTTGTGCCACCACCTGACTCCGAATTCTGTTTAACATGTGCTCCAGCATGTAAATCACCGGAATAGTCATGCTGATAATGGCATCGTCAGCACTAAACATCTTCGTCGCCATTTCAAAACTGTGCAGAAGGGTGCATAGGTCCCTGATCTGAGACCACTCCTCCAGCGTGATTTTCCCCACCTCTGAATCTCGTTGGCCCAGGCTATACGTCAGAACGTATTGCACCAGGGCTTGTCGGTGCTGCCACAGTCGCTGCAACATGTGCAGAGTTGAATTCCACCGGGTAGGCACATCGCATTTTAGCCGGTGAAGTGGCAGGCCCAACGACTTCTGTAGAGATGTAAGTCGCTGAGCTGCGGGATGCGAATGGCGGAAGTGAGCACACAGCGACCGTGCCCTCTGCAGAAGGCCATCTAGTCTGGGATAGTGGGCTAAAAATTGCTGGACAACCAGGTTCAACACGTGAGCCATACAAGGCACGTGTGTGACATTGCCCCGGCGAAGGGCCGCACCCAGGTTTGCAGCATTGTCGCACACGGCCTTCCCTGGTTTCAGGTCCAGTGGAGACAACCATTCATGAAATTGGTTCTCCAGAGCTGACCACAACTCCTCAGCTGTGTGACTCACATTTCCCAGACATTTCAATGTAAAAACCGCCTGATGACGTTGAGCCCTACTGCCAGCATAGTAAGGAGGTGTGCAGGATCCCTTCTGCGCAGTTAGAAAGCTTGTGGAATGACCAGACAGGCTTTGGGTGCAGGTGGAAGACCGAGAGGAGGTTGAGGAGGCAGAAGCAGTGGAGGAACTTTGACATAAAGAGGATTGACGCACAACTCGTGGGGACGGCAAGACTTGGACAGCAGCCCCTTGTCCTGCTGTCACCATAGTTACCCAGTGCCCAGTCAGCGACATGTAACGCCTGTGTCCATGCCTACTCGTCCAAGTGTCTGTGGTGAAATGCACCCTGTCACACACAGAGTTTCTCAAAGAAGCGGTGATGTTGTGTGCGACATGCTGGTGGAGCGCAGGCACACCTTTCTTTGAGAAGTAGTGCCGACTGGGCATCTGGTACTGGGGCACTGTGACGGACATAAGGTCTCGAAAATCCTCTGTGTCCACCAGGCGGAAAGGCAGCATTTCTGTAGCCAAGAGCTTGCAGATGGTGAAATTCAACCTCTTAGCTTTCTCATGGCTAGGAGGAAATGGTCTTTTACTTGTCCACATCTGAGGGACCGAGGGCTGGCTATTGTGCTTAGACGGGGTTGATAAGGGTGTCCCCGGCAAACTGCCGGTCTGTGAGGAAGATGCAGGCGGACATGTTAGGTTGCCTTGATCCAAAGGTGGTGCTATCGATGTCGGACAGCGCTCAAGACCAGCTGGTGTTACCACCTCCAAAGAAAATGATGACCTGCCAATCACGCTGGCTGTTGCGGGTAAAGAGGTGGCAGGTCTGCGCCCCAAAACAGGTGTGACTGCTGTCCCCCCAGTCACAGAGGATGAAGAGGCCGCGGATGCACAAGATATGGCAGACGGCGGTTGGCCCGGCCGGCTAGGCCGCATTGTAGCACACTGAGCTTACCACTGCAACTTATGCTTCATGTCCATGTGCCGGTTCATGCATGAAGTACTCAAACTATGTATTTTTTGGCCTCTACTTAGCTTTTGCTGACAAATGTTACAGATAACACGAGTTGGGTCATCTTTATCGATCTGAAAAAATGCCCAGGCTATGCAAGGCTTAGCACCCATGCGACCTGAAGAGCCACCACGACTTGTGGTGAGAGGCAGAGTTGTGTTTGAGGATGCAGTTGTTGACGTGCTTCCAGTACTACGTCTCTGTCCAGGAAGGCGCAACCTGACCTCGTCGTCACTAGCATCTTCCTCCACCTCCTCTGCTGACCTCATCTCTTGGCTGACTGTGGGTTGACAGTAAGTGGGATCTCCGACCTCATCATCATCACCCTGTGCGTTATCACACCCGTCGTCCTCAGAGCCAACCTGTTCCTGCCCTGACAAAAAACTAAAGTTGTCGCTCCAATCAGGTATTTGGGTCTCATCATCGTCTTCCTCATTGTCTCCACCAACAGGAGTTACAGTTTGGGAATGAGGGTCTACATTATGGTCAGAACCTTCTGCGTCTGGTCCTGGATCCGACTCATAAAGATTCTGGGCATCAGTGCAGATCATTTCCTCGTCTGGATTCACAGAAGCGCTGGAGTCGACCTCTGATTCCCAGGCTATAGTATGAGTAAACAGCTCTGCAGACTCAACCATCTGTTCTACCTCATACTCAGACGGGCAGCTGGAGATTTGGGAGCTGTGAGGAAGCAAGTGCGATTTGGGTGACACCTTTGAGGACTGGAGTATTTGTGATGTTGAAGTTGATGTGGAGGAGAGCCCACTTAAAGGAGCACTTGATATCCGTTGAAGCACCTGCTGTTTTTGTGCCTCATCTGGAATTTGTAGCGATTGGCGTGGCCGTAAGAAAGGGATCTTATCACATTGTCCGCTAAAAGAAGTAGACATTTTAGTTTGGCTGGAAGATGGTCTTTCTTCTGCACCTACCCCACGGACACAACCTTTTTTCCCCTTCCCAACACGCCTATTCCCCTTTCCACCAGCAGCAGGCCTTTTTCCACTCATTTTGGTGGTTAACTAATTCACAACTCTGGAGTTGTTTGCACAAAAAAACAATGGATGGTAACCGAGCAGAGCTGAGTGGCCAAACTGTGGTATTAGGCCAAAACTATTGGCTGGGTTAGATGCAGAAAAAAATTATTTTTAATTTGCAACCTGATGGAGGTCAGTATAGATGGACTAATAGACCAAGTCCCACACACCGCTAGAAGCCCAAATATTTTTTCAGAGCTAGATGCAGAAAATTTTTTTATTCAATTTGCAACCTGATGGAGGTCAGTATAGATGGACTAATAGACCAAGTCCCACACACTGCTAGAAGCCCAAATATTTTTTCAGAGCTAGATGCAGAAAAAAATTATTTTTAATTTGCAACCTGATGGAGGTCAGTATAGATGGACTAATAGACCAAGTCCCACACACCGCTAGAAGCCCAAATATTTTTTCAGAGCTAGATGCAGAAAAAAATTATATTCAATTTGCAACCTGCTGGAGGTCAGTATAGAAGGACTAATAGAACAAGTCCCACACACTGCTAGAAGCCCAAATATTTTTTCAGAGCTAAATGAAGAAAAAAATTATTTTTAATTTGCAACCTGATGGAGGTCAGTATAGATGGACTAATAGACCAAGTCCCACACACTGCTAGAAGCCCAAATATTTTTTCAGAGCTAGATGCAGAAAAAAATTATTTTTAATTTGCAACCTGATGGAGGTCAGTATAGATGGACTAATAGACCAAGTCCCACACACCGCTAGAAGCCCAAATATTTTTTCAGAGCTAGATGCAGAAAATTTTTTTATTCAATTTGCAACCTGATGGAGGTCAGTATAGATGGACTAATAGACCAAGTCCCACACACTGCTAGAAGCCCAAATATTTTTTCAGAGCTAGATGCAGAAAAAAATTATATTCAATTTGCAACCTGCTGGAGGTCAGTATAGAAGGACTAATAGAACAAGTCCCACACACTGCTAGAAGCCCAAATATTTTTTCAGAGCTAAATGAAGAAAAAAATTATTTTTAATTTGCAACCTGATGGAGGTCAGTATAGATGGACTAATAGACCAAGTCCCACACACTGCTAGAATCCCAAATATTTTTTCAGAGCTAGATGCAGAAAAAAATTATTTTTAATTTGCAACCTGATGGAGGTCAGTATAGATGGACTAATAGAATTTTGCTATGCCCAAAAGATTTTACTTCACTAGGTGCAGTAAAAAAATTGGTATTCTATACACAGGTGGTATATCTTGCAACACAGATAGGCTACTCCACTGACTAACACACTCTGCAATAGGCCAAAAAGGATTAGCTTTGCTAGATTCAGCCAAATGCTGTGAAAAAAACTTGCACAGCACTGGCACAGACCTGCCTAGCAAAAACTGATAGGAACTGATATAACCTAGTCCTGAAAAGGACTCCAATTACAATTAGTCTTTACTCCCACAATCTATCTATTTAAGAGCACAGACCTGCTTGATAAAAGTCGTAGGAAATGCTGTAACCTAGTTCTTAAAAGGACTGCAATCACAACTATTCCCTACTCCCAAGCTATCTGTATATTTGTGCGAAAATTGGCTTGAAATTAACAAGGTATAGCGCACACAGCAACAGCGGTGCCGTCTAACACGCAGCTGCAGCAGTGAGAAAATGGTGGCGACGGGGAAAATGGCTTGGTCTTATAGGGCAAGGACATGTGACATACACTGCCAATCACACATGCCCTTGCTTGTGTGAAAAAAAGCACTTCGCTCCGTGTGTGCGCTGCTGATAGGCTGACAGATTGCACCTCCCCACTGCAAATGCGGGAAAGAGAAAAAAAAATGGAGATCTTCATTGTTCCTGCAGAGATCCATCCCCTGCCCCTCCCCCCGCCCCGCTGTACACTCAAACTGCGTATTAACATTAATTTTCATCATTACTGAGAAAAAATCCAGTTATGATTTTGGTGCACGAACAGTTATCGAACATAACCTCGAACAGCCGAATTTTTCTCAACACCGCCCAAAACAGCTCGAATTTGAGATTGGCGAACAGTTCGAGTAGAACAACGCTCATCTCTAGGTATAACCACTGCGTATCCTATACAGCCTGCCTGCCTGCCTAATATCTGGAATGGATATTAGTCTTGAGATTACTGTTTGTTTGATTTGGCAGGCTTTAGAGACCCTACACTAACTATTTCTCAGGATAAATCTCTCCCTAGTTCAGCAGCACTGACCCTACACTGTCTGATCCAGAGCGATTGTGTCCAAGATGGCGTCGCCCGGTTTTAAATACTCGAGGTGACGCTGTGCGGCCAGCCAATCACTGTAATGCCCACAATAGGTCGTAAAGGGGTTAAACCATCATATATTTATGGCTATATTTATATCCTTCCTAACAAGCCCCTTTTATTCTCTTATATATTACTGCATATTAGAGTGACAATGCTGCATTATATAGAAAAAAATTAAAATTTGTTTTATTCAAAGTCTAACTCTCTATAATTGTTACACATAATGATCTGTAATATCCTTTAAAAATTCATTTATTTTGGTTGTATTTAAAAGGTGGCTCCATGTCTGCCCTTGAACACTTAGTATTAAGATTTAGGTAGATTTAATATAGAGCAGCAATATGGGCCCCACCTCTTATTGAAACTGTCTCCAATTTACTTATTAGTAATTTATAAAGAATATTTAATATTATTAATAATAGTTTAGATTTCCTGTTTCAAAGTAAACTTGCCAGACCACAGACAACATTCACTATTATTCACTGTTTTAGGTAAGTCTAATCTCTAAATATTTACGCAGCAGCCTACATGACTTCCATTGTGTCTTTTACTGTCTAATTACATTTTTACCTCAAATTCACTTACTTTAATTTATAATTGCAAGTGTTGATGAGCAATATTAGGGTGACTTGCAGCAATTAGAGATGAGCGAATCCCAGTGTATTCTGCATTGGAAGTGAATGGAGCGGAGAGCGAGCATGCACAGTGGTGCGCACTCACGCTCCATTCACTGTCCCGGCTGCCGTCTCGGACAATAAAGTTTGTTGAAAGGCCGAGTGCAGGACAGACAATCAACAAACTTTGTGGCTTCCTCAGTCATTAGTATAGGTTGCTAATGGCGAAGGAGAAAGTGCGCAGCTGAATACACAGAGATTCGCTCATTCATAGCAGCAACACATCAAACTTTCATGAAATGTGGTTTTATGTTTGCTATATTGGCCTCCCACAGGTTTAGTCACTGTTGTCAGAAAAAATGGCATCTTCAAATTGTAGTGTTAGAGAAATGTGGTTAATTGGAGGGACAGCAGGCAGCATTACTGGTTCTAAACTGCTGTTGAATCGGCAGGTGTTGGCCAGGTTTTATTTCCTGCACTGTACAGAATTTAAACCAACATGTACCAGTGCTACTGTCGCAACCAATGAAGTACTTCAGTTCTGGGAAAAAGCGAGAATCTGGACAAGGCAACAATTTCAAGTGATCAGTAAGGTGAAGAGTCTGTTTGGTCAATGGAAGAGTCTCAAGAAGAATGCTTAACAATGAACTAAAACACAAAAATTCAACGGAGAAGGAATTTGTTAATAAATTTGATGATTTGTTTGATGTTGCTCATGCTCATGCCATGAAATTTCAGTAAGATTGTGACTTCTTGCTTGCTCAAAGAGAAAAAGGTCGTTTTGGAAGGATGGGACCTTTAGACAGAAAGCTGGCCAAGGTCGAGGAAAGAAGATTTAAGAGATACTTAGAGGCAGAGAAACAAAGAAAAAAGAAAGGGGCTGGAGGCATGGCAACCTAGAAGGAAGCCCCACATGATCGGGATGGTCCAGCAGGGTGTAATTTGAATCCCAATGATCGGGATTGGGTAGAGGTCAGGAAGGGCGGGCATTGGGACAGGGGTGGAGATGGGGGAAGAGAGGTATAAGAAGGAAAAGTGCGGGAAATGGGTAGTCCAGAGGAGAAGAGCATAGGAAAAAGTAACAGAGGAACAAATTAAAAAAAAAAAAAAATCTTACCTTAATTCCAAATCGTTTGGGACGTTTCTCTGGCTGTCATGGAGTCCGTGGAGTCCCTTGTCGCTAGGTTGAGGGAGGCAGCAAGATCCAGCTGAGGAGGATGGCTCGAGGCCCAGCTGTCCGGTCTGCTGGGGAATGCAGGCGAAGAAGAATCCACGTCTGGATCAGGAAGAACCGCCAGGAGGACGCGGCCACCCGAGAGGCTCTCCCCGGAGATGGTGGGTACGGGAAGCAGGCGCAGGCTGCCGAGCCCCTCAGGGGACCCTGCGTCCGGTGACCTTGCCGGCGGAACCCCAGCCAGCGTGCACGCCGCGGCAGGAATACGCCCAGCCGGCCTGCTGGCTCTCCAAGTGTCAGGTTGCGGTCCAGGAATGAGGTGCCCCGCTCCGTTGTTGTGCGGCCTACTCCGGCGGCGTGCCGCAGTACCAGAGCGCAGGCCATGCCGGAAGCAAGGCCCATGCTGCTGACGCGTCATCCAGGGGGCGGGGCCTCATCGAAAGGGCGGCTCACGTCACTTCCGCCCCCGGAAACAGACGGCAGTAACGATCAGCCTATCTGCGGCGGGCGCGCGGACACGCCCCCCGCTCCAAGATCCTGCGGCAATGTACGGAGCGGGAAATTCAAAAGACGGAGCACCAACACTACTGCAGAGGCGGCTAATGGAGGGAACATTCGCGCGGCAGGCACACCTGGCGAGGTACCTGTTGGGGTGCCTGCCAGACAGACCAGCAGGGGAAGGATGCAGCAGAGGCACACGGGCAGGCAGCAATTCCAGAACCTCCTGCCTGGCCCAAGTCACACCAGGCAGAGGGATGAGGTGGCAGGCAGCAGCATAGGGTTTGCTGGCAGTTTTTCTCGGACTGACACGGATCGGGCCAGGGAGTCCGGATCTGATAATCAAGGCCATACATGGATGGCGGTGAGGACCAGAGCAGAGATGAGTGGAGGATGAGCGGCTGGGACATCAACAGAGGCTCGGGTCCCCCCTGGTGATGTGGAGACCAGGGGCGCGGGCCTTGAGCGCATGGAGGCGGGCGGATTGGACTTCGGTGGAGATCAAGGTGAAGCAAGGAATCAACAGGACTCGGGGCTTATGGCTGGCGGAGACACAGCACCCGTGCAGCTCGGTGAGTATGCATCTATGTATGGTTTGTCGCCCGCGGGGTCATTAGCAGACGGGGTGGGGGATAGGTAGTTGGCGGGCCCCAGCGGGGGAAATGGTAGAGGAGGAAGTGGGTCGGATGTATGCGGGATTAGGGATCTGTTGGTTAACATGTCGCGCATTCTGACCAGATTAGAAGGCGGTGGAGCTAATCAAGTGGGGTCATCACCAGCGGGGGCTTGGGTACATAGACAAGCGGCGCTGTCACAGGAGGGGAGCGAATCGGCCAGGTCAGCGGGGTGGGCAGCCAGGACACCGTCTGGGGTGTCGGTGTGAGTGCAGATGGAAAAGGAGAAAGGGGATACTGTAAAACTGGATGATAGGGCGAAAGGGGAGGTATATGTGTGTTTTGAGGGGCCGTTGGGGGCGCATTTAAAAAAAGAGGTTAAGGAAAAAATTTGGCGGGATGAGTATGTGGAAATTTTTTCCCTTCTTCCGTTGGAAAAGTTTACCTGAATAAGGGAAAAAAGGACGACAGTAAGAAAGAGGAGGAAGAAAAGTGCAGGTGGAGGTTGATTCCACAGGCGTTTGTTAACTGGTTTCAAGCTTTTGCAATAATGGCTAGCGTTATTGGGGAAAAGGCTCCTGATAATTGCTCGGGGCAGTTTTGCTACTTGGACACCATTGGGGAGGCTCATAGGACTTATGGGGGTCAGGCATGGTTACGGTATGACGAGCAATTTTGTCAGAGGAAGGCAGTTCGCCCGGAGATTAGATGGGATCAAAAGGACATTGGATTGTGGCTGAAGGTTATGGCCCCAGTGAGGTATGGGCAGTCCTTTCACGGGAGCAACAGTAGCGGGAACCAATCAGCAGGACATGGGAGAAACAGTCAGGGGGCACAAAGCACTAAGAAAGAAGCGGGAACTTTCTGGCAATTCAGCGATGGCCAATGCAAATAAGGGAGCTCCTGTAAATTTAAACATGTGTGCTCCCATTGTAGTGGAGGCTCACACGGAGCATCAAAATGTTTTAAAAAGGGTAAGTGAAAGCCGACAGTGGGTACAGGTCAAGGGGGTGACTCCAGTGAGGGTGCACGCGATGGCCCCCTTTCTAAGTAGGTATCCGGATCAGTTGAAGGCTAAGGTTATTTCGGACGGTTTTTTGGAAGGTTTTAGAATACCTCCTCCTGAGCACGAGGTCCCCGTTTCAGTAAAAAATTTGATGTCGGCCTCCCTTCATCCTGATGTGGTTAGTGTGAAATTGGCTAAGGAAGTGGAGTTGGGCAGGATTGCGGGACCGTTTCAGGACTTACCTAGTAGCAAAGTGATTATCTCGCCACTGGGGGTTGTGCCCAGAAAAGAGCGGAATAAGTTTAGTTTAATTCAGCATTTGTCGTAACCGAAGGGGCTCTCGGTGAACGATGGCATTGCACAAGAATTGTGTTCAGTTGAATATACTTCATTTGATGCTGCGGTGCAATGGGTACGGCGATATGGGTCAGGATCGTTGCTAGCAAAAACGGATATCGAGTCGGCTTTTCGGTTGCTGCCAGTTCACCCGGATAGTATCCCGTTGTTAGGTTGATTTTGGAATGGGGCATATTACGTGGATAGGTGTTTGCCAATGGGTTGTGCAATTTTGTGTTCTTTGTTTGAAACGTTTAGTACATTTTTGGAATGGGTTGTGAAGGACCTGGCATCAGTTAAGTCAGTCATTCATTATTTGGATGATTTCTTGTTTATAGGCCCTCCGCAATCATTGTTGTGTAGGAATTTATTAGGTACTATGGTGTGGGTGGCAGAGCATTTTGGCTTACCATTGGCTGAAGAAAAGACAGAAGGCCCTTGCACAACCATAAGTTTTTTGGGAATTGTAATTGATAAAGAAAGGATGGAGTGTCGGTTACCGGAGGACAAATTGATTTTGCTGAAGCAGGAGGTTGATAGAGTCGGGAGGCTGCGCAAGGTGACCCTGAGGGAGTTGCAATCGCTGTTAGGGCAACTGAATTTTGCATGCAGGATTATGTCAATGGGCAGAATATTTTGTCGCAGGTTGTCAGGCGCGACAGCAGGAGTGCGGGCCCCCCATCATTTTATTCGGCTAAATAGGGAATACAAGGAGAATCTAAAGGTTTGGAAGCTGTTTTTGGAAAGTTATAACGGCAGGTAATTAATCCAGCAGGAGTTCTTAAGCAGCTTTGATTGTGAGATATTTACGGATGCGGTGGGAGGTGCTGGTTATGGAGCCTATTGGAAAGGGAGGTGGAGTGTTGAAGTATGGCCGAGCGAGTGGACGGAGAAGGGTCTTACGAAGAATTTGGCTTTTTTGGAATTGTTCCCCATCGTTGTTGCAGTTACTATTTGGGGTGAGTGTTTTGCCAACAGGAGAATTCGGTTTCATTGCGACAACATGGGAGTGGTGTCTGTCATCAACAGCTTGTCTGCCTCGTCCTCGCCTGTGATTAGGCTGCTGAGGGAACTAGTTCTTTGTTGCCTTAACTTGAACGCTTGGATTACAGCGGTACATGTTCCAGGTGTGCAAAATTCCATAGCAGATGCCTTGTCTCGTTTTCAGTGGGACCGTTTTTGGGCGCCAGCACCAGAGGCCGAGGACGTGGGACAGGAATGCCCTTCGCATTTGTGGCAGCTGGTTATGGAAGAGCAGGACGTTTAATACAGGAGTCCATTACAAGGCAGACTTGGGCATCATACGAGGCATCATGGCGAGTATGGCAAAGCTGGAATCTGCAGTGGGGTGGGGTGGAGAGTGAGGGTGATAGAGAGATGGCGGTGTTGTTTCTTGTGGGAAAGGCAGCGGAGAGCGGATGGTCTGTTTCAAAAGTTAGTAAATTTGTTGCAGGATTGGCAATCGGTTTTAGATTACAGGGGTTAAAAGATGTTTCAAAATCGTTTTTAGTGAAGCAAACAATTAAGGGCTTTAGGAGGGGAAGTAAAGTGTTAGATAAATGAAGACCGGTGACTTTTAGTATTTTAGAGCAGTTGGGTTTTGCGTTGGATAAGATCTGTTGTTCGGTTTTTGAAGCCACACTGTTTAGGTTGGCTTTTTCATGGGCGTTTTTCGGCGCACTAAGATTAGGTGAGTTGGTGGCACCAAGAAGGAATAAGGCTGGGGGTTTGTTTGCCGATGACGTGAGCGGTCGGGACAGGTGCATTGAATTCTGGATCAGGAGGGGGAAGATGGATCAATTGGGCAGAGGCAGGCGAGTGGTATTGGGTGAAGTTGATGGATCGTTTATGTGTCCTAGGAGATGTTTAATGGCTTATTGGCAAGTCTGGTCGGGACGTAAGGGCCCATTATTGTGTCATAAAAATGGTGAGTTTTTGTCTCGTTTTCAATTTATTGCAGTGTTTAAGAAAGGGATCATAGAATTGGGCCTTAGCCCTGAGGTTTATTGGTCGCATTCTTTCAGAATCGGTGCGGCGTCAGAAGCGGATGGTTTGGGTTTAAGCAAGGAGGTGATAAAGCGCATCGGGAGGTGGAGTTCAGATCATTATCTGTCCTATGTATGGCATTAGGTGTGCAGGCTTATGTTTTATCTGGTCAGAAGTGAATACAATTCTTTGGTTGTCTTTTTGCAGGTGGCGTCCAGTTATTAGTCTAGATTCTCGGACACTCTTTCGTTCATTGGGGGGCGCTGCGGGCGGACGTGAGGCCGAACGGTAGGCAATAGGGTTTTAGCAGAGAGCAAGCGGTGGTTCGGTGGCTGGGTTTTCGAGGGATAGTATGGAGAAGGGTGCTGCCTGAATTCTACAGGGCAGCTCGTTTGGACCGGGCGCCGGATATTTTGGTAGTGCATTTGGGGGGGAATGATTTGGGGTCTCGGCCGGTTAGGGAATTGATGAGGGATATTCGGATTGATTTTTTAAGGTTGTGGACATCTTTTCCGGGGGTGTTAATGGTTTGGTCTGACATTTTACCGAGAAAAAAATGGAGGGAGGCTAGATCAGTGAAGGGCATTAACAGGGCACGAGTTAAGTTAAATAGAACCATAGCAGCGTTTGTCGGTAGGAACAGGGGAGTAAGTGTTTGGCATCTTGATCTTGAGGCAGGGGTTGGAGAATTTTGGGCAAAGGATGGCGTACATCTGAACGATGTTGGAATTGATTTGTGAACATTGGCTATACAGGAGGGGATTGAGAGGGCCATGGCGGTGTTGGGACGTTCACAAGAATGAGGTGGTCAGGGCTGTTCATTTGTGGCGGGGGGTGGGGTTCTTGGAGTTGGCACAGAAGTGTCGGTGGAAAATTATTTGAATTTTACTGGCAGTGTTTTCATTAAGCGGGGTGATCTGGCATCTGTTTTTTTGGGGCTCTGGACGGGGTTTTACCCTGGGAGCTTTTGGTGCCCTCGAGCTGGTGATGGACGGCTGAGGGTAACACGGTGGTTCGACTTCGGTTTAGTTTTGCCAGATCAATTTTTAACTCCAAGAACCCTCTCTTCTTATTTATTTCATAATAATGTATATATGTTAATGTTGTTTGTTAATAAAATGGCCGCTGTGGCCAAATTTATCCAAAGAAAATTACAGGTGCAGTGTTTTTATTTGTTAAAGTATGTAAGTGCGGTAAGATGGGGGTGGAGGCATATGAACGGTGGAACCCGGGTTGGCCGTATACGGTCAAGAAAGGGGCTGGAGGCAGGGCAACCTAGAAGGAAGCCCCACATGACCGGGTTGGGCCAGCAGGGTGTAATTTGAATCCCAATGATCGGGATTGGGTAGAGGTCAGGAAGGGCGGGCATTGGGACGGGGGTGGAGATGGGGGAAGAGAGGTATAAGAAGGAAAAGTGCGGGAAACGGGTAGTCCAGAGGAGAAGAGCATAGGAAAAAGTACCCACCCACCCTCTTTTTCCGTTGGTATCTTTGTAGGTTATGCGTAAAAGGGTGTTTTTTCTTTTTATCAGGGACGAATTAAAGTGGCATTTGATGTGGCATTGTGAGGGTCGTGATGACATTCCACTCGTCCTCCAGTCACTCCAAATTAAGGCTATGAGCATGGGTCAACCATTCAAAGAATGAGTCAGACAACAAGCTGGTTCAAACTCAGAGCACGCTCAAAAGACTACTACAGACAACGTTCTCAGCAATGTTCTGTGTTTATTCCTACATACACAAAACTAAATACACTACATAATGGGGAGGGAAAAGGGGTTGTCCGGGGCGGGTAAGCCATGAAAGTCCAGTGTCTGGCCACTCCTGATTGGTCCACATCTCCTTATCTCAGTCTCTGGGCAGATATTGCAGCCCTCAGCTTATAATCTTGTTTCGTTTCTCTGAAATAAGTCTTGGCAACACTGGAACTGTCTTAGTTTAAATTTCGATTTGAGTATTACGTAGCAAGGAAAGCTTATTGTTATAAGACACAAAATGGTGGTTAGTACATTAGCAAAAAAGCGTATAAAAGTTACAAAAGTATAAAAGTTACAAATATATATATTCTCTTTTACCCCGACATTCCCCCCTAAACACTAAGCTTTCCTTTGCTTCGGGGCCTTTGAGACTGTCCATGTGTGGGGAGAGGGAAGGTGGATTTCTTCACCCAATCATCTTAGAAGCTGCCCCCTTATGGGACGCCCCCAGACAATCGAGCCCTATCCTGGGTGACACATGGAGTTCTCCCAACTGTCCCTAAACTAAATCTCTCAATTGGACTTTGTCATGGTGGGGCTGGTCAGGCTTGTTCAAAGGAGTGTATTTCTCCATATCTTCTCTTGATTCAGAAAGGTCCCGGAGGTTGGGACAGCATTGGTTATAGCTTTCCTGTTATAAGGGGACAATGCAGCACAGGACCACCAGGCCCAATACTAGTAGACCTCCCATTACTAGACAAACTTGTTGGAGGAATCCCTTGAGCCCTCCCAACCAACCTGAGAAGAAGGAGGTATCTACCCCTGTGTGGTAGCTGTCCACCCTGGGACAGACAGTAAGCATATGGAAAGGATATAGAAGAAGGTAGTCATCTTTTATAGACTCGCTTTGTCTCTCTTGCAGTGGGAGGCGTGAATCCAGGTGCTCTTGCCCTCAAGCTTCAGAGCCGTCAGGGTGGTGAGAAGCACAATGTACGGTCCCTCGAACTGCGGCTGGAGGCAGTCTTTCCGGACAAACTTCTTCACATACACTAGATCGCCTGGGATGAAATCATGTACTGCATCACCTGTAGATTCTGGGAGAGAAGCAGATACTGGAGAGCGGGTGTTAGTCAATTCTCTAGACAAGGCAATCACAAATTTTACCACTCTATCATGTGTTTCAGACAACTCTTGGGGCCTAATCTCTCCTATCTTGGGTGGGGTCCCAAAAAAATTTTATAGGGAGTCAGCCCATGTTTGGCCTGAGGACTGTGTGTGATATGATACAATACTATGGGGAGTAGGTCGGGCCAGGGGAGGGGATGATCTTAGGTCATTTTCAAGAGCTGGGTCTTGAGTGTGGAATTCATTCTCTCCACTTTGCCTGAACTGGCAGGATGGTATGGAGTGTGGAGGCCCAAATCTGTTCCCAACATGTTCCAGAGTTCTTCGTAGATATTTGCTGTGAAAGCTGGTCCTTGGTCCGATTCTATGACTTGGGGAACTCCAAATCTGCAGGCAATTTCGGTGATCAGTTTCTTGGCTGTGACTTTAGCAGTCATGTTGACAACCGGGTAGGCCTCGGGCCAGGCTGAGAACATATCCACGGCTACCAAAACGTACTCCTATTTTCCTGCTTTAGGCATTTGGATATGGTCGACTTGTATTCTCTGCCAAGGGTAGTCTGGTTTAGCCAGGTGTTGGAGAGGGACCCGTGCCGTACACGTTGGGTTGCAGGTAGCGCAGACAGAGCAGGATTTTGAGTATGCAGTCACAGTGGAAGAGATTTCGGGTGCAAAGTACAGTTTCTTGATACATGCCAAAGCTTGATTCTTTCCTCTGTGTGTAGGCCCGTGAGCCCATGCTGCCACAGCTGAGTACATGCGTCTAGGCAAGCAAGGCTTCCCATCCACTTGGTAAAGAGTCGAGTTGACCTTTGAATCTTTGCGACTTGCCAGCACGGCTCCTGCCGCTTTCCATTGCTTGACTTCTTCAGTGGGGGGTCTTCCTTTGTTCCTCACACAATTTTTCTTCAGGCATCCTGACCCCCCTGGATTCCACTCGTGTCTCCGCTGGACTTGTATGGTCTTCCGCCGGCTGTTCTTTGGCTCTTTGCTCTAGTGAGCGCCACAGCTACGGTTTGCAGGGTTTCCCCCATCCTTTCTTCCTTTTCCTGCCACTTTGATGACACATTCTCCACTGCTGCAGTCTTGGCTGCTTGGTCAGCCAGGTGGTTGCCCCTGGCTTCCCTGGAATCTAGTCTTCCATGAGCCTTGACCTTGATAACAGCAACCTGAATGGGTAGTTCCAGGGCCTTCATTAAGGCCTTAATTCATGAGACATGTTTCACTGGTGTACCTGCAGCTGTGATGAATCCTCTAGACTTCCACAAGAGTCCAGAATCATTGCAAATTCCATGTCCATACCTGGAATCGGTATATACATATTCGCCTTTGTTCCTGCTGCCAGGTGGCAGGCCTCTGTGAGAGCCACATGTTCAGCTTCTTGTGCAGACATGTATGGTGGTAGAGCTTCAGCCTTGAGGACTGTTAGGTCCGTTGTGACAGCATATCCCGTGTGGAACTTCCCTTGAGGGTCTGCGAGCGGATGTGCCACCATATTCTCTGGAGCAGAAGTCTCTTCCTGCAAAATTTTTATACAATCATGAGGTTCCACCAATGGACCTTCACCCTCTTCACCTTCCCCCCTAGAAGGTGGAAGCAAAGTGGCAGGATTGATAGTCAGATATCTGGTAAATGTTATATTGGAGGGCAACAATAGGGAACACTGCAGCCGCAGGTGTCTTTGGTTGGTTAGATGTTTCGGAGATGTTTGTTGCAGAACAGCTGAGAGATCATGGCCGGCCTGTATAACTAGATCATGTCCAAGGACGATATCAGCTGACTTGTCAAGGAGGATGTGAGCAGCGTGGACCGCCTTAAGGCACGTGGGGGCAGTTCGGGCGACAGGGTCCAGGCGGGCTGAGTAGTAGCCCAAAGGCCGATACTTATGATCATAGCGTTGTGCTAGAACTCCAGAGGCATGACCTTCCGATTCCGAGACAAAAAGGTGAAATGGCTGAGTATAGTCTGGTAAGCCCAAGGCCGGGGCAGAGACAACAGCCTGTTTAAGGCGGTCAAAACATAGTCTGTGTTGATGAGAAACACGTGGATCTTCAGCATGAAGCCAAACTGAGCCTTCATTCTTGAGACAGTCGTACAGAGGTTGCATGAGCTTTGAGGCATCAGGGATCCATTGCCTGCAGTAAGTGATGAGGCCAAGGAAAGTCTGCATAGCGGAATAGGTGGTTGGGAAGGTGATATCCATGATGGCTTGTTTTCTTTCTTCAGTCAGATGTCTAGCACCTTGTGATATACAATGTCCGAGGAAAATGACCTTGGGCAGACACCATTGGACTTCGCCTTTCGAGACTTTACAGTTAGCTGAGTGAAGAAACCAGAATAGGGATGCTGACATCTCTGGCAAATTTTCTTCAGTGCCGCAGAGTAAAAGATCATCCACATACTGTAGAAGGGTGACCTGAGGGTTCTCTTGAACCCATGGCTCCAGAATAGACTTCATAGAATGAGTGAATTGGTTAGGAGAGTTCTGAGCTCCTTGTGGAGTCCTGGTCCATGTAAGCTGTGCTCCTTGAAAGGTGAAGGCAAAAAGAAACCACAAATCTTCATGTAAGGGTATACTGAAGAAGGCGTTGGCCAGATCTAACACCGTAAACAAGGTGGCCGTTGGAGGCACCTGAGACAAGAGGGTGTTTGGCTTGGGTACCACTGGAGTTTCTAAAATGGTAGCTGCATTGACGGCTCTGAGATCCTGAACCAACCGGTATCTTGGAGGCTCTCCCGGAACGGTTTTCTTTTTTACAGGAAAGAGGGGTGTATTGCATGGAGATACACATCTGACAAGGACTCCTGATTCCAGGAGCGAAGCGATTTGGGTACCCAAGCTTTGTTCTTGTGCAGCCTTGAGGGGGTATTGTGGCAACCGTGGGTACCTGTGTCCAGGCTTGAGGTGTACTCGGACCGGGGGAACCTGCAGGAGGCCGACGTCCTCTGGCCCACTGGACCACAGAGAGTGAGGTTGTATGGTCATCATCATGAGAGGGAAGGCTTTAAGAACACAGCGGTCTTCAGTCCCTTGTTCGGAATGAGGGTCCCGCAAAAGAAGCTCCATACCATGGTTTCCGAAGGTAATTGTTGCCTTCATCCGCTCTAAGAGATCGGCTCCCAACAGGTTGACAGGGCAAGTTTCAGAGACCAAGAATCTTGTGAGTACTCCGGTGAACGGTCCTGCAGACACAGGGACTGTGAGTGGAGAGGAAGTATGTTGACCTTCCACCTCAACACAGGTGAGGGTATCCGGTGATAGGGATACAGAAGGAGGGAGCTGTGCAGAGGAAATGACAGATGTGGCCGCCCCAGTGTCCACCAGGAACTCCAGTGGTTGATGGTCCACCTGTAAAGTGACAGTCCCACAGGCGGCCGTGGGGTGCGTAGCCGGGAAAGTGGACACTGGTTGACCGGGCCGTCATTGGCGTGGATGAGATGGTTCACGGGAAGGTCCATGGTTGTATGGACCGTCACGGAACGACCGGTCATGGTACTGTCTGCGGGTTGGACAGTCTCTGAGGATGTGGTCAAGGCTACCACACTTCCAACACAACATTCGTCCTTCAGAATCACGAGATTGTCTTCTGTTTCTAGATGGTCCCTTGTCATCTCTTCTGTCTTGTTTTCTATATGTGGGAGGAGTATCATCACCTGTGCCTTTATCCATTACCCACTTGATTCCATGTTGGTTGTCAGGGGGTGGGTAGCTTTCTTGAGCTTGATATACCATGGCAGGAGCGGTTTTCTTCTTTGGCTTAGTATCTTTTTCCATTTTTAGCATTGATTTTTGGAAAGCTTTAACGATGTCCACCGCGTCGTTGAAAGAAGAAGAACGAATCTCGGGCCGTACTCTCAGGACTTCATCTCTGAGAGCGTCTTGTAGGCCATCTACTAGGGCCTGAACCAACAGGGCGGCCTGCGTCTTGACGTGAGGACTGTATCCGAGATCCTCAAAATGCATGCTGAGTCTTGCAGCATATCTTTCCACAGATTCATCAGGGTCTTGTTGAACATCTTATACAGACCCAACTTGATCTGACAAGCGATCCTGAGCCCAGGCTTTTAACTGTTTCATGTATTCTAGGCCGGATTCATACAAACTAAGAGATCCTGCTTTTGTGGAATCCATGGCCTTCTGAAAGCTCTCCGTTTTCGGCTAAGTGAGCCTGGCATTCTGCAGCCAGAGTAGAACCAGCAGTAAGGGAAATTTTGCGAGCCAATCCTCCAACATGGCTCATACAGGTGTTTGCAGGGTTGACTATGGCCCCCACCCGATGTGTAAGGATGTCACCATAGCCTATTGACAGAGTGACAGGGCGTCCTGATGGGTCTACTAGATTCCGGGAGCAGCAGGGGTCCCAGACTTCTGAGGGGCTGGGGGGTGGGGTTCTTTCAGCAGTTGCTTGGAGCAAGGGCCGGAGTACGGGTAATGGATGTGGGGTGAAGGATGCCATAGGAGACGTATGGGGTAAAGGAGGGGGGGGGCTGGAGTATCTTGAGCCCATCCCTCATCTGGCTTCGTATCGTCTTGAGTAACAGTATGTTGGCGGAGGGAGAGCAGTCTGGCCTGAAATTCTGGGGAGTTGAGGAGGATATCCCCAGGGTTGTGGGTGACTCCCATAGGAAACAGGGAAAGCGTCTCAGCATCGTGGACTGGAGCAGAGGGTGTCACATTAGTTTCAGATGGGTGCTCTGGGACTGCGGGCTTTTCCACCTGTGCTGGTGGCTGGTAATATGCACCGGACGGATCTAGTAGTGGATATAGGCCGGATTGGGGCTTTCCGGGCCTCCCACAACAAGTAAGAGGTGTAGCAAGATGGCCGTGGGAGGGAGGAGTTAGAGTGGAAGTGGGATTGTTCTTGGGGGCAGGGAAAGGTGTAGTAACAGGCATCAACGGGGTTACGGCCAATTTAGGGTCACATAACAAATCACATTCTGCAGCTTTCATGTATCCGAACAAAGGCTCAGCATTCTCTGTTCCCCCCTGCACCATCTACTCTAAGATGTGCCTGAGCCTGGTGCAGAAGTCCTCACCCAGCTTTCCCAATTTCTGTGTAACACATTCTTTCTACACTGAAAACTAAAGCCTGCCTGTACTGGATAAGCTTATCATGTTATACAAATTCCTAACATTCTTCTTGCCTTCTTGCCTTCCCGTAACTCCACTAATTGGCTTAACTCCCACAGCAGCATTCCGCAACTTACGAGATCTTTCAAATTTGAATATACGCAACATTTTCTTATAGAATGCAATGATCTGTCGCGACTCAGATCACTGGTGCAGTCCACAGGTCGCCACTCCTCAGTGTAGAGCACACCTCAATACACTGATGAGATAGAGAGACACCTCAATCTAACTCCTTTCCTAGCCTTGAATGGCGACTTTACAGTGCGACTCACCACGGCACCCTGACTACAGGTCACCACCCGTCAGTGTAGAGACACCTCAATACACTGATGAGATAGAGAGACACCTCAATCTATCTCCTTTCCTACCACGGCACCACCCGACAGTGTAGAGACACCTCAATACACTGTTTCCTAACCTTGACTTTACAGCAGTCTCTGTGTTAGACGAAGAGCACTCCTCAATTCGTCACAGATTCTGACAGCACAACACCTCCTTATGAGGTTTCTCTGTATAAGATGAAGAGTACACCTCAATTCGTCAGATTCTTTCTCCCTTACACTACAATTCAGGAATGCTTTGAAACCTCGACTATCAGTTACGGGAGGCAGCTATCTAAGAAAAGTACAGTGACCGGGGGAGGAGGAGGTGGTGTGCACACGAGCACGCGCAGGCATGCGACGTCACTCGTTTTAACACTTGCTGGTTCAGGACGTGGTGCGGGACGCCTGAGGTCTCACCACTCGACCGATCACCCACCCAGATCCAACCTGACAACCCAACAGGAACCGCTGCGGCTGACACACAGGCAAGTGAGACATATAAAATACATCTCAACTTACCGTGTTCGATGGAGGTTGATTAGGCCTCAAATTCAGCCACCGCGGTCACCACCAGGGAAATCAGCGATATGGGTCCGGGAGGGCGGCGTACCGCTAGCCACGCCGCACGTTGAGCGCCATTTGTGAGGGTCGTGATGACATTCCACTCGTCCTCCAGTCACTCCAAATTAAGGCTATGAGCATGGGTCAACCATTCAAAGAATGAGTCAGACAACAAGCTGGTTCAAACTCAGAGCACGCTCAAAAGACTACTACAGACAACGTTCTCAGCAATGTTCTGTGTTTATTCCTACATACACAAAACTAAATACACTACATAATGGGGAGGGGAAAGGGGTTGTCCGGGGCGGGTAAGCCATGAAAGTCCAGTGTCTGGCCACTCCTGATTGGTCCACATCTCCTTATCTCAGTCTCTGGGCAGATATTGCAGCCCTCAGCTTATAATCTTGTTTCGTTTCTCTGAAATAAGTCTTGGCAACACTGGAACTGTCTTAGTTTAAATTTCGATTTGAGTATTACGTAGCAAGGAAAGCTTATTGTTATAAGACACAAAATGGTGGTTAGTACATTAGCAAAAAAGCGTATAAAAGTTACAAAAGTATAAAAGTTACAAATATATATATTCTCTTTTACCCCGACAGCATAAAGAAGAGTATTTAAGTTGTGTAAGAAGGATTGTCACAGTGGCTTGGCGGGGGGTGGGGTTCTTGGAGTTGGCACAGAAGTGTCAGTGGAAAATTATTTGAATTTTACAGGCTGTGGTTTGATTAAGCGGGGTGATCTGGCATTTGTTTTTTTGGGGCTCTGGACGGGGTTTTACCCTGGGAGCTTATGGTGCCCTCGAGCTGGTGATGGACAGCTGAGGGTAACACGGTGGTTCGACTTCAGTTTAGTTTTGCCAGATCAATTTTTAACTCCAAGAACCCTCCCTTCTTATTTATTTCATAATAATGTATATATGTTAATTTTGTTTGTTAATAAAATGGCCGCTGTGGCCAAATTTATCCAAAGAAAATTACAGGTGCAGTGTTTTTATTTGTTAAAGTATGTAAGTGCGGTAAGATGGGGGTGGAGGCATATGAACGGTGGAACCCGGGTTCGCCGTATATGGTCAAGGATAGTGAGCGAATTCAGCAGTCGACAGCAGTGACTGAACATTTTAGTAGTAGTAGCAGTTGCAGCAACAACGGCACTTCCAACAATGATAGTGATGAGGGCAAAGATCATTTTAGTCACAAGAAATGTAAGTCGTAAGACCTGTCAACATTGTGACTTTGGAAGTTGCTCTAGACAGAATTAATACCAGTGATAGAAAATTGACCTACCTGCCTGCTGCTTTTCAGTCTTTTTGCCATGATCTAGACAGTCTCACGTTGAAGAGGGAATCTATCCGACAGGCTTATCGCCGGCATCGAGAGAATGCAGCAAATGTTATCAAAGCTTCTTTAGATAGCATTGGTCCACGGACTGTATACAGGACAAGAAGAGGTTTGCAAGCCAGACCCACAATGAAACTGCTGAGCGACTGGCAGTACTAGTGTCAGGAGGAGGAACTGAGAAGTTGTTGTTGGTCCTAGAGATACCTAACAGCACAGGAGCGGCACAAGCTAAGGCTATATTCGAGGTTCTGCAAGAATGGCAGCTCTTGGATAAACTGAAGTTTATGTCTTTATAACATAAAACTCGACATACAAAGATAAAAAACAGATGCATTTCCGGTGTCCTAGCCTCCCTTAATCATGGTATGATTAATGGCATATAGGATGCTGGAAACGTGTCCATTTTTTATCTTTGTATGTTGTGTTTTATGATATAAAGAAATAAAATAATGTTTTTATTTTACCACACCAGCTGGAGTCATGGCACCCACCGGTTTTCCTCCCGTGGATTTCGAACTCACAAAGCGTGGTAAGCTCTGATTTCTATTTCTACATTGAAGTTTATGTCATTAAACAAGATCAGTAGTAACATTGGTACAAAGACTGGTGCGTGAATCCTCTTGAAACAGAAACTGCAAAAAGAACTACTAAGTTTGCCATGTAGGCACCACATTCACAAGCTAATTATTGCAAGTGTGTTTGATAAATTTTGGCCGGCATCAACAGGTCCAAATATAAAGTAGTTTGAGAGATTTTCGGCTGCCATGGAATCAACTTGGATAAAACTAAATTTTTGGCTGGAATGGAAGATGACATAGTTTCAACTGAGCTAGGTCCACTTAAGGAGTGTCTAGTTGAATTTTGCACCAACCAGCATGAACACAGCCATCCAAGAGATGATTATAAGGAATTGTTAACACTGGCACTCCTGTTTCTTGGTTCACCAGCAAACCCAAACATATACAGTACATCAATACTCCAGGCGCCTACCATCAGGCCCGATGGATGGCCAAAGTGGTATACGCTCTGAAGGTCTTCATGTTTTGTCACCAATGTCGTTCAACTTCGAGAGAGCTAAAAAATCTTCAGCAATTTTGCACTTTTACTGTCCGCTTATATTTGAAGGCTTGGTACGTCTGTCAGATTCCAGCCACATCACAGCAAAATGACTTGACATTACTGCAAGAACTAGTAGCATATACAGGAATCAAAGCACCTGTTGCTGAGGCAGCAATTAAAACATTTTAACAGATACCTGAAAGGGAAGATTATGGTGGGCCTGGCGTTTTTTGACAGTGAGGTTCCAACCGCAGAAAAGGATGAGATGGTACTGGCTCTGCAGAAGGAAGGCAACGATGTCTGCTCAACTCGCATGCAGCTTGCCGAAGACCTTGTTTCACACAAAAAGCTACAACACTTCACGTAGTTGTGGCGCCCCTACGGGTCCAGTTGCCACAGAGGTAGTGCATCTCAGCCAGAGGTGTGGTATCCCACTCTCAGGTAAGGAGGGAGCACTACCCGGGACCCAAACACCTACATCCAACACTACACCACTCCAGACCAGCAGGAGGGGCAAGATGCACTTGGTCACTGCTGAGCCCTGTCCCTGGCTGGAAGGGGGGGAACCAAGAGAGAGGGAACCATGTAGTGGGTGTGGATGGAGGAAGGAGTTTAAGGGAGCACTGAGGGAGGAGTATAAAAAGAAGGGTGGAAAGATCTAGAAGGAGTTCAGAAGGAGTTCTGCTCAGGGGTGTAGTTGAGTGCAGACAGTTCTGCTCAGGTAAGCAGTTCGTTCAGTCCTGCTCAGGAGAGCAGAGTAGAGGGCACAGTGAGAGAGGCCCAGGAGGAGGGCTGGAGAGAGGACAGGAGCTGTGGGAAAGGCTCCAGATATGGAGGGGATCCTAGGGGCATTGCAAGTGCGGAGTCCACCCCTGCGCCCGAGCTCCCGCTGACCGTGGAGGGATTAGGCAGCAGTAGGGGACCGGCCCCAGACTAGTGGAGTACTTCAAGTCTCAGCTAGCAAACCGGAGGTTGCGGTATCTTCAAGTGCCGTAGCCCAATCCGGACATAATCGGTGAAAAGGTGGCCATAAATGACCAAGGGGACTCAGAGGATGTCACCCAACAAGGCCTGCGGCCACTGGCTTGGGACACTGGGTGTGAGGCGCAGGACAGGAGGACGAGAGCCAGCGCAGAGAGACGACCTGGAGAAGTATACAGAAGGGGGTCCTGTTCAAGTGCTTCCAAAATATCTGAGAGTTGGTTGGATCACTTCCCTGGAGGACACAGGATGACGTGGGCGGTTACAGACCGGTAACTGTAACCTGGAGAACTTAACAACTGTGAGTAAAACTTGAAGACTGCACCCCCCATCTAAAAAATCACTATATACTGCCCTGGAGCTTAGCTCTACCTGTGAAGAGCTGAACTATCTTTGCTGCGTCATCATCAGCCCCAGTGGATCTGAACCGCAGCGGCAGCCCCATATAGCCGCATATTACGGGTGGCGTCACGAACATTATCCCCAAACACTTTATTTCCCCAATTGATTCTTCACTTTTTTCTTATTTGAGCGCCCTGTGCCACGGACGAGGTCCTTGCCACCGTGACTACCCCAATACAGGACCGGCCCGGCTAACGAGTACCCCATGGCCTAGGGGGCGCGTCATAGTCCAACACAAAAAAATGGTCTTTTCACTGGAAATAAACCAAGATTTTCTTTATCAAGATCCTTGTCTGTGGCACACTAATGCAAGTTACATCAATGCATCCTTAAAAGTCACCCGATTGAAAATCGTGAATGATGCCGCCGAACGCTCTATTGCATTCATGTGTATATTCAATTAGTTACTGAGCACTCAAGAAGCCAAGAAACTGTTTATTCTACAGTGTGTGGAGAAGCATTGCCATGACTATCATGAACCTAATAAATAAAGTGTGTTTCGTTAAAAAAAATGAAACTGTAAACCAGTAAACAATGTTGCAATGTTATGAAATTTTGTATATGTTACAATCAGACCAAAGGGAATTATTCCCAGTGGTGAGACCTAAAAATCTGCACAAAAAATTTTTGACTGTCACCTTACTGCATATGCTAAAAGTAATTGTATAACTACAGTGGACATATGCTAATTTATGGGTGACTAATCATGGGGGATGTTGTTTTCCCCAGACTAGTGATCCCATTAATCATGCTATCATGACCATGTAGGCATGAGTAACATGATTTGCAAGAGCGGCATCACCACTGAGTCTTTGCAAATCTCTGCCTCCCTGACATTGCACACTAAGCCAGGTGTACATAGCCTGGCGTCATTGCCGCCATGTGCATGCCTGGGAAGACGGCCGTGATGCAGGACTCAGCCATCTGTTGTCACCCACTCTGCAAATTTCATAGCTGGCTATATCCTATGTCACGACTTTCACCCTGGGCATGTGCAATATGCAGATGAAACCAGGGTACATAGTGGGCGTTGTCTAGGGGTCAGATATTTGCTAAGAGCTAGCGGTGACACTGCTCTTGCAAATCATGTTGCTCACACCCAAAGTGGAATGATATCCTGATTAGTAGTATGACTAATCAAGGGAATACAATGCCCCCACAATAAGTCACACACTAATTAGCAGATCACCACTAGTGTTATAACATTTTTATACATGGTGGTGGTTTGCTGCTTGTGGGGAAGGTCTCAGGTTGCCTTTAATGGGTGGAGCGAGAAGTGGCTCGTAAGTGGAGAAAGAAACATATATTCGGATTAGATCTATTACAAAGTGTCTCTTATTTGATTCATTTTTGCAGTGTTGGTATGGGGTTAATCTGCAGGTAAGTACTATTCAAACGGCATACCTCTGCTGTGATCAGATACGACTTGATTGAAGCTGGTCGACATCGTGGCTCACAGGTGCTCAACCTGAAGGAAACATATCCTGAATATACTGTTGAAGGTGATGAAGGTGGCACTCCGACATACATAAGATTCTATATGGTACTTTAATTTTGAATCACATAATTAAAACATGGAGCTGGGGAAGCGAAAGTACTGTGGAACAATGGCCATTTCGCATCTTGTCCCGTTGAAGCATCACCAAGATGTGAAACATCCACTGTTCCACAGGATTTGCTCTTTCCCAGCTCTATGTTTTAATTATATGATTCAAGATTAAAGTACCATGAAGAATATTACATGTGTCAGAGTGCCACCTTCATCACCTTCAACAGTATATTCAGCGTTCGAGTATCAGTCATGGGGGTGGCGCCGACGCAGGTTCAATCCCGACTCTGTGTATATAGAGCAGCGGCTGTAAGTATCCCTCTGGCACTGACTGACAGCCAGATCTAATGCTGAGTGAGCTGTCAGTCAGTGCGGGGGTGCCATTCTCTATGCACAGAGCAATAACTGAACCCATGCCGGTGCCACCCCTCTGACTGAAACCCAAAAGCTGCCGGGAGGGGAATAAATATAATTTCCTCTTGGCAGTGTAGCTCCAAATGCTTGCGTCAAGCAGGTTCAGAACTCTGCTAACCTGCAGATTATCCCTGTCTCTGCAGGTTAATAGTGTTTTTTCATGTGGCATGTTCCCTTTAAATATATTGCTACTGTAAAATCACAAATGAGCTAATAATGCATAAAATCACTTCTCTGAGAGGCAAAAGGAAAACAACACTACAACATTTATTACTAAAGTAGAACTTTATTGTCTAAATTAGGCACTTTGAAAACCATGTGCTAATGAACCATGAATGCATACATGCACCAAAGCTAAAATTAACAGTAGTTTATGGAAAATATCAATGACAATTACTCTTGCGTACGGTTAATTACTTTCTCTTTGTCAAATATTAATAGTCATACATACTACACACATGCTATCTGGATCTTTATTTCTAGATGAAAGTAATGGTACTGTGAATATTAAGTAGAGATGTTTAACTCCTGGTGCTCTACAATTGTACGTTATGCAAATTTAACAGTTGTGCTGTTTAAAGGGGTTGTCCACTATTATGACAACCCCTTCTTGATCTGAGTGTTTGCCTTGTGAAAATAAAAACACTTACAGTGGAGGAAATAAGTATTTGATCCCTTGCTGTTTTTGTAAGTTTGCTCACTGACAAAGACATGAACAGTCTATAATTTTAAGGGTAGGTTAATTTTAACATTGAGAGATAGAATATTCAAAAAAAAAAATCAAGAAAATCACATTGTATCAATTAGATATTTTTTTTGCATTTTGCAGTGAGATATAAGTATTTGATCCCCTACAAACCATTATGAGTTCTGACTCCTACAGACCAGTTAGACGCTTCTAATCAACTCATTACCTGCCTTAAAGACAGCTGTCTTACATAGTCACTTGTATAAAAGACTCCTGTCCACAGACTCTAACCTCTACAACATGGGCAAGACCAAAGAGCTTTCTAAAGATGTCAGGGAAAACATCATAGACATGCACAAAGCTGAGCACTGATTGGGCAAAGGGCTCATGTGTCAAAACAACTTCATGTGAGCCCCAGGAATAGTAGTGCCGACACTGCTGGAATGGCGCCAGCACGGGGGAGATGAGTATGACTGTTTTTTTATTTTCACAGGGGGGCAAACATTCAGACTGAGAAGAGGTTGTCCTACTAGAGGACAACCCCTATAAAATAAATTAGCGAGAGGTGTATTAATGAACAAGTATATTTCCAGACTCTTGCATTCTAAACATATCCCAAGTGCAAAAAATACCATTGGTTGAAGCAACCAGATCACAATTGAAAATACAAAATGAGTCTCTTCAGAGTAATAAAACCTAGAGTACAGTACATAATTACAAAAAAATTCACAAAAGTGGGCTCTTCAGGCAGAAATGTATTTCCTCCTAGATGTCTATTCTTAGTATATTTCACTTTGTGCTTCCTCATTGAAATGCATGTGTACATGTGCAGTATTATCAATTCAGAAGCCTATATTTGATACTGTAGATCCCAAGCAGAGTCTAATGAGGTGATTATAATAGGGTTTGCCCCTTTGTTGACAACTCCTCTTAAATAACTTGGCGCTTCAGTATATCTCCTAGGGAAGGAAATCCGTCAATCCACTAAGGAATCCTAATATTGAAATAGATGGGATTAAATACCTGAGATAATGGATAAAGCTCCCAGGCTTTATATACTAGGGAGGTCCTTAATCAGAAGGACCAAGACTCGTAAGTAAACATGCCTTAAAAGGGCATTTGTCCAAATCTGTGCAAAATAAACCCCTTTAAGTAATGACAAAATGAAGGAGCAAAGTTCTGGAATCGTTTCTATTCTTGCCATAGTGAGATATTCTTTGGGATTCTAGAAAGTGGTACATTTCTCCTCTTAACACAGCCCATGCAGCTATATTAGGCCATATTCCAGCTCTAAGCAAACAAAGTATTTTACAGTACTACATTATCACTATCATTCAAGCTTTTTTTTTTATTACAACTTGAAAAATGAAATCATTTATGCAATAAGTCTAAGACAGAAAAAAAAAACACATAACATTATCACATCTGTAAAATAATGCAAAGAAAACTAGTAATTTGGATTAGAGAAAAAAAAGAAATAGAAGTAGAACTAACAGAACTCTTGTAAACACTACTTTGTGAAAAAAGACAGTCTCCAATGGTTCCCAACATCAGTTAGGTCCCGTCCTTATATGTCAAGGGTCACCTATTCCCTTTAGAGAAAGGGAATTCTGTCTGGGAGGGATGGTTAAATTATCAGAGTTACTACTTCTATTGGGACCCAAGACACATAGGTGAGCTGCATACATATATTAAATAATTAGTATTCATGTAATAATCTCTAAATATTGGAGCTAAAGCCTTGCATCTATAACTATTTGACGTACCTAATTTCTATCCATCTTTTACTTTTGAAACATCCTAAGAGCTGCAAACTTCTTCAGCTCATGTATGCATCCGTTTATGGTCCCCTGACAAAAGTCACTTATTTCAATTGAATTTTAACATTTTCAAAAAGTTTAAAACATAAAATATAAAAGGAGATAATGAATTTCTAACAGAAGTCTTATTAAGACTTATCCTGAAAACACATTACAGGAAGTACATCCGGAAAAAACATTCTACTGTATGCTGAATATAGTTGTTGTGTCAGTTCCATAAGTTTCTATAGTTTTTTTCACGGGAAAGGATTATAATTTATTAATAAACAATATTTATATTGCAAAATTTAAATTATTTTCATGATGTAACAATAAGCAGAATGAAATTTAGAAAATCAAGATTCAGTAAAATTGCTACAAATACATGGGTTTTCAAATTACGGTCGATAACTTGCTCACAGTGATGGCTAAACTAAAGTGACGACTGCAGAATTAAAATGAGAAATACCATGTGAACCTTGAAGTAAAGAATAATGTTCTTATCAGTTCAACATAGTGGTCAAGAAGAATATGATCCGAAAGTAATGGTCTCTGCCATACTAAACTCTCCACACTAACATGGGTGCTATGGATCTAATGCTTTGGTTGAACCTATCCTACCTTTTTCATCAGATGCCAATGTGGATATAAAAAGGAATTGATTAACCATGAAAACGAAAACTCTCTCAGCTACACAAAACCACCCTTATTATGGACCCTTGCTATTGACTGTCTTCTTAGGCATTGTTTTCAGGTTAAGCTCCAAACTGTTCCAGACGGTCTAACTATGATCAGTCACGAGAAATTCCTCTTGATGTAAGTAGTATGGAATCCACCACCAGATTTACAATACCTTTGATCACGTGGATTGTTTGATGTCTCATTATTTGTTACTCTAGCTTGATGAAATAAATGATACAATCAGTTACTTAAATTTCAATGTGTACCTCCCACATCACATCATGAAAAAGTAACTTAACAGAGTCTACCAGTCTGTTAAATGTCTGAGACTGTGAAGTACCTCCTCCATGGAACAATTCTGTCTTCTATGGCAAATAAAAAGTGAATTAGATCTCAAGGTCATCAGGTCTTGGTCTGCTGCTTGCATGACTACTTGCTCTGCTTGAAGGCCTGTGGTCTAGTATACTGAGAGGCTGCATTTCATGGCCTGGTGCCATTTTTTTGCCATTCTGGTGCTCATCCGGAAAATCAAATGGTTGTGCATGAGTGTTTGAAATTGTACTTCCAGCTTGGCCCATTCTGTTTTGCTCTGCACTGTAATTAGCCCAGTTTTGTTCGCTCGCTTGCTTGTTGTAATTACGGCAGGAGGAAGGGTTTCTATCTGCAGTAACAAGCTTGTAGCCTGGTGGTGACATAGGTGCAGTTGGAGAAGAACAGCCATTAAAGTAGGCATATTTAGGAGAGCCACAATCCTTTGTTGGATTTGCATCACTTGTGGTGGAATACGGATCTTTTTTACCTTTAATGCCATCTTTGACATGTTTAAAAACGACATAGAACAACTCAATAATATTCAGGCCTAGGGATACTAAAGACACCACCAACATGAACCAAATAAAAATGGTTTTCTCTGTGGGACGAGAAAGAAAGCAGTCAACTTTATGAGGGCAAGGATATCTTTCACAAGTGTAGATAGCATTAAGGCTAAACCCATACAGGTACCACTGGATACATATGAAACCAACTTCAAAAAATGATTTAAATAGGATGCTGATAATATAGGTACGAAGCAAGCCACCACGCATTTTAACTTTCCCATGTTCTTCAATACCGTATTTGAACTTCTTTATTTCAATTTGCTTGAGGTACAAGTCCACATTGCCTCCATCATTTTGAACCATCTTAAGTTCTTCCTCTTTCCTGTTCAGTTTCTCTTCTTTACGCATTAAGTAAAACACATGTGCTAAATATAGTAGAGTGGGCGTTGAAACAAATATAATTTGAAGAACCCAAAATCGTACATGGGAAATTGGAAATGACTTGTCATAGCACACATTTTCACAACCGGGTTGTTGAGTATTGCAAGTAAATACTGACTGTTCATCTCCCCATGCAGACTCTACTGCTGTCCCCAATAGAAGGATGCGAAAAATGAACAAAACGGACAACCACACTTTTCCTCCAGCAGTGGAATAGGCCTGGACTTTGTCTAGGAGTCTTCCTAAGGCACTCCAGTCACCCATTCTTCAAAGCTGTGACCTACAAAATACAAAATAAATTGCCATAAGACTTTGTCAAAGTAGAAGATAACAATTGTCTTCAGTTGGGAAACAGTTGGGATTTTAGATAATATCCAAATCTCAAAATTATAAAAACAGAATAATGGTTATAATAGGGTTGGGTCACATTTTTTATTAAGACTTTCTAGTACATAGTGAGCATTTTGGTTATTTGGATAAGCAGTATAGTAGATTTTTACATTTGAATATTTTGCTGATCTACATACAGGGAATGGTCACTAGGAGTATTTTACATTTTTCAGAAGTTTCTGAAATTTGTAGAAAGAAGACAAGATTATTTCACAGTTTCAGGGTAGAATGCGGTGGCAATGGATGGTTAGGGAGATTTCTAACTTCGAGATGAATCCTTACATGACTCACAATGACTACACTAACATTAGTCACAAAGAACTGTCACTAGAATTAAGCAAAAATTATTTGAATAACTTTATGCCGAAATCATTCATTTCTTTAATTCTGTTTACTGAGAGAAATAAACAATATGAAACTTCCAAAACAAACAAAAAAAACATATGGAAGAAAAAGAATGAAATGTAATTTAGAAATGTTAGCAGTGCTAGTAGTCTAATAGAAGGCAATGGTTGCTGTCAGTGAATAGAACATTCTTGAGTACATCTAACAATTGAAGAGACCTAATATTTAGACCTAATTCTTCCCACAGTGTTTGCTACAACTACATTAAGTTAAGGTAATTTTCTGTTAACTAAATTCATGTTAACTCCTAAAATACAGGTTCTTTAGCTGATGGAGGATTCTGGACTGTTTTTCTGGACTGAATATAACTGTCACTTAAAAATGTCTTCAAGTTTTCATCAGAAGTCTTGAAAACAGAAAAAAATGGTACAAAGTATATCAGGAGTTTGCATAATATTTTATTATGTTTTATACACATTAAACAGAAGAAATAAACTTCACTAATCATTTTGGTGCAGTTTTCCAACATAGCCATATATGTAAGACAGATAGATAGATAGATAGATAGATAGATAGATAGATAGATAGATAGATAGATAGATAGATAGATAGATAGATACGGGATAGATAGATATAAAGATAGATGGACAGATATAGATAGTTGTACATAGATAGATAGATAGATAGTTGTAGATGGATTAATATAAAGATAATTGTAGATAGATAGATATATACTATAGATAAATAGTTGTAGATGGATAGTTAGATAGTTGACGATGGATAGTGATATAGATAGTTGTAGATAGATAGTTGTGGATAGATAGTTAAATAGATAATTGTAGATAGATAGTGGTAGATAGATAGATAGATAGATAGATAGATAGATACCATAGATAGATAGATAGTTATAGATAGATAGTTGTAGATATAGTTGTAGATAGATAGATAGTTGTAGAGAGAGATATATATACCATAGATAGATACATGATAGATAGATAGTAGTAGATATAGTTGTAGATAGATAGTTGTAGAGAGATAAATAGATATATACCATAGATAGATACATGATAGATAGATAGTTGTAGATAGATAGATAGATAGTTGTATATAGATAGATACCATAGATAGATAGATAGATAGATAGAAACCATAGATAGAAAGTTGTAGATAGATAGATAGTTGTAGATACATAGATAGATAGACAGTTGTAGATAGATAGTTGTAGATAGATAGATAGATAGTTGTAGAGAGATAGATAGATAGATAGATAGATAGATAGACAGTTGTAGATTGATAGATACCATATATAGCTGGATAGTTGTAGATACATAGATAGATAGATAGTTGTAGATAGATAGATAGATAGATAGATAGATAGATACCATAGATAGATAGATACAATAGATAGAAAGTTGTAGATAGGTAGGTTGTTGTAGATACATAGATAGATAGTTGTAAATGGATAGATAGATAGATAGATAGATAGATAGATAGACTAGTTGTGGACTGTGCCATAAACAAAGTAGTGTTAAAATGTAGCGATCATTAGATAACACAGTGTATAGATTACACATTTTTATTCTTTTTCTCTACTTTTTCTTAAATGTCAGATATTTCAATTCACAATTGCATAAAGACCCTTTAGAAGTGGTTAAGTCAAAGTTCTCAGCAGTTGAAAAGCAAAGTATGCCAAACAGATGTTGCAATGGCACAGTATACAGAAGTGCTGTCATCTGTAAATGGAAACCAGGGGAAGTGCAGCTTGCTTCTCTTCACCCCATATACCAACATAGGACAGAAGAGAAATGTGGGCATGAGTGCCACTAGACAATAGGCTTAATAACTTGTACAATCTTACTCAGCAGGATTACTGACAATTAGCGCCTGAACACACAAGTCTGGAAATTCCAAGTGCTGCAAATTCTCTCTGCAGGCTGCTGTAAACCTGGATCATTGTGTTTTTCTGCTTGAAAAGCTGCTTCAGGAAATAAAGAAATAAACTTCTGTTTTATGCCCTATTTTTAAAGCTGGTTGAGTCTGATCCATGGCAGAACATACATGGTGGGTTTAGTAGAAGCCTCGCTGCAATACTCAGCTATTCCGTTTCAAATATTAACCTGAAAAGTTTGTCATTTCCTATTGAAATGTAGTGATTAACGGATGTATATGTAGCAGAAAGATCCTCGCTGCAGCAGAGCTGAGTTTGTCATAGTGATATCACAATGGGTTACCTGGGGTTTTGGAGAGCGCTGCAGGTAAAGCTACTCTGAGTCAACTATAGATCTGCTATCTGTATTCTTGTCTTACATTTCATCCCAAGTATGGCAAATATTATAGAAAGATTTACTTTAGCACTTTTGGAAATGCTCCTAAATGATCCAAATAGCAAATATTGGATATTCATTTAGTATGTAAGAGATAATTGTCTCATATCCAGATTTAAGGAAAAAAATAAAACATGTTAAGGCTTCATTATATAGGGTACAGTATGATGCTGATGCAATCCCTATCTAAACTATGACAGATCATAATCAACAAATTGTACAACCATGGTTTGTTTGTACCAAATTAGGGTCGTATATATATATATATATATATATATATATATATATATATATATATATATATATAATATATTCTTATTAGCTATGTTATTTTCAGCTCTGCCAGTAGTTGGCACAGTATTATAGTTGATCACTGACTACAAAGAGCTAGGAACACAAACAATCCAGCTGGCAAAGAGAATGCCCTAAATACCACTATATGAATGGCTGCTACTTAGTGTTCAACAGAGCTAGCTTTAGATACATAGATGAGATGGAGAGATAGATAGATAGATAGATAGATAATAGATAGGTGATTGATAGATAATTGATAGACAGATAGATAGATTGACAGATAATCGATAGATAGATAGATAGATAGATAATAGATAGATGATGGATAGATAATAGGTAGATAGATAGATAGATAGATAGATAGATAGATAGATAGATAGATAGATAATAGATAGATATATGGATAGACAGATAGATAGATGGATAGATAGAGAGATAATATTTTTGACAGAAAGATAGATGAAATATAAATAGATATTGATGGATAGACAGAAGGAATAGCAATAGCCAGAGAGATAGGTAGATGATAGATAATAGAACAATGGATAGCTAGATCGATAGATAGCTATGAATAGATAGATATATGGATAGATAGATATATGAATAGATAATGGATAGATAGATATGAGATAGATAGATAATAGATAGATAGATAGATAGATAGATAGATTTATGGATAGATAGATAGATAGATAGATAGATAGATATGGATATACAGATGGAATAACAAAAGTCATAGAGATAGGTGGATGATAGCTTGATCTTACAAATGTAATAAAGTGTTGAGTTGTAAAAGGGTTTTAAGACACAACCATGTCATATATGGAGAAATCTTTTTACTTCCATTGTACTCATTGATCAGGCACACGTTGCTCAGCATTTTATAGCTAAAAGATCTTTTAGATTAAAAATATTCATGCTATCAGATCATTGCTATACTGTAAAGTTTCCTGTGTGAATTTCTATGGGAATATTTTTCTAAACAACATACTTGCTATTAAGAAACACGATATAAAAAAAGCAATATAAATATAAGGCAAATATAGTAAAAAGTAGTACAAAAATAAATAAGAAGAAACCTATCACAATACCTTTCAGATCCTTTCAGATCCAACCAGAGGAAAATAAACTCCAGGGAGCTCTTGGAAGGAAAGTGAATAAATGGCTGCGTGTCTTTATAAAGTTTAAAGCCTGTTGCTCACTGCAGACTTACTTCTCCCACAGAAGTAGCTGAACTTTTTTTTCCAGCTGAGACACTCTTTCAAGGCTTTTAAAAAGTTTGCAATCCTCAACTCCGCCTCAAGGGTGGACAGACTTTGAAGAGGAGGGAGAGGTGAAGAAAATGAAGAGGAATTTTAAGAAGTTTTATTGGAAAACTGATGTTTAAAGTACAACCCCTATTGTGATCATGTGAAAAGCTTGACAATTGTTGTGTTGTCTTTGAATTGCTTGTGCCTCTTGGAAACTTTCTCAGTTACCATAATGCATTAGTGTCTTATAATATAATGACAAACTCAACTCAGCTACATCTGACAAGCTCAGTGCCATGTCTTTATTAGAAACCATTTCATTCTTTCTAGTTTATACTCATTTTATCACTCAGACTTGGATCACTAATTATGATATGTACTATAATTATTATTATTACATCAGGCTGAAGTATTACATAATGACTTCTGCAAAACTTTTTTTTGCCTGATCCTAATTCAATGTATATTTAATGCGGCGTAGGTATACTAATATACTCACCAATGGCTGTCTTTCCGATTTCCAGCACAACTCCGGTCCTCTTCTGCGTCAAGTGACGTCTTTTCTGACTTGCCGAATCACAAACTGCTTTTTGTGTGAGCCGGAAGTCGCTTTTACCATGTAAGTCTATGAAGTCTAGCTCTGATGCATAGACTTACATTGTAAAAGCGACTTCCATCTCACACATAAACCTCATTGTGATCTGATAAGTTGGAATAGAAGTCACATGACCCAGAGGAGAACCGGAGTGGTGCTGGAAACCAGGGAAGATGGCGATCATTGAGTATATTACCACACTGAAACTACACTACATATACATTTACACTGGTTTGGGAAATACAAAGTTTTGTGGGGTTACTTCTTAAATACATATAGTTTTTATCACACAGATGTCACTGAGTGTTACCCTCCAAAACCATATTGATTTTAATAGGACATCCACGTTGCTGGTCATATTGCCACTAATTTATTTACTGTGAGTTAGAAAACTGTTCCAATAATTTCAGTTATTGAAGCCATTTACAAATCAACTCTACAGAAACCTGTGACAAGTAGCAAGCCTCTGAATAGTCCCACTGTAAAGGACTAATCCACATGTGGACCCATCACAGTTCATACTTCAAGCCTACAATGCAAGGGGCATTGATCCCACTGTAAATACATCTTAAGACCAGTGTTTTCTTTTATGCCAGTTTTAATAAGATGTTCCTAATTTATTAAAAGAACAGATGTCTACTAATAAATTAGGCACATCTCTTGTTGTGTGTGCCCCAGATAGTCAAACGGCCGGGCATAGACTTGATCTCTAATTTATGATCAGGGTGAGATAGTAGATTTGTCAGCCCACTTGTTGCCTGGCACAATATACTATGCAGAATGCTGATTTATGGACTGTATGATCCCCAGTAGAAAATAGAAAGGGACTTTTTGTCATGTTGTGTCTGTCATTCATGAGTAGCTGTTGCCTCGCTTTGGGTCAACCATTGCTAATGATTAGAAATATTAAACTTGGGCTCAAGTCTTTTCTCAACTCAATATCTTCTGTTTGTAACTGTTTAAGATATAAGAAAGATGCTCATTGTAGTCTATGCTAACTTTTTGGTGTAGTCAGAAGATGTCTAGAAATGTAATCTGCTCGGTTGTGACATTACTTTGGAAAGCACCAAAATTGGAACACTTATGTGTGTGAAATTAAAAAGAGATTGTCTCCCACAGAAACTTAGTTAATGATAGCTAGCATTTTCCTTGTAAGACCAGGATTAAACTACTGAGTGGAAACGGATTAAATCAAATTTCACATTTTGACTTTGTTGATGGATTTCCCATGCAACTGTACTCGTCTTCTCCCCCACTGTCCACAAAGAGGTTATGTGTTGCCATGTGTGATGACATGACAAATAACTGTTAAATGTACTATTAAAAGCAAAAGGTATATATGTCTTCTTAACCTACTAAAGATTTACCCTATGACAGCAGCAGCAATGGTCTGCAGGGATTTTCAGGAGACTGTCCCTTAGAATCTGTATTACACTTAATGTCTGTTGCCTTGTAGTAAACAATATTTTCTAATTCACTGGTACGAGATTTTTTGTGGATCTTTTGTGGTTTGGTGTCTGGTAGGTTGTTGATCATATCTTGATCATCGATGGTTGAGATGATTAAAGTTATAGCAGATGACTTCTCTTCTAGTACATTGATTAATCAGATAAACCATACTAGTGATATCAACCTATGTTAAGGTCCATGAGGTCCTACAATAAATAGGATTGGGCCTTATTTCTGACCACAAAATGCAGGTGCCATATACAGAGATTTTCATATAGGAAAGGCCTTCCCATGATGAGTCTAGAGAATCGGACCATAACAAAAATAATAATGGCCTTTTGACGGTGCCGTATAGGAGTAGTGGAATATTCATCCATTTCTCTGTTTTCATAGTGGTATTCTCTGCACCACTCCCGTTTTTTCATGATTTCTTGAAGCAGCTCTCCACCAAACGCCAACAAGTTCACTGAAGAAGTATCCAAGGCACCAAAATTATTCTTCCGTTAAATTATTTATTAGACAAAATATATCAAGTAGAAAATTTGGCAAACAAACGTCTTTAATTAGCATTTTTGTAGTCAAGTGAAGGAGGTTAAGAATCCGTTGTCCCCTGATAAAACTAGATGTGTATGGAGACATTAGGCGAACCCATCTCTGAGATACAGATAGTGGTAATAGATGAATGATGAAAGGCAAGAGTGGCAAGATCTCTGGAACAAAGAAAAAAGAAAGAAACTTAAGAGTAGAGACAATGGAAAAGAAACTGGGTTCGAGGGCAAGTTTTGCCATGAAAGCCCTTTATTGTTAGACCCCAGCATTAATAACTACATATAGGGTACATATCAATAGTGTTTGTTGTCAGTGTGGTTGATGTGGTATTTGACACCATGAAGTTAGACGCATCACAGAGATATTTGATTGAATTGAAATCATGAGAATCTGAAACAAAGTCAAAACCTTGAACGTTTTATTATGTTCCTCAAGCCATTTCGGAATAATTTTTGTAGTAAGGTCAGGTGCATCATTCTAAAGGAGGTCTCATCCTGTCACTTGCATGAGTACTAAAGTTCTTCTATGGAATCAGACTAGATGGGCTAGCTTTTGCTGTCTATGCTCATCCATAAGTCTTGAGCTACCATGTTGGTTCACTGGATGTCCTTAAATAGACTCTTTTTGTCATGGTTTAACCACTGCATACAAGAAGGAAAATCTGCAATTTTAGAGATGCACTGATCCAGTTAGGTAACCATCACCATTTGGCACTTGTCAAAGTCGTTCTGAACCTTATGTTTGATCACTTTTCCTGCTTCTCGGGCATCAACTTTAAAAACTGACTGTATGAAAGAGAAGAGCAAAAGAAATTCATAGTTAATATTCTCATAAAGAACAAAGCTGTAAGTACTATAATCCATACTGCCTTATATAGTCCACTCTTGTCTTTACCTAGAAACAACAGCCGACTATATCTGTTATTTGGGAAATTTAACATGAGCTATGTTGACATACTTTTTTGAAAATATTCTAATCTTAATTAGATATATATAGTTTAATTATGATCTTAGGAAGGTTTTATCAAAATAGCAAACCAGGGAAACAGAAATCACCAGGTTTGACAAGATATTTTGCTTTGTAAACCATTGCAACCATGAAATGGATGACCATTTTTTTATTCCGCTTGTTGCCATATTTTATAGTGATTTGAGCACCATGTCATTGGATATTTTTCTAATGATGCAATGCTCAAGTCATCTGACCACGGCAACCAATAAAAGGCTGCAGCAGTTCTGATTGTGGTGGAACATTGACGTCCTCTTCCGATGCCAGTGCAAACCAAGGAGCGGCCTGCGCTGGATCCAAGGTGGTGTCGGTTGGTGAGCATCACCAGTTATTTCTTATGGCTACAAGCCACTTTTTTACCTCGACAACCCTTTTAAGTCATATTCCACACACAATGAAGCATGATGACCAGCAGTGCCAGAAATGTCATCCATTTTTAAGTTAAAATAGTTTACAAAGCCAAATATCTTGTCAAAATATTTCTAGTGAAAATCTTTCCCTGTTTTGTTAAAACTTTCCTTAGAATTAGTAGTTTATAGCACACTCTTTCTTTAAAAAAATATTTTCATTAACATTACAAATCATAGTTAAATCATAACAAACAATGCTTCAGCAGAGCTCAGGGCTAATTTCCCAAGTAATAGATATAGTCTGCAGTTATCTTTGGGTAAAGACAAGAGCGGACCATGTGAGTGATTGCCTTTACTATGTCATCAGAGTGAACACCCAATCCGATGGAATGATGAAGGGCATCAGCCAGTCAACAGCTGCTGATTGGTTGCAGCGCTCATGTGACATATCAATATCACATAAGCGCTAGGAGACCAGGATCCAACATCACTGAAGCAGTGCTGGTGCAGGAGGCTAATATAGGCTTTTCCTGATTTACTTTGGAGACTTTTAAGAAGAGTGTTGTCCAAGTAGTTTTCCCTTACAAACTAATAAAAATTTGAAGGTTTGTCACTGTTTTCTTAAAAGAAATCTAAACTATGCTAAATCTTTGCATAGTTCTCTTGTAGTTATCATAGTTACACTTATATTGAGCAAGGCTGCTCCAACTAGATGGGTTCTGCCCGGGATTATGCATATCACATACCTGACCACCATTCCTGGGGCAGAGAATTGAGAGTCCTCCCAGCACACAGTGTGTGTGCTGGGAGGACTCAAAGGTCTGCAGTCGCACATAGTGACTGCAGACTATTCATTATAAACTGGACAACCCCTTTAAATATTATTCACACTACCAACATTTTATATAAAATACAATAAAACAGGCATATTATCTAGCAGCAAACCATGTTTTCTCTTTGTTTTATTCTGATCTATTTCCACTATAATCAGGTTTGCAAAAATTACATACTTCTAAATTATAATATTTAAGACCAATCATATTCCTAGTTTAGACTCAAGGCCTGAGAAAATCCTTCAGCATAATAGGAAATAGCAAATGCAAACTAATTTTCTTGGCTCCCTTCTATCATTAAATGTATCTATTTATCTATCTATCTAATCTAGATAGATAGATATATAGATAGATAGATTTATGACTAGATAGATAGATAGACAGATATCATTGGAAAGTTGTGTGCAGACGTGAACCTCATGTGATAATTAATATTTGCCAATATTTAAAGTAAATTCTTCAATCAGGATGTCAGTCTGTCATTACAGGTTTAGTGTAGGAAATGCATTTGTTACATTGTACATGTAAAACTGAATACATTTGATTGTAGCTCCACCTTCTGTACACAAAGAGAATGGACATAAAGCATACTGCAAAGAATCTTACTGCAGCAATACATTATGCTCTGATGTTACTGGAGTAGTTAAAAAAAAGGTAGTAGCAGCAACGTAGTATAGCAAACACATTGTACCATAACAGTTGAAAAAAAATTAATTTGCCACGTATCCAAACATTATTTACTGATCTGCTGTGGCTGAGTAAATTTTCTTTAAAAGTGAACATGAAATTCTTTGCATTTTGATAAAACTATATAAGGCCATTTCATGGTGACCTCTGAGGAAGGTCCTTACTCTATAAGGTGTAGCAATACATGGTTGCCACCACTGCCGCAAATCTGCATCCTCAGGAAAAGCCACAAAGGTGCCCAACAGCACCCTGACTGCCATTCCTGGACACTGGTGCTGGTGCAGTGTGGATGTCATTGTCGCTGTAGTGCTGGCTGTGGAGTGGTGCTGCCCAGAGCCCAGGGGGTCTTTGGCCTCAGTGGTGCTGCTGTGGACCTAGGTTGCTTACACTGCAGGTACAGTGCAGTAGTGGCCACCATATAGCACTACATTTAATATAGTGGAAAGCCACTAAAGGTTGAGGTCATTAATATCAGATCAGTCAGGTTAAACACATGACACCACCAATGTTCAGCTGTTATGTGCTCCAGTTGCTGCATGGAGTAAAAACTTTGAGCAGTGATGCAGAGCAGCTCCTATTTTTTTGACAGGAGCATGTGTTTTTTACCCAGCACCTGCCGTTACACATTATATGGAGCTTCAGTTTTCAGCTGTGTTCAGAGTGTTTACACTCGGCAGCCTCCAAGGCAAATAACAGCTGATAGGGCCTGGCACTTGCCACCCTCACAATCTAATACTGAGGACCTATCCTGAGGATAGGTCAGCATTACGTTGTGCCTGGAAAATCCCTTTAATGGGGTTGTTGGGTCTTAAGCTACAAGTATGCAGTCACTCTATGCGACTGCAGACATGTGAATCCTCATATTGTGTACACTACCCACTGTAAGGATTCAGCAGATCTCCCACTGCTTGAGTTCTATACTGTTACATGAGCAGTGATGAATTTCCCACTGTGAGGAGACCTGAAATCTAATATACAGTACATCTGTGTTTGGAACAATTTACTCGTGTGAATTGTTTACAAAATGTATCATCATAACTAGTGTTGAGCATTCCAATACTGAAATATCGGGTATCGACCGATATTCGCTGTATCGGAGTTCCGATTCTGAGCTCCGATACTTATACAATATCGAATACCGGAATCGGAAGTTCACATAATGCCTGCGCTCTGCAGTGTTTCTGAAGGATGACAAGCTGGATGGCAGCGCTCACCTGTGATCCAGCCTATCATCAGAATGCCATCCCAGCGTGGGAGAATTCTCCTGATCAAGCGCTGACATTACATTATCTCCGTTACATTACAATTAAATGGAATAGCAGGAATTAATATTTTTTTAAGATGTTAATGCCACAGCCATGGTGGTTGTAGCATTACAGTGGTTGCCCAAATCGATGGGAACAGTGCTCATAGTGAAACATGAATAGCCGGCAATTCATCAGCGGCATATACCGGTACCCGACAATTTAGAACAGAAAGAATAGAGCTTCACACATAGATTAGATAGATAGAAACATGACAGTCACATATATAAGAAGTACAGTGACAGTGTTGGTTACTGTACTTGTCATTTAGTGTTAAAGGATTTATTTAAAAAAATAATAGTGTTTTCATGCACCGTCTCTTTAAAAAAGCCGGCCGGCAAATCAGCATCGGTACCCGACAATTTAGAACAGAAAGATAGAGCATCACACATAGATTAGATAGATAGAAACATGTCAGTCACATATATAATAAGTGCAGTGACAGTGTTGGTTACTGTACTTGTCATTTAGTGTTAAAATAAAGGATTTATTAAAAAAAAAATTGGCGTGGGGTTCCCCGTAATTTTAGTCTCCAGCGGAGGTTAAGCAGACGTCTGGGGCAGATGTTTGAAGCCTTTGAAGGGGATAATACCCACGAAGCTTCCCAGGCTAATAATATCAGCCCCCAGCTGAATACCTAGCCTTTACTAGCTATTAAAATGGGGGACCCCAAAAAAAATGACATGGGGTCCCCCCTATTTTAATAGCTAGCAAAGGCTAGGCAGACAGCTGGGGGCTGATATTAATAGCCCAGGAAGGGTGCCATGAATATTGGCCCCCTCCCAGGCTAGAAACACCAGCCATCAGCCGCCCCAGAAATGGCACATCCATAGGATGCGCCAATTCTGGCACTTAGCCTCGCTCTTCCCACTGCCCTGTAGCGGTGGCAGTGGGGTAATAGGGTTGGGGTTGATGTCAGCTTATAATGCCAGCTGACATCAAGCCCAGGTTAGTAATGGAGAGGCGTCTATAAGACACCCCCATTACTAACCCCTTAGTCAAAGTTAAAAAAAAACACAAACACCCAGAATAAAGTCCTTTAATTGAAATACACACACACTTCTTTATTGTTCTAAATTAAACCATACCTACCATCACGCCCATTCCAGCTGAAGCCAAAGATCTCCTGCAAATAAAAGTAAAATGATAAAGCAACATCATCCTTACCTTTCCATGGTTCCCACGACGGCTCCAGCTCTGCTACATTCACATGACAGGCTGGATGAAAGCAGAAAGCTGCCATCCAGCCTGTCATGCCGCAGGCAGACACTGAGAAGCGCAGGCATTCTTGCGCTCCTCAGTGTCAGGCTGTGATGGCATTCAGATGAGCCGACAATGAACTCAACTCACTTCATGCACGTCACTGACAGCGTTGGAGAATTCTCCTGCGCATGCGGTGAGCGTGAGAGACTCGGCTCATCTGGATGCCGTCACAGCCTGACACTGAGGAGCGCAAGCATGCCTGCACTTCACAGTGTCTGCCTGCGGCCTGACAGGCTGGATGGCTGCTTTCTACTGCGATACAGCCTGTCATCTTGATGTAGCTGAGCTAGAGCTGTCCTGGGAACCATCGAAAGGTAAGATTGATGTTGGTTTATTATCTTTCTTTTATTGCAGGAGATCATTGGCTTCAGCTGGAATGGGTGTGATGGTAAGTATGGTTTAATTTAGAACAATAAAGAATTGTGTGTTTATTTCAATTAAAGGACTTTATTCTGGGTGTTGTGTTTTTTTTTAAATACTTTACTAGAAATTCATGGCGGTCATGTCTAATATTGGCGTGACCCCATGAATTTCGGGCTTAGGGCCAGCTGATAGTACCAAGCTGGCCCTAACCCCTTTATTACCCAGTGAGCCACCGCACCAGGGCCCTGGATGAGTTGGGTACAGCGCTTCTTTGAACGCGACATTTTCCGGGGTGGCTGCGGACTGCAATTTGCAGCGGGGGGGGGGGGGGGGCAGAAGGCTTGGGCCTCCCTGCGCTGCAGATTCCAGCCCCCAGCTGCGTATTTGTACCTGGGTGGTCACAAAAATAGGGCAAAGCCCCACGTATTTTTTTTTTAAATTATTTCATGAAATCCATGAAATAATTAAGAAAAAAAGGGCTTCCCTATATTGTTGTGTCCAACCAGGTACAAATAGGCAGCTGGTGGTTGGGGGCAGCCTGTTCCTGCCTGCTGTACCTGGCTGGACACAAATATAGTGCCAAGCCCCACGTCAATTTTTTTAAAATTATTTCAGGAAATTCAAGAAATAATTAACAAAAAATTGATATGGGGCTTCGCCCTATATTTGTGTCCAGCCAGGTACAGCAGGCAGGAACGGGGTGCCCCCAACCACCAGCTGCCTATTTGTACCTGGCCGGACACAACAATATAGGAAAGCCCTTTTTTTAAAAATTATTTCATGAAATAATTAAAAAAAAATTGACATGGGGCTTCGCACTATATTACTGTCATCTCGATGTAGCAGAGCAGGAGCTGTCCTGGGAACCATAGAAAGGTAAGGATGCTGTTGGTTTATTATTTTTCTTTTATTGCAGGAGATCGTTGGCTTCAGCTGAAATGGGCGTGATGGTAAGTATGGTTTAATTTAGAACAATAAAGAATTGTGTGTTTATTTCAATTAAAGGACTTTATTCTGGGTGTTGTGTTTTTTTTTAAATACTTTACTAGAAATTCATGGCGGTCATGTCTAATATTGGCATGACCCCATGAATTTCGGGCTTAGAGCCAGCTGATAATACCAAGCTGGCCCTAACCCCTTTATTACCCAGTGAGCCACCGCACCAGGGCCCTGGATGAGTTGGGTACAGCGCCAGAAGATGGCGCTTCTATGAACGCGCCATTTTCCGGGGTGGCTGCGGACTGCAATTTCCTGCGGGGGGGGGGCGCAGAAAGCTTGGGCCTCCCTGCGCTGCAGATTCAAGCCCCCAGCTGCCTAGTTGTACCTGGCTGGACACAAATATAGTGCCAAGCCCCACATCAATTTTTTTAAAATTATTTCAGGAAATTCAAGAAATACTTAAAAAAAAATTGATATGGGGCTTCGCCTTATATTTGTGTCCAGCCAGGTACAGCAGGCAGGAACGTGGTGCCCCCAACCACCAGCTGCCTATTTGTACCTGGCTGGACACAGCAATATAGGAAAGCCCTTTTTTTTTAATTATTTCATGAAATAATAAAAAAAAAATTGATGTGGGGCTTCGCACTATATTACTGTCATCTCGATGTAGCAGAGCTGGAGCTGTCCTGGGAACCATGGAAAGGTAAGGATGATGTTGGTTTATTATTTTACTTTTATTGCAGGAGATCTTTGGCTTCAGCTGGAATGGGCATGATGGTAAGTATGGTTTAATTTAGAACAATAAAGAATTGTGTCTTTATTTCAATTAAAGGACTTTATTCTGGGTGTTGTGTTTTTTTTTAAATACTTTACTAGAAATTCATGGCGGTCATGTCTAATATTGGCATAACCCCATGAATTTCGGGCTTAGGGCCAGCTGATAATACCAAGCTGGCCCTAACCCCTTTATTACCCAGTGAGCCACCGCACCAGGGCCCTGGATGAGTTGGGTACAGCGCCAGAAGATGGCGCTTCTATGAACGCGCCATTTTCTGGGGTGGCTGCGCACTGCAATTTGCTGCGGGGGTGCCCGGAAAGCTTGGGCCTCCCTGCGCTGCAGATTCAAGCCCCCAGCTGCCTAGTTGTACCTGGCTGGACACAAAAATAGGGCGAAGCCCCACGTATTTTTTTTTTAATTATTTCATGAAATTCATGAAATAATTAAGAAAAAAAAGGCTTCCCTATATTGTTGTGTCCGGCCAGGTACAAATAGGCAGCTGGTGGTTGGGGGCAGCCTGTTCCTTCCTGCTGTACCTGGCTGGACACAAATATAGTGCCAAGCCCCACGTCAATTTTTTTTCAATTATTTCAGGAAATTCATTAAATAATTTAAAAAAATTGACGCGAGGCTTCACACTATATTTGTGTCCAGCCAGTTACAGCAGGCAGGAACAGGCTGCCCCAACCACCAGCTGCCTATTTGTACCTGGCGGGACACAACAATATAATAAAGCCCTTTTTTTAAAAATTATTTCATGAATTTCATTAAATAATTAAAAAAAAATTGACGTGGGGCTTCACACTATATTTGTGTCCAGCCAGGTACAGCAGGCAGGAACGGGCTGCCCCAACCACCAGCTGCCTATTTGTACCTGGCCGGACACAACAATATAGGGAAACCCTTTTTTTTTAAATTATTTCATGAAATAATTAAAAAAAAATTGGCGTGGGGCTTCGCATTATATTTGTGTCCAGCCAGGTACAGCAGGCAGGAACGGGCTGCCCCCAACCACCATCTGCCTATTTGTACCTGGTTGGACACAACAAAATAGGGAAGCCCTTTTTTTCTTAATTATTTCATGAATTACATGAAATAATTAAAAAAAAAAAAATACTTGGGGCTTCGCCCTATTTTTGTGTCCAGCCAGGTACAACTAGGCAGCTGGGTGCTTGAATCTGCAGCGCAGGGAGGCCCAAGCTTTCTGGGCCCCCCCCGCAGCAAATTGCAGTCCGCAGCCACCCCGGAAAATGGCGCGTTCATAGAAGCGCCATCTTCTGGCGCTGTACCCAACTCATCCAGGGCCCTGGTGCGGTAGCTCACTGGGTAATAAAGGAGTTAGGGCCAGCTTGGTATTATCTGGTGGCCCTAAGCCCGAAATTCATGGGGTCATGCCAATATTAGACATGACCACCATGAATTTCTAGTAAAGTATTTAAAAAAAAACACAACACCCAGAATAAAGTCCTTTACTTGAAATAAACACAGAATTCTTTATTGTTCTAAATTAAACCATACTTACCATCACACCCATTCCAGCTGAAGCCAACGATCTCCTGCAATAAAAGAAAAATAATAAACCAACATCATCATTACCTTTCCATGGTTCCCAGGACAGCTCCAGCTCTGCTACATCGAGATGATAGGCTGGATCGCAGCAGAAAGCTGCCATCCAGCCTGTCATCCTGCAGACACTTAGAAGCGCAGGCTTGCTTGCGCTCCTCAGTGTCAGGCTGTGACGGCATCCAGATGAGCCGAGTCTCTCACGCTCACCGCATGCGCAGGAGAATTCTCCCACGCTGTCAGTGACGTGCATGAGGTGAGCTGAGTTCATTGTCGGCTCATCTGGATGCCATCACAGCCTGACACTGAGAAGCGCAAACATGCCTGCGCTTCTCAGTGTCTGCAGGATTACAGGCTGGATGGCAGCTTTCGGCTTCGATCCAGCCTGTCATCTCGATGTAGCAGAGCTGGAGCTGTCCTGGGAACCATGGAAAGGTAAGGATGATGTTGCTTTATTATTTTTCTTTTATTGCAGGAGATCGTTGGCTTCAGCTGGAATGGGCATGATGGTAAGTATGGTTTAATTTAGAACAATAAAGAATTCTGTGTTTATTTCAATTAAAGGACTTTATTCTGAGTGTTTGTCTTTTTTTTAACTTTCACTATGGGGTTAGTAATGGGGGTGTCTTATAGACGCATCTCCATTACTAACCTGGGCTTGATGTCAGCTGGCATTATAAGCTGACGTCAACCCCAGCCCTATTACCCCACTGCTACCGCTACAGGGCAGTGGGAAGAGCGAGGCTAAGTGCCAGAATTGGCGCATCCTAAGGATGTGCCATTTCTGGGGCGGCTGACGGCTGGTGTTTCTAGCCTGGGAGGGGGCCAATATTCATGGCACCCTTCCTGGGCTATTAATATCTGCCCCCAACTGTTTGCCTAGCCTTTGCTAGCTATTAAAATAGGGGGGACCCCACATAATTTTTTTTTTGGGTCCCCCATATTAATAGCTAGTAAAGGCTAGGTATTCAGCTGGGGCTGATATTAGTAGCCTGGGAAGCTCCGTGGGTATTACCCCCTTCCCAGGCTTCAAACATCAGCCCCAGCCGTCTGCTTAACCTCCGCTAGAGACTAAAATTATGGGGAACCCCACGCCAATGTATTTTTTAATAAGTCCTTTATTTTAACACTAAATGACACGTACAGTAACCAACACTGTCACTGTACTTATTATATATGTGACTGACATGTTTCTATCTATCTAATCTATGTGTGATGCTCTATTCTTTCTGTTCTAAATTGTCAGGTACCGCTGCCGAATTGCCGGCCGGCTTTTTTAAAGAGACGGTGCATGAAAACACTATTATTTTTTTTTATAAATCCTTTAACACAAAATGACAAGAACAGTAACCAACACTGTCACTGTACTTATTATATATGTGACTGACATGTTTCTATTTATCTAATCTATGTGTGAAGCTCTATTCTTTCTGTTCTAAATTGTTGGGTACCGGTATATGCCCCTGCTGAATTGCCGGCTTTTCATGTTTCATTGTGAGCATTGTTCCCATCGATTTGGGCAACCACCTCCCCCAATACATTCTACATTATTGTTAGTTGTTTTCCTTCATGTAGAATTAACCTACAAGGAAAGAAAGGGTTTATTTTCATTCCGATATTTCTGTCCCATTGACTTGTATTGGTTTCCGGTATCGGAATCGGAAGGTATCGCTCAACGCTAATCATAACTTATCAGACTGACTGACGCAAACTTCAAGTGGCAGTTACGAGTTGCAACAACATCCATACCACCTAACATAACAGCAGCACCAAAAAGAAGCAGTTCAAGCCATCACATTGGGGGGCAGTTACTTAAATGTTTGATCAAATATAGCAGTATAAATTTAAAGTTGATAATTTTGCACGGACCACAAAAGACAGAATAAATATCCAAATGGCACTTGGCAGAAAAAAGTTCCCCACTTTTGCTCTGGAGAATCTTACACTTTGAGGTTTGCGGGAATCTATAGGAACCAGCAGCTTCCATTACCTTTTTGTCGCTTTGCAATAGTATTTTAGCAGCTGCTTTTGTGATGAATTTGTTTTAGCAGAAACCTTCTTCATTAGGCCTTTATCTACACAAATCCATATGTGCTCTGTATCAGTCACAAATCTCATCACAGTACGATGATCATACTTTAAGTTTTCATACACTGTCCAAGGCATTGCATTATTTGAACATTTTTGGCAGCAGAGAGATCCTTTTTCTATCCCATAATGCTTGAAACTTGTGGCCTTTTTAATAATATGGGACGTCTTTCTTGAAGGGAACCTGTCACGTCCTTTCTACTATCTACACTGCCCCCATTGCTTTGTTAGTGATGCAATGTGCATCACTAACAAGCTTTTTTCTTTAAAATCGGTGGTAGTATAATGATTTTATAACATTATATACACTTTGTCCTACCTGCTGTATTCAGTCATAGGGGTGTGATCCTGCTATTTAGTCATGGGCCGGCGCAGCATTCACTCACTGCTGGCACCGCCCATGTATTTGAATAGTACTCCCGGCAATGTTGTGTCTAGATTGGAGTTGATTTTTTGAGGCCCTCACTCCAGCAACTACGATCTAGTCTCCTCAGCAGGGAAGCGTCTAAATCGGAGTGGCTAAAGTGATGACCACAAAAAATCACCTCCGATCTAGACGCTTCACTGCTGAGGAGACTAGATCATAGTTGCTGGAGTGAGGGCCTCCAAAAATCAACTTCAATCTAGACGCAACCTTGCCGGGAGCCGTATTCAAATACATGGGCGGCGCCAGCAGTGATTGAATGCGGTGCTGCCCATGACTGAATAGCAGGATCACACCCCAATGACTGAATACAGCAGGTAGGACAAAGTGTATATAATGTTATAAAATCATTATACTACCACCGTTTTTAATTAAAAAAGCTTGATAGTGATGCACACTGCATCACTAACAAAGCAATAGGGGCAGTGTACATAGCAACTAGGATGTGACAGGTTCCCTTTAAGTAGTTTTCCTTTAATTGGGCTCATCTAGCAAACTAATTATCACAGTTGTTTGAGATTGATGTCAGTGATCCAAAGAACCCTGAGACACAATACCATCCATTACTTTATTTGAAAAATCAAAAATTATATTTTTAAGACACTTAAATCCAATTCACATAATACCTTGGAACACAGTGTAGAGTGACTGCAGACTTGTAGATTAAGACTGAACAACCCCTTTAACCCCTTTACCCCCGAGGGTGGTTTGCACGTTAAAGACCGGGTCAATTTTTACAATTCTGACCACTGTCACTTTATGAGGTAATTACTCTGGAATGCTTCAACAGATCCCCCTGATTCTGAGATAGTTTTTTTGTGACATATTGTACTTTATGATAGTGATAAAATTTCTTTGACAACTCTTGAGTTTATTTGTGAAAAAAATGGAAAATTTAGAAAATTTTGCAATTTTCAAAATTTGAATTTTTATGCCCTTAAATCAGAGAGATATGTCACACAAAGTAGTTAATAAATAACATTTCCCACGTGTCTACTTTACATCAGCACAATTTTGGAACCAACATTTTTTTTTGATAGGGAACTATAACAGTTAAAAGTTGACCAGTGATTTCTAAATTTTCCAACAAAATTTACAAAACCATTTTTTTAGGGACCACATCACATTTGAAGTGACTTTGAGGGGCCTTTATGACAGAAAATGACACCATTCTAAAAGCTGCAACCCTCAAGGTGCTCAAAACCACATTCAAGAAGTTTATTAATCCTTCAGGTGCTTCACAGGAATTTTTGGAATGTGGAAGAAAAAAATGAACATTTAACTTTTTTCACAAAAATGTTAATTTAGATTCCAATTTTTTTATTTTTGCAAGGGAAACAGGAAAAAATGGACCCCAAAATTTGTTGTGCAATTTCTCCTGAGCACGCAAATACCCTATATGTGGGGGAAAACCACTGTTTGAGCGCACGGCAGGGCTTGGAAGGGAAGGAGCACCATTTGACTTTTTGAATGTAAAATTTGCTTGAATAATTAGCGGACGCCATGTTGGGTTTGGAGAGCCCCTGATGTGCCTAAACAGTGGAAACCCCACACAAGTGACAACATTTTGGAAACTAGACCCCTCAGGAAACTTATCTAGATGTGTGGTGAGCACCTTGAACCCCCAGGTGCTTCACAGAAGTTTAGAACATTGAGTCGTAAAAATAAAATTTTCCCATTTTTGCAACAAAAATGATTTTCAGCCTCCAATTTGCATTTTCATAAGGGTAACAGGATAAAGTTCACAATGTTTGAATAATTAGTGGACTCCATGTTGCTTTTGGAGATCCCCTGATGTGCCTAAACAGTGGAAACCCCCCACAAGTGACCCCATTTTGGAAACTAGCCCCCTCAATGATTTTATCAAGGGGTATAATGAACATTTTGAACCCAGAGGTATGACACAGAATTTGATAACATTAGGTCATCATATTGAATAAATTGTCATTAGTCTTGAGCGCAAGTGCTCTACTTGAGTTTGCATCGGGTACTCAGGTATGCACCATGTATCACGGGTGCTCAAGTGACATGCTCAAGTCCCCGCCCGCATGTTTCACGATTATTAGACTCCCAAAAAAAACAATATGAAGAGATCGCTCATGCATGGCAGGCAATCCCCGCAAGGTTTTTTGGGCTGTATAACAGCTACAAAACATATGGGGAGGAGACTTGAGCATGTCACTTCAGCACCCGTGATACTCGGTGCATACCTGAGCACCCAATGCAAACTCAAGAAGTGAGCACTTGCGCTCACTAGTCGCCATATCGTCATCGTTTTTTTTCTTTACTTTTGAAAATATTCCCAATCCTAACCCTAGCACAACCCTAACCGTAGCACAACCCTAACCCTAGAGTTTTTTTTTTACGCCTTTCCTCATGCGGTATAAGTGAATAGACCGCTTTATTCTTCGGGTCGGTGCGATTTCAGTGATATCAGATTCATATTGGATTTCTATGATTGACAGCTGTCACACACTAAAAGACGCTTGTTTTTTCAAAGACTAGTTTTGGAATCGCCATATTTTGAGAGCTATAATTTTTCCTTATTTGGGCTGACAGAGTAATGTGACAGCTTGTTTTTTGCGGGACAAGTTGATGTTTTTATTGTTACCATTTTTGGGCACGTGGCATTTTTTGATCGCTTTCTATTCCGATTTTTGTGAGGGAGAATAAACAAAAACCAACAATTCAGGAATTGTTTTTTTTTTTTTTTTTTTTTATACTGTTCCACATGTGGTAAAATGTATAAGCCAGCGATATTCTTCGGGTCAGTATGATTACAGCGGTACTACATTTATATTGTTTTTTTATGTTTTGGCGCTTTTACACAATAAAAACTATTCTATAGAAAAAATATTTTTTTTGTATTGCTTTATTCTGAGAGCTATAACTTTTTTATTTTTTGGCCAATGGAGCTGTATGGTGGCTTGCTTTTTGCGGGACAAGATGACGTTTTCAGCGGTCCCATTTTTATTTGCATTCGTCTTTTTGATCGCGTTTTATTGCATTTTTGTTTGGCGGTATGATGATAAAGCATGTTTTTTTTGCTTTGTTTTTTTTATGTTGTTTTTTTTCGCGTTCACTAAAGGGGTTAACTAGTGGGACACTTTTATAGGACAGGTCGTTCTGGACGCGGCAATACCATATATGTGTACTTTTATTGTTTTTTTTTGTTTTTTCTCCACAATAATATTTATTTATGGGTACAATATATTTTTATTTTTTTGGATTCTTTTTTTCATTTTTTTAAAATATTTTTACATTTTTTTTTTTTTTTTTCGCATTCTGATTCTTTTTTTACTTTTACACCTTGTCCCACTCTGGGACTTTCACATTTTATTTTCAGATCGCCTGCATAGCATAGAGAGCAGCAGCAGCTCCCTTTACTATACAGGCTGTCACTGCTGCAGAGGGAGAAGATACTTTGGTCATGCACTCCGCATGACCAAAGTATCTTCCTGCTGTCTGGTGACCCGGATGTTGTCATGACGACATCGGGTCGTCATGGCAACATCCAGGAGCCACGGCAGACAGCGCTGGATCCCGGCAGGAGAGGTGAGTATCTGCGATCACTTCCCCTTGCCCCCGCAATGCTGCGATCGACTTCAATCGCAGAATTGAGGGGGATAATGTGCAGGGAGCAGTGCAGGACCACTCCCTGCACATAATACCGGGTGTCAGCTGTGACAATCAGCAGACACCCAGCGGCGATCGCCCCGCACCGCTTGTGTGCGGGCGCGATCGCCATATGACCTAATAGTATGTCATTGGTCCAATCGGCCAAGGTCACCATGATGTACTATTAGGTCACAGGTCAGAAAGGGGTTAAAAAGTGTTCATCCTTGTATGTAAGTTGGCATTTGCACTTTAATCAGAATATCATTGTAACTAAGAAGTTGGTGTTCATTTTTTAAAATTTTGTTTAGCCACAGTGTATCAATATATACAATTTGAATGTGTTGGCCATGTCTATTTTTACATTTACATTCATGGCTGAAAGTGTTGGCACCTTTGAAATTATTGCAGAAAATGAAGTATTTCTGCCAGTAAATTATTGCAATTACCCATGTTTTGTTATAAACATGTTTATTTCCTTTGTGTGTATTGGAACAACACAAAAAAACTGAGTAAAACGGCAAATTGGACATATTTTCACACAAAACCCCAAAAATGTGCTGGACAAAATTGTTGACATTTTTTGCAAAATTGTGGGTAAACAACTTTGTTTTAAGCATTTAATGCTATGCCAAACTCACCTGTGGCAAGTAACAGGTGTGGGCAATAGGAAAATCACATCTGAAACATGATAAAAAAAGGGAGAAGTTACATCAATCTTTGCATTGTGTGTCTGTGTGTACCACCCTAAGCATGGATAACAAAAAGAGGTGAAGAGAACTGTCTGAGGACTTAAGAACCAAAATTGTTGAACAATATCAACAATCTTAAGGTTACAAATCCATCTCCAGAGATCTTGATGTTCTTTTGTCCATGGTGCGCAACATAATCAAAAAGTTTTGTCTCTGTGGACGTGGACGACAGAGAAAAATTGATGACAGGTTGAAAAGTAAGATAGTTCAGATGGTGAATAAGCAGCCCCAATCAAGTTTCAAAGAAATTCAAGTTCTCCTACAGGCTTAGGGTGCATCTGTGTCAGCACAAACTATCTATCGACATTTGAATTAAATGAAATGCTATGACAAGAGACTCAGGAGGACTCCACTGCTAACACAGAGACATAAAAAAGCTAGACTGCAGTTTGATAAAATGCTGGTGAATAAGCCAAATTCCTTCTGGGAAAGCATCATGTGGACAGGTCAGACCAAGATAAAGCTTTTTGATAAATCACATAATTCTACTATTTCCGAAAATGGAATGAGGCCTACAAAGGAAAAAGCACAATACTTACAGTCAAATATGGTGGAGGTTCAAAGATGATTTGGGGTTGTTTTTTTGCATGTTTCACTGGGTGCCTTGACTGTGTGCAAGGCATCATTAAATCTGAAAATTACCAAAGAATTTTGGATTGCAATGTAGTGTCCAGTTTCAGAACGCTGGGTTTGCGTCCTAGTCATGGGTCTTCCATCAGGATAATGATCCCAAACATACTTCAAGAAACACCCAGAAATGGATGTAAACAAAGTGCTGGAAAGTTCTGAAGTGGCCAGCAATGGGTCAGGATGTAAACCCAATTGAATAACTTCGGAGAGATCTTAAAATTGCTTTTGGGAGAAGGAACCCTTCAAATATGAGAGACCTGGAGCAGTTTGCAAAAGAAGAGGGGCCCAAAATTACAGTTGAGAGATGTAGGAAGCTTGTTGATGGTGATAGGAAGTGATTGATTGCAGTTATTCATTCCAAATGGTGTGCAACCCAGTATTAAGATGAGTATGCCAACAATTTTGTCCGGCCCATTTTGGGTTTTTTTGTGTGAAATTATGTCCGATTTGCCTTTTTTTTTGTTGTTTTTCCAGTACACAGAAAGGAAATAAACATGTGTGTGATGAATGCCGGCCGGTGGGTGCAGCTCTTTGGCGCCCCCTTACCTCTCAGGTGAGTTAAAGTACTGCACCTATAGTAAGTGGTGCCAGGAAGCTGCTACCAGCGGGGGAAAACACGGTGGTGTGTTGTCCCTTACACGTCACCAATCCATGACGCCACGATACAGGCACAACTCTCTGGCACCACCTTACCTCTCAGTTCAGTCAAGGTACTGCACCTAGAGTGAGTGGTCGCTGGAGAGGCCGACCTGTAGCCCACTGGGTATTTGAGGCCCTCTGCAGTGAGGGCGGTATATATATTTCCCTGGCTGCGCCAGGAATATATATCCACACCTCCGACCATCACTGCCAGCCTTCCTCAAATTCCTCAGATGGTATGCTGCCACCAGTTCTCGTTTGATACAAGCCCGGTCCGTTAATAGACTTGTATCTGGTCAGTAACCAACCCAGCAGCGTTTCAGCCAAGCGTTTCCGGACCAATGGATTCGTATATGCAGAGTAAAGGATACAGCCCACGATTAATTTATGATTTAATCGATTATAAGAATACACTGGATTACAATGCTATACAATTAACTATACAATGGTATTTAGCCAGAATAAGAGCTATAACAATTAGACATACAAAACACAGGAATAACAACGATAAATCAGTTACCGTTCTTGTGGTGCAAGGGAGGATTTGCGATCCCACAGGTTCAAGCTTAGTTGCAGTCGTCCAAGCCTCTGTAGCACATGGCAAAGGTGCTCCTCCCACTCAGAGACCTGGACCCGACGTTAGGAGTTGTTCACATCATCTCCTGGGTCAAACTGAAGGGGTTTCTGGCTGTCGGCTATACTAAAGTCCTGTCACGCCCACTCTTGGTGATTTCAGTTTACTAAGCCCCGCCCCCCCTACCAATGCACGTTTTAGCTCCATTTTAGAAAAGTACGCATAACTTTCCCTGGGGTGATCTCATCGTATCACCAGAGGTCTCGTTGTGATCCTACTCTTCCGGTGAAGCCATTGACTCTAAACATGCCTCCCCTGGGACCTTGTATGTGGTTCTTCTAAATATCCAGCTTTTCAGGCCACTCATGGATTTATAAGTCCCATGATAGTGTCTGCGGGTACCTTCCTCACATGATACATTTTATTTGGGTTCCCTAACTTGTATCGTGTGGTTAGGAATTGATAGTGTATCTTGTAGCTTTTGGTGGCCATTTTCCACAAAGAAAGCACATGGTTCCTGGACAATGGAGAGGTTTGCAGGCTTGTACAAATGGTTTGCTTCTGGTTTCAAGTGACATCCAGGTGCTAATTACCCCCCTGGGGCCTAGCTGACTCTGTCCTGCTTGGACACAGCAAAAACTGGCCCATCTATTTACCATATCAAAGAAGTTTCTGGACACTGATCTCCAGAGGTGGGGGGCAAATTGCTCTGTTTGCCATGGGCTGCAGAAATGACATGGTAGAAGCTGTGTGACAATAGGGAATATCTTCAGGTATGACGTATCATATCTAAGATGGCGGCTAAATTTCATGACACCTCCCCCTATAAGATGGGCTGAGGGGGTAACACACTCCTGTGTTCTCCCATGCATCCTTCTGCACCCTCCCCTTGCTGGGATAACCCGTCAGCGTTACCATGGTCACTGCCTCTTCTGTGGCGAATGGAGAAGTGATACTGCTGGAGAGCGAGGCTCCAGCGTAGCAACCTTCCATTCGACCCAGAGACCGTGTGTAACCAGCTGAGGGGGTTGTGGTCTGTCTCCACGGTGAAATGGCTCCTGTACAAGTAGGGCTGCAGACGCTGCAGGGTCCATACAATTGCCCGGCATTCCTTTTCCACCGTGGAGTAGGCCACCTCCCGTGGCAGTAGTTTCCTGCTCATGTACAAGACAGGATGTTCCTGGCCTGTCGTGTTGACCTGACTTAGCACAGCACCGAGGCCAAAGTCACTGGCGTCGGTCTGTACCACAAATGGCCAGTCGAAGTCGGCAGCTTGAAGTACAGGGGAGCTACTTAGAGCGGTCTTGAGTGCCCTGAAGGCTGTCTCGCAGGCGACAGTCCAATCGACTGTGACAGGCAGCTTCTTCTTGGTGAGGTTCGTCAGGGGCTTGGCCAAGGTGCTATAGTGTGGAACGAACCTCATGTAGTACCCGTTTGTCCCCAAGAAGGACAGCACCTGATTTTTGGTCCTGGGGGTGGACCAGGATGCGATGGCATCCACTTTTCCAGGTTCTGGCTTCAGAACACCCCTGCCTACCCGGTGACCCAGGTAGAGGACCTCACTCATGCCCAGCTGGCACTTTTCCAGCTTGATGGTCAAGCCTACCCGGTGGATCCAACCGAGCACCTGCCGCAGGTGCTCTAGGTGATCCTCTCAGGTGGGACATAAGACTGCAATATCGTCCAAGTACGCAACCGCGTACCCTCCAAGTCCCTCAAGCAGCGTATTGACCATCCGTTGAAAAGTGGAAGTGGCATTCCTCATGCCGAATGCATCACCGTGGACTCGTATAGTCCAAAAGGGGTGATAAAGGCAGAGCGTTCCCTTGCCACGGGGGTCAGAGGAATCTGCCAGTATCCCCGGCTCAGATCCATGAAGGTCAGGTACTTGGCCCCGGCCATACGATCGAGCAGGTCATCGATGCGTGGTATGGGAAATGCATTGGGGACCGTCACTGCGTTGAGCCCCCGGTAGTCCACGCAGAACCGCGTAGTTTGGTCCTTTTTAGGAACAAGGACTACAGGTGAGGCCCACGCGCTGTTGGATGCCTGGATCACTCCCAGCTTCAGCATCTCGTCTATCTCTCAGCGCAGGTTTTCCTGCACCTCGAAAGAGATCCGGTATGCTGAATGCCGGTGACCACGTCGTGAACAGCCATCTCAGTCCTTCCCGGCAGGCTGCTGAACAGCTCCCGGAAGGAGTGCAGGGTGACCTCCAGCTGGGACCATTGGTCCTCCGTGAGCTGGTGGCCAACCCTCACATCCTCGATGGATCCACCCGCCTTGGCTTGGGCGAGCAGATCCAGGAGGGTTTCTACTTCTCCCTCCTCGGGAAGGTTGCACACTGGGTGGGCATATGCTTCCCGCTCATGATGAGCCTTCATCATGTTCGCGTAGAAGGCCTTCCTCCTTCCCCGGGCGTGGTCCAGGGTGACCAGATAGGTGACGGTGTTGAGTTTCTGGTGCACGAGGTATGGACCTTCCCAGGCTGCCTGAAGCTTGTTCTGTGGTAAGGGGACCAGTACCCACACTTTTTGACCCACCTGGTAGGTCCTCTCACAAGCATTCTGGTCGTACCACCGCTTCTGGTCGGTCTGGGCCTAGGCCATATTGTCCTGCACCAGCTTTGCCAAGGCCATCATCCTGTCCCGGTGGCGCGCGACATACTCGATGACCGACACCTCCGAGGTGGCTAATTCCCCTTCCCATGCTTCCTTCACCAGAGCCAGGGGTCCCCGTACACGTCGCCCGTACAGGAGCTCAAAGGGTGAGAACCCCGTTGAGGCCTGCGGAGCCTGCCGGTAAGCAAATAGCACTTGCGGGAGAAGACGTTCTCAGTCGCTCCCGTAGGAGTCGGCGAACATCTTATGCATCTGTTTCAAGGTGCCATTGAACCACTCACATAGGCCATTCGTTTGTGGGTGATACGGGCTGGCCACCAGGTGTTGCACCTGTACTTGCTTACATAGGGACTCCATTAGATCCGACATGAACTGGGTCCCCTGATCAGTGAGCATTTCCTGGGGAAATCCTACTCTGGAGAAAATCTCCAATAAGGCGGTTGCCACTTTGTCGGCCTTAGTGGACGACAAAACTACCGCTTCTGGGTATCGGGTGGCGTTGTCTACTAAAGTCAGTATGAAGCGTTTCCCGCGGGGGCCAGTGGGCAGGGGTCCCACGAGATCCACAGCCACCCTCGAGAAAGGCTCTCCAATGATTGGCAGAGGTATCAGTGGGGCTTTGGAGCGCTGCCCCGACTTCCCCACCCTCTGACAGGTGACACACGACTTGAAGTAGGCCATCGCCTCGGCTCCCATCCCAGTTCAGTAGAAATGCTGAGCTATCCTGGCCTTGGTTTTAGCGATCCCCAGGTGTCCGGCCATTGGAATCTCGTGTGCGAGCCGCAACAATTCTGCCCTGAACGGATAGGGTACCACTAACTGTTGGTCCCTGGGCCATGCCTCCGCTGAACCCTGCTGGACCGTCATCCGTACAGCCGTCCCTGGTCCCAGACCACATGCTCACCGTCTGAGTCCTGGGGAGGCTGCGCTGTCTGCTCCTTGAGCGCTTTCAGGCTGTCGGCTTCCAAGGCAGTCCGAAACTCCTGACTCGATGGGGCAAGAATCGAAGAAACTGCCACAACTTCTGTCAGCACCTCTGGACAGGTCCCCTGGCCGCTGTCGGACCCAGCTGCCACTTGGTCAGAAATGGGGAAGCCTTCAGACCTTTGCGAGGCTCCTTGGGCTCCGGCGCTCCCAGTCCTGGTGACAGCGGCTATGACCGCTGTGACCGTGGGTAGTGCCCGCTTCCTCCCGGTTTCTGACCAAGCCGCCAGATCAGGCAGGCTTCCTAGGCCTGTCGACATCCCGGACGTGGGGAACTCCTGTTCTGGGGTCTTACCTGGTGGTTCCTCTCCTGGGACACCCCCACGCCCCATGGCTCCCCCCCCCTGCAGAGGCTCTAGACTCAGCGGCCTGGATTCCCCTGGAAGCCCTACACTGCAGGTAGCAACCTTCCTCTCCATCCCTAAGCCTCCTTCTACAGGATCCTGCCCCCCTCCTCCCTCACCGGAGAACAAGAGGTCCATGTGTGCTGGCTGAGCACCTCTGGGGGCATCCTCACCTTCCTCACCTGCTCTCACTAACAACCCTGTTTGTGTTGTGTCAATGTGTGGGTTACTCTCAGGTTCCACTCCCTCCTCCACCGCAGGAAACACACTCCATACAACATTATTGGTGTTAGAAGCAGATAAATCAAGACGTTTTGGGGGGGCCGAACTTCGGGGTTCAGTGGGTACATACTGCGACACTAGCCACCCCAAGTCGGTCACTAATAAAACGTTTGCGGGAATATTTGGTGTTACTCCCATCTCCCGCATCCCCCTCCCGGCACCCCAATCCAAATACACCATGGCAACGGGAAGTGCCGACTCCACGCCTCCAATCCAGGAGACGGAAAGTGTCTTTCCCGGTACAAAGTCTTGAGGGGACACCACCTCAGGCCGTACCAGGGTTCGTTCAGCGCCAGTGTCCCGCAGTCCCATGACTGCAGAACGGCCTATGGTGATGGGTTGGATATTGTCCAGGGACCTACCACCACCCCCTCCCACACACAGAACATTGGGCGCTCTCTGGGACAGGGATGGGGCCTTTTGGCGCTGAGGACAATCAGCCCTAAAGTGTCCTGGCTTGTTGCAATGATGACAACGTCTTACGTCCGTTCCTTGCCTGGAGAGGGCAACAGGGGGATACGCCCCTTGTGTTCTGGGGGCTGGGGAAACAGGGGCAGGATTGGGCTTACCCCCTCTCCAGGTGCTGCTGGCAGACTTCTTCGGCTCAGGCGCCCTGTTATTGGCATACTCATCTGCCAGGGCGGCTGTAGCAGAAGCCCCCATTGGTTTGCGGTCACGGAGGAACTGTCGGAGGTCCTCTGGGCAGTTCCACAAGAACTGCTCCGTGACGAATAGTTCCTGGACCTCCTGGAGAGGTTTGCAGGCTTGCACAAATGGCTTGCTTCCGGTTTTAAGTGACATCCAGGTGCTAATTACCCCATGGGGCCTAGCTGACTCTGTCCTGCATGGACACAGCAAAAACTGGCCTATCTATTTACCATATCAAAGAAGTTTCTGGACACTGATCTCCAGAGGTGGAGGCGAATTGCTCTGTTTGCCAGGGGCTGCAGAAATGACATGGTAGAAGCTGTGTGACAATAGGGAATATCTTAAGGTATGACGTATCATATCTAAGATGGCGGCTAACTTTCATGACAATGTGTATAACAAAACATGTCTAATTGCAATAATTTTCTGGGAGAAGTACTTCATTTTCGGGAACAATTTCAATGGTGTCATTACTTTTGGCCATAATATATAGAAAACTGTAGCACTGCCAGGTGGGTGCTCAAGTAGGGTTCAAAACCAGTCATTTAGTAAGCAAAACTTGGCTCTCCAATTGAGTAGTTTAAATACCTTTTTTAATCTTCAGTGCAGCACAGGTGAGAGAAACAAAGACATTTCGGTCGGCGAGACCTTCATCAGCATATGCAGATTGTATGGATAAAGGAGAGTGAGGACGCAGTGTCTCAGTCAAAGAGGGAGACGCCCCTTAAAGACAGTAGTACAGGAGGCAAGGGGCATAGAACGTGGTATCCACCGATTGACCAGGAGCTGCCATAATGGTAGCTGACAAGCTGGCAGCTCCAGGACAAGATGTCAGCTCCTGGACAAGTGGTGGAAACCGCATTCTATGCCTCATTGCCTCCTGTACTACTTTCTTTAAGGAGCGTCTCCCTCTTTGACTGAGACACTGCGCCCTCACTCTCTTTTATCTATACAATCTGCACATGCTGATGAAGGTCTCGCCGACCAAAACGTCTTTGTTTCTCTCACCTGTGCTGCACTGAAGATTAAAAAATGTATTTAAATTACTCAGTTGGAGTGCCAAGTTTTGATTACTTTCGGCCATGACTGAATGGTATAATTACCCCTTTGGTGCTCCATCAAGGATAATAATAATAATAATGGTGCCCCCCCAAATGACATCACTGGTCTCTGAATGCTGGGTACCCTGACAACATGCACTTACAGTGCGCGCTGCTCTGTTTTGCAGGCTCACTACTACGGCAAGACAGAGCTCTCTATGACTGTGCTTATCACACAATAACACAGCGCAAGGACAGAGCAGGGACTAGCCCCACCCTTGAAGTGAGAGTCACTGATGACACTTTGTTTCAGGGAGGAGCTGAGGCTGTGACAGTGACCACAGCCTCAGCCCCCCTGATGATGCTTTATTTGAGTATCCCAGGATGCACTGGGATACTCAAATGAAACATCATCACACAGGAAGTAGAGTAAAAATTGAAATAGCTGTTAGAACAGATAGAGAACAGTAGATATTTTTTAATGCAAGTATGTTAAAAATTAGTGTAGAATACGGCACTAAATTTATAGGGATTTAAATTAAAATTTATTTGACCTTTGGACCACCCCTTTAGCGGTGTGTAATTTTTATCTGTGTTGTTACCTGACAGGTAAGGTCAGAGCCAGCTCCAGGTTTTCATGGGCCCCGGGTAAAAGAGTCTCAGTGGGCCCCTTTAACACATACCATGATTCATGATGCACATATACGGCAGAGAAATATATGTATAGTACAATGCCAAAGATTTCACTTACTTCTTACATTACATGAGCGATATCTATTTTAAATTCTACAATACCATACTGCAGATGGGATTCGGGTGATCTAGGGTCCTCAGGTTTCAGGGTTTCAATACCTGTAGTATTAGAGATAAATGTACCCTACCAGTTGAAACTATCCTCAGCAGTGTAACCTTTACAAAAGTCATTTTCCTCCTATATAGTCCTCCATACAGTATTATGGGCACCACATAGTCCTCCATACAGAATTATGGGCACCACATAGTCCTCCATACAGTATTATGGGCACCACATAGTCCTCCATACAGTATTATGGGCACTACATAGTCCTCCATACTGTATTATGGGTACCACATAGTCCTCCACACAGTATTATGGGCACCACATAGTCCTCCATACTATATAATGGGCACCACATAGTCTTCACAACTGTATTATAGGTACCATAAGGTCCTCCATACTGTATTATGTGCACTCCATAGTCTTCCAAACAGTATTTGTGGTACCACATAGTCCTCCATACAGTATTATGGGCACCACATAGTTTTTCAGACAGTGTTATGGGCACCACATAGTTTTTTAGACAGTGTTATGGGCACCACATAGTCTTCCATACAGTATAATTGGCCCCTATATTGCTCAATTCAGTATAATGGGCCCCATATATTGCTCCATTCGGTATAATGGCCCCACATATTGCTCCTTTCGGTATAATAGGTTCCATATAGTGCTCCATACAGTATTATGGGCTCCATATATTTCTCCATTCAGTATAATGGGCCCCATATATTTCTCCATTAAGTATAATAGGCAGCATATATTGCTCCATTCAGTATAATGGGCCCCATGTATTGTTCCATTCAGTATAAAGGGCTGCATATTTTGCTCCATTCAGTATAATGGACACCATATAGTGTTCCATACATTAAAATTAAACAAACAAATAAATACATCTCTCCATTCCCCCACTGCTCTAGTCTCTGCAGTCTTCTGACTCTCGCCACTGCTCGGCACAGAGAGCATACTGTAGTGACATCATTGGGGCCTCTGAGTCATCCCAGAGCTCAGACACAGAGGGGGAATGATGAGAGAGGCAGCATCAGATAACGGGTCCCTCTCCTATCATTATTTTCAACTGCATCTGGATACCAAAACAGTTGAAAGTACGACGAGGGGGGAACCAGTGCCAGCGTTGGCACCACGCCCCCCGACTCTCGGGCCCCATATCGGCCATGTGGTCTGCTGCCATTAGCGGTACGCTACTGAGTGGCCCCATCATTTGTCCAGGGCCCCGGCATTTGCTCGAGTGCACCCGGTGGTGACACCGGCCCTGAGTAAGGTTATTAAACTAATCTCCGGACACTGTCCAGACTGAACCAGCAATTTGAAATTCACATCCAGAATATCAAATATGTAATGTTGCAGAAATTATTCACTGAACAGGATGGACTCTGCTTACGACAGCCACTGGCAGAATCAGTTTCCAATATCTCCTGCAATAGGTAACTAACTACATAATTCTTCCAATTGTCAATATTCTCTTAAAACCAAACAAGGGAAACAGGGCTATGTTTTTTCTGTTGGGTTACTCTGTATTTCCCTTTTTCTTTTCTAGAGAGCAGGAAAGTTCACATCTCTATTAAAACTGACTAAACACATTAAATAAGCAACCGTACATGTTCAATAAATGTTAATTTTGTGAGGGATCCACTATAAATCCAAATTGACAAGGGAAACAAAAGACCACTACAATATAAATATTTTAGAATCCCAATGTTGGGGTCATGCACATAGACCTCAAATACACTGCAAAGCTGCCATGGTTTTAATTGATCAGAGTCAAAAATACTCTCAACAATACTACTCACATTTATCGAAATGGTGCACTATTTTGCTTAACTAAAACCCTAAAACTAAATATACTAAAAAGCTAAAAATACTAAAAATTAAAAACTGAACACTAAAAATAACCGTTTAAAAAATGTGTTAAAAACCAAAAATACTATTTGTAAAACTGATGGTGTAAAATGTGCAGAACAAATGGAGGGAAATCTGTCCTGATCAACAACCAATATTGGCTCTACATCATTCAGACAATGATAGTTGACAGGATGCATAAACCATTGCACAATTGCTAGGCATCTCACCAAATGTGCTTTTCACTAATACGTTAAAACAGAAAAACATTGACCCTTATTTGGTAAAACCTATGACAGAAAACTGTAAACATTTTAAGAATGTAACAAAAAATCTGATACTGATACCTAGAACTGTGAGATCAAATCCACATGGGGAAAGAATGCAGGCACAAACAATGTTATTTTTAGAGCACTCAGATATTAGTTATATCACATCAAAAGGGAATTGTTTTAAACAGTGTTTTGCTATGATGGCTGGATACCCAACTTTTTTGTGATATTTAGAACCGCATTCTGGGATATTCACATATTGTGGTGAAATAAGCCAATTCTGATAATTAGATCTTACAGTTCCCTCTTTTCAAATGGAATCTAAGGAGGCAGAGCAGGAAGCTCAATATCTCACTCCTGAAATAAAGACCATGCTGTATGGACCAGGGCTAGTCTGTGCTGCTATTTGGCAACAGAATCATTTAATTTATGTAATTAATATGATATAAATCTTATAGCTATGTCAAACAAGGGTATTAAGGTCTCTGAAGAATATAAAGATGATTATGGTTATACACACTATAATGTACAATTTATACATTAACAAATAGATGTTCAAATATGCAAAGAAGAGTCCAATACCATTGAAGATTGCCTGGACGATAACTGATATTAAACCCACGTAAAGAAATAATACAATATGTCAGTAACTTATATAAAATAAAAGATCAAAAATTCAATAAGGCATAAATTGGTTAATTCAGTATGATCCTTCAAGCATAGTCAAGTGTCGGTACACAGTGTAGGAACTCATTAATCTTTACTTTGTGGAAAGAGAACTTATTATATATTGTAAAAAACATATAAATTACATCCCATGATATAATACCTTAATGCCCATTGCGTGTTTCGCCGTGGCTTCATCCAAGGGCCCCTTCCTTTCATCCCTTACTGTGTACTATATAACTTGAACATTATAGTGTTTATAACAATAATGTGACACAAGTCACTACTCAATGTGACATTAGTCAATACTCACGGACTTACCATGAGGCAGGACAGTCAAGGGGTCCATGTCAGTATCAAGAGGGCTCGTAATAAACAGAGGGGTGAGACAAAAGCCCAGTCAGGTAACATTCAGAGGTCAGAGTATCAGGAAGATAGCGAATAAAGACAAAGGGGTAAGTCAAATGGATGATCAAAAGTAGTGATGAGCAAGCAGTAAAATGATCGGGTGCTCGTTGCTTGTGTCGAGCAAATTGAAATGCTCGAGTGCTCGCCCGAGCAATGACTGCTCCCCCCGGAGGTCTGCAGGGGGTTTAAAAATTGCCCAAATCGATGAGAACAGTGCTCAAATGAAATGAGAACAGCCTGGGAAGACCCCTGGAAGCATCTCTGATTCACAGGTCACTGCTGTCAACAATGTTGTCAGAGTATTACTCCACTTTTACAGACTCACAATGAAACATACAAAAATGAAATCAAAATGGATTTTCCTGGGAAAACTGTTAAGGAACATCCTTTCCAGGGTAATGAATTGTATATAAGGCAAAATGAATGACCAAAAACAAAAATGCTCCTCCACACCTTGAGATATTTTCACACATAGCATTTTTGATGTGTTTTTGCATTGCTTTCAACAGTGAAAAATACATTTACCAGAAAATGTCATTTTAATATTTTACTAACTTATCTGACCATGTGATGTGCGAGACATAATCAGATGCATCCTGTTTCATTTAAGAAGGAGGGACATGAAAGTCAAAAAGACTATTTTTATAGGCCATCAGGCGGCCCTTACTATTCCTAAAGGGCCATGAGTTGGCCCTCACTATTGTTAAAGGGCCATCAGCCGGCTATGCTTTGTTGTTCCATTAGTAAAAAGTGGGTCTCCTATACTGTTATTGCGTATGCAAGGGCTGCCAAAAATTTGGACACACCCCATTACCCCTTTGAAGAGACATAGAGGAGGGCCTCCATAACAACATGTTCAAATTATAAAGGAGCGGTTCTGCTATACAGTTATTGCGCATGCAGTGTCTACAACGGCTGCCTACATTTTGGAAATACCCCAATACCAACTTAAAGACACATAGAGGTTGACCTCTGTAACAACATGTTCCCATTATAATGGAAAAGTTCTGCTAAATAGTTATTGCGTATGCAGTGACTAGAACTGCTGCATTAATTTTGGAAATGCCCCAATACCAATTTCAAGTCACATAGAGGTGGGCCTCAGTAACAAAATGCAGAAAACTGTTCTTTAACTATATAAACAGTAAAAGGATTAAAACTGATGGAGTTGGCCCATTGAAGAATAACCTGGGTAAAATCATAGAGGGCGATGAGGGTAAAGCAAACCTACTCAATAGCTTCTTCTATACTGTTTTCACAAAAGAAAACAATTTATCGGAGGAAATGCAGAGTGATAAAGTAAACCCTCCGCTAAATATCACCCACCTAACCCAGGAGGAAGTTCAGAAATGCCTAAATAATATCAAAATAGACAAGTCACCAGGCCCAGATGGCATACACCCCCGGGTACTAAAAGAATTAAGTAATGTGAAAGACAGACCGCTGTATCTAATATTCAAGCACTCTTTATGGACAGGGACTGTCCCACTAGACTGGCGCCAAGCAAATGTGGTACCAATATTCAAAAAGGGGTCTAAAAGTGACCCTGGGAACTATAGACCAGTCAGCTTAACGTCTGTTGTGGGTAAATTGTTTGAAGGATTTCTTAGAGATGCTATTGTAGAATATCTTAATGATAATAACTGTCTAACTCCATATCAACATGGATTCATGAGGGATCGCTCCTGCCAAACAAACCTGATGGCCTTCTACGAGGAGGTGAGCTCACAGCTGGACCGGGGAGAGTCAGTGGATGTTGTATACCTTGACTTCTCCAAAGCGTTTGATACCGTGCCACACAAAAGGTTGGTATATAAAATGAGGATGCTTGGTCTGGTGGATAATGTGTGCAAGTGGGTAAATAGCTGGCTGAGTGATAGAAAGCAGAGGGTGGTTATCAATCGAGTAAGCTCAGGGTGTGTCAGGGTAACTAGCGGGGTGCCTCCAGGGTCTGTCTTGGGCCCTATATTATTTAATATATTTATTAATGATCTAGTGGAAGGGTTGCATAGTAAAATAGCAATATTTGCAGATGATACTAAACTGTGTAAAGTAGTTAATACAGATGAGGATAGGGCACAGCTACAGGAGGATTTAGATAAATTGGGGAGTTGGGCCAAAAAGTGGCAAATGGGGTTCAATGCCGATAAATGTAAGGTCATGCACATGGGAAAGAAAAACAGCAGTCACCCATACATATTAAATGGGAAACCGTTGGGGAAATCTGACATGGAGAAGGACCTGGGCATCTTGGTTAATAGCAAATTAAATTGGAGTGCCCAGTGTCAGGCAGCAGCTGCGAAGGCAAATAGAGTCATGGCATGCATCAGAAGAGGAATAGGGTCATATGATGAGAACATTGTTCTTCCTCTGTATAAAGCGCTGGTAAGGCCGCACTTAGAATATTGTGCACAGTTCTGGTCTCCGGTGCTCAGGAAAGACATATTGGAGCTAGAGAGGGTACAAAGGAGGGCGACTAAGGTAATAAAGGGAATGGAGCGACTAGAATACCCTTTATGGTTCCTTGCTCCATCTTATCATGCTCTGCCTGCAATGCCTACACTTAAATTGTGAGCAGCAATCATTTCAGAAGACAGAGAAGCGTGATGGTGACGATAATTATGCGGTCATTGCTGCTTACCATCTTGGTGGAGTCCTCAAAGTTTTGGAAGATGGCACAGATGTTTGACATCCATGCACACTTCTGAGCTCTTATTTGCGGAGACTGATCTGAATACCCATGGGCCTTTTAAAGCTGGTACTCAACAACTGCCCTGTGCAGATCACAAATCCTTCCCAACATATGCAACATTGAGTTCCAACGCATGGGGACATCGCACTTCAGTCGGTGAGCTGGAAGTTTCAAAAGCTGCTGAAGCACGGCAAGGGTCGCAGAAGCTGTAACTGACTTTCTAAAATGGGCACACATGCGGCGTACTTTGACAAGCAGATCTGGCAAATCTGGGTAGGCTTTGAGAAACCGCTGAACCAGGAAGTTTAGCACATGGGCCAGGTATGGTGTGAGCTCGCCTCGCTTCAGAGCTGCCACCAGGTTCTGGCCATTGTCACACACGACCATGCTTGGCTGTAGGTTCAGCAGTGACAGCCACAGATCTGCCTGCTCTTTCAGAGCTGTCCACATATCTTCAGTGGTGTGCGGTTTGTAACCTAAGCATATTAGCTTCAGCACAGCCTGTTGCCGCATGGCCGAGGCAGTGCTGCAGTGCTTCCAGTGTCTGACTGATGTGGTCATTTTGGAGATGAAGGCTAAAGAGGAGGAGGAGGTGCAGGAGCTGTAGAATGTGGGGGCAACCCTAAATGACCCAGGGCCCATAATCCTTTGCATCTGGAGGACGTGTTCTGTCCCAAGGTCCAATTGGGTCCCTGCTTCCACTATATTAACCCAGTGTGCCCTCAACGAGATGTACCGTTCCTGCCCACAAACACTTGTCCACGTGTCCGTGGTTAGGTGGACTTTCCCAGTAACTGTGTTGTTGAGGGCATAGCTAATGTTCTGGGACATGTGCTAGTGTAATGTTGGGATGCCACACAGGGAGAAATAGTGGCGGCTGGGGACCGAGTATCGAGGGATGGTCACCGCCATCAGGTTGCGGAAATATTCCGTCTCCACGAGCCTAAAAGGCAACATTTCGAGTGCAAGCATTCACGAAATGTGTGAATTTAGTAGTGTGGCCTGTGGGTCGTTGGCTGCATATTTGCGCTTGCCTTCCAAGGACTGAGTTATGGACAACTCAACGCTGCTCTGGGACAAGGACGTGGTTGCTCATGGTGGTAGTTGCGAGTGTGAATTGACAGGTGCAGGGCGGAAGGCATGTTCGCATGCGCTATGTACAGGGGAATGACGTGCAAGCACAACAGCAGAACAAGCAGTGGTGTCACCCACAGACACTGTTTCTGTACCCTGGAGTTCGGCCCACCTAGTCAGGTGCTTTGCTGTCATGTGTTTGAGCATGCTGGTGGTGGTCAGGCAAATAGTTTTGCTACCCCTGCTGATGCTAGCCTGGCAGATGGTGCAAATGGCCTTTTTGGGGTTATTTGCAGAGTCTTTAAAAAACAACCAGACTCGGGAAGACCTAACAGTTATACTGGCAACTTCCGTAATGTTGGTGTTCCAGGGAGCGGTTGCCTGTCTTGTGTTTGTGGCCACCACATTGCTTCTTCCTGTCTGTTGTGGTGTTACTCCTCCCTCTTCCTGTGTGCTGGTGTCCTCGCTCTGCATGTGACCTAGCCAGGTTAGGTCAGTGATTTCATCGTCCACCACCTCGTCTTCTACTTCCGCACCCTGGTCCTGCTCCTGACTTTCTGGCAATTGTGTCTCATCATCTTCCACCTCTTGAGACAATAATTGCACTTTCCCACCATTGGCTTTGTGTGACCGTGACTGCTCAAATATTTGTTCATTCCTACACGCGTTCTCCTCTTGCCCCGCTTGAAGCTGGCTGTGCGAGAGGACCAAATCTATCAATGGAAAAGTGAACTGCTCTTTGGAGTGTCCAAGTGTGGGATCAGTTGTCTCGGGGGACTCGGCATAGTGGAAGGAAAAAGGATCAGGGTGAGGAATATGCGATCCTGACTCACGGCTACTGAGACTTGACCATGTGGAAGACAGGGAGGTAGTTGTGGTGGCAAAGTGACTGGAAGCATTATCTACTATCCAACCAACGACCTTTTGGCACTGCTCACGGTTCATTAGTGGTGTGCTGCGGTCCCCTAGCAATTGGGACAGGAAGGTCGGGCAATAAGATGTGGGTGTTTGTTGTGGCACAATTTCAGCTTGCCCACGGCCTCGGCCTCTGTATGCACCATCACCATCACGTCCACTTCCCCATCCCTTGCCCATTTTAAGTTGGGAATAATATTTTGCACGGTCGCTACAAATGGCTGGATTTGTACCGCAGTTATATGTAATACATCTGATGGACACCCGTGGTTTTAAATAGCGGGTTTGTAGTTTCTTATTATTGTCAGTGACCACGTGTGAATAGCTTCACTGACACACTGCTGCCAAACTGTAAATGGAGGACAATATTTTGAACAGTCGCTACAAATGGCTGGATTTGCTCCGCAGTTATATGTTATACGTCTGACGAACGTTCATGGTTGTAAATAGCGGGTTTGTAGTTTACTATTATTACCAACAACCATGTGTGAGCAGCTTCACTGACACACTGCTGCCAAGCTGTAAATGGAGTACAATATTTTCCACATTCCCTACAAATTTCTGGATTTTTATCACTGTAATATGGGATCATGTCTGATGATGGAAAAGATCTGGCTGTATTCTGTAGTGTTAACAAGCAAATCTAGCAGTAAAATGTTGGACACTATTACTTTTTTAGAAAATAATCAGGATTAAGATAAAAAAAAATAGCCCTGGCGCCTGATATCTGGGGCTATGTCAACGGATATCTGTAACAGCAAGAGCAGACAGAACGTGCAATGGACACTATTGTGATGTATAGTGTTACACGCACGCCGCTAAGTTCAGATAGGGCAAGATGGGTTTCATGAATTCTTTTTAATCCTGAGGGAACCGTTACTCAGGGCGATCATAGGCTGCAGCTTCTCTCAGGCACACAATAGATTCAATTGCTGACCAGACATAACTGACGAGAGTCTTTTTCAACAGTTTAACAGTGGAATTTTATCTGAAGCATGGCCAGTGTAATTAAGGTATATTACAGCAACAATCTTCATTACAGTACCATCTGAGTTTCTTGAGCAACTGGCTCCAGTAACAAGGCACAGTATTACAGTCTCTTCAGTAGCATAATTCAGCATAGATCAGATCTCTTAGCAGCACACTTCTATGCATACACAGCCACAGGCTTTTCCTACACAAGGACACTATAGTACACAGCATTCTTTATCCTGCATGGAGATGGAGGGGGGGAGAGTTTGACTTCCAGTTCTTATCTTCCTGCCCAATAATGCTCTGCACTGTTAGTTCAGGGAGTTTCTCTCCTGATCTAAATCCTGTCCTGTTGCCTTCTGTCAGATCCAGATAACACAACACCTTTCTCTTTGGCTTCAGTCAGACTACAATAACAAGTTCCCCACAATCCCCCTGGAGCTCTGCTAAAACATGCCCTGTCTCCTGTGACTGTGTTAACCCCTCTAGTTGCTGGATGCTTCTGAAGCACAACACTTCCTGTCTCCTGTGCTTGTGTTATTTGTAACAGTTGCTGGATGCTTTTGAAGCAACAGCACTACTTCTGCATGTCACACTCTTCCCTCCTTTTTGGATGTTGTCCTCGACATTCACCTTAATTGGTCAATCTGACCAATTCTGAGACAGTGGTGAAAGCTTAGTAACTATATATATAAATTTGTCATTGTCAAATTGGTATAACATTTATAAGCATTGATAACAACCTATTCTTATGACCTTTTTCTTGTAGGACTCCTGTAAGAAATAAACAATTAACACAATTAAAACAATCAGCATCTCTTCCACTGGAGCTTTTCGTACGTCTTCAACCAGCTGTCTCACTCACTAGGCCAAAACAAGTGCCCAAAACAAGTGCACCAGGTAACATTGTCCATACTGTCTCTTGGTGGTGAATACCACTCAAGTGGGCTTACCTGGTCCGTAGGCGGAGATACCTGATTCCAATCAACAGTACCTGGCACTTGGCTTGGTTCACCAAGTATCTCATACGTCAGCATCACAGGCCTCCTCACTTCTCGAGTCAACATCCTTCTAGTGGGTTGTTCCTCAGATACCACAGGTTCCTCGGTTGCAGGAGTTTCTTCTGCTGCACTTATTCCTCGTACTTCCTCAGATGATCTTGTCGAAAGTTCCTGTGCTTCTCTTGAATCGTCCGTTTCCACCTGGTCTGGTAATTCTGCTACTCCTAAGTGTCTATCGGTCTCTTCAATGACCGGTGTTCGATCGTCAGATTTGGATTGGACTTCACCAGTATTCTTTGGTACAAACTCTGGTGCTTCGGGACTTAGTTCACTCTCCTGAGGATGGTATATCCCTCTCTTTGCCGGTCTGAGAAATAGAAAAGCCTGCTTTTCTTCATCCGAGCTCTCAAGTTCACTATCCACCTCAAGAACTTCAGCCGGTGGTAGTCACTTAGTCAATCTTGGTTGATGGCGATCTGCTCCTGAGAAGTCTTGTGGTGGTGGGATATAATCACAGGGTAGTAGTAAATTCCGATGAACTACTCTGGTTTTCTTGTCCCCTGTTTCCAATCGGATTTCAAACACTGGAGTATCATCGGCTTTCCTCTTCACGACCACATACTTCTTGTCTTCCCAGTAAGAACAAAGTTTTCTTGGAACACCTTTTTCACATACGTTCTTGACTAGGACCACACTTCTCAAAGTCAATTCTGTTCCATAACATTTTAGATCATAGTACTCCTTACTCTTGCTCTGCCCTTGCGTAACCACTTTGGACACTATGTTGTATGCCTCTGCCATCCGTTCCTTCCATTTCTGAAAATACTCCGGATATGTTTTGTAAGTCTCTGACATCTGAGTATCGAAAATTATGTCAATTGGCAGTCTTGGCGATCGTCCATACAATAGGAAGAAAGGGGAGTAACCCGTTGCTTCGCTCTTTCTACAGTTATAGGCATGTACCACGTTTGACATGCAACTCTTCCAGTCAATAATGTCCAGTTAAAACGTTCCACTTGTCCATTACCCTCTGGGTGATAGGGTGTTGTGTGGGATCTCTGAATTCTACAGTACTTCCTAACTTGGCAAAGAGCTGATTCTCAAATTCTCTTTCTTGATCATGGTGTAACCTCGTAGGGAACCCAAACTTCAAAGCAAAATCATTGAAGATCTTCTCTGCCGCTGTTTGACCAGATTTATTGGTGGTGGCATACGCTTGCGCAAATTAAGTAAAATGGTCCATCACCACCAAGATGTATCTGTAAACGCCCTTGCATGTCTCGAGATGTAGAAAGTCTATTGAGACCATCTGAAACGGGTACGTAGTTTGGATGTTGCCCATAGTTGCCCGGGTTGATGTGCTGGGATGTTTATCTTTCAGAGACCCACACTCTCTGGTCACGTACCTCTCAATATCTCTCTGCATATACGGCCAGAAGAAGCGCTCATGGATTAAGTTTGTTGTCCTTTCCACTCCCAGGTGACCCATGTTTTCATGGAGTTCTTTGAAGACCAACCTGCTCTGGGTAGTACCAACTGCTGGTTTTGTCCTCCTTTACGATTCAGGATACTGTCTTCACTGAGGTAGCGCTTCGCTCTATCTCTATCTAAAACAGATACTGCTGGTGACTCATTATCTCTCTCTCGTTCACTTGGAAACCAATTTTGGTCCACATAAGGTAGTATTCGGACAATTATCTGATCTTCCCGTTGTGCTCTATGGATTTTTCCTTTTGGTAGTTGTTGAATGGACAGGGGTGATATTGTTCTCTCGCTTTTATGGTGGTTTCCGCCGTCAACGGACACCACAATGGTGTGTCTTCCTCTTGATTAGCTTGCACTGCTTGGGTAGTGCTTCTCAATTGCTTACAGACTGACTTCCTCCAAGTATTCTTGCATGAACTCCTCAGGCTCTAGTGGCATTCTCAACAATCCATCAGCATCTGCATTGCATCTTCCTGGCCTGTACTTGATGCTGAAATTGAAGTCAGCTAGTTCAGCGACCCATCTCTGACCCATTGCATTCAGTTTGGCTGTAGTGAGGACATAGGTCAAAGTGTTGTTGTCAGTGTATACCTCAAACTCTTTGCTGTAGTAGAGATAATCTCTAAATCGTTCCCAGATAGCCCATTTCAATGCTCAGTCCTTCCAAACAGCTCTCCATGCTCCTCTGAAATTCTACTGGAGCTGAACTGAGCCCGAACGGTATGCGAATCTACTCATATAACGCCCACTGTGTGATGATTGCTTTCAATTGTCTACTGGACTCTTCAACAAACCCTTGATGGTATGCTTTACCCTGATCGAGGACAGAGAACCAGTTACTTCCTGAAAGGCTATCCAGCGTATCTTGAATCTTTGTTATCGGGTGCCAATCAGGTACTGACATTCGGTTTAATTTCCAGTAATCACAGCAGAGTCTCAATGTACCGTCCTTCTTCCTAACACAAACAATAGGAGAGGAATAAGACGACTTCGACTTTTGGACCGAACCTCTGTTGATTAGATCTTGTAAATACTCTTTCACTTCACGGTGTAATGGTTTCGGCACAGACATGTAACTTCTGGTTACTGGAGTTGTGTCTTTCAAATTGATTTTCTATTGCAAAAACGGGATAAAGCTTATACCAGAATCATCTTTAGAGAATGCATGACACTCTTCTCTCAGCATCTGTTTTGCTTTCGCTATATCTTCAGCACACAAGTGTTCCAGGGATACTGAGGTATCCCCGGACCTTGAGGTGGGTCATACAACTCCTGTTCCTTGGTGAGGATATTGAATTCACAGTAGACCCCTGGGCGGGTCTCAGACTGGCTGGATATACCGCTTTAATGGTTTCAATGTGACCTAACAGTCTTTGGATTGTTATGGAGACCCTCTTTGTTTTAAGGAGAACTTTGGAATAGACAGCAAAGGGTCTTCACATTGCCAGTGAGATTCAAATTAAAATATTTCATCGATGAAGGGAGAGAGACAAAATACATGCAACATGCATTGTCAGCAGATAGAGTCTTCTGGTGTGGCAACAAAGACTCACCACATTTATTTGCTAGACAAAAAGTGGAACAACATTTCTTACATACAACTGAACAGTAAATCGAAATAGACTATCAGTAATAAACACACTTTCCTTGGCCCAACGTAAAACCTTCTTGTCAGGGAATTCACAGGAAACCAGTATCTTAGTCATACATTCCACAATGTAAGTCTTAAGCAGAGACTTCAGACATAGCAAAAATATAAATTGTTTTTCTAAATAATAATAATGTATCTAGATATAAAAAATTAAACATAAGAACTCCTCCCTTTTTATTACTTTACAAAACAATTTATCCATCAGCTGCTTCCCCATGCTATAAAAGCCTGGAGAGGACGTATCCCGTTCACCGACAAATACCTTGCTTGCAAATCTCATCATATATGTTTATAGGAGAAGTGGCATTATATTTCGCAGGCCTGTGATGCTTAATCTTGCGTGTTTTCTTGCATAGTCTCCTAATAGCAAATAAGGCATAGTATTAGAGGATATTGGACTATGGGTGCATATCCAACAGTTCTTAGGACGGTCATTAGAGATCAAGTCTTGGAGTAAGACTTGGTGATGCTTTATCAGTTTGTTATCCCAGTTCTCTTTAAGTACTTCATAGAGAGTTAGGGCAAGGGGTACGGTTGCTATCACCATAGTCCAAACAAACAGGGTCATCATCTTTGCTGCTGCTGGGGTTCAAAACCTTTTTACAATGGCTGGTGTGGATCCAAGTGTCCTTGCCTTGAAGCTTGACAGAAGTGGCAGTGGTTAACAGAACTTGGAATGGTTCCAGTAGTCTCCTCATATGTCTCTTTACCACGACCCAGTCTCCTGGTACCAAAGTGTGAGTGCCGCTGAGGCAATTGGGGTCTGGGATAGAGGAAAGAACACGATTATGAGTAACAGTCAAATGTTTATGCAACTCCAGAACTATTCAGTGAGAGAACCATAGGAAGCCTGCAGCTGCTGTGGGAAATATAGCCCTGTCTTAGGGACACTACCAAACATTTCATATGGTGACAGCTTCTCCCTCCTTCTTGGGGCGGTCCTCACTGAATACAATGCTATGGGCAAACAATCTACCCAGGACAAGTGTGTTTCTTCCATGCACTTTTGCATTTTTAGTTTCAAGGTACCATTGAGGCGTTCCACCTTCCCACTACTTTGTGGATGATAGGGAACATGGAAAGCCTGTTCTATCCCAAAAGTGACCATGATTTGTTTCATTAGTTCCCCAGTAAAGTGGGTTCCTCTGTCACGTTATATAATTTCAGACACCCCATATCTACAAACCACCTCACTGATCAATTTTTTAGCAGTAGTTTTTGTGTTAACTTTAATCACCGCCCAAGCTTCTGGCCGCGCAGAGAAAATTTCAATGCATGCCAAGGCGTATTCATAATTACCCACCTTAGGTAGCTGTATGTAGTCCACCTGCAGTCTCTGAAATGGGTAATCTGGTTTTGGTGTGCATTTTCGTGGGACTCAAATAGGCCTACCAGGGTTATGTTTTGCACAAACTAGACATTCTTGAACATACATTGATCAAAAAAATTAAGGGAACACTTAAACAACAGAATATAACTCCAAGTAAATCAAACTTCAGTGAAATCAAACTGCCCACTTAGGAAGCAACACTGATTGACAATCAATTTCACATGCTGTTGTGCAAATGAAATAGACAATAGATTGAAATTATTGCCAATTATCAAGACACACTCAATAAAGGAGTGGTTCTGCAGGTGGGGACCACAGACCACATCTCAGTACCAATGCTTTCTGGCTGATGTTTTGTTCACTTTTGAATTTTGGTTGTGCTTTCACACTCGTGGTAACATGAGACGGACTCTACAACCCACAGAGTTGTGCAGCTCATCCAGGATGGCACATCAATGCGAGCTGTGGCAAGAAGGTTTGCGTAGTGTCCATAGGCTGGAGGCGCTACTAGGAGATAGGCCAGTACACCAGGAGACGTGGAGGGGGCCGTAGGAGGGCAACAACCCAGCAGCAGGACCGCTACCTCCGCCTTTGTGCAAGGAGGAACAGGAGGAGCACTGCCAGAGCCCTGCAAAATGACTTCCAGCAGGCCACAAATGTGCATGTGTCTGCACAAACGGTTAGAAACCGACTCCATGAGGGTGGTATGAGGGCCCGACGTCCACAGATGGGGGTTGTGCTCACAGCCCAACACCATGCAGGACGCTTGGCATTTGCCACAGAACACCAGGATTGGCAAAGTCGCCACTGGTGCCCTGTGCTCTTCAAAGATGAAAGCAGGTTCACACTGAGCACATGTGACAGACGTGACAGAGTCTGGAGACTCCGTGGAGAGTGATCTGCTGTCAGCAACATCCTTCAGCATGACCGGTTTGGCAGTGGGTCAGTAATGGTGTGGGGTGGCATTTCTTTGAAGGGCCGCACAGCCCCCCCCGTGTGCTCGCTAGAGGTAGCCTGAGTGCCATTAGGTACCGAGATGAGACCCTCAGACCCCTTGTGATACCATATGCTGGTGCGGTTGGCCCTGGGTTCCTCCTAATGCAGGACAATGCCAGACCTCATGTGGCTGGAGTGTGTCAGCAGTTCCTGCAAGATGAAGGCATTGAAGCTATGGACTGGCCCGCCCATTCCCCAGACCTGAATCCGATTGAACACATCTGGGACATCATGTCTTGCTCCATTCACCGTCACGTTGCACCGCAGACTGTCCAGGAGTTGGTGGATGCTTTAGTCCAGGTCTGGAAGGAGAATCCACAGGAGACCAACCGCAACCTCATCAGAAGCGTGCCCAGGCATTGTAGGGAGATCATACAGGCACGTGGATGCCACACACAATACTGAGCCTCATTTTGACTCGCTTTAAGGACATTACATCAAAATTGGATCAGCCTGTACTGTGTTTTTCCACTTTAATTTTGGGGGTGATTCCAAATCCAGGAATCCATTGGTTAATAAATTTTATTTCCATTGATGATTTTTGTGTGATTTTGCTGTCAGCACATTCAACTTTGTACAGAACAAAGTATTCAATGAGAATATTTCATTCATTCAGATCAAGGATGTGTTATTTGAGTGTTCCCTTTATTTTTTTGAGCAGTGTACTTTGCCGCCGTATTCGGGAACCCTGGGGCACACCAGTTTTGTAGCACCACTGCACACATAACACCCTTTGAGTTATGCACCGGAGAATGTGCAAGGGAAGCCATCATGGGGAACAGGCAGCGTGGAAGACAAATACCTTTGTTTACCTGCCATACCCCTGACACTGACTGTACGGCGCCAGCTTTGACCCATGCATTCTGCTCTTGGGGGGGAGCCTGGGTCTGGGAGACCTGCAGTAGTTCGAAGTCCACGGCCACTGTGGCCGGTGCAGGGGATGTCTCCTTATTTGAAAGGGGGCTTCCTGCACTCCCTGACTCTGAGTCTCCTTGGGTTCCCACACCTGCTATAGCCAGTATCTCTGTCACAGGTAATCGTGCTGCTTCCTTAGCCGCCTGGTCGGCCAAGGCATTCTCTACTGCAAGGTGTGTTTGTTCCCGAGTGTGTGCTGACACTTTGACTTTGGCTGCCCTTCGGGGAAGGGTGAGTGCTGTGAGCAGTAGCTCTAACACTTGCGCATTCCTTATAGGTTTGCCAGCAGAGGTCAAGAAATTACGGCTTCGCCAAATGGCTCCAAAGTCATGTGCAACACCATAAGCATATTGCAAGTCAGAAAATACATTAATTTCTTTACCTTTTCCCAAATTACATGCTGCAGTGAGTGCTTTAAGCTCTGCCTCTTGCGCAGAGCAGCTGAAGGGGAGTGGTTCTTGTATCATTGCCTTACCATTGTGGACTACTGCATACCCGGTGATGAATCGTCCTTGTTCACCTCTCCCAAGCTCTGGAACCATCTACAAAATACTCAGCAGAGGGGTTAGTGAGTGGTACATCAGTAATATTTGCCAAACCCTTTATTTCAGCTTCCATCAATGCCTGACAATCATGTTCATATGCCATATCAAACTGAGCTTCCTCATCTGTTAATTTGAAAAACAGGGGCAAATCTTGGCTCATGTCTTGGCTCATGGGCCCTCCCTCTTCTCCATCCTGATACTTTCCTCTTGTTTCTAAATCAATTGGAAGTACTGTAGATGGATTTAGAACATTACAGCATTTGATAGTTATATGGGGGGATGTAAGGAGTGAGACTTCATATTTTGTCAACCTTGATGATGAGAGGTGACGGATCTGAGCCTGTTGAAGTATTTCAGATACAGCATGAGGAACTTGAAGTGTGAGGGGGCTTCCTAACACTATGTTCTCTGTCTTTTTAACAAGTTCTGAAGCAGTTGCCACAGCTCTAACACAAGTAGGAGACCCCATAAAGACAGGATCTAGGTTTACAGAGTAATACCCAAGAGGGCGCTGCCTACCACCATGTTCTTGGGTAAAGACACCAGATGCATGTCCAGCCTGTTTGTGGCAGTACAAAGTAAAAATCTTGTCACAATAAAGGGGTCACTGATAGTGTTGAGCAAGCATGCTCGACACTGCTCGTTACTCGCCCGAGCATCTCACTACTCGGGATGTTCGGCGAGCACCGAGCATTTCCGGGTCACTCGGGCAGGACCTCGGGTCTCCACCCTGCATGTTTGGTGCTCTTTACAGAGCCAATGAACATGCAGAGATTGCCAGCCAGTCACTGTAATGCCGCAGCCATGTTGTTTGTGGGCATTACAGTGATTGACTGGCCGCACAGCGTCACCTCGAGTATTTAAAACCGGGCGCCGCCATCTTGGACACAGTCGCCCCGGATCAGAGAGTGTAGGGTCAGTGCTGCAGAGCTAGGGAGAGATTTATACTGCAAAATAGTTAGTGTAGGGTCTCTAAAGCCTGCCAAATCAAACAAACAGTCCTTCTCAGGACTAATATCCATCCCAGATATCAGGCAGGCAGGCAAGCTGTATAGGAGATGCAGTGGTTATACCAACAAACAGTGCATTACAGTCCTGTGTGCTCCTGCTGGTCAAATTTCTAGACTTAGCCCCAGGTCTCAGGGGCCAGGAAAAATCCTTTTTTTTTCATCTAAATCCTGTTTTGTTTTATTTCCTCAGTCAGACTGTAAAAATACCCGTCTTATTAACCTTTTAGTATACCCCCCCAAAAAAATAAAATAAATTGAGTGTGTCTGTGAGTGTTCAGACAAAAATATATCTGTTTAAAAGAGTCTGGTGTAGGCTAGAGATCTAGAACTGTGTTTTTCCTCATCCACGGTTCAAATCTGGGTGTTATCAACCTGCTTGCCTTTTTTCCATAAAAAAAACAGTTTGAGTGTGTTGCTGACTGTTCAGACACCAATATATCTATTTTAACAAGTCTGGTATACACCAGGAAATTATAACTGTGGTTTTGCAGTTCCACGGTTCTAATCTCATTTTTATTACCCTTTTGCCATTGATAATGCGAGTGTAAGCAATTTTAATTCATTTACAATGGGCAAGGTGCGTGGCAAGGGACGTGGAGCTGGACGTTCTGGTGATGGTGCGTGCATAGGACGGAGCCGTGGCCAAGGTGAAAATGTGCCACAACCAACAGCCACATCTTCTCGCTTCCAGTTCTTGACCGAATTACTAGGGAAGCACACAACAACAAGACCACTATTGCAAACTGATCAGTGTGAACAGGTTATTAATTGCATAGCAGATAATACTTCCAGTCACTTGGGCTCCACCACCTCCGGTCTGTCTTCCACGGTCAAGTGCTAGTAGCCGTGAGTCTCGACCACATACTCCTCCTCACCATGATGCTCCTTCCTTCCACCATGCCAAGTGTCGTCAGACAGCAACTGATCCCACAGTTGGACACTCTGAAGAGCTGTTCACTGGTCCATTTCCATATTTGGGCCCCTCGCCTGCTCCGCTTGAAGTGGTGGAAAAGGAGATCCCATGTAGCGATGTCCAAATATTTGAACAGCCACGGCCACAGGAAGGCGACGCTGGCAATTTGTCACAAGAGGTGGACAATGACGAGACATAATTGCCAAAAAAGTGAGGAGGAGGACCGTGGTGTGGATGTGGAAGAGGAGGAGGTGGTGGATGATCTAGTAACTGACCCAACGTGGCAGGAGGACACGCAGAGCGAGGCCAGCAGCACACAGGGGGAGGGAGGCAGAGTACCCCATCAGGCAGGAAGAAGCAGTGTGGTGTGATGTGCAGACAGAAGGCAAGCAACCGTTCCCCATCACAACAACACGAGGGACGTTGCCAGTACAACCGGTAGGTCTTCCAGAGTCAGGAATTTTTTTAAAGACTCTGCTGATAACCCCAAAAAGGCCATTTGTACCACCTGCCAGGCAAGCATCAGCAGAGGTGACAAAACTACCAGCCTGACCACCACCAGCATGATCAGGCACATGTCAGCAAAGCACCCGACTTTGTAGGGTGAAACCTAGGGTCCACGACCAGTGTCAGCGGGTGTCACCACTGCTTCTTCCGCTGTTGTGCGTGTAAGAGAACTCCCTGTTGTGCATGCAAGGCAATCCCCTGTCCATACTGCATGCAAAGATGGCCCATCCTCTCAGTCTTTACTTGTTATGGCAGTTTCTCAAGAAGCAGCATCAATGTCCACGTCCACGTCCCACCGCAGCATTCAATTGTCCATATCCCAGACCTTTGAACGAAAGCGCAAATTCGCAGCCAACGCCCCACAGGCCACAGTCCTAAATTCGCACATTTCACGACTGCTTGCATTGGAAATGCTGCCTTTTAGGCTGGTGGAGACGGAATCCTTCCGCAACCTTATGGCGGTGGCCGTCCCTCGGTACTCAGTCCACAGCCAACACTATTTTGCCCGGTGTGCCATCCCCGCACTACACAAGCACGTGTCCCAAAACATCTGCTGTGCCCTCAACAACACAGTTTCTGGGAGAGTCCACCTGACAACGGACACGTGGACAAGTGCTTGTGGACAGGGACGGTACATCTCCCTGAAGGCAGATGGGGTAAACATATTGGAAGCCGGGACCCAGTCGGACCTTGGAACGGAACACATCCTCCCCACACCGAGGATTGCGGGCCCTATGTCAGTCACACTTGCCCCAACAGTGTACAGCTCCTGCACATCCTCCTCCTCCTCCTCATGTTCAGCCTCCATCTCAGATTTCACCACAACAGTTACAAGCTGGAAGCACTGCAGTACTGCCTCAGCCAGGCGGCAACAGGCTGTGCTAAAACTCATAAGCTTAGGTGATAAACCTAACACTGCTTGTGAGTTGTGGACAGCTGTGAAAGAGCAGGCAGATCTGTGGCTGAGTCCTACATCCAGGCATGGTCGTGTGTGACAATGACCGTAACCTGGTGGCGGCTCTGAGGCGAGGCGATATCACACACGTACCATGCCTGGCTCATGTGCTTGACCTCGTGATTCAGCGGTTTCTTAAATTGTACCCCGAGTTGCCAGATCTGCTCGTCAAAGTACGCCGCCTGTCAGCTCATTTTCGGAAGTCGGCTACAGCTTCCGCCGCCCTTGCTGTGTTGCAGCAGCGTTTGCAGCTTCCGGCACACCGACTGGTGTGTGATGTCCCCACACATTGGAACTCTACCCTCCACATGTTGTAAAGGATTTGTGAGCAGAAGAGAGCAGTTGTGGAGTACCAGCTGCAACAAGGCCGTCGATATTCAGGTCAGACTCCACAAATAAGATCTCAGGAGTGGACCTGGATGTCTGACATATGTACCATCCTGACAAACTTTGAGGAGTCCACCAAGACGGTGAGTGGCGATGACGGCATCATTAGCATCAGCATCCCACTTATCTGTCTTTTGCAAAGCTCTCTGCAGAGAATTAAAGAGGAGGCATTGCAGCCAGAGTATGATGAGATGGATCAAGAAGCCATAGCAGGCGATTACACACAGCCCAGTCTCATCTCATCCCATAGTGCATTGGGGGACAATGAGGGAGAGGAGGAGGAGGAGGAAGAACAGGAGCTGGTATCTTGCGCTGTAGACGGTAGCACCTGTACAGCTGTCATACTGTCGGTTCAGCGTGGGTGGCCTGAGGACAGGGGGGAGGAGGAGGAGGAGGGGGAGGAGAGCATGGTCAATCGTCATCTTGGTGAGGACACGGAAGTCTTGCCCGTTACCAGTCTGGCACGCATGGCTGACTTTATGTTACGCTGCCTTAACCATGACCCTCGCGTTGTTAAAATGTTGGGTGACAGTCATTACTGGTTGGTGACACTTTTAGACCCCCGCTACAAGGAGAACTTTCACTCTCTAATTCCTGAGGTGGAGAGGTCTACAAAAATGGGGCAGTACCAGAAGGTCCTTGCTGCAGAACTGTAAAAAAAAATTCCCATCTGAACACGCTTGCAGCAGAGGTCACAGTTCGTTGACCAACCAAGGCGTACAGGTGAGAGAGACGCAACTCCAATCCAGCAGAGGCAGGGGAACACTGTCAACGCTCTGGGACAGTTTTCTGAGACCTGCCCAGCTTACAGGCCCTGAGGCGTGGGGTACTCTCACAAGGAGTGGAAAGTTTCAAAAGATGGTGAGGGAGTACCTTGCCGACTGTACAAGTGTCCTCTGTGATTCCTCTGTGCCTTTTAATTATTGGGTATCCAAGCTGGACACTTGGAATGAACTCGCTCTGTAAGCCTTGGAGGTCCTGGCCTGCCCTGCCCCTAGCGTGTAATCGGAGCATGTTTTTAGTGCCGCTGGGGGAATTTTAACTGATAAGCGCACTCGCCTGTCAACTGACAATGCTGACAAGCTGACTCTTATCAAAATGAACAAGGGCTGGATTGGGCCAGACTTCTCATCATCACCAAATGACAGCAGAGTAACATAAAGTCAAATCCACTGTGTTGTTTCGGGAGGTGTATTCCCATGCACCGCTTCACATCCACACACGGTCAACCTATATTGCTTAATAGTCAGCCCCAAAACACTACTAATTTTTTAAAGTGAGAAAAAAATATGTACTTTATTGAATTACAAAAATTATAAAAACAGTAAGTCCTATCAATGGGTATGAGGTAAACAATCAATGAAGATCACAAGAAGGTACCAAACATCAACTTTGCCAACACTGTAATATATATAAATATTTAATAAGTTATGTCCCAACAAATTAATATTTCATGTATATGGGTATATCCCACATATGTTGAGAGACCAAATGTCCCATAGGGCAAGTGCACATAAGGGGAGTATATGGTACACACTTAGTACCCCATCATGAGGCTCTCAAACTATGGATGGGACTTACCCATGGCATGGACGTGTAGCCAGCTGTGATCGGGATATACATGAGTATACGCTTCCTCATTTCGGCTGTTTTTTGCTCTTCTCCTTTTCCTCAGCCTCCACCAACACTATACCACCAGGGTGACCGTGGTCTGTGTTGCCAGCATTGCAAGTTACTCCATCCTAATTTTTGGCAGCTTTTGCTTGGAAGGCATGGGCAAAGACTATGGGAGACTCACTCCCCAATAATGGAAATAATGTTTTTAATTTGCTGTACTGCATGTCTCTTGTAAGGGGCATTAAAATCGTCTTGTTAAGATACTGTGATCTCCACGTCTCTTCCACGGGGCATTGTTATTATCTTTTTATTCCACTGCGACCTCCACCACTCTTCCAAGGGGCATTAAAACCGTCTTGTTAAGCTACTGCGACCTCCACCACTCTTCCAAGGAGCATTCATATTGTCTTTTTATTCCACTGCTACCTCCACCACTCTTCCAAGGGACATTAAAACCGTCTTGTTAAGCTACTGTGACCTCCACGTCTCTTCCAAGGGGCATTAAAACCATCTTGGTAAGCTACTGTGACCTCCACGTCTCTTGCAAGGGGCATTAAAACCGTCTTTTTAAGCTACTGCGACCTCCACCACTCTTCCAAGGGGCATTGATATTGTCTTTTTATTACACTGCGACCTCCACCACTCCTCCTAGGGGCATTAAAACCGTCTTGGTAAGCTACTGTGACCTCCACGTCTCATCCACGGGGCATTGATATTGTTTTTTAATTCCACTGCGACCTCCACATCTCTTCCAAGGGGCATTTAAATCATCTTGTTAAGGTACTGTGAACTCCACGTCTCTTCCAAGGGGCATTAAAACCGTCTTGTTAAGCTACTGCGACCTCCACCACTCTTCCAAGGGGCATTAAAATCGTCTTGTTAAGCTACTGTGACCTCCACGTCTCTTCCACGGGGCATTGTTATTGTCTTTTTTTTCCACTGCGACCTCCACGTCTCTTCAAAGGGGCATTTAAACCCTCTTGTTAAGCTACTGCAACCTCTGCCACTCTTCCAAGGGGCATTGATATTGTCTTTTTATTCCACAGCGACCTCCACCACTCTTCCAAGGGGCATTAAAACCGTCTTGTTAAGCTACTATGACCTCCATGTCTCTTCCACGGGGCATTGATATTGTCTTTTTATTCCACTACGACCTCCACATCTCTTCCAAGGGGCATTTAAACCGTTTTGTTAAGCTACTGTGATCTCCACGTCTCTTCCAAGGGGCATTAAAACAGTTGTGATAAGCTACTGCGACCTCCACCATTCTTCCAGGGGGCATTAAAACTGTCTTGTTAAGCTACTGCAACCTCCACCACTCTTCCAAGGGGCATTAAAACCGTCTTGTTAAACCACTCTGAACTCCACAGCTCTTCCAAGGGACATTGAAATGTTGTTTTTAATTACCTCTAACCTCCACGACTCTTCCAACGGGCATTGAATTTCCTCCTAATTTTAGTCAGCTTTTGCTTTTCAATGCATAGGCGAACACTAAAGGAGACCCACTCCCCAATAATGGGTAGAAGGTTTTAAGCACGCTGCAATCCACATCTGTTTCAAGGGGCATTGCAGTACCTCATAATTTTTGGAAAGCCTTCCATTCACTGCTTAGGCCAACAGTGTACAGGAGACCCAGTTGCTATAAATGTAAAAAACGGTTTAGCTAAGGCCCTCTGACCTCCATGTCACTTCCAAGGGGCATTGGAGTGCCTCGAAATTTTTGGTAGGCATTGCACTCACTGTATGCCCTATAACTGTGTAGCCGAACCGCTCCTTTTGTTACAGAAACATATCCTACAATACATGTGTGGTTGACTGGCCTGATATTGATGTGAATGGTCCCTGTTCCTCCTGCTCTTTCTCCTTTGCCACCACCTCATCCATCATTCATCACCTGAAGCTTTGTTTTAATGGGAGTCATAGAACTGGGATAGTAGCAGGAAAACATCCAGCAATTCTCGGAGGAAGCCTAGCCGCTACTACATACATGCGCTTGAATTCCAAGGAACAGAAAGCTAAGGAGATGGATGGCCTCATGATCATGAATAATTTACTCGTTGTGTAGGAGGCCGACCACTGCTTCTGTCTACCGTCTGAACTTTGTGTTGAAGCCTGATTGACCCAGCACCCGCAATCCTCTATGTTTGGAGGACATGTTGCATCCCAGTGTCCAACTGTGTCCTGGATTCCACAATATTAACCCAGAGTGAAGGCGTCAGTGAGATGGACAATCCCTGGCCATATTCATTTGTCCACGTGTTTGTGGTTAGGCTGTCCTTCAAATAGGGGTGGCTGGGGACCATTTATGGACACCCGGCCGCCACCAGGTGGCTGGTGACCATGTGTGGGCACCCGGCCGCGGGGCGGCTGGGGACCAAGTATGGACACCCGGCCGCCCCCTGGTGGCTGGGGACCGAGTATGGACACCGGGCCACGGGGCGGCTGTGGACCGAGTATGGACACCTGGCCGCCCCTTGGCGGCTGGGGTCCAAGCGTGGACACCCGGCCACCGGGCGGCTGGGGACTGAGTATGGATACCAGGCTGCCGACGCAGCCAGAACGTGGTGGCTGGTGTCTGCCTCCACAAGCCTAAAAGGCCTCATTTCAAGCGCAAGCAAGCTAGCAGTATGTTATTGCAGCCAGGGGTGGGTGGGTGGCAGGCTGCACACTTACGCTTGCATTTCAAGAAAACAAAGCAGATGCTAACTTCTATCATATTCATCATTCTCCTCACCTTGGCACTCTCAACTCCCCTGATGGAAAAGCCAGGGCCCACCGGAGGAGTCTGGTTGTCTGGTGGGCTCGGCCAATGCTGCCCTAAAGCAGGCCAGGCTAAGAAAAGTGTGCGGAAGATTACCAGGACAAATAGGGGCGGCTGGGGACCGAGTATGGACACCCGGCTGCCCCCTGGCGCTGGGGACCAAGCGTGGACACTGGGCCGCTGGGCGGCTGGGGACTGAGTTTGGATACCAGGCCGCCGATGCAGCCATGATGTGGTGGCTAGATTCCGCCTCCACATGCCAAAAAGGCCCAAATTCAAGAGCAAGCAAGCAGTATGGTATTGCAGCCTGGGGGTGGGTGGGTGGCAGGCTGCATACTTGCGCTTGCATTGCAAGGAATGGGGGAGGTACAATTGAACACTGCCCTGGGACAAGGACTTGCACAGGGATAGTTGCAAGTCTGCATCTTCTGATGCAGCAAGGATCACTTCTGATGGGCAGACTTTTAGGCAGTGACCTGGGTGTCAGAGATGCTACCAGGGGTCTTCCCCATGCTGTTCCCAGGTCTTTTCAGCACTGTATGCATGTGTCACACAGCACATGGCCAGATAAGGTTGTAAAATGTTAAAATGACATTTCCAGGTGAATGCATTTGTCACGGTTGAAAGCAATACAAAAGTGCAAAAACGCATAAAAAATGCTGCTTGTGAACATAGCCCAAGGTGTGGAGGAGTATTTTTGTTTTTGGTTATTTATTTTACCTTATACACAAGTCTTTACCCTGGAAAGGATGTTCCTTAACATATTTCACAGTATAGCACCTTCAGTTTCGTTTTTGAACTTTTTATTGTGAGCCCGTAAAAGTGGCTTAATACCTCTGACCACATTGTTGACAGCAGTGACCTGGGGGTCAGAAATGCTTCCTTGGGCGATCCCCATGCTGTCCCCATGTCATTTGAGCACTGTCACTATCGTTTTGGGCACTTTTTAGGCTTTCTATAGACTGCCTGGGGTGCGGCCGCGAAAAATGCTCAGGTCTCCCATAGACTAACATTGGGCTCGTTGCTTGGGTCGAGCACCCGAGTATCACGGTGAGCTCGGCCCGAGCTTCGAGCACCCGAGCATTTTAGTGCTCGCTCAACACTAGTCACTGACTTTCTGGAGAATGACAGAAACTAGATCATCCCATGTGGCCCGATATGCCTCCTGAACACCCTGAAGGCGCATTCTAAAAGTTAAAGGGGTTTTCCGGGGATCTGGGAGCTGTGTAGCGAGGGCAATAAGTTCACTGGGGGACCAAGGTGGATATGTTTCTATTGGCCATACTTGGGGGGGATCTTGTACCTGAACATTATCAACCATCCTAGGAGAATGAAACTGTACATGACTAGTGGTCCTCATAGGGAACAGAGGCTCCCTGGGTGTTGTCCCTGGGTGTGAAGACCCACAGGACCTGCAACAATTAACCCCAGGGGGATTCTGATGACCACAATGTCTGCAAGTCCATCCCATTGACCCAGCATAAGGTGGGGGTGCTGAAGTGGGTGCAGAATTTACATCAGGTACAGAGACTACAGGGGTCTGAGAGTTTTTCAAACTATCATAGATTACATAGACAGTTCCATGCCTGGTTTCCTCTGATTTATGTTCACTCATTGAGAGACATTTTGCTACTTCTAACCACATCCTAGCCTGTTCTAGTTTGTTTTTATCTTTCAACCATCCTTCCCAATTGCAGATATATTTCTCCCATTCCTTCTCTTCCAGATTTCCCCACTTTCCCATACCAAATTTCCTCAATATTATATCACATCCCTCTACTGCTTCTTTCCCTTTCAGTCTCTTCACTATCTCACATGCTGCAACTTGGGCCACGCCCTTTAGGTCAGTCAATTCCTTACTGTTGCCAGTCCCCATGACTGCAATCACTGTGCCAGAGTTACCGCAGAACTTTCTTCATCACACCTAGAGCCTCTCAGACTCTAAATTTGATCCAGTCCCAGTCTCCTCTGATCCTCAAAAGACGGATCTGATCCTCTCCCAGTCTCCTCTGAGCCTCGGAAGACAGATCTTTAAGGAAGTACTAACACCAATTTTCCAACCCTGTGAGCTAGGGAGATTCTTACACACAACCAAACAAATAACATTGCCAAGCCTACTGCTCCACCTACTATTGCAATTATTTCTGCATGATCATATAACATTTCCTGAGGTAATCTGCAATTATTAAATAGCTGCCTCTGCAGTTTCTCTACCAACTGGGTTAGTTCCGGGACAAAAAAGGAAGTCACCTAGGTGGAGGCGTAGTGGTGTGTTTTTACTACCCAGTTCAAAGGTTTTCCATCAACACCTTGTAAAGGCACTGCGTGACAATTATATCTGCAATAAGTGTTACTTTTTATACTATATGTTTCCCGGTCTGGGTATACAGGCTAAGCAAGATCTTCAGCTAATATGATTTTCCCTCTTTTGAACTTACACAAAACAGAACACAGACACTGAAGACAACGATTCTGATTCATCAAAAATGACTTAACAATACGTCAGCCATTCAATGCACACTGCACAATCGCTGATATTAATCCCCCTGCTGTATTCGGGCTAAAAACTGCATTCAGTTACCCCTTTCTTGAGGGTGCCCTTATCAATTTACAGGGGAATTCAATACCCTCAGAATACTACCTTACCATGAAGGATTCCTCTGTTATAGGCAATCACACTTCCCTGATCCTTTTACGGACCGATTTTCCTCTCCACCACATCTGAAGGAACACACCTAATGGGATTCCTTATCAAGCAGAGACCGTAGTCCCGTATTGGCCTATCAAAAATCATTCAGTCCCACATTCAAGGATCCTCATAGTTTACAATATCATACCAGACACTTATGACGTAGACAAAACAAACATAAAACAATCCTCCGACTCCTGAAATATACAGGAGAACTGCGGAAGTGCCTAATCCCGACACGCTGGGCAAGGTTAGTTACTCGTCACTTCATTCAATTATCATTCAACCATCATTCATTGGTCAATTATACATCTAAAAACCACATTGAAACATATAAGACAACAAATTCAATCACTGGCAAGGGTTCAAAAAATGATTGTCTTGTTAGGACCACCAATTACCCTTTCTGGAGCCCTCTAGGTAGCACTGAATTGTTAGTAATATAAGGGATTACTTACCGCGGATTCCATTCAGTGATTCCCAGAGAGATCCTTGTTGACGGGTCCAGTGGAGGTCCGGTTGTGACAATCACAGGTTTCAGGCACAATGTACTGTTATGGAGGCCCTCTTTGTTTTAAGGAGAACTTTGGAATAGACAGCAAAGGGTCTTCACATTGCCAGTGAGATTCAAATTAAAATACTTCATCGATGAAGGGAGAGAGACAAAATACATGCGACATGCATTGTCAGCAGATAGAGTCTTCTGGTATGGCAACAAAGACTCACCATATTTATTAGGTAGACAAAAAGCGAAACTACAATCCCTGGCAAAAATTATGGAATCACCAGGCTCGGAGGATGTTCATTCAGTTGTTTAATGTTGTTGAAAAAAAGCAGATTACAAACATGGCACAAAACTAAAGTCATTTCAAATGGCAACTTTAGGGCTTTAAGAAACACTAAAAGAAATCAAGATTAAAAATGTGGTACTCAGTAAGGGTAATTTTTTTCAGATCAAGCAGTGGGAAAGAATTATGGAATCACTCAATTCTGAGGAAAAAAATATGGAATCATGAAAAACAAACACACAAAAGAACACTCCAATACATCACTAGTATTTTGTTGCACCACCTCTGGCTTTAATAACAGCTTGCAGTCCCTGAGGCATGGACTTAATGAGTGACAAACAGTACTCTTCATCAATCTGGCTCCAATTTTCTCTGATTGCTGTTGCTAGATCAGCTTTTATGGTTGGAGCCTTGTCATGGACCATTTTCTTCAACTTCCTCCAAAGATTTTCAATTGGATTGAGATCCGGACTATTTGCAGGCCATGACATTGACCTTATGTGTCTTCTTTCAAGGAATGTTTTCACGGTTTTTGCTCTATGGCAGGATGCATTATCATCTTGGAAAATGATGTCATCATCCCCAAACATCTTTTCAATTTATGGGATAAGAAACTGTCCAAAATATCAATATAAACTTGGGCATTTATTGAAGCTGTAATGACAGCCATCTCCCCAGTGCCTTTACCTGACATGCAGCCCCATATCATCAATGACTGTGGAAATTTGCATGTTCTCTTCATGCAGTCATCTTTATAAATTTCATTGGAACGGCACCAAACAAAAGTTCCGGCATTATCACCTTGCCCAATGCAGATTCACGATTCATCACTGAATATGACTTTCATCCAGTCATCCACAGTCCACAAATGCTTTTCCTTTGCCCATTGTAACCTTGTTTTTTTCCGTTTAGGTGTTAATGATGGCTTATGTTTAGCTTTTCTGTATGTAAATCCCATTTCCTTTAGGCGGTTTCTTACAGTTTGGTCACAGACATTGACTCCAGATTCCTCCCATTCGTTCCTCATTTGTTTTGTTGTGCATTTCCTGTTTTGGAGACATATTGCTTTAAGTTTCCGGTCTTGATGCTTTGGTGTCTTCTTTGGTCTACCAGTATGTTTGCCTTTAACAACCTTCCCATGCTGTTTGTATTTGGTCCAGATTTTAGACACAGCTGACTGTGAACAACCAACATTTTTTGCAACATTGGGTGATGATTTACCTTCTTTTAAGAGTTTGATAATCCTCTCCTTTGTTTCAATTGACATCTCTCGTGTTAGAGCCATGATTCATGTCAGTCCACTTGGTGCAACAGCTCTCCAAGGTGTGATCATTCCTTTTTAGATGCAGACTAACGAGCAGATCTAATTTGATGCAGGTGTTAGTTTTGGAAATGAAAATCTACAGGGTGTTTCCATATTTTTTTCCTCAGAATTGAGTGATTCCATAATTGTTTCCGTCTGCTTGGTCTGAAAAAAATTACCCTTACTGAGCACCACATTTTTAATCTTGATTTCTTTTAGTGTTCCTTAAAGCCCTAAAGTTGCCATTTGAAATGACTTTAGTTTAGTGCCATGTCTGTAATCTGCTTTCTTTCAACAACATTAAACAACTGAATGAATATCCTCCGAGCCTAGTGATTCCATAATTTTTGCCAGGTGTTGTATATTTCTTACATACAACTGAACAGTAAACCGAAATAGACTATCAGTAATAAACACACTTCCTTTGGCCCAACGTAAAACCTTCTTGTCAGGGAATTCACAGGAAACCAGTATCTTAGTCAGACATTCCACAATGTAAGTCTTAAGCAGAGGCTTCAGACATAGCAAAAATATAAATTGTTTTTCTAAATAATAATAATGTATCTAGATAACAAAAACTAAACATAACAGGATCCAGTCTAATTTTGTGTTTCGTAGTATTCATCACCGGTACTGTCACTCAAGCAAACCCACCAGTAGGAATCGTAAGCACAGTCTCACCTTGAACTAGGCCTTACGGAAGTTCTGAGGAGTCTGTTGGCATGAACAGTCTTTTCTGGACTTTTCTTCCCAGTTCTACCCAGACTCCACAACTCACTCCCATCATTTGGTTTTCTGGGATGATGGTTGGGTGCCAGCCTACCTTGACTCCTTTTACGTCTATTTTATTCTATTCTGTGCTTTCTTTACTCTATGAATTACATTTTCCGCCACGGCATTGGGTATGGCAAGTGATGTGGCAATTGCATCCACCACCAGCGTCCCTGACTTGTGTTTCGTGATGACCTCACTGATTACATTATAACCCAGGATAGGATCCTCTGCCACGTTCTGATCATTGGTCACGAGAAAAGATAGCAAAAGCTCAATGCTGTTGCTGTTCTTCGTGGCCCTCAGTTGGAAAGTCACTTCCACCCAGCCTATGAAAGGGATTTTGGTCTGGTTGACAGCTTTGCCGTGGAGTTCCACTGGTCCTAAGAGTTCTTTTAGTGACCGAAGGTATGTGGCAGGTAGTGCCTTCTACATTCTTCATTTAAAAGGCTCGCTTGGGCTCCTGGGTAGAGATGAGCGTTGTTCTACTCGAACTGTTCGCCAATCTCAAATTCGAGCTGTTTTGGGCGGTGTTCGAGCCGTTCGGCGAACACGAACAATTTGAGGAAAATTCGGCTGTTCGAGGTTATGTTCGATAACTGTTCGTGCACCAAAATCATAACTGGATTTTTTCTCAGTAATGATGAAAATTAATGTTAATACGCAGTTTGAGTGTACAGCGGGGTGGGGGGAGGGGCAGGGGATGGATCTCTGCAGGAACAATGAAGATCTCCATTTTTTTTTCTCTTTCCCGCATTTGCAGTGGGGAGGTGCAATCTGTCAGCCTATCAGCAGCGCACACACGGAGCGAAGTGCTTTTTTTCACACAAGCAAGGGCATGTGTCATTGGCAGTGTATGTCACATGTCCTTGCTCTATAAGACCAAGCCATTTTCCCCGTCGCCACCATTTTCTCACTGCTGCAGCTGCGTGTTAGACGGCACCGCTGTTGCTGTGTGCGCTATACCTTGTTAATTTCAAGCCAATTTTCGCACAAATATACAGATAGCTTGGGAGTAGGGAATAGTTGTGATTGCATTCCTTTTAAGGACTAGGTTACAGCATTTCCTACGACTTTTATCAGGGAGGTCTGTGCTCTTAAATAGATAGGTTGTGGGAGTAAAGACTAATTGTAATTGGAGTCCTTTTCAGGACTAGGTTACATGAGTTCCTATCAGTTTTTGCCAGGCAGGTCTGTGCCAGTGCTGTGCAAGTTTTTTTCACAGCATTTGGCTGAATCTAGCAAAGCTAATCCTTTTTGGCCTATTGCAGAGTGTGTTAGTCAGTGGAGTAGCCTATCTGTGTTGCAAGATATAACACCTGTGTATAGAATACCAATTTTTTTACTGCACCTAGTGAAGTAAAATCTTTTGGGCATAGCATCATTCTATTAGTCCATCTATACTGACCTCCATCAGGTTGCAAACTGAATATAATTTTTTTCTGCATCTAGCTCTGAAAAAATATTTGGGCTTCTAGCAGTGTGTGGGACTTGGTCTATTAGTCCATCTATACTGACCTCCATCAGGTTGCAAATTAAAAATAATTTTTTTCTTCATTTAGCTCTGAAAAAATATTTGGGCTTCTAGCAGTGTGTGGGACTTGTTCTATTAGTCCTTCTATACTGACCTCCAGCAGGTTGCAAATTGAATATAATTTTTTTCTGCATCAAGCTCTGAAAAAATAGTTGGGCTTCTAGCGGTGTGTGGGACTTGGTCTATTAGTCCATCTATACTGACCTCCATCAGGTTGCAAATTAAAAATAATTTTTTTCTGCATCTAGCTCTGAAAAAATATTTGGGCTTCTAGCAGTGTGTGGGACTTGGTCTATTAGTCCATCTATACTGACCTCCATCAGTTGCAAATCAAAAATATTTTTTTTCTGCATCTAGCTCTGAAAAAATATTTGGGCTTCTAGCAGTGTGTGGGACTTGGTCTATTAGTCCATCTATACTGACCTCCATCAGGTTGCAAATTAAAAATAATTTTTTTCTGCATCTAGCTCTGAAAAAATATTTGGGCTTCTAGCAGTGTGTGGGACTTGGTCTATTAGTCCATCTATACTGACCTCCATCAGGTTGCAAATTAAAAATAATTTTTTTCTTCATTTAGCTCTGAAAAAATATTTGGGCTTCTAGCAGTGTGTGGGACTTGTTCTATTAGTCCTTCTATACTGACCTCCAACAGGTTGCAAATTGAATATAATTTTTTTCTGCATCTAGCTCTGAAAAAATAGTTGGGCTTCTAGCGGTGTGTGGGACTTGGTCTATTAGTCCATCTATACTGACCTCCATCAGGTTGCAAATTAAAAATAATTTTTTTCTGCATCTAGCTCTGAAAAAATATTTGGGCTTCTAGCAGTGTGTGGGACTTGGTCTATTAGTCCATCTATACTGACCTCCATCAGGTTGCAAATTAAAAATAATTTTTATCTGCATCTACAGTACCTCTGAAAAAATATTTGGGCTTCTAGCAGTGTGTGGGACTATTTGTATTAGTCCATCTATACTGACCTCCATCAGGTTGCAAATTCAAAATAATTTTTTTCTGCATCTAACCCAGCCAATAGTTTTGGCCTAATACCACAGTTTGGCCACTCAGCTCTGCTCGGTTACCATCCATTGTTTTTTTGTGCAAACAACTCCAGAGTTGTGAATTAGTTAACCACCAAAATTAGTGGAAAAAGGCCTGCTGCTGGTGGAAAGGGGAATAGGCGTGTTGGGAAGGGGAAAAAAGGTTGTGTCCGTGGGGTAGGTGTTAAAGCAACAGTAACATCTGCAGAAGAAAGACCATCTTCCAGCCAAACTAAAATGTCTACTTCTTTTAGCGGACAATGTGATAAGATCCCTTTCTTACGGCCACGCCAATCGCTACAAATTCCAGATGAGGCACAAAAACAGCAGGTACTTCAACGGATATCAAGTGCTCCTTTAAGTGGGCTCTCCTCCACATCAACTTCAACATCACAAATACTCCAGTCCTCAAAGGTGTCACCCAAATCGCACTTGCTTCCTCACAGCTCCCAAATCTCCAGCTGCCCGTCTGAGTATGAGGTAGAACAGATGGTTGAGTCTGCAGAGCTGTTTACTCATACTATAGCCTGGGAATCAGAGGTCGACTCCAGCGCTTCTGTGAATCCAGACGAGGAAATGATCTGCACTGATGCCCAGAATCTTTATGAGTCGGATCCAGGACCAGACGCAGAAGGTTCTGACCATAATGTAGACCCTCATTCCCAAACTGTAACTCCTGTTGGTGGAGACAATGAGGAAGACGATGATAAGACTCAAATACCTGATTGGAGCGACAACTTTAGTTTTTTGTCAGGGCAGGAACAGGTTGGCTCTGAGGACGATGGGTGTGATAACGCACAGGGTGATGATGATGAGGTCGGAGATCCCACTTACTGTCAACCCACAGTCAGCCAAGAGATGAGGTCAGCAGAGGAGGTGGAGGAAGATGCTAGTGACGACGAGGTCAGGTTGCGCCTTCCTGGACAGAGACGTAGTACTGGAAGCACGTCAACAACTGCATCCTCAAACACAACTCTGCCTCTCACCACAAGTCGTGGTGGCTCTTCAGGTCGCATGGGTGCTAAGCCTTGCATAGCCTGGGCATTTTTTCAGATCGATAATGATGACCCAACTCGTGTTATCTGTAACATTTGTCAGCAAAAGCTAAGTAGAGGCCAAAAAATACATAGTTTGAGTACTTCATGCATGAACCGGCACATGGACATGAAGCATAAGTTGCAGTGGGAAGCTCAGTGTGCTACAATGCGGTCTAGCCGGCCGGGCCAACCACCGTCTGCCATATCTTGTGCATCCGCGGCCTCTTCATCCTCTGTGACTGGGGGGACAGCAGTCACACCTGTTTTGGGGCGCAGACCTGCCACCTCTTTACCCGCAACAGCCAGCGTGATTGGCAGGTCATCATTTTCTTTGGAGGTGGTAACACCAGCTGGTCTTGAGCGCTGTCCGACATCGATAGCACCACCTTTGGATCAAGGCAACCTAACATGTCAGCCTGCATCTTCCTCACAGACCGGCAGTTTGCCGGGGACACCCTTATCAACCCCGTCTAAGCACAATAGCCAGCCCTCGGTCCCTCAGATGTGGACAAGTAAAAGACCATTTCCTCCTAGCCATGAGAAAGCTAAGAGGTTGAATTTCACCATCTGCAAGCTCTTGGCTACAGAAATGCTGCCTTTCCGCCTGGTGGACACAGAGGATTTTCGAGACCTTATGTCCGTCGCAGTGCCCCAGTACCAGATGCCCAGTCGGCACTACTTCTCAAAGAAAGGTGTGCCTGCGCTCCACCAGCATGTCGCACACAACATCACCGCTTCTTTGAGAAACTCTGTGTGTGACAGGGTGCATTTCACCACAGACACTTGGACGAGTAGGCATGGACAGGGGCGTTACATGTCGCTGACTGGGCACTGGGTAACTATGGTGACAGCAGGACAAGGGGCTGCTGTCCAAGTCTTGCCGTCCCCACGAGTTGTGCGTCAATCCTCTTTATGTCATTTTTCCTCCACTGCTTCTGCCTCCTCAACCTCCTCTCGGTCTTCCACCTGCACCCAAAGCCTGTCTGGTCATGCCACAAGCTTTCTAACTGCGCAGAAGGGATCCTGCACACCTCCTTACTATGCTGGCAGTAGGGCTCAACGTCATCAGGCGGTTTTTACATTGAAATGTCTGGGAAATGTGAGTCACACAGCTGAGGAGTTGTGGTCAGCTCTGGAGAACCAATTTCATGAATGGTTGTCACCACTGGACCTGAAACCAGGGAAGGCCGTGTGCGACAATGCTGCAAACCTGGGTGCGGCCCTTCGCCGGGGCAATGTCACACACGTGCCTTGTATGGCTCACGTGTTGAACCTGGTTGTCCAGCAATTTTTAGCCCACTATCCCAGACTAGATGGCCTTCTGCAGAGGGCACGGTCGCTGTGTGCTCACTTCCGCCGTTCGCATCCCGCAGCTCAGCGACTTACATCTTTACAGAAGTCGTTGGGCCTGCCACTTCACCGGCTAAAATGCGATGTGCCTACCCGGTGGAATTCAACTCTGCACATGTTGCAGCGACTGTGGCAGCACCGACAAGCCCTGGTGCAATACGTTCTGACGTATAGCCTGGGCCAACGAGATTCAGAGGTGGGGCAAATCACGCTGGAGGAGTGGTCTCAGATCAGGGACCTATGCACCCTTCTGCACAGTTTTGAAATGGCGACGAAGATGTTTAGTGCTGACGATGCCATTATCAGCATGACTATTCCGGTGATTTACATGCTGGAGCACATGTTAAACAGAATTCGGAGTCAGGTGGTGGCACAAGAGGAGGTGGAGGAAGTAGAGGAGGAGGAGTTGTATGCGGAAGGGCTAACATCTGCAAGGTCCAGACGGTCGGCAGCACCAAGGCGGCAGGCATGTGAGGGTGGGGGAGATGATTTTACCAGGGCGCATGGTAGCAGCCAAACTAGTGAGGAAGGTGCAGGAGCCCAGGAAGAAGTGGAGGACGAACTGATGGAAGACTCATCAGATGAGGGAGACCTTGATCACATTTCTGTTGTGCGAGGTTGGGGGGAGAGGACAGAGGAAGGAAGCATGATTGTTACCTCGCCACCAACACAACAGGGACTTGGTGCTCCTGGATGCGCAACACACATGAGTGCCTTCTTGCTGCACTACCTGCAACATGACCCTCGAATTGTGAGAATTAGAAATAATCCTGACTACTGGGTTGCCACACTGTTAGATCCCCGGTACAAAAGTAAATTTTCAGAAATTATTCCTGCCATAGAAAGGGATGCACGCATGCAGGAGTATCAGCAGAGACTGTTGCTGAATCTTACATGTGCTTTTCCACAAAATACCAGTGGTGCACGTAGTGAATCTCACAGTTCCAACTTGCCAACCGTGGGACCGTCAAGTGTTCAGCACTCAAACCGTAACAGAACCACAGTATCTGCTGGTAACATCAATTTTGCGGAATCATTTCACCACTTTTTTAGCCCATCCTTTGCAAGGCCACAGGAGACAAGAAGTCTGACACATAGTCAACGCCTAGAGACGATGGTACAGGAGTATCTCCAAGTAAACATTGAAGCCACGACTGTGTCACTGGACCCTTGCTCTTTTTGGGCTTCCAATCTGGATAAATGGCCGGAGCTAGCCACTTACGCCTTGGAGATCTTGTCATGCCCCGCAGCCAGCGTTCTGTCTGAACGTGTGTTCAGCGCTGCTGGTGGTGTGCTGACAGATAAGCGCACGCGGCTCTCCACTGATAATGTAGACAGACTCACGTTCATAAAGATGAACAAATCATGGATCCGAAATGACTTTTCTACCCCTGTGTCATCCTGGGGAGAGTAAAAGCTTGATGATTGGTTAAAATCACCCTACCAACCGTTTTAAGCTTTCAAATTACTAATCATGTTTATCTGTATCTTGACTGGAAAATAATTTGGGCTTTGTAGCAGTGTGCAGCACTGATCCTATTAGGCCATCTATAATAAGCTTCACCAGATTTAAAATTAAAAATAATTTTTAGCTGCATCTAGCCCGGAAAATAATTTTGGGGCTCCGAGATGCGCAAGACACATAAGTGCCTTCTTGCTGCACTACCTGCAGCATGACCCTCATATTGTCAGAATTCGAAGTAATCATGACTACTGGGTTGCCACACTCTTAGATCCCCCAAACTTTTCGATCAACCTTTTCATTTTAATAAAGACCAAAAAAATGGTCATTTTTGAAATTATAAGCATTAGCAGGTTGTTAGAAACTGAAATCAAACAGTTTTCAACTCAAAACTTTATTCTAGGTGATGTTACATTTTCACATAGGACCCCTTGTTCGAAAGGAGCTTCTGAACTCTCTCGTCCATTGAATTTGTCAGGTTTTGGATGGTTTCTGCTTCAATTGTTTTGCATGAGGACAGAATACCCTCCCAGAGCTGTTGCTTAGATGTGAACTGCCTCCCGCCATCATAGACACTCCTTTTAATGATGCTCCAAAGGTTCTGAATGGGGTAGAGGTCAGGGGAGCATGGGGGTCACACCATAAGTTTGTCCCCTTTTATGCCCATATCAGCCAGAGATGCAGATGTTTTATGTGCAGCATGAGATGTTGCATTATCATGCAGAAAAATGATCTTGCTGTGAAATACACGGTTCTTCTTCTTGAACCATGGCAGAAAGTGCTGTTTGAGAAAATCCACATACATTATGGAGTTCATCTTTAGCGCCTTCAGGGATCCTAAAGGGGCTGACAATCTCTCTCCCCATGATTCCAGCCCAAAACATTACTCCACCTCCTCCTTGTTGGCGCTGTAGCCGTGTTTGCGTGGGGTGTCCATCAACCAGCCATCCTCCACTCCATTCATCTGGACCATCGAGCGCTGCACGGCAGTCATCCGTGAACAAAACAGTTTTGAAATCAGTCTTCATGTAATGTTTGGCCCACTGGAGCCGTTTCTGCTTGTGTGAAGTGGATAGAGGAGGTCGACAGGATGGCGTATGCACAGCTGCAAACCTCTGAAGGACCCTGCATCTTGTTGTTCGGGGGACGTTGGAGGCACAAGCAGCTTCAAAAACTTGTCTGCTGCTATGACAAGGCTTTTTTGCCGCTGCTCTTTCAACCTGACGTAATTGCCTGTAGGAAAGAGTCCTCAATTTGCCCTTATCAGCACGCACACGTGTGTACTGTGAATCAGCTACATACTTCTTGATTGCCAAGACACTTCATCCTGATCATCGCACAATGTTGATTGTAGTCATGCCTTGACCTAAACACTCCACAATTTGTTGCTTCTCAGCAGCCGACACATCCTTTTTCTTTCCCATTTTGGCAGAAAATGTAGGCTGCTTAATAATGTGAGAGAGCCTTCTTAAGTAGTCTTGCCTTTCATTGGACACACCTGCCAAACTAATTAGCACAGGTGTCTGCAATTGCTTAAAGTGATATAAAGAGCCCTGACACACATCACCATCAATGAGTTTAACTGACAAACAAACAAATTCTTCCCTTATCACTCCTAAACACTTTTTGCATAATAATTTGGAACGCGGTGTACATGTGCTTTTCCACAAAACACCAGTGGTTCACGTAGTGAATCTTACAGTTCTAACTTGCCAACCGTGGTCTGTATGGAATTGTTCAATAAAGGGCCCAAAATTAAGATAACATAGATGGGAGAGGTCTCTATGAATAGGAATTCCTAAGTATTTGATACCCTGTGAGGGCCAGGCAAAGGGAAAGTTGGACTGGATGGAATCCTATATGGATTTAGGGAGGGAGACATCGAGGGCCTCAGACTTCGCTGCATTGATTTTAAAATTTTACCATGTAACAAAGTGATCTATTTCAGCCATAACAGCAGGGATGGATATATGTGATTGAGTGATATATACTAGGACATCATCAGCAAATAGAGAGCACTTGTACTCGGTGCCTCCCACCTCAATCCACCTAATATTGGGGTTATGGCGAATTGATGAGAGCAGGTGCTCCGTCACTAGGATGTATAAGAGAGGGGACAGAGGACATCCCTGCCTTGTCCCATTGGTGATTGTGAAAGGTGATGAAAATGTTCTGACGCACCCCCTGGGCCTTGGGACACCCGGAGCCGGACCCTTTTTGGTGGATGCTGGTGGTTGTAGTCTTCGTGGCGGCGATCCGGTTCCGTGGCTCAGGGCGGTCAAACCAGTGGCGGAACTATTTATGTGGTTTTCATGTTTAAATGTCCGACTACGCCACCCGTGGATTGCGGTCAGAGTGAACCGCCGCTACAGGGCAGACCGCTAAGGCTGGTGTTGTGGGTGCAGCAGAGCGTAGCATAACTCCCCACGGGAGGAGTATAGCCTCAGGGCAGTGTATGCGGAGGATGGGGGTGATGGTGCAGGGCAGCAGCAGTAACGACACGGAGTCAGTGATGCAGTTCAGGGCCTTTACTCACAGTTCTTATTATCCAGACCACGTCTGCAGGTAACGGCTGCCCACGTCGTACTGTGCTCACCAGGTGAGGGGCTCAGACAACTCCCAGATAACTTTGGAGCGCTTCACAGGACCCCCTTTGTGTGTCCTTTGTCTGGCCTTTCTTACCAACACTTCTGTCCGGCTGCCTCGGGCCTCCTCTTGGTAAACTTGGCGCCAGTTTCCCTGACCCTAGGTGGTGCCTTCCTAGCGGGTGGAGCAAGGGGCTGCGCCACATAAAATGTCAGAGCCTCCGGTTTCTAGCTGAGGGTCGTTTCCTGCCTCCACTAGTTCGGGGACCGGTCTCCCCCTTTGGCCTGACCCCTCCACGCAGGTGGATTCGGGCGTGCGGTGGCGACTCGCCCGTCCGCACCCCTGGGATCCCTTCATTCCTCGTTCCTGGAGCCTTCTCCGCTCCTCTTCCTTCCTTCTCCCTCTTGCAGGCCTGGGCCTCTGTTACTAGGCCCGCCTCCGGAGGAGAGCTCATGCAGAGCCCCTGCTCCCTGCCACTTCTGCTCAGACTTCTCTGCACTGAACTAAGATGGTGCCCACCTTTTATACTCCCTTCTCAATGCACCCAGGAACTGCTTCCTCCCTGCTCCTGCACTGCAGGGTTCCCCTTCCTCAGTGTTCCCTCCCCCCACTCCAGCCAGGGACAGGGACTGTCGTGCCCATCTCAGGGGCATATTGGTCGCCCTGCCCCACGGCAATGTGGTGTAATGCATGCAGGTGTCGGGTCCTGATCCACACTCCATCCTTATCTGAGAGTGAGATATCACACCTCTGGGTGAGGTGCAATACGTCTGTAGCAACCGAGCCCTCGGTGCTACAGTTCCATTTATCTTCAGCCTAGGTGACGTATTGTGATACAGGGCCGTGATTTTGGCTATAAAAGGGTCCCCTAGACCCCTACCCCAAGCTTTTTAAGAGAATCATATATGGCGTGCCAGGAGACTCTATGGAATGCTTTCTCAGCATCCAACGAGAGTATCTACTTACAAATTTTTAACTGCATCTAGCCCAGGAAATATTTTGTGCCTAGTAGCAGTGTCTGATAGTCAGCAGATTATCCCGGCTGTTAAGCAAGCTACACCACCTGTAGTTTGGACACTTAATTTTTTCAAAGGAAATGCTTCGGGACCACGGGATACTTAGTGAAAAGCATCAGGAGGCACCCCAAGGCATAGGGGCTGGGACTGGCACTAGGATGCCTTGCGGTGGACAGCCGAGCTCAATCCTTATAAAAGCTTTTTAACTGCAGCAGCTTTAGTGGACGCTACTGGAGCTGGAATTACGTGGCTGCTGGCATGAGACTTGCCCTCCAATAGATCCTTGTAAATGGATTTAAAGTGTATTCATTCAAATTAGAGGGACAATTTAAATTAAAAAGCTTAGAGCTGCCTCCACCACAGGGGGGCTCTCTCGACCCACCAGCGGACAGGCACCAGTATTGGGAGAGGGGGGCTGGCCGTCAGGGTTCACCGCGGCTCTGGCACAAACGGAGGTGGCACGGGCAGGAGCGGACTGGCCGTCTCGGCTTCTCACTTTTTGGATTTTAGAAGGGCATGACATGCCTATATCTGTGTCTCCCCCTCCTTTTACTCCTCCACCTCTTTTCTTTTCGCATGACTATATGTACTTGTCACTTTTCCATGTGTTAGTTGTGTCTTCTGAGCAGTTTGTCAGCTTTTGGACACCTTTGAAGGTGTTTTCTATGTGTTTCTATGTGTTTTTGTTTGCCTGCCATTGGTTTTAACGGTGTTCGAAGGTGTTCGACGAACAGTTCGACGAACAGTTCGGCGAACACACGGGTGTTCGACGAACCGAACCGAACTCGAACACTACGGGGGTGGCTCAACACTACTCCTGGGTCCCACAGTGCTTTTACCAGGAGTCCTTCTAGCTGCCACTGTGTAAAGCACCTTTCACCAATTAGGCTGATGAGGCTATCTTTACTGATCGAGGAATCCTCCTACCATCATTTGATCTCCGATCTGGGCATTAAGTAACTGATGCCCCTGTCTCTCTTGTAGCTGTTGTAGATGGGAACACACTTGGGGATAGTACTGACGCAGCTGTTTCATCTCATGCGCCGTTCTGGGGTTTGGTGAGATTTGGATTTGTTTCTGGGGTCTCCTCCGTGTCGCGGTTATCAGTCGCCCTGCACTGGCAACCTCCTGCCTTTTAAACCAAACGACCGTGACCATTGGCATTCCTTGGCATAATGTTCTTCCTCATCACATCTTAGACAGTGGGCACACACCGTACTCTGATTTGATGAATGGCACGCTTCAAAAGCCAGGTATCTTCTGTTTTAGAACCCACTCATGGGTCTGAGGGATACCGGTTCTGGCCTGGAATGAATCAACTTTTTCACCTCAATCAACTCGGCTCACAGTTCTCCTATTATTTTCTCCCAGTCAGCGCTGGTGGTCCTCTCTTTTGTTGATGCTTTAAGGCTCCCTTTCGGAGGTGGCACCTCCATGATGATCTTCAGACTGGCCATCGGGGGTCTCCAACTTCAGCTGACTCATTTTGGTGATTTTCAGAGCAGAGCCTTTTTTTAACTTCTGTTCACTCTCTGACTCCAAACTAGCTGCCTCATTCATTTTTTCAATTAGGACTTCGTCCAGAATGCCAGGATCTTCTAGGTACTGTTTCAGCTGCAACTTGATGTCTTTGCTGATTAACCCTGTTGACAATGATCTCAAGAACTTCTTCTGGACTAGTCCAGCATCAAACTTCTCCTCCGCTTCTGGATGCAAACAGCAGTCTATCCTTCAGTTCAATTGATCTCAACAAGAAACTTTGGGGTGATTCATTATTTTTCTGTGAGAGGTTAATGAGTCGGTGGAACAATTCTCTCTTCTTTATAGTGCCCTTTTAAAATAATCTTAAGCTGTTGCAAGGTCAATTGACTGTTCATTTCTAGCATCCTATGGAGGTTCAGTCCTGGGCTGATCGCTTTCACCACCCCCTCAACGATCTCATTTGACTGGTAGCCTTTCTGTAAGCCTTCATTGATCTGGTGCAACAAGTTCATATAAGACATTTTGTCTTTCTGTTTAAACTCTCCAATTTGTCCCAGGATCTTGAATTCTTTCCTTATGGTGATGTGTGGTGTCAGAAAGGACTGTCTTCCTGATTTATCTAACCCGAGCAGGGTAAAGGTTCTGTCTAAGTCTGTCACCCGTTCAGAGGTTTTGGTCAGTTCTTGCAGGACTGTTGTTAGGGCTTTGAATTGTTCTTTCAATTCCTGTAGTTCTGTCTGCAGACGGAGATTCCCCCTTTTGATAATTGGTGCCATCCCTCCATCCTCCAACTTCAACCTGGTTAGAAACTGAGTTAGTTCCTGGAGGAATGTCCCCATGACATCTTCAGCTTCTTTCTCCCCCAGCTCATCCATTTTTGAATTAATGGCAGCTAATATTTGCCTGCGATGGTGTGCTTTAGAAATCTGTTCTCCTGACATCTTTATATGTTCTGCTACGGTTCTCAATTCTTCACAGGCTAACTGAAGATGCAGTTAACTAATTCTGTCCATTTGTATTTCCACAATAATTGCTGCTAGTGATTTTTCTTTAGGGCTAGTCCCCTTTAGCTGGTGTAGCAGAGTTGAATTGAGGTGCTGTGCTGCTGTGTTTTGCCAGACACATTTTCTCTTCTTCCTCTGAGTGCTAATTCCCTCTCAGGGTTCTCCGTATGAGCCACCAATGTAACACGCATGCCGCTAAGTTCAGATAGGGCGAGACGGGTTTCATGAATTCTTTAGAATCCTGGGGGAACCGTTACTCAGGGCGACCATAGGCTGCAGCTTCTCTCAGGCACACAAAGATTCAATTGCTGACCAGACACATCTGACAAGAGTCTTTTTCAACAGTTTAACAGTGGAATTTAATCTGAAGCACGGCCAGTGCAATTCAGGGATATTACAGCAATCTTCATTACAGTACAGTCTGAGTTTCTTGAGCAACCGGCTCCAGTAACAATACAGTAGTTACTTCACAAGGCACAGTATTACAGTCTCTTCAGTAGCATAACTCAGCTTAGATAAGATCTCTTAGCAGCACCCTTCTATGCATACACAACCGCAGGCTTTTCCTTCACAAGGACACAATAGGGGAGGGTTTGATGAGGGAGATGAGGGAGATGATCCCTGTGACACAATTCCTTCCAGTCCTTATCTTCCTGCCCGATAATACTCTGTACTGTTAGTTCATGAAGTTTATCTGACCTGTGTTTAGTTTTTCTTCTGATCTGAATCCTGTTCAGTTGCCTTCTGTCAGATCCAGATAACACCTTTCTCTTCAGCTTCAGTCAGACTACAATAACAAGTTCCCCACAATCACCCTGGGGCTCTGCTAAAACACTCCCTGTCTCTTTTGACTGTGTTAACCCCTCTAGTTGCTGGATGCTTCTGAAGCACAACACTTCCTGTCTCCTGTGCTTGTGTTATTTGTAACAGTTGCTGGATGCCTTTGAAGCAACAGCACTACTTCTGCATGTCACAATTGTGTTCACAAATTTCTCTGCCTGCCTAACTCCTGCTATCACTACAGAATACAGTATATGCAGCTGGATTAGTCCTCAGAATGACTGTTAGTTCAGAAGGATATGTATCCTGGTGTGGAAAACCTATGCCTAACTATTACACTGCCAATTCTTTCCCTCACACAGCAGCACCTCTCCCTACTCTGCCTGTCAGAAGGTTAGACTCCGACGAGAATATGGTCCCAGGTCTTATACAGACCTGATGACGCTATGCGGCCATCCAATCACTGTAATACCACAACCAAGATGGCTACGGCATTACAGTGAGTGGCAGACAATCCCTGCATGTTCACTGGCTCTCTAAAGAGCACCAAAAGAGACCCGAGCTCCCCCCCGAGCTTCCCGGAAATACTCGCCGAGTGCCGAGCATCTGGAGCAGTGAGATGCTCGGGCGAGTACTGAACAGTAGCGAGCACACTCACTCATCTCTAGTCAAAAGGTAATGCCAATGTCATCACAGGAGATCAGCATACTACTCAGAGCACAGAGCAGACACACACTACCACTTTGAGTCAGTGCAGATCTGCAATTTTTTCTCATGCCGATTCGGCTTCAGAAAACAAAATTACAGCATGCTGACTGCACTCGAATGTCATCTGAGTGCAGTCCCACTTACGTGGACACAGACAAGAGAGAAGATGGAGAAATTAAGTTCTCTGTGTTCTCCATACCTGTGCTCTGACAGAGTTTGAGCCGAGTGTCAATAGCATAATTGGATCGAATCTCTCACATGAGAGAACATACAGCCTAAAAGTAATACCAAAATCAACTCAGAGCTCTAAATGGTCTAAGTTCTGCAATGGCTGTGGTAAGTTAACATTTGATTAAAAATGGTTGCATAACAACCACGTCCGACATAATCTGCTTTAAGGCCTGCTTTTTCAACTTCAGAGAGTTTCAGTCTCCAGAAAGCAGTATTTCTCTATCTTTGGAGCATACTATATGAACTCATTGTGTACGAAGTGACCGTGATTTGATTTCCCTTCAGTACCCTATATTGTGTCTGTCTTGAATTTTATCTATCAGTCATCAAAATGGCTGCTTTAAAGGGAGCTGTCCTCTTTCCGCAAACATGCCTATATTGCTCTGTTATGTGCTCAAAAACCCACTGAGCTTTACCTACCCTTACCGGGTCCAGAACTTAATCTCTGCTGCCGCATCCGTCTCTATTGATGTGTTCCAACAGTGACATCATGTCGACAGCACTCCAACCAATCACAGAGCTCAGTGGCTTGAGCTGACTACATCGGCACAGCTTCAGTGATTGGTTTCAGCAGTAATGTGACTTCAACAGTTGGGTTGGTAAGTAATGATAATTTTTTTTCATTTTACACATAAATGAACCTAAGGGCAAAAGTTTGTTGCACTTGAAAACCCTTTTAAAATGTCCAGTCTTTTTAATTAATTTTATTTAATGTAAAATAGTGAATTAAGCAGCTGACTGGTCGATCTTGTGACTTGACCTACTGTGCTCACTATGATTGGTCAGAACCCAAAAAGCAGCTCTTGTCCAGACTTATTCAAGCCAACCTTTTCATTAACTGAAAACTTTGAGCTCCAAAAACAGTTAACGATGACATGTAAAACATGGACATATAGCAAAAACTAATTCTAATTAAAACTCTGGAAAAACCATCAATGTTGCATCCTAAATTGCTAAGAATAATTGCTCTGAGACATAGAAGCTACATTGCTACTATAAAAAATTATGAAAGCGCTACAAAATGTACACATGAAATATTTCACATTTTTTTCTATAATATTGATATGAAAAATTACAGTAAAGGAAGGTACTTAGCACATAGATTGGCCAATATATGTGTGCCCAACAGCAAGCATCAAGGCATCCTTCATTGTTGGGTCCCTGTCCTTCTCTGTCACCTCTCCTGGGCTGAAATGAAAGCCTGCAATTTATGGGTCAGGACCGAACCAGCTAACTAGTTAAAATCACCTGAGGCTGATGGGGATGAGAGTGAATATGCCAAGAAGACAATCTATGCTCTACTGTAAGTACGTTCCTTTACTGTAATTTCATATTAATATTACAGAAAAAAAAAATGAAATATTTAATGTGTACATTTTGTAGCGCTTTCATAATTTTCTACAGTAGCAATGTAGAATCTATGTCTCAGAGCATTTACTCTTAGCAATTTACTTATCATAATATCGTTTATCCAGTCTTTTTTTTTTTGCTATCCTACAGTTAAAATAAACCTGAGACACATTTCAGCCAATGTCATTGTATTATATTTTAAAAGTAGTAATTGTTTTAATTTGATTTTTTCATAAATCAATAGTACGTGTGAAAATAAGAAACTATGTAATATACAGTATACTGTCAGAGAAATCTGCTTCTTTCTTTTCCTGGACTGATCATTTATTCTTAAAATTCTCAATTCATGGATATCTGTCTTCAGTGAATAAAAGTTTTCCTATTACTAAGATAGGAGATGACAGTTGGTGCCCTCTAAAGTTCTATTGTAAACTGTAACTGTCCCTTCAGGAGAACGTTCACCAATAGATGTGTGTCTACTTCTAGATCCTTCTCCCCATCCAAAATTACATCTGGTGCTTTTAAAAGTCTATCTCAGTAACGTGAAAATCTATCTTCACTGAATACAGATTTTACCTATGAATTGGGAAAAAAAGAGGAGAAAGAAGAGAAAGAAATATACCTTATTTCTTTGATAAGATTGATTTTGATTTATGAAATAAAATTAAAACAATAGTGACTCTTTAAATGGTTCTTACTTTGTACCTTACAAGTTTTCTACTTCATCATTAATTTAATATCTAACACAGGCTGAGAATAAATTCCAGAGATCTTGAATCACAGAAGGTTATTCATTCCCTGCTTTACTTAAATACCTAGGCTTAGTTTGTCCATTGCCCCTAATACAGAATAGGCCAATAAACTGCAAGCCAATGCATTTCACAGCAGGTTACAGTATACACAAAGCAGAGAACAAGTTGCAATGTTTCGAAAGAAAATAAAAAAGATGATATTTAGAGAACATGTATCCGCTTTGTTGTGTAAACCTCATGTAAAAGCTGCACACTCATAGGAAAAACTCTGGAAATTTTAAATCATATTACCAGGTTAAAGAAAGGGTAATACAGGTATTTTTAAGATAGACTACATTACAGGCAATAATTTTAACTTCAGTTTCATGTAGTAATTATATATTTTGGAAACCTAGTAATGATTGTTTTGACATGATACCAATTTCTGCAAGATATTATTATATAAAAAATGTATCAATGGTTTTAGCCTCTTCTCTGAGCTACTTCTCCATAAACATGAGTCAGCATGGAAGAACTATATCCGCAAGATCCGCTTTACAGACAATAGATTACAGAAAATATTTTAATTGAATGTTGGGCTGCCATAATTATAAGAGTAATTAGAGATAAAATGAGGCCATGTTGCTGTACATAGCCATGACTTACAATCCAGTGGAAACTACTTGTAATACTGGGTAAAATTTGAGGATGTGTGAATAGTTTAGGGGAGAAAAATATACTTGACCAATGTAAAAAGTATGTGTTCAAGCGAGAGACATGATAAGTGGTGAGCGTCTGCTCACCGCCACATTCAGATTTCATCTTGGCACTGTAGGTGATGACTTTAAGATTTATTGCTCTAAAGACAGCTAAGGTTAGTTTAGTCGTTTTACATAAAGCTGAGCTAGCAAACCTATAATATTGGCAAGACCAAACTTCTTCATGTGACAGAACTGCTTCATCCTATCCCTTATGTCTCGCCTCTTCTTTCATGCACTTTTTCATTCCTTCCATCTAAATTCAAATTCTCTCAAAGGTTCTCCCAGTTTAGAATACTACAGTAAAACTATTAGGGTATGTGCACACGATGCAGAAATGAAGCAGAAAATTTCTGCATCATTTCTGCATCTCCCTGGCAGAAAAAACGCATGCAGATTGTGCATGCGTTTTTCCTGCAGAATACATGCGGATCCACATGCAGATTCACATGCGTTTCCGCATGCAGATTGACAAGCGCTTTCCAGGCGATGTTAGCATCACCTGGAAAGTGCTTGATAACTAGGTCACACTATATAAATCCATGCAAACAGCATGGATTTATACAGTGTGAACCGAGAGCGTGTATATACTTACCTCCGATCGCCCGCGCTGTCCTGCTCAATCTGTTCTCCCGGCTGCCGGCAACTTTGAATTGAAAGACCTGCCGACGTCAGCGTCACGTGACCCGTCACATGACTCTGACGTCACCGCAGGTCCTACAACTCACTGCAAAGTGCCGGGAACCAAGCGGGAGCGCTGCGCGGGCCGACAGAAGGTAAGAATACATTATTTTTTATTTTATTCTTCTTTTTACAGCTTTTTTAATGGTACCTGGGTGTGGATGAGACTCTCCTCTCCTCCACACCCGGGTACCATCCGCACATTAGAACGCACCAATTACGCAAGTACAGATGCTGTCTTGCGGAATTGGCGCGTTCTAATGCAAGTCAATGGCGGCGAAATCGCCGCGTTTCCGCAAAATTAATTGACATGCTGCGGATTTTTGACCGCAGCGTTAACGCTGCGGAAAAATCCGCATCATGGGCACAGCACATGCGGATTTCCATTGGGGAACATTGCTTCCCTTCTACCATGCGTTTTTCATGCGTTTCCGCGGCGTTTACGCAACTGCAAAAACGCCGCGGAAACGCATGAAATACGCATCGTGTGAACACAGCCTTAGACATTATCAGCTTTACAGGGCGCTACCACCAGTAGTCAGCATCGCTCAAATGTATGTAGTGTGTACTATACCTGATAAATAGGCACCATGGAAGAAACTTTTACATATGTTCAACATTAGCATTTCTTCACTATATTATACATAATCTAGTTCTGACATTAAAAAGCCAAAACAACACTATATTTAGTTCATTAAGCATCCCAAAAAATCTCGCTGAAAACCAGAGTATATCAGCCCAATTTTAATAAAAATATAAACTTTATTGGAAGAACAAATTGTATGGAAAATAATATAACATATAAATCTAAAAGGTGAGAGACTGTGTAGGCTATACAGGCAATGTGTTAAAAAACTCTTAAAGAAGCTCTCCCATGACATTTTTTACTTCCTAAATCTGTGTAAATGTGTATTTAATGTAGCATAATATAGTTACCAATATTCCTTATTTTGATGTGCCTCTCCGGTCCTCTTCTCATTCACATATCAGAGATCTTACATAGCAATGGAAGTACAACATTTTAAATGCCATATCTATGAAATTTGAATTTAACATAATCTTTGGATATATCCATGATCAGGAAACATATTTCTATCTGTGGCTACTAAAATTGCAAATGTTTTGGTATCTGGCAACCCACAGGGACGCAATATCTCCTTGTAATATGGATATGCAGTGGCGAGCAAAAATGTAACAATGTTTTGAACTTTTGACTTTAAGGCTCCATATCTTACAATCCACTACTGCTTCTAATGTGAGAGAACCATCATTTTATAGACAATCATCTTGGCTTTCTTATACATACATTTGAATTGGAACTATTTAACATATGATTAGTCATGCCGTTTCCTGTCATGTCACTGCATTGTTACTATTTTGCTCCTGGTGGTGTAAAATCGTTTTCTTCTAGTATACTACAGATTACAACATGTTCTCACATCTCCTAATAGCTCAGTGTCTTATTAGCTTGATTCTCAAGCAAAAGGTCACTCGTTTAAATCGAGGAGAGGCCATGAAGAAGATTTCCCAAGAAAAGAGGAACAGTATCATCCAGCTCATCGATAGTGGTCTCTCGGGCAAGAAAATTGCTAAACTGCATCATGTGAATGCTATGACAATTGGAAGAATACAAAATTAAATCTATCCATCTATTTTAAAGCCAAGAGGTGGACATCCAAGCAAAATATTGGAGTCAACAAGTCGGCTCGTCACAAGGTCTATCAGTTCTGGCGTGACAAACACAGCACTGAAGGTGGTTCGGATGCTTTGTAATAGTGAGATCACAGTTGTCCATGCAAGCAACATGTGATGAATGTTACACAAGTCTTGAATGGTGGCGCAAAAGAAGGTGAAGAAGCCTCGACTTCAATATCGTCATAAGAAGCAGAGGCTAGAGTTTGCAAAGAAGTATGAAAAGTGGACAGTAAAAGATTGGAAATCTGTGATTTGGAGCGATGAGACAAAAGTAATAGACTAGGCTCTGATGGGTACAAATGGGTCTGTAAGAAACAAGGGAAAAAGGGGCTAACAGATTGAGAAATTGAAGGAACTGTCAGGTTTGGTGGAGGAAGCCTGCTGATATGTGGTTGTTTCTCCACCAAAGGAAGTGAATACTTTACCAGGATTGATGGTAGTCTCAATGCTGAGCTATATGTGAGTATCCTACAAGACAAGTTATTTTGTACAGTCCAGCACTACGGTTATAAAAAGGATGACATAGTGTGCCAGCAAGACAATGACCTGAAGCTAATGTTGAGATTGGTGAAGAAATTGCTCAATAACAATGAAGTAGAGGAGCTTCATTGGCCCCACAGTCCTCAGACCTCAACCCCATCGAACACTTGTGGTAGAGTTGAAGAAAAAGCTGTATACATTCCCAACCAGTATGCACTAACTTTGAGAACTTGTAGAAGAGACCTGGGATCAGATTTCGGTCGAGACATGCTTGCATCTGATCGAGAGCATGCCCAGAAGAATTCAGGCAGTGTTGAAAAACAAAGGTGGATTTATAAAATACTAACAAAATAATAAAAATTAAAACCTAGATTTTTAGAAGCAAAACAGTAACAATGCAATGACATGACAAGAATCTGCATAATTAATCATATGCAAAATAGTTTCAAGTCAAATTTATGTATGAGCTAATATGATTGTCTATAAAATGATGGTAGTTTCACGATTAAAGCAGTAGTGGATGGTGAGATATTGAGCCTGAAAGTCAAAAAATCAAACCATTACTATCATTTTGCTCATCAGTGTATCATATTCATGTGTGGTATTTATAGAATGCTTGAAGAATGTTTGGTAAGATGACAATCATATTAATTCTCTAGGAGGTTTCGGGGGGAAAATTGATCGACAGCAGAAATATGGCCTAAAACTGGATTAGAAATGAATTTAATCAGTCATCACACCTACATTCAGCTGTCGTAGGTAGAGATGAGCGTTGTTCGACTCGAACTGTTCGCCAATCTCAAATTCGAGCTGTTTTGGGCGGTGTTCGAGCCGTTCGGCGAACACGAACGATTTGAGAAAAATTCGGCTGTTCGAGGTTATGTTCGATAACTGTTCGTGCACCAAAATCATAACTGAATTTTTTCTCAGTAATGATGAAAATTAATGTTAATACGCAGTTTGAGTGTACAGCGGGCGGGGGGAGGGGCAGGGGATGGATCTCTGCAGGAATAATGAAGATCTCCATTTTTTTTTCTCTTTCCCGCATTTACAGTGGGGAGGAGCAATCTGTCAGCCTATCAGCAGCGCACACACGGAGCGAAGTGCTTTTTTTCACACAAGCAAGGGCATGTGTCATTGGCAGTGTATGTCACATGTCCTTGCCCTATAAGACCAAGCCATTTTCCCCGTCGCCACCATTTTCTCACTGCTGCAGCTGCGTGTTAGACGGAACCGCTGTTGCTGTGTGCGCTATACCTTGTTAATTTCAAGCCAATTTTCGCACAAATCTACGGATAGCTTGGGAGTAGGGAATAGTTGTGATTGCAGTCCTTTTAAGGACTAGGTTACAGCATTTCCTACGACTTTTATCAGGCAGGTCTGTGCTCTTAAATAGATAGTTTGTGGGAGTAAAGACTAATTGTAATTGCAGTCCTTTTCAGGACTAGGTTACATCAGTTCCTATCAGTTTTTGCCAGGCAGGTCTGTGCCAGTGCTGTGCAAGTTTTTTCAACAGCATTTGGCTGAATCTAGCAAAGCTAATCCTTTTTGGCCTATTGCAGAGTGTGTTAGTCAGTGGAGTAGCCTATCTGTGTTGCAAGATATACCACCTGTGTATAGAATACCAATATTTTTACTGCACCTAGTGAAGTAAAATCTTTTGGGCATAGCATCATTCTATTAGTCCATCTATACTGACCTCCATCAGGTTGAAAATTGAATATAATTTTTTTCTGCATCTAGCTCTGAAAGAATATTTGGGCTTCTAACAGTGTGTGGGACTTGTTCTATTAGTCCATCTATACTGACCTCCATCAGGTTGCAAACTGAATATAATTTTTTTATGCATCTAACTCTGAAAAAATATTTAGCCTTCCAGCAGTGTGTGGGACTTTTTCGATTAGTAAATCTATACTGATCTCCATCACGTTGCAAATTCAAAATAATTTTTTGTCTGCATCTAGCTCTGAAAAAATATTTGGCCTTCTAGCAGTGTGTGGGACTTTCTCTATTAGTTCATCTATACTGATCTCCATCAGGTTGCAAATTAAAAATAATTTTTATCTGCATCTACCTCTGAAAAAATATTTGGGCTTCTAGCTGTGTGTGGGACTTGTTCTATTAGTCCATCTATACTGACCTCCATCAGATTGCAAACTGAATATAATTTTTTTCTGCATCTAGCTCTGAAAAAATATTTGGCCTTCTAGCAGTGTGTGGGACTTTCTCTATTAGTCCATCTATACTGACCTCCATCAGGTTGCAAATTAAAAATAATTTTTATCTGCATCTAGCTCCGAAAAAATATTTGGCCTTCTAGTAGTGTGTGGGACTTGTTCTATTAGTCCATCTATACTGACCTCCATCACGTTGCAAATTCAAAATAATTTTTTGTCTGCATCTAGCTCTGAAAAAATATTTGGCCTTCTAGCAGTGTGTGGGACTTTCTCTATTAGTCCATCTATACTGACCTCCATCAGGTTGCAAATTAAAAATAATTTTTATCAGCATCTACGTCTGAAAAAATATTTGGGCTTCTAGCTGTGTGTGGGACTTGTTCTATTAGTCCATCAATACTGACCTCCATCAGGTTGCAAACTGAATATAATTTTTTTCTGCATCTAGCTCTGAAAAAATATTTGGCCTTCTAGCAGTGTGTGAGACTTTCTCTATTAGTCCATCTATACTGACCTCCATCAGGTTGAAAATTAAAAATAATTTTTATCTGCATCTAGCTCTGAAAAAATCTTTGGCCTTCTAGCAGTGTGTGGGACTTTCTCTATTAGTCCATCTATACTGACCTCCATCAGGTTGCAAATTAAAAATAATTTTTTGTCTGCATCTAGCTCTGAAAAAATATTTGGCCTTCTAGCAGTGTGTGGGACTTTCTCTATTAGTCCATCTATACTGACCTCCATCAGGTTGCAAACTGAATATAATTTTTTTCTGCATCTACCTCTGAAAAAATATTTGGGCTTCTAGCTGTGTGTGGGACTTGTTCTATTTGTCCAACTATACTGACCTCCATCAGGTTGCAAACTGAATATAATTTTTTTCTGCATCTAGCTCTGAAAAAATATTTGGCCTTCTAGCAGTGTGTGGGACTTGTTCTATTAGTCCATCTATACTGACCTCCATCACGTTGCAAATTCAAAATAATTTTTTGTCTGCATCTAGCTCTGAAAAAATATTTGGCCTTCGAGCAGTGTGTGGGACTTTCTCTATTAGTCCATCTATACTGACCTCCATCAGGTTGCAAATTAAAAATAATTTTTATCTACATCTACCTCTGAAAAAATATTTGGGCTTCTAGCTGTGTGTGGGACTTGTTCTATTAGTCCATCTATACTGACCTCCATCAGGTTGCAAACTGAATATAATTTTTTTCTGCATCTACCTCTGAAAAAATATTTGGGCTTCTAGCTGTGTGTGGGACTTGTTCTATTTGTCCAACTATACTGACCTCCATCAGGTTGCAAACTGAATTTAATTTTTTTCTGCATCTAGCTCTGAAAAAATATTTGGCCTTCTAGCAGTGTGTGGGACTTGTTCTATTAGTCCATCTATACTGACCTCCATCACGTTGCAAATTCAAAATAATTTTTTGTCTGCATCTAGCTCTGAAAAAATATTTGGCCTTCGAGCAGTGTGTGGGACTTTCTCTATTAGTCCATCTATACTGACCTCCATCAGGTTGCAAATTAAAAATAATTTTTATCTACATCTACCTCTGAAAAAATATTTGGGCTTCTAGCTGTGTGTGGGACTTGTTCTATTAGTCCATCTATACTGACCTCCATCAGGTTGCAAGCTGAATATAATTTTTTTCTGCATCTACCTCTGAAAAAATATTTGGGCTTCTAGCTGTGTGTGGGACTTGTTCTATTTGTCCAACTATACTGACCTCCATCAGGTTGCAAACTGAATTTAATTTTTTTCTGCATCTAGCTCTGAAAAAATATTTGGCCTTCTAGCAGTGTGTGGGACTTTCTCTATTAGTTCATCTATACTGATCTCCATCAGGTTGCAAATTAAAAATAATTTTTATCTGCATCTACCTCTGAAAAAATATTTGGGCTTCTAGCTGTGTGTGGGACTTGTTCTATTAGTCCATCTATACTGACCTCCATCAGATTGCAAACTGAATATAATTTTTTTCTGCATCTAGCTCTGAAAAAATATTTGGCCTTCTAGCAGTGTGTGGGACTTTCTCTATTAGTCCATCTATACTGACCTCCATCAGGTTGCAAATTAAAAATAATTTTTATCTGCATCTAGCTCCGAAAAAATATTTGGCCTTCTAGTAGTGTTTGGGACTTGTTCTATTAGTCCATCTATACTGACCTCCATCACGTTGCAAATTCAAAATAATTTTTTCTCTGCATCTAGCTCTGAAAAATATTTGGCCTTCTAGCAGTGTGTGGGACTTTCTCTATTAGTCCATCTATACTGACCTCCATCAGGTTGCAAATTAAAAATAATTTTTATCAGCATCTACGTCTGAAAAAATATTTGGGCTTCTAGCTGTGTGTGGGACTTGTTCTATTAGTCCATCTATACTGACCTCCATCAGGTTGCAAACTGAATATAATTTTTTTCTGCATCTAGCTCTGAAAAAATATTTGGCCTTCTAGCAGTGTGTGGGACTTTCTCTATTAGTCCATCTATACTGACCTCCATCAGGTTGAAAATTAAAAATAATTTTTATCTGCATCTAGCTCTGAAAAAATCTTTGGCCTTCTAGCAGTGTGTGGGACTTTCTCTATTAGTCCATCTATACTGACCTCCATCAGGTTGCAAATTAAAAATAATTTTTTGTCTGCATCTAGCTCTGAAAAAATATTTGGCCTTCTAGCAGTGTGTGGGACTTTCTCTATTAGTCCATCTATACTGACCTCCATCAGGTTGCAAACTGAATATATTTTTTTTCTGCATCTACCTCTGAAAAAATATTTGGCTTCTAGCTGTGTGTGGGACTTGTTCTATTAGTCCATCTATACTGACCTCCATCAGGTTGCAAACTGAATATAATTTTTTTCTGCATCTACCTCTGAAAAAATATTTGGGCTTCTAGCTGTGTGTGGGACTTGTTCTATTTGTCCAACTATACTGACCTCCATCAGGTTGCAAACTGAATATAATTTTTTTCTGCATCTAGCTCTGAAAAAATATTTGGCCTTCTAGCAGTGTGTGGGACTTGTTCTATTAGTCCATCTATACTGACCTCCATCACGTTGCAAATTCAAAATAATTTTTTGTCTGCATCTAGCTCTGAAAAAATATTTGGCCTTCGAGCAGTGTGTGGGACTTTCTCTATTAGTCCATCTATACTGACCTCCATCAGGTTGCAAATTAAAAATAATTTTTATCTACATCTACCTCTGAAAAAATATTTGGGCTTCTAGCTGTGTGTGGGACTTGTTCTATTAGTCCATCTATACTGACCTCCATCAGGTTGCAAACTGAATATAATTTTTTTCTTCATCTACCTCTGAAAAAATATTTGGGCTTCTAGCTGTGTGTGGGACTTGTTCTATTTGTCCAACTATACTGACCTCCATCAGGTTGCAAACTGAATTTAATTTTTTTCTGCATCTAGCTCTGAAAAAATATTTGGCCTTCTAGCAGTGTGTGGGACTTGTTCTATTAGTCCATCTATACTGACCTCCATCACGTTGCAAATTCAAAATAATTTTTTGTCTGCATCTAGCTCTGAAAAAATATTTGGCCTTCTAGCAGTGTGTGGGACTTTCTCTATTAGTCCATCTATACTGACCTCCATCAGGTTGCAAATTAAAAATAATTTTTATCTGCATCTACCTCTGAAAAATATTTGGGCTTCTAGCTGTGTGTGGGACTTGTTCTATTAGTCCATCTATACTGACCTCCATCAGGTTGCAAACTGAATTTAATTTTTTTCTGCATCTAGCTCTGAAAAAATATTTGGCCTTCTAGCAGTGTGTGGGACTTTCTCTATTAGTCCATCTATACTGACCTCCATCAGGTTGCATATTAAAAATAATTTTTATCTGCATCTACCTCTGAAAAAATATTTGGGCTTCTAGCTGTGTCTGGGACTTGTTCTATTAGTCCATCTATACTGACCTCCATCAGGTTGCAAACTGAATATAATTTTTTTCTGCATTTAGCTCTGAAAAAATATTTGGCCTTCTAGCAGTGTGTGGGACATGTTCTATTAGTCCACCTATACTGACCTCCATCAGGTTGCAAATTCAAAATATTTTTTTGTCTGCATCTAGCTCTGAAAAATATTTCTCCTTCTAGCTGTGTGTGAGACTTTCTCTATTAGTCCATCTATACTGACCTCCATCCGGTTGCAAATTGAATATAATTTTTTTCTGCATCTAGCTCTGAAAAAATATTTGGCCTTCGAGCAGTGTGTGGGACTTTCTCTATTAGTCCATCTATACTGACCTCCATCAGGTTGCAAATTAAAAATAATTTTTATCTACATCTACCTCTGAAAAAATATTTGGGCTTCTAGCTGTGTGTGGGACTTGTTCTATTAGTCCATCTATACTGACCTCCATCAGGTTGCAGACTGAATATAATATTTTTCTGCATCTAGCTCTGAAAAAATATTTGGCCTTCTAGCAGTGTGTGGGACTTGTTCTATTAGTCCATCTATGCTGACCTCCATCACGTTGCAAATTCAAAATAATTTTTTGTCTGCTTCTAGCTCTGAAAAAATATTTGGCCTTCTAGCAGTGTGTGGGACTTCCTCTATTAGTCCATCTATACTGACCTCCATCAGTTTGCAAACTGAATATAATTTTTTTCTGCATCTACCTCTGAAAAAATATTTGGGCTTCTAGCTGTGTGTGGGACAGCTTCTATTAGTCCATCTATACTGACCTCCATCAGGTTGCAAACTGAATATAATTTTTTTTTGCATCTAGCTCTGAAAAAATATTTGGCCTTCTAGCAGTGTGTGGGACTTGTTCTATTAGTCCACCTATACTGACCTCCATCAGGTTGCAAATTCAAAATATTTTTTTTTTTTGCATCTAGCTCTGAAAAAATATTTGGCCTTCTAGCTGTGTGTGAGACTTTCTCTATTAGTCCATCTATACTGACCTCCATCCGGTTGCAAATTGAATATAATTTTTTTCTGCATCTAGCTCTGAAAATATATTTGGGCTTCTAGCAGTGTGTGGGACTTGTTCTATTAGTACATCTATACTGACCTCCATCAGGTTGCAAACTGAATATAAGTTTTTTCTGCATCTAGCTCTGAAAAAATATTTGGCCTTCTAGCAGTGTGTGGCACTTGTTATATTAGTCCATCTATGCTGACCTCCATCACGTTGCAAATTCAAAATAATTTTTTGTCTGCATCTAGCTCTGAAAAAATATTTGGCCTTCTAGCAGTGTGTGGGACTTTCTCTATTAGTCCATCTATACTGACCTCCATCAGTTTGCAAATTAAAAATAATTTTTATCTGCATCTAGCTCTGAAAAAATATTTGGCCTTCTAGCAGTGTGTGGGACTTTCTCTATTAGTCCATCTATACTGACCACCATCAGGTTGCAAATTAAAAATAATTTTTATCTGCATCTAGCTCTGAAAAAATATTTGGACTTCTAGCAGTGTGTGGGACTTTCTCTATTAGTCCATCTATACTGACCTCCATCAGGTTGCAAATTAAAAATAATTTTTATCTGCATCTAGCTCTGAAAAAATATTTGGCCTTCTAGCAGTGTGTGGGACTTTCTCTTTTAGTCCATCTATACTGACCTCCATCAGGTTGCAAATTAAAAATAATTTTTTGTCTGCATCTAGCTCTGAAAAAATATTTGGCCTTCTAGCAGTGTGTGGGACTTGTTCTATTAGTCCATCTATACTGACCTCCATCAGGTTGCAAATTGAATATAATATTTTTCTGCATCTAACCCAGCCAATAGTTTTGGCCTAATACCACAGTTTGGCCACTCAGCTCTGCTCAGTTCCCATCCATTGTTTTTTTGTGCAAACAACTCCAGAGTTGTGAATTAGTTAACCACCAAAATGAGTGGAAAAAGGCCTGCTGCTGCTGGAAAGGGGAATAGGCGTGTTGGGAAGGGGAAAAAAGGTTGTGTCCGTGGGGTAGGTGTTAAAGCAACAGTAACATCTGCAGAAGAAAGACCATCTTCCAGCCAAACTAAAATGTCTACTTCTTTTAGCGGACAATGTGATAAGATCCCTTTCTTACGGCCATGTCAGTCGCTACAAATTCCAGATGAGGCACAAAAACAGCAGGTGCTTCAACGGATATCAAGTGTTCCTTTAAGTGGGCTCTCCTCCACATCAACTTCAACATCACAAATACTCCAGTCCTCAAAGGTGTCACCCCAATCGCACTTGCTTCCTCACAGCTCCCAAATCTCCAGCTGCCCGTCTGAGTATGAGGTAGAACAGATGGTTGAGTCTGCAGAGCTGTTTACTCATACTATAGCCTGGGAATCAGAGGTCGACTCCAGCGCTTCTGTGAATCCAGACGAGGAAATGATCTGCACTGATGCCCAGAATCTTTATGAGTCGGATCCAGGACCAGACGCAGAAGGTTCTGACCATAATGTAGACCCTCATTCCCAAACTGTAACTCTTGTTGGTGGAGACAATGAGGAAGACGATGATGAGACTCAAATACCTGATTGGAGCGAGAACTTTAGTTTTTTGTCAGGGCAGGAACAGGTTGGCTCTGAGGACGACGGTTGTGATAACGCACAGGGTGATGAAGATGAGGTTGGAGATCCCACTTACTGTCAACCCACAGTCAGCCAAGAGATGAGGTCAGCAGAGGAGGTGGAGGAGGATGCTAGTGACGACGAGGTCAGGTTGCACCTTCCTGGACAGAGACGTAGTACTGGAAGCAGGTCAACAACTGCATCCTCAAACACAACTCTGCCTCTCGCCACAAGTCATGGTGGCTCTTCAGGTCGCATGGGTGCTAAGCCTTGCATAGCCTGTGCATTTTTTCAGATCGATAAAGATGACCCAACTCGTGTTATCTGTAACATTTGTCAGCAAAAGCTAAGTAGAGGCCAAAAAATACATAGTTTGAGTACTTCATGCATGAACCGGCACATGGACATGAAGCATAAGTTGCAGTGGGAAGCTCACTGTGCTACAATGCGGCCTAGCCGTCTGGGCCAACCACCGTCTGCCATATCTTGTGCATCCGCGGCCTCTTCATCCTCTGTGACTGGTGGGACAGCAGTCACACCTGTTTTGGGGCGCAGACCTGCCACCTCTTTACCCGCAACAGCCAGTGTGATTGGCAGGTCATCATTTTCTTTGGAGGTGGTAACACCAGCTGGTGTTGAGAGCTGTCCGACATCGATAGCACCACCTTTGGATCAAGGCAACCTAACATGTCCGCCTGCATCTTCCTCACAGACCGGCAGTTTGCCGGGGACACCCTTATCAACCCCGTCTAAGCACAATAGCCAGCCCTCGGTCCCTCAGATGTGGACAAGTAAAAGACCATTTCCTCCTAGCCATGAGAAAGCTAAGAGGTTGAATTTCACCATCTGCAAGCTCTTGGCTACAGAAATGCTGCCTTTCCGCCTGGTGGACACAGAGGATTTTCGAGACCTTATGTCCGTCGCAGTGCCCCAGTACCAGGTGCCCAGTCGGCACTACTTCTCAAAGAAAGGTGTGCCTGCGCTCCACCAGCATGTCGCACACAACATCACCGCTTCTTTGAGAAACTCTGTGTGTGACAGGGTGCATTTCACCACAGACACTTGGACGAGTAGGCATGGACAGGGGCATTACATGTCGCTGACTGGGCACTGGGTAACTATGGTGACAGCAGGAAAGGGGCTGCTGTCCAAGTCTTGCCGTCCCCACGAGTTGTGCGTCAATCCTCTTTATCTCAAAGTTCCTCCACTGCTTCTGCCTCCTCAACCTCTTCTCGGTCCTCCACCTGCACCCAAAGCCTGTCTGGTCAGGCCACAAGCTTTCTAACTGCGCAGAAGGGATCCTGCAAACCTCCTTACTATGCTGGCAGTAGGGCTCAACGTCATCAGGCGGTTTTTACTTTGAAATGTCTGGGAAATGTGAGTCACACAGCTGAGGAATTGTGGTCAGCTCTGGAGAACCAATTTCATGAATGGTTGTCTCCACTGGACCAGAAACCAGGGAAAGCCGTGTGCGACAATGCTGCAAACCTGGGTGCGGCCCTTCGCCGAGGCAATGTCACACACGTGCCTTGTATGGCTCACGTGTTGAACCTGGTTGTCCAATTTTTAGCCCACTATCCCGGACTAGATGGCCTTCTGCAGAGGGCACGGTCGCTGTGTGCTCACTTCCGCCGTTCGCATCCCGCTACTCAGCGACTTACATCTCTACAGAAGTCGTTGGGCCTGCCACTTCACCGGCTAAAATGCGATGTGCCTACCCAGTGTAATTCAACTCTGAACATGTTGCAGCGACTGTGGCAGCACCGACAAGCCCTGGTGCAAAAAGTTCTGACGTATAGCCTGGGCCAACGAGATCCAGAGGTGGGGCAAATCACGCTGGAGGAGTGGTCTCAGATCAGGGACCTATGCACCCTTCTGCACAGTTTTGAAATGGCGACGAAGATGTTTAGTGCTGACGATGCCATTATCAGCATGACTATTCCGGTGATTTACATGCTGGAGCACATGTTAAACAGAATTCGGAGTCAGGTGGTGGCACAAGATGAGGTGGAGGAAGTAGAGGAGGAGGAGTTGTATGCGGAAGGGCTAACATCTGCAAGGTCCAGACGGTCGGCAGCACCAAGGCGGCAGGCATGTGAGGGTGGGGGAGATGGTTTTACCAGGGTGCATGGTAGCAGCCAAACTAGTGAGGAAGGTGCAGGAGCCAAGGAAGAAGTGGAGGACGAACTGATGGAAGACTCATCAGATGAGGGAGACCTTGATCACATTTCTGTTGTGCGAGGTTGGGGGGAGAGGACAGAGGAAGGAAGCATGATTGTTACCTCGCCACCAACACAACAGGGACTTGGTGCTCCTGGATGCACAACACACATGAGTGCCTTCTTGCTGCACTACCTGCAACATGACCCTCGAATTGTGAGAATTAGAAATAATCCTGACTACTGGGTTGCCACACTGTTAGATCCCAGGTACAAAAGTAAATTTGCAGAAATTATTCCTGCCATAGAAAGGGATGCACGCATGCAGGAGTATCAGCAGAGACTGTTGCAGAATCTTACATGTGCTTTTCCACAAAACACCAGTGGTGCACGTAGTAAATCTCAAAGTTCCAACGTGCCAACCGTGGGACCGTCGAGTGTTCAGCACTCAAACCGTAACAGAACCACAGTATCTGCTGGTAACATCAATTTTGCGGAATCATTTCACCACTATTTTAGCCCATCCTTTGCAAGGCCACAGGAGACAAGAAGTCTGACACATAGTCAACGCCTAGAAACGATGGTACAGGAGTATCTCCAAGTAAACATTGAAGCCATGACTGTGTCACTGGACCCTTGCTCTTTTTGGGCTTCCAATCTGGATAAATGGCTGGAGCTAGCCACTTACGCCTTGGAGATCTTGTCATGCCCCGCAGCCAGTGTTCTGTCTGAACGTGTGTTCAGCGCTACTGGTGGTGTGCTGACAGATAAGCGCACGCGGCTCTCCACTGATAATGTAGACAGACTCACGTTCATAAAGATGAACAAATCATGGATCCGAAACGACTTTTCTACCCCTGTGTCATCCAGGGGAGAGTAAAAACTTGATGATTGGTTAAAATCACCTCACCAACTGTTTAAAGCTTTCAAATTACTAATCATGTTTATCTGTATCTTGGCTGGAAAATAATTTTTTGCTTTGTAGCAGTGTGCAGCACTGATTCTATTAGGCCATCTATAAAAAGCTCCACCAGATTTAAAATTACTAATCATGTTTATCTGTATCTTGGCTGGAAAATAATTTGGGCTTTGTAGCAGTGTGCAGTACTGATTCTATTAGGCCATCTATACTAAGCTCCACCAGATTTAAAATGAGTAATCATGTTTATCTGTACCTTGGCTGGAAAAAAATTTGGGCTTTGTAGCAGTGTGCAGCACTGATTCTATTAGGCTATCTATACTAAGCTCCACCAGATTTAAAATTAATAATAATTTTTAGCTGCATCTAGCCCGGAAAATAATTTTGGGGCTCCGAGATGCGCAAGACACATAAGTGCCTTCTTGCTGCACTACCTGCAACATGACCCTCATATTGTCAGAATTCGAAGTAATCCTGACTACTGGGTTGCCACACTCTTAGATCCACAAAAACTTTTCGATCAACCTTTTCATTTTAATAAAGACCAAAAAAATTGTCATTTTTGAAATTATAAGCATTAGCAGGTTATTAGAAACTGAAATCAAACAGTTTTCAACTCAAAACTTTATTCTTGGTGATGTTACATTTTCACATAGGACCCCTTGTTCGAAAGGAGCTTCTGAATTCTCTCGTCCATTGAATTTGTCAGGTTTTGGATGGTTTCTGCTTCAATTGTTTTGCATGAGGACAGAATACCCTCCCAGAGCTGTTGCTTAGATGTGAACTGCCTCCCGCTATCATAGACACTCCTTTTGATGATGCTCCAGAGGTTCTAAATGGGGTAGAGGTCAGGGGAGCATGGGGGTCACACCATAAGTTTGTCCCCTTTTATGCCCATATCATCCAGAGATGCAGATGTTTTATGTGCAGCATGAGATGGTGCATTATGATGCATAAAAATGATCTTGCTGTGGAATACACGGTTCTTCTTCTTGAACCATGGCAGGAAGTGCTGTTTGAGAAACTCCACATACATTATGGAGTTCATCTTTACCCCTTCAGGGATCCTAAAGGGGCCGACAATCTCTCTCCCCATGATTTCAGCCCAAAACATTACTCCACCTCCTCCTTGTTGGCGCTGTAGCTGTGTTTGCATGGGGTGTCCATCAACCAGCCATCCTCCACTCCATCCATCTGGACCATCGAGCGTTGAACGGCTCTCATCCGTGAACAAAACAGTTTTGAAATCAGTCTTCATGTAATGTTTGGCCCACTGGAGCCATTTCTGCTTGTGTGAAGTGGATAGAGTAGGTCGACAGGATGGCGTATGCACAGCTGCAAACCTCTGAAGGACCCTGCATCTTGTTGTTCAGGGGACGTTGGATGCACCAGCAGCTTCAAAAACTTGTCTGCTGCTATGACAAGGCTTTTTTGCCGCTGCTCTTTTAACCTGACGTAATTGCCTGTAGGAAAGAGTCCTCAATTTGCCCTTATCAGCACGCACACGTGTGTACTGTGAATCAGCTACATACTTCTTGATTGCCAAGACACTTCATCCTGATCATCGCACAATGTTGATTGTAGTCATGCCTTGACCTAAACACTCCACAATTTGTTGCTTCTCAGCAGCCGACACATCCTTTTTCTTTCCCATTTTGGCAGAAAATGTAGGCTGCTTAATAATGTGGGACAGCCTTCTTAAGTAGTCTTGCCTTTCATTGGACACACCTGCCAAACTAATTAGCACAGGTGTCTGCAATTGCTTACAATGATATAAAGAGCCCTGACACACATCACCATCAATGAGTTTAACTGACAAACAAATTCTTCCCTTATCACTCCTAAACACTTTTTGCATAATAATTTGGAACACAGTGTACATGTGCTTTTCCACAAAACACCAGTGGTTCATGTAGTGAATCTTACAGTTCTAACTTGCCAACCGTGGTCTGTATGGAGTTGTTCAATAAAAGGCCCAAAATTAAGATAACATAGATGGGAGAGGTCTCTATGAATAGGAATTCCTAAATATTTGATACCCTGTGAGGGCCAGGCAAAGGGAAAGTTGGACTGGATGGAATCCTGTATGGATTTGGGGAGGGAGACATCGAGGGCCTCAGACTTCGCTGCATTGATTTTAAAATTTGACCATGTAACAAAGTGATCTATTTCAGCCATAACAGCATGGATGGATATATGTGATTGAGTGATATATACTAGGACATCATCAGCAAATAGAGAGCACTTGTACTCGGTGCCTCCCACCTCAATCCACCTAATATTGGGGTTATGGCGAATTGATGAGAGCAGGTGCTCCGTCACTAGGATGTATAAGAGAGGGGACAGAGGACATCCCTGCCTTGTCCCATTGGTGATTGTGATAGGTGATGAAAATGTTCTGATGCACCCCCTGGGCCTTGGGACACCCGGAGCCGGACCCTTTTTGGTGGATGCTGGTGGTTGTAGTCTCCGTGGCGGCGACCTGGTTCCGTGGCTCAGGGCGGTCAAACCAGTGGCGGAACTATTTATGTGGTTTTGATGTTTAAATGTCCGACTACGCCACCCGTGGATTGCGGTCAGAGTGAACCGCCGCTGCAGGGCAGACCGCTGAGTCTGGTGTTGTGGGTGCAGCAGAGCGTAGCATAACTCCCCAAGGGAGGAGTATAGCCTCAGGGCAGTGTATGCGGAGGATGGGGGTGATGGTGCAGGGCAGCAGCAGTAACGACACGGAGTCAGTGATGCAGTTCAGGGCCTTTACTCACAGTTCTTATTATCCAGACCACGTCTGCAGGTAACGGCTGCCCACGTCGTACTGTGCTCACCAGGTGAGGGGCTCAGACTCCCAGATAACTTTGGAGCGCTTCACAGGACCCCCTTTGTGTGTCCTTTGTCTGGCCTTTCTTACCAACCCTTCTGTCCGGCTGCCTCGGGCCTCCTCTTGGTAAACTAGGCGCCAGTTTCCCTGACCCTATGTGGTGCCTTCCTAGCGGGTGTAGCGAGGGGCTGCGCCACATAAAATGTCACAGCCTCCGGTTTCTAGCTGAGGGTCATTTCCTGCCTCCACTAGTTTCGGGGACCGGTCTCCCCCTTTGGCCTGACCCCTCCACGCAGGTGGATTCGGGCGTGCGGTGGCGACTCGCCCGACCGCACCCCTGGGATCCCTTCGTTCCTCGTTCCTGGAGCATTATCCGCTCCTCTTCCTTCCTTCTCCCTCTTCCAGGCCTGGGCCTCTGTTACTAGGCCCGCCTCCGGAGCAGAGCTCATGCAGAGCCCCTGCTCCCTGCCACTTCTGCTCAGACTTCTCTGCACTGAACTAAGATGGTGCCCACCTTTTATACTCCCTTCTCAATGCACCCAGGGACTGCTTCCTCCCTGCTCCTGCACTACAGGGTTCCCCTTCCTCAGTGTTCCCTCCCCCCACTCCATCCAGGGACAGGGACTGTCGTGCCCATCTCAGGGGCATATTGGTCGCCCTGCTCCATGGCAATGTGGTGTAATGCATGCAGGTGTCGGGTCCTGATCCACACTCCATCCTTACCTGAGAGTGAGATATCACATCTCTGGGTGAGGTGCAATACCTCTGTAGCAACCGAGCCCTCAGGGTGCTACAGTTCCATTCATCTTCAGCCTAGGTGACGTATTGCGATACAGGGCCGTGATTTTGGCTATAAAAGGGTCCCCTAGACCCCTACCCCAAGCTTTTTAAGAGAATCATATATGGCGTGCCAGGAGACTCTATGGAATGCTTTCTCAGCATCCAACGAGAGTATCTAATTACAATTTTTTAACTGCATCTAGCCCAGGAAATACTTTGTGCCTAGTAGCAGTGTCTGCTAGTCAGCAGATTATCCCGGCTGTTAAGCAAGCTACACCACCTGTAGTTTGGACACTTAATTTTTTCAAAGGAAATGCTTCGGGACCATGGGATACTCAGTGAAGAGCATCAGGAGGCACCCCAAGACATAGGGGCTGGGACTGGCAGTAAGATGCCTTGCGGTGGACAGCCGAGCTCGATCCTTATAAAAGCTTTTTAACTGCAGCAGCTTTAGTGGACGCTACTGGAGCTGGAATTACGCGGCTGCTGGCATGAGACTTGCCCTCCAATAGATCCTTGTAAATGGATTTAAAGTGTATTCATTCAAATTAGAGAGACAATTTAAATTAAAAAGCTTAGAGCTGCCTTCACCACAGGGGGGCTCGCTCGACCCACCAGCGGACAGGCACCAGTATTGGGAGAAGGGGGCTGGCCGTCAGGGTTCACCGCGGCTCTGGCACAAACCCGGCGACACGGAGGTGGCACGGGCAGGAGCGGACTGGCCGTGTCGGCTTCTCACTTTTTGGATTTTATAAGGGCATGACATGCCTATATCTGTGTCTCCCCCTCCTTTTTCTCCTCCACCTCTTTTCTTTTCGCATGACTATATGTACTTGTCACTTTTCCATGTGTTAGTTGTGTCTTCTGAGCAGTTTGTCAGCTTTTGGACACCTTTGAAGGCGTTTTCTATGTGTTGCTATGTGTTTTTGTTTGCCTGCCATTGGTTTTAACGGTGTTCGAAGGTGTTCGACGAACAGTTCGACGAACAGTTCGGCGAACACACGGGTGTTCGACGAACCGAACCGAACTCGAACACTACGGGGGTGGCTCAACACTAGTCGTAGGTGTGAGGTGTCTGGTAGACCCTTTATAACCTCTTATTTACAGAATACCATTGTGCAGGAGAATTGCAGTATTGCAGATCTGTACATATTTCCTGTGGCATTCTCCTCCTCCAAAAACTCGCACAAATCCAATTCATAAGAAGTATATGTATTTTAACCTTTTTTGATTTACATTGTTTTTGCCAGTATATACAGTACAGACCAAAAGCTTGGACACACCTACTCATTTAAAGATTTTTCTGTATTTTCATGACTTTGAAAATTGTACATTCACACTGAGGGTATCAAAACTATGAATTAACACATGTGGAATTATATACTTAACAAAAAAGTGTGAAACAACTGAAAATATGTCTTATATTCTAGGTTCTTCAAAGTAGCCACCTTTTGCTTTGATGACTGCTTTGCACACTCTTGGCATTCTCTTGATGAGCTTCAAGAGGTAGTCACCGGAAATGGTCTTCCAATAATCTTGAAGGAGTTCCCAGAGATGCTTAGCACTTGTTGGCCCTTTTGCCTTCACTCTGCTGTCCAGCTCACCCCAAACCATCTCGAATGGGTTCAGGTCTGGTGACTGTGGAGGCCAGGTCATCTGGCGTAGCACCCCATCACTCTCCTTCTATAATATAATATAAGACATATTTTTAGTTTCACACTTTTTTGTTAAGTATATAATTCCACATGTGTTAATTCATAGTTTTGATGCCTTCAGTGAGAATGTACAATTTTCATAGTCATGAAAATACAGAAAAATCTTTAAATGAGAAGGTGTGTCCAAACTTTTGGTCTGTACTGTATGTCTTTTTATTATTCCATTTTTGTAACCTTTTTTAACCCCTTTATCCCCGAAGGTGGATTGCACGTTAATGACCAGGCCAATTTTTACAATTCTGACCACTGCCACTTTATGAGGTAATAACTCTGGAACACTTCAATGGATTCCACTGATCCACAGACTGTTTTTTATGATATATAGTACTTCATGATAGTGCTAAAATTTCTTCGATATGACTTGCGTTTATTTATGAAAAAATCGGAAATTTGGCGAAAATCTTGAAAATTTTGCAATTTACAAAATTTGTTTCCCACATGTCTACTTTGGATCAGCACAATTTTGGAACAAATTTTTTTTTTTGTTAGGAAGTTATAAGGGTTAAAATTAACTAGCGATTTCTCATTTTTCCAACAAAATTTACAAAACCATTTTTTTAGAGACCACATCACATTTGAAGTGACTTTGAGGGGTCTTTGCAATAGAAAATACCCAAAAGTGACACCATACTAAAAACTGCGCCCCTCAAGGTACTCAAAACCACATTCCAGAAGTTTATTAACCCTTCATGTTCTTTACAGGAATTTTTGGAATGTGGAAGAAAAAATTAACTTTTATCTTTTTTCATAAAAATGTTACTTTAGACCAAATTTTTTTTACTTTCGCAACAGTAACAGGATAAAATGGACCCTAAAATTTGTTGTGAAATTCCTCTTGAGCATGCCAATACCCCATATGTGGGGGAAAACCACTGTTTGGGCACATGGCGGGGTTCGGAAGAGGAGGAGCGCCATTTGACTTTTTGAATGTAAAATATGCTTGAATAATTAGCTGACGCCATGTTGCGTTTGGGGAGCCCCAGATGTGCCTAAACAGAGGAAACCCCCCACAAGTGACATTATTTTGGAAACTAGAAACCTCAAGGAACTTATCTAGATGTGTGGTGAGCACCTTGAACCCCCAGGTGCTTCACAGAAGTTCATAACATTGAGCCATAAAAATAAAATTTTCACATTGTTCCCACAAAAAATATTTTTCAGCCCCCAATTTTGCATTTTCATAAGAGTAACAGGAGAAATTGCACCATGATATTAGTTGTGAGGTTTATCCTGAGTAAGCCAAAACTCCATATGTGGGAGAAAACCACTGTTTGGGCCCACAGCAGGGTTCAGAAGGGAAGGAGCACTGTGTGACTTTTTGAACGCAAAATTGGCTGAAATCGACAGAGGACGCCATGTCGTGTTTGGAGAGCCCCTGATGCACCTAAACAGTGGAAACCTCCCACAAGTGACACCCATTTTGGAAACTATTTTCATTTGTGGGTGCAATTGCACGGAACATTGTTATATACCTTTGTAGTATGCTGACCTTTCCTTTTGTTTCATTTTGGAAACTAGACCCCTCAAGGATTTTATCAAGGGGTATAGTGAACATTTTTAACCCAGGTAGGACACAGAATTTGATAACATTAGGTCATCATATTGAATAAGTTGTCATTAGTCTTGAGTGCAAATGCTCGCTACCTGAGTTTGCATCGTGTACTTGGCTATGCACCATATACTGTATTGCGGGTGCTCAAGTGACATTCTTGAGTCCCCACCCCGCATGTTTCATGGTTGTTAGACACCCAAAAAAAATTTTTGCATGGCAGGCAATCCCCGCAAGGTTTGTTGGCTGTATAACAGCCGCAAAACATATGGACTGGAGACTCGAGCATGTCACTCGGGCACCCGCAATACTCAGTGAATTCCCGAGCATCCGATGGAAACTCAAGTAGTGAGCATTTGAACTCAACACTAGACGCCATATCGTCATCATTTTTCTTCTTTACTTTTGAAAAAATCCCAACCTCAACACAACACTAACCCCAACCCTAATACAATCCCAACTCCAACTCTAACACAACCCCAACCCTAACACAGCCCCAACCCTAGCACAACCCTAACCCTAGTACAACCTTAATCCTAGCTCAATCCTAACTCTAGCTCAACCCTAACCCTAGTACAACCTTAATCCTAGTACAACCCTAACCCTAGCACAACCCTAACCCTAACCCTAGCACAACCCTAACACTAGCACAACCCTAACCATCGCACAACCCTAAAGCTAGCACAACCCTAACCCTAGCACAACCCTAACCCTAGCACAGCCCTAACTCTAGCAGAACCCTAACCCTAGCACAACCCTAACCATAGCACAACCCTAATCCTAGAACAACCCAAACCCTAACACAACTCTAACACTAAAACAACCATAACATTAGAGTTTATTTTTTACTGTTTTCAGAGGTGCCATGTTTATTTACATTTGTCTCTTTGATCACGTTTTATTGAATTTTTTTGGTTGGCGGTATGTTGATAAAGCATCATTTTTTGTTTCGTTTTTTATTTTATTTTTTTACTGTGATCACTAAAGGGGTTAAATAGTGGGACAGTTTTATAGGTATGGTCATTCCAGACATGTTTACTTTAATTGTTTTTTTTGTTATTTTTTTCATAATAATATTTATTCATGGTTACAGTATATTTTTATTTTTTTGGATTATTTTTTCATTTTTGAAAAATTATTTTCACTTTTTTTTTTCACTTTCTGACACTGGTTTTCATTTTTACACTTTGTCCCACTATGGGACTTTCATTTTTTGCAGGCTGATTGCTTGCATAGCTTGGAGATGCAGCAGCATCTCTGTGCTATGCAAGCTGTCAGCCTTGCAGACAAAAGCTACTTTGATCATGTACTACGCATGATCAAAGTAACTTCCTGATGCCTGGTGACCCGGATGTCATCATGAAGACATCAGGTCACCATGGCAATAATCGGAACCCCGCACACACAGCGTGGGGTCCTTGTTCAAGGTAAGAGGGGCTCTCTTACCTCTCCTTGCTCCTGGAATGCTGCGATTGACTTAGATCGCAGCATTTCAGGGGTTAATGTGCCCGGAGTGGTGCGGGATTGCTCCTGGCACATAGTACCGGGTGTCAGCTGTGAGAATCAGCTGACACTTGGCGGCAATCTCCCCGCACAGCTTCTGTGCGGGTGCGATCACATTGTGTGTAATAGTGCGTACCTGGTCCATAAGGCCCAGGGCACAGGGACAAACTATTACTGACAATGTCAGTAAGGGGTTAAGCACTGTACTTCTTTTTGTATATTAAATGTAAAATTTAATGAGTGTTTTCTTTGCTGCACCAAACATTCCCGCCGACCCTGAGGACAAATTGGAGGCAGCGGTAGATGTGTTTGTGACATACTCTTTGGGCTGATTTATTCTGTCTTCTCTGTTGGTCTCTAGTTCTGATTTTATAGCAGACTTCTGTGAATAATATTATCTATCGTCTTTTTGCTGACATTAATATATTAGTATATACCCTGTATTTAAATTTATTTGATATAGCGTATTTTCAGACCATAAGACGCACTTTTCTCCCCCAAATTTGGGAGGAAAATGGGGCGTGCATCTTATGGTCTGAACATAGCTTACCGGGGACTTGCGGTGATGGGAGAGTAGGATCACAGGAATGAGAGTTCCTCCCTCGCTTCCCTGCCTCAGGAACCCGGCGGAGACAGAAGTGGTGAGATACTGCAGGGCCGGTGTCGGTGGTCAGGCAGAGTGGAGTGCATTGCTTTTTCCGGCGGCCATCTTCCTGAAGCCAAGATCTGTGGGGAAATGGCCATCCAAGCCATCACATGTGCAGATTGGGATCTCGGCCGCCACTTCCCTGAGTCACACGGCTTCAGAACGATAGCCGCCAAGATCCTAGTCTGCGCATACACCGGCTCAGGTAGCCATTTCCCTGTAGATCACGGCTTCAGGAAGATGGCCTCCGGGAAAGCAATGCACTCTGCTCTGCCTGAGCGCCTATACTGGCCCAATAGCATCTCACTGCTTCTGCTGCTGCCAGGTTTCTGAGGGAGGGAGGGACCCTGCTTCCTATGATCCTGCAACCCCCGGCTGCTGGGGTACCCCCTTCTCCCACCCAGGGCCCGCAGCATTGCTCCACTTCTGCTGCCGCTGGCTTCCTGAGGGACCATGCTTCCTTAACCCTTACTCTATTGCCCCCCAGGTTAGATACCTATTCGGACTATAAGACCCCATCTTAAAAAATATATATTTTTCCTATTTTCCACCCTAAAATTTGGGGCGCATCTTTTGGCCCGGTGCATTTTATAGTCCGAAATTATGGTAAATGTAAACTATTGTTAGTATTGGAGTTTTGGACAACAGATTCAGGCATTTAATGCAAGCAGTGGTCAAAGTCCTTTCACATCATCCTTAGGTCCCCACATGAGTCTATTTTGAAAAATTAAATTCATTAATGTTAAATTATTAATAAACTAAATGTTACACAGAAATAGTTGAATAGATAGAGCCTTTTTCCATGTGTATCGGCGTGTGATTCATCCTGGCAATCCGCTCTTTTCCATTCTTCTTTGATTTTTGAAAAAAATTGACCACTTCTCCATTTAGGTGAACAGAGCATCTTCGCTAATTCAACATAATCATAGAGAAAAGACATGGTCCGCACTTCCAAAACTTATATACATTGATTTATTGTTGTAGGTAAGCAAAAATGTACAAAACTGAAAACGAGGTTGTTAGTCATCATGATCAGACTTTTTGAAGCCCAATAACACATCACAGTGAACCTCTTAGTGGGTCCCTAACCTTATAGGTGCAGAGCCTTGTTGCAACTGCGACACCCCAGGGGTCTGGTTGCCGCAGTAATAGAGATATTATGTCTGAGAGCAAGTGGGAGGTTTCTCTGGTCAGGATCCCTAAGCATGCAACACGGTCCGCCCAGACCTGGGAGGGGAGGAATCTGCCCTTTTAAACTGGGTCTGGGGCGGGATTAGAGCAGTCAGAGCCTGGAGAGGGAAAGGAAGAACTAGGAGCTCTGTAGGAGCAGTAGCAGAAGTCCAGGGGCTGGAGCTGAGCAGAGCTCGCCCTGGACAAGGACACTAAAACCGGACACAGGAGTCCGAGGCTGTGGGGACTGATCTACACCCAGCAGCAGAAACCAGCCGGCAGGGGATTCCAGGTCCTCTGGCCATAGAAGCCCGGAGGCTCAGTCACAGAGAAGGGACCAGCGCCGCCATCCAGGAGCGGAGGCTAACAGAAGGCCCCAGGTCACCAGCCATACGGGTGAGCACCACACGGTATACTCAGGGACGTGGGCTACTTGTAACCGCTGACAGCAAGGTAGCCAGGAAGAGTGCAGATAAACGGGGAGGCCTACAACTCCACCTGGCCAGGGGAACTCCTGCTTGCTTGCAGACTGACCAGGCCCCTTATACTAGCCAGTACTCCCGGGAGGGTCTGCCTTGTACCATCAGTAAAGACCATGAACTGCACCACACGTCTCTGTGATTCCTTGTCGCACCAGCACCATCAGCACTGGGACCCTCACACCATCACTCCCATCATCTCTCACATTAGCTGCCCTGAGGCAATTACTCCTCCCATGGGGAGTTATCCCATACTCGGCTGCGCAACCAACATCAGCCTCAGCGGTCGGCAGCGCAGCGGCGGTCCCCACTGACCGCAATCCACGGGTGGCGTAGTCGGACACTTATTACAACATTTAGACTGCCACTGGTTTGACCGCCCTGGGCACGGACCGGGTCACCGCCACGGAGAACTACAACCCCCAGCGATCCAGCTCCGGGTATTCCCCCTGCACAGCAGCAGCGCACAAGCCCAGGAGGCGCGTCACAACCACTGCTGAAGTAATGTCACACCAGCAGGGGGAGTGACACAGGTGTCCCATAGAACCCATTGTTCAAGGCATTGCCCCCAGTTTCCAGGTCACAGCACCCCAGGCAAAGCATCACAAAAACAATGGCCATTACACAGCACCAACACGAAGTGAATAGGTTCAAACAAAATTCATCTTCCACATGGTCTCACACAAAAAGCTGAGCGTCAAAATAAGCAATACCTTTTCTGCAATCTTCTGCTAATTTGGGAGAAGTGCTGGTACCAAGTAAACTAAAAAAAATTGGAGACAGACTTGAAATGCAACATAACTGTAGAAAAAAGATGGGGACCGCACATCCAAAACTTGTATGTAGATTTACTGCGGCTAAGTAATAATTTACAAAACTGAACACAAAGTTGTAAGCGAATCTTTGCTCGTATAAACTCTAGTACTCTATTTTTTATTATAAAGCAATATTCATGTTTTTTACGCCTCTGGACATGAATTTTAATACAATAAGTACAATTCAGTCAACTAAACACGTTAAGATAACATATTGTCATGAATGTACCACATTCTGCTGAGACCTGTGGTACATCAGAGATTAGGAGATCACGGCGATTAGCTTAACACAGGTCCTTTTTAAATCCTCATGATCATTCATGAGTTAACAGGTTTCTCCTGGCATAGAAATGATTTAGAGTTCCTCGTGTTCTATTGGCTGTGGTGCTTGAGACCACACACTTCTATTATATAAACCTGTGGCTCGCTTCCACCCATGCGAGCTATAGAATCTTTATTCTGTTCTTAGCTGCATTGGAGAAGGTGTTTCTGGAGAGTCGCTCTTGTCTCCTTGAGATTGTTGCATGCAGTTTGTTGTGAATACATCTTCCTTCCCCTTGTTGGCGTTCCTTCGTGTTGCTTTTCTGCCCCATTACTGTGAACCCATCTTCCCTTTGTATTTTATCCTGAGTGCCTGTCGTTTGATTGTGCCGTGGTTTGCCCCTGTCTGTCCAGCCGGAGTTACCCTTTATACCTCTGCCCCTTTCCTCACTGGGAGGAGGGTGGAAGCTGCATAGGATTTTGTAGCTGCACAGAGGTACGAGAACAAGACATCTCCACCTTCAGGAGTAACCACTGGGTTTGGGACATTCTAGATCTTTCCTAGATTGAGGGACAGTATAGGGTCCCTCTAACCCAGCTTTCCTAGGGTTACAGAAAGCCATTATTGCTCGCCCCATATTTTCTGATCCTAATATGGATCCGGGTGCTTTACTAGCAAAACAAATGCAGACTCTGTCTTTGGAGGTGAAAGATTTGCGGTCTTTAGTTGTACAGCAACAGCAGCAAACTGTGGGTCCGGGGGTCTCAACTGCCATCCAGACCCAGCCTGAACCTAAGGTGACCTTCAGGCTACATCCTCTGTGAGTGAGGAACAACGGGTGGGGATTCTTGTCTCCCTACTTCAGGAGGATTCCCAATCCTTTTCTCTTCTGGCCGACTCCCAGTCTCTCCGGTTGGTAGATGAATTTTTGCAGCGTTAGGCCTCATCTATGATGACACTGACCAGGTCTCCCTTGCCGAGTCTATGCTACGCAAGGTCCAGCAGGAAAATCGGCCAGCAGAGGAATTTTGTTCTACGTTCTTGACATGGGCCACTGACACTAAATGGAGTGATCCGACCCTCAGAAGCCAGTTTTGTCAAGGCCTATCTGAAAGGCTAAAAGACGCATTGGTCTTGTATGAAACTCCTGAATCCTTGGAGGCTGCTATGGCATTAGTCATCCATATAGACAGACACCTGAAAAGATAGACCCATGATAACCCCTCCCCCAACTGTACTCCTTAGGGGGGAGAGCTCCCACGTGTGTCCTGATGAATGTATGCTGTTGGGGAGGACCTCAGTATGGCACAAAGTTATTGTGGTCCACCACAGAACAGGGGTTTGTTTATTTTGTGGTCAGAGGGGTCATTTCATTGGGGTCTGTCCCTTCATACGTAAATGAAAGAAACTGGTGGAAAACTTCTGACCCCAGGTTGCATGGAGGAATATAACCTGGGCGTATATATTTCCTCCATGTGTACCTCTCAGATTGTCTTACTTGCAGAGGTTATTGTTGGTACGAACACTGAAAGAGTGTCTATTTTTTTAGATAGTGGAGTGGGGGCTAATATTGTGGATGCAAGGCTTGCCCGGACTCATGGCTTGTCTCATAGTATTCCAACAAAACCCATTACCATATTTTCCATTGATTCTGTGCCCCTTGGTCAGGGGTGTTTCACACTGTCGGTGCATAATTTCACATTGGGGTTCTTCATAAGGAACGCATTTCTTGCTATCTTCTTGAAGGTCTTTCTACTCCTATAGTGCTGGGTCTCCCATGGTTAGCAATGCATAACCCCATTGTAGATTAGCAGTCTAGAGAAATAGCAAAATGGAGTGATTTCTTAACAATAACTGTCTTAATAACTGTCTCTCTACTGTTTCCACCAAAACCCATCCCTCTTTTCTGTCCAGTTTTGAGGATGTGTTCTCTATGAATTGCCTCCTCATCAAGTTTATGACTGTTCTGTAAATTTGCTTCCTGGAGCAAAATTACCCTAATTCAGGTTATGCAATCTTTCGGGTCCCAAAAGACAGGCCATGAAAGAGTATATTGCGTAAAATCTTGCATTGGGACGTGTCAGACTTTCCTCTTTCCCTGTTGCTGCAGGTTTCTTTTATCGTGTACATGATATGCACTGTAGCAATGGAGTTACTGTACAGGACTACGGCATATGCGATCCCCATATAATAAGTGTCATATTCTTTCTTACCCTGCTCTACTCTACTGTTATTTCCATTTCTCTTTGATTATCTGGATTATTATTTTTTGGATCTGTTTGTCTGCATCTTACTGTTTTACCATCTATATATGAATTTTTTAACATGAAATTATAATAAACTTTTGTACTCCAATAGACTTGTCTTTTCTCCTGTTTTATTATATTCCGTTCAAGTTGGCTACATAATATGGGGTGTCTGTGGTTATTCGTCCACACCACCCTATTTTGAATCTCCAAATGTGGGCTATTGTGTTTCTCAGGTTTCTTTTTTGTCAATAAAAAGGATGGAGGTCTGTGTCCTTGTCTGGATTTTTCAGGAGTTAAATCGGATTACCCCCCCGAGACCCTTATCCTCTTCGGCTCATTCCGAATTTGTTGAATCCGATTCTTGGAGCAAAATGGTTCTCCAAGTTGGATCTTAGGGGGCCTATAATCTGATTAGAAACAGAAATGGGGATGAGTGGAAAACGGCCACTGAAGGTCATTTTGAAAACCTCATCTGACTAATGCTCCTACCGTATTTCAATATTTTATCAATATCTGGTTATCTGGTGTGCAAATTTATGGTGATATACCTCAATGACATTTTAATTTACTCATCTGATTTTAGGACACATCAGGGACATGTCAGACAGGTACTACAAATATTGTGAGATAATAAACTGTATGCTAAGCCTAAGAAATTTGTGTTAGTCGTTTAATTCCTGGGTTATCCAGATAATCTTAAAGCCCTACAACACTTTGCTAATTATTATCCGAAGTTTATCCGGAACTTCTCAACTATTGTCAACCCACTTATGGACATGACCAAAAAGAGTACAGATTTTTCTGTACGGTCTGACCCGGCCCGTCAGGCATTTAACTCTCAAAAAAAATGTTTTTCCTCAGTTCCAGTATTTATTCAGCCTGATGTTTCACAACATTTTATTGTGGAGGTGGACATGTCTGAGGTGGGGTTTAGGGCCGTCTTATCACAGGGAAAATCTCCTGGGAAATGTTGCCCTTGTGCATTCTTCTCTAAGAAACTGTCACCGGCCTAAAAAGATGATGACATAGGAAACAGAGAACTTTTGGCCATTAAGTTGTCTTTTGAGGAGTGGTGTCATTTTCTGGAGGGAGCCATTCACCTGTTCATGGTAATTACTGACCATAAAAATTTGTTGTATTTAGCATCCACGAAACGTCTCACTCTGAGACAAGCTAGGTGGTCTTTAATTTTACCAGGTTTACTTTCTGTGTCCCTTATCGTCCTGGGGTTAAAAACCTCATGGCTAAAGCTTTGTCCCAGAGTTTCCCTGGGGGAGGTAGTACTGAGGACTCTGTTCCTATTCTGCAAAAGGCAGTGGTTATTTCTGCCATATGTTCTAATCTTGAGGATGAGGTGTTGAAGGCTCAGGGGGATGCTCTGGATTCCTGTCCTTTAGGGAAATTATTTCTGCATTACATTTATGTTTAAAAATATTAGGAGAACATCATAACTCACTTCTTGTGGGTCACTAAGGTAGCAAGGCTACTGAGGATCTGGTCTCTTATCATTTCTGGTGGCTCAGGCTGGGTCAGGATGTTGTTGATTTTGTGTCTACATGTAATACTGGTGCGCGTTCTAAGACCCTGCATACTCGTCCATCCGGGTCTCTCCTACCTTTAGTTATACCTAATAGACCATGGACTCATCTATCCATGAATTTTATTACCAATCTTCTGCCATCCGCAGGTAAAACAGTGATATTAGTGGTCGTGAATAGGTTCAGTAAAATGGCACATTTTATTCCTTTACTAGCTCTGCCGAATGCTAAAATGTTGGCTCAGGTGTTCATAAGTGAGATCGTGAAGCTTCACGGGGTTTCCTCGGATGTTGTTTCAGATCGAGGGACCCAGATTGAGTCTAAATTTATAAGGGGTTTTTGTTCTCATTTGAGAGTGCATTTCTAATTTTCCTCTGTGTTTCATCCTCAATCAAACGGTCAGACTAAATGTATGAATGAAAGTCTAGAGACATTCCTTAGGTGTTTTGTTGTTGAGAATCAGAAGGATTGGTCATCATATCTACCCCTGGCTGAGTTTGCGCTTTATAATCGCCGCTGTGAGTCCACTGCTAAGTCACCATTTCTTGGTGCATAAATGTTTCATGCACAGTTCTGTATTTTCAATAGGGAGGAGGTTTCAGGGGTTCCTGATGAGGGACGCTTCCCTTCATTGCTCTTCGTCTCTCTCTTCCGTGTGGCAAGGTGTACAGAACAACTTAAAGTTGATGCGATTTAGATACAAATGCATGGCTAATAAAAAAAACGAATGTCATGTCCGAACCTTTATGTGAATGACTAGATGTGGTTGTCCACCAGGAACATTAAGTTGAAGGTTCCTTCCTGGAAACTTGGTCCCAGGTTCATTGGTCCATATAAAATAATTGCCATCATCCAGGGCCAGCTGCAGGTTTTTGTGAGCCTGGGCGAAAGATCCTCAGTGGGCCCCTTTAACACATACCACGATTCATGATACACAGATACCGCAGAGAAATATATATATATAGTTCAAAGCCGAAGATTACACTACTTACATTACATGACCGATATCTATTGTAAATTCCACAATAGCTCAGAAACCGGCGAATCGTCTCATACAGAATACTGGCCCCCATAAAATGCTCCATACAGGATACTGGCCCCCATATAATGCTCCATACAGGATACTGGCCACCATATAACGCTCTATGCAGGATACTGGCCCCCATATAACGCTACATACAGAATACTGGCCCCCATATAACGCTCCATGCAGGCTGTACCCCCACATAATGCTCCACACAGGCTGTTCCCCCCACATAATGCCTCATGCAGGCTGTTGCCCCCCCCTTATAATGCCCCATGCAGGCTGTTCCCCCCATATAATGCCCCATGCAGGATGTCAACTCCTTATAATGCCCCATGCAGGATGGCACCCCCCCTTATAATGCCCCATGCATTATGTCACCCCCTTATAATGCCCCATGCAGTATGTCACCCCCGTCATAATGCCCCATGCAGGATGGCACCCCCCCTTATAATGCCCCATGCATTATGTCACCCCCTTATAATGCCCCATGCAGGATGTCATTCCCCCCCTCCTTTTAATGCCCCATTCAGGATGTCACCCCCCCCATATAATGCCCCATGCCTCCATACATTAAAAAAAATCAAATTCTCACCTCACTTCTCCTCACCTGGTACCACTGCTCTGGGCTACAGCATCGCTGGCGTCTTCCCGCTCTGCACTATGATAGCTCAGGAGAGAGTGCAGTGTAAAGACGTCACTGCACCCTCTGACCTGAGTTGTCACAGTGCAGCAGCCGCGGAGGAGACCGGAGCTGCTGCGAAGGCACGGGGAGAGGTAAGTATTGTGCCCGCTGCATGGGGCTTTGAGCAAGCGGGGGGGAGCGGGCGCTGACACTGGCACCGCACCGCTCATGGGTCCCATAGCACGGCGGGGTGCCCGACGGTGAGTGGGCCCCCCACCTGCTCAGGGCCCTGGCACTTGCCCAGGTGCGCCTGGTGCTGACGCCGGCCCTGCCATCATCAATCCGGTGGATTTTCATGTTGAGTTGCCACTAGCACTTTAAATCCACTTTAAATGCTCAAATTATATAATGCGTCAACTTAACCAGTACCTCTACCGCCACCTCCGGTCATGGTAAATGGCAATTTAGAATTTCAGGTTTCTAAAATTGTCTACTCTTGTCTTGTTTGTTGCACTTTCCAGTACCTGGTGCACTTGAAAGGTTATGGCCCGGAGGAGAGAACATGGGTACCCGCATCCAAAGTTAATGCTGGTAGAATAAATCAGGCTTTCCATATAGCACATCTGAATAAACCTGGTCCTGAGACACCTCGTAATAGGGGGGTTTCTTTCATGAATGGTCCATATTCTGCTGAGACCTGTGGTACATCTGAGATTAGAAGATCGAGGCAATTAGCTGAACACAAGTCTTCTTTAAATCATCACGTCATTCTTTAGTTATCAGGTTTCTTGTGGCATGGAAAGGGTTTAGAGTTTCTCGTGATCTATTGGCTGTGCTGCTTATTGGGACCATACCCTTCAATTATATAAACCCATGTCTGGTTTCCCTTCATCCAAGAAATAGAATCTTTATTCTGTTTTTTGGCTGCACTGGAGAAGGTGCTTCTGGAAAGTCGCTCTGGTCATCTTGAGTTTTTTGCATGTGGTTTGTTGTGAATACCGCTTCCTTCTCTTTGTTGGAATTCCTTTGTGTTGCTTTTCTGCCCCATTACTGTGCATTCATCTTTCCTTTGTATTTTATCCTGAGTGCCTGTCGTTTGATTGTGCCTTGGTTTGCCCCTGTCTGTCCATCCGGTGTTACCCCTTATACACCTGCCCCTTCCCTCACTGAGGGGAGGGTGAAAGCATTTTGTAGCTGCACAGAGAGGTACGAGAACTGGGCATCTCCACCTTTATAAGTAACCCTGGGGTAGCTTTCCTATGGTCACAGAGTGACACATATTGTATAACAACTTTACTCCTAGATTAATATAAGAAAAAAGGCTTTTGTAATGTTTAATAGTATCAGATCACCTTTCTGTTTCACCTGTGAATTGTTTATACTATTACTGTTAGTGACTCTCATTACATAATCCAAAACTTCAGAACAAAAACCAGTTTTGTTTAAAGTAATTTCAACATTTTTCCCTGTGCAACATTTAGAAAAACTCTGCAAACGGATCTCATCAAAGAGGCATTTTGAAAAGTTATTTGGCTAAACAAGGAATATTGCTTCCAAGACGGACCACTATAAAATATCATCTTAAGGGCTGCTGACAGTTTAATTAGCTTCTTGAATTGCTGCTTCCTGCAATGGCTACCACCTGCACTTCACCCGTTTAGTGCATCCATATAACAAAACCACTGCGGACTTGCTCAAATAAGCTCATATTGTGGGTGTGGTACATGTATGTATGTGTTTATAAGGTTCTAGTTCTTGCAATAAATGTCATAATAATTAGATAAATAACTTTACAATATCCTTTGTTTTCCTTTTTAGAACATTAGCATGCAAAACCTTATTAAGATATTCTATTATGTTAATAAGTTAATATATCAAAAATGGTGACAATTCCAAAATTGTTATATACTATTAGTGAAATTAACACTTAATAAGAATGCATGTATTTTTCCAAATAACTGTTAAGAGAAATTAAATCATTTTTATTAAAATTAAATGAAACCTGTCAAATGCTTTAAGGAGTCAACCTAATAATACTGCTTAATAGGATAGTAAATGCAAGTTTAACCAAGTGTACATACAGACAGAATAGGGCCTTTATGCAAAAACAGTAAAAGGGTCCTTTGCAGTCCATCATAGTGCACAATTCAACCAGCTGTGGCGGTGGATGTGGACTCCCTCTCTCTTGGGCTCCTCTGTGGCTGCCCGGTTGCACTAATATGTCCACCCCTGATGTCATCAATAGAGATGAGCGGTGTTCGACTAGAACTGTTCGCCAATCTCAAATTCGAGCTGTTTTGGGCGGTGTTCGAGTTGTTCGACGAACCCGAACGATCTGCAAAAAATTCGGCTGTTCGAGGTTATGTTCGATAACTGTTCGTGCACCAAAAGCGTGTCCTGCATGTCTGGCGCTATTTAGAGCACCAATCATGCAGGGATTGTCTGCCACTCACTGTAATGCCACAGCCATGGTGGTTGTGGAATTAGAGTGATTGCCCAAATCGATGGGAACTGTGCTCACAGTGAAACATGAAAAGCCGGCAATGCAGCAGCGGCATACACCGGTACCCGACAATTTAGAACCGAAAGAATAGAGCATCACATATAGATTAGATAGATAGAAACATGTCAGTCACATATATAAGAAGTACAGTGACAGTGTTGCTTACTGTACTTGTCATTTAGTGTAAAGGATTTATTAAAAAAATATATTAGTGTTTTCATGCACCGTCTCATTAAAAAAGCCGGCCGGCAATTCAGCAGCGGTACCCGACAATTTAGAATGGAAGGAATAGAGAATCACACATAGATTAGATAGATAGAAACATGTCAGTCACACATATAAGAAGTACAGTGACAGTGTTGATTACTGTACTTGCCATTTAGTGTAAAGGATTTATCTAAAAAAATATTAGTGTTTTCATGCACCGACTCTTTAAAAAAGCCGGCCGGCAATTCAGCAGGGTACCCGACAATTTAGAATGGAAGGAATAGAGCATCACACATAGATTAGATAGATAGAAACATGTCAGTCACATATATATGAAGTACAGTGACAGTGTTGGTTACTGTACTTGTCATTTAGTGTTAAAATAAAGGATTTATTTAAAAAAAAATTGGCGTGGGGTTCCCTGTAATTTTAGGCTCTAGCGGAGGTTAAGCAGACAGCTGGGGCAGATGTTGGAAGCCTGGGAAGGGGTAATACCCACGGAGCTTCCCAGGCTACTAATATCAGCCCCCAGCTGAATGCCTAGCCTTTACTAGCTATTAAAATGGGGGACCCCCCAAAAAATTGACGTGGGGTCCCCCCTATTTTAATAGCTAGCAAAGGATATGGAAGACAGCTGGGGGCTGATATTAATAGCCCAGGAAGGATGCCATGAATATTGGCCCCCTCCCAGGCTAGAAACACCAGCCGTCAGCCGCCCCAGAAATGGCACATCCATAGGATGCGCCAATTCTGGCACTTAGCCTCGCTCTTCCCACTGCCCTGTAGCGGTGGCAGTGGGGTAATAGGGCTGGGGTTGATGTCAGCTTATAATTAGAGATGAGCGTTGTTCTACTCGAACTGTTCGCCAATCTCAAATTCGAGCTGTTTTGGGCGGTGTTCGAGCCGTTCGGCGAACACGAACAATTTGAGAAAAATTCGGCTGTTCGAGGTTATGTTCGATAACTGTTCGTGCACCAAAATCATAACTGGATTTTTTCTCAGTAATGATGAAAATTAATGTTAATACGCAGTTTGAGTGTACAGCGGGGTGGGGGAGGGGCGGGGGATGGATCTCTGCAGGAACAATGAAGATCTCCATTTTTTTTTCTCTTTCCCGCATTTGCAGTGGGGAGGTGCAATCTGTCAGCCTATCAGCAGCGCACACACGGAGCGAAGTGCTTTTTTTCACACAAGCAAGGGCATGTGTCATTGGCAGTGTATGTCACATGTCCTTGCCCTATAAGACCAAGCCATTTTCCCCGTCGCCACCATTTTCTCACTGCTGCAGCTGCGTGTTAGACCGCACCGCTGTTGCTGTGTGCGCTATACCTTGTTAATTTCAAGCCAATTTTCGCACAAATATACAGATAGCTTGGGAGTAGGGAATAGTTGTGATTGCAGTCCTTTTAAGGACTAGGTTACAGCATTTCCTACGACTTTTATCAGGGAGGTCTGTGCTCTTAAATAGATAGGTTGTGGGAGTAAAGACTAATTGTAATTGGAGTCCTTTTCAGGACTAGGTTACATGAGTTCCTATCAGTTTTTGCCAGGCAGGTCTGTGCCAGTGCTGTGCAAGTTTTTTTCACAGCATTTGGCTGAATCTAGCAAAGCTAATCCTTTTTGGCCTATTGCAGAGTGTGTTAGTCAGTGGAGTAGCCTATCTGTGTTGCAAGATATAACACCTGTGTATAGAATACCAATTTTTTTACTGCACCTAGTGAAGTAAAATCTTTTGGGCATAGCATCATTCTATTAGTCCATCTATACTGACCTCCATCAGGTTGCAAACTGAATATAATTTTTTTCTGCATCTAGCTCTGAAAAAATATTTGGGCTTCTAGCAGTGTGTGGGACTTGGTCTATTAGTCCATCTATACTGACCTCCATCAGGTTGCAAATTAAAAATAATTTTTTTCTTCATTTAGCTCTGAAAAAATATTTGGGCTTCTAGCAGTGTGTGGGACTTGTTCTATTAGTCCTTCTATACTGACCTCCAGCATGTTGCAAATTGAATATAATTTTTTTCTGCATCTAGCTCTGAAAAAATAGTTGGGCTTCTAGCGGTGTGTGGGACTTGGTCTATTAGTCCATCTATACTGACCTCCATCAGGTTGCAAATTAAAAATAATTTTTTTCTGCATCTAGCTCTGAAAAAATATTTGGGCTTCTAGCAGTGTGTGGGACTTGGTCTATTAGTCCATCTACACTGACCTCCATCAGGTTGCAAATTAAAAATAATTTTTTTCTGCATCTAGCTCTGAAAAAATATTTGGGCTTCTAGCAGTGTGTGGGACTTGGTCTATTCGTCCATCTATACTGACCTCCATCAGGTTGCAATTTAAAAATAATTTTTTTCTGCATCTAGCTCTGAAAAAATATTTGGGCTTCTAGCGGTGTGTGGGACTTGGTCTATTAGTCCATCTATACTGACCTCCATCAGGTTGCAAATTAAAAATAATTTTTTTCTGCATCTAGCTCTGAAAAAATATTTGGGCTTCTAGCAGTGTGTGGGACTTGGTCTATTAGTGCATCTATACTGACCTCCATCAGGTTGCAAATTAAAAATAATTTTTTTCTGCATCTAGCTCTGAAAAAATATTTGGGCTTCTAGCGGTGTGTGGGACTTGGTCTATTAGTCCATCTATACTGACCTCCATCAGGTTGCAAATTAAAAATAATTTTTTTCTGCATCTAGCTCTGAAAAAATATTTGGGCTTCTAGCAGTGTGTGGGACTTGGTCTATTAGTCCATCTATACTGACCTCCATCAGGTTGCAAATTAAAAATAATTTTTTTCTGCATCTAGCTCTGAAAAAATATTTGGGCTTCTAGCAGTGTGTGGGACTTGGTCTATTAGTCCATCTATACTGACCTCCATCAGGTTGCAAATTAAAAATAATTTTTTTCTGCATCTAGCTCTGAAAAAATATTTGGGCTTCTAGCGGTGTGTGGGACTTGGTCTATTAGTCCATCTATACTGACCTCCATCAGGTTGCAAATTAAAAATAATTTTTTTCTGCATCTAGCTCTGAAAAAATATTTGGGCTTCTAGCGGTGTGTGGAACTTGGTCTATTAGTCCATCTATACTGACCTCCATCAGGTTGCAAATTAAAAATAATTTTTTTCTGCATCTAGCTCTGAAAAAATATTTGGGCTTCTAGCGGTGTGTGGGACTTGGTCTATTAGTCCATCTATACTGACCTCCATCAGGTTGCAAATTAAAAATAATTTTTTTCTGCATCTAGCTCTGAAAAAATATTTGGGCTTCTAGCAGTGTGTGGGACTTGGTCTATTAGTCCATCTATACTGACCTCCATCAGGTTGCAAATTAAAAATAATTTTTTTCTTCATTTAGCTCTGAAAAAATATTTGGGCTTCTAGCAGTGTGTGGGACTTGTTCTATTTGTCCTTCTATACTGACCTCCAGCAGGTTGCAAATTGAATATAATTTTTTTCTGCATCTAGCTCTGAAAAAATAGTTGGGCTTCTAGCGGTGTGTGGGACTTGGTCTATTAGTCCATCTATACTGACCTCCCATCAGGTTGCAAATTAAAAATATTTTTTTTCTGCATCTAGCTCTGAAAAAATATTTGTTCTTCTAGCAGTGTGTGGGACTTGGTCTATTAGTCCATCTATACTGACCTCCATCAGGTTGCAAATTAAAAATAATTTTTATCTGCATCTACAGTACCTCTGAAAAAATATTTGGGCTTCTAGCTGTGTGTGGGACTATTTGTATTAGTCCATCTATACTGACCTCCATCAGGTTGCAAACTGAATATATTTTTCTCTGCATCTACCTCTGAAAAAATATTTGGCCTTCTAGTAGTGTGTCGGACTTTCTCTATTAGTCCATCTATACTGACCTCCATCAGGTTGCAAATTAAAACTAATTTTTATCTGCATCTACAGTACCTCTGAAAAAATATTTGGGCTTCTAGCTGTGTGTGGGACTATTTGTATTAGTCCATCTATACTGACCTCCATCAGGTTGCAAATTCAAAATAATTTTTTTCTGCATCTAACCCATCCAATAGTTTTGGCCTAATACCACAGTTTGGCCACTCAGCTCTGCTCGGTTACCATCCATTGTTTTTTTGTGCAAACAACTCCAGAGTTGTGAATTAGTTAACCACCAAAATGAGTGGAAAAAGGCCTGCTGCTGGTGGAAAGGGGAATAGGCGTGTTGGGAAGGGGAAAAAAGGTTGTGTCCGTGGGGTAGGTGTTAAAGCAACAGTAACATCTGCAGAAGAAAGACCATCTTCCAGCCAAACTAAAATGTCTACTTCTTTTAGCGGACAATGTGATAAGATCCCTTTCTTACGGCCACGCCAATCGCTACAAATTCCAGATGAGGCACAAAAACAGCAGGTGCTTCAACGGATATCAAGTGCTCCTTTAAGTGGGCTCTCCTCCACATCAACTTCAACATCACAAATACTCCAGTCCTCAAAGGTGTCACCCAAATCGCACTTGCTTCCTCACAGCTCCCAAATCTCCAGCTGCCCGTCTGAGTATGAGGTAGAACAGATGGTTGAGTCTGCAGAGCTGTTTACTCATACTATAGCCTGGGAATCAGAGGTCGACTCCAGCGCTTCTGTGAATCCAGACGAGGAAATGATCTGCACTGATGCCCAGAATCTTTATGAGTCGGATCCAGGACCAGACGCAGAAGGTTCTGACCATAATGTAGACCCTCATTCCCAAACTGTAACTCCTGTTGGTGGAGACAATGAGGAAGACGATGATAAGACTCAAATACCTGATTGGAGCGACAACTTTAGTTTTTTGTCAGGGCAGGAACAGGTTGGCTCTGAGGACGACGGGTGTGATAACGCACAGGGTGATGATGATGAGGTCGGAGATCCCACTTACTGTCAACCCACAGTCAGCCAAGAGATGAGGTCAGCAGAGGAGGTGGAGGAAGATGCTAGTGACGACGAGGTCAGGTTGCGCCTTCCTGGACAGAGACGTAGTACTGGAAGCACGTCAACAACTGCATCCTCAAACACAACTCTGCCTCTCACCACAAGTCGTGGTGGCTCTTCAGGTCGCATGGGTGCTAAGCCTTGCATAGCCTGGGCATTTTTTCAGATCGATAAAGATGACCCAACTCGTGTTATCTGTAACATTTGTCAGCAAAAGCTAAGTAGAGGCCAAAAAATACATAGTTTGAGTACTTCATGCATGAACCGGCACATGGACATGAAGCATAAGTTGCAGTGGGAAGCTCAGTGTGCTACAATGCGGCCTAGCCGGCCGGGCCAATCACCGTCTGCCATATCTTGTGCATCCGCGGCCTCTTCATCCTCTGTGACTGGGGGGACAGCAGTCACACCTGTTTTGGGGCGCAGACCTGCCACCTCTTTACCCGCAACAGCCAGCGTGATTGGCAGGTCATCATTTTCTTTGGAGGTGGTAACACCAGTTGGTGTTGAGCGCTGTCCGACATCGATAGCACCACCTTTGGATCAAGGCAACCTAACATGTCCACCTGCATCTTCCTCACAGACCGGCAGTTTGCCGGGGACACCCTTATCAACCCCGTCTAAGCACAATAGCCAGCCCTCGGTCCCTCAGATGTGGACAAGTAAAAGACCATTTCCTCCTAGCCATGAGAAAGCTAAGAGGTTGAATTTCACCATCTGCAAGCTCTTGGCTACAGAAATGCTGCCTTTCCGCCTGGTGGACACAGAGGATTTTCGAGACCTTATGTCCGTCACAGTGCCCCAGTACCAGATGCCCAGTCGGCACTACTTCTCAAAGAAAGGTGTGCCTGCGCTCCACCAGCATGTCGCACACAACATCACCGCTTCTTTGAGAAACTCTGTGTGTGACAGGGTGCATTTCACCACAGACACTTGGACGAGTAGGCATGGACAGGGGCGTTACATGTCGCTGACTGGGCACTGGGTAACTATGGTGACAGCAGGACAAGGGGCTGCTGTCCAAGTCTTGCCGTCCCCACGAGTTGTGCGTCAATCCTCTTTATGTCAAAGTTCCTCCACTGCTTCTGCCTCCTCAACCTCCTCTCGGTCTTCCACCTGCACCCAAAGCCTGTCTGGTCATGCCACAAGCTTTCTAACTGCGCAGAAGGGATCCTGCACACCTCCTTACTATGCTGGCAGTAGGGCTCAACGTCATCAGGCGGTTTTTACATTGAAATGTCTGGGAAATGTGAGTCACACAGCTGAGGAGTTGTGGTCAGCTCTGGAGAACCAATTTCATGAATGGTTGTCTCCACTGGACCTGAAACCAGGGAAGGCCGTGTGCGACAATGCTGCAAACCTGGGTGCGGCCCTTCGCCGGGGCAATGTCACACACGTGCCTTGTATGGCTCACGTGTTGAACCTGGTTGTCCAGCAATTTTTAGCCCACTATCCCAGACTAGATGGCCTTCTGCAGAGGGCACGGTCGCTGTGTGCTCACTTCCGCCGTTCGCATCCCGCAGCTCAGCGACTTACATCTCTACAGAAGTCGTTGGGCCTGCCACTTCACCGGCTAAAATGCGATGTGCCTACCCGGTGGAATTCAACTCTGCACATGTTGCAGCGACTGTGGCAGCACCGACAAGCCCTGGTGCAATACGTTCTGACGTATAGCCTGGGCCAACGAGATTCAGAGGTGGGGCAAATCACGCTGGAGGAGTGGTCTCAGATCAGGGACCTATGCACCCTTCTGCACAGTTTTGAAATGGCGACGAAGATGTTTAGTGCTGACGATGCCATTATCAGCATGACTATTCCGGTGATTTACATGCTGGAGCACATGTTAAATAGAATTCGGAGTCAGGTGGTGGCACAATAGGAGGTGGAGGAAGTAGAGGAGGAGGAGTTGTATGCGGAAGGGCTAACATCTGCAAGGTCCAGACGGTCGGCAGCACCAAGGCGGCAGGCATGTGAGGGTGGGGGAGATGGTTTTACCAGGGCGCATGGTAGCAGCCAAACTAGTGAGGAAGGTGCAGGAGCCCAGGAAGAAGTGGAGGACGAACTGATGGAAGACTCATCAGATGAGGGAGACCTTGATCACATTTCTGTTGTGCGAGGTTGGGGGGAGAGGACAGAGGAAGGAAGCATGATTGTTACCTCGCCACCAACACAACAGGGACTTGGTGCTCCTGGATGTGCAACACACATGAGTGCCTTCTTGCTGCACTACCTGCAACATGACCCTCGAATTGTGAGAATTAGAAATAATCCTGACTACTGGGTTGCCACACTGTTAGATCCCCGGTACAAAAGTAAATTTGCAGAAATTATTCCTGCCATAGAAAGGGATGCACGCATGCAAGAGTATCAGCAGAGACTGTTGCAGAATCTTACATGTGCTTTTCCACAAAATACCAGTGGTGCACGTAGTGAATCTCACAGTTCCAACTTGCCAACCGTGGGACCGTCAAGTGTTCAGCACTCAAACCGTAACAGAACCACAGTATCTGCTGGTAGCATCAATTTTGCGGAATCATTTCACCACTTTTTTAGCCCATCCTTTGCAAGGCCACAGGAGACAAGAAGTCTGACACATAGTCAACGCCTAGAGACGATGGTACAGGAGTATCTCCAAGTAATCATTGAAGCCACGACTGTGTCACTGGACCCTTGCTCTTTTTGGGCTTCCAATCTGGATAAATGGCCGGAGCTAGCCACTTACGCCTTGGAGATCTTGTCATGCTCCGCAGCCAGATTTCTGTCTGAACGTGTGTTCAGCGCTGCTGGTGGTGTGCTGACAGATAAGCGCACGCGGCTCTCCACTGATAATGTAGACAGACTCACGTTCATAAATATGAACAAATCATGGATCCGAAATGACTTTTCTACCCCTGTGTCATCCTGGGGAGAGTAAAAGCTTGATGATTGGTTAAAATCACCCTACCAACCGTTTTAAGCTTTCAAATTACTAATCATGTTTATCTGTATCTTGACTGGAAAATAATTTGGGCTTTGTAGCAGTGTGCAGCACTGATCCTATTAGGCCATCTATACTAAAGCTTCACCAGATTTAAAATTAAAAATAATTTTTAGCTGCATCTAGCCCGGAAAATAATTTTGGGGCTCCGAGATGCGCAAGGCACATAAGTGCCTTCTTGCTGCACTACCTGCAGCATGACCCTCATATTGTCAGAATTCGAAGTAATCATGACTACTGGGTTGCCACACTCTTAGATCCCCCAAACTTTTCGATCAACCTTTTCATTTTAATAAAGACCAAAAAAATGGTCATTTTTGAAATTATAAGCATTAGCAGGTTGTTAGAAACTGAAATCAAACAGTTTTCAACTCAAAACTTTATTCTAGGTGATGTTACATTTTCACATAGGACCCCTTGTTCGAAAGGAGCTTCTGAACTCTCTCGTCCATTGAATTTGTCAGGTTTTGGATGGTTTCTGCTTCAATTGTTTTGCATGAGGACAGAATACCCTCCCAGAGCTGTTGCTTAGATGTGAACTGCCTCCCGCCATCATAGACACTCCTTTTAATGATGCTCCAAAGGTTCTGAATGGGGTAGAGGTCAGGGGAGCATGGGGGTCACACCATAAGTTTGTCCCCTTTTATGCCCATATCAGCCAGAGATGCAGATGTTTTATGTGCAGCATGAGATGGTGCATTATCATGCAGAAAAATGATCTTGCTGTGAAATACACGGTTCTTCTTCTTGAACCATGGCAGGAAGTGCTGTTTGAGAAAATCCACATACATTATGGAGTTCATCTTTAGCGCCTTCAGGGATCCTAAAGGGGCCGACAATCTCTCTCCCCATGATTCCAGCCCAAAACATTACTCCACCTCCTCCTTGTTGGCGCTGTAGCCGTGTTTGCGTGGGGTGTCCATCAACCAGCCATCCTCCACTCCATCCATCTGGACCATCGAGCGCTGCACGGCACTCATCCGTGAACAAAACAGTTTTGAAATCAGTCTTCATGTAATGTTTGGCCCACTGGAGCCGTTTCTGCTTGTGTGAAGTGGATAGAGGAGGTCGACAGGATGGCGCATGCACAGCTGCAAACCTCTGAAGGACCCTGCATCTTGTTGTTCGGGGGACGTTGGAGGCACAAGCAGCTTCAAAAACTTGTCTGCTGCTATGACAAGGCTTTTTTGCCGCTGCTCTTTCAACCTGACGTAATTGCCTGTAGGAAAGAGTCCTCAATTTGCCCTTATCAGCACGCACACGTCTGTACTGTGAATCAGCTACATACTTCTTGATTGCCAAGACACTTCATCCTAATCATCGCACAATGTTGATTGTAGTCATGCCTTGACCTAAACACTCCACAATTTGTTGCTTCTCAGCAGCCGACACATCCTTTTTCTTTCCCATTTTGGCAGAATATGTAGGCTGCTTAATAATGTGAGAGAGCCTTCTTAAGTAGTCTTGCCTTTCATTGGACACACCTGCCAAACTAATTAGCTCAGGTGTCTGCAATTGCTTACAGTGATATAAAGAGCCCTGACACACATCACCATCAATGAGTTTAACTGACAAACAAACAAATTCTTCCCTTATCACTCCTAAACACTTTTTGTATAATAATTTGGAACGCAGTGTACATGTGCTTTTCCACAAAACACCAGTGGTTCACGTAGTGAATCTTACAGTTCTAACTTGCCAACCGTGGTCTGTATGGAGTTGTTCAATAAAGGGCCCAAAATTAAGATAACATAGATGGGAGAGGTCTCTATGAATAGGAATTCCTAAGTATTTGATACCCTGTGAGGGCCAGGCAAAGGGAAAGTTGGACTGGATGGAATCCTATATGGATTTGGGGAGGGAGACATCGAGGGCCTCAGACTTCGCTGCATTGATTTTAAAATTTTACCATGTAACAAAGTGATCTATTTCAGCCATAACAGCATGGATGGATATATGTGATTGAGTGATATATACTAGGACATCATCAGCAAATAGAGAGCACTTGTACTCGGTGCCTCCCACCTCAATCCACCTAATATTGGGGTTATGGCGAATTGATGAGAGCAGGTGCTCCGTCACTAGGATGTATAAGAGAGGGGACAGAGGACATCCCTGCCTTGTCCCATTGGTGATTGTGAAAGGTGATGAAAATGTTCTGACGCACCCCCTGGGCCTTGGGACACCCGGAGCCGGACCCTTTTTGGTGGATGCTGGTGGTTGTAGTCTTCGTGGCGGCGACCCGGTTCCGTGGCTCAGGGCGGTCAAACCAGTGGCGGAACTATTTATGTGGTTTTCATGTTTAAATGTCCGACTACGCCACCCGTGGATTGCGGTCAGAGTGAACCGCCGCTACAGGGCAGACCACTGAGGCTGGTGTTGTGGGTGCAGCAGAGCGTAGCATAACTCCCCACGGGAGGAGTATAGCCTCAGGGCAGTGTATGCGGAGGATGGGGGTGATGGTGCAGGGCAGCAGCAGTAACGACACGGAGTCAGTGATGCAGTTCAGGGCCTTTACTCACAGTTCTTATTATCCAGACCACGTCTGCAGGTAACGGCTGCCCACGTCGTACTGTGCTCACCAGGTGAGGGGCTCAGACAACTCCCAGATAACTTTGGAGCACTTCACAGGACCCCCTTTGTGTGTCCTTTGTCTGGCCTTTCTTACCAACACTTCTGTCCGGCTGCCTCGGGCCTCCTCTTGGTAAACTTGGCGCCAGTTTCCCTGACACTATGTGGTGCCTTCCTAGCGGGTGTAGCGAGGGGCTGCGCCACATAAAATGTCAGAGCCTCCGGTTTCTAGCTGAGGGTCGTTTCCTGCCTCCACTAGTTCGGGGACCGGTCTCCCCCTTTGGCCTGACCCCTCCACGCAGGTGGATTCGGGCGTGCGGTGGCGACTCGCCCGTCCGCACCCCTGGGATCCCTTCATTCCTCGTTCCTGGAGCCTTCTCCGCTCCTCTTCCTTCCTTCTCCCTCTTCCAGGCCTGGGCCTCTGTTACTAGGCCCGCCTCCGGAGCAGAGCTCATGCAGAGCCCCTGCTCCCTGCCACTTCTGCTCAGACTTCTCTGCACTGAACTAAGATGGTGCCCACCTTTTATACTCCCTTCTCAATGCACCCAGGAACTGCTTCCTCCCTGCTCCTGCACTACAGGGTTCCCCTTCCTCAGTGTTCCCTCCCCCCACTCCAGCCAGGGACAGGGACTGTCATGCCCATCTCAGGGGCATATTGGTCGCCCTGCCCCACGGCAATGTGGTGTAATGCATGCAGGTGTCGGGTCCTGATCCACACTCCATCCTTACCTGAGAGTGAGCTATCACACCTCTGGGTGAGGTGCAATACGTCTGTAGCAACCGAGCCCTCAGGGTGCTACAGTTCCATTTATCTTCAGCCTAGGTGACGTATTGCGATACAGAGCCGTGATTTTGGCTATAAAAGGGTCCCCTAGACCCCTACCCCAAGCTTTTTAAGAGAATCATATATGGCGTGCCAGGAGACTCTATGGAATGCTTTCTCAGCATCCAACGAGAGTATCTAATTACAAATTTTTAACTGCATCTAGCCCAGGAAATACTTTGTGCCTAGTAGCAGTGTCTGCTAGTGAGCGGATTATCCTGGCTGTTAAGCAAGCTGCACCACCTGTAGTTTAGACACTTAATTTTTTCAAAGGAAATGCTTCGGGACCATGGGATACTTAGTGAAGAGCATCAGGAGGCACCCCAAGGCATAGGGGCTGGGACTGGCAGTAGGATGCCTTGCGGTGGACAGCCGAGGTCGATCCTTATAAAAGCTTTTTAACTGCAGCAGCTTTAGTGGACGCTACTGGAGCTGGAATTACCGCGGCTGCTGGCATGAGACTTGCCCTCCAATAGATCCTTGTAAATGGATTTAAAGTGTATTCATTCAAATTAGAGAGACAATTTAAATTAAAAAGCTTAGAGCTGCCTCCACCACAGGGGGGCTCGCTCGACCCACCAGCGGACAGGCACCAGTATTGGGAGAGAGGGGCTGGCCGTCAGGGTTCACCGCGGCTCTGGCACAAACCTGGCGACACGGAGGTGGCACGGGCAGGAGCGGACTGGCCGTGTCGGCTTCTCACTTTTTGGATTTCAGAAGGGCATGACATGCCTATATCTGTGTCTCCCCCTCCTTTTACTCCTCCACCTCTTTTATTTTCGCATGACTATATGTACTTGTCACTTTTCCATGTGTTAGTTATGTCTTCTGAGCAGTTTGTCAGCTTTTGGACACCTTTGAAGGTGTTTTCTATGTGTTTCTATGTGTTTTTGTTTGCCTGCCATTGGTTTTAACGGTGTTCGAAGGTGTTCGACGAACAGTTCGACGAACAGTTCGGCGAACACACGGGTGTTCGACGAACCGAACCGAACTCGAACACTACGGGGGTGGCTCAACACTACTTATAATGCCAGCTGACATCAAGCCCAGGTTAGTAATGGAGAGTCGTCTATAAGACAACCCCATTCCTAACCCCGTAGTCAAAGTTATAAAAATACAAACACCCAGAATAAAATCCTTTAATTGAAATAAAGACACAATTCTTTATTGTTCTAAATTAAACCATACTTACAATCACGCCCATTCCAGCTGAAGCCAACGATCCCCTGCAATAAAAGAAAAATAATAAAGCAACATAATCCTTACCTTTCCATGGTTCCCACGACAGCTTCAGCTCTGCTACATCGAGATGACAGGCTGGACCGCAGCAGAAAGCTGCCATCCAGCCTGTCATCCTGCAGACACTGAGAAGCGCAGGCTTGCTTGCGCTCCTCAGCGTCTCTCTGTGACGGCATCCAGATGAGCCGAGTTCATGTCCAATGAACTCAGCACACTTCATGCCCGTCACTGACAGCGTGGGAAAATTCTCACGCTGAAGCGCTGAGTGCAGGAGAATTCTCCCACGCTGTCAGTGACGTGCATGAGGTGAGCTCATGTCCAATGAACTCAGTTCACCTCATGCACGTCACTGACAGCGTGGGAAAATTCTCCTGCACTCAGCGCTTCAGCGTGAGAATTCTCCCACGCTGAAGCGCTGAGTGCAGGAGAATTTACCCACGCTGTCAGTGACGTGCATGAGGTGAGCCGAGTTCATTGGACATTAACTCGGCTCATCTGGATGCCCTCACAGAGAGACACTGTGGAGCGCAAGCAAGCCTGCGCTTCTCAGTGTCTTCGGGATGACAGGGTATATGGCAGCGTTCTGCTGCGGTCCAGCCTGTCATCTCGATGTAGCAGAGCTGAAGCTGTCATGGGAACCATGGAAAGGTAAGGATGATGTTGGTTTATTATTTTATTTTTATTGCAGGAGATCGTTGGCTTCAGCTGGAATGGGCGTGACGGTAAGTATGGTTTAATTTAGAACAATAAAGAATTGTGTGTTTATTTCAATTAAAGGACTTTATTCTGGGTATTGTGTTTTTTTAACTTTCACTATGGGATTTAGTAATGGGGGTGTCTTATAGACGCCTCTCCATTACTAACCTGGGCTTGATGTCAGCTGGCATTATAAGCTGACATCAACCCCAGCCCTATTAACCCACTGCCACCGCTACAGGGCAGTGGGAAGAGCGAGGCTAAGTGCCAGAATTGGCGCATCCTATGGATGCGCCATTTCTGGGGCGGCTGACGGCTGGTGTTTCTAGCCTGGGAGGGGGCCAATATTCATGGCACCCTTCCTGAGCTATTAATATCAGCCCCCAGCTGTCTGCCTAGCCTTTGCTAGCTATTAAAATAGGGGGGACCCCACGTCATTTTTTTGGGGGGTCCCCCATTTTAATAGCTAGTAAAGGCTAGGTATTCAGCTGGGGGCTGATATTAGTAGCCTGAGAAGCTCCGTGGGTATTACCCCCTTCCCAGGCTTCAAACATCTGCCCCAGCCGTCTGCTTAACCTCCGCTAGAGACTAAAATTACGGGGAACCCCACGCTAATTTTTTTTTTAATAAATCCTTTATTTTAACACTAAATGACAAGTACAGTAACCAACACTATCACTGTACTTATTATATATGTGACTGACATGTTTCTATCTATCTAATCTATGTGTGATGCTCTATCTTTCTGTTCTAAATTGTCGAGTACAGATGCTGAATTGCCGGCCGGCTTTTTTAAAGAGACGGTGCATGAAAACACTATTATATTTTTAAATAAATCCTTTACACTAAATGACAAGTACAGTAAGCAACACTGTCACTGTGCTTATTATATATGTGACTGACATGTTTCTATCTAATCTATGTGTGAAGCTCTATTCTTTCTGTTCTAAATTGTCGGGTACCGCTGCTGAATTGCCGGCCGGCTTTTTTAAAGAGACGGTGCATGAAAACACTAATATTTTTTTTAATAAATCCTTTACACTAAATTACAAGTGCAGTAACCAACACTGTCACTGTGCTTCTTATATGTGTGACTGACATGTTTCTATCTATCTAATCTATGTGTGATGCTCTATTCCTTCTTGTCTAAATTGTCGGGTACCGGTGTATGCCGCTGCTGAATTTGCCGGCCGGCTTTTTTAAAGACAGTGTTTTTTCTGAGCAGTTTGTCAGCTTTTGGACACCTTTGAAGGTGTTTTCAATGTGTTTTTGTTTGCCTGCCATTGGTTTTAACGGTGTTCGACGGTGTTCTAAGGTGTTCGACGAACAGTTCCTCGAACATCCCGGTGTTCGACGAACTGAACCGAACCCGAACACTATGGGGGTGGCTCAACACTAGTCATCAATACATTACTAAGTTAACTAGTAAATACAAGGTGAACCATACTTTCACAATCATAAATAAATATTCTATATTTCATAAAATCATCTTTAAATCTTTATATAAATGAGATGGCAGGTGCATCTAAGGCGGAACGATTCCCGGTTCCTCCACAATATTTAACACTGCTTTTAAAAGTGAAAAATAAAACAGAGGTCGGTGGTTCAAAGCCAAGATTTAGTCCATCCCACTGCACAAATGTATCATGATACACCAAAAAGAAAAACCTCGGATGAAGTAGTTGCGAAATGCACATCAGGTGGATGGTGGGTGAGCCTTTGTATTTTATCCTGCCCTTCCTGGCATTTCTAGAATCTGTATCTAATCAAAGTGATCTGCTTTTGTCTACAGAGATTTATACTACTCATTTTCCCACCCTGTTCATTAATACTATTTCATTTGACATTCTTTGTGTCATGGCTCAACTCCAGGGCTCGATCGGGTGACCTTTGTCTGTGTGGTCCATTTTCCTCACTGCTGGACCACAGCCAGTGTTGTCTCTGTCCAACTGTTGATAATGCTCTTGTCTTTATTTTGCTTTGCTATTTTGTTTCTGTGTAAGTGTTTTTACTTCCTCTTTTTGATTTGACTGATCACATCTTGAGAGGGGCTATTTATACTCTCTTGGCAAATGTAGTCTTTGCTGGCTATATTCCAAGTTAGATGAATGTTTTGAGTCCCAGTTCCCCAGTTAAGGATTATCTTGCTGAAGTTTTCTCTATTGGTTCTCCTGAAGTTTGTATATGTGTTCCCCTTCCCAGCACTCTTTCCATTTTGTTACATTTAGGGTCTGTGGGTTTCCATGTATATCGGAGATCTTTTTGGGTTCTTTTCTTTTTCTTCCATCTTTCTTGTATGACTGTGTGAAAGTGTCCTAAGCCCTGTGTCTCACTATCTGTCTTTGTGCACTACGTCCTGTAGTTGTTGTTTTGGGTTAAACCCTTTGTTTTGTTGAGGGGCGCCATTGCATAAGTTTAGGGTGCCAACCTTCGCGGTCAGGCAATGTCAAAGTTAGGGATTTTCCTAGTCTGTATAGAAACCTGTGGTGTACAGGTTTAACATCTCCCCTAGTTTGTTCATCCCCATGTTAGCATTAGGGCTTAATCATAACACTTTGTCTCTTTAGCAAATGGATTTGTATTTGTGATTCCTCAGCTCTATATTATCTATATATATAATAGTCTAATTTTGTCTGTTTGTCTGTAACGGAAATCCCGCGTCGCTGATTGGTCTCACCAGCCCGCCATGACCAATCAGCGACAGCCGCAGTCCAGCCGCGAATTGGCGAGGGATTTGAACCACGCTTCGCTGATTGGACGCGCCCCCGGCCGGCCACGACCAATCAGCAATATTGGGGCGGCTACTTTAAATTAACCCCCCAATGTATCCTCCCCGGGGCCCCTAATGAATTTTTCAAATACTTCATGTTGCCAATACTGCCTGTGCGCGGCGCTATCGCTGACCGTGCACAGGCAGCATGTGACCCCGGGCTGCAGCCGGCTCTTGCTTCCGCTTACGTCACGACTATTTGCGGCTGCAGCCAGGGGTCTCCTGTTCTGCGTTCCATGGTGAGTGACGGATTGTGGGTGGGGTTATCCCCCATCGCGTCGCACCCGGCATTCACCGCGCGCTCTCCCAATGAATGGGCGCGCGGTGGATGCCGGGTGTGATAGTCTGCGATAGCGTCGCGCACAGGCATTATTGGCAACATTAGGTATTTATAAAATTAATTTGGGGCCCCGGGGGTATACATCGGGGGGATTCTAGAATACCCGATGCATTAGAATCGGGCCACCATCTAGTATTATATATACATGAGAGATATATATGTGCATGTACTTCTTTTGGCTCACCCACCATGTATTTCTTGTGTCTGTATTATGGCATCTTTTACCTATTTATCCATATATTTTTAATGAGACTTAATAAAAATTCATATGTTATATTGAGATTTTTTGCATCCTGCACTTTTTAACAGTATCATAGTAGCACTAAATAAATGTCAGCCAAGTCCATGCAGGTGGTATTATGCAGGGAAAAAGGCACAAAAGTATGAGTATGAACAGAAAACATATGGAGTGCCAACATTTAGCTAGTATGTAACTGCATGGAGTCCAAGGGACTCCATCATACTGTGTTCTGCCTTAGAGTAGCCGTCACTGGATAAATGTATCCAAATTATATAACCACCAACAGTTATTGCAATATTGTACCATTGCAATTTTTAGAACACAAGAACTTCAATAACAAAGTAGAAATCTAATGAAGGTTGGATTTTCTGAAAAGCTAAAACATGGTACACAAGCAGGCGCGTCTGACATTGACAACATGTTTTGGCAATTATGACTTACTCATAGCAAACTCCACCAATCCCTTTGATCTACATATGACACACATCTGATCTTATGGTCAGTACTGAGCATTCACCTAATAATGAAATAGTACCAGGGGTGGGTGGAATTGGATACAAAGTATTGGATTTCTACCTTGCTGCTGGAGTTTTCCTTTGTTCTGTTAAAACAAACCTGCTAATCCAATTGGATATCTGTGGAACCTTGAAAGGTCTGCTGGCATGTACAATATTATATTAAATTTGCTTTATGAGAAACTGGAGACTTTAATCAAGTACAAAGATAGCATTGACGCGGCTGTATAATTTTGTGAAACAAAGATGCAGTATAACTTAAATATTTAATCTTTTTATGCTAAGGAGTTGAGTAGTAAGGAGCACTGAAAAAGACCACTCACTGGACTCCACAAAAAATCTAAGTTATATTGAGGATCTGATGCATCATTGCATTTCCGCATTTTCTGGCATCAATATCTCTCAATTAGTGATGTTTTGATTTGCGACAAATTCATCAAATGATTTGCCCTTTTTCCATGTAATCTTTTCTGGTTTACTTTGTTTTCTGATTCCTGAAATGGCACTATTTTAAAAAGTCACAAAATTTGGTGCAACTCTACTTACGTTTTCCCCTGGAGTGATTTTATGTATGCCAGATTTTTAGTACATTTTTTTTTGTGACATTTTGTGAATAGTGTGACTTTTTCCACAAAAAAGTTGCAAAATAAGTTAAATACAGAAACAAGACAATATTGTGCTTTGTGCAAAATTCCTGAATCCTACCATTTTGATGAAGTTGGTGCAAACAAAAATCAGCAAAAAAACACAAGTTGATAAAGCATAATGACTAAAAAATGCAAATGATGAATTGGACCTGGAATCTCTTTCTACAAAACTATGGCCTTGTTTCATCACAGCACTTATACCCGAATTCTGGCAAAAATTTCTGTGAAAAGTCACAAAATTTGCTGAGTTGTGCAACAGAGGCGCACGTGACTTTTCAGGCATACCTAATTTATTAACAGGAATGTGCTTTTTAACTGATCAGGCATGTCTGAATCATTTAGAGCCTGTTAGAAGAAGGGAATATATTGTTGCGGAGGAGCTATTGGTGGCTTAGGATCACTTCTGTCTTCTGTTTAAATGTTCATATGATGACTAAGATGACTAGAAAAATAGGACTCCTATAATTAAAGAGGTTGTCCTCAATTTCTCAAAAAAAGGCTTAGGACAGGAAATATGTTGAAATAATAAAATATCCATTACTCACACACCAACATATTCTGTAGTTACATAAGCTTCAGAGCAGAAGCAGATCATTGCTGAAGTCTTATGTATACACAACCTAATAATAAGTTTTCACAGTGGAAGAAGTTACAAACTCCATGAATATCCTATATTGTATTACTACTATACTGTACAGGTAGTCTAAGGTTAGGAAGTAAAATATGGTAACCCTATACTCACAGTTTTCATAGGTCTCAAAGAATATCCATGAATCCCACAAGATGTTAAGAAATTTGTATTAGTGTTGCTAAGAGGAGAAATGTCATTGCTGTATGAGGAATGAGAGTTTTGTTACTATTCTTACAAATAATACAAAATAAAACTCAGTGGCTATGTCCGCAAAGAAGATATTTTCCAGATATTTGGACTTTGTAGGGAAAGAGCAGGTTGTCAAACTCTGACTATTTCCTGACTCTTTTTTTATGACCGTGATATCTTATATGTATTCATCTTAGAGTATTTGACAGTTTTTTTTAAAGCAGTTTTCTCTGAAAGAAAATGTAATTCTATAAATCTTTGTCTAATCCTAGTCGCTTTATATGGATATAGCAGAGCAGAATGATTGTCATCTGCGCATTTACATAGGATTGAAAGTTATCTGTACTGAAAAACAGCCTACCAACCATAAAGTGTTAAAGGGAATGTGCCATTAGTAAATTACCTATTATTTAAATCAAGTATTTGTGTTGCATGTATAATTTAAAATTTTGTGCATTGTTTTTATGTTTCATATCTCAATCTTTATTTAAAAGCAAAATTAGTTATCTTGCAATTTTTACACTGGCCACTATGGCCTTATTAGACTCATGTCTTTTGTCCTTTCAGGAAGAGTTTTCATCAGGATCCATGTCAGTAGAGGCCGGATTACTATAACAGGAAAACACCTCTGCATACAGCTGATAACAGCGGATCCACCAATCACAATAGGCAATGCCACAGATAACCTTTCTCCCCTTCCTTTCACATTGACCTTTGCACACGCACATTAGATGCTTCAATACTAAAGATAGGGTCGGAGTCTGTTTATTGCTGTTAAAGTTCATGTGAATTTCCTAAAACAAAAGGAGGTTAAGAAAAAAAAAAGTGGCCCGTGTGAATTTTTTTTTACATATATTTTGATATAGGAAAAAAAAGTTGTCAATATTTTTATAAAAATATGTTAAAGATTTCGGCAATAGGTAATTTCCTCATTTTCATTTAAGATTTAATTTAATTTTTTCCTTCATTTTCATTTTTGAATATATTATTGAATTAGTAAAATAAATGGTACTGTTATATATGCTTGGTTATGAATTTAATTTTCAGTGCCATATTCCTATATTGGAATGGGTCTTCAACTTAAAGGGGTATTCCCGCCTTCAATATCCTTTCCCAATATGTAGTAGGTGAAATAATTATAAGAATATTAGCAAATTCCTCCAATTAGAAATGTAGTATAGTTTTTCTAAATCACTATGTCTCTTTCCTCTTGTGTAGGCATTGCAGGACCTTAGGTATCCATGGTTACAACTAGTGTTGAGCCACCCCCGTAGTGTTCGGGTTCGGTTCGTCGAACACCGGGATGTTCGAGGAACTGTCCGTCGAACACCTTAGAACACCGTCGAACACCGTTAAAGCCAATGGCAGGCAAACAAAAACACATAGAAACACATAGAAAACACCTTCAAAGGTGTCCAAAAGCTGACAAACTGCTCAGAAGACACTGTCTTTAAAAAAGCCGGCCGGCAATTCAGCAGCGGCATACACCGGTACCCGACAATTTAGACAAGAAGGAATAGAGCATCACACATAGATTAGATAGATAGAAACATGTCAGTCACATATATAAGAAGTACAGTGACAGTGTCGGTTACTGTACTTGTCATTTAGTGTTAAAGGATTTATTAAAAAAAATATTAGGGTTTTCATGCACCGTCTCTTTAAGAAAGCCGGCCGGCAATTCAGCATCGGTACCCGACAATTTATAACAGAAAGAATAGAGCATCACACATAGATTAGATAGATAGAAACATGTCAGTCCCATTTATAAGAAGTACAGTGATAGTGTTGATTACTGTACTTGTCATTTAGTGTTAAAATAAAGGATTCATTAAAAAAAAAAATTGGCGTGGGGTTCCCCGTAATTTTAGTCTCTAGCGGAGGTTAAGCAGACGGCTGGGGCAGATGTTTGAAGCCTGGGAAGGGGGTAATACCCACGGAGCTTCCCAGGCTACTAATATCAGCCCCCAGCTGAATACCTAGCCTTTACTAGCTATTAAAATGGGGAACCAAAAAAAAAATGACGTGGGGTCCCCCCTATTTTAATAGCTAGCAAAGGCTAGGCAGACAGCTGGGGGCTGATATTAATATCCCAAGAACGGTGCCATGAATATTGGCCCCCTCCCAGGCAAGAAACACCAGCCGTCAGCCGCCCCAGAAATGGCGCATCCATAGGATGCGTCAATTCTGGCACTTAGTCTCGCTCATCCCACTGCCCTGTAGCGGTGGCAGTGGGGTAATAGGGTTGGGGTTGATGTCAGCTTATAATGCCAGCTGACATCAAGCCCAGGTTAGTAATGGAGAGGCGTCTATAAGACACCCCCATTACTAACCCCATAGTCAAAGTTACAAAAAAACACAAACACCCAGAATAAAGTCCTTTAATTGAAATAAAGACACAATTCTTTATTGTTCTAAATTAAAAAATACTTACCATCACGCCAATTCCAGCTGAAGCCAACGATCTCCTGCAATAAAAGTAAAATAATAAAGCAACATCATCCTTACCTTTCCATGGTTTCCACGACAGCTTCAGCTCTGCTACATTCACATGACAGGCTGGACCGCAGCAGAACGCTGCCATCCAGCTTGCCATGCGGCAGACACTGAGAAGCGCAGGCATGCTTGCGCTTCTCAGTGTCTGGCTGTGACGGTATCCAGATGAGCAGAGTTCATCCTTCAGAGACACTGCAGAACGCAAGCATGCCTGCGCTCTGCAGTGTCTATGAATGATGGCATGCTGGATGGATGTGATCCAGCCTGTCATCTCAATGACATCCCAGCGTGGGAGAATTCTCCTGCTCAAGCGCTGAGCGCTGAGAATTCTCCCACGCTGTCAGTGACGTGCTTGAGGTGAGCTGAGTTCATTGGACATGAGCTCACCTCATGCACGTCACTGACAGCGTGGGAAAATTCTCCTGCACTCACCGCATGCGCAAGAGAATTTTCCCACGCTGTCAGTGACGTGCATGTGGTGAGCCGAGTTCATTGGACATGAACTCGGCTCATCTGGATGCCGTCACAGCCAGACACTGAGGAGCGCAAGCATGCCTGCGCTTCTCAGTCTCCGCGGCATGGCAAGCTGGATGGCAGCATTCTGCTGCGGGTGTCATGTGAATGTAGCAGAGCTGAAGCTGTCGTGGGAACCATGGAAAGGTAAGGATGATGTTGCTTTATTATTTTACTTTTATTGCAGGAGATCATTGGCTTCAGCTGGAATTAGCGTGATGGTAAGTATGGTTTAATTTAGAACAATAAAGAATTGTGTCTTTATTTCAATTAAAGGACTTTATTCTGGGTGTTTGTGTTTTTTTGTAACTTTGACTATGGGGTTAGTAATGGGGGTGTCTTATAGACGCCTCTCCATTACTAACTTGGGCTTGATGTCAGATGGCATTATAAGCTGACATCAACCCCAACCCTATTACCCCACTGCCACCGCTACAGGGCAGTGGGAAGAGCGAGGCTAAGTGCCTTCCCAGGCTTCAAACATCTGCCCCAGCCGTCTGCTTAACCTCCGCTAGAGACTAAAATTACGGGGAACCCCACGCCAATTTTTTTTTTAATAAATCCTTTATTTTAACACTACATAACAAGTACAGTAATCAACACTATCACTGTACTTCTTATAAATGTGACTGACATGTTTCTATCTATCTAATCTATGTGTGATGCTCTATTCTTTCTGTTATAAATTGTCGGGTACGATGCTGAATTGCCGGCCGGCTTTTTTAAAGAGACGGTGCATGAAAACACTAATATTTTTTTTAATAAATCCTTTACACTAAATGACAAGTACAGTAACCAACACTGTCACTGTACTTCTTATATATGTGACTGACATGTTTCTATCTATCTAATCTATGTGTGATACTCTATTCTTTTGGTTCTAAATTGTTGGGTACCGGTGTATGCCGCTGCTGAATTGTCGGCTTTTCATGTTTCACTGTGAGCACTGTTCCCATCGATTTGGGCAACCACTATAATGCCACAACCACCATGGCTGTGGCATTACAGTAAGTGGCAGACAATCCCTGCATGATTGGTGCTCTAAATAGCGCCAGACATGCAGGACACACTTTTGGTGCACGAACAGTTATCGAACATAACCTCGAACAGCCGAATTTTTTGCAAATCGTTCGCGTTCGTCGAACGACTCGAACACCACCCAAAACAGCTCGAATTTGAGATTGGCTAACAGTTCTAGTCGAACACCGCTCATCTCTAGTTACAACCACTAGCAACTAGCTAACTCTCACTATATCAGTGGACGTAACTATGGATATCTAAGATTCTGCAATACCTGCACATGAGGAAAGAGACAAGGCGAATCATAAAAACTGTACTACATTTCTAATTGGAGGTATTTTCCAATATTATTATTATTATTACTATTATAACACCTACAACATATTAGGGTAGAATCTTGGAGATGGGAATACCCCTTTAACTCTGGCAGAGGGCTAGCTGAACAATATTTTTAGGGGACAAAAATCCTAAAATTGTAATAATATAATATATCTGCTAAAGATGCTTGTATATATTTAGAGATAAATAAAACATGTTGTGGCCTGTTCATTAAAGAGAATCTGTCAGCAGGTTTTTACTAATAAATCTGAGAGCAGCATGATGTAGGAACAGAGACACTGATTCCAGAGTAGAGATGAGTGTTGTTTGACTCGAACTGTTCGCCAATCTCAAATTCGAGCTGTTTTCGGCGGTGTTCGAGCCGTTCGACGAACCCGAACGATTTGAGAAAAATTCGGCTGTTCGAGGTTATGTTCGATAACTGTTCGTGCACCAAAATCATAACTGGATTTTTTCTCAGTAATGATGAAAATTAATGTTAATACGCAGTTTGAGTGTACAGCGGGGCGGGGGGAGGGGCAGGGGATGGATCTCTGCAGGAATAATGAAGATCTCCATTTTTTTTTCTCTTTCCCGCATTTACAGTGGGGAGGTGCAATCTGTCAGCCTATCAGCAGCGCACACACGGAGCGAAGTGCTTTTTTTCACACAAGCAAGGGCATGTGTCATTGGCAGTGTATGTCACATGTCCTTGCCCTATAAGACCCAGCCATTTTCCCCGTCGCCACCATTTTCTCACTGCTGCAGCTGCGTGTTAGACGGCACCGCTGTTGCTGTGTGCGCTATACCTTGTTAATTTCAAGCCAATTTTCGCACAAATCTACAGATAGCTTGGGAGTAGGGAATAGTTGTGATTGCAGTCCTTTTAAGGACTAGGTTAAAACATTTCCTATGACATTTTTCAGGCTGGTCTGTGCTCTTAAATAGATAGGTTGTGGGAGTAAAGACTAATTGAAATTGCAGTCCTTTTCAGGACTAAGTTACATCAGTTCCTATCAGTTCTTGCCAGGCAGGTCTGTGCCAGTGCTGTGCAAGTTTTTTCACAGCATTTGGATGAATCTAGCAAAGCTAATCCTTTTTGGCCTATTGCAGAGTGTGTTAGTCAGTGGAGTAGCATATCTGTGTTGCAAGATACACCACCTGTGTATAGAATACCAATTTTTTTACTGCACCTAGTGAAGTAAAAGCTTTTGGGCATACCATCATTCTATTAGTCCATCTATACTGACCTCCATAAGGTTGCAAATTGAATATAATTTTTTTCTGCATCTAGCTCTGAAAAAATATTTGGCCTTCTAGCAGTGTGTGGGACTTGGTCTATTAGTCCATCTATACTGACCTCCATCAGGTTGCAAATTCAAAATAATTTTTTGTCTGCATCTAGCTCTGAAAAAATATTTGGGCTTCTAGCAGTGTGTGGGACTTGTTCTATTAGTCCATCTATACTGACCTCCATCAGGTTGCAAATTAAAAAATTTATTTTTTCTGCATCTATCTCTGAAAAAATATTTGGCCTTCTAGCAGTGTGTGGGACTTGGTCTATTAGTCCATCTATACTGACCTCCTTCAGGTTGCAAATTAAAAATATTTTTTTGTCTGCATCTAGCTCTGAAAAAATATTTGGCCTTCTAGCAGTGTGTGGGACTTGTTCTATTAGACCATCTATACTGACCTCCATCAGGTTGCAAATTCAAAATAATTTTTATCTGCATCTAGCTCTGAAAAAATATTTGGGCTTCTAGCAGTGTGTGGGACTTGTTCTATTAGTCCATCTATACTGACCTCCATCAGGTTGCAAACTGAATATAATTTTTTTCTGCATCTACCTCTGAAAAAATATTTGGGCTTCTAGCAGTGTGTGGGACTTGTTTTATTAGTCCATCTATACTGACCTCCATCATGTTGCAAATTAAAAATAATTTTTATCTGCATCTAGCTCTGAAAAAATATTTGGCCTTCTAGCAGTGTGTGGGACTTGTTCTATTAGTCCATCTATACTGACCTCCATCAGGTTGAATATTAAAAATAATTTTTTGTCTGCATCTAGCTCTGAAAAAATATTTGGCCTTCTAGCAGTGTGTGGGACTTGTTCTATTAGTCCATCTATACTGAACTCCATCAGGTTGCAAATTGAATATAATTTTTTTCTGCATCTAGCTCTGAAAAAACATTTGTCCTTCTAGCAGTGTGTGGGACTTGTTCTACTAGTCCAGCTATACTGACCTCCATCAGGTTGCAAATTCAAAATAATTATTTTTCTGCATCTAGCTCTGAAAAAATATTTGTCCTTCTAGCAGTGTGTGGGACTTGTTCTATTAGTCCATCTATACTGACCTCCATCAGGTTGCAAACTGAATATAATTTTTTTCTGCATCTACCTCTGAAAAAATATTTGGGCTTCTAGCTGTGTGTGGGACTTGGTCTATTAGTCCATCTATACTGACCTCCATCAGGTTGCAAATTCAATATAATTTTTTACTGCATCTAACCCAGCCAATAGTTTTGGCCTAATACCACAGTTTGGCCACTCAGCTCTGCTCGGTTCCCATCCATTGTTTTTTTGTGCAAACAACTCCAGAGTTGTGAATTAGTTAACCACCAAAATGAGTGGAAAAAGGCCTGCTGCTGGTGGAAAGGGGAATAGGCGTGTTGGGAAGGGGAAAAAAGGTTGTGTCCGTGGGGTAGGTGTTAAAGCAACAGTAACATCTGCAGAAGAAAGACCATCTTCCAGCCAAACTAAAATGTCTACTTCTTTTAGCGGACAATGTGATAAGATCCCTTTCTTACGGCCACGCCAATCACTACAAATTCCAGATGAGGCACAAAAACAGCAGGTGCTTCAATGGATATCAAGTGTTCCTTTAAGTGGGCTCTCCTCCACATCAACTTCAACATCACAAATACTCCAGTCCTCAAAGGTGTCACCCCAATCCCACTTGATTCCTCACAGCTCCCAAATCTCCAGCTGCCCGTCTGAGTATGAGGTAGAACAGATGGTTGAGTCTGCAGAGCTGTTTACTCATACTATAGCCTGGGAATCAGAGGTCGGCTCCAGCGCTTCTGTGAATCCAGACGAGGAAATGATCTGCACTGATGCCCAGAATCTTTATGAGTCGGATCCAGGACCAGACGCTGAAGGTTCTGACCATAATGTAGACCCTCATTCCCAAACTGTAACTCCTGTTGGTGGAGACAATGAAAAAGACGATGATGAGACTCAAATACCTGATTGGAGCGACAACTTTAGTTTTTTGTCAGGGCAGGAACAGGTTGGCTCTGAGGACGACGAGTGTGATAATGCACAGGGTGATGATGATGAGGTTGGAGATCCCACTTACTGTCAACCCACAGTCAGCCAAGAGATGAGGTCAGCAGAGGAGGTGGAGGAGAATGCTAGTGACGACGAGGTCAGGTTGCGCCTTCCTGGACAGAGACGTAGTACTGGAAGCACGTCAACAACTGCATCCTCAAACACAACTCTGCCTCTCACCACAAGTCGTGGTGGCTCTTCAGGTCGCATGGGTGCTAAGTAGTGTTGAGCCACCCCCGTAGTGTTCGAGTTCGGTTCGGTTCGTCGAACACCCGTGTGTTCGCCGAACTGTTCGTCGAACTGTTCGTCGAACACCTTCGAACACCGTTAAAACCAATGGCAGGCAAACAAAAACACATAGAAACACATAGAAAACACCTTCAAAGGTGTCCAAAAGCTGACAAACTGCTCAGAAGACATAACTAACACATGGAAAAGTGACAAGTACATATAGTCATGCGAAAATAAAAGAGGTGGAGGAGTAAAAGGAGGGGGAGACACTGATATAGGCATGTCATGCCCTTCTAAAATCCAAAAAGTGAGAAGCCGACACGGCCAGTCCGCTCCTGCCCGTGCCACCTCCGTGTCGCCGGGTTTGTGCCAGAGCCGCGGTGAACCCTGACGGCCAGCCCCCCTCTCCCAATACTGGTGCCTGTCCGCTGGTGGGTCGAGCGAGCCCCCCTGTGGTGGAGGCAGCTCTAAGCTTTTTAATTTAAATTGTCTCTCTAATTTGAATGAATACACTTTAAATCCATTTACAAGGATCTATTGGAGGGCAAGTCTCATGCCAGCAGCCGCGGTAATTCCAGCTCCAGTAGCGTCCACTAAAGCTGCTGCAGTTAAAAAGCTTTTATAAGGATCGAGCTCGGCTGTCCACCGCAAGGCATCCTACTGCCAGTCCCAGCCCCTATGCCTTGGGGTGCCTCCTGATCCTCTTCACTAAGTATCCCATGGTCCCGAAGCATTTCCTTTGAAAAAATTAAGTGTCTAAACTACAGGTGGTGCAGCTTGCTTAACAGCCGGGATAATCCGCTCACTAGCAGACACTGCTACTAGGCACAAAGTATTTCCTGGGCTAGATGCAGTTAAAAATTTGTAATTAGATACTCTCGTTGGATGCTGAGAAAGCATTCCATAGAGTCTCCTGGCACGCCATATATGATTCTCTTAAAAAGCTTGGGGTAGGGGTCTAGGGGACCCTTTTATAGCCAAAATCACGGCCCTGTATCGCAATACGTCACCTAGGCTGAAGATAAATGGAACTGTAGCACCCTGAGGGCTCGGTTGCTACAGACGTATTGCACCTCACCCAGAGGTGTGATATCTCACTCTCAGGTAAGGATGGAGTGTGGATCAGGACCCGACACCTGCATGCATTACACCACATTGCCGTGGGGCAGGGCGACCAATATGCCCCTGAGATGGGCACGACAGTCCCTGTCCCTGGCTGGAGTGGGGGGAGGGAACACTGAGGAAGGGGAACCCTGTAGTGCAGGAGCAGGGAGGAAGCAGTTCCTGGGTGCATTGAGAAGGGAGTATAAAAGGTGGGCACCATCTTAGTTCAGTGCAGAGAAGTCTGAGCAGAAGTGGCAGGGAGCAGGGGCTCTGCATGAGCTCTGCTCCGGAGGCGGGCCTAGTAACAGAGGCCCAGGCCTGGAAGAGGGAGAAGGAAGGAAGAGGAGCGGAGAAGGCTCCAGGAACGAGGAATGAAGGGATCCCAGGGGTGCGGACGGGCGAGTCGCCACCGCACGCCCGAATCCACCTGCGTGGAGGGGTCAGGCCAAAGGGGGAGACCGGTCCCCGAACTAGTGGAGGCAGGAAACGACCCTCAGCTAGAAACCGGAGGCTCTGACATTTTATGTGGCGCAGCCCCTCGCTACACCCGCTAGGAAGGCACCACATAGGGTCAGGGAAACTGGCGCCAAGTTTACCAAGAGGAGGCCCGAGGCAGCCGGACAGAAGTGTTGGTAAGAAAGGCCAGACAAAGGACACACAAAGGGGGTCCTGTGAAGTGCTCCAAAGTTATCTGGGAGTTGTCTGAGCCCCTCACCTGGTGAGCACAGTACGACGTGGGCAGCCGTTACCTGCAGACGTGGTCTGGATAATAAGAACTGTGAGTAAAGGCCCTGAACTGCATCACTGACTCCGTGTCGTTACTGCTGCTGCCCTGCACCATCACCCCCATCCTCTGCATACACTGCCCTGAGGCTATACTCCTCCCGTGGGGAGTTATGCTATGCTCTGCTGCACCCACAACACCAGCCTCAGTGGTCTGCCCTGTAGCGGCGGTTCACTCTGACCGCAATCCACGGGTGGCGTAGTCGGACATTTAAACATGAAAACCACATAAATAGTTCCGCCACTGGTTTGACCGCCCTGAGCCACGGAACCGGGTCGCCGCCACGAAGACTACAACCACCAGCATCCACCAAAAAGGGTCCGGCTCCGGGTGTCCCAAGGCCCAGGGGGTGCGTCAGAACATTTTCATCACCTTTCACAATCACCAATGGGACAAGGCAGTGATGTCCTCTGTCCCCTCTCTTATACATCCTAGTGACGGAGCACCTGCTCTCATCAATTCGCCATAACCCCAATATTAGGTGGATTGAGGTGGGAGGCACCGAGTACAAGTGCTCTCTATTTGCTGATGATGTCCTAGTATATATCACTCAATCACATATATCCATCCATGCTGTTATGGCTGAAATAGATCACTTTGTTACATGGTAAAATTTTAAAATCAATGCAGCGAAGTCTGAGGCCCTCGATGTCTCCCTCCCCAAATCCATATAGGATTCCATCCAGTCCAACTTTCCCTTTGCCTGGCCCTCACAGGGTATCAAATACTTAGGAATTCCTATTCATAGAGACCTCTCCCATCTATGTTATCTTAATTTTGGGCCCTTTATTGAACAACTCCATACAGACCACGGTTGGCAAGTTAGAACTGTAAGATTCACTACGTGAACTACTGGTGTTTTGTGGGAAAGCACATGTACACTGCGTTCCAAATTATTATACAAAAAGTGTTTAGGAGTGATAAGGGAAGAATTTGTTTGTTTGTCAGTTAAACTCATTGATGGTGATGTGTGTCAGGGCTCTTTATATCACTGTAAGCAATTGCAGACACCTGTGCTAATTAGTTTGGCAGGTGTGTCCAATGAAAGGCAAGACTACTTAAGAAGGCTCTCTCACATTATTAAGCAGCCTACATTTTCTGCCAAAATGGGAAAGAAAAAGGATGTGTCGGCTGCTGAGAAGCAACAAATTGTGGAGTGTTTAGGTCAAGGCATGACTACAATCAACATTGTGCGATGATCAGGATGAAGTGTCTTGGCAATCAAGAAGTATGTAGCTGATTCACAGTACACACGTGTGCGTGTTGATAAGGGCACATTGAGGACTCTTTCCTACAGGCAATTACGTCAGGTTGAAAGAGCAGCGGCAAAAAAGCCTTGTCATAGCAGCAGACAAGTTTTTGAAGCTGCTTGTGCCTCCAACGTCCCACGAACAACAAGATGCAGGGTCCTTCAGAGGTTTGCAGCTGTGCATGCGCCATCCTGTCGACCTCCTCTATCCACTTCACACAAGCAGAAACGGCTCCAGTGGGCCAAACATTACATGAAGACTGATTTCAAAACTGTTTTGTTCACGGATGAGTGCCGTGCAGCGCTCGATGGTCCAGATGGATGGAGTGGAGGATGGCTGGTTGATGGACACCCCACGCAAACACGGCTACAGCGCCAACAAGGAGGAGGTGGAGTAATGTTTTGGGCTGGAATCATGGGGAGAGAGATTGTCGGCCCCTTTAGGATCCCTGAAGGCGCTAAAGATGAACTCCATAATGTATGTGGATTTTCTCAAACAACACTTCCTGCCATGGTTCAAGAAGAAGAACCGTGTATTTCACAGCAAGATCATTTTTCTGCATGATAATGCACCATCTCATGCTGCACATAAAACATCTGCATCTCTGGCTGATATGGGCATAAAAGGGGACAAACTTATGGTGTGACCCCCATGCTCCCCTGACCTCTACCCCATTCAGAACCTTTGGAGCATCATTAAAAGGAGTGTCTATGATGGCGGGAGGCAGTTCACATCTAAGCAACAGCTCTGGGAGGGTATTCTGTCCTCATGCAAAACAATTGAAGCAGAAACCATCCAAAACCTGACAAATTCAATGGACGAGAGAGTTCAGAAGCTCCTTTCGAACAAGGGGTCCTATGTGAAAATGTAACATCACCTAGAATAAAGTTTTGAGTTGAAAACTGTTTGATTTCAGTTTCTAACAACCTGCTAATGCTTATAATTTCAAAAATGACCATTTTTTTGGTCTTTATTAAAATGAAAAGGTTGATCGAAAAGTTTGGGGGATCTAAGAGTGTGGCAACCCAGTAGTCATGATTACTTCGAATTCTGACAATATGAGGGTCATGCTGCAGGTAGTGCAGCAAGAAGGCACTTATGTGCCTTGCGCATCTCGGAGCCCCAAAATTATTTTCCGGGCTAGATGCAGCTAAAAATTATTTTTAATTTTAAATCTGGTGAAGCTTTAGTATAGATGGCCTAATAGGATCAGTGCTGCACACTGCTACAAAGCCCAAATTATTTTCCAGTCAAGATACAGATAAACATGATTAGTAATTTGAAAGCTTAAAACGGTTGGTAGGGTGATTTTAACCAATCATCAAGCTTTTACTCTCCCCAGGATGACACAGGGGTAGAAAAGTCGTTTCAGATCCATGATTTGTTCATCTTTATGAACGTGAGTCTGTCTACATTATCAGTGGAGAGCCGCGTGCGCTTATCTGTCAGCACACCACCAGCAGCGCTGAACACACGTTCAGACAGAACGCTGGCTGCGGGGCATGACAAGATCTCCAAGGCGTAAGTGGCTAGCTCCGGCCATTTATCCAGATTGGAAGCCCAAAAAGAGCAAGGGTCCAATGACACAGTCGTGGCTTCAATGTTTACTTGGAGATACTCCTGTACCATCGTCTCTAGGCGTTGACTATGTGTCAGACTTCTTGTCTCCTGTGGCCTTGCAAAGGATGGGCTAAAAAAGTGGTGAAATGATTCTGCAAAATTGATGTTACCAGCAGATACTGTGGTTCTGTTACGGTTTGAGTGCTGAACACTTGATGGTCCCACGGTTGGCAAGTTGGAACTGTGAGATTCACTACGTGCACCACTGGTATTTTGTGGAAAAGCACATGTAAGATTCTGCAACAGTCTCTGCTGATACTCCTGCATGCGTGCATCCCTTTCTATGGCAGGAATAATTTCTGCAAATTTACTTTTGTACCGGGGATCTAACAGTGTGGCAACCCAGTAGTCAGGATTATTTCTAATTCTCACAATTCGAGGGTCATGTTGCAGGTAGTGCAGCAAGAAGGCACTCATGTGTGTTGCGCATCCAGGAGCACCAAGTCCCTGTTGTGTTGGTGGCGAGGTAACAATCATGCTTCCTTCCTCTGTCCTCTCCCCCCAACCTCGCACAACAGAAATGTGATCAAGGTCTCCCTCATCTGATGAGTCTTCCATCAGTTCGTCCTCCACTTCTTCCTGGGCTCCTGCACCTTCCTCACTAGTTTGGCTGCTACCATGCGCCCTGGTAAAACCATCTCCCCCACCCTCACATGCCTGCCGCCTTGGTGCTGCCGACCGTCTGGACCTTGCAGATGTTAGCCCTTCCGCATACAACTCCTCCTCCTCTACTTCCTCCACCTCCTCTTGTGCCACCACCTGACTCCGAATTCTGTTTAACATGTGCTCCAGCATGTAAATCACCGGAATAGTCATGCTGATAATGGCATCGTCAGCACTAAACATCTTCGTCGCCATTTCAAAACTGTGCAGAAGGGTGCATAGGTCCCTGATCTGAGACCACTCCTCCAGCGTGATTTGCCCCACCTCTGAATCTCGTTGGCCCAGGCTATACGTCAGAACGTATTGCACCAGGGCTTGTCGGTGCTGCCACAGTCGCTGCAACATGTGCAGAGTTGAATTCCACCGGGTAGGCACATCGCATTTTAGCCGGTGAAGTGGCAGGCCCAACGACTTCTGTAGAGATGTAAGTCGCTGAGCTGCGGGATGCGAACGGCGGAAGTGAGCACACAGCGACCGTGCCCTCTGCAGAAGGCCATCTAGTCTGGGATAGTGGGCTAAAAATTGCTGGACAACCAGGTTCAACACGTGACCCATACAAGGCACGTGTGTGACATTGCCCCGGCGAAGGGCCGCACCCAGGTTTGCAGCATTGTCGCACACGGCCTTCCCTGGTTTCAGGTCCAGTGGAGACAACCATTCATGAAATTGGTTCTCCAGAGCTGACCACAACTCCTCAGCTGTGTGACTCACATTTCCGAGACATTTCAATGTAAAAACCGCCTGATGACGTTGAGCCCTACTGCCAGCATAGTAAGGAGGTGTGCAGGATCCCTTCTGCGCAGTTAGAAAGCTTGTGGCATGACCAGACAGGCTTTGGGTGCAGGTGGAAGACCGAGAGGAGGTTGAGGAGGCAGAAGCAGTGGAGGAACTTTGACATAAAGAGGATTGACGCACAACTCGTGGGGACGGCAAGACTTGGACAGCAGCCCCTTGTCCTGCTGTCACCATAGTTACCCAGTGCCCAGTCAGCGACATGTAACGCCCCTGTCCATGCCTACTCGTCCAAGTGTCTGTGGTGAAATGCACCCTGTCACACACAGAGTTTCTCAAAGAAGCGGTGATGTTGTGTGCGACATGCTGGTGGAGCGCAGGCACACCTTTCTTTGAGAAGTAGTGCCGACTGGGCATCTGGTACTGGGGCACTGCGACGGACATAAGGTCTCGAAAATCCTCTGTGTCCACCAGGCGGAAAGGCAGCATTTCTGTAGCCAAGAGCTTGCAGATGGTGAAATTCAACCTCTTAGCTTTCTCATGGCTAGGAGGAAATGGTCTTTTACTTGTCCACATCTGAGGGACCGAGGGCTGGCTATTGTGCTTAGACGGGGTTGATAAGGGTGTCCCCGGCAAACTGCCGGTCTGTGAGGAAGATGCAGGCGCACATGTTAGGTTGCCTTGATCCAAAGGTGGTGCTATCGATGTCGGACAGCGCTCAACACCAGCTGGTGTTACCACCTACAAAGAAAATGATGACCTGCCAATCACGCTGGCTGTTGCGGGTAAAGAGGTGGCAGGTCTGCGCCCCAAAACAGGTGTGACTGCTGTCCCCACAGTCACAGAGGATGAAGAGGCCGCGGATGCACAAGATATGGCAGACGGTGATTGGCCCGGCCGGCTAGGCCGCATTGTAGCACACTGAGCTTCCCACTGCAACTTATGCTTCATGTCCATGTGCCGGTTCATGCATGAAGTACTCAAACTATGTATTTTTTGGCCTCTACTTAGCTTTTGCTGACAAATGTTACAGATAACACGAGTTGGGTCATCTTTATCGATCTGAAAAAATGCCCAGGCTATGCAAGGCTTAGCACCCATGCGACCTGAAGAGCCACCACGACTTGTGGTGAGAGGCAGAGTTGTGTTTGAGGATGCAGTTGTTGACGTGCTTCCAGTACTACGGCTCTGTCCAGGAAGGCGCAACCTGACCTCGTCGTCACTAGCATCTTCCTCCACCTCCTCTGCTGACCTCATCTCTTGGCTGACTGTGGGTTGACAGTAAGTGGGATCTCCGACCTCATCATCATCACCCTGTGCGTTATCACACCCGTCGTCCTCAGAGCCAACCTGTTCCTGCCCTGACAAAAAACTAAAGTTGTCGCTCCAATCAGGTATTTGAGTCTTATCATCGTCTTCCTCATTGTCTCCACCAACAGGAGTTACAGTTTGGGAATGAGGGTCTACATTATGGTCAGAACCTTCTGCGTCTGGTCCTGGATCCGACTCATAAAGATTCTGGGCATCAGTGCAGATCATTTCCTCGTCTGGATTCACAGAAGCGCTGGAGTCGACCTCTGATTCCCAGGCTATAGTATGAGTAAACAGCTCTGCAGACTCAACCATCTGTTCTACCTCATACTCAGACGGGCAGCTGGAGATTTGGGAGCTGTGAGGAAGCAAGTGCGATTTGGGTGACATCTTTGAGGACTGGAGTATTTGTGATGTTGAAGTTGATGTGGAGGAGAGCCCACTTAAAGGAGCACTTGATATCCGTTGAAGCACCTGCTGTTTTTGTGCCTCATCTGGAATTTGTAGCGATTGGCGTGGCCGTAAGAAAGGGATCTTATCACATTGTCCGCTAAAAGAAGTAGACATTTTAGTTTGGCTGGAAGATGGTCTTTCTTCTGCAGATGTTACTGTTGCTTTAACACCTACCCCACGGACACAACCTTTTTTCCCCTTCCCAACACGCCTATTCCCCTTTCCACCAGCAGCAGGCCTTTTTCCACTCATTTTGGTGGTTAACTAATTCACAACTCTGGAGTTGTTTGCACAAAAAAACAATGGATGGTAACCGAGCAGAGCTGAGTGGCCAAACTATGGTATTAGGCCAAAACTATTGGCTGGGTTAGATGCAGAAAAAAATTATTTTGAATTTGCAACCTGATGGAGGTCAGTATAGATGGACTAATACAAATAGTCCCACACACAGCTAGAAGCCCAAATATTTTTTCAGAGGTACTGTAGATGCAGATAAAAATTAGTTTTAATTTGCAACCTGATGGAGGTCAGTATAGATGGACTAATAGAGAAAGTCCGACACACTACTAGAAGGCCAAATATTTTTTCAGAGGTAGATGCAGAAAAAAATATATTCAGTTTGCAACCTGATGGAGGTCAGTATAGATGGACTAATACAAATAGTCCCACACACAGCTAGAAGCCCAAATATTTTTTCAGAGGTACTGTAGATGCAGATAAAAATTATTTTTAATTTGCAACCTGATGGAGGTCAGTATAGATGGACTAATAGACCAAGTCCCACACACTGCTAGAAGCCCAAATATTTTTTCAGAGCTAGATGCAGAAAAAAATTATTTTTAATTTGCAACCTGATGGAGGTCAGTATAGATGGACTAATAGACCAAGTCCCACACACCGCTAGAAGCCCAACTATTTTTTCAGAGCTAGATGCAGAAAAAAATTATATTCAATTTGCAACCTGCTGGAGGTCAGTATAGAAGGACTAATAGAACAAGTCCCACACACTGCTAGAAGTCCAAATATTTTTTCAGAGCTAAATGAAGAAAAAAAATATTTTTAATTTGCAACCTGATGGAGGTCAGTATAGATGGACTAATAGACCAAGTCCCACACACTGCTAGAATCCCAAATATTTTTTCAGAGCTAGATGCAGAAAAAAATTATTTTTAATTTGCAACCTGATGGAGGTCAGTATAGATGGACTAATAGACCAAGTCCCACACACCGCTAGAAGCCCAAATATTTTTTCAGAGCTAGATGCAGAAAAAAATTATTTTTAATTTGCAACCTGATGGAGGTCAGTATAGATGGACTAATAGACCAAGTCCCACACACCGCTAGAAGCCCAAATATTTTTTCAGAGCTAGATGCAGAAAAAAATTATTTTTAATTTGCAACCTGACGGAGGTCAGTATAGATGGACTAATAGACCAAGTCCCACACACCGCTAGAAGCCCAACTATTTTTTCAGAGCTAGATGCAGAAAAAAATTATATTCAATTTGCAACATGCTGGAGGTCAGTATAGAAGGACTAATAGAACAAGTCCCACACACTGCTAGAAGCCCAAATATTTTTTCAGAGCTAGATGCAGAAAAAAATTATTTTTAATTTGCAACCTGATGGAGGTCAGTATAGATGGACTAATAGACCAAGTCCCACACACTGCTAGAAGCCCAAATATTTTTTCAGAGCTAGATGCAGAAAAAAATTATTTTTAATTTGCAACCTGATGGAGGTCAGTATAGATGGACTAATAGACCAAGTCCCACACACCGCTAGAAGCCCAAATATTTTTTCAGAGCTAGATGCAGAAAAAAATTATTTTTAATTTGCAACCTGATGGAGGTCAGTATAGATGGACTAATAGACCAAGTCCCACACACCGCTAGAAGCCCAAATATTTTTTCAGAGCTAGATGCAGAAAAAAATTATTTTTAATTTGCAACCTGATGGAGGTCAGTATAGATGGACTAATAGACCAAGTCCCACACACCACTAGAAGCCCAAATATTTTTTCAGAGCTAGATGCAGAAAAAAATTATTTTTAATTTGCAACCTGATGGAGGTCAGTATAGATGGACTAATAGACCAAGTCCCACACACCGCTAGAAGCCCAAATATTTCTTCAGAGCTAGATGCAGAAAAAAATTATTTTTAATTTGCAACCTGATAGAGGTCAGTATAGATGGACTAATAGACCAAGTCCCACACACCGCTAGAAGCCCAAATATTTTTTCAGAGCTAGATGCAGAAAAAAATTATTTTTAATATGCAACCTGATGGAGGTCAGTATAGATGGACTAATAGACCAAGTCCCACACACTGCTAGAAGCCCAAATATTTTTTCAGAGCTAGATGCAGAAAAAAATTATTTTTAATTTGCAACCTGATGGAGGTCAGTATAGATGGACTAATAGACCAAGTCCCACACACCACTAGAAGCCCAAATATTTTTTCAGAGCTAGATGCAGAAAAAAATTATTTTTAATTTGCAACCTGATGGAGGTCAGTATAGATGGACTAATAGACCAAGTCCCACACACCGCTAGAAGCCCAAATATTTCTTCAGAGCTAGATGCAGAAAAAAATTATTTTTAATTTGCAACCTGATGGAGGTCAGTATAGATGGACTAATAGACCAAGTCCCACACACCGCTAGAAGCCCAAATATTTTTTCAGAGCTAGATGCAGAAAAAAATTATTTTTAATATGCAACCTGATGGAGGTCAGTATAGATGGACTAATAGACCAAGTCCCACACACTGCTAGAAGCCCAAATATTTTTTCAGGGCTAGATGCAGAAAAAAATTATTTTTAATTTGCAACCTGATGGAGGTCAGTATAGATGGACTAATAGACCAAGTCCCACACACTGCTAGAAGCCCAAATATTTTTTTCAGAGCTAAATGCAGAAAAAAATTATATTCAGTTTGCAACCTGATGGAGGTCAGTATAGATGGACTAATAGAATGATGCTATGCCCAAAAGCTTTTACTTCACTAGGTGCAGTAAAAAAATTGGTATTCTATACACAGGTGTTATATCTTGCAACACAGATAGGCTACTCCACTGACTAACACACTCTGCAATAGGCCAAAAAGGATTAGCTTTGCTAGATTCAGCCAAATGCTGTGAAAAAAACTTGCACAGCACTGGCACAGACCTGCCTGGCAAAAACTGATAGGAACTCATGTAACCTAGTCCTGAAAAGGACTCCAATTACAATTAGTCTTTACTCCCACAACCTATCTATTTAAGAGCACAGACCTCCCTGATAAAAGTCGTAGGAAATGCTGTAACCTAGTCCTTAAAAGGACTGCAATCACAACTATTCCCTACTCCCAAGCTATCTGTATATTTGTGCGAAAATTGGCTTGAAATTAACAAGGTATAGCGCACACAGCAACAGCGGTGCCGTCTAACACGCAGCTGCAGCAGTGAGAAAATGGTGGCGACGGGGAAAATGGCTTGGTCTTATAGGGCAAGGACATGTGACATACACTGCCAATGACACATGCCCTTGCTTGTGTGAAAAAAAGCACTTCGCTCCGTGTGTGCGCTGCTGATAGGCTGACAAATTGCACCTCCCCACTGCAAATGCGGGAAAGAGAAAAAAAAATGGAGATCTTCATTGTTCCTGCAGAGATCCATCCCCTGCCCCTCCCCCCACCCCGCTGTACACTCAAACTGCGTATTAACATTAATTTTCATCATTACTGAGAAAAAATCCAGTTATGATTTTGGTGCACGAACAGTTATCGAACATAACCTCGAACAGCCGAATTTTTCTCAAATTGTTCGTGTTCGCCGAACGGCTCGAACACCGCGCAAAACAGCTCGAATTTGAGATTGGCGAACAGTTCGAGTAGAACAACGCTCATCTCTAGTGCTAAGCCTTGCATAGCCTGGGCATTTTTTCAGATAGATAACGATGACCCAACTCGTGTTATCTGTAACATTTGTCAGCAAAAGCTAAGTAGAGGCCAAAAAATACATAGTTTGAGTACTTCATGCATGAACCGGCACATGGACATGAAGCATAAGTTGCAGTGGGAAGCTCACTGTGCTACAATGCGGCCTAGCCGGCCGGGCCAACAACCGTCTGCCACATCTTGTGCATCCGCGGCCTCTTCATCCTCTGTGACTGGGGGGACAGCGGTCACACCTGTTTTGGGGCGCAGACCTGCCACCTCTTTACCCGCAACAGCCAGCGTGATTGGCAGGTCATCATTTTCTTTGGAGGTGATAACACCAGCTGGTGTTGAGCGCTGTCCGACATCGATAGCACCACCTTTGGATCAAGGCAACCTAACATGTCCGCCTGAATCTTCCTCACAGACCGGCAGTTTGCCGGGGACACCCTTATCAACCCCGTCTAAGCACAATAGCCAGCCCTCGGTCACTCAGATGTGGACAAGTAAAAGACCATTTCCTCCTACCCATGAGAAAGCTAAGAGGTTGAATTTCACCATCTACAAGCTCTTGGCTACAGAAATGCTGCCTTTCCGCCTGGTGGACACAGAGGATTTTCGAGACCTTATGTCTATCGCAGTGCCCCAGTACCAGATGCCCAGTCGGCACTACTTCTCAAAGAAAGGTGTGCCTGCGCTCCACCAGCATGTCGCACACAACATCACCGCTTCTTTGAGAAACTCTGTGTGTGACAGGGTGCATTTCACCACAGACACTTGGACGAGTAGGCATGGACAGGGGCGTTACATGTTGCTGACTGGGCACTGGGTAACTATGGTGACAGCAGGACAAGGGGCTGCTGTCCAAGTCTTGCCGTCCCCACGAGTTGTGCGTCAATCCTCTTTATCTCAAAGTTCCTCCACTGCTTCTGCCTCCTCAACCTCCTCTCGGTCCTCCACCTGCACCCAAAGCCTGTCTGGTCATGCCACAAGCTTTCTAACTGCGCAGAAGGGATCCTGCACACCTCCTCACTATGCTGGCAGTAGGGCTCAACGTCATCAGGCGGTTTTTACTTTGAAATGTCTGGGAAATGTGAGTCACACAGCTGAGGAGTTGTGGTCAGCTCTGGAGAACCAATTTCATGAATGGTTGTCTCCACTGGACCTGAAACGAGGGAAGGCCGTGTGTGACAATGCTGCAAACCTGGGTGCGGCCCTTCGCCGGGGCAATGTCACACACGTGCCTTGTATGGCTCGGGTGTTGAACCTGGTTGTCCAGCAATTTTTAGCCCACTATCCCGGACTAGATGCCCTTCTGCAGAGGGCACAGTTGCTGTGTGCTCACTTCCGCCGTCCGCATCCTGCAGCTCAGCGACTTACATCTCTACAGAAGTCGTTGGGCCTGCCACTTCACTGGCTAAAATGCGATGTGCCTACCCGGTGGAATTCAACTCTGCACATGTTGCAGCGACTGTGGCAGCACCAACAAGCCCTGGTGCATTACGTTCTGACGTATAGCCTGGGCCAACGAGATCCAGAGGAGGGGCAAATCACGCTGGAGGAGTGGTCTCAGATCAGGGACCTATGCACCCTTCTGCACAGTTTTGAAATGGCGACGAAGATGTTTAGTGCTGACGATGCCATTATCAGCATGACTATTCCGGTGATTTACATGCTGGAGCACATGTTAAACAGAGTTCGGAGTCAGGTGGTTGCACAAGAGGAGGTGGAGGAAGTAGAGAAGGAGGAGTTGTATGCGGAAGGGCTAACATCTGCAAGGTCCAGACGGTCGGCAGCACTAAGGCGGCAGGCATGTGAGGGTGGGGGAGTTGGTTTTACCAGGGCGCATGGTAGCAGCCAAACTAGTGAGGAAGGTGCAGGAGCCCAGGAAGAAGTGGAGGACAAACTGATGGAAGACTAATCAGATGAGGGAGACCTTGATCACATTTCTGTTGTGCGAGGTTGGGGGGAGAGGACAGAGGAAGGAAGCATGATTGTTACCTCGCCACCAACACAACAGGGACTTGGTGCTCCTGGATGCGCAACACACATGAGTGCCTTCTTGCTTCACTACCTGCAATATGACCCTCGAATTGTGAGAATTAGAAATAATCCTGACTACTGGGATGCCACACTGTTAGATCCCCGGTACAAAAGTAAATTTGCAGAAATTATTCCTGCCATAGAAAGGGATGCACGCATGCAGGAGTATCAGCAGAGACTGTTGCAGAATCTTACATGTGCTTTTCCACAAAACACCAGTGGTGCACGTACTGAATCTCACAGTTCCAACTTGCCAACCGTGGGACCGTCGAGTGTTCAGCACTCAAACCGTAACAGAAACACAGTATCTGCTGGTAACATCAATTTTGCGGAATCATTTCACCACTTTTTTAGCCCATCCTTTGCAAGGCCACAGGAGACAAGAAGTCTGACACATAGTCAACGCTTCGAGACGATGGTACAGGAGTATCTCCAAGTAAACATTGAAGCCATGACTGTGGCACTGGACCCTTGCTCTTTTTTGGCTTCCAATCAGGATAAATGGCCGGAGCTAGCCACTTACGCCTTGGAGATCTTGTCATGCCCCGCAGCAAGCGTTCTGTCTGAATGTGTGTTCAGCACTGCTGATGGTGTGCTGACAGATAAGCGCACGCGGCTCTCCACTGATAATGTAGACAGACTCGCGTTTATAAAGATGAACAAATCATGGATCCGAAACGACTTTTCTACCCCTGTGTCATCCTGGGGAGAGTAAAAGCTTGATTATTGGTTAAAATCACCTCACCAACCATTTTAAGCTTTCAAATTACTAATCATGTTTATCTGTATCTAGGCTGGAAAATTATTTGGGCTTTGCAGCAGTGTGCAGTACTGATTCTATTAGGCCATCTATACTAAGCTCCACCAGATTTAAAATTACTAATCATGTTTATCCGTATCTTGGCTGGAAAATAATTTGGGCTTTGTAGCAGTGTGCAGTACTGATTCTATTAGGCCATCTATACTAAGCTCCACCAGATTTAAAATTAATAAAATTTTTTAGCTGCATCTAGCCCGGAAAATAATTTTGGGGCTCTGAGATGCGCAAGACACATAAGTGCCTTCTTGCTGCACTACCTGCAACATGACCCTCAGATTGTCAGAGTTCGAAGTAATCCTGACTACTGGGTTGCCACACTCTTAGATCCCCCACACTCTTCGATCATCCTTTTCATTTTAATAAAGACCAAAAAAATGGTCATTTTTGAAATTATAAGCATTAGCAGGTTATTAGAAACTAAAATTAGTTTTCAACTCAAAACTTTATTCTAGGTGATGTTACATTTGCACATAGGACCCCTTGTTCGAAAGGAGCTTCTGAACTCTCTCGTCCATTGAATTTGTCAGGTTTTGGATGGTTTCTGCTTCAATTGTTTTGCATGAGGACAGAATACCCTCCCAGAGCTGTTGCTTAGATGTGAACTGCCTTCCGCCATCATAGACACTCCTTTTGATGATGCTCCAGAGGTTCTGAATGGGGTAGAGGTCAGGGGAGAAAGGGGGTCACACCATAAGTTTGTCCCCTTTTATGCCCATATCAGCCAGAGATGCAGATGTGTTATGTGCAGCATGAGACGGTGCATTATCATGCATAAAAATTATCTTGCTGTGGAATGCACAGTTCTTCATCTTGAACCATGGCAGGAAGTGCTGTTTGAGAAACTCCACATACATTATGGAGTTCATCTTTACCCCTTCAGGGATCCTAAAGGGGCCAACAATCTCTCTCCCCATGATTCCAGCCCAAAACATTACTCCACCTCCTCCTTGTTGGCGCTGTAGCCGTGTTTGCGTGGGGTGTCCATCAACCAGCCATCCTCCACTCCATCCATCTGGACCATCGAGCGTTGCACGGCACTCATCCGTGAACAAAACAGTTTTGAAATCAGTCTTCATGTAATGTTTGGCCCACTGGAGCCGTTTCTGCTTGTGTGAAGTGGATAGAGGAGGTTGACAGGATGGCGTATGCACAGCTGCAAACCTCTGAAGGACCCTGCATCTTGTTGTTCGGGAGACGTTGGAGGCAACAGCAGCTTCAAAAACTTGTCTGCTGCTATGACAAGGCTTTTTTGCTGCTGCTCTTTTAACCTGACGTAATTGCCTGTAGGAAAGAGTCCTCAATTTGCCCTTATCAGCACGCACACGTGTGTACTGTGAATCAGCTACATACTTCTTGATTGCCAAGACACTTCATCCTGATCATCGCACAATGTTGATTGTAGTCATGCCTTGACCTAAACACTCCACAATTTGTTGCTTCTCAGCAGCCGACACATCCTTTTTCTTTCCCATTTTGGCAGAAAATGTAGGCTGCTTAATAATGTGGGACAGCCTTCTTAAGTAGTCTTGCCATTCATTGGACACACCAGCCAAACTAATTAGCACAGGTGTCTGCAATTGCTTACAGTGATATAAAGAGCCCTGACACACATAACCATCAATGAGTTTAACTGACAAACAAACAAATTCTGCTCTTATCACTCCTAAACACTTTTTGCATAATAATTTGGAACACAGTGTACATGTGCTTTTCCACAAAACACTAGTGGTTCACGTAGTGAATCTTACAGTTCTAACTTGCCAACCGTGGTCTGTATGGAGTTGTTCAATAAAGGGCCCAAAATTAAGATAACATAGATGGGAGAGGTCTCTATGAATAGGAATTCCTAAGTATTTGATACCCTGTGAGGGCCAGGCAAAGGGAAAGTTGGACTGGATGGAATCCTGTATGGATTTGGGGAGGGAGACATCGAGGGCCTCAGACTTTGCTGCATTGATTTTAAAATTTGACCATGTAACAAACTGATCTATTTCAGCCATAACAGCAGGGATGGATATGTGTGATTGAGTGATATATACTAGGACATCAGCAAATAGAGAGCACTTGTACTCGGTGCCTCCCACCTCAATCCACCTAATATTGGGGTTATGGCGAATTGATGAGAGCAGGTGCTCCGTCACTAGGATGTATAAGAGAGGGGACAGAGGACATCCCTGCCTTGTCCCATTGGTGATTATGAGAGGTAATGAAAATGTTCTGACGCGCCCCCTGGGCCTTGGGACACCCGGAGCCGGACCCTTTTTGGTGGATGCTGGTGGTTGTAGTCTCCGTGGCGGTGACCCGGTTCCGTGGCTCAGGGCGGTCAAACCAGTGGCGGAACTATTTATGTGGTTTTGATGTTTAAATGTCCGACTACGCCACCCGTGGATTGCGGTCAGAGTGAACCGCCGCTGCAGGGCAGACCGCTGAGGCTGGTGTTGTGGGTGCAGCAGAGCGTAGCATAACTCCCCACGGGAGGAGTATAGCCTAAGGCAGTGTATGCGGAGGATGGGGGTGATGGTGCAGGGCAGCAGCAGTAACGACACGGAGTCAGTGATGCAGTCCAGGGCCTTTACTCACAGTTCTTATTATCCAGACCACATCTGCGGGTAACGGCTGCCCACGTCGTACTGTGCTCACCAGGTGAGGGGCTCAGACAACTCCCAGATAACTTTGGAGCGCTTCACAGGACCCCCTTTGTGTGTCCTTTGTCTGGCCTTTCTTACCAACCCTACTGTCCGGCTGCCTCGGGTCTCCTCTTCGTAAACTTGGCGCCAGTTTCCCTGACCCTATGTGGTGCCTTCCTAGCGGGTGTAGAAAGGGGCTGCGCCACATAAAATGTCACAGCTTCCGGTTTCTAGCTGAGGGTCGTTTCCCGCCTCCACTAGTTTCGGGGACCGGTCTCCCCCTTTGGCCTGACCCCTCCACGCAGGTGGATTCGGGCGTGCGGTGGCGACTCGCCCGTCCACACCCCTGGGATCCCTTCATTCCTCATTCCTGGAGCCTTCTCCGCTCCTCTTCCTTCCTTCTCCCTCTTCCAGGCATGGGCCTCTGTTACTAGGCCCGCCTCCGGAGCAGAGCTCATGCAGAGCCCCTGCTCCCTGTCACTTCTGCTCAGACTTCTCTGCACTGAACTAAGATGGTGCCCACCTTTTATACTCCCTTCTCAATGCACCCAGGAACTGCTTCCTCCCTGCTCCTGCACTACAGGGTTCCCCTTCCTCAGTGTTCCCTCCCCCACTCTAGCCAGGGACAGGGACTGTCGTGCCCATCTCAGGGGCATATTGGTCGCCCTGCCCCACGGCAATGTGGTGTAATGCATGCAGGTGTCGGGTCCTGATCCACACTCCATCCTTACCTGAGAGTGAGATATCACACCTCTGGGTGAGGTGCAATACCTCTGTAGCAACCGAGCCCTCAGGGTGCTACAGTTCCATTTATCTTCAGCCTAGGTGACGTATTGCAATACAGGGCCATGATTTTGGCTATAAAAGGGTCCCCTAGACCCCTACCCCAAACTTTTTAAGAGAATAATATATGGCGTGCCAGGAGACTCTATGGAATGCTTTCTCAGCATCCAACGAGAGTATCTAATTACAAATTTTTAACTGCATCTAGCCCAGGAAATACTTTGTGCCTAGTAGCAGTGTCTGCTAGTCAGCGGATTATCCCGGCTGTTAAGCAAGCTACACCAACTGTAGTTTGAACACTTAATTTTTTCAAAGGAAATGCTTCGGGACCACGGGATACTCAGTGAAGAGCATCAGGAGGCACCCCAAGGCATAGGGGCTGGGACTGGCAGTAGGATGCCTTGCGGTGGACAGCCGATCTCGATCCTTATAAAAGCTTTTTAACTGCAGCAGCTTTAGTGGATGCTACTGGAGCTGGAATTACGCGGCTGCTGGCATGAGACTTGCCCTCCAATAGATCCTTGTAATGGATTTAAAGTGTATTCATTCAAATTAGAGAGACAATTTAAATTAAAAAGCTTAGAGCTGCCTCCACCACAGGGGGGCTCGCTCGACCCACCAGCGGACAGGCACCAGTATTGGGAGAGGGGGGCTGGCCGTCAGGGTTCACCGCGGCTCTGGCACATACCCGGCGACACGGAGGTGGCACGGGCAGGAGCGGACTGGCCGTGTTCGCTTCTCACTTTTTGGATTTTAGAAGGGCATGACATGCCTATATCTGTGTCTCCCCCTTCTTTTACTCCTCCACCTCTTTTCTTTTCGCATGACTATATGTACTTGTCACTTTTCCATGTGTTAGTTATGTCTTCTGAGTAGTTTGTCAGCTTTTGGAAACCTTTGAAGGTGCTTTCTATGTGTTTCTATGTGTTTTTGTTTGCCTGCCATTGGTTTTAACGGTGTTCGAAGGTGTTCGACGAACCGAACCGAACTCGAACACTACGGGGGAGGCTCAACACTATTCCAGAGATAAAATCAGCAGTACATTATGTTTATAGGACTAGCTGTCTTGTGCTATGTAGTCCTCCTGCTCTGTGTTAACCCGCTCCTACCACTGATTCTGTCAATGTACAGAGTACACATAAAGCTTTGAATCAGTGGCATGTGCTTAGTTATATAGAGCTCAATATTTAAAGAGCTGCTAGATCTGAAGCAGAGAAAGCAGTGATGGCTGTACAGGAACACAAGGAGATCGGTCGGAACAGATAATCTCCAGCTGAAGAAGTGATGAATGGGATAATTATCTCACAAATTGTTTCAAAGTGAAGGTAAAATGGGAAGAACTTTAGACCCTAAGCGAAAAAGGAGGTATTGCCCTAGGAATAACTATTTCATCCACTAAAAATACATTTCTCTTGCCTATGTCTATTTATTACGGTTCCTCTGTGTTCAAGTTCTTCATAATTTCAGAGCAGAAAGAATTTTATGCACTTCTCTCTAGTTAAAAATCTGAAAATTCCTTTAGTTTCTTTGCAGACCCTTCTGAAGCTAACCTACATGAATGGCTCAACAATTTTCCCACAGTTTTGCCACTTTCTGATGCACTGGTGCTTTTTGGAGTTTCATGGATATGGCTACACGCTCTGGTCATTGACTAGTGTTCGGATCAGATCGCCCAGTGGGGATCATCTTGATTGTATAACTGCCTCAAAAATCTGCCTGAACCACCTTTTCAGAAATTCTGCTCTGCATCCCCTGGCTACCTCTAATATTTCTGCCTACTATCAGGACTCCTCAGATGCCTTCTCCGAGCATGGGGCCAAAAGAACTGCAGGGAAGTCATAACTGAACCTGAATATATCCTCACTTCTGAGGGCTGTTTCAGATATCCGTGACAATTGATCTGATGTCAGATTGCACAGGCTGACTGCACATCTCCTGACCAGAGCATGATAGCTTCATATATTTCTGTGAATCTGTTACACTCGGGTCAAGAGATATGCAGTCAGTCCGTGCATTGCGATCCCACATTGGACCAATTATCATGGATAGCTGAGAAATCCCTAGTTCTTCTTTTTTCAACTCTCACTCTGCAGGTCGTACTCTGGCTCTCAACAGGTCCTCATTTACAGATTTAACAGTTCCTGCTTCGACTTCTGATCCAATCATGGAATATGAAATCAACCAACTTCTGAACTGTGATATAACTCGTAGTCCTGAGGAGAGCTGCTGGGTGCCTAAGAAGGACATAGATTCTCCTATCCTGCTCATTAGATATACTAAGCATTCTTTTTTCTCTATCACATTGCTATCTCCAAGAGGGGGAGTACTGTTGGAAATCTGTCCTGGGTATCCCGGGCTTTGCTCCCTTCTCCTGGTTTCAATGCCCTCTGTTGTTCTCCACCTTGGATTTTTCATGTTGCTCAGTGTGGATCAATGACTTTATCTCCCTAGACCTATTTAAGGCCCATTTAGACACATATCTGTGTCTTGGGATTCAGACTCTAGTCCTATATTTGGTGTGATCCACCATCTCTGATTTTTGTATTTGTCTTTGTGTTTTTACATGATTCCTTCCCTACCAGTTTCCATTTCACCTGTCCTGTTGCTCCTGAGATTCCTATGTGTGCCAAGTACTTTCTGCCCACATCCCTTCCTGCTTGCTGCATCAATGCCCAGGGCTCGTGTGCCCACATGCACCTATAGGATCCACCTCACCGAGTGAATCTAATAAAAGGGATTGGCTTCACCAGAAGAAGACCTACATTTTGAAATGGCCTAGTCAGAGCCCAGACCAGAATCCAATTTAAAATAGGTGGGTTGACCTGTAGAGAGTATAATCAGATATTTGAATCTGTTATTTGGTGTTACTAAAATTTCCTTCCGTAAACAGAGTTATGCTTTATGAAGATGGTTATTTAATAACTCCATTTTTTAATCTTCTTCACAGTGCTGGATTACAACTTTTTTTCTACCTTAAGAAAATGGAGCAAATTTTTGTAAAAGTGGAGATGAGTTAATTATTGCACAAACATTAAAATGTTTCATATCTATCTTGGTTCCATGTTCTTCTGCTCCTCTATCCACATTCTTCATGAAATCTACTCCACTGGATAGTTAATGTTGTGTTTTGTGTCATTATTTGTGTTTGGTACCCCACTACTCCACCTTTACATTCAGGGCATCCACTTTTTTGCACTTCCCTTTCTTTGTCCAGCATCTGTACTAGGCCCAATGTTATTTAAAATCTTTATTAATGACATAGTCAACGGGATAAATAGTAAAATATCAATATTTGCAGATGACACAAAGTTATGTAAAACAATTAATACAAAAGAGGACAGTGCAGACCTACAGAGGGATTTGGATAAGCTGGGTAGGTGGAGCATTAAATGGCAAATGAGGTTTAACGAGGTGAAATGTAAGGTCATACATATGGGAAGGAAAAATGGAAGTCACCAGTACTCACTGAATGGGAAATCATTGGGCAATTCAGAGATGGAGAAGGACTTGGGCATCTTGATTGATAGCAAACTATATTGGAGTGCCCAAAGTCAGGCCGCTGCTGTAAGGGCAAACAGGGTAATGGGATGTATCAGAAGAGGTATAGCTGCAAAGGATGAGAACATTGTTCTTCCACTGTACAAAGCACTGGTCAGACCACACTTGGAATACTGTGCTCAGTTATGGGCCCCAATATATAGAAAGGATATAAACGAGCTTGAAAAGGTACAAAGGAGGGCAACAAAATTAATAAAGGGAATGGAGGGACTGCAATACCCAGAGAGGTTGGCAAAACTAGGACTATTCAGCCTGGAAAAGAGAAGGTTGAGGGGGGACATAATAAATGTGTACAAATATGTTAGGGGACAGTATAGAGATCTTGCCCGGGATTTGTTCAAAAGGAGGGATATTACGGTAACAAGAGGGCATTCACTAAGACTGGAAGAGAAAAGGATTCAGCACCAGCATAGGAAGGGGTTCTTTACGGTAAGAGCAGTGAGAATATGGAATTCACTGAGTGAGGAGACGGTAATGTCAGATTCACTACACCAGTTCAAGCGGGGACTGGATGCATTTCTAGATACCAGGCAGATTTCAGCATATACTTAAAAATAAAATAAAATAGTAGGTTGATACAGGGATTTATTCTGACTGCTGGTTTCAGAGTCGGGAGGGAATTTTTCCTCAGGTGAAGATTGGCTAAATCATTTGGGTTTTTTGCCCTCCTCTGGATCAACTTTAGCAATTACAGAACTAACAGGTCGAACTTGATGGACGCAAGTCTTTATTCGGCTTTACAAACTATGTTACTATGTTACTATTTTATGTGTCCTTGGCTTCTACATGATCTCCCTACTTTTGTTACTTAGCTCAACTCCTAAGAAATCCTTAAGAAATACATGTAAGAAACAAGTCATGTGTAAGAAATAAATGAATAATAATAAACAAACATAATAATCATTAACAAAAATGTTAATTATAAATACAAGTACATTTTACAAATCTAAACCAATACACATACAGTTATATGAAAAAGTTTGGGCACCCTTATTAATCTTAAGCTTAATGTTTTATAAAAATTAGTGTTTTTGCAACAGCTATTTCAGTTTGATATATGTAATAACTGTTGGACACAGTAATGTTTCTGCCTTGAAATGAGGTTTATTGTACTAACAGAAAATGTGCAATCTGCATTCAAACAAAATTTGACAGGTGCTAAAGTATGGGCACCCTTATCATTTTCTTGTTTTAAATACTCCTACCTACTTTTTACTGACTTACTAAAGCACTTTTTTTGGTTTTGTAACCTCATTGAGCTTTGAACTTCATAGCCAGGTGTATGCAATCATGAGAAAAGCTACTTAAAGTGGCCACTTGCAAGTTGTTCTCCTGTTTGAATCTCCTCTGAAGAGTTGCATCAGGGGCTCCTCAAAACAACTGTCAAATGATCTGAAAACAAAGATTATTCAACATAGTTGTTCAGGGGAAGGATACAAAACGCTGTCTCAGAGATTTAACCTGTCAGTTTCCACTGTGAGGAACATAGTAAGGAAATGGAAGAACACAGGGACAGTTCTTGTTAAGGCCAGAAGTGGCAGGCCAAGAAAAACATCAGAAAGGCAGAGAAGAAGAATGGTGAGATCAGGGGTGGATTAAGAGTAGCAAGGGCCCCGGCAGTTTCGAAGGCGCGGGCCCCCCACCCCACACACACACACCTGATGAATCACGTGACATGTCACATGATCCCCTGTGATAGATCATGTGATAGTTCACGTGAATTTAATTTGGCACAATATTAATTATAATAATTTTTTTTAGGCTGTGTGCCCACTACGCGTTTTTTAAGCATTTCCGCAGCGGCAATTCCACTGCGGAAACACTTAAAAAATGCTTGGTAGAAGGTCTGCCATGTTCCCCAATGATAATCCGCATGTGCTGTGCACATTCTGTGGAAATTTCCGCTGCGGATTATCATTGCGGAAAAATCCGCAGCACTAACAATTATTTTGCGGAAGCGCGGCGGTTTCGCCGCCATTGACTTGCATTGGAAGGCATGTAATCCGCATCACTGCATCTGTACATGCAGAATCCATGCGTTTCAATGTGCGGATGGTACCCGGGTTTGGAGAAGAGGAGACTCTCCTCCGGACTCGGGTACAATAGAACCTGTAAAAAAAAGAATAAAATAAAAAATAAATATTATACTTACCTTCTGATGGCCCCCGGTGTCTTTATCCGATGCGTCCTGTCTTGCAGGCTGCTCCCGATGGTCTGAAAAGGACCTGCCGTGACGTCATTTAGTCATGTGACGGGTCACGTGACCGCTGACGTCGGCAGGCCATCAGAAGGTAAGTATATATTTATTTTTTACCATTCTTTTACGGTCACACTATATAAATCCATGCCGGTTGCATGGATTTATATAGTGTGACCAAGTTGTCACGCACTTTCCAAGTGATGCTAAAATCGCTTGGAAAGCGCTTGTCAACCCGCAAGCGGAAATGCATGTGAAGAATGCTTCACATCTGCATGTCCCTGGCAGGAAAAACGCATGTACAATCCGCATGTACAATCCGCATGTACAATCCGCATGCGTTTTTTCTGCCAGGGAGATGCAGAAACGCTCAAAAAAAATCCGGAGCATTTCTGCATCGTGGGCACATAGCCTTACATTAATTGTATGACTCAATATTGAGCACACATAGCCATCTATACACAGCAGGAGGCCGCACGTAGCCATTTATACACAGCAGGGAGCCGCACGGTGCCATCTATACACAGCGGGAGGCCGCACGTAGCCATCTATACACAGCGGGAGGCCGCACGGCGCCATCTATACACAGCGGGAGGCCGCACGGCGCCATCTATACACAGCGGGAGGCCGCACGTAGCCATCTGTACACAGCGGGAAGCTGCACGGAGCAATCTATACACAGCGGGAGGCCGCACGGAGCCATCTCTACACAGCAGGGAGCCGCACGGTGCCATCTATACACAGCGGGAGGCAGCACGTAGCCATCTATACACAGTGGGAGGCCGCACGTAGCCAACTATACACAGCAGGAGGCCGCACAGAGCCATCTATACACAGTGGGAGGCGGCACAGAGCCATCTATACACAGCGGGAGGCCGGACTGTGCCATCTATACACAGCAGGGAGCCTGCACGGAGCCATCTAGACACAGCGGGAGGCCACACTGTGCCATCTATACACAGCAGGGAGCCGCACGGTGCCATCTATACACAGCGGGAGGCCGCACGGCCCCCCCTCCAGAGACAGCAGGAGGCCACACGGCACCATCTATACTCAGCAGGAGGCCGCATGCAGTCACGCACGCAGTCACGCACACAAACATATACAGACATATACATACACGCATAAACACATTTGAAACACAAAAATACATATAAACAGACATCACACAATGATATCTGCCTGCACACACATACATACATACACATACACACACACTCACTCTCACACATACACACACTCCCTCACACACACACACACACTCACCATCCCCCGGCTCGGCTCCAGTCCTCCTGGCTCCTGCTCCTCTCCGGTGGTAAGTAGCAGTGCAGGCCGGGTGCGCACTGCATGATGTCACAACTAGGAGACACGGCCACACACAGGGCCCGTGTTTCCTAGCAGTGACGCGGCCGGGCCAGCACACAAGGAAGTTAACTGCTGCAGCGTGCAGCGCTGCTGGGGGAGTGGTCCGGGGGCCCCCCCGCCACTGTCTGCCGGTATGTGCCATGGGGCCACACTTATAATGAGGGCCCCCTGGAGACTCGAGGCCCCGGGCGGTAGCCCGGATTGCCCTCATTATAATCCACCTATGGGTGAGATCAGTCAAGGACAATCCTCAGACCACCTCCAGAGAGCTGCAGCATCAACTTGCTGCAGATGGTGTCACTGTGCATTGGTCAACTACACAACGTACTTTGCACAAGGAGAAGCTGTATGGGAGAGTGATGCGAAAGAAGCCATTTCTGCAAGCACGCCACAAACAGAGTCGGCTGAGGTATGCAAAAGCACATTTGGAGAAGCCAATTTCTTTTTAGAAGAAGGTCCTGTGGACTGATGAAACCAAGATTGAGTTGTTTGGTCATACAAAAAGGCGTTATGCATGGCGGCAAAAAAACACAGCATTCCAAGAAAAACACTTGCTACCCACAGTAAAATTTGGTGGAGGTTCCATAATGCTTTGGGGCGGTGTGGCCAATGCAGGCACCGGGAATCATGTTAAAGTTGAGGGACGCATGGATTCCACTCAGTATCAGCAGATTCTTGACAATAATGTTCAAGAATCAGTGACAAAGTTGAAGTTACGCAGGGGATGGATCTTTCAGCAAGACAATGATCCAAAACACTGCTCCAAATCTACTCAGGCATTCATGCAGAGGAACAATTACAATGTTCTGGAATGGCCATCCCAGTCCCCAGACCTGAATATCATTGAACATCTGTGGGATCATTTGAAGAGGGCTGTCCATGCTCGGCGACCATCAAACTTAACTGAACTGGAATTGTTTTGTAAAGAGGAATGGTCAAAAATACCTTCATCCAGGATCCAGGAAATCATTAAAAGCTACAGGAAGTGACTAGAGGCTGTTATTTTTGCAAAAGGAGGATCTACTAAATATTAATGTCACTTTTCTGGTGAGGTGCCCATACTTATGCACCTGTCAAATTTTGTTTGAATGCAGATTGCACATTTTCTGTTAGTACAATAAACCTCATTTCAAGGCAGAAACATTACTGTGTCCAACAGTTATTACATATATCAAACTGAAATAGCTGTTGCAAAAACACCAATTTTTATAAAACATTAAGCTTAAGATTAATAGGGGTGCCCAAACTTTTTCATATAACTGTATCATTCGTATCGCTATGTCTGTGACATTTAACAGCATCTTTATGATCTATAAATTGCATAGACAGAAACAAACATATACAATATATTTTTGCCTCATACAAACAAACTAACCGAGTAGTTTATCAGTAGTTCAATGACTATCCTAATAATTAAAGGGAATCTGTCAGTAGGATCAACCCACCTGTGCTGTCTATAAGGGAATGTAGGTCCCTGGCACTGTTGGTTATCCTCCAACCTATTACTAAGTATGCTCTACTCAGCTTAACCTATGTGATATGTGCATTACTGTGTGTTGGAATGCATGACTTTTGATTTTTTATATTGACCTTACATAGGTCATATGACTAATGTTACTGTGATTGTTTCAACACACATGTTACTGTTAGTAATGAATTGTATTGGTTAAAGCTGTGTAACCTCATATGCTGTAGGTCTGGTTAAAATTGATACCAACTGTGTCTCTATCTACCCTCTGTTGCCTCACCTGCCCATGTTATGTCTGATATTATATGGAATATATACAATGTTTGTCTTCTTGAATATTTAATCAATTCTGAAGTTTTTTAGTCATCACATTGTGTTTCAAATATATTATTTTCTGGGGTGGTTAAAACACTTATGAGGTCTTGCTCTCCATTGTCATTTTGTTGTATCACCATTGTAGAAGTCAGAATACGAAACAAATGCCTCGATGCACGGTTAGCTCAGGACAAGCAACCCTGCTGTGGAATCACAAGAGTACCGGGAAGGAAAAATCAGCACCATAAAATTATAAAAATAATAAAATGATTGAAACAATTAAAAATACTTGAGATCATTGCCTCGCCCTGGGGGATATAGGGGGGACTCGGAACCCGGGCCTTTTACTTTGTTTAGGATGTCACGCCAGTCGGCTCCCGGGCCCGTACTCTGGGCTCTCTCTTGAAAAAGGGGTCTTTTTGGTCGGTAACAGTTTTTGTCTCGTGACGCCACCTGTGGTTTCTGGTAACGGGTACCAGCGCTGCTGCAGACCTCCGGGGCAGGTGTTAGGGCAGCTGGGTTGGTGCGGCTTTCCACAGGCAGCGCACAGCCCCAGGGCAGTGTAGGTGCAGATGGTGATGCTGGGCGTTGTAGTGCAGAATAGATGGCGCAGCAGGAGTAATTGACAGACAGGAGATTCACTTCAGTACCTTTACTGGTGCAGATGTCAGGTACGGTCCAGGGTACTCGGTAGGAAGAGTGCACTTGAGGACTCTCCCCAGTGAGTGGGTATAAGGCCTCCTGGTCTGTTTCTCCCTCTCTAAGCTCCTGGCCAGCCTGCAACTGGGCCTAGCTTCTAGCGTCGCTTGGCAGTAGGACCTTTCTCTGGCAACCACTATCCCTGGATGCTGGGGCCTTCGTGGTTCCTAGTCCTTTTAAGGGTTTAGCTTCAGGTCGACCAGGGATCTGTGATCCTCCCGGTATGCCGGTAATCCCTACTGGGTGTAGAGAACCCTGTAGGCGCGGACCCGGTGTCCGGTTTTGTATTCTGGGGTGAGCCTGTGATGCTCCCCTGCACCCTCAACTCCTTTCTCCTCTCCTCTTTGCCTCCGGCCACACTTGGGGCCCTCAGAACACAGCAGCTCACGTGCTGCTTCTTCACTGGTCTAAGTGCCAGCACACTCTCCCTCTGACTGAGAGACTCTGACTGCCTAACTCCACCCTCCAGTATATATATCCCTAACAGGGCTCCCTCTGGTGGTCTGAGGTGGAAGGGTGGAGGTGTCTGTTTGTAATGAGGGCCTCTTGTGGAGAAGTCCATCCATGCACCCTTTTGGGTCCTGTGGTACCTGTGGTAGCAGGGTGCCACATCATGATCAACAAAAAAGGGGCGCAACAAGAAGGACAAAACCTTACGCATTTCAGACAAGCATGTCCTCAGTCATAGGTGTAGCATGTAAATGAAAACATGGGTATTTATATATACAAAGACAATAGTTGGATTGTCCAATCATGGAGCGAACACATGACACCTCTTAATCAATGTAGATTGATTGATAAACTAATAGAAAACACAGAAAAAACATAATTAATTATATAAACATATAAAAATTGGTGTTGAGCGAACGTGCTCGGATAAGGTGCTAGCATGCTCGGATAGCACGTTATCCTAGTATATTCGGCGTGCTCGCCTAATATGTTTGAATCCCTGTGGCAACATGTTTTGCGGCGGTAAACAGACTCAACACATGCGGGAATTGCCTATTTGTTAGGCAATCCCCGCATGTGTTGCATCTGTCTACCGCCAGAAAAAATGCAGCCGCAGGGAGTGAAACATATTAGACAAGCACGCCGAAGATACTTGAATAACACCCGAACATTCTAGGATAGCACGTTATCCGAGCATGTACGCTCATCATTAATAACAATGTAGTGATCTGTTTTCATAGAAACATATAAATGTACAAAATTAATAAGAAATTTAAGGTCAGAATGATAGTTTAAAGGAGTTGTCCACTACTTTTTAAGAGTCCCTTGTTGTATTTACCCAGTGATTATAAGACGTTTTGTAAATACCTTGCTGTGTCCTTCTTGCCTGTGAACGCCGCTATCACTGGCCACTCACAGGCATCACGTGACCCCCGGCTGCAGCCGGGGGTGACTAACTTCTGCTTTCCATGGTGAATGCTTGGTTGTGGGCGGGGTTACCCCGCAAATCACACCCAGCATCCACCGCATGCTCTCCCTCTCCTCATTCATTGGGAAAGCGCGTGGTGGATGCTGGGTGTGACGCGCGGGGTAACTCCACACAGAGCCAAGCATCCACTGCGGGGACCGCGTCACTGATGTCACACACCTCACTTGACGTGACATCAGTGGGGGGTCATGTGATGCCTGTGAGCAGCCAAGGACAGCAGCGCTCACAGGCAAGAAGGACACAGCAAGGTATTTACAAAACATCTTATAATCACTGGGTTAATACATTGGGGGACTCTTAAAAAGTAGTGGACAACTTCTTTAAGTCCACAGGTATATGTGCATTTAATAGGAGAATCCAATAAGTTTCCTTTAAAATCACAGCTTTGTACCAATCTCCACCTCTCCTGGGCCGCTTAAGCTCTTCTATGCCAATTATTTTTAAAGAATTTTTAAACTATTTTTTAACACATTTTATAATGTGAATTGCAATGTACTGCGTTATGGTAATATACACCCTATAAGTAATGTAAAGAGTTAATGTACAATGTGAGTAGTGTATAATGCAGAGTAAGCACAGGATAAGACATAGTTTAGTGCTTTGGATAAAGATAGATAGTGACTGTAGGTAAGCTAGGACATTAGTATAAGATATAGTTAATATTTGGGACTAGCCCAAATTGAGAGGGGCTAGGGCCAGTAAAAACAAGTTTACTTCCTGATAGTAGATCAGATAAAGATAGTGAGTACATTGGTGACAGTGGCAAGGTCAAGTTTAAGGTGCAGTGGGCTGATAGCAGAGATGATTGCGTATTGTTCTGGGTGGTATGAGGCCTTACAAAACTCCATGAAGACATTCCTGCAATGTCCGGAGCCTAAGGCTAGAAACAGGTGCTATGGGGAGCACCTTAACCTGTTCCATACAGAGAAATATGAATGTGGAACCATCTGTGGGAAAGGTAATGGATCTCGGTAATACTGCGGGGCCGGACGGGAAATCCCTGGGGCTGACAGGAACATTAAGAGTAGGCATAGTCCGAGCAAAATGGAAAGAAAAACTGGAAATGTACTGCATTAGGAAAGCAAGAGACGAAGGGTGCTGTGCCTAATACTGCCTGCTACAATCTGATATACTTGAACTGTTCGGCACATTTTTATGTGTTGAAACAAACCGGGTATCCCGTGATCTGTGTGAAGCTGTTCCTGAACATAGAGAACTGAAAGCAGGGGAGGCCTGCGGCCTACAAATGAGTGAAAGGTACCCTACCCGAGACAGAAAAACTGAGACTGGGACACGATTTGGGACACGATTCTATAAAGTGCCAGGGCATCAAAGAGCAGGAGCTCAACCATGGCTACCGCCCTCTTGCACCTTACATATGACTTGGGGCAGAAAGAAGGAAGTAGGTGTGCACTTTTTTCAGTTAAAGAGTAAATAAAGAAAAAAAAAAAACATAGTTGTGATGCCTACATGTTATTTCAATTTCTATTTCATTTGCTTCTTTTCTTATAGATATAAACTTTAGACGTGTTTGAAATTATACATCCCCTTTAAATAGCTAGTGCAGACTTATTTTCTTTTACATCAATTTATGACCTTGTATGTTCTAAAAAAAAATCCCTCTTTTCCTAATCTTTTGCTATGTTATACAAAAACACTCATATTTATAGCCCTGACATATTTAGCAGGCCTTCGTTTGCTTTCACGTTTCATATTACATTATATAACCTCCATAGTTTACGTAATACTTTGTTTTGACTGATTTAACCAGAGGTGTAACTTGAAATGTCTAGAGTCTCAAAGCTAAATCTGTATCTTGTGCCTGGCTGACCATGCACCATATACAGTAGTATACTGGTATCTTTTTTGGGTCATAGTGGTCTTTGAGTTCTCTCGGCACCACATCTAATGTGACTACTACGATATACACAGGTATCTTTGTACAGATGGCTTAACACTACGTCTACAAGGCATATTGTGATGTTACACTGTCACACTTCTATACAGCGTGCCATAAATATTGGTGCCTCTTATTCCAGCCATAAAACAGGACATAGCAGTGCATGGCAATCCTGTCCTGTTATAAACGCATGCTAAAGGGAACCTGTCAGCTGATTCACAGTGCTCAAACCACATCAGCATGAATCGGAGCCTGGCTCCACCATTCCAGCCGGGGGTAGTTCTCACTGAAGCGCTCCGGCTTCTCCCCGCGACACTAGTTGATTGACAGGTCTTTCCCAAGTGTCTACTTAGCAAGAGACTCGTCAATCAATTGGAGCAGCGCTGGGAAAAGCCTTCAAACTAGATTCCAGCTGTATTTTCTCTGAAATAGAACTTGAATATAGAGCAACTCTCAGAGCATTTCAGAGAAAATATACCTGGCTGCAATCCTGCTTCACACTGGCGTATTTACTGCAGCATTAATCAAGGGACAGGTTCTCTTTAAGTGGAGTCCACACTAGTGTTGACAGTGGTAAAGAGTGACCATCAATTTAGTCTTTATTATGTAAATCAATAGTACACATGAAAATAAGCAAGAATATATCTTGCTATCTTGCTCTGATATAATATATCAGAGGAATCTGCTTCTTTCTCTTCCTGGACTCCTCATTCATTCTCAATTCACAGGCAAAATCTGTCTTTCATGAATTTCATACAGAGTTGGGCATTACTGAGATGGAAGATGACAGTTGGTGCTCATAAAGTTGTATGGAGAGGGGTGGAGGAGGCAGGAGAAGGAAGGCAGACACAGACATTCTGCTGCAAGTTCTCTTGAAATGAGTTAGACTTAAATGGAATAACCAAAAAAATATTCAGCGGCAGTGAATGAACTTGAGGTTTGGTGTCTCTAAAAAGATGGAACACCAATAGTGATGAGCGAGTATGTTCTATAAACCCTTTCGCCGAGTATGCTCGGGCCGAGCTTCGAGTATTTATAGCTGATCGGTGATATGGTTGAATCGCTCCCGTGTGCATGATTTGCAACAGTTTGACAGCTTTATTACATGTGAGGAATGTCTATTTCTTACACATTCCTCACATAATAAAGCTGTCAAACAGTTGCAAATCATGCACACGGGAGCGATTCAACCATATCACCAAGCAGCTGTAACTACTCGGAGCTCGGCCCAAGCATACTCGGACAGAACATACTCGCTCAACACTAAAAACCAACAGTATTAATATCATAATGGTGCTAGCACTATATGCAATTAAAAATAATGTATAAAAATAATATAATAACTAAAACTCTGATGGTAGCAAGCATGTGCATTATAATTGGAAAGCAATAAGTGATTTGTTCATTTAGTTTCCATGAATTAAATTTGATTACATTTAGATGCACATAGTGTATGTATTAAACATAGAAAAAAATTTAAATGTAGAACTGTAAATATGAATTCAACAAAACACTTTTACTCTCAAAGATGAGACCCATTTCTGTAAAATCAGACTGAACACCATCTTGATTGAGCAGATGTTGAGAAATGTCTGGAAATTTATTAACCAAGACTGCTATCTAGTGGAACATCATTTAACTACATCCCTGATATAATATCATCCAGCTGCAGATCATTCCTGCAGTCAAATCCTTAAATAAATGAATATAAATAATTTTGGAAATGCTGAATCCCATCTCTTTACCAAAACAGTAAAAAAAAGTCCTAAAAAATCCCGGGCACTCACTGCTTCTGCAGATGTTCTCCACAGTGCAGTCATTAAGAGACAAGGAAGGCGCTCATGTCACTTTTCTGACAATCAGCTAAAAGTGACTAGACATGTTAGCATACATCTTTGAAGAGCAGAAATAGCTTCCACAAGTATAATTCAATAATGGCATCTAATATATGGTTCAGTGTTACTGGGGTTTTTGACTACATAGATATTAATGACCTATCCTTGGTCATCTCATCAATGTCCTGAATTTGGAAACTGTCCCGCTGTCCCATGAGACCAGGAGTATGTCCCAACTTATCTGCATTTGGCTCCTCAGAACACAGATACAGTTGAATATACACTGTGTGCAGAATTATTAGGCAAATGAGTATTTTGATCACTTTGATACTTTTTATACATGTTGTCCTACTGCAAGCTGCATAGGCTTGAGAGCCAATTACCAATTAAGCAAATCTGGTGATGTGCATCTCTGTAATGAGGAGGGGTGATGTCTAATGACATCAACACCCTATATAAGGAGTGCTTAATTATTAGGCAACTTCCTTTCCTTTGGCAAAATGGGTCAGAAGAGAGATTTGACGGGCTCTGAAAAGTCCAAAATTGTGAGATGTCTTGCAGAGGGATGCAACAGTCTTGAAATTTCCAAACTTTTGAAGCGTGATCACTGAACAATCAAGCGTTTCATGGCAAATAGCCAACAGGGTCGCAAGAAGCGTGTTGGCCAAAAAAGGCGCAAAATAACTGCCCATGAATTGAGGAAAATCAAGCGTGAAGCTGCCAAGGTGCCATTCGCCACCAGTTTTGCCATATTTCAGAGCTGCAATGTTACTGGAGTATCAAAAAGCACAAGGTGTGCGATACATAGGGAGATGGCCAAGGTAAGGAAGGCTGAAAAACGACCACCTTTGTACAAGAAACATAAGATAAAATGTCAAGAATGGGCCAAGAAATATCTTAAGACTGATTTTTCAAAGGTTTTATGGACTGATGAAATGAGAGTGACTCTTGACGGCCCAGATGGATGGGCCAGAGGCTGGATCAGTAAAGGGCAGAGAGCTCCACTCCGACTCAGACGCCTGCAAGGTGGAGGTGGGGTACTGGTATGGGCTGGTATCATCAAAGATGAACTTGTGGGACCTTTTCGGGTTGAGGATGGAGTGAAGCTCAACTCCCAGACCTACTGCTAATTTCTGGAAGACAACTTCTTCAAGCAGTGGTACAGGAAGAAGTCAGTATCGTTCAAGAAAAACATGATTTTCATGCAGGACAATGCTCCATCGCATGCATCCAACTATTCCACAGCGTGGCTGGCCAGTTAAGGTCTAAAAGAAGAAAAACTAATGACATGGCGCCCTTGTTCACCTGATCTGAATCCCATAGAGAACCTGTGGTCCATCATAAAATGTGAGATTTACAGGGAGGGAAAACAGTACACCTCTCGGAACAGTGTCTGGGAGGCTGTGGTGGTTGCTGCACGCAATGTTGATCGAAAACAGATCAAGCAACTTACAGAATCTATGGATGGAAGGCTGTTGAGTGTTATCATAAAGAAAGGTGGCTATATTGATCAATAATTTTTTTGATTTTTGCTATTGCATATCAGAAATGTTTATTTCTAAATTTTGTGCACTGATACTGGTTTACCTGGTGAAAATAAACAAGTGAGATGGGATTATATTTGGTTTTTATTAAGTTGCCTAAAAATTCAGCACAGTAATAGTTAACTGCACAAACAGATATCCTCCTAAGATAGCCAAATCTATAAAAAAAACACTCCAACTTCCAAAAATATTAAGCTTGGATATTTATGAGTCTTTTGGGTTGATTGAGAACATAGTTGTTGATCAATAATAAAAATAATCCTCTAAAATACAACTTGCCTAATAATTCTGCACACAGTGTAATAGTGAGGCAAGGAGCTCACTGTGCCATAGTGGTTAATACAGCAGCGCTCTGGTCCTGGGTTCAAATCCCACCTAAGATAACATCAGCAAAGAGTTTGTATGTCCTGCCTATATTTGTGTAGGTTTCCTTCAGGTATTTCAGTTCCCTCCCACACTCCAAAGACTGATAGAGAATTTAGATTGTGAATCCCAAAGGGGACAGTGATGATAATTTCTGTAAAGTGCTGTGGAAATTAATGGCGCAATATAAGCATGTTAAATAAATAAATAAGGAGCTGACAAGTATGTTTAGGCTCTGAATTTCAGGTCACACGACCTGAGAATGTCACATGTCCTAAAGACAGGATGTGCTGAGGCCACTTCAGTAACACAGGAGCAGCAACAGACATTTAAGTGTGTGAATCATATTGTGTGGTGGACTGTAGTGGGTATCATACTGTGTGTGGGGTGAACTGTGCTGGCATTATACTGTGTTTTAGGGAGGAGGAATCATATTGGGTGGAGGTCTGTGGCAGCATCATACTGTGTGAGAAGGTCGGGCGGCATCATACTCCGTGTGGGGAATGTACTATAAGGGCATCATATTGTGAGGGGAAATGTGCTGTGGGGGCATAATAGTATGTGGTTGGGAATGTAATGTTTGGGTATCATACTGTGTATGGGGAAAGGTACTGTGAGGGCATCAAACAGTGTGGGGGAATCTACTGTGAAATCATCATATTGTGAAGGGGGAATGTACTGTAAGGACATAATACTGTGTGTCAGGAGGGAATGTACTATACGAGGGATTGTGAAGTTTCCACAATCAGTGATGGTTTGGGGAGCCATGTCATCTGCTGGTGTACGTCCACTGTGTTTTATCAAGACCAAAGTCAGCACAGCTGTTTTCCACGAGATTTTAGAGCACTTCATGCTTCCCTCTGCCGACAAGCTCTTTGGAGATGGATATTTCATTCTCCCGCAGGACTTGGCACCTGTCCACACTGCCAAAAGTACCAATACCTGGTTTACAAACAACAGTATCACTGTGCTTGATTGGCCAGCAAACTCGCCTGACCTTAACCCCATAGAGAATCTATGGAGTAATGACAAGAGGAAGATGAGACACCAGACCCAACAATGCAGACGAGCTGAAGGCTGCTATCAAAGCAACCTGGTCTTCCATAACACCTCAGCAGTGCCACAGGCTGATTGCCTCCATGTCATGCCGTATTGATGCAGCAATTGATGCAAAAGGAGCCCCGACCAAATATTGAGTGCATTTACTGAACATACATTTCAGTAGGCCAACATTTCGGATTTTAAAAACATTTTTCAAGCTGTTGTTATAAAGTATTCTAATTTACTGAGATAATGACTTTTGTGTTTTCATTGGCTGTAAGCCATAATCATCAACATTAACAGAAATAAACACTTGAAATAAATCACTCTGTTTGTATTGACTCTAGATAATATATGAGTTTCACTTTTTGTATTGAAGAACTGAAATAAATTAACTTTTTGATGATATTCTAATTTGGTGAGATGCACCTGTAATGTGGTTGCTGGGCACAACACTATGTGCAGGAGCCTCTAGATTGCCAGGAAAGTGGCACTGTACTGTGCGGGAACCTCTTTCAAAGTTGGGAGATTTGCTGACAGCAAGAACGGATAAAATACTAAAGACTTTAGTAGCTAATTAAACCAGTCCAGCTACCAATATAACGTTTTCTCCATGGCCTAGCCATAAAATCTGTACCTGAAAGACATTTATTTACATACTAGCTTTTACCCACGGCTTCGCTCACGTGGAATTTGGTCTGCCACATTAAGTTTCGTGACAGATCATTTTAATAGTAAAAAAAAATAATCTTAATAGTAAAAAAAAATAATCTTAATAGTAAAAAAAAAATAATCTTGTATAGTTACTCGTACATCCAAAATTTCAGATGTCTAACTTCAAAACTGACAGATTCCATACAATCTTTGAACCCCTATAATATGAAGAGGGAAACTCTTGAGGGTGGAATTATCAAAATTCCTTTCTTAGTGCTCATTTCAGCTATAATAGATCCTATCTGCAAATTTCAAGATGCTAAGTTCCGTGGTTTCGGCTGTGCGTTGACCGCTAGGTGTGTCAGTCAATCAGGTTTACAGTTTTATATAATCTTCGCCTGTATGGTGTGTTTATAAAAAGTAGCCCTATGTCCTTCCCCAGGCTTGAAATTATCCAGATCAAATTTCATCACAAACGGATTACTAAACACTGATTAATAAACAGGACGGACTGAAGTTACTTGCGTTTAATATTGTTCGTGTTAGTAAAGAATTAGTATGTAATTGGAATAATGGACATCTGCAGGTAATTTATCTATGTGTTTTTACTGCAGTATACTCCTGTAAACTATGTTATTTGATTTCTTTCGTTCAGCGAAAATATGTAGATTTTGCGATTTAGAAACACGTGAGCAAGCTACGTATAGCTGACCTTGGGAAAAGCAGGGCGTGCCTAAATGTATCCCCGCTACCTTCAAAGTTTGCCCTTGTGATTTATTGATGGTCATTGAAAATGCAACTTTAAGTGGGAACTGCAAACGTTTGAAATTAAAGGGTAAGTTATTGGGTATTATTGGGATGCGTGGTATAAGAATATTTTCAGCCTTAGCTTCTCCAGTTAAAATTGTGGCCTTTACAATGTGCCTGCCTAGTTCAGTGACTCGCAATCTAGTGCCATTACATAATCTCGGGGCGTTCAAGTTGCGCATTAACAAAACGGGTATACCGACCTTTAATTCGAGCTTATGAGATGGGACCCCGGATAGCTCCAAAGAGTTAAGAAACTCCAAGGGGTAGCTCATACAGTCTTCAGATGACATGACTGTGTCGATGGAGTTGTAGGTTGTTGCATCGCTGGTTACTTGGTCCAAGATAATTTTATTGATTTTCGCAACTGTTTCATTTCTTGGTGCTAGTATAGTTCTTTCACATAGCCAATTTTCATCGTGGATGTTTTGTTGCAAATTTGGAAAAACTTGAGCAATAAGTGCGTCTTCCGAATGCACAACATGACAAAATTGGTTAGTGAATAGAACCATACCTTCTTCGTCAGTTTCGATTCGACCTTCACCGATCTCGAGCAGTTTCTCAGCGTACGCGCCCGACTCTAGATCACTGAATAACTGGACACGCATGTTGGTGGTGAGGTGCAGCTTTACAACTTTGGTCCATAAATATGAGGATTTCAGACATGCGTTAATTTCGTCTGCTGGAGTGCCTCGCTCGATGACAGGCAAAGTTTGCCTAAAGTCCCCAGCCAATAAAACAACCACACCACCCATTATTGTTTGTTTACTGTGTAAGTCTTGTAGACAACGATCAAGAGCTTCGATGGCGCGTTTGTGTGACATTATGCACTCGTCCCACACGATTAGTTTGCACTGTTGCAACAGGAGGCCACGGGCGCTGCTCTTGCTGATATTACACGATGGGGTTTCTTCGTTCACCAGATTAAGAGGTAATTTAAAGACTGAATGTGCCGTCCGTACACCGCTTAGCAATGTTGCAGCAATTCCAGAGGAAGCCACAGCTAATGCAACGTTATGACCGCTACGAATTTTTGCTTAAAGTAAATTAAGCAAGAAAGTTTTTCCTGTACCACCCGGGGCATCAAGGAAAAAAAGTCCGCCTTCACCATTCTCAACTCGTCCTACTATTTTGTGATAAATCTCTCTTTGATCAGGTAGCAAACGTGGCTCAGTTTCGCAAACGTGAGCGTCTAACTGGTTGGTATCATAGCTTAGCTCTTTTATCAACTCATTCGACAGCTCTCCTCTATGCCGCGGTGAGGGTAGACCAAAATCGGACAATTTCTTTCCAGAAATTATTAATATTTTGTCCTCGATAAGCCCCAACGCCTCATTGAAACAGAGATCATCGTTAACGTGATCCATTCTTTCAAATCTGTGCATGATATCCTCTGATAACGCTGTTTTATACTTGTGCCAGAGTTGTAGAGGATTGGATAAACCGCAAGTGCATATCAATATGGCAAACAGCTCTCTTATTAGCGCCGGGGAGCGACATAGCACGGCCTCTTCTAAGGTGGTATCCCAGTGGTTATCATCTTCCAACAACCCCATCTTCTCACACACCTGCCAAAAAGTTGCAAGTTCTTGACCTTCAAATGTTTTTAAATCCGAGAAGTTGGTTGGACCCCTTATTACATTCAGCAGCATACGCAAGCAATAACATTCAAAATTGCTAACGTGCACCATGTAAATGCGACCTAGAGTGTCTCCTGCCTTCACACCTGGCCAGCCATCGACAGGTGTTCCTTGTAAACGACGTTTCCATTGCTTCCGTGCCACATTCCAAGTATATTAGCGAGGCACGTCAATGTAAAGTAATGTTTTTGCAAAAGTATCACTTTGGCACAACAGGAAATGCAGTTAGTGTAGTTTTAGGTGGTGCTTCTAATCTCTCTCTAAAATTATTTTCCGTAAAGTAAACCCTCTCGCCCTTGGGTAAATGAATCGCGAGATGAGTGAAGGTTGGGTGTCTCTCGTGCAGACGCAGACCTAAGATCCGCCACGCTGCTTCGTTACTACTAACATATCGACCGGTTCTAAAGATCTCTTGGGTCAATGTTAACATTCCCTTGCTGGCGGATGTTAAAAATAGCCTGGTCGCTACCCTTATTAATATATTTACAAATATATTTTATCGCCTGTACCGTATTACAGAACTCTACATTTAAATGAGAATTAAAATTTTTTGATAAGAGTGGAGAATATGGGACCACCCAGCTATTGTCCACCAATATTTCCTGTGTTCCTCTACGGGTTTTTATAATCGTCGTGCATCCACCATTCTCTGGAGCGCTGCGCCTGTACAAAGGATAACCTTTGTCATTGGTTTGAGTATCTTTTAAAAGCTTCCTCGGATATTTTTTGGTACATTTTCCTTCCTTCATGCATGGCGATGAAGAATTGAATGTACCACATGGCCCGTGAATCATATTCTTTGTCACTGTATCATAGAGCTTTTGATCGGTTTCTGGGTTTGGTATCTCAGCACATATGATTTCGTCAATTTGGTTCGGATGCAATTTTTCCTTTAACCACAGCAGTAAGTGCACATGAGGCAAACCTCGCTTTTGCCACTCGATCGAGTACGTGAAGCATTGCATATCACCAAATATGTTACCTTTTGTAAGAAGAGCTACCAACTTCTGTACTTTTATTCTAAATACTCGAGCTGTTAAGTCATGTCTGTCTGTTGAATTTTGACCAGCCATAAGCTCTTTGGTGATTTCTGGCCAAGCGGGGTTGCAAGTCATTGTAATAAATAAATCAGGCCTCCCATAATTACGTACGTATGTGAACGCATCTTGTGTGTATTCGTGTAGGTATCTCGGGCTATTTACAAATGATGACGGGAGAATCACCATTAGTGTTGAGCGATACCTTCCGATTTCGGGAAATATCGGATCGCATTGGATCGGACCGATACCGAAAAAGTATCGGATATCGCCGATTCCGATACCGGAAACCAATGCAAGTCAATGGGACAGAAATATCGGAATGAAAATAAACCCTTTCTTTCCTTGTAGGTTAATTCTACCTGAAGGAAAACAACTAAGAATAATGTAGAATGTATTGGGGGAGGTGGGGGAGACAATAAAGGCATAGAGGTTTAGCCCAATCAAATGGAATAGGAGGAATTAATATTTTTTTTAAGACGTTCTGAGTTACGGATATATTGACTATGTTAAGTATTTTTATATTTTGTCAGATATTTATGTTTCACTACTTCCATGCTCTTCACCTTCTTTTTTACTTCTCCCACACTTTCTCCTTCATCATCCTCAGCATCTTTTTCATCCACTTCTTCTTCACCTTCTTCATCTTCTGCTTCTTCACCTTCTTCGTATTATTCTTTTTTTTACATTCTTCATATTCTACTTCTTCATCTTCTTCATATTCTTCTTCTTCATCATATTCTTATTTGTGACAGGCATTCCTGTAGTTGTTATCTATAAAAGGTTGGACATTACACCTTTCGTTCTGCCCGTCACAAAAGATTTACAACAGGATTTGTCCGCGTTCAGTTTGGCCTGCAGCAGCAGGTCTTTTCCAGGGGCACCATGAGGAGGAACAGACTCACCCCCATACACTGCTTAGTCATCTTCTGCTTATAATTTAGATATTATCTTTTGCTCTGATTTTTAGTCTTATGCTTAATGTTCTTCCGCTTTTTGTTCTGCAGCTTCTTGTATTTCTGCTTCTTGGTTTTCTGTCTCTTGTTCTTCTGTATCTTGGTGCTTGTCTTCTCTTCTTTGTCCTCTTGGTCAACTTCTTCAGGGTCATCTTCTTGGTCTTCTTCGGGGTGGTCTTCAGGGTCGTCGTTTTCGGGGGTCCTCGTCTTCGGGGTCCTCGTCTTCTTCGGATTGGTCTTCTGGGTCCTCGTCTTCGGGGTCCTCGTCTTCTTCGGGGAGGTCTTCAGGGTCCTCGTCTTCTTCGGGGTGGTCTTCAGGGTCCTCGTCTTCTTCGGGGTGGTCTTCAGGGTCCTCGTCTTCAGGGTCGTCGTCTTCGGGGTCCTCGTCTTCTTAGGGTTGGTCTTCAGGGTCCTCGTCTTCAGGGTCCTCGTCAGGGAGATCCTGAGTGATTACCAAGAACCATTTCAAAAAGCTTGAACTTGGAAATGTAGCAGAAGGTACAAGAAAGCTGAGGAACTACCGAGGACCAGCTGACGGTACTGGAACCCGGATGGGTAGCAGAAGGTGCAAGAGCCAGTGGAACTGCCGAAGACCAGCTGACGGTACTGGAACTCGGTTACTAAGCAGGAGGTACCTGTGCCAGAAAGCACTACCAAGGACCAACAGACGTTGGTGGAACTTGGATACCGAGAAGGAGGCACCTAATCCAAAGGCACTGCCGAGAACCAGCTGACGGTACTGGAACCCGGATGGGTAGCAGAAGGTACCCATGTAAAAAAAAGTTCAAGGCCGCGAGCCGGCTGCAGTTACCAAAACCCACAGTCCAACAGGGGGTGCTTGTCCTATTGGCACTATGGAACCAGCCTTCATTGCCAGATCCCGCAGCCCACATAGGAGTCACCTAAACTGCAGGCACCATAGAGTCGGCTAACCCGACCGCAACACGACAGGACAACGCATTGGAGGCAAAGTGACGTTGACACTACCCGGAAACAGCTGGCGTGCTGGAACCAGGCTGGGCAGGAGGGAGTACCCATGCCAAAGTCACTGCCGAGAACCAGCTGACGGTACTGGAACCCGGATGGGTAGTAGAAGGTACAAGAGCAAATGGAACTACCGAGGACCAGCTGACGGTACTGGAACCCGGATGGGTAGCAGAAGGTACAAGAGCCAATGGAACTGCCGAAGACCAGCTGACGGTACTGGAACTCGGTTACTAAGCAGGAGGTACCTGTGCCAGAAAGCACTACCAAGGACCAGCAGACGTTGGTGGAACTTGGATACCGAGAAGGAGGCACCTAATCCAAAGGCACTGCTGAGAACCAGCTGACGGTACTGGAACCCGGATGGGTAGCAGAAGGTACCCATGTAAAAAAAATTTCAAGGCCGCGAGCCGGCCGCAGTTACCAAAACCCACAGCCCTACAGGGGGTGCTTGTCCTTTTGGCACTATGGAACCAGCCTTCATTGCCAGATCCCGCAGCCCACATAGGAGTCACCTAAACTGCAGGCACCATAGAGTCGGCTAACCCGACCGCAACACGACAGGACAACGCATTGGAGGCAAAGTGACGTTGACACTACCCGGAAACAGCTGGCGTGCTGGAACCAGGCTGGGCAGGAGGGAGTACCCGTGCCAAAGTCACTGCTGAGAACCAGCTGACGGTTCTGGAACCCGGATGGGTAGTAGAAGGTGCAAGAGCAAATGGAACTACCGAGTAGTGTTGAGCCACCCCCGTAGTGTTCGAGTTCGGTTCGGTTCGTCGAACACCCGTGTGTTCGCCGAACTGTTCGTCGAACTGTTCGTCGAACACCTTCGAACACCGTTAAAACCAATGGCAGGCAAACAAAAACACATAGAAACACATAGAAAACACCTTCAAAGGTGTCCAAAAGCTGACAAACTGCTCAGAAGACACAACTAACACATGGAAAAGTGACAAGTACATATAGTCATGCGAAAAGAAAAGAGGTGGAGGAGTAAAAGGAGGGGGAGACACAGATATAGGCATGTCATGCCCTTCTAAAATCCAAAAAGTGAGAAGCCGAGACGGCCAGTCCGCTCCTGCCCGTGCCACCTCCGTGTCGCCGGGTTTGTGCCAGAGCCGCGGTGAACCCTGATGGCCAGCCCCCCTCTCCCAATACTGGTGCCTGTCCGCTGGTGGGTCGAGAGAGCCCCCCTGTGGTGGAGGCAGCTTTAAGCTTTTTAATTTAAATTGTCCCTCTAATTTGAATGAATACACTTTAAATCCATTTACAAGGATCTATTGGAGGGCAAGTCTCATGCCAGCAGCCGCGTAATTCCAGCTCCAGTAGCGTCCACTAAAGCTGCTGCAGTTAAAAAGCTTTTATAAGGATCGAGCTCGGCTGTCCACCGCAAGGCATCCTAGTGCCAGTCCCAGCCCCTATGCCTTGGGGTGCCTCCTGATGCTCTTCACTAAGTATCCCGTGGTCCCGAAGCATTTCCTTTGAAAAAATTAAGTGTCCAAACTACAGGTGGTGTAGCTTGCTTAACAGCCGGGATAATCCGCTGACTAGCAGACACTGCTACTAGGCACAAAGTATTTCCTGGGCTAGATGCAGTTAAAAATTTGTAAGTAGATACTCTCGTTGGATGCTGAGAAAGCATTCCATAGAGTCTCCTGGTACGCCATATATGATTCTCTTAAAAAGCTTGGGGTAGGGGTCTAGGGGACCCTTTTATAGCCAAAATCACGGCCCTGTATCACAATACGTCACCTAGGCTGAAGATAAATGGAACTGTAGCACCGAGGGCTCAGTTGCTACAGACGTATTGCACCTCACCCAGAGGTGTGATATCTCACTCTCAGATAAGGATGGAGTGTGGATCAGGACCCGACACCTGCATGCATTACACCACATTGCCGTGGGGCAGGGCGACCAATATGCCCCTGAGATGGGCACGACAGTCCCTGTCCCTGGCTGGAGTGGGGGGAGGGAACACTGAGGAAGGGGAACCCTGCAGTGCAGGAGCAGGGAGGAAGCAGTTCCTGGGTGCATTGAGAAGGGAGTATAAAAGGTGGGCACCATCTTAGTTCAGTGCAGAGAAGTCTGAGCAGAAGTGGCAGGGAGCAGGGGCTCTGCATGAGCTCTGCTCCGGAGGCGGGCCTAGTAACAGAGGCACAGGCCTGCAAGAGGGAGAAGGAAGGAAGAGGAGCGGAGAAGGCTCCAGGAACGAGGAATGAAGGGATCACAGGGGTGCGGACGGGCGAGTCGCCACCGCACGCCCGAATCCACCTGCGTGGAGGGGTCAGGCCAAAGGGGGAGACCGGTCCCCGAACTAGTGGAGGCAGGAAACGACCCTCAGCTAGAAACCGGAGGCTCTGACATTTTATGTGGCACAGCCACTTGCTCCACCCGCTAGGAAGGCACCACATAGGGTCAGGGAAACTGGCGCCAAGTTTACCAAGAGGAGGCCCGAGGCAGCCGGACAGAAGTGTTGGTAAGAAAGGCCAGACAAAGGACACACAAAGGGGGTCCTGTGAAGCGCTCCAAAGTTATCTGGGAGTTGTCTGAGCCCCTCACCTGGTGAGCACAGTACGACGTGGGCAGCCGTTACCTGCAGACGTGGTCTGGATAATAAGAACTGTGAGTAAAGGCCCTGAACTGCATCACTGACTCCGTGTCGTTACTGCTGCTGCCCTGCACCATCACCCCCATCCTCCGCATACACTGCCCTGAGGCTATACTCCTCCCGTGGGGAGTTATGCTACGTTCTGCTGCACCCACAACACCAGCCTTAGCGGTCTGCCCTGTAGCGGCGGTTCACTCTGACCGCAATCCACGGGTGGCGTAGTTGGACATTAAAACATCAAAACCACATAAATAGTTCCGCCACTGGTTTGACCGCCCTGAGCCACGGAACCGGATCGCCGCCACGAAGACTACAACCACCAGCATCCACCAAAAAGGGTCCGGCTCCGGGTGTCCCAAGGCCCAGGGGGTGCGTCAGAACATTTTCATCACATTTCACAATCACCAATGGGACAAGGCAGTGATGTCCTCTGTCCCCTCTCTTATACATCCTAGTGACGGAGCACCTGCTCTCATCAATTCGCCATAACCCCAATATTAGGTGGATTGAGGTGGGAGGCACCGAGTACAAGTGCTCTCTATTTGCTGATGATGTCCTAGTATATATCACTCAATCACATATATCCATCCCTGCTGTTATGGCTGAAATAGATCACTTTGTTACATGGTAAAATTTTAAAATCAATGCAGCGAAGTCTGAGGCCCTCGATGTCTCCCTCCCTAAATCCATATAGGATTCCATCCAGTCCAACTTTCCCTTTGCCTGGCCCTCACAGGGTATCAAATACTTAGGAATAGAGATGAGCGTTGTTCTACTCGAACTGTTCGCCAATCTCAAATTCGAGCTGTTTTGGGCGGTGTTCGAGCCGGTCGGCGAACACGAACAATTTGAGAAAAATTCGGCTGTTCGAGGTTATGTTCGATAACTGTTCGTGCACCAAAATCATAACTGGATTTTTTCTCAGTAATGATGAAAATTAATGTTAATACGCCGTTTGAGTGTACAGCGGGGCGGGGGGAGGGGCAGGGGATGGATCTCTGCAGGAACAATGAAGATCTCCATTTTTTTTTCTCTTTCCCGCATTTGCAGTGGGGAGGTGCAATCTGTCAGCCTATCAGCAGCGCACACACGGAGCGAAGTGCTTTTTTTCACACAAGCAAGGGCATGTGTGATTGGCAGTGTATGTCACATGTCCTTGCCCTATAAGACCAAGCCATTTTCCCCGTCGCCACCATTTTCTCACTGCTGCAGCTGCGTGTTAGACGGCACCGCTGTTGCTGTGTGCGCTATACCTTGTTAATTTCAAGCCAATTTTCGCACAAATATACAGATAGCTTGGGAGTAGGGAATAGTTGTGATTGCAGTCCTTTAAAGGACTAGGTTACAACATTTCCTACGACTTTTATCAGGCAGGTCTGTGCTCTTAAATAGATAGATTGTGGGAGTAAAGACTAATTGTAATTGGAGTCCTTTTCAGGACTAGGTTACATCAGTTCCTATCAGTTTTTGCCAGGCAGGTCTGTGCCAGTGCTGTGCAAGTTTTTTTCACAGCATTTGGCTGAATCTAGCAAAGCTAATCCTTTTTGGCCTATTGCAGAGTGTGTTAGTCAGTGGAGTAGCCTATCTGTGTTGCAAGATATACCACCTGTGTATAGAATACCAATTTTTTTACTGCACCTAGTGAAGTAAAATCTTTTGGGCATAGCATCATTCTATTAGTCCATCTATACTGACCTCCATCAGGTTGCAAACTGAATATAATTTTTTTCTGCATCTAGCTCTGAAAAAATATTTGGGCTTCTAGCAGTGTGTGGGACTTGGTCTATTAGTCCATCTATACTGACCTCCATCAGGTTGCAAATTAAAAATAATTTTTTTCTTCATTTAGCTCTGAAAAAATATTTGGGCTTCTAGCAGTGTGTGGGACTTGTTCTATTAGTCCTTCTATACTGACCTCCAGCAGGTTGCAAATTGAATATAATTTTTTTCTGCATCTAGCTCTGAAAAAATATTTGGGCTTCTAGCGGTGTGTGGGACTTGGTCCATTAGTCCATCTATACTGACCTCCATCAGGTTGCAAATTAAAAATAATTTTTTTCTGCATCTAGCTCTGAAAAAATATTTGGGCTTCTAGCGGTGTGTGGGACTTGGTCTATTAGTCCATCTATACTGACCTCCATCAGGTTGCAAATTAAAAATAATTTTTTTCTGCATCTAGCTCTGAAAAAATATTTGGGCTTCTAGCAGTGTGTGGGACTTGGTCTATTAGTCCATCTATACTGACCTCCATAAGGTTGCAAATTGAATAAAAAAATTTTCTGCATCTAGCTCTGAAAAAATATTTGGGCTTCTAGCGGTGTGTGGGACTTGGTCTATTAGTCCATTTATACTGACCTCCATCAGGTTGCAAATTAAAAATAATTTTTTTCTGCATCTAACCCAGCCAATAGTTTTGGCCTAATACCACAGTTTGGCCACTCAGCTCTGCTCGGTTACCATCCATTGTTTTTTTGTGCAAACAACTCCAGAGTTGTGAATTAGTTAACCACCAAAATGAGTGGAAAAAGGCCTGCTGCTGGTGGAAAGGGGAATAGGCGTGTTGGGAAGGGGAAAAAAGGTTGTGTCCGTGGGGTAGGTGCAGAAGAAAGACCATCTTCCAGCCAAACTAAAATGTCTACTTCTTTTAGCGGACAATGTGATAAGATCCCTTTCTTACGGCCACGCCAATCGCTACAAATTCCAGATGAGGCACAAAAACAGCAGGTGCTTCAACGGATATCAAGTGCTCCTTTAAGTGGGCTCTCCTCCACATCAACTTCAACATCACAAATACTCCAGTCCTCAAAGGTGTCACCCAAATCGCACTTGCTTCCTCACAGCTCCCAAATCTCCAGCTGCCCATCTGAGTATGAGGTAGAACAGATGGTTGAGTCTGCAGAGCTGTTTACTCATACTATAGCCTGGGAATCAGAGGTCGACTCCAGCGCTTCTGTGAATCCAGACGAGGAAATGATCTGCACTGATGCCCAGAATCTTTATGAGTCGGATCCAGGACCAGACGCAGAAGGTTCTGACCATAATGTAGACCCTCATTCCCAAACTGTAACTCCTGTTGGTGGAGACAATGAGGAAGACGATGATAAGACTCAAATACCTGATTGGAGCGACAACTTTAGTTTTTTGTCAGGGCAGGAACAGGTTGGCTCTGAGGACGACGGGTGTGATAACGCACAGGGTGATGATGATGAGGTCGGAGATCCCACTTACTGTCAACCCACAGTCAGCCAAGAGATGAGGTCAGCAGAGGAGGTGGAGGAAGTAGAGGAGGAGGAGTTGTATGCGGAAGGGCTAACATCTGCAAGGTCCAGACGGTCGGCAGCACCAGGGCGGCAGGCATGTGAGGGTGGGGGAGATGATTTTACCAGGGCGCATGGTAGCAGCCAAACTAGTGAGGAAGGTGCAGGAGCCCAGGAAGAAGTGGAGGACGAACTGATGGAAGACTCATCAGATGAGGGAGACCTTGATCACATTTCTGTTGTGCGAGGTTGGGGGGAGAGGACAGAGGAAGGAAGCATGATTGTTACCTCGCCACCAACACAACAGGGACTTGGTGCTCCTGGATGCGCAACACACATGAGTGCCTTCTTGCTGCACTACCTGCAACATGACCCTCGAATTGTGAGAATTAGAAATAATCCTGACTACTGGGTTGCCACACTGTTAGATCCCCGGTACAAAAGTAAATTTGCAGAAATTATTCCTGCCATAGAAAGGGATGCACGCATGCAGGAGTATCAGCAGAGACTGTTGCAGAATCTTACATGTGCTTTTCCACAAAATACCAGTGGTGCACGTAGTGAATCTCACAGTTCCAACTTGCCAACCGTGGGACCGTCAAGTGTTCAGCACTCAAACCGTAACAGAACCACAGTATCTGCTGGTAACATCAATTTTGCGGAATCATTTCACCACTTTTTTAGCCCATCCTTTGCAAGGCCACAGGAGACAAGAAGTCTGACACATAGTCAACGCCTAGAGACGATGGTACAGGAGTATCTCCAAGTAAACATTGAAGCCACGACTGTGTCACTGGACCCTTGCTCTTTTTGGGCTTCCAATCTGGATAAATGGCCGGAGCTAGCCACTTACGCCTTGGAGATCTTGTCATGCCCCGCAGCCAGCGTTCTGTCTGAACGTGTGTTCAGCGCTGCTGGTGGTGTGCTGACAGATAAGCGCACGCGGCTCTCCACTGATAATGTAGACAGACTCACGTTCATAAAGATGAACAAATCATGGATCCGAAACGACTTTTCTACCCCTGTGTCATCCTAGGGAGAGTAAAAGCTTGATGATTGGTTAAAATCACCCTACCAACCGTTTTAAGCTTTCAAATTACTAATCATGTTTATCTGTATCTTGACTGGAAAATAATTTGGGCTTTGTAGCAGTGTGCAGCACTGATCCTATTAGGCCATCTATAATAAGCTTCACCAGATTTAAAATTAAAAATAATTTTTAGCTGCATCTAGCCCGGAAAATAATTTTGGGGCTCCGAGATGCGCAAGACACATAAGTGCCTTCTTGCTGCACTACCTGCAGCATGACCCTCATATTGTCAGAATTCGAAGTAATCATGACTACTAGGTTGCCACACTCTTAGATCCCCCAAACTTTTCGATCAACCTTTTCATTTTAATAAAGACCAAAAAAATGGTCATTTTTGAAATTATAAGCATTAGCAGGTTGTTAGAAACTGAAATCAAACAGTTTTCAACTCAAAACTTTATTCTAGGTGATGTTACATTTTCACATAGGACCCCTTGTTCGAAAGGAGCTTCTGAACTCTCTCGTCCATTGAATTTGTCAGGTTTTGGATGGTTTCTGCTTCAATTGTTTTGCATGAGGACAGAATACCCTCCCAGAGCTGTTGCTTAGATGTGAACTGCCTCCCGCCATCATAGACACTCCTTTTAATGATGCTCCAAAGGTTCTGAATGGGGTAGAGGTCAGGGGAGCATGGGGGTCACACCATAAGTTTGTCCCCTTTTATGCCCATATCAGCCAGAGATGCAGATGTTTTATGTGCAGCATGAGATGGTGCATTATCATGCAGAAAAATGATCTTGCTGTGAAATACACGGTTCTTCTTCTTGAACCATGGCAGGAAGTGCTGTTTGAGAAAATCCACATACATTATGGAGTTCATCTTTAGCGCCTTCAGGGATCCTAAAGGGGCCGACAATCTCTCTCCCCATGATTCCAGCCCAAAACATTACTCCACCTCCTCCTTGTTGGCGCTGTAGCCGTGTTTGCGTGGGGTGTCCATCAACCAGCCATCCTCCACTCCATTCATCTGGACCATCGAGCGCTGCACGGCACTCATCCGTGAACAAAACAGTTTTGAAATCAGTCTTCATGTAATGTTTGGCCCACTGGAGCCGTTTCTGCTTGTGTGAAGTGGATAGAGGAGGTCGACAGGATGGCGTATGCACAGCTGCAAACCTCTGAAGGACCCTGCATCTTGTTGTTCGGGGGACGTTGGAGGCACAAGCAGCTTCAAAAACTTGTCTGCTGCTATGACAAGGCTTTTTTGCCGCTGCTCTTTCAACCTGACGTAATTGCCTGTAGGAAAGAGTCCTCAATTTGCCCTTATCAGCACGCACACGTGTATACTGTGAATCAGCTACATACTTCTTGATTGCCAAGACACTTCATCCTGATCATCGCACAATGTTGATTGTAGTCATGCCTTGACCTAAACACTCCACAATTTGTTGCTTCTCAGCAGCCGACACATCCTTTTTCTTTCCCATTTTGGCAGAAAATGTAGGCTGCTTAACCCCTTAATAACATCTGATGTACTAATACGCGTCTGTGCCCTGGGACTTAAGAGCCAGACCCGTATTAGTACGTCATGGCGATCGCGCGCGCACACAGGCTGTGCGGGCGCGATCGCCGCCGGGTGTCAGCTGATTGTCATAGCTGACACCCGGTACTATGTGCAGGGAGCGGTCACGCACCGCTCCCAGCACATTAACCCCCGCGATGCTGCGATCGAAGTCGATCGAAGTCGATCGCGGCATTGCGGGGGCAAGGGGAGGTGATCGCCGATACTCACCTCCTCTTCCGGCTTCCAGCGCAGTCTGCAAAGGCTTCCCGGGTGTTGCCATGACGACCCGATGTCGTCATGACAACATCCGGGTCACCAGAGAGCAGGAAGATTGCTTGGACATGCGCAGTGCATCTCCAAGCAATCTTCACACTGTGCACTTCTGACAGCCTTCATGGCATAGGGATGATGCTCCATTCCTGTGCCATGCAGGCGATCAGAAAAAAAAAAGTGAAAGTCCCAGAGTGGGACAAAGTAATAAAGTGTATAAACTGTGTGAAAGTGGAAAAAAAAAAAAAAAATGTGCAAAAATATTATAAAAAAATAAAAAAAATAATACACCAAAAATAAAAATATAATGTACCCATCAATAAATATTATTATAAAAAAAATAAAAAAAAAACAATAAAAGTACACATATTTGGTATCGCCGCGTCCGGAACAACCTGACCTATAAAACTGTCCCACTAGTTAACCCCTTCATTGAACACGGTAAAAAAAAAAAAAAAAAAAACAAGCAAAAAACAATGCTTTATCACCATACCGCCAAACAAAAAGTGGAATAACACGCGATCAAAAAGACGCATATAAATAAAAATGATACCGCTGAAAACGTCATCTCGTCCCGCAAAAAACAAGCTGCCATATAGCTCCATCAGCCAAAAAATAAAAAAGTTATAGCTCTCAGAATAAAGCGATACTAAAAAATATTTTTTTCTATAAAATAGCTTTTATTGTGTATAAGCGCCAAAACATAGAAAAATTATACAAATGTGGTACCGCTGTAAACGTACTGACCCGAAGAGTAAAGCTGCCTCATCAATTTTACCACACGCGGAACAGAATAAAAAAAAAAAAAAAAAAACAATTCCTGAATTGTTGGTTTTTGTTTATTCTGCCTCCCAAAAATCGGAATAGAAAGCGATCAAAAAATGTCACGTGCCTGAAAATGGCACCAATAACAACGTCAAGTCATCCCGCAAAAAACGAGCCGTCACATGACTGTCTGCCAAAATTTGGAAAAATTATAGCTCTCAAAATATGGCGATGCAAAAACTAGATTTTACAAAAAATGCGTCTTTTAGTGTGTGACAGCTGTCAGTCATAAAAACCCCATATGATTCTGGCATTGCTGTAATCACACCGACCCGAAGAATAAAGTCGTCTAATCACTTATACCGCACAAGGAACGGCGTCAAAAATAAACTCTTGAGTTAGGATTGGGCTAGGGTTAGGGCTGGGTTTGGGGCTAGGGTTGTGCTGGGGCTAGGGTTGTGCTGGGGCTAGGGTTGTGCTGGGGCTAGGGTTGTGCTGGGGCTAGGGTTGTGCTGGGGCTAGGGTTGTGCTAGGGTTAGGGCTGGGGTTGGGATTTTTTTCAAAAGTAAGAAAAAAAGATGACGATATGGCGACTAGTGTTGAGAGCAAGTGCTCGCTACTTGAGTTTGCATCGGGTGCTCTGGTATGCATTTAGTATCGTGGGTATTTGAGTGACATGCTCGAGTCTCTGCCCCATATGCTTCGCGGCCAAAAAACTTTACGGGGATTGCCTGCCATGCACGAGCGATCCCCGCATGTTTTTTTTTGGGTGTCTAATAACCGTGAAACATGCGGAGCAGGGACTCGAGCATGTCACTCGAGCACACGCTGTACATGGTGCATACCTGAGTACCCGATGCAAACTCAAGTAGCGAGCACTTGCGCTCAAGAATAATGAAAACTTATTCAATATGATGACCTAATGTAAACAAATAATGTGCCGTACCTCTGGGTTCAAAATGTTCACTATACACCTTAATAAAATCTTTGAGGGGTATAGTTTCCAAAATGGGGACACTTGTGGGGGAGCTCCACTGTTTAGGCACATCACGGGCTCTCCAAACGCGACATGGTGTCCGCTAACAAATTGAATGGAAAATCGGCTCAAATTGTTAGCGGACACCACATTGCGTTTGGAGAGCCCCTCTGTGCCCAAACTTTGGAGCTCCCCCTCAAGTGACCCCATTTTGGAAACTAGACCCCCCAAGGCACCTTTCTAGATGCATAGTGAGCACTTGGAACCCCCAGGTGCTTCACAAATTGATTCGTAAAAATGAAAAAGTGAAAAAAAAAACACTTTTTCATTTTTATGAATCAATTTGTGAAGCACCTGGGGTTCCAAGTGCTCACTATGAATCTAGATAGGTGCCTTGGGGGGTCTAGTTTCCAAAATGGGGTCACTTGTGGGGGAGCTCCAATGTTTGGGCACACAGGGACTCTCTAAATGCAACATGGTATCCGCTAACAAATTAAATGGAAAATCGGCTCAAATTGTTAGCGGACACCACATTGCGTTTGGAGAGCCCCTCTGTGCCCAAACTTTGGAGCTCCCCCACAAGTGACCCCATTTTGGAAACTAGACCCCCCAAGGCACCTTTCTAGATGCATAGTGAGCACTTGGAACCCCCAGGTGCTTCACAAATTGATTCGTAAAAATGAAAAAGTGAAAAAAAAAACACTTTTTCATTTTTATGAATCAATTTGTGAAGCACCTGGGGTTCCAAGTGCTCACTATGAATCTAGATAGGTGCCTTGGGGGGTCTAGTTTCCAAAATGGGGTCACTTGTGGGGGAGCTCCAATGTTTGGGCACACAGGGACTCTCCAAATGCAACATGATATCCGCTAACAAATTGTCGGCTCAAATTGTTAGCGGATATCATGTTGCATTTGGAGAGTCCCTGTGTGCCCAAACATTGGAGCTCCTCCACAATTGACCCCATTTTGGAAACTAGACCCCCCAAGGCACCTATCTAGATGCATAGTGAGCACTTGGAACCCCTAGGTGCTTCACAAATTAATTCGTAAAAATGAAAAAGTGTTTTTTTTTCACTTTTTCATTATTACGAATCAATTTGTGAAGCACCTGGGGGTTCCAAGTGCTCACTATGCATCTAGAAAGGTGCCTTGGGGGGTCTAGTTTCCAAAATGGGGTCACTTGTGGGGGAGCTCCAAAGTTTGGGCACAGAGGGGCTCTCCAAACGCAATGTGGCGTCCGCTAACAATTTGAGCCGATTTTCCATTCAATTTGTTAGCGGATAAAATGTTGCATTTAGAGAGTCCCTGTGTGGCCAAACATTGGAGCTCCCCCACAAGTGACCCCATTTTGGAAACTAGACCCCCCAAGGCACCTATCTAGATGCATAGTGAGCACTTGGAACCCCTAGGTGCTTCACAAATTAATTCGTAAAAATGAAAAAGTGTTTTTTTTTTCACTTTTTCATTATTACGAATCAATTTGTGAAGCACCTGGGGGTTCCAAGTGCTCACTATGCATCTAGAAAGGTGCCTTGGGGGGTCTAGTTTCCAAAATGGGGTCACTTGTGGGGGAGCTCCAAAGTTTGGGCACAGAGGGGCTCTCCAAACGCAATGTGGCGTCCGCTAACAATTTGAGCCGATTTTCCATTCAATTTGTTAGCGGATACCATGTTGCATTTAGAGAGTCCCTGTGTGCCCAAACATTGGAGCTCCCCCACAAGTGACCCCATTTTGGAAACTAGACCCCCCAAGGCACCTATCTAGATGCATAGTGAGCACTTGGAACCCCTAGGTGCTTCACAAATTAATTCGTAAAAATGAAAAAGTGTTTTTTTTTTTCACTTTTTCATTATTACGAATCAATTTGTGAAGCACCTGGGGGTTCCAAGTGCTCACTATGCATCTAGAAAGGTGCCTTGGGGGGTCTAGTTTCCAAAATGGGGTCACTTGTGGGGGAGCTCCAAAGTTTGGGCACAGAGGGGCTCTCCAAACGCAATGTGGCGTCCGCTAACAATTTGAGCCGATTTTCCATTCAATTTGTTAGCGGATACCATGTTGCATTTAGAGAGTCCCTGTGTGCCCAAACATTGGAGCTCCCCCACAAGTGACCCCATTTTGGAAACTAGACCCCCCAAGGCACCTATCTAGATGTATAGTGAGCACTTGGAACCCCTAGGTGCTTCACAAATTGATTCGTAAAAATGAAAAAGTGTTTTTTTTTTCACTTTTTCATTATTACGAATCAATTTGTGAAGCACCTGGGGGTTCCAAGTGCTCACTATGCATCTAGAAAGGTGCCTTGGGGGGTCTAGTTTCCAAAATGGGGTCACTTGTGGGGGAGCTCCAAAGTTTGGGCACAGAGAAGCTCTCCAAACGCAATGTGGTGTCCGCTAACAATTTGAGCCGATTTTCCATTCAATTTGTTAGCGGATACCATGTTGCATTTAGAGAGTCCCTGTGTGCCCAAACATTGGAGCTCCCCCACAAGTGACCCCATTTTGGAAACTAGACCCCCCAAGGCACCTATCTAGATGTATAGTGAGCACTTGGAACCCCTAGGTGCTTCACAAATTGATTCGTAAAAATGAAAAAGTGTTTTTTTTTTCACTTTTTCATTATTACGAATCAATTTGTGAAGCACCTGGGGGTTCCAAGTGCTCACTATGCATCTAGAAAGGTGCCTTGGGGGGTCTAGTTTCCAAAATGGGGTCACTTGTGGGGGAGCTCCAAAGTTTGGGCACAGAGAAGCTCTCCAAACGCAATGTGGTGTCCGCTAACAATTTGAGCCGATTTTCCATTCAATTTGTTAGCGGATACCATGTTGCATTTAGAGAGTCCCTGTGTGCCCAAACATTGGAGCTCTCCCACAAGTGACCCCATTTTGGAAACTAGACCCCCCAAGGCACCTATCTAGATGCATAGTGAGCAGTTGGAACCCCCAGGTGCTTCACAAATTGATTCATAAAAATGAAAAAGTGTTTTTTTTTTCACTTTTTCATTGTTACGAATCAATTTGTGAAGCACCTGGGGGTTCCAAGTGCTCACTATGCATCTAGATAGGTGCCTTGGGGGGTCTAGTTTCCAAAATGGGGTCACTTGTGGGGGAGCTCCAATGTTTGGGCACACAGCAGCTCTCCAAACGCAACATGGTGTCGCTAACAATTTGAGCCAATTTTGCGTTAAATTTGTTAGCGGACACCATGTTGCATTTAGAGAGCCGCTGTGTGCCCAAATATTGGAGCTCCCCCACAAGTGACCCCATTTTGGAAACTAGACCACCCAAGGCACCTATCTAGATGCATAGTGAGCACTTGGAACCCTCAGGTGCTTCACAAATTGATTCATACAAATGAAAAAGTGTTTTTTTTTTCACTTTTTCATTGTTACGAATCAATTTGTGAAGCACCTGGGGGTTCCAAGTGCTCACTATGCATCTAGATAGGTGCCTTGGGGGGTCTAGTTTCCAAAATGGGGTCACTTGTGGGGGAGCTCCAATGTTTGGGCACACAGGGACTCTCTAAATGCAACATGGTGTCCTCTAACAAATTTAACGGAAAATCGGCTCAAATTGTTAGCGACACCATGTTGCGTTTGGAGAGCCGCTGTGTGCCCAAACATTGGAGCTCCCCCACAAGTGACCCCATTTTGGAAACTAGACCCCCCAAGGCACCTATCTAGATGCATTGTGAGCACTTGGAACACTCAGGTGCTTCACAAATTGATTCATAAAAATGAAAAAGTGTTTTTTTTTTTCACTTTTTCATTGTTACGAATCAATTTGTGAAGCACCTGGGGGTTCCAAGTGCTCACTATGCATCTAGAAAGGTGCCTTGGGGGGTCTAGTTTCCAAAATGGGGTCACTTGTGGGGGAGCTCCAAAGTTTGGGCACACATGGGCTCTCCAAACACAACATGGCGTCCTCTAATTATTCAAGCAAATTTTACAATCAAAAAGTCAAATAGCGCTCCTTCCCTTCCGAGCCCTGCCGTGCGCCCAAACAGTATTTTTTCCCCAAATATTGGGTATCTGCGTGCCCAGGGGAAATTGCACAACAAATTTTGGGGTCCATTTTTTCTTGTTACCCCTGTGAAAATAAAAAAAATTGGGTCTAAATTAACATTTTTGTGAAAAAAGTTAAATGTTCATTTTTTTCTTCCACATTCAAAAAATTCCTGTGAAGCACCTGAAGGGTTAATAAAGTTCTTGAATGTGGTTTTAAGCACCTTGAGGGGTGCAGTTTTTAGAATGGTGTCACTTTTGGGTATTTTCTGTCATAAAGACCTCTCAAAGTGACTTCAAATGTGATGTGGTCCCTAAAAAAATGGTTTTGTAAATTTTGTTGGAAAAATGAGAAATCGCTGGTCAACTTTTAACCCTTATAGCTCCCTAACAAAAAAAAATTTTGGTTCCAAAATTGTGCTGATGTAAAGTAGACATGTGGGAAATGTTATTTATTAACTCTTTTGTGTGACATATCGCTCTGATTTCAGGGCTTAAAAATTCAAATTTTGAAAATTGCAAAATTTTCAAAATTTTCGCCAAATTTCCGTTTTTTTCACAAATAAACGCAAGTGATATCGAAGAAATTTTTCCACAATCATGAAGTACAATATGTCACGAAAAAACAATCTCAGAATCAGGGGGATCCGTTGAAGCGTTCGAGAGTAATTACCTCATAAAGTGACAGTGGTCAGAATTGTAAAAATTGGCCCGGTCATTAACGTGCAAACCACCCGCGGGGCTTAAGGGGTTAATAATGTGAGAGAGCCTTCTTAAGTAGTCTTGCCTTTCATTGGACACACCTGCCAAACTAATTAGCACAGGTGTCTGCAATTGCTTACAGTGATATAAAGAGCCCTGACACACATCACCATCAATGAGTTTAACTGACAAACAAACAAATTCTTCCCTTATCACTCCTAAACACTTTTTGCATAATAATTTGGAACGCGGTGTACATGTGCTTTTCCACAAAACACCAGTGGTTCACGTAGTGAATCTTACAGTTCTAACTTGCCAACCGTGGTCTGTATGGAATTGTTCAATAAAGGGCCCAAAATTAAGATAACATAGATGGGAGAGGTCTCTATGAATAGGAATTCCTAAGTATTTGATACTCTGTGAGGGCCAGGCAAAGGGAAAGTTGGACTGGATGGAATCCTATATGAATTTAGGGAGGGAGACATCGAGGGCCTCAGACTTCGCTGCATTGATTTTAAAATTTTACCATGTAACAAAGTGATCTATTTCAGCCATAACAGCAGGGATGGATATATGTGATTGAGTGTTATATACTAGGACATCATCAGCAAATAGAGAGCACTTGTACTCGGTGCCTCCCACCTCAATCCACCTAATATTGGGGTTATGGCGAATTGATGAGAGCAGGTGCTCCGTCACTAGGATGTATAAGAGAGGGGACAGAAGACATCCCTGCCTTGTCCCATTGGTGATTGTGAAAGGTGATGAAAATGTTCTGACGCACCCCCTGGGCCTTGGGACACCCGGAGCCGGACCCTTTTTGGTGGATGCTGGTGGTTGTAGTCTTCGTGGCGGCGATCCGGTTCCGTGGCTCAGGGCGGTCAAACCAGTGGCGGAACTATTTATGTGGTTTTGATGTTTAAATGTCCGACTACGCCACCCGTGGATTGCGGTCAGAGTGAACCGCCGCTACAGGGCAGACCGCTAAGGCTGGTGTTGTGGGTGCAGCAGAGCGTAGCATAACTCCCCACGGGAGGAGTATAGCCTCAGGGCAGTGTATGCGGAGGATGGGGGTGATGGTGCAGGGCAGCAGCAGTAACGACACGGAGTCAGTGATGCAGTTCAGGGCCTTTACTCACAGTTCTTATTATCCAGACCACGTCTGCAGGTAACGGCTGCCCACGTCGTACTGTGCTCACCAGGTGAGGGGCTCAGACAACTCCCAGATAACTTTGGAGCGCTTCACAGGACCCCCTTTGTGTGTCCTTTGTCTGGCCTTTCTTACCAACACTTCTGTCCGGCTGCCTCGGGCCTCCTCTTGGTAAACTTGGCGCCAGTTTCCCTGACCCTATGTGGTGCCTTCCTAGCGGGTGGAGCAAGGGGCTGCACCACATAAAATGTCAGAGCCTCCGGTTTCTAGCTGAGGGTCGTTTCCTGCCTCCACTAGTTCGGGGACCGGTCTCCCCCTTTGGCCTGACCCCTCCACGCAGGTGGATTCGGGCGTGCGGTGGCGACTCGCCCGTCCGCACCCCTGGGATCCCTTCATTCCTCGTTCCTGGAGCCTTCTCCGCTCCTCTTCCTTCCTTCTCCCTCTTGCAGGCCTGGGCCTCTGTTACTAGGCCCGCCTCCGGAGCAGAGCTCATGCAGAGCCCCTGCTCCCTGCCACTTCTGCTCAGACTTCTCTGCACTGAACTAAGATAAGATAAGATAAGATATACTTTATTTTATCCCGGAGGAAATTGCGGTATCACAGCAGCAGAACACAGATCTCGAACATGACACATATAATAACAAAACATTTGGAATGCTTTAGACATTGCTTTTCAGACATTTGTTAAACACCCCCATAGCTGTTGGAACAAACGATCTCCTGTATTTTTCCTTTTTACACCTTAGTTGTATTAGGCGATTGCTGAATGTGCTCTTCTGTTTCGCAAACAGTTCATAAAGCGGGTGTGTGTTGTTGCCCATTATAGCTCTGCACTTCTTCTTAATCCTATCCTCTACCACCTCTTCAAAAGTCCCAAGCTGTAGGCCCACCGTCGCGCTAGCCTTCTTTATAAGTTTGTTGAGCTTGTTGGCGTCAGCAACACGCACACTGTTACCCCAGCAAATTATTGCCGCAAAGGTGGCACTAGCCACAATGGATTGGTAGAACACCTCAAGCATTTTGCCACACACATTAAAAGACCTTAACTTCCTTAGGAAGTACAATCTACTCATCCCCTTCTTGTAGACCTTCTCCATGTGGCACTTCCAGTCTAGCTTGCTATCCAGGTAAACCCCCAAATATTTGAAACTGTCCACCATCTCCACATCCTGACCGTCAATGGTAACAGGTAGGCATACCTTCTTGCACCTTCCATAGCTCATCACCAACTCCCTGGTTTTCTTAACATTTAGTTCTAGATGGTTAGCCTGGCACCATACTACAAAGTCCGCAACCACCCTTCTATATTTCTCTTCGTCCTGGTCCTTCCCAATACCGCCAACTATCACAGAGTCATCCGAGTACTTCTGGAGGTGACAACGGTCTGATTTATACTGAAAGTCAGCTGTGTACAATGTAAAGAGGAATGGCGACAGCACTGTTCCCTGCGGGGCTCCGACACTGCTCAGTACACTATCTGATGTAGCCGTCCCCCACCTAACAAACTGTGGCCTATCCGACAGGTAGTCAATTATCCAATTCACAAGTCCCTCATCCACCGCCATTTTAATCAACTTTCCTCGCAGTAAGAGTGGCTGTAATGTGTTGAACGCACTAGAGAAATCAAAGAACAAAGCACGCACTGTGGATGTGTGAACTAAGATGGTGCCCACCTTTTATACTCCCTTCTCAATGCACCCAGGAACTGCTTCCTCCCTGCTCCTGCACTGCAGGGTTCCCCTTCCTCAGTGTTCCCTCCCCCCACTCCAGCCAGGGACAGGGACTGTCGTGCCCATCTCAGGGGCATATTGGTCGCCCTGCCCCACGGCAATGTGGTGTAATGCATGCAGGTGTCGGGTCCTGATCCACACTCCATCCTTATCTGAGAGTGAGATATCACACCTCTGGGAGAGGTGCAATACGTCTGTAGCAACCGAGCCCTCGGTGCTACAGTTCCATTTATCTTCAGCCTAGGTGACGTATTGTGATACAGGGCCGTGATTTTGGCTATAAAAGGGTCCCCTAGACCCCTGCCCCAAGCTTTTTAAGAGAATCATATATGGCGTGCCAGGAGACTCTATGGAATGCTTTCTCAGCATTCAACGAGAGTATCTACTTACAAATTTTTAACTGCATCTAGCCCAGGAAATACTTTGTGCCTAGTAGCAGTGTCTGCTAGTCAGCGGATTATCCCGGCTGTTAAGCAAGCTACACCACCTGTAGTTTGGACACTTAATTTTTTCAAAGGAAATGCTTCGGGACCACGGGATACTTAGTGAAGAGCATCAGGAGGCACCCCAAGGCATAGGGGCTGGGACTGGCACTAGGATGCCTTGCGGTGGACAGCCGAGCTCGATCCTTATAAAAGCTTTTTAACTGCAGCAGCTTTAGTGGACGCTACTGGAGCTGGAATTACGCGGCTGCTGGCATGAGACTTGCCCTCCAATAGATCCTTGTAAATGGATTTAAAGTGTATTCATTCAAATTAGAGGGACAATTTAAATTAAAAAGCTTAGAGCTGCCTCCACCACAGGGAGGCTCTCTCGACCCACCAGCGGACAGGCACCAGTATTGGGAGAGGGGGGCTGGCCGTCAGGGTTCACCGCGGCTCTGGCACAAACCCGGCGACACGGAGGTGGCACGGGCAGGAGCGGACTGGCCGTCTCGGCTTCTCACTTTTTGGATTTTAGAAGGGCATGACATGCCTATATCTGTGTCTCCCCCTCCTTTTACTCCTCCACCTCTTTTCTTTTCGCATGACTATATGTACTTGTCACTTTTCCATGTGTTAGTTGTGTCTTCTGAGCAGTTTGTCAGCTTTTGGACACCTTTGAAGGTGTTTTCTATGTGTTTCTATGTGTTTTTGTTTGCCTGCCATTGGTTTTAACGGTGTTCGAAGGTGTTCGACGAACAGTTCGACGAACAGTTCGGCGAACACACGGGTGTTCGACGAACCGAACCGAACTCGAACACTACGGGGGTGGCAAAACACTACTTAGGAATTCCTATTCATAGAGACCTCTCCCATCTATGTTATCTTAATTTTGGGCCCTTTATTGAACAATTCCATACAGACCACGGTTGGCAAGTTAGAACTGTAAGATTCACTACGTGAACCACTGGTGTTTTGTGGAAAAGCACATGTACACCGCGTTCCAAATTATTATGCAAAAAGTGTTTAGGAGTGATAAGGGAAGAATTTGTTTGTTTGTCAGTTAAACTCATTGATGGTGATGTGTGTCAGGGCTCTTTATATCACTGTAAGCAATTGCAGACACCTGTGCTAATTAGTTTGGCAGGTGTGTCCAATGAAAGGCAAGACTACTTAAGAAGGCTCTCTCACATTATTAAGCAGCCTACATTTTCTGCCAAAATGGGAAAGAAAAAGGATGTGTCGGCTGCTGAGAAGCAACAAATTGTGGAGTGTTTAGGTCAAGGCATGACTACAATCAACATTGTGCGATGATCAGGATGAAGTGTCTTGGCAATCAAGAAGTATGTAGCTGATTCACAGTACACACGTGTGCGTGCTGATAAGGGCAAATTGAGGACTCTTTCCTACAGGCAATTACGTCAGGTTGAAAGAGCAGCGGCAAAAAAGCCTTGTCATAGCAGCAGACAAGTTTTTGAAGCTGCTTGTGCCTCCAACGTCCCCCGAACAACAAGATGCAGGGTCCTTCAGAGGTTTGCAGCTGTGCATACGCCATCCTGTCGACCTCCTCTATCCACTTCACACAAGCAGAAACGGCTCCAGTGGGCCAAACATTACATGAAGACTGATTTCAAAACTGTTTTGTTCACGGATGAGTGCCGTGCAGCGCTCGATGGTCCAGATGAATGGAGTGGAGGATGGCTGGTTGATGGACACCCCACGCAAACACGGCTACAGCGCCAACAAGGAGGAGGTGGAGTAATGTTTTGGGCTGGAATCATGGGGAGAGAGATTGTCGGCCCCTTTAGGATCCCTGAAGGCGCTAAAGATGAACTCCATAATGTATGTGGATTTTCTCAAACAGCACTTCCTGCCATGGTTCAAGAAGAAGAACCGTGTATTTCACAGCAAGATCATTTTTCTGCATGATAATGCACCATCTCATGCTGCACATAAAACATCTGCATCTCTGGCTGATATGGGCATAAAAGGGGACAAACTTATGGTGTGACCCCCATGCTCCCCTGACCTCTACCCCATTCAGAACCTTTGGAGCATCATTAAAAGGAGTGTCTATGATGGCGGGAGGCAGTTCACATCTAAGCAACAGCTCTGGGAGGGTATTCTGTCCTCATGCAAAACAATTGAAGCAGAAACCATCCAAAACCTGACAAATTCAATGGACGAGAGAGTTCAGAAGCTCCTTTCGAACAAGGGGTCCTATGTGAAAATGTAACATCACCTAGAATAAAGTTTTGAGTTGAAAACTGTTTGATTTCAGTTTCTAACAACCTGCTAATGCTTATAATTTCAAAAATGACCATTTTTTTGGTCTTTATTAAAATGAAAAGGTTGATCGAAAAGTTTGGGGGATCTAAGAGTGTGGCAACCCAGTAGTCATGATTACTTCGAAATCTGACAATATGAGGGTCATGCTGCAGGTAGTGCAGCAAGAAGGCACTTATGTGTCTTGCGCATCTCGGAGCCCCAAAATTATTTTCCGGGCTAGATGCAGCTAAAAATTATTTTTAATTTTAAATCTGGTGAAGCTTATTATAGATGGCCTAATAGGATCAGTGCTGCACACTGCTACAAAGCCCAAATTATTTTCCAGTCAAGATACAGATAAACATGATTAGTAATTTGAAAGCTTAAAACGGTTGGTAGGGTGATTTTAACCAATCATCAAGCTTTTACTCTCCCCAGGATGACACAGGGGTAGAAAAGTCGTTTCGGATCCATGATTTGTTCATCTTTATGAACGTGAGTCTGTCTACATTATCAGTGGAGAGCCGCGTGCGCTTATCTGTCAGCACACCACCAGCAGCGCTGAACACACGTTCAGACAGAACGCTGGCTGCGGGGCATGACAAGATCTCCAAGGCGTAAGTGGCTAGCTCCGGCCATTTATCCAGATTGAAAGCCCAAAAAGAGCAAGGGTCCAGTGACACAGTCGTGGCTTCAATGTTTACTTGGAGATACTCCAGTACCATCGTCTCTAGGCGTTGACTATGTGTCAGACTTCTTGTCTCCTGTGGCCTTGCAAAGGATGGGCTAAAAAAGTGGTGAAATGATTCCGCAAAATTGATGTTACCAGCAGATACTGTGGTTCTGTTACGGTTTGAGTGCTGAACACTTGACGGTCCCACGGTTGGCAAGTTGGAACTGTGAGATTCACTACATGCACCACTGGTATTTTGTGGAAAAGCACATGTAAGATTCTGCAACAGTCTCTGCTGATACTCCTGCATGCGTGCATCCCTTTCTATGGCAGGAATAATTTCTGCAAATTTACTTTTGTACCGGGGATCTAACAGTGTGGCAACCCAGTAGTCAGGATTATTTCTAATTCTCACAATTCGAGGGTCATGTTGCAGGTAGTGCAGCAAGAAGGCACTCATGTGTGTTGCGCATCCAGGAGCACCAAGTCCCTGTTGTGTTGGTGGCGAGGTAACAATCATGCTTCCTTCCTCTGTCCTCTCCCCCCAACCTCGCACAACAGAAATGTGATCAAGGTCTCCCTCATCTGATGAGTCTTCCATCAGTTCGTCCTCCACTTCTTCCTGGGCTCCTGCACCTTCCTCACTAGTTTGGCTGCTACCATGCGCCCTGGTAAAATCATCTCCCCCACCCTCACATGCCTGCCGCCCTGGTGCTGCCGACCGTCTGGACCTTGCAGATATTAGCCCTTCCGCATACAACTCCTCCTCCTCTACTTCCTCCACCTCCTCTTGTGCCACCACCTGACTCCGAATTCTGTTTAACATGTGCTCCAGCATGTAAATCACCGGAATAGTCATGCTGATAATGGCATCGTCAGCACTAAACATCTTCGTCGCCATTTCAAAACTGTGCAGAAGGGTGCATAGGTCCCTGATCTGAGACCACTCCTCCAGCGTGATTTGCCCCACCTCTGAATCTCGTTGGCCCAGGCTATACGTCAGAACGTATTGCACCAGGGCTTGTCGGTGCTGCCACAGTCGCTGCAACATGTGCAGAGTTGAATTCCACCGGGTAGGCACATCGCATTTTAGCCGGTGAAGTGGCAGGCCCAACGACTTCTGTAGAGATGTAAGTCGCTGAGCTGCGGGATGCGAACGGCGGAAGTGAGCACACAGCGACCGTGCCCTCTGCAGAAGGCCATCTAGTCTGGGATAGTGGGCTAAAAATTGCTGGACAACCAGGTTCAACACGTGAGCCATACAAGGCACTTGTGTGACATTGCCCCGGCGAAGGGCCGCACCCAGGTTTGCAGCATTGTCGCACACGGCCTTCCCTGGTTTCAGGTCCAGTGGAGACAACCATTCATGAAATTGGTTCTCCAGAGCTGACCACAACTCCTCAGCTGTGTGACTCACATTTCCCAGACATTTCAATGTAAAAACCGCCTGATGACGTTGAGCCCTACTGCCAGCATAGTAAGGAGGTGTGCAGGATCCCTTCTGCGCAGTTAGAAAGCTTGTGGCATGACCAGACAGGCTTTGGGTGCAGGTGGAAGACCGAGAGGAGGTTGAGGAGGCAGAAGCATTGGAGGAAAAATGACATAAAGAGGATTGACGCACAACTCGTGGGGACGGCAAGACTTGGACAGCAGCCCCTTGTCCTGCTGTCACCATAGTTACCCAGTGCCCAGTCAACGACATGTAACGCCCCTGTCCATGCCTACTCGTCCAAGTGTCTGTGGTGAAATGCACCCTGTCACACACAGAGTTTCTCAAAGAAGCGGTGATGTTGTGTGCGACATGCTGGTGGAGCGCAGGCACACCTTTCTTTGAGAAGTAGTGCCGACTGGGCATCTGGTACTGGGGCACTGCGACGGACATAAGGTCTCGAAAATCCTCTGTGTCCACCAGGCAGAAAGGCAGCATTTCTGTAGCCAAGAGCTTGCAGATGGTGAAATTCAACCTCTTAGCTTTCTCATGGCTAGGAGGAAATGGTCTTTTACTTGTCCACATCTGAGGGACCGAGGGCTGGCTATTGTGCTTAGACGGGGTTGATAAGGGTGTCCCCGGCAAACTGCCGGTCTGTGAGGAAGATGCAGGCGGACATGTTAGGTTGCCTTGATCCAAAGGTGGTGCTATTGATGTCGGACAGCGCTCAAGACCAGCTGGTGTTACCACCTCCAAAGAAAATGATGACCTGCCAATCACGCTGGCTGTTGCGGGTAAAGAGGTGGCAGGTCTGCGCCCCAAAACAGGTGTGACTGCTGTCCCCCCAGTCACAGAGGATGAAGAGGCCGCGGATGCACAAGATATGGCAGACGGTGGTTGGCCCGGCCGGCTAGACCGCATTGTAGCATACTGAGCTTCCCACTGCAACTTATGCTTCATGTCCATGTGCCGGTTCATGCATGAAGTACTCAAACTATGTATTTTTTGGCCTCTACTTAGCTTTTGCTGACAAATGTTACAGATAACACGAGTTGGGTCATCTTTATCGATCTGAAAAAATGCCCAGGCTATGCAAGGCTTAGCACCCATGCGACCTGAAGAGCCACCACGACTTGTGGTGAGAGGCAGAGTTGTGTTTGAGGATGCAGTTGTTGACGTGCTTCCAGTACTACGTCTCTGTCCAGGAAGGCGCAACCTGACCTCGTCGTCACTAGCATCTTCCTCCACCTCCTCTGCTGACCTCATCTCTTGGCTGACTGTGGGTTGACAGTAAGTGGGATCTCCGACCTCATCATCATCACCCTGTGCGTTATCACACCCGTCGTCCTCAGAGCCAACCTGTTCCTGCCCTGACAAAAAACTAAAGTTGTCGCTCCAATCAGGTATTTGAGTCTTATCATCGTCTTCCTCATTGTCTCCACCAACAGGAGTTACAGTTTGGGAATGAGGGTCTACATTATGGTCAGAACCTTCTGCGTCTGGTCCTGGATCCGACTCATAAAGATTCTGGGCATCAGTGCAGATCATTTCCTCGTCTGGATTCACAGAAGCGCTGGAGTCGACCTCTGATTCCCAGGCTATAGTATGAGTAAACAGCTCTGCAGACTCAACCATCTGACGCGCCCCTGGGCCTGTGTCGCGCTGCGCTGCGCATGCGGGAGCTTACCCGGAGCCGGATCTGTGGAGGGTTGTAGTCTCGTGGCGGTGACCCGGTCCGTGCCCAGGGAGTCAAACTAGACGGCAGTCCATTAGTAGTAAATGGTTGATGACTACGCCACCCGTTGAGTGCAGCCAGGGGGCTGCTGCTGCAGGGCAGACCGCTGAGGCCGATGGTGGGATTGTGCAGCATGATAGTATAACCCCCAACGGGAGGGGTATGGCCTCAGGGCAGCCGACGTGGATGATGGGGGTAGCAGGAACCACTCAGAGACGGTACGGTGTAGTTCAGGGTCTTTACTGGTAACAACAAAAGACCCTCCCGGAGTACTTGCTAGCGGATGGGGCCTGGTCAGTCCTTGAGCAGATGGGATCTCCCCTGGCCAGGCGTAGTTGTAGGCCTCCCAAACTGACTGTACTCTTCTGGCTACCTTGCTAGGAGCTGATGTAAGTAGCCCACGTCCCTGAGTGTACCGTGTGGTGCTCACCCGTATGGCCGGTGACTCGGGGCCTTCTAATGGCTTCCGCTCCACGATGGCGGTGCTGGTCCCACGCGTGTGACCGTGCCTTCGGGCTTCTGGGCCAGAGGACCTGAAATCCCCTGCCTGACGGATTCTGCTGCTGGGCAGGAATTAGTCCCCACAGCCTCGGACTCCGGGTCCGGTAAAAAGTCTTCTTAGTCAGGGCGAACTCTGCAGCTGCCAGCCCCTGACTCCTTGTAACTGCTGTTTCTTCCTATGCTGTCTCTACTTCTTCTCTTCTTCTACTCACTCACCCTGCCTCAGCCCCAGGTTTATATAGGGGAAGTTCTTCCCCTCCCAAGACTGGGCAGGAGGTGTGGCATGCACAGGATCCCTGACTAAAGGACCTCCCACCTGCTCTCAGACATAACATTACGTTACTGTGGCAACCAGACCCCTGGGGTGTCACATTCCCCCCTAGTAAAATTTACTACTCCGGGACTAAACACATTTAGAAAACATAACAAGGCAAAACATTAATAATACAATAAGAAAACACATAAAGATGGTTACGGCGTGTCCGCAACCGGGTGCAGTCTCTGAAGAAAGCAAGGTGTCCATTTCACCAACACAGGGAGACGTAACCAGGTAGGGGTCTGTTTTACCCCGAGTCCTTGACAGTCTTTAGTCCATCCTGGGTTACGCTCCAACTATATACAAGGATTCCCGGTAAATCCACCAAGGATTCCTAAAAACAACTAGAAATACAAAATTACACACAAGCAACTATAGACAGGTAAACATTATAAAATAGCTTAAACATTTAGATCCTCCAACGTGCGGGTAACTGGCCTCTAGTGGCCCTAGTGGACCTACGGAGCTGACTGTCTGGCCCTGAACTACAGGGTGTAGGAGCTGTCAAGGGTAAACTGGGCAGCTGTCTACCGGCTCTTTGTCTCACTAGGGGTACGGCAGGCTCACTATAAGCAGAGGGTTGATTCTCCTGTTCTACTTGTGTGGAGTCTTCTGCCTCCTGGACCGGCTGTTCTTCCAGCTCTACCCGTTGCTCCGTAGGTTCTTGGGATGATGGTTGGAGGAAGGTGAGTACGGGTACCACAACTGCACCATTGACTTGAGTCCAAGACCGAGGGAAGTCCCCGAGCACGGTACTAACCATATCTTCCCTTTCTCCCACGGGTCGATGGTCTTCTTGTTCCTCTTCAGGGTTCCTCAGTTGTTCGGGACACTTCTTCAGGTGGTCCCGGGATACAATGGCTGTGGTTTCCCCTCCGTCTTTACTGATGGTACAGACCTTCGGGTTCTCGTGGCTTGAGGGCAGTACGGTGTACGGGTCCTTCTCCCACTGGTCATCCAACTTGTGGAGCCGTCTTTTCCTCTTCAAGACCTGCTCTCCGGGTACCAGGGGAACAGCGGGAGCATACTGGTTGTAAGTCTTCTCTTGTCTTTCCCTAGCCTGACAGAGACTTCGCTCCACGCTCTCCTGTACTCTCCGGTACTGCTGCTGCCTCTCTGTGTCCCAGTCTGTTTCTGGTGAAGTGTCCTCAGGTGTCAGGACTCCCATTTCCAGGTCAACAGGTAACTTACCAGGTCTCGCCCTCATTAGGTAAGCCGGGGTACAGTTGGTGGAACCTACCGGGATGTGGTTGTATAGGTCCACCAGATCGGGCAACTTCTCAGGCCACAGACTGCGTTCTTCCAGGGGCAATGTTTTTAGAAGATCCATTACCACCTGGTTCATTTTTTCACAAAGTCCATTAGTTTGCGGATGGTAGGGTGTCGTCCTTATCTTCCGGCAGCCATACAGATTGCAGAATTCCTGGAAGACCTCCGCTTCAAAGGCAGGTCCCTGGTCCGTCAGCACTTGGTCCGGGTACCCGTGTGGACGGCAGAAGTGCTGCTGGAAGGCCCTAGCTGCTGTTTGAGCCGTTAAGTCCTTGACGGGGACGACAACCAAGAACCGGGAGTAATGATCCACGATGGTTAACGCGTAGACGTAGCCACTTCTGCTTGGGGTCAGTTTTACATGATCCAAGGCTACCAGTTCCAACGGTTGCCGGGTGACGATGGACTGCAGGGGAGTCTTCTGGCTGGCCCGGTCCTTCCTTCTCAGATTGCACGGGCCACAGTCTCTGCACAACTTCTCGATGGTTCCCCTCATGCCTACCCAGTGGAACCGCTCGCGCAGCAGGAACTCCAGCTTTTTCCACCCGAAGTGTCCAGCTCCGTCGTGGTATGCCTCCATCACCATGGCTGCGTCTCTTCGGGGCACCACTACTTGCCAGAGTAGTTCATGCGTCCGGGAGTTGACCATTCTGCGGCACAACTTCCCCTTGTAAAGGAATAGTCGACTCTTCTCCGCCCATAGTTGTTTGGCTTCCTCCGGAGCGTCTGATTCAAGGCGAGCCTCCGGCCGAGTCAGCATCTCCTTCACCAGTCGGACGGCAGGGTCGCTGTCTTGCGTTTCCGCCCAGTTGTAGTGGGGTAAGGGGTTCAACGTAGCAGCCTGCTTACCCCTTACCCGGTGGGAATACTGGATAGTCCCATGACGGTGGAACGCAGGGAGTTCAACTTCTTCCAGTCCCTCCGGATCTTCTCCTTCGTCCGGCAGGTTGGGCATCCTGGACAGGGCGTCCGCGTTAGTATTGGAGCGTCCTGCCCGGTATTTGATTGTGAACTCGTAGTTGGACAGACGGGCCATCCACCTCTGCTCCAGGGCACCGAGTCTTGCCGTGTCCAGGTGTGTCAACGGGTTGTTATCCGTGTATACGGTGAACCGGGAAGAAGCGAGGTAATGCCTAAAGCGCTCGGTGACTGCCCATACCACGGCCAGGAACTCTAGCTTAAATGAGCTGTAATTTTCGGGGTTCCTTTCGGTGGGTCGCAGTTTTCGGCTGGCATAGGAGATTACTCGTTCTCTCCCCTGCTGAATCTGGGACAGTACGGCTCCTAGCCCGATGTTACTGGCGTCGGTGTAGAGGATGAAGGGCTGGCTATAGTCCGGGTACGCCAAGATTTCATCCCCCGTGAGGGCCATCTTCAGCTGGCGGAAGGACTCTTCTTCTAGCTTTTCCCATTTGAAGGGCGGCTTCTGGTTCTTGGCCTTCCGGGACTGGCCTATCAGGAGGTCCTGCATAGGTGCTGCCTTTTTGGTGAAACCGGGAATAAACCTTCGGTAGTAGCCTACCAACCCTAGGAACTGCCGCACTTCTTTTACGCTGGAGGGGCTTGGCCATCCCTTAATTGCGGTGATCTTATCGGGGTCGGGAGCCACTCCGTCAGCGCTCACCACGTGTCCCAGGTATTGCACCTTTGGTTTCAGGAGGTGACACTTGGAGGGTTTCACCTTTAGGCCGTAACTCGCCAGAGCTTCGAACACCTCCGCCAGGTGTTTCAGGTGGTCCTCATAAGTTTTGGAGTATACGATGACATCGTCCAGGTACAACAGGACCGTCTCGAAGTTTCTGTGGCCCAGACAGCACTCCATTAATCGTTGGAAGGTTCCTGGGGCGTTGCAGAGGCCGAACGGCATGCAGGTGAACTCGCTAAGTCCCATCGGGGTGGTGAATGCGGTCTTCTCCCGGTCCGCCTCTGCTACAGGAACCTGCCAGTACCCGCTAGTGAGATCCAAGGTAGAGAAGAAGTTAGCAGATCTTAAAGCAGCCAATGACTCCTCTATCCTTGGTAAGGGGTACGCATCCTTGTGTGTGATACGGTTGATTTTCCGGTAATCTACACACATCCTCATGGTGTTGTCTTTCTTTTTGACTAAAACTAGTGGGGCTGCCCAGGGGCTACAGCTATCCCGGATTACCCCAGCCTCCTTCATGTCTCTAAGCATCCCCTTGGCGTGTTGGTAATGTGCAGGGGGTACGGGTCGATACCTCTCTTTTATGGGAGGATGATCTCCCGTGGGGATGCGGTGTTCTACCCCCTTGACTCGCCCGAAGTCTAACGGGTGTTTACTAAACACTCTCTCATACTCTTGAACCACCCGATAGACTCCTTGTTTCTGATGTGAGGGAGTGGAGTCAGTACCCAGATGTAGTTGCTGACACCAGTCCTCCATGTCTTTCTTAGAGCCGTTACCTTCCTCCGGGTGAGATGGAGGCAAGGGTTCCACAGATTGTATAGAATTTTGATTAGTGGTATATAATTTGGCTAGCGTGGCATACCGGGGCAGGTACACTTCCCTCTCCCCGATATTTATTATGCGAACGGGCACCCTCCCATGGCGTACATTGACCACCCCCCGTGCTGTCAAAATGGTGGGCCTACTGTCTGAGTAAACTGGTTCTACCATTGCCTGGTAATCTCTACCTCTCAGACCAATAGCTGCCCGGCACCAAATCATCATTTCACTTTTTGGGGGCATGGCAATAGGAAAAGGGTCACACATTCTTACGCTACCAATCTCACCGCCGGAGAGTTCCACTTGTTGCCGTTGCATCAGTGCCCGGATCTCTTTCTGGAGCACCCGCTGCTCGCCGGAGCTGGCGTTCTTGGCAACCTGCTGTAAAAGGAAAATCACCTCTGCAAGACAATTTCCAATTACGTTAGTTCCTAGAGTTATTTTTGGGTGACTCTCATGTTTATCAATATCTACAATGATCAGTCCCTGTGCGGCCAGTTCGACTCTACCGATTTTGAGGGTCACCTCTTTAAATCCGATCTGTGGCACGGGCTGGCCATTGCTGGCGATGATACTCAAGTCGTCGTCAGGGTAGCGGGTAATATCCGAGTCATTCCAGTACTGCTTGAAGAGCACGTACGGGATGGTGGTGACCTGTGACCCGGTATCCAGTAGGGCACTCATGGGAATGCCATCCAGTACCACAGGCAAGACTGGACGTCCTCCCACATATCTGTCGCGCCAGTTCGATGGGCCTGGTGATCTTTTTCCTGGGGGTTGGCCCTCTACCCCAGGTTGTGCCCGTTTAAAGAACAGTACCTTTCCATATGTCCGGGTTGATTGCAGCGGCGGCAGATGGGTCGTCCGTCCTCGCTGTATCGGTCACTGGGTCTTCCTCTGGCCGGTGGGGTCCTCCTTGGTCGACGCCACGGGATGTCCTCCGGTCCGGATGCCAGCTGGATCTTCCCTGGGGTGGAAACCTGTAAAGACTGCACAGTTCGGGTTAGCGCAGCAACGCTCTTAACTAGCTCTTGGACCTGATGGTGTAGGTCTGGAGCCGGGTCATTGTCCAAAGCCTGCGCATGAGCTCCCACAGGCCCTGTCGACAAGGGCGCCGCCTCCTGGTGGTAAGTGATAGCTGGGCGCCTGTGGGTCACAACGCCACCCGGTGCTGGTTCTCGGAGCACCCGGATAGCTCTATCCTTGAACTGTGCAAAGTCCAGATGGGGATCCTGTAAGGCCATTGCCCGCAACTGGGTTCGGTGGGCATTGCAATATAAACCCTCTATAAATTGTTCAGTCAACAGCCTGTCCTCGTTTCCCACCCCATCAGGGTCGGTCTGCTTTATGGCCCTCAGGGCCTCTTGTAGGTTTAGTGCATAGTCCCTTATACTCTCATGCGCTCGCTGCTTGCACCCGTAGAATCTAAGCTTGATCTCGGCTGAGGTGCGGGTATCGAAGGTGTCCCTCAGCCGGGTTAGTATCTCTGCGACAGTCCTCCTCCCAGGTGGCCAAGATTTTACTTCTCTTTTGGCTGCCCCGGTTAGTTGGGCCACCAGGATGCTCACTTTTTGCTCTTCTGTGAGGGGGTACACCTGGAAGAGGCTATCCAGCTTTTCTCTAAAGTCATGCAGGGTATGTGACTCCCCTGAGTACTGGGGTAGCCAAGCTGCTCCCGGGATATAGGGCATGGTGAAGGGCATAACTGCAGCAGCGGTAGCGCTGGCGGGGGTTGAGGCAGTGAAGCTCTCCTCCGTATCCGACATCTTCCTCCCCCCTAGTGGACCGTGGCCTACCTTGCGATGATCCTCTTCCGTAGGCCGCGGCTCCGCAGTGGATCGTCAGGGTTGAGGACCTTCCGTCGCGCTCCTGTGACGTCGGCGTCTGCTGGGCTCCTTCCAGGACCTTACGCAACGTCCGGACGTGAGGCGGGGCTTCAGTTCTCGCGCGCTTTCGGAGTCCACGCCCCTCTTCTTCCCGCGCGGCGTCCTCAAGATGGCGTCCAATGGCGGGAAAACTCCACGGATGGCGGGAAGAAGGTCGAAGATGGCGCCGGATGGCGGGAAACCTCCACGGATAGCGGGAATCTTCACCACTGGTAAGTTTGAACAGTCTTTGCTTTTCAGGCACGCAGTACCCGGTGGTTGCGGGCACGAAATCCTGCCGACTACGCCAAAGTTGACGCGCCCCTGGGCCTGTGTCGCGCTGCGCTGCGCATGCGGGAGCTTACCCGGAGCCGGATCTGTGGAGGGTTGTAGTCTCGTGGCGGTGACCCGGTCCGTGCCCAGGGAGTCAAACTAGACGGCAGTCCATTAGTAGTAAATGGTTGATGACTACGCCACCCGTTGAGTGCAGCCAGGGGGCTGCTGCTGCAGGGCAGACCACTGAGGCCGATGGTGGGATTGTGCAGCGTGATAGTATAACCCCCAACGGGAGGGGTATGGCCTCAGGGCAGTCGACGTGGATGATGGGGGTAGCAGGAACCACTCAGAGACGGTACGGTGTAGTTCAGGGTCTTTACTGGTAACAACAAAAGACCCTCCCGGAGTACTTGCTAGCGGATGGGGCCTGGTCAGTCCTTGAGCAGATGGGATCTCCCCTGGCCAGGCGTAGTTGTAGGCCTCCCAAACTGACTGTACTCTTCTGGCTACCTTGCTAGGAGCTGATGTAAGTAGCCCACGTCCCTGAGTGTACCGTGTGGTGCTCACCCGTATGGCCGGTGACTCGGGGCCTTCTAATGGCTTCCGCTCCACGATGGCGGTGCTGGTCCCACGCGTGTGACCGTGCCTTCGGGCTTCTGGGCCAGAGGACCTGAAATCCCCTGCCTGACGGATTCTGCTGCTGGGCAGGAATTAGTCCCCACAGCCTCGGACTCCGGGTCCGGTAAAAAGTCTTCTTAGTCAGGGCGAACTCTGCAGCTGCCAGCCCCTGACTCCTTGTAACTGCTGTTTCTTCCTATGCTGTCTCTACTTCTTCTCTTCTTCTACTCACTCACCCTGCCTCAGCCCCAGGTTTATATAGGGGAAGTTCTTCCCCTCCCAAGACTGGGCAGGAGGTGTGGCATGCACAGGATCCCTGACTAAAGGACCTCCCACCTGCTCTCAGACATAACATTACGTTACTGTGGCAACCAGACCCCTGGGGTGTCACACATCTGTTCTACCTCATACTCAGACGGGCAGCTGGAGATTTGGGAGCTGTGAGGAAGCAAGTGCGATTTGGGTGACACCTTTGAGGACTGGAGTATTTGTGATGTTGAAGTTGATGTGGAGGAGAGCCCACTTAAAGGAGCACTTGATATCCGTTGAAGCACCTGCTGTTTTTGTGCCTCATCTGGAATTTGTAGCGATTGGCGTGGCCGTAAGAAAGGGATCTTATCACATTGTCCGCTAAAAGAAGTAGACATTTTAGTTTGGCTGGAAGATGGTCTTTCTTCTGCACCTACCCCATGGACACAACCTTTTTTCCCCTTCCCAACACGCCTATTCCCCTTTCCACCAGCAGCAGGCCTTTTTCCACTCATTTTGGTGGTTAACTAATTCACAACTCTGGAGTTGTTTGCACAAAAAAACAATGGATGGTAACCGAGCAGAGCTGAGTGGCCAAACTGTGGTATTAGGCCAAAACTATTGGCTGGGTTAGATGCAGAAAAAAATTATTTTTAATTTGCAACCTGATGGAGGTCAGTATAGATGGACTAATAGACCAAGTCCCACACACCGCTAGAAGCCCAAATATTTTTTCAGAGCTAGATGCAGAAATTTTTTTTATTCAATTTGCAACCTGATGGAGGTCAGTATAGATGGACTAATAGACCAAGTCCCACACACTGCTAGAAGCCCAAATATTTTTTCAGAGCTAGATGCAGAAAAAAATTATTTTTAATTTGCAACCTGATGGAGGTCAGTATAGATGGACTAATAGACCAAGTCCCACACACCGCTAGAAGCCCAAATATTTTTTCAGAGCTAGATGCAGAAAAAAATTATTTTTAATTTGCAACCTGATGGAGGTCAGTATAGATGGACTAATAGACCAAGTCCCACACACCGCTAGAAGCCCAAATATTTTTTCAGAGCTAGATGCAGAAAAAAATTATATTCAATTTGCAACCTGCTGGAGGTCAGTATAGAAGGACTAATAGAACAAGTCCCACACACTGCTAGAAGCCCAAATATTTTTTCAGAGCTAAATGAAGAAAAAAATTATTTTTAATTTGCAACCTGATGGAGCTCAGTATAGATAGACTAATAGACCAAGTCCCACACACTGCTAGAAGCCCAAATATTTTTTCAGAGCTAGATGCAGAAAAAAATTATTTTTAATTTGCAACCTGATGGAGGTCAGTATAGATGGACTAATAGACCAAGTCCCACACACTGCTAGAAGCCCAAATATTTTTTCAGAGCTAGATGCAGAAAAAAATTATTTTTAATTTGCAACCTGATGGAGGTCAGTATAGATGGACTAATAGACCAAGTCCCACACACCGCTAGAAGCCCAAATATTTTTTCAGAGCTAGATGCAGAAAAAAATTATATTCAATTTGCAACCTGCTGGACGTCAGTATAGAAGGACTAATAGAACAAGTCCCACACACTGCTAGAAGCCCAAATATTTTTTCAGAGCTAAATGAAGAAAAAAATTATTTTTAATTTGCAACCTGATGGAGGTCAGTATAGATGGACTAATAGACCAAGTCCCACACACTGCTAGAAGCCCAAATATTTTTTCAGAGCTAGATGCAGAAAAAAATTATTTTTAATTTGCAACCTGATGGAGGTCAGTATAGATGGACTAATAGACCAAGTCCCACACACCGCTAGAAGCCCAAATATTTTTTCAGAGCTAGATGCAGAAATGTTTTTTATTCAATTTGCAACCTGATGGAGGTCAGTATAGATGGACTAATAGACCAAGTCCCACACACTGCTAGAAGCCCAAATATTTTTTCAGAGCTAGATGCAGAAAAAAATTATTTTTAATTTGCAACCTGATGGAGGTCAGTATAGATGGACTAATAGACCAAGTCCCACACACTGCTAGAAGCCCAAATATTTTTTCAGAGCTAGATGCAGAAAAAAAATATTTTTAATTTGCAACCTGATGGAGGTCAGTATAGATGGACTAATAGAACAAGTCCCACACGCTGCTAGAAGCCCAAATATTTTTTCAGAGATAAATGAAGAAAAAAATTATTTTTAATTTGCAACCTGATGGAGGTCAGTATAGATGGACTAATAGACCAAGTCCCACACACTGCTAGAAGCCCAAATATTTTTTCAGAGCTAGATGCAGAAAAAAATTATTTTTAATTTGCAACCTGATGGAGGTCAGTATAGATGGACTAATAGACCAAGTCCCACACACCGCTAGAAGCCCAAATATTTTTTCAGAGCTAGATGCAGAAAAAAATTATATTCAATTTGCAACCTGCTGGAGGTCAGTATAGAAGGACTAATAGAACAAGTCCCACACACTGCTAGAAGTCCAAATATTTTTTCAGAGCTAAATGAAGAAAAAAATTATTTTTAATTTGCAACCTGATGGAGGTCAGTAAAGATGGACTAATAGACCAAGTCCCACACACTGCTAGAAGCCCAAATATTTTTTCAGAGCTAGATGCAGAAAAAAATTATATTCAGTTTGCAACCTGATGGAGGTCAGTATAGATGGACTAATAGAATGATGCTATGCCCAAAAGATTTTACTTCACTAGGTGCAGTAAAAAAATTGGTATTCTATACACAGGTGGTATATCTTGCAACACAGATAGGCTACTCCACTGACTAACACACTCTGCAATAGGCCAAAAAGGATTAGCTTTGCTAGATTCAGCCAAATGCTGTGAAAAAAACTTGCACAGCACTGGCACAGACCTGCCTGGCAAAAACTGATAGGAACTGATGTAACCTAGTCCTGAAAAGGACTCCAATTACAATTAGTCTTTACTCCCACAATCTATCTATTTAAGAGCACAGACCTGCCTGATAAAAGTCGTAGGAAATGCTGTAACCTAGTCCTTAAAAGGACTGCAATCACAACTATTCCCTACTCCCAAGCTATCTGTATATTTGTGCGAAAATTGGCTTGAAATTAACAAGGTATAGCGCACACAGCAACAGCGGTGCCGTCTAACACGCAGCTGCAGCAGTGAGAAAATGGTGGCGACGGGGAAAATGGCTTGGTCTTATAGGGCAAGGACATGTGACATACACTGCCAATCACACATGCCCTTGCTTGTGTGAAAAAAAGCACTTCGCTCCGTGTGTGCGCTGCTGATAGGCTGACAGATTGCACCTCCCCACTGCAAATGCGGGAAAGAGAAAAAAAAATGGAGATCTTCATTGTTCCTGCAGAGATCCATCCCCTGCCCCTCCCCCCGCCCCGCTGTACACTCAAACTGCGTATTAACATTAATTTTCATCATTACTGAGAAAAAATCCAGTTATGATTTTGGTGCACGAACAGTTATCGAACATAACCTCGAACAGCCGAATTTTTCTCAAATTGTTCGTGTTCGCCGACCGGCTCGAACACCGCCCAAAACAGCTCGAATTTGAGATTGGCGAACAGTTCGAGTAGAACAACGCTCATCTCTACTACTGAGGACCAGCTGACGGTACTGGAACCCGGATGGGTAGCAGAAGGTACAAGAGCCAATGGAACTGCCGAAGACCAGCTGACGGTACTGGAACTCTTTTACTAAGCAGGAGGTACCTGTGCCAGAAAGCACTACCAAGAACCAGCAGACATTGGTGGAACTTGGATACCGAGAAGGAGGCACCTAATCCAAAGGCACTGCCGAGAACCAGCTGACGGTATTGGAACCCGGATGGGTAGTAGAAGGTACAAGAGCAAATGGAACTACCGAGAACCAGCTGGCGGTGCTGGAACCCAGGGTAAATACTAAAAACAGAGTGGAGCCAGAGGTGTAATTGGAGCAAGTTTTAAATCAGTAGTACAGTGGATGTGGACAAAGCAGGAGAATTTGCCGGACACACAGCATGGGAACAGCTGACGTTACTGAACCCAAATAACACTGGAGCAAGCGTTGACTGTGCAGACGGCACTTCTGAGCAGCAACTAGCGGTATTGGAGCCCAGGGTAAATACTAAAAACAGAGGAGCCAGAGGTGTATTTGGAGGAGGTTTTAAATCAGTAGTACAGTGGATGTGGTCAGAGCAGGAGAAATTGCCGTCTGCACAGCAGGGGAACAGCTGACGTTACTGAACCCCAATAACATGGCAGCAAGTGTTGACTGTGCAGACGGCACTTCCGAGCGCCAACTGGCGGTGTTGGAGCTCAGGGATAATACTGAAAACAGAGGAGCCAGAGGTGTAATTGGAGCAACTTTAAAATCTGTAGTAGTGAGAATGTGGACAGAGCAGGAGAAATTGCCATCCGCACAGCAGGGGAACAGCTGACGTTACTGAACCCCAATAACACGGCAGCAAGTGTTGACTGTGCAGACGGCACTTCCGAGCGCCAACTGGCGATGTTGGAGCTCAGGGATAATACTGAAAACAGAGGAGCCAGAGGTGTAATTGGAGCAACTTTAAAATCTGTAGTAGTGAGAATGTGGACAGAGCAGGAGAAATTGCCGTCCACACAGCAGGGGAACAGCTGAGGTTACTGAACCCCAATAACATGGCAGCAAGTGTTGACTGTGCAGACGGCACTTCTGAGCGCCAACTGGCGGTGTTGGAGCTCAGGGATAATACTGAAAACAGAGGAGCCAGAGGTGTATTTGGAGGAGGTTTTAAATCAGTAGTACAGTGGATGTGGACAGAGCAGGAGAAATTGCCGTCCGCACAGCAGGGGAACAGCTGACGTTACTGAACCCCAATAACACGGCAGCAAGTGTTGACTGTGCAGACGGCACTTCCGAGCGCCAACTGGCGGTGTTGGAGCTCAGGGATAATACTGAAAACAGAGGAGCCAGAGGTGTAATTGGAGCAACTTTAAAATCTGTAGTAGTGAGAATGTGGACAGAGCAGGAGAAATTGCCGTCCGCACAGCAGGGGAACAGCTGAGGTTACTGAACCCCAATAACATGGCAGCAAGTATTGACTGTGCAGACGGCACTTCCGAGCGCCAACTGGCGGTGTTGGAGCTCAGGGATAATACTGAAAACAGGGGAGCCAAAAGTGTAATTGGAGCAACTTTAAAATCTGTAGTAGTGAGAATGTGGACAGAGCAGGAGAAATTGCCGTCCGCACAGCAGGGGAACAGCTGACGTTACTGAACCCCAATAACACGGCAGCAAGTGTTGACTGTGCAGACGGCACTTCCGAGCGCCAACTGGTGGTGTTGGAGCTCAGGGATAATACTGAAAACAGAGGAGCCAGAGGTGTAATTGGAGCAACTTTAAAATCTGTAGTAGTGAGAATGTGGACAGAGCAGGAGAAATTGCCATCCGCACAGCCGGGGAACAGCTGACGTTACTGAACCCCAATGACACGGCACCAAGTGTTGACTGTGCAGACGGCACTTCCGAGCGCCAACTAGCGGTGTTGGAGCTCAGGGATTACAGTTCAGGTGGTAGAAACATGAACAGAACAGGAGACCTGGATACTGTTGCCAACCAATTATTTATTCTGGAAGAGGACTGGCAAATTCATGAGACATCCAGGCCTTGTTCATTTTGAGAAAAGTAAGCCGGTCAACGTTATCGGAGGATAGTCGCTTGCGACGGTCTGTTAGTACACTACCTGCGGCACTAAAGACGCGTTCCGATAATACACTAGCAGCAGGGCAAGCTAGCACCTCCAATGCATACTGACTAAGCTCTGGCCATGTATCCAGCTTACAGACCCCAAACTTGAAGGGAGAAGAGCCGTCTGGGAGTACACTAAGAGGGCAAGACATGTAGTCTGTCACCATCTGACGGAAACATTGCCTCCTGCTGACTGGAGCCGTCTGTGATGGTGTAGACATTTGTGGCGGCGGGGACACAAAACTTTGCCACATTTCGGCCATACTGGTCTTGCCTTGTGCTGAGGCGTTGCTTCTGCTCCCTCTTTGTGCAGAGCTTCCTCCACTGCCTCGACGCACTGAGCTGCTTTGTAAAGCACTAGCAGCACTGCTCTCGGTTGGAATGGAGAACATGATGGAATGCACCAGTGCGTCTTGGTACTCCCGTATTTTACGCTCCCGGTTCAACGGTGTTATGAGGCTTTGTAAGTTGTCCCGGTAGCGAGGATCTAGGAGGGTGGACACCCAATAATAAGCCGTGTTGACAATGTGGGCGATGCGGCGGTCGTTTCTCAGGCACTGCAGCATGAAATCAACCATGTGCTGCAGACTGCCAACTGGCCAAGAAACGCTGTCCCCTGCTTCAGGCGTGATCTCTGCCTGCTCTGCATCACCCCACCCTCTCTCTAGATACTGACTACTAGAGCATTGTGTACCTCCCTCCTCTGGACAGATGTCTTCCTCATCCATTGACTCCTCCTCATCCTCCTCACAAAGTGTCCCCTGCCTAGGCCTTTGTGAGGAACCACGTTGCGCAGACTGTAGAGAAGCAGATGGCATTTGTGACTCCTCATCCTCAACCTCTTCCAAAACCTCGTCCCTTAGTGCTTGCAGTGTTTTTTCAAGCAGGCAGATAAGGGGGATAGTCATGCTGACTAGTGCATCATCTGCACTCGCCATCCGCGTGGAATAATCGAAGGCACGCAAAACGTGGCAAATGTCCTTCTTAGAGGCCCACTCAGTGGTGGTGAAGTGTGAATGGCGCGCACTGCGACTTGTTTGCGCCTGCTGCAGCTGGTACTCCATTACTGCTGCCTGCTGCTCACACAACCTCTCCAACATATGTAACGTTGAATTCCACCTGGTGGGTAGGTCACATATGATGCAATGTTCCGGAAGACGTAATCGGCGCTGCAGAGCTGCAATGCGTGATCTTGCATTGCTGGAACGCCGCAAGTGAGCGCACTCTATGCGGACCTTGTGAAGCAGTGCATCAAGATCCGGATAGTCCCTCAAAAAACTCTGCACGACCAAGTTGAGCACATGTGCCAGACATGGGATGTGAGTGAGGTTGCCTAGGCCCAGAGCTGCCACCAGATTTCGGCCATTGTCACACACTACCATGCCTGGCTGGAGATTCGCTGGCACAAACCACACGTCCCTCTGCTGCTTGATGGCATTCCAGAGCTCCTGCGCTGTGTGGCTTCTATTCCCCAAAGAAATTAATTTTAATACGGTCTGTTGAAGTTTGGCCACGGCTGTGCTAATATTGGTCACCATAACAGGTAACCGTTCACGGGTCGATGTGGAGGTAGACCGTGACGGCTCCTGCAACGCTGATTCAGAGGAACTGGAGTATGAGGAGGAGTCAATGTGTACAGACTGGATTCCTGCAATCCTTGGAGTTGGCAGAACACGTACAGCGCCACTCTCAAGATCTGTACCGGGCTCCACAACATTTACCCAATGGGCAGTGAGGGAAAGGTATCGTCCCTGTCCATGCTTACTGTTCCACGCATCGGTGGTCAGGTGGACCTTGCTACTGATGGCGTTTTGAAGCGCATGTTTAATTTTTCCCTCCACATGATGTTGCAGGGCAGGGACGGCTTGCCTGCTGAAATAAAAGCGGCTGGGCACATTGTATTGTGGGACTGCCAATGCCATAAAGTTACGGAAAGTGTCAGTCTCCACCAGCCTGATTGATAGCATTTCAAGGGCCAGTAGTTTAGCAATGCCAGCATTCAGAGCCTGTGCTCGGGGGTGGTTTGCCGAGTATGGGCGCCTTTTCTCCCATGCCTGTGCTAAGGATGGCAGTAGACTGGCCTGGGAGTGTGAGGATGACTGGGAAAGTGGTGCTGTGGGTGGAATTACACTGTGTCTCTGTACAACAGTGCCAGAGATTCTTCCATGGTGATCCTGTGAGGAAGCCGAACCAGCTGTGTGTGAGCTGGAGGAAGAGGCTACAACACAAGCTGAAGAGGTGGTAGGTGGTGCTGTAGGTTGGCCTAGGTCTTCAGTGTGTTTTTGTAACTCCACCACGTGCTTGGTCCGCACATGTTTCCACATATTTGTGGTATTGAGGTTGCTGACACTTTTCCCTCTTTTCACCTTCTGATTACACAGCTTGCATTTGACAAAGCAAATGTCATCTGCAACTGTGTCAAAAAAGGACCAGGCACTGCAAGTCTTGGGAGCGCCCGCTTTGGATTTTGGAAGAGCCATGCTCCTAATGGGTGCCGAAGTGGAGGCTCAGGCAACCAAGTCTGCCCCCTCCCTCTCCCTCCTTTTTGGGCTGTTCGGGGAATCTCTTCCTCAGAGCTGCTCCCACCACCTTCCTGTCCCTCACGCCATGATGGGTCAAGGACCTCATCATCTACACCACCCTCTTCAAACAACTGCTTCTCCTGGGTAGTCTCGACAGCACAGTACGCACCAGAAAGTGGCACCTGAGTCTCATCATCAGATGCGTACTGAGGTGTGCTGCTGACCATAGGCACTGGCCCACCCGCCTCTTCAGATTCAGAGAGACAAAATGGTTGCGCATCACTGCATACTACCTCTTCTTCAAAATCTCTAATTCTGCTTGGCTGGCCCCCTCTTTCCAAGCCAAGAGATTCAGAGAACAGAAGTAGAGTTGGCTCCTGTCCAGGGCTCTCTGACTGCCTGGGCAATTTGGCAGGTGGTGAAGAGACAGATGTGTGCTCTTCAGTGCTCAGGACCTGAGAGGATCTGGAACTAATTGAAGTCGATGCGTTAGCTGGCATCCATCCGACAACGGCTTCAATTTGGTCCTCCCGCAGCAGTGGGGTACGGCTAGCTCCTACAAAGCTGCGCATAAAGGACTGTTCCCTGGTAAAACTGAGGGATGCTGAGTCACTGGTGCCCGCAGCAGGCACAGAATCCCCACGTCTTCTCCCTGCAGGCACAGAATCCTCACGTCCTCTCCCTGCAGAAACTCCACGCCGACGCCCACGACAACATGCCTTACTCCCTGCCTTCTTCATCTTGGTAGACTGATAAAGAAAGGCAGAAAAGTACTAAGGGCTTAGTGTGCTTATTCCTGAACAGCTGCTAACAGGTATAAGAAACACTAATTTTATAAAGTGTGGACTAGACTTTAATATGAGCTCATGTGGCCTACACAACTGTAAAGTGGAGTGTTTGGTGAACTTTATTTAGGTTTTTTTTGTCACAAAAAGACACTGGATGTGCCTAAAGATGTAATAACGATAGTATCACAAACTTTTTGTAGCTATTACAATGTAGGAAGGTAACCTACAATGCAATAGATGAGGCTACAAAAAATAGGCTAATACTAATCTGGCTGGGGCTGCAGGGCCCAATGCTGCAGAAAGGCTCCTCTAACTTCTCCTATATAGTGTGTTTGGAACCAATTTAGCTGAATACGGATGGAACCACCACACTAATAGGAGAAATCAGGAAAAATTATGAATTGGCAAAAAAGGACAATGTATGAGGCAGTGACACACACTGAGTGCACTACAACCAGACGTGGTTGAAGCACACACTACAGGGTGAGCTGCACTCACACACCAGACCTTGCAGACAGCGGTGAACAGTACAGATGCAGAGCACTGTGCACTAGCGCTGCAAGACCAAAAAAATTTCTCTATCTATTCCTATATAGTGTGTTTGGAACCAATTTAGCTGAATACGGATGGAACCACCACACTAATAGGAGATATCAGGAAAAATTATGAATTGGCAAAAAAGGACAATGTATGAGGCCGTGACACACACTGAGTGCACTACAACCAGACGTGGTTGAAGCACACACTAGAGGGTGAGCTGCACTCACACACCAGACCTGGCAGACAGCGGTGAACAGTGCAGATGCTGAGCACTGTGCACTAGCGCTGCAAGACCAAAAAAATTTCTCTATCTACTCCTATATAGTGTGTTTGGAACCAATTTAGCTGAATACGGATGGAACCACCAGACTAATAGGAGATATCAGAAAAAATTATGAATTGGCAAAAAAGGACAATGTATGAGGCAGTGACACACACTGCGTGCACTACAACCAGATGTGGTTGAAGCACACACTACAGGGTGAGCTGCACTCACACACCAGACCTTGCAGACAGCGGTGAACAGTACAGATGCAGAGCACTGAGCACTAGCGCTGCAAGACCAAAAAAATTTCTCTATCTACTCCTATATAGTGTGCTTGGAACCAATTTAGCTGAATACGGATGGAACCACCACACTAATAGGAGATATCAGGAAAAATTATGAATTGGCAAAAAAGGACAATGTATGAGGCAGTGACACACACTGAGTGCACTATAACCAGACGTGGCTGAAACACACACTACAGGGTGAGCTGCACTGACACACAGAGACCTTGCAGAAAGCGGTGAACAGCACAGAGAACTGTGCACTAGCACTGCAAGGCACAGCGATTTATAAAGTAGCTTGGGTAAAGCAGAATAGACCAAATAGGTAGCTAAAACTGTCCCTCAGCACAACAGCATCCTATCCCTAACTGAATTCACAGCAGAGTGAGCTCAAAATGGCGGCGGCGGCTTTTACAGTGCATCATGACATTATTTCAGCAGCCAATCACAGCCATGCCATTAGTTAAGATGCCTACATGCCTAACAGGATGTGCCCACACTTCTTAGGATCCTCATTGGCTGAATAAAATGAAAATGGCTCATTGCATTATGGGAACATCCGATTCCGGTATACGATATTGCAAAAGTATCGGAATTAAGTATCGGAATTCCGATACCGCGAATATCGGCCGATACCCGATATTTCAGTATCGGAATGCTCAACACTAATCACCATCTGACCTAAGTTATTTGGATCCAAATCCGCATCATTTCTTATTGCATCTTGCAAGTGAATATAATTTCCTACGTGCAGTTTTTTTTTATTTAAAGAAATGAACCTTAAGCGCTCACTTTCCATCTTTACATACATGTCGACCAGAAACTGATGAAGTAGGAGCCTACACTTAAGCATCAAATTAAAATCGCTGTGAAGGACCATCAAGTGAAAGGCATAAAAATCTTTGCAGGACACCTTTTTGCTTGGCATTGCTTGTTTGGTAATTGGATTTATCTGAGGAATATCAATGCTGTACCCCTCTTGTCCTTTCCAAAAAATGATTGGGTACTCGAGAGCATCATAGAATCTATGTGTATCGGGAACCCTAGTGAGCATGTCATCGCGCGGCTGCACAACGATGTCCTGATACATAGTTTGTTCGCTACTAACTATTAGAGCAGCTATTTCATTTGTAGTAGGGGCATTGAATTGTCTCTCATGTTGACCACGTGGTACACGGTCTGGGTGAATCACTACTTTGAAATGATCGTCATTGATCATTCTGTCTCTAGCCGTTTTAAATTCATGCACCAAAATGTTGTGGTCGTGAAGTACTCGTTGTAATTTTTTAACTCTGTTTCTATCTATGCTTTGCACGCACTCAGTACGCCTGTTGATTTGTTCTTCTTCGTCACCTATGAAATAAACTTGTAAAAATTGTGGTTGCGAAATGGACATAGGAATTAAAGAACCGATACAGTGGTATACTTGTCCTTGTATTGTAATGGTCGGGCAAAACACTGGCATTGAGACAATTTGATCTGCTCCAAAAGACGTCATATGAAAGCACATGTTGTATTTTCTTATATTATTTAGAAAAAGGCGAGATTCATCAGTTTCATTAGAGAAAAGCTCTTTTAAAGGTTGAACTGGCTCGTCTATATAAGGAAGAGCTACTTTCCCGCCCAAACAACACATACCTGCTGCTTCCTCTTCCCACTTAAGAGCTCCGCAATATTTGCAATCTATGGTCATTGCTTCTATTTTTATAAGCTTGTGAGTTTCATAATCAAGAGTCTCGTCATACTCAAATGCAGCTTTATTAAACAATATCCGTGTATTTCTTGTAAATGTTTGACGTCGCTGTGCTGCCCTTTCAGCAACAGTGTGTCTGCAAGATTCGGCCATTTCATAAGTTTCAGTGGCTCTTTGGGACGCCATGTAAGTCGCTTGCTGCTGACGTCGAGCTTGGGACTGTTCTGGAGTTTCAGCAGTCCATTGAGACGCCAGATACTCCGCATGCTGTTCACGTCGGGCTTGGGACTGTTCTGGAGTTTCAGCAGCCGGATGAGACGCCAGATACTCCGCATGCTGTTCACGTCGGGCTTGGGACTGTTCTGGAGTTTCAGCAGCCGGTTGAGAAGCCAGATACTCCGCATGCTGTTCACGTCGGGCTTGGGACTGTTCTTGAGTTTCAGCAGCCCATTGAGATGCCAAAAACTCCGCATTCCGTTCACGTCGGGCTTGGGATTGTTCTGGCGTCTCTGCAGCTCTATGTGCCGCACAACACACCGCCTGCTCAAGCCTTCGTTGCTCGGCTTGTTGAGACGTCTCATCACGTCTAATTATTTTCATAGCTCGGGCTTTATTAGAGCTTTGCGAAATGTTAGACTTACGCTTTCGCGGCATTTTTATAAGTACTAATTACAAAATAGGTACTTAGTAAAGTTCAAACAAAATACTAAAACAATCTAATTAGTTATATTACGATCGCTGTACAGACGATATCAGTTGTATATGACTGGTCTATGAGGAGCAGCTGTGGCGCAGTTACCCATAGCAACCATTCCCAGTGCTCTGTGGGAGCTGAGAGCAGCCTGCTGGTGCTGTGGGTGACATGCTGCGCTGCACACACACAGGGCTGTGCTGCACACAGGAGGGGAGGATGCCATTTGTGTAGCGCTGCTGCCGGTGCTGTCAGGCTGTAGTGTGTGCATCCTCCATGGAGCCGCGCTCAGGTTACTGCCCCTCCCCGTGTGTGAGTCACTTCCCCTCTGCCCAGGTGAGGCGCTCGGAACTTTCCCGGCTGCAGCAGCTGGCGCAGGTGAGCGCATGTTTTATTACACGGTGTTATGTGGAAGGACAATGGCGGCGGGGACCCCCTGTGTGTGGACAATGACGGCCCGGTGCCCCCGGGCAACCTGCAGGAGGAAGCCTCACACTCCCCCCGGGCTGTGGGAGCGGGCAGGCCGTGCTGGGACATGTAGTTCCCTAGTAACCTGTTCCTGACATATGGGCTGTTTTCTGTGTTTTTTTTTTTTTAAGTCTGAGAAAATGTCATAAATTATCCTTCTCTCTTCAGCAGTTTCCAGAGTGTAATGTATCAGGGTGAGCTCATGACTGACTGCTGCCAAAGTTTCTAGGAAATGTCAGTCCCTGGGGGTCGTGTGTGAACCCCCTGTGCCACACTTGTACCTGGCCACGGTATATGATCACCCCTGTATTCTGACTGTGGACAGGCGGCAACTGTGACCTCACTATACAATGATCCACTATGGGCAAATTATTGTATTATCAATCTCTTCTGACTGCTGTAAATCAGCCATTTAAATATCACCTGTGTATGTGTGTATATAAGAGTTTGATAAATATACTAAAAAGTTTGATAAATATACTAAAATGTGCATTGTAAAATAGTATCTAATTTAATTAAATTTATGGTTCACAATTTTGGTCATAGTGGCTTCCACATAAAAGGTAGATATATGCTGTCGCGGACTTTTATTTAGCACTATTCAAGACAAACAATTCTACGGTACATCATCTTTGTGTAACTCCAACGGTTTAGGCAGCGTACGCCAAGATAGCGCTCAGAGGCCAGATTTTTTTCCGACATAATTGACATGTATCGTTATATTACGACCAAAATTACATAAAATCATTACAAATTGTAGCCTATATGTTATTCCGATGTATAATCTATATTACTGTAAAGTTTCATGCAAATCCGTCCAGTAGTTTTTTCGTGAAAGAGTAACAAACATACATACTCACAAACTTTCGCATTTATAATATTAGTAGGATTTGACAACAAGTTTCTAGAATTTTTTTTAGTAACAAGTCGAACCCAGCATGCTATTTTCTGGTATGCTTTTTAACCATACACTGCTATGCCCAAAGCTTACAACTTGTTATTTTCTGGTTTTTTTCTTACTTTTTTGTATTAGTATATACTGTATGCTGTTTTATGTACTTAATGTTTTTTTTCTCTTGCACTGCTATTTCACCTCTCACAGGCAAATTCTTCATATGATCTTTATTGATATTACGGTATATTGTGGCTTCCAGTTCTTAGGTTGTTCAGTGGGGTCCATCTCTCCCTATTATGTATTAGCAGAATACAAACACTGTGGTTTTTATTTTATAGTTTCCCTTATTGTAGAGAGGCTAAATTATCCCACTAAATTTTTGCTGCTATATACAAAAAAGGACTTAATAACAATGCAGACAATTCTTTGTGTTGAAGGAATGCAGCTCAATCAAAAGGACATTATAAGACTTGCACAAAAAAAAATTGTCATTCACAGACAAGTGATATTGGATCATTTTCCTCAATAATAGCAACTTAATATTTTCGACTCTTGTTTATTTGGTACTCTTTATCCACTTTTAGGACTTGTATGAAAATCTGATGCATTGTTAAATCTAATTTATGGAGAAATATAGAAAATTACGAAGGGTTCAGTAACTTTCAAGCATTACAAAACTGTAGAGGTATAAATGTATGAGAAAAGGGCTCCTATTTTTGGGGTATACATTGCAACAGGATTTTTTAAATGATTACCCTTTTTATGTTTCTCTCTCATGAACCAATATCAGATGGATATAATATTTGATTAATATATTGAAGTGTTAAAAAGACCACTTAACAATTACGGGGTATTTTTTTGAATGGAATTGCTGATTATTGGAGATTCTGTCATTTATCACATTGGCCATGTTTGTACTTGGTCACATGTCTCATTGCAACAGGTGTGTAAAATGAAGGCCCAGACCATGTCGTCTCCATTTAGGTTGCTTCCACATGCAGCATTCATACTGCGGCTTTTAACTGCAGCAGTCCTTTGCAGCTGCCATTTTTCCAATGTTTCCCTGCACTGTCACTTAAAAGGGTTCTCCAAGAAAGTAATAAACATGGCGTCTGTGACAAAATGCTCGGTGCTCGCCCGGACATCTCACTGTATTTCCGGAGTTGCTCGGCGGGAGCTTAGGTCCCCTCCCTGCATGTTTGACGCGCCAATCAACATGCAAGGATTGTCTGCCACACAGTGTAATGCCGCAGTCATGTTGGTCTATATCAGACCTGGCGCCGCCATGCTCGTCACAGTCTACTCCGCAATCAGGCAGTGTAGGGAGAGGTGCTGCTGAGCTAGGGAGAGATTTGGTTGTTAATTAGTTAGTGTAGGTATTCTACAAGATTCTCTACATATCCATCTCAACTAACAGTCCTTCTGAGGACTAATCCAGCTGCAGAGATATCAGTGCTAGGCAGGCAGGCAGGGTATATAGCAGACTGCAGTGCAAATAGCAAGAGGGTCCATTCCAGTTCTGTCTGCTGGTGCTTTTACAGATATTTGTAGAAATAGCCCCAGGTATCAGGAGCCAGGAATAATTTTTTTTTAACTTAATCCTGATTATTTGCTTAAAAAGCAATCCAGAGAACACCATTTATCTGCGTCATTATCTTGTTGGCACTGCAGAATAGAGTCAGGTGCTTTCCATATTACAGCGCTAAAAATCCAGCTATTTAAAACGGTGGTTTGTCCGTCACATGGATCACATATAATTGCGCTGAAAATATTGCCATTATTGGCCTCCATTGAAATTTTGTTGCATTGTGTCAGTGAACTTATTGACACGAGGTCGACGCTGTTAAAAATAGTTACCTACAGACCAGTTATTTAAAACTGTGGTTTGTCCATCACACGGATCACATATAATTGCGCTGAAAATTCTGCCATTTCTGGCCTCCATTGAAATTTTATTTCAGTGTGTCAGTGAAGTTATTGACACCAGTTTGCTGTTAAAAATAGTTACCTAAAGGCCAGCTATTTAAAACTGTGGTTTGTCCGTCACACGGATCACATATAATTGCGCTGAAAATATTGCCATTTCTGGCTTCCATTGAAATTTTGCAGCAGTGTGTCAGTGACCTTACTGAATTGACACGAGGTCAGCGCAGTTAAAAATAGTTACATACAGGCCAGCTATTTAAAACTGGTTTGTCCGTCACATGGATCACATATAATTGCGCTGAAAATTCTGCCATTTCTGGCCTCCATTAAAATTTTGTTTCAGTTTGTCAGCGAAGTTATTGACACCAGTTTGCTGTTAAAAATATTTACCTAAAGGCCAGCTATTTAAAACTGTGGTTTGTCCGTCACACGGATCACATATAATTGCGCTGAAAATATTGCCATTTCTGGCTTCCATTGAAATTTTGCAGCAGTGTGTCAGTGACCTTACTGTATTGACACGAGGTCGGCGCAGTTAAAAATAGTTACATACAGGCCAGCTATTTAAAACTGGTTTGTCCGTCACATGGATCACATATAATTGCGATGAAAATTCTGCCATTGCTGGCCTCCATTGAAATTTTGTTGCAGTGTGTCAGTGAACTTATTGACACGAGGTCGGCACTGTTAAAAATAGTTACCTACAGGCCAGCTATTTAAAACTGTGGTTTGTCCGTCAAATGGATCACATATAAGTTCTCTCCAAATTTTGCTTTCAATTCAATTTGTAGTGATCGTGGAAGATATTGTCCTCCATTTAAAATGGGCAAGGCACGTGGCAAGGGATGGGGAACTGAACGTGATGGTGATGGTGCATGCAGAGGCCGAGGCCGTGGGCAAGCTGAATTGTGCCACAACAAACACCCACATCTTCTCGCTCGACCTTCCTGTCCCAATTAATAGGGGACCGCAGAACACCACTATTAAACCCAGAGCAGTGTGAAAAGGTTATTCGTTGGATAGCACATAATGCTTCCAGTCACTTAGCCACCACCATCACCCTGTCCTCCATACGGTCAAGTCTCAGTAGCCATGAGTCTGGACTGCATATTCCTCACCCTGATATTCCATCCTCCCACCATGCCGAGTGCCCAGAGACAACTGATCCCACACTTGGACACTCCGAAGAGCTGTTCAATTTTCCATTTATAGATTCAGGCCTCTCACCAGGTCAACTTGAAGCAGGGCAAGAGGAGATCGCATGTAGCAATGCCCAAATATTTGAGCAGCCACGGTCATATGAAGGCAATGGCGGGAAAGTGTCACAAGAGGTGGACATCGATGAGACACAATTGCCAGAAAGTAAGGAGGAGGACCAGTGTGCGGAAGTAGAAGAAGAGGTGGTGGATGATATAGTAACTGACCCAACCTGGCAGGAGGACATGCAGAGTGAGGACAGCAGCACACAGGCGGAGGGAGGTAGAGCACACCAACAGGCAGGAAGAAGCAGTGTGGTGGCCACAGACAGAAGTCGGGCAACCATTCCCCATAACATCAACACGATGGAAGTTGCCAGTACAACTATTAGGTCTTCCCGAGTCTGATTGTTTTTTAAAGACTCTGCCGATAACCCCAAAAAGGACATTTGCGCCACCTGCCAGGCCAGAATCAGCAGGGGTAGCAAAACTACCAGCCTGACCACCACCAGCATGATCAGGCACATGGCAGCAAAGCACCCAACTTTGTGGGACGAAACCCAGGGTCCAGCAACAATGTCTGCGGGTGACACCACTGCTTCTTCCGCTGTTGTGCATGCAAGCCAATCCGCTGTCCATAATGCATCTGAAGATGCCTCCTGTCCTGCACATGTCGTTGCATACTCTCAACTTGCACCATCAGCATGCACGTCCTTGTCCCAGCGCAGTGTTCAGTTGTCCATACCCCAGTCCTTGGAATGCAAGCGCAAATACGCAGCCAACACCCCACAGGCAACACTACTAAATTCCCACATTTAGCGACTGCTTGCTCTCGAAATGTTGCCTTTTAGGCTCATGGAGATGGAAGGTTCACACAACCGGATGGTGGCGGCAGTCCCTTGGTACTCAATCCCCAGCTACCACTATTTCTCCCGGTGTGCTGCCCCCGCATTACACAAGCACGTGTACCACAACAATGCAGTTACTGGGAAAGTCCACCTAAGCACAGACATGTGGACAAGTGCTTGTCTGCAGGGATGGTACATCTCACTGATGGCACACTGGGTTAACAAAGTGGAAGCCGGGACCCAGTTGGACCTTGAGACGTAACACGTCTTCCCGACGCCGAGGATTGCGGGACCTAGGTCAATCAGTGTTGCCCCCACAGTCTACAGCTCCTGCACCTCATCCTCCTCAGCCTCCCCCTCCTCTTCAGCCTCCATTTGTGAAATGACCACATCAGTCACAAGCTGAAAGCACGTCAGCACTGCCTCAGCCAAGCGGCACCACGCTGTTCTGAAACTAATATGCTTAGGTGACAAACCGAACAATGCTGAAGAGTTGTGTACAGCTCTGAAAGAGCAGGCAGATCTGTGGCTGACACCGCTGAACCTACAGCCAGGCATGGTCGTGTGTGACAATGGCTGGAACCTGGTGGCGGCTCTGAGGCGAGGCGAGCTCACACATGTACCATGCCTGGCCCATGTGCTTAACCTCGTGGTTCCGCGGTTTCTCAAAACCTAACCGGAGCTGCCGGATCTGTTTTCAAAGTACGCCACCTGTGTGCCCATTTTAGAAAGTCAGCAACAGCTTCCGCCACCCTTGCCGTGCTTCAGCAGCGTTTGCAGCTTCTGGCTCACCGACTGGTGTGTGATGTCCCCACACGTTGGAACTCTACACTGCAGATGTTGGGAAGGAATTGTGAGCAGAAAAGGGCAGTTGTTGACTACCAGCATCAGCCAGGCTGTCGGTATTCAGCTCAGACTCCACACATAAGACCTCAGGAGTGGACATGGATGTCAGACATATGTACCATCCTCCAAAACTTTGAGGACTTCACCAAGATGGTGAGCGGCGATGATGCCATAATTAGCATAACCATCCTGCTTCTCTGTCTTCTAAAACGCTCTTTGCTCACAATCATTTCAGGCGGAGCACGATGAGATGGAGCAAGGAACTATAGAGGGTGATTACCACAGCCCAGCCACATCTCATCCCAATGTGGATTGGGTAGCACTGAGGAAGAGGAGGAGGAGGAAGAACAGGAGCTAGTATCTTGCGCTATATATGGCACTACCTGCACAACTGTCATACCGTCTGTTCAGCGTGGATGGCCTGAGGGCAGGGAGGAGGAGGAGGAGAGCATGGTCAGTCATCCTTTTGGTGAGGACACAAAAGTCTTGCCTGTTAGCAGTCTGGCATGCATGGCTGAGTTTATGTTATGCTGCCTTTCCCATGACCCTCGCGTTCTTAAAATTTTGGGTGACAGTCATTGCTGGTTGGTGACACTTCTAGACCCACGCTACAAGGAGAACTTTATATCTCTTATTCCTGAGGCGGACAGGTCTACAAAAATGGGGCAGTATCAAAAGGCCCTTGTTACGGAACTATTAAAAAATTCCCATCCGAAAACGCTAGTGGCAGAGGTCACAGTTCGTTGGACAACCAAAGAGTACAGGCGAGAGAGACACAACTCCAATCCAGCAGAGGCAGGGGAACAGTATCAAAGTTCTGGGAGAGTTTTCTCAGGCCCTCCCATCGCACAGGTCCTAAGGCACGGGGTACTCTCACAAGTGCAAACTTTGGGAAGATGCTGAGGGAGTACCTTGCCGACCGTACCAATGTCCTCCGTGATTGCTATGTGCCTTATAATTATTGGGTATGCATTGGAGTGCCTCCCAATTTTTGGCAACCCTTGCATCCACTGCATAGGCCAACACTATGGGACACCCACTTCATAATAATGGGAACATTTTTTCATGAGGCCCTCTACGTCTCATCCAAGAGGCATTGGAGTGCCTCCCAATTTTTTTTTCAGCCGTTGCATTCACTGCATAGGCCAACAATTTTTGAGACCCACTTCTTAATAATGGGAACATTTTTTCATGAGGCCCTCTACGTCTCTTCCAAGGGGTATTTGAGTGCCTGCAAATTTTTGCCAACCCTTGCATTCACTGCATAGGCAAACACAAAGGGAGACCCATTTCCTAATAATAGGAACATTGTTTTCAGGAGGCCCTCTGACCTCCTTATCTCTTCCAAGGGGCATTGGAGTGCCTCCAAATTTTTGCCAACCCTTGCATTCACTGAATAGGCAAACACAATGGGAGACCCACTTCCTAATAATGGGAACATTGTTTTCAGGAGGCGCTCTGACCTCCACATCTCTTCCAAGGGACATTGGAGTGCCTCCAAATTTTTGGCAACCCTTGCATTTACTGCATAGGCAAATACAATGGTAGACCCACTTCCTAGTAATGGGAACATTGTTTTCAGGAGGCCTTCTGACCTCCATGTCTCTTCCAAGGGGCATTGGAGTGCCTCCAAATTTTTGGCAACCCTTGCATTCACTGCATAGGCAAACACAATGGGAGACCCACTTCCTAATAATTGGAAAATTTTTTCATGAGGCCCTCTACGTCTCTTCCAAGGGGCATCGGAGTGCCTCCAAATTTATGGCAACCCTTGCATTCACTGCATAGGCCAACACTATGGGAGACCCTCTTCCTAATAATGGGAACATTTTTTCATGAGGCCCTGTACGTCTCTTCCAAGGGGTTTTGGAGTGCCTCCAAATTTTTGCCAACCCTTGCATTCACAGCATAGGCCAACACTATGGGAGACCCACTTCCTAATAATGGGAACATTTTTTCATGAGGCCCTCTACGTCTCTTCCAAGAGGCATTGGAGTACCTCCCAATTTTTTTTTCAGCTGTTGCATTCACTGCATAGGCCAACAATTTTTGAGACCCACTTCTTAATAATGGGAACAGTTTTCATGAGGCACCTCTACGTCTCTTCCAAGGGGCATTGGAGTGCCTCCAAATTTTTGCCAACCATTGCATTCACTGCATAGGCAAACACAATGGGAGACCCATTTCCTAATAATGGGAACATTTTTTTTCAGGAGGCCCTCTCACGTCTCTTCTAAGGGGCATTGGAGTAGGTCCAAATTTTTGGCAACCCTTGCATTCACTGCATAGACAAACAGTATGGGAGACCCACTTCCTAATAATGGGAACATTGTTTTAAGGAGGCTCTCCTCTAAGTCTCTTCAAAAGGGTATTGGGGTGCATCCAAATTTTCAAAGGGGTATTGGTGTGCATTCAAATTTTGGGCAGACCTGCCACTCACTGCATAACAGTATAGGAGACCCACTCTTTAGCAATGGGAACAACAAAGCATAGCCGGCTGATAGCTCTCTAAGAATAGCGTGGGCTGACTGCTGGCCCTTTAAGAATAGTAAAGGCCGCCTGATGGCCCTATAAAAATAGGCTTTGTGACTTTCAGAGACCCTCCTTAAGAAATAAAACAGGATGTATCTGATCATGTCTCACACACCACATGGCGAGATAAGGTTGTAAAATGTTAAAATGACATTTCCCAGTGAATGCATTTGTCACGGTTGAAAGCAATGCAAAAATGTAAAAACGCATCAAAACACTACGTATGAACATAGCCCAAGGTATGGAGGAGTATTTTTGTTTTTGGTTATTTATTTTACCTTATATACAAGTCATTACCCTGGAAAGGATGTTCCTTAACATATTTCCCAGGAAAATCCATTTGGGTTTCGTTTTTGTGTGTTTTATTGTGAGTCCGTAAAAGTGGCGTAATAACTCTGACAACGTTAATGACAGCAGTGACCTGGGAGTCAGAAATGCTTCCAGGGGTTTTCCCCATGCTGTTCCCATGTCATTTGAGCACTGTTCCCATTGTTTTGAGCAATTTTTAGGCCCTCTGCAGACCTCCAGGGGGAGCCATCTGAAAAATGCTTGAGTTTCCCATAGACTTACATTGGGCTCATTGCTCGGGTCGAGCACCCGAGCGTTCCAATTTACTTGACCCGAGCATCGAGCATCCAAGCATTTTAGTGTTCGCCCATCACTAGTTTTTACAGCTTCAGTGCTCAGCAGAAGGAGTCTATATGCTGATTCCCTGAAAAGATTTATTCCATCTCATGTAAGTGCTGCTCCTTGGCTGAGGTATGTATGTGTGCTGTTGATGGCAGCTTCTTTGACAGTTGAGATACAGAGACAGAATAAACCCTTTCACTGAATGAGAATGTTTACCCTTAATGCTGTGCACTGAAGCTAGATAAAGCCTTCCCTTCATGCTAATTCAGTGCAAAGATGTAATGCCGAAGTTGATCTTGATACTTTGCATGCCGAGGTTCATTCAGCATGGCAGAACATTCCTCAGACAACCATTAATAACCTCGTTGATAGCATGCATGCACTGATGTATTTCTATGTATTTCTATACTAAGCACCACGTATATACATATGTACAAATTTTAACAAAATAAGTTATTTTGTGCCATCTCTAGTACTAACGATACAAATAATATATATAAAAAATTTCTGTGATGTCTGGATAATTATGTATTATACTGTTAATTATTGCACTGACTTATGCATAGTGTATACATTATTATACTCATATCATGTTTGGATATGATATTTTTTTAAATACATGTATCAGTATTGTGTGAGTGTCTCTTTTTGCAGTGCCATCTTTGGCTAAACCATGATTCATTAAAGGTTTTTTTAAATTATTTGTTAACCATTGATCTTTTTTGTTCGGTTTTGCGTCTGTTGGGTTAACTGTACTTGGATTAGCAGATTACGCTTTGTGCTGATGCAGGGATGAGCATAGAGGAATTCCTCCTTCTTGCTTTGTGGTCGCTGTCAACAGGTGCCAGACAGGAGTAGATGCCAACGTATTGTAGCTATCTACATATGAAGGTCAGCGGTGGTGTACCGTATAGTAGTGACCGCGCAGTTAAGACGGCAGATGATAGTGCAGGCACGTACCTTCTAATAACTTGGTCCGCTGGCGGTGTTGTAGAGGTCTGTATATTACTGACCTGTTGATGAGAGCTGTAGAGCTGTTGCGCTTGTTTGTATGAGGGTCACGTCGCACACGAATTTCCGGCCGGAGGCTCCGGTGGTGGCGGGCGCTCGGAGGTAGCGATACCTTCTTCCTGTTCGCGAGGACCTGCGGGGCATCCGGTCACGTGGTGTGCATGACGTCATGTCACGCTGTGTCTCGCGATGGATTGGGTAAGGGTAGCACTGAGGACGTTTCCTACGCGTTTCGGATTGCACGGAATCCTTCGTCAGGGAGGGGACCACAGACCACATCTCAGTACCAATGCTTTCTGCCTGATGTTTTGGTCACTTTTGAATGTTGGTTGTGCTTTCACACTCGTGGTAGCATGAGACGGACTCTACAACGCACATAAGTTGCTCAGTTAGTGAAGCTCATCCAGGATGGCACATCAATGTGAGCTGTAGCAAGAAGGTTTGCTGTGTCTGTCAGCGTAGTGTCCAGAGGCTGGAGGTGCTACCAGGAGACAGGCCAGTACTCCAGGAGACGTGGAGGGGGCCGTAGGAGGGCAACAACCCAGCAGCAGGACTGCTATCTCCGCCTTTGTGCAAGGAGGAACAGGAGGAGCACTGCCAGAGCCCTGCAAAATGACCTCCAGCAGGCCACAAATGTGCATGTGTCTGCACAAATGGTTAGAAACCGACTCCATGAGGGTGGTATGAGGGCCCGACGTCCACAGATGGAGGTTGTGCTCACAGCCCAACACTGTGCAGGATGCTTTGCATTTGCAACAGAACACCAGGATTGGCAAAGTCGCTACTGGTGCCCTGAGCTCTTTACAGATGAAAGCAGGTTCTCACTGAGCACATGTGAAAGATGTTACAGAGTCTGGAGACGCCGTGGAGAGCGATCTGCTGCCTGAAACATCCTTCAGCATGACTGGTTTGGCAGTGGGTCAGTAATGGTCTGGGGGTGGCATTTCTTTGGAGGGCCGCACAGCCCTCCATGTGCTCGCCAGAGGTAGCTTGACTGCCATTAGGTACCGAGATAAGATCCTCAGACCCCTTGTGAAACCATATGCTGGTGTGGTTGGCCCTGGGTTGCTCCTAATGCAGGACAATGCCAGACCTCATGTGGCTGGAGTGTGTCAGCAGTTCCTGCAAGATGAAGACATTGAAGCTATGGACTGGCCCGCCTGTTCCCCAGACCTAAATCCGATTGAGGACATCTGGGACATCATGTCTAGTGCCGTCCACCAATGTCACATTGCACCACATACTGTCCAGGAGTTTGTGGATGCTTTAGTCCAGGTCTGGGAGAAGATCCCACAGGAGACTATCCGTAACCTCATCAGGAGCATGCCCAGGCATTATAGAGAGGTCATACAGGCACGTGAAGGCCACACACTATAATGAGCCTCATTTTGACTTGTTTTAAGGATATTACATCAAAGTTGGATCAGCCACTAGTGTGTCTTTCCACTTACATTTTTTGGGTGACTCCAAATCCAGGCCTCCATTGGTTAATAAATTTGATTTCCATTGATGATTTTTGAGTGATTTTGTTGTCAGCACATTCAACTTTGTATAGAACAAAGTATTCAATGAGAATATTTCATTCATTCAGATCTAGGATGTGTTATTTGAGTGTTCCCTTTATTTTTTTGACTAGGGTATATATACAAAATCACACAAAAATGTACATTGTTGTTTAGTCCACCAAATATTGATTTCTGAACTGAGTTAAAACATGAGTAATTTGAGGTCTGAAATCACTGTTTCTTTTTTAGTATTTTGACGCTTTATCATTTGCTGCAAATGAATACAAAATTTTAAGCTTTGAATTTCGGAGACATGTCAATAATTTATAGACTAAAACAACAATGTACATTTTACTCAAAAATATACAGTACAGAGCAAAAGTTTGGACACACCTTCTCATTTAAAGATTTTTCTGTATTTTCATGACTATGAAAATTGTACATTCACACTGAAGGCATCAAAACTATGAATTAACACATGTGGAATTATATGCTTAGCAAAAAAGTGTGAAACAACTGAAAATATGTCTTATATTCTAGGTTCTTCAAAGTAGCCACCTTTTGCTTTGATGACTGCTTTGCACACTCTTGGCATTCTCTTGATGAGCTTCAAGAGGTAGTCATCGGAAATGGTTTTAACTTTACAGGTGTGCCCTGTCAGGTTTAATAAGTGGGATTTCTTGCCTTATAAATGGGGTTGTGTTGTGCAGAAGTCAGGTGGATACACAGCTGATAGTCCTACTGAATAGACTGTTAGAATTTGTATTATGGCAAGAAAAAATCAGCTAAGTAAAGAAAAATTAGTGGCCATCATTACTTTAAGAAATGAAGGTCAGTCAGTCCGAAAAATTGGGAAAACTTCGAAAGTGTCCCCAAGTGCAGTTGCAAAAATCATCAAGCGCTACAAAGAAACTGGCTCAAATGAGGACCGCCCCAGGAAAAGGAAGACCAAGAGTCACCTCTGCTTCTGAGGATAAGTTTATCCGAGTCACCAGCCTCAGAAATCGCAGGTTAACAGCAGCTCAGATTAGAGACCAGGTCAATGCCACACAGAGTTCTAGCAGCAGACATATCTTTACAACAACTGTTAAGAGGAGACTTTGTGCAGCAGGCCTTCATGGTAAAATAGCTGCTAGGAAACCACTGCTAAGGACAGGCAACAAGCAGAAGAGACTTGTTTGGGCTAAAGAACACAAGGAATGGACATTAGACCAGTGGAAATCTGTGCTTTGGTCTGATGAGTCCAAATTTGAGATCTTTGGTTCCAACCACCGTGTCTTTGTGCGACGCAGAAAAGGTGAACGGATGAACTCTACATGCCTGGTTCCCACCGTGAACCAAGGAGGAGGAGGTGTGATGGTGTGGGGGTGCTTTGCTGGTGACACTGTTGGGGATTTATTCAAAATTGAAGGCATACTGAACCATCATGGCTACCACAGTGTTACGGATCAGGGAGGTGGAACCTCTGTGCTACGGTGCAAGGAGGGACCCAGAGGGGCGTAACTAAGTATCAACCCAGACCGACCCTGGTCGTATGGCGGCTAACGACTCCATGACCAGGGAGGGACCGAGACGAGGGACCAGGTGCTACTCTGGAGGCGACCTTGTAAGGGAACAGGTGACTCCCATGGTACAGAAGGCAGGGACTGACCGGAATAGCAGGTAGGCACAGCAAGCAGGCTGGCGAGTAGAAGCCTCCAGGTAGGCTTTCAGGTAGACACGGCAAATGACGGCAGGAGCCTCTAGGTGGGCTGGCAGGTGGTTACGGCAAGTGATGGCAGGAGTCTCAAGGAGGTCACGGCAAGTGACGGCAGGAGTCTCTAGGTGGTCACGGCAAGTGCTCCCAGGTAAGCAGGCTGGCAGGCATGGCAGATAACAGGCAGGCAACAGGCAAGTGCTCCCAGGTAAGCGGACTGGCAGGCACGGCAGGTAACAGGCAGGTAACAAGCAAGTGCTCCCAGGTGAGCGGACTGGCAGGCACGGCAGGTAACAGGCAGGTAACAGGCAGGTGCTCCCAGTTGAGTGGGCTGGCAGGCACGGCAGGTAACAGGTAGGTAACAGGCAAGTGCTCCCAGGTGAGCGGGCTGGCAGGCACGGCAGGTAACAGGCAGGTAACAGGCAGGTGCTCCCAGGTGAGCGGGCTGGCAGGCACGGCAGGTAACAGGCAAGTGCTCCCTGGTGAGCGGGCTGGCAGGCATGGCAGGTAACAGGCAGGTAACTGGCAGGTAACAGGCAGGTAACAGGAAGGTAACAGGCTGGCGAGCAAGACTGGTAGTCAGGCTAGCAGCGGGACCTGAGGGCTGAAGCAGAGGTCAGAAACACTGCAATAACTTTTGCTCAGGCACCTCCATTTTGGAGGAGGTGCCTAATATATGGGAGGACCCTCGGTTATTGGCCGGGGACTCCATAGGATGGCGCGCGCGGCCCCTTTAAGAGGGAGGGAGCGCGCGCGCCCTACGCACAGTGCCCGGGGAGCTGCGCGCGCCGGCAGCAGGAAGAGGAGCGCTGGTGAGCACAGAGCGGGGAGCGCGAGGAGCTAGGAGATTAGTGGGTGCGGCATCTCTGCCTGGCAGGGGGCAGAGACGCCGATGCTACAGTACCCCCCCTTTACGCCCCCTCTTTTTTAGGCCAGAAAGGAATTTTTCAAGGAAAAGCGGGGCATGAACATTCTCCCTGGGTTCCCAAGTTCACTCCTCTGGGCCAAACCCCTTCCAATCCACAAGAAAAAGGGTCTTTCCTCTTACCCTCTTAGTGGCCAGAATGTTCTCTACCTCAAAAACGTCCTCAGCGGAAACTGGAGCAGGGGGAGTACCTAGATTGGAAAAAGAGTTAAACACAACTGGTTTGAGGAGAGATACATGTAAGGAGTTGGGAATCTGTAAGGTGGCAGGGAGTTTTAACTTGTAGGCCACTGGGTTGATTTGTTTGAGAACTTCAAATGGACCGATAAACCCAGGACCCAACATATAGGAGGGTATTTTGAGTCAGACCTGTTTGGAAGAGAGCCAGACTTTATCTCCCGGGTGGAATTGAGGCGGATCCAGACGTCTCCTGTCAGCATGTTTCTTCATCCGCTGGGAGGACTGAAGAAGTCAGGACCTAGTATGTTCCCAAATGGTGGAGAATTCACTGACAAGAGCCTCTGCAGCAGGGTTGTCCACCGAGGCGGAGATGGGAAAAGGAATCCGGGGATGTTGACCATGGACCACGAAGAATGGGGATTTAGAAGTGGATTCGCTCTCATGGTTGTTGTAGGAAAATTTGGCCCATGGTAGGAGCTCCACCCAATCGGTATGGTGAGCGTTAACAAAGTGCCAGAGGTAGCTGGTAAGGATTTGGTTGATACGCTCCACTTGGCCATTAGACTGTGGATGGTAGGTGGAGGAGAAATCCAGGGTGACATCCAGTAGCTTACAGGTAGCTCTCCAGAAACGTGAGGTGAACTCAACCCCTCAATCCGATACAATGTGGAGGGGTAGGCGGAGACGGAAAATATGATGGAAAAAATCCTTGGCCAGCTCCGATGCAGACGGGAGACCAGGCAGAGGAATGAAGTGGGCCATCTTAGAGAAGCGGTCGGCGACCACCCAAATGACTGTACAACCGGCAGAAACAGGGAGATCAGTAATAAAGTCCATGGCAATGCGCTGCCACGGGGAAGCAGGTACGGGAAGAGGCATGAGGCGACTGGCTGGAAGATGTCTGGGATTTTTGTAGCGGGTGTAATGACCGGTGGTCCGAGAGAGATCCAGTGAGTCACAAACTGAGACAGAGACAGAAATAAACAACACTTTCTTTACTAAAACAGAGATTAGACTAAAATTCAGTATTGGATGAATCAGTCTCAGGTTCTGCCTGGGACATTACCTCTACTAGATACACACAATCAGCAAGAGCTGAAATCAATGTGACAATCTCAAGGTTTCCAGCTCATGTAAATTATTCTAAAGATCTGGAACAATTTTACCTAAAAAAACAGTGTCAGACTAGTGAGGGCGGTATATGGGGACCCCCTGAGATGGCACATTGCATACAATCCTACCACTATAAACAATAATAATGCATGAAACCATATCAATTGCTCTTATTATTAGGATATCCGGATATCTTAAAGTTATGGTACCGTTAACCTCAGATGCAGTCTATCACAGGCCTGTGAATCGCGGTGGCTGCAGCTAGTTCCGGAAAACTTTGGTGCCAAAACAAAAACAGAGTTCACAAAACAGCAAAAATTCCATGTCTTGTCGGCCGTTGCCGAGCCCACACGCCGGGGACTTAAGTCCTGTAGCTTCAGATTAAGGTCTGGGAAGATCTCTTCACAAAGTCTTGTCAATATCCTCTCAGTGGAAATAGCACCAGAAATCGTCTTTCCTCCCGAAGTCTCTCACTGTCATCCAGTACACCATACACGTGTTCAGTCACAGAGATGGATTGCTCAGCCTCTTCATCACCCGACAGTGACTCCCCAAGCACAAAGTCTATAATCCACTCAGCATGGACTTTCACAAAACTCCACAGAGCCACACAGCTTCCCCAGCTCAGCACTTGTCCTTAAACAGGGATAGGGGTCAACAAACTCCACACAGAAGAGAGTAAAGACTAGAGATGAGCGGTGTTCGACTAGAACTGTTCGCCAATCTCAAATTCGAGCTGTTTTGGGCGGTGTTCGAGTTGTTCGACGAACCCGAACGATTTGCAAAAAATTCGGCTGTTCGAGGTTATGTTCGATAACTGTTCGTGCACCAAAAGCGTGTCCTGCATGTCTGGCGCTATTTAGAGCACCAATCATGCAGGGATTGTCTGCCACTCACTGTAATGCCACAGCCATGGTGGTTGTGGCATTACAGTGATTGCACAAATCGATGGGAACAGTGCTCACAGTGAAACATGAAAAGCCGGCAATTCAGCAGTGGCATACACCGGTACCCGACAATTTAGAACCGAAAGAATAGAGCTTCACACATAGATTAGATAGATAGAAACATGTCAGTCACATATATATGAAGTACAGTGACAGTGTTGCTTACTGTACTTGTCATTTAGCGTAAAGGATTTATCAAAAAAAATAATAGTGTTTTCATGCACCGTCTCTTTAAAAAAGCCGGCCGGCAATTCAGCAGCGGTACCCGACAATTTATAACAGACAGAATAGAGCTTCACACATAGATTAGATAGATAGAAACATGTCAGTCACATATATATGAAGTACAGTGACAGTGTTGCTTACTGTACTTGTCATTTAGTATTAAAATAAAGGATTTATTATTAAAAAAATTGGCGTGGGGTTCCCCTTAATTTTAGGCTCTAGCGGAGGTTAAGCAGACGGCTGGGGCAGATGTTTGAAGCCTGGGAAGGGGGTAATACCCACGGAGCTTCCCAGGCTACTAATATCAGCCCCCAGCTGAATACATAGCCTTTACTAGCTATTAAAATGGGGGACCCCCCAAAAAAAATGACGTGGGGTCCCCCGTAATTTAATAGCTAGCAAAGGCTAGGCAGACAGCTGGGGGCTGATATTAATAGCCCAGGAAGGGAGCCATGAATATTGGCCCCCTCCCAGGCTAGAAACACCAGCCGTCAGCCGCCCCAGAAATGGCGCATTCATAGGATGCTCCAACTCTGGCACTTAGCCTCGCTCTTCCACGCTGCCCTGGTGCGGTGGCAGGGGGTAATAGGGTTGGGGTTGATGTCAGCTTATAATGCCAGCTGACATCAAGCCCAGGTTAGTAATGGAGAGGCGTCTATAAGACACCCCCATTACTAACCCCATAGTCAAAGTTAAAAAAAGCACAAACACCCAGAATAAAGTCCTTTAATTGAAATAAAGACACATTCCTTTATTGTTCTAAATTAAACCATACTTACCGTCACGCCCATTCCAGCTGAAGCCAACGATCTCCTGCAATAAAAGAAAAATAATAAACCAACCTCATCCTTACCTTTTCATGGTTCCCAGGACAGCTTCAGCTCTGCTACATCGAGATCACAGGCTGGACCGCAGCAGAACGCTGCCATCCAGCCTCTCATCCCGCAGACACTGAGAAGCGCAGGCTTGCTTGCGCTGCTCAGCGTCTCTCTGTGACGACATCCAGATGAGCCGAGTTCATGTCCAATGAACTCGGCTCACCTCATGCACGTCACTGACATCGTGGGAAAATTCTCAAGCTGAAGCGGTGAGTGCAGGAGAATTCTCCCACGCTGTCAGTGACGTGCATAAGGTGAGCTCATGTCCAATGAACTCAGCTCACCTCCTGCACGTCACTGACAGCGTGGGAGAATTCTCCTGCACTCAGCGCTTCAGCGTGAGAATTCTCCCGCTGAAGCGCTGAGTGCAGGAGAATTTTCCCACGCTGTCAGTGACGTGCATAAGGTGAGCTCATGTCCAATGAACTCAGCTCACCTCCTGCACGTCACTGACAGCGCGGGAGAATTCTCCTGCACTCAGCGCTTCAGTGTGAGAATTCTCCCACGCTGAAGCGCTGAGTGCAGGAGAATTTTCCCACGCTGTCAGTGACGTGCATGAGGTGAGCCGAGTTCATTGGACATTAACTCGGCTCATCTGGATGCCCTCACAGAGAGACACTGTGGAGCGCAAGCAAGCCTGCGCTTCTCAGTGTCTGCGGGATGACAGGCTGGATGGCAGCGTTCTGCAGCGGTCCAGCCTGTCATCTCGATGTAGCAGAGCTGAAACTGTCATGGGAACCATGGAAAGGTAAGGATGATGTTGCTTTATTATTTTTCTTTTATTTCAGGAGATCGTTGGCTCAGCTGGAATGGGCGTGATGGTAAGTATGGTTTAATTTAGAACAATAAAGAATTGTGTGTTTATTTCAATTAAAGGACTTTTTTCTGGGTGTTGTGTTTTTTTTAAATACTTTACTAGAAATTCATGGTGGTCATGTCTAATATTGGCGTGACCCCATGAATTTCGGGCTTAGGGCCAGCTGATAATGCCAAGCTGGCCCTAACCCCTTTATTACCCAGTGAGCCACCGCATCAGGGCCCTGGATGAGTTGGGTACAGCGCCAGAAGATGGCGCTTCTATGAACGCGCCATTTTCCGGGGTGGCTGCGGACTGCAATTTGCAGCGGGGGTGGCCCAGAAAGCTTGGGCCTCCCTGCGCTGCAGATTCCAGCCCCCAGCTGCCTAGTTGTACCTGGCTGGACACAAAAACAGGGCGAAGCCCCACGTCAATTTTCTTTAAATTATTTCATGAATTTCCTGAAATAATTTAAAAAAATTGAAGTGGGGCTTCGCACTATATTTGTGTCCAGCCAGGTACAGCAGGCAGGAACGGGCTGCCCCCAACCACCAGCTGACTATTTGTACCTGGCCGGACACAACAATATAGGGAAGCCCTTTTTTTCTTAATTATTTCATGAATTTCATGAAATAATTAAAAAAAAAGTACGTGGGGCTTCGCCCTATTTTTGTGTCCAGCCAGGTACAACTAGGCAGCTGGGGGCTGGAATCTGCAGCGCAGGGAGGCCCAAGCTTTCTGGGCCCCCCCCCGCTACAAATTGCAGTCCGCAGCCACCCCGGAAAATGGCGCGTTCATAGAAGCGCCATCTTCTGGCGCTGTACCCAACTCATCCAGGGCCCTGATGCGGTGGCTCACTGGGTAATAAAGGGGTTAGGGCCAGCTTGGTATTATCAGCTGGCCCCAAGCCCAAAATTCATGGGGTCACGCCAGTATTAGACATGACCGCCATGAATTTCTAGTAAAGTATTTAAAAAAAACACAACACCCAGAATAAAGTCCTTTAATTGAAATAAAGACACAATTCTTTATTGTTCTAAATTAAACCATACTTACCATCACACCCATTCCAGCTGAAGCCAACGATCCCCTGCAATAAAAGAAAAATAATAAACCAACCTCATCCTTACCTTTCCATGGTTCCCACGACAGCTTCAGCTCTGCTACATCGAGATGACAGGCTGGACCGCAGCAGAACGCTGCCATCCAGTCTGTCATCCCGCAGACAATGAGAAGCGCAGGCATGCTTGCGCTCCTCACTGTCTCGCTGTGACGGCATCCAGATGAGCCGAGGTCATGTCCAATGAACTCGGCTCACCTCATGCACGTCACTGACAGCGTGGGAAAATTCTCACGCTGAAGTGCTGAGTGCAGGAGAATTCTCCCACGCTGTCAGTGATGTGCATGAGGTGAGCTCATGTCCAATGAACTCAGCTCACCTCCTGCACGTCACTGACAGCGTGGGAAAATTCTCCTGCAATCAGCGCTTCAGCGTGAGAATTTTCCCACGCTGTCAGTGACGTGCATGAGGTGAGCCGAGTTCATTGGACATGAACTCGGCTCATCTGGATGTCGTCACAGAGAGACGCTGAGCAGCGCAAGCAAGCCTGCGCTTCTCAGTGTCTGCGGGATGACAGGCTGGATGGCAGCGTTCTGCTGCGGTCCAGCCTGTCATCTCGATGTAGCAGAGCTGAAGCTGTCGTGGGAACCATGGAAAGGTAAGGATGAGGTTGCTTTATTATTTTTCTTTTATTACAGGAGATCGTTGGCTTCAGCTGGAATGGGCGTGATGGTAAGTATGGTTTAATTTAGAACAATAAAGGATTGTGTCTTTATTTCAATTAAAGGACTTTATTCTGGGTGTTTGTGTTTTTTTTAACTTTGACTATGGGGTTAGTAATGGGGGTGTCTTATAGACGCCTCTCCATTACTAACCTGGGCTTGATGTCAGCTGGCATTATAAGCTGACATCAACCCCAACCCTATTACCCCCTGCCACCGCACCAGGGCAGCGTGGAAGAGCGAGGCTAAGTGCCAGAATTGGCGCATCCTATGAATGCGCCATTTCTGGGGCGGCTGACGGCTGGTGTTTCTAGCCTGGGAGGGGGCCAATATTCATGGCTCCCTTCCTGGGCTATTAATATCAGCCCCCAGCTGTCTGCCTAGCCTTTGCTAGCTATTAAATTAGGGGGGACCCCACGTCATTTTTTTGGGGGGGTCCCCCATTTTAATAGCTAGTAAAGGCTATGTATTCAGCTGGGGGCTGATATTAGTAGCCTGGGAAGCTCCGTGGGTATTACCCCCTTCCCAGGCTTCAAACATCTGCCCCAGCCGTCTGCTTAACCTCCGCTAGAGCCTAAAATTAAGGGGAACCCCACGCCAATTTTTTTAATAATAAATCCTTTATTTTAATACTAAATGACAAGTACAGTAACCAACACTATCACTGTACTTCATATATATGTGACTGACATGTTTCTATCTATCTAATCTATGTGTGATGCTCTATCTTTCTGTTCTAAATTGTCGGGTACCGCTGCTGAATTGCCGGCCGGCTTTTTTAAAGAGACAGTGCATGAAAACACTATTATTTTTTTAAATAAATCCTTTACACTAAATGACAAGTACAGTAAGCAACACTATCACTGTACTTATTATATATGTGACTGACATGTTTCTATCTATCTAATCTATGTGTGAAGCTCTATTCTTTCTGTTCTAAATTGTCGGGTACAGATACTGAATTGCCGGCCGGCTTTTTTAAAGAGACGGTGCATGAAAACACTAATATTTTTTTTAATAAATCCTTTACACTAAATGACAAGTACAGTAAGCAACACTGTCACTGTGCTTCTTATATGTGTGACTGACATGTTTCTATCTATCTAATCTATGTGTGATGCTCTATTCCTTCTTGTCTAAATTGTCGGGTACCGGTGTATGCCGCTGCTGAATTTGCCGGCCGGCTTTTTTAAAGAGAGTGTCTTCTGAGCAGTTTGTCAGCTTTTGGACACCTTTGCAGGTGTTTTCTATGTGTTTCTATGTGTTTTTGTTTGCCTGCCATTGGTTTTAACGGTGTTCGACGGTGTTCTAAGGTGTTCGACGAACAGTTCGACGAACAGTTCCTCGAACATCCCGGTGTTCGACGAACCGAACCGAACCCGAACACTACGGGGGTGGCTCAACACTAGTAAAGACAGCGTCTTCATGCAGCTCCTTCTCTCAGACTTCCTGTCTCGACTCACACATCAGACGCTCTCAAAATACACACAGTTTCTAGCCCTGCCCCTCCTCTGAGCCCAGCCATGCAAAAGTCACAGGGTCCTAGAGCTCTCCAGCTGTTATCACGTTTCACACTCTCACACGGGCACAGGACGAACAGGCCGAGACGAAGTCTACCACATCCTTGCGCAGGGTAGGCCACCAGTAATGCCGGGTAATGAGTAGGAAGGTCTTCTTTTGGCCAGCATGGCCGGCTAGTTTAGATGAATGACCCAAGTGAAGAACCTTCTCACGATCTGGTACCGCTACAAGCGTCTTACCAGGTGGAAGACGAGACAAATCCAAGGGGGCCACATTCATTACTTTGGAGGGGTCGATGATGTGCATAGGCTCCTCCTCTTGATCGGAGGACAGGAAGGATCGGGACAAGGCGTCGGCTTTGACATTCTTGTCCGCCGGGCGGAAATGTAGGACGAAGTGGAAGCGGGCGAAGAACAAAGACCACCGGGCCTGACGCGGATTAAGTCTTTGGGCATTATGGAGATAAGCCAGGTTTTTGTGATCCGCATAGATGATCACCGGGTATAGAGCCCCTTCAAGCAGGTAACGCCACTCCTCCAGCGCCAATTTAACGGCTAAGAGTTCTCAGTCTCCTATGGAGTAGTTGCGCTCAGATGAGGAGAAGAGTTTGGAGAAGCCGCAGGTTACCATTCTCCCGGATAAAGACTTTTGGGTGAGCACCCTCTGGCTCCGGAGGAGGAAGAATCAACCTCCAGGTAGAACTGTTAATTGCTATCCAGACGGTGCAGCACTGGGGCAGATGAGAAGGCTTGCTTTAAGGAGAGGAAGGCCTCCTCAGCTTCGGGCGACCATTCCTTGGGATTTGCTCCCTTACGGGTGAGCGCAGATATGGGAGCAGTCCGGGAAGAGAAGTGCGGGATGAAGAGACGATAGTAGTTGGCAAAGCCCAGGAATCGCTGAATCGCCTTCAACCCCTCCGAACGGGGCCACTTAAGGACAGCAGAGAGCTTCTCGGGATCCATTCGTAGGCCTGTCTGGGAGATAACATAGCCCAGGAAAGGAAGAGAGGTCTGCTCGAAGAGGCACTTCTCGAACTTTGCATAGAGGTGATTCTGCCTGAGCCTAAGCAGGACCTGACGAGCATCCCTCTGGTGTGTGGGAAGATCCGGAGAGAAGACCAAGAGGTCGTCCAGGTACACCACCACGCAAGAGTAAAGAAGATCATGGAAGATTTCATTGACCAATTCTTGGAAGACGGCGGGAGCATTGCAGAGACCGAAGGGCATCACACGGTATTCATAGTGACCATCCCGGGTATTGAATGCCGTCTTCCACTCGTCTCCTTGACGGATTCGGACCAGGTTGTATGCCCCACGTAGATCTAGCTTGGTAAAGATCCTAGCTCCCTTAAGACGGTCAAACAACTCGGAGATGAGTGGCAGGGGGTATTTGTTCTTTACCGTGATTTGGTTGAGTCCTCTATAGTCAATACAGGGGCGTAATGAACCATCTTTCTTCTTGACGAAGAAGAATCTGGCTCCAGCCGGGGAGGTAGATTTCCGGATGAATCCCCTGGCCAGATTCTCCTCGATGTACTCCGACATGGCCCGGGTTTTGGCTGACGACAACGGGTAAATACGCCCACGGGGTGGAGTGGCGCCGGGTACCAGGTCAATCGGGCAATCATGTGGCCTATGAGCTGCCAGTGTCTCTGCTTCCTTTTTACCGAAGACATCTGCATAGGACCAGGAAGGTGCCGGAAGACTGGGCAAATTAGCCGGGGTAGGTGGAGGACGAGCCGGGCGAACCGGAACCAGGCAGGTCCTATGGCAGTCCTGCCGCCACCGGAGTACTTCACCGGAATGCCAGTTCAGCACGGGTTCATGTGTCTGGAGCCAGGGTAGACCTAGCAATAGGGAGTAAGAGAGTCCGGACAGCACATGGAAGGAGATCTTCTCAAAGTGCAGCATTCCCACCTGCAAGGTTATGGGTTCAGTGACGAGCAGGATGGTCACCGGAAGGAGTCTTCCATCCACGGAGGCAACTAACAATGGTTCAGCCAGAGGTTTGGTGGGAATCCGGTATCTATCTACCAGGGACTGGGAAATGAGGTTTCCAGCAGCTCCAGAATCCAGGTGAGCAATTTCAAAGTGACGGTTCTCTCCCCAGGAGATAGAGACAGACAAGGTCAGGGACGGAGAGGGCTTATTTTTGCCTAGGATGACCTCTCCGAGCGGTCCTAGACACTGGAGTTTCCCGGCTTCTCCTGACAGGAACGGATGAAGTGCTCCTTACTGCCACAATAGAAACAGCTCCCCTCAGCTCGGCGTGACTCTTGGCGAGATTTGACCATTTTGGTCTGATCGATCTGCATAGGTTAGGGCGAGTGCGCCCGGGGAGTGACTAGTTGAGAGGCAGGTCTCTGGAAAGTAGGAGCAAGGTGAGGAAACTTTCTCTCCCGGGTAGTCTCTTTGGTACGTTCTTGGAACCGGATGTCAATCCGGGTAGCCAGTGACACCAGGTCATCCAGGTCATCCACGGTGGTAGGAATGTCCAGACCGGCTAACTCGTCCTTAATCCGACCAGAAAGACCCTTCCAGAAGATGGACACCAGAGCCTCGTTATCCCAGGCATGCTCAGAAGCGAGGGTACGGAACCGTATGGCATATTGGCCCACGGTGAGATTCTCTTGGCGGAGACGTAGCAGAGAGGAGGCTGAAGAGGATTTTCGTCCTGGCTCATCGAAGACTTTCCGGAAAGCAGCAAGGAAAAATGATAGGTCGGACACCAGGGGGTCCCCTCTCTCCCACAGGGGATTTAGCCATGCCAGTGCTTCCCCAGTGAGATGGGACTAGAGATGAGCGTTGTTCTACTCGAACTGTTCGCCAATCTCAAATTCGAGCTGTTTTAGGCGGTGTTCGAGCCGTTCGGCGAACACGAACAATTTGAGAAAAATTCGGCTGCGTGTTAGACGGCACCGCTGTTGCTGTGTGCGCTATACCTTGTTAATTTCAAGCCAATTTTCGCACAAATCTACAGATAGCTTGGGAGTAGGGAATAGTTGTGATTGCAGTCCTTTTAAGGACTAGGTTACAGCATTTCCTACGACTTTTATCAGGCAGGTCTGTGCTCTTAAATAGATAGATTGTGGGAGTAAAGACTAATTGTAATTGGAGTCCTTTTCAGGACTAGGTTACATCAGTTCCTATCAGTTTTTGCCAGGCAGGTCTGTTCCAGTGCTGTGCAAGTTTTTTTCACAGCATTTGGCTGAATCTAGCAAAGCTAATCCTTTTTGGCCTATTGCAGAGTGTGTTAGTCAGTGGAGTAGCCTATCTGTGTTGCAAGATATACCACCTGTGTATAGAATACCAATTTTTTTACTGCACCTAGTGAAGTAAAATCTTTTGGGCATAGCATCATTCTATTAGTCCATCTATACTGACCTCCATCAGGTTGCAAATTGAATATAATTTTTTTCTGCATCTAGCTCTGAAAAAATATTGGGCTTCTAGCTGTGTGTGGGACTTGTTGTATTAGTCCATCTATACTGACCTCCATCAGGTTGCAAACTGAATATATTTTTTTCTGCATCTACCTCTGAAAAAATATTGGGCTTCTAGCTGTGTGTGGGACTTGTTCTATTAATCCATCTATACAGACCTCCATCAGGTTGCAAACTGAATATATTTTTTTCTGCATCTACCTCTGAAAAAATATGTGGCCTTCTAGCAGTGTGTGGGACTTTCTCTATTAGTCCATCTATACTGACCTCCATCAGGTTGCAAACTGAATATAATTTTTTTCTGCATCTAGCTCTGAAAAAATGTTTGGCCTTCTAGCAGTGTGTGGGACTTTCTCTATTAGTCCATCTATACTGACCTCCATCAGGTTGCAAATTAAAAATAATTTTTATCTGCATCTACAGTACCTCTGAAAAAATATTTGGGCTTCTAGCTGTGTGTGGGACTTGTTCTATTAGTCCATCTATACTGACCTCCATCAGGTTGCAAATTGAATATAATTTTTATCTGCATCTAGCTCTGAAAAAATATTTGGCCTTCTAGCAGTGTGTGGGACTTTCTCTATTAGTCCATCTATACTGACCTCCATCAGGTTGCAAATTGAATATAATTTTTATCTGCATCTAGCTCTGAAAAAATATTTGGCCTTCTAGCAGTGTGTGGGACTTTCACTATTAGTCCATCTATACTGACCTCCATCAGGTTGCAAATTAAAAATAATTTTTATCTGCATCTACCTCTGAAAAAATATTTGGGCTTCTAGCTGTGTGTGGGACTTGTTCTATTACTCCATCTATACTGACTTCCATCAGGTTGCAAACTGAATATATTTTTTTCTGCATCTACCTCTGAAAAAATATTGGGCTTCTAGCTGTGTGTGGGACTTGTTGTATTAGTCCATCTATACTGACCTCCATCAGGTTGCAAATTAAAAATAATTTTTATCTGCATCTACAGTACCTCTGAAAAAATATTTGGGCTTCTAGCTTTATGTGGGACTTGTTCTATTAGTCCATCTATACTGACCTCCATCAGGTTGCAAATTGAATATAATTTTTATCTGCATCTAGCTCTGAAAAAATATTTGGCCTTCTAGCAGTGTGTGGGACTTTCTCTATTAGTCAATCTATACTGACCTCCATCAGGTTGCAAATTGAATATAATTTTTATCTGTATCTAGCTCTGAAAAAATATTTGGCCTTCTAGCAGTGTGTGGGACTTTCTCTATTAGTCCATCTATACTGACCTCCATCAGGTTGCAAATTAAAAATAATTTTTATCTGCATCTACCTCTGAAAAAATATTTGGGCTTCTAGCTGTGTGTGGGACTTGTTCTATTGCTCCATCTATACTGACCTCCATCAGGTTGCAAACTGAATATATTTTTTTCTGCATCTACCTCTGAAAAAATATTGGGCTTCTAGCTGTGTGTGGGACTTGTTGTATTAGTCCATCTATACTGACCTCCATCAGGTTGCAAATTAAAAATAATTTTTATCTGCATCTACAGAACCTCTGAAAAAATATTTGGCCTTCTAGCAGTGTGTGGGACTTTCTCTATTAGTCCATCTATACTGACCTCCATCAGGTTGCAAATTAAAAATAATTTTTATCTGCATCTAGCTCTGAAAAAATATTTGGCCTTCTAGCAGTGTGTGGGACTTTCTCTATTAGTCCATCTATACTGACCTCCATCAGGTTGCAAATTAAAAATAATTTTTATCTGCATCTACAGTACCTCTGAAAAAATATTTGGGCTTCTAGCTGTGTGTGGGACTTGTTCTATTAGTCCATCTATACTGACCTCCATCAGGTTGCAAATTGAATATAATTTTTATCTGCATCTAGCTCTGAAAAAATATTTGGCCTTCTAGCAGTGTGTGGGACTTTCTCTATTAGTCCATCTATACTGACCTCCATCAGGTTGCAAATTGAATATCATTTTTATCTGCATCTAGCTCTGAAAAAATATTTTTCCTTCTAGCAGTGTGTGGGACTTTCTCTATTAGTCCATCTATACTGACCTCCATCAGGTTGCAAATTAAAAATAATTTTTATCTGCATCTACCTCTGAAAAAATATTTGGGCTTCTAGCTGTGTGTGGGACTTGTTCTATTACTCCATCTATACTGACCTCCATCAGGTTGCAAACTGAATATATTTTTTTCTGCATCTACCTCTGAAAAAATATTGGGCTTCTAGCTGTGTGTGGGACTTGTTGTATTAGTCCATCTATACTGACCTCCATCAGGTTGCAAATTAAAAATAATTTTTATCTGCATCTACAGTACCTCTGAAAAAATATTTGGCCTTCTAGCTGTGTGTGGGACTTGTTCTATTAATCCATCTATACTGACCTCCATCAGGTTGCAAATTGAATATAATTTTTATCTGCATCTAGCTCTGAAAAAATATTTGGCCTTCTAGCAGTGTGTGGGACTTTCTCTGTTAGTCCATCTATACTGACCTCCATCAGGTTGCAAAGTAAAAATAATTTTTATCTGCATCTACCTCTGAAAAAATATTTGGGCTTCTAGCTGTGTGTGGGACTTGTTCTATTAATCCATCTATACAGAGCTCCATCAGGTTGCAAACTGAATATAATTTTTTCTGCATCTAGCTCTGAAAAAATATTTGGCCTTCTAGCAGTGTGTGGGACTTGTTCTATTAGTCCACCTATACTGACCTCCATCAGGTTGCAAATTCAAAATAATTTTTTGTCTGCATCTAGCTCTGAAAAAATATTTGGCCTTCTAGCAGTGTGTGGGACTTTCTCTATTAGTCCATCTAAACTGACCTCCATCAGGTTGCAAACTGAATATATTTTTTTTCTGCATCTACCTCTGAAAAAATATTGGGCTTGTAGCTGTGTGTGGGACTTGTTCTATTAATCCATCTATACAGACCTCCATCAGGTTGCAAACTGAATAAAAAAATTTTCTGCATCTACCTCTGAAAAAATATTTGGGCCTCTAGCTGTGTGTGGGACTTATTCTATTAGTCCATCTATACTGACCTCCATCAGGTTGCAAATTGAATATAATTTTTTTCTGCATCTAACCCAGCCAATAGTTTTGGCCTAATACCACAGTTTGGCCACTCAGCTGTGCTCGGTTCCCATCCATTGTTTTTTTGTGCAAACAACTCCAGAGTTGTGAATTAGTTAACCACCAAAATGAGTGGAAAAAGGCCTGCTGCTGGTGGAAAGGGGAATAGGCGTGTTGGGAAGGGGAAAAAAGGTTGTGTCCGTGGGGTAGGTGTTAAAGCAACAGTAACATCTGCAGAAGAAAGACCATCTTCCAGTCAAACTAAAATGTCTACTTCTTATAGAGGACAATGTGATAAGATCCCTTTCTTACGGCCACGCCAATCGCTACAAATTCCAGATGAGGCACAAAAACAGCAGGTGCTTCAACGGATATCAAGTGCTCCTTTAAGTGGGCTCTCCTCCACATCAACTTCAACATCACAAATACTCCAGTCCTCAAAGGTGTCACCCCAATCGCACTTGCTTCCTCACAGCTCCCAAATCTCCAGCTGCCCGTCTGAGTATGAGGTAGAACAGATGGTTGAGTCTGCAGAGCTGTTTACTCATACTATAGCCTGGGAATCAGAGGTCGACTCCAGCGCTTCTGTGAATCCAGACGAGGAAATGATCTGCACTGATGCCCAGAATCTTTATGAGTCGGATCCAGGACCAGACGCAGAAGGTTCTGACCATAATGTAGACCCTCATTCCCAAACTGTAACTCCTGTTGGTTGAGACAATGAGGAAGACGATGATAAGACTCAAATACCTGATTGGAGCGAAAACTTTAGTTTTTTGTCAGGGCAGGAACAGGTTGGCTCTGAGGACGACGGGTGTGATAACGCACAGGGTGATGATGATGAGGTTGGAGATCCCACTTACTGTCAACCCACAGTCAGCCAAGAGATGAGGTCAGCAGAGGAGGTGGAGGAAGATGCTAGTGACGACGAGGTCAGGTTGCGCCTTCCTGAACAGAGACGTAGTACTGGAAGCACGTCAACAACTGCATCCTCAAACACAACTCTGCCTCTCACCACAAGTCGTGGTGGCTCTTCAGGTCGCATGGGTGCTAAGCCTTGCATAGCCTGGGCATTTTTTCAGATCGATAAAGATGACCCAACTCGTGTTATCTGTAACATTTGTCAGCAAAAGCTAAGTAGAGGCCAAAAAATACATAGTTTGAGTACTTCATGCATGAACCGGCACATGGACATGAAGCATAAGTTGCAGTGGGAAGCTCAGTGTGCTACAATGCGGCTTAGCCGGCCGGTCCAACCACCGTCTGCCACATCTTGTGCATCCGTGGCCTCTTCATCCTCTGTGACTGGGGGGACAGCAGTCACACCTGTTTTGGGCGCAGACCTGCCACCTCTTTACCCGCAACAGCCAGAGTGATTGGCAGGTCATCATTTTCTTTGGAGGTGGTAACACCAGCTGGTGTTGAGCGCTGTCCGACATCGATAGCACCACCTTTGGATCAAGGCAACATAACATGTCCGCCTGCATCTTTCTCACAGACCGGCAGTTTGCCGGGGACACCCTTATCAACCCCGTCTAAGCACAATAGCCAGCCCTCGGTCCCTCAGATGTGGACAAGTAAAAGACCATTTCCTCCTAGCCATGAGAAAGCTAAGAGGTTGAATTTCACCATCTGCAAGCTCTTGGCTACAGAAATGCTGCCTTTCCGCCTGGTGGACACAGAGGATTTTCGAGACCTTATGTCCGTTGCAGTGCCCCAGTACCAGATGCCCAGTCAGCACTACTTCTCAAAGAAAGGTGTGCCTGCGCTCCACCAGCATGTCGCACACAACATCACCGCTTCTTTGAGAAACTCTGTGTGTGACAGGGTGCATTTCACCACAGACACTAGGACGAGTAGGCATGGACAGGGGCGTTACATGTCGCTGACTGGGCACTGGGTAACTATGGTGACAGCAGGACAAGGGGCTGCTGTCCAAGTCTTGCCGTCCCCACGAGTTGTGCGTCAATCCTCTTTATGTCAAAGTTCCTCCACTGCTTCTGCCTCCTCAACCTCCTCTCGGTCTTCCACCTGCACCCAAAGCCTGTCTGGTCATGCCACAAGCTTTCTAACTGCGCAGAAGGGATCCTGCACACCTCCTTACTATGCTGGCAGTAGGGCTCAACGTCATCAGGCGGTTTTTACATTGAAATGTCTGGGAAATGTGAGTCACACAGCTGAGGAGTTGTGGTCAGCTCTGGAGAACCAATTTCATGAATGGTTGTCTCCACTGGACCTGAAACCAGGGAAGGCCGTGTGAGACAATGCTGCAAACCTGGGTGCGGCCCGTCGCCGGGGCAATGTCACACAGGTGCCTTGTATGGCTCATGTGTTGAACCTGGTTGTCCAGCAATTTTTAGCCCACTATCCCAGACTAGATGGCCTTCTGCAGAGGGCACGGTCGCTGTGTGCTCACTTCCGCCGTTCGCATCCCGCAGCTCAGCGACTTACATCTCTACAGAAGTCGTTGGGCCTGCCACTTCACCGGCTAAAATGCGATGTGCCTACCTGGTGGAATTCAACTCTGCACATGTTGTAGCGACTGTGGCAGCACTGACAAGCCCTGGTGCAATACGTTCTGACGTATAGCCTGGGCCAACGAGATCCAGAGGTGGGGCAAATCACGCTGGAGGAGTGGTCTCAGATCAGGGACCTATGCACCCTTCTGCACAGTTTTGAAATGGCGACGAAGATGTTTAGTGCTGACGATGCCATTATCATCATGACTATTCCGGTGATTTACATGCTGGAGCACATGTTAAACAGAATTCGGAGTCAGTTGGTGGCACAAGAGGAGGTGGAGGAAGTAGAGGAGGAGGAGTTGTATGCGGAAGGGCTAACATCTGCAAGGTCCAGACGGTCGGCAGCACCAAGGCGGCAGGCATGTGAGGGTGGGGGAGATGGTTTTACCAGGGCGCATGGTAGCAGCCAAACTAGTGAGGAAGGTGCAGGAGCCCAGGAAGAAGTGGAGGACGAACTGATGGAAGACTCATCAGATGAGGGAGACCTTGATCACATTTCTGTTGTGCGAGGTTGGGGGGAGAGGACAGAGGAAGGAAGCATGATTGTTACCTCGCCACCAACACAACAGGGACTTGGTGCTCCTGGATGCGCAACTCACATGAGTGCCTTCTTGCTGCACTACCTGCAACATGACCCTCGAATTGTGAGAATTAGAAATAATCCTGACTACTGGGTTGCCACACTGTTAGATCCCCGGTACAAAAGTAAATTTGCAGAAATTATTCCTGCCATAGAAAGGGATGCACGCATGCAGGAGTATCAGCAGAGACTGTTGCAGAATCTTACATGTGCTTTTCCACAAAATAACAGTGGTGCACGTAGTGAATCTCACAGTTCCAACTTGCCAAACGTGGGACCGTCAAGTGTTCAGCACTCAAACCGTAACAGAACCACAGTATCTGCTGTTAACATCAATTTTGCGGAATCATTTCACCACTTTTTTAGCCCATCCTTTGCAAGGCCACAGGAGACAAGAAGTCTGACACATAGTCAACGCCTAGAGACGATGGTACAGGAGTATCTCCAAGTAAACATTGAAGCCATGACTGTGTCACTGGACCCTTGCTCTTTTTGGGCTTCCAATCTGGATAAATGGCCGGAGCTAGCCACTTACGCCTTGGAGATCTTGTCATGCCCCGCAGCCAGCGTTCTGTCTGAACGTGTGTTCAGCGCTGCTGGTGGTGTGCTGACAGATAAGCGCACGCGGCTCTCCACTGATAATGTAGACAGACTCACGTTCATAAAGATGAACAAATCATGGATCCGAAACGACTTTTCTACCCCTGTGTCATCCTGGGGAGAGTAAAAGCTTGATGAATGGATAAAATCACCCTACCAACGGTTTTAAGCTTTCAAATTACTAATCATGTTTATCTGTATCTTGGCTGGAAAATAATTTGGGCTTTGTAGCAGTGTGCAGCACTGATTCTATTAGGCCATCTATAATAAGCTCCACCAGATTTAAAATTACTAATCATGTTTATCTGTATCTTGACTGAAAATAATTTGGGCTTTGTAGCAGTGTGCAGCACTGATCCTATTAGGCCATCTATACTAAAGCTTCACCAGATTTAAAATTAATAATAATTTTTAGCTGCATCTAGCCCGGAAAATAATTTTGGGGCTCCGAGATGCGCAAGACACATAAGTGCCTTCTTGCTGCACTACCTGCAGCATGACCCTCATATTGTCAGAATTCGAAGTAATCATGACTACTGGGATGCCACACTCTTAGATCCCCCAAACTTTTCGATCAACCTTTTCATTTTAATAAAGACCAAAAAAATGGTCATTTTTGAAATTATAAGCATTAGCAGGTTGTTAGAAACTGAAATCAAACAGTTTTCAACTCAAAACTTTATTCTAGGTGATGTTACATTTTCACATAGGACCCCTTGTTCGAAAGGAGCTTCTGAACTCTCTCGTCCATTGAATTTGTCAGGTTTTGGATGGTTTCTGCTTCAATTGTTTTGCATGAGGACAGAATACCCTCCCAGAGCTGTTGCTTAGATGTGAACTGCCTCCCGCCATCATAGACACTACTTTTAATGATGCTCCAAAGGTTCTGAATGGGGTAGAGGTCAGGGGAGCATGGGGGTCACACCATAAGTTTGTACCCTTTTATGCCCATATCAGCCAGAGATGCAGATGTTTTATGTGCAGCATGAGATGGTGCATTATCATGCAAAAAAATGATCTTGCTGTGAAATACACGGTTCTTCTTCTTGAACCATGTCAGGAAGTGCTGTTTGAGAAAATCCACATACATTATGGAGTTCATCTTTAGCGCCTTCAGGGATCCTAAAGGGGCCGACAATCTCTCTCCCCATGATTCCAGCCCAAAACATTACTCCACCTCCTCCTTGTTGGCGCTGTAGCCGTGTTTGCGTGGGGTGTCCATCAACCAGCCATCCTCCACTCCATCCATCTGGACCATCGAGCGCTGCACTGCACTCATCCGTGAACAAAACAGTTTTGAAATCAGTCTTCATGTAATGTTTGGCCCACTGGAGCCGTTTCTGCTTGTGTGAAGTGGATAGAGGAGGTCGACAGGATGGCGTATGCACAGCTGCAAACCTCTGAAGGACCCTGCATCTTGTTGTTCGGGCGACGTTGGAGGCACCAGCAGCTTCAAAAACTTGTCTGCTGCTATGACAAGGCTTTTTTGCCGCTGCTCTTTCAACCTGACGTAATTGCCTGTAGGAAAGAGTCCTCAATTTGCCCTTATCAGCACGCACACGTGTGTACTGTGAATCAGCTACATACTTCTTGATTGCCAAGACACTTCATCCTGATCATCGCACAATGTTGATTGTAGTCATGCCTTGACCTAAACACTCCACAATTTGTTGCTTCTCAGCAGCCGACACATCCTTTTTCTTTCCCATTTTGGCAGAAAATGTAGGCTGCTTAATAATGTGAGACAGCCTTCTTAAGTAGTCTTGCCTTTCATTGGACACACCTGCCAAACTAATTAGCACAGGTGTCTGCAATTGCTTACAGTGATATAAAGAGCCCTGACACACATCACCATCAATGAGTTTAACTGACAAACAAACAAATTCTTCCCTTATCACTCCTAAACACTTTTTGCAAAATAATTTGGAACACAGTGTACATGTGCTTTTCCACAAAACACCAGTGGTTCACGTAGTGAATCTTACAGTTCTAACTTGCCAACCGTGGTCTGTATGGAGTTGTTCAATAAAGGGCCCAAAATTAAGATAACATAGATGTGAGAGGTCTCTATGAATAGGAATTCCTAAGTATTTGATACCCTGTGAGGGCCAGGCAAAGGGAAAGTTGGACTGGATGGAATCCTATATGGATTTGGGGAGGGAGACATCGAGGGCCTAAGACTTCGCTGCATTGATTTTAAAATTTGACCATGTAACAAAGTGATCTATTTCAGCCATAACAGCATGGATGGATATATGTGATTGAGTGATATATACTAGGACATCATCAGCAAATAGAGAGCACTTGTACTCGGTGCCTCCCACCTCAATCCACCTAATATTGGGGTTATGGCGAATTGATGAGAGCAAGTGCTTCGTCACTAGGATGTATAAGAGAGGGGACAGAGAACATCCCTGCCTTGTCCAATTGGTGATTGTGAAAGGTGATGAAAATGTTCTGACGCGCCCCCTGGGCCTTGGGACACCCGGAGCCGGACCCTTTTTGGTGGATGCTGGTGGTTGTAGTCTCCGTGGCAGCGACCCGGTTCCGTGGCTCAGGGCGGTCAAACCAGTGGCGGAACTATTTATGTGGTTTTGATGTTTAAATGTCCGACTACGCCACCCGTGGATTGCGGTCAGAGTGAACTGCCGCTCCAGGGCAGACCGCTGAGGCTGGTGTTGTGGGTGCAGCAGAGCGTAGCATAACTCCCCACGGGAGGAGTATAGCCTCAGGGCAGTGTATGCGGAGGATGGGGGTGATGGTGCAGGGCAGCAGCAGTAACGACACGGAGTCAGTGATGCAGTCCAGGGCCTTTACTCACATATCTTATTATCCAGACCACGTCTGCAGGTAACGGCTGCCCACGTCGTACTGTGCTCACCAGGTGAGGGGCTCAGACAACTCCCAGATAACTTTGGAGCGCTTCACAGGACCCCCTTTGTGTGTCCTTTGTCTGGCCTTTCTTACCAACCCTTCTGTCCGGCTGCCTCGGGCCTCCTCTTGGTAAACTTGGCGCCAGTTTCCCTGACCCTATGTGGTGCCTTCCTAGCGGGTGTAGCGAGGGGCTGCGCCACATAAAATGTCACAGCCTCCTGTTTCTAGCTGAGGGTCGTTTCCTGCCTCCACTAGTTTCGGGGACCGGTCTCCCCCTTTGGCCTGACCCCTCCACGCAGGTGGATTCCGGCGTGCGGTGGCGACTCGCCTGTCCGCACCCCTGGGATCCCTTCGTTCCTCGTTCCTGGAGCCTTCTCCGCTCCTCTTCCTTCCTTCTCCCTCTTCCAGGCCTGGGCCTCTGTTACTAGGCCCGCCTCCGGAGCAGAGCTCATGCAGAGCCCCTGCTCCCTGCCACTTCTGCTCAGACTTCTCTGCACTGAACTAAGATGGTGCCCACCTTTTATACTCCCTTCTCAATGCACCCAGGAACTGCTTCCTCCCTGCTCCTGCACTACAGGGTTCCCCTTCCTCAGTGTTCCCTCCCCCCACTCCAGCCAGGGACAGGGACTGTCGTGCCCATCTCAGGGGCATATTGGTCGCCCTGCCCCACGGCAATGTGGTGTAATGCATGCAGGTGTCGCATCCTCATCCACACTACATCCTTACCTGAGAGTGAGGTGCAATACCTCTGTAGCAACCGAGCCCTCAGGGTGCTACAGTTCCATTTATCTTCAGCCTAGGTGACGTATTGCGATACAGGGCCATGATTTTGGCTATAAAAGGGTCCCCTAGACCCCTACCTCAAGCTTTTTAAGAGAATCATATATGGCGTGCCAGGAGACTCTATGGAATGCTTTCTCAGCATCTAACGAGAGTATCTAATTACAAATTTTTAACTGCATCTAGCCCAGGAAATACTTTGTGCCTAGTAGCAGTGTCTGCTAGTCAGCGGATTATCCCGGCTGTTAAGCAAGCTACACCACCTGTAGTTTGAACACTTAATTTTTTCAAAGGAAATGCTTCGGGACCACGGGATACTCAGTGAAGAGCATCAGGAGGCACCCCAAGGCATAGGGGCTGGGACTGGCAGTAGGATGCCTTGCGGTGGACAGCCGAGCTCGATCCTTATAAAAGCTTTTTAACTGCAGCAGCTTTAGTGGACGCTACTGGAGCTGGAATTACGCGGCTGCTGGCATGAGACTTGCCCTCCAATAGATCCTTGTAAATGGATTTAAAGTGTATTCATTCAAATTAGAGAGACAATTTAAATTAAAAAGCTTAGAGCTGCCTCCACCACAGGGGGGCTCGCTCGACCCACCAGCGGACAGGCACCAGTATTGGGAGAGGGGGGCTGGCCATCAGGGTTCACCGCGGCTCTGGCACAAACCCGGCGACGCGGAGGTGGCACGGGCAGGAGCGGACTGAACGTGTCGGCTTCTCACTTTTTGGATTTTAGAAGGGCATGACATGCCTATATCTGTGTCTCCCCCTCCTTTTACTCCTCCACCTCTTTTCTTTTCGCATGACTATATGTACTTGTCACTTTTCCATGTGTTAGTTGTGTCTTCTGAGCAGTTTGTCAGCTTTTGGACACCTTTGAAGGTGTTTTCTATGTGTTTCTATGTGTTTTTGTTTGCCTGCCATTGGTTTTAACGGTGTTCGAAGGTGTTCGACGAACAGTTCGACGAACAGTTCGGCGAACACTCGGGTGTTCGACGAACCGAACCGAACTCGAACACTACGTGGGTGGCTCAACACTAGATGGGACATGATGAATGCCACCTTGGCTCGGTCGGAGATGAACTGATGTGCCAAGAGTTCAAAGTTTAGGGTGCACTTGTTTATGAAACCCTGAGCTAGAGCGGGGTCGCCTCCAAAACGAGGAGGTGCAGAAAGCCGGGGGCCTGTGTTTGATGCCATGGTATTGGTGGGCAGCGGCGCTGCCGGAGCGGGTGTTGCCCGACTAGGGGCGGACACAGGTGGTATGGACAGTGTGTCCAGGCGAGTGTTCACAGACCGCAGGTAGGTCAGGATGGTTTCCTGTTGGGATCTCTGACGAGAAACCTCCTGGTACAGGTCAGCAAGCGAAGGGGCCTGGGGGCCACCAGGTTCCATGGCCCGAGCAAACTGTTACGAATCAGGGAGGTGGAACCTCTGTGCTACGGTGCAAGGAGGGACCCAGAGGGGTGTAACTAAGTATCAACCCGGACTGACCCTGGTCATACGGCGGCTAACGACTCCGTGACCAGGGAGGGACCGAGCCGAGGAACCAGGTGCTACTCTGGGGCCGACCTTGTAAGGGAGCAGGTGACTCCCACGGTACAGAAGGCAGGGACTGACTGGAATAGCAGGTAGGCACAGCAGGCAGGCTGGCGAGTGGAAGCCTCCAGGTAGGCTATCAGGTAGACACGGCAAATGACGGCAGGAGCCTCTAGGTGGGCTGGCAGGTGGTCACGGCAAGTGACCGCAGGAGTCTCTAGGAGGTCACGGCAAGTGATGGCAGGAGTCTCTATGTGGTCACGGCAAATGCTCCCAGGTGAGCGGGCTGGCAGGCACGGCAGGTAACAGGCAGGCAACAGGCAAGTGCTCCCAGGTGAGCGGACTGGCAGGCACGACAGGTAACAGGCAGGTAACAGGCAAGTGCTCCCAGGTGAGTGGGCTGGCAGGCACGGCAGGAAACAGGCAGGTGCTCGCAGGTGAGAGGGCTGGCAGGCACGGCAGGTAACAGGCAGGTAACAGGAAAGTGCTCCCTGGTGAGCGGGCTGGCAGGCACGGCAGGTAACAGGCAGGTAACTGGCAGGTAACAGGCAGGTAACAGGAAGGTAACAGGCTGGCGAGCAAGACTGGTAGTCAGGCTAGCAGCGGGACCTGAGGGCTGAAGCAGAGGTCAGAAACAATGTGCAACAACTTTTGCTCGGGCACCTCCATTTTGGAGGAGGTGCCTAATATATGGGAGGACCCTCGGCTATTGGACTCATTAGGATGGCACGCACGGCCCCTTTAAGAGGGAGGGAGCTCGCACCCAAAGCACAGTGCCCGGGGAGCTGCGCGCGCCGGCAGCAGGAAGAGGAGCGCTGGTGAACGCAGAGCGGGGAGCACGGGGAGCGAGGAGGTGAGTTGGACAGGGGGCAGAGACGCCGATGCTACACACAGCATCTTGCAGCGGCATTCTTTTCCATCTGATTTGCATTTAGTTGGACCATCATTTATTTTTCAACAGGACAATGACCCCAAACACACCTCCAGGCTGTATAAGGGCTATTTGACCAAGAGGGAGATTGATGGGGTGCTACGCCAGCTGAGCTGGCCTCCACAGTCACCAGACCAGAACCCAATCGAGATGGTTTGGGGTGAGCTGGACCGCAGAGTGAAGGCAAAAGGGCCAACAAGTGCTAAGCATCTCTAGGAACTCCTTCAAGATTGCTGGAAGATCATTTCCGGTGACTACCTCTTGAAGCTCATCAAGAGAATGCCAAGAGTGTGCAAAGCAGTCATCAAAGCAAAAGGTGGCTACTTTGAAGAACCTAGAATATAAGACATATTTTCAGCTGTTTCACACTTTTTTGTTAAGCATATAATTCCACATTTGTTAATTCATAGTTTTGATACCTTCAGTGTGAATGTACAATTTTCAAAGTCATGAAAATACAGGAAAATCTTTAAATGAGAAGGTGTGTCCAAATGCTTGGTCTGTACTGATATACAGTGCCTGCAAGTAGTTTTCAACCCCCTGCAGATTTAGCTGGTTTGATAAGATGCAAATAAGTTAGAGCCTTCAAACTGCAAATGAGAGTAGGTTTTATGAACAGAAGCATAAATCTTACAAACCAAAAAGTTATGTTGCTCAGTTGAATTTTATTAAATTTTAAACATAAAAGTGTGGGTCAATTATTATACAACCCCTATGTTTAATATTTTGTGGAATAACCCTTGTTTGCAATTACAGCTAATAATCGTCTTTTATAAGACCTGATCAGGCCGGCACAGGTCTGTGGAGTTATCTTGGCCCACTCCTCCATGCAGATCTTCTCCAAGTTATCTAGGTTCTTTGGGTGTCTCATGTGGACTTTATTCTTGAGCTCCTTCCACAAGTTTTCAATTGGGTTAAGGTCAGGAGACTGACTAGGCCACTCCAACACCTTGACTTTTTCCCTCTTGAACCAGGCCTTGGTTTTCTTGGCTGTGTGCTTTGGGTCGTTGTCTTGTTGGAAGATGAAATTACGACCCATCTTAAGATCCTTGATGGAGGAGCGGAGGTTCTTGGCCAAAATCTCCAGGTAGGCCGTGCTATCCATCTTCCCATGGATGCGGACCAGATGGCCAGACCCCTTGGCTGAGAAACAGCCCCACAGCATGATGCTGCCACCACCATGCTTGACTGTAGGGATGGTATTCTTGGGGTCGTATGCAGTGCCATCCAGTCTCCAAACGTCACATGTGTGGTTGGCACCAAAGATCTCGATCTTGGTCTCATCAGACCATAGAACCTTGAACCAGTCTGTCTCAGTGTCCTCCAAGTGATCATGAGCAAACTGTAAACGAGCCTTGACATGACGCTTTGAAAGTAAAGGTACCTTACGGGCTCGTCTGGAACGGAGACCATTGCGGTGGAGTACGTTACTTATGGTATTGACTGAAACCAATGTCCCCACTGCCATGAGATCTTCCCGGAGCTCCTTCCTTGATGTCCTTGGGTTAGCCTTGATTCTTCGGACAAGCCTGGCCTCGGCACGGGAGGACACTTTCAAAGGCTGTCCTGGCCGTGGAAGGCTAACAGTAGATCTATAAGCCTTCCACTTACGGATGATGCTCCCAACAGTGGAGACAGGTAGGCCAAACTCCTTGGAAAGGGTTTTGTACCCCTTGCCAGCCTTGTGACCCTCCACGATCTTGTCTCTGATGGCCTTGGAATGCTCCTTTGTCTTTCCCATGTTGACCATGTCTGAGTGCTGTTCACAAGTTTGGGGAGGGTCTTAAATAGTCAGAAAAGGCTGGCAAAAGAGATCTTTAATCCACACATGTGAAGCTCATTATTCGTGGTGCCTGAACTACTTCTTAATACTTTAGGGGGACCAAACAGAATTCTTGTGGTTTGAGGGGTTGAATAATAAATGACACTCTGAATTAACTTTTTACGTTTAAAAAAAAAAAAAAATTTGCTGCAGTGCATTTCCCACTTCCAGGCTGATCTACAGTACAAATGTCACAATGCCAAGTTAATTCCGCATGTGTCAACCAGCTAAATTTGCAGGGGGTTGAATACTACTTGTAGGCACTGTATATATATATATATATATATATATATATATATAACTAGCTATTGAACCCGTTCTACACCCAGGTGGTGAGAATTTTTATTGGTATATGTTCTCTCATGCTGGTATGTGCTACCCTCCCTCCTGCCCCCACCATCCTATCCTCGTGTGCATGGCACCCCTCATCCCTATCTTGGTATGCATGGCACCCCTCATCCCTATCCTGGAATGCATGACACCCTTCATCCCCAATTCTGGTATGCATGGCACCCTTCACCCCCAATCCTGGTATGCATGGCACCCCTCACCCCCAATCTTGGTATGCATGGCACACCTCACCCCCAATCCTGGTATGCATGGCTCCTTCATACCCAATCCTGGTATGCATGGCTCCTCACCCCCATCCTGGTATGCATGGTACCCCATTCCTCATCCCGATCCTGGTATGTATGGTACCCCTCATCCTAGTATGGATTGTACCCCTCATCCCAATCCTGGTATGCATGGCACCCCATCCCTCATCCTGGTATGCATGGTACCCCTCATCCCTATCCTGGTATACATGGTACCCCTCATCCCTATCCTGGTATGTATGGCCCCTCATCCAAATCCTGGTATGCATGCCCCCCCACATCCCTATCCTGGTATGCATGGTACCCCTCTTTCCTATAATGGCATGCATGTCACCCCTCATTCCTATCCTGTTATGCATGGTCCCCTCATCCAACAATCCTGGCATGCATGGCACCCCTCATTCCCAACCCTGGTATGTATGGCACCCCTCATCCCCAATCCTGGTATGCATGGCACCCCTCATCCCCAATCCTGGTATGCATGGCATCCCTCATTCCCAATCCTGGTATACATGGCACCCCTCATCCCCAATCCTGGTATGCATGGCACTCTTCATCCCCAATCCTGGTGTGCATGGCATCCCTCATCCCCAATCCTGGTATGAATGGCACCCCTCATCCCCAATCCAGGTATGCATGGCACCCCTCATCCCCCAATCCTGGTATGCATGGTCCCTTCACCCCCCAATCCTGGTATGCATGGTCCCCTCACCCCCCAATCCTGGTATGTATGGCCCCTTCATCCCCCAATCCTGGTATGTGTGGCCCCCTCACCCTCCAATCCTGGTATGTATGGCCCCCTCATCCCTCATCCTGGTATGTGTGGCCCCCTCACCCCCCAATTCTGGTATGTATGGCACCCCTCATCCCTTTCACGCTGCACACATGCAAAAAAATAAACATTTATACTCACCTTTCTTCCCTGTGCTCCAGCGCTGCTGTGTCCTGTTCTGCCAGAGGCCGAGGGAGGAGTGCAGTGCCGGAGTCCGCATGTGCCCATACCGCGCTGTCCGGCGTAATTTTTCTGAAGACACATTGCAAATGTGTCTTCAATAAAATGGCGCAGGATAGTGCTATGCGCATGCGCCGATTCCGACGCTTCACTCCTGTCCCAGTCTCCGGCGAAGAGAGGTGAAGCGGCAGCCTTCCTCCCAGGTAGGTAAATATGTAAGTATGGCGACGGAGATCGCGGTATGAATTCAGTGTCTACGCATAATGTGATCTCCTGCACCATGCACACTCCACTTACCTGCTCCATGCGTGCTTCTATTCGGAGCCAGACTGCGAAGGCGTGTCACGCTTGCGCAGTCTATAAAGGCTCCAGACAGAGACACGTATCTACCGCTATATTATAGATATATATATAAATATATATATATATACTAGATGGTGGCCCATCGCATCGGGTATTCTAGAATATGTATGTGGTCGACCGGGCGCGACTAATCAACGAAGCAGTGTTTAAATGGGTTGTGCACTACTTTAAATTAACCCCCCAATGTATCCCCCCGGTGCCCCTAATGAATTTTGTAATTACGTCATGTTGTCAATACTGCTTGTGACAACATCGCTGACCACGCACAGCCAGCACTTAATTCCCCCAGCTGCAGCCGGCTCTTGCTTCCGCTTACATCACGACTATTTGCGGCTGCAGCCAGGGGTCTCCTGTTCCGTGTACCACGGTGAATGAAACGTGACAGAAGTACGTCACACTGTGACTGACAGAACGTGTTCACTTAACGTGACAGAAGTACATCACACTCTGACTGACCGTGTTTAGTAAACGTGACTGAACTATGTCGCACTGTGACTGACAGAACGTATTCATTAAACGTGACAGAAGTACTTCACTCTCTGACTGACCGTGTTTAGTAAATGTGACTGAACTATGTCGCACTGTGACTGACAGAACATATTCATTAAACGTGACAGAAGTACATCACACACTGTGACAGACAAAATATGTAAAGTACGTCATGGGCAGTTGGCGAGTCACATGACCACATGGGCGGAGTCAGCCCTACTATCTCCCGACTTGTTCTGAAATCCCGCGTCGTTGATTGGCCACGGGCAGACCAATCAGCGACGCGGGATTTCCTGGACGGACAGACAGACAGGATAAGCCGATTATATAGTAGACTAGATGGTGGCCCGATTCTAATGCATCGGGTATTCTAGAATAGGTATGCGGCCGACCGGGTGCAATCAGCAGAGCTGTGTTTAAATTTGGCGCCAAAATCGCTGATTGGTCGCGTTCGGCAACCGCGACCAATCAGCAAAACGGTGTTTAAATTTGGCGGCGAACCGTGTTAGTGAGGACTGGAGAGCGTGTTTAAATTTGGCACCAAAATCGCTGATTAGTCGCGGCCGCCGACCGCGACCAATCAGCAGAGCGATGCAGAGCGGGGTTTAAATTTGGCACCAAAATCGCTAATTAGTCGCCGGCCGCGACCAAACAGCAGAGCCTTGTTTAAATTTGGCGCCAAAATCGCTGATTGGTCGATGCCGTCGACCGCGACCAATCAGCAGAGCGTTGTTTAAATTTGGCGCCAAACTCGCTGATTGTTTTCGGATGGCGGCCGTGACCAATCAGCAGTGCGGTGTTTAAATTTGGCACCAAAATCGCTGATTAGTCGCGACCGCGACCAATCAGCAAAGAGGTGTTTAAATTTGGCGACAATACAGCTGATTGGTCGCGGCCGGCGACCACGACCAATCAGCAGAGCGATGCAGAGCGGGGTTTAAATTTGGCGCCAAAATCACTGATTGGTCGCCGGCCGCGACCAATCAGCAGAGCGGTGTTTAAATTTGGCACAAAAAGCGCAGATTGGTCGCGGCCGGTGGTTGCGACCAATCAGCAGAGTGAGGTTTAAATTTGGCGCCAATACTGCTGATTGGTCACGGCCGACAACCGCGACCAATCAGCAGAGCGGTGTTTAAATTTGGCGCCAATCTCGCTGATTGTTCGTGGCTGGAGCCGCGACCAATCAGCAGAGCGGGGTTTAAATTTGGCACCAATAATGCTGATGGGTCGAGGCCGGCGACCGCGAACAATCAGCAGAGCGGGGTTTACATTTGGCCCCAATGCTGCTGATTGGTCGCGGCCGGCGACCGTGACCAGTCAGCAGAGCGTTGTTTAAATTTGGCACAAAAAACGCAGATTAGTCGCGGCCGGGGGTTGCGACCAATCAGCAGAGTGAGGTTTAAATTTGGCGCCAATCTCGTTGATTGGTCGCGGCTGGAGTCCGCAACCAATCAGCAGAGCGTTGTTTAAATTTGGCGCCAATCTCGCTGATTGGACGCGTCCGGCGTCCGCTTCCAATCAGCACAGCAGTGTTTAAATGTGGCGGCAAGATCGGTGATTGGTCGCGGCCGCTATTTAAATGTGGCGCCCAAATCGGTGATTGGTTGCGGGCAGCGGCCGCGACCAATCAGCAGAGCGATGTTTAACTTTAGCGCCAAGATCACTGATTGGTCGGGTGTGGAGAGCGCGACCAATCAGCGAATCGTATTGGTGAGGAGCAGGGAGCGGAATCGTATTAGTGAGGACAGGGGAGCGCCGCTGCCTGTGCGGCTACTTCCGCTGCGAGAACCCGGGACATGAGCGGGCGCTCGGAGCAGAAGTATCCCGACCCGCAGCGCCGCTCCCCGGTCCTCCCTTCACACCCTAGCCGCTGATGTCCCCACAGTATCCGCATGGTGTTACAAAGGTCCGGGACATTTGTGTTAAAAATCGCTGATTGGTCGCTGGCGCTGCTCACGACCAATCACCGATTTGGGCGACAAATTTAAATATCGGTCGCGACCAATCACCGATCTTGGCTCCACATTTAAACACCGCTGTGCTGATTGGTCGCCGACGCTGGGCGTGACCAATCACCGATTTTGGCGCCACATTTAAATTTAAATAGTGGCCGCGACCAATTGGATGTCAGTGCCGCTCCCCGGTCCTCCGTTCACACCCTAGCCGCATGGATGTCAGCGCCGCTGCCTGTGTGGATACTTCCGCTGCAAGAACCCGGGACATATGCGGGCGCTCGCAGCAGAAGTATCCGGACCCGCAGCGCCGCTCCCCGGTCCTCCCTTCACTCCCTAGCTGCTGATGTCCCCACAGTATCCGCATGGTGTTACAAAGATCCGGACATTTGTGTTAAAAATCGCTGATTGGTCGCTGGCGCTGCCCGCGACCAATCACCGATTTGGGCACCAAATTTAAATATCGGCCGCGACCAATCACCGATCTTGGTGTCAAATTCAAACACCGCTGTGCTGATTGGTCGCCGACGCTGTGCGCGACCAATCACCTATTTTGGCGGCACATTTAAATAGCGTCCGCGACCAATCAGTACAGCGGTGTTTAAATGTGGAGCCAAGATCGGTGATTGGTCGCAGCCGATATTTAAATTTGGCGCCCAAATAGGTGATTGGTCGCGTGCAGCGCCTGCGACCAATCAGCGATTTTTAACACAAATTTCCGGTCCTTTGTAACACCATGCGGATACAGTGGAGACATCAGCGGCTAGGGTGTGAAGGGAGGACCGGGGAGCGGCGCTGCAAGTCCGGATACTTCTGCTGTGAGCGCCCGCTCATGTCCCGGGTTCTTGCAGCGGAAGTATCCGCACAGGCAGCGGCGCTGACATCCAATTGGTCGCAGACGCTATTTAAAATTGCCGCACAAATCGGTGATTGGTCGCTGTCTTGGCCCGCGACCAATGACTGATCTTGGCGCCAAAGTTAAACACTATTGTGCTGATTGGTCGCGGACGCTGACCGCGACCAATCACCGATTTAGGGCGCCAAATTTAAATATCGGCCGCGACCAATCACAGATCTTGGCTCCACATTTAAACACCGCTGTGGTGATTGGTCGCGGCCGATATTTAAATTTGGCGCCCAAATCGGTGATTGGTCGCGGGCAGCTTCGGCGACCAATCAGCACAGCGGTGTTTAAGTTTTGCGCTAAGATCAGTGATTGGTCGGGTCCGAAGACCGCGACCAATCATCGAATCGTCTTGGTGAGGATCGGGGAGCGGTGCTGCCTATGCGGAAACTTCCGCTGCGAGAACCCGGGACATGAGCGGGCGCTCGCAGGAGAAGTATCCCGACCCGCAGCGCCTCTCCCCGGTCCTCCCTTCCGCATGGAGGTCAGCGGCGCCGGCGGTCTTTCCGCTGCTACCGGCCGGGAGATGAGCGCCTCGCGCCGCTCATCTCCCGGCTGCATCTCCGTCCCGCAGATGGGTCCGGCGGTCGGGTTCCTTCTGCTGTTGCCGGCCGGGAGATGAGCGCCTCGTGCCGGTCATCTCCCGGCTGCATCGCCGCTGAGCTCCGTTCCGCAGATGAGCTGCTAACGGCCGCCATCTTTTTTCAGAAATCCCGCGGCGCTGATTGGCCGCTGGCGGACCAATGAGCAACGCGGGATTTCCTGGACAGACAGACAGACAGATAGACAGACAGACAGACAGACAGACGGGATAAGATGATTATATATATAGATATATATATATCTATATATACACTGCTCAAAAAATAAAGGGAACACTTAAACAACAGAATATAACTCTAAGCGAATCAAACTTCTGTGAAATCAAACTGTCCACTTAGGAAGCAACACTGATTGACAATCAATTTCACATGCTGTTGTGCAAATGAAATAGACAATAGATGGAAATTATTGCAATTATCAAGACACCCTCAATAAAGAGTGGTACTGCAGGTGGGGACCAAAGACCACGTCTCAGTACCAATGCTTTCTAGCTGATGTTTTGCTCACATTTGAATGTTGGTTGTGCTTTCATACTCGTGTTAGCATGAGATGGAATCTACAGCCCACAGAAGTTGCTCAGACAGTCCAGCTCATCCAGGATGGCACATCAATGCGAGCTGTGGCAAGAAGGTTTGCTGTGTCTGTCAATGTAGTGTCCAGAGGCTGCAGGCGCTACCAGGAGACAGGCCAGTACACCAGGAAAAGTGGAGGGGGCAGTAGGAGGGCAACAACCCAGCAGCAGGACTGCTACCTCTGCCTTTGTTCAAGGAGGAACAGGAGGAGCACTGCCAAAGCCATGCAAAATGACCTCCAGCAGGCCAAAAATGTGCATGTGTCTGCACAAACGGTTAGAAACCGACTACATGAGGGTGGGATGAGAGCCTGACGTCCACAGATGGGGGTGTAGGATGCTTTGCAGCCCAACACCATGCAGGACACTTTGCATTTGCCACAGAACACCAGGATTGGCAAAGTCGCCACTGGCGCCCTGTGCTCTTCACAGATGAAAGCAGGTTCACACTGAGCTCATGTGACAGACGTGACAGAGTCTGGAGATGCCGTGGAGAGCGATTTGCTGCCTGCAACATCCTTCAGCATGACCGGTTTGGCAGTGGGTGAGTAATGGTGTGGGGTGGCATTTCTTTGGAGGGCCGCACAGCCCTCTATGTGCTCGCCAGAGGTAGCCTGACTGCCATTAGGTACCAAGATGAGATCCTCAGACCCCTTGTGAGACCATATGCTGGTGTGGTTGGCCCTGGGTTCCTCCTAATGCAGGACAAGGCCAGACCTCATGTGGCTGGAGTGTGTCAGCTGTTACGGTAAGATGAAGGCATTGAAGCTATGGACTGGCCCGCCCGTTCCCCAGACCTGAGTCCGATTGAGCACATCTGGGACATCACGTTTCGCTCCATCCACCAACGTCACGTTGCACCACAGACTGTCCAGGAGTTGGTGGATGCTTTAGTCCTGGTCTGTTAGGAGATCCCACAGGAGACCATCCGAAACCTCATCAGGAGCATGTCCAGGTGTTGTAGGGAGGTCATACAGGCATGTGGAGGCCACACCCAATATTGAGCCTCATTTTTACTTGTTTTAAGGACATTACATCAAAGTTGGATCAGCCTGTAGTGTGTTTTTCCACTTTAATTTTGGGGGTGACTGCAAATCCAGGCCTCCATTGGTTAATAAATTTGATTTTCATTGATGACTTTTGTGTGATTTTGTTGTCAGCACATTCAACTTTGTATAGATCAAAGTATTCAATGAGAATATTTCATTCATTCAGATCTAGGATGTGTTATTTGAGTGTGTTATTTGAGTGTTCCCTTTATTTTTTTGAGCAGTGTATATTTATATATATATACAGTACAGACCAAAAGTTTGGACACACCTTCTCATTTAAAGATTTTTCTGTATTTTCATGACTATGAAAATTGTACATTCACACTGAAGGCATCAAAACTATGAATTAACACATGTGGAATTATATCCTTAACAAAAAAGTGTGAAATAACTGAAAATATGTCTTAGATTCTAGGTTCTTCAAAGTAGTCACCTTTTGCTTTGATGACTGCTTTGCACACTCTTGGCATTCTCTTGATGAGCTTCAAGAGGTAGACACCGGAAATGGTTTTCACTTCACAGGTGTGCCCTGTCAGGTTTAATAAGTGGGATTTCTTGCCTTATAAATGGGGTTGGTACCATCAGTTGTGTTGTGTAGAAGTCAGGTGGATACACAGCTGATAGTCCTATTATAGCTCTCACAATAGTGTCATATGCAATCCGTTGATGTTCATTTAAGGAGTTTCTCTTCTCTGTTGCCAACAATAATTCTTAAGATTTGTCATACTCTGGAACTTGTGGAACTTGAATTGCAGTCTGTGGCAAATTAAAGTCTGAAAACGTTTTTCCATGCAGTAGCAAGACATTTTGGACATGGCATAAGATTCGCAATTTTGACAATTTCCACTCGTGTTGTGAAGAAGTAAGCAGCAACCCTCGATTATATGTTCTTTGAAATTTGTCCAAAGTTGAGCCAGATTTGTAGGCGGTCCAAATATGCAAATGTAGGCAAATAATTCACGAAGTTGCTTAAGAATATGTAGGGTAACTGCGTCTTCTAAAGTAAGTCTCCACACAGTATCATCCAATAGAAGTCCTAAAGCCAAAGCTGCAGCTTTAAATGTATCATGCATGATGTTTTCAAATCGTCATAACTTGTAGCTCCTTTCACATGCAGTAGTAACAGCCGAAGGCAATATCTCTCTTGATCCTTGACACTAACAGTATACATGCGTCCAATTATTCTGCTAAGTCCTCATTGTCTTGGATTCCAAGTTTTTTTCCAAACGAAATGCTCTGGAATCTCTTGATACAAATACTGCCTTGCATTTTCGTCACGTTGGTTCTGCAAAAAACATTCCATTAATGTTGACCTCGTGCTTAAAGTTTTTGAGACATCTTTGACTTGAGCATCTTCAAAGAAATAAAGCTGATGTTGATTTGGTAAATGAATAGCTAAACGTATAATGGCATGGGACTGTGAATGCATTGGAAACGCAAATATAGAATCATAGAATCACAGAATGGTAGAGTTGGAGGGGACCTCCTGGGTCATCTGGTCCAATCCCCTGCTCAAAGCAGAATTCACTAAATCATCTCAGACAGATATCTGTCCAGCCTCCAAGCAGCTTCTGGAGCACTCACATATATTGAGTCAACAAAAGTTGATGATTCACCATGATTGACTGTTTTCTGTTGTATTTCAACGTTAGCTTTGTCATGCCCCTTGTAGATGTACTTGAAAAGATATTTTACACTTTTTATTGAAGCTCAGATTTCTGCGTTGATGTGACAGTTGAGGCTTTTTGATAAGTACGAGTTGTATGAAACTATCCATGAGTTATTCATAATTTTTTTGTTGCGAACAATGTTATCAATGTGTTGTCGCCGGTAGGATGGGTATCCATCCAAGTCTTTAACAGTGTGATGTTTGAACTCCTTTGGAAACCCTTTTATACACTTTCCGTTTTCCATGCATCGACTTTTTGGATTTGCTACACCGCATGGGCCATGAACCATATGAGAGACTACAATATTATACAGTTCAGGATACTTTTCTTGGTTAGGAATTTCAGCCCAAAATATGTTGTAGATTTCTTCCTCCATGCGAAACTTGGAATCTGCATCTAAGATAATTAGTATATGCACATGTGTGATACCTCGTTTCTGAAACTCTATGACGTGTACCATTGCTACAACTGTTCCAAAAAGCCCATTTTTGATGTCTTTCAAAAGGCTGCTGAGTTTCAGTGAAAATACGTGTGCGACTAAGTCCGGCCTCTGTTCAACTTGTTGCCAGGGTTCTGTATTTTCAGTAATTTCCGGCCATTTAGGATTACAGATCATTGTCACAAAAATGTCAGGTCTTCTATACTTTGTTACTATTGCCATTGCATCTTGATAACGCTGTTGCATGTTGCATGGGCTACGTTCAAACGACGACTGGAGAATTACTGTTTTTCCAAATGGAATTCCTGTTTTTGCAAATGTTCTTGAAGAACGCAGTAGTCTTCAACTTTAAGTTGTATTTGGTTCATTCGCATGAAATTTAGATGATTAGCTTCAATTTTAACGTATGCGTTGACTAAGTACTGTTGTGTCAGTTTCCCACCGTTTAAAACAGGATTGAAGTAATTTCAGACAGACAGAAAAAAACTGTAGTACTGCAGTTGTGTAATTCTTCCTGAAATTCCTTGCTGGTATAGGTTTTCATGCCACCCTTGATCACCTCTTGGAAAGAATAGCAGATACAGAAGAGCATCAAGGTTGCTGTGCAAAATGCTAATTCGCTGTGTCTTAGAAACCAAAGGATTGTTTTGGTCTGGCTTAAGATGGACTAATTTATCCCTTTAAAAAGGAGGCTCTCTGTCATCGTTTTGAAAAACAACTTCGACCTCACTTACACGTGGTTTGATATAAAGTCGGGGATCCTGTTTACGTTCTTGTTTAATGGCCATGACAGTAGAAGGCATTTCAGTCCCATTTTGTATAGCCCTCTGTTCCTCCTCAGCTTCGACGTCTTTTAGCATGCGATATGCGGCAGCAAATGGGCTGATTTATTGTAAATGTACGGCAATTTGGTTTATCAATTCAGCATCACACTTTTCGTTTTCTTTCAGGTTCATCCTTTGTACTGTAGCCTCATTTGTATCAAGGATGTATAAATGTGCAAATTTTGGTGGTTGTCCTATTTCTGGGTGAAGTGTTCCAGTGCGGTGGTAGATCTGGCCGTGAATTTTAAAACAATACGGTCTGAATCCAGAGGGCAGTGCAATGTTGGCACCAAATGAAGCAAAAGCATGAGAACTATTGATGCTTCTGATATTTTACATAAAATTTCTACTGTGTTGATGTGTTCCTTTCATCAACTGCTCAAACAGATCTGAGTAGTGAGGTCTCGGTAGCATAACTTTTCCTTCTTGGCAGCATTGAGTAAACTGATTGTCGGATGATTTTTCATCAAGAAAATTCAGAGAGTTGCATTTAGAGCACTGTAGTGTTCAATAATTGTAGTTTCGTTGTCTGTTACGTAACATGCAAGTTGTTGAATATTCTGCTGGGCTTGCCTTAGTTGGTAGAGCATTCACTTTTTATGAATTTGGCGATCGTGTTGTTGTCTGTTTGCTCTGGATTGTGGAGATTCATTCACCCGACGTTGTCTGTGGGATTCCGCATTGTGTTCCTGCCTAGCGGCAGTGTGGTGTGGTGTCTCCTGTTCCCGACGTTGTCTCTGTGATCAGCTACTTGTACCTGTCGTGTGGCAGTTTATTGTGGTGTTTCCTGTTGGCGACGTTGTCTGTGAGATTCCGCATCCTGGGCTTGTCTGGCAGCAGTTTGTTGAAGTGTCTCTTGCTCTCGACGTTGTAGTTGCCTTGCTGCTGCTGCTTTTCTGTCATCCTCATTGGCGTATTTTCGCTTACGACCTATTGGAAGACAGGAAGCATAAATTGTGATAGCGTACAGTAAAGAAGTATCTGTTCAGCGCGCTGTGACTGACAGAACTTGTTCAGTAAACGTGAGTGAACTATGTCGCACTGTGACTGACAGAACTTGTTCAATAAATGTGACTGAACTACGTGGCACTGTGACTGACAGAACTTGTTCAGTAAACGTGATTAAACTACGTGCCACTGTGACTGACAGAACTTGTTCAGTAAACGTGAGTGAACTATGTGGCACTGTGACTGACAGAACTTGTTCAGTAAACGTGAGTGAACTATGTGGCACTGTGACTGACAGAACTTGTCCAGTAAACGTGACTGAACTACGTGGCACTGTGACTAACAGAACTTGTTCAGTAAACGTGACTAAACTATGTGGCACTGAGACTGACAGAACTTGTTCAGTAAACGTGAGTGAACTATGTGGCACTGTGACTGACAGAACTTGTTCAGTAAACGTGAGTGAACTACGTGGCACTGTGACTGACAGAACTTGTCCAGTAAACGTGACTGAACTACCACACACTGTGACTGACAGAAATTGTTCAGTAAACGTGAGGGAACTACGTCGTACCGTGACTGACAAATCTTGTTCAGTAAAAGTGACTGAACTATGTGGCACTGTGACTGACAGAACTTCTTCAGTAAACGTGACTGAAATACATGGCACTGTGACTGACAGAACTTGTTCAGTAAACGTGACTGAACTATGTGGCACTGTGACTGACAGAACTTGTTCAGTAAACGTGAGTGAACTACATCACACTGTGACTGACAGAAATTGTTCAGTAAACGTGAGTGAACTACGTGGCACTGTGACTGACAGAACTTGTTCAGTAAACGTGAGTGAACTACGTGGCACTGTGACTGACAGAACTTGTTCAGTAAACGTGACTAAACTATGTGGCACTGTGACTAACAGAACTTGTCCTGTAAACTTGACTGAACTACATCACATTGTGACTGAAAGAACTTGTTCAGTAAACGTGAGTGAACTTTGTCCCACTGTGACTGACAGAACATGTTCAGTAAACGTGAGTGAAATATGTGGCACTGTGACTGACATAAATTGTTCAGTAAAAGTGACTGAACTAGGTGGCACTGTGACTGACCGAACTTGTTCAGTAAACGTGACTGAACTACGTGGCGCTTTGACTGACAGAACTTGTTCAGTAAACGTGACTAAACTACGTGGCACTGTGACTGACAGACCTAGTTCAGTAAACATGAGTGAACTATGTTGCACTGTGACTGACAGAACTTGTTCAGTAAACGTGAGTGAACTACATCACACTGTGACTGACAAAGCTTGTTCAGTAAGCGTGAGTGAACTACGACACACTGTGACTGACAGAACTTGTTCAGTAAACGTGAGTGAACTACATGGCACTGTGACTGACAGAACTTGTTCAGTAAACGTGACTGAAGTACTTGGCACCGTGACTGACAGAACTTGTTCAGTAAACGTGACTGAACTACTTGGCACTGTGACTGACAGAACTTGTTAAGTAAACGTAACTGAACTATGTAGCATTGTGACTGACAGAACTTGTTCAGTAAACGTGACTGAACTACGTGGCACTGTGACTGACAGAACTTGTTAAGTAAACGTGAGTGAACTATGTGGCACTGTGACTGACAGAACTTATTTAGTAAATGTGACTGAACTACGTGGCACTGTGACTGACAGAAATTGTTCAGTAAAGGTGACTGTACTAAGTGGCACTGTGACTGACAGAACTTGTTCAGTAAACGTGAGCAAACTATGTCGCACTATGACTGACAGAACTTGTTCAGTAAACGTGACTGAACTATGTGACACTGTGACTGACAGAACTTGTTCAGTAAACGCGAGTGAACTACATGGCACTGTGACTGACAGAACTTATTCAGTAAATGTGACTAAACTATGTGGCACTGTGACTGACAACTTGTTCAGTAAACGTGAGTGAACTATGTCGCACTGTGACTGACAGAACTTGTTCAGTAAACATGAGTGAACTACGTGGCACTGTGACTGACAGAACGTGTTCAGTAAACGTGACTGAACTACGTGGCACTGTGACTGACAGAACTTGTTCAGTAAACGTGACTGAACTACGTGGCAGTTTGACTGACAGAACTTGTTCAGTAAACATGACTGAACTAGGTCACGCTGTGCCTGGGGGTTAAATTCCACGCCAATATCCCTGATATCCGCCCAAGCGGGGTTTAAATTGCGCACCAATATCGCTGATTGGTCGCGCCCTGCCAGCCGCGACCAATCAGCGAAGTGGGGCTTAAAGGGGTTGTCCATTGCTTTAAATTAACCCCCCAATGTATCCCCCCGGGGCCCCTAATGAATTTCGTAAGTAACTCATGTTGCCAATGCTGCAGCCAGCTCTCGCACGCTCATCCTTTGAGAGAGCGCACGGTGGATGCCGGGTGTGAAACGATGGGGGATAACCCCGCCCACAACCCATCACTCACTGTGGAACGTGGAACAGGAGACCCCTGGCTGCAACCGCAAATAGTCGTGACGTAAGCGGAAGCAAGAGCCGGCTGCAGCCGGGGGTCACGTGCTGCCTGTGCCCGGTCAGTGATAGCGCCGCACACAGGCAGTTTTGGCAACATGAAGTATTTATGAAATTCATTAGGGGCCCCGTGGGGATACATTGGGGGGTTAATTTAAAGTAGCTGCGCCAATATCGCTGATTGGTCGCGGCCGGCCGTGCAAAATTTTTGAAAGCTTCATTAAAGAAGCAATTACGGAGCATCTTGATGCTAATAATCTTTTAATCCCGAACCAACATGGATTCATGAGGAATCGCTCCTGCCAAACAAACCTGATTGACTTCTACGAGGAGGTTAGCTCTCGGGTAGATCAGGGGGAACCAGTGGATGTCGTGTATCTTGACTTCTCAAAAGCGTTCGATAGCGTGCCACATAATAGGTTGGTATACAAAATGAGAATGATGGGGCTGGGGGAAAATGTCTGCAAGTGGGTAGCTAACTGGCTAAAGGATAGAAGGCAGAGGGTGGTTATAAATGGAATATACTCAAATTGGGTAAGCGTCACTAGTGGGGTACCACAGGGGTCTGTACTAGGTGCAATGTTATTTAATATCTTTATTAACGACATAGTCAACGGGATAAATAGTAAAATATCAATATTTGCAGATGACACAAAGTTATGTAAAACAATTAATACAAAAGAGGACAGTGCAGACCTACAGAGGGATTTGGATAAGCTGTGTAGGTGGAGCATTAAATGGCAAATGAGGTTTAACGAGCAGAAATGTAAGGTCATACATATGGGAAGAAAAAATGGAAGTCACCAGTACTCACTGAATGGGAAATCACTGGGGAATTCAGAGATGGAGAAGGACTTGGGCATCTTGATTGATAGCAAACTAAATTGGAGTGCCCAAAGTCAGGCCGCTGCTGTAAGGGCAAACAGGGTAATGGGATGTATCAGAAGAGGTATAGCTGCAAAGGATGAGAACATTGTTCTTCCACTGTACAAAGCACTGGTCAGACCACACTTGGAATACTGTGCTCAGTTATGGGCCCCAATATATAGAAAGGATATAAATGAGCTTGAAAAGGTACAAAGGAGGGCAACAAAATTAATAAAGGGAATGGAGGGACTGCAATACCCAGAGAGGTTGGCAAAACTAGGACTATTCAGCCTGGAAAAGAGAAGGTTGAGGGGGGACATAATAAATGTGTACAAATATGTTAGGGGACAGTATAGAGATCTTGCCCGGGATTTGTTCAAAAGGAGGGATATTACGGTAACAAGAGGGCATTCACTAAGACTGGAAGAGAAAAGGTTTCAGCACCAGCATAGGAAGGGGTTCTTTACGGTAAGAGCAGTGAGAATATGTTACTATGAAGCGTGGTTCAAATCCCGCGCCAATTAGCGGCCGGACTGCGCCTGTCACTGATTGGTCGCGAGCGGCTGGGGTGACCAATCAGCGACGAGGGATTTCCATTACAAACAAACAGACAGAATTAGACGATTTTATATATATATATCTATATATATATAGATATATATATATATCTATATATATATAGAAGGCCGCACAAAAGAACTCTGGTGAGCATCATGGTTATAGTATTTCAATATTTCAAAGAAGTAGCTAATGCATGGAAGTGAGTCAGCAGATGCTCATACACTAGTATACAAAAAGTGTTGAACACTTGGATAAATCATATTAGTTTTTATATCTGTGTTACCTTTCATTTATGTTATTTATCAGCTACTTACTTTTGTTACACTACGGGAAATTGTGGAAAAAAGGAAGCTGAGTTCGATATATTCCAGGTCCTTCCCAGAGTTCTTTATGCCTGTTCACTGGAAGATGTTTAGTTTCTTACGCTATCCACGTGCACTGCTTTACATCAACAGCTGGTTATAACTTAAAAATGACATTAAGGCCACGTTGAGTATTTGGTGAGTTTTTTACCTCAGTATTTGAAAGTCAAAACCAGGAGTGGAACAATCAGAGGAAAAGTATAATAGAAACATGTCACCACTTCTGTGGTTATCACCCACTCCTGGTTTTGGCTTATAAATACTAAGATAAAAACGTACAAATACTCAACGTGTGTATCATGCGGTCATGGTAACTACTGCATTGCGTGCCAGCTGGGCCAAAGTTCTGGGTGTTGTACCAGTGAAGGGGCATGGCCAACTGATGTGCGCGCTCAGTCTCCTCAAGTCTGGATTAAACATTATGAGAAGGAAGTGCTGAGTATACTAGGTGTCGGAGGAGTGTCTTGGTAGTGTAAAATTAATGAGTGTAGAGTGGGTCTAAAGATTGATTGCGTTGTAATGGGGATAATAAATGTTAGAAATTAGTAGGTGAATATGTGATAAGTGAAAAAATACTAAGTGTATGGAACATTAATAGTATAAGGTGAGTATAAAGAATAGGAAAAGCCCATATATAGTATATCTAGGGTAAAATTAAATAATATAGTAAGATCATACAGGGGAATATATGAACAGAATAAAATATCATAAATTTGCCAGTTTACAAAATTTACCATAAAGGCAAGATAACTAAAATAAGTATGCTAAGATAAAATGATGGGACTTGTGGTAGCACATACATGAATATGGAAGAAAAGATACAAAACAGCTATAGCAGAGACTGATAAAAACAACAGTATAATTTAAAATGTAATGCAATGCACTGTTGTACGGTGCATGTTGTTTGAAAGCAACAAAATTATGAGGACATTAGCCAAGATTTTTTCAAAAGGAATCTAAAGATTCAGCTCTTCCGACAAGGATACAACCTGCAGTAACCCTCGCTCCACTATACCGCTGCATGATTAGCTCTACCCTCACCTACTGTATCCTCACTCATCCCTTGTAGACTGTGAGCCCTCACGGGCAGGGTCCTCTCTACTTCTCTACCAGTCAGTGACGTGTATTGTTCATGATTATGGTACTCGTTTTTTTATTATCTAAGAAGAGAGAATGGGATGCGCCATTGAGCACCTTAGTGGGCGGCGCTCGGTTGCCACTCACTTCATGACGGTCATGTGATGGCACACGTGACCGCTTTATGGGAGTATTTAAAGGTCCTTTGGCTCAGCACTCCTCAGCCTCTTGATAAAGCTCTAAGACCTCCTAACAAAATGCATGTTGAGGCATTCTCTTTCCACCGCCTCCACCTGCAGTGCTCCATGACCCTTTTGGCCTGATCTTGGTAATACTCCAGGGTTTACTTTCCACTTTTGAATATATTTTGGCTTACTCATGCCTATTTACCTGTGTTTCGTATGTGGTCCCTGTTTATGTAGTCTGAACTACCTTTCATTATTTTGGCAGGTAGATTTCAGGCCTATCTGTTCTACTGCGCTGCAGCTTCTGGGTACACTGCACTTTTGTTGTCTGTATACATAATTTTATTTAATTGTTGTGTATTACATTAAAATAATTATGAATAAAATTAGCTTTTATGCGCCAGTCATACTCCTGTTCTCTCTTCTTAGAAATCTAGACTGAGTTGGCATTTCTCACGCTGGTCCTGGCACACCATTGACCGGGTATCCGGCGTTTTCTTTTTGTATTATGTATTGAACATTTTCTCTGTTATTCGTTTTTTATTATGTATACCCCTTTCACATGAAAATGGAATAAATGGTGCTATAATAATAATGATAATAATAATAATCTACAGTACTATATATCTGTTATGCTATCTGTAGAAAGATGGGATACTGTAACCATATTTATACAGGAATCATGGTTTTACTACTATTTCTATGATAAAAGTTGGATTATGATAATATATGCAGTAAGTACTATGCTTGTTTTGTTGTTGTATACAGTAGCTGCAGTAATATTGGTTCTATCACAGTATGTTTGTAATGAGCTTAGTTGTGATACCATATCTATGTAGCAAGTTTGGTTCTGTTACAGTGTTTATGTAGCAAGATTGGCCCTGAAGCCATATTTACTGTATTCATAATAGGGAACATATCATGTGTAAAAATGCTATTTACCAATATATATATGGTTAATCTATAGGTAAATAGCATTGAAATGCTACCTGAGGCCTCATTCAGACGTCCGTGTTACATGTAAATGTTTGTATCTATTTTTTTCATGGATACAACACGTACCAATCATAATTTATGCTGATGTTCACATGTACGTATTTATCACAAATGATCTGTCCATGCATTCTGACCCAAACGGATTCAGAATTGAGTTGATTTCCTATATAATATGTCACATTTCCAATGTCTTTTGTTTCAAAATGCTGATTCAGAATTTTAGTCATCTTTGCAATTTCTGTTTCCTCTTGATGAACCATAATCACATTGTCCATATATTAGAGAATATACATCCGCTTTCTGTCTGTACATTTTGTGTATAAACACAGATCTGCTAGACCTCCTTCTTAAATCCTTCTTCCAAAAAGACTGTTTATTTGGTGTTCCATGCTCTTGCCAATTACTTAAGACCATAGAGAGATTTTTGTAGTTTGCAAGCAAGATTCTCTTCACCCTATTTGATGTAACCCTCAGGTTGAGTCATGTACAAGTTCTCTTCAATGTCACCATTTAAAAAGGCAGTTTTGATGTCCAAATGTCTGACAAATATTTGTACAGTAGCTATATCCGTTAGAGTCATGAATGTGGTCTGCTTAACAACTGGAGGAAATATGGCATCATAATCTTCACCATATTTCTGAGAATATTCTTTTGCGACTAATCTTGCTTTGAATCTATGGACCTTGCCTTCAGAGTCATACTTAATTTTAAATAAACATTTACATTTGATTGCTTAGCGGCATTAATCCACTTCATTTTTTCATGGATAGATAGTTGTTGCATCTTATCCCATGACTGCGGCTCTCACTCAGGTAGTGTTTTGACAAAGTATGATAGACGCTTAGCTGGTATACCCTTGTTTGATCTTGACAATCTCCTGACTTCAAGCTCACCTGATTTTTCTGATGCTTTTTCAGTGGTTGAAAAACCTAACCAAACTTTTGCATCCCTTTTCTTGCTATTTGGAATTTATGACTGAGATTGTTGTTGTTTCAACTGGGCTACTGGTATAATGTAATGAAACTTGAGCGACACAAAGTTCTCATCAATCATTACATCTCTGCTTATTGTGACCTTGTTTGTTGCTGGGTGCAGGATTCTATATCCTTTCTGGGTTTCACTGTAGCCCACCGGGATACTCACTTTTGCATGAGATTCACACTTGGCACGTTTTTCTTTGGGAATATGTACAATACTTTACTTCTGAATATTCTTATGCATTGTAGTTCAGGTTTCTAGCTATTCCAATGATCAAATGTAATTTTCTCATTAGTTTTACTTGGTAGTCTGTTTTGCAGCTAGCAGGTTGTCATTATTGCTTCACCCCAATATGTTGTTGGCAAATCTGCATCAAATAGCATACTTCTTCCACTGGTTCCTTCTTTGTGCTACACCATTTTGTTTAGGATTGTATTGTACAGTGGTTTGTATCATGATTCCATTTTTCCTTAAAATGCTTTGTGCAGCTTCAGTACTTGAAGTGTCTGGGGTGTGCACGCGTCTTCTTGTGCAAAGTGGCTTCGGAGAGAAGTGGCAGTTATTTCAGAGGCAGTTAGTCAGGGCAGGAGTCAGGTAACAAACACTTTGACCACTTACTCTCCTTAAACTATGTTTCTGTTAGCTCTCACTTTTTCCTCTATAGTCCTCCACTTTCTAATAACCCCTCAAATCCCTACACCAAGTAAGAAACTCATCATCTCTCCCTCTATCCTCCCCATTCATCTCACCTCCTCCTCCAAATTATTCCTCAACATTCAATCCTGGATCTCCAAACACAGACAGCCACCTCATGCTCTCTCTTGCTCCCACCTGCTAACACTTTCTCTGCTCCTCCTCACTGCTGGAGATATTTCTCCAAATCCTGGTCCTCCTCGCCATATCCCCACAGTTACTTCTACCTCCTATCCACGACCTTCCTCAAACTGTCGCAACCCTTCTAACCTCATACCCATCCAACTAATACCCACCTCCTCAGCTATACTAACAGGAGCTCTATGGAACGCTCGCTCTGTCTGCAACAAACTTTCCTTCATCCACGATCTTTTCATTACAAACAAACTCTCCTTCCTCGCCATCACCGAAACCTGGCTCACCCCCTCTGACACAGCCTCCCCAGCTGCCCTTTCATATGGCGGATTCCACCTTTCCCATACCCCCCGCCCCAATGGAAAACATGGTGGAGGCGTAGGTTTCCTCCTATCAGAACTCTGCGCTTTCACCAAAATACCACTGCCACCCTCCGTTACACTCCCCTCTTTTGAGGTGCACTGTGTGCGCATCTATTCCCCCTCCAACCTCCAACTGGCCGTCGTTTACCGACCCCCAGGGTAAGCCACCACCTTCTTAGACCATTTCACTACCTGGCTGCTTCACTTCCTTTCCACTGACATCCCCACTATCATAATGGGTGACTTCAACATCCCCATTGACACTCCCCACTCGTCTGTCTCTAAGCTCCTATCCCTCACTTCCTCCTTTGGACTCACTCAATGGTCTTCCACACCCACCCACAAAGATGGCCACACACTGGACCTCATCTTCACCCGCCTCTGTTCCCTATCTAACCTCTCTAACTCACCACTCCCTCTCTCTGACCATAACCTCCTCACATTCTCTACCCTCTCCTCTCCGGGTGCACAATCCCCACTCCACAAACTCACACACCCTCGCAGAAATCTCAAACACCTTGACCTACACTCTCTCTCTGAATCCCTCCTTCCTCTCACAGACATAAATTCCTTGCACGATGCAGACGTTGCTGCTGCTTCATATAACACCACAATAGCTGCAGCTCTAGACTCGATCGCCCCTCTCACACACACCACACCTCGCACATTCAACAGGCAACCCTGGCACACTAAACTTACCAAAGAACTGCGCCGGGCCTCCAGGGTTGCGGAGCGGAGATGGAAAAGGTCTCACTCCATCGAGCACTTCATCGCATTCAAGCAATCCCTCACTAATTTCAAGTCCGCACTCACTACAGCAAAACAAACCTACTTCTCATCTCTCATATCCTCCCTATCTCACAACCCTAAACAGCTATTTAACACTTTCAACTCTCTCCTTCGTCCCCCAGCACCTCCTCCCTCTTCTCTCATCTCAGCCGACGACTTTGCCTCATTCTTCAAACAGAAGATTGACACCATCAGACAAAACTTTGGCCTAAAGTCCACACAACCCCTCCTCATATCTACTCAACCCTCCTCCTCCAAACCCCACTTCTCCACCATTACAGAAGGTCAAGTCTCCTCTTTACTCTCCAAATCACACCTCACCACCTGCGAACTTGACCCAATCCCATCCCACCTCATCACTAACCTCACCTCAGTCTTCATCCCAACCCTAACCCACCTCTTCAATCTATCACTAACAACCAGAGTCTTCCCCTCATGTTTCAAACATGCCGCAATCACACCCATCCTCAAAAAGCCCTCCCTTGACCCTTCCTCTCTGACCAGCTACCGCCCCATATCACTCCTCCCCTTTGCCTCAAAACTTCTAGAACAACATGTCCACCTTGAACTGTCCTCCCACCTCTCCTCCTGCTCCCTCTTCGACCGTCTACAATCTGGCTTCCGACCGCATCACTCGACTGAAACTGCCCTGACCAAAGTCACCAACGACCTACTAAATGCCAAATCCAAGCGACACTACTCCATCCTCCTCCTTCTGGACCTGTCATCTGCCTTTGACACAGTGGACCATTCCCTCTTACTCCAGATTCTCTCATCTCTTGGCATCACGGACTTGGCTCTATCTTGGATCTCCTCATACTTAACAGACAGGACATTCAGCGTCTCCCACTCACGCACCACCTCCTCATCTCGCCCCCTATCTGTCGGTGTCCCCCAAGGTTCAGTTCTAGGACCTCTGCTCTTCTCCATCTACACCTTCGGCCTGGGACAGCTCATAGAGTCTCACGGCTTTCAGTACCACCTCTATGCTGACGACACACAGATCTACCTCTCTGGACCCGATATCTCCTCCCTACTAACCAGAATCCCACAATGTCTGTCCGCCATCTCATCCTTCTTCTCCGACAGGTTTCTAAAACTCAACATGGATAAAACAGAGCTCATCATCTTTCCACCCTCTCATTCACATCCGACCTATCCATCAACGTCAATGGCTGTTCACTCTCCCCAGTCCCACAAGCTCGCTGCCTTGGGGTAACCCTGGACTCTGATCTCTCCTTCAAGCCACATATTCAAGCCCTTTCCACCTCCTGCCGACTCCAACTCAAAAACATCTCCCGGATCCGTGCATTCCTCAGCAAAGACTCTGCAAAAACACTAGTGCATGCCCTCATCATATCCCGCCTCGACTACTGCAACCTCCTGCTCCGTGGCATCCCTTCCAACACTCTTGCACCTCTCCAATCTATCCTAAACTCTGCTGCTCGACTAATCCACCTGTCCCCCCGCTATTCCCCGGCCTCTCCTCTCTGTCAATCCCTTCACTGGCTCCCTATTGCCCAGAGAATTCAGTTCAAAACTCTAACCATGGCATACAAAGCCATCCACAACCTGTCTCCCCCATACATCTGTGACCTAGTCTCCCGGTACTTACCTGCACGCAACCTCCGATCCTCACAAGATCTCCTGCTCTACTCCCCTCTTATCTCCTCCTCCCACAATCGTATACAAGATTTCTCTCGTGCTTCCCCCCTACTCTGGAACTCTCTACCCCAACATATCAGACTCTCGCCGACCGTGGAAACCTTCAAAAGGAACCTGAAGACCCACCTCTTCCGACAAGCCTACAACCTGCAGTAAACACCACTGCACGACCAGCTTTACCCTCACCTACTGTATCCTCACCCATCCCTTGTAGACTGTGAGCCCTCGCGGGCAGGGTCCTCGCTCCTCCTGTACCAGTCGCTGACTCGTTTTGTTAAGATTATGTAAATGCTTTTGTTATGTATATCCCTATCACATGTAAAGCGCCATGGAATAAATGGCGCTATAATAATAAATAATAATAATAATAATATTCTTCAGTAATGGCACTTTAACCTTTTGATGATTATTTTGCCTTTTCAGCTGATCATTCTAGCTTTCCTGACTTTGCACTCAGCCTTTAGGTGTCCTGATTTCTTACAGACAAAACACTCACATGTTTCTTGCAAATAACTTTTATTATTAAGTTTTTAAAGTGGATTCTGCTTTGGATTCCCACTGCTGCTTACAATTTCTGTCTTTCACTTATACTCATCTACAAGCTTTTCTCTGACATACTCAAATGTAAGCTCATAATCTGGGTGCGCATCTAATGCAGTTACAAGTGTGTCATAGCTTTCTGGTAGACCGCTTAGTAGTAGTGCAGCAACATGGAAATTCTTTAGATCTTCTCCAATGATCCGCAGGTGTTCCACAATTTCTAGAGTATTTCTTATTTAATCCTGCATATCTTGGCCCTTATTTAGCTTTACTAATATGGCGTTCTCATTAAATAGTGCTTATTGCTGAGATTTATTCTTTCATGCATTTTCTTCAGCTGTTTCCACATTTATTTTACAGTTTCGCATTTACATACATGCACAATCTGATCATCATCTATATTGAGGGATTGCTTTGAGCTTTTTTATCCCTCTGTACCCAGTCTTTTGGTAGTGGGTCAGGTCTAGACGTCTGTGTGTATTTACATGTACCTTGTCAGATTCAGCACTGTGGACTTCACAGAGTCACTGTTGGCTGCCATCTTTTCTTCTTCTTAGTACAGTGTTTTTCTCTCTCCTCTTGGCTGTATTCTGGGTCTTTGGGTTTCAGGGCCCATAACCTGTTGGCAGTGGATTAATCTCTGTACTGTCCAGCCATTCAACAGTGAATATACAGTACAGACCAAAAGTTTGGACACACCTTCTCATTTAAAGATTTTTCTGTATTTTCATGACTAGGAAAATTGTACATTCACACTGAAGGCATCAAAACTATGAATTAACACATGTGGAATTATATACTTATCAAAAAAGTGTGAAACAACTGAAAATATGTCTTATATTCTAGGTTCTTCAAAGTAGCCACCTTTTGCTTTGATGACTGCTTTGCACACTCTTGGCATTCTCTTGATGAGCTTCAAGATGTAGTCACCCGAAATGATTTTCACTTCACAGGTGTGCCCTGTCAGGTTTAATAATTGGGATTTCTTGCCTTATAAATGGGGTTGGGACCATCAGTTGTGTTGTGCAGAAGTCTGGTGGATACACAGCTGATGGTCCTACTGAATAGACTGTTTTAATTTGTATTATGGCAAGAAAAAAGCAGCTAAGTAAAGAAAAATGAGTGGCCATCATTACTTTAAGAAATTAAGGTCAGTCAGTTCAAAAAATTGAGAAAACTTTGAAAGTGTCCCCAAGTGCAGTTGCAAAAACCATCAAGCGCTACAAAGAAACTGGCTCACATGAGGACCGCCCCAGGAAAGGAAGACCAAGAGTCACCTCTGCTTCAGAGGATAAGTTTATCCGAGTCACCAGCCTCAGAAATCTCAGGTTAACAGCAGCTCCGATTAGAGACCAGGTCAATGCCACCCAGAGTTCTAGCAGTAGACTCATCTCTTCAACAACTGTTAAGAGGAGACTTTGTGCAGCAGGCCTTCATGGTAAAATAGCTGCTAGGAAACCACTGCTAAGGACAGGCAACAAGCAGAAGAGACTTGTTTGGGCTAAAGAACAGAAGGAATGGACATTAGACCAGTGGAAATCTGTGTTTGATCTGATGAGTCCAAATTTGAGATCTTTGGTTCCAACCACCGTGTCTTTGTGCAACGCAGAAAAGGTGAACGGATGGACTCTACATGGCTGGTTCCCACCGTGAAGCATGGAAGAGGGGGTGTGATGGTGTGGGGTTGCTTTGCTGGTGACACTGTTGGGGATTTATTCAAAATTGGAGGCATACTGAACCAGCATGGCTACCACAGCATCTTGCAGCGGCATGCTATTCCATCCGGTTTGCGTTCAGTTGGACCATCATTTATTTTTCAACAGGGCAATGACCCCAAACACACCTACAGGCTGTGTAAGGGCTATTTGACCGAGAGGGAGAGTGATGGGGTGCTACGCCAGATGACCTGGCCTCCACAGTCACCAGACCTGAACCCAATCAAGATGGTTTGGGGTGAGCTGGACTGTAGAGTGAAGGCAAAAGGGCCAACAAGTGCTAAGCATTTCTGGGAACTCCTTCAAGATTGTTGGAAGACCATTTCCGGTGACTACCTCTTGAAGCTCATCAAGAGAATGCCAAGAGTGTGCAAAGCAGTCATCAAAGCAAAAGGTGGCTACTTTGAAGAACCTAGAATATAAGACATATTTTCAGTTGTTTAACACTTTTTTGTTAAGTATATAATTCCACATGTGTTAATTCATAGTTTTGATGCCTTCAGTGTGAATGTACAATTTTCATAGTCATGAAAATACAGAAAAATCTTTAAATGAGAAGGTGTGTCAAAACTTTTGGTCTGTACAGTATATTTATTCAGGAACAAAAATTCCACAGCTTACAACTGGTATTTCATGTAGCTTAGGATCTTAGCGTCTTGTCAGTCAACTTGCAAAGTGAACGTAAAATGGGCTTTAGCTATGCACACACACTGAGTGAACAGGAACTTCCTGGTTTCTTTTTTTTTATTTTACAATGCTTTATTGGCAATATACTGTAACTCTATTGCTGGAGACAGAAACTCTTGCACTATTAAACAGTAATAAATAGTAGTTGTTGCAATATATCTAATAATAAGCATTATTCAAATATGGGTTCCCTTTGCAGAAATACAGTATATTGATAAGAATATATGACACATATGATTCATCATTGCCTTACTTCTACATTGCATTATTGTAAATATTGTTTAAGTGTTACAAAATAGTGTGATGATGTTGCAATATTTAATAACACATCAATGGGTTTTTCAATGAAATTATCTGGTTTACCTGTTCGAAGATATTTGTCTGGTGTCAGCCTGATCTCTAGGATTTTCCCTTTGCATTTACTTCTTTTGCAGACAAGAATTAAAGGGCTAAAGTTCTGATTTGGAAGTGCACTGTATATTTGCCAAAATGGCCAACAAAATTGGTCAATTCTACCATCTCAGGAGGAGACAAAGGCACAACAGATGGATTACTAAGTAAGCATCTTTTGCTAGCACATGTAACATGATAACATCAAGGCAACATCTGGATAAAGAAGTCTACCTTGTGATTAAATCTTCATGTATTAGGTGTGCATTGCCATTGATCCTGCAGTACATCCATCCTATTACTAATTTATTGTTCCTGAGAAAGTTGGGGTTTTGTCATGTCGCAATTATCATAAATCAATTTTTATGCTGGTTCCTGTACAAGGCTGCCTAAAGCACTTTCCTGGTAATGCCATGATGTAAAATTAGGATATCATTTTCCGCCATGTTATTTTTTTGAACTGTGTTTATGATGCTAGTAAGACATGAGTCAAGATAATTTCATGGTGTAACTTTTAAAACATAGAAATCATCCAACACTACATTAAGTAATGTTCTCTAACAGTTTTGTGAATGCAGAACTGATGATTAGCTACAATAGTCATAATAAAAAAGATGATATACAACGCCCTGTGTGATATACTGCCATCTAGGGTTGAATGTAGAATTAACATTAGGAAATCTTTTATGTAATGGAATATATTCAAGAAATGAACAGCAAACCTATGTACTATAGTATAGAAGGTAAGCATCAGTAATATCTGCTTTTTATATCATTGACACTGTAGGAGTTACACTCCTGTTACACTGATGAAGACAATGTAGACATATGCATAATCAACTGATTCTCATAGATGTGAAGAGGATCACTTGTTTAGGTAAAACAATAGTGTTTCAGGTATACAGTACTTAACCAGTAATTACATACTGTGTGCACAATTATTAGGAAATTGAGTACTTTGACCATATCATAATTTTTATGCAGATTTTCCAACTCCAAGCTGTATAAACTTGAATGCTTATTGGATGAAGCAGATCAGGTGATGTGTCTTTGTGTAATGAGGAGGATGTGACCTAAGGATACAGCACACTTTATCAAGGTGTGCAGAATTATTAGGCAGATTGTTTTCCTCAATCAAAATGGGTCAAAAAAGAGATTTATCTGAGTCTTAGAAGTCCAAATTTGTACAAGTCTTACAAGGGGATGCAGCACTCTTGATATTGCTAAGAAATTGGGGCGTGATCACAGAACCATGAAAAGTTTTGTAGCAAATAGTCAGCAGGGTCGCAAAAAATGTATTGAGAAAAAAAAGACTCACATTAACTGCCAAAGATCTGAGAAGAATCAAACGTTAAGTGACCAGGAAGCCATTATCCTTAAGTGCTGTCATATTCCAGAATTGCAACCTCCCTGAAGTGCCCACAAGTACAATGTACTCAGATACATTGCCAAGGTGAGGAAGTCTGAAACCCGACCACGACTGAACAAGACACATAGTATGAATTCTATTCTTATTTTGTTGTTGGTTACACACATTGAATTGATCAGTTCAGCTACCTGGATCCAGAAGTTTTATTTTTATTGATGGGCAAGACCACCCAGTATGGGACATTGAGCCCTCCTTAATACCATACCTGCAGCAATTATTGAGGGTAAATGTTTTACTTGTATAAATTATCAGGAGTTCTACACAATCTTGTTAATGTTTTAATACAATTTTTCATGTATGAGAAGACGCATGGAAAGTTCATGTTACACAGGCACAGCAAAGATGGTGTTAAGGACTCATAAGTGAATTCTCAAAACTATAGATCAGACTGGGCAGCAGACTGGGTATTGCCAGATGGCAAATGGATCACAAACGACAAGGTCAGCAGGGCATGCAGGCCAGCAAAAAAGTGGAGCAGGAAGCAAAACATGAAGCAAAGACAGATGTCAGGATACATAGGAGAACAGAAGATTTATAGGAATCTAATAACCTCCAGAAGGGATTCACTTAACTACAGGGATAACAGAGAATTATATGCAGTTAACAAGATAGCACTAATGTTTTTGCAACTGATTAATGCTTGCAAAAGGTGTGGTTACATAGAGGAGCCATAGATGAATAGATAATCTGGTAACTGTATTGCAAAGTTATGGTTTATTGTACAAATGTACGCAAATAGTAACTTTGTAGAAAGAAAATCGTTAACTGCCAGATGTCAGTGAATGAATGGCTACTGGTTCTTACTTGCAGAGGTGAGCTTCTTACATAAATAGTACAAATATATAGTATTTGATACACTGCCAATTTTGCAAGTTTTCCCATCTATAAAGAATGGAGAGGCCTGTAATTTAAATCGTAGGTACACTTCAACTGTGAGAGACTGAATCTATATATAAAAACCAGAAAATCACATCGTATCATTTTTACATAATTAATTAGCATTTCATTGCATGAAGTAAGTGTTTGATACAATAGAAAAACAGAGCTTAATATTTGGTACAGAAACCTTTGTTGCAATTACAGAGGTCAGACATTTCCTGTAGTTCTTGGCGACGTTTGCACACACTGCAGCAGGGATTTTGACCCACTCCTCCATACTGATCTTCTCCAGATCTTTCAGGTTTCAGGGCTGATGCTGGGCAACATTGAGTTTCAGCTCCCTCCAAAGATTTTCTATTGGATTCTGGACTGGAGACTGACTAGGCCACTCGAGGAACTTGAAATGCTTCTTGCTAAGCTACTCCTTAGTTCCTAACCTTTCTCAGAATTATCCTATTCCTTATCCCATGAGGCGAGATCTTGCTTGGAGCCCCAGACCAAAGAAGATTGACAGTCATCTTGTGTTTCTTCCATTTTCTAATAATTGTGCAAACAGTTGTTGCCTTTTCACCAAGCTGTTTGCCTATAGTCCTGTAGCCCATCCCAGCCTTGGGCAGGTCTACAATTGTGTCCCTTGTGTCCTTAGACAGCTCTTTAGTTTTAGCCATGTTGGAGAGGTTGGAGTGTGATTGATTGATTGTGTGGACAGGTGTCTTTTATACAGGTAACAGGTTCAAACAGATGCAATTAATACAGGTAATGAGTGAAGAGTAGGAGGGCTTCTTAAAGAAAAACTAACAGGTCTGTGAGAGACAGAATTATTGTTGGTTGGTAGGTGATTAAATATTTATTTTATGCAATAAATGGCAAATTAGTTATGTAAAAATCATACAATGTGATTTTCTGGATTATATTTTTAGATTTTGTCTCTCACAGTTGCAGTGTACCTACGATAAAAATTACAGACCTCTCCATTCTTTGTAGGTGGGAAAACTTGGAAAATCTGCAGTGTATCAAATACTTATTTTCTCCACTGTATAAGAAAACTAGAAAATAGCTTTCTGTGATGCATTACCTTAATTGCAGTAGTGACTGAGGTGTATAGAACACTGAAAACAACTGACAATCTGGAAAGTTTATTAGCAGGGATACAGTGGGTGTAGGCTAAGCTGGACTGAGCTTGGAGATAAAGGCTAATAGTTGAGTGGAAATCTGGAGTAGAGGTAAATAATGAGACAACTGGCTGAGTCTTTAGCAAAGAGAAAGGTGAAGCAACTTCTGACAAGCACATAGTTGCAGAGAGACATGTGACCTAAATACTCAGGCAGCACATGACTCTCTGAACTGACCTTAAAAGGGTTACCAGTATAAACTGCCATTAAAAGCCATAAAGGGAACCTGCTAAAAGGGAAACAAGACTTGGCAAATGAGCTGGTACAGGTGACTTTCAAAAGCCTGTAGCGAAAGAAAGAAGATGCTTGGCATTTAACCTCTTGAGAATGATTAGAGCCCAGCATCTCTTTTCAGGACCACATCCCTTCCAGTATATCAAGTAGAAATGATTCCCACGTACATTTTACAGTTCAGAATTTCATTGATGTTATACTCCATATTAAGATAAATGGCAGAAGCAGGGGCTACCTTGACAGATGGAGAAATGTTATTGAGGACCAGAGTATATAGTAAAAAAAAAAAAAAAAGGCGTTAGAAATTTTTAGGAAAGGAGGATATTTCAGATGGAAAGTGACCAAATGTATTTGCTGAATAATCTGAAATGGACTAATATACTTAGGAGCCAACATCTTGCAATGAATCTTTAACTGGATATTTTAGGTGGAGAAGCCAAACCTTATAACCAGGAGAAATGTTGTGAACAGGTAAACTGTGTCTACTAAAAACAAAAAAATGACCTGCACCTACGAACAGAATAAAGCTAGTGTGAACCGGTGCAAGCTGCCATGACTACATAATAAGGTTATGCACACGTGGTAGTAAACACGATGGTAAAGGATCTATCTATGATAAAGCAGCACAAACACCACCCGGTTTCTGGTCAGCTATAGTATCCAGCAACACAGGCCCTAGAGGCTTCAACATGATCTGGTTATACCCTGAAGGTAAAAACTAGAGAAGACAACTTGGACCTGGTTCCCTAAAAGGTTGTCGAATGTATCATACAGTATACCTCCTAAGGAATCGAGGGAGAGTGCAGCATAAGAAAGAAACCCAAGCAGTACACTTATCTGACTGTTCTGGATACTGTAAGCAGAATCCACTAAAGACTATCACATGCAGAGAAGACCAGCAGGGAGTAGGTTTAAATAGTAGCACCTGCAGTATGATAGGACAGGCTTAATAACAAATGAAAAAAAGAATGGACAAAGGCAAAAGGTAATCAGCACCCAGACAGTGATAGAACCGGATTTGGCTAAGCGGACAGAGACAGTGACTGAAGAGCACAGGACTGCCGCATTGAATCCCGGGCATGACAAATATGCAAACAAAAGAATACAACAGCACCCTGTAAGCACTAAGATGTAGGCAAACATTGAATGTATGAAATGTAAACTGCATTACTGCTATATAAAATATACTTATAAAAAAGAAGGTACTTTGCGCATAAATTGGCTAATTGTATGCCCATCAACATTGTCATGTATGCCCATCAACAACGGTAAGATGACCTTTCTTTGATGGGACCTAAACCTAATATTTATCAAACATGCCTCTCCCAGATTATAAGCCTACAAATTTAATGGGCATCCAACATTAATTAAAAACACCCTTAGGTAGATGGGAGGAGAGCACAGTCAGAAAAGAAGGCAATCACAACCACCAATAGTAAACTACCGAAATTAATTGGCCAATTTATGTGCTAAGTACCTTCATTTTTAGAAGTATATTCTGTATAGTAATAATGCAGTTCAACTGGATTTGTCAGTACTCTTCCTCATTTTAGATGCCATTGCAGCCAAATTCTATTGCATCTCAGTAATTTTGTGATAAAACTGCTCCTTCACCAGTAGCAGAGTCATCCATTTCAAGGAATCTGGTAAGAAAGCAACCAGTTCTGGAAAAAGTGTTCTTCCAAGTGAGGGCCAAAAGAGAAGATACCTCTTGAGAGTAATTTTTTTATGGACTGGGGGTAATAGTTTGCAAAGGATTCTTAGGAAGGTTTTCAGACCAGCGGATTGTAGAAAATCCAAAATAGCAGAAACTTTCTCTTGGTTCATATGATGTACTCAGTATGAGATGATATATTTAAGAAACAGTTATTCATCTCGCTCAAAATTAATTTTTCTGGCTTACCATAAGGCTATGTGCCCACGACGCAGAAATGCTCTGGATTTTTCCTCAGCGTTTCTGCATCTCCCTGGCAGAAAAAACGCATGCGGATTGTACATGCGTTTTTCCTGCCAGGGACATGCGGATGTGAAGCGTTCTTCACATGCATTTCCGCATGAGGGTTGACAAGCGCTTTCCAAGCGATTTTAGCATGACAACTTGACAACTTGCTCACACTATATAAATCCATACAAACGGCATGGATTTATATAGTGTGACTTTAAAGAATGGTAAAAAATAATAAAATAAATCTATACTTACTTTTCGATGGCCCCCGGAGTCTTTATCCGATGCGTCTCGGCTTGACGGCAGCTCGCGGTGGACTAAAGGACCTGCCGACGTCAGCGGTCGCGTGACCCATCACATGACTAAATTACGTCACGACCGGTCCTTTTCAGACCATAGCAAGTTGCCGGCAAGCCGAGACGCATCGCTATGGGGACCGGGGGCCATCAGAAGGTAAGTATAATATTTATTTTTTATTTTATTCTTTTTTTTACAGGTACTATGGTGCCCGGGTACTGAGGAGAGTCTCCTTTTCTCCATACCCTGGTACCATCCGCACATTGAAACACTTGGATTCCGCATCTGCAGATGCAGTGATGCGGAATCCATGCGTTCCAATGCAAGTCAAGTCAATGGCGGCAAAAACGCCGCATTTACCCAAAATAATTGGTATTGCTGTGGATTTTTCCGCAATGATAATCCGCAGCGAAAATTTCCGCAGCATGTGCACAGCACATGCGGATTATCATTGGGGAACATGGCAGACCTTCTACCAAGCATTTTTTAAGTGTTTCTGCAGCGGAATTGCTGCTGCGGAAACGCTTAAAAAATGCATAGTGGGCACACAGCCTTAAGATGATTTTTGGCTGAGCCTCTTCAAACTAGAATGGACATAAAGATGATATGAGTCCAGGTCTCTGGAGAACATTAGGGTTTCATCCAGATAGACTAATGCATAGTGATACAGGAAATCACTGAAAATGTAATTTAAGACATTCAGGACCAATCACAGCTGCACCGGCTTGCATAAACTGAAAGGCAGTGTGGGATATTTATAAAGAATGTGGTTTTCGATTGGCTGCTATTTTTAACCCCTTAATGGTGGGAGCATTTTACATTTTTGCATTTTCATTTTTTGCCCCCCTTTTCCCAGAGCCATAGCCTTTTAATTTTTCGGTCAATATGGCCATATGAGGGCTTATTTTTTGTGAGACAAGTTGTACTTTTAAACGGCATCACTGGTTTTACCATGTCATGTACAGGAAAATGGAAAAAAATTCCAAGTGCGGTGAAATTGCAAAAAAAAATGCAATTCCACGGTTGTTTTTTGTTTTTACCACATTTCCTAAGTGTGAAAACTGACCTGCCATTATTATTCCATTATTATTCTCCGGGTCATTACGAGTTTGTAGATACCAAACATGCATAGGTTCTTTTTTATTTAAGTGGTGAAAATAAATCCAAAGTTTGGTAAAAAAAAAAATGGTGCCATTTTCTGAGGGGACGGGTGAGGGCTTATTTTTTTCACGCCGAGCTGACGTCTTTATTGATACCATTTTAGGGTAGATCTGATGTTTTGATCGCCCGTTATTGCATTTTATTTCAATGTTACGACGACCAAAAAAACATAATTCTGGCGTTTAGAATTTTTTTCTCGTTACGCCGTTTACTGATTGGAATAATTCTTTATTTATATTGATAGATAAGGTGATTCTGAATGCAACGATACCAAATATGTGTATTAGAGATGAGCGGTGTTCGACTAGAACTGTTCGCCAATCTCAAATTCGAGCTGTTTTGGGCGGTGTTCGAGTTGTTCGACGAACCCGAATGATTTGCAAAAAATTCGGCTGTTCGAGGTTATGTTCGATAACTGTTCGTGCACCAAAAGCGTGTCCTGCATGTCTGGCGCTATTTAGAGCACCAATCATGCAGGGATTGTCTGCCACTCACTGTAATGCCACAGCCATGGTGGTTGTGGCATTAGAGTGATTGCCCAAATCGATGGGAACTGTGCTCACAGTGAAACATGAAAAGCCGGCAATTCAGCAGCGGCATACACCGGTACCCGACAATTTAGAACCGAAAGAATAGAGCTTCACACATGCACCGTCTCTTTAAAAAAGCCGGCGGCAATTCAGCAGCGGTACCCGACAATTTAGAATGGAAGGAATAGAGCATCACACATAGATTAGATAGATAGAAACATGTCAGTCACATATATAAGAAGTACAGTGACAGTGTTGATTACTGTACTTGTCATTTAGTGTTAAAATAAAGGATTTATTTAAAAAAAAATAAGCGTGGGGTTCCCCTTAATTTTAGGCTCTAGCGGAGGTTAAGCAGACGGCTGGGGCAGATGTTTGAAGCCTGGGAAGGGGGTAATACCCATGGAGCTTCCCAGGCTACTAATATCAGCCCCCAGCTGAATGCCTAGCCTTTACTAGCTATTAAAATGGGGGACCCCCCAAAAAATTGACGTGGGGTCCCCCCTATTTTAATAGCTAGCAAAGGCTAGGCAGACAGCTGGGGGCTGATATTAATAGCCCAGGAAGGGTGCCATGAATATTGGCCCCCTCCCAGGCTAGAAACACCAGCCGTCAGCCACCCCAGAAATGGCACATCCATAGGATGCGCCAATTCTGGCACTTAGCCTCGCTCTTCCCACTGCCCTGTAGCGGTGGCAGTGGGGTAATAGGGCTGGGGTTGATGTCAGCTTATAATACCAGCTGACATCAAGCTCAGGTTAGTAATGGAGAGGCGTCTATAAGACACCCCCATTACTAACCCCATAGTCAAAGTTAAAAAAAAACACAAACACCCAGAATAAAGTCCTTTAATTGAAATAAAGACACAATTCTTTATTGTTCTAAATTAAACCATACTTACCGTCACGCCCATTCCAGCTGAAGCCAACGATCCCCTGCAATAAAAGAAAAATAATAAAGCAACATCATCCTTACCTTTCCATGGTTCCCACGACAGCTTCAGCTCTGCTACATCGAGATGACAGGCTGGACCGCAGCAGAAAGCTGCCATCCAGCCTGTCATCCCGCGGACACTGAGAAGCGCAGGCATGCTTGCACTCCTCAGCGTCTCTCTGTGACGGCATCCAGATGAGCCGAGGTCATGTCCAATGAACTCGGCTCACCTCATGCACGTCACTGACAGCGTGGGAAAATTCTCACGCTGAAGCGCTGAGTGCAGGAGAATTCTCCCACGCTGTCAGTGACGTGCATAAGGTGAGCTCATGTCCAATGAACTCAGCTCACCTCATGCACGTCACTGACAGCGTGGGAAAATTCTCCTGCACTCAGCGCTTCAGCGTGAGAATTCTCCCACGCTGAAGCGCTGAGTGCAGGAGAATTTTCCCACGCTGTCAGTGACGTGCATGAGGTGAGCCGAGTTCATTGGACATTAACTTGGCTCATCTGGATGCCCTCACAGAGAGACACTGTGGAGCGCAAGCATGCCTGCGCTTCTCAGTGTCTGCGGGATGACAGGCTGGATGGCAGCGTTCTGCAGGTCCAGCCTGTCATCTCGATGTAGCAGAGCTGGAGCCGTCCTGGGAACCATGGAAAGGTAAGGATGATGTTGCTTTATTATTTTTCTTTTATTTCAGGAGATCGTTGGCTTCAGCTGGAATGGGCGTGACGGTAAGTATGGTTTAATTTAGAACAATAAAGAATTGTGTGTTTATTTCAATTAAAGGACTTTTTTCTGGGTGTTGTGTTTTTTTTAAATACTTTGCTAGAAATTCATGGTGGTCATGTCTAATATTGGCGTGACCCCATGAATTTCGGGCTTAGGGCCAGCTGATAATGCCAAGCTGGCCCTAACCCCTTTATTACCCAGTGAGCCAACGCATCAGGGCCCTGGATGAGTTGGGTACAGCGCCAGAAGATGGCGCTTCTATGAACGCGCCATTTTCCGGGGTGGCTGCGGACTGCAATTTGCAGCGGGGGTGGCCCAGAAAGCTTGGGCCTCCCTGCGCTGCGGATTCCAGCCCCCAGCTGCCTAGTTGTACCTGGCTGGACTCAAAAACAGGGCGAAGCCCCACGTCAGTTTTCTTTAAATTATTTCATGAAATAATTAAGAAAAAAAGGGCTTCCCTATATTGTTGTGTCCGGCCAGGTACAAATAGGCAGCTGGTGGTTGGGGGCAGCCCGTTCCTGCCTGCTGCACCTGACTGGACACAAATATAGTGCGAAGCCCAACGTCAATTTTTTTTTAATTATTTCATGAATTTCCTGAAATAATTTAAAAAAATTGAAGTGGGGCTTCGCACTATATTTGTGTCCAGCCAGGTACAGCAGGCAGGAACGGGCTGCCCCCAACCACCAGCTGCCTATTTGTACCTGGCCGGACACAACAATATAGGGAAGGCCTTTTTTTCTTAATTATTTCATGAATTTCATGAAATAATAAAAAAAAATTGAAGTGGGGCTTTGCACTATATTTGTGTCCAGCCAGGTACAGCAGGCAGGAACGGGCTGCCACCAACCACCAGCTGCCTATTTGTACCTGGCCGGACACAACAATATAGGGAAGGCCTTTTTTTCTTAATTATTTCATGAATTTCATGAAATAATTAAAAAAAAAATACGTGGGGCTTCGCCCTGTTTTTGTGTCCAGCCAGGTACAACTAGGCAGCTGGGGGCTGGAATCTGCAGCGCAGGGAGGCCCAAGCTTTCTGGCCACCCCCCGCTGCAAATTGCAGTCCGCAGCCACCCCGGAAAATGGCGCGTTCATAGAAGCGCCATCTTCTGGCGCTGTACCCAACTCATCCAGGGCCCTGGTGCGGTGGCTCACTGGGTAATAAAGGGGTTAGGGCCAGCTTGGTATTATCAGCTGGCCCTATGCCCAAAATTCATGGGGTCACGCCAGTATTAGACATGACCGCCATGAATTTCTAGTAAAGTATTTAAAAAAAACACAACACCCAGAATAAAGTCCTTTAATTGAAATAAACACACAATTCTTTATTGTTCTAAATTAAACCATACTTACCATCACACCCATTCCAGCTGAAGCCAACGATCTCCTGCAATAAAAGAAAAATAATAAACCAACCTCATCCTTACCTTTCCATGGTTCTCAGGACGGCTCCAGCTCTGCTACATCGAGATGACAGGCTGGACCGCAGCAGAACGTTGCCATCCAGTCTGTCATCCCGCAAACACTGAGAAGCGCAGGCATGCTTGCGCTCCTCAGTGTCTCGCTGTGACGGCATAAAGATGAGCCGAGGTCATGTCCAATGAACTCAGCTCACCTCATGCACGTCACTGACAGCGTGGGAAAATTCTCACGCTGAAGTGCTGAGTGCAGGAGAATTCTCCCACGCTGTAAGTGACGTGCACGAGGTGAGCAGTGATCATTGGACATGAACTCACCTCATGCACGTCACTGACAGCGCTTCAGCGTGAGAATTTTCCCACGCTGTCAGTGACGTGCATGAGGTGAGTTCATGTCCAATGATCTCTGCTCACCTCATGCACGTCACTGACAGCGTGGGAATATTCTCCTGCACTCAGCGCTTCAGCGTGAGAATTCTCCCACGCTGTCAGTGACGTGCATGAGGTGCGTCGAGATCATTGGACATGACCTCGGCTCATCTGGATGCCGTCACAGCGAGACACTGAGGAGCGCAAGCATGCCTGCGCTTCTCAGTGTCCGCGGGATGACAGGCTGGATGGCAGCTTTCTCCTGCGGTCCAGCCTGTCATCTCGATGTAGCAGAGCTGAAGCTGTCCTGGGAACCATCGAAAGGTAAGGATGAGGTTGCTTTATTATTTTATTTTTATTACAGCAGATCGTTGGCTTCAGCTGGAATGGGTGTGATGGTAAGTATGGTTTAATTTAGAACAATAAAGAATTGTGTGTTTATTTAAATTAAAGGACTTTATTCTGGGTGTTTGTGTTTTTTTTAACTTTTACTATGGGGTTAGTAATGGGGGTGTCTTATAGACGCCTCTCCATTACTAACCTGGGCTTGATGTCATCTGGCATTATAAGCTGACTTCAACCCCAGCACTATTACCCCACTGCCACCGCTACAGGGCAGTGGGAAGAGCGAGGCTAAGTGCCAGAATTGGCGCATCCTATGGATGCGCCATTTCTGGGGCGGCTGACGGCTGGTGTTTCTAGCCTGGGAGGGGGCCAATATTCATGGCTCCCTTCCTGGGCTATTAATATCAGCCCCCAGCTGTCTGCCTAGCCTTTGCTAGCTATTAACATAGGGGGGACCCCACATCATTTTTTTTGAGGGGTCCCCCATTTTAATAGCTAGTAAAGGCTAGGTATTCAGCTGGGGGCTGATATTAGTAGCCTGGGAAGCTCCGTGGGTATTACCCCCTTCCCAGGCTTCAAACCTCTGCCCCAGCCATCTGCTTAACCTCCGCTAGAGACTAAAATTACGGGGAACCCCACGCCAATTTTTATTTTAATAAATCCTTTATTTTAACACTAAATGACAAGTACAGTAACCAACACTGTCGCTGTACTTATTATAAATGTGACTGACATGTTTCTATCTATCTAATCTATGTGTGAAGCTCTATTCTTTCTGTCCTAAATTGTCGGGTACAGATGCTGAATTGCCGGCCGGCTTTTTTAAAGAGACGGTGCATGAAAACACTAATATTTTTTTTACTAAATCCTTTACACTAAATGACAAGTGCAGTAACCAACATTGTCACTGTACTTCATATATATGTGACTGACATGTTTCTATCTATCTAATCTATGTGTGAAGCTCTATTCTTTCTGTTCTAAATTGTCGGGTACCGCTGCTGAATTGCCGGCCGGCATTTTTAAAGAGACGGTGCATGAAAACACTAATATTTTTTTTACTAAATCCTTTACACTAAATGACAAGTGCAGTAACCAACACTGTCACTGTGCTTCTTATATGTGTGACTGACATGTTTCTATCTATCTAATCTATGTGTGATGCTCTATTCCTTCTTGTCTAAATTGTCGGGTACCGGTGTATGCCGCTGCTGAATTTGCCGGCCGGCTTTTTTAAAGAGAGTGTCTTCTGAGCAGTTTGTCAGCTTTTGGACACCTTTGCAGGTGTTTTCTATGTGTTTCTATGTGTTTTTGTTTGCCTGCCATTGGTTTTAACGGTTTTCGACGGTGTTCTAAGGTGTTCGACGAACAGTTCGACGAACAGTTCCTCGAACATCCCGGTGTTCGACGAACCGAACCGAACCCGAACACTATGGGGGTGGCTCAACACTAATGTGTATGTGGGGATTTTTTTATTATTTTATTTTGAATGGGGCGGGTGATTTAAACTTTTATATTTGTATATTTTTAATTTTTTAATATTTTTAAAAACATTTTTTTTTTTACTTTCTGCTTGCTTCAATAGTCTCCATAGGAGACTAGAAGCAGCAGCAGTCTGATCGTCTTTGCTACATACAGGCGAAGAGCAGATTGCCTGTATGCAGCAGAAATGCTCATGTGCTATGATAAGCGCCGACCACTAGGTGACGCTCATAGCAATCGAGACATGACAACCACAGGGGTCTGCTGCAGACCCCAGGTTGTAAAGCCAACCCATCAGTGATCCACGATCATGTGACGGGGTCACCGATGGGCGGGGCTAATGCAGTACTTCCGGTGAGGCGATGTTAAATGCCGCTGTCAGAGATTGACAGTGTCATTTAACTGGTTAACAGCCGCGGGTGGATCGCGATTCCACCTGCAGCTGTTTTGGGCACATGTCAGCTGACATGTGCCCGGTTCAGTAAACCGAGGGTTACGACGTGGTGCGTAGTATTACATACCACGTCGTAAAGGGGTTCATGTAGATTAGGTTTTGGACTCCATGCAGATGTAATCAGGTGCTAATAGTAACAACCTTAATGTGATCAAATACCTCAGAGTTGAGGAGTAACAGATAATTGTCTCAAAGACCCGTCTTTCATCTTTACAAAAAAGAAACCTGTATCTGTCAGAGATAGATTTTCAGATAAAACTCTTTTTAGAACTTCTGTGCTGTAAGCAAGCATTGCCTCAATATTAGAGGATAATCACTTCCTCTGTGTGGATTGGGACCCAAAATAAATAAGATAGCACAGTCAACTGGCCAAGGTAGTATCTTGATCTACAGCTTAGAAGAGACATTTGTGAAGTCCTGGTAAGGAAAAACAAATTAGAGGTAATGGAGGCAGAGCAGAGTTTTAGAGAGATGTTTGTGGCAATTTTGAAAGCAAAATTATCCCCATTGGGCAGTCTGGTTGGAACACCATACAATATCCCGAGCATATAGCCATAGATAAGGAAGTCCCACAAGCATCAGAAAGTGGCAAATCTAAAAAGAAAACTTGTCTTTACCATGTAATGCTCATACTGTAGAGTCACCTTCTCACAAGTGGAACGGCGTAAAAAATAAATAAAACCAATTCTTCACCTGCTGTTGATTTGTTCATTCTGCCTCCCAAAGATCGCGGTAAGGCTCAGCGCACATTTATACTGCACTCTGCGTTGAGCGCTTACACTGGGGTCTCTGTTAAATCTCTGAAATAAATGATTCAGATGGAACCCCCAGTGGAAAAATTCCTACAATGAGGCAGATGGAATCAGTTTGAATGCTGTCTGACCTTTGATCCAGCGATGTCCTTCTTTATAGGCGTGCATAAAAGCCCGATCCGCCACAGTTTTGAGCAGTTCTGAAAAGAAGGACACCACTGATCAGAGGCCAGACGGAGTCCAGAGTATCTTCACTGCCTCATTATAGTTAATGGATCCTTTGGGCGTTTCATCTGAATCACATCACTCAGAGATTTAGAGGGAAACTCTGATGTAAGTGCTCAGCGTAGAGAGCCGGATAAATGTCATCCCAAGCATTATGTAAAATGTTCCCAATAAAAGCTTCAACTCAGTCGACAAAAAAAGCAAGTCCCCACTCAGGTCCGTCATCTCTTAACAGAAATATAGAGGCTTCCATGTTACTGGTAGCACAAAGGATCTGGAAAAGCGAAATGTTTCCTCGCCCCCCAAAAGAAATCCAGCAGATTTTATGCTCCCAAATCCAAATGCCCCCTACCTTCTGAGCACCACAATGTGACTAAACCGCAGCTAGCATCCATATGTTTGGCATTTCTGTAGCAATGATAGCCTGCCTAATTTACGGGTGCATGTCTCCAGAAGCATGAGCTGTGCACAACGAACTGGTCACTACAACATACTGGTCACTACAATGGCAGTTTGCTATTTTCACTCAGCAACATCCACTGCTGCCTGTTTCTTGAAAATTCCCATGGAGTCAAAATGGTCACTACAGATGTAGATAATTTCCTAAGGGGGTGTAATTTCCAAAATGGGTTCACTTGAGGGACTATTCTGCTCTTCTATTGGGTATCAGTGTACTCAGGAGAAATTGAGCAACAAATTTTATGGTGCATTTTCTCCTATTACCCTTGTAAAAATAAAAAAAATTGGGGCTAAAAGGACATTTTTGTCAGAAAAATGTGATTTTTTTATTTTCACGGCTCAACGTTATAAACTTGTGTGAAGCACCTGGGAATTCAAGGTGCTCACCACACATCTGGATATGTTCCTTGAGATGTCTAGTTTTCAAAATGGTGTCACTAATGGGGGTTACTTCTGTTTAGGCACATCAGGGGCTCTCTAAACGTGATATGGCATCCGGTAATGAATAAAGCAAATTTTGCATTCAAAAAGTCACATGGCGCTCCTTCCATTCCAAGTCTTGCAGTGCGCCCAAACAGTAGTTTTCCTCCACATATTGGGTATCGGTGTACTCAAGAGAAATTGCACAAATTCTATGGTGCATTTTATTCCTGTTAACCTTGTGAGAATAAAAAAATTGGTGCTAAAAGAACATTTTTGTGGGAAAAATTAGATTTTTTATTTTCATGGCTCAACGTTATAAACTTCTGTAAAGCATCTGGGGTTCAAAGTGCTCACCACAAATCTAGATAGTTTCTGTGAGGAATTTATTTTCCAAAATGCGGTTACTTGTGCAGGATTTCCACTGATTACGCACACCAGGTGCTCTCCATATGCGACATGGCATCCACTAATGATTAAAGCAAATTTTGTATTCAAAAAGTCAAATGGCACTCCTTCCTTTCCAAGCTCTGCCGTGTGCCCAAACAGTAGTATAGCTTACTTAAGAGAAACTGCACAACAAATTTTTAGGCCCATTTTCTCCTGTTACTCTTGTGAAAATAAAAAAATTTGGTCTAAAGTTAAATTTTTGTGAAATTTTTCATTTTTTCCTTCCACATTCCATTAATTCCTGTGTATTAACTGAAGGGTTAATAAACTTCTTGAATGCAGTTTTTAGAGTGGGTTCATTTTTATGTATTTTCTGTCATATAGTCCTGTCAAAGTCACTTCAAATGTGATGTGGTCCCTAAAAAGAATTGTTTTGAAAATGTTGTTGCAAAAATGAGAAGTCGCTGGTCAACTTTTCACCCTCCTATCTTCCTAACAAAAAAAAAATTTGTTTCCAAACTTGAGCTGATGTAAAGTAGACATGTGGGAAAAGTTATTTTTTAACTATTTTGTGTGACATGACTCTGATTTAAGGACATAAAAAATTGCAAAATTTACTAATTTTTTGCCAAATTTCCGATTTTTTTGCAAAAAAACGCAAGTCATATCTAAGAAATTTTACCACTATCATGAAGTACAATATGTCATGAAAAAACAATCTTAGAATCAGTGGGATCCGTTGAAACGTTCCAGAATTATTATCTCATAAACTGACAATGGTCAGAATTGAATAAATTGGCCTGGTCAGGAAGGTGAAAACAGGCTTTGGGTGAAGGGGTTAAAGACTTTTACTGTTTTGAATGGATTGTGTTGTGCACCAATGATGTAGGACTGGCCATATTTGGAGGCCATGTAACTAAAACCAGGAGCAATCCAGAAAGCATTTAGCATGTTACACATGTAACTTTTTGAGACGTGAGTGGGGAACCTGGTTACCTGCGCCATCATGATGAACAGGGACCTTAGTAAACATTTCAGCTCAGATCCCATTTTCCTCCAGTGTTCCTTTTCTGTTTGGGCAGAATTCTGCTGGAGGAATTTCAAGACATCTAGACTCACCGTGGATGGGACTTGCTGACTCCCTGCCACCATCCTCTGTTACCTATGTCATCTTGTCACTGTTTTAACAGCCTCATCCATCCTAGTGTTGCCCTCTACCTCCAGGGAGCCACCTTTTGTGTGTGCTTTCACCGTGATTGTGCCTACCTGAACTGGTACAACTATTTACTGTTTAACAGTTTTAAATTTTGCCAGCCTGCACTCTTCAGTGAGTGACTTCAGCTCTGCCTCCTGTGCTGACATGTGAGGAGGCAATGGTTAAACTGGGGTTACCTCGTGTGAGGATACTACCACATATCCATTGTAGAATTGCCCATTAAGGAAACATCTGGAGCCATCTACAAAGAACTCAAGTTCTGCATTAGCAATTTGTTGACCAGTAACATGCGAAAAATCCTGCTGTTTTCTCTTCCATTATTGCTAAACAGTCATGCTCATGTTCATGATAAACTCCTCCATTTTGGATCCAGTGGCAACAAATTAGCTTGATTCAAAACTGGACATCTCTTTAGTATCACAAAAGAAGGTAGGAGCAGTAGCAGCTTTATTAGGCAAGGTAGTTGAAATCACACTTGCCTATCTAATCACAAGGCGCATATTTGTCACTGAGTTGCTGACTTCCTATGGCAAGGGTGGCGGAAAATCAGTCTGATCCTTTCTGTGTCTTTTGAACTGTTTGGAGTAATGTCCACTCTCCCCACAGTTCCAGCACTGCACTGTGTCTAGGTCACGAGGTCTCCCTTGATTTCCCTATGCCCTAGCATACATGACCAGTAGATTGATCTAGTCCTTGTCTGTTCCACTCCCTTTGCTACTTGCAAAAGGTCTTTGGGGTTAAAGTTTCTCCATTATGGTCTGCCTATCTGTAGTGTCTCCTGCAAAACCTTATTCATATGATCAATGAATGCATACATCAGTATTTTAACATCCAATGGGTTACTGGGACTGTACCCAATATCTGCCCACATCATCTGTAATCACCCAAAGTATGTCTGCATATTCTCGCCTTTTTGCTGTGTTATGTCAGTCAGGAGTACAGATTGCTCTGTTTGTTTCAGTGTAGCCCATTCTTTCAGTGTTTCACATTACATCTGTGTGTACCCTATGAACTGCTTATTCATTGTTCAATTTGAACCTTTGTCAAGTCTGTATGAGTCCTCATTATGTGTTCCAGTATGTCACCTGCCTCTGCAATCACCAGACTCTCTAGGTCCGCCCACGTGCACTTACAGCATACATCCTCTGTATTATCTGTATTTGTCTGTAAAAAGGGACATGTTGGTTCTCAGGGTCAGGCAACTGTTTCAACATAGGTAGCAGGTAAGAGGGGCTCCAGGGATAATAGTCATGTGTCTGTCTGATTCTAGTCACCCTTCTCGGTCCTGAAATGGCTGCTGGTACGGTGACTGTGACAAGACGTACCAAGCTTTTTTCCTACTCAGGGTTACTGTCAGCTTCATCCCCAAATTACAGTGCTCTCACAACTACCATGTCAGCATACTCTCTCACTACATGTGATCTTGTCCAAACAGAATTAAGCTTGACTCACTCATGGTGAGTGGCACCACATGTCATACAATTATCTCTCCAGTCTGGGTTTTGCTGAACACAATGTTTGCAAGTCCATTCATCTGGTCAGGGTTTCTGATTAAAGAGAGGTGAGATGACAGCAGCCACTGTCTTAAATTTTGGTACATCAAAACATTCATAATACACCTTATGTCCTTTTGTAGTCTCTCTACACTCGTACTGCAGCACTTTCTCAACCACGCAACACCATTCATTTGCTGTTTCTTTCCTTTATCCTTTATCCAACCCTTCTTCTTTTTCCTGAAGCTGCCATTTTTCTACATCCAAACATTCACACTCTGCCTTTTTGAGCATTTGTCCCACATTCTTCACTGCTTCTTTTCCTTTCCTGCCTTTCACTACTTGTTTAGCTGTTTTGGATCCCATTGGCGGCCAAGACTGCACAATGAACAAGTTGACCATGGCCTCAACTTGTTCCTCCAATAACCTGAAGAACTGAACTGGAATGTAAATTGGTGTGCATGCAGCATGTAAGAGCATGTTCACACATGGCCATTAAACAGAAAAAAAAAACAAAGACAGAAACACAATACACAAATACCCTGCAATAAATAAAAAAATTGCAATAGTGCATGAAAATAATAAAGGGTACTTAGTTAACATAATTTTGATCAAAATAATATGAAAGCCATCCCGCCACATCACGGCGACCCTTATGGGACTGTCCTAACTCTAATATTTAAAACCTTACCGTTTGTCAAGTGCCATGCATGTGGATAAGGGCTGAGAGATTGAACCCAATTAGTGGACGCAGAGACCTGGGAAGCAAAATGAATAAACTTTCCAGCTGAAGGAAAGGGCGGCCACACCCTTATATGCTCTTGTGCACATTAGACTGAAAAAAACTGAAGAACTGAACTGGAATGTAAATTGGTGTGCATGCAGCACATAAGAGCATGTTCACATATGGCCATTAAACAGAAAAAAAACAAAGACAGAAACACAATACATAAATACCCTGCAATAAATAAATAAACCGCAATAATGCATGAAAATAATAAAGGGTACTTAGTTAACATAATTTTGATTTATTTATTGCAGGGTATTTGTGTATTGTGTTTCTGTCTTTAGATTTGTTACTCCAATAGCCCACCTCTCTGCAGGTGCCCTCTTAGTGTGCCTGGAAACTTGTCAACAGGCCATGATCCTACGGCAAGTCAGAATAAGCTCTCAAGGTGCAGTGGAAAGGCACACAGAGATCTCTCACCCACTAGAACAGCTGGGTGTAACAGGAAGGCTCACACGGCTCTCTCTTCCACTAGACCAACTGACCAGCTTATAGAGTTATCTAATCTACTGTACCAGCTCCATGTGCGGCGTGAAGACACCCACCAGACCAGATGTGCAGTTGCATACTCCCTACTTTGATCCTTAACTATCCTTGTAGTAGAAATAATTGTAAAATTTATGGAGTTCTCATATTAACATTGAAGTATGGATTGACTGGATTGAAGTCTGGCTCCATGACCTCCAGATGACCCTTAACTACCGCCTGAGATCCCCCCCTTGCGGGGAACAAGTAATTAAAGGGAATTATCTGTTAGATAACAGACACCATTCCATTTTTCCTCTCTTGCAGAAGAATGTGAAAGGTGACAGATTTATGTCCTTTGGAGATGCCCTATGGCCCTGGCATCCCTGTTTACAGAGAAATGCAAACAGACTGCAACTGCAAACAGCCTTCTTTGTTCCATTCAAATTATTATGAATATTGAGGTTTTTTTGAATGGCATAGCTATCATAGATATGAAAGTCGTGATGAAGTGGCAAATGTAATGCATTGTCTAACATCACTGGGCGGTGACCATAACACCTTTAAATGAAATAATGGACAGATGGATGATGCTGTCCATGCCATGTTTCTTATCAATTTATAGGTATATCATGGTAGGAAACATGACAGTAATAGCTCCCTCCTGGGACCTTCAAGGGCTAAGATATTGTAGAATTTGGGAATCTCATAATTTTCTAAGACCAAGCCACATCCTATGGTTTTCTGAAGACCAGCTGTGTTCTGAGTCACCGGAGGGGAGGTACAGTATGTGAGCGTAACTTATGTTAATGAAGGCAATGCCAAATTATACTCTTTAGGCTATGTGCCCACGATGCAGAAATGAAGCAGAAAATTTCTGCAGCATTTCTGAACCTCCCTGGCAGAAAAAACGCATTCAGATTGTGCATGCGTTTTTCCTGCAGAATACATGCGGATCCACATGAGGATTCACATGCGTTTCCGCATGCAGATTGACAAGCGCTTTCCAGGCGATAGCATCACTTGGAAAGTGCTTGACAACTAGGTCACACTGTATAAATCCATGCAAACAGCATGGATTTATACAGTGTGAACCGTAAAAATTAAAACAAATAAAGCTATACTCACCCCCGATGTCCCGGCGTGGCTGCAGCGCTGCTTCCTGGCTGGTTCCCGGCTGCCGGCATATCGCGAGACAGAGCGGTGAAGGGCCTGCGGTCACATGACTGTGACGTCACCGCAGGTCCTCAAGCGATGCCAGCATTCAGAGAGAAGACGTCGGACAGGTGAATATAACTTTATTTGTTATTTTATTCTTTTTTTACAGGTACAATGGTACCCAGGTCTGGATGAGAGTCTTCTCTCCTCCAGAACTGGGTACCATCCGCACATAGAAACGCATAGAAGCCGCTTGTAGAAATGTACAGTCGCGGTTTCTATGCGTTTCAATGCAAGTCAATGGCGGGAGTTCCGCTGCGCTACTGCAAAATTAAATGACATGCTGCGGATTTTTGTATGCAGCATAAACGCTGCGGAAAAATCCGCAGCATGTGCATAGAACATGCGGAATCCCCTTGGGGACCATGGGGTGCGGATTACCTAGCGTTTAACAAGCGTTTACGCTGCGGAAATTCCGCAGCATAAACGCTTGAAAAACGCTATGTGGGCACCCAGCCTTAGGGAAATGCAGTTTACTGTAGTTTCTTTCCATTGCCCCCAAAAAACAAAGAGCTCACCTTTATAAAATCCAGAGCCAACCTTGCGATATCAGATTTAGTATATTTCTTCTGTTTATCCTTTTTATTTTATATAATTGTTTATACTCAATTGTTTTGTCCATTTTGTTACATTTTTTGTATATTTTTATAAATGCTACCTATTTTTTTGTATTAAGTTTGTAAAATGTAATAGCTCTGTTCTTCTTGCTCTGTAAACCGCACCCCTGAAGCAATACATTATCTCAATGGGTGTCCAATTGGCCTGTATAATCGACTGGTGGTGGCAGCTAGTTCCTTTTGTTATTTTGGAAGTTGGTAGTGATATATATATATACCATACATTGGAATCAGAGGTATATATACTAGTGATCGGCGAGCACTAAATGTTCGGGTACTCGTTACTCGGGTTGAGCAAATCGTAATGCTCGGGTGCTCAACCTGTGTAACAAGTATAATGGAAGTCAATAAGAAACTCGAGAATTTTTCCAGAGGTCTGGAAGGGGTCAAAAATTGGTCCATTTGATGGAAACAACGCTGAAATGGCATGGGAACAGCATGGGGAAGACCTCTGGAAGTATCTCTGAATCCTAGGTCGCTGTTGGGAACAATGTTGTCAGAGTATTACGCCACTTATATGGACTGACAATAAAACATTCAAAAACTAAGATAAAAATGGAAGCCTTTGCAGGTGTTTTTTGTTAATTATTCTAATGTACTGAGAGAATTACTTTTGTGTTTTTATTGGCTGTAAGCTATAATCATCAACATTAAAAGAAATAAACACTTGTAAATAGATCACTTTGTTTGCAATGATTCTATTTAATATATGAGTTTCACTTTTTGTATTGAAGAACTGAAATAAATTAACTTTTTGATGATATTCTAATTTAGAGAGATGCACCTGTAGCTGGTATTCAACAACTTCCCTCTGCTGCTCTCAAAGCCTTGTCAACAATGTATGTAATGTTGAATTCCAATGCGTGGTGTGAGTGGTGACATTGCACACCAGTCGGTGAGCTGGAAGTTGCAAACGCTGCTGAAGCACTTCAAGGGCGGCGGAAGTTATAGTTGACTTGTGGAAATGTGCACACACACGGCGTACTTTCACAAGCAACTCAGGCAGATAAGGTTAGGTTTTGAGAAACTGCTGAACCTCTAAGTTGAACACGTGGGCCAGGCATGGTACGTATGCTTGGTTGCCAAGCTTTAAAGCCGATGCCAGGTTCCGGCCATTGTCACACACGATCAAGCCTGGCTGTAGGTTCAGGGACAAGATCCACAGATTAGTCTGGTCTCTTAGACCTTTCAACAATTCTGCGGCGGTGTGCGGTTTGTCACGTAAGCAGATTAGCTTCAGCAGAGTCTGTTGGGGCTTGGCCGAGGCAGTGCTGCAGTTGTTCCAGCTTGCGACTGATGTTGTCATTTCGAAGATAGAGGCTGAGGAGTAGGAGGTGCAGGAACTGCTGTAGAAGGTGGGGGAACCCTAACTGAACCAGGGCCCGCAATCTTCGGCATCAGTAGCACGTGTTCCATCCCAGGGTCTGACTGGGTCCCGGCTTCCACAATATCATTACTATTGTGCCCTCATAGAATTGTAGCGTCCCTTGCCACAAGCACTTGTCCACGTGTCCTTGGTTAAGTGGACCTTCCCAGTAACTGCGTTGGTGAAGGCACAGGTAATGTTATAGGATACATGCTTGTGTAAGGCGGGGATGGCACACTGGCAGAAATAGTGGCGGCTGGGGACCGAGTACTGAGGGACGGCCGCCACCATGAGGTTATGGAAAGCTTTCGTCTCCACAAGCCTAAAATGCAACATTTCCAGGGCAAGCAGTCTGGAAATGTGGCCATTTAGTATTGTGGCCTGTGGGTTGGTGACTGCATATTTGTGCTTGTGTTCCAAGGACTGGGGTAGGGACAACTGAGCACTGCACTGGGACAAGGACATGGACAAGGTTGCTGATGGTGGTTGCAAGTGTGCAATGACAGGAGCAGGGTGAAAGGCATCTTCGCCTGCATCATGGACAGGGGATTGATGTGCATGTAGAACAGGGGAAGAGGAAGTGATGTCACCCGCAGACACTGTTTCTGGACCCTGGCGTTCGGCCAAACTAGTTGGTTGCTTTGCTGCCATGTGCCTGAGTATGCTGATGGTGGTCGGCTGATTTCTGAGTTTTGCTACCCCTCCTGATAGTGGCATGGCAGATATTGCAAATGGCCTTTTTTGGGTTAACTGGACAGTCTTTAATAAAGAGCCAGACTTGGGAAGGCCTAACCCCTGGACTGCAATTTCCCTCGTGTTGGTGTTCTGGGGAACGTTTGCCCGCCTTGTGTTTCTGGCCACCCCATTGCCTCTTCCTGCTTGTTGCAGTGCTGCAGATTCCTCTGCTCTGCTGTCCTCGCTCTGCATGTGACCTTCCCAGGTTGGGTCAGTGACTACATCATCCACCCTTGGTCTCCTCCTGACTTGTTGGCAATTGTGTCTCATCATCATACACCTCTTGAATCAGTAATTGTACTTTCCCACCATCGCCTTCTTGTGACCGTGGCCGCTCAAATGTAAGGGCATCGCTAAATGCGAGTTTCTCATGTCCCACTTGAAGCAGGCATGGCGAGATGCCAGAATCTATAAATGGAAATGTGAACAGCTCTTCAGAGTGTCCAAGTGTGGGATCACTTGTCTCCTGACACTCGGCATGGTGGGAGGAATGAGGGTGTGGATTATGTGATCCAGACTCATGGCTCCTGAGACTGGACCATGTGGAACACAGGGTGATGGTAGTAGAAAACTGACAGGTATCATTATCTGCTATCCAACCAACAACCTTTTCACACTGGTCTGGCTTCAAGAGTAGTGTTTTGCGCCCCCCTAAAAAGTGCGACAGGGAGCAAGGTCGACAATGATGTGTGTGTTTGTTTTGCTCCCGCAGCAGGCACAGTTTTACCTTGCCCACGGCTTCAGCCTCTGCAGTCACCATCAGCATCATGTCCACTTACCCATCCCTTACCACAGTGCTTTACCCATTTCAAAGTACGTATGATAGTTCCCTGCTGAGATAACTGTGCATTATTTTTATCAAAATAAAATTTGGCCACCTCAGAACAGCTTGGTACAGTGCAATAACAATATAGCGATGCTACTAGTTAATGGACAATTCTGGATTTAAATTTAGAACACCAACTGGTGCAGGTTAAATAGAGTAGAATTTTTAGATGCTAAAAAAACTGCAGCATTTTTATCAAAGTAAAATTTGACCACTTCAGATGGACTTGTTATATTGCAATAGCAATATAGCGATGCTACTGGTTACCGCACTGTAAGTCTGGATTTATGTTTTAAATGCACAACTGGGGCAGATTAAATAGAGAAGAATTTTTAGAAGCTGAGAAAACTGCAGTATTTTTAGCTCAGAAAAATGTGCCCACCTCATAACAAGTTGGTACCCTTAAATAGCAATATAGCAATGTTACTGGTTACCGGAAAAGTCTGGATTTAAATTTTGAACGCACAACTTGCGCAAATTAAATAGAGTAGAATTACTAGATGCTGAGAAAAATTCACTTCCAAAATCCACATGAAATTTTTTTGCAGCATTTTTTGTGTGTGTTATTTTAATGTTCTTTTTATGCATGAACTGTTTTTTATGCTTTTTTTTAATAGTTTAATAGTTTTAAGATAGAAAGAAGACACAAGTCAATCAAATTCAAGATATAACCTTATAACTTATTGATCCAGAGAAAGGCAAAAACCCCAAGAGGCAGATGATAATTGTCCCTTAATAGTGGGAAATTCCTTCTCATCTCCTCATATGGAAATCAGACTTTTTCCCTGGATTAACATCCCTTCACAGAAACTTATACCCATAATCTGTAGTATGATATTTTCAAGAAAGGCACCCAGGCCGTCCCTGAACTGTTTCAATGAATGAACCGTTACAACATTATGCGCATGGAGTTCTATAGTCTCACTGCTATTGCAGTAAAGAATCGCCTTCTGTGATGACGGGGAAATATTCTTTCCTTTAGATATAAAGGATTCCCCTTGTCACCGTTGCAGGTCTAGGTATAAAAAGATTGCTAGAAATATCTCTGTACTGTCCCTTCATATATTTGTACATTGCAATAAGATCGCCCCTAAGCCTTACATTTTCCTAACTGAAGAACCACAAGTTTGATAACCTGTCTTGGTACTGCGGGTTATTCCCTTAATAACCTTGGTCGCTCGTTTCTAGTTTAGCTATGTCCTTCTTATACACTGGAGCTCATGTACATATTATTCTAAGTGTGGCCGTACTAGAGACTTCCATAGATACAAAATGATGTGCTTATCATGAGTATCCTAGCCTCTTTTAATGCATTCCATGATTTTATTTGCTTTAGCATCAGGTGTCAAGTTGTGCCAAACCAACATGTTGTGTTTCTTTGAGCAGGTAAGTGCAAATCTGGATGTTGGTAATGCGGCTGATCGTATATATCTTGACTTTGCAAAGGCATTTAATACTGTGTCACACAACAGCTTTGTACTGGAGCTTCAGAAGCAGGGACTATGGGAAACTATATGCAGAGGAAGGAACTGGTTAAGGTATAGGAATAGATGGTGCAATACCTAGCGATATAGTAAAAATGGGTTGTTTATTTAAAAAAATTGTTATAAGTACAGTTATCTCCCATGGTTTAAGGAGTACAGTACAGAGGTGGAAATCTTATCTACATATGTAGCTCTGATTCCTTTTATGTTCAACATTTTCTGGAATACAATGCAGAGGTATAAATCATACAAATTGTATATCGTTTGTATATCCAAAGTCATCAAAAAGAAGAAAGGAGAGAAGAAGGTATTCTCATTTATCACTGTCACCATAAAGGACAAGACCTATTATCTTCACATAATACTCACTAAGAGCCCCTGCCACACACTATCTCCCTTTGACTTCACCACCTCAGGACTTCAAGAGCTTTGTCATCCTTTGTCTGCCTCTAATCTCCACTAAGAATCCTTGCCACTCACTGACCCTTCTAATCCCCAACAAGAACACCTACCACCCACTGTCTCTCTCTGATCTCCTCCAAGAGCTCTTGTCACCTACTGTCTAATCTAATCTTGACCACCTACTGTATCTGTCAAATCCCCACCAGAAACACCTGGCACCTATTTTCTCCCTCTAATCACCACCAAGTACATCTGCCGCCTACTGTTTCCCTCTAATCCCCACCAAGAGCACCAATCACCTACTGTCTCCCACTTATTTCCACCAAAAGTACTTGCCACCTACTGTCTCTCTCTACTCCCCACCAAGTGATTCTGCCAACGACTTTTTCCTTCCAATATCTATCCACTGTTTAGCTTTGACCTCACCCACTCTGCAAAAGCCCCTGACACACATTGTCTCCCTCTTACCCTCCCAAGAGCCTCTGCTACCCAGTATCTCCTTTACTGCCTCCTCCACAATGCCTCACTGCCTCTTAATGTTTATTGGCTGCACTCTTTTAATGGGTTAACGGGGGATGTCAGACACTGACATTTTTTTGCCATGGGTACTTTTGAAATATTAAAACGAGGCATAGTCATCTTCAAGCACCCCAATGGATCCTCCGTAGGCCTCTCTGACAGATTGTATAGGCTCTGGAAGTCATGTCTGTCTCATTCGGAAGTCAAAAGGACCCCTGCAGGCTGCAGCTGGCTCCAGCAGTCGAGTAGCTAGAAAAGATAACCATCCAGTGATGGGATCTTTTTGTCATTAGTCAACAGTCCTCTTGACTTCCAAATAGAGGAGACATCGCTTCCCAGGGCAACATAGTCCTCTGAAGCAGCCTGTGCCTGATCACAAAGGAGTGTAGGAAAGTGATTATACCTCTGTTTAATATTTTAAAACCATCCATGCCTAGGCCCCCATAAGGTCAACTTACCTATGTGGTGAGACATGGGGGAGGCAGCAGATACTTCAGAGGAGCTAGCTGGGACATGTAGCTCCACTGGAGCAGGTATAATGTCACGGTAGCTGAAATGGACTTCTGGACCCCTAAACATTTCCCTCGTGTTTGCAACAATTTTAATAGCAGGGGGTTGCACTTATGGAGATGGTATAGGACCCCGTATGGATGCTCCTAGAGGTGATGTCTGGGTGCTGGTGTTAGAAAGCCCATGATGCTATTGCAATTGGAAGCCATTAAACACAGTTGCAAACTTACAAATATATCACTTCTTTACTGTTGTAGGAATTGGTATTGGAAAGCACAGTCATAGTCTCCCTGTGGAGTCACACTAGTAGTGAACTCACGGTTTTGGGTGCTACTTTTCCCTGTTGCAAGAGGTAGGGAGGGCAAAGTTGGTGGCATGGAAGTCACGTCATACTGGTACAGGCTGGATGCGTATGAAGAAACTCATATACAAGAAAGCCCTTGTCCAGCTTTATTTCTCCTGAATATATGAAGCTTCACTTCTTTTTGGAGGCAACTACATGAAGGAAGATGTCCCCTTAGCATGGACTGGAGTATATTCTGGGAGTAGTGGTGCTTTCTTCCGCTTACAGATTACAGGAAGTGTGTCAGCACTGAAGTGGTAGGATACTTACACCTGTTTCTATGGCAGCTGATAGTGAGGAGAAAAAATACTCAACTTTCATACACACACATTAGCGAGTAGATGGCAGAATATTACTAAGCACAATGTACATTAATCAGTCCTCAGTGTACGCAATTACAATGTATTATACACTTCCTAACTCACAGTGTCCAAAGAAATTCTGGCACACAGGAACAGATCTACGGCCACATGACAACCATCAGCAGTGGTAGTACCACATCTATGTTGCCTTTATTTGCAAGTAGTTGTAATCAAGGCAAGGATGGGATATATTTGATAATGTCTCATAAATTAAAGGCCACTCTATCAAAATATAAAATGAATCAACCTATATGACAAATGCATTAAGGAGAAAAAAAATCTAAAGGCAAGATATGCTATGTTACTATGTTACCTCACCAACTTAAAAAAAACACAATACAAAGCAAACCATGTCATATGTATCCCAACTTAGCATCAATAGAAATGTCAGCTAGCTTATCTTGCAAAAAACAAACGTTCACAAAGCTCCATCAGCGAAAAGAGAAAAACATTTTGGGTATTGGAAAATGGCAACACAAATTATTAGTCTTTACTTTGTTTACAAACTTCATTTTTTTCTTTACCATAACATTGGCCCTGATGTCACTCACTGCTTCTATCACCACCACCAGATGATGACTCATTTGACAGCGGTGCTACAAGTTGTGGGGCCGTGCTGATGTCACTCACTGCTTCTATCACCGCCACCAGATGATGACTCATTTGAGGGCAGTGCTACAAGTTGTGGGGCCGTGCTGATGTCACTCACTGCTTCTATCACCGCCACCAGATGATGACTCATTTGAGGGCAGTGCTACAAGCTGTGGGGCGATGCTGATGTCACTCATTGCTTCTGTCACCGCCACCAGATGATGACTCATTTGAGAGCAGTGCTACAAGCTGTGAGGCGGGGCTGATGTCACTCACTGCTTCTATCACCGCCACCAGATGATGACTCATTTGAGGGCAGTGCTACAAGCTGTGAGGCGGGGCTGATGTCACTCACTGCTTCTATCTCCACTCTCTGATGACGATTCATTTGAGGACGGTGCTAGAAGCTGTGGGGCGGTGCGGATGTCATTCACTGCTTTTCTCTTGAACCCTGATGATGTCTATTTTCAAAGAATCTATGGCGATGGCAGAGATAGAAGCAGAGTATGGGGGCAGCACTCACGTCTCCTACAGCGTCCATCACCCAGGATCCAGGACATCTTCAAAGGAGGTGGCAATGCAACAAACTAGTGAGTAACTGCAGCGCTGCCCCATGTGACATCCTGTTCCAGGAGCGTCAATGGATGCTGTGGGGAGTGAGTGCAGCTCCAGCCTCCTGTGACGTCACATTTGAAGTAAAGAAACACATTCAGAGATTAGATAGGGAGAAGTGTAGGGTTTTGTGTAATAAAGCTAATTCAAAAGAGATTAGGGTGTAACGATAGATACAAAATACATTTTAGGTCCCAGATCACCACTTTTACATAAGTCTAATATAAGTATATTATAATATAATTAGTGCTATACTACATGTGGGACATATAGACAGTTTAAAGACTAGTGTAATGTAAAACAACTCAATAAGATCTTATATGATATTCAAATAACGTGTATGTATATATAACACAATATATCATACTAGCCACACAGCCGTCAATGTATCCAGGGAGGGTGAATATCTGCTTTGTTTCGTTTTTTATGTGTTTACAGAATCTGGGGTCCACTTTCATGAAAGTGGAAAACTCCTTTAACCTTCAAAGAGATTTTGCCAAGTTTTTTTTTTTAATTACATATAGACAAAATGGCTACCTAATTGCCACATTGGAGGGAGAAGGAGTAACAGAGAATGACAAATGAAGGTTTTTTCAGTAATCATGTACATTAAATTGGGTTTTCATGCTTATTGTAGTGATGATGAACTATCTTTACAATAGGTCATCAATAACAGATCAGAAGGGATCCAAAACCTGGCTCCCCAAATGATCAGCTGTCTTCATGTAATCTATATTATGATCTGTTCTAAGAGACAATTGCTACACAAATGCATGTCCTATTCTGATGTTCTGTAAATCATATTTTTAAAGACTTGGAGGAGTTATGCTTTATATATTTCCATTCCTTTTTGTCATGCAGACTGGATTGATACTTACCCAGTTTCACCAATAGGTGGCACTACCACCCCACAGAACTCATAGATAGAGCTAGTCATTTCTTCATTCAGATTATTTGATTTCCTTGCATTTACTGGAATTTTATTTGTCTGAGGGCCATTAATAAAATGAGGAATATTATTATCTGATTACTTTGTTTAACATTTTGTTGCTTTTGTTTATAGCTATGCGCTGGTGAAAGTCTTGAGATATTACATCAGAAGTTCCCTGGGATCGATCATAGATGATGAAACTGAGTTGTTGCTTCGCTATTAGCCAGGAATAAGGACTGAATATGATAGCATTGTGCCACATATTACTTAATGGACACGGCACATAATGGGAGAGTTTGCACATATTAATAAGCTTATAGAGCATAAAACAAAATATGCTTGAATTAATGAATGTATGAGCATAGGTTCTATACAGGCACACAACTCCCCTAATTAATAAGTGTCTATGTTGATTTTTTAAATGAATGTTTAGTATGTAGAGTGAGAATGAAAGCAGCGTTATTATACATTCCTTATGTTCTCACATTCTTTATACAGTGTAAAGCTGTTTACAAAGGTTGTCCAGCTATTGAATCATGCTTTTTTTCTGTTGCCTAATGCAAAATATAATTTTATAATTGGAATAATTAAAAAGAAAATGCTCCTGTGATTTGCTATTTCTGCTACATACGTGTTACGTTGCCCCCTGCCATCAGAAAATGTTCACCTAAAGTGTCAAGTGGCAGATAGAGTAACATTTAGGGGCAGTTTAGATCAGTTTTCTGACGTAAAACTGCTTGAAATGATATTAAATTTTGGCGCAACTATGAGTTTTTTATGCCAGTCCCCATCAGCTTTACAAACTTTTTGAAACGTCCGCAAAGTTCGGCTGAGAGGGGAGCTCCCAACAAATTCATCATTATTTATGCTGCAAAAGTTGTAAAAGTTAAAACAGAAATTGACACCAATCTCTGACTGGCCTATATTTCTTGCGGTAGTGCACGACAGCTAATAGACGTGCTAAATTTATTAAGTAGTACGTGCCTCATATTGAATTTGGCCAACATTACACTTCATCAAGACTGGTGTGCAAAATTCCCTTCTGGATGAATTGGGGCTTTAGTGTTTTTCTTAGTTGAGGAACTAAAGCTTTTAACCAAATTCAAGAAAATGTGACAAGTGGACGCAATTGTTTCGCTACAATAGCTAAAGTACTATATTAACCCTCATTCAGATGTCCGTGTTGCACGTAGGTGTTGTATCTGTGTTTCACAGATACAGCACATGCCCACTATAATCCATGCTGATGTTCATCCATCCATGTTTTGCATGTCCATGCAAAACACACAGAGACGTGTCCTTTTTTTTCCAATACAAGTCTATGGGTCCGTGAAAAACAGGTACAGCACACACGTGGCCTCTGTGTACCATCCTGGTGCGGTCCTTATTTAATATTGCAAAGTAAAGGAGAACTTTTTGTAATTTATTTATTTATCCATTCGTGAGGAATACTGATGACACACTGATGGTAAAAATGGACACACTGATGGCAAAGATGACACACTGATGGTAAGAATGGACACACAGATGGTAAAGATGACACACTGATGGTAAAAATGGACACACTGATGGCAAAGATGACACACTGATGGTTAAAAATGGACACACTGATGGCAAAGATGACACACTGATGGTTAAAAATGGACGCACTGATGGCAAAGATGGCACACTGATGGTAAAAATGGACACACTGATGGCAAAGATGGCACACTGATGGTAAAAATGGACACACTGATGGCAAAGATGACACACTGATGGTAAAAATGGACACACTGATGGCAAAGATGGCACATTGATGGTAAAAATGGACATACTGATGGCAAAAATGACACACTGATGGTAAAAATGGACACACTGATGGCAAATATGACACATTGATGGTAAAAATGGACACACCGATGCAAAAAAATGATGACACAGTAGCATTTTTTCACATATGTGTTTAAAGATGAATGTGTGAATGAGGCCTTAGCATGAATATTAATGATGAGAAATAAGCCTCAATTAATCAAACTGTTTTTGCCAGAATTTTCTATTTGCCATTTTTAAGCCTAATAAAATATGCTCATTTTTGGAAAAGTTGGTGGACCTTCATTCAAGGGTTAGGGGGGGTCATGGCTAAGAGCAGGAGGCAAATTCATCATAATTTACACCACAACAATGCCACAAATTGTGACTTAGATGCACTCCAGATACTAACTGTTGTGGACCTTTTGAGATGGCACACAACAGATTAAAGTTGATCCAAAGGATTTTGCTAACTCATCTGAGAGCATGATAATGTAGGAAAAATAAGACCCTGAATCCAACAATGTAACACTTAGTTTACTGGGTGTAGCCTTTGTTCCACAATCAGAGCTTTTCGATTTAACAATGCAGCAGAGATGAGAAAGCTACTGCCGCCCATACTGGGCTCTTTATATACATCATCTAAATAAACAAAACTTAGCCCATTTATGGTTAAAGTGGAGCGAGCTGTTGTGCTGTGTATAGCTTGAGAGCAATGTGCATGAATCTTAAGGGTGTGTTCACATGTAGAAAATTATGGTTGTGTGACTTAAAGGGAGTCTTTCACCCACAAAACACAATATAACCTAAACATACTGTCATATAGGGGTCTTAGTCCCTAAACAAAAAAATTATCTTTATTTATTAATGCTAATTAGTGTGCCGGGTGCACCCTTGGCATGGTTGAGAAGATTCAGTGCACCATTCCGCGCCCTGAAGATGCATACCCTTGCCTCACTCTATGGTGATTGCCCAGGGCTTGTGCTGACTCAGGAGAAAGCTGGCGCCTTTGCTCATTCACTATCACATTTTCTAGATTGGAGCTCTTGTCCACAATCACTCCAGTACACTGATTAGCGTGAGAGCCAGCACTCACATGGGTGTATTCAAATTCAAGGGGTGGAACTGTGTCCACAATGCTGCTCAGTCACACCAAGGGTGGTCCTAGCACCGTATTAAGCATAACAGTATAAAATGCATTTTTTGCACAAAGATAAGACTGATTGATACAGTAAAGGTATGGCATTTATAAGGCCTCAATCCCGATATGAGCATGTGCTCATTTTAATTTGTGTTCTGGGGGTGACACCCACCTCTTTAAACAAGACTAAAAGACTTGGAGAGACAAGAGAAGAGGAGAAGCAGGAAAATAAGGTAATGCTTATGCAAGTACATGATCAAATTACCAGAAAGTATGGTAACAAAAGAATCACGGATTACGGTAGCATATTTCCACCCCAAAAAACAGTGGAAAAGGTAGCACTGATGCACAAACTTGATTTCGGAAAAAGTAAAATGTGCGTTCTAAGACAAAAGGAACTTGTTGAAAACATGTAAAGTTCTATCATCCCTTGCTTTGTTCAAAATAATAAAGCCAGCATTACCAAGGCTCAATATTTTCCTAAGTAGACATCCCACCTGTTGACCACTTAGATAACAGTACTGTATTAGAATTCATTGCAGGTTGTGGTTAGAGTTTTAACATTCACAGACTAGTGTGACCAGCATATGCTTCAGCTCTGTTTGACGAGCTTTATTTTGTGTCTTCAAATTCAAACTTTTTTTTTTAATCTTTTATGGATGTTTCTAAATTATGTTTTGCAAAACGGTTGAAAGTCTTCCCTATCTGAAATTTTAAACACCTGTCTGCAGTCTTCACTCGAATGTGGAAGAACAAATGTAAACATCCAATTAGTAGGGGAGACAGTGGGAACTCCAAAGAGAACAGATCAGTTTGACTGATTTCAGAAAACATATGCTGTGTGTTTTAGGAGGTGTACATCAAATAGGAAGCAAAGAGAAATATTCAGGCTTCTCAATGTCATCATAGCTCTGTTTTTTTCCTGGTATGAAATATTTCTTCTTGTAAAAAAAAAAAGAAAGAATTGGAAACCAAACTAAGTGGTGAGACCTTCATGCTTTTCATCCTTAATAAACAGAATGCCTGTGACTGAATTGGTTCCAGTAATAATTTATTACCTTGAGATTTTAGAAATGCTAACGAGTCGTTCTGAACAGCTAATGAACCTTATTTTGGATTTTGCTCTCCAGGCACAAAGTTTTTAAATTCTGCAAATTGCAACGTTTTCATTTTAGTGCACTCATTTTAATGCTAAATTGATGGCCATACTTCAGAAATCAAAGCAATGGAAGAGTTTTAATTCTTCCTTTAACTGACAGCAAATGTAACTCACAACCAGAAGTTACTTTTCCACTTGGTTAGACTGAATTTAACAAAGACGCTGAACTATTCTGTGGGTTGCAGTGATTAAGCACATTTTTATTATATTACTTTGTGGTAATACTTTTTTATTATTGCACATTGATGATCTTATTTGTGCATATTAGAGGATTAAAGTGGACATTTAACCATGTTTTATATGCAAAACTGACCACATCATGATATAGTGGCTGAACATCTGAATAAAATGTAGTTTTTATTTTTGTATTTCTCATATGCTGCAGAGATAGTGGCTTATCAATTTTATTTACTAATTTCCACTACAACCAAGGGGGTATTAGCAGAGTTTTTTCTGGGGGTGTATGTTTTACCTTGCATATGACATAAGTAGGCAGCGTCAAGAAATAAAATAAAAACTTAATAGGCCTAGAAAAGCTTAGAATTGACTTTTTCTGTGTATATGGTAAAACTGTTGTGTCTAACCAGGTCACACTGAGATCTTAGTGCCGGCTCCTACTGTGATTACAAGTGCTGAGAGCAGAGCAGAGCTGTGTGTCATTACATACACCTCTCTGCATTCATTCTTGGCCTTGGGGAATAAAGCATTGATAGCAGACAGATACAGAGAGGTGTATGTGACAAGTTGTCATAGCTCAGACAGTGAGGGGGAGGGGATTAATGCAGAGCAATGTGACATTACATACACTGCTTTACATATATCTCAGGCACATAGCTCCTACTGCTAGCAATCACAGATAATGCAAAGTGATGTATGTAATGACTAACATCTCTACTCTACTCCCCAGGTCACACAGATTTCACTATCAGCATCTAATCTGATTGCAAGTGCCGGGAGGTGAGCAGATCTGTGTGTCTGAGATAAATGCAAAAAGGTACAGTGGTGTGAAAAAGTGTTTGCCCCTTGCTGATTTCTTATTCTTTTGCATTTTTTTTCACACTGAAATGTTTCAGATCACAAAAAAAAAAAATATTGGTCAAACAAGAAAACAAAAATGCAGCTTTTAAATGAAGGTCTTTAAAAGAAATCCAAACCTACAAGGTGCTGTGTGAAAAAGTAAATTAATTGTTGTTTATCACATCTTTGGGAAGCTAAGTTCAATTTCCCTAGCCACACACAGGCCTGATTACTTCCACATCTGTTCTCAATCAAGAAATCACTTAAATAAGGCCTGCCTGACAAAGTGAAGTAGACCAATAGATCCTCAAAATCTAGACATCATGCTGCGATCCAAAGAAATTCAGGACCAAATGAGAAAGAAAATAATTGAGATCTATCAGTCTGGAAAAGGTATAAAGCCATTTCTAAAGCTTTGGGACTTCAGCAAACCACAGTGAGAGCCATTATTGAAAAATGGTGAAAACAGTGGAACAGTGGTGAACCTTCCCAGGAGGGGCCAGCCAACCAAAATTACCCCAAGAGCGCAACAACGACTCATCCAATAAGTCAAAAAAGACCTCTCAACAACATTCAAAGAACTGCAGGCCTCACTTGCCTCAGTTAAGGTCAGTGTTCACGACTTCTGCATAAGAAAGACACTGGGCAAAAATGGCATGCATGGCAAAGTTCCAAGACGAAAACCACGGCTGAGCTGAGCAAAAAGAACATAAATGCTCATCTCAGTTTTGCCAGAAAACATCTTGTAGATAGCCAAGACTTTTAGGACAATACTCTGTGGACTGACGAGAAAAAAGTTGAACTATTTGGAAGGCGTATGTCTGACTACATATGGTGTAGAAATAGCACAGCATTTCAGAGAAGTAACATTATACCAACAGTAAAATATGGTGGTGGTAGTGTGATGGTCTGGGTCTGATTTGCTGTTTCAGGATCTGAAAGACTTGCTGTGGTAAATGTAACCATGAATTCTGCTGTCTACCAAAAAATCCTGGAGGAGAATGCTCGGCCATCTATTCGTGACCTCAAGCTGCTGCGCACTTGGGTTACGTAGCAGGACAATGATCCGAAAAACACCAGAGAGTCCACCTCTGAATGGCTTAAGAAAAACAAACATAAGACTTTGAAGTGGCCTAGTCAAAGTTCACATCTTTATCTGATCGAGATTTTGTGGCATGACCTTAAAAAGGCGGTTCATGCTCGGAAACTATCCAATGTGGCAGAATTGCAAGAATTTTGCAAAGATGAGTGGGTCAAAATACCTCCAGAGCATTGTAACAGACTCATTGCCAGTTATCCCAAATGCTTGATTGCAGTTGTTGCTGCTAAGTGTGGCCCAACCAGTTACTGGGTTTAGGGGGCAATCACTTTTTTCACACAGGGCCCCGTAGGTTTGGATTTTTTTTCCCTTAATAATAAAGACCTTAATTTTAAAACCTCATTATGTGCTTTCTTGTGTTATCTTTGTCTATTATTTACATTTGTTTTGTGACTTGAAACATTTAAGTGTGACAAACATGCAAAAGAATAAGAAATAAGGAAGAGGGCAAACACTTTTTCACACTACTGTATGTAATGACGCACAGCTCTACTCTTCTACAGCCACATGAAATCACAGTATCTGATGGCAGTGGGATCTAGTTAGACATATCAGTCTTACCAAGTCACACAGATAAAGCTTATTCTAAACTTCATTGGGGAAATGTTATTATTTTTCTATGAATGATGCCTCCTGCTTATGATTGGGCAACATCATGCAGGGGAAATGTAAACACCCCTGGAGAAGAATCTCTGTTACCACACCATTAGTTATAGTAGAACTACTACAAATAAACTTTACAAGCAAATATCTCCTCAAGGGAGATGATCAATATGAAATTCTTAACAAATTTGTCTAAAATCAGCTGAAACTGTCTAAAGGGTATGAGCCTACCATTGGGTCAAGCAGTTTGAATATTTGTGCCTTTGCCTTTAATTATTCAGATAAAAGCATTCTAAAAGCAGCTTTGTATGATTTCCCCTTTAAGAACACGTGATCGTTTGGCTTAACCAAACACTCATGTGAATAGGGGAGTTGGGAGGGATAGCTGTTAGTCAAATGATAGTTATCTAATCTTTATGGGGTCCTTTAGGAATAAAGAAGTCATATTAGTGGGTGTAGAAGATTGTCTGGTGGGCAGTGGTTCTCACAGCTCAGAGTGGATTACTTTTAGCCCGTTAGAAGAGAGAACACCATCAAGTTACAAAAAGCTTAGGCGTGACCCTATAATTGTTTATTGAACTCTGGTTGATATGGACCCTATTGTGACATATCTATCTATCTATCTATCTATCTATCTATCTATCTATCTATCTATCTATCTATCTATCTATACAGTGGTATGTAAAAGTTTCAGCACCCCTGGTCAAACTTGCTGTTATTGTGAGCAGTTGAAGATGAAATGATCTCTAAAAGGGCTAACGTTAAAGATGACACATTTCCTTGATGCTTTAGGAAAAAAAAAATTGCCATTTTTAACATTTTACAAATTAGAAAAATGAAAATTTGGGCACCCTACGTGGTTAGTACCTTGTAGCACCCCATTGTGAAAGTATCACAGCTTGGAAATGCTTTTTGTAGCCAGCCAAGAGTCTTTCAATTCTTATTTGAGTGATTTTCATCCATTCTTCCTTGAAAAATTCTTCCAGTTCTGTGAGAATCCTATTTTTGAGCTCTAGAACACAGATTTTCAATGATGTTCAGATCAGGGAACTGAGAGGGCCATTGTAAAACCTTCAACTACCTTCAAACCTTTTGAGGTATTCTATTATGGATTTTGACGTGTGTTTAGGATCATTATCCATTTGTAAATGTCATCCTCTTTTCAATTTCAGTTTTTTACAGATGGTGTTATGTTTGCATCAAGAATTTGTTAAAAATGTAATTGAATTCATTCTTCCCTCTACCCAAGAAATGTTGCCCGTGCCATTGGCTGCAACACAACCACAAAGCATGATTGATCCACCCCCATGCTTAATGGTTGGCAAGTTGTTCTTTTCCTGAAATTCTTTGCCCTTTTTTCTCCACACATACATTTGATCATTTTGGCCAAAGAGTTATATTTTAACCACATCCGTCCACAGGACTTGTTTCCAAAATCCATCAAGCTTATTTTGATGTCCTTTTGCATACTTCTGACGCTGAATTTTATGAAGAGGATGCAGAAGAGGTGTTTTTCTGATGACTCCTCCATGAAGGCCCTATTTATGCAGATGTCCCTGAACAGTAGAACAATGTACCACAACTACAGAGTCAGCAAAATCTTTCTGAAGATCGTTTGCAGTCAAGAGGGGGTTTTGATTTGCCTTTGGTACAGACCAAAAGTTTGGACACACCTTCTCATTTAAAGATTTTTCTGTATTTTCATGACTGAAAATTGTGCATTCATACTGAAGGCATCAAAACTATGAATTAACACATGTGGAATTATATACTTAACAAAAAAGTGTGAAACAACTGAAAATATGTCTTATATTCTAAGTTCTTCAAAGTAGCCACCTTTTGCTTTGATGACTGCTTTGCGCACTCTTGGCATTCTCTTGATGAGCTTCAAGAGGTAGTCACCGGAAATGGTTTTCCAACAATCTTGAAGGAGTTCCCAGAGATGCATAGCACTTGTTGGCCCTTCTGCCAACCATCTGCGGTCCAGCTCACCCCAAACCATCTCGATTGGGTTCAGGTCTGGTGACTGTGGAAGCCAGGTCATCTGGCGTAGCACCCCATCACTCTCCTTCTTGGTCAAATAGCCCTTACACAGCCTGGAGGTGTGTTTGGGGTCATTGTCATGTTGAAAAATAAATGATGGTCCAACTAAACGCAAACCAGATGGAATAGCATGCTGCTGCAAGATGCTGTGGTAGCCAGGATGGTTCAGTATGCCTTCAATTTTGAATAAATCCCCAACAGTGTCACTAGCAAAGCACCCCCACACTATCACACCTCCTCCTCCATGCTTCACGGTGGGAACCAGGCATGTAGAGTCCATCCGTTCACCTTTTCTGCGTCGCAGAAAGACACGGTGTTTGGAACCAAAGATCTCAAATTTGGACTCATCAGACCAAAGCACAGATTTCCACTGGTCTAATGTTCATTCCTAGGGTTCTTTAGCCCAAACCAGTCTCTTCTGCTTTTTGCCTGTCTTTAGCAGTGGTTTCCTAGCAGCTATTTTACCATGAAGGCCTGCTGCACAAAGTCTCCTCTTAACAGTTGTTGAAGAGATGTGTCTGCTGCTAGAACTCTGTGTGGCATTGACCTGGTCTCTAATCTGAGCTGCTGTTAACCTGCGATTTCTGAGGCTGGTGACTCGGATAAACGTATTCTCAGAAGCAGAGGTGACTCTTGTTCTTCCTTTCCTGGGGCGGTCCTCATGCGAGACAGTTTCTTTGTAGCGCTTGATGGTTTTTGCAACTGCACTTGGGGATACTTTCAAACTTTTCCCAATTTTTCGCACTGACTGACCTTCATTTCATAAAGTAATGATGGCCACTCGTTTTTTTTTACTTAGCTGCTTTTTTCTTGCCATAATACAAATTATAACAGTCTATTCAGTAGGACTATCAGCTGTGTATCCACCAAACTTCTGCACAACAAAACTGATGGTCCCAACCCCATTTATAAGGCAAGACATCCCACTTATTAAACCTGACAGGGAACACCTGTGAAGTGAAAACCATTTCCGGTTACTACCTCTTGAAGCTCATCAAGAGAATGCCAAGAGTGTGCAAAGCAGTCATCAAAGCAAAATGTGGCTACTTTGAAGAACTTAGAATATAAGACATATTTTCAGTTGTTTCACACTTTTTTGTTAAGTATATAATTCCACATGTGTTAATTCATAGTTTGGATGCCTTCAGTGTGAATGAACAATTTTCATAGTCATGAAAATACAGAAAAATCTTTAAATGATAAGGCGTGTCCAAACTTTTGATCTGTACTGTACATGTATATATATATATATATATGTGTATATACATACATATATGTATATATATATACTAGTTAATGAAGCCATTCTACGCCCGAGTGGCAAGAATTTTTATTGGTATATGGTCCCCTATCCTGGTATATGCTCCCCAATCCTGGCCCCCCATTCTGATCCCCCATCCTGGTGTATGCTCCCCTATCCTGGTTCCTCATCCTGGTATATGCCCCCCTATCCTGGTCCCCCATCCTAGCATATGCTCTCTCATCCTGGTATATAGTCCCCCATCCTAGTATATGGTCCCATATCCTGGCATATGCTCCCCCATCCTGGCATATGCTCCCCCATCCTGGTCCCCTATCCTGGTATATGCTCCCCTATCTTGGTCCCCCATCCTGGCATATGCTCTCTCATCCTGGTATATAGTCCCCATATATGCTCTCTCATCCTGGCATATAGTCCCCCATCCTGGTATATGGTCCCATATCTTGGTATATGCTCCTCTCATCCTGATTTCCTATCCTGGTATATGCTCCTCAATCCTGGTCCCCCATCCTGGAATATGCTTCACTATCCTAGTCCCTCATCCTGGTATATGCTCCCTTATCCAGGTCCCCCATCCTGGTATATGCTTCCCCTCATCCTGGTCCCCCATCCTGGTATATGCTTCCCCATCCTTGTCCCCCATCCTGGTATATGCTCCTTCATCCTTGTCCCCCCTCCTGGTATATGCTCCCCTCATGTTTGTATATGCTCCTCCATCCTGGTCCACTATCCTGGTATATGCTCCCCCATTCAGGTCCCCCCTCCTGGTATATGCTCCCCCATCCTGCTCCCTGTTATATGATCCCCCATCCTGTTATATGCTCCCCCCCATCCTGGTATATGTTCCCCATCCTGGTCCCCCTTCCTGGTATATGCTCCCGCTTCCTGGTACATAGTCCCCCATCCTGGCATATGGTCTCCCACCCTGGTATATGCTCCCCCCATCCTGGTATATGCTCCTCCATCCTGGTCCACTACCCTGGTATATGCTCCCCAATCCTGGTCCCCCATCCTGGTATATTCTCCCCCATCCTAGTCCCCCATCCTGGTATATGATCCCTTATTCTGGTATATAGTCCCCAAAATATGCACTCTCATCCTGGCATATAGTCGCCCATCCTGGTATATGGTTTATTATCCTGGTATATACTCCCCTAATAGTGGTCTATGCTTCCCCCATTCTGGTCCCCTCTTCAGGTATATGCTTCCCCATGCTGGTCCACTATCCTGGTATATGCTCCACAGCTCTGGTTCCCCATCGTAGTATATGCTCCCCTATCCTGGTCTCCCATCCTGGTATGTACTCCCTCTTCCTGGTAAATGCTCCCCCATTCTGGTCCCCCATCCTAGTCCATTCTCACCCATCTTGGCATTTGCTTTCTGCCATCCTGGTATATGCTCCCTCATCCTTCTTCCCCATCCAGGTATATGCTCCTCCATCCTGCTCCCCCATCCTGGTATATACTCCCCCATCCTGGTCTCCCTTCCTGGAATATGCTCTCCCAACCTGGTCCGCCATCCTGGTATATGCTTCCCTATTCTGCTCCTCCATCTTGGTATATGCTCCCTCATCCTGGTATATGCTCCTCCCATCCTGGTCCGCTATCCTGGTATATGCTCCCCCATCCTGGTCCCCTATTCTGGTATATACTCCCTAATACTGGTTTCCCATCCTGTTATACACTCCCCCATCCTGGTATATGCTCCCCCATCCAGGTCCATGCTCCCCCATCCTGGTATATGCTTTACCCCATCCTGGTCCCTCATCCTGGTATATGATTTCCCCCATCCTGGTCCCGCATCCTGGTATATGCTTCCCAATCCTGGTCCCCCATTCTGGTATACGCTCCCTTATACTGGTTCCCCATCCTGGTATATGCTCCCTCATCCTGGTCCACTCCTGGTATATGCTCTCCAAACGTGGTCTGCCATCCTGGTATATGATTCCCATCCATCCATCCATAAATAAAAAAAACACTCCTACTCACCTTTCCATCGCTCCCCTGCAGCGCGTTGCCTACGTCATTTAAATAAAATGGTGCTGGAATCAGCACATGCACATGTAATGCTATCCGGTGCCATTTTGTTGAATACACTGTGATCTCTGGAGAGGCCAGATGAGGAGTGTGGCGCGGGAGTCAGCGCCTGTGTTTAGAGCAATCTCTGGCACCATTTTGCTGAAGACAAATTTGCAGCGTCTTCAACAAAATGACGCTGGATCGCGTGGTATGCGCACATGCTGATTCCGGTGCCATTTTATTTTTATTTTCTGTACTATGCGCAGGCACAGGCTCAGGTGCAAATCTCTTCCTGTGGCATTGACCTGGTCTCTAATCTTAGCTGCTGTTAACCTGCGATTTCTGAGGCTGGTGACTCGGATAAACGTATTCTCAGAAGCAGAGGTGACTCTTGTTCTTCCTTTCCTGGGGCGGTCCTCATGCGAGACAGTTTCTTTGTAGCGATTGATGGCTTTTGCAACTGCACTTGGGGATACTTTCAAAGTTTTCCCAATTTTTCGCACTGACTGACCTTCATTTCATAAAGTAATGATGGCCACTCGTTTTTTTTACTTAGCTGCTTTTTTCTTGCCATAATACAAATTATAACAGTCTATTCAGTAGGACTTTCAGCTGTGTATCCACCAGACTTCTGCACAACACAACTGATGGTCCCAACCCCATTTATAAGGCAAGACATCCCACATCCCACAGTTGAATACACTGTGATCTCTGGAGAGGCCAGATGAGGAGTGTGGCGCGGGAGTCAGCGCTTGTGTTTAGAGCAATCTCTGGCACCATTTTGCTGAAGACAAATTTGCAGCGTCTTCAACAAAATGACGCTGGATCGCGTGGTATGCGCACATGCTGATTCCGGTGCCATTTTATTTTTATTTTCTGTACTATGCGCAGGCACAGGCTCAGGTGCAAATCTCTTCCTCTGGCTTCTCTGAAGATCACGGTATGTCCCCATTGGCCTCGGAGATCACGGTATGTGGACAGTGCCTATGCATACCACTATCTTCAGCGACACACTCCTCCTCCAGCATCATACTCCTCCCTGTCTGGGATGAGTCTTTCTGTCTCCATCCACTCTGCGTAGGTGCAGTGCACGTCTGTGCAGTGCGTGTCTATAGAGGCTTTGGACAGAAGGACACAAACCTGGTTATATTATAGATGTACTCAGTAGATATATATTCCTTTTGATTATTTTATCTGTAAGTGCAATAAACACAGTACCATGCTTCTGTTGTAAATATTCACTGATAATGCCGGCATCTGGATCATATGAAAACTATTACTGAATTAAAATATGTTCCTTAAAATAGACTATGCCATCATTTTGTTAAAAACATATTCAGTATACCTGTGAAGACATTTATCCATAGTTTGACATGACAGCACTGATGTTTCTCAGCATTCACACATCAGCCAGATATCATAAATTTGCCTTGACGAGAATTGATGTTACATCATTAGCAATTAGATGACTTTCATATAGACATTATGGACACCTCCTTTATTTAAATCGCTATTAAAACAGAAAATCATATATTTGTTTTTTATGGCTTATGAATGAGAATAATAAAGGCACCATTGCTATACAAACTACTAGCAAATATATCTGCTCTTAAAGAAGCACTCCCGTCTATATTTTGTTTATTTAAATGTGTGAATATACGCATGTAATGTAGTGCAAGTGTATTTATATACTCGCCTACCGTCTCTCTTCAAGGATCCTGCGCCGTTATTCTTCTCTTCTCAGTGATGTTCACTGCAATTGTGACTGATTGGCTTATTCTAAGCTCTTTGTGTGAGCCATAAGTCTCTTTTACAATAAAAGCCTGTGGAACCTTGGAGGAAGCTAAGTAATTGGGCTATGTCGTTGGCAGGGGCGAAATAAAGCCCCAAATAAATAAAGTTGACACGATCCAGAGTTTCCCACAACCTCTCTCAAAGAATCAGGTTATGGCATTCCTGGGCATCGTGGGTTACTACCATTGGTTCATCTCTAACTTCACTATGATAGCCGTCCCTCTGACAGACTTCCTTAAAGGGATAAAGTCAGTGTGAGGCGCTGCCCACTTACTAAAGACTATGATACTTTTCCCGCAATGGACCACCATTTTGGCAATATTATTATTGTGTTTTATTAGTGATTTACTTGTTATGTTTTATATAGTTCTGCTTACTTGTCAGTATGTAAGATTCACTTGTAAAATGTCCAGCATTCCACTAATCTCATCTTTATCTCAGGAGTCCATTGTTTCAACAGCCAATAATCTCATTAGGTGAGTGTGGATTGAGACACAGTGCAGCCGTCACCACAGAGGCTCTTACAGGCAGTCTCAGGCTGTGTGCCCACGATGCGTTTTTTAAGCGTTTCCGCAGTGGCAAAAACGCTGCAGAAATGCTTAAAAAATGCATGGTAGAAGGCCTGCCATGGTCCAAAAAGATAATCCGCATATGCTGTGCTGTGCACATGCTGCGGAAATTTCCGCTGCAGATTATCATTGCGGAAAAAAATGCAGCACTACCAATTATTTTGCGGAAGTGCTGCGTTTTTCACCGCCAATGACTTGCATTGAAACGCATGGATTACGCATCACTGCATATGTAGATGCGCACTCCACGCGTTTCAATGTGCGAATGGTACCCGGGTGTGGAGGACAGGAGACTCTCCTCTGGACCCGGGTACCATAGAACCTGTGAAAAAAAGAGTAAAATAAAAAATAAATGTTATATTTACCTTCTGACGGCCCCCGCTGTGCTCGTCCTCCCTTGCCGGCAGATCGCGGTGGACTGAAGGACCTGCGCTGACATCATAGTCATGTGACGGCAGGTCCTTCAGTGTACTGCGATCTGCCAGCAGCCAGGACGGAGCGAAGCAAGACTGCGGTGGGCCATCGGAAGGTAAGTATAGATTTATTTTTTTATTTTTGACCAATCTTTACAGTCACACTATATAAATCCATGCCGTTTGCATGGATTTATATAGTGTGACCAAGTTGACAAGCACTTTCCAAGTGATGCTAAAATCGCTTGGAAAGAGCTTGTCAACCCACATGCGGAAAGGCATGTGAAGAATACTTCACATCCGCTTGTCGCTGGCAGGAAAAATGCATGTACAATCCACATGCATTTTTTTCTGTCAGGGAGATGCAGAAACGCTCAGGAAAAATCCGGAGCATTTCTGCATCGTGGGCACATAGCCTCAGATGAAGGCTTCTAGAATATTCATCATTGTTTTAGTGAACAGTGAATGTTTAAGGAGGAGGGTGTGATCACTTCTGACCTGGGAGGGGACTGATCCCAGTGGAAGTAAGGAGAGTCATGTTTTTAGAGAGTTGTGTGGAAGGATTGAAGGAAGAGGATGGAGACCGTGGACTTGGAAGGATGAATGGATAAACATGTTACCATTATGGATTATGCCGTTTGGATTTACACTTTCTTAAAAGGACTGCTGCTACTGGATACCTGTGCTTTCATCGTTTTATCTGCCGTCTAGAGGATCATGGACTGTGGCTACAGGATATACTGGCTGGAGGTATGAAATCTGTGGGCCAACCAAAAGTTGGGAGACAGTTAGTATGGCCTACTAAACCCAAATTGGGAATTTGAGGACTGAGAGAACGGTATTTTGGCCATTTACCTGGAATTGCTTTATTACCATGGTTGTGATCAATAAAATATTGTTGCATTGCTAACCTGCCTAGGTGATTACTTATAACCCACAACCTCAGATCTTTACAGTCGGCTATGGCTAAGTGGTCTCCAGAAGCTCTGGCGGCCTTCCAGGAACTAAAGTTAGCCCTGTGTAAACAGCCAGTGTTCATCGCACTGGATTTCTCAAAGGAGTTTGTGGTCCATACAGATGTGGCAGATGTCAGGCTTGGCGCTGGCTTATCACAAGAAGTGAACGGGGACTAGCACCCCACAGTGTATCTAAGTCGGAAGCTGTCATCCTGCCAGAAGAATTACTCGATAGTGGAGGAGGAATGTTTGGCCGTCAATTGGTCGTTGGACACTCTAAGGTACTACCTCTTAGGCAGGAAATTCAGGCTAGTGTCAGACCATGCCCCGCTGAGGTGGATGAGTGAGAAGAAGGGGAACAATGCCCGAGTGACCAGGTGGGTCCTAGCTTTTCAAGATTTTAGCTTCCATGTAGAGTATAGGCCCGGGAAACTCCATGGCAATGCTGACACACTATCAAGGGTCCACTGTTTGATGGCAGAAGTTGCCAAGCTCCCCGGCTTTGGGCAGATGGGGGGTATGTAATATGGCCGCCGGACAGGTCCTTGAGGGGAGATATGTATCATGAAGGTTGGTAGCTTCGGTGATATAAGCTTGAGAATGCAAGCTCCAGCACATATAGTGCTGAGAGAGTTAATAGGGCATATCAAGACCGGGTTTACAAACAGTCAAAGACATGGGTGAGACTGACTGCTCACATATCCCCACCCCAGGGGCATGATATGACAAATAAAATGGAGATCAGTTGTCTCATTCAGGATCTGTGTCGGGAGGTGTGTAGATCTCCAGTGTGTTGGTCTTTGCTAAGGACTCAAGAACTGAACACTTATCCAAGTGGGTGAACCCGCTATACTGTATGGACTATTTACTTTGAGCTTTCACTTTTTCCCAGAAAAGACTCTTTGGGTCCCTGAGCGGTTTATGAAGTCTTAATAAACCAGCCTGGACATTTTACAAAAATTGCTTCCTGTACCTACCTCAAATGCAACCAAGTGAGTAGAAACCCTACAGTGAGACACAGTGGGACAGAGCCATTACACAGCACATAACAGGGGCACATTTATAATATTATTTCAGCACAGGAACATTTTTTTAACACATCCAATTGTGAAACTTATTTTTATTCCAAGAAATATTAATTAAAATATACTTTGTTCGTCGGAAAACCCCATTAAGAGGCGAACACCTCTTCATGAATCAGAAGCGTCTGACTCCAGCATGCCCCCACATCAAGACTAGTGTTGAGCCACCCCCATAGTGTTCGGGTTCGGTTCGGTTCGTCGAACACCGGGATGTTCGAGGAACTGTTCGTCGAACTGTTCGTCGAACACCTTAGAACACCGTCGAACACCGTTAAAACCAATGGCAGGCAAACAAAAACACATAGAAACACATAGAAAACACCTTCAAAGGTGTCCAAAAGCTGACAAACTGCTCAGAAGACGCTCTCTTTAAAAAAAGCCGGCCGGCAATTCAGCAGCGGCATACACCGGTACCCGACAATTTAGACAAGAAGGAATAGAGCATCACACATAGATTAGATAGATAGAAACATGTCAGTCACATATATATGAAGTACAGTGACAGTGTTGCTTACTGTACTTGTCATTTAGTGTAAAGGATTTATTTAAAAAAATAATAGTGTTTTCATGCACCATCTCTTTAAAAAAGCCGGCCGGCAATTCAGCAGCGGTACCCGACAATTTTTAACAGAAAGATAGAGCATCACACATAGATTAGATAGATAGAAACATGTCAGTCACATATATATGAAGTACAGTGACAGTGTTGATTACTGTACTTGTCATTTAGTGTTAAAATAAAGGATTTATTAGAAAAAGAATTGGCGTGGGGTTCCCCCTAATTTTAGGCTCTAGCGGAGGTTAAGCAGACGGCTGGGGCTGATGTTTGAAGCCTGGGAAGGGGGTAATACCCACGGAGCTTCCAGGGCTACTAATATCAGCCCCCAGCTGAATAACTAGCCTTTACTAGCTATTAAAATGGGGGACCCCCCAAAAAAGATGACGTGGGGTCCCCCCTATTTTAATAGCTAGCAAAGGCTAGGCAGACAGCTGGGGGCTGATATTAATAGCCCAGGAAGGGTACCATGAATATTGGCCCCCTCCCAGGCTAGAAACACCAGCCGTCAGCCGCCCCAGAAATGGCGCATCCTTAGGATGCGCCAATTCTGGCACTTAGCCTCGCTCTTCCACGCTGCCCTGGTGCGGTGGCAGGGGGTAATAGGGCTGGGGTTGATGTCAGCTTATAATGCCAGCTGACATCAAGCCCAGGTTAGTAATGGAGAGGCGTCTATAAGACACGCCCATTACTAACCCCATAGTCAAAGTTAAAAAAAAAAACACAAACACCCAGAATAAAGTCCTTTAATTGAAATAAACACACAATTCTTTATTGTTCTAAATTAAACTATACTTACCATCACGCCCATTCCAGCTGAAGCCAACGATCTCCTGCAATAAAAGAAAAAAAATAAAGCAACCTCATCCTTACCTTTCCATGGTTCCCACGATGGCTCCAGCTCTGCTACATCGAGATGACAGGCAGGACCGCAGCAGAACGCTGCCATCCAGCCTGTCATCCCGCAGACACTGAGAAGCGCAGGCATGCTTGCGCTCCTCAGCGTCTCTCTGTGACGGCATAAAGATGAGCCGAGTTCATGTCCAATGAACTCAGCTCACCTCATGCACGTCACTGACAGCGTGGGAGAATTCTCCTGCACTCAGCGCTTCAGCGTGAGAATTTTCCCACGCTGTTAGTGACGTGCATGAGGTGAGCTCATTCATGTCCAATGAACTCGGCTCACCTCATGCACGTCACTGACAGCGTGGGAAAATTCTCACGCTGAAGCGCTGAGTGCAGGAGAATTCTCCCACGCTGTCAGTGACGTGCATGAGGTGAGCCGAGTTCATTGTCGGCTTATCTGGATGCCGTCACAGAGAGACACTGAAGAGCGCAAGCATGCCTGCGCTTCTCAGTGTCCGCGGGATGACAGGCTGGATGGCAGCGTTCTGCTGCGGTCCAGCCTGTCATCTCGATGTAGCAGAGCTGAAGCTGTCCTGGGAACCATGGAAAGGTAAGGATGAGGTTGCTTTATTATTTTACTTTTATTGCAGGAGATCGTTGGCTTCAGCTGGAATGGGCGTGGTGGTAAGTATGGTTTAATTTAGAACAATAAAGGATTGTGTCTTTATTTCCATTAAAGGACTTTATTCTTGGTGTTTGTGTTTTCTTTTAACTTTGACTATGGGGTTAGTAATGGGGGTGTCTTATAGACGCCTCTCCATTACTAACCTGGGCTTGATGTCAGCTGGCATTATAAGCTGACATCAACCCCAGCCCTATTATCCCACTGCCACCGCTACAGGGCAGTGGGAAGAGCGAGGCTAAGTGCCAGAATTGGCGCATCCTATGGATGCGCCATTTCTGGGGCGGCTGACGGCTGGTGTTTCTAGCCTGGGAGGGGGCCAATATTCATGGCACCCTTCCTGGGCTATTAATATCAGCCCCCAGCTGTCTGCCTAGCCTTTGCTAGCTATTAAAATAGGGGGGACCCCACGTCATTTTTTTTGGGGGGGTCCCCCATTTTAATAGCTAGTAAAGGCTAGGTATTCCGCTGGGGGCTGATATGAGTAGCCTGGGAAGCTCCGTGGGTATTACCCCCTTCCCAGGCTTCAAACATCTGCCCCAGCCGTCTGCTTAACCTCCGCTAGAGCCTAAAATTACGGGGAACCCCACGCCAATTTTTTTTTAAATAAATCCTTTATTTTAACACTAAATGACAAGTACAGTAATCAACACTATCACTGTACTTCTTATATATGTGACTGACATGTTTCTATCTATCTAATCTATGTGTGATGCTCTATTCCTTCTATTCTAAATTGTCGGGTACAGATGCTGAAATGCCGGCCGGCTTTTTTAAAGAGACAGTGCATGAAAACACTATTATTTTTTTTAATAAATCCTTTACACTAAATGACAAGTACAGTAAGCAACACTGTCCCTGTACTTCATATATATGTGACTGACATGTTTTTATCTATCTAATCTATGTGTGATTCTCCATTCTTTCTATTCCAAATTGTCGGGTACCGCTGCTGAATTGCCGGCCGGCTTTTTTAAAGAGACGGTGCATGAAAACACTATTATTTTTTTAAATAAATCCTTTACACTAAATGACAAGTACAGTAAGCAACACTGTCACTGTACTTCATATATATGTGACTGACATGTTTCTATCTATCTAATCTATGTGTGAAGCTCTATTCTTTCGGTTCTAAATTGTCGGGTACCGGTGTATGCCGCTGCTAAATTGCCGGCTTTTCATGTTTCACTGTTGGCACTGTTCCCATCGATTTGGGCAATCACTGTAATGCCACAACCACCATGGCTGTGGCATTACAGTGAGTGGCAGACAATCCCTGCATGATTGGTGCTCTAAATAGCGCCAGACATGCAGGACACGCTTTTGGTGCACGAACAGTTATCGAGCATAACCTCGAACAGCCGAATTTTTTGCAAATCGTTCGGGTTCGTCGATCAACTCGAACACCGCCCAAAACAGCTCGAATTTGAGATTGGCGAACAGTTCTAGTCGAACACCGCTCATCTCTAATCAAGACTGATGTGAACAATGCAGGCTGTGATGAATCTGGCCCATAGAATAAAGATCCACAATAAGAAAGTTAGCGAACATCTGTGTAAAGAGCTAATTGACATCAATGGTGCTCTTAGAATAAATAATAATAATAATAATAATAATAATAGTTGTGGTGTTTTAAAAAAGGTGTTTTAATTATGGAAATAAAATTTAAAATGTGGCTTTTATAAGTACTTTGCCTATTAACCCCATTCTGACATGGCCATTTTACGTTTGTGAGTTTTCGTTTTTTTCTCTCCTTCTTCCAAGAGCCATAACTTTTATATTTTTCTGTCCACATATAAGTATGAGGGCTTGTTTTTTTGTGGAACAAGTTGAGAGACACCATTCATTTTACCACATAGTGTACTGGAAAACAGGAATAGAGTTCAAGTACTGTCAAATTGTGAAAAATCGCAATACTGACATTGTTTTTTGGGAATTGTTTTTATAGTGTGCATTGTTTGGCAAAAATGACCAGGCAAAATGATTCTCCTCATCAGCATGATACCAAACTTGTTCCGTTTTTTTTTTATTATTTTAGTGTTGAAAAAAAATTCTGAAATTAGTTAAAAAATATTTTTTATTGTGTTATCATTTTCCAAAACCCGTAAAATTTTTATTTTGCAGTCGATGGGGCTGTGTGAGGGCTTATCTTTTGCAAGATGAGATTATGTTTTAATTGATACCATTTTAGGATAAATGTGAAATTTTGATTGCTTGTTTCAGCATTATTTGCTGTTTTTCAGTGATAAAAAAAACTCAATTTTGGTGTTTTGAAATGTAATTAATAATAATTTATATAATTATTTTTATATTTTGATACATAAGAATTATCTGGATATGGTGATATCACTTTTGTGTATTTTTTATTATCTTAATTTTTAATAGGAGAAAAGGGAGGTAATTTATTTTTTATTCATATTTTGTAAACTTTATAAGCTTTTAACTGTATTAGTTTCCTTAAGGGGTTTGAACCTGTGATCATCTGATCTCTTGTACTATACACAGTAATACCACAGTATTGCTGCATATATGGAAAATAATGGTCTCTTTCAAAGTCCAGCCACAGATTAGACTTCAAAGTAGCTCTGTGATGACAGGCATGCCAGTATTCAACAGACTCCTGACAGTCATAGCAACTCACCATGTGTACGCCGATGAGTGCATATAACGATGCACCCCATACCCGCGTTCTGTTAATGTCGCTATCAGAATTTGACAGTGGCATTTAAAAGGTTAACGGTTGCGGGCAAAGCACTGATTCACCCATGGCTGTCAGAGGCAGGTTCTGCCTGTGTTTCACAGCTATTATTCTGCCGGGTATGGGGCAGGCTCACTCCATGAGCCCACTACGAACTTACACCACACATGTACGGCTAATATTGATAAGGAGTTAAGCAAGGCACACAAAGTCTGGCTACTGACAAATCTGTTCTTCCCAAAAAAGATTGGTTAGCATGAACCATAACCAGAGGCTAACAATAATTAAAAGCACTCAGAAAATGGAAATGTATAAAGCAGGAAAAGGCTACAAAAGTATTGATAAACACATGAGTCAATGCAAATAAAAACAAAATATTCCTACTGGACACTCTGTAAACTGCAGTAACATCCATGCATGTATCTACTATCTAGAAACATAATGTAAAAAAATAGTGTTCATGGAATGACCTTTTGAAGAAAGCCAATGCTGTCCAAAAAATTTTTCACATTGTTTCTGGGAAAATGTTCTGTGTACAAATGGAAACTTTTTAGCATAGCTGAACAGCACAATGGATGGAGAAAAATAAACACTCCATACCAACACCTAAACCCCATCCCATATGTGAAGCATAATGGTGGGAGCATCATGGCTTGTGGTTGTTTTACTCTTCAGTTTCTGAAGTCCTTGCAATAATGGAGAGAACATGAATTTAAAGGTGTCAGCACAAAAAATAAACATGATCAGTGACTCTGTGTCCACCAAACTAACTATACCTACACATGTGACACGTAGTCAAATGAATATAAAATTACCATTTATTGAATAATATAAATAAGAAAAACTAAGAAATACAAAAAGGAAAAAATTGCCCAGAACCACGGCACCAGGGGATAGGCTGTTACAAAATCACAGTATAAATACAAAACAGATAACAGCATTTTCATAACTATGAAAATTGTACATTCACACTGAAGGCATCAAAACTATGAATTAACACATGTGGAATTATATACTTAACAAACAAGTGTGAAACAGCTGAAAATATGTCTTATATTCTAGGTTCTTCAAAGTAGCCACCTTTTGCTTTGATGACTGCTTTGCACACTCTTGGCATTCTCTTGATGAGCTTCAAGAGGTAGTCACTGGAAATGGTCTTCCAACAATCTTGATGGAGTTCTCAGAGATGCTTAGCATTTGTTGGCCCTTTTGCCTTCACTCTGCGGTCCAGCTCACCCCAAACCATCTCGATTGGGTTCAGGTCTGGTGACTGTGGAGGCCAGGTCATCTGGCGTAGCACCCCATCACTCTTCTTCTTGGTCAAATAGCCCTTACACAGCCTGGAGGTGTGTTTGGGGTCATTGTCCTGTTGAAAAATAAATGATGGTCCAACTAAATGCAAACGGGATGAAATAGCATGTCGCTGCATGATGCTGTGGTAGTCATGCTGGTTCAGTATGCCTTCAATTTTGAATAAATCCCCAACAATGTCACCAGCAAAGCACCCCCACACCATCACACCTCCTCTTCCATGCTTCACGGTGGGAACCAGGCATGTAGAGTCCAGCCGTTCACCTTTTCTGCGTCGCAGACAAGGTGGTTGGAACCAAAGATCTCAAATTTAGACTCATCAGACCAAAGCACAGATTTCCACTGGTCTAATATCCATTCCTTATGTTCTTTAGCCCAAACAAGTCTCTTCTGCTTGTTGCCTGACCTTAGCAGTGGATTCCTAGCAGCTATTTTACCATGAAGGCCTGCTGCACAAAGTCTCCTCTTAACAGTTGTTGAAGAGATGTGTCTGCTGCTAGAACTCTTTGAGGCATTGACCTGGTCTCTAATCTGAGCTGCTGTTAACCTGCGATTTCTGAGGCTGGTGACTTAGATAAACTTATCCTCAGAAGCAGAGGTGACTCTTGGTCTTCCTTTCCGGGGGCGGTCCTCATGTGAGCCAGTTTCTTTCTAGCGCTTGATGGTTTTTGCAACTGCCCTTGGGGATACTTTCAAAGTTTTCCCAATTTTTCAGACTGACTGACCTTCATTTCTTAAAGTAATGATGGCCACTCGTTTTTCTTTACTTAGCTGCTTTTTTTTGCCATAATACAAATTCTAATAGTCTATTCAGTAGGACTATCAGCTGTGTATCCACCTGACTTCTGCACAACACAACTGATGGTCCCAACCCCATTTATAAGGCAAGAAATCCCACTTATTAAACCTGACAGGGCACACCTGTGAAGTGAAAACCATTTCCGGTGACTACCTCTTGAAGCTCATCAAGAGATTGCCAAGAGTGTGCAAAGCAGTCATCAAAGCAGAAGGTGGCTAATTTGAAAAACCTAGAATATAAGACATATTTTCAGTTGTTTCACACTTTTTTGTTAAGTATATAATTCCACATGTGTTAATTCATATTTTTGATGCCTTCAGTGTGAATGTACAATTTTCATAGTCATGAAAATACAGAAAAATCTTTCAATGAGAAGGCGTGTCCAAACTTTTGGTCTGTACTGTATCCTCGTGAAAGCCTATTGGCGAAATGCGCGTCGGATCTCTGCGGACAATGTGGGATTGGCAAGTACTTTACTCTACTATCTTCTTTTACATGATGACACGTGGAATCTGTGTGGACGATTGATACAAATAAGCTCATGTTTGCCCCTTAAAAACTATAACTTTCTCTCCAACAGTCAGGCCTTTCACATAAGCACTCTGACACTTTCTTTATAATTTATTATTGGTACATATGTGAAGTTGCTGCTCTGAATACCCAGCTGGGAGTATATTTATTGCACTATGCACTTTGTATGATATAACCCTTTCTCAATTAGAGTATGAATTTACTATATATGGGTAATACATGATCCATCAGCTTCATGATATATTATGATATATTTTGTATGTTCAATTGCAAAAAGAACTTCGGCACTCCAGGAGCGGGATCCCAAAAATGATTAATAGAAAAAAGAGAGGAGTCGCTCACTGGTCTATTCGGGTGCTCAGAAGAAAAGAGTAATCTCAATTGCAAAAAGAACTTTGGCACTCCATACATGAAAATATAAGAAATACTGTATCTAGACTAATGTCACTTTGAAAAATGAAGGTTTTTTGCGCATAATTTGGCCAATTTATGTGTGCCCATCAACCACGACAAGGTCACCTTCGTATGATGGGAAACTACGCTACGCTACCACTGGATATGCCACTCTTGGGCTGTAAGCTTGTATGGACAATATGTCTTTGCTTGGGCTTTTAACCTACAATGTATGGGCTGGTAGAGCTAGTTAAAACCACCTGTGACTGAATGGGAGGGACACATGGTTAGAAAAAAGGCTGTCAAACTTCTAATAGTGTGAACACGTACCTGCTGTAATGCTCCAGGAGCGGGATCCCAAAAATGATTAATAGAAAAAAGAGAGGGGTCGCTCACTGGTCTATTCGGGTGCTCTGAAGAAAAGAGTAATCTCAATTGCAAAAAGAACTTCGGCACTCCATACATGAAAATATAAGAAATATTGTATCTAGACTAATGTCACTTTGAAAAATGAAGTTTTTTTGCGCATAATTTGGCCAATTTATGTGTGCCCATCAACCACGACAAGGTCACCTTCGTATGATGGGAAACTACGCTACGCTACCACTGGATATGCCACTCTTGGGCTGTAAGCTTGTATGGACAATATTTCTTTGCTTGGGCTTTTAACCTACAATGTATGGGCTGGTAGAGCTAGTTAAAACCACCTGTGACTGAATGGGAGGGACACATGGTCAGAAAAATGGCTGTCAAACTTCTAATAGTGTGAACACGTACCTGCTGCAATGCTCCAGGAGCGGGATCCCAAAAATGATTAATAGAAATCATGTATGTTGTTATCTGTTTTGTATTTATACTGTGATTTTGTACAAACCGATCCCCTGGTGCCCGTGGTTCTGGGCAATTTTTTCCTTTTTGTATTTCTTAGTTGTTCTTATTTATATTAGTCAATAAATGGTAATTTTATATTCATTTGACTATGTGTTACATGTGTAGGTATAATGAATTTAAAGGTGCATCAAAACATTTTACAGGAGAATGGTAGGGTAGCAATGCATTATCTCTAGCAGAAGCGATGTTGGGTTATGCATAAAGACAATGATGACAATGGTTGAAATATAAAAATAGTTGTGGTTTGAAATGTCCGATTCAGAGTCCAGACATTATCCCTGTTGAGATCCTTTGACATAACCTGAAGAGGGTTGTGCTCGCAAGACATTCCATAAATATTGACAAACCAAAACAAAAATTGCAAGGATTAATGGTCCTAAATTCTTCCTCAACATTGTGCAAGTCATATTTGTAGCTATGGGAAACATTTACAGGAGGAATGTGCAGGTTATTAAATACAGGGGTGTACTTAATGCCGATGCATCTGGTTCAACTGCACAGTGGTCCATAGGTGGATATGGAACACATACGAGCTTTGCAATTATGGCTTATGAAGAGAAAAATCTGGCTTAGGGTCCTCTCACATCTGCATATAAAATGCGAGTGCAATGTGAGAAAAAATCGCATTGCACTCGCAGCAATGTTACTCAACTAGGCAGTGTTCATCTGTAGGTTTTTCCTCACCTGGAATTTGGGTGAGGAAAATAATCGCAGCATGCTCCGTATGGTCGCATAAGACAGTTGAGGCTCACCAATGCAAGTCAATGGGTGCATGAAAAAAAACGAACGACACACAGACCATGTGTGTGCTATGCGATTTTTATGCACCAATCTCATAGGAAACCCGACATTTCATCAGCCAAGTACAGTAAATTAACAGCGTGAACCATCATAATTGAATAGGTAGCATTGATATATAGATAGAATAGATAGAAAGATGTCATTGAAACAAAGAATTAATGCAGTGCGTGTGTAGCTTACTGTAAATGTATTTAGCTAATAAAAGAAAACAATTTTGTGGTGTCCCCCTTATTTTTATTAACTAGATGGGAAAAGCAGACAGCTGAGAGCTAGTCATAATAGTGTGGGAAGGTAGCAATAAACATGGAGCTTTCCAGGCTATTAGTATCAGCTCACAGCTGTCTGCATAGCCTTTACTGGTTAATAAAAAGGCGGACCCCCAAAAAAGTACGTGGCTTCCCCCCTATTTTTAATGACCAGCAAAGGCTAGGTAGACAGCTGTGGGCAGATAATAATAGGCTGGGAAGGGGCCATAAATATTGGCCCCCTCCCAGACTAATGACAACAGTCCTCAGTCACCCTAGAAATGGTGCATCCAATAGATGCGCCAATTCTAGCTTTTAGCCTCATCTCTTCCTGCTTACCCAGGTGCGTGGCAAGTGGGTAATGGTTATGGGGTTGATGTCAGCTTTGTAATGTCAGCTGACATCAAGTCCAGGGATTAGAAATGGAAAATTGTCTATAAGACACCCCCATTACTAACCCCGTAGGTTTAAAGCAAAAAACACACAAGGAGAAAAGTTCTTTTTTTGAAAACAGCATTCCGTAATCTTCTTTTACCCATTTATTACCTTTAAAACATTAAATATTCCAAAGGGGTCCATCATAAATCCACGTCCCACGGCGATGCCAAACTCTGCTACTTCCGGATTGTGTGTTGAGCGGTGACATGAGTAATGCGACCACCTGCCAGGTGGAACACACTGACAGTAGCGTGAAAATGCACCTGCAGTGATACTCGCTTTGGTCGGTGTCACACTACCATATAACACGGCCGAATGCTATGCAATAAAACATTGCATATCACTCGGCCCAGTCTTTTGGAAACCTTGTGGAAAGGCTGAATTACAATGACCTTAACCTACATTTCACTTTTGAGTTTGGCCCCCATGAGTTGCCCTTCCTTGACATTTTGATACGGATAGGAAGGGATGGAGAGATAGGGACTAGTACATATAGGAAAACAACTGCCTCAAATTCTTTCCTCAGGTGGGAAAGCAACCATCCAGTCCCCCTTAAGAGGGGCATACCGAAGGGGCAATTCATGAGGGTCCGGAGGAACTGTTCGGACGATGCCATCTTTAGAGCCCAGGCTACTGACCTCTGCAAAAGGTTCTATGAGAGGGGTTATCCAAAGAAGGTAATAGCTGAGGCCTATGAGGGGACTTTGGCCAGGGACCGCTCCTCCCTGTTACACCCATCTCCAAATTTGGATAAGGATAATACTTTCTGCAGACTTATCACTACATTCACCAACCAGTCATATACGGTTCGTAGGATACTACAAAAACATTGGCCGATTTTATTAATGGACGAGGACATTGGTGACGTGGTCGACTCTAGACCCATGATAACCTACAAAAAGGGCAGATCCCTTAGGGACAGATTGGTCCACAGTCACTATATGGGCCATATGGGGAACAAATGGTTGAAAAGTTCCACAATTGGTTGTTTTAGGTGCAGTGGATGCGTATCATGTAAAGTTATCACGCAAGGAAAAGACTTCACAAGCAATGTCACCGGGAAAACATTTGTTGTCAAACATTTCATTAACTGTAGATCCAAGGGAATTATCTATATGGCCAAATGTGTCTGTGGAATGGAATATGTGGGGAAAACAAGGAGGGAATTGAGGAGAAGAGTGGGGGAACATCAAAGGGATATTGTCCTGAAAAGAGACACCCCCCTGGCGAAACATGTGAATAACGTACACCCGTGCAGCAGGGATACAATACGATTCATGGGAATTGATAAAGTCATGGCCCCACCAAGAGGGGGCGACTGGGACAAACTGATTCTGCAAAGAGAGACGAAGTGGATCTTTAGACTGCGTACAATGGCTCCTCACGGCCTCAATGAGCAGTTGTCCTATAGGTCATTCCTATAAGTGCAGGGTGAACTAGGGAGAGGAGTGTAGGGACAGCCGTCGAGGAGTGGGGGCGCCATCTGTGCAGGTCTTTAGGGTGCCAACCTCCACTGTAAGGTAGGGTGACTTTGTTAGCTACTTAACAGGGCATTTTATAGGTCCCATGGCCCCCTACATTTATGTTTCTCTCTCTCTCCTTTTCTGTGATTTGCGGTCCCTCCTAGTTCCCCTCATGGGTCCCCTCATATTCCTTCTTATATTTTTTCATACCTCCCCTTTTTTTCATAATTTCATTTTCATCTCCATATTTTTTATCTTCATTACCCTATTTGGGTTTCAAGTGCGCTCTTGGGCTCGGCCGTGGCACCCACTGTGCGGTTTTGACCTATGAAGTATCTCCAGCTCCTGAACCACTGGGGCAGAACAGACGCGGTTAGTATATACCGCCGCATATATGGTATGTTCCTGGATGAGTGTCAGCTACTGTATGGTCTGGATACTCGCCCTGGTTTGGGGTATTTGTGGATGGGAGGGCTTCTTGGCACCATCCAACACAAGATGTCAGTTGGCTACCTTGTGTGCCCCTTAATCGTCGCTCCGTAGTGTGCGGTTTCTTCCTTGTATGTGATGCGCACACCGGAAGTGACGCTTGCGTGTCACAGCCGGCATCTGCGTTCCACATACCGGATGTCAGTTGACCGGAACCGGAAGTGACACGATCGCGAACATAGCGCGACCAGGATTTAAAAGAGGACTTATCAAAGTGTCAGATGGCGCTGTCTGGTGAATGAGCTGCGCGATTTTGGGCAGCGTGCATACCGCATGTCTTCTCTCCTTTTCCCCTGATGACGAGCTAAGGCTAAGAAACGCGTCGGGAGCGGTATTTTGTGATGGGCTGGTGACCTTATGAGTTTTGGTCTGCCCCCATCATATGGAGCTACTCTGAAGTCTGAGAGCGTGAACGGATATCAAAACTGGTGAGGAAGTTCCATTTCTATATATAGTAAGGTTAAATGGTCACCATTGATAGGGCTAACGTTTCCATGTTCTCACATATTTGAGGCACAACCAGTTGGTATAGTGTACCGCAGGCTCCATTTTTTCTTATTGCCATTTTTCCCTTGGTTGTGGCAGAGATATAATATGCTTATATGACATATATCTTTATCTTTGGAAGCAACAATATATGGAAGTTTTTTGGCTATTGTATATCACAGACAGTTCATCTGTGTGTTTTTATGTCCTTGTATTTTGCACATATTTTATCCTATGGTAATAAATGTTAAGTTTTAAGTTTCTATAACACTACACCTGCTTGCATCTACATTTATTTTCGTGTAGTTATTTCTAAAATCCCCGCTGCTGTATTTCGGTGTCACACTACCATATAACACGGCCGAATGCTATGCAATAAAACATTGCATATCACTCGGCCCAGTGTTATTCTATGAAGCAGCTCAGATGAGCGATTTTCTTATGCACAAAGAAAAGGACTCCATAAAATGCCGTTAAAGGGAATCTGTCACCCCCCTGGGCGATATCAGACCTCTACTATGGCCATACAGGGTATAGAAAAATAAATCTATACATACCTGTATGGCCCATAGCAGAGGTCTGATTGCAGAGAATAGCACTTTAATCAATTCTTTCTTCCACAGGCTTGGCGTCCGGGGGACGCCAAACAATCCCCGCCTATCTGCTTATTATTCCCCTAAATCCCTGCCTCTCTGCTTAATTATCATATCCCCCTCTCCCCTGCACATCACAGGGCCCTGTAACAGACCCTGTGACGTGCACTGTGCTCCCTGACTTCCGGGCATGTGCAAAGCACGGCTCACATAGAGCTCACATAGAGAGCGCTTTGCTTCATCCTGGCCCCGTTTGCCTGTGCTCTGCGCTGCAGGTTTCTATTGCGCAGGCGTCGGGGAGTCACTGTCACTTTCCGACGCTTGCGAAATAGAACCCTGCAGCTCAGAGCACAGGAAGACGGGGACGGGATGAACCAAAGTGCGCTCTATGTGAGCAGCGCTTTGCGCATGCCCGGAAGTCAGGGAGCACAGTGCACGTCGCAGGGCCTGTTACAGGGCCCTGTGATATGCAGGGGAGAGGGGGATATGATAATTAAGCAGAGAGGCGGGGATTTAGGGGAATAATAAGCAGATAGGCGAGGTTAGCTTGGCGTCCCCCCGGAAAGCCTGTGGAAAAAATAATTGATGAAAGTGCTTTTCTCTGCAATCAGACCTCTACTATGGGTCATACAGGTATGTATAGATTTACTTTTCTATACCTTGTATGGCCATAGTAGAGGTCTGATATCTGCCAGGGGGTGACAGATTCCCTTTAACCCTGCTTTTCTGTTCATATTGACTATACACTTGTACTGTTCGACCTATTAAGGTCTGTTAATTTTGACATTTCGCTACTCTGAACGGATTATTTGAATAGCAGTTGCATTATTTAACTGTATGTGAACATGGTTGGTCAAATACAAATGAAAAATAAACATCAAAACTTCAGTTTTCTAAAGAAAATAAAGCAAAGGTTTGTACAGTGTCCATACCTTGATGCCGTACTTTGCTTTTATATATTGTTTGAACAGGCACCTACCTCAGAATGCCACAAGTTGTTCACCCACAGTGACATTTTCACCAGTATTGTATAATTTCGTAAGACTATCCGTTTATCCCAAACTTCTTTAATATCAGCTAGTTATTAGAGAATTATCTGATGTTAGCACAGGGCAATTTTCTTGCCTGGGCAGAAGGCTGCAAGTTCCAAATTACATTTTTTTTTAGACTGAATTGCTTGCATTGGACTAGTTGTCTGGGTATCATGCCTCATCAGATTCAACTTCAGAATCAGAGTTCTCGTAATCACTTTCCCCGTCACATATGTTCCTCATTTTCGGACACTTCTTCAGTTCGATATCTTCTTCAGAATCTGAGGAATTGACAAGCTTTTACAATTCAGCTTCACTCAATGGACGTCTTTGCCACCTTTTTATCCAACTTTCCAAATAATTGACAATTAAGACTTTCACGGGGTAAAATCAACATTGTATAATAAAATAGCACTATATAAATAAACAATAATAATAATAAAATTGCAGAAAACACTAACCAGTTTAGCAACAATAAGAGTTTATATAATACAGTGAAACAGACCAGCACAGACCTGTACTCATAGCCCATCCATCTGCAGTAACTTGCAAATGTATTGAGCTCACGGACTGGAAGGAACTAGAGAACTAGATAAACAGTAGATGCAAAAAATAATCCACAATGATATTATAAATCGTTTATGTGGCTGAAAATATGATGAGAGATCTGTATAAAACACTATCGGGTCATATTGACCTGAGCAGTACATATGTAACAATCATGATTTCATACAGAAAAAGTTAAAATAATAATAAAAAAAAACAAACAACACTCATAATAACAACACTTTCCATAAACAATCTCGTCTAACCATGATTTGCAGATACTCATAATAAGTAATCTATGGCTTCACAAACCACAAAACTTTTTTCGGGTCAAATGGACCCAAACAGTACAGCAGGGTTAAAGTTGTATTGAAGAACGTTCTAAACTTTTGGTATATTTTACAGTTTGTTTTTTTTACAGGATTTAAGATAAACTGTATTTGTAGATGCATTACATACTGTATCAAGTACTTTAAAGCAGACTTGTCAGCACTCCTAACATCTCTGGTTTAGTAAATACTTCCATTCCCTATGTTAGATTTTTTATCTCTACATTATGAAAGTCTTTTATGAATATATTAACAACTGGTGTTACCATACCCCTAGTTAATGGAATGTGTCCCTACAATCTGAGGGGAAACCTGATATATGCTTATGGCACAATAAATGTGACCTTTAATGTACAATTGTCTGCCATTTTGAGTCTCCCATCTATTAACACTTACACCAGGATTTTAATAAATTTAGTACAGGTTGTGACTGCCAACCATCTTTTTTTTAAAGACACTTTTCCGAACTATGGAGATGAGCTTAAAAGTGTAAAAAACAATGTTGCATATTTATCTATGCAGTCTAATTGGACTTTACAAAATTAAACTCATTAGGTGCCAAACACTTTGATAATAATATCTCCGCATCGGAGAGGCAATATAAAAAAAAAAGTTTTATTCTGCTCCGCAGTCACTATAACGTTGTGTGTCCAGTTAAACATGAACAATTTGGCGAAAGGTCCTCTTTAATACTACATAAGAGGTAGACATTACAGCAACAGAAAGCTGTGAACTTGAGGGTAAAACTTTGAGCCATGTGTAATGCAGGGCTTCCACATCACTGACTGTAGTGCGTTTGCCGGACATTTTTTTTTCCATGCTCATCAATTGCTCATCATCAACTCAGGAGAGAGTGGAAAAAAAAAGTTAGTCATCTAGTAAGTAATGCCTCTTTCTTGGTAATCTTGAGTGGAATAAAGGATACATATTTTATTCCATACTACTTAAGGTATATTAAGTGCTATTAAAATATTATTTTCTGGTGGACATGAGATTGTAGAAAGGTATGTGGAAATAGTTAATATATTATGTCTTGTGGCCTGTACAAAAAGGGGGCTTATACAAGGTGGGACAATGAAACCATGAAAAGGAGACTGCTGGGGACACTCACAATGTCCTTATTTGTCACTATGATTGGTGACACCACTGATAAGCATGTCACCACATAAATAAAATGGGGGGAGGTGCACTGTGTGGCGGGTCTTTTTGGATCTTAAAGACTAAGGTATGTAAAATAATGATATATAGCCATTCAGTCCATTAGCATGGGAATCTCTCTTATATATTATGTATACCCATTGAATGTCCCTACATGTGACAATTTAATGTATTAGCCGAATGCCCACCACCATTGGCACTATAGGTTTTTATGAGGAAGGTGCACCATGTGGCGGTTATGGATTTTGAATAATTAAGGCATGATAACACAATTGTGATATCATTATGAATATATGGGCAATATATGTGCTTAAATGAATGATATGTAACCACATTGCTTATGGACAGCATGTGATTTATCACATTGTATACCAGACATTATGTATATGCTTTGCATGTTTTTTTTATATGTAATATCTGAGTCCAGTAATTGCCATTTGGAGCACCGTAGGTGTTATATTTATGTGTCTGACGCACTCTATCCCAATGGATATTAATAAATATATTTAACTTTTGAATTCATTAATGACCTAGTATCGTTTATTTTTCTGACCTTCGGGTCACCCCCCTTTCTTTATAGTATATTGAGCGATTGGTCTATATAATAGTCCCTATAGTAGCATATAATAAGATGGTTTTCTTTCACACATCATTGCTATGGTTTTCTCGAAGTTCTCTTCTATTTGATAAGCATGTCAGTAGATAATGTGCATATATTGGAAAAAAACAAATAAAGAAATGATCTACAGCTAATCATCAGAACAATGCCTAAGACTTAACATTGCTGATAATTTGTTAGCTATTATTGCTAATATTATTATGTGACTTTCGTAAATGCCATTTACCTAAAGATTTGGGGATAATCTGCAGGTAAATAACATTAAAATCATGTTAGGCCGACTTATGGGAGCAGCAGCTACAGGGAGAAAATGAACTCATATTCTCTCTGCGACTGCTCACTTTCAGTCATGGTTGTGGTGCAGTCAACCAGCACTTTGATTAACAGCCTGTACTGCACAGATACGCTGCACACATGCTGAGCCCAAGGATTTCAATCAAGGTGTCTCGCAGTGATACAGCATGTTCAATCTGCAGTGAGCAATGAATGCAACTGTTCCTTGTGACGCGCCCCCTGGGCTGTGGGGTACTCGGTAGCCGGGCCGGTCGATGCTGGGGGATGTCACGGTGTCAGTGACCCGGTCCGTGACCCAGGGCGGTCAATTAAAGGAAAAGGTAAAAGGGGAATAAAGATAGAGATAATATTCGTTACGCCACCTGTGGTATGCGGCTATATGGGGCCGCCGATGCGGTCCAGATCCTCTGGAGCTGATGGTGACGCAGCAGAGTTGGTTCCGCTCTCCACAGATAGAGCTTTGCTCCAGGGCAGGATATAGTGATGCTATGAGGTAGATGTTGTTGGTGCGGTGTAGTGCAGTTGATGGCACAGATAATGACCAGTCCACAGCTTAATGGCGGTTTCCTCTTATCTTTACTTGCGGTTGTTTAAGCAGACCGGGGCATGGTTACTAGCTCGGAGTTAGTTGGGGATCCACCTTGCCAGGTGAAGTTGTAGGCCTTCCCTCTGCACTAATCTCTTTGGTCCTGCTGCTTTAAGCTATTCTGCGGCCCTCGTCCCTGAGTAAAATGTCTTTATCCTCACCCGTACGGCAGGCAGCTCTGGCCTTCCTTAAATGTCACTCCCACTAGGCGGTGCTGGGCCCTATGGTGCTGCTGTGCCGCCAGGCGTCTTGTGGGGCCAGGAGACCGGCAGTCTCCTGCCCTCCGGATTCTGCTGCTGGGCCTTCAGTGCCCCACAACCACGGACTCCAGTGTCCAGTTACTCTGTGCTTCTCTCCTCTGGGGTGAGCTTGTACACAGCTCCCTTCCCCAGGTCCTTCCTCATTTCTGTCCTGCCTTTAACTTCTCTCAACTCACTCTTACTAACCCCGACTCCAGATTCCAGTTGCTAAGGGGAGGAGCTCCCCTTTCTGGTCTGGAGCCAGGAAAGTGTTGTATGCTGGTAAACCTGATTAGGGGACCCCTCCTTGCTTCCAGGCATGGCATCACCCCTTGTGAGGGAGGCAATGTCACTGTGGCAACCGGACCCCTGGGGTGCCACACTTGCACCAGTTTAATAACTTAAACCAAACAGCCGCAGTGAGAATATATAAGCTAATTTTCTCCCAGTAGCTGCTGTAAGGCAGCCTAACATGATTAACCCTATATTTGCAGGTGAATAGCATTTTTGGACATGACAGGTGTTTATAGACTTATCCTGGAAATCCCAGTTCTTCTGGGTTCACTGTCCTCTGCTGTACTCCACATCAGGTTTTGCACGTTATCTGGCATGGATCAATGACATTATCACTAGGCATAAGCGAATATTTCAATGTTCGGTTCGGAAAAGTTCACAGAACAAAGTGATATTTCACTAATCTATTCGCCGAATGTTCATCGAACATTTCCGAATCCCATAGGAGTCAATGGGGGGACCAAAAAAATGCATATACAACACCTAGAAACGGGACCAAAAGCTGCCAAAACATAGCAAATTATGTGTAGACACCAGGGAAGCACCATCAATTGACCCAGAGTACAAGTACTATAATTATTATTACTGTGATAGCGACATTTATTCAGTTGCATTTTACATGTCAAAAGGGGTAACCGACTGGTACAACAGGAGAGAGGACCCTGCCTGTGAGGTCACACAGTCACGGACGTGGTTTGTGGAACCACTGTCCCACGGACCCCCGAGACCCAGGAGGGGTGTGACTAAGCGAGCACCAGACTATTCACTAGAGCCTCTGATGGTGAGGTTAGACTTGGCTCCTGATGAACGGCAGGTGCCACTACAGGACAGACCAATGGATGTGCAGCAGCTGGACCCAGTAGGACAGACTAGATGATGCAGCAGGCAGAGTCTGTATCAGAGTGCAACAGACAGAGCCTGTATCAGAGTGCAGCAGGCAGAGTCTGTATCAGAGTGCAGCAGGTAGAGTCTGTATCAGGAGTGCAGCAGGAATAGTCTGTATAAGAGTGCAGCAGGCAGAGTCTGTATCAGGAGTGCAGCAGGCCGAGTCTGTATCAGGATGCAGCAGGCAGAGTCTGTATTAGGAGTGCAGCAGGCAGAGTCTGTATCAGAGTGCAGCAGGCAGAGTCTGTATCAGAGTGCAACAGGCAGAGTCTGTATCAGAGTGCAGCAGGCAGAGTCTGTATCAGGAGTGCAGAAGGCAGAGAGTGTATCAGAGTGCAGCAGGCAGAGTCTGTATTAGGAGTGCAGCAGGCAGAGTCTGTATCAGAGTGCAGCAGGCAGAGTCTGTATCAGAGTGCAACAGGCAGAGTCTGTATCAGAGTGCAGCAGGCAGAGTCTGTATCAGGAGTGCAGCAGGCAGAGACTGTATCAGAGTGGAGCAGGCAGAGTCTGTATCAGAGTGCAGCAGGCACAGTCTGTATCAGGAGGGCAGCAGGTAGAGTCTGTATCAGGAGTGCAGCAGGCAGAGTCTGTATCAGGAGTGCAGCAGGCAGAGACTGTATCAGGAGTAGTGTTGAGCCACCCCCGTAGTGTTCGAGTTCGGTTCGGTTCGTCGAACACCCGTGTGTTCGCCGAACTGTTCGTCGAACTGTTCGTCGAACACCTTCGAACACCGTTAAAACCAATGGCAGGCAAACAAAAACACATAGAAGCACATAGAAAACACCTTCAAAGGTGTCCAAAAGCTGACAAACTGCTCAGAAGACACTGTAGCACCCTGAGGACTCGGCTGCTACAGGGGTATTACACCTCAAGCCAGAGGTGTGGTATTCCACTCCCGGGTAAGGATGGAGTGTGGGACTGAGCTCAGATAGCTGCATACACTACATACATCCCATTTCCGGGGGACAGACCGACGGTACTCCCACCAGTATATGTGCAGGTACGACAGTGTCTGTCCCTGGCTGGAGTGGGAGGGGGGTGGAACATCCCAGTAGTGTAGGGGCAGATAGGGGGAGCAGTTTGGGTAAGGCTAGGAGCTCATTGGGTGCTGGTCACCTGAGCTCACACATAGAGGGAGTATATAAGGTGGGCACCATCTTAGATCAGGGTCAGTCTTCTGTAGAGGGTCAGTCAGTCCTGAGAGAGGTCCAGGAGCGCCTGCAGAGAGAAGAGAGAGAGGAGAAGAGAAGGACCCAGAGGGGGAGAAGAAGGAACCCCAAGAACCCAGTATACAACCAGAAGGGTGAAGGGTTGGCACGCAAGGGAACCGGATCCCAAATTAGTGGAGGAGAGAAACTACCCTCAACTAAGAACCGGAGGCTGCGACATTACATGTGGAGCAGCCCCTCACCAAGTCCACTAAGAAGGCACACCGAGCATAGGGTCAGGGAAGCCAAAGAAGGTTCACCCAACAGGAGACCCGAGGGAGCCGGACATAAGTGGACCACTGGTGGGAACGGCCAGTAGAGAGGACAGTCAGAAAGGGAGCTCAGGACCACGCTCCAGAATTGCTTGGGGGTTGGCCGAGTCCAGGACCTGGTGGACGCAGCGCGGCTCGGGCGGTCACTCAAGGCCAGAGTGACCAACAGAACAGCAGTAAGTAAAAACCCTGAACTGCACAGCCCGACTCTGAGTCTTCTTACCATCCACACTGCACCACCACTACCACCATCCTCTACACCTGACCCCCTGAGGCTATACCCCTCCCGTTGGGGGTTATACTACCACAGCTGCACATATACCACCAGCCTCAGCGGACCCTGCTGCAGCGGCGGCCTTTTGACTGCAAATCAACGGGTGGCGTAGTCGACACTAAGAACAACTAATAACATCTGTAAAGACTGCCACACACTGAGTTTGACACCCTGGGCACGGACCGGGTCGCCGCCACTCGGAGACTACAACCCCCATCTGATCCGGCTCCGGGTAATCCCCAAACAGCACTGGCCCAGGGGGCGCGTCAACTTTGGCGTAGTCGGCAGGATTTCGTGCCCGCAACCACCGGGTACTGCGTGCCTGAAGAAAAGTTCAAATTTACCTCAAGAAGAAGTCTCCCGCCGGTTCCAGAGGGTCCCCGCCATGGGACGCCATCACGGATCGTTTCCCGCCGGTTGCCCGCCATCTGCAGCTTTTTCCCGCCATCCATGGAGTTTCCCGCCACTGGGAGACGATTCCCGCCATTTCCAGAAGATTTCCCGCCTTGGAAGAGCGGACGCCATTATGGGCGTGCCAGAGGGTGGCAAGAGGTCACCTCCCATCGTGGGCCAGGTCAAGGAATGGCGCCAAAAGCAGAAACCGCCCCCACCAACGGAGACTGTGATGCTAGAAATGTCCATCAGCGTGAGAGAACTGCCCCTGGAACTGACAATCACAAAGTTGCCCCGGGACCACCTTCAATGGGGGCAGATACAGAACAAAACAGAGAAGATGGGAGCAGCTTGGAGGAGTCTGGAGAGAGCGCACCCGGAGACAAGAAGTCTGGAGAGGACTCCGGAGAAGTCGTACCCGGAGATGGAACGAGAGTCAGGCAGCACCGACCCTGTGGTCAGGAGCCTGCTGCAAGCAACAACCCCACTAGGCTTAGTGGAGATCCTGGCACAGCTCCCCCGAGACCGGGAGCGTGCACAGACCGCACTGGAGGGCTTGGCTCAGAGGATGGCCCGAGTGCAGCGGGACGTACTGGCCGCATGGAGCAGAGAGATGGCCCAGCAGGCTGGAACCCGCCAGCGAAGCACGCCACCCGAGACGAGGAGACAGACCGCCTCTGAGGATGGTGCAGGAGGAGTGAAGGCCGGAGACGGCGCCGAGGAGGGAGCTGAACAGATGGAGGCAGGTAAAGGGGACGTCACTACCCCGAGCCGAGAAACCGCGTGCCTGCCCCAGCTCCCCGTCGCAGAGCCCGAAATTCCCCCTGCCGTGCCCGTCGCTGCATCGTCACCGCTCCAGACAAGGCCTCAAGCAGAAGCCGCGGCCGCGACCCCTGTGACGTCACGCGCCTCAACCCTGAGCGCGGCAAAGCAGGAAACACCACCGGCCTGGTCGCAAGGTCTAGTACCCCGGGCGCCGCAGTACCAACAGCGCCCTCTACCTCCACTGAGCCACCGGCCTGGTCGCTGGGCCAAGTAACCCCGGGCGCCGCCGTCTTCACGGTGCCCTTTACGTTCAGGGTACCCCAGGCCTGGTCGCAAGGCCTGGCGAACCCGGGCGCCGCTACCACCACCGCGCCCTCAACATCTAGAGTGCCGCACCTGGGTGAAGACTTGTTTGCCCAGCACACGTGCCCGGATGGGCAGCCCTTTATATGGCCACCGGAGTACTACCAACTGGAACTCCAAAAAGCAAGGCCCCTGTGCGAGCCCCTGATTCCGGCTCCGAAGCCCGTTAAGAGGACCCCGCTCCCGCTGGAAGAAGCGCAGTTCGAGTGGGACCCCACCGGAGGAGACCTCATGGGGTTCACTCAGGAAACTCGGGCAGCCGCAGCGGAGCGTGTGGAGTGCTGCCGCTAGCAGTTGGCAGACTTCGAGCAAGAACGGAGAGAGAGGCGGGTCCGTGAGCAGCGGCTGCAGGAACAGAGCGCAGGGCAGAAGAGCAGGACCAGGAGAGACCCCCGTGCAGCTCATGGTCCCCGTGCCACCGGGACTGTGATTAAATTCCAAATGCAGCACGGGTGGGGCTTCATAAGAGATCACCACACCCCCGGCGACGTCTTCGTGACCAGAAGAGACGTCGAGTCCCATCTGCCGGAGGGACACAGAGGTCGTGACCTATATGTAGGGGACGAGGTCACGTTCACCCGGCACAAGTGTGCCAAAGGACCCTACGCCCTCCATGTACACCGGCTGACGGAGGAGGAGCTACGGTGTGAAGAGGAGCAAGAGGATCAGGACGGGTCTGAAGGAGGAGCAGGAGTACGCCGTCATTAAAGTACGGTAAAGAGACTGTACATAGTTACCCGTCAGGGTATAAGAACTGTTACTGCTGCTAGTTAAAATACAGTCCCCGTTGGGACCAGCAAATTGAACTGAAACCCGTGTGTCCCTATTCCCACTGACCGAGGACTGAGAGCGGCCATATTTCCCCTTGTATATAGTTGCGCTTTTTAAGGCGCCCCCTACTGGTTTTATAGGAAAGCTGTGTTATTCTACAAGAGACTGTCGCACTTTACCCGGTCACAAGTGCACCGTGGCCGGAGGAACAAGAAAGTTTACAAGAATGTTTATTATGAAAAAGTTTTATGCTGCAGAAATATATATATAATGTTTTATATGTTTATGTTGTTATGAAAAAAAAAAAATTGTATGTTTATGGATGTTTTATTCTCTTACAGCCCGAGGACGTGCTGTGATTTACCAGGGGGGAATGTAGCACCCTGAGGACTCGGCTGCTACAGGGGTATTACACCTCAAGCCAGAGGTGTGGTATTCCACTCCCGGGTAAGGATGGAGTGTGGGACTGAGCTCAGATAGCTGCATACACTACATACATCCCATTTCCGGGGGACAGACCGACGGTACTCCCACCAGTATATGTGCAGGTACGACAGTGTCTGTCCCTGGCTGGAGTGGGAGGGGGGTGGAACATCCCAGTAGTGTAGGGGCAGATAGGGGGAGCAGTTTGGGTAAGGCTAGGAGCTCATTGAGTGCTGGTCACCTGAGCTCACACATAGAGGGAGTATATAAGGTGGGCACCATCTTAGATCAGGGTCAGTCTTCTGTAGAGGGTCAGTCAGTCCTGAGAGAGGTCCAGGAGCGCCTGCAGAGAGAAGAGAGAGAGGAGAAGAGAAGGACCCAGAGGGGGAGAAGAAGGAACCCCAAGAACCCAGTATACAACCAGAAGGGTGAAGGGTTGGCACGCAAGGGAACCGGATCCCAAATTAGTGGAGGAGAGAAACTACCCTCAACTAAGAACCGGAGGCTGCGACATTACATGTGGAGCAGCCCCTCACCAAGTCCACTAAGAAGGCACACCGAGCATAGGGTCAGGGAAGCCAAAGAAGGTTCACCCAACAGGAGACCCGAGGGAGCCGGACATAAGTGGACCCCTGGTGGGAACGGCCAGTAGAGAGGACAGTCAGAAAGGGAGCTCAGGACCACGCTCCAGAATTGCTTGGGGGTTGGCCGAGTCCAGGACCTGGTGGACGCAGCGCGGCTCGGGCGGTCACTCAAGGCCAGAGTGACCAACAGAACAGCAGTAAGTAAACACCCTGAACTGCACAACCCCAACTCTGAGTCTTCTTACCATCCACACTGCACCACCACTACCACCATCCTCTACACCTGACCCCCTGAGGCTATACCCCTCCCGTTGGGGGTTATACTACCACAGCTGCACATATACCACCAGCCTCAGCGGACCCTGCTGCAGCGGCGGCCTTTTGACTGCAAATCAACGGGTGGCGTAGTCGACACTAAGAACAACTAATAACATCTGTAAAGACTGCCACACACTGAGTTTGACACCCTGGGCACGGACCGGGTCGCCGCCACTCGGAGACTACAACCCCCATCTGATCCGGCTCCGGGTAATCCCCAAACAGCACTGGCCCAGGGGGCGCGTCAACACAACTAACACATGGAAAAGTGACAAGTACATATAGTCATGCGAAAAGAAAAGAGGTGGAGGAGTAAAAGGAGGGGGAGACACAGATATAGGCATGTCATGCCCTTCTAAAATCCATAAAGTGAGAAGCCGACACGGCCAGTCTGTTCCTGCCTGTGCCACCTCTGTGTCGCCGGGTTTGTGCCAGAGCCGTGGTGGACCCTGACGGCCAGCCCCCCTATCCCAATACTGGTGCCTGTCCGCCGGTGGGTCGAGGCCCCCCACGGTGGGGGGGGGAGTAACATCTGCAGAAGAAAGACCATCTTCCAGCCAAACTAAGATGTCGACTTCTTTTCGTGGACAATGTGATACGATCCCATTCTTACGGACACGCCCATCGCTACAAATTCTAGATGAGGCACAAAAACAGCAGGTGCTTCAACGGATATCAAGTGCTCCTTCAAGTGGGCTCTCCATCACCTCAATTTCAACATCACAAATACTCCAGTCCTCAGAGGTGTCACCCCAATCGCACTTGCTTCCTCACAGCTCCCAAGTCTCCAGCTGCCCGTCTGAGTATGGGGTAACACAGATGGCTGAGTCTGCCCAGCTGTTTACTCATACTATAGCCTGGGAAACGGAGGTCTGCTCCAGAGCTTCTGTTAATCCAGATGAGGAAATGATCTGATCCGATGCCCAGAATCTTTATAAGTTGGATCCAGGACCAGATGAATAATAATAATAATAATAATCTTTATTTATATAGCGCCAACATATTCCGCAGCGCTTCACAATTCACAGGTTCATGTACAACAGTCATAAGTAACATAGCTAAAGATAATACAATAATTACAGCAAAAATAATGACGACCCTGCTCCTAAGAGCTTACAATCTACAATGAGGTGGGGGTGACAAAGTACAATGGCTTATTTACAAGGATGGTCCAGCCATCTTGAGGGGATGAGGGATAGATAGAGGCTGCATGAGCTTATCACCAGCCAGTATCTAGTGCTTTTTGGTTGGGTGGAGACTTATGTTTGGAGAAATAAGGAATGGGCTATGAGAATATAAAAGGACTTTGATTAGGGAACGTGATAGGCCACCCTAAACAGATGTGTTTTTAGGGAGCGCCTAAAACTGTGTAAATTGTGGTTCATCCTAATTTCTTGGGGTAGATGAAGAAGGTTCTGAGCATAATATAGACCCTTGTTCCCAAACTGTAACTCCTGTTGGTGGAGACAATGATGAAGACGATGATGAGACTCAAATACCTGATTGGAGCGACAACTTGACTTTTCGGTCAGGGCAGGAAGAGGTTGGCTCTGAGGGCGACGGGTGTGATAACACACAGGGTGATGATCATAGAATCATAGAATCATAGAATGTAGAGTTGGAAGGGACCTCCTGGGTCATCTGGTCCAACCCCCTGCTCAAAGCAGGATTCACTAAATCATCTCAAACAGATGTCTGTCCAGCCTCTGTTTGAAGACGTCCATTGAAGGGGAACTCACCACCTCTCGTGGCAGCCTGTTCCACTCATTGATCACCCTCACTGTCAAAAAGTTTTTTCTAATATCTAATCTGTGTCTCCTCCCATTTAGTTTCATCCCATTGCTTCTAGTCATTCCTTGTGCAAATGAGAATAAAGATGATCCTTCTACAATGTGACAGCCCTTGACATATTTGTAGACAGCTATTAAGTCTCCTCTCAGTCTTCTTTTTTGCAAGCTAAACATTCCCAAATCCTGCAACCATTCCTCATAGGACATGGTTTGCAGACCAGTCACCATTCTGGTCGCTCTTCTCTGAACTTGCTCCAGTTTGTCTATGTCTTTTTTAAAATGTGGTGCCCAAAACTGTACACAGTATTCCAGATGAGGTCTGACCAAAGAGGAGTAAAGTCCGATAATGACTTCACGTGATCTAGACTGTATGCTTCAGAATTGTATTTGCCTTTTTTGCTGCTGCATCACACTGTTGACTCATGTTCAGTCTATGATCTATTAGTATACCTAAGTCTTTTTCACATGTACTGTTGCTTAGCTCTATTCCTCCCATTCTGTATATGCTTTTTTCATTTTTATTGCCCAGATGTAGTACTTTGCATTTTTCCCTGTTAAAAACCATTCTGTTGGTTGCTGCCCACTGCTCCAGTTTATTTAGGTCTTTTTGAATTCTCTCTCTCTCTTCTCTAGTATTAGCTATCCCTCCTAGCTTTGTGTCATCAGCAAGTTTAATCAGTTTACCGTCTGAGGTGGAAGGTGGAGATGTGTGAATGTTTATGGGGGCCTCTTGTGGAGGATTCCATCAATGCACTCTTGTAGGATCTGTGATACCAAGCGCAGCGGGGCATCACAGATGCTATTGACGACGAGGTTAGGTTGCGCCTTCCTGAACAGAGACGGAGTACTGGAAGCACGTCAACAACTGCATCCTCAACCACAACTCTGCCTCTGACCACAAGTCGTAGTGGCTCTTCAGGTCACATGGGCTCTAAGCCTTGCATAGCCTGGGCATTTATTCAGATCGATAAGGATGACCCAACTCGTGTTATCTGTAATATTTGTCAGCAAAAGCTAAGTAGAGGCCAAAAAATACATAGTTTGAGTACTTCATGCATGTACCGTCACATGGATATGAAGCATAAGTTGCAGTGGGAAGCTCACTGTGCTACAATGCGGCCTAGCCGGCTGGGCCAACCACCGTCTGCCCCATCTTGTGCATCCGCAGCCTCTTCATCCTCTGTGACTGGGGGGACAGCAGTCACACATGTTTTTGGACGCAGACCTGCCACCTCTTTACCCGCAACAGCCAGTGTGATTGGCAGGTCGTCAGTTCATTGGGAAGTGGAAACACCAGTTAGTGTTGAGCGCTCTCCGACATCGAGAGCACCACCTTTGGATCAAGGCAACCTAACATGTCCGCCTGCATCTTCCTCACAGACCGGCAGTTGCCGGGGACACCCTACTCAACACCGTCTAAGCACAACAGCCAGCCCTCAGTCCCTCAGATGTGGAAAAGTAAAAGACCATTTCCTCCTAGCCATGAGAAAGCTAAGAGGTTGAATTTCACCATCTGCAAGCTGTTGGCTACAGAAATGCTGCCTTTCCACCTGGAGGACACAGAGGATTTTCAAGACCTTATGTCCGTCACAGTGCCCCAGTACCAGATGCCCAGTCGGCACTACTTCTCAAAGAAAGGTGTGCCTGCGCTCCACTAGCATGTCGCACACAACATCACCGCTTCTTTGAGAAACTCTGTGTGTGACAGGGTGCACTTCACCACAGACACTTGGACGAGAAGGCATGGACAGGGGCGTTACATGTCGCTGACTGGGCACTGGCTAACTATGGTGACAGCAGGACAAGGGGCTGCTGTCCAAGTCTTACCGTCCCCACGAGTTGTGTGTTAATCCTCTTTATCTCGAACTTCCTCCACTGCTTCTGCCTCCTCAACCTCCTCTCAGTCCTCCACCTGCACCCAAAGCCTGTCTGGTAATGCCACCTGCTTTCTAACTGCGCAGAAGGAATCCTGCACACCTCCTTACTATGCTGGCAGCAGGGCTCAACGCATCAGTGTTTACTTTGAAATGTCTGGGAAATGTGAGTCACACAGCTGAGGAGTTTTGGTCAGCTCTGGAGACCCAGTTTCATGAAAGGTTGTCTCCACTGGACCTGCAACCAGGGAAGGCCATGTGCGACAATGCTGCAAACCTGGGTGCGGCACTTCGCCGAGGCAATGTCACACACGTGCCTTGTATGGCTCACGTGTTGAACCTGGTTGTCCAGCAATTTTTAGCCCACTATCCCGGACTAGATGGCCTTCTGCAGTGTGCACGGTCGCTGTGTGCTCACTTCCGCCGTTCGCATCCCGCAGTTCAACGACTTACATCTCTACAGAAGTCTTTGGGCCTGCCAGTTCACCGGCTGAAATGCGATGTGCCGACACGGTGGAATTCAACTCTGCACATGTTGCAGCGACTGTGGCAGCACCGACAAGCCCTGGTGCAATACGTTCTGACGTATAGCCTGGGCCAACAAGATCCAGAGGTGGGGCAAATCACGCTGGAGGAGTGGTCTCAGATCAGGGACCTATGCACCCTTCTGCACAGTCTTGAAATGGCGACGAAGATGTTTAGTGCTTACGATGCCATTATCAGCATGACTATTACGGTGATTTACATGCTGGAGCACATGTTAAACAGAATTCGGAGTCAGGTGGTGGGACAAGAGGAGGTGGAGGAAGTAGAGGAGGAGTCGTATGCGGAAGGGATAACATCTCCAAGGTCCAGACGGTTGGCAGCACCAAGGCGGCAGGCATGGGAGGGTGGGGGAGAGGGATTAACCAGGGCGCATGGTAGCAGCCAAACTGTTGAGGAAGGTGCAGGAGCCGAGGAAGAAGTGGAGGACGAACTGGCAATGGGCATGGAAGACTCATCAGATGAGGGAGACCTTGATCACATTTCTGTTGTGCGAGGTTGGAGGGAGAGGGCAGAGGAAGGAACCATGATTCTTACCTCGCTACCAACACAACAAGGACTTGGTCCTTCTGAATGCGCAAGACACATGAGTGCCTTCTTGCTGCACTACCTGCAACATGACCCCCGGATTGTCAGAATTCGAAGTAATCCCGACTACTGGGTTGCCACACTCTTAGATCCCCGGTAAAAAAGTATATTTGCCGAAATAATTCCTGCCATAAAAAGGTATTGACGAATGCAGGAGTATCTGTTGCAGAATCTTACATGTGCTTTTCCACAAAACACCAGTGAATCTCACAGTTCTATCTTGCCAACGGTGGGACTGTCGAGTCTTCATCACTCAAACAGTAACAGTAACACAGTATCTGCTGGTAACAGCAATTTTGTGGAATCGTTTCACCACTTTTTTAGACCAACCTTTGCAAGGCCACAGGAGACAAGAAGTCTGACACATAGTCAATGCCTAGAGAGGATGGTACAGGAGAATCTCCAAGTGAACATCAAAGCCATGACTGTGTCACTGGACCCTTGCTCATTTTGGTATTCCAATCTTGAAAAATCGCCGGAGCTCGCCACTCACGCCTTGGAGATCTTGTCATGCCATGCAGCCAGCGTTCTCTCTGAACATGTGTTCAGCGCTGCTGGTGGTGTGCTGACAGATAAGCGCACGCGGCTGTCCACTGAGAATGTAGACAGACTCACGTTCATAAAGATGATCAAATCATGGATTCGCAAGGACATTTCTACCCCTGTGTCATCCTTGGGAGACTAAAAGCTTGGGGATTTGGTAAAATCACCTCACCAACCGTTTTAAGCAACAGTGGGGCAATTGATGCTACTTAACCCTAGAACGCATGACCTTAAAAATCTACACTTTCACATACCTGGGGCCCTTTAGGCCCGTGTGCAAATAACATGGAATAACTCAAACTCAAATGACAAACAACTATATACATGAAGAATACCTAGAGTTTCAAAATTCTAACTAAAGCAATCTTGCAGAAAATAGAAAACAATTAACTGGGCGGGCCTGCAAGGCCACAGGTATGCGTTCTAGGGTTAAGTGGTGTCTGTGCCACAATTTTGGGAGTCCCCTTGCTGTGTCTTACGTGACGTTGGCATCGTCAATTCCAGGTGGGTTGGGTCGCACCCCTTCCTTTTAACTGTAAGAAACTACATACACTATGGCTTGGGGTAACACAGATGGTTGAGTCTGAAGAGCTGTTTACTCAGAGGTCTGCTCCAAATCTTCAGTGTCTGCTAGTCAGCGTAGAATTTTTAACTGCATCTAGCCTAGGCAATACTTTGGGCGTAGTAGCCCAGCTGCGAAGCAAGCTGCACCGCCTGTGTATCTAATAAGAATTTTTAAATGAATCTAGCCTAGGCAGACTGTGGGGACCCCCAACCAAACCCAGATGCTCAGCCCCCCTACCGCCCCCCTTTCATGGACAACCCAATAATGTAACTCTTACAACTGGATGGGTGAGGATCGGTCACAGCTTTATTAACTCTTTATACTCATTCCATTAGAAAGGCATTTTATTTCTAAAATAATTCAGCTTGTTGCAGCATGCCCTGGGTCCCCACTCCGGCAAGTTGGCCAACAAGTGTAACTCTCCAACATGTCCTTTCTATTTCCAGGCCAAGGAGGATCCAGTGTACTCAAATGCAGGACTCTGACCCCCACCCATCACTCTTAATGCTTGTTCCACTCCGTCCTGGAGTCCTGACAGGAATATGTCCAGTCCAATATCTATTAAGTGAACACCGTCGGGCCGTATGAAGCCTGCTTTATCTCCTTCCAGTTGTCGGTGTCGTATCACTACACCGCCTCTGTCTCTTCTAAATTTTGCCATCCGAATATTTATTACCCGCCTTGTCCATTCGATGGCCGTGATGTCTCGCGCACCTTGCCATACTGCTATCGGCACAATCTCTGACCATACTATAGCTAATTTTGTGAAAAATTCTCTGAAGCGCTCAGTGTCTAGTTTCATTATTGCCATTAGTTATGCGCTCTTGTGATGACCTAGGTTGTTTCCCCCGGCCTGTATAACTAAGATGACCGGACCTCTTGCCTCTCTCCCTACCTTGATTACCTCCATTAGTACCTGTGGCCATAGCAGGCCTCTAATACCTCTCCAGTTGAAATATGTGTTATGAAACTCTAATTTCTTCCCGCCTGGGCGGACTTTCGCCCTTTTTTGTGCCCAATATATATACGAGTGGCCTATCACTCACACTGTTGGCTTAGCGTCACCTGTAAAAGAAACAAACCACGTTAGGATAACAAGTCCGGTCTTATGTATCTCGCCAAACACGTGGATCGCCATCTCCCTATCCTCTGAACTTCCGTTTCTGACAGTCCTGCTCTTGCTGCTTCCGTGGCCGCACCTATGCGGAATGAGTGTGTCCCGTAATCTTTGGGGTGGTTCCCTGCCGATGTTATGCATTTATTAAATATAGCTTGGAACAGGTATCTTGATAATGGCGTTCCATCAATGTGTGATACTAAGAAATTACTTTGTGATCTGATGGTTAGATATGTTTTTACTATTGTTACCCGACTCAGTGTACCGTTTGTGGGTTGTAGAAGTACCCAAGTACCCCTGCCCGCTGGAACCGTTTTCGATTGGTGTATGCGTACACGTATTGCATTATTGGCTATGACTACTTCCTGGTGTAATAAGCGTCCACTGGTGGTAATTTTGGATTGAGGGACTAATTCGCTTATACATAGCGCCCCGAAGAAGGCGATCACAAATGCAGTAGACATTAGTGTCGCTTCAAATTGTGAGTGTCATGTTAATGGTGTTAGGGATAAGATGTGAGAAATCAGTTTTAGTGACAGGGGACGGGACGTCTACATTCCTGACTTGGCTGACCCCTTTTCCACCCTTTTATGGATTGTCTGATGATGAATCTTTGTCACATCTCCCCAATTCAGTAGTTGGAAGTGAAATGCTACTCCGGTCAGACACCGCTGCGCTGACGCCCCTGATATGCCCCTCATCATTAGCTGGTGGAGAAATTCTATGGTGACTTGTGATCTGGCTTGTTCACATTGGTCAACCCGTCTGCCTGCTACTAGTCGTGTTCACTCTTCCCATGCCTTACCGTATGCTTGCCACGTTGACGGGGCAACTGACGCTCTGATTAATGGCATCAACTATTCGCCACTAGATCCCATAGGGAGGGTGGGCAACTGTTGCCCGATGGGTGGGCGTTGTGGAAGAGCTCTGTGAAAATCTGCCAATTGAATTGTTATAAAGCGTTAGCAGCAGCTTTATACCCCTCAGCATAGTGGCTAGCTCGGACCCATACATTGTGTTTTAGGCACAGGAATACTAGCCTGCGTAGTAGGCCTAGCACTGGGAGAGACGATGATGCCATCTAATTAATGCAGTGCGCTAGTCTGGTGTTTTGTGTTATGAAGCGTATATTTTTGTTAGCCAGGCGCGCGCCCCATATTTCTATTGCTACCACTATTGGGAAAAATTATTTTCAGGGCTAGATGCAGCTAAAAATTATTATTAATTTCAAAGCTGGTGGAGCTTGGTATAGATGGCCTAATACAATGAGTCCCACACACTGCTAGAAGCCCAAATATTTTTTCAGAGGTAGATGCAGATAAAAATTATTTTTAATTTGCAACCTGATGGAGGTCAGTATAGATGGACTAATAGAGAAAGTCCCACACACTGCTAGAAGGCCAAATATTTTTTCAGAGCTAGATGCAGATAAAAATTATAGTCAATTTGCAACCTGATGGAGGTCAGTATAGATGGACTAATAGAGAAAGTCCCACACACTGCTAGAAGGCCAAATATTTTTTCAGAGCTAGATGCAGATAAAAATTATATTCAATTTGCAACCTGATGGAGGTCAGTATAGATGGACTAATAGAACAAGTCCCACACACAGCTAGAAGCCCAAATATTTTTTCAGAGGTACTGTAGATGCAGATAAAAATTATTTTTAATTTGCAACCTGATGGAGGTCAGTATAGATGGACAAATACAACAAGTCCCACACACAGCTAGAAGCCCAATATTTTTTCAGAGCTAGATGCAGACAAAAAATTATTTTGAATTTGCAACCTGATGGAGGTCAGTATAGATGGACTAATAGAGAAAGTCCCACACACTGCTAGAAGGCCCAATATTTTTTCAGAGGTAGATGCAGAAAAAAATATATTCAGTTTGCAATCTGATAAAGGTCAGTATAGATGGACTAATACAACAAGTCCCACACACAGCTAGAAGCCCAATATTTTTTCAGAGGTAGATGCAGAAAAAAATATATTCAGTTTGCAACCTGATGGAGGTCTGTATAGATGGATTAATAGAACAAGTCCCACACACAGCTAGAAGCCCAATATTTTTTCAGAGGTAGATGCAGAAAAAAATATATTCAGTTTGCAACCTGATGGAGGTCTGTATAGATGGATTAATAGAACAAGTGCCACACACAGCTAGAAGCCCAATATTTTTTCAGAGGTAGGTGCAGAAAAAAATATATTCAGTTTGCAACCTGATGGAGGTCAGCATAGATGGACTAATACAACAAGTCCCACACACAGCTAGAAGCCCAATATTTTTTCAGAGCTAGATGCAGACAAAAAATTATTTTGAATTTGCAACCTGATGAAGGTCAGTATAGATGGACTAAAAGAGAAAGTCCCACACACTGCTAGAAGGCCACATATTTTTTCAGAGGTAGATGCAGAAAAAAATATATTCAGTTTGCAACCTGATGGAGGTCTGTATAGATGGATTAATAGAACAAGTCCCACACACAGCTAGAAGCCCAATATTTTTTCAGAGGTAGATGCAGAAAAAAATATATTCAGTTTGCAACCTGATGGTGGTCAGTATAGATGGAATAATACAACAAGTCCCACACACAGCTAGAAGCCCAATATTTTTTCAGAGGTAGATGCAGAAAAAAATATATTCAGTTTGCAACCTGATGGAGGTCTGTATAGATGGATTAATAGAACAAGTCCCACACACAGCTAGAAGCCCAATATTTTTTCAGAGGTAGATGCAGATAAAAATTATTTTTAATTTGCAACCTGATGGAGGTCAGTATAGATAGACTAATAGAGAAAGTCCCACACACAGCTAGAAGGCCAAATATTTTTTCAGAGCTAGATGCAGATAAAAATTATATTCAATTTGCAACCTGATGGAGGTCAGTATAGATGGACTAATAGAACAAGTCCCACACACAGCTAGAAGCCCAAATATTTTTTCAGAGGTACTGTAGATGCAGATAAAAATTATTTTTAATTTGCAACCTGATGGAGGTCAGTATAGATGGACTAATACAACAAGTCCCACACACAGCTAGAAGCCCAATATTTTTTCAGAGGTAGATGCAGAAAAAAATATATTCAGTTTGCAACCTGATGGAGGTCTGTATAGATGGATTAATAGAACAAGTCCCACACACAGCTAGAAGCCTCATATTTTTTCAGAGCTAGATGCAGAAAAAAATATATTCAGTTTGCAACCTGATGGAGGTCAGTATAGATGGACTAATACAACAAGTCCCACACACAGCTAGAAGCCCAATATTTTTTCAGAGCTAGATGCAGAAAAAAATTATATTCAATTTGCAACCTGATGGAGGTCAGTATAGATGGACTAATAGAATGATGCTATGCCCAAAAGATTTTACTTCACTAGGTGCAGTAAAAAAATTGGTATTCTATACACAGGTGGTATATCTTGCAACACAGATAGGCTACTCCACTGACTAACACACTCTGCAATAGGCCAAAAAGGATTAGCTTTGCTAGATTCAGCCAAATGCTGTGAAAAAAACTTGCACAGCACTGGCACAGACCTGCCTGGCAAAAACTGATAGGAACTGATGTAACCTAGTCCTGAAAAGAACTCCAATTACAATTAGTCTTTACTCCCACAACCTATCTATTTAAGAGCACAGACCTGCCTGATAAAAGTCGTAGGAAATGCTGTAACCTAGTCCTTAAAAAGACTGCATTCACAACTATTCACTACTCCCAAGCTATCTGTAGATTTGTGCGAAAATTGGCTTGAAATTAGCAAGGTATAGCGCACACAGCAACAGCGGTGCCGTCTAACACGCAGCTGCAGCAGTGAGAAAATGGTGGCGACGGGGAAAATGGCTTGGTCTTATAGGGCAAGGACATGTGACATACACTGCCAATGACACATGCCCTTGCTTGTGTGAAAAAAAGCACTTCGCTCCGTGTGTGCGCTGCTGATAGGCTGACAGATTGCACCTACCCACTGTAAATGCGGGAAAGAGAAAAAAAAAATGGAGATCTTCATTGTTCCTGCAGAGATCCATCCCCTGCCCCTCCCCCCACCCCGCTGTACACTCAAACTGCATATTAACATTAATTTTCATCATTACTGAGAAAAAATCCAGTTATGATTTTGGTGCACGAACAGTTATCGAACATAACCTCGAACAGCCGAATTTTTCTCAAATTGTTCGTGTTCGCCGAACGGCTCGAACACCGCCCAAAACAGCTTGAATTTGAGATTGGCGAACAGTTCGAGTAGAACAACGCTCATCTCTAATCAGGAGTGCAGCAGGCAGAGTCTGTATCAGAGTGCATCAGGTAGAGTCTGTATCAGAGTGCACAAGGCAGAGTTTGTATCAGGAGTGCAGCAGGCAGAGTCTGTTTCAGGAGTGCAGCAGGCAGAGTCTGTTTCAGGAGTGCAGCAGGCAGAGTCTGTATCAGAAGTGCAGCAGGCAGAGTCTATATCAGAGTGCAGCAGTCAGAGACTGTATAAGAGTGCAGCAAGCAGAGTCTGTATCAGAGTGCAGCAGGCAGAGTCTGTATCAGAGTACAGCAGGCAGATTCTATATCAGAGTGCAGCAGGCAGAGTCTGTATCAGGATGCAGCAGGCAGAGTCTATATCAGAGTGCAGCAGGCAGATTCTGTATCAGAGTGCAAAAGGCAGAGTCTGTATCAGAGTGCAGCAGGCAGAGTCTGTATCAGGAGTGCAGCAGGCAGAGACTGTATCAGAGTGCAGTAGGCACAGTTTGCATCAGGAGTGCAGCAGGCAAAGTCTTGTTCAGGAGTGCAGCAGGCAGATTCTGTATCAGAGTGCAGCAGGCAGAGTCTGTATCAGGAGTGCAGCAGGTAGAGTCTGTATCAGGAGTGCAGCAGGAAGAGTCTGTATCAGGAGTGCAGCAGGCAGAGTCAGTATCAGAGTGCAGCAGGCAAGTCTGTATCAGGAGTGCAGCAGGCAGAGTCTGTATCAGAGTGCAGTAGGCACAGTTTGTATCAGGAGTGCAGCAGGCAAAGTCTTGTTCAGGAGTGCAGCAGGCAGATTAGGTATCAGAGTGCAGCAGGCAGAGTCTGTATCAGGACTGCAGCAGGTAGAGTCTGTATCAGAGTGCAGCAGGCAGAGTCTGTATCAGAGTGCAGTAGGCAAGTCTGTATCAGGAGTGCAGCAGGCAGAGTCTGTATCAGGACTGCAGCAGGTAGAGTCTGTACCAGAGTGCAGCAGGCAGAGTCAGTATCAGAGTGCAGCAGGTAAGTCTGTATCAGGAGTGCAGCAGGCAGAGTCTGTATTAGAGTGCAGTAGGCACAGTTTGTATCAGGAGTGCAGCAGGCAAAGTCTTGTTCAGGAGTGCAGCAGGCAGATTCAGTATCAGAGTGCAGCAGGCAGAGTCTGTATCAGGACTGCAGCAGGTAGAGTCTGTATCAGAGTGCAGCATGCAGAGTCTCTATCAGAGTGCAGTAGGCAGAGTCTGTATCAGGAGTGCAGCAGGCAGAGTCTGTATCAGAGTGCAGCAGGCAGAATCTGTATCAAAGTGCAGTAGGCAGAGTCTATATCAGGAGTGCAGAAGGCAGAGTCTGTATCAGAGTGCAGCAGGCAGAATCTGTATCAGAGTGCAGCAAGCACAGTCTGTATCAGGAGTGCAGCAGACAGAGTGTGCATCAGGAGTGCAGCAGGCAGAGTCTGTATCAGAAGTGCAGCAGGCAGAATATGTATCAGAGTGCAGCAGGCAGAGTCTGCATCAGGAGTGCAGCAGGCAGGATCTGTATCAGAGTGCAGTAGGCAGAGTCTGTTTCAGGAGTGCAGCAGGCAGAGTCTGTATCAGGAGTGCAGCAGACAGAGTCTGTGTCAGGAGTAGAGCAGGCAGAGTCTGTATCAGAAGTGCAGCAGGCAGAGTCTGTATCAGAGTGCAGCAGGCAGTGTCTGTATCAGGAGTGCAGAAGGCAGAGTCTGTATCAGGAGTACAGCAGGCAGAGTCTGTATAGGAGTGCAGCAGACAGAGTCTATATCAGAGTGCAGCAGGCAGAGTCTGTTTCTGGAGTGCAGCAGGCAGATTCTGTTTCAGAGTGCAGCAGGCAGAGTCTGTATCAAGAGTGCAGCAGGCAGAGTCTGTATCAGGAGTACAGCAGGCAAAGTAAGTATTAGAGTCCAGCAGGGAAAGTCTGTATCAGGAGTGCAGGAGGCAGAGTCTGTATCAGGAGTGCAGGAGGCAGAGTCTGTATCAGAGTGCAGCAGGCAGAGTCTGTGTCAGGAGTGCAGCAGGCAGAGTCTGAATCAGGGGTACAGCAGGCAGAGTCTGTTTATAAGAGTGCAGAAGGCAGAGTCTGTATCTGGAGTTCAGCAGGCAGAGTTTGTATCAGGAGTACAGCAGGCAGAGTCTGTATAAGAGTGCAGAAGGCAGAGTCTGTATCAGGAGTACAGCAGGCAGGGTCTGTATCAGAGTGCAGAAGGCAGAGTCTGTATCAGGAGTGCAGCAGGCAGAGTCTGTATCAGGAGTACAGAAGGCAGAGTCTGTATAAGAGTGCAGCAGGCAGAGTATGTATCAGAGTGCAGCAGGCAAAGTCTGTATCAGGAGTGCAGCAGGCAGATTTTGTTTCAGAGTGCAGCAGGCAGAGTCTGTATCAAGAGTGCAGCAGGCAGAGTCTGTATCAGGAGTACAGCAGGCAGAGTATGATTTAGAGTGCAGCAGGGAAACTCTGTATCAGGAGTGCAGGAGGCAGAGTGTGCATCAGGAGTGCAGCAGGCAGAGTCTGTATCAGAGTGCAGCAGGCAGGGTCTGCATCAGGAGTGCAGCAGTCAGGATCTGAATGAGAGTGCAGTAGGCAGAGCCTGTTTCAGGAGTGCAGCAGGCAGAGTCTGTATCAGGAGTGCAGCAGACAGAGCCTGTGTCAGGAGTACAGCAGGCAGAGTCTGTATCAGAAGTGCAGCAGGCAGAGTCTGTATCAGAGTGCAGCAGGCAGTGTCTGTATCAGGAGTGCAGCAGGGAGAGTCTGTATCGGGAGTGCAACAGGCAGAGTCTGTATCAGGAGTGCAGCAGGCAGAGTCTGTATCAGGAGTGCAGCAGGCAGAGTCTGTATCAGAGTGCAGAAGGCAGAGTCTGTATCAGGAGTGCAGAAGGCAGAGTCTGTATCAGGAGTACAGCAGGCAGAGTCTGTATAAGAGTGCAGCAGGCAGAGTCTATATCAGAATGCAGCAGGCAGAGTCTGTTTCAGGAGTGCGGCAGGCAGATTCTGTTTCAGAGTGCAGCAGGCAAAGTCTGTATCAAGAGTGCAGCAGGCAGAGTCTGTATCAGGAGTACAGCAGGCAGAGTAAGTAGTAGAGTCCAGCAGGGAAAGTCTGTATCAGGAGTGCAGCAGGCAGAGTCTGTAACAGGAGTGCAGCAGGCAGAGTCTGTATCAGGAGTGCAGGAGGCAGAGTCTGTATCAGAGTGCAGCAGGCAGAGTCTGTATCAGGAGTGCAGCAGGCAGGGTCTGTATCAGAGTGCAGCAGGAAGAGTCTGTATCAGGAGTGCAGCAGGCAGAATCTGAATCATAGTGCAGCAGGCAGAATCTGTATCAGATTGCAGTAGGCAGTGTCTATATCAGGAGTGCAGCAGGCAGAGTCTGTATCAGAGTACAGCAGGCAGAATCTGTATCAGAGTGCAGCTGGCAGAGTCTGTATCAAGAGTGCAGCAGGCAGAGTGTGTATCAGGAGTGCAGCAGGCATGTCTGTATCAGGAGTGCAGCAGGCAGAGTATGTATCAGAGTGCAGTAGGCAGAGTCTGTATCAGGAGTGCAGCAGGCAGAGTCTGTATCAGGAGTGCAGCAGACAGAGCCTGTGTCAGGAGTACAGCAGGCAGAGTCTGTATCAGAAGTGCAGCAGGCAGAGTCTGTATCAGAGTGCAGCAGGCAGTGTCTGTATCAGGAGTGCAGCAGGGAGAGTCTGTATCGGGAGTGCAACAGGCAGAGTCTGTATCAGGAGTGCAGCAGGCAGAGTCTGTATCAGGAGTGCAGCAGGCAGAGTCTGTATCAGAGTGCAGAAGGCAGAGTCTGTATCAGGAGTGCAGAAGGCAGAGTCTGTATCAGGAGTACAGCAGGCAGAGTCTGTATAAGAGTGCAGCAGGCAGAGTCTATATCAGAATGCAGCAGGCAGAGTCTGTTTCAGGAGTGCAGCAGGCAGATTCTGTTTCAGAGTGCAGCAGGCAGAGTCTGTATCAAGAGTGCAGCAGGCAGAGTCTGTATCAGGAGTACAGCAGGCAGAGTAAGTAGTAGAGTCCAGCAGGGAAAGTCTGTATCAGGAGTGCAGCAGGCAGAGTCTGTAACAGGAGTGCAGCAGGTAGAGTCTGTATCAGGAGTGCAGGAGGCAGAGTCTGTATCAGAGTGCAGCAGGCAGAGTCTGTATCAGGAGTGCAGCAGGCAGGGTCTGTATCAGAGTGCAGCAGGAAGAGTCTGTATCAGGAGTGCAGCAGGCAGAATCTGTATCATAGTGCAGCAGGCAGAATCTGTATCAGATTGCAGTAGGCAGTGTCTATATCAGGAGTGCAGCAGGCAGAGTCTGTATCAGAGTACAGCAGGCAGAATCTGTATCAGAGTGCAGCTGGCAGAGTCTGTATCAAGAGTGCAGCAGGCAGAGTGTGTATCAGGAGTGCAGCAGGCATGTCTGTATCAGGAGTGCAGCAGGCAGAGTATGTATCAGAGTGCAGTAGGCAGAGTCTGTATCAGGAGTGCAGCAGGCAGAGTCTGTATCAGGAGTGCAGCAGGCAGAGTCTGTATCAGAAGTACAACTGGCAGAGTCTGTATCCGTAGTGCAGCAGGCAGAGTCTGTATCAGAGTGCAGCAGGCAGAGTCTGTATCAGGAGAAGAGATGAGCGTTGTTCTACTCGAACTGTTCACCAATCTCAAATTCGAGCTGTTTTGGGCGGTGTTCGAGCCGGTCGGCGAACACGAACAATTTGAGAAAAATTCGGCTGTTCGAGGTTATGTTCGATAACTGTTCGTGCACCAAAATCATAACTGGATTTTTTCTCAGTAATGATGAAAATTAATGTTAATACGCAGTTTGAGTGTACAGCGGGGCGGGGGGAGGGGCAGGGGATGGATCTCTGCAGGAACAATGAAGATCTCCATTTTTTTTTCTCTTTCCCGCATTTGCAGTGGGGAGGTGCAATCTGTCAGCCTATCAGCAGCGCACACACGGAGCGAAGTGCTTTTTTTCACACAAGCAAGGGCATGTGTGATTGGCAGTGTATGTCACATGTCCTTGCCCTATAAGACCAAGCCATTTTCCCCGTCGCCACCATTTTCTCACTGCTGCAGCTGCGTGTTAGACGGCACCGCTGTTGCTGTGTGCGATATACCTTGTTAATTTCAAGCCAATTTTCGCACAAATATACAGATAGCTTGAGAGTAGGGAATAGTTGTGATTGCAGTCCTTTTAAGGACTAGGTTACAGCATTTCCTACGACTTTTATCAGGCAGGTCTGTGCTCTTAAATAGATAGATTGTGGGAGTAAAGACTAATTGTAATTGGAGTCCTTTTCAGGACTAGGTTACATCAGTTCCTATCAGTTTTTGCCAGGCAGGTCTGTGCCAGTGCTGTGCAAGTTTTTTTCACAGCATTTGGCTGAATCTAGCAAAGCTAATCCTTTTTGGCCTATTGCAGAGTGTGTTAGTCAGTGGAGTAGCCTATCTGTGTTGCAAGATATACCACCTGTGTATAGAATACCAATTTTTTTACTGCACCTAGTGAAGTAAAATCTTTTGGGCATAGCATCATTCTATTAGTCCATCTATACTGACCTCCATCAGGTTGCAAACTGAATATAATTTTTTTCTGCATCTAGCTCTGAAAAAATATTTGGGCTTCTAGCGGTGTGTGGGACTTGGTCTATTAGTCCATCTATACTGACCTCCATCAGGTTGCAAATTAAAAATAATTTTTTTCTGCATCTAGCTCTGAAAAAATATTTGGGCTTCTAGCAGTGTGTGGGACTTGGTCTATTAGTCCATCTATACTGACCTCCATCAGGTTGCAAATTAAAAATAATTTTTTTCTGCATCTAGCTCTGAAAAAATATTTGGGCTTCTAGCAGTGTGTGGGACTTGGTCTATTAGTCCATCTATACTGACCTCCATCAGGTTGCAAATTAAAAATAATTTTTTTCTGCATCTAGCTCTGAAAAAATATTTGGGCTTCTAGCAGTGTGTGGGACTTGGTCTATTAGTCCATCTATACTGACCTCCATCAGGTTGCAAATTGAATAAAAAAATTTTCTGCATCTAGCTCTGAAAAAATATTTGGGCTTCTAGCGGTGTGTGGGACTTGGTCTATTAGTCCATCTATACTGACCTCCATCAGGTTGCAAATTAAAAATAATTTTTTTCTGCATCTAGCTCTGAAAAAATATTTGGGCTTCTAGCAGTGTGTGGGACTTGGTCTATTAGTCCATCTATACTGACCTCCATCAGGTTGCAAATTAAAAATAATTTTTTTCTTCATTTAGCTCTGAAAAAATATTTGGGCTTCTAGCAGTGTGTGGGACTTGTTCTATTAGTCCTTCTATACTGACGTCCAGCAGGTTGCAAATTGAATATAATTTTTTTCTGCATCTAGCTCTGAAAAAATATTTGGGCTTCTAGCGGTGTGTGGGAATTGGTCTATTAGTCCATCTATACTGACCTCCATCAGGTTGCAAATTAAAAATAATTTTTTTCTGCATCTAGCTCTGAAAAAATATTTGGGCTTCTAGCAGTGTGTGGGACTTGGTCTATTAGTCCATCTATACTGACCTCCATCAGGTTGCAAATTAAAAATAATTTTTTTCTGCATCTAGCTCTGAAAAAATATTTGGGCTTCTAGCAGTGTGTGGGACTTGGTCTATTAGTCCATCTATACTGACCTCCATCAGGTTGCAAATTAAAAATAATTTTTTTCTGCATCTAGCTCTGAAAAAATATTTGGGCTTCTAGCAGTGTGTGGGACTTGGTCTATTAGTCCATCTATACTGACCTCCATCAGGTTGCAAATTGAATAAAAAAAATTTCTGCATCTAGCTCTGAAAAAATATTTGGGCTTCTAGCGGTGTGTGGGACTTGGTCTATTAGTCCATCTATACTGACCTCCATCAGGTTGCAAATTAAAAATATTTTTTTTCTGCATCTAACCCAGCCAATAGTTTTGGCCTAATACCACAGTTTGGCCACTCAGCTCTGCTCGGTTACCATCCATTGTTTTTTTGTGCAAACAACTCCAGAGTTGTGAATTAGTTAACCACCAAAATGAGTGGAAAAAGGCCTGCTGCTGGTGGAAAGGGGAATAGGCGTGTTGGGAAGGGGAAAAAAGGTTGTGTCCGTGGGGTAGGTGCAGAAGAAAGACCATCTTCCAGCCAAACTAAAATGTCTACTTCTTTTAGCGGACAATGTGATAAGATCTTACGGCCACGCCAATCGCTACAAATTCCAGATGAGGCACAAAAACAGCAGGTGCTTCAACGGATATCAAGTGCTCCTTTAAGTGGGCTCTCCTCCACATCAACTTCAACATCACAAATACTCCAGTCCTCAAAGGTGTCACCCAAATCGCACTTGCTTCCTCACAGCTCCCAAATCTCCAGCTGCCCGTCTGAGTATGAGGTAGAACAGATGGTTGAGTCTGCAGAGCTGTTTACTCATACTATAGCCTGGGAATCAGAGGTCGACTCCAGCGCTTCTGTGAATCCAGACGAGGAAATGATCTGCACTGATGCCCAGAATCTTTATGAGTCGGATCCAGGACCAGACGCAGAAGGTTCTGACCATAATGTAGACCCTCATTCCCAAACTGTAACTCCTGTTGGTGGAGACAATGAGGAAGACGATGATAAGACTCAAATACCTGATTGGAGCGACAACTTTAGTTTTTTGTCAGGGCAGGAACAGGTTGGCTCTGAGGACGACGGGTGTGATAACGCACAGGGTGATGATGATGAGGTCGGAGATCCCACTTACTGTCAACCCACAGTCAGCCAAGAGATGAGGTCAGCAGAGGAGGTGGAGGAAGATGCTAGTGACGACGAGGTCAGGTTGCACCTTCCTGGACAGAGACGTAGTACTGGAAGCACGTCAACAACTGCATCCTCAAACACAACTCTGCCTCTCACCACAAGTCGTGGTGGCTCTTCAGGTCGCATGGGTGCTAAGCCTTGCATAGCCTGGGCATTTTTTCAGATCGATAAAGATGACCCAACTCGTGTTATCTGTAACATTTGTCAGCAAAAGCTAAGTAGAGGCCAAAAAATACATAGTTTGAGTACTTCATGCATGAACCGGCACATGGACATGAAGCATAAGTTGCAGTGGGAAGCTCAGTGTGCTACAATGCGGTCTAGCCGGCCGGGCCAACCACCGTCTGCCATATCTTGTGCATCCGCGGCCTCTTCATCCTCTGTGACTGGGGGGACAGCAGTCACACCTGTTTTGGGGCGCAGACCTGCCACCTCTTTACCCGCAACAGCCAGCGTGATTGGCAGGTCATCATTTTCTTTGGAGGTGGTAACACCAGCTGGTCTTGAGCGCTGTCCGACATCGATAGCACCACCTTTGGATCAAGGCAACCTAACATGTCCGCCTGCATCTTCCTCACAGACCGGCAGTTTGCCGGGGACACCCTTATCAACCCCGTCTAAGCACAATAGCCAGCTGAGGAGTTGTGGTCAGCTCTGGAGAACCAATTTCATGAATCATAGAATCATAGAATCATAGAATGGTAGAGTTGGAAGGGACCTCCTGGGTCATCTGGTCCAACCCCCTGCTCAAAGCAGGATTCACTAGATCATCTCAGACAGTGGTTGTCTCCACTGGACCTGAAACCAGGGAAGGCCGTGTGCGACAATGCTGCAAACCTGGGTGCGGCCCTTCGCCGGGGCAATGTCACACACGTGCCTTGTATGGCTCACGTGTTGAACCTGGTTGTCCAGCAATTTTTAGCCCACTGTCCCAGACTAGATGGCCTTCTGCAGAGGGCACGGTCGCTGTGTGCTCACTTCCGCCGTTCGCATCCCGCAGCTCAGCGACTTACATCTCTACAGAAGTCGTTGGGCCTGCCACTTCACCGGCTAAAATGCGATGTGCCTACCCGGTGGAATTCAACTCTGCACATGTTGCAGCGACTGTGGCAGCACCGACAAGCCCTGGTGCAATACGTTCTGACGTATAGCCTGGGCCAACGAGATTCAGAGGTGGGGCAAATCACGCTGGAGGAGTGGTCTCAGATCAGGGACCTATGCACCCTTCTGCACAGTTTTGAAATGGCGACGAAGATGTTTAGTGCTGACAATGCCATTATCAGCATGACTATTCCGGTGATTTACATGCTGGAGCACATGTTAAACAGAATTCGGAGTCAGGTGGTGGCACAAGAGGAGGTGGAGGAAGTAGAGGAGGAGGAGTTGTATGCGGAAGGGCTAACATCTGCAAGGTCCAGACGGTCGGCAGCACCAAGGCGGCAGGCATGTGAGGGTGGGGGAGATGGTTTAACCAGGGCGCATGGTAGCAGCCAAACTAGTGAGGAAGGTGCAGGAGCCCAGGAAGAAGTGGAGGACGAACTGATGGAAGACTCATCAGATGAGGGAGACCTTGATCACATTTCTGTTGTGCGAGGTTGGGGGGAGAGGACAGAGGAAGGAAGCATGATTGTTACCTCGCCACCAACACAACAGGGACTTGGTGCTCCTGGATGCGCAACACACATGAGTGCCTTCTTGCTGCACTACCTGCAACATGACCCTCGAATTGTGAGAATTAGAAATAATCCTGACTACTGGGTTGCCACACTGTTAGATCCCCGGTACAAAAGTAAATTTGCAGAAATTATTCCTGCCATAGAAAGGGATGCACGCATGCAGGAGTATCAGCAGAGACTGTTGCAGAATCTTACATGTGCTTTTCCACAAAATACCAGTGGTGCACGTAGTGAATCTCACAGTTCCAACTTGCCAACCGTGGGACCGTCAAGTGTTCAGCACTCAAACCGTAACAGAACCACAGTATCTGCTGGTAACATCAATTTTGCGGAATCATTTCACCACTTTTTTAGCCCATCCTTTGCAAGGCCACAGGAGACAAGAAGTCTGACACATAGTCAACGCCTAGAGACGATGGTACAGGAGTATCTCCAAGTAAACATTGAAGCCACGACTGTGTCACTGGACCCTTGCTCTTTTTGGGCTTCCAATCTGGATAAATGGCCGGAGCTAGCCACTTACGCCTTGGAGATCTTGTCATGCCCCGCAGCCAGCGTTCTGTCTGAACGTGTGTTCAGCGCTGCTGGTGGTGTGCTGACAGATAAGCGCACGCGGCTCTCCACTGATAATGTAGACAGACTCACGTTCATAAAGATGAACAAATCATGGATCCGAAACGACTTTTCTACCCCTGTGTCATCCTGGGGAGAGTAAAAGCTTGATGATTGGTTAAAATCACCCTACCAACCGTTTTAAGCTTTCAAATTACTAATCATGTTTATCTGTATCTTGACTGGAAAATAATTTGGGCTTTGTAGCAGTGTGCAGCACTGATCCTATTAGGCCATCTATAATAAGCTTCACCAGATTTAAAATTAAAAATAATTTTTAGCTGCATCTAGCCCGGAAAATAATTTTGGGGCTCCGAGATGCGCAAGACACATAAGTGCCTTCTTGCTGCACTACCTGCAGCATGACCCTCATATTGTCAGAATTCGAAGTAATCATGACTACTGGGTTGCCACACTCTTAGATCCCCCAAACTTTTCGATCAACCTTTTCATTTTAATAAAGACCAAAAAAATGGTCATTTTTGAAATTATAAGCATTAGCAGGTTGTTAGAAACTGAAATCAAACAGTTTTCAACTCAAAACTTTATTCTAGGTGATGTTACATTTTCACATAGGACCCCTTGTTCGAAAGGAGCTTCTGAACTCTCTCGTCCATTGAATTTGTCAAGTTTTGGATGGTTTCTGCTTCAATTGTTTTGCATGAGGACAGAATACCCTCCCAGAGCTGTTGCTTAGATGTGAACTGCCTCCCGCCATCATAGACACTCCTTTTAATGATGCTCCAAAGGTTCTGAATGGGGTAGAGGTCAGGGGAGCATGGGGGTCACACCATAAGTTTGTCCCCTTTTATGCCCATATCAGCCAGAGATGCAGATGTTTTATGTGCAGCATGAGATGGTGCATTATCATGCAGAAAAATGATCTTGCTGTGAAATACACGGTTCTTCTTCTTGAACCATGGCAGGAAGTGCTGTTTGAGAAAATCCACATACATTATGGAGTTTATCTTTAGCGCCTTCAGGGATCCTAAAGGGGCCGACAATCTCTCTCCCCATGATTCCAGCCCAAAACATTACTCCACCTCCTCCTTGTTGGCGCTGTAGCCGTGTTTGCGTGGGGTGTCCATCAACCAGCCATCCTCCACTCCATTCATCTGGACCATCGAGCGCTGCACGGCACTCATCCGTGAACAAAACAGTTTTGAAATCAGTCTTCATGTAATGTTTGGCCCACTGGAGCCGTTTCTGCTTGTGTGAAGTGGATAGAGGAGGTCGACAGGATGGCGTATGCACAGCTGCAAACCTCTGAAGGACCCTGCATCTTGTTGTTCGGGGGACGTTGGAGGCACAAGCAGCTTCAAAAACTTGTCTGCTGCTATGACAAGGCTTTTTTGCCGCTGCTCTTTCAACCTGACGTAATTGCCTGTAGGAAAGAGTCCTCAATTTGCCCTTATCAGCACGCACACGTGTGTACTGTGAATCAGCTACATACTTCTTGATTGCCAAGACACTTCATCCTGATCATCGCACAATGTTGATTGTAGTCATGCCTTGACCTAAACACTCCACAATTTGTTGCTTCTCAGCAGCCGACACATCCTTTTTCTTTCCCATTTTGGCAGAAAATGTAGGCTGCTTAATAATGTGAGAGAGCCTTCTTAAGTAGTCTTGCCTTTCATTGGACACACCTGCCAAACTAATTAGCACAGGTGTCTGCAATTGCTTACAGTGATATAAAGAGCCCTGACACACATCACCATCAATGAGTTTAACTGACAAACAAACAAATTCTTCCCTTATCACTCCTAAACACTTTTTGCATAATAATTTGGAACGCGGTGTACATGTGCTTTTCCACAAAACACCAGTGGTTCACGTAGTGAATCTTACAGTTCTAACTTGCCAACCGTGGTCTGTATGGAATTGTTCAATAAAGGGCCCAAAATTAAGATAACATAGATGGGAGAGGTCTCTATGAATAGGAATTCCTAAGTATTTGATACCCTGTGAGGGCCAGGCAAAGGGAAAGTTGGACTGGATGGAATCCTATATGGATTTAGGGAGGGAGACATCGAGGGCCTCAGACTTCGCTGCATTGATTTTAAAATTTTACCATGTAACAAAGTGATCTATTTCAGCCATAACAGCAGGGATGGATATATGTGATTGAGTGATATATACTAGGACATCATCAGCAAATAGAGAGCACTTGTACTCGGTGCCTCCCACCTCAATCCACCTAATATTGGGGTTATGGCGAATTGATGAGAGCAGGTGCTCCGTCACTAGGATGTATAAGAGAGGGGACAGAGGACATCCCTGCCTTGTCCCATTGGTGATTGTGAAAGGTGATGAAAATGTTCTGACGCACCCCCTGGGCCTTGGGACACCCGGAGCCGGACCCTTTTTGGTGGATGCTGGTGGTTGTAGTCTTCGTGGCGGCGATCCGGTTCCATGGCTCAGGGCGGTCAAACCAGTGGCGGAACTATTTATGTGGTTTTGATGTTTAAATGTCTGACTACGCCACCCGTGAATTGCGGTCAGAGTGAACCGCCGCTACAGGGCAGACCGCTAAGGCTGGTGTTGTGGGTGCAGCAGAGCGTAGCATAACTCCCCATGGGAGGAGTATAGCCTCAGGGCAGTGTATGCGGAGGATGGGGGTGATGGTGCAGGGCAGCAGCAGTAACGACACGGAGTCAGTGATGCAGTTCAGGGCCTTTACTCACAGTTCTTATTATCCAGACCACGTCTGCAGGTAACGGCTGCCCACGTCGTACTGTGCTCACCAGGTGAGGGGCTCAGACAACTCCCAGATAACTTTGGAGCGCTTCACAGGACCCCCTTTGTGTGTCCTTTGTCTGGCCTTTCTTACCAACACTTCTGTCCGGCTGCCTCGGGCCTCCTCTTGTTAAACTTGGCGCCAGTTTCCCTGACCCTATGTGGTGCCTTCCTAGTGGGTGGAGCAAGGGGCTGCGCCACATAAAATGTCAGAGCCTCCGGTTTCTAGCTGAGGGTCGTTTCCTGCCTCCACTAGTTCGGGGACCGGTCTCCCCCTTTGGCCTGACCCCTCCACGCAGGTGGATTCGGGCGTGCGGTGGCGACTCGCCCGTCCGCACCCCTGGGATCCCTTCATTCCTCGTTCCTGGAGCCTTCTCCGCTCCTCTTCCTTCCTTCTCCCTCTTGCAGGCCTGGGCCTCTGTTACTAGGCCCGCCTCCGGAGCAGAGCTCATGCAGAGCCCCTGCTCCCTGCCACTTCTGCTCAGACTTCTCTGCACTGAACTAAGATGGTGCCCACCTTTTATACTCCCTTCTCAATGCACCCAGGAACTGCTTCCTCCCTGCTCCTGCACTGCAGGGTTCCCCTTCCTCAGTGTTCCCTCCCCCCACTCCAGCCAGGGACAGGGACTGTCGTGCCCATCTCAGGGGCATATTGGTCGCCCTGCCCCACGGCAATGTGGTGTAATGCATGCAGGTGTCAGGTCCTGATCCACACTCCATCCTTATCTGAGAGTGAGATATCACACCTCTGGGTGAGGTGCAATACGTCTGTAGCAACCGAGCCCTCGGTGCTACAGTTCCATTTATCTTCAGCCTAGGTGACGTATTGTGATACAGGGCCGTGATTTTGGCTATAAAAGGGTCCCCTAGACCCCTACCCCAAGCTTTTTAAGAGAATCATATATGGCGTGCCAGGAGACTCTATGGAATGCTTTCTCAGCATCCAACGAGAGTATCTACTTACAAATTTTTAACTGCATCTAGCCCAGGAAATACTTTGTGCCTAGTAGCAGTGTCTGCTAGTCAGCGGATTATCCTGGCTGTTAAGCAAGCTACACCACCTGTAGTTTGGACACTTAATTTTTTCAAAGGAAATGCTTCGGGACCACGGGATACTTAGTGAAGAGCATCAGGAAGCACCCCAAGGCATAGGGGCTGGGACTGGCACTAGGATGCCTTGCGGTGGACAGCCGAGCTCGATCCTTATAAAAGCTTTTTAACTGCAGCAGCTTTAGTGGACGCTACTGGAGCTGGAATTATGCGGCTGCTGGCATGAGACTTGCCCTCCAATAGATCCTTGTAAATGGATTTAAAGTGTATTCATTCAAATTAGAGGGACAATTTAAATTAAAAAGCTTAGAGCTGCCTCCACCACAGGGGGGCTCTCTCGACCCACCAGCGGACAGGCACCAGTATTGGGAGAGGGGGGCTGGCCGTCAGGGTTCACCGCGGCTCTGGCACAAACCCGGCGACACGGAGGTGGCACGGGCAGGAGCGGACTGGCCGTCTCGGCTTCTCACTTTTTGGATTTTAGAAGGGCATGACATGCCTATATCTGTGTCTCCCCCTCCTTTTACTCCTCCACCTCTTTTCTTTTCGCATGACTATATGTACTTGTCACTTTTCCATGTGTTAGTTGTGTCTTCTGAGCAGTTTGTCAGCTTTTGGACACCTTTGAAGGTGTTTTCTATGTGTTTCTATGTGTTTTTGTTTGCCTGCCATTGGTTTTAACGGTGTTCGAAGGTGTTCGACGAACAGTTCGACGAACAGTTCGGCGAACACACGGGTGTTCGACGAACCGAACCGAACTCGAACACTACGGGGGTGGCTCAACACTAATCAGGAGTGCAGCAGGGATAGTCTGTATCAGGAGAGCAGCAGGCAGAGTTTCTATCAGGAGTGCAGCAGGCAGAGTCTGTGTCAGGAGTGCAGCAGGCAGAGTCTGTATCAGGAGTACAGCAGGAAGTCTGTTTATAAGAGTGCAGAAGGCAGAGTCTGTATCTGGAGTTCAGCAGGCAGAATTTGTATCAGGAGTAGAGATGAGCGGTGTTCGACTAGAACTGTTCGCCAATCTCAAATTCGAGCTGTTTTGGGCGGTGTTTGAGTTGTTCGACGAACCCGAACGATTTGCAAAAAATTCGGCTGTTCGAGGTTATGTTCGATAACTGTTCGTGCACCAAAAGCGTGTCCTGCATGTCTGGTGCTATTTAGAGCACCAATCATGCAGGGATTGTCTGCCACTCACTGTAATGCCACAGCCATGGTGGCTGTGGCATTACAGTGATTGCCCAAATCGATGGGAACAGTGCCAACAGTGAAACATGAAAAGCCGGCAATTCAGCAGCGGCATACACCTGTACCCGACAATTTAGAACCGAAAGAATAGAGCTTCACACATAGATTAGATAGATATAAACATGTCAGCCACATATATACGAAGTACAGTGAAAGTGCTGCTTACTGTACTTGTCATTTAGCGTAAAGGATTTATAAAAAAAAATAATAGTGTTTTCGTGCACCGTCTCTTTAAAAAAGCCGGCCGGCAATTCAGCAGCGGTACCCGACAATTTATAACAGACAGAATAGAGCATCATACATAGATTAGATAGATAGAAACATGTCAGCCACATATATACGAAGTACAGTGACAGTGTTGCTTACTGTACTTGTCATTTAGCGTAAAGGATTTATCAAAAAAAATAATAGTGTTTTCATGCACTGTCTGTTTAAAAAAGCCGGCCGGCAATTCAGCAGCGGTACCCGACAATTTATAACAGACAGAATAGAGCTTCACACATAGATTAGATAGATAGAAACATGTCAGTCACATATATATGAAGTACAGTGATAGTATTGGTTACTGTACTTGTCATTTAGTATTAAAATAAAGGATTTATTATTAAAAAAATTGGCGTGGGGTTCCCCTTAATTTTAGGCTCTAGCGGAGGTTAAGCAGACGGCTGGGGCAGATGTTTGAAGCCTGGGAAGGGGGTAATACCCACGGAGCTTCCCAGGCTACTAATATCAGCCCCCAGCTGAATACATAGCCTTTACTAGCTATTAAAATGGGGGACCCCCCAAAAAAAATGACGTGGGGTCCCCCCTAATTTAATAGCTAGCAAAGGCTAGGCAGACAGCTGGGGGCTGATATTAATAGCCCAGGAAGGGAGCCATGAATATTGGCCCCCTCCCAGGCTAGAAACACCAGCCGTCAGCCGCCCCAGAAATGGCGCATTCATAGGATGCGCCAATTCTGGCACTTAGCCTCGCTCTTCCACGCTGCCCTGGTGCGGTGGCAGGGGGTAATAGGGTTGGGGTTGATGTCAGCTTATAATGCCAGCTGACATCAAGCCCAGGTTAGTAATGGAGAGGCGTCTATAAGACACCCCCATTACTAACCCCATAGTCAAAGTTAAAAAAAACACAAACACCCAGAATAAAGTCCTTTAATTGAAATAAAGACACAATCCTTTATTGTTCTAAATTAAACCATACTTACCGTCACGCCCATTCCAGCTGAAGCCAACGATCTCCTGCAATAAAAGAAAAATAATAAAGCAACCTCATCCTTACCTTTCCATGGTTCCCACGACAGCTTCAGCTCTGCTACATCGAGATGACAGGCTGGACCGCAGCAGAACGCTGCCATCCAGCCTCTCATCCCGCAGACACTGAGAAGCGCAGGCTTGCTTGCGCTGCTCAGCGTCTCTCTGTGACGACATCCAGATGAGCCGTGTTCATGTCCAATGAACTCGGCTCACCTCATGCACGTCACTGACAGCGTGGGAAAATTCTCACGCTGAAGCGGTGAGTGCAGGAGAATTCTCCCACGCTGTCAGTGACGTGCATAAGGTGAGCTCATGTCCAATGAACTCAGCTCACCTCCTGCACGTCACTGACAGCGTGGGAGAATTCTCCTGCACTCAGCGCTTCAGCGTGAGAATTCTCCCGCTGAAGCGCTGAGTGCAGGAGAATTTTCCCACGCTGTCAGTGACGTGCATAAGGTGAGCTCATGTCCAATGAACTCAGCTCACCTCCTGCACGTCACTGACAGCGTGGGAGAATTCTCCTGCACTCAGCGCTTCAGTGTGAGAATTCTCCCACGCTGAAGCGCTGAGTGCAGGAGAATTTTCCCACGCTGTCAGTGACGTGCATGAGGTGAGCCGAGTTCATTGGACATTAACTCGGCTCATCTGGATGCCCTCACAGAGAGATACTGTGGAGCGCAAGCAAGCCTGCGCTTCTCAGTGTCTGCGGGATGACAGGCTGGATGGCAGCGTTCTGCTGCGGTCCAGCCTGTCATCTCGATGTAGCAGAGCTGAAGCTGTCATGGGAACCATGGAAAGGTAAGGATGATGTTGCTTTATTATTTTTCTTTTATTTCAGGAGATCGTTGGCTTCAGCTGGAATGGGCGTGATGGTAAGTATGGTTTAATTTAGAACAATAAAGAATTGTGTGTTTATTTCAATTAAAGGACTTTTTTCTGGGTGTTGTGTTTTTTTTAAATACTTTACTAGAAATTCATGGTGGTCATGTCTAATATTGGCGTGACCCCATGAATTTCGGGCTTAGGGCCAGCTGATAATGCCAAGCTGGCCCTAACCCCTTTATTACCCAGTGAGCCACCGCATCAGGGCCCTGGATGAGTTGGGTACAGCGCCAGAAGATGGCGCTTCTATGAACGCGCCATTTTCCGGGGTGGCTGCGGACTGCAATTTGCAGCGGGGGTGGCCCAGAAAGCTTGGGCCTCCCTGCGCTGCGGATTCCAGCCCCCAGCTGCCTAGTTGTACCTGGCTGGACACAAAAACAGGGCGAAGCCCCACGTCAATTTTCTTTAAATTATTTCATGAAATAATTAAGAAAAAAAGGGCTTCCCTATATTGTTGTGTCCGGCCAGGTACAAATAGGCAGCTGGTGGTTGGGGGCAGCCCGTTCCTGCCTGCTGTACCTGGCTGGACACAAATATAGTGCGAAGCCCCACGTCAATTTTTTTTAAATTATTTCATGAATTTCCTGAAATAATTTAAAAAAATTGAAGTGGGGCTTCGCACTATATTTGTGTCCAGCCAGGTACAGCAGGCAGGAACGGGCTGCCCCCATCCACCAGCTGCCTATTTGTACCTGGCCGGACACAACAATATAGGGAAGCCCTTTTTTTCTTAATTATTTCATGAATTTCATGAAATAATTAAAAAAAATTGAAGTGGGGCTTCGCACTATATTTGTGTCCAGCCAGGTACAGCAGGCAGGAACGGGCTGCCCCCATCCACCAGCTGCCTATTTGTACCTGGCCGGACACAACAATATAGAGAAGCCTTTTTTTTCTTAATTATTTCATGAATTTCATGAAATAATTAAAAAAAATTGAAGTGGGGCTTCGCACTATATTTGTGTCCAGCCAGGTACAGCAGGCAGGAACGGGCTGCCCCCAACCACCAGCTGCCTATTTGTACCTGGCCGGACACAACAATATAGGGAAGGCCTTTTTTTCTTAATTATTTCATGAATTTCATGAAATAATTAAAAAAAAAGTACGTGGGGCTTCGCCCTATTTTTGTGTCCAGCCAGGTACAACTAGGCAGCTGAGGGCTGGAATCTGCAGCGCAGGGAGGCCCAAGCTTTCTGGGCCCCCCCCCGCTACAAATTGCAGTCCGCAGCCACCCCGGAAAATGGCGCGTTCATAGAAGCGCCATCTTCTGGCGCTGTACCCAACTCATCCAGGGCCCTGGTGCGGTGGCTCACTGGGTAATAAAGGGGTTAGGGCCAGCTTGGTATTATCAGCTGGCCCCAAGCCCAAAATTCATGGGGTCACGCCAGTATTAGACATGACCGCCATGAATTTCTAGTAAAGTATTTAAAAAAAACACAACACCCAGAATAAAGTCCTTTAATTGAAATAAAGACACAATTCTTTATTGTTCTAAATTAAACCATACTTACAATCACACCCATTCCAGCTGAAGCCAACGATCTCCTGCAATAAAAGAAAAATAATAAACCAACCTCATCCTTACCTTTCCATGGTTCCCACGACAGCTTCAGCTCTGCTACATCGAGATGACTGGCTGGACCGCAGCAGAACGCTGCCATCCAGTCTGTCATCCCGCAGACACTGAGAAGCGCAGGCATGCTTGCGCTCCTCACTGTCTCGCTGTGACGGCATCCAGATGAGCCGAGGTCATGTCCAATGAACTCGGCTCACCTCATGCACGTCACTGACAGCGTGGGAAAATTCTCACGCTGAAGTGCTGAGTGCAGGAGAATTCTCCCACGCTGTCAGTGATGTGCATGAGGTGAGCTCATGTCCAATGAACTCAGCTCACCTCCTGCACGTCACTGACAGCGTGGGAAAATTCTCACGCTGAAGTGCTGAGTGCAGGAGAATTCTCCCACGCTGTCAGTGACGTGCATGAGGTGAGCCGAGTTCATTGGACATGAACTCGGCTCATCTGGATGTCGTCACAGAGAGACGCTGAGCAGCGCAAGCAAGCCTGCGCTTCTCAGTGTCTGCGGGATGACAGGCTGGATGGCAGCGTTCTGCTGCGGTCCAGCCTGTCATCTCGATGTAGCAGAGCTGAAGCTGTCGTGGGAACCATGGAAAGGTAAGGATGAGGTTGCTTTATTATTTTTCTTTTATTGCAGGAGATCGTTGGCTTCAGCTGGAATGGGCGTGATGGTAAGTATGGTTTAATTTAGAACAATAAAGGATTGTGTCTTTATTTCAATTAAAGGACTTTATTCTGGGTGTTTGTGTTTTTTTTAACTTTGACTATGGGGTTAGTAATGGGGGTGTCTTATAGACGCCTCTCCATTACTAACCTGGGCTTGATGTCAGCTGGCATTATAAGCTGACATCAACCCCAACCCTATTACCCCCTGCCACCGCACCAGGGCAGCGTGGAAGAGCGAGGCTAAGTGCCAGAATTGGCGCATCCTATGAATGCGCCATTTCTGGGGCGGCTGACGGCTGGTGTTTCTAGCCTGGGAGGGGGCCAATATTCATGGCTCCCTTCCTGGGCTATTAATATCAGCCCCCAGCTATCTGCCTAGCCTTTGCTAGCTATTAAATTAGGGGGGACCCCACGTCATTTTTTTTTGGGGGTCCCCCATTTTAATAGCTAGTAAAGGCTATGTATTCAGCTGGGGGCTGATATTAGTAGCCTGGGAAGCTCCGTGGGTATTACCCCCTTCCCAGGCTTCAAACATCTGCCCCAGCCGTCTGCTTAACCTCCGCTAGAGCCTAAAATTAAGGGGAACCCCACGCCCATTTTTTTAATAATAAATCCTTTATTTTAATACTAAATGACAAGTACAGTAACCAACACTATCACTGTACTTCATATATATGTGACTGACATGTTTCTATCTATCTAATCTATGTGTGATGCTCTATCTTTCTGTTCTAAATTGTCGGGTACAGATGCTGAATTGCCGGCCGGCTTTTTTAAAGAGACGGTGCATGAAAACACTAATATTTTTTTTAATAAATCCTTTACACTAAATGACAAGTGCAGTAACCAACACTGTCACTGTGCTTCTTATATGTGTGACTGACATGTTTCTATCTATCTAATCTATGTGTGATGCTCTATTCCTTCTTGTCTAAATTGTCGGGTACCCGGTGTATGCCGCTGCTGAATTTGCCGGCCGGCTTTTTTAAAGAGAGTGTCTTCTGAGCAGTTTGTCAGCTTTTGGACACCTTTGCAGGTGTTTTCTATGTGTTTCTATGTGTTTTTGTTTGCCTGCCATTGGTTTTAACGGTGTTCGACGGTGTTCTAAGGTGTTCGACGAACAGTTCGACGAACAGTTCCTCGAACATCCCGGTGTTCGACGAACCGAACCGAACCCGAACACTACGGGGGTGGCTCAACACTAATCAGGAGTACAGCAGGCAGAGTCTGTATAAGAGTGCAGAAGGCAGAGTCTGTATCAGGAGTACAGCAGGCAGGGTCTGTATCAGAGTGCAGAAGGCAGAGTCTGTATCAGGAGTGCAGCAGGCAGAGTCTGTATCAGGAGTACAGCAGGCAGAGTCTGTATAAGAGTGCAGCAGGCAGAGTATGTATCAGAGTGCAGCAGGCAAAGTCTGTATCAGGAGTGCAGCAGGCAGATTCTGTTTCAGAGTGCAGCAGGCAGAGTCTGTATCAAGAGTGCAGCAGGCAGAGTCTGTATCAGGAGTACAGAAGGCAGAGTATGGTTTAGAGTGCAGCAGGGAAACTCTGTATCAGGAGTGCAGCAGGCAGAGTCTGTAACAGGAGTGCAGCAGGCAGAGTCTGTATGAGGAGTGCAGGAGGCAGAGTCTGTATCAGAGTGCAGCAGGCAGAGTCTGTATCAGGAGTGCAGCAGGCAGAGTCTGTATCAAAGTGCAGTAGGCTGAGTCTGTATCTGGAGTGCAGCAGGCAGAGTCTGTATGAGAGTGCAGCAGGCAGAGTCTGTATCAGGAGTGCAGCAGGCAGAGTCTGTATCAGAGTGCAGCAGGCAGAGTCTGTATCAGAGTGCAGCAGGCATTGTCTGTATCAGAGTGCTACAGGCAGAGTCTGTATCAGGAGTGTAGCAGGCAAATTCAGAACAGGAAGGTTCCACTACAGCCGACCCAATAGACGGAGACCCAATCAGGATTCCCCACATTTAAAAAATGTATTGGCAGACTCTAGCAATGTCTAATCAATTTCACTACAGTAGAAATAGTGTAAATAAGACCCACACCTCTTCCAGTACAGACAACACAGTAGATGAAGACTTAATCAGGAGTGTTCACATTGCTCTAAATGAGGGCCTAACACCACTGAAGTGGCATCAATGTCATCAGACTGCAAGTAGTTTAACACAGACCATCCCTGTCCCACTACAGCAAACCGAGGATATGCAGACTCAATCGGAAGTTTTTACATTTAAAAAAATAGGGCCTAAAACCACCATTTCCGTGGCCAACAGATTGGAGATGGTGGAGTTCAACCTCTTAGCTTTGTCATGTGTAGTATGAAACAATCTTTTATGTGACCACAACAGCGGGATTGAGAGCTGGCTGCAGTGTTGAGAGAGGGCAGAGAACGGTGAAACGGACAAACCGATAGACCGTGAGTGAGGTGCAGGCAGAGATGTTACGGTGGATTGAGAAATGTGTGATGTGCTCAGGGCAACAAACACAGCAGGCATGTCCGCTTTACTTACAGCTGACGGGCTGTCAATCAGCCTAACTGCAGCGGGTATACAGCTGGTTCTGTCAGACAGCTGCATGACACAACTTGGCACGGTAATAGAGGAGGAGGAAGAAGCAGTTAAGGTGTTTGATGGGGCGGCTGATGGTTGTTTATTGAAAATCAATTTAGAGTTTATCACGTTTGTGTACCCATTTGGGGAGAATAACATCTGCACCAAATGCTCAATTTCACTACAGGATTACTATAGAAATGCATGGAGACCAAAAGTTCTTCCACTAGAGTCAACCCAATGGATGGAGACCACTTCAGGATTCCCCACATTTACAAAAATTAGCGGCAGACGACAGCAAAGTGTAATCAATTTCACTACCGTAGAAGTAGTGTAAATTAGACCCACACCTCTTCCAGTACAACCAACCCAGGAGATGGAGACCTAACCAGGAGTGTTCACATTGCCCTAGATGAGGGCCAAACAAACACCACTGAAGTGGCATCAATTTCACTAGAGTATAAGTATTGCAAAGGAGGCCAAAATAAGATCCTCTACAGCCAACCCAATAGATGGAGAGCCAATAATGATTCTCCACCTTTCAAAAAATTAGTGGCAGACACTAGCAATGTCTAATCAATTTCACTACAGTAGAAATAATGTTAATAAGACCCACACCTGTTCCAGTACAGCCAACCCAGGAGATGGAGACCTAACCAGGAGTGTTCACATTGCCCTAAATGAGGGCCTAACACCACTAAAGTGGCATCAATTTCACTAGCGTATAAGTATTGCAAAGGAGGCCTAAACCAGTTCCACTACAGCCAACCCAATAGATGGAGACCCAATCAGGATTCCCCACATTTAAAAAAATTAGTGGCAGACGCCAGCAAAGTGGCATCAATTTCACTACTGTACAAATAGTGTAAATAAGACCCACACCACTTCCAGTACAGCCAACCCAGGAGATGGAGACCTAACCAGGAGTGTTCACATTGCTCTAAATGAGGGCCTAACACCACCGAAGTGGCATAAATGTCATCAGACTACAAGTAGATTAACGCAGACCCAAACCTGTCCCACTACAACCAACCCAATGGATGGAGACACAATCAGAATTCTCCACATTTCCCAAAATAAGGGCCTAAAACCTGCAGCAGCAGCAGCAAGAGAAGGCACAGAAGCCATATCACAGACTGAAATTTCAAGAGATCAATGCAGCACACTCAAAATGACCACATTGATTACTCTGTACAGTCTGCAATTGGGGTGCAAAAGTCCTTGAAGATCCATGACTTGTTCATCTTGATGAAAGTTAGGCAGTCTACACTTTCAGGGGATTTCCAGGTACGCTTATCCGTCAAGACACTACCAGCAGCGCTGAAGACACGTTCAGAGAGAATGCTGGCTGCCGGGCATGATAAAGCCTCCAAGGTGTAAGAAGCGAGCTCAGGTCATTCATCCATTTTTCAAGACCAAAATGTAAAAGGGTCCATACCCTCCCTGATAGTATTGATATTGAACTCTAGATACTCCTGCACCATCCTCTCCAGTCGTTCACCACGTGTCAGACTTGTACTCTGTTGTGCTGGTGCACGAGCTGGTGCAAAAAATGTGTTAAACTCCCAGAAATTGCTTCTACCACTTACTCTGCTGCTGCTAATGTTTTGGCGTTGACAAACTGACGTGCCGGAGGTTGAAAGACTACAGCTGCGATTCACACTGTGTGCTCACTGTTAACTTGTGGAAAACCTCTATTAAGGTTGCTTAAAAGCTTGCTTCGATACTCCAACATAAGCGGGTCCCTTTCCAGGGCGTGATGAATCTGGCAAAATTGACTCTTATAACATGGATCTAACAGAGTGGCCACCCAATAGTCAGCATTATTTAGAATCCTAACTATACGGGGATCATGTTGCAGATAGTGAATCAAGAAGACACTCATATGTCGGGCACTTCCAGGAGGTCCAAAGCCAGCCTGTATTGTGGGCTGCATAACACTGATGCTTGTTTCCTCCGTCCCCTACTGCCAACCACATTCAAATGAGAGGGGATGATTATCCTCTTCATCCTCTGACAGCTGCTAGCCCATCATCTCTTCCTCCTCCATTAGTTCCTCTGCTCTTGCACCTTCATTACAGTTTGCATTGTATCACCAAACCCCCTCGATCGCTGTAATCCACCATCACTTGGCATCCGCCTGTGTGATGACAGTCTGGAAATTTGAGACATTGGTATCCCATTCACATAATCCTCTTCTTCTGGGGCCATCACCTCTTGCTGCAGGTTATTCAAAGTTTGCTCCAGCATGTATATGACCAGAATAGTAATGCTGATGATGGCATCGTCAGCGCTAACCAGTTTAGTAGCCATTTCTAAACCGTGAAGAAGGGTGCAGAGGTTCTTAATCTGTACCCACTCCGCAAACGTGATATGCCCCAAGTCTGTACTTTGTTGCCCCAAGCTATACGTCATGACATACTATGTCAGAGCTCGTTGCTGCCGGCACAGTCACTGCAACATGTGCAGAGTGGAATTTCACCATGTCGGCACATCGCAGATCAACCTGTTAACTGGCACGGACAAAGACCTCTGTATCGATGCAAGTCAATGACATGAGGGGTGCGAACGGCGGAAGTGAGCACACAGCTTCCGTACTTTGTGAAGCAGCTCATCCAAGCGAAGATAGTGGCGGAGAGACCACTGTACCACCAGGCTGAGGACATGAGCCATGCAAGGCACATGTGCGAGCTTGCCTCGGCCTTGGGCCGCTAACAGGTTCGCATCATTATCGCACACGGCCTTCCCTGGCTCTAGGTTCAGCGGAGACAGCCACTGCTCAAACTGAGCCTGGAGAGCTGCCCACAACTCTTCACCTATATGACTGCGATCTCCAAGGCATATCAATTTGAAGACTGCCTGATTCTGGTGAGCCTTGACTGCGAAGTACGGAGGTGGTGTGTATTCGTTCCGCACCCTTGGAACGCGAGTCTCGTTAAGGCAGAGGTTGAGTGCGCAGGTGGAGGCCCAAGAGGAGGTGGAGGATGCTGAAGCAGCAGAGGAAGCAGAAAATACAGAGGTTTCTTCTGCAAGTCTTGGGGATTCCAAAATTTGTGGAGCAGCCCCTTCCCCGTATGCCCCCACAGCCACCAGAGTCACCCAGTGCCCAGTCAGCGAGATGTAACGCCCTTGGCCATGCTTACTCGTCCAGGTGTCTGTGGTGAAATGCACCCTGGCACATGTAGATTTAGACATGGAATGGGTGATATTGTCTGAGACATGCTGGTGTAGCGCAGGCACAGCTTTCTTAGAGAAGTAGTGGCGACTGGGCAACTGGTACTGAGATACTGCGACGGCCATCAGTTTTCGGAAACCGTCTGTATCTACCAGGTGGAAAGGCATCATTACCGTGGCCAACTGATTGGAGATGGTGGAGTTCCAGCTCTTAGCTTTGTCATGCGTAGAATGAAATAATCTTTTACGTAACCACTGCTGCGGGAACGAGGGCTGGCTAAGGTGCTGAAAGAGGGCGGCGTATGGTGAACCGGAAAAACTGGTGGAGCGTGAGTGAGGTGCAGATGTTACGGTGGATTGAGAAACATGCGGTGTGCTCGGTGAAACAAACACAGCAGGCGTGTCCACTTCCGCTACAGCTGACGGGCTGTCACTCAGCCTGACTGGAGAAGGTAAAGAACCTGAGTTTCTGCGATCGGAGACCTGCGTGACAATACTTGGCATGGTAACAGAGAAGGAGGAAGAAGCAACGGATGCATTTGATGGGGCAGTTGATGGTTGTCGATGTGCGCTGGTCCGCATTTCAGCGCAGTGAGTTTTCCAGCGTAAAGAATGTTGTTTGAGCATGTGAACGTTCATGCATGTAGTAGACACAAATTATTGCAGTTTTTCCCTCTACTGAGTTTTTTATCGCAAAATTTTGCAGATAACGTCAGTTGGCTTATCCTTTACAGTGACAAAAAAGGCCCATGCTAGGCAACCCTTGCTGCCCCTGCGAGCTTCAGACCTGTGAGTGCTGCTGGCCACAGCCACGGTTGTGGCTAAGGATGCAGTGCTCCTCGTGCTTTCATCACTCCGTGTCTGCACCGTGGGGCGAAATGTAACCTCCTCGTCTTCCTCCTCTACCTTCTCAGATGAGATACTCGGCTGCATGACTCTGGGTTCACACCAAGTAGGATCTTCAACCTCATCATCATCCAATGTGTTATCCCATTCCTCGCCCTTAGAGGGACCCCTCTCCTCTTGTTGCCCTGACAGCACAGTAGAGTCCGCATGAGCCTCAGGTATCTGAGTCTCATCGGGATTACCTCCCTCCCTGCAGTTAACGTCTGGTGATGAGGGTCAGGAACCTGCTCGGAACCTACTTTGTCCTGCCCCGAATCCAAGCTAAAAAAATTTTGGGCATCGGTGCAGATGCTTGCCTCCCATTGACTCTGTGACTGTTTAGAGTACACTTCTGATGCCCATGGTGTAGAATGGGTGAAGAGTTCTACAGACTCGCCCATCTGTGGTTCAGTTGGCCAGTTGTGAAGCGGGGGGAAGCATGTGTAATTGTGGTGCCACCTCTGTGTACTGTACTGCGCATGATGTTGAGGTGAAGGAAGAAGAGGAGAGGGCACTGGAAGCAGAGTTTGCCATCCACTGGAGCACCTGCTCTTTCTGGGCCTTATCAACAAGACGTATCGCTGTGCAGCTACCAAAGGAAGGGAGTGCAGTAGGCCGTCCACTAACATAAGTTGTCAGCTGTCTTTGGATAGGACCTGTTTGTGTTAGTTCACTAGTGCTTTCATTAACATTACCACGTACCCCACGTACACCTTGAACACCAGGCCTATTCCCCCTTCCACCACGCCCTCTCTTTTTCCCACTAATGTTGGTCAGATACAGTGGTAGGAGCACGCAATTAATCAAAGAAAAATATTTTTTTTTCCTGTGCAATAGCTCATCAAACACACCTAAATTTCAGCGACACTAAAGGACAAGGTAAGATATGGCCTGCTGTATAACATTACTAACAGACAAAAGAGATTTGTTAGCGTGCATGAGGCCTATAAAACCTATGAGATATTTTCCAAACAATTTCAAACTGAGATGTCCCCCCTGCTGTATTACTTTAGGAACAGAAGAAATTATTTTTTTGAATGTGGATGAGGCCAGTATGACATAGAATATATGCTCCAAAATATTTCAAACTCAGATCTAGCCAGCTGTATCACTTTACTCAGAGCAAAAAATATTTTTGGGTTACTCTGCATAAGCTCTGCGTCCAGCTGACTTTGACCGTCACTGACGTAGTAGCTGGCTTATAGCACTGTATGACTTTTGGCACAGAAAAAAATATTTTTAGGACTGGGCCTAGTAAGAGAAGTTTTTTTTTTTACTGTGAAACCAGGACAAGTTCAACGCCACTAAAATAGGATCTGCCTTTTAGCTGACTGGATCAACTTTGCCACAGTAAAAAACCTTTGGTGGACTCTGCTTGCCAACCAAAAATATATATATAGGTTTGACTGTGCGTACAAGCTGAATTTGACCGCCACTAACGTAGTAGCTGGCTTATATCACTGTATGACTTTTGGCACAGGAAAAAATATTTTTTGGACTGGGCGTAGCAAGAGAAAAAATTTATTTTTTACTCTGAAACCACCTGAAGTTCAACTCCACTAAAATAGTATCTGACACTAAAAAAAAACTTTAGTGCACACAGCTTTCAATATCACAATAGCAACAGAAAAAAAAACAGATCTTGTGCTCTGCAATAAGAAGCTCTGCAGACTGTGCAGGGCACAATTTCAACCACACTAAATGAAAAGGTGCAAAGTGCAAAAAAAGATTCAAGGTATACTGAGACATGGAGCTCTATACCAATGGTGCACACTACTATTGTATGGCATGGGCCCTCTGTTTCTGTCAGAATCTCAGTACTTGCACAAGAACACCAAAAATGTGCAGCACCAGCGGTTGCAGAGGTACACAGTCCAGGAATTATCTACACTATCTGACAACCACACAAGCGCCCATCTATCTAGCTAATATCTCTCATTACAGAGGAGAACACTGAGCTGCGTCTGTCTCCAGCAATGACATGGACATAATGGTGCTGAAGGAACATGGCCGCTTTTTATATTGAGAGGACATGTGATTTCTGCAGCCAATTGCAGAAGCCCTTATGTCTGGACAGTGTAGATGCTTCCTGCGCTATGATTGGCTGGCCGCTGATCTGACCTGTTCTAAGGTCTCCACAGCCCCCACACTCACCTGGCACATTTCACCACTCATCATACACTTGCACTATGCTAACAAAACTGTTCAAAACGCCGTGGTTGCCCAGTATTCGTGGTCCCACGCAAATTCGTCAAACTTTTCAGATTTTAAGAAAATTTGCTCGCCTTCGCAATCACGAATCCGAATGTGCCATATTCGTGCCAAATTTGAAACTTTTCAACATTCGCCGGATAAATTCGCTCAACACTAATTATCACCCTAGAGTAGACCTATTTATGACCCATTGACGCACACACCTGGGCTTTGGGATTGATATTTTATTGTTTCTTGTTTGATATGCTCCATTTTCTGTACCAGTGTGTTTCAACTTGCATGCATCCCTCCATCTGTCTTTCTGCTGCTGAGCTTCCAGTTAGTTTTAGTCTCCATGATTCCACAGGTCCTTTGAAAGCTGCACCAATGCCTGGTGTCACTGTGGACAACTGCAACAGAGGCAAAATGGATCCATCTCACCTGGTGAGCTCTTACAACAGATTTCCTTTAAACACTACACTCCCATAGTCTTCCTGATACAAGACCCTCTATCATATTAGAGAATGCACTAAATATCCCCAGCTGTTGTTCCTCAACTACTTATTGACTACTCATTAATAGCAGCGTATGACTGTGTCCCATTCTTGAGATAGAAACACGAGACACGCTCCCCCTATCTACTTTACATTTACATCATATCATATGGAGATGCCATTAATGTATTATACATATTACAAAGACATTAAACATAATGCCCCTAAAAATCTCTGTTTCTGACATTAAAGATGAAACAAGATGAAAAAAATCGGGTTAGTTAAGTTAAGGTAAATTGCAAGTACAGTTTCATTTAGACATGTTTACCAATTTGAATTTATTCAATAAGTCTAATAAGTCCTGTAATCCTAGATTTGCTTGTGGGTGTTTATTAAGGGGCATATTTATGGGACACGTTAAATAACATTAGAACACAGGCACACTCAACATTGAGTGAATTGCCATCTGAAATGTATTTAATTTATGGAAATGGGAGATTGAAAGGACAATTTGACTCTTATGTATTATTGGAATGCTTTAGAAAAGTTATTTATAGCCCTTCTAAGTACAGAATTGACTGGCTTTCGGTTGAAGTTAATGTAGATTTCAGTGTGTTTAGAAATAATATGGATAACTTTCTTTTATTATTTTGTAGCTGAATTCTGCATCTATTAGTCACACAAATTAAAACTTGTCAGGTTTTCCCAGAACTGTGAATTACCATTTTCTTTCATTTTTCTTTGAAACTATTGAAATATTTGATATATTAGCAAACCCTGGGTAGCTGTGAGCAACATCATAACTATTTTCTTTCAGAGATGATTACGGAAATGTAGTGTGAAATAAGAATTCCATGTATCTGGTGGCCATTTTTACTTGGCAGAGATGTACTTCTGTTTCAGATTTATTGGGTTACAGTAGCTTTGCTGCAATGACCCATAAGTAGGACAAGCGCTAAAAATAACAAGGCTGTCATTTTCCCATGACAGCATCATCTAAATAGTGACACAATGGGCCGGATTCATCACAGTTGGCAATTTGTATGCCAGTCTTGATGAACTGTGCACTGCAGTAGGATGTGCTAAATTCATTAAGAGTCATTGAGGGTGATCAATGAGTGGAACAGGATGCAATGAGAGGGGTGAGTTCTCCTTCAATCGAAGTCTTCAAACTGAGGCTGGACAGACATCTGTCTGAGATGGTTTAGTGAATCCTACATTGAGTAGGGGGTTGGACACAATGACCCTGGAGGTTCCTTCCAACTCTAACATTCTGTGATTTTGGGGGTATGTCAAAAGTAAAAGAAAAGTCAAAGATGCTATAGGATTTTTACAGGATGAAAATGGAGAAATGGTAAGAGAGGATGTTGAGAAGGCCGAACTTTTTAATTCCTATTTTGCATCTGTTTTCTCTCAGAAAGAAAATGTAACATCAACTGATCTTCACTGTCCTTTTAAAGGAATAGAGGAATCCAAGTTATCTGTAAACAGAAAGATTGTGAGGGAATATTTAGCTAACATAAATGAGTTCAAGTCTCCAGGTCCAGATGAATTACACCCCAGAGTACTGAAGGAGATCGTAGAAGAAATTTTAGAACCACTCTCCATAATCTTTGAAAATTCTTGGAGAACAGGAGAAGTCCCAGAAGACTGGAGAAGAGCAAATGTTGTTCCTATCTTCAAAAAGGGTAAGAAGGTGGACCCAGGGAACTATAGGCCGGTGAGTCTGACTTCTATACCAGGAAAGATCTTTGAACAAATTATTAAACAACATGTATGTAAGTACATGGATAAGAATGAAGTGATTAACCAGAGTCAGCATGGGTTTGTAACTAACAAGTCATGTCAGACTAACTTAATTTCCTTCTATGACAGAATCACTGACTGGGTGGATCAGGGAAATGCTGTAGATATAGTATATCTTGACTTCAGCAAAGCATTTGACAAAGTATCTCACACCATCCTTATTGAAAAAATGACCAAGTATGCAATGGACCAGGCAACTGTTAGGTGGATTCATAACTGGCTTAGTGATCGAACTCAAAGGGTGGTTGTAAATGGCTTCACATCCAGCTGGATGAATGTCTCAAGTGGGGTACCACAGGGCTCCGTCCTGGGACCTGTATTGTTCAACATCTTTATCAATGATTTAGATGAAGGAATTGAGGGTAAACTGATTAAATTTGCTGATGACACAAAGCTAGGAGGGATAGCTAATACTAGAGAAGAGACAGAGAGGATTCAAAAAGACCTAAATAAACTGGAGCAGTGGGCAGCAACCAACAGAATGGTTTTTAACAGGGAAAAATGCAAAGTACTACATCTGGGCAATAAAAATGAAAAAAGCATATACAGAATGGGAGGAATAGAGCTAAGCAACAGTACATGTGAAAAAGACTTAGGTATACTAATAGATCATAGACTGAACATGAGTCAACAGTGTGATGCAGCAGCAAAAAAGGCAAATACAATTCTGGGATGTATTAACAGAAGCATACAGTCTAGATCACGTGAAGTCATTATCGGTCTTTACTCCTCTTTGGTCAGACCTCATCTGGAATACTGTGTACAGTTTTGGGCACCACATTTTAAAAAAGACATAGACAAACTGGAGCAAGTTCAGAGAAGAGCGACGAGAATGGTGACTGGTCTGCAAACCATGTCCTATGAGGAACGGTTGCAGGATTTGGGAATGTTTAGCTTGCAAAAAAGAAGACTGAGAGGAGACTTAATAGCTGTCTACAAATATGTCAAGGGCTGTCACATTGTAGAAGGATCATCTTTATTCTCATTTGCACAAGGAAAGACTAGAAGCAATGGGATGAAACTAAATGGGAGGAGACACAGATTAGATATTAGAAAAAACTTTTTGACAGTTAGGGTGATTAATGAGTGGAACAGGCTGCCACGAGAGGTGGTGAGTTCCCCTTCAATGGACGTCTTCAAACAGAGGCTGGACAGACATCTGTCTGAGATGATCTAGTGAATCCTGCTTTGAGCAGGGGGTTGGACCAGATGACCCAGGAGGTCCCTTCCAACTCTACCATTCTATGATTCTATGATTCTATGATTCTATGATTCATATGACTCTTATAGGGAATCTGACAGCTCAATGGGCGGCATGTATCAGACACTGGCAGTATGATTTCAGTTAGGCATGCTTGATGCAGGGCTCACATCATGTTTTACCTTATGTTTAGTTTCTCCGTCGGGGCTTATGTCTGAAAATGGGATTGCTGTTGAATATAATGATGCAGACTGAGTCACAGTGTGCTCTGTCATACGTAATTTTTGCCATACACATCTAGTTGAGGAGGGCAGCAAGATGTTGTGAATTATGATGAATTAGTTGGGTGTCTTTGTAACACCATGTACTGCCTTTTGCTGTTTGATAGTGGCGTAAAAACACCAAAAGTTACAAATTTTTGAGATATTTCATGATGTTTTATGTAAGAATTTTGGCTAAAGCACCTTATTGAATGGAGCCCAAAATATGCCACAGCATTTATATAATATTTGCCCCAACCTAAAGCATTATTTGAATTACAAATGTTACACATGACCCAAAAATAAGGATAGACCACACAACACAGCCTCTAAATAAATATGTAGACCCAGGCTAATCTCTTTATACAGACCCAAGGCCAGACTTCTATTTTTCAGATCTGGATTGAAATTCCTTTGGCCAAAATTCTGGTGGGAAAGAGGTTTTTTAATGTAACAGCTGAAAAACAAGCTAAATTCAAAATATATACAGTATAACAAAATAATACACATATCTACGTAGGAGATCATGTGCACCTGATTTCAAAGGGGTTAATCTTTATGGGGGTCACAGATAAAAATGCACTATTACCATAAATTGCACATATTAGGTAGGAGCCATATTAAAGATATTGCAGTGTAGCCCATAAGCTTCAAGTTATGTCTGTGATGCTAATGATATATACAAGAATTTCCAATAACATCAGCAGAAAATACAAGCACAAGCAATGTGTAAGCGAAAGTGGCCTTTGGAATAATCTGTAGTCTCAGAGCAGTTCTGTCAATCAAAGAACTTAAACTACAGGGAGTTGCTTGGCGGTGTAAACAATGGTACTGCTTTAGCAGTACAATATAAAAAAAGTTTTTATTGTATTACATTATTTTATTATACGTCTTACACATCTGATAAGTGTTTGGAAAACCTATTTGATCCTGTTTGCTTTTAAACTTAAAAATGATACTGTTATACGCATTCTGGGTGAAATAACAATGACCTTGTAAATGTTTAAAGCCATATTTTTGCAAGGTAAACAAATTTTGGACATATTTTCCATAAAAAATTGTCCTAGTGACTTACTTCAGTAAGACCTTGTCTCACAATTCATAGCACACCTAGCAATCTCCAAGCTTAAAAAGCATGCTAGGTAGTCAGATTTAATTGAATTTTACAGTGAGTAATAAGTCATTCTGCACACAGCAGAAGAATTTGACCCCTGAGGCTTAAGAGAACCCAAAATGTTGAATAATTCACGTGTACGGAGCTGCATGTGTATATTACTTTTACCCTCACTCCGATCAGTAGCTTATTACATCAGCCGCATTGATAAACCATTTCTTCCTTTGTCTTATTTGTTTATTCTAGACAAACATTTGGAATTGTCATTTGTTTCCAGGGGGAGACGGAAATCAATGTAACAAAATATTGAAGGCATCAGTAGCAACTCATCTGTGATCGTTTTCTACATTAAAAAGTAAAGATTTTACCCTATGTTTCTTATGTTATTTAAAATTTTTGACATGCTTATAATTTATTTTATGATCATAGAATCATAGAATGGTAGAGTTGGAAGGGACCTCCTGGGTCATCTGGTCCAACCCCCTGCTCAAAGCAGGATTCACTAGATCATCTCAGACAGATGTCTGTCCAGCCTCTGTTTGAAGACGTCCATTGAAGGGGAACTCACCACCTCTCGTGGCAGCCTGTTCCACTCATTAATCACCCTAACTGTCAAAAAGTTTTTTCTAATATCTAATCTGTGTCTCCTCCCATTTAGTTTCATCCCATTGCTTCTAGTCTTTCCTTGTGCAAATGAGAATAAAGATGATCCTTCTACAATGTGACAGCCCTTGACATATTTGTAGACAGCTATTAAGTCTCCTCTCAGTCTTCTTTTTTGCAAGCTAAACATTCCCAAATCCTGCAACCGTTCCTCATAGGACATGGTTTGCAGACCAGTCACCATTCTGGTCGCTCTTCTCTGAACTTGCTCCAGTTTGTCTATGTCTTTTTTAAAATGTGGTGCCCAAAACTGTACACAGTATTCCAGATGAGGTCTGACCAAAGAGGAGTAGAGACCGATAATGACTTCACGTGATCTAGACTGTATGTTTCTGTTAATACATCCCAGAATTGTATTTGCCTTTTTTGCTGCTGCATCACATTGTTGACTCATGTTCAGTCTATGATCTATTAGTATACCTAAGTCTTTTTCACATGTACTGTTGCTTAGCTCTATTCCTCCCATTCTGTATATGCTTTTTTCATTTTTATTGCCCAGATGTAGTACTTTGCATTTTTCCCTGTTAAAAACCATTCTGTTGGTTGCTGCCCACTGCTCCAGTTTATTTAGGTCTTTTTGAATCCTCTCTCTCTCTTCTCTAGTATTAGCTATCCCTCCTAGCTTTGTGTCATCAGCAAATTTAATCAGTTTACCCTCAACTCCTTCATCTAAATCATTGATAAAGATGTTGAACAATACAGGTCCCAGGACGGAGCCCTGTGGTACCCCACTTGAGACATTCACCCAGCTGGATGTGAAGCCATTTACAACCACCCTTTGAGTCCGATCACTAAGCCAGTTATGAATCCACCTAACAGTTGCCTGGTCCATTGCATACTTGGTCATTTTTTCAATAAGGATGATGTGAGATACTTTGTCAAATGCTTTGCTGAAGTCAAGATATACTATATCTACAGCATTTCCCTGATCCACCCAGTCAGTGATTCTGTCATAGAAGGAAATTAAGTTAGTCTGACATGACTTGTTAGTTACAAACCCATGCTGACTCTGGTTAATCACTTCATTCTTATCCATGTACTTACATACATGTTGTTTAATAATTTGTTCAAAGATCTTTCCTGGTATAGAAGTCAGACTCACCGGCCTATAGTTCCCTGGGTCCACCTTCTTCCCCTTTTTGAAGATAGGAACAACATTTGCTCTTCTCTAGTCTTCTGGGACTTCTCCTGTTTTCCAAGAATTTTCAAAGATTATGGAGAGTGGTTCTAAAATTTCTTCTACAATCTCCTTCAGTACTCTGGGGTGTAATTCATCTGGACCTGGAGACTTGAACTCATTTATGTTAGCTAAATATTCCCTCACAATCTTTCTGTTTACTGATAACTTGGATTCCTCTATTCCTTTAAAAGGACAGTGAAGATCAGTTGATGTTACATTTTCTTTCTGAGAGAAAACAGATGCAAAATAGGAATTAAAAAGTTCGGTTTTCTCAACATCCTCTCTTACCATTTCTCCATTTTCATCCTGTAAAAATCCTATAGCATCTTTGACTTTTCTTTTACTTTTGACATACCCCCAAAATCCTTTTTTATTGCTTTTGACATCTCTTGCAAGCCTTAATTCATTGTCAGCTTTAGCTAACCTGATACGTGCCCTACAGGATCTGCAGACTGCATTATAATCTTCTTTAGATATGCCTCCCTCTTTCCATTTAATAAACATTTCTTTCTTTATTTTTAGCATGTGTTTAAGTTCTGTGTTCATCCATCCTGGTTTCCTTAAATGCTTCCCATTCTTCCTACTTTTCGGGATTGTTAACGATTGTGCTTTGAGAATCTCATTTTTAAAAATTTCCCATCCTTCCTGGACATTTTTGTCCTTAAGGACATCCAGCCATTGGATCCCTCCTATTCTCTTTCTGAGTCTCTTAAAATCTGCCTTTCTAAAATCTAACCTTGAAGTTTGAGTCTTCACATGTCTTCCTGCTCTAGTTATCCAAAATTCTATAATAGCATGATCGCTGCCTCCTAGGGTCCCAGCCACCTTTACCTCCTCAACCATTTCCTCCCTGTTTATAAGAATTAGATCCAAAGTAGCAGATCCCCTTGTTTTCTCCCCTACCTTTTGGAAGATAAAGTTGTCAGCAAGAGAGGATAAGAATTTGCTTGACCTGTTAGTTTTACTTGAGAGAGATTCCCAACAAATGTCTGGATAGTTGAAATCTCCCATGACCACTACGTCATATTTTTTGGAGAACTTGGTCATTTGATACATAAAGAGTTCATCCATATCTTCAGCTTGCCCAGGTGGCCTGTAGTAAATGCCTACAATGGTGTCCTTTCCGTTGTTCTCTCCTTGTATTCTTACCCAAACATTTTCCACAGAACTCCCAGTCTCTGAAGCTTCAATCTCTGTGCAGATATACGCTTTTCTAACATACAATGCAACACCTCCTCCTCGTTTATCAAGTCTGTTTCTTGCAAATAAGTTGTATCCTTTTAGCCTTTTATTCCAATCATGTGTATCGTCCCACCAAGTTTCAGTGATTCCAATGACATCATATTCCTTTTCCTGCATTAGTAGTTCCAATTCTCCTTGTTTGTTGCCCATGCTTTGTGCATTTGTATAAAAACATTTTAGTTTGTGATTGGTTTCTCTTCCTCCCATATTTTTATTATTTAGATTTTTTTGTCTTTGTTCTTCTTTTCCACTTCCAGTAGCAGAGATCTCAATAGTATTTGTCAGCTGTATGGCTTTTTCTGGCCTTTTGCTTCCCTTCCCACATTGTTCTAGTTTAAAGCTCTTCTGATGAGTGTAGCAAGGCGACTTCCAAATACATGTTTTCCAGTCTTCGTAAGGTGCACCCCATCTCTAGCAAGTAGTCCATCGTATAGGTAATTCATTCCGTGATCCAGAAATCCAAATCCTTGTTGACGGCATCATCGACGTAGCCAGTTGTTCACCTGTAGAATCTTATTCCACCTCATTGTTCCATGGCCATCCACTGGGAGGATGGATGAGAAGACCACCTGCGCTCCCAATTCTTTCACTTTCTTGCCTAAGTCTTCAAAGTCACTGCAGATGGTTTCCAGGTCCTTTCTTGCGGTGTCATTTGTCCCCACATGTATTAGCAGGAATGGGTAGTGATCTGTAGGTCTGAAGAGTCTTGATATCCTGTCAGACACATCTTTAATTTTTGCTCCTGGAAGACAGCACATTTCTCTTGAGGTTATGTCTGGTCTGCAGATAGCGGCCTCTGTTCCTCTTAACAGGGAATCCCCCATGACCACCACTCTCCGTTTTTTCTTCACAACATTCTTCTTTCTCCATCCAGGAGGATTCTGAGGGCTTACAAGGTTATTCATTGCTGGCAAAGTCTTATCTTGCTGTATTTCTTCATGGTTCTCCTGTGTGGGAGCCTGGTACTGGTTCCTGAGCAGTATGGGTGCTGACTGCCTCTCGATCCTCCTGCTTCTGTGGGTCACATGCTTCCATTCCTCTGTTTCGTCAGGTGCAGTTCGAATTTCTTCTCTTTCTGAATCATGAAGAGATAATTCTGCTCTGTCTAAGAACTCTTCACCTTCCTTAATGATTTTCAACGTAGTTAACCTCTCTTCTAGATTTCGCAACTTTTCCTCCAACAGGGACACAAGCTTGCATTTCTGGCATGTGAAGTCTGGCTTTTCCACTGGCAAGTCTGTGAACATGTAGCAGGATATGCAGCTCACCAAATGGCTCCTGGACTCTTCCATGTTCTTATTGTTAATGTTCTGAAAACAGTGAAAAAAGCTTAAAAAAAAAGCTTCAAAATGCGCGCGCCTATAGGCGCGCGGTTTACCGATGTCCTCTTTTCAGCTCCAACAGCCAAAATCCAGTGTTCTTTGAGCTCGCGGAGACTCTTCACTTACCCCAAAATGCAGTGGGAATATGCAAATTATCTCCTCAGGACTCCTCCCCTGGTTTACCGATGTCCTCTTTTCAGCTCCAACAGCCAAAATCCAGTGTTCTTTGAGCTCGCAGAGACTCTTCACTTACCCGAAAATGCAGTGGGAATATGCAAATTATCTCCTCAGGACTCCTCCCCTGGTTTACCGATGTCCTCTTTTCAGCTCCAACAGCCAAAATCCAGTGTTCTTTGAGCTCGCGGAGACTCTTCACTTACCCCAAAATGCAGTGGGAATATGCAAATTATCTCCTCAGGACTCCTCCCCTGGTTTGATCTAATATGTAGAGCACAATTTTATTAAAATCTATATAATATACATACAGTACAGACCAAAAGTTTGGACACACCTTCTTATTTATAGATTTTTCTGTATTTTCATGACTATGAAAATTGTACATTCACACTGAAGGCATCAAAACTATGAATTAACACATGTGGAATTATATACTTAACAAAAAAGTGTGAAACAACTGAAAATATGTCTTATATTCTAGATTCTTCAAAGTAGCCACCTTTTGCTTTGATGACCGCTTTGCACGCTCTAGGTATTCTCTTGATGAGCTTCAAGAGGTAGTCACCGGAGATGGTCTTCCAACAATCTTGAAGGAGTTCCCTGAGATGCTTAGCACTTGTTGGCCCTTTTGCCTTCACTCTGCTGTCCAGCTCACCCCAAACCATCTCAATTGGGTTCAGGTCTGGTGACTGTGGAGGCCAGGTCATCTGGCGTAGCACCCCATCACTCTCCTTCTTGGTCAAATAGCCCTTACACAGCCTGGAGGTGTGTTTGGGGTCATTGTCCTGTTGAAAAATAAATGATGGTCCAACTAAGCGCAAACCGGATGGAATAGCATGCCGCTGCAAGATGCTGTGATAGCCATGCTGGTTCAGTATGCCTTCAATTTTGAATAAATCCCCAACAGTGTCACCAGCAAAGTATCCCCACACCATCACACCTCCTCCTCCATGCTTCATGGTGGAAACCAGGCATGTAGAGTCCATCCGTTCACCTTTTCTGCGTTGCACAAAGACACGGGGGTTGGAACCAAAGATCTCAAATTTGGACTCATCAGTAGTGTTGAGCCACCCCCGTAGTGTTCGAGTTCGGTTCGGTTCGTCGAACACCCGTGTGTTCGCCGAACTGTTCGTCGAACTGTTCGTCGAACACCTTCGAACACCGTTAAAACCAATGGCAGGCAAACAAAAACACATAGAAACACATAGAAAACACCTTCAAAGGTGTCCAAAAGCTGACAAACTGCTCAGAAGACACAACTAACACATGGAAAAGTGACAAGTACATATAGTCATGCGAAAAGAAAAGAGGTGGAGGAGTAAAAGGAGGGGGAGACACAGATATAGGCATGTCATGCCCTTCTAAAGTCCAAAAAGTGAGAAGCCGAGACGGCCAGTCCGCTCCTGCCCGTGCCACCTCCGTGTCGCCGGGTTTGTGTCAGAGCCGCGGTGAACCCTGACGGCCAGCCCCCCTCTCCCAATACTGGTGCCTGTCCGCTGGTGGGTCGAGAGAGCCCCCCTGTGGTGGAGGCAGCTCTAAGCTTTTTAATTTAAATTGTCCCTCTAATTTGAATGAATACACTTTAAATCCATTTACAAGGATCTATTGGAGGGCAAGTCTCATGCCAGCAGCCGCGTAATTCCAGCTCCAGTAGCGTCCACTAAAGCTGCTGCAGTTAAAAAGCTTTTATAAGGATCGAGCTCGGCTGTCCACCGCAAGGAATCCTAGTGCCAGTCCCAGCCCCTATGCCTTGGGGTGCCTCCTGATGCTCTTCACTAAGTATGCCGTGGTCCCGAAGCATTTCCTTTGAAAAAATTAAGTGTCCAAACTACAGGTGGTGTAGCTTGCTTAACAGCCGGGATAATCCGCTGACTAGCAGACACTGCTACTAGGCACAAAGTATTTCCTGGACTAGATGCAGTTAAAAATTTGTAAGTAGATACTCTCGTTGGATGCTGAGAAAGCATTCCATAGAGTCTCCTGGCACGCCATATATGATTCTCTTAAAAAGCTTGGGGTAGGGGTCTAGGGGACCCTTTTATAGCCAAAATCACGGCTCTGTATCACAATACGTCACCTAGGCTGAAGATAAATGGAACTGTAGCACCGAGGGCTCGGTTGCTACAGACGTATTGCACCTCACCCAGAGGTGTGATATCTCACTCTCAGATAAGGATGGAGTGTGGATCAGGACCCGACACCTGCATACATTACACCACATTGCCGTGGGGCAGGGCGACCAATATGCCCCTGAGATGGGCACGACAGTCCCTGTCCCTGGCTGGAGTGGGGGGAGGGAACACTGAGGAAGGGGAACCCTGCAGTGCAGGAGCAGGGAGGAAGCAGTTCCTGGGTGCATTGAGAAGGGAGTATAAAAGGTGGGCACCATCTTAGTTCAGTGCAGAGAAGTCTGAGCAGAAGTGGCAGGGAGCAGGGGCTCTGCATGAGCTCTGCTCCGGAGGCGGGCCTAGTAACAGAGGCCCAGGCCTGCAAGAGGGAGAAGGAAGGAAGAGGAGCGGAGAAGGCTCCAGGAACGAGGAATGAAGGGATCCCAGGGGTGCGGACGGGCGAGTCGCCACCGCACGCCCGAATCCACCTGCGTGGAGGGGTCAGGCCAAAGGGGGAGACCGGTCCCCGAACTAGTGGAGGCAGGAAACGACCCTCAGCTAGAAACCAGAGGCTCTGACATTTTATGTGGCGCAGCCCCTTGCTCCACCCGCTAGGAAGGCACCACATAGGGTCAGGGAAACTGGCGCCAAGTTTACCAAGAGGAGGCCCGAGGCAGCCGGACAGAAGTGTTGGTAAGAAAGGCCAGACAAAGGACACACAAAGGGGGTCCTGTGAAGCGCTCCAAAGTTATCTGGGAGTTGTCTGAGCCCCTCACCTGGTGAGCACAGTACGACGTGGGCAGCCGTTACCTGCAGACGTGGTCTGGATAATAAGAACTGTGAGTAAAGGCCCTGAACTGCATCACTGACTCTGTGTCGTTACTGCTGCTGCCCTGCACCATCACCCCCATCCTCCGCATACACTGCCCTGAGGCTATACTCCTCCCGTGGGGAGTTATGCTACGCTCTGCTGCACCCACAACACCAGCCTTAGCGGTCTGCCCTGTAGCAGCGGTTCACTCTGACCGCAATCCACAGGTGGCGTAGTCGGACATTTAAACATCAAAACCACATAAATAGTTCCGCCACTGGTTTGACCGCCCTGAGCCATGGAACCGGATCGCCGTCACGAAGACTACAACCACCAGCATCCACCAAAAAGGGTCCGGCTCCGGGTGTCCCAAGGCCCAGGGGGTGCGTCAGAACATTTTCATCACCTTTCACAATCACCAATGGGACAAGGCAGGGATGTCCTCTGTCCCCTCTCTTATACATCCTAGTGACGGAGCACCTGCTCTCATCAATTCGCCATAACCCCAATATTAGGTGGATTGAGGTGGGAGGCACCGAGTACAAGTGCTCTCTATTTGCTGATGATGTCCTAGTATATATCACTCAATCACATATATCCATCCCTGCTGTTATGGCTGAAATAGATCACTTTGTTACATGGTAAAATTTTAAAATCAATGCAGCGAAGTCTGAGGCCCTCGATGTCTCCCTCCCTAAATCCATATAGGATTCCATCCAGTCCAACTTTCCCTTTGCCTGGCCCTCACAGGGTATCAAATACTTAGGAATTCCTATTCATAGAGACCTCTCCCATCTATGTTATCTTAATTTTGGGCCCTTTATTGAACAATTCCATACAGACCACGGTTGGCAAGTTAGAACTGTAAGATTCACTACGTGAACCACTGGTGTTTTGTGGAAAAGCACATGTACACCGCGTTCAAATTATTATGCAAAAAGTGTTTAGGAGTGATAAGTGAAGAATTTGTTTGTTTGTCAGTTAAACTCATTGATGGTGATGTGTGTCAGGGCTCTTTATATCACTGTAAGCAATTGCAGACACCTGTGCTAATTAGTTTGGCAGGTGTGTCCAATGAAAGGCAAGACTACTTAAGAAGGCTCTCTCACATTATTAAGCAGCCTACATTTTCTGCCAAAATGGGAAAGAAAAAGGATGTGTCGGCTGCTGAGAAGCAACAAATTGTGGAGTGTTTAGGTCAAGGCATGACTACAATCAACATTGTGCGATGATCAGGATGAAGTGTCTTGGCAATCAAGAAGTATGTAGCTGATTCACAGTACACACGTGTGCGTGCTGATAAGGGCAAATTGAGGACTCTTTCCTACAGGCAATTACGTCAGGTTGAAAGAGCAGCGGCAAAAAAGCCTTGTCATAGCAGCAGACAAGTTTTTGAAGCTGCTTGTGCCTCCAACGTCCCCCGAACAACAAGATGCAGGGTCCTTCAGAGGTTTGCAGCTGTGCATACGCCATCCTGTCGACCTCCTCTATCCACTTCACACAAGCAGAAACGGCTCCAGTGGGCCAAACATTACATGAAGACTGATTTCAAAACTGTTTTGTTCACGGATGAGTGCCGTGCAGCGCTCGATGGTCCAGATGAATGGAGTGGAGGATGGCTGGTTGATGGACACCCCACGCAAACACGGCTACAGCGCCAACAAGGAGGAGGTGGAGTAATGTTTTGGGCTGGAATCATGGGGAGGGAGATTGTCGGCCCCTTTAGGATCCCTGAAGGCGCTAAAGATGAACTCCATAATGTATGTGGATTTTCTCAAACAGCACTTCCTGCCATGGTTCAAGAAGAAGAACCGTGTATTTCACAGCAAGATCATTTTTCTGCATGATAATGCACCATCTCATGCTGCACATAAAACATCTGCATCTCTGGCTGATATGGGCATAAAAGGGGACAAACTTATGGTGTGACCCCCATGCTCCCCTGACCTCTACCCCATTCAGAACCTTTGGAGCATCATTAAAAGGAGTGTCTATGATGGCGGGAGGCAGTTCACATCTAAGCAACAGCTCTGGGAGGGTATTCTGTCCTCATGCAAAACAATTGAAGCAGAAACCATCCAAAACCTGACAAATTCAATGGACGAGAGAGTTCAGAAGCTCCTTTCGAACAAGGGGTCCTATGTGAAAATGTAACATCACCTAGAATAAAGTTTTGAGTTGAAAACTGTTTGATTTCAGTTTCTAACAACCTGCTAATGCTTATAATTTCAAAAATGACCATTTTTTTGGTCTTTATTAAAATGAAAAGGTTGATCGAAAAGTTTGGGGGATCTAAGAGTGTGGCAACCCAGTAGTCATGATTACTTCGAATTCTGACAATATGAGGGTCATGCTGCAGGTAGTGCAGCAAGAAGGCACTTATGTGTCTTGCGCATCTCGGAGCCCCAAAATTATTTTCCGGGCTAGATGCAGCTAAAAATTATTTTTAATTTTAAATCTGGTGAAGCTTATTATAGATGGCCTAATAGGATCAGTGCTGCACACTGCTACAAAGCCCAAATTATTTTCCAGTCAAGATACAGATAAACATGATTAGTAATTTGAAAGCTTAAAACGGTTGGTAGGGTGATTTTAACCAATCATCAAGCTTTTACTCTCCCCAGGATGACACAGGGGTAGAAAAGTCGTTTCGGATCCATGATTTGTTCATCTTTATGAACGTGAGTCTGTCTACATTATCAGTGGAGAGCCACGTGCGCTTATCTGTCAGCACACCACCAGCAGCGCTGAACACACGTTCAGACAGAACGCTGGCTGCGGGGCATGACAAGATCTCCAAGGCGTAAGTGGCTAGCTCCGGCCATTTATCCAGATTGGAAGCCCAAAAAGAGCAAGGGTCCAGTGACACAGTCGTGGCTTCAATGTTTACTTGGAGATACTCCTGTACCATCGTCTCTAGGCGTTGACTATGTGTCAGACTTCTTGTCTCCTGTGGCCTTGCAAAGGATGGGCTAAAAAAGTGGTGAAATGATTCCGCAAAATTGATGTTACCAGCAGATACTGTGGTTCTGTTACGGTTTGAGTGCTGAACACTTGACGGTCCCACGGTTGGCAAGTTGGAACTGTGAGATTCACTACGTGCACCACTGGTATTTTGTGGAAAAGCACATGTAAGATTCTGCAACAGTCTCTGCTGATACTCCTGCATGCGTGCATCCCTTTCTATGGCAGGAATAATTTCTGCAAATTTACTTTTGTACCGGGGATCTAACAGTGTGGCAACCCAGTAGTCAGGATTATTTCTAATTCTCACAATTCGAGGGTCATGTTGCAGGTAGTGCAGCAAGAAGGCACTCATGTGTGTTGCGCATCCAGGAGCACCAAGTCCCTGTTGTGTTGGTGGCGAGGTAACAATCATGCTTCCTTCCTCTGTCCTCTCCCCCCAACCTCGCACAACAGAAATGTGATCAAGGTCTCCCTCATCTGATGAGTCTTCCATCAGTTCGTCCTCCACTTCTTCCTGGGCTCCTGCACCTTCCTCACTAGTTTGGCTGCTACCATGCGCCCTGGTTAAACCATCTCCCCCACCCTCACATGCCTGCCGCCTTGGTGCTGCCGACCGTCTGGACCTTGCAGATGTTAGCCCTTCCGCATACAACTCCTCCTCCTCTACTTCCTCCACCTCCTCTTGTGCCACCACCTGACTCCGAATTCTGTTTAACATGTGCTCCAGCATGTAAATCACCGGAATAGTCATGCTGATAATGGCATTGTCAGCACTAAACATCTTCGTCGCCATTTCAAAACTGTGCAGAAGGGTGCATAGGTCCCTGATCTGAGACCACTCCTCCAGCGTGATTTGCCCCACCTCTGAATCTCGTTGGCCCAGGCTATACGTCAGAACGTATTGCACCAGGGCTTGTCGGTGCTGCCACAGTCGCTGCAACATGTGCAGAGTTGAATTCCACCGGGTAGGCACATCGCATTTTAGCCGGTGAAGTGGCAGGCCCAACGACTTCTGTAGAGATGTAAGTCGCTGAGCTGCGGGATGCGAACGGCGGAAGTGAGCACACAGCGACCGTGCCCTCTGCAGAAGGCCATCTAGTCTGGGTTAGTGGGCTAAAAATTGCTGGACAACCAGGTTCAACACGTGAGCCATACAAGGCACGTGTGTGACATTGCCCCGGCGAAGGGCCGCACCCAGGTTTGCAGCATTGTCGCACACGGCCTTCCCTGGTTTCAGGTCCAGTGGAGACAACCATTCATGAAATTGGTTCTCCAGAGCTGACCACAACTCCTCAGCTGTGTGACTCACATTTCCCAGACATTTCAATGTAAAAACCGCCTGATGACGTTGAGCCCTACTGCCAGCATAGTAAGGAGGTGTGCAGGATCCCTTCTGCGCAGTTAGAAAGCTTGTGGCATGACCAGACAGGCTTTGGGTGCAGGTGGAAGACCGAGAGGAGGTTGAGGAGGCAAAAGCAGTGGAGGAAAAATGACATAAAGAGGATTGACGCACAACTCGTGGGGACGGCAAGACTTGGACAGCAGCCCCTTGTCCTGCTGTCACCATAGTTACCCAGTGCCCAGTCAGCGACATGTAACGCCCCTGTCCATGCCTACTCGTCCAAGTGTCTGTGGTGAAATGCACCCTGTCACACACAGAGTTTCTCAAAGAAGCGGTGATGTTGTGTGCGACATGCTGGTGGAGCGCAGGCACACCTTTCTTTGAGAAGTAGTGCCGACTGGGCATCTGGTACTGGGGCACTGCGATGGACATAAGGTCTCGAAAATCCTCTGTGTCCACCAGGCGGAAAGGCAGCATTTCTGTAGCCAAGAGCTTGCAGATGGTGAAATTCAACCTCTTAGCTTTCTCATGGCTAGGAGGAAATGGTCTTTTACTTGTCCACATCTGATGGACCGAGGGCTGGCTATTGTGCTTAGACGGGGTTGATAAGGGTGTCCCCGGCAAACTGCCGGTCTGTGAGGAAGATGCAGGCGGACATGTTAGGTTGCCTTGATCCAAAGGTGGTGCTATCGATGTCGGACAGCGCTCAAGACCAGCTGGTGTTACCACCTCCAAAGAAAATGATGACCTGCCAATCACGCTGGCTGTTGCGGGTAAAGAGGTGGCAGGTCTGCGCCCCAAAACAGGTGTGACTGCTGTCCCCCCAGTCACAGAGGATGAAGAGGCCGCGGATGCAGAAGATATGGCAGACGGTGGTTGGCCCGGCCGGCTAGACCGCATTGTAGCACACTGAGCTTCCCACTGCAACTTATGCTTCATGTCCATGTGCCGGTTCATGCATGAAGTACTCAAACTATGTATTTTTGGCCTCTACTTAGCTTTTGCTGACAAATGTTACAGATAACACGAGTTGGGTCATCTTTATCGATCTGAAAAAATGCCCAGGCTATGCAAGGCTTAGCACCCATGCGACCTGAAGAGCCACCACGACTTGTGGTGAGAGGCAGAGTTGTGTTTGAGGATGCAGTTGTTGACGTGCTTCCAGTACTACGTCTCTGTCCAGGAAGGCGCAACCTGACCTCGTCGTCACTAGCATCTTCCTCCACCTCCTCTGCTGACCTCATCTCTTGGCTGACTGTGGGTTGACAGTAAGTGGGATCTCCGACCTCATCATCATCACCCTGTGCGTTATCACACCCGTCGTCCTCAGAGCCAACCTGTTCCTGCCCTGACAAAAAACTAAAGTTGTCGCTCCAATCAGGTATTTGAGTCTTATCATCGTCTTCCTCATTGTCTCCACCAACAGGAGTTACAGTTTGGGAATGAGGGTCTACATTATGGTCAGAACCTTCTGCGTCTGGTCCTGGATCCGACTCATAAAGATTCTGGGCATCAGTGCAGATCATTTCCTCGTCTGGATTCACAGAAGCGCTGGAGTCGACCTCTGATTCCCAGGCTATAGTATGAGTAAACAGCTCTGCAGACTCAACCATCTGTTCTACCTCATACTCAGACGGGCAGCTGGAGATTTGGGAGCTGTGAGGAAGCAAGTGCGATTTGGGTGACACCTTTGAGGACTGGAGTATTTGTGATGTTGAAGTTGATGTGGAGGAGAGCCCACTTAAAGGAGCACTTGATATCCGTTGAAGCACCTGCTGTTTTTGTGCCTCATCTGGAATTTGTAGCGATTGGCGTGGCCGTAAGAAAGGGATCTTATCACATTGTCCGCTAAAAGAAGTAGACATTTTAGTTTGGCTGGAAGATGGTCTTTCTTCTGCACCTACCCCACGGACACAACCTTTTTTCCCGTTCCCAACACGCCTATTCACCTTTCCACCAGCAGCAGGCCTTTTCCCACTCATTTTGGTGGTTAACTAATTCACAACTCTGGAGTTGTTTGCACAAAAAAACAATGGATGGTAACCGAGCAGAGCTGAGTGGCCAAACTGTGGTATTAGGCCAAAACTATTGGCTGGGTTAGATGCAGAAAAAAAAAATTTTTAATTTGCAACCTGATGGAGGTCAGTATAGATGGACTAATAGACCAAGTCCCACACACCGCTAGAAGCCCAAATATTTTTTAAGAGCTAGATGCAGAAAATTTTTTTATTCAATTTGCAACCTGATGGAGGTCAGTATAGATGGACTAATAGACCAAGTCCCACACACTGCTAGAAGCCCAAATATTTTTTCAGAGCTAGATGCAGAAAAAAATTATTTTTAATTTGCAACCTGATGGAGGTCAGTATAGATGGACTAATAGACCAAGTCCCACACACTGCTAGAAGCCCAAATATTTTTTCAGAGCTAGATGCAGAAAAAAATTATTTTTAATTTGCAACCTGATGGAGGTCAGTATAGATGGACTAATAGACCAAGTCCCACACACTGCTAGAAGCCCAAATATTTTTTCAGAGCTAGATGCAGAAAAAAATTATTTTTAATTTGCAACCTGATGGAGGTCAGTATAGATGGACTAATAGACCAAGTCCCACACACCGCTAGAAGCCCAAATATTTTTTCAGAGCTAGATGCAGAAAAAAATTATATTCAATTTGCAACCTGCTGGACGTCAGTATAGAAGGACTAATAGAACAAGTCCCACACACTGCTAGAAGCCCAAATATTTTTTCAGAGCTAAATGAAGAAAAAAATTATTTTTAATTTGCAACCTGATGGAGGTCAGTATAGATGGACTAATAGACCAAGTCCCACACACTGCTAGAAGCCCAAATATTTTTTCAGAGCTAGATGCAGAAAAAAATTATATTCAATTTGCAACCTGATGGAGGTCAGTATAGATGGACTAATAGACCAAGTCCCACACACCGCTAGAAGCCCAAATATTTTTTCAGAGCTAGATGCAGAAAATTTTTTTATTCAATTTGCAACCTGATGGAGGTCAGTATAGATGGACTAATAGACCAAGTCCCACACACTGCTAGAAACCCAAATATTTTTTCAGAGCTAGATGCAGAAAAAAATTATTTTTAATTTGCAACCTGATGGAGGTCAGTATAGATGGACTAATAGACCAAGTCCCACACACTGCTAGAAGCCCAAATATTTTTTCAGAGCTAGATGCAGAAAAAAATTAATTTTAATTTGCAACCTGACGGAGGTCAGTATAGATGGACTAATAGACCAAGTCCCACACACTGCTAGAAGCCCAAATATTTTTTCAGAGCTAGATGCAGAAAAAAATTATTTTTAATTTGCAACCTGATGGAGGTCAGTATAGATGGATTAATAGACCAAGTCCCACACACCGCTAGAAGCCCAAATATTTTTTCAGAGCTAGATGCAGAAAAAAATTATATTCAGTTTGCAACCTGATGGAGGTCAGTATAGATGGACTAATAGAATGATGCTATGCCCAAAAGATTTTACTTCACTAGGTGCAGTAAAAAAATTGGTATTCTATACACAGGTGGTATATCTTGCAACACAGATAGGCTACTCCACTGACTAACACACTCTGCAATAGGCCAAAAAGGATTAGCTTTGCTAGATTCAGCCAAATGCTGTGAAAAAAACTTGCACAGCACTGGCACAGACCTGCCTGGCAAAAACTGATAGGAACTGATGTAACCTAGTCCTGAAAAGGACTCCAATTACAATTAGTCTTTACTCCCACAATCTATCTATTTAAGAGCACAGACCTGCCTGATAAAAGTCGTAGGAAATGCTGTAACCTAGTCCTTAAAAGGACTGCAATCACAACTATTCCCTACTCCCAAGCTATCTGTATATTTGTGCGAAAATTGGCTTGAAATTAACAAGGTATATCGCACACAGCAACAGCGGTGCCGTCTAACACGCAGCTGCAGCAGTGAGAAAATGGTGGCGACGGGGAAAATGGCTTGGTCTTATAGGGCAAGGACATGTGACATACACTGCCAATCACACATGCCCTTGCTTGTGTGAAAAAAAGCACTTCGCTCCGTGTGTGCGCTGCTGATAGGCTGACAGATTGCACCTCCCCACTGCAAATGCGGGAAACAGAAAAAAAAATGGAGATCTTCATTGTTCCTGCAGAGATCCATCCCCTGCCCCTCCCCCCGCCCCGCTGTACACTCAAACTGCGTATTAACATTAATTTTCATCATTACTGAGAAAAAATCCAGTTATGATTTTGGTGCACGAACAGTTATCGAACATAACCTCGAACAGCCGAATTTTTCTCAAATTGTTCGTGTTCGCCGACCGGCTCGAACACCGCCCAAAACAGCTCGAATTTGAGATTGGCGAACAGTTCGAGTAGAACAACGCTCATCTCTACTCATCAGACCAAAGCACAGATTTCCACTGGTCTAATGTCCATTCCTTGTGTTCTTTAGCCCAAACAAGACACTTCTGCTTGTTGCCTGTCCTTAGCAGTGGTTTCCTAGCAGCTATTTTACCATGAAGGCCTGGTGCACAAAGTCTCCCCTTAACAGTTGTTGAAGAGATGTGTCTGCTGCTAGAACTCTGTGTGGCATTGACCTGGTTTCTAATCTGAGCAGCTGTTAACCTGCGATTTCTGAGGGTGGTGACTCGGATAAACTTATCTTCAGAAGCAGAGGTGACTCTTGGTCTTCCTTACCTGGGATGGTCCTCATGTGAGCCAGTTTCTTTGTAGTGCTTGATGGTTTTTGCAACTGCACTTGGGGACACTTTCAAAGTTTTCCCAATTTTTCGGACTGACTGACCTTCATTTCTTAAAGTAATGCTGGCCACTAATTTTTCTTTACTTAGAATTCGTATTATGGAAAGAAAAAAGCAGCTAACAGTCTATTCAGTAGGACTATCAGCTGTGTATACACCAGACTTCTGCACAACACAACTGATGGTCCCAACCCCATTTACAAGGCAAGAAATCCCGCTTATTAAACCTGAAAGGGCACACCTGTGAAGTGAAAACCATTTCTGGTGACTACCTCTTGAAGCTCATCAAGAGAATGCCAAGAGTGTGCAAAGCAGTCATCAAAGCAAAAGGTGGCTACATTGAAGAACCTAGAATATAAGACATATTTTCAGTTTTTCACACTTTTTTGTTAAGTATATAATTCCACATGTGTTAATTCATAGTTTTGATGCCTTCAGTGTGAATGTACAATTTTCATAGTTATGAAAATACAGAAAAATCTGTAAATGAGAAGGTGTGTCCAAACTTTTGGTCTGTACTGTATATATATTTATAAACTTATATATATATGTGTATTTGTATTATATATAATACAGTGTATCGATAGATAGATAGATAGATAAATAGATAGATAGATAGATAGATAGATAGATAGATAGATAGATAGATAGATAGATAATTGGTATGTGGCACAGGAGGTCAAGACAAAAGTGTAGTCAGACAGTCCAAGATCAGGGCAGGCCGCACAGATTCACAGAACAAAGCCAGTGTCAGTTATGGAGAATTTAAACAGAGAGGGTAAACAGGCCAGGTCATTAACGGGAGACAAAATATCTATATATGCTTCAACAAGGTTCTAGCAGGCTAGGAACCAATGTTCAGGCAAAGAGTAGTAGGAGGAGGTGCCTAATATAGACCCTGCTGGCAGTAGATAGGCCAGGCAACCTAATCTCTGCAGTTCACAACAGAGTTAAATTCCTGTAGAGATTAGCCATGCCTCCTAAAGCCAGATGGAAACTATATGCTAGTGCAGCAGTGCTCAGGAGTGCGGCAATAGGCAAACTCAGCGAGCAGGCCAGACACGAGGAGAAGCTGCGTGGTGACCATGGTGAGTAAGGTGGTGCTGAGGAGGCATGCGAGTTACAGCCTTGACACATTTTTTAAGCTAACAGGTTTCTTTTAAAAATTTTGATCTATACCTAAAGTATTCATACAAAAGCACTGAAAAGTAGTGATGTGTGAATGTGCTCGGATAAGGGGTTATCTGAACACGCTTGGGTGCTAACTGAATATCTTTGGCGTGCTCGAAAAATAGGTTTGAATTGTTGTGGCTGCATGTCTTATGGCTGTTAAACAGCCACAAAACATGCATGGATTGCCTGTTTGTTAGGCAATCCCTGTATGCGTAGCAGCTGTCTAGCAGCTGCAAGATATGCAGCTGCGGTGACTCGAACCGATTTTTCGAGCACACCGAAGATACTCAGTAACCAAGCATGCTCAGGTAACCTCTTAGCCGAGCACGTTCACTCATTACTGCTGAAAAGACATTTAGTGATACTATAAAGCACTGCTAATCTTTTTTCTCCTGTCTTAAAGTTTATCTACTTTCCTCTTCAGCTATGTCTCTAGATAATGTGTTTACATTGGTAGCTTCCTTTTTGTTGCGTTTCCTGTTAGCCTGATTAGATTTCCCATCATGCATTGCCACTTTCTCTGTGCTCTTAACCTCTAGCCCCCAACACTGCCTTTTTGGTAGACCTGTTCCTGAATGATTGTCCAGAGAGGAAAAGGTTAGGTCTACCATGAATCCTGTGCCATTCCAACAGTTAAGCATCCTGAGACCATTCATGTGTGGAGTTGCTTTTCATCTAATGGAGTAGGCTCACTTACAATTTTGCCAAAGATAACTTCAATGAATAAAGAATGGTACCTAAACATCTTCCAAGAGCAACTTCTCCCAGTGATGCAGAAGGAATTTGGTGATGAACATTGCTTTTTTAAGCAAGTTGGAGCACCTTTTCACCAGCCTCAGGGGAACAAAACATTGAAATGTTGGGTTCATGGACTGGAAACTTCCTAGATCTCAATCCCATAGAAAACCTGTGGTCAATCCTCAAAAACAGGGTAGACAAACAAAGCCACAAAAATTGTGATAAACGCCAAGCTCTGTTTAGGTAAGTTACCATTAATGATGAGTGAGTATGTTCTGTTAACCCTTTCAAGGAGCATGCTCAGGCAAGCACCGAGCATCTTCAGCGTGCTCAGTGTTATGTTTAAATCACTCCTGTGTGCATGATTTGCCACTGTTTGACAGCTTTATTACATGTTAGGAATGCCTGCTTCTTAAGCGTTCCTCACATGTATTAAAGCTGTCAAACAGTAGCAAATTGTGCACACGGGAGTGATTAAAACATAACACTGAGCACGCTGAAAATACTAGGTGCTCGCCCGAACATGCTCGTAAATCTCGAGTAACGAGCATGCTCGCTCATCACTAGTTACCATCAATCAGGATTTGGACCAGAAGCTGATATCCACCATAACAGGGTGAATTGCAGAAGCCGTGAAAAATAAGGGTCAACACTGTAAATATTGAGTCTTTGCATAAACTTGATGAATTTGTTAAAAAATGTTTAAAAACTAATGAAATGCTTATGATTTTACTGCAGTAACCACAGAAACATCAGAATAAAAGATCTAAAAACACTGAAACAGAAAACTTTGGGCAAACTAAAATTTTGAGTCAGTCTCAAAATGTATGTATGGGATCTGCATGGAATTGTTACATAGCATTGTATTGAAATATTGATGTTTAGCCATTATTGGAAATGTGGACCTTCACATTGTGAAACAATTACACTGTTCTTCATATTTTCAAAAGTTGTCAGGTTCATTTATGAAATTAGCCACTTCTTAAAGATTTTGACCTCCTGAATTTAAAACTGACAATGAAAATTTTTACTTGGCTCTTGTTTCTAAATCAGAAACTATTCTTTCACTGCTACATATAATTAATGCATAAAAGTTTCAGTACTGTGAAGCAAATATAAAGATGCAGAATATTTTGTTATGCCAATTTTCTGATATTTATTTAGAGGAAACTTAGCAACATTTCAAATAACTAAAACAAACACTATTGAAAATTATAAACAGTTACAGAAATTGCACTACAAAATTTGGTCCTCATTCAGTGACAACTCTCTTTTGCTTGTCTCTTGTACTCCTCGGATTGTAAAATTGTAATCTACAGTAATCTGCAAGCATTGATGAATTCCATTCTTACTGATATCTTTTCTCCATAGCCGCAATATCTTGGCAGAATCTCTCACCATGCTTATTGCTTACAGCTCCGCAATTTGGTGGAAAACAGTCTAGATGCGAATGTAAGAAATGAATCTTTAAGGACATGTTACATCCAAGATCCTTTTATGTTTTGAGGAGATTTTCAACCAACTCTTCAGTTTTCTGCTCTTGAGTAGAGATGAGCGTTGTTCTACTCGAACTGTTCGCCAATCTCAAATTCGAGCTGTTTTGGGCGGTGTTCGAGCCGGTCGGCGAACACGAACAATTTGAGAAAAATTCGGCTGTTCGAGGTTATGTTCGATAACTGTTCGTGCACCAAAATCATAACTGGATTTTTTCTCAGTAATGATGAAAATTAATGTTAATACGCAGTTTGAGTGTACAGCGGGGCGGGGGGAGGGGCAGGGGATGGATCTCTGCAGGAACAATGAAGATCTCCATTTTTTTTTCTGTTTCCCGCATTTGCAGTGGGGAGGTGCAATCTGTCAGCCTATCAGCAGCGCACACACGGAGCGAAGTGCTTTTTTTCACACAAGCAAGGGCATGTGTGATTGGCAGTGTATGTCACATGTCCTTGCCCTATAAGACCAAGCCATTTTCCCCGTCGCCACCATTTTCTCACTGCTGCAGCTGCGTGTTAGACGGCACCGCTGTTGCTGTGTGCGCTATACCTTGTTAATTTCAAGCCAATTTTCGCACAAATATACAGATAGCTTGGGAGTAGGGAATAGTTGTGATTGCAGTCCTTTTAAGGACTAGGTTACAGCATATCCTACGACTTTTATCAGGCAGGTCTGTGCTCTTAAATAGATAGATTGTGGGAGTAAAGACTAATTGTAATTGGAGTCCTTTTCAGGACTAGGTTACATCAGTTCCTATCAGTTTTTGCCAGGCAGGTCTGTGCCAGTGCTGTGCAAGTTTTTTTCACAGCATTTGGCTGAATCTAGCAAAGCTAATCCTTTTTGGCCTATTGCAGAGTGTGTTAGTCAGTGGAGTAGCCTATCTGTGTTGCAAGATATACCACCTGTGTATAGAATACCAATTTTTTTACTGCACCTAGTGAAGTAAAATCTTTTGGGCATAGCATCATTCTATTAGTCCATCTATACTGACCTCCATCAGGTTGCAAACTGAATATAATTTTTTTCTGCATCTAGCTCTGAAAAAATATTTGGGCTTCTAGCAGTGTGTGGGACTTGGTCTATTAGTCCATCTATACTGACCTCCATCAGGTTGCAAATTAAAAATAATTTTTTTCTTCATTTAGCGCTGAAAAAATATTTGGGCTTCTAGCAGTGTGTGGGACTTGTTCTATTAGTCCTTCTATACTGACCTCCAGCAGGTTGCAAATTGAATATAATTTTTTTCTGCATCTAGCTCTGAAAAAATATTTGGGCTTCTAGCGGTGTGTGGGACTTGGTCTATTAGTCCATCTATACTGACCTCCATCAGGTTGCAAATTAAAAATAATTTTTTTCTGCATCTAGCTCTGAAAAAATATTTGGGCTTCTAGCAGTGTGTGGGACTTGGTCTATTAGTCCATCTATACTGACCTCCATCAGGTTGCAAATTAAAAATAATTTTTTTCTTCATTTATCTCTGAAAAAATATTTGGGCTTCTAGCAGCGTGTGGGACTTGTTCTATTAGTCCATCTATACTGACCTCCATCAGGTTGCAAATTAAAAATATTTTTTTTCTGCATCTAGCTCTGAAAAAATATTTGGGCTTCTAGCAGTGTGTGGGACTTGGTCTATTAGTCCATCTATACTGACCTCCATCAGGTTGCAAATTAAAAATAATTTTTTTCTGCATCTAGCTCTGAAAAAATATTTGGGCTTCTAGCAGTGTGTGGGACTTGGTCTATTAGTCCATCTATACTGACCTCCATCAGGTTGCAAATTGAATAAAAAAAATTTCTGCATCTAGCTCTGAAAAAATATTTGGGCTTCTAGCGGTGTGTGGGACTTGGTCTATTAGTCCATCTATACTGACCTCCATCAGGTTGCAAATTAAAAAAAAAATTTTTCTGCATCTAGCTCTGAAAAAATATTTGGGCTTCTAGCAGTGTGTGGGACTTGGTCTATTAGTCCATCTATACTGACCTCCATCAGGTTGCAAATTAAAAATAATTTTTTTCTTCATTTAGCTCTGAAAAAATATTTGGGCTTCTAGCAGTGTGTGGGACTTGTTCTATTAGTCCTTCTATACTGACGTCCAGCAGGTTGCAAATTGAATATAATTTTTTTCTGCATCTAGCTCTGAAAAAATATTTGGGCTTCTAGCGGTGTGTGGGACTTGGTCTATTAGTCCATCTATACTGACCTCCATCAGGTTGCAAATTAAAAATAATTTTTTTCTGCATCTAGCTCTGAAAAAATATTTGGGCTTCTAGCAGTGTGTGGGACTTGGTCTATTAGTCCATCTATACTGACCTCCATCAGGTTGCAAATTAAAAATAATTTTTTTCTGCATCTAGCTCTGAAAAAATATTTGGGCTTCTAGCAGTGTGTGGGACTTGGTCTATTAGTCCATCTATACTGACCTCCATCAGGTTGCAAATTAAAAATAATTTTTTTCTTCATTTAGCTCTGAAAAAATATTTGGGCTTCTAGCAGTGTGTGGGACTTGTTCTATTAGTCCTTCTATACTGACGTCCAGCAGGTTGCAAATTGAATATAATTTTTTTCTGCATCTAGCTCTGAAAAAATATTTGGGCTTCTAGCGGTGTGTGGGACTTGGTCTATTAGTCCATCTATACTGACCTCCATCAGGTTGCAAATTAAAAATAATATTTTTCTGCATCTAGCTCTGAAAAAATATTTGGGCTTCTAGCGGTGTGTGGGACTTGGTCTATTAGTCCATCTATACTGACCTCCATCAGGTTGCAAATTAAAAATAATTTTATTCTGCATCTAGCTCTGAAAAAATATTTGGGCTTCTAGCAGTGTGTGGGACTTGGTCTATTAGTCCATCTATACTGACCTCCATCAGGTTGCAAATTGAATAAAAAAATTTTCTGCATCTAGCTCTGAAAAAATATTTGGGCTTCTAGCGGTGTGTGGGACTTGGTCTATTAGTCCATCTATACTGACCTCCATCAGGTTGCAAATTAAAAATAATTTTTTTCTGCATCTAACCCAGCCAATAGTTTTGGCCTAATACCACAGTTTGGCCACTCAGCTCTGCTCGGTTACCATCCATTGTTTTTTTGTGCAAACAACTCCAGAGTTGTGAATTAGTTAACCACCAAAATGAGTGGAAAAAGGCCTGCTGCTGGTGGAAAGGGGAATAGGCGTGTTGGGAAGGGGAAAAAAGGTTGTGTCCGTGGGGTAGGTGCAGAAGAAAGACCATCTTCCAGCCAAACTAAAATGTCTACTTCTTTTAGCGGACAATGTGATAAGATCCCTTTCTTACGGCCACGCCAATCGCTACAAATTCCAGATGAGGCACAAAAACAGCAGGTGCTTCAACGGATATCAAGTGCTCCTTTAAGTGGGCTCTCCTCCACATCAACTTCAACATCACAAATACTCCAGTCCTCAAAGGTGTCACCCAAATCGCACTTGCTTCCTCACAGCTCCCAAATCTCCAGCTGCCCGTCTGAGTATGAGGTAGAACAGATGGTTGAGTCTGCAGAGCTGTTTACTCATACTATAGCCTGGGAATCAGAGGTCGACTCCAGCGCTTCTGTGAATCCAGACGAGGAAATGATCTGCACTGATGCCCAGAATCTTTATGAGTCGGATCCAGGACCAGACGCAGAACGTTCTGACCATAATGTAGACCCTCATTCCCAAACTGTAACTCCTGTTGGTGGAGACAATGAGGAAGACGATGATAAGACTCAAATACCTGATTGGAGCGACAACTTTAGTTTTTTGTCAGGGCAGGAACAGGTTGGCTCTGAGGACGACGGGTGTGATAACGCACAGGGTGATGATGATGAGGTCGGAGATCCCACTTACTGTCAACCCACAGTCAGCCAAGAGATGAGGTCAGCAGAGGAGGTGGAGGAAGATGCTAGTGACGACGAGGTCAGGTTGCGCCTTCCTGGACAGAGACGTAGTACTGGAAGCACGTCAACAACTGCATCCTCAAACACAACTCTGCCTCTCACCACAAGTCGTGGTGGCTCTTCAGGTCGCATTGGTGCTAAGCCTTGCATAGCCTGGGCATTTTTTCAGATCGATAAAGATGACCCTACTCGTGTTATCTGTAACATTTGTCAGCAAAAGCTAAGTAGAGGCCAAAAAATACATAGTTTGAGTACTTCATGCATGAACCGGCACATGGACATGAAGCATAAGTTGCAGTGGGAAGCTCAGTGTGCTACAATGCGGTCTAGCCGGCCGGGCCAACCACCGTCTGCCATATCTTGTGCATCCGCGGCCTCTTCATCCTCTGTGACTGGGGGGACAGCAGTCACACCTGTTTTGGGGCGCAGACCTGCCACCTCTTTACCCGCAACAGCCAGCGTGATTGGCAGGTCATCATTTTCTTTGGAGGTGGTAACACCAGCTGGTCTTGAGCGCTGTCCGACATCGATAGCACCACCTTTGGATCAAGGCAACCTAACATGTCCGCCTGCATCTTCCTCACAGACCGGCAGTTTGCCGGGGACACCCTTATCAACCCCGTCTAAGCACAATAGCCAGCCCTCGGTCCCTCAGATGTGGACAAGTAAAAGACCATTTCCTCCTAGCCATGAGAAAGCTAAGAGGTTGAATTTCACCATCTGCAAGCTCTTGGCTACAGAAATGCTGCCTTTCCGCCTGGTGGACACAGAGGATTTTCGAGACCTTATGTCCGTCGCAGTGCCCCAGTACCAGATGCCCAGTCGGCACTACTTCTCAAAGAAAGGTGTGCCTGCGCTCCACCAGCATGTCGCACACAACATCACCGCTTCTTTGAGAAACTCTGTGTGTGACAGGGTGCATTTCACCACAGACACTTGGACGAGTAGGCATGGACAGGGGCGTTAAATGTCGCTGACTGGGCACTGGGTAACTATGGTGACAGCAGGACAAGGGGCTGCTGTCCAAGTCTTGCCGTCCCCACGAGTTGTGCGTCAATCCTCTTTATGTCATTTTTCCTCCACTGCTTCTGCCTCCTCAACCTCCTCTCGGTCTTCCACCTGCACCCAAAGCCTGTCTGGTCATGCCACAAGCTTTCTAACTGCGCAGAAGGGATCCTGCACACCTCCTTACTATGCTGGCAGTAGGGCTCAACGTCATCAGGCGGTTTTTACATTGAAATGTCTGGGAAATGTGAGTCACACAGCTGAGGAGTTGTGGTCAGCTCTGGAGAACCAATTTCATGAATGGTTGTCTCCACTGGACCTGAAACCAGGGAAGGCCATGTGCGACAATGCTGCAAACCTGGGTGCGGCACTTCGCCGGGGCAATGTCACACACGTGCCTTGTATGGCTCACGTGTTGAACCTGGTTGTCCAGCAATTTTTAGCCCACTATCCCAGACTAGATGGCCTTCTGCAGAGGGCACGGTCGCTGTGTGCTCACTTCCGCCGTTCGCATCCCGCAGCTCAGCGACTTACATCTCTACAGAAGTCGTTGGGCCTGCCACTTCACCGGCTAAAATGCGATGTGCCTACCCGGTGGAATTCAACTCTGCACATGTTGCAGCGACTGTGGCAGCACCGACAAGCCCTGGTGCAATACGTTCTGACGTATAGCCTGGGCCAACGAGATTCAGAGGTGGGGCAAATCACGCTGGAGGAGTGGTCTCAGATCAGGGACCTATGCACCCTTCTGCACAGTTTTGAAATGGCGACGAAGATGTTTAGTGCTGACGATGCCATTATCAGCATGACTATTCCGGTGATTTACATGCTGGAGCACATGTTAAACAGAATTCGGAGTCAGGTGGTGGCACAAGAGGAGGTGGAGGAAGTAGAGGAGGAGGAGTTGTATGCGGAAGGGCTAACATCTGCAAGGTCCAGACGGTCGGCAGCACCAGGGCGGCAGGCATGTGAGGGTGGGGGAGATGATTTTACCAGGGCGCATGGTAGCAGCCAAACTAGTGAGGAAGGTGCAGGAGCCCAGGAAGAAGTGGAGGACGAACTGATGGAAGACTCATCAGATGAGGGTGACCTTGATCACATTTCTGTTGTGCGAGGTTGGGGGGAGAGGACAGAGGAAGGAAGCATGATTGTTACCTCGCCACCAACACAACAGGGACTTGGTGCTCCTGGATGCGCAACACACATGAGTGCCTTCTTGCTGCACTACCTGCAACATGACCCTCGAATTGTGAGAATTAGAAATAATCCTGACTACTGGGTTGCCACACTGTTAGATCCCCGGTACAAAAGTAAATTTGCAGAAATTATTCCTGCCATAGAAAGGAATGCACGCATGCAGGAGTATCAGCAGAGACTGTTGCAGAATCTTACATGTGCTTTTCCACAAAATACCAGTGGTGCACGTAGTGAATCTTACAGTTCTAACTTGCCAACCGTGGTCTGTATGGAATTGTTCAATAAAGGGCCCAAAATTAAGATAACATAGATGGGAGAGGTCTCTATGAATAGGAATTCCTAAGTATTTGATACCCTGTGAGGGCCAGGCAAAGGGAAAGTTGGACTGGATGGAATCCTATATGGATTTAGGGAGGGAGACATCGAGGGCCTCAGACTTCGCTGCATTGATTTTAAAATTTTACCATGTAACAAAGTGATCTATTTCAGCCATAACAGCAGGGATGGATATATGTGATTGAGTGATATATACTAGGACATCATCAGCAAATAGAGAGCACTTGTACTCGGTGCCTCCCACCTCAATCCACCTAATATTGGGGTTATGGCGAATTGATGAGAGCAGGTGCTCCGTCACTAGGATGTATAAGAGAGGGGACAGAGGACATCCCTGCCTTGTCCCATTGGTGATTGTGAAAGGTGATGAAAATGTTCTGACGCACCCCCTGGGCCTTGGGACACCCGGAGCCGGACCCTTTTTGGTGGATGCTGGTGGTTGTAGTCTTCGTGGCGGCGATCCGGTTCCGTGGCTCAGGGCGGTCAAACCAGTGGCGGAACTATTTATGTGGTTTTGATGTTTAAATGTCCGACTACGCCACCCGTGGATTGCGGTCAGAGTGAACCGCCGCTACAGGGCAGACCGCTAAGGCTGGTGTTGTGGGTGCAGCAGAGCGTAGCATAACTCCCCACGGGAGGAGTATAGCCTCAGGGCAGTGTATGCGGAGGATGGGGGTGATGGTGCAGGGCAGCAGCAGTAACGACACGGAGTCAGTGATGCAGTTCAGGGCCTTTACTCACAGTTCTTATTATCCAGACCACATCTGCAGGTAACGGCTGCACACGTCGTACTGTGCTCACCAGGTGAGGGGCTCAGACAACTCCCAGATAACTTTGGAGCGCTTCACAGGACCCCCTTTGTGTGTCCTTTGTCTGGCCTTTCTTACCAACACTTCTGTCCGGCTGCCTCGGGCCTCCTCTTGGTAAACTTGGCGCCAGTTTCCCTGACCCTATGTGGTGCCTTCCTAGCGGGTGGAGCAAGGGGCTGCGCCACATAAAATGTCAGAGCCTCCGGTTTCTAGCTGAGGGTCGTTTCCTGCCTCCACTAGTTCGGGGACCGGTCTCCCCCTTTGGCCTGACCCCTCCACGCAGGTGGATTCGGGCGTGCGGTGGCGACTCGCCCGTCCGCACCCCTGGGATCCCTTCATTCCTCGTTCCTGGAGCCTTCTCCGCTCCTCTTCCTTCCTTCTCCCTCTTGCAGGCCTGGGCCTCTGTTACTAGGCCCGCCTCCGGAGCAGAGCTCATGCAGAGCCCCTGCTCCCTGCCACTTCTGCTCAGACTTCTCTGCACTGAACTAAGATGGTGCCCACCTTTTATACTCCCTTCTCAATGCACCCAGGAACTGCTTCCTCCCTGCTCCTGCACTGCAGGGTTCCCCTTCCTCAGTGTTCCCTCCCCCCACTCCAGCCAGGGACAGGGACTGTCGTGCCCATCTCAGGGGCATATTGGTCGCCCTGCCCCACGGCAATGTGGTGTAATGCATGCAGGTGTCGGGTCCTGATCCACACTCCATCCTTATCTGAGAGTGAGATATCACACCTCTGGGTGAGGTGTAATACATCTGTAGCAACCGAGCCCTCGGTGCTACAGTTCCATTTATCTTCAGCCTAGGTGACGTATTGTGATACAGGGCCGTGATTTTGGCTATAAAAGGGTCCCCTAGACCCCTACCCCAAGCTTTTTAAGAGAATAATATATGGCGTGCCAGGAGACTCTATGGAATGCTTTCTCAGCATCCAACGAGAGTATCTACTTACAAATTTTTAACTGCATCTAGCCCAGGAAATACTTTGTGCCTAGTAGCAGTGTCTGCTAGTCAGCGGATTATCCCGGCTGTTAAGCAAGCTACACCACCTGTAGTTTGGACACTTAATTTTTTCAAAGGAAATGCTTCGGGACCACGGGATACTTAGTGAAGAGCATCAGGAGGCACCCCAAGGCATAGGGGCTGGGACTGGCACTAGGATGCCTTGCGGTGGACAGCCGAGCTCGATCCTTATAAAAGCTTTTTAACTGCAGCAGCTTTAGTGGACGCTACTGGAGCTGGAATTACGCGGCTGCTGGCATGAGACTTGCCCTCCAATAGATCCTTGTAAATGGATTTAAAGTGTATTCATTCAAATTAGAGGGACAATTTAAATTAAAAAGCTTAGAGCTGCCTCCACCACAGGGGGGCTCTCTCGACCCACCAGCGGACAGGCACCAGTATTGGGAGAGGGGGGCTGGCCGTCAGGGTTCACCGCGGCTCTGGCACAAACCCGGCGACACGGAGGTGGCACGGGCAGGAGCGGACTGGCCGTCTCGGCTTCTCACTTTTTGGATTTTAGAAGGGCATGACATGCCTATATCTGTGTCTCCCCCTCCTTTTACTCCTCCACCTCTTTTCTTTTCGCATGACTATATGTACTTGTCACTTTTCCATGTGTTAGTTGTGTCTTCTGAGCAGTTTGTCAGCTTTTGGACACCTTTGAAGGTGTTTTCTATGTGTTTCTATGTGTTTTTGTTTGCCTGCCATTGGTTTTAACGGTGTTCGAAGGTGTTCGACGAACAGTTCGACGAACAGTTCGGCGAACACACGGGTGTTCGACGAACCGAACCGAACTCGAACACTACGGGGGTGGCTCAACACTACTCTTGAGTTTCCCAAAAAATTAGTAACTCTTAATGCGAATGCTATCCATGCAGCCTTTTCCTTGCCTTGCAACTAATGGAAAAACTCCTCATCTTGAAGAAGCTTACAAATATGAGGTCCAATAAAGATTCTTTCCTTTGTCTTTGCTTTATTCAACCTTGGAAATTAATCAACGAGATAGTTGAATAATTTTGCATTTTTATCCATTGCCTTTACAAAGTTCTTCATTAGGTACAATTTGATCTGCAATTGGGGAACCAAAATGTTATGTGCAGCAACAAGTGCAGGATGCACAAAATTTTTACTCCCTGGCTGAAATGGATGTCGGAGAGGCCAGTCTCTTTTATTATCTATCCCACTCACACAGAAAGCAGCAGTACTTTGTGTATCCACCCTGGAAATCAAGTAAGAGGGTAACCACTTTTAAGTCACCAAAGAGTGGCCACAAATGTTGGTCATAGTTAAGGCACCTCAAGAGAAGTGTTGAGCCACCCCCGTAGTGTTCGGTTCGGTTAGTCGAACACCAGGATGTTCGAGGAACTGTTCGTCGAACTTTTCGTCGAACACCTTAGAACACCATTGAACACCATTAAAACCAATGGCAGGCAAACAAAAACACATAGAAACACATAGAAAACACCTTCAAAGGTGTCCAAAAGCTGACAAACTGCTCAGAAGACGCTCTCTTTAAAAAAGCCGGCCGGCAATTCAGCAGCGGCATACACCGGTACCCGACAATTTAGACAAGAAGCAATAGAGCATCACACATAGATTAGATAGATAGAAACATGTAAGTCACATATATAAGAAGTACAGTGACAGTGTTGGTTACTGTACTTGTCATTTAGTGTAAAGGATTTATTAAAAAAAATATTAGTGTTTTCATGCACCGACTCTTTAAAAAAGCCGGCCGGCAATTCAGCAGCGGTACCCGACAATTTATAACAGAAAGAATAGAGCAGCACACATAGATTAGATAGATAGAAACATGTCAGTCACATATATAATAAGTACAGTGACAGTGTTGGTTACTGTACTTGTCATTTAGTGTTAAAATAAAGGATTTAATAAAAAAAAAATTGGCGTGGGGTTCCCTGTAATTTTAGTCTCTAGCGGAGGTGAAGCAGATGGCTGGGGCAGATGTTTGAAGCCTGGGAAGGGGGTATTACCCATGGAGCTTCCCAGGCTACTAATATCAGCCCCTAGTGAATACCTAGCCTTTACTAGCAATTAAAATGGGGGACCCCCCAAAAAAATGACGTGGGGTCCCCCCTATTTTAATAGCTAGCAAAGGCTAGGCAGACAGCTGGGGGCTGATATTAATAGCCCAGGAAGGGTGCCATGAATATTGGCCCCCTCCCAGGCTAGAAACACCAGCCGTCAGCTGCCCCAGAAATGGCGCATCCATAGGACAAACACAAACACCCAGAATAAAGTCCTTTAATTGAAATAAACACACAATTCTTTATTGTTCTAAATTAAACCATACTTACCATCACACCCATTCCAGCTGAAGCCAACGATCTCCTGCAATAAAAGAAAAATAATAAAGCATCATCATCCTTACCTTTCAATGGTTCCCAGGGCAGCTCCAGCTCTGCTACATCGAGATGACAGGCTGGACCACAGCAGAAAGCTGCCATCCAGCCTGTCATCCCGCAGACACTGAGAAGCGCAGGCATGCCTGCGCTCCTCAGTGTCTGGCTGTGACGGCATCCAGATGAGCCGAGGTCATGTCCAATGAACTCAGCTCACCTCATGTACGTCACTGACAGCATGGGAGAATTCTCACGCTGAAGCGCTGAGTGCAGGAGAATTTTCCCACGCTGTCAGTGACGTGCATGAGGGGAGCTCATGTCCAATGAACTCAGCTCACCTCATGTACATCACTGACAGCGTGGGAGAATTCTCACGCTGAAGCGCTGAGTGCAGAAGAATTTTCCCACCCTGTCAGTGACGTGCATGAGGTGAGCCAAGTTCATTGGACATGAACTCGGCTCATCTGGATGCCGTCACAGCCAGACACTGAGGAGCGCAAGCATGCCTGCACTTCTCAGTGTCTGCGGCATGACAGGCTGGATGGCAGCTTTCTGCTGTGGTCCAGCCTGTCATCTCGATGTAGCAGAGCTGAAGCTGTCGTGGGAACCATGGAAAGGTAAGGATGATGTTGCTTTATTATTTTTCTTTTATTGCAGGAGATCGTTGGCTTCAGCTGGAATGGGTGTGATGGTAAGTATGGTTTAATTTAGAACAATAAAGAATTGTGTGTTTATTTCAATTAAAGGACTTTATTCTGGGTGTTGTGTTTTTTTTTAAATTCTTTACTAGAAATTCATGGCGGTCATGTCTAATATTGGCGTGACCCCATGAATTTCGGGCTTAGGGCCAGCTGATAATACCAAGCTGGCCCTAACCCCTTTATTATTCAGTGAGCCACCGCACCAGGGCCCTGGATGAGTTGGGTACAGCGCCAGAAGATGGCGCTTCTATGAACGCGCCATTTTCCGGGGTGCCTGCGGACTGCAATTTGCAGCGGGGGGTGGCCCAGAGAGCTTGGGCCTCCCTGCGCTGCAAATTCCAGCCCACACAAATATAGTGCCAAGCCCCACGTCAATTTTTTTAAATTATTTCAGGAAATTCATGAAATAATTTAAAAAAAATTGACGTGGGGCTTCGCACTATATTTGAGTCCAGCCAGGTACAGCAGGCAGGAACGGGCTGCCCCCAACCACCAGCTGCCTATTTGTACCTGGCCGAACACAACAATATAGGGAAGCCCTTTTTTTCTTAATTATTTCATGAATTTCATGAAATAATTAAAAAAAAAAATTCGTAGGACTTCGCCCTATTTTTGTGTCCAGCCAGGTACAACTAGGCAGCTGGGGGCTGGAATCCGCAGCGCAGGCAGGCCCAAGCTTTCTGGGCCCCCCCCCCGCTGCAAATTGCAGTCCGCAGCCACCCCGGAAAATGGCGCGTTCATAGAAGCGCCATCTTCTGGCGCTGTACCCAACTCATCCAGGGCCCTGGTGCGGTGGCTCACTGGGTAATAAATTGGTTAGGGCCAGCTTGGCATTATCAGCTGGCCCTAAGCTCGAAATTCATGGGGTCACGCCAATATTAGACATGACCACCATGAATTTCTAGTAAAGTATTTAAAAAAAACACAACACCCAGAAAAAAGTCCTTTAATTGAAATAAACACACAATTCTTTATTGCTCTAAATTAAACCATACTTACCATCACGCCCATTCCAGTTGAAGCCAACGATCTCCTGCAATAAAAGAAAAATAATAAAGTAACATCATCCTTACCTTTCCATGGTTCCCAGGACAGCTTCAGCTCTGCTACATCGAGATGACAGGCTGGACCGCAGCAGAAAGCTGCCATCCAGCCTGTCATCCCGCAGACACTGAGAAGCGCAGGCTTGCTTGCGCTCCTCAGTGTCTGACTGTGACGGCATCCAGATGAGCCGAGTTCATGTCCAATGAACTCAGCTCACCTCATGCACGTCACTGACAGCGTTGGAAAATTCTCCTGCACTCAGCGCTTCAGCGTGAGTATTCTTCCACGCTGTCAGTGAAGTGTATGAGTTGAGCTCATGTCCAATGAACTCAGCTCACTTCATGCACGTCACTTACAGCGTGGGAAAATTCTCCTGCACTCAGCGCTTCAGCGTGAGAATTCTCCCACGCTGTCAGTGACGTGCATGAGGTGAGTTCATGTCCAATGATCTCAGCTCACCTCATGCACGTCACTGACAGTGTGGGAGAATTCTCACGCTGAAGCGCTGAGTGCAGGAGAATTTTCCCACGCTGTCAGTGACGTGCCTGAGGTGAGTCGAGTTCATTGGACATGAACTCGGCTCATCTTTATGCCGTCACAGCCAGACACTGAGGAGCGCAAGCATGCCTGCGCTTCTCAGTGTGTGCGGCATGGCAAGCTGGATGGCAGCGTTCTGCTGCGATCCAGCTTGTTATTTGAATGTAGCAGAGCTGAAGCCCTCGTGGGAACCAGAGAAGGTAAGGATGATGTTGGTTTATTATTTTACTTTTATTGCAGGAGATCGTTGGCTTCAGCTGGAATGGGTGTGACGGTAAGTATGGTTTAATTTAGAACAATAAAGAATTGTGTCTTTATTTCAATTAAAGGACTTTATTCTGGGTGTTTGTGTTTTTTTTTTTACTTTGACTATGGGGTTAGTAATGGGGGTGTCTTATAGAAGCCTCTCCGTTACTAACCTGGGCTTGATGTCAGCTGGCATTATAAGCTGACATCAACCCCAGCCCTATTACCCCACTGCCACCGCTACAGGGCAGTGGGAAGAGCGAGGCTAAGTGCCAGAATTGGCGCATCCTATGGATGCGCCATTTCTGGGGCGGCTGACGGCTGGTGTTTCTAGCCTGGGAGGGGGCCAATATTCATGGCACCCTTCCTGGGCTATTAATATTAGCCCCCAGCTGTCTGCCTAGCCTTGGCTAGCTATTAAAATAGGGGGGACCCCACGTCAATTTTTTGAAGGGTTCCCCATTTTAATAGCTAGTAAAGGCTAGGTATTCAGCTGGGGACTGATATTAGTAGCCTGGGAAGCTCCGTGGGTATTACTCCCTTCCCAGGCTTCAAACATCTGCCCCAGCCGTCTGCTTAACCTCCGCTAGAGCCTAAAATTATGGGGAACCCCACGCCAATTTTTTTTTAAATAAATCCTTTATTTTAACACTAAATGACATTTACAGTAACCAACACTATCACTGTACTTCATATATATATGTGACTGACATGTTTCTATCTATCTAATCTATGTGTGATGCTCTATTCTTTCTGTTATAAATTGTCGGGTACCGCTGCTGAAATGCCGGCCGGCTTTTTTAAAGAGACGGTGCATGAAAACACTATTATTTTTTTTAATAAATCCTTTACACTAAATGACAAGTACAGTAAGCAACACTGTCACTGTACTTCATATATATGTGACTGACATGTTTCTATCTATCTAATCTATGTGTGATTCTCTATTCCTTCTATTCTAAATTGTCGGGTACCGCTGCTGAAATGCCGGCCGGCTTTTTTAAAGAGACGGTGCATGAAAACACTATTATTTTTTTTAATAAATCCTTTACACTAAATGACAAGTACAGTAAGCAACACTGTCACTGTACTTCTTATATATGTGACTGACATGTTTCTATCTATCTAATCTATGTGTGATTCTCTATTCTTTCTTTTCTAAATTGTCGGGTACCGGTGTATGCCGCTGCTGAATTGCCGGCTTTTCATGTTTCACTGTGAGCACTGTTCCCATCGATTTGGGCAACCACTGTAATGCCACAACCACCATGGCTGTGGCATTACAGTGAGTGGCAGACAATCCCTGCCTGATTGGTGCTCTAAATAGCGGCAGACATGCAGGACACGCTTTTGGTGCACGAACAGTTATTGAACATAACCTCTAACAGCCGAATTTTTTGCAAATCGTTCGGGTTCGTCGAACAACTCGAACACCGCCCAAAACAGCTCGAATTTGAGATTGGCGAACAGTTCTAGTCGAACACCGCTCATCTCTACTCAAGAGCTGTTTCATGTTGTCATAGGTTTCTTTCATGTGGACTGCACAACAAACTGGAATTGAAGGTAGCACATTGCCATTACAGCAAGATGGCTTTTAAGCTTGTTTTAGATGAATCGATGAAGAGCATCCATTCCTTTGGACTCCACTGCTGTAATCTGGAACCTAAGAACTCAGCTATTCTCTTTGTGTTATAAGGTGTGGTTCAGTTGAGGTTTCTGACAAAAAGTCTGGGTCTTGAGAGGAAGATGCTTCATAACACCAGCTCCCTCTTCTTCCTCACTTGACTCGACTGAAAATGCTTCTGGTGCTTTTGTAACCTACAGTTTTTCTGTATGTGGTACTGGGCATATTACAGATGGAATTATAATATTAATCATAATAATTTTATTTCTATAGAGCCAACATATTCCGCATCACTTTACATTTTAGAGGGGACTTGTACAGACAATAAAAAACATTACAGAATATCAATAATCACATAAATCAACAGATACCAGGAGGAGAGAGCGCCCTGCTTGAAAGCTTACAATCTATAAATGTTTGAATACTGTGAAGTCCACTTCTCATTAAAACTCCTTGACGGGGCACCATGCAGAAATAGCAATTGGTAGTGTGATTGGTTGTCTCTCTCCAGATCATTTTGACTGCAAAAAGCATAGATTGCCTCTTCCCATGCAACCACTGGGTAAGATGTGATGTACATCTATTGCAGCATATGTATGGAGCCCAACTCTTGTCCTGATCGCCTATTCTGCAGTCAAAATACAGGTTGTAGGCTTTCCTTGGTAGTTAAGTTTAGTCTTTGTGGTGTGCAAATTGCCTCTTCAGAGAAAAAGAGGACTTGTACTCTATAACGCCACCTACTGGAAGAAGCAATCCTACAAGTCACAATCAACCCTTTAACGAGTCGTGCAATATGACTTAGGATAAAAGCCAAATCAGAATCTCAATTTGCAGACATGGTGTTTCAGGCTATTGGCCCTCATCAGTGCACAGTATGAGCGCTGATTTGGCTAGGTGAGAGGCTCTGGACTGAGGTCTAAGGGGTAACGTTTCTCCTTTTGGAGAGTGACACACTAGCTCTGGCGCGTCAAGGTAAGGAGACTTATTCGCCGTGCAATGCTCCTCTGGGAAATTTAATATGTAAATTGCCTCTTCAGAGAGTGTGATGCAAAACTGGCTTCTTCGCATATGTAGCAAAAACTATTCACTTTGTTAATGCAAGACTGAAGGATATCTGAAAAAAACATATAGAAACATGTCAATATGCTAAGAAACTAAGCTAAGAAATCCTAAAACGGTATACCTTACACAGAGAGCATTTATAAAAGTAGGTAATGCAACTGTAATTAGTATTACATCATCGGATCAGAGTTGCCGTTTTTTGATTGGTCACCCTAAGATAACAGGATGCTGAAGACTCAATGGACTAAATAGATGATGTAATAGACTAGCTACTAACAATGCGATCGTGATGATGAAATAATAAACACATTATTTTTCTATATGCCTGCATGAAAGGTGTCATAAGTACGGTAATTCCAACCTCCTCTGGATAATGAAAATTAGAGCCAATCAGCAAATTTAAGCATCATATTGGTTTTACTGCACCACAAAATTAGTTATGTTTTGGTCTCTGAACCAATTTGGCTGTAGAACCGTGTTATTGGTAAGTGCAATAAAATCCTGCAGTATAAACCATGCAATATAATATTTTTTTCTGTGCTTTAAGTGTACCTCTCATCTCATGCCATCCAATTAATTTTGGAAGCAGATACATTTAGAACTCTAAATCTACCATCTACTAACTATAGGACCCTGTTCTTAGGAAGGTGAAATCAAGGGCCTCTTGGATAAAGGTGCCTCAGAGAAAGGTGAAATAGTTTTTGAAGATGTACCCAAGGTCTGCCAGGATTTCTGAACAACAGATAACAAAAGGTTAATGTGCACAACAGATCTGGCTAATGTAGCAGCAAGTCCTGCTTGCTTGTAAATTATATCATCGATTGTACACACTGTTATCATGAAAAGAGCTCAGTAAAAAGTAGATTTTTTTTTAAATAAAACCCAAGTAATAATGTCATCTGAAACCAATGGTAAGAAACTTTTTTGTGTGTACAGTCATTAGTAGAATTCATTTCTCTCTGACCTGCTTTTCGACAGAAATATATGACTCATAATTACAGCTTCGGTTTTCCTGTAGATTTTAAAGTACTAGCTGAATGCAATAACATGTTGCTTTGATATCATCCTTTATATTTTGCTCTTATTTCAATACAAATCTTTCAAAAAACTGTAAAGAAAATTATATCTTTAGAAACATCTTTACTTCTGAAAAATGATTGCAGAAATTAATTAAAGCAAAGCATTGAGCATTAAAGAAAAAGAAACTTAATTGCTTAACTTAGATTCATCTAAGCTTTTACATCAAAATTCTGGCGTAAAAACATTTGAAAAATTGCTAGCTTTTAGAGTAATGCGAGGCTGAAATAAAGTTTTCAGACTTGGGTTGACAAGGTTTGCAAAGCTGTCGTGATACGGTTGCTGTGGTGTGGGGACCCCTTCTTATGACATTCATGACTAGTACTGGGTTTCTCACAACACAAATCTTACTCCAGTCTCTGAGACTGGAATAAGATTTGTGGCAAGCAACACACAGAGGCACACATCACTAGTCAGACTCTCCTGATTAATTAAGAAGCATGCGCCTCTTAATGTATTAGGGGTGTTGGTTTTCCGCATGCACCCTGATCAAGACAGGCATGAAAATTCCCAGTCTTGACGAATTGGGCAATTTTACGTTAGCTGTTCCCATTAAAAGCAGAGGTGATATGATAATATCATGCATGATATAAGAATTTGAAGCCCATTTGCTTGACTTATTAGGATATTTTTGGATTGTTTACAATTGTGAAGGGAACTTTTCCAATAGAAGCAAAACATTGGGGTATTGTTATTCATGCAATTCCATAACACAGTTTTTCAAAAGATTTCATACCAGACCTTTAATCTGTGTCACTGACCTTTGATAACAGATAATCAATTGTATACATGTCCTTAACTACTATATAGCCATATTATTTACAGCTGAATGGATCTTGTAATTAAACAGCTTGAAGTAATGATTTCAGATGGAAAACCTTACGTACTTGAGCTTGTTTCAAACTAAACTACCTCCTAAATTTTTGTTACCTGTAAACAGTGGAATGACTCACATCAGGTAGAGGCCAGTGATGGTATAATTCTAAAGTTGATATATGGGGTGAAGTCTACTTGTAATGTGCAGTAAAGGCCCCGTCACACTTAGCGACGCTGCAACGATCCCGACAACAATACGACCAGTCAGGGATCGTTGCTGCGTCGCTATGTGGTCGCTGGTGAGCTGTCAAACAGGCAGGCTCACCAACGATCAGGGAAGCAGCGACATCGTGGAAAGAATCTTTCCACGATGTCCTGCTCCGGTTACCAGCCTGCTGAAGCAGGAGCAGGCTGGTAACCATGATAAACATCGGGTTACTAGGGGCACACGCGCACCTAGTAACCCGTTGTTTATCATGGTTACCACTCTGCTACAGTGAGCGGGAGGTTACCGCTCACTTTAGCAGGCTCGTAACCATGATAAACAACGGGTTACTAGGTGCGCGTGTGCCCCTAGTAACCCGATGTTTATCATGGTTACCAGCCTGATCGCTGCTCCCGCTGGTCACACACAGCGATGTGTGCTGACCAGCGGGAGGGCAACGACCAAGTAATGGTCCAGAACACTTTGCAGCGATCAGCGACCACACAGCAGGGGCCTGATCGCTGCAAAGTGTCACACATAGCAACATCGCTGGTGAGGTCGCTGTTACGTCACCAAAACCGTGACACAGCAGCGATCTCGCTAGCGATCTCGCTATGTGAGACGGGGGCTTTAGACAGGATGACTACAAAGAAGATACAGTCAATGCAGGAAGTGTGTGCAGAGTTGTTTCTAAAAGTACATGTGAGCAGAGATTGAGTGTGCAGCTCAGTCAGCCGCACACTCGATCTCCGCTCACATGTACTTTTAGCCGGAAATTTTATCTTCTGCCCCCAGCAGTTCGCCCCCAGAAGTTCACCCCCAGCAATTCGCCCCCGGGTACATTTGGCCCCCACATATTTCGTCCCCAGCATTTGGCCCCCAGGATGTTTTCCTCCCGCACATATAGCCCCCAGTTCCCCCCAGTCCGGGGGGTGAAACGTGCGGGGGCGAAATGTGCGGGGGCGAATCTTCCTGGGGGCGAAATGATAGGGACGAAATGTGCAGGGGCGAAATGTACCTGGGGGCGAACTGCTGGGGGCGAACTGCTGGGGGCGAAACTTCCTATAACCCTTTTAGCCAGAGTCCAGATAAGAAGCCTCTTGGAGAACTGTAACCACAAGAAGAGGGGTTACAGCTAGTGATGAGCGAGCACTAAAATGCTTGGGTACTTGCTTTTCGAGTCAAGCAAATTGGAATGCTCGAGTGCTCGGTCCGAGTAATGAGCCCAATGTACAGTAAGTCTATGGGAAACTCAAGCATTTTTCTGGCGGCTCCCCTGGCGGTCTGCAGAGGGCTTAAAAATTGCCCAAATCAATGGGAACAGTGCTCAAATGACATGAGAACAGCATGGGGAAAACCCCTCGAAGCATTTCTGACTCCTAGGTCACTGCTGTCAACAACGTTGTCAGAGGTATTACACCACTTTTACCGACTCACAATAACGCATACAAAAACGCAACCAAAATGGATTTTCCTGGTCAATATGTTAAGGAACATTCTTTCCAGGGTAATGACTTGTATATAAGGCAAAATAAAAATACAAAAACAAAAATGCTCCTCCACACTTTGGGCTATGTTCACACGTAGCGTTTTTGATGCATTTTTGCACTTTTGCATTGCTTTCAACCTTGACAAATGCATTCATCAGGAAATGTGATTTTAACATTTTACAGCCTTATCTGGTCATGTGGTGTGTGACATATCATCCGACACATCCTGTTTAATTTTTGATGGAGGGTCACTGAAAGTAAGGCGGCTCTTACTATTCTTAAAGGGCCAGCAGTTGGCCCTCGCTATTGTTAGAGATCCATCAGCTGGCTATGCTTTGTTGTTCCCATTATTAACGTGTGGGTCTCCTATACTGTTAATGCATATGCAGTGACTGCAACGGCTGTCAAAAATTTGGAGGAACTCCAATGCCACTTGCAAGAGACTTAGAGGTCGGAGGACCTCCTGCAAAAAATACTCCCATTATTAGGAAGTGTGTCTCCCATACTGTTTGCCTATGCAATGAAACAACGGCTAGTAAAAATTTGGAGAAACTCCAATGCCCCTTGCAAGAGACGTAGATATGTTGATATGGTACATATGGTGGTGATATGGTGGTGGAGGATGAGAATGCGGAAAAAGGAGGAGGACAAGAGCAAATAGACAAAATCAGGAAGCATATACAGTGGTGGCAAAAAGTATTGGCACCCCTGAAATTCTGTCTGATAATACTCAGTTTCTTCCTGAAAATGATTGCAATCACAAATTCTTTGGTATTATTATCTTCATTTAATTTGTCTTCAATGAAAAAAAACACAAAAAGAAGTGTCCTAAAGCCAAATTGTATACAATTCCTCACCAAACCTAAAAAAGGGGGTGGAAAAAAGTATTGTCACTGTTTGAAAAAATCATGTGATGCTTCTCTAATTTGTGTAATTAACGGCACCTGTAACTTACCTGTGGCACCTAACAGGTGTTGGCAATAACTAAATCACACTTGCAGCCAGTTAACATGGATTACAGTTGACTCAACCTCTGTCCTGTGTCCTTGTGTGTACCACATTGAGCATGGAGAAAAGAAAGAAGACCAAAGAACTGTCTGAAGACTTGAAAAACCAAATTGTGAGGAAGCATGAGCAATCTCAAGGCTACAAGTCCATCTCTAAAGACGTGAATGTTCCTGTGTCTTCCGTGCGCATTGTCATCAAGAAGTTTAAAGCCCATGGCACTGTGACTAACCTCCCTAGATGTGGATGGAAAAGAAAAATTGACGAGAGATTTCAATGCAAGATTGTGCGGATGGTGGATAAAGAACCTCGACTAACATCCAAACAAGTTCAAGCTGCCCTGCAGTCCGAGGGTACAACAGTGTCAACCAGTACTATCCGTCGGCGGCTGAATGAAAAGGGACTGTATGGTAGGATACCCAGGAAGACCCCACTTCTTACCCCCAGACATAAAAAAGCCAGGCTAGAGTTTGACAAAACTTACCTGAGAAAGCCTAAAACGTTTTGGAAGAATGTTCTCTGGTCAGATGAGACAAAAGTAGAGCTTTTTGGCAAAAATCATCAACATAAAGTGTACAGGAAAAAAAAAGAGGCATTCAAAGAAAAGAACACGGTCCCTACAGTTAAACATGGCGGAGGTTCCCTGATGTTTTGGGGTTGCTTTGCTGCCTCTGGCACTGGACTGCTTGACCGTGTGCATGGCATTATGAAGTCTCAAGACTACCAACAAATTTTGCAGCATAATGTAGGGCCCAGTGTGAGAAAGCTGGGTCTCCCTCAGAGGTCATGGGTCTTCCAGGAAGACAATGACCCAAAACACACTTCCAAAAGCACTAGAAAATGGTTTGAGAGAAAGCACTGGAGACTTCTAAGGTGGGCAGCAATGAGTCCAGACCTGAATCCCATAGAACTCCTGTGGAGAGATCTCAAAATGGCAGTTTGGAGAAGGCACCCTTCAAATATCAGGGACCTGGAGCAGTTTGCCAAAGAAGAATGGTCTACAATTCCAGCAGAGCATTGTAAGAAACTCATTGATGGTTACCGGAAGTGGTTGTTCGCAGTTATTTTGGCTAAAGGGTGTGCAACCAAGTATTAGGCTGAGGGTGCCAATACTTTTGTCCGGCCCTTTTTTGGAGTTTTGTGTGAAATAATCAATGATTTGATTTTTGCTTCATTCTCTTTTGTGTTTTTTCCTTGCAAGCAAATTAAATGAAGATAATAATACCAAAGAATTTGTGATTGCAAACATTTTCAGGAAGAAACTGAGTATTATCTGACAGAATTGCAGGGGTGCCAATACTTTTGGCAACCACTGTACACATGACACTGTATTTGAGTTTATGATGCGCTGCTATCATTCGGTGGTGTTGAGAAGTCTGGCCCAATCCAGCCCTTGTTCATTTTTATAAGTCAGTCAGTCAGCATTTTCAGTTGACAGGCGGATGCGCCTATCGGTTATAATTCCACCAGCAGCACTAAAAACCCGATCTGACAAAATGCTAGCTGCAATGCAGGCCAAGACATCCATGGCTTAGAGAGCCAGTTCATGCTATGTGTCCATCTTGGATACCCAATAATTCTAAGGCGTAGAGGAATCACAGAGGACGTTGGTACGGTCAGCAAGGTACTCCCTCACCATCTTCCAAAAATGTTCACTCCTTATGAGAGTACCCCGCTTCTCAGGGCCTGTGCGATGGGAGGTTTTGATAAAACAGTCCCAGAATTTTGACTGTGTTCCCCTGCCTCTGCTGGATTGCATTTGTGGCTCTCTCGCCTGTACTCCTTGGTTGTCCAAGGAACTGTGACCTCTGCCGCCAGCGTTTTCAGATTGGACATTTTTTAATAATTGTGCAACAGGGGCCTTCTTGTACTGCACGAATTTAATTAGGCCTGTCTTGCGTGGGAGTAAGAGACAGAAAGTTCTTCCTGTAGCGTGGGTCTAAAAGCGTCACCAACCAGTAATGACTGTCACCCAAAATTTGGACAACACGAGGGTCATGCGAAAGGCAGCATAACATAAACTCAGCCATGTGTGCCAGACTGCAAAGAAGCAAGACTTCTGTGTCCTCACCAAGATGACAACTAACCATGCTCTCCTCCTCATCCTCTTCCTCCTCCTCCCTGTCCTCAGGCCATCCATGCTGAACAGACGGTATGACAGTTGTGCCGTCAATAGTGCAGGAAACTAGCTCCCCTTTTTCCTCTTCCTCATTGTCACCCAAACCACGTTGGGATGAGATGAGGCTGGGCTGTATGTAATCACCCTGTATTGTTCCTTGCTCCATCTCATCATGCTCTACCTGCAATGCATCCTCTTTAATTGCAAGCAGAGAGCACTACAAAAGACAGAAAAGCGGGATGGTGACGCTAATTATGACATCATCATCGCTCACCATTTTGGTGGAGTCATCAACGTTTTGGAGCATGGTACATATGTCAGACATCCATGTCCACACCTGAGGTCTTATGTGTGGCGTCTGATCTGAATACCGACAACCTTGTTGATGCTGGTAGTCAACAACTACCCTCTTCTGCTCACAAATCCTTCCGAACATCTGCAAAAAGAGTTCCAATGTGAGGGGACATCGCAGATCAGTCGGTGAGCTGGAATCTGAAAACGCTGCTGAAGAACGGCAAGGCGGCAGACTTTCTAAAATGGGCACACAGGTGGTGTACTTTGACAAGCAGATCTGGCAGCTCCAGGTAGGTTTTGATAAATCGCTGAACCACGAGGTTTAGCACATGGGCCAGGCATGGTACATGTATGAGCTCTCCTCGCCTCTGAGCCGCCACCAGATTTGGGCCATTGTCACACACGACCATGCCTGGCTCTAGGGTCAGCGGTGTCAGCCACAGATCTGCCTGCTGTTCACAACTCTTCAGCATTGTGTGGTTTGTCACCTAAGCATATTAGCTTCAGAAACGCCTGTTGCCGCTTGGCCAAGGCGGTACTGCAGTGCTTCCAGCTTGTGACTGATGTGGTCATTTCAGAGATGGATGCTGAAGAGGAGGAGTAGGTGAAGGAGCTATAGAATCTGGGGGCAACCCTGATTGACCCATGGCCCGCAATCCTAGGCGTCGGAAGGACATGTTTCTTCCCAAGGTCAGACTGAGTCCCGGCTTCCACTATATTAACCCAGTGTGCCGTTAGTGAGATGTACCGTCCCTGCCAACAAGTACTTGTCCACGTTTGCGTGGTTAGGTGGATTTTCCCGGTAACTGCGTTGTTCAGGGAACGTCTAATATTGTGGGACACTTGCTCGTGTAATGTGAAGACGGCACACCGGGAGAAATAGGGGTGGTTAGGGACCAAGTACAGAGGAGCAACCGCTGCCATCAGGTTGTGGAAAGCTTTCATCTCCATGAGCCTAAAAGGCAACATTTCGAGCGCAAGCATTCGCGAAATGTGTGACTTTAGTAGTGTGGCCTGTGGGACGTTAGCTTTGTATTTGCTCTTGCATTCCAACGACTGGGGTAGGGACCTCTGAACACTGCATTGGCAAAGGACGTGGACGTGCTTGCTAATGGTGCTACTTGAGAATATGCAATGACAGGTGCAGGGTGGGAGGCATCTTGGAATGCGCCATGGATAGGGGATTGACATGCACACCCAAAAGTGGAACAAGCAGTGGTGTCACCCGCAGACACTGTTGCTGGACCCTTGGTTTCAGCCCACTTAGTCAGGTGCTTTTCTGCCATGTGCCTGATCATGCTGGTGGTGGTCAGGCTGGTAGTTTTGCTACCCCTGCTGGTTATGGCCTGGCATGTGGTGCAAATGGCCTTTTTCGGGTTATCTGCAGAGTCTTTAAAAAATAACCAGACTCGGGAAGACTTAACAGTTGTACTGGCAACTACCATCGTGTTGGCGTTACAAGGAACGCTTTCCCGCCTTGCGTCTGCTGCCACCACACTGCTTCTTCCTGCTTGTTGTGGTGCTACACCTCCCTCCCCCTGTGTGCTGCTGTCCTCGCTCTGTGTGTCTCCTTGCCAGGATGGATTAATTACTATATCATCCACCACCTCATCTTCCACTTCTGCACCCTGGTCCTCCTCCTGACTTTCTGGCAATTGTGTCTCATCATCATCATCCACCTCTTGCGACAGTAATTGCACTTTACCACAATCGCTTTTGTGTGACCGATTTGAGCATTGCTACACGCTATCTCCTCTTGACTCGCTTGAAGCTGTCCGGGCGAGAGGACCGAATTTGTAAATGGAAAAGTGAACAGCTCTTCTGAGTGTCCAAGTGTGGAATCAGTAGTCTTCGGGCACTCGGCATGGTGGGAGGAAGCAGGATCAAGGTGAGGAATATGCGATCCAGACTCATGGCTACTGAGACTTGACCGTGTGGAAGACAGGGTGGAGGTGGTGGTGGCCAAGTGACTGGAAGCAGTATCTGCTATCCAACCAATAACCGTTTGACACTCCTCTGTATTCAATAGTGGTGTTATGCAGTCCCCTAGTAATTGGGACCGGAAGGTCGAGCAAGAAGATGTGGGTGTTTTTTGTGGTGCAATTTCACCTTGCCTATGGCCACGTCCTCAGCATGCACCATCACCATCACGTCCACTTCCCCGTCCCTTGCCACACACCTAGCCCATTCTAAATGGAGAACAATATTTTCCATGTTCACGAGACATGGCTGATTTTGGAACACAGTTATTTGTGATACGTTTGACAGAGAACCACAATTTTAAATTGCAGGCCTGTAATTTACTAATATTATTCAACACGGAGAAATAGTGTGAATAGCTTCACTGACACACTGCAAAGGAATGAAAATGGAACAAATGTATGATTTTTGAAGTCTTTTCGGTGATATGTCTGACAAAGAACCACAGCTTTAAATTGCATGCCTGTAATTTATTAATATTATTCTACACGGAGACCTAGTGTGAATAGCTTCACCAACACATTGCAACGAATTGAAAATGGATAAAATGTATGATTTTTGAAGACTTTTCGGTGATATGTCTGACAGAGAACCACGGCTTTAAATTGTAGGCCTGTAATTTACTAATATTATTTTACACGCAGACCTAGTGTAAATAGCTTCACAAACACACTTCAACGGAATGAAAATGGAAGAAATGTATGATTTTTGAAGTATTTTTGGTGAAATGTCAGCAGAGAGACCCCACAGAATCCCACTGCTGCCACCAATGTGATGAAATGGCAGCAGAGAGACCCTGCAGAATCCCACCGCTGCCACCACTAGTGATGTATCCACACCCCGTCACCTGCCTGATGTCACAATTACATCAGACAGAGCACGTGGAACTAATCTGCCCTTTGCACCAACATGATGTTTCGCACCGTCTCGAGGATGCGTAAGGTAAGATTGGTACAGTTCTACATAGACACCCCTTGTCCACGCAGGTACACGAAGGCACCAGGGAGTAGAGGTGGCCCACTCAGTCACTGATATGGCACCAAACTTGCTCACACCCCTGACAGGCTGAGGGGCTCCTTCTCTAGCTCCAGTGAAGCAGAGCCTGGTCAGCCTGAGAGAGCTGCCACCAGTTTCTATTAGACATAATGGACTTATATCGGGCTAGAAACCCGAACAATGGACGTGAGAGTTTGTGGATCGAGATAATAAAGCAGCCCAAGGTTAAATTATATATTTAATCGCCTTAGGGACACACTAGACATTACACTATATACATAAGGGTTAGACTTACACAATGGTCAGAGTTGCAAACACAATAGTAGGGGTACAAAAGATATAAAGCAATTATTAAGAGTCAGTTACCAGTCAGATGGACAACCTGCTGCCACATGGGAGGCTTGTGGGGCCCTCTCTCTTTGTTTCCAGACTTCTCCCACACAATGTGACATCCCGACCTACCAAGGAAAAAGTCACTGGGGTCTAGCTGCAGGGACTCTTAACCTCTCTGGGTCACTTCCCCTCCTGCCTCCTGGCTGTGCCCAAATCTCCACGCCTGTTCTCTCCCAGCTAAAAACTCCTAAAAACTAAAATAGGCTATACGTCCTTAATGGATGGTCCTAGGGAGCCGGTTCTCTTGTCAACGGATCCAGTTGCGCCCCTGCTACGTGTGGATACCAAGCACTGGGGCCCTAGGGACCCCCGCAAGGCTGTGCCAGGTATCTCCCTTTCCCTATGTGCTGGACTGTTCTGAAAGCTAGGGTTACATTCCCCATTCTCTTGGGTTTCCAAAAGTCTAGTTGGTTTATCACTGGGATGTATCGTATTCCCATAACTCGGTGTTGAATTATAGTATCTTACACAAAGGACCGCATTGCCTGGGGAGGGGTTGTCCTGTGCGACTCACAACTGCTGTGAGGTATGTCATTCTCTGCCACTCAGCCCCCTCCCTTGCAGCTCAAGTGTCGAATTACCGTACATTGGAGTTCTGTATAATCGTCGCCAAACAGAGCACAAGATTGACATGGGATTATCTTGAATATTCTTCACAACCACCTCTTATCTGTGGAAATTCACGATGTCTCTTTTAATTAGTAGGCTTGGAGTAATGCCATGCATCTAAAAATCAGATAAGTTTCCAGGGATTCCAGCAGGTAAAAGGTGGTTCATTGGGTTTTCGTACTGCGGCCATTGAATACTCATGTGACGGCTGGACCAGAGTTCTACAAATTTTTTTGCTGTTATCTAAATCTTTAAAATGGTGCAGGCATATTTGGTGATTCACATTTCCTAAAAACTGCAACAACTATAAGCCGAATCAGGGATGATGATGATGATGTAGATTGTAGATAGGACCTGAGAGACAGATTAGTGTGATGAGGGGGTGGTGTTAACAGCGGAGGATGGCAGTGGTGTTGACAATAAAGATCAGAGCCAATGTTTAGCCAAAATTTTTTCCAGGGGCAAATGTACTTCTTCAGCAGTCAGCTTGAGGTAAGGTGATATCTCAACTGCTGTTGGTGAAAGCGGTTAAAAAGTGCCGGAAAGCATTACTCATAGTCATGGTGATGAGTAATACATGTTGGGGTATCGGGTGTTGGATTTATTTTCCATGTACTACCTGATGTATCGTTTGCAGCATTCAGCCTACTCAGGAGGAAAATAAGCTGCATATAAAGTAGTATTTCCTGCTTATGTTCTAGAAGTAAGCTAGCAATATGAGCAAGTCTTAAGCTTTCTTCCTGCCCATTCTCCTTACGCTTGTCTTTCTGAGGGCTAGGCTACATCTTCATATAGTACCTGCTTGGTGTCAATATCATCATTATCTACTGCTTGTCACACTACGACTAGTCCCTCCTCCCACTATTCCGTTACACTGTCAAATATCTATAATTGATTGTGTGACCATGAAATAACCAATTTGTGATCCAACTCACTTGTCACTTGGTCAAACAATTGGTGGAGCACTGCTGTACCACTTAGTGGATTATACTTCCTTTCATGAAATGATTGTATGAACTAAGCCTTGCCGGAAAATATCTAGTTGCCCTAATTTCTCACATAAATATATGCCTGTTTTGAGTTCTTAAGTGCACGAGAAAGTGGGCCACTCTCTGAATGTGACATTTAGCTCAAAATTGCACTGCATCAAATAATATGATGGATGTGGAGGAGAGCAGGAGCAGCAGATGGATTTGGAGGGGATATTGAGTTATAACAGTAACAGGGAGGGGATGAGACTGACAATCAAGGGATGATGACTATGATGCTGACTATGACGATAAACTCTCACAGTGGAATGTGGAACGTGGACCAAAGGTGCCTGTAAATGTGTTGGCAAGCATGGCAAGTGCATGCCTGATTACTTGCAAGATGACAGGCATATTTTTAGCATGAAGTAAAGGGATGCCTATTGATTATGCATGCTTTTAGATCCTTAGTATGAATGCAAAATAGAGAGTTTTTTCTGGCTTTTGAAATGGAAACAAAATTTGCGCATTCAAGAAAAAGCTGTGGTTTTTGCTCAACCAAGTATTCATTGAGCAGCTGCCTGCTGGCCGCATGTTTGACCAGGAAAGATCTCTTTGCTCCTTGCAGAAACAACTGCTGTGCCAACCTCACTCACATTAGGAAACAGAAACTCACTGCTTGTCATACTTAGACTGTGTCCTATGCCCAGACAATATCCTGAACCCTGCCCCATAGACATTTGGTTTAGTAGATTTGACCAGTGACAAGAACTGACCCAGTTTGCCATGATCATACTGTCTTGTCGAGCCTCCTATTCACTGTGAAGCAGGGCATTTGGCTTGGCAGGTGGGTTTGTCATGCCGAAGTGGACCAGATTGTCCAATGCCAGTGTGACAAACCTTACATTTCTAAAAATGAACAGTCCTAGGAGACTTCAGAATGTTACACACATCTTGTATGCATTTGTAGGCTTTGTAGTACTCAAAATTAAAATTTTAGGGAGAAATTTGGCAAAGCTAGTGAATTAAAATTGATCATCTCTATTACCAAACAATATAGAAATTCAAGGAATAATGGAAGGAACAGAATTTTATTGTAAAATGTGATAAACTATATTTTATCATTTGCTTACAAAATACTTAAAGGAGTTGATCTACAGTGGGTACAGAAAGTATTTAGACTCCTATAAATTTTTCACTCTTTGTTTCATTGAAGCCATTTGGTAAATCCTAAAAAGTAATTTTTTTCCCATTAAAGTACACTCTGCACCCCATCTTGACTGAAAAAAACAGAAATGTAGACATTTTTGCAAATTTATTAAAAAAGAAAAACTGAAATATCACATGGTCATAAGTATTCAGAACCTTTCCTCAGACACTCATATTTAAGTCACATGCTGTCCATTTCCTTGTGATTCTCCTTGAGATGGTTGACTCATTCATTGGAGTCCAGCTGTGTTTAATTAAACTGATAGATCTTGATTTGGAAAGACACACACCAGTCTATATAAGACCTCACAGCTTACAGTGCATGTCAGACCAAATGAGAATCATGAGCTCAAAGGAACTGCCCAAGGAGCTCAGAGACAGAATTGTGGCAAGGAACAGATCTGGCCAAGGTTCTAAAAGAATTTCTGCATTACTCAAGGTTCCTAAGAGTACAGTGGCCTCCATAATCCTTAAATGGAAGAAGTTTGGGACCACCAGAAGTCTTCCTAGACCTGGCTGTCCAGCCAAACTGGGCAATCGTGGGAGAAGAGCCTTGGTGAGAGGTAAAGAAGAACCGCAAGATCACTGTGGCTGAGCTCCAGAGATGCAGTAGGGAGATGGGAGAAAGTTCCACAAAGTCAACTATCACTGCAGCCCTCCACCACTCGGGCCTTTATGGCAGAGTGGCCTGACAGGGCCTCAGTGCAAGACATATGAAAGCTCATATAGAGTTTGCTCAAAAACACATGAAGGACTCCCAGACTATGAGAAATAAGATTTTCTGGTCTGATGAAACAAAAATAGAACTTTTTGGAGATAATTCTAAGCCGTATGTGTAGAGAAAACCAGGCTCTGCTCATCACCTGCCCAATACAATCCCAACAGTGAAACATGGTGGTGGCAGCATCATGCTATGGGGGGGGGTGTTTTTCAGCTGCAGGGTTAGGATGACTGGTTGCAATTGAAGGAAACATGAATGCGGCCAAGTACAGAGATATCCTGGATGAAAACCTCTTCCAGAGTGCTCTAGACCTCAGACTTGGCCTAAGGTTCACCTTCCAACAAGACAATGACCCTAAGCACACAGCTAAAATAACAAAGGAGTGGCTTCGGAAAAACTCTGTAACCATTCTTGACTGGCCGGACCTAAACCCAATTGAGCATCTCTGGAGAGACCTGAAAATGGCTGTCCACCAACGTTCACCATCCAACCTGATGGAGCTGGAGAGGATCTGCAAGGAAGAATGGCAGAGGATCCCCAAATCCAGGTGTGAAAAACATGTTGCTTCATTACCTAGAAGTCTCATGACTGTCATAGCTCATAAGGGTGTTTCTGCTCAATACTGAGCAAAGGGTCTGAAAACTTATGACCATGTGATATGTCAGTTTTTCTTTTTTTAATAAATTTGCAAAAATTTCTACATTTCTGTTTTTTTTTCAGTCAAGATGGGGTGCAGAGTGTACTTTAATGAGAAATTTACCAAATGGCTGCAATGAAACAAATTGTGAAAAATTTAAAGGGGTCTGAATACTTTCCGTACCCACGGTATAAAGTACATTTTAATCAATACATCTTTGAATAATAATAAGTTCCATAATTGGATGTATTAAAAAAATGTTCCTGTGCTGAGCTAATATTATAAATGTGCCCCTCCTGTAATGGAAAGATTTTACCTCACAGAAAGAATCAGCTGTGATCCCCTGCTGTAATGTCTGTATACTCTTTTGCTTCCTCCCCTGGGCAGGAGATGTGGTATGATCAGATTATGTCCCTGCATGGTAAGACACAGCCATTACACTCTAAACACAAGCGGCACATTTATAAGATTATCTCAGCATAATAACATTATATTTAACACAACCAATTGTAGAACTTATTATTATTCCAATATCTATTGATTAAAATGTAATTTTTTCGTGGGAAAACCCCTTTAACCATAGTTGAAATGCTGCTACATTGTATTATATTTTAACATTTTTGCAACAAATTCCAAATGCTGCCTTAATTATTTTTTTCCAGACTACTATCAATTATGAATGTCAATTAGCTCCTCGAAGGCAGAACTTTATTTTACTCATAATTGCTTTTCCTTTTACCAATCACACAGTAATATTTCTAATGTGAGCATGCAAAACATACAAATATAGAATATAAACTGCAGAGAGCAATTTCATGTATGCTACTAACCATTTTCTCCATTGTTAAATGTACTATATGCACACTATTACTTCCTTCTACCTAGTAAGTAACTTCTAGCTTCAAAGAAGAACATCCCCCACATAAAGTTACAATTATTGGAAACTTAGGAACAATTCAAAGTAACAATGAGAAACTTTGTTGTCAGAAGAAGCAAAAACATGGATTGAATTAACTAAAACTATTAGTCCTATAAACTTGATTCTGCAAACAGTCTAAAGAGAGCAATCTTGATCATTGGAATTGTTGTTCTGTCTTCCAGATTATTGCAGCTATTAAGCAGTGCTTTCTTACTATGAATCATCTCAGTCAGAAGTCGATGAAAACACTAAAAGTACAATGTTTTCCAGCCGAGTTCTGGTGCGTGTACTGCAGATTTGTAGCTATGTTTACTCGGCATATGGATAATTTATACACTTCTTTTGTTGCCTTGTTTCTTATACAGTACATACCAAAATGAATTCTATCTTTAGAAAAATGTTTTGAAAAATGTTGATGCTGAAAACTTTTACCAACATTTTTATATAGTTTTCTATAGATCAGTGTTTTTATGTTATGCAGATATGCTCTCATGTACATGGAAATGACAATTGTAACTAGTGCAAATTGATCAAAAAATAATAATATAAATATTCAGTATTATAAAGTACTCAGTGGATGTCTTATTAAATATATTGTTAAAAATTATTAAGGAGACCAAGAATCCAACATGAATATGTAGGACATTATCTTATAAATACACTCTATGAACAAAAGTATTTGGACTCAAACACATTGTAACCATAGGCATAGGCAGTAAAATGAAGATGGTTCCCCCCTCCCTTCCAGCTAAAACAGTTTCCACTTTGCCAGGAAGACTTTCTATAAGATTCTAGAGTGTATCAATGGAAATTTATCCAGAAAGGTAAGGTCAGACATTGCTCTTGGGTGAGGGGGCCAAGCTTGCAATTTCTATTATAGTCATTCAAAAAGGAGTTCTGGTGTTTGTTTCTCTGTGTGGGCCAGTTATGAGAGCCAAACTGATGACACTGAGGAATAAGAGTTAGCATCCCCCAATGGGTAAAAATCCAACCGTTTTTGGAACCAATCTTGGCCGATTAACCCCTTAAATGTCACTTTTATTCATGACAGTGGAATCTAAGTGGTTAAAAGAGGGAGAGGACTTTGCCTTTAGCACTATCTACGCCCAGAGATCATAATCACCTGTGACGATAGTTGCCATAGCACCCAGAGGACATCTGATTACGTCAGAGTACAATGGCCTGTGAGACCCTGCTATAAGCAGGGTCTAACAGGCTAAGCCAGGGAAGAGATGACAGGTCTCATGCACTGCAGTAAGCGAGTACTGCAGTGTATGAGATCAACTATCAAAGTAAAAAATATTCATTCAAAAGTTAATTTAAATATGTAAAAAAGTAAAAAAAAACACAAAAAAAAGCACACAAAAATCATAAAAAGCTGCTTCGCCACTAAAAACACAGCTTTTGTATGAAAACAAAAATAAAAAAAGTACAAATAATTAGTATCATCGGGTCAAAAACGACCCAATTTATAAAACTGTCAAGTTATTAATTCCATATGGCGAACACCGTTAAAAAGGTTTTTTTGAAAAAAAAACACACCAAAAATGTTGCTTTTTCATCATATTAACACACTAAAAATTTAATAAAAAGCGATCAAAAAGTAACATATAAAAAAAATGGTTTAAAGAAAACAGTAAATCATCCAGCAAAAAAATAAGCCCTAATACAGAGCCTTTAGGTAAAAAAAAGTAAAAAAGTTACAGTTCTCAGAATATGCAAAAGCAAATTCATTTTTGCTAAATATTGTTTTTGATGTACAAATGTCATAAAACATAAAAGAATATAAATATCATCGCTATCATCATACTGAGCCAAAGAATAATTCAATCTTATCACTTATACTGCACAGTGAACCGCACAAAACATTTATATATAAAAATAATAACTGATTTGCTGGTTTTGTTCATTCTGCAAAATCTGAATAAAAAGCGATCAAAAAATGTTACAGTGGGGGAAATAAGTATTTGATAAACTGCCGATTTTGCAAGTTTTTCCACCTACAGAGAATTGGAGAGATCTGTTATTTTTATTGTAGGTACACTTCTGGGAGACAGAATCTTTAAAAAATCCAGAAAATCACATTGTATGATTTTTACATAATTAATTAGCATTTTATTGCATGAAATAAGTATTTGATACAATAGAAAACAGAACTTTATATTTGGTATTGAAACTTTTGTTTCCAATTTCAGAGGTCATATGTTTCCTGTACTTCTTGCCCAAATTTGCTCACTTGGTTAAGATTTTGGCCCACTCCTCCATACAGATTTTCTCCAGATCTTTCAGGTTTTGGGGCTGTCACTGGACAACATTCAGTTCCAGCTCCCTCCAAAGATTTTCTATTGGGTTCAGGTCTGGAGACTGGCAAGGTCACTCCAGGACCTTGAAATGCTTCTTACAGAGCCACTCCTTAGTTGCCTTGGCTGTGTGTTTCAGGTCATTGTCATGCTGGAAGCCACAGCCATGACTCTTCTTCAATGCTCTTACTGAGGGAAGGAGGTTTTTGGCGAAAATCTCACAATACATGATCCCTATCATCCTCTCTTCATTACACTGCAGCTGTCCTGTCCCCTTTGCAGAAAAGCATCCCCAAAGTATGATGTTTCCCCCACCATGTTTCAGGGTTGTGACGGTGTTCTTGGGGTTATACTCATCCTTTTTCTTCCTCCAAACACGATGAGTGGAGTTGATACCAAAAAGTTCTATTTTGGTCTCATCTGACCTTTTGACGTGCCTCCTCTTGATCATCCAGATGGTCATTATTGAACTTCAAATGTGTCTGCAGGAATGTAATCCATGATGGCGTAGTTTGATATTAATAATAATGTTTGAGACTGTTGTCCCAGCTCTCTTCAGGTCATTGACCAGGTTCTCCCAAATAGTTCTGGGCTGATTCCTGACCCCTCTCTGAATCATCCTTTCCTCACGAGGCGAGATCTTGATTGGAACCAAAGGCCGAGTAAGATTGACAGTCTTCTTGTGTTTCTTTCATTTTCTATTTATTGTGCCAACAGTTGATGCCTTCTCACAAAGCTGCTTGACTATTGTCCTGTAGCCTATCCCAGCCTTGTATAAGTCTACAATTTTGTCCCTGGTGTCATTAGCTCTTTGGTCTTGGCCATGGAGGTTTGACTGTGATTGCTTGAGTGTGTGGACAGGTGTCTTTTTAGCTGCTAACCGATTCAAACCGGTGCAATTAATATGGGTAATGAGTGCAGAGTAGGAGGGCTTCTTAAAGAAAAACTAGCAGGTCTGTGAGAGCCAGAATTCCTGCTGGTTGGTAGGTGATCAAATACTTATTTCATGCAATAAAATGCAATTTAATTATTTAAACATAGTACAATGTGATTTTCTGTTTTTTGCTTTTAGATTTTGTCTCTCATAGGTGAAGTGTACCTGCGATAAAAATTCCAGACCTCTCCATTTTTGTAGGTGGGAAAGCTTGCAAAATTGGCAGTGTATCAAATACTTATTTTCCCCACTGTATGTACGCTAAAATGGTACCAAAAAAATCTTCAACTGGTTTCGCAAAAATAAATAAGCTCTCATACAGCTCTGTTTGCCAAAAAAATAAAAAAAGTTATAGCTCTCAGAATATGAGGACAATTTTTTTTCTTCTAAAAAAAAAGCATTTTTTCTGTGTGATAGTAATACAACATAAAAAAGCCCCATATAAATCTGGTGTTGCTGTAATCACACTGACCTGTATAATAAAGCAGTCATCACTTATACCGCATGAAAAACTGAGTAAATATAAAAACTATTCTTGTACTACTATTTATTTGTTTGTCCTGCCTCCCAAAAAGTGGAATAAAGTTTGGTTCACATTTATCTTGTGCTCTTCACTGAGCACTTACATCAGGATTTCAGTGTAAATTCGCAAAATTGTGATGCAAACAAAACTTCAGATGGAACAACTTACTATAATGAGGCAGATGGAGTCACCTTGTACTCTGTCTCGTTTCTGTTCTGGTGGTGTCCTATCATTTTATGTGTCCATTTAGTGCACAAGTGTGGTTGTTGACCACAGTTCTGTGCATGCCTAAAAAGATGGATACCAGCAGAGCAGATGCCAAATGGAGTCCAAAGTGTCTCAATCTGCCACATTATAGTGAGTGGTTCCATAGGGTTTTTTGTCTGAATCACTTTTTTGTGGAATTTACGTAGAAACCCTAATATAAGTACCCAGCGCAGAGCAGAAGAATGTGATCCTAGCCTTATATTGAAAGCGATAAAAAAAGTTATGTTCCCCAAAATGGCTACGTATAAACCTCCCCAAATCACCACCCCATTCAGGTCCATCATCTGTCATTGGAAATATAGGAGTTTTCCACATTATGGTAGAACGAAGACTCTGGAAAATCGACATAACTCCCACCTCTTCAAATAAACGCAGTGAAATATGCTCCCAAATTCAATACCTCCCTTCTTTTGAGCCCCACAGTGTGGCTAAACTGCAGTAAGAGACCACATGTTTGGCATTTCTGTAGCAGAGACAGCCCAATTTATAATTTATCGTGTGCGTGTCTCTAGAAGCTCCAGCTGGGCATAATGTATAGGCACTAAACTGGCAAATTTGTAACACTCCAGAAAAAAGAATGGTGTGGATGTTACAAAGTGAAAACACCTGTGCAGCCAAAATAGTCACTGCACCTGTAGATTAATTCATTAAAGAGGTCTTTCATACTAAACCCTGCCACTTGGTCAAACAGTAGTTTCTGAGGACATATGGGGCACCACCGCATTTGGAAGAAATTGCGCAACAAATTCTTGGGTCCAATTTCATGTATTAATCCTTGTATAGATAAAAAATTTGTAGATAATCAAAAAAAAAATTTATTTTTACCACTAAAATTTAATATTTCCACATTCCATTGTTTTAAAATTATGTGAACTACCTGTGGGTTTAAGATACTCACTACACCTCTAGATCAGGGATGGGGAACTTCCGACTGGTGGGCAAAAAACAAATTTTCATTAAAAACCATAATTTTCATCTTCACATCCAAATTTTAAAAAGTTCTGTTTAGCACCTATGGTTTCAGAAATAATCAACACACCCCGAAATGAATTCCTTGAGGGGACTAGTTTCCAAAATGGGGCCATTTGTTGGGAGTTTCTGCTGTTTTGGCATGTTAAGGGGCTACTGCAAATGCAACATGGCGTACATGATCTGTTCCATCCAAATTCGTACTCCAAAATTCAAATAGCGCTCTTTCCATTCCGGACTCTGCCATGAAACCATATCACAGTTTTTGACCTTATATGGGATATTTCCTCATTCGGGAGAAATTGCATAACAAATTATGGGGTCCATTTTCTCCTATTAGCCCTTGTGAAAATTACAAACTTGGGGCTGTTTCTTCAGAGAGGAAGAGGACTTGAACTCTAGCGACACCTATTGGAAGCAGCGACCCTAAAAGTCAATATTGACCCTTCAATGCTCCTTGCAATATGACTAAGGATAAAAGTCAAACCAGAATCAATTTGCAGACGTGGTGTTTCGGAGTGTTGCCCTTCTTCAGTGCAAAGCATGAGATCTGATTTGGCTAGGTGAGATGCTCTGGGCTGTCGTCTAAGGGATAACATTTCTTCTTGTAGAGAGGGACAGGTCAAGCTTGGAATGTCAGAGTGAAGAGACCTAAAAGCCATACCTGCCCCTGTGCGAAATTAAATACGCAAATTGTCAATTCAGAGAGGAAAAGGACTTAAACTCAAGCACCACATATTGGAAGCAACGATTCTAAAAGTCAATATCGACCCTTCAATGATCCTTGCAATATGACATAGGATAAAACCAAACCCAAATCTCAGTTTGAAGACACAGTGTTTCCCAATGTTTTCCTTCATCAACTTGCAAATTGAGATTCTTGAATGTAACTACTTCAACAATGAAACTTCTAGGCCAGTGCCTATCCCCTCTGTTTCCACTTCAGTCACAGGGTGTCATCACGTCTTTGTTGCTAGGAACGCGAAGAAGTGACGCGGCAGTTCTACTTATATCCTGAGTAGTGTTGAGCATTCCGATACTGAAATATCGGGTATCGACCGATATTCGCTGTATCGGAGTTCCGATACTGAGTTCCGATACTTTTACAATATCGAATACCGGAATCGGAAGTTCACATAATGCCTGCGCTCTGCAGTGTCTCCGAAGGATGACAAGCTGGATGGCAGCACTCAGCTGCGATCCAGCCTGTCATCAGAATGCCATCCCAGCGTGGGAGAATTCTCCTGATCAAGCGCTGACATTACATTATCTCCGTTACATTACAATTAAATGGAATAGCAGGAATTAATATTTTTTTAAGACGTTAATGCCACAGCCATGGTGGCTGTGGCATTACAGTGGTTGCCCAAATAGATGGGAACAGTGCTCACAGTGAAACATGAAAAGCCGGCAATTCATCAGCGGCATATACCGGTACCCGACAATTTAGAACAGAAAGAATAGAGCTTCACACATAGATTAGACAGATAGAAACATGTCAGTCACATATATAAGAAGTACAGTGACAGTGTTGGTTACTGTACTTGTCATTTAGTGTTAAAGGATTTATTTAAAAAAATAATAGTGTTTTCATGCACCGTCTCTTTAAAAAAGCCAGCAGGCAATTCAGCATCGGTACCCGACAATTTAGAACAGAAAGATAGAGCATCACACATAGATTAGATAGATAGAAACATGTCAGTCACATATATAAGAAGTACAGTGACAGTGTTGGTTACTGTACTTGTCATTTAGTGTTAAAATAAAGGATTTATTTAAAAAAAAATTTGCGTGGGGTACCCCGTAATTTTAGTCTCTAGCGGAGGTTAAGCAGACGGCTGGGGCAGATGTTTGAAGCCTAGGAAGGGGGTAATACCCACGGAGCTTCCCAGGCTACTAATATCAGCCCCCAGCTGAATACCTAGCCTTTACTAGCTATTAAAATGGGGGACCCAAAAAAAATTACGTTGGGTCCCCCCTATTTTAATAGCTAGCAAAGGCTAGGCAGACAGCTGGGGGTTGATATTAATAGCCCAGGAAGGATGCCATGAATATTGGCCCCCTCCCAGGCTAGAAACACCAGCCGTCAGCCACCCCAGAGATGGCGCATCCGTAGCTGACATCTGACATCAAGCCCAGTTAAGTAATGGAGAGGCATCTATAAGACACCCCCATTACTAACCCCATAGTCAAAGTTAAAAAAAAACACAAACACCCAGAATACAGTCCTTTAATTGAAATAAACACACAATTCTTTATTGTTCTAAATTAAACCATACCTACCGTCAAGCCCATTCCAGCTGAAGCCAACGATCTCTTGCAATAAAAGTAAAATAATAACGCAACATCATCCTTACCTTTCCATGGTTCCCAGTACGGCTTCAGCTCTGCTACATTCACATGACAGGCTTGATCGCAGCAGAAAGCTGCCATCCAGCCTGTCATGCAGCAGGCAGACACTGAAAAGCACAGGCATGCTTGCGCTCCTCAGTGTCAGGCTGTGACGGCATCCAGATGAGCCGACAATGAACTCAGCTCACCTCATGCACGTCACTGACAGCGTGGGAGGATTCTCCTGCGCATGCGGTGAGCGTGAGAGACTCGGGTCATCTGGATGCCGTCACAGCCTGACACTGAGGAGCGCAAGCATGCCTGCGCTTCTCAGTCTCTGCGGGATGACAGGCTGGATGGCAGCTTTCTGCGGTGGCCAAGCCTGTCATCTCGATGTAGCAGAGCTGGAGCTTTCCTGGGAACCATCGAAAGGTAAGGATGATGTTGGTTTATTATTTTTCTTTTATTGCAGGAGATCGTTGGCTTCAGCTGGAATGGGTGTTACGGTAAGTATGGTTTAATTTAGAACAATAAAGAATTGTGTGTTTATTTCAATTAAAGGACTTTATTCAGGGTGTTTGTGTTTTTTTTAACTTTGTCTATGGGGTTAGTAATGGGGGTGTCTTATAGACGCCTCTCCATTACTAACCTGGGCTTGATGTCAGCTGGCATTATAAGCTGACATCAACCCTAGCCCTATTACCCCACTGCCACCGCTACAGGGCAGTGGGAAGAGCGAGGCTAAGTGACAGAATTGGTGCATCCTATGGATGCGCCATTTCTGGGGCGGCTGACGGCTGGTGTTTCTAGCCTGGGAGGGGGCCAATATTCATGGCACCTTTCCTGGGCTATTAATATCAGCCCCCAGCTGTCTGCCTAGCCTTTGCTAGCTATTAAAATAGGGGGGACCCCACGTCATTTTTTTTGGGTGTCCCCCATTTTAATAGCTAATAAAGGCTAGGTATTCAGCTGGGGGCTGATATTAGTAGCCTGGGAAGCTCCGTGGGTATTACCCCCTTCCCAGGCTTCAAACATCTGCCCCAGCCGTCTGCTTAACCTCCGCTAGAGACTAAAATTACGGGGAACCTCACGCCAATTTTTTTTTTAATAAATCCTTTATTTTAACACTAAATGACAAGTACAGTAACCAACACTGTCACTGTACTTATTATATATGTGACTGACATGTTTCTATCTATCTAATCTATGTGTGATGCTATATCTTTCTGTTCTAAATTGTCGGGTACCGATGCTGAATTACCGGCCGGCTTTTTTAAAGAGACGGTGCATGAAAACACTATTATTTTTTTAAATAAATCCTTTAACACTAAATGACAAGTACAGTAACCAACACTGTCACTGTACTTCTTATATATGTGACTGACATGTTTCTATCTATCTAATCTATGTGTGAAGCTCTATTCTTTTTGTTCTAAATTGTCGGGTACCGGTATATGCCGCTGCTGAATTGCCGGCTTTTCATGTTTCACTGTAAGCACTGTTCCCATCGATTTGGGCAACCACCTCCCCCAATACATTCTACATTATTGTTAGTTGTTTTCCTTCATGTAGAATTAACCTACAAGGAAAGAAAGGGTTTATTTTCATTCCGATATTTGTGTCCCATTCACTTGCATTGGTTTCCGGGATAGGAATCGGCGATATCCGATACTTTTTGGGTATCTGCCCGATCCAATCCGATGCGATATTTCCTGATATAGGAAGGTATCGCTCAACACTAATCCTGAGTCTTTTGATACTGTTCAGTCAGGGAGCTATGGCGATACTTTTTGGCTCCTTTCTGTAAGCCATTAACATGGCTGTCTTCTATTTAAACTCCCTTGACCATTAACTCTCACTGCCAAAGTTCTTCTCTGGTTCAGTCCCTGTACTTTCTGCTCCTGCTTTGCTTGTTTGAATTCCTGTTGTATGACCACAGCATGTCTCTTGACCATTCTTTTGTCTTCTGATTTTGTAACTTGTCACTCCTGGTTTTCACCCAGCTACCTAGACTTCATCTTGCCTCTGATTCACTACTTCAGCAGCTCTTCCTTGGAAGCAATCCAGTGGACCCCGTTGTATGACCAGATCCCTGTACAAGGGTTAAAATACGAAGGCTGGGGTTCCTCTGAAATGTGCCAGAAGGGATGGCTAGTGCCAAGTCTGTCCGAGGTATCATTGTTGAGCCTATGGCTTCTGACATATGTTATAGACAAGTTGTACATTATGTAAAATGAAAGTTCTCACACATCAGGAGAATGACAACAGATAGAAAAAAGCAAGGCAAAATGTTTTTTTGTTTTAAATTCTTACTAGCTAATTATATCAATTTCATAACATGATAATACCCTTTTATATAAAGACAAACTTCCTGATTTTAGAAAGTTATTTTTTACCTCGTTAAAATATAGCTTGAAAAATGAGACAGGCATGAGCCTGTCTTGGCAAGGGAAAAGGTGTTTGCATTGCAACAATACACCAGCTTTTACTTGTCTATATATACTCTAGTTATGGAGTGACCTGCTTAGGAAGAAGCCAGAAGAGGTCATTGAGCAGAAACTTCAACTCATGGCAGGCTTATTCTCATAGCTATGCTTTCACTAAAACACTGCTGTGCTTCTGGGGAAATCATAAACCTGTCTTGATTTTATTCTGCTGTGTTTCAGGCAGCTTGAAATGACTGACAACTACCCATTGTCAAGCTCTACAGTATCTTAATTGACTGACACTTGCAAATTATGCATCCTTCCTACATTTTTATTATATATTTGATAAGAGTTGTTATACTTTTAAAAGTTCATTTGTAGGATGAATGTGTAATTGTAAAATATGCTGCTTTATAAGGAGCTTCCAAGTATGTATGGAAAAAGATGTTTTTGTTTGCTTTTTTTCAACATTGACTCTGCCCAGCATTTTACTTAATGAAAGCAGGACGCACTTTTTCATACTTAGGGCTTGTCTAAATAAATGTCAGATTCATTAGAACATCTTATACATTTATCCATCATCTTTATCTAAACTGCTATGTATGACAGCCAGCTTTTCACAAAAGACAAAGAAAGCTAAAGCACTTAATTACATAACATTATGAGTTGCCCAGTGACTCTGACATTTTATATAAAAACAAGAAAGCAGATGAAAATTCTAAGTTTTATTGTTTTATGGGTAGAAAAACAGCAATAATTCATCTTAAAACCATTCTGTATATATAGGTTGTTACACATTAAGAAAGTGGGATTAGTATTGTGCACATAAACAGAGTTGTACAAGGTAAGGCCAGGTTCAGATGAGTGTATAAAAGATCATCTAATTCTCATTTGTATTGTCATCCGTATTCCATGATTATGACACTTTTGTGTCATCTTTATATGTTTTATTTAAATCCATATGGCATCTGTTTTTATACATCAGTTGTAAATAAAATATACAAGACCAAATATAGCAGAAGTGGGCACAGACAGAAGTGGGCCCGTGAGCTAGAACAGAATATGGGCTCTTTGCAGTGCAATAATATAACTGTGAAAGAAGCTGCTTGGAGGTTGAATTGAGCCCCTTTCCTCTAGGACTCCTGTGCAGCTGCACAATGGTATTTTTGCCCCTGAAGTGCAGTTTCCTATGTTAATAATTGCAATATTTCCATAAAAATTGGAAGCAATATGAATAATCCGTATGAAATAAAAAATCGTCCCGTTCGGGACGGTCCTACACTGTCTAATATTAAAAACCCTGTCAAAGTTGACCTCAATGTGTGAATAATGGCAGACATAGGACTGGGTCCCAAACTGTGAACACCAGCCTAGGGAATCTTTAAATGTATTATCCAGCTCTAGAACCGTCCCGAGCGGGTTCACCTTGTCGATGGTGGGATAGCTTATATACTATTTTTAATCAAAAACAGTTTAGCTAAGAAACCTATTTTATGTAAATGCACTTGCTTTTTATTTATAAACAGCAGGGTTTATGTTCATTTTGCTTCTTGTAGGTTTTTCTGATTCATGGCCATTGTGAAACATGCATTTATGTGCTGCATGTATACCAACTTATACCAAGCTCAAATTTTGTGTTTTGTCTAGAGATACAGCAGAGTTGAATTATGTATTATTTTGAATCCTTGCAGATCTCATCTCCCAAAGCTGTCAGCTCTGACCCTGCACTCACAATGACTGCGATAAGATTACATCTGGAAGTGTTTGTAATAATACAAAAGTCTGCAGCTACTGTCTAGACATACAGCAGAGCATTCAGCAGAGCTGAGTTATGTATTATTGCAAACCTTTGCAGATCTAATCTCTTAGTGCTGTCAGCTCTGCCCCTGCCCCCACACTGACTGCCATAATATTATATCTGGAAGTGTTTGTAATTATATAGAACTCAGCTCTGCTGTATCTTTACACAGTAGCTGCAGCAAGGAGGATTTGTTCTATTTTGTCCTGTGTGTTGCTGCCAGCTTATGATTTGTAAACTTCATGAGAGGGAAAAAGAACATGCACCTGAGATAAATCTCTGTCAACATTTTATTAAACTTATCATAAATTATAACCTAAACTTTACAAGCCAAGATATCAACAAATGGAAAGGAGAAATTAACAAATAAAAATTATGTTTTACTCTGTAACCACTATTCCATTATGTGAACAATTTAATATGCTAAAACTGATGAAAGGTCCTCTTTAAATAGCACGAATGCCGGTGCACGCTTATTGGAGCACACCAGCCTGATTCGATCAAGAGGCTACCATGGCAGCTAAAGGCAGCCATCTTGATACATTTCTGAAACACACCTATAGACTTGGTATTGTAGTATATAGTGTAAGTGATCATCCGATTGCAGGTTAACTCACCTATGAACACTAACTAAAATGTAAAATAATGCATAAAAATATATTTTTTAACATATTAACAAAATTAAAAAAATTGTAAATAACTCATCTTTTCCCTATTTGTTCAGTAACCACAGAGCAGCAAAAATACAATTAAAAGTGATCAGTATCTCCTATATATATACCCCAAAATTGAATAAAAATATTTTGCTCTCAGACCAAATAAATAATGTCATCAATAAAATTATGGCAGAAGACAAGGCTTTCATGTAGTACACCACCAGAGTAGATAAAATTGTCTTTCCATCTCCCCATGTATAACTGGGCATAACTAGGTGTGATAACACAGAGCTTAAATTGAAACAATATCCATAGAACAGAATACATAGTAATACCACCCTGTACATAAGTCCCGTTTCCTATCAGTATCAGCACCAATAATAATGTAAGCTATGAACGCTCCTAAACATAGACTTCAATACCAAGAAATTTGAGCAAATCATCCATATGAAGAAGTATCGCAATTTTTAATAAATTAACAGCAATACATAAGAAAACATATGTATAATACATAGTTAGACATGATCAGTAATTCGAATCAGGTGGTAAAAAGTATGGCACCCATTACTTTTTGTAGCCTGGGATGGGAAGAGCATATACCCAAATATATTTTAAAGTGCTAGTGCTCAAAATGTTCAATCACAATAACTGCTCTGTCCACAAACCACATAATACGTCCAAATCACCGCAGCAGCCCCAACGTGCTTTTTGCGTTGGCTTCCTCTGGGGGCTGTCAGCGATCAAGGGGAAGAAGCCTCTGTTCTGCTGTCTTTGTGACTGCATGTAGTTTGAGATGTTTACTTTCACTTAGTACTTATTGTTACTGTTATTTGGATGTACTATGTTACTTATACATATCTTGCAAGTAGTGGATTTACCTTAAGAGCCACATTCAACACTAAGAGATGGTTGCGAGCAACATCCAGCCATCCCTTTACCACAGTAGTGACACTCAGGACCTTGCATGACAGCCAAAGCTTCCCCACACAAAGCAAACAGACATTGTGCCCTCCTTCCCTATAGTCAGTATATTTATAACCAAGGGTTCTCATTTTACCCTAATTCGGGATTCCTGTATCATGAGGTATAGGAGAAATAGATCCAGCTCACCAAACGTCCAAAATGTAAAATTCAAAAAACGTTGTTTTATATATATATTAAAAAATACATCTTGATAGTGTAAGTTTTAAAAATTTTAATATATATAAAATACATTTTTTGAATTTTAAATTTTGGACGTTTGGTGAGCTGGATCCTAGCGCTGGCAGAGTGCTTGATTGCTTGCTCTTGGACGGACTGAAGCCGCTGGAGAGTGAGCAGGTTAAACTCATTTTTTTCTGTATATTCCTGTATCATGCAAACACACCACACTTGCGTCCAGCTTCAAGTACCTGGTCTCAATATCAGTATCTTCTTTTCTCCAGCTTACAATATTTATTTTTTCCCCCTGTCCTCCCTGCTAGTATATGCACATCCAGATCTGCTCTTCTGTGCAGGGCTACTTACCATCTGGTGACCTGCTCTTCATAGCTGATTGCTAGATCTAATGCTAATGCTCAAGCTGGCAAGCAGCTGTGAGCCACACTTCATGGGCCTAGGAGCCACATGTGGCTCTTGAGCCACAGGTTGGGGAACCATGCTCTAAGCCTTAGGTCTAGGTGGGCACACGGACCCCTTGCTTCAATTCAGCAACCAGGAAGGCAAATGGTCAGCGAGGACTGTAAAGGCTCACCAGAAATCTCAGGATCAGCAGGACAGATGAAGTGGAATCCAGCAGGGATAAATGCAAGCACAAACATAAAACACAAACTGCACAGATGGTGGAGCACATCTAACATAGGACTTGAAGTCTTAATCCCAAGACACAGATGTGTGTCTAAATGGGCCTTAAATAGGTCTAAGATAATGATGTCTTGATCTATGCCAAGCAACTTGCAAAATCCAACGTGGAGCATGACAGAGTGCAGCGGACTCAGGGAAACGAATCGGAGACCAGGATACCTGGGACATGTAATTGGGCCCATTCTTAGTATATTTGCCCTTTCCTGTCTTTGCATACAGTACATTTTTACATACAGTGATTCATGTTAATATTAATCTGTCTTGTAACATAACTATGTTGGCATTGCCAAATTAATGGTGGAGATGAATAAACACAATTAATTGATACCACAATGTGGTTTAGCGAATAAAGCCTACTATATGAATTTCTCCGGAACTCTAAATTCCTGTTGACTTGTGTGTACATTTGTTCCTCGGAGCAGTAAACATGCCAGCTGATGAAGAATATTTATTAGACTCATGTTCCGTTAGACTGGTAATTTTGACCGCAACCAAAATCTTATTTGACAGAAAGTGAAAAATCTATTATTCTCTGTGCTGTTGGTGTCAATCAAGGAAAATGTCACATTTCCATGTGCATTTACAGAACCTTAATTATGTGTCTCTCCTGTTTCTCTCCAGGCATTAAATAGAAGACGTTCTACTCCAGGAGAGAATTACATTATTTATTCTTTGTTCATTCATTTAGTCTTCTCGGAAGAATGGTGATGTATAAATATGGCAGAATACTGTTTCCTATCAAATTTAAAATACGAAAAGGTAACTAAGGATTATAATATGATACAAAGTATGACAGCAATGTTAGCTGGTATAATTGCTTTTGGGGGAAAAATTCATATTTTTATATAATATTAACTTTACATTTTATTTATTCAGGATTTTTTCTTTTCAGTCAGTTTATAATGTGTCACATTATGTATGGTAATAAACATTTCATTATACACTGATAAAAAGAAAATATTTGTCATCTATTTATTTTTATTTTAATTCATTTAAAAAAAGTTTAGCATTTTAGAACGTAAAAAAGGCTTTTTTGTCATCTATTTTTCATTATTTAAAGTTTTCATCGATTAAAAAGAGAATTTTTGTCATCTATATTTTAATTAATATTTTATAAACATGAATAACATGCAACGTGAAAAACTGTCAAACAAGTACCAAAAAGCTCATTTCTAGCATGCCTACACAATACACTATACATTGCCCCCCTAGGAAGCCTACGCGAAACGCGCATCAGGCCAGTGGCGCAACTCATCTGTACCACGTCAGCATATGGGTAAGGCACTTTTCACTTGAATTTTACCTTGCGCCTTCCCAGGCTGGATATATGCACATGACACTTTATTTTTCCAAACCAGCATTGACTACTTTAGCTTACACTATTGACATGAGTTTAGGTAATGCCCTTGGGGTCGCTTCCACTTTGCCTGTGCTGGTGACCACTCAAAATATGGTTTTACTGAGATTCAATGGCTGTAAACCATCCTTACTCTGATGGCTGGTTTGTTAGTGTGTCAATTTGCACATATAATTATGGGATAATACTATTGATGTGATCACCCCTTATTTTTGTGTTGTTGCCCACCTGTTTATCCTGTGTACGTTCTTTGGATAATATATTCACAGTAAAACCTGTTTTTTAATGATTTTAAGTAAAGTTTATATTTTTTAGAATCAGTGGGTCTATATGATCTATTACTGTATTTCTTGCATGGGCTTCATGCTCCTTAGGTTCTTATGCATATACAGTATACTATACTTAGGTTATAGTTTTCAGAACATTTTTTATTCTGAACCCCTTCAAATAGTTTATATTTAATAGTATGCATGAAATCCATTTTATAGGTTGTTGCAGGTGAATGTCCAACATGAAGCAAAAACAAACGGATGGATGGAAGCAGAGGAATCATCACCAATGAAAAATGCACTGTTGACATGTCCAAGTGTGGCACTAAAGGCACATATTAAAACATTGAAAACCTTTTCTGTGACTGAGGCAAATTAGCCACTGGACTTATTATTCTATTGATTGTTTTGAACTGATCATTTTTGCTTTTTATAATCAAATATCAGTTTTAACCCCTTTCCGACGAGATCAGTAATAGTACTTAGCTATGCCCTGGGACTTATGGACCAGCTCCATACTATTACGAGTGCGGCGATCGCGTCCGCACACAAGCAGTGCGGGGCAATTGCCACCGGGTGTCAGCTGATTGTTACAGCTGACACCCAGTGCAGCAGTCCCGCACCTCTCCCTGCACATTAACCCCCCCCCCCCGCAATGCTGCGATCGAAGGGGGGGAGGTGAATGCTTTACTCACCTCTCCTGCCGGCGGCCAGCGATCTCTGCGGCAACTTCCGGATGTTGTCATGACGACATCGAGTTGCCATGACAACATCCGGGTCACCAGAAAGCAGGACGTTACTTTGGTCATACGCAGTACATGACCAAAGTAATATCTCCCCTGCAGCGCTGACAGGCTGCATGGCATAGGGAGCTGCTGATCTCTATGTCATCCAGCCGATCAGGCTCAAAAAAGTGAAAGTCTCATAGTGGAACAATGAGTAAAACAAAATTCTAAAAATATAAAAAAAAAATGAAAAAAATAATCCCATAAAAATATATTGAACCCATAATATTTATTTATTATGAAAAAAATAAATAAACCAATAAAAGTACACATATTTGGTATCGCCGCATCTGGAACAACCTAACCTATAAAACTGTTCTACTAGTTAACCCCTTTAGTGAATATGGTAAAAACAATAATAAAAAACGACGCAAAAAACAATGCTTTATCATCATACCGCCAAACAAAAAATGGAATAACACGCGATCAAAAAGACAAATGTAAATAAAAATGGTACCGCTAAAAACGTCATCTTGTCCTGCAAAAAACAAGCTGCCATATGGCTCCATCATCCGAAAAATAAAAAAATTATAGCTCTCAGAATAAAGCGATACAAAAAAAATATTTTTTCTAGAAAATAGATTTATTGTGTAAAAGCGCCAAACATAAAAAAATATATAAATGCAGTACCGTTGTAAATGTACTGACCCGAAGAATAAAGCTGCCTCATCAATTTTACCACACGCAGAGCGGCATAATTCTGCCTCCCAAAAATCGGAATAGAAAGCGATCAAAAAATGTCACATGCTTGAAAATGGTACCAATAAAAATGTCAATTTGTGCCGCAAAAAACAAGCCATCGCATGACTCTGTCGGTCAAAATATGGAAAAATTATAGCTCTGAAAATATGGCGATGCACAAACTAGTCTTTGCAAAAAAAGCATCTTTTAGTGTGTGACACCTGTCAATCATAAAAACCGGATATGAATCTGGTATCACTGTAATCGCACAGACCCGAAGAATAAAGTCATCTAATCACTTATTCCACACGAGGAATGGTGTAAAAAATAAACTCTAGGGTTATGGTTGCGTTAGGGTTAAATTGTATTAGGGTTGGGGTTAGGGTTGTGCAATGGTTAGGTTTGTGCTAGGGTTAGGGTTGGGCTAGGGTTTGGGTTGGGGTTAGGGTTGGGATTAGGGTTGGGCTATGGTTAAAGTTGGGGTTAGAGTTAGGGTTGGTCTAGGGTTAGTGTTGGGCTAGGGTTAGGGTTAGGGTTGGGGTTAGGGTTGAGCTAGGGTTAGGGTTGGGGTTAAGGTTGGGCTAGGGTTAGCGTTGGGGTTAGGGTTGGGCTAGTGTTAGGGTTAGGGTTGGGTTGGGGATAGGGTTGGGCTAGGGTTAGGGTTGGGCTTGTGTTGGGGTTGTATTAGGGTTGGGGTTGTATTAGGGTTGATATTTTTTCAAAAGTAAAGAAAAAAAATGATGACGATATGGCGACCAGTCTAGGTCGCAATTGCTCGCTACTAGTTTTGAGCGAGTTTGTTCTGTTAACCCTTTCGCCGACTATGCTCGGGCGAGCACCGAGTAGTTACAGCTGCTCGGTGTTATGCTTAAATCACTCCCGTGTGCATGATTTGCGACTGTTTGACAGCTTTATTACATGTGAGGAATGATTGTTTCTTTTGCATTCCTCACATGTAATAAAGCTGTCAAACAGTCACAACAGCCTCTTCCTCCTCCTCGTGTTCAGCCTCCATCTCAGATATCACCACGTCAGTTACAAGCTGGAAGCACTGCAGTACTGCCTCCGCTAAGGCTGTGCTGAAACTCATAAGCTTAGGTGATAAACCTCACACTGCTTGTGAGTTGTGGACAGCTGTGAAAGAGCAGGCAGATCTGTGGCTGAGACTGCTGAACCTACATCCCGGCATGGTCGTGTGTGACAAAGGCTGTAACCTGGTGGCGGCTCTGAGACGAGGCAAGATCACACACGTACCATGCCTGGCTCATGTGCTTAACCTCGTGGTTCAGCGGTTTCTTAAATCATACCCCGAGTTGCCAGATCTGCTCGAGAAAGAACGCCGCCTGTCAGCTCATTTTCGCAAGTCGGCTACAGCTTCCGCCGCCGTTGCTGTGTTGCAGCAGCGTTTGCAGCTTCCGGCACACCGACTGGTGTGTGATGTCCCCACAAGTTGGAACTCTACCCTCCACATGTTGCAAAGGATTTGTGAGCAGAAGAGAGCAGTTGTGGAGTACCAGCTGCAACAAGGCCATCGATATTCAGGTCAGACTCCACACATAAGACCTCATGAGTGGACCTGGATGTCTGACATATGTACCATCCTGACAAACTTTGAGGAGGCCACCCAGATGGTGAGTGGCGATGACACCATCATTAGTGTCAGCATCCCACTTGTCTGTCTTTGGAACGCTCTCTGCAGAAAATTAAAGAGGAGGCATTGCAGCCAGAGTATGATGAGATGGATCAAGAAGCTGTAGTGGGCGATTACACACAGCCCAGCCTCATCTCATCCCAACGTGCATTGGGGGATGAGGAGGAGGAGGAGGAGGAAGAACAGGAGCTGTTATCATGCGCTGTAGACGGTAGTACCTGTACAAGTGTCATAACGTCGGTTCAGCGTGGGTGGCCTGAGGACAGGGGGGAGGAGGAGGAGGAGGAGGAGGAGGAGAGCATGGTCAGTCATCATCTTGGTGAGGACACGGAAATCTTGCCCGTTACCAGTTTAGCACACATGGCTGACTTTATGTTACGCTGCCTTAACCGTGACCCTCGCGTTGTCAAAATGTTGGGTGACAGTCATAACTGGTTGGTGACAATTTTAGACCCCCGCTACAAGGAGAACTTTCACTCTCTTATTCCTGAGGTGGAGAGGTCTACAAAAATGGGCCAGTACCAGAAGGCCCTTGCTGCAGAACTGTTAAAAAAATTCCCATCTGAACACGCTAGCGGCAGAGGTTACAGTTCGTTGACCAACCAAAGCGTACAAGCGAGAGAGAGGCAACTCCAATCCAGCAGAGGCAGGGGAACACTGTCAACATTCTAGGACAGTTTTCTCAGACCCTCCCTTCGGACAGACCCTGAGGCGCGGGGTACTCTCACAAGGAGAGGAAAGTTTCAAAAGATGGTGAGGGAGTACCTTGCTGACCGTACCAGCATCCTCCGCTACGCTTCCTAATTTTGGCTGTTTTATGTTCTTCTCCTTATCCTCAGCCTCCACCACCACTATACCAGCAGGGTGACCATGGTCCGTGTTGCCATTATTGAAAGTTACTCCGTCCTTATTTTTGGCAGCTTTTGCTTGGAAGGCATAAGCAAAGACTGTGGGAGACCCACTCCCCAATAACGGGAATAATATTTTTAAGATGCTGTACTGTATGGCTCTTGTAAGGGGCATTAAAAGCGTCTTGTTATACCACTCTGACCTCCACGTCTCTTGCAAGGGGCATTAAAAGCGTCTTGAAATACCACTCTGACCTCCACGTCTCTTCTGAGGGGCATTAAAACCATCTTGTTATACCACTCTGACCTCCACGTCTCTTGTAAGGGGCATTAAAAGCATCTTGTTATACCACTCTGACCTCCACGTCTCTTCTGAGGGGCATTAAAACCGTCTTGTTATACCACTCTGACCTCCACCTCTCTTGTAAGGGGCATTAAAACCGTCTTGTTATACCACTCTGACCTCCACGTCTCTTCTGAGGGGGATTGAAAGCGTCTTGTTATACCACTCTGACCTCCATGTCTCTTCTGAGGGGGATTAAAAGCGTCTTGTTATACCACTCTGACCTCCACGTCTCTTCTGAGGGGCATTAAAAGCGTCTTGTTATACCACTCTGTCCTCCACGTCTCTTCTGAGGGGCATTAAAAGCGTCTTGTTATACCGCTCTTACCTCCACGTCTCTTCTGAGGGGGATTAAAAGCATCTTGTTATACCACTCTGACCTCCACATTTCTTCTGAGAGGCATTAAAACAGTCTTGTTATACCACTCTGACCTCCACGTCTCTTGTAAGGGGCATTAAAAGCGTCTTGTTATACCACTCTGACCTCCACGTCTCTTCTGAGGGGCATTAAAAGCGTCTTGTTATACCACTCTTACCTCCACGTCTCTTCTGAGGGGAATTAAAAGCATCTTGATATACCACTCTGACCTCCACGTCTCTTCTGAGGGGGATTAAAAGCATTTTGTTATACCACTCTGACCTCCACGTCTCTTGTAAGGGGCATTAAAAGCGTCTTGTTATGCCACTCTGACCTCCACGTCTCTTCTGAGGGGCATTAAAAGCGTCTTGTTATACCACTCTGTCCTCCACGTCTCTTCTGAGGGGCATTAAAAGCGTCTTGTTATACCGCTCTTACCTCCACGTCTCTTCTGAGGGGGATTAAAAGCATCTTGTAATACCACTCTGACCTCCACATTTCTTCTGAGAGGCATTAAAACAGTCTTGTTATACCACTCTGACCTCCACGTCTCTTGTAAGGGGCATTAAAAGCGTCTTGTTATACCACTCTGACCTCCACGTCTCTTCTGAGGGGCATTAAAAGCGTCTTGTTATACCACTCTTACCTCCACGTCTCTTCTGAGGGGAATTAAAAGCATTTTGATATACCACTCTGACCTCCACGTCTCTTCTGAGGGGGATTAAAAGCATTTTGTTATACCACTCTGACCTCCACGTCTCTTGTAAGGGGCATTAAAAGCGTCTTGTTATACCACTCTGACCTCCACGTCTCTTCTGAGGGGCATTAAAAGCGTCTTGTTATACCACTCTTACCTCCACGTCTCTTCTGAGGGGAATTAAAAGCATCTTGTTATACCACTCTGACCTCCACGTCTCTTCTGAGGGGGATTAAAAGCGTTTTGTTATACCACTCTGACCTCCACGTCTCTTGTAAGGGGCATTAAAAGCGTCTTGTTATACCACTCTGACCTCCACGTCTCTTCTGAGGGGCATTAAAAGCGTCTTGTTATACCACTCTGACCTCCACCTCTCTTCTGAGGGGCATTAAAAGCGTCTTGTTAAACCACTCTGACCTCCACGTCTCTTCTGAGGGGCATTAAAAGCATCTCATTATACCACTCTGACCTCCACGTCTCTTCTGAGGGGGATTAAAAGCGCCTTGTTATACCACTCTGAACTCCACGTCTCTTCTGAGGGGCATTAAAACCATCTTGTTATACCACTCTGACCTCCACGTCTCTTGGAAGGGGCATTAAAGGCGTCTTGTTATACCACTCTGACCTCCACGTCTCTTCTGAGGGGCATTAAAAGTGTCTTGTTATACCACTCTGACCTCCACGTCTCTTCTGAGGGGCATTAAAAGCGTATTGTTATGGCACTCTGACCTCCACTTCTTCTCTGAGGGGCATTAAAAGCGTCTTGTTATACCACTCTGACCTCCACGTCTCTTTTGAGGGGCATTAAAACCATCTTGTTATAGCACTCTGACCTCCACGTCTCTTCTGAGGGGCATTAAAAGCGTCTTGTTATACCACTCTGACCTCCACGTCTCTTCTGAGGGGCAATAAAAGCGTCTTGTTATACCACTCTGACCTCCACGTCTCTTCTGAGGGGCATTAAAAGCGTCTTGTTATACCACTCTGACCTCCACGTCTCTTGTAAGGGGCATTAAAACCATCTTGTTAAGATACTGGGACCTACACGAGTCTTCGAACGGGCACTGCATTTCCTCCTAATTTTTTGAAGCTTTTTCTTGGAAGGCATAAGCAAATACTATGGGAGACTCACTCCCCAATAATGGGACTTATGTTTGTAATATGCTGTACTGCATGGCTCTTGTAAGGGCATTGCAAGTTGGTCCATCCTAATTTTTGGAAGCTTTTGCTTGGAAGGCATAAGCAAATACTATGGGAGACACACTCCCCAATAATGGGAATGATTTTTGTAATATGCTGTACTGCATGGCTCTTGTAAGGGGCATTGCAAGTTTGTCCATCCTAATTTTTGGAAGCTTTTGCTTGGAAGGCATAAGCAAATACTATTGGAGAACCACTCCCCAGTAATGGGAATAATGTTTGTAATATGCTGTACTGCATGGCTCTTGTAAGGGGCATTGCAAGTTGGTCCGTCCAAATTTTTGGAAGCTTTTGCTTGGAAGGCATAAGCAAATACTTTGGGAGACCCACTCCCCAATAATGGGAATAATGTTTGTAATATGCTGTACTGAATGGCTCTTGTAAGGGTCATTGCAAGTTGGTCCGTCCTAATTTTTGGAAGCTTTTGCTTGGAAGGCATAAGCAAATACTATGGGTGACCCACTCCCCAATAATGGGAATAATGTTTGTAATATGCTGTACTGCATGGCTAATGTAAGGGGCATTGCAAGTTGGTCCGTCCTAATTTTTGTAAGCTTTTGCTTGGAAGGCATAAGCAAATACTATGGGAGACCCACTCCACAATAATGGGACTTATGTTTGTAATATGCTGTACTGCATGGCTCTTGTAAAGGGCATTGCAAGTTGGTCCGTCCTAATTTTTGGAAGCTTTTGCATGGAAGGCATAAGCAAATACTATGGGAGACCCACTCCCCAATAATGGGAATAATGTTTATAATATGCTGTACTAAATGGCTCTTGTAAGGGGCATTGCAAGTTGGTCGGTCCTAATTTTTGGAAGCTTTTGCTTGGAAGGCATAAGCAAATACTATGGGAGACCCACTCCCCAATAATGGGACTTATGTTTGTAATATGCTGTACTCCATGGCTCTTGTAAGGGGCATTGCAAGTTGGTCCGTCCTAATTTTTGGAAGCTTTTGCTTGGAAGGCATAAGCAAATACTATGGGAGACCCACTCTCCAATTATGGGACTTATGATTGTAATATGCTGTACTGCATGGCTCTTGTAAGGGGCATTGCAAGTTGGTCCGTCCTAATTTTTGGAAGCTTTTGCTTGGAAGGCATAAGCAAATACTATGCGAGACCCACTCCCCAATAGTGGGACTTATGTTTGTAATATGCTGTACTGCATGGCTCTTGTAAGGGGCATTGCAAGTTAGTCCGTCCTAATTTTTGGAAGCTTTTGCTTGGAAGGCATAAGCAAATACTATGGGAAACCCACTCCCCAATAATGGGACTTATGTTTGTAATATGCTGTACTGCATGGCTCTTGTAAGGGGCATTGGAAGTTCCTCATAATTTTTGGAAAGCCTTCCATTCACTGCTTAGGCTAACAGTGTACAGGAGACCCAGTTGTTATAAATGGAAAAAACGGTTTAGTTAAGGCCCTCTGACCTCCATGTCATTTCCAAGGGGCATTGGAGTGCCTGAAAATTTTTGGTAGGCATTGCACTCACTGTATGCCCTATAACTGTGTAGCCGAACTGCTCCTTTTGTTACAGAAACATATCCTACAAGACATATGTGGTTGACAGGCCTGATAATGATGTGAATGGTCCCTGTTCCTCTTGCTCTTCCTCCTTTGCCACTACCTCATCCATCATTTATCACCTGAAGCTTTGTTTTAAGGGGAGTCATAGAACTGGGAAAGTAGCAGGAAAACATCCAGCAATCCTCGGAGGAGGTAGGATATGCGCCAAAACGCTGACCACCTCAGGCCTAGCCGCTACTACATACATGCGCTTGCATTCCAAGAAAACAAAGCAGATGCTAACTTGTATCATCATCATGCTCCTCACCTTGGCACTCTCAACTCCCCTGATGGAGAAGCCAGGGCCCACCAGAGGAGTTTGGTTCTCTGGTGGTCTCGTCCAATGCTGCCCTAAAGCAGGCTGGGATAAGAAAAGTGTGTGGGGGGAAGTTGACAGGAGAAATAGGGGCGGCTGGGGACTGTTTATGGACACCCGGCCGCCCCCTGGCGGCTGGGGACCGAGTGTGGACACCCGGCCGCCGGGCAGCTGGGGACTGAGTATGGATTCCAGGCCGCCAACGCAGCCATGACGTGGTGGCCAGATTCCGCCTCCACAAGCCTAAAAGGCCCAATTTCAAGTGCAAGCAAGCAGTATGGTATTGCAGCCTGGGGGTGGGTGGGTGGCAGGCTGCATACTTACACTTGCATTGAAAGGAATGGGGGAGGTATAATTGAACAGTGCCCTGGGACAAGAACTTGCACAGGGATAGTTGCAAGTCTGCATCTTCTGATGTGGCAAGGATGACTTCTGATGGGCACACTTTTAGGCAGTGACCTGGATGTCAGAGATGCTTCCTGGGGTCTTCCCCATGCTGTTCCCATGTTTTTTCTGCACTGTATGCATGTGTCACACAGCACATGGCCAGATAAGGTTGTAAAATGTTAAAATGACATTTCCCGGTGAATGCATTTGTCACGGTTAAAAGCAATACAAAAGTGCAAAAACACATAAAAAATGCTACTTGTTAACATAGCCCAAGGTGTGGAGGAGTATTTTTTTGGGGGGGTTATTTATTTTACCTTATACACAAGTCTTTACCCAGGAAAGGAAGTTCCGTAACATATTAAACAGAAAAGCAGTTTCAGTTTAGTTTTTGAATGTTTTATTGTGAGCCCTTAAAAGTGGCTTAATACCTCTGACCACGTTGTTGACAGCCATGACCTGGGGGTCAGAAATGCTTCCTGGGGTGATCCCCATGCTGTCCCAATGTCATTTGAGCACTGTCACTATCGTTTTGGGCACTTGTTAGGCTTTTAAAAGACTGCCGGGGGTGCCGCGCCAAAAATGCTCTGGTCTCCCATAGACTAACATTGGGCTCGTTGCTCGGGTCGAGCACCCGAGTATCACGGCGAGCTCGGCCCGAGCTTTGAGCACCCGAGCATTTTCGTGCTCGATCAACCCTAATGATGATCTAATGTAATCAAATTCTGTTGCACCTCTGGGTTCAAAATGCACACTATACACCTTGATAAAATCGTTAAGGGGTCTAGTTTCCAAAATGGAGTCAATTGTGGGGGGTTTCCCCTATTTAGGCACATCAGGGGCTCCCGAAATGCGACATGGCGTCCTCTCTTAATTCCAGTTAATTTTGCGTTCAAAAAGTCACACAGTGCTCCTTCCCTTTTGAACCCAGACGTGTGCCCAAACAGTGTATTTTCCCCACATATGGGGTATTGGCGTACTCAGGAGAAATTGCACAACAGTTCTTAGGTTCCATTTTCTCCTCTTACCCTTGTGAAACTAAAAAATTTGGGGCTAAAAGATAATTTTTTGTGGAAAAAGTTAGATATTTTTATTTTCACAGCTTCATGTTATAAACTTCTGTGAAACATCTTGGGGTTAAGGTTGCTCACCACACATCTAGATAAGTTCTCTGAGGGGTCTAGTTTCCAAAATGGTGTCACTTGTGGGGTTTTTCCACTGCTTAGGCACATCAGGGGCACATCTGCTAATTGTTCAAGCAAATTTTACATTCAAAAAGTCAAATGGCACTCCTCCTTTTCTGAACCCTGCCGTACGCCGAAGCATTGGTTTTCCCCCAAATTCGGGGTAACGGCTTACTCAGGAGAGATTGCACAACAAGTTGCATGGTGCAATTTCTCCTCTTACTCTTATGAAAATGCAAAACTGGGGGCTGAAAAACATTTTTGTGGGAAAAATGTGAAAATTTTATTTTCATGGCTCCATGTTATAAAATTCTGTGAAGCACCTGGGGGTTCAAGGTGCTCACCATACATCTAGATAAGTTCCCTGATGGGTCTAGTTTTCACAATGGTGTCACTTGTGGGGGGTTTCCACTGTTTGGGCACATCAGGGGCTCTCCAAACACAACATGGCGTCCGCTAATTATTCAAGAAAATTTTACATTCAAAAAGTCAAATGGCACTCCATCCCTTCTGAGCCCTGCCGTGCACCCAAAAAGTGTTTTTTCCCTACATATGTGGTATTTGCGTGCTCAGGGGAAATTGCATAACAAATTTTGGGGTCCATTTTTTTGTGTTACCCTTGCAAAAATAAAAAAATGGGGTCTAAAATAACATTTTTGTGAAAAATGTTAAATGTTCATTTTTTTCTTCTTCATTCCAAAAATTCCTGTGAAGCACGTGAAAGGTTAATAATAGTGATGAGCGAGTATGTTCTGTTAACCCTTTCGGCGAGTATGCTCGGGCCGAGCACCGAGTAGTTACAGCTGCTCGGTGTTATGTTTGAATCATTCCCGTGTGCATGATTTGCGACTGTTTGACAACTTAAATACATGTGAGGAATGTGTAAGAACTAGACATTCCTTACATGTACTAAAGCTGTCAAACGGTCGCCAAATTTCTGATTTTTTTCACAAATAAACGCAAGTGATATCAAAGAAATTTTACCACTATCATGAAGTACAATCTGTCATGAAAAAACAATCTCAGGATCCGTTCAAGCGTTCTAGAGGTATTACCTCATAAAGTGACAGTGGTCAGATTTGTAAAAATTGGCCCGGTCATTAACGTGCAAACCACCCTCGGGGGTAAAGGGGTTAAAATTAAGTTTTACTTTAAAAAAAAATTGGAAAATAAAAATAATATTTCAATATCTGTTAATTTGGAATATTTTTGGATATTTATGAAAGTGGTGAATGCACGAACATTTGTACAAAATGAAACAGAACAATGAATTTTACTTTTTTAATATAAACTTTTTTATATTTTGCAAGACAATTTTGACTTAAAGGGTTGTTCTCATCATTAATTTTCAGGAGTGTAGCCTTTACCTGCCTTCTAGCTTTTTCTAGCTATGGGGCAGAGCTGGACCAAACTTTGTGCTCTCTAATGCTTCAGGCAGAGGTAACTTAGCCACTGAACCAGAGGTGGCTGGCAGCCTAAGCACAAGCAGCATATAATAAAATTAAAAATCATTCGATTATGAAAATGGACATTTTTAATAGCATGCAAATTCCAAAGTTTCTTGTTCAAACAACCGCTTTGCAATTTATGATGCTGAGAAAATACATTTAACATATATTTTTTGTATTTTTAATACTTTTTACCTATGGCATTTGATTTATAAATTAGTTGGCAAATAAAGGATTTTTTCTTACAAACCTGTAAGATCATGCCTCGTAAGCTCTGGAAGAAATGAGAGGGCAAAATCCAAGGTCAGACTAAGACTTAAAGTGCCACATCGTTCTATTACTGATGAGCTCTTTATTGATTTTGGATCTCTTTTTTATTCAAAAGTATTAGTTTTGCACTTTATCCATTGTTTGTAGAATTGAGGAATATATCCCAAGCCTCCTTTGAAGAAAAACAAGAGCTAGTATTACCATCAAATAGATACATGGAGGGCTCAAATACTTAGATTAATCGTGTCCTTCATAGTGATGGGAGTGTAAGGTATTTTTAGCTAGCTGGACCTTATTGAGTGGTGATGTGAGCCGTATATTTATATTGTAGTCCACTCTCTTTCCATTCTCATTTACCTCTTGATAATGGTTGATATGGGAAAGCTACCTTAGCCTTAGATTAAGTTTACACACTGGTATAAAAAATCATGTAATTTTCACCCAAAGATAGTGGATAATTTTCAGCAATATTGTCATCCGTATGCAGTCTGTATGCTATGCATATGTCCATTTTTTTACATCCATAATGTCCGAATCGCATTTGTGTGTTTTTTTTTTGATCATCCATTGAAATACATAGAGGAGCCTCATCTTAAAAGCAGAATTTTTTTTCTACACAGACTGCTGCTCTGTGTATAAATTCATACTTGTCAACATACCCTTTCGCTAACATTGGTCTGTTTGCTGTCTGTGTGAGTTCCGTCATTATATGGACAGTAGTTAAATGAAAAATGTCAGTGTTAATGTATGCTTAAAGTAAATGTATACCTTTTATTTATGTAATTTTTCATTTTGTGTTGATTATTTTTAATACAGCTTACTGGTGGATGAAGCTTGTTTTTTTCTTATAAAAAGAGGCAAAATTTCCTGCATATGTAGTTTTAAAAAGAGAATTTGCAGACAACTAGTGATGAGTGAGCATGTTCTGTTAACCCTTTCGACGAGCATGCATCACATTTAATGCATGTGAGGCATTCCTCACATTTATTAAATCTGTCAAACAGTCACAAATCATGAGCACGGAGTGACTAAAACATAACACCCGAGCACGCTGAAGATTCTCGGAAAACACTCGACTATGCTCGTAAATCTCGAGTAACGAGCATTCTCGCTTATCACTACTGACAACATATAACTGCTATTAGAGGGATATTAGAAGCTTACTGTGTAAGAATATGGAAGTTCTGCCCACATTCCCCTTTAAGACATGTGTGTTGTTGTAATATATTTAAATTCGTGAATTGTTTAGTGACGTGTTATTAGTGAAAGTGTTGTGTTCTGCACAACAGTAGGGAGAGCTAGAGTTAATGATTGGGACTAACCTAGAGTGCAAAGGGATAAAGTGAAGGGACAGAAGGAGTTTGCTGTCAGGAGGGAGATAGGGCCCAGTGTGCTGCAGAAGCAGACTTATGGTCTGACCAGTGAGCAAAGCTGCATGAAGTGGGTGTCCCTGATGTCAGAGAAGACCGAGGGAACAGATAGCGTGATCCATGGAAAAGACAAGGAAAAGTGATAGAAGGGGTGAGTAATCCTCCGGAAAAAGGATCTGAGGCAGAAGGTCTCTAGTTTACAAGCCAAAGAGGTAACAGAACAAATCAGAGCAGGGAATGTGAGACAAAGAGAGTGCTCCGGATGGTAGTTCTGATGTGTCGACAAAATCCATAGTGACAGAAGTATCTCCCCTAAGGAGAAAAGGATACGGAACCAGGGAGTGATAAACAGGACTCTCACTTACTGCACTATAGTGCGTTATTGAGGACAAGGGAAGCACCCGAAGCACTATGCTGGGTTGTGGTGAAGGCAGAGGAACTAACTGAGACAGAACGGAATGAGTTTAAAGGCTTGTCCAGTACTTTTAAAAATATGCTAATGTGTTTTAATGATAAATAGAAGCTTTTTTCTAATTACCTCCTGGTGCTGTTTCTGCCCGTGAGTGGCCCTATCGGTGGCCACTCACAGGCAGCACGTGACCTCCCCGCTGATGTCACGTCAAGTGAGGCGTGACTCAGCGCTGGGGTCCCCATAGTGGCTGCTGGGTTGTGGGCGGGGTTACTCCCCGAGTCACACCCAGCATCCACCGCTCGCTTTCCCAATGAATGGGGACAGGGAGGGCGCACGGTGGATGCCGGGTGTGACGCGCGGGATAACCCCGCCCATAACCCAGCAGCCACGGGTGGAATGCGGAAGAGGGACCCTCGGCTGCAGCCTGGACTTGTCGTGACTTCAGCGGATGTCAGAGCCTGCTGCAGTCAGAGGTCAAATGCTGCCTGTGAGCGGCCACCGATAGCGCTGCTCACAGGCAGAAACAGCACCAGGAGGTAATTAGATAGAAGATTCTACTTATCATTAAAACACATTGGCATATTTTTAAAAGTAAAGTGCTGGACAACCCCTTTAAGGAAGGAGAGAAAGAATGTGTATAAAAATGTTCTATGTGTTATGAGAAATATCCACGAAGATTTGCACCCGCTATCCAATTTACATACTCTTCCCTACGTTATTGTTCAGTATAAAAAAAAATTTATTTTTGAGTAGTGGTCTCCCTCATTGATATCTACAACATATTGCCCTGGCCAGCTGAAGTCACTGGCATCATGCGACCTGCAAGGGTGTAGCGCACCCCATAGACAAAGTCCACACACCCATCCACGACCCCCCATTTTAATTCACATAACATGTCAGGGCATGGAAGACGAGACCGTCGCACATGGTTGCCTCCCCCCATCACGTTACAACTGCTTGCTGTGTTATTATTGAGTTCAGCAATATTCAAATCCTAAAGTCCCTCTAGTGACATTGACAAGCAATCAGCCTGTTTTGTTATATAGGGGTTTTCAGGATTGTAACATTAGTTGCCTGTTATATCGCTATGCTATTGATTTCTGAAAGATGGAGATCCATCTCTTGCATTAATCTGCTGAGTTGGAAGTTGTTACAGTAAGCTGCAGTGCCAGACACAATCCCATGTGGCACAGTGTGATGGTATAGTGTGTGTAATAAACATTTAATAAATCATTTTTAAGAATTTGAAAAAATGTGAAAATAAAAGAACCAAAAATGAAATTAAAAGCTTTTATTAATAAAAAATGGTTTATTTGTACAAAAAATAACCATTAGCAAAAATAACAAATATTTGATATTGCTGCATTTGTAATGACCCATATTGTAAAACTATATTATTTTCCACACATTAAAAAATGCCACAATTGTTGTTTTTGTTAATCTTCCTAAAAAAAATGAGCAAAAAGTGATAAAAAGTCACGCGTTCCAAAATTGTACCAATAAAAACTACAGCTTATTAAACAAATAAACAAGCCATTAGACAGCTCATAGACTGAAAAATAAAATCGTTTGGGATGTTACAATATAACAAAAAAAGATTTTTTTTTAGAAAAAATACCTTCTTTTTCTTAAAAAAGTTATAAATTGGATATTATCACAATCAGATTGACCTGTAGAATTAAGTTAATATGTCAATCATACTGTAAATTGAACTCTGTAAAAAATAATTAACAAAAAAAGAATCAAAATAATCCAAAATTTTTTTATACTTAAAATGGTGATAAAAAAAGTTTTTCTTTTTACAAGTAATTTCTTGTGCAAAAGCAGCTAATAACAAAAACAATAAAATTATAAAATTTTTTGCTCAAACTGCCTCACTAATAGTTTAATTAAAAGTGATCAAAAGCTTGCATCTGTAAAAAAATAACACCATTGAAAACTACAGGTTGGCACATAAAAAATCAAATAGCGATGATACTGGTCCACAAATGGAAAATTATGAAACTTATGGCTCTCAGAAAATGGAGACCTAAAAATTATTTATTTTCCAGAGAATATTTGTTCATTGTACCAAAGTAATAACAAATAAAGATAACTATAGAAATTTGGTATTGCTCTAATCGTGCTGAGCATAGCAAACAATGTAAAAAATTAAAACATTAAAAAATTATGGCAGAATTGCTTTTTTTTTTTTATTAATTCCCATAAAAAGTACATAAAAGTTTGTTAATAATCATATGCACCCGAAAATGACTTTACAGACAAAAACTCATCCTGAAAAATACAATCACTCATACGACTGTCGTTGAAAAAATAAAAAAGTTATGGAGCCAGTAAATCCACAAAAAGTGGAAAAAAAATTGTCTGTCATAAAGACCGACTTCACGGGGATATCGCAACAGAGTGGGGTTAGACAATCACAATGTCTCATTACACGAACTTCTTTACTTATTAGAACTGCTTCACCATCCTTTTAAGCAGTGCAGGTTTCATTACTGTCATGGCAAGGGTCAATCAGTTCAGTTGATCTCCTGGTGCTCCCCATCCTGAATAATCTCAGCTGTTCAGTGTTGGCCACTCCCCTCTGGTATATGTGCTGGTCACTGGCACTTATAAGTTGCTAATGATAGTTCTTACTTCCTGGTTTGGTGCTGAAAGAGAAAGTTTAGTGTTTGGAGTGGGTGTTTGGATAGTTTTTCTGGAGATTGCTGCGTGGAGTTGGTTTGAATTTTTTTCCTTATTCTCTTACATTTGATTTCCCCTTCCCATACCTCCCCTGTTTCCCACTCTGTTGTTTTGTTAGTGTATTTGTATGATTGTAGTTTTCTTTTATCCCTGTTTGTTAACCTTTTCTGTCTGGTTAGTGTTTTTTCCTATACATTTCAGCTCCTCACCTCCCTGGGTGGGGGTGGGAGCAGATAAGGGTTAAATTCGGAGCATAGGTAGGTATGAGAACCCTGCATCTCCACCTTCAGGAGTAATCTGGGGGACAGGGATGGACTAGGGAGCCCCTAGTTTGAGGAATCGGGTAGGTGCCCACAGTTCCTTGACACTACGTAAAAGCCAAAACTTGCTGTCATGCCAAAGGGGTTAAGGATGAGAGAGTGTGCAAAAATTTCAATGCATGGATTTTCTTGAAATTTACCAGGAATTTGATTCAAATGGAACATATTTGATCATAGATAATAATGAATAATTAAAAAAAAATGAAAAACAAAAGATATACATTAGGTTAGCAAATTAATTGTATGTACTGTAATTTTTAAATACTCAAGATTTCTTTTCATTATCTATTATCAATACACCCTGATCGTGTTCTTTTTAACCCCTACACGACGGGGCCAATCTCTGTTTTTGCGTATTTGTTTTTAACTCCTTTTCTTCCCAGAGCCATAGCTTTTATATTTTTCTGATCATATGGACGTATGGAGGCTAGTTTTTTGCGACATGAGTTGTACTTTGGAATCACTCCATTATTTTTACCATATAGTGTACTGGAAAATTGGAAAAATAATCCAAGTGGGGAGAAATTGTGAAAAAACGCAATTCTGAAATTGTTTATTGGAATTGTTTTTACAGTATATATTTTGTTGTAAAAATTACCTAACAATATGATTCTGCTCATCAGTACGATTATGGCCATAGCAAACATGTCCAGTAATTTTATTATTTTCGCGGTAAAAAAAAAATCAGAAGTTTGCAATAAAAAATTTCTCTGTTTGTGTTGTCATTTTCCGAGAACTGTAATGTGTTTATCATTCGATGAAGATGTGTGATGGCTTATTTATTTTTATTTTTTTTTGGCGTGAGATGTCATTTTTTTTGTTACGCTTTTGGGATAGATGTGATGCTTTGATTGATTGTAACAGCATTTTTATGGTAAAATTAAATTTTGGTGTTCTTGATTTTTTTTCCGTTTACAGTGTGTTTACCGATTTGGTTAATTATTTTTATATTTTGATAGATTGGACTTTTCTGAACGTGGCGAGACCACATGTGTATTTTTTTATTTTTTAATATCTTTATTTTTATTGGATTCAAAGGATGGTGATTTGAACATTTATGAACTTTTTCTATTTTACTTTTCACTGTACTTGTTAGTCCCCTTAGTGAACTTAAGGCTGCGATTATCTGATGGTTTATTCTATATGCTGCATATAGCAAAAATCATTATCTCCTTTGAAACCCAGCCACAAGCAGGGTTTCAAGGGAGCTACGTAATGACAAGCATGAAGGTCTCAAGTAAACCCCCAGCTGTCATAGCAACCCATCGGCGATCAACAATCCCGTCATGAGAGCGCCGATGGGCAAATGGAATGATGCTCCCCTATGCCGACGGTTGTGAAATGCCGCTGTGAGAGTTTGACAGTGGACAGGTTAACAATCGCGAGTGGAATCCCGCTCCACCTGTGATTGTTACAGGCAGGTCCTGGCTGTAACATGAAGCCACGATTTGCCGGGTATGGCGTGGGCTTACCTTGCAAGCCAGGTCCATACACCCACTTCAAGCTTGCGCCGTATATGTATGGCAAATGACATGAAGGGGTTAAAAATGTACAAATAATAACTGTTTTGGCCATTGGAAACATTTGGGCACACGCGATCAAGGCTAAACTATATTGCTCATGGTGGTGTAATATTGGAGAGAAGACATGACATAACATCCTACTGTGCTATAGATCTTTTTTGATAAATACTATATATACATATTTTCAGTACACATATTGCTGCTGGGCACAATAAAGAGTATCTTTAACCATTAGAGCTCTAGGGTGCAGTTAGCAGTGTCTCAGCTTTTAAAAAAGTAAATAAGAGAAGCCCTCGTTCCTGTGGGGCGCCGAGGCTTCTGCTTAGTCAGCCTTATAAATAAGTACTTTCAAGCAGTATAATGCATTCACTACTGTTCCACATGAACAGATGTTTCATCTAACACCTCTCAATAAATAAAAAATATATATTGATGCCAGCAATTAATATGCATTCTCTGCTGCCAAGGGATTGCTGCTGACTGGATGATTCCATATTTTAGTGTAAATCCCTTTATAGACATAACATTGAAGAACATCCCAAAGTGATTAACTCTGACATAACGATTCATTTCCAATATTCTTTAACGCTATGGCTATAAAGTGATTTCCTTTTACATAGGAAATCCCTTTTTAGAAGGAAATCCCCTTGGTAGCTCTCAGCATAATAATTGGTTTCAACATAAAAGTATACCACCGATAATAAAACATAGAAGGGCATTTTGTTACAATTTCTGCATAACGAATTGAACGGTTTGTCCGTGACTTTTAATTTCCCTTATGGGGCTAATAACTTACTGGCAGGTAGTTGCTAACCACCTGCCTGTTCTGCCATGCAGCGATCTATCCTGGGTCAGGTGGCAATTTTTCCTGCTTGCTTTGACCTCACGTCGATAGAGCAGCTCCTTCTCTTCTGCTCTGCTCTGTCTACAGGGCGTCATTGCAGATATCATGTTGATTGACAGCTGGCTCCCTGTAGTTAGGCAGTAGGTGTGCAAAGTGCTAGACAGGATACTACAGGATACTATTGACAGGAGAGGTGACAAATAAAGATGCTATAACAAGCAGTTATGTATTTAGAAGTGTGTATTCATCAGAGTGTATCCAGTCTCATTGAGAATGAAACAAAAACTGTAATAAATTGGAAAGTGTCAAAAAAGTATTGAAGGTGTCAGTAAAGTGTTGCAACTGTCAGCCTATTACTGTAAATACTTCTGTTTAAATAAACCTATTACTTCTTGAGAGATTGTTGAAACCATCAAGCTTATAGCCTCAGGTGGGACTATGCAACCATCAAGCTTGTTGGCTCTCTGAAAGTAAAGCTGTTGCACCATAACCACCCCTTACAAGGCCTAATATGACTCAGTGTCATGCAATTCCTTCAAAATTGTAATTATCTTTTATTCTTTTCAATCTGATGCTAATTATAGTATATACAAATGTGCATAAACAATGTATCCCAAAAAAATTGCACCAAACCATGCAAAGTGGCATAGAATGGAATCAGGCGGAGTGAGGATAGGAAAAAAAAATTTGCTTTTAGAAGACAGGGTGTGAGGTGCAGCACCGAGGATTACTAGAAGCAGACAGGGGCAAATGATACTGTAGCTAACCCATAAGATAGCTACAGAGCATGGGAATAAAATAGTGAGGAGTATTGAAAAAATATACTAATTTTCAAGTCAGGTTATTGATCACTATGCTAGCATAGCTTGAATGTGCAAATGCTGGTACTATGAAATTTGTCTATTCTGTGGAATTTTCATTGAAATCTAAATCCATCATTATTAATATATTAAAGTGTTACATTTCTAATTTCATGAACTGCAGCACAGGTGAATCGAATAATATTACACTATGATACATTCAGATTCTTTGGTTGGGATCATTTAAGAACTAGGATGGATATGAAATAATAATGCAGAAGATTTCCATTCCACTTACATTAACACAAAATTGATGGAAGTCAAATATATTAAACTATAGTTACTTTTTCTCTTGAATGCTGCGTGACCCTGTATGAAAGGCTAGCTTTGCAGATTACCTAATGCCTTATAAAAATTGTATAAACTTACTAAGTTTTACTTTAAAAGTGTTTCCTACTTTTCTGCATGTAAATTTTAATCCAAGTAATGTTTATTGAAATATCTTGCAATTTGTCAAAATACTTGAAAGAAGAGGTGATTAAATCAATCCGTGAAGGATTGAGTTTGAGTTGAATTTCTTGAAATCCACAGTTTTGTACGAATTCAAACAATCTGTTATAAGATTTGAGGTTCGCATGAAAACATAAATGCCCAGAGCCATTTTACAAATGCTAAGCACTCAGTGAGTAATGCCCGGCAGCAATCCGATCACATAATATAACACACCAATTCAGGGGGACTATCACAGGCAGTATAAAACGTAGGTGCTGGCCAAAGAGCGTCATTTTATGCCTGTATTGAGTAGTGATAGCAGCGCTCAGAACACAGATGATAGGGATATCCTGAATAAAGGCTGAATGCGTCTGTGATGATGTACAAAATTGAAAATGGGAGTGATAGTCTCAGTCTTTGAATAGAAATTCAAGATTTAAGTGATATACAGTGAATTGTTGTAGCAGCCTCACCATCACCACTCAATGTTTGACTGGTTATTAATACACAGTGATATACGGCAGCAACAGCCCCTTATATGCTGTTTTTTATTTTGTTTTCACTCAGCCAAAGCAAGCAATGGTATTATTAAACCACTCATTGAAACTAAATCTGAATTCAAGGGTTGCTTCTGTTTTGAAATAAAAGTGTGATCCTTGTGTTTTGGGATCTGCTTTTTTTTTTAAAGATCTCCTAAAATTTCTTTTAAATCTCCCAAATCCTGAAACTTAAGCACAATAGTTTACCCACAAAAGAGTGCACAATGTTTAAAATATTTTTTTGAGCCCGTTTCATTGCTTGAACTGTCTAATATTAGATTCATACTAGTGATGCTTGGCACTGCTCGGTACTCTATCGTGGATCCTGATGCTCGGTATTCAATCGATTATCCGGGTACTTGGGCGCCATGCTCGATTCCCCACCCCACATGTTTTGTGTCTGATTTTCACCCACTAAACACGTAGGGGTTGCCTGCCAATCATGATAATGCCGTAGCCATGTTGGCTATGGGAATTACTGTGATTGTCCATTCGTATAGTGTCATTGGGTCTATATAAGACCCGGTGACGCCATGTTCGGCACATTATACCTGGAAATAGTGTAGAGAGAATTTCTGCTGCAGAAATGTGTTATATAGCGTTACAGTGCCTGGTGCAACATTAAACCAACAGTCCTTTTCAGGGCTAATTGAAATAGATTCTATTCTATAGTACCGCTCCTAGCTGCAATTAATGTAAGATTAACTGCTGAAGTAGGGATAGTGTATTAGAGGCTTTTAGGCAGGGTTCATTGCGTTACAGTGTTTGGTGTTACCACGTACAACCAAAAGTCCTTTCAGGGCCAATTTAAATCGATTCTATTCTTTAATAATATCGCTCTTATCTGTAATTTGTGTAACATTAGCTTGTGGAGTTTGGATAGTGTATTAGAGGCATTTAGGCAGGGTTCATGGCATTACAGTCCTTAGTGCTGCCAAAAAACAAAAGTCCTTTTATGGCCAATTTAAATAGATTATTTTATCTAATAATACTGCTCTTAGCTATGTACATAATTTAAAATGCACAAGGCGTGAGGTAAGGGACAGGGAAGTGGACGTTCTGTTAATGGTGCACACAAAGGCTGAGGCCGTGGGACATGTGAAGCTGTGCTCTGCATGTGATCTGCAGCACTGCAACAGGCAGGAAGAGGCAGTGGAGTGGCCAGAGGGAGAAGGCAGTCAACTGTTCTTCAGAGCACCTGCACGCGGCCAGATCCCAGGCCAAGAGCTAGGTGTTCCCCAGTCTGGTAATTTTTTACAGAAAGTGCAGAAGATAAGAAAACAGTCATTTGCAACCTGTGCTGTACCAAGCTCAGCAGGGGCCAGAGCACTCCTAGTCTGACCACCACCAGCATGCTCAGGAACATGTCATCCAAGCCCCTGACTAGGTGGGCCGAACACATGGGTCTACAATCAGTGCCTGCGCGTGATACCACTGCCTTATCCCTTATGCTATGTTCTTGCCAATCCCCTGTCCATCATACAGGCACAGATGCTTCCTACCCTGCACCTGTCATTACACATTTCCAGGCACAATCAACAACCACGTCCAATTTGTTGTCCCAGCGTAGCGTTCAGCTGTTGCTATCCCGGGCCAAGACCCAGCCACCTACCCACAGGCCCAAACACTAAGCTGTGCCCGCCTTACACCATGTGTCCCATATCATCACCCATGGCCTGACCACTGTAGTTACTGAGAAGGTCCATTTAACCACCGATATGTCGACAAGTGCTTTTGGCCAGGTACGCTACATTTCCCTGATGGCACACGGGTGAACCTTGTGGAGTCTGGTACCGATTCGGACCCTGAGATGGCATACATGGTACAAATGTCTAGAATTGCAGTCCCAAGTTCCATCAGTGTTTCTCCCTCCTCATATGCCAGTTCCTTCATCCCCTGCTCCTCCATATCTTCCATCTCAGAATTAATGTCGATATCAGTCACAAGCTGGAAGCACTGCAGCACTTCCTCTGTGAAGCGGCTCTGTTTAAACTCATATCTTTACGTAACAAACAGCACACCCCCGCAGAGTTGCTGAAAGATCCAACAGACCAGACTTATTTGTGGCTCTCGACGCTGAACCTACAACCATGGCATGGTCGTGTGCAGGGCTGCCACCAGGAATTTCAGGAACCCATTCTTGAAAATTTTAAGAGCCCCCTTGAGACTCCGCCCAGGCTTCACCCCTCAAACCTTCAGCAGACCCACCACCCACTCTTGAAAAAAGTCCACTTCTGCATCATGTCCTAGGGAAGCTTTAAATGTATTACACATAATACAGTATACATTTAAAGCTTCCCTAGGCTGGTGATCACAGTTTGGGACCCAGTCCTTTGTCTGCCCTTATTCACTCATTGAGGTCAACTTTGACACATGGTAAGGTTTATAATAAAAAACCTGGGAGTCTGAACTGAAACATAAATTGATGTGCATGCAAAATGTAAATGCATGTTCACATAAGGCCACTAGACAGAGAAAAACCAAAGACAAGCAAAATACCCAAATAACTGGAAGTAAATGGATAAATCGCAAGTGCATAAAAATAATGATAAATAATAAAGGGTATTTAGTTAACATAATTTTGATCAAAATAATGTAAAAGCCATCCTACCACGTCACGGCAACCCTTATGGGACAGTCCTAACTCTAATATTAAAACCTTACCATTTGTCAAGTGACATACATATGGATAAGGGTAGAGAAACTGAACCCTAGTAGATGCATGGACCTGAGAGGCAGAATGAACCTTTCAGCTCAGACAAAGGGCGGCCACACCCTTATATGCACTGAAGCACACTAAACTACAAAGAAAAAACCTGGGAGTCTGAACTGAAACGTAAATTGATGTGCATGCAAAATGTAAATGCATGTTCACATAAGGCCATTAGATAGTGTAGAACTATCCCAAACGTGTTCACCTTGTCGATGATGGGATAGCTTATATACTATTTTTGATCCAAAACAGTGTTACTAAGAACCCTATTTTATTTAAATGCACTTGCTTTTTATTTATTTACAGCAGGGTTTATGTTCATTTTGCTTCCTGTAGTTTTTCCTGATTCATGGCCATTGTGAAACATGCATTTATGTGCTGCATGTATGCCAACTTAAACCAAGCTCAAATTTTGTGTCATATATCTATATATACACTGCTCAAAAAAAATAAAGGGAACACTTAAACAACAGAATATAACTCCAAGTACATCAAACTTCTGTGAAATCCACTTAGGAAGCAACACTGATTGACAATCAATTTCACATGCTGTTGTGCAAATGGAATAGACAATAGATGGAAATTATTGGCAATTATCAAGACACACTCAATAAAGGAGTGGTGGAGACCACAGACCACATCTCAGTACCAATGCTTTCTGGCTGATGTTTGGGTCACTTTGGAATGTTGGTTGTGCTTTCACACTCGTGGTAGCATGAGACGGACTCTACAACCCACAGAAGTTGCTCAGGTAGTGCAGCTCATCCAGGATGGCACATCAATGCGAGCTGTGGCAAGAAGGTTTGCTGTGTCTGTCAGCGTAGTGTCCAGAGGCTGGAGGCGCTACCAGGAGACAGGCCAGTACACCAGGAGACGTGGAGGGGGCCGTAGGAGGGCAACAACCCAGCAGTACCGCTACCTCCACCATTGTGCAAGGAGGAACAGGAGCAGCACTGCCAGAGCCCTGCAAAATGACCTCCAGCAGGCCAAAAATGTGCATGTGTCTGCAGAAACAGTTAGAAACCGACTCCATGAGGGTGGTATGAGGGTCCAACGTTGGGGGTTGTGCTCACAGCCCAAAACCGTGCAGGACGCTTGGCATTTGCCACAGAACACCATGATTGGCAAAGTCGCCACTGGCACCCTGTGCTCTTCACAGATGAAAGCACGTTCACACTGAGCACATGTGACAGACATGACAGAGTCTGGAGACCCCGTGGAGAGTGATCTGCTGCCTGCTACATTCTTCAGCATGACCGGTTTGGCAGTGGGTCAGTAATGGTGTGGGGTGACATTTCTTTGGAGGGCCGCACAGCCCTCCATGTGCTCACCAGAGGTAGCCTGACTGCCATTAGGTACCGAGATGAGATCCTCAGACCCCTTGTGAGACCATATGCTGGTGTGGTTGGCATGGGTTCCTCCTATTGCAGGACAATGCCAGACCTCATGTGGCTGGAGTGTGTCAGCAGTTCCTGCAAGATGAAGGTATTGAAGCTATGGACTGGCCCGCCCATTCCCAGGCCTGAATCCGATTGAGCACATCTAGGACATCATGTCTCGCTCCATACACCAACATCACGTTGCACCACAGACTGTCCAGGAGTTGGCGGATGCTTTAGTCCAAGTCTGGGAGGAGATCCCACAGGAGACCATCCGCAACTTCATCTGGAGCATGCCCAGGTGTTGTAGGGAGGTCATACAGGCACGTGGAGGCCACACACAATACTGAGCCTCATTTTGACTTGTTTTAAGGACATTACATCAAAGTTGGATCAGCCCGTAGTGTGTTTTTCCACTTTAATTTTGGGGGAGATTCCAATTCCAAGCCTCCATTGGTTAATAAATTTGATTTCCATTGATGATTTTTGTGTGATTTTGTTGTCAGCACATTCAACTTTGTACAGAACAAAGTATTCAGTGAGAATATTTCATTCATTCAGATCTTATATGTGTTATTTGAGTGTTCCCTTTATTTTTTTGAGCAGCGTATATATGTATACCTTTCCAGGGGTAAATGTTTTTCAGCCCTTGCACTTAGTGCATCGACTTTACCAGTCTTGGAGTCCTATTCCTTCCAAACGGTAAAAAAAAATTTCTGAGGCCCACATCTACATCTGTTCCAAGGTGTATTGCACCTTGAGTATAATTTTGAGTATTTATGTAAGCTAATATTCAACTAAACTACAAAAAAGAACACTTTTATGAGTTGTGGGGGTTCAACCTCCAAGATCCTCCAGCACCTCGCCACCCTCTTGTTAATCAGCACAATGAAAAGATAGCTGTGATTCTTGGAGTGCTATATCCCCTGCTGTGCATTCTATATAGGCACAGCTTTCATCTGTATGTGCAGTTGTTCTTAGGATGTCTATATATTTGAATGTGGTAAAAGGGGTATCAAAAAGTTATTCCCTAGCCATAGGCAGTGGAGAGCCCTGATCTCTGATTCTCAGAGTCTTATTCTGGGAATCACTTTGGGTCATCCCAGATCTTGCTATACTTTAGTGACTTCAGGAAACCTCTTTTAGGCTATGTGCCCACGATGCAGAAATGCTCAGGATTTTTTCCTGAGCGTTTCTGCATCTCCCTGGCAGAAAAAAACGCATGCGGATTGTACATGCGTTTTCCTGCCAGGGACAAGCGGATGTGAAGCGTTCTTCACATGCATTTCCGCATGCGGGAGTCAAGCGCTTTCCAAGCGATTTTAGCATCTCTTGGAAAGTGCTTGACAACTTGGTCTCACTATATAAATCCATAAAACAGCATGGATTTATGTAGTGTGACCCGAGAGAATGTCAAAAAATAAAAAATAAACCTATACTTACCTTCCGATGGCCCCTGATGTCTTGCTGCGCTCTTGTGCTGGCTGCCGGCAGATTGCGGTATGCTGTACTGAAGGACCTGCCATCACATGACTGTGACGTCACCGCAGGTCCTTCAGTCCTGCGCGATCTGTAGGCAAGCACAGGGAAGGAGTCCGGGGGCCGTCGGAAGGTGAATATAATCTTTGTTTTTTATTTTATTCTTTTTTTACAGCTTTTAGGGTACCTGGGTCTGGAGGAGAGTCTCCTGTCCTTCACACCTGGGTACCATCCGTACATTAGAACTCGCCAATTACGCAAGTACAGATGCAGTCTTGCGGAATTGGCGCGTTCTAAAGCAAGTCAATGGCGGCGAAAACGCAGCACTTCCGCAAAATATTTGGTAGTGCTGCGTTTTTCTCCGCAATGATAATCCGCAGCGGAAATTTCTGCAGCATGTGCACAGCACATGCGGATTATCATTGGGGGACATGGCAGGCCTTCTACCATGCGTTTTTTAAGCGTTTCTGCAGCGTTTTGCTGCTGCGGAAATGCTTAAAAAACGCATCGTGGGCACACAGCCTTAACCAAACACTTCAGTTCCAAGGACAGTCACCCTTTACAGGTGATACACTGTGCTCTATGCAACAAAAGGACACAGCGCTCTTGCATTTATCTAGGACCTGCAATGATAAATTCCAGAAGAACTCATTTAGAGGATGTATTCACTTTTCAACCATTGTTATTTAAATTCAAACCCATATGTCTTTATGATTAAAGACTAAAAATAAACATTGGCAAATAATAGGCAGTGGAGTCAAACAGTCCATGGGCCATTTGATACTAGAAGATATGTGCCCTAATCACAACATGGGATATATCCCTTTGAATGCTACAGTCAGCATTCTATCCTTATCAAAGGGACAATGCGTGCACATCGTCATGCAGCAACAACCTACCACTCATAACTAGTACCTTTCTATACATTGCCTTGCCATTAAAGTTCTAGTATTTTTCTTTTTTGACTCATCTGTTTAATTAGTATTTTCTCTAAAAGTTTAATTTCAATGCTTAAAATAACATTTTAGCCACAACAAATCCAACAGTTAAATGGTTCCATATGCTTTCAACGCATAAAACTTTCCTAACAAAGATTATAAATCCTTTTTATAACTTTATTCTGTCTTTTACAAGTCTGTAGAATAGCAGAAGTATATAAAGTATGGTACACTTCCACGTGTTATTTTTCACATTCCCACTAAATGCATTTGTTGAATGATTGCATCTGTTAGTGTATTCTGTATTTTGGAAGGTGCTAATGTATTGCAAGATTTTTTGTTGTGTTTTTTTGAGGTCTACATAAATGATAATGGAATAAAAATAACTTTTCTATGGATAACACTTAGATAATATTATCAGGCTAGATGTGCACTGGACGTAGTTCATGCTTATTGATATCCCCATTGCATTTTCAACTAGATTTGTATCTAGTTTCTATGCTAGATTTCTCATGACTGACGCATCAGATCTCTAAAAATAAAAGTATAATTTTTACTAAGGGACAAGTGCCTATGTAGATATATCACTACTCCCGTATGTAAAAACGTGCTGACAGATTTCCTCTGAAAATTAATTCATTTTGTTTTTACAATGTGTCAAATTGGATAAAAATTACATTATTTTGCATAAATATTTTTTAATGTAGTTGCTAACATACATTTACAAATATCCATGTGAGCTTATTAAAATATATGTTAGAAATTTCTTCCTTTTATACTATTTTGTTACAATATTATAAAATAAAGTAGATGTCACGTTTTGGATTTTAAAGTTATTTATCCTTGCGGGTAATGGTTTCCTGATCTTTATTTTCTGCCTGAAATGCTCTCGATAGACAATATAGCAAATCATTTGGCACTCATTTAGCATCCCATTTGCATGGAGCAATCACCGCCACTGTATATGACAGAATGAACGTTTGTACGATTGTTTGTCCCTATACAGCTTCATTATTGTTAGCAGCACTTTCTCTCATTACCTGAGCGGATGTGCTGAGACAAATGATGATGATTTTAATGTCAGCATAAAATATGCGATCAAACGACAAATGAGTGTTTAACGTTGAACGGTAGACGTGTTCGGTGAAATACTGCTTGTGGATGACTCTTACGAATAAAGCTGCTTACTATATAGAGTCATAAAAGAAAAAAAAACTAACTAAAAGTTTTATCAGCAAATAGATACTTTAGATCACTATAATGTTGGCTTGTCCAAGGAAATAAACTTTGTAGCTTAGGGAACATTTTAGTTAATAATGTATAAATATGTTAATATAACACAATTTGTACCCACTGTATGTGTGAATGCTTTTTCCTTATTTTACAAGTGTATTTTACGAGTATTTTTTTTTCTAAAATTGTCATCATTACACATTTTCTCAATATGAAATTATTTTAACAGCTAGCAAAAAAAGTAATTTGGAATCCAGTATAAAACCATTTTCCAACCCAATGCTTTTGCAGAAATATTTGAAGGATATAAATGAGATGGATACTTTTATGTATAATGCATAGGTATAATGCTGAATTTGCACTATATTTTAACACTAGAAGATATTTAATAACCAAACAAGTTTCCGGTATAGTTCTATTAAACCATTGGTCATATTAAGATTGATAATGGACCGTCTAGCAAATATTTAGGGTTCATTATTCTCCAATCATGTCATTATTATGCAATTGTAAGCGTTTTCCCTCCGTTTCAGCAACTTCATTTTGGGAACATTTTATCATTTTTTCATAGTATTGTTTTGTAAAATTGTGGTATTGGTGAAGGAAGTCTCTTCCTTCTGGAACTAAAATAGTTAAGAAGTGTGTTTCCAAGAGTTAGATCTCTGGGCTGCAGTTAAGTCCAGTTAAGGGGTTAGCTGTGATTATTCAGACCAGTAAAGGGAGAGGGAACCCAGTGCTATGGTTGAGCACATGATGTGAATAAATGTTTTGTTCCTGATATGTTTCCTTGTGTGCTGTAGTACTAGCAACCAGCCACAAATGTCACTGTCTAGAATGCAGAGGACAGGTGAAGTTTGCCAGTAGCATTTCAGGCATTTAGGGCAGTGAGAGAGTTAACTGTGTGTGAGGACAGCCCATAGAAGGTGGGTACTTGAGGAAATCTCGGGTTAGTTCTCAAAAGAGGGACGTGGGTAGTAGTGTATAGTGCTTGAGAAAGGACAGACAGGCTTCATATACTGGCTGCTAGGGTAAACGTGGGCCCCGTATCTCAGCTAGTGGATCATCAGACAAAGGAATCTCCTCACAAGAGTCCCCTTAGCTGGCCTGGGAACCTCAAGAGAGTCATTGAGGACCCAGGGGCAAATTCTGTCTGCAGGCTGCAGAAGAAGTTAGGACTCAAGTCTAAGACGTGGGGAGAACTAGGATCCAAATATACTGTCACTGATGAAGAAGATTCTCTACGGCTAGAGAACTAGGCAACAAATATTTATATCTGCCTGTAAATATTGTAAATATTCCTACTTCCCAAGTAAAGTCCCAGTTATTGTTATGAACTTTGTGTCCTCTGAATTCATTGCTGCCCTGGTTCCAGAAGAGAAATGCCTGGAGGCAGAAGCGACCAGCTTGTCAGAAGTAAGTGGAAGGCACCACACACACCGCAGCACATCAGAGGGAGGACACACTTTACCTGTAAGGTGCCAGAGCGAGTATGGGCTACAGCTCGCCCACGACTACGTCGCTGGGGCACCCTACGAAATGACCTTCATCCATATCATTTATAAACCCATTTTTCTAGAAATGATGACATGAATTTGCAAATAAAGTGACTAAAATAACAATAGACTGATTGCCTGTGAACAGTCACCATGTCAATTCTATGAGGCAGAAGTTTAGAACGATCACTTTGTAATTTTAGCCAGGCACAATAAAATGTTCCTGCATGTAAATACAGAAACAGAGTGCAAAGTGTTTTGTCTGTGCCAGCATTACTGGAATTACAAATATAAAATGAAAAATGGAATAAACAAGGTGATAATATTCTTAAATCGAGAATGGAGGTAAATTCTCCTTTATGGTCATACGTAATCCTCAGAGAATATTAATATACATGCCAAATCTGCATCTCTAAGAAAAAAGGCAAATGTGGCTTATTAAAAAAGTTGCTCACCTTTTTTTCTCTTCACTTTTCTACCCTTTTTCTAGGTGCTAATACCACTATTACACTATATAGAAGAGTTTGACTCCAGAGTTTTCAGACCATACTGTTTGCTACTGGCGTATAGTTAGGGTGGCTTTGGAGCACTCAATTATTTATATGAAAAGTGATTTCTCAACTGTGACACCATTCACTGGTAGTTGGAAGGAGTGGAAGATGGCTAGCACCCGTTTTAGAAATTTGCTGATATGACTTAATGCTATATTTGTATGTTGAATATATAGAAATATATGAAGCAGTCACGCTCAAGTCAATAGACCTGAGGAAGTCCATGCTTTGTAGTCCGATCTCAGATCAACTTGTACTGATGTCTGAATGCACCGTTTCGGAAAGTGTGGCTACTGGGATAAAATGAACTTCTTTCGTCCTGGGAGCCCCTGGCTTTCAGTCATAGGGGTATGAATAGAACATGCACCAACTCATTGATTGACAAATCTGTCTGCACAGATGAGTTGAAGTGTAGAGCGGCATGGGGCAATAGCCGTGGGTGAGGCAATCGTTTCCTCCTGGCTGGGTGTGTGAGTTTGTGCTGTGAGGCCCCTGCGCCCGTGAAGGCCGTCTGTAGCCAGTGATGTTTGCTGGCCAGGACCATAGGTTCCATAGTTCTATAAAAGAGATTCCAGTTCTAATACACAATCTTTACTGATTGGTAACTTAGTAAGGGGCAGCGGGTACAAAGTCTTATGGATTTTTCTTTTACAGTGAGAAGCATTTTCACTAACACACTATTCTTTCTCCAGGGCCGGTGAAGCACACTGTTTCGCCCTACTTCGTCACAACCCAGCTTGTCGCTACAGTCCTGATCAGCAAGTTTTTCTTCTCGCTTAGCAGTTCTGTGTCCTATTTCTTCCAATACTGGAGCCCTGGATCTACCACTCACACCCCAATAGTCCTACGAACTCAGTCCTGTTTAGGTTTGTTACTTTCGGCTAATTGCAAGCTCAGGGTTTTTCAGGAGTATTTGTCCAATCAAAGGACCTCTTTCTGGGAGGCCACTGTTAGAACCCTCCTGTTTGTTTTTTCCATCTTGTGTTTTGCGGTCACGTGACCATCTGCCTTTATATTCCAGCTCCGCCCTTTTGGCTGTGCTGGACTTCAGTGTTTGACTGTTTCTCTAGCCAGGTGCTTCGGTGCCTTTCTCTGTCAGTTCGCTTGGTCCTTCTGGGACCTCTAGTACCTTTTTGTCAGTTTGTCTTTTTGTGTTCTGCAACAACTTTTCTGTTTCAGAGATGTCCCATTTTTGTCCCAGTCCTTAGTTCTTTTAGGGACCCCTCCCCTTATGCTATAGGTCTTCGTTCAGACTAGCCGAGGACTAAGGCGGGTCTGTTCGCTAGGAACAGTCAACCCACTACATCATAGGGATTCAGCTTAGTCTTACTGTATGGATAGCTTCCCCTATCTTTCCTTAGTACTTGTTGCAGATCATAACAGTATGTCCAGCCCAAAAATTTAAAAGGAAAAAAATTCGGGGATCAGTATGGTTTCTGTCCATGATTTGGCTCAACGCTTGCAGGGATTGTCTCTGGAGGTGGCCGAGCTACATCAACATGTGAGTAGCTGTTCTGGAGCGCATTTTGTGGAACCCAAGGTATTACTGCCTGATGTTTTTTATGGTAAACAGCAAGATTTTTTTTCCTTTAAAAATGCTTGTTTGTTATATTTTCGTTTGAGACCAAGGTCTTCTGGGAATGAATCACAGCGCATTGATTTTATTATGTCACTTTTGCGTAATGAACCACGGGGGTGGGCCTTTTCTCTCCAACCTAATGACCCGTGTTTAAGGTCTGTAGAAGAATTTTTTTCTGCTGTGGGGCTATTATATGACGATCCTGATAGAACCTCATCTGCTGAGGCATAACTCAGGCATTTGAATCAGGGGTCAGGTGAAGTTGAAAATTATTGCACACACTTCAGGAGATGGGCTTCAGAAGTCAAATGGAATGATCCTGCGCTGAAATGTTTATTTCTTGCGGGTCTGAGTGAAAGGGTTAAGGATCTGCTAATTGCATTCACCGCACCTGAGACTCTGCAGGATGCCATGCAATTAGCTGTTCGTGTGGACAGGAGACTGAGATCCAGGGTGAATGAGGTAAAGACTCATGTAATGTCTGGTCCTAGTCTCCAGAAAATCTGCTCTGACGGCGGAAAATCGATGGAGGTTGGGGCGATGTCACTCCACTCTCAGGAAAGAGACCGGAGGTTCACCGAGGGATTGTGTCTTTATTGTGGTAAAACTGACCATTTGATTAAGTATTGTGGGCTTCGTTTAAGTAAAGAAAAAAAAAAGTCAGTTACGCCCGTATAGCTGGTTTCCGCTCTGCAGGAGTATTTCTTTCTGGGTGCACTACTTTGCAGGAAAATTTGATTGAATTTCAGGTATTTGTGGATTGTGGTTCAACACTTAATGTGATTGATAAAGGGGTTTTGGATAACCTTAAATTGAAATCCAAACCTTTGTCATCACCTATTTCTGTGATTGCAATTGATAACACTCCCTTGAAATGTATTACTCACAAGGTTGCTGCATTTCCCCTCACTATCAATGGAGTTCACCAAGAAATTTTGGACTTGGTTGTATTAGATCATTTACCCTCGACGGTCTTTTTAGGTTTGCCTTGGTTAAAACTGCACAATCCTTTGCTGGACTGGTCTACTAATGTGATTAAGTCTAGGAGTCTGAAGTGCTATGATAAATGTTGTAATGGTCGCATTGTGGCTGTGGAAAAAGGGGAATTACCTGTACCTATTCAAGATTTTTGGAGGTTTATTTCAGAGGAGGAGTCGCAAGTTTTACCTCCTCATAGGGATTATGATTGCGCCATTGAGTTTGTTCCTGGAGCTACTCTTCCCAAGAGTCGCTTGATTAATCTGACTATTCCTGAAAGAAAGGCCTTGGAGGAGTACATACAGACTAGCCTGGCTGCTGGTCACATTAGACCTTCTAAGTCGCCTGTGGCAGTTGGATTCTTCTTTGTTAAAAAAAAGGACGGGGGTTTACGTCCATGTCTGGATTTTCGTGAAATTAATAAGATTACCGTACGCAATTCCTACCCATTGCCGTTAATTCCTGACTTGTTTAACCAGCTGGTGGGGGCCAAGTGGTTCTCTAAAATTGATCTCCGGGGGGCATACAATTTATTATGAGTGAAGGAGGGTGATGAATGGAAAACTGATTTTAACACTCCGGTAGGTCATTTTGAGAATCTTGTGATGCCTTTTGGTCTTACCAATGCACCTGCATTTTTTCAGAACCTTATTAATGACACCTTAAGACCTTTGATTGGTAAGAATGTGGTTGTGTATTTGGATGACATTTTGATTTATTCACCAGATTTAGAGTCCTATTGGCAGAGTGTACGTGAAGTTTTGCAGTTATTGAGTGATAATTCACTTTTTGCTAAGCTGGAGAAATGTGAGTTCGCTGTGCAGAAAATTAGTTTTTTGGGCTACATTGTCTCCAGCGAGGGCTTTGAGATGGACCCGGAGAAGGTTAAGGCTGTGCAGGAATGGCCTAGGCCTATTGGTTTGAAATCTATACAGAGATTTTTCGGTTTTGCCAATCATTACAGGAAATTCATTAAGAATTTTTCTATAATTGTTAAACCTCTGACCAATCTCACCAGGAAAGGTGCGAATACGGTCCAGTGGACTACTGAGGCCATTGTAACATTTGAGTTTCTCAAAGAGAGGTTCAGTTCTGCCCCTATCCTTATGCAGCCTGATCAGACAAGCGTTTTTTGGTCGAGGTCAATGCTTCATCGGTGGGGGTCGGAGCAGTTTTGTCCCAGGAGAACAAGGATAGATTAAATCCTTGTGCCTTCTTTTCGAAAAATTTTTCGGAAACCGATCTGAATTATGATGTTGGAAATCGGGAGTTGCTGGCTATTAAACTTGCATTTGAACATTGGTGTCATTTTTTGGAAGGCGCTAGATTTCCTATTCAGGTTTTCACAGATCATAAGAATTTGATCTATCTGGATGCTGCCAAGCGCTTGAATGCCCGTCAAGCTAGGTGGGCACTTTTTTTTTCTCGGTTTCATTTTTCTGTTACCTATTTCCCTGTTACTAAGAATGTTAAAGGCGATGCTTTATCTCGCAGCTTCTCTCCTACAGTCGGTGCCGAGGAGGAGGAGACCCTTTTTTATTGAACGGAGCTGTGGTGGTGGCATTGGACTCCATTTTGAAGAATGGGATTCTGAAAGCTCAAGATGATGCTCCATCTAGCACTCCCCATGGGAGGTTGTTCGTGCCTAGAGCCTTTAGGAGAGATTTGTTTGTGGAGTGTCATGAGTCTCGGTTGGCAGGTCATCCAGGAATTTCGGAGACTAAGAGACTTATCTGTCGCAGTTTTTGGTGGCCTGGATGGCAGAAGGAAATCATCAAGTGAGTGCGTCATTGTACTGTGTGTGCTAGGTCAAAGGCTTCACATACGCCTGCTGTGGGGTTGCTTTGCCCTCTGGAGTTTCCTAGTGCGCCTTGGACGCATCTCACAATGGATTTTATTACTGATCTTCCTGTGTCCGAGGGTTTTACTGTCATCTGGGTGGTCGTGGACTGTTTTAGTAAAATGTGTCGTTTGGTTCCATTCATTAAGTTGCCCTGCGCCAAGACACTCGCTAAGGCGTTTGTTAAGGAGATTGTCAAGCTCCATGGCATTCCCACCGATATTGTTTCTGATAAAGGACCTCAGTTTGTGGCTAACTTTTGTTGTGCTTATTGTGACAGGTTGGGAGTCCATTTGTCATTTTTGTCTGGTTATCATCCTGAGTCTAATGGACAGACTGAAATAAAGAACCAGGATGTTGAACATTTTTTTGCGTTGTTTTGTGGCAGACAATCAAGAGGTGTGGTCTGAGTTTCTGCCTCTCGCAGAATTTGCTCTTAACAATCATACATCCTCCTCTGCTGGGTGTTCTCCGTTTTTTGTTGTACTGGGAGACATCCATCTTTTGGTTCGTTCTCCAAATTAGGGTCTGCGGTGCCGGAGGAGGAGAATTTTTCCGGTGGTTTGGAGAGAATTTTGACTAATGAACATTGCAACCTTCAAGAGGCTAATAAGAAGTCCAAGAAGTATTTTGACAGGAAACGTAAGGAGGTTTTGTTTACTGTAGGTGACATGGTTTGGTTGTCCTCAAAGAACCTGCAGTTGAGGATTCCCTCTAAAAAACTGGGTCCTAAGTTTGTGGGTCCATTTAAAGTGCTTCAGGTTGTTAACCCATCTGCTATTAGGTTGGATGTCCCTACTTACTGGAAGATTATCCTGTGTTTCATGTTTCCTTGTTGAAAAAGGCTGATTCATCAGATAGGGACGCCACTGTCACAGTTCCTCCTGTGGTGGAAGACGGCGAACATAAAATTTCTCGTATCTTGAATTCTAGAGGGCATAGAGGGAGATTACAGTATCTATTCTCCTGGAAGGATTTCGGTCCCAAAGACAACTCCTGGGTAAGGACGGATGATGTCTCTGCTCCTAGGCTTGTTAAAGCTTTCCACAAGAGGTTTCCGGATAGGCCTGGGCCTGGAGGATCCGGAGGATCCTCATAAAAGAGGGGGTACTGTTAGAACCCTCCTGTTTGTTTTTTCCGTCTTGTGTTTTGCGGTCACGTGACCATCTGTCTTTATATTCCTGCTCCGCTCATTTGGCTCTGCTGGACTTCAGTGTTTGACTGTTTCTCTAGCCAGGTGCTTCGGTGCCTTTCTCTGTTAGTTCGCTTGGTCCTTCTGGGACCTCTAGTACCTTTTTGTCAGTTTGTCTTTTTGTGTTCAGCAACATCTTCTATGTTTAGGAGGTGTCCCATTTTTGTCCCAGTCCTTAGTTCTTTTAGGGACCCCTCCCCTTATGCTATAGGTCTTCATTCAGACTAGCCGAGGACTAAGGCGGGTCTGTTCGCTAGGAACAGTCAGCCCGCTACATCGTAGGGATTCAGCTTAGTCTTATTGTAGGGATAGCTTCCCCTATCCCTCCTTAGTACTTGTTGCAAATCATAACAGCCACTCTGCCTTGTCCATCAAGTCAGGATCTCACTACTCCCCTGTCCCTTAGTCTCCTTTTCTTATAGGTCACCCCAGTGGTGGCACTGCTTACATAACTCTTCCTACTTGCGCTTGAACTTGACCCCATCTAACTATCCACAGGGAGCAGTCACTTGCCCTAACAATAATCCCCTTGACTATGGGTTAGACCGAACCATTACCTCCTAACTACCCCTAATGTCTCTACCTAAACTAAAGTCAACTATCCTATACTACCAACCTTGTGTACTTAACTCCTAAACTATATGTCCCTACATTAATTATCTTATGCACTATGCATAACCATATCACAATACATTACAACACAATTCACGTGACACAGTATATACAAAGACGCAGGACATAATACACATAACGCGATTGGTGTCTTCAGGAGTAGGAATATGACAGTCCCGTACACCACCCTTAAAGAAGAACCATGAGTGGAATGGTGCTGGGAGTGTAGAACTGCATTACTTTAGACACCTACTTGATATACACCATAAAAAGGAGTGCTAAATAGAAAAGTCCATACCTCTGTAACCTAACGACAGATATACGAAAAAGCAATTCTAATAAAATGACAGCAAAACTGGGTACTTTTGACCTTGTGACAGGTATTTTTATGAAAAATAAAAAAAGGAAGAACAAGATAAGAGATTAGAATGACATACCATGATATAGTTCAGCTCTTTCTTATTATGAAGATGTAAATACACTCATGAAAACAATTTATTATAGTTGAGAATTACATAGTCTAATTTCTCTTACAGTAAATAATTTATTCTTTTTAGAGATAAGCAGCTTAGGCAAAATTGGAATTTGCCTGTTCATGGCGATTTTGAAGAGAAATTTGATTAGCAGAGAAGTTATTCTCTGCAAATTGAATGTCACTTATTATGTTTTGGGGACTCTCCAGACCCCTGATCAAAATAAAATAAAGATGTGAAAAATAAAAGAAATCCCTATGCTCACTTAAAGGGAACCTGTCAGGTCTCCCGTGCCACCAGAACCACCAACAGTTGTATCTACATATCTAAATACCCTGCCTAACAGTCACTTTATTGAATTAAACTCATAAAGAGATCCTTAGAAAAAGTATTTATAAAGTCTCTTTATGATATGTATATGAAGCCTTTAATTAGTTGAAGGGGCATTGGTTTCCCCAGACTAGTCGGCCCACTTAGCATGTTATTATGCCCCTGTCGGAGTGATAACAAGACTTACAAGCACCGGTGTCATCGCAAGCGCTATACAAACCTAACACATGCGCTTGGCTTCTTTCCCACACTACATTGAACCTCTGAATCCAGGTGTTTGTGTCCTGGCTTCAAAGAGGCACACTGTGCATGGTCAGAAGTGCAGATGGGTTAATAGCTATTTCTCATTTTTCCATCAAAATTTACAAAACCATTATTTAGGGACCACATCGTGTTTGAATGGACTTTAAAGGGCCTCAATTTTTTAATTTTCAGAATGGTATGGTCACGGCATGACTCGGAAGAGAACAAGCGCCTTTCGACTTTTAGAGCACAAAATTTGCTAGTATAGATAGTGGACACCATGTTGCATTTGAAGAGCTCCTTATGTGCCTAAACAGTCGAACCCCCAACAAATGACCCCATTTTAGAAACCAGACCTCTCAAGAAATTTATCTAGAGGAGTGGTAAGCACCTTGAATTCATATAGGGGTGCATTGAGCATATTGACACCACTGGTGGCTCACAGAATTTTAGAACATTGGGCGGTGAAGAAAGGATAATTAAGTTTTTAACACTAAAACAATGCTTTGGCCCCAAGTAGCGCCAAACAATGATTTAGCCCCAAGGGCTAATTGGAAAAAATGGATCTCACAGTTTGTTGTGCAATTTCTTCTGAGCGCTTCAATACCGTACAAGTAATCTGGAGCTACTTTTCAGGCACAGTGGAAAGCTCAGAAGGGAAAGAGCACCATAATATAGTGCAGATTTTGCTGTTATAGTTTGTGGGTGACATAAGCCACTGGAAGAGGCCCTGAGGTGCCAGAACAGCAGAACCCCCCAAAAGTGACTCCATTTTACAAACTACATCTCTCAATAAATTCATCTAAGGGTGTAGTGTCCATATTGTCATTACAGGTGTGTCACAGAATTTTATACCATTTGGCAGTGAAGAAAAAATAATTTTTTACCACAAAACTTTTGTTTTAGCCCCAGATATTACATTTTCACATGGGTGAATGGGTTAAAATGGTAGCAAAATTTGTCACACAATTTCTGTTGAACATGGCAATACCCCATATGAGGCAGTATAGTACTCCTTAACTAAACGGTGAGACTTGGGAGGGAAGGAGCGCTATTTACTCTTGCAGAACAAATTATCATAAAATAGTTTGCGGACTCCAAATACAATGCCCTGAGTGCCAGAAGAGCAGAATTCCCACTGAAGTGAACCCATTTTGGAAATTACACTCATCTGGGAATTTATGTACAGGTGTACTGAGAATTTTGCATCCATGAGTGTTTCCAGAAAAAAAAACAGCAGTGGATGCTGCTGAGTGAAAATTGCAAATCTTCCATAGTAGTACCCATACATTTTAGTGCCCTTACATTGTACCCAGCTCATGCTTCTGGAGACACGTTTCCATAAATAAAGCGGGCTCTCATCGATACAGAAATGGCAAACATGTGGATTCCAAATGTGGGTTAGGCACCCTTTAGGGCTAAGAAAGGAGGTGGGATTAGGATTCGGGAGTGCAGAATTCGTTAGATTTCTTTTGGGGGGTAAGGAGTCATAGCACTTTTCCAGAGTCTTTTGGCTACCAGTAACATAAACGCTCCCTATATTTCCATTGCTGGGGACTTGCTTTTTTGTGGATTGAGTTGTAGCTTTTATTGGGAACATTTTACCTAACATTTTGGATCACATTTATCCTTCACGCTGCACTGAGCAATTTAAGATTATATAAGTTTTCTGATTCAAACAATGGACAGTATTCACACTAGTGGTCACCACCGATTTATATAACTATTAGAAACTGGGAGGGGTATCAAGAGAAAAAAAGGTGTGTGAATAAAATTTAACTTTTATTAATACAATTAAAAGATTTGTTTAAAATGTTTTAAATTTAATTATCATACATCAAAGGATATATATTGGGCCGCTATGATAAATTCTAAGCAGTGTTGGCCCACAAAATCCTGAATTCAATAAGATAGCACTAATATCAATTATCCGCAACCAGTGTCCCTACAATTATTTGGTTGGGTATGATAAATTAATTGTCCCAGCTACCTTCACTGTACCTATCAAATTATTTTTGTGATATATATGCCATATATTAAAGTACAATCTCGATGTGAGAAATAGTCATTGCGATCACCCTTATACAGCCTCCTATTAACCTCTCAGTTATGTATATGTGGCTGGTGAGTAGTGTTGAGCCACCCCCGTAGTGTTCGAGTTCGGTTCGGTTCGTCGAACACCCGTGTGTTCGCCGAACTGTTCGTCGAACTGTTCGTCGAACACCTTCGAACACCGTTAAAACCAATGGCAGGCAAACAAAAACACATAGAAACACATAGAAAACACCTTCAAAGGTGTCCAAAAGCTGACAAACTGCTCAGAAGACACAACTAACACATGGAAAAGTGACAAGTACATATAGTCATGCGAAAAGAAAAGAGGTGGAGGAGTAAAAGGAGGGGGAGACACAGATATAGGCATGTCATGCCCTTCTAAAATCCAAAAAGTGAGAAGCCAAGACAGCCAGTCCGCTCCTGCCCGTGCCACCTCCGTGTCGCCGGGTTTGTGCCAGAGCCGCGGTGAACCCTGACGGCCAGCCCCCCTCTCCCAATACTGGTGCCTGTCCGCTGGTGGGTCGAGAGAGCCCCCCTGTGGTGGAGGCAGCTCTAAGCTTTTTAATTTAAATTGTCCCTCTAGTTTGAATGAATACACTTTAAATCCATTTACAAGGATCTATTGGAGGGCAAGTCTCATGCCAGCAGCCGCGTAATTCCAGCTCCAGTAGCGTCCACTAAAGCTGCTGCAGTTAAAAAGCTTTTATAAGGATCGAGCTCGGCTGTCCACCGCAAGGCATCCTAGTGCCAGTCCCAGCCCCTATGCCTTGGGGTGCCTCCTGATGCTCTTCACTAAGTATCCCGTGGTCCCGAAGCATTTCCTTTGAAAAAATTAAGTGTCCAAACTACAGGTGGTGTAGCTTGCTTAACAGCCGGGATAATCCGCTGACTAGCAGACACTGCTACTAGGCACAAAGTGTTTCCTGGGCTAGATGCAGTTAAAAATTTGTAAGTAGATACTCTCGTTGGATGCTGAGAAAGCATTCCATAGAGTCTCCTGGCACGCCATATATGATTCTCTTAAAAAGCTTGGGGTAGGGGTCTAGGGGACCCTTTTATAGCCAAAATCACGGCCCTGTATCACAATACGTCACCTAGGCTGAAGATGAATGGAACTGTAGCACCGAGGGCTCGGTTGCTACAGACGTATTGCACCTCACCCAGAGGTGTGATATCTCACTCTCAGATAAGGATGGAGTGTGGATCAGGACCCGACACCTGCATGCATTACACCACATTGCCGTGGGGCAGGGCGACCAATATGCCCCTGAGATGGGCACGACAGTCCCTGTCCCTGGCTGGAGTGGGGGGAGGGAACACTGAGGAAGGGGAACCCTGCAGTGCAGGAGCAGGGAGGAAGCAGTTCCTGGGTGCATTGAGAAGGGAGTATAAAAGGTGGGCACCATCTTAGTTCAGTGCAGAGAAGTCTGAGCAGAAGTGGCAGGGAGCAGGGGCTCTGCATGAGCTCTGCTCCGGAGGCGGGCCTAGTAACAGAGGCCCAGGCCTGCAAGAGGGAGAAGGAAGGAAGAGGAGCGGAGAAGGCTCCAGGAACGAGGAATGAAGGGATCCCAGGGGTGCGGACGGGCGAGTCGCCACCGCACGCCCGAATCCACCTGCGTGGAGGGGTCAGGCCAAAGGGGGAGACCGGTCCCCGAACTAGTGGAGGCAGGAAACGACCCTCAGCTAGAAACCGGAGGCTCTGACATTTTATGTGGCGCAGCCCCTTGCTCCACCCGCTAGGAAGGCACCACATAGGGTCAGGGAAACTGGCGCCAAGTTTACCAAGAGGAGGCCCGAGGCAGCCGGACAGAAGTGTTGGTAAGAAAGGCCAGACAAAGGACACACAAAGGGGGTCCTGTGAAGCGCTCCAAAGTTATCTGGGAGTTGTCTGAGCCCCTCACCTGGTGAGCACAGTACGACGTGGGCAGCCGTTACCTGCAGACGTGGTCTGGATAATAAGAACTGTGAGTAAAGGCCCTGAACTGCATCACTGACTCCGTGTCGTTACTGCTGCTGCCCTGCACCATCACCCCCATCCTCCGCATACACTGCCCTGAGGCTATACTCCTCCCGTGGGGAGTTATGCTACGCTCTGCTGCACCCACAACACCAGCCTTAGCGGTCTGCCCTGTAGCGGCGGTTCACTCTGACCGCAATCCACGGGTGGCGTAGTCGGACATTTAAACATCAAAACCACATAAATAGTTCCGCCACTGGTTTGACTGCCCTGAGCCACGGAACCGGATCGCCGCCACGAAGACTACAACCACCAGCATCCACCAAAAAGGGTCCGGCTCCGGGTGTCCCAAGGCCCAGGGGGTGCGTCAGAACATTTTCATCACCTTTCACAATCACCAATGGGACAAGGCAGGGATGTCCTCTGTCCCCTCTCTTATACATCCTAGTGACGGAGCACCTGCTCTCATCAATTCGCCATAACCCCAATATTAGGTGGATTGAGGTGGGAGGCACCGAGTACAAGTGCTCTCTATTTGCTGATGATGTCCTAGTATATATCACTCAATCACATATATCCATCCCTGCTGTTATGGCTGAAATAGATCACTTTGTTACATGGTAAAATTTTAAAATCAATGCAGCGAAGTCTGAGGCCCTCGATGTCTCCCTCCCTAAATCCATATAGGATTCCATCCAGTCCAACTTTCCCTTTGCCTGGCCCTCACAGGGTATCAAATACTTAGGAATTCCTATTCATAGAGACCTCTCCCATCTATGTTATCTTAATTTTGGGCCCTTTATTGAACAATTCCATACAGACCACGGTTAGCAAGTTAGAACTGTAAGATTCACTACGTGAACCACTGGTGTTTTGTGGAAAAGCACATGTACACCGCGTTCCAAATTATTATGCAAAAAGTGTTTAGGAGTGATAAGGGAAGAATTTGTTTGTTTGTCAGTTAAACTCATTGATGGTGATGTGTGTCAGGGCTCTTTATATCACTGTAAGCAATTGCAGACACCTGTGCTAATTAGTTTGGCAGGTGTGTCCAATGAAAGGCAAGACTACTTAAGAAGGCTCTCTCACATTATTAAGCAGCCTACATTTTCTGCCAAAATGGGAAAGAAAAAGGATGTGTCGGCTGCTGAGAAGCAACAAATTGTGGAGTGTTTAGGTCAAGGCATGACTACAATCAACATTGTGCGATGATCAGGATGAAGTGTCTTGGCAATCAAGAAGTATGTAGCTGATTCACAGTACACACGTGTGCGTGCTGATAAGGGCAAATTGAGGACTCTTTCCTACAGGCAATTACGTCAGGTTGAAAGAGCAGCGGCAAAAAAGCCTTGTCATAGCAGCAGACAAGTTTTTGAAGCTGCTTGTGCCTCCAACGTCCCCCGAACAACAAGATGCAGGGTCCTTCAGAGGTTTGCAGCTGTGTATAAGCCATCCTGTCGACCTCCTCTATCCACTTCACACAAGCAGAAACGGCTCCAGTGGGCCAAACATTACATGAAGACGGATTTCAAAACTGTTTTGTTCACGGATGAGTGCCGTGCAGCGCTCGATGGTCCAGATGAATGGAGTGGAGGATGGCTGGTTGATGGACACCCCACGCAAACACGGCTACAGCGCCAACAAGGAGGAGGTGGAGTAATGTTTTGGGCTGGAATCATGGGGAGAGAGATTGTTGGCCCCTTTAGGATCCCTGAAGGCGCTAAAGATGAACTCCATAATGTATGTGGATTTTCTCAAACAGCACTTCCTGCCATGGTTCAAGAAGAAGAACCGTGTATTTCACAGCAAGATCATTTTTCTGCATGATAATGCACCATCTCATGCTGCACATAAAACATCTGCATCTCTGGCTGATATGGGCATAAAAGGGGACAAACTTATGGTGTGACCCCCATGCTCCCCTGACCTCTACCCCATTCAGAACCTTTGGAGCATCATTAAAAGGAGTGTCTATGATGGCGGGAGGCAGTTCACATCTAAGCAACAGCTCTGGGAGGGTATTCTGTCCTCATGCAAAACAATTGAAGCAGAAACCATCCAAAACCTGACAAATTCAATGGACGAGAGAGTTCAGAAGCTCCTTTCGAACAAGGGGTCCTATGTGAAAATGTAACATCACCTAGAATAAAGTTTTGAGTTGAAAACTGTTTGATTTCAGTTTCTAACAACCTGCTAATGCTTATAATTTCAAAAATGACCATTTTTTTGGTCTTTATTAAAATGAAAAGGTTGATCGAAAAGTTTGGGGGATCTAAGAGTGTGGCAACCCAGTAGTCATGATTACTTCGAATTCTGACAATATGAGGGTCATGCTGCAGGTAGTGCAGCAAAAAGGCACTTATGTGTATTGCGCATCTCGGAGCCAAAAAATTATTTTCCGGGCTAGATGCAGCTAAAAATTATTTTTAATTTTAAATCTGGTGAAGCTTATTATATATGGCCTAATAGGATCAGTGCTGCACACTGCTACAAAGCCCAAATTATTTTCCAGTCAAGATACAGATAAACATGATTAGTAATTTGAAAGCTTAAAACGGTTGGTAGGGTGATTTTAACCAATCATCAAGCTTTTACTCTCCCCAGGATGACACAGGGGTAGAAAAGTCGTTTCGGATCCATGATTTGTTCATCTTTATGAACGTGAGTCTGTCTACATTATCAGTGGAGAGCCGCGTGCGCTTATCTGTCAGCACACCACCAGCAGCGCTGAACACACGTTCAGACAGAACGCTGGCTGCGGGGCATGACAAGATCTCCAAGGCGTAAGTGGCTAGCTCCGGCCATTTATCCAGATTGGAAGCCCAAAAAGAGCAAGGGTCCAGTGACACAGTCGTGGCTTCAATGTTTACTTGGAGATACTCCTGTACCATCGTCTCTAGGCGTTGACTATGTGTCAGACTTCTTGTCTCCTGTGGCCTTGCAAAGGATGGGCTAAAAAAGTGGTGAAATGATTCCGCAAAATTGATGTTACCAGCAGATACTGTGGTTCTGTTACGGTTTGAGTGCTGAACACTTGACGGTCCCACGGTTGGCAAGTTGGAACTGTGAGATTCACTACGTGCACCACTGGTATTTTGTGGAAAAGCACATGTAAGATTCTGCAACAGTCTCTGCTGATACTCCTGCATGCGTGCATCCCTTTCTATGGCAGGAATAATTTCTGCAAATTTACTTTTGTACCGGGGATCTAACAGTGTGGCAACCCAGTAGTCAGGATTATTTCTAATTCTCACAATTCGAGGGTCATGTTGCAGGTAGTGCAGCAAGAAGGCACTCATGTGTGTTGCGCATCCAGGAGCACCAAGTCCCTGTTGTGTTGGTGGCGAGGTAACAATCATGCTTCCTTCCTCTGTCCTCTCCCCCCAACCTCGCACAACAGAAATGTGATCAAGGTCTCCCTCATCTGATGAGTCTTCCATCAGTTCGTTCTCCACTTCTTCCTGGGCTCCTGCACCTTCCTCACTAGTTTGGCTGCTACCATGCGCCCTGGTAAAATCATCTCCCCCACCCTCACATGCCTGCCGCCCTGGTGCTGCCGACCGTCTGGACCTTGCAGATGTTAGCCCTTCCGCATACAACTCCTCCTCCTCTACTTCCTCCACCTCCTCTTGTGCCACCACCTGACTCCGAATTCTGTTTAACATGTGCTCCAGCATGTAAATCACCGGAATAGTCATGCTGATAATGGCATCGTCAGCACTAAACATCTTCGTCGCCATTTCAAAACTGTGCAGAAGGGTGCATAGGTCCCTGATCTGAGACCACTCCTCCAGCGTGATTTGCCCCACCTCTGAATCTCGTTGGCCCAGGCTATACGTCAGAACGTATTGCACCAGGGCTTGTCGGTGCTGCCACAGTCGCTGCAACATGTGCAGAGTTGAATTCCACCGGGTAGGCACATCGCATTTTAGCCGGTGAAGTGGCAGGCCCAACGACTTCTGTAGAGATGTAAGTCGCTGAGCTGCGGGATGCGAACGGCGGAAGTGAGCACACAGCGACCGTGCCCTCTGCAGAAGGCCATCTAGTCTGGGATAGTGGGCTAAAAATTGCTGGACAACCAGGTTCAACACGTGAGCCATACAAGGCACGTGTGTGACATTGCCCCGGCGAAGGGCCGCACCCAGGTTTGCAGCATTGTCGCACACGGCCTTCCCTGGTTTCAGGTCCAGTGGAGACAACCATTCATGAAATTGGTTCTCCAGAGCTGACCACAACTCCTCAGCTGTGTGACTCACATTTCCCAGACATTTCAATGTAAAAACCGCCTGATGACGTTGAGCCCTACTGCCAGCATAGTAAGGAGGTGTGCAGGATCCCTTCTGCGCAGTTAGAAAGCTTGTGGCATGACCAGACAGGCTTTGGGTGCAGGTGGAAGACCGAGAGGAGGTTGAGGAGGCAGAAGCAGTGGAGGAAAAATGACATAAAGAGGATTGACGCACAACTCGTGGGGACGGCAAGACTTGGACACTAGCCCCTTGTCCTGCTGTCACCATAGTTACCCAGTGCCCAGTCAGCGACATGTAACGCCCCTGTCCATGCCTACTCGTCCAAGTGTCTGTGGTGAAATGCACCCTGTCACACACAGAGTTTCTCAAAGAAGCGGTGATGTTGTGTGCGACATGCTGGTGGAGCGCAGGCACACCTTTCTTTGAGAAGTAGTGCCGACTGGGCATCTGGTACTGGGGCACTGCGACGGACATAAGGTCTCGAAAATCCTCTGTGTCCACCAGGCGGAAAGGCAGCATTTCTGTAGCCAAGAGCTTGCAGATGGTGAAATTCAACCTCTTAGCTTTCTCATGGCTAGGAGGAAATGGTCTTTTACTTGTCCACATCTGAGGGACCGAGGGCTGGCTATTGTGCTTAGACGGGGTTGATAAGGGTGTCCCCGGCAAACTGCCGGTCTGTGAGGAAGATGCAGGCGGACATGTTAGGTTGCCTTGATCCAAAGGTGGTGCTATCGATGTCCGACAGCGCTCAAGACCAGCTGGTGTTACCACCTCCAAAGAAAATGATGACCTGCCAATCACGCTGGCTGTTGCGGGTAAAGAGGTGGCAGGTCTGCGCCCCAAAACAGGTGTGACTGCTGTCCCCCCAGTCACAGAGGATGAAGAGGCCGCGGATGCACAAGATATGGCAGACGGTGGTTGGCCCGGCCGGCTAGACCGCATTGTAGCACACTGAGCTTCCCACTGCAACTTATGCTTCATGTCCATGTGCCGGTTCATGCATGAAGTACTCAAACTATGTATTTTTTGGCCTCTACTTAGCTTTTGCTGACAAATGTTACAGATAACACGAGTTGGGTCATCTTTATCGATCTGAAAAAATGCCCAGGCTATGCAAGGCTTAGCACCCATGCGACCTGAAGAGCCACCACGACTTGTGGTGAGAGGCAGAGTTGTGTTTGAGGATGCAGTTGTTGACGTGCTTCCAGTACTACGTCTCTGTCCAGGAAGGCGCAACCTGACCTCGTCGTCACTAGCATCTTCCTCCACCTCCTCTGCTGACCTCATCTCTTGGCTGACTGTGGGTTGACAGTAAGTGGGATCTCCGACCTCATCATCATCACCCTGTGCGTTATCACACCCGTCGTCCTCAGAGCCAACCTGTTCCTGCCCTGACAAAAAACTAAAGTTGTCGCTCCAATCAGGTATTTGAGTCTTATCATCGTCTTCCTCATTGTCTCCACCAACAGGAGTTACAGTTTGGGAATGAGGGTCTACATTATGGTCAGAACCTTCTGCGTCTGGTCCTGGATCCGACTCATAAAGATTCTGGGCATCAGTGCAGATCATTTCCTCGTCTGGATTCACAGAAGCGCTGGAGTCGACCTCTGATTCCCAGGCTATAGTATGAGTAAACAGCTCTGCAGACTCAACCATCTGTTCTACCTCATACTCAGACGGGTAGCTGGAGATTTGGGAGCTGTGAGGAAGCAAGTGCGATTTGGGTGACACCTTTGAGGACTGGAGTATTTGTGATGTTGAAGTTGATGTGGAGGAGAGCCCACTTAAAGGAGCACTTGATATCCGTTGAAGCACCTGCTGTTTTTGTGCCTCATCTGGAATTTGTAGCGATTGGCGTGGCCGTAAGAAAGGGATCTTATCACACTGTCCGCTAAAAGAAGTAGACATTTTAGTTTGGCTGGAAGATGGTCTTTCTTCTGCACCTACCCAACGGACACAACCTTTTTTCCCCTTCCCAACACGCCTATTCCCCTTTCCACCAGCAGCAGGCCTTTTTCCACTCATTTTGGTGGTTAACTAATTCACAACTCTGGAGTTGTTTGCACAAAAAAACAATGGATGGTAACCGAGCAGAGCTGAGTGGCCAAACTGTGGTATTAGGCCAAAACTATTGGCTGGGTTAGATGCAGAAAAAAATTATTTTTAATTTGCAACCTGATGGAGGTCAGTATAGATGGACTAATAGACCAAGTCCCACACACTGCTAGAAGCCCAAATATTTTTTCAGAGCTAGATGCAGAAAAAAATTATTTTTAATTTGCAACCTGATGGAGGTCAGTATAGATGGACTAATAGACCAAGTCCCACACACCGCTAGAAGCCCAAATATTTTTTCAGAGCTAGATGCAGAAAAAAATTATATTCAATTTGCAACCTGCTGGACGTCAGTATAGAAGGACTAATAGAACAAGTCCCACACACTGCTAGAAGCCCAAATATTTTTTCAGAGCTAAATGAAGAAAAAAATTATTTTTAATTTGCAACCTGATGGAGGTCAGTATAGATGGACTAATAGACCAAGTCCCACACACTGCTAGAAGCCCAAATATTTTTTCAGAGCTAGATGCAGAAAAAAATTATTTTTAATTTGCAACCTGATGGAGGTCAGTATAGATGGACTAATAGACCAAGTCCCACACACTGCTAGAAGCCCAAATATTTTTTCAGAGCTAGATGCAGAAAAAAATTATTTTTAATTTGCAACCTGATGGAGGTCAGTATAGATGGACTAATAGAACAAGTCCCACACGCTGCTAGAAGCCCAAATATTTTTTCAGAGATAAATGAAGAAAAAAATTATTTTTAATTTGCAACCTGATGGAGGTCAGTATAGATGGACTAATAGACCAAGTCCCACACACCGCTAGAAGCCCAAATATTTTTTCAGAGCTAGATGCAGAAAAAAATTATTTTTAATTTGCAACCTGATGGAGGTCAGTATAGATGGACTAATAGAACAAGTCCCACACGCTGCTAGAAGCCCAAATATTTTTTCAGAGATAAATGAAGAAAAAAATTATTTTCAATTTGCAACCTGATGGAGGTCAGTATAGATGGACTAATAGACCAAGTCCCACACACTGCTAGAAGCCCAAATATTTTTTCAGAGCTAGATGCAGAAAAAAATTATTTTTAATTTGCAACCTGATGGAGGTCAGTATAGATGGACTAATAGACCAAGTCCCACACACCGCTAGAAGCCCAAATATTTTTTCAGAGCTAGATGCAGAAAAAAATTATATTCAGTTTGCAACCTGATGGAGGTCAGTATAGATGGACTAATAGAATGATGCTATGCCCAAAAGATTTTACTTCACTAGGTGCAGTAAAAAAATTGGTATTCTATACACAGGTGGTATATCTTGCAACACAGATAGGCTACTCCACTGACTAACACACTCTGCAATAGGCCAAAAAGGATTAGCTTTGCTAGATTCAGCCAAATGCTGTGAAAAAAACTTGCACAGCACTGGCACAGACCTGCCTGGCAAAAACTGATAGGAACTGATGTAAGCTAGTCCTGAAAAGGACTCCAATTACAATTAGTCTTTACTCCCACAATCTATCTATTTAAGAGCACAGACCTGCCTTATAAAAGTCATAGGAAATGCTGTAACCTAGTCCTTAAAAGGACTGCAATCACAACTATTCCCTACTCCCAAGCTATCTGTATATTTGTGCGAAAATTGGCTTGAAATTAACAAGGTATAGCGCACACAGCAACAGCGGTGCCGTCTAACATGCAGCTGCAGCAGTGAGAAAATGGTGGCGACGGGGAAAATGGCTTGGTCTTATAGGGCAAGGACATGTGACATACACTGCCAATCACACATGCCCTTGCTTGTGTGAAAAAAAGCACTTCGCTCCGTGTGTGCGCTGCTGATAGGCTGACAGATTGCACCTCCCCACTGCAAATGCGGGAAAGAGAAAAAAAAATGGAGATCTTCATTGTTCCTGCAGAGATCCATCCCCTGCCCCTCCCCCCGCCCCGCTGTACACTCAAACTGCGTATTAACATTAATTTTCATCATTACTGAGAAAAAATCCAGTTATGATTTTGGTGCACGAACAGTTATCGAACATAACCTCGAACAGCCGAATTTTTCTCAAATTGTTCGTGTTCGCCGACCGGCTCGAACACCGCCCAAAACAGCTCGAATTTGAGATTGGCGAACAGTTCGAGTAGAACAACGCTCATCTCTACTGGTGAGTCAATGGCAATATTGTATGGAGAGACGTCTGTTATTATAATTGTGTGATCCTATAGCGGGGAGTTGTCATACAAGCAGCAATTAAATCAGCTTGAGCAACTGATATCCCCTCTCAAATAGGACCCACACGCTGATCTCATGCAGGTAATACACACTCGGCCAATGCCGCTAGTTTGACCAACGGAATCGATCTCGTAGAGATCAAATTACCCTGTCTCTGCCGGAGCGCTCTCACTCTGATCGCGTGCAGGTGGTATGCACGCAGTCAGTGCCGCTTAATATATTTAGCCGACAAAGTATAGTTTGCAGCAAGGCAGTGACGGTACATGGCAAGGCCAGGAGATAGCATGGGAAACTTTAGTGTGCTTGCATATTGAAAATGTCAGGATGATCGTCCCTGATGCGCGTTTCGCCATGGTTACCGGCTTTTTCTAAGGGCCCTGTGTGGCCTGTGTGGCGTTGGCTGCGTATTTGCGCTTGCGTTCCAAAGACAGGGGTATGGACAACTGAATGCTGCACTCGTACAAGGATGTGGATGTGCTTCCTGATGCTGCTACTTGAGAGTGTGCCATGTCAGGTGCAAGGCAGGAGGCATCGTCGCCTGCACCATGGACCATGGACAGGGGATTGGCTTGCATGCACAACAGCAGAAGAAGCAGTGATGCCACCCGCAGACACTGTTCATGGACCCTGGGGTTCAGCCCACAAAGTTGGGTGCTTTGTTCCCATGTGCCTGATCATGCTGGTGGTGGTCAGGCTGGTCGTTTTGCCACCCCTGCTGACGCTGGCCTGGCAGGTGGTGCAAATGGCCTTTTTAGGCTTATCGGCAGAGTCTTTAAAAAACAACCAGACTCAGGAAGACCTAACAGTTGTACTTCCTTCGTGTTGGTGTTACGGGGAACGGTTGCCTGCCTTCTTTCTGCGGCCACCACACTGCTTCTTCCTGCCTGTCGGGGTGCTCTGCCTCCCTCCCCTGTGTGCTGCTCTCCTCGTTCTGCATGTCCTACTGCCTTGTTGGGTCAGTTACTATATCATCCACCAACTCGTCTTCCACTTCCGCACTCTGGTCCTCCTCCTGACTTTCTGGCTATTGTGTCTCATCACCGTCCATCTCTTGTGACACTTTCCCACTGTCTTTATGTGACCATGGCTGCTCAAATATTTGGGCATCGTTACATGCGATCTCCTCTTGCCCCGCTTCAAGTGGACTGGGCAAGAGGTCCGAATCTATAAATGGAAAAATGAACAGCTCTTCAGAGTGTCCAATTGTGGGATCAGTTGTCTCTGGACACTCGGCATGGTGGGAGGAAGGAGGATCAGGGTGAGGAATATGCGGTCCAGACTCACAGCTACTGAGACTTGACCGTGTGGAAGACAATGTGGTCGTGGTGGCTAAGTAACTGAAAGCCTTATCCGTTATCCAACCAATAACCTTTTCACACAGCTCTGTGTTAAATAGTGGTATGCTGCGGTCCTATAGAAATTGGGACAGGAAAGTCGAGTGAGAAGATATGGGTATTTGTTGTGGCACAATTTCAGCTTGCCCACGGCCTCGGGCTCTGAATGCACCATCATCACCATCACGTCCAGTTCCCCATCCCTTGCCACGTACCTTGCCCATTTTTAATGGAGGACAATATGTTACACGCTCGCTACAAATGACTGAATTTGGATCGAACTTATATGTGATCTGTGTGAAGGAGAAATCACAGTTTTAACCCCTTTACAACCCAAGGTGGTTTGCAAGTTATTGACCAGGCTAATTTTTACATTTCTGACCACTGTCACTTTATGAAGTAATTACTCTGGAACGCTTCAATGGATCCCCCTGATTCTGAGATTATATTTTCGTGACATATTGTACTTCATTATTGTGGTAAAATTTCTTCGATATCACTTGCGTTTATTTGTGAAAAATAAAGAAATTTGGCGAAAATTTTGAAAATTTTGCAATTTTCAACATTTTAATTTTTATGCCCTTAAATCAGAGAGATACAGTACAGACCAAAGGTTTGGGCACACCTTCTCATTTAAAGATTTTTCTGTATTTTCATGACTTTGAAAATTGTACGTTCACACTGAAGGCATCAAAACTATGAATTAACACATGTGGAATTATATATTTAACAAAAAAGTGTGAAACAACTGAAAATATGTCTTATATTCTAGGTTCTTCAAAGTAGCCACCTTTTGCTTTCATGACTGTGTGACGCCCCTGAGGGTTCGGTCGCCACAAGGGGGGATACTGCAGCCTGTCAGCAGGTGTAGTGTCTCCTCACCCAGGTAAGGAAGGTGTACTAATCAGGACCCTGAATCTACATTCAACACTACACACTCCAGACCTATGGGAGGCAAGTATGCACCATAGTGCTGCCTCAGCAGGATCACGAGTGGGGGAACCAAAAGTTAGGGGAACCATGTAGTGGGTGAAGGGTAGAACACAGTTTTAGTTTGCACACAAAGTTTCATATATAATTGCCAGCCATCTTAAGCACAAGGTTCTTTGATTGTGGTCTTTGCAGCTGACAGTGGCCTTGTGTAGGAGCCTGCAATGTGCTGTAGATGCATGGTCCTCGTGCTCTGACCTTGACACGAGGAGCGGGTATGAGTTAACAGTGTCTCTATCCCGGTCAAGTTCCCTTGCTTAAGAAGGTCGGGAGCTATAGTGACAGCTCCACAAGCAAAAGGATCCCAGGGAGCACGGACAGAGCGGCGAACGCCACCTGTACTCTCCATTCTGGCCCTGCCAGAGGGACTCCTGCTGCAAGAGGGGAACCGGCCCCCGATATCTGACTTTGCCACTTCACATCTCTGTCAGAGAAGCCCGGTAGGCTACAGTGGATCCCGTCGGGTGACAGGCGGAACGGAATTGCCGCCTTACCGTATATCTGTGCATAGTCCAGAGGGAGACCCAGCCTTTGCACATACACAGACAGGAGAGGTTCAAAGGGGACAGTTAGGAACACTCTGAGGGTCCCGATTCAGGCACCTGAAGCACCTGGGTGCGCAGAGCCCTCATCCCTGGTGGCCGCAGTGATCCGTGAGGAGCAGGGAGAAGCCTTGCGGCTTAGCTAAAAGAACTGTGAGTAAAAACCCTGGAAGACTATCCTTATGGCCTCCGGACTCTTTATTTCCACACTGCACCACACAGCACCTGAGTGACCCAGGACTACTCTCCCCATCCTCCTGTCCCATCTGCCCTGAGGCACAGCTCTGCCAGTGGGGAGTTATACCATCGCAAGCTGCCACAACACCCGGCCTCAGAGGACTGCTAGCAGCGCTGGTGGCTCATCACCAGGCACCGCAGGTGGCGTAGTCATTAAAACCACTCAAGCCTGAATGCCCTAACATCCTTTTTAATGTGACGACCCTGGGCATGGAACGAGTCTGGTCCACGACTGCATCCCCCCCTAACATCTGACCCGGTTCCGAGTAACCCCCACCATCTTTTCCCAGGGCAGGGCTGCGAGCGTCACAACTGCTTTACACACTCTTGGCATTCTCTTGATGAGCTTCAAGAGATAGTCACCGGAAATGGTTTTCACTTCACAGGTGTGCCCTGTCAGGTTTAATAAGTGGGATTTATTGCCTTATAAAAGGGGTTGGGACCATCAGTTGTGTTGCGCAGAAGTCTGGTGGATACACAACTGATAGCCCTACTGTATTGACTGTTAGAATTTGTATTATGGCAAGAAAAAGGCAGCTATGTAAAGAAAATCGAGTGGCCATCACTACTTTAAGAAATGAAGGTCAGTCAGTCCGAAAAATTGGGAAAACTTTGAAAGTGTCCCCAAGTGCAGTTGCAAAAACCATCAAGCGCTAGATGAGGACCACCCCAGGAAAGGAAGACCAAGAGTCACCTCTGCTTCTAAGGATAAGTTTATCCGAATCACCAGCCTCAGAAATCGCAGGTTAACAGCTGCTCAGATTAGAGACCAGGTCAATGCCACACAGAGTTCTAGCAGCAGACACATCTCTAGAACAACTGTTAAGAGGAGACTTTGTGCAGCAGGCCTTCATGGTAAAATAGCTGCTAGGAAACCACTGCTAAGGACAGGCAACAAGCAGAAGAGACTTGTTTGGGCTAAAGAACACAAGGAATGGACATTAGACCAGTGGAAATCTGTGCTTTGGTCTGATGAATCCAAATTTGAGATCTTTGGTTCCAACCACCGTGTCTTTGTGCGACGCAGAAAAGGTGAACGGATGGACTCTACATGCCTGGTTCCCACCATGAAGCATGGAGGAGGAGGTGTGATGATGTGGGGGTGTTTTGCTAGTGACACTGTTGGGGATTTATTCAAAATTGAAGGCATGCTGAAAGAGCATGGCTACCACAGCATCTTGCAGCGGCATGCTATTCCATCCGGTTTGCGTTTAGCTGGACCATCATTTATTTATCAACAGGACAATGACCCCAAACACACCTCCAGGCTGTGTAAGGGCTATTTGACCAGGAAAGAGAGTGATGGGATGCTACGCCAGATGACTTGGTCTCCACAGTCACCAGACCTGAACCCAATCGAGATGGTTTGGGGTGAGCTGGACCGCAGAGTGAACGCAAAAGGGCCAAAAAGTGCTAAGCATCTCTGGGAACTCCTTCAAGATTGTTGGAAGACCATTTCCGGTGACTACCTCTTGAAGCTCATCAAGAGAATGCCAAGAGTGTGCAAAGCAGACATCAAAGCAAAATGTGGCTACTTTGAAGAACCTAGAATGTAGACATATTTTCAGTTGTTTCACACTTTTTTGTTAAGTATATAATTCCACATCAGCACAATTTTGGAACCAATTTTTTTTTATTAGGTAGCTATAAGGGTTATAATAGACCAGCAATTTCTCATTTTTCCAACAAAATTTACAAAACCATTTTTTTAGGGACCACATCACATTTGAAGTCACTTTGAGAGGTCTTTATGACAGAAAATACAAAAGTGACACCATTATAAAAACTTCCCTCAAGGTGCTCAAAACCACATTCAAGAACTTTATTAACCCTTCAGGTTCTTCACAGGAATTTTTGGAATGTGGAAGAAAAAAATGAACATTTAACTTTTTTCACAAAAATGTTACTTTAGGCCCAATTTTTTTTATTTTTGCAGGGGTAACAGGAAAAAGTAGATCCCAAAGTTTGTTGTGCAATTTCCCCTGGGAAACGCAGATACCCCATATGTGGGGAAAAACCACTGCTTGGGCGCACAGCAGGGTTCGGAAGGGAAGGAGTGCAATTTGACTTTTCGATTGTAAAATTTGCTTGAATAATTAGCGGACGCCATGTTGCGTTTGGAGAGGCCCTGATGTGCCTAAACAGTGGAAACCACCCACAAGTGACACCATTTTGGAAACTAGACCCCTCAGGGAACTTATCTAGATGTGTGGTGAGCACCTTGAACCCCAAGGTGCTTCACAATAGTTTATAACATTGAACCGTAAAAATAAAATTTTCACATTTTTCCCACAAAAATGTTTTTCAGCCCCCAATTTTGCATTTTCATAAGGGTAACAGGAGAACTTGCACCATGCAATTTGTTGTGTAATTTCTCCTAGTAAGCATATACTCCATATGTGGGGGAAAACCACTGCTTGGGCATACGGCAAGGTTTGGAAGGGAAGAAGCACCATTTGACTTTTTGAATCTAAAATGTGCTTGAATAATTAGCGGATGTGCCCCTGATGTGCCTAAACAGTGGAAACCCCCAGAAGTGACACCATTTTGGAAACTAGACCCCTCAGGAATCTTATCTAGATGTGTGGTGAGCACCCTGAACCCTCAAGTCCTTTACAGAAGTTTATACCATGGAGCCGTGAAAATAAAAAAATCAAACTTTTTCCATAAAAATGATGTTTTAGCCCCAATTTTTTTATTTTCTCAAGGGTAAGAGGAGAAAATGGACCCCAAAAACTTTTGCTTCTCCTGAGTACGCCAATACCCCATATGTAGGGAAAATACAGTGTTTGGGCGCACGACAGAGTTCAGAAGGGAAGGACATTTTGAACGCAAAATTGGATGGAATCGAGAGCGGATGCCATGTCGCATTTGGAGAGCCCCTGATGTGTCTAAATAGTGGAAATCCCCCACAAGTGACCTCATTTTGGAAACTACACCCCTCAAGCATTTTATCAAAGGGTATAGTGAACATTTTGAACCCAGAGGTACGACACAGAATTTGATAACATTAGGTCATCATATTGAATAAGTTGTCATTAGTCTTGAGTGCAAGTGCTCACTACTTGAGTTTGCATCAGGTACTCAGGTGTGCACCATGTATCTATCACAAGTGCTCGAGTAACATGCTCGAGTCCCCGTCCGCATGTTTCACGGTTATTAGACACCCAAAAAAAAACATGTGGGGATCGCTCGTGCATGGAGGCAATCCCCGCAAGGTTTTTTTGGCCACGAAGAATATGGGGCAGAGACTCGAGCACCCGCAATACTCAATGCATACACGAGCACTCGATGTAAACTCAAGTAGCAAGCACTTGCGCTCAACTCTAATTACCATATCGTCATCTCTTTTTTTTTTTACTTTGGAAAAAAATCCCAACCCTAGCTCTCGTCCAACCCTAACCCTAGCCCAATCCTAACCCCAACCCCAACCCCAACCCTATCACAACCCTAACCCCAACCCCATCCCTAACCCTAGCACAATCCTAACGCTAACACTAGAGTTTATTTTTTATGCCGTTCCTCGTGCGGTATAAGTGATTAGGCGACTTTATTCGACTTCGGGTCGGTGTGACTACAGAGATACCAGAATCATATTGGGTTTTTATGATTGACAGCTGTCACACACTAAAAGATGCATTTTTTTTTATAAAATCTAGTTTTTGCATCGCCATATTTTGAGAGCTAGAATTTTTCCATATTTTGGCCAACAGAGTCATGTAACAGCTTGTTTTTTGCGGGATGAGTTGACGTTTTTATTGGTGCCATTTTCAGGCATGTGACAATTTTTGATCGCTTTCTATTCCGATTTTTGGGAGGCAGAATAAACAAAAACCAACAATTCAGGAATTGTTTTTTTTTTACATTTTTTATTCTGTACTGTGTGTGGTAAAATTTATAAGGTAGCTTTATTCTTCGGGTCAGTACATTTACAGCGGTACCAAATTTATATCGTTTTTCTATGTTTTGGCGCTTTTACATAATAAAAGCAATTTTGTAGAAAAAATAAATTTTTTGCATCGCTTTATTATGAGAGCTAGAACTTTTTTATTTTTCGTCTGATGGAGCTATATGGTGGCTTGTTTTTGCTGGACTAGATGACATTTTCACTGCTACCAAGTTTATTAATTTTCGTCTTTCGATTGCGTGTTAGTCCATTTTTTGTTTGGCGATATGATGATAAAGCATTGTTTTTCTCTTGGTTTTTTATTTTATTTTTTTACCATGTTCACTGAAAGGGTTAACTAGTGGTACAATTTTATAGGGCTGGTCGTTCTGGATGCGGCGATACTAAATATGTGTACTTTTATTATTTTTGTTTTTTCAGAATAATATTTATTGATGGGTTCATTATATTTTTATTTTTGGTGGATTATTTTTTTTATTTATTTATTTATTTTTTCTATTTTTTTTTTACTTTCTGACATTTTTTTTACTTTTTTACTTTGTCCCACTATGGGACTTTCACTTTTTTTCTTCTGATCGCCTGCATAGCACAGGAATGGAGCACCATCCCTGTGCTATGCAGGCTGTCAGCGCTGCACAGGGAGAAGATAGTTTGGTTATCCACTGCTCGCAGCATTGCGGGGATTATTGTGTCGGGAGGAATGGCATAGAGGGAAATCGTATCTACTCCGGCTGTCATTTCTCCGCCACCAGTTTCGCCCATTGTCACACACGACCGTGCCTGGCTGTATGTCCAGCAGTGAGAGCCACAGATCAGGCTGCTGTGTTACAGCTTTCAACAACTCTGCAGCGGTGGGCGGTTTGTCACCTAAGCATTAAGCATGTTATCTTCAGCACAGCCTGTTGCCGCTTGGCCAAGACAGTGCTGCAGTGATTTCAGCTTGTGATTGATGTAGTCATTTCGGAGATGGAGGCCGAACTGGAGGAGGAGGTGCAGGAACTGAACAATGTGATTACATTGAGATTACATTGGTGAGTCTGGTTTTTATACTAAAGAAAGATCCTACTGTATTTTTATTTATTTTTTTTTTTTACGTCTCTTCAAATGTGTATTGGAGTGTGTCCTAATGTTTGGCAGCCCTTGAAATTGTTGCATATGCAATAACAGTATAGGAGACACACTCCTTAATAATGAGAAGGACTATTCAAATAGATTCTATATTCTAGAATATCAACTGGCTAATCTGAAATTCTTTTACGGGTGAGGTATCGCAGTATGGATAGCGTATTACACCGATCCAGCCAGGTATTATTGCCTTATATTGCGTGCAGCTGGTGCTGCCCATAAAAAAATTAAAAACTATTGTATTCCCTATTGATAATGCTGTTAGATACATTTACAATAGGAACAGGTGGTGCTAGGTGATATCATCACGAGCTACAGAAGAGTGTTCATTCTGGTCGCATAAATGTTTTCCACAGTCCATAACTTTATTTTTTTTATTTCTTTGGAATTATATACAAGTCATTACCTTGGAAAGAATGTTTCTTAAAAATTTTTTCCATTTTAGCTTGTTTTTTGTATGTTTCTTTTTCTGTCAGTCCGCAAAAGTGGCTTAATACTCTGACAACAATGTTCACAGATAAGCTATTTGTCAGCGGCCAACTGAGAATAGGTTTGAACCTTCAACTGCAATACTTTAAATGGAGTGTAATATTTGACATGCTCACAATAATTGCTGGATTATTAGTAGTGTTGAGCCACCCCCGCTGTTATGTTCTGCTACCAGAGCTAAGGAAAGAGAGGAGATCTGTCCCTACGATAGAACTCAGCTGAATCCCTACGATGTAACAGGGAACCTGATCCTGCGATCAGACCTGCTAAAGTCCTAAGCTAGTCTGTACGAAGACCTATAGATGTGGGGGAGGAATCCCTACAAGTACTAAGGACTGGGAGGAATATGGGACACCTCCTAACAGAAATAGTAGCAGACCGACGAACAAACAAAATATAAAGAACATAGAGGTCAGTAAACCAAGCAAACTAACAGAGCAAGACACAGAGCACAGGCTAGCTAGAAAGTAGATATACAATGAAGTCCAGCAAAGCCAGAAGGGCGGAGCAGGATTAAATAGGCCAACAAGGTCATGTGACCAGCAAAGGAAAAAAAACCTAACAGCAAGGTTCTAACAGTACCCCCCCTTCTAAGAGGATCCTCCGGATCCCCTAGGACCAGGCTTATCCGGAAATCTCCTGTGAAACGCTCTGATAAGTCTGGACGCGGAAACATCATCTGACCTCACCCAAGAGTTATCCTCGGGTCCGAAACCTTTCTGTCTGGCCATTAGATTTAGGATGATATCCGGACGAAAACGACAAATGAATTCCCAACCTGTCACAAAAGGCACGCCAAAAACGAGCCACGAACTGAGGACCCCTATCAGAAACAATGTCAGTAGGAACGCCATGAAGTCTGACAATTTCCTTGACAAAGGCCTTAGCGAGAGTTTTAGCGCAGGGCAGTTTGATGAAGGGAACCAAGTGACACATCTTACTAAAACGGTCCACGACCACCCAGATGACAGTAAAACCCTCAGAGGGGGGAAGGTCAGTTATAAAGTCCATAGCCAAATGTGTCCAAGGAGCACTGGGGACCTCCAAAGGACAAAGCAACCCCGCAGCAGGAGTATGTGAGGACTTAGATCTAGCACATACAGTACATTGGCGTACCCACTTAATGACTTCCTTCTGCCATCCAGGCCACCAAAAACTGCGACCCACCAGTCTCTTGGTCTCAGAGATTCCGGGATGACCTGCCAACCGAGATTCGTGACACTCAACAAACAAATCTCTCCTAAAGGTCCCAGGCACAAACAACCTCCCATGAGGAGTGTTAGATGGGGCATTCTCCTGAGCTTTAAGAATCTCATCCTCCAAAACGGAGTCTAAAGCAGCTATCACAACACCTTCTTGTAAAATGTTTTCCTCTTTCTCAGCACCGACTATGGGAGAAAAACTGCGAGACAAGGCATCCGCCTTAACATTCTTAGTACCAGGGATGTAAGTAACGGAGAAATTAAACCGCGAGAAAAACAGTGCCCACCTAGCCTGACGGGCATTCAGGCGCTTGGCAGCGTCAAGATATATCAGATTTTTATGATCCGTAAGAACCTGAACGGGAAATTCCGCACCTTCCAAGAAGTGGCGCCAGTGTTCAAATGCGAGTTTAATAGCCAATAATTCCCGATTACCAATATCGTAATTCAATTCAGTCTCCGAAAATTTTTTTGAAAAAAAGGCACAGGGATGTAATCCATCCCCGTTATCCTGAGACAATACTGCGCCAACCCCCACAGAGGAAGCATCAACCTCAACCAAAAACGGCCTAGTAACATCAGGCTGCATAAGGATGGGAGCAGAGGTGAACCTCTCCTTGAGATACACAAAAGCTTCAATGGCCTCAGAAGACCACTGAACCGCATCAGCACCTTTCCTGGTGAGATCAGTCAGAGGTTTGACAATACTAGAAAAATTTTTTATGAATTTTCTATAGTAATTGGCGAAACCCAAAAACCTCTGTATCGATTTCAAACCAATAGGCCTAGGCCATTCCTGCACAGCCTGAACTTTAACCGGATCCATCTCAAAACCTTTGCTGGAGATAATGTAGCCCAAAAAACTAATTCTCTGTACAGCGAACTCACATTTCTCCAGCTTAGCAAAAAGCGAATTGTCCATTAATAACTGTAATACCTCACGCACGCTCCGCCAATGAGACTCCAGATCTGGCGAATAAATCAAAATGTCATCCAAATACACAACCACATTTTTACCGATCAAAGGTCTAAGGATGTCATTAATCAGATTCTGAAAAAATGCAGGAGCATTAGTAAGACCAAAAGGCATAACCAGATTCTCAAAATGACCCACAGGAGTGTTAAAAGCAGTCTTCCATTCATCACCCTCCTTCATGCGCAACAGATTGTATGCCCCCTTAAGGTCAATTTTAGAGAACCACTTGGCCCCCAATAACTGGTTAAACAGATCAGGAATCAATGGCAGTGGGTAAGGATTGCGTACCGTAATTTTGTTAATCTCACGAAAATCCAGACAAGGACGTAAACCGCCGTCCTTTTTTTTTTACAAAAAAAAATCCAACCGCCACAGGAGACTTAGAGGGCCTAATGTGACCGGCGGCCAAACTTGTCTGTATGTATTCCTCCAAAGCCTTCCTCTCAGGAATAGTAAGGTTAAATAAACGACTTTTAGGAAGAGTCGCTCCAGGGACAAATTCAATAGAACAATCATAGTCTCTATGGGGAGGCAAAACCTGCGATTCCTTCTCAGAAAAAACTCTCCAAAAATCCTGAATAGGAACAGGCAATTCTCCCCTATCCAAAGCTGCAATATGCCCGTTACAACACTTGTCATAACATTTATGGCTCCAGGATTTAATTTCACTGGTAGACCAATCCAGTACAGGATTGTGACATTTTAACCAGGGCAATCCCAATATTACTGGAGAAGGCAAGTTATTCAACACTACCAAATCCAATTTCTCATGGTGAACACCATTAATAGTGAGAGGAAATTCACAGACCTTGAGAGTAATATTCTTCAAAGGGGAGCCATCCACAGAAACCACAGCAATGGGGGATGATAAAGGTTCAGGTTTTAAATTGAGTTTTTCCACGAATCCCCCATCAATTACATTCAGTGTAGACCCGCAATCAACAAACACCCGAAATTCCATTAATTTTTCCTGAGCAATCGTGGAAGCAGCTAAAAATACACCCTTGGAATTTAAACAGGCAATACGGGCATGACTGACCATTTTTTTTTCTTTCTTCATACGAAGCTCACAGCCTTTAATCAAATGACCAGATTTTCCGCAATAGAAACACAAGCCTTTCGAAAAACGACGGTCTTTTTCTTGAGAGCGAGGTGCCACCGATCCAATCTCCATCGGTTCACCACTGTTAGTACACACATTATCATAACCAGAAATTGACATAGCAGAGGATTTGCTCTCATTAACCCTAGCACGCAGTCTTCTATCCACCCGTATAGCTAATTGCATAGCCTGTTGCAAATCCTCAGGTGTAGGATAAGCAATTAGCAGGTCTTTAACCCTTTCACTGAGCCCAGCAAGAAATAGACTTTTCAGAGCAGAATCGTTCCACCCTGTTTGAGTGGACCAACGACGAAAATGTGTACAATATTTTTCGACATTACCTGATCCTTGTTTTAAACGTCTCAACTCAGTCTCAGCTGATGCGACACGGTCAGGATCATCATATAATAGTCCTAAAGCAGAAAAAAAACTATCCACTGATCTGAAGCATGTATCACTAGGTTGCAAAGAAAAGGCCCACTCCTGAGGCTCTTTGCGCAAAAGTGACATTATGAACCCTATGCGCTGGGATTCATCCCCAGAGGACTTGGGTCTCAAACGAAAATACAATAAGCAAGCATTTTTAAATGAAAAAAATTCTCGATGTTCACCAAAAAATAAATCCGGCAAACATACCTTAGGCTCCAAGAAATGTGCTCCAGAACAGTTACTCACGTGCTGACGGAGCTCGGCCACTTCCAGAGAGAGTCCCTGCAGGCGATGAGCCAAATGATGAACCGACACCATGATGGAACAGAAAAACCTTTCCTTAGAGAATTTGCTGGCTGGACTTACTGTTATGTTCTGCTACCAGAGCTAAGGAAAGAGAGGAGATCTGTCCCTACGATAGAACTCAGCTGAATCCCTACGATGTAACAGGGAACCTGATCCTGCGATCAGACCTGCTAAAGTCCTAAGCTAGTCTGTACGAAGACCTATAGATGTGGGGGAGGAATCCCTACAAGTACTAAGGACTGGGAGGAATATGGGACACCTCCTAACAGAAATAGTAGCAGACCGACGAACAAACAAAATATAAAGAACATAGAGGTCAGTAAACCAAGCAAACTAACAGAGCAAGACACAGAGCACAGGCTAGCTAGAAAGTAGATATACAATGAAGTCCAGCAAAGCCAGAAGGGCGGAGCTGGATTAAATAGGCCAACAAGGTCATGTGACCAGCAAAGGAAAAAAAACCTAACAGCAAGGTTCTAACACCCGCAGTGTTCGAGTTCGGTTCGGTTCGTCGAACACCCGTAAGTTCGCCGAACTGTTCGTCGAACTGTTCGTCGAACACCGTCGAACACCGTTAAAACCAATGGCAGGCAAACAAAAACACATAGAAACACATAGAAAACACCTTCAAAGGTGTCCAAAAGCTGACAAACTGCTCAGAAGACATAACTAACACATGGAAAAGTGACAAGTACATATAGTCATGCGAAAAGAAAAGAGGTGGAGTAAAAGGAGGGGGAGACACAGATATAGGCATGTCATGCCCTTCTAAAACCAAAAAAGTGCGAAGCCGACACGGCCAGTCCGTTCCTGCCCATGCGACTTCCGTGTCGCCGGCTTTGTGCCAGAGCTGCGGTGGACCCTGACGGCCTGCCCCCCTCTCCCAATACTGGTGCCTGTCCGCTGGTGGGTCGAGCGAGCCCCCCTGTGGTGGAGGCAGGTCTAAGCTTTTTAATTTAAATTGTCTCTCTAATTTGAATGAATACACTTTAAATCCTTTTACAAGGATCTATTGGAGGGCAAGTCTCATGCCAGCAGCCGCGTAATTCCAGCTCCAGTAGCGTCCACTAAAGCTGCTGCAGTTAAAAAGCTTTTATAAGGATCGAGCTCGGCGGTCCACCGCAAGGCGTCCTACCGCCAGTCCCAGCCCCTACGCCTTGGGGTGCCTACTGATGCTCTTCACTGAGTATCCTGGGGTCCCGAAGCATTTCCTTTGAAAAAATTAAGTGTCCAAACTACAGGTGGTGTAGCTTGCTTAACAGCAGGGATAATCCGCTGACTAGCAGACACTGCTACTAGGCACAAAGTATTTCCTGGACTAGATGCAGTTAAAAAATTTTTAATTAGATACTCTCGTTGGATGCTGAGAAAGCATTTCACAGAGTCTCCTGGCATGCCATATATTATTTTCTTAAAAAGCTTGGGGTAGGGGTCTAGGGGACCCTTTTTGAGCCAAAATCACGGTCCTGTATCGCAATAAGTCAACTAGGCTGAAGATAAATGGAACTGTAGCACCCCGAGGGCTCTGTTGCTACAGAGATATTGCACCTCACCCAGAGGTGTGATATCTCACTCTCAGGTAAGGATGGAGTGTGGATCAGGACCCCGACACCTGCATGCATTACACCACATTGCCGTGGGGCAGGGCGACCAATATGCCCCTGATATGGGCACGACAGTCCCTGTCCCTGGCTGGAGTGGGGGGAGGGAACACCGAGTAAGGGGAACCCTGTAGTGCAGGAGCAGGGAGGAAGCAGTTCCTGGGTGCATTCAGAAGGGAGTATAAAAGGTGGGCACCATCTTAGTTCAGTGCAGAGAAGTCTGAGCAGAAGTGACAGGGAGCAGGGGCTCTGCATGAGCTCTGTTCCGGAGGCGGGCATAGTAACAGAGGCCCAGGCCTGGAAGAGGGAGAAGGAAGGAAGAGGAGCGGAGAAGGCTCCAGGAACAAGGAACGAAGGGATCCCAGGGGTGCGGACGGGCGAGTCGCCACTGCACGCCCGAATCCACCTGCGTGGAGGGGTCAGGCCAAAGGGGGAGACAGGTCCCCGAAACTAGTGAAGGCGGGAAAAGACCCTCAGCTAGAAACCGGAGGCTGTGAAATTTTATGTGGCTCAGCCCCTCGCTACACCCGCTAGGAAGACACCACATAGGGTCAGGGAAACTGGCGCCAAGTTTACCAAGAGGAGGCCCGAGGCAGCCGGACAGAAGCGTTGGTAAGAAAGGCCAGACAAAGGACACACAAAGGGGGTCCTGTGAAGCGCTCCAAAGTTATCTGGGAGTTGTCTGAGACCCTTACCTGGTGAGCACAGTACGACGTGGGCAGCCGTTACCTGCAGAAGAGGTCTGGATAATAAGAACTGTGAGTAATGGCACTGGATTGCATCACTCACTCCGTGTCGTTACTGCTGCTGCCCTGCACCATCACCCCCATCCTCCGCATACACTGCCCTGAGGCTATACTCCTCCTGTGGGGAGTTATGCTACGCTCTGCTGCACCCACAACACCAGCCTCAGCGGTCAGCCCTGCAGCGGCGGTTCACTCTGACCGCAATCCACGGGTGGCGTAGTCGGACATTTAACCTTCAAAACCACATAAATAGTTCCGCCACTGGTTTGACCGCCCTGAGCCACGGAACCGGGTCACCGCCACGGAGACTACAACCACCAGCATCCACCAAAAAGGGTCCGGCTCCGGGTGTCCCAAGGCCCAGGGGGCGCGTCAGAACATTTTCATCAGCTTTCATAATCACCACTGGGATAAGGCAGGGATGTCCTCTGTCCCCTCTCTTATACATCCTAGTGACGGAGCACCTGCTCTCATCAATTCGCAATAACACCAATATTAGGTGGATTGAGGTGGGAGGCACCGAGTACAAGTGCTCTGCATTTGCTGATGATGTCCTAGTATATATCACTCAATCACATATATCCATCCCTGCTGTTATGGCTGAAATAGATCACTTTGTTACATGGTCAAATTTTAAAATCAATACAGCGAAGTCTGAGGCCCTCGATGTCTCCCTCCCCAAATCCGTACAGGATTCCATCCAGTCCAACTTTCCCTTTGCCTGGCCCTCACAGGGTATCAAATACTTAGGAATTCCTATTCATAGAGACCTCTCCCGTCTATTTTATCTTAATTTTGGGCCCTTTATTGAACAACTCCATACAGACCACGGTTGGCAAGTTAGAACTGTAAGATTCACTACGTGAACCACTGGTGTTTTGTGGAAAAGCACATGTACACTGTGTTCCTAATTATTATGCAAAAAGTGTTTAGGAGTGATAAGGGAAGAATTTGTTTGTTTGTCAGTTAAACTCATTGATGGTGATGTGTGTCAGGGCTCTTTATATCACTGTAAGCAATTGCAGACACCTGTGCTAATTAGTTTGGCAGGTGTGTCCAATGAAAGGCAAGACTACTTAAGAAGGCTGTCCCACATTATTAAGCAGCCTACATTTTCTGCTAAAATGGGAAAGAAAAAGGATGTGTCGGCTGCTGAGAAGCAACAAATTGTGGAGTGTTTAGGTCAAGGCATGACTACAATCAACATTGCCAAGACACTTCATCCTGATCATCGCACAATCAAGAAGTATGTATCTGATTCACAGTACACACGTGTGCGTGCTGATAAGGTAAAATAGAAGACCCTTTTCTACAGGCAATTATGTCAGGTTAAAAGAGCAGCGGCAAAAAAGCCTTGTCATAGCAGCAAACAAGTTTTTGAAGCTGCTGGTGCCTCCAACTTCCCCTGAACAACAAGATGCAGAGTCCTTCAGAGGTTTGCAGCTGTGCGCAAGCCATCCTGTCGACCTCCTCTATCCACTGCACAGAAGCAGAAACGGCTCCAGTGGGCCAAACAATACATGATGACTGACTTCAAACTGTTTTGTTCACCGATGAGTGCCGTGCAACGCTTGATGGTCCAGATGGATGGAGTGGAGGATGACTGGTTGATGGACACCCCACGCAAACACGCCTACAGCGCCAACAAGGAGGAGGTGGAGTAATGTTTTGGGCTGGAATCATGGGGAGAGAGATTGTCGGCCCCTTTAGGATCCCTGAAGGGGTAAAGATGAACTCCATATTGTATGTGGAGTTGCTCAAACAGCACTTCCTGCCATGGTTCAAGAAGAAGAACCGTGTATTCCACAGCAAGATCATTTTCATGCATGATAATGCACCGTCTCATGCTGCACATAACACATCTGCATCTCTGGCATACATAGGCATAAAAGGGGACAAACTTATGGTGTGACCCCGATGCTCCCCTAAACTCAACCCCATTCAGAACCTCTGGAGCATCATCAAAAGGAGTGTCTATGATGGCGGGAGGAAGTTCACATCTAAGCAACAGCTCTGGGAGGGTATTATGTCCTCATGCAAAACAATTGAAGCAGAAACCATCCAAAACCTGACAAATTCAATGGACGAGAGAGTTCAGAAGCTCCTTTCGAACAAGGGGTCCTGTGTGCAAATAGAATAAAGTTTTGAGTTGAAAACTGTTTGATTTCAGTTTCTAATAACCTGCTAATGCTTATCATTTCAAAAATGACCATTTTTTTGTTCTTTATTAAAATGAAAAGGTTGATCGAAGAGTGTGGGGGATCTAAGAGTGTGGCAACCCAGTAGTCAGGATTACTTCGAATTCTGACAATCTGAGGGTCATGTTGCAGGTAGTGCAGCAAGAAGGCACTCATGTGTCTTGCACATCTAGGAGACCCAAAAATTATTTTCCGGGCTAGATGCAGCTAAAAATTATTATTAATTTGAAAGCTGGTGGGGCTTAGTATAGATGGCCTAATAGAATCAGTACTGCACACTGCTACAAAGCCCAAATTATTTTCCAGCCAAGATACAGATAAACATGATGAGTGATTTTAAATCTGGTGGAGCTTAGTATAGATGGCCTAATAGAATCAGTACAGCACACTGCTACAAAGCCCAAATTATTTTCCAGCCAAGATACAGATAAACATGATTAGTAATTTTAAAGCTTAAAACGGTTGGTGAGGTGATTTTAACCAATCATCAAGCTTTTACTCTCCCCAGGATGACACAGGGGTAGAAAAGTCGTTTCGGATCCATGATTTGTTCATCTTTATGAACGTGAGTCTGTCTACATTATCAGTGGAGAGCCACGTGCGCTTATCTGTCAGCACACCACCAGCAGCGCTGAACACACGTTCAGACAGAACGCTGGCTGCGGTGCATGACAAGATCTCGAAGGCGTAAGTGGCGAGCTCCGGCCATTTATCCAGATTGGAAGCCCAAAAAGAGCAAGGGTCCAGTGACACAGTCATGGCTTCAATGTATACTTGGAGATACTCCTGTACCATCCTCTCTAGGCGTTGACTATGTGTCAGACTTCTTGTCTCCTGTGGCCTTGCAAAGGATGGGCTAAAAAAGTGGTGAAATGATTCCGCAAAATTGATGTTACCAGCAGATACTGTGTTTCTGTTATGGTTTTAGAGCTGAACACTCGACGGTCCCACGGTTGGCAAGTTGGAACTGTGAGATTCACTTCGTGCACCACTTGTGCTTTGTGGAAAAGCACATGTAAGATTCAGCAACAGTCTCTGCTGATACTCCTGCATGCGTGCATCCCTTTCTATGGCAGGAATAATTTCTGCAAATTTACTTTTGTACCGGGGTTCTAGCAGTGTGTCAACCCAGTAGTCAGGATTATTTCTAATTCTCACAATTCGAGGGTCATGTTCCAGGTAGTGCCGCAAGAAGGCACTCATGTGTCTTGCGCATCCAGGAGCACCAAGTCCCTGTTGTGTTGGTGGCGAGGTAACAATCATGCTTCCTTCCTCTGTCCTCTCCCCCCAACCTCGCACAACAGAAATGTGATCAAGGTCTCCCTCATCTGATGAGTCTTCCATCAGTTCGTCCTCAACTTCTTCCTGGGCTGCTGCACCTTCCTCACTAGTTTGGCTGCTACAATGCGCCCTGGTAAAACCATCGCCCCCACCCTCACATGCATGCCGCCTTGGTGCTGTCGACCGTCTGGACCTTGCAGACGTTAGCCCTTCCGCATACAACTCCTCCTCCTCTACTTCCTCCACCTCATCTTGTGCCACCACCTGACTCCGAATTCTGTATATCATGTGCTCCAACATGTAAATCACCGGAATAGTCATGCTGATAATGGCATCGTCAGCACTAAACATCTTCGTCGCCATTTCAAAACTATGCAGAAGGGTGCATAGGTCCCTGATCTGAGACCACTCCTCCAGCGTGATTTGACCCACCTCTGGATCTCGTTGGCCCAGGCTATACGTCAGAACGTATTGCACCAGGGCTTGTCGGTGCTGCCACAGTCGCTGCAACATGTGCAGAGTTGAATTCCACCGGGTAGGCACATCGCATTTTAGCCGGTGAAGTGGCAGGCCCAACGACTTCTGTAGAGATGTAAGTCGCTGAGCTGCGGGATGCGAACGGCGGAAGTGATCACACAGCGACCGTGCCCTCTGCAGAAGGCCATCTAGTCCGGGATAGTGGGCTAAAATTTGCTGGACAACCAGGTTCAACACGTGAGCCATACAAGGCACGTGTGTGACATTGCCCCGGCGGAGGGCCAGGCCCAGGTTTGCAACATTGTCGCACACGGCCCTCCCTGGTTTCAGGTCCAGTGGAGACACCCATTCATGAAACTGGTTCTCCAGAGCTGACCACAACTCCTCAGCTGTGTGACTCACATTTCCCAGACATTTCAAAGTAAAAACCGCCTGATGACGTTGAGCCCTGCTGCCAGCATAGTAAGGAGGTGTGCAGGATCCCTTCTGCACAGTTAGAAAGCTTGTGGCATGACCAGACAGGCTTTGGGTGCAGGTGGAGGACCGAGAGGATGTTGAGGAGGCAGAAGCAGTGGAGGAACTTTGAGATAAAGAGGATTGACGCACAACTCGTGGGGACGGCAAGACTTGGACTGCAGCCCCTTGTCCTGCTGTCACCATAGTTACCCAGTGCCCAGTCAGCGACATGTAACGCCCCTGTCCATGCCTACTCGTCCAAGTGTCTGTGGTGAAATGCACCCTGTCACACACAGAGTTTCTCAAAGGAGCGGTGATGTTGTGTGTGACATGCTGGTGGAGCGCAGGCACACCTTTCTTTGAGAAGTAGTGCCGACTGGGCATCTGGTACTGAGGCACTGCGATGGACATAAGGTCTCGAAAATCCTCTGTGTTCACCAGGTGGAAAGGCAGCATTTCTGTAGCCAAGAGCTTGCAGATGGTGAAATTCAACCTCTTAGCTTTCTCATGGCTTGGAAGAAATGGTCTTTTACTTGTCCACATCTGAGGGACCGAGGGCTGGCTGTTGTGCTTAGACGGGGTTGAGAAGGGTGTCCCTGGCAAACTGCCGGTCTGTGATTAAGATGCAGGCGGACATGTTAGGTTGCCTTGATCCAAAGGTGGTGCTATCGATGTCGGACAGCGCTTAACACCAGCTGGTGTTTCCACCTCCAAAGAAAATGATGACCTGCCAATCACGCTGGCTGTTGCTGGTAAAGAGGTGGCAGGTCTGCGTCCCAAAACAGGCGTGACTGCTGTCCCCCCAGTCACAGAGGATGAAGAGGCCGCGGATGCACAAGATGTGGCAGACGGTGGTTGGCCCGGTCGGCTAGGCTGCATTGTAGCACAGTGAGCTTCCCACTGCAACTTATGCTTCACGTCCATGTGCCAGTTCATGCATGAAGTACTCAAACTATGTATTTTTTGGCCTCTACTTAGCTTTTGCTAACAAATGTTACAGATAACACGAGTTGGGTCATATTTATCGATCTGAAAAAATGCCAGGCTATGCAAGGCTTAGCACTCATGCGTCCTGAAGAGCCACCACGACTTGTGGTCAGAGGCAGAGTTGTGTTTGAGGATGCAGTTGTTGACGTGCTTCCAGTACTACGTTTCTGTCCAGGAAGGCGCAACCTGACCTCGTCGTCACTAGCATCCTCCTCCACCTCCTCTGCTGACCTCATCACTTGGCTGACTGTGGGTTGACAGTAAGTGGGATCTCCAACCTCATCATCATCACCCTGTGTGTTATCACACCCGTCGTCCTCAGAGCCAACCTGTTCCTGCCCTGACAAAAAAATAAAAGTTGTCGCTCCAATCAGGTATTTGAGTCTCATCATCATCTTCCTCATTGTCTCCACCAACAGGAGTTACAGTTTTGGAACGAGGGTCTACATTATGGTCAAAACCTTCTGCGTCTGGTCCTGGATCCGACTCATAAAGATTCTGGGCATCAGTGCAGATCATTTCCTCGTCTGGATTCACAGAAGCTCTGGAGCCGACCTCTGATTCCCAGGCTATAGTATGAGTAAACAGCTCTGCAGACTCAACCATCTGTTCTACCCCATACTCAGATGGGCAGCTGGAGATTTGGGAGCTGTGAGGAAGCAAATGCGATTGGGGTGACACCTCTGAGGACTGGAGTATTTGTGATGTTGAAGTTGAGGTGGAGGAGAGCCCACTTAAAGGAGCACTTGATATCCGTTGAAGCACCTGCTGTTTTTGTGCCTCATCTGGAATTTGTAGCGATTGGCGTGGCCGTAAGAAAGGGATCTTATCACATTGTCCGCTAAAAGAAGTAGACATTTTAGTTTGGCTGGAAGATGGTCTTTCTTCTGCAGATGTTACTGTTGCTTTAACACCTTCCCCACGGACACAACCTTTTTTCCACTTCCCAACACGCCTATTCCCCTTTCCACCAGCAGCAGGCCTTTTTCCACTCATTTTGGTGGTTAACTAATTCACAACACTGGAGTTGTTTGCACAAAAAAACACTGGATGGGAACCGAGCAGAGCTGAGTGGCCAAACTGTGGTATTAGGCCAAAAGTATTGGCTGGGTCAGATGAAGATAAAAATTATATTGAATTTGCAACCTGATGGAGGTCAGTATAGATGGACTAATAGAACAAGTCCCACACACTGCTAGAAGCTGAAATATTTTTTCAGAGCTAGATGCAGAAAAAAATTATATTGAATTTGCAACCTGATGGAAGTCAGTATAGATGGACTAATAGAACAAGTCCCACACACTGCTACAAGCTGTAATATTTTTTCAGAAGCTACAAGCAGAAAAAAATTATATTGAATTTGCAACCTGATGGAGGTTAGTATAGATAGACTAATAGAACAAGTCCCACACACTGCTAGAAGCCTAAATATTTTTTCAGAGCTAGATGCAGAAAAAAATTATATTGAATTTGCAACCTGATGGAGGTTAGTATAGATGGACTAATAGAACAAGTCCCACACACTGTTAGAAGCCTAAATATTTTTTCAGAGCTAGATGCAGAAAAAAATTATATTGAATTTGCAACCTGATGGAGGTTAGTATAGATGGACTAATAGAACAAGTCCCACACACTGCTAAAAGCTGAAATATTTTTCAGAGCTGGATGCAGAAAAAAATTATATTGAATTTGCAACCTGATGGAGGTTAGTATAGATGGACTAATAGAACAAGTCCCACACACTGCTAGAAGCCGAAATATTTTTTCAGAGCTAGATGCAGAAAAAAATTATATTGAATTTGCAACCTGATGGAGGTCAGTATAGATCAGGGGTCTCAAACTCGGCTGGGTATATGGGCCGCACATGGAAAAAATTTGAATTTGGGGGGCCTCATTCTTTGTTCAATGTGACATTTTTAGTGATACCATTTTTTTTGTATACACCTTTTGAACATTTTTGCCATGATTATTTTTTTATGGCTTGGGTCGTTATGGATGTGGCGATAATAAACGTGCACTTTTTTGTGTTTACTTTAGTTTACATATAAAACAGCATTTTTAGTGCCCAATATTTTTTCATGCTTTTATTTTATTTTTTATTTTTTTTACAATTTTATTTCCCCCAATTGGCCACATACAGTAATATTGTCTTACAATTAGCATCATATAGTAATAATGGAAAACATCTTGTAGTAATGTTCCCCATCCAAGTCCCCATCTTGTACTAATGTGCCCCATCCAGGTCCCCATCCTGTGGCTATGTGCCCCATCCAGGTCCCCATCCTGTGGCAACGTTCCCCATCCTGGCGCCCATCTTGTACTAATGTGCCTCATCCAGGTCCCCATCTTGGGGCTATGTGCCCCATCCAGGTCCCCATCCTGTGGCAATGTTCCCCATCCAGGTCCCCATCTTGTGGCTCTGGTCCCCATCTTGTGGCTCTGGTCCCCATCTTGTGGCTCTGTGCCCCATCCAGGTCCCCATCTTGTGGCTCTGTGCCCCATCCAGGTCCCCATCTTGTGGCTATGTGCCCCATCCAGGTCCCCATCCTGTGGCAACGTTCCCCATCCTGGCGCCCATCTTGTACTAATGTGCCTCATCCAGGTCCCCATCTTGGGGCTATGTGCCCCATCCAGGTCCCCATCCTGTGGCAATGTTCCCCATCCAGGTCCCCATCTTGTGGCTCTGGTCCCCATCTTGTGGCTCTGTGCCCCATCCAGGTCCCCATCTTGTGGCTCTGTGCCCCATTCAGGTCCCCATCTTGTGGCTATGTGCCCCATCCAGGTCCCCATCCTGTGGCAACGTTCCCCATCCTGGCGCCCATCTTGTACTAATGTGCCTCATCCAGGTCCCCATCTTGGGGCTATGTGCCCCATCCAGGTCCCCATCCTGTGGCAATGTTCCCCATTCAGGTCCCCATCTTGTGGCTCTGGTCCCCATCTTGTGGCTCTGTGCCCCATCCAGGTCCCCATCTTGTGTCTAGGTGCCCCATCCAGGTCCCCATCCTGTGGCAACGTTCCCCATCCTGGCGCCCATCTTGTACTAATGTGCCTCATCCAGGTCCCCATCTTGGGGCTATGTGCCCCATCCAGGTCCCCATGTTGTGGCTCTGGTCCCCATCTTGTGGCTCTGTGCCCCATCCAGGTCCCCATCTTGTGGCTATGTGCCCCATCCAGGTCCACATCTTGAGGCTATGTGCCCCATCCAGGTCCACATCTTGAGGCTCTGTGCCCCATCCTGTGGCTATGTGCCCCATCCAGGTCCCCTCTTGTGGCTATGTTCCCCATCCAGGTCCCCTCTTGTGGCTCTGTGCCCCATCCCGGTCCCCATGTTGTGGCTATGTGCCCCCTGTGCTGTTCTTCACACACATAAAATAGAAAAAAAAAAGATGATTCTCACCTGTCCTCCGTTCCCTCGGCGGCCTTCCTGCAGATGTGGCCCGCAGGCACCACAGAGTCCGACCCCTTGACGATCCCCACATGGTCCAGGAGGAGCCGCCGACAGCAGCGCTGCATTGCCGCACAGAGACTGTCTCCCAGCACAGCATTTTCAATGTCAGCCGCCGGCCAATCAGAGGCCAGCAGCTGACATCTGCATATGGCAATGACGTCACACTCGCTGCGCCGACACGCAGATATCAGCTGCTGGCCTCTGATTGGCCAGCCGCTGGCATTGGAAATGCAGTGCTTGGAAACAGTCTCTGTGCGGCAATTCAGCGCTGCTGTCGGCGGCTCCTCCTGGACCAGGTCGGGATCGTCAAGGGGTCTGTGCCTGCGGGCCGCATAAAGCAGCCTCAGGGGCCGCATGCGGCCCGTGGGCCGCGTGTTTGAGACCCCTGGTATAGATGGACTAATAGAACAAGTCCCACACACTGCTACAAGCTGAAATATTTTTTCAGAGCTAGATGCAGAAAAAAATTATATTGAATTTGCAACCTGATGGAGGTTAGTATAGATGGACTAATAGAACAAGTCCCACACACTGCTGGAAGCCGAAATATTTTTTCAGAGCTAGATGCAGAAAAAAATTATATTGAATTTGCAACCTGATGGAGGTCAGTATAGATGGACTAATAGAACAAGTCCCACACACTGCTACAAGCTGAAATATTTTTTCAGAGCTAGATGCAAAAAAAAATTATATTGAATTTGCAACCTGAAGGAGGTTAGTATAGATGGACTAATACAACAAGTCCCACACACTGCTAGAAGCTGAAATATTTTTTCAGAGCTAGATGCAGAAAAAAATTATATTGAATTTGCAACCTGATGGAGGTTAGTATAGATGGACTAATAGAACAAGTCCCACACACTGCTAGAAGCCTAAATATTTTTTAAGAGCTAGATGCAGAAAAAAATGATATTGAATTTGCAACCTGATGAAGGTTAGTATAGATGGACTAAGAGAACATGTCCCACACACTGCTACAAGCTGAAATATTTTTTCTGAGCTAGATGCAGAAAAAAATTATATTGAATTTGCAACCTGATGGAGGTCAGTATAGATGGACTAATAGAACAAGTCCCACACACTGCTAGAAGCCTAAATATTTTTTCAGGGCGAGATGCAGAAAAAAATTATATTGAATTTGCAACCTGATGGAGGTCAGTATAGATGGAGTAATAGAACAAGTCCCACACACTGCTAGAAGCCTAAATATTTTTTCAGAGCTCGATGCAGAAAAAAATTATATTGAATTTGCAAGCTGGTGGAGGTTAGTATATATGGATTAATAGAATGATGCTATGCCCAAAAGGTTTTACTTCACTAGGTGCAGTAAAAAAAATTGTATTCTATACACCGGTTGTGTAGCTTGCAACACCGATAGGCTACTCCACTGACTAACACACTCTGCAATAGGCCAAAAAGGATTTGCTTTGCTATATTTTGCCAAATGCTGTGAAAAAAACTTGCACAGCACTGGCACATACCTGCCTGGCAAAAAGTGATAGGAACTGATGTAACCTAGCCCTGAAAAGGACTGCAATTACAATTAGTCTTTACTCCCAACCTATCTATTTAAGAGCACAGACCTGCCTGATAAAAGTCGTATGAAATGATGTAACCTAGTCCTTAAAAGGACTGCAATCACAACTCTTCCCTACTCCCAAGCTATCTGTAGATTTGTGCGAAAATTGGCTTGAAATTAACAAAGTATAACGCACACAGCAACAGCGGTGCCATCTAACACGCAGCTGCAGCCGTGAGAAAATGGTGGCGACGGGGAAAATTGCTGGGTCTTATAGGGTAAGGTCATGTGACATACACTGTCAATGACACATGCCCTTGCTTGTGTGAAAAAAAGCAGTACGCTCCGTGTGTGCGCTGCTGATAGGCTGACAGACTGCACCTCCCCACTGTAAATGCGGGAAAGAGAAAAAAAAATGGAGATCTTCATTATTCCTGCAGAAATCCATCCCCTGCCCCTCCCCCCGCCCCGCTGTACACTCAAACTGCGTATTAACATTAATTTTCTGCATTACTGAGAAAAAATCCAGTTATGATTTTGGTGCACGAACAGTTATCGAACATAACCTCGAACAGCTGAATTTTTTTCAAATCGTTGGTGTTCGCCGAACAGCTCGAACACCGCCCAAACCAGCTCGAATTTGAGATTGGCGAACAGTTCGAGTCGAACACCGCTCATCTCTAATTATTAGGGCAGTCTTATGGGATAACATCTGATGGCCACGGTTTCAGACAGTCGTCTAATAGTATGGTATTTGTCAGCGACCAAGTGTCAACTGCTTCAACAAAACAAAGGTGGATGACTTTCAAAGGAGTGGAATATTTGGCACGCTCCACAAAATTTCTGTATTATTATGGCAGTCATATGGATTACGTGCATCTGATCATTGAAAAAAAGTTTGTCTGCTTCCACAATACAGTAATATGAATAAAACAAAAAAAAAATCTGGCTGTATTCTGCAAACAAGCAAATGGAGCTGTAAAATGGTGTACACTGACACACTGCCACAGTTTAGAAATGGAGGACAATATTCTCTACGTTCCACGTGAAGCACAGTTATATGTGATTCGTCTGACAGAGAACCACGGTTTTAAATAGCAGGCCTGTAATTTACTAATATTATTCTACACAGAGACTTAGTGTGAATAGCTTGACCAACACACTGCAGCAGAATGGAAATAGAAGAAATGTCTGATTTTGGAACAGTCTTATAGGTGATATGTCTGACAGAGAACCACGGTTTTAAACAGCAGGCCTGTAATTTACTAATACTATTCTTCACAGACACCTAGTGTGAATAACTTGACCGACACACTGCAACAGAATGGAAAAGGAGGCCAATATTTTCCACGTTCAGTTCAAATTTCTGGATTTTTATCGCTGAAATACGGAACAGATCTGACTTTATTCTGCAGTGAGAACAAGCAATTAGTGCAGAAAATGGTGTACTTTGGATTGCTTTTTTAGCAAATAACCTGGATTAAGGTAAAAAAATTTGCCCTGGCCCCTGATATCTGGGGCTATGTCTAGAAATATCTGTAATTATTACTGCAGCAGCAGACAGGATGTTCAAAGGACCCTCTTCTGTTGTATCATACACTGCAGTCTGCAATATACACAGCCTGCCTGCCTAGCACTGATTATATGCAGCTGGATTAGTCCTCAGAAGGACTGTTAGTTCAAATGGATATATATATATATATATATATATATATATATGTTTTGTGGAATACCTATGCTAATAGGACGTTCAATCGACCCTCTTGTTATATGCACTGCAGTCTGCCACATACCCTGCCTGCCTGACTAATTCCTGCTATCACCACTGATTATATGCAGCTGGATTAGTCCTCAGAAGTATGGTTAGTTCAGATTGATATAGATATATGTTGTGGAATACCTATACTAACTATAAACAAGTAAATATCTCCCTGACTTAGCAGCACCTCTCCCTACTCTGCTTGATTGCGGGGTAGACTGTGACGAGCATGGCGGCGTCAGGTCTGATATAGACCTGATAATGCTGTGTGGCCAGCCAATCACTGTAATGCCACAACCACCATTGCTACGGCATTACAGTGCGTGGCAGGTAATCCCTGCATGTTCACTGGCTCTCTAAAGAGCCCCAAACATGCAGGGTGGGGACCCGAATTCCCGCCCGAGCAACCCAGAAATACTCGCAGAGCGCCGAGCTTGTTGAGCACAGAGATGCTCGGGCGAGTACCGTTCTCTCATCACTACTCCTTATGTGTATATAACTATATAATTTAATCATTGTAAGTTATCCTATGACTAAGGGCACATTGCGTGCCAGAATCGTGTCAGATGTAGTTTTTAATCATTTTTAATGAATCCCCAACAAAGTACAATTTTTACTATCTGGATGGTTTTGCTGGATTGAACCCCCCCTCCCTCCAATCTTGTACATATTATGGAAAATATTTAACCCCTTTATGACGTGGTACGTAATAGTACTCACCATGTCACAATCCCATGTTTAGCGAAGGCTGGCGCCCAGTGGTTGACGCTCATAGCAAGTGAGCAATTCTGCTACATACAGGCGATCTGCTCATCGCCTGTATGTAGCAGAGTTGATCAGGTAATTGCTGCTTCTAGTCTCCCATGGAGACTGTTGAAGCATGCAAAAAGTAAGAAAAAAAATGTTTTTAAAAATATAAAAAAATAAAGAATATATAAAAGTTTAAATCACCCCCTTTTGCCCCATTCAAAATAAAACAATAAAAAAAAACACATACACATGTTTATAATCGTCTGATCTATCAATATCAAAAAAATAATTACTCTGATCGGTAAACGGCGTAACGAGAAAAAAATTCTAAACGCTAGAATTATGTTTTTTTGGTCGCCACAACACTGAAATAAAATGCAATAACAGACGATCAAAACATCAAATCTACCCCAAAATGATATCAATAAAAATGTCAGCTTGGCCTGCAAAAAATAAGCCCTCACCTGGCCTCAGATAATGAAAAGAGAAGACGTTACGGGTCTCGGAAAATGGCGCCATTTTTTTTTTCTTTATTAGCAAACTTTAGATTTTTTTTCACCACTTAAACAAAAAAGAACCTATATAAGTTTAGTGTCTATGAACTCGTAATGACATGGAGAATAATAATGGAAGGTCAGTTTAAGGCTGCGTGCACACGGTGTGCTTTTCATGCGTTTCCGCTGGGGTATTTCCGCAGCGGAAACGCATCAAAAACGGTTAGTAATCCGCACCCCATGGACCCAATGGCATTCCGCAATGTCAATGCACATGCTGCGGATTTTTCCGCAGCGTTTCTGCAGCGCTCAAAAATCCGCAGCATGTTCATTAATTTTGCGGAAACGCAACGGAAGCGCCGCCATTGACTTGCATTGAGAATCTTCAAATCTGCAAATATGTAAAAATTCTTGCGGAATTGAAATGCATTTGATGCGGTCTTGTACAACAAAACCGCACCAAATAGGAAGTGACCTCACAATTGGGCGTTCCAGCCATCCCATGAGCATCCCATAATCCAGTAAGATGAGAATCCCATAATATTCCCGTCTGTCAGGATCATGGCTGCTCATCTGGGATGGTACAAGCACATGAATATCAACGTGGGATTCATGATTAGTGTGGTAAGAGTCTGTAAGTGTCTGTAAGTGTCTGTATGTGTATGTGTGGGGTCTGTGTGGGGTCTGTGTGGGGTCTGTGTGGGGTCTGTGTGGGGTCTGTGTGGGGTCTGTGTGCGCGGGTGTCAGCAGGGAGACATAGGCCGATGTGACACTACTACTCCCATCGGCCTATGTCTGTCCCCCGTCCACTAGTGCCAGCAGGAGCAGCTCGATGGGAGCAGTAGTTCCCATCAGCCTGCTCCTGCTGTAAAATGTGCCCCAAAATGAAATTGTAGCCCCCATATATTATTGGCCCTATTCCTATTTTTTTTTTTTTTTTTGAGGATGCCATCATATTCCCTTTAGATCTATATATATATATATATTTATATACAAACGTTTTTGTTTTATATATTTTTTTTATTATGTTTTTATTGTCCCCAATATTATTTACTGTTCCATTTTTTTTTCATTGGTGGCCAGTGGTTACCTATGAAAATAAAATCATTACCTGTCCCCAATCGCCACCTAAAATAAATAGAAAAAAAACAAAACTACACCTATACTCACCTAGACACCTAATTCCCCGAAGCCATCGATCTCCTGTAATAAAATATAAAATAATAAACCACAACCTTATCCTTACTAGTGTTGAGCCACCCCCGTAGTGTTCGAGTTCGGTTCGGTTCGTCGAACACCCGTGTGTTCGCCGAACAGTTCGTCGAACTGTTCGTCGAACACCTTCGAACACCGTTAAAACCAATGGCAGGCAAACAAAAACACATAGAAACACATAGAAAACACCTTCAAAGGTGTCCAAAAGCTGACAAACTGCTCAGAAGACACAACTAACACATGGAAAAGTGACAAGTACATATAGTCATGCGAAAAGAAAAGAGGTGGAGGAGTAAAAGGAGGGGGAGACACAGATATAGGCATGTCATGCCTTTCTAAAATCCAAAAAGTGAGAAGCCGAGACGGCCAGTCCGCTCCTGCCCGTGCCACCTCCGTGTCGCCGGGTTTGTGCCAGAGCCGCGGTGAACCCTGACGGCCAGCCCCCCTCTCCCAATACTGGTGCCTGTCCGCTGGTGGGTCGAGAGAGCCCCCCTGTGGTGGAGGCAGCTCTAAGCTTTTTAATTTAAATTGTCCCTCTAATTTGAATGAATACACTTTAAATCCATTTACAAGGATCTATTGGAGGGCAAGTCTCATGCCAGCAGCCGCGTAATTCCAGCTCCAGTAGCGTCCACTAAAGCTGCTGCAGTTAAAAAGCTTTTATAAGGATCGAGCTCGGCTGTCCACCGCAAGGCATCCTAGTGCCAGTCCCAGCCCCTATGCCTTGGGGTGCCTCCTGATGCTCTTCACTAAGTATCCCGTGGTCCCGAAGCATTTCCTTTGAAAAAATTAAGTGTCCAAACTACAGGTGGTGTAGCTTGCTTAACAGCCGGGATAATCCGCTGACTAGCAGACACTGCTACTAGGCACAAAGTATTTCCTGGGCTAGATGCAGTTAAAAATTTGTAAGTAGATACTCTCGTTGGATGCTGAGAAAGCATTCCATAGAGTCTCCTGGCACGCCATATATGATTCTCTTAAAAAGCTTGGGGTAGGGGTCTAGGGGACCCTTTTATAGCCAAAATCACGGCCCTGTATCACAATACGTCACCTAGGCTGAAGATAAATGGAACTGTAGCACCGAGGGCTCGGTTGCTACAGACGTATTGCACCTCACCCAGAGGTGTGATATCTCACTCTCAGATAAGGATGGAGTGTGGATCAGGACCCGACACCTGCATGCATTACACCACATTGCCGTGGGGCAGGGCGACCAATATGCCCCTGAGATGGGCACGACAGTCCCTGTCCCTGGCTGGAGTGGGGGGAGGGAACACTGAGGAAGGGGAACCCTGCAGTGCAGGAGCAGGGAGGAAGCAGTTCCTGGGTGCATTGAGAAGGGAGTATAAAAGGTGGGCACCATCTTAGTTCAGTGCAGAGAAGTCTGAGCAGAAGTGGCAGGGAGCAGGGGCTCTGCATGAGCTCTGCTCCGGAGGCGGGCCTAGTAACAGAGGCCCAGGCCTGCAAGAGGGAGAAGGAAGGAAGAGGAGTAGAGAAGGCTCCAGGAACGAGGAATGAAGGGATCCCAGGGGTGCGGACGGGCGAGTCGCCACCGCACGCCCGAATCCACCTGCGTGGAGGGGTCAGGCCAAAGGGGGAGACCGGTCCCCGAACTAGTGGAGGCAGGAAACGACCCTCAGCTAGAAACCGGAGGCTCTGACATTTTATGTGGCGCAGCCCCTTGCTCCACCCGCTAGGAAGGCACCACATAGGGTCAGGGAAACTGGCGCCAAGTTTACCAAGAGGAGGCCCGAGGCAGCCGGACAGAAGTGTTGGTAAGAAAGGCCAGACAAAGGACACACAAAGGGGGTCCTGTGAAGCGCTCCAAAGTTATCTGGGAGTTGTCTGAGCCCCTCACCTGGTGAGCACAGTACGACGTGGGCAGCCGTTACCTGCAGACGTGGTCTGGATAATAAGAACTGTGAGTAAAGGCCCTGAACTGCATCACTGACTCCGTGTCGTTACTGCTGCTGCCCTGCACCATCACCCCCATCCTCCGCATACACTGCCCTGAGGCTATACTACTCCCGTGGGGAGTTATGCTACGCTCTGCTGCACCCACAACACCAGCCTTAGCGGTCTGCCCTGTAGCGGCGGTTCACTCTGACCGCAATCCACGGGTGGCGTAGTCGGACATTTAAACATCAAAACCACATAAATAGTTCCGCCACTGGTTTGACCGCCCTGAGCCACGGAACCGGATCGCCGCCACGAAGACTACAACCACCAGCATCCACCAAAAAGGGTCCGGCTCCGGGTGTCCCAAGGCCCAGGGGGTGCGTCAGAACATTTTCATCACGTTTCACAATCACCAATGGGACAAGGCAGGGATGTCCTCTGTCCCCTCTCTTATACATCCTAGTGACGGAGCACCTGCTCTCATCAATTCGCCATAACCCCAATATTAGGTGGATTGAGGTGGGAGGCACCGAGTACAAGTGCTCTCTATTTGCTGATGATGTCCTAGTATATATCACTCAATCACATATATCCATCCCTGCTGTTATGGCTGAAATAGATCACTTTGTTACATGGTAAAATTTTAAAATCAATGCAGCGAAGTCTGAGGCCCTCGATGTCTCCCTCCCTAAATCCATATAGGATTCCATCCAGTCCAACTTTCCCTTTGCCTGGCCCTCACAGGGTATCAAATACTTAGGAATTCCTATTCATAGAGACCTCTCCCATCTATGTTATCTTAATTTTGGGCCCTTTATTGAACAATTCCATACAGACCACGGTTGGCAAGTTGGAACTGTGAGATTCACTATGTGCACCACTGGTATTTTGTGGAAAAGCACATGTAAGATTTTGCAACAGTCTCTGCTGATACTCCTGCATGCGTGCATCCCTTTCTATGGCAGGAATAATTTCTGCAAATTTACTTTTGTACCGGGGATCTAACAGTGTGGCAACCCAGTAGTCAGGATTATTTCTAATTCTCACAATTCGAGGGTCATGTTGCAGGTAGTGCAGCAAGAAGGCACTCATGTGTGTTGCGCATCCAGGAGCACCAAGTCCCTGTTGTGTTGGTGGCGAGGTAACAATCATGCTTCCTTCCTCTGTCCTCTCCCCCCAACCTCGCACAACAGAAATGTGATCAAGGTCTCCCTCATCTGATGAGTCTTCCATCAGTTCGTCCTCCACTTCTTCCTGGGCTCCTGCACCTTCCTCACTAGTTTGGCTGCTACCATGCACCCTGGTAAAATCATCTCCCCCACCCTCACATGCCTGCCGCTCTGGTGCTGCCGACCGTCTGGACCTTGCAGATGTTAGCCCTTCCGCATACAACTCCTCCTCCTCTACTTCCTCCACCTCCTCTTGTGCCACCACCTGACTCCGAATTCTGTTTAACATGTGCTCCAGCATGTAAATCACCGGAATAGTCATGCTGATAATGGCATCGTCAGCACTAAACATCTTCGTCGCCATTTCAAAACTATGCAGAAGGGTGCATAGGTCCCTGATCTGAGACCACTCCTCCAGCGTGATTTGCCCCACCTCTGAATCTCGTTGGCCCAGGCTATGCGTCAGAACGTATTGCACCAGGGCTTGTCGGTGCTGCCACAGTCGCTGCAACATGTGCAGAGTTCAATTCCACCGGGTAGGCACATCGCATTTTAGCCGGTGAAGTGGCAGGCCCAACGACTTCTGTAGAGATGTAAGTCGCTGAGCTGCGGGATGCGAACGGTGGAAGTGAGCACACAGCGACCGTGCCCTCTGCAGAAGGCCATCTAGTCTGGGATAGTGGGCTAAAAATTGCTGGACAACCAGGTTCAACACGTGAGCCATACAAGGCACGTGTGTGACATTGCCCCGGCGAAGGGCCGCACCCAGGTTTGCAGCATTGTCGCACACGGCCTTCCCTGGTTTCAGGTCCAGTGGAGACAACCATTCATGAAATTGGTTCTCCAGAGCTGACCACAACTCCTCAGCTGTGTGACTCACATTTCCCAGACATTTCAATGTAAAAACCGCCTGATGACGTTGAGCCCTACTGCCAGCATAGTAAGGAGGTGTGCAGGATCCCTTCTGCGCAGTTAGAAAGCTTGTGGCATGACCAGACAGGCTTTGGGTGCAGATGGAAGACCGAGAGGAGGTTGAGGAGGCAGAAGCAGTGGAGGAAAAATGACATAAAGAGGATTGACGCACAACTCGTGGGGACGGCAAGACTTGGACAGCAGCCCCTTGTCCTGCTGTCACCATAGTTACCCAGTGCCCAGTCAGCGACATGTAACGCCCCTGTCCATGCCTACTCGTCCAAGTGTCTGTGGTGAAATGCACCCTGTCACACACAGAGTTTCTCAAAGAAGCGGTGATGTTGTGTGCGACATGCTGGTGGAGCGCAGGCACACCTTTCTTTGAGAAGTAGTGCCGACTGGGCATCTGGTACTGGGGCACTGCGACGGACATAAGGTCTCGAAAATCCTCTGTGTCCACCAGGCGGAAAGGCAGCATTTCTGTAGCCAAGAGCTTGCAGATGGTGAAATTCAACCTCTTAGCTTTCTCATGGCTAGGAGGAAATGGTCTTTTACTTGTCCACATCTGAGGGACCGAGGGCTGGCTATTGTGCTTAGACGGGGTTGATAAGGGTGTCCCCGGCAAACTGCCGGTCTGTGAGGAAGATGCAGGCGGACATGTTAGGTTGCCTTGATCCAAAGGTGGTGCTATCGATGTCGGACAGCGCTCAAGACCAGCTGGTGTTACCACCTCCAAAGAAAATGATGACCTGCCAATCACGCTGGCTGTTGCGGGTAAAGAGGTGGCAGGTCTACGCCTCAAAACAGGTGTGACTGCTGTCCCCCCAGTCACAGAGGATGAAGAGGCCGCGGATGCACAAGATATGGCAGACGGTGGTTGGCCCGGCCGGCTAGACCGCATTGTAGCACACTGAGCTTCCCACTGCAACTTATGCTTCATGTCCATGTGCCGGTTCATGCATGAAGTACTCAAACTATGTATTTTTTGGCCTCTACTTAGCTTTTGCTGACAAATGTTACAGATAACACGAGTTGGGTCATCTTTATCGATCTGAAAAAATGCCCAGGCTATGCAAGGCTTAGCACCCATGCGACCTGAAGAGCCACCACGACTTGTGGTGAGAGGCAGAGTTGTGTTTGAGGATGCAGTTGTTGACGTGCTTCCAGTACTACGTCTCTGTCCAGGAAGGCGCAACCTGACCTCGTCGTCACTAGCATCTTCCTCCACCTCCTCTGCTGACCTCATCTCTTGGCTGACTGTGGGTTGACAGTAAGTGGGATCTCCGACCTCATCATCATCACCCTGTGCGTTATCACACCCGTCGTCCTCAGAGCCAACCTGTTCCTGCCCTGACAAAAAACTAAAGTTGTCGCTCCAATCAGGTATTTGAGTCTTATCATCGTCTTCCTCATTGTCTCCACCAACAGGAGTTACAGTTTGGGAATGAGGGTCTACATTATGGTCAGAACCTTCTGCGTCTGGTCCTGGATCCGACTCATAAAGATTCTGGGCATCAGTGCAGATCATTTCCTCGTCTGGATTCACAGAAGCGCTGGAGTCGACCTCTGATTCCCAGGCTATAGTATGAGTAAACAGCTCTGCAGACTCAACCATCTGTTCTACCTCATACTCAGACGGGCAGCTGGAGATTTGGGAGGTGTGAGGAAGCAAGTGCGATTTGGGTGACACCTTTGAGGACTGGAGTATTTGTGATGTTGAAGTTGATGTGGAGGAGAGCCCACTTAAAGGAGCACTTGATATCCGTTGAAGCACCTGCTGTTTTTGTGCCTCATCTGGAATTTGTAGCGATTGGCGTGGCCGTAAGAAAGGGATCTTATCACATTGTCCGCTAAAAGAAGTAGACATTTTAGTTTGGCTGGAAGATGGTCTTTCTTCTGCACCTACCCCACGGACACAACCTTTTTTCCCCTTCCCAACACGCCTATTCCCCTTTCCACCAGCAGCAGGCCTTTTTCCACTCATTTTGGTGGTTAACTAATTCACAACTCTGGAGTTGTTTGCACAAAAAAACAATGGATGGTAACCGAGCAGAGCTGAGTGGCCAAACTGTGGTATTAGGCCAAAACTATTGGCTGGGTTAGATGCAGAAAAAAATTATTTTTAATTTGCAACCTGATGGAGGTCAGTATAGATGGACTAATAGACCAAGTCCCACACACTGCTAGAAGCCCAAATATTTTTTCAGAGCTAGATGCAGAAAAAAATTATTTTTAATTTGCAACCTGATGGAGGTCAGTATAGATGGACTAATAGACCAAGTCCCACACACCGCTAGAAGCCCAAATATTTTTTCAGAGCTAGATGCAGAAAATTTTTTTATTCAATTTGCAACCTGATGGAGGTCAGTATAGATGGACTAATAGACCAAGTCCCACACACTGCTAGAAGCCCAAATATTTTTTCAGAGCTAGATGCAGAAAAAAAATATTTTTAATTTGCAACCTGATGGAGGTCAGTATAGATGGACTAATAGACCAAGTCCCACACACCGCTAGAAGCCCAAATATTTTTTCAGAGCTAGATGCTGAAAAAAATTATATTCAATTTGCAACCTGCTGGACGTCAGTATAGAAGGACTAATAGAACAAGTCCCACACACTGCTAGAAGCCCAAATATTTTTTCAGAGCTAAATGAAGAAAAAAATTATTTTTAATTTGCAACCTGATGGAGGTCAGTATAGATGGACTAATAGACCAAGTCCCACACACTGCTAGAAGCCCAAATATTTTTTCAGAGCTAGATGCAGAAAAAAATTATTTTTAATTTGCAACCTGATGGAGGTCAGTATAGATGGACTAATAGACCAAGTCCCACACACCGCTAGAAGCCCAAATATTTTTTCAGAGCTAGATGCAGAAAAAAATTATTTTTAATTTGCAACCTGATGGAGGTCAGTATAGATGGACTAATAGACCAAGTCCCACACACTGCTAGAAGCCCAAATATTTTTTCAGAGCTAGATGCAGAAAAAAATTATTTTTAATTTGCAACCTGATGGAGGTCAGTATAGATGGACTAATAGAACAAGTCCCACACGCTGCTAGAAGCCCAAATATTTTTTCAGAGATAAATGAAGAAAAAAATTATTTTTAATTTGCAACCTGATGGAGGTCAGTATAGATGGACTAATAGACCAAGTCCCACACACTGCTAGAAGCCCAAATATTTTTTCAGAGCTAGATGCAGAAAAAAATTATTTTTAATTTGCAACCTGATGGAGGTCAGTATAGATGGACTAATAGACCAAGTCCCACACACTGCTAGAAGCCCAAATATTTTTTCAGAGCTAGATGCAGAAAAAAATTATTTTTAATTTGCAACCTGATGGAGGTCAGTATAGATGGACTAATAGACCAAGTCCCACACACTGCTAGAAGCCCAAATATTTTTTCAGAGCTAGATGCAGAAAAAAATTATTTTTAATTTGCAACCTGATGGAGGTCAGTATAGATGGACTAATAGAACAAGTCCCACACGCTGCTAGAAGCCCAAATATTTTTTCAGAGATAAATGAAGAAAAAAATTATTTTTAATTTTCAACCTGATGGAGGTCAGTATAGATGGACTAATAGACCAAGTCCCACACACTGCTAGAAGCCCAAATATTTTTTCAGAGCTAGATGCAGAAAAAAATTATTTTTAATTTGCAACCTGATGGAGGTCAGTATAGATGGACTAATAGACCAAGTCCCACACACTGCTAGAAGCCCAAATATTTTTTCAGAGCTAGATGCAGAAAAAAAATATTTTTAATTTGCAACCTGATGGAGGTCAGTATAGATGGACTAATAGAACAAGTCCCACACGCTGCTAGAAGCCCAAATATTTTTTCAGAGATAAATGAAGAAAAAAATTATTTTTAATTTGCAACCTGATGGAGGTCAGTATAGATGGACTAATAGACCAAGTCCCACACACTGCTAGAAGCCCAAATATTTTTTCAGAGCTAGATGCAGAAAAAAATTATTTTTAATTTGCAACCTGATGGAGGTCAGTATAGATGGACTAATAGACCAAGTCCCACACACCGCTAGAGGCCCAAATATTTTTTCAGAGCTAGATGCAGAAAAAAATTATATTCAGTTTGCAACCTGATGGAGGTCAGTATAGATGGACTAATAGAATGATGCTATGCCCAAAAGATTTTACTTCACTAGGTGCAGTAAAAAAATTGGTATTCTATACACAGGTGGTATATCTTGCAACACAGATAGGCTACTCCACTGACTAACACACTCTGCAATAGGCCAAAAAGGATTAGCTTTGCTAGATTCAGCCAAATGCTGTGAAAAAAACTTGCACAGCACTGGCACAGACCTGCCTGGCAAAAACTGATAGGAACTGATGTAACCTAGTCCTGAAAAGGACTCCAATTACAATTAGTCTTTACTCCCACAATCTATCTATTTAAGAGCACAGACCTGCCTGATAAAAGTCGTAGGAAATGCTGTAACCTAGTCCTTAAAAGGACTGCAATCACAACTATTCCCTACTCCCAAGCTATCTGTATATTTGTGCGAAAATTGGCTTGAAATTAACAAGGTATAGCGCACACAGCAACAGCGGTGCCGTCTAACACGCAGCTGCAGCAGTGAGAAAATGGTGGCGACGGGGAAAATGGCTTGGTCTTATAGGGCAAGGACATGTGACATACACTGCCAATCACACATGCCCTTGCTTGTGTGAAAAAAAGCACTTCGCTCCGTGTGTGCGCTGCTGATAGGCTGACAGATTGCACCTCCCCACTGCAAATGCGGGAAAGAGAAAAAAAAATGGAGATCTTCATTGTTCCTGCAGAGATCCATCCCCTGCCCCTCCCCCCGCCCCGCTGTACACTCAAACTGCGTATTAACATTAATTTTCATCATTACTGAGAAAAAATCCAGTTATGATTTTGGTGCACGAACAGTTATCGAACATAACCTCGAACAGCCGAATTTTTCTCAAATTGTTCGTGTTCGCCGACCGGCTCGAACACCGCCCAAAACAGCTCGAATTTGAGATTGGCGAACAGTTCGAGTAGAACAACGCTCATCTCTAATCCTTACCCCTCCGTAGTAGTCCACGAGTGTCCCACGAAGATCTCCAGTTTAGAGCAGCCACATAGAATGTGACCGCTCTGAACCGCTGCCGCCGCTAGAATGGCGCGGCTGTAAAGGAGCCCCGTCATTGCATAAGCGGGTTTGCTGGAGTTCAGGCAGCGCTGCTCCGGTTAGCTCCTTTACGGCCCCGCTGACCGTGAGAAATTCCCACGGTACAGCAGTGCCATAAGGGAGTTCTCCGGAGCCGCGCTGACTGAATGCACTCCGGTGACCTCAGTCAGTGGCTCCCGCTGCCGGGAGCAGACGTGTTCCCGGCAGTGTGAGCTTACAGCAGCCATGCACAGCTGTCACCATCTCCAGATGTGACAGCTGTGCATGGGAGATCAGCGCAGGAACGTGGACAGGTAACTATTTTTTTTTAGTAAACTAAGAATTAAATAAAATGGTGTTTTTTATTTCAAATAAATTATTTTTTTCTTGGTGTATTATGTTTTTTTTTAACACTTTGTAGGTTAGTAATGGGGGTGTCTTATAGACGCCCCTCATTACTAACCTGGGCTTCATGGCAGCTGGCGCTGACATGAACCCCACCACTATTACCCCCTGCCACTGCACCAGGGCAGTGTGGAAGAGCGAGGCTAAGCGCCAGATTTGGCGCACAAATAAGATGCGCCAAATCTGGGGCGGCTGAGGGCTGACATTATAGCCTGGGAGGGGGCCTACAACCATGGCCCCTTTCTTGGCTATTAATATCAAGTTGCAGCTGTCTGCCTAGCCTTTGCTGGCTACAACTTACAGGGGGACCCCACATCATTTTTTTTGTGGGGGTCCCCCTGTACAATGGCCAGTAAAGGCTAAGCTAACTGCTGCGGGTTGGTATTAATAGCAAGGGAAGGGACCATGGTTATTGCCTACTTCCCAGACTATAACATCAGCCCTCAAGCATCTGCTTTCCCTCTGCTAGTTATTAAAACTATGCGGGAGCCCACGTTTTTTTTTTTTAATTATTTATTGAACTGAAAGATTATTGGACAGCGTATGTAGGTTCATTGACTCAAAGCTCCTGCATACACTGTAAGGTTAATTTCTCATGACCACATATACACATTACTACAGATATGTGTGACCGAGCATGCTTTGGAATGGGTCTGTGTGTGGGCCTCAGTTATGTGTATAAAATGGCATCACCACTCGGAGATTGACGTGTGAAAGAACCGTACAATATAGGTGAGGGGTTGGTGGTGGTGTGTGCGTAGATATTTCCATATGTTTAGCTTGTGTGTGTGATTTTTTTTTTTTTTTTCTTTATTACTCTTTTATTCCACCCTTTTTTTTAAAGAAAAAATATTCACAGACCTTATGTTATTCACTATAGATTGAAAAATATCCCGAAATCTGGGACAGAGCAAGTGACTGTTATAAGGACAAACAGAAAAAAAAGGATGCCTGGGCCTCTGTCTTGCGGGAAATCTATCCCCAGTGGGTGAATGCAGATCGTGATGCCCAAGAGGAAATTAGTAAGTATTGATTTTTACCTTTATTGTTAGATCTATTTTTAATTTCATTTTTGTTGTTAAAGCAGTTAATAAATTGTTTTTGTTTTGTTATTGCAGTGTGTGATGTGAAAAGCCGATGGCGATCGGTCACCGACCGGCTGGTGAAGTATCACCAGTCGTTGAAAAGTGGCACATCGCCATGTAAACGAAAAGTACCGTATGCAGATGAACTTGCGCTTATGCTAACCAGCAGGAGTTTGCGGAGGTAATTTCGCAAAAAATAGTAATTGCAATGTTTAAAAAAATGTGGTATTAACAGTATTTTTTACCTTTTCTTTTAGAACTGAAGGAAACATCAGTGCCCCATCAAGCATACCGGCCCGAAGAATACGAAGGAACTTATGGTCGCCAAATGACCCCTGGTGGCTCATCTTTTATCAGAGGACCATCCCCAAATGCGAGTTTTATGCAAGAAATGATTTCTGGGTACAACTATGAGCAACAATTTCATAACTTGTAGTTAAACCATTTACCCCTCCCTGTCATCATTTTTGGACCATAGCAAATACAGACAGCACCTGTAGGTTGTTAGATACACTACACAATTTTTTTGAAAATAATTTAACAAACACCTTTTCTTATGGTCACCTATACCAGGCTTCAGGCGTAGGGGAATGTAATAAAAGGTCTTTCATTTTATATAATTAAACAACCTACAGGTGCTGCCCGTATTTTATGGCCCTAAACTGATGACAGGACAGCTCTGCCGTACCCAATGTACTAGTTATTAACAAGTTAAGGGCAATGTTTGTCCAAATAAATGTTCTCAAAAGTTTCTTGTTTTCTGTTTAAAAAATATTTAAAGTTATTCTATTTTATTTATTAAAACAAAATTGGTTAATCTATGTGTTCATTTTACTTTTCAAGTGTATATGTGGTTGGATTTGGTTTAACTGAAAAAGTGGTCCCCTGATCTGCGCTCACAATAGCGCAGGTCAGAGAAACTCTAAATGTTTATTGTTTTTTAACTACTGTACGTGTGTGGTCGGCTGTATACAGTCGTTTTTAAATTAGAAATATACTTTGATATTTTTGACCACAAATAAGTTTTGGATGGAAACTACTCTCAACACTGTTTTTTGCTAGTTCTGCTCTTTGCGCAAGCAAATAACAATGATGAGGGATGACTTTAGCAGACAGTCCTTGGGAAGAGCGCTCTAGGTAGTAACGCTAATTTCCAAGCACTGATACTTGTGGGTTATTCACTTTTGCATTGACGTATGGTCCTAAAACAATAGGTAGAATGTGTGAATTCAAGAAAAATTGGAGACAAATTAAAATTTTAACAAAATATATTTATTAATTAAAAAAAAAAATTTAAACATTTTTCAGAAAAAACAAATGAAGACAGGAAGTTCTTCTTTACTGTTGATCAGATCTTCTCTGCTGGTCAGGCTGCTCAACACCAGCATAGGAGTATTGCCAGTGCACGGCACCTTCAGCACTCATGAAGTAGTCAACGAAGGTTTCTCTCACCCTGGCACCAGAATTGGATGTCCTTCCCTGACCAGAGTTGACAACTGTAATTAATTCACACAGCTGTGACTCCTCATCTTGCTCAGTGCTGTATTCACGAGCATAGTTGTGTAGTACACAGCATGCCTTAATTACAGTGTCAACGGTGTCTGTATCCAACTGGATGGCAGTGTGAAAGATCCTCCACTGACTACACATGATTCCGAAGGTGCATTCCACATATCTGCGTGCACGACTCAGCCGATAATTAAAAATCCTCCGCCGGTCATCCAGTGCCCTTCGTGGGTATGGGCGCAGCAGGTTGGTCATTAAGGGAAATGCCTCATCCGATACCATCACAAAAGGAACTGGATGTGTGGAACCCGGCAAAGGTCTTGGGGCTGGGAGTGTTCCGCCATCTTGAAGAATTTGCAGCCCAATCTGTGATGATCTAAACACCCGAGAGTCCCCTGTACTCCCATAAGCACCAACGTCGATGGCAACAAATTTGTAATGTGCATCAGCCACCGCCATCAGAACCACGGAAAAATACTTCTTATAATTAAAGAAGCGTGATCCTGATCGTGGTGGCTGCTGAACTCTCACATGTTTGCCATCAACAGCACCAATGCAGTTGGGGAAATTGGCCACAGTTTCAAAGCCTGCTGCGACCTGCAGCCAAGTCTCTTCGGTTGGGGAAGGCATCACAGTGGGCTGCAACTTCTGCCAGATGATGCTATATGTGCACCTCACAATTCTGGAAATGGTGGACTTACCAACCTGAAATTGGAGGTGCAGTGATGTTTAGCTCTCTCCTGTGGCCAAAAACCTGAAAAGGAAAAATATATAATTAGAAAAGCCAGAGAAAGAAATACAAGCCAACAGTAATTCTGATTACTCTGTTAAAAATTACTGACTTTATTACAAAATACTATTCCAGCAATGGGCGGTTTTTTTATTTGGGGGGGGGGGTTTGGACACACATTTTAGTAGTTGTTTTTTCAGCTTTTCTTTGCTCTTGAGTTCACACATATCAATTCTATTGTTTTCATTTTGTGTCTGTGTTTGCCTACGATATTTGCTCTAGGGTTCACACATCAGTGACCTTTTCAATCTGATCTGTGTGCATGGTGATCTCATGGTCAAGCCAAAATTAGGTACACAGACACAGGGGAGCCATCACCACAGGGTGACTAACTAACTAATCACTTTCTCCTGTAGGAGTGATGACAGTTTCCAGACATACCGGAGACAAGAGACATAATGATTTCTATTACGTTATTCTTAATTTTTACAGGTGGGGACACACTAATAACCCCCCATCATGGTCCCTGCTGGTGCTGAGCACAGTGCTAGTAGAGATCCATGATGAGGGCAGCGTTCAGCACCGACTCCTGTGATTATCGATTGTAGTGCTGACTCACAGAAGTCCATCCATGTGATCCAAGTGCAGCACACGTAACGCACACAACTACAACACGGAAAACACACACGACACACGGGGAACGGATCTCTAGAACATTTATTGGGAAGGTGCTGGAGATATGTGTACATGTGAAACTGGATATGGTTGATAAATGCAGAATTGGTGAGTTTTTTCTATTATAAAAATGTACTATTGTCCTAAATCGGAGAAAAAAATACAAGCGAACAACATAATGTGGAAATAATGAATCAATATTTTTTGTTGCCATGGCAGCATATGTTGCTTAGATCTAAAAAAAAATATATATATATATATATATATAACATTCAACTTACCGCAAGGTGATGAGCAGCCTTTCCTCAGCAGAGATGGCCCTTCGCATTACGGTGTCTTGGTAGTCCAGGTCAGGAGAAATACGGCTCAGCAGCCGATCAAACGCAGTAATGTTCAGACGGAAAAATTCTTGAAATTTTTTGGGAAAACTTTAGTAAAAAAATAAAAAAGGATAAAAAAATATTATTTTGTAACATAGTATACCAGCAAAATCTTACCCAAGAAAATGGTATACACGTGTATATAAAATCTTACCTCCTTAAATCCTGGTAAAGAACATTGAAGTGGCCCTTGTCCGCCCGCTCATGCAAGATAGGGTGCACCCACATCTTTTTTGGTCGTCTTCTCCTCCTTAACCACTCCTATAGAACAATATAGGTTAGTACACACACTACATACAAATAATGTAACACAAAAAAACATTTATATTACCTGCTCAACGTAGTAGTGCATGAGATTAAGGCAAGTCATCAGCAAAAGGCATTGTCTGCTGCGCCGCAGGGGCTTCAATTCCTCTGGCATCTTTTCTATTACAAAAAGCAAAATGGTGAAGAGGGTTTGAACTAGGAAATGACATCAGAATTGCCACCTTTTTTTTTTTGCAATAACTTTATTTGGTCTCAAAAATGCTTTAAATATGCAACAAAAACGCAAGTAAAATCTGCATGCAAAAACGCGTCAAAAAAGCGTCAAAAACGCACCCAAAAAACGCATGCGTTTTTCTGGGAAGGGAGATGCAGAAACGCTGCAGAAATTTTCTGCTTCATTTCTGCATCGTGGGCACATAGCCTTATCATTCAGTTAACGTGGTAAAAAAAACAACTCTGGAATTTCCCTTTTTTTGAAATTTCACCACACTTGGATTTTTTTTCCCGTTTTCCAGTGCAGGATATGGTAAAACCAGTGATGTCGTTCAAAATTAGAACTCGTCCCACAAAAAATAAGCCCTCACCAGGCCATATTGACAGAAAAATAAGAATAAAAAAGTTATGGCTCTGGGAAGAAGGGGAGCAAAAAACGAAAACGCAAAAACGGAAAATGCTCTGGTTATGAAGGTGTTAAGGTGGAAAAACTTCTGAAATGGTATGATTTCTTTTTACCTGACAAAAACCTGATATTTTAACATGGGTCTGTGGATGTTTTAAATCCTTTGTATGTGGACCAGCAGATCAGCCATGTCTCCTCCTCCTTATCATTTTTGCTTTTAGTTTATCATCATGATGAACAGATCTACTAGTTTACTAATTAAAAATCATGTACCTGCTTGTCATCAAACTGCACCCTAAGAAAAACTTCACAAAACACCTGATTAGGTATCAAAGGATATATGGTGGAGACCTTACTAAACTGACACTGAAGTAAGCAGGGTCAGTACTGTGTTTCAGGGATCACTTAAATGTAAAAGCATTAGTAAGAGGTAAGACATGAACTCTGTAGAGATTTTAATGATAACAACATCTCCTATAATGTAGCAAAGAAGGTTAATGAGCTATATAATATGACAAATGGAAACTGTCTGTACAGGGTGAAAAAATGCATGAGCCTATCTATGCTGCTGAAGTCCACAGTAACTAGAACCTACTTCTGAAGAGAAAAAAGGATAATGTAATGTATTCTTGCTACAGGAGTGAGCCATTGTAAAACCATGGAGTACTGTTCAGCTCCTAATAATGCAGTAGTGCTGTACTGCACTAAAAACAACACAAAATGACTGTGACAGTAGCTTTATTACAGCATGCAGTCATAAAGCGAATGATCCAGAAACAAAATTGCTCATATTTCAGCACTGCCTCCTGCCTCCTTGTAATTTATCTCAGACTGAACCACTAACAACTGTATTCACGGTGCAGAATTATAGACATGGCGTGCACAAGTCCTTTATAGGTGACCTTGATCATTATACCTAGGCGATAAGTTTCAAGGCTATTGCAATATACAGCTTTTGATAGAAGTTTCAACTGGTACAGGGAAGGAAGAACATTTTAATGCTATAAACTGTACTTTGCTAATATATTTCTTCCTTTATTAATGTCTGCATTTAAATTTTTTATACAACTTGCTTATTTTTCAAAGCAGTTTATAAAATAAATGAGATTAAAAATGTGTAATTTACAAAATGATCCTAGAAACTAACATGGGAGAGGGTTTAAACATGCTTGTATTACTGTAACCAATTTGTTGGGTAATGTAATCAATCTGCATCTGCTTCATGTGGAGTGGGCTCAACTCCTGAGCCTGCTCCATATACCCCACTACAAGAAATAATATTATGTCATGGGACTCACTAAATTTTTGAAAACATTTCTCAGCTGTTATAGCAACATGTCAGAAGTTTTGATCTGTGGGGAGCTGAGCTAAGGCTTGGAAGGTAAGCAGAGAAGTGTAGGGCTTATGAACAGCTGGGCATGTCTTCCCCTTTACTAATGAGGCAACTAGGAGCAGGATCCTCAACGATAACAACTTTGACAGGTTGCAATTTAGTTACCCTCTAACTTACTTCCTCTAAGCCAACCTTGCCTTTGTTTCTTGGTTTGCACAACACGTACTGATAGGGTAGTGGGTGGCTCCTAGGTGGAAAAAGGATATATGCCTGATGGAAATCACGGCTCCTCTTTAATTAGTCAATGTTATCATTGGAACATGAAGCACATGTGACGTCGCACTAGGTGAGCTAATGAAAAGAAGAGTCATGGATTTTGGCAGTTTTCAGGGCTACCATCCAATGGCCACAAATTATTGTTGCAGATTATGGACCTGGTCCTGCGAATCAATTCACACTAACTCTAGTTGGCGCCATTACTCCTATTGGTCCAGATAGCTGACAGCAAATAACTGATGCAATCAAATGGATAATAATGTATATTAAACAAAAAAAATGATAACTATTAAGGGTAAAAGTTATAAAATATTTTAATAAGATATGTCTTAAATGTTAAAATTATTATTTCAAAATCATGGGTTCAGGGAATTGAGAAATATTATATTGGAAATGATTCTCTGACTTTAATTTATATCGTTTTCTACAGTCTTGAGGTGGCATTTAAGCATTCAATCCTTTTGAATAACTTCTTAAAGGTGATGCTCCACAAAAACTCTCATTCAAAACTCAGCATGTCAAAATAAGTTTATTTACTATTTATTGTACATCGATAAAAAATAGTGTGCAGTCTAGAGTGGCTTCCGAAAATATTCACACTCTTGGCATTTTTCGTGTTTTGCTACCTTACAATGTGAAATCTCACTGCTTTTTTTTTGAGGGTTTGCATCAGTTCATGTAAAGAACATGCCTACAACTGTTAACATTTGTTTTTCTTTTTATTGTGAAGCAAACAACAAATAGGACAAAATAACAGAAAACTTTAGTGTGCATAACTAAAGTCCGTACTTTATTGAGCCTCCTTTGCAGCAATTACAGTTGCAAGTTGCTCTGGATAAGTCTCTATGAGCTTTCCACAACTTGTTACTGAGATTTTTGGCCATTCCTCAAGGCAAAACTGCTCCAGCTCTTCTAAGTTAAATGGTTTCCTCTGGTGAACAGCAGTCTCCAAGTCTGACCACTGACTTTCAACTGGATTAAGGTCTGGGCTTTGATTAGGCCACTCCAAAACATTTACACTTTTCTCCTTAAACCACTCAAGTGTTGCTTTAGCAGTATGCTTTAGGTTATTGTCTTGTTGGAAGGTGAACCTCCACCCAGTCTCAAATCACTGACAGACTGAAATCACTGACAGACTGAAACAGATTTTGCTCAAGAAAATCCCTGTATTTCACACCATCTATCTTCCCATTCACTTGGATCATTTTCCCTATCCCTGCTGCCGAAGAAAAACCCTATAGCATGATGTTGCCACCACCATGTTTCATTGTGGTGATGGTGTTCTTGTGGCGATGAACTGTGTTGGTTTGGCGCCAGACATAGTGTTTACCTTGGTGGCCAAAAAGCTCAATTTTGGTCTCATCTGACCACAGCACCTTCCTCCATACATTTGAGGAGTATCCCACATGTCTTTTGGCAAACTCTAAATAAGCCTTTCAATTTTTGTGTGTAAATAAAGCCTTCTGCCCACTCTTCAATAAAAGCCACCTCTATGGAGTGTACGACTTACTGTGGTCATATGGACCGATACTTCAGTTTATGCATGGGAACTCTGCAAATTCTTCAGGTTACCTTTGGTCTCTGCTCTGCCTCTCTGATTAATGAATTAAAAGCAAAGCCACACTAAGAGGAATTAAAATTCTCCCAAAATTCAAGAATAAACACAGCAAGAAAGGGCAACTGTATTTACATACCCAGGTGTCAGAAGTAATGCTTAGTATTAAAATAGCACATAAAAAATGCTTGTATAAGGTGCTGGTCACTCATAAGTAGTGCACAGTGTTTGGCTTACTGCTTATTAGTGACACTCATACTATTAGATTAGGCAGGCTGCCCAGTATTATTTAATGCAGCCCATGAGGACAGATACCCTAGTTACAATGCCAACACTTATGGGCTTGGCTATACCCTGAATATAAAAAAGTGCAAAAAGTATATACAATACATTGGGTATTGGTTGATATTTTGGCCAAAATACGCAAGCTCGCAACCCGCGTCAAGGATCCTCATACTTGTGAGACCTAACACTAAATTAAAAGCAAAGCCACAATAAGAAGAATTAAAATTCTCCCAAAATTCAAGAATAAACACACCAAAAAAAGGGCAACAGTATTTACCTGCCCAGCTCTCAGAACTAATGCACTATCAGGATGCAGCAAACCCATATAATAAAGATGGTGGCAACACGGATGCAAAATACTGATCAGACAACCACTCACAACCTACCAATAATGCATTAGTTCTGAGACCTGGACAGGTAAATACTGTTGCCCTTTTTTTCTGTCTGTACTCTCTGATTAATGCCCTCCTTGCCCGAGCTGAGAGCTTTGGTGGACGGCCCTATCTTGGCAGGTTTGTTGTGGTACCATGTTCTTTCCAATTGATAATAATGGATTTGATGGTGCTCCGGGGGGTCATCAAAGATTGGGATATTTTTGAAAACCCAACCCTGATTTTACTTCTCAAAAACTTTGTTCCTGACTTGTTTGGATATTTCCATGGTCTTCATGGTGTTGTTTGGTAAATTTTGCCTCTTGCTTATTGGTGTTGCAGCCTCTGTGGCCTTTCAGAAAAGCTGTGCATATACTGACAGACCATGTGACAGATTGCACAAAGGTAGACTTCCTTTCACTAAGCATGTGCTTACACCAGAAATTTTAGGGCCTTCATAGCAAAAGAGGTGTATACATATGCACATTCCAATTTTTAATTATATGATCCCATAAATTTAATTTATGCCTATATTTTTCTTACTTCAGTTCACTAACTTACACTATTTAGTGTTGATGCATCACACACAAATCGGATTACAAATATATTTAAGCACAGGTTGCAATGCAACAAAATAGATAAAAAGATTAAGAGGGATACTTTTGCAACCCAGTGAATATTCTATTTTCATCTGTAGTCATGCCCTTGCTTCAATGTTGCTCAACTGTCCAGCCAAATTACCTAGACTGTTCCTATTTCTCATGTGGTCATGGGTGAGACAAGGGTGTGGCTTAAATGCTCCTATACAACCAATAATATGTCATAATGACAGGAGAACTATAGAATTTGTAGGAGCTTTAGTACGTAACTAGAGAGAAGAAACTAGAGCAAGAGATACAAAACAAGGCAGCATTAAATATGTTTAGGCTCTGATTCATAAAGACCGGCATTTTTAACACCAGTCTTGAAAAAGGGGTGTGACGGAGGGTGAGGCGCCTGACTCATTATTGTAATGAACTGCTACAAGCACTAAGGAAAGAAAGGAAAACTGTCCCTACAATAGGACTAAGCTGATTCCCTACGATGCAGCGGGGGACCTGTTCCTTGTGAACAGACCCGCCTAAGTCCTCGGCTAGTCTGAACGCAGACCTATAGATATAAGGGAGGGGTCCCTACAAGAACTAAGGACTGGGATATAGTTGGACACCTCCTAGCAGAAATTGTAGCAGAGCAAAGACAAACAAACAAAAAGTACTAGTGGTCAAAAGACCAAGCAAACTACAGAGTTAGGTACAAGGCACCTGGCTAGCTTAAGAGTAAATGTAACACTGAAGTCCAGCAAGGCCAGAAGGGCGGAGCTGGATTAAATAGGCAGAAAGTCATGTGACCAGCAAAATAGAAAAAGAACTAACAGGAGGGTTCTAACAGTACCCCTTCTTCTATGAGGATCCTCCGGATCCTCCAGGCCCAGGTCTATCAGGAAACCTCCTGTGAAACGCTGTGATAAGTCTAGGAGTAGAGACATCATCCGCCTTTACCCAGGAGTTATCCTCGGGACCGAATCCTTTCCAAGCGACGAGATACTGCAATCTCCCTCTATGCCATCTAGAATTAAGAATGCGAGAAATTTCATATTCACCGTCTTCCACCACCGGAGGAACAGAGACAGTGGCGTCCCTATCCGAAACCTCAGCTTTTTTCAATAAGGAAACATGAAACACCAGATTAATCTTCCAGGAGGTGGGAACCTCCAACCTAACAGCAGATTGGTTAACTACCTGAAGTACATTAAACGGCCCTACAAATTTCGGGCCCAATTTCTTAGAAGGAATCCTCAACCGCAGATTCTTAGAGGACAACCAAACCATGTCACCAACCGTAAACAAAACATCTTGACGTTTCCTGTCAAAGTACCTCTTAGATTTTTCGTTAGCCTCTTGAAAGTTACAACATACATCAGTCCAAACTTTCTCCAAATCACCTGAAAAATTCTCCTTCTCCGGCACAGCCGATACCAATTTGGAGAATGACCCAAACGACGGATGTCTCCCAGTACAACAAAAAAAAGGAGAACACACAGCAGAAGAGGATGTATGGTTGTTAAGAGCAAATTCAGCAAGTGGCAGAAACTCAGACCACCCATCTTGATTGTCAGCCACAAAGCAATGCAAAAACTGTTCAACATCCTGGTTCTTTCTTTCTGTCTGTCCATTAGACTCAGGATGATATCTAGATGAAAATGACAAATGAACTCCCAACCTGTCACAAAAGGCACACCAAAAACGATCCACGAACTGAGGTCCCCTATCGGAAACAATGTCGGTAGGAACGCCATGGAGTCTGACAATTTCCTTAACAAAAGCCTTAGCGAGTGTCTTAGCGCAGGGCAGTTTGAGGAAAGGAACCAAGTGACACATCTTGCTAAAACGGTCCACGACCACCCAGATGACAGTGAAACCCTCAGAGGCAGGAAGGTCAGTAATAAAATCCATAGCAAGATACGTCCAAGGTGCACTAGGAACCTCCAGAGGGCAAAGCAATCCCGCAGCAGGAGCATGTGAAGACTTAGATCTAGCACACATAGTATATTGACGCACCCACTTAATGACTTCCTTCTGCCACCCAGGCCACCAAAAACTGCGACCTACAAGTCTCTTAGTCTCAGAAATTCCTGGATGACCTGCCAACCGAGACTCATGACACTCCACAAACAAATCTCTCCTAAAGTTCTTAGGCACAAACAACCTCCCATGGGGAGTGTTAGACGGGGCATCCTCCTGGGCTTTAAGAATCCCATCTTCCAAAACGGAGTCCAATGCTGCTATCACAACCCCTTCCTGTAAAATGCTCTCCTCCTCCTCGGTACCAACCATGGGAGAAAAGCTGCGAGATAAAGCATCAGCTTTTACATTCTTGGTACCAGGGATGTAAGTAACAGAAAAATTAAACCGTGAAAAAAAAAGTGCCCACCTAGCCTGACGGGCATTCAAGCGCTTGGCAGCATCAAGATAGATCAGATTCTTATGATCAGTGAAAACCTGAATGGGAAATTTAGCACCTTCCAAGAGATGACGCCAATGTTCTAATGCGAGTTTAATAGCCAGCAATTCCCAATTACCAACATCGTAATTAAGTTCGGTTTCAGAAAATTTTTTTGAAAAAAATGCACAGGGATGTACTCCATCCTTGTTTTCCTGAGACAAAACAGCCCCAACCCCCACCGAAGAAGCATCAACCTCGACCAAAAAAGGCTTGGTCTCATCAGGCTGCATAAGGATGGAGGCAGAACTGAACCTCTCCTTGAGATACACAAAAGCTTCAATGGCCTCCGTAGTCCACTGAACCGTATTCGCACCTTTCCTGGTGAGATCGGTCAGCGGCTTAAGAATTATAGAAAAATTCTTAATGAATTTTCTGTAATAATTGGCAAAACCCAAAAATCTCTGTATCGATTTCAAACCAATAGGCCTAGGCCATTCCTGCACCGCCTGAACCTTCACCGGGTCCATCTCAAAGCCCTCGCTGGAGATAAGGTAGCCCAAAAAACTAATTCTCTGCACAGCGAACTCACATTTCTCCAGCTTAGCAAAAAGCGAATTGTCACTTAACAACTGCAATATCTCACGTATGCTCTGCCAATGAGACTCCAGATCCGGCAAATAAATCAAAATGTCATCCAAATACACCACCACATTCTTACCAATCAATGGTCTTAGGATGTCATTAATAAGGTTCTGAAAAAACGCTGGTGCATTGGTAAGACCAAAAGGCATAACCAGATTCTCAAAGTGACCCACCGGAGTGTTAAAAGCAGTTTTCCATTCATCACCTTCCTTCATACGTAACAAATTGTATGCCCCCCGGAGATCAATTTTAGAGAACCACTTGGCCCCCACTAACTGGCTGAACAAGTCAGGAATTAATGGCAGTGGGTAGGAATTGCGTACGGTAATTTTATTAATTTCGCGAAAGTCCAGACATGGACGTAAACTGCCGTCCTTTTTTTTTACAAAAAAAAATCCAACAGCCACAGGAGACTTAGAAGGTCTAATGTTACCGCTGGCCAAGCTTGTCTGTATCTATTCCTCCAAGGCCTTTCTCTCAGGGATAGTCAGATTAAATAAGCGACTCTTGGGAAGAGTAGCTCCAGGAACAAACTCAATGGTGCAATCATAGTCCCTATGAGGAGGCAAAACTTGCGACTCCTCCTCAGAAAAAAACTTCCAAAAATCCTGAATAGGTACAGGTAATTCCCCTCTTTCCACAGCAGCAATGTGACCGTTACAACATTTATCATGACACTTAGGACTCCAAGACTTAATTTCAGGGGTAGACCAGTCCAGTACAGGATTGTGCAATTTTAACCAAGGTAACACCAAAACCACTGGAGAAGGCAAATTATTTAATACCGCCAAATCCAAATTCTCTTGGTGAATACCATTAATGGTGAGGGGAAATTCAAAATCCTTGTGAGTAATACATTTCAAGGGAGAGCCATCAACAGCAACCACAGAAATAGGAGATGACAAAAGTTTGGATTCTAATTTAAATTTTTCCAAAAATCCCTTATCAATCACATTGAGTGTAGAACCACAATCCACAAATACCAGAAATTCAATCAACCTCCTGGAATGAGGTGCTTCCAGAAAGAAATACTCCTTTTGAGTTTAAACAAGCTATACGGGCGTAACTGACCTCTTTTTCTTTTTCTTTGTTCAAACGAAGCACACAGTTCTTAATAAAGTGGTCAGATTTTCCGCAATAAAAACACAATCCTTTAGCAAACCTGCAGTCTTTTTCCTGAGAGTGGGGTGACATCGCCCCAACCTCCATCAGTTCTCCACCTTCCGAGCAGACTCTCTGAAAACTAGTAGCTGCCATAGGAGTAGATTTTTCCTCATTAATCCTATCTCGCAGTCTCCTGTCCACACGTATAGCTAATTGCATTGCCTCCTGCAAGGTTCCAGGTTTTGGGAAGGCAATCAGCAGATCCTTAACCCTTTCACCTAGACCAGCAAGAAACAGACATTTTAATGCTCAGTCATTCCATTCCACTTCGGCCGACCATCTTCTGAAGTATGTACAATAATTTTCCACATCACCTGATCCCTGCTTCAAACGTCTTAATACAGTTTCAGCAGATGAGACTCGATCAGGATCATCATACAACAACCCCATAGCAGAAAAAAAATCTTCCACAGATCTAAAACACGGATCATTAGGTTGTAGAGAAAAGGCCCATCCCTGTGGTTCTTTACGCAAATGTGACATTATAAACCCAATGAGCTGTGATTCATTCCCCGAGAATCTGGGTCTTAAATAAAAATATAATAAACAAGTGTTTTTAAAGGAAAAAAAATCTTGCTGTTTACCATGAAAAAAATCTGCCATTCCTACCTTCGGTTCGACAAAATGCGCTCCAGGACAGCTACTCACGTGTTGCTGGAGCTCGGCCACCTTCAAAGACAGTCCCTGCAGGCGTTGAGCCAACTCCTGAACCGACACCATGCTGATATCTGGATTACTATCCTTAGAGTGTTTTATTTTGGGCTGGACTTACTGTTATGAACTGCTACAAGCACTAAGGAAAGAAAGGAAAACTGTCCCTACAATGGGACTAAGCTGATTCCCTACGATGCAGCGGGGGACCTGTACCTTGTGAACAGACCCGCCTAAGTCCTGGGCTAGTCTGAACGCAGACCTATAGATATAAGGGAGGGGTCCCTACAAGAACTAAGGACTGGGATATAGTTGGACACCCCCTAGCAGAAATTGTAGCAGAGCAAAGACAAAAAAACAAAAAGTACTAGTGGTCAAAAGACCAAGCAAACTACAGAGTTAGGTACAAGGCACCTGGCTAGCTTAAGAGTAAATGTAACACTGAAGTCCAGCAAGGCCAGAAGGGCGGAGCTGGATTAAATAGGCAGAAAGTCATGTGACCAACAAAATAGAAAAAGAACTAACAGGAGGGTTCTAACAATTATTAAGGCTCACACCACTTAACAAATAAGGTGATGTGCAAAGTAGCATCTGCCTCCATGTTTGACTCAACACATTTCTTTCTTCATTTGGCTCTTAGAATGTGTGGCTTACGCTACACCCCTGCTCATCACACCCCGTCATGCCACCAGTGCACCAAAACACATAAACTTGCAAAATGTTTGTGCAGCCTCACTTTACACAAAATTGTTGCAATTTTTGAACGCTATATAGGCAAGCATACTAATGTAAAAGCTTTGATGAATCAGGGCCAAGGTGTCAAAGATGAGTTGTTTTTTGCATGGCAATTTCACAGTTAGGTCCAGAAATATTTGGACAGTGACACAAGTTTTGCTATTTTAGCTGTTTACCAAAACATACTCAAGATACAGTTATATCTTTAATATGGGCTTAAAGTGCAGACACTCAGCTTAAATTTGAGGGTATTAGCATCCTAATTGGAATAGGAGGTTTGGCATTACAGCTCTTTATTCTGCAACTGCCTTTTTTAAAAGGACCACACCTTTGTAGTAGTCACACGTATTCCTTGATAGTTAGAGAAATACAAGTTCCACAGAGACTAAGCGAGGTCTGCTTAGTGACGCGTGGGTTGCATTTTTAATGCGGGGCTGCAGTTAAGTGCACAGTTAAACACAATATCATATTTTAACATAAGATCATAGTTTGGTGTTTCCCTTACAAGTTGTCCATTGCTGTTTGCTTTTATCTGTACTGTTTATCCTTCATTTATGTGCTCCATGGACAATGCTATCTGGTGTGAGATGTATGCATGCCTTGAACAGCTGTTTGAGGGTGAATATATCTGTTTTCGATGTCAGCAAGTTACATGTTTGAAAGCCCAAGTAACGGATCTAAATATGCAGCTTGCAACACTGAGGAGCATTGCGGACCTGGAAAGGAGTTTAGAGCCAACTAAGCATGCTCTGGCAGGGGCTAGTGATATGGAGGAGGGAGGAGGTCGTGAATATCAGGACCGAGAAGCAGGTAGCTTGGCAACAGTTAGAAGAAGGATAGAGGGAAGAATGTCAGGGAGCCTAGTTCTGATCTGATTCAGCCTAGTAAATATGCCTGTTTGGCTGACATTAGGATTGTAAGCCCCAGACTAGGATCACTACAGCAGGACATTTCTTCTAGCAACCAGGAAAATTACTGCTTTAGAAAGGAGGGAAATAGAAGTGCAGCAAAGGCCAGACAGGTGTTGGTGGTGGGGGCTCTATAATTAGGGGGATAAGCAGGGTCATCTGCCGCCAAGATATTGAATGCAAACAGATTGTTGTTTGCCAGGAGCTCGGGTTCAGCATATTGCAGATCAGATAGACAGATTTCTAGATGAGACTTGTGAAAATCCAGTGGTCATGGTGCACATTGGTACCAAAGTTAGAGGTAGATGGAAGGTCCTTAAAATGATTGCAGGAAACTAGGAGAGAGCTGAAGTCCAGGATTTCCAAGGTGATGTTTTCAGAAACACTACCAGTGCCGGTAGTGTCACTATAAATACAATGGGAACTTAGGGGGATAAGTAAGTGGCTTACAATTTGGTGCAGGAAGAAAGGGTTTGGGTTCATGGAGAACTGGATCAATGTCTCTGTTAGCTACAGGCTTTACAGCAAGGATGGGCTGCACCTCAATTGAGAGGGCGTGTTGAGCTGGGGTAAAAATGGTCAGACGGATGGAGGAACTTTTAAACTAGGATCTGAGGAGAGGGAGGGTAGTTGTGCAAATAAGAGGATAGATAGAGTAGATAGAGAGAGTGAGACAGTAAAGGGCAATGAGGATTTAGGGAGTTGGGACATGCAATGAAAGTAGGGAGGTGAGTAGGAGTAATAAATGTGCTAATTAGTGATGAGCGTGCATACTCACAAGTACTCGGTACTCACCAGAGCATTTCAGTACTCGAGATGCTCGGAGCTCGCCGAGTACTTGCGAGATGCTCGGGCGGATGCTCGGCTCCCCTCCCTGCATGTTTGACGCTCTTTAGAGGATTGCCTGCCACTCATTGTAATGCCGCAGCTATGGTGGTTGTGGCATTACAGTGATTGGCTGGCCGCACAGCGTCAGCAGGTCTATATCAGACCTGGTGCCACTGTGCTCATCACAGTCACTCCGGAATCAGGCAGAGTAGGGAGAGGTGCTGCTGCATCAGGGAAAGATTTGCTTGTGTATTAATTAGTGTAGGGAGAAAAACCGTACATTACACATATCCATCTTAACAAACAGTCCTTCTGAGGACTAATCCATCTGCAGAGATATCGGGCAGGCAGGGTATATAGGCAGGCAGTGTATATAGCAGACTGCAGTGCATATAGCACAAGAGGCTCCATTCCAATTCTGCCTTCTGCTGCTGTTAGATATTTCTATACAAAGGCCCAGGTCTCAGGGGCCAGGAATACTTTTTTTAGGATCTTAATCTTCATTATTTGCTTAAAAAGCAATCCAGAGAACACCATTTTCTGCGCCATTCACTTGTTGGCACTGCAGAATACAGCCAGGTCCTTTCCATATTACAGCGTTAGAAATCCAGCTATTTAAAACTGTGTTTTCTCCGTCACATGGATCACATATACGACATTTCTGGCATCCATTAAAAATTTCTTTCAGTGTGTCAATGAAGCAATTCACACTAGTTTGCTGTTCAAACTAGCTACCTACAGGCCAGGTTCTTAAAACACTGTTTTTTCCGTCACACGGATCACATATACGTTGTCAGAAAATACTGCCATTTCTGGCCTCCATTAAAAATTCCTTTCAGAGTGTCAGTGAAGCAATTCACACTAGTTTGCTGATCAAACTAGCTACCTACAGGCCAGGTATTTAAAACTCTGTTTTCTCCATCTCACGGATCACATATAAGTTCGCTCCAAACTCAGTCATTTGTAGTGAGCGTGGAAGATACTGTCATCAATTAAAAATGGGCAAAGCATGTGGCAAGGGATGGGGAACTGGACGTGATGGTGATCGTGCATGCAGAGGTCGAGGGCAAGGCCGTGGACAAGCTGAACTTATGCCACAGCAAACACCCACATCTTCTCGCCCGACCTTCCTGTCCCAATTCCTAGGGGACCGCAGCACACCACTTTTGAATCCAGAGCAATGTCAAAAGTTTGTTAGTTGGATAGCGGATAATGCTTCCAGTCACTTAGCCACCACCTCCACCCTGTCTTCCACATGGTCAAGTCTCAGTAGCCGTGAGTCTGGACCTCATATTCCTCACCCTGATCCTTCTTCCTCCCAGCATACCGAGTGCCCGGAGGCAACTGACCCCACACTTGGACACTCTGAAGAGCTGTTCACTTTTCCATTTATAGATGCGGGCCTCTCGCCTGGTCCACTTGAAGTGGGGCAAGTGGAGATCGCATGTAACGATGCCCAAATATTTGAGCAGCCATGGTCACATGAAGGCGACGGTGGGAAAGTGTCACAAGAGGTGGTCGATGATGAGACACAATTGCCAGAAAGTCAAGAGGAGGACCAAGGTGCGGAAGTGGAAGACGAGGTGGTGGATGATATAGTGACTGACCCAACCTGGCAGAAGGACATGCAGAGCGAGGAGAGCAGCACACAGGGGGGAGGGAGGCAGAGCACCCCAACAGGCAGGAAGAAGCAGTGTGGTGGCCGCAGACAGAAGGCAGGCAACCATTCCCCGTAGCACCAACACGTAGCAAGTTGCCAGTACAACTATTAGGTCTTCCCGAGTCTGGATGTTTTTTAAAGACTCTGCCGATAACCCGAAAAAGACCATTTGCACCACCTGCCAGGCCAGCATCAGCAGAGGAGGTAAAACGACCTGCCTGACCACCACCAGTATGATCAGGCACATGGCAGCAAAACACCAGACTTTGTGGGCCGAACTCCAGAGTCCAGGAATAGTGTCTGCGGGTGGCACCATTGCTTCTTCCGCTGTCGTGTATGCAAGCCAATCTTCTGTCCATGGTGCATGCGAAGATGCCGCCTGCACTGCACCTGTCATTGCACACTCTCAAGTAGCAGCATCAGGAAGCACGTCCATGTCCTTGTACCAGAGCAGCTTTCAGTTGTCCATACCCCAGCCCTTGGAACACAAGTGCAAATATGCAGCCAATGCCCCACAGCCCACACTACTATATTCTCATATTTCAAGACTGCTTGCCCTCAAAATGTTGCGTTTTAGGCTCGTGGAGACTGAAGCATTCCACAACCTGATGGCGGCGGCAGTCCCTCGGTACTCGGTCCACAGCCGCCACTATTTCTCCCCATGTGCCATCCCGCATTACACAAGCACATGTCCCAAAACATCAACCGTGCCCTCAACAACGCAGTTACCAGGAAAGTCAACTTAACCACGGACACGTGGAAAAGTTCTTGTGGGTAGGGACAGTACATCTCGCTGACGGCACACTGGGTCAACATAGTAGAAGCCGGGACCCAGTCGGACCTTGGGACGGAACATGTCCTCCCGACGCCAAGGATTGCGGGCCCTAGGTCAATCAGGGTTGCCCCCATGGTCTACAGCTCCTGCACCTCATCCTCCTCAGCCTCCTCCTCCTCTTCAGCCTCCATCTCTGAAATGACCACCTCAGTCACAAGCTGTTAGCACTGCAGCACTGCCTCGGCCAAGTGTCAACAGGCTATGCTGAAGCTAATATGCTTGGCTGACAAACGACACAATGCTGAAGAGTTGTGGACAGCTCTGAAAGAGCAGGCAGATCTGTGGCTCACACTGCTGAACCTACAGCCAGGCATGGTCGTGTATGACAATGGCCGGAACCTGGTGGTGGCTCTGAGGCGAGGCAAGCTCACACACGTACCATGCCTGGCCCATGTGCTTAACCTCGTAGTTCAGCGATTTCTCAAATCCTATCCAGAGCTGTCGGATCTGCTTGTTAAAGTACGCCGCCTGTGCGCCCATTTTAGAAAGTCACCTACAACTTCCACCGCCCTTGCCATGTTTCAGCAGCGTTTGCAGCTTCTGGCACACAGACTGGTGTGTAATGTCCCTACGCATTGTAACTCTACACTGCAGATGTTGGGAAGAATTTGTGAGCAGAAGAGGGCAGTTGTTGAGTACTAGAATCAACAAGGCCATGGGTATTCAGTTCAGACTCCACAAATAAGACCTCAGGAATGGAAATGGATGTCAGATATATGTACCATCCTCCAAACTTTGAGGACTCCACCAACATGGTGAGCGGCGATGACGCCATAATTAGCATCACCATCCCTCTTCTCTGTCTTCTGAAATGCTCTCTGCTCACAATCAAAGAGGATGCATTGCAGGCGGAGCATGATGAGATGGAGCAAGGAACCATACAGGGTGATTACAAAAAGCCCAGCCTCATCTCATCCCAACGTGGATTGGATGACAATGAGGAAGAGGAGGAGAAGGAAGGAGAGGAGCTAGTTTCATGCGCTATAGACAGTACTACGTGCACAGCTGTCATACCATCTGTTCAGCGTGGATGGCCAGAGGACAGAGAGGAGGAGGAGGAGCAGGAGAGCATGGTCAGTCATCCTCCTGGTGAGGACACAGAAGTCTTGCCTGTTAGCAGTCTGGCACACATGGCTGAATTTATGCTACGCTGCCTTTCCCATGACCCTCGCGTTCTCAAAATTTTGGGTGACAGTCATTACTGGTTGGTGACACTTCTAGACCCACGCTACAAGGAGAACTTTATATCTCTTATTCCTGAGGTGGACAGGTCTACAAAAATGGGGTTGTTCTAGAAGGCCCATGTTGCGGAACTATTAAAAAAATTCCCATCTGAAAACGATGGCGGCACAGGGCACACTTCGTTGGACAGCCAAGGACTACAGGCAAGAGAGACACAACTCCAGCAGAGGCAGGGGAACACTGTCAAAGTTCTGGGAGAATTTTTTCAGCCCCTCCCATCACACAGGCCCTGAGGCGTGGGGTACTCTCACAAGGAGTGCAAAGTTTGGGAAGATGCTGAGGGAGTACCTTGCCAACTGTGCCAACGTCCTCCTTGATTCCACTGTGCCTCATAATTATTGGGTATCCAAGCTGGCTCTCTATGCCTTGGATATCCTGGCCTGCCCTGCCACCAGCGTTTTATCAGAGCGGGTTTTTAGTGCCTCTGGTGGAATTATAACTGATAAGCGCATCCGCCTGTCAACTGAAAATGCTGACAGGCTGACTCTTATAAAAATGAACAAGGGCTGGATTGGGCCAGACTTCTCCACACCACCGAATGATAGCAGCGTAACATAAACTTAAATCCAGTGTCTTTTCTTGGGAGGTGTATTCCCATGCACCTTTTCACACCCAGACATGGGTATACACTTCCTAATTTTGGTTGTTTGCTCTTGTCCTCCTCCTTCTCCTCATCCTCCACCACCATATCACCAGGGTCACCGTGGTCCGTGATGCAACACCCACATAATTTTTTTAAAGGGTGTTTATGATGCCCGTAAAAAATTTTTTTTTACAGTATGTTCCTGTATACCCCCCAGGGGTAAATCTTTGTCAGCCCATTCACTTAGTGCATGGACATTACAAGTATAGGAGGCCCGCTCCTTTCTAATGGGAATTTTTTTTTTTAAGAGGCCCTCCTCCTTGTCTCTTCCATGGGGCATTGGAGTGCCTCCCAATTTTTGGCAGCCCTTGCATTCACTGCATAGGCCAACACTATGGGAGACCCACTTCCTAATAATGGGAATATTTTTTTATGAGGCCCTCTACGTCTCTTCTAAGGGGCATTGGTGTGCCTCCAAATTTTTGGCAACACTTGCATTCAATGCATAGGCAAACAAAATGGGAGACCCACTTCCTAAGAATGGGAACATTGTATTCAGGAGGACTTCTGACCTCCACGTCTCTTCCAAGGGGCATTGAAGTACCTCCAAATTTTTGGCAACCCTTGCATTCACTGCATAGGCAAACACAATTGGAGAACTACTTCCATTTCAAACAGAGGCTGGACAGACATCTGTCTGAGATGATTTAGTGAATCGTGCTTTGAGCAGGGGGTTGGACCAGATGACCCAGGAGGTCCCTTCTAACACTACCATTCTATGATTCTATGATTCCTAATAATGGGAATATTGTTTTCAGGAGGCCCTCCTCTTAGTCTCTTCAAAGGGGTATTGGAGTGAATCCAAATTCTCAAAATGGTATTGGGGTGCATCCATATTTTGGGCAGCCCTGGCACTCACTTCATATGCAATTTCAGTATAGGAGACCCACTCTTTAGTAATGGTAACAATAAAACGTAGCCGGCTGATGTCTCTCTAAGCATACTGAGGGCCGACTTCTAACCCTTTAAGTATAGTAAAGGCCGCCTGATGGCCCTATGAAAATAGGCTTTGTGACTCTCAGAGTCCCTCCTTCATAAATGAAGCACGATGTGTCTGATGATATCTCACACACCACATGGCCAAATAAGGTTGCAAAATGTTAGAATGACATTTCCTGGGGAATGCATTTGTCACGGTTGAAAGCAATGCAAAAGTGAAAAAATGCATCATAAACGATATGTGTGAACATAGCCCAAGGTGTGGAGGAGCATTTTTTGTTTTTGGTTATTTATTTTGCTTTATATACAAGTCATTACCCTGGAAAGGATGTTCCTTAACATTTTACCCAGGAAAATCCATTTTGGTTTAGTTTTGGTATGTTTTATTGTGAGTCCGTAAAAGTGGCATAATACCTCTGACAACGTTGTTGACAGCTGTGACCTGGGAGTCAGAAATGCTTCCAGGGGTCTTCCCCATGCTGTTCCCATGTAATTTGAGCACTGTTCCCATCGATTTGGTCAATTTTTAGGCCCCATGCAGACCGCCGGGGTTAGCCGCCTGAAAAATGCTCGAGTTTCCCATAGATTTACATTGGGCTCATTGCTCAGGTCGAGCACCCGAGTCCTCCAATGTGCTCGTCGCCGAGCATCGAGCACCCGAGCATTTTAGTGCTCGCTCATCTCTAGTGCTAATAGTATTAAATGTCTGCTGGCAAATGCAAGCAGTCTTGAAAACAAAAAGAATGAATTGGATACTCTTATATCTGCCACAGATTACCATGTGATGCGCACTATGGAAACCTCGTTGGACAAAAGCCACGACTGGGTGACAAACGTTGAGGGTTACATCACATTCAGAAAGGATAGGAAAGACAAAAAGGTGGAGTATTTTTGTTAAATCCAACTTAAGACCTCTGCTCAGTGGTGATATTGGGGGTAGCTGCAACAATGTAGAGTCTGTATGGGAAAATTTACATGGGATGGTAATAATGGAAAGCTGCTAATTGGAGTTTGCTACAAGCCTCCTAATATAGCAGAAAAGATAGAGGATGAAATGCTGCAACAAATTAAAAAGGCAGCAAATAATCATAGGGAGCTTATTTGGGGGGATTTAACTATCCAGACAATCAATGTGACATAGAGTCTTCTAGTTGTGCCAAAAACTGCAAGTTCTTATCCGTCCAATACAATTACAGTGGGGAAAATAAGTATTTGATACACTGCCGATTTTGCAAGTTTTCCCACCTACAAAGAATGGAGAGGTCTGTAATTTTATCATAGGTACACTTCAACTGTGAGAGACAGAATCTTAAAAAAAATCCATAAAATCACATTGTATGATTTTTAAATAATTTATTTGCATTTTATTGCATGAAATAAGTATTTGATACAATAGAAAAACAGAAATTAATATTTGGTACAGAAACCTTTGTTTGCAATTACAGGGGTCAGATGTTTCCTATAGGTCTTGACCAAGTTTGCACACACTGCAGAAGGGATTTTGGCCCACTTATTCTTATAGATTGTCTCCAAATTTTTAAGGTCTCGGGGCTATTTGCTGGGCAACATTGAGTTTCAGCTGCCTCTAAAGATTTTCTCTCGGGTTCAAGTCTGGAGATTGGCTAGGGCACTCTAGGACCTTGAAATGCTTGTTACCGAGCCACTCCTTAGTTTCCCTGGCTGTGTGTTCTGGGTCATGGTCATGCTGGAAGACCCCACCAGAACCCATCTTACTCAGGGAAAGAGATTGTTGGCCAAAATCCCACGATACACGATCCCATAAATCCTCCCTTTATTACGGTTCAGTCATCCCGTCTCCTTTGCAGAAAAGCAACCACAATGTTTCCCCCACAATTCTTCACGGTTGGTACAGTGTTCTTGGCGTTGTGCGCATCCTTCGTCTTCCTCCAAGCATGGCAAGTGGAGTTGAAACCAAAAAGTTATATTTTAATCTCATCTGATCACATGACCTTCTGTCTAATATAATAGTCCATCCTAGCCTTGTGCAGGTCTACAATTTTGTTCCTGGAGTCCTTATACAGCTCTTTGGTCTTGGCCAAGGTAGAGAGGTTGGAGTGTGATTAATTGAGTGTGTGGATAGGTGTCTTTTATACAGGTAACGAGTTCAAACATGTGCAATTAATACAGACAATGAGTGCAAAGTGCAGAGTAGGAGGGTTTCTTCAAGAAAATCTAACTTGTCTATGAGAGCCAGACTTCTTGCTGGTTGGTAGTTAATCAAATTCATATTTCATGCAATAAAATACAATTTAATTACGTAAAAATCATACAATGTGATTTTCTGGTTTTTGTTTTCAGATTCTATCTCTAACAGCTGAAGTGTAAGTATGATAAAAATTACAGACTTCTCCATTCTTTGTAGGTGGGAAAACTTCCAAATCGGCAGTGTATGAACTACTTATTTTCCCCACTGTGCTTCTCTCAGTTGGTAGATGAACCAACCATGGGGGATAATATGCTAAATCTAGACCAGATACAATTTCAGATATACACTGTGTGCAGAATTATTAGGCAAGTTGTATTTTAGAGGATTATTTTTATTATTGATCAACAACTATGTTCTCAATCAACCGAAAAGACTCATAAATATCCAAGCTTAATATTTTTGTAAGTTGGAGTGTTTTTTTTTTTAGATTTGGCTATCTTAGGAGGATATCTGTTTGTGCAGGTAACTATTACTGTGCAGATATAATCCCATCTCACTTGTTTATTTTCACCAGGTAAACCAATATCAGTGCACAAAATTTAGAAATAAACATTTCTGACATGCAAAAACAAAAACCAAAAAAATTAGTAATCAATATAGCCACCTTTCTTTATGATGACACTCAACAGCCTTCCATCCATAGATTCTGTCAGTTGCTTGATCTGTTTTCGATCAACATTGCGTGCAGCAGTCACCACAGCCTCCCAGCCACTGTTCCAAGAGGTGTACTGTTTTCCCTCCCTGTAGATCTCACATTTTATGATGGACCACAGGTTCTCTATGGGGTTCAGATCAGGTGAACAAGGGTGCCATGTCATTAGTTTTTCTTCTTTTAGACCTTTACTGGCCAGCCACGCTGTGGAGTAGTTTGATGCATGTGATGGAGCATTGTCCTTCATGAAAATCATGTTTTTCTTGAACGATACCGACTTCTTCCTGTACCACTGCTTGAAGAAGTGGTCTTCCAGAAACTGGCAGTAGGTCTTGGAGTTGAGCTTCACTCCATCCTCAACCCAAAAAGGTCCCACAAGTTCATCTTTGATGATACCAGCCCATACCAGTACCCCACCTCCACCTTGCTGGCGTCTGAGTCGGAGTGGAGCTCTCTGCCCTTTATTTATCCAGCCTCTAGCCCATCCATCTGGCCCATCAAGAGTCACGCTCATTTCATCAGTCCATAAAATCTTTGAAAAATCAGTATTAAGATATTTCTTGGCCCATTCTTGACGTTTTATCTTATGTTTCTTGTTCAAAGGTGGTCGTTTTTCAGCCTTCCTTACCTTGACCATGCCCCTGAGTATCACACACCTTGTGCCTTTTGATACTCCAGTAACGTTGCAGCTCTGAAATATGGCAAAACTGGTGGCGAATGGCATCTTGGCAGCTTCATGCTTGATTTTCCTCAATTCATGGGCAGTTATGTTGTGCCTTTTTTGGCCAACACGCTTCTTGCAACCCTGTTGGCTATTTGCCATGAAACGATTGTTCAGTGTTCACGCTTCAAAAGTTTGGAAATTTCAAGACTGCTGCATCCCTCTCCAAGACATCTCACAATTTTGGACTTTTCAGAGCCCGTCAAATCTCTCTTCTGACCTATTTTGCCAAAGGAAAGGAAGTTGCCTAATAATTAAGCACACCTTATATAGAGTGTTGATGTCATTAGTCAACACCCCTCCTCATTACAGAGATGCACATCACCAGATTTACTTAATTGGTAGTTGGCTCTCAAGCCTATGCAACTTGGAGTAGGACAACATGTATAAAAAGAATCAAAGTGATCAAAATACGCATTTGCCTAATAATTCTGCACGCGGTGTATAGGTTTGGGAGCATTTGAGATGCAGTGATTATAATATGTTAAGCTTCAATGTAATATTCAATAAAAGATTTCAATGGTAAGATGAAAAAACCTGGAACTTTAAGATAGTTGATTTCAATAAATTAAGGGAAGAGCTTAATCGACTTAATTAGACTTGGTTCATGTCATGGTAACTGGGATAACTGAACATAAATGGGGCATTTTTAAGGATAAACTACTAGAACCCTGTAGAAAACATATACCTTCTGATTATAAAATATCCAGGAATAAATAGAAATCATTATGGATAAATAAGACAGTACAGGATTTAATTAAAAAAAAAATAAAGCACATTGAAAACCTTGAAGGCAGAAAATACAGAAATAGCATTTCAGGAGTACAAAGATCTCAATAAGAAATGTAAAAAAGAAATCAAGCTAGCAAAGTTATCTACAGAGAAACAAATTGCCAGCGACATTAAAGTAAATCCCCCCAATAATTAAAAATGCATCAATGCCAAAAAGAAAAGAACAGATGGTATCAGCCCCTTAAAAGATGATGATAACAAGATAAATATAGAAAACAAAGAAAAGGCACTTTTCATCCATGTTCACCATTGAACTGTCTGTTCCAGGGATCATTCAACAAGGCAAAAATCAGAGTTCACCACCTGATATAACTAGTTTAACACAAGAAGATGTATGCCTGCGTCTGAGCAAATTCATTCACGGATACTGAGGGAACTGAGCTCAGTAATTGACAGACTGATGTACATCATCTTCTTAGACTCTCTTGGAACAAGTTTTTTTGCCACAGGTTTGAAGTATGGCTAATGTTGTACCGATATTTAAGAAAGGTAAGAAGGTGGATTCAGGCAACTATCGTCCGGTAAGTCTGACATCACTAGTGTGCAGAAATATATTGCAGAGAATAATATAATAACTGACAATCGGCATGGCTTCATGAAAGATAAGTTGGGTTTAATCAACATGTTGGGTTTCTTTGAGGAGATAAGTGCAAATCTGGATGTTGGTAATATGGCTGATGTAATTTATCTGGACTTCGCATTTAATACTGTACCACATAATAACCTTACACTGAAGCTACAGAAACTGGGACTAGGGGAAACTATTTGTAGATGGGTAAGGAACTGGCTAAAAGACAGGAAACAAAGAGTCGTTATACAAGGTACATTGTCTAAATACGGTATAGTCAGCAGTGGGGTACCACAATGATCTGTGCGTGGACCATTATTTTTAATCTCTTTATTAATGACCTTATGAATGTGATTGAGAGTAAAGTGTCAGTTTTTGCTGACAACACCAAACTATGTAAGCTATTAAAAACTGAACTTGACAGTACAATATTACAAATCTTTTACGAGTCCGGGTGGTGGAACCTCTGTGCTTCTGTGCAAGGAGGGACCAGAGGGGTGTGACTAAGTGTCTACTCAGCTTGACCAAGGTCACACGGCGGCTTAGTCGACTCCGTCAACCAGGGAGGAACCGGGCAGGAGGACCAGGTGCCACTCTGGACCAACCTTGTGTGAGAGTAGGTGACTCCCACGGGTCAGATGGCAGGAACGGACAGGTACAGTGGATGAGCATGGCAGGAAGGCTGACGGGTGGACCGGGTAGATAAGCAGGCTGGTTTGTCAGATAACCAGACGGGTGCTCCGGGTAGGTGAGCAGGTGGGCACGGCAGGTAACTGGCAGGCGTTCTGAGTAGACTGGCTGGCAGGCACAACAGGTAACAGGCAGGTGCTCCAGTTAAGCAGGCTAGCGGGCACAACTGTAGACAGACTGGAGGACAGAACTGTTAGACAGGCTGGCGGGCTGGACAGACAGGCAGCGGGTCCTGAGGGCTGGAGCAAGTGTTTAGCACATGTAACAACAACCTTGCACCGGCACCTCCATTGTGGAGGAGGTGCCTTATATAGGGGAAGTCCTCCGGCCATTGGCCGGGGACTCTATAGGATGGCGCACGCGACCCCTTTAAGAGGGAGGGAGCGCGCGCCCTAAGCACAGTGCCCGGGAAGCTGCACTCGGCGCATGCCACAGCAGCAGGGGAGCGTGACAACGCTGGACCTGGACTGCGGCATTGAGGGGAACGGCGTCTCTGCCCGGCAGGAGGCAGAGATGCTGATGCTACAAAAACGATCTGGATAAGATGTCTGAATGGGCAAACACTTGGTAAATGAGATTTAATGTTGATAATTGTAGAGGGATGCACCTAGAACGGAGTAATTTTAGTGCTGAATATACATTAAATGGAAGCATACTCAAATCTACTGAACAGGAGAAGGACTTGGGTATTCTGGGTACAAGTCATCTGAGCAGAAGTACTCAATGTCAGGTAGCAACTGTAAAAGCAAACAAGAATTTAAGGTGTATAAAAAGAGAGATAAAATCCTTTGATCCCATTGTATTGTTACCCCTTGATAAATCATTTCTTAGACCCATCTAGAATATAGCATCCAGTTTTGGGCTCCACTGTTTAAAAGGGATTTTCTGAAGTTAAAGTCAGTTCAAACACGGGCAACTAGATTTTTACAAGTGATGGAAGGCCTCCCATATGATGAGAGGTTGGAAAAGTTGGGCTTGTTTAGCTTAGAAAAAAGACGTCTCAGAGGAGATCTCATTCATATGTATAAATACATGTGTAATTAATACAAAGGACTGGCACATGAAGTATTTCTTCCAAAAAACATACTAAGGACAAGGGGGCACTCATGGGTGGAAGAAAGGCTATTCCGTCAGCTAAATAGAAAATGGTTGTTTACAGTTAGAGCAGATTATGTAATGCCCTATTAAAAGAGGTAGTAATGACAGACACTATAACAGCTTTTAAAATAGTGCTTGATGATTTCCTCAGTACGCAAAACATTGTGGCTTATAGATAATTTAGTGACAAAAATTATTTTAACAAATCCTTTATTTTAACACTAAATGACAAGTACAGTAATCAACACTATCACTGTATTTCTTATATATGTGACTGACATGTTTCTATGTATCTAATCTATGTGTGATGCTCTATTCTTTCTTTTCTAAATTGTCGGGTACCGCTGCTGAATTGCAGGCTGGCTTTTTTAAAGAGACGGTGCATGAAAACACTATTATTTTTTTTAATAAATCCTTTAACACTAAATGACAAGTACAGTAAGCAACACTGTCACTGTACTTCATATATATGTGACTGACATGTTTTTATCTATATAATCTATGTGTTATGATCTATTCTTTCTGTTGTAAATTGTCGGGTATCGGTGTATGCCGCTGCTGAATTGCCGGCCGTCTTTTTTAAAGAGAGGGTGCATGAAAACACTATTATTTTTTTTAATAAATCCTTTAACACTAAATGACAAGTACAGTAAGCTGAGCGCTGCCATCCAGCTTGTCATCTTCAGAGACACTGCAGAACGCAGGCATTATGGGAACTTCCGATTCCGGTATTCGATATTCTAAAAGTATCGGAACTCAGTATCGGAACTCCGATACGGCGAATATCGGTCGATACCCGATATTTCAGCATCGGAATGCTCAACACTACTTATGATACAAAGCACACCACATCCTCTGTAAAACATGGTGGAGGTAGTTTGATGGCCTGGGCATGCATGGCTTCCAATGGTATTGGATTATTAGTGCTTATTGATGATGTGACTGAAGACAGATGCAGCTGAATGAATTCTGACATGAACCAGATTAAACTTTCTGCTCAGATTCAAGTAAATGCAGCAAGGTTGATTGGATGGCGCTACACAGTTCAGATGGACAATGACCCACAACATACTGTGAAAGCAACCCAGGAGTTGTTTAAAGCAAAGAAGTGGAATATTCTGGCCTAATCAATCACCAGATCTCTTGAAAAATGTGTACAAAATGCAATAGGGTCTTATCCAAGTTAAGCAGGAGCGGAACAATTGTATTATGTTCACCTGCTCGGGTTGTGTGTGACACAGCCACTGATAATATGAATATATCAGCTGCTGCAGCATCCACGAACATGTGTGAAGGAAAAAGATGAGCAATGGATAACATCTGCGCTGCTGAATTGTAATTAGGATACAAATTTCAAAGTCAAAGAAGGTCTCTTATTGTCAAAGCATTTCAAAGTAATAACTATGTTTGTCCTGAGGAAGTGTGGTACCCTGCTGTGCACAGGTACCACAGGACCCAGGGTGCATGGACGGACTTCTCCACAAGAGGCCCTCATTACATACAAATATCTCCACCCTTCCACCTTATACCACCAGAGAGAGCCTGTTAGGGATATATATATTGAGGGTGGAGCCAGGCAGCTCAGTGCAGTGTTTAGTCTGAGACTGTGCTGACGCTAAGAGCAGCGGAGACGCAGCTCGTCTGCTGCTGAGTTCTGAGGGCCCCGATTGTGGCTGACGGCAAGAGGAGAAAGGAGAGAGGAGTTGAGGGGGCAGAGGAGCATCATAGGCTCACCCCAATATACAAACCAGACACCGGGTCTGTGCCTACAGGGTCCCTTTATACCCAGTAGGGATAACCGGCATCCCAGGAGAACTACAAGTCCCTGGCTGACCTGAAGCTAGACCCACACAGGACCAGGAACCACAAGGCCCCAGCGTCCAGGGAGAGTGGTTGCCAACAGAAGGTCCTACTACCGAGCGACAGGTGAAGTAACAGCACGACACATAAGCTAGGCCCAGTTGCAGGCTGGCCAGGAGCATACAGAGAGGCAGACACAGACCAGGAGACCTTATACCCGCTCACTGGGGAGAAGTCCTGAAGTTCACCCATCCTACTAAGTACCCTGAACCATACCTGACATCCGCACCAGTAAAGGTATTGAAGCGAGTCCCCTGTCTCTGTCAATTACTCCTGCTGCGCCATCCACCTGCACTACAAGTCCCAGCATCACCACCATCAAACTCCACACTGCCCCGGGGGCCCACTCCACCTGTGAGGAGCAGAAACACCTCAGCTGCCATCCCATCACCCCCCCGGAGGTCTGCAGCAGCACTGGTAAACCTTACGAGGTACGACAGGTGGCGTCACAAACTATTTATTTTATTTTTCCTAACCAAGTTACAAATTCCCCTTTCTGGTTGACCGCCCTGGGCCACGGACCTGGCCAGCCACCGTGATATCACCCACCAGCATCCAAAGGCCCGGCTGCCGAGTTCCCCATTGCCCTTGGGGCGCGTCATCTCTGGTGTCACGAACAGGATACGTGACCATCCCATTATCAGCGGGTATTGTGTGCCTAAGGAACTGTTTTTATGCATTGAATGTTGCGCCCGCCCCAGAAGAACGGGCGCCATTATGTGCGTGATCAAAATCAATAATATGGAACCTCCCATCGTGGGCCGGGTCCCAGAATGGCACCAAAAGCACGCCCTGCCCCTTGCAACAGTGACTGTCCGCATAGATGTGTCTGTCAAGGCAGGGAGGACGTCACAAGGAGTGACCGACAGCAGGCTGCCATGGGACCGCCCCCGAAAGGGGAGAGGAGGAGCGAGCTGCTAGAGAAATTAGCAGCACGGTGGAGAACAGCACCGGATTCCAGCAGCGGCACCCCAGCCCCGGCGGAGCCCGCTGAATACCAGGAGGCCATGTGTAGCACAGAAGCAGGTAGGAACAAATCCCCTGTCCCGGGCGCTGCAAGCGCCGACCTACTCCTGGGCCTCCTACACCAGCACTCCCCGTACCCCGCCATGTACTCCCTGGAGCAGCTGCTTAGCCCGGAACCTCCACCCCCGGGCGCTGAGTCCAGGAACCTCCTGCTCGGTTACATCCCGGAACCGCCACCACCGGCACCCGAGTGGGTGTACGGCGCGCCTGCGTTTGATTGGTCCGCCTGGATCGAGCACCAGCAGCCGTGCCCACTACTCTCGACTCCAGCGCCCCCAGTTTCCTGCCCCAGCAGGGAAGAATTTAGTTGGGACAACCGGGGGGGGGGCCTGATGGGTTTTCCGCAGGAGACCCAAGCCAAAGCCCTGCGGAGGAAGGAGTTCTGCAGGCTGGAGATCCAGCAGCTGGAGAAGGAGCGGCGCGCTTGGCGGTCGCGTTGTGAGCGACTAGAGGCCCGGAACAAGGCCGCAAAAGCTCAGGCCTGGCAGGCGGAGTCTGCTCACCCCAGCCCCCGTGAAGAAGGACTCGTGGTAAAGTTTGACCTGAAGGCTGGGTGGGGCTTTTTCCGAGATCCCAACTTCGCCAGGGACATTTTTGTGAACCGGCGGGATGTTGAGCCCGAGCTGAAGCAGGGCCATCCGGACCGGAACCTGTATCCCGGTGACCGTGTCACTTACACTCGGCACCAAGGGGAACGTGGGTAGTATGCCCTCCAGGTGTACCGTGTGATCGAGGACACACTCCCGCAGGACATAGCTGATGACCCAGCTGGGACCAGCAAAAACCAAAAGTACCCCAGGCGGGGACCCCACTACTGATCCAGCAAATGGGACTGAACGCTATGTATATAGTCACCCGTAAGGGTACAGCAATTTAAAGTTTGAAATATTGTTTTTCTTATAGTGTGTGTGCATAATTACCCATCAGGGTATACAGACTCCAGGCTGAGGACTGTGAACAGCCAAAAACTGATACTGTATATAGTTCTGCACTTCTTAAAGTGCTCCCTATTGGTTTTATAAGTACAATCATGTGACCTCAGATGAAAAACCCATTTGGCGTGGCGGAAGACGTGGTCCAGCACCATGATCACTTAAACTCTGCAGCCACGCCCAGGGCCTACGTTGAGGGTTTGCAGACGGGTCCCTCATGCTGCTACCTTTGCACTCTTTTACAAGTAAAAGGACAACGTGTTACAAAATGCTTCAGTCCTGGAGTACTGAATTGTACTAGGGGGGAATGTGGCACCCTGCTGCACACAGGTACCACAGGACCCAGGGTGCATGGACGGACTTCTCCACAAGAGGCCCTCATTACATATCTCCACCCTTCCACCTCGTACCACCAGAGGGAGCCCATTAGGGATATACAGTGGTGGCCCAAAAGTATTGGCACCCCTGCAATTCTGTCAGATAATACTCAGTTTCTTCCTGAAAATGATTGCAATCACAAATTCTTTGGTATTATTATCTTCATTTAATTTGCTTGCAAGGAGAAAACACAAAAGAGAATGAAGCAATAATCAAATCATTGATCATTTCACACAAATCTCCAAAAATGGGTCAGACAAAAGTATTGGCACCCTCAGCCTAATACTTGGTTGCACAACCTTTAGCCAAAATAACTGCGAACTGCTTCCGGTAACCATCAATGAGTTTCTTACAATTCTCTGCTGGAATTGTAGACCATTCTTCTTTGGCAAACTGCTCCAGTTCCCTGATATTTGAAGGGTGCCCTCTCCAAACTGCCATTTTGAGATCTCTCCACAGGTGTTCTATGGGATTCAGGTCTGGACTCATTGCTGGCCACCTTAGAAGTCTCCAGTGCTTTCTCTCAAACCATTTTATAGTGCTTTTGGAAGTGTGTTTTGGGTCATTGTCCTGCTGGAAGACCCATGACCTCTGAGGGAGACCCAGCTTTCTCACACTGGGCCCTACATTATGCTACAAAATTTGTTGATAGTCTTCAGACTTCATAATGCCATGCACACGGTCAAGCAGTCCAGTGCCAGAGACAGCAAAGCAACCCCAAAACATCAGGGAACCTATGCCATATTTGACTGTAGGGACCGTGTTCTTTTCTTTGAATGCCTCTTTTTTTTTCCTGTACACTCTATGTTGATGCTTTTTCCCAAAAAGCTCTACTTTTGTCTCATCTGACCAGAGAACATTCTTCCAAAATGTTTTAGGCTTTCTCAGGTAAGTTTTGGCAAACTCCAGCCTGGCTTTTTTATGTCTCGGGGTAAGAAGTGGGTTCTTCCTGGATATCCTACCATACAGTCCCTTTTCATTTAGACGCCGACGGATAGTACCGGTTGTCACTGTTGTACCCTCAGACTGCAGGGCAGCTTGAACTTGTTTGGATGTTAGTCGAGGTTCTTTATCCACCATCCGCACAATCTTGCGTTGAAATCTCTTGTCAATTTTTCTTGACTTAGCCACAGTGCCATGGGCTTTAAACTTCTTGATGACACTGCTCACAGAAGACACAGGAACATTCAGGTCTGTGGAGATGGACTTGTAGCCTTGAGATTGCTCATGCTTCCTCACAATTTGGTTTCTCAAGTCCTCAGACAGTTCTTTGGTCTTCTTTCTTTTCTCCATGCTCAATGTGGTACACACAAGGACACAGGACAGAGGTTGAGTCAACTTTAATCCATGTTAACTAGCTGCAAGTGTGATTTAGTTATTGCCAACACCTGTGAGGTGCCACAGGTAAGTTACAGGTGCTGTTAATTACACGAATTAGAGAATCATCACATGATTTTTCAAACAGTGCCAATACTTTTGTCCACCCCCTTTTTTAGGTTTGGTGTGGAATTGTATCCAATTTTACTTTAGGAGAATTCTTTTTGTGTTTTTTCATTGAAGACAAATTAAATGAAGATAATAATACCAAAGAATTTGTGATTGTAATCATTTTCAGGAAGAAACTGAGTATTATCTGACAGAATTTCAGGGGTGACAATACTTTTGGCCACCACTGTCTATATGGAGGGTGGAACCAGGCAGCTCAGTGCAGTGTTTAGTCTGAGAGCGTGCTGACGATGAGAGCAGCGGAGACGCAGCTCGTCTGCTGCTGAGTTCTGAGGGCCCCGAGTGTGGCTGACGGCAAGAGGAGAAAGGAGAGAGGAGTTGAGGGGGCAGAGGAGCATCATAGGCTCACCCCAATATACAAACCGGACACCGAGTCCGCACTTACAGGGTCCCTTTATACCCAGTAGGGATAACCGGCATCCCAGGAGAACTACATGTCCCTGGCTGACTTGAAGCTAGACCCACACAGGACCAGGAACCACAAGGCCCCAGCGTCCAGGGAGAGTGGTTGCCAACAGAAGGTCCAACTACCAAGCGACAGGTGAAGGAACAACACGACACATAAGCTAGGCCCAGTTGCAGGCTGGCCAGGAGCACACAGAGAGGCAGACAAGGACCAGGAGACCTTATACCCGCTCACTGGGGAAAAGTCCTGAAGTGCACCCATCCTACTGAGTACACTGGACCGTACCTGACATCCGCACCAGTAAAGGTATTGAAGCGAGTCCCCTGTCTCTGTCAATTACTCCTGCTGCGCCATCCGCCTGCACTACAAGTCCCAGCATCACCACCATCAATCTCCACACTGCCCCGGGGGCCCGCTCCACCTGTGGGGAACAGAAACACCTCAGCTGCCATCCCATCACCCCCTGGAGTTCGGCAGCAGCGCTGGTTAAACCTTACCAGGTACCACAGGTGGCGTCACAAACTATTTATTTTATTTTTCCTATCCAAGTTACAAATTCCCCTTTTTGTTTGACCGCCCTGGGCCACGAACTGGGCCAGCCACCATGATATCCCCCACCAGCAGCCAAAGGCCCGGCTGCCGAGTACCCCACTGCACTGGGGGTGCGTCAGAAGGAGTCAGTTTTGAATTTGAAACGCGTTGACAATAAACCACATTCTTTCAGTTTGAAATTTGGATCCTCATTCGAATTCAGAAACACAGATGTTATCCAATCACCAGATCTCAACCCCTTTGAGCGTGAATTTCACATGCTTAAGACAATACTTAAGACAGAAAGACCCACAAGCAAGCAGCAAATGAAGTCAGTTGCAGTAAACGTCTGGCAAAGCAACACGAAGAAGGAAACGCAGCGTTTGGTAGCATCCACGGCTTTTAGACTTTAGGCAGTCAGTGCCTGCAGAGGATTCTCTACAAAATATTAAAAAGGAATATTTTATTTTTGGTAAAGTAAGTTTGTCCAATTGCTTTGAGCCCCTGAAATTAGGAAGCTTTGTAGAAAAATGGTTGCAATTCCTAAACGTTAAACTGGATATATTTGTTTAACCCCTTAATTAAACCTGAAAGTTTACACTTCATTTGCATCTCAGCTATTTCATTTTAAATCCAAAGTAGTGGAATGCAAATCCCAAATCATGAAGATTCAGTAACTGTCCAAATTTTTCTGGCTCCAACTGTATGTTTTTATTGATATGATTTTGGTGTACATGTAATATTTTGATTGCTTCTTATTGAATTTTTGGTGGAACTGCAGGGTGCAAAAAAAATGCCGTTCTGGAATTTCTATTATTCCTTTCTTTCCCAGTTTTACCATACAGATTAACTCATTTTATATTTTGATTTGACTTTTACGGAAAAACTTGTTTTTTCCTTGGCCAGGTGATAATTTGGGGGACATATGATGATTAGACTGTTTCTTATTGAATGTTATGATGGAGTTGCGGAGACCAGCAATTCTGGAATTTCGATTTGTTTTTTCCATGTGGCTTTTTACAACATGAGTTAATTAATTATTTATTTGCTTTGATAGCTTGGACTTTTGCGGAAGCAGCAATATCAAACATGTTCATTTTGTAATTTCTTTATTTTCAAAGGGAAAAAACAGCAATCCTTTCCAATACCAGGTCACAAAACTAATACATCAATGAAACCACTCACACACCAACCAGACCCCACTGGTCCCACTTCTTTCTTTATGGAAGATGTATGAATAACTGACTTATCAGTATTTAGCACTAGAATTGATGTTTATTGATTCACACGACCCAGTCCAGCAGCCATGTCATTAATAACTGGCAGATAGATGGAAGATATGAGAACCTTTCTCATACATCCCAGCATCCATGACTTTTCTTTTGAATATGATGATGACGTCGCACAAGGGCAACTAATCTAAAATGGGCCCTGGATGCAGTTCTCATGGCTCCTGTCCAGTGACCAGAGATTACTGATCTGGCCCCTTGACTACATTCTGCAAATCAATTTGCACTAACTCTAGTACAAAATAATGATAAAACAACCCCTCACTTATCTACCATTCATGTGGGTAGGAGTGTAGTTGCCTAGCATTATAAGTGCATTTTGCTAAGCTGGATGAGAGCCCTGAGAACTGCCTCGTCTGAATCTCTTCTTTTGCTTAGTCTGCCTTGTGTGACATCAAGCTCTTTTTTCAAAAGAAGAGTTATGACTGCAAGATGTAATTTTCAGGGCTCAAGTTCATCAACCAGACATTACTGAACTAAACTCTGGATTAGATGCTACCAAGCCTGATGTCAGCACCCTGCGTGCATGGGGCACTGAGCAGGCAGGGGGGGCCCACTCGCCGTCGTGCACCAAGCACGCTATGGGACCCGTGAGCGGAGGCACAATACTTACCTCTCCCTGTGCTTCCGCAGCAGTTCCTGTCTCTTCCGCGGCTGCTGTACTGTGACATCTCAGGTAAGAGGGCGCGATGACGTCTTTCCATCACGGCCTCTCCTGAGCAGTCACAACGCAGAGTGGGAAGACGCTGGCGATGCTGAGGAGTCCGGAGCAAGTGAGAAGTGAGGTGAGGATTTGATTTTTTTTTATGTATGGAGGCATGGGGCATTATATGGGGGTAAGGATGATGACATCCTGCATGGGGCATTATATGGCGGGGGTGATGACATCCTGCATGGGGCATTGTATGGGGGGAGGTGACATCCTGCATGGGGCATTATAGGGGAGGTAGTGACATCCTGCATGGGGCATTACATGGGGGGGTGACATCCTGCATGGGGCATTATGTAGAGGGGGAAACAGCATGCATGGGGAATTATGTGGAAGGAAGTGACATCCTGCATGGGGCATTATATGGGTGGGTAAGTGACATCCTGCATGGGGCATTATATGGAGGGGAAGTGACATCCTGCATAGAGGCATTATATGGGGGGAAGGGACATCCTGCATGGGGCATTATATGGGGGAGAGGTGACATCCTGCATGGGGGAGAGGTGACATCATTCATGGGGCATTATATGGGGTGGAAGTGACATCCTGCATGGAACTTTATATGGGGAGGTGACATCCTGCATGGGGCATTATATGTGGGGGAGTGACATCCTGCATGGGGCATTATATGGGGCGGGGATGACATCCTGCATGGGGCATTATATGGGGAAGTGACATCCTGCTTGGGGCATTATATGGGGGAGAGGTGACATCCTGCATGCCGGAGTGGTGACATCATTCATGGGGCATTATATTGGATGGAAGTGACATCCTGCATGGAACATTATATGGGGGAGGTGACATCCTGCATGGGGCATTATATGGGGGAGAGTTACATCCTGCATGGGGCATTATATGGGGGGGGGATGACATCCTGCATAAGACATTATATGGGGGGGAAGTGAGATCCTGCATGGAGCATTATATGGGGGGGTGACATCCTGCATGGGGCATTATGTGGAGGGGGATACAGCCTGCATGGGGAATTATGTGGAGGGAAGTGACATCCTGCATGGGGCATTATATGGGTGGGTAAGTGACATCCTGCATGGGGCATTACATGGAGGGGATGTGACATCCTGCATAGCGCATAATATGGGGGGAAGTGACATCCTGCATGGGGCATTATATGGAGGGGAAACAGCCTGCATGGGGCATTATGTGGGGGAACAGCCTGCATGGGGCATTATGTGGGGGGGAGCAACCTGCATGGGTCATTATGTGGGGGGGAAACAACCTGCATGGGGCAATTATGTGGGGGGAACAGCCTGCATGGGGCATTATGTGGGGGCACAGCTTGCATGCGGAATTATGTGGGGGCACAGCCTGCAAAGAACGTAATATGTGGGCCAGTAATCTAAATGGAGCGTTATATGGGGGCCAGTATCCTGTATGGAGCGTTATATGGGGACCAGTATTCTCTATGGAGCGTTATATGGGGGCCAGTATTCTGTATAGAGCATTATATGAGGGCCAGTATTCTGTATGGAGCATTATATGGGGGCCAGTATTCTGTATGGAGCGTTTTATGGGGTCTATTATTCTGTATGGAGCAATTTATGGGGTAGATTATTCTGTATGGATCAATATATGGGGCCCATAATACTGTATAGAGGACTATGTGATGCCCATAATACTGTACGGAGGACTATGTGGGGTCATTATTCTGTATGTAGCAATATATCGGACCCATATTACTGTATGGAGGACTATACTATCCGGTCTGCACTGTGCGCTGCGAGAATTCGCCGGTTTCGGGGCTATTGTAGAATTTACAATAGATATCACTCATGTCATGTAAGAAGTAAAATCTTTGGCTTTGTACTATATATATTTCTCTGCGGTATCTGTGCATCATGAATCGTGGCATGTGTTAAAGGGGCCACTGAAACTCTGCCGCCCAGGGACCACAAAAACCTGGAGCCGGCCCTGGGTACTGCAAATTGATTTGCACCAACTCTCTTTTCACCTGTGCTGCCTTTGACTCTATCTTGGCATTAGTATTGAAAACTAATATTGATAAGTATGAGAAAAGGAGGGAGGGGTGAGAGTGATTTGAATTTTTAGATATTTTATACTTTTTTTTATATTTAAAATAAATACTTGAATAATTTTTACTTGAACCCGCATATATCTGAAATCCTATAGTATGTAGCTAATCAATTTCCTCTATGAAAAACAACTTCAGGAGTATTGACATGGCCACAAAAGATGATTTCAGCAGGCCCCGTCCGCCATGGCAATCCACTATTTGTCATATCTCTACCAAGATCTGCTCTAGCTACATCTGCTTTAGTCCACAAATGTTGTTAATCCAGGGATTAGTATGAGGCTATGTGCCCACGATGCAGAAATTAAGCAGAAAATTTCTGCAGCATTTCTGCATCTCCCTGGCAGAAAAAAACGCATGCAGATTGTGCATGCGTTTTTCCAGCAGAATACATGCGGATTCACATGCGGGTTCACATGCGTTTCCGCATGCAGATTGACAAGCACTTTCCAGGCGATAGCATCACTTGGAAAGTGCTTGACAACTAGGTCACACTATATAAATCCATGCAAACAGCATGGATTTATACAGTGTGAACCGTAAAAATTAAAACAAATAAAGCTATACTCACCCCCGATGCCCCGGCGTGGCTGCAGCGCTGCTTCCTGGCTGGTTCCCGGCTGCCGGCATATCGCGAGACAGAGCGCTGAAGGGCCTGCGGTCACATGACTGTGACGTCACCGAAGGTCCTTCAGCGCTGCTGGCATTCAGAGAGAAGACGCCGGACAGGTGAGTATAAACTTTATTTGTTATTTTATTCTTTTTTTACAGGTACAATGGTACCCAGGTCTGGATGAGAGTCTCCTCTCCTCCAGAACTGGGTACCATCCGCACATAGAGACGCATAGAAGCCGCTTGTAAAAATGTACAGTCGCGGTTTCTGTGCGTCTCAATGCAAGTCAATGGCGGGAGTTCCGCTGCGCTTCCGCAAAATTAAATGACATGCTGCGGATTTTTGTACGCAGCATAAACGCTGCGGAAAAATCCGCAGCATGTGCATAGAACATGCGGAATCCCCTTGGGGACCATGGGGTGCAGATTACCTAGCGTTTTACAAGCGTTTCCGCTGCGGAAATTCCGCAGCATAAACGCTTGAAAAACGCTACGTGGGCACACAGCCTGACTGACTTCCATGGTTCCACTCAGTGTTTGTGCTGTCAAGCAATCCTGCAGGTGTAACATCTCCATACTTTGGCCAGTGGGGCAGCACCACACCCTATATAAACACGGAGCCTTATTGCTTAGTTGCCATATATTGTGCATGAAAGCTCGCTGAACAATTGTTCTTTGTTTTATCTGTTATTCCTTATACTGACCTGACTTTTATCTTGATTTCATCTGATTCTGTTACTCCCATTATTCTGTCTTTGGCTTCATCAGCTTAATTCTAACTTATTACCAGTTAACTACCTGGTAACTAACTTCAGCTATAGAACTTCTCTTGCCAAACAGTTACTCCTCCGGCCAGCAGTTACTGTGTGGAAGCATCCCGAGGACCCTCCTTTAATTCCATATCTCTGTACAGGCGTTAAAGGGTGAAGGAAATGTCTGGGATTTGCTAAAGTAGGTAGCACTAAGTCTATCCTGGGTAGTATTTAAGAGCTAATGACCTCTGATAGACTTTACACTATTTATACATACATAAAAATGTGAGGTATTTAGTTAACCGGTTTTGAACAAAAAGTGTAGAAGCCATCCACCTCATGGATGGACCTTTACTTTGCTACCTGCTTAACCAAGCCTGTAATAAACTGGGGAAGAGCAAAGATCCAAGCTCTTCTATGCTCCGCACTGTGTCACTGTCCAGGGTCTTAGCTTACTCTTCTGGTCGAGGATCATGGATGACCACTGCACCCAATTAGTAACATAATCAACTGCAGTGGTCATGTTTCTTCTGAACCATTAGAAACGATCATGAGATTGTTATCTATGAACTGACTACAAACTGTGATTGGTTGCTACAGGTTTTTGTCACATTATTTAGAACTGTAAGAACATGTTTTCATTGTGAAAATTGTGGCAGACATGTATAATTTTTAGAAAATGTTAATGCAAAAAATAATTTACAGTCGAGAGACAAGTACTTTATACTTAACACATTCCAAACTATGTATTCTATAAAAAATATATTAGAGTTTATGAAATAATATTTGATAGATAGATTTAAATATCAGGTTTCTGCACTATTAGAGCAGCAGTATAGCATAATTACGTTGGCACATCTGCTGTAACCAGTTGCAAATGTAATTTTAAGGTGCAGTTTCCCTGTAAATCATTTAAGTACAATTTCAAAGTTGATTAAAAATTAAATGTTATGTTCCAAATTCCCACCCACACGCTTTCACTTACATTTTATTGATACTTTAATAGCTAAGCCTTAAGAAGTGTTAACGAATAAATGCATAAGAAAATTTCTTCCTATAATGTATGACTGGTTTATACTTGTAAAACACATTTTATGGCAAGTCATAATTATATATGCTGAAAATATGCACAAGAGCAAATCACTACAATTGGCTACATAGAATCACTCAGTGGAAACAAACATATTCACATATTATTTTATGTATAAGAAATGCACGGCTATGGAGTTCCCTAGCATTAAAATAGTGAGATATTGTGAATAAATTATGAAATAGCTAGAATAATCAGAACAAACATTGAGTCCATTGGTATCTCCACAAAAATACAGGATCGGACAGAGGCAGAAAAAGGGCCCCTGTGCAAGAACAGTACACTCCATAGACAGGAGAAGCAGCCTCTGCCGGGCCTCATGCTGTAGTCCGCAAGACCTTGCCACTGTGAACTGAGGTGATGTCAGTAAGGTTGCTTCAGATCACAGCAGCCGGTTCTCAAGAGGGCAGTGCGAGTGCTGGACTAATGAGTGAGCTGTGAAGTCACCACTCATCAGTCCGTCACTCGTGCTGCCCTCATGAGAACAGGCTGCAATTAACTGAAGTGACTTGAAACGCGAGAGCCCGACTGATAAGTGATGACTTGAGTCATGACGTTAATACTCATCAGTCCAACACTCGGGCTGCCCTCGTGTGAATCGGCCACTGTAAACTGAGGTAACCTTACTGACGTCACCTCAGCTCCCAGCGGCCAGGTCTCGGGGAGTACAGTGTGAGACCCGGCAGTGACTGGATTACAGTGAAACCTGTGGATTACTTTTTTTTTGGTAACAAATGGATAAAAGAGGGAATTTGTCAGGGAATGCTTTTTACAAATAAAGGACTTTTGTGTGTGTTTCCTTCTTTTGACTATGAGGAGAGTAATGGTGATGTCTGATAGACACTTCTCCATTACTAATCCCTGGGCTTGATGTCAGCTGACATTACACAGCTGACATCAACCCCAAAACCATTACCCCAAATGCCAATGCACCAGGCCAATCAGGAAAAGCCCAATCTAAGCGCCAGAATTGGTGCATCTAATGGATGCACCATTTTTGAGCTGATTGGGGGCTGGTCTTATTAGGGTGAGAAGAGGGAAATATCCATGGCCCTTCCCAGCCTATTAATATGAGACTCTAGCTGTCTGCTGTGCCTTAGCTGGTTATTAAAAATAGTCATTTTATAGGGCTCCACCCTTTTTAATAACCAACAAAGGCAAAGCAGGAAGCTGGGTACTGGAAAGCTCCATGGATATTGGCCCTTTCCCAGCATAATAAGGCCAGCTCACAGCTGTCTGATTTCCCTTGGCTGGTTATAAAAAAAAAAGAGGGACCCCACATAATTTTTCTTAATCATTTATTTATTACACAACATCAGACTGTCTCACGTGCTGATTCGGCCAATCACAGCCATGCCAATATTTGGCATGGCTGTGAAGGGCCTGGAAGTGCCCACAGGCTTAAAGCTTGTTGATCGGCTGCACTACAGCCTTTAAACAAGCTTTATGAGGCTGCCAAATCCTTACAGTAACACAGATGTACAGTAAGAAGTCTGTGTTCGGGTTCACTCATCCCTAATCAGCCCTGGGTGTACAATTATTAGGCAGGTGAGTATTTTGAACATATCATTTGTATGCATATTTATTAACTCAGAGCTGTATAAATTTGAATGCTTATTTGATTTAGCATTTCAGGTGATAGATATTTGTCTAATGGGAGAGGGTGAGGCCTAAGGGTATGTGCACATGATCAGTGTTCACTGCAGATTGGATGCAGCACAAGTGTGCTGCGTGCAATCCGCAGTGACCAGATATTATAGCATAGTGGATGGGATTTATACAAATCCCATGCCCACTATGCATCTGCCGCACACCCGTGGAAACTGACATGTAGAGCGTCTTTCCAGACCGCAGCATGTCAATTTCTCCAGCGGGTCTGCAAGCAGGCTTTCTCCATAGGCCTAATCTCTATGGGAAAAGTCCGCTTGTGAGAAAAAAAAATGACCGCCACTCATTTGCATAATGAGCGGAACTGGAGGTGGCTCGTACGCAGGCTAAGAATCTCAAAATCCTGTATCAAGGTGGGCAGAATTATTAGGCAACTTGTATTCCTCCGATGAAAAAGACCAAAAATGAGATTTAACTGACTCTGAAAAGTCACAAATTGTTAAATGTCACGCAGAACTCTTGAAAATGCTAAGATATTTGGGCTTGATCATAGAATAATCAAAAGTTTTGTTGCAAATAGTTAACAGAGTTGTAAAAAAATGTTTTGAGAAAAAAGAATCACATTAACTGCCAATGATTTGAGAAGAATCAAATGCGAACCCGTTATCCTCCAGTACCATCATATTCCAGAACTTCAGCCTTCCAGGAATGTTCAGAAGTACAAGGTGTTCAGTGCTCCGAGACATGGCTAAGGTAAGGAAGGCTGAAATCTAACCATCACTGAACAAGACACAAAAGTTGAAATGTCAAGATTGGGCCAAAAAATATATGAAGACAGATTTTTCAAAGGTTTTATGCATTAATGAGATGAGAGTGACTCTTGCCAGATCAGATGAAAGGGCCTGCAGCTTGATCAGTAACAGACACAGAGCTTCACTTTGACTCAGAAACCAGCAAGGTGAAGGTGATGCAAAGTAACCTTTTTGGGTTGAAGATGGAGTGAAATCAACTCCCAAACCTACTGCCATTTTTTAATAAACACTTTCTTCAAGCAGCGGTACAGGAAAAAGTCTTCATAATTCAAGAAAACAATTATTTTTTTATACAAGACAACACTCCATGCATTGTAGTATTCCACTGCTTGGCTAGTATGTAAAGGCGTTGATGATGAAACATAATAACATTGTCCCCCTTCCTCACCTGATTAAAACCTGTTGATAACTTGGGAGGGGGTTCTTAAATGGAAAAATTACAGTGAAGTAAAATAGCACACCTCTCTGAACAATGTCTGGGAGACTGGATTGGTGCTGCTCAAAAGCCTGAACTATCTGCTATAACTGTTAAAAAACAGAAAAAACATACATGGAAGGCTTATGACTGTTATTGAAAAGGAGAGTGGCTATATTGGTCACTGATACTTTTTAGTTTGAAATGTCAGAAATTAATTTTTGTATTTCTTAAGTTGTTTGGTTATTATTCTCACTTTAATTGATGAGCATAGACAATTGAGATTTTATATTTTTCATTTAGTTACATAATAATTCTGCACACTAATAGTTGTTCAATAATTATGCACCTAGATATTCTCCTAAGAAAGACAAAACCTCACTTTTATTTTCTTAAATATTCAAGCTTTTAACCTTTTTGCTTGAACAGAAACTATAGTTGTTCATAAATAAAATTAATAATCAAAAATAAAATGTGCTCAATAATAATGCATACAATGTACACATCTAAAACATAGTATGTCCTAAAATAGAGGAGTCTGACATATTAGAAATGTAGACTATGCCAATAAGAAAGTGTAAATAGCATAGGAGGAAATTGAGAAGGAAAAAGCAGTAAAAATAGTATAAGAGTTAATACTTTAACAAGATGGACCAGTTGCCATGTTGATGGCTGCTACTAATCTAAATAACAGTCTTTTTTTTTTTGCATGCAATAGATAATTGTTATTGGATTTACAGTGTGAAGTTTAGGGTATTATAGTCGGTAAGATTACATTAGCAAAAGTGTTTTTTTCTGACCACAATGTATTCAGAAGTTGAAGACCTCTGTTCTACTTTGAGCTGAGAAGTGGATACAATTGTACACAGTCTATGCAATGCTCTGTGAGCTAGAAAAAAAGATTAAACCTGCTGGAAAGCAAATCAAAGGGTGACCAGATTTTTTTCTATTCAATTCACACACAGTGCGCTAGTGCGCAGATGCGGACACGCAAGAGAAATTCCCTGGTTAGTGTGCAGACGCGGAAGCGTCATAAGATTCCCCGTTAGGGATAACAAACGTGTGTGCAGCGGTAAGTGTTGCCCCCACTGTGTGTGTGTTTTTCGATTGGAGGAGGAGGACTCTGAGAGATGGACCCGGGGGTGTGTTGCCATAACCCCGGAAACAGGAAATAAAGATGGCACACTAAAGATTTGTCTTGGTGATGTGTTAGCCATGCGGGGATTGGTGAGTGTATATTCTAATGAACCTGTGGGTTGTATAATTTGAAATAACGAGGGCATTAATTGGCTACATACTGACCTTTGATAATACTGATACCTATTGGCCCACTGTGTCTTTAGATGGGATTGGCAGTCACAGATATGATATCAGAACTAGAGATGAGCGGTGTTCGACTAGAACTGTTCGCCAATCTCAAATTCGAGCTGTTTTGGGCGGTGTTCGAGTTGTTCGACGAACCCGAACGATTTGCAAAAAATTCGGCTGTTCGAGGTTATGTTCGATAACTGTTCGTGCACCAAAAGCGTGTCCTGCATGTCTGGCGCTATTTAGAGCACCAATCATGCAGGGATTGTCTGCCACTCACTGTAATGCCACAGCCATGGTGGTTGTGGCATTACAGTGATTGCCCAAATCGATGGGAACAGTGCCAACAGTGAAACATGAAAAGCCGGCAATTCAGCAGCGGCATACACCTGTACCCGACAATTTAGAACCGAAAGAATAGAGCTTCACACATAGATTAGATAGATATAAACATGTCAGCCACATATATACGAAGTACAGTGAAAGTGCTGCTTACTGTACTTGTCATTTAGCGTAAAGGATTTATCAAAAAAAATAATAGTGTTTTCATGCACCGTCTCTTTAAAAAAGCCGGCCGGCAATTCAGCAGCGGTACCCGACAATTTATAACAGACAGAATAGAGCTTCACACATAGATTAGATAGATAGAAACATGTCAGCCACATATATACGAAGTACAGTGACAGTGTTGGTTACTGTACTTGTCATTTAGTATTAAAATAAAGGATTTATTATTAAAAAAATTGGCGTGGGGTTCCCCTTAATTTTAGGCTCTAGCGGAGGTTAAGCAGACGGCTGGGGCAGATGTTTGAAGCCTGGGAAGGGGGTAATACCCACGGAGCTTCCCAGGCTACTAATATCAGCCCCCAGCTGAATACATAGCCTTTACTAGCTATTAAAATGGGGGACACCCCAAAAAAAATGACGTGGGGTCCCCCCTAATTTAATAGCTAGCAAAGGCTAGGCAGACAGCTGGGGGCTGATATTAATAGCCCAGGAAGGGAGCCATGAATATTGGCCCCCTCCCAGGCTAGAAACACCAGCCGTCAGCCGCCCCAGAAATGGCGCATTCATAGGATGCGCCAATTCTGGCACTTAGCCTCGCTCTTCCACGCTGCCCTGGTGCGGTGGCAGGGGGTAATAGGGTTGGGGTTGATGTCAGCTTATAATGCCAGCTGACATCAAGCCCAGGTTAGTAATGGAGAGGCGTCTATAAGACACCCCCATTACTAACCCCATAGTCAAAGTTAAAAAAAACACAAACACCCAGAATAAAGTCCTTTAATTGAAATAAAGACACAATCCTTTATTGTTCTAAATTAAACCATACTTACTGTCACGCCCATTCCAGCTGAAGCCAACGATCTCCTGCAATAAAAGAAAAATAATAAAGCAACCTCATCCTTACCTTTCCATGGTTCCCACGACAGCTTCAGCTCTGCTACATCGAGATGACAGGCTGGACCGCAGCAGAACGCTGCCATCCAGCCTCTCATCCCGCAGACACTGAGAAGCGCAGGCTTGCTTGCGCTGCTCAGCGTCTCTCTGTGACGACATCCAGATGAGCCGAGATTATGTCCAATGAACTCGGCTCACCTCATGCACGACACTGACAGCGTGGGAAAATTCTCACGCTGAAGCGGTGAGTGCAGGAGAATTCTCCCACGCTGTCAGTGACGTGCATAAGGTGAGCTCATGTCCAATGAACTCAGCTCACCTCCTGCACGTCACTGACAGCGTGGGAGAATTCTCCTGCACTCAGCGCTTCAGCGTGAGAATTCTCCCACGCTGAAGCGCTGAGTGCAGGAGAATTTTCCCACGCTGTCAGTGACGTGCATAAGGTGAGCTCATGTCCAATGAACTCAGCTCACCTCCTGCACGTCACTGACAGCGTGGGAGAATTCTCCTGCACTCAGCGCTTCAGTGTGAGAATTCTCCCACGCTGAAGCGCTGAGTGCAGGAGAATTTTCCCACGCTGTCAGTGACGTGCATAAGGTGAGCTCATGTCCAATGAACTCAGCTCACCTCCTGCACGTCACTGACAGCGTGGGAGAATTCTCCTGCACTCAGCGCTTCAGTGTGAGAATTCTCCCACGCTGAAGCGCTGAGTGCAGGAGAATTTTCCCACGCTGTCAGTGACGTGCATGAGGTGAGCCGAGTTCATTGGACATTAACTCGGCTCATCTGGATGCCCTCACAGAGAGACACTGTGGAGCGCAAGCAAGCCTGCGCTTCTCAGTGTCTGCGGGATGAGAGGCTGGATGGCAGCGTTCTGCTGCGGTCCAGCCTGTCATCTCGATGTAGCAGAGCTGAAGCTGTCATGGGAACCATGGAAAGGTAAGGATGATGTTGCTTTATTATTTTTCTTTTATTTCAGGAGATCGTTGGCTTCAGCTGGAATGGGCGTGATGGTAAGTATGGTTTAATTTAGAACAATAAAGAATTGTGTGTTTATTTCAATTAAAGGACTTTTTTCTGGGTGTTGTGTTTTTTTTAAATACTTTACTAGAAATTCATGGTGGTCATGTCTAATATTGGCGTGACCCCATGAATTTCGGGCTTAGGGCCAGCTGATAATGCCAAGCTGGCCCTAACCCCTTTATTACCCAGTGAGCCACCGCATCAGGGCCCTGGATGAGTTGGGTACAGCGCCAGAAGATGGCGCTTCTATGAACGCGCCATTTTCCGGGGTGGCTGCGGACTGCAATTTGCAGCGGGGGTGGCCCAGAAAGCTTGGGCCTCCCTGCGCTGCGGATTCCAGCCCCCAGCTGCCTAGTTGTACCTGGCTGGACACAAAAACAGGGCGAAGCCCCACGTCAATTTTCTTTAAATTATTTCATGAAATAATTAAGAAAAAAAGGGCTTCCCTATATTGTTGTGTCCGGCCAGGTACAAATAGGCAGCTGGTGGTTGGGGGCAGCCCGTTCCTGCCTGCTGTACCTGGCTGGACACAAATATAGTGCGAAGCCCCACGTCAATTTTTTTTAAATTATTTCATGAATTTCCTGAAATAATTTAAAAAAATTGAAGTGGGGCTTCGCACTATATTTGTGTCCAGCCAGGTACAGCAGGCAGGAACAGGCTGCCCCCATCCACCAGCTGCCTATTTGTACCTGGCCGGACACAACAATATAGGGAAGGCCTTTTTTTCTTAATTATTTCATGAATTTCATGAAATAATTAAAAAAAAAGTACGTGGGGCTTCGCCCTATTTTTGTGTCCAGCCAGGTACAACTAGGCAGCTGGGGGCTGGAATCTGCAGTGCAGGGAGAACCAAGCTTTCTGGGCCCCCCCCCGCTACAAATTGCAGTCCGCAGCCACCCCGAAATATGGCGCGTTCATAGAAGCGCCATCTTCTGGCGCTGTACCCAACTCATCCAGGGCCCTGGTGCGGTGGCTCACTGGGTAATAAAGGGGTTAGGGCCAGCTTGGTATTATCAGCTGGCCCCAAGCCCAAAATTCATGGGGTCACGCCAGTATTAGACATGACCGCCATGAATTTCTAGTAAAGTATTTAAAAAAAACACAACACCCAGAATAAAGTCCTTTAATTGAAATAAAGACACAATTCTTTATTGTTCTAAATTAAACCATACTTACCATCACACCCATTCCTGCTGAAGCCAACGATCTCCTGCAATAAAAGAAAAATAATAAACCAACCTCATCCTTACCTTTCCATGGTTCCCACGACAGCTTCAGCTCTGCTACATCGAGATGACTGGCTGGACCGCAGCAGAACGCTGCCATCCAGTCTGTCATCCCGCAGACACTGAGAAGCGCAGGCATGCTTGCGCTCCTCACTGTCTCGCTGTGACGGCATCCAGATGAGCCGAGGTCATGTCCAATGAACTCGGCTCACCTCATGCACGTCACTGACAGCGTGGGAAAATTCTCACGCTGAAGTGCTGAGTGCAGGAGAATTCTCCCACGCTGTCAGTGATGTGCATGAGGTGAGCTCATGTCCAATGAACTCAGCTCACCTCCTGCACGTCACTGACAGCGTGGGAAAATTCTCCTGCAATCAGCGCTTCAGCGTGAGAATTTTCCCACGCTGTCAGTGACGTGCATGAGGTGAGCCGAGTTCATTGGACATGAACTCGGCTCATCTGGATGTCGTCACAGAGAGACGCTGAGCAGCGCAAGCAAGCCTGCGCTTCTCAGTGTCTGCGGGATGACAGGCTGGATGGCAGCGTTCTGCTGCGGTCCAGCCTGTCATCTCGATGTAGCAGAGCTGAAGCTGTCGTGGGAACCATGGAAAGGTAAGGATGAGGTTGCTTTATTATTTTTCTTTTATTGCAGGAGATCGTTGGCTTCAGCTGGAATGGGCGTGATGGTAAGTATGGTTTAATTTAGAACAATAAAGGATTGTGTCTTTATTTCAATTAAAGGACTTTATTCTGGGTGTTTGTGTTTTTTTTAACTTTGACTATGGGGTTAGTAATGGGGGTGTCTTATAGACGCCTCTCCATTACTAACCTGGGCTTGATGTCAGCTGGCATTATAAGCTGACATCAACCCCAACCCTATTACCCCCTGCCACCGCACCAGGGCAGCGTGGAAGAGCGAGGCTAAGTGCCAGAATTGGCGCATCCTATAAATGCGCCATTTCTGGGGCGGCTGACGGCTGGTGTTTCTAGCCTGGGAGGGGGCCAATATTCATGGCTCCCTTCCTGGGCTATTAATATCAGCCCCCAGCTGTCTGCCTAGCCTTTGCTAGCTATTAAATTAGGGGGGACCCCACGTCATTTTTTTTGGGGGGTCCCCCATTTTAATAGCTAGTAAAGGCTATGTATTCAGCTGGGGGCTGATATTAGTAGCCTGGGAAGCTCCGTGGGTATTACCCCCTTCCCAGGCTTCAAACATCTGCCCCAGCCGTCTGCTTAACCTCCGCTAGAGCCTAAAATTAAGGGGAACCCCACGCCAATTTTTTTAATAATAAATCCTTTATTTTAATACTAAATGACAAGTACAGTAACCAACACTATCACTGTACTTCATATATATGTGACTGACATGTTTCTATCTATCTAATCTATGTGTGATGCTCTATCTTTCTGTTCTAAATTGTCGGGTACCGCTGCTGAATTGCCGGCCGGCTTTTTTAAAGAGACAGTGCATGAAAACACTATTATTTTTTTAAATAAATCCTTTACACTAAATGACAAGTACAGTAAGCAACACTATCACTGTACTTATTATATATGTGACTGACATGTTTCTATCTATCTAATCTATGTGTGAAGCTCTATTCTTTCTGTTCTAAATTGTCGGGTACAGATGCTGAATTGCCGGCCGGCTTTTTTAAAGAGACGGTGCATGAAAACACTAATATTTTTTTTAATAAATCCTTTACACTAAATGACAAGTGCAGTAACCAACACTGTCACTGTGCTTCTTATATGTGTGACTGACATGTTTCTATCTATCTAATCTATGTGTGATGCTCTATTCCTTCTTGTCTAAATTGTCGGGTACCGGTGTATGCCGCTGCTGAATTTGCCGGCCGGCTTTTTTAAAGAGAGTGTCTTCTGAGCAGTTTGTCAGCTTTTGGACACCTTTGCAGGTGTTTTCTATGTGTTTCTATGTGTTTTTGTTTGCCTGCCATTGGTTTTAACGGTGTTCGACGGTGTTCTAAGCTGTTCGACGAACAGTTCGACGAACAGTTCCTCGAACATCCCGGTGTTCGACGAACCGAACCGAACCCGAACACTACGGGGGTGGCTCAACACTAATCAGAACCTAACCTTTAAATGACCATGTACTCCATGTGCTCACACATATAGCCTCTAACCCTTGATGACACCAATGTATCTGGTGAAACATGTTGTGGAGGCTTAGGGTTTTTTATTAGCATTAGTCAGAATATATGGTGAATTCAGTGATTTAGGATGCTGATAGTAGCCGCCGCACCGATTATGTGCTAACACCAGAGACTAGAGATACTATTGAGACATAGAAAAGAATTGTGGTATATCCAAGATAGAGTCCACAGAAGGAATCCTTACACTAATGTCTCAGTATATAAACTGACATACGCAGATTTTAGATTGTTCCTTTTAGCAAGTCTAAATAAAAGTTATTTTTAATCAGTCCTTAGATAGGGTTTATTTGCCTTAGGCAATTTGTGAATTTAGTGTGATGTGAACCCAGTCTAAGAACATTTTAATTCATAGCGGAGAGCGAAAATCTTTTAACTGGCATGGGATGAACACTATATATTAGAAAGCTGCAGATTAATTAAACATTGATTAGAATATATTTACACAAAACTTACATAAGACCCTGAAACTCTCCACATGTCTAAAAAAGTCTAAACTTTCCAGTCTGTCTTGATGGCTTTTATGTTTCTTGTCTGCTGGGATTGTGAATATTACAATGTTTCTTAATCTATTTTAGTGCTATTAATTTTACTTTTACAGCATTTTATATTGCTAATGTCTTTGACCTCTAAGCAGTAATATTTTCATCATCTTCACTGAATTTGTGAGCATTTTTCTAAATTTCATGCTGACATTTCATTAATCAAGACAAAAGAATCTGGATGACATTGCAAAACTGTCCAGTTCTGTTATCATCTCAGCTTCATTAGTGCACAAGTTTAAGGATCCATTATCCAGCTCAAATTGCTAAATATTTATATTCTGTGACAATACATAAATGTGGATTTACTTAAACAAAAGAACAGTCAATGAACAAATAAATCATGTCATATTCCTAATAGTAGATACAGTGATGATCTATTGCATTTATCAACTATTATCTAACATACTGTAATATCACATGTGAGTTTCAGTCAAGTAAGCTATTGTGACAACACTACTATATTTAGTCAACTGAGCTGCCTGGAAATCCCAAGTGTGTCTTGTCAGGACCCATGGGTGTTATTGTTTAATAGTAAGCTGTTTTGTTATTACAAGTAAGTTTTAGTTATGTAGGTAGCTATTACAGGTGCATATCACTAAATTAGAATATCATCAAAAAGTTAATCTATTTCAGTTCTTCAATAGAAAAAGTGAAACTCATATATTATATAGAGTCATTACAAACAGAGTGATCTATTTCAATTGTTTATTTCTGATAATGTTGATGATTATGGCTTACAGACAATGAAAACACAAAAGTCATTATCTCAGTAAATTAAAATAATTAACAAAAAACACCTGCAAAGACTTCCTAAGCATTTAAAAAGGTCCCTTAGTCTGTTTCAGTAGGCTCCACAATCATGGGGAAGACTACTGACTTGACAGATGTCCAGAAGGCAGTCATTGACACACTCCACAAGGTTCCAGAGTTCCAATTTTCATTTGTAAATCAAGGTCCCAGAGTCTGGAGGAAGAGTGGAGAGGCCGCAATCCAAGCTGCTTGAGGTCTAGTGTGAAGTTTCCACAATCAGTGATGGTTTGGGGAGCCATGTCATCTGCTGGTGTAGGTCCACTGTGTTTTATCAAGATCAAAGTCAGCACAGCCACCTGCCAGGAAATTTTTGAGTACTTCATGCTTCCCTCTGCCGACAAGCTTTTTGGAGATGGAAATTTCATTCTCCAGCAGGACTTGGCAAATGTCCACACTGCCAAAAGTACCAATACCTGGTTTAAAAACAACACTATCACTGTGCTTTATTGGCAGCAAACTTGCCTGACCTTAACTCCATAGAGAGCCTATGGGGTATTGTCAAGAGGAAGATGAGAGACATTGATGCAAAAGGAGCCCTGACCAAGTATTGAGTGCATTTACTGAACATACGCTTCAGTAGGCCAACATTTCGGATTTTAAAATCATTTTTAAAGCTGTAGTTATAAAGTATTCTAATTTAATGAGATAATGACTTTTGTGTTTTCATTAGCAGTAAGCCATAATCGTCAACATTAACAGAAATAAACACTTGAAATAGATCACTCTGTTTGTAATGACTCTATATAATATACTGTATGAGTTTCACTTTTTGTATTGAAGAACTGAAATAAATTAACTTTTTGATGATATTCTAATTTAGTGAGATGCACCTGTATATAACAAGTGAGTTTCAGACAGATAAGCAACTGTGACATCACAAGTAGGTTTTTATTTAGGCATGCTTTGGTTTGCGGTTATACCATAAGTAATTTGCAGCTTAGTAAGCTATTTTGACATCATTAGTAGATATGAGCGAACATTTCAATGTTAGGTTCGGAAATGTTCGCCGAATATTTAGACATTCGCTGAATTTATTCGTCTAATATTCGTTGAACATTACCGAACGCCATAGGATTCAATGGGGGGGACAAAAAAAACCCACATGCTAGTTGTGCAGTGGTATGCTGGAGCGAGGGTTACCGCTTGTCACAAGAAGTGGATCTTCAGCTTCTTTTTCAAGGTTTCCACGGTAGGTAACAGTCTGATGTGTTGGGATATAGCGTTATCATAGTAGGGGAGATGCACGGGACAAATCTGCTGAGAGCCTAAACCACAGTGTGATTCCAGGAGCTCACAACTGAGCACATTAACCCCTGCACTAATTAATATGAAGGCAAAAGACTGCAGAAGAGGGAGGAATCAGACGCTAAGGTCTTCTGGCTCCTCTCTGTCACAGTAAACCCGTGACACCTTGGAATATTCAACACAATGTTCACAAGGTAGACAGCAGCCATGGTCGGTCCCGTAGACAACGAGCTAACTGCTTTATGATGATAGAGGACAACGTCTGCAAGTAGTTTGTATGTTCTCCCCGTGTTTGCGGGGGTTTCCCCCAGGTTCTCAGGTTACCTCTTCAGTAAAAATGCAGCCATACAGGAGTGTTCACAGTTCAAAAAATTAGGGCCTGACACCAACATTTCCGTGGCCAACAGATAGGAGATGGTGGAGTTCAACCTTTTAGCTTTGTCATGTGTAGGATGAAACAATCTTTTACGTGACCACAACTGCGGGACTGAGAGCTGGTTGCAGTGCTGAGAGAGGGCGGAGTACGATGAAATGGACAAACTGCTGGAACGTCAGTGAGGTGCAGGCACAGATGTTACAGTGGGTGGAGAAACATGTGGTGTGCTCGGTGAAACAAACAGCAGGGATGTCTGATTCCGTTACTGCTGATGGGCTCTCACTCAGTCTGACTGGAGCAGGTAGAGAACTGGAGGTTCTGCGGCGGGAGACCTGTGCACCAATGCTTGGCACGGTAACAGAGGAGGAGGAATAAGCAACGGATGTGGTTAATGGGGCAGCTGATGGTTGTTGAGGTCTGCTGGTCCGCATTTAAGCATGATGAGATTCCCAGCAATGCATGTTGTTTGCGCATTTGAACGTTCATTCATGTAGTAGTCAAATTATTGCACTTTTTCCCTCTACTGAGTATTTTATCGCTAAGCTTGAAGATAACGTGAGTTGGCTCATCTTTTGCGGTGACAAAAAAGGCCCAGGCTAGGCAACCCATGCTGCTCCAGCAAGCTACAGACCCGTGACTGCTGCTGGCCACAGCCACGGTTGTGGGTAAGGATGCAGTGCTCCTCGTGCTTGCATCACTCCGTATCGGCACCATAGGATGCAACGTAATCTCGTCTTCCTCGTCCTCCACCTCCTTAGATGATCTACTCAGCTGCATGTCTGTGGGTTCACACCAAGTTGGATGTGCAACCTCATCATCATCCAATGTGTTATCCCATTCCTCGCCCTCAGAGTGACCCTTCTCCACTTCTTGCTCTGACAGCACAGTACAATCCGCATGAGCCTCAGGTATCTGAGTCTCATTAGGATCACCTCCCTCCCAGTGGTTAACTTCTGGTGACGAGTGTCTGGAATCCAACCTAAAAAAAATTTGGGCATCAGTGCAGATGCTTTCCTCTTCTTCTTGACTATGCGAATATTTGGAGTACACTTCTGATGCCCATGGTATAGAATGGGTGAACAGTTCTACAGACTCACCCATCTGTGGTTCACTACAATCAGATGGGCACTTGGACGGTTGTGACACTGGGGGAAGCAAGGGTAATTGGGGTGCCACCTCTGTGTACTGTACTGTGTATGATGTTAAGGTGGAGGAAGAAGAGGAGAGGCCACTTGAAGTAGCGCTTGCCATCCACTGGAGCACCTGCTCTTTCTGATCCTTATCAACAAGGCATATCACTTTGCAGCTGCCAAAAAAGGGAGTGGAGTAGCCAGTCCACTAAGAGAAGTTTTCAGTTGTCTTCGGACAGGACATGACGGTGTTGGTTCACTAGCGCTTTCATTAACATTACCACCTACCACGTATACCTTGAACACCAAGCCTATTCCCCCTTCCACCACGACCTCTCTTTTTCCCACTCATGTTGCACAGACACTGTGGTAGGATCATGCTATTAGCAAAACAAAATTAGATTTTTTCCTCTGCAACAGCTGTACACACAACTGAATGTCAGCGGCACTAAATGACAAGGTAAGATATGGCTTGCTGTATAACGTTACTAAGAGAACAAAATATTTTTTTAATGTGGATGAGACTGAGATGTCCCTGCTGTATAATGTTAGGAACCGAACAAAGTATTTTTTTACTGCAGATGAGGCCTGTATAACATAGTAGATATTCTCCAAACTATTTCAAACTCAGATCTAGCCTGCTGTATCACGTTAGGAACAGGGGTAAAACTAGATTTTTTTTACTCTGCATAAGCTCTGAATACAGCTGAATCTCACCGCCAATTAAAGGACTAGGTGGCTTATAGCAGAGTGTAACACGTTTGCGACAGAAAAAATATTTTTGGACTCTGCCTAACAAAAGAAAAAATCTTTTTTTTACTCTGAAAACATCTGAAGTTCACCGCCACTAACGTAGTAGATCACGTGTAGCAGAGTGTATGACATTTGCCACACAAAAAAAATCTTTGATGGACTCTGCCTAGCAAGACAAAAAAAAATCAAATTTTTGACTCTGAAAACAGCTGAAGTTCACCGCCAGTAAAATAGTAGGTGGCTTTTAGCAGAATGCATCACGTTTGCGCCACAAAAAAATCTTTTGTGGCAGTGGCTAGCAACAGAAAAAATATATTTTTTTACTCTGAAAACAGCTGAAGTTCACCACCAGTAACACATAGTAGCTGACGTATAGCAGAGTGTATGACGTTTGCCACACAAAAAAATCTTTGGTGGACTCTGCCTAGCACGACAAAAAAAATCAACTTTTCTACTTTAAAAACAGCTGAGGTTCACCACCACTGAGATAGTAGGTGTCTTTTAGCAGAGTGTATCACGTTTGCCACACAAAAAAATCTTTAGTGGACTCTGCCTGCCAACAGAAAAAATATATTTGTTTTACTGTGCATATGTAGCACCCTGAGGATTCGGCTGCTACAGGGGTATTACACCTCAAGCCAGAGGTGTGGTATTCCACTCCTGGGTAAGGATGGAGTGTGGAACTGAGCTCAGTAGGCTGCATGCACTACACACATCCCATTTCCGAGGGACAGACCAATGGTACTCCCACTAGAGAAATGTGCAGGTACGACAGTGTCTGTCCCTGGCTGGAGTGGGAGGGGGGTGGAACATCCCAGTAGTGTAGGGGCAGATAGGGGGAGCAGTCTGGGTAATGCTAGGAGCTCATTGGGTGCTGGTCACCTGAGATCACACATAGAGGGAGTATATAAGGTGGGAACCATCTTAGATCAGGGTCAGTCTGTCAGAGTTGAGTCAGAGAAGCAGAGCAGCTCAGCCAGCTCCAAGGCCCAGAGAGAGAGAGGAGAAAGAAGGACCCAGAGGGGGAGAAGAGAGAACTCCAAGAACCCAAGATTAGATCAGCGGGTGAAGAGTTGGCACAAGGGTACCGGATCCCAAGCTGGTGGAGGGCATTAATCCTTAGCCAGAGACCGGAGGTCGTGGGCAGGATCTGCCACGACCACCCACTAAATCCACCCGGAAGGCACACCAAGAATAGGGTCAGGGAACCCAGAGACAAGGGTTTACCAACAAGAGGCCCGAGGGAGCCGGACTTAGGTGGATCCCTGGTGGGGAAGGCCAGAGAGAAGGACAAGTCAGAAAGGGAGCTCAGGATCACGCTCCAGAATTACTTGGGAGTTGGCCGAGTCCAGGACCTGGTGGACGCAGCACGGCTCGGGCGGTCACTCAAGGCCGGAGTGACCAGCATAACAGCAGTAAGTAAAGACCCTGAACTGCACAGCCCGACTCTGAGTCTCATTACCATCCTCACTGCACCTCCACAACCACCATCCTCTACACCTGACCCCCTGAGGCTATACCCCTCCCGTTGGGGGTTATACTACCTGAGCTGCACACACATCACCAGCCTCAGCGGACCCTGCTGCAGCGGCGGCCGTATTGACCGCAATTCAACGGGTGGCGTAGTCGACACTAAAAGAACATCCAGCAACATCTGTAGGACTGCCACACACTGAGCTTGACACCCTGGGCACGGACCGGGTCACCGCCACTCGGAGACTACAACCCCCATCTGATCCGGCTCCGGGTATCCCCCAAACAACACGGGCCCAGGGGGCGCGTCAACTTTGGCGTAGTCGGCAGGATAACGTGCCCGCAACAACCGGGTACTGTGTGCCTGAAGAAAAGTTCACCGTTACCTTAACAAGAAGTCTCCCGCCGGTTCCGGAGGGTCCCCGCCAACGGACCCCATCACAGGTCGTTTCCCGCCGGTTGTCCGCCATTTGCAGCTTTTTCCCGCCATCCATGGAGTTTCCCGCCACTGGGAGACGATTCCCGCCATTTCCAAAGATTTCCCGCCTTGGAAGAGCGGACGCCATTATGGGCGTGCCAGAGGGTGGCAAGAGGCCACCTCCCATCGTGGGCCAGGTCGAAGAATGGCGCCAAAAGCGGAAACCGCGCCCACCAACAGAGACTGTGATGCTGGAAGTGTCCATCAGCGTGAGAGAACTGCCCCTGGAACTGACAATCACAAAGTTGCCCCAGGACCACCTTCAATGTGGGCGGAGACAGAACAAGAGAGCAAAGATGGGTGTCGCCTGGAGCAGTCTGGAGAGAGCGCACCCGGAGACAAGAAGTCTGGAGAGGAGTCCAGAGAAAGCCTACCCAGAGATGGAGGGAGAGTCAGGCAGCACCGACCCAGTGGTCAGGAGCCTGCTGCAAGCAACAACCCCACTAGGCTTAGTGGAGGTCCTGGCACAGCTCCCCCGAGACCGGGAGTGTGCACAGACTGCACTGGAGAGCCTCGCACGGAGGATGGCCCGGGTACAGCGAGAGACGTTGGCAGAGTGGAGCCGAGAGATGGCCCAGCAGACCGAAACCCGACAGCGGAGCACGCCACCCGAGACGAGGAGACAGACCGCCTCTGAGGATGGTGCAGGAGGACTGAAGGCCGGAGACGGCGCAGAGAAGGGAGCTGAGCGGACGGAGGCAGGTAAAGGGGACGTCTCTACCCCGAGCCGGGAAACCGCGTGCCTGCCCCAGCTCCCCGTCGCAGAGCCCGAAGTTCCCCCTGCCGTGCCCGTCGCTGCATCGTCACCGCCGCCGACTAGGCCTCAACCGGAAACCGCGGCCGCGACCCCTGTGACGTCACACGCCTCGACCTCGAGCGTGGCCAAGCAGGAAATACCATCAGCCTGGTCGCAAGGCCTAGTACCCCCGGGCGCCGCTATTCCAACAGCGCCCCCTACCTCCGCGGAGCCACCGGCCTGGTCGCAGGGCCGAGTAACCCAGGGCGCCGCCGTTCTTACGGTGCCCTTTGCCTTTAGGGTGCCCCAAGCCTGGTCGCAAGGCCTGGTCAACCCGGGCGCCGCTACCATCAACGCGCCCTCAACATCTAGAGTGCCGCACCTGGGTGAAAATCTATTTGCCCAGCATACGTGCCCGGATGGGCAGCCCTTTGTATGGCCCCAGGAGTACATTCAGCTGGAACTCCAGAGAGCAAGGCCCATGTGCGAGCCCCTGATTCCGGCTCCGAAGCCTGTAAAGATGACCTCACCCCCGCTAGAGGAGGCACAGTTTGAGTGGGACCCCACCGGAGGAGATCTCATGGGGTTCACTCAGGAGACTCGGGCGGCCGCAGCAGAGCGAGTGGAGTGCTGCCGCCAGCAGTTGGCAGCCTTCGAGCAAGAGCGGAAAGAGAGGCGGATCCGAGAGCAGCGGCTGCAGGAACAGAGCGCAGGGCAGAAGAGCCGGACCAGGAGGAACCCCTGTGCAGCTCATGGTCCCCGTACCACCGGGACTGTGATTAAATTCAACCTGCAGCATGGGTGGGGCTTCATTAGAGACCATCATACCTCCGGCGACGTCTTTGTGACCCGCAGAGACGTAGAAAGCCATCTGCCGGAGGGACACAGAGGTCGTGACCTGTATGTAGGTGATGAGGTCACCTTCACCCGGCACAAGTGTGCCAAAGGACCCTACGCCCTCCATGTGTATCGCCTGACGGAGGAGGAGCTGCGGTGTGAGGAGGAGTAAGAGGGCCCGGACGGGTCTGAAACTGAAACCAACCAACAGGAAAGAGCAGGAGGACGCCGTCGTTGAAGTACGGTAGAGAGAGACTGTATAAAGTTGCCCGTCGGGGTACCAAGAACTGTTACTTATTTAAAATATGTTCCCCGTTGGGACAAAGTGTGAACTGATGCCCGTGTGTCCCTAGTTCCTAATACCTGGCCGAGGACTGAGAGCGGCCATATCCCCTTTGTATATAGTTGCGCTTCCTAAAGCGCCCCCTACTGGTTTTATGGGAAAACCATTTTTCTTCAAGAGACTGTCGCACTTTACCCGGTCACAAGTTGCACCGTGACCGGAGGAACCAGCGACAGGAATGTTTACAAGAATGTTATTTATGAAAACGTTTTATTGCTGATATATATATGATGTTTTATATGTTTATATGTTGATGTTTATGAAAAATAATTGTATGTTTTGGATGTTTTTATCTTTAACAGCCCGAGGACGTGCTGTGATTTACCAGGGGGGAATGTAGCACCCTGAGGATTCGGCTGCTACAGGGGTATTACACCTCAAGCCAGAGGTGTGGTATTCCACTCCCGGGTAAGGATGGAGTGTGGAACTGAGCTCAGTAGGCTGCATGCACTACACACATTCCATTTCCGAGGGACAGACCAATGGTACTCCCACTAGAGAAATGTGCAGGTACGACAGTGTCTGTCCCTGGCTGGAGTGGGAGGGGGGTGGAACATCCCAGTAGTGTAGGGGCAGATAGGGGGAGCAGTCTGGGTAATGCTAGGAGCTCATTGGGTGCTGGTCACCTGAGCTCACACATAGAGGGAGTATATAAGGTGGGAACCATCTTAGATCAAGGTCAGTCTGTCAGAGTTGAGTCAGAGAAGCAGAGCAGCTCAGCCAGCTCCAAGGCCCAGAGAGAGAGAGGAGAAAGAAGGACCCAGAGGGGGAGAAGAGAGAACTCCAAGAACCCAAGATTAGATCAGCGGGTGAAGAGTTGGCACAAGGGTACCGGATCCCAAGCTGGTGGAGGGCATTAATCCTTAGCCAGAGACCGGAGGTCGTGGGCAGGATCTGCCACGACCACCCACTAAATCCACCCGGAAGGCACACCAAGAATAGGGTCAGGGAACCCAGAGACAAGGGTTTACCAACAAGAGGCCCGAGGGAGCCGGACTTAGGTGGATCCCTGGTGGGGAAGGCCAGAGAGAAGGACAAGTCAGAAAGGGAGCTCAGGATCACGCTCCAGAATTACTTGGGAGTTGGCCGAGTCCAGGACCTGGTGGACGCAGCACGGCTCGGGCGGTCACTCAAGGCCGGAGTGACCAGCATAACAGCAGTAAGTAAAGACCCTGAACTGCACAGCCCGACTCTGAGTCTCATTACCATCCTCACTGCACCTCCACAACCACCATCCTCTACACCTGACCCCCTGAGGCTATACCCCTCCCGTTGGGGGTTATACTACCTGAGCTGCACACACATCACCAGCCTCAGCGGACCCTGCTGCAGCGGCGGCCGTATTGACCGCAATTCAACGGGTGGCGTAGTCGACACTAAAAGAACATCCAGCAACATCTGTAGGACTGCCACACACTGAGCTTGACACCCTGGGCACGGACCGGGTCACCGCCACTCGGAGACTACAACCCCCATCTGATCCGGCTCCGGGTATCCCCCAAACAACACGGGCCCAGGGGGCGCGTCACATACAGCTGAAGTTCACCCACCAAAAAAATAACAAAATGGACTAACACAGCTTGCACTATCACAATAGCAAATAAAAAAAAAAGTTTTTTGTGCTCTGCACTCAGAAGCTCTGCACTGACAAGCTCTGCAGATAGCTGAATTTCAACTCCACAAAATCAAAAAGTGGCCTACAAGGTTTGTTTGCTTTATCACATTAGCAATTGCAAAAATAGATTGAAGGTAAACTCCTGCATGGAGCACAATACAACCGATGCACAACACTGTTCTATGCCATGGGCCCTGCTTTTTCTGTCAGAATCTCAGTAATTGCACAAGAAAATAAAGTGTACTGCAAGGTCAATTGAACAGGTACACAGCAAAGGACTTATCTTCACTGTCTGACTTCCAAAAAAGTGACCATCTATCTAGCTAATATCTCTCAGTACACGGGCGCACACTGAGCAGTGCCTGTCTCCAGCAGTGACATGGATAAAATGGTGCTGAGGGAGCATGGCTACTTTTTATATAGAGAGGACGTGTTATTTCAGCAGCCAATTGAAGAAGCCCTTGTGTCTGGACACTGTGAATGCTTCCTGCGCTCTGATTGGCTAGCCGCGCTTTCATGACTTAAAATTACTGCCTTCAGGAAGAAAAAAAAATTACAAGCGTGCCGCTGATCTGACCTGTTCTGAGCAATCACCAGCCCCCCCACTCATCTAGCACATCCCCCCGCTCCTCATACACAAGCACTATGCTAGCCAAACTGTTCAAAATGCTGTAGTTGCCCGCAATCACGTTCCCAAATATACTCACCGAATGTTGCAGATTTTTCCCGAATTTAAGAAATTTTGCTCTCATTTCCGATCACAAATGTGTCATAATCGTGTCAAATTTAGTTGTAAGTTCGGATTTCAAACAAATTCGCTCATCACTAATCATTAGTAGGTTTTTATCAGGTATGCTGCGGTTTGCGGTTATACGCTAAGTAATTTGCTGCTCTCTCTGTGGTTTCCTGGCAGATAGAAAAAATGTTTTGGCTTCTCTAAAATGCCAGGTGTGTAATTCACTTTATGTACTCCTCTTTCATTGATGTTGCCCATCTATAAGGATTGCAGACTGAATTCGTACCTTGTCTTTGACTTTTCGAACAAAAGTATTCCGAAAGGTTAAGGCTCCTGATGTATGCACATTGGAGTAAGGCTGGCTGAACACAACAATATCATCAGGCACGGCTATGAATTTGTGCATGAGAGCCTCCTGTGTCTTCTCTGACAGTTGATTTGGGGCGAGATAAGGATCCAACATGCCCAATTTCAGACTGCTGTCTCTTTTTTTCTCAGTGAGATAAGCCACCACCAGAGATTTCTGGTATCTATTCACTTGTAGAAAATATAGGAGCACTTGGCAGAGAAAATGCTCCTGTGCATGGATGAATTGGGAGAGATAGCTGCTGGCTAAATGATCAGTCGAACAATCGTTCAGTTGACCTTTTTGTATTGTGCATGGGGCATATAAGAACAATTGATAGTATAGTAAAAAAACAATAGCTCATATATGATCAGACAAAGGATTGAGGTTAAGTCTAATTATTTGTCATTTGACTGGTGGCAGCCAGTGGATAAAAAGCTCTTAAAAAAATATTACAGTGTACCTTAATTAAATTAATTAATTGGTCTTCAGTATATCTGTTTAAGGAACTTATCTAAGAGTATATGTGCACATTTTGTATTTGTGGCAGAAAAATATGCTGCAAACACCGATATGTTGATAGGAAAAGTGGTGCTTAAAATCTATACGTTTTTGTTGTGCTTGCCATGCATTTTTTAAGCCTTTTTTATGCGTTTTTACCCATTCATTAAAATGGGTGAAAATTTTTGCAAAAATGCTGAAAGAACAGACATGCTGCAGATTTGAAACTGCTGAAAATTTGCAAGGAAAGATTAAGCAATGTTAAGCAACATGTGACTGAGATCGGAAATCTTATTCACTTTTCTGTGACAATAAAATGTTGAATTTTTCATGGAAAAAACATGTGCAAGTTTATTGCTATATAAACTGATAGGTAAATTTATGCACAAGGGTCCTTTAATGCTGAAAAATAAGCCTTCTAGCTTAGTGGCTCTTGATACCTCAGTCTGACACTGCACATGTGAGCTTTATTATTATTATTACAAACACATATAATATTGCAAGTAAATAAGCTTTATAGTTTCATACTTTTTAGGTTAAAGCACCACTCTAGCATTTTTTTATTGAACTGCTGGAGTGGTGCTTTAAATGTAAGTCCCCTGACCCCTGTCTGATACTCACCTTCCGCTGCCTTCATCGGCTTCCAGCGAGGCTCCGGCCCGTCTCCTGTGAAAAGTGACCTGCCTGCAACTCCGGTGTTTCATGGAGTGCTGCGGAGGTCAGTTTTCAATACAAGTCTATTAAAGCCTCGCTCTGGCTCTCATAGACTTGTACTGAAAGCTTGTGAGTGAAGCTTCTGCCTTCCGGCTGTTATAAGCTGCGCTCACAAGATGACGCCACGGGACTGGTGCGGTGCTGAAAACCGGGAAAGACGCCAGCGGGTGAGCATTATCATCGGGGGCAGGGGGCTTAAACTTAAAGTGCCACTCCAGCGCTGAAAAATAAACGCTGGAGTGGTGCTTTAAATGAAGACACAAGTCCATCAAGTTCAGCCTATAACCTAACATGTTGATACAGAGGAAGTCAAATGCCCTTAGGGCAGATGCTAATTGCCCCATATTAGCAGACAAATTCCTTACCTGAGCCTTCCCTACTCACATTATTTCCCTGGATCCACATCCCATCACAGAATTTAGTCCATATAACCTGTGATATTATGTTTTTCAATAAAGGCATCCAGGCCCTCCTTGAACAATTACATCATCATGTGGCAGAAAGTTCCATAATGTCATTATTTGCACAGTAAATAATTTCAATCTGTGATGACAATGAAACCTTCTGTCCTTTAGACATAGAGGAAGCCCCCTTAACATTGTTGCAAGATTATGTGTAAAAAGATCAATGGAAAGATCTCTGTACTTTCCAAACAAATATCTGTACAGTACACTGTAAAAAGATCGCCCCTAAGCCAAATTTGCTAGCCTATCTTGGTATTGCATTTCACCCCTTCCTTTAATAGGCTTGGTTGCTCTTCTCTGCACCTGCTCTAGTCCAGCTATGTCCTTCTTATTCACCGGAGACCAAAATCGTACACAGCATTCTAAATGTGACATCACTAGTGACAGTTTTACCTATAACCTTTTTGTACATAATCGTACATTTTATTTTCTTTATCTAAGTGCATAACCATACATTTATCTCTATTAATCCCTTCATAACATATGACGTAAACTTTGATGCGGGATCAAACACTGATCTCACATCTTTCCCCCGCACATGACTACTGATTTAATCAGCCATCATGTGACTCTAACAGCTGTGAGTAGAGCATAGCTCCTCCCACAGTTGTTAACCTATCAAATCCTGCTGTCAATCTCTGACAGCTGCATTTAACATGTTCCGGAAAGAGGGTGCGTCATTCCATTCTTCCATCAGTGCGCCCATGATGTGATTATGGAGCGCCGATGGGTTGTTATGGGGATCAGCTGATAACTCCCGTGCCTGTCATTACAATCTTCCTGTGTAAGCCACAGCTGATGCACTGTTATGTATAGCACAAGTGATCAGATGATTGCAGCTTTAAATCCCCTAAGGGGACTATTAAACACAGTAAAAAAAAATATATATAGAAAAAATAAAAAAACAAAAGTTCAAATCACCCCCTTTTGCCCCATTGACAAGAAAACAATAAATAAAAAATACAGATATTTGGTATCGCTGCATTCGAAATGTCAGATCTATCAACTTATAAAATAAATTAATCCAATCCGTCATTGAAGTAATGTAAAAGAAAATCAAAACGTCAAAATTAAGTTTTTTTGGCTGCTGCTACATTGCAATAAAATGCAATAAGAGGCAATCAAAACATTGTATCTACCCCAAAATGGTATCAGTAAAAATGTCAGCTCATGGCACGAAAAATAAGCCCTCTCACAGCCCCATATTCTGAAAAATGAAAATGTCTTGGAGAATGGCGAAAAAAGTAAAAATGTAGTTTTCTTACAAATTTTCGAAGGTTTTTCACCACTTAAAAAAAAAAACATACATGTTTGGTATCTGCATACTTGCACTGACCTAAAGAATTATATTTCCAGGTCAGTTTTACCACACAGTGAAAATGGTAAAAAAATATATTTTTTTTCCTGTTTTCCAGTAAACTATGTGGTAGAATAAATGGTGTCATTCAAAAGTACAACTCATTCTGCTTAAAGAAAAATATACAGTCATTTTGACAGAGAAATAAAAAAGTTATGGCTCTTGGAAGAAGGGAAAAAAAAGGAAAACGAAAAAAGTGAAAAATGGCCATGTCGAGAAGGGGTTAAACTTTAATTGCCATTTATTAGCCGAAACCTAAAAGTTACATAAATCAATCTGTAATTTTAAATTATCCTCCTCTGTTCTGATTACTTGCAATGCTGTAAATATCGAAATTCTGTTCTGTATGCCTTCTACAATGTCAACAATAAATTTGGACCAATTAATAAATAAGAGGTACCAATACTGAACCCTTTGATACCCCTACTATTAACTGTGACCCAACCCAAGTGTGTTCCATTATCCACCATCCTCTGTTTCCTATCGCTGAGCCAGTTGTTAGACCAAATACACATATATTTTCCCTTGTCCCAATGTTCTCAGTTTACGGCACCGTCACGGGTTTACCACGACAGTGAGGAGCCAGAAGACTGCAGACTCTGATTCCTCCTAGTCCTGCACTGATTAAGTGCATTTCACCTTCATATTAAATGGTGCAGGTTTCTTTTAGCAGTGTAGGGGTTAATCTGCTTACCTGAGCGCTCTTGGAAACTTCTCTGCTTTAGCTCTCAGCTGTTCACTAGTGATGGGCGAGCACTAAAATGCTCGGGTGCTCGATGCTCGGGTCGAGCACATTGGAATACTCGGGTGCTCGACTCGAGCAACGAGTCAAGGTAAGTCTATGGGAAACTCGAGCATTTTTCAGGCGGCTCACCCCGGCTGTCTGCAGACGGCCTAAAAATTGCTCAAATCAATGGGAACAGTGCTCAAATGGCAAGGGAACAGCATGGGGAAGACCCCTGGAAGCATTTCTGACTCCCAGGTCACTGCTGTTAACAATGTTGTCAGAGGTGTCACGCCAATTTTACGGACTCACAATAAAACATGCAAAAACGAAACCAAAATAGATTTTCCTGGGAAATATGTTAAGGAACATAATTTCCAGGGTAATGACTTTTATATAAGGCAAAATAAATAGCCAAAAACAAAAATACTCCTCCACACCATAGGTTATGTTCACACGTAGCGTTTTTGATGTGTTTTTGCACTTTTGTATTGCTTTCCACCTTGACAAATGCATTCACCAGGAAATGTCATTTTAACATTTTACAACCTTATCTAGCCATGTGGTGTGTAAGACATGATCAGACAAATCCTGTTTCATTTATGAAGGAGGGACTCTGAAAGTCAAAAAGCCTATTTTTATAGGGCTACCTGGTGGCCTTTACTATTCTTAAAGGGCCAGCAGTAGGCCCTCACTATTCTTAGAGAGCCATCAGCCGGATATTCTTTTGTTGTTCCCATTACTAACAAGTGGGTCTCCTATACTGTTATTGTGTATGCAGTGAGTGGCAGGGCTGCCCAAAATTTGGACGCACCCCAATAGCCCTTTGAAAATTTGGATGGACCCCAATATTCTTTTGAAGAGACTTAGAGGAGGGCCTCCTGAAATAAAATGTTCGCATTACTAGAAAGTGGGTCTCTCATTGTGTTTGCCTATGCAGTGAATGCAAGGGTTGCCAAAAACTTGGAGACACTCCAATGCCCCTTGGAAGAGACGTGGAGGTCAGAGGGCCTTCTGAAATCAATGTTCCCATTATTAGGAAGTGAATCTTCCATTGTGTTTGCCTATGCAGTGAATGCAAGTGTTGCCAAAATTTTGGAGGCACTCCAATGCCGATTCGAAGAGACGTGGAGGTCAGAGGGCCTCCTGAAAACAATGTTCCCATTACTAGGAAGTGGGTCTCCCATGGTGTTTGCCTATGCAGTGAATGCAATGGTTGTAAAAAATTTGGAGGCATTCCAATGCCCCTTGGAAGAGATGTGGAGGTCAGAGGGCCTCTTGAATCAATGTTCCCATTATTAGGAAGTGGGTCTCCCATAGTATTGGCCTATGCAGTGAATGCAAGGGCTGCCAGACATTGGGAGGCACTCCAATGGCCCTTGGAAGAGACGTAGAGGGCCTCATGAAGAAATGTTCCTATTATTAGGAAGTGGGTCTCCCATAGTGTTGGCCTATGCAGTGAATGCAAGGGCTGCCAAAAATTGGGAGGCACTCCAATGCACCTTGGAAGAGATGTGGAGGAGGGTCTCATAAAAAAATGTTCCAAATATTAGGAAGTGGGTCTCCCATAGCGTTGGCCTATGCAGTGAATGGAAGGGCTGCCAAAAATTGGGAGGCACTCCAATGCTCCTTGGAAGAGACATACAGGGCCTCATGAAAACATGTTCCCATTATTAGGAAGTGGGCCTCCCATAGTGTTGGCCTATTCAGTGAATGCAAGGGCTGCCAAAAATTGTGAGGCACTCCAATGCACCTTGGAAAAGACATAGAAGGCCTCATAAAAAAGGTTCCCATTATAAGGAGCAGGTCTACTATGCTTGTAATGCCCATGCACTAAGTCTATGGGCTGACAAACGTTTACCCCTGGGGGGTATACATGAACATACTATATAAAACATTTTTTTACGGGCATCATAAACACCCTTTAAAAAATTGTTGCATCACGGACCACGGTCACCCTGGTGATATGGTGGTGGAGGATGAGGATGAGGAGAAGGAGGAGGACAAGAGCAAATAGCCAAAATCAGAGAGCGTATACCCATGTGTGGGTGTGAAAAGGTGCATGGGAATACACCGCCCAAAAAAAGACACTGGATTTGAGTTTATGTTACTCTGCTATCATTCGGTGGTGTTGAGAAGTCTGGCCTAATCCAGCCCTTGTTCAGCCAGCCTGTCAGCATTTTTAGTTGACAGGCGGCTACGCTTATCAGTTATCATTCCACCAGCGGCACTAAAAACCCGCTCTGATAAAACGCTAGTGGCAGGGCAGCCCAAGACCTCCAAGGCGTAGAGTCAGTTCATTCCACGTATCCAGCTTGGATACCCAATAATTATTAGGCACAGAGGAATCATGTAGGATGATAGTACGGTTGGCAAGGTACTCCCTCAACATTTTCCCAAACTTTGCACTCCTTGTGAGAATACCCCACGCCTCAGGGCCTTTGTGATGGGAGGGGCTGATAAAAAATTCTCCCAGAACTTTGACAGTGTTCCCCTGCCTCTGCTGGATTGGAGTTGCGTCTCTGTCGCCTATAGTCCTTGGTTGTCCAACGACCTGTGATCTCTGCCGCCAGCGTTTTCAGATGGGAATTTTTTTAATAGTTCCGCAACAACGGCCTTCTGGTACTGCCCCAGTTTTGTAGACCTGTCCGCCTCAGGAGTAAAAGATATAAAGTTCTCCTTGCAGCCTGGGTCTAGAAGTGTCACCATCCAGTAATGACTGTCACCCAAAATTTTGAGAACGCGAGGGTCATGGGAAAGGCAGCTTAGCATAAAATCAGCCATGTATGCCAGACTGCTAACAGGCAAGACTTCTGTGACTTCACCAAGAGGACGAGTGACCATGCTCTTCTCCTCCTCCTCTCTGTCCCCAGGCCATCAACGCTGAACAGATGCTATGACAGTTGTGCAGCTACTACCGTCTATATCGCAGGATACTAGCTCCTGTTCCTCCTCCACTTCCTCATTGTCACCCAATCCACATTGTGATAAGATGAGGCTGGGCTGTGTGTAATCACCCTGTATGGTTCCTTGCTCCATCTCATCGTGCTGCAATGTATCCTCTTTGATTGTGAGCAGGGAGCTTTTCAGAAGACAGAGAAGCGGGATGGTGACACTAATTATGGCGTCATCGCCACTCACCATCTTGGTGGAGTCCTCAAGGTTTTGGAGGATGGTACATATGTCTGACCTCCATGTCCACTCCTGAGATCCCTGAGGACCCCTGCACACCCTCAGGGATCTCCGTCCTATGCCGCTAGCTAACATGTACTGTGAGTACAAATAAAAGGCATCTTCGGAACTATTGGTGAGTGCTACCTTTATTTCTGCTTTTGCACTATTTGATGGTACGTGTGTGAGCTTGCCTGGCCTCAGAGCCGCCACCAGGTTCCAGCCGTTGTCACACACAACCATGCCTGGCTGTAGGTTCAGCGGTGTGAGCCACAGATCTGCCTGTTCTTTCAGAGCTGTCCACAACTCTTCAACATTGTGTGGTTTGTTACCTAAGCATATTAGCTTCAGCACAGCCTGTTGCCTCTTGGCCTAGGCAGTGCTGCAGTGCTTCCAGCTTGTGACTGATGTGGTCATTTTGGAGATTAAGGCTGAAGAGGAGGAGGAGGCTGAGGAGGATGAGGTGCAAGAGCCGTAGACTGTGGGGGCAACCCTGATTGACTTGGGCCCGCGATCCTTGTCGTCGGGAGGACGTGTTCCATCCCAATGTCTGAATGGGTCACGGCTTCCACTATGTTAACCCAGAGTGCCATCAGCGAGATGTACCATCCCTGCCCACGAGCACTTGTCCACGTGTCCGTGGTTAGTAATATTTTGGTAAATGTGCTTGTGTAATGCGGGGACGGCACACTGGGAGAAATAGTGGCAGCTGGGGACCGAGTATCAAGGGACGGCCACCACCATCAGGTTGCGGAATGCTTCAGTCTCCACGAGCCTAAAAAGCAACATTTAGAGTGCAAGCAGTCGCGAAATGTGGGAATTTAGTAGTGTGGCCTGTGGGGCATTGGCTCGTTTTTGCGCTTCCGTTCCAAGGAATGGTGTATGGACAACTGAACAGTACACTGGGGCAAGAACATAGACGTGCTTCCTGATGCTGCTACTTGAGAGCGTGCAAGAACAGGTGCAGGGCAGGAGGCATCTTCGCATGCATCATAGACAGGGGATGGGCTTGCATGCACAACCGCGGAAGTAGCAGTGGTGCCACCCGCAGACACTGTTCCTGGACCCTGGGGTTCTGCCCACAAAGTCGGATGCTTGGCTGCCATGTGCCTGATCATGCTGATGGTGGTCAGGCTGGTAGTTTTGCTACCCTTGCTGATGCTGGCCTGGCAGGTGGTACAAATGGCCTTTTTGGGGTTATCGGCAGAGTCTTTAAAAATCAACCAGTCTCGGGAATACCTAACAGTTGTACTGGCTACTTCCTTCGTGTTGGTGTTACCGGGAACTGTTGCCTGCCTTCGGTCTGCGGCCATCACACTGCTTCTTCCTGCCTGTTGGGATGCTCTGCCTCCCTCCCCCTATGTGCTGCTGTCCTTACTCTGCATGTCCTGCTGCCAGGTTGGGTCAGTTTCTATATCATCCACCACCTCGTTTTCCACTTCCGTAACCTTGTCCTCCTCCTGACTTTCTGGCAATTGTGTCTCATCATCGTCCATCTCTTCTGACACTTTCCCACGATGTGATCTGGCTGCTCAAATATTTGGGCATTGCTACATGTGATATCCTCTTGCCCCACTTCAAGTGGACCAGGCTAGAGGCCTGAATCTATAAATGGAAAAGTGAACAGCTCTTCGGAGTGTCCAAGTTTGGGATCAGTTGTCTCTGGGCACTCGGCATGGTGGGAGGACGGAGGGTCAGGGTGATGAATATGTAGTCCAGACTCACGGATACTGAGACTTAACCGTGTGGAAGACAGGGTGGTGGTGGGCAAGTGACTTGAAGCTTTTTCCGCTATCCAACCAACAACCTTTTGACACTGCTCTGGGTTTAATAGTGGTGTGATGCGGTCCCCTAGGAATTGGGACAGGAAGGTCGGACGAGAAGATGTGGGTGTTTGTTGTGGCACAATTTCAGCTTGCCCATGGACTCAGTCTTTGCCTCTGGGTGCACCATCACCATCATGTTCAGTTTCATGTCCCTTGACATGCGCCTTGCCCTTTTTAAATTGAGGACAATATCTTCCACGCTCACTACAAATGACTGAATTTGGAGCGAAGTTATATATGATCCGTGTGACGGAGAAACCACAGTTTTAAATACCTGGCCTGTAGGTAACTACTTTGAACAGCAAACTGGTGTCAAAAAGTTCGCTGACACACTGAAATTTTTTTTTAATTGAGGCCAGAAATGGCAGTTTTTTCTGAAAACGTATATGTGATCCGTGAGACGGAGAAACCACAGTTTTAAATACCTGGCCTGTAGGTAACTATTTTGAACAGCAAACCGGTGTCAAAAACTTCACTGACACACTGAAACAAATTTTTTATGGAGGCCAGAAATGGCAGTATTTTCTGAAAATGAATATATGTGATCCTTGTGATGGAGAAACCACAGTTTTAAATACCTGGCCTACAAGTAACTATTTTGAACAGCAAACCAGTGTCAAAAACTTCGCTGACACACTGACATTTTTTTTAATGTATTGTAGGCCAGAAATGGCAGTATTTTCTGAAAACGTATATGTGATTCGTGAGACGGAGAAACCACAGTTTTAAATACCTGGCCTGTAGGTAACTATTTTGAACAGCAAACTTTTGTCAAAAACTTCACTGACACACTGAAAATTTATTTTAATGGAGGCCAGAAATGGCATTATTTTCTGAAAACGTATATGTGATCCATGTGACGGACAAACCATAGTTTTAAATAGCTGGATTTTTAGCACTGTAATATCGAAAGGACCTGGCTGTATTCTGCACTGCCAACAAGCAAATGGCACAGCAAATCGGTGTTCTCTGGATTGCTTTTTAAGCAAATAATGAGGATTAAGATCCAAAAAAAAATTATTCCTGGCCCCTGAGATCTGATGAGATCTGAGCCTATTTCTAGAAATGTCTAATAGCTGCAGCAGCATCAGACAGAACTCGAATGGAGCATCTTGTGCTATATGCACTGCAGTCTGCTATATACACTGCCTGCCTATATACACTGCCTGCCTGATATCTCTGCAGATGGATTAGTCCTCAGAAGGACTGTTTGTTGAGATGGATATGTGTAATATACTTCTGTTCTACCTACATTACCTAATAAACAAGCAAATCTCTTCCTAGCTCAGCAGCACCTCTCCCTACACTGTCTGATTGCGGAGTAGACGGATGAGCACAGCGGCGCCAGGTTTGATATAGAGATTACAAAAAAAGTTGCAAAGGGCACGCAGATAATATACATTTCCATTTACATACAGTTTGAATAGTCATAAACATCAACATAATGGAAATATGTATATCTGCTAACTAGATTGGATAGACCATTCAGAACAGAATTAGAACCTATATAAAAAATCTCAGACAAATAGGTCTTTGATGTAAATAAAAGAGACCTTTATTACAGCAAGTTGGGTACATGGTGATACAAAAAAGGAGCACACACACATAATATTGACATGTTAAAACATACGGTTTGATAGTAGTATACAAACAGGATATCGGAGCTCAATATCAATGTAAACACTCTAATAATGGGATCCTTGGTAACTATCACTAAGACCTGCTGTATTGACAGGGTATCAAACCCGAAAAACTACCACTAAAACCTGCTATACTAACAGGGTGTTAGTCTCAGATACTGTACATTTATAGTCAATTAGGCACAACCAGGGATATAGCCAGCAGTCTCTGTCTCTGTCAGGAATAAGTACCATTTAAAAGTAGAACTAATTATTGCATTAATTGCTTATCATATTCATAAATCAAGTTGTGCATGATTGTAGGAAAAAACCACTGGAGAAAACCATAAGTGTGTATTGAGATAAGTTCTCCAGCATGAAAGATCTAAGATCACTGGTTTGAGGGCATGCATATATGAAGAGTGGCTCTGGATTCAAATGGTCCTGTTGCTAGTGTGGTTCTCACCCCGACGCGCGTTTCGGTGCTTTCTTCATCAGGGGGTGACGTCAGACTCCAGGTTTTGCAATTAAAAAGGGGCTTCCAGCCAATGGGGATGAGTCAGCAGAGTGATGCAGGCTTACTCCCATTTGCATGCCAGAGTCTCACCGTGTCTGGCGTCATGCAGCTAGGGAGAACAGACCACTTGAGGGGTCACATGGTCCATCACCCAGGAGCCGCGGTCACGAGGTGTCACGTGACCGCAGGTCCTATGCCACATTGAGACACCGGCGTCGGCAGAGCCCAGAGCGTACAGGAGACATCTGCGCATCACCGCTCAACACCATTATAGAGACTTATCTAGTAAGTGCATGTGCAGAGGAAGGACATAGATGTTTACAAAATAAAGCCCCATATGGATATGACAATAATGTAATGCAGGTGTATGCCAATCATTTGATATGCATGAGACATAGTCATAAGAATATAGAGAAAATAAATAAAAATAAATAATAATACATAATAAAAAATAAAAGATAAAAAATATTAAATAGAAAATTATAATAATTAATAATAATAATAATAAAGTGATCAGTGCATATAAGTGAAATGAAAAATTATTATGCAAAGTTGATTATGTAAACTACACACGACAACAATGGAGTAATTGTGCAGTGTACATCTGTAAATACAGCGTACATGCAATCACATATTGAATAACATATAAAATGAAATAAAATTATTATAGGCCAAACATAACCATACAGCCTGCCTACATATCCAATATCATACATGTACCAATAAATACTCTATGATTAGTACGTGCATTGATGCTGCTACATAATGTACCAACAAGATACAACCTACCGAGCATAGTAGGTAGTGCATAATAAATGTGTGATGTAGTGATGCAGTAGCGTGGTACATTACAGGTCTGAAATACAGCCCCATCTGTATAATTGTCCCTCATATGCATATATATATATATATATATATATATATATATATATATATATATATATATATATATATATTCCAATGAATATTAGATGGTTTGTGGGTGTGCCAAGAATAAAAATAATAATAAAAATATATTCACATGCGTATCCGTGTATCTACGTATAACCATGATCTAGTGAAATCATCCATTAGCAGAAGGGCGGGTGGGGGAGGAGTGGGGGGGGAAACAGGAAAATGTGGAAGAGTTGCCTACATATCCAATATCATACATGTACCAATAAATACTCTATGATTAACAGGTGTATTGATACTGCTACACAATGCACCAACACAATACAACATGCCGAGCATAGTAGGATGTAATACATAATAGATGTGTGCTAATGTGATAATACAATAGTGTGGTGCATTACAGGTCTGAAATACAGCCCCATCTGTATAATTGTCCATCATATGTATATATACATATATATATATATATATATATATATATGCAAATGAATATTAGATGGTTTGTGGGTGTGCCAAGAAAAAAAACATGATATAGTGAAATCATCCATTAGCAAAAGGGGGTGGGTGGGGGGCAGGGGAACAGGAAAATGTGGCACAATTGCATTTATGATTTGTCCATTAGTCAATCACGCATCCATAATGTTATACAGAATATCATATTTTAAGAGAACAGACAATGTTACATATAGTCATAACCCGTTCATATAAGACCTTCAGACATCTTCATTAAAATTTCTTGATAGACGTATGTGATGATCACTACATATTTGTCCATCAAATGCACATACACAGATCTCTTCATCATAATACACACAAAATGCATGGCAGCTACAAATAAAATAATAAAAAATAATTAAAACCAATAAAATATATGAATTGGACCTAGGACATATAACCGGAACATAGGAAATATGGTGGAATAATTTCACAGGAATGGAGAAAAACTTAAATTCTCATTGAGACCCAGGGGATCAACTGGATCAAGGGCCCAGATCCATTTCGCTTCCAACCTGGCCAACTGATAACTCACTTTGCCACCTCTTATGTCAGAGACAATCCTGTCAATCCCTCTCACCTCAAAGCCAGAGGCATCGCAATTGTGATAGATCTTGAAATGTGTAGGGATTGTCTTTAACATAAGTGGATCTTTAATTTCCCTGGCCGCATTTATCCCATTAACATGTTCCCTCACCCTCACCTTTAATTGGCGTGTTGTTAGGCCTACATAAATTTTATTACAGGGACATGGGCAAAGTAAATGACAGCTGTGGTGGTACATGTAATTGTATGTGTTATATTAAAAATCTTGGTACCCGTGCTGTTACTGAAGGTTTTAGCCCGAATAATATTTTGGCACGCGACACACTTGCCACAGGGTGTACATCCCCATGGAGATTTGATGGCATTCAGGAAAGTAGTCTTATCATTTACATAGTGGCTTTTCACTAATGTGTCTCATAGATTATTTGAGCATCTAAAAGTAATATTTGGCTTTTGCTCAAGATATTTTGCCAGAATCGGGTCAACCAATAGGATTGGCCATGATTTCTCCAGATATTTACGTGTAATCTCTGAGTTGGCATGATATTGGGTTATGAGTCTAACCTCATTCTTTTTGGTCGTCTGTTTCAAATTGTTGGAATACAATAACTCATGTCTCAAAGTATGTCTGGCACGGTTGTATGCTCTCTTCACGGCCCTCTTACTATAGCCTCTATTGAAAAATCTCTCTTTGAGGTCTTTCGATTGAACAAATTCGCTTAAGGCGCAAAAATTGGCCAATAGGTATGGACTGAATCATCTTAGGGGGATGAGATGATGAGGCATGAAGGAGGGCATTTACGGATGTCGATTTCCGGAACAAATCCATTTTTAAACCATTTTGGATGTCTCTGTATACTTTGACATCCAAGAAATCTATCCGGTTTGCATCACAATGATAGGTTAAATGGATATTGAACTCGTTGCGATTCAGCTCAGACATGAATTGAACCAAACCTTCTTCCGAGTCCTGCCAGACAAATAATACATCATCGATGTACCGCTTCCAAAGAGGGATGCGGTCCATCGCTGCATATCTGTCTGACAGGAAGAGATCCCTCTCCCACAGCCCCAGGAACAGGTTGGCGTAGGATGGTAAAAAAGTTATGAGACAATGTGAACTCAAGAAGTGATAAAATAAAATTAGTCATGCTTGGTGATGTATTGGATGCATCCAGAAAAAATTTCACTGCTCTCAGTCCGTCCCTATGCCGAATATTTGTGTATAATGATTCAACATCACAAGTTGTCAAAAGTGTGTTGATATCTACATGTAGCCCATCAATCTTCTTGAGGAAATCACTTGTATCCTTAATAAAGGATGGTAATGTTTCAACTAACGGTTGCAGTATAAAGCTAATGTATTTATTCACTTTCTCTAAGTAATTCCTTCTCCCAGATATGATGGGTCTGCCTGGAGGAATGGTGGCATTTTTATGTACCTTCGGCAATAAGTATAATGTGGGAATAGTCGGTTCTTGGACTGTCATTGCCAGAACTAATTCCTTAGAGATCATCCCATTATCTCTAGTAACATTTAGAATTTTAATCAATTCCGTGTTAAATTTTATTAGTGGGTTGAATGTCAATTTCTTGTAACAATTTACATCACGTAATTGTCAAAAAGCCTCTGTCTCGTACATGTCTTTTGGCCAGACCACTATATTTCCGCCTTTGTCGGCGAGTTTATATACGACATCATTTAATTCCTGCAGTGCTTTAATTGCTGCTCTCTCATCCCTATTTAGATTGTTAGCTCTAGGACATACAGGTATTTTGTCCAAATCTTTGCTAACTAGTTTGACAAAAAGTTCTACATTAGGGCAAAAGGAGAGGGGAGGGAATTTTTTTGATTTTGGTTGAATAGAAAAAAAGCATGTCTTAACTCCCTCCTCTATGTTGTGTTCATAAGCCAGTTCCTCCAGAATCCCTAATGCCTCTTGTTCTTTTTCTGTGGGGAACAAAGTAATTAGTCCTCAGAAGGACTGTTTGTTGAGATGGATATGTGTAATATACTTCTGTTCTACCTACACTACCTAATAAACAAGCAAATCTCTTCCTAGCTCAGCAGCACCTCTCCCTAGACTGTTTCATTGCGGAGTAGACCGATGAGCACAGGTCCTGCACATACTTAAGGTCCTGCAATGCCTGCACATGAGGAAAGAGACATAGCGAATCAGAAAAAATATACTACATTTCGAATTGAAGGTATTTGCTGATATAACTATTATATCACCTACTACATATTGGGATAGGATCTTGGAGATGGGAATACCCCTTTAAGAGAGAAAATTCTTATTGTAAAAAAAATGTTTGTTATGCTGGACCTGTGGGTTTCTGCTCCCCAATTCATATCAGTGTAGTTGAAATCCCCATAATAATGACTTCTCCTTGTTTTGCTTCCTAATCTATTCGCTTATGAGTAGAGTTTCTGCTTTTTTAATCATACTAGTAGACTTAAAACAGACCCCTATCAGTATTTTATTATTCTTTCTCCCTTCCCTTATCTCCACCCAAAGGAGCTCAACATTTTCATTAACCTCACATATATTATCACGCGGGATAATTTTTTGGGATGATTTTACATATAAATAAACCTCTCCACCTCGCTTATTTGTACGGTCATTCCTGAATAGACTATAGCCCTGTGAATTAATTGCCCAGTCATAGCTCTCGTCCAGCCATTTCTCCACCATATAATTATTTTCTTCCGACATGTTTAATTCTAATTTCTCCATCTTGTTGGTGAGGCTTCTGGCATTAGTATACATGCATTTAATGTATTTCACTATGTTTTTTCATTTATCCTCTCTGTATTTGAATACTCGCGGTCATGTGCTGACTAGTGTCTCAGAGGATTTCAAGATGCAGTGGAGACTCTAGTTGGCATGTGACTGCTGGAACTGGCAAGTGGTGTTGAATTCCAATTCACTAAGCACTGAAAGAATTTGGCAAGTTGCAGGATCAGGAATGGACAACTTTGTTATTTCACCCGCATTGATTAGCTATTATTAGGTCCCATCACAGCCATCATTTTGTTCATAATGTAGGGATCATTCTCAATTAATGCAGTGTTGGCTCCCATTCACTTCAACAGAAGCTCCGTGCAGTGAACCCTTCTTGCTGCAGCAGAACCTGCTAAAAGCTGTTTGGTGATTGTGCCAAATATCAGGCCTTCATCAATCTGATATTGATGACTCTCATCAGTATTGCTGACATAGACAACCATTTTAATCTTACAGCAAAATATATCATAATCTTTGAATACAATCAGCCCTTGATCCTACTGACTGGTTCACTTTAAATTCTCTTTCTTCATCTTTTTAAATTGACAGTGCAGCACAGATGAGAAAATATTCGCATTACATAATCTTTCATGAATACAGATTTGTTTCAAATTACCTGATAAAACATCAAATGATTAAACGAGAAAAAATTGAACCCTAAACATGTCAAGTCATTTCTAATATATCACAGCATCAATATTCATATATTTATATATACAAAATAATGCCGGAGAAAGCATCACACTCTGTACATAACATTTAGATGTAATCCAGAGATTCCTTGCTTGGACTAATTTATATGTTCTTCTCGAAAGTGATTTCTCTTCTACAGAAAGAATGAAAGATTTCACAATGTTATGATTTTCTTTTCAGATGAAGCCCATAACTCAGTGGAACTGATCTTAGCTTCACTTATATGTGCTCTGCATCTAAATTTAGTATCAGAGTCACATAAGGCTCGGTAATAAAATGGAAAATAGTGGATACCATGAATTACAGGTCGTGTTACAGTATACACCAACAGTGATTCTATCATCTTCCAGCATATGACCAGAAGGGACGATGTACAAACAATTGTTTTTTACATTTAAAAAAGATACCAGTCTGGCATTGAAACGCGTCATGTGATAAAAAACACATATTCATTATATTATCAATAGGATCTTTATTTCGGCAAGTGTAGCCCAATATTCTTGCATCATCCCTTCTGGTCAATTATTCTGGAGGATTTTGTCCTCCGGCCACTTGTCAGCAGCGGCTCTTATCATGTTTTTTTGCAGGAGTTGTGCCTTATACTTCTCGTTCAAATGAGCTTATTCTCCTGCCTTATTTTCTCCTTCATTAAGGTATTATCCTATAGTCATGTGAGCTCTGTTCCCTCTACAGTGTTGTCTCATCTTTCAATATAAAGTGTCCACAGTATCAAGAGAGCTATGCATTGATGACTCCAGACATTCAAGTTACAATGGCCTCCTGTTCCAATATGTTAAACTTACATTGGTATTTAGTGGACAACTGTAACTTGAAGTTACACTGAGCTTAAAATGCCGCAAACAGTGCTGATCTGCAGTGTGTATGATTGCCTGGAACATACTGGCAATGAAAAAGAGCTTTTCAATGGTAAAACATCTGTAAAAATCATTGGGGTAGGTAGAGAAAAGCATAGAACACTTTATTATTAACCCCTTTCTAACCCATGGCATACTAATATATATCTGCGCCTTGGGACTTAAGAGTCAGATACATATTAGGATGTCATGGCGATTTTGCCCGCACACTAGCCGGGCGGGCGCGATCGCCGCCGGGTGTCAGCTGATCGTCACAGCTGACACCCAGTACTATGTGCAAGGAGCGGTCCCGTACTACTCCCTGCATATTAACCCCCGAAATGCTGCAATCGAAGTCGATCGAAGCATTCTGGAGGTAAGCGCTGCTGCTTACCTCCGCTGCTGCATTCCAATGCTATACAGCCGATCAGACTGTAAAAAGTGAATGTCCCATAGTGGGACAAAGTGTAAAAGTTTGCAAACTGTCAAAAAGTGAAAAAAAAAATTGTTAAAATATATAAAAAAATAAAATAAAAATAATCCCCCCAAAATAAAAATATAATGTGCCCATTAGTGTTGAGCGAGTATGCTCGACACTGCTCGGTACTCGCCCGAGCATCTCACTACTCCGGATGTTCGGCGAGCACCGAGCATTTTCGGGTTGCTCGGGTCTCCGCCCTGCATGTTTGGCGCTCTTTACAGAGCCAATGAACATGCAGGGATTGCCAGCCAGTCACTGTAATGCCGCAGCCATGTTGTTTGTGGGCATTACAGTGATTGGCTGGCCGCACAGCGTCACCTCAAGTATTTAAAACCGGGCTCCGCCATCTTGGACACAGTCGCTCCGGATCAGACAGTGTAGGGACAGTGCTGCAGAGCTAGGGAGAGATTTATACTGAGAAATAGTTAGTGTAGGGTCTCTAAAGCCTGCCAAATCAAACAAACAGTCCTTCTCAGGACTAATATTCATCCCAGATATCAGGCAGGCTGTAAAGGAGACGCAGTGGTTATACCAACAAACACTGCATTACAGTCCTGTGTGCTCCTGCTGGTCAAATTTCTAGACTTAGCCCCAGGTCTCAGGGGCCAGGAAAAATCCTTTTTTTTCATCTAATTCCTGTTTTATTTTTTTTTCCTCAGTCAGACTGTACAAATACCCGTCTTATTAACCATTTGGTATCCCCCCCCCAAAAACAAATTGAGTGTGTCTGTTAGTGTTCAGACACAAATATATCTATTTAAAAGAGTCTGGTGTAGGCCAGAGAACTAGAACTGTGTTTTTGCTCTTCCACGGTTCAAATCTGGGTGTTATCAACCTGCTTGCCTTTTTTTCCATAAAAAAAACAGTTTGAGTGTGTCGCTGACTGTTCAGACACCAATATATCTATTTTAACAAGTCTTGTATACACCAGGAAACTATAACTGTGGTTTTGCAGTTCCACGGTTCAAATCTCTGTATTATCCACTTTTTTGTCTTTTTTGCATAAAAGAAAACATTTTCAGTGTCTCGCTGACTGTTCAGACACCAATATATCTGTTTAAAAGAGTCTGGTGTAGGCCAGAGAACTAGAACTGTGTTTTTCCTCTTCCACGGTTCAAATCTGGGTGTTATCAACCTGCTTGCCTTTTTCCCATAAAAAAAAACTGTTTGAGTGTGTCGCTGATTGTTCAGACACCAATATATCTATTTTAACAAGTCTTGTATACACCAGGAAACTATAACTGTGGTTTTGCAGTTCCACGGTTCAAATCTCTGTATTATCCACTTTTTTGTCTTTTTTGCATAAAAGAAAACATTTTCAGTGTCTCGCTGACTGTTCAGACACCAATATATCTGTTTAAAAGAGTCTGGTGTAGGCCAGAGAACTAGAACTGTGTTTTTCCTCTTCCACGGTTCAAATCTGGGTGTTATCAACCTGCTTTCCATTTTTTCCATAAAAAAAACAGTTTGAGTGTGTTGCTGATTGTTCAGACACCAATATATCTATTTTAACAAGTCTGGTATACACCAGGAAATTATAACTGTGGTTTTGCAGTTCCACGGTTCAAATCTCTGTGTTATCCACTTTTTTGCATAAAAAAAAAAATTCAGTGTCTCGCTGACTGTTCAGACACCAATATATCTGTTTAAAAGAGTCTGGTGTAGGCCAGAGAACTAGAACTGTGCTTTTCCTCTTCCACAGTTCAAATCTGGGTGTTATCAACCTGCTTGCCTTTTTCCCATAAAAAAAAACTGTTTGAGTGTGTCGCTGATTGTTCAGACACCAATATATCTATTTTAACAAGTCTGGTATACACCAGGAAATTATAACTGTGGTTTTGCAGTTCCACGGTTCAAATCTCTGTATTATCCACTTTTTCGTCTCTTTTGCATAAAAAAAAACATTTTCAGTGTCTCGCTGACTGTTCAGACACCAATATATCTGTTTAAAAGAGTCTGGTGTAGGCCAGAGAACTAGAACTGTGTTTTTCCTCTTCCACGCTTCAAATCTCCATTTTATTACCCTTTTGCCATTGATAGTGCGAGTGTAAGCTGTTTTACTTCATTTACAATGGGCAAGGCGCGTGGCAAGGGACGTGGAACTGGACGTTCTGGTGATGGTGCGTGCAGAGGATGGGGCCGTGGCCAAGGTGAAAATGTGCCACAACTAGTGTTGAGCATTCCGATACTGAAATATCGGGTATCGGCCGATATTCACTGTATCGGAATTCCGATACTTAATTCCGATACTTTTATAATATCGAATACCGGAATCGGAAGTTCCCATAATGCCTGCGCTCTGCAGTGTCTGTGAAGGATGACAAGTTGGATGGCAGCGCGATCCAGCCTGTCATCAGAATGCCATCCCAGCGGGGGAGAATTCTCCTGATTGTTTAAAAGCCGGCGTGCGGTAAAAAGACGCCGGCTTTTAAACAATCACGCAGCCCCATACTGCTTCCTCGCAGCCTCCCACCCCGATCCTCCGCTCCCCTCGCCACCTCCAATCCCAATCGTAAATTAGGACTGGGCGGGGAGCGCAGCACCAAGGAGCGAAGGACCCGGGCGGGGAAGCCGGCAGTGAAAAGACTTCACCGCCGGCTTTCCCGTTCTGTGCTGCGCTTTCCCGCCGGTTATTTCAAATGAACAGCTGAGGTATCAGGTGATGCCGATCAGCTGTTCATTTGAAGTCGCCGCGTTGCCCTCAGAGGGTTCATGTGAGTTCATGCTTGACTGCATTGCATGAACTCACATGAACTTTCCCACGGCCGCACAGGTCAGCCTCACCTCCCAGACCCGTCATGATTAGTGTGTGCGGGGTGTGTGTGTGTGCGGGGTGTGTGTGTGTGCGGGGTGTGTGTGTGTGCGGGGTGTGTCTGTGCGGGTGTGTGTGCGGGGTGTGTGTGTGTGGGTGTGTGTGTGCGGGGTGGGTGTGTGCGGGTGTGTGTGTGCGGGTGTGTGTGCGGTGTCTGTGCGGGTGTGTGTGCGCGGTGTCTGTGCGATGTCTGGGGGGTGTGTGCGTGCAGGCAGACATAGGCCGATGTGACACTACTACTCCCATCGGCCTATGTCTGTCCCCCGTCCACTCCTGCCAGCAGGATCAGCTCGATGGGAGCAGTAGTTCCCATCAGCCTGATCCTGCTATTTAAATTGCCCTACTGTGTCCCCAATAAATTTTAAATACATGTCATTGGTGGCCAGTGGTTACCTAAAAGAAATTAGTTCATACATTACCTGTCCCCGCCGATCGCCACCTAAAATAAAGTAAAAAATAAGAAACTACACCTATACTCACCTAGACACCTAATTCCCTGAAGCCATCGATCTCCTGTAATAAAATATAAAATAATAAACCACAACCTTATCCTTACCCCTCCGTAGCAGTCCACGAGTGTCCCACGAAGATCTCCAGTTCAGAGCAGCCACATAGAATGTTACCGCTCTGAACCGCTGCCGCCGCTAGAATGACGGGGCCGTAAGGGTTCACCGGAGTTCAGGCAGCGCTGCTCCGGTTAGCTCCTTTACGGCACTGCTGTATCGTGAGAAATTCCCACGGTACAGCACTGCCGTAAAGGAGGTCTCCGGAGCTGCGCTGCCTGAATGCACTCCGGTGACCTCAGTCAGTGGCTCCCGCTGCCGGGAGCGGACGTGTTCCCGGCAGCGTGAGCTTACAGCAGCCATGACAGCTGTCACCATCTCCAGATGTGACAGCTGTGCATGGGAGATCAGCGCAGGAACGTGGTCAGGTAACTATTTTTTTTTTAGTAAACTAAGAATTAAATAAAATGGTGTGTTTTATTTCAAATAAATTATTTTTTTCTGGGTGTAGTGTGTTTTTTCTTTTTAACACTTTGCAGGTTAGTAATGGGGGTGTCATATAGACGGCCATCATTACTAACCTGGGCTTCATGGCAGCTGGCGCTGACATGAACCCCACCACTATTACCCCCTGCCACCGCACCAGGGCAGCGTGGAAGAGCGAGGCTAAGTGCCAGAGTTGGCGCATCCTATGGATGCGCCATTTCTGGGGCGGCTGACGGCTGGTGTTTCTAGCCTGGGAGGGGGCCAATATTCATGGCACCCTTCCTGAGCTATTAATATCAGCCCCCAGCTGTCTGCCTAGCCTTTGCTAGCTATTAAAATAGGGGGGACCCCACGTCATTTTTTTGGGGGGGGGTCCCCATTTTAATAGCTAGTAAAGGCTAGGTATTCAGCTGGGGGCTGATATTAGTAGCCTGGGAAGCTCCGTGGGTTTTACCCCCTTCCCAGGCTTCAAACATCTGCCCCAGCCGTCTGCTTAACCTCCGCTAGAGACTAAAATTATGGGGGATCCCACGCCATTTTTTTTTTAAATAAATCCTTTATTTTAACAGTAAATGACATTTGAGGACTTAATAAAGATGCAGTCCCTAAATTATTATCTATTTTTTAATAAATTTTTCCCAAAACTTTTGACGTGGGCTTCGCTATATTTTTGTATGCCAGCCAGGTACAGCATCCAGCTTCTATGAACGCGCCATTTTCCGGGGCGGCTGCGGACTTCAATTTTCAGCGGGGGGCAGAAAGCTTGGGCCTCCCTGCGCTGCAGATTCCATCCCCCAGCTGCCTAGTTGTACCTGGCTGGACACAAAAATAGGGAGAAGCTCCACGTTTGTTTTTTTTTAATTATTTCATGAAATTCATGGAATAATTAAGAAAAAAAGGGCTTCCCTATATTGTTGTGTCTGGCCAGGTACAAATAGGCAGCTGGTGGTTGGGGGCAGCCCGTTCCTGCCTGCTGTACCTGGCTGAACACAAATATAGTGTGAAGCCCCACGTCAATTTTTTTTTAATTATTTCAGGAAATTCATGAAATAATTAAAAAAAAATTATGTGGGGCTTCGCCCTATATTTGTGTCCAGCCAGGTACAGCAGGCAGGAACGGGCTGCCCCCAACCACCAGCTGCCTATTTGTACCTAGCCGGACACAACAATATAGGGAAGCCCTTTTTTTCTTAATTATTCCATGAATTTCATGAAATAATAAAAAAAAAAAATGTGTGGCGCTTCGCCCTATTTTTGTGTCCAGCCAGGTACAACTAGGCAGCTGGGGGCTGGAATCTGCAGCGCAGGGAGACCCAAGCTTTCTGGGCCCCACCCGCTGCAAATTGCAGTCCGCAGCCGCCCCGGAAAATGGCGCGCTCATAGAAGCGCCATCTTCTGGCGCTGTACCCAACTCATCCAGGGCCCTGGTGCGGTGGCTCACTGGGTAATAAAGGGGTTAAGGCCAGCTTGGCATTATCAGCTGGCCCTAAGCCCGAAATTCATGGGGTCACGCCAATATTAGACATGACCGCCATGAATTTCTAGTAAAGTATTTAAAAAAAACACAAACACCCAGAAAAAAGTCCTTTAATTGAAATAAAGACACAATTCTTTATTGTTCTAAATTAAACCATACTTACCGCCACGCCCATTCCAGCTGAAGCCAACGATCTCCTGCAATAAAAGTAAAATAATAAAGCAACCTCATCCTTACCTTTCCATGGTTCCCAGGACAGCTTCAGCTCTGCTACATCGAGATGACAGGCTGGACCGCAGCAGAACGCTGCCATCCAGCCTGTCATCCCGCGGACACTGAGAAGCGCAGGCATGCTTGCGCTCCTCAGTGTCTCTCTGTGACGTCATCCAGATGAGCCGAGGTCATGTCCAATGAACTCAGCTCACCTCATGCACGTCACTGACAGCGTGGGAAAATTCTCCTGCACTCAGCGCTTCAGCGTGAGAATTCTCCCACGCTGTCAGTGACGTGCATGAGGTGCGCCGAGTTCATTGGACATGACCTCACCTCATGCACGTCACTGACAGCGTGGGAAAATTCTCACGCTGAAGCGCTGAGTGCAGGAGAATTCTCCCACGCTGTCAGTGACGTACATGAGGTGAGCCGAGTTCATTGTCGGCTCATCTGGATGCCGTCACAGCCAGACACTGAGGAGTGGAAGTATGCCTGCGCTTCTCAGTGTCTGCGGGATGACAGGCTGGATGGCAGCGTTCTGCTGCGGTCCAGCCTGTCATCTCGATGTAGCAGAGCTGGAGCCGTCGTGGGAGCCATGGAAAGGTAAGGATGAGGTTGCTTTATTATTTTTCTTTTATTGCAGGAGATCGTTGGCTTCAGCTGGAATGGGCGTGATGGTAAGTATGGTTTAATTTAGAACAATAAAGAATTGTGTGTTTATTTCAATTAAAGGACTTTTTTCTGGGTGTTTGTGTTTTTTTTAAATACTTTACTAGAAATTCATGGTGGTCATGTCTAATATTGGCGTGACCCCATGAATTTCGGGCTTAGGGCCAGCTGATAATACCAAGCTGGCCTTAACCCCTTTATTACCCAGTGAGCCACCGCACCAGGGCCCTGGATGAGTTGGGTACAGCGCCAGAAGATGGCGCTTCTATGAACGCGCCATTTTCCGGGGCGGCTGCGGACTGCAATTTGCAGCGGGTGGGGCCCAGAAAGCTTGGGCCTCCCTGCGCTGCAGATTCCAGCCCCCAGCTGCCTAGTTGTACCTGGCTGGACACAAAAATAGGGCGAAGCTCCACGTTTTTTTTTTTTAAATTCATGAAATTCATGGAATAATTAAGAAAAAAAGGGCTTCCCTATATTGTTGTGTCCGGCTAGGTACAAATAGGCAGCTGGTGGTTGGGGGCAGCCCGTTCCTGCCTGCTGTACCTGACTGGACACAAATATAGGGCGAAGCCCCACATCAATTTTTTTTTAATTATTTCATGAATTTCCTGAAATGATTTAAAAAAAATTGACGTGGGGCTTCGCACTATATTTGTGTCCAGCCAGGTACAGCAGGCAGGAACGGGCTGCCCCCAACCACCAGCTGCCTATTTGTACCTGGTTGGACACAACAATATAGGGAAGCCCTTTTTTTCTTAATTATTTCATGAATTTCATGAAATAATTAAAAAAAAAAAAAACGTGAAGCTTCTCCCTATTTTTGTGTCCAGCCAGGTACAACTAGGCAGCTGGGGGATGGAATCTGCAGCGCAGGGAGGCCCAAGCTTTCTGCCCCCCCCCCCCCGCTGAAAATTGCAGTCCGCAGCCACCCCGGAAAATGGCGCGTTCATAGAAGCTGGATGCTGTACCTGGCTGGCATACAAAAATATGGCGAAGCCCACGGCAAAAGTTTTGGGAAAAATTAATTAAAAAATAAATAATAATTTAGGGACTGCATCTTTATTAACTCCTCAAATGTCATTTAGTGTTAAAATAAAGGATTTATTTTAAAAAAAATTGACGTGGGGCTTCGCCCTATATTTGTGTCCAGCCAGGTACAGCAGGCAGGAACAGGCTGCCCCCAACCACCAGCTGCCTATTTGTACCTGGCCAGACACAACAATATAGGGAAGCCCTTTTTTAAAAAAATAATTTCATGAAATAATTTAAAAAAAATTGACGTGGGGCTTCGCACTATATTTGTGTCCAGCCAGGTACAGCAGGCAGGAATGGGCTGCCCCCAACCACCAGCTGCCTATTTGTACCTGGTTGGACACAACAATATAGGGAAGCCCTTTTTTTCTTAATTATTCCATGAATTTCATGAAATAATTTAAAAAAAAAATGCGTGGGGCTTCGCCCTATTTTTGTGCCCAGCCAGATACAACTAGGCAGCTGGGGGCTGGAATCCGCAGCGCAGGGAGACCCAAGCTTTCTGGGCCACCCCCGCTGCAAATTGCAGTCCGCAGCCGCCCCAGAAAATGGCGCGTTCATAGAAGCGCCATCTTCTGGCGCTGTACCCAACTCATCCAGGGCCCTGGTGCGGTGGCTCACTGGGTAATAAAGGGGTTAAGGCCAGCTTGGCATTATCAGCTGGCCCTAAGCCCAAAATTCATGGGGTCACGCCAATATTAGACATGACCACCATGAATTTCTAGTAAAGTATTTAAAAAAACACAACACCCAGAAAAAAGTCCTTTAATTGAAATAAACACACAATTCTTTATTGTTCTAAATTAAACCATACTTACCACCACGCCCATTCCAGCTGAAGCCAACGATCTCCTGCAATAAAAGTAAAATAATAAAGCAACATCATCCTTACCTTTCCATGGCTCCCACGACAGCTTCAGCTCTGCTACATCGAGATGACAGGCTGGACCGCAGCAGAACGCTGCCATCCATCCTGTCATCCCGCAGACACTGAGAAGCGCAGGCATACTTCCACTCCTCAGTGTCTCTCTGTAACGGCATCCAGATGAGCCGAGGTCATGTCCAATGAACTCAGCTCACCTCATGTACGTCACTGACAGCGTGGGAAAATTCTCCTGCACTCAGCACTTCAGCGTGAGAATTTTCCCACGCTGTCAGTGACGTGCATGAGGTGAGCTGAGTTCATTGGACATGACCTCACCTCATGTATGTCACTGACAGCGTGGGAGAATTCTCACGCTGAAGCGCTGAGTGCAGGAGAATTTTCCCACGCTGTCAGTGACGTGCATGAGGTGAGCTGAGTTCATTGGACATGAACTCGGCTCATCTGGATGACGTCACAGAGAGACACTGAGGAGCGCAAGCATGCCTGCGCTTCTCAGTGTCTGCGGGATGACAGGCTGGATGGCAGCTTTCTGCTGCGGTCCAGCCTGTCATCTCGATGTAGCAGAGCTGGAGCTGTCCTGGGAACCATCGAAAGGTAAGGATGAGGTTGCTTTATTATTTTTCTTTTATTGCAGGAGATCATTGGCTTCAGCTGGAATGGGCGTGATGGTAAGTATGGTTTAATTTAGAACAATAAAGAATTGTGTCTTTATTTCAATTAAAGGACTTTACTCTGGGTGTTTGTGTTTTCTTTTAACTTTGACTATGGGGTTAGTAATGGGGGTGTCTTATAGACGCCTCTCCATTTCTAACCTGGGCTTGATGTCAGCTGGCATTATAAGCTGACATCAACCCCAACCCTATTACCCCCTGCCACCGCACCAGGGCAGCGTGGAAGAGCGAGGCTAAGTGCCAGAATTGGCGCATCCTATGGATGCGCCATTTCTGGGGCGGCTGACGGCTGGTGTTTCTAGCCTGGGAGGGGACCAATATTCATGGCACCCTTCCTGAGCTATTAATATCAGCCCCCAGCTGTCTGCCTAGCCTGTGCTAGCTATTAAATTAGGGGGGACCCCACGTTATTTTTTTGGGGGGGTTCCCCCATTTTAATAGCTAGTAAAGGCTAGGTATTCAGCTGGGGGCTGATATTAGTAGCCTGGGAAGCTCCGTGGGTATTACCCCCTTCCCAGGCTTCAAACATTTGCCCCAGCTGTCTGCTTAACCTCCGCTAGAGCCTAAAATTAAGGGGAACCCCGCGCCAATTTTTTTTTAAATAAATCCTTTATTTTAACACTAAATGACAAGTACAGTAATCAACACTGTCACTGTACTTCATATATATGTGACTGACATGTTTCTATCTATCTAATCTATGTGTGATTCTCTATTCCTTCTATTCTAAATTGTCGGGTACAGATGCTGAATTGCTGGCCGGCTTTCTTAAAGAGACGGTGCATGAAAACACTATTATTTTTTTAAATAAATCCTTTACACTAAATGACAAGTACAGTAAGCAACACTGTCACTGTACTTCATATATATGTGACTGACATGTTTCTATCTATCTAATCTATGTGTGAAGCTCTATTCTTTCTGTTATAAATTGTCGGGTACCGCTGTTGAATTGCCGGCCGGCTTTTTTAAAGAGACGGTGCACGAAAACACTAATATTTTTTTTAATAAATCCTTTACACTAAATGACAAGTACAGTAAGCAACACTGTCACTGTACTTCATATATATGTGACTGACATGTTTCTATCTATCTAATCTATGTGTGATTCTCTATTCTGTCTGTTATAAATTGTCGGGTACAGATGCTGAATTGCCGGCCGGCTTTTTTAAAGAGACGGTGCACGAAAACACTAATATTTTTTTTAATAAATCCTTTACACTAAATGACAAGTTCTGTAAGCAACACTGTCACTGTACTTCTTATATATGTGACTGACATGTTTCTATCTATCTAATCTATGTGTGATTCTCTATTCTGTCTGTTATAAATTGTCGGGTACAGATGCTGAATTGCCGGCCGGCTTTTTTAAAGAGACGGTGTACGAAAACACTAATATTTTTTTTTAATAAATCCTTTACACTAAATGACAAGTACAGTAAGCAACACTATCACTGTAATTCTTATATATGTGACTGACATGTTTCTATCTATCTAATCTATGTGTGAAGCTCTATTCTTTCTGTTGTAAATTGTCGCGTACCTGTGTATGCCGCTGATGAATTGCCGGCTTTTCATGTCATTCTACATTATTCTTAGTTGTTTTACTTCATGTAGAATTAACCTACAAGGAAAGAAAGGGTTTATTTTCATTCCGATATTTGTGTCCCATTGACTTGCATTGGTTTCCGGTATCGGAATCGGCGATATCCGATACTTTTTGGGTATCGGCCCGATCCAATCCGATACGATATTTCCTGATATCGGAAGGTATCGCTCAACACTAGCCACAACCAACAGCCACATCTTCTCGCTCCCAGTTCTTGACCGAATTACTAGGGAAGCACACAAAAGCACCACTATTGGGAACTGACCAGTATGAACAGGTTATTAATTGGATAGCAGATAATACTTCCAGTCACCTGGGCACCACCACCTCCGGTCTGTCTTCCACACTGTCAAGTGTTAGTAGCCGTGAGTCTTGACTGCATACTCCTCCTCACCCTGATGCTCCTTCCTCCCACGATGCCGAGTGTCGTCAGACAGCAACTGATCCCACAGTTGAACACTCTGCAGTGTCTCTGAAGGATGACAAGCTGGATGGCAGCGCTCAGCTGTGATCCAGCCTGTCATCTCAATGACATCCCAGCGTGGGAGAATTCTCCTGCTCAAGCGCTGAGCGCTGAGAATTTTCCCATGCTGTCAGTGACGTGCATGAGGTGAGCCGAGTTCATTGGACATGAGCTCACCTCATGCACATCACTGACAGCGTGGGAAAATTCTCCTGCACTCACCGCATGCGCAGGAGAATTTTCCCACGCTGTCAGTGACGTGCATGAGGTGAGCTGAGTTCATTGGACATGAACTCGGCTCATCTTTATGCCATCACTGCCAGACACTGAGGAGCGCAAGCATGCCTGCGCTTCTCAGTGTCTGCCGCATGGCAAGCTGGATGGCAGCGTTCTGCTGCGGTCCAGCCTGTCATGTGAATGTAGCAGAGCAGAAGCTGTCGTGGGAACCATGGAAAGGTAAGGATGATGTTGCTTTATTATTTTTCTTTTATTGCAGGAGACCGTTGGCTTCAGCTGGAATGGGCGTGATGGTAAGTATGGTTTAATTTAGAACAATAAAGAATTGTGTGTTTATTTCAATTAAAGGACTTTATTCTGGGTGTTTGTGTTTTTTTGTAACTTTGACTATGGGGTTAGTAATGGGGGTGTCTTATAGACGCCTCTCCATTACTTACCTGGGCTTGATGTCAGCTGGCATTATAAGCTGACATCAACCCCAACCCTATTACCCCACTGCCACCAGTACAGGGCAGTGGGAAGAGCGAGGCTAAGTGCCAGAATTGGCGCATCCTGTGGATGCGCCATTTCTGGGGCGGCTGGCGGCTGGTGTTTCTAGCCTGGGAGGGATCCAATATTCATGGCACCCTTCCTGGGCTATTAATATCAGCCCCCAGCTGTCTGCCTAGCCTTTGCTAGCTATTAAAATAGGGGGGACCCCACGTCATTTTTTTGGGGGTCTGCCATTTTAATAGCTAGTAAAGGCTAGGTATTCAGCTGGGGGCTGATATTTGTAGCCTGGGAAGCTCCGTGGGTATTACCCCCTTCCCAGGCTTCAAACATCTGCCCCAGCCGTCTGCTTAACCTCCGTTAGAGACTAAAATTATGGGGAACCCCACGCCAATTTTTTTTTTAATAAATCCTTTATTTTAACACTAAATGACAAGTACAGTAATCAACACTATCACTGTACTTCTTATAAATGTGACTGACATGTTTCTATCTATCTAATCTATGTGTGATGCTCTATTCTTTCTGGTATAAATTGTCGGGTACCGATGCTGAATTGCCGGCCGGCTTTTTTAAAGAGACGGTGCATGAAAACAGTAATATTTTTTTTAATAAATCCTTTAACACTAAATGACAAGTACAGTAACCAACACTGTGACTGTACTTCTTATATATGTGACTTACATGTTTCTATCTATCTAATCTATGTGTGATGCTCTATTCCTTCTTGTCTAAATTGTCGGGTACCGTTGTATGCCGCTCCTACATTGCCGGCCAGCTTTTTTAAAGAGAGAGTCTTCTGAGCAGTTTATCAGCTTTTGGACACTTTTGAACGTGCTTTCAATGTGTTTATACAGTACAGACCAAAAGTTTGGACACACCTTCTCATTTAAAGATTTTTCTGTATTTTCATAACTATGAAAATTGTGCATTCACACTGAAGGCATCAAAACTATGAATTAACACATGTGGAATTATATACTTAGCAAAAAAGTGTGAAACAACTGAAAATATGTCTTATATTCTAGGGTCTTCAATGTAGCCACCTTTTGCTTTGATGACTGCTTTGCACACTCTTGGCATTCTCTTGATGAGCTTCAAGAGGTAGTCACCGGAAATGGTCTTCCAACAATCTTGAAGGAGTTCCCAGAGATGCTTAGCACTTGTTGGTCCTTTTGCCTTCACTCTGTGGTCCAGTTCATCCCAAACCATCTCGATTGGGTTCAGGTCTGGTGACTGTGGAAGGCCAGATCATCTGGCGTAGCAACCCCTCACTCTCCCTCTTGGTCAAATAGCCCTTACACAGTGTGGAGGTGTGTTTGGGGTCATTGTCCTGTTGAAAAATAAATGATGGTCCAACTAAATGCAAACCGGATGGAACTTAATGCCGCTGCAAGATGTTTTGGTAGCCATGCTGGTTCAGTATGCCTTCTATTTTGAATAAATCCCCAACAGTGTCACCAGCAAAGCACCCCCACACAATCACACCTCGTCCTCCATGCTTCACGGTGGGAACCAGGCATGTAAAGTCCATCTGTTCACCTTTTCTGCATCGCACAAAGGCACGGTGGTTGGAACCAAAGATCTCAAATTTGGACTCATCAGACCAAAGCACAAATTTCCACTGATCTAATGTCCATTCCTTGTGTTCTTTAGCCCAAACAAGTCTCTTCTGCTTGTTGCCTGTCCATAGCAGTGGTTTCCTAGCAGCTATTTTACCATGAAGGCCTGCTGCACAAAGTCTCCTCTTAACAGTTGTTGTAGAGATGTGTCTGCTGTTAGAACTCTGCGTGGCATTGACCTGGTCTCTAATCTGAGCTGCTGTTAACCTGCGATTTCTGAGGCTGATGACTCGGATAAACTTATCCTCAGAAGCAGAGGTGACTCTTGGTCTTCCTTTCTTGGGGCGGTCCTCATGTAACCAGTTTCTTTGTAGCTCTTGATGGTTTTTGCAACTGCACTTGGGGACACTTTCAAAGTTTTCCCAATTTTTCGAACTGACTGACCTTCATTTCTTAAAGTAATGATGGCCATTCGTTTTTCTTTACTTAGCTGCTTTTTTCATGCCATAATACAAATTCTAACAGTCTGTTCAGTAAGACTATCAGCTGTGTATCCACCAGACTTCTGCACAACACAGCTGATGGTCCCAACCCCATTTATAAGGCAAGAAATCCCACTTATTAAACCTGACAGGGCACACCTGTGAAGTGAAAACCATTTCCGGTGACTACCTCTTGAAGCTCTTCAAGAGAATGCCGAGAGGGTGCAAAGCAGTCATCAAAGCAAAAGGTGGCTACTTTGAAGAACCTAGAATATAAGACATATTTTCAGTTGTTTCACACTTTTTTGTTAAGTATATAATTCCACATGTGTTAATTCATAGTTTTGATGCCTTCAGTGTGAATGTACAATTTTCATAGTCAAGTAAATACAGAAAAATCTTTAAATGAGAAGGTGTGTCCAAACTTTTGGTCTGTACTGTATGAGTTTTTGTTTGCCTGCCATTGGTTTTAACAGTGTTCTAAGGTGTTCTAAGGTGTTCGACGAACAGATCCTCGAACATCCCTGTGTTCGACGAACCGAACCCGAACACTACAGGGGTGGCTCAACACTACTCCACACATAAGACCTCAGGAGTGAACCTGGATGTCTGACATACATACCATCTTGACAAACTTTGAGGACTCCACCAAGATGGTGAGTGGCGATGACGCCATCATTAGCTTCAGCATCCCACTTGTCTGTCTTTTGCAACGCTCTCTGCAGAGAATTAAAGAGGAGGCATTGCAGCCAGAGTATGATGAGATGGATCAAGAAGCCGTAGCGGGCGATTACACACAGCCCAGCCTCATCTCATCCCAACGTGCATTGGGGGACAATGAGCGAGAGGAGGAGGAGCAAGATCAGGAGCTGGTATCATGCGTTGTAGATGGTAGTACCTGTACAATTTTCATACAGTCGGTTCAGCGTGGGTGGCCAGAGGACAGGGGGTAGGAGGAGGAGGAGAGCATGTCTGGAGGACGTGTGGCATCCCAGTGTCCAACTGTGTCCCGACTTCCACAATATTAACCCAGTGTGAAGGCGTCAGTCAGATGGACCATCTCTGGCCACATTCACTTGTCCATGTGTTTGTGGTTAGGTTGTCCTTCAAATAGGGGTGGCTGGAGACCGTTTATAGAAACCCGGCCGCCCCTAGGCGGCTGGGGACTGTGTGTAGGCACCTGGCCGCGGGGCGGCTAGGGACCGAGTATGGACACCAGGCCGCCAACGCAGCCATGACGTGGTGGCCAGATTCTGCCTCCACATGCCTAAAAGGCCCAATTTCAAGTGCAAGCAATCAAGCAGTATGGTATTGCAGCCTGGGGGTGGGTGAGTGGCAGGCTGCATACTTGCACTTGCATTGCAAGGAATGGGGGAAGTACAATTGAACATTGCCCTGGGACAAGGACTTGCACGGGGATAGTTGCAAGTCTGCATCTTCTGATGCGGCAAGGATCACTTCTGATGGGCACACTTTTAGGCAATGACCTCGGTGTCAGAGATGCTTACAGGAGTCTTCCCCATGCTGTTCCCATGTCATTTCAGCACTGTATGCATGTGTCACACAGCACATGGCCAGATAAGGTTGTAAAATGTTAAAATTACATTGTGACAAATGCATTTGTCATGGTTGAAAGCAATACAAAAGTGCAAAAACGCATAAAAAATGCTACTTCTGAACATAGCCCAAGGTGTGGAGGAGTATTTTTGATTTTGGTGATTTATTTTACCTTATACTCAAGTCTTTACCCTGGAAAGGAACTTCCTTATCATATTTCACAGGAAAGCAGTTTCAGTTTCGTTTTTGAACGTTTTATTTTGAGCCCTTAAAAGTGGCTTAATACCTCTGACCACGATAATGACAGCAGTGTCCTGGGGGTCAGAAATGCTTCCTGGGGCGATCCCTATGCCGTCCCGATGTCATTTGAGCACTGTCACTATCGTTTTGGGCAATTTTTTGTCTTTCTACAGACTGCCGGGGGTGCCGCAGTAAAAATGCTCGGGTCATCCATAGACTAACATTGGGCTCGTTGCTCGGGTCGAGCACCCGAGTATCACGGTGAGCTCGACCCGAGCTTCGAGCACCCGAGCATTTTAGTGCTCGCTCAACACTAGTGCCAATCAATAAATATTATTATGAAAAAAAAAAGTGCACATATTTTGTATTGCCGCGTCCGGAACGACCTGACCTATAAAAGTATCGCACTAGTTAACCCCTCTAGTGAACACGGTAAAAAAAAAAAAACTAAGCAAAAAACGAAGCTTTGTCATCATACCGCCAAACAAAAAATGGAATAAAACGCAATCAAAAAGACGAATGTAAATAAAAATGGAACCGCTGAAAACATCATCTTGTCACGCAAAAAAAAATCTGCCATACAGCTCCATCAGCTGAAAAATAAAAACGTTATAGCTCTCAGAATAAAGTGATGTTATTTTTTCTATAAAATAGTTTTTGTTGTGTAAAAGCGCCAAAGCATAAAAAATTATATAAATGTATTATCGCTGTAAAAGTGCTGACCAGAAGAATAAAGGTGCCATATCAATTTCACAACACAAGGAACGGCATTAAAAAAAAAAAAAATCCTGAATTGTTGGTTTTTGTTTATTCTGCCTCCCAAAAATCGGAATAGAAAGCGATCAAAAAATGTCACGTGCTTGAGAATGACACCAATAAAAACGTCAACTTGTCCCATAAAAAACAAGCCGTCACATGACTCTGTCGACCGAAATATGGAAAAATTATAGCTCTCAAAATATGACGATGCAAAAATTAGTCATTGCAAAAAAAGCATCTTTTAGTGTGTGATAGCTGTCAATCATAAAAACCCCATTTGAATCTGTTATCGCTGTAATCGCACCGACCCGAAGAATAAAGTCGTCTAATCACTTATACTGCACGAGGAAAGGGGTAAAAAATAAACTCTAGGGTTAGGGTTTTGCTAGGGTTAGAGTTGTGCTTGGGTTAGGGTTGTGCTAGGGGTTGGGGTTGTGTTAGGGTTACGGTTGTGCTAGGGTTTGGGTTGTGCTAGGGTTAGGGTTGTGCTAGGGTTAGAGTTGTGCTAGGGTTGTGTTGGGGTTGGGATATTTTCAAAACTAAAGAAAAAAAAATGATGACGATATGGGGACTAGTGTTGAGCGCAAGTGGTCGCTACTTGAGTTTGCATTGGGTGTTCAGGTATGCACTGAGTATTGCGGGTTCTGGAGTAACATGTTCGAGTCTCCACCCCATAAGCTTCGAAGCCAAAAAAAACCTTGCAGGGATTGCCTGCCATGCACGAGTGATCCCCACATGTTTTGTTTTGGGTGTCAACAACCGTGAAACATGTGAGGCAGGGACTCAAGCATGTCACTCGAGCACAAGCGATACATGGTGCATACCTGAGTACCAGATGCAAACTCAAGTAGTGAACACTTGCGCTCAACACTAGTCCCCATATCGTCATCATTTTTTTTGACAACTTATTCAATATGATGACCTAATGTAATCAATTTCTGTGTCGTACCTCTGGGTTCAAAATGTTCACTATACCCCCTGATAAAATCCTTGAAGGGTGTAGTTTTCAAAATGGGGTCACTTGTGGGGGGTTTTCACTATTTAGGCACATCAGGGGGCTCTCCAAACACGACATGGCGTCAGCTCTCAATTCCAGCCAGTTTTGCATTCAAAAAGTCACACAGTGCTCCTTCCCTTCTGAAACCTGCCATGCACCCAAACAGTGTATCGGCGTACTCAGAAGAAATTACACAAAAGTTTTTTGGGGTCCATTTTATCATCTTACCGTTGTGAAAATAAAAAAATTGGGGCTATGACATAATTTTTATGGAAAAACTTTGATTTTTTTATTTTCATATCTCCATGTTATAAACTTCTGTGAAGAACCTATGGGTTTAGGGTGCACAGCACACATCTACACCGCGTGCAGAATTATTAGGCAAATGAGTATTTTGATCACATGATACTTTTTATACATGTTGTCCTACTCCAAGCTGCATAGGCTTGAGAGCCAACTACCAATTAAGTAAATCTGGTGATGTGCATCTCTGTAATGAGGAGGGGTGTTGACTAATGACATCAACACCCTATATAAGGTGTGCTTAATTATTAGGCAACTTCCTTTCCTTTGGCAAAATGGGTCAGAAGAGAGATTTGACAGGCTCTGAAAAGTCCAAAATTGTAAGATGTCTTGCAGAGGGATGCAGCAGTCTTGAAATTTCAAAACTTTTGAAGCGTGATCACTGAACAATCAAGCGTTTCATGGCAAATAGCCAACAGGGTCGTAAGAAGCGTGTTGGCCAAAAAAGGCACAAAATAACTGTCCATGAATTGAGGCAAATCAAGCGTGAAGCTGCCAAGATGCCATTCGCCACCAATTTTGCCATATTTCAGAGCTGCAACGTTACTGGAGTATCAAAAAGCACAAGGTGTGCGATACTCAGGGACATGGCCAAGGCAACGAAGGCTGAAAAACGACCACCTTTGAACAAGAAACATAAGATAAAACGTCAAGAATGGGTCAAGAAATATCTTAAGACTGACTTTTCAAAGGTTTCATGGACTGATGAAATGAGAGAGACTCTTGATGGGCCAGAGCCTGGATCAATAAAGGGCAGAGAGCTCCACTCTGACTCAGACAACAGCAAGGTGGAGGTGGGGTACTGGTATGGGCTGGTATCATCAAAGATGAACTTGAGGGACCTTTTAGGGTTGAGAATGGAGTGAAGCTCAACTCCCAGACCTACTGCCAGTTTCTGGAAGACAACTTCTTCAAGCAGTGGTAAGTAAGAAGTCGGTATCGTTCAAGAAAAACATGATTTTCATGCAGGACAATGCTCCATCACATGCATCCAACTACTTCACAGCGTGGCTGGCCAGTAAAGGTCTAAAAGAAGAAAAAATAATGACATGGCTGCCTTGTTCACCTGATCTGAACACCATAGAGAACCTGTGGTCCATCATAAAATGTGAGATCTACAGGGAGGGAAAACAGTACACCTCTCAGAACAATGTCTTGAAAACAGATCAAGCAACTGACAGAATCTATGAATGGAAGGCTGTTGAATGTCATCATAAAGAAAAGTTGCTATATTGATCACTATTTTTTTTGTTTTTTGTTTTTGCATGTCAGAAAAGTTTACTTCTATATTTTGTGCACTGATATTGGTTTACCTGGTGAAAATAAACAAGTGAGATGGGATTATATTTCGTTTTTATTAAGTTGCCTAATAATTCTGCACAGTAATAGTTACCTGCATAAACAGATATCCTCCTAAGATAGCCAAATCTAAAAAAAAAACACTCCAACTTCCAAAAATATTAAGCTTGGATATTTGAGTCTTTTCGGTTGATTGAGAACATAATTGTTGATCAATAGTAAAAAATAATCCTCTAAAATACAACTTGCCTAATAATTCTGCACACAGAGTATATAAGTTCCCTGAGGGGTCTAGTTTCCATAATGGTGTCACTTGTGGGGAATTTCCACTGTTTAGGCACATCAGGGGCTCTCCAATTGCGGCATGGCATCCGCTAATTATTCAAGCAAATTTTACAATCAAAAAGTCAAATGGCGCTCCTTCCCTTCCGAACCCTGCTGTGTGCCCAAACAGTAGTTATATCCCACATATGGGGTATTGGCTTACTCAGGAGTAATTTCACAACAAATGGTATGGTGCAATTTCTCCTGTTACCCTTATGAAAATGCAAAATTGGGGGCTGCAAAATATTTTTGAGGAAAAAATGTGATCATTTTATTTTTACGGCTCAATGTTATAAACTTCTGTGAAGCACCTGGGGGTTCAAGGTGCTCACCACACATATAGATATGTTCCCTGAGGGTTCTAGTTTCCAAAATGGTGTCACTTGTGGGGGGGTTTCTACTGGTTAGGCACATCAGGGGCTCTCCAAATGCAACATGGCGTCCGCTAATTATTCAAGCAAATTTTATATTCAAAAAGTCAAATAGTTCTCCTTCCCTTCTGAACCCTGCTGTGCACTCAAACAGTGGTTTTCCCCACACATATGGGGTATAGGTATGCTCAGGAGGAATTACACAACAAATTTTGAGGTCCATGTCTTCCTGTCACCCTTGCGAAAATAAAAAAATTGGGGTCTAAAGTAAAATTTTTGTGAAAAAAAATAAATGTTCATTTTTTTCTTCCACATTCCAAAAATTCCTGTGAAGTACCTGAACAGTTAATAAACTTCTTGAAGATGGTTTTGAGCACCGTGAGGGGTGCCGTTTTTAGAATGGTGTCACTTTTGGGTATTTTCTGTCATAAAGGCCCCTCAAAGTCGCTTCAAATGTGGTGTGGTCCCTAAAAAAATGGTTTTGTAAATTTTGTTGGAAAAATGAGAAATTGCTGGTCAAATTTTAACCCTTATAACTTCCCAATAAAAAAAAATGTTGGTTCCAAAATTGTGCGGATGTAAAGTAGACGTGTGGGAAATGTTACTTATTAACTATTTTGTGTGACATATCTCTCTGATTTAGGGGCATGGAAAGTCAAAGTTTGAAAATTGAAAAATGTAAATTTTTTTTGCCAAATTTCCATTTTTTTCACAAATAGACGCAAGTGATATTGAAGAAATTTTACCACTATCATGAAGTACAATATGTCACAAAAAAAGTCTCAGAATCAGTGGGATCCATTGAAGCGTTCCAGAGTAATTACCTTATAAAGTGACGTTGCTCAGAATTGTAAAAATTGGCCTGGTCATTAACGTGCAAACCACCTTGGGGGGTAAAGGGGTTAAAGATAACACACTAGCTTTCTAGAAGATCCTCCATGCAGAACTGGGGGGCGTACCATCATACTGTCCTTCAACTTGGCCCATAATTCCTGCTTTTTATTTTTGGATGAAATTTTGGGGCTTTGAAACCAATTACTATTTTTACATTCAGGTTTGGTCTGAAGTTACAATAGTTACAAATGGCCGTTGTGTTCTAACTTGAGGGACCACAGTATGTTATTTAATCTAAGTTGTTTATTTGCTAAGTTTCTATTTCTATCAATGATTATGATTTTAAAAATACTTTATTTGTTATGGAAACTTCAATTTTTATATGTACTCTTTCAATAAGAAATTATTATTATTATTATTATTATTATTATTATTATTATTATTATCATTATTATAATTGCTTAACCCCGATTTTTTTATTTCCATTTAAAGTTAAAAAAAGGATTCTTTTAAAATTGAAGTTTTACTACCAAACAGTGAAAAAAATGATTTGGGATTATCAGACAATTGAAGAAATTGTAAGAATAAAGAACCTCAAGGTAGATAGACAAAATGAAATTGCTACTATAAAATATTCAGCTATATCTTTGTTGACTTCAAGCAAAAAAAGTTTTGTTAGTAATTTTGCTATCTCTACTTATTCTATTGCTTCTTTTCTTGCAAAACTTTAGATTAATGTGTTCAGACTGTTAGAATTTGTGGAGTGTTGGATGTCAGATCAAAAATGTATGCAAGAAGTGTGGATATCTAAACTTGCATATCTATATAAACAATAGTAACTTTCTCTCCCAAAAGTATAGGGGATTCCCATTAAATGCACAGAGCATTTCATGCTAAAGAGAAAAAAAAACCCTATCATGTTAGCCACAGTACTGTAACTGCTATGTCTTAATGATACTGGCTGCAGCAAGGCTGGATTCATATACACTGTGCATATATATATATATTATATATATATATATATATATATATATATAGATATATATATAGATACTGTATATATATATATTTTGCATCATGTTGTAGCTGAGGCAGATGCATCTAAACTGTATCACAACTATCCAATTTTATCCATATTATATTGTAACGTATAAATTATAGTATTTTAGAAATGTACTGTACAAGTTGCTACAATTGTGAGGCATATATAAATGTTTGCTTTATTTTTTTTTTAATTACTTTTTTTATTTATTTTACTTTTTTAAAATAGAGGGATTTTTATTTTTAACACTGTCAGTTCATATTCAGTATATCATAACAATTAGTAAACCCCTCACATTTTTGTAAATATTTTATATGTTTTCGTGGGACATCAATGAAGATATGACACTTTGATACAATGTAAAGTAGTCAGTGTACAGCTTGTATAACAGTGTAAATTTAGTGTGCCCTCTAAATAACTCAAGTGGAGAATGGAAGAAAAGAGAGCGGTCTGTGAAGCGCTGGATTGATCACTAGGAGGCAAGATTTGGGGCTAAAAACCTTTTAAAAAGCCCTCTCCACAACACGTTTCGATAGCAAAACTTCCTTCATCAGGTGGTACGAGGATATGAATACAAGAAAAACATTTATAGAAGTTTCACAATGATTGGTTAACAGGCTAATTGGTTAATCATGGGTTCTAAGAACCCTTCATGTGCCAGTGTGCAGGTACTTCTCATGTGAGCACATGGACAACAAGCACATGAATTCAGAATTGAGATAAGTCGTGGAATGTAGCAATACATATTACTGAGAAATATATTAAAAAATGCAAAATAAGACCAGATGCAATATTAAAAATGCATAGATGAAGTATAGCATAATGTGAAAAATTCTAAGTATAGCAATAATGATGGGGAGGAAGAAAAAAGGGGATAAAATCACCAAAATAGGTTACAACTCCATCCCCACAAAATTCTCCCCTATAAGTAATTTAGATGTTGAACCCGTACACGTAGATGTACACTGCTCAAAAAAATAAAGGGAACACTTAAACAACAGAATATAACTCCAAGTAAATCAAACTTCTGTGAAATCAATCTGTCCACTTAGGAAGCAACACTGATTGACAATTTCACATGCTGTTGTGCAAATGGAATAGACAAAAGATGGAAATTATTGTTAATTATCAAGACACACTCAATAAAGGAGTGGTTCTGCAGGTGGGGACCACAGACCACATCTCGGTACCAATGCTTTCTGGCTGATGTTTTGGTCACTTTTGAATGTTGGTTGTGCTTTCACACTCGTGGCAGCATGAGACGGACTCTACAACCCACAGAAGTTGCTCAGATATTGCAGCTCATCCAGGATGACACATCAATGCGAGCTGTGGCAAAAAGGTTTGCTGTGGCTGTCAGCGTAGTGTCCAGAGGCTGGAGGCCAAACGTAGCCTGACTGCCATTATGTACCGTAATGAGATCCTCAGACCCCTTGTGAGACCATATGCTTGTGCGGTTGGCCCTGGGTTCCTCCTAATGCAGGACAATGCCAGACCTTATATGGCTGGAGTGTGTCAGCAGTTCCTGCAAGATGAAGGCATTGAAGCTATGGACTGGCCCGCCTGTTCCCCAGACCTGAAACCGATTGAGCACATCTGGGACATCATGTCTCGCTCCATCCACCAACGTCATGTTGCACCACAGACTGTCCAGGAGTTGGCGGATGCTTTAGTCCATGTCTGCGAGGAGATCCCACAGGAGACCATCCGCTACCTCATCAGGAGCATGCCCAGGCATTGTAGGAAGGTCATACAGGCACGTGTAGCCCACAAACAATATTGAGCCTCATTTTGACTTGTTTTAAGGACATTACATCAAATTTGGATCTGTTAGAACTCTCCTGTTAGGTTTTTTTGAGTTTGCTGGTCACATGACCATTTTTGCCTATTTAATCCGGCTCCGCCCTCCTGGCCTTGCTGGACTTCATTGTATTTACTACTCTTGAGCTAGCTTGGTGCTCTGTTGCCGTTCTCTGTTAGTTTTGCTAGGTCTTCTGACCTCTATGCTTTTTGTTGTGTGTTTATCTTTGACTGCTACTATTTCTGCTAGGAGGTGTCCAACATATCCCAGTCCCTAGTTCTTGTAGGGATCCCTCCCTCACATCTATAGGTCTTCGTACAGACTAGCCGAGGACTTTAGCGGGTCTGATCGCAGGATCAGGTTCCCCGTTACATCGTAGGGATCTAGTTTAGTTCTATTGTAGGGACGGATGTGCGTGGTAATCTTCAGGAGGCTAACAAAAAATCTAAGAGGTACTTTGATAGGAAACGGCAAGAGGTTTTGTTTGCTGTTGGTGACATGGTTTGGTTGTCCTCTAAGAATCTGCGATTGAGGATTCCTTCTAAAAAATGGGGTCCCAAGTTCGTAGGGCCCTTTAAGGTGCTTCAGATAGTTAACCAATCTGCTGTTAGGTTGGATGTTCCTACATCCTGGAAGATTAACCCGGTGTTTCATGTTTCTCTGTTGAAAAAAGCTGATGTGTCGGATGGTGACACCTCTGCCACTGTTCCTCCGGTGGTGGAGGACGGGGAATATGAAATTTCCCGCATCCTAAATTCTAGACGGTATAGAGGGAGTTTCCAGTATCTCGTCACTTGGAAGGGTTTCGGACCTGAGGATAACTCATGGGTGAGGGTGGATGATGTTTCTGCTTCCAGACTTGTCAGAGCTTTTCACAGGAGGTTTCCTGGTAAGCCTGGGCCTAGGGGATCCAGAGGATCCTCTTAGAAGAGGGGGTACTGTTAGAACTCTCCTGTTAGGTTTTTTTTAGTTTGCTGGTCACATGACCATTTTTGCCTATTTAATCCGGCTCCACTCTCCTGGCCTTGCTGGACTTCATTGTATTTACTACTCTTGAGCTAGCTTGGTGCTCTGTTGCCGTTCTCTGTTAGTTTTGCTAGGTCTTCTGACCTCTATGCTTTTTGTTGTGTGTTTATCTTTGACTGCTACTATTTCTGCTAGGAGGTGTCCAACATATCCCAGTCCCTAGTTCTTGTAGGGATCCCTCGCTCACATCTATAGGTCTTCGTACAGACTAGCCGAGGACTTTAGCGGGTCTGATCGCAGGATCAGGTTCCCCGCTACATCGTAGGGATCTAGTTTAGTTCTATTGTAGGGACAGATCTCCTGTCTTTCCTTAGTCCCTGTAGCAGATCATAACAGGATCAGCCTGCAGTGTCTTTTTCCACTTTAATTTTGGGGGTGACTCCAAATCCAGGCCTCCATTGGTTAATAAATTTGATTTCCATTGTTGATTTTTGTGTGATTTTGTTGTCAGCACATTCAATTTTGTACTTAACAAAGTATTCAATGAGAATATTTCATTCATTCAGATCTAGGATGTGTTATTTAAGTGTTCCCTTTATTCTTTTGAGCAGTGTATATGCACATCCGAGCAAATTTTACCCATTACATCATAAAGGCTCCTGTATTGAAACATTTCAACAACTTATCCTAAAAGACCTTCGGTCCTTTGAACATTTGAAGATTAGGGATAATTTGAGTCCCGGTGAGAGACGAGCCGTTACTTCACTCAGGGACAATCAGAATATTATCATTAAGAGAGCAGAATAAAGGGGGTGATGTAGTACTGATGAATAAAGGTATCTTGGGGAGGGAAGAAGGATCTTGAACGATCATGATTATTATAAAATGTTGTCACATGATCCCTCCATTTCCATATTCTTGAAATACAGAGAACTTATAAAAACTGCATATGCCAATGGTCTCCTAAACAAAAAAGAGAAGAAGTTCCTAGATATACAGTAGCACAATTCAGGGTTCCCTTCTTCTATTTCTTCCCCAAAATACATAAAAGTCCCACTAACCCTCCCGGCCGTCCAATTATTTCGGGAATTGGCTCCATCACCAGTAATCTTTCTCATTATGTTGACCTTTTCCTTTAAAAATATGTTCTCAAACTTGACTCGTACTTAATAGATTCTTCTCAATTGATCAAACTCTTAAGAAGTCTCCCCCCTATGAACAATTGTCTTATCCTGACTCTTGATGTTAGTGCTCTTTACAGTAACATATCCCATGATTTGGGGTTAAAAGCAGTCGAACATTATTTGTTGACTAATAATAATATCCCAATAGAACAAAAGAATTTTCTCAAAACGTCTATTATGTTCATACTGAAGAATAATGTGTTCACATTTGAAGGGGTGGTCTACCGCCAGTTGAGGGGCTGTGCGATGGGGACGAGATTCGCCCCGAGTTACGCCAATTTGTTTATGGGGGTCTTTGAGTCTGTCTTCATCGCACAGTCCCCCATGGCGGCGAACCATGTGGTTTTTTATCGTCGTTATATAGATGATTTTTTCTTCCTATGGAGTGGCACAAGTGAGAGTGCACTTAAATTTGTTGATGAGCTTAATTCCAACTCGTGGGGTTTATCTTTTACAACAACCATTTCTGAGACTGCCCTCCAATTTCTGCACCTAATGGTACAGTTTGACACTATAGGAAGATTGTTCACATCAACTTTTTTCACACCGGTAGATGTAAGCAGTTATCTGAGGTTTGATAGTGGACATCTCCCAAAATGGATCACCAATGTCTCTTATGGACAATATGGGAGGGTTCATAAAAATTGTACTAGAGATTCTGAATTTCTGGTAGAATCAAAAATATTGAGGAAACGGTTTTTACAGGAGGGTTACCCCAAAAGACTGCTAAATGATGCCTTCTCCAGGACTAGAGTCCTCACTCAGGACACTTGCATTGATAGGATAGAATCATCCATTGGCAAAAATAAAGCAGCCTCTGAATTGTCTAGGTGGAGTATGGTCACCACTTTTAGTCAATCCAGAGTCACCGTTCAAAACATTCTGAATACATTTTGGTTCATTTTGAAGGGTGATCCAATTTTAGGGCCATTCATACCTAATGAACCAAAAATCATCTATAGAAAGAACAAAAACCTACGAAGTTTAATTGCACCAAGTAATACATCTTTGAAGTCAAAAACGCAGTCACCACAGGACAGTTTCCGTTTAGTTTGCCACTCTTTCAACACGTCAAAGTGTTTGTGTTGCAAAGCCACTCAAAATGGCACCAAAAAGGTGTTTTCATCACAAACTACAGGAAAAAATTTTTTATATCAAACATGACGTGAATTGTCAATCAGCACATGTAATCTACCGATTGGAATGTACATGACCATCAATATGTGGGCCGAACAATACAAACTATGCATGCACGCCTTAAGAAACATAGACATAACATACAAATAGGTTATCAATTGCATAATGTATCTATGGAAAAAATATATTTTTGTACCTTGTTAGCCAGTAGATAGAAAAATATTTATAGCAAGAACTGTTTATCTCTTCCATAATAACTCTGCTTTTCATCACCTGTCTTACCTATTGCATTATTTTTGTGTCTTATTGTGTATAAATATGTGACTCTTCAGATTTTGTGGTATGCTAGCCTGATGAAGAGACCTGAGTAGTCTCGAAAGCTTGCAATTTGTTACCATCTTTTCAGTTAGCCATTAAAAGGTATCAACCACTGAGGACTATCAAATCTAAATATAGTGTATCTAAACATTTTAGTATAGTCCATCAGAAGGATCCAAAATTTATAAGGCTTACTATTATTGATCATGTACCAGATACTGTTCCGGATCGGTTGGCGAGTCTAAATAATAAGGAGAGTTTTGGGATTTTTAAACTAGGCACATTAGCCCCTGAAGGTTTCAATTTGGCCCTTGAAAATGTTGTCAATTCCCAGTGACTCCCTTTTCTTCTCCCAGACTCATTTGTGATTTTATCCCCTTTTTTCTTCCTTCCCATCATTATTTCTATACTTAAAACGTGTCACATTATACTATACTTCATCTTTGCATTTTTAATATTGCATCTGGTCTTACTTTGCATTTTTTTATTTCTCAGTAATATTTATTGCTATATTCCTCGACTTATCTACATTGTTCCTCAATTCTGAATTCATGTGCTTGTTGTCCATGTTTTCACATGAGAAGTACCTGCACACTGGCACATGAAGGGTTCTTAGAACCCATGATTAACCAATGAGCCTGTTAACCAATCATTGTGAAACTTCTCCTATAAATGTTTTTCTTGTATTCATATCCTTGTACCACCTGATGAAGATAGTTTTGCTATCGAAACGCGTTGTGGAGAGGGCTTATTAAATGGATTTTTGGCCCCAAATCTTGCCTCCTAGTGATCAATCCAGCGCTTTACAGACCGCTGTCTTTTCTTCCCTTTTCCACTATTTCCATTCCCTCTTAGAGGGTTAGTGGCAGGAGCAGCGTTTGACTACTTTTTAATTATCCCCAAAACCCCCCATCCAACCCAAATGAGGACCAGAGTTGCCCTCCTTAACTCAAAAGGACCTGCGGTGATGCACCTCCAGTTTCGAGTCACGTGGTCTGTGGCCAGTCACTTGGTCCACGACCAGGAACCAGGAAGCAGCACAGCAGACAAAGACGGCCATCCACGGCAAGTGGTGGGAGCACCGGTCCACAGCATGCAGTGAGAGCCACCATCTCCCAACTTCCAAGCAATTAACGGGGTTGTGCAGGGGTGCACAACTCCATTAGGTGATTTACCCTTCAGCTGTCCTCATTTCCAACTGATACATTTGGTCCTTCACGCAGCGTGCTTTTTCCTTTCTTTTCTCTTGCCTCAAAATAACTCAACACACAGCCATTATTGTGTAAACTGTTGGCATCAAAAGTGAGTACACCCCTAAGTGAAAATGCCCAAATTGTGCCCAGTGTCAATATTTTGTGTGGTCAACATTATTTTCAAGCACTATCTTAACTCTCTTGGGCATAGAGTTCACTAGAGCTTCACAAGTTGCCACTGGAATCCTCTCCCATTCCTTCATGATGACATCACGGAGCTGATAGATGTTGGAGACCTTGCACTTCTCCACCTTCCATTTGAAGATTCTCCAATAGGGATTGGGTCTAGAGACATGCTTGGCCAGTCCAGCACCTTTACCCTCAGTTTCTTTAGCAGGCAGTGATCGTCCTGGAGGTGTGTTTGGGGTCGATATCATGTTGAAATACTGCCCTGCGGTCCAGTTTCCAAAGGGAGGAGATCATGCTTTGCTTCAGTATGTCACAGTACATGTTGGCATTCAAGTTTTCCTCAATGATCTGTAGCTCCCCACAACCAGTAGCACTCATGCAGCCACAAACCATGACACTCCTACCACCATGCTTGACTGTAGGCAAGACACACTTGTCTTTGTACTCCTCATCTGGTTGCAGCCACACATGCTTGACACCATCTTATTCTAATACAGTATTTAGAGGGCACTTCAAATTTACACTGTTGTACAAGCTGTACATTGACTACTTTACATTGTATCAAAATGTCATATCTTCAGTGTTGTCCCATGAAAAAATATCATAAAATATTTACAAATATGTGAGAGGTGTACTCACTTTTCTGATATACTGTATATGCCAGTACTTTAGCCTATGTACTAATAGTACACTAGCCGTTTAGCTGTGTATTAACTGTTATGCAAACAATTATGTAAAAGCTGCAAAAAAAACTGGTGCAGTAATTAGCAGAGATGAGTTAAAAATTAGAGTGGCATTGAATTCTACTTAAATTTTACAGAAATCCGCATTCTGGAGAATTCAGTAAAATGGCGGTCAGCTGCACCCACCATCTTGCTGAACAGTAGAGGGTGTCAAAAGGGTAAAAAGAAAAAACCTTTCTTTACCTCTTTGGCCACCCCGCTCCTCCTTGCCAACTGTTTAGTCCACTGCACCTCTATCATGCCATATGTACAGCACAATGTTCTCTTTAGGTTGCTCTGGCCATAAGCAGGCCCCAAAGTTTATTGGGCATGCTCTTGGGCCTACTGGCAGCTGGGGATCCTGACCTAGAGTGAACACAGGGCCACAACTGTTGGATGCAGGCCCTGGAGGTCATTGAGTATGCGGCCAGAAGCTCTGGTCTGTAGTGAACACCAGGCTGGAGATATCATGCAACAGTGATGTTGTGGACTGGACAACAAGCAGAGGTGGCTGCCCGAGCAGCAAGGTTTTCTGTCCTTTTCTTCTGTGCCTTTATCGCATAACAAGTCTAACCTGATGGTCAATGTAGGCAGAGGATTCTCTGGGGCCTACTCACTACCAGAAATCCCGGCTTAAAGTAAACATTTGGCTGAAGATGAGATGCAATGGAGGCGCTTAGAATCAGACATGGCCAGGGAGCAGCAGGAGTGGCCGGAGAGGTGATCAGTGAGAGCAGTATAAGTATTTTCTTTATTTTTTACATCTAACATTAATCCGCCCGAACTGGCCAATTCAAATTTTGCCTTTTCCTCTCATCTCTAGTAGTGATGATCGAGCATGCTCGTTGCTCGAGATTTACAAGCATGCTCGGGCGAGCACCTATTACCTTCAGCGTTAACGGGCATTAAGTTTTCATCACTTCATGAATATGATTTGCGACTGTTTGACAGCGTTAATACATGTGAGGAATGCTGGAAAAACAGGCATTCCTCACATGTATTAAAGCTGTCAAACAGTCGCAAATCATGTTCACGGAGTGACAAAAATTTAACGCCTGAGCACGCTGAAGATAATAGGTGCTCACCCAAGCATGCTGGTAAATCTCAAGCAACGAGCATGCTGGATCATCACTAATCTCTAGTGATTAGGGTTATTAAAAAAATGGTTATGTCTAGAAAAAAAATGACTTTGTAGCTTTGTAATATAACACTTTTTTTTTATTGATGATGTATAATTTTATTATGGTTATGTCAAAGGACATTGATATATTTCTACAGCAGATTCCAATAATCTTCACAAATATGTAGTATATCTGAGCAGTAATATATTAGGTAACTAAACTCAAACAAGATGAAAACAATAAGACACTGTCTGGATATTCCAGGTAATTCTGTTAATTTCTAAACTATACAATTCCTCAATTGGAGAAGAATGTAATATAATAAAATGAGGCTCTGACATGACTGTTATACTTTTACTGTATATATGAATGTCCTATAAGGTTTTCCTACATGATTCGAGTCTACAGACATAGCCATGAAATCGTAAGGTGAAAAGTTAGAACTTTATGATGATGCATTACAAAAAGAAAAGGCTAATATGACAATGACTTATGACTGTATGTCATGGCTGAGCAGTTTTTTTTTATACCAAATGGCTAGAAACCTCTAATTATTTGGCAATTTAGGCATCACTACTCTTCATAAGTACATATTTTATGAAAATGTCACTCCATAAAATCGTTCTCTAGTCTGCTTATTTGTAATACAAGTCGCATGTAATCACTACACTTGAAAGATTTACATAGAGCTGAATGTATGCTTTATAAAGGGTAGTTCTCTAGCAACATAGTAAATCATAGGCTCATAAAGGCTTCACATAAAACTGTCCAGCACCAAACCTAATTTAAAGTATGTGAGAGAGGCATCTGCTTCTCTATCCTGGTAGCGCTAAACAATAGTGGATAATGCAAAATCAGCTGCTTTTCTGGTGTCTGTGTATTATTTGTAATCCTTGTTATGAAACACAGCACTGTGTTAATTGAAAAAAATAATGAGGAAGAGCTGTGGAGAAGACAGATAAATGGATCCTTTGCAAAACAAGGTCAAACCGTACAAGCTTGAATGCCACATTTCACTGCTGCTTGGTCCAGATTGTCTTTCATCCCTCATGCACACTAGGGATGGGCACAGTTGCAAAGACTTGAAATTAACAATGAACTGTGTAATTCACAGTCTCCACCACTACAATTTATAGCTAGCATACCAAGTGTATTAATAATGCTTAATAATTCTAACAGTTGTTAGGGCAATGGTTCATTTATTTAATTACTTTGCTTCTAGAGTTACTTTCCCCATCTGTGCTTAAATACAAGTTAAACAGTTTATTTTGTTTAGTTTAGGACAATTTTGAACAGATATTATAGGACTGCATATTAGAGTTTGCATGGCAGCCCCGAAGGTGCTCTGTCACCTTCTTTCAAAAATTAAGGACTTACAGTACAGACCAAAAGTTTGGACACACCTTCTCATTTAAAAATTTTTCTGTATTTTCATGACTATGAAAATTGTACATTCACACTGAAGGCATCAAAACTATGAATTAACACATGTGGAATTATATACTTAACAAAAAAGTGTGAAACAATTGAAAATATGTCTTATATTGTAGGTTCTTCAAAGTAGCCGCCTTTTGCTTTGATGACTGCTTGCACACTCTTGGCATTCTCTTGATGAGCTTCAAGAGGTAGTCACCGGAAATGGTTTTCACTTCACAGGTGTGCCCTGTCAGGTTTAATAAGTGGGATTCCTTGTCAAATAAATGGGGTTGGGACCATCAGTTGTGTTGTGCAGAAGTCTGGTGGATACACAGCTGATAGTCCCACTGAATAGACTGTTAGAATTTGTGTTATGGCAAGAAAAAGGCAGCTAAGTAAAGAAAAACGAGTGGCCATCATTGCTTTAAGAAATGAAGGTCAGTCAGTGTGAAAAATTGGGAAAACTTTGAAAGTGTCCCCAAGTGCAGTTGCAAAAACCATCAAGCGCTACAAAGAAACTGGATGGTTGGATGGTGAACGTTGGTGGACAGCCATTTTCAGGTCTCTCTAGAGATGCTCGATTGGGTTTAGGTCAGGGCTTCGGCTGGGCCAGTCAAGAATGGTCACAGAGTTGTTCTAAAGCCACTCTTTTGTTATTTTAGCTGTGTGCTTAGGGTCATTGTCTTGCTGGAAAGTGAGCCTTCTGCCAAGTCTGAGGTCCAGAGCACTCTGGAAGAGGTTTTCATCCTGGATATCTCTGTACTTGGCCACATTCATGTTTCCTTCAATTGCAACCAATCGTCCTGTCCCTGCAGCTGAAAAACACCCCCATAGCATGATGCTGCCACCACCATGTTTCACTGTTGGGATTGTATTGGGTAGGTGATGAGCAGTGCCTGGTTTTCTCCACACCTACAGCTTAGAATTATCACCAAAAAGTTCTATCTTCATCTCATCAGACCAGAGAATCTTATTTCTCATAGTCTGTGAGTCCTTCTTGTATTTTTGAGAAAACTCTATGCGGGCTTTCATATGCCTTGCACTGAGGAGAGGCTTCTGTCGGGCCACTCTGTCAAAAATACCCGACTGGTGGAGGGCTGCAGTGATAGTTGACTTTGTGGAACTTTCTCCCATCTCCCTACTGCATCTCTGGAGCTCAGCCACAGTGATCTTGGAGTTCTTCTTTACCTCTCTCACCAAGTCTCTTCTCCCATGATTGCTCAGTTTGGCTGGATGGCCAGGTCTATGAAGACTTTTGTTGATCCCAAACTTCTTCCATTTAAGGATTATGGAGGCCACTGTGCTCTTAGGAACCATGAGTAATGCAGATATTCTTTTATAGCCTTGGCCAGATCTGTGCCTTGCCACAATTCTGTCTCTGAGCTCCTTGGGCAGTTCCTTTGAGCTCATGATTCTCATTTGGTCTGACATGCTCTGTGAACTGTGAGGTCTTATACACACAGGTGTGTGCCTCTCCAAATCAAGTCCTATCAGTTTAATTAAACACAGTTAAACTCCAATGAAGGAGTACAGTCATGGCCAAAAGTATTGAGAATGAGACAAATAGTAATTTTTCCAAAGTTTACTGCTTCATTTTTGTAATGGCAATTTGCATATACTCCTGAATGTCAAAGAGTGATCAGCTTAACAGCAATTACTGTACTTGCAAAGTCAATATTTGCCTAGAAAATGAACTTTAACCCCCAAAACACATTTCAACATCATTGCAGTCCTGCCTTAAAAGGAGCAGCTAACATCGTTTTAGTGATTGATCCATTAACACAGGTGTGGGTGTTAATGAGGACATGGCTGGCGATCAATCAGTCATGATTAAGTAAGAATGACGTCACTGGACACTTTAAAAGGAGGCTGGTTCTTGGTATCATTGTTTCTCTTCAGTTAACCATGGTTATCTCTAAAGAAACACGTGCAGCCATCATTGCACTGCACAAAAATGGCCTAACAGGGAAGAGTATCGAAGCTACAAAGATTGCACCTCAGTCAACAATCTATCGCATCATCAAGAACTTCAAGGAGAGAGCTTCCATTGTTGTCAAAAAGGCTCCAGGGCGCCCAAGAAAGACCAGCAAGCGGCTGGACCGTATCTTAAAACTGTTTCAGCTGCGGGAACGGACTACCAGCAGTGCCGAGCTTGCTCAGGAATGGCAGCAGGCTGGTGTGAGTGCTTCTGCACGCACTGTGAGGCGGAGACTCTTTGAGCAAGGGCTGGTTTCAAGGAGGGCAGCAAAGAAGCCACTTCTCTCTAGAAACAACATCAGGGACCGACTGATATTCTGCAAAAGGTACAGGGAGTGGACTGCTGAGGACTGGGGCAAAGTCATTTTCTCTGATGAATCCCCTTTTTGATTGTTTGGGACATCTGGAAAACAGCTTATTCGGAGAAGAAGAGGTGAGCGCTACCACCAGTCTTGTCTCATGCCAACTGTAAAGCATCCTGAAACCATTCAAGTTTGGGGTTGCTTCTCAGCCAAGGGAATCGGCTCACTCACAGTCTTGAATAAAAACACAGCCATGAATAAAAAATGGTACCAGAATGTCCTCCAAGAGCAACTTCTCCCAACCGTCCAAGAGCAGTTTGGCGCCCAACAATGCCTTTTCCAGCATGATGGAGCACCTTGCCATAAAGCAAAGGTGATAACTAAATGGCTCATGGAACAAAACATAGAGATTTTGGGTCCATGGCCTGGAAACTCCCCAGATCTTAGTCCCATTGAGAACTTGTGGTCAAACATCAAGAGACGGGTGGACAAACAAAAACCAACAAATTCTGGCAAAATGCAAGCATTGATTATGCAAGAATGGACTGCTATCAGTCAGGATTTGGTCCAAAAGTTGATTGAGAGCATGCCAGGGAGAATTACAGAGGTCTTGAAGAAGAAGGTGCAACACTGCAACTATTGACTTGCTGCATTAACTCATTCTAACTGTCAATATAACCTATTAGTACTCATAATATGATTGCAATTATATTTCTGTATGTGATATAAACATCAGACAAACACTAATAAAAACCAGAGGCCAGCAGATCATGTGAAAATATAATTTTGGTGTCATTCTCAAAACTTTTGGCCATGACTGTAGAACCATCTCAAGGAGGATCACAAAGGAAATGGACAGCATGTGACTTAAATATGAGTGTCTGAACAAAGGGTCTGAATACTTATGACAATGTGATATTTGAGTTTTTCATTTTTAATAAATTTGCAAAAATTTCTACATTTCTGTTTTATCTCAGTCAAGATGAGGTGCAGAGTGTACTTTATTGAGAAAAAAAAAATAACTTTTTAGAATTTACAAAATGGCTGCAATGAAACAAAGAGTGAAAAATGGGGTGTGAATACTTTCTGTACCCACTGTAGGTCCACAGTGTGGCAAATAAAAATCTTCAGACTCAACCTATTTTCATGAGAGTACAATTATTACATGGAGAGTGGGTGACCATTGTCACTAAAGGTGAGCAGATACTTTGAAATTCAAATTCACTGACTTTGCTGAATTATCCCAAAATATTTCATTTTTTGGTAAATAAATTCTCACGAATCTCAGTTCTGGGAAGCTTGTAATTGTTCAAAAAATGCACGTGGGTGAAAGGAGAGAGAAAGAGAGAGAACTTTTCTGACCATAAGAAATTACTTTTTACAAGCAAAGGAGAGGACCCCATTCGCCAAAAGAAGTTACACTCTACGGGCTACAGAGATAGGACCCTGCTGACCATAAGAACTCTACAGAAGAGAGAGAGAAATAGACAAGACTGCAATTATCATAAGAGCTTATACTCTATAGGTGAGAGAGAAAGGACAATGCTGAACATTAACCCCTTTACCCCCGAGGGTGGTTTACACGTTAATGACCAGGCCAATTTTTACAATTCTGACCACTGTCACTTTATGAGGTAATAACTCTGGAACGCTTCAATGGATCCCACTGATTCTGAGATTGTTTTTTCGTGACATATTGTACTTCATGGTAGTAGTAAAATCTCTTCAACATCACTTGCGCTTATTTGTGAAAAAAAACGGAAATTTGGCAAAAATGTAGCAATTTTCAAAATTTGAATTTCTATGCCCTTAAATCAGAGAGATACGTCACACAAAATAGTTAATAAATAACATTTCCCACATGTCTACTTTACATCAGCACAATTTTGGAACCAGGGAGCTATAAGGGTTAAAAATTGACAAACGATTTCTCATTTTTACAACAAAATTTACAAAAACATTTTTTCAGGGACTACATCACATTTGAAGTGACTTTGAGGGGCCTTTATGACAGAAAATACCCAAAAGTGACACCATTCTAAAAACTGCACCCCTCAAGGTGCTCAAAACCACATTCGAGAAGTTTATTAACCCTTCAGGTGCTTCACAGGAATATTTGTAATGTGGACGAAAAAATGAACATTTATTTTTTTCACAAATATGTTATTTTAGACCGCAATTTTTTATTTTTGCAAGGGTATCATTAAAAAATGAACCCCAAAATGTGTTGTGCAATTACTCCTGAGCACGCTGATACCCCCATATGTGGGGGAAAACCACTATTTGGGCTCACGGCAGGGTTCAAAAGGGAAGGAGTGCCATTTGACTTTTTGAATGTAAAATTTGCTTGAATAATTAGCGGACACCATGTTGCGTTTGGGGAGCCCCTGATGTGTCTAAACAGTGGAAACTAGACCCCTCAGGAAACTTATCTAGATGTTTATTGAGCACCCTTTACCCCCTGGTGCTTCACAGAAGTTTATAACATTGAGCCGTAAAAATACAATTTTCCCATTTTTCCAGTAAAAAGATATTTCTGCCTCCAATATTGCATTTTCATAAGGGTAGCAGGAGAAATTGCACCATGCAATTTGTTGTGCAATTTCTCCTTAGTAAACCGATACCCCATATGTTTGGGAAAGCCACTGTTTAGGCACACGGCTGGGTTCGGAAAGGAAGGAGTGCCAGTTGACTTTTTGAATGTAAAATTTGCTTGAATAATTAGCGGACGCCATATTGCGTTTGGAGAGTCACTGATGTGCCTAAACAGTGGAAACCTCCCCAAGTGACTCCATTTTGGAAACTACACCCCTCAAGGATTTTATTAAGGGGTATAGTGAACATTTTAAACCCAGAGGTACGACACAGAATTTGATAACATTAGGTCATCATATTGAATAAGTTGTCATTAGTCTTGAGTGCAAGTGCTCACTACTTGAGTTTGCATCGGTTACACGGGTATGCACCAAGTATCGCGGGTGCTCAAGTGACATGCTCGAGTCCCCGCCCACATGTTTCACAGTTATAAGACACCCAAAAAAAATATGCGGGGATCGCCCGAGCATGGCAGGCAATCCCCCCAGGTTTTTTGGCTGTATAACAGCTGCAAAACATTTAGGGTGGAGACTGAAGCATATCACTCGAGCACCCACTATACTCGGTGCATACCCGAGCACCCTATGCAAACTCAAGTAGCGAGCACTTGCACTCAATATTAGTCGCCATATCATTGTCATTTTTTTTCTTTACTTCTGATAAAATCCCAACCCCAATCCTAATACAACCCCAACCCTAACCCAAGCACAACCCTAACCCTAGCCCAACCCTACCCTTAGCCCAACTCTAACCCTAGTCCAACCCTAACCCTAGCTTAACCCTAACCCTAGCACAACCCTAACCCTAACAGAACCCTAACCCTAGTACAACCCTAACCCTAGCAGAACCCTAACTCTAGCACAACCCTAACCCTTGCCCAAGCCTAACCCTAGCTCAACCCTAACACTAGCTCAACCCTAACCCTAGCCCAACCCTAATCATAGCCCAACCCTAACCTTAGCCCAACCTTAACGCTAACCCTAGCCCAACCCTAACCCTAATTTCTCTACTGTTTGGCGTGCAGAGATTTTATATTCAGGAACTCTGTCCTGTCAGTCATCTAAAAAAAAATCACAGAAAACAGCCTTACCAACACCAGGTCAGATTACCATTGCACTAGTAGGATGCAGCAGACCCCCATGATAAAGGCCGGGGCAGCACAGGTGCAATATACTGATGCAACAGCCACTCACAAACCTACCAATTCATGGAGGGGGTAGTATTAGAAATACACACAGACGAGGCTTGCATAGGACTCCAGTCACACAGATACATGTGATGCACAATGTCTGGCTTACAGCCTATTAATGATGCCCATAATTTTAGATAGGGTGGGCTGTCCAGCACTATATACATACACCCCACAAGACAGACGCCACAATTCACCCAATCAACACTAAATGGCCTAACTGCATACTGCAAAAAAAATGGAAAATGTGCAATAAAAAGATGAAAAAGTATTATAAGTAGTGTTGAGCGATACCTTCCGATATCAGGAAATATTGTATCGGATTGGATCGGACCGATACTCAAAAAGTATCGGATATCGCCGATTCCGATACCGGAAACCAATGCAAGTCAATGGGACAGAAATATCGGAATGAAAATAAACCCTTTCTTTCCTTGTAGGTTAATTCTACATGAAGTAAAACAACTAAGAATAATGTAGAATGTATTATGCGAAAAGCCGGCAATTCATCAGCGCATACACCGGTACCCGACAATTTACAACAGAAAGAATAGAGCTTCACACATAGATTAGATAGATAGAAACATGTCAGTCACATATATATGAAGTACAGTGACAGTGTTGCTTAATGTACTTGTCATTTAGTGCAAAGGATTTATTAAAAAAAATATTAGTGTTTTCATGCACCGTCTCTTTAAAAAAGCCGGCCGGCAATTCAGCAGCGGTACCCGACAATTTATAACAGACAGAATAGTGCTTCACACATAGATTAGATAGATAGAAACATGTCAGTCATATATATAAGAAGTACAGTGATAGTGTTGCTTACTGTACTTGTCATTTAGTGTAAAGGATTTATTTAAAAAAATAATAGTGTTTTAATGCACCGTCTCTTTAAGAAAGCCGGCCGGCAATTCAGCATCTGTACCCGACAATTTAGAACAGAAGGAATAGAGAATCATACATAGATTAGATAGATAGAAACATGTCAGTCACATATATATGAAGTACAATAACAGTGTTGCTTACTGTACTTGTTACTTGTTATTTAGTGTTAAAATAAAGGATTTATTTAAAAAAAAATTGGCGTGGGGTTCCCCTTAATTTTAGTCTCTAGCGGAGGTTAAGCAGACAGCTGGGGCAGATGTTTGAAGCCTGGGAAGGGGGTAATACCCACGGAGCTTCCCAGGCTGCTAATATCAGCCCCCAGCGGAATACTTAGCATTTACTAGCTATTAAAATGAGGGACCGCCCAAAAAAATGACGTGGGGTTCCCCCTAATTTAATAGCTAGCAAAGGCTAGGCAGACAGCTGGGGGCTGATATTAATAGCCAAGGAAGGGTGCCATGAATATTGGCCCCCTCCCAGGCTAGAAACACCAGCCGTCAGCCGCCCCAGAAATGGCGCATCCATAGGATGCGCCAACTCTGGCACTTAGCCTCGCTCTTCCCACTGCCCTGTAGCGGTGGCAGTGGGGTAATAGGTTTGGGGTTGATGTCAGCTTATAATACCAGCTGACATCAAGCCCAGGTTAGTAATGGAGAGGCGTCTGTAAGACACCCCCATTACTAACCCCATAGTCAAAGTTAAAAAAAAAAACACAAACACCCAGAATAAAGTCCTTTAATTGAAATAAACACACAATTCTTTATTGTTCTAAATTAAACCATACTTACCGTCATGCCCATTCCAGCTGAAGCCAATGATCTCCTGCAATAAAAGAAAAATAATAAAGCAACCTCATCCTTACCTTTCCATGGTTCCCACGATGGCTCCAGCTCTGCTACATCGAGATGACAGGCTGGACCGCAGCAGAAAGCTGCCATCCAGCCTGTCATCCCGCAGACACTGAGAAGCGCAGGCCTGCTTGCGCTCCTGTGTCTCTCTGTGACGGCATCCAGATGAGCCGACAATGAACTCAGCTCACTTCATGCACGTCACTGACAGCGTGGGAGAATTCTCCTGCACTCAGCGCTTCAGCGTGAGAATTTTCCCACACTGTCAGTGACGTGCATGAGGTGAGGTCATGTCCAATGAACTCATCTCACCTCATGCACGTCACTGACAGCGTGGGAGAATTCTCACGCTGAAGCGCTGAGTGCAGGAGAATTTTCCCACGCTGTCAGTGACGTGCATGAGGTGAGCCGAGTTCATTGGACATGACCTCACCTCATGCACGTCACTGACAGCGTGGGAAAATTCTCCTGCACTCAGCGCTTCAGCGTGAGAAATTTCCCACGCTGTCAGTGACGTGCATGAGGTGAGCTGAGTTCATTGGACATGAACTCGGCTCATCTGGATGACGTCACAGAGAAACACTGAGGAGCGCAAGCATGCCTGCGCTTCTCAGTGTCTGCGGGATGACAGGCTGGATGGCAGCATTCTGCTGCGGTCCAGCCTGTCATCTCGATGTAGCAGAGCTGAAGCTGTCGTGGGATCCATGGGAAGGTAAGGATGAGGTTGGTTTATTATTTTTCTTTTATTGCAGGAGATCGTTGGCTTCAGCTGGAATGGGCGTGATGGTAGGTATGGTTTAATTTAGAACAATAAAGAATTGTGTGTTTATTTCAATTAAAGGACTTTATTCTGGGTGTTGTGTTTTTTTTAAATACTTTACTAGAAATTCATGGTGGTCATGTCTAATATTGGCGTGACCCCATGAATTTCGGGCTTAGGGCCAGCTGATAATGGCAAGCTGGCCTTAACCCCTTTATTACCCAGTGAGCCACCGCACCAGGGCCCTGGATGAGTTGGGTACAGCGCCAGAAGATGGCGCTTCTATGAACGCGCTATTTTCCGGGGCGGCTGCGGACTGCAATTTGCAGCGGGTGGGGCCCAGAAAGCTTGGGCCTCCCTGCGCTGCAGATTCCAGCCCCCAGCTGCCTAGTTGTACCTGGCTGGACACAAAAATAGGGCGAAGCTCCACGTATTTTTTTTTTTAATTATTTCATGAAATTCATGAAATAATTAAGAAAAAAAGGGCTTCCCTATATTGTTGTGTCCGGCCAGGTACAAATAGGCAGCTGGTGGTTGGGGGCAGTCCGTTCCTGCCTGCTGTACCTGGCTGGACACAAATATAGTGCGAAGCCCCACGTAAATTTTTTTTTAATTATTTCATGAATTTCCTGAAATAATTAAAAAAAATTGACGTGGGGCTTCGCACTATATTTGTGTCCAGCCAGGTACAGCAGGCAGGAACGGACTGCCCCCAACCACCAGCTGCCTATTTGTACCTGGCCGGACACAACAATATCGGGAAGCCCTTTTTTAAAAAAAATATTTCATGAAATAATTAAAAAAAAAAATACGTGGGGCTTCTCCCTATTTTTGTGTCCAGCCAGGTACAACTAGGCAGCTGGGGGATGGAATCTGCAGCGCAGGGAGACCCAAGCTTTCTGGGCCTCCCCCCCAATGCAAATTGCAGTCCGCAGCCACCCCAGAAAATGGCGTGTTCATAGAAGCTGGATGCTGTACCTGGCTGACATACAAAAATATGGCAAAGCCCACGTCAAAATTTTTGGGAAAAATTAATTAAAAAATAAATAATAATTTAGGGACTGCATCTTTATTAACTCCTCAAATGTCATTTAGTGTTAAAATAAAGGATTTATTTAAAAAAAAAAATTGGCGTGGGATGCCCCATAATTTTAGTCTCTAGCGGAGGTTAAGCAGACGGCTGGGGCAGATGTTTGAAGCCTGGGAAGGGGGTAATACCCACGTAGCTTCCCAGACCACTAATATCAGCCCCCAGCTGAATACCTAGCCTTTACTAGCTATTAAAATGGGGGACCCCCCAAAAAAAATAACATGGGGTCCCCCCTATTTTAATAGCTAGCAAAGGCTAGGCAGACAGCTGGGGGCTGATATTAATAGCCCAGGAAGGGTGCCATGAATATTGGCCCCCTCCCAGGCTAGAAACACCAGCTGTCAGCTGCCCCAGAAATGGCGCATCCATAGGATGCGCCAATTCTGGCACTTAGCCTCGCTCTTCCACGCTGCCCTGGTGCGGTGGCAGGGGGTAATGGGGCTGGGGTTCATGTCAGCGCCAGCTGCCATGAAGCCCAGGTTAGTAATGATGGGCGTCTATAAGACACCCCCATTGCTAACCTACAAAGTGTTAAAAAGAAAACACACACTAAACCCAGAAAAAAATAATTTATTTGAAATAAAACACACCATTTTATTTAATTCTTAGTTTACTAAAAAAAAATAGCTACCTGTCCACGTTCCTGCGCTGATCTCCCATGCACAGCTGTCACATCTGGAGATGGTGACAGCTGTGCAGGGCTGCTGTAAGCTCACACTGCCGGGAACACGTCAGCTCCCGGCAGCGGGAGCCACTGACTGAGGTCACCGGAGTGCATTCAGGCAGCGCAGCTCCGGAGACCTCCTTTACGGCACTGCTGTACCGTGGGAATTTCTCACGATACAGCAGGGCCGTAAAGGAGCTGACCGGAGCAGCGCTGCCTGAACTCCGGTGAACCCGCTTATGCAATGACGGGGCTGCTTTACGGCCCCATCATTCTAGCGGCGGCAGCGGTTCAGAGCGGTCACATTCTATGTGGCTGCTCTAAACTGGAGATCATCGTGGGACACTCGTGGACTACTACGGAGGGGTAAGGATATGGTTGTGGTTTATTATTTTATATTTTATTACAGGAGATCGATGGCTTCGGGGAATTAGGTGTCTAGGTGAGTATAGGTGTAGTTTTTTATTTTTTACTTTATTTTAGGTGGCGATCGGCGGGGACAGGTAATGTATGAATTAATTTATTGTAGGTAACCACTGGCCACCAATGACATGTATTTAAAATTTATTGGGGACACAGTAGGGCAATTTAAATAGCAGGATCAGGCTGATGGGAACTACTGCTCCCATCGAGCTGATCCTGCTGGCACGAGTGGACGGGGGACATACATAGGCCGATGGGAGTAGTAGTGTCACATCGGCCTATGTCTGCTTGCACGCACACACCCCCAGACATTGCACAGACACCGCACACACCCGCAGACATCGCACAGACACCGCACACACTCGCAGACATCGCACAGACACCGCACACACCCGCAGACACCGCACAGACACCGCACAGACACCGCACAGACACCCCACACACCCGCACAGACACCCACACACACCAATCATGACGGGCTGATCGTCTGGGAGGTGAGGCTGACCTGTGCGGCCGTGGGAAAGTTCATGTGAGTTCATGCAATGCAGTCAAGCATGAACTCACATGAACCCTCTGAGGGCACCGCGGCGACTTCAAATGAACAGCTGATCGGCATCACCTGATACCTCAGCTGTTCATTTGAAATAACCAGCGGGAAAGCGCAGCACAGAACGGGAAAGCCGGCGGTGAAGTCTTTTCACTGCCGGCTTCCCCGCCCGGGTTCTTCGCTCCCCGCTCCTTGGTGCTGCGCTCCCCGCCCGGTCCTAACTTACGATCGGGATGGGAGGTGGCGAGGGGAGCGGAGGATCGGGGTGGGAGGCTGCGGGGAAGCAGTATGGGGCTGTGTGATTGTTTAAAAGCCGGCGGCTTTTTACCGCGCGCCGGCTTTTAAACAATCAGGAGAATTCTCCCACACTGGGATGGCATTCTGATGACAGGCTGGATCTCAGCTGAGCGCTGCCATCCAGCTTGTCATCCTTCAGAGACACTGCAGAGCGCAGGCATTATGGGAACTTCCGATTCCGGTATTCGATATTGTAAAAGTATCGGAATTAAGTATCGGAATTCCGATACCGCGAATATCGGCCGATACCCGATATTTCAGTATCGGAATGCTCAGCACTAATTATAAGATAATTACGTTCCATGAGGTATTGGTCGATATTTTGGCCAAACTATGCAAGCACGCAACGTACGTCAAGGGTCCTCATACTTCCAAGTACCTACTCTAAAATTAAAAATGGCTCACAGAAAAGGAAATAAATTTAAAAAAAACTTCACAGAAAAGAAAACAGCCTTACCAACATCAGGTCAGATTACCAATGCACTAGCAGGATGGAGCAGACCCCCATGATAAAGGTGGGGGCAGCACAGGTGCAAAATACTGATGCAACAGACACTCAAAAGCCTAACAATTCATTAAGGGGGTGGCTGATAAGATCAAGCACCTGAAGTTGCTCCCCCTGCAATTTTACGATACAAATTTGTTCTGTCTGATTTTGCCTGGCCAGCAGATGACAGTCTTTCTCCACTAATGTGACATCCCGCAAGGGCTCGTCAGGGATATCTCTGCTTCCCCTTACACACACACATCATATTTATATACTTGAAGTGACAGTATAGGAGGAGGGAAGATATAAACTCTCTATGTGCCTTTGAGTGATGCAGCTCCATAAGAAGTCCATTTTGGTAAGTGTGGCTTATTACTCTGAAGCAGTTTGGTGAAAGCAGACTTGAATCTAGAATGGAGATGCTTCTATGAGGTCCTCTCTAATGAGGTAAGTAGAATGGAGTTACAAGTGGGAGGACTTCACAGGAGCAGCTCAAATCTAAACATTTCTGCAGTGAATCTGCTAGAGTGGAGTTTTTTACGGGATGCAACTCCATTCTAGTTCATCACTGAAATGACTAGATTAAAGTGGATTACAGGACTTGCTCCTAGAAATTCCATTCTAGTAGACTAACTACAGAACATGCGAGTGGAATTACTGCATCGAAGATCCTGTAGTATGGTTATAATTGACAATGACGCGAAGTAATAAATATTATTAAAGTGTTTTTTTCATTGACAGGGATAGTAAAAGTAAAAAAAAGGAAGATACACAAATATACACACACATACTATTTTATAATAGGATAAACAAACAAAATGTAAAGTTAAAATTATATTTTATATTAGATTTTTTTTATTTAATTCTTTAGGGGCAACAAATTTTGCAATACTCTACATAAATTGTAATCACTCATAAACGCTTCAGTTGAAATTGCTGCACACAATCTTTCACAGTTCAAAAACAGTTTGTTTTTTACTTTCAATTTAAAAAAAATTGCTCTCTGTGTTCACAGGACGGGAGCTGTGAGATGAGGTAGATTTATTAAGAGGCTTGCCGCTTAATGAATTTAGACATCATACACCATCTCTCTGTTCATCCAGACTGGCATGCAAAATGCCTGTCTTAATTAATCAAGGCCATAATGTTATGTAACAGTTAGTGATGAGTGAGCACTAAAATGCTCGGGTACTCGTTGCTCAGGTCGAGCACATTGGAATACTCGAGTGCTCGACCCGAGCAACGAGCCCAATGTAAGTCTATGGGAAACTCAAGCATTATTCAGGCGGCTCCCCCCGGCGGTCTGCAGAAGGCCTAAATATTGCCCAAATCGATGGGAACAGTGCTCAAATGACATGGGAACAGCATGGGGAAGACCCCTAGAAGCATCTCTGACTCCCAGATCACTGCTGTCAGCAACGTGGTCAGAGTATTACACCACTTTTACGGACTCACAATAAAACATACAAAAATGAAACCAACATGGATTTTCCTGGGAAATATGTTAAGAAACATCCTTTCCAGGGTAATGACTTGAATATAAGGCAAAAAAAATAACCAAAAACAAAAATACTCTTCCACACCTTGGGCTATGTTCACAGGTAGCGTTTTTGATGCGTTTTTGCACTTTTGCATTGCTTTCAACAAAGACAAATGCATTCACCAGGAAATGTCATTTTAACATTTTACAACCTTATCTGGCCATGTGGTGTGTGATACATCATCAGACACATGCATACAGTGCTGAAAAGACATGGGAACAGCATGGGGAAGACCTCTGGAAGCATCTCTGACTCTCAGGTCACTGCCTAAAAGTGTGCCCATCATAAGTGATCCTTGGCGCATGCGAAGATGCAACCCGCCTGCACCTGTCGTAGCAGACTTGCAACAATCACCGTCCACATCCTTATCCCAGTGCAGAGTTCAGTTGTCCCTACCCCATTCCTTGGAATGCAAGCGCAAGTATGCAGCCAGCCACCCACCAACCCACAGGCTGCAATACTATACTGCCAAATTTTTGACAGCTGCTTGCACTTGAAATGTGGCCTTTTAGGCTCATGGAGGCAGAAGCTTTCATAACCTCATGCCGGCAGCGGCCCAGTGTCCATACTCCGTCCCCAGCCGCCACTGTTCCTTCCGCTGTCGTCTCCGCCTTCCACAAGCACGGGTCCCACAACATTACCCGTGCCCTCCCCAGTGCACTTACTGGGAAGGACCGCCTAACCACTAACACGTGGAGAGGTGAATGTGGCCAGGGACTATACGGAGGCAGTCCACAGCTTTTTTTGCTGAGTTGTATTTCACCACAGCCATATTCTTTAACTTGGTGAAAGGACTTGAGAAACCATATCTACTCTGCTGTCATTTTTCCCAGGAAGTCCTCTAAAGCTGCTTTTATTTGAAATGTGGCCTTTTAGGCTCGTGGAGGTGGAAGCTTTTCATAACCTCATGCCGGCGGCGGCTGGGTGTCCATACTCGGTCCCCAGCTGCCACTGTTTCTCCCTCTGTCATCTCCGCCTTCCACAAGCATGGGTCCCACAACATTACCCGTGCCCTCCCCAGTGCGCTTACTGGGAAGGACCGCATAACCACAAACACGTGGAGAGGTGAATGTGGCCAGAGATGGTACGGAGCCAGTCCACAGCTTTTTTTGCTAAGTTGTATTTCCCCACAGCCATATTCTTTAGCTCGGTGAAAGGACTTGGGAAACCATATCTACCCAGCTGTCATTTCTCCCTGGAAGTCCTCTAAAACTGCTTTCTCTTGAAATGTGGCCTTTTAGGCTCATGGAGGTGGAAACTTTTCATAACCTCATGCCTCATGTCCATACTCGGTTCCCAGCTGCCACTGTTTCTCCCGGTGTTGTCTCCGCCTTCTACAAGCGCGGGTCCCTTAACATTACTGCTGGTACTTTTCTGTGGGAATCTGCTTGCCTCCAACCAGCCTGGAATATTTCCAGTAAACTATGGTACGACGCCATGGTATTAGCACTGCCCCCCAGTACCAGTAGCGAAGCCTTCCCCAATTTCCTTCTCAGGAATTTTATTTGGTAGACTGAGTGGCTGTCCAAATACATTAGTTTCTCACAAAGGAGCTGAAGAGAAAGTGGCAGTAGGTGCAAGTTTCTCCAGCCTGTTAGATATCAGAGGGTGAACGGCAGCACATTGGATCAGTGGTTACCACTGAAGCCTTGCAGCGCTGGGATCCTTGGTTCAAATCGTAGCAAGGACAACATCTGCAAGGATTTTGTATGTTCTCCCCATGTTTTCATGGGTTTCCACCTGAGTAAAAAAGCAGCCATAGAGTTTACGGGAACCTTCCCACACACTTTTCTTAGCCAGGACTGCTTCTCAGCAGGGTTGGACGGTCCCACCAGAGAATCCTCGGGTGGGCCCTGGCTTCTACATCAGGAGAGTTCATGATAGCGCTAACTTTGCAGCTGCTATGGGGCTCTTCAGTGGGGGAGAAAGGTGAGCCCTCAGAATCAGATCCTCTGGTGGGCCCAATGTTTTTCAATCTGAAACAGTTACTCAGTGGGAGTTGTATTTCACCATAGCCATATTCCTTAGCTAGGTGAAAGGACTTGCATAGGACTGGCATAGAGGGAAACCGTATCTACTCCGGCTGTCATTTCTCCATCACCAGGTTCCGCCCATTGTCACACATGACCATGCCTGGCTGTATATTCAGCAGTGAGAGCCACAGATCAGGCTGCTGTGTTACAGCTTTTAACAACTCTGCAGCGCTGGGCGGTTTGTCACCTAAGAATTAAGCATATTCAGCACATCCTGTTGCCGCTTGACCAAGGCAGTGCTGCAGTGCTTTCAGCTTGTAACTGATGTGGTCTTTTCGGAGATGGAGGAGGAGGTGCTGGAGCTGAACAATGTGATTACATTGAGGTTACTTTGGCAACTCTGTTTGTATACTAAAGAAAGATCCTACTGTTTTTTTTTTTTCGTTATTTTTTAAGGCAAATGCATTCATTGGGAAATGTCATTTTAACATTTTACAACCTTATCTGGCAATGTGGTGTATGACACATCATCAGACACATCCTGTTCCATTGATGATGGAGGGACTCTGAAAGACACATAGAGCAGGGCCACAGTAACAACAAATTCCTATTAGAAAGGAGAGAGTCTGCTATACAGTTATAGGGTATGCAGTGAGTCCAACGGCTGACCAAATTTAGGAAAAACCCCACTAAGAAATTAAAGACACATAAAGCAGGGCAACAGTAACAAGTACGACAAGTTCCCATTAGAAAGGAGAAGGTCTGCTATACAGTTATAGGGTATGCAGTGAGTCCAATGGCTGACCAAATTTAGGAAAAATCCACTAAGAAATTAAAGACACATAGAGCAGCGCCACAGTAACGACAAATTCCCATTAGAAAGGAGAGAGTCTCCATAGTGTTGGCCTATACAGTGAATGCAAGGGCTGTCAAAAATTTGGAGGCACTTCAATGCCCCTTGGTAGAGACGTGGAGGAGGCCTCATAAAAAAATGTTCCCATTAGAAAAGAGTGGGCCTCCTATAATTGTAATGCCCATACACTAAGTGCATGGGCTGACAAACATTTACCCCCGGGGGGTATACATAAACATACTGTACACATTTTTTTTTTATGGGCATCATAAACACTCTTTAAAAAAATTATGTGGGTGTTGCATCACGGACCACGGTCACACTGGTTATATGTTGGTGGAGGATGAGGAGAAGAGGAGGAAAGAGCAAATAGCCAAAATCAGTAAGCGTATACCCATGTGTGGGTGTGAAAAGGTGAATGGAAATACACCTCCCAAGAAAAGACACTGGATTTGAGTTTATGTTACACTGCTATCATTCAGTGGTGTTGAGAAGTCTGGACCAATCCAGCCCTTGTTCATTTTTATAAGAGTCAGCCTGTCAGCATTTTCAGTTGACAGGCGGATGCGCTTATCAGTTATAATTCCACCAGCGGCACTAAAAACCCGCTCTGATAAAACGCTGGTGGCAGGGCAGGCCACGAACTCCAAGGCATAGAGAGCCAGTTCATTCCACGAATCCAGCTTGGATACCCAATAATTATAAGGCACAGCGGAATCACAGAGGACGTTGGTACGGTCGGCAAGGTACTCCCTCAGCATCTTCACAAGCTTTGCACTCCTTGTGAGAGTACCCCGCGCCTCAGGGCCTGTGCGATGAGAAGGTCTGAGAAAACTCTCCCAGAACTTTGACAGTGTTCCCCTGCGTCTGCTGGATTGGAGTTGTGTCTCTCTCGCCTGTACTCCTTGGTTGTCCAGCGAAGTGTGCCCTCTGCCGCCAGCATTTTCAAATGGTAATCTTTTTAATAGTTTCGCAACAGGGGCCTTCTGGTTAGTGTTGAGCCACCCCCGTAGTGTTCGAGTTCGGTTCGGTTCGTCGAACACCCGTATGTTCGTCGAACTGTTCGTCGAACACCGTTAAAACCAATGGCAGACAAACAAAAACACATAGAAACACATAGAAAACACATAGAAAATACTTCAAAGGTGTCCAAAAGCTGACAAACTGCTCAGAAGACAAAACTAACACATGGAAAAGTGACAAGAACATATAGTCATGCGAAAAGAAAAGAGGTGGAGGAGCAAAAGGAGGGGGAGACACAGATATAGGCATGTCATGCCCTTCTAAAACCAAAAAAGTGCGAAGCCGACACGGCCACTCAGTTCCTGCCCGTGCGACCTCCGTGTCGCCGGGTTTGTGCCTGAGCCGCGGTGGACCCTGACGGCCAGCCCCCCTCTCCCAATACTGGTGCCTGTCCGCTGGTGGGTTGAGCGAGCCCCCCTGCGGTGGAGGCAGGTCTAATCTTTTTAATTTAAATTGTCTCTCTAATTTGAATGAGTACACTTTAAATCCTTTTACAAGAATCTATTGAAGGGCATGTCCCATGCCAGCAGCCGCGGTAATTCCAGCTCCAGTAGCGTCCACTAAAGCTGCTGCAGTTAAAAAGCTTTTATAAGGATCGAGCTGGGCGGTCCACCACAAGGCGTCCTACCGCCAGTCCCAGCCCCTGTGCCTTGGGGTGCCTCCCCGATGCTCTTCACTGAGTGTCCCGGGGGCCTGAACCATTTCCTTTGAAAAAATTAAGTGTCCAAACTACAGGTGGTGTAGCTTGCTTAACAGCTGGGATAATCTGCTGACTAGCAGTCACTGCTACTATGCACAAAGTATTTCCTGGGCTAGATGCAGTTAAAAATTTGTAATTAGATACTCTCGTTGGATGCTGAGAAAGCATTCCATAGAGTCTCCTGGCACACCATATATTATTCTCTTAAAAAGCTTGGGGTAGGGGTCTAGGGGACCCTTTTTATAGGCAAAATCACGGCCCTGTATCGCAATACGTCACCTAGGCTGAAGATAAATGGAACATTTTCATCACCTTTCATAATCACCAATGAGACAAGGCAGGGATGTCCTCTGTCCCCTCTCTTATACATCCTAGTGACGGAGCACCTGCTCTCATCAATTTGCCATAACCCCAATATTAGGTGGATTGAGGTGGGAGGCAACGAGTACAAGTGCTCTGCATTTGCTGATGATGTCCTAGTATATATCACTCAATCACATATATCCATCCCTGCTGTTATGGCTGAAATAGATCACTTTGTTACATGGTCAAATTTTTAAATCAATGCAGCGAAGTCTGAGGCCCTCGATGTCTCCCTCCCCAAATCCAAACAGGATTCCATCCAGTCCAACTTTCCCTTTGCCTGGCCCTCACAGGGTATCAAATACTTAGGAATTCGTATTCATAGAGACCTCTCCCGTCTATGTTATCTTAATTTTGGGCCCTTTATTGAACAACTACATACAGACCACGGTTGGCATGTTAGAACTGTAAGATTCACTACGTGAACTGCTGGTGTTTTGTGGAAAAGCACATGTACACTGTGTTTCAAATTATTATGCAAAAAGTGTTTAGGAGTGATAAGGTAAGAATTTTTTTGTTTGTCAGTTAAACTCATTGATGGTGATGTGTGTCAGGGCTCTTTATATCACTGTAAGCAATTGCAGACAGCTGTGCTAATTAGTTTGGCAGGTGTGTCCAATGAAAGGCAAGACTACTTAAGAAGGCTGTCCCACATTATTAAGCAGCCTACATTTTCTGCCAAAATGGGAAATAAAAAGGATGTGTCGGCTGCTGAGAAGCAACAAATTGTGGAGTGTTTAGGTCAAGGCATGACTACAATCAACATTGCCAAGACACTTCATCCTGATCATCGCACAATCAAGAAGTATGTAGCTGATTCACAGTACACACGTGTGCGTGCTGATAAGGGAAAATTGAGGACTCTTTCCTACAGTCAATTACGTCAGGTTAAAAGAGCAGCGGCAAAAAAGCCTTGTCATAGCAGCAGACTAGCTTTTGAAGCTGCTGGTGCCTCCAACGTCCCCCGAACAACAAGATGCAGGGTCCTTCAGAGTTTTGCAGCTGTGCGTAAGCCATCCTGTCGACCTCCTCTATTCACTGTAGACAAGCAGAAACGGCTCCAGTGGGCCAAACAATGCATGAAGACTGACTTCAAAACTGTTTTGTTCACCGATGAGTGGCGTGCAACGCTCGATGGTCCAGATGCATGGAGTTGAGGATGGCTGGTTGATGGACACCCCATGCAAACACGGCTACGGCACCAACAAGGAGGAGGTGGAGTAATGTTTTGGGCTGGAATCATGGGGAGAGAGATTGTCGGCCCCTTTAGGATCCCTGAAGGGGTAAAGATGAACTCCATAATGTATGTGGAGTTTCTCAAACGGCACTGCCAGCCATGGTTCAAGAAGAAGAACCGTGTATTCCACGGCAAGATCATTTTCATGCATGATAATGCACCGTCTCATGCTGCACATAACACATCTGCATCTCTTGCTGATATGGGTATAAAAGGGGACAAACTTATGGTGTGACCCCCATTCTCCGCTGACCTCAACCCCATTGAGAACCTCTGAAGCATCATCAAAAGGAGTGTCTATGATGGAGGGAGCCAGTTCACATCTAAGCAACAGTTCTGGGAGGGTATTCTGTCCTCATGTAAAACAATTGAAGCAGAAACCGTCCAAAACCAGACAAATTCAATGGACGAGAGAGTTCAGAAGCTCCTTTCGAACAAGGGGTCCTATGTGCAAATGTAACATCACCTAGAATAAAGTTTTGAGTTGAAAACTGTTTGATTTCAGTTTCTAATAACCTGCTAATGCTTATAATTTCAAAAATGACCATTTTTTTGTTCTTTATTAAAATGAAAAGGTTGATCGAAGAGTGTGGGGGATCTAAGAGTGTGGCAACCCAGTAGTCAGGATTATTTTGAATTCTGACAATCTGAGGGTCATGTTGCAGGTAGTGCAGCAAGAAGGCACTCATGTGTCTTGCACATCTAGGAGCCCCAAAATTATTTTCCGGGCTAGATGCAGCTAAAAATTATTATTAATTTGAAAGCTGGTGGAGCTTAGTATAGACGGCCTAATAGAATCAGTACTGCAAACTGCTACAAGGCCAAAATTATTTTCCAGCCAAGATACAGATAAACATGATTAGTAATTTTAAATCTGGTGGAGTTTAGAATAGATAGCCTAATAGAATCAGTACTGCACACTGCTACAAGGCCCAAATTATTTTCCAGCCAAGATACAGATAAACATGATTAGTAATTTTAAATCTGGTGGAGTTTAGTATAGACAGCCTAATAGAATCAGTACTGCACACTGCTACAAGGCCCAAATTATTTTCCAGCCAAGATACAGATAAACATGATTAGTAAATTGAAAGCTTAAAACGGTTGGTGAGGTGATTTTAACAAATCATCAAGCTTTTACTCTCCCCAGGATGACACAGGGGTAGAAAAGTCATTTCGGATCCATGATTTGTTCATCTTTATGAACGTGAGTCAGTCTACATTATCAGTGGAGAGCATCGTGCACTTATCTGTCAGCACACCACCAGCAGCGCTGAACACACGTTCAGACAGAACGCTGGCTGCGGGGCATGACAAGATCTCCAAGGCGCAAGTGGCGAGCTCCGGCCATTTATCCAGATTGGAAGCCCAAAAAGAGCAAGGGTCCAGTCACACAGTCATGGCTTCAATGTTTACTTGGAGATACTCCTGTACCATCATCTCTAGGCGTTGACTATGTGTCAGACTTCTTGTCTCCTGTGTCCTTGCAAAGGATGGGCTAAAAAAGTGGTGAAATGATTCCGCAAAATTGATGTTACCAGCAGATACTGTGTTTCTGTTACGTTTTGAGTGCTGAACCCTCGACGGTCCCAAGGTTGGCAAGTTGGAACTGTGAGATTCACTACGTGCACCACTGGTGTTTTGTGGAAAAGCACATGTAAGATTCTGCAACAGTCTCTGCTGATACTCCTGCATGCGTGCATCCCTTTCTATGGCAGGAATAATTTCTGCAAATTTACTTTTGTACCGGGGATCTAACAGTGTGGCAACCCAGTAGTCAGGATTATTACTAAATCTCATAATTCGAGGGTCATGTTGCAGGTAGTGCAGCAAGAAGGCACTCAGGTGTCTTGCGCATCCAGGAGCACCAAGTCCCTGTTGTGTTGGTGGCGACGTAACAATCATGCTTCCTTCCTCTGCCCTCTCCCCCCAACCTCGCACAACAGAAATGTGATCAAGGTCTCCCTCATCTGATGAGTCTTCCATCTGTTCATCCTCCACTTCTTCCTGGGCTCCTGCACCTTCCTCACTAGTTTGGCTGCTTCCATGTGCCCTGGTAAAACCATCTCCCCCACCCTCACATGCCTGCCGCCTTGGTGCTGCCGACCGTCTAGACCTTGCAGATGTTAGCTCTTCCGCATACAACTCCTCCTCCTCTACTTCCTCCACCTCCTCTTGTGCCACCACCTGACTCCGAATTCTGTTTAACATGTGCTCCAGCATGTAAATCACTGGAATAGCCATGCTGATAATGGCATCGTCAGCACTAAACATCTTCATCGCCATTTCAAAACTGTGCAGAAGGGTGCATAGGTCTCTGATCTGAGACCACTCCTCCAGCGTGATTTGCCCCACCTCTGGATCTCATTGGCCCAGGCTATATGTCAGAACATATTGCACCAGGGCTTGTCAGTGCTGCCACAGTCGCTGCAACATGTGCAGAGTTAAATTCCACCGGGTAGGCACATCGTATTTTAGCCGGTGAAGTAGCAGGCCCAATGACTTCTGTAGAGATGTAAGTCGCTGAGCTGCGGGATGCGAACGGCGGAAGTGAGCACACAGCGACCGTGCCCTCTGCAGAAGGCCATCTAGTCCGGGATAGTGGGCTAAAAATTGCTGGACAACCAGGTTCAACACGTGAGCCATACAAGGCACGTGTGTGACATTGACCCGGCGAATGGCCGCACCCAGGTTTGCAGCATTGTCGCACACGACCTTCCCTGGTTTCAGGTCCAGTGGAGACAACCATTCATGAAACTGGTTCTCCATAGCTGACCACAACTACTCAGCTGTGTGACTCACATTTCCCAGACATTTCAAAGTAAAAACCGCCTGATGACGCTGAGCCCTGCTGCCAGAATAGTAAGGAGGTGTGCAGGATCCCTTCAGCGCAGATAGAAAGCTTGTGGCATGACCAGACAGGCTTTGGGTGCAGGAGGAGGACCGAGAGGACGTTGAGGAGGCAGAAGCAGTGGAGCGCAGGCACACCTTTCTTTGAGAAGTAGTGCCGACTGGGCATCTGGTACTGGGGCATTGCGACGGACATAAGGTCTCGAAAATACTCTGTGTCCACCAGGTGGAAAGGCAGCATTTCTGTAGCCAAGAGCTTGCAGATGGTGAAATTCAACCTCTTAGCTTTCTCATGGCTAGGAGGAAATGGCCTTTTACTTGTCCACATCTGAGGGACAGAGGGCTGGCTGTTGTGCTTAGACGGGGTTGAGAAGGGTGTCCCCGGCAAACTGCCGGTCTGTGAGGAAGAAGCAGGTGGACATGTTAGGTTGCTTTGATCCAAAGGTGGTACTATTGATGTCGGACAGCGCTGAACACCAGCTGGTGTTTCCACCTCCAAAGAAAATGATGACCTGCCAATCACGCTGGCTGTTGCGGGCAAAGAGGTGGCAGGTCTGTATCCCAAAACAAGTGTGACTGCTGTCTCCCCAGTCACAGAGGATGAAGAGGCCGCGGATGCACAAGATGTGGCAGACGGTGGTTGGCCCAGCCGGCTAGGCCGCATTGTAGCACAGTGAGCTTCCCACTGCAACTTATGCTTCATATCCATGTGCCGGTTCATGCATGAAGTACTCAAACTATATATTTATTGGCCTCTGCTTAGCTTTTGCTGACAAATGTTACAGATAACACGAGTTGGGTCATCCTTATCGATCTGAAAAAATGCCCAGGCTATGCAAGGCTTAGCACCAATGCGACCTGAAAAGCCACCACGACTTGTGGTCAGAGGCAGAGTTGTGTTTGAGGATGCAGTTGTTGACGTGCTTCTAGTACTACGTCTCTGTCCAGGAAGGCGCAACCTGACCTCGTCATCACTAGCATCCTCCTCCACCTCCTCTGCTGACCTCATCGACTGGCTGACTGTGGGTTGACAGTAAGTGGGATCTCCAACCTCATCATCATCACCCTGTGTGTTATCACACCCGTCGTCCTCAGAGCCAACCTCTTCCTGCCCTGACAAAAAACTCAAGTTGTCGCTCCAATCAGGTATTTGAGTCTCATCATCGTCTTCCTCATTGTCTCCACCAACAGCAGTTACAGTTTGGGAACAAGGGTCTACATTATGGTCAGAACCTTCTGCATCTGGTCCTGGATCTGACTCATAAAGATTCTGGGCATCAGTGCAGATCATTTCCACATCTGGATTCACAGAAGCTCTGGAGTCGACCTCTGATTCCCAGGCTATAGTATGAGTAAACAGCTCTGCAGACTCAACCATCTGTTCTACCCCATACTCAGAAGGGCAGCTGGAGACTTGGGAGCTGTCAGGAAGCAAGTGCGATTGGGGTGGCACCTCTGAGGACTGGAGTATTTGTGATGTTGAAGTTGAGGTGGAGGAGAGCCCACTTAAAGGAGCACTTGATATCCGTTGAAGCACCTGCTGTTTTTGTGCCTCATCTGGACTTTGAAGCGATTGGCGTGGGCATAAGAAAGGGATCTTATCACATTGTCCGCTAAAAGAAGTAGACATCTTAGTTTGGCTGGAAGATGGTCTTTCTTCTGCAGATGATACTGTTGCTTTAACACCAACCCCACGGACACAACCTTTTTTTCCCGTCCCAACACGCCTATTCCCCTTTCCACCAGCAGCAGGCCTTTTTGCACTCATTTTGGTGGTTAACTAATTGACAACTCTGGAGTTGTTTGCACAAAAAACAATGGATGGGAACCGAGTAGAGCTGAGTGGCCAAACTGTGGTATTAGCCCAAAAGAATTGGCTGGGTTTGATGCAGTAAAACAATTTTATTACATACACAGGTGGTGGAGGTTAGTATAGATGGACTAATAGAACAAGTCCCACAAACTGCTACAAGCCCAAATATTTTTTCAGAGCTAGATGCAGATAACAATTATTTTGAATTTGCAACCTGGTGGAGGTTAGTATAGATGGACTAATAGATCAAGTCCCACACACTGCTACAGGCCAAGCCCAGATATTTTTTCAAAGCTAGATGCAGATAAAAATTATTTTGAATTTGCTACCTCGTGGAGGTTAGTATAGATGGACTAATAGAACAAGTCTCGCACACTGCTACAAGCCCAAATATTTTTTCAGAGCAAGATGCAGATAAAAATTATTTTGAATTTGCAACCTGGTGGAGGTTAGTATAGATGGACTATTAGAACAAGTCACACACTCTGCTACCGGCCCAAGCCCAAATATTTTTTCAGAGCTAGATGCAGATAAAAATTATTTTGAATTTTAATCTGGTGGAGGTTAGTATAGATGCACTAATAGAATAAGTCCCACACACTGCTACAAGCCCAAATATTTTTTCAGAGCTAGATGCAGATAAAAATTATTTTGAATTTGCAACCTGGTGGAGGTTAGTATAGATGGACTAATAGAACAGTCCCACACACTGCTTCAAGCACAAGCCCAAATATTATTTCAGAGCTAGATGCAGATAAAAATTATTTTGAATTTGCAACCTGGTGGAGGTTAGTATAGGTGGACTAATAGAACAAGTCCCACACACTGCTACAAGCCCAAATATTTTTTCAGAGCTAGATGCAGATAAAAATTATTTTGAATTTGAAACCAGGTGGAGGTTACTATAGATGGACTAATAGAACAAGTCCCACACACTTCTACAAGCCCAAGCCCAAATATTTTTTCAGAGCTAGATGTAGATAAAATTATTTTGAATTTGCAACCTGGTGGAGGTTAGTATAGGTGGACTAATAGAACAAGTCCCACACACTGCTACAAGCCCAAATATTTTTTCAGAGCTAGATGCAGATAAAAATTATTTTGAATTTGAAACCAGGTGGAGGTTACTATAGATGGACTAATAGAACAAGTCCCACACACTTCTACAAGCCCAAGCCCAAATATTTTTTCAGAGCTAGATGTAGATAAAATTATTTTGAATTTGCAACTAGGTGGAGGTTAGTATAGATGGACTAAAAGAATAAGTCCCACACACTGCTAAAAGCCCAAGCCCAAATATTTTTTCAGAGCTATATGCAGATAAAAATTATTTTGAATTTGCAACCTGGTGGAGGTTAGTATAGATGGACTAATAGAACAAGTCCCACACACTGCTACTAGCACAATCCCAAATATTATTTCAGAGCTAGATACAGATAAAAATTATTTTGAATTTGCAACCTGGTGGAGGTTAGTATAGGTGGACTAATAGAACAAGTCCCACACACTGCTACAAGCCCAATATTTTTTTCAGAGCTAGATGCAGATAAAAATTATTTTGAATTTGAAACCTTGTGGAGGTTAGTATAGATGGACTAATAGAACAAGTCCCACACACTGCTACAAGCCCAAGCCCAAATATTTTTTCAGAGCTAGATGTAGATAAAAATTATTTTGAATTTGCAACCAGGTGGAGGTTAGTATAGATGGACTAATAGAACAAGTCCCACACACTGCTACAAGCCCAAGCCCAAATATTTTTTCAAAGCTATATGCAGATAAAAATTATTTTGAATTTGCAACCTGGTGGAGGTTAGTATAGATGGACTAATAGAACAAGTCCCACACACTGCTACAAGCCCAAATATTTTTTCAGAGCTAGATGCAGATAAAAATTATTTTGAATTTGAAACCGGGTGGAGGTTAGTATAGATGGACTGATAGAATGATGCTATGCCCAAAAGGTTTTACTTGGCTAGGTGCAGTAAAAAAAATTGTATGCTATACACAGGTGGTGTAGCTTGCAACACAGATAGGCTACTCCACTTACTAACACACACTGCAAGAGGCCAAAAAAGATTTGCTTAGCTAGATTTAGCCAAATGCTGTGAAAAACACTTGCACAGCACTGACACAGACCTGCCTGGCAAAACGTGATAGGAACTGATGTAACCTAGCCCTGAAAAGGACTGCAATTACAATTAGTCTTTACTCCCAACCTATCTATTTAAGAGCACAGACCTGCCTGATAAAAGTCATAGGAAATGATGTAACCTAGTCCTCAAAAGGACTGCAATCACAACTATTCCCTACTCCTAAGCTATTTGTAGATTTGTGCGAAAATTGGCTTGAAATGAACACTCAAAGTATAGAGCACACAGCAACAGCGGTGCCGTCTAACATGCAGCTGCAGCAGTGAGAAAATTGTTGCTACGTGGAAAATGGCTAGGTCTTATAGGGCAAGGACATGTGACATACACTGCCAATGACACATGCCCTTGCTTTTGTGAAAAAAAGCAGTTCGCTCCGTGTGTGCGCTGCTGATAGGCTGACAGATTGCACCTCCCCACTGTAAATGCGGGAAAGAGAAAAAAAAATGGAGATCTTCATTATTTATGCAGAGATCCATCCCCTGCCCCTCCCCCCACCCCGCTGTACACTCAAACTGTGTATTAACATTAATTTTCAGCATTACTGAGACAAAATCCAGTTATCATTTTGGTGCACGAACAGTTATCGAACATAACCTCGAACAGCTAAATTTTTTTCAAATTGTTTGTGTTCGCCGAACGGCTCGAACACCGCCCAAAACAGCTCAAATTTGAGATTGGCGAACAGTTCGAGTCGAACACCGCTCATCTCTACTTCTGGTACAGCCCCATTTTTGTAGACCTGTTCGCCTCAGCAATAAGAGATATAAAGTTCTCCTTGTAGCGTGGGTCTAGAAGTGTCACCAACCAGAAATGACTGTCACCCAAAATTTTGAGAACACGACGGTCATGGGAAAGGCAGCGTAACATAAACTCAGCCACGTGTGCCAGACTACTAACAGGCAAGACTTCCGTGTCCTCACCAAGAGGATGACTGACCATGCTCTCCTCCTCCTCCTCCTCCTTTCTGTCCTCTGGCCTTCCACGCTGAACAGACGGTATGACATCTGTGCAGGTAGTACCGTCTATAGTGCATGAAACTAGCTCCTGTCCTTCCTCCTCCTCCTCTTCCTCATTGTCACCCAATCCACGTTGGGATGAGATGAGGCTTGGCTCTGTGCAATCACACTGTATGGTTCCTTGCTCCATCTCATCGTGCTCCACCTGCAATGCATCCTCTTTGATTGTGAGCAGAGAGCGTTTCAGAAGACAGAGAAGCGGGATGGTGATGTTAATTATGGCGTCATTGCCGCTCACCATCTTGGTGGAGTCCTCAAAGTTTTGGAGGATGGTACATATGTCGGACATCCATGTCCACTCCTGAGGTCTTATGTGTGGAGTCTGAACTGAATACCGATGGCCTTGTTAATGCTGGTACTCAACAACTGCCCTCTTCTGCTCCCAAATCCTTCCCAACATCTGCAGTGTAGAGTTCCAATGCGTGGGGACATCACAGACCAGTCTGTGATCCGGAAGTTGCAAATGCTGCTGAAACACGGCAAGGGCGGCGGAAGCTGTAGCTGACTTGCTAAAATGGACACGCAGGTAGCGTACTTTAACAAACAGATCCGGCAGCTCCGTGTAGGATTTGAGAAACTGCTGAATAGAGATGAGCGTTGTTCTACTCGAACTGTTCGCCAATCTCAAATTCGAGCTGTTTTGGGCGGTGTTCGAGCCGTTCGGCGAACACGAACAATTTGAGAAAAATTCGGCTGTTCGAGGTTATGTTCGATAACTGTTCATGCACCAAAATCATAACTGGATTTTTTCTCAGTAATGATGAAAATTAATGTTAATACGCAGTCTGAGTGTACAGCGGGGTGGGGGGAGGGGCAGGGGATGGATCTCTGCAGGAACAATGAAGATCTCCATTTTTTTTTCTCTTTCCCGCATTTACAGTGGGGAGGTGCAATCTGTCAGCCTATCAGCAGTGCACACATGGAGCGAAGTGCTTTTTTTCACACAAGCAAGGGCATGTGTCATTGGCAGTGTATGTCACATGTCCTTGCCCTATAAGACCAAGCCATTTTCCCCGTCACCACCATTTTCTCACTGCTGCAGCTGCGTGTTAGACGGCACCGCTGTTGCTGTGTGCGCTATACCTTGTTAATTTCAAGCCAATTTTCGCACAAATCTACAGATAGCTTGGGAGTAGGGAATAGTTGTGATTGCAGTCCTTTTAAGGACTAGGTTACAGCATTTCCTACGACTTTTATCAGGCAGGTCTGTGCTCTTAAATAGATAGATTGTGGGAGTAAAGACTAATTGTAATTGGAGTCCTTTTCAGGACTAGGTTACATCAGTTCCTATCAGTTTTTGCCAGGCAGGTCTGTGCCAGTGCTGTGCAAGTTTTTTTCACAGCATTTGGCTGAATCTAGCAAAGCTAATCCTTTTTGGCCTATTGCAGAGTGTGTTAGTCAGTGGAGTAGCCTATCTGTGTTGCAAGATATACCACCTGTGTATAGAATACCAATTTTTTTACTGCACCTAGTGAAGTAAAATCTTTTGGGCATAGCATCATTCTATTAGTCCATCTATACTGACCTCCATCAGGTTGCAAATTGAATATAATTTTTTTCTGCATCTAGCTCTGAAAAAATATTGGGCTTCTAGCTGTGTGTGGGACTTGTTGTATTAGTCCATCTATACTGACCTCCATCAGGTTGCAAACTGCATATATTTTTTTCTTCATCTACCTCTGAAAAAATATTGGGCTTCTAGCTGTGTGTGGGACTTGTTCTATTAATCCATCTATACAGACCTCCATCAGGTTGCAAACTGAATATATTTTTTTCTGCATCTACCTCTGAAAAAATATTGGGCTTCTAGCTGTGTGTGGGACTTGTTCTATTAATCCATCTATACAGACTTCCATCAGGTTGCAAACTGAATATATTTTTTTCTGCATCTACCTCTGAAAAAATATTGGGCTTCTAGCTGTGTGTGGGACTTGTTGTATTCGTCCATCTATACTGACCTCCATCAGGTTGCAAACTGGATATATTTTTTTCTGCATCTACCTCTGAAAAAATATTGGGCTTCTAGCTGTGTGTGGGACTTGTTGTATTAGTCCATCTATACTGACCTCCATCAGGTTGCAAACTGGATATATTTTTTTCTGCATCTACCTCTGAAAAAATATTGGGCTTCTAGCTGTGTGTGGGACTTGTTCTATTAATCCATCTATACAGACCTCCATCAGGTTGCAAACTGAATATATTTTTTTCTGCATCTACCTCTGAAAAAATATTGGGCTTCTAGCTGTGTGTGGGACTTGTTGTATTAGTCCATCTATACTGACCTCCATCAGGTTGCAAACTGAATATATTTTTTCTGCATCTACCTCTGAAAAAATATTGGGCTTCTAGCTGTGTGTGGGACTTGTTCTATTAATCCATCTATACAGACCTCCATCAGGTTGCAAACTGAATATATTTTTTTCTGCATCTACCTCTGAAAAAATATTGGGCTTCTAGCTGTGTGTGGGACTTGTTGTATTAGTCCATCTATACTGACCTCCATCAGGTTGCAAACTGAATATATTTTTTTCTGCATCTACCTCTGAAAAAATATTGGGCTTCTAGCTGTGTGTGGGACTTGTTCTATTAATCCATCTATACAGACCTCCATCAGGTTGCAAACTGAATATATTTTTTTCTGCATCTAGCTCTGAAAAAATATTTGGCCTTCTAGCAGTGTGTGGGACTTTCTCTATTAGTCCATCTATACTGACCTCCATCAGGTTGCAAATTGAATATAATTTTTTTCTGCATCTAACCCAGCCAATAGTTTTGGCCTAATACCACAGTTTGGCCACTCAGCTCTGCTCGGTTCCCATCCATTGTTTTTTTGTGCAAACAACTCCAGAGCTGTTAATTAGTTAACCACCAAAATGAGTGGAAAAAGGCCTGCTGCTGGTGGAAAGGGGAATAGGCGTGTTGGGAAGGGGAAAAAAGGTTGTGTCCGTGGGGTAGGTGTTAAAGCAACAGTAACATCTGCAGAAGAAAGACCATCTTCCAGCCAAACTAAAATGTCTACTTCTTTTAGCGGACAATGTGATAAGATCCCTTTCTTACGGCCACGCCAATCACTACAAATTCCAGATGAGGCACAAAAACAGCAGGTGCTTCAACGGATATCAAGTGCTCCTTTAAGTGGGCTCTCCTCCACATCAACTTCAACATCACAAATACTCCAGTCCTCAAAGGTGTCACCCCAATCGCACTTGCTTCCTCACAGCTCCCAAATCTCCAGCTGCCCGTCTGAGTATGAGGTAGAACAGATGGTTGAGTCTGCAGAGCTGTTTACTCATACTATAGCCTGGGAATCAGAGGTCGACTCCAGCGCTTCTGTGAATCCAGACGAGGAAATGATCTACACTGATGCCCAGAATCTTTATGAGTCGGATCCAGGACCAGACGCAGAAGGTTCTGACCATAATGTAGACCCTCATTCCCAAACTGTAACTCCTGTTGGTGGAGACAATGAGGAAGACGTTTTTTGTCAGGGCAGGAACAGGTTGGCTCTGAGGACGACAGGTGTGATAACGCACAGGGTGATGATGATGAGGTTGGAGATCCCACTTACTGTCAACCCACAGTCAGCAAAGAGATGAGGTCAGCAGAGGAGGTGGAGGAAGATGCTAGTGACGACGAGGTCAGGTTGCGCCTTCCTGGACAGAGACGTAGTACTGGAAGCACGTCAACAACTGCATCCTCAAACACAACTCTGCCTCTCACCACAAGTCGTGGTGGCTCTTCAGGTCGCATGGGTGCTAAGCCTTGCATAGCCTGGGCATTTTTTCAGATCGATAAAGATGACCCAACTCGTGTTATCTGTAACATTTGTCAGCAAAAGCTAAGTAGAGGCCAAAGAATACATAGTTTGAGTACTTCATGCATGAACCGGCACATGGACATGAAGCATAAGTTGCAGTGGGAAGCTCAGTGTGCTACAATGCGGCCTAGCCGGCCGGGCCAACCACCGTCTGCCATATCTTGTGCATCCGCGGCCTCTTCATCCTCTGTGACTGGGAGGACAGCAGTCACACCTGTTTTGGGGTGCAGACCTGCCACCTCTTTACCCGCAACAGCCAGCGTGATTGGCAGGTCATCATTTTCTTTGGAGGTGGTAACACCAGCTGGTGTTGAGCGCTGTCCGACATCGATAGCACCACCTTTGGATCAAGGCAACCTAACATGTCCGCCTGCATCTTCCTCACAGACCGGCAGTTTGCCGGGGACACCCTTATCAACCCCGTCTAAGCACAATAGCCAGCCCTCAGTCCCTCAGATGTGGACAAGTAAAAGACCATTTCCTCCTAGCCATGAGAAAGCTAAGAGGTTGAATTTCACCATCTGCAAGTTCTTGGCTACAGAAATGCTGCCTTTCCGCCTGGTGGACACAGAGGATTTTCGAGACCTTATGTCCATCGCAGTGCCACAGTACCAGATGCCCAGTCGGCACTACTTCTCAAAGAAAGGTGTGCCTGCGCTCCACCAGCATGTCGCACACAACATCACCGCTTCTTTGAGAAACTCTGTGTGTGACAGGGTGCATTTCACCACAGACACTTGGACGAGTAGGCATGGACAGGGGCGTTACATGTCGCTGACTGGGCACTGGGTAACTATGGTGACAGCAGGACAAGGGGCTGCTGTCCAAGTCTTGCCGTCCCCACGAGTTGTGCGTCAATCCTCTTTATGTCAAAGTTCCTCCACTGCTTCTGCCTCCTCAACCTCCTCTCGGTCTTCCACCTGCACCCAAAGCCTGTCTGGTCATGCCACAAGCTTTCTAACTGCGCAGAAGGGATCCTGCACACCTCCTTACTATGCTGGCAGTAGGGCTCAACGTCATCAGGCGGTTTTTACATTGAAATGTCTGGGAAATGTGAGTCACACAGCTGAGGAGTTGTGGTCAGCTCTGGAGAACCAATTTCATGAATGGTTGTCTCCACTGGACCTGAAACCAGGGAAGGCCGTGTGCGACAATGCTGCAAACCTGGGTGCGGCCCTTCGCCGGGGCAATGTCACACACGTGCCTTGTATGGCTCACGTGTTGAACCTGGTTGTCCAGCAATTTTTAGCCCACTATCCCAGACTAGATGGCCTTCTGCAGAGGGCACGGTCGCTGTGTGCTCACTTTCGCCGTTCGCATCCCGCAGCTCAGCGACATACATCTCTATAGAAGTCGTTGGGCCTGCCACTTCACCGGCTAAAATGCGATGTGCCTACCCGGTGGAATTCAACTCTGCACATGTTGCAGCGACTGTGGCAGCACCCACAAGCCCTGGTGCAATACGTTCTGACGTATAGCCTGGGCCAACGAGATCCAGAGGTGGGGCAAATCACGCTGGAGGAGTGGTCTCAGATCAGGGACCTATGCACCCTTCTGCACAGTTTTGAAATGGCGACGAAGATGTTTAGTGCTGACGATGCCATTATCAGCATGACTATTCCGGTGATTTACATGCTGGAGCACATGTTAAACAGAATTCGGAGTCAGGTGGTGGCACAAGAGGAGGTGGAGGAAGTAGAGGAGGAGGAGTTGTATGCGGAAGGGCTAACATCTGCAAGGTCCAGACGGTCGGCAGCACCAAGGCGGCAGGCATGTGAGGGTGGGGGAGATGGTTTTACCAGGGCGCATGGTAGCAGCCAAACTAGTGAGGAAGGTGCAGGAGCCCAGGAAGAAGTGGAGGACGAACTGATGGAAGACTCATCAGATGAGGGAGACCTTGATCACATTTCTGTTGTGCGAGGTTGGGGGGAGAGGACAGAGGAAGGAAGCATGATTGTTACCTCGCCACCAACACAACAGGGACTTGGTGCTCCTGGATGAGCAACACACATGAGTGCCTTCTTGCTGCACTACCTGCAACATGACCCTCGAATTGTGAGAATTAGAAATAATCCTGACTACTGGGTTGCCACACTGTTAGATCCCCGGTACTAAAGTAAATTTGCAGAAATTATTCCTGCCATAGAAAGGGATGCACGCATGCAGGAGTATCAGCACACAATGCTGCAGAATCTTACATGTGCTTTTCCACAAAATACCAGTGGTGCACGTAGTGAATCTCACAGTTCCAACTTGCCAACCGTGGGACCGTCAAGTGTTCAGCACTCAAACCGTAACAGAACCACAGTATCTGCTGGTAACATCAATTTTGCGGAATCATTTCACCACTTTTTTAGCCCATCCTTTGCAAGGCCACAGGAGACAAGAAGTCTGACACATAGTCAACGCCTAGAGACGATGGTACAGGAGTATCTCCAAGTAAACATTGAAGCCACGACTGTGTCACTGGACCCTTGCTCTTTTTGGGCTTCCAATCTGGATAAATGGCCGGAGCTAGCCACTTACGCCTTGGAGATCTTGTCATGCCCCACAGCCAGCGTTCTGTCTGAACGTGTGTTCAGCGCTGCTGGTGGTGTGCTGACAGATAAGCGCACGCGGCTCTCCACTGATAATGTAGACAGACTCACGTTCATAAAGATGAACAAATCATGGATCCGAAACGACTTTTCTACCCCTGTGTCATCATGGGGAGAGTAAAAGCTTGATGATTGGTTAAAATCACCCTACCAACCGTTTTAAGCTTTCAAATTACTAATCATGTTTATCTGTATCTTGGCTGGAAAATAATTTGGGCTTTGTAGCAGTGTGCAGCACTGATTCTATTAGGCCATCTATAATAAGCTCCACCAGATTTAAAATTACTAATCATGTTTATCTGTATCTTGACTGGAAAATAATTTGGGCTTTGTAGCAGTGTGCAGCAGTGATCCTATTAGGCCATCTATACTAAAGCTTCACCAGATTTAAAATTAATAATAATTTTTAGCTGCATCTAGCCCGGAAAATAATTTTGGGGCTCCGAGATGCGCAAGACACATAAGTGCCTTCTTGCTGCACTACCTGCAGCATGACCCTCATATTGTCAGAATTCGAAGTAATCATGACTACTGGGTTGCCACACTCTTAGATCCCCCAAACTTTTCGATCAACCTTTTCATTTTAATAAAGACCAAAAAAATGGTCATTTTTGAAATTATAAGCATTAGCAGGTTGTTAGAAACTGAAATCAAACAGTTTTCAACTCAAAACTTTATTCTAGGTGATGTTACATTTTCACATAGGACCCCTTGTTCGAAAGGAGCTTCTGAACTCTCTCGTCCATTGAATTTGTCAGGTTTTGGATGGTTTCTGCTTCAATTGTTTTGCATGAGGACAGAATACCCTCCCAGAGCTGTTGCTTAGATGTGAACTGCCTCCCGCCATCATAGACACTCCTTTTAATGATGCTCCAAAGGTTCTGAATGGGGTAGAGGTCAGGGGAGCATGGGGGTCACACCATAAGTTTGTCCCCTTTTATGCCCATATCAGCCAGAGATGCAGATGTTTTATGTGCAGCATGAGATGGTGCATTATCATGCAGAAAAATGATCTTGCTGTGAAATACACAGTTCTTCTTCTTGAACCATGGCAGGAAGTGCTGTTTGAGAAAATCCACATACATTATGGAGCTCATCTTTAGCGCCTTCAGGGATCCTAAAGGGGCCGACAATCTCTCTCCCCATGATTCCAGCCCAAAACATTACTCCACCTCCTCCTTGTTGGCGCTGTAGCCGTGTTTGCGTGGGGTGTCCATCAACCAGCCATCCTCCACTCCATCCATCTGGACCATCGAGCGCTGCACGGCACTCATCCGTGAACAAAACAGTTTTGAAATCAGTCTTCATGTAATGTTTGGCCCACTGGAGCCGTTTCTGCTTGTGTGAAGTGGATAGAGGAGGTCGACAGGATGGCGTATGCACAGCTGCAAACCTCTGAAAGACCCTGCATCTTGTTGTTCGGGGGACGTTGGAGGCACAAGCAGCTTCAAAAACTTGTCTGCTGCTATGACAAGGCTTTTTTGCCGCTGCTCTTTCAACCTGACGTAATTGCCTGTAGGAAAGAGTCCTCAATTTGCCCTTATCAGCACGCACACGTGTGTACTGTGAATCAGCTACATACTTCGTGATTGCCAAGACACTTCATCCTGATCATCGCACAATGTTGATTGCAGTCATGCCTTGACCTAAACACTCCACAATTTGTTGCTTCTCAGCAGCCGACACATCCTTTTTCTTTCCCATTTTGGCAGAAAATGTAGGCTGCTTAATAATGTGAGAGAGCCTTCTTAAGTAGTCTTGCCTTTCATTGGACACACCTGCCAAACTAATTAGCACAGCTGTCTGCAATTGCTTACAGTGATATAAAGAGCCCTGACACACATCACCATCAATGAGTTTAACTGACAAACAAACAAATTCTTCCCTTATCACTCCTAAACACTTTTTGCATAATAATTTGGAACACAGTGTACATGTGCTTTTCCACAAAACACCAGTGGTTCACGTAGTGAATCTTACAGTTCTAACTTGCCAACCGTGGTCTGTATGGAGTTGTTCAATAAAGGGCCCAAAATTAAGATAACATAGATGGGAGAGGTCTCTATGAATAGGAATTCCTAAGTATTTGATACCCTGTGAGGGCCAGGCAAAGGGAAAGTTGGACTGGATGTAATCCTATATGGATTTGGGGAGGGAGACATCGAGGGCCTCAGACTTCGCTGCATTGATTTTAAAATTTGACCATGTAACAAAGTGATCTATTTCAGCCATAACAGCATGAATGGATATATGTGATTGAGTGATATATACTAGGACATCATCAGCAAATAGAGAGCACTTGTACTCGGTGCCTCCCACCTCAATCCACCTAATATTGGGGTTATGGAGAATTGATGAGAGCAGGTGCTCCGTCACTAGGATGTATAAGAGAGGGGACAGAGAACATCCCTGCCTTGTCCCATTGGTGATTGTGAAAGGTGATGAAAATGTTCTGACGCGCCCCCTGGGCCTTGGGACACCCTGAGCCGGACCCTTTTTGGTGGATGCTGGTGGTTGTAGTCTCTGTGGCGGCAACCCGGTTCCGTGGCTCAGGGCAGTCAAACCAGTGGCGGAACTATTTATGTGGTTTTGATGTTTAAATGTCCGACTACGCCACCCGTGGATTGCGGTCAGAGTGAACCGCCGCTCAAGGGCAGACCGCTGAGGCTGGTGTTGTGGGTGCAGCAGAGCGTAGCATAACTCCCCACGGGAGGAGTATAGCCTCAGGGCAGTGTATGCGGAGGATGGGGGTGATGGTGCAGGGCAGCAGCAGTAATGACACGGAGTCAGTGATGCAGTCCAGGGCCTTTACTCACAGTTCTTATTATCCAGACCACGTCTGCTGGTAACGGCTGCCCACGTCGTACTGTGTTCACCAGGTGAGGGGCTCAGACAACTCCCAGATAACTTTGGAGTGCTTCACAGGACCCCCTTTGTGTGTCCTTTGTCTGGCCTTTCTTACCAACCCTTCTGTCCGGCTGCCTCGGGCCTCCTCTTGGTAAACTTGGCGCCAGTTTCCCTGACCCTATGTGGTGCCTTCCTAGCGGGTGTAGCGAGGGGCTGCGCCACATAAATTGTCACAGCCTCCTGTTTCTAGCTGAGGGTCGTTTCCTGCCTCCACTAGTTTCGGGGACCGGTCTCCCCCTTTGGCCTGACCCCTCCACGCAGGTGGATTCGGGCGTGCGGTGGCGACTCGCCCGTCCGCACCCCTAAGATCCCTTCGTTCCTCGTTCCTGGAGCCTTCTCCGCTCCTCTTCCTTCCTTCTCCCTCTTCCAGGCCTGGGCCTCTGTTACTAGGCCCGCCTCCGGAGCAGAGCTCATGCAGAGCCCCTGCTCCCTGCCACTTCTGCTCAGACTTCTCTGCACTAAACTAGGATGGTGCCCACCTTTTATACTCCCTTCTCAATGCACCCAGGAACTGCTTCCTCCCTGCTCCTGCACTACAGGGTTCCCCTTCCTCAGTGTTCCCTCCCCCCACTCCAGCCAGGGACAGGGACTGTCGTGCCCATCTCAGGGGCATATTGGTCGCCCCTGCCCCACGGCAATGTGGTGTAATGCATGCAGGTGTCGGGTCCTGATCCACACTACATCCTTACCTGAGAGTGAGATATCACACCTCTGGGTGAGGTGCAATACCTCTGTAGCAACCGAGCCCTCATGGTGCTACAGTTCCATTTATCTTCAGCCTAGGTGACGTATTGCGATACAGGGCCGTGATTTTGGCTATAAAAGGGTCCCCTAGACCCCTACCCCAAGCTTTTTAAGAGAATCATATATGGCGTGCCAGGAGACTCTATGGAATGCTTTCTCAGCATCCAACGAGAGTATCTAATTACAAATTTTTAACTGCATCTAGCCCAGGAAATACTTTGTGCCTAGTAGCAGGGTCTGCTAGTCAGCGGATTATCCCGGCTGTTAAGCAAGCTACACCACCTGTAGTTTGGACACTTCATTTTTTCAAAGGAAATGCTTCGGGACCACGGGATACTCAGTGAAGAGCATCAGGAGGCACCCCAAGGCATAGGGGCTCGGACTGGCAGTAGGATGCCTTGCGGTGGACAGCCGAGCTTGATCCTTATAAAAGCTTTTTAACTGCAGCAGCTTTAGTGGACGCTACTGGAGCTGGAATTACGCTGCTGCTGGCATGAGACTTGCCCTCCAATAGATCCTTGTAAATGGATTTAAAGTGTATTTATTCAAATTAGAGAGACAATTTAAATTAAAAAGCTTAGAGCTGCCTCCACCACAGGGGGGCTCGCTCGACCCACCAGCGGACAGGCACCAGTATTGGGAGAGGGGGGCTGGCCGTCAGGGTTCACCGCGGCTCTGGCACAAACCCGGCGACACGGAGGTGGCATGGGCAGGAGCGGACTGAACGTGTCGGCTTCTCACTTTTTGGATTTTAGAAGGGCATGACATGCCTATATCTGTGTCTCCCCCTCCTTTTACTCCTTCACCTCTTTTCTTTTCGCATGACTATATGTACTTGTCACTTTTCCATGTGTTAGTTGTGTCTTCTGAGCAGTTTGTCAGCTTTTGGACACCTTTGAAGGTGTTTTCTATGTGTTTCTATGTGTTTTTGTTTGCCTGCCATTGGTTTTAACGGTGTTCGAAGGTGTTCGACAAACAGTTCGACGAACAGTTCGGCGAACACATGGGTGTTCGACTAACCGAACCGAACTCGAACACTATGGGGGTGGCTCAACACTACTGCTGAACAACGAAATTAGGCACATGGGCCAGGCATGGTACGTGTGTTAGCTGACCTCGCCTCAGAGCCGCCACCAGGTTCCGGCCATTGTCACACACAATCATGCCTGGCTGTAGGTTCAGCGGTGTGAGCCACAGATCTGCCTGCTCTTTCTGAGCTGTCCACAACTCTTCAGCATTGTGCGGTTTGTCACCTAAGCATATTAGCATCAGCACAGCCTGTTGCCGCTTGGCCGAGGCAGTGCTGTAGTGCTTCCAGCTTGTGACTGATGTGGTCATTTCGGAGATGGAGGCTGAAGTGGAGGAAGATGCTGAGGAGGCAACCCTGATTAACCTAGGGCCTGCAATCCTTGGCGTCGAGAGGACGTGTTCCGTCCCAAAGTCTGACTGGGTCCCGGCTTCCTCTATGTTAACCCAGTGTGCCCTCAGCGAGATGTACCATCCCTGCCCACCAGCACTTGTCCACGTGGTGTCCGTGGTTAGGTGGACTTTCCTGGTAACTGCATTGTTGGGGGCACGGCTAATGTTTTGTGACTCGTGCTTGTGTAATGCGGGGATGGCACACCGGGAGAAATAGTGGTGGCTTGGGACCGAGTACCGATGGACGGCCGCCGCCAACAGGTTGTGGAATGCTTCCGCCTCCCGAACCTAAAACGCAACATTTCGAGCTCAAGCAGTCGTGAAACATGAGAATATAGTAGTGTGGCCTGTGGGGCGCTGGCTGCATATTTGCGCTTGTGTTCCAAGGACTGGGGTATGGACAACTGAACTCTGCACTGGGACAAGGACATGGATGTGCTTCCTGATGCTGCTACATATTTGAGAGTGTGCAAGGACAGGTGCAGGGCAGGAGGCATCTTCACATGCACCATGGACAGGGGATTGGCTTGCATGCACAACAGCGGAAGAAGCAATGGTGCCTGATCATGCTTTTGGTGGTCAGGCTGGTCGTTTTGCCACCCCTGCTGATGCTGGCCTGGAAGGTGGTGCAAATGGCCTTTTTGGGGTTATCGGCTCAGGAAGACCTAACAGTTGTACTGGCAACTTCCTTTGTGTTGGTGTTATGGGGAACGGTTGCCAGCCTTCTGTTTGCGGTGCTCTGCATCCCTCCCCCTGTGTACTGCTGCCCTCGCTCTCCATGTCCTCCTGCCAGGTTGGGTCAGTTACTATATCATCCACCACCTCATCTTCTACTTCCACACCCTGGTCCTACTCCTGACTTTCTGGCAATTGTGTCTCATCATCGTCCACCTCTTGTGATACTTTCCCACCATCACCTTCGTGTGACCTTGGCTGCTCAAATATTTGGGCATCGCTACACGCGATCTCCTCTTGCCCCGCTTCAAGTCGACCGGGCGAGAGGCCCGAATCTATAAATGGATAAGTGAACAGCTCTTCCGAGTGTCCAAGCGTGGATCAGTTGTCTCCGGGCACTCGGCATGGTGGGAGGAAGGAGGATCCGGGTGAGGAATATGGGGTTTAGACTCACGGCTACTGAGACTTGACCGTGTGGAAGACAGGGTGGTGGTGGTGGTTTAGGCTAAGTGACTGGAAGCATTATCCGTTATCCAAACAACAACCTTTTGACACTGCGCTGGGTTCAATAGTGGTGTGTTGTGGACCCCTAGGAATTGAGACAGGAAGGTCAGGGGAGAATATGTGGGTGTTTGTTGTGGCACAATTTCAGCTTGCCCACGCCCTTGTCCTTGGCCTCTGCATGCACCATCATCATCACGTCCAGTTCCCCGTCTCTTGCCACGTGCCTTGCCCATTTTAAATGGAGGACAGTATCTTCCACGCTCACTACAAATGACTGAGTTTTGAGCGAACTTATATGTGATCCGTGTGACGGAGAAAACAGAGTTTTAAATACCTGGCCTGTGGGTAAGTAGTTTGAACAGCAAACTGGTGTGAATTGCTTCACTGACACACTAAAGGAAATTTTTAATGAAGGTCAGAAATGGCAGTATTGTCTGACAATGTGTATGTGATCCGTGTGACGGAGAAAATGGAGTTTTAAATACCTGGCCTGAAGGTAAGTAGTTTGAACAGCAAACTGGTGTGAATTGCTTCACTGACACACTGAAAGAAATTTTTAATGAAGGCCCGAAATGGCAGTATTTTCTGACAACTTATATGTGATCCGTGTGACGGAGAAAACTAAATTTTAAATACCTGGCCTGTAGGTAAGTAGTTTGAACAGCAAACTGGTGTGAATTTCTTCACTGACACACTGAAAGAAATTTTTAATGGAGGCCAGAAATGGCTGTATTTTCTGACAACGTATATGTGATCCATGTGACGGAGAAAATGGAGTTTTAAATACCTGGCCAGAAGGTAAGTAGTTTGAACAGCAAACTGGTGTGAATTGCTTCACTGACACACTGAATTAAATTTTTAATGGAGGCCAGAAATGGCAGTATTTTCTGACAACGTGTATGTGATCCGTTTTAAATAGCTGAATTTCTAGCGCTATAATATGGAAAGGACCTGGCTGTATTCTGCAGTGCCAACAAGCAAATGGCGCAGAAAAACGGTGTTCTCTGGATTGCTTTTTAAGCAAATAATGAGGATTAAGATCCAAAAAAAAGTATTCCTGGCCCTTGAGACCTGGGCCTTTGTATAGAAATATCTAACAGCATCAGAAGGCAGAATTAGAATGGAGCCTCTTGTGCTATATGCACTGCAGTCTGCTATATACCCTGCCTGCCTGCCTATATACACTGCCTGCCTGATATCTCTGCAGATAGATTAGTTAGTCCTCAAAAGGACTGTTTGTTAAGATGGATATGTGTAATGTATGTTTTTTCTCCCTACACTACCTAATGCAGAAGCAAATCTCTCCCTGACGCAGCAGCACCTCTCCCTACTCTGCCTGATTCCGGAGTGACTGTGATGAGAACAGCGGGGCCAGGTCTGATATAGACCTAATGACGCCTGCGGCATTACAATGAGTGGCAGACAATCTCTGCATGTTGATTGGCAATCTAAAGAGTGCCAAACATGCAGGGAGGGGACCCAAGCTCCCGCCGAGCATCTCAAGCAGTAAGATGCTCGGGCGAGCACCGAGCAGTAGCGAGCATGCTCGCTCATCACTAGTGACAGTTTGTCCAGAAACCATGGGTCTTCATACTGTATTACCATTATAGCTGAGTCACTAAAGAATAGATGATTTCTGTGCACATATTACAGTGCTGTCTATAAGTAAGTATTCCATAAAGAACTCCCTCCTAGCAGGCTCACTACGAGAATAGCTAGAATGAGGTTGCTTAATGGAGGTTCATGTAGACCTTGGTGTGATTACAGACATTCTCCACATAATAAATCCATTCTAACTGGAAAAATAAAAGCAATTACAGTAATACCTAAATTAGAATTGTTGCATGGAGCTTCATCATTTTTTTTGTGCACACAGTAGTGTCTATAAAGATATCTTACAAACAATAACTTCTTCTTAAGTGGCTCACTACAGGAATAAGTTGAATGGAGTTGTTTCGGAGAAATTAAATGGTCTATGTGACTGTAGACTGCCAAAGCGTGACAGCATGAGATATGATTCCCCAGTATTCCCCATGCTAGTCGGAGATTTGTATTATTGCAGTCATGTGCTGACTAGACATGCTTCTCTCAATTCAGTTCTAATGAGAGAAGCCTAACAAGCCAAAGAAGTAACTAACAAGTAGCCAACTAACACAGGGAATAACCCAGAATCCTGACAGTGTGCTGCCGCAATATGTCACAATTTGGCAATCTGCAGTTATATAGCATGACTGCAGACTTTTGTCCAGTCTGGTCAGTTAACCACCTATTGTTAAGTTAAAAAAACATTATGTGGGCCATTTTTTTCTACATATAAAATTAGTTTTAGAAGTATTGCATTCCAATTACTTTTTTCTATTTATTTGAATGCTTTTTAATTCAGTATTGTGATGGGTTGTATACTCTTTTTGTCTAATATTTCCAGCTCTGGTCTGACTTTGTGGGTGCAAGGTAGTCAGTAGTATTTAGCAATAAAGTAAAATAATTAAAGGGAGTCAGCACAAAATAAATATTCAAGCCAGGCACCCAGTGCACTCTTAGCATGGCCAAGTATTGTTTTCCATCCATCTCTGTTTTCCTAACACTGATTACATATATTGGTAGCCAGAATAGGGCCCAGCAAGAGCAATAGAAATGTTACTGAGGAGACAAGCTGAAGCTGCAAGTAGCCCAGCAAGAGGTAGCCCAGCCTAAATCCCAGATAAGGCCACAAGGCATAGACAGAGAAGAATGTATGGAATTGCATTAAAGACCATTGAAGGCCTGCCAGGAAAAACAGAGTTGTGGAGGGGGATGGAACAATGTGTCAAAATGGAGAATGGTGTTGTCCGGGGTGTCTTGGCACAAGCAAACCAAGAGTATAGTTTGGAGTTCTAGTCCATCGGAGAAGAGGATGTGACTTTATCCTGGGTTACCAATTTGATAATGCATTTTCCATCCACCTGTTGAGGAGAGCCATAGGATCAAATACTTAATTAACCTCAACACATAGGAGATTGAGAGAAAAGACCCATAAAGTGTATTATTTCACCTTACATAAGCTTGTTTAGATCAAAATATGGCTGCCATTTCCTGTTTAATCACACCATGCTCTGTTCTGGGAGGAAGCTGCATTCTATAGAAGGACTAGCCAACTACAGAGTGACACATCGCATGGACCAACCCACCCTGATGACCTCATGGACTATGCCCCCTGATGACCTCATGGACGAACCCACCCTGATGACCTCATGGATCACATCTCCCTGTTGACCTCATGGATCACGCCCCCTGATGACCTCATGGATCACGCCCCCCTGAGATCTCATGGACCATGCCCCCTGATGACCTCATGGACCACGCCCCCTGATGACCTCATGGATCTGCTCATGGACTAACCAATGAATACATCTGGTTACCCACATTCACAGGGCTAACCGAGCCCCTATTTACAGTTTATATAAGTCTATGTTCAGGTTGAATAAAGACACTTGGAGCTGTGACATACCTGATCAAGGAGAGCTTACATCCAACTGTGTGTGTCTGATGTTATTCTTTCTTGCATGCACTTGATCATATCCATTAGGCCAGGAGCAGGCAACTAGTGAACATATCAAAATGCTCGACCTAAGAAACCAAGGATTTATCCAAGGGAAAAAAACATCCCAAAGAGATTCAGCATGTGTTGAATGGGGATAAAATAGAGTTCACTGAGAGCGACTGTACTTTTAACACCTTAACGACCTAGGGTCTTTCTGTTTTTGTGTTTTCATTTTTTGCTCCCCTTCTTCCCAGAGCCAGAACTTTTTTAATTTTCGTTCAATATGGCCATGTGAAGGCTTATTTTTTGCGGGACAAGTTGTACTTTTAAACGCCATCACTGGTTTTACCATATTGTGTGCTGTAAAACGGGAAAAAAATTCCTAGTGCGGTGAAATTGCAAAAATAATGCAATTCCACAGTTGTTTTTTGGGTTCTTTATTTACCACATTCGCTGATTGCTAAAACTGACCTGCCATCATTATTCTTCAGGTCATTACGAGTTCATAAACACCAAACATGTATAGGTTCTTTTTTATTTAAGTGGTGACCCGTAGCGTCTCCATCTTTTGGGATCTGGGGCTGGATGAGGGCTTATTTTTTGCGTGCCTGGCTGTAATTTTTATTGATACTATTTTGGGGTAGATCTGATGTTTTGATCGCCCGTTATTGCATTTTATTGCAAGGTTGCAGCGACCAAAAAGACGTAATTCTGGCGTTTAGAATTTTTTTCTTGTTACGCCGATTACGGATCGGATTAATTCTTCTTTTATATTGATAAATCAGGTGATTCTGAACACAGCGATACCAAATATATGTATGTGTTTTTTTTTTTTTAATTATTTTATTTTGAATGGGGCGAAAGGGGGGTGATTTAAACTTTTATATTTTTTTTATTTTTTTCATATTTTTAAAAAATTTTTTTTACACTTTCTGCTTGCTTCAATAGTCTTCATAGGAGACTAGAAGCAGCAGTTGTCCGATTGCTTCTTCTGCATACAGGCTATGAGCAGATTGCTTGTATGCAGCAGAAATGCTCACTTGCTATGAGCGCTGACCACTAGGTGGCGCTCATAGCAATTGAGACATGACAACCACAGGGGTCTGCTGCAGACCCTGGGTTGTTATGCCCACCCATTGGTGACCCACGATCACGTGACGGGGTCACCGATGGGCGGGGCTTAGTATGTGCTTCCCTGAAGCGTGAGTTAAATGCCGCTGTCAGAGATTGACAGCGGCATTTAACTGGTTAACAGCCGCGGGTGGATCGCGATTCCACCTGCTGCTGTTGCGGGCACATTTCAGCTGTAAGAATCAGCTGACATATGCCCAGTTCAGTGCGGGCTCAGCGCCGGAGCCCCCGCTGAACCAGCCTTTCCGACCTGGTGCGTACTATTACTGACCCGGTCAGAGAGGGGTTTTAATATTCTGGGCTGCTTTGTACACCGATTCTGAGGATCTGTAAAATCTAATCATACAATGCAGATAGATAGCAATATAAAAATATTCAAAAGAAATAATCCAATGATCAGAAATAGAAAAAAATTAAGATGATTTAAAATACACTTACATTTTGGGGTGTCTTACTCCAAAACAGACAGTAAAAAATGCATATTAACTTACCCCTTTCCAGTGTTTCTTTACACTTTATGGTCTTGCCATTTATGTCTGAGACAACTAGCCATCCTAAAGATCCTTAATGCCCCACTAACAATTCACTGAACACAATACAAACAGTATATTAGTGCATATACATGTGTACAATAAAAAAATGTAAAGAGTTATTCCCAACATTGAAAGTTATCACTTAACCACATGATTAGAGAAGACTTTCTGAATGGTGGGCGTCTGATCATTTGGATCCACACCAATCCCAAGAATGGAGCTCTCAAATGCCCTAACTGAATACATCTGTGGCTATACATACTGGCCACTGCACCAGTCTTTCTCTATGGCTGTGTTTCCCAAACTCCAGTCTTCATGGCCCTCAACATGCCATGTTTTCAGGATTTCCTTAGTATTGCACCCGCAATGGAATTATTATTAAGGCATTAAAAACTGCCACAGGTTCTTTCACCTTTGCAATACTAAGGAAATCCTGAAGACATCAGGTGTTGGGGGCCGTGAGAGCAGGGTTTGGAAAACACTGCCCTATGGGAATGCCAAGTGATGTACTCAGCTATCACTGGATCTCCTATAGAGAAGGAATGAAATAGTGGCGCAATTCTCCATTCCAAGTTTTTGGGATCATTGCGAGTCACAGTAGTGGACAAATGATGACTTTCAATTTTGGCAGCAACTTTTAAAGAGTCCATAGACCACAGGCTTCATACTCACAAGATCAGGCATCTTTTCTATGTATATTGGCACTGTCAAAACCAATGTTAAAATCTGTACTTGCTGCTCTTCACATGCATCTTAAGTTCTGTAATTTTTGCCAGAAGAAAAAATTCAGAATGCTCCTCTAGTTTTTCCTTTAAATGACTAAAACCTGACGGAAACCAACTGGACTCAAATGTGGTCAATGGTGTTCTTCGGGTATGGTTTATGTCCATCATAGGATTAAAACATATCAGAAATATGTTTCTAGTTGAAGCACTTGCTCGACATAAGATATGCCAGACAACTATATTGAAGAAGTCCAATTTTTTCACAAACAAATGTTCATTGATTGGCCGATTTGACATATTATTTCAATAGAAATGGTCAGTAATTTTTCAATAACTAATTGATGAGTAATGCAAAGAAGTCAATGCAACCTAAAGGTTTCCAGAGGGTTCAAACACATGTGAAGGCTAACATGTACAATGTATCTAGCATTAGATGTCTGAGATGCTGGGCCTGTGTCAGCACCTATTGCACCCGGGCAAGTGCCGGGGCCCTGAACAAACAGGGGGGCCCACTCGCCGTCATGAGATGAGGGGAGGCAGTGCACGTTCTGCGGTAATTCATCTTTACAGACGAGAATGCAAATGAAGAAGCAAGAGCCAACACTTCCGGGATCTTCTCGCTACCTGAGGTCATCTCATCACAATGCTCGCTGCAGTCATCATGATAGCGCCGCAGAGGACCAAACAGATAGGGTGCAGCAGCCGGAAGACGGTAAGCGCTCGTAGAACTGAAGACATGGCCATATACACATAGATAGGGGATTTATATGGAAAGGGGCCCGGGCCCGTATGGGGATGCGGTATTACAGCTGGATGAGTCTTTATGGAGATGCTGAAGTATAAAGGGCTCAATATGGAAATATAGGGCACTTTAATATGATGATGGGGCAGTATAGGGTATCTCTATATAGAAATGGGGAAGTATAAGTGTAGTTTATATGGAAATGGGGCAGTATATGGTGCTCTTTATGCAGATTGGACTGTATTAGGGGATTCTATAAGGAAATGGGCACCATAGGGGGTTGTGTATAGACTTGGAGCAGTATAGGGGGGATTCTGTATGGAAATGGACACTATAGGGAGTTGTGTATGGAGATGGAGCAGTATAGGGGGGATTCTGTATGGAAATGGCCACTATAGGGGGTTGTGTATAGAGATGGAGCAGTATAGGGGGATTCTGTATGAATATAGGCCAGTATAGGGTGCTCTGTATCAAGATGGGTAGGATAGGGCACGCTATATAGAGATGGGGAAGTATACGAGGACTCTTTTTAGAAATGGGGCAGTACAGGGGGCTTAGCATGGCAATTGGTAGCATAGGAACGCTCTTTATAAAGATGGGTCACTAATGGGATCTTTGTGTCGAGATGAGGCAGTGTAGGGGGACTCTGTACGATATGCGGCTGCATAGGGGGCTCAATATGGAGATGGTGCAGTGTTGGGGGTAACTTTGTGGCGATAAGACAGTATGAAGATCGGTCTGAAAGAGGGGGGCGGCTCTCTATGGAGTTGGGGTAGTATGTGAGGATTTGGTGTGGAGATTGGGATGTAAAGGGGGTGCAGATGGATCAATATAGGGAGTCTGTGACTGAAGATTGGGCAGTATGGGGATCAGAATGGAGAAGGGGCCACATTGGAAGGACAGTGTAAAGAACAGGCTCAGTAATGAGTAAGGGAACAGTGTGAAGAGGGGACTCAATATGGAATGAAAGCATAGTGGGGGGCAGCATTGGGGGAAAACAATGTGGAGGTCATAGTCCATAAAGAAGGAAGGTGTTTGGAGTATATCCCATAATAGAGGAAAATGTGGCAGTATTATTTCACCAGGGCATACAGCATGGTGGTAGTCATAGTAAAAAAAAAAAGGGGAACAATACGATGGGAATATATTATAAGAGGGGACAGTGTGGACACTATGTAACATAAGAGACAATGTGGGGTAATTTTTGTGCAAAGAGCACAGTGAGGGGCAATTATTTACTCCGGGGCACAGTGTAGGCACAGCATGGGTGGTCATATTTATTCTATACTGTACTATACCTATTTCTCTCTGCCATATCTGTGCATCATGAATCGTGGCTTGTGTTAAAGGGGTCCACTGAGACTCTTTTGCCCGGGGCCCACAAAAACCTGGAGCCAGCCCTGCTGAGATGCTAGAGTGAATTGACATGATTTAGTGAATAAATCAGATTTGCCCAACATTTGTATGTCCTTTGAAGCATACCAATTGTCCCATGTAAAACAGAGGAAAAAAAGCAAAGCACAAGTATAATACTAGGAATGTTTGTGTTGCTATAGAGGCGGATAAAAAAGCTCATATTCATGTTCTGTATATAATCAATAACTTAGTCTCATTCATAATTTTCCCTTTTCTTAACATAGTTTTAAATTAGATATTTATAACACCAACATTTCTGCTGTGACAGAACACAGTAATTTCCACCTAAATATTTCTTTGCTTTCTTAGGCATTATTTGTTACATTTTCTTCTTTATAATATTTGCAAGGCTTTTTAGTGCAGCAGGAAAGTTGTTTTTATTCAAAATATACTGTTCATGGTCTTATGAGAGATATACAGTACTAAAATTGAAATGTCTGCTTAAATGCGATAAGCCCCCTGAAGATTTTAAATTTCTTTCATTAGTATTATTTTGATTAAATTTACCATCCATGTCCATGACTAACAGAAAAAGATTATCAAATCTTTTGAAATTTGAATTCACCAGCTTGAAATTTTCTAAAAAATATTAGATTCACAGTTAATTGATTTGCAGTTAATTACAAGTATTACTAAGCCTTTAACTGTCCTGAAAAGATGCGTAATAATCTGAGGTCCCCCTAGGATTGTAAAGAACATCTTTAAGAACTATTTATGCAAACAAAGAGTTAATATTGTCCTTGTGACTTCAATATATTGGCTATGGGTAAAACTGATAATAACTGGTGGAAACGAGCAGCCTGTTTTATGAACTGCACAGACACTTTTATCATACTTTATAATATAAAAGAAAGTTCCAAGAACTATCCCTCTTAGTGTTGTGTCATCAGGCAAACAATTCTGTTGCTGCACATAAAAATAAAAAAAAAGGATATCTGAATTTCCTTTGAGTGGGCCAAATACAAATTCCCCTGCCTCTGCCAACAGTCCCTTATCCACCCTAATCTAGGTGAACATTAGAGATATTCATTTACAATTTGAAATTGCTGGCTTCACCAAATTTTCCCATACAATCCTATTTGCAGTCAATACATTTGTCAGGGATCATAATACTGCAAAGCCTCCATTTGCCCTGAAAATATGTGTATAATAGTCTGAGGTCTCCTAGCTGTGTAATAAACCCATTATGAGCTCTGTAACATAAACACAGCATTTTTAATATCCAAGTGACCTCAACCTGTCTGGCTAGGTGTAAGAAATACAAAGCGATGGTAAGCAGCAGCCTATTTAACAACACAATGCAGATTCAGACTTCTCAAGCTACTTAAATAGTGTGAAAGGTCCAATAAGTATTCCTGTTTGGGGACAGATGTCTGCCTTACTGGTGTTTATACACAGGCAATGCAAACAGAGGAAAGCATAATCTTTTCACATGGGGAGTGCAAAAATATCCCTGTTTGGGGAGCATGAAGTTCTTTGCTTAAAGAAGTACCAATAGCTTCTTCACAAGACATCTAAAAGTGATCCATTTTTTGTAGAGACAGAACAGGATTAAGCTAATAACTAGGGACTTTATAGCTGTCCAAAAATTATCACTTTTTTTTAGGAAGCAAAAACAGGCTAGCTGTTTTCAAAATGAAGAAGCTGTAACCAAGCATTTCTAAAATTTAAACCTATTTTTGGAATTGCTTCATGTTTGTGTATTGTCAAGACAGTACAATTCTCAAAATAAGAATTATCTAACACTAAAATACACAGTGGACAGCTGGGAGATGTGTGACTGGTGTGACAGTGGCAAAAGCCACATGATAGATAATTAGGGAAGGAGATGTGGGGCAGTGTAGAGCCAGTAACTTCATCCCTAGCAGAAAAGAAAAGATGCTGGCAGCACCAGTGACAGACTTTGTGGGGTTGATCATTGATATGATTGCTGCATTTGAAAAGCAATTAGATATATTTTTTATTCATTAATGCCCTAGAAAGCAGCAAAGACAAAACAATATTTATTTTTACAGAAAAAAGAAAACTGAAGTTAATGTCAGTCAAAGATGGTGTACTTGCTTATCACAAGAGACTGTTCTGAGTGATTGCATTTCTTGTGCAAATATTTTTGTGAAGGGTGAATAATTGATTTTTATAAATGCAAAAGAAAATTCCTCAAAATCCAAATATTTAACGGTGACTGTCTACTTCACAGAGTGTGTGTCGAAAACATTTTTTTTTTGCATGTAAATTTTACTATTCAAATTTTTCATTTGTACATGCCACACCAATACAGCACCCTGCGGCTAGCTTTTTGGACAAGTACCTAATTAGCATTTGTTATCATGTCATTTTTTGGGAAGGTGGTTGGGTTTTGTTGAAAAATATAGAAAAAATATATTTAAAAAATGTAGACATTTGACTGTGCACGTCTGTTTACGCACACTTATTTTACTAGTTTAAGTTGATAACCAGACATGGCACATCTATGCTGTGGCCTGCTGCCACATTTTGCTTTCTGTACATGTACTGAGCTATTTAGCATTTCTTGTTATGTCTATTTTTGTGAAAGGTTCAAAAAATGGGGTTTGACACATTCTCAAAAGTTAATTATATGTTCAAAATCTATAAGAAAACTAATAAAAAAAAGCATATCATGGCTAAGAATGTGGGAATCACTAGCAGCAAAAGCAGCAGCAGCAGAAGCGCCATAGCCATTCACATCAGCTGTCCGGGTAGTAGTGCTACAAATTGCAGGCAACAATTGGCATGTTTTGACCATAGCAAGCTTATTAGTGTGCAGGATGCAGATGGTGTTACGGAATAAGGAATGCCAAATCACTTGTCTCAGTCACAGTAGGATGATGTTACCTCTCACACCGACACCATCAGTTTAAGTCCGTGTTTTGCAAAGAAAAGTCTGCCTGATCAGAAATAACTAAGAGGGTTAAAATCTATTTTTGGATATTTTTTAATAAAAGAAAACACAAAAAGTTTGTCAGTATGCTGTTTTATTAAATGGTGAAGTAACTTTTATGTTACTAAAGTAGTGTTTGTGCTTGCTAAAGAGCATCAAAGGGATTGGATAGAGTTAAAGGAGAGAGAGAATATAGTGTTACACATGTATTTTCAGGGAAATAGGAGGCTTGTCAGTATTGTGATTTGTGGTGAATCGTTTTGATGCAAATCAAATTTTAAAGAAAAATTCACCAAACTTATAAAAGTTAAACTTCAAACGATTCAATCATCTCTAGTGACTAGATATTCCCCATCAATGCTAAGTCTATATTCTTTCTCAAAAGGCAGGGCAATACAGGTGGTTCTGCATCTATTGTGGTGTACATGGACATGTCGGATTTGAGTTTTCACACAAATTATTAACTAGACTCATCATCAGTTAGCCTTTTACACACCAGAGAGAACACAAAGAGAGGAGGTATAGTAAAAAGAGTAGTAGATGAAAATGATGATTATGGCAAGTATTGACTTATGAATGGAGGTGCCTATTCGAAAGACAATTGCAAGGTGAACAAGGAGTACAAATTGAGCTTTCCTCTTTTTCCTGGTCTTTACTTTGCCAGTATGAGCAGGTGATTCAGTTTCATGTGCTGATGGAGAGACACAGTGTCACGTTGCTGTTGTTTGACAACCCGGGACCAGGGGCTCCTACCCTGTCCCTAACACTTGGAGTACCATATCTATCCCTTTTCCCCAGGTTATTTCAGATGGGGAAGATGCTGGGGCTACATACCTTTCTGTTCTCCTGATTCAGCCCTTATCTTTCCTCTCCCCAACCCAGGGAAGTGGGGAGGAATAGTGTATGTACTGTATATACACAAACCAGATGAACAAGGAAGGACATACAGGGACAAATGAAAATATCAAACATATAAAATATATACTCACAGCCAACAGTGAGAAACGCTAAAGGGATTATGAAGGTAATCAAAAATAGAAGAGGATGGGACTATGCACACAACCAAAACTCCAAGCAAAAGTCACAGAAAAACTCTCCTTAAACGCCTCTACCGAACATCAACACCTCCACTCCACTCCTCACCAGGCTATACAAGACATAACACTGGCAATCCAAGATAGCCAGAGCAGAGACTATATTGGAGAGGGGAGTGGCTGATGCTGCACAGCTGAGAATTTCCAAATAGAAGCTACAGAGACTCAAAGATGAGCAGATTAACTCCTGCTCTGCTGAAAGAAACTAGCACCATTTAATATGAGGGAGAAGTTCTTCAATTCAATGCAGGAATATTTTTGTTACAGACACCACACGTACCCATTATAACCTATGGTGCTGCACACATGTCCATGTGTTTGTATGGACCTTGTGTCTGTGCAAACCATATGGAGACATGTCCGATTTTTACCAGCAGCAAGGATGACAAGGGCCAATACAAGTCTATGGGTTAATGTAAAACTTAAACAGCAAATGGATGGCATTTGTGTGCCATCCGTGTGCCCTCCGTGTGCTGTTTAACATTGCAAAGTATAGGAGAAGCTTTGGAATAGATTTTTCTTAAGCCACATAGGAAAAAAAAAATATGGCACACAGATGGTACACTGATGATACACTGATGACACAATGATGGCTCATTGAATGGCACACGGTTCCAAACCACTAATGACATTGGTACCATTTTTTCGGGTACTAGTACTATATGGACGTGTGATGGGGGCTAATGGTGAATTTTCTGCTCTGAGGGCCTCTCTCCAGTCTGTAAATCCCAAAAATGGCTGCTGCTTTTCTTACTTCAGCTTTTAAACAGGCTTTGATGGTCCCTACTAATGGGCTGCACTAAACCAAGTGATGTGATTACTGTAAAGCATGAGAAAGTCTATATGGCTGTTTTTGAGATATTGTGAGCCTTCACTGGCTGGTGCAGTCTTCGGCAAAGTATAAAATGGCACCAGACTTTTTTGGACGGTTTTATTTGAATTGCAAATTGTTTGAATCTGCTGGTACATGCATATTTCAACAAATTCTACTCTAAATCTATTCACAGCTAATCAATTTGCTAATCTCAACTGATACATGAAATTTAACTTCATATGTTACAGTGCGCTTAGGTAGCCTCACAGTAATATGGGGAAACATTTCCCTCTTACCTCACTTAGCTATATTCCTGCATAAATAACAATGACATATCAGAACAGAAATAATAGACCATGTACAAAGGTATGAGGCATTTATGCATCTGTACATCTGCACCAATGATACCTGAATGTGTCACAATCTTGTTTCTCAAAGCAATTCTGGCCTCATGTGTGACTTCATGTAAAATTGGAAGCACTGAGGGACAAAATAGAAGAGAGTTTTTGAATTCTAACAATGGGATAAAATATTATTGCCCAGCACAAATATCAATATGCTATTACAAACTCACAGTAGAAGTAGACATAATTGAAATTAAAAATCTAGTCTGATTTTAAAAGCAAATTAAAAAGACTCCCACTGACAAAATTTCTTATTAATCAAAGAAATGTTGTGGCTTCATTACACAACCTATAAAACTGTTACCACATATGCAGAAATATGATTACAAAAATTATTTAGCTGATGTTTAGATTATATATTTCTAAAGAAAACTAATGAAACAAACTGTCATAAAAAGTGTTAATTATGATTTTTGTATATATATATATATATATATATATATATATATACATATATCTATATATAAAATATGTATATATATATATATATATATATATATATATATATATACACTGCTCAAAAAAATAAAGGGAACACTCAAATAACACATCCTAGATCAGGATGAATGAAATATTCTCATTGAATACTTTGTTCTGTACAAAGTTGAATGTGCCGACAACAAAATCACACAAAAATCATCAATGGAAATCAAATTTATTAACCCATGGAGGCCTGGATTTGGAGTCATCCCCAAATTTAAAGTGGAAAAACACACTACAGGCTGATCCAACTTTGATGTAATGTCCTTAAAACAAGTCAAAATGAGGCTCAGTATTGTGTGTGGCCTCCACGTGCCTGTACGACCTCTCTACAATGCTTGGGCATGCTCCTGATGAGGTTGCGGATGGTCTCCTGTGCGATCTCCTCCCAGACCTGGACTAAAGCATCTGCCAACTCCTGGACAGTCTGTGGTGCAACGTGACGTTGGTGGATGGAGCGAGACATGATGTCCCAGATGTGCTCAATCGGATTCAGGTCTGGAGAACGGGCAGGCTAGTCAATAGCTTCAATGCCTTCATCTTGCAGGAACTGCTGACACACTCCAGCCACATGAGGTCTGGCATTGTCCTGCATTAGGAGGAACCCAGGGCCAACTGCACCAGCATATGGTCTCACAAGGGGTCTGAGGATCTCATCTCGGTACCTAATGGCAGTCAGGCTACCTCTGGCAAGCACATGGAGGGCTGTGCGGCCCTCCAAAGAAATGCCACCCCACACCATTACTGACCCACTGCCAAACCGGTCATGCTGAAGGATGTTGCAGGCAGCAGATCGCTCTCCATGGCGTCTCCTGACTCTGTCACATCTGTCACATGTGCTCAGTGTGAACCTGCTTTCATCTGTGAAGAGCACAGAGCGCCAGTGGCAACTTTGCCAAACCTGGTGCTCTGTAGCAAATGCCAAGCATCCTGCACGGTGTTGGGCTGTGAGCACAACCCCCATCTGTGGACGTCGGGCCCTCATACCACCATCATGGAGTCGGTTTCTAACCATTTGTGCAGACACATGCACATTTGTGGCCTGCTGGACATCATTTGCAGGGCTCTAGCAGTGCTCCTCCTGTTTCTCCGTGCACAAAGGCAGAGGTAGCGGTCCTGCTGCTGGGTTGTTGCCCTCCTACAGCCCCTTCCACGTCTCCTGGTGTACTGGCCAGTATCCTGGTAGCACCTCCAGCCTCTGGACACTGTGCTGACAGACACAGCAAACCTTTTTGCCACAGGAGTCCGTCTCATGCTACCATGAGTGTGAAAGCACAACCAACATTCAAAAATGACCAAAACATCAACCAGAAAGCATTGGTACTGAGATGTGGTCTTTGGTCCCCACCTGCAGAACCCCTCCTTTATTGAGGGTGTCTTGATAATTGCCAATAATTTCCATCTATTGTCTATTCCATTTGCACAACAGCATGTGAAATTGATTGTCAATCAGTGTTGTTTGATTTCACAGAAGTTTGAATCACTTGGCGTTATATTCTGTTGTTTAACTGTTCCCTTTATTTTTTTGAGCAGTGTATATATGTATATATATATATATATATATATGTATATATATATATATATATATATATATATATATATATATACAGTACAGACCAAAATTTTGGACACACCTTCTCATTTAAAGATTTTTCTGTATTTTCATGACTATGAAAATTGCACATTCACACTGAAGGCATCAAAACTATGAATTAACACATGTGGAATTATATACTTAACAAAAAAGTGTGAAACAACTGAAAATATGTCTTATATTCTAGGTTCTTCAAAGTAGCCACCTTTTGCTTTGATGACTGCTTTGCACACTCTTGGCATTCTCTTGATGAGCTTCAAGAGGTAGTCCCCGGAAATGATTTTCCAACAATCTTGAAGGAGTTCCCAGAGATGCTTAGCACTTGTTGGCCCTTTTGCCTTCACTCTGCATTCCAGCTCACCCCAAACCATCTCGATTGGGTTCAGGTCTGGTGACTGTGGAGGCCAGGTAATCTGGCGTAGCACCCCATCACTCTCGCTCTTGGTCAAATAGCCCTTACACAGCCTGGAGGTGTGTTTGGGGTCATTGTCCTGTTGAAAAATAAATAATGGTCCAACTAAACGCAAACCGGATGAAATAGCATGCCGCTGCAAGATGCTGTGGTAGCCATGCTGGTTCAGTATGCCTTCAATTTTGAATAAATCTTCAACAGTGTCACCAGCAAAGCACCCCCACACCATCACACCTCCTCCTCCATGCTTCACGGTGGGAACCAGGCATGTAGAGTCCATACGTTCACCTTTTCTGCATCGCACAAAGACACGGTGGTTGGAACCAAAGATCTCAAATTTGGACTCATCAGACCAAAGCACAGATTTCCACTGGTCTAATGTTCATTCCTTGTATTCTTTAGCCCAAACAAGTCTCTTCTGCTTGTTGCTTGTCCTTAGCAGTGGTTTCCTAGCAGCTATTTTACCATGAAGGCCTGCTGCACAAAGTCTCCTCTTAACAGTTGTTGTAGAGATGTGTCTGCTGCTAGAACTCTGTGTGGCATTGACCTGGTCTCTAATCTGAGCTGCTGTTAACCTGCGATTTCTGAGGCTGTTGACTCGGATAATCTTATCCTCAGAAGCAGAGGTGACTCTTGGTCTTCCTTTCCTGGTGTGGTCCTCATGTAAGCCAGTTTCTTTGTAGCGCTTGATGGTTTTTGCAACTGCACTTGGGGACACTTTCTAAGTTTGCCCAATTTTTCGGACTGACTGACCTTCATTTCTTAAAGTAATGATGGCCACTCGTTTTTCTTTACTTAGCTGCTCTTTTCTTGCCATAATACAAATTCTAACTGTCTATTCAGTAGGACTATCAGCTGTGTATCCACCTGACTTCTGCACAACACAACTGATGGTCTCAACCCCATTTATAAGGCAAGAAATCCCACTTATTAGACCTGACAGGGCACACCTGTGAAGTGAAAACCATTTCCGGTGACTACCTCTTGAAGCTCATCAAGAGAATGCCAAGAGTGTGCAAAGCAGTCATCAAAGCAAAAGGTGGCTACTTTGAAGAACCTAGAATATAAGACATATTTTCAGTTGTTTCACACTTTTTTGTTAAGTATATAATTCCACATGTGTTAATTCATAGTTTTGATGCATTCAGTGTGAATGTACACTTTTCAAAGTCATGAAAATACAGAAAAATCTTTAAATGAGAACGTGTGTCCAAACTTTTGGTCTGTACTGTATATATATATATATATATATATATATATATATATATATTTATATATATAATACTGTCATTTCAGAATGTTAATTGAATCATTTCAGTTCTCCTTAGGTTCAAAAGAATAATAATTTCTAATCAAGTATTGATTTTATTAGTTCAAATGTTTTAGGTTTTTTTTTTCCACAACATTTTATGAAGGTGGTCATAACTATAAATATCTGGGTAACTTTCTATTTCCGAAAATATTATTTTAAGGGTAGATTAGAATTTGAGGGTCCTTTGTATAGAACCTGTACATCAGTTCATGCTGCCCAAACCATGGCTATCATGAATTAGAGCTGTATGATTGCAGTCCTAAGTAATTTTTCTGAAACCAGCGTTTTGGATTACTCCTTCATCATGGTGGCAATTCAAAATGTGTAGTGTTGTACAGTTTACATGGCATGTGGGGTGGATATATGCATGTTTTAATCACATAAAATATAGAAATAAATATTTTTAATGGATTCCTGTTACTGTATACCTGTATTCTAATGACTTGTTCTATTGGTGGATGCTGTTAAATTCTCCATGCTTGTATCCTTAAGCACCAACAAGCAACATATGGGTGAGCTGACAACTCGCACCTTCTTTCTATGTACTGTATAATGTTATGTTACAATATTATCAAGATTTAACAACCTTATATTTCCTGAAAATACACAACCTGATTGTTACAGTCTTACCCACATATTTACACTTAAGTCCAACCTAATTTGTTTGCAACAAGCAAACATATGTGTACTAACAAAAGTGACATAAGATAAACAATCTCATATGTCATAAAAAAATACAATATATAATTTGCACTAGAAAGACAAGAGATCATACCACTTGCCAACCCTTTACTTAACAGCAGATTATGAAAGAAGAGAGGAAAAAACATTGAGACACAATTTCAAGCCTAATTTTACTACTCAGTTGAAGAAAGAACAGCAGCTGCTAGCTAACAGTACAAACTTACTACTTACTTGCGGAGCTTGGCCGTCTATTTGTAGTGGCCAGGACTTGCTACTGCACATCCTATTCAATTCAATAGAAGGTGGATGTGCAGTACCCCGTGGCAGCAATTACAAAGTAGACGGCCAAGATACCAGTAGCATCTGATCGGCTGGGGTGCCAGGTGTTGGACCCCAGCCGATCAGACATTGATGCCCTATCCTAATGTTAGGGCATTAATGCAAAAGTAGTGGACAACCGCTTTAAATTAGTCAAGACGGCTTGGACTTTCATTTGTTCATACTTTATTGACCGTAGCTTAATAAATTCCACAACGATTTATAAATGCATGAAACATGAAAATAAGAAACTTTGTAATTCATCTTATCAGAAAAAGTGCTTCTTTCTCTGCCAGAATTGATCAGTCATTATCAAAATTCTTAATTCTGAGGTAAAATCTATATTCAGAGAAGGCATACTTTCCCATTACTGAGATAGGAGATGGCAGGTGCTACTGATACAATTCTGTCTAGATAGGAGGGAGCCGGTGGTGGTGGCTCCCACATTTTTGGCATAATATTGAGTTTTTTTTTCTGACATAACCATGTCTGTTGCAGTGCCATCTTTTTTTTTAACATACATTTTGAACTCACATATAATGTTAATTTTTTTTGCAACATGATGCTATGTAGGGTACACCTGATGGCCAAGAAGGGATTGCAACAGCAGCCTGCATGTGATGTTAGTGTGTCATGCACGTATCTCCATTTTGACAACTTAAACGGTTGTGACAAAACAAATCTGCACAGTTAAATGTCTTGACTTAGTATCATAATTAGTGTTGAGCGAGCATGCTCGACCCTGCTCGGTACTCGCCCGAGCATCTCACTACTCGGGATGTTCGGCAAACACCGAGTATTTTCGGGTTACTCGGGCGGGAGCTCGGGTCTCCGCCCTGCATGTTTGGCGCTCTTTACAGAGCCAATGAACATGCAGGGATTGCCAGCCAGTCACTGTAATGCCGCAGCCATGTTGGTTGTGGGCATTACAGTGATTGGCTGGCCACACAGCGTCACCTCGAGTATTTAAAAACGGGTGCCGCCATCTTGGACACAGTCGCTCCGGATCAGACAGTGTAGGGAGAGTGCTGCTGAGCCAGGGAGAGATTTATACTGCAAAATAGGTAGTGTAGGGTCTCTAAAGCCTGCAAAATCAAACAAACAGTCCTTCTGAGGACTAATATCCATCCCAGATATCAGGCAGGCAGGCAGGCTGTATAGGAAACGCAGTGGTTATACCAACAAACACTGCATTACAGTCCTGTGTGCTGCTGCTGCTCAAATTGCTAGACTTAGTCCCAGGTCTCAGGGGCCAGGAAAAATCCTTTTTTTTTCATCTAAATCCTCCTTTTTTTTTTTTCCTCAGTCAGACTGTACAAATACCCGTCTTATTAACCTTTTGGTATTCCCCCCCCACCCAAAAAAATTGAGTGTGTCTGTGAGTGATCAGACCCAAATATATCTGTTTAAAAGAGTCTGGTTTCGGCCAGATAACTAGAACTGTGGTTTTGCAGTTCCACAGTTCAAATTTGATAGGAAAACAGTTTCAGTTTCGTTTTTAAACGTTTTATTGTGAGCCCATAAAAGTGGCTTAATACCTCTGACCAGGTTGTTGACAGCAGTGACCTGGGGGTCAGAAATGCTTCCTGGGGCGATCACCATGCTGTCCCCATGTCATTTGAGCACTGTCACTATCGTTTTGGGCACTTTTTAGGCTTTCTACAGGCTGCCGAGGGAGCCGCCGCAAAAATGCTCTGGTCTCCCATAGACTAACATTGGGCTCGTTGCTCGGGTCGAGCACCCGAGTATCACGGTGACCTCGGCCCAAGCTTTGAGCACCCGAGCATTTTAGAGCTCACTCAACACTACTGTCCACGTGTTTATGGTTAGGCGGTCCTTCCCAGTAAGTGCACTGGGGAGGGCACGGGTAATGTTGTGGGACCCGTGCTTGTGGAAGACGGAGGCGTTACCGGGAAATATAGTGGCGGCTGGGGACCGAGTATGGACACCCGTCTGCTGCCGGCATGAGGTTGTGAAAAGCTTCCACCTCCACGAGCTTAAAAGGTCATATTTCAAGTGCAAAAAGCTGCCCAGAAATCTGGCAGTTTAGTGTTGCAGCCTGTGGGTGGGAGGGTGGCTGGCTGCATACTTGCACTTGCATTACAAGTAACAGAAAACTAAGCAGATGGTGGCCTCTATCATCATCATGGTCTCACCTCGGCACTATGAGCACTATGTCCTGCTGTACCTGGCAGGACACAAAAATATGGCGAAGGCCCCCAACCACCAGATGCCTATTTGAACCTGGCCGGACACAACAATATAGGTAATCCTTTTTTTGTTATTATTTCATGAATTTCATGAAATAATTAAAAAAAAAATAAGTGGGGCTTCGCCTTATTTTTGTGTCCAGCCAGGTACAGCAGGCAGGAATGGGCTGCCCCCAACCACCAGCTGCCTATTTGTACCTGGCCGGACTCAATAATATAGGGAAGCCCTTTTTTTTTTTAAATTATTTCATGAATTTCATGAAATAATTAAAAAAAAAAATATGTGGGGCTTCGCCCGATTTTTATGTCCAGCCAGGCAGCTGGGGGCCTGGAATCCGCAGCGCAGGGAGGCCCAAGCATTCTGGGCTCCCCCCGCTGCAAATTGCAGTCCACAGCCACCCCAGAAAATGGCGTGTTCAAAGAAGCACCATCTTCTGGCGCTGTACCCAACACACCAGGGCCCTGGTGCGGTGGCTCACTGGGTAATAAAGGGGTTAGGGCCAGCTAGGTATTATCAGCTAGCCCTAAGCCCGAAATTCATGGGGTCACGCCAATATTAGACATGACCGCCATGAATTTTTAGTAAAGTATTTAAAAAAACACAACACCCAGAATAAAGTCCTTTAATTGAAATAAACACACAATTTTTTAATGTTCTAAATTAAACCATACTTACCATCACACCCATTCCAGCTGAAGCCAATGTCTTCTGCAATAAAAGTAAAATAATAAAGCAACATCATCCTTACCTTTCCATGGTTCCCACGACAGCTTCAGCTCTGCTACATGGACATGGCAGGCTGGATCGCAGCCGAAAGCTGCTATCCAGCTTGCCATGCCGCAGACAATGAGAAGCGCAGGCATGCTTGCGCTCCTCAGTGTCTGGCTGTGACGGCATCCAGATGAGCCGAGGTCATGTCCAATGAACTCAGCTCACCTCATGCACGTCACTGACAGCGTGGGAAAATTCTCCTGTGCTCAGCGCTTGAGCAGGAGAATTATCCCACGCAGGAATGGCATTGAGATGACAGGCTGGATGGCAGCTGAGCGCTGCCATCCAGCATGCCATCCTTCATAGACACTGCAGAGCGCAGGCAATTCTCCCACGCTGTCAGTGACGTGCATGAGGTGAGCTGAGTTCATTGGACATGAGCTCACCTCATGCACGTCACTGACATTGTGGGAAAATTCTCCTGCGCTCAGCGCTTGAGCAGGAGAATTATCCCACGCAGGAATGGCATTGAGATGACAGGCTGTATGGCAGCTGAGCGCTGCCATACAGCATGCCATCCTTCATAGACACTGCAGAGCGCAGGCAATTCTCCCACGCTGTCAGTGACGTGCATGAGGTGAGCTGAGTTCATTGGACATGAGCTCACCTCATGCACGTCACTGACAGCGTGGGAAAATTCTCCTGCGCTCAGCGCTTCAGCAGGAGAATTCTCCCACGCTGGGATGGCATTGAGATGACAGGCTGTATGGCAGCTGAGCGCTGCCATCCAGCATGCCATCCTTCATAGACACTGCAGAGCGCAGGCATGCTTGCATTCTGCAGTGTCTCTGAAGGATGACAAGCTGGATGGCAGCGCTCAGCTGTGATCCAGCCTGTCATCTCAATGCCATCCCAGCGTGGGAGAATTCTCCTGCTCCAGCGCTGAGTGCAGGAGAATTCTCCCACGCTGTCAGTGACCTGCATGAGGTGAGCTGAGTTCATTGGACATGAGCTCACCTCATGCACATCACTGACAGCGTGAGAAAATTCTCCTGCGCTCAGCGCTTCAGCAGGAGAATTCTCCCACCCTGGGATGGCAACGAGATGGTAGGCTGGATGGTAGCAGAATGCTGCCATCCAGCTTTTCATCCTTCAGAGACATTCCCTGCGCTCCGCAGTGCCTCTGAAGGATGGCATGCTGGATGGCAGCTTTCTGCTACCATCCAGCCTGCCATCTAAATGCCATCCCAGCGTGGGAGAATTCTCCTGCTCAAGCGGTGACGTCATTTGCCGGCACCTCTTGAGTAGGAGAATTCTCCCACGCTGTCAGTGACGTGCAGGAGGTGAGCTGTGTTCATTGTACATGAACTCGGCTCATCCGGATGCCGTCACAGCCAGACACTGAGGAGCTTCACTGAGGAGCTTCTCAGTGCCTGCGGCATGGTAAGCTGGATGGCAGCGTTCTGCTGAGACCCAGCATGTCATGTCAATGTAGCAGAGCTGAAGCCGTCCTGGGAACCATGAAAAGGTAAGTATTAGGTTGGTTTATTATTTTACTTTTATTGCAGGAGATCATTGGCTTCAGCTGGAATGGGCGATACGGTAAGTAGAGTTTAATTTAGAACATTAAAGTATTGTGTCTTTATTTCAATTAAAGGATTTTATTCTGGTAGTTGGTGTTTTTTTTTCTTTCACTATGGGGTTAGTAATGGGGGCGTCTTATAGACGCCTCTCCATTACTAACCTGGGCTTGATTTCAGCTGGCATTATAAGCTGACATCAACCCCAGCCCTATTACCCCACTGCCACCGCTACAGGGCAGTGGGAAGAGCAAAGCTAAGTGCCAGAATTGGCACATACTATGGATTCGCAATTTCTGGATGGCTGACGGCTGGTGTTTCTAGCCTGGGAGGGGGCCAATATTCATGGCACCCTTCCTTGTCTATTAAAATCAGCCCCCAGCTGTCTGCCTAGCCTTTGCTAGTTATTAAAATAGGGGAGACCCCACGTCATTTTTTTTTTGGGTCCCCCATTTTAATAGCTAGTAAAGGCTAGGTATTCAGCTGGGGGCTGATATTACTAGCCTGGGAAGCACCGTGGGTATTACCCCCTTCCCAGGCTTCAAACATCTGCCCCAGCTGTCTGCTTAACCTCCGCTAGAGACTAAAATTACGGGGGGACCCCATGCCAATTTTTTTAATAAATCCTTTATTTTAACACTAAATGACAAGTACAGTAACCAACACTGTCACTGTACTTATTATATATGTAACTGACATGTTTCTATCTGTCTAATCTATGTGTGATGCTCTATTCTTTCTGTTCTAAATTGTCGGGTACCGGTGTATGCCGCTAATGAATTGCCGGCCGGCTTTTTTAAAGAGATGGGTGCATGAAAATCAGAGGGCACTAGTGTGTTCTGAGTGCCCTGCTATGTTTTTCATGCACCCTTCTATATACCCTGCCTGCCTGTCTGCCTATATATTCTGCCTGCCTGACATTTAATTGAGCACTGTTGCCATCTATTTGGGCAATTTTTGACCTTCTGCAGACCGCCGAGGGGGACCGCCAGAAAAATGCTCGAGTTTCCCATAGACTTACATTGGACTCGTTGCTCGGGTCGAGCACCCGAGTATTCCAACATGCTCGACCCGAGCTTCGAGCACCCGAGCATTTTAGTGCTCGCTCATGACTAATCATAATGTTACTTTAAGATTTTGTGTTAATTAAATTCATTCCCTCAACCCAAAAAAGATAACACAACAACAAATGCCAGGTAGCTACATGGCTTCCAAATGCGGCAACAGCCCTCATTATAGTTGTCGGGTGTACGTTTGTCAAATTACATTAGTAAAACAGTTATACTTAACATAAACCTTTTTTGTATTTTTTATGTTTTTTTTAACTAAATTCTTCTCTATGCACAAAAAATCCTTAATCCTAAAAAAATATGTTGCTAGGTATTTGCACGGAAACAAAAGTGGGGCAACAGCCAGCAGAAATGTTGCAGCACTTATAGTTATTAAATTGTATTAGCAAAACATTTCGTGCATAAGACGTTAAACTTTTTTTGCATATATTTCTTTTAATTATCCCGACTTGAAAGAAATCTGGCATAACCCAAAAGCCGATGACTCTCTGCATTATAATACATTTCAACTGAATGTGCATCCAAGAATGCTCATCCAGCTGAATTAGGTGCTGGCATTGGTGGGTCCACTTCCTGCAAGTGCTTGAACATGGTCACACCCTCTGCAACCGTGATTGCTATGCTCCTGGCACTGACTAATACTATGTTACATACCATGATTGAGCTTAGGTGCCATTGTATTCTTTTGATAGGTCGATTTATTTCTAAGCATTCCACTACTAATGCTTTGTGATCGCTTTTACTATCTGACATACTTCCACTCTGTCATAGAAATAACTAAAATCCATAAAATCTCAAGAAGGAGAAAGAGCTTACTATCTAAAACCATTTTGGAAGTAGAACTCCCTTGAACATATGATGTAGTGAAAAAAGCTAATTAAGATGCAAAGCGCTAACCATTCAAGTTCCTTTTAAGCCAGACGCTCCCTGTAGTGTACAGGTATGAAACAGGATATCTATTGTGGAAAGAAGTCAGAAAAGCTGAGATTTGTAGATTTCAAAGGAAAGCAGAAATCTAACACCTTAATGGTAATCTGTCACCCCCTGGCACCTATCATACCTCTTATACGGGCATACAGGTGATAGAAATGTGAATCTGTACTTACCTATATTCCTCATATTAGAGGTTTTGTTGCAGAGAAATGTCTTTTTTTTTGTTCTTTGCAGTTTTTGATGCTTCCCATCTGGGGGACAAGAAGAAATCCCCGCCTACTGCTTGAATTAAAATATTTTCCCCCTCTCCTGCAGGTCACAGTGCCCTGTGATGTGCAGTTTCCGTGGCCGGATCCCGCTCCTGTGCAACTTACCTTGTATGCAAGGCGCAGTAATTCCTGCCGTCTGTGTATCCTTGTACAGCAGGGAACTTGTGCGCAGGCGCCGGCGTGTCACTCTGCCTTTGCGGCGCCTGTGCACAAGATCCCTGCTCCATAAGGATACACATGTGGCAAGAATTACTGCGCCTTGCATACAAGGTAAATTGCGTAGGTGCGGGATCCGGCCTCAGGAACTCTATGTCATAGGGCACTGTGATGTGCAGGGGAGGGGGGAAATATTTTAATTCAAACAGTAGGCGGGGATTTCTTTGCATCCCCTGGACAGGAAGCGTCATAAACTGGAAAGAATAAAAAGATATTTCTCTGTAACAAGACCTTTAATATGGGGCATACAGGTAAGTACAGATTCACGTTTCTATCACCTGTATGCCCATATTAGAAGTCTGATATGTGTCAGGGGGTGACAGATTCCCTTTAAGAGGTAACTCTTGTTTTATTCAAAGGTAATTAAACATCTGCAAGTCGACAGTTCAGTGCCGTGGAAAGTTATGAATATTGGAGTTTGTATTGTTCCGATATTGATCGGATATACATTTTCAACTTCAGGACTAATAGGGGAAGAATATGCATATATTTTTATAACTGTGAGAAATGCCTATAGGCCCCAAATTAATAGTGGCCAGACAGCTGACAACAGCTACGCCCTGTGTCCACTCTATGAAAAGGTAAAATCAGGATGGTGCAGCGCAACCATCAAGGTTGCGATCTTTGACACACTCCTACAACCTTTGTCTGAACTTCAATATTTCAAAATTTAGTTGAGTATTTTGGTGCAATGTTGCTTGCTTAGATTGCTTTGCAAGATATTAATAAAGCAACTCTCCTTGTCCTTTTTTAAATGCATTGTTAGAGATGTAGTGACTGTACCAGAATAAAGGCTGTGTTCTTGAGGAGTGCAACAGCACCCTGGCAAAATCACCGTTAAAGTGTCACAAGTGTCAGTCCAATGCTGTATACTGTAACAACTCTTTGAATCTGTAGCCTAATTTGAGATTCTAAAATCTTGCATTACCTTCTTCACTTTTTTTGTTTTGTACAGTGGGAAAGATTGGCTATAACTGTGTTTACCCTCATCAGCATACTGATCAACCATCGCAGTACAAGCCCCCTTCTCTTCAGAGCAATAAAATAAGTGCCTACAGTGGCTTAGGTACTTGCAGGGACGTATCTAGGGGGGATAGGCAGGGCATTTGTCCCGGGTGCAGCCAACAGGTACGGTCGGGCTGCCTGATGCAGCAGTCTCCGGTAGCTGCATTTTGCTGTCCCCTTTGTAGTGTGAGTCAGAATTTCTTTCAGAGCTGGCCAGCTCAGAGAAGGTGCAGCAAGCCAGCTCCCAGTGATCAATTGTACTGGCGTCTTTCATTTTAATCAAAATGACAGGTACAGTTTAACTATTAATGTAAGGACTTCAAATCATAATCACTGCTTATTTGTGTTTATACGCTACACAAAATTCTTGTCTTATTTCTAACTGATCTAGGAAGTCAGGCACCATTATGCATTATGTCTGTACTGAGAATAATTGGTATGGTAATGTCATCTCAATTACCAACTCTGTTCAAGAAAGATTGCTCACATTTACAAGTTACAAGTAAATGTCTACTTCAGAGCATAAGACTTGTATCCCTTGTGAATCTTGGCTGCCAGATCAAAGAGATGCAGCTTGTGCAAAAGACGTAAGGGCTTTCTCTGAAAGAAAAATTGTGAATTTAAAAAGGGGAATGTTTTTTTCAAACAAATAATGTCAGTATGGCAGTTCTTATTTAAATAAATCATATCATGCTTATTCTATATTAGGTTAATGTTCAAATTAAGATGTCTTAAAACATTCTCTCTCATTATTCTGGCATTTTGCAAATATTAAAAATTATGGTAATCCCTACTGACTAGTGTTGAGCGATACCTTCCGATATCAGGAAATATCGTATCGGATTGGATCGGGCCGATACCCAAAAAGTATCGGATATCGCCGATTCCGATACCGGAAACCAATGCAAGTCAATGGGACACAAATATCGGAATGAAAATAAACCCTTTCTTTCCTTGTAGGTTAATTCTACATGAAGTAAAACAACTAAGAATAATGTAGAATGACATGAAAAGCCGGCAATTCATCAGCGGCATTCACCGGTACCCGACAATTTACAACAGAAAGAATAGAGCTTCACACATAGATTAGATAGATAGAAACATGTCAGTCACATATATATGAAGCACAGTGACAGTGTTGCTTACTGTACTTGTCATTTAGTGTAAAGGATTTATTAAAAAAAATATTAGTGTTTTCGTGCACCGTCTCTTTAAAAAAGCCGGCCGGCAATTCAGCATCTGTACCCGACAATTTATAACAGACAGAATAGAGCTTCACACATAGATTAGATAGATAGAAACATGTCAGTCACATATATAAGAAGTACAGTGACAGTGTTGCTTACAGAACTTGTCATTTAGTGTAAAGGATTTATTTAAAAAAATAATAGTGTTTTCATGCACCGTCTCTTTAAGAAAGCCGGCCGGCAATTCAGCATCTGTACCCGACAATTTAGAATAGAAGGAATAGAGAATCACACATAGATTAGATAGATAGAAACATGTCAGTCACATATATATGAAGTACAGTGACAGTGTTGATTACTGTACTTGTCATTTAGTGTTAAAATAAAGGATTTATTTAAAAAAAAATTGGCGTGGGGTTCCCCTTAATTTTAGGCTCTAGCGGAGGTTAAGCAGACAGCTGGGGCAAATGTTTGAAGCCTGGGAAGGGGGTAATACCCACGGAGCTTCCCAGGCTACTAATATCAGCCCCCAGCTGAATACCTAGCCTTTACTAGCTATTAAAATGGGGGACCCCCCCAAAAAAATGACGTGGGGTCCCCCCTAATTTAATAGCTAGCACAGGCTAGGCAGACAGCTGGGGGCTGATATTAATAGCCCAGGAAGGGTGCCATGAATATTGGCCCCCTCCCAGGCTAGAAACACCAGCCGTCAGCCGCCCCAGAAATGGCGCATCCATAGGATGCGCCAATTCTGGCACTTAGCCTCGCTCTTCCACGCTGCCCTGGTGCGGTGGCAGGGGGTAATAGGGTTGGGGTTGATGTCAGCTTATAATGCCAGCTGACATCAAGCCCAGGTTAGTAATGGAGAGGCGTCTATAAGACACCCCCATTACTAACCCCATAGTCAAAGTTAAAAGAAAACACAAACACCCAGAGTAAAGTCCTTTAATTGAAATAAAGACACAATTCTTTATTGTTCTAAATTAAACCATACTTACCATCACGCCCATTCCAGCTGAAGCCAACGATCTCCTGCAATAAAAGAAAAATAATAAAGCAACCTCATCCTTACCTTTCGATGGTTCCCAGGACAGCTCCAGCTCTGCTACATCGAGATGACAGGCTGGACCGCAGCAGAAAGCTGCCATCCAGCCTGTCATCCCGCAGACACTGAGAAGCGCAGGCATGCTTGCGCTCCTCAGTGTCTCTCTGTGACGTCATCCAGATGAGCCGAGTTCATGTCCAATGAACTCAGCTCACCTCATGCACGTCACTGACAGCGTGGGAAAATTCTCCTGCACTCAGCGCTTCAGCGTGAGAATTCTCCCACGCTGTCAGTGACATACATGAGGTGAGGTCATGTCCAATGAACTCAGCTCACCTCATGCACGTCACTGACAGCGTGGGAAAATTCTCACGCTGAAGTGCTGAGTGCAGGAGAATTTTCCCACGCTGTCAGTGACGTACATGAAGTGAGCGGAGTTCATTGGACATGACCTCGGCTCATCTGGATGCCGTCACAGCCAGACACTGAGGAGTGGAAGTATGCCTGCGCTTCTCAGTGTCTGCGGGATGACAGGATGGATGGCAGCGTTCTGCTGCGGTCCAGCCTGTCATCTCGATGTAGCAGAGCTGAAGCTGTCGTGGGAGCCATGGAAAGGTAAGGATGAGGTTGCTTTATTATTTTACTTTTATTGCAGGAGATCGTTGGCTTCAGCTGGAATGGGCGTGGTGGTAAGTATGGTTTAATTTAGAACAATAAAGAATTGTGTGTTTATTTCAATTAAAGGACTTTTTTCTGGGTGTTGTGTTTTTTTAAATACTTTACTAGAAATTCATGGTGGTCATGTCTAATATTGGCGTGACCCCATGAATTTTGGGCTTAGGGCCAGCTGATAATGCCAAGCTGGCCTTAACCCCTTTATTACCCAGTGAGCCACCGCACCAGGGCCCTGGATGAGTTGGGTACAGCGCCAGAAGATGGCGCTTCTATGAACGCGCCATTTTCTGGGGCGGCTGCGGACTGCAATTTGCAGCGGGGGTGGCCCAGAAAGCTTGGGTCTCCCTGCGCTGCGGATTCCAGCCCCCAGCTGCCTAGTTGTATCTGGCTGGGCACAAAAATAGGGCGAAGCCCCACGCATTTTTTTTTTAAATTATTTCATGAAATTTATGGAATAATTAAGAAAAAAAGGGCTTCCCTATATTGTTGTGTCCAACCAGGTACAAATAGGCAGCTGGTGGTTGGGGGCAGCCCATTCCTGCCTGCTGTACCTGGCTGGACACAAATATAGTGCGAAGCCCCACGTCAATTTTTTTTTAATTATTTCATGAAATAATTTTTTTAAAAAAGGGCTTCCCTATATTGTTGTGTCCGGCCAGGTACAAATAGGCAGCTGGTGGTTGGGGGCAGCCTGTTCCTGCCTGCTGTACCTGGCTGGACACAAATATAGGGCGAAGCCCCACGTCAATTTTTTTTAAAATAAGTCCTTTATTTTAACACTAAATGACATTTGAGGAGTTAATAAAGATGCAGTCCCTAAATTATTATTTATTTTTTAATTAATTTTTCCCAAAACTTTTGACGTGGGCTTCGCCATATTTTTGTATGCCAGCCAGGTACAGCATCCAGCTTCTATGAACGCGCCATTTTCCGGGGTGGCTGCGCACTGCAATTTTCAGCGGGGGGAGGGGGGGGGCAGAAAGCTTGGGCCTCCCTGCGCTGCAGATTCCATCCCCCAGCTGCCTAGTTGTACCTGGCTGGACACAAAAATAGGGAGAAGCTTCACGTATTTTTTTTTTTTAATTATTTCATGAAATTCATGAAATAATTAAGAAAAAAAGGGCTTCCCTATATTGTTGTGTCCAACCAGGTACAAATAGGCAGCTGGTGGTTGGGGGCAGCCCGTTCCTGCCTGCTGTACCTGGCTGGACACAAATATAGTGCGAAGCCCCACGTCAATTTTTTTTAAATCATTTCAGGAAATTCATGAAATAATTTAAAAAAATTGATGTGGGGCTTCGCCCTATATTTGTGTCCAGTCAGGTACAGCAGGCAGGAACGGGCTGCCCCCAACCACCAGCAGCCTATTTGTACCTAGCCGGACACAACAATATAGGGAAGCCCTTTTTTTCTGAATTATTCCATGAATTTCATGAATTTAAAAAAAAAAAAACGTGGAGCTTCGCCCTATTTTTGTGTCCAGCCAGGTACAACTAGGCAGCTGGGGGCTGGAATCTGCAGCGCAGGGAGGCCCAAGCTTTCTGGGCCCCACCCGCTGCAAATTGCAGTCCGCAGCCGCCCCGGAAAATGGCGCGTTCATAGAAGCGCCATCTTCTGGCGCTGTACCCAACTCATCCAGGGCCCTGATGCGGTGGCTCACTGGGTAATAAAGGGGTTAAGGCCAGCTTGGCATTATCAGATGGCCCTAAGCCCGAAATTCATGGGGTCACGCCAATATTAGACATGACCACCATGAATTTCTAGTAAAGTATTTAAAAAAAACACAAACACCCAGAAAAAAGTCCTTTAATTGAAATAAACACACAATTCTTTATTGTTCTAAATTAAACCATACTTACCATCACGCCCATTCCAGCTGAAGCCAACGATCTCCTGCAATAAAAGAAAAATAATAAAGCAACCTCATCCTTACCTTTCCATGGCTCCCACGACGGCTCCAGCTCTGCTACATCGAGATGACAGGCTGGACCGCAGCAGAACGCTGCCATCCAGCCTGTCATCCCGCAGACACTGAGAAGCGCAGGCATACTTCCACTCCTCAGTGTCTGGCTGTGACGGCATCCAGATGAGCCGACAATGAACTCGGCTCACCTCATGTACGTCACTGACAGCGTGGGAGAATTCTCCTGCACTCAGCGCTTCAGCGTGAGAATTTTCCCACGCTGTCAGTGACGTGCATGAGGTGAGGTCATGTCCCATGAACTCGGCGCACCTCATGCACGTCACTGACAGCGTGGGAGAATTCTCACGCTGAAGCGCTGAGTGCAGGAGAATTTTCCCACGCTGTCAGTGACGTGCATGAGGTGAGCTGAGTTCATTGGACATGACCTCGGCTCATCTGGATGACGTCACAGAAAGACACTGAGGAGCGCAAGCATGCCTGCGCTTCTCAGTGTCCGCGGGATGACAGGCTGGATGGCAGCGTTCTGCTGCGGTCCAGCCTGTCATCTCGATGTAGCAGAGCTGAAGCTGTCCTGGGAACCATGGAAAGGTAAGGATGAGGTTGCTTTATTATTTTACTTTTATTGCAGGAGATCGTTGGCTTCAGCTGGAATGGGTGTGGCGGTAAGTATGGTTTAATTTAGAACAATAAAGAATTGTGTCTTTATTTCAATTAAAGGACTTTTTTCTGGGTGTTTGTGTTTTTTTTAAATACTTTACTAGAAATTCATGGCGGTCATGTCTAATATTGGCGTGACCCCATGAATTTCGGGCTTAGGGCCAGCTGATAATGCCAAGCTGGCCTTAACCCCTTTATTACCCAGTGAGCCACCGCACCAGGGCCCTGGATGAGTTGGGTACAGCGCCAGAAGATGGCGCTTCTATGAACGCGCCATTTTCCGGGGCGGCTGCGGACTGCAATTTGCAGCGGGTGGGACCCAGAAAGCTTGGGTCTCCCTGCGCTGCAGATTCCAGCCCCCAGCTGCCTAGTTGTACCTGGCTGGACACAAAAATAGGGCGAAGCGCCACACATTTTTTTTTTTAATTATTTCATGAAATTCATGGAATAATTAAGAAAAAAAGGGCTTCCCTATATTGTTGTGTCCGGCTAGGTACAAATAGGCAGCTGGTGGTTGGGGGCAGCCCGTTCCTGCCTGCTGTACCTGGCTGGACACAATTATAGGGCGAAGCCCCACATAATTTTTTTTTAATTATTTCATGAATTTCCTGAAATAATTAAAAAAAAATTGACGTGGGGCTTCACACTATATTTGTGTCCAGCCAGGTACAGCAGGCAGGAACGGGCTGCCCCCAACCACCAGCTGCCTATTTGTACCTAGCCGGACACAACAATATAGGGAAGCCCTTTTTTTCTTAATTATTCCATGAATTTCATGAAATAATTAAAAAAAAAAAAACGTGGAGCTTCTCCCTATTTTTGTGTCCAGCCAGGTACAACTAGGCAGCTGGGGGATGGAATCTGCAGCGCAGGGAGGCCCAAGCTTTTTGCCCTCCCCCCCCCCGCTGAAAATTGCAGTCCGCGGCCGCCCCGGAAAATGGCGCGTTCATAGAAGCTGGATGCTGTACCTGGCTGGCATACAAAAATATGGCGAAGCCCACGTCAAAAGTTTTGGGAAAAATTTATTAAAAAATAAATAATAATTTAGGGACTGCATCTTTATTAAGTCCTCAAATGTCATTTAGTGTTAAAATAAAGGATTTATTTAAAAAAAAAATGGCGTGGGATCCCCCATAATTTTAGTCTCTAGCGGAGGTAAAGCAGACGGCTGGGGCAGATGTTTGAAGCCTGGGAAGGGGGTAAAACCCACGGAGCTTCCCAGGCTACTAATATCAGCCCCCAGCTGAATACCTAGCCTTTACTAGCTATTAAAATGGGGGACCCCCCAAAAAAAAATGACGTGGGGTCCCCTCTATTTTAATAGCTAGCAAAGGCTAGGCAGACAGCTGGGGGCTGATATTAATAGCTCAGGAAGGGTGCCATGAATATTGGCCCCCTCCCAGGCTAGAAACACCAGCCGTCAGCCGCCCCAGAAATGGCGCATCCATAGGATGCGCCAATTCTGGCACTTAGCCTCGCTCTTCCACGCTGCCCTGGTGCGGTGGCAGGGGGTAATAGTGGTGGGGTTCATGTCAGCGCCAGCTGCCATGAAGCCCAGGTTAGTAATGATGGCCGTCTATATGACACCCCCATTACTAACCTACAAAGTGTTAAAAAGAAAAAACACACTACACCCAGAAAAAAATAATTTATTTGAAATAAAACACCATTTTATTTAATTCTTAGTTTACTAAAAAAAAAATAGTTACCTGTCCACGTTCCTGCGCTGATCTCCCATGCACAGCTGTCACATCTGGAGATGGTGACAGCTGTGCATGGCTGCTGTAAGCTCACGCTGCCGGGAACACGTCCGCTCCCGGCAGCGGGAGCCACTGACTGAGGTCACCGGAGTGCATTCAGGCAGCGCAGCTCCGGAGACCTCCTTTACGGCAGTGCTGTACCGTGGGAATTTCTCACGATACAGCAGTGCCGTAAAGGAGCTAACCGGAGCAGCGCTGCCTGAACTCCGGTGAACCCTTACGGCCCCGTCATTCTAGCGGCGGCAGCGGTTCAGAGCGGTCACATTCTATGTGGCTGCTCTGAACTGGAGATCTTCGTGGGACACTCGTGGACTACTACGGAGGGGTAAGGATAAGGTTGTGGTTTATTATTTTATATTTTATTACAGGAGATCGATGGCTTCGGGGAATTAGGTGTCTTGGTGAGTATAGGTGTAGTTTTTTATTTTTTACTTTATTTTAGGTGGCGATCGGCGGGGACAGGTAATGTATGAACTAATTTCTTTTAGGTAACCACTGGCCACCAATGACATGTATTTAACATTTATTGGGGACACAGTAGGGCAATTTAAATAGCAGGATCAGGCTGATGGGAACTACTGCTCCCATCGAGCTGATCCTGCTGGCAGGAGTGGACGGGGGACAGACATAGGCCGATGGGAGTAGTAGTGTCACATCGGCCTATGTCTGCCCGCACACACACCCGCACACACACCCGCACACACACACCCCGCACACACACCCGCACACACACACACCCCGCACACACACCCCGCACACACACACACCCCGCACACACTAATCATGACGGGTCCGGGAGGTGAGGCTGACCTGTGCGGCCGTGGGAAAGTTGATGTGAGTTCATGCAGTCAAGCATGAACTCACATGAACCCTCTGAGGGCACCGCGGCTACTTCAAATGAACAGCTGATCGGCATCACCTGATACCTCAGCTGTTCATTTGAAATAACCGGCGGGAAAGCGCAGCACAGAACGGGAAAGCCGGCGGTGAAGTCTTTTCACTGCCGGCTTCCCCGCCCGGGTCCTTCGCTCCTTGGTGCTGCGCTCCCCGCCCGGTCCTAATTTACGATCGGGATGGGAGGTGGCGAGGGGAGCGGAGGATCGGGGTGGGAGGCTGCGGGGAAGCAGTATGGGGCTGCGTGATTGTTTAAAAGCCGGCGGCTTTTTACCGCGCGCCGGCTTTTAAACAATCAGGAGAATTCTCCCACGCTGGGATGGCATTCTGATGACAAGCTGGATCGCAGCTGAGCGCTGCCATCCAGCTTGTCATCCTTCAGAGACACTGCAGAGCGCAGGCATTATGGGAACTTCCGATTCCGGTATTCGATATTATAAAAGTATCGGAATTAAGTATCGGAATTCCGATACAGTGAATATCGGCCGATACCCGATATTTCAGTATCGGAATGCTCAACACTACTACTGACGTAAAACGTTAAAGGTTTATTCTGATTTCATGTCAGATATTGAGAAAAACATGCATATGTGTATTTTTATATAGTGTATGTAAACCTCTGGTTTCAACTGTATATATATATATATATATATATATATATAGATATATATAGATATATATACAGTGAGTGAAATAAGTATTGAACACGTCACTAAAGTTCTAAGTAAACATATTTCTAAAGGTGCTATTGACAAGACATTCTCACCAGGTGTCGGTAACAACCCATCCAATCCACACAGGCAAAGAAGTCAAACCATAGATGTCCATATATTAAGTTATGTGTAATAATGAGAAAAGACAATGTCAGGCAGCAGCTGTAAAAGCAAGATTTTAAGGTGTTTAAAAAGAGAGATAAAAATCTGTGATCCAAATGTTTTGTTACCCCTCTATAGATCACTTGTAAGGCCACATCGTGAATATGGGATCCACATTTTTAAAAGGATGTTTGGAAATTAGAGTCAGTTCATATGCGGGCAAGTAGATAGTTACATGATATGGAAGGCCTCATCTAAAATAAGGCGTTGGAGGACAGTTGGGTTTATTTAGCTAAAAAGAATGATGCCTCAGAGGAGCTCTTATATAAATATTACGAAATACATGTGTGGTCAATACAAAGGACTGGCACATGACTTATTCCTTCTAAAGATCTTACAAAGAACCAGGGGGCATTAGCTACATGTGGAGGAAAGGTAATTCTGGCAGCTAAATAGGAAAGTGTTATTTACAGTTAGATCAGTCAGACTGTAGAATACCTTACAGCAAGAGATATTAGTGACAGACACTATAACAGCATTTAAAAAAGGGCTGGATGCTTTTCCCACAACAAATGGCATTGTGGGTTATAAACAAACTAGAGGCAGAGATGTAAAATTGGTGGAGAAAGGTTCAGCTTTATAAACCTATGCCTTTTTTCAACTTGTATAGCTCTGTAACTTCTGTATATACCTATGTAATGTGTTGTACATGTACGGTGTGATGATCGCGGATTCACTCTCAGTGCCTGCATAACCATCAGTGGGTGCAAGCGGTATATGAAACCCTGCAGCAATGCCCATGGTGTCAGTGCTGATTGCAGGCATTTAACCTCTCTGATGCATCTGTCAATACTGACAGCGACATCAATCGGCAGAGTAGAGTGAGGGAGCTCTTTCTCTTCTTCAATCGGTACAACGCAATTGCGATTGGTACAGTGTGATTGTGATTGCGATCACCACAATGGTATTGCGATCGCATTATATCGATGGTCTCCATGGTGACCCCGGGCAGAAAGATGGCCGCGGCGTCACCCTGGTAGGGTGGCCTGTAAGTTCCCACTGAAAAAGCATTGCAGAGCATTAGATCAGTGATCAGGGTAGGGAAAATTGGTGTCCCCTCCTGGGACAAGGTAAAGAAGTAAAAAAAAAAGTATTTTGTATTGTCGCATCCAGAACGACTCGACTTATAAAACTGTAACACTAGTTTACCTCTTCAGTGAACACCGTAAAAAAAAAATAAAAAAAGGCAAAAAACAATGCTTTTTCATCAAACCACCATAAAAAAGTGGAGCAAAACACGATCAAAAAGTTAAATGTAAATATAAAAAGTATCGCTGAAAACATCATCTTGTCCCACAAAAAATGGCCACCAGGTCAAGCTAAAGAAAAAAAAAAATCTATAGCTCTCAGAATACAGCGATACAAAAACAATTCTTATTTTTTTTAAATAATTTTTATTGTGTAAAAGTGGCAAAACATTAAAAAATTATATAATTGTACTGACCCAAAGAACACAGGTGCCTTATTACTGTTTCCACAAGTGAGCGGCATAAAAAAACAAAACAATAAACAATTTCTGAATTACTGGATTTTGTTTGTTCTCCCTCCCAAAGATAGGAATAGAACGCAATCAAAAAATTATATGTGCCCAAAAATTGTACAAATAAAAATATCATCTCGTGTCGCAGAAAACAAGCCCTCATATGACTCTGTTGGCAGAAATATAGAAACATTATAGCTCTCAAGATATGGTAATGCAAAAGATTTGCTTTACAAAAAAAGCGTCTTTTAGTGTGTGACAGCTGCCAAACATAAAAAACAATATAAAGCTGGTATCGATTTAATTGCACCAACTGAAAGAATAAAGTTGTATAATCACTTATAGTGAACGATAAATGGCGTAAAAATTAAATAAAACCAATTCTTGACCTGCTGTTGATTTGTTCATTCTGGGTCCCAAAGATCGCAGTAAGGCTCGGCGAACATTTATCCTGCATTCTACCCTTAATGCTTACAACAAGGTTTTTGTGTAAATTTCAGAAAAATGTGATTCAGATTAAAACTGAAAAAAATCTAATATCTTTCCAGCCTGGCTTAAATAAATATCATGGTATTGCAATCGAAATGCGTCACCTTATCCTACAAATTTGGGTGCTAATTCAGGAGCGTTTTAAATTTTGGACTAAATAAATAAATTTTGGATTTTATCCTAAGGAGCTGGCACATTTTTCGATTTTTTTCAGTGTCTTACCACTTCTCATCAGGATGGAGTTCTGTGCACCTGTTACAATTGTCAGTGAGCTGGCTTTTTTCCTCTTTTGTTTTTCTATGACCATTCAGATGAAAACAATGGCGGAAGATTCCCTGTAACGAGGCAGATGGAGACTCTGTGGACTCTGTCTGGCCTATGATCCGGCAGTGTCCATCTTTTTAAGCAATTGGCCACACTTTTGTGCACCTCTGAAAAGAAGGACACCATTGAATAGAGGCCAGACGGAGTCCAGAGTAAAGCTGCTGCATCATTATAGAGAATGAATCCCACGGGGGTTTCATCTGAATCACATCATTTAGAGATTTAGAAGTAAACCCACGATAAAAAGCAAGTCCCCACTCAGGTCCATCATCTGTCAATGGAAATATAGGGGACTTTCACATTACTGGTAGCACAAAGGCTCTGGAAAAGCGCTATGGCTCCTCGCTCTCCCAAAAGAAATCCAGAAAATTCTGCCCTCCCAAATCAAAATGCTTCACTCCATTCTGAGCTCCTCAATGTGCCTAAAGCACATTTATAGTCCACATGTTTATAATTTCTGTAGTGATGAGAGCCCGCTTAATTTACGGGGTCCATGTCTCCAGAAGCATGTGCTGGGCACAATGTATGGATACTACAATGTACTGGCACTACAATGTACGGGCACTACAATGGCAAATTTGCAATTTTCACTCAGCAGCATCCACTGCTGCTTGCTTCTGGAACACACCCATGAAGTCAAAATTCTCACTAGACCTGTAGATAAATTTCCAAAGATTCATAATTTCCAAAATGGAGTCACTTGAGAGGGGATTCTGCTCTTTTGGCATTTAGGGGCTCTGTTTACGGAGTCTGCAAACTATAATGTGATAATTTGTTCTCCAAGAGTCAAATAGCACTCTTTCTCTGATGAATCTCACCATGTGGCTAAGCAATGCTGTACAGCCACATGTGGGATATTGCCTCGTTCGTCAGAAATTATGTGACAAATTTTGTTGCCAGCTTTACCCATTTCCCCATGTGAAAATGTAAAATCTGGGCCTTATGTGACGCCCAGCTGCGCTTGGTATCACAGATCCTAGAAGGGTGTATTGAAGGATTCCTCCACAAGAGGCCCCCATAACCATTCACAAATCTCCACCTTCCACCTCAGACCACCAGAGGGAGCCCGTTAGGGATAGATAAATAGGGAAGGTGGAGCCAGGCAGTTCAGTTCCTCTGGAGAGTTCAGCAAGTACAAACCTGAATACAGAGTCGAGTTAGTCTGGTTTAGCAGTGAGTCCAGTGCAGTCTGAGAAGAGTTACCTCAGAGGACCAAAGTCTGTTCCAGCTCCTGCAATTCCTATCCTGCAGCGGAGCTTATCTAGATCAAGACTCCGTGTAGCTCAGGGAGGTGAGCTTTAGGTGTGCAGGCGCCATAAGATCGGTGAAGCGCGGTGAGCTGCCGTTAGTGTGAGTAGCCTAGTGAGGGCCCGAGTAGGCCGAAGGCAAGAGGAGAGTTAGTACATAGGGGGCAGAGGAGCTTAATTGGCTCACCCCGAAGCAGTTACCGGACACCGGGTCCGAAGCTTACCGTAATCTCCACGACCCAGTAAGATAAACCGGAATCCCTGGAGAACTACAAGTCCCAGGATCGCTAAAGTGCTGATACGTAACAGAGCCAGGAGGCACATAGGCCCCGTTAGTCGGGAGCGTGTACTCCAAGGAAAGGCCCTACCACAAGGTCAGCCAGCGCAGGACAGAGACAAAGTTAGGCCTAGCTCCAGGCAGGTCAGAAACTTACTACGCAGAGCAAGAAGGAGGAGGCCCAAAACCCGCTCATTGGGGAGGATCCTGACATGCACCCTTCACCCTACAGTGCTTCGGGACGTGCCTGAATTCCCATCAGTAAAAGGTACTGAAGTGACTATTGTGTCAGTCCCTGTTCTTGCCCTGACCCGGCTCGGTCTCGCCTGTCCTGCATTCCCCGTCATACACTGCCCTGAGGCCTAGCTTCACCTGTGGGGAGCTATACCATCAAGCTGCCTTATCATCGGCCTCAGTGGACTGCGCAGCGCTGGTGATCCTCACCAGAAGCCACAGGTGGCGTCATTAACTCTTTTATAAACTTAACAAATTATCCACCCTTTTAAAGGAGCGACCCCAGGGTACGGGCCCGGGAGTCGACCACCGCGACATCCCTAAAAGGCCAGGCTAAAGGCCCGGGTACCGAGTCATCCCCCATTCCCCTGGGCGAGACATCTCCAACTTGGCGTCACGAACAGGATTGCATGTCAGCTGCAACGACGCCGTGTTATGCCCGTTGCCACCGGGTACTGTGCGCCTTTATTCTGAACTGTGTACGTAAAGTTGTGGTGAAGATAGCCGCCATTGTTGGGCCACTGAGCGAGAAGAAGGGCGTAACAGCAGGAAAATTAGGGGCATATCTGCAAAAGAGCACGAAGCCTCGGACACACCCCACGCCTCGACGTCAAACCGGGAAGCGCCAGGTCCTGCAAGGGGTGTTGCTGAACCCGCTGACGTAGGACGCAAGCGACGCAAGGTCCTGAAGACGACCGTCACCTGCGGAGCTGCGGCCTACCGGAAGAAAAACCAGAAAGTGGGCCACGGTTAACTAGGGGGGCGCCAAGATGTCCGACGAACAACAGCAGAACGCCGACCTGCCGGCCCACGTCCCTGAGGTTCAACTCCACCAGCAGCGCCTGTAACATCTGTTATTCCTATGACTTTACTGTACATTCCTGGAGCAAAGTGGCTCCCCCAGTACAACGGCAAACCAGATACCCTGTCTGGATTCAAACGGAAGATATGCAGTATCTTGGACATGTACTCTATGACAGATAAACAAAGAGCAGCCGTTGTATTAGGACAACTGACCGGTGCTGCGGAACGGGAAGTGGAAACATGGTCGGCCGCAGACCTGGAGTCAGTGTTCGCAATATTTCAAAAACTACAGACTGTCTTTGAGGACCTTACTGAGGCGGACCTCCGGATGAGGTTCTACAGCTATTCCCAACAACCGGAGGACAATGTTCGGGACTACGCCTGGCGTCTTCAAGGGGCCCAAAGGCTCTGAACCAGGTTAGTCCAACCAGCGTTGAGAATGAGAACAAAATGCTGAAGGAACAGTTTGTCCAGGGACTGAGGTCTCCAGAGGAGAGCAGGACTGTGCGTTGGTGATCCCTGGATCATCCAGATGCCACCTTTGACAATCTTAAGGACATGGCTATAAAAGGACTGCAGCCCCTAGAAACAAATGCCATCCAACGTTACCAGGGTGGGGCTACCCCAGTGCCTGCTACACCTACCTTGTCCCCAGTGGCTGCTGAAACGAAGGTTCCAGCAAAGTCCCCTAAAGAACTGGACAGTCTGCGTTCTGAGGTGCGTCAGTTGAACAAAACCCTGACCACCGTGCTGAGTGCTCTGCAGCTGCGAACGGAGCAAGAGGAAGGAGGGAAAATCCTGCTAGCCGATAGCCCTGAGGATGTCCCCTTGTTCCGAAGGAGGAGGAGGCCAACACTGCCCTCGCCAAGGACCAATGACCAGCGCAGTCCACAGAAGGACCCTGCCTGCTACCGCTGCCACAAGACCGAACACATCGCCCAGAATTGTCCTTTAAACGAGAAACCCCTGGGTCCGAGGGCCGACACCCAGGAGTAAACTCACCAGGCCCATCAGACTGGTACAACAGGTTCATCGGAGGAAGATCTTTCCTGTCCATTGTATTGGATGGGATTCCGACGCATGCCCTGCTGGACACAGGATCTCAGGTAACCATCATGCCTGACGTCCTCTACAAGAGGTTCTGGTCTATGGACGACCTACGACCGCCAGCTCCAAATCTATCAGTATATGCTTCAAATGGACTCACCCTTAACCTACTCGGGGTTAAGGATGTGACTGTAAAGGTGGGGAGAGTGGAGCAGAAGGACCAGGGACTAATTGTAGTAGAGACTAATCCTGATGACACCAATCCGTATATGGTATTAGGCACTGACATTGTTGGTAACTGTTTGGGAGAGATTGTGTTCTTGCTCCAACAGATCGCCGACACTGCCAGGCCGAGACAGAGGAGAGCGTTGCAGAGGGAAATCCGAGTCCTGATGTATCAACAGCAAGTAAGGTTAACAGACGGTGAAATCGGTAACGTGCGGGTGACGGACCCAATACCCATTGTCATCCCCCCAATGAGTGAAATGCTCATCTGGTGTAGAGCTGCTATAGGTCTTAGAGAACAGAGCTACCAGGCGGTAGTAGAACCCCTTTGCTCCGAGCACAGACCCACGCTCTTAACAGCCAGGGGAGTGGTAATTGTATGTAATGGGAGGGTGCCCGTCCATCTTCTCAACTGAGGGGAAGATGAGGTCAAACTGCCACGTTATACCACTGTTGCCAAATTACATGCTGTCAATAACAACTGCATTCACGAGGCGGAGTCCTTAACCTCACCAGACGAAGAGGAGGACAAAGACCCTGCAACCCAGGTGGGGGATTGGTGTCAACAGCTCCATGTTGGGACAGACACCACTTCTACCCATCAAAAACAGGGTGTACACCAGGTGGTACAAGAATACTCGTAGGTGTTCAGTAAACATCCACTAGACTTTGGGAGGATTAAGGGGGTTCAACATCATATCCCCACAGGCAACCATTCCCCAATCAAAGAACTTTATAGGCCTATGCCCCCAGCTCACTACCAGAAGACAAAACAAATGTTGCATGACATGAGGAAGGCGGGAGTAATAAGGGATAGTTGTAGTCCCTGGGCAGCTCCCCTAGTGCTGGTTAGGAAAAAGGACGGGAGCATGAGAATGTGTGTAGATTACCGTCAAGTAAATCGCATTACACATAAGGATGCATACCCTTTACCATGCAGAGAGCAGTCCCTAGGTGTCTTGAAGTCTGCAAATTACTTTTCTACCCTTGACCTCACTAGTGGGCACTGGCAAGTAGCTGTGGCTGAGGAGGATCGGGAGAAGACGGCCTTTACCACCCCGATAGGACTCTGCAAGTTCAACAGTATGCCGTGTGGACTCTGCAATGCCCCCGGAACGTTCCAGAGATTGATGGAGTGCTGCCTGGGACACCGCAACTTCGAGACTGTGTTACTTTACCTGGACGATGTAATTGTGTACTCCAGAACGTATGAGGACCACTTGAAGCACCTGGCAGAGGTATTTAAATCACTATCCCGGTACGGGATGAAGTTGAAGCCCTCAAAGTGCCACCTGCTCAAGAAAAAGGTACAGTACCTGGGGCACATTGTCAGTCTGGAAGGGGTTGCACCAGACCCGGAGAAGGTCACAGCCATACAGAAGTGGACGGAGCCGAAGAACCTCAAGGAAGTGCGTCAGTTCTTGGGACTAGTAGGATACTACTGGAGGTTCGTAAAGGACTATACTAAGAAAGCAGCTCCTCTGCAAGACCTCCTGGTAGGGCAGTCCCCCAAAAGGCAAAAAAACCCCATTCACCTTGGGTAAGGAGCAAGCCAAGTCGTTTCAGGAGATGAAGGAGATCCTGAAAGGTGATGAGATCCTAGCCTACCCTGACTACAGCCAACCATTCCTGCTGTATACAGATGCCAGCAACGAAGTTCTGGGCACTGTTCTTAGTCACAAGCAGAATGGCCAAGAGAAAGTGATCGCTTACGCAAGCAGGAAGCTCCGCCCGACTGAGAGGAACCCAGAGAACTATAGCAGCTTCAAGTTGGAGTTCCTGGCCTTGGTCTGGGCCATCACTGAAAGGTTCAAGCACTACCTGGCCTCCCGTAAGTTCATTGCCTTTACTGATAATAACCCCTTGACCCATCTTGAAGCAGCTAAGTTGAGGGCACTGGAACAACGATGGATGGCTCGGCTGTCAAACTACCAATTTACAATTAAATATCGGGCGGACCGTAAGAACGCCAATGCCAATGCCTTGTCTATGATGCCTCACCAGTCAGACACAGAGGAAGAGGTGGATGACTTGGAAGAGATAGAGCTACCTGCCTTTCAACGGAGTGGGATGATCCATGAGCAACGAGCCTCCAGGAAGCAGCGTGAAAAGACTTTAAACCCCCTGCCTCACCACAGCTGGAAAGAGACCCAGGGCAGTGACCCGGTTGTCAGCCGTATTAAGGAGCTGATAACCCAAGAAGGTGCCTCCCTGGAGAAATATGCATCTCTCCAAGCAAAGCAGCTGTGGAACCAGAGAAGCCGGCTGTTTATCTACCATGAGAATCTGTGCCAGAGGTACGTTAATCCAAGAACTCATGAGATGGTATGGCAGATAGTGGTCCCGAAGACAGACATCCAGATGGTATTTGAAGCTTACCACGATCAGGCGGGGCACTTTTGCTGGAAAAAGATAGAGACCCTGCTGAAGTGTCGATTCTACTGGATAGGAATGCGCAGCTCCATTGAGAGGTGGTACCGGGACTGTGGACCCTGTGGCCTAAGAAGAAAAGACTTCAGCAGCCAGAAATCACCCCTGCAACCCATCAAGACAACTCGACCTCTGGAGATCGTGGCGCTGGACCTTGTCAAGCTGTCCTCCAGCAGGTCAGGGTACTCTAATGCACTGACCATGGTGGATCACTACTCACGTTTCCTGGTGGTCGCCCCCGTCAAAGACCTGACGGCAGAGACAGCAGCAAAGACGTTTCAAGCATATTTCTGTAGACCCCATGGTTATCCTGAGCAGGTGCTGACGGACCAGGGCACGGCCTTTGAGGCTGAGTTGTTCAAGGAGTTCTGCCATATGTACGGTTGTAAAAAGATAAGAACTACACCCTACCACCCACAAACCAATGGTCTCTGTGAAAAGATGAACAACATCATCATCGACCTGCTAAAAACTATACCACTTGAGGAAAGAAGCCAGTGGCCAGACCTACTACCTGACCTAGTGGATCAGTACAATCATATACCAGTCAGTTCCACCAATTGCACTCCGGCATATCTCATGCGGACAAGGCCAGGAAAGCTGCCCATGGATCTGGAGCTTGGTGTTGTTGAGCCTGAAGCTGATATGACCACAGAAGACTGGGACAAGACCAGACAAGAGCAGTACAGAAGAGTTCAAGCTTGTGTCAAGGACAGTCTTACTGGGATGAGAGAAAAGCAGGAGAGTCAATATAACAAAAACGCACCCGCAGAACCCTTTACACCAGGTGAAACAGTATTGAAAAGGAAAAGACGTAATCACAAACTTGGTGACCAGTGGGAAAAAGACCCCTACACTGTGTTACCGTCAAGGTTTGATAACAAGAAGACATGCATAATCAGTCAAGATGGAGGAAAAACATCTACAACAGTGTCCAGGGACCACCTAAAGTTGTGTCCAGACTTACTGAAACCCCAAGAAAAAGCGCCTCTCACAATCCAGGAAGAACCTGAAGAAACAGTGATCCACACTGACTTAGGAAACTTCCCCGCTGATTGGCCTCAAGTAGGAGGTGCAATAATTATCCCAGTACTCCAATTCTATGAACAGCCAGAAAACCCTCCACCGCAAGTTGAACCTGTAAGTGCTGCAGGAGAGCCAGCTCAAGAAGTATCCCTGGATGAAGGATCCCCGGTAGGAGCAGAGCAAGTGGGCCCAGCCAATGGTAGACTTGCCAGTCCAACAGAGAGGTTAAGGCAGTTTTACAACATGGTCACATGTAGAACTGGTAGAGTAACTGAGAATGCAGACACTGATACCCCACAGAACACCGCACTACGCAGATCAATATGTAGCACGAGAGGTAAACCCCCTGTTAGGTACACTGAATAAAATAGTAAAATTTCTGAAAATGTAGATAGTTACCCTTGGGGTATTGTGTAATAAATTGAAATGTATTGAATTAATTGTGTATTTTCATGCAAGGTTATCAGTTTGTGCTTTACCTCATTGATTACTTTCTTATTCACCTAAGAACTGCGAGGCTGAGGATTGTGTGCAGCCCAAAAACTCTTATTGTATATAATTGCGCTCCCTGGAGTGCCCCCTTTAGGTGACCTCAGAAGAAAAACCTGTCTGGCGTGGCTCTTTTGGAGGTCCAACACAGGATCTTCATGCCCTGCAGCCACCCCAGGGCCTACGTAGAGGGTTTAGGACAGGTCCCTCAAAACCACCAAGTACTCTACCTTGTGAGATGGACATCCCATTTGGGAAACTCACCATAGGAGACTTGGATTCTGAGGACGCTTTGCATTTGTAATTGTTATGTAACATTTAAGATTCATGCCTCCCTTAAAGGGAAGATTGTTTTTGTATTGCTTATGTTTCCCATTGTTCCTGTGGTTATAAAATGTACTTCAGCCCGGGAGAGCTGAGTTTATCTAGGGGGAATGTGACGCCCAGCTGCGCTTGGTATCACAGATCCTAGAAGGGTGTATTGAAGGATTCCTCCACAAGAGGCCCCCATAACCATTCACACATCTCCACATTCCACCTCAGACCACCAGAGGGAGCCCGTTAGGGATAGATAAATAGGGAAGGTGGAGCCAGGCAGTTCAGTTCCTCTGGAGAGTTCAGCAAGAACAAACCTGAATACAGAGTCGAGTTAGTCTGGTTTAGCAGTGAGTTCAGTGCAGTATGGGAAGAGTTACCTCAGAGGACAAAAGCCTGTTCCAGCTCCTGCAATTGCTATCCTGCAGTGGAGCTTATCCAGATCAAGACTCCGTGTAGCTCAGGGAGGTGAGCTTTAGGTGTGCCGGGACCATATGATCGGTGAAGCGCGGCGAGCTGCCGTTAGTGTGAGTAGCGTAGTGAGGGCCCGAGTAGGCCGAAGGCAAGAGGAGAGTTAGTACATAGGGGGCAGAGGAGCTTAATTGGCTCAACCCGAAGCAGTTACCGGACACCGGGTCCGAAGCATACTGGGATCTCCACAACTCAGTAAGATAAACCGGAATCCCTGAAGAACTACAAGTCCCAGGATCGCTAAAGTGCTGATATGTAACAGAGCCTGGAGACACATAGGCCCCATAAGTCGGGAGCGTGTACTCCAAGGAAAGGCCCTACCACAAGGTCAGCCAGCGCAGGACAGAGTCAAAGTTAGGCCTAGCTCCAGGCAGGTCAGAAACTTACTACGCAGAGCAAGAAACAGGAGGCCCAAAACCCGCTCATTGGGGAGGATCCTGACATGCACCCTTCACCCTACAGTGCTTCGGGACGTGCCTGAATTCCCATCAGTAAAAGGTACTGAAGTGACTATTGTGTCAGTCCCTGTTCTTGCTCTGACCCGGCTCGGTCTCGCTAGTCCTGCATTCCCCGTCATACACTGCCCTGAGGCCTAGCTTCACCTGTGGGGAGCTATACCATCAAGCTGCCTTATCATCGGCCTCAGTGGACTGCTCAGCGCTGGTGATCCTCACCAGAAGCCACAGGTGGCGTCACAAACTCTTTTATAAACTTAACAAATTATCCACCCTTTTTAAGTAGCGACCCCAGGGTACAGGCCGGGGAGCCGACCACCGCGACATCCCTAAAAGGCCAGGCTAAAAGCCTGGCTACCGAGTCATCCCCCATTCCCCTGGGCGAGTCACTTAATCAAAATTTTTGTGATAATTCTGTGTAATTATTTTTTATTCACTGTCCAATGGTATAAAATTATGTGACAGACTTGTGGTGTCAATATGATCACTGCTCTCTTAGATGAATTCATTGAGAGTTGTAGGTTGTAAAATGAGGTCACTTATGGGGGAAGGTTCCACTGTACTGGTACCTTAGAGGCTTTACCTGTGGGTCATGGCACCTGCAAATCATAATTGCAAAATCTGCTCTCCTTCCCTTCTGAGTTTTCCACTTCACCTGAAAAGTAGTTCCCGATTACATGTAGGGTATTGACGCATGAGAAGAAATTGAACAACAAACTGTGAGGTCCATTTTTCCTATTAGCCCTCACAAAACTTAAAAACATAGGACTAAACAACATTTTATTATTAAATATGTAATTATTCATTCTTTCTTCATCATTTAATGGTATAAAATTCTGTGGGTCACTTGTAGTGTCAACATGCTCACTATACCACTGGATGAATTCATTGAGGGGTTTAATTTGTAAAATGGGTTCACTTATGGGGGTTTCTGCTATTCTGCCACCTCAGTATCTCCACCAATTTGACATGGATGCTTCAAACCATTCTAGCAAAATCTAAGATCTAATATGGTGTTCATTCCCTTTGGAGCTTTGCACTGTGCCTCAAAAGTAGTTTTCAACCATATATGGGACAAATTGCTTGACAATTTTTTTTGTATATTTTCTTCTATTATACTTTTTGAAATATGAAACCTTGGGGCCAAAGCAACAATTTTGTGGAAAAAATAGTAATTTTCTATTGACTCAACCCAATGTTATACAATTCTGTGAATGGCCAGAGGGTTAAAAATGGTCACTACTCCTCTGGATGAATTCCTCAAGAGCTTTAGTTTCCAAAATGGCGTAACTTTTGGGGGTCCTGCTGTTTTGGCAGGATGTTTGGCTCTTCAAATGTGAAACGGCATCAGCAATCTATTTCAGCTAAGATTGAGCTCCAGAATTCAATTGGCGCTCCTTCCCTTCTGAGCCCTGGGCGTGCATCCAAAAAGGAGTTTTCCACCACTCATAGGGTATTAGTGTGCTCAGTAAAAATTGCACAACAAATTATATGGTCAGTTTTTTTCTTGTTACTCTTGTGAAAATTAAACATTTGGGGCTGAATTAACATTTTTTGCGGGAAAAAGTATGTTTTCATTTTCACGGCTCTACGTTATAAAATTCTGTGAAACACCTGTGGGTACAAGGGGCTCATCAAACCTATACAGTCATGGCCAAAAGTTTTGAGAATGACACCAAAATTATATTTTCACATGATCTGCTGGCCTCTGGTTTTTATTAGTGTTTGTCTGATGTTTATATCACATACAGAAATATAATTGCAATCATATTATGAGTACCAATAGGTTATATTGACAGTTAGAATGAGTTAATGCAGCAAGTCAATATTTGCAGTGTTGCCCCTTCTTCTTCAAGACCTCTATAATTCTCCCTGGCATGCTCTCAATCAACTTTTGGACCAAATCCTGACTGATAGCAGTCCATTCTTGCATAATCAATGCTTGCATTTTGCCAGAATTTGTTGGTTTTTGTCTGTCCACCCGTCTCTTGATGATTGACCACAAGTTCTCAATGGGATTAAGATCTGGGGAGTTTCCAGGCCATGGACCCAAAATCTCTATGTTTTGTTCCATGAGCCATTTAGTTATCACCTTTGCTTTATGGCAAGGTGCTCTATCATGCTGGAAAAGGCATTGTTGGGCGCCAAACTGCTCTTGGACGGTTGGGAGAAGTTGCTCTTGGAGAACATTCTGGTACAATTCTTTATTCATGGCTGTGTTTTTAGTCAAGACTGTGAGTGAGCCGATTCCCTTGGCTGAGAAGCAACCCCACACATGAATGGTTTCAGGATGCTTTACAGTTTGTATGAGACAAGACTGGTGGTAGCGCTCACCTCTTCTTCTCCGAATAAGCTGTTTTCCAGATGTCCCAAACAATCGAAAAGGGGATTCATCAGAGAAAATGACTTTGCCCCAGTCCTCAGCAGTCCACTCCCTGTACGTTTTGCAGAATATCAGTCGGTCCCTGATGTTTTTTCTGGAGAGAAGTGGCTTCTTTGCTGTCCTCCTTGAAACCAGCACTTGCTCAAAGAGTCTCCGCCTCACAGTGCATGCAGAAGCACTCACACCAGCCTGCTGCCATTCCTGAGCAAGCTTGACACTGCTGGTAGTCCGATCCCGCAGCTGAAACAGTTTTAAGATACGTTCCTGGCACTTGCTGGTCTTTCTTGGGAGCCCTGGAGCCTTTTTGACAACAATGGAAGCTCTCTCCTTGAAGTTCTTGATGATGCGATAGATTGTTGACTGAGGTGCAATCTTTGTAGCTGCGATACTCTTCCCTGTTAGGCCATTTTTGTGCAGTGCAATGATGGCTGCACGTGTTTCTTTAGAGATAACCATGGTTAACTGAAGAGAAACAATGATACCAAGAACCAGCCTCCTTTTAAAGTGTCCAGTGATGTCATTCTTACTTAATCATGACTGATTGATCGCCAGCCCTGTCCTCATCAACACCCACACCTGTGTTAATGGATCAATTACTAAAACGATGTTAGCTGCTCCTTTTAAGGCAGGACTGCAATGATGTTGAAATGTGTTTTGGGGGTTAAAGTTAATTTTCTGGGCAAATATTGACTTTGCAAGTACAGTAATTGATGTTAAGCTGATCACTCTTTGACATTCAGGAGTATATGCAAATTTCCATTACAAAAAAATGAAGCAGTAAACTTTGGAAAAATTACTATTTGTCTCATTCTCAATACTTTTGGCCATGACTGTATTCAGCACTACAGTAGGTCACTCTAACCACCCATCCCTAGCCTGTAAAATCCTAAAATCGCACGGTTTTCGTTTTTAGTGGTTTTAATAGACCCCCTTGATTGGCTATGCTAGACAATGTGATGTAATAGTTGTAAAGCATCATGGGAAATATTGGCATCATTAGCCCACTCTCTTGCTGCTGCAGTCCTGAGCATTGTGAGAAATGATGTAGGTTTTTGATCCTCACGAATCAAACTGCAGTTGATCGACTTTAAGCACTTACAGGGGTGCTAATGTACAGACACAGAGGAGCATATACATTCTGAGTGTTGGAACTCTAAATGCATAAAGGAAATTGTGAAAAAAATAGTATAAAAGCTTATTCATTTGTCATAGGATGGCTACACGTGACCAAAGATAAAAATGTTGCACCTAATCCATTACTATTTGTGTTTTGCAAGCTAGTTTTAACGATGGGGCCTCTAGTGTAAGATGTACCTAATAAAGATAAGCAAGTCGATCAACTGCAGTTTGATTCGTGAGGATCAAAAACCTACATCACTTCTCACAATGCTAAGGACTGCAGCAGCAAGAGAGTGGGCTAATGATGCCAATATTTCCCATGATGCTTTACAACTATTACATCACATTGTTTAGCATAGCCAATCAAAGGGGTCTATTAAAACCACTAAAAACGAAAACCGTGCCATTTTAGGATTTTACAGGCTAGGGATGGGTGGTTAGAGTGAACTACTGTAGTGCTGAATACTGTACATTGAAAACAGGAGTAGTAGTTAGAGATGAGCGTTGTTCGACTCGAACTGTTCGCCAATCTCAAATTCGAGCTGTTTTGGGCGGTGTTCGAACCGTTCGGCGAACACGAACAATTAGAAAAAAATTTGGCTGTTCGAGGTTATGTTCGATAACTGTTCTTGCACCAAAATCATAACTGGATTTTTTCTCAGTAATGCTGAAAATTAATGTTAATACGCAGTTTGAGTGTTCAGCGGGGTGGGGGGAGGGGCAGGGGATGGATCTCTGCAGGAATAATGAAGATCTCCATTTTTTTTTCTCTTTCCCGCATTTACAGTGGGGAGGTGCAATCTGTCAGCCTATCAGCAGAGCACACACGGAGCGAACTGCTTTTTTTCACACAAGCAAGGGCATGTGTCATTAGCAGTGTATGTCACATGTCCTTTCCCTATAAGACCCAGCCATTTTCCCCGTCGCCACCATTTTCTCACTGCTGCAGCTGCGTGTTAGACGGCACCGCTGTTGCTGTGTGCGCTATACCTTGTTAATTTAAAGCCAATTTTCGCACAAATCTACAGATAGCTTGGGAGTAGGGAATAGTTGTGATTGCAGTACTTTTAAGGACTAGGTTACAGCATTTCCTACGACTTTTTTCAGGCAGGTCTGTGCTCTTAAATAGATAGGTTGTGGGAGTAAAGACTAATTGTAATTGCAGTCCTTTTCAGGACTAAGTTACATCAGTTCCTATCAGTTTTTGCCAGGCAGGTCTGTGCCAGTGCTGTGCAAGTTTTTTTCACAGCATTTGGCTAAATCTAGCAAAGCTAATCCTTTTTGGCCTATTGCAGTGTGTGTTAGTCAGTGGAGTAGCCTATCTGTGTTGCAAGCTACACCACCTGTGTATAGAATACCAATTTTTTTACTGCACCTAGTGAAGTAAAACCTTTTGAGCATAGCATCATTCTATTAGTCCATCTATACTGACCTCCATAAGGTTGCAAATTGAATATAATTTTTTTCTGCATCTAGCTCTGAAAAAATATTTGGGCTTCTAACAGTGTGTGGGACTTGTTCTATTAGTCCATCTATACTGACCTCCATCAGGTAGCAAATTAAAAATAATTTTTATCTGCATCTAGCTCTGAAAAAATATTTGGGCTTCTAGCAGTGTGTGGGACTTGGTCTATTAGTGCATCTATAGTGACCTCCATCAGGTTGCAAATTAAAAATAATTTTTATCTGCATCTAGCTCTGAAAAAATATTTGGGCTTCTAGCAGTGTGTGGTACTTGATCTATTAGTCAATCTATACTGACCTCCATCAGGTTGCAAATTGAATATAATTTTATTCTGCATCTAGCTCTGAAAAAATATTTGGGCTTCTAGCAGTGTGTGGGACTTGTTCTATTAGTCCATCTATACTGACCTCCATCAGGTTGCAAATTCAATATAATTTTTTTCTGCATCTAGCTCTGAAAAAATATTTGGGCTTCTAGCAGTGTGTGGGACTTGGTCTATTAGTCCATCTATACTGACCTCCATCAGGTTGCAAATTCAATATAATTTTTTTCTGCATCTAGCTCTGAAAAAATATTTGGGCTTCTAGCAGTGTGTGGGACTTGGTCTATTAGTCCATCTATACTGACCTCCATCAGGTTGCAAATTGAATATAATTTTTTTCTGCATCTAGCTCTGAAAAAATATTTGGGCTTCTAGCAGTGTGTGGGACTTGTTCTATTAGTCCATCTATACTGACCTCCATCAGGTTGCAAATTGAATATAATTTTTTTCTGCATCAAGCCCTGAAAAAATATTTGGGCTTCTAGCAGTGTGTGGTACTTGGTCTATTAGTCCATCTATACTGACCTCCATCAGGTTGCAAATTAAAAATATTTTTTTTCTGCATCTAGCTCTGAAAAAATATTTGGGCTTCTAGCAGTGTGTGGGACTTGGTCTATTAGTCCACTTATACTGACCTCCATCAGGTTGCAAATTAAAAATAATTTTTTTCTGCATCTAGCTCTGAAAAAATATTTTGTCTTCTAGCAGTGTGTGCGACTTGTTCTATTAGTCCATCTATACTGACCTCCATCAGGTTGCAAATTGAATATAATTTTTTTCTGCATATAACCCAGCCAATAGTTTTGGCCTAATACCACAGTTTGGCCACTCAGCTCTTCTCGGTTCCCATCCATTGTTTTTTTGTACAAACAACTCCAGAGTTGTGAATTAGTTAACCACCAAAATGAGTGGAAAAAGGCCTGCTGCTGCTGGAAAGGGGAATAGGCATGTTGGGAAGGGGAAAAAAGGTTGCGTCCGTGGGGTAGGTATTAAAGCAACAGTAACATCTGCAGAAGAAAGACAATCTTCCAGCCAAACTAAAATGTCTACTTCTTTTAGCGGACAATGTGATAAGATCCCTTTCTTATGGCCACGCCAATCGCTACAATTCCAGATGAGGCACAAAAACAGCAGGTGCTTCAACGGATATCAAGTGCTCCTTTAAGTGGGCTCTCCTCCACATCAACTTCAACATCACAAATACTCCAGTCCTCAAAGGTGTCACCCCAATCGCACTTGCTTCCTCACAGCTCCCCATTCTCCAGCTGCCCGTCTGAGTATGAGGTAGAACAGATGGTTGAGTCTGCAGAGCTGTTTACTCATACTATAGCCTGGGAATCAGAGGTCGGCTCCAGCGCTTCCATGAATCCAGACGAGGAAATGATCTGCTCTGATGCCCAGAATGTTTATGAGTCGGATCCTGGACCAGACGCTGAAGGTTCTGACCATAATGTAGACCCTCATTCCCAAACTGTAACTCATGTTGGTGGAGCCAATGAGGAAGCCGATGATGAGACTCAAATACCTGATTGGAGCGACAACTTTAGTTTTTTGTCAGGGCAGGAACAGGTTGGCTCTGAGGACGACGGGTGTGATAACGCACAGGGTGATGATGATGAGGTTGGAGATCCCACTTACTGTCAACCCACAGTCAGCCAAGAGATGAGGTCAGCAGAGGAGGTGGAGGAGAATGCTAGTGACGACGAGGTCAGGTTGCGCCTTCCTGGACAGAGACGTAGTACTGGAAGCACGTCAACAACTGCATCCTCAAATACAACTCTGACTCTCTCCACAAGTCGTGGTGGCTCTTCAGGTCACATGGGTGCTAAGCCTTGCATAGCCTGGGCATTTTTTCAGACAGATAAAGATGACCCAACTCGTGTTATCTGTAACATTTGTCAGCAAAAGCTAAGTAGAGGCCAAAAAATACATAGTTTGAGTACTTCATGCATGAACCGGCACAAGGACATGAAGCATAAGTTGCAGTGGGAAGCTCACTGTGCTACAATGCGGCCTAGCCGGCCGGGCCAACCACCGTCTGCCATATCTTGTGCATCAGTGGCCTCTTCATCCTCTGTGACTGGGGGGACAGCAGTCACACCTGTTTTGGGACGCAGACCTGCCACCTCTTTACCCGCAACATCCAGCGTGATTGGCAGGTCATCATTTTCTTTGGAGGTGGTAACACCAGCTGGTGTTGAGCGCTGTCCGACATCGATAGCACCACCTTTGGATCAAGGCAACCTAACATTTCCGCTTGCATCTTCCTCACAGACCGGCAGTTTGCCGGGGACACCCTTATCAACCCCGTCTAAGCACAATAGCCAGCCCTCGGTCCCTCAGATGTGGACAAGTAAAAGACCATTTCCTCCTAGCCATGAGAAAGCTAAGAGGTTGAATTTTACCATCTGCAAGCTCTTGGCTACAGAAATGCTGCCTTTCCGCCTGGTGGACAAAGAGGATTTTCGAGACCTTATGTCCGTCGCAGTGCCCCAGTACCAGATGCCCAGTCGTCACTACTTCTCAAAGAAAGGTGTGCCTGCGCTCCACCAGCATGTCGCACACAACATCACCGCTTCTTTGAGAAACTCTGTGTGTGACAGGGTGCATTTCACCACAGACACTTGGACGAGTAGGCATGGACAGGAGGGTTAAATGTCGCTGACTGGGCACTGGGTAACTATGGTGACAGCAGGACAAGGGGCTGCTGTCCAAGTCTTGCAGTCCCCATGAGTTGTGCGTCAATCCTCTTTATCTCAAAGTTCCTCCACTGCTTCTGCCTCCTCAACCTCCTCTTGGTCCTCCACCTGCACCCAAAGCCTGTCTGGTCATGCCACAAGCTTTCTAACTGCGCAGAAGGGATCCTGCACACCTCCTTACTATGCTGGCAGTAGGGCTCAACGTCATCAGGCGGTTTTTACTTTGAAATGTCTGGGAAATGTGAGTCTCACAGCTGAGGAGTGGTGGTCAGCTCTGGAGAACCAATTTCATGAATGGTTGTCTCCACTGGACCTGAAACCAGGGAAGGCCGTGTGAGACAATGCTGCAAACCTGGGTGCGGCCCTTCGCCGGTGCAATGTCATACACGTGCCTTGTATGGCTCACGTGTTGAACCTGGTTGTCCAGCAATTTTTAGCCCACTATCCCGGACTAGATGGCCTTCTGCAGAGGGCACGGTCGCTGTGTGCTCACTTCCGCCGTTCGCATCCCGCAGCTCAGCGACTTACATCTCTACAGAAGTCGTTGGGCCTGCCACTTCAACGGCTAAAATGCGATGTGCCTACCCCGTGGAATTCAACTCTGCACATGTTGCAGCGACTGTGGCAGCACTGACAAGCCCTGGTGCAATACGTTCTGACGTATAGCCTGGGCCAACAAGATAAAGAGGTGGGGAAAATCACGCTGGAGGAGTGGTCTCAGATCAGGGACCTATGCACCCTTCTGCACAGTTTTGAAATGGCGATGAAGATGTTTAGTGCTGACGATGTCATTATCAGCATGACTATTCCGGTGATTTACATGCTGGAGCACATGTTAAACAGAATTCGGAGTCAGGTGGTGGCACAAGAGGAGGTGGAGGAAGTAGAGGAGGAGGAGTTGTATGCGGAAGGGCTAACATCTGCAAGGTCCAGACGGTCGGCAGCACCAAGGCGGCAGGCATGTGAGGGTGGGGGAGATGGTTTTACCAGGGTGCATGGTAGCAGCCAAACTAGTGAGGAAGGCGCAGGAGCCCAGGAAGAAGTGGAGGACGAACTGATGTAAGTCTCATCAGATGAGGGAGACCTTGATCACATTTCTGTTGTGCGAGGTTGGGGAGAGAGGACAGAGGAAGAAAGCATGATTGTTACCTCGCCACCAACACAACAGGGACTTGGTGCTCCTGGATGCGCAAGACACAAGAGTGCCTTCTTTCTGCACTACCTGCAACATGACCCTCGAATTGTGAGAATTAGAAATAATCCTGACTACTGGGTTGACACTGTTAGATCCCCGGTACAAAAGTAAATTTGCAGAAATTATTCCTGCCATAGAAAGGGATGAACGCATGCAGGAGTATCAGCAGAGACTGTTGCAGAATCTTACATGTGCTTTTCCACAAAACACCAGTGGTGCACGTAGTGAATCTCACAGTTCCAACTTGCCAACCGTGGGACCGTCGAGTGTTCAGCACTCAATCCGTAACAGAAACACAGTATCTGCTGGTAACATCAATTTGGCGGATTCATTTCACCACTTTTTTAGCCCATCCTTTGCAAGGCCACAGGAGACAAGAAGTCTGACACATAGTCAACGCCTAGAAAGGATGGTACAGGAGTATCTCCAAGTAAACATTGAAGCCATGACTGTGTCACTGGACCCTTGCTCTTTTTGGGCTTCCAATCTGGATAAATGGCCGGAGCTAGCCACTTACGCCTTGGAGATCTTGTCATGCCCCGCAGCCAGCTTTCTGTCTGAACGTGTTTTCAGCGCTTCTGGTGGTGTGCTGAAAGATAAGCGCACGCGGCTCTCCACTGATAATGTAGACAGACTCATGTTCATAAAGATGAACAAATCATGGATCTGAAATGACTTTTCTACCCCTGTGTCATCCTGGGGAGGGTAAAAGCTTGATGATTGGTTAAAATCACCTCACCAAACGTTTTAAGCTTTCAAATTACTAATCATGTTTATCTGTATCTTGGCTGGAAAATAATTTGGGCTTTGTAGCAGTGTGCAGCACTGATTCTAATAGGCCATCTATACTAAGCTCCACCAGATTTAAAATTACTAATCATGTTTATCTGTAACTTGGCTGGAAAATAATTTGGGATTTGTAGCAGTGTGCAGTACTGATTCTATTAGGCCATCTATACTAAGCTCCACCAGATTTAAAATTAATAATAATTTTTAGCTGCATCTAGCCCGGAAAATAATTTTGGGGCTCCGAGATGCGCAAGACACATAAGTGCCTTCTAGCTGCACTACCTGCAACATGACCTTCAGATTGTCAGAATTTGAAGTAATCCTGACTACTGGGTTGCCACACTCTTAGATCCCCCACACTCTTCGATCAACCTTTTCATTTTAATAAAGACCAAAAAAATGGTCATTTTTGAAATTATAAGCATTAGCAGGTTATTAGAAACTGAAATCAAACAGTTTTCAACTCAAAACTTTATTTTAGGTGATGTTACATTTGCACATAGGACCCCTTGTTCGAAAGGAGCTTCTGAACTCTCTCGTCCATTGAATATGTCAGGTTTTGGATGGTTTCTGCTTCAATTGTTTTGCATGAGGACAGAATACCCTCCCAGAGCTGTTGCTTAGATGTGAACTGCCTCCCGCCATCATAGACACTCCTTTTGATGATGCTCCTGAGGTTCTGAATGGGGTAGAAGTCAGGGGAGCATGGGAGTCACAGCATAAGTTTGTCCCCTTTTATGCCCATATCAGCCAGAGATGCAGATGTGTTATGTGCAGCATGAGACGGTGCATTATCATGCATAAAAATGATCTTGCTGTGGAATACACGGTTCTTCTTCTTGAACCATGGCAGGAAGAGCTGTTTGAGAAACTCCACATACATTATGGAGTTCATCTTTACCCCTTCAGGGATCCTAAAGGGGCCGACAATCTCTCTCCCCATGATTCCAGCCCAAAACATTACTCCACCTCCTCCTTGTTGGCGCTGTAGCCGTGTTTGCGTGGGGTGTCCATCAACCAGCCATCCTCCACTCCTTCCATCTGGACCATCGAGCGTTGCACTGCACTCATCCATGAACAAAACAGTTTTGAAATCAGTCTTCATGTAATGTTTGGCCCACTGGAGCCGTTTCTGCTTGTGTGAAGTGGATAGAGGAGGTCAACAGGATGGCGTACGCACAGCTGCAAACCTCTGAAGGACCCTGCATCTTGTTGTTCGGGGGACGTTGGAGGCACCAGCAGCTTCAAAAACTTGTCTGCTGCTATGACAAGGCTTTTTTGTCGCTGCTCTTTTAACCTGACGTAATTGCCTGTAGGAATGAGTCATCAATTTGCCCTTATAAGCACGCACATGTGTGTACTGTGAATCAGCTACATACTTCTTGATTGCCAAGACACTTCATCCTGATCATCGCACAATGTTGATTGTAGTCATGTCTTGACCTAAACACTCCACAATTTGTTGCTTCTCAGCAGCCGACACATCCTTTTTCTTTCCCATTTTGGCAGAAAATGTGGGCTGCTTAATAATGTGGGACAGCCTTCTTAAGTAGTCTTGCCTTTCATTGGACACACCTGCCAAACTAATTAGCACAGGTGTCTGTAATTGCTTGCAGTGATATAAAGAGCCCTGACACACATCACCATCCATGAGTTTAACTGACAAACAAACAAATTCTTCCCTTATCACTCCTAAACACTTTTTGTATAATAATTTGGAACACAGTGTACATGTGCTTTTCCACAAAACACCAGTGGTTCACGTAGTGAATCTTACAGTTCTAACTTGCCAACCGTGGTCTGTATGGAGTTGTTCAATAAAGGGCCCAAAATTAAGATAATATAGACGGGAGAGGTCTCTATGAATAGGAATTCCTAAGTATTTGATACCCTGTGAGGGCCAGGCAAAGGGAAAGTTGGACTGGATGGAATCCTGTATGGATTTTGGGAGGGAGACATCGAGGGCCTCAGACTTCACTGCATTGATTTTAAAATTTGACCATGTAACAAAGTGATCTATTTCAGCCATAACAGCAGGGATGGATATATGTGATTGAGTGATATATACTAGGACATCATCATCAAATAGAGAGCACTTGTACTCGGTGCCTCCCACCTCAATCCACCTAATAATGGGGTTATGGCGAATTGATGAGACCAGGTGTTCCGTCACTAGGATGTATAAGAGAGGGGACAGAGGACATCCCTGCCTTGTCCCATTGGTGATTATGAAAGGTGATGAAAATGTTCTGACGCGCCCCCTGGGCCTTGGGACACCCAGAGCCGGACCCTTTTTGGTGGATGCTGGTGGTTGTAGTCTCCGTGGCGGCGACCCGGTTCTGTGGCTCAGGGCAGTCAAACCAGTGGGGGAACTATTTATGTGGTTTTGATGTTTAAATGTCCGACTACGCCACCCGCGGATTGCGGTCAGAGTGAACCGCCGCTGCAGGGCAGACCGCTGAGGCTGGTGTTGTGGGTGCAGCAGAGCGTAGCATAACTCCCCACGGGTGGAGTATAGCATCAGGGCAGTGTAAGCGGAGGATGGGGGTGATGGTGCAGGGCAGCAGCAGTAACGACACGGAGTCAGTGATGCAGTCCAGGGCCTTTACTCACAGTTCTTATTATCCAGACCATGTCTGCAGGTAACGGCTGCCCACGTCGTACTGTGCTCACCAGGTGAGGGGCTCAGACAACTCCCAGATAACTTTGGAGCGCTTCACAGGACCCCCTTTGTGTGTCCTTTGTCTGGCCTTTCTTACCAATGCTTCTGTCCGGCTGCCTCGGGCCTCCTCTTGGTAAACTTGGCGCCAGTTTCCCTGACCGTATGTGGTGCAATCCTAGCGGGTGTAGCGAGGGGCTGCGCCACATAAAATGTCACAGCCTCCGGTTTCTAGCTGAGGGTCTTTTCCCGCCTCCACTTGTTTTGGGGACCGGTCTCCCCCTTTGGCCTGACCCCTCCACGCAGGTGGATTCGGGCGTGCGGTGGCGACTTACCCGTCCGCACCCCTGGGATCCCTTTGTTCCTCATTCCTGGAGCCTTCTCCGCTCCTCTTCCTTCCTTCTCCCTCTTCCAGGCCTGGGCCTCTTTTACTAGGCCCGCCTCCGGAGCAGAGCTCATGCAGAGCCCTTGCTCCCTGTCACTTCTGCTCAGACTTCTCTGCACTGAACTAAGATGGTGCCCACCTTTTATACTTCCTTCTCAATGCACCCAGGAACTGCTTCCTCCCTGCTCCTGCACTACAGGGTTCCCCTTCCTCAGTGTTCCCTCCCCCCACTCCAGCCAGGGACAGGGACTGTCGTGCCCATCTCTGAGGCATATTGGTCGCCCTGCCCCACGGCAATGTGGTGTAATGCATGCAGGTGTCGGGGTCCTGATCCACACTCCATCCTTACCTGAGAGTGAGATATCACACCTCTGGGTGAGGTGCAATACCTCTGTAGCAACCAAGCCCTCGGGGTGCTACAGTTCCATTTATCTTCAGCCTAGGTGATGTATTGCGATACAGGGCTGTGATTTTGGCTATAAAAGAGTCCCCTAGACCCCTACCCCAAGCTTTTTAAGAGAATAATATATGGCGTGCCAGGAGACTCTATGGAATGCTTTCTCAGCATCCAACGAGAGTATCTAATTACAAATGTTTAACTGCATCTAGCCCAGGAAATACTTTGTGCCTAGTAGCAGTGTCTACTAGTCAGCGGATTATCACAGCTCTTAAGCAAGCTACACCACCTGTAGTTTGGACACTTAATTTTTTCAAAGGAAATGCTTCGGGACCCCGGGATACTCAGTGAAGAGCATCAGGAGGCACCCCAAGGCATAGCGGCTGGGACTGGTGGTAGGACGCCTTGCGGTGGACCGCCAAGCTCGATCCTTATAAAAGCTTTTTAACTGCAGCAGCTTTAGTGGACGCTACTGGCGCTGGAATTATGCGGCTGCTGGCATGAGACTTGTAAAAGGATTTAAAGTGTATTCATTCAAATTAGAGAGACAATTTAAATTAAAAAGCTTAGACCTGCCTCCACCACAGGGGGCTCGCTCGACCCACCAGCGGACAGGCACCAGTATTGGGAGAGGGGGGCTGGCCGTCAGGGTCCACCGCGGCTCTGGCACAAACCCGGCGACACGGAGGTGGCACGGGCAGGAACGGACTGGCCGTGTCGGCTTCTCACTTTTTGGATTTTAGAAGGGCATGACATGCCTATATCTGTGTCTCCCCCTCCTTTTACTCCTCCACCTCTTTTCTTTTCTTATGACTATATGTACTTGTCACTTTTCCATGTGTTAGTTATGTTTTCTGAGCAGTTTGTCAGCTTTTGGACACCTTTGAAGGTGTTTTCTATGTGTTTCTATGTGTTTTTATTTGCCTGCCATTGGTTTTAACGGTGTTCGAAGGTGATCGACGAACAGTTCTACGAACAGTTCGGCGAACACAAGGGTGTTCGACGAACCGAACCGAACTCGAACACTACGGGGGTGTCTCAACACTAGTAGTAGTCTCTATCATTGATCAATATTTCAGCGGGAGGTCCTGTATCTGCATATTCAGTGTGTCTGTAAATCAATTGATCTGTGATATACTGTATTAACAGCACCTTAATTACAAGATTTTTCATATTTTTCCACCACAAAAAAGAGGGCTTACTACACTCTCTCCTAAATTTCCTGCTAAAGAAAAAACAAAAAGTCAAGGCTTGTGTGTCACAGAAAGTGTCCTTCCTAGCTTGTGAGATGGACAAGATATACTTTGTTTTTTACAGTTCCAGCAAGCTGTCAGCATTGATGAGGCTGGCAAGAGTATAAACAGTTAGGTCCATATATATTTGGACAGAGACAACATTTTTCTAATTTTGGTTCTAGACATTACCACAATGAATTTTAAACAAAACCATTCAGATGCAGTTGAAGTTCAGACTTTCAGCTTTCATTTGAGGGTATCCACATTAAAATTGGATGAAGAGTTTAGGAGTTTCAGCTCCTTAACATGTGCCACCCTGTTTTTAAAGGGACCAAAAGTAATTGGACAGATTAAATAATTGTAAATAAACTGTCCATTTCTAGTACTTGGTTGAAAACCCTTTGTTGGCAATGAAGACCTGAAGTCTTGAACTCATGGACATCACCAAACGCTGTGTTTCCTCCTTTTTGATGCTCTGCCAGGCCTTCACTGCGGTGGTTTTCAGTTGCTGTTTGTTTGTGGGCCTTTCTATCTGAAGTTTAGCCTTTAACAAGTGAAATGCATGCTCAATTGGTTTGAGATCAGGTGACTGACTTGGCCATTCAAGAATAATTCACTTCTTTACTTTAATAAACTCCTGGGTTGCTTTGGCTTTATGTTTTGGGTCATTGTCCATCTGTAGAATGAAACGATGACCAATCAGTTTGGCTGCATTTGGCTGGATCTGAGCACACAGTATGGCTCTGAATACATCAAAATTCATTCGGCTTCATCTGTCCAAAGAATGTTCTTCCAGAACTGTGCTGGCTTTTTTAGATGTTTTTTTAGCAAAGTCCACCTTTTTATTCTTTATGCTTATGAGTGGCTTGCACCTTGCAGTAGATTTGGATATTGATACGCCTACCTCCTGGAGAGTGTTGTTCACTTGATTGGCTGTTGTGAAGGGGTTTCTCTTCACCATGGAGATTATTCTGCGATCATCCACCACTGTCGTCTTCCGTGGGCGCCCAGAGCTTTTTGCATTGATGAGTTCACCAGTGCTTTCTTTCTTTATCAGGGTGTACCAAAATGTAGATTTTGCCTCTCCTAATATTGTAGCAATTTCTCGGATGGGTTCTTTCTGATTTTGCAGCTTAAGGATGGCTTGTTTCACCTGCATGGAGAGCTCCTTTGACCACATGTTTACTTCACAGCAAAACCTTCCAAATGCAAGCACCACACCTCAAATCAAATCCAGGCCTTTTATCTGCTTAATTGAGAATGACATAACGAAGGGATTGCCCACACTTGTCCATGAAATAGCCTTGGAGTCAATTGTCCAATTACTTTTGGTCCCATTAAAAACAGGGTGGCACATGTTAAGGAGCTGAAACTCCTAAACCCTTCATCCAATTTTAATGTGGATACCCTCAAATGAAAGCTGAAAGTCTGAACTTCAACTGCATCTAAATTGTTTTGTTTAAAATTCATTGAGTTGAGGTAATGTCTAGAACCAAAATTAGAAAAATGTTGTCTCTGTCCAAATATATATGGACCTAACTGTATGCCAAAAGTCACCAACTGTTTGCGCAACCTCGAAGGGTGCAACCATTTCTTCCCTTTTCAAGGTGCTTTAGACCTGATGAAACAGGCCCATAACTTTTTCAGAGTTTGCTGCATATTACTTATTGCATTAACGCAGTTCTGAAATGTTTTAATAATTGAGAGCAAGCATAAAATTTTCAGTTTTGCATGAAGTCTTGTACTTTTACACATAACTCTTTCAGCTGATTGTAGGGATTCCGATAAGAAGATTACAACTGGTATTTGCCATTTTGGCTATTTTGTGATGTTTTCAAAAAATGTGACATCAAAATAGTGTATATACAGTGGATATAAAAAGTCTACACAACCTTGTTAAAATGACAGGTTTTGATCATGTAAAAAATCACAAAGAATCAATTCAGAACTTTTTCCACTTTTAATGTCACCCATAATATGTATAATTCAGTTAAAAAACAAACTGAAATCTTCTCCTCACCTTTGCTACCATTCTTTCATCTGAGTGAATTGGATAACACTAAGCTGACACTCGGATCAAACTTGGATCAGAGTTTAACCGGAGTGTCATTAACATAATTGACCCGATTTTCTTGCATCTGAGAATTTACACTCATGTTATCCTTGCTTTAAACAAATACTTTGTTGAAGTACCCTTTGAATGCTTTAATAAATTCAGTCTTTTGGGGCATGAATCAGCACAGCACTTGTAGTATTGCAGTGCATTATACTAGTGAACAAATAGGTAAATGTTCGAGACCCATTGTGGAACTATGTAAAAAATAAAAACAAACACAAAAGAAGCCCACCAAAAATTAAAATTAAAAACTAACAATAAAAATGAATTAAAAAATAAAATCACGCCTTTTTGATTCTTTTGTTTCCTAGAAAAATTTAAAAAAATATTTGCTTGCTGTCTTTGTAGCAACCCGAACTATAAAAAATGTACATCAATTAACCTACTGTGTGAGCACGGTAAAAAAAACCAGATAAAACAAAGTCAGAATTGCTGTGTTTTTGACTCAAAACATTTGAATTAAAAGCAATTAAAAAGTCATAAGAATACAAGAATAAGGGATCATTCAGACATCAGTGATTTTTCTCGTATGCAAAAAATGGTCTGTGTTTCATTAGTGTTTTTGATCCAATTATTTGGTCAGCATGTCAGTTTTTACCATCATGATTTTTCTTAGTTTTTTCTTAAGAATAATTAAAAAATAAAATAAAAAGGAGATATCTCAAGCTTTTTTTTTCAGACAGTATGTGAAAAACAGAGAGTTTTTCACAGACTCATAGACTTGCATTGGTGATTTTGCTCCGACACTCAGATCAAGGCCAGAGTCACACTACACGTCGACAAAATCATTCTGATTCTCAGTGCCGAGAGTCGCACGATTGTTGTCCTTATGGTAATCCGTGTGTAATGAGATAGCAATGGGATGCTGCGATATTTTCTAGCCTATGTATCTGTATGACATCTTTATGGCCTCACATTTCCCACAGATTTTTCCAATGTAACGCCAAATTTAAATTTAACAGCCTCAATGGTCTGAAACTTATCAAAATCTAATGAACAAGGCCATACACTGGGTCCACAAGAAGATTTTTACTACACTGATAATGTTATGTGTGTAGATGTTATTTATATGTTTGCATAAGTAATGCTTATTTGTTGGCTAATGGTTATTTTTTTTTCCCTTCAAAATTATTTTAGGTTTCTATCCACCGGTATATCGTATGCGGCACTTCATCAAATTGCAATGCACATCTGGCACGCAGCCTCACCTCTCGGGGAATTGTGCACAAATAGCGTGCGAGGCTCTGTGCATTTGCCTCCTCACCATCATCATTTACTGTGCAAGCTAAGTATTGCAAAACCCCAAGGTCTATTTGACGCTTGTTTCCGGTGGTGAGGAGCTCCCTCCTGCTCTGGCCACAGCGTGGGATGGCTGCAGCCTGTGGTGAGGTATCAAGGGGGGAGCATAGGACTACTTCTTTGGCCATGTTCATCCTTGTCTGAGTTGGCCACATGTTCTGCCGAAGGTGGTGGTGGTTCTGACAAGTGTTAAGCGAATTTGTTCGGCATTTTAAATTTGGGTTCGTGTTCGGGGTTCCGGCTTGTTCACGCCAAAAAATCGGCTCCGCCCATGAACATCCCTGATTTCCCACACAGATAACATCTGCATGACAGCGCACCCATAGGCTTGTGTTGGCGAGTCTCGCATGATATATGTGTACAATCATAGCATGCTGCAATTTTGCACGAATGCAGAATACGCATGAGAAATTAAACGATGATCTGAGTTGGCCCACAGAATAACACAGGGCCGAGTTCTATACGATGTTTTATCGCATAGCACTCGGCCGTGTTATACGGTAGTGTGACTCTGGCTCAATATTGGAGATGCCTGCATGACTTTGTGCAGAGCACTCGGTTCACAAATCTACTCCAACAAATGAACTGCTTTAGAGACTATAATAGGTATGATTGTTATCCATGGAAATAGATAGGGCTCGTATGTGAAAAATTGATGTATGAATGAAGAATTATAATGGTAAAAATTTCAGTTCTTCCCACAAAAATCAAGCCCTAAGATGGTAAAACATAAAAAAAATTTTTATTTGCAAAATAAAATTTTATTGTAAAAACGTATTAGCATAAAATTAAAACAATATATGTTTGGTATCGCCATGTTTTAACAACCCAAATTAATAAAAGGATTATGTTATAGTACTGATTGGGTGGATCAGGGAAATGCAGTAGATATAGTATATCTTGATTTCAGCAAAGCATTTGACAAAGTATCTCCTACCATCCTTATTGAAAAAATGACCAACTGTGGAATGGATAATTCAACTGTTAAGTGGATTCATAATTGGCTTAGTGATCAGACCCAAAGAGTGGTCATAAATGGCTGCACATCCAGTTGGAAGAATGTCTCAAGTGGGTGCCACAAGGCTCTGTCCTGGGCCATGTGTTGTTCAACATCTTTATTAATGATTTAGATGAATGAATTGGGGGTAAACTGATTAAGTTTGCTGATGTTACAAAGCTAGGAGGGATAGCTAATACTAGAGAAGAGAGAGAGAGGATTGAAAAAGATCTAAACAAACTAGAACTGTGGGCAGCAACTAACAGACTGTTTTTTAAAAGGGAGAAATGCAAAGTCCTACATCTGGGCAAGAAAAATGAAAAAAGCATATACAGAATGGGAGGAATAGGGCTAAGCAACCAGCACATGTGAAAAAGACTTGTGTTTACTAACAGATCACAGACTGAACAGGAGTCAACAGTGTGATGCAGCAGCAAAAAAGGCAAACACAATTTTGTGTTGCATTAACAGAAGCATACAGTCTAGATCACATGAAGTAATTAATCTCCTCTACTCCTCTTTGGTCCAACCTCATCTGGAATACTGTGTCCAGTTCTGGGCATCACATTTTAAAAAGACATGAAGAAACTGGAGCAAGTTCAAAGAAGAGCGACGAGAATGGTGACCGGTCTGCAAACAATGTCCTAAGAGGAACGGTTAGAGGATTTGGAAATGTTTAGATTGCAAAGGAGAAGACTGAGAGGAGACTTAATAGCTGTCAACAAATATCTCAAGGGCTGTCACACTGTAGAGGGATATTCCTTATTCTCATTTGCACAGAGAACCACTAGAAGCAATGGGATGAAACTGAATGAGAGAAGATACCGATGAGTGATTAACGAGTGGAACAGGCTGCCATGAGAGGTGGTGAGTAGTGATGATCGAGCATGCTCGCTACTGCTCGGTGCTCGCCCGAGCATCTCACTGCTCGAGATGCTTGGCGTTCGGCGAGTATTTCCGGGTTTCTCGGGCGGGAACTTGGGTCTCCTCCCTGCATGTTTGTCGCACTTTAGAGAGCCAATGAACATACAGGGATTGCCTGCCATGCACTGTAATGCCGTAGCCATGTTGTCTGTGGGCATTACAGTGATTGGCTGGCCGCACAACCTCATCAGGTCAATATCAGACCTGGCGCCGCCATGCTCGTCACAGTCACTGTGGAGCACACAGTGTAGGGAGAGCTGCTGCTGTGTCAGGGAGAGATTTGATCGTGTATTAGGTAGGGTAGGGAGAAAAACCGTACATTACACATATGCATCTTAACAAACAGTCCTTCTGAGGACTAATCCATCTGCAGAGATATCAGGCAGGCAGGGTGTATAAGCAGGCGGTGTATATAGCAGACTGCAGTGCATATAGCACAAGAGGCTCCATTCCAAAACTGCCTTCTACTGCTGTTAGATATTTCTATACAAAGGCCCAGGAATACTTTTCTTTGGATATTAATCCTCATTATTTGCTTAAAAAGAAATCCAGAGAACACCGTTTTTCTGCGCCATTTGCTTGTTTTGAGAGAGGTGCTGCTCAGTCAGGGACAAATTTGCTTGTGTATTAGGTAGTGTAGGGAGAAAAACCGTACATTGCACATATGCATCTTAACAAACAGTCCTTCTGAGGACTAATTTATCTGCAGAGATATCAGGCAGGCAGTGTATAGACAGGCAGTTTATATAGCAGACTGCAGTGCATATAGCACAAGAGGCTCCATTGCAATTCTGCCTTCTGCTGCTGTTAGATATTTCTATACAAAGACCCAGGTCTCAGGGGCCAGGAATACTTTTCTTTGGATCTTAATCCTCATTATTTGCTTAAAAAGCAATCCAGAGAGCACTGTTTTTCTGCGCCATTTGCTTGTTGGCACTGCAGAATACAGCCAGGTCCTTTCCATATTAGAGCGCAAGAAATCCAGCTATTTAAAACCGTGTTTTTTTTGTCAAACGGATCACATATACGTGGCAGAAAATACTGTCATTTCTGGCTTCTATTAAAAATTTACTTTAGTGTGTCATTGAAGCAATTCACACCAGTTTGCTATTCAAACTAGTAACCTACATGGCAGGTATTTAAAGCTCTATTTTCTCCGTCAAACGGATCACATACTGTATATGTTGTCAGAAAATACTGCCATTTCTGGCCTCCATTTAACATTTCCTTTAGTGTGTCATTGAAGCAATTCACCGCAGTTTGCTCTTCAAACTACTTACCTACAGGCCAGATATTTAAAACTCTGTTTTCTCTATCACACGGATCACATATAAGTTCGCTCCAAACATTTGTAGTGAGCGTGGAATATACTGTCCTCCATTTAAAATGGGCAAGGCACGTGGCAAAGGACGGGGAACTGGACGTGATGGTAATGGTGCATACAGAGGCTGAGGACAAGGCCGTCGGCAAGCTGGAATTGTGCAACAGCAAACACCCACATCTTCTCGCCTGACCTTCCTGTCCCAAATTCTAGGGGACCGCAGCACACCACTATTGAACCCAGAGCAGTGTCAAAAGGTTGTTAGTTGGATAGTGGATAATGCTTCCAGTCACTTAGCCACCACCACGACCACCCTGTCTTCCACACGGTCAAGTCTCAGTAGCCGGGAGTCTGGACCGCATATTCCTCACCCTGATCCTCCTTCCTCCCACCATGCCGAGTACCCAGAGACAACTGATCCCACACTTGGGCACTCAGAAGAGCTGTTCACTTTTCCATTTATAGATTCGGGCCTCTCGCCCGGTCCACTTGAAGTGGGGCAAGAGGAGATCATGTGTAGCGATGCCCAAATATTTGAGCAGCCACGGTCACACGAAGGCGACGGTGGGAAAGTGTCACAAGAGGTGGACGATGATGAGACACAATTGCCAGAAAGTCAGGAGGAGGACCAGGGTGCAGAAGTGTAAGACGAGGTGGTGGATGATATAGTAACTGACCCAACCTGGCAGGAGGACATGCAGAGCGAGGACAGCAGCACAAAAGGAGAGGGAGGCAGAGCACCCCTACAGGCAGGAAGAAACAGTGTGGTGGCCTCAGACAGAAGGTGGGCAACCGTTCCCAGTAACACCAACACGAAGGAAGTTGCCAGTACAACTGTTAGGTGTTCCCGAGTCTGGTTGTTTTTTAAAGACTTTGCTGATAACCCCAAAAAGGCCATTTGCACCACCTGCCAGGCCAGCATAAGAAGGGGTTGAAAAACGACAAGTCTGACCACCACCAGCATAATAAGGCACATGGCAGCAAAGCACCCGACTTTGAGGGCTGAACCCCAGTTTCCAGATACAGTGTCTGCGGGTGGCACCATTGCTTCTTCCGCTGTTGTGCATGCAAGCCAATCCCCTGTCTATGGTGCATGCAAAGACAACTCCTGAAATTCATCTGTCATTGCACACTCTCCAGTAGCAGCAACAGGAAGCACGTCTATGTCCTTATCCCAGCGCAGCGTTCAGTTGTCCATACCCCAGTCCTTGGAACGCAAGTGCAAATATGCAGCCAACACCCCACACTACTAAATTCTCACATTTCACAACTGCTTGTGCTAGAAATGTTGCCTTTTAGGCTCGTGGAGACTGAAGCATTCTGCAAACTGATGGCGGCGGTCGTCCCTCGGTACTTGGTCCCCAGCTGCCACTATTTCTCCCGGTGTTCCATCCCCGCATTACCCAAGCACGTGTCCCAAAACATTAGCCATGCTCTCAACAACGCAGTTACCGGTAAAGTCCACCTAACCACGGACACGTGGACAAGTGCTTGTGGGCAGGGACGGTACATCTCGCTGACGGCACACTGGGTTAACATAGTGGTAGCCGGGACCCAGTCGGACCATGGGACGGAACACGTCCTCCCGACGCCAAGGATGGCGGGCCCTAGGTCAATCAGGGTTACCCCCACTGTCTACAGCTCCTGCACCTCATCCTCCTCAGCCTCCTTCTCCTCTTTAGCCTCTATCTCCGAAATTACCACATCAGTCACAAGCTGGAAGCACTGCAACACTGCCTCAGCCAAGCAACAACAGGCTCTGCTGAAGCTAATATTCTTAGCTGAAAAACCACTCAATGCTGAAGAGTTGTGGACAGCTCTGAAAGAGTAGGCAGATCTGTGGCTCACACCGCTGAACTTACAGCCAGGCATGGTCATGTGTCACACTGGCCGGAACCTGGTGGTGGCTCTGAGGCAAGCTCACACACGTACCATGCCTGGCCCATGTGCTTAACCTCGTGGTTTAGCAGTTTCTCAAATCCTACCTGGAGCTGCCAGATCTGCTTGTTAAAGTACGCCGCCTGTGTGCCCATTTTAGAAAGTCACCTACAGCTTCCGCCGCCCTTGCAGTGTTTCAGCAGCGTTTGCAGCTTCCGACTCACAGACTGGTGTCTGATGTCCCCACACGTTGTAACTCTACACTGCAGATGTTGGGAAGGATTTGGGAGCAGAAGAGGGCCGTTGTTGAGTACCAGCATCAACAAGGCCGTCGGTATTCAGTTCAAACTCCACACATAAGACCTCAGGAGTGAACATGGAGTTCAGAGATATGTACGATCATCCAAAACTTTGAGGACTCCACCAACATGGTGAGCAGCGATGATGCCATAATTAGCGTCACAATCCCGCTTCTCTGTCTTCTGAAATGCTCTCTGCTCACAATCAAAGAGGATGCATTGCAGGCGGAGCATGATGAGATGGAGCAAGGAACCATACAGGGTGATTACACAGAGCCAAGCCTCATCTCATCCCAACGTGGATTGGATGACAATGAGGAAGAGGAGGAGGAGGAGGAAGAACAGGAGCTAGTTTCATGCACTATAGACAGAACTACCTGCACAGCTGTCATACCGTCTGTTCAGCGTGGATGGCTAGAGGACAGAGAAGAGGAGGAGGAGGAGGAGAGCATGGTCAGTCATCCTCTTGGTGAGGACACTGAAGTCTTGCCTGTTAGTAGTCTGGCACGCATGGCTGAGTTTATGTTACACTGCGTTTCCCATGACCCTCGCGTTCTCAAAATTTTGGGTGTCAGTCAATATTGGTTGGTGACCCTTCTAGACCCACGCTACAAGGAGAACTTTATATCTCTTATTCCTTAGGTGGACAGGTCTTCAAAAATGGGGCAGTGCCAGAAGGCCCTTGTTGCGGAACTATTAAAAAAATTCCCATCTGAAAACGCTGGCGGCAGAGGGCACACTTCGTTGGACAACCAAGGAGTACAGGCGAGAGAGACACAACTTCAATCCAGCAGAGGCAGGGGAACACTGTCAAAGTTCTGGGAAAGGTTTCTCAGACCCTCCCATCGCACAGGACTTGAGGCGCCGGGTACTCTCACAAGGAGTGCAAAGTTTGGGAAGATGCTGAGGGAGTGCCTTGCCGACCGTACCAACGTCCTCAGTGATTCCTCTGTGCCTTATAATTATTGGGTATCCAAGCTGGATACGTAGAATGAACTGGCTCTCTATGCCTTGGAGGTCCTGGCCTGCCCTGCCGCCAGCGTTTTATCAGAGCGGGTTTTTAGTGCCGCTGGTGGAATTATAACTGATAAGTGCATCCGCCTGTCATCTGAAAATGCTGACAGGCTGACTCTTATAAAAATGAACAAGGGCTGGATTGGGCCAGACTTCTCAACACCGAATTATAGCAGTGTAGCAAACTCAAATCCAGTGTCTTTTCTTGGGAGGTGTATTCCCATGTACCTTTCACACCCACACATGGGTATACGCTTCCTGATTTTGTCTATTTGCTTTTGTCCTCCTCCTTCTCATCCTCCACCACCATTTCACCAGGGTGACCGTGGTCCATGATGCAACACCCACATCATTTTTTAAAGGGTTTTTATGATGCCCGTAAAAAAATAAAAATTATACATTATGTTCATGTTTACCCCCCAGGGGTAAATGTTTGTCAGCCCATACACTTAGTGCATGGGCATTACAAGTATAGGAGGCATGGGAACATGTTGTGCCTTGTTACTGTGGCACTGCTCCATGTGTCTTTAAATTCTTAGTGGGGTTTTTCCCAAATTTTGACAGCCCTTGCAGTCACTGCATGGGCATTACCACTATAGGAGACCCGCTCCTTTATAATGGGAACATTTTTTTTACTGAGACCCTCCTCTATGTCTCTTCAAAGGGGTATGGGGTTGCATCCAAATTTTTGGCAGCCCTTGCAGTCACTGGATACGCAATAACATTATAGGAGACCCTCTTGTTAATAATGGAAACAACAAAGCATAGCCGGTTGATGGCTCTCTAACAATAGCTATGGCCGACTGCTGACCTTTTAAGAATAGTAAGGGCCGTCTGATGTCCCTGTAAAAATAGGCTTTATGACTTTCAGAGTCCCTACATCATAAATAAAAAAGGATGTGTCTGATGATGTGTCACACACCACATTGCCAGAAAAGGTTGTAAAATGTTAAAATGACATTTCCCAGTGAAAGCATTTATCTTAAAAAATATCGTAAAAAAAACAAAACAATAGGATCTTTCTTTATTATAAAAAACAGCGTCACCAATTTAACCTCAAAGTAATCACATTGTTCAGCTCATGCACCTCCTCCTCCATCTCCGAAATGATCACATCAGTCACAAGCTGACAGCACTGCAGCACTGCCTTGGCCAAGTGGCAACAGGCTGTGCTGAAGATAATATGCTTAATGCTTAATTGACAAACCGCCCAGCACTGCAGAGTTGTTGAAAGCTGTAACACAGCAGCCTGATCTGTGGCTCTCACCGCTGAACATACAGCCAGACATGGTCGTGTGTGACAATGGTCGGAACCTGGTGATGGAGAAATGACAGCCGGGGTAGATACGGTTTCCCTCTATGCCAGCCCTTTCACCGAGCTAAAGAATATGGCTGTGATGAAATATAACTTCCACTGAGAAGCTGTTTCAGATTGAAAACATTGTGCTCGCCAGAGGATTTGATTCTGAGGGCTAACCTTTCTCACCCACTCAAGAGCCCCATAGCAGCTGCAAAGTTAGCGCTATCATGAACTCTCCTGAGGTAGAAGCCAAGGCACACCAGAGGATTCTCTGGTGGGACCGTCCAACCCCGCTAAGAAGCAGTCCTGGTTAAGAAAAGTATGTGGGAAGGTATCCGGACATTCTATGACTGCTTTTTAACTGAGGAGGAAACACACACAAACACGGGGAGAACATACAAAGTCCTTGCAGATGTTGCCCTTTCTGGCATTTGAACCCAGGATCCCAGCACTGCAAGGCTTCAGTGCTAACCACTGATCCAATGTGCTGCCGTTCACCCTCTAAAATCTAACAGGCTGGAGATACTTGCACCCACTGCCACTCTATCTTCAGCTCCTTTGTAAGAAAATGTATTTGGGCAGCCATTCAGTCTACCAAATAAAATTCCTGAGAAGGAAATTGGCGATGGCTTTGCTACTGGTACTGGGGGCAGTGCTAATGCCATGGCGTCATACCATAGTTTGCTGGAAATATTCCAGGCTGGTAGGAGGCGAGCAAATCCCCACAGAAAAGTACCAGCAGTAATGTTCAGGCCACGTTTCAAGTGCAAGCAGCTTTAGAGGAATTCCTGGGAGAAATGACACGCAGGTTACATATGGTTTCCCTCTATGCCAGTCCTTTCACCAAGCTAAATGCAACTCCTAGCAAAACAAGTTGTGGACTGGCTCCGTACCGTCCCTGGCCACATTCACCTGTCCACGTGTTTGTGGTTAGGCGGTCCTTCCCAGTAAGTGCACTGGGGAGGGCACTGGTAATGTTGTGGGACCCGTGCTTGTTGGAAGGCGGAGGCGATACCGGGAAATATAGTGACGGCTGGGAACCGAGTATAGACACCCGGCCACCGCCAGCATGAGGTTGTGAAAAGCTTCCGCCTCCACGAGCTTAAAAGGCCATATTTCAAGTGCATAGAGCTGCTCAGAAATATGGAAGTTTAGTGTTGCGGCCTGTGGGTGGGTGGGTGGCTGGCTGCATACTTGCAATTGCATTCCAAGTAACAGAAAACTAAGCAGATGGTGGCCTCTATCATCATCATGGCCTCACCTCGGTACTATGAACTCTCCTGAAGGAGAAGCCAGGGCCCTCCGGAGGAGTCTCCGGTTCTCTGGTGAGCCCGTCCAACCCGGCCGGAAAGCAGCCCTGGCTAAGAAAAGTGTGGGAGATGGTTCCCGGACACTCTATGGCTGCTTTTCTAATGTGGATCGCCATGCTTATGCATGTTATTTCTCAAAACGCATTACAGATCAGGCCATTGTCCAACTTTGTATTCAAGAAATTAAATGCGCAAAGAAAGATGTGTGTGTGTGTCAAACACCACCGACAGTTGATGTTGGATGGGCTGCCATTGCTTCTGCAACAAGCTCAATTACAGGACTTCTTGGGAGAAATGACACGCAGGGTACATATGGTTTCCCTCTATGCCAGTCCTTTCACCGAGCTAAATACATCTCTTAGCAAAAAAAGTTGTGGACTGGCTCTGTACCGTCCCTGGCCACATTCACCTGTCCACGTGTTTGTGGTTAGGCGGTCCTTCCCAGTAAGTGCACTGGGGAGGGCACGGGTAATGTTGAGGGACCCGTGCTTGTGGAAGGCGGAGGAGATACCGGGAAATATAGTGGTGGCTGGGGACCGAGTATGGACACTCGGCCACCGCCGGCATGAGGTTATGAAAAGCTTCCGCCTCCACGAGCCTAAAAGGCCACATTTCATGTGCAAGTAGCTGTCAAAAATTTGGCAGTATAGTATTGCAGCCTGTGGGTGGGTGGGTGGCTGCCTGCATACTTGCGCTTGCATTCTAAGGAATGGGTTAGGGACAACAGAATGCTGCATTGGGACAAGGACGTGGACGGTGATTGTTGCAAGTCTGCAACGACAGGTGCATGGCGGGAGCCATCTTCGCATGCGCCAAGCATCACTTATGATGGGCACACTTTTAGGCAGTGACCTGAGAGTCAGCGATGCTTCCAGAGGTCTTCCCCATGCTGTTCCCATGTCTTTTCAGCACTGTATGCATGTGTCTGATGATGTGTCACACACCACATGGCCAGATAAGGTTGTAAAATTTAAAAATGACATTTCCTGGTGAATGCATTTGTCTTGGTTGAAAGCAATTCAAAAGTGCAAAAATGCATCAAAAATGCTATGTTTGAACATAGCCCAAGGTGTGGAGGAGTATTTTGTTTTTGGTTATTTATTTTGCCTGATATACAAGTCATTACCCTGGAGAGGATGTTCCTTAACATATTTCCCAGGAAAATCCATTTTGGTTTTGTTTTGGTATGTTTTATTGTGAGTCCGTAAAAGTGGTGTAATACTCTGACGATGTTGCTGACAGCAGTGATCTGGGAGTCAGAGACGCTTCCAGGGGTCTTCCCCATGATGTTCCCATGTCATTTGAGCACTGTTCCCTTCGATTTGGGCAATTTTTTAGGCCCTCTGCGGACCGCTGGGGGGAGCCGCCTGAAAAATGCTTGAGTTTCCCATAGACTTACATTGGGCTCGTTGCTCGGGTCCAGCAGCCGAGTATTCCAATTTGCTCAACCCGAGCAACGAGTACCCGAGCATTTTAGTGCTCGCTCGTCACTAGTGGTGAGTTCTCTTTCAATGGAAGTCTGAGATGGTTTAGTGAACCCTGCAGTATGCAAGGGGTTGGACCAGATGACCCTGGAGGTCCCTACCAATTTTGCCTTTCTATCTTTCTATGTCTGTGTAATCATCCTATAAGCTTCATCATTGTCCGTAGACTTGTAATCAGTGTGAGCTAACTTAGCTGGGTGGGTTCCTTCACTGGAATTTTTCTTCAGCTATTCGTCTTCAAAGATCATTCACATGTCAGTTTTTTTATGTACAAGAAAAACTGAACAAGTTGCATCAGTGATTTATGTCACAGTTCTAACAGAGTTCATTCTGAATTTGGTACGAAATTCAGCAGTTTTTCTCAAACATGAAAAAAAAATTCTAAACTTTCATCAGCCTAACAGTTGGCAAAAATACTTTAAGGGATGCACTTTTTCAAATGTTGTGATTTGTGTGAGGATTTTAATATATAGGCTCCCATAAAGCACTTGAGATTAGTATTGGCCCCTAAAAAATAGGCTATGTAGGTGTATGCAATTTGGAGAATGTAAATTGTTACATATTTTGTATGTCTTGGCTGGCTCTTTTATAGGCAGACTCAGTAAAAGTTTAAAAAGTGCAAATTATTCCAATTTTAAGTGACACATGCCAGATTTGAAAATTAGGACTGCATTTTAATTTTACAAATAGCCACATCATTAAGGGTTAAATAATATTTAGCATATGAGTAGTCTTCCATCTTTTCTTGTACAGAAGCTTCCAAACATCCACTGTGTATAAATTGACAGTAACGTTATACTTGTACTACATTATATGACCTTATTGAAATAGTCTTTGTTATTAGACTCATAGTTTAAGGTCCCATGGGTCCCTATGCATACAAATGAGTGTGAAAATTATTACTCCTAATGGTGAATCTATTTACCAACCTCTTTAGCACCTAATTACCATAATTCTTTTTAATGACCTTTTTATGTTCTATGAATTTTTAATCAACTCTGAAAACTATTTATTAAAAATTAATAGTGTGATGCTCTGGAATGATGCCACTGAGACAAAAAGAGATACAGTTATGAAAAAGGCATCTAATGTAGACAATGAACTCATGACATTCTTTTTTGAAAAGTTCACAGGCTTTTTCCATTAAAGAAATTTAATGTATAGGAAGTTAAATTCTGAGTTGTACATGACAAAAAACCAACAGCATTAATTCTCCTTATGTATTTTTGTGTGCACAAAAGTATTCTAAGTAAAAAGGTGCATAATAGTGATGAGCGAGTTTGCATTGGGGGGCTCGGGCACGCTGTGATCAAGTCCCTGTCCCGCATATTTGGCGCCTTTTAGACAGCCAATGAACAGTGTGTTGAGGAAGCACTTCATGGAGAGTTGTTATAAGAGGGAAAGCATAATTTAGATCAGGGATATACCGTATTTTTCGGACTATAAGACGCACCAGACCATAAGACGCACGTAGGTTTTAGAGGAGGAAGCTAGAAAGAAAAACTGTAAGCAAAAAATGTGTTCATGATGCACTTTTAAGGGGGAGGGGGTCTTCTGCTGAAATTGGTATAGGGGTAATGTCCCCCAATTCTGACAATATCCCCCATCTTGGTATATATGCCCCCCCTTCCTTTTATATGTGGTCCTCATCCCCATCCTGGTATGCCTGGCATCCCTCCATCCTGGTATGCATGGAACCGCTCATCCTTATCCTGATATGCATGGCACCCCTCATCCTTATCCTGGTATGCATGGCACCCCTCATCCCTGTCCTGGTATGCATGGCACCCCTCATCCCTGTCCTGGTATGCATGGCATCCCTCATCCCTGTCCTGGTATGCATGTCACCCCTCATGCCTATCCTGGTATGAATGGCATCCCTAATCCCTATCCTGGTATGCATGGCCCCTCATCCTTATCCTGGTATGTTTGGCTCCTCATCCTTATCCTGGTATGTATGGCCCCCTCGTCTTTATCCTGTTATGAATGCCCCCCTCATCCTTACCCTGGTATATATGGCCCCCTCATCCTTACCCTGGTATGTATGGCCCCCTCATCCTTACCCTGGTATGTATGGCCCCCTCATCCTTATCCTAGTATGCATGGACCCCTAATCCCCATCATGCTGCACATAAAAAAAAAATAAACCCTCCTACTCACCTTTGTTCTCTCTCCTCCAGCTCTACTTCCGGTCTGCGTGGAATGATCTCTCCATGTGAGCCGTGCATGGCGTCACTGCCATGCACGGCTCACAAGGAGAGATCAGCTGCCGGAAGTCACTGCTCTCCATGCCGGGACTGTGTGCATGAGGAGCAGTGACTTTATACTCCTTCATAGCCGGCATACAGCATAGCTGCGCTGTGGCTCCTGCTGCTGCCGGGCTATCGCGTGTGCCCGCTTATTAAAGGGCATGAATATTCACCCCCTCCCCACGCCCATGGGCATGGAGAGAGGTTAAATATTCATGCCCTTTAACAGCGGACACAGGCGATTCTGGCAACAGCAGGAGCTGCGTTGCTGATACACTGTGTGCCGCTATTAAGGAGCATGAATATTCAGTGCACTGAATATTCATTTTCTTTAGCAGCGGGAACAGTGCAGGCTGCATCAGTCGGCTGCTGCCTCTGGCGCCTTCTCCTCCACCGCAATCGCTCCCCCCCACACCCCAAATATATACACACACACCCCCAACATTCGGCCTATAAGACGCATCCCCCATTTTCCTCCAAAATTTTGGAGGAAAATACAGTAGTCACAGTTGACAATTATTGCTGTAGGAGTACTTCTATATTGCTCATGCAGCATTAAAATAACACTCCTTTTCAGGGCTAATTATTTTCCATTCCTTGTTGTAAAACCGCTGTTACTTGCATTCAGTGGAGAGATAGTTTAGGATTAGAAGCATCTAGGCAGGGTTTAATATTGTTATTGCAGTGCTAGTATACCACCGCTGATGCTGCTCTGTTAAAACAACAGTCCTTGTCAGGGCTAAATATATTCCTTCTGCTGTAAAACTGCTGATACCTGCATTCAGTGGAGGGAAAGTTTAAGATTAGAGGCATCTAGGCAAGGTTGAATATTATTATTGAAGTAGTAGTATACCACCACTGCTGCTGCAACATTAAAACAACAGTACTTCAAGGCAATTTTTTTCCCTATTAGTACCGTAAAGTTTGCAAGCATATATACCTAATTTAAAATGCAGAAGGTATGCGTTAAGGGATAGGGAAGTGGTTGTGCTACTGATAATGCATGTTGAGGCCAAGGCCATGGGCCAGGTGAAACTGTGCCTGCTGCAGGAGCACAACAAACATGTTCATCCATGAGACCTAGCTTCCTGTCCCACTTTGCAGGGGAGGTGTGGGACACCACACTTGAAGCCTGAACAGTGCGAACAGGTGGTTGGTTGGTTTGCAGATAATGCTTCCAGCATATTTCCTAGCAGCACATTGTTTTCCACATGGTCCTGTCTCACTAGCCAAGAGTCTGGATCACATAATCCTCACCCTGATCTTCCTTACTCCCACCATTGCGACTCCCAGGAGACAAGTGATCACACACTCAGAAACTCCGAGGAGATATTTACATTTCCATTTATTCATTCTAGCCTCTCGCCCTGCATGTTTCAAGAGGGATTTGAAGAGCTTGCAAGTAGTGATGCCCAAATATTTAAGCACAGAACAACAGGGGTATGTCAATAAAATATAACTTTTAATCTATCATTTAAAATAGTAGTCCTAATAGCAGTTAACACTTAATAAAAACAACATAAAAACATGAAAGCAAGTGAGCCAGTGCAGGACTATCTCAGAAAGATGCATGGTCACACACATAGATGTGCTACTGCAATAGTGCAGCAGCACATCTACAGTTGAAACTAGAAGTTTACATACGCTATATAAAAAGACACATATGAATGTTTTTCTCAATATCTGAAATCAGAATAAACCTCTCCCGTTTTAGGTCAATTAGGATTACCATAATTTTTAATATTTGCCAAATGCCAGAATAATGAGAGAGAGAATGTTTTAAAGCGTTTCCCATGCTGTCATCTGCTTGATAGCGTGGGAAACAGAGGATCTGATCGGCGATAACATTGTTACCGTAGTCACAGTGCTGCGGCATCACGCTGTCAGGTGTCAGTGTGATCCCGCAGCTGTGACAGTGACACACGGTCAAAAGCTTACCGTGGGTCATAGGCGCCTGCTGATGGGAATACTACCCCCATCATCCGGTGCCTGCTGTCACAGTAAAAAAGCAGCACAAGGGAGGAGTAATCTCTCATCAGCTGGCGCTTGTGTAGTGAAAGTGAAATTAAAAAAAAGGTTAAAAATAACAAATAATTATTTAAATAAAAATAATAAACACGTTATACTCACCTACACTTAATCACCAATGTTCTCGTCCCCTGTAAAAAAACTAAAAATAAAAAAACACCAAAAACTCACCTTAACACCTTATCCCCAATACCTATATCTCCAGTAATAAATAAAAAATAATAAACCACCATAATCCTCACCTGTCCGCCATAGACCAGGTAATGTTGAGTGTCTCACACAGATCTCATTGATACCACAGCCACATCCCGGGATGTGACCGTGCTATATGGCAGCCGGCGATACAATGACTGGAGCGCGAACGCTCCCGCAGTGTATCGCGAAGAGTTGCCGTGAAAAAGGTCACAAGAGTTCATCAGATGATGAGCTCATGCGACCTCACTTACTGCACTGCCGCGTGTGAAATTCCCAATGCAGCAGTGCTGCCGTAAGTGAGGTCACCAAAGCTCTCAGCTGATTGAACTCCAGTGATCTCTCTCCCGGCAGCTCAGCGCTATACACTGACACAGAAGTGATTACACTCAGTGTATAGCCTGCTGTCTTGTAGAACAGTCACATCAGTGACTGCTGATGTGACTGTCCTACAAATGTCCCGTGTTACACTCGGGATTATGTCATCACGGCAGACAGGTGAGGGATATTGTGTTTTTTAGTTTTGGTTTCTTACAGGAGACCATGGCATTGGGATAAGGCGTTAGGTGAGTATACAGTGTTTTTTATTTATAAATAAATTTAAATAAATTATTAAAACCGTGTGGACTTTTATTTTAAAATAAAAGACTTTATTCTGACTGTGTTTATTTTAAAACCTTGACTATGGGGTTAGTAAAAGAGGCGTCTTATAGAAGCATCTCCATTACTAACCTGGGCTTCATTTCAGCCATCAATACAAGGCAGACATGAACCCCAACCCAATTACCCCACTTGCCACTGCACCAGGACAGTGGTAAAAGCAGAGGCAATGCAACAGATTTGGCGCATCTTACGGATGTGCCATTTCTGGGGCCCCTGAGGGCTGATATTATTAGCCTTGGAGGGGGCCAGGATCCATGGCACCTTCCCTGGCTATTAATATCAGCTCACAGCTGTCTGTTTAGCCTTTGCTGGTTAAATTTTATAGGGGGACCCTACTTCAATTTTATTCTGGGATCCCCTGTAATCTAGCCTGTAAAGGCTAACCAAACAGCTGTGAGCTGTTATTAATAGTCAGGGAACATCTTTGGCTAATGGCCCCTATCCCGGCTAGTAATATCAGCCCCTAGCAGTCAGCTTTCCCCCTGCTGGCTATGAAAATAATGCGGGAGCCCACGCCATTTTTTTTATTTAATTCTTCATTTTATTTCATTTATAATAAATCCCATGCCCACTGTTCTTGTTTTTGATGCTGCATAAACTCACCCACAGCATGTCAATTTCCGTAACGTCTCCGCTGCAGATTTTGACAAATTGAAATGTCATTACATGCGCTGAATCAGCATGGACTGACAAAATGAGTGCAACATTATAATGCAGCATTTTGGACATAGCAAAAATACTCACCCTGGGTCTGATGGTAATCCAAGAGTTAAAGTGATGTCCCATTTTTCAAATGGGCGAATGGGTATGAGGTTATAAAGGTTGGGGAAATTTGTGATAGATTGTGGATGAGAGGTAGAAGTGACTGTGGGGATGTGGTGAGGAGGACCGGGATTTGGAGAGATATTGCTGGCAGTGAGGAGGAGCAGAGAAAATGTTAGTAGGTGGGAGCAGGAGAGGGCATGAGGTTGCAAGTCTGTGCTTGGAGACACAGGATTGTATGTTGAGCAACAGTTCTGTGGGAGAGGTGAGATGGATGGGGAGCATGGAGGGAGAGATGACCAGTTCATTTATAGGTGTAGGGATTAGGGGGGTAAGTAGGAAGTGGAGTACTATAGGGGTGATAAAGAAAACAAACAAAAACATTGTTTACTGTGACTGCACAAGTATATCCAGTTACCTTCAGTTCCCTTCTGGTTAAATTATGGTCTAATTCATTGCAGTACACTTAAATGTTGCATTTAGATGGTGCACAAGCAGACTACGTCATGGAAACGTACTGTTTACAATATATTTGTTGAGGCCTGTGCTCATCTTTATTAGATAATTAAAACTGAGCCATAAGCAGGATATATCACAAGCAGAGTAAACAGGCTGTTCATAACGAAAAGTGGTGAGGGGGAGTAGTGCAATGGTCAGTTTAAAACCATACCAAGTAAATAATCAAAGCAGGAAAGAATTATTACAGATTGGAAAAGCTGGTTGACATACCATGTAAATACACGAAGCAGGAGGGGTAAGAATTATCGCAGATTTGAAAAACTGGGTGACCTGTAGGAACAATAGATAAATAGACATGCTGGTTAGAGTGCGATGATGGAGGATGACCAAGTGCAGTCTGTACACAACATATTCAATTCTGGTCTAATTCATTGCAGTACTTTGAAATGTTGCACTTGGATGGTGCACGGACAGACAGATTAGTTGAACTGTGTTTGTTGCCTGCTGCTGTGAGTTCAGTTGTGTAAAACCATAAATGTTGCCCCATATTGCAGACTATTATCATCTGCATTTACAGTTTTACATCACGTATCTGTCAGCATCAGGTAAGAAACACAATTCTAAACTGATGTTGAGGAGGAGTACAGGAGAGTTGAGCTCTGCTAGAACCAGCTATTAATGTTAAATGACAATGCAGCTACATTGATATAGATATAGAAAGGGGTAGTGATCTGCAGCACTGAGGAGAAGCAAGTACTACTGGGCAATGTACTTTTAGCAGATAAGAATAAGACCGCCCATTTAGTTACAGTATGTGACACTGGTAAAACCATGGGGCAGATGAAAATGACACAAACATAGAAGAAATAAACTTTATGTTTGGCTTTGTCTGTAAATAAACAATAAGTAAAGTATGCAATAGATAGATAGATAGATAGATAGATAGATAGATAGATAGATAGATAGTTGTTTTTTTTTATTTTGACTGGCGTTTGAAATACTATTCTTAATAATGTGGGCATAGTCTTTTGCCTAAAACAATTACCTGGTTCTAATTCAATAAGGTAATGCCACAGGAATCTAATTTGAATTGTAATTTTACAGAGACTGATAATGCCAGTAGCTAACTATTCATTATTGGCTTTTACACAGTACTAGAGCTAAGCCATTTTTAATTAAAACATTTTGCTGACCTACTTGTAGAGGCATTTGTTAACCCAAACACATTATTAAATGTAAAATTACCTTTCCATTGACCCGTTTTTCATAAAGTATTCTTCTAATTTAAAATTACAGTATGTGTGATGATTGTAAACTAGGACTTTCTGAGCACCGCAAAAAACATGGTCTTTCAAAAATAAACAAATATATAACTGATATTTATTTATGTCATGATTAATGTTGAAAGGTCAAGTTATGTAAAAAAATATATCTGCATGCATTATTCAGCACTACTATTCACACTTCTTTGTATACCAGAGGTGGGTATAGATGATAGAGTTTCAAAAGCTGCGTTATGAAAAACAAGTCAGCTGCCACTGCTAATGCCAACTGTAGAAAAACTGCTAGGGCTTGTCCTTATCTCTTCCTGACTCCTTGTCCCCCTCTTCTCCTTTTATCCTACTTAGAAGGATGCAAAGTTGCAATCACCTTTCTATTGAGGTGTGTAAATAATATGGTGGTGAAATTGACTAACGTGGTGAGAAATTATTTGTATTTTGCTACAAGTGCCAGAATTAATTTTGTAAGTAGGGCCTAGGCTCCCTAGTATGAAACTGATTTGGGACATTTGATGAATGGATGATCAAATCAGAATTTTAACAAGTATATCCATTGATGTGAAAAATGTTAACAAGGTTTCAACTTAACAAACATTTCTTATACTTAATTTCTATATTCTAGAGATGAGTAAATTGATTCAATGCAAATTTAATTCCATTTAAACTTTAGGAAATTTGCTGGATATAGCAATATTGAATAATTTACAATTCAAGTTGCATGAATAGACAAAAATTGCCCACCACCATTTTAAACAAAGAACAAAAAAGCATCAGCCAGAGAAGGCTCACATGACCTCAGGCACATTGGTTTCTCCATAATGCCTTGCTGCTGTCATTTCAAATGGTGTAGCAAAGCCATTGCTGGCTTTTAGGACTAGTACCTATCTAGCATTTATTTTTCTCTATTTTTTTAGGAAAAAGGGAATAATTGGAGTTGAAAGTGACAAAAGTTTATTATTGTGGAATAATAGTATGTATGGTAAATGAAAAATTGTCAATGGCAATTGTTGAGGAGGTAATATAAAAGAAAAACTCTCATATCATGGCATTTGGCAAATAAGAATGTGGAACTACAAGAATTATCATTCCCACCACTGGATTAGTCATCTGGACAGTAGAACTACCAAACTTCAGTCTTACTTGCCATCTTTCTGTCATGACCTACTAGGTTAATGTTCAGAGCTACATCAATACACCTCCACTTTCATAGCAAGCTATGAAGTCTCCACGGTTGAGTGCTAGGTCTGATTCCACCGCCGGGCATCAATTATCCACCTCCTGTTAGGCATCCTCCTCAATTGACCTGAACCCATCAGAAACAGCAACGGAGCACAGTGTTGCATCCATAACCATCCTCAAATTTTGGCTCTTGGAAGCCTAAGCACTGCCAAGCTGTGTTACAGATTATATGCATGGGTGACAAAAGTCATGAAGTGGTTGAGTTGCTGCTCTGCATTAAGCAGCAAATTCCACACAAGACGACCCTTTATCAAATGCAATTGGTCATTGTGGTGAGCCACAATGCCTGGAACATTGCAGATGCAGTATGTTTGACCAAAGAAACTCTTTCACATAATAGATTTAGTTGTGTCAAATGTGGTAAATAAATATACCCACTTGAAGAAAGAGGTAGCTATGGCCAGGAGAGTGGACATTTCAAACCTTCATACATGGTGGAGCAAGCACTCCAGACTTTGCAAAGACAGACCGGAATGCATAAGCATCACCAGATTGGTGATGTTTTAACACAATGTATTTCAATGTTACCTACTGTATGTTAGAGTGTCTGTTTGAGAAGCATAAATCAGTAACTGATTATATCATACAGCAGTCAACTGAAGCTTAGGCTTCTTTGAAATTAGCCATTTGTATATAATGAGGGACACGAGTCACTTACAGAGACCCTTCAAAAAGGCTACTAAATTTGTGAGTAGAAATAACATAAGCAATATCATTTTTCTGTTTTTTATATTGTAAAAAAATCCAACAAGATTCAAGAGGGGGTGGTGGAAGAACAGCAATTTCTACTTATTCATCCCTAACCTTGGGCTGTTGGAGACCCTCATGAACAATGTTACCTGCAGCAGGATTTGGAGGAGAAGAAAGAGGAGAAGAAGCAACTGGGTTGGATTTCAAGGGTGACACTAAGTTATCCCAGTCACAGGCAGGGGATGACACTGATAGTCACTGTGAAATTGATAGTGATGACAATGAAGATGCTTGCCATAAGGGCCAATCATTTAATCGAGGTGCAGAATGTTAATCAATGGGGTCCTTTACCATGCTGGCAAGCATGGCAAGCTGTATGCTTGATTGTTTTCAGGATGACAAGGATATTGTTAGCATCAAGCAAGGATATGACTATTGGACAGCCATGCTTTTAGACCCTCGCTTTTAAACTAAAATGAAGACATTTTTTTCCAGGTTCCAAAAGGGAGTTAAATTTGGCACATTGCCAAGATAAGCTGTATGAACGCTTGCTGATAGCATGCCTGACTAGAATTTTCTCCTCCATTCCACACAGAGACAAAGCCTATGCTCCTCCACCTGTGCCAATGCTAGGGCTAAAATACTGTAAGTAGTGAATGCAGCAGTTGCATTGATTACAGTACATATGACATGATGTATCAAATGTTTTATTTGCCACTGCACCAATCTGACGCACTTCAGCAAACAGAAAAGAACTGCTTGAACAGCCAGGTTCAGTTGTAACTGTACTAGCAAAAAGTGGTCTTTAAAACTTAACCTCTAATAGGTTATTTAGCATAAAAAGGTCTCAATAACCTATATCACACATCAAAACAAATAATCATAAATGAACTAATGCATTGGTTCATTTATGTTTATTTGTCTTCATGTGTGTTATAGGTTCTTGAGACCTTTTTATGCTAAATGACCTATTAAAGGTTACGTTTTAATGACCACTTTTTGCCAATTTAGAATTTATATATATATTTTTTTTCTTTTCAAACTTATTACTGCTAATTTTTGTTAACTTGAAACTGGACTGTGTCCTCACCCGGAGCCTAAACCTAAACGATTTTGGTTCAACAGATTGGACCTGAGGCAACAACTAGTCCAGTTTACCATGGGTGTACTTGTCATGTCAAACCTCCAGTGTATGGTAAGAGGGGGTCTTCTACATGGCAGGTGGCTTTGTCACACCCAGATTGACCATATTTTCCTACATAAGTGTGGAAAACCTTACATTTGTCAAAATTAATCAGTCAATGTTCAGTGCCTGATTTTCATTCATATATGTTTGATGCCAATGATAAAATGATTACAATATTTGAACTACATCATTATGGTCATTAATAATACATGTAACAAAAAATTCACTCTAAGGTCCTGCTTACACTGTGTTCTTGCAGTGTGTTCAGGTGTTTTGTCCGAATACCTCTAAAATAAGAATCAGAAAACCCCCAATAGAGCCATAGACTGCTATCACATGAACTGAAGTTTGACTGAACTTGTGTTTTTATACTGAAAGTGTCCATCTTTTCAGAAATACCCTCTCCCCATCTGAAATGAAGGACACTTTCAGAAAAAAAGCAGAAACAGAAGGCATTTGAACTCTTCAAATTATATAAAACAATGTCTCTAAATCTGAATCACATTTATAGAGGGATCCAGATGGAACCCCCAAATCCACTGCAAAAAAATGCTGTTTAACAGGACCTAATAATACAAAAACAGCTATAAACAATAAAGTTATTAATATATATTTTTTAACTTGGTAGACCAACAAATAAAAACATTGCTGCCTGTAAACTACAATGATCACAAAACTATAAAACAGTTTTGGGTTACTTAGAACCAAACACTTAGGGATCAATTTGCAAATAAAGGGCATCAAAAGATCTTTACTTGTAAATCTAAACATTTTAATGGAAAATTGAAACATGAAATAAGATATTGTTTTTTTCCTTATCTTATAAAGATACAATGAAGTATCTAAATGCACATTATAGTGTGCAGCTATACAACACAAAAGCAACTTTGTCTTTCCTTATACTCCTAAACTCTGTACTGCTTCATTTAACAGATAACGTCAGCTTTGCCACAAGCGTTTTTCCATTCCAAAGTCAATTCATCATTTCTTTAACAGAATAAAAGATGATATTTAATTATGCAAGGTATGTTTTAAGCAAAATAATAATTTATATTTTACTGTAAATGAGATATGTAAAGTAGGGGCCAATTTAGTTATTTAAAGTCTCTATTGCTCCAGCAAATTAACCATCTCATAATTCACTGCACCAACTTATTTATAGGACATCAATATTTAGTGCCAAATACTGAGCAACCATTAAGAATACATTAACATGCAAATGCAGCAATGTATATATTACAGATCGTTTGTTTGATCCTCTGCCAATTGAATACGAGCCAAATTACCTGAAATTTGCAGGCCCATGTCAATTTGAATAGTTGCAATTGAATTCCCGCGGATTGGCATACAGAAAGAAAAATGCCGACACCGTTTCACACTCTAGTAAAGAAACACAGAGTGGGCTAATGATGAAAGGCACGGCCAGCCAGGCTTCCCGATAATTCCCTGTAGCTATCACATCACATGATCTAGCACAGCCAGTGATGGGGGACTATCACAGGTAATATTAAAGATGGGGGCTGGTCAAGCTGTGCCATTTTATGCTTTCATGGCATAGGAATTAAGTTGCATCAATAGGGAGAGAGATATGGTGGGTGGTAGCAGTAGTGACAGTGTAATTGATAAATGTATTCAAATTACACATATTTCACATGTTTTTTGCAGTGCAAAAGTTTGTTCTCTCTCTCTGCCTCTCCCCTTCCTCTTAAAGGTTTGTGCTATGTAATCTGAAGACAGCTTGAGGTAGGGGTTTAAACACAGATTTTAGAGATGTTTCTCTTATCAAGCACTATGGTTTTGTTTGCTTACGACAATTGTTTTAGCACCAGGAGCTTATGATAGCTGTGACTAGCTGGTCGCGTGAGCTTTGGTCCAACACACCCCCTCCTGTGATAGGTAGCTCACTTTCTATGGACATCGTATATACAAAGCCTGGTGTGGGCAAGGTTAGCTTTTCATCTCTGCTTCATTGCTAAATCGTAAGGCTATGTGCCCACGATGCAGAAATGAAGCAGAAAATTTCTGCAGTATTTCTGCATCTCCCTGGCAGAAAAAACGCATGCAGATTGTTCATGCATTTTTCCTGCAGAATACATGCGGATCCACATGCGGATTCACATGCGTTTCCGCATGCAGATTGACAAGCGCTTTCCAGGCGATAGCATCACTTGGAAAGTGCTTGACAACTAGGTCACACTGTATAAATCCATGCAAACAGCATGGATTTATACAGTGCGAACCGTAAAAATTAAAACAAATAAAGCTATACTCACCCCCGAGGCCCCGGTGTGTGCAGCAGCGCTCGTTCCTGTCTGGTTCCTGGCTGCCAGCATATCACGAGACAGAGCGGTGAAGGGCCTGCGGTCACATGACTGTGACGTCACCGCAGGTCCTCAAGCGATGCCGGCATTCAGAGAGAAGCCGCCGGACAGGTGAATATAACTTTATTTGTTATTTTATTCTTTTTTTACAGGTACAATGGTACCCAGGTCTGGATGAGAGTCTCCTCTCCTTCAGAACTGGGTACCATCCGCACATAGAAACGCATAGAAGCCGCTTGTAGAAATGTACAGTCGCGGTTTCTATGCGTTTCAATGCAAGTCAATGGCGGGAGTTCCGCTGCGCTACCGCAAAATTAAATGACATGCTGCGGATTTTTGTACGCAGCATAAACGCTGCGGAAAAATCCGCAGCATGTGCATAGAACATGCGGAATCCCCTTGGGGACCATGGGGTACGGATTACCTAGCGTTTAACAAGCGTTTACGCTGCGGAAATTCCGCAGCATAAACGCTTGAAAAACGCTACTTGGGCACCCAGCCTAAAGCTCAGATTGTGTCAGAAGCGCTGCACCCAGTAATCTAAATGATACATTGTTGGATTCAGCTTCTCTTCTCCCAAATCGGGCTGCTCTCAGGTGAGGTAACAAAAACCTGCTAACAGATTCACTTTAAGGCTATAGATACAGTATTAAGGGATGGTAAAAAGTTCTACAAACCGTTCCAAGGCACTTGGACTAATTGAGATTCGCAACAAATAAATTTGCCCTGAATCAGTTTTTTGGGAGAGATTTGCTGAATCTGCTAGATCCAAAGATGTGGATACTGTATATCAAGCATCTGCCATTCTGAACAATGATTTGGATTGTTTTTTTCATGAAGAGAAACTTATTCTATTGATTTAATACTCTCCACTTGAAATAATAGGATTTAATTATGTTGCCTAATAATTGGTACTTTTAATTGTATCTTATAAAAAGTTATTAATCTCCACAAACCTTTTTTTTGTGACCAGGAAAGTGATAATAATAATAAAAATAATAATTGTATTTACATAGCAGCAATATTTTCCGCTACAAATTACCATTAAAGGAATATAGGGGCGCTGGTAAGCTCACACAGTGGGCCTGCAGCATTTAGCGGATATAAATAAAAATGAATTTTATTTAAATTTTACTTCCTCAATTAGCCCAGACCAAGTCAGTTTTCTAGATCTTAATATTTTTATTCATCGAGGTCAATTGTGTACATGCAACTATTTTAAACCCACAGATGCAAATAGCTACATCCATATTGATAGTTGCCATCTTCCCAGTTGGTTGCTCAACGTTCCCTGAAGCCAATACATGAGGCTCCAAAGAAACTGCTCACGATTGCAAGATTTCAATAAGGAGGCAGAAATCCTCACAACCAAATTCGTCAACAAAGGCTATGACCATGAATTCCTGGAGAATATAAAAAGCCAAATAAAAGCAATACCTCGCTCGAAATTATTGGACCAAAAAAATAATCCAGTAAATCAAGTACTAGCAAATTCTAGATTCGAGGTTCCCATCATCACTTCTTATAATTCTAATACCCACATATTTAAAAAAATCATCAAAAGGCACTGGGACATCCTCAAAGATGATAAAACTATAGGAGATCAAATATCTCTGATCCCCAAATTCATCTTCAGAAAGGCTAGAAATCTGGGTAATTTTGTGGCCCTTCAGTAAAAAACATGCCAAATCCTTCTCCTTTCAATATCATAGGATTTTATGCCTCCAAAAAATGTAAGGTGTGCAAACCCCTCCATACAAAAAAAACAGAAAACGATTGCACACGGCAATACTGAATTTCCCATAAAAGACCACATTACATGCAAGAGCAAAGGGGTTATATACGTGCATAAAAGCCCATGTAATAATCTGTATGTGGGCATATATTAGGAACTATTTTGAGGGCCACCCTTTATCCAAGCATTTTTACCCTAGAACGCATACCTGGGGCCTCGCAGGCCTGCTAGGTTACTTGTTTCTGTTTTCTGCAAGATTACTTTAGTTAGAATTTTGAAACTCTAGGTATTCCTCAGGTATATAGTTATTAGTAATTTCCAGTTGTTCATATATTTTTATGTTATAGGCATTTCGGTAAACCAACTCTTTTTTGTGACTACCCCATATTCACATACCTGGTGTTAGAACTCTCCTGTTAGGTTTTTTCTATTATGCTGGTCACATGACCGTTTTTGCATATTTAATCCTGCTCCGCCCTTCTGGCCTTGCTGGACTTCATTGTAATTTCTACTCTTAAGCTAGCCAGGTACTTTGTTACTTTTCTCAGTCAGTTTAGCTAGGTCTTTTGACCTCTATGTTCTATGCTGTTTGTTTGTCGTTTTACTGCTACTATTTCTGCTAGGAGGTGTCCATCTTTCTCCCAGTCCCTAGTTCTTGTAGGGATCCCTCCCTCACATCTATAGGTCTTCGTTCAGACTAGCTGAGGACTTTAGCGGGTCTGATCGCAGGATCAGGTTCCCCGTTACATCGTAGGGATCTAGCTTAGTTCTATTGTAGGGACAGATCTCCTGTCTTTCCTTAGTACTTGTAGCAGATCTTAACAGTAAGTCCAGCCCAAAAAATTTCTCTAAGGAAAGACCTCCAGTTTCCATCATTGTGTCGGTTCAGGATTTGGCTCAACGCCTGCAGGGACTCTCTCTGGAGGTGGCCGAGATCCAACAATACGTGAGTAGTAGAGATGAGCGTTGTTCGACTCGAACTGTTCGCCAATCTCAAATTCGAGCTGTTTTGGGCGGTGTTCGAGCCGTTCGGCGAACACGAACGATTTGAGAAAAATTCGGCTGTTCGAGGTTATGTTCGATAACTGTTCGTGCACCAAAATCATAACTGGATTTTTTCTCAGTAATGATGAAAATTAATGTTAATGCGCAGTTTGAGTGTACAGCGGGGTGGGGGGAGGGGCAGGGGATGGATCTCTGCAGGAATAATGAAGATCTCCATTTTTTTTTCTCTTTCCCGCATTTACAGTGGGGAGGTGCAATCTGTCAGCCTATCAGCAGCGCACACACGGAGCGAAGTGCTTTTTTTCACACAAGCAAGGGCATGTGTCATTGGCAGTGTATGTCACATGTCCTTGCCCTATAAGACCAAGCCATTTTCCCCGTCGCCACCATTTTCTCACTGCTGCAGCTGCGTGTTAGACGGCACCGCTGTTGCTGTGTGCGCTATACCTTGTTAATTTCAAGCCAATTTTCGCACAAATCTACAGATAGCTTGGGAGTAGGGAATAGTTGTGATTGCAGTCCTTTTAAGGACTAGGTTACAGCATTTCCTACGACTTTTATCAGGCAGGTCTGTGCTCTTAAATAGATAGATTGTGGGAGTAAAGACTAATTGTAATTGCAGTCCTTTTCAGGACTAGGTTACATCAGTTACTATCAGTTTTTGCCAGGCAGGTTTGTGCCAGTGCTGTGCAATTTTTTTTAACAGCATTTGGCTGAATCTAGCAAAGCTAATCCTTTTTGGCCTATTGCAGAGTGTGTTAGTCAGTGGAGTAGCCTATCTGTGTTGCAAGATATACCACCTGTGTATAGAATACCAATTTTTTTACTGCACCTAGTGAAGTAAAATCTTTTGGGCATAGCATCATTCTATTAGTCCATCTATACTGACCTCCATCAGGTTGCAAATTGAATATAATTTTTTTCTGCATCTAGCTCTGAAAAAATATTTGGGCTTCTAGCAGTGTGTGGGACTTGTTCTATTAGTCCATCTATACTGACCTCCATCAGGTTGCAAACTGAATATAATTTTTTTCTGCATCTAGCTCTGAAAAAATATTTGGCCTTCTAGCAGTGTGTGGGACTTGTTCTATTAGTCCATCTATACTGACCTTCATCACGCTGCAAATTCAAAATAATTTTTTGTCTGCATCTAGCTCTGAAAAAATATTTGGCCTTCTAGCAGTGTGTGGGACTTTCTCTATTAGTCCATCTATACTGACCTCCATCAGGTTGCAAATTAAAAATAATTTTTATCTGCATCTAGCTCTGAAAAAATATTTGGCCTTCTAGCAGTGTGTGGGACTTTCTCTGTTAGTCCATCTATACTGACCTCCATCAGGTTGCAAATTAAAAATAATTTTTTGTCTGCATCTAGCTCTGAAAAAATATTTGGCCTTCTAGCAGTGTGTGGGACTTTCTCTATTAGTCCATCTATACTGATCTCCATCAGGTTGCAAATTCAAAATAATTTTTTGTCTGCATCTAGCTCTGAAAAAATATTTGGGCTTCTAGCAGTGTGTGGGACTTTCTCTATTAGTCCATCTATACTGACCTCCATCAGGCTGCAAATTAAAAATAATTTTTATCTGCATCTACCTCTGAAAAAATATTTGGCCTTCTAGCTGTGTGTGGGACTTGTTCTATTAGTCCATCTATACTGACCTCCATCAGATTGCAAACTGAATATAATTTTTTTCTGCATCTAGCTCTGAAAAAATATTTGGCCTTCTAGCAGTGTGTGGGACTTTCTCTATTAGTCCATCTATACTGACCTCCATCAGGTTGCAAATTAAAAATAATTTATATCTGCATCTAGCTCTGAAAAAATATTTGGCCTTCTAGCAGTGTGTGGGACTTTCTCTATTAGTCCATCTATACTGACCTCCATCAGGTTGCAAATTAAAAATAATTTTTTGTCTGCATCTAGCTCTGAAAAAATATTTGGCCTTCTAGCAGTGTGTGGGACTTTCTCTAATAGTCCATCTATACTGACCTCCATCAGGTTGCAAATTAAAAATAATTTATATCTGCATCCAGCTCTGAAAAAATATTTGGCCTTCTAGCAGTGTGTGTGACTTGGTCTATTAGTCCATCTATACTGACCTCCATCAGGTTGCAAATTAAAAATAATTTTTTGTCTGCATCTAGCTCTGAAAAAATATTTGGCCTTCTAGCAGTGTGTGGGAATTTCTCTATTAGTCAATCTATACTGACCTCCATCAGGTTGCAAATTGAATATAATTTTTTCTGCATCTAACCCAGCCAATAGTTTTGGCCTAATACCACAGTTTGTCCACTCAGCTCTGCTCGGTTCCCATCCATTGTTTTTTTGTGCAAACAACTCCAGAGTTGTGAATTAGTTAACCACCAAAATGAGTGGAAAAAGGCCTGCTGCTGGTGGAAAGGGGAATAGGCGTGTTGGGAAGGGGAAAAAAGGTTGTGTCCGTGGGGTAGGTGTTAATGCAACAGTAACATCTGCAGAAGAAAGACCATCTTCCAGCCAAACTAAAATGTCTACTTCTTTTAGCGGACAATGTGATATGATCCCTTTCTTACGGCCACGCCAATCGCTACAAATTCCAGATGAGGCACAAAAACAGCAGGTGCTTCAACGGATATCAAGTGCTCCTTTAAGTGGGCTCTCCTCCACATCAACTTCAACTTCACAAATACTCCAGTCCTCAAAGGTGTCACCCCAATCGCACTTGCTTCCTCACAGCTCCCAAATCTCCAGCTGCCCGTCTGAGTATGAGATAGAACAGATGGTTGAGTCTGCAGAGCTGTTTACTCATACTATAGCCTGGGAATCAGAGGTCGACTCCAGCGCTTCTGTGAATCCAGACGAGGAAATGATCTGCACTGATGCCCAGAATCTTTATGAGTCGGATCCAGGACCAGACGCAGAAGGTTCTGACCATAATGTAGACCCTCATTCCCAAACTGTAACTCCTGTTGGTGGAGACAATGAGGAAGACGATGATGAGACTCAAATACCTGATTGGAGCGACAACTTTAGTTTTTTGTCAGGGCAGGAACAGGTTGGCTCTGAGGACGACGGGTGTGATAACGCACAGGGTAATGACGATGAGGTTGGAGATCCCACTTACTGTCAACCCACAGTCAGCCAAGAGATGAGGTCAGCAGAGGAGGTGGAGGAAGATGCTAGTAACGACGAGGTCAGGTTGCGCCTTCCTGGACAGAGACGTAGCACTGGAAGCACATCAACAACTGCATCCTCAAACACAACTCTGCCTCTCACCACAAGTCGTGGTGTCTCTTCAGGTCGCATGGGTGCTAAGCATTGCATAGCCTGGGCATTTTTTCAGATCGATAAAGATGACCCAACTCGTGCTATCTGTAACATTTGTCAGCAAAAGCTAAGTAGAGGCCAAAAAATACATAGTTTGAGTACTTCATGCATGAACCGGCACATGGACATGAAGCATAAGTTGCAGTGGGAAGCTCAGTGTGCTACAATGCGGCCTAGCCGGCCGGGCCAACCACCGTCTGCCATATCTTGTGCATCCGCGGCCTCTTCATCCTCTGTGACTGGGGGGACAGCAGTCACACCTGTTTTGGGGCGCAGACCTGCCACCTCTTTACCCGCAATAGCCAGCGTGATTGACAGGTCATCATTTTCTTTGGAGGTGGTAACACCAGCTGGTGTTGAGCGCTGTCCGACATCGATAGCACCACCTTTGGATCAAGGCAACCTAACATGTCCGCCTGCATCTTCCTCACAGACCGGCAGTTTGCCGGGGACACCCTTATCAACCCCATCTAAGCACAATAGCCAGCCCTCGGTCCCTCAGATGTGGACAAGTAAAAGACCATTTCCTCCTAGCCATGAGAAAGCTAAGAGGTTGAATTTCACCATCTGCAAGCTCTTGGCTACAGAAATGCTGCTTTTCTGCCTGGTGGACACAGAGGATTTTCGAGACCTTATGTCCGTCGCAGTGCCCCAGTACCAGATGCCCAGTCGGCACTACTTCTCAAAGAAAGGTGTGCCTGCGCTCCACCAGCATGTCGCACACAACATCACCGCTTCTTTGAGAAACTCTGTGTGTGACAGGGTGCATTTCACCACAGACACTTGGATGAGTAGGCATGGACAGGGGCGTTACATGTCGCTGACTGGGCACTGGGCAACTATGGTGACAGCAGGACAAGGGGCTGCTGTCCAAGTCTTGCCGTCCCCACGAGTTGTGCGTCAATCCTCTTTATGTCAAAGTTCCTCAACTGCTTCTGCCTCCTAAACCTCCTCTCGATCTTCCACCTGCACCCAAATCCTGTCTGGTCATGCCACAAGCTTTCTAACTGCGCAGAAGGGATCCTGCACACCTCCTTACTATGCTGGCAGTAGGGCTCAACGTCATCAGGCGGTTTTTACTTTGAAATGTCTGGGAAATGTGAGTCACACAGCTGAGGAGTTGTGGTCACCTCTGGAGAACCAATTTCATGAATGGTTGTCTCCACTGGACCTGAAACCAGGGAAGGCCGTGTGCGACAATGCTGCAAACCTGGGTGCGGCCCTTCGCCGGGGCAATGTCACACACGTGCCTTGTATGGCTCACGTGTTGAACCTGGTTGTCCAACAATTTTTAGCCCACTATCCCAGACTAGATGGCCTTCTGCAGAGGGCACGGTCGCTGTGTGCTCACTTCCGCCGTTCGCATCCCGCAGCTCAGTGACTTACATCTCTACAGAAGTCGTTGGGCCTGCCACTTCACCGGCTAAAATGCGATGTGCCTACCCGGTGGAATTCAACTCTGCACATGTTGCAGCGACTGTGGCAGCACCGACAAGCCCTGGTGCAATATGTTCTGACGTATAGCCTGGGCCAACGAGATCCAGAGGTGGGGCAAATCACGCTGGAGGAGTGGTCTCAGATCAGGGACCTATGCACCCTTTTGCACAGTTTTGAAATGGCGACGAAGATGTTTAGTGCTGACGATGCCATTATCAGCATGGCTATTCCAGTGATTTACATGCTGGAGCACATGTTGAACAGAATTCGGAGTCAGGTGGTGGCACAAGAGGAGGTGGAGGAAGTAGAGGAGGAGGAGTTGTATGCGGAAGAGCTAACATCTGCAAGGTCTAGACGGTCGGCAGCACCAAGGCGGCAGGCATGTGAGGGTGGGGGAGATGGTTTTACCAGGGCACATGGAAGCAGCCAAACTAGTGAGGAAGGTGCAGGAGCCCAGGAAGAAGTGGAGGATGAACTGATGGAAGACTCATCAGATGAGGGAGACCTTGATCACATTTCTGTTGTGCGAGGTTGGGGGGAGAGGACAGAGGAAGGAAGCATGATTGTTACCTCACCACCAACACAACAGGGACTTGGTGCTCCTGGATGCGCAACACACATGAGTGCCTTCTTGCTGCACTACCTGCAACATGACCCTCGAATTGTGAGAATTAGAAATAATCCTGACTACTGGGTTGCCACACTGTTAGATCCCCGGTACAAAAGTAAATTTGCAGAAATTATTCCTGCCATAGAAAGGGATGCACGCATGCAGGAGTATCAGCAGAGACTGTTGCAGAATCTTACATGTGCTTTTCCACAAAACACCAGTGGTGCACGTAGTGAATCTCACAGTTCCAACTTGCCAACCGTGGGACCGTAAAGTGTTCAGCACTCAAACCGTAACAGAACCACAGTATCTGCTGGTAACATCAATTTTGCGGAATCATTTCACCACTTTTTTAGCCCATCCTTTGCAAGGCCACAGGAGACAAGAAGTCTGACACATAGTCAACGCCTAGAGACAATGGTACAGGAGTATCTCCAAGTAAACATTGAAGCCATGACTCTGTCACTGGACCCTTGCTCTTTTTGGGCTTCCAATCTGGATAAATGGCCGGAGCTAGCCACTTACGCCTTGGAGATCTTGTCATGCACCGCAGCCAGCGTTCTGTCTGAATGTGTGTTCAGCGCTGCTGGTGGTGTGCTGACAGATAAGCGCACGCGGCTCTCCACTGATAATGTAGACAGACTCACGTTCAGAAAGATGAACAAATCATGGATCCGAAACGACTTTTCTACCCCTGTGTCATCCTGGGGAGAGTAAAAGCTTGATGATTGGTTAAAATCACCCTACCAACCGTTTTAAGCTTTCAAATTACTAATCATGTTTATCTGTATCTTGGCTGGAAAATAATTTGGGCTTTGTAGCAGTGTGCAGCACTGATTCTATTAGGCCATCTATAATAAGCTCCACCAGATTTAAAATTACTAATCATGTTCATCTGCATCTTGACTGGAAAATAATTTGGGCTTTGTAGCAGTGTGCAGCACTGATCCTATTAGGCCATCTATAATAAGCTCCACCAGATTTAAAATTAATAATAATTTTTAGCTGCATCTAGCCCGGAAAATAATTTTGGGGCTCCAAGATGCGCAAGACACATAAGTCACTTCTTGCTGCACTACCTGCAACATGACCCTCATATTGTCAGAATTCGAAGTAATCATGACTACTGGGTTGCCACACTCTTAGATCCCCCAAACTTTTCAATCAACCTTTTCATTTTAATAAAGACCAAAAAAATGGTCATTTTTGAAATTATAAGCATTAACAGGTTGTTAGAAACTGAAATCAAACAGTTTTCAACTCAAAACTTTATTCTAGGTGATGTTACATTTTCACATAGGACCCCTTGTTCGAAAGGAGCTTCTGAACTCTCTCGTCCATTGAATTTGTCAGGTTTTGGATGGTTTCTGCTTCAATTGTTTTGCATGAGGACAGAATACCCTCCCAGAGCTGTTGCTTAGATGTGAACTGCCTCCCGCCATCATAGACACTCCTTTTGATGATGCTCCAGAGGTTCTGAATGGGGTAGAGGTCAGGGGAGCATGGGGGTCACACCATAAGTTTGTCCCCTTTTATGCCCATATCAGCCAGAGATGCAGATGTTTTATGTGCAGCATGAGATGGTGCATTATCATGCAAAAAAATTATCTTGCTGTGAAATACACGGTTCTTCTTCTTGAACCATGGCAGGAAGTGCTGTTTGAGAAAATCCACATACATTATGGAGTTCATCTTTAGCGCCTTCAGGGATCCTAAAGGGGCCGACAATCTCTCTCCCCATGATTCCAGCCCAAAACATTACTCCACCTCCTCCTTGTTGGCGCTGTAGCCGTGTTTGCGTGGGGTGTCCATCAACCAGCCATCCTCCACTCCATCCATCTGGACCATCGAGCGCTGCACGGCACTCATCCGTGAACAAAACAGTTTTGAAATCAGTCTTCATGTAATGTTTGGCCCACTGGAGCCGTTTCTGCTTGTGTGAAGTGGATAGAGGAGGTCGACAGGATGGCGTATGCACAGCTGCAAACCTCTGAAGGACCCTGCATCTTGTTGTTCGGGGGACGTTGGAGGCACCAGCAGCTTCAAAAACTTGTCTGCTGCTATGACAAGGCTTTTTTGCCGCTGCTCTTTTAACCTGACGTAATTGCCTGTAGGAAAGAGTCCTCAATTTGCCCTTATCAGCACGCACACGTGTGTACTGTGAGTCAGCTACATACTTCTTGATTGCCAAGACACTTCATCCTGATCATCACACAATGTTGATTATAGTCATGCCTTGACCTAAACACTCCACAATTTGTTGCTTCTCAGCAGACGACACATCCTTTTTCTTTCCCATTTTGGCAGAAAATGTAGGCTGCTTAATAATGTGAGACAGCCTTCTTAAGTAGTCTTGCCTTTCATTGGACACACCTGCCAAACTAATTAGCACAGGTGTCTGCAATTGCTTACAGTGATATAAAGAGCCCTGACACACATCACCATCAATGAGTTTAACTGACAAACAAACAAATTCTTCCCTTATCACTCCTAAACACTTTTTGTATAATAATTTGGAACACAGTGTACATGTGCTTTTCCTCAAAACACCAGTGGTTCACGTAGTGAATCTTACAGTTCTAACTTGCCAACCGTGGTTTGTATGGAGTTGTTCAATAAAGGGCCCAAAATTAAGATAACATAGATGGGAGAGGTCTCTATGAATAGGAATTCCTAAGTATTTAATACCCTGTGAGGGCCAGGCAAAGGGAAAGTTGGACTGGATGGAATCCTATATGGATTTGGGGAGGGAGACATCGAGGGCCTCAGACTTCGCTGCATTGATTTTAAAATTTGACCATGTAACAAAGTGATCTATTTCAGCCATAACAGCATGGATGGATATATGTGATTGAGTGATATATACTAGGACATCATCAGCAAATAGAGAGCACTTGTACTCGGTGCCTCCCACCTCAATCCACCTAATATTGGGGTTATGGCGAATTGATGAGAGCAGGTGCTCCGTCACCAGGATGTATAAGAGAGGGGACAGAGGACATCCCTGCCTTGTCCCATTGGTGATTGTGAAAGGTGATGAAAATGTTCTGATGCACCCCCTTGGCCTTGGGACACCCGGAGCGGGACCCTTTTTGGTGGATGCTGGTGGTTGTAGTCTTCGTGGCGGCGACCCGGTTCCGTGGCTCAGGGTGGTCAAACCAGTGGCGGAACTATTTATGTGGTTTTGATGTTTAAATGTCCGACTACGCCACCCGTGGATTGCGGTTAGAGTGAACCGCCGCTGCAGGGCAGACCGCTGAGGCTGGTGTTGTGGGTGCAGCAGAGCGTATAGCCTCAGGGCAGTGTATGCGGAGGATGGGGGTGATGGTGCAGGGCAGCAGCAGTAACGACACGGAGTCAGTGATGCAGTCCAGGGCCTTTACTCACAGTTCTTATTATCCAGACCACGTATGCAGGTAACGGCTGCCCACGTCGTACTGTGCTCACCAGGTGAGGGGCTCAGACAACTCCCAGATAACTTTGGAGCGCTTCACAGGACCCCCTTTGTGTGTCCTTTGTCTGGCCTTTCTTACCAACCCTTCTGTCCGGCTGCCTCGGGCCTCCTCTTGGTAAACTTGGCGCCAGTTTCCCTGACCCTATGTGGTGCCTTCCTAGCGGGTGTAGTGAGGGGCTGCGCCACATAAAATGTCACAGCCTCCGGTTTCTAGCTGAGGGTCGTTTCCTGCCTCCACTAGTTTCGGGGACCGGTCTCCCCCTTTGGCCTGACCCCTCCACGCAGGTGGATTCGGGCGTGCGGTGGCGACTCGCCCGTCCGCACCCCTGGGATCCCTTTATTCCTCGTTCCTGGAGCCTTCTCCGCTCCTCTTCCTTCGTACTCCCTCTTCCAGGCCTGGGCCTCTGTTACTAGGCCCGCCTCCGGAGCAGAGCTCATGCAGAGCCCCTGCTCCCTGCCACTTCTGCTCAGACTTCTCTGCACTGAACTAAGATGGTGCCCACCTTTTATACTCCCTTCTCAATGCACCCAGGAACTGCTTCCTCCCTGCTCCTGCACTACAGGGTTAGCCTTCCTCAGTGTTCCCTCCCCCCACTCCAGCCAGTGACAGGGACTGTCGTGCCCATCTCAGAGGCATATTGGTCGCCCTGCCCCACAGCAATGTGGTGTAATGCATGCAGGTGTCGGGTCCTGATCCACACTCCATCCTTACCTGAGAGTGAGATATCACACCTCTGGGTGAGGTGCAATACCTCTGTAGCAACCGAGCCCTCAGGGTGCTACAGTTCCATTTATCTTCAGCCTAGGTGACGTATTGTGATACAGGGCCGTGATTTTGGCTATAAAAGGGTCCCCTAGACCCCTACCCCAAGCTTTTTAAGAGAATCATATATGGCGTGCCAGGAGACTCTATGGAATGCTTTCTCAGCATCCAACGAGAGTATCTAATTACAAATTTTTAACTGCATCTAGCCCAGGAAATACTTTGTGCCTAGTAGCAGTGTCTGCTAGTCAGCGGATTATCCCGGCTGTTAAGCAAGCTACACCACCTGTAGTTTGGACACTTCATTTTTTCAAAGGAAATGCTTCGGGACCACGGGATACTCAGTGAAGAGCATCAGGAGACACCCCAAGGCATAGGGGCTGGGACTGGCAGTAGGATGCCTTGCGGTGGACAGCCGAGCTCTATCCTTATAAAAGCTTTTTAACTGCAGCAGCTTTAGTGGACGCTACTGGAGCTGGAATTACGCGGCTGCTGGCATGAGACTTGCCCTCCAATAGATCCTTGTAAATGGATTTAAAGTGTATTCATTCAAATTAGAGAGACAATTTAAATTAAAAAGCTTAGAGCTGCCTCCACCACAGGGGGGCTCGCTCGACCCACCAGCGGGCAGGCACCAGTATTGGGAGAGGGGGGCTGGCCGTCAGGGTTCACCGCGGCTCTGGCACAAACCCGGCGACACGGAGGTGGCACGGGCAGGAGCGGACTGAACGTGTCGGCTTCTCACTTTTTGGATTTTAGAAGGGCATGACATGCCTATATCTGTGTCTCCCCCTCCTTTTACTCCTCCACCTCTTTTCTTTTCGCATGACTATATGTACTTGTCACTTTTCCATGTGTTAGTTGTGTCTTCTGAGCAGTTTGTCAGCTTTTGGACACCTTTGAAGGTGTTTTCTATGTGTTTCTATGTGTTTTTGTTTGCCTGCCATTGGTTTTAACGGTGTTCGAAGGTGTTCGACGAACAGTTCGACGAACACACGGGTGTTCGACGAACCGAACTGAACTCGAACACTACGGGGGTGGCTCAACACTAGTGAGTAGCTGTTCTGGAGCGCATTTTGTGGAGCCAAAGGTACGATTGCCTGATTTATTTTTTGGTGAACAATAAGATTTTTTTTCCTTTAAAAATGCTTGTTTATTGTATTTTCGTTTGAGACCCAGATCCTCTGGTAATGAATCACAGCGCATAGGGTTCATAATATCACTTTTGCGCAAAGAACCTCAGGGATGGGCCTTTTCTCTCCAACCTAGTGATCCGTGCTTTAGATCAGTGGATAATTTTTTTTCTGCTTTGGGGTTGTTGTATGATGATCCTCATGGTGTCTCATCAGCTGAGACGGAATTGAGACATTTGAGGCAGGGATCAGGTAATGTGGAAAATTATTGTACTCACTTCCGTCGGTGGTCTGCTCAGGTGGGGTGGAACGATTCAGCTCTGAAAATTTTGTTTCTTGCTGGGCTAGGTGAAAGGGTTAAGGATCTGCTGATTGCTTATCCTACACCTGGAAACTTGCAGGAGCCAATGCAATTAGCTATACGGGTGGACAGGAGACTGCGTGCAAGGGTTAATGAGAGTAAATCCTCTGCCATGTCAGCTCTGAGTCTTGAGAGGGTCTGTACTGACACTGGAGAGCCGATGGAGATTGAGGCGATGTCACCCTGCTCTCAGGAAAAAGACCGCAGGTTTTCTGAAGGTTTGTGCTTTTATTGCGGCAAATCTGACCATTTCATTAAGAACTGTGTGCTTCGCATGAACAAAGAAAAAAAAAATGTCAGTTACGCCCGTATAGCCTGTTTAAACACTAAGGGTGTATTTCTTTCTGCTACTACCGCAGCTCAGGAGGAATTAATTGAATTTCGGGTATTTGTGGATTGTGGTTCAACTCTGAATGTGATTGATGGGGGATTCTTGGAAAAACTTAATTTAAAACCCAAACCTTAAGTGTTATGACAAGTGTTGTAATGGGCGCATTGCTGCTATGGATAAAGGGGAATTACCTGTACCTATTCAGGATTTTCAGGCAAGAGAAAGGCAAGAGAAGACTTATCACCAGCATGCTCCCGCTGTTCCCCTGGTACCTGGAGAGCAGATCTTGAAGAGAAAGAGGCGGCTCCACAAGTTGGACGACCAGTGGGAGAAGGACCCGTACACAGTACTGCCCTCAAGCCATGATAATCCAAAAGTCTGCATAATCAGTAAGGATAGAGGAGAAACCACAGCCATTGTCTCCAGAGACCACCTGAAAAAGTGTCCCGAGCAGCTGCAAAGCCCTGACGAAGATCAAGAGAACACTCAACCCGCAGAGGAAAGGGAAGAAATGATCAGTACCGTACTCGGAGACTTTCCCCGGTCCTGGACTCAAATCAACAACGCAGTCGTGGTACCCGTCCTCACCTTTCTCCAGCCAGCCCCTCAAGGGCCTACAGAGGAACAGGGAGTGTCAGAAGAGCAGCCGGCCGAGGAGGCGGAAGAATCCATACCAGCAGCCCAGGAGAATCAACCCTATGCTAGTAGTGAGCCTGCCGTGCCACTAGTGAGCCAAAGAGTGCGCAGAAAGCTGCCAGGCCTGCCCGTAACACCTTCTACACCCTGTAGTGTAGAACCAGATAGTGGGTTACGTAGGTCCACCAGGAGCACTAGAGCACAGATGCCCGCTCGCTGGAGAGTCTAATGCCAAGTATATATTTACCTGTACATACGTAAATGCTGAAAAAGGTTTATGTTTTTGTTGCCTGTGTATTAATTATGTTTCTCTAGTTACCCTGCAGGTTTATTTGGACTGACAGGTTATGGACGCTGAGTAACTGGAACTAAATTGTAGATAGTTGCACCATGGTGCCTCTTGAGAAGATGGCCGCGGAAGAGAAAAACCTGTCTGGCGTGGCCTCCTTGTGGCCCAAAGTAGCTAGCCTCAGCCTTGCAGCCACGCCCAGGGCCAACGTTTGGGGTTTGCTTTGGACAGGTCCCCTACTCTGTTCCAAGACTTCACCTTGTTGGGTGACATGGACACCCGGTTACGGACACGCCGTGACCTCTAAAGACTAAAGCTTCTTGTACATATGTTGTTGTATTATTGTTTATACCCTGTACTTGTGTTTTCTTAAAAATGTGTTTAGTACCGGAGTACTAAAATTTACTAGGGGGGAATGTGGCACCCCAGGGGTCTGGTTACCACAGTAATAGAAATATTACGTCTGAGAGCAAGTGGGAGGTTTCCTGGTCAGGAGCCCTAAGCATGCAACACCTCCTGCCCAGACCTGGGAGGGGAGGAATCTGCCCTTATAAACTGGGTCTGGGGCGGGATTAGTCAGTCAGTGCCTGGAGTGAAGTTCCAGACACAGGGCAAGAAACAGCTAGGAGCTCTGTAGGAGCAGGAGTTGAGTGCCAGGGACTGGAAGCAGATATATTGTTCGTCCTGGCTGAAGAGACTACTTCCGGACAACGGAGTCCGAGGCTGTGGGAACCTCTAAGTCCAGCAGCAGAACCCAGCCGGCAGGGGATTCCAGGTCCTCTGGCCATAGAAGCCCGGAGGCTCAGTCACAAGGAAAGGACCAGCACCGCCATCGAGGAGCGGAGGCTATCAGAAGGCCCCAAGTCACCAGCCATACGGGTGAGCACCACACGATATACTCAGGGACGTGGGCTACTTCCACTCGCTTACAGCAAGGTAGCCAGGAAGAGTGCAGATAGACGGGGAGGCCTACAACTCCACCTGGCCAGGGGAACTCCTGCTTGCTCGCAGACTGACCAGGCCCCTTATGCTAGCCAGTACTCACGGGAGGGTCTGCCTTAATATCTTCAGTAAAGACCCTGAACTGCACTGCAAAGACTCTGAGTCGTTCCTGCTTTCTCACCGCATACAGCACTACTAGTACTGGGTCGCCCACGCACCATCACCCCCATCATCCACATTCCCTGCCCTGAGGCCATACTCTTCCCGTGGGGAGTTAACCCATCTTTAGCTGCGCACACCAGCCTCAGCGGACGGCCTCGCAGCGGCGGTACACCCTGACCGCAATCCACGGGTGGCGTAGTCGGACATTAAAACCAAAAAACCCTATAAAGACTGCCACTGGTTTGACCACCCTGAGCCTCGGGACCGGGTCGCCGCCACGGAGACTACAACCCCCAGAGACCCGGCTCCGGGTATCCCACACACGTGCACACACGGCCCAGGGGGCGCGTCACATACCATACATAAGCACTGCAAACAAGGAAATTAAATTAAACAGATGTCAAATGCCGAAACAAACTGGATCTTTAAGTTGGACTCTATGAGACCAAAAGGTCTCAATAGCGGTATAGAAATGTTTGCCTTTAACTAACAAGAATCATCCTACAGACCGCCCCATATTCATGGTATATAATGGACAGCAAGGAACAAAGGACCATTCCTGATGAAGGATACTGAGCTATCCAAGACGCATAGGAATGTGTAATGGTCCTTCCTACTCTCTGTCTGGACTTGTCAGGTGACCGCACGTGACTGAGACGTCACGCAGGTGTTCCTGCTCTGAGTGCGCCAAGCAAGTAGCGCGCAGTTGTGTCGGAGCCTCCAGCCGGGATTCCGGCTCCAACTGCACTCAACACCCTCCAAACGCTGCTCCGGGCAGCATCTGCATCGCAGACATAACACAGCTAACCAACCTCCAGGATACCAAGACCAAGAAAGCGGCACTACCTGCGGTCAATGCTGGAAGACCGCCATCTAAACAAGGTACACCACTATATCACCACGAACTTTCATTCAGAATATACACTATTAAGTGCAAGTCTGCAACAACGCCTATCTGACTCCTGGGAAGCTCTTTTTCAAAGAACGCTGTTTTCAGAGCACGCTGCTTTCCCTCCCGCCTGCCTCCTGAGACACCTAAACAAGGATATCACAGGACTATCTGGGTCAACACAACTCAGGCTAGCCATTTAAGCTATCATAACACTGGCATTGTTACCAGTGCCAATATTAGGCTGAATCTACTCAGGAAAGGCAAGCCTAGGGCATATATATCTATGTAAGCACTAACCTTTTGCATCAACAGAGCAATTCTCCTGTTCCGATTACTGCGCTCTAACAGATGTTCGCTTTAATTCATTTCCTAGTTATATTTCAGGCACAGCACCTCAGAGACACCATCTCATCAGTGTCCACACCGTAATCTAAATATTCCGGTTCCTAAATTCAGAACCTGGACCACCTGATTAGGTCTTTCATATGACAAGTGTAAGGTCCTATTTATTACGAGGATTGCTCTTTGCCCTATTAACACTCTCTGTCTTTTAGCAACTCGGTGGAATCACCCTACAACAGGATCACTCTTTCTCTGGACATCCGCCTATTAGACCATTCTCCTCAACAATCCTGAAATACCACATCAGGTACATAGCTAATAATTTACAACACCTCCCTGTAACCACTGAGAACCAATCTACCCAAAATCAAACTACTAACAGGTCTTACTAACATTCCTTGCAGGTCAACACCAGCTCTGGATCCCATACCACCCTAATACTCTTGGCCCCCCTCCCCTGTGGGACCTACTGAAGGAATTACTAAGACAAGCTGTATCGTGTGTATAGGCATATTGTCTTATTTAATTAGTTATTTATTTATGTATACACCATTTTATTTTCCTTTTAATATCAACTTTCAATAAACAAGATTTTATTCAACTACCTTCTTGCCTTTGTTAACTATCCAGCATCAGTAGGACCAGCGCGAAGGACAATATTTCACAAATTACAATTAAGCATAGATATGTACAAGTAATAAAGACAATCCAAAGTAACACACATTTCAACAGATACAGAATCAGTGAGGGCCCTGATCGCAAGCTTCTAATCTTTAAGGAATCTGGGGACACAATAGACAAAAAGTGCTCGTCATGTATAGTCCAGCCATCATTATAATAAATAAGGGTTTTCAAATAAAACTGCATGATCCAGTCTTCAGCCAGTAGTTGTCTAAATACAGTTACCAAGTGCTATTGGTTGCATGAAGGCTGTGGAGTCATGAAAAAGAGGGACCAGATTGTGAGGAAAGTTTAGAAAGAGGGAACAGGAGAGATAGATTAGTTAAGTGAGGTGATAGGCCTGTCTAAACAGATGAGTTTTTAAATCACGCTTAAAAATGTGTGGGCTGGTATTAATCAGATCTTCCAGGGTAGTGCATTCCAGAAAACTGACACAGCATGAGAGAAGTCTTGTAGTCTGAGATGGGAGATTTTGATAAAGGAGGATGTTAGTCTTTCAGTTGCAGAAAAAAAAGCACCAGAAAGGTGATAGACAGAGATGAGGAGGGAAGCATAGGGTGGTGCAGAACTGTGAAGAGATTTGTAGTTGACCTGGCTGCATGGTAGCTCAGTGGTTAGCACTTTAGCTTTGCAGCACTGGGCTAGGAGTTTGTATGTTCTACCTGTGTTTACGTGGGTTTCCCCTGAGTTCTCTGGTTTCCCTCCACACTCCAAAGACATATTGATAGAGAATCTAGATTGTGAGCCACAATGGAGACTGTGCTGATAATGTCTGTAAAGCGCTATGAAATTAATGGTGCTATATAAGTGAGTAAAATAAATAAAATAAACCGAAATAAAAAAGTTTATATTGTACTCTGTAACTGATGGGTAACCAGTACAATGACTAACATAAGGTGGAGGCAACAGTGAAGCTGCTGGACAGCGATACGGACCTGGCTACCACATTCAAGATGGATTGAAGAGGAGAAGGTTTGGAAGAGTGAGACCAATCAGTAAAGAGTTGCAGTAGTACAGACAAGGATGAATAATTACAACAGTAAGTGTTTCTGCATTATCGAAGGTGAGAAAAATTCGGATTCTGGAGATATTTTTAAGATGTAGGTAACATGAGTAAGTAAGTTATTGGATATATCGATTTAATGAAAGTTCTATGTCAAATATAATCCCAAAACAGCGACCATGCTGTTTGGGAGTTATGATTGAACCACAGGGCAATTGCAATATGGGATACAGGTAGGTTAGTAGAGGGAGGACTGAGCCTTGAGGAACCCTGATAGTAAAAGGAGGACTGGAGGAGTAATAGCTGGCAAAAGATACAGTCAAAGAGGTAGGAAGAGAACCAAGAGAAAATCATGGCCTTGAGGATGATAGAGCGTACCATAAGGAGGAGAAGCTTTCGATCCACAGTGTCAAATGCTACAGAGAGATCCAGTAGAATCAGTAGGGCCATTAGATTTAGCTGTTAGTGGACCATTAGAAATTTTCGTAAGGACATTTTCAGTAGAGTGTAAAGAGCGTAAAACAGACTGTACAGGGTCACGAAGAGTGTGATCTGAAAGATAGCAGATTAGAAGACAGTGTTTTAGGAGTTTAGAGATGAAGAGGTCTGTAGTTAGCAGTGCAGTTCTGGTGTAGGAATGTTATTTTATAGAAAAGAGGCTATGACGGCATGTTTGAATGAAGAGGGAAAGATACCAGAAGAAGGAATAAACATTTTAACCCCTTCACTCTGGGGCCCTTTTCTGTTTTTGCGCTTTCGTTTTTACTCCTTTTTTTCCCAGAGCCATAATTTTTTTAATTTTCTGTCAATATGGCCATGTAAGGGCTTGATTTTTTGCGGGATGAGTTGTATTTCTGAACGACACCATTGGTTTTACCATATCGTGTACTGAAAAACAGGAAACAAATTCCAAGTGCAGTGAAATTGCAAAAAAAGTTCAATTTCACAGTTTTTTTTTTTCTACCATGTTCACTAAATGCTAAAGCTTATTCACCATTATGATTCTACAGGTCATTACGAGTTCGTAGATATCAAACATGTATACATTTCAAACATGTAAGTGGTGAAAAAAAAATCCAAAGTTTGTTAAAAAAAAAAGAGTGACCATTTTCCGAGACCCGCAGCGTCTCCATTTTTTGGGATCTGGGACTGGGTGAGGGCTTATTTTTTGCGCACCAAGTTGACATTTTTATTGATGCCGTTCTGGCGTAGATACAATGTTTTTATCGCCCCTTATTGCATTTTATTGCAATTTTGCGGCGACCAAAAAATCGTAATGCTGGCATTTTGATTTTTTTCTCGTTATGCCGTTTACTGATTGGATTAATTCTTCTTTAAGATTGATAGATCGGGCGATTCTGAATGCGGCGATACAAAATATCTGTATATTTGATTGATTTTTTTATTGTTTTATTTTGAATGGGGTGAAAGGGGGGTGATTTAAACTTTAATATTTATTTCATTTTTTTTATATTTTTAAAAACATTTTTTTTACCTGCTTCACTAGTCTCCATGTGTAGCAGAAATGCTGACTCTCACAAAGGATGGCGTTCATAGCTTCCCAGCAATGACAATCGCAGTGGTCTCCTGCAGAACCTGGGTTGTCATACCAACCCATCAGCGACCCGCGGTCATGTGACACGGGCACCGATGGGCGTCCGATGGTCATGACTAATGACGTCCTTCCGCCGTGGCCATATTAAATGCCATAGTCAGATTGACAGCGGCATTTAACTAGTTAACATTTGCGGGAGGATCGCGTTTCTTCCCATAGCTGTTAGGAGCACATGACAACTGATCATATTAGCTGTCATGTCCCTGGAAAGGTGCGGGCTCAACGCCAGAGAGACACGGCATGTGCCGTACATGTATGGCGCATGTCGTGGAGGGCTACTAAGCTGGGCAATTACAGCCGGAGAGAGAAACTGATGGAGATGTGAAGGAATAGGGTCATTAATGCTGTTTGTAGGGTGAGAAGCAGAGAGGTGAAGGTAACTTCTTCTGTGACAGGTTCAAAGATGGAAAGTGAATGTTAAGTATGGGAGGGAAAGGGATTCAAGTGTGGCGCCCCTGAGGGTTCAGTCGCCACAGAGGTACTGCATCTCACCCAGAGGTGTGGTGTCTCCTTCTCTCAGGTAAGGAGGGAGTGCTGCCTGGAACCCCAACACCCGCATTCAACACTACACTACTCTACTCCAAGCCGGCTGGAAGGGCAAGATGCATTGTGTTTCTTTCTGAGCTCTGTCCCTGGCTGGAGTGGGGGGAACCAAAGGTAGGGGGAACCAGTAGTGGGTGTGGGTGGAGGATGTAGAGTAGGGGAGCACCATTGTAGGAGGTATACAATGGGAAGCCATCTTAGGGTGGGAGTTCGGTAAGTGAGTGAGTAGTAAGGAGGGGAGCAGAGTCTCGTTAAGAGCTCTGCTCCACAAGTGGGGCCTAGTGATAGAGGCCCAGGAGGTGATCAGAGGAAGAAGGCTCCGTTCTATAGAAGGGATCCAAAGGGGTACGGTGAGTTCAGGACGGCACCCGTGCGCCCCGAATCTGCCCGGTGTCAGAGGGCTCCGGCCGCAAGAAGGGGACCGGCCTCTGGACCAGTCGTGTTACTCCTGGTCTCGGATGGAAAAACCGGAGGCGTCTGCACTTCCATGGTGCAGTCGCCACAGTCTCATCCTAGTCACCGTGAGGGTCAAGCAGGTCCGGGAACTCCAGGTTGCCCAGAGGGACTTCAGAGCACCCGAGCGGGACTGAGTGTGGGGAAGCGCAGGGCAGGAGGGAGAAGACCCAGCGGGAGAAGTCGTTCTAGTTAGGAACATAAAGAAAGCAGGGTTCCGTCCAGCGCTCCTGACATATCTGAGGAAGAGCTGAACCCCTGGTCTGGTAGACCCAGTGCGACGCGGAGGCTGACACCAGTACAGTGTACCTGAGAAATTTGAACAAGAACTGTGAGTAAAACTCGGATAACTGCACTGCACTGCCTCCGTCAGTTATTTCAGCTGCGCCATCTCTCCTGCACCACAAGTCCCAGCATCACCACCCACCGTCAAACTCTACACTGCCCTGAGGCCCGCTCCATCTGTGGGGAGCTGTTCCATCCTAGCTGCCTAACAACTGCCTCAGAGGTCTGCAGCAGCGCTGGTACAAATGACCAGAAACCACAGATGGCGTCACGATCAAACTATAAATCCCATATAAGCTATCCCTGTTTTGTTGACCGCCCTGGGCCACGGACCGGGCCAGCCACTGTGACATATCCCCCCCCCAGCATCCATAGGCCCAGACAACGAGTACCCCACTGCCCTGTGGGCGCGTCACAAGCTCTTGAGGGATTGTACAAAAATGTCCTGAGGGATATGGTTGATTTTTTCTTGTAAATAAGTGGCAGATCATTAATGCTGAGGTTGATGATGGGGGCCTGTATTTTAGTGCACACGAGGGAATGGAAAGTTTAGAAAAAAATTTAGTGTGCTCGGGCAAGTCGGAATAGTAATCACATGAACCAGAAGGTGACCATAGCGGCGCTGGAAGAAAATGGTGAAGCTGGAAAATTCAAATTTCAAAACCCACTGTGCCACAGGGCAGGGCTTACGTAGCAGAGGAGTATCTAAGCGGCTACAATGTGTTCACTAGAGCTCCTGATGGTTGCGTCAGGCTTGGCTGCTGGAAGCCACAAGGTACCACTCCTTGGCAGTCCCCGGTTCTGCAGCTGGTGACCCCAGTAGTCAGACACACAGCCAGGGAAAGGACAAAAGTTCTGTTCAGACTAATAAGTTCTGAACAATATTTACATATATGCAATATATTCAATAAATCAAGTGACCCAAATAGGTGACTCAGTTGAATACATTGGAGTAGCAGCAGCAGCAGCAGCAAATATTGTTTGTTATCATTGTTTGTATGTTTTTACTAACAATATGCTCATTTCTTCCCCTCACCCTAGAGCGACTTTTGTAAACAATACCCGGGACCCGGTCAAAACATTATATGTCGCATGTATAACTTGCACTTTATGCTTACTCTGAGTTGATATTACCTACACCTGAATAAAAAGAAATTGCAATCATCATCAGAGTGTGTGGTGAATTTGACTACTTAGATGTCCCAGGGGCTAATAATCTCCTTTCATCTGCACCTCGCCTTCAATACTGTGTGCATGCCAATTTTCCTCTATTACTATGAGAAAACCAGACAGCAGATGGAAAGCGATCTTCTTTACACTGCTCCAATCTGGAGTGCTACTTGCTTGGAAATGACTTGACTGTCTTTTGGTAGGGCTCATCCTTCACCTGACAATACTCTCAATGGATTCTGGAGCTGTTGGATGAGAATCTGACACCGACTCTTCAGGGCTTGCAGCAACAACTTTCTTGCTGAACTGAAGCCTCCGCTTGACATGGATACAGTCACAGTCATTGGTGGAGGGGGAATACTCTCACCAAGGACAGCTTCTCCTACTGGTCCAAGCCTTTGGAGTTTTTTATACTTCTCAGGACAAAGATTGTTAGGGTGTTCCACACAACCGTAGCGATACCGCAATCACTTTTCACGACTGAGTCGCAGCTTCTGCTCATGGGTAGCTGCCTCAACAGGTTGGGGAATGGGTGGTCCAGGAAGTTGGGAAGTGAAGTTGTCGCAGAAGATTCCGGATTTGAATCATTGAAGACCTTTTGAAAGGCCACCAAGAAAGCCTGCAGGTCCGAGGTGCTAGGAGTCTCTTTTTACCATAAGGGATTGAGCCATGCTAGGGCATCTCCTGCTAGGTAGGACATTATGAATCCCACCTTAACCCAATCGGAAGAAAACTGCTGACCCAAAACTTCATAGTGCCATATGCACTGCTCTAGGAACCCACGGCACTGCTTCAGATCCCCATTGCACCGTGGTGGATCACACAGGATGGATTCCACTCTAGAGGCATAAGTTTTGGGTTGAATAGGCACAGCCGTACTGTAGGTACTGCAACTTGGCTGGTGCAAATGACATGAGAGCTTCCAATCGGGCATCTATTGTCTGCAGATGAAAGAAAATATTTTCTTGGATTTCTCGCTGGTAGCTCAGCTGCCAACACAGCTCCGAGCACGGGGAGGACAGGAAATTATCGGGCTCATGGCCAAACAAACTGTTACACACGCAGGAGGAGTACGTGTTTCGTGGACCCATTGTGACATGGGGCAGGGCTTACCTAGGAGCAGGGAGTTTGGGTTCTGAACTGGCAGCTCAAGGACCAGGCACTTCGAATTCAGGACGGGCCATACAAGGACCTGGGACTTCAGGTTCAGGACAGTCCAAACAAGGACCAGGGACTTCAGGTTCAGGATAGGTAACACAAGGACCAAAGACTCCGGATTCAGGACACTGGTAACATGAGGATAAGGAGACCTCACAATTCACTGGGATACCACCTCACTCACTACTGATACATTGTGTTGCTTGGCCCCTCCCTATTGGTGAAAGTGCCTTTTAAACAAGATGCCTCCCAGCTATTGGCTGGAATCCATCTTGCAGGTGTATCTAATACTAAATTCCTTCCAGCCACTGGTTGGGGGCATTTTACTATGTGTGCATGTAGCCCCTTTAAGAGATGGAGCCAGGGAGCATGCTATGGACCATGCTGCGCATCCGCAGCGGTGAGTATGTCGGCATCCCTTCATGGAGGGGGAAGGGGAAGAATGCAAGGGATCCTGCAATTAGAGTTACACTCATCTCTATATTTTATATCTCCTTGTTACATCGTTGGTCGTCAACAAATTCACTATTACAGTCAAGACTGTTCCTACTTCTGCCTCTTATACAGACAAAAAGAGATTTGTGTGAATGACTTCTACTTAATATACTGTAAGGTAGGAGAGATGATAGGTACGCAAAAAGTAAATTAAGGCTCCAATCTTGCTCATGGGATTTCATAACAAGCATCCTCTTTTTCAGGTTTCACAAGTTTCCTGGCAAACTTCAGTGACATCATCAACCGAAGCCTTTTAAGGTTGACTTATTCACACATGTCTCTAAGTATTGAATAAGTTATGCGTTTAGTTACCGTGTGCTTTGAAGTTTGCAGTTTTCTTAACTGCAATTGTAGCACCCTGAGGATTCGGCTGCTACAGGGGTATTACACCTCAAGCCAGAGGTGTGGTATTCCACTCCCGGGTAAGGATGGAGTGTGGAACTGAGCTTAGTAGGCTGCATGCACTACATACATCCCATTTCCGGGGGACAGAACAACGGTCCTCCCACCAAGTAAATGTGCAGGTACGACAGCGTCTGTCCCTGGCTGGAGTGGGAGGGGGGTGGAACATCCCAGTAGTGTAGGGGCAGATAGGGGGAGTAGTCTGGGTAAAGCTAGGAGCTCATTGGGTGCTGGTCACCTGGGCTCACACATAGAGGGAGTATATATGGTGGGCACCATCTTAGAATAGGGTCTTTGGTGGAGTTCAGCCTGAGGAGGAGCAGAGCAGAGGAGCTCAGCAGGAGGGCTGACAGGGAGCTGTGGCTCCGGCTGGGCCCAGCTCCAGAGCAAGGCCTGCAGAGAGAGAGAGAGAGGAGTAAGAAGGACCCAGAGAGAAAGACAGAGGGAACCCCAAGAACCCAGAATCAGACCAGAAAGTGTGAAGGGTTGGCGGACACGGGTACCGGAACCCGAACTGGTGAAGGCCACTAATCCTCAGCCAGAAACCGGAGGTCGTGGTCAAGATTTGCCACGACCCTCACCAAATCCACCAGAAAGGCACACCAAGCATAGGGTCAGGGAACCCAGAGGAGGTTTGACCACCAAGAGACCCGAAGGAGCCGGCCAAAGGTGGATCCCTGGTGGGAACGGCCAGGAGGAAGAGAGAGAGACAGGGAAGCTCAGGACCACGCTCCGGACTGCCTGGGGGTTGGCCGAGTCCAGGACCTGGTGGACGCAGCACGGCTCGGGTGGTCACTCAAGGCCAGAGTGACTGAGAGAACACCTGTGAGTAAAAACCCTGAAACTGCACCTCAAGTCTCTGACTCTCCTTTCTACAACATAACTACACCCATCATCCACACCTGCTGCCCTGAGGCCATACCCCTCCCGTTGGGGGTTATACCATCACTGCTGCACATATACCACCGGCCTCAGCGGACTGCTCTGCAGCGGCGGCTTCAAAGCCGCACTCAACGGGTGGCGTAGTCGATCAAATTAACATCTACTGCCATAGACTGCCACTTAGTTTGACACCCTGGGCACGGACCGGGTCACCGCCACAAGGACTACTACCCCCATCGAGATCCGGCTCCGGGTATCCCTTGCACACGGCCCAGGGGGCGCGTCACAATCATCTCTGCAAACCTCATGTGGCTTCTGCTGTTTGGAGTTCAGTCCTTTTGATTAACCCTTCATCATCTGTAAGCATAACAAACTTCCCTCTTGATTTAAATGAGCAAAGAAATGTCTATAGTTTCTGGGGAAAGAAAGCTTTTATCTATTTTTTTGTAAAAACAAAATTAAAACTAGCTTTTCATTTTCATTTAAAACCTGGTACTATGACTATCTCTTGGTGACTTTAGCCTCTTTGTAATTTAGCTGCAGTGACTTATGAAAGCAACACATTTTCATATAAAAATATGTAAAAGCAATTATAGGCTGATGGCAGTGTATGGGTGACAAAGGGACAGTCATATGCCTCTCCTCCTTAAAACAGCGTTTGTAAAAAAAAAAGTGTGTTTTGATATTTATTTTATTTTACTTACTTATATAGCGCCATTAATTCCACAGTGCTTTACAGACATTATGGGCACTGTGCCCATTAGGGCTCACAATCTAAATTCCCTATCAGTATGTCTGTGGAATGTGAGGGGAAATCAGAGTACCTGGAGGAAACCCACGCAAACACAGGGAGAACATAAAAACTCCTTGCAGACGTTATCTTTGGTGAGATGTGATTTTATTGCATTTTTGTGACTGTTGTGATATTTGAATCTGCAAATAGTTTTATTGGCACCAACGTATGCGGTTTTCCTAATATATGTTGAATTAATGTACAATAGTCATGAGCGAGCATACTCTCGAGTACTCGGTATTCACCCGAGCATCTCAGTTCTCGACATGCTCGGAGCTTGCCGAGTACCTGCGAGATGCTCGGGCGGATGCTCGGGTCCCCTCCCTGCAGGTTTGGCGCTCTTTAGAGCACAAATCAACATGCAAGGATTGCCTGCCACTCATTGTAATGCCGCAGCCATGGTGGTTGTGGCATTACAGTGATTGGCTGCCCACACAGCGTCGTCAGGTCTTTATCAGACCTGGCGCCGCCATGCTCGTCAAAGTCACTCCGGAATCAGGCAGAGTAGGGAGAGCTGCTGCTCAGCTAGGGAGAGATTTTCTTGTGTATTAGGTAGTGTAGGGAGAAAAACCGTACATTACACATATCCATCTTAACAAACAATCCTTCTGAGGACTAATCCATCTGCAGAGATATCAGGCAGGCAGAGTATATAGGCAGGCAGTTTATATAGCAGACTGAAGTGCATATAGCACAAGAGACCCCATTCCAATTCTGCCTTCTGCTGCTGTTAGATATTTCTAGACAAAGGCCCAGGTCTCAGGGGCCAGGAATACTTTTTTTTGGACCTTAATCCTCATTATATGCTTAAAAAGCAATCCAGAGAACACTGTTTTTCTGCGCCCTTTGCTTGTTGGCACTGCAGAATCCAGCCAGGTCCTTTCCATATTACAGCGCTAGAAATCCAGCTATTTAAAACTATGTTTTCTCCATCACACGGATCACATATACGTTTTCAGAAAATACTGCCATTTCTGGCCTCCATTAAAAATTTGTTTCAGTGTGACAGTGAAGCAATTGACACCAGTTTGCTGTTCAAAATAGTTAGGTACTAGTGATGAGCGAGCAGTAAAATGCTCGGGTGCTCGATGCTCGGGTCGAGCACATTGGAATACTCGGGTGCTCGACCCGAGCAACGAGCCCAATGTAAGTCTATGGGAAACTCGAGAATTTTTCTGGCCTCCCCCCCGGCGGTCTACAGAAGGTCAAAAATTGCCCAAATCGATGGGAACAGTGCTCAATTAAATGTCAGGCAGGCAAAATATATAGGCAGTCAGGCAGGCAGGGTATATAGGAGGGTGCATGAAAAACATAGCAGGGCACTTGGAACACACTAGTGCCCTCCGATTTTCATGCACCCGTCTCTTTAAAAAAGCCGGCCGGCAATTCATCAGCGGCATACACCGGTACCCGACAATTTAGAACAGAAAGAATAGAGCATCACACATAGATTAGATAGATAGAAACATGTCAGTCACATATATAAGAAGTATAGTGACAGTGTTGGTTTCTGTACTTGTTATTTAGTGTTAAAATAAAGGATTTATTTAAAAAAAAATAATAGTGTTTTTGTCTCTTTTTAAAAAGCCGGCCGGCAATTCATCAGCGGCATACATTGGTACCCGACAATTTAGAACAGAAAGAATAGAGCACCACACATAGATTAGAAAGATAGAAACATGTCAGTCACATATATAAGTACAGTGACAGTTTTGGTTACTGTACTTGTCATTTAGTGTTAAAATAAATTATTTATTAAAAAAAAAATTGCCGTGGGGTTCCCCGTAATTTTAGTCTCTAGCGGAGGTTAAGCAGATGGCTGGGGCAGTTGTTTGAAACCTGGGAAGGGGGTAATACCCATGGAGCTTCCCAGGCTACTAATATCAGCCCCCAGCTGAATACCTAGCCTTTACTAGCTATTAAAATGGGGTCCCCCCAAAAAAATGACGTGGGGTCCCCCCTATTTTAATAGCTAGCAAAGGCTAGGCAGACTGCTGGGGGCTGATATTAATAGCCCAGGAAGGGTGCCATAAATATTAGCCCCCTCCCAGGCTAGAAACACCAGCCGTCAACCGCCCCAGAAATGGCGCATCCATAGGATGCTCCAATTCTGGCACTTAGCCTCGCTCTTCCCTCTGCCCTGTAGCAGTGGCAGTGGGGTAATAGGGTTGGTGTTGATGTCAGCTTATAATGCCAGCTGACATCAAGCCCAGGTTAGTAATAGAGAGGCGTCTATAAGACACCCCCATTACTAACCCCTTAGTGAAAGTTAAAAAAAAACACAAACACCTAGAATAAAGTCCTTTAATTGAAATAAAGACACAATTCTTTAATGTTCTAAAATAAACTCTACTTACCATCACGCCCATTCCAGCTGAAGCCAACGATCTCCTGCAATAAAAGTAAAATAATAAACCAACCTCACCCTTACCTTTCCATGGTTCCCAGGATGGCTTCAGTTCTGCTACATTGACATGACAGGCTGTATCGCAGCAAAACGCTGCCATCCAGCTTGCCATGCTTCAGACACTGAGAAGCTCCTCAGTGAAGCTCCACAGTGTCTGGCTGTGACGGCATCCAGATGAGCCGAGTTCATGTCCAATGAACTCAGCTCACCTCATGCACGTCACTGACAGCTTGTGAGAATTTTCCTGCGCATGCGATGCCGGCAAATGATGTCTCCGCTTGAGCAGGAGAATTCTCCCATGCTGGGATGGCTTTGAGATGGCAGGCTGGATGGTAGCAGAACGCTGCCATCCAGCATGCCATCCTTCAGAGACACTGCAGAGCGCAGTGAGCATCGAAGATATTGTCTTCCATTTAAAATAGGCAAGGAACGTGGCAAGGGACGTAGAACTGGACGTGATGGTGATGGTGCATGCAGAGGCCGAGTACAAGGCCGTGGGCAAGCTGAAATTGTGCCACAACAAACACCCACATCTTCTCGCCCGACCTTTCTATCCCAATTCCTAGGGGACCACAGCACACCACTATTGAACCCACAGCAGTGTCAAAACGTTGTTGGTTGGATAGCGGATAATGCTTCCAGTCACTTAGCCACCACCACCCTGTCTTCCACACAGTCAAGTCTCAGTAGCCGTTAGTCTGTACCGCATATTCCTCACCCTGATCCTCCTTTCTCCCACCATGCTGAGTGCCCGGAGACAACTTGTTATGATCTGCTACAGGGACTAAGGAAAGACAGGAGAACTGTCCCTACAATAGAACTAAACTAGATCCCTATGATGTAACGTGGAACCTGATCCTGCGATCAGACCCGCTAAAGTCCTCGGCTAGTCTGAGCGAAGACCTATAGATGTGAGGGAGGGATCCCTACAAGAACTAGGGACTGGGATAAGTTGGACACCTCCTAGCAGAAATAGTAGCAGTCAAAGACAAACACACAACAAAAAGCATAGAGGTCAGAAGACCTAGCAAAACTAACAGAGAATGGCAACAGAGCACCAAGCTAGCTCAAGAGTAGTAAATACAATGAAGTCCAGCAAGACCAGGAGGGCGGAGCCGGATTAAATAGGCAAAAATGGTCATGTGACCAGCAAACTAAAAAAACCTAACAGGAGAGTTCTAACAGTACCCCCTCTTCTAAGAGGATCCTCCGGATCCCCTAGGCCCAGGCTTACCAGGAAACCTCCTGTGAAACGCTCTGACAAGTCTGGAAGCAGAAACATCATCCGCCCTCACCCATGAGTTATCCTCAGGTCCGAAACCCTTCCAAGCGACGAGATACTGCAAACTCCCTCTATACCGTCTAGAATTTAGGATGCGGGAAATTTCATATTCCCCGTCCTCCACCACCGGAGGAACAGTGGCAGTGGCGTCACCATCAGACACATCAGCTTTTTTCAACAAAGAAACATGAAACACCGGGTTAATCTTCCAGGACGTAGGAACCTCAAGCCTAACAGCAGATTGGTTAACTATCTGAAGCACCTTAAAGGGCCCTACGAACTTGGGACCCAATTTTTTAGAAGGAATCCTCAATCGCAGATTCTTAGAGGACAACCAAACCATGTCACCGACAGCAAACAAAACCTCTTGCCGTTTCCTATCAAAGTTCCTCTTAGATTTTTTGTCAGCCTCCTGAAGATTACCACGCACATCCGTCCAAACTCTCTCCAAATCACCGGAAAAACTCTCCTCCTCAGGCACAGCCGAAACCAATTTGTAGAATGACCCAAAAGACGGATGTCTCCCAGAACAACAAAAAAAAGGCGAACACCCAGCAGAAGAGGATGTATGGTTGTTAAGAGCAAATTCAGCAAGTGGCAGAAACTCAGACCACCCCTCTTGATTATCTGCCACAAAACAACACAAGAACTGCTCAACATCCTGATTCTTCCTTTCTGTCTGGCCATTAGACTCAGGATGATATCCAGATGAAAACGACAAATGAACTCCCAACCTGTCACAAAAGGCACGCCAAAAACGAGCCATGAACTGAGGTCCCCTATCAGAAACAATGTCAGTAGGAACACCATGTAGTCTGACAATTTCCTTGACAAAGGCCTTAGTGAGTGTCTTAGCGCAAGGTAGTTTGATGAAGGGAACCAAGTGACACATCTTGCTAAAACGGTCCACGGCCACCCAGATGACCGTGAAACCTTCAGAGGGGGGAAGGTCAGTAGTAAAGTCCATAGCCAGATGTGTCCAAGGTGCACTAGGAACCTCCAGAGGGCAAAGCAACCCCGCAGCAGGAGCATGCGAAGACTTGGATCTAGCACACACAGTACATTGGCGCACCCACTTAATGACTTCCTTCTGCCATCCAGGCCACCAAAAACTGCGACCCACAAGTCTCTGGGTCTCAGAAATTCCTGGATGACCTGCCAACCGAGACTCATGACACTCAACAAACAAATCTCTCCTAAAGGTCCTAGGCACAAACAACCTCCCATGGGGAGTGTTAGATGGGGCATTCTCCTGAGCTTTAAGAATCTCATCCTCCAAAACGGAGTCCAAAGCAGCAATCACAACACCTTCTTGTAAAATGCTCTCCTCTTCCTCCTCAACACCGACCATGGGAGAAAAGCTGAGAGACAAAGCATCCGCTTTAACATTCTTGGTACCCGGGATGTAAGTAACGGAAAAATTTAACCGCGAGAAAAAAAGTGCCCACCTAGCCTGACAGGCATTCAAGCGCTTGGCAGCATCAAGATAGATCAGATTTTTATGATCAGTGAAAACCTGAATGGGAAATTCAGCACCTTCCAAGAGGTGACGCCAGTGTTCAAATGCGAGTTTAATCGCCAGCAATTCCCGATTACCAACATCGTAATTAAGTTCAGTCTCAGAAAAATTTTTTGAAAAAAAGGCAGTGGGATGTACTCCATCCTTGTTTTCCTGAGACAACACCGCACCGACCCCCACCGAAGAAGCATCAACCTCAACCAAAAACGGCTTAGTCACATCAGGCTGCATAAGGATGGGAGCAGAGGTGAACCTCTCCTTTAGAAACACAAAAGCTTCAATGGCCTCAGAAGTCCACTGAACCGCATTAGCACCTTTCCTGGTGAGATCGGTCAGTGGTTTGACAATAATAGAAATTTTTTTTATGAATTTTCTGTAATAATTGGCGAAACCCAAAAACCTCTGTATCGATTTCAAACCAATAGGCCTAGGCCATTCCTGCACAGCTTGAACTTTAACCGGGTCCATCTCAAAACCTTCACTGGAGATAATGTAGCCCAAAAAACTAATTCTCTGTACAGCGAACTCACATTTCTCCAGCTTAACAAAAAGCAAATTGTCCATTAATAACTGTAATACCTCACGTACGCTCCGCCAATGAGACTCCAGATCAGGCGAATAAATCAGAATGTCATCCAAATACACAACCACATTTTTGCCGATTAAAGGTCTAAGGATGTCATTAATAAGATTCTGAAAAAATACTGGAGCATTGGTGAGACCAAAAGGCATAACCAGATTCTCAAAATGACCCACAGGAGTGTTAAAAGCAATCTTTCATTCATCACCCTCCTTTATGCGCAACAAATTGTATGCCCCCCGGAGATCAATTTTAGAGAACCACTTGGCCCCCACTAACTGGTTAAATAAATCAGGAATCAATGGCAGTGGGTAAGGATTGCGTACAGTAATTTTATTAATCTCACGAAAGTCCAGACAAGGACGTAAACCGCCATCTTTTTTTTTTACAAAAAAAAAATCCAACAGCCACAGGAGACTTGGAAGGCCTAATGTGACCGGCGGCCAAGCTTGTCTGTATGCATTCCTCCAAAGCCTTTCTCTCAGGAATAGTAAGATTAAATAAACGACTTTTAGGAAGAGTCGCTCCAGGGACAAATTCAATGGTACAATCATAGTCTCTATGGGGAGGCAAAATTTGTGACTCCTCCTCAGAAAAAACTCTCCAAAAATCCTGAAAAGGTACAGGCAATTCCCCTTTATCCACAGCAGCAATACGTCTGTTACAACACTTGTCATAACACTTAGGGCTCTAGGACTTAATTTCATTGGTAGACCAATCCAGTACAGGATTGTGCAATTTTAACCAGGGTAACCCCAATATTACTGGAGAAGGCAAATTTTCCAATTCCACCAAATCCAAATTTTCTTGGTGAATACCATTAATAGTGAGGGGAAATTCACAGACCTTATGAGTAACACTCTTCAAGGGAGAGCCATCAACAGAAACCACAGCAATAGGGGATGACAAAGTTTTAGGTTCTAATCTAAGTTTTTCCAAGAATCCCCCATCAATCACATTCAGAGTAGAACCACAATCCACAAATACCCGAAATTCAATTAATTCATCCTGAGCAGCAGTAGTGGCAGATAGGAATACTCCCTTAGAATTTAAACAGGCAATAGGGGCATAACTGACCATTTTTTTTTCTTTCTTCAAACGAAGCACACAGTTCTTAATAAAATGACCAGAATTTCTGCAATAGAAGCACAAGCCTTCAGAAAGCCTGCGATCTTTTTCCTGAGAGCGGGGTGGCATCGCCCCAATCTCCATCGGCTCTCCATTGTCAGCACAAACCCTCTCAAGACTCGGAGCTGACATAGCAGAGGATTTGCTCTCATTAACCCTTGCACGCAGTCTCCTGTCCACCCGTATAGCTAATTGCATAGCCTCCTGCAAGTTTCCAGGTGTGGGATAAGCAATCAGTAAATCCTTAACCCTTTCACCTAGCCCTGCAAGAAACAAGCTTTTCAAAGCTGAATCGTTCCACCCCACCTGGGCAGACCACCGACGGAAGTGAGAACAATATTTTTCCACATTACCTGATCCCTGCCTCAAACGTCTCAATTCAGACTCAGCAGATGAGACACGATCAGGATCATCATACAACAAACCCAAAGCAGAAAAAAAACTATCCACTGATCTAAAGCACGGATCACTAGGTTGGAGAGAAAAGGCCCATCCCTGAGGATCTTTGCGCAAAAGTGACATTATGAACCCTATGCGCTGTGATTCATCACCAGAGGATCCGGGTCTCAAACGAAAATACAATAAACAAGCATTTTTAAAAGAAAAAAAATCTTGTTGTTCGCCAAAAAATAAATCAGGCAGACGTACCTTTGGTTCCACAAAATGTGCTCCAGAACAGCTACTCACGTGTTGTTGGAGCTTGGCCACCTCCAGAGAGAGTCCCTGCAAGTGTTGAGCCAAATCTTGAACTGAGACCATGATGGAAAACTGGAGGTCTTTCCTTAGAGAAAATTTTATTTATTTTTTTTCTTTTAGGGCTGGACTTACTGTTATGATCTGCTACAGGGACTAAGGAAAGACAGGAGATGTTATGTTCTGCTACCAGAGCTAAGGAAAGAGAGGAGATCTGTCCCTACGATAGAACTCAGCTTTATCCCTACGATGTAACAGGGGACCTGCTCCTGCGATCAGACCTGCTAAAGTCCTAAGCTAGTCTGTACGGAGACCTATAGATGTGGGGAAGGAATCCCTACAAGTACTAAGGACTGGGAGGAAAAAGGGACACCTCCTAACAGAAATAGTAGCAGACAGACAAACAAACAAAATATATAGAACACTGAGGTCCGTAGACCAAGCAAACTAACAGAGTTAGATACAGAGCACAGGCTAGCTAGAAAGTAGTTATACAATGAAGTCCAGCAAAGCCAGAAGGGCGGAGCAGGATTAAATAGGCCAACAAGGTCATGTGACCAGCAAAGGAAAAAACCTAAGAGCAAGGTTCTAACAGTACCCAGCCTTCTAAGAGGATCCTCCGGATCCCCTAGGACCAGGCTTATCAGGAAATCTCCTGTGAAACGCTCTGATAAGTCTGGAAGCGGAAACATCATCTGACCTCACCCAAGAGTTATCCTCGGGTCCGAAACCTTTCCAGGCCCAGCAAGAAATAGACTTTTCAGAGCAGAATCGTTCCACCCTGTTTGAGTAGACCATCGACGGAAATGAGTACAATATTTTTCCACATTACCTGATCCCTGTTTCAAACGTCTCAACTCAGTCTCAGCTGATGCGACACGGTCAGGATCATCATATAATAGCCCCAAAGCAGAAAAAAAAACTATCCACTGATCTGAAGCATGTATCACTAGGTTGCAAAGAAAAGGCCCACTCCTGAGGCTCTTTGCGCAAAAGTGACATTATGAACCCTATGCGCTGGGATTCATCCCCAGAGGACTTGGGTCTCAAACGAAAATACAATAAGCAAGCATTTTTAAATGAAAAAAATTCTCGGTGTTCACCAAAAAATAAATCAGGCAAACATACCTTAGGCTCCAAGAAATGTGCTCCAGGACAGTTACTCACGTGCTGACGGAGCTCGGCCACCTCCAGAGAGAGTCCCTGCAGGCGATGAGCCAAATCCTGAACCGACACCATGATGGAACAGAAAAATCTTTCCTTAGAGAATTTGCAGGCTGGACTTACTGTTATGTTCTGCTACCAGAGCTAAGGAAAGAGAGGAGATCTGTCCCTACTATAGAACTCAGCTTTATCCCTACGATGTAACAGGGGACCTGATCCTGCGATCAGACCTGCTAAAGTCCTAAGCTAGTCTGTACGGAGACCTATAGATATGGGGAAGGAATCCCTACAAGTACTAAGGACTGGGAGGAAAAAGGGACACCTCCTAACAGAAATAGTAGCAGACAGACAAACAAACAAAATATATAGAACACTGAGGTCCGTAGACCAAGCAAACTAACAGAGTTAGATACAGAGCACAGGCTAGCTAGAAAGTAGTTATACAATGAAGTCCAGCAAAGCCAGAAGGGCGGAGCAGGATTAAATAGGCCAACAAGGTCATGTGACCAGCAAAGGAAAAAACCTAAGAGCAAGGTTCTAACAGGAGAACTGTCCCTACAATAGAACTAAACTAGATCCCTACGATGTAACGGGGAACCTGATCCTGCAATCAGACCCGCTAAAGTCCTCGGCTAGTCTGAACGAAAACCTATAGGTGTGAGGGAGGGATCCCTACAAGAACTAGGGACTGGGATAAGTTGGACACCTCCTAGCAGAAATAGTAGCAGTCAAAGACAAACACACAACAAAAAGCATAGAGGTCAGAAGACCTAGCAAAACTAACAGAGAACGGCAACAGAGCACCAAGCTAGCTCAAGAGTAGTAAATACAATGAAGTCCAGCAAGACCAGGAGGGCGGAGCCGGATTAAATAGGCAAAAATGGTCATGTGACCAGCAAACTAAAAAAAAACTAACAGGAGAGTTCTAACACAACTGATCCCACACTTGGATACTCTGAAGAGCTGTTCACTTTTCCATTTATAGATTCGGGCCTCTCGCCTAGTCCACTTGAAGCGGGGCAAGAGGAGATCGCATGTAGCGATGCCCAAATATTTGAGCAGCCACTGTCACACGAAAGCGACGGTGGGAAAATGTCACAAGAGGTGGACGATGATGAGACACAATTGCCAGAAAGTCAGGAGTAGGACAAGGGTGCGGAAGTGGAATACGAGTTGGTGGATGATATAGTAACTGACCCAACCTGGCAGGAGGACATGCAGAGCGAGGAGAGCAACACACAGGGGGAGGGAGGCAGAGCACCCCTACAGGCAGAAAGAAGCAGTGTGGTGGCCACAGACAGAAGGCAGGTAACTGTTTCCCGTAACAACAGCATGAAGGAAGTTGCCAGTACAACTGTTAGGTCTTCCCGAGTCTGGTTGTTTTTTTAAGACTCTGCCGATAACCCCAAAAAGGCCATTTTCACCACCTGCCAGGACAGCATCAGCAGGGGTGGCAAAACTACCAGCCTGACCATGACCAGCATGATCAGGCACATGGCAGCAAAGCACCCGACTTTGTGGGCCGAACCCCAGGGTCCAAGAACAGTGTCTGTGGGTGGCACCATTGCTTCTTCCGCTGTTGTGCATGCAAGTCAATCCCCTGTTCATGGTGCATGCGAAGAAGCCTCCTGCCTTGCACCTGTCATTGCACACTCTCAAGTAGCAGCATAAAGAAGCACGTCCATGACCTTGCCCAGCGCAGCGTTCAGTTGTCCATACCCCAGTCCTTGGAACGCAAGCGCAAATATGCAGCCAACACCCCACAGGTCACACTACTAAATTCTAACATTTCACGACTGCTTGCGCTCGAAATATTGACTTTTAGGCTTGTGGAGACGGAAGCATTCCGCAACCTGATGGCGGCGGCTGTTCCTCTATACTCGGTCCCCAGCTGCCACTCTTTCTTCCAGTGTTCTTTTCCGCATTACACAAGCACATGTCCCAAATTAGCCGTGCCGTCAACAACGCAGTTACTGGGAAAGTCCACCTAACCACGGACACGTGGACAAGTGCTTGTGGGCAGGGACGGTACATCTCGCTGACGGCACACTGGGTTAACATAGTGGAAGCCAGGACCCAGTCGGACCATGGGACGGAACACATCCTCCCGATGCCAAGGATTGCGGGCCCTAGGTCAATCATGGTTGCCCCCATGGTTTTCAACTCCTGCACCTCATCCCCCTCGTCCTCATCCTCCTCTCCAGCCTCCATCCCCGAAATGACCACATCAGTCACAAGCTGAAAGTACTGCAGCACTGCCTCAGCCAAGTGGCAACAGGCTGTGCTGAAACTAATATGCTTAAGTGACAAACCGCACAATACTGAAGAGTTGTGAACAGTTCTGAAATAGCAGGCAGATATGTGGCTCACACCGCTGAACCTACAGCCAGGCATGGTCGTGTGTGACAATGGCCAGAACCTGGTGGCGGCTCTGAGGCGAGGTGAGCTCACACACGTAGCATGCCTGGCCCATGTGCTTAACCTCGTGGTACAACGGCTTCTCAAATCCTACACGGAGCTGTCGGAACTGCTTGTTAAAGTAAGCCACCTGTGTGCGCATTTTAGAAAGTCACCTACAGCTTCTGCCTCCCTTGCCGTGTTTCAGCAGCATTTGCAGCTTCCGGCTCACAGACTGGTGTGTAATGTCCCCACGCATTGGAACGCTACACTGCAGATGATGGGAAGGATTTGTGAGAAGAGGGCAGTTGTTGAGTACCAGCATCAACAAGGCCGTCGGTATTCAGATCAGACTCCACACATAAGATCTCAGGAGTGGACATGTATGTCAGACATATATACCATCCTCCAAAACTTTGAGGACTCCACCCAGATGGTGAGCGGTGATGACGCCATAATTAGCATCACCATCCCGCTTCTCTGTCTTCTGAAACGCTCTCTGCTCACAATCAAAGAGGATGCATTGCAGACGGAGCACGATGAGATGGAGCAAGGAAGCATACAGGGTGATTACACACAGCCCAGCCTTATCTCATCCCAACGTGGATTGGGTGACAATGAGGAAGAAGAGGAGTAGGAGGAAGAACAGGAGCTAGTTTCATGCACTATAGACGGTACTACCCGAACAGCTGTCATACCGTCTGTTCAGCGTGGATAGCCAGAGGACGGAGAGGAGGAGGAGGAGAGCATGGTCAGTCATCCTCTTGGTGAGGAAACGGAAGTCTTGCCTGTTAGTAGTCTGGCACGCATGGCTGAGTTTATGTTACGCTGCCTTTCCCATGACCCTCGCATTCTCAAAATTTTGGGTGAAAGTCATTACCGGCTGGTGACACTTCTAGACCCACGCTACAAGGAGAACTTTATATCTCTTATTCCTGAGGCAAACAGGTCTACAAAAATGGGGCTGTACCAGAAGGACCTTGTTGGAGAACTATTAAAAAAATTCTCATCTTAAAATGCTGGCGGCACAGGGCTCACTTCGTTGGACAACCAAGGAATACAGGCGAGAGAGACACAGCTTCAATCCAGCAGAGACAGGGGAACACTGTCAAAGTTCTGGGAGAATTTTCTCAGCCCCTCCCATCGCACAAGGCCTGAGGCTCGGGGTACTCTCACAAGGAGTGCAAAGTTTGGGAATATGCTTAAGGAGTACCTTGCCGACCGTACCAATGTCCTCCGTGATTCCTCTGTGCCTTATAATTATTGGGTATCCAAGCTGGGTACGTGGAATGTACAGGCTCTCTATGCCTTGGAGTTCCTGGCCTGCCCTGCCGCCAGCGTTTTATCAGAGCGGGTTTTTAGTGCCGCTGGTGGAATTATAACTGATAAGCGCATCCGCCTGTCAACTGAAAATGCTGACAGGCTGACTCTTATAAAAATGAACAAGGGCTGGATTGGGCCAGACTTCTCAACACCACCGAATGATAGCAGCGTAACATAAACTCAATTCCAGTGTCTTTTCTTGGGAGGTGTATTCCCATGCACCTTTTCACACCCAGACATGGGTATACGCTTCCAGATTTTTGCTATTTGCTCTTGTCCTCCTCCTTCTCCTCATCCTCCACCACCATATCACCAGGGTGGCCGTGGTCTGTGATGCAACACCTACATAATTTTTTTAAAGGGTGTTTATGATGCCCGTAAAAAAAAAGTTTTATGCTGTATGTTCATGTTTACACCCCAGGGGTAAATGTTTGTCAGCCCATACACTTAGTGCATGGGCATTACAAGTATAGGAGGCCCGCTCCTTTCTAATGAGAACATTTTTTTATGAGGCCCTCCTCCACATCTCTTCCAAAAAGCATTGAAGTGCCTCCAAGTTTTTGAAACCCTTGCATTCACTGCATAGGTCAACACTATGGGAGACCCACTTCCTAATAATGGGAACATTGTATTCAATAGGCCCTCTGACCTCCATGTCTCTTCCAAGGGGCATTGAAGTGCCTCCAAATTTTTGGCAACCCTTGCATTCACTTCATAGGTCAACACAATGGGAGACCCACTTCCTAATAATGGGAACATTTTTTCATGAGGCTCTCTACGTCTCTTGCAAGGGGCATTGGAGTGCCTCCAAATTTTTGGCAAATCTTGCATTCACTGCATAAGCAAAAACAATGGGAGACCACTTCCTAATAATGGAAACATTGTTTTCAGGAGGCCCTCTGACCTCCACGTCTCTTCCAAGGGGCATTGGAGTGCCTCCACATTTTTGGCAACCCTTGCATTCACTGCATAGGCAAACACAATGGGAGACGTAGTTCCAAATAAATGGAACATTGTTTTCAGGAGGCCCTCCTCTAACTCTCTTCAAAGGGGTATTGGGGGGTGCATCCAAATTTTCAAAGTGGAATTGGAGTGCGTCCAAATTTTGGACAGCCCTGGCACTCAGTGCATACGCAATAACAGTATAGGAGACCCACTCTTTAGTAATGGGAACAATAAAACATAGTCGGCTGATGGCTCTCTAAGAATATTGAGGGTCGACTGCTGGTCCTTTAAGAATAGTAAAGGCCGCCTGATGGCCCTATAAAAATAGTCTTTGTGACTTTCAGAGTCCCTCCTTCATAAATGAAACACAATGTGTCTGATGATATCTCACACACCACATTGCCAGATAAGGTTGTAAAATGTTAAAATGACATTTCCTGGTGAATGCATTTGTCACGGTTCAAAGTAATGCAAAAGTGAAAAAACGCATAAAAAACGCTACGTGTGAACATAGCCCAAGGTGTGGAGGAGCATTTTTGTTTTTGGTTATTTATTTTGCTTCATATACAAGTCATTACCCTGGAAAGGATGTTCCTTAGCATATTTTCCAGGAACATCCATTTTGGTTTTGTTTTGGTATGTTTTATTGTGAGTCCGTAAAAGTGGCGTAATACCTCTGATAACATTGTTGACAGAAGTGACCTGGGAGTCGGAAATGCTTCCAGGGGTTTTCCCCATGCTGTTCCCATGTCATTTGAGCACTGTCCCTATCGATTTGGCATTTTAGTGCTCGCTCATCACTAATGTACAATGTTATTAATTTATAATGAAAAGGGAAAGTAAACATATAGGTTTGGATATAAGGTATAGCATAGGGCTGATAGATAGAGGAAAGGGAAATATGCAGAGGTGGGCATATTAGGTATAGGAAGTGGAGCACAGGGTTAGACACAGTTAATATGTTTTGGAACAGCCCAACATGGGAGGGGACTTTCATATAAAAAGGGTAGCACTTACAAGTTACTTCAGATTAAGAGATAGATAAGGTTTTAGTAAGAGTTGAAGGCCAGAGAGCTATATGGTACGAGAAGTATGCACTGATATGGCAGTATGAGAACGTCAGCAAAGATCTTCAGCGTACATTCATCTAACATCCAGGACCTACGGCCCAAACTAGGCACTGCTGAGCATGCCTTATTCCCTTCCAACAATTGGAAGCCGGACGGAGAAGCGCGTGATGGAGATGGGACGGATATTGTTAGATCCGAATGGAGTATCCTGAGAACTGAAGGAGCCAGTAAGCGGAAGAATAGCTCAGGCTGATTTAATGGAAAACTCGGTAACGTAATGTTCTGTATCATGAAAGGAACTCAGACTTTTAAGTAAAGCTGAACTGGCTGTCAAGAAGCAAGTGTCCCCTGATTTGTGTGTAGCTGATCCTGGACCCAAGGACATGGATGCAGTAGAGGCCTCCGGCCTGAAAGTGAGTGCACCGCACTGCACACAGTATCACATTGAAGGACAGGGACACTGTTTATTTGTCGAGTGTCAGGGCATGGGAAAGCAGCCCCTTGACCATGACTACCGCCCTATGCATCTCACAGAAGGATCATGATCAAAAAGGATGGATATTCCTTTTGTCATTGAAGGAGTTGGCTATTTTTTCCTTACTTTCACAAATGTTCTGAAAAACACACTGAAAACACTTTACTAACATAGTGACATTGAAAGTCCTGCACTGATGCTGTAACAAGCCCTTATTCAGTTCAGATTTCTTCACTGATAGTATGGTGCTCTTGTCCAGAATATGGTCATTGACCTATTACCAGATCGGTGCATCTGTAGCCTTCATTAAATAACACTCTACAAATACTAAAAAAATAGTGCATGAGCGATAGAGATGCACAAATCTGCTGATCTGTGGAAATTACATTGATTTTACAGAAAAATTTGATCTGCAGTAAAGTATTCAGTGAAAATTAAATGTTCCTTAATATGTTCGGTAATTTCTCCAGATGCAAGAGCATCATAAATGTAGGATTTAAGCAAAAGAAAAAGACATTCTCATCTCACTGCTCACTTTTGCCAACATCCACACAGCCTACTATATGTCCTTTGCACCTCTTCTATTTCTCTTTCCCCATCGTATGCATCTTCTTCAGGTTCTTCCCTCCAGGTCAGAATTTCTGGCACAACTAGGGCTCTGATATTCCTTTATACCGGGTCTACATCGTAACATCAATGGGATGTTAGAGGCCTAGTTGTGCTGGAAGTGACCTGGAGTGAAGACACCAAAGAGAATGCCTGCATTGGGAAAGTAAAGATGCACATGCGGGGCAGTAGAGAGGGTGGGTAAGTTAGGTGGTATGGTGAGTATTACGATTTTTTTTAACTGTTAGCTGGCTCATCTAAGGTTAAGTCCTTTTGCTTAATTTACGCAGAGCAAATTACAGCATTATTATTATTATTTATTTATATAGCACCATTGATTCCATGGTGCTGTACATGAGAAAGGGGTTACATACAAAATGCAGATATAACTTACAATAAACTAACAGTGATAGACAGGTAGAGGACCCTGCCCTTGCGACCTTAAATTCTACAGGATGATGAGGAAGGAGACAGTAGGTTGGAGGGTTGCGGCAGCTCCAGTTGTAGTGAGGAGGCAGCGTGGTCATTGCAGGTTGTAAGCTTTCTTGAAGAGATGGGCTTTCAGGTTCAGTCTGAAGGATCCGAATGTGGTGGCTAATCAGATGTGTTGAGGCACAGAATTCCAGAGGATGGGGGATATTTAGGAGAAGTCTTGAAGGCGATTGGGCGAGGAACGAATAAATGTAGAGGAGAGAAGGAGGTCTTGGGAGGACCGGAGATTACATGAGGGAAGATATCGTGAGATTATTTTGGAGATGTACGGAGGAGAAAGGTTATGGATGGCTTTGTAGGTCAGTGTTAGTAGTTTGAACTGGATACGCTTGGGAATTGGGCCAGTGAAGGGATTTGCAAAGGGGAGAAGTGGAGGAGTAGCAAGGAGACAGATGAACTAGTCAGGCAGTAGAGTTAAGGATGGACTAGAGAGGTGCAAGTGTGTTAGCAGGTAGGCCACAGAGGAGGATGTTGCAGTATGTTTGCTCACCTCTAGTCTGCAGTGCTGTGTGTGGTGTTATTCAATGTAGGCTCTCTAATACATGGAGGACATCTGCAATAATGTGCTGATATCACTATTTTCATAAATTGCTTAAAGTGAAGCTATCATCAGTAGTGATGGGCCAGCACAAAAATGCTTGGGTACTCGTTGTTCGAGTCAACCAAATTGGAATGCTCGGGTGCTCGAAGCGAGCAACGAGCCCAATGTAAGTCTATGGGTACTCTAGCATTTGTCCGGCGGCCCTCCCTCCAGAGGGCCTTAACATTGCCAAATCGATGGAAATAGTGCTGAAATGACATGGGAACAGCATGGGGAAGAAGGCCCCTGGAACCATCTAAGACTCCTAGGTCCCTGCTGTCAATAATGTTGTCAGAGTATTACGCCACTTTTACAGACTCACAATAAAACATAAAAAAACTAAACCAAAATGGATTTTCCTGGGAAAAATGTTAAGGAACATCCTTTCCAGGGTAATGACTTGTATATAAGGCAAAATAAATAACCAAAAACAAAAATGCTCCTCCACACCTTGGGATATGTTCACACATAGCGTTTTTGATGCGTTTCTGCATTGCTTTCAATAGTGAAAAATATATTCACTGGTAAATGTCATTTTAACATTTTACTTCGTTATCTGGTCATGTGGTTTGAGACATGATCAGTCACATCCTGATTCATTTATGAAGGAGGGACCCTAAAAGTCATAAAACCTATTTTTATAGGACCACCAGGCTGCTTTTTCTATTCTTAAAGGGCTAGCAGTCGGCCCTTGCTATTGCTAGAAACTAGAGAGCCATCAGCCAGCTATGCTTTGCTGTTCCCATTATTAATGAGTGGGTCTCCTATACTGTTATTGCGTATGCAGTGGCTGCAAGGGCTGCCAAAAATTTGGACGCACCCCAACACCCCGTGGAAGAGACATAGAGGAGGGCCTCAGTAAAAAAAAATGATCCCATTATAAAGGAATGGGTCTCCTATAGTGGTAATACCCATGCAGTGACTACAAGGGCAACCAAAATTGAGGTAAAACCACAATAACATTTTTAAAGACACATAGAGGTGGGCCTCATTAACTACATGTTCCCATTAGAAAGGAGCGGTTCTGCTGTACAGTTATAGGGTACGCAGTGAGTACAATGGCTGCAAAAATTTGGACGCACTGCAATGCCCCTTGGAAGAGACGTAGAGGAGAGCCTCATGAAAAAAATTTACCCATCATTAGGAAGTGGGTCTCTCATACTGTTTTCCTGTGCAGTGAATGCAATGGCTGACAAAAATTTGGAGGCACGCCAATACCCTTTGCAAGAGACATAGAGGTCAGAGGGCCTCATGAGAAAAATGCTCTCATTATTAGAAAGTTAGTCCCCCAGACTGTTTGCCTATGCAGTGAATGCAACGTCTGCCAAAAATTTGGAGGCACTCCAATGCCGTTTGCAAGAGACGTAGAGGTCAGATGACCTCATAAAAAAATGTTCCCATTATTAGGAAGTGGGTTTCCCATACTGTTTGCCTATGCAGTGAATGCAACGGCTGTCAAAAATTTGGAGGCACTCTAATGCCCATTACAAGAGACGTACAGTGGTGGCCAAAAGTATTGGCACCCCTGCAATTCTGTCAGATAATACTCAGTTTCTTCTTGAAAATGACTGCAATCACAAATTCTTTGGTATTATTATCTTCATTTAATTTGCTTGCAAGGAAAAAACACAAAAGAGAATGAAGTTAAAATCAAATCATTGATCATTTCACACAAAACTCCAAAAATGGGCCACACAAAAGTATTGGCACCCTCAGCCTAATACTTGGTTGCACCACTGTAGATATGGTGATATGGTAGATATGGTGGTGGAGTATGAGGAGAAGGAGGAGGACAAGAGCAAATAAACAAAATCAGGAAGTGTATACCCATGTCTGTGTGAAGACAGAGGTGCATGGGAATAGAGTTAGCCCTCCCAAAAAAAAAGACAGTGTATTTGAGTTTATGTTACGCTGCTATCATTCGGTGGTGTTGAGAAGTCTGACCCAACCCAGTCTCTCTTGCCTGTACTCCTTGGTTGTCCAATGAACTGTGACCTCTGCCATCAGCGTTTTCAGATGGGAATTTATTTAATAATTTCGCAACAAGGGCCTTCTGGTACTGCCCCATTTTTGGAGACCTGTCCGCCGGGGGAATAAGAAATAGAAAGTTCTCCTTGTAGTGTGGGTCTAGAAGTGTCATCAACCAGTAATGAGTGTCACGCAAAATTTGGAGAATGCAAGGGTCACGGGAAAGGCAGCATAACATAAACTCAGCCATGTGTGCCAGACTGCTAACAGGCAAGACTTTAATGTCCTCACTAAGAGGACGACCGACCATGCTCTCTTCCTCCCTCTTCTCACGCTAAAGAGCACCAAACTTGCAGGGAGGGGACCTGAGCTCAGGCCTAGCAACCCCAGAAATACTTGGCGAGCATCTTGAGTAGTAAGATGCTGGGTCCCGGTTTCCACTATGTTAACCCAGTGTGCCGTCAGCGAGACGTACCGTCCCTGCCCACAAGCACTTGTCCACGTGTCCGTTGTTAGGTGGACTTTCCCAGTAACTATGTTGTTAAGGGCACAGCTAATGTTGTGGGACATGTGCTCGTGTAATGCGGAGACGGCACAATGGGAGAAATAGTGGGGACCGAGTACCGGCCACAGCCATCAGGCTGCGGAAAGCTTCCGTCTCCACGTGCCTAAAAGGCAACATTTCGAGCGCAACCATTCGTGAAATGTGTGAATTTAGTAGTGTGGCCTGTGGGGTGTAGGCTGCTTATTTGCGCTTGCATTCAAAGGACTTGGATAGGAACAACTGAACGCTGCGCTGGGACAAGGATGTGGACCTGGTAGCTGATGGTGCTAGTTGAGAGTGTGCAATGACATTTGCAGGGCAGAAGGCATCTTCGCATGCGCTATAGACAGGGGATTGGCACACACGCACAACAGTGGAAGAAGCAGTGGTGTCAACCGCAGACACTGTTTCTGTACCCTGGCGTTCGGCTCACATAGTCGGGTGCTTCGCTGTCATGTGCCTGATCATGCTGGTGGTGGTCAGGCTACTAGTTTTGCTACCCCTGCTGATGCTGGCCTGGCAGATGGTGTAAATGGCCTTTTTGGGGTTACCTGCAGAGTCTATAAAAAATAACCAGACTCAGAGAAAACTAACAGTTGTACTGGCAACTTCCTTCGTGTTGGTGTTACCCGCCTCGTGTCTGTGACCACCACACTGCTTCTTCCTGCCTGTTGTGGTGCAATGCCTACCTCACCCTGTGTTCTGCTGTCCTCGCTCTACATGTCCCCCTACCAGGTTGGGTTAGTAACTATATTGTCCACCACCTCGTCTTCTACTTCCACACCCTGGTCCTCCTCCTGACTTTCTATCAATTTTGACTCATCATCATCCACCTCTTGCGACAGTAATTGCACTTTTCCAACTTCTCCTTCATGTGACCGTTACTGCTAAAATATTTGGGCATCGCTACACGCATTCTCCTTTTGCCCTGCTTGAAATTGGCCGGGCGAGAGGCCCGAATCTATAAATGGAAAAGTGAACAGCTCTTCTGAGTGTCCAAGTGTGGATCAGTTGTCTCCAGGCACTCGGCATTGTGTAAGGAAGGAGGATCAGGGTGAGGAATATGCGGTCCAGACTCACGGCTACTGAGACTTGACCGTGTGGAAGACAGGGAGGTGGTGGTTGTGGCAAAGTGACTGGAAGAATTATCTGATATCCAACCAACAACCTTTTGACACTGTTCTGTGTTCAATAGTGGTGTTCTGCGGTCCCCTAGATATTGGGACAGGAAGGTCGAGCAACAAGATGTGGGTGTTTGTTGTGGCACAATTTCAGCTTGCCCACGGCCTCGGCCTCTGCATGCACCATCACCATCACGTCCACTTCCCCATCCCTTACCACATGCCTTGCCCATTTTAAATGGAGGACAATATTTTCCACGTTCACTACAAATGACTGAATTTGTACCGCAGTTATTTGTGATATGTCTAACGAACAACCACGGTTTTAAATAGCGGTCCTGTAGTTTACTATTCTTCACAGCGACCTCGTGTGAATAACTTCACTGACACACTGCAAAAAACTGTGAATGGAGGCCAGAAATGGCTGAATTTGGACCGCAGTTATATGTGATACGTCTGACGGACAACCACGGTTTTAAATAGCAGCCCTGTAGTTTACTATTATTCACAGCGAGCATGTGTGAATAGCTTCACTGACACACTGCAACAAACTGTAAATGGAGGACAGAAATGGCTGAATTTGGACCGCAGTTATATGTGATACGTCTGACGGACAACCACCATTTTAAATAACGAGCTTGTATTTTACTATTCTTCACAGCAAGCATGTGTGAATAGCTTCACTGACACTGCAACAAACTGTAAATGGAGGGCAATATTTTCCACTTTTACTACAAATTTCAGAATTTTTATCGCTGTAATATGGAAAAGAACTGGCTGTATTCTGCAGTGCTCACAAGCAATTGGAGCAGAAAAATGGTGTACTCTGGATTGCTTTTTAAGCAAAAAATCAGGATTAAGATCCCAAAAAAATTAGCCCTGGCCCCTGATATCTGGGGCTATGTCTACAAATATCTGTAAGAGCAGCAGCAGCAGACAGAACTTGCAATGAACACTCTTGTCCTGTATACACTCTCTGCCACAAACTCTGCCTAAATCCTGCTATTACCACTGAATATATGTAGCTGGATTAGTCCTTAGAAGGACTGTTAGTTCAGATGGCTATATAGATATGTTGTGGAATACCAACAATAACTAATAAACAAGCAAATCTCTCCCTGACTAATCAGCAGCAGCTCTCCCTACTCTGCCATTTTCTGGGGTAGACTGTGACGAGCATAGGGTCACCAAATCTTAAATAAACTTGATGACGCTATGCGGCCAGCCAATCACTGTAATGCCACAAACAACATGGCTACAGCATTACAGTGCGTGGCAAGCAATCCCTGCATGTTTATTGGCTCTCTAAAGAGCGCCAAACATGCAGGGCGGGGACCCGAGCTCCCACCCGAGCAAGCAGGAAATACTCGCTGGGTGCCGAGCTTGTCGAGCACAGTGATGCTCAGGCGAGTACCGATTAGTGGCGAGCACATTCACTCATCACTAATCATCAGAAAATGACCTATTGATTCAATCAGATTTTTATATTAAATTCATTTTTTATTTTTTTTTGCCATTATTTTTGATAAGCACAACTAAAAAATAGATATCTTGCAATTTTTGCACTGAACTTTGGGGCTTTGTTTAACTTATACTTCCTATTGTTTCAGGAAATAACACACTGTATGACTTTTGTATTGCACTGTGTAATGAGCCTGTGCAAATGTCATAGAGAAGGAAGGAGGAGCAGGGTTGGCTGTGACATAACCTATTTGGATTTGTGGATCCTGTGTTATTAACTATGTGCAGAGGTATTACCTGTCATTGTTATCTTGTCTGTGTTGGTAAGAATACTCCTGTAAACTCTTCCTGAAAGCATAGGAAGCAACCAGTCTGAAAATTGCAAGATTATGGATTTTTTTAATAAAGATCATGATATGTAAAATTAAGCATTACCATAAAAACATGTAACACAAATATTTTATGATCGCTACCCTTTATTGTCTGATCTATAAAATGGGGCTTGTAAATCAACTTTTTGTTTTTTAACTGAGGGAAATGTATGTTAGGAATAGTAAAGGATTGCTGTTTTTTAGTTAGAAAAGTCAGAAAACGGCTTTTCTTAAAGCTTTAATTAATCATTTATATGAAAAATAAGCTCAACTGGCAAACTAAGAATGTGTATAATAACTTAATTGTCATGAGATTAATTGCAGTGTTGTTTTTTCCAGCGATTTGTCTGGCAAAAGAAACAGCTCAGTGCGTTTGCCTCATGCGAACATGGCCTAAGGCGATTGCAGCCATTGCAGCAGTTATAGTCTCACTGATTCACAGTGGAAAATTTCATGACAACAAGTTGGCAATGTTCTTAGACAAGCACATCCTTTTTCTGCAATGACATAAACAGGTGTGGAGAAGATGGTAAGAATCACCCCCATGATTAGGCCGCTTACAAAACTTGCTACCAACTGCTGACTGTTAAAAGTATTTTTTCACTGAAATGCGGAAGTATTTAATAGTAAAACATGGATATGGATTTTTTATTTTATTTTCAGTCTGAAGAGGATCCTAAACAGAGGACTGCATGTTGACCATCTAGTTATTTTTGAATAGTGGGTACATTGTGGTAACACAGCGTCGTCAGCACAATCTCAACAATTCAACAAGTGGGAAGATATTCGAATCACCTGAATTTTCTGCAAGGTCGTCCTCAACATTGAGGTCAAATTCAGATAATCTTGCAATTTTACAGACTGTTACAGCATTTCATTACCTTTTTGGAAATCTAAGCCCTTTCCAGTCTTTAAACAAAAAATTACAAAAACTGCAGAACTGATGCATAACATCATGTGCATTAAAAAAACATATTTTTCATTTCTTCATAAATACAATTTAGAAGAAATGATATACATTTTTTATTTTCCCATCAACATCTATAATATAACAGTAGATGCGTCCCTCTGTTTGAAGCCTCTATAGACGCGCCTGCGCAGTCTGGCTCCAGACAGAAGAACGCATCCAGCCGTTACAGGTAAGAGGAGTATATGGTGCCGGAGATCGCGGTATGCGTAGACACTGAATGCATACCACGATCTCCGGCGCTATAAGGACATAATTACCTGACTGGGAGGAGTGTTGCAGTGGCGTCTCTGTTGTGGCCATAGGCCGGGGACGGTGTTAGAACCTTGCTCTTAGGTTTTTTCCTTTGCTGGTCACATGACCTTGTTGGCCTATTTAATCCTGCTCCGCCCTTCTGGCTTTGCTGGACTTCATTGTATAACTACTTTCTAGCTAGCCTGTGCTCTGTATCTAACTCTGTTAGTTTGCTTGGTCTACGGACCTCTATGTTCTATATATTTTGTTTGTTCGTCTGTCTGCTACTATTTCTGTTAGGAGGTGTCCCATTTTCCTCCCAGTCCTTAGTACTTGTAGGGATTCCTTCCCCACATCTATAGGTCTCCGTACAGACTAGCTTAGGACTTTAGCAGGTCTGATCGCAGGATCAGGTTCCCTGTTACATCGTAGGGATTCAGCTGAGTTCTAGTGTTGAGCCACCCACGTAGTGTTCGAGTTCGGTTCGGTTCGTCGAACACCCGTGTGTTCGCCGAACTGTTCGTCGAACTGTTCGTCGAACACCTTCGAACACCGTTAAAACCAATGGCAGGCAAACAAAAACACATAGAAACACATAGAAAACACCTTCAAAGGTGTCCAAAAGCTGACAAACTGCTCAGAAGACATAACTAACACATGGAAAAGTGACAAGTACATATAGTCATGCGAAAATAAAAGAGGTGGAGGAGTAAAAGGAGGGGGAGACACAGATATAGGCATGTCATGCCCTTCTAAAATCCAAAAAGTGAGAAGCCGACACGGCCAGTCCGCTCCCGCCCGTGCCACCTCCGTGTCGCCGGGTTTGTGCCAGAGCCGCGGTGAACCCTGACGGCCAGCCCCCCTCTCCCAATACTGGTGCCTGTCCGCTGGTGGGTCGAGCGAGCCCCCTTGTGGTGGAGGCAGCTCTAAGCTTTTTAATTTAAATTGTCTCTCTAATTTGAATGAATACACTTTAAATCCATTTACAAGGATCTATTGGAGGGCAAGTCTCATGCCAGCAGCCGCGGTAATTCCAGCTCCAGTAGCGTCCACTAAAGCTGCTGCAGTTAAAAAGCTTTTATAAGGATCGAGCTCGGCTGTCCACCGCAAGGCATCCTACTGCCAGTCCCAGCCCCTATGCCTTGGGGTGCCTCCTGATGCTCTTCACTAAGTATCCCATGGTCCCGAAGCATTTCCTTTGAAAAAATTAAGTGTCTAAACTACAGGTGGTGCAGCTTGCTTAACAGCCGGGATAATCCGCTTACTAGCAGACACTGCTACTAGGCACAAAGTATTTCCTGGGCTAGATGCAGTTAAAAATTTGTAATTAGATACTCTCGTTGGATGCTGAGAAAGCATTCCATAGAGTCTCCTGGCACGCCATATATGATTCTCTTAAAAAGCTTGGGGTAGGGGTCTAGGGGACCCTTTTATAGCCAAAATCACGGCCCTGTATCGCAATACGTCACCTAGGCTGAAGATAAATGGAACTGTAGCACCCTGAGGGCTCGGTTGCTAAAGACGTATTGCACCTCACCCAGAGGTGTGATATCTCACTCTCAGGTAAGGATGGAGTGTGGATCAGGACCCGACACCTGCATGCATTACACCACATTGCCGTGGGGCAGGGCGACCAATATGCCCCTGAGTTGGGCACGACAGTCCCTGTCCCTGGCTGGAGTGGGGGGAGGGAACACTGAGGAAGGGGAATCCTGTAGTGCAGGAGCAGGGAGGAAGCAGTTCCTGGGTGCATTGAGAAGGGAGTATAAAAGGTGGGCACCATCTTAGTTCAGTGCAGAGAAGTCTGAGCAGAAGTGGCAGGGAGCAGGGGCTCTGCATGAGCTCTGCTCCGGAGGCGGGCCTAGTAACAGAGGCCCAGGCCTGGAAGAGGGAGAAGGAAGGAAGAGGAGCGGAGAAGGCTCCAGGAACGAGGAATGAAGGGATCCCAGGGGTGCGGACGGGCGAGTCGCCACCGCACGCCCGAATCCACCTGCGTGGAGGGGTCAGGCCAAAGGGGGAGACCGGTCCCCGAACTAGTGGAGGCAGGAAACGACCCTCAGCTAGAAACCGGAGGCTCTGACATTTTATGTGGCGCAGCCCCTCGCTACACCCGCTAGGAAGGCACCACATAGGGTCAGGGAAACTGGCGCCAAGTTTACCAAGAGGAGGCCCGAGGCAGCCGGACAGAAGTGTTGGTAAGAAAGGCCAGACAAAGGACACACAAAGGGGGTCCTGTGAAGTGCTCCAAAGTTATCTGGGAGTTGTCTGAGCCCCTCACCTGGTGAGCACAGTACGACGTGGGCAGCCGTTACCTGCAGACGTGGTCTGGATAATAAGAACTGTGAGTAAAGGCCCTGAACTGCATCACTGACTCCGTGTCGTTACTGCTGCTGCCCTGCACCATCACCCCCATCCTCCGCATACACTGCCCTGAGGCTATACTCCTCCCGTGGGGAGTTATGCTACGCTCTGCTGCACCCACAACACCAGCCTCAGTGGTCTGCCCTGTAGCGGCGGTTCACTCTGACCGCAATCCACGGGTGGCGTAGTCGGACATTTAAACATCAAAACCACATAAATAGTTCCGCCACTGGTTTGACCGCCCTGAGCCACGGAACTGGGTCGCCGCCACGAAGACTACAACCACCAGCATCCACCAAAAAGGGTCCGGCTCCGGGTGTCCCAAGGCCCAGGGGGTGCGTCAGAACATTTTCATCACCTTTCACAATCACCAATGGGACAAGGCAGTGATGTCCTCTGTCCCCTCTCTTATACATCCTAGTGACGGAGCACCTGCTCTCATCAATTCGCCATAACCCCAATATTAGGTGGATTGAGGTGGGAGGCACCGAGTACAAGTGCTCTCTATTTGCTGATGATGTCCTAGTATATATCACTCAATCACATATATCCATCCATGCTGTTATGGCTGAAATAGATCACTTTGTTACATGGTAAAATTTTAAAATCAATGCAGCGAAGTCTGAGGCCCTCGATGTCTCCCTCCCCAAATCCATATAGGATTCCATCCAGTCCAATTTTCCCTTTGCCTGGCCCTCACAGGGTATCAAATACTTAGGAATTCCTATTCATAGAGACCTCTCCCATCTATGTTATCTTAATTTTGGGCCCTTTATTGAACAACTCCATACAGACCACGGTTGGCAAGTTAGAACTGTAAGATTCACTACGTGAACCACTGGTGTTTTGTGGAAAAGCACATGTACACTGCGTTCCAAATTATTATACAAAAAGTGTTTAGGAGTGATAAGGGAAGAATTTGTTTGTTTGTCAGTTAAACTCATTGATGGTGATGTGTGTCAGGGCTCTTTATATCACTGTAAGCAATTGCAGACACCTGTGCTAATTAGTTTGGCAGGTGTGTCCAATGAAAGGCAAGACTACTTAAGAAGGCTCTCTCACATTATTAAGCAGCCTACATTTTCTGCCAAAATGGGAAAGAAAAAGGATGTGTCGGCTGCTGAGAAGCAACAAATTGTGGAGTGTTTAGGTCAAGGCATGACTACAATCAACATTGTGCGATGATCAGGATGAAGTGTCTTGGCAATCAAGAAGTATGTAGCTGATTCACAGTACACACGTGTGCGTGCTGATAAGGGCAAATTGAGGACTCTTTCCTACAGGCAATTACGTCAGGTTGAAAGAGCAGCGGCAAAAAGCCTTGTCATAGCAGCAGACAAGTTTTTGAAGCTGCTTGTGCCTCCAACGTCCCCCGAACAACAAGATGCAGGGTCCTTCAGAGGTTTGCAGCTGTGCATGCGCCATCCTGTCGACCTCCTCTATCCACTTCACACAAGCAGAAACGGCTCCAGTGGGCCAAACATTACATGAAGACTGATTTCAAAACTGTTTTGTTCACGGATGAGTGCCGTGCAGCGCTCGATGGTCCAGATGGATGGAGTGGAGGATGGCTGGTTGATGGACACCCCACGCAAACACGGCTACAGCGCCAACAAGGAGGAGGTGGAGTAATGTTTTGGGCTGGAATCATGGGGAGAGAGATTGTCGGCCCCTTTAGGATCCCTGAAGGCGCTAAAGATGAACTCCATAATGTATGTGGATTTTCTCAAACAGCACTTCCTGCCATGGTTCAAGAAGAAGAACCGTGTATTTCACAGCAAGATCATTTTTCTGCATGATAATGCACCATCTCATGCTGCAAATAAAACATCTGCATCTCTGGCTGATATGGGCATAAAAGGGGACAAACTTATGGTGTGACCCCCATGCTCCCCTGACCTCTACCCCATTCAGAACCTTTGGAGCATCATTAAAAGGAGTGTCTATGATGGCGGGAGGCAGTTCACATCTAAGCAACAGCTCTGGGAGGGTATTCTGTCCTCATGCAAAACAATTGAAGCAGAAACCATCCAAAACCTGACAAATTCAATGGATGAGAGAGTTCAGAAGCTCCTTTCGAACAAGGGGTCCTATGTGAAAATGTAACATCACCTAGAATAAAGTTTTGAGTTGAAAACTGTTTGATTTCAGTTTCTAACAACCTGCTAATGCTTATAATTTCAAAAATGACCATTTTTTTGGTCTTTATTAAAATGAAAAGGTTGATCGAAAAGTTTGGGGGATCTAAGAGTGTGGCAACCCAGTAGTCATGATTACTTTGAATTCTGACAATATGAGGGTCATGCTGCAGGTAGTGCAGCAAGAAGGCACTTATGTGCCTTGCGCATCTCGGAGCCCCAAAATTATTTTCCGGGCTAGATGCAGCTAAAAATTATTTTTAATTTTAAATCTGGTGAAGCTTTAGTATAGATGGCCTAATAGGATCAGTGCTGCACACTGCTACAAAGCCCAAATTATTTTCCAGTCAAGATACAGATAAACATGATTAGTAATTTGAAAGCTTAAAACGGTTGGTAGGGTGATTTTAACCAATCATCAAGCTTTTACTCTCCCCAGGATGACACAGGGGTAGAAAAGTCGTTTCGGATCCATGATTTGTTCATCTTTATGAACGTGAGTCTGTCTACATTATCAGTGGAGAGCCGCGTGCGCTTATCTGTCAGCACACCACCAGCAGTGCTGAACACACGTTCAGACAGAACGCTGGCTGCGGGGCATGACAAGATCTCCAAGGCGTAAGTGGCTAGCTCCGGCCATTTATCCAGATTGGAAGCCCAAAAAGAGCAAGGGTCCAGTGACACAGTCGTGGCTTCAATGTTTACTTGGAGATACTCTTGTACCATCGTCTCTAGGCGTTGACTATGTGTCAGACTTCTTGTCTCCTGTGGCCTTGCAAAGGATGGGCTAAAAAAGTGGTGAAATGATTCCGCAAAATTGATGTTACCAGCAGATACTGTGGTTCTGTCACGGTTTGAGTGCTGAACACTTGACGGTCCCACGGTTGGCAAGTTGGAACTGTGAGATTCACTACGTGCACCACTGGTATTTTGTGGAAAAGCACATGTAAGATTCTGCAACAGTCTCTGCTGATACTCCTGCATGCGTGCATCCCTTTCTATGGCAGGAATAATTTCTGCAAATTTACTTTTGTACCGGGGATCTAACAGTGTGGCAACCCAGTAGTCAGGATTATTTCTAATTCTCACAATTCGAGGGTCATGTTGCAGGTAGTGCAGCAAGAAGGCACTCATGTGTGTTGCGCATCCAGGAGCACCAAGTCCCTGTTGTGTTGGTGGTGAGGTAACAATCATGCTTCCTTCCTCTGTCCTCTCCCCCCAACCTCGCACAACAGAAATGTGATCAAGGTCTCCCTCATCTGATGAGTCTTCCATCAGTTCGTCCTCCACTTCTTCCTGGGCTCCTGCACCTTCCTCACTAGTTTGGCTGCTACCATGCGCCCTGGTAAAACCATCTCCCCCACCCTCACATGCCTGCCGCCTTGGTGCTGCCAACCGTCTGGATCTTGCAGATGTTAGCCCTTCCGCATACAACTCCTCCTCCTCTACTTCCTCCACCTCCTCTTGTGCCACCACCTGACTCCGAATTCTGTTTAACATGTGCTCCAGCATGTAAATCACCGGAAAAGTCATGCTGATAATGGCATCGTCAGCACTAAACATCTTCGTCGCCATTTCAAAACTGTGCAGAAGGGTGCATAGGTCCCTGATCTGAGACCACTCCTCCAGCGTGATTTGCCCCACCTCTGAATCTCGTTGGCCCAGGCTATACGTCAGAACGTATTGCACCAGGGCTTGTCGGTGCTGCCACAGTCGCTGCAACATGTGCAGAGTTGAATTCCACCGGGTAGGCACATCGCATTTTAGCCGGTGAAGTGGCAGGCCCAACGACTTCTGTAGAGATGTAAGTCGCTGAGCTGCGGGATGCGAACGGCGGAAGTGAGCACACAGCGACCGTGCCCTCTGCAGAAGGCCATCTAGTCTGGGATAGTGGGCTAAAAATTGCTGGACAACCAGGTTCAACACGTGAGCCATACAAGGCACGTGTGTGACATTGCCCCGGCGAAGGGCCGCACCCAGGTTTGCAGCATTGTCGCACACGGCCTTCCCTGGTTTCAGGTCCAGTGGAGACAACCATTCATGAAATTGGTTCTCCAGAGCTGACCACAACTCCTCAGCTGTGTGACTCACATTTCCCAGACATTTCAATGTAAAAACCGCCTGATGACGTTGAGCCCTACTGCCAGCATAGTAAGGAGGTGTGCAGGATCCCTTCTGCGCAGTTAGAAAGCTTGTGGCATGACCAGACAGGCTTTGGGTGCAGGTGGAAGACCGAGAGGAGGTTGAGGAGGCAGAAGCAGTGGTGGAAAAATGACATAAAGAGGATTGACGCACAACTCGTGGGGACGGCAAGACTTGGACAGCAGCCCCTTGTCCTGCTGTCACCATAGTTACCCAGTGCCCAGTCAGCGACATGTAACGCCCCTGTCCATGCCTACTCGTCCAAGTGTCTGTGGTGAAATGCACCCTGTCACACACAGAGTTTCTCAAAGAAGCGGTGATGTTGTGTGCGACATGCTGGTGGAGCGCAGGCACACCTTTCTTTGAGAAGTAGTGCCGACTGGGCATCTGGTACTGGGGCACTGCGACGGACATAAGGTCTCGAAAATCCTCTGTGTCCACCAGGCGGAAAGGCAGCATTTCTGTAGCCAAGAGCTTGCAGATGGTGAAATTCAACCTCTTAGCTTTCTCATGGCTAGGAGGAAATGGTCTTTTACTTGTCCACATCTGAGGGACCGAGGGCTGGCTATTGTGCTTAGACGGGGTTGATAAGGGTGTCCCCGGCAAACTGCCGGTCTGTGAGGAAGATGCAGGCGGACATGTTAGGTTGCCTTGATCCAAAGGTGGTGCTATCGATGTCGGACAGCGCTCAAGACCAGCTGGTGTTACCACCTCCAAAGAAAATGATGACCTGCCAATCACGCTGGCTGTTGCGGGTAAAGAGGTGGCAGGTCTGCGCCCCAAAACAGGTGTGACTGCTGTCCCCCCAGTCACAGAGGATGAAGAGGCCGCGGATGCACAAGATATGGCAGACGGTGGTTGGCCCGGCCGGCTAGACCGCATTGTAGCACACTGAGCTTCCCACTGCAACTTATGCTTCATGTCCATGTGCCGGTTCATGCATGAAGTACTCAAACTATGTATTTTTTGGCCTCTACTTAGCTTTTGCTGACAAATGTTACAGATAACACGAGTTGGGTCATCTTTATCGATCTGAAAAAATGCCCAGGCTATGCAAGGCTTAGCACCCATGCGACCTGAAGAGCCACCACGACTTGTGGTGAGAGGCAGAGTTGTGTTTGAGGATGCAGTTGTTGACGTGCTTCCAGTACTACGTCTCTGTCCAAGAAGGCGCAACCTGACCTCGTCGTCACTAGCATCTTCCTCCACCTCCTCTGCTGACCTCATCTCTTGGCTGACTGTGGGTTGACAGTAAGTGGGATCTCCGACCTCATCATCATCACCCTGTGCGTTATCACACCCGTCGTCCTCAGAGCCAACCTGTTCCTGCCCTGACAAAAAACTAAAGTTGTCGCTCCAATCAGGTATTTGAGTCTTATCATCGTCTTCCTCATTGTCTCCACCAACAGGAGTTACAGTTTGGGAATGAGGGTCTACATTATGGTCAGAACCTTCTGCGTCTGGTCCTGGATCCGACTCATAAAGATTCTGGGCATCAGTGCAGATCATTTCCTCGTCTGGATTCACAGAAGCGCTGGAGTCGACCTCTGATTCCCAGGCTATAGTATGAGTAAACAGCTCTGCAGACTCAACCATCTGTTCTACCTCATACTCAGACGGGCAGCTGGAGATTTGGGAGCTGTGAGGAAGCAAGTGCGATTTGGGTGACACCTTTGAGGACTGGAGTATTTGTGATGTTGAAGTTGATGTGGAGGAGAGCCCACTTAAAGGAGCACTTGATATCCGTTGAAGCACCTGCTGTTTTTGTGCCTCATCTGGAATTTGTAGCGATTGGCGTGGCCGTAAGAAAGGGATCTTATCACATTGTCCGCTAAAAGAAGTAGACATTTTAGTTTGGCTGGAAGATGGTCTTTCTTCTGCACCTACCCCACGGATACAACCTTTTTTCCCCTTCCCAACACGCCTATTCCCCTTTCCACCAGCAGCAGGCCTTTTTCCACTCATTTTGGTGGTTAACTAATTCACAACTCTGGAGTTGTTTGCACAAAAAAACAATGGATGGTAACCGAGCAGAGCTGAGTGGCCAAACTGTGGTATTAGGCCAAAACTATTGGCTGGGTTAGATGCAGAAAAAAATTATTTTTAATTTGCAACCTGATGGAGGTCAGTATAGATGGACTAATAGACCAAGTCCCACACACCGCTAGAAGCCCAAATATTTTTTCAGAGCTAGATGCAGAAAAAAATTATTTTTAATTTGCAACCTCATGGAGGTCAGTATAGATGGACTAATAGACCAAGTCCCACACACCGCTAGAAGCCCAAATATTTTTTCAGAGCTAGATGCAGAAAAAAATTATATTCAATTTGCAACCTGCTGGAGGTCAGTATAGAAGGACTAATAGAACAAGTCCCACACACTGCTAGAAGCCCAAATATTTTTTCAAAGCTAAATGAAGAAAAAAATTATTTTTAATTTGCAACCTGATGGAGGTCAGTATAGATGGACTAATAGACCAAGTCAGACACACCACTAGAAGCCCAAATATTTTTTCAGAGCTAGATGCAGAAAATTTTTTTATTCAATTTGCAACCTGGTGGAGGTCAGTATAGATGGACTAATAGACCAAGTCCCACACACTGCTAGAAGCCCAAATATTTTTTCAGAGCTAGATGCAGAAAAAAATTATTTTTAATTTGCAACCTGATGGAGGTCAGTATAGATGGACTAATAGACCAAGTCCCACACACTGCTAGAAGCCCAAATATTTTTTCAGAGCTAGATGCAGAAAAAAATGATTTTTAATTTGCAACCTGATGGAGGTCAGTATAGATGGACTAATAGAACAAGTCCCACACGCTGCTAGAAGCCCAAATATTTTTTCAGAGATAAATGAAGAAAAAAATTATTTTTAATTTGCAACCTGATGGAGGTCAGTATAGATGGACTAATAGACCAAGTCCCACACACCGCTAGAAGCCCAAATATTTTTTCAGAGCTAGATGCAGAAAAAAATTATTTTTAATTTGCAACCTGATGGAGGTCAGTATAGATGGACTAATAGACCAAGTCCCACACACTGCTAGAAGCCCAAATATTTTTTCAGAGCTAGATGCAGAAAAAAATTATTTTTAATTTGCAACCTGATGGAGGTCAGTATAGATGGACTAATAGACCAAGTCCCACACACCGCTAGAAGCCCAAATATTTTTTCAGAGCTAGATGCAGAAAAAAATTATTTTTAATTTGCAACCTGATGTAGGTCAGTATAGATGGACTAATAGACCAAGTCCCACACACTGCTAGAAGCCCAAATATTTTTTCAGAGCTAGATGCAGAAAAAAATTATTTTTAATTTGCAACCTGATGGAGGTCAGTATAGATGGACTAATAGACCAAGTCCCACACACCGCTAGAAGCCCAAATATTTTTTCAGAGCTAGATGCAGAAAAAAATTATTTTTAATTTGCAACCTGATGGAGGTCAGTATAGATGGACTAATAGACCAAGTCCCACACACCGCTAGAAGCCCAAATATTTTTTCAGAGCTAGATGCAGAAAAAATTTATATTCAGTTTGCAACCTGATGGAGGTCAGTATAGATGGACTAATAGAATGATGCTATGCCCAAAAGATTTTACTTCACTAGGTGCAGTAAAAAAATTGGTATTCTATACACAGGTGTTATATCTTGCAACACAGATAGGCTACTCCACTGACTAACACACTCTGCAATAGGCCAAAAAGGATTAGCTTTGCTAGATTCAGCCAAATGCTGTGAAAAAAACTTGCACAGCACTGGCACAGACCTGCCTGGCAAAAACTGATAGGAACTCATGTAACCTAGTCCTGAAAAGGACTCCAATTACAATTAGTCTTTACTCCCACAACCTATCTATTTAAGAGCACAGACCTCCCTGATAAAAGTCGTAGGAAATGCTGTAACCTAGTCCTTAAAAGGACTGCAATCACAACTATTCCCTACTCCCAAGCTATCTGTAGATTTCAGAGAAAATTGGCTTGAAATTAACAAGGTATAGCACACACAGCAACAGCGGTGCCGTCTAACACGCAGCTGCAGCAGTGAGAAAATGGTGGCGACGGGGAAAATGGCTTGGTCTTATAGGGCAAGGACATGTGACATACACTGCCAATCACACATGCCCTTGCTTGTGTGAAAAAAAGCACTTCGCTCCGTGTGTGCGCTGCTGATAGGCTGACAGATTGCACCTCCCCACTGCAAATGCGGGAAAGAGAAAAAAAAATGGAGATCTTCATTGTTCCTGCAGAGATCCATCCCCTGCCCCTCCCCCCGCCCCGCTGTACACTCAAACTGCGTATTAACATTAATTTTCATCATTACTGAGAAAAAATCCAGTTATGATTTTGGTGCACGAACAGTTATCGAACATAACCTCGAACAGCCGAATTTTTCTCAAATTGTTCGTGTTCGCCGACCGGCTCGAACACCGCCCAAAACAGCTCGAATTTGAGATTGGCGAACAGTTCGAGTAGAACAACGCTCATCTCTACTGAGTTCTATCGTAGGGACAGATCTCCTCTCTTTCCTTAGCTCTGGTAGCAGAACATAACAGTAAGTCCAGCCTGCAAATTCTCTAAGGAAAGATTTTTCTGTTCCATCATGGTGTCGGTTCAGGATTTGGCTCATCGCCTGCAGGGACTCTCTCTGGAGGTGGCCGAGCTCCGTCAGCACGTGAGTAACTGTCCTGGAGCACATTTCTTGGAGCCTAAGGTATGTTTGCCGGATTTATTTTTTGGTGAACACCGAGAATTTTTTTCATTTAAAAATGCTTGCTTATTGTATTTTCGTTTGAGACCCAAGTCCTCTGGGGATGAATCCCAGCGCATAGGGTTCATAATTAGAGATGAGCGTTGTTCTACTCGAACTGTTCGCCAATCTCAAATTCGAGCTGTTTTGGGCGGTGTTCGAGCCGGACGGCGAACACGAACAATTTGAGAAAAATTCGGCTGTTCGAGGTTATGTTCGATAACTGTTCGTGCACCAAAATCATAACTGGATTTTTTCTCAGTAATGATGAAAATTAATGTTAATACGCAGTTTGAGTGTACAGCGGGGTGGGGGGAGGGGCAGGGGATGGATCTCTGCAGGAACAATGAAGATCTCCATTTTTTTTTCTCTTTCCCGCATTTGCAGTGGGGAGGTGCAATCTGTCAGCCTATCAGCAGCGCACACACGGAGCGAAGTGCTTTTTTTCACACAAGCAAGGGCATGTGTCATTGGCAGTGTATGTCACATGTCCTTGCCCTATAAGACCAAGCCATTTTCCCCGTCGCCACCATTTTCTCACTGCTGCAGCTGCGTGTTAGACGGCACCGCTGTTGCTGTGTGCGCTATACCTTGTTAATTTCAAGCCAATTTTCGCACAAATATACAGATAGCTTGGGAGTAGGGAATAGTTGTGATTGCAGTCCTTTTAAGGACTAGGTTACAGCATTTCCTACGACTTTTATCAGGGAGGTCTGTGCTCTTAAATAGATAGGTTGTGGGAGTAAAGACTAATTGTAATTGGAGTCCTTTTCAGGACTAGGTTACATGAGTTCCTATCAGTTTTTGCCAGGCAGGTCTGTGCCAGTGCTGTGCAAGTTTTTTTCACAGCATTTGGCTGAATCTAGCAAAGCTAATCCTTTTTGGCCTATTGCAGAGTGTGTTAGTCAGTGGAGTAGCCTATCTGTGTTGCAAGATATAACACCTGTGTATAGAATACCAATTTTTTTACTGCACCTAGTGAAGTAAAATCTTTTGGGCATAGCATCATTCTATTAGTCCATCTATACTGACCTCCATCAGGTTGCAAACTGAATATAATTTTTTTCTGCATCTAGCTCTGAAAAAATATTTGGGCTTCTAGCAGTGTGTGGGACTTGGTCTATTAGTCCATCTATACTGACCTCCATCAGGTTGCAAATTAAAAATAATTTTTTTCTTCATTTAGCTCTGAAAAAATATTTGGGCTTCTAGCGGTGTGTGGGACTTGTTCTATTAGTCCTTCTATACTGACCTCCAGCAGGTTGCAAATTGAATATAATTTTTTCTGCATCTAGCTCTGAAAAAATAGTTGGGCTTCTAGCGGTGTGTGGGACTTGGTCTATTAGTCCATCTATACTGACCTCCATCAGGTTGCAAATTAAAAATAATTTTTTTCTGCATCTAGCTCTGAAAAAATATTTGGGCTTCTAGCAGTGTGTGGGACTTGGTCTATTAGTCCATCTATACTGACCTCCATCAGGTTGCAAATTAAAAATAATTTTTTTCTGCATCTAGCTCTGAAAAAATATTTGGGCTTCTAGCGGTGTGTGGGACTTGGTCTATTAGTCCATCTATACTGACCTCCATCAGGTTGCAAATTAAAAATAATTTTTTTCTGCATCTAGCTCTGAAAAAATATTTGGGCTTCTAGCAGTGTGTGGGACTTGGTCTATTAGTCCATCTATACTGACCTCCATCAGGTTGCAAATTAAAAATAATTTTTTTCTGCATCTAGCTCTGAAAAAATATTTGGGCTTCTAGCAGTGTGTGGGACTTGGTCTATTAGTCCATCTATACTGACCTCCATCAGGTTGCAAATTAAAAATAATTTTTTTCTGCATCTAGCTCTGAAAAAATATTTGGGCTTCTAGCAGTGTGTGGGACTGGGTCTATTAGTCCATCTATACTGACCTCCATCAGGTTGCAAATTAAAAATAATTTTTTTCTGCATCTAGCTCTGAAAAAATATTTGGGCTTCTAGCAGTGTGTGGGACTTGGTCTATTAGTCCATCTATACTGACCTCCATCAGGTTGCAAATTAAAAATAATTTTTTTCTTCATTTAGCTCTGAAAAAATATTTGGGCTTCTAGCAGTGTGTGGGACTTGTTCTATCAGTCTTCTATACTGACCTCCAGCAGGTTGCAAATTGAATATAATTTTTTTCTGCATCTAGCTCTGAAAAAATAGTTGGGCTTCTAGCGGTGTGTGGGACTTGGTCTATTAGTCCATCTATACTGACCTCCATCAGGTTGCAAATTAAAAATAATTTTTTTCTGCATCTAGCTCTGAAAAAATATTTGGGCTTCTAGCAGTGTGTGGGACTTGGTCTATTAGTCCATCTATACTGACCTCCATCAGGTTGCAAATTAAAAATAATTTTTTTCTGCATCTAGCTCTGAAAAAATATTTGGGCTTCTAGCGGTGTGTGGGACTTGGTCTATTAGTCCATCTATACTGACCTCCATCAGGTTGCAAATTAAAAATATTTTTTTTCTGCATCTAGCTCTGAAAAAATATTTGGGCTTCTAGCAGTGTGTGGGACTTGGTCTATTAGTCCATCTATACTGACCTCCATCAGGTTGCAAATTAAAAATAATTTTTTTCTGCATCTAGCTCTGAAAAAATATTTGGGCTTCTAGCAGTGTGTGGGACTTGGTCTATTAGTCCATCTATACTGACCTCCATCAGGTTGCAAATTAAAAATAATTTTTTTCTGCATCTAGCTCTGAAAAAATATTTGGGCTTCTAGCAGTGTGTGGGACTTGGTCTATTAGTCCATCTATACTGACCTCCATCAGGTTGCAAATTAAAAATAATTTTTTTCTGCATCTAGCTCTGAAAAAATATTTGGGCTTCTAGCAGTGTGTGGGACTTAGTCTATTAGTCCATCTATACTGACCTCCATCAGGTTGCAAATTAAAAATAATTTTTATCTGCATCTACAGTACCTCTGAAAAAATATTTGGGCTTCTAGCTGTGTGTGGGACTATTTGTATTAGTCCATCTATACTGACCTCCATCAGGTTGCAAACTGAATATATTTTTTTCTGCATCTACCTCTGAAAAAATATTTGGCCTTCTAGTAGTGTGTCGGACTTTCTCTATTAGTCCATCTATACTGACCTCCATCAGGTTGCAAATTAAAACTAATTTTTATCTGCATCTACAGTACCTCTGAAAAAATATTTGGGCTTCTAGCTGTGTGTGGGACTATTTGTATTAGTCCATCTATACTGACCTCCATCAGGTTGCAAATTCAAAATAATTTTTTTCTGCATCTAACCCAGCCAATAGTTTTGGCCTAATACCACAGTTTGGCCACTCAGCTCTGCTCGGTTACCATCCATTGTTTTTTTGTGCAAACAACTCCAGAGTTGTGAATTAGTTAACCACCAAAATGAGTGGAAAAAGGCCTGCTGCTGGTGGAAAGGGGAATAGGCGTGTTGGGAAGGGGAAAAAAGGTTGTGTCCGTGGGGTAGGTGTTAAAGCAACAGTAACATCTGCAGAAGAAAGACCATCTTCCAGCCAAACTAAAATGTCTACTTCTTTTAGCGGACAATGTGATAAGATCCCTTTCTTACGGCCACGCCAATCGCTACAAATTCCAGATGAGGCACAAAAACAGCAGGTGCTTCAACGGATATCAAGTGCTCCTTTAAGTGGGCTCTCCTCCACATCAACTTCAACATCACAAATACTCCAGTCCTCAAAGGTGTCACCCAAATCGCACTTGCTTCCTCACAGCTCCCAAATCTCCAGCTGCCCGTCTGAGTATGAGGTAGAACAGATGGTTGAGTCTGCAGAGCTGTTTACTCATACTATAGCCTGGGAATCAGAGGTCGACTCCAGCGCTTCTGTGAATCCAGACGAGGAAATGATCTGCACTGATGCCCAGAATCTTTATGAGTCGGATCCAGGACCAGACGCAGAAGGTTCTGACCATAATGTAGACCCTCATTCCCAAAGTGTAACTCCTGTTGGTGGAGACAATGAGGAAGACGATGATAAGACTCAAATACCTGATTGGAGCGACAACTTTAGTTTTTTGTCAGGGCAGGAACAGGTTGGCTCTGAGGACGACGGGTGTGATAACGCACAGGGTGATGATGATGAGGTCGGAGATCCCACTTACTGCAACCCACAGTCAGCCAAGAGATGAGGTCAGCAGAGGAGGTGGAGGAAGATGCTAGTGACGACGAGGTCAGGTTGCGCCTTCCTGGACAGAGACGTAGTACTGGAAGCACGTCAACAACTGCATCCTCAAACACAACTCTGCCTCTCACCACAAGTCGTGGTGGCTCTTCAGGTCGCATGGGTGCTAAGCCTTGCATAGCCTGGGCATTTTTTCAGATCGATAAAGATGACCCAACTCGTGTTATCTGTAACATTTGTCAGCAAAAGCTAAGTAGAGGCCAAAAAATACATAGTTTGAGTACTTCATGCATGAACCGGCACATGGACATGAAGCATAAGTTGCAGTGGGAAGCTCAGTGTGCTACAATGCGGCCTAGCCGGCCGGGCCAATCACCGTCTGCCATATCTTGTGCATCCGCGGCCTCTTCATCCTCTGTGACTGGGGGGACAGCAGTCACACCTGTTTTGGGGCGCAGACCTGCCACCTCTTTACCCGCAACAGCCAGCGTGATTGGCAGGTCATCATTTTCTTTGGAGGTGGTAACACCAGCTGATGTTGAGCGCTGTCCGACATCGATAGCACCACCTTTGGATCAAGGCAACCTAACATGTCCGCCTGCATCTTCCTCACAGACCGGCAGTTTGCCGGGGACACCCTTATCAACCCCGTCTAAGCACAATAGCCAGCCCTCGGTCCCTCAGATGTGGACAAGTAAAAGACCATTTCCTCCTAGCCATGAGAAAGCTAAGAGGTTGAATTTCACCATCTGCAAGCTCTTGGCTACAGAAATGCTGCCTTTCCGCCTGGTGGACACAGAGGATTTTCGAGACCTTATGTCCGTCGCAGTGCCCCAGTACCAGATGCCCAGTCGGCACTACTTCTCAAAGAAAGGTGTGCCTGCGCTCCACCAGCATGTCGCACACAACATCACCGCTTCTTTGAGAAACTCTGTGTGTGACAGGGTGCATTTCACCACAGACACTTGGACGAGTAGGCATGGACAGGGGCGTTACATGTCGCTGACTGGGCACTGGGTAACTATGGTGACAGCAGGACAAGGGGCTGCTGTCCAAGTCTTGCCGTCCCCACGAGTTGTGCGTCAATCCTCTTTATGTCAAAGTTCCTCCACTGCTTCTGCCTCCTCAACCTCCTCTCGGTCTTCCACCTGCACCCAAAGCCTGTCTGGTCATGCCACAAGCTTTCTAACTGCGCAGAAGGGATCCTGCACACCTCCTTACTATGCTGGCAGTAGGGCTCAACGTCATCAGGCGGTTTTTACATTGAAATGTCTGGGAAATGTGAGTCACACAGCTGAGGAGTTGTGGTCAGCTCTGGAGAACCAATTTCATGAATGGTTGTCTCCACTGGACCTGAAACCAGGGAAGGCCGTGTGCGACAATGCTGCAAACCTGGGTGCGGCCCTTCGCCGGGGCAATGTCACACACGTGCCTTGTATGGCTCACGTGTTGAACCTGGTTGTCCAGCAATTTTTAGCCCACTATCCCAGACTAGATGGCCTTCTGCAGAGGGCACGGTCGCTGTGTGCTCACTTCCGCCGTTCGCATCCCGCAGCTCAGCGACTTACATCTCTACAGAAGTCGTTGGGCCTGCCACTTCACCGGCTAAAATGCGATGTGCCTACCCGGTGGAATTCAACTCTGCACATGTTGCAGCGACTGTGGCAGCACCGACAAGCCCTGGTGCATTACGTTCTGACGTATAGCCTGGGCCAACGAGATTCAGAGGTGGGGCAAATCACGCTGGAGGAGTGGTCTCAGATCAGGGACCTATGCACCCTTCTGCACAGTTTTGAAATGGCGACGAAGATGTTTAGTGCTGACGATGCCATTATCAGCATGACTATTCCGGTGATTTACATGCTGGAGCACATGTTAAACAGAATTCGGAGTCAGGTGGTGGCACAAGAGGAGGTGGAGGAAGTAGAGGAGGAGGAGTTGTATGCGGAAGGGCTAACATCTGCAAGGTCCAGACGGTCGGCAGCACCAAGGCGGCAGGCATGTGAGGGTGGGGGAGATGGTTTTACAAGGGCGCATGGTAGCAGCCAAACTAGTGAGGAAGGTGCAGGAGCCCAGGAAGAAGTGGAGGACGAACTGATGGAAGACTCATCAGATGAGGGAGACCTTGATCACATTTCTGTTGTGCGAGGTTGGGGGGAGAGGACAGAGGAAGGAAGCATGATTGTTACCTCGCCACCAACACAACAGGGACTTGGTGCTCCTGGATGCGCAACACACATGAGTGCCTTCTTGCTGCACTACCTGCAACATGACCCTCGAATTGTGAGAATTAGAAATAATCCTGACTACTGGGTTGCCACACTGTTAGATCCCCGGTACAAAAGTAAATTTGCAGAAATTATTCCTGCCATAGAAAGGGATGCACGCATGCAGGAGTATCAGCAGAGACTGTTGCAGAATCTTACATGTGCTTTTCCACAAAATACCAGTGGTGCACGTAGTGAATCTCACAGTTCCAACTTGCCAACCGTGGGACCGTCAAGTGTTCAGCACTCAAACCGTAACAGAACCACAGTATCTGCTGGTAACATCAATTTTGCGGAATCATTTCACCACTTTTTTAGCCCATCCTTTGCAAGGCCACAGGAGACAAGAAGTCTGACACATAGTCAACGCCTAGAGACGATGGTACAGGAGTATCTCCAAGTAAACATTGAAGCCACGACTGTGTCACTGGACCCTTGCTCTTTTTGGGCTTCCAATCTGGATAAATGGCCGGAGCTAGCCACTTACGCCTTGGAGATCTTGTCATGCCCCGCAGCCAGCGTTCTGTCTGAACGTGTGTTCAGCGCTGCTGGTGGTGTGCTGACAGATAAGCGCACGCGGCTCTCCACTGATAATGTAGACAGACTCACGTTCATAAAGATGAACAAATCATGGATCCGAAACGACTTTTCTACCCCTGTGTCATCCTGGGGAGAGTAAAAGCTTGATGATTGGTTAAAATCACCCTACCAACCGTTTTAAGCTTTCAAATTACTAATCATGTTTATCTGTATCTTGACTGGAAAATAATTTGGGCTTTGTAGCAGTGTGCAGCACTGATCCTATTAGGCCATCTATAACAAGCTTCACCAGATTTAAAATTAAAAATAATTTTTAGCTGCATCTAGCCCGGAAAATAATTTTGGGGCTCCGAGATGCGCAAGACACATAAGTGCCTTCTTGCTGCACTACCTGCAGCATGACCCTCATATTGTCAGAATTCGAAGTAATCATGACTACTGGGTTGCCACACTCTTAGATCCCCCAAACTTTTCGATCAACCTTTTCATTTTAATAAAGACCAAAAAAATGGTAATTTTTGAAATTATAAGCATTAGCAGGTTGTTAGAAACTGAAATCAAACAGTTTTCAACTCAAAACTTTATTCTAGGTGATGTTACATTTTCACATAGGACCCCTTGTTCGAAAGGAGCTTCTGAACTCTCTCGTCCATTGAATTTGTCAGGTTTTGGATGGTTTCTGCTTCAATTGTTTTGCATGAGGACAGAATACCCTCCCAGAGCTGTTGCTTAGATGTGAACTGCCTCCCGCCATCATAGACACTTCTTTTAATGATGCTCCAAAGATTCTGAATGGGGTAGAGGTCAGGGGAGCATGGGGGTCACACCATAAGTTTGTCCCCTTTTATGCCCATATCAGCCAGAGATGCAGATGTTTTATGTGCAGCATGAGATGGTGCATTATCATGCAGAAAAATGATCTTGCTGTGAAATACACGGTTCTTCTTCTTGAACCATGGCAGGAAGTGCTGTTTGAGAAAATCCACATACATTATGGAGTTCATCTTTAGCGCCTTCAGGGATCCTAAAGGGGCCGACAATCTCTCTCCCCATGATTCCAGCCCAAAACATTACTCCACCTCCTCCTTGTTGGCGCTGTAGCCGTGTTTGCGTGGGGTGTCCATCAACCAGCCATCCTCCACTCCATTCATCTGGACCATCGAGCGCTGCACGGCACTCATCCGTGAACAAAACAGTTTTGAAATCAGTCTTCATGTAATGTTTGGCCCACTGGAGCCGTTTCTGCTTGTGTGAAGTGGATAGAGGAGGTCGACAGGATGGCGTATGCACAGCTGCAAACCTCTGAAGGACCCTGCATCTTGTTGTTCGGGGGACGTTGGAGGCACAAGCAGCTTCAAAAACTTGTCTGCTGCTATGACAAGGCTTTTTTGCCGCTGCTCTTTCAACCTGACGTAATTGCCTGTAGGAAAGAGTCCTCAATTTGCCCTTATCAGCACGCACACGTGTGTACTGTGAATCAGCTACATACTTCTTGATTGCCAAGACACTTCATCCTGATCATCGCACAATGTTGATTGTAGTCATGCCTTGACCTAAACACTCCACAATTTGTTGCTTCTCAGCAGCCGACACATCCTTTTTCTTTCCCATTTTGGCAGAAAATGTAGGCTGCTTAATAATGTGAGAGAGCCTTCTTAAGTAGTCTTGCCTTTCATTGGACACACCTGCCAAACTAATTAGCACAGGTGTCTGCAATTGCTTACAGTGATATAAAGAGCCCTGACACACATCACCATCAATGAGTTTAACTGACAAACAAACAAATTCTTCCCTTATCACTCCTAAACACTTTTTGCATAATAATTTGGAACGCGGTGTACATGTGCTTTTCCACAAAACACCAGTGGTTCACGTAGTGAATCTTACAGTTCTAACTTGCCAACCGTGGTCTGTATGGAATTGTTCAATAAAGGGCCCAAAATTAAGATAACATAGATGGGAGAGGTCTCTATGAATAGGAATTCCTAAGTATTTGATACCCTGTGAGGGCCAGGCAAAGGGAAAGTTGGACTGGATGGAATCCTATATGGATTTAGGGAGGGAGACATCGAGGGCCTCAGACTTCGCTGCATTGATTTTAAAATTTTACCATGTAACAAAGTGATCTATTTCAGCCATAACAGCAGGGATGGATATATGTGATTGAGTGATATATACTAGGACATCATCAGCAAATAGAGAGCACTTGTACTCGGTGCCTCCCACCTCAATCCACCTAATATTGGGGTTATGGCGAATTGATGAGAGCAGGTGCTCCATCACTAGGATGTATAAGAGAGGGGACAGAGGACATCCCTGCCTTGTCCCATTGGTGATTGTGAAAGGTGATGAAAATGTTCTGACGCACCCCCTGGGCCTTGGGACACCCGGAGCCGGACCCTTTTTGGTGGATGCTGGTGGTTGTAGTCTTTGTGGCGGCGATCCGGTTCCGTGGCTCAGGGCGGTCAAACCAGTGGCGGAACTATTTATGTGGTTTTGATGTTTAAATGTCCGACTACGCCACCCGTGGATTGCGGTCAGAGTGAACCGCCACTACAGGGCAGACCGCTAAGGCTGGTGTTGTGGGTGCAGCAGAGCGTAGCATAACTCCCCACGGGAGGAGTATAGCCTCAGGGCAGTGTATGCGGAGGATGGGGGTGATGGTGCAGGGCAGCAGCAGTAACGACACGGAGTCAGTGATGCAGTTCAGGGCCTTTACTCACAGTTCTTATTATCCAGACCACGTCTGCAGGTAACGGCTGCCCACGTCGTACTGTGCTCACCAGGTGAGGGGCTCAGACAACTCCCAGATAACTTTGGAGCGCTTCACAGGACCCCCTTTGTGTGTCCTTTGTCTGGCCTTTCTTACCAACACTTCTGTCCGGCTGCCTCGGGCTTCCTCTTGGTAAACTTGGCGCCAGTTTCCCTGACCCTATGTGGTGCCTTCCTAGCGGGTGGAGCAAGGGGCTGCGCCACATAAAATGTCAGAGCCTCCGGTTTCTAGCTGAGGGTCGTTTCCTGCCTCCACTAGTTCGGGGACCGGTCTCCCCCTTTGGCCTGACCCCTCCACGCAGGTGGATTCGGGCGTGCGGTGGCGACTCGCCCGTCCGCACCCCTGGGATCCCTTCATTCCTCGTTCCTGGAGCCTTCTCCGCTCCTCTTCCTTCCTTCTCCCTCTTGCAGGCCTGGGCCTCTGTTACTAGGCCCGCCTCTGGAGCAGAGCTCATGCAGAGCCCCTGCTCCCTGCCACTTCTGCTCAGACTTCTCTGCACTGAACTAAGATGGTGCCCACCTTTTATACTCCCTTCTCAATGCACCCAGGAACTGCTTCCTCCCTGCTCCTGCACTGCAGGGTTCCCCTTCCTCAGTGTTCCCTCCCCCCACTCCAGCCAGGGACAGGGACTGTCGTGCCCATCTCAGGGGCATATTGGTCGCCCTGCCCCACGGCAATGTGGTGTAATGCATGCAGGTGTCGGGTCCTGATCCACACTCCATCCTTATCTGAGAGTGAGATATCACACCTCTGGGTGAGGTGCAATACGTCTGTAGCAACCGAGCCCTCGGTGCTACAGTTCCATTTATCTTCAGCCTAGGTGACGTATTGTGATACAGGGCCGTGATTTTGGCTATAAAAGGGTCCCCTAGACCCCTACCCCAAGCTTTTTAAGAGAATCATATATGGCGTGCCAGGAGACTCTATGGAATGCTTTCTCAGCATCCAACGAGAGTATCTACTTACAAATTTTTAACTGCATCTAGCCCAGGAAATACTTTGTGCCTAGTAGCAGTGTCTGCTAGTCAGCGGATTATCCCGGCTGTTAAGCAAGCTACACCACCTGTAGTTTGGACACTTAATTTTTTCAAAGGAAATGCTTCGGGACCACGGGATACTTAGTGAAGAGCATCAGGAGGCACCCCAAGGCATAGGGGCTGGGACTGGCACTAGGATGCCTTGCGGTGGACAGCCGAGCTCGATCCTTATAAAAGCTTTTTAACTGCAGCAGCTTTAGTGGACGCTACTGGAGCTGGAATTACGCGGCTGCTGGCATGAGACTTGCCCTCCAATAGATCCTTGTAAATGGATTTAAAGTGTATTCATTCAAATTAGAGGGACAATTTAAATTAAAAAGCTTAGAGCTGCCTCCACCACAGGGGGGCTCTCTCGACCCACCAGCGGACAGGCACCAGTATTGGGAGAGGGGGGCTGGCCGTCAGGGTTCACCGCGGCTCTGGCACAAACCCGGTGACACCGAGGTGGCACGGGCAGGAGCGGACTGGCCGTCTCGGCTTCTCACTTTTTGGACTTTAGAAGGGCATGACATGCCTATATCTGTGTCTCCCCCTCCTTTTACTCCTCCACCTCTTTTCTTTTCGCATGACTATATGTACTTGTCACTTTTCCATGTGTTAGTTGTGTCATCTGAGCAGTTTGTCAGCTTTTGGACACCTTTGAAGGTGTTTTCTATGTGTTTCTATGTGTTTTTGTTTGCCTGCCATTGGTTTTAACGGTGTTCGAAGGTGTTCGACGAACAGTTCGACGAACAGTTCGGCGAACACACGGGTGTTCGACGAACCGAACCGAACTCGAACACTACGGGGGTGGCTCAACACTATTCATAATGTCACTTTTGCGCAAAGAGCCTCAGGAGTGGGCCTTTTCTTTGCAACCTAGTGATACATGCTTCAGATCAGTGGATAGTTTTTTTTCTGCTTTGGGACTATTATATGATGATCCTGACCGTGTCGCATCAGCTGAGACTGAGTTGAGACGTTTGAAACAGGGATCAGGTAATGTGGAAAAATATTGTACTCATTTCCGTCGATGGTCTACTCAAACAGGGTGGAACGATTCTGCTCTGAAAAGTCTATTTCGTGCTGGGCTCAATGAAAGGGTTAAAGACCTGCTAATTGCTTATCCTACAACTGAAGATTTGCAACAGGCTATGCAATTAGCTATACGGGTGGATAGGAGACTGCGTGCAAGGGTTAATGAGAGCAAATCCTCTGCTATGTCAGTTTCTGGTTATGAGAATGTGTGTACTAACAGTGGTGAACCGATGGAGATTGGATCGGTGGCACCTTGCTCTCAAGAAAAAGACCGTCGATTTTCTGAAGGCTTGTTTTTCTATTGCGGAAAATCTGGTCATTTTATTAAAGGCTGTGAGCTTCGTATGAAGAAAGAAAAAAAATGGTCAGTCATGCCCGTATTGCCTGTTTAAATTCCAAGGGTGTATTTTTAGCTGCTTCCACGATTGCTCAGGAAAAATTAATGGAATTTCGGGTGTTTGTTGATTGTGGGTCTACTCTGAATTTAATTGATGGGGGATTCTTGGAAAGACTCAATTTAAAACCCGAACCTTTATCATCCCCCATTGCTGTGGTTTCTGTGGATGGTTCCCCTTTGAAGAATATTACTCTCAAGGTCTGTGAATTTCCTCTCACTATTAATGGTGTTCACCATGAGAAATTGGATTTGGTAGTTTTGAATAACTTGCCTTCTCCAGTAATATTGGGATTGCCCTGGTTAAAATTTCACAATCCTGTACTGGATTGGTCTACCAGTGAAATTAAATCCTGGAGCCATAAATGTTATGACAAGTGTTGTAACGGGCGTATTGCAGCTTTGGATAGGGGAGAATTGCCTGTTCCTATTTAGGATTTTTGGAGAGTTTTTTCTGAGAAGGAATCGCAGGTTTTGCCTCCCCATAGAGACTATGATTGTTCTATTGAATTTGTCCCTGGAGCGACTCTTCCTAAAAGTCGTTTATTTAACCTTACTATTCCTGAGAGGAAGGCTTTGGAGGAATACATACAGACAAGTTTGGCCGCCGGTCACATTAGGCCCTCTAAGTCTCCTGTGGCGGTTGGATTTTTTTTTGTAAAAAAAAAGGACGGCGGTTTACGTCCTTGTCTGGATTTTCGTGAGATTAACAAAATTACTGTACGCAATCCTTACCCACTGCCATTGATTCCTGATCTGTTTAACCAGTTAATGGGGGCCAAGTGGTTCTCTAAAATTGACCTTAAGGGGGCATACAATCTGTTGCGCATGAAGGAGGGTGATGAATGGAAGACTGCTTTTAACACTCCTGTGGGTCATTTTGAGAACCTAGTTATGCCTTTTGGTCTTACTAATGCTCCTGCATTTTTTCAGAATCTTATTAATGACATCCTTAGACCTTTGATCGGCAAAAATGCGGTTGTGTATTTGGATGACATTTTGATTTATTCGCCGGATCTGGAGTCTCATTGGCGGAGCGTACGTGAGGTATTACAGTTATTAATGGACAATTCGCTTTTTGCTAAGCTGGAGAAATGTGAGTTCGCTGTACAGAGAATTAGTTTTTTGGGTTACATTATCTCCAGCGAAGGTTTTGAGATGGACCCGGTTAAAGTTCAAGCTGTACAGGAATGGCCTAGGCCTACTGGTTTGAAATTGATACAGAGGTTTTTGGGTTTCGCCAATTATTACAGAAAATTCATAAAAAATTTTTCTAGTATTGTCAAACCTCTGACCGATCTCACCAGGAAAGGTGCTGATGCGGTTCAGTGGTCTTCTGAGGCCATTGAAGCTTTTGTGTATCTCAAGGAGAGGTTCACCTCTGCTCCCATCCTTATGCAGCCTGATGTGACTAAGCCATTTTTGGTTGAGGTTGATGCTTCCTCTGTGGGGGTTGGCGCAGTATTGTCTCAGGATAACGGGGATGGATTACATCCCTGTGCCTTTTTTTTCAAAAAAAATTTTCAGAGACTGAACTGAATTACGATATTGGTAATCGGGAATTATTGGCTATTAAACTCGCATTTGAACACTGGCGCCACTTCTTGGAAGGTGCGGAATTTCCCGTTCAGGTTCTTACGGATCATAAAAATCTGATATATCTTGATGCTGCCAAGCGCCTGAATGCCCGTCAGGCTAGGTGGGCACTGTTTTTCTCGCGGTTTAATTTCTCCGTTACTTACATCCCTGGTACTAAGAATGTTAAGGCGGATGCCTTGTCTCGCAGTTTTTCTCCCATAGTCGGTGCTGAGAAAGAGGAGAACATTTTACAAGAAGGTGTTGTGATAGCTGCTTTGGACTCCGTTTTGGAAGATGAGATTCTTAAAGCACAGGAGAATGCCCCATCTAACACTCCTCATGGGAGGTTGTTTCTGCCTGGGACCTTTAGGAGAGATTTGTTTGTTGAGTGTCACGAATCTCGGTTGGCAGGTCATCCCGGAATCTCTGAGACCAAGAGACTGGTGGGTCGCAGTTTTTGGTGGCCTGGATGGCAGAAGGAAGTCATTAAGTGGGTGCGTCAATGTACTATATGTGCTAGATCTAAGTCCTCACATACTCCTGCTGCGGGGTTGCTTTGTCCTTTGGAGGTTCCCAGTGCTCCTTGGACACATTTGGCTATGGACTTTATAACTGACCTTCCCCCCTCTGAGGGTTTTACTGTCATCTGGGTGGTCGTGGACCGTTTTAGCAAGATGTGTCACTTGGTTCCCTTCGTCAAACTGCCCTGCGCTAAAACTCTCGCTACGGCCTTTGTCAAGGAAATTGTCAGACTTCATGGCGTTCCTACTGACATTGTTTCTGATAGGGGTCCTCAGTTCGTGGCTCGTTTTTGGCGTGCCTTTTGTGACAGGTTGGGAGTTCATTTGTCGTTCTCGTCCGGATATCATCCTGAATCTAATGGCCAGACAGAAAGGAAAAACCAGGATGTTGAGCAGTTCTTGCGTTGTTTTGTGGCAGACAATCAAGAGGGGTGGTCTGAGTTTCTGCCACTTGCTGAATTTGCTTTGAACAATCATACATCTTCTTCTGCTGGTTGTTCGCCTTTTTTTTGTTGTTCTGGGAGACATCCGTCGTTTGGGTCGTTCTCCAAGTTGGGATCTGCCGTGCCTGAGGAGGAGAATTTTTCCGGTGATTTGGAGAGAGTTTGGACGGATGTGCGTGGTAATCTTCAGGAGGCCAACAGAAAATCTAAAGACTACTTTGATAGGAAACGACAGGAGGTTTTGTTCGCTGTTGGTGACATGGTCTGGTTGTCCTCTAGGAATCTGCGGTTGAGGATTCCTTCTAAGAAATTGGGTCCCAAGTTTGTAGGGCCCTTTAAGGTGCTTCAGGTTGTCAACCAATCTGCTGTTAGGTTGGAGGTTCCTACCTCCTGGAGAATTAATCCGGTATTTCATGTCTCTCTGTTGAAAAATGCTGTTGTATCGGATTGTGACGCCTCTTCCTCTGTTCCTCCGGTGGTGGAGGACGGGGAATATGAAATTTCTCGCATCCTTAACTCTAGACGGTATAGAGGTAGTTTGCAGTATCTTGTGGCCTGGAAAGGTTTCGGACCCGAGGATAACTCTTGGGTGAGGTCGGATGATGTTTCCGCGTCCAGACTTATCAGAGCGTTTCACAGGAGATTTCCTGATAAGCCTGGTCCTAGGGGAACCGGAGGATCCTCTTAGAAGGGGGGGTACTGTTAGAACCTTGCTCTTAGGTTTTTTCCTTTGCTGGTCACATGACCTTGTTGGCCTATTTAATCCTGCTCCGCCCTTCTGGCTTTGCTGGACTTCATTGTATAACTACTTTCTAGCTAGCCTGTGCTCTGTATCTAACTCTGTTAGTTTGCTTGGTCTACGGACCTCTATGTTCTATATATTTTGTTTGTTCGTCTGTCTGCTACTATTTCTGTTAGGAGGTGTCCCATTTTCCTCCCAGTCCTTAGTACTTGTAGGGATTCCTTCCCCACATCTATAGGTCTCTGTACAGACTAGCTTAGGACTTTAGCAGGTCTGATCGCAGGATCAGGTTCCCTGTTACATCGTAGGGATTCAGCTGAGTTCTATCGTAGGGACAGATCTCCTCTCTTTCCTTAGCTCTGGTAGCAGAACATAACAGACGGACTGCGGCATTGGAATTGCGCTATCCAGCGCCATTTTACTGAAAACACCATTTGCAGTGTGTCTTCAACAAAATGGTGCCGGACAGCGCCGTATGGGCACACGCGTACTTTGGTGCCACACTCCTCCCCCAGCCTTGAGCATAACGGAATGCAGTGCTGGAGCACAGGGAAGAAAGGTGAGCAGAAGTATTTGTTTTTTTGTGTGTGCGCAGCGTGATGGGGATGAGGGGCCATGAATACCAGGATTTGGGGATGAGGTGTACCATACTTATCAGGATAGGGATGAGAGGCCATACAAACAGGATAGGCATAAGGGGGGCCATACATGCCAGGATTGGGGAGGAGGGGCCATACATACCAGGATAGGGATGAGGGGAGCAATACATACCAGGTTTGGAGGATGAGGGGTACCATGGAAACCTGGAATGGGGATGAGGGGCACCATGATTACCAGGATGCGGATGAGGGGCCATACATACCAGGATAGGGATGAGGGGGTAGCAGGGCCAGCACCCGGGGCACCTGGCAAAGTGCCGGGGCGCTGAGCAGGCGGGGAAGCCCACTAGCCGTTGGGCACCCCGCCGCTCTATGGGACCCGTGAGCAGAGGAGAGCGGTGTCAGCGCCTGCTTCTCTCCGCTTGCTCAGGGCCCCGGCAGCCAGCACAATACTTACCTCGCAGCAGCTCTGGTCTCTTCCACATCTTCTGACAGTGACATTTCAGGTCAGAGGGTGTGGTGACGTCTTTCCACCGTGCTCTCTCCTGAGCCATCACAGCACAAAGTGGGAAGACGCTGGCGACACTGGAGTCCAGAGCAGCGGCAGCAGGCGAGAAGTGAGGTGAGTATTTGATATTTTTTTTTAATGTATGGAGGCATGGGGCATTATATGAGTGAGGGGTGTGTGACATCCTGCATGGGGCATTATATGGGAGGGGGGGTGACATCCTGCATGAGGCATTATATGGGAGGGGGGTGTGTGACATCCTGCATGGGGCATTATATGGGAGGGGGGGTGTGACATCCTCCATGGGGCATTATATGGGAGGGGGGTGTGTGACATCCTATGGGAGGAACAGCCTGCATGGGGCATTATAAGGGGGGGGACAGCCTGCATGGGGCATTATGTTGGAGGAACAGCCTGCATGGAGCATTACGTGGGGGCACAGCCTGCGTGGAGCATTATATGGGGGCCAGTATTCTGTATGGAGCGTTATATGGGGGATAGTATCCTGTATTGATCGTTATATGGGGGCCAGTATCCTGTATGGAGCGTTATATGGGGGCCAGTATCCTGTATGGAGCGTTATATGCGGGCCAGTATCCTGTATGGAGGATTTTATGGGAGCCAGTATCCTGTATGGAGCATTTTATGGGGGCCAGTATTCTATATGGAGCGATTCCCCGGTTTCTGAGCTATTGTAGAATTTACAATAGATATCGCTCATTTAATGTAAGAAGTGAAATCTTCGTCATTGTACTATATATATCTTTCTCTGCGGTGTCTGTGCATCATGAATCGTGGTATGTGTGAAAGGGGCCCACTGAGACTTTCGCCCAGGGCCCACATAAATCTGCAGCCGGCCCTGGGGGGTACCATGCATACTAGGATAGGGATGAGGGGGCCATGCATACCAGGATAGGGATGAGGGGGTATGCATACCAGGTTTGGGGATGAGGGGGGCATACATACCAGGATAGGGATGAGGGGTGCCATGCATACCAGAATTGGGGAGGAGTGGGGTCATACATACCAGGATAGGGATGAGGGGGGCCATACATACCAGGATAGGGATGAGGAGGGGCCATACATACCAGGATACGGATGAGGGGTGCCATGCATACCAGGATAAGAATGAGGAGTACTATATATACCAGGATAAGGATGAGGAGTGCCATACATACCAAGATTGGGGATGAGGGGTACCATGCTTATCAGAATAGGGATGAGGGGTACCATGCATACCAGGATACAGATGAGGGGCCATACATACCAGGGTAGGGATGAGGGGGGCCATACATACCAGGATAGGGATGAGTGGCCATGCATTCCAGGATACGGATGAGGGCCATGCATACCAGGATTGGGGATGAGGGGGCCATACATACCAGGATTGGGGGATAAGGAGGCAATACATACGAGGATAGGGATGAGTGGTGCCATACATACCAGGATAGGGATGAGGAGTGCCATGCATACCAGGATAAGAATGAGGAGTGCCATACATACCAAGATATAGAGGAGGAGTGCCATACATACCAGGATTGGGGATGAAGGGTACCATGCTTACCAGGATAGGGATGAGGGGTACCGTGCATACCAGAATATGGATGAGGGGCCATACATACCAGGATATGGATGAGGGGGGGCCATACATACCAGGATAGGGATGAGGGCCATGCATACCAGGATTGGGGATGAGGAGGCCATACATACCAGGATAGGGATGAGTGGTGCCATACATACCAGGATAGGGATGAGGGGTGCCATGCATACTAGGACAAGGATGAGAGGTGCCATGCATACAAGGATAGGGATGAGGGAGGCCTTGCATACCAGGATAAGGATGATGGGGGCCTTGCATATAAGGATGATGAGGGCCTTGCATATAAAGATGAGGGGTGCCTTGCATACCAGGATGGGGATCAGGGGTGCCATACATACCGGGATGGTGGGGTGCCATGCATACCGGGATGTAGGAGTGCCATGCATACTGGGATGGAGGGGTGCCATGCATACCAGGATGGAGGGGTGCCATATACCAGGATGGGGGATACTAACAGAATTGGGGGACATCTATAATATAACCAGGGATGTGTCCTTCTGTCTGAAGCCTCTATAGACAGCACAAGCGTGATGCGCCTGCGCAGTCTGGCTCCAGACAGAAGAATGCATCCAGCCATTACAGGTAAGAAAAGTATATGGTGCCGGAGATTGTGGTATGAGTAGACACTGAATGCATACCGCGAGCTCCAGCGCCATAAGTACATACCTGACCCGAAGGAATGTTGCCGGGGCACCTCTGTTTTGGCCGGAGTCCAGGGGAGGTGTTTGGCTTCGGAATCGGCGCATGCGCATAGCGAGCTATGCGGCGTCATTTTGGTGAAAACACATTGGCGCCAGACAGCGCGGTATGGGCACACACGTACTCTTGCACCATCCTCCTCCCCCGGCCTTTGGATGGGGGCAGCACATAACAGGATGGCGGCAGTACATAACAGGAAAGGGGCGCAGGATGGGGGCTTCACATAGCAGGATGGGGGCTGCACATAACAGGATGGGGGCTACACATAACAGTATGTGGGCTGCACATAGCAGGATGGGGGCTGCACATAACAGGAAGGGGGCGCAGGATGGGGGCTGCACATAGCAGGCTGGGGGCTGCACATAGCAGGATGTTGGCACAGAATGGGAACTGCACATAACAGGATGATGTGCAGGATGGGGGCTGTACATAACAGGACGGGGGCTACACATAACAGGATGGGAGTGCAGGATGGGAGCGCAGGATGGGGCTGCACATAACAAGTTGGGGGCTGCACATAACATGATGGGGGCTGCACGTAACAGGATGGAGGTGGCACGTAACAGGATGGTGGCTGCACATAACAGGATGGGGGCACAGGATGGGGGCTGCACATAACAGGATGGGGGCGCAGGATGGGGGCTGCACATAACAGGATGGGGCTGCATGTAACAGGATGGGGGCGGCACGTAACAGGATGAGGGCGGAACGTAACAGGATGGGGGCAGCACGTAACAGGATGGTGGTGGCACGTAACAGGATGAGGGCGGCACATAGCAGGATGGGGCGGCACGTAACAGGATGGCAGCGGCATGTAACAGGATGGGGGCAGCACGTAACAGGATGGGGCAGCACGTAACAGGATGGGGGAGCATATATCAATAAAAATGCTCACCACCCGGGCATACAACAAGTTCAATAGCTAGATGCTGTATAAGGGCTTTTCCTTTGTTGGACAAGATGCACATATACTTTGTTGCCTCTAATAAATGGCGTATCATTTTTGCTGAAAGCCCTCAATGATCAAACTAGCATAATTTCTGTGCCACTCAGATTGCTCAGTTTATCTTGAAGTTATTATGAAAGGCATCAGATAATGAACATTTTCTTATCATGCTAAGGGTGTAACTCAAGTCAATCAAATCTTACACTTTGAAAAATTCTTTATAGGTCATTGTGGATATTCGAAGGCTGCCTAGACTCACGCTGACTTTTCTGCTTTCTGGAAGTGGTGTATGTAGATTGTACTGTGTATTCCTATGTAATACAGTATCATTCTGTCTTTTCAGTACTTGGGACTAGTGTTGAGCCACCCCCGTAGTGTTCGAGTTCGGTTCGGTTCATCGAACACCTGTGTGTTCGCCGAACTGTTCGTCGAACTGTTCGTCGAACACCTTCGAACACCGTTAAAACCAATGGCAGGCAAACAAAAACACATAGAAACACATAGAAAACACCTTCAAAGGTGTCCAAAAGCTGACAAACTGCTCAGAAGACATAACTAACACATGGAAAAGTGACAAGTACATATAGTCATGCGAAAATAAAAGAGGTGGAGGAGTAAAAGGAGGGGGAGACACAGATATAGGCATGTCATGCCCTTCTAAAATCCAAAAAGTGAGAAGCCGACACGGCCAGTCCGCTCCTGCCCGTGCCACCTCCGTGTCGCCGGGTTTGTGCCAGAGCCGCGGTGAACCCTGACGGCCAGCCCCCCTCTCCCAATACTGGTGCCTGTCCGCTGGTGGGTCGAGCGAGCCCCCCTGTGGTGGAGGCAGCTCTAAGCTTTTTAATTTAAATTGTCTCTCTAATTTGAATGAATACACTTTAAATCCATTTACAAGGATCTATTGGAGGGCAAGTCTCATGCCAGCAGCCGCGGTAATTCCAGCTCCAGTAGCGTCCACTAAAGCTGCTGCAGTTAAAAAGCTTTTATAAGGATCGAGCTCGGCTGTCCACCGCAAGGTATCCTACTGCCAGTCCCAGCCCCTATGCCTTGGGGTGCCTCCTGATGCTCTTCACTAAGTATCCCATGGTCCCGAAGCATTTCCTTTGAAAAAATTAAGTGTCTAAACTACAGGTGGTGCAGCTTGCTTAACAGCCGGGATAATCCGCTGACTAGCAGACACTGCTACTAGGCACAAAGTATTTCCTGGGCTAGATGCAGTTAAAAATTTGTAATTAGATACTCTCGTTGGATGCTGAGAAAGTATTCCATAGAGTCTCCTGGCACGCCATATATGATTCTCTTAAAAAGCTTGGGGTAGGGGTCTAGGGGACCCTTTTATAGCCAAAATCACGGCCCTGTATCGCAATACGTCACCTAGGCTGAAGATAAATGGAACTGTAGCACCCTGAGGGCTCGGTTGCTACAGACGTATTGCACCTCACCCAGAGGTGTGATATCTCACTCTCAGGTAAGGATGGAGTGTGGATCAGGACCCGACACCTGCATGCATTACACCACATTGCCGTGGGGCAGGGCGACCAATATGCCCCTGAGATGGGCACGACAGTCCCTGTCCCTGGCTGGAGTGGGGGGAGGGAACACTGAGGAAGGGGAGCCCTGTAGTGCAGGAGCAGGGAGGAAGCAGTTCCTGGGTGCATTGAGAAGGGAGTATAAAAGGTGGGCACCATCTTAGTTCAGTGCAGAGAAGTCTGAGCAGAAGTGGCAGGGAGTAGGGGCTCTGCATGAGCTCTGCTCCGGAGGCGGGCCTAGTAACAGAGGCCCAGGCCTGGAAGAGGGAGAAGGAAGGAAGAGGAGCGGAGAAGGCTCCAGGAACGAGGAATGAAGGGATCCCAGGGGTGCGGACGGGCGAGTCGCCACCGCACGCCAGAATCCACCTGCGTGGAGGGGTCAGGCCAAAGGGGGAGACCGGTCCCCGAACTAGTGGAGGCAGGAAACGACCCTCAGCTAGAAACCGGAGGCTCTGACATTTTATGTGGCGCAGCCCCTCGCTACACCCTCTAGGAAGGCACCACATAGGGTCAGGGAAACTGGCGCCAAGTTTACCAAGAGGAGGCCCGAGGCAGCCGGACAGAAGTGTTGGTAAGAAAGGCCAGACAAAGGACACACAAAGGGGGTCCTGTGAAGTGCTCCAAAGTTATCTGGGAGTTGTCTGAGCCCCTCACCTGGTGAGCACAGTACGACGTGGGCAGCCGTTACCTGCAGACGTGGTCTGGATAATTAGAACTGTGAGTAAAGGCCCTGAACTGCATCACTGACTCCGTGTCGTTACTGCTGCTGCCCTGCACCATCACCCCCATCCTCCGCATACACTGCCCTGAGGCTATACTCGTCGCGTGGGGAGTTATGCTATGCTCTGCTGCACCCACAACACCAGCCTCAGCGGTCTGCCCTGTAGCGGCGGTTCACTCTGACCGCAATCCACGGGTGGCGTAGTCGGACATTTAAACATCAAAACCACATAAATAGTTCCGCCACTGGTTTGACCGCCCTCAGCCACGGAACCGGGTCGCCGATACGAAGACTACAACCACCAGCATCCACCAAAAAGGGTCCGGCTCCGGGTGTCCCAAGGCCCAGGGGGTGCGTCAGAACATTTTCATCACCTTTCACAATCACCAATGGGACAAGGCAGTGATGTCCTCTGTCCCCTCTCTTATACATCCTAGTGACGGAGCACCTGCTCTCATCAATTCGCCATAACCCCAATATTAGGTGGATTGAGGTGGGAGGCACCGAGTACAAGTGCTCTCTATTTGCTGATGATGTCCTAGTATATATCACTCAATCACATATATCCATCCATGCTGTTATGGCTGAAATAGATCACTTTGTTACATGGTCAAATTTTAAAATCAATGCAGCGAAGTCTGAGTCCCTCGATGTCTCCCTCCCCAAATCCATATAGGATTCCATCCAGTCCAACTTTCCCTTTGCCTGGCCCTCACAGGGTATCAAATACTTAGGAATTCCTATTCATAGAGACCTCTCCCATCTATGTTATCTTAATTTTGGGCCCTTTATTGAACAACTCCATACAGACCACGGTTGGCAAGTTAGAACTGTAAGATTCACTACGTGAACCACTGGTGTTTTGTGGAAAAGCACATGTACACTGCGTTCCAAATTATTATGCAAAAAGTGTTTAGGAGTGATAAGGGAAGAATTTGTTTGTTTGTCAGTTAAACTCATTGATGGTGATGTGTGTCAGGGCTCTTTATATCACTGTAAGCAATTGCAGACACCTGTGCTAATTAGTTTGGCAGGTGTGTCCAATGAAAGGCAAGACTACTTAAGAAGGCTCTCTCACATTATTAAGCAGCCTACATTTTCTGCCAAAATGGGAAAGAAAAAGGATGTGTCGGCTGCTGAGAAGCAACAAATTGTGGAGTGTTTAGGTCAAGGCATGACTACAATCAACATTGTGCGATGATCAGGATGAAGTGTCTTGGCAATCAAGAAGTATGTAGCTGATTCACAGTACACACGTGTGCGTGCTGATAAGGGCAAATTGAGGACTCTTTCCTACAGGCAATTACGTCAGGTTGAAAGAGCAGCGGCAAAAAAGCCTTGTCATAGCAGCAGACAAGTTTTTGAAGCTGCTTGTGCCTCCAACGTCCCCCGAACAACAAGATGCAGGGTCCTTCAGAGGTTTGCAGCTGTGCATGCGCCATCCTGTCGACCTCCTCTATCCACTTCACACAAGCAGAAATGGCTCCAGTGGGCCAAACATTACATGAAGACTGATTTCAAAACTGTTTTGTTCACGGATGAGTGCCGTGCAGCGCTCGATGGTCCAGGTGGATGGAGTGGAGGATGGCTGGTTGATGGACACCCCACGCAAACACGGCTACAGCGCCAACAAGGAGGAGGTGGAGTAATGTTTTGGGCTGGAATCACGGGGAGAGAGATTGTCGGCCCCTTTAGGATCCCTGAAGGCGCTAAAGATGAACTCCATAATGTATGTGGATTTTCTCAAACAGCACTTCCTGCCATGGTTCAAGAAGAAGAACCGTGTATTTCACAGCAAGATCATTTTTCTGCATGATAATGCACCATCTCATGCTGCACATAAAACATCTGCATCTCTGGCTGATATGGGCATAAAAGGGGACAAACTTATGGTGTGACCCCCATGCTCCCCTGACCTCTACCCCATTCAGAACCTTTGGAGCATCATTAAAAGGAGTGTCTATGATGGCGGGAGGCAGGTCACATCTAAGCAACAGCTCTGGGAGGGTATTCTGTCCTCATGCAAAACAATTGAAGCTGAAACCATCCAAAACCTGACAAATTCAATGGACGAGAGAGTTCAGAAGCTCCTTTCGAACAAGGGGTCCTATGTGAAAATGTAACATCACCTAGAATAAAGTTTTGAGTTGAAAACTGTTTGATTTCAGTTTCTAACAACCTGCTAATGCTTATAATTTCAAAAATTACCATTTTTTTGGTCTTTATTAAAATGAAAAGGTTGATCGAAAAGTTTGGGGGATCTAAGAGTGTGGCAACCCAGTAGTCATGATTACTTCGAATTCTGACAATATGAGGGTCATGCTGCAAGTAGTGCAGCAAGAAGGCACTTATGTGCCTTGCGCATCTCGGAGCCCCAAAATTATTTTCCAGGCTAGATGCAGCTAAAAATTATTTTTAATTTTAAATCTGGTGAAGCTTTAGTATAGATGGCCTAATAGGATCAGTGCTGCACACTGCTACAAAGCCCAAATTATTTTCCAGTCAAGATACAGATAAACATGATTAGTAATTTGAAAGCTTAAAACGGTTGGTAGGGTGATTTTAACCAATCATCAAGCTTTTACTCTCCCCAGGATGACACAGGGGTAGAAAAGTCGTTTCGGATCCATGATTTGTTCATCTTTATGATCGTGAGTCTGTCTACATTATCAGTGGAGAGCCGCGTGCGCTTATCTGTCAGCACAACACCAGCAGCGCTGAACACACGTTCAGACAGAACGCTGGCTGCGGGGCATGACAAGATCTCCAAGGCGTAAGTGGCTAGCTCCGGCCATTTATCCAGATTGGAAGCCCAAAAAGAGCAAGGGTCCAGTGACACAGTCGTGGCTTCAATGTTTACTTGGAGATACTTATGTACCATCGTCTCTAGGCGTTGACTATGTGTCAGACTTCTTGTCTCCTGTGGCCTTGCAAAGGATGGGCTAAAAAAGTGGTGAAATGATTCCGCAAAATTGATGTTACCAGCAGATACTGTGGTTCTGTTACGGTTTGAGTGCTGAACACTTGACGGTCCCACGGTTGGCAAGTTGGAACTGTGAGATTCACTTATTGCACCACTGGTATTTTGTGGAAAAGCACATGTAAGATTCTGCAACAGTCTCTGCTGATACTCCTGCATGCGTGCATCCCTTTCTATGGCAGGAATAATTTCTGCAAATTTACTTTTGTACCGGGGATCTAACAGTGTGGCAACCCAGTAGTCAGGATTATTTCTAATTCTCACAATTCGAGGGTCATGTTGCAGGTAGTGCAGCAAGAAGGCACTCATGTGTGTTGCGCATCCAGGAGCACCAAGTCCCTGTTGTGTTGGTGGCGAGGTAACAATCATGCTTCCTTCCTCTGTCCTCTCCCCCCAACCTCGCACAACAGAAATGTGATCAAGGGCTCCCTCATCTGATGAGTCTTCCATCAGTTCGTCCTCCACTTCTTCCTGGGCTCCTGCACCTTCCTCACTAGTTTGGCTGCTACCATGTGCCCTGGTAAAACCATCTCCCCCACCCTCACATGCCTGCCGCCTTGGTGCTGCCGACCGTCTGGACCTTGCAGATGTTAGCCCTTCCGCATACAACTCCTCCTCCTCTACTTCCTCCACCTCCTCTTGTGCCACCACCTGACTCCGAATTCTGTTTAACATGTGCTCCAGCATGTAAATCACCGGAATAGTCATGCTGATAATGGCATCGTCAGCACTAAACATCTTCGTCGCCATTTCAAAACTGTGCAGAAGGGTGCATAGGTCCCTGATCTGAGACCACTCCTCCAGCGTGATTTGCCCCACCTCTGAATCTCGTTGGCCCAGGCTATACGTCAGAACGTATTGCACCAGGGCTTGTCGGTGCTGCCACAGTCGCTGCAACATGTGCAGAGTTGAATTCCACCTGGTAGGCACATCGCATTTTAGCCGGTGAAGTGGCAGGCCCAACGACTTCTGTAGAGATGTAAGTCGCTGAGCTGCGGGATGCGAACGGCGGAAGTGAGCACACAGCGACCGTGCCCTCTGCAGAAGGCCATCTAGTCTGGGATAGTAGGCTAAAAATTGCTGGACAACCAGGTTCAACACGTGAGCCATACAAGGCACGTGTGTGACATTGCCCCGGCGAAGGGCCGCACCCAGGTTTGCAGCATTGTCGCACACAGCCTTCCCTGGTTTCAGGTCCAGTGGAGACAACCATTCATGAAATTGGTTCTCCAGAGCTGACCACAACTCCTCAGCTGTGTGACTCACATTTCCCAGACATTTCAATGTAAAAACCGCCTGATGACGTTGAGCCCTACTGCCAGCATAGTAAGGAGGTGTGCAGGATCCCTTCTGCGCAGTTAGAAAGCTTGTGGCATTACCAGACAGGCTTTGGGTGCAGCCCCTTGTCCTGCTGTCACCATAGTTACCCAGTGCCCAGTCAGCGACATGTAACGCCCCTGTCCATGCCTACTCGTCCAAGTGTCTGTGGTGAAATGCACCCTGTCACACACAGAGTTTCTCAAAGAAGCGGTGATGTTATGTGCGACATGCTGTTGGAGCGCAGGCACACCTTTCTTTGAGAAGTAGTGCCGACTGGGCATCTGGTACTGGGGCACTGCGACGGACATAAGGTCTCGAAAATCCTCTGTGTCCACCAGGCGGAAAGGCAGCATTTCTGTAGCCAAGAGCTTGCAGATGGTGAAATTCAACCTCTTAGCTTTCTCATGGCTAGGAGGAAATGGTCTTTTACTTGTCCACATCTGAGGGACCGAGGACTGGCTATTGTGCTTAGACGGGGTTGATAAGGGTGTCCCCGGCAAACTGCCGGTCTGTGAGGAAGATGCAGGCGGACATGTTAGGTTGCCTTGATCCAAAGGTGGTGCTATCGATGTCGGACAGCGCTCAACACCAGCTGGTGTTACCACCTCCAAAGAAAATGATGACCTGCCAATCACGCTGGCTGTTGCGGGTAAAGAGGTGGCAGGTCTGCGCCCCAAAACAGGTGTGACTGCTGTCCCCCCAGTCACAGAGGATGAAGAGGCCGCGGATGCACAAGATATGGCAGACGGTGGTTGGCCCGGCCGGCTAGGCCGCATTGTAGCACACTGAGCTTCCCACTGCAACTTATGCTTCATGTCCATGTGCCGGTTCATGCATGAAGTACTCAAACTATGTATTTTTTGGCCTCTACTTAGCTTTTGCTGACAAATGTTACAGATAACACGAGTTGGGTCATCTTTATCGATCTGAAAAAATGCCCAGGCTATGCAAGGCTTAGCACCCATGCGACCTGAAGAGCCACCACGACTTGTGGTGAGAGGCAGAGTTGTGTTTGAGGATGCAGTTGTTGACGTGCTTCCAGTACTATGTCTCTGTCCAGGAAGGCGCAACCTGACCTCGTCGTCACTAGCATCTTCCTCCACCTCCTCTGCTGACCTCATCTCTTGGCTGACTGTGGGTTGACAGTAAGTGGGATCTCCGACCTCATCATCATCACCCTGTGCGTTATCACACCCGTCGTCCTCAGAGCCAACCTGTTCCTGCCCTGACAAAAAACTAAAGTTGTCGCTCCAATCAGGTATTTGAGTCTTATCATCGTCTTCCTCATTGTCTCCACCAACAGGAGTTACAGTTTGGGAATGAGGGTCTACATTATGGTCAGAACCTTCTGCGTCTGGTCCTGGATCCGACTCATAAAGATTCTGGGCATCAGTGCAGATCATTTCCTCGTCTGGATTCACAGAAGCGCTGGAGTCGACCTCTGATTCCCATGCTATAGTATGAGTAAACAGCTCTGCAGACTCAACCATCTGTTCTACCTCATACTCAGACGGGCAGCTGGAGATTTGGGACCTGTGAGGAAGCAAGTGCGATTTGGGTGACACCTTTGAGGACTGGAGTATTTGTGATGTTGAAGTTGATGTGGAGGAGAGCCCACTTAAAGGAGCACTTGATATCCGTTGAAGCACCTGCTGTTTTTGTGCCTCATCTGGAATTTGTAGCGATTGGCATGGCCGTAAGAAAGGGATCTTATCACATTGTCCGCTAAAAGAAGTAGACATTATAGTTTGGCTGGAAGATGGTCTTTCTTCTGCAGATGTTACTGTTGCTTTAACACCTACCCCACGGACACAACCTTTTTTCCCCTTCCCAACACGCCTATTCCCCTTTCCACCAGCAGCAGGCCTTTTTCCACTCATTTTGGTGGTTAACTAATTCACAACTCTGGAGTTGTTTGCACAAAAAAACAATGGATGGTAACCGAGCAGAGCTGAGTGGCCAAACTGTGGTATTAGGCCAAAACTATTGGCTGGGTTAGATGCAGAAAAAAATTATTTTGAATTTGCAACCTGATGGAGGTCAGTATAGATGGATTAATAGAACAAGACCCACACACCGCTAGAAGCCCAATATTTTTTCAGAGGTAGATGCAGGAAAAAAATATATTCAGTTTGCAACCTGATGGAGGTCAGTATAGATGGACTAATACAACAAGTCCCACAAACAGCTAGAAGCCCAAATATTTTTTCAGAGGTACTGTAGATGCAGATAAAAATTAGTTTTAATTTGCAACCTGATGGAGGTCAGTATAGATGGACTAATAGAGAAAGTCCGACACACTACTAGAAGGCCAAATATTTTTTCAGAGCTAGATGCAGAAAAAAATTATATTCAGTTTGCAACCTGATGGAGGTCAGTATAGATGGACTAATAGAGAAAGTCCGACACACTACTTGAAGGCCAAATATTTTTTCAGAGCTAGATGCAGAAAAAAATTATATTCAGTTTGCAACCTGATGGAGGTCAGTATAGATGGATTAATAGAACAAGACCCACACACAGCTAGAAGCCCAATATTTCTTCAGAGGTAGATGCAGAAAAAAATATATTCAGTTTGCAACCTGATGGAGGTCAGTATAGATGGACTAATACAACAAATCCCACACACAGCTAGAAGCCCAATATTTTTTCAGAGGTAGATGCAGAAAAAAATATATTCAGTTTGCAACCTGATGGAGGTCAGTATAGATGGACTAATACAACAAGTCCCACACACAGCTAGAAGCCCAAATATTTTTTCAGAGGTACTGTAGATGCAGATAAAAATTAGTTTTAATTTGCAACCTGATGGAGGTCAGTATAGATGGACTAATAGAGAAAGTCCGACACACTACTAGAAGGCCAAATATTTTTTCAGAGCTAGATGCAGAAAAAAATTATATTCAGTTTGCAACCTGATGGAGGTCAGTATAGATGGATTAATAGAACAAGACCCACACACAGCTAGAAGCCCAATATTTTTTCAGAGGTAGATGCAGAAAAAAATATATTCAGTTTGCAACCTGATGGAGGTCAGTATAGATGGACTAATACAACAAGTCCCACACACAGCTAGAAGCCCAATATTTTTTCAGAGGTAGATGCAGAAAAAAATATATTCAGTTTGCAACCTGATGGAGGTCAGTATAGATGGACTAATAGAGAAAGTCCGACACACTACTAGAAGGCCAAATATTTTTTCAGAGCTAGATGCAGAAAAAAATTATATTCAGTTTGCAACCTGATGGAGGTCAGTATAGATGGATTAATAGAACAAGACCCACACACAGCTAGAAGCCCAATATTTTTTCAGAGGTACATGCAGAAAAAAATATATTCAGTTTGCAACCTGATGGAGGTCAGTATAGATGGACTAATACAACAAGTCCCACACACAGCTAGAAGCCCAAATATTTTTTCAGAGGTACTGTAGATGCAGATAAAAATTAGTTTTAATTTGCAACCTGATGGAGGTCAGTATAGATGGACTAATAGAGAAAGTCCGACACACTACTAGAAGGCCAAATATTTTTTCAGAGCTAGATGCAGAAAAAAATTATATTCAGTTTGCAACCTGATGGAGGTCAGTATAGATGGATTAATAGAACAAGACCCACACACAGCTAGAAGCCCAATATTTTTTCAGAGGTAGATGCAGAAAAAAATATATTCAGTTTGCAACCTGATGGAGGTCAGTATAGATGGACTAATACAACAAGTCCCACACACAGCTAGAAGCCCAATATTTTTTCAGAGGTAGATGCAGAAAAAAATATATTCAGTTTGCAACCTGATGGAGGTCAGTATAGATGGACTAATACAACAAGTCCCACACACAGCTAGAAGCCCAAATATTTTTTCAGAGGTACTGTAGATGCAGATAAAAATTAGTTTTAATTTGCAACCTGATGGAGGTCAGTATAGATGGACTAATAGAGAAAGTCCGACACACTACTAGAAGGCCAAATATTTTTTCAGAGCTAGATGCAGAAAAAAATTATATTCAGTTTGCAACCTGATGGAGGTCAGTATAGATGGACTAATAGAGAAAGTCCGACACACTACTAGAAGGCCAAATATTTTTTCAGAGCTAGATGCAGAAAAAAATTATATTCAGTTTGCAACCTGATGGAGGTCAGTATAGATGGATTAATAGAACAAGATCCACACACAGCTAGAAGCCCAATATTTTTTCAGAGGTAGATGCAGGAAAAAAATATATTCAATTTGCAACCTGATGGAGGTCAGTATGGATGGACTAATACAACAAGTCCCACACACAGGTAGAAGCCCAAATATTTTTTCAGAGGTACTGTAGATGCAGATAAAAATTAGTTTTAATTTGCAACCTGATGGAGGTCAGTATAGATGGACTAATAGAATGATGCTATGCCCAAAAGATTTTACTTCACTAGGTGCAGTAAAAAAATTGGTATTCTTTACAAAGGTGGTATATCTTGCAACACAGATAGGCTACTCCACTGACTAACACACTCTGCAATAGGCCAAAAAGGATTAGCTTTGCTAGATTCAGCCAAATGCTGTGAAAAAAACTTGCACAGCACTGGCACAGACCTGCCTGGCAAAAACTGATAGCAACTGATGTAAACTAGTCCTGAAAAGGACTCCAATTACAATTAGTCTTTACTCCCACAACCTATCTATTTAAGAGCACAGACCTCCCTGATAAAAGTCGTAGGAAATGCTGTAACCTAGTCCTTAAAAGGACTGCAATCACAACTATTCCCTACTCCCAAGCTATCTGTATATTTGTGCGAAAATTGGCTTGAAATTAACAAGGTATAGCGCACACAGCAACAGCGGTGCCGTCTAACACACAGCTGCAGCAGTGAGAAAATGGTGGCGACGGGGAAAATGGCTTGGTCTTATAGGGCAAGGACATGTGACATACACTGCCAATGACACATGCCCTTGCTTGTGTGAAAAAAAGCACTTCGCTCCGTGTGTGCGCTGCTGATAGGCTGACAGATTGCACCTCCCCACTGCAAATGCGGGAAAGAGAAAAAAAAATGGAGATCTTCATTGTTCCTGCAGAGATCCATCCCCTGCCCCTCCCCCCACCCCGCTGTACACTCAAACTGCGTATTAACATTAATTTTCATCATTACTGAGAAAAAATCCAGTTATGATTTTGGTGCACGAACAGTTATCGAACATAACCTCGAACAGCCGAATTTTTCTCAAATTGTTCGTGTTCGCCGAACGGCTCGAATACCGCCCAAAACAGCTCGAATTTGAGATTGGCGAACAGTTCGAGTAGAACAACGCTCATCTCTACTTGGGACTAGTAGTTGCTGCCAGGAATACTTTTTTAGATGATGAATATCATGGTGTAGTTTGGGGCAAGTCAGAGACTGGCTGAAGGGTTTGAGTCATATAAATGCAACTGAGCCACTGAGCTATGAAGAAATAAATTACATACCAATAATTTTGCTAGGGATTTAGCATTGTATGTTAGAAATTGCTGGAGTGCTCCTATAAAAAGCAAAAAGTGGCAACATACTGTATATAGGCAGGTGACTCCACATTGCATGGGCTGCATACTACTATCCAGAACTTCAACTGTCATTTTTGGCCTGTTTTCTATGTAAGTCGGGTACATACTGCAAGGCTTCTATTTCCTTGCCTGCTTTTAAAAGCTAAGTGCCTGTAATTTCAGATAAGGATAATCTCTGTAGAACACATATGAGCCACTTAGTTATTTTATCCAGCCACCACTTTATTTAGTCATTTACAGTAGCTCACCATACATATTTCATCCAGCAATCCTGCATTTCAGTAATCACCTTAAAATGAAGTCTCAGCAAAAAAAAAAAAACACACTAGTATAAGTAATCCCAAATCTATTCTTCCTTTTTATTTGAAAATAAGGTTTTTACAAATATGTTTTTCACTGTTTATCTGCAACCTTCACTCATTCTGCTATCTGACAAGTTAAAACATGTTTTGCCATTCAATTTATAACTTTTTGTTACTTGCTGTAGGTGTAAAAATTGAAAAAGCTGACCAGAGCTTAATCCTTAAATCCTGGTTTATTTCATTTCTTATTTTACTCTGGTGAGAGGTGTTAGATGAAGAGAGATAAAACTCATTACATTCTCAAATTCTCCTTGCAAGTAATTCACTTTGAACTCTAGTCTGGTGATGGCTAGCACTACGCCTGAGGAGAAACACTGTGGTGCCTTCAAACATTGTCTTTACTTTTTATATTTTTATTGGTTGCTTTCACCGTAATTTGGCTCATTGAGTCAGTACATTATTTAAAAAAAGGAAATCTCAACTAAACAAAAGCATTTACTGATATTAGATAATTGGATGCTAATAAAAAATAGGTAAAATGCTATCTCTAATAGTTCTTCTTATGTTCACCTAAAGCTATGACCATACAATCGTCTTTTTGGTCCAACTGTTATCAATGGAAAAAAACTGACAGCACTCGGACCAATGATATATATCAATCCATTCCATTTTTTTCACACAGACCAAATGTCCACCTGAAAAAAATCAAATAAATCGCAGCATGCCCTAATCTCTGGTGTTTCGGATGAGACTCATCTATTCAACCCTATGGGTACATAGAACCTATACGGATCAATGGTATAACATCTAACTTTTACAGATACATTGCAGTTCTTTAACATTAGAAAATGTATTTGGCCATCTAAATTTTAATAACTGCTGATATATAAAAATGATTAATATTTAGGTTGCATACAGATGACAATACAAATGAAAAATTGTCCTTCTCAGAAGGAAAATTGGCCAATTTTTTATATGCTTGTGTGAACTTAGTCTAAAATGAATCCCAAAAGCTTGTTTTTACCTTCCTGACACTCAGTCTCATTTTTCAAATCTTTCATGTGTCAATTCATGTGGTATTAACTTTGGAAGGTTTCTTCCAATCCCGATGATTCTGAGATTGTTTTTTTCATAACACATTGTACTCTATGACAGTGGTAACTTCAGTTCATTAACATTTGCATTCATTTATGAAAATATCGGCAATTTGGTGAAAATTGTGAAAAATTAGCAATTTTCAAACTTTGAATTTGTATGCCCTTTTAACAGATAGTCATATGATACAAAATAGTTAATGAAAACATTTTCCATATGTCTTGTTTATGTGTCACCCTAGTCTGGATGCCACAAAATATATTAAAGCTGTGTCTGAGAGCAAGGGGGAGGTTCTCTAGTCAGGGGAACATTAGCATGCAGTACCTCCTGTCTCCGGCCAGTAGGGGGAGCAGGCTGCCCCTATAAAAGCTGGTGCTGGGGGCAGGGTTAGGGAGAACTTGAAGGCCTGTCTCAGGACTGAGACTTGTCCCAGAGCAGAGATGGACAGACAGTTGTATTGCACCTAAGAGGAAGTGTGGCAGGAGGAGAGCCACAAGCCAGAGACAAGAGGCGAAGAGAGCCTGTCTTGGCAGATAAAAGACTTACTTTACCAGACTTTGGTGTCTGAGGCTGGGAGGATTCCACATCCTACAGCAGATAACCAGTCCGCAGGGGACTGTATATTCCTTGGCCTAAGAAGCCTGGAGGCCCTGCCACAACCAAAGGGACCAGTAAAGCCGTACAAGGCTGGGAGCAGAAAGGAACCCACGTCGCAGGCCATACAGGCAAGAATACACAGAAAGCTCGGAAACGTGGGCTGTTACCCTATAACGAGGAGATAGCAAGAAGGAGCGCAGAAAGCACGGTAGGCCTACACCCTCACCCTGACCAGGGCCAATTTCCCCGTTGCTCTCAGACATCCAAGTCCCCTCCTAGCTGGGACTGTTTGTGAGTCAATTTACCTGTTCTAGTAAAGACCCTGGACTGCAACCTGTTGTCTGCGTGCTCCTTGCTCCTCCAGCACTATCAGCACTGGGACTCTCACTACCATCACTCCCAGCATCCATTATACTGCCCTGGGGCCGCACTCTTCTCGTGGGGAGACACACTACCCTAGCTGCACACCTCATCAGCCCCAGCGGTCTGCATGCAGCGGCGGTTCCTAATAACTGCAATCCACGGGTGGCGTAGTCGGACATAATCAATAGCACATAACGGACTACCACTGGCCTGACCACCCTGAGCCACGGAACCGGGTTGCCACTACTACTCCCATCGTTCCCTATTGCCCGGATCCGAGTGCCCCATGGCCCAGGGGGCGAGTCAGCTTTGGCGTAGTTGGCAGGATATCGTGCCCGCAACCACCGGGTACTGCGTGCCTTCAAAAGACTGTCATACCTGCCGTGGTGAAGGTTCCCGCCATCCGGAGCCGTTTCCCGCCATCTTCAGTCGGTTCCCGCCATCTTCAGTTGTTTTCCCGCCATCCGAAGTCGTTTTCCCGCCGTCGGACGCCATCTTCAGGAAGCCACGCGGGAAGAAGAGGGGCGTGGACGCCGAAAGCGCGCGAGACCTGAAGCTCCGCCCCACGCACCAATGCTGTGCAAGGTCCTGGATGGGAGAGAGAGCGACGCTGACGTCATCAGGACGCGACGCAAGGTCCTCGTCCAGAGCAGCAGTAGCGGAGCCGCGGCCTACAGAAGAGGATCGTCGGAAGGTAGGCCACGCTTAACTAGGGGGGAGGAAGATGTCGGACACAGAGGCGCCCACTACCACCAACGCAGCTGCAACAGCGGTGATGCCCTTTTCCCTGCCCTACATCCCTGGAGCGGCCTGGCAGCCCAAGTACTCAGGGGAGCCCCATGCCCTGACTGATTTTAAGGAAAGGCTGTACAGTTTGTTCCAGGTTTACCCCCTGACAGAGGAACAGAAGGTCAGCATATTGACAGGGCAGTTAACCGGCGCAACCCAAAGGGAGGTAAAATCATGGCCCACTGAGGAGAAAAGGACTGTGAAGGGTATTCTGGCCCGGCTGCGGGGTACCTTTGACACACGTACCTCCGCTGAGATTAAAATGAGGTTCTATGGATGTAAGCAGCGGGCACAGGACAGCATCAGAGACTATGCCCTAAATCTGCAGGAAGCCTTGAGGGCTATTCAACAAACTGACCCTGGCAGCGTGCAGGAAACGGATAAGCTACTAAGAGAACAATTCATAGAAGGTCTGCTGTCTAGCGCCCACAGGGCCCAACTGCGCCTCATGTTCTTTCAGAACCCCGACCTGACCTTTGCCCAATTTAAGGACAGGGCCATAAGGGTGCTCCGTGAATCTGCAACCAGTGGCGCTATAAACCCCCGGCGCCCTGCTCTCACCTACCACCAGGAGGCGGCGCCCTCCTCTATGGACCCCATGGGGGCTGATGCACAGGCCCTGAACCACGCCCCGTCGAAAGACCTGCACCACCAAGTCCAGGAGCTGACCAGGAGCGTCGCGACTTTGACCAGGACCGTCCAGGCATTGCAAGTGGACCTGTCAAGACCCATCGAGCTGGCTTCAAGTCCGGAGGATGTCCCGTGGTGTCGACAGAGGAGGTTCCCGTCATTCCGAGGGAGGCCCACAGACCGCTACGCAGAGGATGGACAGCCCATTTGCCGTCGATGCAACCAGCCCGGACACAATTCCAGGTACTGTAATTTAAACGGGTCCAACCTGGGGCAGAGGGCCAACCCCCAGGCATAAGATCACCAGGCCCTTACAATTGGCGTAATAAGTACGTTGGGGGGCGCCCGGTTTTACCCGTGGTGCTGGACGGTATCCCCATGCCATGAGCGCCTTGCTGGATACTGGGTCGCAAGTAACCACTATCCCTTATGTACTTTTTAAACAGTATTGGACTGATGCTGATATCACACGGTATCCAGACAGTAACTTGAGCATCATCGCCAGTAATGGCTTACCCGTGCCACAGATGGGGTTCAAGGAGATGACCATTAAAATTGGTAAAGTTGAACTGCCGGCACAGGGAGTGATTATTGTGGACATTGACCGTCGTGAAAGTCACCCTAAAATAACTGTGGGTACTAATGTAATTGAAAATTGTCTTTCAGAGGTAATTGTAATTCTACAACAGGTGGCGGTGAATGCTAGTTCCAGCCAACAGAGAGTCCTCAACAAGGAGATAAAAGCCCTGATGAGATGGCAGCAGGTAGAACTGTCTGGTGGTGAGATCGGTAGCGTAAGAATGAGTGACCCATTCCCCATTTCCATGCCTCCCAAAAGTGAAATGATGATCTGGTGTTGAACTGCAATCGGGTTGAGAGGTAGAGACTACCAAGCCATGGTAGAACCCGTGTACTCAGACAGCAGGCCCACCATTTTGACAGCCCGGGGGGTGGTTGATGTCCGTCATGGGAGGGTGCCCGTCCGCATCCTCAACATTGGGGAGAGGGAAGTACACTTACCCAGGTACGCTACACTCGCCAAACTGTTTGTTGTCGAACACAAAGCTATCAGGGCCGTGGAACCCTTGCCTCCATCTCCACAGGCGGAGGGTAATGGCTCCCAGAAACGAAAGGAGGACTGGTGCCAGAAACTCCATGTGGGTGCTGACTCCACTCCCCTGCACCAAAAACAAGGAGTCTACTGGGTGGTACAGGAGTACAAGAGAGTCTTTAGTAAGCACCCGCTAGACTTCGGCACAGTAAAGGGGATAGAACACCACATCCCCACAGGGAGCCACCCACCGATAAAAGAAAGACACAGACCTGTACCCCCTGCACACTACCAGAATGCAAAGGGCATGCTAAGAGAGATGAAAGAAGCTGGGGTCATTAGAGACAGCTGTAGCCCCTCGCAGCCCCCTTGGTTCTGGTCAAAAAGAAAGACGGCACCAGGAGAATGTGCGTGGACTATAGACAAATCAACCGTATCACCCACAAAGATGCATATCCGCTGCCTAGAATAGAGGAGTCTTTAGCCGCACTAAAATCAGCTAACTTCTTTTCTACTTTGGACCTTACCAGCGGGTACTGGCAGGTTCCTGTGGCAGAGGCTGACAAGGAGAAGACCGCCTTCACCACCCCGATGGGACTGAGCGAATTCAACTGTATGCCTTTCGGGCTCTGCAACGCACCAGGGACCTTCCAGCGGCTGATGGAATGCTGTCTAGGGCACCGAAACTTCGAGATGGTCCTCCTTTACCTGGATGACGTGATCGTCTATTCGAAGACCTACGAGGACCATCTCAAGCACCTGGCCGAGGTGTTCGAAGCCCTGGCAGGCTATGGCCTGAAGGTGAAACCATCGAAGTGTCACCTGCTGAACCCAAAGGTCCAGTACCTAGGGCACGTGGTAAGCACGGAAGGAGTGGCCCCCGACCCTGACAAGGTCACGGCAATCAAGAGCTGGCCAAGCCCCTCGAACATCAAAGAGGTGAGACAGTTTCTCGGATTGGTAGGCTGCTACCGAAGGTTCATCCCCGGGTTCACTAAGATGGCTGCTCCTATGCAGGACCTCCTGATCGGACAGTCTAAGTCCAGGAGTCAAAAGCCACCCTTCAAGTGGGATAAACCGGAAGAGGAGTCCTTCCGCCAGTTGAAGATGGCCCTCACGGGGGATGAGATCCTGGCCTACCCTGACTATGGCCAGCCTTTTATCCTCCACACAGATGCCAGTAATGTGGGACTGGGAGCCGTACTGTCCCAAAACCAACAGGGCAGAGAACGGGTGATCGCGTACGCCAGCCGGAAGCTGAGACCCACCGAGAGGAACCCGGAGAATTACAGCTCCTTCAAGCTAGAATTCTTGGCGGTGGTGTGGGCCGTGACGGAACGCTTCAAGCATTACCTGGCCTCCGCAAAGTTCACCGTGTACACGGACAACAACCCGTTGACACACCTGGACAATGCAAGACTGGGTGCCCTAGAACAGCGGTGGATGGCCCGTCTCTCCAACTATGACTTCGTGATCAAGTACCGGGCCGGCAAAACCAATGCCAATGCTGACGCCCTATCGAGGATGCCTCACTTACCTGAAGGTGACGAAGACCCAGAAGAGCTGGAGGAGATAGAACTCCCCGCGTTTCACCGGTATGGAGCCGCTCAATACTCCCACCGCGTGAAGGAGGAGGATCTAACAACCATGATGATAAATCCCCTACCTCACCACAGCTGGGCCGAGACCCAAGATAGTGACCCTGCCATTCGCCTAGTGAAAGATCTGCTGACCCAGGAAGATGCCCGCATAGATCCGGATGCTCCAGAGGAAGCCAAGCAGCTATGGAAAGAGAAGAGCAAGCTGTTCCTCTACGAAGGCAAGTTGTGCAGAAGGATTGTCAACCACCGGACGCACGAGCTGACCTGGCAAGTCGTGGTCCCAAGACGGGATGCAGCCATGGTCCTGGGGGCTTACCATGACAGAGCGGGACACTTCGGTTGGAAGAAACTGGAGTTCCTGATAAGAGGAAGGTTCTTTTGGGTCGGCATGAGAGGAGCCGTAGAAAAATGGTGCAGAGACTGTGGCCCTTGCCACCTAAGGAGGAAGGACCGCACCAGCCAGAAGACACCCTTGAGGCCCATCGTCACCACGCAGCCTCTTGAGCTGGTAGCTCTGGACCATGTCAAATTGGCTCCCAGCCGGTCAGAATACATCTATGCCCTGACAATCGTGGACCACTATTCCCATTTTCTAGTGGTGGTCCCGGTAAAGGACTTGACAGCCCAAACAGCGGCCAGAGCCTTTCAGCAATACTTCTGCCGTCCACACGGGTATCCGGAACAGGTCCTGACAGACCAGGGTCCAGCGTTCGAAGCTGAAATCTTCCAGGACTTCTGCAGCCTCTATGGCTGTAAGAAGATTCGGACAACGCCTTACCACCCACAAACCAACGGGATGTGTGAGAAGATGAACAATATAGTTATTGATCTCCTGAAGACGTTGCCCCTGGAGGAACGCAGCCTGTGGCCAGAAAAACTGCCGGACCTGATAGACTTATACAATCATATCCCGGTGAATGCTGCCAACTGCACCCCGGCTTACCTGATGCGAGCCAGACCAGGTAAGCTGCCCGTAGACCTGGAGATGGGAGTCCTAATACCTGAGGACACCTCCCCGGATGCGGACTGGGATACGGAAAGGCAACTGCAGTACAAGAATGTACAGGAGAGTGTGGAGAAGAGCCTGGCCCAGGTGAGAGAGAGGCAAGAAAAACTCTTCAATCAACACGCCCCTGCTGGTCCCCTAGAACCTGGTGAGCAAGTCCTAAAGCGAAAAAGAAGGCTACATAAGTTGGACGACCAGTGGGAAAGGGAACCCTACACCGTACTGCAGTCTGACCACGACAACCCAAAGGTGTGCGTAATCACCAAGGACGGAGGAGAAACCACTAGTGTCGTCTCCAGAGACCACCTCAAAAGATGCCCCGAGCAACTCCGTAGTGCAGAAGAGGATCAGAGTGACCTTGAACCCGCAGAGGACAAGGAAGAAATGATCAGCACCGGTCTCGGAGAGTTCCCTCAGTCCTAGACTCGCATAAATGATGCCATAGTGGTACCTGTCCTGCATTTCCTGCAACCAGCACAGCAACAACCAACACCAGAGCCGGAAGGTGAAGAGGAGCAAGTGGTTCCAGAGCCAGAAGAGCCTGTACCAGCAGCCCAGGAGAGTCAACCCTCTGCTGACAGTGAGCCTGCCATGCCTGCGGTAAGCCAAAGGACCCGCAGACAGCTGCCTGCCCTACCTGTACACCCAGCTGGTAGCTGTACCCCTAACGCTAGTGGGGAAAGCCAGGTGGGTCCACCACCAGACAGTGGGCTATGTAGGTCAACCAGGAGCACAAAGGGGCAGATAACCGCTCGCTGGAGAATATAGAGCGCGCAAAAATTGTAAATAACCCTGTTACCAAGTGTTGAATTGTTTGCAAAGTTACATGCATGTTTGGTAATTCTGTGTTTCAGTTTCTTGCAGCTACCGTAAGGACTCAAAGGTTATGGACTTTTTATAACCGGGACCTTGTATGGACTGCATTCGGAGCCTAACCAAGGAATGAACTAAGACTGTAAAGGACTTGGGGTAGGACAGACCCCCACCTGGTTAAGGCTCCCCGTTGGGTTGGTGATATGGACACCCGGTCACAGGCCACACTGTGACCTTAAGAACTCAATTTGTGCGTCGTCTGTCTATTAATGTTTTACTATTATGCATATTGTCTTTGTTTATTGTTTAGTCCCGGAGTACTAAATTTCACTAGGGGGGAATGTGTCACCCTGGTCTGGATGCCACAAAATATATTAAAGCTGTGTCTGAGAGCAAGGGGGAGGTTCTCTAGTCAGGGGAACATTAGCATGCAGTACCTCCTGTCTCAGGCCAGTAGGGGGAGCAGGCTGCCCCTATAAAAGCTGGTGCTGGGGGCAAGGTTAGGGAGAACTTGAAGGCCTGTCTCAGGACTGAGACTTGTCCCAGAGCAGAGAGGGACAGACAGTTGTATTGCACCTAAGAGGAAGTGTGGCAGGAGGAGAGCCACAAGCCAGAGACAAGAGGCGAAGAGAGCCTGTCTTGGCAGATAAAAGACTTACTTTACCAGACTTTGGTGTCTGAGGCTGGGAGGATTCCACATCCTACAGCAGATAACCAGTACGCAGGGGACTGTATATTCCTTGGCCTAAGAAGCCTGGAGGCCCTGCCACAACCGAAAGGACCAGTAAAGCCGTACAAGGCTGGGAGCAGAAAGGAACCCACGTCGCAGGCCATACAGGCAAGAATACACGGAAAGCTCGGAAACGTGGGCTGTTACCCTATAATGAGGAGATAGCCAGAAGGAGTGCAGAAAGCACGGTAGGCCTACACCCTCACCCTGACGAGGGCCAATTTCCCCGTTGCTCTCAGACATCCAGGTCCCCTCCTAGCTGGGACTGTTTGTGGGTCAATTTACCTGTTCTAGTAAAGACCCTGGACTGCAACCTGTTGTCTGCGTGCTCCTTGCTCCTCCAGCACTATCAGCACTGGGACTCTCACTACCATCACTCCCAACATCCATTATACTGCCCTGGGGCCGCACTCTTCCCGTGGGGAGTCACATCACCCTAGCTGCACACCTCATCAGCCCCAGCGGTCTGCATGCAGCGGCGGTTCCTAATAACCGCTATCCACGGGTGGCGTAGTCGGACATAATCAATAGCACATAACGGACTACCACTGGCCTGACCACCCTGAGCCATGGAACCGGGTTGCCACTACTACTCCCATCGTTCCCTATTGCCCGGATCCGAGTGTCCCACGGCCCAGGGGGCGAGTCATTTACATCAATTTAAAATGTAGAATTAGTGTCAAAATGTTCATTTTCACAAGCTGTAATGAGGGAAATTGAACTGAAAAATATGTTGAGCAATTTCTGCTGAATACTGTGATACCCAATATGTGGTTGGAATCTACTGTTTGGGCACTCTGCATAGCATAGAATGGAAGGTGCGTTATTTGACATTTGGAATACAATATTGGCTGGAATTGATTGGTGACACCATGTTGAATTGTCATGGCTGTGTCAGGTTTGACAGACAGTCATTCTGGATGCGGCTGTACAAGGTCACTGCGCTTGGCCTTGCAGACACCTTCTTGTTCCTTTCATCATCCCTGCCTCTCTATGACCCAGCGATGATCTCTACCTTCTGCTGCTAATTGACACACCGTTGCTGGATCTTTAAATATGCTCAGTTTCTCCAGAGACTTGCTGGTGATATAGTAAATTCCTCAGTCAAGGTCTGAATTCTAGTAGCCAGCTAAATTCTCCTTGGAGTTCCTTTGTGGATTGTACTCGTCATCTCTCTGATGTCTTCTCAAATCTAAGTGTATCCCCTTGTATGTTTCCCTTGTTTGTCTTTAGTTGCTGTGGGGCTGACTAGTGTTCACCCCTCCTCCTCTCTACCTAGGGCCTAGCTCAGCAATAGGTGCGGAACCTATTTAGGGACGATAGGTGATACAGGGAGTTGTTAGATCTGCTTGGGGGACTCTACTCCCTCTTTCCCCCAGTTGCTGGGCTTTCTCCTTTTTCTCATCGTCGTACACTGTGTTCATTCCATACCTAAAATTACATGAATTTACAGAGCAAAAAAGGAGTCAAAACAGCAGAAACCCCCTAAAAATGAACACATTTTTGAAACTATAACTTTCTAGGAACTCTAGCAAGTTTTGATTCACAAACGTTTATTTAGTTTATTTATTGTTTAGTTTGTTATTTAGTTTGGGATATGAAAATAAAAAATATTTTTTTTCCACAAAATATGTTGTTTTACCCCAAATTTTTCACTTTTACATGGATAGCAGGAGAAAATGTACACAATTTGTAAATCAATTTCACCTAAGCCCAGCAATATCCCCTATGGGTTCAAAAAAATATGTTTTGACACACGGAAGAGCACAGAACAAAAAAATTAAATTTGTATTTTTGAGCCAAATTTGGCAGTTATAGTTTTTGGGCGCCAATTGCATGGCACTCAAAGTGCTAAAGAAGTAGAAATGTCCTCAAATGACCCAATTTTAGAAACTACATTCCTCATGGAATTCATGTAGAGTTGAGAGCCTTTTTATCTCACAGGTGTTTCATTGATTTGTTTTACAGTTGGATTGTGTGAAAATTTTAAATTACAATAATAAGTAGATTTGGCTAATAAGAAAACTGGATCCAATAAAATATTACAGTATTTCTCTAGAGAACAGCAATGCCCCATGTATGGTCATACACTACTATTTGGGTACAAGGTGGGGCTCAGAAGAGTAGGAGTACCATCAGTTTGTTTGGGAGCAAAGTTTCTTTGCGTAGTTTATTGGCACTATTTGCAGAGTCCCTAAAGTGCCAGAACAACAGAAATCACCTAAAAGTGATCCCATTTTGCAAATTACTCTCAGGGAAGTTATCTACAGGTATAGTGACTATTTTGCCCCACTGGCATTTTCCAGAAATTAGTGCACAGAAGATATTGAAGAATGTAAATTGCAAATATGTAATTTAGTGCCCGTTACATAGCGCCCAGCAGGTGCTTCTGGAGACATGGGACCATAGTTTGTTTAAAGAGTTGTGCAGGACTTAAAAATTGTGGAGGTTTGATACCCACACCGATCAGCTGAAAACTGATCTGATAGTGGCCAAAGCTAAGCAAAGTGTGAGCTTCATACAGTGCATTGCTTGGTGGTCACTGCCAAATACTTAAGTAGTGTCACTTCAATGGGAGATAAATCATAGTACTGCACCCAGTAATTAATGTACAATGCTGCATTTTTCTGTCCATAAATCACCTAGTCATGAATGCTATCGAAGCTGTTTTCAGCTGATCGGTGGGTGTGCTAGGTTTTGGACCCCCACCAATCTCATACCGATGACCCATCCAGAGAACAAGTCATCAATCATGCAGATCCTGATAATGTACGTAAAGCACTGCAGAATATGTTGGCGCTATACAAAAATAAAGATTATTATTATTATCCTGGAGAACCCCTTGTAAAGGCATTCTCCCTTCTGCAGCAATGCCATACATGTCGTCGTTAGATGTGTTTGGGCACTCTGTAGGGCTCAGAAAACCTTAGATTTTGCTGGATTGTTTCTGGGAGCCATGCCTCTGTAGCAGTGCTTTTGACTTCTATTTTTCCATTGACAGATATGAGTAGGGGCCTGTTTTATGCAGGATGAATTGAAGACATTATTGGTATCATTTGATGATACATAACATTTTTTAATCACTTTTTATTTTGCCTTTGGGGAAACAGAATGAACAAATAAATGACAATTCAGGAACCGTTTTTATGTATTTATTTATGCATTTGTACATTCTTCACGGTGATAAAAGTGATGAGAAAAACTTTTTCTCTGTATCAGTACAATAACAGTGGCACCATATTTATACAAGTGTTTTTGTGTGTTTGCTACTTCTGCACACTAAAGGTAATAATCTGTTATTTTTTCATTGCCATATTCTGATAGCTGTAATTCTTTTTTTTTTTTGTTGACCGAAACATTTGAGGACTTATTTTTTTTTGAGGGATGAGATTAATTTTCAGTAATAGTATTTTTGTTTTACATGTAATTTTTTTGGTCACTTTTTACTTCACTTTTTGTGTGTCAGCATGATGAAAAATAGATATTCTTTTATTATTTTTTTACAGTATTCAACGATGCTAATTATATGTACTTTTTATTTACTTTTGTTGTTACGGAAAAAAACTGCCTTTTTAGTTGCAAAACATTTTCCATTTTTGTTTGTGCCTTTTTTCCAATTTTTACAAATATTATTAGACTATTTTTTACTTTTTTACTTAGTCCCTATATGGGACATCAACTTTCATTAGTCTGGTCTAATACTCTGCATTGTATTAGACTTGTCAGACTTACACTGACAGGAAGCCTGTAAATCTTGCTCATAGCTGAGTGACCCCGAGGCTATTACTCAGTCTGAGGGTCATTATAGTTACTATTGACAATGGATGATCGCAATTTTAGGTACAGATGGGGAAAACAGGAGCCCTCTCCCTTGAAGATGCATCCAGATGCCACTGTCATCATTGGTTAAACGTCGATGATCAGCACCGATCTGATACAGCAAGGCTTAAGTTTTGATTTACAGGTCACAGTTTTGATGTTTTTGCCAGCTCTGCTGGCAAAATATTTGCTCGGTACATTTATGGTATTTTGCAGGAACACAGTCCTGGATGTGTCACATGTGTGGCGGGTGTTGGGAAAAGTTTGTTTAAAAAGGTACAATATGAAAAGACATAAACAGTGACCCGTATTCTGCTAGTGGACAGGCAAGGCAATGTAACTTGGTGTGCGGCGGTAGCTGTGGGCAAGGTGCTCGTTATCCACGTCACGGCACGCTACATTAAACCTCTGCAGACCACTTGGTGCCGTTGCATTCGACTGATGAGGACCAGATGTTGCAGAGTAAATTGAGGACAACCACTGTTCTAAAATAAATAAAATGGACGTTTCTTTAGTAACATGGAACATAATCACACACATTTCCTTCCCTTCTGCAGTCACTCTGTCTTTTCCATTACTATTTCTTCTCATATCACAGCCCAGCACACTAATTAGAGAGCTTTCACGGTACTCAATAATGCCACTACAGTCTAGTAAGCAAGCGTCCTAAGCTCCAACCAATGTTATTGGGTTCTTCTCTCCGTATGAGAGTTTCTGTACCAATATGCCGGCTATTCAGCTTCCTTTTTCATTGACGCCTCCAAACTACCATGCGGGGTATTCTCTTCTCTTCTCACTTTCCTTTCCCGTTCATGTTCCATTACCTTTCTGGCTGTAAACTTCGTACCATCCTGGCTCAAGCCCCATCATGTCTTCGTATTTCATCTCTATCTCTGTTCCAATTTTGGATTCCTACTTGCTTCTCTTTCAGCTGTATCTTCTCTGTAGAGTCTTATTATCTTCCTCACCCATCACCCTCTTGTCACAGAGTCACCCAGTACATGCGGTTCTGCTAAATAATCAGACCGGAGGTCTTCTACAGCTGCAAGCTGGTCCCTATCTGCTCTTCTACCAGGAAGTCTTCCTGGGCTAGTCCCAACGTTAAGTATGTAGGTACCTACTTACTACGTTGGCTGGACAGAACACCGCTTCATCACATTACAATACAAAACAGTAAATGTGCAAAGCAATTCCTTATATCAACACAGATTTTTAAAGGGGTGTGGGCACCATTATCTCCTCCTTACAGCAATGCTATGGACAATGCACTGACTGATTGGTTCTAAATATTAGGTAATACATCATATTTATCCTTTTTACAGATGCAGTTTGAGCTTGCAATACTGAGGAAGCAAATATCAATTCTTGGCCATCTTTATAAATAGTTATGAAAATTAAAATGTTCATCTGTTCCTGGGATATTATTACTTTTCTTTTGTTTACAGATTGTTGCCTGAGAGACCATTCCACAATGGCTGGCGAAAAGACATCACCACTGCCTGTCTCTGCGCAGACCACAGACTGGCTTTCACTGGATCCAGATTAGCACCTGAAGGGGAGTCTGACAGAATTAGGTTTTTTTTTACATACCAGCTTCCCCCCCAGTTTTATTTTGAAATGACAATCCCTCTAAATAATGCCAGACAGATCACCACTACTGGTGGTTAGGGCCATGTGAGTTAACTAATGAGTTAATTCATCAAGTTGCTGGTGGCATGGCTGGGCTAGAAGGCAATGTCAGGTCAGCACTAATATGCATGCCTAAACTCTGGTAATGTGACCGAGAGCCTTAGGTTATGTTCCCACCAAGAGCTTTTATTGAGTTTTAGATATTGCAGATTTTTTGCACCATTTCGGCACCTATTAAGTAAATTAGGCTTCTTGCGTTTTTTCATTGCGTTTTTGACAATGCATTTTTTTGTCTCTTGTTGGTATGTCATGTTTTTAACAAGCTGCTTTGTTTTTGATACTTCCTGGTATTTGGTTTTGACAAAACTTTATTTATAAAGTCATGTGCGAAATACGTGCATTTTAATGTGTTTCGCCACAGAAATGCACTAAAAACACATGTGCGTTTTTTACCCACGGATTTTCCGCATCTAATTCGAGTCGAAGGAAAAAATCTGCACAGAAAACTCAGCATTCCCAGAAGAGAAGTTGACATGTTGCGGATTTGAAACACGTATTGTAGATCAATTTATACTGAGTAAAATAAAACCACAGTGGGCATGATACTTCTATAAATTCCTTCCACTTTGTTACAACTGTAAGATGCTGCATTTTTTACGTAGTGAAAATACGCAACGTGAAAAAAAACTCACCGTGGGCACACAGCCTTAAAGGTTCCTGTTTAACACCCATAAAGTAAGATGCACAGATGGATTGCCTATCAGGCGTACACAGTAGCTGAGCAGCCCAGTAGAAAAAGTTTCTGTATTACAACTTACTAGAAGTGGGGATGAGTAGTGTTTATATAAAAATTTTTATATAGTGCCATGAGAGATGGTGACCATATCTACTAAAGAGGAGAGTAAAGATGCTTATTCCTGTCAAAATGTATCCTTCAACTAGGCAAACACTATTCGTCTATACTGTAAGTGGCCAGAAGATATCCACATCAGAGGGAGTCTGAATTCAGATTCTTGTATGTAGATCCATGGTGAAATCAAGTCAGCAAGACAGCAAGCCACCATGAATCCATGACCGTTGCATGAGTGTAACTGGCATGCAGTAACTATGTGAGTAGGCCAAAGGACTTCACTTGGACAACCCTCAGGGCTGGAAATCGGAGTGATTTTTTATACAATTGTGTGACTCCAGCCTTAATATCAAATTATGTGTGAGTTAAACTGTTCTTGAATTGTCTCCTTTGGGAAAACCATCCTGACACAAAGGGCCATGGTATCTTGTATATAAAAGAGTATACCACCACCTTAGCGATCCACTCTCTTACATGTGAAAATTCCATCATATAAAATTTTTTCTTCTATATGTTCCTGAGAACTGGTATAAGACCTCGACTTTGTATTAATAAGCATAGCGAGTTTCTAAATTTACACAAAAATGTAAAGTAAAGAACTCACTGTCAACATATTTTACATAAGGATTAGGTAAAAAAGTACTGAAATATAGACAATGATTTCTCTTCCACAAAATAGATGAAAGAAGAATTGGTTACAGTTTCATCCATTCCTTCTCATGTGACTGATTATACATGAGAAAAAAACTGTCATTTGTTTTATGCTGACCAAGCCATGAGAAGAATAAATTAGAGTCTGGCTGCATTATTGTAGCCTGGTATAACTTTCTCTAAAATGCTCCAGTGTTTCAGAGAAATATAGTCAGAAGATCCATGGCCATCGCCAGAGACAAAATTAGTTTGGTGCCACCACCGGCCGGCTTCTCCTTACACTGCTTTAGTTGACTGCCTGGATCTCTCGCTATGGAAGACGATTGTCAATTAACTTAAGCAGCAAAGGGAAAATCCATCAGGAGCAGCGCTGAGATATTCTTGTCTTCCTCTGTGGTGCTTGGCCAAGTTTTCTTGCTATATTTATATACCTATCAATTGTGCACAGAGGATCTGATTCACTTTGCCTGTGGTTTGGGCAGCATGAATCTAGTGAGAGGTTTACTTTAATCACTATTTTTTGTATTTATCCCCTTTTTTCGAAGAGTCACATTAAGAGACAAATTTATTTAAGCGGATTTGAATTCTCCTCAAATTTTCCAAGAAATTGTAATCCTCAGAATACTGATTTTTTTCAAATCACTTTACATGATATCAGCCATATTTCTGAACAGTAGAAGGCCAGGCAAATATAAAAAATATGCGCTTTACCACTTACCTGTCCTACCGTACAGTCCTTTGTGCCTCTTTTCTCCTTCCCCGTCTCATGCACCTTCCTTGACCTCTTCAGTCCAGGTTATGGCTTCTGGCTCAACTAGGCCTCTGATGTAACTGTGTGCTCTGCTATCACTCAGACGGTGATGAACATGATGGGGATAGGGGAAAAAAGAGTGGCGGAATACCAGATGGTAGCTTATCAAAGTGAATATCACTTTTCTCTATAATAGTGTCCAAAAATATTGATAGGTTGGACTTGTCATTGTTTTAAGCCTTTAACCGATTGAGAATACATCCTTGTTGCATCAATATTTGGTCTATTTTATTATAAAAATTGAATTATAAAAATATTACATATTTCAATTAATAATTTGATATTTATGTGCCTATGCATACAGTATAGGCAATTACTCTATGCCACAGAGTAACCAATATTTAATTGAGATTATACCTCCTTCATATCTCATTTATATGACAATAAAATTGTATTGAGCTCATTGAGAGTTCTCCAGCTACACTGTTCATTAGACATGTTCTTTTGATAAGTTCCCCAGTCCTATATATGCTGTCAGTTTAAAGTTGATTAGATGGAAATTACATTTGACTCAAACAGAGAAAGCAAGATTGATGTGAAAAATTGGAAATGCAGTGTCTTTGGAAAGCTACAGTTTCTTAATGGAAAATACTGTAAAAAAATATGCATACTACTTTCTAAAGTTACTTCTTATAAATGTTCATATTGTCAAACCTACGGGATATACAGCCATTAATTTCTCTTCTACATCCTAGCTAAGTGTAACATTACAAAGTATAATCCAGTATGAATTTGACATGAACTCCTTCATTTTGACAGCTTTGTAAGACAGATGGTTGTGTGACAATTAAATATTAATTTTTAAAACAGGGATGTGTGTGTGGTGCCCCCGGTTTCTTTTATGGTTAAGTAGCTGTGTCAGGCTCATTTTGTGAATTGAAGCTACTAAGCGCAGGTCCAGGTGGGTATATGGGTCTTTGGGTGTCAGTGCAGCTGGCAGGGTGGTATGTGGGAAGCAGGGACAAGGTACACTCAGGAATCTAGGGAGCAGTTGGATAGATGTAGTGAAGTCAGCAAAGAAAGAAACAGGGTAGCATGGAGTTCACAGGTGGTGGAGTACATGAACCAAGAGTCTTGAAGCACAATCCGAAGACACATGTGTGTGTCAATGGACCTTAGATAGGTCTAGGGAAGTGATGTCATATATCCATGCCAGGCAACCAGGCGAAGGTGAAGGGAAAGGAGACAGGGATACCCGGGACAAGTGTGAAACAAGCTGCTTTTCGAGCTAGTCCAAGTCGCTGTTGTTAAAGGGAAGTGTTGGCTGCACAATGCATCTACACCCACCATGTATGGAATAAACTCAGTTCCTGAGCCCGCTCTATACACCCTCACCTGACGTAAGAAGATTATGTACATCCTATATCTGAAAGTTGTCAAAGTAATTTAACTCTTGAAGAACCACAACATTCTGCTCACACAAAGGTATCACAAAATCTCTCTCCTATACAGCACAGCATTTTAACACCAATGATCATCATATTTCTCACAAAAGGAATCTAGGACTTATATTGAGCACATAGTATGACATACCCAAACCAAAATGTTCGTACTGATTGCAATGCCTCCAAGATTGCTCCCACATGTGTGTATATATAATAGTGTATATATAAGGTGTCTATAAATATTCAATGTACCGGTGTATATAATAGTGTATATATAGAATGTGCGTGTAAATAATAGCGTATATGTAATGTGTGTGTATATAATAGTGTATATATAATGTGTGTAGCATGTGTACATAATAGTGTATATTTAATGTGTGTATATAATAGTGTATATACAGTAATATGCGTGTATATAATAGTGTATATTGTAAGATGGCCGCCGGACAGGTCCTTGAGGGGAGATATGTATCACCATAGTTGATAGCTTCAGTGATGTAAACCCGGGACAGCATGCTCCAGCACGTATAGTGCTGAGAGGATTAATAGAGCATATCAGGGCAGTCATAAGAGATGGGAGGGAATGGCTGCTCACATATCCCCACCCCGGGGTGTGGTTTTTGTAAATAAAATGGAGACCGAGTGTCTCATTCACTGTCTGTGGCTGGAGGTGTGGAGACCTCCAGTGTGTTTGTGCTAATGGACACTGACCGTGAGCGGGCGAACCCGCACTACTGAATGGACTTTTTATTTTCTGTTTTGTTACTCTGTGCCTGACAAGGCTGTGTTTTGTTTGGCTTATGCAGAGCGGTTTATGAAGGTATAGTAAACCTGCCTTGAACATTTTTAAAGAAACCGCTTCCTGTGCCTACCTCAAAAGCAGCGGTGTGAGTAAAACCCTACAATATATAATGTGTCTGTGTATATAATAGTACATATAATGTATCTATATAATAGTGTATATATGATGTGTCTGTGTATATAATAGTGTATATATAATGTGTGTGTGTATATACAGTGGGGAAAATAAGTATTTGATACACTGCCGATTTTGCAAGTTTTCCCACCTGCAAAAAATGGAGAGGTCTGTAATTTTTATCGTAGGTACACTTCAACTGTGAGAGACAGAACGTAAAAATAAAAAACAGAAAATCACATTGTATGATTTTTAAATAATTAAATTTTGTAAATCCACCTTTGGCTTTTCACACTGCCTAAATCCTCCAGGGCATGCTCTCGATCAGAGTCAAGCATGTCTCGACCAAAATCTGATCCCAGGTCTCTTCTACATGTCCCCAAAATTGGTGCATTTGGTAGACTCGTTTGGGTAAGTATACAGCTTTTTATTCAACTCTACCTGCAAGTGTTTAATTGAGTTGAAGTCTGGGAACTGTGGGGGACAATCCAGCACCTCTACTTTTTTGTCATTGAACCATTTCTTCTACAATCTCGACATATGCTTCAGGTTGTTGTCCCACTGGAACACTATGTCATCCTTTTCATACTCATAGTACTCAAGTGTATGAAGTAACTCGTCTTGTAGGATACTCACATATAGCTCAGAATAGAGGCCACCATCGATCATGGTCAAGTATCCAATGCCTTTGGCTGCGAAGCAACATAATATCAGCAGGCTTCCTCCACCAAACTTGACAGTAACTTAAATTTCTCAATCCATTAGCCTCTTTTTTTCCTTGTTTCTTCAAGAACCATTTGCACCAATCAGAGCCTGGTCTATTGGCTTTCATCTAATCGCTCCAAATCACCAGCTTACAATCTTCTACTGTTCAGTTTTTATAATTTTTTGCAAATTTGAACCAACGCTTCTTATGATGATATTTAAGTCGAAGTTTCCTTTTTTCGGGCCACCCTTCCAGACTTCTGTAACGTGCATGGACGTCTGTGATCTCACTATCACAAAGCAAATGAGCCACCTCCACTGCTGTGTTTGTCGCACCAGAACTGGACGTCCATCTCCAGACAGATTTAATTTCGTATTCTTTCAACTGTTATGGCACTCACATGATGTAGTTTGGCAATTTGCTTGGCCGAGAAACCACTATTGATGAACTGGATGATTCTGTTTTTCTTTTCTTGGGAAATCTTCTTCACGGCTGCTCCTCAATTTCAACTAGTGATCTTTCATTTGGGAATCAACCTAATAACACACTGAGCTATTAGGGAATGTGAGAACATGTAATTTGTAGTATACAGGTAGAAAAAAAAATTCTACCACCAGGAGCAAAACAGTAACAATGTAGGGACATGACAAGAATCTGCAGAACTAATCATGTGCTAAATAGTTGCAAGTTAAATTTATGTATGAAATAGCCAAGTTGATTATCTATAAAATGATGGTAGTCTCACATTCGAAGCAGTAGTGGATGGTGAGAAACAGAACCTAAAAGTCAAAAGTTCAAAATATTGTTACCCTTTTGCTTGTCAGTGTATATGTGTGTACACATAGTGTGTATATATAATGTGAATTTGTGTGTATATGGTGTATACTAGTATGTATGTATATAATATGTGTGTATAGTATGTATGTGAATATAGTGTATATATAATGTGTGTGTAAATATAATGTATGGGAATATAGTGTATATATAATGTGTGTGTAAATATATATATATACAGTACAGACCAAAAGTTTGGACACACCTTCTCATTTAAATATTTTTCTGTATTTTCATGACTTTGAAAATTGTACATTCACACTGAAGGCATCAAAACTATGAATTAACACATGTGGAATTATATACTTAACAAAAAAGTGTGAAACAACTGAAAATATGTCTTATATTCTTGGTTCTTCAAAGTAGCCACCTTTAGCTTTGATGACTGCTTTGCACACTCTTGGCATTCTCTTGATGAGCTTCAAGAGGTAGTCACCGGAAATGGTTTTCACTTCACAGGTGTGCCCTGTCAGGTTCAATAAATGGGATTTCTTGCCTTATAAATGGGGTTGGGACCATCAGTTGTGTTGGGCAGAAGTCAGGTGGATACACAGCTGATAGTCCTACTGAATAGACTGTTAGAAATTATATTATGGCAAGAAAAAAGCAGCTAAGTAAAGAAAAACGAGTGGCCATCATTACTTTAAGAAATGAAGGTCAGTCAGTCCGAAAAATTGGGCAAGCTTTGAAAGTGTCCCCAAATGCAGTTGCAAAAACCATCAAGTGCTACAAAGAAACTGGCTCACATGTGGACCGTCCCGGAAAAGGAAGACCAAGAGTCAACTCTGCTTCTGAGGATAAGTTATCCGAGTCACCAACCTCAGAAATCGCAGGTTAACAGCAGCTCAGATTAGAGACCAGGTCAATGCCACACAGAGTTCTAGCAGCAGACACATCTCTACAACAACTGTTAAGAGGAGAATTTGTGCAGGAGGCCTTCATGGTAAAATAGCTGCTAGGAAACCACTGCTAAGGACAGGCAACAAGCAGAAGAGACTTATTTTGGCTAAAGAACACAAGGAATGGACATTAGACCAGTGGAAATCTGTGCTTTGGTCTGAAGAGTCCAAATTTGAGATCTTTGGTTCCAACCACCGTGTCTTTGTGCGACGCAGAAAAGGTGAACGGATGGACTCTACATGCCTGGTTCCCACCATGAAGCATGGAGGAGGAGGTGTGATGGTGTGGGGGTGCTTTGCTGGTGACACTGTTGGGGATTTATTCAAAATTGAAGGCATACTAAACCAGCATGGCTACCACAGCATCTTGCAGCAGCATGCTATTCCATCCGATTTGCGTTTAGTTGGACCATCATTTATTTTTCAACAGGACAATGACCCCAAATACACCTTCAGGCTGTGTAAGAGCTATTTGACCAAGAAGGAGAGTGATGGGGTGCTACGCCAGATAACCTGGCCTCCACAGTCACCAGACCTGAACCCAATCGAGATGGTTTGGGGTGAGCTGGACCGCAGAGTGAAGGCAAAAGGGCCAACAAGTGTTAAGCATCTCTGGGAACGCCTTCAAGATTGTTGGAAGACCATTTCCGGTGACTACCTCTTGAAGCTCATCAAGAGAATGCCAAGAGTGTGCAAAGCAGTCATCAAAGCAATAGGTGGCTACTTTGAAGAACCTAGAATATAAGACATATTTTCAGTTGTTTCACACTTTTTTGTTAAGTACATAATTCCACTTTTGGTCTGTACTGTATATGTAGATATAGTGTATATATAATGTGTGTGCATATTTATATATATATATATATATATATATATGATGTATATAAAATGTGTATGCATGTATATACAGTATATATATATATATATATATATATATATATATATATATATATATATATATATATACAGTACAGACCAAAATTTTGGACACACCTTCTCATTTAAAGATTTTTCTGTATTTTCATGACTATGAAAATTGTACATTCACACTGAAGGCATCAAAGCTATGAATTAACACATATGGAATTATATACTTAACAAAAAAGTGTGAAACAACTGAAAATATGTCTTATATTCTAGGTTCTTCAAAGTAGCCACCTTTTGCTTTGATGACTGCTTTTTATCACAGATCAGGGTTAATTGTGCCATCATTGAAATTAGAAATGTTGTCCCCTGCTTCAGCACCACGCTCCAGGCATTTTGACTAAATGTCTGAGATATGTGTCTCACATGCTTGGTCCATCATGCTAAAGCAGGGCGCAACGATTACTGATAAACTCATAGTGAAGCAGAGGCCAAACAGTCCCTGCCCTTAATTTCTTTTAGGATACCTGACAATGTGGAGGACCATAATGCATTTGTGTAAGGTAAGATGCTGCATCATGCATGTTGCATTAGCTTGTTGACTTCACAGGTCAGGAAAGGTCTCGGCCACAGTGCTCTTCATACATAGGCTAGTACAAGTGACATTTTTCAAGTGTTTTACTGTTGCTACATAAAGGAGTCAGTATTACTAGTTTTGTGGCCAAAAAACTGTATTTTTTAAAGGAAGGAGCACAGGGGGGCATTTTTACTTTTTAGAAGTGCACAAAGAAGACATTACTTTGTAAAGGGCACAAAGGTGTGCATTTTTTCTGTGTGATGGGCACAAACTGTGTGTTTGTTGGAAAGATGTATGAGGGTGATGCAGATGACGGGTATGTACTGTATAATGTGTTCTATGTGGTCGTGGCACATGCATGTATGCAGTGTCGAAGTGGGATTTTTGCAACATGCATCCTGTGTTAGTGGCACATATGTCCAGAGTGCAAGTGAATCATGTAAAACTTATTCTTCATGTGATTGGAAAGGTATCTGTTGTATAAGTGGGGTGTGTGGATTGCACGTATGTACGGCATGTCAATTTTTTTTTAAATATATATATTTAAACATATTATATTTTTCCTGACTTTACAGGCATCCAGTTGGTGTGGAAAGGAGCGGGGAACATTTCTTGCACAAAGGTTCTCTGCCATCAGAGTCGTCTCCTGCCCCACATTCCTACCAGGTGGAAAAAGAATTAGGATTATTCATGGATACTTTTGAATAGCTCACCCACCAACTGTCATTGTTGTCTGCACCTGCATTTCGGTTCTGCTTTGATTACATTGTATGATTATTTTGTACAAAATAGTTTCTATAAAAATGGTGTTCTTAATAATAGCCTTGTACTTTGCTCCTGGAATTTTGTTGTCCTCACTTTTTCATAGTGAAAAAACAAAAAACTAGGTGCGATCTCACACTTCACAGGATATGCCATATACTTCTGTAGATATGAGATTTCACTGCACTAAAACCTTGCCAACTTTCCATTGTAGTGTATAAAAAATTGTAACTGGTTTCAGGTTATATTTCCTTTTGCCAGTGGGGTGGGCCCCAGTGATTTGGGAGCACACTCTAAGGGTATGCAATCCTCTTAATCGTCTGCTGCCATATCTGATATGGAATCGAAGTGCATGCACAAACACAGAGAATAATGACACTTGACTCAGGCTGAATCAATTGCAGAAATCTCATAACTTTATTATGGAATTACAAAAGCTTACATAGACAATCATTTAGAGGGCTTTAAAGGGTGTATGTCTATTTTATAATAGGTTAGGCTGCAGTTATTGCCTTTTATGATAATTAGCAGAATACAGAAGAAGTTCCCAAAAAATCACATTGCATAGGTGTGGTACAGGAAAGCAGCGCCATTTTGAATATCTCCATTGATTACTGATATCTATAGCAGTCTCTCCTTTGGAGATATTCAAGCTACAACTCTGTTCTCGTCGATCATATCGATCTATCCTAGTGCACTGATGGTTATTTTACCACTTTCGAGACAATACATCCCTAATAGATGGATGCCCTCCTAACAGACTTGTGCAGAAGGAAGTCAGATCTACTCTGTCCCTTATTAGCATGTTCTAAGTTGGCATATTCCTCTGTCAGGGGAAGGGGAAGTGGCAGTCTCCTCAAGGGCACATGGTAGCCTTTGTCATTCGGATCTCCAAAATCTGCTTGCATTGCCATCATCATATTTTCCATATTGCGTGTGTCATCATTTTATTAACACATGGAGATACACAGCACAGAATTAAGGCCAATATGAATAAAACACATAAGATGACTACTCCTAGTTTGATAAGGGCCCTTAAACATCCATCCCACCACCTTCTGGGCTAGTTCTTCTGATAAGTCAGTGAGTCCTTAAGTGCCTTAGTTATACTCCCATCCGGGGCTGTGTTATTGGGTATAAATGTGCAGCAGTTAGTCTCTATCATTTTGCAGACCCCCCATTTTCTCCCAGGATCATGTCTAGTGCCATCCTGTTCTGGAAGGCCATAATGTGTGACCCAGTTGCTCAATAATTCCATTTAGGGCATCCCTAGTATAGTTCACGAACCGTTGTTGATTATAGTAGAGATAATTTATCCAGGCTACCATTTTCTTTGCCATTATTATGGGGAAAATGGATTCAAACTCTGCTGCCACTTGGTTACTAGCTTTGAATTTGTTAGGCACTCCCCATGGGACCTCCAGACCATCTATGTAGACATGAGAATCAAAAGACCCTTTTACTTCCCTGTTTTTCCTAATTGCTGATTGGTTATCTTTGAGTACCTGACCCCACCCAGAGAGGTCAAAAATGTGGAAGGGCATGAGCGCTTTTACCAGAGTGTATTGTCCTTTCCAGGGTATCTGTAGCCTGGACCAAATTATCATATCATCACACAACCAGTACACATCAGGAAGCTGGTAAGTCTGACTTGTTAGCAGAGAGTTATTATACAGATTATTTGGCTGTTCCTTAAGGATGTAGTTGCAATATTCGGGTGTCAGAGTGCCAACACGCAATCCATTATTACTGCTTTTTTTTTGGAAGGGTGGGTTCAATTGTGATAAAACTTGGCATCCTTTTGAATTACTGGGGTGTTTTGAGGTCAACAATTAGACACATTTGAAACCCTCATGATCTGTCCTTGGGTCTATTGGGAAAGGTACAGTGCCTAAATGAGGTCAGGCAGTGGAGCAGACTATGCAGGAGCAGAGATTTTTACTAGTCGCAGTATATTTTTGCTTTTTCAATCAGATGTTGGAGTCAGAAAATCTCTAGGGCCAGTTTATCTTCATATGTTAGATCTGATAGAAATTTCACCCCTATTTTTGGTTCATCTATGATTTCAGTTTGTGTAGATGAGACATATCTGCTATCGATATTCCTCAGCCAAAACTTGCCCAAAAACTTGCCCATTTTGTCACCCCTCTCTCTCTCATGCTTTGTACTTGAACCTAATACATATAACCCTTGGTCATCTTCTGAGGGATTCTCAATGGTGCGGTACAGGATTATGCACCCTCGCTTGGGACAATACCCCATGGGTATGGGAATTATTGGGTCTGAAAAAACTCTCCTTCCTTAAAAGTGGCTTTTTATCAGGGTCATGTGGGTTAATAGACTCTTTACCCACTTATCCTTGCATTCCTGTGCTTGGATTGGTTGATGTGCCCAGTCATTTTCACCAGTGCTCCACCTAACAAGCGACCAATCTTCACATTTCGACTCCTCTCCTGTTTCAGCAGTGGTAACGCAGATATATTGTGTAGCTAACCATATGTCAAACTGGTACATGGGGGATGGAAATTCTACTATGGTGTAATAGTCAAATTGGTATGTCACCCTTGGGGTAGATACATTATACCAGAAGGTCACTATTACTTTTTCTTTGGTTATTGTCCCCTGGAGACTCCCAACCCCTTGTGTTAGACAAAGTATATACAAGTGTTTCTCACCAAATTAGAATATCATCAAAAAGTTAATTTATTTCAGTTCTTCAATACAAAAAGTGAAACTCAAAAATATATAGATTCATTATATGATCTATTTCAAGTGTTTATTTCTGTTAATTTTGATGATTATGACTTACAGCCAATGAAAACACAAATGTCATTATGTCAGTAAATTAGAATAATTAACAAAAAACACCTACAAAGGCTTCCTAAGTGTTTAAAAATGCCCCTAAGTCTGTTTCAGTAGGCTCCAAAATCATGGGGAAGACTGCTGACTTGACAGATGTCCAAAAGACAGTCATTGTAGATCTAAATGTGGGGAACAGATTGCACAATAGGGTGATATGGAGGGAGATTAAAAGAGTGCTGGTTAAACTCACCTGATGGAGTTGTGACATTCACAACTCCTATGAAGGCATGAAGAAAAAATCTAGGAGGGGAACAAAAGGAGGGAAAAACAATAAAAAAGGAAAAATCTCTCCCAATCAAACTCAAATGTAAAAAATAGCCCTCCAACAAACAATATATTAAACTTATGTCATTATTCTTTGAGCAAAACTGAAATAGCGGTACTATCTAAAGGGCTCTCTTTCTGTCCCACCAACACGGTTGATGATTTCAACATATTGCTTGACCTTCATACGTTTATCAGAAAATTAACTCTGAGAAGACACTTTTCCATAAACAAAAGTATACCGCCTCCACAGGATTCTTCACCTACAGATTTTCACTTTGATGTCCAGCCGAAGTGTAATTTTTATCCACTTGAAAGTCAAGGCCATTTTGTAAATACATTTTTGGAGTTGGTACTTGATGATTTTAAAAACATCAAAAGTAACACACATGGATATTCCAAGAACAATCTTACAAAGCAAGAAAAAATGGCTATACAATCCATTAAGAATAACCCCAACATTGTCATACGGTCTGCCGACAAGGGGGGTGTTATAGTGATACAGGATCGAGATGACTATATTAAAGAAGCTTTTAATATTTTATCTAGCCAAGAGCACTATGAAATCATACATAATGATCCATTTCCACCCATATATGCCAAATATTCCCAACTCATCTCTAAAGCTTTTGAACAGGGTGTTTTAAATAAGAAAGAAAAAAAGTTCTTGACTGCTAATGATCCAAACATACCATTCATGTATCACCTCCCAAAGATACATAAATCCCTTGAGAACCCTCTAGGGTGACCAATCATATCTGGGATAGGATCACTTGCAAGTAATTTATCCTATTATCTTAACACTATTCTACAAACTCGTGTCAAAAGCCAATCCAGTCATTTGGATGACTCTGGTCATCTGATTAGGATTTTACAGGGCATAACTTGGGAAGATTCATATTTATTTAATACACTTGATGTCGGCTCATTATACACTAATATCAGACACAACAATGGTTTACATTGCATTAATCTATTTTTGTTGAAAGATGCAAGGTTAAGTAAACCACACAAAGCTTTTATTTTGGAAGGTTTGGATTTTATTTTACAAAATAATTTTTTTAAGTTCCAAAATAGTGTTTATCATCAAAAATGTGGCACAGCTATGAGGACAAGGGTTGCCCCAAGCTATGCAAACTTATTTATGGGTGTTTTTGAAGAAAAATTTATATATAATTCCAGATACAATGCCAACATTGTCCTGTACAAGAGGTTTATAGATGATCTCTTTATTATTTGGAAAGGGGATCCACAAACAGTTTCATGCTTTTTATCTTATCTTAATTCTAATGATTGGGGGATTACTTTTACTCCTACAATAGAGAAAGATTTTATTAACTTTTTAGATATCACCATCTCTCATCAGGGACAACATGTAATTACTAAAACTTTTTTTAAAGATGTGGATGCCAATAGTTATATCCATTTTTCCAGCAGTCACTATAAAAAATGGCTTGAAAATGTCCCTTTTAACCAGTTTCAACCGATAAAACGTAACTGCAGCAATGAGATTGATTTTGAATCACAAGCCAATATCCTGCGTGAGCATTTTCATAGGCAAAGTTACCCCAAAGGGCTTATCAAGCGTGCTTATCAGAAAACTAGGAACTTATCACAAAAAACAGTGCATCCAGCCCAAAACTGTCCCACAGGCTAGTGCAGGTAATGATTTTAATTGTTATTTTATCACAACTTTTAATTCAGCAAATGAGTCCATTCGAAACTCATTGCACAAACATTGGTACATTCTTCTAAAAGATCCGATTCTGTGTTCTCTCATTCCTAAACAGCCTAAGGTTACCTTCAGGCGAGCCCCTACGCTGAGAAACATCCTAGCCCCCAGCCATCTGAAACACACTACCCCCAGTGGTACACGCATCAATAAACGTTCACAAAAAAATGGGAGTTTTAAATGTTTTTCGAGAAAATGCCTTTGTTTCAACAGCATTAAACATAATACCCAAATTTTTAAATCTAACCATACAGGTGAAGTTTTTACTATCAAGTCAAATATGCGCTGTCAATCTCTCTTCATTATATACCTCATAGAATGCCAATGTGGCCTGCAGTACATGGGCAGAACCACCCAGACACTACACCGAACGCTTAACTCTCATCGGTCCAATATTGTAAAAGGTTTCATGAAGCACGGCTTATCCTGGCATTGCGCATTGGTACATGGTAAGAATGCCACAGGCATATCTATCACACCAATTGAATCCATTTCCCTTGATCTCCCAAACCCTATGGAAACCTTGAAGAGAAAAGAAATATATTGGATATACAGGATCAGCACCCTTAAACCCTATGGACTCAATGAAATTATTGAGATTTTTATTTAATTATTTATTTTATTCTATTTTAGCTCTGCACAGTCGTTGCATAGGGTCACAGATCCTTTTTCTTATGTATTTTCTTAGGTACTTTTTTATGTATTTTAAAACCCTTCTGATTGTTATTTTAATATTAATTTCTATTAATATCTCCATTTTTTATTCTATATCACAATGTGTCTTATTCTAAATATTCAATATACACATGATCTTGGATCCAATTTATCCATTCTTGAAAATTAATTTGTATTTTTTTTTTTATTTTAAATTATTCCCTGCTTATTGTTTCATTATTCTTGTCCATGATTTTGTATTTATGAAAATTATTATCCCCATTTCATTTTTCATCCCCCTTTTTAACTCTTTTTTTTTTTTTTAGAGTTTCCACCCATTAGTCTCACTACTCCTTCCGCTGCACTTTCTGGCCCCTATTCAATTGCTCATATTGAGTTCAAATCCGATTTCTCCTGCACTCCAAGCTGCAGTCTTTACAACACTTTTTGTCCTTTTTATTCATTTATAAGTATAGTTCCCTTTCTGTATCACCTTTTCCTCATCCTCCTAGATAGCTCCTCTGTTAAATGTTGCCCTTCTGATGTCCATACACTGCCAAATCCGAGGTTCTGATCACATTTCTCCTACACTCCAATTGCTTTTCCTCAACAATTTATCTTTTACTTATGTGGTACCATTTATATGTGCATTTCCCCTCTTTCCTTTGTTCCCTTTCCCATATTTGCCTGGGTGGCTCACCTGTTAAATATTCATTCACTAGCTTCTATTCACTGCCCCATCCTGGGTTCTTATCCCATTTCTCCCATGTTGCAATCATTCAACTGTTTACATTTTATCAGTATTAAGGATGGTCCTTTTTTTTCCCCAACTTTCATTTATTTGAAATTGCAAGTTGAATGTCCCTCCCCTTCCTAATTTTCCCATTGGTTTAAGTGTTCCTGTGGGCGTTCCCTATAGAACTGCCATCCATTTTGGACCTTTAAAAACCCATCCATTCTCATGCTGTACATATTTGTTTTTGAGCTTGAAAAAGACGCCGGTACGGCGTTGAAATGCATTGTTAATAAAAAGCCTTTTCATCATCATCATCATCATCTCTGAAGAATTGATTTACTTCAGCAGCGCAGCCCACCTACGTGTTTATCCAACTGGATCCAAAAGATAGTCATTGACACATTCCATAAGGATTTTAAAGCTGTTGTTATAAAGTATTCTAGTTTACTGAGATAATGACTTTTGTGTTTTCATTGGCTGTAAGCCATAATCATAAACATTAACAGAAATAAACACTTGAAATAGATCTCTCTGTTTATAATGACTCTATACAATATATGAGTTTCACTTTTTGTATTGAAGAACTGAAATAAATTAACTTTTTAATGATAGTCTAATTTAGTGAGAAGCACTTGTATGTCAGATGGATGAAGAGTAGCAGCCACCACTGGCCTCTAGATCTGGTACCTTCTAGCAGTGGGATGTGTGGATCCATGTGAGCTTTCCTCCAACCTTGACCACTGTGGTGGTGGTGAACAGAACCTGGAATCATCCGTTGTATCTGAGCTCGAGGTTTCATTTGTTGAACTTACTTCTTGGTGAGGACTAAAACCCCAGGTTGGATCTGGTGGGTCCCTTCTAGGTCTTGAGGATCTGGGATACAGGAAAAAAACTTGAGAATGTATTTTAGTTAGTTTAGTCAACTCAATAAAAAACTTGGTCAGAGTGTCAGATTGCATAGAGAACAGTTGTGGGAAGTACAATCCTAACCTGGGAGCACTTCCAAATAGGATTTCATAGGGACTGAGTTTGGTTGGAGCGGCTGGAGTGCAACTGACACTAAATAACGCAAGGAGAAGACTTTCATGCCATGGCTTCCCTGTCTCCTGTGCTGTTTTGAGCATTTTTGCTTTTAATGTCCCATTCAACCTTTCAACTTTGCCACTGCTCTGTGGGTCATGTTAAGTGTATTAGGCTAACTCGGTCCTCAAGGCCTGCCATATGTTTTTTGTCAGACTGGCTGTTAATGTGGGCCCTTGGTCACTTTCTATGGACTCTGGGAGTCCATATCTTCACACTATCTCAGACAGGAAATTCTTTGCTGTTTTTCTAGCTGATTAATTTTTCATGGGAAAGGCTTCTAGCCACCCTGAGAATATATCTACCACAAATAAAGCATACTCAACCCCCCCCCCAAATGTGGCATTTGTATGTGTCCGATCTGTATGCACTGGAAAGGGTATAGGGGTTTGGATGTAGACTTCTGAGATGTCTTTTCTGTCTTTCCCGGGTTGCAGCAGGCACAGACAATGCATCCCCTTGTGTAGTTTGCGGCCACTGTTGAAAAACCTGGTGCATGGTAATATTGTCTCACAAGATTGTGCATCTTCATTTTTGATTGGTGGGTGGTGTCATGAGCCCATCTGGCTACCATGGCGTAGAGGGCCCTTGTAAGGCACGGTTTTCCTTTTTGTAGCATCAGATGTTTTTCATCCCGCCTGGCTCTGTCCTGGATCCACTTCTCCTTTTCTTCTTTGGATGCCTGCTTCTGGAGGGCAAGAACCAAGTTCTCCCAAGATTGTTCATCCGGTCCGTCTTTCCATATTTCAGGGTTTGTTAGAGAACATAAATGAGATGTTTCTGTGGCAAGTGGTTGTATTGCTGCCTCTTCTTTGAGGTTCCCCCAGTGTGTGCCTTAACCTTTAACTGCAACTCTTTCTGGCATTAAAAAGGACCCCGTCAATTCTTGTATGGCTTTATAGTGTCTTACAGGGGTTCCATTAGCCGTGATGAAGTCTCTTGCCCTCCAGATTGGTCCATAGTCTTGGGAGGTCCCATGAGCATAACAGGATCTGTATAAATGCTTGCTTTCTTTTGGGCAGCCATTCTGCATGCTTCTGACGCGCCCCCTGGGCCATGTTGGGCAGCGTTGCGCACGCGGGGAATACCCGGAGCCGGATCTGATAGGGGTAGTAGTCCTCGTGGCGGTGACCCGGTCCGTGCCCAGGGTGTCAAACCAAGTGGCAGAACTTAGAATAAGATGTTATATTGTTCGACTACGCCACCCGTGGATTGCGGTCAGTGGGGACCGCCGCTGCACTGCAGACCGCTGAGGCTGATGTTATTTGTGCAGCTGAGAGTGGGATGACTCCCCACGGGAGGAGTATCGCCTCAGGGCAGCTATTGTGGAGATGATGATGGGAGTGATGGTGTGGGTGTCCCAGTACTGATGGTGCAGGTGCGGCGATGAAACACAGAGGCTTGAAATGCAGTTTCCAAAGCTTTACTCACTGTTGGTGTTCAGATCACTTCGGCCAAGAGTGACCACCCGAGCCGTGCTGCGTTCACCAGGGGAGGGACCCGGTCAACTCCCAGGCAATTCCGGAGTGTGGTTCAGGGCTTCCCTCTCTTTCCTTTCTCTGGCCGTCCCCACCAGGGACCCACCTTTGTCCAGCTCCCTCGGGCCTTCTGGTGGCGAAACCTTTCCCGGTTTCCCTGACCCTATCCGGTATGCCTTCCTGGTGGATATGGTGAGGGGTCGCGCCAAGACTTGACCACGACCTCCGGTGCCTGGCTAAGGATAATTGGCCTCCACCAGTTTGGGATCCGGTACCCTGTTCTGCCAACCCTTCTCCCGTTATTCCGTGGGATCTTAGGGTTCCCTCCTCTCTTGCGTCTCTGGGCCTTTCTTGGTGTTTCTTGCCTCCTTTCTCTTTCTGCTGTCTCAGGCCTCCACTCCAGGCTTGCCTCTGGAGCTGGGCCCAGACTGAGCCACAGCTCCCTGTCAGCCCTCTCTGGCTGAGCTCCTCTCTCAACTGAACCGGACTGGACTGCACTCCGATCTAAGATGGTGCCCACCTTATATACTCCCTTCTGACACCCGAGCCCAGGTGACCAGCACCCAATGGGCTCCTACCTATGCCCAGAGTCCCTCCCCTGTCTACTCCTACACCACTGAGATATTCCTCCCCCCCTCCCACTCCAGCCAGGGACAGACGCTGTCGTACCTGCACATCTATCTGGTGGGAGTACCGTTGATCTGTCCCCCGGAAATGGGGTGAGTGTAGTGTATGCAGCTTACTGAGCCCCGGTCCACATTCCATCCTTCCCCGGGAGTGGAATACCACACCTCTGGTTCGAGGTGCAATACCCCTGTAGCAGCCGAGTCCTCGGGGTGCTACATTCCCCCCTGGTAAATCACAGCACGTCCTCGGGCTGGAAAAGAGTAAAACAATTTAGACATACAAAATTTTTAAAGTGTACACTTGCATATAAGATATATCAACTTTTCAATCATCCCCTGATGGGAGGTCCTTTTCTCTTTAACGTTACTGGTCAAAACTACCGGAACTCTTTTAGCATATGACACATTATTAAACATCACAGGTAACTTTTACATTATTATACTAGCAGCATTTAAACTTTCAATATAAAACTTTTTTAAGTAAAACATTCTCATATAAAACGTTCTTCACAAACACATTCTTGATCTCTGGCCACGGCGCAACTTGTGACCAGGTAAAGTGCAACAGTCACTAATTCCGCGGTAGAAAAACAGTTCTTATAAAACCAGTAAGGGGCGCTTAAGGAAGCGCAACTATTTACAGGATGGCCGCTCTCAGTCCTCGGCCAGTGGGAATAGGGGAATGGCTGCTCACAGTCCTCAGCCTGGTTAGGGATTAGGGGCACACAGGTAACAGTTCACACAATCAACAATTTCACGACAGTTCTTGTACCCCGACGGGTAACTATATACAATTCTTTGTTCACGCTACTTCCCTTCAGTAGCTATGTCCTTTCCGTGCTCCCTCCTGAGGGTAGTCTTCAGACCCGTCCGGGTCCTCTTGGCTTTCCTCATACTGCAACTCCTCCTCAGTTAGCCGGTGTACGTGAAGGGCGTACGGTCCTTTGGCACACTTATGCCGGGCGAAGGTGACCACGTCACCCGGGTAGAGATCACGTCCACGGTGTCCTTCAGGTAGGTGGCTCTCGACATCCCTGCGGGTAACAAAGACGTCGCCGGGAGTTCGGTGGTCCCGGATAAAGCCCCAGCCATGCTCTAGCTGGAACTTTATTACGGTCCCGTCGGTGCGGGGACCGTGGGCTCTTCGGGGGTCTTGTCGGGCCCTGCGCTTCTGTTCCGCGCTTCGGGCCTGCAGCTGTTCCTCGCGGATCCGCCTCTCTCGCCGTTCTCTTCCAAAGACCTCCAGCTGTTGACGGCAGCACTCCTCACGCCGGGCTGCGTCTGCCCGGGTCTCCTGGGTGAACCCCATGAGGTTCTCACCGGTCGGATCCCATTCAAATTGGGCGTCCTCTAACGGGAGCGGAATAATTTTGGCGTGCGCCGGAGCCGGGATCAGGGGCTCACACAGGGGCCGTTCCCTCCGGAGCCGGGGGTTGACGTACTCCGGTGGCCACTCGAAGGGCAGCCCGTCTGGGCTAGTATGCTGCGAGAAGAGATCTGCGCCCAGGGGTGGCACTGTGGAGGCAGAGGGCGCGGTGGGGACCGCGGCGCCTGGGGGTACTCGGCCTTGCGTCCAGGCCGGAGGCATCCTATTTGGGTCTAGGAATGGCACCTTTGGGGAAGAGGGCACTGGAGGGACAGCGGCGCCCGGGTTCACCAGGCCTTGCGACCAGGCCGGTGGCACTTCCTGCTTCGCCGCGCTCAGGGTCAAGGGGCGTGGCGCGGAAGAGGGCGTGACCGCGGCTCCTGCCGCTTGAGGCCTAGTTGGGAGCAGTGGCGGTGCGGCAACGGGCGCGGTGAGTAGGACTTCGGGCTCTGCGACGGGGAGCTGGGGCAGGCTTACGGCTACTGGGCTCGGGGTAGTGACGTCCCCATTACCTGCTTCCATCCTTGCAGCTCCCTCCGCGGCGTCGTCTCCGGCCTTCGTCCTTCCTGTACCATCCTCAGAGGCGGACATGCTCCTTGTTGCAGGTGGCGCCTCCTGCTGGCGGATCCCAGCCTGCCGGGCCATCTCCCTTCTCCACTCAGCCAGCGCATCCTGCTGTGCCCGGGCCATCCTCCGGTCCAAGTCCTCCAGCGCAGCCTGTGCACGCTCCGGATCTCTGGGGAGCTGTGCCAGGATCTCCACTAGGCTGTCTGGCGGTGCGGCCTGCAGCAGGCTCCGGACCACGGTGTTGGCACTGCTGGACGCTTCCTCCATTCCCGGGTGCGGTCTGTCCAGACTCCTCCAGGCCGCACCCAGCCCCTCAGTTTTGTTCCCTATCCGCCCCCATTGGGAGTGGTCCTGGGGCAACTTAGTGACAGTCAGTTTCAGGGGCAGACCCCCCACTCTGATGGACATCTCCATTGTTGTAGTCTCAGCTGATGGGGGCGGTCCCCTCCCTTGGCGCCACTCTGGGACCATGCCCACGATGGGAGGTGGTCTCTTGCCACCCTCTGGCACGCCCATAATGGCGTCCGCTCTGCCAGGGCGGGAAACCGTCTCAGATGGCGGGAATCATCTCCTGATGGCGGGAAACTCCGCGGATGACGGGCAAAGGCTGCAGATGGCGGGTAAACGGCGAGAAACGACCCGACCTGGCGCCCGATGGCGGGAATCCTCTGGAATTGGCGGGAGGCTTCTTCTTACGGTACATGTGAACTTTTCTTCAGGCACGCAGTACTCGGTGGTTGCGGGCACGGAATCCTGCCGACTACGTCAAAGTTGACGCGCCCCCTGGGCCATGTTGGGCAGCGTTGCGCACGCGGGGAATACCCGGAGCCGGATCTGATAGGGGTAGTAGTCCTCGTGGCGGTGACCCGGTCCATGCCCAGGGTGTCAAACCAAGTGGCAGAACTTAGAATAAGATGTTATATTGTTCGACTACGCCACCCGTGGATTGCGGTCAGTGGGGACCGCCGCTGCACTGCAGACCGCTGAGGCTGATGTTATTTGTGCAGCTGAGAGTGGGATGACTCCCCACGGGAGGAGTATCGCCTCAGGGCAGCTATTGTGGAGATGATGATGGGAGTGATGGTGTGGGTGTCCCAGTACTGATGGTGCAGGTGCGGCGATGAAACACAGAGGCTTGAAATGCAGTTTCCAAAGCTTTACTCACTGTTGGTGTTCAGATCACTTCGGCCAAGAGTGACCACCCGAGCCGTGCTGCGTTCACCAGGGGAGGGACCCGGTCAACTCCCAGGCAATTCCGGAGTGTGGTTCAGGGCTTCCCTCTCTTTCCTTTCTCTGGCCGTCCCCACCAGGGACCCACCTTTGTCCAGCTCCCTCGGGCCTTCTGGTGGTGAAACCTTTCCCGGTTTCCCTGACCCTATCCGGTATGCCTTCCTGGTGGATATGGTGAGGGGTCGCGCCAAGACTTGACCACGACCTCCGGTTCCTAGCTAAGGATAATTGGCCTCCACCAGTTTGGGATTCGGTACCCTGTTCTGCCAACCCTTCACCTGTTATTCCGTGGGATCTTAGGGTTCCCTCCTCTCTTGCGTCTCTGGGCCTTTCTTGGTGTTTCTTGCCTCCTTTCTCTTTCTGCTGTCTCAGGCCTCCACTCCAGGCTTGCCTCTGGAGCTGGGCCCAGACTGAGCCACAGCTCCCTGTCAGCCCTCTCTGGCTGAGCTCCTCTCTCAACTGAACCGGACTGGACTGCACTCCGATCTAAGATGGTGCCCACCTTATATACTCCCTTCTGACACCCGAGCCCAGGTGACCAGCACCCAATGGGCTCCTACCTATGCCCAGAGTCCCTCCCCTGTCTACTCCTACACCACTGAGATATTCCTCCCCCCCTCCCACTCCAGCCAGGGACAGACGCTGTCGTACCTGCACATCTATCTGGTGGGAGTACCGTTGATCTGTCCCCCGGAAATGGGGTGAGTGTAGTGTATGCAGCTTACTGAGCCCCGGTCCACATTCCATCCTTCCCCGGGAGTGGAATACCACACCTCTGGTTCGAGGTGCAATACCCCTGTAGCAGCCGAGTCCTCGGGGTGCTACACTTCCTTCAAGGCAAGCAGTTCTGCCTCCTGTGCAGACAGGGATGCAGGCAGCGGTTGTTCTAATAGCATAGTATCTTCTTTGACCACTGCCATACCTGCGTGGAAACAGCCCTCTTAGTCTGCATATCTTGTCCACAAAGAGAGTCAGGTCAGGGTTTTTAAGAGGCACATCTGTGACAGAGTCAAATCTGGAGTTATCTTGCCTCATGAGAGCAAGGAGATCATGCTGGGCCATTTCAGAGTTGACTAACTCTTCCATCAGGGTGGAAACAACTTCCTTTTCCAGCATCTATCTCTTCCATGAGCATGTCAGAGATGTGATCGTCCCCCTTCATAGATGTAGGAGGGTAGCTGGGTTAAGGGAATCACACCTGGAGATAGAGACATTGTCTGGGAGCAGAGGTGAGCATTGTAGGTGTAGGTGTAGAACTGCAGATAGATTTATAGGCTGTTTGTGGGCCACAATAGCAGTGATGTCATGAGGTGTCATTATCTTCAATCTGTGGCCTAGAATGATGTCAGATATCTTGTCCAGGAACAGGTGGGTTGTAGACACAGCTTTCATACAGGTTGGTGCTCCATCGGCAACAGGGTCTAGCCTGGCAGAGTAGTACCCAAGTGGGAGCTGTCTTCCTCCATGAGCTTGTGTCAGGACTCTAGTTGCATGTTCTCTTTTCTACATTACAAACAGGCTTCTCGTAGTCCATTAGCCCTAGGGCAGGAGAAGACGCGATTGTTTAATTTAGTATGTAGAATCCATCAATGGCTTCCTTGGTTAGACAGAAAGGGATATCCTTGAGGCAGTGATACAGGGGTTGCTTGTGTATGGAGGCATCGAAGATCCAAGGACGGCAGTGGGATACAAGTCCAAGGAAGGACTGGAGTTGTATTGGATTTGTTGGCAGAGGTATGATCTTCATGGCTGTCTTCCTATCTTCATTGAGATGTTTAGTCTGATGTGAGATACAATGTCCTAAGAACACAACCTTATCCTGGCAGAATTGCAACTTGTCTCTGGATGCCTTACAGCCATTGTGTGCCCAGTAGAGATGAGCAAACATGTTTGGAAAATGTTCGGTGTTTTTCAAAGTTGGCATGAACAATTCATATTTGGATTCGTGCTTGAACCCCCAAGCGTTTTTCTCAAAATCAGCAAAAGTCAAGCACGAACCCATAGATCAATAGTTTCCCATACTGTCATCTGCGTCACAGAGTGGGAAACAGGGGCTTTGATTTGTGGTAACATAGTTACAGCACTACGGGATGCTGCTGTCAGATGTCAGAGTGATCCTACAGCTGTCACAGTGACCCATGATAAAAAGCTTACCTCGGGAGGCAGGCGCCGGCTGATGGGACTACTTCTACCATCAGCTGTCATTGGCTCTCACTGTTAACAGCAAGCGCAAGCACCGCTGATGAGGAGAGTAGTCTCATCAGCTGGCGCTTGTGCAGTGAAAGTAAAACAAAGTGTAAGCTAATAAATAATTATTTAAATAAAAAAATATATATATATTATACTCACCTACACCTAATCGCTGATGGTCTTGTCCCCTGTAAAAAATAAAAAAACACTATCTACTCAACATAACACCTAATCCTCGATACTCATGTCATCTGTAATAAAAAATAAATAAACTATCATATTCCTCACCTATCCGCCGTAGTCCACATAAACCAGATTGTCCCATGCAGATCTGATCATTGATAGAACAGCCACATCCGAAAATGTGCCTGTGTTATCTGGCAGCTGGTGATACACTGACAGGAGCATCATCACTCCTGCAGTGTATCGCGATGAGCTGCCATGAGAGGGGTCACACGAGTTCATCAGCATTCTCACGCAGTGCTGGTGCTGTGAGGTCACAGAAGTTCATCCACTGATGAACTCAAGTGACCTGTCTCATGGCAGCTCAGTGCTGTACACTGGAGGAGCGATGAGGCTCCTGTCAGTGTATAGCTGGCTGCTGGATAAAGCATTCACATCAGTGACTGCTGATATGACTGTTCTATCAATGATCTGATCGCTGTGGGACAATCTGGATTATTTCATCAGGTTGGACAGGTGAGTATTATGTTTCTTTATTATTTTATTTTTGTTACAGGAATTCAGGGCTGCCACCAGGAATTTCAGGGTCCCATACTGGCAAAATTTTCAGGCCCCCCTGAGGCTCCACCCAGGCTTCTCCTCACCTCCCAAACCTTCCACAGTCCTACCATTCACTTGGAAAAACTCCACTTCTGCACCACATCCTCACCAATCACACATTAAGAACAGGGACACACTGCTGTATTTTTCATGTGAGGATGGCATGGTAAACCTCATATTGGCTGGCACTTCTCCTGACCTGAGCTTGACAGCTGCATAGAAATACATCACGCTGTCATGCTCAGGTCAGGGGAGCTGCCAGCCAGTCCGTTCAATGTGATGAGATCATCGCACGAGTTATCTGGCAGTGTGTCAATGCCCTAACAGTTCCCATCAAACACAATATCAAATGTTTTAAACATTTCTTATAATACCCAATACTCTTTTTAGGCATATTTTTCTTTATTTTTCTTTAAGGGAATATGTCACATACATTTTTTTAAAATGAACAATAATATCACATACAAGTGACAAATACTGTCACACTGTGACCAGATGACATATTACCACCACTTAGTGACCAAATAATACCACATACAAGGGACAAATACCGCCACACCGTGACCAGATCGCATATTACCATCACATAATGCTAACGGAGCATGCACAGATTGAGATCTCAGCTCATCATTGATCAGTATACCAGCGCCATTATAACAATGCCTATAGTTTAATATATATAATCCTGATTAACATGTATCTTCCTGGGAACCGCTCACTTTCACATTTGCATAAAGTGAGCTGTTAAAGTTTCGGAGAGTAATTACAGATACTGCTCACTGTATAGTGAGACGTGACCACGCCCCAATGGCTGAAAGCGAGCAGCTACAAGGAGCATATTAGTTAATTTCTTCCCAGTTGCTGAGGTTTCAGTAAGATGACCAGCAGCATTATAATGCTATTTCCTGCAGATTAACCCCATAGCTGCAGGTAAATCACATTTTTTGAGCATGCTAGGTTCCCTTTAATGATCGTTCTTTGGACACAGAATGCTTGTTGGCCTGGGTAAACATGCCAGCAAACATCCGCTAGTTGACTTTCAAGTAGCCAATAGGTGGTCTTTTAAAGAGCTATTCTCAAGTCTGAAAGTTATGCTCTATCCAAGGCCCATACTGATCCTGAGAAATAGGGCTCTTCACCCATGTGATTGGAGCAGTGGTCGATCATGCGCACTTCTGCTCCATTCATTCTTAATGGGACAGCTGGAGAACAGCCAAGTGTTGTGCTCGGCTTACCTTCAGCATGTCCTTAAGAATGAATGGAGCAGAAGTGCTCATGAGCGATCTCTCCTACATTCACATATACACTACCATTCAAAAGTTTTGGGTCACCCAGACAATTTTGTTTTTTCCATGAAAACTCATACTTTTATTCATCAAATACGTTGCAAAATGAATAGAAAAGATAGTCCAGACATTGACAAGTTTAGAAATAATGATTTGTATTTGAAAGAATAATTTTCTCCTTCAAACTTTGCTTTCGTCAAAGAATTCTCCCTTTGCAGCAATTACAGTATTGAAGCTGGCATTCTAGCTGTTAATTTGCTGAGGTAATCTTGAGAAATTTCACCCCATGCTTCCTGAAGCCCCTCCCACAAGTTGGATTGGCTTGATGGGCACTATTTGCGCACCATCTGGTCAAGCTGCTCCCACAACAGCTCAATGGGGTTGAGATCTGGTGACTGCGCTGGCCACTCCATTACAGATAGTATACCAGCTGCCTGCTTCTTCCCTAAATAGTTCATGCATAATTTGGAGGTGTGCTTTGGGTCATTGTCTTGTTGTAGTATAAAATTGTCTCCAATCAAGCGCTGTCCACAGGGTATGGCATAGCGTTGCAAAATGGAGTGATAGCCTTCCTTATTCAAAATGCTTTTTACCTTGCACAAATCTCCCACTTTACCAGCACCAAAGCAACCCCAGACCATCACATTACCTCCACCATGCTTGACAGATGGCGTCAGGCACTCTTCCAGCATCTTTTCAGTTGTTCTGTGTCTCACAAATGTACTTCTGTGTGACTCAAACACCTCAAACTTTAATTCATCTGTCCATAAAACTTTTTTCCAATCTTTCTCTGTCCAATGTCTGTGTTCTTTTGCCCATATTAATCTTTTCCTTTTATTAGCCAGTCACAGATATGGCTTTTTTTTTGCCACTTTGCCCTGAAGGCCAGCATCGCCTCTTCACTGTAGACATTGACACTGGCGTTTTGCGTGTACTATTTAATGAAGCTGCCAGTTGAGGAGCTGTGAGGCGTTGATTTCTTAAACTAGAGACGCTAATGTACTTGTCTTGTTGCTCAGTTGTGCAGCGTGGCCTCCCACTTCTCTTTCTACTCTGGTTATAGCCTGTTTGTGCTCTCTTCTGAAGGGAGCAGTTCACAACGTTGTAGGAAATCTTTAGTCGCTTGGCAATTTCTCTCATGGAATAGCCTTCATTTCTAAAAACAAGAATAGACTGTCAAGTTTCACATGAAAGTTCTCTTTTTCTGGCCATTTTGAGAGTTTCATAGAACAAAGAAATGTAATGCTCCAGATTCTCAACTAGCTCAATGGAAGGTCAATTTCCTTGCTTCTCAATTCAGCCAAACCATTTTCAGCTGGGCCAACATACTTGTGCAACGGTTTTCTAGGGTTTTCTAAACATCCATTAGCCTTCTTACACAGTTAGCATACAAAATGCACCATTAAAACACTGGAGTGGTGGTTGTTGGAAATGGGCCTCTATACACCTATGTAGATATTGCAATTAAAACAAGATGTTTGCAGCTAGAATAGTCATTTACCACATTAACAATGAATAGAGTGTATTTCTGATTCATTTAATGTTAGCTTCATTGAGAAAAAATGTGCTTTTCTTTAAAAAATAATGAAATTTCTAAATGACCCCAAACTTTTGAACGGTAGTGTAGCCTTTTATAGCCCTGGTACTGGGAATCTGTGGAGGCCATAGGGGTTGGACCACAATGGTCAGAAAGTTATCACCTCGCCCACATATAAGGTATAACTTTCAAACTTGCCAATACCGCTTTAAAGATCTGAATGAGCCAGTGTAAGGAGACCATTAATGTGCTATTTGAGTGTCAGTGTTTACTGTAGTCCTGTCATTGTACTCATGAACCAGCAGATTCAGAATGAAAAGAAATCCTTCAACTTCGGAGTGTGTGTTGCAAAGCAGTTATATAGCACAGGAAAATGAATAGACAGTAATTGATGATATGTCAATTCCTATACTGCAGCTGGAGCTCTCATCTATGGAAGTCATGGCTGGAGTGGTGCTGTGACAGCTCTGCTCATATTCCTTACTAGATGGTGGCCCGATTCTCACGCATCGGGTATTCTAGAATATGTATGCGGCCGACCGGGCGCAATCAGCAGAACGTTGTTTAAATTTGGCGCCAAAATCGCTGATTGGTCGCGGCCAGCAACCGCGACCAATCAGCAAAACGGTGTTTAAATTTGGCGGCAATATCGGAGATTGGTCGCGGGTGGCGGCCGCGACCACTCAGCGAACTGTGTTAGTGAGAACCAGAGAGCTTGTTTAAATTTGGCGATAAAATCGCAGATTAGTCACGACCGCGACCACTCAGCAAAACGGTGTTTAAATTTGGCGCCAATATCGCTGATTGTTCGCGGCCGGCGGTCGCGACCAATCAGCAGAGCAGGGTTTAAATTTGGCGTGAATAATGCTGATTGGTTGCGGCCGGCGTCCGCGACCAATTAGCAGAGCGGTGTTTAAATTTGGCGCCAATGTCATTGATTGGTTGCGGCCGGCGGTCGCGACCAATCAGCAAAGCGGCCGCGACCAATCAGCAGAGCGGTGTTTAAATTTGGCGCCAAAAACGCAGATTGGTTGTGGCCGGCGGCCTCGACCAATCAGCAGAGCGTTGTTTACATTTTGCACAAATGTCGCTGATTGGTCGCGGTCGGCTGGCGGCCGCGACCAATCAGCAGAGTGTTGTTTAAATTTGGCACCAATCTCACTGATTGGTCGCGGATGGCGGCTGCGACCAATCAGCAGATTGTTGTTTAAATTTGGCACCAATCTCGCTGATTGGTCGCGGCTGGCTTCCGCGACCAATCAGCAGAGAGGTGTTTAAATTTGGCGCCAATCTCGCTGATTGGTCGCGGTCGGCGGTCGCGACCAATCAGCAGAGCAGGGTTTAAATTTGGCGTGAATAATGCTGATTGGTTGCGGCCGGCGTTCGAGACCAATTAGCAGAGCGGTGTTTAAATTTGGCGCCAATGTCGTTGATTGGTTGAGGCCGGCGGTCGCGACCAATCAGCAAAGCGGCCGCGACCAATCAGCAGAGCGGTGTTTAAATTTGGCGCCAAAAACGCAGATTGGTTGTGGCCGGCGGCCTCGACCAATCAGCAGAGCGTTGTTTACATTTTGCACAAATGTCGCTGATTGGTCGCGGTCGGCTGGCGGCCGCGACCAATCAGCAGAGTGTTGTTTAAATTTGGCACCAATCTCGCTGATTGGTCGCGGCTGGCGGCTGCGACCAATCAGCAGATTGTTGTTTAAATTTGGCACCAATCTTGCTGATTGGTCGCGGCTGGCGGCCGCGACCAATCAGCAGAGCGGTGTTTAAATTGGACGCCAATCTCGCTGATTGGTCGCGGTCGGCCGGCGGCTGCGACCAATCAGCAGAGCGTTGTTTAAATTTGGCACTAATCGCGCTGATTGGTCCCAGCCGTCGGATGCGGCCAATCAGCAGAGTGGCGTTTAAATTTGCCGCCCATATCGCTGATTGGCCGCGTCCGGCGGCTGCGACCAATCAGCGTCGTATTAGCGAGGACCGGCGCTGCCTGTGCGGGTACTTTCGCTGCGAGCAGCTGGGAGATGAGCGGCTGCTCGCAGCAGAAGCATCCTGACCGGCGGCGCCGCTCCCCGGTCCTCCGTTCACACTTGTCGGGAGATCAGCGATCCGAGCCGCTGATCTCCCGACGTTAGCCGCATGGAGGTCAGCGGCGCCGCAGGTCGGGGTAGTTCAGCTGCTAGCGCTCTCATCTCCCGGCTGACCTCCATCCGGCAGATGTGCCGCTAACGGCCGCCATCTTTTTTCTGAAATCCCGCGTCACTGATTGGCTGTGGCCGGACCAATGAGCGTCGCGGGATTTCCTGGACAGACAGCGGCCGGACCAATGAGCGACGCTGAATTTCCTGGACAGACAGACAGACAGAAAGACAGACAGAAAGAAAGACAGACAGACAGATGGGATAAGACAATTATATATATAGATAAACAAAGCCTTACATGTGCACTTGTGCTGTTCTTCAGATTCCCTGCTCCTAGGTCACAAGCAACAGGGTGTAAATTAACATAGTTTGATGAGCATTATCTCCCAGTGGGGGGTGGGTGGGAGTCCATAAGGTCACTGCAAGGTGAGCCAGGCGGAGACATTCAGGAAGAGGCAGTGTGTAGAAACAACAATGAGTCCCCCCAGATGCCGCACTTCAGACTGCTTTTATCTTCTATACGCCTCCCGACTCCAACTTTCACAGGCTGTAAAGCTGCTGCTTCTGCCATGACTTCTTGATCAGTGAAAGGTGAAGGAGCAGCTCCAGCATTGAAAGATCACAGGACACTGACTGGGCTTCACTGTGCCCCCTGGACATGGATGACCACACTAAGTGCAGAGAAGTATAACTGCAGTGCGGTGGCAGCAATAGGTGGATTGGGGTCAGTGCACAGAAGCCAAAGAGGAGGAGGAGGGGGGCCCCTGACTGGGTGAGACATACTGCCAGCATGCCTCACCCAATCCGAGCCCCCTTCTGTACTTCTTCTCACCGGGGCCCATACAGAAGTAAGGGCAGTAATGTCCTGATGGTGGCCCTGATGGTAGTAATGGAAGAAATTAGATTTCTTACTGTGGATGAGGCCTGTATACAGCAGAATATATGGGCCAAAAAATTTCAAACTGAGATGTGGTCTACTGTATCACGTAAGCAACAAAAGAAATTAGATTTTTTACTGTGGATGAGGCCTGTGCACAGCAGAACATATGCACCAGAAAATTACAAGTTGAGATGTGACCTGCTGTATCATGTTAGTAAAAGAAGAAATTAGATTTTTTACTGTGAACGAAGCCGGCATACAACAGAATATATGCGCCAGAAAACTACAAGCTGAGATGTGGCTTGCTGAATCACATTAATAACAGAAGAAATTAGATTTTTTTTACTGTGGACGAGCTCTGGATACAGATGAATTTCACTGCCAGAAAATCACAAGCTGAGATGTGGCCTGATGTATCACATTAGTAAGAGAAGAAATTAGATTTTTTTACTGTGGATGAGGCCTGTATACAGCAGTATATATGCAAAATTTCAAGCTGAGATGTGGCCTGCTGTTTCAAGTTAGTAACAGAAAAAAATAGATTTTTTTTTACTGTAGATGAGCTCTGCATACAGCTGAATTTCACTGCAAAAAGAAGTACAAGCTGAGATGTGGACTGCTGTATGTAGCACGGTAGTAACAGAAAAAAATAGAGTTTCAATGGTGTACTCTTGTATGCAGCACAATATCAGCAATGGACAACAGAGTTCTGTGATAAAATGTGGCCTGCTGTCTCTGTTTGGACCAAACTAATAGCAAAAAAAGATTGATCTGCTGGAAGGTTGATTTCACACTCATGCAGGATCCTATCTATCTAAACTATCTGACTTAGAAGCAATCTCCTAGCTAACTGTCCCAAATCTCTCAGTATCCAGGAGCAGCATCAGGAGTAGCCTCCCTGCGCTGTTACACAGACAAAATGGTGGTAAAACAACATTTCCTCTCTTTATATGGAGAGGGACATGTGACTTCAGCAGACAATGAGAAATCCCTTGTGTCTGGACGTTGTGGATGGTTCCTGCTCCCTGATGGGCTTGCCGGAATCTGCACACATTAAGTTAAAAAAGAAAAAGATTGGCAGCCTGCCACTACTCTGAACGCTCCCACCTCCTCCCCTCATCAAACACGCCCCCCCGCTCATCATACTACACCACTACCCTAGCCAAAGTCCTAATAAATACGGTAATGGAAATGCGATCATTTGGGGTTGGAGTTCATGTCAGCCTAGTATTGGCAGCTGACATGAAGCCCAGGTTAGTAATGGAGAGGTGTCTATAAAAATTGTAAGAAAACACACCAAACACCCAGAATAAAGTTATTTATTTGAAATAATGACACAGTCCTTTAAGATTTTTAATTAACCAAAACAATTATATTTACCTAACGCCTAATCCACAGAAGCCTATTTCTCTTGTATCAAAAATAGAATAATAAAGAAACATAATACCTGTCTGGCCTGATGAAATAATACAGATTGTCCCATGGCGATTGGCTCATTGATAGAAAAGTCACATCAGCAGTCACTAATGAGACTGCTATATCCAACAACCGGCTATGCACTGACAGGAGCGTCATTGCTTCAGCAATGTATAGCACTGAGCTTCTGTGAGAAAGGTCACTTGAGTTCATCAGCTGATGAACTTCTGTGACCTCACTTACGACACCAGCGCTGCGTGAGAATTTTCTCACGCAGTGCTGGTGCCGTGAGGTCACAGAAGTTCATCAGCTGATGAACCCAAGTGACGTCTCTCATGGCAGCTCATTGCGATACACTGCAGGAGCAATGATGCTGCTGTCAGTGTACTGCCGGCTGCCAGATAGCACAGTGACATCTTCTGATGTCTCTGTTCTATCAATGATCAGATCTACGAGGCACAATCTGGATTACTTGGATTATGGCGGATATGGTGACATGGGTATCGGGGATTAGCCATTAAGGTGAGTATATGTTGTTTTTTTCTTTTTTTTACAGGGGACAAGGCCACTGGCGATTAGGTGTAGGTGAGTAAGATGTGTTTTTTATTTAAATAATTATTTATTAATTTTAACTTTTTTCACTTTCACTGCAGACGCGCCAGCTGATGAGACTACTCTTCTCATCAGTGGTGCTTGCGTTCGCTTTTAACAGTGAGAGCGGGTGCTGGCTTATGGAAAAAGTAGTCCCGTCAGCTGGCGCCTGTCACCCGCGGTAAGCTTTTTACCGCAGGTCACCGTGACTCCTGTGGGATCACGCTGATATCTGAAAGCGTAATCCTGCAGTGCTGTGACAGGCCCCTGTGCTGAAAGACCCTGTTTCCTTTGCTGTAATGCAGATGACAGTATGGGAAACTACTGATCTTTGGGTTCAGGCTCGTTTTCCCAAACACTAACCTTTTTTTGATGATCGGGTTTAGTCGACGAACCTGAGCATCAAAACGTTCACTCATCTCTAGTGACAAGAACTGGAGCAATGACATTGAATCTTTCTGGGCTTCTTCTTCGGAATCTGAACGCTGTAGAAGGTCATCAACATATTACAGGCGCGTGACTGTGGGATGTGTAATTTTCCAGGGCTCCAGGACAGTGGTCATGGCTTGGCTAAACATGGAGGGGTTGTTCTGGGCTCCTTGAGGCATCACAATCCATGTGTACTGTTGGCTCTCATATGTGAAGGCAAACAGATATCGACTGTCAGGATGTAATGAAACACTGAAGAAGGCATTGGTCAAATCAATCACCGTGAACCATGGGGAAGTAGACGGGATGGATGATAGAAGAGTGTGTGAGTTTGGCACAATCAAGGTGTCCAGTACCATGGTTTCATTGACTGCATGCAAATCTTGTACCATGCGGAACTTGGTGGGTTGACCCTTTGGTGTTTTCTTCTTCACCGGAAACAATGGGGTATGGCACAGTGATTTGTGGGGATGACAGCTCCATTCCTGAGGTAGATTTTGAGTTGTTGGGTGATAGCAGCAGATTGTGGAATGAAAAGTGGGTACTGGGGTTTCCGTGATAACAGAGGTCCTGGCTTAAGTTTTACTTCCACTAGGAGTCTTCCAATATCTTCTGGGCCTTGTGTCCATAGGTTACTCGGGACTTGTGCCATCCACTGGGTCAACAGGTGTGTCATGTAGCGAGAAGAGGCCGTACTTTTCAGCTGAGTGTTCCTGTGATAGTGGAGTGGTCAGAGTCACAATTGCATCCTCATGAAATCGAATATTGGCCTGGATTTTTGCCAGTAGATCTGATCCCAGTAGGTTTACGGGGCAGGTTGTGGAAACAACAAACTGGGATAACATACTCTGCATAGGCTGTAGTCCTATGTGTAGGGTTTTGATTATTGGGGTGTACCGGGTGGTTCCATCCATTCCCACACAAGGCACCACTTCATCAGTGAGATAATCTGGGTCTGGCAGGTCAGCATTCTTTATTACACTTCTGGCTGCACCGGTATCCACCAGGAAACTGAGAGGTTTGCCTATGTCCTATTGTGGGTTGAGTCTGGGATCCCTAAGTTTGGTGCAGCTGCTCTCCAGGACCCTTCCTTTGAGGGGCTAAGCGGCAATTCCTCTTCATTAGAGATGAGCGTTGTTCGACTTGAACTGTTCGCCAATCTCAAATTCGAGCTGTTTTGGGCCGTGTTCGAGCCGTTCGGCGAACACGAACAATTTGAGAATTTGAGAAAAATTCGGCTGTTCGAGGTTATGTTCGATAACTGTTCGTGCACCAAAATCATAACTGGATTTTTTCTCAGTAATGATGAAAATTAATGTTAATACGCAGTTTGAGTGTACAGCGGGGTGGGGGTAGGGGCAGGGGATGGATCTCTGCAGGAACAATGAAGATATCCATTTTTTTTTTCTCTTTCCCGCATTTACAGTGGGGAGGTGCAATCTGTCAGCCTATCAGCAGCGCACACACGGAGCGAAGTGCTTTTTTTCACACAAGCAAGGGCATGTGTCATTGGCAGTGTATGTCACATGTCCTTGCCCTATAAGACCAAGCCATTTTCCCCGTCGCCACCATTTTTTCACTGCTGCAGCTGCGTGTTAGACGGCACCGCTGTTGCTGTGTGCGCTATACCTTGTTAATTTCAAGCCAATTTTCGCACAAATCTACAGATAGCTTGGGAGTAGGGAATAGTTGTGATTGCAGTCCTTTTAAGGACTAGGTTACAGCATTTCCTACGACTTTTATCAGGCAGGTCTGTGCTCTTAAATAGATAGATTGTGGGAGTAAAGACTAATTGTAATTGGAGTCCTTTTCAGGACTAGGTTACATCAGTTCCTATCAGTTTTTGCCAGGCAGGTCTGTGCCAGTGCTGTGCAAGTTTTTTCACAGCATTTGGCTGAATCTAGCAAAGCTAATCCTTTTTGGCCTATTGCAGAGTGTGTTAGTCAGTGGAGTAGCCTATCTGTGTTGCAAGATATACCACCTGTGTATAGAATACCAATTTTTTTACTGCACCTAGTGAAGTAAAATCTTTTGGGCATAGCATCATTCTATTAGTCCATCTATACTGACCTCCATCAGGTTGCAAATTGAAATTAATTTTTTTCTGCATCTACCTCTGAAAAAATATTGGGCTTCTAGCTGTGTGTGGGACTTGTTGTATTAGTCCATCTATACTGACCTCCATCAGGTTTCAAACTGAATATATTTTTTTCTGCATCTACCTCTGAAAAAAATTGGGCTTCTAGCTGTGTGTGGGACTTGTTGTATTAGTCCATCTATACAGACCTCCATCAGGTTGCAAACTGAATATATTTTTTTCTGCATCTACCTCTGAAAAAATATTGGGCTTCTAGCTGTGTGTGGGACTTGTTGTATTAGTCCATCTGTACTGACCTCCATCAGGTTGCAAACTGAATATATTTTTTTCTGCATCTACCTCTGAAAAAATATTGGGCTTCTAGCTGTGTGTGGGACTTGTTCTATTAATCTATCTATACAGACCTCCATCAGGTTGCAAACTGAATATATTTTTTTCTGCATCTACCTCTGAAAAAATATTGGGCTTCTAGCTGTGTGTGGGACTTGTTGTATTAGTCCATCTATACTGACCTCCATCAGGTTGCAAACTGATTATATTTTTTTCTGCATCTACCTCTGAAAAAATATTGGGCTTCTAGCTGTGTGTGGGAATTGTTCTATTAATCCATCTATACAGACCTCCATCAGGTTGCAAACTGAATATATTTTTTTCTGCATCTACCTCTGAAAAAATATTATATTGGGCTTCTAGCTGTGTGTGGGACTTGTTGTATTAGTCCATCTATACTGACCTCCATCAGGTTGCAAACTGAATATATTTTTTTCTGCATCTACCTCTGAAAAAATATTGGGCTTCTAGCTGTGTGTGGGACTTGTTCTATTAATCCATCTATACAGACCTCCATCAGGTTGCAAACTGAATATATTTTTTTCTGCATCTACCTCTGAAAAAATATTGGGCTTCTAGCTGTGTGTGGGACTTGTTGTATTAGTCCATATATACTGACCTCCATCAGGTTGCAAACTGAATATATTTTTTTCTGCATCTACCTCTGAAAAAATATTGGGCTTTTAGCTGTGTGTGGGACTTGTTCTATTAATCCATCTATACAGACCTCCATCAGGTTGCAAACTGAATATATTTTTTTCTGCATCTACCTCTGAAAAAATATTTGGCCTTCTAGCAGTGTGTGGGACTTTCTCTATTAGTCCATCTATACTGACCTCCATCAGGTTGCAAATTGAATATAATTTTTTTCTGCATCTAACCCAGCCAATAGTTTTGGCCTAATACCACAGTTTTTCCACTCAGCTCTGCTCGGTTCCCATCCATTGTTTTTTTGTGCAAACAACTCCAGAGTTGTTAATTAGTTAACCACCAAAATGAGAGGAAAAAGGCCTGCTGCTGGTGGAAAGGGGAATAGGCGTGTTGGGAAGGGGAAAAAAGGTTGTGTCCGTGGGGTAGGTGTTAAAGCAACAGTAACATCTGCAGAAGAAAGACCATCTTCCAGCCAAACTAAAATGTCTACTTCTTTTAGCGGACAATGTGATAAGATCCCTTTCTTACGGCCACGCCAATCGCTACAAATTCCAGATGAGGCACAAAAACAGCAGGTGCTTCAACGGATATCAAGTGCTCCTTTAAGTGGGCTCTCCTCCACATCAACTTCAACATCACAAATACTCCAGTCCTCAAAGGTGTCACCCCAATCGCACTTGCTTCCTCACAGCTCCCAAATCTCCAGCTGCCCGTCTGAGTATGAGGTAGAACAGATGGTTGAGTCTGCAGAGCTGTTTACTCATACTATAGCCTGGGAATCAGAGGTCGACTCCAGCGCTTCTGTGAATCCAGACGAGGAAATGATCTGCACTGATGCCCAGAATCTTTATGAGTCGGATCCAGGACCAGACGCAGAAGGTTCTGACCATAATGTAGACCCTCATTCCCAAACTGTAATTCCTGTTGGTGGAGACAATGAGGAAGACGATGATAAGACTCAAATACCTGATTGGAGCGACAACTTTAGTTTTTTGTCAGGGCAGGAACAGGTTGGCTCTGAGGACGACGGGTGTGATAACGCACAGGGTGATGATGATGAGGTTGGAGATCCCACTTACTGTCAACCCACAGTCAGCCAAGAGATGAGGTCAGCAGAGGAGGTGGAGGAAGATGCTAGTGACGACGAGGTCAGGTTGCGCCTTCCTGGACAGAGACGTAGTACTGGAAGCACGTCAACAACTGCATCCTCAAACACAACTCTGCCTCTCACCACAAGTCGTGGTGGCTCTTCAGGTCGCATGGGTGCTAAGCCTTGCATAGCCTGGGCATTTTTTCAGATCGATAAAGATGACCCAACTCGTGTTATCTGTAACATTTGTCAGCAAAAGCTAAGTAAAGGCCAAAAAATACATAGTTTGAGTACTTCATGCATGAACCGGCACATGGACATGAAGCATAAGTTGCAGTGGGAAGCTCAATGTGCTACAATGCGGCCTAGCCGGCTGGGCCAACCACCGTCTGCCATATCTTGTGCATCCGCGGCCTCTTCATCCTCTGTGACTGGGGGGACAGCAGTCACACCTGTTTTGGGGCGCAGACCTGCCACCTCTTTACCCGCAACAGCCAGCGTGATTGGCAGGTCATCATTTTCTTTGGAGGTGGTAACACCAGCTGGTGTTGAGCGCTGTCCGACATCGATAGCACCACCTTTGGATCAAGGCAACCTAACATGTCCGCCTGCATCTTCCTCACAGACCGGCAGTTTGCCGGGGACACCCTTATCAACCCCGTCTAAGCACAATAGCCAGCCCTCGGTCCCTCAGATGTGGACAAGTAAAAGACCATTTCCTCCTAGCCATGAGAAAGCTAAGAGGTTGAATTTCACCATCTGCAAGTTCTTGGCTACAGAAATGCTGCCTTTCCGCCTGGTGGACACAGAGGATTTTCGAGACCTTATGTCCGTCGCAGTGCCCCAGTACCAGATGCCCAGTCGGCACTACTTCTCAAAGAAAGGTGTGCCTGCGCTCCACCAGCATGTCGCACACAACATCACCGCTTCTTTGAGAAACTCTGTGTGTGACAGGGTGCATTTCACCACAGACACTTGGACGAGTAGGCATGGACAGGGGCGTTACATGTCGCTGACTGGGCACTGGGTAACTATGGTGACAGCAGGACAAGGGGCTGCTGTCCAAGTCTTGCCATCCCCACGAGTTGTGCGTCAATCCTCTTTATGTCAAAGTTCCTCCACTGCTTCTGCCTCCTCAACCTCCTCTCGGTCTTCCACCTGCACCCAAAGCCTGTCTGGTCATGCCACAAGCTTTCTAACTGCGCAGAAGGGATCCTGCACACCTCCTTACTATGCTGGCAGTAGGGCTCAACGTCATCAGGCGGTTTTTACATTGAAATGTCTGGGAAATGTGAGTCACACAGCTGAGGAGTTGTGGTCAGCTCTGGAGAACCAATTTCATGAATGGTTGTCTCCACTGGACCTGAAACCAGGGAAGGCCGTGTGCGACAATGCTGCAAACCTGGGTGCGGCCCTTCGCCGGGGCAATGTCACACACGTGCCTTGTATGGCTCACGTGTTGAACCTGGTTGTCCAGCAATTTTTAGCCCACTATCCCAGACTAGATGGCCTTCTGCAGAGGGCACGGTCGCTGTGTGCTCACTTTCGCCGTTCGCATCCCGCAGCTCAGCGACTTACATCTCTACAGAAGTCGTTGGGCCTGCCACTTCACCGGCTAAAATGCGATGTGCCTACCCGGTGGAATTCAACTCTGCACTAGTGTTGAGCCACCCCGTAGTGTTCGGGTTCGGTTCGGTTCGTCGAACACCGGGATGTTCGAGGAACTGTTCGTCGAACTGTTTGTCGAACACCTTAGAACACCGTCGAACACCGTTAAAACCAATGGCAGGCAAACAAAAACACATAGAAACACATAGAAAACACCTTCAAAGGTGTCCAAAAGCTGACAAACTGCTCAGAAGACGCTTTGTTTAAAAATGCCGGCCGGCAATTCAGCAGCGGCATACACCGGTACCCGACAATTTAGACAAGAAGGAATAAAATGCGATGTGCCTACCCGGTGGAATTCAACTCTGCACTAGTGTTGAGCCACCCCCGTAGTGTTCGGGTTCGGTTCGGTTCGTCGAACACCGGGATGTTCGAGGAACTGTTCGTCGAACTGTTCGTCGAACACCTTAGAACACCGTCGAACACCGTTAAAACCAATGGCAGGCAAACAAAAACACATAGAAACACATAGAAAACACCTTCAAAGGTGTCCAAAAGCTGACAAACTGCTCAGAAGACGCTTTCTTTAAAAAAGCCGGCCGGCAATTCAGCAGCGGCATACACCGGTACCCGACAATTTAGACAAGAAGGAATAGAGCCTCACACATAAATTAGATAGATAGAAACATGTCAGTCACATATATATGAAGTACAGTGACAGTGTTGCTTACTGTACTTGTCATTAGTGTAAAGGATTTATTAAAAAATATAATAGTGTTTTCATGCACTGTCTCTTTAAAAAAGCCGGCCGGCAATTCAGCATCTGTACCCGACAATTTATAACAGACAGAATAGAGCTTCACACATAGATTAGATAGATAGAAACATGTCAGTCACATATATATGAAGTACAGTGATAGTGTTGGTTACTGTACTTGTCATTTAGTATTAAAATAAAGGATTTATTATTAAAAAAAATTGGCGTGGGGTTCCCCTTAATTTTAGTGTCTAGCGGAGGTTAAGCAGACAGCTGGGGCAGATGTTTGAAGCTTGGGAAGGGGGTAATACCCACGGAGCTTCCCAGGCGACTAATATGAGCCCCCAACTGAATACATAGCCTTTACTAGCTATTAAAATGGGGGACCCCCCCAAAAAATGAGGTGGGGTCCCCCCTAATTTAATAGCTAGCAAAGGCTAGGCAGACAGCTGGGGGCTGATATTAATAGCCCAGGAAGGGAGCCATGAATATTGGCCCCCTCCCAGGCTAGAAACACCAGCCGTCAGCACCCCAGAAATGGCGCATTCATAGGATGCGCCAATTCTAGCACTTACCCTCGCTCTTCCACGCTGCCCTGTAGCGGTGGCAGGGGGTAATAGGGCTGGGGTTGATGTCAGCTTATAATGCCAGCTGACATCAAGCCCAGGTTAGTAATGGAGAGGCGTCTATAAGACACCCCCATTACTAACCCCATAGTCAAAGTTAAAAGAAAACACAAACACCCAGAATAAAGTCCTTTAATTGAAATAAAGACACAATCCTTTATTGTTCTAAATTAAACCATACTTACCATCACGCCCATTCCAGCTGAAGCCAACGATCTCCTGCAATAAAAGAAAAATAATAAAGCAACATCATCCTTACCTTTCCATGGTTCCCACGACAGCTTCAGCTCTGCTACATCGAGATGACAGGCTGGACCGCAGCAGAACGCCGCCATCCAGCCTGTCATCCCGCAGACACTGAGAAGCGCAGGCATGCTTGCGCTCTGCAGTGTCTGGCTGTGACGGCATAAAGATGAGACGAGTTCATGTCCAATGAACTCGGCGCACCTCATGCACGTCACTGACAGCGTGGGAAAATTCTCACGCTGAAGCGCTGAGTGCAGGAGAATTCTCCCACGCTGTCAGTGACGTGCATAAGGTGAGCTCATGTCCAATGAACTCAGCTCACCTCCTGCACGTCACTGACAGCGTGGGAGAATTCTCCTGCACTCAGCGCTTCAGCGTGAGAATTCTCCCACGCTGAAGCGCTGAGTGCAGGAGAATTTTCCCACGCTGTCAGTGACGTGCATAAGGTGAGCTCATGTCCAATGAACTCAGCTCACCTCCTGCACGTCACTGACAGCGTGGGAGAATTCTCCTGCACTCAGCGCTTCAGTGTGAGAATTCTCCCACGCTGAAGCGCTGAGGGCAGGAGAATTTTCCCACGCTGTCAGTGACGTGCATGAGGTGAGCCGAGTTCATTGGACATTAACTCGGCTCATCTGGATGCCCTCACAGAGAGACACTGTGGAGCGCAAGCAAGCCTGCGCTTCTCAGTGTCTGCGGGATGACAGGCTGGATGGCAGCGTTCTGCTGCGGTCCAGCCTGTCATCTAGATGTAGCAGAGCTGAAGCTGTCATGGGAACCATGGAAAGGTAAGGATGATGTTGCTTTATTATTTTTCTTTTATTTCAGGAGATCGTTGGCTTCAGCTGGAATGGGCGTGACGGTAAGTATGGTTTAATTTAGAACAATAAAGAATTGTGTGTTTATTTCAATTAAATGACTTTTTTCTGGGTGTTGTGTTTTTTTTAAATACTTTACTAGAAATTCATGGTGGTCATGTCTAATATTGGCGTGACCCCATGAATTTTGGGCTTAGGGCCAGCTGATAATGCCAAGCTGGCCCTAACCCCTTTATTACCCAGTGAGCCACCGCATCAGGGCCCTGGATGAGTTGGGTACAGCGCCAGAAGATGGCGCTTCTATGAACGCGCCATTTTCCGGGGTGGCTGCGGACTGCAATTTGCAGCGGGGGTGGCCCAGAAAGCTTGGGCCTCCCTGCGCTGCGGATTCCAGCCCCCAGCTGCCTAGTTGTACCTGGCTGGACACAAAAACAGGGCGAAGCCCCACGTCAATTTTCTTTAAATTATTTCATGAAATAATTAAGAAAAAAAGGGCTTCCCTATATTGTTGTGTCCGGCCAGGTACAAATAGGCAGCTGGTGGTTGGGGGCAGCCCGTTCCTGCCTGCTGCACCTGACTGGACACAAATATAGTGCGAAGCCCCACGTCAATTTTTTTTAATTATTTCATGAATTTCCTGAAATAATTTAAAAAAATTGAAGTGGGGCTTCGCACTATATTTGTGTCCAGCCAGGTACAGCAGGCAGGAATGGGCTGCCCCCAACCACCAGCTGCCTATTTGTACCTGGCCGGACACAACAATATAGGGAAGGCCTTTTTTTCTTAATTATTTCATGAATTTCATGAAATAATTAAAAAAAATTGAAGTGGGGCTTCGCACTATATTTGTGTCCAGCCAGGTACAGCAGGCAGGAACGGGCTGCCCCCAACCACCAGCTGACTATTTGTACCTGGCCGGACACAACAATATAGGGAAGGCCTTTTTTTCTTAATTATTTCATGAATTTCATGAAATAATTAAAAAAAAAATACGTGGGGCTTCGCCCTATTTTTGTGTCCAGCCAGGTACAACTAGGCAGCTGGGGGCTGGAATCTGCAGCGCAGGGAGGCCCAAGCTTTCTGGGCCCCCCCCGCTGCAAATTGCAGTCCGCAGCCACCCCGGAAAATGGCGCGTTCATAGAAGCGCCATCTTCTGGGGCTGTACCCAACTCATCCAGGGCCCTGGTGCGGTGGCTCACTGGGTAATAAAGGGGTTAGGGCCAGCTTGGTATTATCAGCTGGCCCCAAGCCCAAAATTCATGGGGTCACGCCAGTATTAGACATGACCGCCATGAATTTCTAGTAAAGTATTTAAAAAAAACACATCACCCAGAATAAAGTCCTTTAATTGAAATAAACACACAATTCTTTATTGTTCTAAATTAAACTATACTTACCATCACGCCCATTCCAGCTGAAGCCAACGATCTCCTGCAATAAAAGAAAAATAATAAACCAACCTCATCCTTACCTTTCCATGGTTCCCACGACAGCTTCAGCTCTGCTACATCGAGATGACAGGCTGGACCGCAGCAGAACGCTGCCATCCAGCCTGTCATCCCGCATACATTGAGAAGCGCAGGCATGCTTGCGCTCCTCAGTGTCTCTCTGTGACGGCATCCAGATGAGCCGAGGTCATGTCCAATGAACTCGGCTCACCTCATTCATGTCACTGACAGTGTGGGAAAATTCTCACGCTGAAGTGCTGAGTGCAGGAGAATTCTCCCACGCTGTCAGTGACGTGCATGAGGTGAGCTCATGTCCAATGAACTCAGCTCACCTCATGCACCTCACTGACAGCGTGGGAAAATTCTCCTGCACTCAGCGCTTCAGCGTGAGAATTCTCCCACGCTGTAAGTGACGTGCATGAGGTGAGCCGAGTTCATTGGACATGACCTCGGCTCATCTTTATGCCGTCACAGAGAGACAATGTGGAGCGCAAGCATGCCTGCTCTTCTCAGTGTCTGCGGGATGACAGGCTGGATGGTGGCGTTCTGCTGCGGTCCAGCCTGTCATCTTGATGTAGCAGAGCTGAAGCTGTCGTGGGAACCATGGAAAGGTAAGGATGAGGTTGCTTTATTATTTTATTTTTATTACAGGAGATCGTTGGCTTCAGCTGGAATGGGCGTGACGGTAAGTATGGTTTAATTTAGAACAATAAAGAATTGTGTCTTTATTTCAATTAAAGGACTTTATTCTGGGTGTTTGTGTTTTTTTTAACTTTGACTATGGGGTTAGTAATGGGGGTGTCTTATAGACGCCTCTCCATTACTAACCTGGGCTTGATGTCAGCTGGCATTATAAGCTGACATCAACCCCAGCCCTATTACCCCCTGCCACCGCTACAGGGCAGCGTGGAAGAGCGAGGCTAAGTGCCAGAATTGGCGCATCCTATGAATGCGCCATTTCTGGGGTGCTGACGGCTGGTGTTTCTAGCCTGGGAGGGGGCCAATATTCATGGCTCCCTTCCTGGGCTATTAATATCAGCTCCCAGCTGTCTGCCTAGCCTTTGCTAGCTATTAAATTAGGGGGGACCCCACGTCATTTTTTTGGGGGTGTCCCCCATTTTAATAGCTAGTAAAGGCTATGTATTCAGCTGGGGGCTGATATTAGTAGCCTGGGAAGCTCCGTGGGTATTACCCCCTTCCCAGGCTTCAAACATCTGCCCCAGCTGTCTGCTTAACCTCCGCTAGAGCCTAAAATTAAGGGGAACCCCACGCCAATTTTTTTAATAATAAATCCTTTATTTTAATACTAAATGACAAGTACAGTAACCAACACTATCACTGTACTTCATATATATGTGACTGACATGTTTTTATCTATCTAATCTATGTGTGAAGCTCTATTCTGTCTGTTATAAATTGTCAGGTACAGATGCTGAATTGCCGGCCGGCTTTCTTAAAGAGACGGTGCATGAAAACACTATTATTTTTTTTAATAAATCCTTTACACTAATGACAAGTACAGTAAGCAACACTGTCACTGTACTTCATATATATGTGACTGACATGTTTCTATCTATCTAATCTATGTGTGATTCTCTATTCCTTCTATTCTAAATTGTCGGGTACCGCTGCTGAATTGCCGGCCGGCTTTTTTAAAGAGACGGTGCATGAAAACACTATTATTTTTTTTGATAAATCCTTTACGCTAAATGACAAGTACAGTAAGCAGCACTTTCACTGTACTTCGTATATATGTGGCTGACATGTTTATATCTATCTAATCTATGTGTGAAGCTCTATTCTTTCGGTTCTAAATTGTCGGGTACCGGTGTATGCCGCTGCTGAATTGCCGGCTTTTCATGTTTCACTGTTGGCACTGTTCCCATCGATTTGGGCAATCACTGTAATGCCACAAGCACCATGGCTGTGGCATTACAGTGAGTGGCAGACAATCCCTGCATGATTGGTGCTCTAAATAGCACCAGACATGCAGGACACGCTTTTGGTGCACGAACAGTTATCGAACATAACCTCGAACAGCCGAATATTTGCAAATCGTTCGGGTTCGTCGAACAACTCGAACACCGCCCAAAACAGCTCGAATTTGAGATTGGCGAACAGTTCTAGTCGAACACCGCTCATCTCTACTCTACACATGTCGCAGCGACTGTGGCAGCACCGACAAGCCCTGGTGCAATACGTTCTGACGTATAGCCTGGGCCAACGAGATCCAGAGGTGGGGCAAATCACGCTGGAGGAGTGGTCTCAGATCAGGGACCTATGCACCCTTCTGCACAGTTTTGAAATGGCGACGAAGATGTTTAGTGCTGACGATGCCATTATCAGCATGACTATTCCGATGATTTACATGCTGGAGCACATGTTAAACAGAATTCGGAGTCAGGTGGTGGCACAAGAGGAGGTGGAGGAAGTAGAAGAGGAGGAGTTGTATGCGGAAGGGCTAACATCTGCAAGGTCCAGACGGTCGGCAGCACCAAGGCGGCAGGCATGTGAGGGTGGGGGAGATGGTTTTACCAGGGCGCATGGTAGCAGCCAAACTAGTGAGGAAGGTGCAGGAGCCCAGGAAGAAGTGGAGGACGAACTGATGGAAGACTCATCAGATGAGGGAGACCTTGATCACATTTCTGTTGTGCGAGGTTGGGGGGAGAGGACAGAGGAAGGAAGCATGATTGTTACCTCGCCACCAACACAACAGGGACTTGGTGCTCCTGGATGCGCAACACACATGAGTGCCTTCTTGCTGCACTACCTGCAACATGACCCTCGAATTGTGAGAATTAGAAATAATCCTGACTACTGGGTTGCCACACTGTTAGATCCCCGGTACAAAAGTAAATTTGCAGAAATTATTCCTGCCATAGAAAGGGATGCACGCATGCAGGAGTATCAGCAGAGACTGTTGCAGAATCTTACATGTGCTTTTCCACAAAATACCAGTGGTGCACGTAGTGAATCTCACAGTTCCAACTTGCCAACCGTGGGACCGTCAAGTGTTCAGCACTCAAACCGTAACAGAACCACAGTATCTGCTGGTAACATCAATTTTGCGGAATCATTTCACCACTTTTTTAGCCCATCCTTTGCAAGGCCACAGGAGACAAGAAGTCTGACACATAGTCAACGCCTAGAGACGATGGTACAGGAGTATCTCCAAGTAAACATTGAAGCCACGACTGTGTCACTGGACCCTTGCTCTTTTTGGGCTTCCAATCTGGATAAATGGCCGGAGCTAGCCACTTACGCCTTGGAGATCTTGTCATGCCCCGCAGCCAGCGTTCTGTCTGAACGTGTGTTCAGCGCTGCTGGTGGTGTGCTGACAGATAAGCGCACGCGGCTCTCCACTGATAATTTAGACAGACTCACGTTCATAAAGATGAACAAATCATGGATCCGAAACGACTTTTCTACCCCTGTGTCATCCTGGGGAGAGTAAAAGCTTGATGATTGGTTAAAATCACCCTACCAACCGTTTTAAGCTTTCAAATTACTAATCATGTTTATCTGTATCTTGGCTGGAAAATAATTTGGGCTTTGTAGCAGTGTGCAGCACTGATTCTATTAGGCCATCTATAATAAGCTCCACCAGATTTAAAATTACTAATCATGTTTATCTGTATCTTGACTGGAAAATAATTTGGGCTTTGTAGCAGTGTGCAGCACTGATCCTATTAGGCCATCTATACTAAAGCTTCACCAGATTTAAAATTAATAATAATTTTTAGCTGCATCTAGCCTGGAAAATAATTTTGGGGCTCCGAGATGCGCAAGACACATAAGTGCCTTCTTGCTGCACTACCTGCAGCATGACCCTCATATTGTCAGAATTCGAAGTAATCATGACTACTGGGTTGCCACACTCTTAGATCCCCCAAACTTTTCGATCAACCTTTTCATTTTAATAAAGACCAAAAAAATGGTCATTTTTGAAATTATAAGCATTAGCAGGTTGTTAGAAACTGAAATCAAACAGTTTTCAACTCAAAACTTTATTCTAGGTGATGTTACATTTTCACATAGGACCCCTTGTTCGAAAGGAGCTTCTGAACTCTCTCGTCCATTGAATTTGTCAGGTTTTGGATGGTTTCTGCTTCAATTGTTTTGCATGAGGACAGAATACCCTCCCAGAGCTGTTGCTTAGATGTGAACTGCCTCCCGCCATCATAGACACTCCTTTTAATGATGCTCCAAAGGTTCTGAATGGGGTAGAGGTCAGGGGAGCATGGGGGTCACACTATAAGTTTGTCCCCTTTTATGCCCATATCAGCCAGAGATGCAGATGTTTTTTGTGCAGCAGGAGATGGTGCATTATCATGCAGAAAAATGATCTTGCTGTGAAATACACGGTTCTTCTTCTTGAACCATGGCAGGAAGTGCTGTTTGAGAAAATCCACATACATTATGGAGTTCATCTTTAGCGCCTTCAGGGATCCTAAAGGGGCCGACAATCTCTCTCCCCATGATTCCAGCCCAAAACATTACTCCACCTCCTCCTTGTTGGCGCTGTAGCCGTGTTTGCGTGGGGTGTCCATCAACCAGCCATCCTCCACTCCATCCATCTGGACCATCGAGCGCTGCACGGCACTCATCCGTGAACAAAACAGTTTTGAAATCAGTCTTCATGTAATGTTTGGCCCACTGGAGCCATTTCTGCTTGTGTGAAGTGGATAGAGGAGGTCGACAGGATGGCGTATGCACAGCTGCAAACCTCTGAAGGACCCTGCATCTTGTTGTTCGGGGGACGTTGGAGGCACAAGCAGCTTCAAAAACTTGTCTGCTGCTATGACAAGGCTTTTTTGCCGCTGCTCTTTCAACCTGACGTAATTGCCTGTAGGAAAGAGTCCTCAATTTGCCCTTATCAGCACGCACACGTGTGTACTGTGAATCAGCTAAATACTTCTTGATTGCCAAGACACTTCATCCTGATCATCGCACAATGTTGATTGTAGTCATGCCTTGACCTAAACACTCCACAATTTGTTGCTTCTCAGCAGCCGACACATCCTTTTTCTTTCCCATTTTGGCAGAAAATGTAGGCTGCTTAATAATGTGAGACAGCCTTCTTAAGTAGTCTTGCCTTTCATTGGACACACCTGCCAAACTAATTAGCACAGGTGTCTGCAATTGCTTACAGTGATATAAAGAGCCCTGACACACATCACCATCAATGAGTTTAACTGACAAACAAACAAATTCTTCCCTTATCACTCCTAAACACTTTTTGCATAATAATTTGGAACACAGTGTACATGTGCTTTTCCACAAAACACCAGTGGTTCACGTAGTGAATCTTACAGTTCTAACTTGCCAACCGTGGTCTGTATGGAGTTGTTCAATAAAGGGCCCAAAATTAAGATAACATAGATGGGAGAGGTCTCTATGAATAGGAATTCCTAAGTATTTGGTACCCTGTGAGGGCCAGGCAAAGGGAAAGTTGGACTGTATGGAATCCTATATGGATTTGGGGAGGGAGACATCGAGGGCCTCAGACTTCGCTGCATTGATTTTAAAATTTGACCATGTAACAAAGTGATCTATTTCAGCCATAACAGCATGGATGGATATATGTGATTGAGTGATATATACTAGGACATCATCAGCAAATAGAGAGCACTTGTACTCGGTGCCTCCCACCTCAATCCACCTAATATTGGGGTTATGGCGAATTGATGAGAGCAGGTGCTCCGACACTAAGATGTATAAGAGAGGGGACAGAGAACATCCCTGCCTTGTCCCATTGGTGATTGTGAAAGGTGATGAAAATGTTCTGACGCGCCCCCTGGGCCTTGGGACACCCGGAGCCGGACCCTTTTTGGTGGATGCTGGTGGTTGTAGTCTCCGTGGCAGCGACCCGGTTCCGTGGCTCAGGGTGGTCAAACCAGTGGCGGAACTATTTATGTGGTTTTGATGTTTAAATGTCCGACTACGCCACCCGTGGATTGCGGTCAGAGTGAACCGCCGCTCCAGGGCAGACCGCTGAGGCTGGTGTTGTGGGTGCAGCAGAGCGTAGCATAACTCCCCACGGGAGGAGTATAGCCTCAGGGCAGTGTATGCGGAGGATGGGGGTGATGGTGCAGGGCAGCAGCAGTAATGACACGGAGCCAGTGATGCAGTCCAGGGCCTTTACTCACAGTTCTTATTATCCAGACCACGTCTGCAGGTAACGGCTGCCCACGTCGTACTGTGCTCACCAGGTGAGGGGCTCAGACAACTCCCAGATAAGTTTGGAGTGCTTCACAGGACCCCCTTTGTGTGTCCTTTGTCTGGCCTTTCTTACCAACCCTTCTGTCCGGCTGCCTCGGGCCTCCTCTTGGTAAACTTGGCGCCAGTTTCCCTGACCCTATGTGGTGCCTTCCTAGCGGGTGTAGCGAGGGGCTGCGCCACATAAAATGTCACAGCCTCCTGTTTCTAGCTGAGGGTCGTTTCCTGCCTCCACTAGTTTCGGGGACCAGTCTCCCCCTTTGGCCTGACCCCTCCACGCAGGTGGATTCGGGCGTGCGGTGGCGACTCGCCCGTCCGCACCCCTGAGATCCCTTCGTTCCTCGTTCCTGGAGCCTTCTCCGCTCCTCTTCCTTCCTTCTCCCTCTTCCAGGCCTGGGCCTCTGTTACTAGGCCCGCCTCCGGAGCAGAGCTCATGCAGAGCCCCTGCTCCCTGCCACTTCTGCTCAGACTTCTCTGCACTGAACTAAGATGGTGCCCACCTTTTATTCTCCCTTCTCAATGCACCCAGGAACTGCTTCCTCCCTGCTCCTGCACTACAGGGTTCCCCTTCCTCAGTGTTCCCTCCACCCACTCCAGCCAGGGACAGGGACTGTCGTGCCCATCTCAGGGGCATATTGGTTGCCCTGCCCCACGGCAATGTGGTGTAATGCATGCAGATGTCGGGTCCTGATCCACACTACATCCTTACCTGAGAGTGAGATATCACACCTCTGGGTGAGGTGCAATACCTCTGTAGCAACCGAGCCCTCAGGGTGCTACAGTTCCATTTATCTTCAGCCTAGGTGACGTATTGTGTACAGGGCCGTGATTTTGGCTATAAAAGGGTCCCCTAGACCCCTACCCCAAGCTTTTTAAGAGAATCATATATGGCGTGCCAGGAGACTCTATGGAATGCTTTCTCAGCATCCAACGAGAGTATCTAATTACAAATTTTTAACTGCATCTAGCCCAGGAAATACTTTGTGCCTAGTAGCAGGGTCTGCTAGTCAGCGGATTATCCCGGCTGTTAAGCAAGCTACACCACCTGTAGTTTGGAGACTTCATTTTTTCAAAGGAAATGCTTCGGGACCACGGGATACTCAGTGAAGAGCATCAGGAGGCACCCCAAGGCATAGGGGCTCGGACTGGCAGTAGGATGCCTTGCAGTGGACAGCCGAGCTCGATCCTTATAAAAGCTTTTTAACTGCAGCAGCTTTAGTGGACGCTACTGGAGCTGGAATTACGCGGCTGCTGGCATGAGACTTGCCCTCCAATAGATCCTTGTAAATGGATTTAAAGTGTATTTATTCAAATTAGAGAGACAATTTAAATTAAAAAGCTTAGAGCTGCCTCCACCACAGGGGGGCTCGCTCGACCCACCAGCGGACAGGCACCAGTATTGGGAGAGGGGGGCTGGCCATCAGGGTTCACCGCGGCTCTGGCACAAACCCGGCGACACGAAGGTTGCACTGGCAGGAGCGGACTGAACGTGTCGGCTTCTCACTTTTTGGATTTTAGAATAGCATGACATGCCTATATCTGTGTCTCCCCCTCCTTTTACTCCTCCACCTCTTTTCTTTTCGCATGACTATATGTACTTGTCACTTTTCCATGTGTTAGTTGTGTCTTCTGAGCAGTTTGTCAGCTTTTGGACACCTTTGAAGGTGTTTTCTATGTGTTTCTATGTGTTTTTGTTTGCCTGCCATTGGTTTTAATGGTGTTCGAAGGTGTTCGACGAACAGTTCGACGAACAGTTCGGCGAACACACGGGTGTTCGATGAACCGAACCGAACTCGAACACTATGGGGGTGGCTCAACACTACTCTTCATGTGTCCCACCTTCCCACATTTATAGCAGATGATTCTGGATCTTTGTGCTTCCGCGTTCCACGGAGGAGTTTGTGTGACTAGTAGACTTGTGCGAGGGGTCTTGGACATTTGGTTCATTTTCATCCTTCTTGCCACTTGGAAGAGAATGTCCATGTCTAGATTTTGAACAAAGGCCTGTATCCAGATTTGCTTATGAGACTTCTCCCGGATCTCAAACCCGAGATCTGTGAACATCTGGTTCTGCCTCTGTCTCTCCTTTTTCTTGCATGACATACTACAAGGAAGTGTTCAGTATTTGGTCAATACTTGACACAGCATTTGTAAGCCAAAATCAGGAGTGGGACAATCAGAGGAAAAGTATAATAGAAACAAGTCATCACTTTTGCATTTTTCACACACTTCTGGTTTTGGCTTACAAATACTGATGTACAATACTGACCAAATACTGACAATCATCTTGTGTTTCTTCCATTTTCTAATAATTGTGCCAACAGTTGTTGCCTTTTCACCAAGCTGCTTGTCTATTTTCTTGTAGCCATCCCAGCCTTGTGAAAGTCTACAATTTTGTCCCTGCTGTCCTTAGACAGCTCTATCGTCTAGGCCATGGTAGAGAGGTTAGAATGTGATTGATTGTGTGGGCAGGTGTATTTTATACAGGTAATGAATTTATACAGGTGCAGTTAATAAAGGTAATGAGTGCAGAGTATGGAGGCTTATTAAAGAAAAACTGACAGGTCTGTGAGATCCCGAATTCTTGCTGGTTGGTATGTGATCAAATACTTATTTCATGCAATGAAATGCAATTTAATTATTTAAAAATCATACAATGTTATTTTCTGCTTTTTATTTTTAGATTGTGTCTCTCACAGTTGAATTATACCTAATATAAAAATTACAGACCTCTCCATTCTTTGTAGGTGGGAAAACTTGCAAAATTGGCAGTGTATCAAATACTTTTTTTCCCCACTGTAGCCACCCCAATATGTATGTCCGAATTTATTTGCTCAAATTTGGTGATATTTTTGTGGAAAATTAGATGTTTTGCTCTAGAAAGGAAAGAGACAAAAATGAATAGATCTTTGATTTTTAGCCAAATTGATGTACCACATGCAGCGCTTTGAAGAATTTGGTACAAAAAAAAATCAACAATTATCACAATAAAAAATGCAAATCATGAATCCCGCCAGATCTGCCTATATGCCCAGAACCTTATTTTCAGCTTAGTCAGTATTCCTTTTAATTGCAAAATTTAAAACTACTCGAGCAATTACAAAGTAGTCTTGCACAATCTGCTTTATTATTAAATTAAAAGGCGATTCCTGTCTATTATTCTCCACTCAATCAAAACTCTGCCACAGGCATAGTGTTATGGAGCATGTCTTTTGCAGCAATCAGAGTCTACATCTCCTCCATAAGCACTTTAATGATTTGTAAAAGCATCACTAACTTTAATACCACCCATGTATCAATGTATGTCACATATTTAGCAAAGCAAAAATGATACATGGCAAGATTAGAGCATAACTAATAGCCATTAGCTGCAACAAAGTATTTTAGATCCATGCTGCACTAATGTCAGATCTGTCTTCTTAAAGTACATTACAAAATATTAAATTTGCTATTTATTTTTTATTAAACTGTATAAATTAGTCCCTTTACTGAGAATATCCTCTAAGATTAAAGGATTACATTTTTATCATTTTAAATCTTTTAAAAATTATTCTATGCTATAATATTGATGAGTGTTACTTTTGACATTGATTAGATATAATAGCTTTGTGAGAAGTAATGGGTCTAGCCCCTTCATTCCAATATCATGACTTACATAAAATCCATATATGTTTTATAGGGATTCACTCGTTCTGGTAGGCACTAGGCAGCATTCACACAGGAAATGCAGTTTTGGTCCAAACTCATGCAGTTGATACTGTTTTTCACAGGTTGCACAGCACCAAAGAAACAAAAATCCTAAGCATGCTATAAATTCCTAGCCTTGTCCAAGTGTTAAATAAACAGTATAGACCCTGACTACTTCAGACATCACTGACATCAAAACTGCTATCATTCATAGCAACCACTGATACTTCCAGTTTGGAGCACACGGCCTGTGCAGACTCTTCTCCAAGAGATTGTGGCTTGCTTCTTTCTTCAACATCAAGACACATCCAGTCTGCTCAGACTCCCCAGCAGACTGACTTAGATGAACACCTAGCCTGTTCATTTGTGGAGTTAAGCATGAGTTCTAATCACAGCCTGTAGAGCTAGGAATAAACCGTAGCCTACCTTGCTTTGCTATAGTATGTAAATACTTATCAAATAAGATAATCAGCAGGGGCTAAGAGGTAGCATCTGTGTTGGGTGAAGTCCACCAATGCAACCCATGAAATGGAAGTGTGGGTGGGGTATCATAGAAACATAGGTTGAATAAAGACCTAGGTCCATCAAGTTCAACCTTCCTCCCCCAATTGTACTTCCTACACTAACACTAGACTAACTTACTCATTAACTTGGACTTGGCCTCACCAATGTAATATATTATAACCATTTTTATTATTGCTGCTCTTCTACAATTAAAAATGGAACCGTTTATAATTTTTTGATTAGTTTTATATTTTGTATTACTCTAGTGATTCTAATAAAGGTATTACTAAAACCCCTATGTTTAAATGTGATGATCCAGAAGAAGGCAAAAAAAAAGGACATTTTCAGCCAATTTGTGTCACGGGGAAAAATTTCTTCTTGACCGCGAGAAAAGGCGATCAGTCCTAGGACCTTGGATCAAACCTAATTATGATACCAGTTATGTAATTAATATTACCATACTAAATGTACTACTATAGGTGTAACATTTTGTCTAATGTCTAAGTGGTAACTTTTCTCCATGTGGAGAATGACATACCAGCTCTGGCATGTCAAGGTAAGGAGGCTTATTTGCCGTGCAATGCACCTCTGGGAAATTTAATATGCAAATTGCCTCTTCAGAGAAAAAGAGGACTTAAACTCTATAGCGCCACCTATTGGAAGCAGCAATCCTACAAGTCACAATGTCACAATCAACCCTTTAACGAGTTGTGCAATATGACTTAGGATAAAAGCCAATTCAGAATCTCAATTTTCTGACACGGTGTTTCAGGCTGTTGGCCCTCGTCAGTGCAAAGTATGAGAACTGATTTGGCTAGATGAGAGGCTCTGGACCTCAGTCATCTAGCCAAATCAGTTCTCCTACTTTGCACTGACGAGGGCCAACAGCCCAAAACACGTTGTCTGAAAATTGAGATTATGATTTGGCTTTTATCCTAAGTCATATTGCGTGACTCCCTAAAGGGTTGATTATGACTTGTAGGATTGCTGTTTCCAATCGGTGGCGCCATAAAGTTCAAGTTCTCTTTTTCTCTGAAGAGGCAATTTGCATATTTTGTCCAGTTTAACTGTAACCCACAATGTTATGTGTATCGAGAAAATCGTCCAGCCCTTTTTTGAAAGCTATTATAGTGTCTGCTATAACTAGCTCTTGTGGTAGGGCATTCCACAGTCCGCCAGCTCTGTCTGTAAAGAACCCTTTCTTGTTTAGGTGCCAGAATCGCCTTTCTTCCACCCATAATGAGTGCCCCCTGGTCCTTAGTATGGTCTTTGGAAGGAATAAGTAATGTGCCAGTCCTTTGTACTGAGTGACCCCACATATATTTATCTATACATGTAAATAAGATCTCCTCTGAGGTGTCGTTTTTCTAAGCTAAACAAGCTAAATGTTTTCAACCATTCATCATATGAGAGACCTTCCATCCCTTGTAATAATCTAGTTGCTTTCCTTTGAGCTGACTCTAACTTATGAATATCCTTTTTAAAATGTGGAGCCCAAAACTGGATTCCATATTCCAGATGTGGTCTCACCAGTACGTTGGGATCGCTGGATTTTACTTCTCTTTTTATACATCATAAAATCTTGTTTGCTTTTGCGGCTGTTGCTTGACATTGAGTACTGCTGCTCAGCTTACTTGTAACCAGAATACCCAAGTCCTTCTCCTATTCTGTTTTCCCAAGTATACTCCTATTTAATGTATATGAAGCAATAGGATTACTTCGTCCTAGGTGCATTACATTTATCTACAGGGTGGGCCATTTATATGGATACACCTAAATTAAATGGGAATGGTTGGTGATATCAACTTCCTGTTTGTGGCACATTAGTATATGGGAGGGGGAAAACTTTTCCAGATGGGTGCCGACCATGGTGGCCATTTTTAAGTCGGCCATTTTGGATCCAACTTAATTTTTTTAAATTGGAAGAGGATCATGTGACACATCAAAGTTATTGAGAATTTCATAAGAAAAACAATTGTGTGTTTGGTTTTAAAGTAACTTTATTCTTTCATGAGTTTTTTACTAGTTTATGACCACTTATAAAATGTGTTCAAAGTGCTGCCCATTGTGTTGGATTGTCAATGCAACCCTCTTCTCCCACTCTTGACACACTGATAGCAACACCGCAGAAGAAATGCTAGCACAGGCTTCCAGTATCTGTTGTTTCAGATGCTGCACATTTCGTATCTTGATGGTATGGTGTGGTATATGGGGTACTAAGATAGTGGGGCCATTCTAACCTCAATGCCACTGGATATCTGAAATTGCTACATGATGATGTATTGCCCTCTTTATGCACTGAAGATGGCACGTTCCCTGAGTTTTTCCAACAAGATGGTGCACCACCACATTATTGGTGTCAGGTCCGAGCATTCCTACATGAAAAGTTTCCTGGAAAGTGGATTGGTCTTCGAGGGCCAGTTGAATGGCCACCAAGGTCTCCCGATCTGACCCCCTTAGACTTTCATCTTTGGGGTCATCTGAAGGCAATTGTCTATGCTGTGAAGATACGAGATGTGCAGCATATGGAACAATGGATACTGGAAGCCTGTGCTAGCATTTCTTCTTGCTATCAGTGTGTCAAGAGTGGGAGAAGAGGGTTGCATTGACATTTCAACACAATGGGCAGCACTTTGAACACATTTTATAAGTGGTAAAAAACTCATCAAAGAGTAAAGTTACATTAAAACCAAGCACACCATTGTTTTTCTTATGAAATTCTCAATAAGTTTGATGTGTCACATGACCCTCTTCTCATTTAAAAAAATAAAGGCATTCCCATTTAATTTAGGTGTATCCTTATAAAAGGCCTAACCTGTACATTTAACCTCATCTGCCAAGTGTTTTCCCATTCAGTCATCTTATCCGGATCATTTTGCAATATCGTACTGTCAAGATCATATTTTAAAATCTACATAGTCTGGTGTAGTCAGCAAAGACTGACACTTTACTCTCAATCCCATCCCCAAGGTCACTAATAAAAGGTTAAAAAGAATTGGTCCTAGCACAGATCCCTGCAGCACCCCATTGCTGACTATATCCCATTTAGAGAAGGCATCATTTATGACGACTCTTTGTTTCCTATCATTTAACCAATTTCTTACCCATTTACATATAGTTCCCCCAAGTCCTTGCATCTGTAGCTTCAGTATAAGGCTGCTATGTGGTACAGTATCAAATGCCTTTGCAAAGTTCAGACAAATCACATCAGCTGCATTACCAACATTCAGATTTTCACTTACCTTCTCATAGAACCCCAGCATGTTGGTTAGACACTACCTATCTGTTATGAATCCATGCTGATTATCATTTATTATATTACTCTCTGCGATATAATTCTGCAGGTCATCTCTTATAATGCCCTCAAAAACTCTGCACACTATTATCCACCTTCTTACCATTCTTAAATATCAGTGCCACATCAGCTATCCTCCAATCCTGTAGGACTACTCCTGTTACAAGAGAGTCTAAGAAAATGAGATTCAGCAGTTTGTCAATTACTGAGCTCAATTCCCTCAGTATCCGTGGATGAATACCATCTGGGCCAGGGGGTTTGTCAATGTTTAATTTGCTCAGACGCAGGCATACTTCTTTTGTGTTAGACTAGTTATTTTAGGTGGTGAACTTTGATTTTTGCCCTGTTGAAAGATCCCTGTAACAGACTGTTTATTGGTGAACATGGATGAAAAGTGCCTGTTTAATAACTCAGCCTTTTCTTTGTCCTCTATAATTATCTTGTTATTATCGTCTTTTAAGGGGCTGATACCATCTCATTATTTCTTTTTGGCATTGATGTATTTATAAAAAATTGGGGGATTTATTTTAATGTTGATGGTAATTTGTTTCTCTGTAAATAATTTTGCTAGCTTGATTTCTTTTTTACATTTCTTATTTCGGTCTTTATACTCCTGAAATACTATTTCTATATTCTCGTCCTTCAAGATTTTGAATGCCCTTTTTTATGTCTTATTAAACTTTGTACTGTCTTATTTATCCATAATGGTTTCTTTTTATTCTTGGACATTTTATTACCAGAGGGTATAAATTTTCTACAGGATTATAGTAGTATTTCCTTAAACATGCCCCATTTACGCTCGGTATCCCAAGTTATCATAACATGGTCGCAGTCTACATGATTAAGCTCTTCCCTTAATTTGTTGAAATCAGCTTTCCTAAAGTTCAATTTTTTTGCATTTCCTTTTTGAAATGTTTTATTGAATATTACATTGAAACTTACTGCATTATGGTCACTGTTTCAAAAATGCTCCCAGACCTGTAGATCTGAAATTGTGTCTGGTCTATTTGATAGAACAAGATCCAGCAAATTACTACCCCTGGGTGGTCCATCTACCAGCTGAGAGAGGTAATTATCCTGAACTATGGATAAGAACTTGCAGCTTTTAGCACAACTGGAAGATTCTATGTCCCATTGAATATATATGGATAGTTAAAATCCCCCATAATAAGGACCCTATTATTATTTGCTGCCTTTTTAATTTGTTGCAGCATTTCTTCCTCTACCTGTTCAGCTATGTTAGGAGGCTTGTAACAAAGATTTCCTTTATGGCCATCCCCATGTACATTTACCCAGACTGACTCTACATTGTTGCAGCTTCCCCCAATGTTGTCATTGAGCACAGGTTTTAAGTTAGATCTTATGAAAATACACACCCCTCCACCTTTTTTGTCTTTCATGTCCTTTCTAAATGTAGGATATCCTTCCATGTTTGTCACCCAGTCATGGCTTTCATCCAGTCAGATTTCTGCAATACCCACCACATCTTTTTCTGTGACCAACATAAGAGTCCAGTTCATTTGTTTTGTTTATGAGACTTCTTGCATTTGCCAGCAGACATTTAATATTATTAGCGCATTTGTTACTGCTACTCCGCTCCCTACTATCCTTGCATATCCCACCCTCCCCTAGATCCTCATTAACCCCTGCTGTCCCACTCTCTCTGTCTACTCTATCTATCCCCTTATTAGCACAAATACCCTCGCTCCAGATCCTAGTTTAACGCTCCTCCATCCGTCTAACCATTTTTCCCCCAGCTCAGCTGCACCCTCCCCTTTGAGATGCAGCCCGTCCATTCCGTAGAGCCTGTAGCTGACAGCAAAATCGGCCCAGTTCTTCATGAACCCAAACCCTTCCTTCCTGCACCAATTTCTATGCCACTTATTTATCTCCCTAAGCTACTGCTGTCTTTCTAGTGATGCTCATGGCACCGGCAGTAATTCTAAAAACACCACCTTGGAGGTCCTGGCCTTCAGCTTCTCTCCTAGTTCCCTGTAATCATTTTTAAGGACCTTCCATGTCTCTCTAACTATGTCATTGGTACCGATGTGTATCATAACCGCTGGGTTTCTCCTGCCCCACCCAGCAATCTGTCTATCTGATCCACAATATGTCGAACCTGAGGACCCGGCAGACAACATAGTGTTCGGCATTCACGGTGTCGGCGGCACATGACCCTGTCTGTTCTCCAAATTATAGAGACCCTACAACCAACATCTGTTTTTTGCCTTTGCTGCACTCCTGTTTCCCTCCTTCCGACAGCAGTCGACCTCCTGGTTGCTAGGATCAATGTCCTGCTGCAGTGATCCCAGCCCTGGGCTTGCAATCCTAATATCAGCCAAGCAGGCATATTTACCAGGTTGTGCCAGATCAGGACTGGGCTCCCTGGCATTTTTCTTCCTTGTAACATTTACCCAGCTATGTACTTCTTTATTCTGATCTTCCCCACCTCCACCCTCCTCCATATCACTCGCCCCAGCCAGCGCAAGCTCAGTGAGCTCTAATCTCCTCTCCAGGTTTGCAGTGCTCCTGAGTGTTGCTAGCTGCACATTTAGATCCAGTATCTGGGCTTCCAAACATGTAACTTGCTGATATTGAGCGCAGACATATTCACCTTCCAACGACTGTTCAAGGATTGCATACATCTCACAAGATGCACACCTGGTAGCATTGCCCATGGAGCACATATTAAATGGGGATAAATAATTCAGGTAAAAGCAGAAAAACTAGTAAGGAAAACACCAAACTATGCTCTTGAGTTAAACTATGATATTGTGTTTAACTATGCACTTATCTGACATCTCTGTACTTATGCCTCCTCTGGGACGCTCAATTCTGCCTCTGCACACTCAGCAGCCTCCCTGGTTAGTTCTCCACTTGTAGTCCTTGCAATCAGCCCAGCACAGGTGATTCTGTTAGAAGATTCTAAAACAAATAGTCCTTCACACACACAGCTCATCACTTGAACTAGTCAAACTACCCCCCCTTTTTATCTCATTTATTCAGCAGTAACCCACCACCAAGACAATCAGAAGAAAATATGGTCAATGTTTTTTTCTGAAAGAAGGAATCCTTTGATCAGCTCAACAAGGCATTGATAAAAATGATAATTGAGACTGAATGAACATTGCTACATTTGTTCTTTAGAACATCAAATAATTATTCTTGCTCATATTTTTGGTTACATCTAAGACAATGGTCAAGTTCACCATGAAGATGATTAAATGAATTCAATTCAGAGGAATGATTGGGTCATTGAAGAGCTCAGTCAATTATTGTCAGTTCTCGTTATCACTTACTGCTGCCTTAGGGTTATTATTCATATCCTAAGTCCAACCTTGACCTCTTTTTTTCTGGTATAAAACAAACTAGCCTGCTGAAGGATATTCATGAACCCAACAGCACACAGTTACTGCTATTGAGCTTCAGAGACCAACACTTAAAGAAGTTACCTTAAATCACATTTTAAAGACATGTAGTACTGTTTATGTCTTTACTTTGAATACCATATATTTCTTCTTTTATGTTTCAAAAGAGCAAAAAGAAGAGCTTAGAATGACAATGATTAGAGCACCTTGACCCATTTTGCATTCATCAGTTATTATGTGCTTTTACAAAACAGTGTAAGACCATGGGGTTTTTACTTTTTTTTGCTATAGGAAGTGATCTATAATATGTATTGCATTGGCTTGATTCGCAAGTAATGTGTTGATAAAGAAAATAATCAATACAGATATTATAACTAGTGATGAGCGAGCACTAAAATGCTCGGGTGCTCGAAGCTCGGGTTGAGCACATTGGAATACTCGGGTGCTCGACCCGGGCAATGACCCCAATGTAAGTCTATGGGAAACTCGAGCATTTTTCTGGCTGTCCCCCCCAGCGGTCTGCAGAAGGTCAAAAATTGCCCAAATAGATGGGAACAGTGCTCAATTAAACGTCAGGCAGGCAGAACATATAGGCAGACAGGCAGGCAGGGTATATAGGAGGGTGCATGAAAAACATAGCAGGACACTTGGAACACAACAGTGCCCTCCAATTTTCATGCACCCGTCTCTTTAAAAAAGCCGGCCGGCAATTCAGCAGCAGCACACACCGCTACCCGACAATTTAGAACAGAAAGAATAGAGCATCACACATAGATTAGATAGATAGAAACATGTCAGTCACATATATAATAAGTACAGTGATAGTGTTGTTTACTGTACTTGTCATTTCATGTTAAAATAAAGGATTTATTAAAAAAAAAAATTGGCGTGAGGTTCCCCGTAATTTTAGTCTCTAGCAAAGGTTAAGCAGACGGCTGGGGCAGATGTTTGAAGCCTGGGAAGGGGGTAATACCGACGGAGCTTAGCAGGCTACTAATATCTGCCCCCAGCTGAATACCTAGCCTTTACTAGCTATTAAAATGGGGGACCCAAAAAAAATGACATGGGGTCCCCCCTATTTTAATAGCTAGCAAAGGCTAGGCAGACAACTGGGGGCTGATATTAATAGCTCAGGAAGGGTGCCATAAATATTGGCCCCCTCCCAGGCTAGAAACACCAGCGGTCAGTCACCCCAGAAATGGCGCATCCATAGGATGCGCCAATTCTCGCATTTAGCCTCGCTCTTCCCACTGCCCTGTAGCGGTGGCAGAGGGGTAATAGGGCTGGGGTTGATGTCAGCTTATAATTCCAGTTGACATCAAGCCCAGGTTAGTAATGGACACCCCCATTACTAACCCCGTAGTCAAAGTTAAAAAAAACACAAGCACGAGGAATAAAGTCCTTTAACTGAAATAAACACACAATTCTTTAATGTTCTAAATTAAACCATACTTACCGTTTCGCCCATTCCAGCTGAAGCCAATGTGTTCTGAAATAAAAGTAAAATAATAAACCAACCTCATCCTTACCTTTACATGGTTCCCAGGACAGCTTCAGCTCTGCTACATTCACATGACAGGCTGGATCGCAGCTGAAAGTTGCCATCCAGCTTGCCATGCCGCAGACACTGAGAAGCTCAGGCATGCTTGCGCTCCTCAGTGTCTGGCTGTGACGGCATCCAGATGAGCCGAGTTCATGTCCAATGAACTCAGCTCACCTCATGCACGTCACTGACAGCGTAGGAGAATTCTCCTGCGCATGTGGTGAGCGTGAGAGAATTCTCCTGCGCATGCGGTGAGCGCAAGAGAATTCTCCCACGCTGTCAGTGATGTGCATGAGGTGAGCTGAGTTCATTGGACATGTCCAGTTAACTCAGATCATCTCATGCACGTCACTGACAGCGTGGGAGAATTCTCCTGCACTCAGCGCTTGAGCAGGAGAATTCTCCCACGCTAGGATGGCATTGAGATGACAGGCTGGATCGCAGCTGAACGCTGCCATCCAGCATGCCATCCTTCATAGACGCTGCAGAGCACAGGCATGCTTTATTTTAATTAAAGGACTTTATTCTGGGTGTTGTGTTTTTTTTAAATATTTTTCTAGAAATTCATGGCGATCATGTCTAATATTGGCAAGACCCCATGAATTTCAGGCATAGGGCCAGCTGATAATACCAAGTTGTCCCTAACCCCTTTATTACCCAGTGAGCCTCCGCACCAGGGCCCTGGATGAGTTGGGTACAGCGCCAGAAGATGCCACTTCACTGAACGCGCCATTTTCTGGGGTGGCTGCGGAATGCAATTTGCAGCTGGGGGGGCGAGAAAGCTTGGCCTCCCTGCACTACGGATTCCAGCCCCCAGCTGCCTAGTTGTACCTGGCTGGAAGCAAAAACAGGGCGAAGCCCCACGTATTTTTTTTTTTAATTATTTCATGAAATAATAAAAAAAAAAAGGGCTTCCCTATATTGTTGTGTCCGGCCAGGTACAAATAGGCAGCTGGTGGTTGGGGGCAGCCCGTTCCTGGATGCTGTACCTGGCTGGCATACAAAAATATGGCGAAGCCCACGTCAAAATTTTTGGTAAAAATTAACTAAAAAATTAATAAAAAAATAATAATTATTTAGGGACTGCATCTTTATTAACCCCTCAAGTGGAGGGGTTAATAAAGATGCAGTCCCTAAATGTGTTTTTTTTTTTTTTTTTTTAATTTTAATGAATTTTTTCCCAAAAATTTGACATGTCCTTCGCATATTTTTGTGTCCAGCCCGGTACAGCAGGCAGGAACGGGCTGCCCCCAACCCCCAGATGCCTAGTTGTACCTGGCTGGAAACAAAAATACAGGGAAGCCCTTTTTTTAATTATTTCATGAATTTCATGAAATAATTAAAATAAAATTGACGTGGGGCTCCTGGTGTTGTGGCTCACTGGGTAATAAAGGGGTTAGGGCCAGCTTGGTATTATCAGCTGGCCCTAAGCCCGAAATTCATGGGGTCACGCCAATATTAGACATGACCGCCATGAATTTCTAGTAAAGTATTTAAAAAAAACACAACACCCAGAATAAAGTCCTTTAATTGAAATAAACACACATTCCTTTAATGCTCTAAATTAAACCATACTTACCGTCACGCCCATTCCAGCTGAAGCCAATGTCTTCTGCAAGAGAAGTAAAATAATAAACCAACCTCATCCTTACCTTTCCATGGTTCCCAGGACAGCTTCAGCTCTGCTACATTGACATGACAGGCTGGATCGCAGCAGAAAGCTGCCATCTAGCTTGCCATGCCGCAGACACTGAGAAGCGCAGGCATGCTTGCGCTCCTCAGTGTCTCGCTGTGACGGCATCCAGATGAGCCGAGTTCACGTCCAATAAACTCAGCTCACCTTATGCACGTCACTGACAGCGTGGGAGAATTCTCCTGCGCTCAGCGCTTGGGCAGGAGAATTCTCCCACGCTGGGATGGCATTGAGATGACAGGCTGGATCGCAGCTGAGCGCTGCCATCCAGCTTGCCATCCTTCACATGCTGGATGGAAGCATTCAGCTGCGATCCAGCCTGTCATCTCAATGCCATTCCAGGGTGGGAGAATTCTCCTGCTCAAGCGCTGAGCGCAGGAGAATTCTTCCATGCTGTCAGTGACGTGCATGAGGTGAGCTGAGTTCATTGGACATGAACTCGGCTCATCTGGATGCCGACACAGCGAGACACTGAGGAGCACAAGCATGCATTATAACCCATAATTTGCCAATATATTGTTGAAGTACAGATTTCCATATCAGTTTAATGGCATTTTGTGAGACATGTCATCAGTCAGCTTGACTTTGTTTTGTTGTTAATCAAATAATTGCCTTTTTTGTTCCATTGAAATAACTTAGCCTTCTTGTATTGGGGTTTTCTTCTTTTTGCATGCCTAACAATATTGCAAAGATTATAGACAGTATTACAGGATTTGCTTTCGATAATAGTACAATTGCTAAAAAATGTGTCTAAATTGCAGTGCATCAGAGATTTTATGTTCATGCATTGTAGAATATCTCTGCTGTTTTTTAGTCAAAGTAAGTTTTTAACAGTGAAGTAAATGCTGTAAATAAAAAAAGCAGTATCATCAAAAGCGAACATTTTCATATATGCCATTGGTGACTTAGAAATAATCCGGACCGACATTTTACTTCATTGGATACTGAACGACCACATCATATATAACTCTGTACTGTGTAAATAAATTATAATTACCTCTTCTCTCCTCCTGCACAGAAACTCCAGCAACCACCTTGGTCTTTGGCTTAGGTGGACATATGCCAAGAGCTTGTGAGTAGTGTTGAGCACCCCCGTAGTGTTCGAGTTCGGTTCGGTTCGTCGAACACCCGTGTGTTCGCCGAACTGTTCGTCGAACTGTTCGTCGAACACCTTCGAACACTGTTAAAACCAATGGCAGGCAAACAAAAACACATAGAAACACATAGAAAACACCTTCAAAGGTGTCCAAAAGCTGACAAACTGCTCAGAAGACACAACTAACACATGGAAAAGTGACAAGTACATATAGTCATGCGAAAAGAAAAGAGGTGGAGGAGTAAAAGGAGGGGGAGACACAGATATAGGCATGTCATGCCCTTCTAAAATCCAAAAAGTGAGAAGCCGACACGTTCAGTCCGCTCCTGCCCATGCCACCTCCGTGTCGCCGGGTTTGTGCCAGAGCCGAGGTGAACCCTGACGGCCAGCCCCCCTCTCCCAATACTGGTGCCTGTCCGCTGGTGGGTCGAGCGAGCCCCCCTGTGGTGGAGGCAGTTCTAAGCTTTTTAATTTAAATTGTCTCTCTAATTTGAATGAATACACTTTAAATCCATTTACAAGGATCTATTGGAGGGCAAGTCTCATGCCAGCAGCCGCGTAATTCCAGCTCCAGTAGCATCCACTAAAGCTGCTGCAGTTAAAAAGCTTTTATAAGGATCGAGCTCGGCTGTCCACCGCAAGGCATCCTACTGCCAGTCCCAGCCCCTATGCCTTGGGGTGCCTCCTGATGCTCTTCACTGAGTATCCCGTGGTCCCGAAGCATTTCCTTTGAAAAAATTAAGTGTCCAAACTACAGGTGGTGTAGCTTGCTTAACAGCCGGGATAATCCGCTGACTAGCAGACACTGCTACTAGGCACAAAGTATTTCCTGGGCTAGATGCAGTTAAAAATTTGTAATTAGATACTCTCGTTGGATGCTGAGAAAGCATTCCATAGAGTCTCCTGGCACGCCATATATGATTCTCTTAAAAAGCTTGGGGTAGGGGTCTAGGGGACCCTTTTATAGCCAAAATCACGGCCCTGTATCACAATACGTCACCTAGGCTGAAGATAAATGGAACTGTAGCACCCTGAGGGCTCGGTTGCTACAGAGGTATTGCACCTCACCCAGAGGTGTGATATCTCACTCTCAGGTAAGTATGGAGTGTGGATCAGGACCCGAAACCTGCATGCATTACACCACATTGCCGTGGGGCAGGGTGACCAATATGCCTCTGAGATGGGCACGACAGTCCCTGTCCCTGGCTGGAGTGGGGGGAGGGAACACTGAGGAAGGGGAACCCTGTAGTGCAGGAGCAGGGAGGAAGCAGTTCCTGGGTGCATTGAGAAGGGAGTATAAAAGGTGGGCACCATCTTAGTTCAGTGCAGAGAAGTCTGAGCAGAAGTGGCAGGGAGCAGGGGCTCTGCATGAGCTCTGCTCCGGAGGCGGGCCTAGTAACAGAGGCCCAGGCCTGGAAGAGGGAGAAGGAAGGAAGAGGAGCGGGGAAGGCTCCAGGAACGAGGAATGAAGGGATCCCAGGGGTGCAGACGGGCGAGTCGCCACCGCACGCCCGAATCCACCTGCGTGGAGGGGTCAGGCCAAAGGGGGAGACCGGTCCCCGAAACTAGTGGAGGCAGGAAACGACCCTCAGCTAGAAACCGGAGGCTGTGACATTTTATGTGGCGCAGCCCCTCGCTACACCCGCTAGGAAGGCACCACATAGGGTCAGGGAAACTGGCGCCAAGTTTACCAAGAGAAGGCCCGAGGCAGCCGGACAGAAGGGTTGGTAAGAAAGGCCAGACAAAGGACACACAAAGGGGGTCCTGTGAAGCGCTCCAAAGTTACCTGGGAGTTGTCTGAGCCCCTCACCTGGTGAGCACAGTACGACGTGGGCAGCCGTTACCTGCAGACGTGGTCTGGATAATAAGAACTGTGAGTAAAGGCCCTGGACTGCATCACTGACTCCGTGTCGTTACTGCTGCTGCCCTGCACCATCACCCCCATCCTCCGCATACACTGCCCTGAGGCTATACTCCTCCCGTGGGGAGTTATGCTACGCTCTGCTGCACCCACAACACCAGCCTCAGCGGTCTGCCCTGCAGCGGCGGTTCACTCTGACTGCAATCCATGGGTGGCGTAGTCGGACATTTAAACATCAAAACCACATAAATAGTTCCGCCACTGGTTTGACCACCCTGAGCCACGGAACCGGGTCGCCGCCACGAAGACTACAACCACCAGCATCCACCAAAAAGGGTCTGGCTCCGGGTGTCCCAAGGCCCAGGGGGTGCATCAGAACATTTTCATCACCTTTCACAATCACCAATTGGACAAGGCAGGGATGTCCTCTGTCCCCTCTCTTATACATCCTAGTGACGGAGCACCTGCTCTCATCAATTCGCCATAACCCCAATATTAGGTGGATTGAGGTGGGAGGCACCGAGTACAAGTGCTCTCTATTTGCTGATGATGTCCTAGTATATATCACTCAATCACATATATCCATCCATGCTGTTATGGCTGAAATAGATCACTTTGTTACATGGTCAAATTTTAAAATCAATGCAGCGAAGTCTGAGGCCCTCGATGTCTCCCTCCCCAAATCCATATAGGATTCCATCCAGTCCAACTTTCCCTTTGCCTGGCCCTCACAGGGTATCAAATACTTAGGAATTCCTATTCATAGAGACCTCTCCCATCTATGTTATCTTAATTTTGGGCCCTTTATTGAACAACTCCATACAGACCACGGTTGGCAAGTTAGAACTGTAAGATTCACTACGTGAACCACTGGTGTTTTGTGGAAAAGCACATGTACACTGTGTTCCAAATTATTATGCAAAAAGTGTTTAGGAGTGATAAGGGAAGAATTTGTTTGTTTGTCAGTTAAACTCATTTATGGTGATGTGTGTCAGGGCTCTTTATATCACTGTAAGCAATTGCAGACACCTGTGCTAATTAGTTTGGCAGGTGTGTCCAATGAAAGGCAAGACTACTTAAGAAGGCTGTCTCACATTATTAAGCAGCCTACATTTTCTGCCAAAATGGGAAAGAAAAAGGATGTGTCGGCTGCTGAGAAGCAACAAATTGTGGAGTGTTTAGGTCAAGGCATGACTACAATCAACATTGTGCGATGATCAGGATGAAGTGTCTTGGCAATCAAGAAGTATGTAGCTGATTCACAGTACACACGTGTGCGTGCTGATAAGGGCAAATTGAGGACTCTTTCCTACAGGCAATTACGTCAGGTTAAAAGAGCAGCGGCAAAAAAGCCTTGTCATAGCAGCAGACAAGTTTTTGAAGCTGCTGGTGCCTCCAACGTCCCCCGAACAACAAGATGCAGGGTCCTTCAGAGGTTTGCAGCTGTGCATACGCCATCCTGTCGACCTCCTCTATCCACTTCACACAAGCAGAAACGGCTCCAGTGGGCCAAACATTACATGAAGACTGATTTCAAAACTGTTTTGTTCACGGATGAGTGCCGTGCAGCGCTCGATGGTCCAGATGGATGGAGTGGAGGATGGCTGGTTGATGGACACCCCACGCAAACACGGCTACAGCGCCAACAAGGAGGAGGTGGAGTAATGTTTTGGGATGGAATCATGGGGAGAGAGATTGTCGGCCCCTTTAGGATCCCTGAAGGCGCTAAAGATGAACTCCATAATGTATGTGGATTTTCTCAAACAGCACTTCCTGCCATGGTTCAAGAAGAAGAACCGTGTATTTCACAGCAAGATCATTTTTTTGCATGATAATGCACCATCTCATGCTGCACATAAAACATCTGCATCTCTGGCTGATATGGGCATAAAAGGGGACAAACTTATGGTGTGACCCCCATGCTCCCCTGACCTCTACCCCATTTAGAACCTCTGGAGCATCATCAAAAGGAGTGTCTATGATGGCGGGAGGCAGTTCACATCTAAGCAACAGCTCTGGGAGGGTATTCTGTCCTCATGCAAAACAAATGAAGCAGAAACCATCCAAAACCTGACAAATTCAATGGACGAGAGAGTTCAGAAGCTCATTTCGAACAAGGGGTCCTCTGTGAAAATGTAACATCACCTAGAATAAAGTTTTGAGTTGAAAACTGTTTGATTTCAATTTCTAATAACCTGCTGATGCTTATAATTTCAAAAATGACCATTTTTTTGGTCTTTATTAAAATGAAAAGGTTGATCGAAAAGTTTGGGGGATCTAAGAGTGTGGCAACCCAGTAGTCATGATTAGTGTTGAGCATTCCGATACTGAAATATTGGGTATCGGCCGATATTCGCGGTATCGGAATTCCGATACTTAATTCCGATACTTTTGCAATATCGTATACCGGAATCGGAAGTTCCCATAATGCAATGAGACATTTTCATTTTATTCAGCCATTGAGGATCCTAAGAAGTGTGGGCACATCCTGTTAGGCATGTAGGCATCTTAACTAATGGCATGGCTGTGATTGGCTGCTGAAATGATGTCATGATGCACTGTAAAAGCCACCGCCGCCATTTTGAGCTCACTCTGCTGTGAATTCAGTTAGGGATAGGACGCTGTTGTTCTGAGGGACAGTTTTAGCTACCTATTTGCTCTATACTGCTTTACCCAAGCTACTTTCTAAATCACTGTGCCTTGCAGTGCTAGTGCACAGTTCCCTGTGCTGTTCACCGCTGTCTGCAAGGTCTGTGTGTGTGAGTGCAGCTCACCCTGTAGTGTGTGCTTCAGCCAAGTCTGGTTGTAGTGCACTCAGTGTGTGTCACTGCCTCATACATTGTCCTTTTTTGCCAATTCATAATTTTTCCTGATATCTCCTATTAGTGTGGTGGTTCCATCCGTATTCAGCTAAATTGGTTCCAAACACACTATATAGGAGTAGACAGAGAAATTTTTTTCGTCTTGCAGCGCTAGTGCACAGTGCTCTGCATCTGTACTGTTCACCGCTGTCTGCAAGGTCTGGTGTGTGAGTGCAGCTCACCCTGTAGTGTGTGCTTCAACCCCGTCTGGTTGTAGTGCACTCAGTGTGTGTCACTGCCTCATACATTGTCCTTTATTGCCAATTCATAATTTTTCCTGATATCTCCTATTAGTGTGGTGGTTCCATCCGTATTCAGCTAAATTGATTCCAAACACACTATATAGGAGTAGATAGAGGAGCCTTTCTGCAGCATTGGGCCCTGCAGCCCCAGCCAGATTAGTATTAGCCTATTTTTTGCAGCCTCATCTATTGCATTGTAGGTTACCTTCCTACATTGTAATAGCTACAAAAAGTTTGTGATACTATCGTTATTACATCTTTAGGCACATCCAGTGTCTTTTTGTGACAAAAAAAAACCTAAATAAAGTTCACCAAACACTCCACTTTACAGTTGTGTAGGCCACATTAGCTCATATTAAAGTCTAGTCCACACTTTATAAAATTAGTGTTTCTTATACCTGTTAGCAGCTGTTCAGGAATAAGCACACTAAGCCCTTAGTACTTTTCTGCCTATCTTTATCAGTCTACCAAGATGAAGAAGGCAGGGAGTAAGGCATGTGGTCGTGGGCGTGGGCGTGGGCGTGGGCGTGGAGTTTCTGCAGGGAGAGGACGTGAGGATTCTGTGCCTGCAGGGAGAGGACGTGGGGATTCTGTGCCTGCTGCGGGCACCAGTGACTCAGCATCCCCCAGTTTTACCAGGGAACAGTCCTTTATGCGCAGCTTTGTAGGAGTTAGCCGTACCCCACTGCTGCGCGAGGACCAAATTGAAGCCGTTGTCGGATGGATGGCAGCTAACGCATCGACTTCAATTAGTTCCAGATCCTCTCAGGTCCTGAGCACTGAAGAGCACCCATCTGTCTCTTCACCACCTGCCAAATTGCCCAGGCAGTCAGAGAGCCCTGGACAGGAGCCATCTCTACTTCTGTTCTCTGAATCTCTTGGCTTGGAAAGAGGGGGCCAGCCAAGCAGAATTCGAGAATTTGAAGAAGAGGTAGTATGCAGTGATGCGCAACCGTTTTGTCTCTCTGAATCTGAAGAGGCGGGTGGGCCAGTGCCTATGGTCAGCAGCACACCTCAGTACGCATCTGATGATGAGACTCAGGTGCCACTTTCTGGTGCGTACTGTGCTGTCGAGACTACCCAGGAGAAGCAGTTGTTTGAAGAGGGTGGTGTAGATGATGAGGTCCTTGACCCATCATGGCGTGAGGGACAGGAAGGTGGTGGGAGCAGCTCTGAGGAAGAGATTCCCCGAACGGCCCAAAAAGGAGGGAGAGGGAGGGGGCAGACTTGGTTGCCTGTAGCCTCCACTTCGGCACCCATTAGGAGCATGGCTCTTCCAAAATCCAAAGCGGGCGCTCCCAAGACTTGCAGTGCCTGGTCCTTTTTTGACACAGTTGCAGATGACATTTGCTTTGTCAAATGCAAGCTGTGTAATCAGAAGGTGAAAAGAGGGAAAAGTGTCAGCAACCTCAATACCACAAATATGTGGAAACATGTGCGGACCAAGCACGTGGTGGAGTTACACAAACACACTGAAGGCCTAGGCCAACCTACAGCGCCACCTACCACCTCTTCAGCTCGTGTTGTAGCCTCTTCCTCCAGCTCACACACAGCTGGTTCGGCTTCCTCACAGGATCGCCATGGAAGAATCTCTGGCACTGTTGTACAGAGACACAGTGTAATTCCACCCACAGCACCACTTTCCCAGTCATCCTCACACTCTCAGGCCAGTCTACAGCCATCGTTAGCACAGGCATGGGAGAAAAGGCGCCCATACTCGGCAAACCACCCCCGAGCACAGGCTCTGAATGCTGGCATTGCTAAACTACTGGCCCTTGAAATGCTATCATTCAGGCTGGTGGAGACTGACACATTCCGTAACTTTATGGCATTGGCAGTCCCACAATACAACGTGCCCAGCCGCTTTTATTTCAGCAGGCAAGCCGTCCCTGCCCTGCAACATCATGTGGAGGGAAAAATTAAACATGCGCTACAAAACGCCGTCAGTAGCAAGGTCCACCTGACCACTGATGCGTGGACCAGTAAGCATGGACAGGGACGATACCTTTCCCTCACTGCCCATTGGGTAAATGTTGTGGAGCCGGGTACAGATCTTGAGAGTGGCGCTGTACGTGTTCTGCCAACTCCAAGGATTGCAGGAATCCAGTCTGTACACATTGACTCCTCCTCATACTCCAGTTCCTCTGAATCAGCGCTGCAGGAGCCGTCACGGTCTACCTCCACATCGACCCGTGAACGGTTACCTGTTATGATGACCGATATGAGCACAGCCGTGGCCAAACGTCAACAGGCCGTATTAAAATTAATTTCTTTGGGGAATCGAAGCCACACAGCGCAGGAGCTCTGGAATGCCATCAAGCAGCAGAGTGACGTGTGGTTTGTGCCAGCGAATCTCCAGCCAGGCATGGTAGTGTGTGACAATGGCCGAAATCTGGTGGCAGCTCTGGGCCTAGGCAACCTCACTCACATCCCATGTCTGGCACATGTGCTCAACTTGGTCGTGCAGAGTTTTTTGAGGGACTATCCGGATCTTGATGCACTGCTTCACAAGGTCCGCATAGAGTGCGCTCACTTGCGGCGTTCCAGCAATGCAAGATCACGCATTTCAGCTCTGCAGCGCCGATTATGTCTTCCGGAACATCGCATCATATGTGACCTACCCACCAGGTGGAATTCAACGTTACATATGTTGGAGAGGTTGTGTGAGCAGCAGGCAGCAGTAATGGAGTACCAGCTGCAGCAGGCGCAAACAAGTCGCAGTGCGCGCCGTTCACACTTCACCACCACTGAGTGGGCCTCTATGAAGGACATTTGCCACGTTTTGCGTGCCTTCGATTATTCCACGCGGATGGCGAGTGCAGATGATGCACTAGTCAGCATGACTATCCCCCTTATCTGCCTGCTTGAAAAAACACTGCAAGCACTAAGGGACGAGGTTTTGGAAGAGGTGGAGGATGAGGAGTCACAAATGCCATCTGCTTCTCTACAGTCTGCGCAACGTGGTTCCTCACAAAGGCCAAGGCAGGGGACACTTTGTGAGGAGGATGAGGAGGAGTCAATGGATGAGGAAGACATCTGTCCAGAGGAGGGAGGTACACAATGCTCTAATAGTCAGTATCTAGAGCGAGGGTGGGGTGATGCAGAGCAGGCAGAGATCACGCCTCAAGCAGGGGACAGCGTTTCTTGGCCAGTTGGCAGTCTGCAGCACATGGTTGATTTCATGCTGCAGTGCCTGAGAAACGACCGCCGCATCGCCCACATTCTCAACACGGCTGATTATTGGGTGTCCACCCTCCTAGATCCTCGCTACCGGGACAACTTACAAAGCCTCATAACACCGTTGAACCGGGAGCGTAAAATGCGGGAGTACCAAGACGCACTGGTGAATTCCATCATGTTCTCCATTCCAACCGAGAGCAGTGCTGCTAGTGCTTTACAAAGCAGCTCAGTGCGTCGAGGCAGTGGAGGAAGCTCTGCACAAAGAGGGAGCAGAAGCAGCGCCTCAGCACAAGGCAAGACCAGTATGGCCGAAATGTGGCAAAGTTTTGTGTCCCCGCCGCCACAAATGTCTACACCATCACAGACGGCTCCAGTCAACAGGAGGCAACGTTTCCGTCAGATGGTGACAGACTACATGTCTTGCCCTCTTAGTGTACTCCCAGACGGCTCTTCTCCCTTCAAGTTTTGGGTCTGTAAGCTGGATACATGGCCAGAGCTTAGTCAGTATGCACTGGAGGTGCTAGCTTGCCCTGCTGCTAGTGTATTATCGGAACGCGTCTTTAGTGCCGCAGGTGGTGTACTAACAGACCGTCGCATGCGACTATCCTCCGATAACGTTGACCGGCTTACTTTTCTCAAAATGAACAAGGCCTGGATCTCTCATGAATTTGCCAGTCCTCTTCCAGAATAAATAATTGGTTGGCAACAGTATCCAGGTCTCCTGTTCTGTTCATGTTTCTACCACCTGAACTGTAATCCCTGAGCTCCAACACCGCCAGTTGGCGCTCGGAAGTGCCGTCTGCACAGTCAACACTTGCTACCATGTTATTGGGGTTCAGTAACGTCAGCTGTTCCCCTGCTGTGCGGACGGCAATTTCTCCTGCTCTGTCCACATTCTCACTACTACAGATTTTAAAGTTGCTCCAATTACACCTCTGGCTCCTCTGTTTTCAGTATTATCCCTGAGCTCCAACACCGCCAGTTGGCGCTCGGAAGTGCCGTCTGCACAGTCAACACTTGCTACCATGTTATTGGGGTTCAGTAACGTCAGCTGTTCCCCTGCTGTGCGGACGGCAATTTCTCCTGCTCTGTCCACATTCTCACTACTACAGATTTTAAAGTTGCTCCAATTACACCTCTGGCTCCTCTGTTTTCAGTATTATCCCTGAGCTCCAACACCGCCAGTTGGCGCTCGGAAGTGCTCTCTGCACAGTCAACACTTGCTACCATGTTATTGGGGTTCAGTAACGTCAGCTGTTCCCCTGCTGTGCGGACGGCAATTTCTCCTGCTCTGTCCACATTCTCACTACTACAGATTTTAAAGTTGCTCCAATTACACCTCTGGCTCCTCTGTTTTCAGTATTATCCCTGAGCTCCAACACCGCCAGTTGGCGCTCGGAAGTGCCGCCTGCACAGTCAACACTTGCTGCCGTGTTATTGGGGTTCAGTAACGTCAGCTGTTCCCCTGCTGTGCGGACGGCAATTTCTCCTGCTCTGTCCACATTCTCACTACTACAGATTTTAAAGTTGCTCCAATTACACCTCTGGCTCCTCTGTTTTCAGTATTATCCCTGAGCTCCAACACCGCCAGTTGGCGCTCGGAAGTGCCGTCTGCACAGTCAACACTTGCTACCATGTTATTGGGGTTCAGTAACGTCAGCTGTTCCCCTGCTGTGCGGACGGCAATTTCTCCTGCTCTGTCCACATTCTCACTACTACAGATTTTAAAGTTGCTCCAATTACACCTCTGGCTCCTCTGTTTTCAGTATTATCCCTGAGCTCCAACACCGCCAGTTGGCGCTCGGAAGTGCCGTCTGCACAGTCAACACTTGCTACCATGTTATTGGGGTTCAGTAACGTCAGCTGTTCCCCTGCTGTGCGGACGGCAATTTCTCCTGCTATGTCCACATTCTCACTACTACAGATTTTAAAGTTGCTCCAATTACACCTCTGGCTCCTCTGTTTTCAGTATTATCCCTGAGCTCCAAAACCGCCAGTTGGCGCTCGGAAGTGCCGTCTGCACAGTCAACACTTGCTGCCGTGTTATTGGGGTTCAGTAACGTCAGCTGTTCCCCTGCTGTGCGGACGGCAATTTCTCCTGCTCTGTCCACATTCTCACTACTACAGATTTTAAAGTTGCTCCAATTACACCTCTGGCTCCTCTGTTTTCAGTATTATCCCTGAGCTCCAACACCGCCAGTTGGCGCTCGGAAGTGCCGTCTGCACAGTCAACACTTGCTACCATGTTATTGGGGTTCAGTAACGTCAGCTGTTCCCCTGCTGTGCGGACGGCAATTTCTCCTGCTCTGTGCACATTCTCACTACTACAGATTTTAAAGTTGCTCCAATTACACCTCTGGCTCCTCTGTTTTCAGTATTATCCCTGAGCTCCAACACCGCCAGTTGGCGCTCGGAAGTGCCGTCTGCACAGTCAACACTTGCTACCATGTTATTGGGGTTCAGTAACGTCAGCTGTTCCCCTGCTGTGCGGACGGCAATTTCTCCTGCTCTGTCCACATTCTCACTACTACAGATTTTAAAGTTGCTCCAATTACACCTCTGGCTCCTCTGTTTTCAGTATTATCCCTGAGCTCCAACACCGCCAGTTGGCGCTCGGAAGTGCCGTCTGCACAGTCAACACTTGCTGCCGTGTTATTGGGGTTCAGTAACGTCAGCTGTTCCCCTGCTGTGCGGACGGCAATTTCTCCTGCTTTGTCCACATCCACTGTACTACACATTTTAAAGTTGCTCCAATTACACCTCTGGCTCCTCTGTTTTCATTCTTATCCCTGGGCTCCAGCACCGCCAGTTGGCGCTCGGAAGTGCCGTCTGCACAGTCAACACTTGCTGCGGTGTTATTGGGGTTCGGTAACGTCAGCTGTTCCCCTGCTGTGTTCACGGCAATTTCTCCTGCTCTGTCCATATTCACTGTGCTACTTATTTAAAACTTGCTCCAATTACACCTCTGGCTCCTCTCTAATTTTATTCTTATCCCTGGGCTCCAGCACCGCCAGTTGGCGCTCGGAAGTGCTGTCTGCACAGTCAACACTTGCTGCCGTGTTATTGGGGTTCGATAACGTCAGCTGTTCCCCTGCTGTACGGATGGCAATTTCTCCTGCTTTGTCCACATCCACTGTACTACACATTTTAAAGTTGCTCCAATTACACCTCTGGCTCCTCTGTTTTCATTCTAATCCCTGGGCTCCAGCACCGCCAGTTGGCGCTCGGAAGTGCCGTCTGCACAGTCAACACTTGCTACCATGTTAATGGGGTTCAGTAACGTCAGCTGTTCCCCTGCTGTGTTCACGGCAATTTCTCCTGCTCTGTCCATATTCACTGTGCTACTTATTTAAAACTTGCTCCAATTACACCTCTGGCTCCTCCGTTTTTATTATTTACCCTGGGCTCCAATACCGCTAGTTGCTGCTCAGAAGTGCCGTCTGCACAGTCAACACTTGCTGCCGTGTTATTGGGATTCGGTAACGTCAGCTGTTCCCCTGCTGTACGGACGGCAATTTCTCCTGCTTTGTCCACATCCACTGTACTACACATTTTAAAGTTGCTCCAATTACACCTCTGGCTCCTCTGTTTTCATTCTTATCCCTGGGCTCCAGCACCGCCAGTTGGCGCTCGGAAGTGCCGTCTGCACAGTCAACACTTGCTGCCGTGTTATTGGGGTTCAGTAACGTCAGCTGTTCCCCTGCTGTGCGGACGGCAATTTCTCCTGCTCTGTCCACATTCTCACTACTACAGATTTTAAAGTTGCTCCAATTACACCTCTGGCTCCTCTGTTTTCAGTATTATCCCTGAGCTCCAACACCGCCAGTTGGCGCTCGGAAGTGCCGTCTGCACAGTCAACACTTGCTACCATGTTATTGGGGTTCAGTAACGTCAGCTGTTCCCCTGCTGTGCGGACGGCAATTTCTCCTGCTCTGTCCACATTCTCACTACTACAGATTTTAAAGTTGCTCCAATTACACCTCTGGCTCCTCTGTTTTCAGTATTATCCCTGAGCTCCAACACCGCCAGTTGGCGCTCGGAAGTGCCGTCTGCACAGTCAACACTTGCTGCCGTTTTATTGGGGTTCAGTAACGTCAGCTGTTCCCCTGCTGTGCGGACGGCAATTTCTCCTGCTTTGTCCACATCCACTGTACTACACATTTTAAAGTTGCTCCAATTACACCTCTGGCTCCTCTGTTTTCATTCTTATCCCTGGGCTCCAGCACCGCCAGTTGGCGCTCGGAAGTGCCATCTGCACAGTCAACAATTGCTGCGGTGTTATTGGGGTTCGGTAACGTCAGCTGTTCCCCTGCTGTGTTCACGGCAATTTCTCCTGCTCTGTCCATATTCACTGTGCTACTTATTTAAAACTTGCTCCAATTACACCTCTGGCTCCTCTCTATTTTTATTCTTATCCCTGGGCTCCAGCACCGCCAGTTGGCGCTCGGAAGTGCCGTCTGCACAGTCAACACTTGCTGCCGTGTTATTGGGGTTCGGTAACGTCAGCTGTTCCCCTGCTGTGTTCACGGCAATTTCTCCTGCTCTGTCCATATTCACTGTGCTACTTATTTAAAACTTGCTCCAATTACACCTCTGGCTCCTCTCTATTTTTATTCTTATCCCTGGGCTCCAGCACCGCCAGTTGGCGCTCGGAAGTGCTGTCTGCACAGTCAACACTTGCTGCCGTGTTATTGGGGTTCGGTAACGTCAGCTGTTCCCCTGCTGTACGGACGGCAATTTCTCCTGCTTTGTCCACATCCACTGTACTACACATTTTAAAGTTGCTCCAATTACACCTCTGGCTCCTCTGTTTTCATTCTTATCCCTGGGCTCCAGCACCGCCAGTTGGCGCTCGGAAGTGCCGTCTGCACAGTCAACACTTGCTGCGGTGTTATTGGGGTACGGTAACGTCAGCTGTTCCCCTGCTGTGTTCACGGCAATTTCTCCTGCTCTCTCCATATTCACTGTGCTACTTATTTAAAACTTGCTCCAATTACACCTCTGGCTCCTCCGTTTTTAGTATTTACCCTGGGCTCCAATACCGCTAGCTGCTGCTCAGAAGTGCCGTCTGCACAGTCAACACTTGATGCCGTGTTATTGGGGTTCGGTAACGTCAGCTGTTCCCCTGCTGTGCGGACGGCAATTTCTCCTGCTTTGTCCACATCCACTGTACTACACATTTTAAAGTTGCTCCAATTACACCTCTGGCTCCTCTGTTTTCATTCTTATCCCTGGGCTCCAGCACCGCCAGTTGGCGCTCGGAAGTGCCGTCTGCACAGTCAACATTTGCTGCCATGTTATTGGGGTTCAGTAACGTCAGCTGTTCCCCTGCTGTGCGGACGGCAATTTCTCCTGCTCTGTCCACATTCTCACTACTACAGATTTTAAAGTTGCTCCAATTACACCTCTGGCTCCTCTGTTTTCAGTATTATCCCTGAGCTCCAACACCGCCAGTTGGCGCTCGGAAGTGCCGTCTGCACAGTCAACACTTGCTGCCGTGTTATTGGGGTTCAGTAACGTCAGCTGTTCCCCTGCTGTGCGGACGGCAATTTCTCCTGCTTTGTCCACATCCACTGTACTACACATTTTAAAGTTGCTCCAATTACACCTCTGGCTCCTCTGTTTTCATTCTTATCCCTGGGCTCCAGCACCGCCAGTTGGCGCTCGGAAGTGCCATCTGCACAGTCAACAATTGCTGCGGTGTTATTGGGGTTCGGTAACGTCAGCTGTTCCCCTGCTGTGTTCACGGCAATTTCTCCTGCTCTGTCCACATCCACTGTACTACTGATTTAAAACCTCCTCCAAATACACCTCTGGCTCCTCTGTTTTCAGTATTATCCCTGAGCTCCAACACCGCCAGTTGGCGCTCGGAAGTGCCGTCTGCACAGTCAACACTTGCTACCATGTTATTGGGGTTCAGTAACGTCAGCTGTTCCCCTGCTGTGTTCACGGCAATTTCTCCTGCTCTGTCCATATTCACTGTGCTACTTATTTAAAACTTGCTCCAATTACACCTCTGGCTCCTCCGTTTTTATTATTTACCCTGGGCTCCAATATCGCTAGTTGCTGCTCAGAAGTGCCGTCTGCACAGTCAACACTTGCTGCCGTGTTATTGGGGTTCGGTAACGTCAGCTGTTCCCCTGCTGTACGGACGGCAATTTCTCCTGCTTTGTCCACATCCACTGTACTACACATTTTAAAGTTGCTCCAATTACACCTCTGGCTCCTCTGTTTTCATTCTTATCCCTGGGCTCCAGCACCGCCAGTTGGCGCTCGGAAGTGCCGTCTGCACAGTCAACACTTGCTGCGGTGTTATTGGGGTTCGGTAACGTCAGTTGTTCCCCTGCTGTGTTCACGGCAATTTCTCCTGCTCTGTCCATATTCACTGTGCTACTTATTTAAAACTTGCTCCAATTACACCTCTGGCTCCTCCGTTTTTAGTATTTACCCTGGGCTCCAATACCGCTAGTTGCTGCTCAGAAGTGCCGTCTGCACAGTCAACGCTTGCTCCAGTGTTATTGGGGTTCAGTAACGTCAGCTGATCCCCAGCTGTGTGTCCGGCAAATTCTCCTGCTTTGTCCACATCCACTGTACTACGGATTTAAAACCTCCTCCAAATACACCTCTGGCTCCTCTGTTTTTAGTATTTACCCTGGGCTCCAGCACCGCCAGCTGGTTCTCGGCAGTTCCATTGGCTCTTGTACCTTCCGGGTTCCAGTACCGTCAGCTGGTCCTCGGTAGTTCCATTTGCTCTTGTATCTTCTGCTACCCATCCGGGTTCCAGTACCGTCAGCTGGTTCTCGGCAGTGTCTTTGGCACGGGTACTCCCTCCTGCCCAGCCTGGTTCCAGCACACCAGCTGTTTCCGGGTAGTGTCAATGTCACTTTGCCTCCAATGCGTTGTCCTGTCGTGTTGCGGTCGGGTTAGCCGACTCTATGGTGCCTGCAGTTTAGGTGACTCCTATGTGGGCTGCGGGATCTGGCAATGAAGGCTGGTTCCATAGTGCCAATAGGACAAGCACCCCCTGTAGGACTGTGGGTTTTGGTAACTGCGGCCGGCTCGCGGCCTTGAACTTTTTTTTACATGGGTACCTTCTGCTACCCATCCGGGTTCCAGTACCGTCAGCTGGTTCTCGGCAGTGCCTTTGGATTAGGTGCCTCCTTCTCGGTATCCAAGTTCCACCAACGTCTGCTGGTCCTTGGTAGTGCTTTCTGGCACAGGTACCTCCTGCTTAGTAACCGAGTTCCAGTAACATCAGCTGGTCCTCGGTAGTTCCATTGGCTCTTGTACCTTCTGCTACCCATCCGGGTTCCAGTACCGTCAGCTGGTCCTCGGTAGTTCCTCAGCTTTCTTGTACCTTCTGCTACATTTCCAAGTTCAAGCTTTTTGAAATGGTTCTTGGTAATCACTCTGGATCTCCCTGACGAGGACCCTGAAGACGAGGACCCTGAAGACCAACCCTAAGAAGACGAGGACCCCGAAGACAATGACCCTGAAGACGAGGACCCTGAAGACCACCCCGAAGAAGACGAGGACCCTGAAGACCACCCCGAAGAAGACGAGGACCCCGAAGACGAGGACCCAGAAGACCAACCCGAAGAAGACGAGGACCCCGAAGACGAGGACCCCCGAAGACGACGACTCTGAAGACCACCCCGAAGAAGACCAAGAAGATGACCCTGAAGAAGTTGACCAAGAAGACAAAGAAGAGAAGACAAGCACCAAGATACAGAAGAACAAGAGACAGAAAACCAAGAAGCAGAAATACAAGAAGCTGCAGAACAAAAAGCAGAAGAACATTAAGCATAAGACTAAAAATCAGAGCAAAAGATAATATCTAAATTATAAGCAGAAGATGACTAAGCAGTGTATGGGGGTGAGTCCGTTCCTCCTCGTGGTGCCCCTGGAAAAGACCTGCTGCTGCAGGCCAAACTGAACGCGGACAAATCCTGTTGTAAATCCTTTGTGACGGGCAGAACGAAAGGTGTAATGTCCAACCTTTTATAGATAACAACTACAGGAATGCCTGTCACAAATAAGAATATGATGAAGAAGAAGAATATGAAGAAGATGAAGAAGTAGAATATGAAGAATGTAAAAAAAAGAATAATACGAAGAAGGTGAAGAAGAAGAAGGTGAAGAAGAAGTGGATGAAAAAGATGCTGAGGATGATGAAGGAGAAAGTGTGGGAGAAGTAAAAAAGAAGGTGAAGAGCATGGAAGTAGTGAAACATAAATATCTGACAAAATATAAAAATACTTAACATAGTTAATATTTCCGTAACTCAGAACATAATAAAAAAATAGTAATTCCTGCTATTCCATTTGACTAGGCTAAACCTCTATGCCTTTATTGTCTCCCCCACCTCCCCCAATACATTCTACATTATTCTTAGTTGTTTTCCTTCATGTAGAAATAACCTACAAGGAAAGAAAGAGTTTATTTTAATTCCGATATTTATGTCCCATTGACTTGCATTGGTTTCCGGTATCGGAATCGGCGATATCCGATACTTTTTCGGTATCGGTCCCATCCAATCCGATCCGATATTTCCCGATATCGGAAGGTATCGCTCAACACTAGTCATGATTACTTCGAATTCTGACAATATGAGGGTCATGTTGCAGGTAGTGCAGCAAGAAGGCACTTATGTGTCTTGCGCATCTCGGAGCCCCAAAATTATTTTCCGGGCTAGATGCAGCTAAAAATTATTATTAATTTTAAATCTGGTGGAGCTTAGTATAGATGGCCTAATAGGATCAGTGCTGCACACTGCTACAAAGCCCAAATTATTTTCCAGTCAAGATACAGATAAACAAGATTAGTAATTTTAAATCTGGTGGAGCTTATTATAGATGGCCTAATAGAATCAGTGCTGCACACTGCTACAAAGCCCAAATTATTTTCCAGCCAAGATACAGATAAACATGATTAGTAATTTGAAAGCTTAAAACGGTTGGTAGGGTGATTTTAACCAATCATCAAGCTTTTACTCTCCCCAGGATGACACAGGGGTAGAAAAGTCGTTTCGGATCCATGATTTGTTCATCTTTATGAACGTGAGGCTGTCTACATTATCAGTGGAGAGCCGCGTGCGCTTATCTGTCAGCACACCACCAGCAGCGCTGAACACACGTTCAGACAGAACGCTGGCTGCGGGGCATGACAAGATCTCCAAGGCGTAAGTGGCTAGCTCCGGCCATTTATCCAGATTGGAAGCCCAAAAAGAGCAAGGGTCCAGTGACACAGTCATGGCTTCAATGTTTACTTGGAGATACTCCTGTACCATCGTCTCTAGGCGTTGACTATGTTTCAGACTTCTTGTCTCCTGTGGCCTTGCAAAGGATGGGCTAAAAATGTGGTGAAATGATTCCGCAAAATTGATGTTACCAGCAGATACTGTGGTTCTGTTACGGTTTGAGTGCTGAACACTTAACGGTCCCACGGTTGGCAAGTTGGAACTGTGAGATTCACTACGTGCACCACTGGTGTTTTGTGGAAAAGCACATGTAAAATTCTGCAACAGTCTCTGCTGATACTCCTGCATGCGTGCATCCCTTTCTATGGCAGGAATAATTTCTGCAAATTTAATTTTGTACCGTGGACCTAACAGTGTGGCAACCCAGTAGTCAGGATTATTTCTAATTCTCACAATTCGAGGGTCATGTTGCAGGTAGAGCAGCAAGAAGGCACTCATGTGTGTTGCGCATCCAGGAGCAACAAGTCCCTGTTGTGTTGGTGGCGAGGTAACAATCATGCTTCCTTCCTCTGTCCTCTCCCCCCAACCTCGCACAACAGAAATGTGATCAAGGTCTCCCTCATCTGATGAGTCTTCCATCAGTTCGTCCTCCACTTCTTCCTGGGCTTCTGCACCTTCCTCACTAGTTTGGCTGCTACCATGCGCCCTGGTAAAACCATCACCCCCACCCTCACATGCCTGCCGCCTTGGTGCTGCCGACCGTCTGGACCTTGCAGATGTTAGCCCTTCCGCATACAACTCCTCCTCCTCTACTTCCTCCACCTCCTCTTGTGCCACCACCTGACTCCGAATTCTGTTTAACATGTGCTCCAGCATGTAAAATACCGGAATAGTCATGCTGATAATGGCATCGTCAGCACTAAACATCTTCGTCGCCATTTCAAAACTGTGCAGAAGGGTGCATAGGTCCCTGATCTGAGACCACTCCTCCAGCGTGATTTGCCCCACCTCTGGATCTCGTTGGCCCAGGCTATATGTCAGAACGTATTGCACCAGGGCTTGTCGGTGCTGCCACAGTCGCTGCAACATGTGCAGAGTTGAATTCCACCGGGTAGGCACATCGCATTTTAGCCGGTGAAGTGGCAGGCCCAACGACTTCTGTAGAGATGTAAGTCGCTGAGCTGCGGGATGCGAACGGCGGAAGTGAGCACACAGCGACCTTGCCCTCTGCAGAAGGCCATCTAGTCTGGGATAGTGGGCTAAAAATTGCTGGACAACCAGGTTCAACACGCGAGCCATACAAGGCACGTGTGTGACATTGCCCCGGCGAAGGGCGGCACCCAGGTTTGCAGCATTGTCTCACACGGCCTTCCCTGGTTTCAGGTCCAGTGGAGACAACCATTCATGAAATTGGTTCTCCAGAGCTGACCACAACTCCTCAGCTGTGTGACTCACATTTCCCAGACATTTCAAAGTAAAAACCGCCTGATGACATGGAGCAGTACTGCCAGCATAGTAAGGAGGTGTGCAGGATCCCTTCTGCGCAGTTAGAAAGCTTGTGGCATGACCAGACAGGCTTTGGGTGCAGGTGGAAGACCGAGAGGAGGTTGAGGAGGCAGAAGCAGTGGAGGAACTTTGACATAAAGAGGATTGACGCACAACTCGTGGGGACGGCAAGACTTGGACAGCAGCCCCTTGTCCTGCTGTCACCATAGTTACCCAGTGCCCAGTCAGCGACATGTAACGCCCCTGTCCATGCCTACTCGTCCAAGTGTCTGTGGTGAAATGCACCCTGTCACACACAGAGTTTCTCAAAGAAGCGGTGATGTTGTGTGTGACATGCTGGTGGAGCGCAGGCACTCCTTTCTTTGAGAAGTAGTGCCGACTGGGCATCTGGTACTGGGGCACTGCGACAGACATAAGGTCTCGAAAATCCTCTGTGTCCACCAGGCGGAAAGGCAGCATTTCTGTAGCCAAGAGCTTGCAGACGGTGAAATTCAACCTCTTAGCTTTCTCATGGCTAGGAGGAAATGGTCTTTTACTTGTCCACATCTGAGGGACCGAGGGCTGGCTATTGTGCTTAGACGGGGTTGATAAGGGTGTCCCCGGCAAACTGCCGGTCTGTGAGGAAGATGCAGGCGGACATGTTAGGTTGCCTTGATCCAAAGGTGGTGCTATCGATGTCGGACAGCGCTCAACACCAGCTGGTGTTACCACCTCCAAAGAAAATGATGACCTGCCAATCACGCTGGCTGTTGCGGGTAAAGAGGTGGCAGGTCTGCGCCCCAAAACAGGTGTGACCGCTGTCCCCCCAGTCACAGAGGATGAAGAGGCCGCGGATGCACAAGATATGGCAGACGGTGGTTGGCCCGGCCGGCTAGGCCGCATTGTAGCACACTGAGCTTCCCACTGCAACTTATGCTTCATGTCCATGTGCCGGTTCATGCATGAAGTACTCAAACTATGTATTTTTTGGCCTCTACTTAGCTTTTGCTGACAAATGTTACATATAACACGAGTTGGGTCATCTTTATCGATCTGAAAAAATGCCCAGGCTATGCAAGGCTTAGCACCCATGCGACCTGAAGAGCCACCACGACTTGTGGTGAGAGGCAGAGTTGTGTTTGAGGATGCAGTTGTTGACGTGCTTCCAGTACTACGTCTCTGTCCAGGAAGGCGCAACCTGACCTCGTCGTCACTAGCATCTTCCTCCACCTCCTCTGCTGACCTCATCTCTTGGCTGACTGTGGGTTGACAGTAAGTGGGATCTCCAACCTCATCATCATCACCCTGTGCGTTATCACACCCGTCGTCCTCAGAGCCAACCTGTTCCTGCCCTGACAAAAAACTAAAGTTGTCGCTCCAATCAGTTATTTGAGCCTCATCATCGTCTTCCTCATTGTCTCCACCAACAGGAGTTACAGTTTGGGAATGAGGGTCTACATTATGGTCAGAACCTTCTGCGTCTGGTCCTGGATCCGACTCATAAAGATTCTGGGCATCAGTGCAGATCATTTTCTCGTCTGGATTCACAGAAGCGCTGGAGTCGACCTCTGATTCCCAGGCTATAGTATGAGTAAACAGCTCTGCAGACTCAACCATCTGTTCTACCTCATACTCAGACGGGCAGCTGGAGATTTGGGAGCTGTGAGGAAGCAAGTGCGATTGGGGTGACACCTTTGAGGACTGGAGTATTTGTGATGTTGAAGTTGATGTGGAGGAGAGCCCACTTAAAGGAGCACTTGATATCCGTTGAAGGACCTGCTGTTTTTGTGCCTCATCTGGAATTTGTAGCGATTGGCGTGGCCGTAAGAAAGGGATCTTATCACATTGTCCGCTAAAAGAAGTAGACATTTTAGTTTGGCTGGAAGATGGTCTTTCTTCTGCAGATGTTACTGTTGCTTTAACACCTACCCCACGGACACAACCTTTTTTCCCCTTCCCAACACGCCTATTCCCCTTTCCACCAGCAGCAGGCTTTTTTCCACTCATTTTGGTGGTTAACTAATTCACAACTCTGGAGTTGTTTGCACAAAAAAACAATGGATGGGAACCGAGCAGAGCTGAGTGGCCAAACTGTGGTATTAGGCCAAAACTATTGGCTGGGTTAGATGCAGAAAAAAATTATATTCAATTTGCAACCTGATGGAGGTCAGTATAGATGGACTAATAGAGAAAGTCCCACACACTGCTAGAAGGCCAAATATTTTTTCAGAGCTAGATGCAGACAAAAAATTATTTTTAATTTGCAACCTGATGGAGGTCAGTATAGATAGACTAAGAGAGAAAGTCCCACACACTACTAGAAGGCCAAATATTTTTTCAGAGCTAGATGCAGATATTAATTATTTTTAATTTGCAACCTGATGGAGGTCAGTATAGATGTACTAATAGAGAAAGTCCCACACACTGCTAGAAGGACAAATATTTTTTCAGAGCTAGATGCAGAAAAAAATTATTTTCAGTTTGCAACCTGATGGAGGTCAGTATAGATGGACTAATAGAACAAGTCCCACACACAACTAGAAGGCCAAATATTTTTTCAGAGGTAGATGCAGATAAAAATTATTTTTAATTTGTAGCCTGATGGAGGTCAGTATAGATGGTCTAATAGAGAAAGTCCCACACACTGCTAGAAGGCCAAATATTTTTTCAGAGCTAGATTCAGACAAAAAATTATTTTGAATTTGCAACCTGATGGACGTCAGTATAGATGGACTGATAGAGAAAGTCCCACACACTGCTAGAAGGCCAAATATTTTTTCAGAGCTAGATGCAGAAAAAAATTATATTCAGTTTGCAACCTGATGGAGGTCAGTATAGATGGACTAATAGAACAAGTCCCACACACAGCTAGAAGCCCAAATATTTTTTCAGAGGTAGATGCAGAAAAAAATTATATTCAGTTTGCAACCTGATGGAGGTCTGTATAGATGGATTAATTGAACAAGTCCCACACACAGCTAGAAGCCCAAATATTTTTTCAGAGGTAGATGTAGAAAAAAATTATATTCAGTTTGCAACCTGATGGAGGTCTGTATAGATGGATTAATAGAACAAGTCACACACACAGCTAGAAGTCCAATATTTTTTCAGAGGTAGATGCAGAAAAAAAATATATTCAGTTTGCAACCTGATGGAGGTCAGTATAGATGGACTAATAGAGAAAGTCCCACACACTGCTAGAAGGCCAAATATTTTTTCAGAGCTAGATGCAGATATAAATTATTTTTAATTTGCAACCTGATGGAGGTCAGTATAGATGGACTAATAGAGAAAGTCCCACACACTGCTAGAAGGCCAAATATTTTTTCAGAGCTAGATGCAGAAAAAAATTATATTCAGTTTGCAACCTGATGGAGGTCAGTATAGATGGACTAATAGAGAATGTCCCACACACTGCTAGAATGCCAAATATTTTTTCAGAGCTAGATGCAGACAAAAAATTATTTTTAATTTGCAACCTGATGGAGGTCAGTATAGATGGACTAATAGAGAAAGTCCCACACACAGCTAGAAGGCCAAATATTTTTTCAGAGCTAGATGCAGATAAAAATTATTTTTAATTTGCAACCTGATGGAGGTCAGTATAGATGGACTAATAGAGAAAGTCCCACACGCTGCTAGAAGGCCAAATATTTTTTCAGAGCTAGATGCAGAAAAAAATTATATTCAGTTTGCAACCTGATGGAGGTCAGTATAGATGGACTAATAGAACAAGTCCCACACACAGCTAGAAGCCCAAATATTTTTTCAGAGGTAGATGCAGATAAAAATTATTTTTAATTTGCAACCTGATGGAGGTCAGTATAGATGGACTAATAGAGAAAGTCCCACACACTGCTAGAAGGCCAAATATTTTTTCAGAGCTAGATGCAGACAAAAAATTATTTTGAATTTGCAGCGTGATGGAGTTCAGTATAGATGGACTAATAGAGAAAGTCCCACACACTGCTAGAAGCCCAATATTTTTTCAGAGGTAGATGCAGATAAAAAATATATTCAGTTTGCAACCTGATGGAGGTCAGTATAGATGGACTAATAGAACAAGTCCCACACACTGCTAGAAGCCCAAATATTTTTTCAGAGCTAGATGCAGACAAAAAATTATTTTGAATTTGCAGCGTGATGGAGGTCAGTATAGATGGACTAATAGAGAAAGTCCCACACACTGCTAGAAGCCCAGTATTTTTTCAGAGGTAGATGCAGATAAAAAATATATTCAGTTTGCAACCTGATGGAGGTCAGTATAGATGGACTAATAGAACAAGTCCCACACACTGCTAGAAGCCCAAATATTTTTTCAGAGCTAGATGCAGACAAAAAATTATTTTGAATTTGCAGCGTGATGGAGGTCAGTATAGATGGACTAATAGAACAAGTCCCACACACTGCTAGAAGGCCAAATATTTTTTCAGAGCTAGATGCAGAAAAATATTATATTCAGTTTGCAACCTGATGGAGGTCAGTATAGATGGACTAATAGAACAAGTCCCACACACTGCTAGAAGCCCAAATATTTTTTCAGAGCTAGATGCAGAAAAAAATTATATTCAATTTGCAATCTGATGGAGGTCAGTATAGATGGACTAATAGAATGATGCTATGCCCAAAAGATTTTACTTCACTAGGTGCAGTAAAAAAATTGGTATTCTATACACAGGTGGTATATCTTGCAACACAGATAGGCTACTCCACTGACTAACACACTCTGCAATAGGCCAAAAAGGATTAGCTTTGCTAGATTCAGCCAAATGCTGTGAAAAAAACTTGCACAGCACTGGCACAGACCTGCCTGGCAAAAACTGATAGGAACTGATGTAACCTAGTCCTGAAAAGGACTGCAATTACAATTAGACTTTACTCCCACAATCTATCTATTTAAGAGCACAGACCTGCCTGATAAAAGTCGTAGGAAATGCTGTAACCTAGTCCTTAAAAGGACTGCAATCACAACTATTCCCTACTCCCAAGCTATCTGTAGATTTGTGCGAAAATTGGCTTGAAATTAACAAGGTATAGCGCACACAGCAACAGCGGTGCCGTCTAACACGCAGCTGCAGCAGTGAGAAAATGGTGGCGACGGGGAAAATGGCTTGGTCTTATAGGGCAAGGACATGTGACATACACTGCCAATGACACATGCCCTTGCTTGTGTGAAAAAAAGCACTTCGCTCCGTGTGTGCACCTCCCCACTGTAAATGCGGGAAAGAGAAAAAAAATGGAGATCTTCATTATTCCTGCAGAGATCCATCCCCTGCCCCTCCCCCCACCCCGCTGTACATTCAAACTGCGTATTAACATTAATTTTCATCATTACTTAGAAAAAATCCAGTTATGATTTTGGTGCACGAACAGTTATCGAACATAACCTCGAACAGCCGAATTTTTCTCAAATCGTTCTTGTTCGCCGAACGGCTCGAACACCGCCCAAAACAGCTCGAATTTGAGATGGGTGAACAGTTCGAGTCGAACAACGCTCATCTCTACTTGTGAGCAATCTTTGGCCTCAGGAATTCCACACCATATTACTGACAATCACTATTCAATTATGATACCAGCAGTACAGCACATTGTAGCTGTTGGTTGACTGCAGAGGTGACATGCTGGATGCTCCGAAGTAAAGATCAGAAGCATTGCCTTAACTTCTGTAGAATCACTTAAGTATATTTCTTCTTTGTTTATTTTTTTGCAGTTTATCACTGTATGCTGCTGTGCTTAAATTTTGGCTGGATTAATCTTTTAATCTTCACAGTTTTTGTGCAAATGTTCATGGTCAGACTCAGGAGAGACGCAGTCTTGACTAACAGCAAACAACAACTGAAGAAGCATTTTTTTTATAAAAAAAAATATTGACTGGATACTAGTAGTGGTGTCTGTCCTATAGACCTTTGGATTCTTTATGCAGGGAATTGTTGCATTGTCTGTACTAGCCCTATAGAGCTCTCAATATAATAGCACATTGTATCCTGAAATAAGTCTACATCCCTTCTATTTGCTTCTTTGTCATGTCTCCACTGGCCTTGCTTTCCACATTTTTCCATCTTACTGGAACAATGGCCCCCATACACTTCAGAATAATGTTGTCTGAACCCACCAATGTCGACAGGTTCAGCCAACGATTTGTGCTCAGGAGAAATATCAATCACATTTGTGCAGTTTTGGACTGCTGATCGCCATGGTCTGCAGGAGGTAAGCCACCAACCGACGTGTCACCTGGAGGTTTTCTCTTAGAGAACACTTTAGTGCTCAACTGAACTTGTGCTCCTGTGTATGGGAGAGTCTGCTTCTCCTACTGTACCCTTCTCAGATTAAAGAAGCTGTCTGACCCCAAAATCTCCCCCAAAATTTTAAGCTAATCTGTGCTGTATTGTAATATACAAATCCCCTATAAATTTTGTTTTTTGTTTCTGCCTTTTGTTCCTCCTGAATTTCACTTTATTCCCTGCACCCAGTTTGTTTACTTGCGGCTCTACTAAACTTGACAGCTCCCTGTGCTGTACTATCTAACCTCACAGCCAAAGCTGGCACGACCCTCTGCCTCAGTGTCCAGCACTGCCCTCTGCCTGCCCACTGCACACTCATTGGCTGTCAGTAAAAGCCCCAGCATCATCACTCCAGAATTGGAAATAACTGAGCAGTGCCCTCAACTAGGGAAAGCGCCACAATCACTGCACTACTCATATACAGTGGTGATAGAGCTTCACATCTCCACATTACCCCTAACAAATGAGTACTGTTAAGTGAAGAGTCTATAGTGATGTGTGTTTGCAAGAATGCATGTATGTATGTGTATATCTACTTATATACCTCATAATAACCTCATAATACACTTCAGCTGCTGGAAAACCTTGTAATATAGACCTCAGCTGCTGCACAACCTCATAATACATTTCAGCTGCTGCAGAATCTCTTAATACACCATGGCTGCTGCAGAACCTCAGTCTATAATGATGTGTGTATGCATGAGAGTAAGTATATGTGTGTGTGTGTATATCTACATATATGACTCATAATAGCCTCATAATTAGAGATGAGCGGTGTTCGAATCGAACTGTTCGCCAATCTCAAATTCGAGCTGTTTTGGGCAGTGTTCAAGCCGTTCGGCGAACACGAACGATTTGAAAAAAATTTGGCTGTTCGAGGTTATATTCGATAACTGTTCGTGCACCAAAATCATAACTGGATTTTTTCTCAGTAATGCTGAAAATTAATGTTAATACGCAGTTTGAGTGTACAGCGGGGCGGTGGGAGGGGCAGGGGATGGATCTCTGCAGGAATAATGAAGATCTCCATTTTTTTTTCTCTTTCCCGCATTTACAGTGGGGAGGTGCAATCTGTCAGCCTATCAGCAGCGCACACACGGAGCGAACTGCTTTTATTCACACAAGCAAGGGCATGTGTCATTGGCAGTGTATGTCACATGTCTTTGCCCAATAAGACCCAGCCATTTTCCCCGTCGCCACCATTTTTTCACTGCTCCAGCTGCGTGTTAGACGGCACCGCTGTTGCTGTGTGCACTATACTTTGTTAATTTCAAGCCAATTTTCGCACAAATCTACAGATAGCTTGGGAGTAGGGAATAGTTGTGATTGCAGTCCTTTTAAGGAGTAGGCTACATCATTTCCTACGACTTTTATCAGGCAAGTCTGTGCTCTTAAATAGATAGGTTGGGAGTAAAGACTAATTGTAATTGCAGTCATTTTCAGGGCTAGGTTACATCAGTTCCTATCACTTTTATCAGGCAGGTCTGTGCTCTTAAATAGATAGGTTGTGAGTAAAGACTAATTGTAATTGCAGTCCTTTTGAGGTCTAGGTTACATCAGTTCCTATCACTTTTTGCCAGGCAGGTCTGTTTTAGTGCTGTGCAAGTTTTTTTCACAGCATTTGGCTAAATCTAGCAAAGCAAATCCTTTTTGGCCTCTTGCAGTGTGTGTTAGTCAGTGGAGTAGCCTATCTGTGTTGCAAGCCACACCACATGTGTATAGAATACCAATTTTTTTACTGCATCTAGTGAAGTAAAACCTTTTGGGCATAGCATCAATTTATTAGTCCATCTATACTAACCTCCACCAGGTTGCAAATTCAATATAATTTTTATCTGCATCTAGCTCTGAAAAAATATTTTGGCTTGCAGCAGTGTGTGGGACTTGTTCTATTAGTCCATCTATACTAACCTCCACCAGGTTGCAAATTCAATATAATTTTTTTCTACATCTACCTCTGAAAAAATATTTCGGCTTGTAGCAGTGTGTGGGACTTGTTCTATTAGTCCATCTATACTAACCTCCACCAGGTTGCAAATTCAATATAATTTTTATCTGCATCTAGCTCTGAAAAAATATTTGGGCTTCGGCTTGTAGCAGTGTGTGGGACTTGTTCTATTACTCCATATATACTAACCTCCACCAGGTTGCGAATTCAATATAATTTTTATCTGCATCTAGCTCTGAAAAAATATTTGGGCTTCGGCTTGTAGCAGTGTGTGGGACTTGTTCTATTAGTCCATCTATACTAACCTATACCAGGTTGCAAATTCAATATAATTTTTTTCTGCATCTAGCTCTGAAAAAATATTTTGGCTTGTAGCAGTGTGTGAGACTTGTTATATTAGTCCATCTATACTAACCTCCACCAGGTTGCAAATTCAATCTAATTTTTAGCTGCATCTAGCTCTGAAAAAATATTTGGGCTTCGGCTTGTAGCAGTGTGTGGGACTTGTTCTATTAGTCCATCTATACTAACCTCCACTAGGTTGCACATTCAATATAATTTTTATCTGCATCTAGCTCTGAAAAAATATTTGGGCTTCGGCTTGTAGCAGTGTGTGGGACTTGTTCTATTAGTTCATCTATACTAACCTCCACCAGGTTGCAAATTCAATATAATTTTTGTCTGCATCTAGCTCTGAAAAAATATATCAGCTTGTAGCAGTGTGTGGGACTTGTTCTATTAGTCCATCTATACTAACCTCCACCAGGTTGCAAATTCAATATAATTTTTTTCTGCATCTAACTCTGAAAAAATATTTCGGCTTGTAGCAGTGTGTGGGAATTGTTCTATTAGTCCATCTATACTAACCTCCACCAGGTTGCAAATTCAATATAATTTTTATCTGCATCTAGCTCTGAAAAAATATTTGGGCATTGGCTTGTAGCAGTGTGTGGGACTTGTTCTATTAGTCCATCTATACTAACCTCCACCAGGTTGCAAATTCAATATAATTCTTATCTGCATCTAGCTCTGAAAAAATATTTGGGCATCGGCTTGTAGCAGTGTGTCGGACTTGTTCTATTAGTCCATCTACACTAACCTCCACCCGGTTGCAAATTCAATATAATTTTTATCTGCATCTAGCTCTGAAAAAATATTTGGGCTTCGGCTTTTAGCAGTGTGTGGGACTTGTTCTATTAGTCCATCTATACTGACCTCCACCAGGTTGCAAATTCAATATAATTTTTTTCTGCATCTAGCTCTGAAAAAATATTTGGGCTTCGGCTTGTAGCAGTGTGTGGGACTTGTACTATTAGTCCATCTATACTAACCTCCACCAGGTTGCGAATTCAATATAATTTTTATCTGCATCTAGCTCTTAAAAAATATTTGGGCTTCGGCTTGTAGCAGTGTGTGGGACTTGTTCTATTAGTCCATCTATACTAACCTCCACCAGGTAGCAAATTCAATATAATTTTTTTCTGCATCTAGCTCTGAAAAAATATTTTGGCTTGTAGCAGTGTGTGGGACTTGTTATATTAGTCCATCTATACAAACCTCCACCAGGTTGCAAATTCAACCTAATATTTAGCTGCATCTAGCTCTGAAAAAATATTTGGGCTTCGGCTTGTAGCAGTGTGTGGGACTTGTTCTATTAGTTCATCTATACTAACCTCAACCAGGTTGCAAATTCAATATAATTTTTGTCTGCATCTAGCTCTGAAAAAATATATCAGCTTGTAGCAGTGTGTGGGACTTGTTCTATTAGTCCATCTATACTAACCTCCACCAGGTTGCAAATTCAATATAATTTTTTTCTGCATCTAACTCTGAAAAAATATTTTGACTTGTAGCAGTTTGTGGGAATTGTTCTATTAGTCCATCTATACTAACCTCCACCAGGTTGCAAATTCAATATAATTTTTATCTGCATCTAGCTCTGAAAAAATATTTGGGCATCGGCTTGTAGCAGTGTGTGGGACTTGTTCTATTAGTCCATCTATACTAACCTCCACCCGGTTGCAAATTCAATATAATTTTTATCTGCATCTAGCTCTGAAAAAATATTTGGGCTTCAGCTTGTAGCAGTGTGTGGGACTTGTTCTATTAGTCCATCTATACTGACCTCCACCAGGTTGCAAATTCAATATAATTTTTTTCTGCATCTAGCTCTGAAAAAATATTTGGGCTTCGGCTTGTAGCAGTGTGTGGGACTTGTTCTATTAGTCCATCTATACTGACCTCCACCAGGTTGCAAATTCAATATAATTTTTTTCTGCATCTAGCTCTGAAAAAATATTTGGGCTTCGGCTTGTAGCAGTGTGTGGGACTTGTTCTATTAGTCCATCTATACTAACCTCCACCAGGTTGCAAATTCAATATAATTTTTATCTGCATCTAGCTCTGAAAAAATATTTGGGCATCGGCTTGTAGCAGTGTGTGGGACTTGTTCTATTAGTCCATCTATACTAACCTCCACCCGGTTGCAAATTCAATATAATTTTTATCTGCATCTAGCTCTGAAAAAATATTTGGGCTTCGGCTTGTAGCAGTGTGTGGGACTTGTTCTATTAGTCCATCTATACTGACCTCCACCAGGTTGCAAATTCAATATAATTTTTTTCTGCATCTAGCTCTGAAAAAATATTTCGGCTTGTAGCAGTGTGTGGGACTTGGTCTATTAGTCGATCTATACTAACCTCCACCAGGTTGCAAATTAAAAATAATTTTTATCTGTATCTAGCTCTGAAAAAATATTTGTGCTTGTAGCAGTGTGTGGTACTCATTGTATTAGGCCATCTATACCAAGCTCCACCAGCTTTGAAATGAATAATAATTTTTAGCTGCATCTAGCCCTGAAAATAATTTTTCTCCCTAATAGTGGTAGCAATAGAAACATGGGGCACATGCCTGGCTAACAAAAATATACACTTCATAACAAAAAACACCAGCCTAGCGCACTGCATTAATAAGATGGCATCATCGTCTCTCCCAGTGCTAGGCCTACTACACCGGCTAGCATTCCTGTACCTAAAACACAATGTATGGGTCCGCGCTAGCCACGATGCTGAGGGGTCTAAAGCTGCTGCTAACGCTTTATCACAATTCAATTGGCAGATTTTCACAGAGCTCTTCCCCAACGCCCACCCATCGGGCAACAGTTGCCCTCCCTCCCCATGGAATCTAGTGGCGAATAGTTGATGCCATTAATCAGAGGGTCAGTTGCCCCGTCGACGTGGCAAGCATACGGTAAGGCATGGGAAGAGTGGAAATGACTAGTAGCAGGCAGACGGGTTGACCAATGTGAACAAGCCAGATCACAAGTCACCATAGAATTTCTCCACCAGCTAATGATTAGGGGCATATCAGGGGCATCAGCGCAGCGGTGTCTGACCGGATTAGCATTTCACTTCCAACTACAGAATTGGGGAGATGTGACAAAGATTCATCATCAGACAGTCCATAAAAGGGTGGAAAAGGGGTCAGCCAAGTCAGGAGTGTAGACGTCCCGTTCCGTGTCACTAAAACTGATTTCTCACATCATATCCCTAACACCATTAACATGACACTCACAATTTGAAGAAACACTACTGTTTACTGCATTTGCGATCGCCTTCTTCGGGGCGCCATGCATAAGCGAATTAGTCCCTCAATCCAAAATTACCACCAGTGGAGGCTTATTACACCAGGACATAGTCATAGCCAATAATGCAATATGTCTACGCATATGCCAATCGAAAATGGTTCCAGCGGGCAGGGACACTTGGGTACTTCTGCAACCCACAAACGGTACACTGAGTCGGGTAACAATAGTAAAAACATATATAACCATCAGATCACAAAGTAATTTCTTCCTATCACACATTGATGGAACGCCATTATCAAGTTACCAGTTCCAAGCTATATTTAATAAATGCATAACATCGGCAGGGAACCCCCCCAAAGATTAAGGGACACACTCATTCCGCATAGGCGCGGCCACTGAAGCAGCAAGAGCAGGACTATCAGAAACAGAAGTTCAGAGGATAGGGAGATGGCGATCCACGAGTTTGGCGAGATACATAAGACCGGACTTGTTATCCTAACGTGGTTTGTTTCTTTTACAGGTGATGCTAAGCCAACAGTGTGGGTGATCGGCCACTCGTATATATATATTGGGCAGAAAAAAGGGCGAAAGTCCGCCCAGGTGTGAGGAAATTAGAGTTTCATAACACATATTTCAACTGGAGAGGTATTAGAGGCCTGCTATGGCCACAGGTACTAATGGAGGTAATCAAGGTAGGGAGAGAGGCAAGAGGTGTGGTCATCTTAGTTATACAGGCCGGGGGAAACAACCTAGATCATCACAAGAGCGCATAACTAATGGCAATAATGAAACTAGACACTGAGCGCTTCAGAGAATTTTTCACAATACTAACTATAGTATGGTCAGAGATTGTGCCGATAGCGGTATGGCAAGGTGCGCGAGACATCACGGCCATCGAACGGACAAGGCAGGTAATAAATATTCGGATGGCAAAATTTAGAAGAGACAAAGGCGGTGTAGTGATACGACACCGACAGCTGGAAGAAGATAAAGCAGGCCTCATACGGCCCGATGGTGTTCACTTAATGGTTATTGGACTAGACATATTCCTGTCAGGACACCAGGACGGAGTGAAACAAGCGTTAAGAGTGATGGGTGGGGATCAGAGTCCTGCATACGAGTGCGCAGGATCCTCCGTGGCCTGGAAATAGAAAGGACATGTTGGAGAGTTACACTTCTTGGCCAACTTGCCGGAGTGAAGACCAGGGCATGCTGCAACAAGCTGAATTATTTTAGAAATAAAATGCCTTTCTAATGGAATGAGTTTATAGAGTTAATAAAGCTGTGACCGATCCTCTCCCAGGGCGGTAGGGGGGCTGAGCGTCTGGGTTTGTTTGGGGGTCCCCACAGTCTGCCTAGGCTAGATGCATTTAAAAATTTTTATTAGATACACAGGCGGTGCAGCTTGCTTCGCAGCTGGGCTACTACGCCCAAAGTATTGCCTAGGCTAGATGCAGTTACTGAAGCTTTGGAGCAGACCTCTGAGTAAACAGCTCTTCAGACTCAACCATCTGTGTTACCCCAAGCCATAGTGTATGTAGTTTCTTACAGTTAAAAGGGGGGGCGAGCGACCCAACCCACCTGGATTTGACGATGCCAACGTCACGTAAGACACAGCAAGGGGACTCCAAAAAGAGTCTCCATTTTTTCCCAAAATTGTGGCACAGACACCACTTAACCCTAGAACGCATACCTAGGGCCTCGCAGGCCCGCCCTGTTAATTGTTTTCTATTTTCTGCAAGATTACTTTAGTTAGAATTTTGAAACTCTAGGTATTCTTCATATATATAGTTGTTTGTCATTTGAGTTTGAGTTATTCCATATTATTTGCACACGGGCCTAAAAGGCCCAAGGTATGTGAAAGTGTAGATTTTTATGGTCATGCGTTCTAGGCTTAAGTGGCATCAATTGCCCCACAGTTGCTTAAAACGGGTGGTGAGGTGATTTTACCAAATCCTCAAGCTTTTAGTCTTCCCCAGGATGACACAGGGGTAGAAAAGTCCTTGCGAATCCATGATTTGTTCATCTTTATGAACGTGAGTCTGTCTACATTCTCAGTGGACAGCCGCGTGCGCTTATCTGTCAGCACACCACCAGCAGCGCTGAACACACGTTCAGAGAGAACGCTGGCTGCAGGGCATGACAAGATCTCCAAGGCGTGGGTAGCGAGCTCCGGACATTTTTCCAGATTGGAATCCCAAAATGAGAAAGGGTCCAGTGACACAGTCATGGCTTCGATGTTCAGTTGGAGATACTCCTTTACCATCCTCTCTAGGCGTTGACTATGTGTCAGACTTCTTGTCTCCTGTGGCCTTGCAAAGGATGGTCTAAAAAAGTGGTGAAACGATTCCACAAAATTGCTGTTACCAGCAGTTACTGTGTTACTGTTACGGTTTGAGTGATGAAGACTCGACAGTCCCACGGTTGGCAAGTTGGAACTGTGAGATTCACTACGTGCACCACTGGTCAGATAAGGGGAACCGGTCCCTCAACTAGCGGAGAAACAGCAAGGCTCAACTAGAAACCGGAGGCTGCAGCATTTCATGTACTCCAGGCCAAAGTCCACGCCAGTCTCACTAAGAAGGTAGCCACATAGGACCCAGGGGACGGAACACACATCGCCCGCCAAGGCCCGAGGATACCGGATAGAAGTGTCACTTGGTGTGAGTTGCAGAGAGAAGGCCAGAGAAAGGACACACAGAAGGGGGTCCTGCTAAGTACTCCGGAGCTATCTGGGGGTGTACTGAGACCCCTCACTGATTTCGCACAGCACGACGGGGGAGATTGCTCTGGTACCTGTAATCTGGACTGCAACAACTGTGAGTAAAGATCTTGGGACTGCATCACACGGACTCTGTGATCATTACTGACTCCCTGCACTACAACCACCATCATCCACCCACACTGTTCTGAAGCTACACTCTTCCTATGGGGAGTAATAATACCATTGCTGCAAAACCACCAGCTTCAGAGGACTGTTCCGCAGCGGCGGCCCCTTTGGCCGCACTCCACAGGTGGCGTAGTCGGACATTATAAAACCCATATATACAAATTACCCTTGGATTGACCGCCCAGGGGCACGGACCGGGTCACCGCCACAGTGACTGCAACCCCCAGCGTCTACCGGCCCGGCTCCGGGTACCCCATGGCCCAGGGGGCGCGTCAACTTCATAGGTCCCTGATCTGAGACCACTCCTGCAGCGTGATTTGCCCCACCTCTGGATCTCGTTGGCCCAGGCTATACGTCAGAACGTATTGCACCAGGGCTTGTCAGTGCTGCCACAGTCGCTGCAACATGTGCAGAGTTGAATTCCACCGTGTCGGCACATCGCATTTCAGCCGGTGAACTGGCAGGCCCAACGACTTCTGTAGAGATGTAAGTCGTTGAGCTGCGAGATGCGAACGGCGGAAGTGAGCACACAGCGACCGTGCCCCCTGCAGAAGGCCATCTAGTCCGGGATAGTGGGCTAAAAATTGCTGGACAACCAAGTTCAACACGTGAGCCAACAAGGCACGTGTGTGACATTGCCCCGGCGAAGGGCCGCACCCAGGTTTGCAGCATTGTCGCACACAGCCTTTCCAGGTTGCAGGTCCAGTGGAGACAACCATTCATGAAACTGGGTCTCCAGAGCTGACCACAACTCCTCAGCTGTGTGACTCACATTTCCCAGACGTTTCAAAGTAAACACTGATGCCGTTGAGCCCTGCCGCCAGCATAGTAAGGAGGTGTGCAGGATTCCTTCTGCGCAGTTAGAAAGCAGGTGGCATTACCAGACAGGCTTTGGATGCAGGTGGAGGACCGAGAGGAGGTTGAGGAGGCAGAAGCAGTGGAGGAACTTCGAGATAAAGAGGATTGACGCACAACTCGTGGGGACCGAAAGACATGGACAGCAGCCCCTTGTCCTGCTGTCACCATAGTTACCCAGTGCCCAGTCAGCAACATGTAACGCCCCTGTCCATGCCTACTCGTCCAAGTGTCTGTGGTGAAATGTGTAACGGCTCTGGGAGGCGGAACCTCTGAGCAACTATACAAGGGGGCGGTCCTTGTAAGGAAGCGGGTGGCTCCCAGGGAAGACGGGCAGGTAGTCACGGCAAGTGACAGGGACTGTCTCTGGGTAGAAGGGCAGGTAGTCGCGGCAAGTGACAGGGACAGTCTCTGGGTAGAAGGGCAGGTAATCACGGCAAGTGACAGGGACAGTCTCTGGGTAGAAGGACGGGTACTCACGGCAAGTGACAGGGACAGTCTCTGGGTAGAAGGACAGCAGGCGGGTGGCTGGTGAGCGCTCCCGGGTGAGCGGGCGAGAGTCTTTGGACAGGCAGGTGGTCACGGCAAGTGACGGCAGAGCCTCCAGGTAGGCTAGCAGGCAGGTAGCAGGTGAGTGCTCCCAGGTGAGCAGGCAAGAGTCTCTGGACAAGCAGGTGGTCACGGCAAGTGACGGCGTAGCCTCCAGGTAGGCTAGCAGGCAGGTAGCAGGTGAGCGCTCCCAGGTGAGCAGGCAAGAGTCTCTGAACAGGCAGGTGGTCACGGCAAGTGACGGCGGAGCCTCCAGGTAGGCTAGCAGGAAGGTAGCAGATGAGCGCTCCAGGTGAGCGGGCAGGCTGGTCCATAGACAGACTGACAGGTGTCGGAAGGCAGACCATCGGACCGCAGGCTTGCAAGCAGGTAAACGGATATCAGGCAGGTATCAAGCAGGAATCTGACAGGTGACTGGCAGGTAACTGGTAACGGGACCTGAGGGCTGAAGCAGAGTGAAGGCTTTGCAACAACATTGCTCGGGCACCTCCATTTTGGAGGAGGTGCCTTATATATGGTGAGGTCCTCCGGCCATTGGCCGGGGACTCCTTAGGACGGCGCGCGGCCCCTTTAAGAGAGGGGGAGCGCGCGCGCCCTAAGCACAGTGGCCGGGAAGCAGCGCGCGCTGCCAGCAGAGCGGGAGGAGGACGCCGGGCACGGAGTGGAGAGGTGAGGGGAACAGCGTCCCTGCCTAGCAGGAGGCAGGGACGCCGACGCTACAGTACCCCCCCCTTTAGGCCCCCCCTTTTTTAGGCCAGACAGAAATTTATCAAGGATGAGAGGGGCATGGATGTTCTCCCGGGGCTCCCAAGTTCTCTCCTCAGGACCAAACCCCTTTCAATCTACCAGAAAAAAGGTTTTTCCTCTTACCCTTTTGGTGGCCAGAATGTTCTCTACCTCAAACTCGTTTTCAGCGGAAACCGGAGCAGGAGGCGTACCTGTAGACTTGGAAAAAGAGTTAAGTACCACGGGTTTGAGGAGAGATACATGGAAGGAGTTAGGGATCCGCAAGTTGGCCGGGAGTTTAAATTTATAGGCCACTGGGTTGATTTGTTTGATAACTTCCAGTGGGCCGATGATCCGAGGCCCTAACTTGTAGGAAGGAATCTTGAGCCGGACATACTTGGACGAGAGCCAGACTTTATCTCCAGGACGGAATTGTGGAGGATCCAGGCGTTTCTTGTCAGCGTGTTTTTTATCCGCTCGGATGACAGAAGGAGTGCGGATCGGGTACTCTCCCAAATTGAGGAAAATTTGCTAACGAGAGATTCCGCAGCCAGATTGTCCACCGAGGTGGAGACGGGAAATGGGATCCGAGGATGCTGACCGAAGACTACAAAAAACGGGTACTTGGAGGAAGATTCGCTCTCGTGATTATTGTAAGAGAATTCGGCCCATGGCAGGAGATCCACCCAGTCTGAATGGTGGGCATTAACGAAGTGCTGGAGGTAACTGGTCAAGATCTGATTGATCCGCTCCACTTGACCATTGGACTGTGGGTGGTATGCGGAGGAGAAGTCCAGGGTGACGTCTAGCAGCTTGCATGTGGCTCTCCAGAAGCGTGAGGTGAACTGGACCCCACGATCCGACACGATGTGGAGGGGCAGGCCATGGAGACGGAAGATGTGGCGGATAAAGTCTTTAGCCAGCTCGGGTGCAGATGGGAGGCCTGGCAGGGGAATGAAATGAGCCATTTTGGAAAAGCGGTCAGCGACCACCCAAATGACCGTACAACCGGCAGAGACAGGGAGATCTGTTATGAAGTCCACAGCTATATGCTGCCAGGGGGCAGCAGGTACTGGAAGAGGAAGGAGACGACCGGCTGGCAGGTGTCTTGGAACCTTGTTGCGGGCGCAGGACACACAGGCAGAAACAAAGTCTATCACATCCTTGTGCAGGGTAGGCCACCAGTAGTGCCGGGTGATAAGCTGGAGGGTCTTTTTCTGACCAGCGTGGCCAGCAAGCTTAGACGAGTGACCCCAGTGTAGGATTTTCTCCCGATCAGGTGCCGTTACGAACGTCTTACCGGGAGGGAGACGATTTAGACTCACGGGGGCCACCTGCATTACTCTGGCAGGATCGATGATGTGTTTAGGTTCCTCCTCAAGATCAGACACCAGGAAGGATCGGAACAAGGCATCAGCTTTGATGTTTTTGTCAGCCGGGCGAAAATGAAGAACAAAATCAAAGCGAGCAAAAAACAAGGACCACCGGGCTTGGCGCGGGTTAAGTCTCTGGGCACTCTGGAGGTAAGCCAAGTTCTTGTGGTCCGTGTAAATTATTACCGGGTGAAGAGCCCCCTCGAGCAGGTAACGCCACTCCTCCAATGCCAGCTTAATGGCCAATAACTCTCGGTCTCCTATAGAATAGTTGCGCTCGGAAGAGGAGAAGAGTTTGGAGAAGAAGCCGCAAGTTACCATTCTCCCGGAAGACGATTTTTTGGGTAAGTACCGCTCCGGCTCCAGAAGAGGAGGCAACAACTTCCAGGAAGAATTGCTTGTTGCCGTCCGGGCGATACAGCACCGGGGCGGAAGAGAAAGCCTGTTTTAAGGAAAGAAAGGCTTCCTCTGCTTCGGGCGGCCATTCTCTGGGATTAGTGCCCTTACGGGTGAGGGCAGAGATAGGGGCAGTCCGGGAAGAGAAGTGCGGTATGAAGAGGCGGTAGTAGTTGGCGAAGCCCAGGAACCGCTGAATAGCCTTCAACCCCTCTGGTCGAGGCCACTTCTCGATGGCAGACAGTTTCTCAGGATCCATTCGTAGGCCGGTCTGAGAAATTATGTAGCCCAAAAAGGGAAGTGAGGTCTGCTCAAAGAGGCACTTCTCATATTTAGCGTAGAGGTGGTTCTGCCTGAGCCTGAGCAGAACCTGACAAACATCCCTCCGGTGTGTGGGGAGTAGTGTTGAGCCACCCTTTTATAGCCAAAATCACGGCCCTGTATCACAATACGTCACCTAGGCTGAAGATAAATGGAACTGTAGCACCCTGAGGGCTCGGTTGCTACAGAGGTATTGCACCTCACCCAGAGGTGTGATATCTCACTCTCAGGTAAGGATGGAGTGTGGATCAGGACCCGACACCTGCATGCATTACACCACATTGCCGTGGGGCAGGACGACCAATATGCCTCTGAGATGGGCATGACAGTCCCTGTCCCTGGCTGGAGTGGGGGGAGGGAACACTGAGGAAGGGGAACCCTGTATTGCAGGAGCAGGGAGGAAGCAGTTCCTGGGTGCATTGAGAAGGGAGTATAAAAGGTGGACACCATCTTAGTTCAGTGCAGAGAAGTCTGAGCAGAAGTGGCAGGGAGCAGGGGCTCTGCATGAGCTCTGCTCCGGAGGCGGGCCTAGTAACAGAGGCCCAGGCCTGGAAGAGGGAGAAGGAAGGAAGAGGAGCGGAGAAGGCTCCAGAAACAAGGAATGAAGGGATCCCAGGGGTGCGGACGGGCGAGTCGCCACCGCACGCCCGAATCCACCTGCGTGGAGGGGTCAGGCCAAAGGGGGAGACCGGTCCCCGAAACTAGTGGAGGCAGGAAACGACCCTCAGCTAGAAACCAGAGGCTGTGACATTTTATGTGGCGCAGCCCCTCGCTACACCCGCTAGGAAGGCACCACATAGGGTCAGGGAAACTGGCGCCAAGTTTACCAAGAGGAGGCCCGAGGCAGCCGGACAGAAGGGTTGGTAAGAAAGGCCAGACAAAGGACACACAAAGGGGGTCCTGTGAATCGCTCCAAAGTTATCTGGGAGTTGTCTGAGCCCCTCACCTGGTGAGCACAGTACGACGTGGGCAGCCGTTACCTGCAGACGTGGTCTGGATAATAAGAACTGTGAGTAAAGGCCCTGGACTGCATCACTGACTCCGTGTCGTTACTGCTGCTGCCCTGCACCATCACCCCCATTCTCCGCATACACTGCCCTGAGGCTATACTCCTCCCGTGGGGAGTTATGCTACGCTCTGCTGCACCCACAACACCAGCCTCAGCGGTCTGCCCTGCAGCGGCGGTTCACTCTGACCGCAATCCACGGGTGGCGTAGTCGGACATTTAAACATCAAAACCACATAAATAGTTCCGCCACTGGTTTGACCACCCTGAGCCACGGAACCGGGTCGCCGCCACGAAGACTACAACCACCAGCATCCACCAAAAAGGGTCCGGCTCAGGGTGTCCCAAGGCCCACGGGGTGCATCAGAACATTTTCATCACCTTTCACAATCACCAATGGGACAAGGCAGGGATGTCCTCTGTCCCCTCTCTTATACATCCTAGTGACGGAGCACCTGCTCTCATCAATTCGCCATAACCCCAATATTAGGTGGATTGAGGTGGGAGGCACCGAGTACAAGTGCTCTCTATTTGCTGATGATGTCCTAGTATATATCACTCAATCACATATATCCATCCATGCTGTTATGGCTGAAATAGATCACTTTGTTACATGGTCAAATTTTAAAATCAATGCAGCGAAGTCTGAGGCCCTCGATGTCTCCCTCCCCAAATCCATATAGGATTCCATCCAGTCCAACTTTCCCTTTGCCTGGCCCTCACAGGGTATCAAATACTTAGGAATTCCTATTCTTAGAGACCTCTCCCATCTATGTTATCTTAATTTTGGGCCCATTATTGAACAACTCCATACAGACCACGGTTGGCAAGTTAGAACTGTAAGATTCACTACGTGAACCACTGGTGTTTTGTGGAAAAGCACATGTACACTGTGTTCCAAATTATTATGCAAAAAGTGTTTAGGAGTGATAAGGGAAGAATTTGTTTGTTTGTCAGTTAAACTCATTGATGGTGATGTGTGTCAGGGCTCTTTATATCACTGTAAGCAATTGCAGACACCTGTGCTAATTAGTTTGGCAGGTGTGTCCAATGAAAGGCAAGACTACTTAAGAAGGCTGTCTCACATTATTAAGCAGCCTACATTTTCTGCCAAAATGGGAAAGAAAAAGGATGTGTCGGCTGCTGAGAAGCAACAAATTGTGGAGTGTTTAGGTCAAGGCATGACTACAATCAACATTGTGCGATGATCAGGATGAAGTGTCTTGGCAATCAAGAAGTATGTAGCTGATTCACAGTACACACGTGTGCGTGCTGATAAGGGCAAATTGAGGACTCTTTCCTACAGGCAATTACGTCAGGTTAAAAGAGCAGCGGCAAAAAAGCCTTGTCATAGCAGCAGACAAGTTTTTGACGCTGCTGGTGCCTCCAACGTCCCCCGAACAACAAGATGCAGGGTCCTTCAGAGGTTTGCAGCTGTGCATACGCCATCCTGTGGACCTCCTCTATCCACTTCACACAAGCAGAAACGGCTCCAGTGGGCCAAACATTACATGAAGACTGATTTCAAAACTGTTTTGTTCACGGATGAGTGCCCTGCAGCGCTCGATGGTCCAGATGGATGGAGTGGAGGATGGCTGGTTGATGGACACCCCACGCAAACACGGCTACAGCGCCAACAAGGAGGAGGTGGAGTAATGTTTTGGGATGGAATCATGGGGAGAGAGATTGTCGGCCCCTTTAGGATCCCTGAAGGCGCTAAAGATGAACTCCATAATGTATGTGGATTTTCTCAAACAGCACTTCCTGCCATGGTTCAAGAAGAAGAACCGTGTATTTCACAGCAAGATCATTTTTTTGCATGATAATGCATCATCTCATGCTGCACATAAAACATCTGCATCTCTGGCTGATATGGGCATAAAAGGGGACAAACTTATGGTGTGACCCCCATGCTCCCCTGACCTCTACCCCATTCAGAACCTCTGGAGCATCATCAAAAGGAGTGTCTATGATGGCGGGAGGCAGTTCACATCTAAGCAACAGCTCTGGGAGGGTATTCTGTCCTCATGCAAAACAATTGAAGCAGAAACCATCCAAAACCTGACAAATTCAATGGACGAGAGAGTTCAGAAGCTCCTTTCGAACAAGGGGTCCAATGTGAAAATGTAACATCACCTAGAATAAAGTTTTGAGTTGAAAACTGTTTGATTTCAGTTTCTAATAACCTGCTAATGCTTATAATTTCAAAAATGACCATTTTTTTGGTCTTTATTAAAATGAAAAGGTTGATCGAAAAGTTTGGGGGATCTAAGAGTGTGGCAACCCAGTAGTCATGATTACTTCGAATTCTGACAATATGAGGGTCATGTTGCAGGTAGTGCAGCAAGAAGGCACTTATGTGTCTTGCGCATCTCGGAGCCCCAAAATTATTTTCCGGGCTAGATGCAGCTAAAAATTATTATTAGTTTTAAATCTGGTGGAGCTTAGTATAGATGGCCTAATAGGATCAGTGCTGCACACTGCTACAAAGCCCAAATTATTTTCCAGTCAAGATACAGATAAACATGATTAGTAATTTTAAATCTGGTGGAGCTTATTATAGATGGCCTAATAGAATCAGTGCTGCACACTGCTACAAAGCCCAAATTATTTTCCAGCCAAGATACAGATAAACATGATTAGTAATTTGAAAGCTTAAAACGGTTGGTAGGGTGATTTTAACCAATCATCAAGCTTTTACTCTCCCCAGGATGACACAGGGGTAGAAAAGTCGTTTCGGATCCATGATTTGTTCATCTTTATGAACATGAGTCTGTCTACATTATCAGTGGAGAGCCGCGTGCGCTTATCTGTCAGCACACCACCAGCAGCACTGAACACACGTTCAGACAGAATGCTGGCTGCGGGGCATGACAAGATCTCCAAGGCGTAAGTGGCTAGCTCCGGCCATTTATCCAGATTGGAAGCCCAAAAAGAGCAAGGGTCCAGTGACACAGTCACGGCTTCAATGTTTACTTGGAGATACTCCTGTACCATCGTCTCTAGGCGTTGACTATGTGTCAGACTTCTTGTCTCCTGTGGCCTTGCAAAGGATGGGCTAAAAAAGTGGTGAAATGATTCCGCAAAATTGATGTTACCAGCAGATACTGTGGTTCTGTTACGGTTTGAGTGCTGAACACTTGAATGTCCAACGGGTGGCAAGTTGGAACTGTGAGATTCACTACGTACACCACTGGTGTTTTGTGGAAAAGCACATGTAAGATTCTGCAACAGTCTCTGCTGATACTCCTGCATGCGTGCATCCCTTTCTATGGCAGGAATAATTTCGGCAAATTTACTTTTGTACCGGGGATCTAACAGTGTGGCAACCCAGTAGTCAGGATTATTTCTAATTCTCACAATTCGAGGGTCATGTTGCAGGTAGTGCAGCAAGAAGGCACTCATGTGTGTTGCGCATCCAGGAGCACCAAGTCCCTGTTGTGTTGGTGGCGAGGTAACAATCATGCTTCCTTCCTCTGTCCTCTCCCCCCAACCTCGCACAACAGAAATGTGATCAAGGTCTCCCTCATCTGATGAGTCTTCCATCAGTTCGTCCTCCACTTCTTCCTGGGCTCCTGCACCTTCCTCACTAGTTTGGCTGCTACCATGCGCCCTGGTAAAACCATCTCCCCCACCCTCACATGCCTGCCGCCTTGGTGCTGCCGACCGTCTGGACCTTGCAGATGTTAGCCCTTCCGCATACAACTCCTACTCCTCTACTTCCTCCACCTCCTCTTGTGCCACCACCTGACTCCGAATTCTGTTTAACATGTGCTCCAGCATGTAAATCACCGGAATAGTCATGCTGATAATGGCATCGTCAGTACTAAACATCTTCGTCGCCATTTCAAAACTGTCCAGAAGTGTGCATAGGTCCCTGATCTGAGACCACTCCTCCAGCGTGATTTGCCCCACCTCTGGATCTCGTTGGCCCAGGCTATACGTCAGAACGTATTGCACCAGGGCTTGTCGGTGCTGCCACAGTCGCTGCAACATGTGCAGAGTTGAATTCCACCGGGTAGGCACATCGCATTTTAGCCGGTGAAGTGGCAGGCCCAACGACTTCTGTAGAGATGTAAGTCGCTGAGCTGCGGGATGCGAACGGCGGAAGTGAGCACACAGCAACCGTGCCCTCTGCAGAAGGCCATCTAGTCTGGGATAGTGGGCTAAAAATTGCTGGACAACCAGGTTCAACACGTGAGCCATACAAGGCACGTGTGTGACATTGCCCCGGCGAAGGGCCGCACCCAGGTTTGCAGCATTGTCGCACACGGCCTTCCTTGGTTTCAGGTCCAGTGGAGACAACCATTCATGAAATTGGTTCTCCAGAGCTGACCACAACTCCTCAGCTGTGTGACTCACATTTCCCAGACATTTCAAAGTAAAAACCGCCTGATGACATTGAGCCCTACTGCCAGCATAGTAAGGAGGTGTGCAGGATCCCTTCTGCGCAGTTAGAAAGCTTGTGGCATGACCAGACAGGCTTTGGGTGCAGGTGGAAGACCGAGAGGAGGTTGAGGAGGCAGAAGCAGTGGAGGATCTTTGACATAAAGAGGATTGACGCACAACTCGTGGGGACGGCAAGACTTGGACAGCAGCCCCTTGTCCTGCTGTCACCATTGTTACCCAGTGCCCAGTCAGCGACATGTAACGCCCCTGTCCATGCCTACTCGTCCAAGTGTCTGTGGTGAAATGTACCCTGTCACACACAGAGTTTCTCAAAGAAGCGGTGATGTTGTGTGATACATGCTGGTGGAGCGCAGGCACACCTTTCTTTGAGAAGTAGTGCCGACTGGGCATCTGGTACTGGGGCACTGCGACAGACATAAGGTCTCGAAAATCCTCTGTGTCCACCAGGCGGAAAAGCAGCATTTCTGTAGCCAAGAGCTTGCAGATGGTGAAATTCAACCTCTTAGCTTTCTCATGGCTAGGAGGAAATGGTCTTTTACTTGTCCACATCTGAGGGACCGAGGGCTGGCTATTGTGCTTAGACGGGGTGGATAAGGGTGTCCCCGGCAAACTGCCGGTCTGTGAGGAAGATGCAGGCGGACATGTTAGGTTGCCTTGATCCAAAGGTGGTGCTATCAATGTCGGACAGCGCTCAACACCAGCTGGTGTTACCACCTCCAAAGAAAATGATGACCTGCCAATCACGCTGGCTGTTGCGGGTAAAGAGGTGGCAGGTCTGCGCCCCAAAACAGGTGTGACTGCTGTCCCCCCAGTCACAGAGGATGAAGAGGCCGCGGATGCACAAGATATGGCAGACGGTGGTTGGCCCGGCCGGCTAGGCCACATTGTAGCACACTGAGCTTCCCACTGCAACTTATGCTTCATGTCCATGTGCCGGTTCAAGCATGAAGTACTCAAACTATGTATTTTTTGGCCTCTACTTAGCTTTTGCTGACAAATGTTACAGATAACACGAGTTGGGTCATCTTTATCGATCTGAAAAAATGCCCAGGCTATGCAAGGCTTAGCACCCATGTGACCTGAAGAGCCACCACGACTTGTGGTGAGAGGCAGAGTTGTGTTTGAGGATGCAGTTGTTGACGTGCTTCCAGTACTACGTCTCTGTCCAGGAAGGCGCAACCTGACCTTGTCGTCACTAGGATCTTCCTCTACCTCCTCTGCTGACCTCATCTCTTGGCTGACTGTGGGTTGACAGTAAGTGGGATCTCCAACCTCATCATCATCACCCTGTGCGTTATCACACCCGTCGTCCTCAGAGCCAACCTGTTCCTGCCCTGACAAAAAACTAAAGTTGTCGCTCCAATCAGGTATTTGAGTCTCATCATCGTCTTCCCCATTGTCTCCACCAAGAGGAGTTACAGTTTGGGAATGAGGGTCTACATTATGGTAAGAACCTTCTGCGTCTGGTCCTGGATCCGACTCATAAAGATTCTGGGCATCAGTGCAGATCATTTCCTCGTCTGGATTCACAGAAGCGCTGGAGTCGACCTCTGATTCCCAGGCTATAGTATGAGTAAACAGCTCTGCAGACTCAACCATCTGTTCTACCTCATACTCAGACGGGCAGCTGGAGATTTGGGAGCTGTGAGGAAGCAAGTGCGATTGGGGTGACACCTTTGAGGACTGGAGTATTTGTGATGTTGAAGTTGATGTGGAGGAGAGCCAACTTAAAGGAGCACTTGATATCCGTTGAAGCACCTGCTGTTTTTGTGCCTCATCTGGAATTTGTAGCGATTGGCGTGGCCGTAAGAAAGGGATCTTATCACATTGTCCGCTAAAAGAAGTAGACATTTTAGTTTGGCTGGAAGATGGTCTTTCTTCTGCAGATGTTACTGTTGCTTTAACACCTACCCCACGGACACAACCTTTTTTCCCCTTCCCAACATGCCTATTCCCCTTTCCACCAGCAGCAGGCCTTTTTCCACTCATTTTGGTGGTAAACTAATTCACAACTCTGGAGTTGTTAGCACAAAAAAACAACGGATGGGAACCGAGCAGAGCTGAGTGGCCAAACTGTGGTATTACGCCAAAACTATTGGCTGGGTTAGATGCAGAAAAAAATTATATTCAATTTGCAACCTGATGGAGGTCAGTATAGATGGACTAATAGAACAAGTCCCACACACAGCTAGAAGCCCAAATATTTTTTCAGAGGTAGATAGAGAAAAAAATTGTATTCAGTTTGCAACCTGATGGAGGTCAGAATAGATGGGCTAATAGTACAAGTCCTACACAAAGCTAGAAGCCCAAATATTTTTTCAGAGGTAGATGCAGAAAAAAAATATATTCAGTTTGCAACCTGATGGAGGTCAGTATAGATGGACTAATAGAGAAAGTCCCACACACTGCTAGAAGGCCAAAAATTTTTTCAGAGCTAGATGCAGACAAAAAATTATTTTTAATTTGCAACCTGATGGAGGTCAGTATAGATGGACTAATAGAGAAAGTCCCACACACTGCTAGAAGGCCAAATATTTTTTCAGAGCTAGATGCAGATAAAAATTATTTTTAATTTGCAACCTGATGGAGGTCAGTATAGATGGACTAATAGAGAAAGTCCCACACACTGCTAGAGGGCCAAATATTTTTTCAGAGCTAGATGCAGACAAAAAATTATTTTTAATTTGCAACCTGATGGAGGTCAGTATAGATGGACTAATAGAGAAAGTCCCATACACTGCTAGAAGGCCAAATATTTTTTCAGAGCTCGATGCATAAAAAAATTATATTCAGTTTGCAACCTGATGGAGGTCAGTATAGATGGACTAATAGAACAAGTCCCACACACAGCTAGAAGCCCAAATATTTTTTCAGAGGTAGATGCAGAAAAAAATTATATTCAGTTTGCAACCTGATGGAGGTCTGTATAGATGGATTAATAGAACAAGTCCCACACACAGCTAGAAGCCCAAATATTTTTTCAGAGGTAGATGCAGAAAAAAATTATATTCAGTTTGCAACCTGATGGAGGTCTGTATAGATGGATTAATAGAACAAGTCCCACACACAGCTAGAAGCCCAATATTTTTTCAGAGGTAGATGCAGAAAAAAAATATATTCAGTTTGCAACCTGATGGAGGTCAGTATAGATGGACTAATAGAGAAAGTCCCACACACTGCTAGAAGGCCAAATATATTTTCAGAGCTAGATGCAGATATAAATTATTTTTAAATTGCAACCTGATGGAGGTCAGTATAGATGGACTAATAGAGAAAGTCCCACACACTGCTAGAAGGCCAAATATTTTTTCAGAGCTAGATGCAGAAAAAAATTATATTCAGTTTGTAACCTGATGGAGGTCAGTATAGATGGACTAATAGAACAAGTCCCAAACACAGCTAGAAGCCCAAATATTTTTTCAGAGGTAGATGCAGAAAAAAATAATATTCAGTTTGCAACCTGATGGAGGTCTGTATAGATCGATTAATAGAACAAGTCCCTCACAAAGCTAGAAGCCCAATATTTTTTCAGAGGTAGATGCAGAAAAAAAATATATTCAGTTTGCAACCTGATGGAGGTCAGTATAGATGGACTAATAGAGAAAGTCCCACACACTGCTAGAAGGCCAAATATTTTTTCAGAGCTAGATGCAGATATAAATTATTTTTAATTTGCAACCTGATGGAGGTCAGTATAGATGGACTAATAGAGAAAGTCCCACACACTGCTAGAAGGCCAAATATTTTTTCAGAGCTAGATGCAGAAAAAAATTATATTCAGTTTGCAACCTGATGGAGGTCAGTGTAGATGGACTAATAGAACCAGTCCCACACACAGCTAGAAGCCCAAATATTTTTTCAGAGGTAGATGCAGAAAAAAATTATATTCAGTTTGCAACCTGATTGAGGTCTGTATAGATGGATTAATAGAACAAGTCCCACACACAGCTAGAAGCCCAATATTTTTTCAGAGGTAGATTCAGAAAAAAAATATATTCAGTTTGCAACCTGATGGAGGTCAGTATAGATGGACTAATAGAGAAAGTCCCACACACTGCTAGAAGGCCAAATATTTTTTAGAGCTAGATGCAGACAAAAAATTATTTTTAATTTGCAACCTGATGGAGGTCAGTATAGATGGACTAATAGAGAAAGTCCCACACACTGCAAGAAGGCCAAATATTTTTTCAGAGCTAGATGCAGATATAAATTATTTTTAATTTGCAACCTGATGGAGGTCAGTATAGATGGACTAATAGAGAAAGTCCCACTCACTGCTAGAAGGCCACATATTTTTTCAGAGCTAGATGCAGAAAAAAATTATATTCAGTTTGCAACCTGATGGAGGTCAGTATAGATGGACTAATAGAACAAGTCCCACACACAGCTAGAAGGCCAAATATTTTTTCAGAGGTAGATGCGGATAAAAATTATTTTTAATTTGCAGCCTGATGGAGGTCAGTATAGATGGACTAATAGAGAAAGTCCCACACACTGCTAGAAGGCCAAATATTTTTTCAGAGCTAGATGCAAACAAAAAAATATTTTGAATTTGCAACCTGATGGAGGTCAGTATAGATGGACTAATAGAGGAAGTCCCACACACTGCTAGAAGGCCAAATATTTTTTCAGAGCTAGATGCAGACAAAAAATAATTTTTAATTTGCAACCTGATGGAGGTCAGTATAGATGGACTAATAGAGAAAGTCCCACACACAGCTAGAAGCCCAAATATTTTTTCAGAGGTAGATGCAGATAAAAAATATTTTTAATTTGCAACCAGATGGAGGTCAGTATAGATGGACTAATAGAGAAAGTCCCACACACTGCTAGAAGGCCAAATATTTTTTCAGAGCTATATGCAGATAAAAATTATTTTTAATTTGCAACCTGATGGAGGTCAGTATAGATGGACTAATAGAGAAAGTTCCACACACTGCTAGAAGGCCAAATATTTTTTCAGAGCTAGATGCAGACAAAAAATTATTTTGAATTTGCAACCTGATGGAGGTCAGTATAGATGGACTAATAGAGAAAGTCCCATACACTGCTAGAAGGTCAAATATTTTTTCAGAGCTAGATGCAGATAAAAATTATTTTTAATTTGCAACCTGATGGAGGTCAGTATAGATGGACTAATAGAGAAAGTCCCACACACTTCTAGAAGGCCAAATATTTTTTCAGAGCTAGATGCAGAAAAAAATTATATTCAGTTTGCGACCTGATGGAGGTCAGTATAGATGGACTAATAGAGAAAGTCCCACACACTGCTAGAAGGTCAAATATTTTTTCAGAGCTAGATGCAGTCAAAAAATTATTTTTAATTTGCAACCTGATGGAGGTCAGTATAGATGGACTAATAGAGAAAGTCCCACACACTGCTAGAAGGCCAAATATTTTTTCAGAGCTAGATGCAGATATAAATTATATTTAATTTGCAACCTGATGGAGGTCAGTATAGATGGACTAATAGAGAAAGTCCCACACACTGCTAGAAGGCCAAATATTTTTTCAGAGCTAGATGCAGAAAAAAATTATATTCAGTTTGCAACCTGATGGAGGTCAGTATAGATGGACTAATAGAACAAGTCCCACACACAGCTAGAAGCCCAAATATTTTTTCAGAGGTAGATGCAGAAAAAAATTATATTCAGTTTGCAACCTGATGGAGGTCTGTATAGATGGATTAATAGAACAAGTCCCACACACAGCTAGAAGCCCAATATTTTTTCAGAGGTAGATGCAGAAAAAAAATATATTCAGTTTGCAACCTGATGGAGGTCAGTATAGATGGACTAATAGAGAAAGTCCCACACACTGCTAGAAGGCCAAATATATTTTCAGAGCTAGATGCAGATATAAATTATTTTTAATTTGCAACCTGATGGAGGTCAGTATAGATGGACTAATACAGAAAGTCCCACACACTGCTAGAAGGCCAAATATTTTTTCAGAGCTAGATGCAGAAAAAAATTATATTCAGTTTGCAACCTGATGGAGGTCAGTATAGATGGACTAATAGAACAAGTCCCACACACAGCTAGAAGGCCAAATATTTTTTCAGAGGTAGATGCAGATAAAAATTATTTTTAATTTGCAGCCTGATGGAGGTCAGTATAGATGGACTAATAGAGAAAGTCCCACACACTGCTAGAAGGCCAAATATTTCTTCACAGCTAGATGCAGATATAAATTATTTTTAATTTGCAACATGATGGAGGTCAGTATAGATGGACTAATAGAGAAAGTCCCACACACTGCTAGAAGGACAAATATTTTTTCAGAGCTAGATGCAGAAAAAAATTATATTCAGTTTGCAACCTGATGGAGGTCAGTATAGATGGACTAATAGAACAAGTCCCACACACAGCTAGAAGCCCATATATTTTTTCAGAGGTAGATGCAAAAAAAAATTATATTCAGTTTGCAACCTGATTGAGGTCTGTATAGATGGATTAATAGAACAAGTCCCACACACAGCTAGAAGCCCAATATTTTTTCAGAGGTAGATGCAGAAAAAAATCTATTCAGTTTGCAACCTGATGGAGGTCAGTATAGATGGACTAATAGAGAAAGTCCCACACACTGCTAGAAGGCCAAATATTTTTTCAGAGCTAGATGCAGACAAAAAATTATTTTTAATTTGCAACCTGATGGAGGTCAGTATAGATGGACTAATAGAGAAAGTCCCACACACTGCTAGAAGGCAAAATATTTTTCAGAGCTAGATGCAGATATAAATTATTTTTAATTTGCAACCTGATGGAGGTCAGTATAGATGGACTATTAGAGAAAGTCCCACACACTGCTAGAAGGCCAAATATTTTTTCAGACCTAGATGCAGAAAAAAATTATATTCAGTTTGCAACCTGATGGAGGTCAGTATAGATGGACTAGTAGAACAAGTCCCACATACAGCTAGAAGGCCAAATATTTTTTCAGAGGTAGAAGCAGATAAAAATTATTTTTAATTTGCAGCCTGATGGAGGTCAGTATAGATGGACTAATAGAGAAAGTCCCACACACTTCTAGAAGGCCAAATATTTTTTCAGAGCTAGATGCAGAAAAAAATTATATTCAGTTTGCAACCTGATGGAGGTCAGTATAGATGGACTAATAGAGAAAGTCCCACACACTGCTAGAAGGTCAAATGTTTTTTCAGAGCTAGATGCAGATATAAATTATATTTAATTTGCAACCTGATGGAGGTCAGTATAGATGGACTAATAGAGAAAGTCCCACACACTGCTAGAAGGCCAAATATTTTTTCAGAGCTAGATGCAGATATAAATTATTTTTAATTTGCAACCTGATGGAGGTCAGTATAGATGGACTAATACAGAAAGTCCCACACACTGCTAGAAGGCCAAATATTTCTTCACAGCTAGATGCAGATATAAATTATTTTTAATTTGCAACGTGATGGAGGTCAGTATAGATGGACTAATAGAGAAAGTCCCACACACTGCTAGAAGGACAAATATTTTTTCAGAGCTAGATGCAGAAAAAAATTATATTCAGTTTGCAACCTGATGGAGGTCAGTATAGATGGACTAATAGAACAAGTCCCACACACAGCTAGAAGCCAATATATTTTTTCAGAGGTAGATGCAAAAAAAAATTATATTCAGTTTGCAACCTGATTGAGGTCTGTATAGATGGATTAATAGAACAAGTCCCACACACAGCTAGAAGCCCAATATTTTTTCAGAGGTAGATGCAGAAAAAAATCTATTCAGTTTGCAACCTGATGGAGGTCAGTATAGATGGACTAATAGAGAAAGTCCCACACACTGCTAGAAGGCCAAATATTTTTTCAGAGCTAGATGCAGACAAAAAATTATTTTTAATTTGCAACCTGATGGAGGTCAGTATAGATGGATTAATAGAGAAAGTCCCACACACTGCTAGAAGGCAAAATATTTTTTCAGACCTAGATGCAGAAAAAAATTATATTCAGTTTGCAACCTGATGGAGGTCAGTATAGATGGACTAATAGAACAAGTCCCACATACAGCTAGAAGGCCAAATATTTTTTCAGAGGTAGAAGCAGATAAAAATTATTTTTAATTTGCAGCCTGATGGAGGTCAGTATAGATGGACTAATAGAGAAAGTCCCACACACTTCTAGAAGGCCAAATATTTTTTCAGAGCTAGATGCAGAAAAAAATTATATTCAGTTTGCAACCTGATGGAGGTCAGTATAGATGGACTAATAGAGAAAGTCCCACACACTGCTAGAAGGTCAAATGTTTTTACAGAGCTAGATGCAGTCAAAAAATTATTTTTAATTTGCAACCTGATGGAGGTCAGTATAGATGGACTAATAGAGAAAGTCCCACACACTGCTAGAAGGCCAAATATTTTTTCAGAGCTAGATGCAGATATAAATTATATTTAATTTGCAACCTGATGGAGGTCAGTATAGAAGGACTAATAGAGAAAGTCCCACACACTGCTAGAAGGCCAAATATTTTTTCAGAGCTAGATGCAGAAAAAAATTATATTCAGTTTGCAACCTGATGGAGGTCAGTATAGATGGACTAATAGAACAAGTCCCACACACAGCTAGAAGCCCAAATATTTTTTCAGAGGTAGATGCAGAAAAAAATTATATTCAGTTTGCAACCTGATGGAGGTCTGTATAGATGGATTAATAGAACAAGTACCACACACAGCTAGAAGCCCAATATTTTTTCAGAGGTAGATGCAGAAAAAAAATATATTCAGTTTGCAACCTGATGGAGGTCAGTATAGATGGACAAATAGAGAAAGTCCCACACACTGCTAGAAGGCCAAATATTTTTTCAGAGCTAGATGCAGATATAAATTATTTTTAATTTGCAACCTGATGGAGGTCAGTATAGATGGACTAATACAGAAAGTCCCACACACTGCTAGAAGGCCAAATATTTTTTCAGAGCTAGATGCAGAAAAAAATTATATTCAGTTTGCAACCTGATGGAGGTCAGTATAGATGGACTAATAGAACAAGTCCCACACACAGCTAGAAGGCCAAATATTTTTTCAGAGGTAGATGCAGATAAAAATTATTTTTAATTTGCAGCCTGATGGAGGTCAGTATAGATGGACTAATAGAGAAAGTCCCACACACTGCTAGAAGGCCAAATATTTCTTCACAGCTAGATGCAGATATAAATTATTTTTAATTTGCAACGTGATGGAGGTCAGTATAGATGGACTAATAGAGAAAGTCCCACATACTGCTAGAAGGACAAATATTTTTTCAGAGCTAGATGCAGAAAAAAATTATATTCAGTTTGCAACCTGATGGAGGTCAGTATAGATGGACTAATAGAACAAGTCCCACACACAGCTAGAAGCCCAAATATTTTTTCAGAGGTAGATGCAAAAAAAAATTATATTCAGTTTGCAACCTGATTGAGGTCTGTATAGGTGGATTAATAGAACAAGTCCCACACACAGCTAGAAGCCCAATATTTTTTCAGAGGTAGATGCAGAAAAAAATATATTCAGTTTGCAACCTGATGGAGGTCAGTATAGATGGACTAATAGAGAAAGTCCCACACACTGCTAGAAGGCCAAATATTTTTTCAGAGCTAGATGCAGACAAAAAATTATTTTTAATTTGCAACCTGATGGAGGTCAGTATAGATGGACTAATAGAGAAAGTCCCACACACTGCTAGAAGGCAAAATATTTTTCAGAGCTAGATGCAGATATAAATTATTTTTAATTTGCAACCTGATGGAGGTCAGTATAGATGGACTATTAGAGAAAGTCCCACACACTGCTAGAAGGCCAAATATTTTTTCAGACCTAGATGCAGAAAAAAATTATATTCAGTTTGCAACCTGATGGAGGTCAGTATAGATGGACTAATAGAACAAGTCCCACATACAGCTAGAAGGCCAAATATTTTTTCAGAGGTAGAAGCAGATAAAAATTATTTTTAATTTGCAGCCTGATGGAGGTCAGTATAGATGGACTAATAGAGAAAGTCCCGCACACTGCTAGAAGGCCAAATATCTTTTCAGAGCTAGATGCAGATATAAATTATTTTTAATTTGCAACCTGATGGAGGTCAGTATAGATGGACTAATAGAGAAAGTCCCACTCACTATTAGAAGGCCAAATATTTTTTCAGAGCTAGATGCAGAAAAAAATTATATTCAGTTTGCAACCTGATGGAGGTCAGTATAGATGGACTAATAGAACAAGTCCCACACACAGCTAGAAGGCCAAATATTTTTTCAGAGGTAGATGCGGATAAAAATTATTTTTAATTTGCAGCCTGATGGAGGTCAGTATAGATGGACTAATAGAGAAAGTCCCACACACTGCTAGAAGGCCAAATATTTTTTCAGAGCTAGATGCAGACAAAAAATTATTTTGAATTTGCAACCTGATGGAGGTCAGTATAGATGGACTAATAGAGAAAGTCCTACACACTGCTAGAAGGCCAAATATTTTTTCAGAGCTAGATGCAGACAAAAAATAATTTTTAATTTGCAACCTGATGGAGGTCAGTATAGATGGACTAATAGAGAAAGTCCCACACACTGCTAGAAGGCAAAATATTTTTTCAGAGCTAGATGCAGATAAAAATTATTTTTAATTTGCAACCTGATGGAGGTCAGTATAGATGGACTAATATAGAAAGTCCCACACACTGCTAGAAGGCCAAATATTTTTTCAGCGCTATATGGAGAAAAAAATTATATTCAGTTTGCAACCTGATGGAGGTCAGTATAGATGGACTAATAGAACAAGTCCCACACACAGCTAGAAGCCCAAATATTTTTTCAGAGGTAGATGCAGATAAAAATTATTTTTAATTTGCAACCTGATGGAGGTCAGTATAGATGGACTAATAGAGAAAGTCCCACACACTGCTAGAAGGCCAAATATTTTTTCAGAGCTAGATGCAGACAAAAAATTATTTTGAATTTGCAGCGTGATGGAGGTCAGTATAGATGGACTAATAGAACAAGTCCCACACACTGCTAGAAGGCCAAATATTTTTTCAGAGCTAGCTGCAGAAAAAAATTATATTCAGTTTGCAACCTGATGGAGGTCAGTATAGATGGACTAATAGAACAAGTCCCACACACTGCTAGAAGCCCAAATATTTTTTCAGAGCTAGATGCAGAAAAAAAATTATATTCAATTTGCAACCTGATGGAGGTCAGTATAGATGGACTAATAGAATGATGCTATGCCCAAAAGATTTTACTTCACTAGGTGCAGTAAAAAAATTGGTATTCTATACACAGGTGGTATATCTTGCAACACAGATAGGCTACTCCACTGACTAACACACTCTGCAATAGGCCAAAAAGGATTAGCTTTGCTAGATTCAGCCAAATGCTGTGAAAAAAACTTGCACAGCACTGGCACAGACCTGCCTGGCAAAAACTGATAGGAACTGATGTAACCTAGTCCTGAAAAGGACTGCAATTACAATTAGTCTTTACTCCCACAATCTATCTATTTAAGAGCACAGACCTGCCTGATAAAAGTCGTAGGAAATGCTGTAACCTAGTCCTTAAAAGGACTTCAATCACAACTATTCCCTACTCCCAAGATATCTGTAGATTTGTGCGAAAATTGGCTTGAAATTAACAAGGTATAGCGCACACAGCAACAGAGGTGCCGTCTAACACGCAGCTGCAGCAGTGTGAAAATGGTGGCGACGGGGAAAATGGCTTGGTCTTATAGGGCAAGGACATGTGACATACACTGCCAATGACACATGCCCTTGCTTGTGTGAAAAAAAGCACTTCGCTCCGTGTGTGCGCTGCTGATCGGCTGACAGATTGCACCTCCCCACTGTAAATGCGGGAAAGAGAAAAAAAAATGGAGATCTTCATTATTCCTGCAGAGATCCATCCCCTGCCCCTCCCCCCACCCCGCTGTACACTCAAACTGCGTATTAACATTAATTTTCATCATTACTGAGAAAAAATCCAGTTATGATTTTGGTGCACGAACAGTTATCGAACATAACCTCGAACAGCCGAATTTTTCTCAAATCGTTCGTGTTCGCCGAACGGCTCGAACACCGCCCAAAACAGCTCGAATTTGAGATTGGCGAACAGTTCGAGTCGAACAACGCTCATCTCTAGTGGGGAGATCCGGAGAGAAGACCAAGATGTCGTCCAGGTACACCACTACGCAGGAGTAGAGAAGGTCCCGGAAGATGTCACTGACCAACTCTTGAAAGACAGCAGGAGCGTTACAGAGACCGAAGGGCATTACCAGGTATTCATAGTGGCTGTCCCGGGTGTTGAATGCCGTCTTCCATTCATCCCCCTGATGGATACGGAGCAGGTTATACGCCCCACGGAGGTCCAGCTTGGTGAAGATTCTAGCCCCCCTCAGACGGTCAAATAATTCCGGAATGAGCGGAAGGGGGTATTCATTCTTCACCGTGATCTGGTTAAGGCCTCTATAGTCTATACAGGGACCGAGTGAGCCGTCCTTCTTTTTGACGAAGAAGAAGCCTGCTCCCGCCGGGGAAGTAGATTTCCGGATGAACCCCCGGGCCAGATTCTCCTCAATATATTCTGACATGGATCGGGTCTCAGCAGCGGACAAAGGGTAAATGCGCCCACGGGGAGGAGTAGCGCCGGGCATCAGGTCGATTGGGCAGTCGTATGGTCTATGAGGGGGTAATGTCTCTGCCTCCTTTTTATTAAAGACGTCCGCATACGACCAGTAAGGAGCCGGAAGACCAGGTAGATTGGCTGGAGTAGGAGAAGGACGGACAGGATGGCCGGGAACTAATCAAGTCTTATGGCAGTCCTGTCCCCAGCGAAGGACTTCTCCGGCCTGCCAATCAAGCACGGGTGCATGTCTCTGAAGCCAAGGTAGGCCTAGTCAGAGGGCGTGAGAGAGTCCAGGCAGAACATGAACGAAGATGCTCTCAGAGTGCAGCATTCCCACCTGCAGGGTTATGGATTCGGTGATGAGTTTGATGGGATGTGGTAAGAGGCCCCCATCCACGGCAGCGACAGATAAGGGTACAGCTAGAGGTTTTGGTGGGAATGCGGTATTTCTCTACCAGAGACTGAGAAATGAGATTTCCGGCAGCTCCAGAGTCAAGTTGGGCTAGTTCAAAATGACGGTTCTCCCCGCAGATGATAGAGACCGACAGCAACAGAGATGGAGAGGGTTTACTCTTGTCTAGGACGACCTCTCTGAGCGATCCTAGACACCGGCGTTTCCCGACCTCTCCGGGCAGGAACGGATCCGGTGCTCCTTACTGCCACAGTAGAAGCAGCTCCCCTCTGCACGGCGTAACTCTTTACGGGTTTTGACCATCTTGGTCTGGTCGACCTGCATAGGCTCGGGTGAGTGCGCCTGAGGAGTAGTGGGAGAAGTGACAGATTTCTGAAAGGTAGGGGCTAGACGTGGAAACCTCCTCTCAAGGGTGACCTCTTTGGCGCGTTCCTGGAACCGGATGTCAATCCGGGTGGCAAGAGTTATTAAGTCGTCGAGTGTGGTAGGTATGTCCCGACCGGCGAGTTCATCTTTAATACGGCCGGACAGACCCTCCCAAAAGACAGACACCAGGGCGTCGTTATCCCAGGCCAGATCCGAAGCAAGGGTACGGAACCGTATGGCATATTGGCCCACGGTGAGATGAGGTCTTCCATCCGGGTTCGTCGAAGACTTTCCGGAAAGCCGTGAGAAAGGCTGGCAGGTTGGACACCAGGGGGTCTCCTCTCTCCCATAGAGGATTTAGCCAAGCCAGTGCCTCCCCCGTGAAATGGGACATGATGAAGGCTACTTTGGCCCGGTCGGAGATAAACTGGTGGGACAGGAGTTCAAAGTGCAGGGTGCACTGGTATATGAAGCCCCAAGCTTGAGCGGGGTCGCCTCCGAAGCGAGGAGGTGCAGAAAGCCGGGGTCCGGGGCAGGATGCCATGGTATTGGTGGGCAGCGGCACTGCGGGGCTGCGAGTCATGACACTAGCGGTGGTTGCTGGTGGAGCAGTCAGAGTGTCCAGGCGAGAGTTGACATTCCGCAGATGACTCAGGATGGACTCCTGTTGGGACCTCTGACGGGACAGTTCATGACATAGGTCCGAGAGCGAGGGAGCTTGGGTGCCACCGGGTTCCATGGCCCGAGCAAACTGTAACGGGTCTGGGAGGCGGAACCTCTGAGCAACTATACAAGGGGGCGGTCCTTGTAAGGAAGCGGGTGGCTCCCAGGGAAGACGGGCAGGTAGTCACGGCAAGTGACAGGGACAGTCTCTGGGTAGAAGGGCAGGTAGTCGCGGCAAGTGACAGGGAAAGTCTCTGGGTAGAAGTGAAGGTAATCACGGCAAGTGACAGGGACAGTCTCTGGGTAGAAGGACGGGTACTCACGGCAAGTGACAGGGACAGTCTCTGGGTAGAAGGACAGCAGGCGGGTGGCTGGTGAGCGCTCCCAGGTGAGCGGGCGAGAGTCTTTTGACAGGCAGGTGGTCACGGCAAGTGACGGCAGAGCCTCCAGGTAGGCTACCAGGCAGGTAGCAGGTGAGTGCTCCCAGGTGAGCAGGCAAGAGTCTCTGGACAGGCAGCTGGTCACGGCAAGTGACGGCGGAGCCTCCAGGTAGGCTAGCAGGCAGGTAGCAGGTGAGCGCTCCCAGGTGAGCAGGCAAGAGTCTCTGGACAGGCAGGTGGTCACGGCACGTGACGGCGGAGCCTCCAGGTAGGCTATCAGGCAGGTAGCAGATGAGCGCTCCCAGGTGAGCGGGCAGGCTGGTCCATAGACAGACTGACAGGTGTCGGAAGGCAGACCGTCGGACCGCAGGCTTGCAAGCAGGTAAACGGATATCAGGCAGGTATAAAGCAGGAATCTGACAGGTGACTGGCAGGTAACTGGTAACGGGACCTGAGGGCTGAAGCAGAGTGAAGGCTTTACAACAACATTGCTCGGGCACCTCCATTTTGGAGGAGGTGCCTTATATATGGTGAGGTCCTCCGGCCATTGGCCGGGGACTCCATAGGATGGCGCGCGTGGCCCCTTTAAGAGAGGGGGAGCGCACGCACGCCCTAAGCACAGTGGCCGGGAAGCAGCGCGCGCTGCCAGCAGAGCGGGAGGAGGATGCCGGGCACGGAGTGGAGAGGTGAGGGGAACAGCGTCCCTGGCTAGCAGGAGGCAGGGACGCCGACACTACAAAATGCACCCTGTCACACACAGAGTTTCTCAAAGAAGCGGTGATGCTGTGTGCGACATGCTGGTGGAGCGCAGGCACACCTTTCTTTGAGAAGTAGTGCTGACTGGGCATCTGGTACTGGGGCACTGCAACGGACATAAATTCTCGAAAATCCTCTGTGTCCACCAGGCGGAAAGGCAGCATTTCTGTAGCCAACAGCTTGCAGATGGTGAAATTCAACCTCTTAGCTTTGTCATGGCTAGGAGGGAATGGTCTTTTACTTTTCCACATCTGAGGGACCGAGGGCTGGCTGTTGTGCTTAGACGGGGTTGTGTAGGGTGTTCCCGGCAAACTGCCGGTCTGTGAGGAAGATGCAGGCAGACAAGTTAGGTTGCCTTGATCCAAAGGTGGTGCTCTCGATGTCGGAGAGTGCTCAACACCAGCAGGTGTTTCCACTTCCAAATGAACTGACGACCTGCCAATCACACTGGCTGTTGGGGGTAAAGAGGTGGCAGGTCTGCGTCCAAAAACATGTGTGACTGCTGTCCCCCCAGTCACAGAGGATGAAGAGGCCGCGGATGCACAAGATGGGGCAGACGGTGGTTGGTCCGGCCCGCTAGGCCGCATTGTAGCACAATGAGCTTCCCACTGCAACTTATGCTTCATATCCATGTGATGGTTCATGCATGAAGTACTCAAACTATGGATTTTTTGGCCTCTACTTAGCTTTTGGTGACAAATATTACAGATAACATGAGTTGGGTCATCCTTATCGATCTGAAAAAATGCCCAGGCTATGCAAGGCTTAGAGCCCATGCGACCTGAAGAGCCACTACGACTTGTGGTCAGAGGCAGAGTTGTGGTTGAGGATGCAGTTGCTGACGTGCTTCCAGTACTCCGTCTCTGTCCAGGAAGGCGCAACCTAACCTCATCGTCAATAGCATCTGTGATGCCCCGCTGCGCTTGGTATCACAGATCCTAGAAGAGTGCATTGATGGAATCCTCCACAAGAGGCCCCCATAAACATTCACACATCTCCACCTTCCACCTCAGACCAGCAGAAGGAGCCCGTTAGGGATATAAATAGGGAAGGTGGAGCTAGGCAGTTCAGTTCCTCTGAAGAGTTCCTGCAGTAGAGAAGCCTAAGAGAGGTCAGTCTGCAGTGGAGCTCAGTCTAGTCTAGAGAACTCAGTTAATAGTTCAGCAGTGGAGCACGAGGCTCCTGCTAGCTAGATTCAGGGAGCCCAGTTAGAGCTTAAGGTGTGCCGCCGCCATAAGATCGGTGAAGCGCGGCAAGCTGCCGTTAGTGTGTATAGCCTAGTGAGGGCCCGAGTAGGCCGAAGGCGAGTGGCGATTTAGTACATAAGGGGCAGAGGAGCTTAACCTGCTCACCCCGAAGCATTTACCGGACACCGGATCCGAGCTTACCGGGATCTCTATGACCCAGTAAGGCACAACCGGAATCCCTGGAGAACTACAAGTCCCAGGATCGCTAAGGTGCTGATACGTAACAGAGCCAGGAGACGCTTAGGCCCCACATACTGGGAGCGTGAGCTCCAAAACAAGGCCCTACCACAAGGTCAGCCAGCGCAGGACAGAGACAAAGTTAGGCCTAGCTCCAGGCAGGTCAGAAACTTACTACGCAGAGGCAAGAAACAGGAGGCCTTACACCCGCTCATTGGGGAGGATCCTGATATGCACCCTTCACTCTACAGTGCTCCGGGATGTGCCTGAATTTCCACCAGTAAAAGGTACTGAAGTGACTACTGTGTCCTTTCCCGTTCTTTCTCTGACCCAGCTGGGTCTCGCCTGTCCTGCATTCCCCCTGCATACGCTGCCCTGAGTCCTAGCTCCACCTGTGGGGAGCTATACCATCGAGCTGCCTTATCACCTGCCTCAGTGGACTGCTGCAGCGCTGGTGCTTCTCACCAGATACTACAGGTGGCGTCATTAACTCTTATAAAATTAACAATTATCCACCATTTTAAAGAGTGACCCCAGGGTACGGGCCCGGGAGCCGACCACCGCGACATCCCCAAGGCCAGGCAAAGGCCCGGGTACCGAGTCATCCCCATCCCCTGGGCTAGTCACATCCTCCTCCACCTCCTCTGCTGACCTCATCAGCTGGCTGACTGTGGGTTGACAGTAAGTGGGATCTCCAACCTCATCATCATCACCCTGTGTGTTCTCACACCCGTCGTCCTCAGAGCCAACCTCTTCCTGCCCTGACCGAAAAGTCAAGTTGTCGCTCCAATCAGGTATTTTAGTCTCATCATCGTCTTCATCATTGTCTCCACCAACAGGAGTTACAGTTTGGGAACGAGGGTCTACATTATGCTCAGAACCTTCTTCATCTGGTCCTGGATCCGACTTATAAAGATTCTGGGCATCAGTGCAGATCATTTCCTCGTCTGGATTAACAGAAGCTCTGGAACAGACCTCCATTTCCCAGGCTAGAGTATGAGTAAACAGCTGTGCAGACTCAACCATCTGTGTTACTCCATACTCAGACGGGCAGCTGGAGACTTGGGAGCTGTGAGGAAGCAAGTGCGATTGGGGTGACACCTCTGAGGACTGGAGTATTTGTGATGTTGAAGTTGAGGTGGAGGAGAGCCCACTTGAAGGAGCAGTTGATATCCATTGAAGCACCTGCTGTTTTTGTGCCTCATCTGGAATTTGTAGCGATGGGCGTGTCCGTAAGAAAAGGATCGTATCACATTGTCCACGAAAAGAAGTAGACATCTTAGTTTGGCTGGAAGATGGTCTTTCTTCTGCAGATGTTACACGCCCCCAACGCAGGGGGGCTCTACCCACCCGCGGACAGGCACCAGTATTGTGAGAGGGGGGCTGGCCGTCAGGGTCCAACGCGGCTCTGGCACAAACCCAGCGACACGGAGGTGGCACGGGCAGGAACGGACTGGCTGTGTCAGCTTCGCACTTTTTTGGTTTTAGAAGGGCATGACATGCCTATATCTGTGTCTCCCCCTCCTTTTACTCCTCCACCTCTTTTCTTTTTGCATGACTATATGTACTTGTCACTTTTCCATGTGTTAGTTGCGTCTTCTGAGCAGTTTGTCAGCTTTTGGACACCTTTGAAGTGTTTTCTATGTGTTTTCTATGTGTTGCTATGTGTTTTTCTTTGCCTGCCGTTGGTTTTAATGGTGTTCGAAGGTGTGTTCGACGAACAGTTCGTCGAATATATGGGTGTTTGACGAACTGAACCGAACTCGAACACTACGGGGGTGGCTCAACACTACTCATAATACATCTCAGCTGTTGCAGAACCTCATAATGCACACCTCAGCTGCTGCAGAACTTCACACAATACATCTTAGGCCACTTTCACATGTACGCATGAAAGTGTGACCTGGAGCATTTTTACCATCTGTGTGCACGTGTCACAGGGTTACCACGACAGAGAGTTTCCAGAGAACTGCAGCGTTCTGGGCATAGTTCACACACACTGGGCTGAAACTCTTCTCCAGTTTTTTTAACTTATTGCTCTTTACTAGCAGTGCGGGAGTTAATCTGGGTTGCTGGGTTTTCCTGAGATTCTGGTCTCTCAGCTGATTTGGGTTAACTACTCTTCCCTAATGTATAGACTCAGCTGATCAGTTCTTCTACCTGACTTGGAGAGTGAAGGAGGTGCCTTGTGTGTAGGAACTTTGAGGTTTACTTTGCTATCTTGGTTGCTGTTTTGCTGTGTGTTAACCTGCTTTCTCTCCTTTTTTGGTTTCCCTTCCTTAGCTCCCTTGTGTTTCCTCTGTGGCTGAGTGAGCATTTCGTGTGACTGCTATTTCTGTTTACCTTGTCTGTATTTCCCATGCTTGTCACAGTATTATTATTTTGTTCAGTCTTCCTCCCTGGGGAGAGAGGGGGTCACTGTCAGGGCCTGCGCAGGAGATAAGGAGACGCTGGTGGCACAGGCCTCCTCATCATCAGAGGTAGCCTTGAAATAAGGGAAAGTCAGGGCCCCCCTAGTGTGGCAGAGATAGGTGCGGGTCCCGACACTCAGCCATTTCCCGGTTTTGCCATTTTATGGCGTGACAGTACGTGTGTGCCATGTGTGTGACTCATACCAGCATAAAATACATTCAAGAAATTCCAGATTTCTATGTGTTCAAGGGAACCTGTTACCAGTAAAATCGCTACTAACTTTCAGATATGGGGTTAATCTGTAAGTTAATAGTGTTATTAACCTGCCCAGTGCCCGCACTTAGCAAAATGCGCCGAGGAGAAAATGAACTTTATTTCCCCCACAGAGTCCCGATTTCAGTCACGGGGTCGGGACTGGTTCAGTCATGGCTCTGAGAATACAGAGTGGTGGCTATAACCCACACTGACTGACACTTGCTCTGCATTGGGGCCGGCTGTCAGTCAGGACAAGGGTGCGATTACAGCCGCAGTTCTGTATACTCAGAGTGGTGAAATGAACAGACGCCACCTTGCAGCGTTCGGGTATGTGCAGGCGCCGGGCAGCATAATAACGATGTTAGCCTGCAGATTAACCGCATATCTGCAGGTTAATAGCATTATTTATGGTTATAGTTTCCTTTTAAAAGATGTGCAAAAATAATAATACATAAATAGATAATAGATATCCGACAGATATATATCTTCACAATCACACAAGATATTATAAAATTGCACCCTTTAGTGCCTTGCATGTGGAGATAATTGTCCAGCTTTGTAATAACCAAATAACTAAGTAGCCAATAAATAACCAATAAATAAATATCGGCTCACGTGTGATGACCACAGTTTTAGTCAGTGGACTTATAGATATGGTATTGGTCAGCGACCAAGTGTGAATAGGTGGAACAACACACAACAGGCAGACTTTTACTGGAGAGTAATATTTGGCACGCTCCAAAAAATGTGACGATTATTACCACAGTCTGATCACATCTGATTAGCACGGTTTTAGGCAGTGGCATTATAGACATAAATAATCAGGATTAAGAGAAAATAAAAATAAATAGCCCTGATATGTAGGGCTATGGATATCTGTAACAGCAGCAGACAGAATGTGCAATGGACCCTAATGTGCAGTATACAGTGTCCACAATCTCTGCCTGCCTAACTCCTGCTATCATCAGTTATAATATATGCAGCTGGATTAGTCCTTAGAAGGACTGTTAGTTCAGATCAGGGCCGACTCCAGGTTTTTCTGGGCCCCGGGCGAAAGAGTCTCAGTGGGCCCCTTTAACACATACCACGATTCATGATGCAGAGATACGGCGGAGAAATATATATATATAGTACAATGCAAAGATTTCGCTTCTTACATTACATGAGTGATATCTATTGTAAATTCCACAATAGCTCAGAAACCGGTGAGTCGCTCCACACAGAATACTGGCCCCCATATAAGGCTCCATACGGAATACTGTCCCCCATATAACGCTTCATACGGAATACTGGCCCCCATATAAGGCCCCATACGGAATACTGGCCCCCATATAAGGCCCCATAAGGAATACTGGCCCCCATATAAGGCCCCATACGGAATACTGGCCCCCATATAAGGCTCCATGCGGAATACTGACCCCCATATAAGGCTCCATACGGAATACTGGCCCCCATATAAGGCTCCATACGGAATACTGGCCCCCATATAAGGCCCCATACGGAATACTGGCCCCCATATAAGGCTCCATACGGAATACTGGCCCCCATATAAGGCTCCATACGGAATACTGGCCCCCATATAAGGCCCCATACGGAATACTGGCCCCCATATAAGGCCCCATACGGAATACTGGCCCCCATATAAGGCTCCATACGGAATACTGGCCTCCATATAAGGCTCCATACGGAATACTGGCCCCCATATAAGGCTCCATACATAATACTGGCCCCCATATAACGCTCCATACAGGATACTTGTCCCCTTATAAAGCTCCATACAGGATACTGGCCCCCATATAACGCTCCATACAGGATACTGGTCCCCTTATAAAACTCCATACAGGATACTGGCCCCCATATAACGGTCCATACAGGATACCGGTCCCCTTATAACGCTCCATACAGGATACTGGCCCCCATATAATGCTGCATGCAGGCTGTTACCCCCCACATAATGCCCCATACAGGCTGTCCCCCCCTTATAATGCTCCATGCAGGCTGTTACCCCCCACATAATGCCCCATACAGGCTGCCCCCCCCTTATAATGCTCCATGCAGGCTGCTCCCCCCCACATAATGCACTATGCAGGCTGCCCCCCCCTTTATAATGCCCCATGCAGGCTGTCACCCCCTTTCTCTATAATGCCCCATGCAGGATGTCACCCCCCCGCTTTATAATGCCCCATGCAGAATGTCCCCCCCTTCTCTTTATACTGCCCCATGCCTCCATACATTAAAAAAAAAAAAATCAAATACTCACCTCCCTTCTCCTCACCTGCTACCCGCTGCTTGGGCCCGAACTCCAGCGTTATCGGCGTTTTCCCGCTCAGCACTCCCTGTGACGGCTCAGGGGAGGGCGCGGTGTAAAGACGTCACCGCGCCCTCTGACCTGAGACGTCACAGGGAGCGCAGAGCAGGAAGACAGCTGATCTGTGGAGGCACGAGGAGAGGTAAGTATCCAGCTGCCGGGGCCCTGAGCAACGGCAGAGAATGGCGGGCGCTGACACCGCTCTCCTCCGCCCATAGCCCAGCGGGGTGTGCGTCCGCCAGTGGGCCCCTCTGCCTGCTCAGGGCCCCGGCATTTGCCCGGGTGCGCCGGGTGCTGACGCCGGCCCTGGTTCAGATGTATTTATATATTGTTGTGGAATATCTAATATCTCACTATTAAACTGCCAATTCTCTCCCTCACTCAGCAGCACCTCTCCCTACTTTGCCTGTTTCCGGGATAAACAGTGATGAGCACAGGGTCACCAGGTCTGATATAGACCTGATGACGCAATGCGGCCAGCCAATCACTGTAATGCCTCAACCAACATGGCTGTGGCTTTACAGTGTGGGGCAGGCAATCCCTTCATGTTTATTCGCTGTTAAAAGAGCTCCAAATATGCGCTCGCTCGCTCATCACTGATTATTACATATTTTGCTTAAAAAGTAAGGATTAGAATAAAAATATGACATTTACAGTGTTTTTATGTCTGATCCCTAATAGAAAGAAAAAAATATTTTGGAGGATTTTTTTGGAAAGAAAATTATTTTTCATTTGTTTTTCTTTGCATCATTTTCTCGAATCTTAAGTTATCATTATTCTTTTCATTTTGGTACACGAAGGAACTTTCACTGAATATTATCAGTTTTCAATGATGCGTTTAAATACTGAGGTACTCCAATGCATTTTGCCTACCAATAAAAAAATAACAGTCACTTACTAGGTTATGCCTTCATATGGCCCCTAGCTGATATAAATAATTACAACAAATATTCCAAAAGGGCCCCAAGGCCCCACTAATGGACAAACTTTTCTATAATGGGTATCTAAGGCTTATATTTTATTTGCATTACCTTAACCGGTTCAGGACCGCCCACTGTATATAAACGTCGGCGCTGACTGGGCTCTGTGCAGCGCCGACGTTTAAAAATTGTGGATGGTCCCGCAGAGCTCAGGACCCCCAGGATCCTGCAAGCGCTGCGGTTCCGGTGCAGAGCGATAGCTCTGATAGGGGACATAATCGGGACCTGATTGGATCAGGTCACAATGATGTTAACCCTTTGCCATCTTCTATATGCCGCGATCTATAGTGATCGCGGCATATAGAAGATAGTGAGAGGAGAGGGGGTCGTCAACTTACCTCTCCGACGGCCCCCTGATAGCTTCCAGGACCTTCCGTTGTTATGGCAGCTGGAGGTCACATGACCGCCTCCAGATCTGCCATATATGGTGTCCTGCTAGGATCAGCTTGATGCTGAAGCCTGGCAGGACACACTGACTGTGAAACAGTCAGCAAAGATGTCATGTAATGTAATACATGTCTATTACATTGCATGACATCAGGGATTAGAAAAATAAAAATTAATGTCCCATACAGGGACTAAGTAAAAATGTAAAAAAAAGTTAAAAAAATGTTTTCAAACTGTAAAAAAAAATCACAAAATAAATAAAAATAAATAAATAAAATATTAAACCAATAAATCCGTATATTTATGCAAAAACAAAAAAAGTACACATATTTAGTATTGCCACATCCAAAACAACCCGATCTATAAAACTGTCACACTAATTAACTCCTTCTGTGCACACCGTAATAAAAATAAATAAAAAAAGGAGCAAAAAACTATGCTTTTTCATCATATCGCCAAACAAAAAGTGGAAAAAATGCGATCAAAAAGCAAAATGGAAATAAAAATGGTACCGCAGAAAACGTCATCTTGTTCCGCAAAAAAAAGCCGCCATACAGCTCCATCAGCCGAAAAATAAAAAAGTTACAGTGCTCAGAGTAAAGCGATGCAAAAAAAATATTTTTTCTATAAAATTGTTTTATTGTGTAAATATCACTTTTACAACACGCAGAACGGCATAAAAAAAAAACCTCAAAAAACAATTCCTGAATTGTTGGTTTTTGTTAATTTTACCTCACAAAAAACGGAATAGAAAGCGATCAAAAAATGTCACGTACCCAAAAATGGTACCAATAATAATGTCAACTCGTCCCGCAAAAAACAAGCCATCACATGACTCTGTCAGCCGAAATATGGAAAAATTATAGCTCTCAAAATATGGCGATGCAAAAACTAGATTTTGCAAAAAAAAGCGTCTCTTAGTGTGTGACAGCTGTCAATCATAAAAACCCATTATAAATCTGGTATCTCTGTAATCGCACCAACCCGAAGAATAAAGTAATCTCATCACTTATACCGCACGAGGAACGGCGTAAAAAATAAATAAAACCAATTCTTCACCTTCTACTGATTTGTTTATTATGTCTCCCAAAGATCGCAATAAGGCTCTGCTTACATTTATCCTGCGCTCTGCGCTGAGCACTTACACCTGAGTTTCCATGTAAATCTCTGAAATACGTGATTCAGACGGAACCCATGACGGAAGATTCCCTGTAATGAGGCAGATATAGGCCACTGTGGATGCCATCTGGCCTGTGATCCCACAGTGTCAGTTTTTTTTAGGCGTGCATAAAAGTGCGGTTGGCCACAGTTTTGTGCACTTCTGAAAAAAAGGACACCACTAAACAGAGGCCAGACGGAATCCAAAGTAACACTGCTGCCTCATTACAGTGAATGGATCCCGCAGGGGTTTCATCTGAATTACATCACTTGGAAATTTAGATGGAAACCCCGATGTAAGTGCTCAGCCTAGAGCGCCGGATAAATGTTACGTAAAATGTTCCCAATAAAAGCTTCAACTCAGTCCTCAAAAAAAGCTAGTCCCCACTCAGGTCAGTCAGCTGTTAAAATTATTCCAAGTTACTGGTAGCAGAAAGACTCTGGAAAAGCAAAATGGCCCTTGCCCCCCAAAAGAAAATCAGAAAATTTTGTGCTCCCAAATCCAAATGCCTATTCTACAATAATTTGTTCTCCAATTGTCAAATAGCGCTCCGTCCCCCCCAGATCTCGCCGTACAGCTGAGCGGTACGATACAGCCACATATGGGGTATTGCCACTTTTAGAAGAAATTGTGTGACACATTTAGGCATTTTTACCCATTGCCCTGTGTGAAAATGTAAAATCTGAGGGTAAAACATTTTTTTGTGGTAAAAATATAATTATGCTTTTTTCACTGCCCAATGGTATAAATTTAAAAATTAAAAAATACTCACTACTTCCCTAGTTGAATTCCTTGAGAGGTGTAGTTTACAAAATGGGGTCACTTGTGGGGGTTTCTGCTTTTTCGGCTAGTCAGCGAGTCTTCAAATGTGACATGGTGTCTACAACCTATCCCAGCCAACATAGCGCTCCTTTCACTTCCGAACCCTGCCGTACACCAAAGCAGTGGTTTTCCCCCACATATGGGGTATCGGCGTTCTCAGGAGAAATTGCACAACAAATTTCATGGTGCAATTTATCCTGTTACCCTTATGATAATGCAAAATTAGGGAATGAAAAACATTTTTGTGGGAAAAATGTGAAAATTTTATTTTACGGCTCAATATTATAAACTTCTGTGAAGCACCTGGGAGTGCAAGGTGCTCACCACACATGTAGATAAGTTCCCTAAGGGGTTTAGTTTCAAAAATGGTGTCACTTGTGGGGGGTTTCCACTGTTTAGGCACATTAGGGGCTCCCGAAATGTGACATGGCGTCTGCTAATTATTCAAACAAATTTTACATTCAAAAAGTCAAATGGCGCTCTTTCCCTTTCAAACCCTGCCGTGCGCCCAAACAGTGGTTTGCCTCCACATATGGGGTATCGGCGTGTTCAGGAGAAATTGCTCAACAAATTTCATGGTGCTATTTATCCTATTACCCTTATGATAATGCAAAATTAAGGGATGAAAAACATTTTTGTGGGAAAAATGTGAAAATTTTATTTTTACAGCTCAATATTATAAACTTCTGTGAAGCACCTTGGGGTTCAAGGTGCTCACCACACATCTAGATAGGTTCCCTAAGGGGTCTAGTTTCCAAAATGGTGTCACTTGTGGGGGGTTTCCATTGTTTAGGCACATCAGGGGCTCTCCAAATGCAACATGGCGTCCGCTAATTATTCAAGCAAATTTTACATTCAAAATGTCAAATGGCGCTCCTTCCTTTTCAAACTCTGCCGTGCGCCCAAACAGTGGTTTGCCTCCACATATGGGGTATCGGCGTGTTCAGGAGAAATTGCACAACAAATTTCATGGTGCAATTTATCCTATTACGCTTATGATAATGCAAAATTAAGGGATGAAAAACGTTTTTGTAGGAAAAATGTGAAAATTTTATTTTTACAGCTCAATATTATAAACTTCTGTGAAGCACCTTGGGGTTCAAGGTGCTCACCACACATCTAGATAAGTTCCCTAAGGGGTCTAGTTTCCAAAATGGTGTCACTTGTGGGGGGTTTCCACTGTTTAGGCACATCAGGGGCTCTCCAAACGCAACATGGCATCTGCTAATTATTCAAACAAATTTTACATTCAAAAAGTCTAATGGCGCTCCTTCCCTTCCGAACCCTGCAGTGTGCACAAACAGTGGTTTTCCCCCAGATATGAGGTATCAGCACGCTCATGAGAAATTGCACTACAAATTGTGTTTTCCATTTTTTCCTGTTACCCTTGTGAAAATAAAAATTTGGGTCTAAATTAACATTTTTGTGAAAAAAGTTAAATGTTCAGTGTTTTCATCCACGTTCCAAAAATTCCTGTGAAACACCTGAAGTGTTAATAAACTTCTTGAATGTGGTTTTGAGCACCTTGAGGGGTGTAGCTTTTAGAATGGTGTCACTTTTGGGTATTTTCTGTCATAAAGGCCCCTCAAAGTCACTTCAAATAAGATGTGGCCCTAAAAAAATGTTTTTGTAAATTTTGTTGGAAAAATGAGAAATCGCTGGTCAACTATTAAGCCTTATAGCTTCCTAACAAAAAAAAATTTTGGTTCCAAAATTGTGCTGATGTAAAGTAGACATGTGGGAAATGTCATTTATTAACTATTTTATGTGACATATCTCTCTGATTTAAGGGCATGACATTTCTAAGTTTGAAAATTGCAAAATTTTCAAAATTTTTGCCAAATTTCCGATTTTTTCACAAATAAACGCAAGTGATATTGAAGAAATTTTACCACTATCATGAAGTACAATATGTCACGAAAAAACATTCTCAGAATCAGTGGAATCCATTGTAGCGTTCCAGAGTAATTACTTCATAAAGTGACAGTGGTCAGAATTGAAAAAATTGGCCCGGTCACGAAGGCAAAAACAGGCTCTGGCGCGAAGTGGTTAAAATTTCAGCCATAAGTGGGTCTAAATAAAGATTATTAAAATCCTGTTTTTCTTTATATAAACATCTCACTATTATCACTATTGGCACTAAATTTATTGTATTATCAGAGAACAGATGCCCGGAATAACTGTTCTTTGTTTCCTTATAACTGCACAGGACAACCAGATATATAAAATTATAGTTCTTTGCAATTACTACTGACCATATAATCCAAGAAGGTGGGATACAAGCCATTTCATTGTATGGGTGTGTGCTTGTGTGTGTAAGGTGATGAGATATGGCATTAGAAAACTTCTTAAAAAAATCCCCAACTTTGTAGAAACTGAAATTTAAAGAGTGAGCTGATAATTAATTTGTCCTTTGCTGCTAGGCTCATGCATACAACATAATCCTTCGCATACGCTTGTGAAGAAGTGTAATGTCGCTATACTGCTTAGTATTTTATGAAGCTGCATTTGCTCCATTCACAAGCAGCATTGGACTTTGTATTAGGGTGCAGTCAGACAGCCGTATAACACGGACGAAAATGACATCGTTATGCTCTGACTGGCCGTTGGCTCTTCTCACCAGAGTGCGACAGCTGCACTGAAATAAATGCTGAAACGCTCAAGTAAGAAGAGCTGCCGGCCAGTCCGAGTATTGAGATGCGATTGTTGTCCATATTATACGGCCGTCTAACTGCGCCCTTAGGGATATTCTCACACAAGAATCAATACTTCTAGGTGAGAATACTACAAATAGTACCATGCCTTTTTTACTATGATAAAACTTTTTAGGTACAAGCTTCATTGATATTCAATGTTCCTAGCGGAGAATAATGTTAAACATGTTCTGATCTTCTGTTTTTTCCCATACAGAATCCAACTGAAAAAAAAAAAATGTTTAGCTTAGAAAAAATGCACCTCAGAGGTGGTGTCATTTACATGATTTACATGTAGTAATATATGTATGGCCAATACAAAGTACTAGAACATGATTTATTTTTTTTAAGGACCTTACAAATGACCAGGGGACATTCTTTATGTGTGAAGGAAAGTACATTCAGACATCTAAACAGGAAAGGGTTCTTTACAGTTAGAGCAGTCAGACTGTTTAATGCCCTACCACAAGAGGTAGTAATGGCAGACACTATATCAGCATTTAAAAATAGAGATGCTATTTTCCCGCAAATGGCATTGTGAGTTAAAAATAATCTAGTGTTAAAGTGAGTATAACTTGTGGAGAAAGGTTGAACTTGATGAACCTATGTCTTTTTTTCAACCTATGTAATTATATGTATGGCTTCATACATAAATAGAGACAAGTGTATATATAACAGAGACTTTATTCATATCTATCAAAGCTTTTTTAATATTAAGCAGAGCCATAAAACATCCAAGTACATGATCCTTACTAATAATAATTTTGGAAATTATCCATGTGAAACATGAAAAACGTTCATATTGGAAGAGCTCTGAAAACAACATGCAAAATGTATTTTTCTTTCAAGCAGAAAAATAGTGGGATAGTTTTCCTTTAAATATAAAATATTATATTTTACTAAACTCCTGACAAAACAGGATGCTTAACATTTCCAGTTCTTTTTGTTCATTTCCATATTTTTTGTCTCATTTTCTCATATTAACCTGCCTGTCATACCCTTTTTGATAGAGTTATTTCTTTTTTTCCTACTGTACGTCTACCATATAGTAAATGACAGCTTGGAAATGGTCTCCTCCTGCCTGGCAGAAAAAAACAGGCATTTGGTTGTTTAGAAGATTGATATGTCCAAGCTTTTGTCTTGAATACTGTTGTATATCAAAACTGCAAAATGTGTCATGGGCTATCAATAAATTTCTAAAGTTTTGTACAAAAAATAGCATTAAATTGAACATAGGTGCCAGAAGACTACTAGGTTGATTATAATAAATCAAATCCTTTTGTTCATGTGGCGACACTAATGTAGCTGTCCATTTATGGTGTAATAAACATCACTCTGCTGTTGTTATGAGCACAAAAACTATGGATAAATATGTCCCATCTATATTAAAATCGCATATGGCAGAATCACAGAAAATGGAGACAAAATAGTTTTAGGACTATGAAATGTGACTTTAATCAAAAGATACAAAAGATTTTGCAAAATGTAATCCTGTAAGAAACATAGTTTTTGTATCTGATATTACTTTGTATTGCTGTACTTTATGTTCACTGAAATAGGCATGCCTATGTCTTTAGTTTCCCCTCAATATATTATACTTGAATGTTATTAATAATAATAATAATAATAATAATAACAATAATCATAATAATAATAATATTATCTTCAGTATTAGTTAATGTGATGCAAAGTGTTGAGGGATATTTTTATTAGAATTGCATGTTTTATAATATATTGTTGACAAACTTAAAAATGATTTTCATATGAAGACAATCACTATCTATTTGCCCTACTAGGGCATATGAATTTCATGTTTGGGATTTCACTCGGTTAGTCAGGGAAGTTTCTATTCTGGCTGACTCTGGCTGCTGTTCAGAGATTAGGACACAGGTGACTGCTTTCATAATTGAGTAGGAGCAGAGGTGAGTAAATATAGCAGTATCTGATTGGGACAGTTCTAGGACCCGTAGTGTAGGTTTCGACTTACCTGGGAGTTGTTGGGTTGAAGCTGGATTGATGATCCTATAAATGGTGGGGGTCACATGTGTGGCTTCCTCTTTATTAGAGGATGTACTGGTGTACAGGTTGTCCCACATATGCATCACACGTGAAGAGAAAGAAAAAGACTGCTAGCAGTTAAGGTAGGGATGTTAGTCAGGTAGCACATCCTTTGGTTACTGGTTAAGGATGTCTTAAGTCAGCGAGCAGTTCAGCTCAAGTTAACCTCCTCCATCTTCTTGTCATGCTTGCTTGTCAGCCAGACTCCATCTTCAAGTAACAACTAGTTAGTGCCATAATAACCATCATCATTGTCATCCATCACTATTGTTTGTCGCACTCTGAGTACACCTCCTCCTACTTCTCTATAGCACCAGCAAATATTCATCCCTAATTATACATTAAGGGCACAGGCATATGCTCCCCATCACCTGCTGGTTTTCCAACAAAAGGCACACTGGGTCAAGTTACTGGTTGTGCAGTTGTTGACATATCATCTTGTGGAACTGGCAGCTTTTCGAGAAACTGATGGTGTGCACTCAGCATTGAAATTACCCAATCACCATTATTTCTCACAGAAAGGTGAAACAATAGGGTGTTCTCTTAACTTGCCTTTGAGCTTCAAAGTGCACTGCACTGTATACTATGGATCAGCAGCTATGTATAGGGACAATACATGAAATTCATGACTCTCTGAGTGAACATTTGCAGTGGCAATGATAAATCACCCTGCATGAAACAGGTAGTGAAGTCTCCATGATTTGGAGCCTCCATGTCTATTTCCATCACCAGGCAGTTATCTGTCCACTCTTACACCTCCTCCCTATCCTACTCAACATACATGTCCCCATCCCCAGCAGTGAAAAATCACAGTGTTAACGTCACACAGCTCACTTATTCTTTTAGATCATGCATAGTAAAGCATTGTCAAGCAATTTTACAGCTGAAAAACATGGAGGAGAAAAACCATATAGTGAATGAGTTGCTGATATACATGAAAAGTTAACTCTCAAAGTGACACTATCAGCATTAGTCAGTCTTCTGCTCAGTCCACCATCTCCACCACCATAACACTGAAAAAAATACTCAGCAGAATGCAAAGGGGAATGGAGGGAGAATACCAACGTCTACATATTCAACACCAGTATTTGTCTCTTAGGGCCCCTTAAGGTCCACGTTGAATGCTGTAGGATTTGGAGGGAGAAGTTAAGGTGGAGCCACAGTAGATAGATATGAAGGATGACATAGTATTCACACAGGCAGAGGACAAATGATGATGATGCCAAAACTGTTTATGACCAACAAAACCTGAGATAAAAAAAATAGCAGATACCCTGCAGTAAGTAAATAAATAGCAATAGTGCATACTCATAACTTAGGGTGCTTAGTTAACATTATTTTGACAAAAAATATATAAAATCTATCCCACCACATCGAGATGACCCTATTTGGGACGGTCCTAACCTGTACGATATGTCAAATGAATTAGATGTGACTAAGGGCCAAGCAGGACTGAGACCCCGACTAAAGGACACCCAGCCATGGGGAGCTACAGTGGTGGCCAAAAGTATTGGCACCCCTGCAATTCTGTCAGATAATATGCAGTTTCTTCCTGAAAATGATTGCAATCACAAATTCTTTGGTATTATTATCTTCATTTAATTTGCTTGCAAGGAAAAAACACAAAAGAGAATGAAGCAAAAATCAAATCATTGATCATTTCACACAAAACTCCAAAAATGGGCCAGACAAAAGTATTGGCACCCTCAGCTTAATACTTGGTTGCAAAACCTTTAGCCAAAATAACTGCGAACAACCGCTTCCGGTAACCATCAATGAGTTTCTTACAATGCTCTGCTGGAATTGTAGACCATTCTTCTTTGGCAAACTGCCCCAGGTCCCTGATATTTGAAGGGTGCCTTCTCCAAACTGCCATTTTGAGATCTCTCTACAGGTGTTCTATGGGATTCAGGTAGGGACTCATTGCTGACCACCTTAGAAGTCTTCAGTGCTTTCTCTCAAACCATTTTGTAGTGCTTTTGGAAGTGTGTTTTGGGTCATTGTCCTGCTGGAAGACCCATGACCTCTGAGGGAGACCCAGCTTTCTCACACTGGGCCCTACATTATGCTGCAAAATTTGTTGGTAGTCTTCAGACTTCATAATGCCATGCACACGGTCAAGCAGTCCAGTGCCAGAGGCAGCAAAGCAACCCCAAAACATCAGGAAACCTTCACCATGTTTGACTGTAGGGACCGTGTTGGTTTCTTTGAATGCCTCTTTTTTTTTCCTGTACACTCTATGTTGATGCTTTTTGCCAAAAAGCTCTACTTTTGTCTCATCTGACCAGAGAACATTCTTCGAAAACGTTTTAGGCTTTCTCAGGTAAGTTTTGGCAAACTCCAGCCTGGCTTTTTTATGTCTCGGGGTAAGAAGTGGGGTCTTCCTGGGTATCCTACCATACAGTCCCTTTTCATTCAGACGCCGACAGATAGTACGTGTTGACTAGAGATGAGCGTTGTTCGACTCGAACTGTTCGCCAATCTCAAATTCGAGCTGTTTTGGGCGGTGTTCGAGCCGTTCGGCGAACACGAACGATTTGAGAAAAATTCGGCTGTTCGAGGTTATGTTCGATAACTGTTCGTGCACCAAAATCATAACTGGATTTTTTCTCAGTAATGATGAAAATTAATGTTAATACACAGTTTGAGTGTACAGCGGGGTGGGGGGAGGGGCAGGGGATGGATCTCTGCAGGAATAATGAAGATCTCCATTTTTTTTCTCTTTCCCGCATTTACAGTGGGGAGGTGCAATCTGTCAGCCTATCAGCAGCGCACACACGGAGCGAAGTGCTTTTTTTCACACAAGCAAGGGCATGTGTCATTGGCAGTGTATGTCACATGTCCTTGCCCTATAAGACCAAGCCATTTTCCCCATCGCCACCTTTTTCTCACTGCTGCAGCTGCGTGTTAGACGGCACCTCTGTTGCTGTGTGCGCTATACCTTGTTAATTTCAAGCCAATTTTTGCACAAATCTACAGATAGCTTGGGAGTAGGGAATAGTTGTGATTGCAGTCCTTTTAAGGACTAGGTTACAGCATTTCCTACGACTTTTATCAGGCAGGTCTGTGCTCTTAAATAGATAGATTGTGGGAGTAAAGACTAATTGTAATTGCAGTCCTTTTCAGGACTAGGTTATATCAGTTCCTATCAGTTTTTGCCAGGCAGGTCTGTGCCAGTGCTGTGCAAGTTTTTTTCACAGCATTTGGCTGAATCTAGCAAAGCTAATCCTTTTTGGCCTATTACAGAGTGTGTTAGTCAGTGGAGTAGCCTATCTGTGTTGCAAGATATACCACCTGTGTATAGAATACCAATTTTTTTACTGCACCTAGTGAAGTAAAATCTTTTGGGCATAGCATCATTCTATTAGTCCATCTATACTGACCTCCATCAGGTTGCAAATTGAATATAGTTTTTTTCTGCATCTAGCTCTGAAAAAATATTTGGGCTTCTAGCAGTGTGTGGGATTTGTTCTATTAGTCCATCTATACTGACCTCCATCAGAATGCAAACTGAATATAATTTTTTTCTGCATCTAGCTCTGAAAAAATATTTGGCCTTCTAGCAGTGTGTGGGACTTGTTCTATTAGTCATTCTATACTGACCTCCATCAGGTTGCAAATTAAAAATAATTTTTATCTGCATCTAGCTCTGAAAAAATATTTGGCCTTCTAGCAGTGTGTGGGACTTTCTCTATTAGTCCATCTATACTGACCTCCATCAGGTTGCAAATTCAAAATAATTTTTTGTTTGCATCTAGCTCTGAAAAAATATTTGGCCTTCTAGCAGTGTGTGGGACTTTATCTATTAGTCCATCTATACTGACCTCCATCAGGTTGCAAATTAAAAATAATTTTTATCTGCATCTACCTCTGAAAAAATATTTGGGCTTCTAGCTGTGTGTGGGACTTGTTCTATTAGTCCATCTCTACTGACCTCCATTAGGTTGCAAACTGAATATAATTTTTTTCTGCATCTAGCTCTGAAAAAATATTTGGCCTTCTAGCAGTGTGTGGGACTTTCTCTATTAGTCCATCTATACTGACCTCCATCAGGTTGCAAATTAAAAATAATTTTTATCTGCATCTAGCTCTGAAAAAATATTTGGCCTTCTAGCAGTGTGTGGGACTTTCTCTATTAGTCCATCTATACTGACCTCCATCAGGTTGCAAATTCAAAATAATTTTTTGTCTGCATCTGGCTCTGAAAAAATATTTGGCTTTCTAGCAGTGTGTGGGACTTTCTCTATTAGTCCATCTATACTGACCTCCTTCAGGCTGCAAATTAAAAATAATTTTTATCTGCATCTACCTCTGAAAAAATATTTGGCCTTCTAGCTGTGTGTGGGACTTGTTCTATTAGTTCATCTATACTGACCTCCATCAGGTTGCAAACTGAATATAATTTTTTGTCTGCATCTAGCTCTGAAAAAATATTGGGCTTCTAGCTGTGTGTGGGACTTGTTCTATTAATCCATCTATACAGACCTCCATCAGGTTGCAAACTGAATATAATTTTTTTCTGCATCTACCTCTGAAAAAATATTTGGGCTTCTAGCTGTGTGTGGGACTTGTTCTATTAGTCCATCTATACTGACCTCCATCAGGTTGCAAACTGAATATAATTTTTTTCTGCATCTAGCTCTGAAAAAATATTTGGCCTTCTAGCAGTGTGTGGGACTTTCTCTATTAGTCCATCTATAATGACCTCCATTAGGTTGCAAATTAAAAATAATTTATATCTGCATCTAGCTCTGAAAAAATATTTGGCCTTCTAGCAGTGTGTGGGACTTTCTCTATTAGTCCATCTATACTGACCTCCATCAGGTTGCAAATTAAAAATAATTTTTTGTCTGCATCTAGCTCTGAAAAAATATTTGGCCTTCTAGCAGTGTGTGGGACATTCTCTATTAGTCCATCTATACTGACCTCCATCAGGTTGCAAACTGAATATATTTTTTTTTCTGCATCTACCTCTGAAAAAATATTGGGCTTCTAGCTGTGTGTGGGACTTGTTCTATTAATCCATCTGTACAGACCTCCATCAGGTTGCAAACTGAATATAATTTTTTTCTGCATCTAGCTCTGAAAAAATATTTGGCCTTCTAGCAGTGTGTGGGACTTTCTCTATTAGTCCATCTATACTGACCTCCATCAGGTTGCAAATTAAAAATAATTTTTTGTCTGCATCTAGCTCTGAAAAAATATTTGGCCTTCTAGCAGTGTGTGGGACTTTCTCTATTAGTCCATCTATACTGACCTCCATCAGGTTGCAAACTGAATATATTTTTTTTCTGCATCTACCTCTGAAAAAATATTTGGGCTTCTAGCTGTGTGTAGGACTTGTTCTATTAGTCCATCTATACTGACCTCCATCAGGTTGCAAACTGAATACAATTTTTTTATGCATCTACCTCTAAAAAAATATTTGGGCTTCTAGCTGTGTGTGGGACTTGTTCTATTAGTCCATCTATACTGACCTCCATCAGGTTGCAAATTGAATATAATTTTTTTCTGCATCTAACCCAGCCAATAGTTTTGGTCTAATACCACAGTTTGGCCACTCAGCTCTGCTCGGTTCCCATCCATTGTTTTTTTGTGCAAACAACTCCAGAGTTGTGAATTAGTTAACCACCAAAATGAGTGGAAAAAGGCCTGCTGCTGGTGGAAAGGGGAATAGGCATGTTGGGAAGGGGAAAAAAGGTTGTGTCCGTGGGGTAGGTGTTAAAGCAACAGTAACATCTGCAGAAGAAAGACCATCTTCCAGCCAAACTAAAATGTCTACTTCTTTTAGCGGACAATGTGATAAGATCCCTTTCTTACGGCCACGCCAATCGCTACAAATTCCAGATGAGGCACAAAAACAGCAGGTGCTTCAACGGATATCAAGTGCTCCTTTAAGTGGGCTCTCCTCCACATCAACTTCAACATCACAAATGCTCCAGTCCTCAAAGGTGTCACCCCAATCGCACTTGCTTCCTCACAGCTCCCAAATCTCCAGCTGCCCATCTGAGTATGAGGTAGAACAGATGGTTGAGTCTGCAGAGCTGTTTACTCATACTATAGCCTGGGAATCAGAGGTCGACTCCAGCGCTTCTGTGAATCCAGACGAGGAAATGATCTGCACTGATGCCCAGAATCTTTATGAGTCGGATCCAGGACCAGACGCAGAAGGTTCTGACCATAATGTAGACCCTCAATCCCAAACTGAAACTCCTGTTGGTGGAGACAATGAGGAAGACGATGATGAGACTCAAATACCTGATTGGAGCGACAACTTTAGTTTTTTGTCAGGGCAGGACCAGGTTGGCTCTGATGACGACGGGTGTGATAACGCACAGGGTGATGATGATGAGGTTGGAGATCCCACGTACTGTCAACCCACAGTCAGCCAAGAGATGAGGTCAGCAGAGGAGGTGGAGGAAGATGCGATGCTAGTGACGACGAGGTCAGGTTGCGCCTTCCTGGACAGAGACGTAGTACTGGAAGCACGTCAACAACTGCATCCTCAAACACAACTCTGTCTCTCACCACAAGTCGTGGTGGCTCTTCAGGTCGCATGGGTGCTAAGCCTTGCATAGCCTGGGCATTTTTTCAGATCCATAAAGATGACCCAACTCGTGTTATCTGTAACATTTGTCAGCAAAAGCTAAGTAGAGGCCAAAAAATACATAGTTTGAGTACTTCATGCATGAACCGGCACATGGACATGAAGCATAAGTTGCAGTGGGAAGCTCAGTGTGCTACAATGCGGCCTAGCCGGCCGGGCCAACCACCGTCTGCCATATCTTGTGCATCCGCGGCCTCTTCATCCTCTGTGACTGGGGGGACAGCAGTCACACCTGTTTTGGGGCGCAGACCTGCCACCTCTTTACCCGCAACAGCCAGCGTGATTGGCAGGTCATCATTTTCTTTGGAGGTGGTAACACCAGCTGGTGTTGAGCGCTGTCCGACATCGATAGCACCACCTTTGGATCAAGGCAACCTAACATGTCCGCCTGCATCTTCCTCACAGACCGGCAGTTTGCCGGGGACACCCTTATCAACCCCGTCTAAGCACAATAGCCAGCCCTCGGTCCCTCAGATGTGGACAAGTAAAAGACCATTTCCTCCAGCCATGAGAAAGCTAAGAGGTTGAATTTCACCATCTGCAAGCTCTTGGCTACAGAAAGGCTGCCTTTCCGCCTGGTGGACACAGAGGATTTTCGAGACCTTATGTCCGTCGCAGTGCCCCAGTACCAGATGCCCAGTCGGCACTACTTCTCAAAGAAAGGTGTGCCTGCGCTCCACCAGCATGTCGCACACAACATCACCGCTTCTTTGAGAAACTCTGTGTGTGACAGGGTGCATTTCACCACAGACACTTGGACGAGTAGGCATGGACAGGGGCGTTACATGTAGAGATGAGCGGTGTTCGACTAGAACTGTTCGCCAATCTCAAATTCGAGCTGTTTTGGGCGGTGTTCGAGTTGTTCGACGAACCCGAACGATTTGCAAAAAATTCGGCTGTTCGAGGTTATGTTCGATAACTGTTCGTGCACCAAAAGCGTGTCCTGCATGTCTGGCGCTATTTAGAGCACCAATCATGCAGGGATTGTCTGCCACTCACTGTAATGCCACAGCCATGGTGGTTGTGGCATTAGAGTGATTGCCCAAATCGATGGAAACTGTGCTCACAGTGAAACATGAAAAGCCGGCAATTCAGCAGCGGTACACCGGTACCCGACAATTTAGAACCGAAAGAATAGAGCATCACACATAGATTAGATAGCTAGAAACATGTCAGTCACATATATAAGAAGTACAGTGACAGTGTTGATTACTGTACTTGTCATTTAGTGTAAAGGATTTATAAAAAAAAATATTAGTGTTTTCATGCACCGTCTCTTTAAAAAAGCCGGCCGGCAATTCAGCAGCGGTACCCGACAATTTAGAATAGAAGGAATAGAGAATCACACATAGATTAGATAGATAGAAACATGTCAGTCACATGTATAAGAAGTACAGTGACAGTGTTGATTACTGTACTTGCCATTTAGTGTAAAGGATTTATTAAAAAAAATAATAGTGTTTTCATGCACCGTCTCTTTAAAAAAGCCGGCCGGCAATTCAGCATCTGTACCCGACAATTTAGAATGGAAGCAATAAAGCATCACACATAGATTAGATAGATAGAAACATGTCAGTCACATATATATGAAGTACAGTGACAGTGTTGATTACTGTACTTGTCATTTAGTGTTAAAATAAAGGATTTATTTAAAAAAAAATTGGCGTGGGATCCCCCATAATTTTAGTCTCTAGCGGAGGTTAAGCAGACGGCTGGGGCAGATGTTTGAAGCCTGGGAAGGGGTAATACCCACGGAGCTTCCCAGGCTACTAATATCAGCCCCCAGCTGAATGCCTAGCCTTTACTAGCTATTAAAATGGGGGACCCCCCAAAAAATTGACGTGGGGTCCCCCCTATTTTAATAGCTAGCAAAGGCTAGGCAGACAGCTGGGGGCTGATATTAATAGCCCAGGAAGGGTGCCATGAATATTGGCCCCCTCCCAGGATAGAAACACCAGCCGTCAGCCGCCCCAGAAATGGCACATCCATAGGATGCGCCAATTCTGGCACTTAGCCTCGCTCTTCCCACTGCTCTGTAGCGGTGTCAGTCTGGTAATAGGGCTGGGGTTGATGTCAGCTTATAATGCCAGCTGACATCAAGCCCAGGTTAGTAATGGAGAGGCGTCTATAAGACACCCCCATTACTAACCCCATAGTCAAAGTTAAAAAAAAACACAAACACCCAGAATAAAGTCCTTTAATTGAAATAAAGACACAATTCTTTATTGTTCTAAATTAAACCATACTTACAATCACGCCCATTCCAGCTGAAGCCAACGATCCCCTGCAATAAAAGAAAAATAATAAAGCAACATAATCCTTACCTTCCCATGGTTCCCACGACAGCTTCAGCTCTGCTACATCGAGATGACAGGCTGGACCGCAGCAGAAAGCTGCCATCCAGCCTGTCATCCCGCAGACACTGAGAAGCGCAGGCTTGCTTGCGCTGCTCAGCGTCTCTCTGTGACGGCATCCAGATGAGCAGAGTTCATGTCCAATGAGCTCGGCTCACCTCATGTACGTCACTGACAGCGTGGGAAAATTCTCACGCTGAAGCGGTGAGTGCAGGAGAATTCTCCCACGCTGTCAGTGACGTACATAAGGTGAGCTCATGTCCAATGAACTCAGCTCACCTCCTGCACGTCACTGACAGCGTGGGAGAATTCTCCTGCACTCAGCGCTTCAGTGTGAGAATTCTCCCACGCTGAAGCGCTGAGTGCAGGAGAATTTTCCCACGCTGTCAGTGACGTGCATAAGGTGAGCTCATGTCCAATGAACTCAGCTCACCTCCTGTACGTCACTGACAGCGTGGGAGAATTATCCTGCACTCAGCGCTTCAGTGTGAGAATTCTCCCACGCTGAAGCGCTGAGTGCAGGAGAATTTTCCCACGCTGTCAGTGACGTGCATGAGGTGAGCCGAGTTCATTGGACATTAACTCGGCTCATCTGGATGCGCTCACAGAGAGACACTGTGGAACGCAAGCAAGCCTGCGCTTCTCAGTGTCTGCGGGATGACAGGCTGGATGGCAGCGTTCTGCTGCGGTCCAGCCTGTCATCTCGATGTAGCAGAGCTGAAGCTGTCATGGGAACCATGGAAAGGTAAGTATGATGTTGCTTTATTATTTTTCTTTTATTTCAGGAGATCATTGGCTTCAGCTGGAATGGGCGTGATGGTAAGTATGGTTTAATTTAGAACAATAAAGAATTGTGTATTTATTTCAATTAAAGGACTTTTTCTGGGTGTTGTGTTTTTTTTAAATACTTTACTAGAAATTCATGGTGGTCATGTCTAATATTGGCGTGACCCCATGAATTTCGGGCTTAGGGCCAGCTGATAATGCCAAGCTGGCCCTAACCCCTTTATTACCCAGTGAGCCACCGCATCAGGGCCCTGGATGAGTTGGGTACAGCGCCAGAAGGTGGCGCTTCTATGAACGTGCCATTTTCCGGGGTGGCTGCGGACTGCAATTTGCAGCGGGGGTGGCCCAGAAAGCTTGGGCCTCCCTGCGCTGCGGATTCCAGCCCCCAGCTGCCTAGTTGTACCTGGCTGGACACAAAAACAGGGCGAAGCCCCACGTCAATTTTCTTTAAATTATTTCATGAAATAATTAAGAAAAAAAGGGCTTCCCTATATTGTTGTGTCCGGCCAGGTACAAATAGGCAGCTGGTGGTTGGGGGCAGCCCGTTCCTGCCTGCTGCACCTGACTGGACACAAATATAGTGCGAAGCCCCACGTCAATTTTTTTTTAATTATTTCATGAATTTCCTGAAATAATTTAAAAAAATTGAAGTGGGGCTTCGCACTATATTTGTGTCCAGCCAGGTACAGCAGGCAGGAACGGGCTGCCCCCAACCACCAGCTGCCTATTTGTACCTGGCCGGACACAACAATATAGAGAAGGCCTATTTTTCTTAATTATTTCATGAATTTCATGAAATAATTAAAAAAAATTGAAGTGGGGCTTCGCACTATATTTGTGTCCAGCCAGGTACAGCAGGCAGGAACGGGCTGCCCCCAACCACCAGCTGACTATTTGTACCTGGCCGGACACAACAATAAAGGGAAGGCCTTTTTTTCTTAATTATTTCATGAATTTCATGAAATAATTAAAAAAAATTGAAGTGGGGCTTCGCACTATATTTGTGTCCAGCCAGGTACAGCAGGCAGGAACGGGCTGCCCCCAACCACCAGCTGCCTATTTGTACCTGGCCGGACACAACAATATAGGGAAGGCCTTTTTTTCTTAATTATTTCATGAATTTCATGAAATAATTAAAAAAAATTGAAGTGGGGCTTCGCACTATATTTGTGTCCAGCCAGGTACAGCAGGCAGGAACAGGCTGCCCCCAACCACCAGCTGCCTATTTGTACCTGGCCGGACACAACAATATAGGGAAGGCCTTTTTTTCTTAATTATTTCATGAATTTCATGAAATAATTAAAAAAAATTGAAGTGGGGCTTCGCACTATATTTGTGTCCAGCCAGGTACAGCAGGCAGGAACGGGCTGCCCCCAACCACCAGCTGACTATTTGTACCTGGCCGGACACAACAATAAAGGGAAGGCCTTTTTTTCTTAATTATTTCATGAATTTCATGAAATAATTAAAAAAAAAATACGTGGGGCTTCGCCCTATTTTTGTGTCCAGCCAGGTACAACTAGGCAGCTGGGGGCTGGAATCTGCAGCGCAGGGAGGCCCAAGCTTTCTGGGCCCCCCCCGCTGCAAATTGCAGTCCGCAGCCACCCCGGAAAAAGGCGCGTTCATAGAAGCGCCATCTTCTGGCGCTGTACCCAACTCATCCAGGGCCCTGGTGCGGTGGCTCACTGGGTAATAAAGGGGTTAGGGCCAGCTTGGTATTATCAGCTGGCCCCAAGCCCAAAATTCATGGGGTCACGCCAATATTAGACATGACCGCCATGAATTTCTAGTAAAGTATTTAAAAAAAACACAACACCCAGAATAAAGTCCTTTAATTGAAATAAACACACAATTCTTTATTGTTCTAAATTAAACCATACTTACCATCACACCCATTCCAGCTGAAGCCAACGATCTCCTGAAATAAAAGAAAAATAATAAACCAACCTCATCCTTACCTTTCCATGGTTCCCACGACAGCTTCAGCTCTGCTACATCGAGATGACTGGCTGGACCGCAGCAGAACGCTGCCATCCAGCCTGTCATCCCGCGGACACTGAGAAGCGCAGGCATGCTTGCGCTCCTCAATGTCTCGCTGTGACGGCATCCAGATGAGCCGAGGTCATGTCCAATGAACTCGGCTCACCTCATGCACGTCACTGACAGCGTGGGAAAATTCTCACGCTGAAGTGCTGAGTGCAGGAGAATTCTCCCACGCTGTCAGTGACGTGCATGAGGTGAGCTCATGTCCAATGAACTCAGCTCACCTCATGCACCTCACTGACAGCGTGGGAAAATTCTCCTGCACTCAGCGCTTCAGCGTGAGAATTTTCCCACACTGTCAGTGACGTGCATGAGGTGAGCCGAGTTCATTGGACATGACCTCGGCTCATCTGGATGCCGTCACAGCGAGACAGTGAGGAGCGCAAGCATGCCTGCGCTTCTCAATGTCCGCGGGATGACAGGCTGGATGGCAGCGTTCTGCTGCGGTCCAGCCAGTCATCTCGATGTAGCAGAGCTGGAGCTGTCCTGGGAACCATGGAAAGGTAAGGATGATGTTGGTTTATTATTTTATTTTTATTACAGGAGATCGTTGGCTTCAGCTGGAATGGGCGTGACGGTAAGTATGGTTTAATTTAGAACAATAAAGAATTGTGTGTTTATTTCAATTAAAGGACTTTATTCTGGGTGTTTGTGTTTTTTTTAACTTTGACTATGGGGTTAGTAATGGAGGTGTCTTATAGACGCCTCTCCATTACTAACCTGGGCTTGATGTCAGCTGGCATTATAAGCTGACATCAACCCCAGCCCTATTACCCCACTGCCACCGCTACAGGGCAGTGGGAAGAGCGAGGCTAAGTGCCAGAATTGGCGCATCCTATGGATGCGCCATTTCTGGGGCGGCTGACGGCTGGTGTTTCTAGCCTGGGAGGGGGCCAATATTCATGGAACCCTTCCTGAGCTATTAATATCAGCCCCCAGCTGTCTGCCTAGACTTTGCTAGCTATTAAAATAGGGGGGACCCAACCTTATTTTTTTTGGGGGGTCCCCCATTTTAATAGCTAGTAAAGGCTAAGTATTCAGCTGGGGGCTGATATTGGTAGCCTGGTAAGCTCCGTGGGTATTACCCCCTTCCGAGGCTTCAAACATCTGCCCCAGCCGTCTGCTTAACCTCCGCTAGAGCCTAAAATTATGGGGGATCCCACGCCAATTTTTATTTTAATAAATCCTTTATTTTAACACTAAATGACAAGTACAGTAACCAACACTGTCACTGTACTTATTATAAATGTGACTGACATGTTTCTATCTATCTAATCTATGTGTGATGCTCTATCTTTCTGTTCTAAATTGTCGGGTACCGCTGCTGAATTGCCGGACGGCTTCTTTAAAGAGACAGTGCATGAAAACACTATTATTTTTTTAAATAAATCCTTTACACTAAATGACAAGTACAGTAAGCAACACTGTCACTGTACTTATTATATATGTGACTGACATGTTCCTATCTATCTAATCTATGTGTGAAGCTCTATTCTTTCTGTTCTAAATTGTCGGGTACAGATGCTGAATTGCCGGCCGGCTTTTTTAAAGAGACGGTGCATGAAAACACTAATATTTTTTTTAATAAATCCTTTACACTAAATGACAAGTGCAGTAACCAACACTGTCACTGTGCTTCTTATATGTGTGACTGACATGTTTCTATCTATCTAATCTATGTGTGATGCTCTATTCCTTCTTGTCTAAATTGTCGGGTACCGGTGTATGCCGCTGCTGAATTTGCCGGCCGGCTTTTTTAAAGAGAGTGTCTTCTGAGCAGTTTGTCAGCTTTTGGACACCTTTGCAGGTGTTTTCTATGTGTTTCTATGTGTTTTTGTTTGTCTGCCATTGGTTTTAACGGTGTTCGACGGTGTTCTAAGTTGTTCGACGAACAGTTCCTCGAACATCCTGGTGTTCGACGAACCGAAAAGAACTCGAACACTACGGGGGTGGCTCAACACTAGTTACATGTCGCTGACTGGGCACTGGGTAACTATGGTGACAGCAGGACAAGGGGCTGCTGTCCAAGTCTTGCCGTCCCCACGAGTTGTGCGTCAATCCTCTTTATGTCAAAGTTCCTCCACTGCTTCTGCCTCCTCAACCTCCTCTTGGTCTTCCACCTGCACCCAAAGCCTGTCTGGTCATGCCACAAGCTTTCTAACTGCGCAGAAGGGATCCTGCACACCTCCTTACTATGCTGGCAGTAGGGCTCAACGTCATCAGGCGGTTTTTACTTTGAAATGTCTGGGAAATGTGAGTCACACAGCTGAGGAGTTGTGGTCAGCTCTGGAGAACCAATTTCATGAATGGTTGTCTCCACTGGACCTGAAACCAGGGAAGGCCGTTTGCGACAATGCTGCAAACCTGGGTGCGGCCCTTCGCCGGGGCAATGTCACACACGTGCCTTGTATGGCTCACGTGTTGAACCTGGTTGTCCAGCAATTTTTAGCCCACTATCCCAGACTAGATGGCATTCTGCAGAGGGCACGGTCGCTGTGTGCTCACTTCCGCCGTTCGCATCTCGCAGCTCAGCGACTTACATCTCTACAGAAGTCGTTGGGCCTGCCACTTCACCGGCTAAAATGCGATGTGCCTACCCGGTGGAATTCAACTCTGCACATGTTGCAGCGACTGTGGCAGCACCGACAAGCCCTGGTGCAATACGTTCTGACGTATAGCCTGGGCCAACGAGATCCAGAGGTGGGGCAAATCACGCTGGAGGAGTGGTCTCAGATCAGGGACCTATGCACCCTTCTGCACAGTTTTGAAATGGCGACGAAGATGTTTAGTGCTGACGATGTCATTATCAGCATGACTATTCCGGTGATTTACATGCTGGAGCACATGTTAAACAGAATTCGGAGTCAGGTGGTGGCACAAGAGGAGGTGGAGGAAGTAGAGGAGGAGGAGTTGTATGCGGAAGGGCTAACATCTGCAAGGCCCAGACGGTCAGCAGCACCAAGGCGGCAGGCATGTGAGGGTGGGTGAGATGGTTTTACCAGGGCGCATGGTAGCAGCCAAACTAGTGAGGAAGGTGCAGGAGCCCAGGAAGGAGTGGAGGACGAACTGATGGAAGACTCATCAGATGAGGGAGACCTTGATCACATTTCTGTTGTGCGAGGTTGGGGGGAGAGGACAGAGGAAGGAAGCATGATTGTTACCTCGCCACCAACACAACAGGGACTTGGTGCTCCTGGATGCGCAACACACATGAGTGCCTTCTTGCTGCACTACCTGCAACATGACCCTCGAATTGTGAGAATTAGAAATAATCCTGACTACGGGGTTGCCACACTGTTAGATCCCTGGTACAAAAGTAAATTTGCCGAAATTATTCCTGCCATAGAAAGGGATGCACGCATGCAGGAGTATCAGCAGAGACTGTTGCAGAATCTTACATGTGCTTTTCCACAAAACACCAGTGGTGCACGTAGTGAATCTCACAGTTCCAACTTGCCAACCGTGGGACCGTCAAGTGTTCAGCACTCAAACCGTAACAGAACCACAGTATCTGCTGGTAACATCAATTTTGCGGAATCATTTCACCACTTTTTTAGCCCATCCTTTGCAAGGCCACAGGAGACAAGAAGTCTGACACATAGTCAACGCCTAGAGACGATGGTACAGGAGTATCTCCAAGTAAACATTGAAGCCATGACTGTGTCACTGGACCCTTGCTCTTTTTGGGCTTCCAATCTGGATAAATGGCCGGAGCTAGCCACTTACGCCTTGGAGATCTAGTCATGCCCCGCAGCCAGCGTTCTGTCTGAACGTGTGATCAGCGCTGCTGGTGGTGTGCTGACAGATAAGCGCACGCGGCTCTCCACTGATAATGTAGACAGACTCACGTTCATAAAGATGAACAAATCATGGATCCGAAACGACTTTTCTACCCCTGTGTCATCCTGGGGAGAGTAAAAGCTTGATGATTGGTTAAAATCACCCTACCAACCGTTTTAAGCTTTCAAATTACTAATCATGTTTATCTGTATCTTGGCTGGAAAATAATTTGGGCTTTGTAGCAGTGAGCAGCACTGATTCTATTAGGCCATCTATAATAAGCTCCACCAGATTTAAAATTACTAATCATGTTTATCTGTATCTTGACTGGAAAATAATTTGGGCTTTGTAGCAGTGTGCAGCACTGATCCTATTAGGCCATCTATACTAAGCTCCACCAGATTTAAAATTAATAATAATTTTTAGCTGCATCTAGCCCGGAAAATAATTTTGGGGCTCCGAGATGCGCAAGACACATACGGTAAGTGCCTTCTTGCTGCACTACCTGCAACATGACCCTCATATTGTCAGAATTCGAAGTAATCATGACTACTGGGTTGCCACACTCTTAGATCCCCCAAACTTTTCGATCAACCTTTTCATTTTAATAAAGACCAAAAAAATGGTAATTTTTGAAATTATAAGCATTAGCAGGTTATTAGAAACTGAAATCAAACAGTTTTCAACTCAAAACTTTATTCTAGGTGATGTTACATATTCAAATAGGACCCCTTGTTCGAAAGGAGCTTCTGAACTCTCTCGTCCATTGAATTTGTCAGGTTTTGGATGGTTTCTGCTTCAATTGTTTTGCATGAGGACAGAATACCCTCCCAGAGCTGTTGCTTAGATGTGAACTGCCTCCCGCCATCATAGACACTCCTTTTGATGATGCTCCAGAGGTTCTGAATGGGGTAGAGGTCAGGGGAGCATGGGGGTCACACCATAAGTTTGTCCCCTTTTATGCCCATATCAGCCAGAGATGCAGATGTTTTATGTGCAGCATGAGATGGTGCATTATCATGCAAAAAAATGATCTTGCTGTGAAATACACGGTTCTTCTTCTTGAACCATGGCAGGAAGTGCTGTTTGAGAAAATCCACAAACATTATGGAGTTCATCTTTAGCGCCTTCAGGGATCCTAAAGGGGCCGACAATCTCTCTCCCCATGATTCCAGCCCAAAACATTACTCCACCTCCTCCTTGTTGGCGCTGTAGCCGTGTTTGCGTGGGGTGTCCATCAACCAGCCATCCTCCACTCCATCCATCTGGACCATCGAGCCCTGCACGGCACTCATCCGTGAACAAAACAGTTTTGAAATCAGTCTTCATGTAATGTTTGGCCCACTGGAGCCGTTTCTGCTTGTGTGAAGTGGATAGAGGAGGTCGACAGGATGGCGTATGCACAGCTGCAAACCTCTGAAGGACCCTGCATCTTGTTGTTCGGGGGACGTTGGAGGCACCAGCAGCTTCAAAAACTTGTCTGCTGCTATGACAAGGCTTTTTTGCCACTGCTCTTTTAACCTGACGTAATTGCCTGTAGGAAAGAGTCCTCAATTTGCCCTTATCAGCACGCACACGTGTGTACTGTGAATCAGCTACATACTTCTTGATTGCCAAGACACTTCATCCTGATCATCGCACAATGTTGATTGTAGTCATGCCTTGACCTAAACACTCCACAATTTGTTGCTTCTCAGCAGCCGACACATCCTTTTTCTTTCCCATTTTGGCAGAAAATGTAGGCTGCTTAATAATGTGAGACAGCCTTCTTAAGTAGTCTTGCCTTTCATTGGACACACCTGCCAAACTAATTAGCACAGGTGTCTGCAATTGCTTACAGTGATATAAAGAGCCCTGACACACATCACCATCAATGAGTTTAACTGACAAACAAACAAATTCTTCCCTTATCACTCCTAAACACTTTTTGCATAATAATTTGGAACACAGTGTACATGTGCTTTTCCACAAAACACCAGTGGTTCACGTAGTGAATCTTACAGTTCTAACTTGCCAACCGTGGTCTGTATGGAGTTGTTCAATAAAGGGCCCAAAATTAAGATAACATAGATGGGAGAGGTCTCTATGAATAGGAATTCCTAAGTATTTGATACCCTGTGAGGGCCAGGCAAAGGGAAAGTTGGACTGGATGGAATCCTATATGGATTTGGGGAGGGAGACATCGAGGGCCTCAGACTTCGCTGCATTGATTTTAAAATTTGACCATGTAACAAAGTGATCTATTTCAGCCATAACAGCATGGATGGATATATGTGATTGAGTGATATATACTAGGACATCATCAGCAAATAGAGAGCACTTGTACTCGGTGCCTCCCACCTCAATCCACCTAATATTGGGGTTATGGCGAATTGATGAGAGCAGGTGCTCCGTCACTAGGATGTATAAGAGAGGGGACAGAGGACATCCCTGCCTTGTCCCATTGGTGATTGTGAAAGGTGATGAAAATGTTCTGATGCACCCCCTGGGCCTTAGGACACCCGGAGCCAGACCCTTTTTGGTGGATGCTGGTGGTTGTAGTCTTCGTGGCGGCGACCCGGTTCCGTGGCTCAGGGTGGTCAAAACAGTGGCGGAGCTATTTATGTGGTTTTGATGTTTAAATGTCCGACTACGCCACCCATGGATTGCGGTCAGAGTGAACCGCCGCTGCAGGGCAGACCGCTGAGGCTGATGTTGTGGGTGCAGCAGAGCGTAGCATAACTCCCCACGGGAGGAGTATAGCCTCAGGGCAGTGTATGCGGAGGATGGGGGTGATGGTGCAGGGCAGCAGCAGTAACGACACGGAGTCAGTGATGCAGTTCAGGGCCTTTACTCACAGTTCTTATTATCCAGACCACGTCTGCAGGTAACGGCTGCCCACGTCGTACTGTGCTCACCAGGTGAGGGGCTCAGACAACTCCCAGATAACTTTGGAGTGCTTCACAGGACCCCCTTTGTGTGTCCTTTGTCTGGCCTTTCTTACCAACCCTTCTGTCCTGCTGCCTCGGGCCTCCTCTTGGTAAACTTGATGCCAGTTTCCCTGACCCTATGTGGTGCCTTCCTAGCGGGTGTAGCGAGGGGCTGCGCCACATAAAATGTCACAGCCTCCGGTTTCTAGCTGAGGGTCGTTTCCTGCCTCCACTAGTTTCGGGGACCGGTCTCCCCCTTTGGCCTGACCCCTCCACGCTGGTGGATTCGGGCGTGCGGTGGCGACTCGCCCGTCCGCACCCCTGGGATCCCTTCATTCCTCGTTCCTGGAGCCTTCTCCGCTCCTCTTCCTTCCTTATCCCTCTTCCAGGCCTGGGCCTCTGTTACTAGGCCCGCCTCCGGAGCAGAGCTCATGCAGAGCCCCTGCTCCCTGCCACTTCTGCTCAGACTTCTCTGCACTGAACTAAGATGGTGCCCACCTTTTATACTCCCTTCTCAATGCACCCAGGAACTGCTTCCTCCCTGCTCCTGCACTACAGGGTTCCCCTTCCTCAGTGTTCCCTGCCCCCACTCCAGCCAGGGACAGGGACTGTCGTGCCCATCTCAGAGGCATATTGGTCGCCCTGCCCCACGGCAATGTGGTGTAATGCATGCAGGTGTCGGGTCCTGATCCACACTCCATCCTTACCTGAGAGTGAGATATCACACCTCTGGGTGAGGTGCAATACCTCTGTAGCAACCGAGCCCTCAGGGTGCTACAGTTCCATTTATCTTCAGCCTAGGTGACGTATTGTGAAACAGGGCCGTGATTTTGGCTATAAAAGGGTCCCCTAGACCCCTACCCCAAGCTTTTTAAGAGAATCATATATGGCGTGCCAGGAGACTCTATGGAATGCTTTCTCAGCATCCAACGAGAGTATCTAATTACAAATTTTTAACTGCATCTAGCCCAGGAAATACTTTGTGCCTAGTAGCAGTGTCTGCTAGTCAGCGGATTATCCCGGCTGTTAAGCAAGCTACACCACCTGTAGTTTGGACACTTAATTTTTTCAAAGGAAATGCTTCGGGACCACGGGATACTCAGTGAAGAGCATCAGGAGGCACCCCAAGGCATAGGGGCTGGGACTGGCAGTAGGATGCCTTGCGGTGGACAGCCGAGCTCGATCCTTATAAAAGCTTTTTAACTGCAGCAGCTTTAGTGGACGCTACTGGAGCTGGAATTACGCGGCTGCTGGCATGAGACTTGCCCTCCAATAGATCCTTTTAAATGGATTTAAAGTGTATTCATTCAAATTAGAGAGACAATTTAAATTAAAAAGCTTAGAGCTGCCTCCACCACAGGGGGGCTCGCTTGACCCACCAGCGGACAGGCACCAGTATTGGGAGAGGGGGGCTGGCCGTCAGGGTTCACCGCGGCTCTGGCACAAACCCGGCGACACGGAGGTGGCACGGACAGGAGCGGACTGAACGTGTCGGCTTCTCACTTTTTGGATTTTAGAAGGGCATGACATGCCTATATCTGTGTCTCCCCCTCCTTTTACTCCTCCACCTCTTTTCTTTTCGCATGACTATATGTACTTGTCACTTTTCCATGTGTTAGTGGTGTCTTCTGAGCAGTTTGTCAGCTTTTGGACACCTTTGAAGGTGTTTTCTATGTGTTTCTATGTGTTTTTGTTTGCCTGCCATTGGTTTTAACTGTGTTCGAAGGTGTTCGACGAACAGTTCGACGAACAGTTCGGCGAACACACGGGTGTTCGACGAACCGACTGAACTCGAACACTACGGGGGTGGCTCAACACTAGTGTTGACACTGTTGTACCCTCGGACTGCAGGGCTGCTTGAACTTGTTTGGATGTTACTCGAGGTTCTTTATCCACCATCTGCACAATCTTGTGTTGAAATCTCTCGTCAATTTTTCTTTTCCGTCCACATCTAGGGAGGTTAGCCACAGTGCCATGAGCTTTAAACTTCTTGATGACACTGCGCACGGAAGACACAGCAACATTCAGGTCTTTGGAGATGGACTTGTAGCCTTGAGATTGCTCATGCTTCCTCACAATTTGGTTTCTCAAGTCCTCAGACAGTTCTTTGGTCTTCTTTCTTTTCTCCATGCTCAATGTGGTACACACAAGGACCCAGGACAGAGGTTGAGTCAACTTTAATCAATGTTAACTGGCTGCAAGTGTGATTTAGTTATTGCCAACACCAGTTAGGTGCCCTAGGTAAGTTACAGATGCTGTTAATTACATGAATTAGAGAAGCATCACATGATTTTTCAAACAGTGCCAATACTTTTGTCCACTCTCTTTTTTAGGTTTGGTGTGGAATTGTATCCAATTTGGCTTTAGGACAATTTTTTTGTGATTTTTCATTGTAGACAAATTAAATGAAGATAATAATACCAAAGAATTTGTGATTGCATTCATTTTCAGGAAGAAACTGAGTATTATCTGACAGAATTGCAGGGGTGCCAATACTTTTGGCCACCACTGTAAATAAACGTAATGTCCAGCTAAATATAAGGGAGGCCATGCCCTTATTTGCACATAATACAAAACCTGAAACAAAAACCTAAAGAGATCAACTGGAATATAAGTTGGCATTCATGCAACATGTAGGCACATGTTTCCACTGGCTACTAAACAGAGAAAACCTAAGATATAAACAAAATGAGCAAATACCCTGCAGTAAGTAAAAAAATAGCATCATATTGAAATAGGTCCCCATGGTTTCGGTCCTACTCGGCCTTTATTCACATTTACATCATTTGACATATGGTAAGGTTTTAATATTAGAGATTAGGACTGTCTTGAATAAGGTTACCTTGACATGATGGGATGACCTTTACATTTTTTTTATCAAAATAATGTTAACTAAGTACCAAAAACAAATTAGAAAGTGGAAGTGAATTCTCCTCGATTTTTTTAAAAAATTTGTAATTTTACCAAAGAATACAATGTTTTTTATAACTAACGCCATGCAAATACAGCAATTTACGGCTGATTATAACTGCCAATTTGCTAAACTGTAGAGGACTGGCAAAATGTAAAAAAAAATCTAATTTATAATACTTACCCCACTGCTTCCCTGCCTCGCTGCCTCCATAGCTCACCATCCAGTCCATTGTACCTTTTCCTTTCTCCTTTCCCATTGCGCACATTGTCTTCTGCCTTTTATGCTCTATGCTGGATCTTCAAACACCAAGGAGGCCTCTGATCTTACTGCGCAGTGTCATTGGAATGTACAGCAAGCCATTCTGATGCACGTTATGATACCTCGATCTTCTTTTACCAAGATACTCACTGTGCCTCAGGTGACAAACCTCGTAAAGTTATGATTTCATGACTTGCATCGTGATGACATGGCGCTCAGTAACTAAAGTTGCCTCAATGGTGCAGAAAGCCCCTGCATATGGTAAAAGAGGCTGAGAAGGATGTACGTGACAGAAGAAGGCAAAATGAAGAGACATGGACGACCGAAGGGTGGGCCGTAAGGATGGAGGGATAGGTGAATTTTTTTTTTTACATCCTCTGTTTACTATATCCATAAGATAATAAGGAACATATAATCTGCATCAAATATAATCCATACAAATCAAATTTTCCTGTAAATTTTGCATGATTTGGTGAATTACAGTCTTGACAGATTCCATCATCTTTACTTATGAGTGTTACCTAATGCACATAGAATGTCAGAAATTGAATTCCATTTGTATTCTAGTTTTATGTTTTCCTTTTAAGCATTATGCATCATTGTGCCCACAATTGACCTACTCACACAAGTGTCTTCTAGTTATAAAATATATAAAATAGTTTCTGACACTTAAAGTAATGTCTTTCTTTTGATGAAAATATAAGGGGACAGAGAATAAATTATTTGTGTGCAAACATTTAAGGTAACATTGGGGAAATGTCAGCTATCTAGAATAAGGAATAAGAAAAAAATTCAAAGGTGATGTCTGCAAAAGAATATTTATTTTGTACTTGCAATAAAAATCTTTAAAACTAACATAAGCTGCAATAATGAAATAGATGAGTTTATCTGTAAAAGTTGTTCACAAGAATAAAAATGTATCATGTAGGTAATGGTAATCATATTGGAAAACTTAATTTCAGTGTTTTGAGATTAGATTTGGAAATTTAGAGACATTACAGAGTTTATCAGCACTACATAGGTGACTTATAAAGCAAATAAATCATGCTTGTATATATGTTTGTTCTAGTTTTAAAAACCCCGAGCTTTTCTTCCATTACACAACATGATACCTTACTCTGTATATACTGTACTGTATATATTGTGAGAAAGTCACTGACAGAGTGTCGGAAGGGAGATATGTTTCACTGAGACTATTAGCTTCAGTGATGTGAAACTGGAAGCCTTCTCCTGCATGGAATGTGCTGAGAGGGTTAATCAGCCATATTAAATAGGCCAGTTTGAGTGAATGACTATAGAGCGGGTGGGGGGTCATTCACCATATCTCCACCTTAGGGTGTGGTCTGGGGTTTAAATACTCAGCCTGCTGAGGCATTCAGTATTCACTAGGTCTGGAGAGAGAAACTACAGATCTGTTTTGTGTGGAGTGATCCTGAACCATGTGAAATTTCTGAACTTTGAGCAGGCGGATCCCTGCTACCACAAAGACTGTGCTTTTGTGTTATCATTTTGCTTTGTTCTCCCTGTTTTGCCCAAAGGGCCGTGTTTTCTTTTATGGACTGAGTGTTTGTTTATGCTACATTTTAATAAACCAACCAGAAGTTTAAAGAGACAGCATACCCGTGCCTACCTTTGTGTGCAGCCGTGTGAGCAATCTACCACAGGTGGTGGTAGAAGTGCGGGCAAGATCCCCAGGGGCCATGTGTAACAGCTGAGGACAAACCGCATGTCCTAGTTAAAGGCGGCCATAAGCCAGGAAACGAAGACAGACAGTATAGAGGACCTGGTCAAGCATCTTGTGCTAGCCCAGCAAGAGACAAGCAAGCTGCTATTGCAACAGATCCACCAACAGCAGCAGCACCAATAAGACCAGCTCCGACAGCAGCAGCAGCAGATGGAATTGCTTGCAGAGGCAGTTTGTGGGAGGCTAGCAGCCCCTCCCCCAACTCCAGGTGATGACTCGTACGCCCAGAAACCGTTAAGACGAGCCATGCTAAAAATGGAAGCTTTCTTGACTGTGTTTGAGAGGGTGGCGGAGCGGGAGAAGCTATTGCCGGAGCAGTGGGCAGAGGTGCTGGCACCCTATCCGACTGGTGAGCCCCAAAAGGCTTATTATGAACTGGCCTTACAGGATGCACAGGTGTATTCTAAGCTATTAACTGAGATACTGATGCATGCTGTAGTGACTATGTCAGTCGGAGCCCAAAGGGTCCACCATTGGGCATATTGTGGTGATAAACCACCTCGCTCCCAAATGTTTGACCTTCTGCATCTTGAACAGAAGTGGATGCAGCCGGAGGCCTCAACTCCAGTTGAGATGGTCGAGCGGGTTGTCATGGACAAATTTGTGCACTCCCTTCCCAGAATGGTGCAAAGCTGGGTTGCACAGGGAGACCCCTGGAATGCGGACAACCTGGTCGGCCTCGTAGAAAGATACCAGGTGGTCGAGAGGTCCCTAAGGAATTCAGGAGGTGCTGCATCCCTATACTGGGGTACTCAGAGGGAGCCCTAGTCCCAAACGAGGGGTGGTAGAGCAACAACTAGGGGAAGTTCAAGGTCCCAAAGGGTTGCTGAGGGCTTACCAAAGGCCGCTGAGAAAGACATGATCTGCTGGAAATTACGCGGGGCTGGACACATAGCCACTAGTGATGAGCGAGCATACTCACAAGTACTCGGTACTTGCCCGAGCATCTCAGTACTCGAAATGCTCGGAGCTCGCCGAGTACTTGTGAGATGCTCGGGCAGATGCTCGGGTCCCCTCCTGCATGTTTGGCGCTCTTTAGAGCGCCAATCAGCATGCAGGGATTGCCTGCCACTCACTGTAATGCTGCAGCCATGTTGGTTGTGCATTACAGTGATTGGCTGGCCACACAGCATCATCAGATCTATACCACACCTGACGCCACTGTGCTCTTCAGTCTACTCCGCAATCAGGCAGTGTAGGGAGAAGTGCTGCTGAGCTAGGGAGAGATTATGTTGTGTATTAGGTAGTGTAGGGTGAGAACAAGTACATTACACATATCCATCTCAACAAACACTCCTTCTGAGGACTAATACATCTACAGAGATATCAGGCAGGCAGTGCATATAGCATGTAACATACCTGGCGGCGTCCTTGCATAGTGGTCCATCTCCCGCTGTGCAGGAGCGCGCACTTGATCTCCAGTCCAGAATGTCTCTCTGGCTTCACTCCATGCTGTCTGTTTGCCTCTGTGTCTGCTGCTTAGGGGCGGCGCCCGATCACTTCCTGCTTTTTGTACCTGCTGCAGGCACACCCCTTGTGCGTCCTCAGCCTATTGCTGTCTGTCACCTGGTATTTAAAACAGCTGCTCCAATTAACCCATGCCTGAGCATCTTGCCCTGTCAGTTGGCTTTTGTCTCTGACATGCCAGGTCCTGTCTATGTTACCTGTCTTGCAGTATCTGTTCCCATGTCTGTACTGTGTCCTATCTGTGTACCTTAACCTGCAGTCTGTACTCGTTCCTTGCCTGTTCGTTCCGCCTTCCTGGAGGCTGTATTTCCAGGCCAGTCTGAACACGCTCCTTGCCTGTTCGTCCCGCCTCTCTGGGGGCCGTATTCCCAGACCCACTCCTGTATCCCGCTGCAGTGTCGGTCTCCTCCGTTCCAGTCTGAACTCTCTCCTATCTTTTACCTGTTTTTTCTCTATGTCCGTTCCTTTCCTTTTTCTGCAGAGTCTGAACTCGTACCTACTCCTGCTCGTTGTCACTGTACTTCCGTTTGTGAGTTTGTGGTCCACTCGCTACTTCTCTGCAAGTACCCTGTGGGTATCTGGTTCTGCCTTTCCCTTCTAGTCTGTTCCGTGTGAACAGAGCCCTGTTCCTTCCGCGTCTGCGGTTTTCGCTTTGCTGAGCTCTGTCCGCCGCGTCTGCGGTTTTCGCTTTGCTCAGCTCTGTCCGCCGCGTCTGCGGTTTTCGCTTTGCTCAGCTCTGTCCGCCACGTCTGCGGTTTTCGCTTTGCTCAGCTCTGTCCACCGCGTCTGCGGTTTTCGCTTTGCTCAGCTCTGTCCACCGCGTCTGCGGTTTTCGCTTTGCTCAGCTCTGTCCACCGCGTCTGCGGTTTTCGCTTTGCTCAGCCCTGTCCACCGTGTCTGCGTGTCCGGAGTCTGACCTGGAGTAGACCCTGGTTCCTCTGCTCGGTTCCTCCCTGGTGCACTGGCGTCGTATGCCGTCGTGCGACCTTGGTCGGATCGGGCAGATACTTAGTTCCGCCCCTCCAGGCACTCTCCGGTTCATGGCACAGTGGAATCACTACATAAACACGCACACGCCAGTCAGTCCGGGCATGTGCATTACATAGCACAAGAGGCTACATTCCAGATCAGCCTTCTGCTGCTGTTAGAGAACATGAAGGACAAAGCCATGGTTTATGGAGCTCCAAGGAATTGATGGTGAAGAGGAAATTATAATAAACACCTTTAATAGGTCAAAAAAACAACACGTGTTTCGGCAGTGGAATACTGCCTTCTTCAGGTCATCATTGACCAGGTCATTGAAGACCTGAAGAAGGCAGTATTCCACTGCTGAAACAGGTGTTGTTTTATTGACCTAATAAAGGTGATTTTTATTATTTCCTCTTCACCATCCATTCCTTGGCGCTCCATAGACAGCGGCTTTGTCCTTCATCTGCTCTGTATTTGTCCCTCTCTGAGGGTCTCCGGCAGGAGCTGCCTTTCCCTTGGGAGTCGAATTTGCTTGAGGACCTGCCGTGACATCACTGCCAGTCACGTGACCGCCCAAGCTGCAGCAGCACCATGGTACCGTGGACCTCCGATCTCCAGGCTATTCCCAGGGTTGTGCAGGTGTGCACAACATGGTCAGGTGAGCAGTTTTCTCACCCCATCCTTGTCCTTAATCCCCAGGTTTCACCCAGAGCGCCCCTTTCCTCTATCTTTCTTTTTATGCTGCTGTTAGACATTTCTAGACAAAGGCCCAGGTCTCAGGGGCCAGGAATAATTTTTTGGGCATCTCAATCCTCATTATTTGCTTTAAAAGCAATCCAGAGAACACTGTTTTTCTGCACCATTTGCTTTTTGGCACTGCAGAATACAGCCAGGTCCTTTCCATATTACAGCGCTAAAAATCCAGCTATTTAAAACTGTGGTTTGTCCGTCACATGGATCACATATAATTACGCTGAAAATACTGCCATTTTTGGCCTCCATTCAAATTTTTTTTCAGTGTGTCAGCAAAGTTTTTGGCACCTGTTTGCTTTTTAAAATAGTTACCTACAGGCCAGGTATTTAAAACTGTGGTTTCTCCATCACACGGATCACATATAATTGCGCTGAAAATACTGCTATTTTTGGCCTCCATTCAAATTTTTTTTCAGTGTGTCAGCAAAGTTTTTGGCACCGGTTTGCTGTTCAAAATAGTTACCTATAGGCCAGTTATTTAAAACTGTGGTCTGTCCGTCACACGGATCACATATACGTTTTCTGAAAATTCTGCCATTTCTGGCCTCCATTCTAATATTTTTTCAGTGTGTCAGCAAAGTTTTCGACACCGGTTTCCTGTTCAAAATAGTGACCTACAGGCCAGCTATTTAAAACTGTGGTTTCTCCATCACACGAATTACATATAACTTCACTCCAAATTCAGCCATTTGTAGTGAGTGTGGAAGACATCATCCTCAATTTAAAATGGGCCAGGCGCGTGACAAGGGACAGGGAACTGTCGTCCAGTCCACTTGAAGCGGGGCAAGAGGAGATCGCATGTAGCGATGCCCAAATATTTGAGGAGCCACGGTCACATGAAGGCGACGGTTGGAAAGTGTCACAAAAGGTGGATGATGCTGAGACACAATTGCCAGAAAGTCAGGAGGAGGACCAGGGTGCAGAAGTAGAAGACGAGGTGGTGAATGATATAGTAACTGACCCAACCTGGCAGGAGGATATGCAGAGCGAGGACAGCAGCACACAGGAGGAGGGAGGCAGAGCACCCCAACAGGCAGGAAGAAGCAGTGTTGTGGCTGCAGACAGAAGGCAGGCAAGCATTCCCAGTAACACCAACATGAAGGAAGTTGCCAGTACAACTGTTAGGTCTTCCCGAGTCTGGTTGTTTTTTAAAGACTCTGCCAATAATCCGAAAAAGGCCATTTGCACCACATGCCAGGCCAGCATCAGCAGGGGTGGAAAAAATAGCAGCCTGACCACCACCAGCATGATCAGGCACATGGCAGCAAAGGACCCGACTTTGTGGGCCGAACCCCAGGGTCCAGTAACATTGTCTGCAGGTGGCACCACTGCTTCTTTTGCTGTTGTGCATGCAAGCCAATCCCCTGTCCATGGTGCATGCGAAGATGCCTCCTGCCCTGCACCTGTCATTGCACACTCTCAAGTAGCAGCCTCAGGAAGCATGTCCACGTCCTTGTCCCAGCACAGCGTTCAGTTGTCCATAACCCAGTCCTTCGAACGCAAGTTCAAATACGCAGCCAATGCCCCACAGGCCACACTACTAAATTCCCACATTTCACGACTGCTTGCACTCGAAATGCTGCCTTTTAGGCTCGTGGAGAAGGAAGCATTCCGCAACCTGATGGCGGCGACCGACCCTCGGTACTCGGTTCCCAGCTGACACTATTTCTCCTGGTGTGCCATCCCCGCATTACACAAGCACGTGTCCCAAAACATTAGCTGCGCCCTTAACAATGCAGTTACCGGGAAAGTCCACCTAACCACGGACACGTGGACAAGTGCTTGTGGGCAGGGACGGTACATCTCGCTGACGGCACACTGGGTTAACATAGTGGAAGCCAGGACCCAGTCGGATCTTGAGACGGAACACGTCCTCCCGACGCCAAGGATTGCGGGCCCTAGGTCAATCAGGGTTGCCCCCACAGTCTACAGCTTCTGCACCTCATCCTCCTCAGCCTCCTCCTCCTCTTCAGCCTTCATCTCTGAAATGACCACATCAGTCACAAGCTGGAAGCACTGCAGCACTGCCTCGGCCAAGCGGCAACAGGCTGTGCTGAAGCAAATGTGCTTACGTGACAAACCGCACATTGCTGAAGAGTTGTGGACAGCTCTGAAAGAGCAGGCAGATCTGTGGCTCACACCGCTGAACCTACAGCCAGGCATGGTCGTGTGTGACAATGGCCGGAACCAGGTGGCGGCTCTGAGGTGAGGTGAGCTCTCACACGTACCATGCCTGGCCCATGTGCTTAATCTCATGGTTCAGCGGATTCTCAAATCCTACCTAGATCTGCTTGTTAAAGTACACCGCCTGTGTGCCCATTTTAGAAAGTCACCTACATGTGACCTGTCACATGACTAAATGACATCATGAAAGGTTCTTTTACACCATCGCAAGTCACCAGGGAGCCTGGACGCACCAGAGAGAAGACCGGGAGCCATCAGAAGGTGAGTATAATGGTTTTTTTTATTTTTTGCCATTTTTATTCTTTTTTTAACTATTAACTTGGTCACACTATATAAATCCATGCCGGTTGCATGGATTTATATAGTGTGACCAAGTTGTCGAGCACTTTTCCAAGTGATGCTAAAATCACTTGGAAAAGCGCTTGATAACCCGCATGCGAAAATGCATGCAAAAACGCTTGGTAAACGCTTCTACCTGGCAGGAAAAACAAATGTAAAATCCACATGCGTGTTTCCTGCCAGGGAGATGCAGAAAAAATCAGCAGCATTTCTGCATCGTGGGCACATAGCCTGTCCATCTAATAAAGGGACACTTTTGAATATACATGGTAAGAGTAAACCTAAAAACAGCCCCAAGGTATTGTAATAATGAATATCCTATAATTGCAATGCAAACAAATGTCAGTATACTGCTGTGAGTAAATACAAAAGAATAATTAAGAATAATATATGCAGATTTTGACCATCTTATAGCAACCATAGCCTATAGAATACAGTAACTTGCGTGGTATGAATATTTGTAAGGCACTTTCACTTTATATAAGGCCTCTTTGTGTTGGAAAAAATGTTTAAAAAACCTTATAAAGCCAAATACACATTTTTAATTCTTTTTCCAGATCCGTGTATTGCATTAATGTTTCTCTCCAGCCTGAAAACTGGGTGCAAAATTGTCATGAAGTAAATATATTATTGAATAGCTTTTTCTTATTACATGCTTCAAAACATTAGAGAAAGAGAGTGATTCAATGGTATAGTGCTTCCAGTAGGTTAAAAAATAACATAAAATCACATTTAATCACTAGAGAAATGTTACACAGCAGCTTTAGAAATCATTTCTATAACTCTGTCTCAAAACCACATACAAGAGGGAATAGCTTACTACATGCAAAAATGTTCAGACTGTAAATCCACAAGTTCAGAAATAGAGATAGTTTAAAGTATTGTACAAAATTCAGTAGGGTATATGTACTAAAATTGCTTCCCTCTGGTATTGCCCAAAACAACCGTTAAAATGTTTGCTTTCCTTTTTTTAACCATTTGAAAATATATGTTGGATTAGAGTACAACATTTCAGAATTATCATTTATACAGTATTTAGAAGGGTAACATTTTCAACATGAAAAATATTGCAACTTAAAAATAGTTTTCCTGTTTCAATTAAATAATTCTTATATATTGTTTAATAAAGAGTTCTTCAACTTCAGAATATAATGTTTTAATTTTTACCCATTTTTCACCTATTTCTGTTTCCAACTAGTGAATTAAAACATTAGGACAGATTGAATTGAAATGGTAAATATATTACAAAGGTCACATAACATTTTCTTATAAAACTATGAATAATTATTTATATAAAACCTAAAAAATATTACATTTTGAAAGTTATGGGATTTTTGGAGTATCTTCTTCTCCCCTGCTTCAATTACTTTTTTTCTAATATAGAACCTTTGTCACATATATGATATAAGGCATTCCATTTTTTGGTTTAGGTTCAGAGTTACGCGCACAAGTGCGCACGTGGCTTGTGGACCCACTGTGCCACGTGGCCGGACTTACCTAGGAGGGGTGTACCTAAGTGGCTACCTGGTGTTCACTAGAGCTCCTGATGGAGGAATTAGCTTGAGCTGCAGGTAGCCACCTGGTACCACGACTATACAGTCCCCAGTAATGCAGCTTCTAACCCCAAGGGTCAGGTACGCAGATACGGACTGGGTTTGGGCTCCATTAAGCCTACTCTTTGGGCAGGATGGATACTGACACAGAGTCACAGACAGGGTTGGATTCCGAGACTACTTTAACAGTCCAGATGCACAAAGTACTCATTCAGACACATGGGTCTCGGGAACTGATTTATGCAGTAGCCACAAACGGTTCAGGGGAGCAGGTTCAGGCACTGGATGCACAAGGACCAGCGGAGCAGGTTCAGGCACTGGTCACACAAGTAACAGGGATTCGGGTTCAGCCTTCTGGCTGCACATGGACCATGGGACCTAACAACTCTCTAGTAGGACAACAACTCACTAATGAATTAACTTTGCTTCGGCACCTCCCTACTGGTGTTAAATGCTTAATGCCTCCCAATCAGTGGCTGGGTGCAGTTAATGACTTGCGCTCGCTGTCCCTATAAGAGCAGGTGAGCGATCACATGCACTAGGAGCGTCACCAGGAAGTGCGGTGCTGACAAACATAGAAAGCAGGGAGCACGTCAAGAACCAAGCGGTGCGGCCAGGCCAGTGAGTATGCCGGCGTTAGTTCCTGCATGGACTGGAAAGGGGAACCATGCAGGGGTGCTGGCATTAGCATTACAGATATCGCTCTGCCTCTGTTTCACAATGAAGAACCAAACTCTCCTTATGTACTAAACAAAGCTTCTTTTTTAGTAGCAATCCAATCAATACATATGATGTTTTGATCCAGATTTTCAGACCTTCATCAGACTAACAGATTGCCACAATGAGAGAGAAGATCAAACACCAATAGAACAACACTATACAGTAAGGTAAGGCAATAATTTTTTCCAAAGTGAATTGCGCTGTCTTTTATCTGCGTGATCTTCCCTTTTATTGTGGAAATCTGTATCTAATAAAGGTCTTGAAATATAGACTAAAACATCAGATATATTGATTGCATTGTATCTTTTTTGAACACTGGCTGGTTTTTCATTGTTAGGCTGTGTGCCCACGATGCGTTTTTTAAGCAAAAACGCTGCAGAAATGCTTAAAAAACGCATGATAGAAGGCCTGCCATGTTCCCCAATGATAATCTGCATTTGCTGTGCACATGCTGCAGAAATTTCCACTGCGGATTATCATTGCAGAAAAAAACGCAGCACTACCAATTATTTTGCGGAAGTGCTGCGTTTTCGCCGGCATTGACTTGCATTAGTTCGCATGGATTACGCATCACTGTATATGAAGATGCACATTCCATGAGTTCTAATGTGCGGATGGTACCCAGGTCTAGAGGAGAGGAGACTCTCCTCCGGACCCGGGTACCATAGAAAACTGTAAAAAAAATGAATAAAATAAAAAATAAATATATACTTACCTTCTGGCGGCCCCCGATGCGCTCCTCCTCTCATGCCGGCAGTTCACGGTGGACTGAAGGACCTGCGCTGACGTCATAGTCATGTTACGGGTCACGCAACGCTGACGTCGGCAGGTCCTTCAGTGTACCGCTGCCGGCAAGGGAGAACGGAGGGAAGCAGGACACCGGGGGCCATCAGAGGGTAAGTATATATTTATTTTTTTATTTTTTACCGTTCTTTACGGTCACACTATATAAATCCATGCCGTTTGCATGGATTTATATAGTGTGACCAAGTTGACAAGCACTTTCCAAGTGATGCTAAAATCGCATGGAAAGAGCTTGTCAACCCGCATGCGGAAATGCAAGTGAAGAACCCTTCACTTCCGCATGTCCCTGGCAGGAAAACGCATGTACAATCTGCATGTACAATCCGCATGTGTTTTTTTCTGCCAGGGAGATGCAGAAACGCTCAGGAAAAAATCCTGAGCATTTCTGCATCGTGGGCACATAGCCTTATAGAAGCTTAATTAGGCATTGAAAGTGCTTATGGAAAATGCCAAAGATCTATAGGTAGTTAAAGCTAAGTGTTAGTTTGGAAATTTAAGAAGGAGAAACTGAAGATGATGCAAAAAATTAAGGAACACAGCATATTTCTTTCTGTTCATTGGTAACAAGTCCTCCTATCTACTTTTGTTTGCTTATTGTTACTTAGGATTTGACATTTTTGGTTCTTATAGTATTAGGTAATGATTGGCTGATTGGACCGTATACAGCCATTGCCTTTCAATGTTGTGGCACAAAGTCCTGAAATTTAAGAACTGCCTTAATATGTTTAAATGGTATCTCTAGTACAAGTTTAACATTGTTTAGTTTGTTTCTGATGTGTTTAATATGATTACAATTGTACTTTAAAGCAGTGAACTACCTATATTGGTCAAAATGGGTTATTTTTAGTGTTGAGCGAGCACTAAAATGCTCGGGTGCTCGAAGCTTGGGCCGAGCTCACCGTGATACTCGGTTGCTCGGCCCGAGCAAAGAGCCCAATGTTAGTCTATGGGTGACCCGAGCATTTTTGCGGCGGCACCCCTGGCAGTCTGTAGAAAGCCTAAAAAGTGCCCATAATGACAGTGAAAGTGCTAAAATGACATGGGGACAACATGGCGATCGCCCCAGGAAGCATTTCTGACCCCCAGGTCACTGCTGTCAACAATGTGGTCAGAAGTATTAAGCCACTTTTACGGGCTCACAATAAAACGTTCAAAAACGAAACTGAAATGGTTTTCCTGTGAAATATGTTAAGGAACTTCCTTTCCAGGGTAAAGACTTGTGTATAAGGTAAAATAAATAACCAAAAACAAAAATACTCCTCCACACCTTGGGTCATTTTCACAAGTTGCATTTTTTATGCGTTTTTGCACTTTTGTATTGCTTTCAACCGTGACAAATGCATTCACCGGGAAATGTCATTTTAACATTTTACAACCTTATCTGGCCATGTGCTGTGTAACACATGCATACAGTGCTGAAAAGACATGGGAACAGCATGGGATAGACCCCTGGAAGCATTTCTGACACCCATATCACTGCCTAAAAGTGTGCCCATCAGAAGTGATCCTTGCTGCATCAGAAGATGCAGACTTGCAACTATCCCCGTGCAAGTCCTTGTCCCAGGGCAGTGTTCAATTGTACCTCCCCCATTCCTTGCAATGAAAGCGCAAGTATGCAGCCAGCCACCGACCCACCCCCAGGCTGCAATACCATACTGCTTGCTTGCCTGCACTTGAAATTGGGCCTTTCAGGCATCTTGAGGCGGAATCTGGCCACCACGTCACGGCTGATTTGGCGGCCTGGTATCCATACTCAGTCCCCAGCCGCTAGGGGGCCGCCGGGTGTCCATTCTTGGGCCCCAGCCGCCCCGTGGCCGGATGCCCACACACGGTCCCCAGCCGCCTGGGGCAGCCGGGTGTCCATAAACGGTCCCCAGCCACCCCTATTTGTCCCGGTGCACCTTATACACAAGCGCGCATACCAAAACATTACCTGTGCCCTCCCCAGTGCATTTAGTTTGAAGGATAGCCTAAACACAAACACGTGGTCAATTGAATGTGGCCAGGGATAGTCCATCTCACTGACGCCTTCACACTGGGTTAATATTGTGCAAGCCGGGACATAGTTGGACACTGGGATGCAACACGTCCTCCAGACATAGAGGATTCTGGGTCAGTCAGGCTTCAACACAAAGTTCAGAAGGTAGACAGCAGCAGTGGTCGGCCTCCTACACAATGAGTAAATTATTCATGATCATGATGCTATCCATCTCCTTAGCATTCTGCTCCTTGGAATGCAAGCACATGTATGTAGTAGCGGCTAGGCCTGAGGTGGTCAGCGTTTTGGCGCATATTCTACCTCCTCCGAGGATTGCTCGATGTTTTCCTGCTACTATACCAGTTCTATGACTCCCATTAAAACAAAGCTTCAGGTGATGAATGATGGATGAGGTGGTGGCAAAGGAGAAAGAGCAGGAGGAACAGGGACTATTCACATCAATATCAGGCCAGTCAACCACACATGTCTTGTAGGATATGTTTCTTTACCAAAAGGATCGGTTCGGATACACAGTTATAGGGCCTACAGTGAGTGCAATGCCTACCAAAAATTTCGAGGCACTCCAATGCCCCTTGGAAGTGACATGGAGGTCAGAGGGCCTTAACTAAACCGTTTTTTCCATTTATAGCAACTGGGTCTCCTGTACACTGTTGGCCTAAGCAGTGAATGGAAGGCTTTCCAAAAATTATGAGGAACTGCAATGCCCCTTGAAACAGATGTGGATTACAGCATACTAAAAACCTTCTACCCATTATTGGGGAGTGGGTCTCCCTTAGTGTTCGCCTATGCATTGAAAAGCAAAAGCTGATTAAAATTAGGAGGAAATGCAATGCCCGTTGAAAGAGTCGTGGAGGTTAGAGGTAAATAAAAGCTGTGGAGTTCAGAGTAGTTTAACAAGACGGTTTTAATGCCCCTTGGAAGAGACGTGGAAATCACAGTAGCTTAACAAGATGGTTTTAATGCCCCTTGGAAGAGTGGTGGAGGTCGCAGTGGAATAAAAAGGCAATATCAAGACTGTTTTAATGCCCCGTGGAAGAGACGTGGAGTTCAGAGTGGTTTAACAAGACAGTTTTAATGCCCCTTGGAAGAGACGTGGAGGTCGCAGTGGAATAAAAAGACAATATCAATGCCCCTTGGAAGAGTGGTGGAGGTCGCAGTAGCTTAACAAGACGGTTTTAATGCCCCTTGGAAGAGATGTGGAGGTCACAGTAGCTTAACAAGACGGTTTTAATGCCCCTTGGAAGAGTGGTGTAGGTCGCAGTGGAATAAAAAGACAATATCAATTCCCCTTGGAAGAGTGGTGGAGGTCGCAGTAGCTTAGCAAGACGGTTTTAATGCACCTTGGAATAGACGTGGAGGTCACAGTAGCTTAGCAAGACCATTTTAATGCCCCTTAAAAGAGTGGTGGAGGTCGCAGTGGAATAAAAAGACAATATCAATGCCCCGTGGAACAGACGTGGAGATCACAGTAGCTTAACAAGACGGTTTTAATGCCCCTTGGAAGAGACGTGGAAGTCACAGTAGCTTAACAAGATGGTTTTAATGCCCCTTGGAACAGTGGTGGAGGTTACAGTGGAATAAAAAGACAATATCAATGCCCCGTGGAAGAGTGGTGGAGGTCGCAGTAGGTTAACAAGACGGTTTTAATGCCCCTTGGAAGAGACGAGGAGGTCACAGTAGCTTAACAAGATGGTTTTAATGCCCCTTGGAAGAGTGGTGGAGGTCACAGTGGAATAAAAACACAATATCAATGCCCCTTGGAAGAGACGTGCAGGTCACAGTAGCTTAACAAGATGGTTTTAATGCCCCTTGGAACAGTGGTGGAGGTTACAGTGGAATAAAAAGACAATATCAATGCCCCGTGGAAGAGTGGTGGAGGTCGCAGTAGGTTAACAAGACGGTTTTAATGCCCCTTGGAAGAGACATGGAGGACACAGTAGCTTAACAAGATGGTTTTAATGCCCCTTGGAAGAGACGTAGAGGTCACAAAAGCTTAACAAGACAGTTTTAATGCCCCTTGGAAGAGACTTGGAGGTCACAGTAGCTTAAGAAGATGGTTTTAATGCTCCTTGGAAGAGTGGTGGAGGTCGCAGTGGAATAAAAATGCAATATCAATGCCCCTTGGAAGAGTGGTGGAGGTCGTTTTGGAATAAAAAGACAATAACAATTTCCCTTGGAAGAGTGGTAGAGTTCGCAGTAGCTTAAGAAGACGGTTTTAATGCCCCTTGGAAGAGATGTGGAGGACACAGTAGCTTAACAAGACGGCTTTAATGCCCCTTGGAAGAGTTGTGGAGATCGCAGTGGAATAAAAAGCCAATATCAATGCCCCTTGGAAGAGTGGTGGAGGTCGCAGTAGGTTAACAAGATGGTTTTAATGCCCCTTGGAAGAGACGAGGAGGTCACAGTAGCTTAACAAGATGGTTTTAATGCCCCTTGGAAGAGTGATGGAGGTCACAGTGGAATAAAAACACAATATCAATGCCCCTTGGAAGAGTGAGGGAGGTCCCAGTGGAATAAAAAGACAATATCAATGCACCTTGGAAGAATGGTGGAGGTCGCAGTAGCTTAACAAGATGGTTTTAATGCCCCTTGGAAGAGACGTGGAGGTCACAGTAGCTTAACAAGACGGTTTTAATGCCCCTTGGAAGAGACGTAGAGGTCAGAGTGGTTTAACAAGACGGTTTAAATGCCCCTTGGAAGAGACATGGAGTTCACAGTAGCTTAACAAGACGGTTTTAATGCCCCTTGGAAGAGACGTGGAGGAAAGAGTGGTTTAAGAAGACGGTTTTAATGCCCCTTGGAAGAGACATGGAGGTCAAAGTAGCTTAACAAGACGGTTTTAATGCCCCTTGGAAGAGACGTGGAGGTCACAGTAGCTTAACAAGATGGTTTTAATGCCCCTTGGAAGAGTGGTGGAGGTCGCAGTGGAATAAAAAGGCAATATCAATGCCCCTTGGAAGAGTGGTGGATGTCGTAGTGGAATAAAAAGACAATATCAATTCCCCTTGGAAGAATGGTGGAAGTCGCAGCAGCTTATGAAGACGGTATTAATGCCCCTTGGAAGAGACGTGGAGGACACAGTAGCTTAACAAGACGGCTTTAATGCCCCTTGGAAGAGTCGTGGAGGTCGCAGTGGAATAAAAAGACAATATCAATGCCCCTTGGAAGAGTGGTGGAGGTCACAGTGGAATAAAAAGATAATATCAATGCCCCTTGGAACAGTGGTGGAGGTCGCAGTAGCTTAACAAGATGGTTTTAATGCCCCTTGGAAGAGACGTGGAGGTCACAGTAGCTTAACAAGATGGTTTTAATGCCCCTTGGAAGAGTGGTGGAGGTCGCAGAGAATAAAAAGACAATATCAATGCCCCTTGGAAGAGTGGTGGAGGTCGCAGTAGCTTAACAAGACAGTTTTAACGCCCCCTGGAAGAGACATGGAGAGCACAGTAGCTTAACAAGATGGTTTTAATGTCCCTTGGAAGAGACATGGAGGTCACAGTAGCTTAACAAGACAGTTTTAATGACCCTTGGAAGAGACGTGGAGGTCACAGTAGCTTAACAAGATGGTTTTAATGTCCCTTGGAAGAGACGTGGAGGTCACAGTAGCTTAACAAGATGGTTTAAATGCCCCTTGGAAGAATGGGGAAGGTTGCAGTGGAATAAAAAGACAATATTAATGCCCCTTGGAAGAGTGTTGGAGGTCGCAGAAGCTTAACAAGACTGTTTTAATGCCCCTTGGATGAGACGTGGAGGTTACAGTAGCTTAACAAGATGGTTTTAATTCCCCTTGGAAGAGTGGTGGAGGTTGCAGTGGAATAAAAAGGCAATATCAATGCCCCTTGGAAGAGTGGTGGATGTCGTAGTGGAATAAAAAGACAATATCAATTCCCCTTGGAAGAATGGTGGAAGTCGCAGCAGCTTATTAAGACGGTATTAATGCCCCTTGGAATAGACGTGGAGGACACAGTAGCTTAACAAGACGGCTTTAATGCCCCTTGGAAGAGTCGTGGAGGTCGCAGTGGAATAAAAAGACAATATCAATGCCCCTTGGAAGAGTGGTGGAGGTCACAGTGGAATAAAAAGATAATATCAATGCCCCTTGGAAGAGTGGTGGAGGTCACAGTAGCTTAACAAGATGGTTTTAATGTCCCTTGGAAGAGACGTGGAGGTCACAGTAGCTTAACAAGATGGTTTAAATGCCCCTTGGAAGAGTGGGGAAGGTTGCAGTGGAATAAAAAGACAATATTAATGCCCCTTGGAAGAGTGTTGGAGGTCGCAGAAGCTTAACAAGACTGTTTTAATGCCCCTTGGATGAGACGTGGAGGTTACAGTAGCTTAACAAGATGATTTTAATGCCCCTTACAAGAGCCATGCAGTGCAGCATATTAAAAACATTATTTCCATTATTGCGTAGTGGGTCTCCCATAGTCTTTGCCTATGCCTTCCAAGCAAAAGCTGCCAAATATTAGGACGGAGGAACTTGCAATGCTGGCAACACGGACAAGGGTCACTCTGGTGGTATAGTGGTGGTGGCGGCTTAGGATAAGGAGAAGAGCAAAAAACAGCCGAAATGAGGAAGCGTATACCCATGTGTGGGTGTGAAGCCGTGCATGGGAATACACCTCCTGAAACAACACAGTGGATTTGACTTTATGTTACTCTGCTGTCATTTGGTGGTGATGAGAAGTCTGGCCCAATCCAGCCCTTTTTCATTTTGATAAGGGTCAGCTTGTCAGCATTGTCAGTTGACAGGCGAGTGCGCTTATCAGTTATAATTCCCCCAGCGGCACTAAAAACACGCTCCGATAACACGCTAGCAGCAGGGCAGGCCAGGACCTCCAAGGCGTACAGAGCGAGTTCAGTCCAAGTGTCCAGCTTGGATACCCAATAATTAAAAGGCACAGAGGAATCACGGAGGACGCTGGTACGGTCGGCAAGGTACTCCCTCACCATCTTTTGAAACTTTCCACTCCTTGTGAGAGTACCCAGCGCCTCATGGCCTGTAAGCTGGGCGGGTCTCAGAAAACTGTCCCAGAATGTTGACAGTGTTTCCCTGCCTCTGCTGGATTGGAGTTGCGTCTCTGTCACCTGTACACCTTGGTTGGCTAATGAACTGTGACCTCTGCCGCTAGCGTGTTCAGATGGGAATTTTTTTTAACAGTTCTGCAGCAAGGGCCTTCTGGTACTGCCCCATTTATGTAGACCTCTCCACCTCAGGAATAAGAGAGTGAAAGTTGTCCTTGTAGCGGGGGTCTAAAAGTGTCACCAACCAGTAATGACTGTTACCCAACATTTTGACAACGCGAGGGTCACGGTTAATGCAGCGTAACATAAAGTCAGCCATGCGTGTCAGACTGGTAACGGGCAAGACTTCCGTGTCCTCACCAAGATGACGACTGACCATGCTCTCCTCCTCCTCCTCCTCCTCCCCCCTGTCCTCGGGCCACCCACACTGAACCGACGGTATGACAGTTCTACAGGTACTACCATCTACAGCGCATGATACCAGCTCCTGTTCTTCCTCCTCCTCCTCTCCCTCATTGTCCCCCAATGCACGTTGCGATGAGATGAAGCTGGGCTGTGTGTAATTGCCCACTACGGATTCTTGATGCATCTCATCATACTCTGGCTGCAATGCCTCCTCTTTAATTCTCTGCAGAGAGAGTTGCAAAAGACAGACAAGTGGGATGCTGATGCTAATGATGGCGTCATCGCCACTCACCATCTTGGTGGAGTCCTCAAAGTTTGTCAGGATGGTACATATGTCATACATCCAGGTCCACTCCTGAGGTCTTATGTGTGGAGTCTGACCTGAATATCGATGGCCTTGTTGCAGCTGGTACTCCAGAACTGCTCTCTTCTGCTCAAAAATCCTTTGCAACATGTGGAGGGTAGAGTTCCAACATGTGGGGACATCACACACCAGTCGGTGTGACAGAAGCTGCAAACGCTGCTGCAACACAGCAAGGGCGGCGGAAGCTGTTGCCAACTTCCGAAAATGAGCTGACAGGCGACGTACTTTGACGAGCAGATCTGGCAACTCGGGGTGCGATTTAAGAAACCGCTGAACCACGAGGTTAAGCACATGAGCAAGTCATGGTACGTGTTTGATCTCTCCTCGCCTCAGAGCCACCACCAGGTTACGGCCATTGTCACACATGACCATGCCTGGATGTAGGTTCAGCGGTCTCAGGCACAGATCTGCCTGCTCTTTCACAGCTGTCCACAACTCACAAGCAGTGTGAGGTTTATCACCTAAGCTTATGAGTTTCAGCACAGCCTGTTGCCGCTTGGCTGAGGCAGTACTGCAGTGCTTCCAGCTTGTAACTGATGTGGTGATATCTGAGATGGAGGCTGAACATGAGGAGGAGGAGGATGATGCGCAGGAGCTGTACACTGTGGGGACAACTCTGACTGACATAGGGCCCGGAATCCTCAGTGTGGGGAGGATATGTTCCTGGCTTCCACTATGTTTACCCAGTGTGCCGTCAGGGAGATGTACCGTCCCTGGCCACAAGCACTTGTCCACGTGTCCATTGTCAGGTGGATTCTCCCAGTAACTGCGTTGTTGAGGTCACGGCAGATGTTTTTGACACGTGCTTGTGTAGTGCGGGGATGGCACATCTGGCAAAATAGTGTCGGCTGGGGACCGAGTACCGAGGGACGGCCACCGCCATAAGGTTGCGGAAGGATTCCATCTCCACCAGTCAAAAAGGCAGCATTTCCAACACAAGCAGTCGTGAAATGTGCGAATTTCTGTCTGTGGTCTGTGGGGCGTTGGCTGCGAATTTGCGCTTTTGTTCAAAGCTCTGGGATATGGACAAATGAACGCTGCGGTGGGACGTAGGCGTGGACGTTGATGCTGTTTCTGGAGAAACTGCCATAACAAGTGAAGACTGAGAGGAGGGGGCATCTTTACATGCAGTATGGACAGGGGATTGCCTTGCACGCACAACAGGGGGTTCTCTTACATGCACAACAGCGGAAGAAGCAGTGGTGACACCCGCTGATACTGGTCGTGGACCCTGGGGTTCGGCCCACAAAGTCGGGTGCTCTGCTGCCATGTGCCTGATCATGCTGGTGGTAGTCAGGCTGGTAGTCTTGTCACCTCTGCTGATACTGGCCTGGCAGATGGTACAAATGGCCTTTTTGGGGTTATCAGCAGAGTCTTTAAAAAAATTCCAGACTCTTGAAGAACTACAGGTTGTACTGGCAACATCCCTCGTGTTGATGTTACGGGGAACGGTTGCCCGTCTTCTGTGTGCCGCCACCACACTGCTTCTTCCTACCTGTTGGGGTACTCTGCCTCCCTCCCCCTGTGTGCTGCTGGCCTTGCTCTGCGTGTCCTCCTGCCACGTTGGGTCAGTTACTAGATCATCCACCACCTCCTCCACTTCCACTTGTGCACCACGGTCCTCCTCCTCACTTTGGGCAATTGTGTCTCATCATCGTCCACCTCTTGTGACAAATTGCCAGCGTCGTCTTCCTGTGGCCGTGGCTGTTCAAATATTTCTCCATCGCTACATGGGATCTCCTCTTCCACCACTTCAAGCAGAGCAGGCGAGGGGCCAAAGTATGGAAATGGACCTGTGAACAGCTCTTCAGAGTGTCCAACTGTGGGATCAGTTGCTCTCTGATGACACTCGGCATGGTGGGAGGCAGGATCATCAGGGTGAGGAGGAGTATGCGGTCGAAAATCACGGCTACTAACACTTGACCGTGTGGAAGACAGACCGGAGGTGGTGGTGCCCAGGTAACTGGAAGTATTATCTGCTATCCAATTAATAACCTGTTCACACTGATCAGTTCGCAATAGTGGTCTTGTTGTGTGCTTCCCTAGTAATTCGGTCAAGAAGTGGGAGCGAGAAGATGTGGCTGTTGGTTGTGGCACATTTTCACCTTGGCCACGGCCCCGTCTTCTGCACGCACCATCACCAGAACGTCCAGTTCCACATTCCTTGCCACGCACCTTTCCCATTGTAAATGAAGTAAAATAGCTTACACTCATACTATCAATGGCAAAATTGTAATAAAAAGGAGATTAGAACCGTGGAACTGCAATACCAAAGTTATAATTTCCTGGTGTATACCAGACTTGTTAAAATAGATATATTTGCGACTGAACAGTCAGCGACACACTCAAACTGTTTTTTTTTTATGGAAAAAAGGCAAGCAGCTTGATAACACCCAGATTAGAACCGTTGAAGAGGAAAACCACAGTTCTATTTCTCTGGCCTACACCAGAATCTTTTAAATATATTGGTGTCTGAACAGTCAGCGAGACACTGTTCATGTTTTTTTTATGCAAAAAAGACAAAAAAGTGGATAATACAGAGATTTGAACCGTGGAACTGCAAAACCACAGTTATAATTTCTTGGTGTATACCAGACTTGTTAAAATAGATATATTTGTGTCTGAACAAGTCAGCGACACACTCAAACAGTTTTTTTTTATGGAAAAAAGGCAAGCAGGTTGATAGCACCCAGATTTGAACCAAGGAAGAGGAAAACCACAGTTCTATTTCTCTGGCCTACACCAGACTCTTTTAAACAGATATATTGGTGTCTGAACAGTCAGCGAGACACTGAAAATGTTTTTTTTTTTTATGCAAAAAAGACAAAAAAGTGGATAATACAGAGATTTGAACCGTGGAACTACAGAATCACAGTTATAATTTCCTGGTGTATACCAGACTTATAAGGAATTGATAAGGAAGCTTTATTCTTCGGGTCAGTGCGTTTACTGCCGTACCACATTTATGTAATTTTTTTATGTTTTTGCACTTTTACATAATAAAACTTATAGAAAAAAAAATTATCTTATTATCTTTGCATTGCTTTATTCTGAGCGCTATAACTTTTTAATTTTTCGGCTGATGGAGCTGTATGGCAGCTTGATTTTTGCCGGACAAGATGACGTTTTCAGTGGTTCCATTTTTATTTTCATCTGTCTTTTTGATCACATTTTATTCCACTTTTTTCCAGCGGTATGATGAAAACTCAGTTTCTCGTGTTTTTTTTTTTTTTTTTTACATTGTTCACTGAAAGGGTGAACTAGTGTGACACGTTTATAGATCGGTTCGTTCAGGACGTGGCGATACCAAATATGTGTACTTTTTTGTTTATTTTTATTTTTTAACTAAAAATCTGTATTTATTAGTGTAATATATATATATTTTTTAAATTTTTTTTTAGATTTTTAGAATTTTTTTTTTTTTTAACTTTTTTATTTAGTCCCACTATGGGACTTTCACTTTTTCACTTTTTCCACTATACATTGCAATACATTATACTTCTGTTGAAAGCTCCTGAGACTATGCTGTGCATTGGTCTCTGGAGCTTTCATTTGCTTGGTGACCTGGGGGTCTCCATGACGAGCCCTGGTCACTATGGCAACAATCGGGCCCCATGATGACATCACGGGGGCACCGACCTGAAGGCAGAGGGAGCTCCCAGCCCTCTGCCTGTCTCCTGAATTCTGCGTTCATGCTTGATCGAAGCATTCAGGGGGTTAACAGCCAGGTGCGGCGCTGACACCACTCCTGGCTGTTTAGTGCCAGCGCTCAGCCACTGGCAGCGCTGACCTCTGGCACTGAGAGATCAGCAGACGCTGAAATGTCAGTGTCTCCTCCTCCATCATGCTGTGATCGGTCAGTTAGGTTGACTGACCGATCGCAGCGATCTCGGTGCAGGGACCGATGGCAAGGGTCCCTGCACCCCTTCTCTTGCCGCTCAGCTGTCACGGACAGCTGTTGGCACTGAGCTGGCACAGCGTGTTTACATGCTGTGCCAATTCAAAGCTATGACAGACACTGCATGGCAAAGAGCGGTAATTTACACGAGCTCATGCCGTGCAGTGTCCTTCATTGAGCGTTATGAAGTTAATTAACAATAAGAATATTTTCAAAAATATAATTTTTCATAGGTTAGTTTTGTTTATTAACAAAATGCAAAGTGAGCAAAAGAGATAGCTAACTCAAATCAATATTTAGTGTGACAACCCTTTGCCTTCAAAACAGCATCAATTCTTCTAGGTACACATGCACACAGTTTTTGAAACAACTCAGCAGGGAACTTGTTCCAAATATATTCGAGAACTAACCACAGATCTTCTGAGGATATAGACTTACACAAGTCCTTCTGTCTCTTCATACAATCCCAGACAGACTCTATGATGTTGAGATTCGGGCTATGTGGAGGCGATATCATCATTTCTAGGACTCCTTGTTCTTCTTTACTTTTTGTTTTATTCACCTTCCCATCTCTGTTCTTTTCACTTTGTTCCTCCATGTTTTTTACTATTTTTTAGCCAATTTCGTTGATTTATTGGGTCCCTAGTAGTTTTTTTTTTTAATATTGTTCTCTATATGTTACCTCCCTATAAACTTTAGATTTACACTATTTTGTCTTTATTCATTTACCTCAAAAGATGGTGTTTGTGTTAGGTCGTGAATAGAGATCAATGATCATGTTACACGTGTGAACACACCAGTCAAATAAAGCTGACATTGAAGCTGTCATGTATTATATTGTGACACATGAGCATCACATGACTAGTGTTCATAGAGTTGAAGCAAAGGAATTAGCAGGTTTGGTAATGGAAGCAATCTATCTCAATATAATAAATGAATTCTGATGTTTGAAAATCAATTTAAAGTCCTTAGACTATAATATTTTGCTTTTTGGACCTAGACCTGACTGTTTTCTAACTGCCCATTTTTTCGGTTTTTCTTTAATTTCTTGTACTTTGTACATATGGGGGCATGACCCCTCTTTTGGGCTGTGCATCTTGTCTGTATAGCTTTCCATGAGCAGGTGTAAAACAGACAGGTCTGGGTCCTGCTCTGCCCCTGTTTATTTTGAGGTCTGCTGGCACATAGTGTGGTGAAAGTTAGGGACCATCCTGGTTGGGTACACCGTGTCGCAGTGGGATGGCTTTTAAATTTCTTTGATCAAAATAGTGTCAACTAAGTAAGCCATGTTATTTACATGTACTTTTACTAATTATTTGCTTACTGAGGCGTATTTGTTCATTGTTTTTTTCCCTAGGTTTTGTGTGTTGATAGAAACAGTGTGGTTGTGCACCTGCACATTGCACTTATAACAACAGGTGTGACAGTCCATTTTTTGGGGTTTTGCTTTAGTACTTTGTACTAATTGGGGTGTGGTCCATAATGTGGGTAGTGTATCTTGACTATAAAGCTTTCCATAGGTAGATGTAAAGAAGTTAGGTCTAGGTCCTGCTCTTCCCCTGTCTATTTTGAGTCCTGCTGGCACAAAGCAAGTTGAGATATTAGAATTAGGGACCATCCTGATTGGGTACACCTTGTCGTGGTGGGATGGCTTTTACACTCCTTTGATCAAAATAGCGTCAACTAAATACGCTATGTTATTTACATGTATTTTTACTACTTATTTACTTACTGTGGGGTATTTGCTCATTTTTTTCTTAGGTTTTGTCTGTTAATGGAAACAGTGTGAATGTGCACCTGCATATTGTACTTATTCCAACAGGTGTGACAGTCCATTTTTTCGGTTTTGCTTTAGTACTTTGTACTAATTGGGGCATGGCACCCATTGTGGGCTGTGCACCTTGTCTATTTAGATTTCCATAGCTAAATATAAAGAAGTCAGGTCTAGGTCTTGCTCTTCCCCTACCTATTATGAGACCTGATGGCACATAGCAAGGTGAAATATTAGAGTTAGGGACCATCCTAACTGGGTACACCTTGTCATGGTGGGATGGATTTTTTGATCAAAATAGTGTCAACTGAGTACCTTATATACATTATTTTTATCTTAAGTTGGAGCGAGTGTCTGCACACCTGTCTGACCTTTGGTAGTGTTCCCCCTTACTCAAGCAATTTTGCTTTTGAACATAACAGAAATTTGTTTAAAGGGAATCTGTCACCAGGTTTTTGCCACATAATATGTGGGTAGCATAATATAGGGGCAGAGACCATGATTCCAAAGATGTATCTCTTACTGAGCTGCTTGCTGCAGTTTTGATAAATCACTATTTCATCTGCAGCAGATCTACCAGTTCTCCTATTGTTGAACTCTGTATAACCCCACCCACACCATTGATTGGTATCTTTATGTTTGCACTGTGCATAGGCAAAAAGCTGCCTATCAGTGTTGGAGGTAAAGTTATAAAGAGCTCATACATATGGGGGACTACACATCAACAGGTTCTCTAATCTTTTAGTGATAATTTTCTCCTTGTAAAGCAGTGATTTTGTCAAAATTACGGCAAACAGCTCTATAAGTAACACATTATTGGAATCAGGGTCTCAGCCTCTACATTATGATGCTCTTAGAGGTGGAAAAAATCTGATGACGGATTCCATTTTAAAGAAGTTTTAAAGAGAAATTGCTGCTTCAGATGTTCAAGCTTGGCGTGTGTAACATTGTATCTTCTTTTTAATATTCTGGATTCTACATTGATGTTTTAATATTATAAACATTTCCAATAAAAAAAAAATAAAGAGTAAAAACAATGAGCAGAACTTGCTTATAACTGAAAAATACCTTTAATTGTAAATAACCTTATACTTTTTCTAACACAATTCCATAGGCACAGGTATTTACAATACATATTTTATTTTATTTACTATTTTTCAGGTTTACTATAATCAAAATATATTTTAGCTGTAATATCTGAGCCACAGCTGGTATAGACACAATTCCTAACATTTTGCTGTCAGCAAATTCTAAATTAATGCGTAGACTTCCTTGACTGTTCTTGCACCCAGGGTATTTACAAGGAAACTATTGTGGTCAAGAGTGGTTTGCATCTTCTATTTTCCGAATAATGTCAGGAGACAATGAAAAAACATTAACATTTCTACAGAAATTTTCCAGTCTCCTAGGCTCAGCATATCTCTGGAAGCCACTGACTCACATTTCTGTAACTAATCTTGTAAACATTGGCAAGGAAAATAGGAAATTCTTTGTGTATGTTATATTTGAAATTACTTTTTATGAACGCATTTCTGCTTAGACTGTATTTATTAACTATTAGAATATTTGTTGAGGCAAATAACAGAACCTATTTGCGGCTAACGTCACTCATTGCAACTTGGCTAATCTCAGAATCTGTCATGTCCTAGAGTATTTTGATTGGCTCCAATTTATCTAGACAATTGGGCTATGATAACATTTAAATTGTTTTATATCATTTACATAGAATTTTGTCTCTCGTATTTGAGAGAACCAGTCATTTAAAAAAAACATTTATAACTGCAACTTCTTAGGTGTCTGTTTAAGAAATTCCACTGTACTGTATAATTTTTGGTGTTTTTTCCATATTGTAAGCAGTAGGACCAGAATGCCAGACTTAGTTGAAAAGAATGGGAAAAAAAAATGGAGGACAACAGATAGGGTGACTATATGTGACAGGTTTATAGTCACTTTTCATTCAGTCTTAATTTATTGGGTTTTTACTAGTGATGAGCAAGCACTAAAATGCTCAGGTACTCGTTGCGTGGGTCGAACAAATTGGAATGCTCGAGTGCTCGGCCCGAGTGACGAGCCCAATGTAAGTCTATGGGAAACTCAAGCATTTTTCCAGTGAACCCGCCCCCCCCCCCCCCCCGGCAGTCTGCAGACGGCCTAAATATTGCCCTAATTGATGGGAACAGTGCTAAAATGACATGAGAACAGCATGAGAAATACCCCTGGAAGCATTTCTGACTCCAAAATCACTGCTGTCAACAATGTTGTCAGAAGTATTAGGCCACTTTTACGGACTCACAATAAAACATACAAAAATAAAACCAAAATGGATTTTCCTGGGAAATATGTTAAGGAACAACCTTTCCAGGGCAATGACTTCTATATAAGGCAAAATAAATAGCCAAAAACAAAAATGCTCCTTCACACCTTGGGCTATGTTCACACGTAGAGTTTTTGATGCGTTTTTGCACTTTTGCATTGCTTTCAACCGTGACAAATGCATTCACCGGGAAATGTCATTTTAACATATTACAACCTTATCAGGCCATGTGGTGTGTGGAATATCATCAGACACATCCTGTTTCATTTATAAAGGAGGGATTGTGAAAGTCACAAACACTATTTTTACAGCCTTACTATTCTTAAGGGGCCAGCAGTCGGATACGCTTTGTTGTTCCCATTATTAAAGAGTTGGTCACCTATACTTTTATGTAGTGACTGCAAGGGCTGCCAAAAATTTGAATGCAACCCAATACCCCTTTGAAGAGACATAGAGGAGGGTCTCAGTAAAAAAAATGTTCCCATTATAAAGGAGTGGGTCTCCTATAGTGGTAATGCCCATGCAGTGACTGCAAGGGCTGCCAAAATCTGGGAAAAGCCTTACTAACAATTTAAATACACAAAGAGCTGGGCCACAGTAACGACATGTTCCCATTAGAAAGTAGAAGGTCTGTTATACAGTTATAGAGTATGCAGTGAGTCCAACAGCTGCCAAAATATAGGAAAAACCCTACTAACAATGTAAAGACACATAGAGCTGGGCCACAGTAACGACATGTTCCTTTAGAAAGGAGAGGGTCTGCAATACAGTTATAGGGTATGCAATGAGTTCAACGGCTGCAGAAATGTAGGAAAAACCCTAATAACAATTTAAAGACACATGGAGCTGGGCTACAGTAACGAATATGACATGTTTCCAATAAAAAGGAGTGGGTCTCCCATACTGTTTGCATATGGAGTGAATGCAACGGCTGCCAAAAAACGTGGAGGAACTCCAGTGTCCCTTGCAAGAGATGTAGAGGTCAGAGAGCCTCCTGAAAACAATGTTCCCATTATTAGGAAGTGGGTCTCCCATACTGTTTGCCTATGCAGTGATTGCAATGACAGTCAAAAATTTGGAGGCACTCCAATGCACCTTGCAAGAGGCATAGAGGTCAGAGGGCCTCCTGAAAACAATGTTCCCATTATTACAAAGTGGGTCTCCCATACTGTTTGCCTATGCAGTGAATGCAACGGCTGCCAAAAATTTGGAGGAACTCCAATGCCCCTTGCAAGAGGTGTAGAGGTTGGAGGGCCTCCTGAAAACAATGTTTCCATTATTAGGAAGTGTGTCTCTCATGCTGTTTGCCAATGCAGTGAATGTAATGGCTACCAAAAATTTGGAGGAACTCCAATGCCCCTTGCAAGAGAGTTAGATAAGGTGATATGTTAGATATGGCGGTGATATGGAGGAGAATGTGGAGGATGAGGAGGAGAATAAGAGCAAATAGGAAAAATCAGGAAGCGTATACCCATGGCTGGTTGTGAAGACAGAGGTGCATGGGAATAGAGTTAGACCTGCAAAATAAAAGCACTGAATTTGAGTTTATGTTGCGCTGCTATCATTTGGTGGTGTTGAGAAGTCTGGTCCAATCCAGCCCTTGTTCATTTTTATAAGAGTCAGTCTGACAGCAGTTTCAGCTGACAGGCGGATGCGCCTATCGATTATAATTCCACCGGCGGCACAAAAACGCACTCTGACAAAACACTAGCGGCAGTGTAGGCCAGGACTTCCAGGGCATAGAGAGACAGTTCATGCCACGCGTCCAGCTTGGATACCCAATAATTATAAGGCACAGAGGAATCACGGAGGACGTTTGTACGGTCGGCAAGGTAGTCCCTCAGCATCTTTCGAAACTTTTTCCTCCTTGGGAGAGTACTCCGCGCCTCAGGGCCTGTGCCATAGTAGGGTCTGAGAAAACTGACCCAGAACTTTGACAGTGTTCCCCTGCCTCTGCTTGATTGGATTTGTGTCTCTCTCACCTGTACTCCTTGGTTGTCCAACAAACTGTGACCTGTTGCCGCCAGCGTTTTCAGATGGGAATTTTTGAAATAATTCAGAAACAAGGGCCTTCTCGTACTGCCCCATTTCATTAGGCCTGTTCTGCAAGGGAATAAGATACAGAAAGTTCTCCTTGTAGCATGGGTCTAGAAGTGTCACCAGCCAGTAATGACTGTCACCCAACATTTGGAGAACAAGAGGGTCACGGGAAAGTCAGTGTAACAAACTCAGCCATGTGTGCCAGACTGCTAACAGACAAGACTTCCGTGCCCTCACTAAGAGGATAACTGACCATGCTCTCTTCTTCATCCTCCTTCTACTCCTCCTCCATGTCCTCAGGCCATCCACACTGAAAAGACGGTATGACAGTTGTGCAGGTAGTACCGTCTTTAGCACAGGAAACTAGCTCCTTTTCTTCCTCCTCCCCCTTCTTTTCATCCTCATTGTCACCCAATCCATGTTGGGATGAGATGAGACTGGGCTGTGTGGAATCACCCTATATGGTACCTTGCTCCATCTCATCGTGCTCCGCCTGCAATGCATACTCTTTGATTGTTTGATTGTGAGCAGAGAGCATTTCAGAAGACAGAGAAGCGGGATGGTGATGTTAATTATGGTGTCATCGCCGCTCACCATCTTGGTGGAGTCCTCAAAGTTTTGGAGGATGGTACATATGTCTGACATCCATGTCTACTCCTGAGGTTTTATGTGTGGAGTCTGACCTGAATACCGACGGCCTTGTTGATGCTGGTAGTCAACAACTGTCCTCTTCTGCTCACAAATAGAGATGAGCGTTGTTCTACTCGAACTGTTCGCCAATCTCAAATTCGAGCTGTTTTGGGCGGTGTTCGAGCCGTTCGGCGAACACGAACAATTTGAGAAAAATTCGGCTGTTCGAGGTTATGTTCGATAACTGTTCGTGCACCAAAATCATAACTGGATTTTTTCTCAGTAATGATGAAAATTAATGTTAATACGCAGTTTGAGTGTACAGCGGGGTGGGGGGAGGGGCAGGGGATGGATCTCTGCAGGAACAATGAAGATCTCCATTTTTTTTTTCTCTTTCCCGCATTTACAGTGAGGAGGTGCAATCTGTCAGCCTATCAGCAGCGCACACACGGAGCGAAGTGCTTTTTTTCACACAAGCAAGGGCATGTGTCATTGGCAGTGTATGTCACATGTCCTTGCCCTATAAGACCAAGCCATTTTCCCCGTCGCCACCATTTTCTCACTGCTGCAGCTGCGTGTTAGACGGCACCGCTGTTGCTGTGTGCGCTATACCTTGTTAATTTCAAGCCAATTTTCGCACAAATCTACAGATAGCTTGGGAGTAGGGAATAGTTGTGATTACAGTCCTTTTAAGGACTAGGTTACAGCATTTCCTACGACTTTTATCAGGCAGGTCTGTGCTCTTAAATAGATAGATTGTGGGAGTAAAGACTAATTGTAATTGGAGTCCTTTTCAGGACTAGGTTACATCAGTTCCTATCAGTTTTTGCCAGGCAGGTCTGTGCCAGTGCTGTGCAAGTTTTTTTCACAGCATTTGGCTGAATCTAGCAAAGCTAATCCTTTTTGGCCTATTGCAGAGTGTGTTAGTCAGTGGAGTAGCCTATCTGTGTTGCAAGATATACCACCTGTGTATAGAATACCAATTCTTTTACTGCACCTAGTGAAGTAAAATCTTTTGGGTATAGCATCATTCTATTAGTCCATCTATACTGACCTCCATCAGGTTGCAAATTGAATATAATTTTTTTCTGCATCTAGCTCTGAAAAATTATTGGGCTTCTAGCTGTGTGTGGGACTTGTTGTATTAGTCCATCTATACTGACCTCCATCAGGTTGCAAACTGAATATATTTTTTTCTGCATCTACCTCTGAAAAAATATTGGGCTTCTAGCTGTGTGTGGGACTTGTTCTATTAATCAATCTATACAGACCTCCATCAGGTTGAAAACTGAATATATTTTTTTCTGCATCTACCTCTGAAAAAATATTGGGCTTCTAGCTGTGTGTGGGACTTGTTGTATTAGTCCATCTATACTGACCTCCATCAGGTTGCAAACTGAATATATTTTTTTCTGCATCTACCTCTGAAAAAATATTGGGCTTCTAGCTGTGTGTGGGACTTGTTCTATTAATCCATCTATACAGACCTCCATCAGGTTGCAAACTGAATATATTTTTTTCTGCATCTACCTCTGAAAAAATATTGGGCTTCTAGCTGTGTGTGGGACTTGTTGTATTAGTCCATCTATACTGACCTCCATCAGGTTGCAAACTGAATATATTTTTTTCTGCATCTACCTCTGAAAAAATATTGGGCTTCTAGCTGTGTGTGGGACTTGTTCTATTAATCCATCTATACAGACCTCCATCAGGTTGCAAACTGAATATATTTTTTTCTGCATCTACCTCTGAAAAAATATGTGGCCTTCTAGCAGTGTGTGGGACTTTCTCTATTAGTCCATCTATACTGACCTCCATCAGGTTGCAAACTGAATATAATTTTTTTCTGCATCTAGCTCTGAAAAAATATTTGGCCTTCTAGCAGTGTGTGGGACTTTCTCTATTAGTCCATCTATACTGACCTCCATCAGGTTGCAAATTAAAAATAATTTTTATCTGCATCTACAGTACCTCTGAAAAAATATTTGGGCTTCTAGCTGTGTGTGGGACTTGTTCTATTACTCCATCTATACGGACCTCCATCAGGTTGCAAACTGAATATATTTTTTTCTGAATCTACCTCTGAAAAAATATTGGGCTTCTAGCTGTGTGTGGGACTTGTATTAGTCCATCTATACTGACCTCCATCAGGTTGCAAATTAAAAATAATTTTTATCTGCATCTACAGTACCTCTGAAAAAATATTTGGGCTTCTAGCTGTGTGTGGGACTTGTTCTATTACTCCATCTATACTGACCTCCATCAGGTTGCAAACTGAATATATTTTTTTCTGAATCTACCTCTGAAAAAATATTGGGCTTCTAGCTGTGTGTGGGACTTGTATTAGTCCATCTATACTGACCTCCATCAGGTTGCAAATTAAAAATAATTTTTATCTGCATCTACAGTACCTCTGAAAAAATATTTGGGCTTCTAGCTGTGTGTGGGACTTGTTCTATTAGTCCATCTATACTGACCTCCATCAGGTTGCAAATTGAATATAATTTTTATCTGCATCTAGCTCTGAAAAAATATTTGGCCTTCTAGCAGTGTGTGGGACTTTTTCTATTAGTCCATCTATACTGACCTCCAGCAGGTTGCAAATTAAAAATAATTTTTATCTGCATCTAGCTCTGAAAAAATATTTGGCCTTCTAGCAGTGTGTGGGACTTTCTCTATTAGTCCATCTATACTGACCTCCATCAGGTTGCAAATTAAAAATAATTTTTATCTGCATCTACCTCTGAAAAAATTTTTGGGCTTCTAGCTGTGTGTGGGACTTGTTCTATTAATCCATCTATACTGACCTCCATCAGGTTGCAAACTGAATATATTTTTTTCTGCATCTACCTCTGAAAAAATATTGGGCTTTTAGCTGTGTGTGGGACTTGTTGTATTAGTCCATCTATACTGACCTCCATCAGGTTGCAAATTAAAAATAATTTTTATCTGCATCTACAGTACCTCTGAAAAAATATTTGGGCTTCTAGCTGTGTGTGGGACTTGTTCTATTAGTCCATCTATACTGACCTCCATCAGGTTGCAAATTAAAAATAATTTTTATCTGCATCTACAGTACCTCTGAAAAAATATTTGGGCTTCTAGCTGTGTGTGGGACTTGTTCTATTAGTCCATCTATACTGACCTCCATCAGGTTGCAAATTGAATATAATTTTTATCTGCATCTAGCTCTGAAAAAATATTTGGCCTTCTAGCAGTGTGTGGGACTTTTTCTATTAGTCCATCTATACTGACCTCCAGCAGGTTGCAAATTAAAAATAATTTTTATCTGCATCTAGCTCTGAAAAAATATTTGGCCTTCTAGCAGTGTGTGGGACTTTCTCTATTAGTCCATCTATACTGACCTCCATCAGGTTGCAAATTAAAAATAATTTTTATCTGCATCTACCTCTGAAAAAAATTTTGGGCTTCTAGCTGTGTGTGGGACTTGTTCTATTAATCCATCTATACTGACCTCCATCAGGTTGCAAACTGAATATATTTTTTTCTGCATCTACCTCTGAAAAAATATTGGGCTTTTAGCTGTGTGTGGGACTTGTTGTATTAGTCCATCTATACTGACCTCCATCAGGTTGCAAATTAAAAATAATTTTTATCTGCATCTACAGTACCTCTGAAAAAATATTTGGGCTTCTAGCTGTGTGTGGGACTTGTTCTATTAGTCCATCTATACTGACCTCCATCAGGTTGCAAATTGAATATAATTTTTACCTGCATCTAGCTCTGAAAAAATATTTGGCCTTCTAGCAGTGTGTGGGACTTTTTCTATTAGTCCATCTATACTGACCTCCATCAGGTTGCAAATTAAAAATAATTTTAATCTGCATCTAGCTCTGAAAAAATATTTGGCCTTCTAGCAGTGTGTGGGACTTTCTCTATTAGTCCATCTATACTGACCTCCATCAGGTTGCAAATTAAAAATAATTTTTATCTGTATCTACCTCTGAAAAAATATTTGGGCTTCTAGCTGTGTGTGGGACTTGTCCTATTAATCCATCTATACAGACCTCCATCAGGTTGCAAACTGAATATAATTTTTTGTCTGCATCTAGCTCTGAAAAAATATTTGGCCTTCTAGCAGTGTGTGGGTCTTTCTCTATTAGTCCATCTATACTGACCTCCATCAGGTTGCAAACTGAATATATTTTATTTCTGCATCTACCTCTGAAAAAATATTGGGCTTGTAGCTGTGTGTGGGACTTGTTCTATTAATCCATCTATACAGACCTCCATCAGGTTGCAAACTGAATAAAAAATTTTTCTGCATCTACCTCTGAAAAAATATTTGGGCTTCTAGCTGTGTGTGGGACTTGTTCTATTAGTCCATCTATACTGACCTCCATCAGGTTGCAAATTGAATATAATTTTTTTCTTCATCTAACCCAGCCAATAGTTTTGGCCTAATACCACAGTTTGGCCACTCAGCTCTGCTCGGTTCCCATACATTGTTTTTTTGTGCAAACAACTCCAGAGTTGTGAATTAGTTAACCACCAAAATGAGTGTAAAAAGGCCTGCTGCTGGTGGAAAGGGGAATAGGTGTGTTGGGAAGGGGAAAAAAGGTTGTGTCCGTGGGGTAGGTGTTAAAGCAACAGTAACATCTGCAGAAGAAAGACCATCTTCCAGCCAAACTAAAATGTCTACTTCTTTTAGCGGACAATGTGATAAGATCCCTTTCTTACGGCCATGCCAATCGCTACAAATTCCAGATGAGGCACAAAAACAGCAGGTGCTTCAACGGATATCAAGTGCTCCTTTAAGTGGGCTCTCCTCCACATCAACTTCAACATCACAAATACTCCAGTCCTCAAAGGTGTCACCCCAATCGCACTTGCTTCCTCACAGCTCCCAAATCTCCAGCTGCCCATCTGAGTATGAGGTAGAACAGATGGTTGAGTCTGCAGAGCTGTTTACTCATACTATAGCCTGGGAATCAGAGGTCGACTCCAGCGCTTCTGTGAATCCAGACGAGGAAATGATCTGCACTGATGCCCAGAATCTTTATGAGTCAGATTCAGGACCAGACGCAGAAGGTTCTGACCATAATGTAGACCCTCATTCCCAAACTGTAACTCCTGTTGGTGGAGACAATGAGGAAGACGATGGTAAGACTCAAATACCTGATTGGAGCAACATCTTTAGTTTTTTGTCAGGGCAGGAACAGGTTGGCTCTGAGGACGACGGGTGTGATAACGCACAGGGTGATGATGAGGTTGGAGATGCCACTTACTGTCAACCCACAGTCAGCCAAGAGATGAGGTCAGCAGAGGAGGTGGAGGAAGATGCTAGTGACGACGAGGTCAGGTTGCGCCTTCCTGGACAGAGACGTAGTACTGGAAGCACATCAACAACTGCATCCTCAAACACAACTCTGCCTCTCACCACAAGTCGTGGTGGCTCTTCAGGTCGCCTGGGCATTTTTTCAGATCGATAAAGATGACCCAACTCGTGTTATCTGTAACATTTGTCAGCAAAAGCTAAGTAGAGGCCAAAAAATACATAGTTTGAGTACTTCATGCATGAACCGTCATATGGACATGAAGCATAAGTTGCAGTGGGAAGCTCAGTGTGCAATAATGCGGCCTAGCCGGCCGGGCCAACCACCGTCTGCCATATCTTGTGCATCCGCGGCCTCTTCATCCTCTGTGACTGGGGGGACAGCAGTCACACCTGTTTTGGGGCGCAGACCTGCCACCTCTTTACCCGCAACAGCCAGCGTGATTGGCAGGTCATCATTTTCTTTGGAGGTGGTAACACCAGCTGGTGTTGAGCGCTGTCCGACATCGATAGCACCACCTTTGGATCAAGGCAACCTAACATGTCCGCCTGCATCTTCCTCACAGACCGGCAGTTTGCCGGGGACACCCTTATCAACCCCGTCTAAGCACAATAGCCATCCCTCGGTCCCTCAGATGTGGACAAGTAAAAGACCATTTCCTCCTAGCCATGAGAAAGCTAAGAGGTTGAATTTCACCATCTGCAAGCTCTTGGCTACAGAAATGCTGCCTTTCCGCCTGGTGGACACAGAGGATTTTCGAGACCTTATGTCCGTCGCAGTGCCCCAGTACCAGATGCCCAGTCGGCACTACTTCTCAAAGATAGGTGTGCCTGAGCTCCACCAGCATGTCGCACACAACATCGCCGCTTCTTTGAGAAACTGTGTGTGACAGGGTGCATTTCACCACAGACACTTGGACGAGTAGGCATGGACAGGGGCGTTACATGTCGCTGACTGGGCACTGGGTAACTATGGTGACAGCAGGACAAGGGGCTGCTGTCCAAGTCTTGCCGTCCCCACGAGTTGTGCGTCAATCCTCTTTATGTCAAAGTTCCTCCACTGCTTCTGCCTCCTCAACCTCCTCTCGGTCTTCCACCTGCACCCAAAGCCTGTCTGGTCATGCCACAAGCTTTCTAACTGCGCAGAAGGGATCCTGCACACCTCCTTACTATGCTGGCAGTAGGGCTCAACGTCATCAGGCGTTTTTTACATTGAAATGTCTGGGAAATGTGAGTCACACAGCTGAGGAGTTGTGGTCAGCTCTGGAGAACCAATTTCATGAATGGTTGTCTCCACTGGACCTGAAACCAGGGAAGGCCGTGTGCGGCAATGCTGCAAACCTGAGTGCGGCCCTTCGCCGGGGCAATGTCACACACGTGCCTTGTATGGCTCACGTGTTGAACCTGGTTGTCCAGCAATTTTTAGCCCACTATCCCAGACTAGATGGCCTTCTGCAGAGGGCACGGTCGCTGTGTGCTCACTTCCGCCGTTCGCATCCTGCAGCTCAGCGACTTACATCTCTACAGAAGTCGTTGGGCCTGCCACTTCACCGGCTAAAATGCGATGTGCCTACCCGGTGGAATTCAACTCTGCACATGTTGCAGTGACTGTGGCAGCACCGACAAGCCCTGGTGCAATACGTTCTGACGTATAGCCTGGGCCAACGAGATCCAGACGTGGGGCAAATCACGCTGGAGGAGTGGTCTCAGATCAGGGACCTATGCACGTTTCTGCACAGCTTTGAAATGGCGACGAAGATGTTTAGTGCTGACGATGCCATTATCAGCATGACTATTCCGGTGACTTACATGCTGGAGCACATGTTAAACAGAATTCGGAGTCAGGTGGTGGCACAAGAGGAGGTGGAGGAAGTAGAGGAGGAGGAGTTGTATGCGGAAGGGCTAACATCTGCAAGGTCCAGACGGTCGGCAGCACCAAGGCGGCAGGCATGTGAGGGTGGGGGAGATGGTTTTACCAGGGCGCATGGTAGCAGCCAAACTAGTGAGGAAGGTGCAGGAGCCCAGGAAGAAGTGGAGGACGAACTGATGGAAGACTCATCAGATGAGGTAGACCTTGATCACATTTCTGTTGTGCGAGTTTGGGGGGAGAGGACAGAGGAAGGAAGCATGATTGTTACCTCGCCACCAACACAACAGGGACTTGGTGCTCCTGGATGCGCAACACACATGAGTGCCTTCTTGCTGCACTACCTGCAACATGACCCTCGAATTGTGAGAATTAGAAATAATCCTGACTACTGGGTTGCCACACTGTTAGATCCCCGGTACAAAAGTAAATTTGCAGAAATTATTCCTGCCATAGAAAGGGATGCACGCATGCAGGAGTATCAGCAGAGACTGTTGCAGAATCTTACATGTGCTTTTCCACAAAATACCAGTGGTGCACGTAGTGAATCTCACAGTTCCAACTTGCCAACCGTGGGACCGTCAAGTGTTCAGCACTCAAACCGTAACAGAACCACAGTATCTGCTGGTAACATCAATTTTGCGGAATCATTTCACCACTTTTTTAGTCCATCCTTTGCAAGGCCACAGGAGACAAGAAGTCTGACACATAGTCAACGCCTAGAGACGATGGTACAGGAGTATCTCCAAGTAAACATTGAAGCCATGACTGTGTCACTGGACCCTTGCTCTTTTTGGGCTTCCAATCTGGATAAATGGCCGGAGCTAGCCACTTATGCCTTGGAGATCTTGTCATGCCCCGCAGCCATCGTTCTGTCTGAACGTGTGTTCAGCGCTGCTGGTGGTGTGCTGACAGATAAGCGCACGCGGCTCTCCACTGATAATGTAGACAGACTCACGTTCATAAAGATGAACAAATCATGGATCCGAAACGACTTTTCTACCCCTGTGTCATCCTGGGGAGAGTAAAAGCTTGATGATTGGTTAAAATCACCCTACCAACCGTTTTAAGGATGGCGTATGCACAGCTGCAAACCTCTGAAGGACCCTGCATCTTGTTGTTCGGGGGACGTTGGAGGCACCAGCAGCTTCAAAAACTTGTCTGCTGCTATGACAAGGCTTTTTTGCCGCTGCTCTTTCAACCTGACGTAATTGCCTGTAGGAAAGAGTCCTCAATTTGCCCTTATCAGCACGCACACGTGTGTACTGTGAATCAGCTACATACTTCTTGATTGCCAAGACACTTCATCCTGATCATCGCACAATGTTGATTGTAGTCATGCCTTGACCTAAACACTCCACAATTTGTTGCTTCTCAGCAGCCGACACATCCTTTTTCTTTCCCATTTTGGCAGAAAATGTAGGCTGCTTAATAATGTGAGACAGCCTTCTTAAGTAGTCTTGCCTTTCATTGGACACACCTGCCAAACTAATTAGCACAGGTGTCTGCAATTGCTTACAGTGATATAAAGAGCCCTGACACACATCACCATCAATGAGTTTAACTGACAAACAAACAAATTCTTCCCTTATCACTCCTAAGCACTTTTTGCATAATAATTTGGAACACAGTGTACATGTGCTTTTCCACAAAACACCAGTGGTTCACGTAGTGAATCTTACAGTTCTAACTTGCCAACCGTGGTCTGTATGGAGTTGTTCAATAAAGGGCCCAAAATTAAGATAACATAGATGGGAGAGGTCTCTATGAATAGGAATTCCTAAGTATTTGATACCCTGTGAGGGCCAGGCAAAGGGAAAGTTGGACTGGATGGAATCCTATATGGATTTGGGGAGGGAGACATCGAGGGCCTCAGACTTCGCTGCATTGATTTTAAAATTTGACCATGTAACAAAGTGATCTATTTCAGCCATAACAGCATGGATGGATATATGTGATTGAGTGATATATACTAGGACATCATCAGCAAATAGAGAGCACTTGTACTCGGTGCCTCCCACCTCAATCCACCTAATATTGGGGTTATGGCGAATTGATGAGAGCAGGTGCTCCGTCACTAGGATGTATAAGAGAGGGGACAGAAAACATCCCTGCCTTGTCCCATTGGTGATTGTGAAAGGTCATGAAAATGTTCTGACGCGCCCCCTGGGCCTTGGGACACCCGGAGCCGGACCCTTTTTGGTGGATGCTGGTGGTTGTAGTCTCCATGGCGGCGACCCGGTTCCGTGGCTCGGGGCGGTCAAACCAGTGGCGGAACTATTTATGTGGTTTTGATGTTTAAATGTCCGACTACGCCACCCGTGGATTGCGGTCAGAGTGAACCGCCGCTCCAGGGCAGACCGCTGAGGCTGGTGTTGTGGGTGCAGCAGAGCGTAGCATAACTCCCCACGGGAGGAGTATAGCCTCAGGGCAGTGTATGCGGAGGATGGGGGTGATGGTGCAGGGCAGCAGCAGTAATGACACGGAGTCAGTGATGCAGTCCAAGGCCTTTACTCACAGTTCTTATTATCCAGACCACGTCTGCAGGTAACGGCTGCCCACGTCGTACTGTGCTCACCAGGTGAGGGGCTCAGACAACTCCCATATAACTTTGGAGCGCTTCACAGGACCCCCTTTGTGTGTCCTTTGTCTGGCCTTTCTTACCAACCCTTCTGTCCGGCTGCCTCGGGCCTCCTCTTGGTAAACTTGGCGCCAGTTTCCCTGACACTATGTGGTGCCTTCCTAGCGGGTGTAGCGAGGGGCTGCGCCACATAAAATGTCACAGCCTCCTGTTTCTAACTGAGGGTCGTTTCCTGCCTCCACTAGTTTCGGGGACCGGTCTCCCCCTTTGGCCTGACCCCTCCACGCAGGTGGATTCGGGCGTGCGGTGGCGACTCGCCCGTCCGCACCCCTGGGATCCCTTCGTTCCTCGTTCCTGGAGCCTTCTCCGCTCCTCTTCCTTCCTTCTCCCTCTTCCAGGCCTGGGCCTCTGTTACTAGGCCCGCCTCCAGAGCAGAGCTCATGCAGAGCCCCTGCTCCCTGCCACTTCTGCTCAGACTTCTCTGCACTGAACTAAGATGGTGCCCACCTTTTATACTCCCTTCTCAATGCACCCAGGAACTGCTTCCTCCCTGCTCCTGCACTACAGGGTTCCCCTTCCTCAGTTTTCCCTCCCCCCACTCCAGCCAGGGACAGGGACTGTCGTGCCCATCTCAGGGGCATATTGGTCGCCCTGCCCCACGGCAATGTTGTGTAATGCATGCAGGTGTTGGGTCCTGATCCACACTACATACTTACCTGAGAGTGAGATATCACACCTCTGGGTGAGGTGCAAAACCTCTGTAGCAACCGAGCCCTCAGGGTGCTACAGTTCCATTTATCTTCAGCCTAGGTGACGTATTGCGATACAGGGCCGTGATTTTGGCTATAAAAGGGTCCCCTAGACCCCTACCCCAAGCTTTTTAAGAGAATCATATATGGTGTGCCAGGAGACTCTATGGAATGCTTTCTCAGCATCCAACGAGAGTATCTAATTACAAATTTTTAACTGCATCTAGCCCAGGAAATACTTTGTGCCTAGTAGCAGTGTATGCTAGTCAGCGGATTATCCTGGCTGTTAAGCAAGCTACACCACCTGTAGTTTGGACACTTAATTTTTTCAAAGGAAATGCTTCGGGACCACGGGATACTCAGTGAAGAGCATCAGGAGGCACCCCAAGGCATAGGGGCTGGGACTGGCAGTAGGATGCCTTGCGGTGGACAGCCGAGCTCGATCCTTATAAAAGCTTTTTAACTGCAGCAGCTTTAGTGGACGCTACTGGAGCTGGAATTACGCGGCTGCTGGCATGAGACTTGCCCTCCAATAGATCCTTGTAAATGGATTTAAAGTGTATTCATTCAAATTAGAGAGACAATTTAAATTAAAAAGCTTAGAGCTGCCTCCACCACAGGGGGGCTCGCGCGACCCACCAGCGGACAGGCACCAGTATTGGGAGAGGGCTGGCCGTCAGGGTTCACCGCGGCTCTGGCAGAAACCCGGCGACGCGGAGGTGGCACGGGCAGGAGCGGACTGAACGTGTCGGCTTCTCACTTTTTGGATTTTAGAAGGGCATGACATGCCTATATCTGTGTCTCCCCCTCCTTTTACTCCTCCACCTCTTTTCTTTTCGCATGACTATATGTACTTGTCACTTTTCCATGTGTTAGTTGTGTCTTCTGAGCAGTTTGTCAGCTTTTGGACACCTTTGAAGGTGTTTTCTATGTGTTTCTATGTGTTTTTGTTTGCCTGCCATTGGTTTTAACGGTGTTCGAAGGTGTTCGACGAACAGTTCGACGAACAGTTCGGCGAACACACGGGTGTTCGACGAACCGAACCGAACTCGAACACTACAGGGGTGGCTAAACACTACTCACAAATCCTTCCCAACATCTGCAATGTAGAGTTCCAATGCGTGGAGACATCGCAGATCAGTAAGTAAGCTGGAAGCTGCAAACGCTGCTGAAGCACGACAAGGGCAGCGGAAGCTGTAGCTGACTTTCTAAAATGGGTACACAGGCGTCATACTTTGACAAGAAGATCCGGCAGATACTGGTAGGTTTTGGGAAGAAACCGAACCACAAGGTTAAGCACATGGGCCAGGCATGGTACGTGTGTGATCTCGCCTCGCCTAAGAGCCGCCACCAGGTTCCAGCCATTGTCACACCAGACCATGCCTAGCTGTTGGGTCAGCGGTGTCAGCCACAGATCTGCCTGCTCTTTCAGAGCTGTCCACAACTCTTCAGCGTTGTGAAATTTGTCACTTAAGCATATTAGCTTCAGCACTGCCTGTTGCCGCTTGGCCGAGGCAGTACTGCAGTGCTTCCAGCTTACGACTGATGCAGTCATTTCAGAGATGGAGGCTGAAGAGGAGGATGAGGTACAGAAGCTATAGAATGTGGTGGCAACCCTGATTGACCCAAGGCCCGCAATACTCGGCATCAGGAGGACATGTTCTGTCCCAAGGTCTGACTGGGTCCTGGTTTACACTATAATAACCCAGTGTGCCATCAGCGAGATGTACCATCTCTGCCCACAAGCACTTGTCCACGTGTCCGTGGTTAGGTGGACTTTCCCAGTAACTGCGTTGTTGAGAGCACAGTTAATGTTGTGGGACAAAGTACTCGAGTAGTGTGGCGACGACACAATGGTGAGAATTAGTGGCAGCTGGGGACCAAGGGACGGCCGCCGCCATCAGGTTGCAGAAAGATTCTATCTCCAATAGCCTAAAAGGCAACATTTCGAGTGCAAGCATTCGCGAAATGTGTAAATTTAGTAGTGTGGCCTGTGAGGCGTTGGCTGCGTATTTGTGTTTGCGTTCCAAGGACTGGGGTAGGGACAGCTGAATGCTGCACTGGGACAAGGACGTGGATGTGCTTGCTTATGGTGCTAGTTTAGTGTGTGCAACGACAGGTGCAGGGCGAGAGGCATCTTGGCATGCACCATGGACAGGGGATTAGCGTGCACACACAACAGCAGAAGAAGCAATGGTGTCACCCCAGACACTGTTTCTGGACCCTGGGGTTCAGCCCACTTAGTCGGGTGCTTTGCTGCCTTGTGCCTGATCATGATAGTGTTGGTCAGGTTACTAGTTTTGCTACCCCTACTGATGTTGGCCTGGCAGGTGGTGCAAATGGTCTTTTTGGGGTTATCTGCAGAGTCTTTAAAAAACAACCAGACTCGGGAAGACCTAACAGTTGTACTGGTAACTTCCATCGTGTTGATGTTACGGGGAACGATTGCTTGCCTTCTGTCTGTGGCCAACACACTGCTTATTCTTGCCTGTTGTGGAGCTACGCCTCCCTCCCTCTGTGTGCTGCGTTCCTTGTTCTGCATGTCACCTTGTCAGGTTGGGTCAGTGACTTCATCGTCCACCACCTCATCTTCAACTTCCGCACCCTGGTCCTCCCCCTGACTTTCTGGCAATTGTGTCTCATCATTATCTACCTCTTGTGACAGTTTCCACTGTTGCCTTCATGTGACCGTGGCTGCTCCAATATTTAGGCATCGCTACACGCGTTCTCCTCTTGACTCGCTTGAAGCTGGCCGGGCGAGAGGCCCGAATCTATAAATGGAAAAGTGAACAGCTCTTCTAAGTGTCCAAGTGTGGAATCAGTTGTCTCTGGGCACTCGGCATGGTGGGAGGAAGGAAGATCAGGGTGAGGAAAATGCGGTTCAGACTCACGGCTTGCCCACTTTAAATGAAGGACAATATTTTCCACGTTCACAAGAAATGGCAGATTTTGGAATGCAGTTATATGTGACACGTCTGACAGAGAACCACGGTTTTAAATAGCAGGCCTGAAATTTACTATGATTATTTTACACAGAGACCTAGCATGAATAGCTTGACCAACACACTGCAACGAAATGGAAGGCAGAAGTGGCTGATTTTGGAACGCAGTTATATGTCACACATCTGACAGAGAACCACGGTTTTAAATAGCAGGCCTGAAATTTACTACGATTATTTTACACAGAGACCTAGTGTGAATAACTTGACCAACACACTGCAACGAAATGGAAGGCAGAATTGGCTGATTTTGGAACATTGTTATAGGTGAAATGTCTGACAGAGAACCACGGTTTTAAATAGCAGACCTGAAATTTACTACGATTATTTTACACAGAGACCTAGTGTTAATAGCTTGACTGACATACTGCAACGAAATGAAAATGGAAGAAATGGCTGATTTTGGAACACTATTATAAGTGATATTTCTGACAGAGAACCACGGTTTTAAATAGCAAGCCTGTAATTTACTAATATTATTCTACACAGAGACCTAGTGTGAATAGCTTGACCAACACACTGCAATGAAATGGAAGGCAGAAATGGCTGATTTTGGAACAATGTTATAGGTGATATGTCTGACAGAGAACCATGGTTTTAAATAGCAGGCCTGAAATTTACTACGATTATTTTACACAGAGACCTAGTGTGAATAGCTTGACCAACACACTGCAACAAAATGAAAATGGAAGAAATGGCTGATTTTGGAACACTGCTATAGGTGATATGTCTGACAGAGAACCACAGTTTTAAATTGTAGGCCTGTAATTTACTAATACAATTCTTCACAGACACCTAGTGTAAATAGATTGACCGACACACTGTAACAGAATGAAAAAGGAGATCAATATTTTCCACGCTCAGTTCAAATTTCTGGATTTTTATCGCTGAAATATGAAACAGATCTGGCTGTATTCTGCAGTGCTAACAAGAAAATGGAGCAGAAAAATGGTGTACTCTGGATTGCTTTTTAAGAAAATAACCAGGTTTAAGATAAAAAAAAAATTGCCCTGACCCTTGATATCTGGGGCTATGTCTACAAATATCTGTAATTATTACAGCAGCAGCAGACAGGACGTTCAATGGACTCTCTTGTGTTATATACGCTGCAGTCTTCCACATACACTGACTGACTGCCTAAATCCTGCCTAGCACTGGATTAGTCCTCAGAAGGACTGTTAATTCACATGGATATATATATATATATATATATATATACAGTACAGACCAAAAGTTTGGACACACCTTCTCATTTAAAGATTTTTCTGAATTTTCATAACTATGAAAATTGTACATTCACACTGAAGGCATCAAAACTATGAATTAACACATGTGGAATTATATACTTAACAAAAAAGTGTGAAACAACTGAAAATATGTCTTATATTCTAGGTTCTTCAAAGTAGCCACCTTTTGCTTTGATGACTGCTTTGCACACTCTTGGCATTCTCTTGATGAGCTTCAAGAGGTAGTCACCGGAAATGGTTTTCACTTCACAGGTGTGCCCTGTCAGGTTTAATAAGTGGGATTTCTTGTCTTATAAATGGGGTTTTTGACCATCAGTTGTGTTGTGCAGAAGTCTGGTGGATACACAGCTGATAGTCCCACTGGATAAACTGTTAGAATTTGTATTATGGCAAGAAAAAAGCAGCTAAGTAAAGAAAAACGAGTGGCCATCATTACTTTAAGAAATGAAGGTCAGTCAGTGCGAAAAACTGGGAAAACTTTGAAATTGTTCTCAAGTGCAGTTGCAAAAACCATCAAGCGCTACAAAGAAGCTGGCTCACATGAGAACCGCCCCAGGAAAGGAAGACCAAGAGTCACCTCTGCTTTATCCAAGTCACCAGCCTCAGAAATCGCAGGTTAACAGCAGCTCAGATTAGAGACCAGGTCAATGCTTCACAGAGTTCTAGCAGCAGACACATCTCTACAACAACTGTTAAGAGGACACTTTGTGCAGCAGGCCTTCATGGTAAAATAGCTGTTAGGAAACCACTGCTAAGGACAGGCAACAAGCAGAAGAAACTTGTTTGGGCTAAAGAACACAAGGAATGGACATTAGATCAGTGGAAATCTGTGCTTTGGTCTGATGAGTCCAATTTGAGATCTTTGGTTCCAACCACCATGTCTTTGTGCGACGCAGAAAAGGTGAACGGATGGACTCTACATGCCTGGTTCCCACCGTGAAGCATGGAGGAGGAGGTGTGATGGTGTGGGGCTGCTTTGCTGGTGACACTGTTGGGGATTTATTCAAAATTGAAGGCATACAGAATCAGCATGGCTACCACAGCATCTTGCAGCGGCATGCTATTCCATCCGGTTTGCGTTTAGTTGGACCATCATTTATTTTTCAACAGGACAATGACCCCAAACACACCTCCAGGCTGTGTAAGGGCTATTTGACCAAGAGGGAGAGAGATGGGGTGCTACGCCAGATGACCTGGCCTCCACAGTCACCAGACCTGAACCCAATTGAGATGGTTTGGGGTGAGCTGGACCGCAGAGTGAAGGCAAAAGGGTCAACAAGTGCTAAGCATCTTTGGGAACTCCTTCAAGATTGTTTGAAGACAATTTCCGGTGACTACCTCTTGAAGCTCATCAAAAGAATGCCGAGAGTGTGCAAAGCAGTCATCAAAGCAAAAGGTGGCTACTTTGAAGAACCTAGAATATAAGACATATTTTCAGTTGTTTCACACTTTTTTGTTAAGTATATAATTCCACTTGTGTTTATTCATAGTTTTGATGCCTTTCAGTGTGAATGTACAATTTTCATAGTCATGAAAATACAGAAAAATCTTTAAATGAGAAGGTGTGTCCAAACCTTTGGTCTGTACTGTATATGTTGTGGAATACCTATACTAACAGGACATTCAACGGACCCTCTTGCGTTATATACACTGCAGTCTGCCACATACCCTGCCTGCCTAATTCCTGCTATCACCACTGAATATATGTAGCTGGATTAGTCCTCAGAAGGACTGTTAGCTCAGATGGATATATATATATATGTATGTTGTGGAATACCTATACTAACTATAAACAAGCAAATCTCTCCCTGACTCAGCAGCACCTCTCCCTATTCTACCTGTTTCCGGGGTAGACTGTGACTAGCATAGCGGCGCCAGGTCTTATATAGACCTTATGTTGCTATGCGGCCAGCCAATCACTGTAATGCCCACAACCAACATGGCTATGGTATTACAGTGCGTGGCAGGCAATCCCTGCATGTTCATTGGCTCTCTAAAGAGCGCCAAACATGCAGGCAGGGGACCTGAGTTCCCGCCCGAGCAGCCCAGAAACAGCTTGTCGAGCACTGTGATGCTTGGGCGAGTACACTATGGGGAATTTAATATTCTTTTTCTTGGTTTATCTATTATATTATATTCCTTTAGTTACTGAAACTCTTCCATTTTTGCCATGTCAATCAGCTAAAAAAATATTTATTTTGATTTTTTTTATTCAAGCCAGTGGTTTATTTGTCCAATCACACAACTGTTGTAAGGCAATAGAGTGGGGAAGGGAAGCCCTGGCATAGAATAACTTTCTGATACTAGCATGGATGACTGGGCGAATATTGTCTCTACATGCAAAACTCCCAATACCTGCTGCATTGTTATCAGGCTTTGTGACATTGTTTGACTTCTGCATGGCATGGCTCTATTGATGTTGTTTGTTGGGAATAGTTGAAACTAGATGGTTTAGAAGCCAGCTAAAGTTTGCACTGACATAAAGACCTTTTACAGTGTAATCCTCCACCTCGGTGCACTTCATATTTTATGCATAATATTTTTCAGCAGCCAAAAGCATTTAGATGATTAAGTTGCTGGAAAAACAAATCAACATTGTACTTTTTCAATTTCTAAATACTGCCTATTAACCCATTCATAACCTTGCAATTTTCCATGTTTGCATTTTTGTTTTTTTCCTTCCCTTCTCCCCAAAGCAATAACTTTTTTATTTTTATGTAAATATAGTCTTAAGAGGGCTTGTTCTTTGCATGACGAGTTGTACTTTTCAATGACACCATTAATTTTACCAAAGAGTGTATTGGAAAATGGGAAAAAAATTCCAAGTGTGGTGAAATTGCAAAAAAAGTGCAATTCCACAATAGTTTTTGTTTTTTTTTATCTACAATGTTGATTGTATGCTGAAACTGACCTGGTAATATGATTCCGCAGGTCAGTATGAGTGCACAGATAGCAATCATGTATAACTTTTTTTTATGTAAGTGGTGAAAAAAAAATCTGAAATTCGTAAGAAATTATTTTTTGCTTATGTCTCCACTTTCCAAGACCCATAATGTTTTACATTTTTGAGATTAGGGGGTGGGTAAGAGCTTATTTTTTGTGCCCTGAGCTCACATTTTTGTTGATACCATTTTGGGGTAGATAAGATATTTTGATCGCCTCTTATTGCATTTTATTGCATTATTAAGGCGGCCAAAAATAGCATTTCAGGCGTTTTGATTTTTTTTCTCGTTACGCCATTGGATAAATTTATTTTATATTTTGATCGATTGGACATTTCTGAATGCAGCAATAACAAATATGTGTATTTTTTATTGTTTTATTTTCAATAGGGCAAAAGGGGGTGGCTTGAACTTTTGTTTTTTTATTTTTTTAATAATTTTAAAAACTTTTTTTTCACATTTTTCACTGATTTCAATAGACCCTTAGGAGACTTGAAGCTATGATCGAACGATCGCCTGTGCTACACATAGCAGGGCTTCAGCACTATATATAGCAGAATGATGATCTCCTATGAACACTGGCCATAAGCCGGTTTTCACAGGAGATTCACAATACAGACCCCCGGCTGTCATGACAACCCATCGGTGCCCCGTGATCACATGACAAGGCTGCCGATGGGCTGGCTTTCTGTTGGCGCATGTTAAATCCCGCTGTCAGTGATTTAACAGATTAAGCACTGCTCCACTGGCGACTGTTAAACGCATTTGATTGGTGATACTTCACTCCGAGCCTGTTTTGACCTTCATGACCGGGCCAAAATTTACATTTCTGCCCAGTGTCACGTTATGAGGTAATAACTCTGGAACACTTCAACTGATCCCAGTGATTCTGAGAATTTTTTTTGTGACATATTGTACTTCATAATGGTGGTAAAATTTATTTGATATGACTGGTATTTATTTGTGAAAAATTTGAAATTTGGGGAAAATGTTTAACATTTTGCAATTTTCAAACTTTTACTTTTTATGCCCTTAAATCAAAGAGATATGTCACACAAAATAGTTAATAAATAACATTTCCAACATGTCTACTTTACATCAGCACTATTTTGGAACCAAATTTTTTTTTGCTAGGAAGTTATAAGAGTTAAAATTAGCAACAAACCACAGAAATAAATAAATGGCTGTGTAACCACCGAATGATAACAACGTATACAAAAATCATACAGCTACCTGATAATTCCAAAATTTAACATCTTTATAAAAAGGAGTCCAACAGGTGGAATAACATGAATAGGGCACAAATATATCACCAGTATATGAAAAATGATGACTGGTATTAGTAAACTAGATAGTACATCATAGTGAAAGTAAGAACTACCAATACAGTGGATGATCAATAAATAAATAAATAGCTCGGAGTGTACAGCTAAACCAAAAGGAAGTAGGAAATATAGTGCTGGTTTACCAATGGATCCTAAGTACATACAGTTATATGAAAAAGTTTGGGCACCCCTATTAATCTTAAGCTTATTGTTTATAAAAATTGGTGTTTTTGCAACAGCTATTTCAGTTTGATATATGTAATAACTGTTGGACACAGTAATGTTTCTGCCTTGAAATGAGGTTTATTGTACTAACAGAAAATGTGCAATCTGCATTCAAACAAAATTTGACAGGTGCATAAGTATGGGCACCTCACCAGAAAAGTGACATTAATATTTAGTAGATCCTCCTTTTGCAAAAATAACAGCCTCTAGTCGCTTCCTGTAGCTTTTAATGAGTTCCTGGATCCTGGATGAAGGTATTTTTGACCATTCCTCTTTACAAAACAACTCCAGTTCAGTTAAGTTTGATGGTCGCCGAGCATGGACAGCCCTCTTCAAATGATCCCACAGATGTTCAATGATATTCAGGTCTGGGGACTGGGATGGCCATTCCAGAACATTGTAATTGTTCCTCTGCATGAATGCCTGAGTTGATTTGGAGTGGTGTTTTGGATCATTGTCTTGCTGAAAGATCCATCCCCTGCGTAACTTCAACTTTATCACTGATTCTTGAACATTATTGTCAAGAATCTGCTGATACTGAGTGGAATCCATGCGCCCCTCAACTTTAACAAGATTTCCGGTGCTGGCATTGGCCACACAGCCCCAAAGCATGATGGAACCTCCACCAAATTTTACTGTGGGTAGCAAGTGTTTTTCTTGGAATGCTGTGTTTTTTTGCCACCATGCATAACGCCTTTTTGTATGACCAAACAACTCAATCTTGGTTTCATCAGTCCACAGGACCTTCTTCCAAAAAGAAATTGGCTTCTCCAAATGTGCTTTTGCATACCTCTGTCGACTCTGTTTGTGGCGTGCTTGCAGAAACGGCTTCTTTCGCATCACTCTACCATACAGCTTCTCCTTGTGCAAAGTGTGTTGTATAGTTGACCGATGCACAGTGACACCATCTGCAGCAAGTTGATGCTGCAGCTCTCTGGAGGTGGTCTGAGGATTGTCCTTGACTGATCTCACCATTATTCTTCTCTGCCTTTCTGATGTTTTTCTTGGCCTGCCACTTCTGGCCTTAACAAGAACTGTCCCTGTGTTCTTCCATTTCCTTACTATGTTACTCACAGTGGAAACTGACAGGTTAAATCTCTGAGACAGCTTTTTGTATCCTTCCCCTGAACAACTATGTTGAATAATCTTTGTTTTCAGATCATTTGACAGTTGTTTTGAGGAGCCCATGATGCCACTCTTCAGAGGAGATTCAAACAGGAGAACAACTTGCAAGTGGCCACTTTAAGTAGCTTTTCTCATGATTGCATACACCTGGCTATGAAGTTCAAGCTCAATGAGGTTACAAAACCAAAAAAAGTGCTTTAGTAAGTCAGTAAAAAGTAGGTAGGAGTATTTAAAACAAGAAAACGATAAGGGTGCCCATACTTATGCACCTGTCAAATTTTGTTTGAATGCAGATTGCACATTTTCTGTTAGTACAATAAACCTCATTTTAAGGCAGAAACATTACAGTGTCCAACAGTTATTACATATATCAAACTGAAGTAGCTGTTGCAAAAACACCAATTTTTATAAAACATTAAGCTTAAGATTAATAGGGGTGCCCAAACTTTTTTATATAACTGTATATTACATAAGAACTAAAGACCTGAAAAATATCACAAAATGTCAAATGACATAGAAAAGAAAATTGACAGTGCACCATAAAACAGATCTATAGCTAATAAATAGTAGAAAGTGACAGTGCATAAAGTGCAGCTGTGCAAGATGTACATAAAGTTCATGAAGGATAAGACACAAAAAGGCACCAGAGGTAGAACAAGTACACTGGATAGAACAGAAAGCAGACCAAGGTCATAAATTACAGTATGCTTATCACCGAGTTGCTTGTGTCCCACACCAGATTCCCGACACGCGTTTCGCCACTGCGAGCTTTAACTTAGGATAGTGCAGGGGGAGGTGTTTCCCCCTTAAATATGCCTATTGACCAATGGGGATGAGGATTAAGGAAGCAGCTGAACAGCTGGGAACCCTGGACAGGGCCATGCATGACCACCGGCGTCACTTCTGTACCGCATGTCGGCTCCAACAGTGGAACGCAAAGCGCGGAGGAAGCTGTCAGCCTACCTAATGCTAAGAGGGGAGGGGACACACTGTGAGAATGTGTTCCACAGTGGAACGCAAACATTAAATAACGGCAATGGTTACCATATAGAAGAAAGTGACTGGTTCAAAACAGAAGGAAAAGAGGAAAGAACTGTGGGCAGCAAACAATTGCCATAAGCAGAAAGTGACTAGTGCAGTAGTTAATTATAACATCAATCAACATAAAAAGTGAAAATACAAGATGAAGAAAACAAATAAAATTACAAATAAAAAATGATTACAATACAGATACAATTAATAAATAACCCAATTTTGGAACCAAATTTTTTTTTTGTTAGGAAGTTATAAGAATTAAAATTTGACCAGCGATTTCTAATTTTTCCAACCAAATTCACAAAACCATTTTTTTGGGGACCGCATCACATTTGAAGTAACTTTGAGGGGCCTTTATGACAGAAAATACCCAAAAGTGACACCATTCTAAAAATTGCACCCCTCAAGGTACTTATTTTTACACTGGGAAATGGATAAAAATGGCATCAAAAATTGTCCCACAATTTCTGCTGAATATAGAAATACCCCATATGTGGCTGTGCAGTACTGCTTAGCCACTTGGCAAGACTCAGGAGGGACGGAGTGCTATTTGCCTCCTGGAGCGCAGATTTTTCTAAAATAGTATGCGGACTCCATATACACAGATCCTAAATGGTAGAATAGCAGAATCCCTCCTCAAGTGACCCTATTTTGGAAATTATACCGTTTGGGAATTTATCTACAGGTGTAGTGGTGATTTTGACTCCATGGGTGTTTTCCAGAAACAAGCAGCAGTGGATGTTGCTGAGTGTAAATTGCAAACTGCTGTTGAAATGACCAGTACATTGTAGTGACCAGTATGGTGTGCCCAGCTCATGCTTATGGAGACATGTGCCCTGTAAATTAGATGGGCTCTCATCATTACAGAAATGCCAAACATGTGGACTCTAAATGAGGTTTAGGCACACTGAGGCTCAGAAGGGAGGGGCGATATTTGGATTTGGGAGTGCAGAATTTGCTGAATTTCATTTAAGGGGTGAGGTAACGTTTCTCATTGTGGAGAGTGACATACCAGCTCTGGCATGTTTAGGTAAGGAGGCTTATTCGTGCAATGCTCCTCTGGGAAATGTAATATGCAAATTGCCTTTTCAGAGAAAAAGAGGACATGAACTCTATAGCGCCACCTATTGGAAGCAGCAATCCTACAAGTCACAATCAAACCATTAGCAGCGTGTCTGGAAATTGAGATTCTGATTTGGCTTTTATCCTAAGTCATATTGCACGACTCGTTAAAGGGTTGATTGTGACTTGTAGGATTGCTGCTTCCAATAGGTGGCGCTATAGAGTTCAAGCCCTACTTTTCTCTGAAGAGGCAATTTGCATATTACATTTCTCAGAGGAGCATTGCACGGCGAATAAGCCTCCTTACCTCAACATGCCAGAGCTGGTATGTCACTCTCCACAAGGAGAAACGTTACCCCTTAGACCTAGTCCAGAGCCTCTCATCTAGCCATATCAGTTCTCATACTTTGCACTGACGAGTAGAGATTAGTGGTGTTCGAATCGAACTGTTCGCCAATCTCAAATTCGAGCTGTTTTGGGCGGTGTTCGAGCCGTTCGATGAACCCGAACGATTTGAAAAAAATCCGGCTGTTCGAGGTTATGTTCGATAACTGTTCATGCACCCAAATCGTAACTGGATTTTTTCACAGTAATGCTGATAATCAATGTTAATACACAGTTTGACTGTACAGCAGGGCGGGGGGAGGGGCACGGGATGGATCTCTGCAGGAATAATGAAGATCTCCATTTTTTTTTGTCTTTCCCGCATTTACAGTGGGGAGGTGCAGTCTGTCAGCCTATCAGCAGCGCACACACGGAGCGAAGTGCTTTTTATCACACAAGCAAGGGCATGTGTCATTGGCTGTGAATGTCACATGTCCTTGCCCTATAAGACCAAGCCATTTTCCCCATCGCCACCATTTTCTCACTGCTGCAGCTGAGTGTTAGACGGCACTGCTGCTGCTGTTAGCGCTATATTGTGTAACTGAATTGCAAGCGAATTTTCTCTTAAATAAACAGAAAGGTCTAGGGAGTAGGGACTAGTTTGTAATTGCAGCCCTTTTGAGGGCTAGGTTACAGCAGTTCCTAGCACTTTTAGCAGGCAGGTCTATGCTCTTAAATCGACAGATAGGTTGGGAGTAGTGACGAGTTGTAATTCCAGCCCTTTTGAGGGCTAGGTTATATCAGTTCCGATCACTTTTTGCCAGGCAGGTCTGTTTTAGTGCTGTGCAAGTGTATTTCACAGCATTTGGCTAAATCTAGCTAAGCAAATCCTTTTGGGCCTCTTGCAGTGTGTGTTCGTCAGTGGAGTAGCCTATCTGTGTTGCAAGATATACCACCTGTGTATAGAATACAAATTTTTTACTGCACCTAGCCAAGTGAAACCTTTTGGGCCTGTAGCAGTGTGTGGTACTCAATTTATTAGGCCCTCTCTACCAAGCTTCACCAGCTTTGAAATTAATAATAATTTTTAGCTGCATCTTGTCTGTAAAATATTTTTGGGCATATTAGCAGAGTGTGGTACTCATTCTATTAGGCCATCTATACTAAGCTCCACCAGCTTTCAAATTACTAATAATTTTTAGCTGCATCTTGCCTGGAAAGTAATTTTGGGCATAGTAGCAGTGTGTGGTACTCATTGTATTAGGCCATCTATACCAAGCTCCACCAGCTTTGAAATTAATAATCATTTTTAGCTGCATCTTGCCTATAAAATACAGTTATATGAAAAAGTTTGGGCACCCCTATTAATCTAAAGCTTAATGTTTTATAAAAATTGGTGTTTTTGCAACAGCTATTTCAGTTTGATATATGTAATAACTGTTGGACACAGTAATGTTTCTGCCTTGAAATGAGATTTATTGTACTAACAGAAAATGTTCAATCTGCATTCAAACAAAATTTGACAGGTGCATAAGTATGGGCACCCTTATCATTTTCTTGTTTTAAATACTCCTACCTACATTTTACTGACTTACTAAAGCACTTTTTTTTGGTTTTGTAACTTCATTGAGCTTTGAACTTCATAGCCAGGCGTATGCAATCATGAGAAAAGCTACTTAAAGTGGCCACTTGCAAGTTGTTCTCCTGTTTGAATCTCCTCTGAAGAGTGGCATCATGGGCTCCTCAAAACAACTGTCAAATGATCTGAAAACAAAGATTATTCAACATAGTTGTTCAGGGGAAGAATACAAAAAGCTGTCTCAGAGATTTAACCTGTCAGTTTCCACTGTGAGGAACATAGTAAGGAAATGGAAGAACACAGGGACAGTTCTTGTTAAGGCCAGAAGTGGCAGGCCGAGAAAAACATCAGAAAGGCAGAGAAGAAGAATGGTGAGATCAGTCAAGGACAATCCTCAGACCACCTCCAGAGAGCAGCAGCATCAACTTGCTGCAGATGGTGTCACTGTGCATCGGTCAACTATACAACGCACTTTGCACAAGGAGAAGCTGTATGGGAGAGTGATGCAAAAGAAGCCGTTTCTGCAAGCAAGGCACAAACAGAGTCGGCTGAGGTTTGCAAAAGCACATTTGGAGAAGCCAATTTCTTTTTGGAAGAAGGTCCTGTGGACTGATCAAACCAAGATTGAGTTGTTTGGTCATACAAAAAGGCGTTATGCATGGCGGCAAAAAAACACAGCATTCCAAGAAAAACACTTGCTACCCACAGTAAAATTTGGTGGAGGTTCCATCATGCTTTGGGGCTGTGTGGCCAATGCCGGCACCGGGAATCTTGTTAAAGTTGAGGGGCGCATGGATTCCACTCAGTATCAGCAGAGTCTTGACAATAATGTTCAAGAATCAGTGATAAAGTTGAAGTTACGCAGGGGATGGATCTTTCAGCAAGACAATGATCCAAAACACCGCTCCAAATCTACTCAGGCATTCATGCAGAGGAACAATTACAATGTTCTGGAATGGCCATCCCAGTCCCCAGACCTGAATATCATTGAACATCTGTGGGATCATTTGAAGAGGGCTGTCCATGCTCGGCGACCATCAAACTTAACTGAACTGGAATTGTTTTGTAAAGAGGAATGGTCAAAAATACCTTCATCCAGGATCCAGGAACTCATTAAAAGCTACAGGAAGCGACTAGAGGCTGTTATTTTTGCAAAAGGAGGATCTACTAAATATTAATGTCACTTTTCTAGTGAGGTGCCCATACTTATGCACCTGTCAAATTTTGTTTGAATGCAGATTGCACATTTTCTGTTAGTACAATAAACCTCATTTCAAGGCAGAAACATTACTGTGTCCAACAGTTATTACATATATCAAACTGAAATAGCTGTTGCAAAAACACCAATTTTTATAAAACATTAAGCTTAAGATTAATAGGGGTGCCCAAACTTTTTCATATAACTGTAATTTTGGGCATATTAGCAGTGTGTGGTACTCATTCTATTAGGCCATTTATACTAAGCTCCACCAGCTTTCAAATTACTAATAATTTTTAGCTGCATCTTGCCTGGAAAATAATTTTGGGCATAGTAGTAGTGTGTGATACTTATTGTATTAGGCCATCTAGACCAAGCTCCACCAGCTTTGAAATTAATAATAATTTTTAGCTGCATCTTGCCTGTAAAATAATTTTGGGCATATTAGCAGTGTGTGATACTCATTCTATTAGGCCACCTATACTAAGCTCCACCAGCTTTCAAATTACTAATAATTTTTATCTGCATCTTGCCTGGAAAATAATTTTGGGCATAGTAGCAGTGTGTGGTACTCATTTTATTAGGCCATCTATACCAAGCTCCACCAGCTTTGAAATTAATAATAATTTTTAGCTGCATCTAGCCGGGAAAATAATTTTTCTTCCCAATAGTGGTAGCAATAGAAATATGGGGCGCGCGCCTGGCTAACAAAAATATACGCTTCATAACAAAAAACACCAGCCTAGCGCACTGCATTAATAAGATGGCATCATCGTCTCTCCCAGTGCTAGGCCTACTACGCCGGCTAGCATTCCTGTGCCTAAAACACAATGCATGGGTCCGCGCTAGCCATGATGCTGAGGGGTCTAATGCTGCTGCTAACGCTTTATCACAATTCAATTGGCAGATTTTCACAGAGCTCCTCCCCAACGCCCACCCATCGGGCAACAGTTGCCCACCCTCCCTATGGGATCTAGTGGCGAATAGTTGATGCCATTAATCAGAGCGTCAGTTGCCCCGTCGACGTGGCAAGCATACGGTAAGGCATGGGAAGAGTGGACACGACTAGTAGCAGGCAGATGGGTTGACCAATGTGAACAAGCCAGATTACAAGTCACCATAGAATTTCTCCACCAGCTAATGATGAGGGGCGTATCAGGGGCATCAGCGCAGCGGTGTCTGACCGGAGTAGCATTTCACTTCCAACTACTGAATTGGGGAGATGTGACTACGAGATTCATCATCAGACAATCCATAAAAGGGTGGAAAAGGGGTCAGCCAAGTCAGGAGTGTAGACGTCCCGTCTAGTGTTGAGCCACCCCCGTAGTATTCGAGTTCGGTTCGGTTCGTCGAACACCTTCGAACACCGTTAAAACCAATGGCAGGCAAACAAAAACACATAGAAACACATAGAAAACACCTTCAAAGGTGTCCAAAAGCTGACAAACTGCTCAGAAGACATAACTAACACATGAAAAAGTAACAAGTACATATAGTCATGCGAAAAGAAAAGAGGTGTAGGAGTAAAAGGAGGGGGAGACACAGATATAGGCATGTCATGCCCTTCTAAAATTCAAAAAGTGAGAAGCAGTCACGGCCAGTTCGTTCCTGCCCGTGCCACCTCCGTGTCGCCGGGTTTGTGCCAGAGCCGCGGTGGACCCTGAAGGCCTGCCCCCCTCTCCCAATACTGGTGCCTGTCCGCTGGTGGGTTGAGCCCCCACGCTGTGGGGGGGGGTAACATCTGCAGAAGAAAGACCATCTTCCAGCCAAACTAAGATGTCGACTTCTTTTCGTGGACAATGTGATACGATCCCTTTCTTACGGACACGCCCATCGCTACAAATTCCAGATGAGGCACAAAAACAGCAGGTGCTTCAGCGGATATCAAGTCCTCCTTCAAGTGGGCTCTCCTCCACCTCAATTTCAACATCACAAATATTCCAGTCCTCAGAGGTGTCACCCCAATCGCACTTGCTTCCTCACAGCTCCTAAGTCTCCAGCTGCCCATCTGAGTATGGGGTAACACAGATAGTTGAGTCTGCAGAGTTGTTTACTCATACTATAGCCTGGGAAATGGAGGTCTGCTCCAGAGCTTCTGTTAATCCAGATGAGGAAATGATCTGCACTGATGCCCAGAATCTTTATAAGTCAGATCCAGGACCAGATGAAGAAGGTTCTGAGCATAATGTAGACCCTCGTTCCCAAACTGTCACTCCTGGTGGAGACAATGATGAAGACGATGATGAGACTCAAACACCTGATTGGAGCGACAACTTGACTTTTCGGTCAGGGCAGGAAGAGGTTGGCTTTGAGGACGACGGGTATGATAACACACAGGGTGATGATGACGAGGTTGGAGATCCCACTTACTGTCAACCCACAGTCAGCCAGTCGATGAGGTCAACGGAGGAGGTGGAGGAGGATGTGACTAGCCCAGGGGATGGGGATGACTCGGTACTCGGGCCTTTGCCTGGCATTGGGGATGTCACAGTGGTCGGCTCTCTGGCCTCTACCCTGGGGTCACTCTTTAAAAGAGTGGATAATTGTTAATTTTATAAGAGTTTGTGACGCCACCTGTGGTATCTGGTGAGAAGCACCAGCGCTACAGCAGTCCACTGAGACCCGTGATAAGGCAGCTCGATGGTATAGCTCTCCACAGGTGGAGCTATGTCTCAGGGCAGCGTATGCAGGGGGAATGCAGGACAGACGAGACCCAGCTGGGTCAGAGCAAGAACGGGAATGGACACGGTAGTCACTTCAGTACCTTTTACTGGAGGAACTTCAGGCACATCCCGGAGTGCTGTAGGGTGAAGGGTGAATATCAGGATCCTCCCCAATGAGCGGGTGTAGGGCCTCCTGTTTCTTGCCTCTGCGTAGTAAGTTTCGGACATGCCTGGAGCTAGGCCTAACTTTGTCTCTGTCCTGCGCTGGCTGACCTTGTGGTAGGGTCTTCTCTTGGAGTTCACGCTCCCACTATGTGGGGCCTAAGCGTCTCCTGGCTCTGTTACGTATCAGCACCTTAGCGATCCTGGGACTTGTAGTTCTCCAGGGATTCTGGTTATGCCTTACTGTATCTAGCTAGCAGGAGCCTCATAATCCACTGCTGAACTATTAACTGAGTTTTCTAGACTAGACTGAGCTCCACTTCAGACTGACCTATCTTAGGCTTCTCTACTGCAGGAACTCTTCAGAGGAACTGAACTGCCTAACTCCACCTTCCCTATTTATATCCCCAACGGGCTCCCGCTGCTGGTCTGAGGTGGAAGGTGGAGATGTGTGAATGTTTATGGGGGCCTCTTGTGGAGGATTCCATCAATACACTCTTCTAGGATCTGTGATACCAAGCACAGCGGGGCATCACAGATGCTATTGATGATGAGGTTAGGTTGCACCTTCCTGGACAGAGACGGAGTACTGGAAGCACGTCAGCAACTGCATCCTCAACCACAAGTCGTAGTGGCTCTTCAGGTCGCATGGGCTCTAAGCCTTGCATAGCCTGGGCATTTATTCAGAATGATAAGGATGACCCAACTCGTGTTATCTGTAATATTTGCCACCAAAAGCTAAGTAGAGGCCAAAAAATCCATAGTTTGAGTACTTCATGCATGTACCGTCACATGGATATGAAGCATAAGTTGCAGTGGGAACCTCACTATGCTACAATGCGGCCTAGCAGGCTGGGCCAACCACCGTCTGCCCCATCTTGGGCATCCGTGGCCTCTTCATCCTCTGTGACTGGGGGGACAGCAGTCACACATGTTTTTGGACGCAGACCTGCCACCTCTTTACCTGCAACAGCCAGTGTGATTGGCAGGTCGTCAGTTCATTGCGAAGTGGAAACACCTGCTGGTGTTGAGCGCTCTCTGACATCGAGAGCACCAACTTTGGATCAAGGCAACCTAACATGTCCGCCTGCATCTTCCTCACTGACCGGCAGTTTGCCGGGGACACGCTACTCAACCCCGTCTAAGCACAACAGCCAGCCCTCGGTCCCTCAGATGTGGAAAAGTAAAAGATCATTTCCTCCTAGCCATGAAAAAGCTAAAAGGTTGAATTTCACCATCTGCAAGCTCTTGGCTACAGAAATGCTGCCTTTCCGCCTGGAGGACACAGTGGATTTTCGAGACCTTATGTCCGTCGCAGTGCCCCAGTACCAGATGCTCAGTCGGCACTACTTCTCAAAGAAAGGTGTTCCTGCGCTCCACCAGCATGTCGCACACAACATCACCGCTTCTTTGAGAAACTCTGTGTGTGACAGTGTGCATTTCACCACAGACACTTGGACGAGTAGGCATGGACAGGGGCGTTACATGTCGCTGACTGGGCACTGGGTAACTATGGTGACAGCAGGACAAGGGACTGCTGTCCAAGTCTTACCGTCCCCACAAGTTGTGCGTCAATCCTCTTTATCTCGAAGTTCCTCCACTGCTTCTGCCTCCTCAACCTCCACTCGGTCCTCCACCTGCACCCAAAGCCTGTCTGGTAATGCCACCTGCTTTCTAACTGCGCAGAAGGAATCCTGCACACCTCCTTACTATCCTGGCAACAGGGCTCAAGACATCAGTGTTTACTTTGAAATGTCTGGGAAATGTGAGTCACACAGCTGAGTTGTGGTCAGCTCTGGAGACCCAGTTTCATGAATGGTTGTCTCCACTGGACCTGCAACCAGGGAAGGCCGTGTGCGACAATGCTGCAAACCTGGGTGCGGCCCTTCGCCGGGGCAATGTCACACACGTGCCTTGTATGGCTCACGTGTTGAACCAGGTTGTCCATAAAATTTTAGCCCACTATCCCGGACTAGATGGCCTTCTGCAGAGGGTACGGTCGCTGTGTGCTCACTTCCGCCGTTCGCTTCCCGCAGCTCAACGACTTACATCTCTACAGAAGTCGTTGGGCCTGCCAGTTCACCGGCTGAAATGCGATGTGCCGACACGGTAGAATTCAACTCTGACCATGGTTTTTAATATAGGCAGTATAGGTACCGTCCCAATTTAGGGTCACCTTGCCGCTGGTGGGACGGCTTGTATACTTTATTTGATCAAAAATAGTTCACTAAGTACCCTATATTTATTATGCAACTTTGCTTTACATTTATATATAATGATGGTAGGGTATGAGATATATTTTTGTCTTTTGTAGGTTTTGCTTCTTTTTGCTAGTGTGAACATGCTCCTATTTCTTGCATGTCTACCATCTTAGACCTCAGTTCACATTGCTTGGTTTTTTGTCTTGTTTGCATTCTGTGCAATTTAAGGGTGTGGCATCCCCTTTGTTGAGCTGATTAGTATATATGTAGCTTACCACGGGCCTAGGTGGTCTGGAGTTGGGATCCGGTCCTATTTGTCTACCCTTTTATATGCATTACTTCAACTTTGATATACAGTAAGGTTTTTAATATAGGCAGTATAGGTACCGTCCCAATTTAGGGTCACCTTGCCGCTGGTGGGACGGCTTGTATACTTTTTTTGATCAAAAATAGTTCACTAAGTACCCTATATTTATTATGCAACTTTGCTTTACATTTATATATAATGATGGTAGGGTATGAGATATATTTTTGTCTTTTGTAGGTTTTGCTTCTTTTTGCTAGTGTGAACATGCTCCTATTTCTTGCATGTCTACCATCTTAGACCTCAGTTCACATTGCTTGGTTTTTTGTCTTGTTTGCATTCTGTGCAATTTAAGGGTGTGGCATCCCCTTTGTTGAGCTGATTAGTATATATGTAGCTTACCACGGGCCTAGGTGGTCTGGAGTTGGGATCCGGTCCTATTTGTCTACCCTTTTATATGCATTACTTCAACTTTGATATACAGTAAGGTTTTTAATATAGGCAGTATAGGTACCGTCCCAATTTAGGGTCACCTTGCCGCTGGTGGGACGGCTTGTATACTTTTTTTGATCAAAAATAGTTCACTAAGCACCCTATATTTATTATGCAACTTTGCTTTACATTTATATATAATGATGGTAGGGTATGAGATATATTTTTGTCTTTTGTAGGTTTTGCTTCTTTTTGCTAGTGTGAACATGCTCCTATTTCTTGCATGTCTACCATCTTAGACCTCAGTTCACATTGCTTGGTTTTTTGTCTTGTTTGCATTCTGTGCAATTTAAGGGTGTGGCATCCCCTTTGTTGAGCTGATTAGTATATATGTAGCTTACCACGGGCCTAGGTGGTCTGGAGTTGGGATCCGGTCCTATTTGTCTACCCTTTTATATGCATTACTTCAACTTTGATATACAGTAAGGTTTTTAATATAGGCAGTATAGGTACCGTCCCAATTTAGGGTCACCTTGCCGCTGGTGGGACGGCTTGTAAACTCTTTTTTTGATCAAAAATAGTTCACTAAGTACCCTATATTTATTATGTAACTTTGCTTTACATTTATATATAATGATGGTAGGGTATGAGATATATTTTTGTCTTTTGTAGGTTTTGCTTCTTTTTGCTAGTGTGAACATGCTCCTATTTCTTGCATGTCTACCATCTTAGACCTCAGTTCACATTGCTTGGTTTTTTGTCTTGTTTGCATTCTGTGCAATTTAAGGGTGAGGCATCCCCTTTGTTGAGCTGATTAGTATATATGTAGCTTACCACGGGCCTAGGTGGTCTGGAGTTGGGATCCGGTCCTATTTGTCTACCCTTTTATATGCATTACTTCAACTTTGATATACAGTAAGGTTTTTAATATAGGCAGTATAGGTACCGTCCCAATTTAGGGTCACCTTGCCGCTGGTGGGACGGCTTGTATACTTTTTTTGATCAAAAATAGTTCACTAAGTACCCTATATTTATTATGCAACTTTGCTTTACATTTATATATAATGATGGTAGGGTATGAGATATATTTTTGTCTTTTGTAGGTTTTGCTTCTTTTTGCTAGTGTGAACATGCTCCTATTTCTTGCATGTCTACCATCTTAGACCTCAGTTCAAATTGCTTGGTTTTTTGTCTTGTTTGCATTCTGTGCAATTTAAGGGTGTGGCATCCCCTTTGTTGAGCTGATTAGTATATATGTAGCTTACCACGGGCCTAGGTGGTCTGGAGTTGGGATCCGGTCCTATTTGTCTACCCTTTTATATGCATTACTTCAACTTTGATATACAGTAAGGTTTTTAATATAGGCAGTATAGGTACCATCCCAATTTAGGGTCACCTTGCCGCTGGTGGGACGGCTTGTATACTCTTTTTTTGATCAAAAATAGTTCACTAAGTACCCTATATTTATTATGCAACTTTGCTTTACATTTATATATAATGATGGTAGGGTATGAGATATATTTTTGTCTTTTGTAGGTTTTAACTCTGACCATGTTGCAGCGACTGTGGCAGCACCGACAAGCCCTGGTGCAATACGTTCTGATGTATAGCCTGGGCCAACGAGATCCAGAGGTGGAGCAAATCACGCTGCAGGAGTGGTCTCAGATCAGGGATCTATGAAGTTGACGCGCCCCCTGGGCCTTGGGGTACCCTGAGCCGGTCCGGTAGACGCTGGGGGTTGTAGTCACTGTGGCAGTGACCCGGTCCATGATCCAGGGCGGTCAATCCAAGGGTAATTTATATATATGGGTTTTTGTCCGACTACGCCACCTCTGGAGTGGGGCAAAAGGGGCCTCCGCTGCGGAACTGTCCTCTGAAGCTGGTGGTTTTGCAGCAATGTTATTATTACTCACCACAGGAAGAGTGTAGCTTCAGGGCAGTGTGGGTGGATGATGGTGGTTGTAGTGCAGGGAGTCAGTAATGAACACAGAGTCCGTGTGATGCAGTCCCAAGATCTTTACTCACAGTTGTTGCAGTCCAGATTACAGGTACCAGAGCAATCTCACCCGTCGTGCTGTGCGTACTCAGTGAGCGGCTCAGTCCACCCCCAGATAGCTCCGGAGTACTTAGCAGGACCCCCTTCTGTGTGTCCTTTCTCTGGCCTTCTCCCTGCACCTCACACCCAGTGACACTTCTATCCAGTATCCTCAGGCCTTGTCGGGCGACTTGTGTTCCGTCCCCTGGGTCCTATGTGGCTACCTTCTTAGTGAGACTGGTGTGGACTTTTACCTGCAGTACATGAAATGCTGCAGCCTCCGGTTTCTAGTTGAGCCTTGCTGTTTCTCCGCTAGTTGAGGGACCGGTTCCCCTTATCTGGCCTGACCCCTCTACCTCCTGGTAGCAGCAGTACGGGTGGCCTTCTGCACGGCCCGTAGCCCTAGGGTCCCTTCGGTTCCTGGAGCCTTCCTGCTCCCACTCCTCTCTTCTCTCCTTCAGTCCTGGGCCTCCCAGGCTAGGCCCGCCTCTGGAGCAGAGCTCATGCCAAGCCTCTGCTTCTGTCACTTTTCCTCCTCTGACTGGCTTGCTCTTTCTAAGATGGCTTCCTATTTATACTCTCCCTGTCATGTGCTCCGCTAAGCAGCTCCCCTAAGCACCCACTACATAGGACCCTCCCACCAGCTAGGGACCTGGGACTGTGCTCTCCCTTAGGAGCAATCTCGCCCTACCCCCACAGCGGGTATGTGTTGGATGCAGGTGTTAGGGTCCCGAGCCATATGCCTTCCTTACCTGAGGGTGAGATACCACACCTCTGGGTGAGATGCAGTAACTCTGTGGCGACTGAACCCTCAGGGGTGCCACACACCCTTCTGCACAGTTTTGAAATGGCGACGAAGATGTTTAGTGCTGACGACGATGCCATTATCAGCATGACTATTCCGGTGATTTACATGCTGGAGCACACATTAAACAGAATTCAGAGTCAGGTGGTGGGACAAGAGGAGGTGGAGGAAGTAGAGGAGGAGTCGTATGCGGAAGGGATAACATCTCCAAGGTCCAGACGGTTGGCAGCACCAAGGCGGCAGGCATGGGAGGGTGGGGGAGAGGGATTAACCAGGGCGCATAGTAGCAGCCAAATTGTTGAGGAAGGTGCAGGAGCCGAGTAAGAAGTGGAGGACGAACTGGCGATGGGCATGAAAGACTCATCAGATGAGGGAGACCTTGATCACATTTCTGTTGTGCGAGGTTGTGGGGAGAGGGCAGAGGAAGGAATCATGATTCTTACCTCGCTACCAACACAACAAGGACTTGGTCCTCCTGGATGCGCAAGACACTTGAGTGCCTTCTTGCTGCACTACCTGCAACATGACCCTCAGATTGTCAGAATTCAAAGTAATCCTGACTACTGGGTTGCCACACTCTTAGATCCCCGGTACAAAAGTAAATTTGCCGAAATAATTCCTGCCATAAAAAGGGATTGACGCATGCAAGAGTATCTGCAGACGCTGTTGCAGAATCTTACATGTGCTTTTCCACAAAACATCAGTGGTGCACGTAGTGAATCTCACAGTTCTAACTTGCCAACCGTGGGACTGTCGAGTCTTCATCACTCAAACCGTAACAGTAACACAGTATCTGCTGGTAACAGCAATTTTGTGGAATCGTTTCACCACTTTTTTAGACCATCCTTTGCAAGGCCACAGGAGACAAGAAGTCTGACACATAGTCAATGCCTAGAGAGGATGGTGCAGGAGTATCTCCAAGTGAACATCGAAGCCATGACTGTGTCACTGGACCCTTGCTCATTTTGGTATTCCAATCTGGAAAAATGGCCGGAGCTCGCCACTCACGCCTTGGAGATCTTGTCATGCCCTGCAGCCAGTGTTCTCTCTGAACGTGTGTTCAGCGCTGCTGGTGGTGTGCTGACAGATAAGCGCACGCGTCTGTCAACTGAGAATGTAAACAGACTCACGTTCATAAAGATGAACAAATCATGGATTCGCAAGGACTTTTCTACCCCTGTGTTATCCTTGGGAGACTAAAACCTTGAGGATTTGGTAAAATCACCTCACCAACCATTTTAAGCAACTGTGGGGCAATTGATGCCACTTAACCCTAGAACGCATGACCATAAAAATCTACACTTTCATATACCTGGGGCCTTTTAGGCCCGTGTGCAAATACCATGGAATAACTTAAACTCAAATGACAAACAACTATATACATGAAGAATACCTAGAGTTTCAAAATTCTAACTAAAGAAATCTTGCAGAAAATAGAAAACAATTAACAGGGCGGGCCTGCGAGGCCCCAGGTATGTGTTCTAGGGTTAAGTGGTGTCTGTGCCACAATTTTGGGAAAAAATGGAGACTCTTTTTGGAGTCCCCTTGCTGTGTCTTACGTGACGTTGGCATCGTCAATTCCAGGTGGGTTGGGTCGCTCCCCCCCCCTTTTAACTGTAAGAAACTACATACACTATGGCTTGAGGTAACACAGATGGTTGAGTCTGAAGAGCTGTTTACTCAGAGGTCTGCTCCAAATCTTCAGTGTCTGCTAGTCAGCGTAGAATTTTTAACTGCATCAAGCCTAGGCAATACTTTGGGTGTAGTAGCCCAGCTGCGAAGCAAGCTGCACCGCCTGAGTATCTAATAGGAATTTTTAAATGCATCTAGCCTAGGCAGACTGTGGGGACCCCCAACCAAACCCAGACACTCAGCCCCCCTACTGCCCCCCTTTCCTTGACAATACAATAATGTAACTCTTACAACTGGATGGGTGAGGATCGGTCACAGCTTTATTAACTCTTCATACTCATTCCATTAGAAAGGCATTTTATTTCTAAAATAATTCAGCTTGTTGCAGCATGCCCTGGGTCTCCACTCCGGCAAGTTGGCCAAGAAGTGTAACTCTCCAACATGTACTTTCTATTTCCAGGCCACGGAGGATCCTGCGTACTCGTATGCAGGACTCTGACCCCCACCCATCACTCTTAACGCTTGTTCCACTCCGGACTGGAGTCCTGACAGGAATATGTCCAGTACAATATCCATTAAGTGAACACCGTCGGGCCGTATGAGGCCTGCTTTATCTCCTTCCATTTGTCGGTGTCGTACGACTACACCGCCTCTGTCTCTTCTAAATTTTGCCATCCGAATATTTATTACCCGCCTTGTCCGTTCGATGGACGTGATGTCTCGCGCACCTTGCCATACCGCTATCGGCACAATCTCTGACCATACTATAGCTAGTTTTGTGAAAAATTCTCTGAAGCGCTCAGTGTCTAGTTTCATTATTGCCATTAGTTATGCGCTGTTGTGATGACCTAGGTTGTTTCCCCCGGCCTGTATAACTAAGATGACCGAACATCTTGCCTCTCTCCCTACCTTGATTACCTCTATTAGTACCTGTGGCCATAGCAGGCCTCTAATACCTCTCTAGTTGAAATATGTTTTATGAAACTCTAATTTCCTCCCGCCTGGGCAGACTTTCGCCCTTTTTTCTGCCCAATACATATACGAGTGGCCTATCACCCACACTGTTGGCTTAGCGTCACCTGTAAAAGAAACAAACCACGTTAGGATAACAAGTCCGGTCTTATGTATCTTGCCAAACACGTGGATCGCCATCTCCCTATCCTTTGAACTTCCGTTTCTGACAGTCCTGCTCTTGCTGCTTCCGTGGCCGCGCCTATGCGGAATGAGTGTGTCCCGTAATCTTTGGGGCGGTTCCCTGCCGATGTTATGCATTTATTAAATATAGCTTGGAACTGGTATCTTGATAATGGCATTCCATCAATGTGTGATAGGAAGAAATTACTTTGTGATCTTATGGTTAGATATGTTTTTACTATTGTTACCCTACTCAGTGTACCGTTTGTGGGTTGTAGAAGTACCCAAGTGCCCCTGCCCGCTGGAACCATTTTCGATTTGTGTATGCGTAGACGTATTGCATTATTGGCTATGACTACGTCCTGGTGTAATAAGCCTCCACTGGTGGTAATTTTGGATAGAGGGACTAATTCGCTTATGCATAGCGCCCCGAAGAAGGCGACTACAAATGCAGTAGACAGTAGTGTTGCTTCAAATTGTCAATTTGTTTTCACAAAACTAACTATAGTATGGTCAGAGATTGTGCCGATAGCGGTATGGCAAGGTGCGCGAGTCATCACGGCCATCGAACGGACAAAGCGGGTAATAAATATTCGGATGGCAAAATTTAGAAGAGACAGAGGCGGTGTAGTGATACAACACCGACAACTGGAAGGAGATAAAGCAGGCCTCATACGGCCTGACGGTGTTCACTTAATGGACATTGGACTGGACATATTCCTGTCAGGACTCCAGGACTTAGTTGAACAAGCGTTAAGAGTGATGGATGGGGGTCAGAGTACTGCATACGAGTACGCAGGATCTTCCGTGGCCTGGAAGTAGAAAGGACATGTTGGAGAGTTACACTTGTTGGCCAACTTGCCGGTGTGGAGACCCAGGGCATGCTGCAACAAGCTGAATTATTTTAGAATTAAAATGCCTTTCTAATGGAATGAGTATAAAGAGTTAATAAAGCTGTGACCAATCCTCACCCATCCAGTTGTAAGAGTTACATTATTGTATTGTCTAGGTAAGGGGGGGCGGTAAGGGGCTGAGCGTCTGGATTTGGTTGGGGGTCCCCACAGTCTGCCTAGGCTAGATGCATTTAAAAATTCTTATTAGATACACAGGCGGTGCATCTTGCTTCGCAGCTGGGCTGCTGGGCCCAAAGTATTGCCTAGGCTAGATGCAGTTAAAAATTCTATGCTGACTAGCAGACACTGAAGCTTTGGAGCAGACCTCTGAGTAAACAACTCTTCAGACTCAACCATCTGTGTTACCCCAAGCCATAGTGTATGTAGTTTCTTACAGTTAAAAGGGGGGGGGACCCAACCCACCTGGAACTGACGATGCCAACGTCACTTAAAACACAGCAAGGGGACTCCAAAAAGAGTCTCCATTTTTTCCAAAAATTGTGGCACGGACACCACTTAAGTGGCATCAATTGCCCCAGAGTTGCTTAAAACGGTTGGTGAGGTGATTTTACCAAATCCTCAAGCTTTTAGTCTCCCCAGGATGACACAGGGGTAGAAAAGCCCTTGCGGATCCATGATTTGTTCATCTTTATGAACCTGAGTCTGTCTACATTGGCATCGTCAGCACAAAACATCTTCGTCGCCATTTCAAAACTGTGCAGAAGGGCGTGTGGCGCCCCTGAGGGTTCAGTCGCCACAGAGGTACTGCATCTCACCCAGAGGTGTGGTATCTCACCCTCAGGTAAGTAACGAGTATGGCTCGGGACCCTAACACCTGCATCCAACACATACCCGCAGTGGGGGTAGGGCGAGATTGCTCCTAAGGGAGAGCACAGTCCCAGGTCCCTAGCTGGTGGGAGGGTCCTATGTAGTGGGTGTGGGTGGAGAAAGCAGCTTAGCGGAGCACATGACAGGGAGAGTATAAATAGGAAGCCATCTTAGAAAGAGAAAGCCAGTCAGAGGAGGAGAAGTGACAGGAGCAGAGGCTCTGCATGAGCTCTGCTCCAGAGGCGGGCCTAGCCTGGGAGGCCCAGGACTGAAGGAGAGAAGAGAGGAGTGGGAGCAGGAAGGCTCCAGGGACCGAAGGGACCCTAAGGGTACGGGCCGTGCAGAAGGCCACCCGTACGCCCGCTGCTACAGGCCTGATAAGGGGAACAGGTCCCTCAACTAGCGGAGAAACAGCAAGGCTCAACTAGAAACCGGAGGCTGCAGCATTTCATGTACTGCAGGCCAAAGTCCACACCAGTCTCACTAAGAAGGTAGCCACATAGGACCCAGGGGACGGAACACACGTCGCCCGCCAAGGCCCGAGGATACCGGATAGAAGTGTCACTGAGTGTGAGGTGCAGGGAGAAGGCCAGAGAAGGACACACAGAAGGGGGTCCTGCTAAGTACTCCAGAGCTATCTGGGGGTGGACTGAGCCCCTCACTGAGTACACACAGCACGACGGGGGAGATTGCTCTGGTACCTGTAATCTGGACTGCAACAACTGTGAGTAAAGATCTTGGGACTGCATCACACGGACTCTTTGTTCATTACTGACTCCCTGCACTACAACCACCATCATCCACCCACACTGCCCTGAAGCTACACTCTTCCTGTGGGGAGTAATAATACCATTGCTGCAAAACCAACAACTTCAGAGGACTGTTCCACAGCGGCGGTCCCTTTGGCCGCACTCCACAGGTGGCGTAGTCGGACATTATAAAACCCATATATACAAATTACCCTTGGATTTACCGCCCTAGGTCATGGACCGGGTCACTGCCACAGTGACTACAACCACCAGCGTCTTCCGGCCCGGCTCCGGTTACACCACGGCACAGGGGGCGCGTCAACTTCATAGGTCCCTGATCTAAGACCACTCCTGATTTGCCCCACCTCTGGATCTCATTGGCCCAGGCTATACATCAGAACGTATTGCACCAGGGCTTGTCGGTGCTGCCACAGTCGCTGCAACATGTGCAGAGTTGAATTCCACCGAGTCGGCACATCGCATTTCAGCCGGTGAACTGGAAGGTCCAACGACTTCCGTAGACATGTAAGTCGTTGAGCTGCGGGATGCGAACGGCGGAAGTGAGCACACAGCGACCGTGCCCTCTGCAGAAGGCCATCTAGTCTGGGATAGTGGGCTAAAAATTGCTGGACAACCAGGTTCAACACGTGAGCCATACAAGGCAAATGTGTGACATTGCCCTGGTGAAGGGCCGCACCCAGGTTTGCAGCATTGTCGCAAACGGCCTTCCCTGGTTGCAGGTCCAGTGGAGACAACCATTCATGAAACTGGGTCTCCAGAGCTGACCACAACTCCTCAGCTGTGTGAGGCACATTTCCCAGACATTTCAAAGTAAACACCGCCTGATGCCGTTGAGCCCTGCTGCCAGCATAGTAAGAAGGTGTGCAGCATTCCTTCTGCGCAGTTAGAAAGTGGGTGGCATTACCAGACAGGCTTTGGGTGCAGGTGGAGGACCGAGAGGAGGTAGAGGAGGCTGAAGCAGTGGAGGAACCTCTAGATAAAGAGGATTGATGTACAACTCGTTGGGACCGCAAGACTTGGACAGCAGCCCCTTGTCCTGCTGTCACCATAGTTACCCAGTGCCCAGTCAGCGACATGTAACGCCCCTGTCCATGCCTACTGGTACAAGTGTCTGTGGTGAAATGCACCCTGTCACACACAGAGTTTCTCAAAGAAGCGGTGATGTTGTGTGCGACATGCTGGTGTAGCGCAGGCACACCTTTCTTTGAGAAGTAGTGCCGACTGGGCTTCTGGTACTGGGGCACTGCGACGGACATAAGGTCTCGAAATCCTCTGTGTCCACCAGGTAGAAAGGCAGCATTTCTGTAGCCAACAGCTTGCAGATGGTGAAATTCAACCTCTTAGCTTTGTTATGGCTAGGAGGAAATGGTCTTTTACTTGTCCACATCTGAGGGACCGAGGGCTGGCTGTTGTGCTTAGACGGGGTTTAGTAGGGTGTCCTCCACAAACTGCCGGTCTGTGAGGAAGATGCAGGCAGAAAAGTTAGGTTGCCTTGATCCAAAGTTGGTGCTCTCGATGTTTGAGAGCGCTCAATACCAGCTGGTGTTTCCACTTCCAAATGAAATGATGACCTGCCAATCACACTGGCTGTTGTGGGTAAAGAGGTGGCAGGTCTGCGTCCAAAAACATGTGTGACTGCTGTCCCCCCACTCACAGAGGATGAAGAGGCCGCGGATGCACAAGATGGGACAGATGGTGGTTGGCCCGGCCAGCTAGGCCGCATTGTAGCACAGTGAGCTTCCCACTGCAACTTATGCTTCATATCCATGTGACGGTTCATGCATGAAGTACTCAAACTATGGATTTTTTGGCCTCTACTTAGCTTTTGGTGACAAATATTACAGATAACACGAGTTGGGTCATCCTTATCGATCTGAAAAAATGCCCAGGCTATGCAAGGCTTAGAGCCCATGCGACCTGAAGAGCCACTACGACTTGAGGTCAGAGGCAGAGTTGTGGTTGAGGATGCTGTTGTTGACCTGCTTCCAGTACTCCGTCTCTGTCCAGGAAGGCGCAACCTAACCTCGTCATCAATAGCATCTGTGACGCCCAGCTGCGCTTGGTATCACAGATCCTAGAAGAGTGCATTGATAGAATCCTCCACAAGAAGCCCCCATATACATTCACACATCTCCACCTTCCACCTCAGACCAGCAGAGGGAGCCCATTAGGGATATAAATAGGGAAGGTGGAGCTAGGCAGTTCAGTTCCTCTGAAGAATTCCTGCAGTAGAGAAGCCTAAGAGAGGTCAGTCTGTAGTGGAGTTCAGTCTAGTCTAGAGAACTCAGTTAATAGTTCAGCAGTGGAGCACGAGGCTCCTGCTAGCTAGATACAGGGATCTCAGTTAGAGCTTAAGGTGTGCCGGCGCCATAAGATCGGTGAAGCGCTGGAATCTGCAGTTAGTGTGAACAGCCTAGTGAGGGCCCGAGTAGGCCGAAGGCGAGTGGCGAGTTAGTACATAGGGGGCAGAGGAGTTAAACCAGCTCACCCCGAAGCATTTACCAGACACCGGATCCGAGCTTACCGGGATCTCTATGACCCAGTAAGGCATAACCGGAATCCCTGGAGAACTACAAGTCCCAGGATCGCTAAGGTGCTGATATGTAACAGAGCCAGGAGACGCTTAGGCCCCGCATACTAGGAGTGTGAACTCCAAGACAAGGCCCTACCACAAGGTCAGCCAGCGCAGGACAGAGACAAAGTTAGGCCTAGCTCCAGGCAGGACAGAAAATTACTACGCAGAGGCAAGAAACAGGAGGCCCTACACCCGCTCAATGGGGAGGATCCTGATATGCACCCTTCTCCCTACAGTGCTCCGGGATGTGACTGAATTTCCACCAGTAAAAGGTACTGAAGTGACTACCGTGTCCGTTCCCGTTCTTGCTCTGACCGAGCTGGGTCTAGACTGTCCTGCAATCCCCCCTGCATACACTTTTCTGAGGCCTAGCTCCACCTGTGGGGAGCTATACCATTGAGCTGCCTTATCACTGGCCTCAGTGGACTGCTGCAGTGCTGGTGCTTCTCACCAGATACCACAGGTGGCGTCACGAACTCTTATAAAATTAACAATTATCCACCCTTTTAAAGAGTGACCCCAGGGTACGGGCCTGGGAGCAGACTACCGCGACATCCACAAGGCCAGGCAAAGGCCGGAGTACCGAGTTATCCCCATCACCTGGGCTAGTCACATCCTCCTCCACCTCCTCTGCTGACCTCATCGACTGGCTGACTGTGGGTTGACAGTAAGTGGGATCTCCAACCTCGTCATCATCACCCTGTGTGTTCTCACACCCGTCATCCTCAGAGCCAACCTCTTCCAGCCCTGACCGAAAAGTCAAGTTGTCGCTTCAATCAGGTATTTGAGTCTCATCATCGTCTTCATCATTGTCTCCACCAACAGGAGTTACAGTTTGGGAATGAGGGTCTAAATTATGCTCAGAACCTTCTTCATCTCGTCCTGGATCCGACTCATAAAGATTCTGGGCATCAGTGCAGATCATTTCCTCGTCTGGATTAACATAAGCTCTGGAGCAGACCTCCGTTTCCCAGGCAGTAGTATGAGTAAACAGCTGTGCAGACTCAACCATCTGTGTTACCCCATACTCAGACGGGCAGCTGGAGACTTGGGAGCTGTGAGGAAGCAAGTGCGATTGGGGTGACTCCTCTGAGGACTGGAGTATTTGTGATGTTGAAGTTGAGGTGGAGGAGAGCCCACTTGAAGGAGCACTTGATATCCGTTGAAGCACCTGCTGTTTTTGTGCCTCATCTGGAATTTGTAACGATGGGCGTGTCCGTAAGAAAGGGATCGTATCACATTGTCCACGACGAAAAGAAGTAGACATCTTAGTTTGGCTGGAAGATGGTCTTTCTTCTGCAGATGTTACTCCCCCCCACCGCGGGGGGGGCTCGACCCACCAGCGGACAGGCACCAGTATTGGGAGAGGGGGGCTGGCCGTCAGGGTCCACCGCGGCTCTGGCACAAACCCGGCGACACGGAGGTCGCACTGGCAGGAACGGACTGGCCGTGTCGGCTTCGCACTCCAGCGTAGTCCTTCTGCCCGCTCGCGCCCGTAACCTCAAAGGGATGCGCAAGTGGCTTTTCTTCCCAGGGCTGTTCCCTGCCCAGCAGGAATGTGGGGGAGCTGATGTCGGCCATCCACTGTACTCCCTTACCTCCCTCGCCCTCTTTCCTTCTTCCGTTCTCCATCTAACCCCTCAGCTCTGTGGTGTCCACTCTCAACTCCAGCTCTCTCCTTCTCACAGGTGGACTACCACATGTATTCACACTGTGGTGAATCTTTTGGGCCCAGGCATAAGAAGTTGTCGAGGTAATGGATAATATGTGCCCCCTTAGAAATGTCCATTACAACCCATTCGAGGAAGCAACTAAACGCCTCAAATAGTGAGCAGGATCTGGACCACCCCATGGGCAAACAGCGATCTATATAGTATGCTCCTTCCCAGAAGCAGCCCAATAGGTGGACACTATTCGGAGGCACAGGTAGTAAGTTACCGGAACGCCGCATCAATGTCTGTTTTGGCCATTAGGGTGACCCTTCCCAACTTCTTGATCTGCCTGATTGCCTTGTCAAAGGATGTACAGTATATACTACTGTACTTGGTTCCGCGTCGATGTTGTCGTTTACGGACCTGCCCCTTGGATATGACAAATGGTGGATTAGTCCGAATATATTGGGTTCCGTTTTTGGCACAACTCATAACGGGGATACCACTACTTCTTGTAAGGAAAGTGTTCTGAATGGAACCGTCATTCTACCTAAAGATATTTCTTTTTTTAATTTTCTTGTCACGACGTCTGGGTGTTGGTAGGCTGATTTTAGATTTTTACTCCAGCCTTTCTTGATTTTAAAAGGGCATGACATGCCTATATCTGTGTCTCCCCCTCCTTTTACTCCTCCACCTCTTTTCTTTTCGCATGACTACATGTACTTGTCACTTTTACATGTGTTAGTTGTGTCTTCTGAGCAGTTTTTCAGATTTTGGACACCTTTGAAGTGTTTTCTATGTGTTTTCTATGTGTTTCTATGTGTTTTTGTTTGCCTGCCATTGGTTTTAACGGTGTTCGAAGGTGTTCGACGAACAGTTCGATGAACAGTTCGGCGAACATACAGGTGTTCGACGAACCGAACCGAACTCGAACACTACGGGGGTGGCTCAACACTACTGACGAGGGCCAACAGCCCGAAACACTGTGTCTGCAAATTGAGATTCTGATTTGGCTTTTATCCTAAGTCATATTGCATGACTCGTTAAAGGGTTGATTGTGACTTGTAGGATTGCTGCTTCCAATAGGCGGCGCTATAGAGTTCAAGTCCTCTTTTTCTATGAAGAGGCAATTTGCATTTTAAGGTGCGAGGAGCCATAGCGCTTTTCAAAAGCCTTTGTGCTATAAGTAATGTGAAAGCCCCTATATTTCCGTTGGCAGATGATGTACCTGAGTGGGGACTTGCGTTTTTGTGTGGATTGATTTGAAGCTTTTGCTAGGAACATTTTACATAACATTTTGGATCACATTTATTGGGCGCTCTACGCTAAGCATTTACAGTTGAAAGCAGAAGTTTACATACACTATATAAAAAGACTCATATGCATGTTTTTCTCAATATCTGACATGAAATCAGAATAAACCTTTCCAATTTTAAGTCAATTAGGATTACCATCATTTTTAATATTTGCCAAATGCCAGAATAATGAGAGAGAGAGAATGTTTTAAGGCATTTTTATTACTTACTGCAAAGTCAAAAGTTTACATACATTTCATTTGTATTTGGTACAAACTGAATGACTTGTGTCAAACGTTTGGGATATCCTTCCACAAGCTTCTCACAATAGTTGGTCGGAATTTGGGCCCATTCCTCCTGACAAAACTGGTCTAACTGATCCAGGTTTGTAGGTCGCCTTGCTCGCACCTGCTTTTTCAGTTTTACCCATAAATTTTCAATAGTATTGAGATCAGGGCTTTGTGATGGCCACTCCAAAACATTGACTTTGTTATCCTTAAGCCACTTTGTTACCATTTTGGGTCATTGTCCATTTGGAAGACCTATTTCCGCCCAGCTTCTGTCATCATCTTTACAAGGTCTTTTGTTCATATCCTTGGGTTAATATGCACATATCGGACCAAAGAACGTTCATCTCTGGGACATAGAACCTGTCTCCTTTCTGAGCGGTATGATGGCTGGACATGCCCATCTTGTTTGTATTTGCGTATAATTGTTTGTACAGATGCACGAGGCACCTTCAGGGATCATGAAATTGTACCCAAGGATATGCCAGACTTGTACAAGTCCACAATTCTCTTCCTGAAATCTTGGCTGATTTCTTTAGACTTTCCCATGATGCTACACAAAGAAGCAGTGTGTTTCAGGTGTGAATTAAAATACATCCACAGGTGTGTCTCTAATTAACTCAGATGTTGCCAAAAAAACAGAAGCTTCCAAACACATGAAATCATCATATGGGCAGTACAGAATTGTTTAAAGGCATAGTAATCTTAGTGTATGTAAACTTTTGACTGTGCAGTAAGCAATAAAAACACCTTAAAACATTCCCTCTCTCATTATTCTGGCATTTGGCAAATATTAAAAATTATGGTAATCCTAATTGACCTAAAACAGGAAAGGTTTATTCTGATTTCATGTCAGATATTGAGAAAAACATGCATATGTGTCTTTTTATATAGTGTATGTAAACTTCTGGTTTCAATTGTTTATCAGGGTTTCCATTTAATCTCCAAATGAGATGATTCAGATGAAACTCCCAAGGAATTCATTCACTATAATGAGGCAGCAGAGTTATTCTGGACTCCATCTGGCCTCTGTTCATCGGTGTCCTTTTCAGAATTGCAGAAAACTGTGGCCGACGGCACTTTTATGCACACTTAAAAAGACGGACACGTCGGGATCACTGGCCAGATGGCATCCACAGTGCCTCCATCTTCCTCATTATAGGGAATCTTACCCGGGGGTTCCATCAGAATCTTGTATTTCAGATATTTACATTCAAACCCCAGTGTAAGTGCTCGGCGCAGAGCGCAGGATAAATGTGAGCCAAGCCTAACTAAGATCTTTGGGAGACAGAATGAGCAAGTTAACAGCAGTTGAAGAATTGGTTTATTTATTTTTTACGCCTTTCCTCGTGTGGTATAAGTGATTAGATGACTTTATTGTTTGGGTCGGTGCGATTACAGCGATACCAGAGTTATAGCTGGTTTTTATGATTGGCAGCTGTCACACACCAAAAGACGCTTTTTATTGCAAAAACTTGTTTTTATATTGCCACATTTTGAGAGCTATAATTTTTCGATATTTCTGCCAACAGGGTCATGTGGTGGCTTGTTTTTTGAGGGACGAGTTGACGTTTTTATTGGTATCATTTTCGGGCATGTGACATTTTTTGATCGCTTTCTATTCTGATTTTTGGGAGGCAGAATGAACAAAAATCAGCATTTCAGGGATTGTTTTTTTGAGGTTTTTTAATGCTGTTCCGTGTGTGGTGAAATTAATTAGACAGCTTTATTCTTTGGGTCAGTACGTTTACAGCGATACCACATTTATATTGTTTTTTCATGTTTTGGCGCTTTTACACAATAAAAAATATTTTATAGAAAAAATAATTGTTTTTGCATCGTTTTACACTGAGAGCTATAACTTTTTATTTTCCTGCTTATGGAGCTGTATTGTTGCTTGTTTTTTGTGGGGCAAGATGACATTTTCAGAGATACAATTTTTATTTACATTCATCTTTTTGATTGTATTTTATTACACTTTTTGGTCAGCAGTATCATGATAAAGCATTGTTTTCTGAATAGATTTTTTGTTATTTTTTTTACGGTGTTCACTGAAAGGGTTAACTATTGGGACAGTTTTATAGGTCAGGTCGTTCAGGAAGCTGCAATACCAAATATGTGTACTTTTTTTTTGTACATTTGCTTGTTCATAAACAGTATTATAGTCGAAAAATAAGAAGAGTATAAATGAAAACTAAACCACTGCACTGGATGAATAAAACCTTGGAAAAATAGCCCCTTTAACATGCATATAAGCTCACAGCAAAACTATAAAAAGAACACATTGTAAATTGCACGTATCATTGCTTCATAAGCCATGTTGCAATTAATTTCTTGTCAACTCCAATTGTGAACTTATAAAATTAAATGCTCACTGACTTATCTGTGCTTCATAAATTTTGCAATCTTAATGCAGAATTAACTATTTCACCTGGATGATTTATCAGTCCTATTTTACACTTGTCTCTTGATAAACTGGACAGGCAGTAATAAATCTAGAAAATTATTTGTACTTCTCATTAAATGAAGATTATAAAGTCATAGATTTAGGTGTCTTTTCTACTTTCTGTAGGCTTGCTCCCTCTCAGGTGCCAGTGTCATCATTTTGTCTTTGATATTATTACATGTTAAACATAACTAGTGTCCGTATAATTAATTATGACAGTAATGGAGATTTATTAGAAAGTTGAAATGTAACTGTCAAAAATATTTACATTTTTCATGACTGTGCTCACATTAATTAAAATATTAATACTTCTAACCTAAAGTCAGGGCAACACAATAGCTCAGCCTTTAGCAAGCTGGTGTCCTAGGTTGTAATCCCACCAAGCACAAAATCTGCAAGGTGTTTGCATTTTTCCATTGTTTTTCCTCCAAGCACTCCGGTTTCCTCCCTCACTCCAAAGACATACTGATAGGGAATTCAGATTGTGAGCTCCAATGGAGACTGTGATGATGATGTCTGTTAAGCGCTGTGGAATATGATGGAGCTATATAAGTAAGTAAAATAAAAAATAAACAATTTTTAATTATTTAGCGGCATGCACTGTAATGATATATTTTTGCTAACGCAATAGGCTTTCAGCAATTTGGGAGGAACAAAAGTTGTAAAAACTTTGTAAGCTCAAAATGACCAAAGCTATTATAGTACTAGTGCATTCTGCTAACTAATAGTGTTGAGCCACCCCCGTAGTGTTCGAGTTCGGTTCGGTTCGTCGAACACCCGTGTGTTCGCCGAACTGTTCGTCGAACTGTTCGACGAACACCTTCGAACACCGTTAAAACCAATGGCAGGCAAACAAAAACACATAGAAACACATAGAAAACACCTTCAAAGGTGTCCAAAAGCTGACAAACTAACACATGGAAAAGTGACAAGTACATATAGTCATGCGAAAATAAAAGAGGTGGAGGAGTAAAAGGAGGGGGAGACACAGATATAGGCATGTCATGCCCTTCTAAAATCCAAAAAGTGAGAAGCCGACACGGCCAGTCCGCTCCTGCCCGTGCCACCTCCATGTCGCCGGGTTTGTGCAAGAGCAGCGGTGAACCCTGATGGCCAGCCCCCCTCTCCCAATACTGGTGCCTGTCCGCTGGTGGGTCGAGCGAGCCCCCCTGTGGTGGAGGCAGCTCTAAGCTTTTTAATTTAAATTGTCTCTCTAATTTGAATGAATACACTTTAAATCCATTTACAAGGATCTACTGGAGGGCAAGTCTCATGCCAGCAGCCACGTAATTCCAGCTCCAGTAGCGTCCACTAAAGCTGCTGCAGTTAAAAAGCTTTTATAAGGATCGAGCTCGGCTGTCCACCGCAAGGCATCCTACTGCCAGTCCCAGCCCCTATGCCTTGGGGTGCCTCCTGATGCTCTTCACTGAGTATCCCGTGGTCCCGAAGCATTTCCTTTGAAAAAATGAAGTGTCCAAACTACAGGTGGTGTAGCTTGCTTAACAGCCGGGATAATCCGCTGACTAGCAGACCCTGCTACTAGGCACAAAGTATTTCCTGGGCTAGATGCAGTTAAAAATTTGTAATTAGATACTCTCGTTGGATGCTGAGAAAGCATTCCATAGAGTCTCCTGGCACGCCATATATGATTCTCTTAAAAAGCTTGGGGTAGGGGTCTAGGGGACCCTTTTATAGCCAAAATCACGGCCCTGTATCGCAATACGTCACCTAGGCTGAAGATAAATGGAACTGTAGCACCCTGAGGGCTCGGTTGCTACAGAGGTATTGCACCTCACCCAGAGGTGTGATATCTCACTCTCAGGTAAGGATGTAGTGTGGATCAGGACCCGACACCTGCATGCATTACACCACATTGCCGTGGGGCAGGGCGACCAATATGCCCCTGAGATGGGCACGACAGTCCCTGTCCCTGGCTGGAGTGGGGGGAGGGAACACTGAGGAAGGGGAACCCTGTAGTGCAGGAGCAGGGAGGAAGCAGTTCCTGGGTGCATTGAGAAGGGAGTATAAAAGGTGGGCACCATCTTAGTTCAGTGCAGAGAAGTCTGAGCAGAAGTGGCAGGGAGCAGGGGCTCTGCATGAGCTCTGCTCCGGAGGCGGGCCTAGTAACAGAGGCCCAGGCCTGGAAGAGGGAGAAGGAAGGAAGAGGAGCGGAGAAGGCTCCAGGAACGAGGAACGAAGGGATCTCAGGGGTGCGGACGGGCGAGTCGCCACCGCACGCCAGAATCCACCTGCGTGGAGGGGTCAGGCCAAAGGGGTAGACCGGTCCCCGAAACTAGTGGAGGCAGGAAACGACCCTCAGCTAGAAACAGGAGGCTGTGACATTTTATGTGGCGCAGCCCCTCGCTACAACCGCTAGGAAGGCACCACATAGGGTCAGGGAAACTGGCGCCAAGTTTACCAAGAGGAGGCCCGAGGCAGCCGGACAGAAGGGTTGGTAAGAAAGGCCAGACAAAGGACACACAAAGGGGGTCCTGTGAAGCGCTCCAAAGTTATCTGGGAGTTGTCTGAGCCCCTCAAATGGTGAGCACAGTACGACGTGGGCAGCCGTTACCTGCAGACGTGGTCTGGATAATAAGAACTGTGAGTAAAGGCCCTGGACTGCATCACTGACTCCGTGTCATTACTGCTGCTGCCCTGCACCATCACCCCCATCCTCCGCATACACTGCCCTGAGGCTATACTCCTCCCGTGGGGAGATATGCTACGCTCTGCTGCACCCACAACACCAGCCTCAGCGGTCTGCCCTGGAGCGGCGGTTCACTCTGACCGCAATCCACGGGTGGCGTAGTCGGACATTTAAACATCAAAACCACATAAATAGTTCCGCCACTGGTTTGACCGCCCTGAGCCACGGAACCGGGTTGCCGCCACGGAGACTACAACCACCAGCATCCACCAAAAAGGGTCCGGCTCCGGGTGTCCCAAGGCCCAGGGGGCGCGTCAGAACATTTTCATCACCTTTCACAATCACCAATGGGACAAGGCAGGGATTTTCTCTGTCCCCTCTCTTATACATCCTAGTGACGGAGCACCTGCTCTCATCAATTCGCCATAACCCCAATATTAGGTGGATTGAGGTGGGAGGCACCGAGTACAAGTGCTCTCTATTTGCTGATGATGTCCTAGTATATATCACTCAATCACATATATCCATCCCTGCTGTTATGGCTGAAATAGATCACTTTGTTACATGGTCAAATTTTAAAATCAATGCAGCGAAGTCTGAGGCCCTCGATGTCTCCCTCCCCAAATCCATATAGGATTCCATCCAGTCCAACTTTCCCTTTGCCTGGCCCTCACAGGGTATCAAATACTTAGGAATTCCTATTCATAGAGACCTCTCCCATCTATGTTATCTTAATTTTGGGCCCTTTATTGAACAACTCCATACAGACCACGGTTGGCAAGTTAGAACTGTAAGATTCACTACGTGAACCACTGGTTTTTTTTGGAAAAGCACATGTACACTGTGTTCCAAATTATTATGCAAAAAGTGTTTAGGAGTGATAAGGGAAGAATTTGTTTGTTTGTCAGTTAAACTCATTGATGGTGATGTGTGTCAGGGCTCTTTATATCACTGTAAGCAATTGCAGACACCAGTGCTAATTAGTTTGTCAGGTGTGTCCAATGAAAGGCAAGACTACTTAAGAAGGCTCTCTAACATTATTCAGCAGCCTACATTTTCTGCCAAAATGGGAAAGAAAAAGGATGTGTCGGCTGCTGAGAAGCAACAAATTGTGGAGTGTTTAGGTCAAGGCATGACTACAATCAACATTGTGCGATGATCAGGATGAAGTGTCTTGGCAATCAAGAAGTATGTAGCTGATTCACAGTACACACGTGTGCGTGCTGATAAGGGCAAATTGAGGACTCTTTCCCACAGGCAATTACGTCAGGTTGAAAGAGCAGCGGCAAAAAAGCCTTGTCATAGCAGCAGACAAGTTTTTGAAGCTGCTTGTGCCTCCAACGTCCCCCGAACAACAAGATGCAGGGTCCTTCAGAGGTTTGCAGCTGTGCATACGCCATCCTGTCGACCTCCTCTATCCACTTCACACAAGCAGAAACGGCTCCAGTGGGCCAAACATTACATGAAGACTGATTTCCAAACTGTTTTGTTCACGGATGAGTGCCGTGCAGCGCTCGATGGTCCAGATGGATGGAGTGGAGGATGGCTGGTTGATGGACACCCCACACAAACACGGCTACAGCGCCAACAAGGAGGAGGTGGAGTAATGTTTTGGGCTGGAATCATGGGGAGAGAGATTGTCGGCCCCTTTAGGATCCCTGAAGGCGCTAAAGATGAACTCCATAATGTATGTGGATTTTCTCAAACAGCACTTCCTGCCATGGTTCAAGAAGAAGAACCGTGTATTTCACAGCAAGATCATTTTTCTGCATGATAATGCACCATCTCATGCTGCACATAAAACATCTGCATCTCTGGCTGACATGGGCATAAAAGGGGACAAACTTATGGTGTGACCTCCATGCTCCCCTGACCTCTACCCCATTCAGAACCTTTGGAGCATCATTAAAAGGAGTGTCTATGATGGCGGGAGGCAGTTCACATCTAAGCAACAGCTCTGGGAGGGTATTCTGTCCTCATGCAAAACAATTGAAGCAGAAACCATCCAAAACCTGACAAATTCAATGGACGAGAGAGTTCAGAAGCTCCTTTCGAACAAGGGGTCCTATGTGAAAATGTAACATCACCTAGAATAAAGTTTTGAGTTGAAAACTGTTTGATTTCAGTTTCTAACAACCTGCTAATGCTTATAATTTCAAAAATGACCATTTTTTTGGTCTTTATTAAAATGAAAAGGTTGATCGAAAAGTTTGGGGGATCTAAGAGTGTGGCAACCCAGTAGTCATGATTACTTCGAATTCTGACAATATGAGGGTCATGCTGCAGGTAGTGCAGCAAGAAGGCACTTATGTGTCTTGCGCATCTCGGAGCCCCAAAATTATTTTCCGGGCTAGATGCAGCTAAAAATTATTTTTAATTTTAAATCTGGTGGAGCTTATTATAGATGGCCTAATAGGATCAGTGCTGCACACTGCTACAAAGTCCAAATTATTTTCCAGTCAAGATACAGATAAACATGATTAGTAATTTGAAAGCTTAAAACGGTTGGTAGGGTGATTTTAAACAATCATCAAGCTTTTACTCTCCCCAGGATGACACAGGGGTAGAAAAGTCGTTTCGGATCCATGATTTGTTCATCTTTATGAACGTGAGTCTGTCTACATTATCAGTGGAGAGCCGCGTGCGCTTATCTGTCAGCACACCACCAGCAGCGCTGAACACACGTTCAGACAGAACGCTGGCTGCGGGGCATGACAAGATCTCCAAGGCGTAAGTGGCTAGCTCCGGCCATTTATCCAGATTGGAAGCCCAAAAAGAGCAAGGGTCCAGTGACACAGTCGTGGCTTCAATGTTTACTTGGAGATACTCCTGTACCATCGTCTCTAGGCGTTGACTATGTGTCAGACTTCTTGTCTCCTGTGGCCTTGCAAAGGATGGGCTAAAAAGGTGGTGAAATGATTCCGCAAAATTGATGTTACCACCAGATACTGTGGTTCTGTTACGGTTTGAGTGCTGAACACTTGACGGTCCCACGGTTGGCAAGTTGGAACTGTGAGATTCACTACGTGCACCACTGGTATTTTGTGGAAAAGCACATGTAAGATTCTGCAACAGTCTCTGCTGATACTCCTGCATGCGTGCATCCCTTTCTATGGCAGGAATAATTTCTGCAAATTTACTTTTGTACCGGGGATCTAACAGTGTGGCAACCCAGTAGTCAGGATTATTTCTAATTCTCACAATTCGAGGGTCATGTTGCAGGTAGTGCAGCAAGAAGGCACTCATGTGTGTTGCGCATCCAGGAGCACCAAGTCCCTGTTGTGTTGGTGGCGAGGTAACAATCATGCTTCCTTCCTCTGTCCTCTCCCCCCAAACTCGCACAACAGAAATGTGATCAAGGTCTCCCTCATCTGATGAGTCTTCCATCAGTTCGTCCTCCACTTCTTCCTGGGCTCCTGCACCTTCCTCACTAGTTTGGCTGCTACCATGCGCCCTGGTAAAACCATCTCCCCCACCCTCACATGCCTGCCGCCTTGGTGCTGCCGACCGTCTGGACCTTGCAGATGTTAGCCCTTCCGCATACAACTCCTCCTCCTCTACTTCCTCCACCTCCTCTTGTGCCACCACCTGACTCCGAATTCTGTTTAACATGTGCTCCAGCATGTAAATCACTGGAATAGTCAGGCTGATAATGGCATCGTCAGCACTAAACATCTTCGTCGCCATTTCAAAACTGTGCAGAAGGGTGCATAGGTCCCTGATCTGAGACCACTCCTCCAGCGTGATTTGCCCCACCTCTGAATCTCGTTGGCCCAGGCTATACGTCAGAACGTATTGCACCAGGGCTTGTCGGTGCTGCCACAGTCGCTGCAACATGTGCAGAGTTGAATTCCACCGGGTAGGCACATCGCATTTTAGCCGGTGAAGTGGCAGGCCCAACGACTTCTGTAGAGATGTAAGTCGCTGAGCTGCGGGATGCGAACGGCGGAAGTGAGCACACAGCGACCGTGCCCTCTGCAGAAGGCCATCTAGTCTGGGATAGTGGGCTAAAAATTGCTGGACAACCAGGTTAAACACGTGAGCCATACAAGGCACGTGTGTGACATTGCCCCGGCGAAGGGCCGCACCCAGGTTTGCAGCATTGTCGCACACGGCCTTCCCTGGTTTCAGGTCCAGTGGAGACAACCATTCATGAAATTGGTTCTCCAGAGCTGACCACAACTCCTCAGCTGTGTGACTCACATTTCCCAGACATTTCAATGTAAAAACCGCCTGATGACGTTGAGCCCTACTGCCAGCATAGTAAGGAGGTGTGCAGGATCCCTTCTGCGCAGTTAGAAAGCTTGTGGCATGACCAGACAGGCTTTGGGTGCAGGTGGAAGACCGAGAGGAGGTTGAGGAGGCAGAAGCAGTGGAGGAACTTTGACATAAAGAGGATTGACGCACAACTCGTGGGGACGGCAAGACTTGGACAGCAGCCCCTTGTCCTGCTGTCACCATAGTTACCCAGTGCCCAGTCAGCGACATGTAATGCCCCTGTCCATGCCTACTCGTCCAAGTGTCTGTGGTGAAATGCACCCTGTCACACACAGAGTTTCTCAAAGAAGCGGTGATGTTGTGTGCGACATGCTGGTGGAGCGCAGGCACACCTTTCTTTGAGAAGTAGTGCCGACTGGGCATCTGGTACTGGGGCACTGCGACGGACATAAGGTCTCGAAAATCCTCTGTGTCCACCAGGCGGAAAGGCAGCATTTCTGTAGCCAAGAGCTTGCAGATGGTGAAATTCAACCTCTTAGCTTTCTCATGGCTAGGAGGAAATGGTCTTTTACTTGTCCACATCTGAGGGACCGAGGGCTGGCTATTGTGCTTAGACGGGGTTGATAAGGGTGTCCCCGGCAAACTGCCGGTCTGTGAGGAAGATGCAGGCGGACATGTTAGGTTGCCTTGATCCAAAGGTGGTGCTATCGATGTCGGACAGCGCTCAACACCAGCTGCTGTTACCACCTCCAAAGAAAATGATGACCTGCCAATCACGCTGGCTGTTGCGGGTAAAGAGGTGGCAGGTCTGCGCCCAAAAACAGGTGTGACTGCTGTCCCCCCAGTCACAGAGGATGAAGAGGCCGCGGATGCACAAGATATGGCAGACGGTGGTTGGCCCGGCCGGCTAGGCCGCATTGTAGCACACTGAGCTTCCCACTGCAACTTATGCTTCATGTCCATGTACCGGTTCATGCATGAAGTACTCAAACTATGTATTTTTTGGCCTCTACTTAGCTTTTGCTGACAAATGTTACAGATAACACGAGTTGGGTCATCTTTATCGATCTGAAAAAATTCCCAGGCTATGCAAGGCTTAGCACCCATGCGACCTGAAGAGCCACCACGACTTGTGGTGAGAGGCAGAGTTGTGTTTGAGGATGCAGTTGTTGACGTGCTTTCAGTACTACGTCTCTTTCCAGGAAGGCGCAACCTGACCTCGTCGTCACTAGCATCTTCCTCCACCTCCTCTGCTGACCTCATCTCTTGGCTGACTGTGGGTTGACAGTAAGTGGGATCTCCAACCTCATCATCATCACCCTGTGTGTTATCACACCCGTCGTCCTCAGAGCCAACCTGTTCCTGCCCTAACAAAAAATTAAAGTTGTCGCTCCAATCAGGTATTTGAGTCTTATCATCGTCTTCCTCATTGTCTCCACCATCAGGAGTTACAGTTTGGGAATGAGGGTCTACATTATGGTCAGAACCTTCTGCGTCTGGTCCTGGATCCGACTCATAAAGATTCTGGGCATCAGTGCAGATCATTTCCTCGTCTGGATTCACAGAAGCGCTGGAGTCGACCTCTGATTCCCAGGCTATAGTATGAGTAAACAGCTCTGCAGACTCAACCATCTGTTCTACCTCATACTCAGACGGGCAGCTGGAGATTTGGGAGCTGTGAGGAAGCAAATGCGATTTGGGTGACACCTTTGAGGACTGGAGTATTTGTGATGTTGAAGTTGATGTGGAGGAGAGCCCACTTAAAGGAGCACTTGATATCTGTTGAAGCACCTGCTGTTTTTGTGCCTCATCTGGAATTTGTAGCGATTGACGTGGCCGTAAGAAAGGGATCTTATCACATTGTCCGCTAAAAGAAGTAGACATTTTAGTTTGGCTGGAAGATGGTCTTTCTTCTGCAGATGTTACTGTTGCTTTAACACCTACCCCACGGACACAACCTTTTTTCCCCTTCCCAACACGCTTATTCCCCTTTCCACCAGCAGCAGGCCTTTTTCCACTCATTTTGGTGGTTAACTAATTCACAACTCTGGAGTTGTTTGCACAAGAAAACAATGGATGGTAACCGAGCAGAGCTGAGTGGCCAAACTGTGGTATTAGGCCAAAACTATTGGCTGGGTTAGATGCAGAAAAAAATATATTCAGTTTGCAACCTGATGGAGGTCAGTATAGATGGACTAATACAACAAGTCCCACACACAGCTAGAAGCCCAAATATTTTTTCAGAGGTACTGTAGATGCAGATACAAATTATTTTTAATTTGCAACCTGATGGAGGTCAGTATAGATGGACTAATACAAGAAGTCCCACACACAGCTAGAAGCCCAAATATTTTTTCAGAGGTAGATGCAGAAAAAAATATATTCAGTTTGCAACCTGATGGAGGTCAGTATAGATGGACTAATACAACAAGTCCCACACACAGCTAGAAGCCCAAATATTTTTTCAGAGGTACTGTAGATGCAGATACAAATTATTTTTAATTTGCAACCTGATGGAGGTCAGTATGGATGGACTAATACAACAAGTCCCACACACAGCTTGAAGCCCAAATATTTTTTCAGAGGTACTGTAGATGCAGATAAAAATTATTTTTAATTTGCAACCTGATGGAGGTCAGTATAGATGGACTAATAGAGAAAGTCCGACACACTGCTAGAAGGCCAAATATTTTTTCAGAGCTAGATGCAGAAAAAAATTATATTCAGTTTGCAACCTGATGGAGGTCAGTATAGATGGATTAATAGAACAAGACCCACACACAGCTAGAAGCCCAATATTTTTTCAGAGGTAGATGCAGAAAAAAATATATTCAGTTTGCAACCTGATGGAGGTCAGTATAGATGGACTAATACAACAAGTCCCACACACAGCTAGAAGCCCAAATATTTTTTCCGAGGTACTGTAGATGCAGATACAAATTATTTTTAATTTGCAACCTGATGGAGGTCAGTATAGATGGACTAATACAACAAGTCCCACACACAGCTAGAAGCCCAAATATTTTTTCAGAGGTAGATGCAGAAAAAAATATATTCAGTTTGCAACCTGATGGAGGTCAGTATAGATGGACTAATACAACAAGTCCCACACACAGCTAGAAGCCCAAATATTTTTTCAGAGGTACTGTAGATGCAGATACAAATTATTTTTAATTTGCAACCTGATGGAGGTCAGTATAGATGGACTAATACAACAAGTCCCACACACAGCTAGAAGCACAAAAATTTTTTCAGAGGTACTGTAGATGCAGATAAAAATTATTTTTAATTTGCAACCTGATGGAGGTCAGTATAGATGGACTAATAGAGAAAGTCCGACATACTGCTAGAAGGCCAAATATTATTTCAGAGCTAGATGCAGAAAAAAATTATATTCAGTTTGCAACCTGATGGAGGTCAGTATAGATGGACTAATACAACAAGTCCCACACACAGCTAGAAGCCCAAATATTTTTTCAGAGGTACTGTAGATGCAGATAAAAATTATTTTTAATTTGCAACCTGATGGAGGTCAGTATAGATGGACTAATACAACAAGTCCCACACACAGCTAGAAGCCCAAATATTTTTTCAGAGGTACTGTAGATGCAGATACAAATTATTTTTAATTTGCAACCTGATGGAGGTCAGTATAGATGGACTAATACAACAAGTCCCACACACAGCCAGAAGCCCAAATATTTTTTCAGAGGTAGATGCAGAAAAAAATATATTCAGTTTGCAACATGATGGAGGTCAGTATAGATGGACTAATACAACAAGTCCCACACACAGCTAGAAGTCCAATATTTTTTCAGAGGTAGATGCAGAAAAAAATATATTCAGTTTGCAACCTGATGGAGGTCAGTATAGATGGACTAATACAACAAGTCCCACACACAGCTAGAAGCCCAAATATTTTTTCAGAGGTACTGTAGATGCAGATACAAATTATTTTTAATTTGCAACCTGATGGAGGTCAGTATAGATGGACTAATACAACAAGTCCCACACACAGCTAGAAGCCCAAATATTTTTTCAGAGGTACTGTAGATGCAGATAAAAATTATTTTTAATTTGCAACCTGATGGAGGTCAGTATAGATGGACTAATAGAGAAAGTCCGACACACTGCTAGAAGGCCAAATATTTTTTCAGAGCTAGATGCAGAAAAAAATTATATTCAGTTTGCAACCTGATGGAGGTCAGTATAGATGGATTAATAGAACAAGACCCACACACAGCTAGAAGCCCAATATTTTTTCAGAGGTAGATGCAGAAAAAAATATATTCAGTTTGCAACCTGATGGAGGTCAGTATAGATGGACTAATACAACAAGTCCCACACACAGCTAGAAGCCCAAATATTTTTTCAGAGGTACTGTAGATGCAGATAAAAATTATTTTTAATTTGCAACCTGATGGAGGTCAGTATAGATGGACTAATACAACAAGTCCCACACACAGCTAGAAGCCCAAATATTTTTTCAGAGGTACTGTAGACGCAGATACAAATTATTTTTAATTTGCAACCTGATGGAGGTCAGTATAGATGGACTAATACAACAAGTCCCACACACAGCTAGAAGCCCAAATATTTTTTCAGAGGTAGATGCAGAAAAAAATATATTCAGTTTGCAACCTGATGGAGGTCAGTATAGATGGACTAATACAACAAGTCCCACACACAGCTAGAAGCCCAAATATTTTTTCAGAGGTACTGTAGATGCAGATACAAATTATTTTTAATTTGCAACCTGATGGAGGTCAGTATAGATGGACAAATACAACAAGTCCCACACACAGCTAGAAGCCCAAATATTTTTTCAGAGGTACTGTAGATGCAGATAAAAATTATTTTTAATTTGCAACCTGATGGAGGTCAGTATAGATGGACTAATAGAGAAAGTCCGACACACTGCTAGAAGGCCAAATATTTTTTCAGAGCTAGATGCAGATAAAAATTATATTCAGTTTGCAACCTGATGGAGGTCAGTATAGATGGATTAATAGAACAAGACCCACACACAGCTAGAAGCCCAAATATTTTTTGAGAGGTAGATGCAGAAAAAAATATATTCAGTTTGCAACCTGATGGAGGTCAGTATAGATGGACTAATAGAATGATGCTATGCCCAAAAGATTTTACTTCACTATGTGCAGTAAAAAAATTGGTATTCTGTACACAGGTGGTATATCTTGCAGCACAGATAGGCTACTCCACTGACTAACACACTCTGCAATAGGCCAAAAAGGATTAGCTTTGCTAGATTCAGCCAAATGCTGTGAAAAAAACTTGCACAGCACTGGCACAGACCTGCCTGGCAAAAACTGATAGGAACTGATGTAACCTAGTCCTGAAAAGGACTCCAATTACAATTAGTCTTTACTCCCACAACCTATCTATTTAAGAGCACAGACCTCCCTGATAAAAGTCGTAGGAAATGCTGTAACCTAGTCCTTAAAAGGACTGCAATCACAACTATTCCCTACTCCCAAGCTATCTGTATATTTGTGCGAAAATTGGCTTGAAATTAACAAGGTATTCCGCACACAGCAACAGCGGTGCCGTCTAACACGCAGCTGCAGCAGTGAGAAAATGGTGGCGACGGGGAAAATGGCTTGGTCTTATAGGGCAAGGACATGTGACATACACTGCCAATGACACATGCCCTTGCTTGTGTGAAAAAAAGCACTTCGCTCCGTGTGTGCGCTGCTGATAGGCTGACAGATTGCACCTCCCCACTGCAAATGCGGGAAAGAGAAAAAAAAATGGAGATCTTCATTGTTCCTGCAGAGATCCATCCCCTGCCCCTCCCCCCACCCCGCTGTACACTCAAACTGCGTATTAACATTAATTTTCATCATTACTGAGAAAAAATCCAGTTATGATTTTGGTGCACGAACAGTTATCGAACATAACCTCGAACAGCCGAATTTTTATCAAATTGTTCGTGTTCGCCGAACGGCTCGAACACCGCCCAAAACAGCTCGAATTTGAGATTGGCGAACAGTTCGAGTAGAACAACGCTCATCTCTACTAACTAACAACCATAAAACCATGAAATGACATATCCAAAAAGATTTTATCTGTACTGTGCTCCTGGAAAGAGGTTATTATAATTGCCTCAAAATATATCTAGCACAGATGAGTCAAAGTCAGTATTGTCCCCTAATTATATCTGAACTATATGAAAGGAAATGTGTGGGGTGTAGCATTGTTGTGATATTTATTTTCACATTCTCTTATTTGTTGTTAGGCTAGGTTCACACTACTTTTAGGAACCATGTTCAGTGTATGCATCTAACATGCTTACAAAACTCTAATGAGCCAGACACATGTCATAAAATGTTTATTTTAATTTGGCATATGTTGCTACAATATGACTATGTTATTAATTACAATTATATGCAAAAAAATATATTTTTTTATTTATTTTTTTTACAACGGGAAGCAACAACTGCGTGAACATTAGAGATGAGTGAGTTTATTTGAAGAAAAGTGAATTTTCCTAATTTTTTTAAAAAAATATGGAGTTGTATGAATCTGAAGTTTTTGCAATTTGCTCTGTGCTAAATCAACAAAATTGTAGCTGGCATGTACCATTTAGATGGATCGTAGAGGATCAAGGAAGGGTTCAAATAAAAATGTATTACTTCACTGTTCACCTGTATTGCCACCTGCCGTTCTATAATCCTCATAGTTTGGCCTCTTCTTTTTGATATTCCTGACATATCTCTTGGCCAGCTTCACTCGACATCAGGACATTTAGCGCAACTAATCATCAGAAGTATTGGTTCATTGATGTCACTCGTGACATTGTGGCACACATTGTGAAATCATGAGTGATGCTACAACATCCATCTGTTAGGAATCGTGATTCCGTGCTCCCACCTGGGAATGGAGCAGGTCGGGTACTGCGCTACTCCGGTTGCAAGCGCCACCATTGTCCTGACCCTGAAGGCAGAGTTACCACGCACGCAGGGCATCTTTCTCAATCTTATGGAGCAGTGCTTTCTGGTGTTGTCCAATGTGTGCGGACGTGGGACGTCGTGTCTATCACTGATTTCCCTGATTGCCAGGCAAGCAGACCTAGAAAAATCTAAATTCATCTGTTAGTGTGGATTTTCATGGGAGTTATTCTCTGCCAACTGAAATTCACTTTTTATGTTCTGTGGATTCTTCAGACTACAGAGCAGAATAAATGTAAGATGCAAAATATTTAAAAAAAATACTTATATTTATCTTAACACAAACCTTTGCAGCCCCTCTACTCCTCACTGTCACATCTCTGGTCCTCGTTGCATCCTCGTATCACTGCCATGGGTTTGAATTCTTTGGCCTCTTCACGCTAGGCTGCAACTTCTGGCTCTGACACACCCCTTCTGAGGAACATTGGCCAAAACGCGAGTCAAGGGGTGACACTGACGTCCTAGGTAATCCAACTTTTTATTATGCTCTGTCCAATATGATCAGCTGTGCTATGCTGTATGGCCATGAGGTTTTCTTGGGGTCACCTGTTTACTTTATACCATTATGTTTCAATTCACAGATCAGATGTACCGATTCTTGTGATTCTTGTGAATTATACTCTTGGCTAAACTCTTGGGCTAACTGCATGTAAAGCATGGATCATGTAGATATTGAAATTAGTTCATAACAATTATTTACGCAAACTTTAAAATTACCTTCTTGATTCTGCTCTGTATGCAATACACACCGATGAGATACTCCAACAATCTCCAGCATTTATTTTTCCCTGTCTACCTGCCAAGCAGACTACCCCTCTGCTGCACATTGCACTTTTTGCAATTTGCACTTTTTGCAATTTGCACTTTCTAGGAATCTACCTAATTTTTGTTGATCTATGCACTTTATATATTTATCATGTATGCAATAACCTTACCACTTATCTGTTATGATGTATTGATCAAAATATATTGTCTAGCTATTGCTATCACTTTTGAACACTTTAGATGAGGATAAACTTCATGTGCATAATGATGATAACAAATCATTTTTTGGCTCTATTATAATTATTCTTTCACACACTTCTTGTGTTGTGTGATACTGGTCATATTGCTCAGTCCTGGACACATTTCTCCTCAGTGTTTATCATTTTTGTTCACTATACTGGCATTTCCTTGTTTTATGTGGTTTTACCATTTTTTATGTCCATAAGATATATTCATTTAATCTTGATAGTTTTGGAGGACCTTTTATTTCTTTGTAGGTTTCGTATTGCTCAAGGGCCTCAGTAATATTTCCTAGGGTTTTTTTAGGCTTATCTGATTGGGTCTTGTGCAAGCGCACATAATGTCACAATGTCATAATGTCACAACGTTCAGCATAATTTTGCACAAGTGCACAACGGACCTCATCAGAGCCGGAAGTCCTGGCATAGCATGAAGAAGACCAGGGTTCTCAGCATTTATAGCGGTGATAAGAAAATGCACAGAGAATCTAAAAAATCATGTAAGATAGCAAAAGATGTACAATATATCAAAATATGTTATCAACAGCTAACCAGACAGGATATCAAAAGATGCACAATAAAAATAAATCTGTATTATACTCAACCTCCATGTCTGGGATAGCCTCCTGAAATATAGCAGGACCAGACTGACATGAGTAGACTTGTTAATGTATCTTGCTGACTCATTTGGACTCAACAGTTCTTTGTGTTATCCTAACTTTTATATTCCCCTTCTAGCCCTCTGATCTCTCTGGGCAGAAAATCTAAGATGGGTATAGAAATTTCTATAATCAAAACAAATGTCTGTGTGGTATACAAGTCCTAAAGTAACAAATATAGAATGTGACCTTGTACCAAGTATTTCGTTATACATCACTTCTCAAAGATAAAATCAAAGCTGAAACTAAGACTATTAAAATTTTAGAATCAATCTAAACCATCAAATTAACCATTTCAAAAACCCTGTATTATCTGAGTTTGCACATATACTGTACACCTTCTTCAAGGTCCACTACTTCTTACAAACATACAGTTAGGTCTACAAATATTTGGACAGTGACACAGGTTTGGGTATTTTAGCTGTTTACAAAACATATTCAAAATACAGTTATAGAATCAATATAAACATACTGACCCTAAGAATAAAGCTGCCTTTTCAATTTTACCACACGCAGAACGTCATAAGAAAAAACCTAAAAAAACTATTTCTGAATTGTTGGTTTTTGTTTATTCTGCCTCCCAAAAATCAGAATAGAAAGCAATCAGAAAATGTCATGTGTCCAAAAATGGTACCAATAAAAATGTCAATTTGTCCCGCAAAAAACAAGCCATAACATGACTCTGTCGGCTGAAATATGGAAAAATTATAGCTCTCAAAATATGGCGATGCAAAACTAGTCTTTGCAAAAAAAAAAGCGTCTTTTAGTGTATGACAGCTGTCAATCATAAAAACCCGATATGAATCTGGTATCGCTGTAATCGCACCGACCCAAAGAATAAAGTCGTCTAATCACTTATACCGCACGAGGAACAGAGTAAAAAATAAACTCTAGCGTTAGGGTTATGCTAGGGTTAGGGTTGTGCTAGGGTTAGGGTTAGGGTTGTGTTCAGGTTAGGGTTGTGCTAGGGTTAGAGTTAGGGTTGTGCTAGGGTTAGGGTTGTGTTAGGATTAGGGTTGTGTTAGGGTTGAACTAGGGTTAGGGTTGTGTTAGGATTGTGCTAGGGTTAGGGTTGTGCTATGATTAGGGTTATGCTAAGGTTAGGGTTGTGCTAGGGTTAGGGTTGTGCTAGGGTTAGAGTTGTGCTAGAATTAGGGTTGTGTTAGGGTTGGGGTTGGGATTTTTTCAAAAGCAAAGAAAAAAAATGATGACGACATGACGACCAGTGTTGAGTGCATGTGCTCACTACTTGAGTTTGCATCGGGGGCTCGGGTATGCACCGAGTATCGCAGGTGCTCGAGTGACATGCCTGAGTCTCCGTTCCATATGCTTTGTGGCCAAAAAAAGTTGCATGGATTGCCTGCCATGCACGAATGATCCCCGCATGGTTTTTTTTGGGGTGTCACTCGAGCACCCACAATACTGAGTGCATTCCCGAGTACCCGATGCAAACTCAAGAAGCGAGCACTTGCGCACAAGACTAGTGACAACTTATCCAATATGATGACCTAATGTTATCAAATTCTGTGTTGTACCTCTGTGTTCAAAATGTTCACTATATGCCTTGATAAAATCCTTGAGGGGTCTAGTTTCCAAAATGGAGTCACTTTTGGGGGGTTTCCACTATTTAGGTGCATCGCGGGCTCTCCAAACATAACATGGTGTCCGCTCTCAATTCCAGCCAATTTTGCGTTCAAAAAGTTACACAGTGCTCTTTCCCTTCTGAACCCTGCCGCGCGCCCAAACAGTGTATTTTCCCCACATATAGGATATCAGCGTACTCAGGAGAAATTGCACAAAAGTTTTGTAGTCCATTTTCTCCTCTTATCTTTGTTAAAATAAAAAAATTGGGGCTAAAACATCATTTTTATGGAAAAACTTTGATTTTTTTATTTTCCCAGCTCCATGTTATAAACTTCTGTGAAGCACCTGGGTGTTCAAGGTGCTCACCACACATCTAGATAAGTTCCCTGAGGGGTCTAGTTTCCATAATGGTATCACTTGTGGGGGGTTTCTACTGTTTAGGTGCATCAGGGGCTCTCAAAGCGCAACATGGCGTCTGCTAATTATTCAAGCAAATTTTACATTCAAAAAATGAAACGGTGCTCCTTCCCTTCCAAACCCTGCCATGCACCCAAACAGTTTTTTTTCCCACATATAGGTAGTTGGCTTACTCAGGAGAAATTGCAAAATAAATGGTATGGTGCAATTTTTCCTGTTACCCTTATGAAAATGCAAAATTTGGGGCTGAAAAACATTTTTGTGGGAAAAATGGGAAAATTTTATTTTTACGGCTCATTGTTATAAACTTCTGTGACGCATCTGGGGGTTCAAGGTGCTCACCACACATCTAGTTACATTCCCTGAGGGGTCTAGTTTCCAAAATGGTGTCACTTGTGGGGGGTTTCCACTGTTTGGGCACATCAGGGGCTCTCCAAACGCAACATGGCATCCGCTAATTATTCAAGCAAATTTTACATTCAAAAAGTCAAATGGCGCTCCTTCCCTTCCGAACCCTGCCGTGTGCCCAAACAGTGTTTTTATCCTGCATATTGGGTATTGGCGTGCTCAGGAGAAATTGCACATCAAATTTTGAGGTCCATTTATTCCTGTTACCCTTGCAAAAATAAAAAAAATGGGGTCTAAAGTAACATTTTTGTGAAAAAAGATAAATGTTAATTTTTTTCTTCCACATTCCAAAAATTCCTGTGAAGCATGTGAAAGGTTAATAAACTTCTTGATTGTGGTTTTGAGCACCTTGAGTGATGCAGTTTTTAGAATGGTGTCACTTTTGGGTATTTTCTGTCATTAAGGCCCCTCAAAGACACTTCAAATGTGATGTGATCCCTAAAAAAAAAGGTTTTGTCAATTTTGTTGGAAAAATGAGAAATCGCTGGTGAACTTTTAACCCTTATAATTTCCTAAAAAAAAAAATTTTGGTTCCAAAATTGTGCTGATGTAAAGTAGACATGTGGGAAATGTTATTTATTAACTATTTTGTGCGACATATCTCTCTGATTTAAGGGTATGAAAATTCAAAGTTTGAAAATTGCAAAATTTTCTAAATTTTGCCAAATTTCCATTTTTTTCATAAATAATAGCAAGTGATATCGAAGAAATGTTACCACTATCATGAAGTACAATATGTCACAATAAAAACAGTCTGGGGGATCCATTGAAGCGTTCAAGAGTTCTTACCTGATATAGTGACAGTGGTTAGAATTGTTAAAATTGGCCTGGTCATTAATGTGCAAATCACCTTGGGGGGTAAAGGGGTTAAAGGGACGAAAAGTAATTGACTTATTATCTCAAAATCTCCTTCTTGGGCTGAATTGACTATTCCATCATTAGTCTATCAGCAATTAAGCAGGTAATAGGTCCAGAGCTGATTCCAGGTGTGGCATTTGCAGTGGGAAGCTGATTTGTGAACCCACAACATGAGGACAAATGAGCTCCCAATAGAAGAGAAAAAGAGCATCATTAGGCTGAAAAAAAGAAGAAATCCATCAGAGATATAGCCAAAACATTAGGAGTGGCCATATCAACAGTTTGGTACATTCTGCAAAAAAAAAAGAGCACACTTTTGAGCTCTGGGCTGGGCGTCTACAGAAGAAAACAGTGGTGGGTGATAACAGAATCCTTTCCATGGTGAAGAACACTCTCCAGTAAGTAGATATTTCAGTATCTAAGTCTGCTATAAAAAGAAGACTTCATAAGAGAAAATACAGAGGGTTCACCACAAGGTGCAAACCATTAACTAGCCTTAAAATTAGAAAGGCCAGATTAGACTTTGCCAAAAAAATCATCTAAGAAACCAAGCCAAGTTCTGGAAAAGCATTCTTTGGACAAATTACACTAAGATCAATCTGTACCAGAATGATGGGAAGAAGAAACTACGGAGAAGGTTTGGAAAGGCTCATGATCCAAATCACACCACATCCTCTGTAAAACATGGTGGATGCAGTGTGATGGCATGGGCATGCATGGCTTCCAATGGCACCGGGTCACTAGTGTTTATTGATGATGTGACTGCAGACAGAAGCAGCCGGATGAATTCCGAAGTGTACAGGGCAGTACTTTCTGCTCAGACTGAATGGTGCTTCACAGTACAGATGGACAATGACCCAAAACATACTGTGAAAACAACCCAGGAGTTTTTAAAAGCAAAGAAGTGGAATATTCTGCAATGGCTGAGTCAATCACCGGATCTCAACCCAATCAAACATGCATTTCACATTAAGGCAAATCTTAAGGCAGAAAGACACACAAACAAGCAACAACTGAAGTCAGCTACAATAAAGCCTGGAAAAGCATCACAAATGAGGAAACCCAGCGTTTTGTGATGTCATGGCTTCTAGACTTTAGGCAGTCATTACCTGCAAAGGATTCTCTACAAAGTATTAAAAATGAATATTTAAATGCATGATGGAGATAGCGCGTCCTGGTAGGTGAAATAGCATCCGGCCATGACGAGTTATCCCCGTCATTGAATGCAATGGGGTTAATTCAACTTGAACGTCTACACTTTAATTGCACCTCAGTTGTTTCATTTTAAATAAAAAATAGTGGCATGCAGAGCCCAAATTACAAAGATTCGGTCACTGTCCAAATATTTCGAAACCTAACTGTAGATTCAAAAGCTTAGCAAGAAAGAGGACAGATGGAAGTAAATATGACTGCATAGTTAGACTACAGAATATCTATTTGTTTATTACTGAGCATCTGTATGTATCTGTTTCAGTAACTATTTCCAGAAGATTTTCTTTGAAGGCAGCCTTTATTTCCCACATACAGCCTGGCTGAACACTCGTATACTTGTTTATACCTTAATTTGACTATTCAGTTTCCTTAGAATTACAGCCCTGATGGCAGACAGACACTCAAGACAAGTCTGTAAGAAAGCATAAAACATAAGGAAGTGCTTTTCGCAATAGGATATTTCTCATATTCATATATTTTCTAATAATAATAATAATAATTTTTATTTATATAGCGCCAATATACACTTTACAATTAAAGTATATTTTGATAAATGTTGAAGATTCATTTCCACTTACAGTACAAATTCAAAATGTCAATTGGTCCCAAAGTTAAAACCTTTTAAAATAAAAAATTTTTTAACTGACATCAACAAATTGTTAGTATATGACCAATTTTCAAGCTATTTCACTCCATCAGTTATGACTAGTGATGAGCGAGCACTAAAATGCTCGGGTACTCGTTGCTTGGGTGGAGCAAATTGGAATGCTCGAGTGCTGAGTCCGAGTAACGAGCCCAATATAAGTCTATGGGAAACTCGAGCATTTTTCCGGCTGCTCCCCCCGGTGGTCTAAAAATTGCCCAAATCGATGGGAACAGTGCTCAAATGACATGGGAACAGCATGGGGAAGACCCTTGGAAGCATTTCTGACTCCCAAATCACTGCTGTCAACAATGTTGACAAAGGTATTACGCCAGTTTTACGGACTCAAAATAAAACATGCAAAAACTAACCCAAAATGAATTTTACTGGGAAATATGTTAAGGAACATCCTTTCCAGGCTAATGATTTGTATATAAGACAAAATAAATAACCAAAGACAAAAATGCTCCTCCACACCTTGGGCTATGTTCACACATAGCGTGATGCATTTTTACACTTTTGCATTGCTTTCAACCATGAAAAATGCATTCACCTGGAAACGTCATTTTAACATTTTACTACCTTATCTGGCTATGTGACATGGAAACAGCATGGGGAAGACCCCTGGAAGCATCTCTGACTCTCAGGGCACTGCCTAAAACTGTGGTCATCTCATCAGACGCAATCCTATATTACTGACATAATACAGACATTTTTGGCAACGTGACAAATCTTAAACTCCATTTAAAATGGGCAAGATGTGTGTCAAGGGATGGTGAAGTGGACTTTATGGTGATGGTGATAGTGCACGTAGAGGCCATGGGCAAGATGAAACTGTGCCTGCTGAGAGAGCACAACAAACACCCATGTCATGTCGAACTTCCTGTCCCAATTTCTAGGGGGCTGCAGAACACCACTATTGAAGCCAGAGCAATGTGAAAAGGTTGTTGGTTGGATAGCAGATAAAGTTTCCAGTCAGTTTGCCACCATCACCACCCTGTGTTCCACATGGTCCAGTCTCGGTAGATGTTAGTCTGGACCACATTATTATTATTACTTTATCACCATTTATTCCATGGCGCTTTACATGTGAAAAAAGGGTATACATCGCAAAAACAATTACAATAATCTTGAACAAAAATGTGACAGCGACTGGCACAGGAAAGGAGAGGACCCTGCCTGCGATGGCTCCCAGTCTACAAGGGATTGGTGAGGATACAGTAGGTGAGGATAGAACAGGTCGTGCAGCGGTATGGTGGAGCGAGGGATACCTTTGCATGCCAAGGTTAGGGTTTTGAACTGGAGCCAGTGAAGGGATTGACAGAGAAGAGAGGCCAGGGAATGGCGAGGGGACAGGTGGATTAGTCGGGCAACACAGTTTAGGATATATTGAAGGAATGCAAGAGTGTTAGAAGGGAGGCCACAGAGCAGGAGAAGGGAGATGATGAGTACGTGCACTAGTGTTTTCGTAGATTGGTGGTTGAGGAATGTGCGGATCCGGGAGATTTCTTTTACTTGGAGTCGGCATCTTCCTCACCCTGATCCTCCTTCCTCCCACAATTACGAGTGCCCTGAGACAATTGGTCCCACACTTGGACACTCCGAAGAGCTGTTTTGTTCATCTTTCCATTTATAGATTCTGGCCTCTCGCTCGGTCCGCTCAGAAGTGGAAAGAGCTTGAATATGTGGTTTGAAGGAGAGATTAGAATACAGGGTTACCCCAAAAGCTGTTCACTTTTCCATCCATAAATTTGGGCCTCTCAACTGGCCAGCTTCAAGCAGGGCAACAGAAAATCACATGTAATGATTTGAGCACCCATGGTCCCCCGAAGGTAATGATTGGAAAGTGCAATTACTGTCGCAAGAGGCGAATAATGATGAGACACAATGGACAGAAAGTAAGGAGGAGGACCAGGGTGCGAAAGTGGAAAACAAAGCAGTGGACGATGAAGTTACTAACCCAACCTGGCAAGGGGACATGTAGAGCGAGGACAGCCGCACACAGGGGGAGGGAGATGTAGTACCCCAACAGCCAGGAACACGTAGTGTGGAGGCCACAGACACAAGGCGGGCAACTGTTCCCCGTAACACCAACAGGACGGAAGTTGCCAGTACAACTGTTAGTTCTTCCAGAGTCTGGTTTTTTATAAACACTGTTTAGATAAAGGCCATTTGTGACATCGTCCATGCCAGCATCAGCAAGATCACCAAAACTACCAGTCCAACCACCACCAGAATGCTCAGGCACATTACAGCAATGCACCTGACTAGCTGGGCCAAACACCAATGTCCAGAAAGAGTGTCTGCGGATGATACCACAGCCTCTTCCGCTGTTGTGCGTGCACGCCAATCCCCTGTCATTGTAGACTTTCAACTATCACCGTCCACATCCTTGACCCTTTGCATCGTTCAGTTGTCCCTACCACAGTCATTGGAATGCAAGCGCAACCATGCAGCCAGCCAGCCACCCACAGGCTGAAATATTAAACTGCCACATTTCTGGACTGCTTGCCCTTGAAATGTTGCCTTTTAGGCTCATGGAGGCGGAAGCATTTCACAACCTCATGCCGGCTGCAGCCGGGTGTCCATACTCGGTCCCCAGCCAACACTATTTCTTCCAGGATAGCCTCCGCCTTCCACAAGCATGGGTCCCAGAACATTACCTGTGCCCTCCCCAGTGCACTTAAGTGGGAAGGACTGCCTAACCACAAACACGTGGACAAGTTAATGTGGCCAGAGACGGTTCATTACACGCATTTCACTGGGGTAATATTGTGGATGCCGGGACCCAGTTGGACCCTGGGAAGGAACACATCCTCCCGATACAAAAGATTGCAGGCCCTGGGTCAATCAGGATTACCCCTACATTCTACAGTTCCTGCACCACCTCCTCCTCCTCTTCAGCCTCCATCTCCATCACTTTATTCATTTTTAAGGACAAATTTCAGATTATTTACTTAAACTTCGTGTGTGCAAATAACAATAAGCAGGACTGTATACTTAGGCGACAAACCGCACACCGTTGCAGAGTTGTTGAAAGCAGTATCACAGAACCTAATGGCAGCTCTGAAGCTAGGCAAGCTCGCACATGTACCATGCCGTGCCCATGTGTTTAACCTAGTGGTTCTGCAGTATCTCAAAATCTGCATGGATCTGCTTGAGAAAGTACGCCATGTGTTTGCTCATTTCAGTAAGTCAGCTACAGCTTCAGCCACCCCGGCAGGGCTTCAGCAGCGTTTGCAGCTTCCAGCTGACCGACTGGTATGCGATGTGGTTACGCTTTGGAAATCAATGTTGCAGATGTTTGGAATGATTTTGAGCAGCAGAGAGCAATTGTTGAGTATGTGCTTCAACATGTCCATTGGCATTTAGGTCAGCCTTTGCACATAAGAGCTGATGAGTGGGCATGGATGTCAGACATATGTACCATCCTCCAAAACTTTGAGGACTCCACCAAGATCATGAGCGGTGATGACGCCATAATTAGAGTCAGCATCCCACTTCTCTGTCTACTGAAACACTCGCTGCTCAGAATTAAAGAGGAGGCATTGCAGGCAGAGCAAAGAACTATACAGGGTGATGTTACCCAGCCCAGCCTCATCTCATCTTAATGTGGATTGGGTGATAATGAGGAGAAGGAGGAAGAGAACATAGACAGTCGTATTCTTGGTGAGAACAGGAAAGTCCGACTTTATGTTCCCTTGCCTTTACCGTGACCATCACGTTGTATGCAATTTGGGCATTATAGAAAACTGGCATGGCACAAGAGAATTCTTGGAAACAGAGGTGTGAGGTTCTGATTAAGGAGGATCATTTGCAGAATGGAGGGCACAGGAGGGGTGATAGAAATGATGGAATTTGATGATGATCATCAACACCACCAGATGATAGCATCAAACATAAATTCATATCCAGTGGTTATTTTTTGGGGGGTCTATTCCCATGCACCCAGACATGAGTATAACTTCAGGAATTGCTTTATTTTATGTCACCCTCCTCATTCTCCTCATCCTCCACCACCATATCACCAGGGAGACCGTGATGCAACACCCACATAATTTTTTTAAGGTTGTTTCTGATTAGAGACGAGCGAATATTTCAATTTTTGCTTCGGATTACAATCGCCGTTTTTGCAATATTCACCAATGTAATTGTCGAATATTCGCTTAACATTGCCAAACGTCATTAGATTCAATGGGTGCCAAAACCAAATTTATACACAACACCTTCAAATGGGACCAAAAGCTGCCAAAACACATAAATTTAGGAGCTGTCACCAGGAAAGTGCCAACAATTGACCCAGAGTACAAGTACTATAATTATTATTATTTATTATTATAGCGTCATTTATTCCATTGCGCTTTACATGTGAAAAGAGGTCACTGACTGGTATAAGAGCAGAGATGACCCTGCACAAACAGTCCATAAGGGATGGGTGAGGATACAGTAGGTGAAAGTAGAGTTGATCGTGCAGCGGTATGGTGGAGCGAGGGTTACTGCAGGTTGTAGGCTTGTCGGAAGAGGTGGGTCTTCAGCTTCCTTTTAAAGGTTTCAACAGTAGGCGAGAGTCTAATATGTTGGGGTACACAGTTCAAGAGTAGAAGGGATGCACGGGAAAAATCTTGTATGCGATTGTGGGAAGGGTAGAGAAGATGGGAGTAGAGAAAGGGATCTTGTGAGGATCGGAGGTTGCGTGCAGGTATGTAATGAGAGACTAGGTCACAGATATATAGAGCAGACAGGTTGTGGATGGCTTTGCATTTCATGGTTACGGTTTTGAACTGAAGTCACTGGCCATTGGGGAGCCCGCGAAGGGATCATAGATTGCAATCTTATAGATTGCTGGAGCTAGTCCTTGGTAAAAAAGCAGACTTTTCTTACCTAGGGCTGCTTCTTGGCAGGGTTGCACGGGCCCACCAGAGAACCGGACACTCCTTCAGGAGAGTTCATAGTGCTGAGGGGAGGTTGTGATGATGATAAAGGCTACCATCTCCTTAGCTTGCTGCTGGTACTTTTCTATGGGAATCAGCATGGCTCCAACCAGCCTGGAATATTTCCAGTGAACTATGGCGCGACTCCATGGTATTAGCAGTGGCCCGAGTACCAGTAGTGATGCAGTCCACAATTTCCTTTTCTTCTGCCCAAATACATTAGTTTCTCAAAAAGGAGCTGAAGATACTGAGTGGCAGTAGGTACAAGTATCCCCCTCTTGTTATATATCAGAGGGAGAAGAGAGAGGGCAGCACAGTGACTCAGTGGTTAGCACTGAATCCTTGCAGCGCTGAGGTCCTGTGTTCAAATCCCACAAAGGACAACATCTGCAAGTATTTTCTATGTTCTCCCCATGTTGGAGTGGGTTTCCCCTTCAGTAAAAAAGCAGCCATAGAGTGTCCAGGAACCTTACCACACAATTTTCTTAGCCAGGGCTGCTTCTTGGCAGGGTTGAACGGGCCCACCTGAGAATCCTCGGGTGGGCCCTGGCTTCTCCATTAGGAGACTTCATGATAGCGCAAACTTTGCAGCTGCTATGGGGCTCTTGAGCGGGGGAGAAAGGTGGGCCCTCAGAATCAAATCCTCTGATTGGCTCAATGTTTTTCAGTCTGACACTGCTTCTTGTGAGAGTTGTATTTCACCACAGCCATATTCTTTAGTTCAGTGAAAGGACTGGCATAGAGGGAAAATGTATCTAGTCCGGCTGTCATTTCTCTGCCACCAGGTTCCACCCATTGTCATACACGACCATGCCTGGCTGTATGTTCAGAGGTGAGAGCTACAGATCAGGCTGCTGTGTTACAGCTTTCAACAACTCTGCAACGATGGGCGGTTTGTTACCTAAGCATTAAGCAATATTATCTACAGCACAGCCTGTTGCCACTTGGTCAAGGCAGTGCTTCCAGCTTGTGACTGATGTGGTCATTTTGGAGATGGAGGCTGAACTGGAGGAGGAGGTGTAGGAGCTGAACAATGTGATTACCTTAAGGTTACATTGGCGAATCTGTTTTTTATACTAAAGAAAGATCCTACTGTGTTTTTTTGTTTTTTTTTACGTCTCTTCAAATGTGTATTGGAGTGCGTCTTAATTTTTGACAGCCCTTGAAATGAATATGCAATAACAGTATGAGTCACACTCCTTAATAATGGGAAGGACAATACAAATAGAATCTATATTCTGGAATATTAACTGTCTTATCTGAAATTCTTTAACGGGTGAGGTATCGCATCCAGCAAGGTACTATTGCCTTATACTGCGTGCTGCTGGTGCTGGCAAATTTTTTTTTAATCTATTCTATTTCCTATCAATAACGCTGTTAGATTCATTTACAATAGGGACAGGTGCTGCTAGGTGTTATCATCACCAGCTACAGATGAGTGTTCATTCTGTTCGCATAAATGTCTTCCACAGTCCATAACTTCATTTTTTTTATTTCTTTGGCCTTATATACAAGTCATTACCCTGGAAAGAATGTTTCTTAACATTTTTTCCATTTTAGCTTGTTTATTGTATGTTTTTTTGTCAGTTCGCAAAAGTGGCGTTCACAGATTGTTCACAGATATGCTACTTGTCAGTGGCTGACTGAGAATAGGTTTGAATCCACAACTGCAATACTTTAAATGGAGTGTAATATTTGACATGCTCACAATAATTGCTGGATTATTAGGGCAGTCATATGGGATAACGTCTGATGGCCACGGTTCAGGCAGTCGCCTAATAGTATGGTATTTGTCAGCGACCAAGTGTCAATTGGTTCAACAAAACTCAGGTGGCTGACTTTAAAAGGAGTGGATTATTTGCCACGCTCCAAAAAATTTCTGTATTATTATGGCAGTCATATGGATCACGTGCGTCTGATCATTGAAAAAAGTTCATCTGCTTCCACAATATAGTAATATGAATAAAACTAAAAAAAATCTGTCTTTATTCTGCAAACAAGCAAATGGAGCTGTAAAATGGTGTACACTTACACACTGCTACAATGTATAAATGGAGGACAATATTTTCCACGTTCACTACAAATGGCTGGATTTGAACCGCAGTTATATGTGATACGTCTGACAGAGAACCACGGTTTTAAATAGCAGGCCTGTAGTTTACTAATACTATTCTTCAGAGACCTAGTGTGAATAGCTTGACCGACACACTGCAACGAAATGGAAGGCCGGAATGGCTGATTTTGGAATACTGCTATATGTCTGACAGAGAACCACGGTTTTAAATAGCAGGCATGTAATTTACTAATATTATTCTTCACAGAGATGTAGTATAAATAGTTTGACCAACACACTGCAATGAAATGGAAGGCAGAAATGGCTGATTTTGGAACACTGTTACATGTGATATGTCTGACAGAGAATCACGGTTTTAAATAGCTGGCCTGTAATTTACTAATATTATTCTACACAGAGACCTAGTGTGAATAGCTTGACTGACACACTGCAATAAAATGGAAGGCAGAAATGGCTGATTTTGGAACACTGTTATATGTGATATGTCTGACAGAGAACCACAGTTTTAATTAACAGGCCTGTGATTTACAATCTACACAGAGACCTAGTGTGAATAGCTTGACCGACACATTGAAACGAAATGGAAGGCAGAAATGGCTTATTTTGGAACACTGTAACATGTGATATGTATGACAGAGAACCACGGTTTTAAATAGCAGGCATGTAATTTACTAATATTATTCTACACAGAGACCTAGTGTGAATAGCTTGACTGATACACTGCAATAAAATGAAAGGCAGAAATGGCAAATTTTTGAACAATGTTATATGTGATATGTCTGACAGAGAACCACAGTTTTAAATAGCAGGCCTGTAATTTACTAATAATATTCTTCACAGACACCTAGTGTGAATAGCTTGACCGACACACTGTAACAGAATGAAAAAGGAGGCCAATATTTTCCAGGTTCAGCTCAAATTTCTGTATTTTTATTGCTGAAATATAGAACAGATCTGGTTATACTGTGCAGTGCTAACAAGCAAAAGGAGCAGAAAAATGGTGTACTCTAGATTCCTTTTTAAGCAACTAACCAGGATTAAGATAAAAAAATTTCGCTGGCCCCTGATACCTGGGGCTATGTCTACAAATATTTGTCACAGCAGGATCACTCAGAAGTTGAACATGCAATGGACCCTCTTGTGCTGTATCATGCACTACAGTCTATCATATTCCCTGCATGCCTTGGTTTTTAAGTAAATAACCAGGATTAAGATCCTGGCCCCTGATACCTGGGACTATGTCTACAAATATCTGTAAGAACAGCAGCAGCAGGAACATGCTATGGACCCTCTTGCAGTATATGCACTGCAGTCTGCCACATACACTGCCTGCCTGCCTAACTCCTGCTTACACCACTGAATTTACAGTGGTGGCCAAAAGTATTGACACCCCTGCAATTCTGTCAGATAATACTCAGTTTCTTCCTGAAAATGATTGCAATCACATATTCTTTGGTATTATTATCTTCATTTAATTTGCTTGCAAGGAAAAAACACAAAAGAGAATGAAGCAAAAATCAAATCATTGATCATTTCACACAAAACTCCAAAAATGGGCCAGAAAAAAGTATTGGCACCCTCATTCTAATTCTTGGTTGCACAACTTTTAGCCAAAATAACTGCGAATAACCACTTCCGGTAACCATCAATGAGCTTCTTACAATGCTCTGCTGGAATTGTAGACCATTCTTCTTTGACAAACTGCTCCAGGTCCCTGATATTTGAAGGGTGCCTTCTCCAAACTGCCATTTTGAGATCTCTTCACAGGTATTCTATGGGATTCAGGTCTGGACTCATTGCTGGCCACCTTAGAAGTCTCCAGTGCTTTCTCTCAAACCATTTGATAGTGCTTTTGGAAGTGTGTTTAGGGTCATTGTCCTGCTGGAAGACCCATGACCTCTGAGGGAGACCCAGCTTTCTCACACTGGGCCCTACATTATGCTGCAAAATTTGTTGGTAGTCTTCAGACTTCATAATGCCATGCACACAGTCAAGCAGTCCAGTGCCAGAGGCAGCAAAGCAACCCCAAAACATCAGGGAACCTCCGCCATGTTTGACTGTAGGGACCGTGTTCTTTTCTTTGAATGCCTCTTTTTTTTTCCTGTACACTCTATGTTGATGCTTTTTCCCAAAAAGCTCTACTTTTGTCTCATCTGACCAGAGAATATTCTTCCAAAATGTTTTAGGCTTTCTCAGGTAAGTTTTGGCAAACTCCAGCTTGGCTTTTTTATGTCTTGTGGTAAGAAGTGGGGTCTTCCTGGGTATCCTACCATACAGTCCCTTTTCATTCAGACGCCGACGGATAGTACGGGTTGACACTGTGGTACCCTCGGACTGCAGGGCTGCTTAAAGTTGTTTGGATGTTAGTCGAGGTTCTTTATCCACCATCCGCACAATCTTGCGTTGAAATCTCTCGTCAATTTTTCTTTTCCGTCCACATCTAGGGAGGTTAACCACAGTGCCATGGGCTTTAAACTTCTTGATGACACTGAGCACGGAAGACACAGGAACATTCAGGTCTTTGGAGATGGACTTGTAGCCTTGAGATTGCTCATGCTTCCTCACAATTTGCTTTCTCAAGTCCTCAGACAGTTCTTTGGTCTTCTTTCTTTTCTCCATGCTCAATGTGGTACACACAAGGACACAGGGCAGAGGTTGAGTCAACTTTAATCCATGTTAACTGGCTGCAAGTGTGCTTTAGTTATTGCCAACACCTGTTAGGTGCCACAGGTAAGTTACAGGTGCTGTTAATTACACGAATTAGAGAAGCATCATATGATTTTTCAAACAGTGCCAATACTTTTGTCCACCCCCTTTTTTAGGTTTGGTGTGGAATTATATCCAATTTGGCTTTAGGACTATTCTTTTTGTGTTTTTTCATTGAAGACAAATTAAATGAAGATAATAATACCAAAGAATTTGTGATTGCAATCATTTTCAGGAAGAAACTGAGTATTATCTGACAGAATTGCAGGGGTGCCAATACTTTTGGCCACCACTGTAAGCAGCTAGATTAGTCCTCAGAAGGACTGTTAGTTCAGATGTATATATAAATATGCTGTGGAATACTTTTACTAACTAATAAACAAGCAAATCTCTCCTTGACTCAGTAGCAGCTCTCCCTACTCTACCTGTTTCCGGAGTACACTGTGACGAGCATGGCGGCGCCAGCTCTTATATAGACCTGATAACACTGTGTGGCCAGTCAATCACTGTAATGCCCACAACCAACATGGCTACGGCTTTACAGTGTGTTGCAAGCAATCCCTGCATGTTCATTGGCTCTTTAAAGAGCACCAAACATGCAGGGCGGGGACCCGAGTTCCCGCCAGAGCAACCCGGAAATACTAGCCGAGAGCCAAGCTTGTCGATCACCGTGATGCTCGGGCGAGTACCGAGCAGTGGCGAACACGTTCACTCATCACTGGTTATGACTTCTTACCAGAAATAAAATTCCAAGTAATAAAATACAACAGCATAGTTTGTCTTTCGGCAATATGAGGCTGAACTATGCCCAGCTAATTTTTTCCTAATCTCAGGAATATCCACTTTAATGACTTTTTGCTGATTTCTTTTATACATGAATACACTTGTGTAGGTAGCTGGCATTTACATCAGTGAATTCCCACAGCTAAATGTCTCACCACAGTGGACATGCTGCGAGCTGCTATTGAAAATGTATTAATATACAGCTTCAATTAACTTTGAATGTAGTTGAAAAATGTGAATTACATACAGAGGAAATTAAAAGACTGGCCCAGTTATATTTCATTTTCTACTTTCTAAATTGTGAACTAAATGTATTAAATCAAAAAGCACCAATCTTGAAAACTGTAAGTAACTTTATATTTAGATGATCATCAAAGAAAGCAGTAAGAAGTATCAGCACATTATTTTTAAAAAGAACATGAACAGTGATTCTCTTTACTCTATGCTAAAATGTGGAATGTAATGGCTAGTAATGTATTCCTATAGAAATGCAATATATGAATAAGTTGGGGTGAATTTACTTATACTTAGTCAAAATAATGTAAAAAGATAACATTTATTGTCCTTAAACTGAAGCAACATCTAAGATCAGTCAAATGAAGAGTTATATAATGTACTAAGGACATTTATTATATTTTTCGGAACCTCTAACTAGTGTTGAGCCACCCCCGTAGTGTTCGAGTTCGGTTCGGTTCGTCGAACTGTTCGTCGAACACCTTCGAACACCGTTAAAACCAATGGCAGGCAAACAAAAACACATAGAAACACATAGAAAACACCTTCAAAGGTGTCCAAAAGCTGACAAACTGCTCAGAAGACACAACTAACACATGGAAAAGTGACAAGTACATATAGTCATGCGAAAAGAAAAGAGGTGGAGGAGTAAAAGGAGGGGGAGACACAGATATAGGCATGTCATGCCCTTCTAAAATCCAAAAAGTGAGAAGCCGAGACGGCCAGTCCGCTCCTGCCCGTGCCACCTCCGTGTCGCCGGGTTTGTGCCAGAGCCGCGGTGAACCCTGACGGCCAGCCCCCCTCTCCCAATACTGGTGCCTGTCCGCTGGTGGGTCGAGAGAGCCCCGCTGTGGTGGAGGCAGCTCTAAGCTTTTTAATTTAAATTGTCTCTCTAATTTGAATGAATACACTTTAAATCCATTTACAAGGATCTATTGGAGGGCAAGTCTCATGCCAGCAGCCGCGTAATTCCAGCTCCAGTAGCGTCCACTAAAGCTGCTGCAGTTAAAAAGCTTTTATAAGGATCGAGCTCGGCTGTCCACCGCAAGGCATCCTAGTGCCAGTCCCAGCCCCTATGCCTTGGGGTGCCTCCTGATGCTCTTCACTAAGTATCCCGTGGTCCCGAAGCATTTCCTTTGAAAAAATTAAGTGTCCAAACTACAGGTGGTGTAGCTTGCTTAACAGCCGGGATAATCCGCTGACTAGCAGACACTGCTACTAGGCACAAAGTATTTCCTGGGCTAGATGCAGTTAAAAATTTGTAAGTAGATACTCTCGTTGGATGCTGAGAAAGCATTCCATAGAGTCTCCTGGCACGCCATATATGATTCTCTTAAAAAGCTTGGGGTAGGGGTCTAGGGGACCCTTTTATAGCCAAAATCACAGCCCTGTATCTCAATACGTCACCTAGGCTGAAGATAAATGGAACTGTAGCACCGAGGGCTCGGTTGCTACAGACGTATTGCACCTCACCCAGAGGTGTGATATCTCACTATCAGATAAGGATGGAGTGTGGATCAGGACCCGACACCTGCATGCATTACACCACATTGCCGTGGGGCAGGGCGACCAATATGCCCCTGAGATGGGCACGACAGTCCCTGTCCCTGGCTGGAGTGGGGGGAGGGAACACTGAGGAAGGGGAACCCTGCAGTGCAGGAGCAGGGAGGAAGCAGTTCCTGGGTGCATTGAGAAGGGAGTATAAAAGGTGGGCACCATCTTAGTTCAGTGCAGAGAAGTCTGAGCAGAAGTGGCAGGGAGCAGGGGCTCTGCATGAGCTCTGCTCCGGAGGCGGGCCTAGTAACAGAGGCCCAGGCCTGCAAGAGGGAGAAGGAAGGAAGAGGAGCGGAGAAGGCTCCAGGAACGAGGAATGAAGGGATCCCAGGGGTGCGGACGGGCGAGTCGCCACCGCACGCCCGAATCCACCTGCGTGGAGGGGTCAGGCCAAAGGGGGAGACCGGTCCCCGAACTAGTGGAGGCAGGAAACGACCCTCAGCTAGAAACCGGAGGCTCTGACATTTTATGTGGCGCAGCCCCTTGCTCCACCCGCTAGGAAGGCACCACATAGGGTCAGGGAAACTGGCGCCAAGTTTACCAAGAGGAGGCCCGAGGCAGCCGGACAGAAGTGTTGGTAAGAAAGGCCAGACAAAGGACACACAAAGGGGGTCCTGTGAAGCGCTCCAAAGTTATCTGGGAGTTGTCTGAGCCCCTCACCTGGTGAGCACAGTACGACGTGGGCAGCCGTTACCTGCAGACGTGGTCTGGATAATAAGAACTGTGAGTAAAGGCCCTGAACTGCATCACTGACTCCGTGTCGTTACTGCTGCTGCCCTGCACCATCACCCCCATCCTCCGTATACACTGCCCTGAGGCTATACTCCTCCCGTGGGGAGTTATGCTACGCTCTGCTGCACCCACAACACCAGCCTTAGCGGTCTGCCCTGTAGCGGCGGTTCACTCTGACCGCAATCCACGGGTGGCGTAGTCGGACATTTAAACATCAAAACCACATAAATAGTTCCGCCACTGGTTTGACCGCCCTGAGCCACGGAACCGGATCGCCGCCACGAAGACTACAACCACCAGCATCCACCAAAAAGGGTCCGGCTCCGGGTGTCCCAAGGCCCAGGGGGTGCGTCAGAACATTTTCATCACCTTTCACAATCACCAATGGGACAAGGCAGGGATGTCCTCTGTCCCCTCTCTTATACATCCTAGTGACGGAGCACCTGCTCTCATCAATTCGCCATAACCCCAATATTAGGTGGATTGAGGTGGGAGGCACCGAGTACAAGTGCTCTCTATTTGCTGATGATGTCCTAGTATATATCACTCAATCACATATATCCATCCCTGCTGTTATGGCTGAAATAGATCACTTTGTTAAATGGTAAAATTTTAAAATCAATGCAGCGAAGTCTGAGGCCCTCGATGTCTCCCTCCCTAAATCCATATAGGATTCCATCCAGTCCAACTTTCCCTTTGCCTGGCCCTCACAGGGTATCAAATACTTAGGAATTCCTATTCATAGAGACCTCTCCCATCTATGTTATCTTAATTTTGGGCCCTTTATTGAACAATTCCATACAGACCACGGTTGGCAAGTTAGAACTGTAAGATTCACTATGTGAACCACTGGTGTTTTGTGGAAAAGCACATGTACACCGCGTTCCAAATTATTATGCAAAAAGTGTTTAGGAGTGATAAGGGAAGAATTTGTTTGTTTGTCAGTTAAACTCATTGATGGTGATGTGTGTCAGGGCTCTTTATATCACTGTAAGCAATTGCAGACACCTGTGCTAATTAGTTTGGCAGGTGTGTCCAATGAAAGGCAAGACTACTTAAGAAGGCTCTCTCACATTATTAAGCAGCCTACATTTTCTGCCAAAATGGGAAAGAAAAAGGATGTGTCGGCTGCTGAGAAGCAACAAATTGTGGAGTGTTTAGGTCAAGGCATGACTACAATCAACATTGTGCGATGATCAGGATGAAGTGTCTTGGCAATCAAGAAGTATGTAGCTGATTCACAGTACACACGTGTGCGTGCTGATAAGGGCAAATTGAGGACTCTTTCCTACAGGCAATTACGTCAGGTTGAAAGAGCAGCGGCAAAAAAGCCTTGTCATAGCAGCAGACAAGTTTTTGAAGCTGCTTGTGCCTCCAATGTCCCCCGAACAACAAGATGCAGGGTCCTTCAGAGGTTTGCAGCTGTGCATACGCCATCCTGTCGACCTCCTCTATCCACTTCACACAAGCAGAAACGGCTCCAGTGGGCCAAACATTACATGAAGACTGATTTCAAAACTGTTTTGTTCACGGATGAGTGCCGTGCAGCGCTCGATGGTCCAGATGAATGGAGTGGAGGATGGCTGGTTGATGGACACCCCACGCAAACACGGCTACAGCGCCAACAAGGAGGAGGTGGAGTAATGTTTTGGGCTGGAATCATGGGGAGAGAGATTGTCGGCCCCTTTAGGATCCCTGAAGGCGCTAAAGATGAACTCCATAATGTATGTGGATTTTCTCAAACAGCACTTCCTGCCATGGTTCAAGAAGAAGAACCGTGTATTTCACAGCAAGATCATTTTTCTGCATGATAATGCACCATCTCATGCTGCACATAAAACATCTGCATCTCTGGCTGATATAGGCATAAAAGGGGACAAACTTATGGTGTGACCCCCATGCTCCCTGACCTCTACCCCTTTCAGAACCTTTGGAGCATCATTAAAAGGAGTGTCTATGATGGCGGGAGGCAGTTCACATCTAAGCAACAGCTCTGGGAGGGTATTCTGTCCTCATGCAAAACAATTGAAGCAGAAACCATCCAAAACCTGACAAATTCAATGGACGAGAGAGTTCAGAAGCTCCTTTCGAACAAGGGGTCCTATGTGAAAATGTAACATCACCTAGAATAAAGTTTTGAGTTGAAAACTGTTTGATTTCAGTTTCTAACAACCTGCTAATGCTTATAATTTCAAAAATGACCATTTTTTTGGTCTTTATTAAAATGAAAAGGTTGATCGAAAAGTTTGGGGGATCTAAGAGTGTGGCAACCCAGTAGTCATGATTACTTCGAATTCTGACAATATGAGGGTCATGCTGCAGGTAGTGCAGCAAGAAGGCACTTATGTGTCTTGCGCATCTCGGAGCCCCAAAATTATTTTCCGGGCTAGATGCAGCTAAAAATTATTTTTAATTTTAAATCTGGTGAAGCTTATTATAGATGGCCTAATAGGATCAGTGCTGCACACTGCTACAAAGCCCAAATTATTTTCCAGTCAAGATACAGATAAACATGATTAGTAATTTGAAAGCTTAAAACGGTTGGTAGGGTGATTTTAACCAATCATCAAGCTTTTACTCTCCCCAGGATGACACAGGGGTAGAAAAGTCGTTTCGGATCCATGATTTGTTCATCTTTATGAACGTGAGTCTGTCTACATTATCAGTGGAGAGCCGCGTGCGCTTATCTGTCAGCACACCACCAGCAGCGCTGAACACACGTTCAGACAGAACGCTGGCTGCGGGGCATGACAAGATCTCCAAGGCGTAAGTGGCTAGCTCCGGCCATTTATCCAGATTGGAAGCCCAAAAAGAGCAAGGGTCCAGTGACACAGTCGTGGCTTCAATGTTTACTTGGAGATACTCCTGTACCATCGTCTCTAGGCGTTGACTATGTGTCAGACTTCTTGTCTCCTGTGGCCTTGCAAAGGATGGGCTAAAAAAGTGGTGAAATGATTCCGCAAAATTGATGTTACCAGCAGATACTGTGGTTCTGTTACGGTTTGAGTGCTGAACACTTGACGGTCCCACGGTTGGCAAGTTGGAACTGTGAGATTCACTACGTGCACCACTGGTATTTTGTGGAAAAGCACATGTAAGATTCTGCAACAGTCTCTGCTGATACTCCTGCATGCGTGCATCCCTTTCTATGGCAGGAATAATTTCTGCAAATTTACTTTTGTACCGGGGATCTAACAGTGTGGCAACCCAGTAGTCAGGATTATTTCTAATTCTCACAATTCGAGGGTCATGTTGCAGGTAGTGCAGCAAGAAGGCACTCATGTGTGTTGCGCATCCAGGAGCACCAAGTCCCTGTTGTGTTGGTGGCGAGGTAACAATCATGCTTCCTTCCTCTGTCCTCTCCCCCCAACCTCGCACAACAGAAATGTGATCAAGGTCTCCCTCATCTGATGAGTCTTCCATCAGTTCGTCCTCCACTTCTTCCTGGGCTCCTGCACCTTCCTCACTAGTAGAGATGAGCGTTGTTCTACTCGAACTGTTCGCCAATCTCAAATTCGAGCTGTTTTGGGCGGTGTTCGAGCGGGTCGGCGAACACGAACAATTTGAGAAAAATTCGGCTGTTCGAGGTTATGTTCGATAACTGTTCGTGCACCAAAATCATAACTGGATTTTTCTCAGTAATGATGAAAATTAATGTTAATACGCAGTTTGAGTGTACAGCGGGGCGGGGGGAGGGGCAGGGGATGGATCTCTGCAGGAACAATGAAGATCTCCATTTTTTTTTCTCTTTCCCGCATTTGCAGTGGGGAGGTGCAATCTGTCAGCCTATCAGCAGCGCACACACGGAGCGAAGTGCTTTTTTTCACACAAGCAAGGGCATGTGTGATTGGCAGTGTATGTCACATGTCCTTGCCCTATAAGACCAAGCCATTTTCCCCGTCGCCACCATTTTCTCACTGCTGCAGCTGCGTGTTAGACGGCACCGCTGTTGCTGTGCGCGCTATACCTTGTTAATTTCAAGCCAATTTTCGCACAAATATACAGATAGCTTGGGAGTAGGGAATAGTTGTGATTGCAGTCCTTTTAAGGACTAGGTTACAGCATTTCCTACGACTTTTATCAGGCAGGTCTGTGCTCTTAAATAGATAGATTGTGGGAGTAAAGACTAATTGTAATTGGAGTCCTTTTCAGGACTAGGTTACATCAGTTCCTATCAGTTTTTGCCAGGCAGGTCTGTGCCAGTGCTGTGCAAGTTTTTTTCACAGCATTTGGCTGAATCTAGCAAAGCTAATCCTTTTTGGCCTATTGCAGAGTGTGTTAGTCAGTGGAGTAGCCTATCTGTGTTGCAAGATATACCACCTGTGTATAGAATACCAATTTTTTTACTGCACCTAGTGAAGTAAAATCTTTTGGGCATAGCATCATTCTATTAGTCCATCTATACTGACCTCCATCAGGTTGCAAACTGAATATAATTTTTTTCTGCATCTAGCTCTGAAAAAATATTTGGGCTTCTAGCGGTGTGTGGGACTTGGTCTATTAGTCCATCTATACTGACCTCCATCAGGTTGCAAATTAAAAATAATTTTTTTCTTCATTTATCTCTGAAAAAATATTTGGGCTTCTAGCAGCGTGTGGGACTTGTTCTATTAGTCTATCTATGCTGACCTCCATCAGGTTGCAAATTAAAAATAATTTTTTTCTTCATTTATCTCTGAAAAAATATTTGGGCTTCTAGCAGCGTGTGGGACTTGTTCTATTAGTCCATCTATACTGACCTCCATCAGGTTGCAAATTAAAAATAATTTTTTTCTGCATCTAGCTCTGAAAAAATATTTGGGCTTCTAGCAGTGTGTGGGACTTGGTCTATTAGTCCATCTATACTGACCTCCATCAGGTTGCAAATTAAAAATAATTTTTTTCTGCATCTAGCTCTGAAAAAATATTTGGGCTTCTAGCAGTGTGTGGGAGTTGGTCTATTAGTCCATCTATACTGACCTCCATCAGGTTGCAAATTAAAAATAATTTTTTTCTTCATTTATCTCTGAAAAAATATTTGGGCTTCTAGCAGCGTGTGGGACTTGTTCTATTAGTCCATCTATACTGACCTCCATCAGGTTGCAAATTAAAAATAATTTTTTTCTGCATGTAGCTCTGAAAAAATATTTGGGCTTCTAGCAGTGTGTGGGACTTGGTCTATTAGTCCATCAATACTGACCTCCATCAGGTTGCAAATTAAAAATAATTTTTTTCTGCATCTAGCTCTGAAAAAATATTTGGGCTTCTAGCAGTGTGTGGGACTTGGTCTATTAGTCCATCTATACTGACCTCCATCAGGTTGCAAATTGAATAAAAAAATTTTCTGCATCTAGCTCTGAAAAAATATTTGGGCTTCTAGCAGTGTGTGGGACTTGGTCTATTAGTCCATCTATACTGACCTCCATCAGGTTGCAAATTGAATAAAAAAATTTTCTGCATCTAGCTCTGAAAAAATATTTGGGCTTCTAGCAGTGTGTGGGACTTGGTCTATTAGTCCATCTATACTGACCTCCATCAGGTTGCAAATTGAATAAAAAAAATTTCTGCATCTAGCTCTGAAAAAATATTTGGGCTTCTAGCGGTGTGTGGGACTTGGTCTATTAGTCCATCTATACTGACCTCCATCAGGTTGCAAATTAAAAATAATTTTTTTCTGCATCTAGCTCTGAAAAAATATTTGGGCTTCTAGCAGTGTGTGGGACTTGGTCTATTAGTCCATCTATACTGACCTCCATCAGGTTGCAAATTAAAAATAATTTTTTTCTGCATCTAGCTCTGAAAAAATATTTGGGCTTCTAGCAGTGTGTGGGACTTGGTCTATTAGTCCATCTATACTGACCTCCATCAGGTTGCAAATTAAAAATAATTTTTTTCTTCATTTATCTCTGAAAAAATATTTGGGCTTCTAGCAGCTTGTGGGACTTGTTCTATTTGTCCATCTATACTGACCTCCATCAGGTTGCAAATTAAAAATAATTTTTTTCTGCATCTAGCTCTGAAAAAATATTTGGGCTTCTAGCAGTGTGTGGGACTTGGTCTATTAGTCCATCTATACTGACCTCCATCAGGTTGCAAATTAAAAATAATTTTTTTCTGCATCTAGCTCTGAAAAAATATTTGGGCTTCTAGCAATGTGTGGGACTTGGTCTATTAGTCCATCTATACTGACCTCCATCAGGTTGCAAATTAAAAATAATTTTTTTCTTCATTTATCTCTGAAAAAATATTTGGGCTTCTAGCAGCGTGTGGGACTTGTTCTATTAGTCCATCTATACTGACCTCCATCAGGTTGCAAATTAAAAATATTTTTTTTCTGCATCTAGCCCAGCCAATAGTTTTGGCCTAATACCACAGTTTGGCCACTCAGCTCTGCTCGGTTACCATCCATTGTTTTTTTGTGCAAACAACTCCAGAGTTGTGAATTAGTTAACCACCAAAATGAGTGGAAAAAGGCCTGCTGCTGGTGGAAAGGGGAATAGGCGTGTTGGGAAGGGGAAAAAAGGTTGTGTCCGTGGGGTATGTGCAGAAGAAAGACCATCTTCCAGCCAAACTAAAATGTCTACTTCTTTTAGCGGACAATGTGATAAGATCCCTTTCTTACGGCCACGCCAATCGCTACAAATTCCAGATGAGGCACAAAAACAGCAGGTGCTTCAACGGATATCAAGTGCTCCTTTAAGTGGGCTCTCCTCCACATCAACTTCAACATCACAAATACTCCAGTCCTCAAAGGTGTCACCCAAATCGCACTTGCTTCCTCACAGCTCCCAAATCTCCAGCTGCCCGTCTGAGTATGAGGTAGAACAGATGGTTGAGTCTGCAGAGCTGTTTACTCATACTATAGCCTGGGAATCAGAGGTCGACTCCAGCGCTTCTGTGAATCCAGACGAGGAAATGATCTGCACTGATGCCCAGAATCTTTATGAGTCGGATCCAGGACCAGACGCAGAAGGTTCTGACCATAATGTAGACCCTCATTCCCAAACTGTAACTCCTGTTGGTGGAGACAATGAGGAAGACGATGATAAGACTCAAATACCTGATTGGAGCGACAACTTTAGTTTTTCGTCAGGGCAGGAACAGGTTGGCTCTGAGGACGACGGGTGTGATAACGCACAGGGTGATGATGATGAGGTCGGAGATCCCACTTACTGTCAACCCACAGTCAGCCAAGAGATGAGGTCAGCAGAGGAGGTGGAGGAAGATGCTAGTGACGACGAGGTCAGGTTGCGCCTTCCTGGACAGAGACGTAGTACTGGAAGCACGTCAACAACTGCATCCTCAAACACAACTCTGCCTCTCACCACAAGTCGTGGTGGCTCTTCAGGTCGCATGGGTGCTAAGCCTTGCATAGCCTGGGCATTTTTTCAGATCGATAAAGATGACCCAACTCGTGTTATCTGTAACATTTGTCAGCAAAAGCTAAGTAGAGGCCAAAAAATACATAGTTGGAGTACTTCATGCATGAACCGGCACATGGACATGAAGCATAAGTTGCAGTGGGAAGCTCAGTGTGCTACAATGCGGCCTAGCCGGCCGGGCCAATCACCGTCTGCCATATCTTGTGCATCGCGGCCTCTTCATCCTCTGTGACTGGGGGGACAGCAGTCACACCTGTTTTGGGGCGCAGACCTGCCACCTCTTTACCCGCAACAGCCAGCGTGATTGGCAGGTCATCATTTTCTTTGGAGGTGGTAACACCAGCTGGTGTTGAGCGCTGTCCGACATCGATAGCACCACCTTTGGATCAAGGCAACCTAACATGTCCGCCTGCATCTTCCTCACAGACCGGCAGTTTGCCGGGGACACCCTTATCAACCCCGTCTAAGCACAATAGCCAGCCCTCGGTCCCTCAGATGTGGACAAGTAAAAGACCATTTCCTCCTAGCCATGAGAAAGCTAAGAGGTTGAATTTCACCATCTGCAAGCTCTTGGCTACAGAAATGCTGCCTTTCCGCCTGGTGGACACAGAGGATTTTCGAGACCTTATGTCCGTCGCAGTGCCCCAGTACCAGATGCCCAGTCGGCACTACTTCTCAAAGAAAGGTGTGCCTGCGCTCCACCAGCATGTCGCACACAACATCACCGCTTCGTTGAGAAACTCTGTGTGTGACAGGGTGCATTTCACCACAGACACTTGGATGAGTAGGCATGGACAGGGGCGTTACATGTCGCTGACTGGGCACTGGGTAACTATGGTGACAGCAGGACAAGGGGCTGCTGTCCAAGTCTTGCCGTCCCCACGAGTTGTGCGTCAATCCTCTTTATGTCAAAGTTCCTCCACTGCTTCTGCCTCCTCAACCTCCTCTCGGTCTTCCACCTGCACCCAAAGCCTGTCTGGTCATGCCACAAGCTTTCTAACTGCGCAGAAGGGATCCTGCACACCTCCTTACTATGCTGGCAGTAGGGCTCAACGTCATCAGGCGGTTTTTACATTGAAATGTCTGGGAAATGTGAGTCACACAGCTGAGGAGTTGTGGTCAGCTCTGGAGAACCAATTTCATGAATGGTTGTCTCCACTGGACCTGAAACCAGGGAAGGCCGTGTGCGACAATGCTGCAAACCTGGGTGCGGCCCTTCGCCGGGGCAATGTCTCACACGTGCCTTGTATGGCTCACGTGTTGAACCTGGTTGTCCAGCAATTTTTAGCCCACTATCCCAGACTAGATGGCCTTCTGCAGAGGGCACGGTCGCTGTGTGCTCACTTCCGCCGTTCGCATCCCGCAGCTCAGCGACTTACATCTCTACAGAAGTTGTTGGGCCTGCCACTTCACCGGCTAAAATGCGATGTGCCTACCCGGTGGAATTCAACTCTGCACATGTTGCAGCGACTGTGGCAGCACCGACAAGCCCTGGTGCAATACGTTCTGACGTATAGCCTGGGCCAACGAGATTCAGAGGTGGGGCAAATCACGCTGGAGGAGTGGTCTCAGATCAGGAACCTATGCACCCTTCTGCACAGTTTTGAAATGGCGACTAAGATGTTTAGTGCTGACGATGCCATTATCAGCATGACTATTCCGGTGATTTACATGCTGGAGCACATGTTAAACAGAATTCGGAGTCAGGTGGTGGCACAAGAGGAGGTGGAGGAAGTAGAGGAGGAGGAGTTGTATGCGGAAGGGCTAACATCTGCAAGGTCCAGACGGTCGGCAGCACCAGGGCGGCAGGCATGTGAGGGTGGGGGAGATGGTTTTACCAGGGCGCATGGTAGCAGCCAAACTAGTGAGGAAGGTGCAGGAGCCCAGGAAGAAGTGGAGGACGAACTGATGGAAGACTCATCAGATGAGGGAGACCTTGATCACATTTCTGTTGTGCGAGTTTGGGGGGAGAGGACAGAGGAAGGAAGCATGATTGTTACCTCGCCACCAACACAACAGGGACTTGGTGCTCCTGGATGCGCAACACACATGAGTGCCTTCTTGCTGCACTACCTGCAACATGACCCTCGAATTGTGAGAATTAGAAATAATCCTGACTACTGGGTTGCCACACTGTTAGATCCCCGGTACAAAAGTAAATTTGCAGAAATTATTCCTGCCATAGAAAGGGATGCACGCATGCAGGAGTATCAGCAGAGACTGTTGCAGAATCTTACATGTGCTTTTCCACAAAATACCAGTGGTGCACGTAGTGAATCTCACAGTTCCAACTTGCCAACCGTGGGACCGTCAAGTGTTCAGCACTCAAACCGTAACAGAACCACAGTATCTGCTGGTAACATCAATTTTGCGGAATCATTTCACCACTTTTTTAGCCCATCCTTTGCAAGGCCACAGGAGACAAGAAGTCTGACACATAGTCAACGCCTAGAGACGATGGTACAGGAGTATCTCCAAGTAAACATTGAAGCCACGACTGTGTCACTGGACCCTTGCTCTTTTTGGGCTTCCAATCTGGATAAATGGCCGGAGCTAGCCACTTACGCCTTGGAGATCTTGTCATGCCCCGCAGCGAGCGTTCTGTCTGAACGTGTGTTCAGCGCTGCTGGTGGTGTGCAGACAGAGAAGCGCACGCGGCTCTCCACTGATAATGTAGACAGACTCACGTTCATAAAGATGAACAAATCATGGATCCGAAACGACTTTTCTACCCCTGTGTCATCCTGGGGAGAGTAAAAGCTTGATGATTGGTTAAAATCACCCTACCAACCGTTTTAAGCTTTCAAATTACTAATCATGTTTATCTGTATCTTGACTGGAAAATAATTTGGGCTTTGTAGCAGTGTGCAGCACTGATCCTATTAGGCCATCTATAATAAGCTTCACCAGATTTAAAATTAAAAATAATTTTTAGCTGCATCTAGCCCGGAAAATAATTTTGGGGCTCCGAGATGCGCAAGACACATAAGTGCCTTCTTGCTGCACTACCTGCAGCATGACCCTCATATTGTCAGAATTCGAAGTAATCATGACTACTGGGTTGCCACACTCTTAGATCCCCCAAACTTTTCGATCAACCTTTTCATTTTAATAAAGACCAAAAAAATGGTCATTTTTGAAATTATAAGCATTAGCAGGTTGTTAGAAACTGAAATCAAACAGTTTTCAACTCAAAACTTTATTCTAGGTGATGTTACATTTTCACATAGGACCCCTTGTTCGAAAGGAGCTTCTGAACTCTCTCGTCCATTGAATTTGTCAGGTTTTGGATGGTTTCTGCTTCAATTGTTTTGCATGAGGACAGAATACCCTCCCAGAGCTGTTGCTTAGATGTGAACTGCCTCCCGCCATCATAGACACTCCTTTTAATGATGCTCCAAAGGTTCTGAATGGGGTAGAGGTCAGGGGAGCATGGGGGTCACACCATAAGTTTGTCCCCTTTTATGCCCATATCAGCCAGAGATGCAGATGTTTTATGTGCAGCATGAGATGGTGCATTATCATGCAGAAAAATGATCTTGCTGTGAAATACACGGTTCTTCTTCTTGAACCATGGCAGGAAGTGCTGTTTGAGAAAATCCACATACATTATGGAGTTCATCTTTAGCGCCTTCAGGGATCCTAAAGGGGCCGACAATCTCTCTCCCCATGATTCCAGCCCAAAACATTACTTCACCTCCTCCTTGTTGGCGCTGTAGCCGTGTTTGCGTGGGGTGTCCATCAACCAGCCATCCTCCACTCCATTCATCTGGACCATCGAGCGCTGCACGGCACTCATCCGTGAACAAAACAGTTTTGAAATCAGTCTTCATGTAATGTTTGGCCCACTGGAGCCGTTTCTGCTTGTGTGAAGTGGATAGAGGAGGTCGACAGGATGGCATATGCACAGCTGCAAACCTCTGAAGGACCCTGCATCTTGTTGTTCGGGGGACGTTGGAGGCACAAGCAGCTTCAAAAACTTGTCTGCTGCTATGACAAGGCTTTTTTGCCGCTGCTGTTTCAACCTGACGTAATTGCCTGTAGGAAAGAGTCCTCAATTTGCCCTTATCAGCACGCACACGTGTGTACTGTGAATCAGCTACATACTTCTTGATTGCCAAGACACTTCATCCTGATCATCGCACAATGTTGATTGTAGTCATGCCTTGACCTAAACACTCCACAATTTGTTGCTTCTCAGCAGCCGACACATCCTTTTTCTTTCCCATTTTGGCAGAAAATGTAGGCTGCTTAATAATGTGAGAGAGCCTTCTTAAGTAGTCTTGCCTTTCATTGGACACACCTGCCAAACTAATTAGCACAGGTGTCTGCAATTGCTTACAGTGATATAAAGAGCCCTGACACACATCACCATCAATGAGTTTAACTGACAAACAAACAAATTCTTCCCTTATCACTCCTAAACACTTTTTGCATAATAATTTGGAACGCGGTGTACATGTGCTTTTCCACAAAACACCAGTGGTTCACGTAGTGAATCTTACAGTTCTAACTTGCCAACCGTGGTCTGTATGGAATTGTTCAATAAAGGGCCCAAAATTAAGATAACATAGATGGGAGAGGTCTCTATGAATAGGAATTCCTAAGTATTTGATACCCTGTGAGGGCCAGGCAAAGGGAAAGTTGGACTGGATGGAATCCTATATGGATTTAGGGAGGGAGACATCGAGGGCCTCAGACTTCGCTGCATTGATTTTAAAATTTTACCATGTAACAAAGTGATCTATTTCAGCCATAACAGCAGGGATGGATATATGTGATTGAGTGATATATACTAGGACATCATCAGCAAATAGAGAGCACTTGTACTCGGTGCCTCCCACCTCAATTCACCTAATATTGGGGTTATGGCGAATTGATGAGAGCAGGTGCTCCGTCACTAGGATGTATAAGAGAGGGGACAGAGGACATCCCTGCCTTGTCCCATTGGTGATTGTGAAAGGTGATGAAAATGTTCTGACGCACCCCCTGGGCCTTGGGACACCCGGAGCCGGACCCTTTTTGGTGGATGCTGGTGGTTGTAGTCTTCGTGGCGGCGATCCGGTTCCGTGGCTCAGGGCGGTCAAACCAGTGGCGGAACTATTTATGTGGTTTTGATGTTTAAATGTCCGACTACGCCACCCGTGGATTGCGGTCAGAGTGAACCACCGCTACAGGGCAGACCGCTAAGGCTGGTGTTGTGGGTGCAGCAGAGCGTAGCATAACTCCCCACGGGAGGAGTATAGCCTCAGGGCAGTGTATGCGGAGGATGGGGGTGATGGTGCAGGGCAGCAGCAGTAACGACACGGAGTCAGTGATGCAGTTCAGGGCCTTTACTCACAGTTCTTATTATCCAGACCACGTCTGCAGGTAACGGCTGCCCACGTCGTACTGTGCTCACCAGGTGAGGGGCTCAGACAACTCCCAGATAACTTTGGAGCGCTTCACAGGACCCCCTTTGTGTGTCCTTTGTCTGGCCTTTCTTACCAACACTTCTGTCCGGCTGCCTCGGGCCTCCTCTTGGTAAACTTGGCGCCAGTTTCCCTGACCCTATGTGGTGCCTTCCTAGCGGGTGGAGCAAGGGGCTGCGCCACATAAAATGTCAGAGCCTCCGGTTTCTAGCTGAGGGTTGTTTCCTGCCTCCACTAGTTCGGGGACCGGTCTCCCCCTTTGGCTTGACCCCTCCACGCAGGTGGATTCGGGCGTGCGGTGGCGACTCGCCCGTCCGCACCCCTGGGATCCCTTCATTCCTCATTCCTGGAGCCTTCTCCGCTCCTCTTCCTTCCTTCTCCCTCTTGCAGGCCTGGGCCTCTGTTACTAGGCCCGCCTCCGGAGCAGAGCTCATGCAGAGCCCCTGCTCCCTGCCACTTCTGCTCAGACTTCTCTGCACTGAACTAAGATGGTGCCCACCTTTTATACTCCCTTCTCAATGCACCCAGGAACTGCTTCCTCCCTGCTCCTGCACTGCAGGGTTCCCCTTCCTCAGTGTTCCCTCCCCCCACTCCAGCCAGGGACAGGGACTGTCGTGCCCATCTCAGGGGCATATTGGTCGCCCTGCCCCACGGCAATGTGGTGTAATGCATGCAGGTGTCGGGTCCTGATCCACACTCCATCCTTATCTGAGAGTGAGATATCACACCTCTGGGTGAGGTGCAATACGTCTGTAGCAACCGAGCCCTCGGTGCTACAGTTCCATTTATCTTCAGCCTAGGTGACGTATTGTGATACAGGGCCGTGATTTTGGCTATAAAAGGGTCCCCTAGACCCCTACCCCAAGCTTTTTAAGAGAATCATATATGGCGTGCCAGGAGACTCTATGGAATGCTTTCTCAGCATCCAACGAGAGTATCTACTTACAAATTTTTAACTGCATCTAGCCCAGGAAATACTTTGTGCCTAGTAGCAGTGTCTGCTAGTCAGCGGATTATCCCGGCTGTTAAGCAAGCTACACCACCTGTAGTTTGGACACTTAATTTTTTCAAAGGAAATACTTCGGGACCACGGGATACTTAGTGAAGAGCATCAGGAGGCACCCCAAGGCATAGGGGCTGGGACTGGCACTAGGATGCCTTGCGGTGGACAGCCGAGCTCGATCCTTATAAAAGCTTTTTAACTGCAGCAGCTTTAGTGGACGCTACTGGAGCTGGAATTACGCGGCTGCTGGCATGAGACTTGCCCTCCAATAGATCCTTGTAAATGGATTTAAAGTGTATTCATTCAAATTAGAGGGACAATTTAAATTAAAAAGCTTAGAGCTGCCTCCACCACAGGGGGGCTCTCTCGACCCACCAGCGGACAGGCACCAGTATTGGGAGAGGGGGGCTGGCCGTCAGGGTTCACCGCGGCTCTGGCACAAACCCGGCGACACGGAGGTGGCACGGGCAGGAGCGGACTGGCCGTCTCGGCTTCTCACTTTTTGGATTTTAGAAGGGCATGACATGCCTATATCTGTGTCTCCCCCTCCTTTTACTCCTCCACCTCTTTTCTTTTCGCATGACTATATGTACTTGTCACTTTTCCATGTGTTAGTTGTGTCTTCTGAGCAGTTTGTCAGCTTTTGGACACCTTTGAAGGTGTTTTCTATGTGTTTCTATGTGTTTTTGTTTGCCTGCCATTGGTTTTAACGGTGTTCGAAGGTGTTCGACGAACAGTTCGACGAACAGTTCGGCGAACACACGGGTGTTCGACGAACCGAACCGAACTCGAACACTACGGGGGTGGCTCAACACTACTCACTAGTTTGGCTGCTACCATGCGCCCTGGTAAAATCATCTCCCCCACCCTCACATGCCTGCCGCCCTGGTGCTGCCGACCGTCTGGACCTTGCAGATGTTAGCCCTTCCGCATACAACTCCTCCTCCTCTACTTCCTCCACCTCCTCTTGTGCCACCACCTGACTCCGAATTCTGTTTAACATGTGCTCCAGCATGTAAATCACCGGAATAGTCATGCTGATAATGGGATCGTCAGCACTAAACATCTTCGTCGCCATTTCAAAACTGTGCAGAAGGGTGCATAGGTCCCTGATCTGAGACCACTCCTCCAGCGTGATTTGCCCCACCTCTCAATCTCGTTGGCCCAGGCTATACGTCAGAACGTATTGCACCAGGGCTTGTCGGTGCTGCCACAGTCGCTGCAACATGTGCAGAGTTGAATTCCACCGGGTAGGCACATCGCATTTTAGCCGGTGAAGTGGCAGGCCCAACGACTTCTGTAGAGATGTAAGTCGCTGAGCTGCGGGATGCGAACGGCGGAAGTGAGCACACAGCGACCGTGCCCTCTGCAGAAGGCCATCTAGTCTGGGATAGTGGGCTAAAAATTGCTGGACAACCAGGTTCAACACGTGAGCCATACAAGGCACGTGTGTGACATTGCCCCGGCGAAGGGCCGCACCCAGGTTTGCAGCATTGTCGCACACGGCCTTCCCTGGTTTCAGGTCCAGTGGAGACAACCATTCATGAAATTGGTTCTCCAGAGCTGACCACAACTCCTCAGCTGTGTGACTCACATTTCCCAGACATTTCAATGTAAAAAACTGCCTGATGACGTTGAGCCCTACTGCCAGCATAGTAAGGAGGTGTGCAGGATCCCTTCTGCGCAGTTAGAAAGCTTGTGGCATGACCAGACAGGCTTTGGGTGCAGGTGGAAGACCGAGAGGAGGTTGAGGAGGCAGAAGCAGTGGAGGAAAAATGACATAAAGAGGATTGACGCACAACTCGTGGGGACGGCAAGACTTGGACAGCAGCCCCTTGTCCTGCTGTCACCATAGTTACCCAGTGCCCAGTCAGCGACATGTAAGGCCCCTGTCCATGCCTACTCGTCCAAGTGTCTGTGGTGAAATGCACCCTGTCACACACAGAGTTTCTCAAAGAAGCGGTGATGTTGTGTGCGACATGCTGGTGGAGCGCAGGCACACCTTTCTTTGAGAAGTAGTGCCGACTGGGCATCTGGTACTGGGGCACTGCGACGGACATAAGGTCTCGAAAATCCTCTGTGTCCACCAGGCGGAAAGGCAGCATTTCTGTAGCCAAGAGCTTGCAGATGGTGAAATTCAACCTCTTAGCTTTCTCATGGCTAGGAGGAAATGGTCTTTTACTTGTCCACATCTGAGGGACCGAGGGCTGGCTATTGTGCTTAGACGGGGTTGATAAGGGTGTCCCCGGCAAACTGCCGGTCTGTGAGGAAGATGCAGGCGGACATGTTAGGTTGCCTTGATCCAAAGGTGGTGCTATCGATGTCGGACAGCGCTCAAGACCAACTGGTGTTACCACCTCCAAAGAAAATGATGACCTGCCAATCACGCTGGCTGTTGCGGGTAAAGAGGTGGCAGGTCTGCGCCCCAAAACAGGTGTGACTGCTGTCCCCCCAGTCACAGAGGATGAAGAGGCCGCGGATGCACAAGATATGGCAGACGGTGGTTGGCCCGGCCGGCTAGACCGCATTGTAGCACACTGAGCTTCCCACTGCAACTTATGCTTCATGTCCATGTGCCGGTTCATGCATGAAGTACTCAAACTATGTATTTTTTGGCCTCTACTTAGCTTTTGCTGACAAATGTTACAGATAACACGAGTTGGGTCATCTTTATCGATCTGAAAAAATGCCCAGGCTATGCAAGGCTTAGCACCCATGCGACCTGAAGAGCCACCACGACTTGTGGTGAGAGGCAGAGTTGTGTTTGAGGATGCAGTTGTTGACGTGCTTCCAGTACTACGTCTCTGTCCAGGAAGGCGCAACCTGACCTCGTCGTCACTAGCATCTTCCTCCACCTCCTCTGCTGACCTCATCTCTTGGCTGACTGTGGGTTGACAGTAAGTGGGATCTCCGACCTCATCATCATCACCCTGTGCGTTATCACACCCGTCGTCCTCAGAGCCAACCTGTTCCTGCCCTGACAAAAAACTAAAGTTGTCGCTCCAATCAGGTATTTGAGTCTTATCATCGTCTTCCTCATTGTCTCCACCAACAGGAGTTACAGTTTGGGAATGAGGGTCTACATTATGGTCAGAACCTTCTGCGTCTGGTCCTGGATCCGACTCATAAAGATTCTGGGCATCAGTGCAGATCATTTCCTCGTCTGGATTCACAGAAGCGCTGGAGTCGACCTCTGATTCCCAGGCTATAGTATGAGTAAACAGCTCTGCAGACTCAACCATCTGTTCTACCTCATACTCAGACGGGCAGCTGGAGATTTGGGAGCTGTGAGGAAGCAAGTGCGATTTGGGTGACACCTTTGAGGACTGGAGTATTTGTGATGTTGAAGTTGATGTGGAGGAGAGCCCACTTAAAGGAGCACTTGATATCCGTTGAAGCACCTGCTGTTTTTGTGCCTCATCTGGAATTTGTAGCGATTGGCGTGGCCGTAAGAAAGGGATCTTATCACATTGTCCGCTAAAAGAAGTAGACATTTTAGTTTGGCTGGAAGATGGTCTTTCTTCTGCACCTACCCCACGGACACAACCTTTTTTCCCCTTCCCAACACGCCTATTCCCCTTTCCACCAGCAGCAGGCCTTTTTCCACTCATTTTGGTGGTTAACTAATTCACAACTCTGGAGTTGTTTGCACAAAAAAACAATGGATGGTAACCGAGCAGAGCTGAGTGGCCAAACTGTGGTATTAGGCCAAAACTATTGGCTGGGTTAGATGCAGAAAAAAATTATTTTTAATTTGCAACCTGATGGAGGTCAGTATAGATGGACTAATAGACCAAGTCCCACACACAGCTAGAAGCCCAAATATTTTTTCAGAGCTAGATGCAGAAATTTTTTTTATTCAATTTGCAAGCTGATGGAGGTCAGTATAGATGGACTAATAGACCAAGTCCCACACACTGCTAGAAGCCCAAATATTTTCTCAGAGCTAGATGCAGAAAAAAATTATTTTAAATTTGCAACCTGATGGAGGTCAGTATAGATGGACTAATAGACCAAGTCCCACACACCGCTAGAAGCCCAAATATTTTTTCAGAGCTAGATGCAGAAAAAAATTATTTTTAATTTGCAACCTGATGGAGGTCAGTATAGATGGACTAATAGACCAAGTCCCACACACCGCTAGAAGCCCAAATATTTTTTCAGAGCTAGATGCAGAAAAAAATTATATTCAATTTGCAACCTGCTGGAGGTCAGTATAGAAGGACTAATAGAACAAGTCCCACACACTGCTAGAAGCCCAAATATTTTTTCAGAGCTAAATGAAGAAAAAAATTATTTTTAATTTGCAACCTGATGGAGGTCAGTATAGATGGACTAATAGACCAAGTCCCACACACTGCTAGAAGCCCAAATATTTTTTCAGAGCTAGATGCAGAAAAAAATTATTTTTAATTTGCAACCTGATGGAGGTCAGTATAGATGGACTAATAGACCAAGTCCCACACACTGCTAGAAGCCCAAATATTTTTTCAGAGCTAGATGCAGAAAAAAATTATTTTTAATTTTCAACCTGATGGAGGTCAGTATAGATGGACTAATAGACCAAGCTCCACACACCGCTAGAAGCCAAAATATTTTTTCAGAGCTAGATGCAGAAAAAAATTATATTCAATTTGCAACCTGCTGGACGTCAGTATAGATGGACTAATAGAACAAGTCCCACACACTGCTAGAAGCCCAAATATTTTTTCAGAGCTAAATGAAGAAAAAAATTATTTTTAATTTGCAACCTGATGGAGGTCAGTATAGATGGACTAATAGACCAAGTCCCACACACTGCTAGAAGCCCAAATATTTTTTCAGAGCTAGATGCAGAAAAAAATTATTTTTAATTTGCAACCTGATGGAGGTCAGTATAGATGGACTAATAGACCAAGTCCCACACACCGCTAGAAGCCCAAATATTTTTTCAGAGCTAGATGCAGAAAATTTTTTTATTCAATTTGCAACCTGATGGAGGTCAGTATAGATGGACTAATAGACCAAGTCCCACACACTGCTAGAAGCCCAAATATTTTTTCAGAGCTAGATGCAGAAAAAAATTATTTTTAATTTGCAACCTGATGGAGGTCAGTATAGATGGACTAATAGACCAAGTCCCACACACTGCTAGAAGCCCAAATATTTTTTCAGAGCTAGATGCAGAAAAAAATTATTTTTAATTTGCAACCTGATGGAGGTCAGTATAGATGGACTAATAGAACAAGTCCCACACGCTGCTAGAAGCCCAAATATTTTTTCAGAGATAAATGAAGAAAAAAATTATTTTTAATTTGCAACCTGATGGAGGTCAGTATAGATGGACTAATAGACCAAGTCCCACACACTGCTAGAAGCCCAAATATTTTTTCAGAGCTAGATGCAGAAAAAAATTATTTTTAATTTGCAACCTGATGGAGGTCAGTATAGATGGACTAATAGACCAAGTCCCACACACCGCTAGAAGCCCAAATATTTTTTCAGAGCTAGATGCAGAAAAAAATTATATTCAATTTGCAACCTGCTGGAGGTCAGTATAGAAGGACTAATAGAACAAGTCCCACACACTGCTAGAAGCCCAAATATTTTTTCAGAGCTAAATGAAGAAAAAAATTATTTTTAATTTGCAACCTGATGGAGGTCAGTATAGATGGACTAATAGACCAAGTCCCACACACTGCTAGAAGCCCAAATATTTTTTCAGAGCTAGATGCAGAAAAAAATTATATTCAGTTTGCAACCTGATGGAGGTCTGTATAGATGGACTAATAGAATGATGCTATGCCCAAAAGATTTTACTTCACTAGGTGCAGTAAAAAAATTGGTATTCTATACACAGGTGGTATATCTTGCAACACAGATAGGCTACTCCACTGACTAACACACTCTGCAATAGGCCAAAAAGGATTAGCTTTGCTAGATTCAGCCAAATGCTGTGAAAAAAACTTGCACAGCACTGGCACAGACCTGCCTGGCAAAAACTGATAGGAACTGATGTAACCTAGTCCTGAAAAGGACTCCAATTACAATTAGTCTTTACTCCCACAATCTATCTATTTAAGAGCACAGACCTGCCTGATAAAAGTCGTAGGAAATGCTGTAACCTAGTCCTTAAAAGGACTGCAATCACAACTATTCCCTACTCCCAAGCTATCTGTATATTTGTGCGAAAATTGGCTTGAAATTAACAAGGTATAGCGCACACAGCAACAGCGGTGCCGTCTAACACGCAGCTGCAGCAGTGAGAAAATGGTGGCGACAGGGAAAATGGCTTGGTCTTATAGGGCAAGGACATGTGACATACACTGCCAATCACACATGCCCTTGCTTGTGTGAAAAAAAGCACTTCGCTCCGTGTGTGCGCTGCTGATAGGCTGACAGATTGCACCTCCCCACTGCAAATGCGGGAAAGAGAAAAAAAAATGGAGATCTTCATTGTTCCTGCAGAGATCCATCCCCTGCCCCTCCCCCCGCCCCGCTGTACACTCAAACTGCGTATTAACATTAATTTTCATCATTACTGAGAAAAATCCAGTTATGATTTTGGTGCACGAACAGTTATCGAACATAACCTCGAACAGCCGAATTTTTCTCAAATTGTTCGTGTTCGCCGACCGGCTCGAACACCGCCCAAAACAGCTCGAATTTGAGATTGGCGAACAGTTCGAGTAGAACAACGCGAACTGAGAAAATATTTGGGCTTCTAGCAGTGTGTGGGACTTGGTCTATTAGTCCATCTATACTGACCTCCATCAGGTTGCAAATTGAATAAAAAAAATTTTTGCATCTAGCTCTGTTCGCCAATCTCAAATTCGAGCTGTTTTGGGCGGTGTTCGAGCCGGTCGGCGAACACGAACAATTTGAGAAAAATTCGGCTGTTCGAGGTTATGTTCGATAACTGTTCGTGCACCAAAATCATAACTGGATTTTTTCTCAGTAATGATGAAAATTAATGTTAATACGCAGTTTGAGTGTACAGCGGGGCGGGGGGAGGGGCAGGGGATGGATCTCTGCAGGAACAATGAAGATCTCCATTTTTTTTTCTCTTTCCCGCATTTGCAGTGGGGAGGTGCAATCTGTCAGCCTATCAGCAGCGCACACACGGAGCGAAGTGCTTTTTTTCACACAAGCAAGGGCATGTGTGATTGGCAGTGTATGTCACATGTCCTTGCCCTATAAGACCAAGCCATTTTCCCCGTCGCCACCATTTTCTCACTGCTGCAGCTGCGTGTTAGACGGCACCGCTGTTGCTGTGTGCGCTATACCTTGTTAATTTCAAGCCAATTTTCGCACAAATATACAGATAGCTTGGGAGTAGGGAATAGTTGTGATTGCAGTCCTTTTAAGGACTAGGTTACAGCATTTCCTACGACTTTTATCAGGCAGGTCTGTGCTCTTAAATAGATAGACTGTGGGAGTAAAGACTAATTGTAATTGGAGTCCTTTTCAGGACTAGGTTACATCAGTTCCTATCAGTTTTTGCCAGGCAGGTCTGTGCCAGTGCTGTGCAAGTTTTTTTCACAGCATTTGGCTGAATCTAGCAAAGCTAATCCTTTTTGGCCTATTGCAGAGTGTGTTAGTCAGTGGAGTAGCCTATCTGTGTTGCAAGATATACCACCTGTGTATAGAATACCAATTTTTTTACTGCACCTAGTGAAGTAAAATCTTTTGGGCATAGCATCATTCTATTAGTCCATCTATACTGACCTCCATCAGGTTGCAAACTGAATATAATTTTTTTCTGCATCTAGCTCTGAAAAAATATTTGGGCTTCTAGCAGTGTGTGGGACTTGGTCTATTAGTCCATCTATACTGACCTCCATCAGGTTGCAAATTAAAAATAATTTTTTTCTTCATTTAGCTCTGAAAAAATATTTGGGCTTCTAGCAGTGTGTGGGACTTGTTCTATTAGTCCTTCTATACTGACCTCCAGCAGGTTGCAAATTGAATATAATTTTTTTCTGCATCTAGCTCTGAAAAAATATTTGGGCTTCTAGCGGTGTGTGGGACTTGGTCTATTAGTCCATCTATACTGACCTCCATCAGGTTGCAAATTAAAAATAATTTTTTTCTGCATCTAGCTCTGAAAAAATATTTGGGCTTCTAGCAGTGTGTGGGACTTGATCTATTAGTCCATCTATACTGACCTCCATCAGGTTGCAAATTAAAAATAATTTTTTTCTTCATTTATCTCTGAAAAAATATTTGGGCTTCTAGCAGCGTGTGGGACTTGTTCTATTAGTCCATGTATACTGACCTCCATCAGGTTGCAAATTAAAAATAATTTTTTTCTGCATCTAGCTCTGAAAAAATATTTGGGCTTCTAGCAGTGTGTGGGACTTGGACTACTAGTCCATCTATACTGACCTCCATCAGGTTGCAAATTAAAAATAATTTTTTTCTGCATCTAGCTCTGAAAAAATATTTGGGCTTCTAGCAGTGTGTGGGACTTGGTCTATTAGTCCATCTATACTGACCTCCATCAGGTTGCAAACTGAATAAAAAAATTTTCTGCATCTAGCTCTGAAAAAATATTTGGGCTTCTAGCGGTGTGTGGGACTTGGTCTATTAGTCCATCTATACTGACCTCCATCAGGTTGCAAATTAAAAATAATTTTTTTCTGCATCTAGCTCTGAAAAAATATTTGGGCTTCTAGCAGTGTGTGGGACTTGTTATATTAGTCCTTCTATACTGACGTCCAGCAGGTTGCAAATTGAATATAATTTTTTTCTGCATCTAGCTCTGAAAAAATATTTGGGCTTCTAGCGGTGTGTGGGACTTGGTCTATTAGTCCATCTATACTGACCTCCATCAGGTTGCAAACTAAAAATAATTTTTTTCTGCATCTAGCTCTGAAAAAATATTTGAGCTTCTAGCAGTGTGTGGGACTTGGTCTATTAGTCCATCTATACTGACCTCCATCAGGTTGCAAATTAAAAATATTTTTTTTCTGCATCTAGCTCTGAAAAAATATTTGGGCTTCTAGCAGTGTGTGGGACTTGGTCTATTAGTCCATCTATACTGACCTCCATCAGGTTGCAAATTAAAAATAATTTTTTTCTTCATTTAGCTCTGAAAAAATATTTGGGCTTCTAGCAGTGTGTGGGACTTGTTCTATTAGTCCTTCTATACTGACCTCCAGCAGGTTGCAAATTGAATATAATTTTTTTCTGCATCTAGCTCTGAAAAAATATTTGGGCTTCTAGCGGTGTGTGGGACTTGGTCTATTAGTCCATCTATACTGACCTCCATCAGGTTGCAAATTAAAAATAATTTTTTTCTGCATCTAGCTCTGAAAAAATATTTGGGCTTCTAGCAGTGTGTGGGACTTGGTCTATTAGTCCATCTATACTGACCTCCATCAGGTTGCAAATTGAATAAAAAAAATTTCTGCATCTAGCTCTGAAAAAATATTTGGGCTTCTAGCGGTGTGTGGGACTTGGTCTATTAGTCCATCTATACTGACCTCCATCAGGTTGCAAATTAAAAATAATTTTTTTCTGCATCTAACCCAGCCAATAGTTTTGGCCTAATACCACAGTTTGGCCACTCAGCTCTGCTCGGTTACCATCCATTGTTTTTTTGTGCAAACAACTCCAGAGTTGTGAATTAGTTAACCACCAAAATGAGTGGAAAAAGGCCTGCTGCTGGTAGAAAGGGGAATAGGCGTGTTGGGAAGGGGAAAAAAGGTTGTGTCCGTGGGGTAGGTGCAGAAGAAAGACCATCTTCCAGCCAAACTAAAATGTCTACTTCTTTTAGCGGACAATGTGATAAGATCCCTTTCTTACGGCCACGCCAATCGCTACAAATTCCAGATGAGGCACAAAAACAGCAGGTGCTTCAACGGATATCAAGTGCTCCTTTAAGTGGGCTCTCCTCCACATCAACTTCAACATCACAAATACTCCAGTCCTCAAAGGTGTCACCCAAATCGCACTTGCTTCCTCACAGCTCCCAAATCTCCAGCTGCCCGTCTGAGTATGAGGTAGAACAGATGGTTGAGTCTGCAGAGCTGTTTACTCATACTATAGCCTGGGAATCAGAGGTCGACTCCAGCGCTTCTGTGAATCCAGACGAGGAAATGATCTGCACTGATGCCCAGAATCTTTATGAGTCGGATCCAGGACCAGACGCAGAAGGTTCTGACCATAATGTAGACCCTCATTCCCAAACTGTAACTCCTGTTGGTGGAGACAATGATTTAGACGATGATAAGACTCAAATACCTGATTGGAGCGACAACTTTAGTTTTTTGTCAGGGCAGGAACAGGTTGGCTCTGAGGACGACGGGTGTGATAACGCACAGGGTGATGATGATGAGGTCGGAGATCCCACTTACTGTCAACCCACAGTCAGCCAAGAGATGAGGTCAGCAGAGGAGGTGGAGGAAGATGCTAGTGACGACGAGGTCAGGTTGCGCCTTCCTGGACAGAGACGTAGTACTGGAAGCACGTCAACAACTGCATCCTCAAACACAACTCTGCCTCTCACCACAAGTCGTGGTGGCTCTTCAGGTCGCATGGGTGCTAAGCCTTGCATAGCCTGGGCATTTTTTCAGATCGATAAAGATGACCCAACTCGTGTTATCTGTAACATTTGTCAGCAAAAGCTAAGTAGAGGCCAAAAAATACATAGTTTGAGTACTTCATGCATGAACCGGCACATGGACATGAAGCATAAGTTGCAGTGGGAAGCTCAGTGTGCTACAATGCGGTCTAGCCGGCCGGGCCAACCACCGTCTGCCGTATCTTGTGCATCCGCGGCCTCTTCATCCTCTGTGACTGGGGGGACAGCAGTCACACCTGTTTTGGGGCGCAGACCTGCCACCTCTTTACCCGCAACAGCCAGCGTGATTGGCAGGTCATCATTTTCTTTGGAGGTGGTAACACCAGCTGGTCTTGAGCGCTGTCCGACATCGATAGCACCACCTTTGGATCAAGGCAACCTAACATGTCCGCCTGCATCTTCCTCACAGACCGGCAGTTTGCCGGGGACACCCTTATCATCCCCGTCTAAGCACAATAGCCAGCCCTCGGTCCCTCAGATGTGGACAAGTAAAAGACCATTTCCTCCTAGCCATGAGAAAGCTAAGAGGTTGAATTTCACCATCTGCAAGCTCTTGGCTACAGAAATGCTGCCTTTCCGCCTGGTGGACACAGAGGATTTTCGAGACCTTATGTCCGTCGCAGTGCCCCAGTACCAGATGCCCAGTCGGCACTACTTCTCAAAGAAAGGTGTGCCTGCGCTCCACCAGCATGTCGCACACAACATCACCGCTTCTTTGAGAAACTCTGTGTGTGACAGGGTGCATTTCACCACAGACACTTGGACGAGTAGGCATGGACAGGGGCGTTACATGTCGCTGACTGGGCACTGGGTAACTATGGTGACAGCAGGACAAGGGGCTGCTGTCCAAGTCTTGCCGTCCCCACGAGTTGTGCGTCAATCCTCTTTATGTCATTTTTCCTCCACTGCTTCTGCCTCCTCAACCTCCTCTCGGTCTTCCACCTGGACCCAAAGCCTGTCTGGTCATGCCACAAGCTTTCTAACTGCGCAGAAGGGATCCTGCACACCTCCTTACTATGCTGGCAGTAGGGCTCAACGTCATCAGGCGGTTTTTACATTGAAATGTCTGGGAAATGTGAGTCACACAGCTGAGGAGTTGTGGTCAGCTCTGGAGAACCAATTTCATGAATGGTTGTCTCCACTGGACCTGAAACCAGGGAAGGCCGTGTGCGACAATGCTGCAAACCTGGATGCGGCCCTTCGCCGGGGCAATGTCACACACGTGCCTTGTATGGCTCACGTGTTGAACCTGGTTGTCCAGCAATTTTTAGCCCACTATCCCAGACTAGATGGCCTTCTGCAGAGGGCACGGTCGCTGTGTGCTCACTTCCGCCGTTCGCATCCCGCAGCTCAGCGACTTACATCTCTACAGAAGTCGTTGGGCCTGCCACTTCACCGGCTAAAATGCGATGTGCCTACCCGGTGGAATTCAACTCTGCACATGTTGCAGCGACTGTGGCAGCACCGACAAGCCCTGGTGCAATACGTTCTGACGTATAGCCTGGGCCAACGAGATTCAGAGGTGGGGCAAATCACGCTGGAGGAGTGGTCTCAGATCAGGGACCTATGCACCCTTCTGCACAGTTTTGAAATGGCGACGAAGATGTTTAGTGCTGACGATGCCATTATCAGCATGACTATTCCGGTGATTTACATGCTGGAGCACATGTTAAACAGAATTCGGAGTCAGGTGGTGGCACAAGAGGAGGTGGAGGAAGTAGAGGAGGAGGAGTTGTATGCGGAAGGGCTAACATCTGCAAGGTCCAGACGGTCGGCAGCACCAGGGCGGCAGGCATGTGAGGGTGGGGGAGATGATTTTACCAGGGCGCATGGTAGCAGCCAAACTAGTGAGGAAGGTGCAGGAGCCCAGGAAGAAGTGGAGGACGAACTGATGGAAGACTCATCAGATGAGGGAGACCTTGATCACATTTCTGTTGTGCGAGGTTGGGGGGAGAGGACAGAGGAAGGAAGCATGATTGTTACCTCGCCACCAACACAACAGGGACTTGGTGCTCCTGGATGCGGAACACACATGAGTGCCTTCTTGCTGCACTACCTGCAACATGACCCTCGAATTGTGAGAATTAGAAATAATCCTGACTACTGGGTTGCCACACTGTTAGATCCCCGGTACAAAAGTAAATTTGCAGAAATTATTCCTGCCATAGAAAGGGATGCACGCATGCAGGAGAATCAGCAGAGACTGTTGCAGAATCTTACATGTGCTTTTCCACAAAATACCAGTGGTGCACGTAGTGAATCTCACAGTTCCAACTTGCCAACCGTGGGACCGTCAAGTGTTCAGCACTCAAACCGTAACAGAACCACAGTATCTGCTGGTAACATCAATTTTGCGGAATCATTTCACCACTTTTTTAGCCCATCCTTTGCAAGGCCACAGGAGACAAGAAGTCTGACACATAGTCAACGCCTAGAGACGATGGTACAGGAGTATCTCCAAGTAAACATTGAAGCCACGACTGTGTCACTGGACCCTTGCTCTTTTTGGGCTTCCAATCTGGATAAATGGCCGGAGCTAGCCACTTACGCCTTGGAGATCTTGTCATGCCCCGCAGCCAGCGTTCTGTCTGAACGTGTGTTCAGCGCTGCTGGTGGTGTGCTGACAGATAAGCGCACGTGGCTCTCCACTGATAATGTAGACAGACTCACGTTCATAAAGATGAACAAATCATGGATCCGAAACGACTTTTCTACCCCTGTGTCATCCTGGGGAGAGTAAAAGCTTGATGATTGGTTAAAATCACCCTACCAACCGTTTTAAGCTTTCAAATTACTAATCATGTTTATCTGTATCTTGACTGGAAAATAATTTGGGCTTTGTAGCAGTGTGCAGCACTGATCCTATTAGGCCATCTATAATAAGCTTCACCAGATTTAAAATTAAAAATAATTTTTAGCTGCATCTAGCCCGGAAAATAATTTTGGGGCTCCGAGATGCGCAAGACACATAAGTGCCTTCTTGCTGCACTACCTGCAGCATGACCCTCATATTGTCAGAATTCGAAGTAATCATGACTACTGGGTTGCCACACTCTTAGATCCCCCAAACTTTTCGATCAACCTTTTCATTTTAATAAAGACCAAAAAAATGGTCATTTTTGAAATTATAAGCATTAGCAGGTTGTTAGAAACTGAAATCAAACAGTTTTCAACTCAAAACTTTATTCTAGGTGATGTTACATTTTCACATAGGACCCCTTGTTCGAAAGGAGCTTCTGAACTCTCTCATCCATTGAATTTGTCAGGTTTTGGATGGTTTCTGCTTCAATTGTTTTGCATGAGGACAGAATACCCTCCCAGAGCTGTTGCTTAGATGTGAACTGCCTCCCGCCATCATAGACACTCCTTTTAATGATGCTCCAAAGGTTCTGAATGGGGTAGAGGTCAGGGGAGCATGGGGGTCACACCATAAGTTTGTCCCCTTTTATGCCCATATCAGCCAGAGATGCAGATGTTTTATGTGCAGCATGAGATGGTGCATTATCATGCAGAAAAATGATCTTGCTGTGAAATACACGGTTCTTCTTCTTGAACCATGGCAGGAAGTGCTGTTTGAGAAAATCCACATACATTATGGAGTTCATCTTTAGCACCTTCAGGGATCCTAAAGGGGCCGACAATCTCTCTCCCCATGATTCCAGCCCAAAACATTACTCCACCTCCTCCTTGTTGGCGCTGTAGCCGTGTTTGCGTGGGGTGTCCATCAACCAGCCATCCTCCACTCCATTCATCTGGACCATCGAGCGCTGCACGGCACTCATCCGTGAACAAAACAGTTTTGAAATCAGTCTTCATGTAATGTTTGGCCCACTGGAGCCGTTTCTGCTTGTGTGAAGTGGATAGAGGAGGTCGACAGGATGGCGTATGCACAGCTGCAAACCTCTGAAGGACCCTGCATCTTGTTGTTCGGGGGACGTTGGAGGCACAAGCAGCTTCCAAAACTTGTATGCTGCTATGACAAGGCTTTTTTGCCGCTGCTCTTTCAACCTGACGTAATTGCCTGTAGGAAAGAGTCCTCAATTTGCCCTTATCAGCACGCACACGTGTGTACTGTGAATCAGCTACATACTTCTTGATTGCCAAGACACTTCATCCTGATCATCGCACAATGTTGATTGTAGTCATGCCTTGACCTAAACACTCCACAATTTGTTGCTTCTCAGCAGCCGACACATCCTTTTTCTTTCCCATTTTGGCAGAAAATGTAGGCTGCTTAATAATGTGAGAGAGCCTTCTTAAGTAGTCTTGCCTTTCATTGGACACACCTGCCAAACTAATTAGCACAGGTGTCTGCAATTGCTTACAGTGATATAAAGAGCCCTGACACACATCACCATCAATGAGTTTAACTGACAAACAAACAAATTCTTCCCTTATCACTCCTAAACACTTTTTGCATAATAATTTGGAACGCGGTGTACATGTGCTTTTCCACAAAACACCAGTGGTTCACGTAGTGAATCTTACAGTTCTAACTTGCCAACCGTGGTCTGTATGGAATTGTTCAATAAAGGGCCCAAAATTAAGATAACATAGATGGGAGAGGTCTCTATGAATAGGAATTCCTAAGTATTTGATACCCTGTGAGGGCCAGGCAAAGGGAAAGTTGGACTGGATGGAATCCTATATGGATTTAGGGAGGGAGACATCGAGGGCCTCAGACTTCGCTGCATTGATTTTAAAATTTTACCATGTAACAAAGTGATCTATTTCAGCCATAACAGCAGGGATGGATATATGTGATTGAGTGATATATACTAGGACATCATCAGCAAATAGAGAGCACTTGTACTCGGTGCCTCCCACCTCAATCCACCTAATATTGGGGTTATGGCGAATTGATGAGAGCAGGTGCTCCGTCACTAGGATGTATAAGAGAGGGGACAGAGGACATCCCTGCCTTGTCCCATTGGTGATTGTGAAAGGTGATGAAAATGTTCTGACGCACCCCCTGGGCCTTGGGACACCCGGAGCCGGACCCTTTTTGGTGGATGCTGGTGGTTGTAGTCTTCGTGGCGGCGATCCGGTTCCGTGGCTCAGGGCGGTCAAACCAGTGGCGGAACTATTTATGTGGTTTTGATGTTTAAATGTCCGACTACGCCACCCGTGGATTGCGGTCAGAGTGAACCGCCGCTACAGGGCAGACCGCTAAGGCTGGTGTTGTGGGTGCAGCAGAGCGTAGCATAACTCCCCACGGGAGGAGTATAGCCTCAGGGCAGTGTATGCGGAGGATGGGGGTGATGGTGCAGGGCAGCAGCAGTAACGACACGGAGTCAGTGATGCAGTTCAGGGCCTTTACTCACAGTTCTTATTATCCAGACCACGTCTGCAGGTAACGGCTGCCCACGTCGTACTGTGCTCACCAGGTGAGGGGCTCAGACAACTCCCAGATAACTTTGGAGCGCTTCACAGGACCCCCTTTGTGTGTCCTTTGTCTGGCCTTTCTTACCAACACTTCTGTCCGGCTGCCTCAGGCCTCCTCTTGGTAAACTTGGCGCCAGTTTCCCTGACCCTATGTGGTGCCTTCCTAGCGGGTGGAGCAAGGGGCTGCGCCACATAAAATGTCAGAGCCTCCGGTTTCTAGCTGAGGGTCGTTTCCTGCCTCCACTAGTTCGGGGACCGGTCTCCCCCTTTGGCCTGACCCCTCCACGCAGGTGGATTCGGGCGTGCGGTGGCGACTCGCCCGTCCGCACCCCTGGGATCCCTTCATTCCTCGTTCCTGGAGCCTTCTCCGCTCCTCTTCCTTCCTTCTCCCTCTTGCAGGCCTGGGCCTCTGTTACTAGGCCCGCCTCCGGAGCAGAGCTCATGCAGAGCCCCTGCTCCCTGCCACTTCTGCTCAGACTTCTCTGCACTGAACTAAGATGGTGCCCACCTTTTATACTCCCTTCTCAATGCACCCAGGAACTGCTTCCTCCCTGCTCCTGCACTGCAGGGTTCCCCTTCCTCAGTGTTCCCTCCCCCCACTCCAGCCAGGGACAGGGACTGTCGTGCCCATCTCAGGGGCATATTGGTCGCCCTGCCCCACGGCAATGTGGTGTAATGCATGCAGGTGTCGGGTCCTGATCCACACTCCATCCTTATCTGAGAGTGAGATATCACACCTCTGGGTGAGGTGCAATACGTCTGTAGCAACCGAGCCCTCGGTGCTACAGTTCCATTTATCTTCAGCCTAGGTGACGTATTGTGATACAGGGCCGTGATTTTGGCTATAAAAGGGTCCCCTAGACCCCTACCCCAAGCTTTTTAAGAGAATCATATATGGCGTGCCAGGAGACTCTATGGAATGCTTTCTCAGCATCCAACGAGAGTATCTACTTACAAATTTTTAACTGCATCTAGCCCAGGAAATACTTTGTGCCTAGTAGCAGTGTCTGCTAGTCAGCGGATTATCCCGGCTGTTAAGCAAGCTACACCACCTGTAGTTTGGACACTTAATTTTTTCAAAGGAAATGCTTCGGGACCACGGGATACTTAGTGAAGAGCATCAGGAGGCACCCCAAGGCATAGGGGCTGGGACTGGCACTAGGATGCCTTGCGGTGGACAGCTGAGCTCCATCCTTATAAAAGCTTTTTAACTGCAGCAGCTTTAGTGGACGCTACTGGAGCTGGAATTACGCGGCTGCTGGCATGAGACTTGCCCTCCAATAGATCCTTGTAAATGGATTTAAAGTGTATTCATTCAAATTAGAGGGACAATTTAAATTAAAAAACTTAGAGCTGCCTCCACCACAGGGGGGCTCTCTCGACCCACCAGCGGACAGGCACCAGTATTGGGAGAGGGGGGCTGGCCGTCAGGGTTCACCGCGGCTCTGGCACAAACCCGGCGACACGGAGGTGGCACGGGCAGGAGCGGACTGGCCGTCTCGGCTTCTCACTTTTTGGATTTTAGAAGGACATGACATGCCTATATCTGTGTCTCCCCCTCCTTTTACTCCTCCACCTCTTTTCTTTTCGCATGACTATATGTACTTGTCACTTTTCCATGTGTTAGTTGTGTCTTCTGAGCAGTTTGTCAGCTTTTGGACACCTTTGAAGGTGTTTTCTATGTGTTTCTATGTGTTTTTGTTTGCCTGCCATTAGTTTTAACGGTGTTCGAAGGTGTTCGACGAACAGTTCGACGAACAGTTCGGCGAACACACGGGTGTTCGACGAACCGAACCGAACTCGAACACTACGGGGGTGGCTCAACACTAGTGCTCAGCACAATTATATGTAATTATTTAAAGGGTTTTATCCACAATTAGACACTTTTATTCAGTTGGAATGATGCAACCGAACAGCAGCCACTGAATTGCAGGTTTTTTCTACCTCATTTGAGAGCAGCATGATGTAGGCAAAGACCCCTGAATCCAATGATGTATCACTTTGTTTACTGGGTGCAGTAGTACTGACACAATGAGAGTTTTTAGATATAGAATGCAGCAGAGCTGAAAAAGCTAACCCCGCCTCACCAGGCTCTGTATGTACATAGTCAATTGATAGTAAGCTGTTTATCACAGGAGGGGACGGAGTCAGACTAGCAAGCACATGCCTGCTAGTCCAAGCAATAATAATGTCCTTTCGATAAAGCCTTCATTGTAAGTAAAGAGCGTGATAAATGACACATCGCTGAATTCAGTGTTTTAACTCCTTCCTCATGCTGTCCTCAGATTATATAGAAAAAACTGCTGACAGATTCCTTTAACAAGGGGTTACCCAGTAATATACAACCCCTTTTATGTAAAAATAAATAGTATAATGGCTGCATTTTATCAGCTGTACAAAATTTTCTTTACCCTTACATTATATCACATCCTTCATCATTTGGCTAAAGCTGTAACACACACATAATTGCTTTAAACACCCACTGCATAGACCTTGCAAACAATATTAGTAATATTAAAAGCTCTCTGCCTTAGCTGCTTCCTCTTGTATATGGACCAGGGAGCAGGAAAGTTATTCAAATACTCTCACTCTTGCTGTTATTTTCAGCAGAATGAATGTAGTGGCAAGTAGGAGAGGAAGTCTGGGTAGTAAAATTTCAACCAAATTTTGCAGAGGAAGAAGATTTGTCACATTATTTAATCATTGTCATTTAGGGATCTGAGTTACTTTCTGTAATGTTGAGGGCTTACTGATGAGTCCATGCTTTCCTTTACATAAATTTTCTTGAGAACCCTCATTTTTCACAATGCAAATTTAATACATTATTTCTTCATTAATGGCTTCTTTGATTTTTTTTCTTATAAAAAAGCCATTGAGCATAGTTATCAATAATGTTTAATTTTTAGAAAATGCAAATCTAGGCTAGACATTCTTAAAGGGAATCTGTCACCAGGTTTTTGCTAACCCATATGACAGCAGCATGATGTAGGGGCTGTAACAATGCTACTCACATGGAAGCGGGATGAGGTATCACAGGAATCGTTTCTTTTTCAAAGTCCGGACGGTTTTAATTCAGTTCTCATAAACCGGATCACAGGAAAACTTAAATACAGCCCTTGTCCTGCACAAAGTGAAACATAAAGTAAAAAGTCCATAGAATAGTGTGGGTTTGCCCTCTTAGGTTAGAGTCCAGCTTCTTAGTCCTTTAGAAAAGGCACATAATCCTGGTGGTCTGCACACCTCCACATGCAGGCCATGTGTGAGGTAAGCAGGTCCCATTTTACAATTTGAACCACACCCTGGGGTGGAGATATGGTGAGCAACCATCCCGCCCAACTCTTCAGCTGCTGACAAAAAAACGCGGCCATTTCATTACGGTTAACCCATCTTAGTACTATGTGTACTAGAGCATTACTCCAGGTTTATATCACAAAGTACAACTACCTCTGTGATACATATCTCCCATCCACTATGTATCTGGCAGCCACCTTACAGGACAGAGACCCTGATTCTAGCAATGTATCACTTAGCTTGCTTAAGTTTTGATAAAAATCATAGTTTTATCTCGTGTAGATCTACTAGTTGTATGTATGATGATCTCTGTGTAAACCCACCCACACCAATGATTTACAGCTTTCTGTATAACCTGTGTATAGGCAGAAAGCTGCCAATCAGTGGTGGGGATAGGATCGTATAGAGCTCATGAATATGGTGAAATTAATGGCAGCAGGTTGACTAGTCTTCTAGAGATAATCTCCTGCTGATAAAACAGTGTTTTTTCAAAACTACAACAAGAAGCCCAGTAAGTGACACATGACTGGAATCAGGGTCTCTGCCACTATGTTATGCATTGCATGTTTTTAGCTGCAATGCAATAAAGGACTTTTAAAGGGATGGTGAGTGCAACCTCTTTCTTCTATTTTCATGGACTTGTCTGGCAACTACTTTCTTCAGGTACCCATGATGCCGGAGTGCCGGTTTGCTACATACTGTGTTGCAGGCAATTATATACCAGCAATCAGGGCCACCATCAGGGCATTACTGACCTTCCTGGCGTATGGGGCTCAGTGAGGAGGGGGGCACGGTGAGGAGGGAGCCCCTCCTCATCCGGCCCCAGTCCATAAAAAACACTGTCCATGATTTTTTTAAAATTTTCCGCAGTTTGTACTGCACATGCACTAAAGAAGCTATCATGCGCAGAACACACATTAGATGTTAGACTGTATGGGCTCCTGGTAGGTGTGATGTCACTTTCAGTCCAGTTTGCAGCGCACCATTAATCTGCCTGAGGGACTTGGGAGAGATGCGAGTCTGTGACTGAGGCATGCACTCCATCGATTGCACCATTTCATCTGCAGCTTCTCGATGCAGTGAACAAGGGCTAATGGTGGTGGGATTTGGGGGCTATGTAATGCTGGAGGTGATGCCTGTGGTGGGATTTGGGGGATGTACAATGCTTTTTAATGCTTGTTGGTGGATTTTGGGGGCTGTACAATGCTGGGGGGATGCATGAGGGGGACTTAGCGGGGTGCACAATGATCGGGGGATTTGGGGGGTGTACAATGCTGGGGGATGCCTTTGGGGGATGTACAATGCTGGGAGGATGCATGAGGGGGGGATTTGGGGTTGCACAATGCTGGGGATGCCTGTGGGGGGATTTGAGGGTGTACAATGCTTACTAACCCTTGTGGGGGATTTGGGGAGTGTACAATTCTGGGGGTATGCATGAGGGGGGATTTGGGGGTGTACAGTGCTGGGAGATGCCTGTGTGGGATTTGCAGGTGTACAATGCTGGGGGATGCCTGTTGGAGGATTTGGGGGCATGTAAAATACTGGGTGGATGCATGAGGGAGCATTTTGGGGTGTGTGCAACACTTAGGGATGGATTGGGGGAGCAATGCTTAGGGATGTCTGTGGTGGGATTTGGGGTGTGTGCAATGCTGGAGGGATGCCTGTGGTGTGAGCTTTTTGGGGGTGTGCTATGCTGGGGGCACCCCTGTGGTGAGATTTGGGGGGTGCAATGCTGGGGGATACCTGTAGTGGGATTTTAGGGGTGGTCGATTCTGGGGTGAATACATCTTGGGATTTGGAAGATGTACAATGCTGGTGGATGCCTGTGGTGGGATTTGGGGGAAACTGGAATGCTGGGGGATGTGTGTGGTGGAATTTGCTAAGTGTATAGATTTAGGTTGTTTGTAATGTTTCAGAAGGATTTGGGGAATGTATAAAGGGTTTTTTTCCTCTGAAGGTTTTCTGCAGTGAGAAGGGACAGTGATAAGCTAGACCTCTGTTCTGTTATGGGATCCTGAATAATGCATGTCTAAAGTTCTGTATTTGTGAGTTTTATCTCTGTGGTGTAGTATGGTGGGGTTTGAAATCTTTATTATTTAGCGGGTTTGCTCTCTGAATTACTACCTGTAAGGCAATGAGTACACGAACGCAGAGTCTCCCCGGTAATGCCTCTGGAAAAACGAAAACTGTTATTTCCACTATCAGGAATAGCAGAGCACTGGACGCAATGTATTTTCAATGTGTCCAAAGCGCTGCATTCTAATTGCCGCTCTTGTTTGTCAGTACATGTGGATCCACCGCATGTAATGTCATTCAATTTGTCAAAATCTGCAGTGGAGACTAGCATCTCCGCTACAGAAATTGACATCCTGTGGCTCATAAACCCGCACTGCAGGTGAGATTAGGCAGCGTTAAACAGAAGCACAGTGGCCTTGGGATTTGTATAAATCCCATCAACTGTGCTTGCTATGTAGAACGCAGTGTTTTGGACGCAGCAAAATACGCTGTGTCCAAGACCCCGCTCTTCCTGATCGTGGACACGTTGCCTTAGGCATCTTCACTATTGTTCTTGTGACGGCTCTTCACCTGTCTTGTAAAAAAAAAAATTCTATTAACCTGGAGATATGTGACTAATCTGCAAGTTAATAGCATTCTGAAGCTGACTGGCCCCTGCACTGAATACCTGGCTACAGGGAGGAAATTACCTTCATTCCTCCCAGCAGCCTCAGGCTTTCAGTTATACAGATGCGGCCAGTATGGCCTCAAACACTGCTCAGTGCATAGAGAATAGTGTCTGTAACCACGGCCCGGCACTGACTGCCAGCTGGCTTTAATGCTGAGCTGTCTATCAATCAGTGCCAGGGTGCAGTTAGAGCCACTGCCTATAATGTACTGTGTTATTTTCTGCAGAGATGTGTCCTGGCTGGAAGAAGTGATGGCGGTCTGTGCTGGATGAAGAAGCAAAGCAAAGATGAAGATCTTCAACTAGAGATGTCACTGGTGAGTCAGTGTGTTATCTGTACACTGATACTATACACTGTATACTATGTACAGAGCTCCTGTGTATAATATCACTGAATATCCCCATATTATCTGTACACTGACACTATATACAAAGTTTCTGTGCATAATGTCACTGGTGATCCTTGTATTATCTGTACACTGATATTATACACTGTATACTATGCACTGAGCTTCTGTGTATTATGGCACTTATGGTAATAATAGTATTGTGTTTGTTTTTAATGATCAGTATTGTAGTATTCAGTCAGCATGTGGTGGGAATATATGATCTGGTCATGGTGTGACAGTATTTGTCCCTATATCTGGTATTATTCGGTCACTATTAGAGATGAGCGTTGTTCAACTCGAACTGTTCGCCAATCTCATATTCGAGCTGTTTTGGGCGGTGTTCGAGCCGTTCAGCGAACACGAACGATTTGAGAAAAATTCGGCTGTTCGAGGTTATGTTCGATAACTGTTCGTGCACCAAAATCATAACTGGATTTTTTTCTCAGTAATGATGAAAATTAATGTTAATACGCAGTTTGAGTGTACAGCGGGGTGTGGGGAGGGGCAGGGGATGGATCTCTGCAGGAATAATGAAGATCTCCATTTTTTTTTCTCTTTCCCGCATTTACAGTGGGGAGGTGCAATCTGTCAGCCTATCAGCAACGCACACACGGAGCGAAGTGCTTTTTTTCACACAAGCAAGGGCATGTGTCATTGGCAGTGTATGTCACATCTCCTTGCCCTATAAGACCAAGCCATTTTCCCCGTCGCCACCATTTTCTCACTGCTGCAGCTGCGTGTTAGACGGCACCGCTGTTGCTGTGTGCGCTATACCTTGTTAATTTCAAGCCAATTTTCGCACAAATCTACAGATAGCTTGGGAGTAGGGAATAGTTGTGATTGCAGTCCTTTTAAGGACTAGGTTACAGCATTTCCTACGACTTTTATCAGGCAGGTCTGTGCTCTTAAATAGATAGATTGTGGGAGTAAAGACTAATTGTAATTGCAGTCCTTTACAGGACTAGGTTACATCAGTTCCTATCAGTTTTTGCCACGCAGGTCTGTGCCAGTGCTGTGCAAGTTTTTTTCACAGCATTTGGCTGAATCTAGCAAAGCTAATCCTTTTTGGCCTATTGCAGAGTGTGTTAGTCAGTGGAGTAGCCTATCTGTGTTGCAAGATATACCACCTGTGTATAGAATACCAATTTTTTTACTGCACCTAGTGAAGTAAAATCTTTTGGGCATAGCATCATTCAATTAGTCCATCTATACTGACCTCCATCAGGTTGCAAATTGAATATAATTTTTTTCTGCATCTAGCTCTGAAAAAATATTTGGGCTTCTAGCAGTGTGTGGGACTTGTTCTATTAGTCGATCTATACTGACCTCCATCAGGTTGCAAACTGAATATAATTTTTTTCTGCATCTAGCTCTGAAAAAATATTTGGCCTTCTAGCAGTGTGTGGGACTTTCTCTATTAGTCCATCTATACTGACCTCCATCAGGTTGCAAATTAAAAATAATTTACATCTGCATCTAGCTCTGAAAAAATATTTGGCCTTCTAGCAGTGTGTGGGACTTTCTCTATTAGTCCATCTATACTGACCTCCATCAGGTTGCAAATTAAAAATAATTTTTTGTCTGCATCTAGCTCTGAAAAAATATTTGGCCTTCTAGCAGTGTGTGGGACTTGTTCTATTAGTCCATCTATACTGACCTCCATCAGGTTGCAAACTGAATATAATTTTTTTCTGCATCTAGCTCTGAAAAAATATTTGGCCTTCTAGCAGTGTGTGGGACTTTCTCTATTAGTCCATCTATACTGACCTCCATCAGGTTTCAAATTCAAAATAATATTTTGTCTGCATCTATCTCTGAAAAAATATTTGGCCTTCTAGCAGTGTGTGGGACTTTCTTTATTACTCCATCTATACTGACCTCCATCACGCTGCAAATTCAAAATAATTTTTTGTCTGCATCTAGGTCTGAAAAAATATTTGGCCTTCTAGCAGTGTGTGGGACTTTCTCTATTAGTCCATCTATACTGACCTCCATCAGGTTGAAAATTAAAAATAATTTTTATCTGCATCTACCTTTGAAAAAATATTTGGGCTTCTAACTGTGTGTGGGACTTGTTCTATTAGTCCATCTATACTGACCCCCATCAGGTTGCAAACTGAATATAATTTTTTTCTGCATCTAGCTCTGAAAAAATATTTGGCCTTCTAGCAGTGTGTGGGACTTTCTCTATTAGTCCATCTATACTGACCTCCATCAGGTTGCAAATTAAAAATAATTTTTATCTGCATCTAGCTCTGAAAAAATATTTGGCCGTCTAGCAGTGTGTGGGACTTTCTCTATTAGTCCATCTATACTGACCTCCATCAGGTTGCAAATTAAAAATATTTTTTTGTCTGCATCTAGCTCTGAAAAAATATTTGGCCTTCTAGCAGTGTGTGGGACTTTCTCTATTAGTCCATCTATACTGACCTCCATCAGGTTTCAAATTCAAAATAATATTTTGTCTGCATCTATCTCTGAAAAAATATTTGGCCTTCTAGCAGTGTGTGGGACTTTCTTTATTAGTCCATCTATACTGACCTCCATCAGGCTGCAAATTAAAAATAATTTTTATCTGCATCTACCTCTGAAAAAATATTTGGCCTTCTAGCTGTGTGTGGGACTTGTTCTATTAGTCCATCTATACTGACCTCCATCAGGTTGCAAACTGAATATAATTTTTTTCTGCATCTAGCTCTGAAAAAATATTTGGCCTTCTAGCAGTGTGTGGGACTTTCTCTATTAGTCCATCTATACTGACCTCCATCAGGTTGCAAATTAAAAATAATTTACATCTGCATCTAGCTCTGAAAAAATATTTGGCCTTCTAGCAGTGTGTGGGACTTTCTCTATTATTCCATCTATACTGACCTCCATCAGGTTGCAAATTAAAAATAATTTTTTGTCTGCATCTAGCTCTGAAAAATTATTTGGCCTTCTAGCAGTGTGTGGGACTTTCTCTATTAGTCCATCTATACTGACCTCCATCAGGTTGCAAACTGAATATATTTTTTTTCTGCATCTACCTCTGAAAAAATATTGGGCTTCTAGCTGTGTGTGGGACTTGTTCTATTAAACCATCTATACAGACCTCCATCAGGTTGCAAACTGACTATATAATATTTTTCTGCATCTACCTCTGAAAAAATATTTTTGCTTCTAGCTGTGTGTGGGACTTGTTCTATTAGTCCATCTATACTGACCTCCATCAGGTTGCAAACTGAATATAATTTTTTTCTGCATCTAGCTCTGAAAAAATATTTGGCCTTCTAGCAGTGTGTGGGACTTTCTCTATTAGTCCATCTATACTGACCTCCATCAGGTTGCAAATTAAAAATAATTTATATCTGCATCTAGCTCTGAAAAAATATTTGGCCTTCTAGCAGTGTGTGGGACTTTCTCTATTAGTCCATCTATGCTGACCACCATCAGGTTGCAAATTAAAAATATTTTTTTGTCTGCATCCAGCTCTGAAAAAATATTTGGCCTTCTAGCAGTGTGTGGGACTTTCTCTATTAGTCCATCTATACTGACCACCATCAGGTTGCAAACTGAATATATTTTTTTTCTGCTTCTACCTCTGAAAAAATATTGGGCTTCTAGCTGTGTGTGGGACTTTTTCTATTAATCCATCTATACAGACCTCCATCAGGTTGCAAACTGAATATAATTTTTTTCTGCATCTACCTCTGAAAAAATATTTTTGCTACTAGCTGTGTGTGGGACTTGTTCTATTAGTCCATCTATACTGACCTCCATCAGGTTGCAAACTGAATATAATTTTTTTCTGCATCTAGCTCTGAAAAAATATTTGGCCTTCTAGCAGTCTGTGGGACTTTCTCTATTAGTCCATCTATACTGACCTCCATCAGGTTTCAAATTAAAAATAATTTATATCTGCATCTAGCTCTGAAAAAATATTGGCCTTCTAGCAGTGTGTGGGACTTTCTCTATTAGTCCATCTATACTGAGCTCCATCAGGTTGCAAATTAAAAATAATTTTTTGTCGCATCCAGCTCTGAAAAAATATTTGGTCTTCTAGCAGTGTGTGGGACTTTCTCTATTAGTCCATCTATACTGACCACCATCAGGTTGCAAACTGAATATATTTTTTTTCTGCTTCTACCTCTGAAAAAATATTGGGCTTCTAGCTGTGTGTGGGACTTGTTCTATTAATCCTTCTATCCAGAACTCCATCAGGTTGCAAACTGAATATAATTTTTTTCTGCATCTACCTCTGAAAAAATATTTGGGCTTCTAGCTGTGTGTGGGACTTGTTCTATTAATCCATCTATACCGACCTCCATCAGGTTGCAAACTGAATATAATTTTTTTCTGCATCTAGCTCTGAAAAAATATTTGGCCTTCTAGCAGTGTGTGGGTCTTTCTCTATTAGTCCATCTATACTGACCTCCATCAGGTTGCAAATTAAAAATAATTTTTATCTGCATCTAGCTCTAAAAAAATATTTGGCCTTCTAGCAGTGTGTGGGACTTTCTCTATTAGTCCATCTATACTGACCTCCATCAGGTTGCAAACTGAATATAATTTTTTTCTGCATCTACCTCTGAAAAAATATTTGGGCTTCTAGCTGTGTGTAGGACTTGTTCTATTAGTCCATCTATACTGACCTCCATCAGGTTGCAAACTGAATACAATTTTTTTCTGCATCTACCTCTGAAAAAATATTTAGGCTTCTAGCTGTGTGTGGGACTTGTTCTATTAGTCCATCTATACTGACCTCCATCAGGTTGCAAATTGAATATAATTTTTTTCTGCATCTAACCCAGCCAATAGTTTTGGCCTAATACCACAGTTTGGCCACTCAGCTCTGCTCGTTTCACATCCATTGTTTTTTTGTACAAACAACTCCAGAGTTGTGAATTAGTTAACCACCAAAATCAGTGGAAAAAGGCCTGCTGCTGGTGGAAAGGGGAATAGGCATGTAGGGAAGGGGAAAAAAGGTTGTGTCCGTGGGGTAGGTGTTAAAGCAACAGTATCATCTGCAGAAGAAAGACCATCTTCCAGCCAAACTAAAATGTCTACTTCTTTTAGCGGACAATGTGATAAGATCCCTCTCTTACCGCCACGCCAATCGCTACAAATTCCAGATGAGGCACAAAAACAGCAGGTGCTTCAACGGATATCAAGTGCTCCTTTAAGTGGCCTCTCCTCCTCATCAACTTCAACATCACAAATACTCCAGTCCTCAAAGGTGTCACCCCAATCGCACTTGCTTCCTCACAGCTCCCAAATCTCCAGCTGCCCGTCTGAGTATGAGGTAGAACAGATGGTTGAGTCTGCAGACCTGTTTACTCATACTATAGCCTGGGAATCAGAGGTCGACTCCAGCTCTTCTGTGAATCCAGACGAGGAAATGATCTGCACTGATGTCCAGAATCTTTATGAGTTGGATCCAGGACCAGACGCAGAAGGTTCTGACCATAATGTAGACCCTCATTCCCAAACTGTAACTCCTGTTGGTGGAGACAATGAGGAAGACGATGATGAGACTCAAATACCTGATTGGAGCGACAACTTTAGTTTTTTGTCAGGGCAGGAACAGGTTGGCTCTGAGGACGACGGGTGTGATAACGCACAGGGTGATGATGATGAGGTTAGAGATCCCACTTACTGTCAACCCACAGTCAGCCAAGAGATGAGGTCAGCAGAGGAGGTGGAGGAAGATGCTAGTGACGACGAGGTCAGGTTGTGCCTTCCTGGACAGAGACGTAGTACTGGAAGCACGTCAACAACTGCATCCTCAAACACAACTCTGCCTCTCACCACAAGTCGTGGTGGCTCTTCAGGTCGCATGGGTGCTAAGCCTTGCATAGCCTGGGCATTTTTTCAGATCGACAAAGATGACCCAACTCGTGTTATCTGTAACATTTGTCAGCAAAAGCTAAGTAGAGGCCAAAAAATACATAGTTTGAGTACTTCATGCATGAACCGGCACATGGACATGAAGCATAAGTTGCAGTGGGAAGCTCAGTGTGCTACAATGCGGCCTAGCCGGCCGGGCCAACCACCATCTGCCATATCTTGTGCATCCGCGGCCTCTTCATCCTCTGTGACTTGGGGGACAGCAGTCACACCTGTTTTGGGGCGCAGACCTGCCACCTCTTTACCCGCAACAGCCACAGTGATTGGCAGGTCATCATTTTCTTTGGAGGTGGTAACACCAGTTGGTGTTGAGCGCTGTCCGACATCGATAGCACCACCTTTGGATCAAGGCAACCTAACATGTCCGCCTGCATCTTCCTCACAGACAGGCAGTTTGCCGGGGACACCCTTATCAACCCCGTCTAAGCACAATAGCCAGCCCTCGGTCCCTCAGATGTGGAGAAGTAAAAGACCATTTCCTCCAAGCCATGAGAAAGCTAAGAGGTTGAATTTCACCATCTGCAAGCTGGATACAGAAATGCTGCCTTTCCGTCCGGTGGACACAGAGGATTTTCGAGACCTTATGTCCGTCGCAGTGCCCCAGTACCAGATGCCCAGTCGGCACTACTTTTCAAAGAAAGGTGTGCCTGCGCTCCACCAGCATGTCGCACACAACATCACCGCTTCTTTGAGAAACTCTGTGTGTGACAGGGTGCATTTCACCACAGACACTTGGACGAGTAGGCATGGACAGGGGCGTTACATGTCGCTGACTGGGCACTGGGTAACTATGGTGACAGCAGGACAAGGGGCTGCTGTCCAAGTCTTGCCGTCCCCACGAGTTGTGCGTCAATTCTCTTTATGTCAAAGTTCCTCCACTGCTTCTGCCTCCTCAACCTCCTCTCGGTCTTCCACCTGCACCCAAAGCCTGTCTGGTCATGCCACAAGCTTTCTAACTGCGCAGAAGGGATCCTGCACACCTCCTTACTATGCTGGCAGCAGGGCTCAACGTCATCAGGCGGTTTTTACTTTGAAATGTCTGGGAAATGTGAGTCACACAGCTGAGGAGTTGTGGTCAGCTCTGGAGAACCAATTTCATGAATGGTTGTCTCCACTGGACCTGAAACCAGGGAAGGCCGTGTGCGACAATGCTGCAAACCTGGGTGCGGCCCTTCGCCGGGGCAATGTCACACACGTGCCTTGTATGGCTCACGTGTTGAACCTGGTTGTCCAGCAATTTTTAGCCCACTATCCCAGACTAGATGGCCTTCTGCAGAGGGCACGGTCGCTGTGTGCTCACTTCCGCCGTTCGCATCCCGCAGCTCAGCGACTTACATCTCTACAGAAATCGTTGGGCCTGCCACTTCACCGGCTAAAATGCGATGTGCCTACCCGGTGGAATTCAACTCTGCACATGTTGCAGCGACTGTGGCAGCACCGACAAGCCCCGGTGCAATACGTATAGCCTGGGCCAACGAGATCCAGAGGTGGGGCAAATCACGCTGGAGGAGTGGTCTCAGGTCAGGGACCTATGCACCCTTCTGCACAGTTTTGAAATGGCGACGAAGATGTTTAGTGCTGACGATGCCATTATCAGCATGACTATTCCTGTGATTTACATGCTGGAGCACATGTTAAACAGAATTCGGAGTCAGGTGGTGGCACAAGAGGAGGTGGAGGAAGGAGAGGAGGAGGAGTTGTATGCGGAAGGGCTAACATCTGCAAGGTCCAGACGGTCGGCAGCACCATGGCGGCAGGCATGTGAGGGTGGGGGAGATGGTTTTACCAGGGCGCATGGTAGCAGCCAAACTAGTGAGGAAGGTGCAGGAGCCCAGCAAGAAGTGGAGGACGAACTGATGGAAGGCTCATCAGATGAGGGAGACCTTGATCACATTTCTGTTGTGCGAGTTTGGGGGGAGAGGACAGAGGAAGGAAGCATGATTGTTACCTCGCCACCAACACAACAGGGACTTGGTGCTCCTGGATGCGCAACACACATGAGTGCCTTCTTGCTGCACTACCTGCAACATGACCCTCGAATTGTGAGAATTAGAAATAATCCTGACTACTGGGTTGCCACACTGTTAGATCCCCGGTACAAAAGTAAATTTGCAGAAATTATTCCTGCCATAGAAAGGGATGCACGCATGCAGGAGTATCAGCAGAGACTGGTGCAGAATCTTACATGTGCTTTTCCACAAAACACCAGTGGTGCACGTAGTGAATCTCACAGTTCCAACTTGCCAACTGTGGGACCGTCAAGTGTTCAGCACTCAAACCGTAACAGAACCACAGTATCTGCTGGTAACATCAATTTTGGGGAATCATTTCACCACTTTTTTAGCCCATCCTTTGCAAGGCCACAGGAGACAAGAAGTCTGACACATAGTCAACGCCTAGAGACGATGGTACAGGAGTATCTCCAAGTAAACATTGCAGCCATTACTGTGTCACTGGACCCTTGCTCTTTTTGGGCTTCCAATCTGGATAAATGGCCGGAGCTAGCCACTTAAGCCTTGGAGATCTTGTCATGCCCCCCAGCCAGCGTTCTGTCTGAACGTGTGTTCAGCGCTGCTGGTGGTGTGCTGACAGATAAGCGCACGCGGCTCTCCACTGATAATGTAGACAGACTCACGTTCATAAAGATGAACAAATCATGGATCCGAAACGACTTTTCTACCCCTGTGTCATCCTGGGGAGAGTAAAAGCTTGATGATTGGTTAAAATCACCCTACCAACCGTTTTAAGCTTTCAAATTACTAATCATGTTTATCTGTATCTTGGCTGGAAAATAATTTGGGCTTTGTAGCAGTGTGCAGCACTGATTCTATTAGGCCATCTATAATAAGCTCCACCAGATTTAAAATTACTAATCATGTTTATCTGTATCTTGACTAGAAAATAATTTGGGCTTTGTAGCAGTGTGCAGCACTGATCCTATTAGGCCATCTATACTAAGCTCCACCAGATTTAAAATTAATAATAATTTTTAGCTGCATCTAGCCCGGAAAATAATTTTGGGGCTCCGAGATGCCCAAGACACATAAGTGCCTTCTTGCTGCACTACCTGCAACATGACCCTCATATTGTCAGAATTCTAAGTAATGATGACTACTGGGTTGCCACACTCTTAGATCCCCCAAACTTTTCGATCAACCTTTTCATTTTAATAAAGACCAAAAAAATGGTCATTTTTGAAATTATAAGCATTAGCAGGTTATTAGAAACTGAAATCAAACAGTTTTCAGCTCAAAACTTTATTCTAGGTGATGTTACATTTTCACATAGGACCCCTTGTTCAAAAGGAGCTTCTGAACTCTCTCGTCCATTGAATTTGTCAGGTTTTGGATGGTTTCTGCTTCAATTGTTTTGCATGAGGACAGAATACCCTCCCAGAGCTGTTGCTTAGATGTGAACTGCCTCCCGCCATCATAGACACTCCTTTTGATGATGCTCCAGAGGTTCTGAATGGGGTAGAGGTCAGGGGAGCATGGGGGTCACACCATAAGTTTGTCCCCTTTTATGCCCATATCAGCCAGAGATGCAGATGTTTTATGTGCAGCATGAGATGGTGCATTATAATGCAAAAAAATGATCTTGCTGTGAAATACACGGTTCTTCTTCTTGAACCATGGCAGGAAGTGCTGTTTGAGAAAATCCACATACATTATTTAGTTGATCTTTAGCGCCTTCAGGGATCCTAAAGGGGCCGACAATCTCTCTCCCCATGATTCCAGCCCAAAACATTACTCCACCTCCTCCTTGTAGCCGTGTTTGCGTGGGGTGTCCATCAACCAGCCATCCTCCACTCCATCCATCTGGACCATCGAGCGCTGCACGTCACTCATCCGTGAACAAAACAGTTTTGAAATCAGTCTTCATGTAATGTTTGGCCCACTGGAGCCGTTTCTGCTTGTGTTAAGTGGATAGAGGAGGTCGACAGGATGGCGTATGCACAGCTGCCAACCTCTGAAGGACCCTGCATCTTGTTGTTCGGTTGACGTTGGAGGCATCAGCAGCTTCAAAAACTTGTCTGCTGCTATGACAAGGCTTTTTTGCCGCTGCTCTTTTAACCTGACGTAATTGCCTGTAGGAAAGAGTCCTCAATTTGCCCTTATCAGCACGCACACGTGTGTACTGTGAATCAGCTACATACTTCTTGTTTGCCAAGACATTTCATCCTGATCATCGCACAATGTTGATTGTAGTCATGCCTTGACCTAAACACTCCACAATTTGTTGCTTCTCAGCAGCCGACACATCCTTTTTCTTTCCCATTTTGGCAGAAAATGTAGGCTGCTTAATAATGTGAGACAGCCTTCTTAAGTAGTCTTGCCTTTCATTGGACACACCTGCCAAACTAATTAGCACAGGTGTCTGCAATTGCTTACAGTGATAGAAAGAGCCCTGACACACATCACCATCAATGAGTTTAACTGACAAACAAACAAATTCTTCCCTTATCACTCCTAAACACTTTTTGCATAATAATTTGGAACACAGTGTACATGTGCTTTTCCACAAAACACCAGTGGTTCACGTAGTGAATCTTACAGTTCTAACTTGTCAACCGTGGTCTGTATGGAGTTGTTCAATAAAGGGCCCAAAATTAAGATAACATAGATGGGAGAGGTCTCTATGAATAGGAATTCCTAAGTATTTGATACCCTGTGAGGGCCAGGCAAAGGGAAAGTTGGACTGGATGGAATCCTATATGGATTTGGGGAGGGAGACATCGAGGGCCTCAGACTTCGCTGCATTGATTTTTAAATTTTGACCATGTAACAAAGTGATCTATTTCAGCCATAACAGCATGGATGGATATACGTGATTGAGTGATATATACTAGGACATCATCAGCAAATAGAGAGCACTTGTACTCGGTGCCTCCCACCTCAATCCACCTAATATTGGGGTTATGGCGAATTGATGAGAGCAGGTGCTCCGTCACTAGGATGTATAAGAGAGGGGACAGAGGACATCCCTGCCTTGTCCCATTGGTGATTGTGAAAGGTGATGAAAATGTTCTGATGCACCCCCTGGGCCTTGGGACACCCGGAGCCGGACCCTTTTTGGTGGATGCTGGTGGTTGTAGTCTTCGTGGCGGCGACCCGGTTCCGTGGCTCAGGGTGGTCAAACCAGTGGCGGAACTATTTATGTGGTTTTGATGTTTAAATGTCCGACTACGCCACCCGTGGATTGCGGTCAGAGTGAACCGCCGCTGCAGGGCAGACCGCTGAGGCTGGTGTTGTGGGTGCAGCAGAGCGTATCATAACTCCCCACGGGAGGAGTATAGCCTCAGGGCAGTGTATGCGGAGGATGGGGGTGATGGTGCAGGGCAGCAGCAGTAACGACACGGAGTCAGTGATGCAGTCAAGGGCCTTTACTCACAGTTCTTATTATCCAGACCACGTCTGCAGGTAACGGCTGCCCACGTCGTACTGTGCTCACCAGGTGAGGGGCTCAGACAACTCCCAGATAACTTTGGAGCGCTTCACAGGACCCCCTTTGTGTGTCTTATGTCTGGCCTTTCTTACCAACCCTTCTGTCTGGCTGCCTCGGGCCTCCTCTTGGTAAACTTGGCGCCAGTTTCCCTGACCCTATGTGGTGCCTTCCTAGCGGGTGTAGCGAGGGGCTGCGCCACATAAAATGTCACAGCCTCCGGTTTCTAGCTGAGGGTCGTTTCCTGCCTCCACTAGTTTCGGGGACCGGTCTCCCCTTTGGCCTGACCCCTCCACGCTGGTTGATTCGTGCGTGCGGTGGCGACTCGCCCGTCTGCACCCCTGGGATCCCTTCATTCCTCGTTCCTGGAGCCTTCTCCGCTCCTCTTCCTTCCTTCTCCCTCTTCCAGGCCTGGGCCTCTGTTACTAGGCCCGCCTCCGGAGCAGAGCTCATGCAGAGCCCCTGCTCCCTGCCACTTCTGCTCAGACTTCTCTGCACTGAACTAAGATGGTGCCCACCTTTTATACTCCCTTCTCAATGCACCCAGGAACTGCTTCCTCCTTGCTCCTGCACTACAGGGTTCCCCTTCCTCAGTGTTCCCTCCCCCCACTCAAGCCAGGGACAGGGACTGTCGTGCCCATCTCATAGGCATATTGGTCGCCCTGCCCCACGGCAATGTGGTGTAATGCATGCAGGTGTCGGGTCCTGATCCACACTCCATCCTTACCTGAGAGTGAGATATCACACCTCTGGGTGAGGTGCAATACCTCTGTAGCAACTGAGCCCTCAGGGTGCTACAGTTCCATTTATCTTCAGCCTAGGTGACGTATTGTGATACAGGCCCGTGATTTTGGCTATAAAAGGGTCCCCTAGACCCCTACCCCAAGCTTTTTAAGAGAATCATATATGGCGTGCCAGGAGACTCTATGGAATGCTTTCTCAGCATCCAACAAGAGTATCTAATTACAAATTTTTAACTGCATCTAGCCCAGGAAATACTTTGTGCCTAGTAGCAGTGTCTGCTAGTCAGCGGATTATCCCGGCTGTTAAGCAAGCTACACCACCTGTAGTTTGGACACTTAATTTTTTCAAAGGAAATGCTTCGGGACCACGGGATACTCAGTGAAGAGCATCAGGAGGCACCCCAAGGCATAGGGGCTGGGACTGGCAGTAGGATGCCTTGCGGTGGACAGCCGAGCTCGATCCTTATAAAAGCTTTTTAACTGCAGCAGCTTTAGTGGACGCTACTGGAGCTGGAATTACGCGGCTGCTGGCATGAGACTTGCCCTCCAATAGATCCTTGTAAATGGATTTAAAGTGTATTCATTCAAATTAGAGAGACAATTTAAATTAAAAAGCTTAGAGCTGCCTCCACCACAGGGGGGCTCGCTCGACCCACCAGCGGACAGGCACCAGTATTGGGAGAGGGGGGCTGGCCGTCAGGGTTCACCGCGGCTCTGGCACAAACCCGGCGACACGGAGGTGGCACGGGCAGGAGCGGACTGAACGTGTCGGCTTCTCACTTTTTGGATTTTAGAAGGGCATGAGATGCCTATATCTGTGTCTCCCCCTCCTTTTACTCCTCCACCTCTTTTCTTTTCGCATGACTATATGTACTTGTCACTTTTCCATGTGTTAGTTGTGTATTCTGAGCAGTTTGTCAGCTTTTGGACACCTTTGAAGGTGTTTTCTATGTGTTTCTATGTGTTTTTGTTTGCCTGCCATTGGTTTTAACGGTGTTCGAAGGTGTTCGACGAACAGTTCGGCGAACACACGGGTGTTCAACGAACAGAACCGAACTCGAACACTACGGGGGTGGCTCAACACTAGTCACTATGTGGTCTGGTCATGGTGTGACAGTATTTGTTCCTTGTACATGGTGATATTCGATCACTACGTGGTGGTAATATGTTGTCCGGCCATGGTATGACGGTATTTGTCCCTTGTATGTGGTGTTATTGGTCATTTTAAAAAGGTATGTCACACATTCCCTTCAATAAAAATAAATAAAAATATACCTAAAAAAGTGTTGGTTATTTTAACAAATTTTTAATAGGTTAGAATAGAGTTTGGCCAAGAGAGTCTCCTTGCCATAGTGGCGGCTTAAAAAAATATTTTGGCCAAACCAAAAGCTGATGGCTATGATTGTGATATGGTGTGCAATGGGACCTTGATAAGGACGAAGTGCAGAAATGGAGCCTTTCCAAGAGTTGGCGGTGGGACTGTGGAAGGCTCGAGAGGTGGAGGCGGAGCTGGGGAGGAGCCAGTGCAGAGTCTCAAGGAGGCCCAAAAATTTTGCCAGTATAGTGCCCTGCCAGCGATTGAGGGATTTTTGGTGCCAATTTTTCTCTTTATTTGCTGCTTTATATGCAGTAACGTCACCATTCATAGGCTAATTAAAAGTTACGTGAGCACTGAAAAAGTGAGGACCGTCGAATCTAATTCTTAATCAATCACAATTTAGTCTGATTTTATCTTTTAATTCAAAGTGAACAAACAATACTATTAATCATGTCTTTGCTTTGTTTTCAATGTTGTATCCTTTACATGTCAAGATTTTTTTTTGTTCCTTTTGTTTTCTGATTTTGTTTCTTATCAAGCTGATCATATTGTGTCACTTAGATCAAGAAATCAAACCAAGATGAAACATGAAGAATGATTTGTTATCATTGTGTACAGAGCACCTTAAATATTGCATTTGATCAAAGGAATTAACACATGATACTAGTAGCTCAATTTGAATAATAATTTGCAATAATTATATTACTAATATTAGATTATTATTAGTTATAATAATAATAATTTAATAATAAGTTTTTGCATTTGCATCCCTTTCAATTAATTGAACTGAATACTTCTTCATGCAGCCAACAATGTAGTCTGTTCGTAATATCTTACTAGAGTATAGCTCTTAAAAAGTTTAATTGTCATGTTACAGTAGATCACTTTAAGGCATCACTTTAAAGCATTGCATTATTAAAATTATTTATAGTCAATTAAAGCTTTGAAGTTACTCAGTTTTAACTACTGTGATCATTATCATATATTGCTGCTTAGCAACACTTACTTTGAACAGATAGTTGCTCTGTGATAGCTGTACAAATGCTAGTAAATACTAATTATGGTGTTACAAAATCTTTCACATTGGCAATCATTCTCAATGCTATACTTATTCCCTGATTACCAATCATGGTTGAAATATGAGACTGATGCAATGTTCTGTAGTTAGGGAGAACCAAATTATGTAAGCAGTCCATGCCCCTAGTTAAGAATCTCTGGTAGTGCCCCCCTTGGACTCAAAGGGCACTTGACAGGTGATACATACTGCCCAAACCGTGTGCGGCATTTCTCAGCCACTGGCTGTATGACCACAACCATGTAAGTTTGTCTCTGAAACGCTGTAGCATTTAAGAGAAAACAAGTAGAAATTCCAGCTATATGGTGTGCAGAAAAATGTATTTAATAGAAGTCCAAGGGTAAAATTCAGACATCAAATGTCACGTACAAAATCCATAAAAACAATGTAGATCTACGGGTTTCAGATGAGAACCATCCTTAATCACGATTAAGGATGGTTCTCATCTGATCTACTATGAAATACATTTTTCTGCACACCATAGAGCTGGAATTTCTTCTTGTTTGCAGTCAGTGTCAGTGCAGAGCTTACATCTTTCCCCGCACTCGATGGCCGATTTAATCAGTACTCAATGCCTCTAACTGCCCCAAGTGGATCGGAGATTATAAAAGATCATCATGATCCTCCTCTACTGCTTGTAGTATTCCTCCACTATTTCTGTCTCTCCATCCAATACCCATATATATTTGTCTGGCCTAGAAACAGCAATGTGTGTTGGGTCATCCAATAGTGTTCCAATTCAACTTCCAACTGGCAAAGTTACTGTTCCTGTGGACTCTGCCATACCACTTAGTGGATTCATCTGCTCAAGAATGTAGTGCATAATCGACATGTGGAGCAGCAGTTATGGATAGGAACATAGAAATGTATTGCACAGTCAATTTTAATTGATGTTGTGTGTCAGGGACGGCACTGGCAGGATCACACAGTATCCCACCGCTGCCACCAATTTGTCAGGGATGACACCGGCAGGATGATACAATATCCCACCGCTGCCACCAATTTGTCAGGGATTCCACCCACACACAGTCAGGATGACACCGGGGAGATCACACAATATCTCACCGTGCCGGCATGCTGTCTATATTTCGTCCGGAGTCGCAAGCACGCAATCCAGACTACTCTCTACGTAGGTATCGGTAAGCCACTAGTGAGCATATGGCTCAACACCCTGGGTTCCACAGCCTGGAATCCGTGTTTAACGCCCTCCGTACGGTCACTGTCAGCTTCACGATAGCCCAATTATTAATACTCTCTGCCACCACCGGCCGAGTTTGAAATATAATACAGGCCTGGCCGGATGCCTGCGTTTTGGTAGCGTATATGGCTTCGGGGAAGGGAACGATTACAGAACAAAAGAAACAGAACTATTAAATTTTATATTTAATCCAAAAGGGAGGCAGTGTTTAGGAAAAATATATACAAGGATGTTACAAAGGGGACATTAAAATACATATGCAGATACATAAAATAAAACAGAATAAAAAGTGAAACTTACCCTATAAAGTTCGCTGCGACGACTCAATATAGGTGGAGGAGGGGCTCCCCGGTTGGAATATGCTGTTATTGAACAGGACCCGTTGCTTATAATTCTTATTCCCCCCTGGCAATGAGTGCTCTTGTCTTCTCCATGGGTTCTCTTATACCTAAGGGGAGATCTGGCCACACGCCCCTTGTGGTGGCATCATGTGGGCTGGTCTCCAGCCTGTACATTTTTATTAAAAACACTAACTTCTGCGATAACTCATCGCTCGTTGATCGCAGAAGCTTGCAAGCTACGCCATTTTTTCCCTTATGATTTTATCTTTATTTTGATATCACACTTCACATAGCTTCAGTCTGCTATTCTGGTGTTTTTGCACTGCAGCACCTTGATCTTAGTTACAGCCCTGGAAAACTACCTATACATTCTTGGGCTGATTTGGTCACTACACATATGGGTCCCGTTACTGTCGGACCTATGGAACTCATAATATCTCATAATTCATATCAGAGTCATCATGTTTTCAAATTCCCCTTTGAAGCTCGGGAAGCAGCTTCAACAGTTACACGCAAATTAGTGCAAGCCTGCATTTTAGTTACCTCCTGGGTCTTTCAGGGACAAGATGCTTGCTTCTTAACGAAGTTATAACACTCCTTGCCTGGCATTGTTTGCTTAAACTATTTACCAGGCGTGGACTAATTGGGGCTTTTGTGCTGAGGAAAATGGGACAGCTCGGTGCTGACAAGTTGTGATAATTTGCATTAGACACTGTATGATTGTCATCTCTGGACAAACACTACAGCAGAGGGCATGGGAGAAGGGCTAATATTCTGTTAATCTCTCCCTGACATTAATATTTTATAATATTCCTGACATTGTGTGTAAAAGAAATGAACTACAGCAACCAGGACAGTGGATAAACCTCCACAATTACGGGCTAGGTCTAGTTCCCACAGCAGGCAGCTCTTATCCACCTTCAATGCTTCTTCCATATCCTTCTCAATGAACATCACTCCATATACAACAGTAACATGGCAGAATTTTACTTTATAACCTATACATTTTTCTTCTTAAACACTGTCAAGCTGTCTTGCAGCTTATGAGCAGAGTTGGTAAAAAACAAATAGCGGATGAGTTGCTATGGATGGATAAATGGATGATTATTGGACAGCCATGCTTTTAGACCCCACTACAAAAGCAAAATGGGAGAATATTTTCCATCTTCCAAATATGTAAAAATTGGCATATTACCAAGATAAGCTGTGTTCCCTGCTAGGTATAGCTTTAACTGATCAGATGCCTGCAGACCTCAAGTCTGATCAGGATAGCACTACTACAACAAATAATAGCAGACAGAGTCACACCACCTGAACAACCAGATTTAATAGACCAATGAAAAGAATTGGCCAAGGTTGAAAAGTGTGTATGCTGTAATGTCTATGTCCAGCCTCCATGGTATTGTTAGAGAAGGTATTCAGTGCGGCAGGTGGCTTTGTCATGTCTAAAGGCCCCGTCACACTTAGCAACGCTACAGCAATCCTGACAACGATACGACCTGTCAGGGATCGTTGCTGCGTCGCTATGTGGTCGCTGGTGAGATGTCAAACAGTCAGATCTTCCTAATGACGCAGCAGCAATGCAGCGACCCGTAATGATCTGTAAAACGATGCACGCCTATGTGTTTCTATGTCTGGGTCGTTAACAAGGTCGTTGGTAAGGTGTCAAACACACTGATGCATGCTACCCAGCAGGGCCTCAGCGATCAAAGAAATGTCCAGACCATTCCGACATGACCAGCGATCTCACAACAGGGGCCTGGTCGCTGCTAAGTGTCAAAAGTAGCGAGATCGCTGCTGAGTTCGCTGTTGCGTCACAAAACTTGTGACTCAGCAGCGATCTCGCTAGCGATCTCGCTTAGTGTGACGGGGGCTTAAGTGGACCAGAAAGTCTTAGACAAACATGAAAAATGTGGCATGGATTAGTGAGGATTTTCTTTCAACTACAGCTGATGTAAAAATGGTTAGGTCAGCCATAGTATCTTCCTGCATGTATATTTTATAACAAAGCATCTATTTTTGCATCTCCTTTGCTGATGCTAATGTCAGGGCTGTTAGTACTGTCCATGATAAAGCAGGACATCTCCTTATGGTGGCCATCACATTCTGTACTATATTGCCAGTGTGACTATCAATACATACATCTTCTACCTGTCTAAAGTTTATATATCTATACTTTACAGCTGGTGAGAACCCTACCCTGCAGAGTAAATAGACTCCTGAAACTGCTCCCAAAAAGATAATGTTTGAATGGATTTTTAAAAAGTTATTGCTTCTTCACTTTACAAACAACAAGCTGGTTGCTTATTAAAAATAAAAGGTAAATATATATTTTTTAAAAGTCATTGCTACCTTCAAGGGCCATACTGTCTTTGTGCAGTGGACAGGAAATTTTAAAATTTTTGACAACAAAAAAAGGTACTCTCCCCCCAAATTTTTCAGTTTGTAAGTACAGCTGAAATTTGTAAGCCATGGCTTCATCATCCTCTTGTTTCTCTCACCCACATTAAAACATAAGGTTTTATTACATTTTTTGTACAACTTACTGCTGCAAAATCATTTTTTTTTAGTTATCACTGGCTGGCTAAAATGAGTACAGATGTTCGAAATCTCTGGCTTCATCTATTTTCATAAATTATTTGATCAGTGCCAAATGTGTGTGAAAATCAGTACTGGAAAGCTTGCACTTGTTAGGAACCCTGCTGACAATAAGAACTTCCACACTAAAGGAGAGAGAGAGAGGACCCCACTGATCTTAAAATCCTACACACTACAGAAGAGAGAGACTTATCCAGTTACTCTCTAAGGACTCTGCCGCACAAACTGTGCTCCACTGTGAACCGCTGATCTGTGATAGCTCAGGTACTGACCACCACTATATAAGATATGATAATTCATTAGCTGCAGGGCTTTCCCATACAACCACACAACCACACAAAAAGACATGAGCTTGCTCTCTGGTGCTTCAGAAGTGCATGAAATGATACCAAGCAAGTTTTTTTTTGAATAACCGCAAAATGAATCTCAAAGTGTTTGAATTTATGTGTAACCATGAATCTCATGAAAATCAACTCAAACTTGATCCTCCATGCATCGATCCGCTCATCTCTAGTTATAAGGTATCTGGGCCCTGGACTGGTTCTTCCCATTGATTTTTCATGGGCCATACTATCTGCTTCTGCATTGCTCATTCACTTAATAAACAAATACCAAACTTGTAATATTATTAACAATTTTATGAATGCTAAAATAAGCCAAATCAATGCTTCTTTAATTTCTAAGTGCCACTGTTGCTACCCCTCCTCCCCACAAAGGGATACGTTTTGGACCATATAAAAAAACTGGGGCTTCTTCCCTATACACCTTATGTGTATAAAAATGGCAAAACATGCATCTGCTCCCAAAAAGGGATAATTTTTGGAAGTTTTTTCAATTTTAAAAAGCTTAAAAAATATAACTGTGCAGTTATACTGTAACTGTGTTTACTACAGTTTATAATTTGGTTATCCGTAGCTTTAACATTACTAAGGCTGTGTTTTCGTTAAACGAGCTTGAAAGGGAATGAATACAATCCTAGGAGACTGTAATACATGTATTTTCAAGACAATTAAAGGCTTTGCAGTGCTTTTGATTCTCTGCAAATTGTAATTTTCATTTGGATAATTCAGCAGAGCTGGCAAATTTGATTTTCGAAACATTCACTAATATCTACTCTGTTTTTTTCTTTCTACATATTATGTTACTTTTGAAGGATTGCTATTAGTGATGAGTGAGTATGTTTTGTTAACCCTTTCGCCGAGTATACTCGGGCAAGCACAGAGTATTTACAGCGTGCTCATCCTCACATGTAGTAAATCTGTCAAACAGTTGCAAATCATGTTCACAGAGCTACGAAAACTTAAAGCCCGAGCACGCTGTAAATACTCGGTGCTCGCCCGAGTATACTCAGCGAAAGCGTTAACAAAACATACTCGCTCATCACTAATTGCTATATGAAATCTGACTTCAACAACTCTGGCCTTATAACTACCAGTCCGTAGACACGACATTTTTAAAGGAAAGAAGAAATAACTTGCCTGAATAGTTGCTTATTTGCAAGAGTTGCTCTCTCTTGAACTTGAAGGATTTGATGCCTTTAAATATGATGAAAAGCTTTCTACTTCAGTAAAAACAAACTAATGTTATGAAAAAGTTGAGGAATTGAAATTAAAACCACATTAATATAACTGTATACATTTGTTAGGAGGGTGGTTGCAGGCAACTTTATTTTAATGGAACGCAACCGACCCCGGGGTCCGCGATGCAGCCTGGAGGACTGCTGCCGAACACTTTCCGGGAGGAAAGTAAAGCAAACAACTTAAATGGTAAACCCTTCCGTGTTTCTGCACACAGGAATGGGTTTAGCGGTTCGCTCTATCTCCATTAGCAGCAGGAGAGATAGGCGGAGAAAAACTATCTGTAGTCCTGTTACATCACAGGGTCTACAGTGGCGGCGCTAGGATGCGTGTGTGACTACGCCGACAGGTACATGTGCCTCCAGCCGGCATGCTACCAGACTGAAGGGTACAACTCCACGTGGCTGACAGGCGATAGCCTTGGATAGGACGTCTGCAGGCTGCTCGGGGTGTTAGGCGACCCCTTTGGCAGAGCCAGACTGCTAGACGAAACTACCTGCCTCTATGGAACTAGCCTGCCTCTATGGAACTAGCTTGCCTGACAGAAACTACGTGGATCACAGTCGTCCACACACAGCAAACCTTGCTCAATGATCAGAGAGTGCCGCCATGTTTGTGGGTGGGCCTTTTAAAGACTAAGCCCTGCCCACCGACGTGCCATTGGTGACGCAACCCGTGGACCAATCAGGCGGTGCCAGGTCACCGAGTCAGGTGGGTGCCAAACCATCAATCACGATCCGCCAGGTCACGGGCATGCTCAGTGCGGCGAATCCTGGACTTAGACTCCGAACGCCATGTCTCCCTCTGCAACCCATGCTTAACATTGCTAGGTACCAATACACAGAAGACAATCTGTACATCTCGTGGACCAGCTAGGCGTTGGGGCTGACAATGATGCTGAGCACCATCAGCCCTGGCTGGGCTGAAATGGGAGACCACAGAAGGTCTTGGACCCATTTCAAATCCAGACACAGACCGACGCCTAATATTATCTCCCCCTCCACTTGACGCTAATTTTCCTCCATGAGCAGGGGGGCAAAAATGTGGTCCACCGGGTCACAGAGGGGATTCACAAAACCGTGACTCCTCCGGTGTACAGGATACCCTTTTTTAAAGCGGGGGGCAAACCTCGCAGATACCCCGCATATATTAGTATTATGGGTCTTGAGCCACACTCTGTCACCCGGATACAATACGGAGGCAGGACGACGAGAAGTGACAACTGACTCTCTATGTGTGGAGTCCGTCACGGGTGACAGCTGGGGAAGACCAGCCTGACTTTGGCGGAAAGATTTATCTCTCGCACAGACAGGACATGAGAGAACAAAGTCCTTGACATCCTTTTGCCACCGGGGACACCAATAGGACCGTTGAAGGGACTTAGTGGTACGTTTGACCCCCAGATGAGCTCCGATCTTAGGGGCATGAGCCCAGGAGAGCACCTCATTTTGTAACTTAGGGGAAACAAACGTCCTCCCCGACGGAACCTGGTTAGAGGACACTGGAGCCACCCACTCTACCTGAGAGTTCTTTTTGGCATAGTCTGACAAGACCCAGGTCTTGGGGACAGACAAAGAATCTGTACCGAAAGCCACGACGGTAGAGGGATCAGAAACTACCCTCCGGGTGACAGTAACCATACACTGAGACACACAATTCTCACTCCAGGAAAAAATTCTCCCCATATTCCAGTCAATGTGTGGAGTATGACAATGTAACCAGGGGAGACCCAATAACACCTCATCTAATCCACTGGGAAAAATAAGAAAGAAGATGACCTCCCGGTGGCCCTGAGGAAAAGACATGGTGAGGGGAATTGACTGGTGGGTGATTTGAGTGTCCAGGAGTGAACCAATGAAAACTCTAATGTTCATTGGTCTTGGCAGTAACACTATAGGAATGGCGTGCCTCAGGGCAAACGTAGATGACAAAAAATTGCCATCATCACCAGAGTCCACCCACGCCTTCGCAGTAACTGCAGATGTACAGAAGGACAATGTCACCTTATATAATAATTTGGAGGAAGATGCCCCAGAATCTAACACACCTCCTTCAATGGTGGTAAGACCTACTCGTTTTCCTGACTGCTTGGAACCCTTATTAACGGGGTACTACAAGAGATGTGCAGGTCGGGAAAGAGAGGGACTAGACTCAGTCTGGGATATATCCATAGACATAGGCTCCGGGTCAGGAGTCACGGGTTTGGAAACGGGTCTAGAGAAGGACGGTGCCAACTGACACTGGGGTCTGGGGACCTCCAGCTCTAATTTGTGTTCTGCATGATGCAAATCTATTCGGTTAGCAAGCGAGATTAACTCCTCCAGGGAGGTTGGAATCTCTCTGGTAGATAGAGCATTTTTAATATGCCCGGACATACCCTTCCAGAACACCGGGATAAGCGACCGCTCAGACCAATCCAGTTCAGCCACTAGAGTTCTAAACTGGATGGCATAGTGGCTGGTAGTGGCCGAACCCTGGATCAACGCAAGAAGCTTAAGAGCCATATCATGCGTGACCTGAGGGCCTAGGAATACACTTTTTAGGGTATTAAGGAAAAGTCCAGCATTTGCTACAACCGGATCATTCCGCTCCCATAGAGGAGTAGTCCACTCCAGAGCCCTGTGGGAGAGTAATGAGATGACATAACCCACTTTGGCTCTTTCGGAGGGGAACCGTGCCTCCATCATCTCCAACTGAATGGAGCATAAATTAATAAAACCCCTGCAGGATTTACTGTCTCCAGAAAATTTTTCCGGGAGAGCAAAACGGGGTAATGGGGCAGTTGCAGATGTTGCAGCATTCACCGCAGCCGAGTTAACCAGATTGGCTGCTTGAGAAGCCGCCTGGGTAGCTACTGCAGTGATATCAGCGACCGGAGCTTGTTCCAGGGACGTAAGTCTGGTCTCCAGTTGCTGTATGTAACGCTGCAGTTGCTGGTTGTCGGCCATGTTCAGCAAGACCCTGGCGCTCTGATACTGTTAGGAGGGTGGTTGCAGATAACTTTATTAAAATGGAACGCAACCGACCCAGGGTCCGCAATGCAGCCTGGAGGACTGCTGCCGAACACTTTCCGGGTGGAAAGTAAAGCAACCAACTTAAATGGTAAACCCTTCAGTGTTTCTGCTCACAGGAACGGGTTTAGCGGTTCGCTCTATCTCCATTAGCAGCACGAGAAATAAGCGGAGGAAAACTATCTGTAGTCCTGTTACATCACAGGGACTACAGTGTATGCGCTAGGATGCGTGTGTAACTACGCCGACGGGTACACCTGCCTCCAGCCAGCGTGCTACCTGACTGAAGGGTACAACTCCACGCGGCTGACAGGCGATAGCCGTGGATAGGACGTCTGCAGGCTGCTCGGGGTGTTAGGCGACCCCTTTGGCAGAGCCAGACTGCTAGACAAAACTACCTGCCTCTATGGAAGTAGCCTGCCTGACAGAAACTATGTGGATCACAGTCATCCACACACAGTAACACTTGCTCAATGATCAGAGCGCGCCGCTATGTTTGTGGGCGGGCCTTTTAAAGACTAAGTCCTGCCCACCGACATGCTATTGGTGACCCCACCCGTGGACCAATCAGGCGGTGCCAGGTCACCTAGTCAGGTGGGTGCCAAACCACCAATCACGATCCGCCAGGTCACGGGCATGCTCAGTGCGGCGAATCCTGGACTTAGACTCCGAACGCCCTGTCTCCCTCTGCAACCCATGCTTAACATTGCTAGGTACTAGTGTTGAGCGAACATACTCGACACTGCTCGGTACTCGCCCGAGCATCACGCTACTCGGGACATTCGGTAAGCACTGAGCATTTCCGGGTTACTCGGCCGGGAGCTTGAGTCTCCGCCCTGCATGTTTGGCGCTCTTTACAGAGCCAATGAACATGCAGGGATTGCCAGCCAGTCACTGTAATGCCACAGCCATGTCGTTTGTGGGCATTACAGTGATTGGCTGGCTGCACAGCGTCACCTCGAGTATTTAAAACCGGGCGCCGCCATCTTGGACACAGTCGCTCCTGATCAGACAGTGTAGGGACATCGCTGCTGATTTAGGGAGAGATATATCCTGCAAAATAGTTAGTGTAGGGTCTTTAAAGGCTGCCAGATCAAACAAACATGCGAAAAGAAAAGAAAGGGCGCATGTGTAAACTCACAGGGCTATTTAAATAATTTAAAAAGTGCCAGTACACTCAGCTGTGATGGTTGTGTACGTTTACACAACCAAGATTAAGCGTGTGATTAATGAGGCTCCGGGTCACCTCTATTTGTAGTACCGTCCTGTCGGTGTTTGCCTCGCAACTCTGTGCTCCTCAAGTGGTCACACGATCCTGCCGGACCAGATACCACGTCACCGCAGGTCCTTAGTAGTTTAACCCGGTGGCTGGATAACTGCAGGTCCTCACACATCCCAATATGCCCGGCTGCTCCTGCCGCTTTGGCTCCGTATGGAGATATTTAACAAGTAAACAATGGTGCTGCGGTCTCAGGGAGCGCCAAAGGAATACTGGACAATCTAATAGATAGCAACCGACTTTTATTCTTCCTCCAATACCACTGCCACTGTGGCAGTGGTATTGAAGGAAGAATAAAAGTCGGTTGCTATCTATTAAATTGTCTAGTATTCCTTTGGCGCTCCCTGAGACCGCTGCACCATTGTTTACTTAGATCAAACAAACAGTCCTTCCCAGGACTAATATCCATCCCAGGTATATCAGGCAGGCAGGCAGGCTGTATAGGAGACGCAGTGGTTATACCAGCAAACGCTGCATTACAGTCCTGTGTGCTGCTCCTGTTGCTGAAATTGCTGGACTTAGCTCCAGGTCCCGGGGGCCAGGAAAAATCCTTTTTTTTAATCGAAATCCTCTTTTTTTTTTACCTCCTTCACAATGTACAAATACCCATCTTATTAGCCTTTTGGTGTCCCCCCCCCCCCAAAAAAAAAAAAGTGTGCCTCTGATTTTTCAGACACAAATATATCTGTTGAAAATAGTCTGGTGTAGGCCAGAGAAATAGAAGTGTGGTTTTGCAGTTCTATGGGCCATTTGTATCTAAAAAAAACAGTTTGAGTGGGTCGCTCACTGTTCAGCCGCAAATATATATATTTAAAAAAGTCTAGTATACACCAGTAAATTATTACTGTGGTTTTGATGTTCCACGGTAAAACATCTCTATTATCCTGTTTTTGGCATTTTTTGCTGTATAAAAATAATAATAGTGTCTCCCTGAATTTTCAGACTCAAATATATCTGTTGAAAATAGTCTGGTGTAGGCCAGAGAGACAGAAGTGTGCTTTTGCTGTTCCACGTTAAAAATTCTCTATTATCCTGCTTTTTGCATTTTTTGCTGTAAAAAAAAAAAATAATAGTGTCTCCCTGATTTTTCAGACACAAATATATCTGTTGAAAATAGTCTGGTGTAGGCCCGAGAAATACAAGTGTGGTTTTGCAGTTCCACGGTACAAACCTCTGTATTATCCACTTTTGGGCCATTTGTATCTAAAAAAAACAGTTTGAGTGTGTCGCTCACTGTTCAGCCGCAAATATATATATATTTTAAAAAGCCTGGTATACACCAGTAAATTATAACTGTGGTTTTGCTGTTCCACAGTAAAAAATCTCTATTATCCTGATTTTGGCATTTTTTGCCGTAAAAAATAAATAGTGTCTCCTGATTGTTCAGACACAAATATATCTGTTGAAAGTAGTCTGGTGTAGGCCCGAGAAATACAAGTGTGGCTTTGCAGTTTCACGGTTCAAACCTCTGTATTATCCACTTTTGGGCCATTTGTATCTAAAAAAAACAGTTTGAGTGTGTCGCTCACTGTTCAGCCGCAAATATCTCTATTTAAAAAAGTGTGGTATACCCCAGTAAACAATAACTGTGGTTTTGCCATCCCACGGTAAAAAATCTCTATTATTCAGGTTTTGGTAGTTTTTTCCGTAAAGAAAAACAGTAGTGTCTCCTGACTGTTGTGACACAAAAATATATCTGTTGAAAATAGTCTTGTGTAGGCCTGACATCCCAGTGTGGTTTCGCAGTTCCACGGGTCAAATCGCTGTACTATCCAGTTTTGGGCCTTTGGTATCTAAAAAAAAGCAGTTTGAGTGTGTCGCTCACTGTTCAGCCGCAAATATCTCTATTTAAAAAAGTGTGGTATACCCCAGTAAACAATAACTGTGGTTTTGCCATCCCACGGTAAAAAATCTCTATTATTCAGCTTTTGGTAGTTTTTTCCGTAAAGAAAAACAGTAGTGTCTCCTGACTGTTGTGACACAAAAATATATCTGTTGAAAATAGTCTTGTGTAGGCCCGACATCCCAGTGTGGTTTCGCAGTTCCACGGGTCAAATCGCTGTACTATCCAGTTTTGGGCCTTTGGTATCTAAAAAAAAAGCAGTTTGAGTGTGTCGCTCACTGATCAGCCGCAAATATCTCTATTTAAAAAAGTGTGGTATACCCCAGTAAACAATAACTGTGCTTTTCCTCTTCCACGGTTCTAATCTACTCTTTATTACCCTTTTTCCATTGATAGTGCAAGTGTAAGCTATTTTACTTCATTTACAATGGGCAAGGCGCGTGGCAAGGGACGTGGAAGTGGACGTTCTGGTGATGGTTCGTGCAGATATGGGGCCGTGGCCAAGGTAAAAATGTGCCACAACCAACAGCCACATCATCTCGCTCCCACTTCTTGACCGAATTACTAGGGAAGCACAGAACAACACCAGTATTGAGAACTAATCAGTGTGAACAGGTTATTAATTGGATAGCAGACAATACTTCCAGTTACCTGGGCACCACCACCTCGGGTCAGTCTTCCACACGGTCAAATCTTAGTAGCCGTGAGTCTCGCCCGTATACTCCTCCTCACCCTGATGCTCCTTCCTCCCACCATGCCGAGTGTCGTCAGACAGCAAGTGATCCCACACTTGGACACTCTGAAGAGCTGTTCACTGGTCCATTTCCATATTTGGGCCCCTCGCCTGATACGCTTGAAGTGGTGGAAGAGGAGATCCCATGTTGCGATGCCCAAATATTTGAACAGCCACGGCCACAGGAAGTCGACGTTGGCAATCTGTCACAAGAGGTGGACAATGACGAGACACAATTGCCAGGAAGTGAGGAGGAGGATCATGGTGCGCAAGTGGAAGAGGAGGAGGTGGTGGATGATCTAGTAACTGACCCAACGTGGAAGGAGGACATGCAGAGTGAGGCCAGCAGCACACAGGGGGAGGGAGGCAGAGTACCCCAACAGACAGGAAGAAGCAGTGTGGTGGCCGCAGACAGAAGGCAGGCAACAGTTCCCCGTAACACCAACACGAGGGACGTTGCCAGTGCAAGCGGTAGGTCTTCCAGAGTCTGGAATTTTTTAAAGACTCTGCTGATAACCCCAAAAAGGCCATATGTTCCACCTGCCATGCCAGCATCAGCAGGGGTGACAAAACTACCAGCCTGGCCACCACCAGCATGATCCGGCACATGGCAGCAAAGCACCCGACTTTGTGGGGCGAAACCCAGGGTCCACGACCAGTGTCAGCGGGTGTCACCACTGCTTCTTCCACTGTTGTGCGTGCAATAGAACCCCCTGTTGTGTGTGCAAGGCAATCCCCTGTCCATACTGCATGTAAAGATGGCCCCTCCTCTCAGTCTTCACTTGTTATGACAGTTTCTCAAGAAACAGCATCAACGTCCACGTCCACGTCCCACCGCAGCGTTCAATTGTCCATATCCCAGACCTTTGAATGAAAGCGGAAATTCGCAGCTAACGCCCGACAGGCCACAGTCCTAAATTCGCACATTTCACGACTGCTTGCATTGGAAATGCTGCCTTTTAGGCCGGTGGAGACGGAATCCTTCCGCAATCTTATGGCGGTGGCCGTCCCTCGGTACTCGGTCCCCAGCCAACACTATTTTGCCCGGTGTGCCATCCCCGCACTACACAAGCACGTGTCCCAAAGCATCTGCCGTGCCCTCAACAACGCAGTTACTGGGAGAGTCCACCTGACAACGGACACGTGGACAAGTGCTTGTGGCCAGGGACGGTACATCTCTCTGACGGCACACTGGGTAAACATAGTGGAAGCCGGGACTCAGTCGGACCTTGGGACGGAACACATCCTCCCCACACCGAGGATTGCGGGCCCTATGTTAGTCAGAGTTGCCCCCACAGTGTACAGCTCTTGCGCATCCTCCTCCTCCTCCTCCTCCTCATGTTCAGGCTCCATCTCAGATATCACCACATCAGTTACAAGCTGGAAGCATTGCAGTACTGCCTCCGCCAATCGGCAACAGGCTGTGCTGAAACTCATAAGCTTAGGTGATAAACCTCACACTGCTTGTGAGTTGTGGACAGCTGTGAAAGAGCAGGCAGATCTGTGGCTGAGACCGCTGAACCTACATCCCGGCATGGTCGTGTGTGACAATGGCCGTAACCTGGTGGCGGCTCTGAGGCGAGGTGAGATCACACACGTACCATGCCTGGCTCATGTGTTTAACCTCGTGGTTCAGAGGTTTCTTAAATCGTACTCCGAGTTGCCAGATCTGCTCGTGAAAGTACGCCGCCTGTCAGCTCATTTTCGCAAGTTGGCTACAGCTTCCGCCGCCCTTGCTGTGTTGCAGCAGCGTTTGCAGCTTCCGGCACACCGACTGGTGTGTGATGTCCCCACACGTTGGAACTCCACCCTCCACATGTTGCAAAGGATTTGTGAGCAGAAGAGAGCAGTTGTGGAGTACCAGCTGCAACAAGGCCGTCGATATTCAGGTCAGACTCCACACATAAGACCTCAGGAGTGGACCTGGATGTCTGACATATGTACCATCCTGACAAACTTTGAGGAGGCCACCAAGATGGTGAGTGGCAATGACGCCATCATTAGTGTCAGCATCCCACTTGTCTGTCTTTTGCAACGCTCTCTGCAGAGAATTAAAGAGGAGGCATTGCAGCCAGAGTATGATGAGATGGATCAAGAAGCCGTAGCGGGCGATTACACACAGCCCAGCCTCATCTCATCCCAAAGTGCATTGGGGGACAATGAGGGAGAGGAGGAGGAGGAGGAGGAGGAGGAGGAAAAACAGGAGATGCTATCATGCATTGTAGACGGTAGTACCTGTACAAGTGTCATACCGTCGTTTCAGCGTGGGTGGCCTGATGACAGGGGGGAGGAGGAAGAGGAGGAGGAGGAGGAGAGCATGGTCAGTCGTCATCTTGGTGAGGACACGGAAATCTTGCCCGTTACCAGTCTGGCACGCATGGCTGACTTTATGTTACGCTGCCTTAACCGTGACCCTCGCGTTGTCAAAATGTTGGGTGACAGTCATTACTGGTTGGTGACACTTGAAGACCCCCTCTACAAGGAGAACTTTCACTCTCTTATTCCTGAGGTGGAGAGGTCTACAAAAATGGGGCAATACCAGAAGGCCCTTGCTGCAGAACTCTTAAAAAAATTCCCATCTGAACACGCTAGCGGCAGAGGTCATAGTTCGTTGCCCAACCAAGGCGTACAGGCGAGAGAGATGCAACTCCAATCCAGCAGAGGCAGGGGAACACTGTCAACGTTCTTGGACAGTTTTCTGACACCCGCCCAACTTACAGACCACTATACCACCAGGGTGCCAGCATTGCAAGTTCCTCCGTCCTAATTTTTGGCAGCTTTTGCTGGGAAAGCATAAGCAAATACTATGGGAGACCCACTCCCCAATAATGGAACTTATGTTTGTAATATGCTGTACTGAATGGCTCTTGTAAGGGGCATTGCAAGTTACTCCGTCCTAATTTTTGGCAGCTTTTGCTTGCAAGGCATAAGCAAATACTATGGGACACCCACTCCCCAATAATAGAACTTATGTTTGTAATATGCTGTACTGCATGTGACGCGCCCCCTGGGCCATGTGAACACGTGTGTGGGATACCCGGTGCCGGGTCTCTGGGGTCTGTAGTCTCCGTGGCGGTGACCCGGTCCCGTGGCTCAGGCTGGTCAAACCAGTGGCAGTCTTTCTTAGGTTTTGAGGTTAATTGTCCGACTGCGCCACCCGTGGATTGCGGTCAGGGAGTACCACCACTGCGAGACAGACCGCTGAGGCTGGTGTTGTGTGCGCAGCATAGAATGGGATAACTCCCCTCGGGAGGAGTATAGCCTCAGGGCAGTGAGTATGGATGATGGGGGTGATGGTGCACGAGCGCAGCAGGAACGACTCAGAGTCTTTGCAGTGCAGTTCAGGGTCTTTACTGATGATTACAAGGTAGACCCTCCCGGGAGTACTGGCTAGCATAAGAGGCCTGGTCAGTCTGTGAGCAAGCAGGAGTTCCCCTGGCCTCCCCGTCTGTCTGCACTCTTCCTGGCTACCTTGCTGTAAGCGGGTAGAAGTAGCCCACGTCCCTGAGTGAACCGTGTAGTGCTCACCCGTATGGCTGGTGACTTGGGGCCTTCTGTTAGCCTCCGCTCCACGATTGCGGTGCTGGTCCCTTGCTTGTGACTGAGCCTCCGGGCTTCTATGGCCAGAGGACCTGAAATCCCCTGCCGGCTGGTTTCTGCTGCTGGAAGTATAAGTCCTCTGCTCAGCTTCCAGCCCCTGGTCTTTAGCTCCTAGCTCCTACAGAGCTCCTTGTTGTTACTTTCCCTTGCTCTCACTCTGACTCTGACTGTTCTCTGACTCACTCAACCCCGCCCCAGATCCAGTTTATAAGGGCAGAATTCTCCCCTCCCAGGACTGGGGCAGGAGGATGTTGCATGTTTAAGGGATCCTGACCAGGAAACCTCCCACTTGCTCTCCGACGTAATATCTCTATTACTGTGGTGACCAGACCCCTGGGGTGCCACACATGGCTCTTGTAAGGGGCATTGCAGTTCCTCATAATTTTTGGAAAGCCTTCCATTCACTGCTTAGGCCAACAGTGCACGGGAGACCCAGATGCTATAAATCGAAAAAAAGGTTTAGTTAACGCCATCTGACCTCCATGTCATTTCCAAGGGGCATTGGAGTGGCTCGAAATTTTTGGTAGGCATTGCACTCACTGTATGCCCTATAACTGTGTAGCCGAACCGCTCCTTTTGTTACAGAAACATATCCTAAAAGACATATCTGGTTGACTGGCCTGATATTGATGTGAATGGTCCCTGTTCCTCCTGCTCTTTCTCCTTTGCCACCACCTCATCCATCATTTATCACCTGAAGCTTTGTTTTAACGGGAGTCATAGAACTGGGATAGTAGCAGGAAAACAACCAGCAATCCTCGGAGGAGGTAGGATATGCGCCAAAACGCGGACCACCTCAGGCCTAGCCGCTACTACATACATGCGCTTGCATTCCAAGAAAACAAAGCAGATGCTAACTTCTATCATCATCATCATGCTCCTCACCTAGGCACTCTCAACTCCCCAGATGGAGAAGCCAGGGCCCACCGGAGGAGTCTGGTTCTCTGGTGGGCTCGTCCAATGCTGCCCTAAAGCAGGCCAGGCTAAGAAAAGTGTGAGGGAAGGTGACAGGAGAAATCAGGGTGGCTGGGGACCAAGTATGGACACCTGGCCACCACCTGGCGGCTGGGGACCGAGTGTGGACACCCGGCCAACGGGCGGCTGGGGACAGAGTATGGATACCTCGCTGCAGAAGCGGCCATGAGGTAGTGGCCAGCTTCGGCCTCCTCCAAACTAAAAGGTCCCATTTCAAGTGAAAGCTAGCTGTACGGTATTGCAGCCTGCGGGTGGGTGGGTGGTTGGCTGCATATTTTTGCTTGCATTGCAAGGAATGGGGGAGGTACAATTGAACACTGCCCTGGGACAAGGACTTTCACGGGGATAGTTGCAAGTCTGCATCTTCTGATGCGGCAAGGATCACTTCTGATGGGCACACTTTTAGACAGTGACCTGGGGGTCAGAGATGCTTCCAGGGGTCTTGCCCATGCTGATCCCTTGTCTTTTCAGCACTGTATGCATGTGTCACACAGCACATGGCCAGAAAAGGTTGTAAAATGTTAAAATTACATTTCCCGGTGAACGCATTTGTCATGGTTGAAAGCAATACAAAAGTGCAAAAACGCATGAAAAATGCTACTTGTGAACACAGCCCAAGGTGTGGAGGACTATTTTTGTTTTGGGTTATTTATTTTACCTTATACACAAGTTTTTACCCTGGAAAGGAAAATCCTTAACATATTTCACAGGAAAACCGTTTCAGTTTCGTTTTTGAACGTCTTATTGTGAGCCCGCAAAAGTGGCTCAATACCTCTGACCACGTTGTTGACAGCAACAACCTGGGGGTCAGAAATGCTTCCAGGGGTGATCCCCATGCTGCCCCCATGTCTTTTGAGCACTGTCACTATCGTTTTGGGCACTTTTTAGGCTTTCTACAGACTGCCGGGGGTGCTGCCGCAAAAAAGCTCGGGTCTCTCATAGACTAACATTGGGCTCGTTGCTCGGGTCGAGGACCCGAGTATCACGGTAAGCTCGGCCCGAGCTTAGAGCACCCGAGTTTTTTAGTGATCGCTCAACACTATCAGTCGTCATCTTGGTGAGGACACGGAAGTCTTGCCCGTTACCAGTCTGGCACCCATGGCTGACTTTATGCCTTAACCGTGACCCTCGCATTGTCAAAATGTTGGGTGACAGTCATTACTAGTTGATGACACTTTTAGACCCCCTCTACAAGGAGAACTTTCACTCTCTTATTCCTGAGTTGGAGAGGTCTACAAAAATGGGGCAGTACCAGAAGGCCCTTGCTGCAGAACTATTAAAAAAATTCCCATCTGAACACGGTAGCGGCAGAGGTCACAGTTCGCTGCCCAACTAAGGCATACAGGCGAGAGAGACGCAACTCCAATCCAGCAGAGGCAGGGGAACACTGTCAATGTTAAAGGACAGTTTTCTGAGACCTGCCCAGCTTACAGGCCCTGAGGCGCAGGGTACTCTCACATGGAGTGGAAAGTTTCAAAAGATGGTGAGGGAGTACAAACGTCCTCCGTGATTCCTCTGTGCCTTTTAATTATTGGGTATCCAAGCTGGACACTTGGAATGAACTCACTCTGTATGCCTTGGAGGTCCTGGCCTGCACTGCTGCTAGCGTGTTATCGGAGCGTGTTTTTAGTGCCGCTGGGGGAATTATAACTGATAAACGCACTCGCCTGTCAACTGACAATGCTGACAAGCTGACCCTTATCAAAATGAACAAGGGCTGGATTGGGCCAGACTTCTCATCACCACCAAATGACAGCAGAGTAACATAAAGTCAAATCCACTGTGTTATTTCGGAAGGTGTATTCCCATGCATCGCTTCACACCCACACATGGGTATACGCTTCCTCATTTCGGCTGTTTTTTGCTCTTCTCCTTATCCTCAGCCTCCACGACCACTATACCACCAGGGTGACCATGGTCCATGTTGCCAGCATTGCAAGTTCCTCTGTCCTAATTTTTGGCAGCTTTTGCTTGAAAGGCATAGGCAAAGACTATGGGAGACCCACTCCCCAATAATGGGAATGATGTTTTTAATATGCTGTACTGCATGGCTCTTGTAAGGGACATTGCAAGTTCACCCTTCCTAATTTTTGGCAGCTTTTGCTTGGAAGGCATAGGCAAAGACTATGGGAGACCCACTCCCCAATAATGGGAATAATGTTTTTAATATGCTGTACTGCATGGCTCTTGTAAGGGGCATTAAAATCGTCTTGTTAAGCTACTGTGACCTCCACGTCTCTTCCAAGGGTCATTAATATTGTCTTTTTATTCCACTGCGACCTCCACCACTCTTCCAAGGGGCATTAAAAGCGTCTTGTTAAGCTACTGTGACCTCCACGTCTCTTCCACAGGGCGTTGATATTGTCTTTTTATTCCACTGTAACCTCTACCACTCTTCCAAGGGGCATTGATATTATCTTTTTATTCCACTGTGACCTCCACCACTCTTCCAAGGGGCATTAAAACCATCTTGTTAAGCTACTGTGACCTCCACTTCTCTTCCACGGGGCATTGATATTGTCTTTTTATTCCACTGTAACCTCCACCACTCTTCCAAGGGGCATTGATATTGTCTTTTTATTCCACTGCGACCTCCACCACTCTTCCAAGGGGCATTAAAACCGTCTTGTTAAGCTACTGTGACCTCCACGTCTCTTCCACGGAGCATTGATATGGTCTTTTTATTCCACTGAAACCTCCACCACTCTTCCAAGGGGCATTAAAACTGTCTTGTTAAACCACTCTGAACTCCACGTCTCTTCCAAGGGACATTAAAACCATCTTGTTAAGCTACTGCGACCTCCACATCTCTTCCAAGGGGCATTAAAACTGTCTTGTTAAACCACTCTGAACTCCACGTCTCTTCTAAGGGGCATTAAAACCGTCTTGTTAAACCACTCTGAACTCCACAGCTCTTCCAAGGGGCATTGACATGTTGTTTTTAATTACCTCTAACCTCCACGACTCTTGAAACGGGCATTGCATTTCCTCCTAATTTTCCTCAGCTTTTGCTTTTCAATGCATAGGCGAACACTAAGGGAGACCCACTCCCCAATAATGGGTAGAAGGTTTTTAATACGCTGTAATCCACGTCTGTTTCAAGGGGCATTGCAGTGCCTAATAATTTTTGGAAAGCCATCCATTCCCTGCTTAGGCCAACAGTGTACAGGAGACCCAGTTGCTATAAATGGAAAAAACGGTTTAGTTAAGGCCCTCTGACCTCCATGTCACTTCCAAGGGGCATTGGAGTGCCTCGAAATTTTTGGTAGGCATTGCATTCACTGTATGCCTTATAACTGTATAGCTGAACCGCTCCTTTTGGTACAGAAACATATCCTACAAGACATGTGTTTTTGGCTGGCCTGATATTGATGTGAATGGTCCCTGTTCCTCCTGCTCTTTCTCCTTTGCCACCACCTCATCATTCATTCATCACCTGAAGCTTTGTTTTAACGGGAGTCATAGAACTGGGATAGTAGCAGGAAAACATCCAGCAATCCTCGAAGGAGGTAGAATATGCGCCAAAATGCTGACCACCTCAGGCCTAGCTGCTACTACATACATGCGCTTGCATTCCAAGGAACAGAAAGCTAAGGAGGTGGATGGCCTCATGATCATGAATAATTTACTCGTTGTGTAGGAGGCCGACCACTGCTGCTGTCTACCTTCTGAACTTTGTGTTGAAGCCTGATTGACCCAGGACCCGCAATCCTCTATGTCTGGAGGACGTGTTGCATCCCAGTGTCCAACTGTGTCCCGGCTTCCACAATTTTAACCCAGTGTGAAGGCGTCAGTGAGATGGACCATTCCTGGCCACATTCACTTGTCCACGTGTTTGTGGTTAGGCTGTCCTTCCCACTAAATGCACTGGGGAGGGCACAGGTAATGTTTTGGTATGCGCGCTTGTGTATAAGGCGCACCGGGACAAATAGGTGCGGCTGGGGACCGTTTATGGACACCCGGCCACCCCCACGCGGCTGGGGACTGTGTGTGGGCACCCGGCCGCGGGGCGGCTGGGGACTGAGTATGGACACCCGGCCGCCCCCTGGCGGCTGGGGACCAAGCGTGGACACCCGGCCGCTGGGCGGCTGGGGACTGAGTATGAATACCAGGCTACCGACGCAGCCATGACGTGGTGGCCAGATTCCACTTCCACATGCCTAAAAGGCCCAATTTCAAGTGCAAGCAAGCTAGCAGTATGGTATTTCAGCCTGGGGGTGGGTGGGTGGCAGGCTGCATGCTTGCGCTTGTATTGCAAGTTATGGGGGAGGTACAATTGATCACTGACCTGGGACAAGGACTTGCACGGGGATAGTTGCAAGTCTGCATCTTCTGATGCGGCAAGGATCACTTCTGATGGGCACACTTTTAGGCAGTGACCTGGGTGTCAGAGATGCTTCCAGGGGTCTTCCCCATGCTGTTCCCATGTCTTTTTAGCACTGTATGCATGTGTCACACAGCACATGGCCAGATAAGGTTGCAAAATGTTAAAATGACATTTCCCGGTGAATGCATTTGTCACGGTTGAAAGCAATACAAACGTGCAAAAACGCATAAGAAATGCTACTTGTGAAAATAGCCCAAGGTGTGGAGGAGTATTTTTGTTTTTGGTTATTTATTTTACCTTATACACAAGTCTTTACCCTGGAAAGAATGTTCCTTAACCCCTTTCCGACCTGGTCAGTAATAGTACGCACCAGGTCGGGAAGGCCGGTTCAGCGGGGGCTCCGGCGGTGAGCCCGCACTGAAGCGAGCACATGTCAGCTGATTATTGGAATCGCAATCCACCCGCGGCTGTTAACATGTTAAATCTCCGACAGTGGCATTTAACTCGCGCTTCCGGGAGTCCTAAGCCCCGCCCATCAGTGACCCCGTCACGTGATCGCGGGTCACCAATGGGTGGGCATGACAACTCAGGGTGTGCAGCAGACGCCTGTGGTTGTCATGTCTCAATTGCTATGAGTGCCACCTAGTGGTCAGCGCTCATAGCAAGTGAGCATTTCTCCTGCATACAAGCGATCTGCTCATCGCTTGTATGCAGTAGAAGCAATCAGACAACTGCTGCTTCTAGTCTCCTCTGGAGACTATAGAAGCAAGCAGAAAGTGTAAAAAAAAAGTTTTTTAAAAAATTAAAAAAATAAAAAATATATAAAAGTTTAAGTCACCCCCCTTTCGCCCCATTCAAAATAAAATATAAATATATAAAAAAAAAACCACATACACATATTTGGTATCGCCGCATTCAGAATCGCCCGATCTATCAATATAAAAGAAGACTTAATACAATCAGTAAACGGCGTAACGAGAAAAAAATTTTAAACGCCAGAATTAAGTTTTTTTGGTCGCTACAACTTTGCAATAAAATGCAATAATGGGCGATCAAAACATCGGATCTACCCCAAAATAGTATCAATAAAAACGTCAGCCCGGCACGCAAAAAATAAGCCCTCACCTGGCCCCAGATCCCGAAAAATGGAGAAGCTAAGGGTCTCGGAAAATGGTGTCATTTTTTTGGTTTTTTTTAGCAAGCTTTGGATTTTTTTTTCACCACTTAAATAAAAAAGAACCTATACATGTTTGGTGTCTATGAACTCGTAACGACCTGGAAAATAATGATGGCAGGTCAGTTTTAGCAATCTGTAAACGTGGTAAAAAAAGGACCCAAAAAACAACTGTGGAATTGCATTTTTTTTGCAGTTTCACTGCACTTGGAATTTTTTTCCCATTTTCCAGCACACGGTATGGTAAAACCAGTGATTCTGTTTAAAAGTACAACTCGTCCCGCAAAAAATAAGCCCTCACATGGCCATATTGAACAAAAATTAAAAAAGTTCTGGCTCTGGGAAGAAGGGGAGCAAAAAAGGAAAACACAAAAACAGAAAGACCCATGGTCGTTAAGGGGTTAACATATTTCACAGGAAAGCACTTTCACTTTCGTTTTTGAACGTTTTATTGTGAGCCTGTAAAAGTGGCTTAATACCTCTGACCACGTTGTTGACAGCAGTGACCTGGGGGTCAGAAATGCTTCCAGGGGCGATCCCCATGCTGTCCCCATGTCATTTGAGCACTGTCACTATCGTTTTGGGCACTTTTTAGGCTTTCTACAGACTGCCGGGGGAGCCGCCGCAAAAATGTTTGGGTCTCCCATAGACTAACATTGGGATCGTTGCTCGGGTCGAGCACCCGAGTATCACAGTGAGCTCGGCCCGAGCTTCGAGCACCCGAGCATTTTAGTGCTCGCTCAACACTACTAGGTACCAATACTCAGGAGACAATCTGTACGTCTCGTGGACCAGCTAGGCATTGGGGCTGACGACAATGCTGAGTAGCATCAGCCCTGGCTGGACTGAAATTTGAGACCACAGAAGGTTCTGGACCCATTTCAAATCCAGCCACAGACCGACATCTAACACATTTTTATTTATAAAATGATTAAAGGAAAATTTAAAAACAAAAACGTTCACCTGCTAAATCGACTTGCTGTTCCAGTATTACCGCCTTTTATGGTTTAGTTGGCAGCAGACAGCGATGACATGCTGTTACCACCTATGACTGCTGCAGCCAATCACTTAGTGGTACAATAGACTTCTTAACATAGCTAAAGGGTGTGATCCTCTCATTGCATTTTTTGCAAATAGTAGATATACAAAGATGCTTATTGTTCATATATAGTTAGAAAACAAGTGATAAACTTTCTCAGTATTACATATTTAAAATATCAGTATTGCATTCTGCTCATGCAAAATGGTTATATTTAGTGATGAGCGAGTACCGTAATATTCGTAATCGCTTTTCTCGTAACGAGTACTTTCTAATAATCACATATTCGTTCCGAATAGCATGTACAATGTAAGTCAATGGGAAATGAGAGTAATTTTCTGCTGGACCCTACAAACGGGTCTGGGAGCCTAAGGAAAAGGCTGAAATGGATGGGAAAGTGATGAAACAGAATGGGAAGAGCCTGGAGAATGTGCCTGTGTGGCACCCCAGGGGTCTGGTTTCCACAGTAACAAGCAATGTTATGTCTGAGGGCAGGTGGGAGGTCTCTTGGTCAGGGATCCTGTGCATGCCACACCTCCTGCCCAGTCCTGGGAGGGGAAGAACTTCCCCTATATAAACCTAGGGCTGAGGCAGGGTTAGTGAGTAGAGAAGAAGTAGAGACAGAGAAGCAGATATAGGAAAAGAACATCAGGAGCTCTGTGGGAGCAGTACTACAAGGAGTCAGGGGCTGGCAGCTGCAGAGCTCGCCCTGACTGGAAAGTTATCACCAGACCCGGAGTCCGAGGCTGTGGGAACTAACTCCTATCCAGCAGCAGAAACCGACCGGCAGGGGATTGCAGGTCCTCTGGCCCAGAAACCCGAAGGCACGGTCACACGCGTGGGACCAGCACCGCCGTCGTGGAGCGGAAGCTACTAGAAGGCCCCGAGTCACCGGCCATACGGGTGAGCACCACACGGTACACTCAGGGACGTGGGCTACTTATACCCGCCTCTAGCAAGGTAGCCGGAAGAGTATCGTTAGTTTGGGAGGCCTACAACTCCGCCTGGCCAGGGGAGATCCCATCTGCTCAAGGACTGACCAGGCCCCAATCGCTAGCCAGTACTCCGGGAGGGTCTATCTTTGTCACCAGTAAAGACCCTGAACTACACCGTACCGTCTCCGAGTGGTTCCTGCTACCCCCATCATCCACGTCGGCTGCCCTGAGGCCATACCCCTCCCGTTGGGGGTTATACTATCACGCTGCACAATCCTACCACCGGCCTCAGCGGTCTGCCCTGCAGCGGCAGCTCCTTAGCTGTACTCAACGGGTGGCGTAGTCGTCCAACATCTACCGCTAATACAGCGCCACTTAGTCTGACTCCCTGGGCACGGACCGGATCACCGCCACGAGACTGCAACCCTCAAGAGATCCGGCTCCGGGTAAGCTCCCGCGTGCGCAACGCAGCGCGACACAGGCCCAGGGGCGCGTCAACTTTTGGCGTAGTCGGCAGGATTCCGTGCCCGCAACCACCGGGTACTGCGTGCCTGGAAAAAAAAAAAAGAGACTTTTAAACTTACCATCGGTGAAGATTCCCGCCATCCGGCGCCATCTTCAGCCTTCTTCCCGCCTTCCGTGGAGTTTTCCCGCCGTTGGACGCCATCTTGAAGACGCCGCGCGGGAAGAAGAGGGGCGTGGACTCCGAAAGCGCGCGAGAACTGAAGCCCCGCCTCACGTCCGGACGTTGCGTAAGGTCCTGGAAGAAGCCCAGCAGACGCCGACGTCACAGGAGCGCGACGGAAGGTTCTCAACCCTGACGATCCACTGCGGAGCCGCGGCCTACGGAAGAGGATCATCGCAAGGTAGGCCACGGTCCACTAGGGGGGAGAAGGATGTCGGATACGGAGGAGAGCTTCACCGCTTCAACCCCCGCCAGCGCCACCGCTGTTGCGGTCATGCCTTTCACCATGCCCTATATCCCGGGGGCAGCCTGGCTACCCCAGTACTCAGGGGAGTCACATACCCTGCATGACTTTAGAGAAAAGCTGGATAGCCTCTTCCAGGTGTACCCCCTCACAGAGGAGCAAAAAGTGAGCATCCTGGTGGCCCAATTAACCGGGGCAGCCCAAAGGGAGGTAAAGTCCTGGCCACCTGGGGGGAGGACTGTCGCAGGGATACTAACCCGGCTGAGCGACACCTTTGATACCCGCACCTCAGCCGAGATCAAGCTTAGATTCTACGGGTGCAAACAGCGGGCACATGAGAGTATAAGGGACTATGCCCTGAACCTACAAGAGGCCCTGAGAGCCATTAAGCAGACCGACCCTGACGGCGTGGGAGACGAGGACAGGCTGTTGACTGAACAATTTATAGAGGGTTTATATTGCAATGCCCACCGAACCCAGTTGCGGGCAATGGCCTTACAGGACCCTCATCTGGGATTTGCACAGTTCAAGGACAGAGCCATCCGGGTGCTTCGAGAACCGGCACCAGGTGGCGTTGTGACCCCCAGACGCCCCACTGCCACTTACCACCAGGAGGCGGCGCCCTTGTCGGCAGGGCCTGTGGGGGCTGATGCGCAGGCTTTGAACAATGACCCGGCTCCAGACCTGCACCATCAGGTCCAAGAGCTAGCTAAAAGCGTTGCTGCGCTAACCCGAACTGTGCAGTCTTTACAGGTTTCCACTCCAGGGAAGATCCAGCTGGCATCCGGACCGGAGGACATCCCGTGGCGTCGACCAAGGAGGACCCCACCGGCCAGAGGAAGACCCAGCGACCGATACAACGAGGACAGACGACCCATCTGCCGCCGCTGCAATCAACCCGGACATATGGCAAGGTACTGTCCTTTAAACTGGCACAACCTGGGGTAGAGGGCCAACCTCCAGGAAAAAGATCACCAGGCCCATCGAACTGGCGCGACAAATATGTGGGAGGACGTCCAGTCTTACCCGTAGAGGAAAGGGAAGATATGGTTAGTACTGTGCTCGGAGACTTCCCTCGATCCTGGACTCAAGTCAATGGTGCAGTTGTGGTACCCGTCCTCACGTTCCTCCAACCAGCATCCCAAGTGCCTACGGAGCAACAGGTAGAGCTGGAAGAGCAGCCGGTCCAGGAGGCAGCAGACTCCACACAAGCAGAACAGGAGGATCAACCCTCTGCTCATAGTGAGCCTGCCATACCCCTAGTGAGCCAAAGAGCCCGTAGACAGCTGCCCAGTTTATCCTTGATAGCTCCTACACCCTGTAGTTCAGGGCCAGACAGTCAGCTCCGTAGGTCCACTAGGGCCACTAGAGGCCAGTTACCCGCACGTTGGAGGATTTGAAGTGTTTAAATTGTTTTATTTGTGGTCACCTGTCTGTTACTTGTAAATAATTATGTGTTTCTAGTTATTTTTAGGAGTCCTTGGTGGATTTACCGGGAATCCTTGTACAATTGGTTGGAGCGTAACCCAGGAATGGACTAAAAGACTGTTAAGGACTCGGGGCAGGACAGACCCCTACCTGGTTACGTCTCCCTGTTTTGGTGAAATGGACACCTTTGTTTTCTTCAAAGACTGCACCCGGTTGCGGACACGCCGTAACCATCTTTATGTGTTTTTCTTATTGTATTATTATTGTTTATACCTTGTTATGTTTTTCTAAAAATATGTTTAGTCCCGGAGTACTAAATTTCACTAGGGGGGAATGTGGCACCCCAGGGGTCTGGTTTCCACAGTAACAAGCAATGTTATGTCTGAGGGCAGGTGGGAGGTCTCTTGGTCAGGGATCCTGTGCATGCCACACCTCCTGCCCAGTCCTGGGAGGGGAAGAACTTCCCCTATATAAACCTAGGGCTGAGGCAGGGTTAGTGAGTAGAGAAGAAGTAGAGACAGAGAAGCAGATATAGGAAAAGAACATCAGGAGCTCTGTGGGAGCAGTACTACAAGGAGTCAGGGGCTGGCAGCTGCAGAGCTCGCCCTGACTGGAAAGTTATCACCGGACCCGGAGTCCGAGGCTGTGGGGACTAACTCCTATCCAGCAGCAGAAACCGACCGGCAGGGGATTGCAGGTCCTCTGGCCCAGAAACCCGAAGGCACGGTCACACGCGTGGGACCAGCACCGCCGTCGTGGAGCGGAAGCTACTAGAAGGCCCCGAGTCACCGGCCATACGGGTGAGCACCACACGGTACACTCAGGGACGTGGGCTACTTATACCCGCCTCTAGCAAGGTAGCCGGAAGAGTATCGTTAGTTTGGGAGGCCTACAACTCCGCCTGGCCAGGGGAGATCCCATCTGCTCAAGGACTGACCAGGCCCCAATCGCTAGCCAGTACTCCGGGAGGGTCTATCTTTGTCACCAGTAAAGACCCTGAACTACACCGTACCGTCTCCGAGTGGTTCCTGCTACCCCCATCATCCACGTCGGCTGCCCTGAGGCCATACCCTTCCCGTTGGGGGTTATACTATCACGCTGCACAATCCTACCACCGGCCTCAGCGGTCTGCCCTGCAGCGGCAGCTCCTTAGCTGTACTCAACGGGTGGCGTAGTCGTCCAACATCTACCGCTAATACAGCGCCACTTAGTCTGACTCCCTGGGCACGGACCGGATCACCGCCACGAGACTACAACCCTCAAGAGATCCGGCTCCGGGTAAGCTCCCGCGTGCGCAACGCAGCGCGACACAGGCCCAGGGGCGCGTCACCTGCATGCATTTCTGACTCACATATGGTTTCTGGGAATAAGTTTGTCGCAGTATTACGTCACTTTTACAGACACACAAGAACAACTACCAAACCTAACCTAAATTGCATTTAACATGCCAAAAAGGTTAAGAAACAGTTTTTCCTGCATAATCACTTGTATATAAGACTAAATAAACCAGAGAAACAAAAAAAATATCCTTTTAGCGTTTGTTCACACATACTGTTGTGGCTTTTTTTTCGCCTTTTACAATTGGGAGGGCCATGACTTATACATTCTGTAGGTTCCTCTGTCATACATAATTTTTAGTTTGCTGTTCCCCAGCACTTTACAAGCACAGCTATACCGTACCAGTAGGTATGTTGATCTTTGACCTGAGAGGCCTCAGGTGGCTCTGTAACATGCGTTTTGGAGGGACAGCTGCAACTTAGACATTTGGGCGGTCCCTCCATCATTGACACTGAGATAGTGGAATAGCAGTTTGCAATGTGCCCATTGTAGCAAAGGGCTTGACCCTCCTCCTCCTACTCCTACTCCTCCACCACCATGTGAAACTGCGGCCCTAAATTCAAATGTTCAGAGGGCCTGCAGTAGGCAAGAAAGCTGAGTTTTGTGAGAGCCCTGTAACATACATTTTGAAGTGCCCTCCTCTAGAAATTTTGGAGGTCCCTCTTGTGTAAATTTGAGAGTGCCCTCACTTATTCATATTGTAGGGCCCTCATTCTATTATTTAACTCATTTAAGGGCAGAGACTACAGAGAAAAAGGCCAAGAGACATGGAATACTAGAAGGTAGCAGTGAGTGCGGCCTGCGATCCTCAGGTTTGGCTGAACTCTGTTAACTGGAAAAATAAAGCTGAACTAGTCAACTGGATGATGAGCTCAAATATATCACTTGAGCAAGTCAATGGACAAAGGATATATGGTGCCCCCCTACAGAATGGGTTGGAGAAGCTTCTCCAAATGGCTCAGAGATTTTGATTGTCAATATTCCCCAGGTTATATAGGAAGAGAAGACTTCTTGATACTGTACTACTTGGTCAAGTGCAAAATGTGCTTCGTTTATCCAAAAATTACTCCTGGGGGCTGGATCATAGATGCAGGGAGATTCCATTACAAGGGCCTCCATTGACAAACATTATCTACGATGGAGTACTGTAGTAGTTGTGGCCCTCAATTCAAGCTTTCAGAGGGCCATCAGTCAGTCATCAGCAGACAGTGTAAATTTCTATAGAATATGTATCCCCTATCTCACTCACAATGTTGCACAACCTGTGACAAGGGCCTCCAATGACAAATATTAGTTTGATAGGACCACTGTACATTCCAGATTTGTCCATTGCACAATGTGCATAGGGTTTGTAAAAATTAGCCCTATGGGCTGAGTCATGTTTGACGCAGGAAGCCACCAACCCCAGGGGCCTCCAATCACAAATAGTAGTTAGGCTGGAGTAGGAATACTGTCCTGGTTTGTCCACTTCACAATGTGCATATGGTTTGTAAAAATTAGTCCTATGGACTGAGTCTTCGTTGACGAAGGAAGGAAAAGGGTTTTTATGTGAAGGGGAAGACGTTAAAAGCAGTAGCATGAATCTGCATTTTTGGTGAATTTAGGTTGGCTTGCTGTCATCTGGAGGGATTACAAACTGTGGAGATATCCAGTCCTTGTTGAATTTAATCAGGGTAAGTCTGTCTGCATTTTCCGTGGAGAGGCATGTGCGCCTATCAGTGATGATTGCCCCAGCGGAACTGAAAACACGCTCTGACACAACACTAGCAGCCAGACAGGCCTGCACCTCAAGGCATATAAGCAGAGGTTAGGCCAAGTGTTCAGCTTAGACATCCAATAATTAAAGGGAACTGAAGCATCAGAAAGGACGCTCGTATGGTCTCTTAAGTACCCCTTGACCACGTTCTGCAACTTATCCCTCTTTGGCATTGTTACAGATACAGATAGCCCTTGCTGTAGTGCTGGTTTATTGAAAATTGCCCAATTTTTGCTCATTTTCCCCGCACCTCTGTTGGAGCTGGTGTTTGTGTCTCTCCCCATTATCCCTTGGTCTTTAAAATAGCCGATACTTCTGCCACCAGCATTTTCTGAGGGTGATGTTTTCAGCAACTGATATACAATGGCCCTCTTGAACTATTCCACTGTAAAACTCTTTGGTGACTCCAAAAGGAGAGAAGGAAATTTCTCCTTGTACAGTGGATCGAGAAAGGTGGCCAACCTGGATAGGTTGTTGGATAAAATGTGTATCACGTGAGGGTCTTGCCACAGACACTTACACATGAACTGTGACATGTGGGCCAAGCTGAAAAAAGGCAAATGTTCTGTGCCCCCAACAGTAGAAACAGTACCCATCCTCTCCTCATGCTGACTCATCTCCTCCTCTCCAGCCCATCCAGGCTGGGAAGACATGAAGCTTGGGTTGCGTGTCCCCTCTGTAGCATTACGAGTCCCCTTGGTAGCACAGAAAAACAAGTCCTCTCCCTCCTCATCCTGCTCATCTTCCTCCTCATCACCCAGTGTTGCCTCAGAATATTGGCTGGGTTGGGAGTATCACCCATTGGGAAATCTGGCTCCATACCAACATGCTTGGCACTCAAAGCTTCCTCTTTGCGATGATGCAGTGATTGTTTCAAGAGACACAGCAGTGGGATGGTTACGATGATAATAGCCTGATAACTGCTCACTAGGTTGGTGCAGTACTCAAAGTTCTCAAGAACTTCACAAATGTCAGCGATTCACACCCACTTAACAGTTGTTATGTGTGGTGGCTGACTCTCAGTCTGACGGGCATCTTGAAGCTGGTATTGAGCTACTGCCCGCTGCTGTTCACTAATCCTTGCCAACATATGATAGGTTGAGTTCCACCTCATGGGCAGGTTGCAAATGAGTTGGTGACTTGGCAAATTCAAGTGCTTCTGCAGCGCAGTAAGAGCAGCAAAAGCAGTAGAGGAATGGCGGAAATGGGTCCTAATACGGCCCACCTTCTCAAGAAGGTACAGAAAGACAGTGTACGTTTTCAGAAATTTCTGAACAACTAGGTTCAGCATGTGAGCCATGCATGGCACATGTACTAGCTTTCCTACCTTTAATGCCGCCACCAGGCTTCGCCCATTATCGCAGATGACCAGACCGGGTTGGAGTTGCAGCAGGGAGAGCCACTGATCGGTCTGTTGTTTTAAAGCTTGCCCCACTGCCCTGCTGCAGTGTGTGCTTTCTGACATGAACAGATCAGGTTCATAGCGTGTTGCCGCTTTGCCGATGCCCTGCTGCACAGGTCCCAGCTTGGCAGTGATGGGGAGGGTAATTCAGCAGAGGATGAGGAGCAGGAGGAGGGGAAAGAGGAAGTGGAATATGAAGAGGCAGAATCCCTGACAGAAGTTGGGGCCACTATTCTTGGCGTGGGTAGGATGTGTGATGTTCCAGTTTGCTCCTTTGTCCCACCATCCACCAGGTTCACCCTGTGTGCAGTGACAGAAATGTATCATCCCTGTCCACAACAACTTGTCCAAGTGACTGTTGTTAGGTGGACCTTCCCAGTTATGGCGTTGGTGATAGCAGGGTCCAGATTGTTTAACACGTGCTTGTGTAATGAAGGGACAGCACACCAGGCAAAATAGTGGTGGCTGGGAACACTGTATCGTAGGGCAGCCACAGCCAAGAGATCACGAAAAGACTGTGTTCCCACAAGCCTAAACGGCAACATCTCCACTGCTAGCAATTTGGCAATCTGCAAGTTTAGTATTTGTGCCTGTGGGTGGTGGCTGGGTATTTACGCTTTCCAAGCTCTCAGGCACGGACAACTGGACGCTTCACTGGGACAAGGAAGTGGATAATGTTGATGTTTTTTGTGTGTGAGCAACCGCAGCTTGTGGGCAGGAGGTATGAGCACCTGCTTCCTGAACAGCAGATACTGAAGGACATAGCCCATGCGATATGGCATTGATTTGACCCGCAGATGCAGATTTGGAACTCTGGTGTTCTTCCCACCTACTGGGGTGCTTGGCTACCATGTGGTTTTGCATACTGGTGGTGCTCAGGTTTCCTTTGCTTTAGCCTCTGCTCAGCTTGGTATGGCAGATGCTACAGACTACAATGTTTTTCTCTAAAGGACTTTCAGAAAAAAAAAATCACACAGCAGTTGAACGCACCCTTGCCCTGAATTGGTGCATAGTGGGGGTGCTTTTGGGAACAGTTGACCCAGTTCTCACTCTGGGCAAACCACGACACCATGGTGCCTGTGTTGGTGCTACATATCCATCTTGCTCTATGTTGCTGTCTTGGCTATGTCTGCCAACGGTCCAGGTCGGATCAGTGGACTCATCATCGACCACCTTGTCTTCAACCTCTTCCTCCTTCCCAGTTGACATTGTAGGCTGACCTGATTTCAACTGTGTCTCATCATCATCAGATTCCACCTCTGGAGACAGTAAATGACGTTCCTCCAAGCTGCTTTCTTCTGGCCGTAGGTCCTCAAATACTTGAGCATCAACGCACGACACCTCCTCTTGTCCGTCTTCAGTTCTGAACGATAATAGGCCAGACCCAACCAAAGGATGCGTACCAAACAGATCTTCGGAGTGGCTAAACTTGGGGTCATATGTCTCCTGTGGCTGATAATGGCGGGAGGTAGGAGAACGAGCTTCAGGATTGGATGTGCCAACCTTCTGTGTATCGACAGTAGACTCTGTGGCCATGGAAGACTTGCTGCTGATTTACAAATGCATAGAGTCCTTGTCTGCCATCCAAGACAGAATCTGCTCTGGCTTCCACTCACGTTTACGTTCCGGACCGGGTTAAATTTTCCAGGAACAGTGGATGCATCAATCTTCTTCTGACCTGACTCTGACTGAGTGCCTTATTGCACACCACTGACAACACCACGTCCACGTCTCTGTCCTTTAAAAACAGGCGTTTTTGGCATTTTGGGTGTTGTTGACAGATTTTCACATGTTGATGGCACAAGCCATGCTAGCTGTCACAGCCAAAATAGTGGGTAAAATGGCCTGGTGCATGCTTGTTAGCAGGCAGTAGGAAATGTTTCGACTACTGCTTTGCATAGGGCACTAAATGCCTTTTTAAGTGGACTAATGTGGACAGAAGTCAGGCTGTCACCCCAAAAACAGCAGGGAAAATGGCTTGGTGCATGTTTTGTAGCAGACAATAGGAAATGTTTGGACTACTGCTGTGCACAGGGCACTAAACGCCTTTTTAAGTGGACTAATGTGGACAGAAGGCAGGCTGTCACCCCAAAAACAGCGGGGAAAATGGCCTGCTGCGTGATTTGTAGCAGGTAGTAGGAAATGTTTGGACTACTGCTTTGCGTTGGGCATTAACCGCCTTTTTAAGTGGACTAATCTGGAGAGCAGAAGCCAGGCTCTGACCCCTAAAGCAGCAGGGAAAATAGACCAGTGCTTTAAAAAAAAAAAAGGAAAAAAAGGCAGCACAAAATAGTAGCACTATGTGTGCTGGAAAAATATTGCTTTGTCTCTGACAAGAGCTGCTTTAAGACGGACACTGGAAGAACACTTTAACCTCTCCCTACCTAATACACAATCTCTCCCTCCCTGTACTCTGACATTATTGTATGTCTTCAGCTCTGAAAAGAGCTATTTTTTGATGGTATTATGGAGCTAATGAGCGGCTCCTTTAAACTGTTCCTGCTCGAGTATCTCTCCCTCCCTACCCTACACTGAACTAGTACACACTACAGGTAGCCCTGAAAAGGGCTTTTGTTTTAACAGCAGGCCTAGACACTCTCCCTAGCAGCTCAGTGATCTCTTCCTATGCTAGTAGAATGCAGGCTCTGGATGCAATGTGCACAAAATGGCGGCAGCACGGCTTAAATAGACCCTATTACGCTGGGCAGCCAGCCAATCACAGTAATGCCACAACCAAGATGTCTGCGGAATTACTGTGATTGGTTAAGAAGTCCAGCATGTTTAGTGACTACAAAGCAGGCACCAAACTGTGGGGTGGGACATCCATAAATAGCGTGGCAAGTACACAATTACTTTCAATATAACGAGTAACCTGAATACCGTACTATCCGTGTGAATAGCGAATATTAATGAATAGACTCGCTCATCTCTAGTTATATTACATAAAAAAGAAAGTGCATTTATTTATAGACAACTTTAAATTCCTTTTCTTAAAATAGTCACTTGTCAACAAAGCCCCTGGCTGAATGGAATATGAGCTGGTATGCTCATAACTTTTCATCTCTTGGGTCATAGAGGTGTCACTTATAATTTAAGTGCACATAGCCACTGATACAACCTGTCTGCTTCCTTTTGGGAGATTTCTATAGAAGTAGCAATGAAAATTAGTGTGTAGTGAAAACAAATGGTGACACGATGCATAAGGACAGATAGATTTTGTTTTCTTACAGTCATGAATTTGTTTTAGTAAAACAATAAAGTATTCCTTCATACATCATACATATTCTTTTATGTTATAACCACATGTGACCAGCTGTTAAAACATCAACTTCTAAGTAAAATACTATTTAAAAAAAGAAGAATGAATCATTCAAGTTATCCAAGTGTATCTCAGATAAGTGTCAAAACGTACCTCTGCATTCTTACTAAATAAGTCTTTGGCTTTATCCATACATTTTTTTTAAGATTAACTATTTTTTGTTGTTGTGGAATTTTTCAAAAATGTGAGAAATAAAATGTGCAATGAATCTGCACATGTAAAGAAATATAGTTCAACCTATTGACTTCTATTGGTTAAAAAAGGATCCACATAAAAATGCTTCATATTGAAAAGAATAGTGCAAAAGAAATACAAAATAAACTGAAAATTAAATAAAACTTTTATATGTAAAAAAATAAATAAAAGTATAAATGAGCCCTTAAGTTATTTTATCATTTATTGAATGGTAAACTTTTCTTGAAATGTATTTCATTTTTCTATAAACTTACAGTGGAATTCCCGAATCCTTTATGCAGAAATCTCATAAACTCACACATCTTTTCAAGAGAAAAAGATCCAGTTGAGAGAATAAGAAAGTAAAGTCCTTTGAAAATGAAGTTCTATAAAATGTTTTCAACATTTTATTTTAAACTTTCATTCTAAAAATTGTCTACCTTTGAAACACTGTAACTTTTACAAATGAGTTCATTGATTCGCTGCAACTAACCTTTAATTTGCAATTAAATTTGTGAGGATTGCAAAAATAAAAGAATATTGCCTAGTGCTATGTTACACACTGCTTAAGACTGCAGCAGAGAACAGGCTAAGTATGTCATATGCAACTACATGGTCTTCTCCACAATGCCTTGCAGTAGAGATGAGTGGATTGATCTAAGAAGGTTCAAATTTTAGTCAAATTTTCTCAAATTCACAGGTCCCTGCAAATTCAAAATTTTGCTATTCATTTTGTGACGATAGAATAAACAATGCCAGACAGCAGTTCACACACTGCTAAAGACTTGGGCTAACAAGTTAAGGTGCAGCCATGCTTGCTTCCCCAGCAGCGATTAGATCACATGATTTAGGAAAGGAAGACTAGTACATCTGCTAGAAAATATGAGGACTGTCAAAGCAGCACTATTTTAAGGTTTTAAAGAATAAGGATAGGAGCTCAGAGTACACAACTAGTGATGAGCAAGCGTGCTCGCTACTGCTCAGAACTTGGCCGAACATCTCACTGCTCAAGATGCTTGGGGAGTATTTCCGGGATGCTCAGGCTGGAGCTCGGGCCCCTGCCCTGCATGTTTGGCGCTCTTTAGAATGCCAATGAACATGCAGGGATTGTCTGCCACTCACTGTAATGCCATAGTCATGTTGTGGCATTACAGTAATTGGCTGGTCGCATAGCATCATCGGGTCTATATAAGACCTGGTGATGCTATGCTCGTCACAGTCTAACCTTCAGACAGGCAGAGTAGGGAGAGTTGCAGCTGTATGAGCGACAGAGTTGGCGGTGCAATAGATAGGTATAGATATTCCACATTAGGAGGATACATACAGTACAGACCAAAAGTTTAGACACACCTTCTCATTTAAAGATTTTACTGTATTTTCATAACTTTGAAAATTGTACATTCACACTGAAGGCATCAAAACTATGAATTAACACATGTGGAATTATATACTTAACAAAAAAGTGTGAAACAATAGAAAATATGACTTATATTCTAGGTTCTTCAAAGTAGCCACATTTTGCTTTGATGACTGCTTTGCACACTCTTGGCATTCCCTTGATGAGCTTCAAGAGGTAGTCACGGGAAATGGTTTTCACTTCACAGCTGTGCCCTGTCTGGTTTAATAAGTGGGATTTCTTGCCTTATAAATGGGGTTGGGACCATCAGTTGTGTTGTGCAGTAGTCAGGTGGATACACAGCTGATAGTCCTACTGAATAGACTGTTAGAATTTGTATTATGGCAAGAAAAAAGCAGCTAAGTAAAGAAAAACGAGTGGCCATCATTACTTTAAGAAATGAGGGTCAGTAAGTGCGAAAAATTGGGTAAACTTTGAAATTGTCCCCAAGTGCAGTTGCAAAAACCATCAAGTGCTACAAATAAACCGGCTCACATGAGGACCGCCCCAGGAAAGGAAGACCAAGAGTCACCTCTGCTTCTGAGGATAAGTTTATCCGAGTCAGCAGCCTCAGAAATTGCAGGTTAACAGCAGCTCAGATTAGAGACCAGGTCAATGCCACACAGAGTTCTGGCAGCAGACACATCTCTACAACAACTGTTAAGAGGAGACTTTGTGCAGCAGGCCTTCATGGTAAAATAGCTGCTAGGAAACCACTGCTAAGGACAGGCAACAAGCGGAAGAGACCTTTTTGGGCTAAAGAACACAAGGAATGGACATTAGACCAGTGGAAATCTGTGCTTTGGTCTGATGAGTCCAAATTTTAGATCTTTGGTTCCAACCACCGAGTCTTTGTGCGACGCAGAAAAGGTGAACGGATGGACTCTACATGCCTGGTTCCCACCGTGAAGCATGGAGGAGGAGGTGTGATGGTGTGGGGTAGCTTTGCTGGTGACACTGTTGGGGATTTGTTCAAAATTGACGGCATACTTAACCAGCATGGCTACCACAGCATCTTGCAGCAGCATGCTGTTCCATCCGGTTTGCAATTAGTTGGACCATCATTTATTTTTCAACAGGACAATGACCCCAAACACACCTCCAGCCTGTGTAAGGGCTATTTGACCAAGAAGCAGAGTGATGTGGTGCTATGCCAGATGACCTGGCCTCCACAGTTACCAGACCTGAACCCAATCGAGATGGTTTGGGGTGAGCTGGACCGCAGAGTGACGGCAAAAGGGCCAACAAGTGCTAAGCATCTCTGGGAACTCCTTGGGATGGTTGGAAGACCATTTCCGGTGACTACCTCTTGAAGCTCATCAAGAGAATGCCAAGAGTGTGCAAAGCAGTCATCAAAGCAAAAGGTGGCTACTTTGAAGAACCTAGAATATAAGTCATATTTTCAGTTGTTTCACACTTTTTTGTTAAGTATATAATTCCACGTGTGTTATTTCATAGTTTTGATGCCTTCAGTGTGAATGTACAATTTTCATAGTCATGAAAATGCAGAAAAATCTTTAACTGAGAAGGTGTGTCCAAACTTTTGGTCTGTACTGTATCTATCTGAACTAACAGTACTTCTGAGGACTAATCCAGCTGCATATATTTAGTGGTGATAGCAGGAGTTAGGCAGGCAGTGTATTTGGCAGACTGCAGTGCATATAGCACAAAAGAATCCATAGCACATTCTGACTGATCCTGCTATTACAGATATTTTTAGACATAGACCCCTGGGTCTATCAAGGGGCCATGGCTACATTTTTTTATATCTTAATCCTGATTATTTGCTTAAAAAGCAATCCAGAGTACACAATTTTTAGGCTATATTTGCTTGTTAGCACTGCCAGATCTTTTCCATATCGCATTGATAAAAATCCAGAAATATGTACTGAACGTGGAAAATATTGGCCTCCATTTCCATTTTGTTGCAGTGTGTCAGTGAAGCTATTCACACGTGGTCGTTGGCTATAACTGGAAACAACAAGGCCGCTATTTAAAACTGCGGGCGTCCGTCAGACTTATCACGTATAACTGAGGTAGAAATCCAGTAAATTGTAGTGACCGTGCAAAATATTATTCTCCATTGAAAATGGGGAAGGTGCGTGGCAAGGGACGGGGAAGTGGAAGTGATGGTGATGGTGCATGCAGAGGCTGAGGCCGTGGGCAAGCTGACATTGTGCCACAACAAACACCCACATCTACTCGCCAGACCTTCCTGTCCCAATTACTAAGGGAACGTAGAACACCACTATTGAACCCAGAGCAGTGTCAAAAGGTTGTTGGTTGGATAGCAGATAATGTTTCCAGTCACTTTGCCACCACCATCACCACCCTGTCTTTTGCATGATCATGTCTTAGTAGCCATGAGTCTGGACTGCATAGTCTTCACCCTGATCCTCCTTCCTTCCACCATGCCGAGTGCCCGGAGACAACTGATCCATCACTTGGACACTCCGAAGAGCTATTCACTTTCCCAATTTATAGATTCGGGCCTGTTGCCCGGCCAGCATCAAGCGGAGCAAGAGGAGAACGCGTGTAGCAATACCCAAATATTTGAGCAGCCACTGTCACACGAAGGCAACTGCGGGAAAGTGCAATTACTGTCTCAAGAGGTGATTGATTATGAGACAGTATGCCAGAAAGTCAGGAGGAAGACAAGGGTGCGTTACTGGAAGACGAGGTGGTGGACGATAAAGTCACTGACCCAACCTGGCAAGATGACATGAAGAGCGAAGACAGCAGCAAACGGGGAGGAAGGCGTAGCACCACAACAGGCAGGAAGAAGCAGTGTGGTGGCCACAGACACAAGCGGGCAACCGTTCCCCGTAACACCAACAGGACGGAAGTTGTCAGTACAACTGTTAGGTCTTCCCGAGTCTGGTTGGTTTTTAAAGACTGTGCAGATAACCCCAAAAAGGCCATTTGCAATATCTGCCAGGCCAGTATTAGCAGGGGTAGCAAAACTAGCAGCCTTACCACCACCAGCATGCTCAGGCCCATGACAGCAAATCACCCGACTAAGAGGGCCGAACGCCAAGGTCCAAAAATAGTATCTGCGGGTGACACAACTGCTTGTTCCGCTTGCATGCCAAACCCCTTTCCATGGCACATGCAAAAATGCCTCTTGCCCTGCACCTGCCATTGCATACTCGCAACTACCATCATCAGCAACCACATCCATGTCCTTGTCCCAATGCATTGTTCAGTTGTCCCTATCCCAGTCCTTGGAACGTAAGAGCAAATACGCAGCCAATGCAACACAGGCCACACTACTAAACTCACACATTTCGCGAATGCTTGAGCTTGAAATGTTGCCTTTTAGGCTCATGGAGTTGGAAGTTTTGCGCAATCTGATGGTGGCGGCCGTCCCTCGGTACTCGGTCCCCAGCCACCATTATTTCTCCCGGTGTCCCAGAACATTTGTATAATAACTAGTGATGAGCGAGCATGTTCACTACTGCTCGGTGCTCGCCCCAGCATCTCACTACTCAAGATGCTCGCCAAGTATTTCCGGGGTTGCTAGGCAGGAGCTCGGGTCCCTTCCCTACATGTTTGGCGCTCTTTAGAGTGGCAATCAGCATGCAGGTATTGCCTGCTACACACTGTAATGCCGCAGCCATGTTAATTGTGGCATTACAGTGATTGGCTGGCCACACAGCGACATCAGGTCTATATCAGAACTGGCGCTGCCATGCTCGTCACAGTCACTTCAGAATCAGACAGTGTAGGGAGAGGTGCTGTTGAGCTATGGAGAGATTTGCTTGTTTCTAGTTAGTGTAGATATACCAGACTATATTAGAGACAAATATCCCTCTCAACTAACAGTCCTTCTGAGGACTGATCCAACTGCAGAGATATCAGTGCTAGGCAGGCAGGCGGGGTATACAGCAGACTGCAGTGCACATAGCATGAGGGTCCATTCCAGTTCTGTCTGCTGGTGCTTTTACAAATATTTGTAGAAATAGCCCAAGGTATCGGGGCCAGGAATAATTTTTTTTTATCTTAATCCTCATTATTTGCTTAAAAAGCAATCCAGAGAACACCGTTTTTCTGCGCCATTTGTTTGTTGGCACTGCAGAACACAGCCAGGTCCTTTCCATATTACAGCGCTAAAAATCCAGCTATTTAAAACTGTGGTTTGTCCGTCACACGGATCACATATAATTGCGCTGAAAATATTGCCATTTCTAGCCTCCATTGAAATTTTATTGCAGTGTGTCAGTGAACTTATTGACATGAGGTTTGCGCTGTTCAAAATAGTTACCTACAGGCCAGCTATTTAAAACTGTAGTTTGTCCGTCACACGGATCACATATCATTGAGCTGAAAATTCTGCCATTTCTGGCCTCCATTAAAATTTAGTTTCAGTGTGTCAGCAAAGTTATTGACACCAGTTTGCTGTTAAAAATAGTTACCTACAGGCCAGCTATTTAAAACTGTGGTTTGTCCATCACACGGATCACATATAAGTTTGCTCCAAATTCAGCAATTCAGTAAGCCTGAAAGATATCGTCCTCCATTTAAAATGGGCAAAGCACGTGGAAGGAACAGGAACTGGACGTGATGATGATGGTGCATGTAGAGGCCGAGGCCGTGGGCAAGCTGAAATCGTGTCAAAACAAACACCCACATCTTCTCGCTGGACCTTCCTGTCCCAATTAAAAGGGGACTGCAGAACACCACTATTGAACACAGAGCAGTGTGAAAAGGTTATTGGATGGATAGCAGATAATGCTTCCAGTCACATAGCCACCACCCCCATCCTGTCTTCCACACGGTCAAGTCTCAGTAGCCGTGAGTCTGGACTGTATATTCCTCACCCTGATCCTCCTTCATCCTGCCATGCCGAGTGCCTAGAGACAACTGTTCCCACACTTGGACACTCTGAAGAGCTGTTCACTTTTCCATTTATAGATTCGGGACTCTCGCCCGGTCCACTTGAAGGGGGGCAAGAGGAGATTGCATGTAACGATGCCCAAATATTTGAGCAGCCATGGCGACAGTGGGAAGGTGTCACAATAGGTGGAAAATGATGAGACACAATTGCCAGAAAGTCAGGAGGAGAAACAGGGTGCGGAAGTGGAAGATGAGGTGGTGAATGATATAATAACTGTCCCAACCTGGCAGGAGGACACGCAAAGCGAGAACAGCAGCACACAGGGGGAGGGAGGCAGAGCACACCAAAAGGTAGGAAGAACCCGTGTGGTGGCCGCAGACAGAAGGCGGGCCACCGTTCCACGTAACACCAACATGACGGAAGTTGCCAGTACAACTGTTAGGTCTTCCCGAGTCTGGTTGTTTTTTAAAGACTCTGCCGATAACCCCAAAAAGTCCATTTGCACCTCCTGGCAGGCCAGCATCAGCAGGGTTAGCAAAACTATCAGCCGAACCACCACCAGCATGATCAGGCACATGGCAGCAAGGCACCCGACTTTGTGGACAGAACCCCAGGGTCCAGGAACAGTGTCTGCGGGTGACACCACTGCTTCTTCCGCTTTTGTGTGTGCAAGCCAATCCCCTGTCCATAGTGCATGCAAAGATGCCTCCTTCCTCCTGCCCTGCACCTGTCATTGCCTACGCTCAACTATCACCATCAGCAAGCACGTCATTTTCCCAGCGCAGAGTTTAGTTGTCCATACCCCAGTCTCTGGAACGCGAGCGCAAGTGCGCTGTCAACACCCTACAGGCCACACTACTAAATTCCCACATGTCACAACTGCTTTCGCTTGAAATGTTGCCTCTTAGCCTTGTGGAGACGGAATCTTTCTGCAACTTAATGGCAGAGGGTGGGGGCCGCCACTATTTCTCCCGGTGTGCGTCCACCTAACCACGGACACGTGGACAAGTGCTTGTGGGCAGGGACGGTACATCTCACTGACAGCACACTGGGTTAACATAGTGGAAACCGGTACCCAGTCGGACCTTGGGACGGAATACATTCTCCCGATGCCGTGGATTGCGGGCCCTAGGTCAATCAGGGTTGCCCCCACAGTCTACAGCTCCTGCACCTCTTCCTCTTCAGCCTCCATCTCAGAAATGACCACATCAGTCACAAGCTGGAAGCACTGCAGCACCGCCTCGGCCAAGCGGCAACAGGCTGTGCTGAAGCTAATATGCATAGGTGACAAACCGCACAATGCTGAAGAGTTTTGGACAGCGCTGAAAGTGCAGGCAGATCTGTGGCTGACACCGCTGAACCTACAGCCAGGCATGGTCATGTGTGACAATGGCCAGAACATGGTGGAGGCTCTGAGGCAAGGCGAGCTCACACATGTACCATGCCTAGCCCATGTGTTTAAGCTCGTGGTTCAGCAGTTTCTCAAAACCTACCCAGAGCTGCCGGATCTGCTTGTCAAAGTACGCCACCTGTGTGCCCATTTTAGACAGTCAGCTACAGCTTCCGCTGCCCTTGTCGTGCTCCAGCAGCGTATGCAGCTTCGGGCTCACCTACTGGTGTGGGATGTCCCCATGGATTGTAACTCTACACTGCAGATGTTGGGAAGGATTTGTAAGCAGAAGAGGGCAGTTGTTGACTACCAGCATCAACAAGGCCGTCGATATTTAGTTCAGACTCCACACTTAAGATCTCAGGATTGGACATGGATGTCAGACATATGTACCATCCTATAAAACTTTGAGGACTCCACCAAGAGGAAGAACAGGAGCTAGTTTCATGTGCTATAGATGGTACTACCTGCACAACTCTCATACCGTCTGTTCAGCGTGGATGGCTTGAGGACAGGGAGGAGGAGGAGAGCATGGTCAGTCATCCTCTTGGTGAGGAAACGAAAGTCTTGCCTGTTGTCTTGGCTGGCACGAATGGCTGAGTTTATGTTATGCTGCCTCTCCCGTGACCCTCACGTTCTCAAAATTTTGCCAGTCCGTTCCTGCCCGTGCGACCTCCGTGTCGTCGGGTCTGTGCCAGAACCGCGGAGGACCCTGACGGCCAGCCCCCCTCTCCCAATACTGGTGCCTGTCCGCTGGTGGGTCGAGTGAGCCCCCCTGTGGTGGAGGCAGCTCTAAGCTTTTTAATTTAAATTGTCTCTCTAATTTGAATGAATACACTTTAAATCCTTTTACAAGGATCTATTGGAGGGCAAGTCTCATGCCAGCAGCCGCGTAATTCCAGCTCCAGTAGCGTCCATTAAAGCTGCTGCAGTTAAAAAGGATCGAGCTCGGCTGTCCACCGCAAGGAATCCTACCGCCAGTCCCAGCCCCTATGCCTTGGGGTGCCTCCTGATGCTCTTCACTGAGTATCCCGTGGTCCCGAAGCATTTCCTTTGAAAAAATTAAGTGTCCAAGCTACAGGTGGTGTAGCTTGCTTAACAGCCGGGATAATCCGCTGACTAGCAGACACTGCTACTAGGCACAAAGTATTTCCTGGGCTAGATGCAGTTAAAAATTTGTAATTAGATACTCTCGTTGGATGCTGAGAAAGCATTCCATAAAGTCTCCTGGCACGCCATATATTATTCTCTTAAAAAACTTGGAGTAAGGGTCTAGGGGACGCTTTTATAGCCAAAATCACGGCCCTGTATCGCATTACGTCACCTAGGCTGAAGATAAATGGAACTGTAGCACCCTGAGGGCTCGGTTGCTACAGAGGTATTGCACCTCACCCAGAGGTGTGATATCTCACTCTCAGGTAAGGATGGAGTGTGGATCAGGACCCGACACCTGCATGCATTACATCACATTGCCGTGGGGCAGAGCGACCAATATGCCCCTGAGATGGGCAAGACAGTCCCTGTCCCTGGCTGGAGTGGGGGGAGGGAACACTGAGGAAGGGGAACAATGTAGTGCAGGAGCAGGGAGGAAGCAGTTCCTCGGTGCATTGAGAAGGGAGTATAAAAGGTGGGCACCATCTTAGTTCAGTGCAGAGAAGTCTGAGCAGAAGTGACAGGGAGCAGGGGCTCTGCATGATCTCTGCTCCGGAGGCGGGCCTAGTAAGGAGGCCAGGCCTGGAAGAGGGAGAAGGAAGGAAGAGGAGCGGAGAAGGCTCCATGAACGAGGAACAAAGGGATCCCAGGGGTGCGGACGGGCGAGTCGCCACAGCACGCCCGAATCCACCTGCGTGGAGGGGTCAGGCCAAAGGGGGAGACCGGTCCCCGAAACTAGTGGAGGTGGGAAACGACCCTCAGCTAGAAACCGGAGGCTGTGACATTTTATGTGGCGCAGCCCCTCGCTACACCCGCTTGGAAGGCACCACATAGGGTCAGGGAAACTGGCGCCAAGTTTACCAAGAGGAGGCCCGAGGCAGCCGGACAGAAGGGTTGGTCAGAAAGGCCAGACAAAGGACACACAAAGGGGGTCCTGTGAAGTGCTCCAAAGTTATCTGGGAGTTGTCTGAGCCCCTCACCTGGTGAGCACAGTACGACGTGGGCAGCTGTTACCTGCAGAAGTGGTCTGGATAATAAGAACTGTGAGTAAAGGCCCTGGACTGCATCACTGACTCCGTGTCGTTACTGCTGCTGCCCTGCACCATCACCCCCATCCTCTGCATACACTGCCCTGAGTCTATACTCCTACCGTGGGGAGTTATGCTACGCTCTGCTGAACCCACAACACCAGCCTCAGCGGTCTGCCCTGCAGCGGCGGTTCACTCTGACCGCAATCCACGGGTGGCGTAGTCGGATATTTAAACATCAAAACCACATAAATAGTTCCGCCACTGGTTTGACCGCCCTGAGCCACGGAACCAGGTCGCCGTCATGAAGACTGCAACCACCAGCATCCACCAAAAAGGGTCCGGCTCCGGGTGTCCCAAGGCCCAGGTGGCGCGTCAGAACATTTTCATCACTTTTCATAATCACCAATGGGACAAGGCAGGGATGTCCTCTGTCCCCTCTCTTATACATCCTAGTGGGAGGTGGGAGGCACCGAGTACAAGTGCTCTCTATTTGCTGATGATGTCCTAGTATATATCACTCAATCACATATATCCATCCCTGCTGTTATGGCTGAAATAGATCACTTTGTTACATGGTCAAATTTTAAAATCAATGCAGCGAAGTCTGAGGCCCTCGATGTCTCCCTCCCCAAATCCATACAGGATTCCGTCCAGTCCAACTTTCCCTTTGCCTGGCCCTCAGAGGGTATCAAATACTTAGGAATTCCCATTCATAGAGACCTCTCCCGTCTATGTTATCTTAATTTTGGGCCCTTTATTGAACAACTCCATTCAGACCACAGTTGGCAAGTTAGAACTGTAAGATTCACTACGTGAACCACTGGTGTTTTGTGGAAAAGCACATGTACACTGTGTTCCAAATTATTATGCAAAAAGTGTTTAGGAGTGATAAGGGAAGAATTTGTTTGTTTGTCAGTTAAACTCATTGATGGTGATGTGTGTCAGGACTCTTTATATCACTGTAAGCAATTGCAGACACCTGTGCTAATTAGTTTGGCAGGTGTGTCCAATGAAAGGCAAGACTACTTAAGAAGGCTGTCCCACATTATTAAGCAGCCTACATTTTCTGCCAAAATGGGAAAGAAAAAGGATGTGTCGGCTGCTGAGAAGCAACAAATTGTGGAGTGTTTAGGTCAAGGCATGACTACAATCAACATTATGCGATGATCAGGATGAAGTGTCTTGGCAATCAAGAAGTATGTAGCTGATTCACAGTACACACGTGTGCGTGCTGATAAGGGCAAATTGAGGACTCTTTCCTACAGGCAATTACGTCAGGTTAAAAGAGCAGCGGCAAAAAAGCCTTGTCATAGCAGCAGACAAGTTTTTGAAGCTGCTGGTGCCTCCAACGTCCCCCGAACAACAAGATTACATGAAGACTGATTTCAAAACTGTTTTGTTCACGGATGAGTGCCGTGCAACGCTTGATGGTCCAGATGGATGAAGTGGAGGATGACTGGTTGATGGACACCCCACGCAAACACGGCTACAGCGCCAACAAGGAGGAGGTGAAGTAATGTTTTGGGCTGGAATCAAGGGGAGAGAGATTGTTGGCCCCTTTAGGATCCCTGAAGGGGTAAAGATGAACTCCATAATGCATGTGGAGTTTCTCAAACAGCGCTTCCTGCCATGGTTCAAGAAGAAGAACCATGTATTCCACAGCAAGATCATTTTTATGCATGATAATGCACCGTCTCATGCTGCACATAACACATCTGCATCTCTGGCTGATATGGGCATAAAAGGGGACAAACTTATGGTGTGACCCCCATGCTCCCCTGACCTCTACCCCATTCAGAACCTCTGGAGCATCATCAAAAGGAGTGTCTATGATGGCGGGAGGCAGTTCACATATAAGCAACAGCTCTGGGAGGGTATTCTGTACTCATGCAAAACAATTGAAGCAGAAACCATCCAAAACCTGACAAATTCAATGGACGAGAGAGTTCAGAAGCTCCTTTCGAGCAAGGGGTCCTATGTGCAAATGTAACATCACCTAGAATAAAGTTTTAAGTTGAAAACTGTTTGATTTCAGTTTCTAATAACCTGCTAATGCTTATAATTTCAAAAATGACAATTTTTTTGGTCTTTATTAAAATGAAAAGGTTGATCGAAGAGTGTGGGGGATCTAAGAGTGTGGCAACCCAGTAGTCAGGATTACTTCGAATTCTGATAATCTGAGGGTCATGTTGCAGGTAGTGCAGCAAGAAAGCACTTATGTGTCTTGCGCATCTCGGAGCCCCAAAATTATTTTCCGGGCTAGATGCAGCTAAAAATTATGATAATTTTAAATCTGGTGGACCTTAGTAGAGATGGCCTAATAGAATCAGTACTGCACACTGCTACAAAGCCCAAATTATTTTCCAGCCAAGATACAGATAAACATGATTAGTAATTTTAAATCTGGTGGAGCTTAGTATAGATGGCCTATTAGAATCAGTGCTGCACACTGCTGCAAAGCCCAAATTATTTTCCAGCCAAGATACAGATAAACATGATTAGTAATTTGAAAGCTTAAAACGGTTGGTGAGGTGATTTTAACCAATCATCAAGCTTTTACTCTCCCCAGGATGACACAGGGGTAGAAAAGTCGTTCGGATCCATGATTTGTTCATCTTTATGAACGTGAGTCTGTCTACATTATCAGTGGAGAGCCGCGTGCACTTATATGTCAGCACACCACCAGCAGCGCTGAACACACGTTCAGACAGAACGCTGGCTGCGGGGCATGACAAGATCTCCAAGGCGTAAGTGGCGAGCTCTGGCCATTTATCCAGATTGGAAGCCCAAAAAGAGCAAGGGTCCAGTGACACAGTCATGGCTTCAATGTTTACTTGGAGATACTCCTGTACCATCGTCTCTAGGCGTTGACTATGTGTCAGACTTCTTGTCTCCTGTGGCCTTGCAAAGGATGGGCTAAAAAAGTGGTGAAATGTTTCCGCAAAATTGATGTTACCAGCAGATTCTGTGTTTCTGTTATGGTTTGAGTGCTGAACACTCGACGGTCCCACGGTTGGCAAGGTGGAACTGTGAGATTCACTACGCGCACCACTGGTGTTTTGTGGAAAAGCACATGTAAGATTCTGCAACAGTCTCTGCTGATACTCCTGCATGCGTGCATCCCTTTCCATGGCAGGAATAATTTCTGCAAATTTACTTTTGTACCGGGGATCTAACAGTGTGGCAACCCAGTAGTCAGGATTATTTCTAATTCTCTCAATTCGAGGGTCATGTTGCAGGTAGTGCAGCAAGAAGGCACTCATGTGTGTTGTGCATCCAGGAGCACCAAGTCCCTGTTGTGTTGGTGGCGAGGTTACGATCATGCTTCCTTCCTCTGTCCTCTCCCCCCAACCTCGCACAACAGAAATGTGATCAAGGTCTCCCTCACCTGATGAGTCTTCCATCAGTTCTTCCTCCACTTCTTCCTGGGCTGCTGCACCTTCCTCACTAGTTTTGCTGCTACCATGCGCCCTGGTAAAACCATCTCCCCCACCCTCACATGCCTGCCGCCATGGTGCTGCCGACCGTCTGGACCTTGCAGATGTTAGTCCTTCCGCATACAACTCCTCCTCCTTTACTTCCTCCACCTCTTCTTGTGCCACCACCTGACTCCGAATTCTGTTTAACATGTGCTAGAGCATGTAAATCACAGGAATAGTCATGCTGATAATGGCATCGTCAGCACTAAACATCTTGGTCGCCATTTCAAAACTGTGCAGAAGGGTGCATAGGTCCCTGATCTGAGACCACTCCTCCAGCGTGATTTGCCCCACCTCTGGATCTCGTTGGCCCAGGCTATACGTCAGAACGTATTGCACCAGGGCTTGTCGGTGCTGCCACAGTCGCTGCAACATGTGCAGAGTTGAATTCCACCGGGTAGGCACATCGCATTTTAGCCGGTGAAGTGGCAGGCCCAGCGACTTCGGTAGAGATGTAAGTCGCTGAGCTGCGGGATGCGAACGGCGGAAGTGAGCACACAGTGACATTGCCCTCTGCAGAAGGCCATCTAGTCCGGGATAGTGGGTTAAAAATTGCTGGACAACCAGGTTCAACACGTGAGCCATACAAGGCACGTGTGTGACATTGCCCCGGCGAAGGGCCGCACCCAGGTTTGCAGCATTGTCGCACACGGCCTTCCCTGGTTTCAGGTCCAGTGGAGACAACCATTCATGAAATTGGTTCTCCAGAGCTGACCACAACTCCTCAGCTGTGTGACTCACATTTCCCAGACATTTCAAAGTAAAAATCGCCTGATGACGTTGAGCCCTACTGCCAGCATAGTAAGGAGGTGTGCAGGATCCCTTCTACGCAGTTAGAAAGCTTGTGGCATGACCAGACAGGCTTTGGGTGCAGGTGGAGGACCGAGAGGAGGTTGAGGAGGCAGAAGCAGTGGAGGAACTTTGAGATAAAGAGGATTGACGCACAACTCGTGGGGACGGCAAGACTTGGACAGCAGCCCCTTGTCCTGCTGTCACCATAGTTACCCAGTGCCCAGTCAGCGACATGTAACGCCCCTGTCCATGCCTACTCGTCCAAGTGTCTGTGGTGAAATGCACCCTGTCACACACAGAGTTTTTCAAAGAAGCGGTGATGTTGTGTGCGACATGCTTTTGGAGCACAGACTCACCTTTCTTTGAGAAGTAGTGCCGACTGGGCATCTGGTACTGGGGCACTGCGACGGACATAAGGTCTCGAAAATCCTCTGTGTCCACCAGGCAGAAAGGCAGCATTTCTGTAGCCAAGAGCTTGCAGATGGTGAAATTCAACCTCTTAGCTTTCTCATGGCTAGGAGGAAATGGTCTTTTACTTGTCCACATCTGAGGGACCGAGGGCTGGCTATTGTGCTTAGACGGGGTTGATAAGGGTGTCCCCGGCAAACTGCCGGTCTGTGAGGAAGATGCAGGCGGACATGTTAGGTTGCCTTGATCAAAAGGTGGGCTATCGATGTCGGACAGCGCTCAACACCAGCTGGTGTTACCACCTCCAAAGAGAATGATGACCTGCCAATCACGCTTGCAGTTGCGGGTAAAGAGGTGGCAGGTCTGCGTCCCAAAACAGGTGTGACTGCTGTCCCCCCAGTCACAGAGGATGAAGAGGCCGCGGATGCACAAGATATGGCAGACGGTGGTTGGCCCGGCCGGCTAGGCCGCATTGAAGCACAGTGAGCTTCCCACTGCAACTTATGCTTCATGTCCATGTGCCGGTTCATGCATGAAGTACTCAAACTATGTATTTTTTGGCCTCTACTTAGCTTTTGCTGACAAATGTTACAGATAACACGAGTTGGGTCATCTTTATCGATCTGAAAAAATGCCCAGGCTATGCAAGGCTTAGCACCCATGCGACCTGAAGAGCCACCACGACTTGTGGTGAGAGGCAGAGTTGTGTTTGAGGATGCAGTTGTTGACGTGCTTCCAGTACTACGTCTCTGTCCAGGAAGGCGCAACCTGACCTCGTCGTCACTAGCATTCTCCTCCACCTCCTCTGCTGACCTCATCTCTTGACTTACTTTGGGTTGACAGTAAGTGGGATCTCCAACCTCATCATCATCACCCTGTGCGTTATCACACCCGTCGTCCTCAGAGCCAACCTGTTCCTGCCCTGACAAAAAACTAAAGTTGTCGCTCCAATCAGGTATTTGAGTCTCATCATCGTCTTCCTCATTGTCTCCACCAACAGGAGTTACAGTTTGGGAATGAGGGTCTACATTCTGGTCAGAACCTTCAGCGTCTGGTCCTGGATCCGACTCATAAAGATTCTGGGCATCAGTGCAGATCATTTCCTCGTCTGGATTCAAAGAAGCGCTGGAGCCGACCTCTGATTCCCAGGCTATAGTATGAGTAAACAGCTCTGCAGACTCAACCATCTGTTCTACCTTATACTCAGACGGGCAGCTGGAGATTTGGGAGCTGTGAGGAAGCAAGTGCGATTGGGGTGACACCTTTGAGGACTGGAGTATTTGTGATGTTGAAGTTGACGTGGAGGAGAGCCCACTTAAAGGAGCACTTGATATCCGTTGAAGCACCTGCTTTTTTTGTGCCTCATCTGGAATTTGTAGCGATTGGCGTGGCCATAAGAAAGGGATTTTATCACATTGTCCGCTAAAAGAAGTAGACATTTTAGTTTGGCTGGAAGATGGTCTTTCTTCTGCAGATGACACTGCTGCTTTAACACCTACCCCACGGACACAACATTTTTCCCCTTCCCAACATGCCAATTCCTCTTTCCACCAGCAGCAGGCCTTTTTCCACTCATTTTGGTGGTTAACTAATTCACAACTCTGGAGTTGTTTGCACAAAAAAACAATGGATGGGAACCGAGCAGAGCTGAGTGGCCAAACTGTGGTATTAGGCCAAAACTATTGGCTGGGTTAGATGCAGAAAAAAATTATATTCAATTTGCAACCTGATGGAGGTCAGTTTAGATGGTTTAATAGACCAAGTCAGACACACTGCTAGAAGCCTAAATATTTTTTCAGAGCTAGATGCAGAAAAAAATTACATTCAATTTGCAACCTGATGGAGGTCAGTATAGATGGACTAATAGACCAAATCCCACACACTGCTAGAAGCCCAAATATTTTTTCAGAGCTAGATGCAGAAAAAAAATATTTTTAATTTGCAACCTGATGAAGGTCAGTATAGATGGACTAATGGACCAAGTCCCACCCACTGCTAGAAGCCCAAATATTTTTTCAGAGCTAGATGCAGAAAAATATTATATTCAATTTGCAACCTGATGGAGGTCAGTATAGATGGACTAATAGAACAAGTCGCACACACTGCTAGAAGCCCAAATATTTTTTCAGAGCTAGATGCAGAAAAAAATTATTTTTAATTTGCAACCTGATGGAGGTCAATATAGATGGACTAATAGAACAAGTCCCACACACTGCTAGAAGCCCAAATATTTTTTCAGAGCTAGATGCAGTAAAAAATTATTTTTAATTTGCAACCTGATGTAGGTCAGTATAGATGGACTAATAGACCAAGTCCCACATACTGCTAGAAGCCCAAAAATTTTTTCAGAGCTAGATGCAGAAAAAAATTATATTCAATTTGCAACCTTATGGAGGTCAGTATAGATGAACTAATGGACCAAGTCCCACACACTGCTAGAAGCCCAATTATTTTTTCAGAGCTAGATGCAGAAAAAAATTATTTTTAATTTGCAACCTGATGGAGGTCAGTATAGATGGACTAATAGACCAAGTCCCACACACTGCTAGAAGCCCAAATATTTTTTCAGAGCTAGATGCAGAAAAAAATTATATTCAATTTGCAATCTGATGGAGATCAGTATAGATGGACTAATAGAACAAGTCCCACACACTGCTAGAAGCCCAAATATTTTTTCAGAGCTAGATGCAGAAAAAAATTATATTCAATTTGCAACCTGATGGAGGTCAGTATAGATGGACTAATAGAATGATGCTATGCCCAAATGGTTTTACTTCACTAGGTGCAGTAAAAAAATTGGTATTCTATACACAGGTGGTGTAGCTTGCAACACAGATAGGCTACTCCACTGACTAACACACTGTGCAATAGGCCAAAAAGGATTAGCTTTGCTAGATTTAGCCAAATGCTGTGAAAAAAACTTGCACAGCACTGGCACAGACCTGCCTGGCAAAAACTGATAGTAACTGATGTATCTTAGTCCTGAAAAGGACTGCAATTACAATTAGTCTTTACTCCCAACCTGTCTATTTAAGAGCACAGACCAGCCTGATAAAAGTCGTAGGAAATGCTGTAACCTAGTCCTTAAAAGGACTGCAATCACAACTATTCCCTACTCCCAAGCTATCAGTAGATTTGTGCGAAAATTGGCTTGAAATTAACAAGGTATAGCGCACACAGCAACAGCGGTGCCGTCTAACACGCAGCTGCAGCAGTGAGAAAATGGTGGCGACGGGGAAAATAGCTGAGTCTTATAGGGCAAGGACATGTGACATACACTGCCAATGACACATGCCCTTGCTTGTGTGAAAAAAAGCACTTCGCTCCGTGTGAGCGCTGCTGATAGGCTGACAGATTGCACCTCCCCACTGTAAATGCGGGAAAGAGAAAGAAAAATGGAGATCTTCATTATTCCTGCAGAGATCCATCCCCTGCCCCTCCCCCTGCCCCGCTGTACACTCAAACTGCGTATTAACCTTAATTTTCATCATTGCTGAGAAAAAATCCAGTTATGATTTTGGTGCACGAACAATTATCGAACGTAACCTCGAACAGCCGAATTTTTTTCAAATCTTTCGTGTTCTCCGAACGGATGGAACACCGCCCAAAACAGCTCGAATTTGAGATTGGCGAACAGTTCGAGTCGAACAACGCTCATCTCTAGTTAAGAGCAAATTCTGCGAGAGGCAGAAACTCAGACCACACCTCTTGATTGTCCGCCACAAAACAACGCAAAAACTGTTCAACATCCTGGTTCTTTCTTTCAGTCTGTCTATTCGACTCCGGATGATAACCAGACGAAAATGACAAATGGACTCCCAACCTGTCACAAAAAGCACGCCAAAAGCGAGCCACAAACTGAGGTCCTCTATCAGAAACAATATCCGTGGGAATGCCATGGAGCTTGACAATCTCCTTAATAAACGCCTTAGCGAGTTTCTTGGCACAGGGCAACTTAGTGAATGGAACCAAATGACACATCTTACTAAAATGGTCCATGACCTCCCAGATGACAGTAAAACCCTCAGACACAGGAAGATCAGTAATAAAATCCATAGTGAGATGCGTCCAAAGCGCACTAGGAACCTCCAGAGGGCAAAGCAACCCCGCAGCAGCAGTATGTGAAGCCTTTGACCTAGCACACACAGTACACTGACGCACCCACTTGATGACTTCCTTCTGCCATCCAGGCCACCAAAAACTGTGACTGATAAGTTTCTTTGTCTCCGAAATTCCTGGATGACCTGCCAACCGAGACTCATGACACTCCACAAACAAATCTCTCCTAAAGGCTCTAGGCACGAACAACCTCCCATGGGGAGTGTTAGATGGAGCATCATCTTGAGCATTCAAAATTCTCCAAAACGGAGTCCAAAGCCGCCACCACAACTCCTTTCTGCAAAATGCTCTCCTCCTCCTCGGCACCGACCGTAGGAGAGAAGCTGCGAGATGAAGCATCGGCTTTAACATTCTTAGTACCAGGGATATAGGTAACAGAAAAATGAAACCGAGAAAAAAAAAGTGCCCACCTAGCTTCACGGGCATACAAGTGCTTGGCAGCATCCAGATAGATCAAATTCTTATGATCTGTGAAAACCTGAATAGGAAATCTAGCGCCTTCCAAAAAATGATGCCAGTGTTCAAATGCAAGTTTAATAGCCAACAACTCCCGATTTCCAACATCATAATTCAGGTCGGTTTCCAAATTTTTTTTCGAAAAGAAGGCACAAGGATGTTCTCCACCCTTGTTCTCCTGAGACAAAACTGCTCCGACCCCCACCGATGAAGCATCGACCTCGACCAAAAAAGGCTTGGTCTCATCAGGCTGCATAAGGATAGGGGCAGAACTGAACCTCTCTTTGAGATACTCAAACGCTTCAATGGCCTCAGTAGTCCACTGGGCCGTATTCGCACCTTTCCTGGTGAGATCGGTTAGAGGTTTAACAATAACAGAAAAATTCTTAATGAATTTCCTGTAATAATTGGCAAAACCCCAAAATCTCTATATAGATTTCAAACCAATAGGCCTAGGCCATTCCTGCACAGCCTGAACCTTCACAGCGTCCATCTCAAAGCCCTCGCTGGAGACAATGTAGCCCAAAAAACTAATTTTCTGCACAGCGAACTCACATTTCTCCAGCTTAGCAAAGAGTGAATTATCACTCAATAACTGCAAAACTTCATGTACTCTCTGCCAATGGGACTCGAGATCTGGTGAATAAATCAAAATGTCATCCAAATACACAACCACAATCTTACCAATCAGAGGTCTCAGGATGTCATTAATAAGGTTCTGAAAAAATGTAGGTGCATTGGTAAGACCAAAAGGCATCATCAGATTCTCAAAATGACCTACAGGAGTGTTAAAAGCAGTTTTCCATTCATCACCATCCTTCACATATAACAAATTGTATGCCCCCCGGAGATCAATTTTGGAGAACCACTTGGCTCCCACTAACTGGTTAAACAAGTCAGGAATTAACGGCAATGGGTAGGAATTGCGTATGGTAATCTTATTAATTTCAAAATCCAGACATAGACGTAAACCGCCGTCCTTTTTTTTAACAAAGAAGAATACAACGGCCACAGGTGACTTAGAAGGTCTAATGTGACCAGCAGCCAGGCTAGTCTGTATGTACTCCTCCAAGGCCTTTCTTTCAGGGATAGTCAGATTAAACAAGCGACTTTTGGGAAGAGTAGCACCCGGAACAAACTCAACGGCGCAATCATAATCCCTATGAGGAGGTAAAACTTGCGACTCCTCCTCAGAAAATACCCTCCAAAAATCATGAATAGGTACCGGTAATTCCCCTTTTTTCACAGCCACAATGCGACCATTACAACATTTATCAAAGCACTTCGGACTCCAAGACTTAATCACATTAGTAGACCAGTCCAATAAAGGATTGTGCAGTCTTAACCAAGGCAATCCTAGAACAACTGGAGAGGTCAAATTATCCAAAACAACCAAGTCCAAAATTTCTTGGTGAACTCCATTGATAGTGAGAGGAAATGCAGCAGTCTTGTGAGTAATACATTTCAAAGGAGTGTTATCAATTGCAATCACAGAATTAGAAGATGACAATGGTTTGGATTTCAATTTAAGGTTTTCCAAAAACCCTTTATCAATCACATTAAGTGTTGAACCACAATCCACAAATACCTGAAATTCAATCAAATCTGCCTGCAGAGTAGTAATCCCAGAAAGAAACACTCCTGCAGAGCATAAACAAGCTATATAGGCGTAACTGACCTTTTTTTTTTCTTTACTTAAACGACGCTCACAATACTTAATCAAATGGTCAGCTTTACCACAATAAAGACTCAAACCCTCGGCGAATCCCAGATAGTGTTGAGCCACCCCAGTAGTGTTCGGGTTCGGTTTGGTTCGTCGAACACCGGGATGTTCGTGGAACTGTTCGTCGAACACCTTAGAACACTGTCAAACACCGTCGAACACTGTTAAAACCAATGGCAGGCAAACAAAAACACATAGAAACACATAGAAAACAACTTCAAAGGTGTCCTAAAGCTGACAAACTGCTCAGAAGACACTCTCTTTAAAAAAGCCGGCCGGAAATTCAGCAGCGGCATACACCGGTACCCGACAATTTAGAACAGAAAGAATAGAGCATCACACATAGATTAGATAGATAGAAACATGTCAGTTACATATATAAGAAGTACAGTGACAGTGTTGGTTACTGTACTTGTCATTTAGTGTTAAAGGATTTATTAAAAAAAAATAATAGTGTTTTCATGCACCTGTCTCTTTAAAAAAGCCGGCGGGCAATTCAGCATTGGTACCCGACAAATTATAACTAGTGTTGAGCGATACCTTCCGATATCGGGAAATATCGGATCGGATTGGATCGGACCGATACCCAAAAAATATCGGATATCGCCGATTCCGATACCGGAAACCAATGCAAGTCAATGGGACACAAATATCGGAATGAAAATAAACCCTTTCTTTCCTTGTAGGTTAATTCTACATGAAGGAAAACAACTAAGAATAATGTAGAATGTATTGGGGGAGGTGGAGGAGATATTAAAGGCATAGAGGTTTAGCCCAATCAAATTGAATAGCAGGAATTAATATTTTTTTTAAGATGTTTGGAGTTACAAAGATATTGACTATGTTAAGCTTTTTTATATTTGGTCAGATATTTATGTTTCACTACTAATATGCTCTTCACCTTCTTTTTTACTTCTCCCACACTTTCTCCTTCATCATCCTCAGAAGCAGCATCTTTTTCATCAACTTCTTCTTCACCTTATTCATCTTCTTCTTCACCTTCTTCCTATTATTCTTTTTTTTTACATTCTTCATATTCTTCTTATTCAACTATTATTCTTCTTCATATTCTACTTCTTCATCTTCTTCATATTCTTCTTCATCATATTCTTATTTGTGACAGGCATTCCTCTAGTTGTTATCTATAAAAATTTGAAGATTACACCTTCCGTTCTGCCTGTCACAAAAGATTTACAACAGGATTTGTTCGCTTTCAGTCTGGCCTGCAGCAGCAGGTATTTTCCAGGGACACCACGAGGAGGAACGGAATCACCAACATACACTGCTTAGTCTTCTTCTGCTTATAATTTAGATAATATCTTTTGCTCTGATTTTTAGTCTTATGCTTAATGTTCTTCTGCTTTTTGTTCTGCAGCATCTTGTTCTTCTGCTTCTTGGTCTTCTGTCTCTTGCTCTTCTGTATCTTTGAGGTTGTCTTCTTGTTCTTTGTCCTCTTGGTCATCTTCTTCAGGGTCATCTTCTTGGTCTTCTTTGGGGTGGTCTTCAGGGTCGTCGTCTTCAGGGTCGTCATCTTCGGGGTCCTCGTCTTCTTTGGGGTGGTCTTCAGGGTCGTCATCTTCAGGGTCGTCATCTTCGGGGTCCTCGTCTTCTTCGGGGTGGTCTTCAGGGTCATCGTCTTCAGGGTCGTCGTCTTCGGGGTCGTCGTCTTCTTCGGAGTGGTCTTCAGGGTTGTCGTCTTCAGGGTCGTCATCTTCGGGGTCGTCGTCTTCGGGGTCGTCGTCTTCTTCGGGGTGGTCTTCAGGGTCGTAGTCTTCGGGGTCCTCGTCTTCTTCAGGGTGGTCTTCAGTGTCATCGTCTTCAGGGTCGTCGTCAGGGAGATGCAGAATTTCAAAAGCTTGAACTTGGAAATGTAGCAGAAGGTACAAGAATGCTGAGGAACTATCGAGAACCAGCTGACGGTACTGGAACCCGGATGGGTAGCAGAAGGTACAAGAGCCAATGGAACTAGCGAGGACCAGCTGATGGTACTGGAACCCGGTTACTAAGCAGGAGTTACCTGTGCCAAAATGCACTACCAATGACCAGCAGACGTTGGTGGAACTCGGATACCGAGAAGGAGGCACCTAAGCCAAAGGCACTGCCGAGAACCAGCTGGTGGTACTGGAACCCGGATGGGTAGCAGAAGGTACACATGAAAAAAAAAGTTGCAAGGCCGTGAGCCGGCCAGAGTTACCGAAACCCACAGTCCTACAGGGGGTGCTTGTCCTATTGGCAATATGGAACCAGCCTTCATTGCCATATCCCACAGCCCACATAGGAGTCACCTAACCTGCAGGCACCATAGAGTCGGCTAAACCGACCGCAACACGACAGGACAACGTATTGGAGGCAAAGTGACGTTGACACTACCCGGAAACAGCTGGCGTGCTGGAACCAGGCTTGGCAGGAGGGAGTACCCGTGCAAACGACACTGCTGGGAAACAGCTGGCGGTGCTGGTACCCAGGTTAAATACTAAAAACAGAGTGGAGCCAGAGGCCAAATTGGAGCAAGTTTAAAATCAGTAGTAGTGTGAGTGTGGACAGAGCAGGAGAAATTGCCGGACACACAGCAGGGGAACAGCTGACGTTACTGAACCCCAATAACACTGGAGCAAGTGTTGACTGTGCAGACGGCACTTCTGATCAGCAACTGGCGGAGTTAGAGCCCAGGGTAAATACTGAAAACAGAGAGGAGCCAGAATGAGGCCTAATTGGAGTAAGTTTAAAATCAGTAGTAGTGTGAATGTGGACAGAGCAGGAGAAATTGCCGGACACACAGCAGGGGAACAGCTGAAGTTACTGAACCCCAATAACACTGGAGAAAGTGTTGACTGTGCAGACAGCACTTCTGAGCAGAAAATGGCGGTTTTGGAGCTCAGGGTAAATACTGAAAACAGAGAGAAGCCTGACAGAGGCCTAATTGGAGCAAGTTTAAAATCAGTAGTAGTGTGAATGTGGACAGAGCAGGAGAAATTGCCGGACACACAGCAGGGGAACAGCTGACGTTACTGAACCCCAATAACTCTGGAGCAAGTGTTGACTGTGCAGATGGCACTTCTGAGAAGCAACTGGCGGTGTTGGAGCCCAGGGTAAATACTGAAAACAGAGAGGAGCCAGAGGCCTAAATGGAGCAAGTTTAAAATCAGTAGTAGTGTGGATGTGGAAAGAGCAAGATAAATTGCCAGGCACACAGCAGGGGATCAGCTGACGTTACTGAACCCCAATAACACTGGAATAAGTGTTGACTGTGCAGACGGCACTTCTGAGCAGCAACTGGCGGTGTTGGAGCCCAGGGTAAATACTGAAAACAGAGTGGAGCCAGAGGCCTATTGGAGCAAGTTTAAAATCAGTAGTAGTGTGAATGTGGACAGAGCAGGAGAAATTGCCGAACACACAGCAGGGGAACAGCTGACGTTACTGAACCCCAATAACACTGGAGCAAGTGTTGACTGTGCAGACAGCACTTCTGAGCAGCAAATGGCGGTTTTGGAGCCCAGGGTAAATACTGAAAACAGAGTGGAGCCAGAGGCCTAATTGGAACAAGTTTAAAATCAGTAGTAGTGTGAATGTGGACAGAGCAGTAGAAATTGCCGGGCACACAGCAGGGGATCAGCTGACGTTACTGAACCCCAATAACACTGGAGAAAGTGTTGACTGTGCAGACGGCACTTCTGAGCAGTAACTGGCAGTGTTGGAGCCCAGGGATTACAGTTCAGGTGGTAGAAACATGAACATAACAGGAGACCTGGATACTTTTGACAACCTATTATTTAATCTGGAAGAGGACTGGCAAATTCATGCGAGATTCAGGCCTTGTTCATTTTCAGAAAAGTAAGCCGGTCAACGTTATCACAGGATAGTCTGATGCGACGGTCTGTTAGTACACCACCTTCGGCACTAAAGACGCGTTCCGATAATACACAAGCAGCAGGGCAAGCCAGCCCTCCAATGCATACCGGCTAAGCTCTGGCCATGTATCCAGCTTAGAGACCCAAAACTTGAAGGGGGAAGAGCCATCTGGGAGTACACTGACAGGGCAAGACATGTAGTCTCTCACGATCTGACGGAAATGTTGCCTCCTGCTGACTGGAGCCGTCTGTGATGGTGTTGACATTTGTGGCGGGGACACAAAACTTTGCCACATTTGGGCCATACTGGTCTAACCTTATGCTGAGGCGCTGCTTCTGCTCCCTCTTTGTGCAGAGCTTCCTCCACTGCCTCGACGCGCTAAGCTGCTTTGTAAAGCACTAGCAGCCCTGCTCTCGGGTGGAATGGAGAACATGATGGAATGCACCAGTGTGTCTTGGTACTACCGCATTTGTCGTTCCCAGTTCAACGGTTTTATGAGGCTTTGTAAGTTGTCCCAGTAGCAAGGATCTAGGAGAGTGGACACCCAATAATCAGCCGTGTTGAGAATGTGGGCGATGCGGCGGTCGTTTCTCAGGCACTGCAGCATGAAATCAACCATGTGCTGCAGACTACCTCTTCTTCAAATTCTAGAATTCAGCTTGGCTGGCCCCCTCTTTCCAAGCAAAGAGATTCAGAGAACAGAAGTAGAGATGGCTCCTATCCAGGGCTCTCTGACTGCCTGGGCAATTTGGCAGGTAGTGAAGAGACAGATGGGTGCTCTTCAGTGCTCAGGACCTGAGAGGATCTGGAACTAATTGAAGTCATTGCGTTAGCTGCCATCCATCCGACAACGGCTTCAATTTGGTCCTCCCGCAACAGTGGGGTATGGCGAGCTCCTACAAAGCTGCGCATAAAGGACTGTTCCCTGGTAAAACTGGGGGATGCTGAGTCACTGGTGCCCGCAGCAGGCACAGAATCCCCATGTCCTCTCCCTGCAGGCACAGAATCCCCACGTCCTCTCCCTGCAGAAATTCCACGCCCACGCTCACGACCACGACCACATGCCTTACTCCCTGCCTTCTTCATCTTGGCAGACTAATAAAGATAGGCAGAAAAGTACGAAGAGCTTAGTGTGCTTATTCCTGAACAACTGCTAACAGGTATAAGAAACACTAATTTTATAAAGTGTGGACTAGACTTTAATATGAGCTAATGTGGCCTACACAAATGTAAAGTGGAGTGTTTGGTGAACTTAATTTCCGTTGTTTTGTTTCACAAAAAGACACTGGATGTGTCCAAAGATGTAAAACCGATAGTATCACAAACTTTTTGTAGCTATTACAATGCAGGAAGGTAACCTATAATGCAATAGATGAGGCTACAAAAACTTGGGTAACACTAATCTGGCTGGGGCTGCAGCCCAAAGGCTGCAGAAAGGCTGTTCTATCTACTCCTATATAGTGTGTTTGGAAGCAATCTAGCTGGATACGGATGGAACCACACTAATAGGAGAAATCAGGAAAAATGAGCAGCACTAATGCAAAAAAGCACAATGTATGAGGCAGTGACGCACGCTGAGCGGACTACAACCAGACGTGGCTTCAGAACACACTAGAGCGTGAGCTGCACTCACACACAGAGACCTCGCAGACAGCCATGAACAGTGCAGAGAACAGTGCACTAGCGTGCAAGGCAAAAGAAAGCTTCTCTATCTACTCCTATATAGTGTGTTTGGAAGCAATCTATCTGGATATGGATGGAACCACACTAATAGGAGAAATCAGGAAAAATGAGCAGCACTAATGCCAAAAAGCACAATGTATGAGGCAGTGACGCACGCTGAGCAGACTACAGCCGGACGTGGCTGCAGCATTCACTACAGCATGAGCTGCACTCACACACAGAGACCTCGCAGACATCCGTGAACAGTGCAGAGAACTGTGCACTAGCGCTGCAAGGCAAAAGAATAAAGTAGCCTGGGTAAAGCACAATAATGCAAATAGGTAGCTAAAACTGTCCCTCAGAACAGCAGCGTCCTGTCCCTAACTGAATTCACAGCAGAGTGAACCCAAAATGGCGGCGGCGGCTTTTATAGTGCATCATGACATCATTTCAGCAGCCAATCACAGCAATGCCATTAGTTAACATGCCTAACATGGCTAACAGGATATGCCCACACTTCTTAGGATCCTCATTGGCTGAATAAAATCAACCTGGCTCATTGCATTATGGGAACTTCCGATTCCGGTATTCGATATTCTAAATGTATCGGAACTCAGTATCGGAACTCCGATACCGCGAATATCGGTCGATACCCGATATTTCAGTATCGGAATGCTCAACACTAAACGTAACATAAACTCAAATACAGTGTCTTTTTTTGGGAGATGTATTCCCATTCACCTCTTCATACCCACTCATGGGTATATGCTTCCTGATTTTGGCTATTTGCTCTTGTCCTCCTCCTTCTCCTCACCCTCATCCTCATATCAACAGGGTGACCGTGGTCTGTGATGCAACACCCACATAATTTTTTTAAAGGGTGTTTATGATGCCCGTAAAAAAAATTTTTTATACAGTGTGTTCATGTATACCCCCCAGGGGTAAATGTTTGTCAGGTCATACACTTATTGCATGGGCATTACCAGTATAGGAGACCTGCTCCTTTCTAATGGGAACATTTTTTTATGAGGCCCTCCTCCACGTCTTTTCCAAGGTGCATTGGTGTGCCTCCCAATTTTGGAAGCCCTTGCATTCACTGCATAGGCCAACACTATGGGAGACCCACTTCCTAATAATGGGAAGATTTTTTCATGAGGCCCTCTACATCTCTTCCAAGGGGCATTGGAGTGCCTCCCAATTTTTGGCAGCCCTTGCATTCACTGCATAGCCAAACTCTAAGGGAGACCCACTTCCTAATAGTGGGAACATTGTTTTTAGGAGGCTCTCTGACCTCCACGCCTCTTACAAGGGACATTGGAGAACCTCCAAATTTTTGGCAACCCTTGCATTCACTGCATAGGCAAACACAATGGAAGACCCACTGATGAGCGAGATACTCTCACAGGCAGGGATAATCTTACGAAGATGCTGAAGGAGTACCTTGCTGACCGTGCCAATGTCCTCCATGATTCCTCTGTGCCTTATAATTATTAAGTATCCAAGCTGGACACGTGGTATGAACTGGTACTATTGCCTGCCCTGCCGCTAGCATTTTGTCAGAGCGGGTTTTTAGTTCCGCCGGTTGAATTATAACTGATAGGTGCATCCACCTGTCAACTGAAAATGCTGACAGGCTGGCTCTTATAAAATGAGCAAGGACTGGATTGAGCCAGACTTCTCAACACAACTGAATGATAGCAGCGTAATATAAACTCAAATCCAGTGTCTTCTTTTGGGAGGTATATTCCCATGCACCTCTTCACACCCTGACATGAGTATACGCTTCCTGATTTTGTCTATTTTTGTTGTCTCCTTCTCCTCATCCTCATCCTCCACTACCATATCACCAGGGTGACCGGGATGCAACCCCTATATAATTATTTTAAGAGTGTTTATGATGCCCATAGGAAATGTTTGTTACTCAGTATGTTCATGTATACCCCCCAGGGGTAAAAGTCCCATGCACTACAAGTATCGGAGACCCACTCCTTTATAATGGATAATGGGAATATTTTTTTCATGAGGCCCTCCTCTAAGTCTCTTGCAAGGGGCATTGGAGTACGTCCAAATTTTTGGCAGCCGTTGCATTCACTGCATACCCAAGAATAATATGGGAGACCCCCTCCTTTATAATGGGAACATGTTGTTACAGAGGCCCTCCTCCATGTGACTGTAAATTGCTGTTGAGGTTTTTCCTAAATTTAGGCAGCCGTTGCAGTCAATGCATACGCAATAACTGTATAGCAGAATAGCTCCTTTATAATGGGAATATGTTGTTACAGAGGCCCTCCTCTGTGTCTCTTTAAATTGATATTGGGGTTTTTCCTACATTTAGGCAGCCATTGTAGTCACTGAATACACAATATATAGCAGAAATGCTCTTTTATAGTGGGAACATGTTTCTACGGAGGCCATCCTCTATGTGTCTTTAAATTGGTATTTGGTTTTTTCCTACATTTAGGCAGCCGTTGCAGTCATTGCATACGCAATAATTGTACAGCGGAACCGCTCCTTTATAATGGGAACATGTTGTTACAGAGGCCTTCCTGTAGGTGTCTTTAAATTGGTATTGGGGTTTTTCCTAAATTTAGAGAGCCGTTGCAGTCAATGCATATGCAATAACTGTATAGCAGAACCACTCCTTTATAATGGGAACATGTTGTTAAGGAGGCCCTCCTCTATGTGTCTTTAAATTGGTATTGGGGTTTTTCCTACAATTAGGCAGCCATTGCAGTCACTGCATATGCAATAACTGTATAGCAGAACTGCTCCTTTATAATGGGAATATGTTGTTACAGAGGCCCTCCTCTATGTCTCTTTAAATTGGCATGGTGGTTTTTCCTACATTTAGGCAGCCACTGCAGTCACTGCATACGCAATAGGTGTATAGCAGACCCGCTCCTTTATATTGGGAGCATGTTGTTACGGAGGCCCTCCTCTATGTGTCTTTAAATTGGTATTGGGGTTTTTCATAAATTTAGGCCACCATTACAGTCACTGCATATGCTATAACTGTATAGCAGAACCGCTCCTTTATAATGGGAAAATGTTGTTACAGAGGCCCTCCACTTTGTGTCTTTTAATTGGTATTGGGATTTTTCCCAAATTTTGGCAGCAATTGTACTCACTGCATACCCTATAGCTGGATAGCAGAGATGCTTCTTTCTGTGAATAGGTTGTTACGGAGGCCCTCCTCTATGTCTCTTTAAATTGGTATTGGGGTTTTTCCAACATTTAGGCCGCCATTGCAGTCACTGCTTGCGCAATAACTGTATAGCAGAACCGCGCCTTTATAATGGGAACATGTTATTACTGAGGCCCTCCTCTTTGTTTCTTTAAATTGGTATTGAGTTTTTTCCTACATTTAGGCAGCTGTTGTAGTCACTGCATGCACAATAACTGTATAGCAGAAACGCTCCATTATAATGGGAACATGTTTCTACAGAGGCCCTCCTCTATGTGTCTTTAAATTGATATTGAGGTTTTTCCTAAATTTAGGCAGCCGTTGCAGTCAACGCATACGCAATACTGTAAAGAAGAATCGCTCCTTTATAATGGGAACATGTTGCTATGGAGGCCCTCTTCTATGTGTCTTAAAATTAGTACTGGGGTTTTTCCTAAATTTAGGCAGCCATTGCAGTCACTGCATAGGCAATAACTGTATACCAGAATTGCTTCATTATATTGGGAAAAAGTTTTTACAGAGACCCGTCACTATGTGTTTTTAAATTGGTTTTGGGGTTTTTCTTACATTTAGGCGGCCATTGTAGTCAGTGCATACACAATAACTACATAGCAGAAATGTTCTTTTATAATGGTTACATGTTTCTATGGAGGGCCTCCTTCATGTGTCTTTAAATTGGTTTTGGGGTTTTTCCTAAATATAGGCAGCCATTGCAATAACTGCATACGCAATAACTGTATAGCAGAAGAGCTCCTTTATAATGGGAACATGCTGTTTCAGAGGCCCTCCTCTATGTTACTGTAAATTGCTATTGAGGTTTTTCCTAAATTTAGGCAGCCGTTGCAGTCACTGCATACGCAATACTGTAAAGAAGAATCGCTCCTTTATAATGGGAACATATTGTTATGGAGGCCCTCTTCTATGTGTCTTAAAATAAGTACTGGGGTTTTTCCTAAAATTAGGTAGCCATTGCAGTCACTGTGACGCGCCCCCTGGGCCTGTGCTGTGCAGGGGAACCCGGAATCGGGCCTGTTGTAGGATGCTGGGGGTTGTAGTCTCCGTGTGGTGGTGACCCGGCCCGTGCCCAGGGTGGTCAAACCAGTGGCAGTCTATTTGTATTGTAATAAGTGTCCGACTACGCCACCCGTAGATTGCGGTCAGTGGGGACCGCCGCTGCGCTGCAGACCGCTGAGGCTGATGTTGTTTGCGCAGCTGAGTATGGGATGACTCCCCACTGGAGAAGTATTGCCTCAGGGCAGCTAATGTGGATGATGGTGGTGATGGTGTGAGTGTCCCAGTACTGATGGTGCTGGTGCGGCGAGGAACCACAGAGACGTGCAGTTGCAGTTTTCAATGCTTTACTCACAGTTCTTTATCAGGTCACTTGTGCGCAGTTAGGACCGCCCGAGTCATGCTGCGTCCACCAGGTGAGGGACTCGGTCAACTCCCAGGCAATTCCGGAGTGTGGTGCAGAGCTCCCTTCTCTTTCCTTTCTCTGGCCGTCCCCACCAGTGACCCACCTTTGTCCAGCTTCCTCGGGCCTTCTGTTGGCGAAACCTCTCTCCGGTTTCCCTGACCCTATACGGTATGCCTTTCTGGTGGATGTAGTGAGGGGTCGCACCAAGATGTGGTAACAACCTCCGGTCTTTGGCTGAGGAATCTGTTGCCTCCACCAATTTGGGTTCCGGTACCCTGTTCTGCCAACCCTTCACCCTGTATCTCCTCTGGGCATATGGGGTTCCTTCTGTCCTCGTGTCTCTGGGCCTTTCTCTGTGTTCCTTGCTTCCTTTCTCCTCTGTTCCAGTTCCTTTCCTACTTTCCTTTCTGTTCCTTCTTCTCTCTCTCTCTCTCAGGCTCCAGCCTCCTGACAAGGCCTGCCTGCAGAGCAGAGCCCATGCAGGGGCTCTGCTTCCTGTCTTCTCCTCAGACTGTCTCCACTGAACTGAACCCTGATCTAAGATGGTGCCCACCCTATACACCCCCCTCTATGTGCGAGCCCAGGTGACCAGCAACCAATGGGCCCCCACCCATGCCCAAAGACCCACCCCTATCTGCTCCCACACCACTGGGCCCTCCTCTCCCCGCCCCACTCCAGCCAAGGACAGAAGCTGTCACGCCTGCACTTCTGTGGGAGCACCGTTGAGCCGTCCCTCGGAAATGGGGTGTGTGTGGTGCATGCAGCCCACCGAGCCCTGGTCCACACTCCATCCCCACCCGGGAGTGGAATACCACACCTCTGGTCTGAGGTGCAACACCCCTGCAGCAGCCGAGCCCCCGGGGCGCTACACTCCCCCCCGGCAAACCACAGCACGTCCCCAGGCTGGAAAAGAGCAAAGACAACTCAAAAACATGCAATACTCCTTCAAAACTTTTCACACTAGAAACCGGCCGGCATTATCCAACTTCCCCTCATGGGAAACACCTTCTCTTTATTAGACATTATACTGCACTTTTAATATTACTGGAACTCTTTTGTCATATAACATTTTCTAGCAGCATATAAAACTATTCAGCATATCAAACTTTTTCTGGTAAAACATTTTAGTAGATTCTCTTCTTCACTGGCCACTGTGCAACTTGCGACCAGGTAAAGGTGCAACAGTCCATTTAATTCCGAGGCAGGGGTTGCAGTTTTCGTACAAAACCAGTAGGGGGCGCCCTAAGAAGCGCAACCACAAACAAGGGACGGCAGCTCACAGTCCTCGGCCAGTGGGGATAGGGGAATGGCTGCTCACAGTCCTCAGCCTTGTCAGGGATTAGGGGCACACAGGTAACAGTTCTTTAACAGTTCCACACGAGTCCCAACGGGGGCCACACTTCAATCAGCAACAGTTCTTGTACCCTGACGGGTAACTATATACAGTTCCACGTTACCGTTTACTGGTATTGGTGTCCTCCTGATGCTTCCTTCTTGTACTCTTCAGACCCGTCCGGGCCCTCAGGGTAGTCCATGTCTGGGCGGTACCGCAGTTCCTCCTCTGTTAGATGGTGGACATGGAGGGCATACAGTCCCTTTGCGCCCTTGTGTAGCAGGCCTTGCGACCGGGCCAAGAGAAGGTCGCTGTTAATGACGCCCGGGGTCAGAGGGAGCGACTTTGGGCCTGGGCGCGGGCTGGTGGCGGCAGTGACCAGGGCTGGAGGGCTCGGCAGCAGGGCTTGTTGCGGGGTCTGGAGCAGGTCGGTGTTTGCAGCGCCCGGGATCGGCGGCTCCACCAGGGGGCCCGGGAGCAGGCTGACGCTGGCAGCGTCCGGGACAGGGAGACTCCTCTTACCTGCTCCCGTGACCGCTCCTGCATCACGCGTCTTCTCCTGGCGCTGGTCGGGGCCCGCGACGGCTGGGTCACTGCCGATGCTGGGCAGCTTGGTCTGCTGCCGGTCCGCCATCTTGCTCTCCGTTCCTGGTGTTCTCCTCCCCCCGGGTGGACCGTGGCCTACCTTACGATGTTCTTCCTTCAAAGGCCGCGGCTCCGCAGTCGATCGTCGGGGTTGAGGACCTTGCGTCGCGCTCCGGTGACGTCAGCGTCGCTCTCTCTCCCTTCCAGGACCTTACGCAGCGTCAGTGCGTGGGGCGGAGCTTCGGATCTCGCGCGCTTTCGGCGTCCACGCCCCTCTTCTTCCTGCGCGGCGTCCTGAAGATGGCGTCCAATGGCGGGAAGCAGCTGCGGATGGCGGGAAACGATCCAAGATGGCGTCCGATTGCGGGAATCGGCTCCGGATGGCGGGAAATTACTCCGGACGGCGGGAAACTTCTGGAAATGGCGGGAGACTTCTTTTTAAGGTACATGTGCAGTTTTCTTCAGGCACGCAATACCCGCTTGTGGTGGGTTGGTAATGATCCTGCCGACTACGCCAAAGTTGACGCGCCCCCTGGGCCTGTGCTGTGAAGGGGAACCCGGAATCGGGCCTGTTGTAGGATGCTGGGGGTTGTAGTCTCCGTGTGGCGGTGACCCGGCCCGTGCCCAGGGTGGTCAAACCAGTGGCAGTCTATTTGTATTGTAATAAGTGTCCGACTACGCCACCCGTGGATTGCGGTCAGTGGGGACCGCCGCTGCGCTGCAGACCGCTGAGGCTGATGTTGTTTGCGCAGCTGAGTATGGGATGACTCCCCACGGGAGAAGTATTGCCTCAGGGCAGCTAATGTGGATGATGGTGGTGATGGTGTGAGTGTCCCAGTACTGATGGTGCTGGTGCGGCGAGGAACCACAGAGACGTGCAGTTGCAGTTTTCAATGATTTACTCACAGTTCTTTATCAGGTCAATTGTGCGCAGTTAGGACCGCCCGAGTCATGCTGCGTCCACCAGGTGAGGGACTCGGTCAACTCCCAGGCAATTCCGGAGTGTGGTGCAGAGCTCCCTTCTCTTTCCTTTCTCTGGCCGTCCCCACCAGTGACCCACCTTTGTCCAGCTTCCTCGGGCCTTCTGTTGGCGAAACCTCTCTCCGGTTTCCCTGACCCTATACGGTATGCCTTTCTGGTGGATGTAGTGAGGGGTCGCACCAAGATGTGGTAACAACCTCCAGTCTTTGGCTGAGGAATCTGTTGCCTCCACCAATTTGGGTTCCGGTACCCTGTTCTGCCAACCCTTCACCCTGTATCTCCTCTGGGCATATGGGGTTCCTTCTGTCCTCGTGTCTCTGGGCCTTTCTCTGTGTTCCTTGCTTCCTTTCTCCTCTGTTCCAGTTCCTTTCCTACTTTCCTTTCTGTTCCTTCTTCTCTCTCTCTCTCTCTCTCAGGCTCCAGCCTCCTGACAAGGCCTGCCTGCAGAGCAGAGCCCATGCAGGGGCTCTGCTTCCTGTCTTCTCCTCAGACTGTCTCCAATGAACTGAACCCTGATCTAAGATGGTGCCCACCCTATACACCCCCCTCTATGTGCGAGCCCAGGTGACCAGCAACCAATGGGCCCCCACCAATGCCCAAAGACCCACCCCTATCTGCTCCCACACCACTGGGCCCTCCTCTCCCCGCCCCACTCCAGCCAAGGACAGAAGCTGTCACGCCTGCACTTCTGTGGGAGCACCGTTGAGCCGTCCCTCGGAAATGGGGTGTGTGTGGTGCATGCAGCCCACCGAGCCCTGGTCCACACTCCATCCCCACCCGGGAGTGGAATACCACACCTCTGGTCTGAGGTGCAACACCCCTGCAGCAGCCGAGCCCCCGGGGCGCTACACTTGCATAGGCAATAACTGTATACCAGAATTGCTTCATTATATTGGGAAAAAGTTTTTACAGAGGCCCGTCACTATGTGTTTTTAAATTGGTTTTGGGGTTTTTCTTACATTTAGGCGGCCATTGTAGTCAGTGCATACACAATAACTACATAGCAGAAATGTTCTTTTATAATGGTTACATGTTTCTATGGAGGGCCTCCTTCATGTGTCTGTAAATTGGTATTGGGGTTTTTCCTAAATATAGGCAGCCATTGCAGTAACTGCATACGCAATAACTGTATAGCAGAAGCGCTCCTTTATAATGGGAGCATGCTGTTTCAGAGGCCCTCCTCTATGTTACTGTAAATTGCTATTGAGGTTTTTCCTAAATTTAGGCAGCCATTGCAGTCAATGCATACGCAATAACTGTATAGCAGAATAGCTCCTTTATAATGGGAACATGTTGTTATGGAGGCCCCCCTCTATGTCTCTTTAAATTGGTATTGGGTTTTTTACTACATTTAGGTAGCCATTGTAGTCACTGCATACACAATATATAGCAGAAATGCTCTTTTATAGTAGGAACATGTTTCTACAGAGGCCCTCCTCTATGTGTCTTTAAATTGTTATTGGGTTTTTTCCTAAATTTAGGCAGCCATTGCAGCCACTGCATACGCAATAACTGTATAGCAAAACCGCTCCTTTATAATGGGAACATGTTGTTACAGAGGCCCTCCACTATGTGTGTTTAAATTGGTATTGGGGTTTTTCCTACATTTACATAGCCATTGCTGTCACTGCATATGCAAGAACAGTATGGGAGAGCCCCTCCTTTCTAATGTGAACATGTCATAACTGAGACCCACCTCTTTGTGTCTTTAAATTGGTATTGGGATTTTTCCCAAATTTTGGCAGCCTTTGTACTCACTCCGTACCATATAACTGGATAGCAGAAATGCTTCTTTCTGGGAATATGTTGTTACGGAGGCCCTCCTCTATGTCTCTTTAAATTGGTATTGGGGTCTTTCCTAAATTTAGACAGCTATTGCAGTCACTGCATACGCAATAAGTGTACAGCAAAACCACTCCATTATATTGTGAACATGTTACGGAGGCCATCCTCTATGTGTCTTTAAATTGGCATTGGGGTTTTTCCTAAATTTAGGCAGCCATTGCAGTCACTGCATACGCAATAACTGTGTAGCAGAACTGCTCTTTTATATTGGGAACATGTTGTTACGGAGACCAACCTCTAAGTGTCTTTAAATTGGTATTGGGGTTTTTCCGAAATTTAGGCAGCCATTGCAGTCACTGCATGCGCAATAACTGTATAGCAGAATCGCTCCTTTATAATGGGAACATGTTGTTACTGAGGCCCTCCTCTATGTTTCTTTAAATTGGTATTGAGCTTTTTCCTACATTTAGGCAGCTGTTGTAGTCACTGCATGCACAATAACTGTATAGAAGAAACGCTCCTTTATAATGGGAACATGTTGTTATGGATGCCCTCTTCTATGTGTCTTTAAATTAGTATTGGGGTTTTTCCTAAATTTAGGCAGCCGTTGCAGTCACTGTATACGCAATAACTGCATAGCAGAACCGCTCCTTCAAAATGGGAACATGTTGTTACAGAGGCCCTCCACTATATGTCTTTAAATTGGTATTGGGGTTTTTCTTACATTTATGCAGCCATTGCAGTCATTGTAGACGCAATAACTGTATAGCAGAACAGCTCCTTTATAATGGGTTCATGTTGTTACTGAGGCCCTCCTCTATGTGTCTTTAAATTGGTATTGGGGTTTTTCCTACATTTAGGCAGCCGTTGCAATCACTGTATAGCAGAACCGCTCCGCTGTAATGAGAAAATTTTGTTACCATTTTTGGCAGCCATTGCAGTCACTGTGCATGCATTAACAGTATAGGAGGCCCATTCTTTAATAATGGGAACAACAAAGCATAGCCGGCTGATGGCCCTCTAACAATAGTGAGGGCCGACTGGTTGACCTTTAGGAATCGTACAGGCAGCCTGATGGCCCTATAAAAATAGGTTCTGTTACTTTCAGAGCACCTCCTTCAGAAATGAAACAGGATGTGTCTGATTATGTCTCACACATCACATGGCCAGATAAGGTAGTAAAATGTTAAAATGACATTTACTGGTAAATGTATTTTTCACTGTTGCAATGTAAAGGGCAAAAATGCATCAAAAACGCATCAAAAACTATATGTGTGAACATATCCCAAGGTGTGGAGGAGCATTTTGTTTTTGTTTTTTTATTTTACCTTAGATACAAGTCATTACCCTGGAAAGGATGTTACTTAACATTTTTTCCCAGGAAAATCCCTTTTGGTTTTGTTTTTGTATGCTTTATTGAGAGTTTGTAAAAGTGGCGTAATACACTGACAACTAGTGTTGAGCCACCCCCATAGTGTTCGAGTTCGGTTCGTCGAACACCCGTGTGTTCGCCGAACTGTTCGTCGAACTGTTCGTCGAACACCATCGAACACCATTAAAACCAATGGCAGGCAAGCAAAAACACGTAGAAACACAATGAAAACACCTTCAAAGGTGTCCAAAAGCTGACAAACTGCTCAGAAGACATAACTAACACATGGAAAAGTGACAAGTACATATAGTCATGTGAAAAGAAAAGAGGTGGAGGAGTAAAAGGAGGGGGAGACACAGATATAGGCATGTCATGTCCTTCTAAAACCCAAAAAGTGAGAAGCCGACACGGCCAGTCCGTTCCTGCCCGTGCGACCTCCGTGTCGCCGGGTTTGTGCCAGAGCCGCGGTGGACCCTGACGGCCAGCCCCCCTCTCCCAATACTGGTGCCTGTCCACTGGTGGGTCGAGAGAGGCCCCCTGTGGTGGAGGCAGGTCTAAGCTTTTTAATTTAAATTGTCTCTCTAATTTGAATGAATACACTTTAAATCCTTTTACAAGGATCTATTGGAGGGCAAGTCTCATGCCAGCAGCCGCGTAATTCCTGCTCCAGTAGCGTCCACTAAAGCTACTGCAGTTAAAAAACTTTTATAAGGATCGAGCTCGGCGGTCCACCGCAAGGTGTCCTACCACCAGTCCCAGCCCCTATGCCTTGGGGTGCCTCCTGATGCTTTTCACTGAGTATCCCGGGGTCCCGAAGCATTTCCTTTTAAAAAATTAAGTGTCCAAACTACAGGTGGTGTAGCTTGCTTAACAGCTGGGATAATCCGCTGACTAGCAGACACTGCTACTAGGCACAAAGTATTTCCTGGGCTAGATGCAGTTAAAAATTTGTAATTAGATACTCTCGTTGGATGCTGAGAAAGCATTCCATAGAGTCTCCTGGCACGCCATATATTATTCTCTTAAAACGCTTGGGGTAAGGGTCTAGAGGACCCTTTTATAGCCAAAATCATGGCCCTGTATCGCAATACGTCACCTAGGCTGAAGATAAATGGAACTGTAGCACCCTGAGGGCTCAGTTGCTACAGAGGCATTGCACCTCATCCAGAGGCGTGATATCTCACTCTCAGGTAAGGATGGAGTGTGGATCAGGACCCGACACCTGCATGCATTATACCACATTGCCGTGGGGCAGGGCGACCAATATGCCCCTGAGATGGGCACCACAGTCCCTGTCCCTGGCTGGAGTGGGGGGAGGGAACACTGAGGAAGGGGAACTCTGTAGTGCAAGAGCAGGGTGGAAGCAGTTCCTGGGTGCATTGAGAAGGGAGTATAAAAGGTGGGCACCATCTTAGTTCAGTGCAGAGAAGTCTGAGCAGAAGTGACAGGGAGCAGGGGCTCTGCATGATCTCTGCTCCGGAGGCGGGCCTAGTAAGAGAGACCCAGGCCTGGAAGAGGGAGAAGGAAGGAAGAGGAGCGGAGAAGGCTCCAGGAACAAGGAACGAAGGGATCCCAGGGGTGCGGACGGGCATGTCGCCACAGCACACCCGAATCCACCTGCGTGGAGGGGTCAGGCCAAAGGGGGAGACCGGTCCCCGAAACTAGTGGAGGCAGGAAACGACCCTCAGCTAGAAACCTGGAGGCTGTGACATTTTATGTGGCGCAGCCCCTCGCTACACCCGCTAGGAAGGCACCACATAGGGTCAGGGAAACTGGCGCCAAGTTTACCAAGAGGAGCGCCGAGGCAGCCGGACAGAAGCATTGTTAAGAAAGGCCAGACGAAGGACACACAAAAGTTGTCCTGTGAAGCGCTCCAAAGTTATCTGGGAGTTGTCTGAGCCCCTCACCTGGTGAGCACAGTACGACGTGGGCAGCCGTTACCTGCAGAAGTGGTCTGGATAATAAGAACTGTGAGTAAAGGCCCTGGACTGCATCACTGACTCCGTGTCGTTACTGCTGCTGCCCTGCACCATCACCCCCATCCTCCGCATACACTGCCCTGAGGCTATAATCCTCCCGTGGGGAGTTATACTACGCTCTGCTGCACCCACAACACCAGCCTCAGCGGTCTGCCCTGCAGCGGCGGTTCACTCTGACTACAATCACGGGTGGCGTAGTCGGACATTTAAACATCAAAACCACATAAATAGTTCCGCCCTGGTTTGACCGCCCAGAGCCATGGAACCGGGTCACCGCCAGGGAGACTACAACCACCAGCAGCCACCAAAAAGGGTCAGGCTCCAGGTGTCCCAAGGCCCAGGGGGCGCGTCAGAACATTTTCATCACCTTTCATAATCACCAATGGGACAAGGCAGGGATGTCCTCTGTCCCCTCTCTTATACATCCTAGTGACGGAGCACCTGCCCTCATTAATTCGCCATAACCCCAATATTAGGTGGATTGAGGTGGTAGGCACTGAGTACAAGTGCTCTCTATTTGCTGATGATATCCTAGTATATACCACTCAATCACATATATCCATCCCTGCTGTTATGGCTGAAATAGATCACTTTGTTACATGGTCAAATTTTAAAATCAATGCAGCGAAGTCAGAGGCCCTCGATGTCTCCCTCCCCAAATCCATACAGGATTCCATCCAGTCCAACTTTCCCTTTGCCTGGCCCTCAGAGGGTATCAAATACTTAGGAATTCCTATTCATAGAGACCTCTCCCGTCTATGTTATCTTAATTTTGGGCCCTTTATTGAACAACTCCATACAGACCATGGTTGGCAAGTTAGAACTGTAAGATTCACTACGTGAACCACTGGTGTTTTGTGGAAAAGCACATGTACACTGTGTTCCAAATTATTATGCAAAAAGTGTTTAGGAGTGATAAGGTAAGAATTTTTTTGTTTGTCAGTTAAACTCATTGATGGTGATGTGTGTCAGGGATCTTTATATCACTGTAAGCAATTGCAGATGTAGCACCCTGAGGATTCGGCTGCTACAGGAGTATTGCACCTCAACCCAGAGGTGTGATATTCCACTCCCGGGTAAGGATGGAGTGTGGAACTGAGCTCGGTAGGCTGCATGCACTACACACATCCCATTTCCGAGGAACAGGCCGACGGTACTCCCACTTAGAAATGTGCAGGTACGACCGAGTCTGTTCCTGGCTGGAGTGGGAGGGGGGTGGTACATCCCAGTAGTGTAGGGGCAGATAGGGGGAGCAGCCTGGGTAAAGATAGGAGCTCATTGGGTGCTGGTCACCTGAGCTCACACATAGAGGGTGTATATAAGGTGGGCACCAACTAAGATCAGGGTCAGTCTGTCAGCCTTTGCAGAGGAGTCACAGGAAGAGGAGCAGAGCAGATCCAGAGAGAGAGAGGAGAAAGAAAGTGAGACCCAGAGGGGGAAACAGAAGAAAGGACTCTAAGACCCCAAATTAAATCCCCGGGTGAAGAGTCGGCATCAGGGTACCGGAACCCAAGCTGGTGGGGGCAAAAACACACCCCAGCCAGAGACCGGAGGCCGTGGGCAGCGTCTGCCACGGCCACCCACCACATCCACCACGAAGGCATACCACACGGAGGGTCAGGGAACCCAAGGCCAAGGGTCACCCAACAGAAGGCCCGAGGGAGCTGGACCTGGGTGGATCAATAGTGGGGACGGCCGGAGAAAGGACAGAAGGAGAGCTCAGGGTCACGCTCCGGACTCGCTTGGGGGTTGGCTGGATCCAGGACCTGGTGGACGCAGCACGGCTCGGGTGGTCACTTGAAGCTGGAGTGACCGGAACATCAGCAGTGAGTAAATACCCTAAACTGCACAACCCGACTCTGTCTTCCTTTAACATCTATGCTGCACCACCACAACCCCCATCCTCTGCACCTGACCCCCTGAGGCTATACCCCACCCGTTGGGGGTTATACCATCACAAGCTGCACCTACACCATCAGCCTCAGCGGACCCTGCTGCAGCGGCGGCCATAGTGACCGCAACACAACGGGTGGCGTAGTCGACATTAAGAACTTAATAACATCTGTAGGACTGCCACATACAACTGAGTTTGACACCCTGGGCACGGACCGGGTCACAGCCACTCGGAGACTACAACCCCCATCTGATCCGGCTCCGGGTATTCCCCTAAAGAATATGGCCCAGGGGGCGCGTCAACTTTGGCGTAGTCGGCAGGATTACGTGCCCACAACAACCGGGTACTGCGTGCCTGAAGAAAAGTGCAAGTTTACCTCAAAAAGAAGTCTCCTGCCGGTTCCGGAGGGTCCCCGCCATCGGACCCCATCACCAGTCGATTCCAGCCGGTTGTCCGCCATTAACAGCGTTTTCCCGCCATCTGCAGAGTTTCCCGCCACTGGGAAGCGATTCCCGCCATTTCCAAAGGTTTCCCGCCTTGGAAGAGCGGACGCCATTATGGGCGTGCCAGAGGGTGGCGGGAGGCCACCTCCCATCGTGGGCCAGGACCGAAAATGGCGCCAAAAGTGGAAACCGCCCCCACCAACAGAGACTGTGATGCTGGAGGTGTCTGTCAGCGTGAAAGAACTACCCCTGGAGCTGACAGTCACCGAGTTGCCCCGGGACCGCCCTCGAAGTGGGAAGAGACGAAAGAAAAGAACGAAAATGGGTGCCGCCTGGAGCAGTCTGGAGCGAGCGCACCCGGAGACAAGAAGTCTGGAGAGGAGTAGCAAAGAAGCTCACCCGGAGATGTCCAGAGAGCAGAGCAGCACCGGCCCGCTGGCCAGGAGCCTGCTGGAAGAAGAGCAGAGCAGCACCGACCCGTTGGTCAGGAGCCTGCTGGACACCACGACCCCACTAGGCCTAGTGGAGGTCCTTGCACAGCTCCCCCGAGACCGGGAGTGTGCGCAAACCGCCCTGGAGGGCCTCGCACGGAGGATGGCCCGGGTACAGCGCGAGATATTGGCGGAATGGAGCCGGGAGATGGCCCAGCAAGCTGAAACCAAGACGCAAGCTGAAACCAAGACCCGGAGCACGCCAGCCGAGATGAGGAAGGAACAAACATGCTGATGTTGAGGAAGTAACAAACATGCTGTTAGATGATGCAGACCCCACACTGAATGAGTATTTAGGAGAGGAAATTGAGATTGATTCTCATGATGAGGTGGAAGTATGTGAAGTGGATTCTGAAACAGAGCAAGATGGTGACAGTGATGAGGATGAAGATGTAGAATCTTATTATATGGGAAAAGATAAAAAAACCCAATGGAACAAGAAGCCTCTCCAGAAAAAATGTAGGGAACCTCAAAACATTATTACTCACCTTCCTGCAGTTATAGGAACTGCAAGTAATGCAAAAACTGCAGTTGAATGCTGGAATCGTTTACTCACAGATGACATTCTGGACTCTATTGTCACATATACCAATCAATATATAGACATTATAAAGGACAAGTTCATCTGCAACAGAACCATCAAGGCCACAGATGAAATAGAACTGCGTGCTTTTTTTGGATTATTATACCTTGCAGGAGCTTATAGGGCAAATAGACAAAGTTTGGAGGAACTTTGTAGTAAAGATGGGGATGGAGTTGAAAAATATGGCCTTGTTATGTTCATAAACAGATTCAAGCTTCTAATTCGTTGCCTTCGGTTTGACGACAGAACTACCCGAACCGAACGTAAAACACATGACCGACTTGCTCCAATTCGTGATATATTCCAAAAATTTGTTGAAAACTGTAAAAAAAGCTATTGCCCTGGGGAGAACCTCACTATTGACGAAATGCTCCCTGGTTTTCGTGTGTAAATGTGCCTTTCGTCAATATATTCCATCAAAGCCTAACAAATATGGAATAAAAATGTATGCCTTTGTTGATGCCAGTAAGACCTACACTTATAACCTGGAAGTTTATGCAGGAAAACAACCAGAAGGTCCTTACTGTGTCAGCAACAAACCAAGTGATGTTGTAAAAAGACTGGCTGAGCCCTTATTTCGATCGGGTCGCAATTTAACAGCTGACAATTGGTTTTCAAATTGTGATCTGATTGATTATCTGAAAATACAGAAGCTTTCATATGTCGGAACTGTAGGAAAAAATAAAAAAGAATTGCCTACACAGTTTGTAAGTGTAAAAGGGAGACAACAGTACAGCAGTATGTTTGCATTCCATAATGGAAAGGTTTTGGTTTCCTATGTACCACAAGCAAAAAAAATTGTACTTCTTCTATCCACACTTCATGATGATGATGTCATCGATCCTGGGACTGAGGCACAAAAAACCCCGGAGATAATTACATTTTATAATGCAACCAAAGGGGGTGTTGATACAGCTGATCAGATGTGCTCAACTTTCAACGTCAGCAGAAATACCAAACGCTGGCCAATGGTCATATTTTTTGCTATGTTGAATTTGGGTGGTATGAATTAACAAGTCATTTACCTTGAAAACAAGCTTGAACGACTCCGTAGACGATTCTATCTGAAAAAATTGGCCCGTGAACTAGGGCTTGGAGAGCTACGCAGGAGAAGTATGAAAACAATCGGTATCCCCTCTAGTGTTGAGCCACCCCCGTAGTGTTCGGGTTCGGTTCGGTTCGTCGAACACCGGGATGTTCGAGGAACTGTTCGTCGAACTGTTCGTCGAACACCTTAGAACACCGTCGAACACCGTTAAAACCAATGGCAGGCAAACAAAAACACATAGGAACACATAGAAAACACCTTCAAAGGTGTCCAAAAGCTGACAAACTGCTCAGAAGACGCTTTCTTTAAAAAAGACGGCCGGCAATTCAGCAGCGGCATACACCGCTACCCGACAATTTAGACATGAAGGAATAGAGCATCACACATAGATTAGATAGATAGAAACATGTCAGTCACATATATATGAAGTACAGTGACAGTGTTGCTTACTGTACTTGTCATTTAGTGTAAAGGATTTATTAAAAAATATAATAGTGTTTTCGTGCACCGTCTCTTTAAAAAAGCCGGCCGGCAATTCAGCAGCGGTACCCGACAATTTATAACAGACAGAATAGAGCTTCACACATAGATTAGATAGATAGAAACATGTCAGTCACATATATATGAAGTACTGTGACAGTGTTGCTTACTGTACTTGTCATTTACTGCAAAGAATTTATTTAAAAAAATAATAGTGTTTTCATGCACCGTCTCTTTAAAAAAGCCGGCTGGCAATTCAGCATCTGTACCCGACAATTTACAATAGAAGGAATAGAGAATCACACATAGATTAGATAGATAGAAACATGTCAGCCACATATATACGAAGTACAGTGACAGTGTTGCTTACTGTACTTGTCATTTAGTGTAAAGGATTTATTAAAAAATATAATAGTGTTTTCGTGCACCGTCTCTTTAAAAAAGCCGGCCGGCAATTCAGCAGCGGTACCCGACAATTTATAACAGACAGAATAGAGCTTCACACATAGATTAGATAGATAGAAATATGTCAGTCACATATATATGAAGTACTGTGACAGTGTTGCTTACTGTACTTGTCATTTACTGCAAAGGATTTATTAAAAAAAATAATAGTGTTTTCATGCACCGTCTCTTTAAAAAAGCCGGTCGGCAATTCAGCATCTGTACCCGACAATTTTTAACAGACAGAATAGAGCTTCACACATAGATTAGATAGATAGAAACATGTCAGTCACATATATAATAAGTACAGTGACAGTGTTGGTTACTGTACTTGTCATTTAGTATTAAAATAAAGGATTTATTATTAAAAAAAATTGGCGTGGGGTTCCCCGTAATTTTAGTCTCTAGCGGAGGTTAAGCAGACAGCTGGGGCAGATGTTTGAAGCCTGGGAAGGGGGTAATACCCACGGAGCTTCCCAGGCTACTAATATCAGCCCCCAGCTGAATACCTAGCCTTTACTAGCTATTAAAATGGAGGACCCCCCCAAAAAAATGACGTGGGGTCCCCCCTAATTTAATAGCTAGCAAAGGCTAGGCAGACAGCTGGGGGCTGATATTAATAGCCCAGGAAGGGAGCCATGAATATTGGCCCCCTCCCAGGCTAGAAACACCAGCCCTCAGCCGCCCCAGAAATGGCGCATCCATAGGATGCGCCAATTCTGGCACTTAGCCTCGCTCTTCCACGCTGCCCTGGTGCGGTGGCAGGGGGTAATAGGGTTGGGGTTGATGTCAGCTTATAATGCCAGCTGACATCAAGCCCAGGTTAGTAATGGAGAGGCGTCTATAAGACACCCCCATTACTAACCCCATAGTCAAAGTTAAAAAAAAAACAAAAACACCCAGAATAAAGTCCTTTAATTGAAATAAAGACACAATTCTTTATTGTTCTAAATTAAACCATACTTACCATCACGCCCATTCCAGCTGAAGCCAACGATCTCCTGCAATAAAAGAAAAATAATAAAGCAACCTCATCCTTACCTTTCCATGGTTCCCAGGACAGCTCCAGCTCTGCTACATCGAGATGACAGGCTGGACCGCAGCAGAACGCTGCCATCCAGCTTGCTATGCCGCACACACTGAGAAGCGCAGGCATGCTTGCGCTCCTCAGTGTCTGACTGTGACGGCATCCAGATGAGCCGACAATGAACTCGGCTCACCTCATGTACGTCACTGACAGCGTGGGAAAATTCTCCTGCACTCAGCGCTTCAGCGTGAGAATTCTCCCACGCTGTCAGTGACGTGCATGAGGTGAGCCGAGTTCATTGGACATGACCTCGGCTCATCTGGATGCCGTCACAGCCAGACACTGAGTAGCGCAAGCATGCCTGCGCTTCTCAGTGTCTGCGGGATGACAGGCTGGATGGCAGCGTTCTGCTGCGGTCCAGCCTGTCATCTCGATGTAGCAGAGCTGAAGCTGTCGTGGGAGCCATGGAAAGCTAAGGATGATGTTGCTTTATTATTTTACTTTTATTGCAGGAGATCATTGGCTTCAGCTGGAATGGGCGTGGCGGTAAGTATGGTTTAATTTAGAACAATAAAGAATTGTGTGTTTATTTCAATTAAAGGACTTTTTTCTGGGTGTTTGTGTTTTTTTTAAATACTTTACTAGAAATTCATGGTGGTCATGTCTAATATTGGCGTGACCCCATGAATTTCGGGCTTAGGGCCAGCTGATAATGCCAAGCTGGCCTTAACCCCTTTATTACCCAGTGAGCCACCGCACCAGGGCCCTGGATGAGTTGGGTACAGCGCCAGAAGATGGCACTTCTATGAACGCGCCATTTTCCGGGGCGGCTGCGGACTGCAATTTGCAGCGGGTGGGGCCCAGAAAGCTTGGGCCTCCCTGCGCTGCAGATTCCAGCCCCCAGCTGCCTAGTTGTACCTGGCTGGACACAAAAATAGGGCGAAGCTCCACGTATTTTTTTTTTAAATTCATGAAATTCATGGAATAATTAAGAAAAAAAGGGCTTCCCTATATTGTTGTGTCCGGCTACGTACAAATAGGCAGCTGGTGGTTGGGAGCAGCCCGTTCCTGCCTGCTGTACCTGACTGGACACAAATATAGGGCGAAGCCCCACATCAATTTTTTTTTCATTATTTCATGAAATAATTTGTCCAATGATCTCAGCTCACCTCATGCACGTCACTGACAGCGTGGGAAAATTCTCCTGCGCTCAGCGCTACAGCGTGAGAATTCTCCCACGCTGTCAGTGACGTGCATGAGGTGAGCTCATTCATGTCCAATGAACTCAGCTGACCTCATGCACGTCACTGACAGCGTGGGAGAATTCTCACGCTGAAGTGCTGAGTGCAGGAGAATTCTCCCACGCTGTCAGTGACGGGCATGAGGTGCGCCGAGTTCATTGGACATGAACTCGTCTCATCTTTATGCCGTCACAGCCAGACACTGCAGAGCGCAAGCATGCCTGCGCTTCTCAGTGTCTGCGGGATGACAGGCTGGATGGAAGCGTTCTGCTGCGGTCCAGCCTGTTATCTCGATGTAGCAGAGCTGAAGCTGTCCTGGGAACCATGGAAAGGTAAGGATGAGGTTGCTTTATTATTTTTCTTTTATTGCAGGAGATCGTTGGCTTCAGCTGGAATGGGCGTGATGGTAAGTATGGTTTAATTTAGAACAATAAAGAATTGTGTCTTTATTTCAATTAAAGGACTTTATTCTGGGTGTTTGTGTTGTTTTTTTAACTTTGACTATGGGGTTAGTAATGGGGGTGTCTTATAGACGCCTCTCCATTACTAACCTGGGCTTGATGTCAGCTGGCATTATAAGCTGACATCAACCCCAACCCTATTACCCCCTGCCACCGCACCAGGGCAGCGTGGAAGAGCGAGGCTAAGTGCCAGAATTGGCGCATCCTATGGATGCGCCATTTCTGGGGCGGCTGAGGGCTGGTGTTTCTAGCCTTGGAGGGGGCCAATATTCATGGCTCCCTTCCTGGGCTATTAATATCAGCCCCCAGCTGTCTGCCTAGCCTTTGCTAGCTATTAAATTAGGGGGGACCCCACGTCATTTTTTTGGGGGGTCCCCCATTTTAATAGCTAGTAAAGGCTAGGTATTCAGCTGGGGGCTGATATTAGTAGTCTGGGAAGCTCCGTGGGTATTACCCCCTTCCCAGGCTTCAAACATCTGCCCCAGCTGTCTGCTTAACCTCCGCTAGAGACTAAAATTACGGGGAACCCCACGCCAATATTTTTTAATAATAAATCCTTTATTTTAATACTAAATGACAAGTACAGTAACCAACACTGTCACTGTACTTATTATATATGTGACTGACATGTTTCTATCTATCTAATCTATGTGTGAAGCTCTATTCTGTCTGTTATAAATTGTCGGGTACAGATGCTGAATTGCCGGCCGGCTTTTTTAAAGAGACGGTGCATGAAAACACTATTATTTTTTTTAATAAATCCTTTGCAGTAAATGACAAGTACAGTAAGCAACACTGTCACAGTACTTCATATATATGTGACTGACATGTTTCTATCTATCTAATCTATGTGTGAAGCTCTATTCTGTCTGTTATAAATTGTCGGGTACCGCTGCTGAATTGCCGGCCGGCTTTTTTAAAGAGACGGTGCACGAAAACACTATTATATTTTTTAATAAATCCTTTACACTAAATGATAAGTACAGTAAGCAACACTGTCACTGTACTTCATATATATGTGGCTGACATGTTTCTATCTATCTAATCTATGTGTGATTCTCTATTCCTTCTATTCTAAATTGTCGGGTACAGATGCTGAATTGCCGGCCGGCTTTTTTAAAGAGACGGTGCATGAAAACACTATTATTTTTTTTGATAAATCCTTTACACTAAATGACAAGTACAGTAAGCAACACTGTCACTGTGCTTCTTATATGTGTGACTGACATGTTTCTATCTATCTAATCTATGTGTGATTCTCTATTCTTTCTGTTCTAAATCGTCGGGTACCGGTGTATGCCGCTGCTGAATTGCCGGCTTTTCATGTTTCACTGTGAGCACTGTTCCCATCGATTTGGGCAATCACTGTAATGCCACAACCACCATGGCTGTGGCATTACAGTGAGTGGCAGACAATCCCTGCATGATTGGTGCTCTAAAAAGCGCCAGACATGCAGGACACGCTTTTGGTGCACGAACAGTTATCGAACATAACCTCGAACAGCCGAATTTTTTGCAAATCGTTCGGGTTCTTCGAACAACTCGAACACCGCCCAAAACAGCTCGAATTTGAGATTGGCGAACAGTTCTAGTCGAACACCGCTCATCTCTAATCCCCTCTCGCCTTCAAGTTCACCTCAAAAGATTCCGCTCAGAAGATGATAGTGAAAATTCACCACCTGCACCACCTCCCAAAAAAATGATGTGTAATTCTTGCTCTTTGCTCTGCAAGTGTAATTTTTCAGGGGAAACTTCAGGATCTAATTCTGATTGAATATGTGTTTAATAGTACTTAAGGTACCTTAAAATTAAGTTTGTTTCCATAAATTTTCTTTGCAGAGTTTTTTGAGAGTCGAACTGGGGACTATTTGGTGGGAGTTTTGAAATGTTTGTATTTCAGAGTTATTAGTTTTATGTTAAGTAAATGTTTTTTTTTTGCACCTGATTATGTGTAGTCTCTTTTATTACATCCCTATGAAGGTCACTGATCACTTTTAGAGCACTGTAATTGCAAACATTAGATATTATAGGTATTTTTCTAGCCTGCGCCAGACAGTCACATTGTATGTGAACTCGTTAGAACCGATATTGTATGTGACGGAGGGTTAAGAAGGCTGTCCCACATTATTAAGCAGCCTACATTTTCTGCCAAAATGGGAAAGAAAAAGGATGTGTCAGCTGCTGAGAAGCAACAAATTGTGGAGTGTTTAGGTCAAGGCATGACTACAATCAACATTATGCGATGATCAGGATGAAGTGTCTTGTCAATCAAGAAGTATGTAGCTGATTCACAGTACACACGTGTGCATGCTGATAAGGGAAAATTGAGGACTCTTTCCTACAGGCAATTATGTCAGGTTAAAAGAGCAGCAGCAAAAAAGCCTTGTCAAAGCAGCAGAAAAGTTTTTGAAGCTGCTGGTGCCTCCAACGTCCCGCGAACAACAAGATGCAGGGTCCTTCAGAGGTTTGCAGCTGTGCATAAGCCATCCTGTCGACCTCCTCTATCCACTTCACACAAGCAGAAATGGCTCCAGTGGGCCAAACAATACATGAAGACTGACTTCAAAACTGTTTTGTTCACGGATGAGTGCCGTGCAACGCTCGATGGTCCAGATGGATGGAATGGAGGATGGATGGTTGATGGACAGCCCATGCAAACACGGCTACAGCGCCAACAAGGAGGAGGTGGAGTAATGTTTTGGGCTGGAATCATGGGGAGAGAGAGTGTCGGCCCCTTTAGGATCCCTGAAGGGGTAAAGATGAACTCCATAATGTATGTAGAGTTTCCCAAACAGCACTTACTGCCATGGTTCAAGAAGAAGAACCGTGTATTCCACAGCAAGATCATTTTCATGCATGATAATGCACCGTCTCATGATGCACATAACACATCTGCATCTCTGGCTGATAAGGGCATAAAAGGGGATAAACTTATGGTGTGAACCAAATGCTCCCCTTACCTCTACCCCATTCAGAACCTCTGGAGCATCATCAAAAGGAGTGTCTATGATGGCGGGAGGCAGTTCACATCTAAGCAACAGCTCTGGGAGGGTATTCTGTCCTCATGCAAAACAATTGAAGCAGAAACCATCCAAAACCTGACAAATTCAATGGACGAGACAGTTCAGAAGCTCCTTTCGAACAAGGGGTCCTATGTGCAAATGTAACATCACCTAGAATAAAGTTTTGAGTTGAAAACTGTTTGATTTCAGTTTCTAATAACCTGCTAATGCTTATAATTTCAAAAATGACCATTTTTTTGGTCTTTATTAAAATGAAAAGGTTGATCGAAGAGTGTGGGGTGTCTAAGAGTGTGGCAACCCAGTAGTCAGGATTACTTCGAATTCTGAGAATCTGAGGGTCATGTTGCAGGTAGTGCAGCAAGAAGGGACTCATGTGTCTTGCGCATCTAGGAGCCCCAAAATTATTTTCCGTGCTAGATGCAGCTAAAAATTATTATTAATTTTAAATCTGGTGGAGCTTAGTATAGATGGCCTAATAGAATCAGTACTGCACACTGCTAGAAAGCCCAAATTATTTTCCAGCCAAGATACAGATAAACATGATTAGTAATTTGAAAGCTTAAAACGGTTGGTGAGGTGATTTTATCAAATCATCAAGCTTTTACTCTCCCCAGGATGACACAGGGGTAGAAAAGTCGTTTCGGATCCATGATTTGTTCATCTTTATGAACGTGAGTCTGTCTACATTATCAGTGGAGAGCCACGTGCGCTTATCTGTCAGCACACCACCAGCAGCGCTGAACACACGTTCAGACAGAACGCTGGCTGCAGGGCATGACAAGATCTCCAAGGTGTAAGTGGCGAGCTCGGGCCATTTATCCCGATTGGAAGCCCAAAAAGAGCAAGAGTCCAGTGACACAGTCATGGCTTCAATGTTTACTTGGAGATACTCCTATACCATCGTCTCTAGGCGTTGACTATGTGTCAGACTTCTTGTCTCCTGTGGCCTTGCAAAGGATGGGCTAAAAAAGTGGTGAAATGATTCCGCAAAATTGATGTTACCAGCAGATACTGTGTTTCTGTTACGGTTTGAGTGCTGAATACTCGATGGTCCCACAGTTGGCAAGTTGGAACTGTGAGATTCACTACGTGCACCACTGGTGTTTTGTGGAAAAGCACACGTAAGATTCTGCAACAGTCTCTGCTGATACTCCTGCATGCGTGCATCCCTTTCTATGGCAGGAATAATTTCTGCAAATTTACTTTTGTACCGGGGATCTAACAGTGTGGCAACCCAGTAGTCAGGATTATTTCTAATTCTCACAATTCGAGGGTCATGTTGCAGGTAGTGCAGCAAGAAGGCACTCATGTGTCTTGCGCATCCAGGAGCACCAAGTCCCTGTTGTATGGGTGGCGAGGTAACAATCATGATTCCTTCCTCTGTCCTCTCCCCCCAACCTCGCACAACAGAAATGTGATCAAGGTCTCCCTCATCTGATGAGTCTTCCATCAGTTCGTCCTCCACTTCTTCCTGGGCTCCGGCACCTTCCTCACTAGTTTGGCTTCTACCATGCGCCCTGGTAAAACCATCTCCCCCACCCTCACATGCCAACCGCTTTGGTGCTGCCGACCGTCTAGACCTTGCAGATATTAACCCATCCGCATACAACTCCTCTTCCTCTACTTCCTCCACCTCCTCTTTTGCCACCACCTGACTCCGAATTCTGTTTAACATGTGCTCCAGCATGTAAATCACCGGAATAGTCATGCTGAGAATGGCATCGTCAGCACTAAACATCTTCGTCGCCATTTCAAAACTGTGCAGAAGGGTGCATAGGTCCCTGATCTGAGACCACTCCTCCAGCGTGATTTGCCCCACATCTGGATCTCGTTGGCCCAGGCTATATGTCAGAACGTATTGCACCAGGGCTTGTCGGTGCTGCCACAGTCGCTGCAACATGTGCAGATTTGAATTCCACTGGATAGGCACATCGCAATTTAGCAGGTGAAGTGGCAGGCCCAACGACTTCTGTAGAGATGTAAGTCGCTGAGCTGCGGGATGCGAACGGCGGAAGTGAGCACACAGTGACCGTGACCTCTGCTGAAGGCCATCTAGTCCGGGATAGTGGGCGAAAAATTTCTGGACAACCAAGTTCAACACGTGAGCCATACAAGGCACGTGTGTGACATTGCCCCAGCGAAGGGCTGCAACCAGGTTTGCAGCATTGTCGCACACGGCCTTCCCTGGTTTCAGGTCCAGTGGAGACAACCATTCATGAAATTGGTTCTCCAGAGCTGACCACAACTCCTCAGCTGTGTGACTCACATTTCCCAGACATTTCAAAGTAAAAACCGCTTGATGACGTTGAGCCCTGCTGCCAGCATAGTAAGGAGGTGTGCAGGATCCCTTCTGCGCAGTTAGAAAGCTTGTGGCATGACCAGACAGGCTTTGGGTGCAGGTGGAGGACCGAGAGGAGGTTGAGGAGGCAGAAGCAGTGGAGGAACTTTGAGATAAAGAGGATTGACGCACAACTCGTGGGGACGGCAAGACTTGGACAGCAGCCCCTTGTCCTGCTGTCACCATAGTTACCCAGTGCCCAGTCAGCGACATGTAACGCCCCTGTCCATGCCTACTCGTCCAAGTGTCTGTGGAGAAATGCACCCTGTCACACACAGAGTTTCTCAAAGAAGCGGTGATGTTATGTGCGACATGCTGGTGGAGCGCAGGCACACCTTTCTTTGAGAAGTAGTGTCGACTGGGCATCTGGTACTGGGGCACTGCGACGGACATAAGGTCTCAAAAATCCTCTGTGTCCACCAGGCGGAAAGGAAGCATTTCTGTAGCCAAGAGCTTACAGATGGTGAAATTCAACCTCTTAGCTTTCTCATGGCTAGGAGGAAATGGTCTTTTACTTGTCCACATCTGAGGGACTGAGGGCTGGCTGTTGTGCTTAGACGGGGTTGAGAAGGGTCTCCCCAGAAAACTGCCGGCCTGTGAGGAAGATGCAGGCGGACATGTTAGGTTGCCTTGATCCAAAGGTTGTGCTATCGATGTCGGACAGCGCTGAACACCAGCTGGTGTTTCCACCTTCAAAGAAAATGATGACCTGCCAATCATGCTGGCTGTTGCGGGTAAAGAGGTGGCAGGTCTGCTTCCCAAAACAGGTGTGACTGCTGTCTCCCCAGTCACAGAGGATGAAGAGGCCGTGGATGCACAAGATATGGCAGATGGCGGTTGGCCCGGCCGGCCAGGCCGCATTGTAGCACAGTGAGCTTCCCACTGAAACTTATGCTTCATGTCCATGTGCCGGTTCATGCATGAAGTACTCAAACTATGTATTTTTTGGCTTCTACTTAGCTTTTGCTGACAAATGTTACAGATAACACGAGTTGGGTCATCTTTATCGATCTGAAAAAATCCCCAGGCTATGCAAGCCTTAGCACCCATGTGACCTGAAGAGCCACCACGACTTGTGGTCAGAGGCAGAGTTGTGTTTGAGGATGCAGTTGTTGACGTGCTTCCAGTACTATGTCTCTGTACAGGAAGGCGCAACCTGACCTCGTCGTCGCTAGCATCTTCCTCCACCTCCTCTGCTGACCTCATCGACTGGCTGACTGTGGGTTGACAGTAAGTTGGATCTCCAACCTCATCATCATCACCTTGTGTGTTATCACGCCCGTCGTCCTCAGAGCTAGAGATGAGCGTTGTTCTACTCGAACTGTTCGCCAATCTCAAATTCGAGCTGTTTTGGGCGGTGTTCGAGCCGTTCGGCGAACACGAACGATTTGAGAAAAATTCGGCTGTTCGAGGTTATGTTCGATAACTGTTCGTGCACCAAAATCATAACTGGATTTTTTCTCAGTAATGATGAAAATTAATGTTAATACGCAGTTTGAGTGTACAGCGGGGTGGGGGGAGGGGCAGGGGATGGATCTCTGCAGGAATAATGAAGATCTCCATTTTTTTTTCTCTTTCCCGCATTTGCAGTGGGGAGGTGCAGTCTGTCAGCCTATCAGCAGCGCACACACGGAGCGAACTGCTGTTTTTCACACAAGCAAGGGCATCTGTCATTGGCAGTGTATGTCACATGTCCTTGCCCTATAAGACCAAGCCATTTTCCCCGTCGCCACCATTTTCTCACTGCTGCAGCTGCGTGTTAGACGGCACCGCTGTTGCTGTGTGCACTATACCTTGTTAATTTCAAGCCAATTTTCACACAAATCTACAGATAGCTTGGGAGTAGGGAATAGTTGTGATTGCAGTCCTTTTAAGGACTAGGTTACAGCATTTCCTACGACTTTTATCAGGCAGGTCTGTGCTCTTAAATAGATAGATTGTGGGAGTAAAGACTAATTGTAATTGCAGTCCTTTTCAGGACTAGGTTACATCAGTTCCTATCAGTTTTTACCAGGCAGGTCTGTGCCAGTGTTGTGCAAGTTTTTTTCACAGCATTTGGCTGAATCTAGCAAAGCTAATCCTTTTTGGCCTATTGCAGAGTGTGTTAGTCAGTGGAGTAGCCTATCTGTGTTGCAAGATATACCACCTGTGTATAGAATACCAATTTTTTTACTGCACCTAGTGAAGTAAAATCTTTTGGGCATAGCATCATTCTATTTGTCCATCTATACTGACCTCCATCAGGTTGCAAATTGAATATAATTTTTTTTTGCATCTAGCTCTGAAAAAATATTTGGGCTTCTAGCAGTGTGTGTGACTTGTTCTATTAGTCCATCTATACTGACCTCCATCAGGTTGCAAATTAAAAATAATTTTTATCTGCATCTAGCTCTGAAAAAATATTTGGCCTTCTAGCAGTGTGTGGGACTTTCTCTATTAGTCCATCTATACTGACCTCCATCAGGTTGCAAATTGAAAATAATTTTTATCTCCATCTACCTCTGAAAAAATATTTGGGCTTCTAGCCGCTTGTATACTTTTTTTTGATCAAAAATAGATCACTAAGTACCCTATATTTATTATGCAACTTTGCTTTACATTTATATATAATGATGGTAGGGTATGAGATATATTTTTGTCTTTTGTAGGTTTTGCTTCTTTTTGCTAGTGTGAACATGCTCCTATTTCTTGCATGTCTACCATCTTAGACCTCAGTTCACATTGCTTGGTTTTTTGTCTTGTTTGCATTTTGTGCAATTTAAGGGTGTGGCATCCCCTTTGTTGAGCTGATTGGTATATATGTAGCTTACCACGGGCCTAGTTGGTCTGGAGTTGGGACCCGGTCCTATTTGTCTACCCTTTTATATGCATTACTTCAACTTTGATATACAGTAAGGTTTTTAATATAGGCAGTATAGGTACCGTCCAAATTTAGGGTCACCTTGCCGCTGGTGGGACGGCTTGTATACTTTTTTTGATCAAAAATAGTTCACTAAGTACCCTATATTTATTATGCAACTTTGCTTTACATTTATATATAATGATGGTAGGGTATGAGATATATTTTTGTCTTTTGTAGGTTTTGCTTCTTTTTGCTAGTGTGAACATGCTCCTATTTCTTGCATGTCTACCATCTTAGACCTCAGTTCACATTGCTTGGTTTTTTGTGTGTGGGACTTGTTCTATTAGTCCATCTATACTGACCTCCATCAGGTTGCAAACTGAATATAATTTTTTTCTGCATCTAGCTCTGAAAAAATATTTGGCCTTCTAGTAGTGTGTGGGACTTTCTCTATTAGTCCATCTATACTGACCTCCATCAGGTTGCAAATTAAAAATAATTTTTATCTGCATCTACCTCTGAAAAAATATTTGGGCTTCTAGCTGTGTGTGGGACTTGTTCTATTAGTCCATCTATACTGACCTCCATCAGGTTGCAAACTGAATATAATTTTTTTCTGCATCTAGCTCTGAAAAAATATTTGGCCTTCTAGTAGTGTGTGGGACTTTCTCTATTAGTCCATCTATACTGACCTCCATCAGTTTGCAAATTAAAAATAATTTTTATCTGCATCTACCTCTGAAAAAATATTTGGGCTTCTAGCTGTGTGTGGGACTTTTTCTATTAGTCCATCTATACTGACCTCCATCAGGTTGCAAACTGAATATAATTTTTTTCTGCATCTATCGCTGAAAAAATATTTGGCCTTCTAGCAGTGTGTGGGACTTTCTCTATTAGTCCATCTATACTGACCTCCATCAGGTTGCAAATTAAAAATATTTTTTTTTCTGCATCTACCTCTGAAAAAATATTGGGCTTCTAGCTGTGTGTGGGACTTGTTCTATTAATCCATCTACACAGACCTCCATCAGGTTGCAAACTGAATATATTTTTTTTCTGCATCTACCTCTGAAAAAATATTTGGGCTTCTAGCTGTGTGTGGGACTTGTTCTATTAGTCCATCTATACTGACCTCCATCAGGTTGCAAATTAAAAATATTTTTTTTTCTGCATCTACCTCTGAAAAAATATTGGGCTTCTAGCTGTGTGTGGGACTTGTTCTATTAATCTACCTATACAGACATCCATCAGGTTGCAAACTGAATATAATTTTTTTCTGCATCTACCTCTGAAAAAATATTTGGGCTTCTAGCTGTGTGTGGGACTTGTTCTATTAGTCCATCTATACTGACCTCCATCAGGTTGCAAACTGAATATAATTTTTTTCTGCATCTAGCTCTGAAAAAATATTTGGCCTTCTAGCAGTGTGTGGGACTTGTTCTATTAGTCCACCTATACTGACCTCCATCAGGTTGCAAATTCAAAATAATTTTTTGTCTGCATCTAGCTCTGAAAAAATATTTGGCCTTCTAGCAGTGTGTGGGACTTTCTCTATTAGTCCATCTATACTGACCTCCATCAGGTTGCAAACTGAATATATTTTTTTTCTGCATCTACCTCTGAAAAAATATTTGGGCTTCTAGCTGTGTGTGGGACTTGTTCTATTAGTCCATCTATACTGACCTCCATCAGGTTGCAAATCGAATATAATTTTTTTCTCCATCTAACCCAGCCAATAGTTTTGGCCTAATACCACAGTTTGGCCACTCAGCTCTGCTCGGTTCCCATCCATTGTTTTTTTGTGCAAACAACTCCAGAGTTGTGAATTAGTTAACCACCAAAATGAGTGGAAAAAGGCCTGCTGCTGGTGGAAAGGGGAATAGGCGTGTTGGGAAGGGGAAAAAAGGTTGTGTCTGTGGGGTAGGTGTTAAAGCAACAGTAACATCTGCAGAAGAAAGACCATCTTCCAGCCAAACTAAAATGTCTACTTCTTTTAGCGGACAATGTGATAAGATCCCTTTCTTACGGCCACGCCAATCGCTACAAACTCCAGATGAGGCACAAAAACAGCAGGTGCTTCAACGGATATCAAGTGCTCCTTTAAGTGGGCTCTCCTCCACATCAACTTCAACATCACAAATACTCCAGTCCTCAAAGGTGTCAGCCCAATCGCACTTGCTTACTCACAGCTCCCAAATCTCCAGCTGCCCGTCTGAGTATGAGGTAGAACAGATGGTTGAGTCTGCAGAGCTGTTTACTCATACTATAGCCTGGGAATCAGAGGTCGACTCCAGCGCTTCTGTGAATCCAGACGAGGAAATGATCTGCACTGATGCCCAGAATCTTTATGAGTCGGATCCAGGACCAGACGCAGAAGGTTCTGACCATAATGTAGACCCTCATTCCCAAACTGTAACTCCTGTTGGTGGAGACAATGAGGAAGATGATGATGAGACTCAAATACCTGATTGGAGCGACAACTTTAGTTTTTTGTCAGGGCAGGAACAGGTTGGCTCTGAGGACGACGGGTGTGATAATGCACAGGGTGATGATGATGAGGTTGGAGATCCCACTTACTGTCAACCCACAGTCAGCCAAGAGATGAGGTCAGCAGAGGAGGTGGAGGAAGATGCTAGTGACGACGAGGTCAGGTTGCGCCTTCCTGGACAGAGACGTAGTACTGCAAGCACGTCAACAACTGCATCCTCAAACACAACTCTGCCTCTCACCACAAGTCGTGGTGGCTCTTCAGGTCGCATGGGTGCTAAGCCTTGCATAGCCTGGGCATTTTTTCAGATCGATAAAGATGACCCAACTCGTGTTATCTGTAACATCTGTCAGCAAAAGCTAAGTAGAGGCCAAAAAATACATAGTTTGAGTACTTCATGCATGAACCGGCACATGGACATGAAGCATAAGTTGCAGTGGGAAGCTCAGTGTGCTACAATGCGGCCTAGCCGGCCGGGCCAACCACCGTCTGTCATATCTTGTGCATCCGCGGCCTCTTCATCCTCTGTGACTGGGGGGAAAGCAGTCACACCTGTTTTGGGGCGTAGACCTGCCACCTCTTTACCCGCAACAGCCAGCGTGATTCGCAGGTCATCATTTTCTTTGGAGGTGGTAACACCTGCTGGTGTTGAGCGCTGTCCGACATCGATAGCACCATCTTTGGATCAAGGCAACCTAACATGTCCGCCTGCATCTTCCTCACAGACCGGCAGTTTGCCGGGGACACCCTTATCAACCCCGTCTAAGCACAATAGCCAGCCCTCGGTCCCTCAGATGTGGACAAGTAAAAGACCATTTTCTCCTAGCCATGAGAAAGCTAAGAGGTTGAATTTCACCATCTGCAAGCTCTTGGCTACAGAAATGCTGCCTTTTCGCCTGGTGGACACAGAGGATTTTCGAGACCTTATGTCCGTCGCAGTGCCCCAGTACCAGATGCCCAGTCGGCACTACTTCTCAAAGAAAGGTGTGCCTGAGCTCCACCAGCATGTCGCACACAACATCACCGCTTCTTTGAGAAACTCTGTGTGTGACAGGGTGCATTTCACCACAGACACTTGGACGAGTAGGCATGGACAGGGGCGTTACATGTCGCTGACTGGGCACTGGGTAACTATGGTGACAGCAGGACAAGGGGCTGCTGTCCAAGTCTTGCCGTCCCCACGAGTTGTGCGTCAATCCTCTTTATGTCAAAGTTCCTCCACTGCTTCTGCCTCCTCCACCTCCTCTCGGTCTTCCACCTGCACCCAAAGCCTGTCTGGTCATGCCACAAGCTTTCTAACTGCGCAGAAGGGATCCTGCACACCTCTTTACTATGCTGGCAGCAGGGCTCAACGTCATCAGGCGGTTTTTACTTTGAAATGTCTGGGAAATGTGAGTCACACAGCTGAGGAGTTGTGGTCAGCTCTGGAGAACCAATTTCATGAATGGTTGTCTCCACTGGACCTGAAACCAGGGAAGGCCGTGTGCGACAATGCTGCAAACCTGGGTGTGGTCCTTCGCCGGGGCAATGTCACACACGTGCCTTGTATGGCTCACGTAATGAACCTGGTTGTCCAGCAATTTTTAGCCCACTATCCCAGACTAGATGGCCTTCTGCAGAGGGCACGGTCGCTGTGTATTCACTTCCGCCGTTCGCATCCCGCAGCTCAGCGACTTACATCTCTACAGAAGTCGTTGGGCCTGCCACTTCACCGGCTAAAATGCGATGTGCCTACCCGGTGGAATTCAACTCTGCACATGTTGCAGCGACTGCGGCAGCACCGACAAGCCCTGGTGCAATACGTTCTGACGTATAGCCTGGGCCAACGAGATCCAGAGGTGGGGCAAATCACTCTGGAGGAGTGGTCTCAGATCAGGGACCTATGCACCCTTCTGCACAGTTTTGAAATGGCGACGAAGATGTTTAGTGCTGACGATGCCATTATCAGCATGACTCTTCCGGTGATTTACATGCTGGAGCACATGTTAAACAGAATTCGCAGTCAGGTGGTGGCACAAGAGGAGGTGGAGAAAGTAGAGGAGGAGGATTTGTATGCGGAAGGGCTAACATCTGCAAGGTCCAGACGGTCGGCAGCACCAAGGCGGCAGGCATGTGAGGGTGGGGGAGATGGTTATACCAGGGCGCATGGAAGCAGCCAAACTAGTGAGGAAGGTGCAGGAGCCCAGGAAGAAGTGAAGGACGAACTGATGGAAGACTCATCAGATGAGGGAGACCTTGATCACATTTCTGTTGTGCGAGTTTGGGGGGAGAGGACAGAGGAAGGAAGCATGATTGTTACCTCGCCACCAACACAACAGGGACTTGGTGCTCCTGGATGCGCAACACACATGAGTGCCTTCTTGCTGCACTACCTGCAACATGACCCTCGAATTGTGAGAATTAGAAATAATCCTGACTACTGGGTTGCCACACTGTTAGATCCCCGGTACAAAAGTAAATTTGCCGAAATTATTCCTGCCATAGAAAGGGATGCACGCATGCAGGAGTATCAGCAGAGACTGTTGCAGAATCTTACATGTGCTTTTCCACAAAACACCAGTGGTGCACGTAGTGAATCTCACAGTTCCAACTTGCCAACCGTGGGACCGTCAAGTGTTCAGCACTCAAACCGTAACAGAACCACAGTATCTGCTGGTAACATCAATTTTGCAGAATCATTTCACCACTTTTTTAGCCCATCCTTTGCAAGGCCACAGGAGACAAGAAGTCTGACACATAGTCAACGCCTAGAGACGATGGTACAGGAGTATCTCCAAGTAAACATTGAAGCCATGACTGTGTCACTGGACCCTTGCTCTTTTAGGGCTTCCAATCTGTATAAATGGCCGGAGCTAGCCACTTACGCCTTGGAGATCTTGTCATGCCCCGCAGCCAGCGTTCTGTCTGAACGTGTGTTCAGAGCTGCTGGTGGTGTGCTGACAGATAAGCGCACGCGGCTCTCCACTGATAATGTAGACAGACTCACGTTCATAAAGATGAACAAATCATGGATCCGAAATGACTTTTCTACCCCTGTGTCATCCTGGGGAGAGTAAAAGCTTGATGATTGGTTAAAATCACCCTACCAACCGTTTTAAGCTTTCAAATTACTAATCATGTTTATCTGTATCTTGGCTGGAAAATAATTTGGGCTTTGTAGCAGTGTGCAGCACTGATTCTATTAGGCCATCTATAATAAGCTCCACCAGATTTAAAATTACTAATCATGTTTATCTGTATCTTGGCTGGAAAATAATTTGGGCTTTGTAGCAGTGTGCAGCACTGATCCTATTAGGCCATCTATACTAAGCTCCACCAGATTTAAAATTAATAATAATTTTTAGCTGCATCTAGCCCGGAAAATAATTTTGGGGCTCCGAGATGCGCAAGACACATAAGTGCCTTCTTGCTGCACTACCTGCAACATGACCCTCATATTGTCAGAATTCGAAGTAATCATGACTACTGGGTTGCCACACTCTTAGATCCCCCAAACTTTTCGATCAACCTTTTCATTTTAATAAAGACCAAAAAAATGGTCATTTTTGAAATTATAAGCATTAGCAGGTTATTATAAACTGAAATCAAACAGTTTTCAACTCAAAACTTTATTCTAGGTGATGTTACATTTTCACATAGGACCCCTTGTTCGAAAGGAGCTTCTGAACTCTCTCGTCCATTGAATTTGTCAGGATTTGGATGGTTTCTGCTTCAATTGTTTTGCATGAGGACAGAATACCCTCCCAGAGGTGTTGCTTAGATGTGAACTGCCTCCCGCCATCATAGACACTCCTTTTGATGATGCTCCAGAGGTTCTGAATGGGGTAGAGGTCAGGGGAGCATGGGGGTCACACCATAAGTTTGTCCCCTTTTATGCCCATATCAGCCAGAGATGCAGATGTTTTATGTGCAGCATGAGATGGTGCATTATCATGCAAAAAAATGATCTTGCTGTGAAATACACGGTTCTTCTTCTTGAACCATGGCAGGAAGTGCTGTTTGAGAAAATCCACATACATTATGGAGTTCATCTTTAGCGCCTTCAGGGATCCTAAAGGGGCCGACAATCTCTCTCCCCATGATTCCAGCCCAAAACATTACTCCACCTCCTCCTTGTTGGCGCTGTAGCCGTGTTTGCGTGGGGTGTCCATCAACCAGCCATCCTCCACTCCATCCATCTGGACCATCGAGCGCTGCACGGCACTCATCCGTGAACAAAACAGTTTTGAAATCAGTCTTCATGTAATGTTTAGCCCACTGGAGCCGTTTCTGCTTGTGTGAAGTGGATAGAGGAGGTCGACAGGATGGCGTATGCACAGCTGCAAACCTCTGAAGGACCCTGCATCTTGTTGTTCGGGGGACGTTGGAGGCACCAGCAGCTTCAAAAACTTGTCTGCTGCTATGACAAGGCTTTTTTGCCGCTGCTCTTTTAACCTGACGTAATTGCCTGTAGGAAAGAGTACTCAATTTGCCCTTATCAGCACGCACACGTGTGTACTGTGAATCAGCTACATACTTCTTGATTGCCAAGACACTTCATCCTGATCATCGCACAATGTTGATTGTAGTCATGCCTTGACCTAAACACTCCATAATTTGTTGCTTCGAAGCAGCCGACACATCCTTTTTCTTTCCCATTTTGGCAGAAAATGTAGGCTGCTTAATAATGTGAGACAGCCTTCTTAAGTAGTCTTGCCTTTCATTGGACACACCTGCCAAACTAATTAGCACAGGTGTCTGCAATTGCTTACAGTGATATAAAGAGCCCTGACACACATCACCATCAATGAGTTTAACTGACAAACAAACAAATTCTTCCCTTATCACTCCTAAACACTTTTTGCATAATAATTTGGAACACAGTGTACATGTGCTTTTCCACAAAACACCAGTGGTTCACGTAGTGAATCTTACAGTTCTAACTTGCCAACCATGGTGTGTATGGAGTTGTTCAATAAAGTGCCCAAAATTAAGATAACATAGATGGGAGAGGTCTCTATGAATAGGAATTCCTAAGTATTTGATACCCTGTGAGGGCCAGGCAAAGGGAAAGTTGGACTGGATGGAATCCTATATGGATTTGGGGAGGGAGACATCGAGGGCCTCAGACTTCGCTGCATTGATTTTAAAATTTTACCATGTAACAAAGTGATCTATTTCAGCCATAACAGCATGGATGGATATATGTGATTGAGTGATATATACTAGGACATCATCAGCAAATAGAGAGCACTTGTACTCGGTGCCTCCCACCTCAATCCACCTAATATTGGGGTTATGGCGAATTGATGAGAGCAGGTGCTCCGTCACTAGGATGTATAAGAGAGGGGACAGAGGACATCCCTGCCTTGTCCCATTGGTGATTGTGAAAGGTGATGAAAATGTTCTGATGCACCCCCTGGGCCTTGGGACACCCGGAGACGGACCCTTTTTGGTGGATGCTGGTGGTTGTAGTCTTCGTGGCGGCGACCCTGTTCCGGGGCTCAGGGTGGTCAAACCAGTGGCGGAACTATTTATGTGGTTTTGATGTTTAAATGTCCGACTACGCCACCCGTGGATTGCGGTCAGAGTGAACCGCCGCTGCAGGGCAGACCGCTGAGGCTGGTGTTGTGGGTGCAGCAGAGCGTAGCATAACTTCCCACGGGAGGAGTATAGCCTCAGGGCAGTGTATGCGGAGGATAGGGGTGATGGTGCAGGGCAGCAGCAGTAACGACACGGAGTCAGTGATGCAGTCCAGGGCCTTTACTCACAGTTCTTATTATCCAGACCACGTCTGCAGGTAACAGCTGCCCACGTCGTACTGTGCTCACCAGGTGAGGGGCTCAGACAACTCCCAGATAACTTTGGAGCGCTTCACAGGACCCCCTTTGTGTGTCCTTTGTCTGGCCTTTCTTACCAACCCTTCTGTCCGGCTGCCTCGGGCCTCCTCTTGGTAAACTTGGTAAACTTGGCGCCAGTTTCCCTGACCCTATGTGGTGCCTTCCTAGCGGGTGTAGCGAGGGGCTACGCCACATAAAATGTCAGAGCCTCCGGTTTCTAGCTGAGGGTCGTTTCCTGCCTCCACTAGTTTCGGGGACCGGTCTCCCCCTTTGGCCTGACCCCTCCACGCAGGTGGATTCGGGCGTGCGGTGGCGACTCACCCGTCCGCACCCCTGGGATCCCTTCATTCCTCATTCCTGGAGCCTTCTCCGCTCCTCTTCCTTCCTTCCCCCTCTTCCAGGCCTGGGCCTCTGTTACTAGGCCCGCCTCTGGAGCAGAGCTCTTGCAGAGCCCCTGCTCCCTGCCACTTCTGCTCAGACTTCTCTGCACTGAACTAAGATGGTGCCCACCTTTTATACTCCCTTCTCAATGCACCCAGGAACTGCTTCCTCCCTGCTCCTGCACTACAGGGTTCCCCTTCCTCAGTGTTCCCTCCCCCCACTCCAGCCAGGGACAGGGACTGTCGTGCCCATCACAGAGGCATATTGGTCACCCTGCCCCACGGTAATGTGGTGTAATGCATGCAGGTGTCGGGTCCTGATCCACACTCCATCCTTACCTGAGAGTGAGATATCACACCTCTGGGTGAGGTGCAATACCTCTGTAGCAACCGAGCCCTCAGGGTGCTACAGTTCCATTTATCTTCAGCCTTGGTGACGTATTGTGATACAGGGCCGTGATTTTGGCTATAAAAGGGTCCCCTAGACCCCTACCCCAAGCTTTTTAAGAGAATCATATATGGCGTGCCAGGAGACTCTATGGAATGCTTTCTCAGCATCCAACGAGAGTATCTAATTACAAATTTTTAACTGCATCTAGCCCAAGAAATACTTTGTGCCTAGTAGCAGTGTCTGCTAGTCAGCGGATTATCCCGGCTGTTAAGCAAGCTACACCACCTGTAGTTTGGACACTTAATATTTTCAAAGGAAATGCTTCGGGACCACGGGATACTCAGTGAAGAGCATCAGGAGGCACCCCAAGGCATAGGGGCTGGGACTGGCAGTAGGATGCCTTGCGGTGGACAGCCGAGCTCGATCCTTATAAAAGCTTTTTAACTGCAGCAGCTTTAGTGGACGCTACTGGAGCTGGAATTACGCGTCTGCTGGCATGACACTTGCCCTCCAATAGATCCTTGTAAATGGATTTAAAGTGTATTCATTCAAATTAGAGAGACAATTTAAATTAAAAAGCTTAGAGCTGCCTCCACCACAGGGGGGCTCGCTCGACCCACCAGCGGACAGGCACCAGTATTGGGAGAGGGGGGCTGGCCGTCAGGGTTCACCGCGGCTCTGGCACAAACCCGGCGACACGGAGGAGCGGACTGAACGTGTCGGTTTCTCACTTTTTGGATTTTAGAAGGGCATGACATGCCTATATTTGTGGCTCCCCCTCCTTTTATTCCTCCACCTCTTTTCTTTTCGCATGACTATATGTACTTGTCACTTTTCCATGTGTTAGTTGTGTCTTCTGAGCAGTTTGTCAGCTTTTGGACACCTTTGAAGGTGTTTTCTATGTGTTTCTATGTGTTTTTGTTTGCCTGCCATTGGTTTTAACGGTGTTCGAAGGTGTTCGACGAACAGTTCGACGAACACTACGGGTGTTCGACGAACCGAACCGAACTCGAACACTACGGGGGTGGCTCAACACTACTCAGAGCCAACCTTTTCCTGCCCTGACAAAAAACTAAAGTTGTCACTCCAATCAGGTATTTGAGTCTCATCATCGTCTTCCTCATTGTCTCCACCAACAGGAGTTACAGCTTGGAAATGAGGGTCTACATTATGGTCAGAACCTTCTGCGTCTGGTCCTGGATCCGACTCATAAAGATTCTGGGCAACAGTGCAGATCATTTCATCGTCTGGATTCACAGAAGCTCTGGAGCCGACCTCTGATTCCCAGGTTATGAGTAAACAGCTCTGCAGACTCAACCATCTGTTCTACCCCATACTCAGACGGGCAGCTGGAGATTTGGGAGCTGTGAGGAAGCAAGTGCGATTGAGGTGACACCTCTGAGGACTGGAGTATTTGTGATGTTGAAGTTGAGGTGGAGGAGTGCCCACTTAATGGAGCACTTTATATCCGTTGAAGCACCTGCTGTTTTTGTGCCTCATCAGGTATTTGTAGCTATTGGCGTGGCCGTAAGAAAGGGAACTTATCACATTGTCCGCTAAAAGAAGTAGACATTTTAGTTTGGCTGGAAGATGGTCTTTCTTCTGCATATGTTACTGTTGCTTTAACACCTACCCCACGGACACAACATATTTTCCCCTTCCCAACGCACCTATTCCCCTTTCCACCAGCAGCAGGCCTGTTTCCTCTCATTTTGGTGGTTAACTAATTCACAACTCTGGAGTTGTTTGCACAAAAAAACAATGGATGGGAACCGAGCAGAGCTGAGTGGCCAAACTGTGGAATTAGGCCAAAAGTATTGGCTGGGTTAGATGCAGATAAAAATGATATTGAATTTGCAACCTGATGGAGGTCAGTATAGATGGACTAATAGAACAAGTCCCACACACTGCTACAAGCTGAAATATTTTTTCAGACCTAGATGTAGAAAAAAATTAGATTGAGTTTGCAACATGGTGGAGGTTAGTATAGATGGACTAATAGAACAAGTCCCACACACTGCTAGAAGCCAAAATATTTTTTCAGAGCTAGATGCAGAAAAAAATTATATTGAATTTTCAACCTGATGGAGGTCAGTATAGATGGACTAATAGAACAAGTCCCACACACTGCTACAAGCTGAAATATTTTTTCAGAGCTTGATGCAGAAAAAAATTAGATTGAATTTGCAACCTGGTGGATGTTAGTATAGATGGACTAATAGACCAAGTCCCACAAGTCCAAATATTTTTTCAGAGTTAGATGCAGAAAAAAATTATATTGAATTTGCAACCTGATGGAGGTCAGTATAGATGGACTAATAGACCAAGTCCCACACACTGCTAGAAGCCCATATATTTTTTCAGAGCTAGATGCAGATGAAAATTATTTTTAATTTGCAACCTGGTGGAGGTTAGTATAGATGGACTAACAGACCAAGTCCCACACACTGCTAGAAGCCGAAATATTTTTTCAGAGCTAGATGCAGATAAAAATTATATTGAATTTGCAACCTGATGGAGGTCAGTATAGATGGACTAATAGACCAAGTCCCACACACTGCTATAAGCCCATATATTTTTTCAGAGCTAGATGCAGATAAAAATTATTTTTAATTTGCAACCTGGTGGAGGTTAGTATAGATGGACTAATAGACCAAGTCCCACACACTGCTAGAAGCCAAAATATTTTTTCAGAGCTAGATGCAGAAAAATATTATAATGAATTTGCAACCTGTTGAAGGTTAGTATAGATGGACTAATAGAATGATGCTATGCCCAAAAAGTTTTACTTCACTAGGTGCTGTTAAAAAATTGGTATTCTATACACAGGTGGTGTAGCTTGCAACACAGATAGGCTACTACATTGACTAACACACTCTGCATTAGGCCAAAAAGGATTTGCTTTGCTAGATTTATCCAAATGCTGTGAAAAAAATTTGCACCGCACTGGCACAGACCTGCCTGGCAAAAACTGGTAGGAACTGATGTAACTTAGTCATGAAAAGGACTGCAATTACAATTAGTCTTTACTCCCAACCTATCTATTTAAGAGCACAGACCTGCCTGATAAAAGTCGTAGGAAATGATGTAACCTAGTCCTTAAAAGGACTGCAATCACAACTCTTCCCTACTCCCAAGCTATCTGTAGATTTGTGCGAAAATTGGCTTGAAATTAACAAGGTATAGCGCACACAGCAACAGCGGTGTCGTCTAACACACAGCTGCAGCAGTGAGAAAATGGTGGCGACGGGGAAAATGGCTGGGTCTTATAGGGCAAGGACATGTGACATACACTGCCAATGACACATGCCCTTGCTTGTGTGAAAAAAAGCACTTCGCTCCGTGTGTGCGCTGCTGATAGGCTGACAGATTGCACCTCCCCACTGTAAATGTGGGAAAGAGAAAAAAAAATTGAGATCTTCATTATTCCTGCAGAGATCCATCCCCTGCCCCTCCCCACTGTACACTCAAACTGCATATTAACATTAATTTTCAGCATTACTGAGAAAAAATCCAGTTATGATTTTGGTGCATGAACAGTTATCGAACATAACCTCGGACAGCCAAATTGTTTTCAAATCGTTCGTGTTCGCCGAACGGCTCGGACACCGCCCAAAACAGCTCGAATTTGAGATTGGCTAACAGTTCGAGTAGAACACCTCTCATCTCTACTGACAACATTGTTCACAGCAGTGACCTGGGCGTCAGAGAGTGCTCACTACAGAAACTGGAGCAGAAAGGGAATAAGGAGGAGAAGTGAGTATTTCATTTTTTTCTTTAAAATGTGGTGGCCATAATACTGTACAGAGTACTATTGGGAGTGCATTATATTGTATGGGGGACTATGGGGGTGCATTACACTGTATGGAGGACTATGGGCAGTGTATTATATTATATGGAGGACCATGGGGTGCATTATACTATATAGAGGACTATGGGGTTTATTATACTATATGGAGGAGTAGGGGGTGCATTTTACTATATGGAGGACTATAAGGTGCACTATACTGTATGGAAGACTATTGGGAGTGCATTATACTATATGGAGGACTATGGGGAGTGCATCATACTGATTGGAGGATTATAGGGTACAGTATACTATTCGAAGGACTATGGGACATATTATAATATATAAGGGCTTTGTGGGGGCTGTTATAATATATGGAGGTCTATGCAGAGGCCATTATAATATTTGGAGGGCTACATGGGGGCCATAATAATATTTGGTGGGTTATGTGGGATCCTTTATACTTTATAAAGGGCTCTGTGGAGTCATTATGTTGTATGCAAGCAATTATACAGTGTAAAGGTTTGTGTGGGCTGCATAATACTGTGTGGAGGGCAGTGTGGTATCCATTATACTGTTTGTAGGGCTAGTGGTGGGGGCCATTATACAGTGTGGAGAGGTGTGGGTCCATTATATTGTGTGAAGGGCTGTGCAGGGGTCACAGTTGGGGGATCATACTGTGTTGGGGTCACCATACTTTGCCAGGGAACTTGAGGTGGGGTACAGTAGGGTTATCATACTATGCGTGTAGAGGTTACTGTGGAGGAAATCACTGTGGGGGTATTAAACAGTATTTGTGTGGCACTTTTGTAAGCATTATACTTTAGGGGTGCAATGAAAGGGGAATCTAAGACTTCAGTAGAAGGAAAATTACTTAGTAAAGGCTGCAAAGTTGTGAGATATGCTCTTCTGTGACCCGGGGGCCAAATTAAAATTTCTTCTAAGGGACCCCATGATTTCAATGTACGCTCCTGCTGACAGCAATAGATTGATGTGAGTTGATCCATTAACTGATTGCTCAAAGAATCTTATTAAATTGTTACTGATGGAAAGTAGGATAATTTGCAGATGCAGTGCAACAGCACCTTTGGGTTTAAATATTAAAAAATGATTTTGCAGTTTTTCTCTAAAGAAAATTGGCCCACCGGGATTCCTTCTGTAGGATTAGAACTCTCTCAATGAAGGTAATGATTTGGTGATGCTTTATTATTCTACACCAATCATATTTTGTTTTGTGGTAGGTTGATTGATTACATGTTTATTTTATCGGAAGATAATACAGATTTATTTTTGTATTTTTGTGAACAAGAATGATATATATATGTATATGTTCTTTACACATGAAATTTAATACAAATGCGTTAACTTTCTGGATCTTAAAATCTCAATTGATGAAAATGGAAGTCTTCATACCAATATTTTCAGAAAACCAACAGCTACCAATAACCTGCTTCATTGGGAGAGTAGTCATCCTCCAGAATTAAAGGCAGGAATTCCAGTGGGCCAATATCTTAGAGCCTGACAAAATTGCTCTAAAGATTCTTACTTTCGCCAAGAGAGTCAAAACTCATTCAAACGTTTTACACCTAGGTTATACTCTAAAAAGTGTATATTAACTTGCTTTGCGTGGTGTGACTAACTGTTTTAATGGCACAAATATTAAAATTTTAAAAACTGCAAATTTTTCAAAGTTTTCATAAAAATCAGATATTTTTATAAATAAACACTAGTCTTATCAATATTAAGTACAATGTCTAATGAAAAAGAATCTTAGAATTACAGGGATATGTAGAAGCATTGCAGAGTTATTACCACATAAAGTGATATATGTCTGATTTGAAAAATCTGACCTGGTCAATAAGAAGAAAGCTGGTGATACCTTGAAGAGGTTAAAACTCATTTATTAGAAGATGAAAGCATATAGATAATTCCAAGCTTTAAATATATGTTTGGGAGACATTAATTCAGATTTAAAGGGAATTAGTCATATTAAAAAGCACTATTAATTTGCAGATATAGGGTCAATCTGCAGGTTGATAGCATTCTAAAGCCGTGTTGCCACTGCACTGAAAGCCCAGCTGCTTTAACTTTATCCCTGCTGGCAGCGCTTGGCTTTAAGTTATGGAGGCACGTCATGGCTCTAGTCATCACTCAATACACAGATAATTGTAGCATGTTCTACTGAATTGGATACTCACTGAGTCTGATCATTTTCCATACAACTGGGTACCATGTGTGGCACAAATCGGTAGCGGGTGTATGAAATGATCTTACAGGGTGAGCATAATCGGCAGATAATGGCTGTGTGTTAGGCTACGTTCACACAACAGTATTTTGGTCAGTATTTCACATTAGTATATTTATTTAGAAGCCAAAACCAGGAGAGGAACAACCAGAGAAAAATTATAATAGAAACACATGCATGACTTCCTCATTTTTAACCCACTCTGGTTTTGGCTTACAAATACTGATAATAATAACAATAATAAAAATTATTTATATTTCTATAGTGCTAACATATTCCGCAGCAATTGACATTACAGCAATTGACAAGGGGACTTGTACAGACAATTAAGACATTAAAGATACCATGAGGAGTGAGGGCCTGCTCGCAAGCTTACAATCTATGATGAAATAGGGATGGCACAAAAGGTAAATGGTAAAAAATGCTTGTATCATATGGTCCAGCCATCAATATAATATATACGGTATTCACAAAACACTGCCTGAAACGGTCACCAGCCAGTTTCTGAATAAGTACACATACAAAATGCTATTAAGTGCATGGAGGGTGTGTAAATAGATGCCAAGAGGGACAAGATTTGGAAGAAAGTTTTGGAAGCGCAAAACTGGAATAGTTATATAAGTGAGGAGCGGCGATATGCCAGTCTAAAGAAGTGCGTTTTTAGGGCACACTTAAAACTTTGGGTATAGTTAATCAAATTTTCCAGGATAGTACATTCCAGAGAATTGGTGCATCATGTGAGAAGTCTTGAAGATGGGAGTAGGAGATTCGATTATTGATGTTAGTCTTAGGTCATTAGCAAAATGGAGGGCACAAGTAGGGTGGTAGACAGAGATGAGAGAGGAGAAGTAGGATGGTGCAGAACTCTGTAAATCTTTGTGGGTGAGAGTGCTAAGTTTATATTGGATTCTGTGGAGGTTGGTAGCCAGTGCAATGGCTGGCACAAGGTAGAGGCATCGGTGTAGCGGTTGGAGAGGAATATGATCTTGGCTGCTGCATTCAGGCTGGTGTGAAATACTGATGTGAAATACTGACCAACATACTGCCATGTGAACGCAGCCTTACAGCCAGGATAGGCCTCTAACAGCCAGGATAGGCCTCTAACAACCATGAGAGGAGCAGAGCTATGTCAAACTCTGACGCTGGCATCGGGGCGTGTCTTTCATGTGTTCACAGGGCAGCTGGAAATCTGTTGAAGACCTCTGTGTCTGTCAATATGGATCTCACTTGAAACCTTTCTGTGGGCTGGGAGACTGTGATTTTTACTACATGCAGCAATACTGTGCGATAGCATTTTGTTTATAGCAAAAGTGATAAAACAATAGCAGGTTCAAGTACTCTAAGAGGACTAATAAATACAGTGAAAAGTAAATATAAAATTTTTTTAAAAAATTGCCGTATTTTTCGGACTATAAGACACAGTTTTTACCTCCAAAATTTTGGAGGAAAATGGGGGGTGCATCTTATAGTCCAAATGTTAGGGGGGTGTATATTTATGTGTGGTGTGGGGGGAGCGGTATCGGTGAAGGAGCGGGGCACAGGAGGCAGCAGCCGCCTGCTGCAGCCTACACTGTCCCCGCTGCTAAAGAAAATGAATATTCACTGCTCCCCACGCCCATGGGGCGTGGGGAGCAGTGAATATTCATGCTCCTTAATAGCGGTACACAGTGTAGCCACGCTGCAGCTCCTGCTGCTGCCGGAATCGCCTGTGCCTGCTGTTAAAGGGCACGAATATTCAACCTCTCTCCACGCCCATGGGCGTGTGGAGGGGTTGAATATTCATGCCCTTTAATGAGCGGGCACAGGAGATAGCCGGCAGCAGGAGCCGCAGCGCGGCTACACTGTGTGCCGGCTATGAAGGAGAGTGAAGTCACTGCTCCCCACGCACACAGTCCCGGCGTGGGGAGCTGTGACTTCCGGCAGCTGATCTCTCCATGTGAGCCACGCATGGCAGTGACGTCATGCGCGGCTCACATGAAGAGATCAGTGCAGGCAGACAGGACGCAGCGCTGGAGGAGAGAAGAAAGGTGAGTAGGAGTGTTTATTTTTTTTATGTGCAGCATGATGGGGATTAGGGGGACCATGCATACCAGGACAGGGATGAGGGGTGCCATACATACCAGATAAGGGATTAGGGGTGCCATGCATTACAGGACAGGGATGATGGGTGCCATGCATATCAGGATAGGGATGAGGGTGCCATGCATACCAGGATGGGGATTGCTGTGCCATGCATACCAGGATGGGGATAACTGTGCCATGCATGCCAAGATGGGGATTGCTGTGCCATGCATACCAAGATGGGGATTGCTGTGCCATGCATACCGGGATGGGGATTGCTGTGCCAGGCATACCAGGATGAGGAATGCTGTGCCATGCATACCAGGATAGGGATTAGGGGTGGCATGCAAACCAGGATAGGGATTAGGGGTGCCATGTATACCAGGATATGGATTAGGGGTGCCATGCATACCAGGATAGGCATTAGGGGTGCCATGCATACCAGGATAGGGATGAGGGGTGCCATGCATCCCAGGACAGGGATTATTGGTGCCATGTATACCAGGACAGGGATGAGGGGTGCCAGGCATACCAGGACAGGGATGAGAGGTGCCATGCATACCAGGATAGGGATGAGGGGTGCCATGCATACCAGGATAAGGATGAGGGGTGCCATGCATACCAGGATAGATGGATGCCAGGCATACCAGGATGGGGATGGGGACCACGTATAAAAGGAGGGGGGGGGCATATATACCAGGATGTGGGATATTGTCAGAATTGGGGGACATTACCCCTATACCAGTGTCAGCAGAAGACTCCCTCCCTCTTAAAAGTGCATCATGACCACATTTTTTGCTTCATTTTTTTTTTTATTTTCCTCCTCTAAAACCTAGGTGTGTCTTATAGTCCAAAAAATACAGTAAGCTGAAATCACCTCCTTTTACCTTCATTAAAAAATAAAGATAATAGTACTAAAAATAAAAATATATGGTATCACTGTGTCCAGAAAAGTCTGATCTATAAAAATATTTATTTCAATTGGTAAACAAAGTTTAAAAATTAAAAACACCAAAATTTGCATTTTTGTCACTGCAATACGGAAAAAAATGCTATCAGAAGCGATTAAAATGTTATGTCTGTCCCAAAATGGTATCAATAAAAATGCCATCTCACCGTGCAAAAATTAAGCAATCACACAGCTCTATCGACCAAAAAAATTAAAGCATTACACGGTGACGAAATCAAAAAATTGTTTTCTATCAAATTTCAGATTTTTTTCACCACTTAAATAGTAAAAAAAGCTGGACATGTTTGGTATCACTGTAATTGTACTGATGACGAGAACCATATAGTCATTCTTACAGTCATTATTACCACACAATGTACGCTGTAAAAAGCAATTCCCAAAAAACAAAGTCAGAACTGCATTTTTTTTAGTAATTTCACTGCACTTGGATTTTTTTTCCTGTTTTTAAATACAATATGTGGTAAAATGAATGGTCATTCAAAAGTACAACTCGTCCCACAAAAAGAAGGTTCTCACACGTATGTGTGGATAGAAAAAAATGTTATGTTAATGTTAAATTGCTAAAAAATGTTATTGTTAATGTTAAAAAATGTAAATGTTAATGTTCAAAGAAGGAGAGGAAAAAACTAAATGCGAAAAATGGCCATGTCGGGAATGGGTTAAAGTACTCTGGGTACTTCAATAAGTATTCAGATCACCATTCTACCTATAAGCATGAAGCATTAAATATGATGGTCGTTTATCAGCATGTCTTCTCTTTTTTTTAATTAGAAATTATTAAAAAATAAGATTAGCTTTTACTTTGCTGTAATGTATGGCTACACTTTTTAAGACATTGTAGGTAAATAATACACAAATCTTGGCTCATTAATATTGCAGTCTTGGCCTATCATCCTTTCCAGAATCATTTCTGATTTGATTAATTACTATATGTTTGTCTAGGCCATTCTTGCATGTCAAATGAGCATTTAAAGGCTTTTTCAATGTTAGTGTTATCATCTAAGTTATTGCAGCCCTTTCAATTGTTCCCTATGCTTGTAGGATTTAAAATAGATAATTATGGCTGCAAGTGTTTAAAGTTCCTTGTTTTCAACATAATCCAAGCACTTTATGAACAACTAGCACTGATTTAAGAAAACAAATGTCAATATAAAATATGAAACTAGCTTGATGTCACAGTCCCCGGAGAATATGGTGCATTAATGTTTCTATTCATCCCTATAACATCAAGCCTTTAAGGCTGTCATTTATCTGCTCTACCTCATATGCATGTTTGAATGCCTAATTATATGCTGTCTCAAAGTACATAATGTCTGTTTCTGTTAGGCGCAATTTTAGATGTACAGAAAATATGCTATAAATGTAACAACTCCGCTGGATCAGCTTTAATGCTAACTTCAGAGTGTGAACAGGTGTGGCGCATGGACAATTTATATAACAAAGTGTCATGGAAATGTTGCAGGTCTCACACAGTAGATAATCTAGCATATCTGTATCAAGATATACTGTAACTCTAGTTCAGAGAGGTTTATGTGTTTCTAGTTCAGCAGCCATTAGTCATAATTTGCTGTATGTATCGTGTCAAGATATTTTTATATATACTCCAAGCCCCTGAACCCTCAATTATGCTGGATTAGCAACCAAACACGTTGATGAAAGGGTAAGAGAAAGACCTAACTATAGATGAGGGGATTAATCCATGGAGGATCACCTTCAAATTTAATTTTTCCAAAATTTTAAGAGCCATTCACAGTTTCACTGTACCGTCCGTGTGTACTTACACGTGCATGGCTTAATCTTTGAGACAAGCATATGCTACTGGCAGGATCAACACTTTGCTATACGACTTGTGAGGATCAAAAAAAACGTTAAGTTCCGTTTCACAAACTGCTGGTGACTGAGGGAGTGGGCCAATGCCATTAGGCATGGTAGCACGAACTTCCATATAACGGCATGTAGCTATCACATCACATGGTCTAGAGCAGGCAATCAGTGGGGACCATCACAGACAGTAAAAAAGCTGAGGGCCAGCTAGTAAGCGCCATTTTAGACAGTATATGGATAGGAGGTCAGAGCGGGCACCTCAATCCATATAGGAAAGAAAGAGACAATTTTGATCTGTAGACTACTGCAGCAGGGAGGCAAAGTAAAAATGGAAGTGATTCTCTCAGTCTGTGAATAATAGTCTAAAGGTTCAAGTGAAATATAAAAGTGCAGGATCTGCATAGTTGGTTTGAATGTGAATTGATTCATCTGTGATTTACTACAGTAACAGCACCTTCATAACAGCATTTTTTTAATCTTCACACACTGCAAACAAGGACGGCAATTTAATAACCCTGTACCCTGATTTTCCCTGTCATAATTGGTATTATTTTTTTTTTTATGAAAGACAGATGAGAAACATCCAGAAATTTTAATATAATTGACTCCCTCACAAAGTGTTGTGATTCTTTTTTGCATGCCTCCTTGCTGTAATAGTACAACATTAGACCAATACCTACCCATCACCTGAACAGAGCAGCTTGCTGCAGGTGCTTGATTTTGAGATGTGAACCTAAGTAGCTTTTCTTGTCCAATCCTTTTTTGCTAAAGAAGCATCCCCATCAAAATGTTTATCCCCTTAACATATTGCAAACATCATATTATATAGCACTATGTACTCACTATTGCTCATTCTGCTTTTCTACCCAGTTAATTTTTCATGTCCCAGCTTGTTCATTTACCTTCATTTAGCTAATTCACAATGTAGCTGTTTAGATCTTTGGAGAGTTTTATTCAAAAAGTGGGATAATTAACAAAAATAATTGAACAAAATACAAAAAAATGGTTAAGGATTTGTAACAGTTTTACTCTTCGGACTTAACAACTTTATGCACTGCAACAATACTGCTGTTTGTTGCCACAAATTACTTACTGTTCTTTTTCCAACCTAGAACATAGATTTTTAGGGTTATGGACTATTTGTTAAGGGGTGGGATAATTTAAACAAAAAAAATGCAAAAAAACCCCAACAAAGTAAAAGGTAAGTTTTTACATTAATGTTTTAATAGTGTAATTTAGCATGCATAACCGTAACAATAGTGCTGATTGATTTTGCTTTTTGTATATTCATTTTGATATTACAATTTGGCAACCGTGCCCCCAACAACTACACTATATTTCTATCTTCTTGAATTTTTTTTTAACTTAGTTCTATTTGGACAGCTGAAATTAATCTGCTTTTAGCAAAAAATCTGCAAGCAAATTATTATAGTAAATAGTCCCAGAAGACTGGAGAAGAGCAAATGTTGTTCCTATCTTCAAAAAGGGGAAGAAGGTGGACCCAGGGAACTATAGGCCGGTGAGTCTGACTTCTATACCAGGAAAGATCTTTGAACAAATTATTAAACAACATGTATGTAAGTACCTGGATAAGAATGAAGTGATTAACCAGAGTCAGCATGGGTTTATAACTAACAAGTCATGTCAGACTAACTTAATTTCCTTCTATGACAGAATCACTGACTGGGTGGATCAGGGAAATGCTGTAGATATAGTATATCTTGACTTCAGCAAAGCATTTGACAAAGTATCTCACACCATCCTTATTGAAAAAATGACCAAGTATGCAATGGACCAGGCAACTGTTAGGTGGATTCATAACTGGCTTAGTGATCGGACTCAAAGGGTGATTGTAAATGGCTTCACATCCAGCTGGATGAATGTCTCAAGTGGGGTACCACAGGGCTCCGTCCTGGGACCTGTATTGTTCAACATCTTTATCAATGATTTAGATGAAGGAATTGAGGGTAAACTGATTAAATTTGCTGATGACACAAAGCTAGGAGGGATAGCTAATACTAGAGAAGAGAGAGAGAGGATTCAAAAAGACCTAAATAAACTGGAGCAGTGGGCAGCAACCAACAGAACGGTTTTTAACAGGGAAAAATGCAAAGTACTACATCTGGGCAATAAAAATGAAAAAAGCATATACAGAATGGGAGGAATAGAGCTAAGCAACAGTACATGTGAAAAAGATTTAGGTATACTAATAGATCATAGACTGAACATGAGTCAACAGTGTGATGCAGCAGCAAAAAAGGCAAATACAATTCTGGGATGTATTAACAGAAGCATACAGTCTAGATCACGTGAAGTCATTATCACACTTTACTCCTCTTTGGTCAGACCTCATCTGGAATACTGTGTACAGTTTTGGGCACCACATTTTAAAAAAGACATAGACAAACTGGAGCAAGTTCAGAGAAGAGCGACCAGAATGGTGACTGGTCTGCAAACCATGTCCTATGAGGAACGGTTGCAGGATTTGGGAATGTTTAGCTTGCAAAAAAGAAGACTGAGAGGAGACTTAATAGCTGTCTACAAATATGTCAAGGGCTGTCACATTGTAGAAGGATCATCTTTATTCTCATTTGCACAAGGAAAGACTAGAAGCAATGGGATGAAACTAAATGGGAGGAGACACAGATTAGATATTAGAAAAAACTTTTTGACAGTTAGGGTGATTAATGAGTGGAACAGGCTGCCACGAGAGGTGGTGAGTTCCCCTTCAATGGACGTCTTCAAACAGAGGCTGGACAGACATCTGTCTGAGATGATTTAGTGAATCCTGCTTTGAGCAGGGGGTTGGACCAGATGACCCAGGAGGTCCCTTCCAACTCTACCATTCTATGATTCTATGATTCTATGATTCTAAATTGTGACATTTAACTGTGCAGGTCTGTTTTGCAACATCTATGTCAAATTGATGACACATACAAGCCGCACTAAGGCTATGTGCCCACGTAGCGTTTTTGTAGCATTTTTGCGGCCACGAAAACACTTGTAAAACCATCTGCCATGCAAAGCAATGTGAATTCGGATGTTCTGTGGACATGATGCGCTAATTAGCACGCCAAATTTGCATTGCGTTGCGAAACGCAGCATGACCATTTCTACTGCGATTACGCTGCAAATTCGCGGCCATTGAGGAACATTGAAATGCAGCAAACCCGCAAGTATATGTGGATTTGCTGCGTTTCAATTAAATTCAATGGCCTCGAATTTGCAGCGTAATTGAGGTGCGTGTGGTACCCAGGATGAAGAGGAGACTACAACTCCTCTTCATTCCGGCTACCACGCAGTTAAAAAAAAAATAAAAAGTTAAAAATAAAAAAAGCCTGTATACTCACCTCTCCGGTCTGCTCCCGGCAGCGTCCTCTCTCCTCGGCGTCCCATGGTGTACTTGCAGGACCTGCGGTGACGTCATTTAGTCAGCTGATGGTCACGTGACCGCTGACGTCACCAGTCATGTGATGGTCGCGTGACCATCAGCTGACTAAATGACGTCACCGGAGGTCCTGCCAGTACACTGTGGGACGCAGAGGAGAGAGGATCGCCACCGCCGAGAGGAGGCCGGAGAGGTGAGCATACAGTTTTTTTTTTATTTTTAACGTTTTAATTCTTTTTTTTTTTTTTATAGATGCAGCATTTAAAGCATCTAAGTTGGTCACACAATATGAATCCATGCCGGTTGCATGGATTTATATTGTGTGACCAACATGTCAAGCACTTTTTCAAGTGATGCTCAAAATCGCTTGGAAAAGTGCTTGAAAAAACGCATGCAAAAACGCATGTAAAAACGCTGAAAAAACGATTCTCTCCGGCAGAAAAAATGCATGTATTTCTGCATGCATTTTTTTCTGCTAGAGAGAGGCAAAAACGCTCTGCATCAAATCTGCTACGTGGGCACATAGCCTAACATTACAAGTAGTGTTGAGCCACCCCCGTAGTGTTCGACTTCGGTTCGTTTCATCGAACACCCGTATGTTCGCCGAACTGTTTGTCGAACTGTTCGTCGAACACCTTCGAACACCGTTTAAACCAATGGCAGGCAAACAAAAACACATAGAAACACATAGAAAACACCTTCAAATGTGTCCAAAAGCTGACAAACTGCTCAGAAGACATAACTAACACATGGAAAAGTGACAAGTACATATAGTCATGCGAAAAGAAAAGAGGTGGAGGAGTAAAAGGAGGGGGAGACACAGATATAGGCATGTCATGCCCTTCTAAAACCAAAAAAGTGCGAAGCCGACACGGCCAGTCAGTTCCTGCCCGTGCCACCTCCGTGTCGCTGGGTTTGTGCCAGAGCCGCGGTGGACTCTGACGGCCAGCCCCCCTTTCCCAATTCCCAATACTGGTGCCTGTCCGCTGGTGCGTCGAGCCCCCCCGCAGTGGGGGAGTAACAACTGCAGAAGAAAGACCATCTTCCAGCCAAACTAAGATGTCGACTTCTTTTCGTGGACAATGTGATACGATCCCTTTCTTACGGACACGCCCATCGCTACAAATTCCAGATGAGGCACAAAAATAGCAGGTGCTTCAACGGATATCAAGTGCTCCTTCAAGTGGGCTCTCCTCCACCTCAACTTCAACATTACAAATACTCCAGTCCTCAGAGGTGTCACCCCAATCGCACTTGCTTCCTCACAGCTCCCAAGTCTCCAGCTGCCCGTCTGAGTATGGGGTAACACAGATGGTTGAGTCTGCACAGCTGTTTACTCATACTATAGCCTGAAAAACGGAGGTCTGCTCCAGAGCTTCTGTTAATCCAGACGAGGAAATGATCTGCACTGATGCCCAGAATCTTTATAAGTCGGATCCAGGACCAGATGAAGAAGGTTCTGAGCATAATGTGGACCCTCGTTCCCAAACTGTAACTCCTGTTGGTGGAGACAATGATGAAGACGATGATGAGACTCAAATACCTGATTGGAGCGACAACTTGACTTTTCGGTCAGGGCAGGAAGAGGTTGGCTCTGAGGACGATGGGTGTGAGAACATACAAGGTGATTGATGACGAGGTTGGAGATCCCACTTACTGTCAACCCACAGTCAGCTAGTCGATGAGGTCAGCAGAGGAGGTGGAGGAGGATGTGACTAGCCCAGGGGATGGGGATGACTCGGTACCCGGGCCTTTGCCTGGCCTTGGGGATGTCGCGGTGGTCGGCACCCAGGCCCGTACCCTGGGGTCACTCTTTAAAAGGGTGGATAATTGTTAATTTTATAAGAGTTTGTGACGCCACCTGTGGTATCTGGTGAGAAGCACCAGTGCTGCAGCAGTCCCCTGAGGCCCATGATAAGGCAGCTCGATGGTATAGCTCCCCACAGGTGGAGCTAGGTCTCAGGGCAGCGTATGCAGGGGGAATGCAGGACAGGCAAGACCCAGCTGGGTAAGAGCAAGAACGGGAACGGACACGGTAGTCACTTCAGTACCTTTTACTGGTGGAAATTCAGGCACATCCCGGAGCACTGTAGGGTGAAGGGTGCATATCAGGATCCTCCCCAATGAGCGGGTGTAGGGCCTCCTGTTTCTTGCCTCTGCATAGTAAGTTTCTGACCTGCCTGGAGCTAGGCCTAACTTTGTCTCTGTCCTGCGCTGGCTGACCTTGTGGTAGGGCCTTCTCTGGGAGTTCATACTCTCAGAAGATGGGGCCTAAGCGTCTCCTGGCTCTGTTACGTATCAGCACCTTAGCGATCCTGGGACTTGTAGTTCTCCAGGGATTCCGGTTATGCCTTACTGGGTCATAGGGATCCCGGTAAGCTCGGATCCGGTGTCCGGTAAATGCTTCGGGGTGAGCTTGTTTAGCTCCCCTGCCCCTTATGTACTAACTCGCCACTAGAGATGAGCGTTGTTCTACTCGAACTGTTCGCCAATCTCAAATTCGAGCTGTTTTGGGCGGTGTTCGAGCCGGTCGGCGAACACGAACAATTTGAGAAAAATTCGGCTGTTCGAGGTTATGTTCGATAACTGTTCGTGCACCAAAATCATAACTGGATTTTTTCTCAGTAATGATGAAAATTAATGTTAATACGCAGTTTGAGTGTACAGCGGGGCGGGGGGAGGGGCAGGGGATGGATCTCTGCAGGAACAATGAAGATCTCCATTTTTTTTTCTCTTTCCCGCATTTACAGTGGGGAGGTGCAATCTGTCAGCCTATCAGCAGCGCACACACGGAGCGAAGTGCTTTTTTTCACACAAGCAAGGGCATGTGTGATTGGCAGTGTATGTCACATGTCCTTGCCCTATAAGACCAAGCCATTTTCCCCGTCGCCACCATTTTCTCACTGCTGCAGCTGCGTGTTAGACGGCACCGCTGTTGCTGTGTGTGCTATACCTTGTTAATTTCAAGCCAATTTTCGCACAAATATACAGATAGCTTGGGAGTAGGGAATAGTTGTGATTGCAGTCCTTTTAAGGACTAGGTTACAGCATTTCCTACGACTTTTATCAGGGAGGTCTGTGCTCTTAAATAGATAGGTTGTGGGAATAAAGACTAATTGTAATTGGAGTCCTTTTCAGGACTAGGTTACATGAGTTCCTATCAGTTTTTTCCAGGCAGGTCTGTGCCAGTGCTGTGCAAGTTTTTTTCACAGCATTTGGCTGAATCTAGCAAAGCTAATCCTTTTTGGCCTATTGCAGAGTGTGTTAGTCAGTGGAGTAGCCTATCTGTGTTGCAAGATATAACACCTGTGTATAGAATACCAATTTTTTTACTGCACCTAGTGAAGTAAAATCTTTTGGGCATAGCATCATTCTATTAGTCCATCTATACTGACCTCCATCAGGTTGCAAACTGAATATAATTTTTTTCTGCATCTAGCTCTGAAAAAATATTTGGGCTTCTAGCGGTGTTTGGGACTTGGTCTATTAGTCCATCTATACTGACCTCCATCAGGTTGCAAATTAAAAATAATTTTTTTCTGCATCTACCTCTGAAAAAATATTTGGGCTTCTAGCAGTGTGTGGGACTTGGTCTATTAGTCCATCTATACTGACCTACATCAGGTTGCAAATTAAAAATAATTTTTTTCTGCATCTAGCTCTGAAAAAATATTTGGGCTTCTAGCGGTGTGTGGGACTTGGTCGATTAGTCCATCTATACTGACCTCCATCAGGTTGCAAATTAAAAATAATTTTTTTCTGCATCTAGCTCTGAAAAAATATTTGGGCTTCTAGCAGTGTGTGGGACTTGGTCTATTAGTCCATCTATACTGACCTCCATCAGGTTGCAAATTAAAAATAATTTTTTTCTGCATCTAGCTCTGAAAAAATATTTGGGCTTCTAGCAGTGTGTGGGACTTGGTCTATTAGTCCATCTATACTGACCTCCATCAGGTTGCAAATTAAAAATAATTTTTTTCTGCATCTAGCTCTGAAAAAATATTTGGGCTTCTAGCAGTGTGTTGGACTTGGTCTATTAGTCCATCTATACTGACCTACATCAGGTTGCAAATTAAAAATAATTTTTTTCTGCATCTAGCTCTGAAAAAATATTTGGGCTTCTAGCGGTGTGTGGGACTTGGTCTATTAGTCCATCTATACTGACCTCCATCAGGTTGCAAATTAAAAATAATTTTTTTCTGCATCTAGCTCTGAAAAAATATTTGGGCTTCTAGCAGTGTGTGGGACTTGGTCTATTAGTCCATCTATACTGACCTCCATCAGGTTGCAAATTAAAAATAATTTTTTTCTGCATCTAGCTCTGAAAAAATATTTGGGCTTCTAGCAGTGTGTGGGACTTGGTCTATTAGTCCATCTATACTGACCTCCATCAGGTTGCAAATTAAAAATAATTTTTTTCTGCATCTAGCTCTGAAAAAATATTTGGGCTTCTAGCAGTGTGTGGGACTTGGTCTATTAGTCCATCTATACTGACCTCCATCAGGTTGCAAATTAAAAATAATTTTTTTCTTCATTTATCTCTGAAAAAATATTTGGGCTTCTAGCAGCGTGTGGGACTTGTTCTATTAGTCCATCTATACTGACCTCCATCAGGTTGCAAATTAAAAATAATTTTTTTCTGCATCTAGCTCTGAAAAAATATTTGGGCTTCTAGCAGTGTGTGGGACTTGGTCTATTAGTCCATCTATACTGACCTCCATCAGGTTGCAAATTAAAAATAATTTTTTTCTGCATCTACCTCTGAAAAAATATTTGGGCTTCTAGCAGTGTGTGGGACTTGGTCTATTAGTCCATCTATACTGACCTCCATCAGGTTGCAAATTGAATAAAAAAATTTTCTGCATCAAGCTCTGAAAAAATATTTGGGCTTCTAGCGGTGTGTGGGACTTGGTCTATTAGTCCATCTATACTGACCTCCATCAGGTTGCAAATTAAAAATAATTTTTTCAGCATCTAACCCAGCCAATAGTTTTGGCCTAATACCACAGTTTGGCCACTCAGCTCTGCTCGGTTACCATCCATTGTTTTTTTGTGCAAACAACTCCAGAGTTGTGAATTAGTTAACCACCAAAATGAGTGGAAAAAGGCCTGCTGCTGGTGGAAAGGGGAATAGGCGTGTTGGGAAGGGGAAAAAAGGTTGTGTCCGTGGGGTAGGTGCAGAAGAAAGACCATCTTCCAGCCAAACTAAAATGTCTACTTCTTTTAGCGGACAATGTGATAAGATCCCTTTCTTACGGCCACGCCAATCGCTACAAATTCCAGATGAGGCACAAAAACAGCAGGTGCTTCAACGGATATCAAGTGCTCCTTTAAGTGGGCTCTCCTCCACATCAACTTCAACATCACAAATACTCCAGTCCTCAAAGGTGTCACCCAAATCGCACTTGCTTCCTCACAGCTCCCAAATCTCCAGCTGCCCGTCTGAGTGTGAGGTAGAACAGATGGTTGAGTCTGCAGAGCTGTTTACTCATACTATAGCCTGGGAATCAGAGGTCGACTCCAGCGCTTCTGTGAATCCAGACGAGGAAATGATCTGCACTGATGCCCAGAATCTTTATGAGTCGGATCCAGGACCAGACGCAGAAGGTTCTGACCATAATGTAGACCCTCATTCCCAAACTGTAACTCCTGTTGGTGGAGACAATGAGGAAGACGATGATAAGACTCAAATACCTTTAGTTTTTTGTCAGGGCAGGAACAGGTTGGCTCTGAGGACGACGGGTGTGATAACGCACAGGGTGATGATGATGAGGTCGGAGATCCCACTTACTGTCAACCCACAGTCAGCCAAGAGATGAGGTCAGCAGAGGAGGTGGAGGAAGATGCTAGTGACGACGAGGTCAGGTTGCGCCTTCCTGGACAGAGACGTAGTACTGGAAGCACGTCAACAACTGCATCCTCAAACACAACTCTGCCTCTCACCACAAGTCGTGGTGGCTCTTCAGGTCGCATGGGTGCTAAGCCTTGCATAGCCTGGGCATTTTTTCAGATCGATAAAGATGACCCAACTCGTGTTATCTGTAACATTTGTCAGCAAAAGCTAAGTAGAGGCCAAAAAATACATAGTTTGAGTACTTCATGCATGAACCGGCACATGGACATGAAGCATAAGTTGCAGTGGGAAGCTCAGTGTGCTACAATGCGGCCTAGCCGGCCGGGCCAATCACCGTCTGCCATATCTTGTGCATCCGCGGCCTCTTCATCCTCTGTGACTGGGGGGACAGCAGTCACACCTGTTTTGGGGCGCAGACCTGCCACCTCTTCACCCGCAACAGCCAGCATGATTGGCAGGTCATCATTTTCTTTGGAGGTGGTAACACCAGCTGGTGTTGAGCGCTGTCCGACATCGATAGCACCACCTTTGGATCAAGGCAACCTAACATGTCCGCCTGCATCTTCCTCACAGACCGGCAGTTTGCCGGGGACACCCTTATCAACCCTGTCTAAGCACAATAGCCAGCCCTCGGTCCCTCAGATGTGGACAAGTAAAAGACCATTTCCTCCTAGCCATGAGAAAGCTAAGAGGTTGAATTTCACCATCTGCAAGCTCTTGGCTACAGAAATGCTGCCTTTCCGCCTGGTGGACACAGAGGATTTTCGAGACCTTATGTCCGTCGCAGTGCCCCAGTACCAGATGCCCAGTCGGCACTACTTCTCAAAGAAAGGTGTGCCTGCGCTCCACCAGCATGTCGCACACAACATCACCGCTTCTTTGAGAAACTCTGTGTGTGACAGGGTGCATTTCACCACAGACACTTGGACGAGTAGGCATGGACAGGGGCGTTACATGTCGCTGACTGGGCACTGGGTAACTATGGTGACAGCAGGACATGGGGCTGCTGTCCAAGTCTTGCCGTCCCCACGAGTTGTGCGTCAATCCTCTTTATGTCAAAGTTCCTCCACTGCTTTTGCCTCCTCAACCTCCTCTCGGTCTTCCACCTGCACCCAAAGCCTGTCTGGTCATGCCACAAGCTTTCTAACTGCGCAGAAGGGATCCTGCACACCTCCTTACTATGCTGGCAGTAGGGCTCAACGTCATCAGGCGGTTTTTACATTGAAATGTCTGGGAAATGTGAGTCACACAGCTGAGGAGTTGTGGTCAGCTCTGGAGAACCAATTTCATGAATGGTTGTCTCCACTGGACCTGAAACCAGGGAAGGCCGTGTGCGACAATGCTGCAAACCTGGGTGCGGCCCTTCGCCGGGGCAATGTCACACACGTGCCTTGTATGGCTCACGTGTTGAACCTGGTTGTCCAGCAATTTTTAGCCCACTATCCCAGACTAGATGGCCTTCTGCAGAGGGCACGGTCGCTGTGTGCTCACTTCCGCCGTTCGCATCCCGCAGCTCAGCGACTTACATCTCTACAGAAGTCGTTGGGCCTGCCACTTCACCGGCTAAAATGCGATGTGCCTACCCGGTGGAATTCAACTCTGCACATGTTGCAGCGACTGTGGCAGCACCGACAAGCCCTGGTGCAATACGTTCTGACATATAGCCTGGGCCAACGAGATTCAGAGGTGGGGCAAATCACGCTGGAGGAGTGGTCTCAGATCAGGGACCTATGCACCCTTCTGCACAGTTTTGAAATGGCGACGACGATGTTTAGTGCTGACGATGCCATTATCAGCATGACTATTCCGGTGATTTACATGCTGGAGCACATGTTAAACAGAATTCGGAGTCAGGTGGTGGCACAAGAGGAGGTGGAGGAAGTAGAGGAGGAGGAGTTGTATGCGGAAGGGCTAACATCTGCAAGGTCCAGACGGTCGGCAGCACCAAGGCGGCAGGCATGTGAGGGTGGGGGAGATGGTTTTACCAGGGCGCATGGTAGCAGCCAAACTAGTGAGGAAGGTGCAGGAGCCCAGGAAGAAGTGGAGGACGAACTGATGGAAGACTCATCAGATGAGGGAGACCTTGATCACATTTCTGTTGTGCGAGGTTGGGGGGAGAGGACAGAGGAAGGAAGCATGATTGTTACCTCGCCACCAACACAACAGGGACTTGGTGCTCCTGGATGCGCAACACACATGAGTGCCTTCTTGCTGCACTACCTGCAACATGACCCTCGAATTGTGAGAATTAGAAATAATCCTGACTACTGGGTTGCCACACTGTTAGATCCCCGGTACAAAAGTAAATTTGCAGAAATTATTCCTGCCATAGAAAGGGATGCACGCATGCAGGAGTATCAGCAGAGACTGTTGCAGAATCTTACATGTGCTTTTCCACAAAATACCAGTGGTGCACGTAGTGAATCTCACAGTTCCAACTTGCCAACCGTGGGACCGTCAAGTGTTCAGCACTCAAACCGTAACAGAACCACAGTATCTGCTGGTAACATCAATTTTGCGGAATCATTTCACCACTTTTTTAGCCCATCCTTTGCAAGGCCACAGGAGACAAGAAGTCTGACACATAGTCAACGCCTAGAGACGATGGTACAGGAGTATCTCCAAGTAAACATTGAAGCCACGACTGTGTCACTGGACCCTTGCTCTTTTTGGGCTTCCAATCTGGATAAATGGCGGGAGCTAGCCACTTACGCCTTGGAGATCTTGTCATGCCCCGCAGCCAGCGTTCTGTCTGAACGTGTGTTCAGCGCTGCCGGTGGTGTGCTGACAGATAAGCGCACCGGCTCTCCACTGATAATGTAGACAGACTCACGTTCATAAAGATGAACAAATCATGGATCCGAAAAGACTTTTCTACCCTTGTGTCATCCTGGGGAGAGTAAAAGCTTGATGATTGGTTAAAATCACCCTACCAACCGTTTTAAGCTTTCAAATTACTAATCATGTTTATCTGTATCTTGACTGGAAAATAATTTGGGCTTTGTAGCAGTGTGCAGCACTGATCCTATTAGGCCATCTATACTAAAGCTTCACCAGATTTAAAATTAAAAATAATTTTTAGCTGCATCTAGCCCGGAAAATAATTTTGGGGCTCCGAGATGCGCAAGGCACATAAGTGCCTTCTTGCTGCACTACCTGCAGCATGACCCTCATATTGTCAGAATTCGAAGTAATCATGACTACTGGGTTGCCACACTCTTAGATCCCCCAAACTTTTCGATCAACCTTTTCATTTTAATAAAGACCAAAAAAATGGTCATTTTTGAAATTATAAGCATTAGCAGGTTGTTAGGAACTGAAATCAAACAGTTTTCAACTCAAAACTTTATTCTAGGTGATGTTACATTTTCACATAGGACCCCTTGTTCGAAAGGAGCTTCTGAACTCTCTCGTCCATTGAATTTGTCAGGTTTTGGATGGTTTCTGCTTCAATTGTTTTGCATGAGGACAGAATACCCTCCCAGAGCTGTTGCTTAGATGTGAACTGCCTCCCGCCATCATAGACACTCCTTTTAATGATGCTCCAAAGGTTCTGAATGGGGTAGAGGTCAGGGGAGCATGGGGGTCACACCATAAGTTTGTCCCCTTTTATGCCCATATCAGCCAGAGATGCAGATGTTTTATGTGCAGCATGAGATGGTGCATTATCATGCAGAAAAATGATCTTGCTGTGAAATACACGGTTCTTCTTCTTGAACCATGGCAGGAAGTGCTGTTTGAGAAAATCCACATACATTATGGAGTTCATCTTTAGCGCCTTCAGGGATCCTAAAGGGGCCGACAATCTCTCTCCCCATGATTCCAGCCCAAAACATTACTCCACCTCCTCCTTGTTGGCGCTGTAGCCGTGTTTGCGTGGGGTGTCCATCAACCAGCCATCCTCCACTCCATCCATCTGGACCATCGAGCGCTGCACGGCACTCATCCGTGAACAAAACAGTTTTGAAATCAGTCTTCATGTAATGTTTGGCCCACTGGAGCCGTTTCTGCTTGTGTGAAGTGGATAGAGGAGGTCGACAGGATGGCGCATGCACAGCTGCAAACCTCTGAAGGACCCTGCATCTTGTTGTTCGGGGGACGTTGGAGGCACAAGCAGCTTCAAAAACTTGTCTGCTGCTATGACAAGGCTTTTTTGCCGCTGCTCTTTCAACCTGACGTAATTGCCTGTAGGAAAGAGTCCTCAATTTGCCCTTATCAGCACGCACACGTGTGTACTGTGAATCAGCTACATACTTCTTGATTGCCAGGACACTTCATCCTGATCATCGCACAATGTTGATTGTAGTCATGCCTTGACCTAAACACTCCACAATTTGTTGCTTCTCAGCAGCCGACACATCCTTTTTCTTTCCCATTTTGGCAGAAAATGTAGGCTGCTTAATAATGTGAGAGAGCCTTCTTAAGTAGTCTTGCCTTTCATTGGACACACCTGCCAAACTAATTAGCACAGGTGTCTGCAATTGCTTACAGTGATATAAAGAGCCCTGACACACATCACCATCAATGAGTTTAACTGACAAACAAACAAATTCTTCCCTTATCACTCCTAAACACTTTTTGTATAATAATTTGGAACGCAGTGTACATGTGCTTTTCCACAAAACACCAGTGGTTCACGTAGTGAATCTTACAGTTCTAACTTGCCAACCGTGGTCTGTATGGAGTTGTTCAATAAAGGGCCCAAAATTAAGATAACATAGATGGGAGAGGTCTCTATGAATAGGAATTCCTAAGTATTTGATACCCTGTGAGGGCCAGGCAAAGGGAAAGTTGGACTGGATGGAATCCTATATGGATTTGGGGAGGGAGACATCGAGGGCCTCAGACTTCGCTGCATTGATTTTAAAATTTTACCATGTAACAAAGTGATCTATTTCAGCCATAACAGCATGGATGGATATATGTGATTGAGTGATATATACTAGGACATCATCAGCAAATAGAGAGCACTTGTACTCGGTGCCTCCCACCTCAATCCACCTAATATTGGGGTTATGGCGAATTGATGAGAGCAGGTGCTCCGTCACTAGGATGTATAAGAGAGGGGACAGAGGACATCACTGCCTTGTCCCATTGGTGATTGTGAAAGGTGATGAAAATGTTCTGACGCACCCCCTGGGCCTTGGGACACCCGGAGCCGGACCCTTTTTGGTGGATGCTGGTGGTTGTAGTCTTCGTGGCGGCGACCCAGTTCCGTGGCTCAGGGCGGTCAAACCAGTGGCGGAACTATTTATGTGGTTTTCATGTTTAAATGTCCGACTACGCCACCCGTGGATTGCGGTCAGAGTGAACCGCCGCTACAGGGCAGACCACTGAGGCTGGTGTTGTGGGTGCAGCAGAGCGTAGCATAACTCCCCACGGGAGGAGTATAGCCTCAGGGCAGTATATGCGGAGGATGGGGGTGATGGTGCAGGGCAGCAGCAGTAACGACACGGAGTCAGTGATGCAGTTCAGGGCCTTTACTCACAGTTCTTATTATCCAGACCACGTCTGCAGGTAACGGCTGCCCACGTCGTACTGTGCTCACCAGGTGAGGGGCTCAGACAACTCCCAGATAACTTTGGAGCACTTCACAGGACCCCCTTTGTGTGTCCTTTGTCTGGCCTTTCTTACCAACACTTCTGTCCGGCTGCCTCGGGCCTCCTCTTGGTAAACTTGGCGCCAGTTTCCCTGACCCTATGTGGTGCCTTCCTAGCGGGTGTAGCGAGGTGCTGCGCCACATAAAATGTCAGAGCCTCCGGTTTCTAGCTGAGGGTCGTTTCCTGCCTCCACTAGTTCGGGGACCGGTCTCCCCCTTTGGCCTGACCCCTCCACGCAGGTGGATTCGGGCGTGCGGTGGCGACTCGCCCGTCCGCACCCCTGGGATCCCTTCATTCCTCATTCCTGGAGCCTTCTCCGCTCCTCTTCCTTCCTTCTCCCTCTTCCAGGCCTGGGCCTCTGTTACTATGCCCGCCTCCGGAGCAGAGCTCATGCAGAGCCCCTGCTCCCTGCCACTTCTGCTCAGACTTCTCTGCACTGAACTAAGATGGTGCCCACCTTTTATACTCCCTTCTCAATGCACCCAGGAACTGCTTCCTCCCTGATCCTGCACTACAGGGTTCCCCTTCCTCAGTGTTCCCTCCCCCCACTCCAGCCAGGGACAGGGACTGTCGTGCCCATCTCAGGGGCATATTGGTCGCCCTGCCCCACGGCAATGTGGTGTAATGCATGCAGGTGTCGGGTCCTGATCCACACTCCATCCTTACCTGAGAGTGAGATATCACACCTCTGGGTGAGGTGCAATACGTCTTTAGCAACCGAGCCCTCAGGGTGCTACAGTTCCATTTATCTTCAGCCTAGGTGACGTATTGCGATACAGGGCCGTGATTTTGGCTATAAAAGGGTCCCCTAGACCCCTACCCCAAGCTTTTTAAGAGAATCATATATGGCGTGCCAGGAGACTCTATGGAATGCTTTCTCAGCATCCAACGAGAGTATCTAATTACAAATTTTTAACTGCATCTAGCCCAGGAAATACTTTGTGCCTAGTAGCAGTGTCTGCTAGTAAGCGGATTATCCCGGCTGTTAAGCAAGCTACACCACCTGTAGCTTGGACACTTAATTTTTTCAAAGGAAATGCTTCGGGACCATGGGATACTTAGTGAAGAGCATCAGGAGGCACCCCAAGGCATAGGGGCTGGGACTGGCAGTAGGATGCCTTGCGGTGGACAGCCGAGCTCGATACTTATAAAAGCTTTTTAACTGCAGCAGCTTTAGTGGACGCTACTGGAGCTGGAATTACCGCGGCTGCTGGCATGAGACTTGCCCTCCAATAGATCCTTGTAAATGGATTTAAAGTGTATTCATTCAAATTAGAGAGACAATTTAAATTAAAAAGCTTAGAGCTGCCTCCACCACAGGGGGGCTCGCTCGACCCACCAGCGGACAGGCACCAGTATTGGGAGAGGGGGGCTGGCCGTCAGGGTTCACCGCGGCTCTGGCACAAACCCGGCGACACGGAGGTGGCACGGGCAGGAGCGGACTGGCCGTGTCGGCTTCTCACTTTTTGGATTTTAGAAGGGCATGACATGCCTATATCTGTGTCTCCCCCTCCTTTTACTCCTCCACCTCTTTTATTTTCGCATGACTATATGTACTTGTCACTTTTCCATGTGTTAGTTATGTCTTCTGAGCAGTTTGTCAGCTTTTGGACACCTTTGAAGGTGTTTTCTATGTGTTTCTATGTGTTTTTGTTTGCCTGCCATTGGTTTTAACGGTGTTCGAAGGTGTTCGACGAACAGTTCGACGAACAGTTCGGCGAACACACGGGTGTTCGACGAACCGAACCGAACTCGAACACTACGGGGGTGGCTCAACACTACTCGCCACTCGCCTTCGACCTACTCGGGCCCTCACTAGGCTATACACACAAACGGCAGCTTGCCGCGCTTCACCGATCTTATGGCGCCGGCACACCTTAAGCTCTAACTGGGTTCCCTGAATCTTGTTAGCAGGAGCCTCTTGCTCCACTGCTGAACTATTAACTGAGTTCTCTAGACTAGACTGAGCTCCACTGCAGACTGACCTCTCTTAGGTTTCTCTACTGCAGGAACTCTTCAGAGGAACTGAACTGCCTAGCTCCACCTTCCCTATTTATATCCCTAACGGGCTCCCTCTGCTGGTCTGAGGTGTAATGTGGAGATGTGTGAATGTTTATGGGGGCCTCTTGTGGAGGGTTCCATGAATGCACTCTTCTAGGATCTGTGATACCAAGCGCTGCGGGGTGTCACAGATGCTATTGACGATGAGGTTAGGTTGCGCCTTCCTGGACAGAGACGGAGTACTGGAAGCACGTCAACAACTGCATCCTCAACCACAACTCTGCTTCTGACCACAAGTCGTAGTGGCTCTTTAGGTCGCATGGGCTCTAAGCCTTGCATAACCTGTGCATTTTTTCAGATCGATAAGGATGACCCAACTCGTGTTATCTGTAATATTTGTCGCCAAAAGCTAAGTAGAGGCCAAAAAATCCATAGTTTGAGTACTTCATGCATGTACCGTCACATGGATATGAAGCATAAGTTGCAGTGGGAAGCTCACTGTGCTACAATGCGGCCTAGCGGGCCGGGCCAACCACTGTCTGCCCCATCTTGTGCATCCGCAGCCTCTTTATCCTCTGTGACTGGGGGGACAGCAGTCATACATGTTTTTGGACGCTGACCTGCCACCTCTTTACCCGCAACAGCCAGTGTGATTGGCAGGTCGTCAGTTCATTGGGAAGTGGAAACACCTGCTGGTGTTGAGCGCTCTCCGACATCGAGAGCACCACCTTTGGATCAAGGCAACCTAACATGTCCACCTGCATCTTCCTCACAGACCGGCAGTTTGCCGGGGACACCCTACTCAACCCCGTCTAAGCACAACAGCCAGCCGTCGGTCCCTCAGATGTGGAAAAGTAAAAGACCATTTCCTCCTAGCCATGACAAAGCTAAGAGGTTGAATTTCACCATTTGCAAGCTGTTGGCTACAGAAATGCTGCCTTTCAGCCTGGAGGACACAGAGGATTTTCGAGACCTTATGTCCGTCTCAGTGCCCCAGTACCAGATGCTCAGTCGCCACTACTTCTCAAAGAAAGGTGTGCCTGCACTCCACCAGCATGTCGCACACAACATCACCGCTTCTTTGAGAAACTCTGTGTGTGACAGGGTGCATTTCACCACAGACACTTGGACGAGTAGGCATGGACAGGGGCGTTACATGTCGCTGACTGGGCACAGGGTAACTATGGTGACAGCAGAACAAGGGGCTGCTGTCCAAGTCTTACCGTCCCCACGAGTTGTGCATCAATCCTCTTTATCTCGAAGTTACTCCACTGCTTCTGCCTCCTCAACCTCCTCTCGGTCCTCCATCTGCACCCAAAGCCTGTCTGGTAATGCCACCTGCTTTCTAACTGCGCAGAAAGAATCCTGCACACCTCCTTACTATGCTGGCAGCAGGGCTCAACAGCATCAGTGTTTACTTTGAAATGTCTGGGAAATGTGAGTCACACAGATGAGGAGTTGTGGTCAGCTCTGGAGACCCAGTTTCATGAATGGTTGTCTCCACTGGACCTGCAACCAGGGAAGGCCGTGTGCGACAATGCTGCAAACCTGGGTGCGGCCCTTCACCGGTGCAATGTCACACACGTGCCTTGTATGGCTCACGTGCTGAACCTGGTTGTCCAGCAATTTTTAGCCTACTATTCGGGACTAGATGGCCTTCTGCAGACGGCACGGTCGCTGTGTGCTCACTTCCGCCGTTCGCATCCCGCAGCTCAACGACTTACATCTCTACAGAAGTCGTTGGGCCTGCCAGTTCACCGGCTGAAATGACTCGGTGGAATTCAACTCTGCACATGTTGCAGCGACTGTGGCAGCACCGACAAGCCCTGGTGCAATACATTCTGACGTATAGCTTGGGCCAACGAGATCCAGAGGTGGGGCAAATCACGCTGCAGGAGTGGTCTCAGATCAGGGACCTATGAAGTTGACGCGCCCACTGGGCCCTGGGGTACCCGGAGCCGGGCCGGTAGACGCTGGGGGTTGTAGTCACTGTGGCGGTTACTCGGTCCGTGACCCAGGGCGGTCAATCCAAGGGTAATTTGTTTATATGGGTTTTATAATGTCCGACTATGCCACCTCTGGAGTGTGGGAAAAGGGGCCGCCGCTGCGGAACAGTCCTCTGAAGCTGATGGTTTTGCAGCAATGGTGTTCTTACCCCCCACAGGAAGAGTGTAGCTTCAGGGCAGTGTGGGTGGATGATGGTGGTTGTAGAGCAGGGAGTCAGTAATAAACACAGAGTCCGTGTGAGGCAGTCCCAAGATCTTTACTCACAGTTGTTGCAGTCCAGATTACAGGTACCAAAGCAATCTCCCCCGTCGTGCATACTCAGTGAGTGGCTCAGTCCACCCCCAGATAGCTCTGGAGTACTTAGCAGGACCCCCTTCTGTGTGTCCATTCTCTGGCCTTCTCCCTGCACCTCACACCCAGTGACACTTCTATCCGATATCCTCTGGCCTTGGCGGGCGACGTGTATTCCGTCCCCTGGGTCCTATGTGGCTACCTTCTTAGTGAGACTGGTGTGGACTTTGGCCTACAGTACATGAAATGCTACAGCCTCCGGTTTCTAGTTGAGCCTTGCTGTTTCTCCGCTAGTTGAGGGAACGGTTCCCCTTATCTGGCCTGACCCCTCTACCTCCTGGTAGCTGCGGGAGTACGGGTGGCCTTCTGCATGGCCCGTACCCCTAGGGTCCCTTCGGTTCCTGGAGCCTTCCTGCTCCCACTCCTCTCTTCTCTCCTTCAGTCCTGGGCCTCCCAGGCTTGGCCCGCCTCCGGAGCAGAGCTCATGCAGAGACTCTGCTCCTGTCACTTTTCCTCCTCTGACTGGCTTGCTCTTTCTAAGATTGCTTCCTATTTATACTCTCCCTGTCATGTGCTCCCCTTAGCTGCTCCCCTAAGCACCCACTACATAGGACCCTCCCGCCAGCTAGGGACCTGGGACTGTGCTCTGCCTTAGGAGTAATCTCGCCCTACCCCCACTGCGGGTATGTTTTGGATGCAGGTGTTAGGGACCCGAGCCATATGCCTACCTTACCTGAGGGTGAGATACCACACCTCTGGGTGAGATGCAGTAACTCTGTGGCGACTGAACCCTCAGGGGTGCCACACACCCTTCTGCACAGTTTTGAAATGGTGACGAAGATGTTTAGTGCTGACGACGATGCCATTATCAGCATGACTATTCCGGTGATTTACATGCTGGAGCACACATTAAACAGAATTCAGAGTCAGGTGGTGGGACAAGAGGAGATGGAGGAAGTAGAGGAGGAGTCGTATGCGGAAAGGATAACATCTCCAAGGTCCAGACGGTCGGCAGCACCAAGGCGGCAGGCATGGGAGGGTGGGGGAGAGGGATTAACCAGGGCGCATGGTAGCAGCCAAACTGTTGAGGAAGGTGCAGGAGCCGAGGAAGAAGTAGAGGACGAACTGGCGATGGGCATGGAAGACTCATCAGATGAGGGAGACCTTGATCACATTTCTGTTGTGCGAGGTTGGGGGGAGAGGGCAGAGGAAGGAAGCATGATTCTTACCTCGCCACCAACACAACAAGCACTTGGTCCTCCTGGATGCGCAAGACACATGAGTGCCTTCTTGCTGCACTACCTGCAACATGACCCTCGGATTGTCAGAATTCAAAGTAATCTCGACTACTGGGTTGCCACACTCTTAGATCCCCGGTGCAAAAGTAAATTTGCCGAAATAATTCCTGCCATAAAAAGGGATTTACGCATGCAGGAATATCTGCAGATGCTGTTGCAGAATCTTACATGTGCTTTTCCACAAAACACCAGTGGTGCATGTAGTGAATCTCACAGTTCTAACTTGCCAACCGTGGGACTGTCGAGTCTTCATCACTCAAACCGTAACAGTAACACAGTTTCTGCTGGTAACAGCAATTTTGTGGAATCGTTTCACCACTTTTTTAGACCATCCTTTGCAAGGCCACAGGAGACAAGAAGTCTGACACATAGTCAACGCCTAGAGAGGATGGTACAGGAGTATCTCCAAGTGAACATCGAAGCAATGACTGTGTCACTAGAACTTTGCTCATTTTGAGATTCCAATCTGGAAAAATAGCCGGAGCTCGCCACTCACGCCTTGGAGATCTTCTCATGCCCTGCAGCCAGCGTTCTCTCTGAACGTGTGTTCAGCGCTGCTGGTGGTGTGCTGACAGATAAGCGCACGCGGCTGTCCACTGAGAATGGAGACAGACTCACGTTCATAAAGATGAACAAATCTTGGATTTGCAAGGACTTTTCTACCTCTGTGTCATCCTGGGGAGACTAAAAGCTTGAGGATTTCGTAAAATCACCTCACCAACCGTTTTAAGCAACTATGGGGTAATTGATGCCACTTAACCCTTGAACGCATGACCATAAAAATCTACACTTTCACATACCTGGGACCTTTTAGGCCCGTGTGCAAATAACATGGAATAACTGAAACTCAAATGACAAACAACTATATACATGAAGAATACCTAGAGTTTCAAAATTCTAACTAAAGTAATCTTGCAGAAAATAGAAAACAATTAACATGGCGGGCCTGCGAGGCCCCAGGTATGCGTTCTAGGGTTAAGTGGTGTCTGTGCCACAATTTTGGGACAAAATGGAGACTCTTTTTGGAGTCCCCTTGCTGTGTCTTACGTGACGTTGGCATCGTCAATTCCAGGTGGGTTGAGTCGCTCCCCCCACCCTTTCAACTGTAAGAAACTACATACACTATGGCTTGGGGTAACCCAGATTGTTGAGTGTGAAGAGCTGTTTACTCAGAGGTCTGCTCCAAAGCTTCAGTGTCTGCTAGTCAGCGTAGAATTTTTAACTGCATCTAGCCTAGTCAATACTTTGGACGTAGTAGCCCAGTTCCGAAGCAAGCTCCACCGCCTGTGTATCTAATAAGAATTTTTAAATGCATCTTGCCTAGGCAGACTGTGGGGACCCTCATCCAAACCCAGACACTCAGGCCCCCTACCGCCCCCCTTTCCTTAACAATACAATAATGTAACTCTTACAACTGGATGGGTGAGGATCGGTCACAGCTTTATTAACTCTTTATACTCATTTCATTAGAAAGGCATTTTATTTCTAAATTAATTCAGCTTGTTGCAGCATGCCCTGGGTCTCCATTCCGGCAAGTTGGCCAACAAGTGTAACTCTCCAACATGTCCTTTCTATTTCCAGGCCACGGAGGATCCTGCGTACTCGTATACAGGACTCTGACCCCCACCCATCACTCTTAACGCTTGTTCCACTCTGTCCTGGAGTCCTGACAGGAATATGTCCAGTCCAATATCCATTAAGTGAACACCGTCGGGCCGTATGATGCCTGCTTTATCTCCTTCCAGTTATCGGTGTCGTATCACTACACCGCCTCTGTCTCTTCTAAATTTTGCCATCCGAATATTTATTACCTGCCTTGTATGTTCGATGGTGGTGATGTCTCGCGCACCTTGCCATACCGCTATCGGCACAATCTCTGACCATACTATAGCTAGTTTTGTGAAAAATTCTCTGAAGCGCTCAGTGTCTAGTTTCATTATTGCCATTAGTTATGCGCTCTTGTAATGACCTAGGTTGTTTCCCCCGGCCTGTATAACTAAGATGACCAGACCTCTTGCCTCTCTCCCTACCTTGATTACCTCCATTAGTACCTGTGGCCATAGCAGGCCTCTAATACCTCTCCACTTGAAATATGTGTTATGAAACTCTAATTTCCTCCCGCCTGGGCGGACTTTCGCCCTTTTTTCTGCCCAATATATATAGGAGTGGCCTATCACCCACACTGCTGGCTTAGCGTCACCTGTAAAAGAAAAAAAACACGTTAGGATAACAAGTCCGGTCTTATGTATCTCGCCAAACACGTGGATCGCCACCTCCCTATCTTCTGAACTTCCGTTTCTGACAGTCCTGCTCTTGCTGCTTCCGTGGCCGCGCCTATGCAGAATGAGTGTGTCCCGTAATCTTTGGGGTGGTTCCCTGCCGTTGTCATGCATTTATTAAATATAACTTGGAACTGGTATCTTGATAATGGCATTCCATCAATGTGTGATAGGAAGAAATTACTTTGTGATCTGATGATTGTATATGTTTTTGCTATTGTTACCCGACTCAGTGTACCGTTTGTGGGTTGCAGAAGTACCCAAGTGCCCCTGCCCACTGGAACCATTTTCGATTGGCGTATGCGTAGACGTATTGCATTATTGGCTATGACTACGTCCTGGTGTAATAAGCCTCCACTGGTGGTAATTTTGGATTGAGGGACTAATTCGCTTATGCATAGCGCCCCGAAGAAGGCGATCACAAATGCAGTAGACAGTAGTGTTTCTTCAAATTGTGAGTGTCATGTTAATGGTGTTCGGGATATGATGTGAGAAATCAGTTTTAGTGACACGGGACGGGACGTCTACACTCCTGACTTGGCTGACCCCTTTTCCACCCTTTTATGGATTGTCTGATGATGAATCTTTGTCACATCCCCCCAATTCAGTAGTTTGAAGTGAAATGCTACTCCGGTCAGACTCCGCTGCGCTGACGCCCCTGATATACCCCTCATCATTAGCTGGTGGAGAAATTCTATGGTGACTTGTGATCTGGCTTGTTCACATTGGTCAACCCGTCTGCCTGCTACTAGTCATGTCCACTCTTCCCATGCCTTACCGTATGCTTGGGACGTCGACGGGGCAACTGACGCTCTGATTAATGGCATCGAATATTCGCCACTAGATCCCATAGGGAGGGTGGGCAACTGCTGCCCGATGGGTGGGCGTTGGGGAAGAGCTCTGTGAAAATCTGCCAATTGAATTGTTATAAAGCGTTAGCAGCAGCTTTACACCCCTCAGCATAGTGGCTTGCGCGGACCCATATATTGTGTTTAAAGCACAGGAATGCAAGCCGGCGTAGTAGGCCTAGCACTGGGAGAGACGATGATGCCATCTTATTAATGAAATGCGCTAGGCTGGTGTTTTTTTTTATGAAGCGTATATTTTTGTTAGCCAGGCGCGCACCCCATATTTCTATTGCTACCACTATTGGGAAGAAAAATTATTTTCAGAGCTAGATGCAGAAAAAAATTATTGTTAAATTCAAAGCTGGTGGAGCTTGATATAGATGGCCTAATACAATGAGTACCACACACTGCTACAAGCCGAAATATTTTTTCAGAGCTAGATGCAGGAAAAAATTATATTGAATTTGCAACCTGATGCAGGTCAGTATAGATGGATTAATAGACCAAGTCCAACACACTGCTAGAAGCCCATAGAAGCCCAAATATTTTTTCAGAGCTAGATGCAGATAAAAATTATTTTTAATTTGCAACCTGGTGAAGGTTAGTATAGATGGACAAATAGACCAAGTCCCACACACTGCTAGAAGCCTAAATATTTTTTTAGAGCTAGATGCAGAAAAAAATTATATTGAATTTGCAACCTGGTGGAGGTTAGAATAGATGGACTAATAGACCAAGTCCCACACACTTCTTGAAGCCGAAATATTTTTTCAGAGCTAGATGCAGAAAAAAATTATATTGAATTTGCATCCTGATGGAGGTTAGTATAGATGGACTAATAGAACAAGTCCCACACAATGCTAGAAGCCGAAAAAATTTTTCAGAGCTAGATGCAGAAAAAATTATATTGAATTTGCAACCTAATGGAGGTTAGTATAGATGGACTAATAGACCAAGTCCCACGCACTGCTAGAAGCCCAAATATTTTTTCAGAGCTGGATGCAGATAAAAATAATTTTTAATTTGCAACCTGGTGGAGGTTAGTATAGATGGACTAATAGACCAAGTCCCACACACTGCTAGAAGCCGAAATATTTTTTCAGAGCTAGATGCAGAAAAAAATTATATTAAATTTGCAACCTGATGGAGGTCAGTATAGATGGACTAATAGACCAAGTCCCACACACTGCTAGTAGCCCAAATATTTTCTCAGAGCTAGATGCAGATAAAATAATTTTTAATTTGCAACCTGGTGGAGGTTAGTATAGATGGACTAATAGACCATGTCACACACACTGCTAGAAGCCGAAATATTTTTTCAGAGCTAGATGCAGAAAAAAATTATAGTGAATTTTCAACCTGATGGAGGTCAGTATAGATGGACGAATAGACCAAGTCCCACACACTGCTAGAAGCCGAAATATATTTTCAGAGCTAGATGCAGAAAAAAATTATATTGAATTTGCAACCTGATGGAGGTTAGTATAGATGGACTAATAGATCAAGTCCCACACACTGCTAGAAGCCCAAATATTTTTTCAGAGATAGATGCAGATAAAAATTATTTTTAATTTGCAACCTGGTGGAGGTTAGTATAGATGGACTAATAGACCAAGTCCCACACACTGCTAGAAGCCCAAATATTTTTTCAGAGATAGATGCAGATAAAAATTATTTTTAATTTGCAACCTGGTGGAGGTTAGTATAGATGGACTAATAGACCAAGTCCCACACACTGCTAGAAGCCAAAATATTTTTTCAGAGCTAGATGCAGAAGAATATTATATTGAATTTGCAACCTGGTGGAGGTTAGTATAGATGGACAAATTGAACAAGTCCCACACACTGCTAGAAGCCAAAATATTTTTTCAGAGCTAGATGCAGAAAAAAATTATATTGAATTTGCAACCTGATGGAGGTCAGTATAGATGGACTAATAGAACAAGTCCCACACACTGCTAGAAGCCGAAATATTTTGTTCAGAGCTAGATGCAAAAAAAAATTATATTGAATTTGCAACCTGATGGAGGTCAGTATAGATGGACTAATAGAACAAGTCCCACACACTGCTAGAAGCCGAAATATTTTTTCAGAGCTAGATGCAGAAAAAAATTGTATTGAATTTGCAACCTGATGGAGGTTAGTATAGATGGATTAACAGAACAAGTCCCACACACTGCTAGAAGCCAAAATATTTTTTTAGAGCTAGATGCAGAAAAATATTATATTGAATTTGCAACCTGGTGGAGGTTAGTATAGATGGACTAATAGAATGATGCCCAAAAGGTTTTACTTCACTAGGTGCAGTAAAAAAATTGGTATTCTATACACAGGTGTTATATCTTGCAACACAGATAGGCTACTCCACTGACTAACACACTCTGCAATAGGCCAAAAAGGATTTGCTTTGCTAAATTTAGCCAAATGCTGTGAAAAAAACTTGCACAGCACTGGCACAGAGCTGCCTGGCAAAAACAGATAGGAACTGATGTAACTAAGTCCTGAAAAGGACTGCAATTACAATTAGTCTTTACTCCCAACCTATCTATTTAAGAGCACAGACCTGCCTGATAAAAGTCATAGGAAATGATGTAACCTAGTCCTTAATAGGACTGAAATCACAACTCTTCCCTACTCCCAAGTAGAGATCAGAGTTGTTCTACTCGAACTGTTCGCCAATCTCAAATTCGAGCTGTTTTGGGCAGTGTTCGAGCCGTTCGGCGATCACGAACAATTTGAGAAAAATTCGGCTGTTCGAGGTTATGTTCGATAACTGTTCGTGCACCAAAATCATAACTGGATTTTTTCTCAGTAATGATAAAAATTAATGTTAATACGCAGTTTGAGTGTACAGCGGGGTGGGGGGAGGGGCAGGGGATGGATCTCTGCAGGAACAATGAAGATCTCCATTTTTTTTTTCTCTTTCCCGCATTTACAGTGGGGAGGTGCAATCTGTCAGCCTATCAGCAGCACACACACGGAGCGAAGTGCTTTTTTTCACAAAAACAAGGGCATGTGTCATTGGCAGTGTATGTCACATGTCCTTGCCCTATAAGACCAAGCCATTTTCCCCGTCGCCACCATTTTCTCACTGCTGCAGCTGCGTGTTAGACGTCACCGTTGTTGCTGTGTGCGCTATACCTTGTTAATTTCAAGCAAATTTTCGCACAAATCTACAGATAGCTTGGGAGTAGGGAATAGTTGTGATTGCAGTCCTTTTAAGGACTAGGTTACAGCATTTCCTACGACTTTTATCAGGCAGGTCTGTGCTCTTAAATAGATAGATTGTGGGAGTAAAGACTAATTGTAATTGGAGTCCTTTTCAGGACTAGGTTACATCAGTTCCTATCAGTTTTTGCCAGGCAGGTCTGTGCCAGTGCTGTGCAAGTTTTTTTCACAGCATTTGGCTGAATCTAGCAAAGCTAATCCTTTTTGGCCTATTGCAGAGTGTGTTAGTCAGTGGAGTAGCCTATCTGTGTTGCAAGATATACCACCTGTGTATAGAATACCAATTTTTTTACTGCACCTAGTGAAGTAAAATCTTTTGGGCATAGCATCATTCTATTAGTCCATCTATACTGACCTCCATCAGGTTGCAAATTGAATGTCATTTTTTCTGCATCTAGCTCTGAAAAAATATTGGGCTTCTAGCTGTGTGTGGGACTTGTTGTATTAGTCCATCTATACTGACCTCCATCAGGTTGCAAACTGAATATATTTTTTTCTGCATCTACCTCTGAAAAAATATTGGGCTTCTAGCTGTGTGTGGGACTTGTTCTATTAATCCATCTATACAGACCTCCATCAGGTTGCAAACTGAATATATTTTTTTCTGCATCTACCTCTGAAAAAATATTGGGCTTCTAGCTTTGTGTGGGACTTGTTGTATTAATCCATCTATACCGACCTCCATCAGGTTGCAAACTGAATATATTTTTTTCTGCATCTACCTCTGAAAAAATATTGGGCTTCTAGTTGTGTGTGGGACTTGTTCTATTAATCCATCTATACAGACCTCCATCAGGTTGCAAACTGAATTTATTTTTTTCTGCATCTACCTCTGAAAAAATATTGGGCTTCTAGCTGTGTGTGGGACTTGTTGTATTAGTCCATCTATACTGACCTCCATCAGGTTGCAAACTGAATATATTTTTTTCTGAATCTACCTCTGAAAAAATATTGGGCTTCTAGCTGTGTGTGGGACTTGTTCTATTAATCCATCTATACAGACCTCCATCAGGTTGCAAACTGAATATATTTTTTTCTGCATCTACCTCAGAAAAAATATGTGGCCTTCTAGCAGTGTGTGGGACTTTCTCTATTAGTCCATCTATACTGACGTCCAACAGGTTGCAAATTAAAAATAATTTTTATCTGCATCTACAGTACCTCTGAAAAAATATTTGGGCTTCTAGCTGTGTGTGGGACTTGTTCTATTAGTCCATCTATACTGACCTCCATCAGGTTGCAAATTGAATATAATTTTTATCTGCATCTAGCTCTGAAAAAATATTTGGCCTTCTAGCAGTGTGTGGGACTTTCTCTATTAGTCCATCTATACTGACCTCCATCAGGTTGCAAATTGAATATAATTTTTATCTGCATCTAGCTCTGAAAAAATATTTGGCCTTCTAGCAGTGTGAGGGACTTTCTCTATTAGTCCATCTATACTGACCTCCATCAGGTTGCAAATTAAAAATAATTTTTATCTGCATCTACCTCTGAAAAAATATTTGGGCTTCTAGCTGTGTGTGGGACTTGTTCTATTACTCCATCTATACTTACCTCCATCAGGTTGCAAACTGAATATATTTTTTTCTGCATCTACCTCTGAAAAAATATTGGGCTTCTAGCTGTGTGTGGGACTTGTTGTATTAGTCCATCTATACTGATCTCCATCAGGTTGGAAATTAAAAATAATTTTTATCTGCATCTACAGTACCTCAGAGGTCGACTCCAGCGCTTCTGTGAATCCAGATGAGGAAATGATCTGCACTGATGCCCAGAATCTTTATGAGTCGGATCCAGGACCAGACGCAGAAGGTTCTGACCATAATGTAGACCCTCATTCCCAAACTGTAACTCCTGTTGGTGGAGACAATGAGGAAGACGATGATAAGACTCAAATACCTGATTGGAGCGACAACTTTAGTTTTTTGTCAGGGCAGAAACAGGTTGGCTCTGAGGACGACGGGTGTGATAACGCACAGGGTGATGATGATGAGGTTGGAGATCCCACTTACTGTCAACCCACAGTCAGCCAAGAGATGAGGTCAGCAGAGGAGGTGGAGGAAGATGCTAGTGACGACGAGGTCAGGTTGCGCCTTCCTGGACAGAGACGTAGTACTGGAAGCACGTCAACAACTGCATCCTCAAACACAACTCTGCCTCTCACCACAAGTCGTGGTGGCTCTTCAGGTCGCATGGGTGCTAAGCCTTGCATAGCCTGGGCATTTTTTCAGATCGATAAAGATGACCCAACTCGTGTTATCTGTAACATTTGTCAGCAAAAGCTAAGTAGAGGCCAAAAAATACATAGTTTGAGTACTTCATGCATGAACCGGCACATGGACATGAAGCAAAAGTTGCAGTGGGAAGCTCAGTGTGCTACAATGCGGCCTAGCCGGCCGGGCCAACCGCCGTCTGCCATATCTTGTGCATCCGCCGCCTCTTCATCCTCTGTGACTGGGGGGACAGCAGTCACACCTGTTTTGGGGCGCAGACCTGCCACCTCTTTACCCGCAACAGCCAGCGTGATTGGCAGGTCATCATTTTCTTTGGAGTTGGTAACACCAGCTCTTGTTGAGCGCTGTCCGACATCGATAGCACCATCTTTGGATCAAGGCAACCTAACATGTCCGCCTGCATCTTCCTCACAGACCGGCAGTTTGCCGGGGACACCCTTATCAACCCCGTATAAGCACAATAGCCAGCCCTCGGTCCCTCAGATGTGGACAAGTAAAAGACCATTTCCTCCTAGCCATGAGAAAGCTAAGAGGTTGAATTTCACCATCCTCAAGCTCTTGGCTACAGAAATGATGCCTTTCCGCCTGGTGGACACAGAGGATTTTCGAGACCTTATGTCCGTCGCAGTGCCCCAGTACCAGATGCCAAGTCGGCACTACTTCTCAAAGAAAGGTGTGCCTGCGCTCCACCAGCATGTCGCTCACAACATCACCGCTTCTTTGAGAAACTCTGAGTGTGACAGGGTGCATTTCACCACAGACACTTGGACGAGTAGGCATGGACAGGGGCGTTACATGTCGCTGACTGGGCACTGGGTAACTATGGTGACAGCAGGACAAGGGGCTGCTGTCCAAGTCTTGCCGTCCCCACGAGTTGTGCGTCAATCCTCTTTATGTCAAAGTTCCTCCACTGCTTCTGCCTCCTCAACCTCCTCTCGGTCTTCCACCTGCACCCAAAGCCTGTCTGGTCATGCCACAAGCTTTCTAACTGCGCAGAAGGGATCATGCACACCTCCTTACTATGCTGGCAGTAGGGCTCAACGTCATCAGGCGGTTTTTACATTGAAATGTCTGGGAAATGTGAGTCACACAGCTGAGGAGTTGTGGTCAGCTCTGGAGAACCAATTTCATGAATGGTTGTCTCCACTGGACCTGAAACCAGGGAAGGCCGTGTGCGACAATGCTGCAAACCTGGGTGCGGCCCTTCGCCGGGGCAATGTCACACACGTGCCTTGTATGGCTCACGTGTTGAACCTGGTTGTCCAGCAATTTTTAGCCCACTATCCCAGACTAGATGGCCTTCTGCAGAGGGCACGGTCGCTGTGTGCTCACTTCCGCCGTTCGCATCCCGCAGCTCAGCGACTTACATCTCTACAGAAGTCGTCGGGCCTGCCACTTCACCGGCTAAAATGCGATGTGCCTACCCGGTGGAATTCAACTCTGCACATGTTGCAGCGACTGTGGCAGCACCGACAAGCCCTGGTGCAATACGTTCTGACGTATAGCCTGGGCCAACGAGATCCAGAGGTGGGGCAAATCACGCTGGAGGAGTGGTCTCAGATCAGGGACCTATGCACCCTTCTGCACAGTTTTGAAATGGCGACGAAGATGTTTAGTGCTGACGATGCCATTATCAGCATGACTATTCCGGTGATTTACATGCTGGAGCACATGTTAAACAGAATTCGGAGTCAGGTGGTGGCACAAGAGGAGGTGGAGGAAGTAGAGGAGGAGGAGTTGTATGCGGAAGGGCTAACATCTGCAAGGTCCAGACGGTCGGCAGCACCAAGGCGGCAGGCATGTGAGGGTGGGGGAGATGGTTTTACCAGGGCGCATGGTAGCAGCCAAACTAGTGAGGAAGGTGCAGGAGCCCAGGAAGAAGTGGAGGACGAACTGATGGAAGACTCATCAGATGAGGGAGACCTTGATCACATTTCTGTTGTGCGAGGTTGGGGGGAGAGGACAGAGCAAGGAAGCATGATTGTTACCTCGCCAGCAACACAACAGGGACTTGGTGCTCCTGGATGCGCAACACACATGAGTGCCTTCTTGCTGCACTACCTGCAACATGACCCTCGAATTGTGAGAATTAGAAATAATCCTGACTACTGGGTTGCCACACTGTTAGATCCCCGGTACAAAAGTAAATTTGCAGAAATTATTCCTGCCATAGAAAGGGATGCACGCATGCAGGAGTATCAGCAGAGACTGTTGCAGAATCTTACATGTGCTTTTCCACAAAATGCCAGTGGTGCACGTAGTGAATCTCACAGTTCCAACTTGCCAACCGTGGGACCGTCAAGTGTTCAGCACTCAAACCGTAACAGAACCACAGTATCTGCTGGTAACATCAATTTTGCGGAATCGTTTCTCCACTTTTTTAGCCCATCCTTTGCAAGGCCACAGGAGACAAGAAGTCTGACACATAGTCAACGCCTAGAGACGATGGTACAGGAGTATCTCCAAGTAAACATTGAAGCCATGACTGTGTCACTGGACCCTTGCTCTTTTTGGGCTTCCAATCTGGATAAATGGCTGGAGCTAGCCACTTACGCCTTGGAGATCTTGTCATGCCCAGCAGCCAGCGTTCTGTCTGAACGTGTGTTCAGCGCTGCTGGTGGTGTGCTGACAGATAAGCGCACGCGGCTCTCCACTGATAATTTAGACAGACTCACGTTCATAAAGATGAACAAATCATGGATCCGAAATGACTTTTCTACCCCTGTGTCATCCTGGGGAGAGTAAAAGCTTGACGATTGGTTAAAATCACCCTACCAACCGTTTTAAGCTTTCAAATTACTAATCATGTTTATCTGTATCTTGGCTGGAAAATAATTTGGGCTTTGTAGCAGTGTGCAGCACTGATTCTATTAGGCCATCTATAATAAGCTCCACCAGATTTAAAATTACTAATCATGTTTATCTGTATCTTGACTGGAAAATAATTTGGGCTTTGTAGCAGTGTGCAGCACTGATACTATTAGGCCATCTATACTAAAGCTTCACCAGATTTAAAATTAATAATAATTTTTAGCTGCATCTAGCCCAGAAAATAATTTTGGGGCTCCGAGATGCGCAAGACACATAAGTGCCTTCTTGCTGCACTACCTGCAGCATGACCCTCATATTGTCAGAATTCGAAGTAATCATGACTACTGGGTTGCCACACTCTTAGATCCCCCAAACTTTTCGATCAACCTTTTCATTTTAATAAAGACCAAAAAAATGGTCATTTTTGAAATTATAAGCATTAGCAGGTTGTTAGAAACTGAAATCAAACAGTTTTCAACTCAAAACTTTATTCTAGGTGATGTTACATTTTCACATAGGACCCCTTGTTTGAAAGGAGCTTCTGAACTCTCTCGTCCATTGAATTTGTCAGGTTTTGGATGGTTTCTGCTTCAATTGTTTTGCATGAGGACAGAATACCCTCCCAGAGCTGTTGCTTAGATGTGTACTGCCTCCCGCCATCATAGACACTCCTTTTAATGATGCTCCAAAGGTTCTGAATGGGGTAGAGGTCAGGGGAGCATGGGGGTCACACCATAAGTTTGTCCCCTTTTATGCCCATATCAGCCAGAGATGCAGATGTTTTATGTGCAGCATGAGATGGTGCATTATCATGCAAAAAAATGATCTTGCTGTGAAATACACGGTTCTTCTTCTTGAACCATGGCAGGAAGTGCTGTTTGAGAAAATCTACATACATTATGGAGTTCATCTTTAGCGTCTTCAGGGATCCTAAAGGGGCCGACAATCTCTCTCCCCATGATTCCAGCCCAAAACATTACTCCACCTCCTCCTTGTTGGCGCTGTAGCCGTGTTTGCGTGGGGTGTCCATCAACCAGCCATCCTCCACTCCATCCATCTGGACCATCGAGCGCTGCACGGCACTCATCCGTGAACAAAACAGTTTTGAAATCAGTCTTCATGTAATGTTTGGCCCACTGGAGCCGTTTCTGCTTGTGTGAAGTGGATAGAGGAGGTCGACAGGATGGCGTATGCACAGCTGCAAACCTCTGAAGGACCCTGCATCTTGTTGTTCGGGGGACGTTGGAGGCACCAGCAGCTTCAAAAACTTGTCTGCTGCTATGACAAGGCTTTTTTGCCGCTGCTCTTTCAACCTGACGTAATTGCCTGTAGGAAAGAGTCCTCAATTTGCCCTTATCAGCACGCACACGTGTGTACTGTGAATCAGCTACATACTTCTTGATTGCCAAGACACTTCATCCTGATCATCGCACAATGTTGATTGTAGTCATGCCTTGACCTAAACACTCCACAATTTGTTGCTTCTCAGCAGCCGACACATCCTTTTTCTTTCCCATTTTGGCAGAAAATGCAGGCTGCTTAATAATGTGAGACAGCCTTCTTAAGTAGTCTTGCCTTTCATTGGACACACCTGCCAAACTAATTAGCACAGGTGTCTGCAATTGCTTACAGTGATATAAAGAGCCCTGACACATATCACCATCAATGAGTTTAACTGACAAACAAACAAATTCTTCCCTTATCACTCCTAAACACTTTTTGCATAATAATTTGGAACACAGTGTACATGTGCTTTTCCACAAAACACCAGTGGTTCACGTAGTGAATCTTACAGTTCTAACTTGCCAACCGTGGTCTGTATGGAGTTGTTCAATAAAGGGCCCAAAATTAAGATAACATAGATGGGAGAGGTCTCTATGAATAGGAATCCCTAAGTATTTGATACCCTGTGAGGGCCAGGCAAAGGGAAAGTTGGACTGGATGGAATCCTATATGGATTTGGGCAGGGAGACATCGAGGGCCTCAGACTTCGCTGCATTGATTTTAAAATTTGACCATGTAACAAAGTGATCTATTTCAGCCATAACAACATGGATGGATATATGTGATTGAGTGATATATACTAGGACATCATCAGCAAATAGCTTGTATCAGCACTTGTACTCGGTGCCTCCCACCTCAATCCACCTAATATTGGGGTTATGGCGAATTGATAAGAGCAGGTGCTCCGTCACTAGGATGTATAAGAGAGGGGACAGAGAACATCCCTGCCTTGTCCCATTGGTGATTGTGAAAGGTGATGAAAATGTTCTGACGCGCCCCCTGGGCCTTGGGACACCTGGAGCCGGACCCTTTTTGGTGGATGCTGGTGGTTGTAGTCTCGGTGGCGGCGACCCGGTTCCGTGGCTCAGGGCGGTCAAACCAGTGGCGGAACTATTTATGTGGTTTTGATGTTTAAATGTCCAACTACGCCACCCGTGGATTGCGGTCAGAGTGAACCGCCGCTCCAGGGCAGACCGCTGAGGCTGGTGTTGTGGGTGCAGCAGAGCTTAGCATAACTCCCCATGGGAGGAGTATAGCCTCAGGGCAGTGTATGCGGAGGATGGGGGTGATGGTGCAGGGCAGCAGCAGTAACGACACGGAGTCAGTGATGCAGTCCAGGGCCTTTACTCACAGTTCTTATTATTCAGACCACGTCTGCAGGTAACGGCTCCCCACGTCGTACTGTGCTCACCAGGTGAGGGGCTCAGACAACTCCCAGATAACTTTGCAGCGCTTCACAGGACCCCATTTGTGTGTCCTTTGTCTGGCCTTTCTTACCAACCCTTCTGTCCGGCTGCCTCGGGCCTCCTCTTGGTAAACTTGGCGCCAGTTTCCCTGACCCTATGTGGTGCCTTCCTAGAGGGTGTAGCGAGGGGCTGCGCCACATAAAATGTCACAGCCTCCTGTTTCTAGCTGAGGGTCATTTCCTGCCTCCACTAGTTTCGGGGACCGGTCTCCCCGTTTGGCCTGACCCCTCCACGCAGGTGGATTCGGGCGTGCGGTGGCGACTCGCCCGTCCGCACCCCTGGGATCCCTTCGTTCCTCGTTCCTGGAGCCTTCTCCGCTCCTCTTCCTTCCTTCTCCCTCTTCCAGGCCTGGGCCTCTGTTACTAGACCCGCCTCCGGAGCAGAGCTCATGCAGAGCCCCTGCGCCCTGCCACTTCTGCTCAGACTTCTCTGCACTGAACTAAGATGGTGCCCACCTTTTATACTCCCTTCTCAATGCACCCAGGAACTGCTTCCTCCCTGCTCCTGCACTACAGGGTTCCCCTTCCTCAGTGTTCCTTCCCCCCACTCCAGCCAGGGACAGGGACTGTCGTGCCCATCTCAGGGGCATATTGGTCGACCTGCCCCACGGCAATGTGGTGTAATGCATGCAGGTGTCGGGTCCTGATCCACACTACATCCTTACCTGAGAGTGAGATATCACACCTCTGTAGCAACCGAGCCCTCAGGGTGCTACAGTTCCATTTATCTTCAGCCTAGGTGATGTATTGCGATACAGGGCCGTGATTTTGGCTATCAAAGGGTCCCCTAGACCCCTACCCCAAGCTTTTTAAGAGAATCATAAATGGCGTGCCAGGAGACTCTATGGAATGCTTTCTCAGCATCCAACGAGAGTATCTAATTACAAATTTTTAACTGCATCTAGCCCAGGAAATACTTTGTGCCTAGTAGCAGTGTCTGCTAGTCAGCGGATTATCCCGGCTGTTAAGCAAGCTACACCACCTGTAGTTTGGACACTTAATTTTTTCAAAGGAAATGCTTCGGGACCACGGGATACTCAGTGAAGAGCATGAGGAGGCACCCCAAGGCATAGGGGCTGGGACTGGCAGTAGGATGCCTTGCGGTGGACAGCCGAGCTCGATCCTTATAAAAGCTTTTTAACTGCAGCAGCTTTAGTGGACGCTACTGGAGCTGGAATTACGCGGCTGCTGGCATGAGACTTGCCCTCCAATAGATCCTTGTAAATGGATTTAAAGTGTATTCATTCAAATTAGAGAGACAATTTAAATTAAAAAGCTTAGAGCTGCCTCCACCACAGGGGGGCTCGCTCGACCCACCAGCGGACAGGCACCAGTATTGGGAGAGGGGGGCTGGCCGTCAGGGTTCACCGCGGCTCTGGCACAAACCCGGCGACGCGGAGGTGGCACGGGCAGGAGCGGACTGAACGTGTCGGCTTCTCACTTTTTGGATTTTAGAAGGGCATGACATGCCTATATCTGTGTCTCCCCCTCCTTTTACTCCTCTACCTCTTTTCTTTTCGCATGACTATATGTACTTGTCACTTTTCCATGTGTTAGTTGTGTCTTCTGAGCAGTTTGTCAGCTTTTGGACACCTTTGAAGGTGTTTTCTATGTGTTTCAATGTGTTCAATTGCCTCTGTCTAGCATATCAGTAGGGAGGAAATAGAGGGTGTAATGTATTAATCAACTAATTCACAGCACACTAATGTAGCCTCTGACAGCAAAACCATCAGCTTGAGTTACTATCCTGTTCAGTACATCTACTCTGACGTTATAAAATGTAATGTTGCACATAATGGAATTTCAATTCTGTCATTGACACTTGCTTTTGTTATATCCATTAGTCCCCTAACACACAGCACCCCAAGAGCAAAGGCAGATACTACACGAGAACAACTTCTTTAAATTAATTTATTGGCTAAAATGAACAGTCAGTCTTTGAACTTAGATAATATGGTGAGAGAGTATATTGAGGCCATGATTCATATGCCAAGCCATGTTGTTGGCTCTGTGAGCCATTGTAGTAGGGACACTGGCAGTGTTATGAGCCAAGGCAAATCTCTTGGAGGAAATCAGACAGGTTGTCAATGATTTCTGGCCATGTTCTAAATAGAAGCAACTGTGAGTCAAATTTGGATAATGTTGCTGATCTTTGGGACCCAAATTGATGTTGCCAAAGGGGGAAAGTGGTGGAGGTGGCATAAAAGAATAGTGCCAATGCCCATCCAAAAGATCTTCTAGAGGGAAAGATCTTTTGTGATATGCTTGTGAGCAGGTGATGTTGGTGTAAGAGGTTCAACAGTGCATGAAAGCTGTGATGGTGGTCGTTGTGTTGGCGATTTCTATGTGTAGTAAACTTAAGTTTTGGAATTCTTGTCCACATTGTCAGAGCACCAAACCTTTTTTTTCACGTGATCGTCTTTCTGGTATCCAGTCCGCATCTGCAAGTAGTGCCTTGCTGTAGTCATCATCCCATCATCATCCTAATCTACTACTTTCTATACTTTTTTTCCTCTACTTCCAGTGCGTCATCAGTTATTGTTTGGTGTGCCCCAGAAACATGCATAAAGTTGTACCCTTTTGTGGAAATTGAACTCTAATCTCCAATTCTACCACAACCAATGACAAACCACCTTGTTTACACTGCTCTTTTGATAAAGAAGTATGTGCACTAAGCCTTATAGGAAGATACTAAGCAGCAATTATTTATTATAAAAAGCTATTGGTTTTGGTACAAAATGCTACATTTTTCTCAAAACAAATTTCATAGTGTTCCTGAAATAACATTTCAATATGTCTCATGTCTCTCACTTTGCTTCTTATTTTTTTGTGAAATGTAATTTTATTGTGTCTTCATCTGGGATAACTTTATACAGGAGCACTCTGTGCAAGATTGAACTCTTGAACAGGGCGCAAAGACCAAATTTGTTGTAAATTATTAAATAAAAGTTCTTATAATTCCAGAACTGAAATTTTTTATCTTAAAAGTCTCAATTTTTGTCAAAATTGTTGAAGGAAAGCTGTCAGCAGGATTTCACATCCCAAACTATTTATATGTGCATGTAGCTCTTTCAAAGACATGTCCAGCGATACCTTTACATGGCCAGTCTGTTCCTATGTTACTGTAAAATCAGCATTTTAACTGATATGCAAATGAAGCTGTAAATCTGTATATTCTGTCATTCCAGCTCTATTCCCCACCCAGCACCTCTTTCCTCTCTACTTGAAATTACACAACATAGGGCTGTCAGACAAGAAGGTAGAGGCAGCACATTAATTGCATTTCAATTCAAAAACAAATTTAGCAGTAATGGACAAATGTCTGCCTATGTAAAGGTATTGCTTGAATTATCTTTGAAATGCCTAAATTCAACAGTTTGGTCATTGAAACTCTGCTGACAATCTCCCTATAATGATTTTTTGAGGTGACTGACTTTGTGTATTAACCCCTTTACCCCCGAGGGTGGTTTGCACGTTAATTTTTATGCCCTTAAACAGAGAGATATGTCACACAAAATAGTTAATAAATAGCATTTCCCACATGTCTACTTTACATCAGCGCAATTTTGGAACCAACATTTTTTTTATTAGGGAGCTATAAGGGTTAAAAGTTGACCAGCGATTTCAAATTTTTACAACAAAATTTGCAAAACCATTTTTTTAGGGACCACATCACATTTGAAGTGACTTTGAGGGGCTTTTATGACAGAAAATACCCAAAAGTGACACCATTCTAAAAACTTCACCCCTCAAGGTGCTCAAAACCACATTCAAGAAGTTTATTAACCCTTCAGATGCTTCACAGGAATTTTTGGAATGGGGAAGAAAAAAATGAACATTTAACTTTTTTCACAAAAATGTAACTTTAGACCAATTTTTTTTTTTTGCAGGGGTAACAGGAAATAATGGACCCCAAATTTTATTGTGCAATTTCCCCTGAGCACGCAGATGCCCCATAGGTGGGGAAAAATCACGGTTTGGGAGCACGGCAGGGCTCAGAAGAAAAGGAGCACCATTTAACTTTTTGAATGTAAAATTTGCTTGAATAATTAGCGGGCGCCATGTTGCGTTTGGAGAGCCCCTGATGTGCCTAAACACTGGAAACCCCCCATAAGTGATACCATTTTGGAAACTAGACCCCTCAGGGAACTTATCTAGATGTGTGGTGAGCACCTCGAAACCCCAGGTGCTTCACAGAAGTTTATAACATGGAGCCATGAAAATAAAATTTTCACATTTTTCCCACAAAAATGTTTTTCAGCCCCCAGTTATGCATTTTCATAAGGGTAACAGGAGAAATTGCACCATGCAACTTGTTGTGCAATCTCTCTTGAGTAAGCCAATAACTCATATGTTGGGGGAAAACACTGTTTGGGCTCACAGCAGGGTTCGGAAGGGAAGGAGCACCATTTGGCTTTTTGAATGTAAAATTTACTTGAATAATTAGCGGACACCTTGTTGCATTTGGAGTGCCCCTGATGTGCCTAAACAGTGGAAACCCCCCACAAGTGACACCATTTTGAAAACTAGACCCCTCAGGGAACTTATCTAGATGTGTGGCATGCACCCTTAACCCTCAGGTTCTTCACAGAAGTTTATAATATGGAGCCGTGAGAATAAAAAAATCAAACTTTTTCCACAAAAATTATCTTTCAGCTCCAATTTTTTAGTTTCACAAGAGTAAGAAGAGAAAATGGAACATTAAAACTATTGTGCAATTTCTTCTAAGTACGCCAATACCCCATATGTGGTGAAATTACACTGTTTGGGCGCACGTCAGGGTTCAGAAGGGAAGGAGCACTGTGTGACTTTTTGAACGCAAAATTGGCTGGAATCAAGAGCGGATGCCTTGTCGCATTTCTGGAGCCCCTGATGTGCCTAAATAGTTGAAACCCCCCACAATTGACTCCATTTTGGAAACTAGACCCCTCAAGGATTTTATCAATGGGTATAGTGTAGATTTTGAACCCAGAGGTACAACAGAATTTGATAACATTAGGTCATCATATTGAATAAGTTGTCATTAGTCTTGAGCGCAAGTGCTTGCTACTTGAGTTTGCATCGGAACTCGGGTATGCATTATGTATCACGGGTACTCGAGTGACATGCTCGAGTCCACATCTCGCATGTTTCACGGTTGTTAGACATCCCAAAAAAAAAATGTGGTTATCGCTCGTGCATAGCAGGCGATCCCAGCAATGTTTTTTTTGGCCGCAAAGCATATGGGGCAGAGGCTCGAGCATGTCACTTGAACACTCGCGATACTCAGTGCATACCCAAGCACCTGATGCAAACTCAAGTAGCGAGCACTTGCTCTCAACACTGGTCGCCATATCGTCATCAATTTTTTTTTCTTTACTTTTGAAAAAATCCCAACCCTAACCCCAACCCTAATACAACACAACCCTAATCCTAACACAACCCTAACCCTAGCTCAACCCTAACCCCAACCCTAGCCCAACCCTAGCTCAATCCTAACCCCAACCCTAACCTCAACCCTAATTCCAACTCTAACCCTAGCCCAACCGTAGTCCAACCCTAACCCTAGCCCAACCCTAACCCTAGCACAACCCTAACCCCAACCCTATAACAACCTTAGCACAACCCTAACCCTAGAGTTTATTTTTTTTCCACCGTGTGATATAAGGGATTAGACGACTTTATTCTTCGGGTCAGTGTGATTATCGGGATTTTATGATTGACAGCTGTCACACGCTAAAAGACGATTTTTTTTGCAAAGACTAGTTTTTGCATCGCCATATTTTGAGAGCTATAATTTTTCCATATTTTGGCTGACAGAGTCTTGTTTTTTGAGGGACAAGTTGACGTTTTTATTGGTACCATTTTCGGGCATGAGACATGTTTTGATCGCTTTCTATTCCAATTTTTGGGAGGCAGAATAAAAAAAAAACAGCAATTCCGGAATTGTTTTTTTTTGGGTTTTTTATGCCGCTCCGCTTGTGGTAAAATTGGTAAGGCAGCTTTATTCTTCGGGTCAGTATGTTTACAGCGGTACTGCATTTATATTGTTTTTTTTATGTTTTGGCGCTTTTACATAATAAAAACTATTTTCTAGAAAAAATATTTTTTTTGTATCGCTTTATTCTGAGAGCTTTAACTTTTTTATTTTTCAGAAGATGGAGCTGTATGGCAGCTTGTTTTTTGCAGGACAAGATGACAATTTCAGCGGTACAATTTTTATTTACATTCGTCTTTTTGATCGCTTGTTATTCCAATTTTTGTTTGGCGGTATGATGATAAAGCATTGTTTTTTCCTTAGTTTTTTATTTCTTTTTTTTTACCATGTTTACTAAAGAGGTTAACTAGTGGGACAGTTTTATAAATCAGGTCGTTCTGGACGCGGTGATACCAAATATGTGTACTTTTATTGTTTTTATTTCATAATAAATAAATATTATGGGTACAATATATTTTTAATTTTTGGGGATTCTTTTATTCATTTTTTTATATTTTTACGATTTTTTTAATTTTTAATTTTTTTTTTTTTCACTCTACTACACTTTTTTTTACTTTCACACATTGTCCCACGATGGGACTTTCACTTTTTGCAGCCTAATCGGCTGTATAGCATAAAGAGCAGCAGCTCCCTATGCCATGCAGCCTGTCAGCGCTGCACACAGGGGAGACATTACTTTGGTCATGCACTGCGCATGGCCAAAGTAACGTCCTGAATCCTGGTGACCAGGATATTGTCTTGATGACATCAGGTCATCATGACATCATCCGGGAGCCGCCGCAGACATCACTGGAGGCCGGAGAGGAGGTGAGTACTGGTGCTTATCTCCCTCTTTGCCCCCGCAATGCTGCGATCAACTTCGATTGCAGCATTGCGGGGCTTAATGTGCTTAATGTGATAATCAGCTGACACCCGGCGGCGATCGCCCCACACCGCTTGTGTGCGGGCGTGATCGCATTGTGCGTAATAGTATGTAGCTTGTCCATAAGTCTCAGGGCGCAACTGCGTACTATTACTGACGTAGTCGGAAAGGTGTTAACAAGATAAGCTGTGTTTCCTGCTTGCTGAAGTTTTAAAAGATCGGACAGCTGACGGCCAAATGTCTGACCAGGAGAGCCCTGTTCCCTCCTTCCAGAGTCAACACTTTCATACTTGTGTGGCCCAGTGCAGAGAAGGATACCAAGGGCATAATTATTGTAAGTAATCAAACAAAAATTCTAGGAATTTTGTGTAAATGCAATTTTCTTAAACAAAATTCTCAGTTTTTGCCAAAGCTGTTAATGATTTTTTGGGGCGGCACTCCCCTGCATGTGAGGCTATTATTTAGAAATCACCTTAGCTTTTTTCTGTTCTGGTATGACTGTGGTCTATCAAACAAAATAAGGTCCATACTGGCATAGTTGGTAGAGTTTGGTAAATAAAATCAAGAGCAAGGGCCTGTTAACCTGAGTCTAGCATGGGCTGGCTCCGCAATAACTTTGAGAGAGAAGTAGAGATTAATGGCTAGCTGAAGAGTCTAAGTATCTGGAAGCCTCAAAAAATGACTGCTTATTCAAATCTTTGTAAAATGATTCAAATAGTGCTGGATTAGAGAAATAGTGTTAGTTAAATGGGCTCTTGGAAGATATGTCAAGTGATATTTCAAATAATCTCCTCTCCTGTAAAGTGAAAAAGTTCAAGTGGTGCATTGCACATGAAGTTAAAAGGGTTGTTTTACCATTATTTTTAATCAGAACTGTGTCACCTCCACTGTGGTCCAAGAGCCAAACACCTGCTGCATTAGATGTTGAACATTGTACACACAGGGCATTTAGAGCTAAAGGTGCTCTGGGAATTCATGAAAAGTGTGGTCACTAGGTTTCCTGTAAGAAAAGATAGACTTTTACACAGTGTTTGGTGCAATGACATATAATAACACAAGGGTGAGGCGGTCTGTGGCAGAGAGTAGCTGCCCAGAGATCCACAGAAGCTCCATTAGGTGGGTGAAACACAACAGTCACTTTGGTTTCAAATTAACCGCATCGGACCTGATGAAGCATCTTGTGTTCCCTGGGCTAGGTCAAGGACTGCTCGAAAACTGTTCCTGTTGTTTATTATTCAGCAACTTTAACAAGTGTTAACTGCAATTACCAAGTATATTATGCTTTTTAAGTTTATTCACCAATGAATTTATTGTGCCACCCAGAGTTATTTATAACCATCAAGAATAAAGTACCACTATTTTTAAAAAATATGCATTGTTTTCCCTACAATTGTGTAATCTAAGATTATCTCAACAGGGTGATCCTCTTTACATGTTGATAAAGAATTCTATTAATGGAAAGATATGTCTTAGAGCAAAGTTGAACTATTTTACTTTACACTAACCAGTTCTTGTCTGTGGACTAATAATATGTGCTATCTTGTGAAAAAAAAAGCATTAATAATTTCTGATGTACAGTGCTAGCAGGTCTATGTGCAAAAATGACCATGATACCAGATGAGGCTGACTTGTTTTTATCTTTACTGTACTGGAGGCGCTGAACCGAAACCCGGAGTAGATCCCCTCCTTTATAAAGAAAGTCATACAGCAGATTTCCGTGCCTTGGGTTACATTATTCATTTTTAAAGTTATGGTGTCAATATTTTTTAAGACTATGGTCACATCTGTGCTGCAGAAGCCATATCACAGTATTAGATTAGTCACACCATGGACACTGGCAGTGCACAATGGATGCCACTGACCTCCGCTGAGGTCTGTTTTGATCCACTCAGGTGGCCATTTTCAGAAAAAATGCCCTGCTCACAGAAGTATTTCTTCAGTCAAAAAAACAATGGAAACGAAATGTAATCTACAATGAAAGTTCTAGAGCATTATACTGTATGTATATAGTGCTCCAGTTATAGGAACACCATATATAACTAGAGAAATAAAATATTTTCTTCAAAAAGTAAGGGTAACTGTTGGTTTTACCTTTTATTATGATGTCTTTTCAGGACAAAGACATTCCTAATACTTAGAGAAGTGTAATATGTACATTTAGAACTGATAAAAAGTAATGTCATTCTTCATTGGCTAAAGTGGAAAAAGAACATGTACTCTAGGTTATCAAAAATATAAATGTTTGTTATAGACAAAGGAGAGTTGAACTTGCCTGGAATATAGACACCAAATCCAGTGCTTTTGAAAGACTGGGTGTTTTAAGATACATTAGGCATTTTCCCAGTTGATATTATTAAAGCCAAGCATGATGTGTATAAAGTTTTTATTATCTTGTTGATGAACTATATGTTGAATGATACTTACATGAACATATTCTGTATTAATGATAATCTGCACAGCATGCCCCTTATTGATCACAAAAACAAACAACTTGCAGAACTTGGGCCGTTAAAGGGGTTTTCCCACAAACAAAAGTTGATATTAATCAATAGATCTTGGAATAATAATAAGTTCCACATTTGGATGTGTTTAAATAAAATGTTCCTGTGCTGAGATAATCTTATAAATGTACCCCTGCTGTGTACTGTGTAATGTCCATGTCTGACCGTGCAGGAACATGGTCTGATCATACCACATCTCCTGGGCAGGGGAAAAAGAAAAAGAGTATACAGACATTACAGCAGGGGATTGTAGCAGATTCTTTCTTTGAAGTAAAACATTGTTTAAAAACAAGAAGGAAATGTTTTACTCCACAAAAATAATCAGTTGTGATCCCCTGCTATAATGTTTGTATACTGTTTTGCTTCCATCCCTGCCCAGGAGCTGTGGTATGATCAGACCATGTTCCGTACACGGTCGTACACAGCCATTACACAGGGGCACATTTATAAGATTATCTCAGCACAGGAACATTTTATTTAGACACATCCAATTGTGGAAGTTATTATCATTCCAAGATCTATTGATTAAAATCCACTTTTGTTCGTGGAAAAACCCTTAACCATTAACAACATTAGACGTACTAATACGCATCTATGCCCTGGGACTTAAGAGCCAGACCCGTATTAGTACGTCATCGCGATCGCGCGCGCACACAGGCTGTGCGGGCGCAATCGCCGCCGGGTGTCAGCTGATTGTCACAGCTGACACCCGGTACTATGTGCAGGGAGTGGTCCCGCACCGCTCCCAGCACATTAACCCCCGCAATGCTGTGATCGAAGTCGATCACAGCATTGCGGTGGAAAGGGGAGGTGATCACAGATATTCACCTCCTCTTCCGGCCTCCAGCGCTGTCTGCCGTGGCTTCCAGGATGTTGCCATGATGACCCGATGTCGTCATGACAACATCCGGGTCAACAGACAACAGGAAGATTGTTTGGACATGCGCAGTGCATCTCCAAACTATCTTCTCCCTGTCCAGCGCTGACAGCCTGCATGTCACAGGGATGGTGCTGCAGAGTGGGACAGAGTAAAAAAGTGTAAAAACTGTCAGAAAGTGAAAAAAAAAAAAATTGTAAAAATATTAAAAAAAAAATAAAAAAAAAATCCACCAAAAATAAAAATATAATGTACCCATCAATAAATATTATTATAAAAAAAAACAAAAAAAGCAATAAAAGTACACATATTTGGTATCGCCGCGTCCGGAACAACCTGACCTATAAAACTGTCCCACTAGTTAACCCCTTCAGTGAACACTTTATCATCATACCACCAAACAAAAAATGGAATAACACGCGATCAAAAAGACAAATATAAATAAAATTGGCACCGCTGAAAACGTCATCTCGTCCCGCAAAAAAACATGTTGCATTTGGAGAGTCCCTGTGTGCCCAAACATTGGAGCTCCCCCACAAGTGACCCCATTTTGGAAACTAGACCCCCCAAAGGCCCCTATCTAGATGCATAGTGAACACTTGGAACCCTCAGGTGCTTCACAAATTGATTCGTAAAACTGAAAAAGTGAAAAAAAAAACACTTTTTCATTTTTACGAATCAATTTGTGAAGCACCTGGGGGTTCCAAGTGCTCACTATGCATCTAGATAGCTGCCTTGGGGGGTCTAGTTTCCAAAATGGGGTCACTTGTGGGGGAGCTCCAATGTTTAGGCACATCAGGGGCTCTCCAAACGCAACATGGCGTCCCCTAATTATTCAAGCAAATTTTACAATCAAAAAGTTAAATGGCGCTCCTTCCCTTCCGAGCCATGCCGTGTGCCCAAACAGTATTTTTTCCCCACATTTGGGGTATCTGCGTGCCCAGGGTAAATTGCACAACAAATTTTGGGGTCCATTTTTTCTTGTTACCCCTGTGAAAATAAAAAAAATTGGGTCTAAAGTAACATTTTTGTGAAAAAAGCTAAATGTTAATTTTTTTCTTCCACATTCCAAAAATTCCTGTGAAGCACCTGAAGGGTTAATAAAGTTCTTGAATGTGGTTTCGAGCACCTTGAGGGGTGCAGTTTTTTGAATGGTGTCACTTTTGGGTATTTTCTGTCATAAAGATCTCTCAAAGTGACTTCAAATGTGATGTGGTCCCTAAAAAAATGGTTTTGTAAATTTTGTTGGAAAAATGAGAAATCGCTGGTCAACTTTTAACCCTTTTAGCTCCCTAACAAAAAAAAATTTTGGTTCCAAAATTGTGCTGATGTAAAGTAGACATGTGGGAAATGTTATTTATTAACTATTTTGTGTGACATATCTCTCTGATTTAAGGGCATAAAAATTCAAAGTTTGAAAATTGCAACATTTTCAACATTTTTGCCAAATTTCCATTTTTTTCACAAATAAACGCAAGTGATATCGAAGAAATTTTGCCACTATCATGAAGTACAATATGTCACGAAAAAACAATCTCAGAATCAGGGGGATCTGTTGAAGCGTTCCAGAGTAATTACCTCATAAAATGACAGTGGTCAGAATTGTAAAAATTGGCCTGGTCGTTAACGTGCAAACCACCCTCGGGGGTTAAGGGGTTAATAGAGCCCAACTGCACTCTGATAATCAATGTATACCTTGTTCTGCCATCATTGCAGTCTGACAAGTCTTTAAGATGTTTGTCACAATATATAAAACACATTTAAATAATAATCTCTAAAGAAATGTTATATGATCTGCACAATCCCAATCGCTCTCCTAAATCAAATGTACTACACTAAATGGAGACTGTAACTCTATTGGAAAGGATGGTAGGAAAGTCTAATCTTTTTTTCCATTAATTCTTGTAATATTGAAAAGATGACAGCATACATTTGGTATAATTCTGTTTAAGATCTGTTAAAGGGGTTATCCAAGCTGAAATGAAATGTCTGAAGCCAATCTACATGTCTGCAGATTGCACTGTGACAATGTATGATGCACACACTGTAACAGTTCCTCTGTTTTTCCCTTTTGGAATTCAGTCAAGTGACCTCATGAATCCGAATTGCTTACTTGTGGTCAAGTGCCGACTAGACTCATCCAGTTTCTCTCAATAGCTATCAATCCGAATTGCTTACTTGAGGTCAAGTGCCGACTAGACTCATCCAGTTTCTCTCAATAGAAGAGAATTGAGAGATGCGAGATGAGACTAGTCGGCATGTGAGTGCAAGTTTGCAAATCACATACATGTAGTCAAATGACCAACCCGCACAGAAAATTCAGAGGAATTACGCATGGCACACTGCCACTCTTCGGCAGTCTGCAGTAACATAGAGAGACTGCAGACTTGTTATTTCAGAGTGGTTAACTCCTTTAAATTTTTTTTACATGTGATCCAAAATCTCTCGTTCTTCTCTTTTTCCTTTTTGCATATTTTATCAGACATAAATGCATAAATCTGATAATCTATACTTGCATATTGCCTATGGTTTTCTGAGAAACCAAATTTGTTATATGAAATGAGTACTCTGAAAGTTTTAATTCAATAAAAATAAATATTTTAAAGGGAATAAATATATGCCGTACATCATAGTCTGTAAAATAAGTTAAAAGCAAATAAAAATACACTTTTTAGTAAATAATTTTCCATTATTTATTCCGTTTTGAACAAGAGCATACAATCCATAGAGGCAGACCAGGCAGCCGCTATGGAACCTGGAGGCTGGGGGCGCCCAGTGTTGAGTGTCACCTCCCCCCGAACTCCCACAGAATGTCATTGCAACTTCAATGGCATCTGCATTCATGGCATGCAGATACCATGAATAGCAATGGTATACCAGGGAGTTATCAACTCTGTGCTTTACAGTTTTGTCTATGTGCAGTCGGCTCAATGACATCATAAGATCGCACCTCCTGTGCAGACGGAGCCTTAGTCTACAGAGTACACTAACAGGAGAACCATATTATTTTAGTATTATCATTTTTATTTTCCCCCTCAAAATTATTTCAGTTTGTATCTTAATGAATTTGCTTAGGTTATGTGTGACAATAAAGGTATACATATTTCTGAAATTATTCTTGGTATGATTTTTTACATTACAAAAACCTGGCATTTTAACAGAGGTGTATACACTTTTTATATCTACTATATATTTATAAAAATATGAAAGAATCTATTATAAATTATTTTGTTCAGAAATCTTTTGAAAACTAGTAAACTCTTTAAAAACTATAATTTTCAGTTATTGCACACAGTTTGAAGCTTCTATAATTTTATATCGGAGGCATATGCTTAAGAATACTTTGCCTACATAAGTTTCAAATGCTGGATTTTAAATTTGTACTTGCAGTCAAGACACAGATTTAGAGGTAAAGAGGTAGAATAAAAGCCTTTGATGTAAAGCCAAAAGCTGTGTTCTCTATGCTAAATCAATCCTATTTCAAATCCATCAGATGTCTCCAGGAAAGTATCCTCTGACTACATTTCAATCTACTTAAAAAGAGAAGTTTGATGAATTATTTTTTTCACCTGATATTTTTTATTTAAAGAAGTATCATCAAAATGTTTGTTTTCTAATATGTCCTAATTAATTGAGAAAACTGAATCTTTTCAAATTTGAATTCACAAAATTTTACAATCCCCCCCCCCAAATTAATTCTCAACACTGCAAAGCCTGAGGTCTTCCGAGACTGTATTTTACCCCTTTAAAGTGCTTTAATACAACACACCTTAGAAGTGTAGTATAGAGCCAGCAATAGTAACTCCAACAGCAGCCATAAAGTGTATCACTATAAAATACAGTGACAGCCACCGTGTAGCTGATGTGGCTATGCAGTGGCCACATAACATAAAAATATAAAAGAGCAGGCAAGGATGTGCCTTGTAGCATAGGGATAGCTCTGGCAGCTCCGGCAGCAGCAGGACAACATAACACCATAAAACCCAGTGGACAGACAGGAATGTGTGGCTAGCATAGCTGTGCAGAGGCAGAAGTCAAGTATAAAACTATGGTTGGCAGGCAAGGATATGGCAGTCCGGCAGCAGTCATACAATATAGCACTATAAAATACTAACTTGAAGATGTGTGGCTGTAAAGACTGTGCAGTAGCATTGGCAGCAAAAGTGACACAGTATAGAGTACACAGTATAATGGGGCACTGTAAAAACAGTGATGGCAGCCCAAGCTACAGTGGTACAGCATAGGGTTATAAAACACAGTGGGTAGTCAGGACATATGCGTCTGGCATGTCTGTGCAGTAGCAGTCAGAATCTGTATCATATAAAAAAATGACCAGACAGTCAAAGAATTGACTTCCAGTATAGATGCAGGAATGGCAGCTAGAGCAGCAACAGCACAGTATAAATGACATTATGAACAGGGAGTAGATACCTGGCTGGGCGTGTGATATTTGCACTGATGGCAGCTGTACAGTGTAGAAAATTACTACCAGGCAGATAGTATGACCAATTTAATCATTGGCATCAGACACAGATGAGTGAAAGTGGGCACTGATTAACGCTTGACTTGTTTTTTCAAACTATGAGGTTTTCCACGTTTGCAAGGAATAACCCAGTTCCCTTGAGATGACAAAGCCGCCCGCTGAGCTGAATACCCTCTCTTACAGTTCTATGGAGGCTGGACATGCCAGTACATTCATAGCAAACTGGGATAGTACACTTATGCCTAACTGGGAGACAGCCAGAAGTCCATAGGATTGGGGCTCAGGGTATTTTCTTGAAAAAAAGACACAATCTAGGTATGGCCATGGTCCCACTATTAGTATTTGGTCAGTATTTTTTCACAGGAGTGGGAGCCAAAATCAGGTGAGGAACAATCAGAGAAAAGGTATAATAGAAACAAGTCACCAATTCTGCATTTATCACCCACTCCTGGTTTTGTCTCCAACTACTGAGAAAAAATACTGACCGAATACTGACCTAATACTGATAGTGGGGCCGTAACCTATAACTTAAACTCATAGTTCATTCAATGTGTCTTTGTTTGCTGAAGTCCATCAGGTTGGTTTGGTGGCAGTTAAAACATCTGGACCATTAATTCAAATATGTTGTAGTTGTTACTTCTGCTGCAGCCTTGGCTTATTGTTAGGTATGAAACTTCCATACAATCCATAAAAGAGACTATAGTCAACAGACACATGAAAACTCCAACCATGAATAACAAAAAGAAAAAGAAAAAGGAGAGAAGGCGTGCAAATAAAGGTATTTAATCGAGTGATAAATCTATTTCTGGAACAAGACAGGTGGGCACAAAAGGGGTTAATGCGTAACTCACACAAATATATAATCAAATGTATACAACCATAGGTCCCCTCTCATGAAGCTATAACTCAAAGAGGAAATGTACGTTGGGGTTTGTAAACGGGGGATCCTTCCACTGTGGGGTGGCGCTACACTGTGCCTAATTTGGGAATGGTATCGTTTAGCCATATTTGCTATTTGCAACATAATGTTTCTATTTTCGTGGTTACTTATCATTGGTCCCTTTGTGTCATGATTATTTACAATCTTTGTGGTTTGTAGAGTAATATGGTTATTTGTAATTATAGTAATACACAGTTGATGTGGATTGACACAATCTTTTTCACTATTAAGCATGTTTTGTTACGACATGCTTTTTGTCCTATAAATTAATTATACAGGATATATTTTTTGGACCTATGGTTGTATTCATTTGATTGTACATTTGTGTGAGCTGCGCATTGACCCCATTTGTGCCCACCTGTCTTGTTTCAGAAATAAGCTATGAAATTATATATTATCACTCGATTAAATACCTTTATTTGCACGCCTTCTCTCCTTTTTCTTTTTATGGGGTAATTGTTGTAGCCCTAATTCTGGCTCAGGCAGGGGAGTATTGGCTCTGTGGAAAGTAAAGAGGGATCTCCTAGTCAGCCACATGGTTAGCAGGTGTCTGCTCAGAGAAAGATTCACTAAACCAGGACACATTTTATCCTGGGTATATGCAATTTAGGACTCCATTTTATAGAGATGATCAAAGATCACAGCTTTACAATGCTGTTACAGAAGCTCCAACACATGCAGCATCAAATTCTTGTCATTTGCATCATTGCAAATAAGGTAGCACACTGGCATATCATTATATTTTTGCAAAGGATAGCATGATTTGTCACTTAAGAACGGCTGAATGCAGACAATTTCCCTACCATAGCCATCACCTTCATCAAGCTTACAATGGCATGTAAAAGTTTGGGCACCCCAGGTCAAAATTATTGTTATTTTGAACAGTTTAGCAATTTGAAGATGAAATGGTATCTAAAAGGCTTAAAGTTAACGATTACATTGGCATATTTACCTTTTTGTACTTTTTAAAATGAAAAAAAAAAGACAATTTTTTTTTGCCTAAAATACTAAAGAAATTTGTCAACTTTGACTTTAAGCCTTTTATAGATCATTTCATCTACAACTTGCTTAACTGTTAACAACAACAGTAATTTTGACATGGGGTGCCCAAACTATTACGTGCCACTGTATATTTCTATTAAAGTAATCCTGCACAATTAAATTCAGGACTTAGGCCATGGATTAAGCATTAGCTACTTTCCCCAAAAGGTAAGGCAACCAAAATGTTCCATACAGTGTCAGTCATGACAATTTCCAACTGCAGTTGACAAGGAGTCATCTGGCATGAGATCTGCCGCTTGATGCCCAACAGCAACTTGTCTGCTGTATGGCTTTGTTCCTGATGCTTTCAAGCTATAAAACTGCTTAGTAGCACTTTACCTTGCATGAATGAAAAGAATACTAGCAATGTGTTAAATTAAACCTTTACCCGGTTGTTGGTGAGGATGGACTCATGTCTATTGATCAGGATGTGGAGGAGATGTAGAAGGATACAGATAACTTCTGTGTAGTGGTTTAAAGAGATGTAGCTCCCAATCATGGAGACAAGTGATGAGCGAGTATGTATTGTTAACCCCTTTGGTGAGCACGCTCGGGTGCTGGCCGAGTATTTGTGGCATGCTCATCATTTCTGTTAGTGTTGCAGAAGGCGTTAACGATACATACTCGCTCATCACTAGTGAAGACTTCATTACCTGTTGCAGTTGAAATTGTACATTGCTGCCATTCTAAACATTCACTCAGTAGGTCATGACACTCATGTATTTTACCTTCCCATATTTGATGCTCAAGGTGTCTACTGTGCAGTGCACTTTGGAGTGCAAAGACTTTTTTGAGAGTGGCCTACGTTCTGCTGCACATGAAACACACAGAGTGTTCCCACCCCTTTATGAGAAATATAATCGTGGCTGAGCATCTACCTGTGGGGCTGAGCACATGTCATAGTTTCTCAAAAGGCAGGTGACCCCACTCAGTAGCAAAGCAGTAACAGCACCAGCAGCAACATGACCTGCTGATGATTTAGCCTTGGCTAGGTACTGTATAGTTGAGGACAGCATCCCCCTCCTCTGACAATACCACCTCTCTTGCATCTCTATCTGGCTCTCAGATCTTATCAAACACAGCATCATTATCATTATTATTATCATCATCATCCATGTCTTGGCTAGCAGTTGTCTCAGTGTAGAAAATGTCCAGAGCTCCCTCCAGCATAATCTCCACCAATAAATTATAATTTGTCATTGTTTAAGGTGCTACTATCACTACTAGCAGAATTAGGTGTCCACAAATACTGGACAGACTTGATGATGTTGAGTTCATTGTTTTGTATTGGCCATATCATCATTTCAAGAATTCTTGTTCTTCTTCTTTACTCTGAATATAGTTCATAATGACATTGGCTGTATGTTTGGGGCCATTGTTCTGTTGCAGAATAAGTTTGGAGACAATTAGACTCCTCCCTGATGGTATTGCATGACAGATACGTATCTGCCTGTATTTCTCAGCAATGAGTACACCATTAATCTTGACTAAATTTCAAACTCCATTTGCTGAAATGCAGACCCAAACTTTCAATGAACCTTCGCAATGCTTAATATATGTCTGCAGACAATCATTATCGTACCGGTCTTCAGCCATTCAGCAAACAAACTGCCTTCTGTTACAAAAAAATAATTCAAATTTTCACTCATCAGTCCAGAGCACCTGCTGCCATTTTTCTTTACACTTCTATGTTTTAGGGCATAGTTGAGTCCTTGTTTCCATTTGAAAGGTGTGATTTTTTGTTGCTGCAATTCTTCCATGAAGACCACTTCTGGCCAAACTTCCTTAAATAGTAGATGGGTGTAGCTGAATCCCACTGGTAAATGCCAGTTCTGAGCTAATAGTACTGCTGGTGGCCTGATTTTAAAGGGAAGTAAGCATGATGTATCTTCATCGACTACACCAAGTTTCCTTGGCAAACACTCCAATGCAGGCAGATATTTATTCAACATGCCATACCATCAGGGGGGAATCTGATTGGCTTCAAATTTATTCTGCAGCAGAACAACACAAAACATGCAGCCAATGTCATTAAGAACTATCTTCAGCATAAAGAAGAAGAATAAATCCTAGAGGTGTTGTTATGGTATTTACAAAGCCTTGATTGCAACATCAGAGAGTCTGTGTGGGTTTACATGAATAGACAAAGGGATTTGTGCAAGCCGACACACACAATAGACGGTTAGTTCTCCAAGATTGTTGTAACAACCTTCTTGATGAACTCTTTCAAAAACTGTATACAATGTACCTAGAAAAATTTATGCTGGTAAATGGTCACACCAAATAATGATTTGATTAAAATTTCTCCTTTGTTCATTCACTTTGCAATTTGTTAATTGATACAAATAAACTATGAAAACCCCTTTTTTGAAAACATTCTTAACTTATATATTTTTCCCACACCTCTTTAACCACTTTACAGCCTGTGCCGTATTTGTACTCACAGGCTGTAACCCCACAGTTCAGTGAGGGCTCTGGCGCTGAGCCCGCACTGAACCGGGCACATGTCAGCTTATTATCGCGATCCACCCGTGGCTGTTAACATGTTAAATGCCGCTGTCAATCTCTGACAGCGGCATTTAACATTGGCGCGCCGGAAGCGCGTCACTTACCCCGCCCATCAGTGACCCCGTCACGTGATCGCAGGTCACCGATGGGTGGGTATGACAACCCTGGGTCTGCAGCAGACTCTAGTGGTTGTCATGAGCTGGTCGCTATGAGCGCCACCTAGTGGTCGTCGCTCATAGCACAGGACCATTTCTGCTACATACAGGTGATCTGCTGATCACCTGTATGAAGCAGAGGCGTTCATACAAATGCTGCTTCTAGTCTCCTGTGGAGACTATAGAAGCAAGCAAAAAGTGAAAAAAAAATGTTTTTAAAAATATTAAAAAAATGTAAAAAATATAAAAGTTTAAATCACCCCCCTTTCGCCCCATTCAAAATAAAATAATAAAAAATACCCACTTACACATATTTGGTATCGCTGCGTTCAGAATCTCGAAAAATGGAGACGCTACAGGTATTGGAAAATGGCGCCATTTTTTTTTTTTTTTTTTACCAAACTTTGGAATTTTCTTTCAACACTTAAATAAAAAAGAACCTATACATGTTTGGTATCTACAAACTCATAATGACCTGGGGAATAATAATGGCAGGCCAGTTTTAGCAGTCAGTGAACGTGGTAAAAAAAAAAAAAAAAAACATCTGTGGTATTGCACTTTTTTTGCAATTTCACCGCACTTGGAATTTATTTCCCATTTTCCCATACACGATATGGTAAAACCAGTAATGTCATTCAAAAGTACAACACATTCCGCAAAAAATAAGCCCTCATACAGCCATATTGACCAAAAAATAAAAACGCTATGGCTCGGGGAACGAGGGGAGAAAAAAACGAAAATGCAAAAACGGAAAATCCCAGGGTTGCGAAGGGGTTAAAGGAATCTGAGATGTCCCCAGACCGTATTAACTTGCAGATCTGTAGGTATTCTGCAGGTTAATAGCTCAGCTGTAAGCATTTCCTGGCACTTTGACTGACAGCTGGCATTGCACTGATATGCTACAGAGATGGCTGCCAGTCAGTGAACCATGGCGTGCTTTCAGATGCTGCTCACTGTATACTGAGCAGTGACTGCAGCCTCATCGGCTTGCCTTTATGTCAGAAATCCAGATACTACTGGGAGAAATAAAGGTAATTTAAGTACGGCGGCTGCACAGTTTTATAGAGCTATTAACCTGCAGATTAACCTCATATCTGCAGTTGAATAGCATTTGGGGATATGACACGTTGCCTTTAAACCATCATTTCATTTTCACTGACAAAGCAAGAATTTAAGAATGTTAAGAATAGTGTTGAGCCACCCCCGTAGTGTTCGAGTTCGGTTCGGTTCGTCGAACACCCGTGTGTTCGCCGAACTGTTCGTCGAACTGTTCGTCGAACACCTTCGAACACCTTCGAACACCGTTAAAACCAATGGCAGGCAAACAAAAACACATAGAAACACATAGAAAACACCTTCAAAGGTGTCCAAAAGCTGACAAACTGTTCAGAAGACACAACTAACACATGGAAAAGTGACAAGTACATATAGTCATGCGAAAAGAAAAGAGGTGGAGGAGTAAAAGGAGGGGGAGAAACGCTTGACTTGTTTTTTCAAACTATGAATTTTTCCACGTTTGCAAGGAATAACCCAGTTCCCTTGAGATGACAAAGCCGCCCGCTGAGCTGAATACCCTCTCTTACAGTTCTATGGAGGCTAGACATGCCAGTACATTCATAGCAAACTGGGATAGTACACTTATGCCTAACTGGGAGACAGCCAGAAGTCCATAGGATTGGGGCTCAGGGTATTTTCTTGAAAAAAAGACACAATCTAGGTATGGCTATGGTCCCACTATCAGTATTTGGTCAGTATTTTTTCACAGGAGTGGGAGCCAAAATCAGGTGAGGAACAATCAGAGAAAAGGTATAATAGAAACAAGTCACCAATTCTGCATTTATCACCCACTCCTGGTTTTGTCTCCAACTACTGAGAAAAAATACTGACCGAATACTGACCTAATACTGATAGTGGGGCCGTAACCTATAACTTAAACTCATAGTTCATTCAATGTGTCTTTGTTTGCTGAAGTCCATCAGGTTGGTTTGGTGGCAGTTAAAACATCTGGACCATTAATTCAAATATGTTGTAGTTGTTACTTCTGCTGCAGCCTTGGCTTATTGTTAGGTATGAAACTTCCATACAATCCATAAAAGAGACTATAGTCAACAGACACATGAAAACTCCAACCATGAATAACAAAAAGAAAAAGAAAAAGGAGAGAAGGCGTACAAATAAAGGTATTTAATCGAGTGATAAATCTATTTCTGGAACAAGACAGGTGGGCACAAAAGGGGTTAATGCGTAACTCACACAAATATATAATCAAATGTATACAACCATAGGTCCCCTCTCATGAAGCTATAACTCAAAGAGGAAATTTACGTTGGGGTTTGTAAACGGGGGATCCTTCCACTGTGGGGTGGCGCTACACTGTGCCTAATTTGGGAATGGTATCGTTTAGCCATATTTGCTATTTGCAACATAATGTTTCTATTTTCGTGGTTACTTATCATTGGTCCCTTTGTGTCATGATTATTTACAATCTTTGTGGTTTGTAGAGTAATATGGTTATTTGTAATTATAGTAATACACAGTTGATGTGGATTGACACAATCTTTTTCACTATTAAGCATGTTTTGTTACGACATGCTTTTTGTCCTATAAATTAATTATACAGGATATATTTTTTGGACCTATGGTTGTATTCATTTGATTGTACATTTGTGTGAGCTGCGCATTGACCCCATTTGTGCCCACCTGTCTTGTTTCAGAAATAAGCTATGAAATTATATATTATCACTCGATTAAATACCTTTATTTGCATGCCTTCTCTCCTTTTTCTTTTTATGGGGTAATTGTTGTAGCCCTAATTCTGGCTCAGGCAGGGGAGTATTGGCTCTGTGGAAAGTAAAGAGGGATCTCCTAGTCAGCCACATGGTTAGCAGGTGTCTGCTCAGAGAAAGATTCACTAAACCAGGACACATTTTATCCTGGGTATATGCAATTTAGGACTCCATTTTATAGAGATGATCAAAGATCACAGCTTTACAATGCTGTTACAGATGCTCCAACACATGCAGCATCAAATTCTTGTCATTTGCATCATTGCAAATAAGGTAGCACACTGGCATATCATTATATTTTTGCAAAGGATAGCATGATTTGTCACTTAAGAACGGCTGAATGCAGACAATTTCCCTACCATAGCCATCACCTTCATCAAGCTTACAATGGCATGTAAAAGTTTGGGCACCCCAGGTCAAAATTATTGTTATTTTGAACAGTTTAGCAATTTGAAGATGAAATGGTATCTAAAAGGCTTAAAGTTAACGATTACATTGGCATATTTACCTTTTTGTACTTTTTAAAATGAAAAAAAAAAGACAATTTTTTTTTGCCTAAAATACTAAAGAAATTTGTCAACTTTGAATTTAAGCCTTTTATAGATCATTTCATCTACAACTTGCTTAACTGTTAACAACAACAGTAATTTTGACATGGGGTGCCCAAACTATTACGTGCCACTGTATATTTCTATTAAAGTAATCCTGCACAATTAAATTCAGGACTTAGACCATGGATTAAGCATTAGCTACTTTCCCCAAAAGGTAAGGCAACCAAAATGTTCCATACAGTGTCAGTCATGACAATTTCCAACTGCAGTTGACAAGGAGTCATCTGGCATGAGATCTGCCGCTTGATGCCCAACAGCAACTTGTCTGCTGTATGGCTTTGTTCCTGATGCTTTCAAGCTATAAAACTGCTTAGTAGCACTTTACCTTGCATGAATGAAAAGAATACTAGCAATGTGTTAAATTAAACCTTTACCCAGTTGTTGGTGAGGATGGACTCATGTCTATTGATCAGGATGTGGAGGAGATGTAGAAGGATACAGATAACTTCTGTGTAGTGGTTTAAAGAGATGTAGCTCCCAATCATGGAGACAAGTGATGAGCGAGTATGTATTGTTAACCCCTTTGGTGAGCACGCTCGGGTGCTGGCCGAGTATTTGTGGCATGCTCATCATTTCTGTTAGTGTTGCAGAAGGCGTTAACGATACATACTCGCTCATCACTAGTGAAGACTTCATTACCTGTTGCAGTTGAAATTGTACATTGCTGCCATTCTAAACATTCACTCAGTAGGTCATGACACTCATGTATTTTACCTTCCCATATTTGATGCTCAAGGTGTCTACTGTGCAGTGCACTTTGGAGTGCAAAGACTTTTTTGAGAGTGGCCTACGTTCTGCTGCACATGAAACACACAGAGTGTTCCCACCCCTTTATGAGAAATATAATCGTGGCTGAGCATCTACCTGTGGGGCTGAGCACATGTCATAGTTTCTCAAAAGGCAGGTGACCCCACTCAGTAGCAAAGCAGTAACAGCACCAGCAGCAACATGACCTGCTGATGATTTAGCCTTGGCTAGGTACTGTATAGTTGAGGACAGCATCCCCCTCCTCTGACAATACCACCTCTCTTGCATCTCTATCTGGCTCTCAGATCTTATCAAACACAGCATCATTATCATTATTATTATCATCATCATCCATGTCTTGGCTAGCAGTTGTCTCAGTGTAGAAAATGTCCTGAGCTCCCTCCAGCATAATCTCCACCAATAAATTATAATTTGTCATTGTTTAAGGTGCTACTATCACTACTAGCAGAATTAGGTGTCCACAAATACTGGACAGACTTGATGATGTTGAGTTCATTGTTTTGTATTGGCCATATCATCATTTCAAGAATTCTTGTTCTTCTTCTTTACTCTGAATATAGTTCATAATGACATTGGCTGTATGTTTGGGGCCATTGTTCTGTTGCAGAATAAGTTTGGAGACAATTAGACTCCTCCCTGATGGTATTGCATGACAGATACGTATCTGCCTGTATTTCTCAGCAATGAGTACACCATTAATCTTGACTAAATTTCAAACTCCATTTGCTGAAATGCAGACCCAAACTTTCAATGAACCTTCGCAATGCTTAATATATGTCTGCAGACAATCATTATCGTACCGGTCTTCAGCCATTCAGCAAACAAACTGCCTTCTGTTACAAAAAAATAATTCAAATTTTCACTCATCAGTCCAGAGCACCTGCTGCCATTTTTCTTTACACTTCTATGTTTTAGGGCATAGTTGAGTCCTTGTTTCCATTTGAAAGGTGTGATTTTTTGTTGCTGCAATTCTTCCATGAAGACCACTTCTGGCCAAACTTCCTTAAATAGTAGATGGGTGTAGCTGAATCCCACTGGTAAATGCCAGTTCTGAGCTAATAGTACTGCTGGTGGCCTGATTTTAAAGGGAAGTAAGCATGATGTATCTTCATCGACTACACCAAGTTTCCTTGGCAAACACTCCAATGCAGGCAGATATTTATTCAACATGCCATACCATCAGGGGGGAATCTGATTGGCTTCAAATTTATTCTGCAGCAGAACAACACAAAACATGCAGCCAATGTCATTAAGAACTATCTTCAGCATAAAGAAGAAGAATAAATCCTAGAGGTGTTGTTATGGTATTTACAAAGCCTTGATCGCAACATCAGAGAGTCTGTGTGGGTTTACATGAATAGACAAAGGGATTTGTGCAAGCCGACACACACAAAAGACGGTTAGTTCTCCAAGATTGTTGTAACAACCTTCTTGATGAACTCTTTCAAAAACTGTATACAATGTACCTAGAAAAATTTATGCTGGTAAATGGTCACACCAAATAATGATTTGATTTAAATTTCTCCTTTGTTCATTCACTTTGCAATTTGTTAATTGATACAAATAAACTATGAAAACCCCTTTTTTGAAAACATTCTTAACTTATATATTTTTCCCACACCTCTTTAACCACTTTACAGCCTGTGCCGTATTTGTACTCACAGGCTGTAACCCCACAGTTCAGTGAGGGCTCTGGCGCTGAGCCCGCACTGAACCGGGCACATGTCAGCTGATTATCGCGATCCACCCGTGGCTGTTAACATGTTAAATGCCGCTGTCAATCTCTGACAGCGGCATTTAACATTGGCGCGCCGGAAGCGCGTCACTTACCCCGCCCATCAGTGACCCCGTCACGTGATCGCAGGTCACCGATGGGTGGGTATGACAACCCTGGGTCTGCAGCAGACTCTAGTGGTTGTCATGAGCTGGTCGCTATGAGCGCCACCTAGTGGTCGTCGCTCATAGCACAGGACCATTTCTGCTACATACAGGTGATCTGCTGATCACCTGTATGAAGCAGAGGCGTTCATACAAATGCTGCTTCTAGTCTCCTGTGGAGACTATAGAAGCAAGCAAAAAGTGAAAAAAAAATGTTTTTAAAAATATTAAAAAAATGTAAAAAATATAAAAGTTTAAATCACCCCCCTTTCGCCCCATTCAAAATAAAATAATAAAAAATACCCACTTACACATATTTGGTATCGCTGCGTTCAGAATCGCGAAAAATGGAGACGCTACAGGTATTGGAAAATGGCGCCATTTTTTTTTTTTTTTTTTTACCAAACTTTGGAATTTTCTTTCAACACTTAAATAAAAAAGAACCTATACATGTTTGGTATCTACAAACACATAATGACCTGGGGAATAATAATGGCAGGTCAGTTTTAGCAGTCAGTGAACGTGGTAAAAAAAAAAAAAAAAAAACATCTGTGGTATTGCACTTCTTTTGCAATTTCACCGCACTTGGAATTTATTTCCCATTTTCCCATACACGATATGGTAAAACCAGTAATGTCATTCAAAAGTACAACACATTTCGCAAAAAATAAGCCCTCATACAGCCATATTGACCAAAAAATAAAAACGCTATGGCTCGGGGAACGACGGGAGAAAAAAACGAAAATGCAAAAACGGAAAATCCCAGGGTTGCGAAGGGGTTAAAGGAATCTGAGATGTCCCCAGACCGTATTAACTTGCAGATCTGTAGGTATTCTGCAGGTTAATAGCTCAGCTGTAAGCATTTCCTGGCACTTTGACTGACAGCTGGCATTGCACTGATATGCTACAGAGATGGCTGCCAGTCAGTGAACCATGGGGTGCTTTCAGATGCTGCTCACTGTATACTGAGCAGTGACTGCAGCCTCATCGGCTTGCCTTTATGTCAGAAATCCAGATACTACTGGGAGAAATAAAGGTAATTTAAGTACGGCGGCTGCACAGTTTTATAGAGCTATTAACCTGCAGATTAACCTCATATCTGCAGTTGAATAGCATTTGGGGATATGACACGTTGCCTTTAAACCATCATTTCATTTTCACTGACAAAGCAAGAATTTAAGAATGTTAAGAATAGTGTTGAGCCACCCCCGTAGTGTTCGAGTTCGGTTCGGTTCGTCGAACACCCGTGTGTTCGCCGAACTGTTCGTCGAACTGTTCGTCGAACACCTTCGAACACCGTTAAAACCAATGGCAGGCAAACAAAAACACATAGAAACACATAGAAAACACCTTCAAAGGTGTCCAAAAGCTGACAAACTGCTCAGAAGACACAACTAACACATGGAAAAGTGACAAGTACATATAGTCATGCGAAAAGAAAAGAGGTGGAGGAGTAAAAGGAGGGGGAGAAACGCTTGACTTGTTTTTTCAAACTATGAGGTTTTCCACGTTTGCAAGGAATAACCCAGTTCCCTTGAGATGACAAAGCCGCCCGCTGTGCTGAATACCCTCTCTTACAGTTCTATGGAGGCTGGACATGCCAGTACATTCATAGCAAACTGGGATAGTACACTTATGCCTAACTGGGAGACAGCCAGAAGTCCATAGGATTGGGGCTCAGGGTATTTTCTTGAAAAAAAGCCACAATCTAGGTATGGCCATGGTCCCACTATCAGTATTTGGTCAGTATTTTTTCACAGGAGTGGGAGCCAAAATCAGGTGAGGAACAATCAGAGAAAAGGTATAATAGAAACAAGTCACCAATTCTGCATTTATCACCCACTCCTGGTTTTGTCTCCAACTACTGAGAAAAAATACTGACCGAATACTGACCTAATACTGATAGTGGGGCCGTAACCTATAACTTAAACTCATAGTTCATTCAATGTGTCTTTGTTTGCTGAAGTCCATCAGGTTGGTTTGGTGGCAGTTAAAACATCTGGACCATTAATTCAAATATGTTGTAGTTGTTACTTCTGCTGCAGCCTTGGCTTATTGTTAGGTATGAAACTTCCATACAATCCATAAAAGAGACTATAGTCAACAGACACATGAAAACTCCAACCATGAATAACAAAAAGAAAAAGAAAAAGGAGAGAAGGCGTACAAATAAAGGTATTTAATCGAGTGATAAATCTATTTCTGGAACAAGACAGGTGGGCACAAAAGGGGTTAATGCGTAACTCACACAAATATATAATCAAATGTATACAACCATAGGTCCCCTCTCATGAAGCTATAACTCAAAGAGGAAATTTACGTTGGGGTTTGTAAACGGGGGATCCTTCCACTGTGGGGTGGCTCTACACTGTGCCTAATTTGGGAATGGTATCGTTTAGCCATATTTGCTATTTGCAACATAATGTTTCTATTTTCGTGGTTACTTATCATTGGTCCCTTTGTGTCATGATTATTTACAATCTTTGTGGTTTGTAGAGTAATATGGTTATTTGTAATTATAGTAATACACAGTTGATGTGGATTGACACAATCTTTTTCACTATTAAGCATGTTTTGTTACGACATGCTTTTTGTCCTATAAATTAATTATACAGGATATATTTTTTGGACCTATGGTTGTATTCATTTGATTGTACATTTGTGTGAGCTGCGCATTGACCCCATTTGTGCCCACCTGTCTTGTTTCAGAAATAAGCTATGAAATTATATATTATCACTCGATTAAATACCTTTATTTGCACGCCTTCTCTCCTTTTTCTTTTTATGGGGTAATTGTTGTAGCCCTAATTCTGGCTCAGGCAGGGGAGTATTGGCTCTGTGGAAAGTAAAGAGGGATCTCCTAGTCAGCCACATGGTTAGCAGGTGTCTGCTCAGAGAAAGATTCACTAAACCAGGACACATTTTATCCTGGGTATATGCAATTTAGGACTCCATTTTATAGAGATGATCAAAGATCACAGCTTTACAATGCTGTTACAGATGCTCCAACACATGCAGCATCAAATTCTTGTCATTTGCATCATTGCAAATAAGGTAGCACACTGGCATATCATTATATTTTTGCAAAGGATAGCATGATTTGTCACTTAAGAACGGCTGAATGCAGACAATTTCCCTACCATAGCCATCACCTTCATCAAGCTTACAATGGCATGTAAAAGTTTGGGCACCCCAGGTCAAAATTATTGTTATTTTGAACAGTTTAGCAATTTGAAGATGAAATGGTATCTAAAAGGCTTAAAGTTAACGATTACATTGGCATATTTACCTTTTTGTACTTTTTAAAATGAAAAAAAAAAGACAATTTTTTTTTGCCTAAAATACTAAAGAAATTTGTCAACTTTGACTTTAAGCCTTTTATAGATCATTTCATCTACAACTTGCTTAACTGTTAACAACAACAGTAATTTTGACATGGGGTGCCCAAACTATTACGTGCCACTGTATATTTCTATTAAAGTAATCCTGCACAATTAAATTCAGGACTTAGACCATGGATTAAGCATTAGCTACTTTCCCCAAAAGGTAAGGCAACCAAAATGTTCCATACAGTGTCAGTCATGACAATTTCCAACTGCAGTTGACAAGGATTCATCTGGCATGAGATTTGCCGCTTGATGCCCAACAGCAACTTGTCTGCTGTATGGCTTTGTTCCTGATGCTTTCAAGCTATAAAACTGCTTAGTAGCACTTTACCTTGCATGAATGAAAAGAATACTAGCAATGTGTTAAATTAAACCTGTACCCGGTTGTTGGTGAGGATGGACTCATGTCTATTGATCAGGATGTGGAGGAGATGTAGAAGGATACAGATAACTTCTGTGTAGTGATTTAAAGAGATGTAGCTCCCAATCATGGAGACAAGTGATGAGCGAGTATGTATTGTTAACCCCTTTGGTGAGCACGCTCGGGTGCTGGCCGAGTATTTGTGGCATGCTCATCATTTCTGTTAGTGTTGCAGAAGGCGTTAACGATACATACTCGCTCATCACTAGTGAAGACTTCATTACCTGTTGCAGTTGAAATTGTACATTGCTGCCATTCTAAACATTCACTCAGTAGGTCATGACACTCATGTATTTTACCTTCCCATATTTGATGCTCAAGGTGTCTACTGTGCAGTGCACTTTGGAGTGCAAAGACTTTTTTGAGAGTGGCCTACGTTCTGCTGCACATGAAACACACAGAGTGTTCCCACCCCTTTATGAGAAATATAATCGTGGCTGAGCATCTACCTGTGGGGCTGAGCACATGTCATAGTTTCTCAAAAGGCAGGTGACCCCACTCAGTAGCAAAGCAGTAACAGCACCAGCAGCAACATGACCTGCTGATGATTTAGCCTTGGCTAGGTACTGTATAGTTGAGGACAGCATCCCCCTCCTCTGACAATACCACCTCTCTTGCATCTCTATCTGGCTCTCAGATCTTATCAAACACAGCATCATTATCATTATTATTATCATCATCATCCATGTCTTGGCTAGCAGTTGTCTCAGTGTAGAAAATGTCCTGAGCTCCCTCCAGCATAATCTCCACCAATAAATTATAATTTGTCATTGTTTAAGGTGCTACTATCACTACTAGCAGAATTAGGTGTCCACAAATACTGGACAGACTTGATGATGTTGAGTTCATTGTTTTGTATTGGCCATATCATCATTTCAAGAATTCTTGTTCTTCTTCTTTACTCTGAATATAGTTCATAATGACATTGGCTGTATGTTTGGGGCCATTATTCTGTTGCAGAATAAGTTTGGAGACAATTAGACTCCTCCCTGATGGTATTGCATGACAGATACGTATCTGCCTGTATTTCTCAGCAATGAGTACACCATTAATCTTGACTAAATTTCAAACTCCATTTGCTGAAATGCAGACCCAAACTTTCAATGAACCTTCGCAATGCTTAATATATGTCTGCAGACAATCATTATCGTACCGGTCTTCAGCCATTCAGCAAACAAACTGCCTTCTGTTACAAAAAAATAATTCAAATTTTCACTCATCAGTCCAGAGCACCTGCTGCCATTTTTCTTTATACTTCTTTGTTTTAGGGCATAGTTGAGTCCTTGTTTCCATTTGAAAGGTGTGATTTTTTGTTGCTGCAATTCTTCCATGAAGACCACTTCTGGCCAAACTTCCTTAAATAGTAGATGGGTGTAGCTGAATCCCACTGGTAAATGCCAGTTCTGAGCTAATAGTACTGCTGGTGGCCTGATTTTAAAGGGAAGTAAGCATGATGTATCTTCATCGACTACACCAAGTTTCCTTGGCAAACACTCCAATGCAGGCAGATATTTATTCAACATGCCATACCATCAGGGGGGAATCTGATTGGCTTCAAATTTATTCTGCAGCAGAACAACACAAAACATGCAGCCAATGTCATTAAGAACTATCTTCAGCATAAAGAAGAAGAATAAATCCTAGAGGTGTTGTTATGGTATTTACAAAGCCTTGATCGCAACATCAGAGAGTCTGCGTGGGTTTACATGAATAGACAAAGGGATTTGTGCAAGCCGACACACACAAAAGACGGTTAGTTCTCCAAGATTGTTGTAACAACCTTCTTGATGAACTCTTTCAAAAACTGTATACAATGTACCTAGAAAAATTTATGCTGGTAAATGGTCACACCAAATAATGATTTGATTTAAATTTCTCCTTTGTTCATTCACTTTGCATTTTGTTAATTGATACAAATAAACTATGAAAACCCCTTTTTTGAAAACATTCTTAACTTATATATTTTTCCCACACCTCTTTAACCACTTTACAGCCTGTGCCGTATTTGTACTCACAGGCTGTAACCCCACAGTTCAGTGAGGGCTCTGGCGCTGAGCCCGTACTGAACCGGGCACATGTCAGCTGATTATCGCGATCCACCCGTGGCTGTTAACATGTTAAATGCCGCTGTCAATCTCTGACAGCGGCATTTAACATTGGCGCGCCGGAAGCGCGTCACTTACCCCGCCCATCAGTGACCCCGTCACGTGATCGCAGGTCACCGATGGGTGGGTATGACAACCCTGGGTCTGCAGCAGACTCTAGTGGTTGTCATGAGCTGGTCGCTATGAGCGCCACCTAGTGGTCGGCGCTCATAGCACAGGACCATTTCTGCTACATACAGGTGATCTGCTGATCACCTGTATGAAGCAGAGGCGTTCATACAAATGCTGCTTCTAGTCTCCTGTGGAGACTATAGAAGCAAGCAAAAAGTGAAAAAAAAATGTTTTTAAAAATATTAAAAAAATGTAAAAAATATAAAAGTTTAAATCACCCCCCTTTCGCCCCATTCAAAATAAAATAATAAAAAATACCCACTTACACATATTTGGTATCGCTGCGTTCAGAATCGCGAAAAATGGAGACGCTACAGGTATTGGAAAATGGCGCCATTTTTTTTTTTTTTTTTTACTAAACTTTGGAATTTTCTTTCAACACTTAAATAAAAAAGAACCTATACATGTTTGGTATCTACAAACTCATAATGACCTGGGGAATAATAATGGCAGGTCAGTTTTAGCAGTCAGTGAACGTGTTAAAAAAAAAAAAAAAAAAACATCTGTGGTATTGCACTTTTTTTGCAATTTCACCGCACTTGGAATTTATTTCCCATTTTCCCATACACGATATGGTAAAACCAGTAATGTCGTTCAAAAGTACAACACATTCCGCAAAAATAAGCCCTCATACAGCCATATTGACCAAAAAATAAAAACGCTATGGCTCTGGGAACGAGGGGAGAAAAAAACGAAAATGCAAAAACGGAAAATCCCAGGGTTGCGAAGGGGTTAAAGGAATCTGAGATGTCCCCATACCGTATTAACTTGCAGATCTGTAGGTATTCTGCAGGTTAATAGCTCAGCTGTAAGCATTTCCTGGCACTTTGACTGACAGCTGGCATTGCACTGATATGCTACAGAGATGGCTGCCAGTCAGTGAACCATGGCGTGCTTTCAGATGCTGCTCACTGTATACTGAGCAGTGACTGCAGCCTCATCGGCTTGCCTTTATGTCAGAAATCCAGATACTACTGGGAGAAATAAAGGTAATTTAAGTACGGCGGCTGCACAGTTTTATAGAGCTATTAACCTGCAGATTAACCTCATATCTGCAGTTGAATAGCATTTGGGGATATGACACGTTGCCTTTAAACCATCATTTCATTTTCACTGACAAAGCAAGAATTTAAGAATGTTAAGAATAGTGTTGAGCCACCCCCGTAGTGTTCGAGTTCGGTTCGGTTCGTCGAACACCCGTGTGTTCGCCGAACTGTTCGTCGAACTGTTCGTCGAACACCTTCGAACACCGTTAAAACCAATGGCAGGCAAACAAAAACACATAGAAACACATAGAAAACACCTTCAAAGGTGTCCAAAAGCTGACAAACTGCTCAGAAGACACAACTAACACATGGAAAAGTGACAAGTACATATAGTCATGCGAAAAGAAAAGAGGTGGAGGAGTAAAAGGAGGGGGAGACACAGATATAGGCATGTCATGCCCTTCTAAAATCCAAAAAGTGAGAAGCCGACACGGCCAGTCCGTTCCTGCCTGTGCCACCTCTGTGTCGCCGGGTTTGTGCCAGAGCCGCGGTGGACCCTGACGGCCAGCCCCCCTATCCCAATACTGGTGCCTGTCCGCCGGTGGGTCGAGGCCCCCCACGGTGGGGTGGGGAGTAACATCTGCAGAAGAAAGACCATCTTCCAGCCAAACTAAGATGTCGACTTCTTTTCGTGGACAATGTGATACGATCCCATTCTTACGGACACGCCCATCGCTACAAATTCTAGATGAGGCACAAAAACAGCAGGTGCTTCAACGGATATCAAGTGCTCCTTCAAGTGGGCTCTCCATCACCTCAATTTCAACATCACAAATACTCCAGTCCTCAGAGGTGTCACCCCAATCGCACTTGCTTCCTCACAGCTCCCAAGTCTCCAGCTGCCCGTCTGAGTATGGGGTAACACATATGGCTGAGTCTGCCCAGCTGTTTACTCATACTATAGCCTGGGAAATGGAGGTCTGCTCCAGAGCTTCTGTAAATCCAGATGAGGAAATGATCTGATCCGATGCCCAGAATCTTTATAAGTTGGATCCAGGACCAGATGAAGAAGGTTCTGAGCATAATGTGGACCCTTGTTCCCAAACTGTAACTCCTGTTGGTGGAGACAATGATGAAGACGATGATGAGACTCAAATACCTGATTGGAGCGACAACTTGACTTTTCGGTCAGGGCAGGAAGAGGTTGGCTCTGAGGGCGACGGGTGTGATAACACACAGGGTGATGATGACGAGGTTGGAGATCCCACTGACTGTCAACCCACAGTCAGACAGTCGATGAGGTCAGCAGAGGAGGTGGAGGAAGATGTGACTAGCCCTGGGGATGGAGATGACTCGGTACCCGGGCATTTGCCTGGCCTTGGGGATGTCGCGGTGGTCGGCTCCCTGGCCCGTACCCTGGGGTCTCTCTTTAAAAGGGTGGATAATTGTTAATTTTATAAGAGTTCATGACGCCACCTGTGGTATCTGGTGACAAGCACCAGCGCTGCAGCAGTCCACTGAGGCCGGTGATAAGGCAGCTCGATGGTATAGCTCCCCACAGGTGGAGCTAGGTCTCAGGGCAGCGTATGCAGGGGGAATGCAGGACAGGCGAGACCCAGCTGGGTCAGAGCAAGAACGGGAACGGACACGGTAGTCACTTCAGTACCTTTTACTGGTGGAAATTCAGGCACATCCCGGAGCACTGTAGGGTGAAGGGTGCATATCAGGATCCTCCCCAATGAGCGGGTGTAGGGCCTCCTGTTTCTTGCCTCTGCGTAGTAAGTTTCTGACCTGCCTGGAGCTAGGCCTAACTTTGTCTCTGTCCTGCGCTGGCTGACCTTGTGGTAGGGTCTTCTCTTGGAGTTCATGCTCCCAGTATGCGGGGCCTAAGTGTCTCCTGGCTCTGTTACATATCAGCACCTTAGCGATCCTGGGACTTGTAGTTCTCCAGGGATTCCGGTTATGCCTTACTGGGTCATAGAGATACCGGTAAGCTCGGATCCTGTGTCCGGTAAATGCTTCGGGGTGAGCTGGTTAAGCTCCTCTGCCCCTTATGTACTAACTCGCCACTCGCCTTCGGCCTACTCGGGCCCTCACTAGGCTATACACACTAACGGCAGCTTGCCGCGCTTCACTGATCTTACGGCACCGGCACACCTTAAGCTCTATCTGGGCTCCCTGAATCTAGCAAGCAGGAGTCTCGTGCTCCACTGCTGAACTATTAACTGCATTCTCTAGACTAGACTGAGCTCCACTGCAGACTGACCTCTCTTAGGCTTCTCTAATGCAGGAACTCTTCAGAGGAACTGAACTGCCTAGCTCCACCTTCCCTATTTATATCCCTAACGGGCTCCCTCTGCTGGTCTGAGGTGGAAGGTGGAGATGTGTGAATGTTTATGGGGGCCTCTTGTGGAGGATTCCATCAATGCACTCTTGTAGGATCTGTGATACCAAGCGCAGCGGGGCATCACAGATGCTATTGACGACGAGGTTAGGTTGCGCCTTCCTGAACAGAGACGGAGTACTGGAAGCACGTCAACAAGTGCATCCTCAACCACAACTCTGCCTCTGACCACAAGTCGTAGTGGCTCTTCAGGTCACATGGGCTCTAAGCCTTGCATAGCCTGGGCATTTATTCAGATCGATAAGGATGACCCAACTCGTGTTATCTGTAATATTTGTCAGCAAAAGCTAAGTAGAGGCCAAAAAATACATAGTTTGAGTACTTCATGCATGAACCGTCACATGGATATGAAGCATAAGTTGCAGTGGGAAGCTCACTGTGCTACAATGCGGACTAGCCGGCTGGGCCAACCACCGTCTGCCCCATCTTGTGCATCCACAGCCTCTTCATCCTCTGTGACTGGGGGGACAGCAGTCACACATATTTTTGGACGCAGACCTGCCACCTCTTTACCCGCAACAGCCAGTTTGATTGGCAGGTCGTCAGTTCATTGGGAAGTGGAAACACCTGCTAGTGTTGAGCGCTCTCCGACATCGAGAGCGCCACCTTTGGATCAAGGCAACCTAACATGTCCGCCTGCATCTTCCTCACAGACCGGCAGTTGCCGGGGACACCCTACTCAACACCGTCTAAGCACAACAGCCAGCCCTCGGTCCCTCAGATGTGGAAAAGTAAAAGACCATTTCCTCCTAGCCATGAGAAAGCTAAGAGGTTGAATTTCACCATCTGCAAGCGGTTGGCTACAGAAATGCTGCCTTTCCACCTGGAGGACACAGAGGATTTTCAAGACCTTATGTCCGTCACATTTCTCCAGTACCAGATGCCCAGTCGGCACTACTTCTCAAAGAAAGGTGTGCCTGCGCTCCACTAGCATGTCGCACACAACATCACCGCTTCTTTGAGAAACTCTGTGTGTGACAGGGTGCACTTCACCACAGACACTTGGACGAGAAGGCATGGACAGGGGCGTTACATGTCGCTGACTGGGCACTGGGTAACTATGGTGACAGCAGGACAAGGGGCTGCTGTCCAAGTCTTGCCGTCCCCACGAGTTGTGTGTTAATCCTCTTTATCTCGAACTTCCTCCACTGCTTCTGCCTCCTCAACCTCCTCTCGGTCCTCCACCTGCACCCAAAGCCTGTCTGGTAATGCCACCTGCTTTCTAACTGCGCAGAAGGAATCCTGCACACCTCCTTACTATGCTGGCAGCAGGGCTCAACGCATCAGTGTTTACTTTGAAATGTCTGGGAAATGTGAGTCACACAGCTGAGGAGTTTTGGTCAGCTCTGGAGACCCAGTTTCATGAAAGGTTGTCTCCACTGGACCTGCAACCAGGGAAGGCCATGTGCGACAATGCTGCAAACCTGGGTGCGGCACTTCGCCGGGGCAATGTCACACACGTGCCTTGTATGGCTCACGTGTTGAACCTGGTTGTCCAGCAATTTTTAGCCCTCTATCCCGGACTAGATGGCCTTCTGCAGAGTGCACGGTCGCTGTGTGCTCACTTCCGCCGTTCGCATCCTGCAGTTCAACGACTTACATCTATACAGAAGTCGTTGGGCCTGCCAATTCACTGGCTGAAATGCGATGTGCCGACACGGTGGAATTCAACTCTGCACATGTTGCAGCGACTGTGGCAGCACCGACAAGCCCTGGTGCAATACGTTCTGACGTATAGCCTTGGCCAACGAGATCCAGAGGTGGGGCAAATCACGCTGGAGGAGTGGTCTCAGATCAGGGACCTATGCACCCTTCTGCACAGTCTTGAAATGGCGACGAAGATGTTTAGTGCTGACGATGCCATTATCAGCATGACTATTACGGTGATTTACATGCTGGAGCACATGTTAAACAGAATTCGGAGTCAGGTGGTGGGACAAGAGGAGGTGAAGGAAGTAGAGAAGGAGTCGTATGCGGAAGGGATAACATCTCCAAGGTCCAGACGGTTGGCAGCACCAAGGCGGCAGGCATGGGAGGGTGGGGGAGAGGGATTAACCAGGGCGCATGGTAGCAGCCAAACTGTTGAGGAAGGTGCAGGACCCGAGGAAGAAGTGGAGGACGAACTGGCAATGGGCATGGAAGACTCATCAGATGAGGGAGACCTTGATCACATTTCTGTTGTGCGAGGTTGGAGGGAGAGGGCAGAGGAAGGAAGCATGATTCTTACCTCGCTACCAACACAACAAGGACTTGGTCCTTCTGGATGCGCAAGACACATGAGTGCCTTCTTGCTGCACTACCTGCAACATGACCCCCGGATTGTCAGAATTCGAAGTAATCCCGACTACTGGGTTGCCACACTCTTAGATCCCCGGTACAAAAGTATATTTGCCGAAATAATTCCTGCCATAAAAAGGTATTGACGAATGCAGGAGTATCTGTTGCAGAATCTTACATGTGCTTTTCCACAAAACACCAGTGGTGCACGTAGTGAATCTCACAGTTCTAATTTGCCAACGGTGGGACTATCGAGTCTTCATCACTCAAACAGTAACAGTAACACAGTATATGCTGGTAACAGCAATTTTGTGGAATCGTTTCACCACTTTTTTAGACCATCCTTTGCAAGGCCACAGGAGACAAGAAGTCTGACACATAGTCAATGCCTAGAGAGGATGGTACAGGAGAATCTCCAAGTGAACATCGAAGCCATGACTGTGTCACTGGACCCTTGCTCATTTTGGTATTCCAATCTTGAAAAATCGCCGGAGCTCGCCACTCACGCCTTGGAGATCTTGTCATGCCATGCAGCCAGCGTTCTCTCTGAATGTGTGTTCAGCGCTGCTGGTGGTGTGCTGACAGATAAGCGCACGCGGCTGTCCACTGAGAATGTAGACAGACTCACGTTCATAAAGATGATCAAATCATGGATTCGCAAGGACATTTCTACCCCTGTGTCATCCTTGGGAGACTAAAAGCTTGGGGATTTGGTAAAATCACCTCACCAACCGTTTTAAGCAACAGTGGGGCAATTGATGCCACTTAACCCTAGAACGCATGACCATAAAAATCTACACTTTCACATACCTGGGGCCCTTTAGGCCCGTGTGCAAATAACATGGAATAACTCAAACTCAAATGACAAACAACTATATACATGAAGAATACCTAGAGTTTCAAAATTCTAACTAAAGCAATCTTGCAGAAAATAGAAAACAATTAACTGGGCGGGCCTGCAAGGCCACAGGTATGCGTTCTAGGGTTAAGTGGTGTCTGTGCCACAATTTTGGGAGTCCCCTTGCTGTGTCTTACGTGACGTTGGCATCGTCAATTCCAGGTGGGTTGGGTCGCACCCCCCCCTTTTAACTGTAAGAAACTACATACACTATGGCTTGGGGTAACACAGATGGTTGAGTCTGAAGAGCTGTTTACTCAGAGGTCTGCTCCAAATCTTCAGAGTCTGCTAGTCAGCGTAGAATTTTTAACTGCATCTAGCCTAGGCAATACTTTGGGCGTAGTAGCCCAGCTGCGAAGCAAGCTGCACCGCCTGTGTATCTAATAAGAATTTTTAAATGAATCTAGCCTAGGCAGACTGTGGGGACCCCCAACCAAACCCAGATGCTCAGCCCCCCTACCGCCCCCCTTTCATGGACAACCCAATAATGTAACTCTTACAACTGGATGGGTGAGGATTGGTCACAGGTTTATTAACTCTTTATACTCATTCCATTAGAAAGGCATTTTATTTCTAAAATAATTCAGCTTGTTGCAGCATGCCCTGGGTTCCCACTCCGGCAAGTTGGCCAACAAGTGTAACTCTCCAACATGTCCTTTCTATTTCCAGGCCACGGAGGATCCAGCGTACTCGTATGCAGGACTCTGACCCCCACCCATCACTCTTAACGCTTGTTCCACTCCGTCCTGGAGTCCTGACAGGAATATGTCCAGTCCAATATCTATTAAGTGAACACCGTCGGGCCGTTTGACGCCTGCTTTATCTCCTTCCAGTTGTCGGTGTCGTATCACTACACCGCCTCTGTCTCTTCTAAATTTTGCCATCCGAATATTTATTACCCGCCTTGTCCATTCGATGGCCGTGATGTGTCGCGCACCTTGCCATACCGCTATCGGCACAATCTCTGACCATACTATAGCTAATTTTGTGAAAAATTCTCTGAAGCGCTCAATGTCTAGTTTCATTATTGCCATTAGTTATGCGCTCTTGTGATGACCTAGGTTGTTTCCCCCGGCCTGTATAACTAAGATGACCGGACCTCTTGCCTCTCTCCCTACCTTGATTACCTCCATTAGTACCTGTGGCCATAGCAGGCCTCTAATACCTCTCCAGTTGAAATATGTGTTATGAAACTCTAATTTCCTCCCGCCTGGGCGGACTTTCGCCCTTTTTTGTGCCCAATATATATACGAGTGGCCTATCACTCACACTGTTGGCTTAGCGTCACCAGTAAAAGAAACAAACCATGTTAGGATAACAATTCCGGTCTTATGTATCTCGCCAAACACGTGGATCGCCATCTCCCTATCCTCTGAACTTCCGTTTCTGACAGTCCTGCTCTTGCTGCTTCCGTGGCCGCACCTATGCGGAATGAGTGTGTCCCGTAATCTTTGGGGTGGTTCCCTGCCGATGTTATGCATTTATTAAATATAACTTGGAACAGGTATCTTGATAATGGCGTTCCATCAATGTGTGATACGAAGAAATTACTTTGTGATCTGATGGTTAGATATGTTTTTACTATTGTTACCCGACTCAGTGTACCGTTTGTGGGTTGTAGAAGTACCCAAGTACCCCTGCCCGCTGGAACCGTTTTCGATTGGTGTATGCGTACACGTATTGCATTATTGGCTATGACTACTTCCTAGTGTAATAAGCGTCCACTGGTGGTAATTTTGGATTGAGGGACTAATTCGCTTATACATAGCGCCCCGAAGAAGGCGATCACAAATGCAGTAGACATTAGTGTTGCTTCAAATTGTGAGTGTCATGTTAATGGTGTTAGGGATAAGATGTGAGAAATCAGTTTTAGTGACACGGGACGGGACGTCTACATTCCTGACTTGGCTGACCCCTTTTCCACCCTTTTATGGATTGTCTGATGATGAATCTTTGTCACATCTCCCCAATTCAGTAGTTGGAAGTGAAATGCTACTCCGGTCAGACACCGCTGCGCTGACGCCCCTGATATGCCCCTCATCATTAGCTGGTGGAGAAATTCTATGGTGACTTGTGATCTGGCTTGTTCACATTGGTCAACCCGTCTGCCTGCTACTAGTCGTGTCCACTCTTCCCATGCCTTACCGTATGCTTGCCACGTTGACGGGGCAACTGACGCTCTGATTAATGGCATCAACTATTCGCCACTAGATCCCATAGGGAGGGTGGGCAACTGTTGCCCGATGGGTGGGCGTTGTGGAAGAGCTCTGTGAAAATCTGCCAATTGAATTGTTATAAAGCGTTAGCAGCAGCTTTATACCCTTCAGCATAGTGGCTAGCGCGGACCCATACATTGTGTTTTAGGCACAGGAATACTAGCCTGCGTAGTAGGCCTAGCACTGGGAGAGACGATGATGCCATCTTATTAATGCATTGCGCTAGGCTGGTGTTTTGTGTTATGAAGCGTATATTTTTGTTAGCCAGGCGCCCGCCCCATATTTCTATTGCTACCACTATTGGGAAAAATTATTTTCAGGGCTAGATGCAGCTAAAAATTATTATTAATTTCAAAGCTGGTGGAGCTTGGTATAGATGGCCTAATACAATGAGTCCCACACACTGCTAGAAGCCCAAATATTTTTTCAGAGGTAGATGCAGATAAAAATTATTTTTAATTTGCAACCTGATTGAGGTCAGTATAGATGGACTAATAGAGAAAGTCCCACACACTGCTAGAAGGCCAAATATTTTTTCAGAGCTAGATGCAGATAAAAATTATATTCAATTTGCAACCTGATGGAGGTCAGTATAGATGGACTGATAGAGAAAGTCCCACACACTGCTAGAAGGCCAAATATTTTTTCAGAGCTAGATGCAGATAAAAATTATATTCAATTTGCAACCTGATGGAGGTCAGTATAGATGGACTAATAGAACAAGTCCCACACACAGCTAGAAGCCCAAATATTTTTTCAGAGGTACTGTAGATGCAGATAAAAAATATTTTTAATTTGCAACCTGATGGAGGTCAGTATAGATGGACTAATACAACAAGTCCCACACACAGCTAGAAGCCCAATATTTTTTCAGAGCTAGATGCAGACAAAAAATTATTTTGAATTTGCAACCTGATGGAGGTCAGTATAGATGGACTAATAGAGAAAGTCCCACACACTGCTAGAAGGCCAAATATTTTTCAGAGCTAGATGCAGAAAAAAATTATATTCAGTTTGCAACCTGATGGAGGTCAGTATAGATGGACTAAAAGAGAAAGTCCCACACACTGCTAGAAGGCCACATATTTTTTCAGAGGTAGATGCAGAAAAAAATATATTCAGTTTGCAACCTGATGGAGGTCTGTATAGATGGATTAATAGAACAAGTCCCACACACAGCTAGAAGCCCAATATTTTTTCAGAGGTAGATGCAGAAAAAAATATATTCAGTTTGCAACCTGATGGAGGTCTGTATAGATGGATTAATAGAACAAGTCCCTCACTCAGCTAGAAGCCCAAATATTTTTTCAGAGGTAGATGCAGATAAAAATTATTTTTAATTTGCAACCTGATGGAGGTCAGTATAGATGGACTAATAGAGAAAGTCCCACACACTGCTAGAAGGCCAAATATTTTTTCAGAGCTAGATGCAGATAAAAATTATATTCAATTTGCAACCTGATGGAGGTCAGTATAGATGGACTAATAGAACAAGTCCCACACACAGCTAGAAGCCCAAATTTTTTTTCAGAGGTACTGTAGATGCAGATAAAAATTATTTTTAATTTGCAACCTGATGGAGGTCAGTATAGATGGACTAATACAACAAGTCCCACACACAGCTAGAAGCCCAATATTTTTTCAGAGGTAGATGCAGAAAAAAATATATTCAGTTTGCAACCTGATGGAGGTCTGTATAGATGGATTAATAGAACAAGTCCCACACACAGCTAGAAGCCCAATATTTTTTCAGAGGTAGATGCAGAAAAAAATATATTCAGTTTGCAACCTGATGGAGGTCAGCATAGATGGACTAATACAACAAGTCCCACACACAGCTAGAAGCCCAATATTTATTCAGAGCTAGATGCAGAAAAAAATTATATTCAATTTGCAACCTGATGGAGGTCAGTATAGATGGACTAATAGAATGATGCTATGCCCAAAAGATTTTACTTCACTAGGTGCAGTAAAAAAATTGGTATTCTATACACAGGTGGTATATCTTGCAACACAGATAGGCTACTCCACTGACTAACACACTCTGCAATAGGCCAAAAAGGATTAGCTTTGCTAGATTCAGCCAAATGCTGTGAAAAAAACTTGCACAGCACTGGCACAGACCTGCCTGGCAAAAACTGATAGGAACTGATGTAACCTAGTCCTGAAAAGGACTCCAATTACAATTAGTCTTTACTCCCACAACCTATCTATTTAAGAGCACAGACCTGTCTGATAAAAGTCATAGGAAATGCTGTAACCTAGTCCTTAAAAGGACTGCAATCACAACTATTCCCTGCTCCCAAGCTATCTGAAGATTTGTGCGAAAATTGGCTTGAAATTAACAAGGTATAGCGCACACAGCAACAGCGGTGCCGTCTAACACGCAGCTGCAGCAGTGAGAAAATGGTGGCGACGGGGAAAATGGCTTGGTCTTATAGGGCAAGGACATGTGACATACACTGCCAATGACACATGCCCTTGCTTGTGTGAAAAAAAGCACTTTGCTCCGTGTGTGCGCTGCTGATTGGCTGACAGATTGCACCTCCCCACTGTAAATGCGGGAAAGAGAAAAAAAAAATGGAGATCTTCATTGTTCCTGCAGAGATCCATCCCCTGCCCCTCCCCCCACCCCGCTGTACACTCAAACTGCGTATTAACATTAATTTTCATCATTACTGAGAAAAAATCCAGTTATGATTTTGGTACACGAACAGTTATCGAACATAACCTCGAACAGCCGAATTTTTCTCAAATTGTTCGTGTTCGCCGAACGGCTCGAACACCGCCCAAAACAGCTCGAATTTGAGATTGGCGAACAGTTCGAGTAGAACAACGCTCATCTCTAGTTAAGAATGCAAAAGTGAAAAGTAAAGTTAACCTTTTATAACTAACCTTTCTTATCAAATAATCAATTTGGCAAAATATGTATGAATATAATTTATAGTTTTTCTTATAGTAAAAATTCTAACAAATAATTTTTAAACTTGAAGCAAAATTAACTTTTGAAGAATGATCTATTCTGTTGCAATTCATTAATTTTAGAAGGTCTGTTTTTGTGATAAAGATCTCCAAACTTATTGATTAGTTTCATTTTTAAATGATAACATTTAGGAGTTCTGCAGAACATGGCGTAGAAGTTAATTTTAACCCCTTAATGATCCACAAATTTTGATCTTTACTCTTTTGCTTGAGATATGTTATTTTTTATCGGTCTCCATAGCCACATGAGGCCTTGTTTTTTGCAGAACAATTAGTAATTTTGAATGATACTATAAATTTTACCATACAGTGTAATGGAACATAAAAAACTGGAACTGGAAAATCCTGTAATGGAAAAATGATCCAATACCAGAAAATTGGTAAAAAAAAGTATTCTGCCATTGTTATTTTTTTGTTTTTGTTTTCACTGTGTATTTTGTGTAGTAAAAAGTTTTGAAGAAAAAGATTCTCCAAATTAGTATTATTACACCAATATCACACTATTCCATTTTGTTTTGTTAATTTAGTAGGGGAAAAATTGTGAAATTTATCATAAAAAAAATTGGGCTTGTGTCGCCATTTTCAGATACCCGTAACTTTTTTATTTTTCTGTCTACATTTCTGAATGCGATAAAGGCAATATATATTTTTCTTGTAATTTATTTTTTAATATGAAAAGAGGAAGTGATTCAAATTTGTAGATTATTTTCACTTACTCTATACTATAGTAGTGAAGTACATATGGAAATTATGATTCTCTAATGGAACTCAGCTTGTAGCAAATCTTCACAGGAGGACCAAGATGGCAGTTACAAGGGCTTTCAGCAGCTCCATGGGTAACATGGTAATTCATAGTTCGCTAGGAGCTAATGTAAGTAAAAGAGCACACACTGGCACTATAATTTTAAAAATTGACAGTGATCAGAACTGTAACAGAGCTGGCATCTGCCTGGCATTCATTATTGAACCACGACAAAAATGTATGTCATATGATGCGAAAGCGTTACGCTAGAGGCCCCCCACTTACTTTTATAAGATTACCATGTGACATTTCTGGAAGTAATATGAGACTTCACTCATCATGGACACATTCTGAGTTTGACAATAACAAACAATAACAACAAAAAAATTTGTATTATTCTTTTCTCACAATGAACTCAAAGTGCATATGAAATATCCTTTTATCTTAAATATACGGTAATAATGGCAATAATAACTTTTATTTCTATGATGTGAACATATTCTACAGCACATTAAATTTTAGAGGGGACTTGTACAGACAATAAAGACATTAAACAATAAAGACAATACAGAATAACATATAACTCAACATGTAGTAATAGGAGTAAGGGCCCTACTCGCAAGCTTACAATATATGAGGAAATAAAACTATTGGCATTGGAAAATAATTGAACTGTCCTGGGTAGTGCATTCCAAAGAATTGGTGCAGCACGTGAGAACTCTTGGAGACGAGAGTGGGAGGTTGGGATTATTGAGGATGTTAGCTTTAGGTCATTAGCTGAACAGAAGGTATGGGTAGGGTGATAGACTGAGATAAGGGAGGAGATGTAGGATGGTGCTGAACTGTGGAGCACTCTGTGGGCGAGAGTGATAAGTTTATATTGAACTCTGTAGAGGATGGGCAACCAATGCAACAGTTGGCATAGGGTAGAGGTATCGGTGTAGCGTTGGAAAGGAATATTATCCTGACTTGCACTATGGACAGGTTGGAGAAAGGAGAGTTTAGCAACAGGAAGACTGATTAGCAAAGAGTTGCAATAGTCCAGATGAGAATGAATAACAGCAACAGTAAAAGTTTTTGACTAGTCAGAGGTTAGAAAAGGTTTAATTCTAGAGATGTTTTTGAGGTATAGATGACACAAGCAAGTGAATAATCAAATGTGGGGAGTGAGGGAAAGATCTAAGTAAAATATGACCCCAAGACAGTGGGCATGTTGCTGGGGAGTAATGGTAGAGATAAAAAACACACACGAAAATGGCAATTTCAGGCATAGGTAGGTTATTGGAGGAAGGAAGCACAAAGAGTTTATTTTTTGTCAGATTCAGTTTTAGAAAAAGGGAAGACATAATGTTAGAGACAGTGTAAAAACAATCACAGGTATTTTGTAATAATAGGGATGATGTCTGGAAATGATGTGTATAATTGGGTTTTATCAGCATAGAAATGGAACTGAAAACCAAATCTACTGATTGTTTGTCCGATAGGGGCAGTATATAAGGAGAAGACGAGAGGGCCTAGGACTGATTCTCCCCGACAGTAAGGGAAAGAGGAGAGGAAGTGGAACTAGCAAAAGATACACTGAAGAAGTGTTCAGAGAGGTAGGAGGAGAACAAGGAGAGAGTGGTATCATTAAGGCCGATAGAGTGGAGCATATTGAGGAGGAGCTGGTGATCAACAATGCTGAATGCTGGAGAGACATCGAGATGAATCATCAGGGAGAAGTGAACATTAGATTTAGCTAAAATCAAAGAAACTTCGGCACTCCAATGTAGATGCACAAAAAATTATATTTTATTGTATCGGTAGAACCCCACAGAAAATAGATCGGCCAACGTTTCGACCTAAAAGGTCTTTATCAGGGCCTTTTCTAAGCATAAATGAAAAATGCATGTTTTAATAAATCAGGAATTAAACCAACATTGTCTGTACACAGGTCGGGATATATTGCATGTAATATGACACAAGGTCTAATTAAATTTACATAATAAAGAAAAATTGCAGATAAGAAATACGATCACCATGCATAATATATAGGGGGCTATCTTCAATAACAATGAAGAAATGGCATAAAACAAGAGACATACTCTAATAAAGGGCTGTGCTTCATGGTATACATGGAATAATGTGTAGTCACAGAAGCCCAGTATCATCAAAATAAATTAATAGACAAAGGATGTTCCATGGGGGAAAAAGGAAAGAAAGGGAATCTGGAGAGGCAGGCATTCTATAGTGCCTATAGGTAGAAGGCATACTAGTCAAATAGAGCGAAATAGGTACATTCTAAATAACAGGAAGGGCGACATAAACACATTCTGTGTATGACATACCTGGTAGATGGGGGAATGTATGAGACAGGTGAAGCGGTGACATGCCGTGCAGTATGAGAGAGATGAAGCCCCATCCTTCTTATAGCCGGTGAGGCAATTAATGCCATGTGTATGGTAGTGTCGGTAATGTGTGTCCGTTCATGCGTGGCGTGCGTGGTGCCCTCTTCCGGTGTGAGTGCTGGAACGCAGAAGAAAGAGTAGTGAGACGCAGGGAAGTTCCTGTCATGCGCAGTGCGTGGTGCCCTCTTCCGGTGTGAGTGCTGGAACGCAGAAGAAAGAGTAGTGAGACGCAGGGAAGTTCCTGTCATGCGCAGTGCAACAGTCGCGCTGAGGACACACAGTGGACACTTAATGAATTACATGGGAGGAATAGGAATGATGTATTAAAAGTGTTCACCACAGAATATACCTATCTGAAAGGGAATGATCTGGTCATAAGGCACTTATACTGTATCACAATAGAGAAAATAATTTTTCATTTAATTTATAATATGCAATAATATGCAGAAGAGGGAGTCCTCAATAAATGTACATGTAATACGATTCTGAGGTGACAGAGTGCTTTAGCTTAGGACCTAAAAAAGAAGGAAACAGTCAATGGCATCAAATTACACATAGAACAATCAAATACAATCACCATAGGAAAATTGGACACTGCAAAGGATCAATTCAATTAATCATATTGTACTTCATATTCCCTATTTAATCCCTTAGGGGTGAGAGTCTGTAAGGTATGGATCCAGTATAGCTCTCGTTTCTTGAGTTTTTTAATCCTGTGTCTATAATTTGGACAAAATACAAACAACATGGGAAGGATGTTAAAGGCAAACATACTGGTAGACCAAGGAAGACATCAAAGCGTCAAGACCGGAATCTTAAAGCAATATGTCTCCAACACAGGAAATGCACAACAAAACAAATGTGGAACGAATGGGAGGAAACTGAAGTCAATGTCTGTGACCGAACTGTAGGAAACAGCCTTAAGGAAATGGGATTTACATACAGAAAAGCTAAACAAAAGCCATCATTAACACCTAAACAGAAAAAAACAAGGTTACAATGGGCTAAGGAGAAGCAATCATGGACTGTGGATGACTAGATGAAAGTCATATTCAGTGATGAATCGCGAATCTGCATTGGGCAAGGTGATGATGCTGGAACTTTTGTTTGGTGCAGTTCCAATGAGATTTATAAAGATGACTGCATGAAGAGAACATGCAAATTTTCACAGTCATTGATGATATGGGGCTGCATGTCAAGTAAAGGCACTGGGGAGATGGCTGTGATTACATCTTCAATAAATGCCCAAGTTTACATTGATATTTTGGACAGTTTTCTTATCTCATCAATTGAAAGTATGTTTGGGGATGATGACATCATTTTTCAAGATGCTAATGCATCCTGCTATAGAGCAAAAACTGTGGAAACATTTATTGAAAGAAGACACATAAGGTCAATGTCATGGCCTGCAAATAGCCCGGATCTCAATCCAATTGAAAATCTTTGGCGAAAGTTGAAGAAAATGGTCCATGACAAGGCTCCAACCTGTAAAGCTGATCTGGCAACAGCAACCAGAGAAAGTTGGAGCCAGATTGATGAAGAGTACTGTTTGTCACTCATTAAGTCCATGCCTCAGAGACTGCAAGCTGTTATTAAAGCCAGAGGTGGTGCAACAAAATACTAGTGATGTATTGGAGTTTTCTTTTGTGTGTTTGTTTTTTATGATTCCATAATTTTTTCCTCAGAATTGAGTGATTCCATAATTTTTTCCCTCTGCTTGGTCTGAAAAAAATTACCCTTACTGAGTACCACATTTTTTATCTTGATTTCTTTTAGTGTTTCTTAAAGCCCTAAAGTTGCCATTTGAAGCGACTTTAGTTTTGTGCCATGTCTGTGATCTGCATTTTTTTCACCAACATTCCATCATTTTTGCCAGGGGTTGTATATATATATATATATATATATATATATATATATATATATACACTACCGTTCAAAAGTTTGGGGTCATTTAGAAATGTCATTATTTTTTAAAGAAAAGCACATTTTTTTCTATGAAGCTAACATTAAATGAATCAGAAATACACTCTATACATTGTTAATGTGGTAAATGACTATTCTAGCAGCAAACGTCTTGTTTTTATTGCAATATCTACATAGGTGTATAGAGGCCCATTTCCAACAACCACCACTCCAGTGTTTTAATGGTACATTGTGTTTGCTAACTGTGTAAGAAGGCTAATGGATGTTGGAAAACGGTTTGGCTGATTTGAGAAGCTATACAATTGACCTTCCTTTGAGCTAGTTCAGAATCTGGAGCATTACACTTGTTTGTTCTATGAAACTCTCAAAATGGCCAGAAAAAGAGAACTTTCATGTGAAACTCGACAGTCTATTCTTGTTTTTAGAAATGAAGGCTATTCCATGAGAGAAATTGCCAAGAAACTGAAGATTTCCTACAACGGTGTGTACTACTCCCTTCAGAGGAGAGCAGAGTAGAAAGAGAAGTGGGAGGCCCCGCTGCACAACTGAGCAACAAGACAAGTACATTAGAGTCTCTAGTTTTAGAAATCAACGCCTCACAGCTCCTCAACTGGCAGGTTCATTAAATAGTACACGCTAAACGCCAGTGTCAATGTCTACAGTGAAGAGGCAACTCCGGGATGCTGGCCTTCAGGGCAAAGTGGCAAAAAAAAAGAAGCCATATCTGAGACTGGCTAATAAAAGGAAAAGATTAATATGAGCAAAAGAACACAGACATTGGACAGAGGAAGATTGGAAAAAAGTTTTATGGACAAACGAATCAAAGTTTGAGGTGTTTGGATCACACAGAAGAACATTTGTGAGACACAGAACAACTGAAAAGATGCTGGAAGAGTGACTGACGCCATCTGTCAAGCATGACGGAGGTAATGTGATGGTCTGGGGTTGCTTTGGTGCTGGTAAAGTGGAAGATTTGTACAAGGTAAATGGGATTTTGAATAAGGAAGGCTATCACTCCATTTTGCAATGCCATGCCATACCCTGTGGACAGCGCTTGCTTGGAGACAATTTCATCCTACAACAGGACAATGACCCAAAGCACACCTCCAAATTATGCATGAACTATTTAGGGAAGAAGTAAGCAGCTGGTATTCTATCTGTAATGGAGTGGCCGGCGCAGTCACCAGATCTCAACCACATTGAGCTGTTGTTTGAGCAGCTTGACCGCATGGTGCGCAAAAAGTGCCCATCAAGCCAATCCAACTTGTGGGAGGGGCTTCAGGAAGCATGGAGTGAAATTTCTCAAGATTACCTCAGCAAATGAACAGCTAGAATGCCAAAGGTCTTCAATGCTGTAATTGCTGCAAAGGGAGCATTCTTTAACGAAAGCAAAGTTTGAAGGAGAAAATTATTCTTTCAAATAAAAATCATTATTTCTAAACTTGTCAATGTCTGGAATATATTTTCTATTCATTTTGCAACTCATTTGATAAATAAAAGTATGAGTTTTCATGGAAAACACAAAATTGTCTGGGTGACCCCAAACTTTTGAACGGTAGTGTATATATCTATATATATATAGTATGTATATATAAATTTTTTCCATCATATGATGTGAGCCATTACTTTTTTATTTTTGTCATTTAAAGAGCTCTACGAAGGCTTATTTTTTGCATAGCAGGCAGTAGGTTTCATTGTTACCACTTTAGGACACATGAATTTGTAGACATGGGGTCTCCCATGGGCGTAATACTACTCAGGCAACACAGGCTGATGGTAAAACAGTGTGGCAATATTTTATTGAACCACCAAACAGACAATAAACATGCAGAACAGTCCCAGAAAATACACAAGATAGTGCAAGTTACAGAGTCTCACCCATCCGCTGGCCCGCCGGGAGTAGAGCAGTGAGATATGTGGCCAGGTGACCTGAGTTTCCCAACCTGGATTTTTTCATAACGTCTCTAAGAGTTCAGTGATATTCACTGGAGCAGATCTATATTCCTCCAGATGGAGTCAAGTGTTCTGGTTGCTGTTCTGAAGAGTATCTCTTGGCTGTGTTTTTGTAAAGTCTCTCTGATACAGAGGCAGAGAACATTTTTCTAATTCACAGCTGTCTTTTTCCACAAGTCAGGGGGGACTTGAGATGAGCTTAACTTACATTGTTAGAACATCTAATCGATCAGCAGTTTGTCCTCCTGTTTAGCTAGTCAATACGTAGCTGACCTGGGGACAATATGTAATCAGCATTTTAGTAAAAATCATTGTTTCATGACCCTCAGTCCATGTCACCAGAGATAACAGACCATAAGCTACAGAAAATATCAGCTCAAGTGTCAACATGCAGGCTTACACATAAAATAGTCTGTCCTTCTAAACCTACCAAAGAAATTCACATAAATTCAAAAGTCAACATAAGAATAATAGTGTGTTTCTCCTGAATTTAGATATCTGGGTGATTAAGAAGAAATGCTGTGGTGTTACTGTTAGAATCTATGCTGTTCTACTTTTCAGCCATCTTTTTGTGGTTTGCTGGCTTCTAGTCTTTTCCTCTGGTGCTAGGTGTCTTGGTCATGTGATCTCCTCACTCTTTATTACTCAGCACCTGTCTCCCATTCCTCGCTGGACATCAGTGTTGTTACGCTTGTGCCTGGCTAAGTTGCCTTGTTAGTTCTTTGTGCTTAGGACAATTGATATCCTGGGACTTCTTGTTCCACCAGTTTTGTTTCCTTTAATCTTTGTTTCTGCAACTAACTTTTCTTTTAGGAGGTCACCTGTTTTTTTTCTCCCAGTCCTTAGATCTTTTAGCGACACCCTTTCCCCTTCCTTCAAGTCTTCATTTGAGTTCTGTGCAGGATTATCGGTGGGGCTATTCACAAGGAATAGGGCACCCACCCCAGCATACGGTTTTAGCAGAGTCTCAGTGCAGGGACAGCTTTTCCCTCCAATTCCTTAGTTCTTAGTTGCAGAACATAACAGTTACAATAAATTTTTAGCATTTTTAATTTCATTTTATTGTGAGGCAAGATGAAAAAAAGCAATTCTGTCATTTTTATTTTGTTTATTGAGGCATTCACCGTGCATGTTAAATATTTACTATAAAGGATGTGTTGTTAAGGCTTTTTTTGGGTGGCATATTTTTTCCAGATTACATATATATACAGTATATCGTGTCTGATCTCGAAGGACTATGCCATCCTGTCTGTTTATTTATAGACTTTTACCTTAAGCCTTCGGTCGAGACCCTTCCGTCCTATATACGAGACACGACCGATATGTTGAGGAGGGTTGACAGGATTTTAGTGGAGCCAGATTTTCTACTTGTAACTGCAGATGTAGGGTCCCTTTATATCTGCATCAGACACGAGGATGGACTTGAGGTGGTCCGCTTCTTCCTGGGGGGCAGCAACTGGGACAGCACGACCTGTGATATGATACTTAAGCTGCTCCATTTCGTCCTTACTCATAACTTTTTTGTTTTCAAAAATACATTTTATTTACAGATGTGTGGCACTGCGATGGGCGCAGCAAGTGCACCTTCGTATCCTAATCTCTTCCTTGGATTTTGGGAGAGGACCAAATTTGGCAGAAAAGGGCGCACATGCCATGGAACCCAACAAGTGCTGGTATAGATATATAGAGGATTTATTTTTTTGTGGAAAGGGTTGGTGGAGCAGCTTGAGTGGTTTATGGGTCGTTTAAACAAAAAAAAATAATATCAAACTTACATACAGGGCAGATAAGAAGAGGTTGGACTTCCTGGACATTAAGTTGGTAGTAGATGATGATGCATTTATGCAGACAGATGTGTTCAGAAAGTCCACCTCTGTTAACGCCTTGCTGCATGCGTCATCCGCACATAGTGTGGCAACTATTCATGATGTCCCAGTTGGTCAGTTCCTCAGGATGAGGCGGATGTTAGAACCTTGCTCTTAGGTTTTTTCCTTTGCTGGTCACATGACCTTGTTGGCCTATTTAATCCTGCTCCGCCCTTCTGGCTTTGCTGGACTTCATTGTATAACTACTTTCTAGCTAGCCTGTGCTCTGTATCTAACTCTGTTACTTTGCTTGGTCTACGGACCTCAGTGTTCTATATATTTTGTTTGTTTGTCTGTCTGCTACTATTTCTGTTAGGAGGTGTCCCATTTTCCTCCCAGTCCTTAGTACTTGTAGGGATTCCTTCCCCACATCTATAGGTCTCCGTACAGACTAGCTTAGGACTTTAGCAGGTCTGATCGCAGGATCAGGTCCCCTGTTACATCGTAGGGATAAAGCTGAGTTCTATCGTAGGGACAGATCTCCTCTCTTTCCTTAGCTCTGGTAGCAGAACATAACAGTAAGTCCAGCCTGCAAATTCTCTAAGGAAAGATTTTTCTGTTCCATCATGGTGTCGGTTCAGGATTTGGCTCATCGCCTGCAGGGACTCTCTCTGGAGGTGGCCGAGCTCCGTCAGCACGTGAGTAACTGTCCTGGAGCACATTTCTTGGAGCCTAAGGTATGTTTGCCGGATTTATTTTTTGGTGAACACCGAGAATTTTTTTCATTTAAAAATGCTTGCTTATTGTATTTTCGTTTGAGACCCAAGTCCTCTGGGGATGAATCCCAGCGCATAGGGTTCATAATGTCACTTTTGCGCAAAGAGCCTCAGGAGTGGGCCTTTTCTTTGCAACCTAGTGATACATGCTTCAGATCAGTGGATAGTTTTTTTTCTGCTTTGGGGCTATTATATGATGATCCTGACCGTGTCGCATCAGCTGAGACTGAGTTAAGATGTTTGAGACAGGGATCAGGTAATGTGGAAAAATATTGTACTCATTTCCGTCGATGGTCTACTCAAACAGGGTGGAACGATTCTGCTCTGAAAAGTCTATTTCTTGCTGGGCTCAATGAAAGGGTTAAAGACCTGCTAATTGCTTATCCTACACCTGAAGATTTGCAACAGGCTATGCAATTAGCTATACGGGTGGATAGGAGACTGCGTGCAAGGGTTAATGAGAGCAAATCCTCTGCTATGTCAGTTTCTGGTTATGAGAATGTGTGTACTAACAGTGGTGAACCGATGGAGATTGGATCGGTGGCACCTCGCTCTCAAGAAAAAGACCGTAGATTTTTTGAAGGCTTGTGTTTCTATTGCGGAAAATCTGGTCATTTGATTAAAGGCTGTGAGCTTCGTATGAAGAAAGAAAAAAAAATGGTCAGTCATGCCCGTATTGCCTGTTTAAATTCCAAGGGTGTATTTTTAGCTGCTTCCACGATTGCTCAGGAAAAATTAATGGAATTTCGGGTGTTTGTCGATTGTGGGTCTACTCTGAATGTAATTGATGGGGGATTCTTGGAAAGACTCAATTTAAAACCCGAACCTTTATCATCCCCCATTGCTGTGGTTTCTGTGGATGGTTCCCCTTTGAAGAATATTACTCTCAAGGTCTGTGAATTTCCTCTCACTATTAATGGTGTTCACCATGAGAAATTGGATTTGGTAGTTTTGAATAACTTGCCTTCTCCAGTAATATTGGGATTGCCCTGGTTAAAATTTCACAATCCTGTACTGGATTGGTCTACCAGTGAAATTAAATCCTGGAGCCATAAATGTTATGACAAGTGTTGTAACGGGCGTATTGCAGCTTTGGATAGGGGAGAATTGCCTGTTCCTATTCAGGATTTTTGGAGAGTTTTTTCTGAGAAGGAATCGCAGGTTTTGCCTCCCCATAGAGACTATGATTGTTCTATTGAATTTGTCCCTGGAGCGACTCTTAATAAAAGTCGTTTATTTAACCTTACTATTCCTGAGAGGAAGGCTTTGGAGGAATACATACAGACAAGTTTGGCCGCCGGTCACATTAGGCCTTCTAAGTCTCCTGTGACGGTTGGATTTTTTTTTGTAAAAAAAAAGGACGGCGGTTTACGTCCTTGTCTGGATTTTCGTGAGATTAACAAAATTACTGTACGCAATCCTTACCCACTGCCATTGATTCCTGATTTATTTAACCAGTTAATGGGGGCCAAGTGGTTCTCTAAAATTGACCTTAAGGGGGCATACAATCTGTTGCGCATGAAGGAGGGTGACGAATGGAAGACTGCTTTTAACACTCCTGTGGGTCATTTTGAGAATCTGGTTATGCCTTTTGGTCTTACTAATGCTCCTGCATTTTTTCAGAATCTTATTAATGACATCCTTAGACCTTTGATCGGCAAAAATGTGGTTGTGTATTTGGATGACATTTTGATTTATTCGCCGGATCTGGAGTCTCATTGGCGGAGCGTACGTGAGGTATTACAGTTGTTAATGGACAATTCGCTTTTTGCTAAGCTGGAGAAATGTGAGTTCGCTGTACAGAGAATTAGTTTTTTGGGTTACATTATCTCCAGCGAAGGTTTTGAGATGGACCCGGTTAAAGTTCAAGCTGTACAGGAATGGCCTAGGCCTATTGGTTTGAAATCGATACAGAGGTTTTTAGGTTTCGCCAATTATTACAGAAAATTCATAAAAAAAATTTCTAGTATTGTCAAACCTCTGACCGATCTCACCAGGAAAGGTGCTGATGCGGTTCAGTGGTCTTCTGAGGCTATTGAAGCTTTTGTGTATCTCAAGGAGAGGTTCACCTCTGCTCCCATCCTTATGCAGCCTGATGTGACTAAGCCGTTTTTGGTTGAGGTTGATGCTTCCTCTGTGGGGGTTGGCGTAGTATTGTCTCAGGATAACGGGGATGGATTACATCCCTGTGCCTTTTTTTTCAAAAAATTTTTCGGAGACTGAACTGAATTACGATATTGGTAATCGGGAATTATTGGCTATTAAACTCGCATTTGAACACTGGCGCCACTTCTTGGAAGGTGCGGAATTTCCCGTTCAGGTTCTTACGGATCATAAAAATCTGATATATCTTGATGCTGCCAAGCGCCTGAATGCCCGTCAGGCTAGGTGGGCACTGTTTTTCTCGCGGTTTAATTTCTCCGTTACTTACATCCCTGGTACTAAAAATGTTAAGGCGGATGCCTTGTCTCGCAGTTTTTCTCCCATAGTCGGTGCTGAGAAAGAGGAGAACATTTTACAAGAAGGTGTTGTGATAGCTGCTTTGGACTCCGTTTTGGAAGATGAGATTCTTAAAGCACAGGAGAATGCCCCATCTAACACTCCTCATGGGAGGTTGTTTGTGCCTGGGACCTTTAGGAGAGATTTGTTTGTTGAGTGTCACGAATCTCGGTTGGCAGGTCATCCCGGAATCTCTGAGACCAAGAGACTGGTGGGTCGCAGTTTTTGGTGGCCTGGATGGCAGAAGGAAGTCATTAAGTGGGTGCGTCAATGTACTATATGTGCTAGATCTAAGTCCTCACATACTCCTGCTGCGGGGTTGCTTTGTCCTTTGGAGGTTCCCAGTGCTCCTTGGACACATTTGTCTATGGACTTTATAACTGACCTTCCCCCCTCTGAGGGTTTTACTGTCATCTGGGTGGTCGTGGACCGTTTTAGCAAGATGTGTCACTTGGTTCCCTTCGTCAAACTGCCCTGCGCTAAAACTCTCGCAAAGGCCTTTGTCAAGGAAATTGTCAGACTTCATGGCGTTCCTACTGACATTGTTTCTGATAGGGGTCCTCAGTTCGTGGCTCGTTTTTGGCGAGCCTTTTGTGACAGGTTGGGAGTTCATTTATCGTTCTCGTCCGGATATCATCCTGAATCTAATGGCCAGACAGAAAGGAAAAACCAGGATGTTGAGCAGTTCTTGCGTTGTTTTGTGGCAGACAATCAAGAGGGATGGTCTGAGTTTCTGCCACTTGCTGAATTTGCTCTGAACAATCATACATCTTCTTCTGCTGGTTGTTCGCCTTTTTTTTGTTGTTCTGGGAGACATCCGTCATTTGGGTCGTTCTCCAAGTTGGGATCTGCCGTGCCTGAGGAGGAGAATTTTTCCGGTGATTTGGAGAGAGTTTGGACGGATGTGCGTGGTAATCTTCAGGAGGCCAACAGAAAATCTAAAGACTACTTTGATAGGAAACGACAGGAGGCTTTGTTCGCTGTTGGTGACATGGTTTGGTTGTCCTCTAGGAATCTGCGGTTGAGGATTCCTTCTAAGAAATTGGGTCCCAAGTTTGTAGGGCCCTTTAAGGTGCTTCAGGTTGTCAACCAATCTGCTGTTAGGTTGGAGGTTCCTACCTCCTGGAGAATTAATCCGGTATTTCATGTCTCTCTGTTAAAAAAAGCTGTTGTGTCGGATGGTGACGCCTCTGCCTCTGTTCCTCCGGTGGTGGAGGACGGGGAATATGAAATTTCTCGCATCCTTAACTCTAGACGGTATAGAGGTAGTTTGCAGTATCTTGTGGCCTGGAAAGGTTTCGGACCCGAGGATAACTCTTGGGTGAGGTCAGATGATGTTTCCGCGTCCAGACTTATCAGAGCGTTTCACAGGAGATTTCCTGATAAGCCTGGTCCTAGGGGATCCGGAGGATCCTCTTAGAAGGGGGGGTACTGTTAGAATCTTGCTCTAAGGTTTTTTCCTTTGCTGGTCACATGACCTTGTTGGCCTATTTAATCCTGCTCCGCCCTTCTGGCTTTGCTGGACTTCATTGTATAACTACTTTGTAGCTAGCCTGTGCTCTGTATCTAACTCTGTTAGTTTGCTTGGTCTACGGACCTCAGTGTTCTATATATTTTGTTTGTTTGTCTGTCTGCTACTATTTCTGTTAGGAGGTGTCCCATTTTCCTCCCAGTCCTTAGTACTTGTAGGGATTCCTTCCCCACATCTATAGGTCTCCGTACAGACTAGCTTAGGACTTTAGCAGGTCTGATCGCAGGATCAGGTCCCCTGTTAAATCGTAGGGATAAAGCTGAGTTCTATCGTAGGGATAGATCTCCTCTCTTTCCTTAGCTCCGGTAGCAGAACATAACAGCGGATTTGTTCATCCGAGGCTAAGTTAGATATGCAGGCAAGGGACTTGTAATCTCGTTTTGAGGACAGGGGCTATAGTCAGAAATGCATCCAGGTGGGCTATAGAAGGGCCAAGAATACCTCACAGAACTCACTTCTTTACACTCCTTCCAAAAGACAGAGGTACGATGGGAGAATTCGATTAATCTCTACTTACAATCATGAATGGCATAATATGAGAACTATTTTAGAGAAACACTGGCCTATTCTTAAGACAGAATCGTCTTTGCAATCGAGTCTACCAATCGCCCCTCTAATGACATCTAGACCTTGTAGAAATGTAAAAGATTTGTTAGTTAAAAGCCACTACACACCACCTGTGGCAAATTTGTTTGGAAACAGGGGTCCTAAATTGGGATTTTTTACGTGCTGCCGCTGTCTCACCTGCAGCAATGTCCTTCGCAGTTCTTCATTCAAGTCGGCTGATGGACTCTGCCAATTTACAATCAAACATCATATCACTTGTACTAGTACAAATGTAGTTTATTATGCTACTTGCGGATGTTCAAATATATACATCGGACTAACAACCCAATAATTGCGGGTACACGTACGGGAACATGTGAGGGTAATTGCGGCGGCCAGGACCGTGGCTGATTTTACTCAATTAAAAACTATGTACATGACTGTAGCCCCAAGTCCTTCAAGGTGAGGGGGATTTACCTTATCCATGCTGACATACAGGGAGGAGATATAGGGAAACGCTTGGCGCAGTGCGAGACCAAATAGATTGTCACCCTGGGGACCCTAGTTCCATGTGGTCTTAATGAAGCGCTCAGCTTCTCGTCCTTTTTATAAGTTATGACTTTATTGACATTTGTCACTACTGTCACTAAGCAGTTTGTGTCTTGTTTTTAATTTTATTTTTATTTTTAATTTTTTTCTAATTTGATTTTCTTTTGTGAATCCATCTGCAGTTTCTGGTTCCCTTTACCTGAGACTGATTCTATGCACTTTCCTCCGGCAATCTGAGGCAGCGGATAATATCTACAGATGCTTACCGTGCTTTCTGCATACCATCATACAGCTCTAGGAATGATCAGCTTGAGTGAAGGATCGACATAAAACAAATTCCTTGTACTTTTGTCTAGTCAAAATGTAATTTTATTAATTATATAATGATGATGATTTTTGTATGTTTACTGTATTTATAGCTTATTTATTGTGCTTATTGCATAAAGTAAACAGACAATGGATTTTGTCTTCTTTCTTCTTTTTTTTTTTTTCTTCTTTTTTTCTATTCCCTTCTACTCTTCTGCATTCCTCTTATGATGGTGGCCCTTTAGAGATTAGTCTCATTTTATTTTAATCTCTACCTATACACACCACTGGATCGTGAGCACGTGCCCTCTTCTCTGCCTCGTGGGCGCGCCTTGCCCCGGCGTCATTATGCTGATCTGGGCATGCTGGGAGTCTTTATGCCTCCTGGTATGCTGGGATCCAGCTTAACAACTGGGGGCGGGTGTTCTGTGGGTACAATGATCTGTGCAAGCACCGCCCACCCACTCTCGCTGGTGAAATAGGACCATGTGACCAAATCACATGGTATAAAGGTCCTACAGATGGGATTGTCACATGTGTGACATAGGACAGATTGTATACATGTCAAGATTCCACCTATCAGTCATACCTTCTATACTTGCATGTTGCATGTGTTTTCCCTACCCCAGGGATTTTGCTTTTTGCTACTTTGCCTGTCCTGGTTATTTGTAAGAATGTTTTTGACTAGTAGTTAATAAAAATTTATATTTTATACACACTGCCTTTGCTCCTCCTCTTTTCATATATTCCGTGGTGATAGCATGAGTTAGGCAGGCAGGCAGGGTTTGTGGCAGACTTCAGTGTATATATAGCACAAGAGGGTCCATTGCACGATCTGTCTGCTGCTGCTGTTGTTACAGATATTTGTAGATATAGCCCCAGATATCAGGGGCCAGGTCTATTTTTTTTTTATCTTAATCCTGATTATTTGCTTAAAAATCAAAGCAATCCAGAGTACATAATTTTTCTTCTCCATTTGCTTGTTAGAACTGCAGAATACAGCCAGATCTTTTCCATATTACAGTGATAAAAATCCAGAAATTTGAAGTGAACGTGAAAAATATTGGCCTCTATTTACATTTTGTTGCAGTTTGTCAGTGAAGCTATTTACACGAGGTCACTGTAAAGAATAGAAACCTACAGGCCCGCTATTTAAAACCGTGGTTTTCCGTCAGACATATCACATACAAATGGCTGGATTTGAATCACAGTTATAGTGAACGTGGAAAATATTGTGCACCATTTAAAATGGGCAAGATGCGTGGCAAGGGACGGGGAAGTGGACGTGATGGTGATGGTGCATGCAGAGGCCGAGGCCGTGGGCAAGCTGAAATTGTGCCACAAAAAACACCCACATCTTGTTGCTCGACCTTCCTGTCCCAATTACTAGAGGACCGCAGAACACCACTATTGAACACAGAGCAGGGTCAAAAGGTTGTTGGTTAAATAGTAGACAATGCCTCCAGTCACTTTGCCACCACCACATCCACCCTGTCTTCCACACTGTCAAGTTTCAGTAGCTGTGAGTCTGGACCACATATTCTTCACACTGATCCTCCTTCCACCCATCATGCCAAGTGCCCGGAGACAACTAATCCCACACTTGGACACTCAGAAGAGCTGTTCACTTTTCTATTTATAGATTTGGGCCTCTTATCCTGCCAGCTTCAAGTGAATCAAGAGGAGAATACGTGTAGCGATGCCCACATTTTTGAGCATCCATGGTCACATGAAGGCAACAGTGGAAAAATGCAATTACTGTCGCAAGAGGTGGATGATGATGACACACAATTGCCAGAAAGTCAGGAGGAGGACCAGGGTACGGAAGTGGAAGATAAGGTGGTGGATGATATAGTAACTGACCCAACCTGGCAGGGGGGACATGCAGAGTGAGGACATCAGCACACAGGAGGAGTGAGGGGTAGCACCACAACGATCAGGAATAAGCAGTGTGGTTGCCACAGACACATTGCGGGAAAGCATTACTCGTAACGCCAACACGACGGAAGTTGCCAGTACAACTGTTAGGTCTTCCCGAGTCTGATTATTTTTTAAAGACTGCGCATATAACACCTAAAAGGCCTTTTGCACCACTTGCCAGGCCAGCATCAGCAGGGGCAGCAAAACTTGCAGCCTGACCACCAACAGCATGATCAGGCAATGGCAGCAAAGCACCCGACTAAGGGGGCCGAAACCCAGGATCCAGAAACATTGTCTGCGGGTGACACCACTGCTTGTTCCGCTGTTGTGCATGTACACCAATCCCCTGTCCATGATGCGTGCCAAGATGCCTCCCACACTGCACCTGTCACTGCACACTCTCAATTAGCACCATCAGCAAGCACGTCCACGTCCTTGTCCCAGTGCAGCGTTCAGTTGTACTTACCCTAGTCCTTTGAAAGCAGGCGCAAATACGCAGGCAACGCCAAACAAGCCACAATAATAAATTCACACATTTTGCGAATGCTTGAGCTCGAAATGTTGCCTCTTAGGCTAGTGGGGATGGAAGCTTTCTGCAACTTGATGGCGGCGGCCATCCCATGGTACTCGGTCCCCAGCCTCCACTATTTCTCCAGGTCTCCCGTCCCCGCATTACACGAGCACGTGTCCCACAACATTAGCCATGCCCTCAACAATGCAGTTACTGGGAAAGTCCACCTAACCACGCACACGTGAGCAAGTGCTTGTGGGTAGGGATGGTACATCTTGCTGACGGTACACTGGTTTAATATAGTGGAAGCCGGGACCAAGTCGGACCTTGGGGCTTAACACATCCTCCTGACACCGAGGATTGCGGGCCCTTTGGTCAATCAGGGTTGCCCACACAGTCTACAGCTCCTGCACCTCATTCTCCTCTTCAGCCTCCATCTTCGAAATGATCACATCAGTCACAAGCTGGAAGCACTGCAGCACTGCCTCGGCCAAGCGACAACAGGCTGTGCTGAAGCTAATATGCTTAGGTGACAAATTGCACAATGCTGAAGAGTTATGGACAGCTATGAAACAGCAAGCAGATCTGTGGCTGACACCGCTGACCCTACAGTCAGGTATGGTTGTGTGTGTCAATGGCCGGAACCTGGTGGCAGCTCTAAAGCGAGGCGAGCTCACACATGTATGATGCCTGGCCCAGGTGCTTATCCTCGTTGTTCAACTGTTTCTCAAAACCTACCCAGATCTGCCGGATCTGCTTGTCAAAGTACGTCGCTTGCGTGCCCATTTTAGAAAGTCTGCTATAGCTTCCGCCACCCTTGCTGTGCTTCAGAAGCGTTTGCAGCTGCCAGCTCACCAACTGGTGTGTGATATCCCCACGGCCCTCGGTATTCAGGTCAGTCTCCACACATAAGACCTCTAGAGTGAACATGGATGTCGGACATCTGTACCATGTTCCAAAACTTTGAGGACTCCACCAAGATTGTGAGCGGCGATGATGCTTTTATTAACGTCACAATCCCGCTTCTCTGTCTTCTGAAATGCTCTATGCTCACATTTAAAGAGGATGTATTGCAGGCGGAGCACGATGAGATGGAGCAAGGAATCATACATGGCTATTCCACACAGCCTCATCCCATCCCAACTTGGATTGCGTGACAATGAGGAAGAGGAGGAGGAGGAAGAATAGGAGCTAGTTTCCTGCACTATAGTTGGTACTACTAGCACAACTGTCATACTGTCTGTGTGGATGGCCTGAGGACAGGGAGGAGGAGGCGGAGGATGAGGAGGAGAGCATCATCAGTCGACCTCTTGGTGACGACATGGAAGTCTTGCCTTTCAGCAGTCTGCCACACATGGCTGAGTTTATGTTACGCTACCTTTCCCATGACCCTCGCGTTGTCCAAATTTTTGGTGACAGTCATTACTAGTTGGTGATACTTCTAGACCCGTGCTACAAGGAGAACTTTCTGTCTTATTCCCGCGGTAGACCGGCCTAAAAAAATGTGGCAGTACAAGAATTCCCTTGTTGCGGAATTATAAAAAAAATTCCCATCTGAAAAGGCTGGCAGCAGAGGTCACAGTTGATTGCACAACCAAGGAGTACAGGCAAGAGAGACACAAATCCAATCCAGCAGAGGCAGGGGAACACTGTCAAAGTTCTGGGACAGTTTTCTAACACCCTCCCATTGCACAGGCCCTGATGCACGGGTACTCTCACAAGGAGGGAAAAGTTTCGGAAGATGCTGAGGGAGTACCTTGCCAACCGTATCAACGTCCTCCATGATTCCTCTGTGCCTTATAATTATTGGGTATCCAAGCTGGACACGTGGCATGAACTGGTTCTCTATGCCTTGGAGGTCCTGGCCTGACCTGCTGCTAGCATTTTGTCAGAGTAGGATTTTAGTGCCCCTTGTATAATTATAACTGATAGGCGCATCCGCCTGTCAACTGAAAATGCTGACAGGCTGACTCTTATAAAAATAAACAAGAGCTGGATTGAGCCAAACTTCTCAACACCACCGAATGATAGCAGTGTAACTTAAACTTAAATACAGTGTCTTTTTTTTGAGAGGTCTATTCCCATGCACCTCTTCACACCCAGACATGGGTATACGCTTCCAGATTTTGTCTATTTGCTCTTGTCCTCCTCCTTCTCCTCATCCTCCATCACCATACCATTCACCACCATATCTACCATATCACCTCCTCGACTTCTCTTGCAAGGGGCATTGGAGTGCCTCCAAATTTTTGGCAGCCGTTACATTCAATGCATAGGCAAACAGTATGGGAGACCTGCTTCCTAATAATGCATACATTTTTTTCAGGAGGTCCTCCTCTATGTCTCTTGCAAGGGGCATTAGAGTGCCTCCAAATTTTTGAAAGACGTTGCAGTCACTGCATATGCAAGAACAGTATAGGAGACCCACTCCTTTCTAATGAGAACATGTCGTTACTGAGACCCACCTCTATGTGTCTCTAAATTGTTATTGGGGGTTTTCCCAAATTTTGGCAGCCGTTGTACTCACTGCATACCCTGTTACTGGATAGCAGAACCAGTCCTTTCTAATGGGAGCATTTCTTTACTGAGGCCCACTTTCTCTTTAAATCCTCTATGCACATCAGAGAAAAGTCACCCCAATCCACTGCTTTTAGTGGAAACAGCTGACCCTTTCAACTCTTCCTTAACAGATGATTTTGGGGCAAACAGGGTTTGGTCAAGTTCAATTTTAACACCATTGCTTGTATTCTCCTGTAATGTGAATGTTGCCAGAAGAATCTGAAAATGGGTTGCTACACTCTCTCCTTTGAAAACACAAGACCCCCCCCCCATACACATTATATAGCTGTTGGTCTAATACATCTATGTTCTTTAAGAAAGAGCTGCTGACAGACATATCTGGCAGCAGTCCTTTTATGTGCATTGGGATCTTTGTGTTTGCTTAACTTTTTATGGGTAATCAAGAGAGATTGCTATCTAAGGTGTAAGAGAATCTTTAGTGACCAGAATGAAAACTATATATTTCAGATTTGTTTGTGTATAGACAAATGACATAGAACATTAACAAAAATCAGAACAGAAATGTAGATTTTAAGTTGAAATTATGTTCATTGTATACACACCAAGATGGCTGACATTAGCTACCGCTTCTGCACTGTGATGTACTAGAGACAATTGTGGCAGAAATAACAAAAAGAAATCTCAGTGCATAGGCATAAAATGCAATACTTATTTGTTCCTACCACCATGTGATAAAGTTTCTCTGTTGGCTGCAAATTCTAGACTGTGTTGCAACTTTTAAATAGAGGTAAGAGTGACACAGTGTGCCATGACAATTATTTTTATGCTAAGCCCTATCAAAATCTTTTTTGTGTACCCATGTACTCATACAGAATTTATGCCCCTTGTGAAGCATCTTTGTGTTCCCATCCACTACTATATCCCTTACATGGTTCCCATACAGTATTACACCTCACAATACCCCTCCACACAATTTGATGCCCCAAAGATGCCTCCACGCAATATGATGCTCTACTAATGCATTCTTTCATACTATTTATTTGTTTCAGTTCTCAATACAAACAGTGTGGGCTTGAGACTTACTTCTGCCATTCATGAACGACAAATTTCTTTTTTGGATGTCTCTATCAGTATTGACCATAGTGGCTGCACAAATATAAGAAAGTAATGAATGTCCTTCGCACTTTCTGGGATGTTTTGAATTTGGATCCAGACCTTAGGGGTGTTATCACCCCTCACCCTTCAGTTCAGTGACGTATCGTAGGGGACAAAATTTAAAATATCGTCTGGTTCACAGCCATCTACAACCAGATAAAGCAGATTCAACCTGGTTAAATAGTTAAAATTTGGTCGGTACGTTTAGATGTGGGGCTTGTAAGGCCTTTGATTTTATAGCGAAGAAAACATCATTCACGAGTGACACTACTGGTAAAATCTACCAGAACAGAGAGTTTATTAACTGCTAAACGGAGGGCATTGTATATGTGGCAAAGTGTAACTGCCCCAAAACATATGTAGGGAAAACTATCAGACAATTTCGTCTTAGAATTCTCGAACATTTGGGGGATATTCGGAGGAAAGAGGACACACCTTTTTCCAGACACATATAGGAAGTACATGATGGTGACATGAAGGCTATAGGTTTTCAGGGTATTGAAAAGATTAAATCATCTCAAAGGGGGGGTGATCATGACAATAAAATTCTAAGGAAAGAAACCCAGTGGATCCACAGATTAAAAACTGTTGCTCCAATGGGTTTAAAAGAATGTATGTCCTTTACTCCATTCTTCCAATAATTGTGGAGGTTTAGGAGTGTATAGTTAGTATTGATGTCTAAGAGCAATGATCATCTGTATATATACCATCAGCATCTTTATACTTGTTGAACGATTAACCACACTTACTAAAATTGACATCTTTTAGTCCACCCAATCCTGGTGTATCTTATTTGAAAATATGCTATATTGTTTCTATGGGATATTCTGGCTTTCTGATGTATACATCCATGTCAATAGTGGGTTAAAAGTTTGTTTACGTTACCAGCTGACTTCAGGATGCAATCTGCCTATCTGTGTTGTGGTATCTATGATGACTCCGCCGCCCCGAGACGCATGTATCCTTGCATGTGACGTGGCAACTCCTTATTGGCTCCAAGGTAGGGGGCTTGAAGTGGCCCGTGTTTGGTCGCATCAATGGTAAGGGGGAGGCGTATCATCTATAAAAGTTTGGCGTCCGTGCCACCGCATGCGTCTCTCATAATAGCCGGGAGCAGAGACTCCTGCAAATGTATAAGCAAGAAACATATTGCTTTAGCCTCCTGATGTGCCCATAAAAATATCATATGGGTGAAACACGTAGAGGCGTACATGTATGTTTTTGGGCATGTATGTTGATATAGGGACACACATGCCTAGATGCTGCTATGACACCCTGTGCTATAAATAGAGGGGCAGCAATTCTTAAAGGAACAGTGTAATGACAGACGATTTATTGGGTCTGTACGTGATAAAATAAGAGCTGTGTCCTATGTAGATGAAGAGCTGCCAGTGAGTCATCTGTGATTCAGCCAAAAATTAATAGGCAGTAAATTTATATCACATACCAATTGCTTTAAGATTGGATAGGAGTATAACATAGATAGAATTGTGTTATCTGTATCCTCTATTAGTGGACTGGAGTTTATAAAAAGGGCTAGAAGGAAAAAAAATCTCTCTTTTTTCGTATAACTCTGACTGAATGTGAGAAGGGGTCCATGGTCTGATATTTCGCAGAGGGCAAGTGCAATAATAATTATATGCTCCCTCTGTGGGAATAATTGATATCTGCTCAATAATTGGTAATTAAGGATACAGATATATTGAGAGTAGTCTAGGCATCAGGTAATATACATTGGGTGATGGTTTTAGGGAATATTAGTATCCTGAGTATGACCCGTGTGACAAAATAGTGGGGCATACAGGATAAACTGCATACAGTATGGTGGTTTTGTTTATAGGATTTTAATATTTACAATAAAGTATTTTTTTTAATTATTGCTATTCCACCTCAGTCAGTGATTTTTTTCATAATATTTACCCCAACAGTAAGCGCCACATGAACAGTATGATGCCCCCACAATACATTCAATCCACAGTGCCAACCACATATGATGCCCCCATAGTGCACCCAACTCAGTATGATATCTCAAAAGTGCTGTTATGCATGGTATGATGCCACCACAGTGCAGTCTATCCATAGTGTCAACCACACTTAATGCCCCCACGGTGCTCCCAATTCAGTATGATATCTCAAAAGTGCTGCCAAACACAGTATGATGCCCCCATAGTGCATTCTATCCACAGAGCCAACCACACATTATGCCTCCACAATGCTCCCAACTCAGTATGATATCTCAACAGTGCTGTTAAACACAGTAGAATGTCCTCAAAGTGTCCTCCAAACAAAACATAGTGTTCACACACTGTCCTAAGCGCAGTTGATCTCCCCAGTGCCCCCAAAACAATATGATATCCACACAGTGCCCCCCCATGCATTGTAATGCTATCTGCATATTATGATACCTTACACAGTATAATGTCCCAAAGTGACCACCACCCATTATGATTCACCCACAGTTCCTTAACATATTTTATGGTCCTACAGTGCACTCCCCTACATATCAAGATGCCTCCACAGTATGGAGTCCCTGCAGTCCACTCAGAGCAGTGCATAGGCTAAATAAAAAAATTAAAAAATGACTACGTACCTAGCTCCATTCCCACTATGAGCTGTTCTGGTCTGTGCTGTGTGTGGCTCTGTGCAGCCTAAATGTGCCTATTGCACCAAAATTCAAAAGCTCAGACATAATGGTGGAGCAGGGAGCTGAGGAAGCAGTTGCAGTTGAATAATATATTTGTCTCCCCAATATAACATTTTTTTTCCATAATTGATCTTTTTACAAGTGAGATCTATTTTGATAATATTCATGTAAAGCTGTGGGAAAATAAAATCAGGTATTCAAAAAGCAAAAGAGACACAATTAATACAATTGATAAAGATCCCCCAAACTCATTCTCCTTGATGTCCATGTATAGTACAACACAGTGGAATATATACTAATACATTTCTTCAAATGCTCCAAATGTTATATATATGTTTACAGCTGATTGTCATTGCAATGTGGTTGTTTAATACTCAGAGGTTTTTATTTTATAATTGTGTATTAGAGAACACTTAGTACATTCATTTTTTGCTATGAAGAACTTTGCATTACCTGTGCAATGCATATCAAGCATTGTGCTAAAGCACAGAATGTCAGCTACAAGTTTAGTTTCCTACCTGTATTGTTTGCTCTCACTTGTCACTCAGTTTCTTTATAAAAAAAGAAACTATCATTCAGGTGAAAAGGCTGCTTGAATTGAAGACATCTTCACAATTTCAGGTAATGACTTGCAGTAATGTATTCTCCATTTTTCTCCAATTTACACTGAATCTGTAATTCGTACTGAAAGAGATTAACAACTTCATTACTACATCTAAATTAGAACTTTTGTTCTTGCATAGTAGGAAACTGCAATAATTAAAATTTTCTTAGTGATTAAGGGGCTTTATTTTAGTACAATTTCCTGGTCTGACAGAAAGGCAAATTCTCAATTTAATTAACAAGTTACTTAAAAACCGTTGGTCATCAACTTTTCTGATTATTTTACCCGCTTTGGACTTTTTTTTTTTGCTCTATTACCCATCATGCACAATAACTAATAACAGTATGGGTTCTGGAGGTCGAAGATAAGAAAATACCATTATACTTTACAGTACAAGAAATCATGGCACAGGAATCTTAAAGATACCAAGAGTGTGAAAAATGTAAACTAGGCATTTTTTACATTTTGTATTTTGAATGTAGTACTGTATTTCATGAAAAATGAAAGGGTGGCTGAAATCTTTCTCAAATCCTAAACTATCAAGGAACTTTTAAAGGGTTATATCTTCATGGTAGCTTTTTTTATATTTACCATGAAAGTGTAATACATAAATAGGGGAGAAATGTCGATAGAAATTCGCCTCACATTCAACCAGGAAAAAATGGTACCCGAGTTCATCGAATCTGTGATGATCTCATTGACTTAACTACAATCATTTTATTCAATTAGATCAAAAAAGTAAAAAAAGCATAGTCATTGGACATTCCCTTAGATTTAAAATTTTAAATGTTATTTTTTGTATAATAAAAACATACACAATTTTCCAAATATACTTTAGGCAAAAAATTCCTTGATTCCAGAATTTCAACATCATTGTGCCATTATTCAGTAGAAACCTTCTCTGATTACTTCCACTGGATACAAGTGGTTCTGGTCATGTGATGGACAAAGAGGGGCAAGTCTGATTATAATTATTCCCACCCACATTTATACTTTACTGCAGGTTCTTTTTGATAATGTTTTCTCTCAAATGGCAATACATTTACATTGATTAGATACTGCTTGTACAGCAGGAGCACCTGTGTCATAAGAAGTTAAAAAATAATTTAAACGATTGAATCCACAAAATGTGGTCCTATTTTGTGAATTTACAATAAAAAACACATTTATGGTTCCTCTGCAATAATAACAACCATTGCATTATAGTTAAAATGTTATTCAATGGAAAGCAACAAAAATTGGACCTTTTTTACACCCCTCCAACAAAAAAAAAGAAAATCATTTTTAATTAACCCCTAAATGGTTTCATATAAAATATAACTTATCCCTCAAAATAAAAAACCTGTAAATTTCTACATCAAAATAAAAATAAAAAAGGCTATGGCTCATTTGATTTTGTCACTGAATTGTTATGGCTAGAGATGAGCAGATCATATGAAATTTAAATTTGCCAAATATTCCAGAAAAATTTGATTCATGGCAATTCTCAATACTGCAAAACATCTTATTGCCTGGAAAAATATTATGTGTAAAAGTCTAAGTCCTCCTATGCTTGATTTGAACCCAATTTGAGCAATTGAATGCAAATACAGTCTTATTAATGTCCAAGTGACATCTATCTATCTGGTTAGGGAAAAACAAATGGTAACCAGTGGTATCCAATTGTAGTATTCAGGTGGCATGTGCAGAACTAAAATTGAACTATTACAATAAAAAGAAAGTGTGCAAGAGATGTTTTTATTTTTCACCCTGTGTGAGGTAGACAGTTATGTTTAAATTTCTGTAATGTGGATATTTTACTTTTGTGTTAAAAAAGATGATGTCTTATCATCTCATAAATCAGGAAGCACTTTTTCAGTGACACACAAGCCTTGTTTTTGCTTTTGTGTGTTTTTTTTGCCCTTTTTCTCTCTTTTTCCTTTGGGATATTGTAATGAACACGCCCGGACTGACTGGTGTGTGTGTTTAGTGGTTCCACTGTGCCATGAACCGGAGAGTGTCTGGAGGGTCGTAACTAAGTATCTGCCCGATCCGACCAAGGTCACACGACGGCATACGACGCCAGTGCACCAGGGAGGAACCGAGCAGAGGGACCAGGGTCTTCTCCAGGTCAGACTCCGGACACGGCTGTTGACCCACACCGGGGAATACAGGAACAGGCAGACTAGAGCGCAGGCTGGGTAGGGTCCAGTACAGACTGGGAGACAAATTCGGAGCCGCAGATGCGGTAAACAAACAGAGCAAAGCGAAACCACAGGTGCGGTAGTCAAGACCGAGCAGAGCAGAACCGCAGACGCGGTAGACAAGGCCGAGCAGAGCAGAACCGCAGACGCGGTAGACAAGGCCGAGCAGAGCAAAACCGCATACGCGGTAGACAGGGCTGAGCAAAGCGAAACCGCAGACGCGGTTGACAGGGCTGAGCAAAGCGAAACTGCAGACGCGGTGGACAGGGCTGAGCAAAGCGAAACCGCAGACGCGGTGGACAGGGCTGAGCAAAGCGAAACCGCAGACGCGGTGGACAGCGCTGAGCAAAGCGAAACTGCAGACGCGGTGGACAGGGCTGAGCAAAGCGAAACCGCAGACGCGGTGGACAGGACAGAGCAAAGCGAAACCGCAGACGCGGTGGACAGGGCTGAGCAAAGCAAAACCGCAGACGCGGTGGACAGGGCTGAGCAAAGCGAAACCGCAGACGCGGTGGACAGGGCTGAGCAAAGCGAAACCGCAGACACGGTGGACAGGGCTGAGCAAAACGAAACTGCAGACGTGGTGGACAGGGCTGAGCAAAGCGAAAACGCAGACGCGGTGGACAGGGCTGAGCAAAGCGAAACCGCAGACGCGGTGGACAGGGATGAGCAAAGCGAAACCGCAGACGCGGTGGACAGGGCTGAGCAAAGCTAAACCGCAGACGCGGTGGACAGGGCTGAGCAAAGCAAAACCGTAGACGCGGTGGACAGGGCTGAGCAAAGCGAAACCACAGACGCGGTGGACAGGGCTGAGCAAAGCGAAACCGCAGACTCGGTGGACAGGGCTGAGCAAAGCGAAACCGCAGACGCGGTGGACAGGGCTGAGCAAAGCGAAACCGCAGACGCGGTGGACAGAGCTGAGCAAAGCAAAACCACAGACGCGGTGGACAGGGCTGAGCAAAGCGAAACCGCAGACGCGGTGGACAGGGCTGAGCAAAGCGAAACCGCAGACGCGGTGGACAAGGCTGAGCAAAGCGAAACCGCAGATGCGGTGGACAGGGCTGAGCAAAGCGAAACCGCAGACGCGGTGGACAGGGCTGAGCAAAGCGAAACCGCAGATGTGGTGGACAGAGCTGAGCAAGCAAGAACCGCCGAAGAGGCAAGCAAGGCAGAGCAGAGGGCACAGGGCTCAGTACACACGGAACAGACAGGTAGGGAAAGGCAGAACCAGATACCCACAGGGTACTTGCAGTGAAGTAGCGAGTGGACCACAAACTCACAAACGGAAGTACAGCGACAATGAGCAGGAGTTAGGTACGAGTTCAGACTCTGCAGAAAAAGGGAAGGTACGGACATAGAGAAAAACAGGAAAGGGGCTGGGAGAGTATTCAGACAAGAAAAGACACAGCAGCAAGATACAGGAGCGGGTCTAGGTATGCGGACCCTAGAAGGTGGAACGAACAGGCTAGGAGTGTGTTCACACAGGCCTGGAAATACAGCCTCCAGGATAGGCAGAAGACAACAGGCTAGAAGATAATACAGACAGGACACAGTTCAGACACGGGAACTGATACAGAAGGCAGGAAACAAACGGGACCTGGCATATCAGTGACCAGAAGCCAACTGACTGAACACAATGCTCAGGCATGGGTTAATTGGAGCAGCTGGTTTAAATACCAGGTGACAGACAGCAATAGGCTGAGGACGCACAAGGGGTGTGCCTGCAGCAGGTACAAAAAGGAGGAAGTGATCAGGTGCCGCCCTTAAGCAGCAGAAACAGAAGCAAACAGACATCATGGAGGGAAGCCAGAGAGACATTCTGGATTGGAGATCAAGTGCGCGCTCTTGCACAGTGGGAGATGGACCACTATGCAAGGACGCCGCCAGGTATGTTACAGGATATTTTCTGCCCCTACTTGTACAAGTTTTCTCTAGGACTTTCTCATATGTATACAGTACAGACCAAAAGTTAGGACACACCTTCTCATTTAAAGATTTTTCTGCATTTTCATGACTTTGAAAATAGTACATTCACACTGAAGGCATCAAAACTATGAATTAACACATGTGGAATTATATACTTAACAAAAAAAGTGTGAAACAACTGAAAATATGTCTTATATTCTAGGTTCTTCAAAGTAGCCACCTTTTGCTTTGATGACTGCTTAGCACACTATTGGCATTCTCTTGATGAGCTTCAAGAGGTAGTCACTAGTGTTGAGCCACCCCCGTAGTGTTCGAGTTCGGTTCGGTTCGTCGAACTGTTCGTCGAACACCTTCGAACACCGTTAAAACCAATGGCAGGCAAACAAAAACACATAGAAACACATAGAAAACACCTTCAAAGGTGTCCAAAAGCTGACAAACTGCTCAGAAGACACAACTAACACATGGAAAAGTGACAAGTACATATAGTCATGCGAAAAGAAAAGAGGTGGAGGAGTAAAAGGAGGGGGAGACACAAATATAGGCATGTCATGACCTTCTAAAATCCAAAAAGTGAGAAGCCGACACGTTCAGTCCGCTCCTGCCCGTGACACCTCCGTGTCGCCGGGTTTGTGCCAGAGCCGCGGTGAACCCTGACAGCCAGCCCCCCTCTCCCAATACTGTTGCCTGTCCGCTGGTGGGTCGAGCGAGCCCCCCTGTGGTGGAGGCAGCTCTAAGCTTTTTAATTTAAATTGTCTCTCTAATTTGAATGAATACTCTTAAAATCCATTTACAAGAATCTATTGGAGGGCAAGTCTCATGCCAGCAGCCGCGTAATTCCAGCTCCAGTAGCGTCCACTAAAGCTGCTGCAGTTAAAAAGCTTTTATAAGGATCGAGCTCGGCTGTCCACCGCAAGGCATCCTACTGCCAGTCCCAGCCCCTATGCCTTGGGGTGCCTCCTGATGCTCTTCACTGAGTATCCCGTGCTCCCGAAGCATTTCCTTTGAAAAAATTAAGTGTCCAAACTACAGGTGGTGTAGCTTGCTTAACAGCCGGGATAATCCGCTGACTAGCTGACACTGCTACAAGGCACAAAGTATTTCCTGGGCTAGATGCAGTTAAAAATTTGTAATTAGATACTCTCGTTGGATGCTGAGAAAGCATTCCATAGAGTCTCCTGGCACGCCATATATGATTCTCTTAAAAAGCGTGGGGTAGGGGTCTAGGGGACCCTTTTATAGCCAAAATCACGGCCCTGTATCACAATACGTCACCTAGGCTGAAGATAAATGGAACTGTAGCACCCTGAGGGCTCGGTTGCTACAGAGGTATTGCACCTCACCCAGAGGTGTGATATCTCACTCTCAGGTAAGGATGGAGTGTGGATCAGGACCCGACACCTGCATGCATTACACCACATTGCCGTGGGGCAGGGCGACCAATATGCCTCTGAGATGGGCACGACAGTCCCTGTCCCTGGCTGGAGTGGGGGGAGGGAACACTGAGGAAGGGGAACCCTGTAGTGCAGGAGCAGGGAGGAAGCAGTTCCTGGGTGCATTGAGAAGGGAGTATAAAAGGTGGGCACCATCGTAGTTCAGTGCAGAGAAGTCTGAGCAGAAGTGGCAGGGAGCAGGGGCTCTGCATGAGCTCTGCTCCGGAGGCGGGCCTAGTAACAGAGGCCCAGGCCTGGATGAGGGAGAAGGAAGGAAGAGGAGCGGAGAAGGCTCCAGGAACGAGGAATGAAGGGATCCCAGGGGTGCGTACGGGCGAGTCGCCACCGCACGCACGAATCCACCTGCGTGGAGGGGTCAGGCCAAAGGGGGAGACCGGTCCCCGAAACTAGTGGAGACAGGAAACGACCCTCAGCTAGAAACCGGAGGCTCTGACATTTTATGTGGCGCAGCCCCTCGCTACACACGCTAGGAAGGCACCACATAGGGTTAGGGAAACTGGCGCCAAGTTTACCAAGAGGAGGCCCGAGGCAGCCGGACAGAAGGGTTGGTAAGAAAGGCCAGACAAAGGACACACAAAGGGGGTCCTGTGAAGCGCTCCAAAGTTATCTGGGAGTTGTCTGAGCCCCTCACCTGGTGAGCACAGTACGACGTGGGTAGCCGTTACCTGCAGACGTGGTCTGGATAATAAGAACTGTGAGTAAAGGCACTGGACTGCATCACTGACTCCGTGTCGTTACTGCTGCTGCCCTGCACCATCACCCCCATCCTCCGCATACACTGCCCTGAGGCTATACTCCTCCCGTGGGGAGTTATGCTACGCTCTGCTGCACCCACAACACCAGCCTCAGCGGTCTGCCCTGCAGCGGCGGTTCACTCTTAAAGCAATCCACGGGTGGAATAGTCGGACATTTAAACATCAAAACCACATAAATAGTTCCGCCACTGGTTTGACCACCCTGAGCCACGGAACCGGGTCGCTGCCACGAAGACTACAACCACCAGCATCCACCAAAAAGGGTCCGGCTCCGGGTGTCCCAAGGCCCAGGGGGTGCATCAGAACATTTTCATCACCTTTCACAATCACCAATGGGACAAGGCAGGGATGTCCTCTGTCCCCTCTCTTATACATCCTAGTGACGGAGCACCTGCTCTCATCAATTCGCCATAACCCCAATATTAGGTGGATTGAGGTGGGAGGCACCGAGTACAAGTGCTCTCTATTTGCTGATGATGTCCTAGTATATATCACTCAATCACATATATCCATCCATGCTGTTATGGCTGAAATAGATCACTTTGTTACATGGTCAAATTTTAAAATCAATGCAGCGAAGTCTGAGGCCCTCGATGTCTCCCTCCCCAAATCCATATAGGATTCCATCCAGTCCAACTTTCCCTTTGCCTGGCCCTCACAGGGTATCAAATACTTAGGAATTCCTATTCATAGAGACCTCTCCCATCTATATTATCTTAATTTTGGGCCCTTTATTGAACAACTCCATACAGACCACGGTTGGCAAGTTAGAACTGTAAGATTCACTACGTGAACCACTGGTGTTTTGTGGAAAAGCACATGTACACTGTGTTCCAAATTATTATGCAAAAAGTGTTTAGGAGTGATAAGGGAAGAATTTGTTTGTTTGTCAGTTAAACTCATTGATGGTGATGTGTGTCAGGGCTCTTTATATCACTGTAAGCAATTGCAGACACCTGTGCTAATTAGTTTGGCAGGTGTGTCCAATGAAAGGCAAGACTACTTAAGAAGGCTGTCTCACATTATTAAGCAGCCTACATTTTCTGCCAAAATGGGAAAGAAAAAGGATGTGTCGGCTGCTGAGAAGCAACAAATTGTGGAGTGTTTAGGTCAAGGCATGACTACAATCAACATTGTGCGATGATCAGGATGAAGTGTCTTGGCAATCAAGAAGTATGTAGCTGATTCACAGTATGCGTGCGTGCTGATAAGGGCAAATTGAGGACTCTTTCCTACAGGCAATTACGTCAGGTTAAAAGAGCAGCGGCAAAAAAGCCTTGTCATAGCAGCAGACAAGTTTTTGAAGCTGCTGGTGCCTCCAACATCCCCCGAACAACAAGATGCAGGGTCCTTCAGAGGTTTGCAGCTGTGCATACGCCATCCTGTCGATCTCCTCTATCCACTTCACACAAGCAGAAATGGCTCCAGTGGGCTAAACATTACATGAAGACTGATTTCAAAACTGTTTTGTTCACGGATGAGTGCCGTGCAGAGCTCGATGGTCCAGATGGATGGAGTGGAGGATGGCTGGTTGATGGACACCCAACGCAAACACGGCTACAGCGCCAACAAGGAGGAGGTGGAGTAATGTTTTGGGCTGGAATCATGGGGAGAGAGATTGTCGGCCCCTTTAGGATCCCTGAAGGCGCTAAAGATGAACTCCATAATGTATGTGGATTTTCTCAAACAGCACTTCCTGCCATGGTTCAAGAAGAAGAACCGTTTATTTCACAGCAAGATCATTTTTTTGCATGATAATGCACCATCTCATGCTGCACATAAAACATCTGCATCTCTGGCTGATATGGGCATAAAAGGGGACAAACTTATGGTGTGACCCCCATGCTCCCCTGACCTCTACCCCATTCAGAACCTCTGGAGCATCATTAAAAGGAGTGTCTATGATGGCGGGAGGCAGTTCACATCTAAGCAACACCTCTGGGAGGGTATTCTGTCCTCATGCAAAACAATTGAAGCAGAAACCATCCAAAACCTGACAAATTCAATGGACGAGAGAGTTCAGAAGCTCCTTTCGAACAAGGGGTCCTATGTGAAAATGTAACATCACCTAGAATAAAGTTTTGAGTTGAAAACTGTTTGATTTCAGTTTCTAATAACCTGCTAATGCTTATAATTTCAAAAATTACCATTTTTTTGGTCTTTATTAAAATGAAAAGGTTGATCGAAAAGTTTGGGGGATCTAAGAGTGTGGCAACCCAGTAGTCATGATTACTTCGAATTCTGACAATATGAGGGTCATGTTGCAGGTAGTGCAGCAAGAAGGCACTTATGTGTCTTGCGCATCTCGGAGCCCCAAAATTATTTTCCGGGCTAGATGCAGCTAAAAATTATTATTAATTTTAAATCTGGTGGAGCTTAGTATAGATGGCCTAATAGGATCAGTGCTGCACACTGCTACAAAGCCCAAATTATTTTCCAGCCAAGATACAGATAAACATGATTAGTAATTTTAAATCTGGTGGAGCTTATTATAGATGGCCTAATAGAATCAGTGCTGCACACTGCTACAAAGCCCAAACTATTTTCCAGCCAAGATACAGATAAACATGATTAGTAATTTGAAAGCTTAAAACGGTTGGTAGGGTGATTTTAACCAATCATCAAGCTTTTACTCTCCCCAGGATGACACAGGGTTAGAAAAGTCGTTTCGGATCCATGATTTGTTCATCTTTATGAACGTGAGTCTGTCTACATTATCAGTGGAGAGCCGCGTGCGCTTATCTGTCAGCACACCACCAGCAGCGCTGAGCACACGTTCAGACAGAACGCTGGCTGCGGGGCATGATAAGATCTCCAAGGCGTAAGTGGCTAGCTCCGGCCATTTATCCAGATTGGAAGCCCAAAAAGAGCAAGGGTCCAGTGACACAGTCATGGCTTCAATGTTTACTTGGAGATACTCCTGTACCATCGTCTCTAGGCGTTGACTATGTGTCAGACTTCTTGTCTTCTGTGGCCTTGCAAAGGATGGGCTAAAAAAGTGGTGAAATGATTCCGCAAAATTGATGTTACCAGCAGATACTGTGGTTCTGTTATGGTTTGAGTGCTGAACACTTGACGGTCCCACGGTTGGCAAGTTGGAACTGTGAGATTCACTACGTGCACCACTGGTGTTTTGTGGAAAAGCACATGTAAGATTCTGCAACAGTCTCTGCTGATACTCCTGCATGCGTGCATCCCTTTCTATGGCAGGAATAATTTCGGCAAATTTACTTTTGTACCGGGGATCTAACAGTGTGGCAACCCAGTAGTCAGGATTATTTCTAATTCTCACAATTCGAGGGTCATGTTGCAGGTAGTGCAGCAAGAAGGTACTCATGTGTGTTGCGCATCCAGGAGCACCAAGTCCCTGTTGTGTTGGTGGCGAGGTAACAATCATGCTTCCTTCCTCTGTCCTCTCCCCCCAACCTCGCACAACAGAAATGTGATCAAGGTCTCCCTCATCTGATGAGTCTTCCATCAGTTCGTCCTCCACTTCTTCCTGGGCTCCTGCACCTTCCTCACTAGTTTGGCTGCTACCATGCGCCCTGGTAAAACCATCTCCCCCACCCTCACATGCCTGCCGCCTTGGTGCTGCCGACCGTCTGGACCTTGCAGATGTTAGCCCTTCCGCATACAACTCCTCCTCCTCTACTTCCTCCACCTCCTCTTTTGCCAACACCTGACTCCGAATTCTGTTTAACATGTGCTCCAGCATGTAAATCACCGGAATAGTCATGCTGATAATGGCATCGTCAGCACTAAACATCTTCGTCGCCATTTCAAAACTGTGCAGAAGGGTGCATAGGTCCCTGATCTGAGACCACTCCTCCAGCGTGATTTGCCCCACCTCTGGATCTCGTTGTCCCAGGCTATACGTCAGAACGTATTGCACCAGGGCTTGTCGGTGCTGCCACAGTCGCTGCAACATGTGCAGAGTTGAATTCCACCAGGTAGGCACATCGCATTTTAGCCGGTGAAGTGGCAGGCCCAACGACTTCTGTAGAGATGTAAGTTGCTGAGCTGCGTGATGCGAACGGCGGAAGTGAGCACACAGCGACCGTGCCCTCTGCAGAAGGCCATCTAGTCTGGGATAGTGGGCTAAAAATTGCTGGACAACCAGGTTCAACATGTGAGCCATACAAGGCACGTGTGTGACATTGCCCCGGCGAAGGGCCGCACCTAGGTTTGCAGCATTGTCGCACACGGCCTTCCCTGGTTTCAGGTCCAGTGGAGACAACCATTCATGAAATTGGTTCTCCAGAGCTGACCACAACTCCTCAGCTGTGTGACTCACATTTCCCAGACATTTCAAAGTAAAAACCGCCTGATGACGTTGAGCCCTACTGCCAGCATAGTAAGGAGGTGTGCAGGATCCCTTCTGCGCACTTAGAAAGCTTGTGGCATGACCAGACAGGCTTTGGGTGCAGGTGGAAGACCGAGAGGAGGTTGAGGAGGCAGAAGCAGTGGAGGAACTTTGACATAAAGAGGATTGACGCACAAATCGTGGGGACGGCAAGACTTGGACAGCAGCCCCTTGTCCTGCTGTCACCATAGTTACCCAGTGCCCAGTCAGTAACATGTAACGCCCCTGTCCATGCCTACTCGTCCAAGTGTTTGTGGTGAAATGCACCCTGTCACACACAGAGTTTCTCAAAGAAGCGGTGATGTTGTGTGCGACATGCTGGTGGAGCGCAGGCACACCTTTCTTTGAGAAGTAGTGCCGACTGGGCATCTGGTACTGGGGCACTGCGACGGACATAAGGTCTCGAAAATCCTCTGTGTCCACAAGGCTGAAAGGCATCATTTCTGTAGCCAAGAGCTTGCAGATGGTGAAATTCAACCTCTTAGTTTCTCATGGCTAGGAGGAAATGGTCTTTTACTTGTCCACATCTGAGGGACCGAGGGCTGGCTATTGTGCTTAGACGGGGTTGATAAGGGTGTCCCCGGCAAACTGCCGGTCTGTGAGGAAGATGCAGGCGGACATGTTAGGTTGCCTTGATCCAAAGGTGGTGCTATCGATGTCGGACAGCTCTCAACACCAGCTGGTGTTACCACCTCCAAAGAAAATGATGACCTGCCAATCAAGCTGGCTGTTGCGGGTAAAGAGGTGGCAGGTCTGCGCCCCAAAACAGGTGTGACTGCTGTCCCCCCAGTCACAGAGGATGAAGAGGCCGCGGATGCACAAGATATGGCAGACGGTGGTTGGCCCGGCCGGCTAGGCCGCATTGTAGCACACTGAGCTTCCCACTGCAACTTATGCTTCATGTCCATGTGCCGGTTCATGCATGAAGTACTCAAACTATGTATTTTTTGGCCTCTACTTAGCTTTTGCTGACAAATTTTACAGATAACACGAGTTGGGTCATCTTTATCGATCTGAAAAAATGCCCAGGCTATGCAAGGCTTAGCACCCATGCGACCTGAAGAGCCACCACGACTTGTGGTGAGAGGCAGAGTTGTGTTTGAGGATGCAGTTGTTGACGTGCTTCCAGTACTACGTCTCTGTCCAGGAAGGCGCAACCTGACCTCGTCGTCACTAGCATCTTCCTCCACCTCCTCTGCTGACCTCATCTCTTGGCTGACTGTGGGTTGACAGTAAGTGGGATCTCCAACCTCATCATCATCACCCTGTGCGTTATCACACCCGTCGTCCTCAGAGCCAACCTGTTCCTGCCCTGACAAAAAACTAAAGTTGTCGCTCCAATCAGGTATTTGAGTCTCATCATCGTCTTCCTCATTGTCTCCACCAACAGGAGTTACAGTTTGGGAATGAGGGTCTACATTATGGTCAGAACCTTCTGCGTCTGGTCCTGGATCCGACTCCTAAAGATTTTGGGCATCAGTGCAGATCACTTCCTTGTCTGGATTCACAGAAGCGCTGGAGTCGACCTCTGATTCCCAGGCTATAGTATAAGTAAACAGCTCTGCAGACTCAACCATCTGTTCTACCTCATACTCAGACGGGCAGCTGGAGATTTGGGAGCTGTGAGGAAGCAAGTGCGATTGGGGTGACACCTTTGAGGACTGGAGTATTTGTGATGTTGAAGTTGATGTGGAGGAGAGCCCACTTAAAGGAGCACTTGATATCCGTTGAAGCACCTGCTGTTTTTGTGCCTCATCTGGAATTTGTAGCGATTGGCGTGGCCGTAAGAAAGGGATCTTATCACATTGTCCGCTAAAAGAAGTAGACATTTTAGTTTGGCTGGAAGATGGTCTTTCTTCTGCAGATGTTACTGTTGCTTTAACACCTACCCCACGGACACAACCTTTTTTCCCCTTCCCAACATGCCTATTCCCCTTTCCACCAGCAGCAGGCCTTTTTCCACTCATTTTGGTGGTTAACTAATTCACAACTCTGGAGTTGTTTGCACAAAAAAACAATGGATGGGAACCGAGCAGAGCTGAGTGGCCAAACTGTGGTATTAGGCCAAAACTATTGGCTGGGTTAGATGGAGAAAAAAATTATATTCGATTTGCAACCTGATGGAGGTCAGTATAGATGGACTAATAGAACAAGTCCCACACACAGCTAGAAGCCCAAATATTTTTTCAGAGGTAGATGGAGAAAAAAAATATATTCAGTTTGCAACCTGATGGAGGTCAGTATAGATGGACTAATACAGAAAGTCCCACACACAGCTAGAAGCCCAAATATTTTTTCAGAGGTAGATGCAGAAAAAAATTATATTCAGTTTGCAACCTGATGGAGGTCAGTATAGATGGACTAATAGAACAAGTCCCACACACAGCTAGAAGCCCAAATATTTTTTCAGAGGTAGATGCAGAAAAAAATTATATTCAGTTTGCAACCTGATGGAGGTCTGTATAGATGGATTAATAGAACAAGTCCCACACACAGCTAGAAGCCCAATATTTTTTCAGAGGTAGATGCAGAAAAAAAATTATTTTTAATTTGCAACCTGATGGAGGTCAGTATAGATGGACTAATAGAGAAAGTCCCACACACTGCTAGAAGGCCAATATTTTTTCAGAGCTAGATGCAGAAAAAAATTATATTCAGTTTGCAACCTGATGGAGGTCAGTATAGATGGACTAATAGAACAAGTCCCACACACAGCTAGAAGCCCAAATATTTTTTCAGAGGTAGATGCAGATAAAAATTATTTTTAATTTGCAACCTGATGGAGTTCAGTATAGATGGACTAATAGAGAAAGTCCCACACACTGCTAGAAGGCCAAATATTTTTTCAGAGCTAGATGCAGATAAAAAATATTTTTAATTTGCAACCTGATGGAGGTCAGTATAGATGGACTAATAGAGAAAGTCCCACACACTGCTAGAAGGCCAACTATTTTTTCAGAGCTAGATGCAGAAAAAAATTATATTCAGTTTGCAACCTGATGGAGGTCTGTATAGATGGATTAATAGAACAAGTCCCTCACACAGCTAGAAGCCCACTATTTTTTCAGAGGTAGATGCAGAAAAAAAATATATTCAGTTTGCAACCTGATGGAGGTCTGTATAGATGGATTAATAGAACAAGTCCCACACACAGCTAGAAGCCCAATATTTTTTCAGAGGTAGATGCAGAAAAAAAATATATTCAGTTTGCAACCTGATGGAGGTCAGTATAGATGGACTAATAGAGAAAGTCCCACACACTGCTAGAAGGCCAAATATTTTTTCAGAGCTAGATGCAGAAAAAAATTATATTCAGTTTGCAACCTGATGGAGGTCAGTATAGATGGACTAATAGAACAAGTCCCACACACTGCTAGAAGCCGAAATATTTTTTCAGAGCTAGATGCAGAAAAAAATTATATTCAATTTGCAACCTGATGGAGGTCAGTATAGATGGACTAATAGAATGATGCTATGCCCAAAAGATTTTACTTCACTAGGTGCAGTAAAAAAATTGGTATTCTATACACAGGTGGTACATCTTGCAACACAGATAGGCTACACCACTGACTAACACACTCTGCAATAGGCCAAAAAGGATTAGCTTTGCTAGATTCAGCCAAATGCTGTGAAAAAAACTTGCACAGCACTGGCACAGACCTGCCTGGCAAAAACTTATAGGAACTGATGTAACCTAGTCCTGAAAAGGACTGCAATTACAATTAGTCTTTACTCCCACAATCTATCTATTTAAGAGCACAGACCTGCCTGATAAAAGTCGTAGGAAATGCTGTAACCTAGTCCTTAAAAGGACTGCAATCACAACTATTCCCTACTCCCAAGCTATCTGTAGATTTGTGCGAAAATTGGCTTGAAATTAACAAGGTATAGCGCTCACAGCAACAGCGGTGCCGTCTAACACGCAGCTGCAGCAGTGAGAAAATGATGGCGACGGGGAAAATGGCTTGGTCTTATAGGGCAAGGACATGTGACATACACTGCCAATGACACATGCCCTTGCTTGTGTGAAAAACAGCAGTTCGCTCCGTGTGTGCGCTGCTGATAGGCTGACAGACTGCACCTCCCCACTGCAAATGCGGGAAAGAGAAAACAAAATGGAGATCTTCATTATTCCTGCAGAGATCCATCCCCTGCCCCTCCCCCCACCCCGCTGTACACTCAAACTGCGTATTAACATTAATTTTCATCATTACTGAGAAAAAATCCAGCTATGATTTTGGTGCACGAACAGTTATCGAACATAACCTCGAACAGCCGAATTTTTCTCAAATCGTTCGTGTTCGCCGAACGGCTCGAACACCGCCCAAAACAGCTCGAATTTGAGATTGGCAAAGAGTTCGAGTAGAACAACGCTCATCTCTAGTAGTCACTGGAAACGGTCTTCCAACAATCTTGAAGGAGTTCCCAGAGATGCTTAGCGCTTGTTGACCCTTTTGCCTTCACTCTGCGGTCTAGCTCACCTCAAACCATCTAGATTGGGTTCAGGTCTGGTGGCTGTGGAGGCCAGGTCATCTGGCGTAGCACCCCATCAGTCTCCTTCTTGGTCAATTAGCCCTTACACAGCCTGGAGGTGTGTTTGAGATCATTGTCCTGTTGAAAAATAAATGATGGTCCAACCAGACCTGAACCCAATCGAGAATGCCAAGAGTGTGCAAAGCAGTCATCAAAGCAAAAGGTGGCTAGTTTGAAGAACCTAGAATATAAGACATATTTTCAGTTGTTTCACACTGTTTTGATAAGTATATAATTCCACATGTGTTAATTCATAGTTTTGATGCCTTCAGTGTGAATGTACAATTTTCAAAGTCATGAAAATACAGAAAAATCTTTAAATGAGAAGGTGTGTCCAAACATTTGGTCTGCACTGTACATGTATACACACATAATTGTTCATATGTATTGCATTACATATTTCTCATTCAGTTTTTCCAGGGTACATTTTTGTTATGTTTCCACCTTTATCTTTTCATATATTCAGTCTAGTCTTCTCTGTGATTGGTATTTTCTTGATTGTTTTCATGTGTTTTTTGTATCCATGATTATTTGTTAGTATACTTAAGTCCAGTTCTGAATATTTTTTTCATAGCCAGTGTTTAAGAGTTTTTCACTCAAAACGCGTATGGCATTTTTTATACCACCCCATAATATATGCTTTGTCATCTGAGATGTCCATTTTTTGCCTTTTCACTATATACTGTTCCCCATACTATCACTCCACACTGCCCAGTTTTAAAACTGTTCCCTCCCTCACAATTTTGCCCTCACACTATTTCCATACTGCCCCATCTCTACACTGTTCCCTCACTCACTGCACAGTCTCTATAATGTGTCTCACATTTTTCCCCTATACTGTCACCTCACACTATGTAACACCGCATAAAACTACCATTTCATCTTGTCTATTGGAGTGCTTACATTATTGCCATTGCATACTCCTTTGCAGTGCAGTAGTGGCATTAGCAGTGTGATCCGGTGGCCTCAGTACACTGTTTTACATCGTGTTGATGCCAGTAGTGCTGGCAGTTAGAGCTTCAAATGTCCTGTCATGTAAAAGACTACAATTAAATGCAAGAAAGTTGCCTTTTACATGTTCACTTGGCGGGCAGTCAATTTATCATGCTGCTTGGAGAACACCTGAATCCAGGCTTGGACTGGCCCATGGAAGAACAGGAGAATCCTCCGCTAGGGCCCTTGTGCAAGATTGTCCACCACCCTCTTATATGAGCAGTACTTGGCACAATATACTTGAATCACTTTGTACAGACAAAGGCAGCAGCTCATTCATCAATCTGCCAAGTTATAATTATAAAAATTTGTGATTGAGGATAATGTCTCATATGCGTGTAGTTGAAAAATGGGGCCAGGAGTTGGTTACTGGTGGGCCCTTAGCACCCCAGTCTGACACTAACTGAGTCCCATTTGCCTGTGAGATGCCTTGGCCTGCTGCATTAGGGAACCTGATGGCGCCCTTATGCTGGCTACGCCCATGGCAAATTCTTTGCTTACCCCCCCTTCCTTACTTTTGTCCCTTAGCCTTTTAGGCTGTGTTCACTGCAGAGTTATTGGAGTCTTTTGGTGTTGAGATTGGGCTACGTGATATTTGTTTCATAAAAACTACTAGGAATCACTGGTATCTAGCATAGCTGTCATGACTCATTTATAGATGGAAACTACAGGATAGTGAGAATAGAGTCGAAGTTAGAAATACCTACTCCACAGCAGGAAAAACTATTTTGACTTATTTGTAATTGTTTTCATACTAGTTAAACTTCAGGTACAACCTTGTGATAATTAAATGCAAATGTGCATTCTAAACTTACTTTGTATTTCTCTACATAAACACTGAGAAATCTCTGGAGCTTTCAGCCGTACCGACACACCGCAAAGTTTTAGGAGTCACTGCTAGAATTCCTAAAGACTTAGACCATACTGTTAAACTTATTTTTAATATCAAGTCTGTGTATGAGTAGGACGATGTGACAAGATTATTAAGAGCCAAGTTTAACAATGTTACTGTGAATTTAAAAACAGTAAATAAATGACAGAAGACCAAACTCTATTAATTTACATATGTCAAGCAGCACATTAACTTTGTCTGAACTTGCTGAATTAAATAATTAGCCATGAATTTATTATTCTGTGTGTTTATATATGAAGCTTGGGATTCGGCAAAAAAACTGAAAAAATGAAATAAATTGCATTTAATAAAAAAAACAGGAATTACTTTTATTTTAAATCAGATTATAGAATAACGTTCAAGTAAAAGTAATTTTTCAAGCAAAAGTAATTAAACAATATTACTCGTATCTATCAAAACATAGCAAATGTAGTGGAAGTGTTGGCAGCTGCTTCTTGTTATTAATGTCTTTACAGTTCTATTTTTTTATATATCTTTATGAAGACTTAATTACGTTCTTTGAACATTTAAAATAAATATGTTAAGATGTACACATCATGATTTCCAAATCTGCTCAATAAAGGGATCACAATAATTATGTCGCTATGTTTTCTTCTTAAAATTACTTCGGTATCTTCTCACCACAGAGTTATACATGGAAATCATGAAATATTCAGGTGGGGATAATAACTTTGGGAACCCCCATACATCTGGCGAATGAGAGGAAACATTTCTGGACAACCCCAGATATGAATTGGAATCTTTCTTGACTATTTGTGTAACTCTCATCAATTTAAATGAAGAGAACCACACAGATACATAGACACTTCTCTACTTATTCTGCATCTGGATAATTTTGCTTATTCTCATTATAGCTTTGAGTTACAGAGGTGAGATTTTTCTGTCAGTTCTGACATGTACGGGACTATGAAAATAACCAAGCCTATACATGGATACTGGACCAGTGAAGTGGGACTATACCCCCTCTATCTTGAGAAGCTGCACCAAAACATCACGTGAAAAGCCAAGAATTTCACATAATGTTTACTACTCCTCATCAAAAATAGAGACATCAAACATTACTACAGACGTCTCTAAAACTGACACCCATGGAGATTATGGAAACTTTAGGAGGAGAGCATTCTAACTCTAATATACCTTCATAAAAGTCCAAATCAACACAGGTGTCCAGCCAGACCCAGGAAACGTTAACTTTTATTGGAAAGAACTTTACCATACTGATTCTTTCAGCCACTGTCTACTCAGTATATCAACTTTCAGTATTGTAAAAAAGTTCTAATAGTGTGAACTATATCGATATGAGACTCTGCTGTACGTGAATAAGTTCATTCAACTATTAACAGTCAGAATTTTTTTTTTCAAGAGGACTTATTCTCACAAATCACTATGGATTTATGTGAAGCAACCTTGTCTAAATCTAAATATGAGGTTTAGGCCTTAAAATAACTGCGTGATAACATCAATATAGTTAAAAAGGACTCCGATAAAGTGGGATCAGTGGTAAATTTTGATAACGATAAAAAGAAAAGAGATGCGCTGCAAACCACTCATAAAATACCAGAGTGACTCCTTCCTGTCTTAGAGAAAGTGGTAGTCCAAATGAAGATATATGCATGCAGCTTCCAGGAGTCCTTTGAAGAAGTCACAACTGCAACTAGAGGTGATGGACAAATGCTGGAGTCTGTAGAACAAGCCGTGTGTGTTGCAGAAAATGGGTTCAAACGGCGTATTAACGCCAGAGATAGAGGGCTGCAGAGACAGGTAGGGAGAGGTGCTGCTGAGCTAGGGAGAAATTTGCTCGTTTCTAGTTAGTTTAGGTATATCAAACTATATTAGAGACACATATCCATCTCAACAAACAGTCCTCCTGAGGACTAATCCATCTGTAGAGATATATCAGGCAGGCAGTGTATATAGGTAGGCAGTCAAGCAGGCAGTGTATATAGCAGACTATAGTGCATATAGCACAAGAGGCTCCATTCCAGTTTTGTCTGCTGCTGCTGTTAGATATTTCTAGACATAGGTCCAGGTCTCAGGGGCCAGGTATAATTTTTTTTGGATCCTTAATCCTTATTATTTTCTTAAAAAGCAATCCAGAGAACACCATTTTTCTGCTCCATTTGCTTGTTGGCAGTGCAGTATACAGCAAGATCCTTTCCATATTACAGCATTAAAAATCCAACTATTTAAAACTGTGGTTTGTCTGTCACACGGATCACATATACCTTTTCAGAAAATACTGTCATTTATGGCCTCCATTAAACATTTGTTTTAGTGTGTCAGTGAAGGTATTGATATCAGTTTTCTGTTCAAAATAGTTACCTACAGGCCAGCTATTTAAAACTGTGGTTTGTCCGTCACACGGATCACATAAATTCGCTCCAAATTCAGCCATTTGTAGTCAGCATGGAAGATATTGTCTTCCATTGAAAAAGGGGAAGGCACGTGGCAAGGGACGGGGAACTGAACATGATGGTGCATGCAGAGGCCGAGGCCGTGGGCAAGTTGAAATTGTGCCACAACAAACACCCACATCTTCTCGCTCGACCTGTCTGTCCCAATTAATAGGGGACCGCAGAACACCAATATTGAACATAGAGCAGTGTAAAAAGGTTATTGGTTGGATAGCAGATAATGCTTACAGTCACTTAGCCACCACCACCACCACCCTGTCTACCACACGGTCAAGTCTCAGTAGCCGTGAGTCTTGACCGCATTTTCCTCACCCTGAACTTTCTTCCTCCCATCATGCCGAGTGCCCAGAGACAACTGATCCCACACTTGGACACTCTGAAGAGCTGTTCACTTTTCCAATTATAGATTTGGGCCTATTGCCCGGTTCACTTGAAGTGGGGCTAGAGGAGATTGCATGAAGCGATACCCAAATATTTGAGCAGCCACGGTCACACGAAGGCGACGGTGGGAAAGTGTCACAAGAGGTGTACGATGCTGAGACACAATTGCCAGAAATTCAGGAGGAGGACCAGGGTGCGGAAGTGGAAGACGAGGTGGTGGATGATATAGTAACTGACCCAACCTGACCCAACCTGGCAGGAGGACAGCAGCACACAGGGGGAGGGAGGCAGAGCACACCAATAGGCAGGAAGAAGCAGTGTGGTGGCCGCAGATGCAAGGCAGGCAACCGTTCCCAGTAACACCAACATGACGGAAGTTGACAGTACTATTGTTAAGTCTTCCCGAGTCTGGTAGTTTTTTAAAGACTCTGCTGATAACCCCAAAAAGGTCATTTGCACCACCTGCCAGGCCAGAATCAGCAGGGGTGGCAAAACTACCAGCCTGACCACCACCAGCATGATCAGGCACATGGCAGCAAAGCACCTGACTTTGTGGGCCGAACCCCAGCGTCCAAGAACAGTGTCTGCGGGTGGCACCACTGCTTCTTCCGCTGTTGTGCATGCAAGCCAATCCCCTTTCCATGGTGCATGCGAAGATGCCTCCTGCCCTGCATCTGTCGTTGCACACTCTCAAATAGCAGCATCAGGAAGCATGTCCACGTCCTTGTCCCAGTGCAGCGTTCAATTGTCAATACCCCAGTCCTTGGAACGCAAGCGCAAATATGCAGCCAGCGTCCGACAGGCCACACTGCTAAATTCACACATTTTGCGACTGCTTGCGCTCGAAATGTTGCGTTTTAGGCTCATGAAGACGGAAGCATTCCGCAATCTGATGGCGGCGGCCATTCCTTGGTACTCGGCCCCCAGCCACACGACTATGAGGTGAGTGTGACCGGAGTGTAAGTGCAAATGAAAGTAAGTGTGTGACTTGTTTTTCAGTGACTTTGGATTCAGGGAGTTTGGAAGGGAGGAATTTGGACTGAATTGCTGTCTGTATTTTATTAATTCTTTACATTTCCTTTTACATAACATTCTGTCTAGTGCAATCCCCATTAGGAAATGAGCTCCATTATTGGCAATGCATTCCTTGAACAGCCGGTTGGGGTTGCTTACTGCTGCGCGAGATGTGTGCGCGTTGTGCGTTTGGAAGCCCAGGTAATGGATCTAAATGAGCAGCTGGCATCACTGAGATCCATTGACAATATGCAAAGGAGTCTGCTGCTCATTGAACAGCTGCTCGCCATAATTAGCATCACCATCCCACTTCTCTGTCTTCTGAAATGCTCTGTGCTCAAATCAATGAGGATGCATTGCAGGTGGAGCACGATAAGATGGAGCAAGGAACCATACAGGGTAATTACACACAGCCCAGCCTCATCTCATCCCAACGTGGATTGGGTGACAATGAGGAAGAGGAGGAGGAAGAACAGGAGCTAGTTTCATGCGCTGTAGACGGCACTACCTGCACAACTGTCACACCATCTGTTCAGCATGGATGGCCTGAGGACAGAGAGGAGGAGGAGGAGGAGAGCATGGTCAGTCGTCCTCTTGATGAATTCTTGCTTGTTACCAGTCTGACACGCATGGCTGACTTTATATTACGATATTACGTTGCCTTTCCCATGACCCTTGCGTTCTCAAAATTTTGGGTAACAGTCATTACTGGTTGGTGACACTTCTAGACCCACGCTACAAGGAGAACTTTATATCTCTTATTCCTGAGGCAGACAGGTCTACGAAAATGGGGCAGTACCAGAAGGCCCTTGTTGCAGAACTATTAAAAAATTCCCATCTGAAAATGCTGGCGGCAGAGGTCACAGTTCATTGGACAACCAAGGACTACAGGCGAGAGAGATAGAAATCCAATCCAGCAGAGGCAGGGGAATACTGTCAAAGTTCAGGGAGAATTTTCTCAGCCTCTCACATCGCACAGGCCCTGAGGTGTGGGGTACTCTCACGAGGAGTGCAAAGTTTGGGAAGATGCTGAGGGAGTACCTTGGCGACGGCAGCAACGTCCTCCGTGATTCCTTTGTGCCTTATAATTATTGGGTATCCAAGCTGGATACGTGGAATGAACTGGCTCTCTATGCCTTGGAGGTCCTGGCCTGCCCTGCCTCCAGCAATTTATCAGAGCGGGTTTTTAGTGCCACTGATTATAACTGACTAGCTATTGAACCCGTTCTACGCCCCGGTAGCGAGCATTTTTATTGGTACATTTTTAATGGGTGTACTCACTTATGCTGAGCGCTTTATGTATAACATACTGAGAATACAGGGGATGCACTGATTTACGCTGAGCGCTGTATGTATAACGTACGGAGAATACAGGCGGGTGTACTCACTTACGCTGAGCGCTGTATGTAAAACGTGCTGAGAATACAGGGGGTGTACTCACACTGAGTGCTGTATGTATAACATGCTAAAAATACAGGGTGGTGTACTCACGATGAGCGTTGTATGAATAACGTACTGAGAATATAGGGGGGTATAGTCAATTGCGCTGAGCACTGTATGTATAACGTACTGAGAATACAGGGGGGTGCACTCACTTACGCTGAGTGCAGTATATATAGCGTTCTGATAATAGAGTGGTTGTACTTGCTTACGCTGAGTGCTGTATGTATAATGAACTGAGAACACAGGGGGTGTACTCACTTATTCTGAGCGCTGTATGTATAACGTACTGAGAATACAGGCGGGTGTATTCACTTACACTGAGCGGTGTCTATATAACGTACTGAGAACACAGGGGGTGTACTCACTTATGCTGAGCGCTGTATATATAATATACTGAGAATACAGGGGGTGTATTCACTTATGCTGAGCACTGTATGTGTCACAAACTGAGAATACAGTGGGGTGTACTCACACTGAGCGCTGTTTATATAACATAATGAGAATACAGGGGGTGTACTCACTTACTTGAGCTCTGTATATATAACGTACTGAGTATACAGGGGGGGTGTACTCACTTACACTGAACTCTGTATGTATAACGTACTAAGAAAACAGGGGGGTGTATTCACTTATGCTGAGTTCTGTATATATAATGTACTGAGAAAACAGGGGGGTGTACTCACTTATGATGAGCGCTGTATGTATAGCGTACTGAGAATACAGGGGGTGTACTCGCTTATGCTTAGTGCTGTATGTATAACCTACTGAGAACACAGGGGGTGTACTCACTTATGCTGAGCGCTGTATGTATAATGTGCTGAGAATACAAGGGGTATACTCACTTATGCTGAGCGGTGAATGTATAACGTACTGAGAATACAGGGGGGTGTACTCACTTATGCTGAGCGCTGTATGTATAACGTACTGAGAACACAGGGGGTGTACTCACTTATGCTCAGCGCTGTATATATAACGTGCTGAGAATACAGGAGGGTGTACTCACTTCCGCTGAGCGCTGTTTGGATAATGTACTGAGTAAACAGGGGGGTGTACTCACTTACGCTGAGTGCTGTATCTATAACGTACTGAGAATACAGGGGAGTGTACTAACTTACAATGAGCGCTGTATGTATTACGTGCTGAGAATACAGGGGGGTGTTCTCACTTACGCTGAGTGTTGTATATATAACGTATTGGGAATACAGGGGGGTGTACTCACTTACGCTGAGTGCTGTATATACAGTATAACGTACTGAGAACACAGGGGGTGCACTCACGTACTCTGAGCGCTGTATATATAACGTACTGATAATACAGGGATGTACTTACTTATGCTGAGCACTGTATGTATAACGTACTGAGAATAAAGGGGGTGTACTCTCTTACGCTGAGTGCTGTATATATAACGTACTGAAAATACTGGGGGTGTACTCACTTACCCTGAGTGCTGTATATATAACGTACTGAAAATACTGGGGGTGTACTCACTTACGCTGAGCGCTGTATATATAGTGTACTAATAAAATAGGGGTGTACTCACAAATTTGTCTTTTTCTTTTTCTTTCTTTCTCTCTCTCTCATGCTGGACATATTGTCGTCATGACGCCACACTGAGCATGCTCAGTCTATAGAGGCTTCAGACAGAGAAACGCATCACCGGTTATATTATAGACTAGATGGTGGCCCGATTCTAATGCATCGTGTATTCTAGAATATGTATGTAGTTTATTCTGTCATCCGCATTGGCGTATTTTCGCTTACGGCCCATTGGAAGACTGGAAGCGTAAATCGTGTTAGCGTACAATAAAAAAGTATCTGTTCAGCGAGCTGTGACTGACAGAACTTGCTCAGTAAATGTGACTGAACTACGTGGCACTGTGACTGACAGAACGTGTTCAGTAAACGTGAGTGAACTACATGGCACAGTGACTGACAGAACTTGTTCAGTAAACGTGAGTGAACTATGTGGCACTGTGACTGACAGAACGTGTTCAGTAAACGTGAGTGAACTACATCACACTGTGACTGACTGAAATTGTTCAGTAAACGTGAGTGAACTATGTCGCACTGTGACTGACAGAACTTGTTCAGTAAACGTGACTGAACTACGTGGCACTGTGACTGACAGAACTTGTAAAATAAACATGAGTGAACTATGTGGCACTGTGACTGACAGAACTTGTCCAATAAACATGAGTGAACTACGTAGCACTGGGACTGACAGAACTGGTTCAGTAAATGTGAGTGAACTACGACACACTGTGACTGACAGAACGTGTTCAGTAAACGTGAGTGAACTACGTGGCACAGTGACTGACAGAACTTGTTCAGTAAACGTGAGTGAACTATGTGGCACTGTGACTGACAGAACGTGTTCAGTAAACGTGAGTGAACTACATCACACTGTGACTGACTGAAATTGTTCAGTAAACGTGAGTGAACTATGTCGCACTGTGACTGACAGAACTTGTTCAGTAAACGTGACTGAACTACGTGGCACTGTGACTGACAGAACTTGTAAAATAAACATGAGTGAACTATGTGGCACTGTGACTGACAGAACTTGTCCAATAAACATGAGTGAACTACGTGGCACTGGGACTGACAGAACTGGTTCAGTAAACGTGAGTGAACTACGTGGCACTGTGACTAACAGAAGTTGTCCAATAAACATGAGTGAAGTACGTCGCGCTGTGACTGGGGGTTAAATTCCGCGCCAATATCTCTGATTGGTCGTGGCCCGCGGCTAATCAGAGACGCGGGATTTACATTAAAGACAAGCAGACAGAATTAGACGATTATATATATAGGCTGACTCTGATAAAAATGAACAAGGGCTGGATTGGGCCAGACTTCTCAACACCACCGAATGATAGCAGCGTAACATAAACTCCAATCCACTGTCTTTTCTTGGGAGGTGTATTCCCATGCACCTTTTCACACCCAGACAGGGGTATACGCTTCCTGATTTTGTCTATTTGCTCTTGTCCCCCTCCTTCTCCTCATCCTCCACCACCATATCACCAGGGTGACCGTGGTCCGTGATGCAACACATACATAATTTTTTTAAAGGGTGTTTAGGACGCCCGTAAAAATTTTTTTTTTGATATACAGTATGTTCATGTATACACCCCCATGGGTAAATGTTTGTCAGCCCATACACTTAGTGCATGGGCTTTACAAGTATAGGGGGCCCGCTCCTTTCTAATGGGAACATTTTTTTATGAGGCCCTCCTCCATGTCTATTCCAAGGGGCATTGGAGTGCCTTCCAATTTTTGGCAGCCCTTGCATTCATTGCATAGGCAAACACAAAGGGAGAACCACTTCCAAACACTTCCTAATAATGGGAACATTGTTTTAAGGAGGCACTCTGACCTCCATGTCTCTTCCAAGGGGCATTGGAGTGCCTCCAAATTTTTGGCAACCCTTGCATTCATTGCATAGGCAAACACAATGGGAGACCCACTTCCTAATATTGGGAACATTGTTTTAAGGGGGCCCTCTGACCTCCACGTCTCTTCCAAGACGCATTGGAGTGCCTCCAAATTTTTGGCAACCCTTGCATTCACTGCATAGGTAAACACAATGGGAGACCCACTTCCTAATGCTGGGAACATTGTTTTAATGTGGCCCTCTGTCCTCCATGTCTCTTCCAAGACGCATTGGAGTGCCTCCACATTTTTGGCAACCCTTGCATTCACTGCATAGGCAAACAAATTGGGCGACCAACTTCCTAATAATGGGAACATTGTTTTAAGGAGGCCCTCTGACCTCCACATCTCTTCCAAGGGGCACTGGAGTGCCTCCAAATTTTTGGCAACCCTTGCATTCACTGCATAGGCAAACAAAATTGGGGACCCAATTCCTAATAATGAGAACATTGTTTTCAGGAGGCCCTCCTCTAAGTCTCTTTAAAGGGGTATTGGGGTGCATCCAAATTTTCAAAGTGGTATTGGGGTGCATCCAAATTTTGCTCAACCCTGCCACTCACTGCATACGCAATAACAGTATAGGAGACCCACTCTTTACTAATGGGAACAATAAAACATAGCCGGCTAATGGCTCTCTAAGAATAGTGAGGAACAACTGCTGGCCCTTTAAGAATAGTAAAGGTCATCTGATGGCCCTTTAAAAATAGTCTTTGTGACTCTCAGTGTCCCTCCTTCATAAATGAAACACGATGTGTCTGATGATATCTCACACACCACATGGCCAGATAAGGTTATAAAATGTTAAAAAGACATTTCCTGGTGAATGCTTTTGTCACGGTTGAAAGCAATGCAAAAGTGAAAATACGCATCAAAAACATTACGTGTAAACATAGCCCAAGGTGTGAAGGAAAATTTTTGTTATTGGTTATTTATTTTAATTTCTATACAAGCATTACCCTGGAAAGGATGTTCCTTAACATATTTCCCAGGAAAATCCATTTTGGTTTCGTTTTTATATGTTTTATTCTGAGTCCGTAAAAGTGGCACAATACCTCTGACAATGTTGTTGACAGAAGTAATCTGGGAGTCAGAAATGCTTCCAGGGGTCTTCTCCATGCTATCCCCATGTCACTTGAGCACTGTTCCCATCGATTTGGGCAATCTTTAGGCCCTCTGCAGATTGCTGGGCGGAGCCCACTGAAAAATTCTCTGGTTTCCCATAGACTTACATTGGGCTCATTGCTCGGGTCGAGCACCCGAGTATTCCAATTTGCTCGACCCGAGCAACGAGTACCCAAGCATTTTAGTGCTCGCACATCACTATTGAGGTTACATTGGCGACTATGCTTTTTATACTAAAGAAAGATCCTACTATTTTTTAAGACCAATGCATTCACCGGAAATGTCATTTTAAAATTTTACATTCTTATCTGGCCATGTTGTGTGTGACACATCATCAGACACATCCTGTTTTATTTATGATGGAGTGACTATGAAAGTCACAAAGCCTATTTTAATAGGGCCATCAGGCGGTCCTTACTATTCTTAAAGGGCCAGCAGTCGTCCCTTGCTATTGTTAGAGAGCCATCAGCCAGCTATGCTTCGTTGTTCCCATTATTAAAGAGTGGGTCTTCTATACTGTTATTGCTTATGCAGTGACTGCAAGGGCTGTAAAAAATTTCGGACGCAACCCAATACCCCTTTGAAGAGACATAGAGCAGGGTCTCAGTAAAAAAATGTTCCCATTATAAAGGAGTGAGTCTCCTATAGTGGTAATGCCCATGCTGTGACTGTAAGGAAAGGATCTTGCTGTATTGTGCACTGCCAACAAGCAAATGGCGCAGAAAAATGGTGTTCTCTGGATTGCTTTTTAAGCAAATAATAAGGATTAAGGATCCCAAAAAAATTATTCCTGGCCCCTGAGATCTGGACCTATGTCTAGAAATATCTAACAGCAGCAGCAGACAAAACTGGAATGGAGCCTCTTGTGCTATATGCACTATAGTCTGCTATATACACTGCCTGCCTGACTGCCTACCTATATACACTGCCTGCCTGATATATCTCTACAGATGGATTAGTCCTCAGGAGGACTGTTTGTTGAGATGGATATGTGTCTCTAATATAGTTTGATATACCTAAACTAACTAGAAACGCCTAGAAATGCCTTTCCATATTACAGCATTAAAAATCCAACTATTTAAAACTGTGGTTTGTCTGTCACACGGATCACATATACGTTTTCAGAAAATACTGTCATTTCTGGCCTCCATTAAACATTTGTTTCAGTGTGTCAGTGAAGGTATTGATATCAGTTTTCTGTTCAAAATAGTTACCTACAGGCCAGCTATTTAAAACTGTGGTTTGTCCGTCACACGGATCACATAAATTTGCTCCAAATTCAGCCATTTGTAGTCAGCATGGAAGATATTGTCTTCCATTGAAAAAGGGGAAGGCACGTGGCAAGGGACGGGGAACTGAACATGATGGTGCATGCAGAGGCCAAGGCCGTGGGCAAGATGAAATTGTGCCACAACAAGCACCCACATCTTCTCGCTCGACCTGTCTGTCCCAATTAATAGGGGACCGCAGAACACCAATATTGAACATAGAGCAGTGTGAAAAGTTATTGGTTGGATAGCAGATAATGCTTCCAGTCACTTAGCCACCACCACCACCACCCTGTCTTCCACACGGTCAAGTCTCAGTAGCCGTGAGTCTTGACCGCATTTTCCTCACCCTGAACTTTCTTCCTCCCATCATGCCGAGTGCCCAGAGACAACTGATCCCACACTTGGACACTCCGAAGAGCTGTTCACTTTTCCATTTATACATTTTTGCCTATTGCCCGGTTCACTTGAAGTGGGGCTAGAGGAGATTGCATGAAGCGATGCCCAAATATTTGAGCAGCCAAGATCACACGAAGGCGACGGTGGGAAAGTGTCACAAGAGGTGTACGAGGCTGAGACACAATTGCCAGAAAGTCAGGAGGAGGACCAGGGTGCGGAAGTGGAAGACGAGGTGGTGGATGATATAGTAACTGACCCAACCTGGCAGGAGGACATGCAGAGCGAGGACAGCAGCACACAGGGGGAGGGAGGCAGAGCACCCCAATAGGCAGGAAGAAGCAGTGTGGTGGCCGCAGATGGAAGGCAGGCAACCGTTCCCAGTAACAGCAACATGACGGAAGTTGACAGTACTATTGTTAGGTCTTCACGAGTCTGGTAGTTTTTTAAAGACTCTGCTGATAACCCCAAAAAGGTCATTTGCACCACCTGCCAGGCCATAATCAGCAGGGGAGGCAAAACTACCAGCCTGACAACCACCAGCATGATCAGTCACATGGCAGCAAAGCACCTGACTTTGTGGGCCGAACCCCAGCGTCCAAGAACAGTGTCTGCGGGTGGCACCACTGCTTCTTCCGCTGTTGTGCATGCAAGCCAATCCCCTTTCCATGGTGCATGCGAAGATGCCTCCTGCCCTGCACCTGTCATTGCACACTCTCAAATAGCAGCATCAGGAAGCATGTCCACGTCCTTGTCCCAGTGCAGCGTTCAGTAGTCCATACCCCAGTCCTTGGAATGCAAGCGCAAATATGCAAGCCAATCCCCTTTCCATGGTGCATGCGAAGATGCCTCCTGCCCTGCATCTGTCGTTGCACACTCTCAAATAGCAGCATCAGGAAGCATGTCCACGTCCTTGTCCCAGTGCAGCGTTCAGTTGTCCATACCCCAGTCCTTGGAACGCAAGCGCAAATATGCAGCCAGCGCCCCACAGGCCACACCGCTAAATTCACACATTTTGCGACTGCTTGCGCTCGAAATGTTGTGTTTTAGGCTCATGAAGACGGAAGCATTCCGCAATCTGATGGCGGCGGCCATTCCTTGGTACTCGGCCCCCAGCCACACAACTATGAGGTGAGTGTGACCGGAGTGTAAGTGCAAATGAAAGTAAGTGTGTGACTTGTTTTTCTGTGACTTTGGATTCAGGGAGTTTGGAAGGGAGGAATTTGGACTGAATTGCTGTCTGTATTTTTTAATTCTTTACATTTCCTTTTACTTAACATTCTGTCTAGTGCAATCCCCATTAGGAAATGAGCTCCATTATTGGCAATGCTATCCAGTGTACATCTTGCCACATGTATGCATTCCTTGAACAGCCGGTTGGGGTTGCTTACTGCTGCACGAGATGTGTGCACGTTGTGCGTTTGGAATCCCAGGTAATGGATCTAAATGAGCAGCTGGCAACACTGAGATCCATTGACAATATGGAAAGGAGTCTGCTGCTCATTGAACAGCTGCTCGCCATAATTAGCATCACCATCCCACTTCTCTGTCTTCTGAAATGCTCTGTGCTCAAATCAATGAGGATGCATTGCAGGTGGAGCACGATAAGATGGAGCAAGGAACCATACAGGGTAATTACACACAGCCCAGCCTCATCTCATCCCAACATGAATTGGGTGACAAGGAGGAAGAGGAGGAGGAAGAACAGGAGCTAGTTTCATGCGCTGTAGACGGCACTACCTGCACAACTGTCACACCATCTGTTCAGCATGTATGGCCTGAGGACAGAGAGGAGGAGGAGGAGCAGAGCATGGTCAGTCGTCCTCTTGATGAATTCTTGCTTGCTACCAGTCAGGCACGCATGGCTGAGTTTATATTACGATATTACGTTGCTTATCCCATGACCCTTGCATTCTCAAAATTTTGGGTAACAGTCATTACTGGTTGGTGACACTTCTAGACCCACGCTACAAGGAGAACTTTATATCTCTTATTCCTGAGTGGGACAGGTCTACGAAAATGGGGCAGTACCAGAAGGCCCTTGTTGCAGAACTATTAAAAAAATTCCCATCTGAAAATGCTGGCCGCAGAGGTCACAGTTCATTGGACAACCAAGGACTACAGGCGAGAGAGATAGAAATCCAATCCAGCAGATGCAGGGGAATACTGTCAAAGTTCAGGGAGAATTTTCTCAGCCTCTCACATCGCACAGGCCCTGAGGTGCGGGGTACTCTCATGAGGAGTACAAAGTTTGGGAAGATGCTGAGGGAGTACCTTGCCGACGGTAGCAACGTCCTCCGTGATAATTATTGGGTATCCAAGCTGGATACGTGGAATGAACTGGCTCTCTATGCCTTGGAGGTCCTGGCCTTCCCTGCCTCCAGCAATTTATCAGAGCGGGTTTTTAGTGCCACTGATTATAACTGACTAGCTATTGAACCCGTTCTACGCCCCGGTAGCGAGCATTTTTATTGGTACATTTTTAATGGGTGTACTCACTTATGCTGAGCGCTTTATGTATAACGTACTGAGAATACAGGGGATGCACTCATTTACGCTGAGCGCTGTATGTATAATGTACGGAGAATACAGGCGGGTGTACTCACTTACGCTGAGCGCTGTATGTAAAACATGCTGAGAATACAGGGGGTGTACTCACACTGAGTGCTGTATGTATAACATGCTGAAAATACAGGGTGGTGTACTCACTATGAGCGTTGTATGAATAACGTACTGAGAATATAGCGGGGTATAGTCAATTACGCTGAGCACTGTATGTATAACGTACTGAGAATACAGGGGGGTGCACTCACTTATTCTGAGTGCAGTATATATAGCATACTGATAATAGAGTGGTTGTACTTGCTTACGCTGAGTGCTGTATGTATAATGAACTGAAAACACAGGGGGTGTACTCACTTATTCTGAGCGCTGTATGTATAACGTACTGAGAATACAGGTGGGTGTACTCACTTACGCTGAGCGGTGTATGTAAAACGTGCTGAGAATACAGGGGGTGTACTCACACTGAGTGCTGTATGTATAACATGCTGAAAATACAGGGTGGTGTACTCACGATGAGCGTTGTATGAATAACGTACTGAGAATATAGGGGGGTATACTCAATTACGCTGAGCACTGTATGTATAACGTACTGAGAATACAGGGGGGTGCACTCACTTACGCTAAGTGCAGTATATATAGCGTACTGATAATAGAGTGGTTGTACTTGCTTACGCTGAGTGCTGTATGTATAATGAACTGAGAACACAGGGGGTGTACTCACTTATTCTGAGCGCTGTATTTATAACGTACTGAGAAAACAGACGGGTGTATTCACTTACACTGAGCGGTGTCTATATAACGTACTGAGAACACAGGGGTGTACTCACTTATGCTGAGCGCTGTATATATAATATACTGAGAATACAGGGGGTGTATTCACTTATGCTGAGCACTGTATGTGTCACAAACTGAGAATACAGTGGGGTGTACTCACACTGAGCGCTGTTTATATAACATACTGAGAATACAGGGGGTGTACTCACTTACTTGAGCTCTGTATATATAACGTACTGAGTATACAGGGGGGGTGTACTCACTTACACTGAACTCTGTATGTATAACGTAATAAGAAAACAGGGGGGTGTATTCACTTATGCTGAGTTCTGTATATATAAAGTACTGAGAATACAGGGGGGTGTACTCACTTATGCTGAGCGCTGTATGTATAACGTACTGAGAATACAGGGGGTGTACTCGCTTACGCTTAGTGCTGTATGTATAACCTACTGAGAACACAGGGGGTGTACTCACTTATGCTGAGCGCTGTATGTATAATGTGCTGAGAATACAGGGGGTATACTCACTTATGCTGAGCGGTGAATGTATAACGTACTGAGAATACAGGGGGGTGTACTCACTTATGCTGAGCGCTGTATGTATAACGTACTGAGAACACAGGGGGTGTACTCACTTATGCTCAGCGCTGTATATATAACGTGCTGAGAATACAGGAGGGTGTACTCACTTCCGCTGAGCGCTGTTTGGATAATGTACTGAGTAAACAGGGGGTGTACTCACTTACGCTGAGTGCTGTATCTATAACGTATGAGAATACAGGGGAGTGTACTAACTTACAATGAGCGCTGTATGTATAACGTTCTGAAAATACTGGGGGTGTACTCACTTACGCTGAGTGCTGTATATATAACGTACTGAAAATACTGGGGGTGTACTCACTTACGCTGAGCGCTGTATATATAGTGTACTAATAAAATAGGGGTGTACTCACAAATTTGTCTTTTTCTTTTTCTTTCTTTCTCTCTCTGTCATCCTGGACATATTGTCGTCATGACGCCACACTGAGCATGCTCAGTCTATAGAGGCTTCAGACAGAGACACGCATCACCAGTTATATTATAGACTAGATGGTGGCCCGATTCTAATGCATCGGGTATTCTAGAATATGTATGTAGCTTATTCTGTCATCCTCATTGGCGTATTTTCGCTTACGGCCCATTGGAAGACTGGAAGCGTAAATCGTGTTAGCGTACAATAAAAAAGTATCTGTTCAGCGCGCTGTGACTGACAGAACTTGTTCAGTAAATGTGACTGAACTACGTGGCACTGTGACTGACAGAACTTGTTCAGTAAATGTGAGTGAACTACATGGCACTGTGACTGACAGAACTTGTTCAGTAAACGTGAGTGAACTATGTGGCACTGTGACTGACAGAACGTGTTCTGTAAACGTGAGTGAACTACGTGGCACTGTGACTGACAGAACGTGTTCAGTAAACGTGACTGAGCTACGTGGCACTGTGACTGACAGAACTTGTAAAATAAACATGAGTGAACTATGTGGCACTGTGACTGACAGAACTTGTCCAATAAACATGAGTGAACTACGTGGCACTGTGACTGACAGAACTTGTTCAGTAAACGTGAGTGAACTACGTGGCACTGTGACTAACAGAAGTTGTCCAATAAACATGAGTGAAGTACGTCGCGCTGTGACTGGGGGTTAAATTCCGCGCCAATATCTCTGATTGGTCGTGGCCCGCGGCTAATCAGAGACGCGGGATTTCCATTAAAGACAAGCAGACAGAATTAGACGATTATATATATAGGCTGACTCTGATAAAAATGAACAAGGGCTGGATTGGGCCAGACTTCTCAACACCACTGAATGATAGCAGCGTAACATAAACTCCAATCCACTGTCTTTTCTTGGGAGGTGTATTCCCATGCACCTTTTCACACCCAGACAGGGGTATACGCTTCCTGATTTTGTCTATTTGCTCTTGTCCCCCTCCTTCTCCTCATCCTCCACCACCATATCACCAGGGTGACTGTGGTCCGTGATGCAACACATACATAATTTTTTTAAAGGGTGTTTATGACGCCCGTAAAAAAATTTTTTTTGATATACAGTATGTTCATGTATACACCCCCATGGGTAAATGTTTGTCAGCCCATACACTTAGTGCATGGGCTTTACAAGTATAGGGGGCCCGCTCCTTTCTAATGGGAACATTTTTTTATGAGGCCCTCCTCCATGTCTATTCCAAGGGGCATTGGAGTGCCTTCCAATTTTTGGCAGCCCTTGCATTCATTGCATAGGCAAACACAAAGGGAGAACCACTTCCTAACACTTCCTAATAATGGGAACATTGTTTTAAGGAGGCCCTCTGACCTCCATGTCTCTTCCAAGGGGCATTGGAGTGCCTCCAAATTTTTGGCAACCCTTGCATTCACTGCATAGGTAAACACAATGGGAGACCCACTTCCTAATACTGGGAACATTGTTTTAAGGTGGCCCTCTGTCCTCCATGTCTCTTCCAAGACGCATTGGAGTGCCTCCAAATTTTTGGCAACACTTGCATTCACTGCATAGGCAAACAAATTGGGCGACCAACTTCCTAATAATGGGAACATTGTTTTAAGGAGGCCCTCTGACCTCCACATCTCTTCCAATGGGCATTGGAGTGCCTCCAAATTTTTGGCAACCCTTGCATTCACTGCATAGGCAAACAAAATTGGGGACCCAATTCCTAATAATGAGAACATTGTTTTCAGGAGGCCCTCCTCTAAGTCTCTTTAAAGGGGTATTGGGGTGCATCCAAATTTTCAAAGTGGTATTGGGGTGCCACTCACTGCATACGCAATAACAGTATAGCAGACCCACTCTTTACTAGTGGGAACAATAAAACATAGCCGGCTAATGGCTCTCTAAGAATAGTGAGGAACAACTGCTGGCCCTTTAAGAATAGTAAAGGTCATCTGATGGCCCTTTAAAAATAGTCTTTGTGACTCTCAGTGTCCCTCCTTCATAAATGAAACACGATGTGTCTGATGATATCTCACACACCACATGGCCAGATAAGGTTGTAAAATGTTAAAAAGACATTTCCTGGTGAATGCTTTTGTCACGGTTGAAAGCAATGCAAAAGTGAAAATACGCATCAAAAACATTACGTGCAAACATAGCCCAAGGTGTGAAGGAGCATTTTTGTTATTGGTTATTTATTTTAATTTCTATACAAGTCATTACCCTGGAAAGGATGTTCCTTAACATATTTCCCAGGAAAATCCATTTTGGTTTCGTTTTTATATGTTTTATTGTGAGTCCGTAAAAGTAGCACAATACCTCTGACAATGTTGTTGACAGAAGTAATCTGGGAGTCAGAAATGCTTCCAGGGGTCTTCTCCATGTTATCCCCATGTCATTTGAGCACTGTTCCCATCGATTTGGGCAATCTTTAGGCCCTCTGCAGATTGCTGGGCGGAGCCCCCTGAAAAATTCTCTGGTTTCCCATAGACTTACATTGGGCTCATTGCTCGGGTCGAGCACCCGAGTATTCCAATTTGCTCGACCCGAGCAACGAGTACCCAAGCATTTTAGTGCTCGCTCATCACTATTGAGGTTACATTGGCGACTATGCTTTTTATACTAAAGAAAGATCCTACTGTTTTTTTTTTTTTTACGTTATTTTTTAAGACCAATGCATTCACCGGAAAAGTCATTTTAAAATTTTACATTCTTATCTGGCCATGTTGTGTCTGACACATCATCAGACACATCCTGTTTTATTTATGATGGAGTGACTATGAAAGTCACAAAGCCTATTTTCATAGGGCCATCTGGCGGCCCTTACTATTCTTAAAGGGCCAGCAGTCGGCCCTTGCTATTGTTAGAGAGCCGTCAGCCAGCTATGCTTTGTTGTTCCCATTATTAAAGAGTGGGTCTCCTATACTGTTATTGCCTATGCAGTGACTGCAAGGGCTGCCAAAATTTCGGACGCAACCCAATACCCCTTTGAAGAGACATAGAGCAGGGTCTCAGTAAAGAAAATGTTCCCATTATAAAGGAGTGAGTCTCCTATAGTGGTAATGCCCATGCTGTGACTGTAAGGGCTGCCAAAATTTGGGAAAAACTCCACTAACAATTTAAAGACATATAGAGCAGAGCCACAGTAATGATATGTTTCCATTACATAGTAGCGGGTGTGCTATACAGTTAGAGGGTATTCAGTGAGTCCAACGGCTGACAAAATTTAGGAAAAACCCCACTAACAATTTAAAGACACATAGAGCAGGACCACAGTAACGACAAATTCCCAAATTCCCAATTAGAATGGAGAGGATCTCCCATACTGGTTGACTATGCAGTGAAGCAAAGGCTGCCAAAAGTTTGGAGGAACTCCAATGCCCCTTGTAAGAGACGTAGAGGTCGGAGAGCCTCCTAAAAACAATATTTCCATTATTAGGAAGTGGGTCTCCCATAGTGTTTGCCTATGCAAGAATGCATAAGCTGCCAAAAATTTGGAGGCACTCCAATTCCTCTTGGTAGAGACGTAGAGGTCGGAGAGCCTCCTAAAAACACTGTTCTCATTATTATGAAGTAGGTCTCCCATAGTGTTTGCCTATGCAGTGAATGCAAAAGCTGCCCAATATTGGGAGGCACTCCTTTGCCCCTTGGAAGAGACGTAGAGGGCCTCATGAAATTTTTTTCCCAATATTAGGAAGTGGATTAGCCATAGTGCTTGCCTATACAAAGAATGCAAGGGCTGCCAAAAATTGGGAGCCACTCCAATGCCCTTTGGAAAAGACGTGGAGGAAGGCTTCATAAAAAAATGTTCTCATTAGAAAGGAGTGGGTCTCCTATACTTGTAATGACTATTCACTAAGTGTATGGGCAGACAAACATTTACCCCTGGTGGGTATACATGAACATACTGTATTAAAAATTTTTTTTACGGGCATCATAAAGACCCTTTAAAAAAATTATGAGTGTTGCATCATGGACCATGGTCACCCTGGTGATATGGTTGTGGAGGATGAGGATGAGGAGAAGGAGAAGCTCAAGAGTAAATAGCCAAAATCATGAAGCGCATACCCATGTGAGTGTAAAGAGGTGCATGGGAATGCATCTCCCAAAAAAAGACACTGTATTTGAGTTTATGTTACGCTGCTATCATTCGGTGGTGTTGAGAAGTCTGGCCCAATCCAGCCCTTGTTCATTTTATAAGAGTCAGCCTGTCAGCATTTTCAGTTGACAGGCGGATGCGCTTACCAGTTATAATTCCATCAGCGGCACTAAAAATCCGCTCTGATAAAACGTTAGCTGCAGGGCAGGCCAGGACCTCAAAGGCATAGAGAAGCAGTTCATTCCACGTATCCAGCTTGGATACTCAATAATTATAAGCACAGAAGAATCACAGAGGATGATGGTACGGTCGTCAAGGTACTCCCTCAGCATCTTCCCAAACTTTGTACTCCTTGTGAGAGCACCCCACACCTCAGGTCCTGTGCGATGGGAGGGGCTGAGAAAATTCTCCCAGAACTTTAACAGTATTCCCCTGAATCTGCTGGAATGGAGTTGTGTCTCTCTTCCCTGTAATCCTTGGTTGTCCAACGAACTATGACCTCTGCCGCCAGCATTTTCAGATGGGAATATTTTTAATAGTTCTGCAACAAGGACCTTCTGGTGCTGCCCCATTTTCGTAGACCTGTCCGCCTCAGGAATAAGACATATAAAGTTCTCCTTATAGCGTGGGTCTAGAAGTGTCACCAACCAGTAATGACTGTCACCCAAAATTTTGAGAACGCGAGGGTCATGGGAAAGACAGCGTTATATAAACTTATCCATGCGTGCCAAACTGGTAATAGGCAAGACTTCTGTGTCCTCACCAAGAGAACGACTGACCATGCTCTCCTCCTCCTCCTCTCTGTCCTTAGGCCATCCATGCTGAGCATTTCAGAAGACATCGAAGCGGGATGCTGTTGCTAATTATTGCGTCATCGCCGCTCAACTTCTTGGTGGAGTCCTCAAAGTTTTGGAAGATGGCACATATGTCTGACATCGATGTCCACTCCTGAGGTCTTATGTGTGGAGTCTGAACTGAATACCGATGGCCTTGTTGATGCTGGTACTCAACAACAGCCCTCTTCTGCTAACAAATCTTTCCCAACATCTGCAGTGTAGAGTTCCAAGGCGTGGGTACATCACACCAGGGCCAGCGTCAGCACCCGGAGCACCCGGGCAAGTGCTGGGGCCCTGAGCAGGCGAGGTGGTCCACACCGAGCTATGGGCGGAGGAGAGCGGTGCCAGCGCTCACCCTTCTCCCCCGCTTGCTCAGGGCCCTGGCAGCCGGATACTTACCTCTCCTCGTGCCTCCGCAGATCCGCTGTGTTCTTGCAGGGGGCTCCCTGTGACGTCTCAGGTCAGAGGGTGCGGTGACATCTTTCCACCGCGCCCTCCCCTGAGCCGTCACCGGCAGTGCAGAGCGGGAAGACGCCGGCATCGCTGGAGTCTGGACCTGAGCAGCGGCAGCAGGTGAGGAGGAGTGAGTTGAGTATTTGATTTATTTATTTATTTTTTCTTGTATGGAGGCATGGGGCATAATATGGGGGGGTGACATCCTGCATGGGGCATTATAAAGAGTGGGGGTGACATCCTGCGTGGGGCATTAAAATAGAGGAGGTGACATCATCCATGGGGCATTATAAAGAGAGGAGGGTGATATCCAGCATGGGGCATTATAAAGTGAGGGGGTGACATCCTGCATGGGGCATTATAAAGAGAGGGGGTGACATTCTGCATGGGGCATTATAAAGAGATGGGGTGATATCCTGCATGGGGCATTATAAAAAGAAGGGGTGACATCCTGCATGGGGCTTTATAAAGAGTGGGGGTGACATCCTGCAGGGGCATTATAAAGAGGGGGGTAACATCCTGAATGGGGCATTATAGAGAGAGGGGGTGACATCCTGCATGGGGCATTATAACGAGGGGGGGTGACATCCTGCATGGGGCATTTTAAAGATAGGGGCTGACATCCTGCATTGTGCATTATATGGGGGGGAAAGGGACATCCTGCATGGGGTATTATATGGGGGGAAAGGGACATCCTGCACAGGGCATTATGTGGGGGGAACAGCCTGCATGGAGCATTATATGGGGGCCAGTATCCTGTATGAAACATTATAAGGGGACCAGTATCCTGTACAGAGCATTTTATGGGGGCCAGTATCCTGTACGGAGCATTTTATGGGGGCCAGTATTCTGTATGGAGCATTATATGGGGCCATTATTCTGTATAGAGCATTATATGGGGGCCAGTATTCCGTATGGAGCGTTATATGGGGGCCAGTATTCTGTATGGAGCATTTTATGGGGGCCATTCTCCTGTATGGAGTATTTTATGGGGGCCAGTATACTGTGTGTAGCGATTTGCCGGTTTCTGAGCTATTGTAGAATTTACAATAGATATCACTCATGTATTGTAAGAAGTGAAATCTTTGCATTGTACTATATCTGTATTTCTCTTTGGTATCTGTGCATCATGAATCGTGGTATGTGTATAAGGGGCCCACTGAGACTCTTTCGCCCGGGGCCCAGAAAAACCTGGAGCCGGCCATGCATCACAAACCAGTCTATGAGCAGAAAGCTGCAAAGGCTGCTGAAACACGGAAAGCTGTAGGTGACTTTCTAAAATAGGCACACAGGTTGAGTACTTTAACAAGCAGATCTGGCAGCTCCGGTAGGATTTGAGAAACTGCTGAACCACGAGGTTAAGCACATGGGCCATGCATGGTACGTGTGTGAGCTTGCCTTGCCTCTGAGTCGCCACCAGGTTCCGGCAATTGTCACACATGACCTTGCCTGGCTGTAGGTTCAGCAGTGTGAGCCACAGATCTGCCTGCTCTTCATAGCTGTCCACAACTCTTCAGCAATGTGCAGTTTGTCACCTAAGCATATTAGCTTAAGCACAACCTGTTGCTGCTTGGCCGAGGGAGTGCTGCAGTGCTTCCAGATTGTGACTCATGTGGTCATTTAGGAGATGGAGGCTGAAGAGGAGGAGGAGGCGGAGGAGGATGAGGTGCAGGAGATGTAGACTGTGGGGGCATTCCTGATTGACCTAGGGCCCACAATCCTTGGTGTCGGGAGGAAGGTCCTACTGGATCTCGGCTTCCACTATGTTAACCCAGTGTGCCATCAGTGAGATGTACCATCCCTGCCCACAAGCACTTGTCCACGTGTCTGAGGTTAGGGGGACTTTCCCGGTAACTGCGTTGTTGAGGGCACGGCTAATGTTTTGGGACATGTGCTTGTGTAATGCGGGGATGGCACACCGGTAGAAATAGTAGCGGCTGGGGACCGAGTACTGAGGAACTGCCGCCGCCATCAGGTTGTGGAATGCTTCCGTATCCATGAGCTTAAAAGGCAACATTTCGAGTGCAAGCAGACGCGAAATGTGGGAATTTAGTAGTGTGGCCTATGGGGCATTGGCTGCGTATTTGCGCTTGCGTTTCAAGGACTGGGGTATGGAAAATTGAACGCTGAGCTGGGACAAGGACGTAGACATACTTTCTGATGCTGCTGCTTGAGATTGTGCAATGACAGGTGCAGGGCAGGAGGCATCTTTGCATGCACCATGGACAGGGGATTAGCTTGCTTTCACAACAGCGGAAGAAGCAGTGGTGCCACCCGCAGACACTGTTCCTGAACCCTGGGGTTCGGCCCACAAAGTCAGGTGCTTTGCTGCCATGTGCCTGATCATGCTGGTGGTGGTCAGGCTGGAAGTTTTGCCACCCCTGCTGATGCTGGCCTGGCAGGTGGTGCAAATGACCTTTTTGGGGTTATCGGCAGAGTCTTTAAAAAACTACCAGACTCGCGAAGATCTAACAATTGTACTGGCAACTTCCGTCATGTTGCTGTTACTGGGAAAGGTTGCCTGCCTTCTGTCTGTGGCCACCACACTGCTTCTTCCTGCCTGTTGGGGTGCTCTGCCTACCTCCCCCTGTGTGCTGCTGTCCTCGCTCTGCATGTTCTCCTGCCAGGTTGGGTCAGTTAATATATCATCCACCACCTCGTCTTCCACTTCCGCACCCTGGTCCTCCTCCTGACTTCCTGGCAATTGTGTCTCATCAACGTCCACCTATTGTGACACTTTCCCACCTTCGCCTTTGTGTGACCGTGGCTGCTCAAATATTTTGGTATTGCTACATGCGATCTCCTCTTGCCCCACTTCAAGTGAACCAGGCGAGAAGGCAGAATCTATAAATGGAAAAGTGAACAGCTCTTCAGAGTGTCCAAGTGTGGGATCAGTTGTCTATTGACACTCGAAATGGCGGGAGGAAAGAATTTCATCTGCATGCACCATCACTATCACCATCACGACCTGTTCCCCCTCCTTTGCCACGTGCCTTGCCCATTTTAAATGGAGGAATATATCTTTCACGCTCAATACAAATGGGTGAATTTGGAGCGAGCTTATATGTGATCAGTGTGACGGAAAAATTATAGTTTTAAATAGCTGGCCTGTAGGTAACTATTTTGAACAACAAACTGGTGTCAATTGCTTCACTGACACACTGAAACAAATTTTTAATGGAGGCCAGAAATGGCATCATTTTCTGAAAACGTATATGTGATCCGTGTGATGGAGAAAACACAGTATTAAATACCTGGCCTGTAGGTGACTATTTTGAACTGCAAACTGGTTTCAATAGCTTCACTGACACACTGAAACAAATGTTTAATGGAGGCCAGAAATGGCAGTATTTTCTGAAAATGTATATGTGATTCGTGTGATGGAGAAAACACAACTTTAAATACCTGGCCTGTAGGTAACTATTTTGATTAGCAAACTGGTGTCAATAGCTTCCCTGACACACTGAAACAAATGTTTAATGGAGGCCAGAATGGAAGTATTTTCAGCACAAATATATGTGATCCGTGTGACTGACAAACCACAGTTTTAAATAGCGGGATTTTTAGCACTGTAATATGGAAAGGACCTGGTTGTATTCTCCAGTGCCAATAAGCAAATGGCGCAGAAAAACGGTGTTCTCTGGATTGCTTTTTAAGCAAATGATGAGGATAAATATCCTGAAAAAAATTTATTCCTGGCCCCTGAGTCCTGGGCCTGCCTGCCTGCCTGTCTATATACACTGCCTGCCTGATATCTCTGCAGATGGATTAGTCCTCAGAAGGACAGTTTGCTGAGATGGATATATGGTTCTAATATAGTTTTTTACACCTACACTAACTAGAAAAAAACGAATCTCTCCCTAGCTCAGCAGCACCTCTCCCTACACTGTCTGATTCCGGAGTAACTGTGACGAGCACGGTGGGGCCAGGCCTGATTTAGACCTAATGACGATGTGCGGCCAGCCAATCACTGTAATGCCACAATCAACATGGGTGCAGCATTACAGTGAGTGGCAGACAATCACTGCGAGTTCATTGGCTCTGCAAAGAGCGCCAAACATGCAGGGAGGGGACCCGAGCTCCCACCGAGCAACCCCGGAAATGCTCGACGAGCGCCGAGCATCTTGAGCAGTAGCGAGCATGCTCGCTCATCACTAGTTTTAATATTTTTTTCTGTGAGTCTGTAAAAGTGGCGTAATACCTCTGACAACATTGATAGCAGTGACACGGGAGTCAGAAATGCTTTCGGGGATCTTCCCCATGCTGTTCCCATGCCATTTGAGCACTGTTCCCATCGATTTGGGCAATTTTTAGGCCCTCTGCAGACCGCCGGGGGAGCCGCTTGTGAAATGCTCTGGTTTCCCAAAGACTTACATTGGGCTCGTTGCTCGGGTCGAGCACCCGAGTATTCCAATGTGCTCGACCCGAGCAACGAGCACCCGAGCATTTTAGTGCTCGCCCATCACTAAAATTCAACTGTCATTACAAAGTAACACATAGTTCAACAGTTACAGGAGGAGTGAAGGCCCTGTTCACAAGCTTACAATCTACATACAAATGGGAGGTCACAATAGGTAAAAAAAACGCTTGTCATTTATGGTCCAGCCATCATTAAAATAAATAGGGGTTCTCAAAAAATGCAGCACCCAGTCATCAGCCAGTATCTGTCCAATTACTGTTACAAAATACTATTGGGTGCATGAAGGATGTTGAGACAGATTAATAGAAAGGACTAGATTCTTAGGAAAAATTAGAAAGGGGGAACAGGGAAGAGTTAGATTAGTGAAGTGGGTGATAAGCCTGTTTAAAGAGATATATTTTTAAAGCACGCTTAAAAAAATGGGGGCTCAATATTAATTGGATTGTCTGGGGTTGTGCATTCCAGAAAACTGGCACAGCACTAGAGAAGTCTTGGAGATCGAAGTGGAAGGTTCGGATTACGAAGGATGTTAGTCTTCGGAACAGAGAGCACAGATAGTGTGATAGATATGAGGGAAAAAATGTATGGTGGTGCAGAACTGTGGAGAGCTTTCTGGGTGAGAGAGATAAGTTTATATTGTACTATGTATCTGATGGGTAACTAGTGTAAAGACTGACACAAAGTGGGGACATCAGTGTAGCAGCTGGATAGAAATATGAGCCTGTCTTCTACGTTCAAGGTGGATTGGAGAGGAGAAAGTTTGGTAAGAGTGAGACCAATCAGTAGAGAATTGCAGTAGTCCAGACATGAATGGATGAGAGCGACAGTAAGAGTTTTTGTAGTTTCAAAGGTGAGAAAGAGTTGGATTCTGGAGATGTTTTTAAGATACAGGTGACATGAGCAAGTGAGTAATTTGATATAAGGGAGTAAAGGAAAGTTCTGTGTCAAATATGGTCCCAAGGAAGCAAGCATGCTGCTTTGGAGTTATGGTTGAACCACCCAAAGAAACTGCAACATAGGGTATAGGTAGGTTAGTAGAGGGTGGAAACATGAATTGTTCAGTTTTGGAGAGATTCAGTTTCAGATAGAGGGAGAATGTGGTGGTAGAGACAGTAGACAAACAATCCCTAGCATTTTGTATTAGGGTGGAGGTGATGCGAGAAGAAGATGTGTATAATTGGATGTCATTAACATATACAGTAGATAGAATCGGAAACCCAATCTGCTGATGGTTTGTCCAATAGATGCAGTATATTGAGAAAAGAGGAGGGGGGCCTAGGACTTAGCCTTGAAGAACACTGTAAGTAAAGGTAAGGGGAGTGAAAGAAGAGCTGGCAGATGATACAGTGTAGGAGCTGTCAGAGAGATAGGATGAGAACCTGGAGAGAATGGTGTCTTTGAGCCCGAGAAAGTGGCGCATAGCGAGCAGGAGCTGGTGATCCACAGTTACTATAGCAGCAAAAAGAAGAATCAGCAGGGAGCACTAATCATTAGATGTAACTGTTAATAGATCGTTAGAGACTTTAGTAAGTCAGTTTCAGTAGAGTAAATAAAAGTGTGCACAATTTTTCATGTAGTCATGGCATGCAGAATCTATTACTGAGAATGTCTTCTCGGGCACAATATGATGTCTCACAGCAAAGATAGAAGAGGGCCCCTGTGCAAGCACAGTTTATGGGCCATTTTGCAGTCCAATAGCACATTGTAAAGCATCCCTTTAAATGCCTGTGACAGAAACTGATTGCTATTTTGGAGGTGGAACTGGGCCCCCTTATAGCTTTGGCCCCTGTGCAGATGCACAGGTTGCACCAAAGGTATGCCCATTCCCATCACACAAGACAATTGTCAGGACCTGTAGCCACACCTGTGCATATGACATCACAATATGTGTGAAACCTGAATTCTTTAAAGGCATATGTACTAAATGACACTGAATTATCAACGTCATGATAACATATAAAGAATATGGCATAGATCATCACTATATAGTACTTATTGACTGCATGCCTACCTTCTAAGTTACCCTGAACTTTACATAGAGATATAATCATTTATTTTTGGAAAGGTCCAGTAGCAGCAAAGTCATCTTTGCCAAGTAATATTGATTGTATCTAGTCTGTTATACACATAATGTATATGATAGATAATATTCTGAACTGCCACATATAAAGTACAGTTAGGTCCATATATATTTGGACAGATAGAACATTTTTCTAATTTTGGTTCTAGACATTACCACAATGAATTTTAAACAAAACAATTCAGATGCAGTTGAAGTTCAGACTTTCAGCTTTCATGTGAGGGTATCAACATTAACATTGGATGAAGGGTTTAGGAGTTTCATCTCCTTAACATGTGCCACCCTGTTTTTAAAGGGACCAAATGTAATTGGACAGATTAAATAATTGTAAATAAAATGTTAATTTCTAGTATTTGGTTGAAAACCCTTTGTTGGCAATGACTGCCTGAAGTCTTGAACTCATGGACATCACCAGACGCTGTGTTTCCTCCTTTTTGATGCTCTGCCAGGCCTTCACTGTGGTGGTTTTCAGTTGCTGTTTGTTTGTGGGCCTTTCTGTCTGTAGTTTAGTCTTTCACAAGTGAAATGCATGCTTAATTGGGTTGAGATCAGGTGACTGACTTGGCCATTCAAGAATATTCCACTTCTTTGCTTTAATAAACTCCTGGGTTGCTTTGGCTTTATGTTTTGGATCATTGTCTATCTGTAGTATGAAACGACGACCAATCAGTTTGGCTGTATTTGGCTGGATCTGAGCACACAGTATGGCTCTGAATACATCAGAATTCATTCGGCTGCTTCTGTCCTGTGTCACATCATCAATAAACACTAGTGACCCAGTGCCACTGGCAGCAATGAATGCCCAAGCATTCACACTGCCATCGCCGTGTTTTATAGATGATGTGGTATGCTTTGGATCATGAGCTGTACCACACCTTCGCCATACTTTTCTCTTTCCATCATTCTGGTAGAGGTTGATCTTGGTTTCATCTGTCCAAAGAATGTTCTTCCAGAACTGTGCTGGCTTTTTTAGATCTTTTTTTTAGCAAAGTCCAGTCTAGCCTTTTTATTCTTGATGCTTATGAGTGGCTTGCACTGTGCAGTGAACCCTCTGTAGTTACTTTTATGCAGTCTTCTCTTTATGGTAGATTTGGATATTGATACGCCTACCTCCTGGAAAGTGTTGTTCACTTGGTTGGCTGTTGTGAAGGGGTTTCTCTTCACAATGGAGATTATTCTGCGATCATCCACCACTGTTGTCTTCCTTGGGCGCCCAGGTCTTTTTGCATTGAAGAGTTCACCAGTGCTTTCTTTCTTTCTCAGGATGTACAAAACTGTAGATTTTGCCACTCCTAATATTGTAGCAATTTCTCGGATGGGTTTTTTTGTTTTTGCAGATTAAGGATGGCTAGTTTCACCTGCAAAACCTTCCGAATGCAAGCACCACACCTCAAATCAACTCCAGGTCTTTTTTCTGCTCAATTGAGAATGACATAACGCAGGGATTGCCCACATCTGTCCATGAAATAGCCTTGGAGTCAATTGTCCAATTACTTTTGGTCCCTTTAAAAACAGGGTGGCACATGTTAAGGAGCTAAAACTCCTAAACGCTTCATCCAATTTTAATGTGGATACCCTCAAATGAAAGCTGAAAGTCTGAACTTCAACTGCATCTGAATTGTTTTGTGTAAAATTCATTGTGGTAATGTCTAGAACCAAAATAAGAAAAATGTTGTCTCTGTCCAAATATATATAGACCTAACTGAAACATTAGTATTACATTGCTTATAGTAGATGCAATTTACATTCATAAATAAAATCTAAAATAATTATACAGAAAGAAAATAAATAATTTGATCAATAGGTGCTGGATTCTCAAAGCATTTGACAATTAGCCAATTATTGATGGAGATTTTTTTACTTTATCATTTTCAATTTTTATGTTCAGTTTTTGATTATATTCTAGTTTCCATAAAATTGAAACCTGCTGATTTACAGAAAAATGTTAGATGTTGTAGTTGGAAGCAGTATGGAAACATTGGACCCAATTCATCAAAAGCAATTTTGCCCGAATTCTGGCCTAAATTGATTTGAAAGTTTGCAAAATTTTGTCACAACTTGAAGTCAGGGACTGGACTAAGATTTTGTGGCAAGGTGAATGGAGGCACATGCCACTCGTTAGACGCTCCTGATTCATGAAAAGATCTTCATGAATCATCACCATAATATTCCCCTACTATAAGAAGGATATGCAGGAAACAACACTCCCCTAGGTACACTCCCCTTGAGAAAGCACCATTTGCGAAACGTATGTTGGAGCGTTGGAGTGGAACATTCAATAAACATGGATAAGCACTAATGACACCATTGTTAGATACCATTCTATATTTGTCTGCCCCTTTGTTTTCATTGACACTTTACGTTTACATGTACTGGTACCTTGTTTTGTCACACATTGGGGCAGATTGATTTTATACTGTTAGTCTTTCTGAGAACTATACTTATTCTGTGTTCCCCTTTTAACTCTCTTGATCCTCCTTAAAAGACCCATCTTTTATGTATGTATATTTTGTCTATTTTGTCTAATAAAATTACATTTGAATTTAATTTGTGGGTAGTTTGTTAGCACCTATGGTCATCAATTGTAGGTTTAATATTGAATTATTCCACTCTACAAAACTCTTCCAATTTAATGGGGGATTATACTACTATGTCCCTAGCTGTAAGATAAAAAATGGGTGATAAAAGAGCTGCTGAGTGCGACAGACAGGCAGGTAAAACATTCATAAGAATAAGAGTTACACTTTTCAACATAGGACTGTATATGTATGTTAAAGTTATACAAATTGATACCTATATATTGAAGATATACAAAAAGCTGACACTCGCTACTCCACACCCAAGTTGGGTTCATAAGTCTACACACTACGTGACATGCTGAAATGGAAAAATTGATCTGCTTCTGCTTATGTGGACTCTAATTTGTTTGTTCTGAATTTGCTAATAAAGTTTATTGCATCGGTACCAGTAACAGAATGATACAGACACTGACCACATTGATTGACATGTTGAATCATAAATGTATTAGGTGCAGCTCGCAGCTGTCATCAATAGTTACTAAGATAAGCGATACTGGAAACTCCCAAAATCATTTGCTATAAAACCTTGTGTATCCTGCTTAATAAACATGATTATACTCTTGACTCCAGACTGACAGTCACTTGTATCATTCCGTCGTGTGTATGTACACCTTGTATCTAATTTGGCAGCAGACAATTAAGAGGACCACTCATCCATAGAGTGCGTGCCCAAATCAGGACAGATGTCTTCCTCAGGCCAGGCATGTGTTCATTCTTATGAATATTTTACCTGTCTGTCACACTCAACGGCACTTTTATCACCCCTTTTTTATTTAAAAAAATACATTTTGGTACATGTTGGCTCCTGGACAGGACCATCACCTGGGGCAAACTGCAGGGTGATTTCTTTCATCTCTAGATTTGTAACAGGGTTGTGCCTGGTATTTGCACATCCCTCCAAGGTGAGTGCACAACTATGTCCTTTCTGTCAGACCTCACCCTCTTCACTCTATTAAGAATTTCTGCACCATGGATTGCCCTCCTTTTTTATTCTCATTATAGGTTCCTAACTATAAGATATATGTGCTATTTGAATAGTTGTGCCTTCTTCATGAATTAGTAGCGTCTGACTCCACCACGCCTACTCATCAAGATCGGTGAGAAAATCATTAGTCTTGATGAATCTGGTCATGTATCTTAATCATTTGGCACTTAGGTTAGTAAACACATGGCACTGGCAGGAGCCAGTACATGAATAGCATCTTTATATGAACCCCTTTCTGACGTATGACCTAATAGTACGTCATGGTGACCTGGGCCGATTGGACCAATTACGTATTATTAGGTCATATGGCGATCACGCCCGCACACAAGCGGTGCGGGGCAATCGCCGCCAGGTGTCAGGTGATTGTCACATCTGACACCCGGTAAAATGTGAAGGGAGTTGTCCTGCACTGCTCCCGGCACATTAACCCCCTCAATGCTGCGATCGAAGTCGATTGCAGCATTGCCGTGGCAAGGGGAGGTGATCGCAATACTCACCTCCTCTTCTGGCCTCCAGCGCTGTCTGCTGCGGCTTCCCAGATGTTGCCATGATGACCCAATGACGTCATGACAACATCCGGGTCACCAGACAGCAGGAAGATTCTTTGGCTATGTGCAGTATATGACCAAACTATCTTCTCCCTGTGCAGCACTGACAGCCTGTATAGCACAGGGATGGTGCTGCATTCCTGTGCTATACAGGCGAACAGATTAAAAAAAGTGAAAGTCCCAGAGTGGGACACAGAATAAAAGTCCAATAAGTGTTAAAAAATAAAAAAAAAAAATAATTGTAAAAATATTTAAAAAAAAATAATCCACCAAAAATGAAAATTTAATGTACCCATCAATAAATATTATGATGAAAAATAAACAAAAAAAACCCAATAAAAGTCCACATATTTGGTATCACCGCGTCCGGAACAACCTGACTTATAAAACTGTCCCACTAGTTAACCCCTTTAGTGAACACGGTAAAAAAAAATAATAAAAAAACGAAGCAAAAAACAATGCTTTATCATCATACCGCCAAACAAAAAAAGAAATAACACGCGATCAAAAAGACGAATATAAATGAAAATGGTACCAATGAAAACGTCATCTTGTCCCACTAAAAATAAGCTGGCAGACAGCTCCATCAGCCAAAAAATAAAAAAGTTATAGTTCTCAGAATAAAGCGAGGCAAAAAGATATTTTTTTCTATAAAATAGCTTTTATTGTGTAAAAGCGCCAAAACATAGAAAAACTATATAAATGTGGTACCGCTGTAAACATGCAGACCTGAAGAATAACGCTGCCTTATCAATTTTACCACACGAGGAACAGCATAAAAAAAACATAAAAAAAAATCTGGAATTGCTGGTTTTTGTTTATTCTGCCTCCCAAAAATCAGAATAGAAAGCGATCAAAAAATGTCAAGTGCCTGAAAATGGCACCATTAAAAACGTCAAGTCATCCTACAAAAAACAAGCCATCATATGACTCTGTCAGCCAAAATATGGAAAAATTATAGCTCTCAAAATATGGCGATGCAAAAACTAGATTTTGCAAAAAAATGCGTCTTTTAGTGTGTGACAGCTGTCAATCATAAAAACCCCATATGATTCTGGTATCACTGTAATCGCACTGACCTGAACAATAAAGTCATCTAATCACTTATACCGCACGAGGAACGGCGTAAAAAATAAACTCTAGTGTTAGGGTTAGGGTTAGGGTTGTGTTAGGGTTAGGGTTGGGCTAGGGTTAGGGTTGGGCTATGGATTTTTTTCAAAAGTAAAAAAAAGATGACGATATGGTGACTAGTGTTGAGCGTAAGTGCTTGCTACTTGAGTTTGCATCGGGTGCTCAGGAATGCACTGAGTATCGCGGGTGCTCAAGTGACATGCTCGAGTCTCTGCCCCATATGCTTTGTTGCCAAAAGAACCTTGCGGGGATTGCCTGCCATGCACAAGCGATCCCCGTATGTTTTTTTTGGGGTGTCTAATAACCATGAAACATGCGAGCAGGGACTCGAGAATGTCACTCGAGCACCTGTGATACATGGTGCATACCCGTGTACCTGATGCAAACTCAAGTAGCGAGCACTTGCGCTCAAGACGAATGACAACTTATTCAATATGATGACCTAATGTTATCAAATTCTGTGTCGTACCTCTGGATTCAAAATGTTCACTATACCCTTTGATAAAAACCTTGAGGGGTGTAGTTTCCAAAATGAGGTCACTTGTGGGTGGTTTCCACTGTTTAGGCACATCAGGGTCACTCCAAACGCGACATGACGGCCGCTCTCAATTCCAGCCAATTTTGCATTCAAAAAGTCACACAATGCTCCTTTCTGTCTGAACTCTGCCGTGCGCCCAAACACTGTATTTTCCCCACATATGGGGTATTGGCGTACTCAGGAGAAATTGCACAACAGTTTTTGGGGTCCATTTTCTCCTCTTAACCTTGTGAAAATAAAAAAATTGGGGCTAAAACAATATTTTTGTGGAAAATTTTAAATTTTTTTATTTTCATGGCTCCATGTTATAAACTTCTGCAAAGCACTTGGGGGTTCAGGGTGCTCACGACACAACTAGATAAGGTCCCTGAGGGGTCTAGTTTCCAAAATGGTGTCACTTGTGGGGTTTTTCCACTGTTTAAGCACATCAGGGGCACATCCGCTAAGTATTCAAGTAAATTTTACATTCAAAAAGTCAAATGTCGCTCCTTCCCTTCCGAACCCTGCCGTGCGCCAAAATTTACTCAGGAGAAATTGCAAAACAAACTGCATGATGCAATTTCTTACTCTTGTGTAAATGCAAAATTGGGGGCTGAAAAACATTTTTGTGGGAAAAATGTGAAAATTTTATTTTTACGTCTCAATGTTATAAACTCCTGTGAAGCACCTGGGGGTTCAAGGTGCTCACCACACATCTAGATAAGATCCCTGAGGGGTCTAGTTTCCAAAATGGGGTCACTTGTGGAGGATTCCACTGTTTGGGCACATCAGGGGGTCTCCAAACGCAACATGGCGTCCACTAATTATTCAAGCAAATTTTACATTCAAAAGTCAAATGGTGCTCCTTCTCTTCCGAGCTCTGCCGTGCGCCCAAACAGTGGTTTTCCCCCACATATGGGGTATCAGTGTGCTCAGGAGGAATTGCACAACAAATTGCATGGTGAAATTTCTCCTGTTACCCTCATGAAAATGCAAAATTGGGGACTGAAAAACATTTTTGTGGGAAAAATGTGAAAATTTTATTTTTACAGCTCAATGTTCTAAACTTCTGTGAAGCATCTTGGGGTTCAAGGTGCTCACCACACATCTAGATAAGTTCACTGAGGGGTCTAGTTTCCAAAATGGTGTCAGGGGCTCTCCAAACGCAACATGGCGTCCGCTAATTATTCAAGAAAATTTTACATTCAAAAAGCCAAATGGCGCTCCTTCTCTTCCGAGCTCTGCCACGTGCCCAAACAGTGTTTTTTCCCCACGTATGGGGTATCTGCACGCTCAGGGGAAATTGCACAACAAATTTTGGGGTAAATTTTTTCCTGTTACCCCTGAAAAAATAAAAAGAATGGGTCTAAAGAAACATTTTTGTGAAAAAAGTTAAATGTTAATTTTTTTCTTCCACATTCCAAAAATTCCTATGAAGCACCTGAAGGGTTAATAAAGTTTTTGAATGTGGTTTTGAGCACCTTGAGGGGCTCAGTTTTTAGAATGGTGTCACTTTTGGGTATTTTCTGTCATAAAGACCCCTTAAAGTGACTTCAAATGTGACGTGGTCCCTAAAAAAATGGTTTTGTAAATTTTTTTGGAAAAATGAGAAATCGCTGGTCATCTTTTAACCCTTATAGCTCCCTAATAAAAAAAAAATGTTGGTTCCAAAATTGTGCCGATATAAAGTAGACATGTGGGAAATGTTATTTATTAACTATTTTTTGTGACATATCTCTCTGATTTAAGGGCATAAAAATTAAAATTTTGAAAATTGCTAAATTTTCTAAATTTTCGCCAAATTTCCATTTTTTCACAAATAAACACAAGTAATATCGAATAAATTTTACCACTATCATGAAGTACAATATGTCATGAAAAAACAATCTCAGAATCAGCAAAATCTGTTGAAGCGTTCCAGAGTATTTACCTCATAAATTGACAGTGGTCAGAATTGTAAAAATTGGTCCGGTCATTAACGTGCAAACCACCCTCGGAAGTAAAGGGGTTAAAATAATCTGTTCTCTTGATATCAGGAGTGAAATTGTGGCTGATATTAGTACGGAAGATCACATTCTGAAACCTTTATCCCAAAAAGCCTTGTTCTGATGTAAGGTCTATATTCAGCACTCATCATTTTCCATCATTTATGACTGTTTTTTACTATTCTAAAACAAGTAGAACAGACTCTGGACCTGCTCAGATGTCTTCAAAATACACTAAGCCACCAAACTAACAGGAACAGTAGTTGGGTGATAAGGTACTCTATATACTGTCAAATATAGGAGAAATTTCGGAACTTGTGGTGCATTTTTTGACTGGTGCAAGTCCAAGCCTTTGTCTGTGATCAGTCTACTCCTGAAGGTAACAATGACTACACTCTATATTCTACTGCAGTGAGAAAATTGCTAAAATACTGAGCATATTGCAACCCTATTTTAAAACATATACAGCAAAACCTGGGGTGAAAATCACATTGATGATATTTCTGCCATTCTTTCTTTGTTTACAAACCCTGGCAAAAATTATGGAATCACCGGGCTCGGAGGATGTTCATTCAGTTGTTTAATGTTGTTGAAAAAAAGCAGATCACAGACATGGCACAAAACTAAAGTCATTTCAAATGGCAACTTTAGGGCTTTAAGAAACACTAAAAGAAATCAAGATTAAAAATGTGGTACTCAGTAAGGGTATTTTTTTCAGACCAAACAGAGGGATCTGCTTTTTTTCAACAACATTAAACAACTGAATGAACATCCTCCGAGCCCGGTGATTCCATAATTTTTGCCAGGGTTTGTAGTAAAATTGCCACACTGTTGGGTGAAAAATGATAATGCTCAGCAGTCGCTCTCCCCTCTGCTCAACAGTATGAATTCATTGCACCGAGGGTCACTTGAAAGAGATACATATTGCATAGATATCATTAAATGCCAACTGTGGTAATGAATCATGAATGTTTAAAGCAGTACATACTGTGTTACATGGATGAATGATTCCCTCGCTGTGCATTCTGCATCCTCTGATGAATTTCAACTAAGCCATCCCTTCCCTTTATCATCTCAATACATTATATTATGGGTAATGGATTGAATAATATACTCAAATAGACATTTTTATAAAACACTTGTTAAAGGATAGATTATCTTGTCATTTTGTCTTACATGGCCTTTCACTTCTCTGCTGACAAGATTTGCTTTTGTCACTAATGTAATAAATAATAATGTGAATTATATACCCAAGAAAACAGTTGTGCCAACTGAGGTAAGAAAATTTGCATTAAAGTTATGAGGATAACATTACACTTCTAAAAATGTGTAAAATAATGGTTAAATCTAAATGTCTCAAAATGCATGTTTTGTTGAGAATATTTTTTCATCACAATGGTTCATAGAAGGTCTTTTGCATCTGGAATTGGTATCCAATCTGTCTACTGGATGTCCCATCAGCCAACATGATTAAAGAAAGTTAATTTGCTATGCTGTACTTTTATGACTTCAGAACATTATTATGCTGCAATTTGTTACATTATTTTATTGAATGCAATGAATATATCTCTAGAATAGTAGTTATAAGACTATATTCACATATACACATAGCAATGTCCAATTAACCCCATTGCCTTTTAATGGTTCCTCTGGATTATGTCAAACCTAGTGTCATGCAAGTTGAGGGAAAGACTACGTGCACAACAACGGTGAAAGGGTGAGGAAGCCCAAACATTAGAGAAAGGGGGAGTGGAGACCCCTAGGCAGATCTGACAATCACCCTGACTCCTCTAACATCCCTAAATAGGTTCTCCACTAGTGATGAGTAGAGATGAGCGTTGTTCTACTCGAACTGTTCGCCAATCTCAAATTCGAGCTGTTTTGGGCGGTGTTCGAGCCGTTCGGCGAACACGAACAATTTGAGAAAAATTCGGCTGTTCGAGGTTATGTTCGATAACTGTTCGTGCACCAAAATCATAACTGGATTTTTTCTCAGTAATGATGAAAATTAATGTTAATACGCAGTTTCAGTGTACAGCGGGGTGGGGGGAGGGGCAGGGGATGGATCTCTGCAGGAACAATGAAGATCTCCATTTTTTTTTCTCTTTCCCGCATTTGCAGTGGGGAGGTGCAATCTGTCAGCCTATCAGCAGCGCACACACGGAGCGAAGTGCTTTTTTTCACACAAGCAAGGGCATGTGTCATTGGCAGTGTATGTCACATGTCCTTGCCCTATAAGACCAAGCCATATTCCCCGTCGCCACCATTTTCTCACTGCTGCAGCTGCGTGTTAGACGGCACCGCTGTTGCTGTGTGCGCTATACCTTGTTAATTTCAAGCCAATTTTCGCACAAATCTACAGATAGCTTGGGAGTAGGGAATAGTTGTGATTGCAGTCATTTAAAGGACTAGGTTACAGCATTTCCTACGACTTTTATCAGGCAGGTGCTCTTAAATAGATAGATTGTGGGAGTAAAGACTAATTGTAATTGGAGTCCTTTTCAGGACTAGGTTACATCAGTTCCTATCAGTTTTTGCCAGGCAGGTCTGTGCCAGTGCTGTGCAAGTTTTTTTCACAGCATTTGGCTGAATCTAGCAAAGCTAATCCTTTTTGGCCTATTGCAGAGTGTGTTAGTCAGTGGAGTAGCCTATCTGTGTTGCAAGATATACCACCTGAGTATAGAATACCAATTTTTTTACTGCACCTAGTGAAGTAAAATCTTTTGGGCATAGCATCATTCTATTAGTCCATCTATACTGACCTCCATCAGGTTGCAAATTGAATATAATTTTTTTCTGCATCTAGCTCTGAAAAAATATTGGGCTTTTAGCTGTGTGTGGGACTTGTTCTATTAATCCATCTATACAGACCTCCATCAGGTTGCAAACTGAATATATTTTTTTATGCATCTACCTCTGAAAAAATATTGGGCTTCTAGCTGTGTGTGGGACTTGTTCTATTAATCCATCTATACAGACCTCCATCAGGTTGCAAACTGAATATATTTTTTTCTGCATCTACCTCTGAAAAAATATTGGGCTTCTAGCTGTGTGTGGGACTTGTTCTATTAATCCATCTATACAGACCTCCATCAGGTTGCAAACTGAATATATTTTTTTCTGCATCTACCTCTGAAAAAATATTGGGCTTCTAGCTGTGTGTGGGACTTGTTGTATTAGTCCATCTATACTGACCTCCATCAGGTTGCAAACTGAATATATTTTTTTCTGCATCTAGCTCTGAAAAAATATTGGGCTTTCAGCTGTGTGTGGGACTTGTTCTATTAATCCATCTATACAGACCTCCATCAGGTTGCAAACTGAATATATTTTTTTCTGCATCTACCTGTGAAAAAATATTGGGCTTCTAGCTGTGTGTGGGACTTGTTCTATTAATCCATCTATACAGACCTCCATCAGGTTGCAAACTGAATATATTTTTTTCTGCATCTACCTCTGAAAAAATATTGGGCTTCTAGCTGTGTGTGGAACTTGTTCTATTAATCCATCTATACAGACCTCCATCAGGTTGCAAACTGAATATATTTTTTTCTGCATCTACCTCTGAAAAAATATTGGGCTTCTAGCTGTGTGTGGGACTTGTTGTATTAGTCCATCTATACTGACCTATATCAGGTTGCAAACTGAATATATTTTTTTCTGCATCTAACCCAGCCAATAGTTTTGGCCTAATACCACAGTTTGGCCACTCAGCTCTGCTCGATTCCCATCCATTGTTTTTTTGTGCAAACAACTCCAGAGTTGTGAATTAGTTAACCACCAAAATGAGTGGAAAAAGGCCTGCTGCTGGTGGAAAGGGGAATAGGCGTGTTGGGAAGGGGAAAAAAGGTTGTGTCCGTGGGGTAGGTGTTAAAGCAACAGTAACATCTGCAGAAGAAAGACCATCTTCCAGCCAAACTAAAATGTCTACTTCTTTTAGCGGACAATGTGATAAGATCCCTTTCTTACGGCCACGCCAATCGCTACAAATTCCAGATGAGGCACAAAAACAGCAGGTGCTTCAACGGATATCAAGTGCTCCTTTAAGTGGGCTCTCCTCCACATCAACTTCAACATCACAAATACTCCAGTCCTCAAAGGTGTCACCCCAATCGCACTTGCTTCCTCACAGCTCCCAAATCTCCAGCTGCCCGTCTGAGTATGAGGTAGAACAGATGGTTGAGTCTGCAGAGCTGTTTACTCATACTATAGCCTGGGAATCAGAGGTCGACTCCAGCGCTTCTGTGAATCCAGACGAGGAAATGATCTGCACTGATGCCCAGAATCTTTATGAGTCGGATCCAGGACCAGACGCAGAAGGTTCTGACCATAATGTAGACCCTCATTCCCAAACTGTAACTCCTGTTGGTGGAGACAATGAGGAAGATGATGATAAGACTCAAATACCTGATTGGAGCGACAACTTTAGTCTTTTGTCAGGGCAGGAACAGGTTGGCTCTGAGGACGACGGGTGTGATAACGCACAGGGTGATGATGATGAGGTTGGAGATCCTACTTACTGTCAACCCACAGTCAGCCAAGAGATGAGGTCAGCAGAGGAGGTGGAGGAAGATCCTAGTGACGACGAGGACAGGTTGCACCTTCCTGGACAGAGACATAGTACTGGAAGCACGTCAACAACTGCATCCTCAAACACAACTCTGCCTCTCACCACAAGTCGTGGTGGCTCTTCAGGTCGCATGGGTGCTAAGCCTTGCATAGCCTGGGCATTTTTTCAGATCGATAAAGATGACCCAACTCGTGTTATCTGTAAAATTTGTCAGCAAAAGCTAAGTAGAGGCCAAAAAATACATAGTTTGAGTACTTCATGCATGAACCGGCACATGGACATGAAGCATAAGTTGCAGTGGGAAGCTCAGTGTGCTACAATGCGGCCTAGCCGGCCGGGCCAACCACCGTCTGCCATATCTTGTGCATCCGCGGCCTCTTCATCCTCTGTGACTGGGGGGACAGCAGTCACACCTGTTTTGGGGCGCAGACCTGCCACCTCTTTACCCGCAACAGCCAGCGTGATTGGCAGGTCATCATTTTCTTTGGAGGTGGTAACACCAGCTGGTGTTGAGCGCTGTCCGACATCGATAGCACCACCTTTGGATCAAGGCAACCTAACATGTCCGCCTGCATCTTCCTCACAGACCGGCAGATTGCCGGAGACACCCTTATCAACCCCGTCTAAGCACAATAGCCAGCCCTCGGTCCCTCAGATGTGGACAAGTAAAAGACCATTTCCTCCTAGCCATGAGAAAGCTAAGAGGTTGAATTTCACCATCTGCAAGCTCTTGGCTACAGAAATGCTGCCTTTCCGCCTGGTGGACACAGAGGATTTTCGAGACCTTATGTCCGTCGCAGTGCCCCAGTACCAGATGCCCAGTCGGCACTACTTCTCAAAGAAAGGTGTGCCTGCGCTCCACCAGCATGTCGCACACAACATCACCGCTTCTTTGAGAAACTCTGTGTGTGACAGGGTGCATTTCACCACAGACACTTGGACGAGTAGGCATGGACAGGGGCGTTACGTGTCGCTGACTGGGCACTGGGTAACTATGGTGACAGCAGGACAAGGGGCTGCTGTCCAAGTCTTGCCGTCCCCACGAGTTGTGCGTCAATCCTTTTTATGTCAAAGTTCCTCCACTGCTTCTGCCTCCTCAACCTCCTCTCGGTCTTCCACCTGCACCCAAAGCCTGTCTGGTCATGCCAGAAGCTTTCTAACTGCGCAGAAGGGATCCTGCACACCTCCTTACTATGCTGGCAGTAGGGCTCAACGTCATCAGGCGGTTTTTACATTGAAATGTCTGGGAAATGTGAGTCACACAGCTGAGGAGTTGTGGTCAGCTCTGGAGAACCAATTTCATGAATGGTTGTCTCCACTGGACCTGAAACCAGGGAAGGCCGTGTGCGACAATGCTGCAAACCTGGGTGCGGCCCTTCGCCGGGGCAATGTCACACACGTGCCTTGTATGGCTCACGTGTTGAACCTGGTTGTCCAGCAATTTTTAGCCCACTATCCCAGACTAGATGGCCATCTGCAGAGGGCACGGTCGCTGTGTGCTCACTTCTGCCGTTCGCATCCCGCAACTCAGCGACTTACATCTCTACAGAAGTCGTTGGGCCTGCCACTTCACCGGCTAAAATGCGATGTGCCTACCTGGTGGAATTCAACTCTGCACATGTTGCAGCGACTGTGGCAGCACCGACAAGCCCTGGTGCAATACGTTCTGACGTATAGCCTGGGCCAACGAGATTCAGAGGTGGGGCAAATCACGCTGGAGGAGTGGTCTCAGATCAGGGACCTATGCACCCTTCTGCACAGTTTTGAAATGGCGACGAAGATGTTTAGTGCTGACGATGCCATTATCAGCATGACTATTCCGGTGATTTACATGCTGGAGCACATGTTAAACAGAATTCGGAGTCAGGTGGTGGCACAAGAGGAGGTGGAGGAAGTAGAGGAGGAGGAGTTGTATGTGGAAGGGCTAACATCTGCAAGGTCCAGACGGTCGGCAGCACCAAGGCGGCAGGCATGTGAGGGTGGGGGAGATGGTTTTACCAGGGCGCATGGTAGCAGCCAAACTAGTGAGGAAGGTGCAGGAGCCCAGGAAGAAGTGGAGGACGAACTGATGGAAGACTCATCAGATGAGGGAGACCTTGATCACATTTCTGTAGTGCGAGGTTGGGGGGAGAGGACAGAGGAAGAAAGCATGATTGTTACCTCGCCACCAACACAACAGGGACTTGGTGCTCCTGGATGCGCAACACACATGAGTGCCTTCTTGCTGCACTACCTGCAACATGACCCTCGAATTGTGAGAATTACAAATAATCCTGACTACTGGGTTGCCACACTGTTAGATCCCCGGTACAAAAGTAAATTTGCAGAAATTATTCCTGCCATAGAAAGGGATGCACGCATGCAGGAGTGTCAGCAGAGACTGTTGCAGAATCTTACATGTGCTTTTCCACAAAATACCAGTGGTGCACGTAGTGAATCTCACAGTTCCAATTTGCCAACCGTGGGACAGTCAAGTGTTCAGCACTCAAACCGTAACAGAACCAGAGTATCTGCTGGTAACATCAATTTTGCGGAATCATTTCACCACTTTTTTAGCCCATGCTTTGCAAGGCCACAGGAGACAAGAAGTCTGACACATAGTCAACGCCTAGAGACGATGGTACAGGAGTATCTCCAAGTAAACATTGAAGCCACGACTGTGTCACTGGACCCTTGCTCTTTTTGGGCTTCCAATCTGGATAAATGGCCGGAGCTAGCCACTTACGCCTTGGAGATCTTGTCATGCCCCGCAGCCAGCGTTCTGTCTGAACGTGTGTTCAGCGCTGCTGGTGGTGTGCTGACAGATAAGCGCACGCGGCTCTCCACTGATAATGTAGACAGACTCACGTTCATAAAGATGAACAAATCATGGATACGAAACGACTTTTCTACCCCTGTGTCATCCTGGGGAGAGTAAAAGCTTGATGATTGGTTAAAATCACCCTACCAACCGTTTTAAGCTTTCAAATTACTAATCATGTTTATCTGTATCTTGGCTGGAAAATAATTTGGGCTTTGTAGCAGTGTGCAGCACTGATCCTATTAGGCCATCTATACTAAAGCTTCACCAGATTTAAAATTAATAATAATTTTTAGCTGCATCTAGCCCGGAAAATAATTTTGGGGCTCCGAGATGCGCAAGACACATAAGTGCCTTCTTGCTGCACTACCTGCAGCATGACCCTCATATTGTCAGAATTCGAAGTAATCATGACTACTGGGTTGCCACACTCTTAGATCCCCCAAACTTTTCGATCAACCTTTTCATTTTAATAAAGACCAAAAAAATGGTCATTTTTGAAATTATAAGCATTAGCAGGTTGTTAGAAACTGAAATCAAACAGTTTTCAACTCAAAACTTTATTCTAGGTGATGTTACATTTTCACATAGGACCCCTTGTTCGAAAGGAGCTTCTGAACTCTCTCGTCCATTGAATTTGTCAGGTTTTGGATGGTTTCTGCTTCAATTGTTTTGCATGAGGACAGAATACCCTCCCAGAGCTGTTGCTTAGATGTGAACTGCCTCCCGCCATCATAGACACTCCTTTTAATGATGCTCCAAAGGTTCTGAATGGGGTACAGGTCAGGGGAGCATGGAGGTCACACCATAAGTTTGTCCCCTTTTATGCCCATATCAGCCAGAGATGCAGATGTTTTATGTGCAGCATGAGATGGTGCATTATCATGCAGAAAAATGATCTTGCTGTGAAATAGCACGCACACGTGTGTACTGTGAATCAGCTACATACTTCTTGATTGCCAAGACACTTCATCTTGATCATCGCACAATGTTGATTGTAGTCATGCCTTGACCTAAACACTCCACAATTTGTTGCTTCTCAGCAGCCGACACATCCTTTTTCTTTCCCATTTTGGCAGAAAATGTAGGCTGCTTAATAATGTGAGACAGCCTTCTTAAGTAGTCTTGCCTTTCATTGGACACACCTGCCAAACTAATTAGCACAGGTGTCTGCAATTGCTTACAGTGATATAAAGAGCCCTGACACACATCACCATCAATGAGTTTAACTGACAAACAAACAAATTCTTCCCTTATCACTCCTAAACACTTTTTGCATAATAATTTGGAACGCAGTGTACATGTGCTTTTCCACAAAACACCAGTGGTTCACGTAGTGAATCTTACAGTTCTAACTTGCCAACCGTGGTCTGTATGGAGTTGTTCAATAAAGGGCCCAAAATTAAGATAACATAGATGGGAGAGGTCTCTATGAATAGGAATTCCTAAGTATTTGATACCCTGTGAGGGCCAGGCAAAGGGAAAGTTGGACTGGATGGAATCCTATATGGATTTGGGGAGGGAGACATCGAGGGCCTCAGACTTCGCTGCATTGATTTTAAAATTTGACCATGTAACAAAGTGATCTATTTCAGCCATAACAGCATGGATGGATATATGTGATTGAGTGATATATACTAGGACATCATCAGCAAATAGAGAGCACTTGTACTCGGTGCCTCCCACCTCAATGCACCTAATATTGGGGTTATGGCGAATTGATGAGAGCAGGTGCTCCGTCACTAGGATGTATAAGAGAGGGGACAGAGGACATCCCTGCCTTGTCCCATTGGTGATTGTGAAAGGTGATGAAAATGTTCTGATGCACCCCCTGGGCCTTGGGACACCCGGAGCCGGACCCTTTTTGGTGGATGCTGGTGGTTGTATTCTTCGTGGCGGCGACCCGGTTCCGTGGCTCAGGGTGGTCAAACCAGTGGCGGAACTATTTATGTGGTTTTGATGTTTAAATGTCCGACTACGCCACCCGTGGATTGCGGTCAGAGTGAACCGCCGCTGCAGGGCAGACCGCTGAGGCTGGTGTTGTGGGTGCAGCAGAGCGTAGCATAACTCCCCACGGGAGGAGTATAGCCTCAGGGCAGTGTATGCGGAGGATCGGGGTGATGGTGCAGGGCAGCAGCAGTAACGACACGGAGTCAGTGATGCAGTCCAGGGCCTTTACTCACAGTTCTTATTATCCAGACCACGTCTGCAGGTAACGGCTCCCCACGTCGTACTGTGCTCACCAGGTGAGGGGCTCAGACAACTCCCAGATAACTTTGGAGCGCTTCACAGGACCCCCTTTGTGTGTCCTTTGTCTGGCCTTTCTTACCAACCCTTCTGTCCGGCTGCCTCGGGCCTCCTCTTGGTAAACTTGGCGCCAGTTTCCCTGACCCTATGTGGTGCCTTCCTAGCGGGTGTAGCGAGGGGCTGCGCCACATAAAATGTCACAGCCTCCGGTTTCTAGCTGAGGGTCGTTTCCTGCCTCCACTAGTTTCGGGGACCGGTCTCCCCCTTTGGCCTGACCCCTCCACGCAGGTGGATTCGGGCGTGCGGTGGCGACTCGCCCGTCCGCACCCCTGGGATCCCTTCATTCCTCGTTCCTGGAGCCTTCTCCGCTCCTCTTCCTTCCTTCTCCCTCTTCCAGGCCTGGGCCTCTGTTACTAGGCCCACCTCCGGAGCAGAGCTCATGCAGAGCCCCTGCTCCCTGCCACTTCTGCTCAGACTTCTCTGCACTGAACTAAGATGGTGCCCACCTTTTATACTCCCTTCTCAATGCACCCAGGAACTGCTTCCTCCCTGCTCCTGCACTACAGGGTTCCCCTTCCTCAGTGTTCCCTCCCCCCACTCCAGCCAGGGACACTGACTGTCGTGCCCAGCTCAGAGGCATATTGGTCGCCCTGCCCCACGGCAATGTGGTGTAATGCATGCAGGTGTCGGGTCCTGATCCACACTCCATCCTTACCTGAGAGTGAGATATCACACCTCTGGGTGAGGTGCAATACCTCTGTAGCAACCGAGCCCTCAGGGTGCTACAGTTCCATCTATCTTCAGCCTAGGTAACGTATTGTGATACAGGGCCGTGATTTTGGCTATAAAAGGGTCCCCTAGACCCCTACCCCAAGCTTTGTAAGAGAATCATATATGGCGTGCCAGGAGACTCTATGGAATGCTTTCTCAGCATCCAACGAGAGTATCTAATTACAAATTTTTAACTGCATCTAGCCCAGGAAATACTTTGTGCCTAGTACCAGTGTCTGCTAGTCAGCGGGTTATCCCGGCTGTTAAGCAAGCTACACCACCTGTAGTTTAGACACTTAATTTTTTCAAAGGAAATGCTTCGGGACCATGGGATACTCAGTGAAGAGCATCAGGAGGCACCCCAAGGCATAGGGGCTGGGACTGGCAGTAGGATTCCTTGCGTTGGACAGCCGAGCTCGATCCTTATAAAAGCTTTTTAACTGCAGCAGCTTTAGTGGACGCTACTGGAGCTGGAATTACGCGGCTGCTGGCATGAGACTTGCCCTCCAATAGATCCTTGTAAATGGATTTAAAGTGTATTCATTCAAATTAGAGAGACAATTTAAATTAAAAAGCTTAGAGCTGCCTCCACCACAGGGGGGCTCGCTCGACCCACCAGCGGACAGGCACCAGTATTGGGAGAGGGGGGCTGGCCATCAGGGTTCACCGCGGCTCTGGCACAAACCCGGCGACACGGAGGTGGCACCGGCAGGAGCGGACTGGCCGTGTCGGCTTCTCACTTTTTGGATTTTAGAAGGGCATGACATGCCTATATCTGTGTCTCCCCCTCCTTTTACTCCTCCACCTCTTTTATTTTCACATGACTATATGTACTTGTCACTTTTCCATGTGTTAGTTATGTCTTCTGAGCAGTTTGTCAGCTTTTGGACACCTTTGAAGGTGTTTTCTATGTGTTTCTATGTGTTTTTGTTTGCCTGCCATTGGTTTTAACGGTGTTCGAAGGTGGATGATGATGATGAGACTCTATTGCCAGAAAGTCAGGATGAGGACTAGGATGCGGAAGTGGATGACGAGGTGGTGGACGATGAAATCACTGACCCAACCTGGCAAGGTGACATGCAAAGCAAGGACAGCAGCACACAAGAGGAGGGAGGCATAGCAAAACAATAGGCAGGAACAAGCGGTGTGGTGGCCACAGACAGAAGGCAGGCTACCGTTCTCCGCAACACCAACATGACGGAAGTTGCCAGTACAACTGTTAGTTCTTCCCAAGTCTGGTTGTTTTTTAAAGGCTCTGCAGATAACCCCAAAAAGGCCATTTGCACCACCTGCCAGGCCAGCATCAGCAGGGGTAGAAAAACTAGCAGTCTGACCACCACCAGCATGGTCAGGCACATGACAGCAAAGCACCCGAATAAGTGGGCCAAACACCAGGATCCAGAAACACTGTCTGCGGATGACACCACTGCTTTTTCCGCTGTTGTGCGTGCACACCAATCCCCTGTCCCTGGCAAATGGAAAGATGCCTCCTACCCTGCACCTATCGTTGCACACTGTCAACTAGCGCAGCGTTCAGTTGTTCCTATCCCAGTCCTTGGAACGCAAGCGCAAATACGCAGCCAACGCCCCACAGGCCACAGTACTAAATTCACACATTTCACAAATGCTTGCACTTGAAAAGTTGCCTTTTAGGCTTGAGGAGACGGAAGTTTTCCGCAACCTGATGACGGCAGCCATCCCTCGTTACTCGGTCCACAGCCGCCACCATTTCTCCCAGTGTGCCGTCCCCGCATTACACAAGCACGTGTCCCAGAACATTAGCCGTGCCCTCAACAACTCAGTTACTGGGAAGGTCCACCTAACCACGGACCCATTGATAAATGCTTATGGGCAGGGACAGTACATCACTCGGATAGTACATTGGGTTAATATAGTGGAAGCCGGGACCCAGTCAGACCATGGGATGGAACACGTCCTTCCGGCCCTGGGTCAATCAGGTTTGCCCCCACATTCTACAGCTCCTGCATCTCCTCCTCCTCTTCAGCCTCCATCTCCAAAATGCCTACAGAATTCAGAAGCTGGAAGCACTGCAGCACTTCCTCGGCCAAGCGGCAACAGGCTATGCTGGAGCTAATATGGTTAGGTGACAAACTGCACACCACTGAAGAGTTCTGGACAGCTCTTAAAGATCAGACAGATCTGTGGCTGACACCGTTAAACCTACAGCCAGGCATGGTCGTGTATGACAATGGCTGGAACCTGGTGGAGGCTCTGAAGTGAGGTGGCCTCACACATGTACCATGACTGGCCCATTTGTTTAACCTCGTGGTTAAGCAGTTTTTCAAAACCTACCCAGATCTGCTTTATCAGCTTGTCAAAGTACGCCGCATGTGTGCCCATTTTTGAAAGTCAGCTCCAGTTTCCACTGCCTTTGCCGTGATTCAACAGCTTTTGCAGCTTCCAGCTCACCGACTGGTGTCCAGTGTCCCCATGAGTTGGAACTTAACCTTGCATATGTTGGTAAGGATTTGTGAGCAGCATAGGGCATTTGTTCAGTACCAGCTTCAAAATGTCCATCGGTCTTCAGGTCAGCCTCCACACATAAGAGTTGAGGAGTGGGCAAGGATGTCAGACATCTGTGCCATCCTCCAAAACTTTGCGGACTCCACCAAGATGGTGAGTGTAACAGGTCTGGGAGGCGGAACCTCTGAGCAACTATACAAGGGGGCGGTCCTTGTAAGGAAGCGGGTGGCTCCCAGGGAAGACGGGCAGGTAGTCACGGCAAGTGACAGGGACAGTCTCTGGGTAAAAGGGCAGGTAGTCACGGCAAGTGACAGGGACAGACTCTGGGTAGAAGGGCAGGTAGTCACGGCAAGTGACAGGGACAGTCTCTGGGTAGAAGGACGGGTACTCACGGCAAGTGACAGGGACAGTCTCTGGGTAGAAGGACAGCAGGCAGGTGACTGGTGAGCGCTCCCAGGTGAGCGGGCGAGTGTCTCTGGACAGGCAGGTGGTCACGGCAAGTGACGGCAGAGACTCCAGGTAGGCTAGCAGGCAGGTAGCAGGTGTGCGCTCCCAGGTGAGCAGGCAAGAGTCTCTGGACAGGCAGGTGGTCACGGCAAGTGACGGCGGAGCCTCCAGGTAGGCTAGCAGGCAGGTAGCAGATGAGCGCTCCCAGGTGAGCAGACAAGAGTCTCTGGACAGGCAGGTGGTCACGGCAAGTGACGGCGGAGCCTCCAGGCAGGCTAGCAGGCAGGTAGCAGATGAGCGCTCCCAGGTGAGCGGGCAGGCTGGTCCATAGACAGACTGACAGGTGTAGGAAGGCAGACCGTCGGATCGCAGGCTTGAAAGCAGGTAAACGGATATCAGGCAGGTATCAAGCAGGAATCTGACAGGTGACTGGCAGGTAACTGGTAACGGGACCTGAGGGCTGAAGCAGAGTGAAGGCTTTGCAACAACATTGCTCGGGCACCTCCATTTTGGAGGAGGTGCCTTATATATGGTGAGGTCCTCTGGCCATTGGCCGGGGACTCTTTAGGACGGCGCGCACGGCCCCTTTAAGAGAGGGGGAGCGCGCGCGCGCGCGCCCTAAGCACAGTGGCAGGGAAGCAGCGCGCGCTGCCAGCAGAGCGGGAGGAGGATGCCGGGCACGGAGTGGAGAGGTGAGGGGAACAGCGTCCCTGCTTAGCAGGAGGCAGGGACGCCGACGCTACAGTACCCCCCCCTTTAGGCCCCCCCTTTTTTAGGCCAGACAGAAATTTATCAAGGATGAGAGGGGCATGGATGTTCTCCCGGGGCTCCCACGTTCTCTCCTCAGGACCAAACCCCTTCCAATCTACCAGAAAAAAGGTTTTTCCTCTTATCCTTTTGGTGGCCAGAATGTTCTCTACCTCAAACTCGTTTTCAGCGGAAACCGGAGCAGGAGGCGTACCTGTAGACTGGGAAAAAGAGTTAAGTACCACGGGTTTGAGGAGAGATACATGGAAGGAGTTAGGGATCCGCAAGTTGGCCGGGAGTTTCAATTTATAGGCCACTGGGTTGATTTGTTTGATAACTTCTAGTGGGCCGATGAACCGAGGCCCTAACTTGTAGGAAGGAATCTTGAGCCGGACATACTTGGACGAGAGCCAGACTTTATCTCCAGGACGGAATTGTGGAGGATCCAGGCGTTTTTAGTCAGCGTGTTTCTTCATCCGCTCGGACGACTGAAGGAGTGCGGATCGGGTACTCTCCCAAATGGAGGAAAATTTGCAAACGAGAGATTCCGCAGCCGGATTGTCCACCGAGGTGGAGACGGGAAATGGGATCCAAGGATGCTGACCGAAGACTACAAAAAACGGGGATCTGGAGGAAGATTCGCTCTCGTGATTATTGTAAGAGAATTCGGCCCATGGCAGGAGATCCACCCAGTCTGAATGGTGGGCATTAACGTAGTGCCGGAGGTAACTGGTCAGGATCTGATTGATCCGCTCCACCTGACCATTGGACTGTGGGTGGTATGCGGAGGAGAAGTCCAGGGTGACGTCTAGCAGCTTACATGTTGCTCTTCAGAAGCGTGAGGTGAACTGAACCCCACGATCCGACACGATGTGGAGGGGCAGGCCATGGAGACGGAAGATGTGGCGGATAAAGTCTTTAGCCAGCTCGGGTGCAGACGGGAGGCCTGGCAGGGGAATGAAATGAGCCATTTTGGAAAAGCGGTCAGCGACCACCCAAATAACTGTACAACCGGCAGAAACAGGGAGATCTGTTATGAAGTCCATAGCTATATGCTGCCAGGGGGCATCAGGTACTGGAAGAGGAAGGAGGCGCAGGACACACAGGCAGAAACAAAGTCTATTACGTCCTTGTGCAGGGTAGGCCACCAGTAGTGCCGGGTGATAAGCTGGAGGGTCTTTTTCTGACCGGCATGGCCAGCAAGCTTAGACGAGTGACCCCAGTGTAGGATCTTCTCCCGATCAGGTACCGTTACGAACGTCTTACCGGGAGGGAGACGATTTAGACTCACGGGGGCCACCTGCATTACTCTGGCGGGATCGATGATGTGTTTAGGTTCCTCCTCAAGATCAGACACCAGGAAGGATCGGGACAAGGCATCAACTTTGATGTTTTTGTCAGCCGGGCGAAAATGAAGAACAAAATCAAAGCGAGCAAAAAACAAGGACCACCGGGCTTGGCGCGGGTTAAGTCTCTGGGCACTCTGGAGGTAAGCCAAGTTCTTGTGGTCCGTGTAAATTATTACTGGGTGTAGAGCCCCCTCGAGCAGGTAACGCCACTCCTCCAATGCCAGCTTAATGGCCAATAATTCTCGGTCTCCTATAGAATAGTTGCGCTCGGAATAGGAGAAGAGTTTGGAGAAGAAGCCGCAAGTTACCATTCTCCCGGAAGATGATTTTTGGGTAAGTACCGCTCCGGCTCCAGAGGAGGAGGCATCAACTTCCAGGAAGAATTGCTTGTTGCCGTCCGGGCGATGCAGCACCGGGGCGGAAGAGAAAGCCTGTTTTAAGGAAAGATAGGCTTCCTCAGCTTCGGGCGGCCATTCTCTGGGATTAGTGCCCTTACGGGTGAGCGCAGAGATTGGGGCAGTCCGGGAAGAGAAGTGCGGTATGAAGAGGCGGTAGTAGTTGGCGAAGCCCAGGAACCGCTGAATAGCCTTCAACCCCTCTGGTCGAGGCCACTTCTCGATGACAGACAGTTTCTCAGGATCCATTCGTAGGCCGGTCTGAGAAATTATGTAGCCCAAAAACGGAAGCGAGGTCTGCTCAAAGAGGCACTTCTCATATTTAGCGTAGAGGTGGTTCTGCCTGAGCCTGAGCAGAAGTTTACGAACATCCCTCCGGTGTGTGGGGAGATCCGGAGAGAAGACCAAGATGTCGTCCAGGTACACCACTACGCAGGAGTAGAGAAGGTCCCGGAAGATGTCATTGACCAACTCTTGAAAGACGGCGGGAGCGTTACAGAGACCGAAGGGCATTACCAGTTATTCATAGTGGCCGTCCCGTGTGTTGAATGCCGTCTTCCATTCATCCCCCTGACGGATATGGACCAGGTTATACTCCCCACGGAGGTCCAGCTTGGTGAAGATTCTAGCCCCCCTCAGACGGTCAAGTAATTCCGGAATGAGCGGAAGGGGGTATTTATTCTTCACCGTGATCTGGTTATGGCCTCTATAGTCTATACAGGGACGGAGTGAGCCATCCTTCTTTTTGACGAAGAAGAAGCCTGCTCCCGCCGGGGAAGTAGATTTCCGGATGAATCCCCGGGCCAGATTCTCCTCAATATATTCTGACATGGATCGGGTCTCAGCAGCGGACAAAGGGTAAATGCGCCCACGGGGAGGAGTAGCGCCGGGCATCAGGTCGATTGGGCAGTCGTATGGTCTATGAGGGGGTAATGTCTCTGCCTCCTTTTTATTAAAGACGTCCGCATACGACCAATAAGGAGCTGGAAGACCAGGTAGATTGGCTGGAGTAGGAGAAGGACGGACAGGATGGACAGGAACTAAACAAGTCTTATGGCAGTCCTGTCCCCAGCGAAGGACTTCTCCGGTCTGCCAATCAAGCACGGGTGCATGTTTCTGAAGCCAAGGTAGGCCTAGCAATAGAGCGTGAGAGAGTCCAGGCAGAACATGAAAGAAGATGCTCTCAGAGTGCAGCATTCCCACCTGCAGGGTTATGGATTCGGTGATGAGTTGGATGGGATGTGGTAAGAGGCCCCCATCCACGGCAGCGACTGATAAGGGTACGGCTAGAGGTTTGGTGGGAATGCGGTATTTCTCTACCAGAGACTGAGAAATGAGATTTCCGGCAGCTCCAGAGTCAAGTTGGGCTAGTTCAAAATAACATTTCTCCCCGCAGATGATAGAGACCGACAGCAACAGGGATGGAGAGGGTTTACTCTTGTCTAGGACGACCTCTCTGAGCGATCCTAGACACAGGCGTTTCCCGACCTCTCCGGGCAGGAACGGATCCGGTGCTCCTTACTGCCACAGTAGAAGCAGCTCCCCTCGGCACGGCGTAACTCTTGGCGGGTTTTGACCATCTTGGTCTGGTCGACCTGCATAGGCTCGGGTGAGTGCGCCTGGGGAGTAGCAGGAGAAGGGACAGGTTTCTGAAAGGTAGGGGCTAGACGTGGAAACCTCCTCTCACGGGTGACCTCTTTGGCGCGTTCCTGGAACCGGATGTCAATCCGGGTGGCAAGAGTTATTAAGTCGTCGAGAGTGGTAGGTATGTCCCAACCGGCGAGTTCATCTTTAATACGGCCGGACAGACCCTCCCAAAAGACAGACACCAGGGCGTCGTTATCCCAGGCCAGCTCCGAAGCAAGGGTACGGAACCGTATGGCATATTGGCCCACGGTGAGATTTCCTTGATGGAGACGTAGCAGAGATGATGCGGATGAGGTCTTCCGTCCGGGTTCGTCGAAGACTTTCCGGAAAGCCGTGAGAAAGGCTGGTAGGTTGGACACCAGGGGGTCTCCTCTCCCCCATAGAGGATTTAGCCAAGCCAGTGCCTCCCCCGTGAGATGGGACATGATGAAGGCTACTTTGGCCCGGTCGGAGATAAACTGGTGGGACAGGAGTTCAAAATGCAGGGTGCATTGGTTTATGAAGTCCCGAGCTTGAGCGGGGTCGCCTCCGAAGCGAGGAGGTGCAGAAAGCCGGGGTCCGGGGCAGGATGCCATGGTATTGGTGGGCAGCGGCGCTGCCGGGCTGCGAGTCATGACACTAGCGGTGGTTGCTGGTGGAGCAGTCAGAGTGTCCAGGCGAGAGTTGACATTCCGCAGATGACTCAGGATGGACTCCTGTTGGGACCTCTGATGGGACAGTTCATGACATAGGTCCGAGAGTGAGGGAGCTTGGGTGCCACCGGGTTCCATGGCCCGAGCAAACTGTAACGGGTCTGGGAGGCGGAACCTCTGAGCAACTATACAAGGAGGCGGTGCTTGTAAGGAAGCGGGTGGCTCCCAGGGAAGACGGGCAGGTAGTCACGGCAAGTGACAGGGACAGTCTCTGGGTAAAAGGGCAGGTAGTTACAGCAAGTGACAGGGACAGTCTCTGGGTAGAAGGGCAGGTAGTCACGGCAAGTGACAGGGACAGTCTCTGGGTAGAAGGAAGGGTACTCATGGCAAGTGACAGGGACAGCCTCTGGGTAGAAGGACAGCAGGCAGGTGACTGGTGAGCGCTCCCAGGTGAGCGGGCGAGAGTCTCTGGACAGGCAGGTGGTCACGGCAAGTGACGGCAGAGCCTCCAGGTAGGCTAGCAGGCAGGTAGCAGGTGTGCGCTCCCAGGTGAGCAGGCAAGAGTCTCTGGACAGGCAGGTGGTCAGGGCAAGTGACAGCGGAGCCTCCAGGTAGGCTAGCAGGCAGGTAGCAGATGAGTGCTCCCAGGTGAGCAGACAAGAGTCTCTGGACGGGCAGGTGGTCACGGCAAGTGACGGCGGAGCCTCCAGGCAGGCTAGCAGGCAGGTAGCAGATGAGCGCTCCCAGGTGAGCGGGCAGGCTGGTCCATAGACAGACTGACAGGTGTAGGAAGGCAGACCGTCGGACCGCAGGCTTGAAAGCAGGTAAACGGATATCAGGCAGGTATCAAGCAGGAATCTGACAGGTGACTGGCAGGTAACTGGTAACGGGACCTGAGGGCTGAAGCAGAATGAAGGCTTTGCAACAACATTGCTCGGGCACCTCCATTTTGGAGGAGGTGCCTTATATATGGTGAGGTCCTGCGGCCATTGGCCGGGGACTCTTTAGGACGGCGCGCGCGGCCCCTTTAAGAGAGGGGGAGCGCGCGCACGCGTGCCCTAAGCACAGTGGCAGGGAAGCAGCGCGCGCTGCCAGCAGAGCGGGAGGAGGACGCCGGGCACGGAGTGGAGAGGTGAGGGGAACAGCGTCCCTGCCTAGCAGGAGGCAGGGACGCCGACGCTACAGTGAGCAGTTATGACGCCATAATTAGCGTTAAAATCCCTCTTCTCTGTCTTCTGAAATGATCGCTGCTCACAATTAAAGAGTAGTCATTGCAGGAGGAGCACGATGAGATGGAGCAAGGAACTAAACATGGTGATTCCACACAGCCCAGTTTCATCTCATCCCAACGTGGATTGGGTGACAATGAGGAAGAGGAGGAGGAGGAAGAACAGGAGCTAGTTTCCTGTGCTATAGACGATACTACCTGCACAACTGTCATACCGTCTGTTCAGCGTGGATGGCCTGAGTACAGGGAGAAGATTGAGGAGGAGGAGGAGGAGGAGAGCTTGGTTAGTCATCCTCTTGTTTAGGACACGGAAGTCTTGCCTCCTTGCAGTCTGGCACACATGGCTGAGTTTATGTTACGCTGCCTTTCCCATGACCCTCGCATTCTCTAAATTTTAGGTGACAGTCACTACTGGTTGGTGACACGTCTAGACCCACACTGCAAGGAGAACTTTCTATTTCTTATTCCCGCGGCAGACAGGTCTACTAAAATGAGTGAGTACTTAAAGGCCCTTGTTGTGCAATTATTAAAATAATTCCATCTGAAAACTCTGGCGGCAGTGGTCGCACTTCCTTGGATAACCAAGGAGTACAGGCGGTAGAGACACGAATATGATCCAGCAGAGGCAGGGGAACACTGTCAAGGTTCTGGGACAGTTTTCTCAGACCCATCCATCGCACAGGCCCTGATTCATGGGGTAGTCTCACAAGGATGGATAATTTTATGAAGATGCTTAAGGAGTACCTTGCCAACCGTACCAACATCCTCCATGATTCCTCTGTGCCTTATAATTATTGAGTATCCCAGATGGACATGTGGCATGGACTGGCTCTCTACACCTTGGAAGTCCTTGCCTGCCCTGCCGCTAGGGTTTTGTCAGAGCAGGTTTTTACTGCCGCCGGGGGAATTATAACTGATAGGTGCATCCTCCTATCAACTGATGATGCTCTGAATCTTATAAAAATGAACAAGGGCTGGATTGGCCAGACTACTCAACACCGCCGAATGATAGCAGCGTAACATAAACTCAAATCCAGTGTCTTTTTTTCAGAGGTCTATTCCCATGCACCACTTCACACCCAGACATGGGTATACACTTCCTGATTTTGTCTATTTGCTGTTTTTCTCCTCCTTCTCCTCATTCTCATCCTCCACCACCATATCACCACCATATCTACTATATCACCATGTCTACGTCTCTTGTAAGTGGCATTGGAGTGTCTCCAAATTTTTGGCCGCCCTTGCATTCACTGCATAGGCAATAACAGTGTGGGAGACCCACTTCCTAATAATGGGAACATTTTTTTCATGAAGCCCTCTTCTACGTCTCTAGCAAGAGGCATTGGAATACGTCCAAATTTTTGGCAGCTGTTGCATTCACTGCATATCCAAGAGTAATATGGGAGACCCCCTCCTTTATAATGGGAACATTGTTAGAACTCTCCTGTTAGGTTTTATCTATCTTGCTGGTCACATGACCTTTTTTGCCTATTTAATCCTGCTCCGCCCTCCTTACCTGGCTGGACTTCATTGTAATTTCTACTCTTGAGCTAGCTTGGTGCTCTGTTGCCTTTCTTAGTGAGTTTTGCTGGGTCTTCGGACCTCTATGTTCTATGTTATTTGTTTGTCTTATTTCTGCTTCAATTTCTGCTAGGAGGTGTCCATCTTTCTCCCAGTCCCTAGTTCTTGTAGGGATCCCTCCCTCTCATCTATAGGTCTTCGTTCAGACTAGCTGAGGACTTTAGCGGGTCTGATCGCAGGATCAGGTTCCTCGTTACATCGTAGGGATCCAGCATAGTTCTATTGTAGGGACAGATCTCCTGTCTTTCCTTAGTGCTTGTAGCAGATCATAACAAACATGTTGTTACAGAGGCACACCTCTATGTGTCTTCAAATTGGTATTGGGGTATTTCCTGAAATTTAGGCAGCCGTTGTACTCACTGCATACCCTATAACTGGATAGTAGAATCACTCCTTTCTAATGGGAACATGTTGTTACCCAGGCTCACCTCTATGTGTATTCAAATTGGTATTGGGGTATTTCCCAAATTTAGGCAGCCGTTGTACTCACTACATATGCAATAACTATATAGCAGAACTGCTCCTTTCTAACGGGAACATGTTGTTACAGAAGCTCACCTCTATGTGTCTTTAAATTGGTATTGGGGTTTTTCCCAAATTTAGGCAGCCCTTGCAGTCACTGCATGGGTATTACCAGTATAAACGACCCACTCCTTTAGAATGGGAATATTTTTTTTACTGACACCCTCCACTATGTCTCTTCAAAGAGGTATTGGGTGCATCCAAATTTTTGGCAGCCTTTGCAGTCGCTGCATATGCAATAATAGTATAGGAGACCCACTTTTAGTAATGGGAACAACAAAGCATAGCCGGCTGATGGCTCTTTAACAATAGTGAGGGTCGACTGCTGGCCCTTTAAGAATAATAAGGGCCACCTGATGGCCCTATAAAAATAGGATTTGTGACCTTTAGAGTCCCTCCTTCATAAATGAAACAGGATGTGTCTGATCATGTCTCGTACACTTCATTGGAATATAAAGAAGTAAATTGTTAAAATGACATTTAACGGTAAATGTATTTTTCTCCATTGAAAGCAATGCAGAATTGCAAAAACTTATCAAAAACGCTATGTGTAAACATAGCCCAAGTTGTGGAGGATCATTTTTGTTTTTGGTTATTTATTTTACCACTTTATTCCTCCTAGAAAATCTATATGCATCTAGAGGCTTTGAGTGGAGGCTCAGTTGTAGATGTGAGCCAAGCTATAGATCTAAAAATGAAGCCTTTCACCATGCTTGACATGCCTGTTTACTTGTATTTTTTATGAAATGATAATTCTGGACAATCTGTTCTTATGATTCATTAATAAACTATTCCTTTGTTATTTCTCCTGAATATTTGTACATAAATTGACAACTGGATTCCACTATTTATTTTGTTAAATAAGCATGTCCCTTAACAATATGATATTGGCAGCACTTATTGGAGCAAGAGGAAAAGTCCTGGATGGCAGATGTGTGTCACCGAGGTGGCTGGCCTCGGTAATGTAATCCCGAAACTGATAGCTCCAGCAATGGTAGGTTGCTAAGAAGGCTTTTATTGGGACCGGATTTTGGGTCTTTGATTTGGTAGCGACCAAAAGAATCTGGGCTGGAAAGGTGGCTCCAATACCTCCAGTCTTTCCAGGTCTTGCAAAAGGCAGCTGAAGTTTCTCAGGTGTGTCTAACGTGTGGGAGCTGCAGTGTGTTCATTATTGCTCGTTAAACTGAGAGACAAGGAGTGCCTGGATAGCTGCACAGGTGAGACCATTGTATGTCTTTAGCCTAGCCAGAGAAGGGACTGTTTTCTTCCTGCGTTGTTATTCGATTAAGCCAATGAAAGGCTATTTTGCTTTCACGTGAACTTTGTTAATAGCTTATGATGGATAAATAAACCTAACACTGTCTTACACCAGAACCAAGTGCCGTTTTGTACCAAAACTATTACCAACATGCTTGATTCCCTACATCGTATTAATGGTCCGACTGTGATCAGGCAAAACGTTGGATTGCACTCGGACTACTATTAGTCTAAGGGGCCATGCCCAGGTCCAAATTTTTTCTCAGATAATATCTGTCTGAGGAAAAAATCGCTGCTTGCCCAGTTTTGATCCGATGTTCAATTGCACTCAGCCATGCAAGTCAATGAGACCGTGGAAACCATCAGACTGCACTTGGATGACATCTGAATGCACTCCGATACCACGGACTGACACAATGGAGAATATGGAGGAATTTTTTTCTTTATTTTTTCCTCATTCAAGAGAATTGTAGCACACTGTGATCACACTCTGATCAAACTCTCATCAGAGTTTAATCAGAGTATCATTTGCATAATCAGCTCAATGTCTTGGGTGAGAAGAGAATCTACGGTTGTCTACACCTACCTTTAGACTGTATATAGACACATCCCAACTGCCAATATATTTTTAGGAGGATTAACAAAGGAACAACTATGCTCTAGAACAGGGGCGGACACTGACAGCTTGGAGCCCCTGTTCAAGAAATGTGTCTGGGCCCCCCTCCTTTTATGGCGACAAAGCTAAAGATATATATATAGGTACATATATATATATATATATATATATATATATATATATATATCTTACATAGTCTCCTTTAATATATATATTGCTGTATCTTATTACACAGTGCCCGCTCATGTTATATACAGCACCGTCCCTTACATATTGGATAACATAGCACCCTGTCTTTATTACATAGCTTCATCTCTTGTTAGATATTTAATGCAATGACGGCTGATGGAGCAAACAAAAGCTTCTTTTCTGATGGAGGAGCTGATGGACTGTTCTGATCACTGGCTGCTCCATCAGCAGTCATTTTATGTGTTGGGCTGACTGCAGCACTACAAGTCAAAAAACAACCAGCGAATGTACTGAGCAGGAGAGGCTGATTGAGCATCCTAGAGGCTACAGTTAAGCACAAAGGCAGCAGTAAAGTATATAGTTAAACTCAATAACATAGTTTAACACAAGAGCATAGTTTGGTGTTCCTTTCTAACTTCTATTTTTTTTCTGCTTTTACCTGTATTGATTATCCCCATTAATATGTGCTCCATGGACAATGCTAGCAGGTGTGCGTCTTGTGAGATGTATGCATGCCTTGAACAGCCTTTTGAGGGTGAATATATTGGCGTTCGATGTCAGCGAGTTACATGTTTGGAAGCTCAGATACTGGATCTAAATATGCAGCTAGCAACACTCAGGAGCATTGCAAACCTGGAGAGGAATTTAAAGCTTACTGAGCATGCACTGGCTGGAGCCATTAAGGTTACAAGTAAGCTGAGCAGCAGTACTCAATGTCAAGCAGCTGCCGCAAAAAGCAATCAAGATTTACGGATATATAAAAAGAGAAATAAAATCTTGTGATCCCAACGTATTATTACCCCTTTATAAATCAGTGGTAAGGCCACATATAGAAAATGGAATCCAGTTTTGGGCTCCACATTTTAAAAAAGATATTCAGAAGTTAGTCAGTTCAATGGTGGGCAACTAGAATATTACAAGGGATGGAAGGCCTCTCATATGATGAGAGGTTGAAAAAGTTGAGCTGGTTTAGCTTAGAAAAACGACGACTCAGAGGGGATCTCATTTACATGTATAAATATGTGTGTGGTCAGTACAAAGGTTTAGCCCATGACTTATTCCTTCCAAAGACCATACTAAGAACCAGGGGGCACTCATTATGGGTGGAAGAGAGGTGATTCCAGCACCTAAACAGGAAAGGGTTCTTTAGAGTCAGAGCAGTCAGGCTGTAGAATGCCGACCACAAGAGGAAGTAATAACAGATACTATAACAGCGTTCAAAAAAGGGCTGGATGATTTTCTCGATACACATAACATTGTGGGCTACAGTGAAATTAGACAAAATGTTACACCTATAGTAGTAATACTTTTGATCCAGGGTTCTTGTACTGATCGCCTTTCTTGGGGTCAAGAAGGAATTTTTCCCCGTGATGCAAATTGGCTGAATGTATCCTGGGGTTATTGCCATCTTCTGGATCAACAGATTTAGGTACAGGGATTTAAGTAATCCCATAACAGTAATACAAAACTAAACAAATTAAAAAACTATAAACTGGTTTATTTATAATTGTAATAGTGCAGTAATAATAAAAATGAAAAGGGTAATCCATTTGTGAGGTCTAGTTCCAGTAAGTTAGTGTAATGTTTGTATGGGAAGTACAATTGGGGGAGAGAGGATGAACTTAATGGACCTACATCTTTATTTTATGTCTAACAACTATGTAAAGGTAGGGGCCACTGTGACTAACAAGAATACTCTATGTAAGGGACAGCAAAGTGCATAACAACAGAGGAAGCTATATAATAAGAGACGGCACCATATATAATTAGAGAGGATGGTACATAATGAGGGACGGTGTTCAATATAAATAGAAATGTAAATGTTCGTTTGTTCAAATTTAAATCTCCGAAAGTTCTTCACCAATTGCTTTGAAATTTTGACACAACATTGCATTAGAATACACATTTTTATATACAGTATAGACCAAAATTTTGGACACACCTTCTCATTTAAAGATTTTTCTGTATTTTCATGACTATGAAAATTGTACATTCACACTGAAGGCATCAAAACTATGAATTAACACATGTGGAATTATATACTTCACAAAAAAGTGTGAAACAACTGAAAATATGTCTTATATTCTAGGTTCTTCAAAGTAGCCACCTTTTGCTTTGATGATTGCTTTGCACACTCTTGGCATTCTCTTGATGAGCTTCAAGAGGTAGTCACCAGAAACGGTCTTCCAAAAATCTTGAGGGAGTTCCCAGAGATGCTTAGCACTTGTTGGCCCTTTTGCCTTCACTCTGCGGTCCAGCTCATCCCAAACCATCTCGATTGGGTTCAGGTCTGGTGACTGTGGAGGCCAGGTCATCTGGTGTAGCACCCCATCACTCTACTTCTTGGTCAAATAGCCCTTACACAGCCTGGAGGTGTGTTTGGGGTCATTGTCCTGTTGAAAAATAAATGATGGTCCAACGAAACGCAAACCGGATGGAATAGCATGCCGCTGCAAGATTCTGTGGTAGCCATGCTGGTTCAGTATGCATTAAATTTTGAATAAATCCCCAGCAGTGTCACCAGCAAAGCACCCCTACACCATCACATCTCCACCTCCATGCTTCACGGTGCGAACCAGGCATGTAGAGTCTATCCGTTCACCTTTTCTGCGTCGCACAAAGACACGGTGGTTGGAACCAAAGATCTCAAATTTGGACTCATCAGAACATAGCACAGATTTCCACTGGTCTAATGTCCATTCCTTGTGTACTTTAGTCCAAACAAGTCTCTTCTGCTTGTTGCCTGTCCTTACCAGTGTTTTCCTAGCACCTATTTTACCATGAAGGCCTGCTGCACAAAGTCTCCTCTTAACAGTTGTTGAAGAGATGTGTCTGCTGCTAGAACTCTGTATGGCATTGACCTGGTCTCTAATCTGAGCTGCTGTTAACCTGCGATTTCTGAGGCTGGTGACTCGGATAAACTTACCCTCAGAAGCAGAGGTGACTGTTGGTCTTCCTTTCCTGGGGCGGTCCTCATGTGAGCCAGTTTCTTTGTAGCGCTTGATGGTTTTTGCAACTGCACTTGGGGACACTTTCAAAGTTTTCCCAATTCTTCATACTGACAGACCTTCATTTCTTAAAGTAATGATGGTCACTCGTTTTTCTTTACTTAGCTGCTTTTTTCTTGCCATAATACAAATTCTAACAGTCTATTCAGTAGGACTATCAGCTGTGTATCTACCAGACTTCTGCACAACACAACTGATGGTCCCAACCCCATTTATAAGGCAAGAAATTCCACTTATTAAACCTGACAGGGCACACCTGTGAAGTGAAAAACATTTCCAGTGACTACCTCTTGAAGCTCATCAAGAGAATGCCAAGAGTGTGCAAAGCAGTCATCAAAGCAAAAGGTGGCCACTTTGAAGAACCTAAAATATAAGACATATTTTCAGTTGTTTCACACTTTTTTGTTAAGTATATAATTCCACATGTGTTAATTCATAGTTTTGATGCCTTCAGTGTGAATGTACAATTTTCATAGTCATGAAAATACAAAAAAATCTTTAAATGAGAAGGTGTGTCCAAACTTTTCATCTGTACTGTACCTACAATGTTTTTATATACCAGCTTTTGGACGTAAAAGCAACAGCGAGAGGGGGGTGTTACGAGCTCAGTCCAAGGCTGACTCTACCCGGCCGCCCGGCATTCTTCCCCCTTTAGTGACATCTCATTCATAAACCTTTCTCCCTCTCCTTCATTTGTCCCAGCTGCTGCCTGTGCTCTGCCCCTTTTGTGTCCCCCATGGTGGTTGGAGGGAAGGGGAATGGCGAGGTCATCTGTTCAAAGGGGAAAGACGCTGCTGCTCATCACCACCACCGCCTGAGATGCGGCCACCTCTGCTCTCCGGTAGATGAGTTTTATTTCTGACTGCGCAACAACAAGTGGGGGAGGGAGGGAAGGAGAGAGGGATGCTGCATGGAGAGGCGCAGGCTGTGGCATCAACTATGGGTGCTTAGCTGGGCCTGAACCTCACAGCAGTGGGCGGATAGCGAGCTAGTGCAAATCCCGTTGTGCCACTGGCAGGAGCGGAGCTGTTATCTGGCTGGTACCGGCCCGGGACATGTCAGGCAGATCACCCCATCCTCCTCTGCCACCTGTCTTCATCTCTATGTCCCCTCCTGTCACATTCCCTCTTTACTAGGGAATTGCATAACTAGCAATCCCTGACATGAAATTCAATTGGCGTTTGCAATCACCATCAACAAAGCTCAGGGCCAATCTTTAGAATTGTGCGGTTTAAATCTAGACACGGATTGCTTCTCACATGGCAAATTATATGTTGCGTGTTCTAGAGATGGCAAACCAGACAATCTCTAGATCTACACAGACAATGGAACAACAAAAAATATTGTATACCCACAAGCATTGTGAAATTAAATATTTTACAAACTTGCATTTTCTCTTTTCTTTTTTTTCCATTTAACCACACTGAGCTACAGCAACGCATGGCCGGGTACAGCTAGTACATAATAAAAGATGAAACTGTGTAACTAAGGATGGCTCTATAGATGATAAGTGAGTACACTATATACTAAGGGACTATGCTATACATAATAAGGCTACATTCCTGTATCCATTTGCAGTGTCAGTGTGCTGCTGTCACGGTGTAGGGGGAATGCTGGTGAGGAAATGGCAGATGCAGGCATGATGAGCAGGGAAAACTAGTCTGTCGATAGACTGGGAACCCTGAACAGCCCTGACCCAGAAGGTATCTCTGATGGTGAGAAGGTTCGTGTCTCCTCCCTAAGCCCTAACTCCTCCACAAGCCCTGCGCTAATCTTCCTCACCTCCCTCCACTGAAAATGGTACAGCAACTTCAAAGGAAAGGACTTCAGCAGCACAAACGAAAGGTCAGCACAGCATGGCCTCCAGGTATAAAGTGAAACTCTATCAGCAGCACTACCTGGTGGAATGAGAGGCTACTTAAAGGCTTGGGGGAGGAGACTCATACATTAACTTACATCCACCAGGACACAGCAATAGAACTGGCATTAACTCATGCATTACTAGAGGAAATAACACAGTTAAAGTTACAGCGACATCTAGAATAGACTGCAGATACTCAGCGCTAGACAGCGTGTGACAGTACCCCCTCTTTTAAGACAGGCCTCCGGACTCAAAACCAGACACGTGCGGAAAAGGTCCACATCTTCTGAGTGACGAGATATGAAAAACGTTGCGGGTTTCCAACACTGGGGGTAGTTCGAGTTGGTATAACACAGGGTTATAAATGGCTGATATCCTAAATGGACCAATAACCCCGGAGCTAGGACCCCCAGCAGCACGCCTCCACCTGACGTGCTTGGACAACACCCACACATATTCGTTCACTCTCAGGTCTGGACCTGCACATTTATTTCCACATCTGCGGTTACAGTCAAAGGGCACACACTCAGAACGGCAAACAGCAGCAGTGTCCCCCCGGGGCCCAGTGCTCAATCCCCTGGAGAGTGCAGTAGGAAGCTCCATCCCTCCCTGACCCCTCCTTCTGGAACGACGCCTAGACCCACCATTAATCTGAGGTGCAGTCCGGACTCCACCCCCTATCCAGGCTCACTCCCAATCACTTCTGGTAGTGGGGTAGGAGTTGATGCAACCAGTACGGTAGAAATAGATGTAACTAGGCAATTTCTCATACAGAAAATCCTCCAACTTACAAATTTTCTGGCCATCCAGTCAAGCACCGGGTTGTGTTTCTCCAGACAGGGAAGGCCCAATACAATGGGAGTGGGCAGGTTCTCCAAGAGGTGACAGGACAGGACCTCCTGGTGGAGAGTTCCTGTTCTCAGGTTCACATTACGCACCACTTTGGAGAGGATCTTCAGGCTGAGAGGAACTTAGTCGATCGAAGTGTTGGGAATGGGTCTCACTAAAGCACTGCTGGCGAGACCATGAACCCAAGCAAAACGAGACTCCATCAAATTGACACCCGCTCCGCTATCGACTAGTACTGGTACAGTCTCAGTTTTACCACCCACCACAACCTCGGCAGATAGTGTGAATGGAGACCTAGCGAGGAAGGAAATATAAACCTTCTGGTCGTCTCCTCCTGAACGACCCCAAGTAGGCTGCTTCTGAGACAACGTAGTTGTCTTGGAGCGGACAAAACCTTAAGAAAATGGTCAGATTTTCCACAAAACAAAAGCTCCGTCCACTTGAGGAACAGTAGCCACAGGCGGTTTAACAAGAGAACCTACTACCCAAATTGCATGGGTTCATCGGGTATAGTCTCCTCAGCAGGGATAGGAACAGCAGACATAGTAGGTCTCGGTCTCTCCTTCAGGTGTCTGTTAACTCATATGGATAGAGACATCGTAGCCTCCAATGACTCAGGTGCAGTTTACTGAACCAGAGTGTCTTGCAGACTAGCTGACAAACCAAAGCTGAACTGACTCCTGAGGGCTGGGTAGTTCCACTTGGTGTCAGTGGCCCATCTCCAAAACTCCGAGCCATACTCCTCCACTGCCCATGCTCCCTGCTTGAGTTTGCGGAGATTAGACTCGGCAAAGGTCACCCTATCAGGTTCACCATACACCTGAGCCAGGACAGCAAAAAAACCATCCACTGACCGCAGCGATAGTGAGTGGGCCGGAAGGGAGAAGGGCCAGGTCTGGGGGTCCCCCTTAAGAAGAAAGACTATAATCCCCACTCGCTGTTCCTCACTTCTAGATTATCACTCCAAGTCACACAGTACAGATACAGAATAAAATTTACATCCAGGCACTTACTGCTGACATCTCATCTGATTAGAGTTGGTCTCTGCTGCTTCTTCTCCATCTGGTCAGACCTTTATGTCGACATCTCCCAGCCACGACTCGTATTTTCACGATGATCACCATAGCCCTAAAAATAACAAGGTCACATATATTGTGTAGCATCGGAGTCTCTGCCCCCTGCCAGGCACAGACGCCTTCCCCCCTACCGCCGCAGTCCTGCTACGGCATCTTCCGGCCTCCCTGCTGCTGCTGCTGGTGCATGCAGCTTCCCTGGCACTGTGCTTACGGCGCACACACACACGCTCCCTCCCTCTTAAAGGGGCTATGCGCGTCATCCTAAAGAGTCCCCAGCCAATGGCCGGAGGACTTTCTCTATAAAAGGCACTTCCTCCAATATGGAGGTGCCCGTGCAAGGTTGTTGCTCTGTTATACTTACTTTGCTTTAGCCCTCAGGTCCTCTGTAAGTTAGTCCTGTCCGCAAGTCTGTTCTTCAGTCCAGTCCGCCAGTCTGACTACTTTCCAGCCCGACAGTCTGCCTACAGTCAAGTCCGCCAGTCTGTCTATGGGCTCTGCCTGCCTGCTTACCTGGAAGCACTTGCCTGTTTCCTGCCGTGCCCACCCGCCTGCTTACCTGGAAGCACCTGCCTCTACCTGCCGTGCCAGCTTGCCTGCTTACCTGGAAGCACCTGCCAGTTACATGTTGAGCCCGCCAGCTTGCCTACCCAGAGCACCTGTCTGGCTATCAGCTGAATCAGCCTGCCTGACTACCTGGACCACCCGTCAGCCTGCCTGCCATGCTCTTCCGCTGTACCAGTTGGTTCCTGCCTTCTGACCCGTGGGAGTCACCTGCTCTCATACAAGGTCGGTCCCAGAGTGGCACCTGGTCCCTCTGCTCGGTTCCTCCCTGGTTCATGGAGTCGACTAAGCCGCCGTGCGACCTTGGTCAGGCCGAGTAGATGCTTAGTCATGCCCCTATGGTCCCTCCTTGCACCGCAGCACAGAGGTTCCACCACCCAGATCCATAACAGTTTGCATGGGCCATGGAACCCGGTGGCTCCCAGGCTCCTTCGCTTTCTGACCTGCACCAGGAGGTTTCTCATCAGAGATCCCAACAGAAAACTATCCTGACAAACCTGCGGTCTGTCAACTCCCGCCTGGACAAGCTGTCCATCCCACCTGTGTCTGTCTCGAGCCGAGCGGTACCCGCTCCAGTGGCGCCTCAGCCTACTAGTGTCATGGCATCCGACCCTGGTCCCCGGCTCTCTGTGCCCCCACGTTTTGGTGGTGGCCCCATCTTATGTCGGGGTTTTCTAAACCAGTGCCCGCTGCACTTTGAACTCCTGGCACATCAGTTTCCCTCCGACCGGGCCAAGGTGGCGTTCATTATGTCTCACCTCACCAAGGAAGCATTGGCATGGCTAAACCCTCTATGTGAGAGAGGGGACCCCTGTTGTCCGATCTTCCAACTTTCCTCACTGCCTTCCGGAAGGTCTTCGATGAGCCCGGACAAAAGACTTCTACTGCCTCCTCTCTTCTCTGTCTCAGCCAAGGGAGTCTCACCGTGGGCCAGTATGCTATACAGTTCCATACCCTCTCATCCGAGCTTGCCTGGAACAACGAGGCCCTGGTGTCCACCTTCTGGGAGGGTCTTTCCGGACAGATCAAGGATGAGCTAGCCGATCGTGACATTCCTTTCACCCTGGACGACCTGGTCTCACTAGCTACTCGGATTGACATCCGTTTCTCGGAACGAGTTAAGGAGACTACCCGGGAAAGAAGATTTCCTTGTTTCACTCCTGTATTCCAGAAACCTGCCTCCCAATCAGCACTTCCCCAGGCATGTTCGCCAGAACCCATGCAAATTGACCAGACTAAGATGGTCAAGTCTCGCCAAGAGACACGCTGAGCCGAGGGGAGCTGCTTCTACTATGGCAGTAAGGAGCATCTGATCCGTTCCTGTCCGATGAAGCCGGGAAACTCCAGTGTCTAGGACCGCTTGGAGAGGTCGTCCTAGGCAAGAGTAAATCCTCTCCGTCCTTGACTCTACCTGTTTCTATTTCCAGTGGTGAGACCTGCTTCTTTGAGACCGCCCACCTGGATTCTGGAGCCGCTGGGAATCTCATTTCTCAGGCCCTTGTGGCGTGGTATCAGATTCCTACCAAACATCTGGCCGAACCATTGACAGTCACTTCCGTGGATGGGAGATTCCTTCCAGAGACTATCTTGCTCGTCACAGAGCCAGTAACCCTTCAGGTGGAAATGCTGCACTCGGTGAGGCTCTCCTTTCATGTGCTATCTGGACTCTCTCATTCCCTATTGCTAGGTCTACCCTGGCTACAGAGACATAAACCCGTCCTGAATTGGCGATCTGGTGAGGTGCTCCGTTGGGGGCAGGATTGCCATGAGACCTGCCTGATTCCGGTTCGTCTGGCTCAACCTCCGTCTTCTCCGGCTAATCTACCTGGTCTGCCGGCACCCTACTGGTACTATGCGAACATCTTCGACAAGAAGGAAGGTGAGACACTACCACCTCATAGGCCGTATGATTGTCCAATCGACCTGGTACCCGATGCTTATCCTCCCCGCGGGCGTATCTACCCCTTGTTGCTGGCTGAGACCCGGGCCAAGTCAGAGTACATTGAGGAGAATCTTGCTAGGGGATTCATTCAGAAATCTACTTCCCCGGCTGGAGCAGGATTCTTCTTCGTTAAAAAGAAAGATGGCTCACTACGGCCATGTATCGACTACAGGGGCCTTAAGCAGATTACCATCAAGAATAAGTACCCCCTGCCTCTCATGTCGGAGCTGTTCGACCGCCTTAAAGGTACGAGGATCATCACCAAGCTCTATCTTCGTGGGGCGTACAATTTGGTCCGGATCCGCCACGAGTGAAAGACTGCATTCAACACCTGGGACGGTCACTATGAATACTTCGTGATGCCCTTTGGTCTCTGTAATGCTCCAGCCATCTTCCAGGAGCTGGTTAGAAACATCTTCCGAGATCTCTTGTATTCTTGCGTAGTGGTGTACCTGGACGATATCTTGGTCTTCTCTCCGGATCTGCCCACACACGGGAGGAATGTTCTTCAGGTTCTGCTAAGGCTCCAGCAGAATCATCTCTACGCAAAATTTGAGAAATGTCTCTTCGAGTAGACTTCGCTTCCGTTCCTGGGTTATATTATCTCCGAGACTGGTCTTCGGATGGACCCCGGGAAGGTTTCTGCTGTCTTAAAATGGCTCCGACCGGAGGGGTTGAAGGCGATTCAGCGATTCTTGGGCTTCGCAAATTATTACCGCCTCTTCAGCCCTCATTTCTCCTCCCGGACTGCTCCCATCTCCACGCTCACCCGTAAGGGAGCAAATCCCATGGAATGGACTTCCAAAGTGGAGGAGGCCTTCGTCTCCCTAAAACAAGCCTTCTTCTCCGTCCCTGTGCTGCACCGTCTGGATTTCAACAAGCAGTTCTTCCTGGAGGTTGATGCTTCCTCCTCCGGAGCAGGAGCGGAGCTCACCCAGAAATCCCCATCCGGGAGAATGGCAACCTGCGGCTTCTTCTCCAAGCTCTTCTCCTCATCCGAGTGCAACTACTCCATAAGAGATTGTGAGCTGCTTGCCATCAAATTGGCGCTGGAGGAGTGGCGCTACCTGCTGGAGGGGGCTCTGCACCCGGTAATCATCTACACAGACCACAAAAACCTGGCCTATTTACAAAATGCCCAGAGACTCAATCCACGTCAGGCCCGGTGGTCTCTGTTCTTTGCCCGATTCTGCTTTACTCTACTTTACCACCCTGCAGACAAGAACATTAAAGCCGACGCTCTATCCCACTCATTCCTGTCCTTCGACCAAGAGGAGGAGCCTCTGCATATCATTGACCCCTCCAGAGAAATGACTGTGGCCCCGTTTGACCTGTCTCATCTTCCTCCGGGTAAGACTTTTGTAGCTGTTCCGGATCGTAAGAAGGTTCTTCTCTGGGGTCATTTGTCCAAACTAGCCGACAATGCAGGCCAGAGGAAGACCTTCCTGCTCATCGCCCGGCATTACTGGTGGCCCTCTCTATGCAAGGATGTTGCAGATTTTGTCACGGCTTGTTCCTTCTGTGCCCGTAACAAAGTTCCCAGGCATCTTCCCGCCGGCCGCCTCCTGCCTCTACCCGTACCTTCCACCCCGTGGCAACACATAGCTATGGACTTTATTACGAATCTCCCTGTTTCTGCCGGTTATACTGTCATTTGAGTGGTCGCTGACCGCTTTTCTAAAATGGCCCACTTCATCCCTCTGCCTTGTCTCCCATCCGTATCTGTGCTGGCTAAGGACTTCATCCATCACATCTTTCGTCTCCACGGCCTTCCCCTCCACATTGTGTCTGATCGCGGGGTTCAGTTCACTTCGCGCTTCTGGAGATCTACGTATAAGCTGCTGGATGTCACCCTGGATTTCTCCTCTGCTTATCATCCCCAGTCCAATGGTCAAGTGGAACGTATCAACCTGGTACTTACCAGCTTTCTCCGGCATTTCATCAATGCTCACCATAACGATTGGGTTGAGCTCCTGCCCTGTGCCGAGTTCTCCTATAACAACTATGAGAATGAGTCTTCTTCCAAATCCCCGTTCTTTGTGGTCTACGGTCAACACCCCCGGATTTCATTTCCTGTTTCTGCTTCTGTGGACAATCCTGCCGAGGAGTCTCTGGTCAGCGAATTTTCTACTATTTGGGAAAACACTAGATCCACACTTCTTCTGTCCTCTGAGCGGATGAAGAGACATGACGATAAGAAACGTCCGGATGAGCCTCAATTCCGTCCGGGAGATAGGGTAAAGGGGGGGTACTGTATCATCAGCATCTGTGCCCCCTGCCAGGCAGAGATGTCATCCTCCCTACCGCCGCAGTCCTGCTCTGGCGTCTTCCGGCCTCCCTGCTGCTGCTGCTGCTGGTGCACGCAGCTTCCCTGGCACTGTGCTTAGGGTGCTATGGGCCGAATGCATCATCCTAAAGAGTCCCCAGCCAATGGCCGGAGGACTTTCTGTATAAAAGGTGCCTCCTCCAATATGGAGGTGCCCGTACAATGTTGTTGCTCTCTTATACTTACTTTGCTTCAGTCCTTAGGTCCACTGCAAGTCAATCCTGTCCGCCAGTCTGTTCTTCAGTCCAGTCCGCCAGTCTGACTACTTTCCAGCCCAACAGTCTGCCTACAGTCCAGTCCGCCTGTCTGTCTATGGGCTCTGCCCGCCTGCTTACCTGGAAGCACCTGCCAGTTACCTGTCGTGCCCACCCGCCTGCTTACCTGGAAGCACCTGCCTGTTACCTGCCGTGCCCGCCCGCCTGCTTACCTGGAAGCATCTGCCTGTTACCAGCTGTACCCGCTTGCCTGCTTACCTGGAAGCACCTGCCTCTACCTGCCATTCCCACTTGCCTGCTTATCTGGAAGCATCTGCCAGTTACATGTTGTGCCCGACAGCTTGCCTACCTGGAGCACCTGTCTGGCTATCAGCCGAATCAGCCTGCCTGACTACCTGGACCACCCGTCAGCCTGCCTGCCGTGCTCTTCCGCTGTACCAGTCGGTTCCTGCCTTCTGACCCGTGGGAGTCACTTGCTCTCATACAAAGTCAGTCCCAGAGTGGCACCTGGTCCCTCTGCTCGGTCCCTCCCTGGTTCATGGAGTTGACTAAGCCGCCATGCAACCTTCGTCAAGCTGAGTAGATACATAGTCACGCCCCTCTGGTCCCTCCTTGAACTGCAGCACAGAGGTTCCACCACCCGGATCCGTAACATATTGTACACATACATTTGTCTCCCCGCACTGCGCCCCTGAATACAGATATACAGATATGTACCCCACCATTAATATACTATTAGCCATGCATCAATCAAAATATATCCATTATTGTTATCTCCCCCATAACCATCATTGTCGTCTCCCCCACCTCCATCATTGCTCTCTCCCACCTCCATCAATTCTCTCCCCCATCCTCATCATTGCTCTCCCCACCTCCATCATTGTTCTCCTCCATAAATGCTCCCCCACTCCATCATTGCGCTCCCCCACCTCCATCTTTGTTCTCCTCCACCCCCGTCATTGCTCTGCCTGACTCCATCATTGCTCTCAACCACCTCCATCATTGCTCTCCCCCACCTCCATCATTGCTCTCCCCCATCCCCATCATTGTTCTCCCCACCTCCATCATTGTTCTCCTCCATAAATGCTCCCCCCACTCCATCATTGCGCTCCCCCACCTCCATCTTTGTTCTCCTCCACCCCCGTCATTGCTCTGCCTGACTCCATCATTGCTCTCAACCACCTCCATCATTGTTCTCCCTCATAACCATCATTGCTCCCCCCACCTCCTTCATTGTTCTCCCCAAACCTCCATCATTGTTCTCACTCATCCCCATCATTGTCCTCTCCCCCACCTTCATCATTGCTCTTCCCACCTCTATCATTGTTCTCACCATCATTGCTCTCCCCCATCCCCATCAATGCTCTCGCCATCCCCAACATTGTTTTCCCCACCTCCATCATTGCTCTCCATCACCTCCATCATTGTTCTCCCTATCATTGCTTTCCCCCACCTCCATCATTGTTCTCCCTCATTCCCATCATTGTCTCCCCCACCACCTCTCATTGTCCTGGCCTCTCCCCAGTGTATTAGCAAAAAAAACAACACTTACCTCTCAGCCAACTCCCCTGCAGCATCGTCGTTGCCAGCAACTTTCTCTCTGACACAGGCCCGCACTGCATGCTGATGTCATCAAGCCATGTGAGCCTGAGTCAGAGAGAAAGCGCCTGGGTAGGAAGCGGATGATGGATCCCCTCAGCTCCGCTCCGCTGCTATTCTCCTCATGTCAGCAGCAGAGCTGAAGGGATCACTCCCTGCCTGCCGCACAGGATGAGGGCAATCTGGCCATAGGCCCCCGGAGCCTCGAGCTCCGAGCAACAGGCCAAATTGCCTTCATTATTAGCCGCCCTGCAAGGGCTTCAGCGGTGGTATGTCCGCCCCTGCTCTAGAATTGTCATTTTATAATTTTATAGTAAATACAAATATTGAACAATAATAAGTATTAATCTGCTTTTTCCGCATGATAAGCTAAAAAAAAGCTCCCTGTAGTTGCAGGCAGATTTAGATTAAAAGCTACTATTCTAGTCCTTTGTGTGCCAACCAGCTGTCCCAAAGGATGCCAATTTTAAGAGCTATTTGTCCCTAAGTTGCCTTCAATTTTGGCCTTTAAATAAAGATTAAAAAAATATTACCTTGAAAGAAGTCCAACTTATACCATCAGATAAAACAGATATTTTTTTCTGTACAAATTGATAGCATTTACTTATATCTCATTATGAGCTAAGGTTTCAGTCCTGGTCCCACGGTGCCAGCATTTGGAAGTTCAGACACAGTTCAGTGACCGTTGTCTCGTATATTATACAGGATTAATCGCAAGTTATAGGCTGCATAACCTTTTATATAACCAGTCTTGCAAAAATATTTCAGTCCCTACTGTAATTCATGGTAGTGTGTAAACCTGAAATCACATATAGTTTTTTTAAGCCAGTACAGAGTTTGAAAAAAAAATGAATCTATGAAGCAGCAAGCTTTCAGGACATATTTTCTTAATCTTCCAGTTATTGCTAAATGTCATTCTGCAATCTGCACACGGACTTAAAAATCAACATAGTTGCCAGAACATTGAATGGACAGTGGGTACGATTTTATGCTTGACTATACTGCACATCGTTTATGAAATTTTCTATTTCCATTGCACATTGAACTTGATTGGATCATTCAAAGTAGCTGTCTTTCCATAAAGGTTTAATATTTTGTGTTTTCTGTCTACAAATTCTGGTACAATTTCTACAATTTCACTGTTTTATTTGCAATAAATCCTCATTTATCCTCACCAGTTATACTTAATGTGGAGTAAGAAACCTGTCTGCACTGGTAATCTGCGCAGCCAGGCAGATTCCCAGAGGGCTGGTCAATCTGTTGGCTGACTGCTTTGGAAAGCAGGAACTATACTGATAATTCCCGTCCTGCATTATCAAGCTTTTGGCACACAAAGTTTTTTAAGGCGTTTTTGGAATAGAAACTTAAGTGGAAGATCTCCAAATCTTAAATCATTTAAAAAAATATCTGCCATGAAAACTATGCAAAAGGACTGTATGCTCATGCCCTCAGTGTTGTTTCCCAGATTAAAAGGAGTGAAGGACCTTTGGTGCTCTCATGCTCATGCTCATGTGACCAAAGGTTTTTCACTCTGTGAAGTACATAGGCTGCAGAAGAATAAGGAGGAAAAGGACAAAAAAACCCTTCCTCCAGCATTAGGTATATCTATAATACCTCAACCCCTTCACGATTTATGACGTATAGGTACGTCATAGGTTATGCATCCACCTTTGATGCAGGCTCCGGCGCTGAGCCTGCATTTTTTCCGCCACATGACAGCTGATTTGCTGTGCCGCTAACAGCCACGGGTGTAATCTCTATGCCCCCGCGGCTGTTAACATGTTAAATGCCACTGTCAATCTATGACAGTGGCACTTAACATGTTCGCGCCAGAAGCGCATCACAAACCCCGCTCATTGGCGCCCCTGTAACATGATCACTGATGGGTTGGCATTACAACCAGGGGTCTGCAGAAGACCCCCGTGCTTGTCATTGCTGATCTGCTATGAACGCCGGCTTGGGCATCATAGCAGATGATGATTTTTGCTACACATAGCAGGGCTTCAGCCCTGTTATGTGTAGCACAAGCGATCAGATGATGCCAGCTTCAAGTCTCCTAAGGAAACTTTTGAAGCAAGTAAAAAGTAGAAAAACAAGTTTTTAAAAATATAAAAACTAAAAAAAATAACATTTCAAATTGCCCCCCCTTTTGCCCTATTCAAAATGAAACAACTAAAAAATATATACACGTTTGGTATCGCTGTGTTGAGAATTGCCCAATCAATCAAAATATAAAAATAATTTATCTGATCAGTAAACGGTAAAAAAATCAAAATGTCAGAATTCTCACTGCAACATTGCAATAAAATTCAATAACAGGCAATCAAAACATTGTATCTATCCCAAAATGGTATCAATAAAAAATGTCAGCTAGGCGCTCAAAAAATAAGGTCTCACCCAGCCCCAGATTGTGAAAAATGAAGGTGCTAAGGGTCTCGGATATTGGCGCCATTTTTTTTTTACAAACTTGAATTTTTTTTTCATCACATAAATAAAAAAAAAACTATACATGTTTCACATCTGCGAACTCGTAATGACCTGGAGAATCATATTGCCAGGTCAATTTTAGCATCTAGTGAACATGGTAAAAAAATAAAATAAAATTGTGGAATTGCACTTTCTTTGCAATTTTACTGCACTTGGAGTATTTTTCTCGTTTTCCAGTACACTATATGGTAAAATCAATGAGGTTATTCAAAATTAAAACTCGTCCTGCAAAAAAGCAAACCCTCACATGGCCATATAGTTGGAAAACTAAAAAAGTTATGGCTCTCGGAAGAAGGGGAGCAAAAAAACAAAAACGCAAAAACGGAAAATCCCAAGGTCGTGAAGGGATTACGTTTTAGTACTGCTGACCAATGCTAATTGTTTATTCAATAGGCATCCATTGATATATAAGGGTAAGGCTATGTGCCCACATTGCAGATTTGAAGCAGAAATTTCCTGAGCATTTCTGCATCTCCTTAGCAGAAAAAACGCATGTGGATTTTACATGCGCTTTTTCAGCGTTTTTACATGCGTTTGTGCATGCGTTTTTTCAAGCGTTTTTCCATTTGATTTCGAGCATCACTTGGAAAAGGGTTTGACAAGTTGGTCACACAATATAAATCCATGCAACTGGCATGGATTTATATTGTGTGACCAACTTAGGCTGTGTGCCCACGATGCGTTTTTGGTGCGTTTTTTGGTGCGGATTTGCAGCGTGGAAACCCTCCAGATATGTATTGCATACCTTATCCCATGAATTCCAATGACATTCTGCAAGTTCTGTGCACATGGTCAGGATTTTTTCTGAGCGGATTTTACTCGCAGAAAAAATCCAGACATGACCAATTCTTGTGCGTTTCTGCATGCAGATTTGCCTATACAATGCATTGGCATAGGCATGGCAAATACGCATGCAAAAATACATCACAATCGTGTCAAAAATGCATCAAAAATGCATGTAAAAAACGCATGCGTTTTTCTGCCAAGGAGATGCAGAAATGCTCAGGAAAATTTGTGCTTCATTTCTGCATCGTGGGCACATAGCCTTAGAGGAAATTTCTACTTCAAATGCTGCATCTAAAGTAAAAAAAAAAGAATTAAAAAGTAAAAAGAAATAAAAAACCTTATATTCACCTCTCCGGCGGCCCCCGGTCTCCTCCCGGCAGCGTCCTCTCTCCTCGGCATCCCGCGGTGTACTGGAAGGACCTGGGGTGACGTTATTTAGTCAGCTGATGGTCACACAACCATCACCTGACTGCTGACGTCAGCGGTCACGTGACCATCAGCTGACTAAATTACATCACCGCAGGTGCTTCCAGTACACCGCGGGACGCCAAGGAGAGAGGACGCTGCCGAGAGGAGACCGGGGCCACCGGAGAGGCGACTATAAATATATATTTTTTATTTTTTACTTTATAATTCTTTTTTAACTTGCAGGTACCATCCACACATTGAACCGCATAACATCCACATGTATACGTGTATACATGCGGATATTATGCGGTTCAATGGAAGTCAATGCAAATCGCGCCCAAATTGGTTGTGCTGCGGATTTTTCAGCAATGATAATCCACAGCTGAACCGTGTGCATAGCACATGTGGATTATCCTTGGAATACATCCCAGACCTCTTACCAAGCGATTTTAATGCGTTTCCGTGGCGGAAATGCCGCTGCGGAAACGCATTAAATCCGCATCATGGGCACACAGCCTAAGTGTCCACAATGAATTTTTGGTGAATTTTGACTCTCCATATTTTTTCTGCGCAAAATAACGCAGTATCTCACAATTAAAGTGAATGGGATAAAAATCTCTTGTCTGCTCTGCTTTTATTTAACATTGCGTAAACTGACATGCGGTATGTTTTTGAAAGCTGCAACATGTCATTTTCTCTTGGGGAAATGCTGAGTTTTCTGTATAGATTTTTCACTTAATTTTCCTTCCTATTATAACAAAACAGCTGGGGAAGTTGCATCAAGAAAATGCCCACCAAACTTTTCCTGAACCACCTAAAAGGTGTGCACATAGTATTACCTGCAGAGCAAATTGTCCAAAACAATGTAGATGAGATTTATTTAAGGGGATTGTCCATCTTAGGCCACATTAACACATTTAGTATTTGATCAGTATTTTCCATCAGTATCTGTAAGCCAAAATCAATAGTGGAACAGCCAGAGGAAAAGTATAATAGAAACACGCCACCACTTCTCTATTTATCACCCGCTCCTGGTTTTGGCTGATAAATACTGATATAAAATACTGACCAAATGCAGAACATGTGAACAAGGCGTTAGAGTATAAGTCTGCAGTCACTCTGTGACTTTTGGCTTGTGAATCCCCACATCGTATGCACAGCGTACTATGAGTTTTCTCCAGTGCTGGTGCCAAGAGCAATGGACCCGTGACTGCAAGTAAGTGATTTGCATATATGTGGTCACATGTCAATTAGATGTCCGCAGCCTTGCTCAATGTAAGTGTATTCAGCAATGTCGGACACATCTAGTTGGAATGTGTCCGCATGGAAATCGCATACTTGTGGTCGCATGACTGCCTGCTCTCGGCGCTGGCACCGGAGAATCCTCACAGCGTGCTGTGTGCACGGTGAGGATTCAGAATTCTGCAGACACACAGAGAGGTCAGCAACCTATTACCCTAACACTGGTAAACCCCTTTAACTCTAATATATTGATTTGGTTTTATGCTGCAGATAGACCACATGAATATGCAACAGATTTGATGCAGATGTTACACAGCATATCCACACCAAAAATATGTTAGATGCAGATTTCTCCATTAGGCCAAGGCCCCACTATGAGTAGTTTGTCAGTATTCGGTCAGTATTTTTTCTCAGGAGTCGGAGCCAAAACCAGGAGTGGGTGATGAATGCAGAATTGTTGACTTCTTTTTATTGCACCTTTTCTCGGATTGTTCCTCACCTGGTTTTGGCTTCCACTCCTGAGAAAAAATACTGACCGAATACTGACCAAATACTGATAGTGGGGCCGATTCTACTGTGGTTTTACAATGTCAAGGGAAATATCCACATGTAAGGTCTGCACAAAGAATTGCTGCTGTTATAAAAATCTATTAACACAAAACTTCTAGAAGTAACTTTTAGCACTTCTTCCCAATTTTTCTCGTATGAGTGCTATCTGTGTTTTTCACAGATAGCACTCATACCTATTATAGTCTATGGGGTAGTTCACATTCTTTTCCAAATTTCCCTTGGACCAAATGGTCCTCACAAAAGCTGACTTGATCATTCTTGATCCCAGTGTCTCATCAAACTCAGTAATGCAAGTTTATGGGTCCATGAAAAAATTGGGGAGCACTTGGATGACATACATGTGCTATCCATTTTTCACTGACTGATAAGAGAGGTTTGAAAACTTGAGAAACTTTCTTAATTTTTTTTTTTTCAAACTGATCTGCGGTGCAAATCTGAAATCCACAACATGCCAATTTCTCTTTCAGGTATGCTGAGTTTTCCTCACAGAACTGCATTAGATGTGGAAAATACATTGGTAAAAAACATATATGCATTTTTAGTGCGTATCTGCTGTGGGAATGCAATAAAAACAAAAAAAATATATACACTTAAATTCAATTTAAAAAATACAAGTAACCTAATTTACTTAATAGATTCATAAAATTGGCAACATAAAAAACTAACCATATACTCATCAAGGGAACATAGCCTATCATTAAGGGCTCATACCCATATGTGTGAAGAAAAAAGTTCCGAAATCTGGACCAAAAAAAACAGATGAGTGTCATGCAAGTATCATGAGATTTTCATGCAATAACAATGTGATTTTTCACACATAGAATCCAATTTACATCCAATTGTCATGCTTATGTGATCCAATTGCAATGCAATTTCAACATGGGCTTTTACATACAGGAATTCTCTATGTAATTTACACATAGTTTTCCAAGGAAATATTCTTCACACTATATATACATTGAAGGAAATAATTATTTAATCCCTTGCTGTTTTTGTAAGTTTGCCCACTGACAAAGACATGAACAGTCTATAATTTTAAGGATAGGTTAATTTTAACATTGAAAGATAGAATATTCCCCAAAAAATCAAGAAAATCACATTGTATAAATTTGATTAATTTATTTGCATTTTGCAGTGAGAAATAAGCATTTGATCCCTCTGACAAACAACATTTAATACTTAGTGACAAAACCCTTGTTGGCAAGCACAGCCGTCAGACGTTTTTGTAGTTGATGATGAGGGTTGTGCACATGTCAGGAGGAATTTTGGTCCACTCCTCTTTGCAGATCATCTCTAAATCATTCAGATTTTGAGGCTGTCGCTTGGCAACTCGGAGCTTCAACTCCCTACATAAGTTTTTATGGGATTAAGGTCTGGAGACTGGCTAGGCCACTCCATGACCTTAATGTGTTTTTTTTTGAGCCACTCCTTTGCTGCCTTAGCTGTATGTTTTGGGTCATTGTCTGGCTGGAAGAGCCAGCCACGACCCATTTTTAAAGTCCTGGCGGAGGGAAGGAGGTTGTCTCTCAGGATTTTACGGTACATGGCTCCATCCATTCTCCCATTGATGACGTGAAGTAGTCCTGTGCCCTTAGCAGAGAAACACTCCCAAAACATAATGTTTCCACCTACATGCTTGACAGTTGGGATGGTGTTCTTTGGGTCATAGGCAGTATTTCTCTTCCTCCAAACACGGTGAGTTGAGTTAATGCCAAAGAGCTCAATTTTTTTCTCATCTGACCACAGCACCTTCTCCCAATAACTCACAGAATCATCCAGGTGTTGATTGGCAAACTCTTGACGGGCCTGAACATGTGCCTTTTTGAGCAGGGGGACCTTGTGGGCACTGCAAGATTTTAAACCTTTAAGGCGTAATGTGTTACCAGTGGTTTTCTTGGTGACTGTGGTCCCAGCTGCCTTGAGATAATTAACAAGTCCCCCCCATGTAGTTTTAGGCTGATCTTTCACACCTTCCTCATGATCAAGGATACCCCATGAGGTGAGATTTTGCATGGTTCCTCAGATCGATGTCGATTGACAGTCATTTTGTATTTCTTCCATTTTCTTATTATTGCACCAACAGTTGTCTCCTTCTCACCCAGTGTCTTACTTATGGTTTTATAGCCCATTCCAGCATTGTGCAGGTCTATGATTTTGTCCCTGACATCCTTAGGAAGCTCTTTGGTCTTGCCCATGTTGTAAAGGTTAGAGTGGGACTGATTAATTGAGTCTGTGGAAAGGAGTCTTTTAGACAGGTGACTATGCAAGACAGCTGTCTTTAATGCAGGTAATGAGTTGATTAGGAGCATCTAACTGGTCTGTAGGAGCCAGAACTCATAATGGTTTGTAGGGGATCAAATAATTATTTCTCACTGCAAAATGCAAATAAATGTATCTAATTTATATAATGTGATTTTCTTGATTTTTTTTTTCTGAATATTCTATCTCTCAATGTTAAAATTAACCTACCCTTAAAATTATAGACTGTTAATGTCTTTGTCAGTGGGCAAACTTACAAAGTGCATGCGTGTGTATATATATATATATATACATATATATATATATATATATATATATATATATATACAGTACAGACCAAAAGTTTGGACACACCTTCTCATTTAAAGATTTTTCTGTATTTTCATGACTTTGAAAATTGTACATCTACACTGAAGGCATCAAAACTATGAATTAGCACATGTGAAATTATATACTTAACAAAAAATGTGAAACAACTGAAAATATGTCTTATATTCTAGGTTCTTCAAAGTAGCCACCTTTTGCTTTGATGACTGCTTTGCACACTCTTGGTATTCTCTTGATGAGCTTCAAGAGGTAGTCACCGGAAAGGGTATTCACTTCACAGATGTGCCCTGTCAGGTTTAATAAGTGGGATTTCTTGCCTTATAAATGGGGTTGGGACCATCAGTTGTGTTGTTCAGAAGTCAGGTGGATACACAGCTGATAGTCCTACTGAATAGGCTGTTAGAATTTGTATTATGGCAAGAAAAAAGCAGCTAAGTAAAGAAGAACGAGTGACCATCATTACTTTAAGAAATGAAGGTCAGTCAGTGAGAAAAATTGGGAAAACTTTGAAAGTGTCCCCAAGTGCAGTTGCAATAACCATCAAGCGCTACAAAGAAACTGGCTCACATGAGGACCGCCCCAGGAAAGGAAGACCAAGAGTCATCTCTGCTTCTGAGGATAAGTTTATCCGAGTCACCAGCCTCAGAAATAGCAGGTTAACAGCAGCTCAGATTAGAGACCAGGTCAATGCCACACAGAGTTCTAGCAACAGACACATCTCTTCAGCAACTGTTAAGAGGAGACTTTGTGCAGCAGGCCTTCATGGTAAAATAGCTGCTAGGAAACCACTGCTAAGGACAGGCAACAAGCAGAAGAGACTTGCTTGGGCTAAGGAACACAAGGAATGGACATTAGACCAGTAGAAATCTGTGCTTTGGTCTGATGAGTCCAAATTTGAGATCTTTGGTTCCAACCACCGTGTTTTTGTGCGATGCAGAAAAGGTGAACGGATGGACTCTACATGCCTGGTTCGCACCGTGAAGCATGGAGGAGGTGTGATGGTGTAAGGGTGCTTTGCTGGTGACACTGTTGGGGATTTATTCAAAATTGAAGGCATACTGAACCAGCATGGCTACCACAGCATCTTGCAGCGGCATGCTATTCCATCCGGTTTGCATTTAGTTGGACCATCATTTATTTTTCAACAGGACAATGACCACAAACACACCTCCAGGCTGTGTAAGGGCTATTTGACCAAGAAGGAGAGTGATGGGGTGCTACGCCAGATGACCTGGCCTCCACAGTCACCAAACCTGAACCCAATCGAGATGGTTTGAGGTGAGCTGGACCGCAGAGTGAAGGCAAAAGGGCCAACAAGTGCTAAGCATCTCTGGGAACTCCTTCAAGATTGTTGGAAGACCATTTCTGGTGACTACCTCTTGAAGCTCATCAAGAGAATGCCAAGAGTGTGCAAAGCTGTCATCAAAGCAAAAGGTGGCTACTTTGAAGAACCTAGAATATAAGACATATTTTCAGTTGTTTCCCACTTTTTTGTTAAGTATATAATTCCACATGTGTTAATTCATAGTTTTGATACCTTCAGTGTGAATGTACAATTTTCATAGTCATGAAAATACAGAAAAATCTTTAAATGAGAAGCTGTGTCCAAACTTTTGGTCTCTACTGTAGATAAATATATATATATATATATATATATATATATATATGTATTTATATATAATAAAAAGATACATTCATAAATACAGAAATATATGTACATAGTTATAAATATGTGACTGGGATATATATTCAGGGCTTTGCTTGTGTTGCTTAATGTACATTTCATCTATTATTAAATTTAAGAATTTTTCAAAATTGAAGCCCAAATCACCTGCAATAAAAAATAAAATAATAAAGCAACCTCAACCTCACCTCTCTGAAATGAAGAAAATAATCCATTTGTCCCACGATGGGTCTAGCTCCACTACATCTAGATGGCAGGCTGCATTGTTGCATGATGCGACTATACAGCCTGCCATCCTTCAGAGACACTGAGCTGCGCATGCTCGCGCACCTGAGTGACTCGCAGTGACTTGTTAAAGTAGAGTGGGGTTCATATCCCATGAACTCCATTCACCTCACTGACATCACCGCGAGCGTAAGAAAATTCTTTCGCTCGTGGTTGCGGCAGAAAGGTCATATACAATGAACTACAATCGTGTCAATGATGTCAGCGCATGTGCGGTGAGAACTTTTGGCTAAATTTAGATTTATTAAAGGAGTCTGTGTGTTTATTTCAAATAAATTATTTTATTCTTGGTGTTGGTGTTTTGTTTCACCATTTGACTATGGGGTAAGTAATGGGGGCGTCTTATAGACGCCTCTCCATTACTAACCCCTGGGCTTGTTGTCAGCTGCCAATGCAAATCTAACATCAACCCCAACCCTATTACCCCACTTACCACCGCACTAGCGCAAGTGGGAAGACCGGAGGCTAAGCACCAGAATTGGCACATCTTAAGGATGAGCCATTTCTGGGGCGGCTGAGAGCTGATGTTTGTAGTCTGGGAGGGGGCCAATATTCCTGGCCCCATCCTAGGCCATTCATTTCAGCCCCAAGCTGTCTGCCTAGCCTGTGCTGATTGCTAAAATAGGGGGACCCCACGTCAATTGTTTAGGGGTCCCCCATTTTAATAACCAGTAAAGGCTAAGTATTCATCTGAGAGCTGATATTAATAGCCTTGGAACCTCCATGGGTATTAACCCCTTCCCAGCCTACAAACATCTGCCCCCAGTTGTCTGCTATCCTTCTGCTGGTTATTTAAATTTAGGGGGACCCCACACCATTTTTGATTAAAAAGCAAATTACAATTATTAAATTTACAAACTTTTGCAAGGAAAATACAGCTAGATGTAGATAAAATAGTCTGCGACAATAATGGTCAGAAATTCAAAAACATCATTGTCAGCAATAGTGTTGAGCCACCCCCATAGTGTTCGAGTTCGGTTTGGTTTGTCAAACACCTGTATGTTCGCCGAAATGTTCGTCGAACACCTTCGAACACCATTAAAACCAATGGCAGGCAAACAAAAACACATAGAAACACATAGAAAACACATAGATAACACCTTCAAAGGTGTCCAAAAGCTGACAAACTGCTCAGAAGGCACAACTAACACATGGAAAAGTGACAAGTACATATAGTCATGTGAAAAGAAAAGAGGTGGAGGAGTAAAAGGAGGGGGAGACCCAGATATAGGCATGTCATGCCCTTCTAAAACCAAAAATGTGCGAAGCCGACACAGCCAGTCCGTTCCTGCCCGTGTGACCTCCATGTCGCCGGGTTTGTGCCAGAGCCGTGGTGGACCCTGACGGCTAGCCCCCCTCTCCCAATACTGGTGCCTGTCCGCCGGTGGGTCGAGCGAGCCCCCCTGCGGTGGAGGCAGGTCTAATCTTTTTAATTTAAATTGTCTCTCTAATTTGAATGAGTACACTTTAAATCCTTCTACAAGGATCTATTGGAGGGCAAGTCTCATGCAAGCAGCCACGGTAATTCCAGCTCCAGTAGCGTCCACTAAAGCTGCTGCAGTTAAAAAGCTTTTATAAGGATCGAGCTTGGCGGTCCACCGCAAGGCGTCCTACCGCCAGTCCCAGCCCCTGTGCCTTGGGGTGCCTCCCCGATGCTCTTCACTGAGTGTCCCGGGGGCCCGAACCATTTCCTTTGAAAAAATTAAGTGTCCAAACTACAGGTGGTGTAGCTTGCTTAACAGCTGGGTTAATCCGCTGCTACTAGGCCCAAAGTATTGCTTGGGCTAGATGCAGTTAAAAATTTGTAATTAGATACTCTTGTTGGATGCTGAGAAAGCATTCCATAGTGTCTCCTGGCACGCCATTTATTATTCTCTTAAAAAGCTTGGGGTAGGGGACCCTTTTATAGCCAAAATCATTGCCCAGTATCGCAATCCGTCAGCTAGGCTGAACATAAATGGAACATTATCATCACCTTTCATAATCACCAATGGGACAAGGCAGGGATGTCCTCTGTCCCCTCTCTTATAGATCCTAGTGATGGAGCACCTGCTCTCCTCAATTCACGATAACCCCAATATTAGGGGGATTGAGTTGAGATGGGAGGCACCGAGTAAAGTGCTCTGCGTTTGCTGATGATGTCCTAGTACATATCACTCAACCACATATATCCATCACTGCTGTTATGGCTGAAATAGATCACTTTGGTACATGTTTAAATTTTAAAATCAATGCAGCGAAGTCTGAGGCCCTCAATGTCTCCCTCCCCAAATCCATACAGGATTCCATCCAGTCCAACTTTCCCTTTACCTGGCCCTCACAGGGTATCAAATACTTAGGAATTCGTATTCATAGAGACCTCTCTCATCTATTTTATATTAATTTTGGGCCCTTTATTGAACAACTCCATAGAGATCTTACTTCTTGGACGATGAAGGATTTTTCCTGGTTCGGCAGAATAAATATACTAAAAATGAACGTCCTACCTAAACTCTTATACCTATTCCAAACCATTTCCGTGGTAATTCCCTCAAATTTTTGGAAAAGACTACACAGTAGCTTTTGCAGATTTATCTGGGCAAGTGGGCGTCCACGCATTCGGGGGGACGTTCTGATCAGACACAAACAAAAGGGGGGCCTTAGCCTTCTGGATTGTAGAAGGTATTACATGGCAGCAGTACACGCTAGAATCCTGGACTTCTTCCATCATTCGGAGGGGAAATTGTGGGTCAAAATAGCTCAATCCATTTGTTCTAAAGCTCTTACCACTATCCCATGGTGCGCCCATTTAATTGTCCCCTCTCTTGGCCTCATGTCATATAGTACTTATGCCACTGCTTTGGCTTTGAGATCCCAAAAAAAAAGCTTATCCTCAATCGACCCCCAGGGCCCCTTGCTCCCGATTTCAGATAATCCAGATTTCCCACCAGGACTATCTGCAAATAGATTTCTTGGTTCAAATAAATCCCATCCGATATTATTTTCTCATGTCATCTCCAATACTTCGCTGCTCCCCCTCAATGACTTGTTACAGGGAAGAGCCACTTCCCCGAAGGCTAATTTTGAATATAGCCAGTTACAACACTTCTATTCAACTGTGAAGAAGCGCACACATCTTCATAGAGATCTCACAAACTTTGAAAAATTGAGCCTATCTTTGTCACCCCCTACACACTCCATCTCCCTATTGTATAATCTCCTCATTGCCCAGGTAACTGACAATAGGCCAGGATTCTGCGGTGCATGGGAAAGGGAACTGGGGAAGTCTTACTCTGACTCACAATGGGATAAATGTTTCTTCCTAACACATAAAACCTCAATAGGGTCCAAAGCTCAGGAAACCTCCTTCTAAATTATCTCTAGATGGTACCGGGTACCAGCAGTCCTTCACAGATGGTATCCAGTGGTCTCAGATAGATGTTGGAGATGTGGGGAGGGGGAACGAACAATGTCACACATATGGTGGGCATGCCCTATAATAAATGCATTTTGGGCAAAGGTGGGTCCCATGATTGAGAAAATAAATGGTTTGACTATCCATAATACGCCAGAAGCCCTCCTTTTATCAATGTTACCAATAATTAAACATAGTTATAAAAGGTCATCAATAGGCTACCTAATACAGGTGGCTAAGAATGTCATTCCACGACACTGGAAAAGCAGAGACCCACCCACTGTGGAGGAATGGTTTGCCGAGATCTCCCTCCTTAATAGGATGGAGCATCTGATTGCCATCTCACCGGCTGATGTTGATAGATACTGTGTGATTTGGAGGGATTGGATTGATTTGCAAAACTCTGACGCCTACCATCTAGCCCCCAACTAAAGTTATCCGTGATGTCGGCACAACAATGATCATAATCGCACTCTATTGATTGGTGGTCTGCCGTGGTCCGCTCCCTCTCTCTCTATCTTTCATATGGAAAAATACATGCTTGATCTGGATATTGATGGAAAATCCTCCCTGTACCCCCCAATGTACTGTCGTTATGCATAGATTTATAGTTATACTACCCCTTTTACTATGTATATTGTATTTTCTTGTACTTTTTCAACACAAAAATAAAAAAAAACTTGAATTTGAAAAAAAAAATTGTAATTAGATCTTCAGGCGGTGGCTACTCCGCTGACTAGCAGACACTGAATTTTTGGAGCAGACCTCTGATTCCCAGGCTATAGTATGAGTAAACAGCTCTTCAGACTCAACCATCTGTGTTACCCCAAGCCTTAGTGTATGCAGTTTCTTACGGTTAAAAGGGGGGGGAGAGACCCGACCCACCGGGAATTGACGATGGCAACGTCATGTAAAACACAGCAAGGGGACTCCAAAAAGAGTCTCCATTTTTTCCCAAAATTGTGGCACAGACACCACTTAAGTGGCATCAATTGTCCCAGAGTTGCTTAAAATGGTTGGTGAGGTGATTTTCCAAAATCCTCAAGCTTTTAGTCTCCCCAGAATGACACAGGTGGGGCAGATGGTGGTTGTCCTGGCCCGCTAGGCCACATTGTAGCACAGTGAGCTTCGCACTGCAACTTATGCTTCATATCCGTGTGACGGTTCATGCATGAAGTACTCAAACTATGGATTTTTTGGCCTCTACTTAGCTTTTGGTGACAAATGTTACAGATAACACGAGTTGGGTCATCCTTATCGATCTGAAAAAATGCACAGGCTATGCAAGGTTTAGAGCCCATGCGACTCTGCTACTAGCAATACTATCAAATGATTGGCTGGGTTAGATGCAGAGCGTCTGGGTTTGGTTGGGGGTCCCCACAGTCCGCCTAGGCTAGATGCAGTTAAAAATTATTATTAGATACACAGGCGGTGCAGTTTGCTTCGCAGCTGGGCTAATAAGCCCAATGTATTGGTAGACTCTATACTAAATAAGGAAGGATTCATTGACTGTGGTGTCCCCTCCGTGGGCCGTGGTGATTGGTGGAGATTTGGTGGATGATTATAGGAGAAAGCTCCTTAATAGAGAAAGTTGGTGGATTTATACTTTAAATACACGTGTACCAGCGGGTTTAAACATCAGACATGATTTGATGTATCATTATGAATGATCATTTATAGATTATTATTATATATATGTTCCTTTTTTCTTCTTTTCTTTTTCTTTTGGATTATTTACATTTATATGCATTGTTTCTATGCTATATGATTTTAACATGGTATGTGTGTTTAAATTTCTGATTAACTCAGCCTTGAACAGGTGCATAGCAGGACATGACATATAAATACCACTTCCTTGCTGTTTTTTTGCTATGTAATGATTAAGAACCTTTAGTTCGAAACGCGTTTGCTGTTCTTCTCCAAGGTGGACTTTTAAAATATTTTTTGTATGACCCAATAAAAAGTGGATTTTAGAAGATTTGTTCAGCTGGATCTTCCTGGTTCCTCATGTTCGTCTGGTAGCACTCCTGGCTCCGTGCTGTTGATCTTCTAGGTGGGTGAGCTGATTTTTTCCTTTCTTTTTCTGCCATGTGGCGATTGGTCATCCACTTTCGCTGCCCCTTACTCAACAAATTCACAAACATCTCCCGTCGGTTTGGAGTCCCATTATGCCAAACCAAAAACATAGGCCCCACAACTAAAAAAAATCTTTCTTAGGCATCGAAATCGACACCACAGCAAGGTTGTTCCACCTCCCATGGGAAAAAATACCAAAATATTACACCTGATCTAGTTTTTTTGCGCAGTATGGAAAGTAACACTACAGCAGATGCAAGTATTACTAGGTCTCCTCGTGTTTGCGAGCCGGGTGATGCCAGTCAGAAGGGTTTTTTCTCTTCATTTATCGCCCGCAACAAAAGGGGCATCTAAACCGAGTCATACAATCAGAATCAGCAGGCAGCTATGGGCAGACTTAGACGTATGGAAAACCTTCTTACAATCATTCATCGGTCACACGTTATTTATGTCAGCAGAACAGTCCAACATTGAACTAAGATTATTCACCGGGGTGGCAGAATCAGGCGGATATGCAGCGATACTAAATAACAAATGGTGCACAAGCTTATGGCCTACGTATTGGGCAGAACAAGTGCTGACAAAAAAATAGACAGTCCTGGAACTGTTTCCAATAGTGGTAGCAATAGAAATATGGGGCGCGCGCCTGGCTAACTAAAATATACTCTTCATAACAAAAAACACCAGCCTAGCGCACTTCATTTAGAATATGGCATCATTGTCTCTCCCAGTGCTAGCATTCCTGTGCCTAAAACACAATGTATGGGTCCGCGCTAGCCACGATGCTGAGGGGTCTAACGCTGCTTCTAACGCTTTATCACAATTCAATTGGCAGATTTTCACAGAGCTCCTCCCCAACAGTTGCCCAGCCTCCCTATGGGATCTAGTGGAGAATAATTGATGTCATTAATCGGAGCGTCAGTTGCCCCGTCGATGTGGCAAGCATACGGTAAGGCATGGGAACAGTGGACACGACTAGTAGCAGGCAGATGGGTTGACCAATGTGAACAAGCCAGATTACAAGTCACCATAGAATTTCTCCACCAGCTAATGATGAGGGGCATATCAGAGGCGTCAGCGCAGCGGTGTCTGACCGGAGTAGCATTTCACTTCCAACTACTGAATTGGGGAGATGTGACAAAGAGATTCATCATCAGACAATCCATAAAAGGGTGGAAAAGGGGTCAGCCAAGTCAGGAGTGTAGACGTCCCGTCCCGTGACACTAAAACTGATTTCTCACATCATATCCCTAACACCATTAACATGATACTCACAATTCGAAGCAACACTACTGTCTACTGTATTTGGGATCGCCTTCTTCGGGGCGCTATGCATAAGCAAATTAGTCCCTCAATCCATAATTAACACCTGTGGAGGCTTATTACACCAAGACGTAGTCATAGCCAATAATGCAATACGTCTACGCATAGGAAATCGAAAACAGTTCCAGCGAGTAGGGGCACTTGGGCACTTCTACAATCCACAAATGGTTCGCTGAGTCGGGTAACAATAATAAAAACATATATAACCATCCGATCCCAAAGTAATTTCTTCCTATCACACATTGATGGAACGCCATTATCAAGATACCAGTTCCAAGCTATAATTAATAAATGCATAACATCGGCAAGGAACCACCCCAAAGATTATGGGACACACTCACGGAAGCAGCAAGAGCAGGACTGTCACAAACGGAAGTTCAGAGGATAGGGAGATGGCGATCCACGTGTTTGGCGAGATACATAAGACCGGACTTGTTATCCTAACGTGGTTTGTTTCTTTTACAGGTGACTCTAAGCCAACAGTGTGGGTGATAGGCCACTCGTATATATATTGGGCAGAAAAAAGTGCGAAAGTCTGCCCAGGCGGGAGGAAATTAGAGTTTCATAACACATATTTGAACTGGAGAGGTATTAGAGGCCTGCAATGGCCACAGGTACTAATGGAGGTAATCAAGGTAGGGAGAGAGACAAGAGGTCCGGTCATCTTAGTTATACAGGCCGGGGGAAACGACCTAGGTTATCATAAGAGCGCATAACTAATGGCAATAATGAAACTAGACACTGAGCGCTTCAGAGAATTTTTCACAAAAATAGTCAGAGATTGTGCCGAGCGCGGTATGGCAAGGTGCCCGAGACATCACGGCCTTGAATGGACAAGGCGGCTAATAACTATTTGGATGCCAAAATTTATAAGAGACAGAGGCGGACAACTGGAAGGAGATAAAGCAGGCCTCATACGGTCCGACTGTGTTCACTTAATGGATATTGGACTGGACATATTCCTGTCAGGACTCCAGGACGGAGTGGAACAAGCGTTAAGAGTGATGGATAGGGGTTAGAGTCCTGAATACGAGTACGAAGGATCCTCTGTGGCCTGGAAATAGAAAGGACATGTTGGAGAGTTACACTTGTTGGCCAACTTGCCATTGTGGAGACTGGAGACACAGGGCATGTTGCAACAAGATGAATTATTTTAGAAATAAAATGTCTTTCTAATGTCATGAGTATAAACAGTTAATAAAGCTGTGACCGATCCTCAACCATCCAGTTGTAAGAGTTACATGATTGTATTGTCAATGAAAGGGGGGCGGTAGGGGGGCTGAGCGTCTAGGTTTGGTTGGGGGTCCCCACAATCTGCCTAGGCTAGATGCAGTTAAAAATGATTATTAGATACACAGGCGGTGCAGCTTGCTTCACAGCTGGGCTACTACGCTGACTATCAGACAATGAAGCTTTGAAGCAGACCTCTGAGTAAACAGCCCTTCAGACTCAACCATCTGTGTTACCCCAAGCCATAGGGTAAGTAGTAGTGTTGAGCCACCCCCGTAGTGTTCGGGTTCGGTTCGGTTCGTCGAACACCGGGATGTTCGAGGAACTGTTCGTCGAACTGTTCGTCGAACACCTTAGAACACCGTCGAACACCGTTAAAACCAATGGCAGGCAAACAAAAACACATAGAAACACATAGAAAACACCTGCAAAGGTGTCCAAAAGCTGACAAACTGCTCAGAAGACACTCTCTTTAAAAAAGCCGGCCGGCAAATTCAGCAGCGGCATACACCGGTACCCGACAATTTAGACAAGAAGGAATAGAGCATCACACATAGATTAGATAGATAGAAACATGTCAGTCACACATATAAGAAGCACAGTGACAGTGTTGGTTACTGCACTTGTCATTTAGTGTAAAGGATTTATTAAAAAAAATAATAGTGTTTTCATGCACCGTCTCTTTAAAAAAGCCGGCCGGCAATTCAGCATCTGTACCCGACAATTTAGAACAGAAAGAATAGAGCTTCACACATAGATTAGATAGATAGAAACATGTCAGTCACATATATAATAAGTACAGTGATAGTGTTGCTTACTGTACTTGTCATTTAGTGTAAAGGATTTATTTAAAAAAATAATAGTGTTTTCATGCACTGTCTCTTTAAAAAAGCCGGCCGGCAATTCAGCAGCGGTACCCGACAATTTATAACAGACAGAATAGAGCATCACACATAGATTAGATAGATAGAAACATGTCAGTCACATATATATGAAGTACAGTGATAGTGTTGGTTACTGTACTTGTCATTTAGTATTAAAATAAAGGATTTATTATTAAAAAAATTGGCGTGGGGTTCCCCTTAATTTTAGGCTCTAGCGGAGGTTAAGCAGACGGCTGGGGCAGATGTTTGAAGCCTGGGAAGGGGGTAATACCCACGGAGCTTCCCAGGCTACTAATATCAGACCCCAGCTGAATACATAGCCTTTACTAGCTATTAAAATGGGGGACCCCCCCAAAAAAATGACGTGGGGTCCCCCCTAATTTAATAGCTAACAAAGGCTAGGCAGACAGCTGGGGGCTGATATTAATAGCCCAGGAAGGGAGCCATGAATATTGGCCCCCTCCCAGGCTAGAAACACCAGCCGTCAGCCGCCCCAGAAATGGCGCATTCATAGGATGCGCCAATTCTGGCACTTAGCCTCGCTCTTCCACGCTGCCCTGGTGCGGTGGCAGGGGGTAATAGGGTTGGGGTTGATGTCAGCTTATAATGCCAGCTGACATCAAGCCCAGGTTAGTAATGGAGAGGCGTCTATAAGACACCCCCATTACTAACCCCATAGTCAAAGTTAAAAAAAACACAAACACCCAGAATAAAGTCCTTTAATTGAAATAAAGACACAATCCTTTATTGTTCTAAATTAAACCATACTTACCATCACGCCCATTCCAGCTGAAGCCAACGATCTCCTGCAATAAAAGAAAAATAATAAAGCAACCTCATCCTTACCTTTCCATGGTTCCCACGACAGCTTCAGCTCTGCTACATCGAGATGACAGGCTGGACTATGGGGTTCAAGTTCGGTTCGGTTCGTCGAACACCCGTGTGTTCGCCGAACTGTTCGTCGAACTGTTCGTCGAACACCTTCGAACACCGTTAAAACCAATGGCAGGCAAACAAAAACACATAGAAACACATAGAAAACACCTTCAAAGGTGTCCAAAAGCTGACAAACTGCTCAGAAGACACAACTAACACATGGAAAAGTGACAAGTACATATAGTCATGAGAAAAGAAAAGAGGTGGAGGAGTAAAAGGAGGGGGAGACAAAGATATAGGCATGTCATGCCCTTCTAAAATCCAAAAAGTGAGAAGCCGACACGTTCAGTCCGCTCCTGCCCGTGCCACCTCCGTGTCGCCGGGTCTGTGCCAGAGCCGCGGTGAACCCTGATGGCCAGCCCCCCTCTCCCAATACTGGTGCCTGTCCGCTGGTGGGTCGAGCGAGCCCCCCTGTGGTGGAGGCAGCTCTAAGCTTTTTAATTTAAATTGTCTCTCTAATTTGAATAAATACACTTTAAATCCATTTACAAGGATCTATTGGAGGGCAAGTCTCATGCCAGCAGCCGCGTAATTCCAGCTCCAGTAGCGTCCACTAAAGCTGCTGCAGTTAAAAAGCTTTTATAAGGATCGAGCTCGGCTGTCCACCGCAAGGCATCCTACCGCCAGTCCGAGCCCCTATGCCTTGGGGTGCCTCCTGATGCTCTTCACTGAGTATCCCGTGGTCCCGAAGCATTTCCTTTGAAAAAATGAAGTGTCCAAACTACAGGTGGTGTAGCTTGCTTAACAGCCGGAATAATCCGCTGACTAGCAGACCCTGCTACTAGGCACAAAGTATTTCCTGGGCTAGATGCAGTTAAAAATTTGTAATTAGATACTCTCGTTGGATTCTGAGAAAGCATTCCATAGAGTCTCCTGGCACGCCATATATGATTCTCTTAAAAAGCTTGGGGTAGGGGTCTAGGGGACCCTTTTATAGCCAAAATCACGGCCCTGTATCGCAATACGTCACCTAGGCTGAAGATAAATGGAACTGTAGCACCCTGAGGGCTCGGTTGCTACAGAGGTATTGCACCTCACCCAGAGGTGTGATATCTCACTCTCAGGTAAGGATGTAGTGTGGATCAGGACCCGACACCTGCATGCATTACACCACATTGCCGTGGGGCAGGGTGACCAATATGCCCCTGAGATGGGCACGACAGTCCCTGTCCCTGGCTGGAGTGGGGGGAGGGAACACTGAGGAAGGGGAACCCTGTAGTGCAGGAGCAGGGAGGAAGCAGTTCCTGGGTGCATTGAGAAGGGAGTATAAAAGGTGGGCACCATCTTAGTTCAGTGCAGAGAAGTCTGAGCAGAAGTGGCAGGGAGCAGGGGCTCTGCATGAGCTCTGCTCCGGAGGCGGGCCTAGTAACAGAGGCCCAGGCCTGGAAGAGGGAGAAGGAAGGAAGAGGAGCGGAGAAGGCTCCAGGAACGAGGAACGAAGGGATCTCAGGGGTGCGGACGGGCGAGTCGCCACCGCACGCCCGAATCCACCTGCGTGGGGGGGTCAGGCCAAAGGGGGAGACCGGTCCCCGAAACTAGTGGAGGCAGGAAACGACCCTCAGCTAGAAACAGGAGGCTGTGACATTTTATGTGGCGCAGCCCCTCGCTACACCCGCTAGGAAGGCACCACATAGGGTCAGGGAAACTGGCGCCAAGTTTACCAAGAGGAGGCCCGAGGCAGCCGGACAGAAGGGTTGGTAAGAAAGGCCAGACAAAGGACACACAAAGGGGGTCCTGTGAAGCACTCCAAAGTTATCTGGGAGTTGTCTGAGCCCCTCACCTGGTGAGCACAGTACGACGTGGGCAGCCGTTACCTGCAGACGTGGTCTGGATAATAAGAACTGTGAGTAAAGGCCCTGGACTGCATCACTGACTCCGTGTCATTACTGCTGCTGCCCTGCACCATCACCCCCATCCTCCGCATACACTGCCCTGAGGCTATACTCCTCCCGTGGGGAGTTATTCTACGCTCTGCTGCACCCACAACACCAGCCTCAGCGGTCTGCCCTGGAGCGGCAGTTCACTCTGACCGCAATCCACGGGTGGCGTAGTCGGACATTTAAACATCAAAACCACGAAAATAGTTCCGCCACTGGTTTGACCGCCCTGAGCCACGGAACCGGGTTGCCGCCACGGAGACTACAACCACCAGCATCCACCAAAAAGGGTCCGGCTCCGGGTGTCCCAAGGCCCAGGGGGCGCGTCAGAACATTTTCATCACCTTTCACAATCACCAATGGGACAAGGCAGGGATGTTCTCTGTCCCCTCTCTTATACATCCTAGTGACGGAGCACCTGCTCTCATCAATTCGCCATAACCCCAATATTAGGTGGATTGAGGTGGGAGGCACCGAGTACAAGTGCTCTCTATTTGCTGATGATGTCCTAGTATAAATCACTCAATCACATATATCCATCCATGCTGTTATGGCTGAAATAGATCACTTTGTTACATGGTCAAATTTTAAAATCAATGCAGCGAAGTCTGAGGCCCTCGATGTCTCCCTCCCCAAATCCATATAGGATTCCATCCAGTCCAACTTTCCCTTTGCCTGGCCCTCACAGGGTATCAAATACTTAGGAATTCCTATTCATAGAGACCTCTCCCATCTATGTTATCTTAATTTTGGGCCCTTTATTGAACAACTCCATACAGACCACGGTTGGCAAGTTAGAACTGTAAGATTCACTACGTGAACCACTGGTGTTTTGTGGAAAAGCACATGTACACTGTGTTCCAAATTATTATGCAAAAAGTGTTTAGGAGTGATAAGGGAAGAATTTGTTTGTTTGTCAGTTAAACTCATTGATGGTGATGTGTGTCAGGGCTCTTTATATCACTGTAAGCAATTGCAGACACCTGTGCTAATTAGTTTGGCAGGTGTGTCCAATGAAAGGCAAGACTACTTAAGAAGGCTGTCTCACATTATTAAGCAGCCTACATTTTCTGCCAAAATGGGAAAGAAAAAGGATGTGTCGGCTGCTGAGAAGCAACAAATTGTGGAGTGTTTAGGTCAAGGCATGACTACAATCAACATTGTGCGATGATCAGGATGAAGTGTCTTGGCAATCAAGAAGTATGTAGCTGATTCACAGTACACACGTGTGCGTGCTGATAAGGGCAAATTGAGGACTCTTTCCTACAGGCAATTACGTCAGGTTGAAAGAGCAGCGGCAAAAAAGCCTTGTCATAGCAGCAGACAAGTTTTTGAAGCTGCTTGTGGCTCCAACGTCCCCCGAACAACAAGATGCAGGGTCCTTCAGAGGTTTGCAGCTGTGCATACGCCATCCTGTCGACCTCCTCTATCCACTTCACACAAGCAGAAACGGCTCCAGTGGGCCAAACATTACATGAAGACTGATTTCAAAACTGTTTTGTTCACGGATGAGTGCCGTGCAGCGCTCGATGGTCCAGATGGATGGAGTGGAGGATGGCTGGTTGATGGACACCCCACGCAAACTCGGCTACAGCGCCAACAAGGAGGAGGTGGAGTAATGTTTTGGGCTGGAATCATGGGGAGAGAGATTGTCGGCCCCTTTAGGATCCCTGAAGGCGCTAAAGATGAACTCCATAATGTATGTGGATTTTCTCAAACAGCACTTCCTGCCATGGTTCAAGAAGAAGAACCGTGTATTTCACAGCAAGATCATTGTTCTGCATGATAATGCACCATCTCATGCTGCACATAAAACATCTGCATCTCTGGCTGATATGGGCATAAAAGGGGACAAACTTATGGTGTGACCCCCATGCTCCCCTGACCTCTACCCCATTCAGAACCTTTGGAGCATCATTAAAAGGAGTGTCTATTAGAGATGAGCGTTGTTCTACTCGAACTGTTCGCCAATCTCAAATTCGAGCTGTTTTGGGCGGTGCTCGAGCCGTTCGGCGAACACGAACAATTTGAGAAAAATTCGGCTGTTCGAGGTTATGTTCGATAACTGTTCATGCACCAAAATCATAAGTGGATTTTTTCTCAGTAATGATGAAAATTAATGTTAATACGCAGTTTGAGTGTACAGCGGGGTGGGGGGAGGGGCAGGGGATGGATCTCTGCAGGAACAATGAAGATCTCTGTAACGGGTCTGGGAGGCGGAACCTCTGGGCTACAATACAAGGGGGCGGTCCTTGTAAGGGAGCGGGTGGCGACCAGGCAGGCAGTCACAGGAGGTGACCAGGACAGTCTCTGGGTGTACGGGCAGGAGGACACGGCAAGTGATCGGGGCAGTCTCTGGATAAAGGGTAGGTACGACCTGAGATGGCTGAACCTCCAGGTAGGCTAGCAAGGCAGATGGAGAGTGTGTGCTCCCAGGTGAGCAAGCGAGAGTCTCTGGAATAGCAGGTGGTCACAGCACGTGACGGCGGAGCCTCCAGGTAGGCAAGCAGGCTGGTAACGGAGAAGCGCTCCCAGGTGAGCGGGCAAGAGTCTCAGGAATAGCTGGTGGTCACAGCACGTGACAGCGGAGCCTCCGGGCAGGCAAGCAGGCAGGTAGCGGAGAAGCGCTCCCAGGTGAGCGGGCAAGAGTCTCTGGAATAGCTGATGGTCACAGCACGTGACAGCGGAGCCTCCGGGTAGGCAAGCGGGCAGGTAGCAGAGAAGCGCTCCCAGGTGAGCGGGCAAGAGTCTGGAGTGGCTGGTGGTCACAGCAAGTGACAGCGGAGCCTCCGGGCTGGTAAGCAGGCAGGTAACGGAGAAGCGCTCCCAGGTGAGCGGGCAAGCTGGTCCATAGACAGACTGACCGGAGTTGTAAGGCAGACCGTCGGACCTCAGGCAAGCAGGCAGGTAGCTGAGGTGCGCTCCCAGGTGAGCGGGCAGGCTGGTCCTTAGACAGACTGACAGGAGTAGTAAGGCAGACCGTCGGACCTCAGACTAGCAGACAGGTAGCAAGTAATCAGGCAGGAATCTGACAGGTAACTGGCAGGTAACTGGCAACGGGACCTGAGGGCTGAAGCACAGGTGAGACACAGGTGCAAACAACATTGCTCGGGCACCTCCATTTTGGAGGAGGTGCCTTATATATGATGAAGTCCTCCGGCCATTGGCCGGGGACTCCTTAGGACGGCGCGCGCGGCCCCTTTAAGAGGAGGGGAGCGCGCGCGTGCGCGCCCTAAGCACAGGGGCCGGGAAGGAGCGCGCGCTGAGAGCAGAGCGGGAGGAGGACGCCGGGAAGGAGCGCGCGCTGACAGCAGAGCGGGAGAGGGACGCCGGGCACGGGGCAGAGCGGTGAGGGGAGCAGCGTCCCTGCCTAGCAGAGGGCAGGGACGCCGGCACTACAGTACCCCCCCCTTTAGGCCCCCCCTTTTTTAGGCCAGACAGAAATTTAGCTAGGATGAGAGGGGCATGGATGTTCTCCCGGGGCTCCCACGTTCTCTCCTCAGGACCAAACCCCTTCCAATCTACCAGAAAAAAGGTCTTTCCTCTTACCCTTTTGGTGGCAAGAATGCTCTCTACCTCAAACTCGTTCTCAGCAGAAACCGGAGCAGGAGGCGTACCTGTAGACTTGGAAAAAGAGTTAAGTACCACAGGTTTGAGGAGAGATACATGGAAGGAGTTAGGGATCCGTAAGTTGGCCGGGAGTTTCAATTTATAGGCCACCGGGTTGATCTGACTGATGACCTCCAGAGGACCGATGAACCGAGGCCCTAACTTGTAAGAAGGTATCTTGAGTCGAACATATTTAGATGAGAGCCAGACCTTATCTCCTGGACGAAATTGAGGAGGATCCAGGCGTTTTTTGTCAGCGTGTCTTTTCATCCGTTCGGACGACTGAAGGAGTGCGGATCGGGTACTCTCCCAAATGGAGGAAAATTTGCTAACGAGAGATTCCGCAGCCGGGTTGTCCACCGAGGTGGAGACAGGAAAAGGAATCCGAGGATGCTGACCAAAGACTACAAAAAACGGGGATTTGGAGGAGGATTCGCTCTCGTGATTATTGTAAGAGAACTCGGCCCATGGTAGGAGATCCACCCAGTCAGAATGGTGGGCATTAACGAAGTGCCGGAGGTAACTGGTCAGGTTCTGATTGATCCGCTCCACTTGACCATTGGACTGTGGGTGGTAAGCGGAAGAGAAGTCCAGGGTGACGTCTAGTAGTTTACAAGTGGCTCTCCAGAAGCGTGAGGTGAACTGTACCCCACGATCCGACACGATGTGGAGGGGCAGGCCATGAAGACGGAAGATGTGACGAATAAAGTCTCTAGCTAGCTCGGGTGCAGACGGGAGGCCTGGCAGGGGAACGAAATGAGCCATCTTGGAGAAGCGGTCAGCGACCACCCAAATGACCGTACAACCGGCAGAGAGTGGGAGGTCAGTTATGAAGTCCATTGCAATATGCTGCCAGGGGGCAGCAGGTACTGGGAGCGGAAGGAGGCGACCGGCTGGCAGATGTCTCGGAACCTTGTTGCGGGCGCAGGACACACAGGCAGAAACAAAGTCTATTACATCCTTGTGCAGGGTAGGCCACCAGTAGTGCCGGGAAATAAGCTGGAGGGTCTTCTTCTGACCAGCGTGGCCAGCCAGTTTAGACGAGTGACCCCAGTGAAGGATCTTCTCCCGATCAGGTACTGATACGAACGTCTTTCCGGGAGGGAGACGATTTAGACTCACGGGAGCCACCTGCATTACTCTGGCGGGATCGATGATGTGTTTCGGATCTTCCTCGAGATCAGATACCAGAAAGGATCGAGACAAGGCGTCCGCCTTGACGTTTTTGTCAGCCGGGCGAAAATGAAGGACAAAATCAAAACGAGCAAAAAACAAGGACCACCGGGCTTGGCGCGGGTTAAGTCTCTGGGCATGCTGGAGGTAAGCCAAGTTCTTGTGGTCAGTGTAAATTATTACCGGGTGAAGAGCCCCCTCAAGCAGGTAACGCCACTCCTCCAATGCCAGTTTGATGGCCAATAACTCTCGATCTCCTATGGAATAATTGCGCTCTGAGGAGGAGAAGAGTTTAGAGAAGAAGCCGCAAGTTACCATCCTCCCGGAAGAAGATTTTTGAGTAAGTACCGCTCCAGCTCCAGAGGAGGAGGCGTCCACTTCCAGGAAGAACTGCTTATTGCCGTCCGGGCGATGCAGCACCGGGGCGGAAGAGAAGGCCTGTTTTAAGGAAAGAAAGGCTTCTTCTGCTTCGGGCGGCCACTCTTTGGGATTAGTACCCTTACGGGTGAGCGCGGAAATTGGGGCAGTCCGGGAAGAGAAGTGTGGTATGAAGAGGGGGTAGTAGTTGGCGAAGCCCAGGAACCGCTGAATGGCCTTCAACCCCTCCGGTCGGGGCCATTTCTCGATGGCAGACAGTTTCTCTGGATCCATTCGTAGGCCGGTCTGAGAAATAATGTAGCCCAAAAACGGAAGCGAGGTCTGCTCAAAGAGGCACTTCTCGTATTTAGCGAAGAGGTGATTCTGCCTGAGCCTGAGCAGGACCTGACCAACGTCCCTCCGGTGAGTCTGGAGATCCGGAGAGAAGACCAAGATGTCGTCCAGGTACACCACTACGCAGGAGTAGAGAAGGTCCCGGAAGATGTCATTGACCAACTCTTGAAAGACGGCAGGAGCGTTACAGAGACCAAAGGGCATTACCAGGTATTCATAGTGGCCGTCCCGGGTGTTGAATGCCGTCTTCCATTCATCCCCCTGACGGATACGAACCAGGTTGTACGCCCCACGGAGGTCTAGTTTGGTGAAAATTCTAGCCCCCCTCAGACGATCAAATAATTCTGGAATGAGCGGAAGGGGGTACTTATTCTTCACCGTGATCTGGTTTAGGCCTCTATAGTCTATACAGGGACGGAGAGAGCCGTCCTTCTTTTTGACGAAAAAGAAGCCTGCTCCCGCCGGGGAGGTAGATTTCCAGATGAATCCCCTGGCCAGATTCTCCTCAATATATTCGGACATCGACCGGGTCTCAGCAGCGGATAAAGGATAAATACGCCCACGGGGAGGAGTAGTACCGGGTAACAGGTCGATGGGACAGTCGTATGGTCTATGAGGGGGTAATGTCTCTGCCTCCTTTTTATTAAAGACATCAGCATAAGACCAATAAGGAATCGGAAGTCCAGGTAGATTAGCTGGGGTAGGAGAGGGACGGACGGGATGGACGGGAACCAGGCAGGACTTATGACAGTCTTGTCCCCAGCGAAGGACTTCTCCGGTTTGCCAGTCAAGCACGGGTGCATGTTTCTGGAGCCAAGGCAGACCTAGCAAGAGGGCGTGAGAGAGTCCAGGCAGAACATGAAAGGAGATACTTTCAGAATGCAGCATTCCCACCTGCAGAGTAATGGATTCGGTGATGAGTTGGATGGGGCGTGGTAAGAGCCCCCCATCCACGGCAGCCACAGACAAGGGTACAGCCAGAGGTTTGGTGGGGATGCGGTATTTCTCTACCAGGGACTGTGAAATAAGATTCCCGGCTGCTACAGAGTCCAGTTGGGCTAGTTCGAAATAACGGTTCTCCCCGTAGACGATTGAAACTGACAACAGCAGGGATGGAGAGGATGTATTCTTGTCTAGGTGGACCTCTCTGAGCGAACCTAGACACAGGCGTTTCCCGACCTCTCCGGGCAGGCACGGATCCGGTGCTCCTTACTGCCACAGTAGAAGCAGGTCCCCTCGGCACGGCGTAAGTCCTGACGGGTCTTGACCATCTTGGTCTGGTCGACCTGCATAGGCTCAGGAGGGTGTACCTGGTTAGAGACAGAAGGAGTGACGGGTTTCTGAAAAGTAGGAGCTAGACGTAGTAACCTCCTCTCACGGGTGACCTCTCTGGCACGCTCCTGAAACCGTAGGTCAATCCGGGTGGCAAGAGTTATTAAGTCATCGAGAGTGGTAGGAATGTCCCGACCGGCAAGTTCATCTTTAATACGGCCGGACAGACCCTCCCAGAAGACGGAAACCAGAGCGTCGTTATCCCAGGCCAGCTCCGAGGCAAGGGTACGGAACCGTATGGCATATTGGCCCACGGTGAGACTTCCCTGACGGAGGCGTAGCAATGATGATGCGGATGAGGTCTTCCGTCCGGGTTCGTCGAAGACTTTCCGGAAAGCCGTGAGAAAAGCAGGCAAGTTGGACACCAGGGGGTCTCCTCTTTCCCACAGAGGATTTAGCCAGGCCAGAGCCTCCCCGGTGAGATGGGACATGATGAATGCAATTTTGGCTCGGTCGGAGTTAAACTGGTGGGACAATAGTTCAAAGTGCAGGGTGCACTGATTTATGAAGCCCCGAGCCTGGACGGAGTCGCCTCCGAAGCGAGGAGGTGCAGAAAGCCGGGGTCCGGGGTAGGATACCATGGTATTAGTGGGCAGCGGAGCTGCCGGATTGCGAGACATGGCACTGGCGGAGGTTGTCGGTGGAGCAGTCAGAGTGTCCAGGCGAGTATTGACATTCCGCAGGTGACCCAGGATGGACTCCTGTTGGGACCTTTGACGGGACAGTTCATGACACAGGTCCGAGAGCGAGGGAGCTTGGGTGCCACCGGGTTCCATGGCCCGAGCAAACTGTAACAGGTCTGGGAGGCGGAACCTCTGGGCTACAATACAAGGGGGCGGTCCTTGTAAGGGAGCGGGTGGCGACCAGGCAGGCAGTCACAGGAGGTGACCAGGACAGTCTCTGGGTGTACGGGCAGGAGGACACGGCAAGTGATCGGGGCAGTCTCTGGATAAAGGGTAGGTACGACCTGAGATGGCTGAACCTCCAGGTAGGCTAGCAAGGCAGATGGAGAGTGTGTGCTCCCAGGTGAGCAAGCGAGAGTCTCTGGAATAGCAGGTGGTCACAGCACGTGACGGCGGAGCCTCCAGGTAGGCAAGCAGGCAGGTAACGGAGAAGCGCTCCCAGGTGAGCGGGCAAGAGTCTCAGGAATAGCTGGTGGTCACAGCACGTGACAGCGGAGCCTCCGGGCAGGCAAGCAGGCAGGTAGCGGAGAAGCGCTCCCAGGTGAGCGGGCAAGAGTCTCTGGAATAGCTGGTGGTCACAGCACGTGACAGCGGAGCCTCCGGGTAGGCAAGCGGGCAGGTAGCGGAGAAGCGCTCCCAGGTGAGCGGGCAAGAGTCTGGAGTGGCTGGTGGTCACAGCAAGTGACAGCGGAGCCTCCGGGCTGGTAAGCAGGCAGGTAACGGAGAAGCGCTCCCAGGTGAGCGGGCAAGCTGGTCCATAGACAGACTGACCGGAGTTGTAAGGCAGACCGTCGGACCTCAGGCAAGCAGGCAGGTAGCTGAGGTGCGCTCCCAGGTGAGCGGGCAGGCTGGTCCTTAGACAGACTGACAGGAGTAGTAAGGCAGACCGTCGGACCTCAGACTAGCAGACAGGTAGCAAGTAATCAGGCAGGAATCTGACAGGTAACTGGCAGGTAACTGGCAACGGGACCTGAGGGCTGAAGCACAGGTGAGACACAGGTGCAAACAACATTGCTCGGGCACCTCCATTTTGGAGGAGGTGCCTTATATATGATGAAGTCCTCCGGCCATTGGCCGGGGACTCCTTAGGACGGCGCGCGCGGCCCCTTTAAGAGGAGGGGAGCGCGCGCGCGCGCGCGCCCTAAGCACAGGGGCCGGGAAGGAGCGCGCGCTGAGAGCAGAGCGGGAGGAGGACGCCGGGAAGGAGCGCGCGCTGACAGCAGAGCGGGAGAGGGACGCCGGGCACGGGGCAGAGCGGTGAGGGGAGCAGCGTCCCTGCCTAGCAGAGGGCAGGGACGCCAGCACTACAATCTCCATTTTTTTTTTCTCTTTCCCGCATTTACAGTGGGGAGACGCAATCTGTCAGCCTATCAGCAGCGCACACACGGAGCGAAGTGCTTTTTTTCACACAAGCAAGGGCATGTGTCATTGGCAGTGTATGTCACATGTCCTTGCCCTATAAGACCAAGCCATTTTCCCCGTCGCCACCATTTTCTCACTGCTGCAGCTGCGTGTTAGACGGCACCGCTGTTGCTGTGTGCGCTATACCTTGTTAATTTCAAGCCAATTTTCGCACAAATCTACAGATAGCTTGGGAGTAGGGAATAGTTGTGATTGCAGTCCTTTTAAGGACTAGGTTACAGCATTTCCTGCGACTTTTATCAGGCAGGTCTGTGCTCTTAAATAGATAGATTGTGGGAGTAAAGACTAATTGTAATTGGAGTCCTTTTCAGGACTAGGTTACATCAGTTCCTATCAGTTTTTGCCAGGCAGGTCTGTGCCAGTGCTGTGCAAGTTTTTTTCACAGCATTTGGCTGAATCTAGCAAAGCTAATCCTTTTTGGCCTATTGCAGAGTGTGTTAGTCAGTGGAGTAGCCTATCTGTGTTGAAAGATATACCACCTGTGTATAGAATACCAATTTTTTTACTGCACCTAGTGAAGTAAAATCTTTTGGGCATAGCATCATTCTATTAGTCCATCTATACTGACCTCCATCAGGTTGCAAATTGAATATAATTTTTTTCTGCATCTAGCTCTGAAAAAATATTGGGCTTCTAGCTGTGTGTGGGACTTGTTGTATAAGTCCATCTATACTGACCTCCATCAGGTTGCAAACTGCATATATTTTTTTCTTCATCTACCTCTGAAAAAATATTGGGCTTCTAGCTGTGTATGGGACTTGTTCTATTAATCCATCTATACAGACCTCCATCAGGTTGCAAACTGAATATATTTTTTTCTGCATCTGTGGCACCCCAGGGGTCTGGTTTCCACAGTAAAAGCAATGTTATGTCTGAGAGCAGGTGGGAGGTCTCTTGGTCAGGAATCCCATGCATGCCACACCTCCTGCCCAGTCCTGGGAGGGGAAGAACTTCCCCTGTATAAACCTGGGGCTGAGGCAGGGTTAGAGAATTCAGAGGGAGAGTGCAGCCAGGAGGGCTGACAGGGAGCTGTGGCTCCGGCTGGGCCCAGCTCCTGGGCCATGCCAGAAGTAGAGAAGAGAAGCAGCATAGGAAGAAACAACAGGAGCTCTGTGGGAGCAGTGTTACAAAGAGTCAGGGGCTGGCAGCTGCAGAGCTCGCCCTGACTGAGAAGATTTCTTACCGGACCCGGAGTCCGAGGCTGTGGGGACTAACTCCTACCCAGCAGCAGAATCCGTCAGGCAGGGGATTTCAGGTCCTCTGGCCAAGAAATCCGAAGGCACGGTCACACGCATGGGACCAGCACCGCCGTCGTGGAGCGGAAGCTACTAGAAGGCCCCGAGTCACCGACAATACGGGTGAGCACCACACGGTACACTCAGGGACGTGGGCTACTTATACTCGCTTCTAGCAAGGTAGCCAGAAGAGTATCGTTAGTTTGGGAGGCCTACAACTCCGCCTGGCCAGGGGAGATCCCATCTGCTCAAGGACTGACCAGGCCCCAACCGCTAGCCAGTACTCCGGGAGGGTCTATCTTTGTCACCAGTAAAGACCCTGAACTACACCGCATCGTCTCTGAGTGGTTCCTGCTGCCCCCATCATTCACGTCGGCTGCCCTGAGGCCATACCCCTCCCGTTGGGGGTTATACCATCCACGCTGCACCATCCTTCCATCGGCCTCAGCGGTCTGCCCTGCAGCGGCAGCTACATAGCTGCATTCAACGGGTGGCGTAGTCGTCCATCATCTACTGCTAATACAGCGCCACTTAGTCTGACTCCCTGGGCACGGACCGGGTCACCGCCACGAGACTACAACCCTCAACAGATCCGGCTCCGGGTAAGCTCCCGCGTGCGCAACGCTGCGCGACACAGGCCCAGGGGTGCGTCAACTTTTGGCGCAGTCGGCAGGATTTCGTGCCCGCAACCACCGGGTACTGCGTGCCTGAAAAAGACTGTTCAAACTTACCTGTGGTGAAGATTCCCGCCATCCGGCGCCATCTTCCGCTTCCTTCCCACCATCGGTGGAGTTTTCCCGCCATCCGGCGCCATCTTCAGCTTTCTTCCCGCCATACGTGGAGTTTTCCCGCCATTGGACGCCATCTTGAGGACGCCACGCGGGAAGAAGAGGGGCGTGGACTCCGAAAGCGCGCGAGAACTGAAGCCCCGCCTCACGTCCGGACGTTGCGTAAGGTCCTGGAAGGAGCCCAGCAGACGCCGACGTCACAGGAGCGCGACGGAAGGTCCTCAACCCTGACGATCCACTGCGGAGCCGCGGCCTACGGAAGAGGATCATCGCAAGGTAGGCCACGGTCCACTAGGGGGGAGAAGGATGCCAGATACGGAGGAGAGCTTCACCGCTTCAACCCCCGCCAGCGCCACCGCTGTTGCGGTCATGCCTTTCACCATGCCCTATATCCCGGGGGCAGCCTGGCTACCCCAGTACTCAGGGGAGTCACATACCCTGCATGACTTTAGAGAAAAGCTGGATAGCCTCTTCCAGGTGTACCCCCTCACAGAGGAGCAAAAAGTGAGCATCCTGTTGGCCCAATTAACCGGGGCAGCCCAAAGGGGGGTAAAGTCCTGGCCACCTGGGAGGAGGACTGTCGCAGAGATACTAACCCAGCTAACCGAGGAGGAGCTGCAGTACTACCAATACGAGGAAAGCCAAGAGGACCCGGACGGGTCTGAGGACTACCCTCAGGAGGGAGCACAAAGAGGACATAGCTACTGAAGGGAAGTAGCGTGAATAAAGAGCTGTAAATAGTTACCCGTAAGGGTACAAGGACTGCTGCTAATTAAAATATGGTCCCCGTTGGGATTAGTGAATTGTTCCCCATGTGCCCCTATCTTAAACCAGGCTGAGGACTGTGAGCAGCCATTCCTTATCCCCACTGGCCGAGGACTGAGAGCGGCCATATCCTGTAAATAATTATGTGTTTCTAGTAATTTATGGGAGTCTTTGGTGGATTTGCCGGGAATCCTTTGTACATAGTTGGAGTGTAACCCAGGACGGACTAAAGACTGTTAAGGACTCGGGGCAGGACAGACCCCTACCTGGTTACGTCTCCCTGTTTTGGTGAAATGGACACCTTGCTTTTCTTCAAAAACTGCACCCGGTTGCGGACACGCCGTGACCATCTTTATATGTTTTTCTTATTGTACTATTATTGTTTATACCTTGTTATGTTTAAAAATATGTTTAGTCCCGGAGTACTAAATTTCACTAGGGGGGAATGTGGCACCCCAGGGGTCTGGTTTCCACAGTAACAGCAATGTTATGTCTGAGAGCAGGTGGGAGGTCTCTTGGTCAGGAATCCTATGCATGCCACACCTCCTGCCCAGTCCTGGGAGGGGAAGAACTTCCCCTGTATAAACCTGGGGCTGAGGCAGGGTTAGAGAGTTCAGAGGGAGAGTGCAGCCAGGAGGGCTGACAGGGAACTGTGGCTCCGGCTGGGCCCAGCTCCTGGGCCATGCCAGAAGTAGAGAAGAGAAGCAGCATAGGAAGAAACAACAGGAGCTCTGTGGGAGCAGTGTTACAAAGAGTCAGGGGCTGGCAGCTGCAGAGCTCGCCCTCACTGAGAAGATTTCTTACCGGACCCGGAGTCCGAGGCTGTGGGGACTAACTCCTACCCAGCAGCAGAATCCGTCAGGCAGGGGATTTCAGGTCCTCTGGCCAAGAAACCCGAAGGCACGGTCACACGCATGGGACCAGCACCGCCGTCGTGGAGCGGAAGCTACTAGAAGGCCCCGAGTCACCGGCCATACGGGTGAGCACCACACGGTACACTCAGGGACGTGGGCTACTTATACTCGCTTCTAGCAAGGTAGCCAGAAGAGTATCGTTAGTTTGGGAGGCCTACAACTCCGCCTGGCCAGGGGAGATCCCATCTGCTCAAGGACTGATCAGGCCCCAACCGCTAGCCAGTACTCCGGGAGGGTCTATCTTTGTCACCAGTAAAGACCCTGAACTACACCGCATCGTCTCTGAGTGGTTCCTGCTACCCCCATCATCCACGTCGGCTGCCCTGAGGCCATACCCCTCCCGTTGGGGGTTATACCATCCACGCTGCACCATCCTTCCACCGGCCTCAGCAGTCTGCCCTGCAGCGGCAGCTCCATAGCTGCATTCAACGGGTGGCGTAGTCGTCCATCATCTACCGCTGATACAGCGCCACTTAGTCTGACTCCCTGGGCACGGACCGGATCACCGCCACGAGACTACAACCCTCAAGAGACCGGGCTCCGGGTAAGCTCCCGCGTGCGCAACGCTACTCAGCACAGGCCCAGGGGCGCGTCACATCTACCTCTGAAAAAATATTGGGCTTCTAGCTGTGTGTGGGACTTGTTGTATTAGTCCATCTATACTGACCTCCATCAGGTTGCAAACTGAATATATTTTTTTCTGCATCTACCTCTGAAAAAATATTGGGCTTCTAGCTGTGTGTGGGACTTGTTGTATTAGTCCAACTATACAGACCTCCATCAGGTTGCAAACTGAATATATTTTTTTCTGCATCTACCTCTGAAAAAATATTGGGCTTCTAGCTTTGTGTGGGACTTGTTGTATTAGTCCATCTATACTGACCTCCATCAGGTTGCAAACTGAATATATTTTTTTCTGCATCTACCTCTGAAAAAATATTGGGCTTCTAGCTGTGTGTGGGACTTGTTCTATTAATCCATCTATACAGACCTCCATCAGGTTGCAAACTGAATATATTTTTTTCTGCATCTACCTCTGAAAAAATATTGGGCTTCTAGCTGTGTGTGGGACTTGTTCTATTAATCCATCTATACAGACCTCCATCAGGTTGCAAACTGAATATATTTTTTTCTGCATCTACCTCTGAAAAAATATTGGGCTTCTAGCTGTGTGTGGGACTTGTTGTATTAGTCCATCTATACTGACCTCCATCAGGTTGCAAACTGAATATATTTTTTTCTGCATCTACCCCTGAAAAAATATTGGGCTTCTAGCTGTGTGTGGGATTTGTTCTATTAATCCATCTATACAGACCTCCATCAGGTTGCAAACTGAATATATTTTTTTCTGCATCTAGCTCTGAAAAAATATTTGGCCTTCTAGCTGTGTGTGGGATTTTCTCTATTAGTCCATCTATACTGACCTCCATCAGGTTGCAAATTGAATATAATTTTTTTCTGCATCTAACCCAGCCAATAGTTTTGGCCTAATACCACAGTTTGGCCACTCAGCTCTGCTCGGTTCCCATCCATTGTTTTTTTGTGCAAACAACTCCAGAGTTGTTAATTAGTTAACCACCAAAATGAGTGGAAAAATGCCTGCTGCTGGTGGAAAGGGGAATAGGCGTGTTGGGAAGGGGAAAAAAGGTTGTGTCCGTGGGGTAGGTGTTAAAGCAACAGTAACATCTGCAGAAGAAAGACCATCTTCCAGCCAAACTAAAATGTCTACTTCTTTTAGCGGACAATGTGATAAGATCCCTTTCTTACGGCCACGCCAATCGCTACAAATTCCAGATGAGGCACAAAAACAGCAGGTGCTTCAACGGATATCAAGTGCTCCTTTAAGTGGGCTCTCCTCCACATCAACTTCAACATCACAAATACTCCAGTCCTCAAAGGTGTCACCCCAATCGCACTTGCTTCCTCACAGCTCCCAAATCTCCAGCTGCCCATCTGAGTATGAGGTAGAACAGATGGTTGAGTCTGCAGAGCTGTTTACTCATACTATAGAGTGGGAATCAGAGGTCGACTCCAGCGCTTCTGAGAATCCAGACGAGGAAATGATCTGCACTGATGCCCAGAATCTTTATGAGTCGGATCCAGGACTAGACGCAGAAGGTTCTGACCATAATGAACTCTGCCTCTCACCACAAGTCGTGGTGGCTCTTCAGGTCGCATGGGTGCTAAGCCTTGCATAGCTTGGGCATTTTTTCAGATCGATAAAGATGACCCAACTCGTGTTATCTGTAACATTTGTCAGCAAAAGCTAAGTAGAGACCAAAAAATACATAGTTTGAGTACTTCATGCATGAACCGGCACATGGACATGAAGCATAAGTTGCAGTGGGAAGCTCAGTGTGCTACAATGCGGCCTAGCCGGCCGGGCCAACCACCGTTTTCCATATCTTGTGCATCCGCGGCCTCTTCATCCTCTGTGACTGGGGGGACAGCAGTCACACCTGTTTTGGGGCGCAGACCTGCCACCTCTTTACCCGCAACAGCCAGCGTGATTGGCAGGTCATCATTTTCTTTGGAGGTGGTAACACCAGCTGGTGTTGAGCGCTGTCCGACATCGATAGCACCACCTTTGGATCAAGGCAACCTAACATGTCCGCCTGCATCTTCCTCACAGACCGGCAGTTTGCCGGGGACACCCTTATCAATCCCGTCTAAGCACAATAGCCAGCCCTCGGTCCCTCAGATGTGGACAAGTAAAAGACCATTTCCTCCTAGCCATGAGAAAGCTAAGAGGTTGAATTTCACCATCTGCAAGTTCTTGGCTACAGAAATGATGCCTTTCCGCCTGGTGGACACAGAGGATTTTCGAGACCTTATGTCCGTCGCAGTGCCCCAGTACCAGATGCCCAGTTGGCACTACTTCTCAAAGAAAGGTGTGCCTGCGCTCCACCAGCATGTCGCACACAACATCACCGCTTCTTTGAGAAACTCTGTGTGTGACAGGGTGCATTTCACCACAGACACTTGGACGAGTAGGCATGGACAGGGGCGTTACATGTCGCTGACTGGGCACTGGGTAACTATGGTGACAGCAGGACAAGGGGCTGCTGTCCAAGTCTTGCCGTCCCCACGAGTTGTCCGTCAATCCTCTTTATGTCAAAGTTCCTCCACTGCTTCTGCCTCCTCAACCTCCTCTCGGTCTTCCACCTGCATCCAAAGCCTATCTGGTCATGCCACAAGCTTTCTAACTGCGCAGAAGGGATCCTGCACACCTCCTTACTATGCTGGCAGTAGGGCTCAACGTCATCAGGCGGTTTTTACATTGAAATGTCTGGGAAATGTGAGTCACACAGCTGAGGAGTTGTGGTCAGCTCTGGAGAACCAATTTCATGAATGGTTGTCTCCACTGGACCTGAAACCAGGGAAGGCCGTGTGCGACAATGCTGCAAACCTGGGTGCGGCCCTTCGCCGGGGCAATGTCACACACGTGCCTTGTATGGCTCACGTGTTGAACCTGGTTGTCCAGCAATTTTTAGCCCACTATCCCAGACTAGATGGCCTTCTGCAGAGGGCACGGTCGCTGTGTGCTCACTTTCGCCGTTCGCATCCCGCAGCTCAGCGACTTACATCTCTACAGAAGTCGTTGGGCCTGCCACTTCACCGGCTAAAATGCGATGTGCCTACCCGGTGGAATTCAACTCTGCACATGTTGCAGCGACTGTGGCAGCACCGACAAGCCCTGGTGCAATACGTTCTGACGTATAGCCTGGGCCAACGAGATCCAGAGGTGGGGCAAATCACGCTGGAGGAGTGGTCTCAGATCAGGGGCCTATGCACCCTTCTGCACAGTTTTGAAATGGCGACGAAGATGTTTAGTGCTGACGATGCCATTATCAGCATGACTATTCCGGTGATTTACATGCTGGAGCACATGTTAAACAGAATTCGGAGTCAGGTGGTGGCACAAGAGGAGGTGGAGGAAGTAGAGGAGGAGGAGTTGTATGCGGAAGGGCTAACATCTGTAAGGTCCAGACGGTCGGCAGCACCAAGGCGGCAGGCATGTGAGGGTGGGGGAGATGGTTTTACCAGGGCGCATGGTAGCAGCCAAACTAGTGAGGAAGGTGCAGGAGCCCAGGATGAAGTGGAGGACGAACTGATGGAAGACTCATCAGATGAGGGAGACCTTGATCACATTTCTGTTGTGCGAGGTTGGGGGGAGAGGACAGAGGAAGGAAGCAAGATTGTTACCTCGCCACCAACACAACAGGGACTTGGTGCTCCTGGATACGCAACACACATGAGTGCGTTCTTGCTGCACTACCTGCAACATGACCCTCGAATTGTGAGAATTAGAAATAATCCTGACTACTGGGTTGCCACACTGTTAGATCCCCGGTACAAAAGTAAATTTGCAGAAATTATTCCTGCCATAGAAAGGGATGCACGCATGCAGGAGTATCAGCAGAGACTGTTGCAGAATCTTACATGTGCTTTTCCACAAAATACCAGTGGTGCACGTAGTGAATCTCACAGTTCCAACTTGCCAACCGTGGGACCGTCAAGTGTTCAGCACTCAAACCGTAACAGAACCACAGTATCTGCTGGTAACATCAATTTTGCGGAATCATTTCACCACTTTTTTAGCCCATCCTTTGCAAGGCCACAGGAGACAAGAAGTCTGACACATAGTCAACGCCTAGAGACGATGGTACAGGAGTATCTCCAAGTAAACATTGAAGCCACGACTGTGTCACTGGACCCTTGCTCTTTTTGGGCTTCCAATCTGGATAAATGGCCGGAGCTAGCCACTTACGCCTTGGAGATCTTGTCATGCCCCGCAGCCAGCGTTCTGTCTGAACGTGTGTTCAGCGCTGCTGGTGGTGTGCTGACAGATAAGCGCACGCGACTCCCACTGATAATGTAGACAGACTCACGTTCATAAAGATGAACAAATCATGGATCCGAAACGACTTTTCTACCCCTGTGTCATCCTGGGGAGAGTAAAAGCTTGATGATTGGTTAAAATCACCCTACCAACCATTTTAAGCTTTCAAATTACTAATCATGTTTATCTGTATCTTGGCTGGAAAATAATTTGGGCTTTGTAGCAGTGTGCAGCACTGATTGTATTAGGCCATCTATAATAAGCTCCACCAGATTTAAAATTACTAATCATGTTTATCTGTATCTTGACTGGAAAATAATTTGGGCTTTGTAGCAGTGTGCAGCACTGATCCTATTAGGCCATCTATACTAAAGCTTCACCAGATTTAAAATTAATAATAATTTTTAGCTGCATCTAGCCCGGAAAATAATTTTGGGGCTCCGAGATGCGCAAGACACATAAGTGCCTTCTTGCTGCACTACCTGCATCATGACCCTCATATTGTCAGAATTCGAAGTAATCATGACTACTGGGTTACCACACTCTTAGATCCCCCAAACTTTTCGATCAACCTTTTCATTTTAATAAAGACCAAAAAAATGGTAATTTTTGAAATTATAAGCATTAGCAGGTTGTTAGAAACTGAAATCAAACAGTTTTCAACTCAAAACTTTATTCTAGGTGATGTTACATTTTCACATAGGACCCATTGTTCGAAAGGAGCTTCTGAACTCTCTCGTCCATTGAATTTGTCAGGTTTTGGATGGTTTCTGCTTCAATTGTTTTGCATGAGGACAGAATACCCTCCCAGAGCTGTTGCTTAGATGTGAACTGCCTCCCGCCATCATAGACATTCCTTTTAATGATGCTCCAAAGGTTCTGAATGGGGTAGAGGTCAGGGGAGCATGGGGGTCACACCATAAGTTTGTCCCCTTTTATGCCCACATCAGCCAGAGATGCAGATGTTTTATGTGCAGCATGAGATGGTGCATTATCATGCAGAAAAATGATCTTGCTGTGAAATACACGGTTCTTCTTCTTGAACCATGGCAGGAAGTGCTGTTTGAGAAAATCCACATACATTATGGAGTTCATCTTTAGCGCCTTCAGGGATCCTAAAGGGGCCGACAATCTCTCTCCCCATGATTCCAGCCCAAAACATTACTCCACCTCCTCCTTGTTGGCGCTGTAGCCGTGTTTGCGTGGGGTGTCCATCAACCAGCCATCCTCCACTCCATCCATCTGGACCATCGAGCGCTACACGGCACTCATCCGTGAACAAAACAGTTTTGAAATCAGTCTTCATGTAATGTTTGGCCCACTGGAGCCGTTTCTGCTTGTGTGAAGTGGATAGAGGAGGTCGACAGGATGGCGTATGCACAGCTGCAAACCTCTGAAGGACCCTGCATCTTGTTGTTCGGGGGACGTTGGAGGCACAAGCAGCTTCAAAAACTTGTCTGCTGCTATGACAAGGCTTTTTTGCCGCTGCTCTTTCAACCTGACGTAATTGCCTGTAGGAAAGAGTCCTCAATTTGCCCTTATCAGCACGCACACGTGTGTACTGTGAATCAGCTACATACTTCTTGATTGCCAAGACACTTCATCCTGATCATCGCACAATGTTTATTGTAGTCATGCCTTGACCTAAACACTCCACAATTTGTTGCTTCTCAGCAGCCGACACATCCTTTTTCTTTCCCATTTTGGCAGAAAATGTAGGCTGCTTAATAATGTGAGACAGCCTTCTTAAGTAGTCTTGCCTTTCATTGGACACACCTGCCAAACTAATTAGCACAGGTGTCTGCAATTGCTTACAGTGATATAAAGAGCCCTGACACACATCACCATCAATGAGTTTAACTGACAAACAAACAAATTCTTCCCTTATCACTCCTAAACACTTTTTGCATAATAATTTGGAACACAGTGTACATGTGCTTTTCCACAAAACACCAGTGGTTCACGTAGTGAATCTTACAGTTCTAACTTGCCAACCGTGGTCTGTATGGAGTTGTTCAATAAAGGGCCCAAAATTAAGATAACATAGATGGGAGAGGTCTCTATGAATAGGAATTCCTAAGTATTTGATACCCTGTGAGGGCCAGGCAAAGGGAAAGTTGGACTGGATGGAATCCTATATGGATTTGGGGAGGGAGACATCGAGGGCCTCAGACTTCGCTGCATTGATTTTAAAATTTGACCATGTAACAAAGTGATCTATTTCAGCCATAACAGCATGGATGGATATATGTGATTGAGTGATATATACTAGGACATCATCAGCAAATAGAGAGCACTTGTACTCGGTGCCTCCCACCTCAATCCACCTAATATTGGGGTTATGGCGAATTGATGAGAGCAGGTGCTCCGTCACTAGGATGTATAAGAGAGGGGACAGAGAACATCCCTGCCTTGTCCCATTGGTGATTGTGAAAGGTGATGAAAATGTTCTGACGCGCCCCCTGGGCCTTGGGACACCCGGAGCCGGACCCTTTTTGGTGGATGCTGGTGGTTGTAGTCTCCGTGGCGGCAACCCGGTTCCGTGGCTCAGGGCGGTCAAACCAGTGGCGGAACTATTTATGTGGTTTTGATGTTTAAATATCCGACTACGCCACCCGTGGATTGCGGTCAGAGTGAACCGCCGCTCCAGGGCAGACCGCTGAGGCTGGTGTTGTGGGTGCAGCAGAGCGTAGCATAACTCCCCACGGGAGGAGTATAGCCTCAGGGCAGTGTATGCGGAGGATCGGGGTGATGGTTCAGGGCAGCAGCAGTAATGACACAGAGTCAGTGATGCAGTCCAGGGCCTTTACTCACAGTTCTTATTATCCAGACCACGTCTGCAGGTAACGGCTGCCCACGTCGTACTGTGCTCACCGGGTGAGGGGCTCAGACAACTCCCAGATAACTTTGGAGTGCTTCACAGGACCCCCTTTGTGTGTCCTTTTTCTGGCCTTTCTTACCAACCCTTCTGTCCGGCTGACTCGGGCCTCCTCTTGGTAAACTTGGCGCCAGTTTCCCTGACCCTATGTGGTGCCTTCCTAGCGGGTGTAGCGAGGGGCTGCGCCACATAAAATGTCACAGCCTCCTGTTTCTAGCTGAGGGTCGTTTCCTGCCTCCACTAGTTTCGGGGACCGGTCTCCCCCTTTGGTCTGACCCCTCCACGCAGGTGGATTCGGGCGTGCGGTGGCGACTCGCCCGTCCGCACCCCTGAGATCCCTTCGTTCCTCGTTCCTGGAGCCTTCTCCGCTCCTCTTCCTTCCTTCTCCCTCTTCCAGGCCTGGGCCTCTGTTACTAGGCCCGCCTCCGGAGCAGAGCTCATGCAGAGCCCCTGCTCCCTGCCACTTCTGCTCAGACTTCTCTGCACTGAACTAAGATGGTGCCCACCTTTTATACTCCCTTCTCAATGCACCCAGGAGCTGCTTCCTCCCTGCTCCTGCACTACAGGGTTCCCCTTCCTCAGTGTTCCCTCCCCCCCACTCCAGCCAGGGACAGGGACTGTCGTGCCCATCTCAGGGGCATATTGGTCGCCCTGCCCCACGGCAATGTGGTGTAATGCATGCAGGTGTCGGGTCCTGATCCACACTACATCCTTACCTGAGAGTGAGATATCACACCTCTGGGTGAGGTGCAATACCTCTGTAGCAACCGAGCCCTCAGGGTGCTACAGTTCCATTTATCTTCAGCCAAGGTGACGTATTGCGATACAGGGCCGTGATTTTGGCTATAAAAGGGTCCCCTAGACCCCTACCCCAAGCTTTTTAAGAGAATCATATATGGCGTGCCAGGAGACTCTATGGAATGCTTTCTCAGCATCCAACGAGAGTATCTAATTACAAATTTTTAACTGCATCTAGCCCAGGAAATACTTTGTGCCTAGTAGCAGGGTCTGCTAGTCAGCGGATTATCCCGGCTGTTAAGCAAGCTACACCACCTGTAGTTTGGACACTTCATTTTTTCAAAGGAAATGCTTCGGGACCACGGGATACTCAGTGAAGAGCATCAGGAGGCACCCCAAGGCATAGGGGCTCGGACTGGCAGTAGGATGCCTTGCGGTGGACAGCCGAGCTCGATCCTTATAAAAGCTTTTTAACTGCAGCAGCTTTAGTGGACGCTACTGGAGCTGGAATTACGCGGCTGCTGGCATGAGACTTGCCCTCCAATAGATCCTTGTAAATGGATTTAAAGTGTATTTATTCAAATTAGAGAGACAATTTAAATTAAAAAGCTTAGAGCTGCCTCCACCACAGGGGGGCTCGATCGACCCACCAGCGGACAGGCACCAGTATTGGGAGAGGGGGGCTGGCCGTCAGGGTTCACCGCGGCTCTGGCACAAACCCGGCGACACGGAGGTGGCACGGGCAGGAGCGGACTGAACGTGTCAGCTTCTCACTTTTTGGATTTTAGAAGGGCATGACGTGCCTATATCTGTTTTTCCCCCTCCTTTTACTCCTCCACCTCTTTTCTTTTCGCATGACTATATGTACTTGTCACTTTTCCATGTGTTAGTTATGTCTTCTGAGCAGTTTGTCAGCTTTTGGACACCTTTGAAGGTGTTTTCTATGTGTTTCTATGTGTTTTTGTTTGCCTGCCATTGGTTTTAATGGTGTTCGAAGGTGTTCGACGAACAGTTCGACGAACAGTTCGGCGAACACAAGGGTGTTCGATGAACGGAACCGAACTCGAACACTACGGGGGTGGCTCAACACTAGTGTCTATGATGGCGGGAGGCAGTTCACATCTAAGCAACAGCTCTGGGAGGGTATTCTGTCGACCCCTTTAGGATCACTGAAGGCGCTAAAGATGAACTCCATAATGTATGTGGATTTTCTCAAACAGCACTTCCTGCCATGGTTCAAGAAGAAGAACCGTGTATTTCACAGCAAGATCATTTTTCTGCATGATAATGCAACATCTCATGCTGCACATAAAACATCTGCATCTCTAGCTGATATGGGCATAAAAGGGGACAAACTTATGGTGTGACCCCCATGCTCCCCTGACCTGTACCCCATTCAGAACCTTTGGAGCATCATTAAAAGGAGTGTCTATGATGGCGGGAGGCAGTTCACATCTAAGCAACAGCTCTGGGAGGGTATTCTGTCCTCATGCAAAACAATTGAAGCAGAAACCATCCAAAACCTGACAAATTCAATGGACGAGAGAGTTCAGAAGCTCCTTTCGAACAAGGGGTCCTATGTGAAAATGTAACATCACCTAGAATAAAGTTTTGAGTTGAAAACTGTTTGATTTCAGTTTCTAACAACCTGCTAATGCTTATAATTTCAAAAATGACCATTTTTTTGGTCTTTATTAAAATGAAAAGGTTGATCGAAAAGTTTGGGGGATCTAAGAGTGTGGCAACCCAGTAGTCATGATTACTTCGAATTCTGACAATATGAGGGTCATGCTGCAGGTAGTGCTGCAAGAAGGCACTTATGTGTCTTGCGCATCTCGGAGCCCCAAAATTATTTTCCGGGCTAGATGCAGCTAAACATTATTATTAATTTTAAATCTGGTGAAGCTTTAGTATAGATGGCCTAATAGGATCAGTGCTGCACACTGCTTCAAAGCCCAAATTATTTTCCAGTCAAGATACAGATAAACATGATTAGTAATTTTAAATCTTTTGGAGCTTATTATAGATGGCCTAATAGAATCAGTGCTGCACACTGCTACAAAGCCCAAATTATTTTCCAGCCAAGATACAGATAAACATGATTAGTAATTTGAAAGCTTAAAACGGTTGGTAGGGTGATTTTAACCAATCATCAAGCTTTTACTCTCCCCAGGATGACACAGGGGTAGAAAAGTCGTTTCGGATCCATGATTTGTTCATCTTTATGAACGTGAGTCTGTCTACATTATCAGTGGAGAGCCGCGTGCGCTTATCTGTCAGCACACCACCAGAAGCGCTGAACACACGTTCAGACAGAACGCTGGCTGCGGGGCATGACAAGATCTCCAAGGCGTAAGTGGCTAGCTCCGGCCATTTATCCAGACTGGAAGCCCAAAAAGAGCAAGGGTCCAGTGACACAGTCGTGGCTTCAATGTTTACTTGCGGATACTCCTGTACCATCGTCTCTAGGCGTTGACTATGTGTCAGACTTCTTGTCTCCTGTGGCCTTGCAAAGGATGGGCTAAAAAAGTGGTGAAATGATTCCGCAAAATTGATGTTACCAGCAGATACTGTGGTTCTGTCACGGTTTGAGTGCTGAACACTTGACGGTCCCACGGTTGGCAAGTTGGAACTGTGAGATTCACTACGTGCACCACTGGTATTTTGTGGAAAAGCACATGTAAGATTCTGCAACAGTCTCTGCTGATACTCCTGCATGCGTGCATCCCTTTCTATGGCAGGAATAATTTCTTACTTTTGTACCTGGGATCAAACAGTGTGGCAACCCAGTAGTCAGGATTATTTCTAATTCTCACAATTCGAGGGTCATGTTGCAGGTAGTGCAGCAAGAAGGCACTTATGTGTGTTGCGCATCCAGGAGCACCAAGTCCCTGTTGTGTTGGTGGCGAGGTAACAATCATGCTTCCTTCCTCTGTCCTCTCCCCCCAACCTCGCACAACAGAAATGTGATCAAGGTCTCCCTCATCTGATGAGTCTTCCATCAGTTCGTCCTCCACTTCTTCCTGGGCTCCTGCACCTTCCTCACTAGTTTGGCTGCTACCATGCGCCCTGGTAAAACCATCTCCCCCACCCTCACATGCCTTCCGCCTTGGTGCTGCCGACCGTCTGGACCTTGCAGATGTTAGCCCTTCCGCATACAACTCCTCCTCCTCTACTTCCTCCACCTCCTCTTGTGCCACCACCTGACTCCGAATTCTGTTTAAAATGTGCTCCAGCATGTAAATCACCGGAATAGTCATGCTGATAATGGCATCGTCAGCACTAAACATCTTCGTCGCCATTTCAAAACTGTGCAGAAGGGTGCATAGGTCCCTGATCTGAGACCACTCCTCCAGCGTGATTTGCCCCACCTCTGGATCTCGTTGGCCCAGGCTATACGTCAGAACGTATTGCACCAGGGCTTGTCGGTGCTGTCACAGTCGCTGCAACATGTGCAGAGTTGAATTCCACCGGGTAGGCACATCGCATTTTAGCCGGTGAAGTGGCAGGCCCAACGACTTCTGTAGAGATGTAAGTCGCTGAGCTGCGGGATGCGAACGGCGAAAGTGAGCACACAGCGACCGTGCCCTCTGCAGAAGGCCATCTAGTCTGGGATAGTGGGCTAAAAATTGCTGGACAACAAGGTTCAACACGTGAGCCATACAAGGCACGTGTGTGACATTGCCCCGGCGAAGGGCTGCACCCAGGTTTGCAGCATTGTCGCACACGGCCTTCCCTGGTTTCAGGTCCAGTGGAGACAACCATTCATGAAATTGGTTCTCCAGAGCTGACCACAACTCCTCAGCTGTGTCACTCACATTTCCCAGACATTTCAATGTAAAAACCGCCTGATGACTTGGAGCCCTACTGCGAGCATAGTAAGGAGGCATGCAGGATCACTTCTGCGCAGTTAGAAAGCTTGTGGCATGACCAGACAGGCTTTGGGTGCAGGTGGAAGACCTAGAGGAGGTTGAGGAGGCAGAAGCAGTGGAGGAACTTTGACATAAAGAGGATTGACGCACAATTCGTGGGGACGGCAAGACTTGGACAGCAGCCCCTTGTCCTGCTGTCACCATAGTTACCCAGTGCCCAGTCAGCGACATGTAACGCCCCTGTCCATGCCTACTCGTCCAAGTGTTTGTGGTGAAATGCACCCTGTCACACACAGAGTTTCTCAAAGAAGCGGTGATGTTGTGTACGTCATGCTGGTGGAGCGCAGGCACACCTTTCTTTGAGAAGTAGTGCCGACTGGGCATCTGGTACTGGGGCACTGCGACGGACATAAGGTCTCGAAAATCCTCTGTGTCCACCAGGCAGAAAGGCAGCATTTCTGTAGCCAAGAACTTGCAGATGGTGAAATTCAACCTCTTAGCTTTCTCATGGCTAGGAGGAAATGGTCTTTTACTTGTCCACATCTGAGGGACCGAGGGCTGGCTATTGTGCTTAGACGGGGTTGATAAGGGTGTCCCCGGCAAACTGCCGGTCTGTGAGGAAGATGCAGGCGGACATGTTAGGTTGCCTTGATCCAAAGGTGGTGCTATCGATGTCGGACAGCGCTCAACACCAGCTGGTGTTACCACCTCCAAAGAAAATGATGACCTGCCAATCACGCTGGCTGTTGCGGGTAAAGAGGTGGCAGGTCTGTGCCCCAAAACAGGTGTGACTGCTGTCCCCCCAGTCACAGAGGATGAAGAGGCCGCGGATGCACAAGATATGGCAGACGGTGGTTGGCTCGGCCGGCTAGGCCGCATTGTAGCACACTGAGCTTCCCACTGCAACTTATGCTTCATGTCCATGTGCTGGTTCATGCATGAAGTACTCAAACTATGTATTTTTTGGCCTCTACTTAGCTTTTGCTGACAAATGTTACAGATAACACGAGTTGGGTCATCTTTATCGATCTGAAAAAATGCCCAGGCTATGCAAGGCTTAGCACCCATGCGACCTGAAGAGCCACCACGACTTGTGGTGAGAGGCAGAGTTGTGTTTGAGGATGCAGTTGTTGACGTGCTTCCAGTACTACGTCTCTGTCCAGGAAGGCGCAACCTGACCTCGTCGTCACTAGCATCTTCCTCCTCCTCCTCTGCTGACCTCATCTCTTGGCTGACTGTGGGTTGACAGTAAGTGGGATCTCCAACCTCATCATCATCACCCTGTGCGTTATCACACCCGTCTTCCTCAGAGCCAACCTGTTCCTGCCCTGACAAAAAACTAAAGTTGTCGCTCCAATCAGGTATTTGAGCTTATCATCGTCTTCCTCATTGTCTCCACCAACAGGAGTTACAGTTTGGGAATGAGGGTCTACATTATGGTCAGAACCTTCTGCGTCTGGTCCTGGATCTGACTCATAAAGATTCTGGGCATCAGTGCAGATCATTTCCTCGTCTGGATTCACAGAAGCGCTGGAGTCGACCTCTGATTCCCAGGCTATAGTATGAGTAAACAGCTCTGCAGACTCAACCATCTGTTCTACCTCATACTCAGACGGGCAGCTGGAGATTTGGGAGCTGTGAGGAAGCAAGTGCGATTGGGGTGACACTTTTGAGGACTGGAGTATTTGTGATGTTGAAGTTGATGTGGAGGAGATCCCACTTAAAGGCGCACTTGATATCCGTTGAAGCACCTGCTGTTTTTGTGCCTCATCTGGAATTTGTAGCGATTGGCGTGGCCGTAAGAAAGGGATCTTATCACATTGTCCGCTAAAAGAAGTAGACATTTTAGTTTGGCTGGAAGATGGTCTTTCTTCTGCAGATGTTACTGTTGCTTTAACACCTACCCCACGGACACAACCTTTTTTCCCCTTCCCAACACGCCTATTCCCCTTTCCACCAGCAGCAGGCCTTTTTCTACTCATTTTGGTGGTTAACTAATTAACAACTCTGGAGTTGTTTGCACAAACAAACAATGGATGGGAACCGAGCAGAGCTGAGTGGCCAAACTGTGGTATTAGGCCAAAACTATTGGCTGGGTTAGATGCAGAAAAAAATTATATTCAATTTGCAACCTGATGGAGGTCAGTATAGATGGAATAATAGAGAAAGTCCCACACACTGCTAGAAGGCCAAATATTTTTTCAGAGCTAGATGCAGAAAAAAATATAATCAGTTTGCAACCTGATGGAGGTCTGTATAGATGGATTAATAGAACAAGTCCCACACACAGCTAGAAGCCCAATATTTTTTCAGAGGTAGATGCAGAAAAAAATATATTCAGTTTGCAACCTGATGGAGGTCTGTATAGATGGATTAATAGAACAAGTCACACACACAGCTAGAAGCCCAATATTTTTTCAGAGGTAGATGCAGAAAAAAATATATTCAGTTTGCAACCTGATGGAGGTCAGTATAGATGGACTAATACAACAAGTCCCACACACAGATAGAAGCCCAATATTTTTTCAGAGGTAGATGCAGAAAAAAATATATTCAGTTTGCAACCTGATGGAGGTCTGTATAGATGGATTAATAGAACAAGTCACACACACAGCTAGAAGCCCAATATTTTTTCAGAGGTAGATGCAGAAAAAAATATATTCAGTTTGCAACCTGATGGAGGTCAGTATAGATGGACTAATACAACAAGTCCCACACACAGATAGAAGCCCAATATTTTTTCAGTGGTAGATGCAGAAAAAAATATATTCAGTTTGCAACCTGATGGAGGTCTGTATAGATGGATTAATAGAACAAGTCCCACACACAGCTAGAAGCCCAATATTTTTTTCAGAGGTAGATGCAGAAAAAAATATATTCAGTTTGCAACCTGATGGAGGTCAGTATAGATGGACTAATACAACAAGTCCCACACACAGCTAGAAGCCCAATATTTTTTCAGAGGTAGATGCAGAAAAAAATATATTCAGTTTGCAACCTGATGGAGGTCTGTATAGATGGATTAATAGAACAAGTCCCACACACAGCTAGAAGCCCAATATTTTTTCAGAGGTAGATGCAGAAAAAAATATATTCAGTTTGCAACCTGATGGAGGTCAGTATAGATGGACTAATACAACAAGTCCCACACACAGCTAGAAGCCCAATATTTTTTCAGAGGTAGATGCAGAAAAAAATATATTCAGTTTGCAACCTGATGGAGGTCTGTATAGATGGATTAATAGAACAAGTCCCACACACAGCTAGAAGCACAATATTTTTTCAGAGGTAGATGAAGAAAAAAATATATGCAGTTTGCAACCTGATGGAGGTCAGTATAGATGGACTAATACAACAAGTCCCACACACAGCTAGAAGCACAATATTTTTTCAGAGCTAGATGCAGAAAAAAATTATATTCAATTTGCAACCTGATGGAGGTCAGTATAGATGGACTAATAGAATGATGCTATGCCCAAAAGATTTTACTTCACTAGGTGCAGTAAAAAAATTGGTATTCTATACACAGGTGGTATATCTTGCAACACAGATAGGCTACTCCACTGACTAACACACTCTGCAATAGGCCAAAAAGGATTAGCTTTGCTAGATTCAGCCAAATGCTGTGAAAAAAACTTGCACAGCACTGGCACAGACCTGCCTGGCAAAAACTGATAGGAACTGATGTAACCTAGTCCTGAAAAGGACTCCAATTACAATTAGTCTTTACTCCCACAATCTATCTATTTAAGAGCACAGACCTGTCTGATAAAAGTCGTAGGAAATGCTGTAACCTAGTCCTTAAAAGGACTGCAATCACAACTATTCCCTACTCCCAAGCTATCTGTAGATTTGTGCGAAAATTGGCTTGAAATTAACAAGGTATAGCGCACACAGCAACAGCGGTGCCGTCTAACACGCAGCTGCAGCAGTGAGAAAATGGTGGCGACGGGGAAAATGGCTTGGTCTTATAGGGCAAGGACATGTGACATACACTGCCAATGACACATGCCCTTGCTTGTGTGAAAAAAAGCACTTCGCTCCGTGTGTGCGCTGCTGATAGGCTGACAGATTGCACCTCCCCACTGTAAATGCGGGAAAGAGAAAAAAAAAATGAAGATCTTCATTGTTCCTGCAGAGATCCATCCCCTGCCCCTCCCCCCACCCCGCTGTACACTCAAACTGCGTATTAACATTAATTTTCATCATTACTGAGAAAAAATCCAGTTATGATTTTGGTGCACGAACAGTTATCGAACATAACCTCGAACAGCCGAATTTTTCTCAAATTGTTCGTGTTCGCCGAACGGCTCGAACACCGCCCAAAACAGCTCGAATTTGAGATTGGCGAACAGTTCGATTAGAACAACGCTCATCTCTACTTGCAGATGTTTGCCCTTCCGCATACAACTCCTCCTCCTCTACTTCCTCCACCTCCTCTTGTCCCACCACCTGACTCCGAATTCTGTTTAACATGTGCTCCAGCATGTAAATCACCGGAATAGTCATGCTGATAATGGCATCGTCAGCACTAAACATCTTCGTCGCCATTTCAAAACTGTGCAGAAGGGTGCATAGGTCCCTGATCTGAGACCACTCCTCCAGCGTGATTTGCCCCACCTCTGAATCTCGTTGGCCCAGGCTATAAGTAAGAATGTATTGCACTAGGGCTTGTCGGTGCTGCCACAGTCGCTGCAACATGTGCAGAGTTGAATTCCACCGTGTTGGCACATCGCATTTTAGCCAGTGAAGTGGCAGGCCCAACGACTTCTGTAGAGATGTAAGTCGCTGAGCTGCGGGATGCGACCGGCGGAAGAGAGCAGAAGGCCATCTAGTCCGGGAATATGGGCTAAAATTGCTGGACAACCAGGTTCAACACGTGAGCCATACAAGGCACGTGTGTGACATTGCCCCGGTGAAGGGCCGCACCCAGGTTTGCAGCATTGTCGCACACGGCCTTCCCTGGTTGCAGGTCCAGTGGAGACAACTTTTCATGAAACTGGCTCTCCAGAGCTGACCACAACTCCTCAGCTGTGTGACTCACATTTTCCAGACATTTCAAAGTAAAAACCGCCTGATGACGTTGAGCCCTGCTGCCAGCATAGTAAGGAGGTGTGCAGGATCCCTTCTGCGCAGTTAGAAAGTGGGTGGCATGACCAGACAGGCTTTGGGTGCAGGTGGAGGACCGAGAGGAGGTTGAGGAGGCAGAAGCAGTGGAGGAACTTCAAGATAAAGAGGATTGAGGTACAACTCGTGGGGACGGCAAGACTTGGACAGCAGCCCCTTGTCCTGCTGTCACCATAGTTACCCAGTGCCCAGTCAGCGACATGTAACGTCCCAGTCCATGCCTACTCGTCCAAGTGTATGTGGTGAAATGCACCCTGTCACACACAGAGTTTCTCAAAGAAGCGGTGATGTTGTGTGCGACATGCTGTTTGAGAAGAAGTGCCGACTGGGCATCTGGTACTAGGGCACTGCGACGGACGTAAGGTCTCGAAAATCCTCTGTGTCCACCAGGCGGAAAGGCAGCATTTCTAAAAGCCAAGAGCTTGCAGATGGTGAAATTCAACCTCTTATCTTTCTCATGGCTAGGAGGAAATGGTCTTTTACTTGTCCACATCTGAGGGACCGAGGGCTGGCTGTTTTGCTTAGACAAGGTTGAGTAGGGTGTCTCCGGCAAACTGACGGTCTGTGAGGAAGATGCAGGCAGAAATTTAGGTTGCCTTGATCCAAAGGTGGTGCTCTCGATGTCGGAGAGCGCTCAACAGCAGCTGGTGTTTCCACTTCCAAATGAAATGATGACCTGCCAATCACACTGGCTGTTGCTGGTAAAGAGGTGGCAGGTCTGCGTCTCAAAACAGGTGTGACTGCTGTCCCCCAGTCACAGAGGATGAAGAGGCGGATGCAAAAGATGGAGCAGACGGCGGTTGGACCAGCCTGCTAGGCCGCATTGTAGCACAGTGAGCTTCCCACTGCAACTTATGCTTCATATCCATGTGACCGTTCATGCATGAAGTACTCAAACTATGGATTTTTTGGCCTCTACTTACCTTTTGGTGACAAATGTTACAGATAACATTTGGGTCATCCTTATCGATCTGAAAAAATGCCCAAGCTATGCAATGCTTAGAACCCATGCGACTTGAAGAGCCACCACGACTTGTGGTCAGAGGCAGAGTTGTGTTTGAGGATGCAGTTGTTCACGTGCTTCCAGTACTATGTCTCTGTCCAGGAAGGAGCATCCTGACCTCGTCGTCACTAGCATCCTCCTCCACCTCATCTGCTGACCTCATCGACTGGCTGAATGTGGGTTGACAGTAAGTGGGATCTGCAACCTCGTCATCATCACCCTGTGTGTTCTCACACCCGTCGTCCTCAGAGCCAACCTCTTCCTGCCCTGACAAAAAACTCAAGTTGTCGCTCCAATCAGGTATTTGAGTCTCATCATCATCTTCCTCATTGTCTCCACCAACAAGAGTTACAGTTTGGGAACGAGGGTCTACATTATGCTCAGAACCTTCTTCATCTGGTCCTGGATCTGACTCATAAAGAATCTGGGCATCAGTGCAGATTATTTCCTCGTCTGGATTCACAGAAGCTCTGGAGCTGACCTCTGATTCCCAGGCTATCGTATGAGTAAACAGCTCTGCAGACTCAACCATCTGTTCTACCCCATACTCAGACGGGCAGCTGGAGACTTGGGAGCTGTGAGGAAGCAAGTGCGACTGGGGTGACACCTCTGAGGACTGGAGTATTTGTGATGTTGAAGTTGAGGTGGAGGAGAGCCCACTTAAAGGAGCACTTGATATCCGTTGAAGCACCTGCTGTTTTTGTGAAAAGGGATCGTATCACATTGTCCACTAAAAGAAGTAGACATCTTAGTTTGGCTGGAAGATGGTCTTTCTTCTGCAGATGTTACTGTTGATTTAACACCTACCCCACAAACACAACCTTTTTTTCCCTTCCCAACATGCCTATTCCCCTTTCCACCAGCAGCAGGCCTTTTGCCACTCATTTTGGTGGTTAACTAATTGACAACAATGGAGTTGTTTGCACAAAAAGCGATGGATGGAAACCGAGCAGAGCTGAGTGGCCAATTGTGGTACTAGCCCAAAAGGATTGGCTGGGTTAGAAGCAGTAAAACAATTTTATTAGATACACAGGTGGTGGAGCTTGGTATAGATGGCCTAAAAGAATGAGTACGAAACACTGCTACAAGCCCAAAATTATTTTCCAGGGAAGATGCAGCTAAAAATTGTTAGTAATTTGAAAGCTGGTGGAGCTTAGTATAGATGGCCTAATAGAATGAGTACAACACACTGCTAATATGCCCAAAATTATTTTAGAGGCAAGATGCAGCTAAAAATTATTATTAATTTCAAAGCTGGTGGAGCTTGGTATAGATGGCCTAATACAATGAGTACAACACACTGCTACTAAGCCCAAAATTATTTTCCTGTCTAGATGCAGCTAAAAATTATTATTAATTTCAAAGCTGGTGGAGCTTGGTATAGATGGCCTAATACAATGAGTACCACACACTGCTACTATGCCCAAAATTATTTTCCAGGCAAGATGCAACTAGTGTTGAGCCACCCCCGTAGTGTTCGAGTTCGGTTCGGTTCGTCGAACACCCGTGTGTTCGCCGAACTGTTCGTCGAACTGTTCGTCGAACACCTTCGAACACCGTTAAAACCAATGGCAGGCAAACAAAAACACATAGAAACACATAGAAAACACCTTCAAAGGTGTCCAAAAGCTGACAAACTGCTCAGAAGACACAACTAACACATGAAAAAGTGACAAGTACATATAGTCATGCGAAAAGAAAAGAGGTGGAGGAGTAAAAGGAGGGGGAGACACAGATATAGGCATGTCATGCCCTTCTAAAATCCAAAAAGTGAGAAGCCGACACGTTCAGTCCGCTCCTGCCCGTGCCACCTCCGTGTCGCCGGGTTTGTGCCAGAGCCGCGGTGAACCCTGACGGCCAGCCCCCCTCTCCCAATGCTGGTGCCTGTCCGCTGGTGGGTCGAGCGAGCCCCCCTGTGGTGGAGGCAGCTCTAAGCTTTTTAATTTAAATTGTCTCTCTAATTTGAATAAATACACTTTAAATCTATTTACAAGGATCTATTGGAGGGCAAGTCTCATGCCAGCAGCCGCGTAATTCCAGCTCCAGTAGCGTCCACTAAAGCTGCTGCAGTTAAAAAGCTTTTATAAGGATCGAGCTCGGCTGTCCACCACAAGGCATCCTACTGCCTGTCCGAGCCCCTATGCCTTGGGGTGCCTCCTGATGCTCTTCACTGAGTATCCCGTGGTCCCGAAGCATTTCCTTTGAATAAATGAAGTGTCCAAACTACAGGTGGTGTAGCTTGCTTAACAGCCGGGATAATCCGCTGACTAGCAGACCCTGCTACTAGGCACAAAGAATTTCCTGGGCTAGATGCAGTTAAAAATTTGTAATTAGATACTCTCGTTGGATGCTGAGAAAGCATTCCATAGAGTCTCCTGGCACGCCATATATGATTCTCTTAAAAAGCTTGGGGTAGGGGTCTAGGGGACCCTTTTATAGCCAAAATCACGGCCCTGTATCGCAATACGTCACCTAGGCTGAAGATAAATGGAACTGTAGCACCCTGAGGGCTCGGTTGCTACAGAGGTATTGCACCTCACCCAGAGGTGTGATATCTCACTCTCAGGTAAGGATGTAGTGTGGATCAGGACCCGACACCTGCATGCATTACACCACATTGCCGTGGGGCAGGGCGACCAATATGCCCCTGAGATGGGCACGACAGTCCCTGTCCCTGGCTGGAGTGGGGGGAGGGAACCCTGAGGAAGGGGAACCCTGTAGTGCAGGAGCAGGGAGGAAGCAGTTCCTGGGTGCATTGAGAAGGGAGTATAAAAGGTGGGCACCATCTTAGTTCAGTGCAGAGAAGTCTGAGCAGAAGTGGCAGGGAGCAGGGGCTCTGCATGAGCTCTGCTCCGGAGGCGGGCCTAGTAACAGAGGCCCAGGCCTGGAAGAGGGTGAAGGAAGGAAGAGGAGCGGAGAAGGCTCCAGGAACAAGGAACGAAGGGATCTCAGGGGTGCGGACGGGCGAGTCGCCACCGCACGCCCGAATCCACCTGCGTGGAGGGGTCAGGCCAAAGGGGGAGACCGGTCCCCGAAACTAGTGGAGGCAGGAAACGACCCTCAGCTAGAAACAGGAGGCTGTGACATTTTATGTGGCGCAGCCCCTCGCTACACCCGCTAGGAAGGCACCACATAGGGTCAGGGAAACTGGCGCCAAGTTTACCAAGAGGAGGCCCGAGGCAGCCGGACAGAAGGGTTGGTAAGAAAGGCCAGACAAAGTACACACAAAGGGGGTCCTGTGAAGCACTCCAAAGTTATCTGGGAGTTGTCTGAGCCCCTCACCTGGTGAGCACAGTACGACGTGGGCAGCCGTTACCTGCAGACGTGGTCTGGATAATAACTGTGAGTAACTGCCCTGGACTGCATCACTGACTCCGTGTCATTACTGCTGCTGCCCTGCACCATCACCCCCATCCTCCGCATACACTGCCCTGAGTCTATACTACGCTCTGCTGCACCCACAACACCAGCCTCAGCGGTCTGCCCTGGAGCGGCGGTTCCATCTGACCGCAATCCACGGGTGGCGTAGTCGGACATTTAAACATCAAAACCACAAAAATAGTTCCGCCACTGGTTTGACCGCCCTGAGCAACGGAACCGGGTTGCCGCCACGGAGACTACAACCACCAGCATCCACCAAAAAGGGTCCGGCTCCGGGTGTCCCAAGGCCCAGGGGGCGCGTCAGAACATTTTCATCACCTTTCACAATCACCAATGGGACAAGGCAGGGATGTTCTCTGTCCCCTCTCTTATACATCCTAGTGACGGAGCACCTGCTCTCATCAATTCGCCATAACCCCAATATTAGGTGGATTGAGGTGGGAGGCACCGAGTACAAGTGCAGCCAGGAGAAGGAGGAATACAGGTAACAACTGAATACATCAGAATCTCTGAGAGCAGGTAACAGAAGATCCACACAAGTCTGCAAGGCAGAGCAGGAAACTAGGAAACCACCAGGAACAGGTCACAGGCAGAATACTCTAGCACTGATTAGAGGCTGGGGTGGAGTTATAAAGCAGGAAGACAAGGGGCACATGAGACAAAAGACACCATCTTGAAAGAGGGCAAAAATGGCCAAAATATAATTAAAAATAGTCGCAGTCCTGACAGCAACCGTGGATCTCTTCTCTTGTAATTTTTGATGGTGGAGTTGCATTGGGATGTGATTGAACACATAGCTGCTTGTAGTATTTGCGCGCGTTCTAAGGTTTTGCATACCTGTCCGTCTGGTACTCTTCTACCGCTACCTATCTCTAGTAGGCTATGGCCACACTTGGCCATGGATTTTATTACTGATTGGTTTCTGCAGGCAAAACGGTGGTTTTGGCGGTAGTAAATAGGTTCAGTAAAATGGTTCATTTCGTTGCATTGCCTGCATTTCCAAATGCCAAGACACTTGCTCAGGTGTTCATAAATGAGATCGTGAAACTTCGGGTTCCCTCCGAAGTGTTATCAGATTGGGGGACCCAGTTTTTTTCCAAGTTCTGGAAGGCATTCTGTTCTCGACTGGGGGTGCAGCTGTCCTTTTCCTCTGCTTTCCACCCTGAGTCGAATGGACAGACCGAGCGTGTCAATAAGAATCTGGAGACCTACCTCAGGTGTTTTGTCTCCGAAAATAAGGAGTATTGGGCATCCTACCTACCGCTCGCAGAATTTGCCATTAATAATCATCATCAAGAATCCACTGGCAAGCCACCATTCTTTGCTGCATACGGTTATCAACAACAGTTTGGTACCTTTAGTGGGGGAGGAGCTTCAGGAGTACCTGAAGAGGAACAGTTTTCTTCGTTGCTCTCCTCGGTATGGCAGGGTGTTCTGAGTAATTTAAACATCATGGGAGACAGGTATAAACATATGGCTGACAGAAAACGCTTGTCAGGTCAGCACCTGAATTTGAATGACTTGGTGTGGTTGTCTACCAGTAATATAAGATTGAAAGTTCCTTCTTGGAAGCTGGGACCCAGATTTATTGGTCCCTATAAAATAACCGCAGTCATTAACCCAGCAGCGTTTCGTCTTGAATTTACTCAGGCCCTTAAGGTCCACACCGTGTTCGATAGGTCCTTACTCAAAAAGTATGTAGAACCTCTTGATCCCTGGGCTCTATCACTGTCCCCAGTAATGGTTTATGGTAATCTGGAGTTGCAGATTTCGAGGATTGTAGATTCTCGTCTCCAATGTTGGTTGCAGGAGATCTCTACGCTTGGCATTACAGACATCTTCATAGAGGATCTCTCTAGGATCCAGCGGCTACCTCCCTCTTGCTAATTAACTCCATGGCCTTGGTGTATAAATACCTGCTGTGTTTCAGAGGGAGGTGCTGGCGATATTCATTATTCCTTGTTAAGGCGATACAAGAACTGTACTTCTACCTCTCTGGAGCTTGAGGTCGTGTGTGTATTTGTCTGGAGTCAGCTAAAGCTAAGCAATTTCTCCCTGTTTCCCCTTCCTTGTTGTCTATAGTGTTTAGTGGAGATCGACAAGAGCTCATTTCCTCCCTTCCCTAGCCTGAGCCAAACACCAGGAAAAGACAGGGCGAGGTATGGTTGTGGCGATTGATGAAGAGCCAATGCAGAGATGTTAGGGGAGACAAGGTGACACTAGATTAGAGATGAGCGGTGTTCGACTCAAACTGTTCGCCAATCTCAAATTTGAGCTGTTTTGGGTGGTGTTCGAGCCGTTCGGCGAACACGAACGATTTGAAAAAAATTCGACAGTACAAGGTTATGTTCGATAACTGTTTGTGCACCAAAATCATAACTGGATTTTTTCTCAGTAATGCTGAAAATTAATGTTAATACGCAGTTTGAGTGTACAGCGGGGCGGGGGGAGGGGCAGGGGATGGACCTCTGCAGGAATAATCAAGATCTCCATTTTTTTTTTCTCTTTCCCGCATTTACAGTGGGGAGGTGCAATCTGTCAGCCTATCAGCAGCGCACACACGGAGCGAACTGCTTTTTTTCACACACGCAAGGGCATGTGTCATTGGCAGTGTATGTCACATGTCCTTGCCCTATAAGACCGAGCCATTTTCCCCGTCGCCACCATTTTCTCACTGCTGCAGCTGCGTGTTAGACGGCACCGCTGTTGCTGCGTGCGCTATACCTTGTTAATTTCAAGCCAATTTTCCCACAAATCTACAGATAGCTTGGGAGTAGGGAAGAGCTGTGATTGCAGTCCTTTTAAGGACTAGGTTACAGCATTTCCTATGACTTTTATCAGGCAGGTCTGTGCTCTTAAATAGATAGGTTGGGAGTAAAGACTAATTGTAATTGCAATCCTTTTCAGGACTAAGTTACAACAGTTCCTATCAGTTTTTGCCAGGCAGGTCTGTGCCAGTGCTGTGCAAGTTTTTTTTCACAGCATTTGGCTAAATCTAGCAAAGCAAAACCTTTTTGGCCTATTGCAGAGTGTGTTAGTCAGTGGAGTAGCCTATCTGTGTTGCAAGCTACAACACCTGTGTATAGATTACCAATTTTTTTACTGCACCTAGTGAAGTAAAACCTTTTGGGCATAGCATCATTCTATTCGTCCATCTATACTAACCTCCACCAGGTTGCAAATTGAATATAATTTTTTTCTGCATCTAGCTCTGAAAAAATATTTGGGCTTCTAGCAGTGTGTGGGACTTGGTCTATTAGTCCATCTATACTGACCTCCATCAGGTTGTAAATTAAAAATAATTTTTATCTGCATCTAGCTCTGAAAAAATATTTGGGCTTCTAGCAGTGTGTGGGAATTGCTCTATTAGTCCATCTATACTGACCTCCATCAGGTTGCAAATTGAATATAATTTTTTTTCTGCATCTAGCTCTGAAAAAATATTTGGGCTTCTAGCAGTGTGTGAGACTTGGTCTATTAGTCCATCTATACTGACCTCCATCAGGTTGCAAATTGAATATAATTTTTTTCTGCATCTAGCTCTGAAAAAATCTTTGGGCTTCTAGCAGTGTGTGGGACTTGGTCTATTAGTCCATCTATATTGACCTCCATCAGGTTGCAAATTGAATATAATTTTTTTCTGCATCTAGCTCTGAAAAAATATTTGGGCTTCTAGCAGTGTGTGGAACTTGGTCTATTAGTCCATCTATACTGACCTCCATCAGGTTGCAAATTAAAAATAATTTTTATCTGCATCTAGCTCTGAAAAAATATTTGGGCTTCTAGCAGTGTGTGGGACTTGGTCTATTAGTCCATCTATACTGACCTCCATCAGGTTGCAAATTGAATATAATTTTTTTCTGCATCTAGCTCTGAAAAAATCTTTGGGCTTCTAGCAGTGTGTGGGACTTGGTCTATTAGTCCATCTATATTGACCTCCATCAGGTTGCAAATTGAATATAATTTTTTTCTGCATCTAGCTCTGAAAAAATATTTGGGCTTCTAGCAGTGTGTGGAACTTGGTCTATTAGTCCATCTATACTGACCTCCATCAGGTTGCAAATTAAAAATAATTTTTATCTGCATCTAGCTCTGAAAAAATATCTGGGCTTCTAGCAGTGTGTGGGACTTGGTCTATTAGTCCATCTATACTGACCTCCATCAGGTTGCAAATTGAATATAATTTTTTTCTGCATCTAGCTCTGAAAAAATATTTGGGCTTTTAGCAGTGTCTGGGACTTGGTCTATTAGTCCATCTATACTGACCTCCATCAGGTTGCAAATTAAAAATAATTTTTATCTGCATCTAGCTCTGAAAAAATATTTCATCTTGTAGCAGTGTGTGGGACTTGTTCTATTAGTCCATCTATACTAACCTCCACCAGGTTGCAAATTCAATATCATTTTTATCTGCATCTAACCCAGCCAATACTTTTGGCCTAATACCACAGTTTGGCCACTCAGCTCCGCTCGGTTCCGATCCATTGTTTTTTTTATGCAAACAACTCCAGAGTTGTGAATTAGCTAACCACCAAAATGAGTGGAAAAAGGCCTGCTGCTGGTGGAAAGGGGAATAGGCGTGTTGGGAAGGGGAAAAAAGGTTGTGTCCGTGGGGTAGGTGTTAAAGCAACAGTAACCTCTGCAGAAGAAAGACCATCTTCCAGCTAAACTAAAATGTCTACTTCTTTTAGCGGACAATGTGATAAGATCCCTTTCTTACGGCCACGCCAATCGCTACAAATTCCAGATGAGGCACAAAAACAGCAGGTGCTTCAACGGATATCAAGTGCTCCTTTAAGTGGGCTCTGCTCCACCTCAACTTCAACATCACAAATACTCCAGTCCACAGACGTGTCACCCCAATCGCACTTGCTTCCTCACAGCTCCCAAATCTGCAGCTGCCCGTCTGAGTATGGTGTACAACAGATGGTTGAGTCTGCAGAGCTGTTTACTCATACTGTAGCCTGGGAATCAGAGATCTGCTCCAGAGCTTCTGTGAATCCAGACGAGGAAATGATCTGCACTGATTCCCAGAATCTTTATGAGTCGGATCCAGGACCAGACGCAGAAGGTTCTGACCATAATGTAGACCCATAATGTAGACCCTCATTCCCAAACTGTAACTCCTGTTGGTGGAGACAATGAGGAAGACGATGATGAAACTCAAATACCTGATTGGAGCGACAAGTTTAGTTTTTTGTCAGGGCAGGAACAGGTTGGCTCTGAGGACGACGGGTGTGATAACACACAGGGTGATGATGATGAGGTTGGAGATCCCACTTACTGTCAACCCATAGTCAGCCAAGAGATGAGGTCAGCAGAGGAGGTGGAGGAGGATGCTAGTGGCGACGAGGTCAGGTTGCGCCTTCCTGGACAGAGACGTAGTACTGGAAGCACGTCAACAACTGCATGCTCAAACACAACTCTGCCTCTGACAACAAGTCGTGGTGGCTCTTCAGGTCGCATGGGTGCTATGCCTTGCATAGCCTGGGCATTTTTTCAGATCGATAAAGATGACCCAACTCATGTTATCTGTAACATTTGTCAGCAAAATCTAAGTAGAGGCCAAAAAATACATAGTTTGAGTACTTCATGCATGAACCGTCACATGGACATGAAGCATAAGTTGCAGTGGGAAGCTCACTGTGCTTCAATGCGTCCTAGCCGGCCGGGCCAACCACCATCTGCCACATCTTGTGCATCCATGGCCTCTTCATCCTCTGTGACTGGGGGGACAGCAGTCACACATGTTTTGGGACGCAGACCTGCCACCTCTTTACCCGCAAAAGCCAGCGTGATTGGCAGGTCATCATTTTCTTTGGAGGTGGGAACACCAGCTGGTGTTGAGCGCTGTCCGAGATCGATAGCACCACCTTTGGATCAAGGCAACCTAACATGTTCGCCTGCATCTTCCTCACAGACCGTCAGTTTGCCGGGGACACCCTTATGAACCCCGTCTAAGCACAACAGCCAGCCCTCGGTCCCTCAGATGTGGACAAGTGAAAGACCATTTCCTCCTAGCCATGAGAAAGCTAAGAGGTTGAATTTCACCATCTGCAAGCTCTTGGCTACAGAAATGCTGCCTTTCTGCCTGGTGGACACAGAAGATTTTCGAGACCTTATATCAGTCGCAGTGCCCCAGTACCAGATGTCCAGTCGGCACTACTTCTCAAAGAAAGGTGTGCCTGCGCTTCACCAGCATGTCGCACACAACATCACCGCTTCTTTGAGAAACTCTGTGTGGGACAGGGTGCATTTCACCACAGACACTTGGACGAGTAGGCATGGACAGGGGCATTACATGTCGCTGACTGGGCACTGGGTAACTATGGTGACAGCAGGACAAGGGGCTGCTGTCCAAGTCTTGCCGCCCCCACGAGTTGTGCGTCAATCCTCTTTATCTCAAAGTTCCTCCACTGCTTCTGCCTCCTCAACCTCCTCCCGGTCCTCCACCTGCACCCAAAGCCTGTCTGGTCATGCCACAAGCTTTCTAACTGCGCAGAAGGGATCCTGCACACCTCCTTAAAATGCTGGTAGCAGGGCTCAACGTCATCAGGCGGTTTTTACTTTGAAATGTCAGGGAAATGTGAGTCACACAGCTGAGGAGTTGTGGTCAGCTCTGGAGAACCAATTTCATGAATGGTTGTCTCCACTGGACCTGAAACCAGGGAAGGCAGTTTGCGACAATGCTGCAAACCTTGGTGCGACCCTTCGCCGGGGCAATGTCACACACGTGCCTTGTATGGCTCACGTGTTGAACCTGGTTGTCCAGCAATTTTTAGCCCACTATCCCGGACTAGATGGCCTTATGCAGAGTGCACGGTCACTGTGTGCTCACTTCCGCCGTTCGCATCCCGCAGCTCAGCGACTTACATCTCTACAGAAGTCGTTGGGCCTGCCACTTCACCGGCTAAAATGCGATGTGCCTACCTGGTGGAATTCAACTCTGCACATGTTGCAGCGACTGTGGCAGCACCGACAAGCACTGGTGCAATACATTCTGATGTATAGCCTGGGCCAACGAGATCCAGAGGTGGGGCAAATCACGCTGGAGGAGTGGTCTCAGATCAGGGACCTATGCACCCTTCTGCACAGTTTTGAAATGGCGACGAAGATGTTTAGACGATGCCATTATCAGCATGACTATTCTGGTGATTTACATGCTGGAGCACATGTTAAACAGAATTCGGAGTCAGGTGGTGGCACAAGAGGAGGTGGAGGAAGTAGAGGAGGAGGAGTTGTATGCGGAAGGGCTAACATCTGCAAGGTCCAGACTGTCGGCAGCACCAAGGCGCCAGGCATGTGAGGGGAGATGGTTTTACCAGGGCGTATGGTAGCAGTCAAACTAGTGAGGAAGGTGCAGGAGCCCAGGAAGTAGTGGAAGATGAACTGATGGAAGACTCATCAGATGCGGGAGACCTTGATCACATTTCTGTTGTGCGAGGTTGGGGGGCGAGGACAGAGGAAGGAAGCATGATTGTTACCTCGCCACCAACACAACAGGGACTTGGTGCTCCTGGATGCGCAACACATATGAGTGCCTTCTTGCTGCACTACCTGCAACATGATCCTCGAATTGTGAGAATTAGAAATAATCCTGACTACTGGGTTGCCACATTGTTAGATCCCCGGTACAAAAGTAAATTTGCAGAAATTATTCCTGCCATAGAAAGGGATGCACGCATGCAGGAGTATCTGCAGAGACAGTTGCAGAATCTTACATGTGATTTTCCACAAAACACCAGTGGTGCACGTAGTGAATCTCACAGTTCCAACTTGCCAATCGTGGGACCGTCAAGTGTTCATCACTCAAACCGTAACAGAAACACAGTATCTGCTGGTAACATCAATTTTGCGGAATCATTTCACCACGTTTTTAGCCCATCCTTTGCAAGGCCACAGGAGACAAGAAGTCTGACACATAGTCAACACTTAGAGACGATGGTACAGGAGTATCTCCAAGTAAACATTGAAGCCATGACTGTGTCACTGGACCCTTGCTCTTTTTGGGCTTCCAATCTGGATAAATGGCCGGAGCTCGCCACTTACGCCTTGGAGATCATGTCATGCCCAGCAGCAGCGTTCTGTCTGAACGTGTGTTCAGCGCTGCTGGTGGTGTGCTGACAGATAAGCGCACGTGGCTGTCTACTGATAATGTAGACAGACTCACGTTCATAAAGATGAACAAATCATGGATCCGAAACATTTTTTCTACCCCTGTGTCATCCTGGGGAGAGTAAAAGCTTGATGATTGGTTTAAATCACCTCACCAACCGTTTTAAGCTTTCAAATTACTAATCATGTTTATCTGTATCATGGCTGGAAAATTATTTGGGCTTTGTAGCAGTGTGCAGTACTGATTCTATTAGGCAATCTATACTAAGCTCCACCAGATTTAAAATTACTAATCATGTTTATCTGTATCTTGGCTGGAAAATAATTTGGGCTTTGTAGCAGTGTGCAGTACTGATTCTATTAGGCCATCTATACTAAGCTCCACCAGATTTAAAATTACTAATCATGTTTATCTGTATCTTGGCTGGAAAATAATTTGGGCTTTGTAGCAGTGTGCAGTACTGATTCTATTAGGCCATCTATACTAAGCTCCACCAGATTTAAAATTAATAATAATTTTTAGCTGCATCTAGCCCGGAAAATTATTTTGGGGCTCCTAGATGCACAAGACACATGAGTGCCTTCTTGCTGCATTACCTGCAATATGACCCTCAGACATCAGCATCAATGAGTTTAACTGACAAACAAACAAATTCTTCCCTTATCACTCCTAAACACTTTTTGCATAATAATTTGGAACACAGTGTACATGTGCTTTTCCACAAAACACCAGTGGTTCACGTAGTGAATCTTACAGTTCTAACTTGCCAACCGTGGTCTGTATGGAGTTGTTCAATAAAGGGTCCAAAATTAAGATAACATAGACGTGAGAGGTCTCTTTGAATAGAAATTCCTAAGTATTTGATACCCTGTGAGGGCCAGGCAAAGGGAAAGTTGGACTGGATGGAATCCTGTACGGATTTGGGGAGGGAGATATCGAGGGCCTCAGATTTCGCTGCATTGATTTTAAAATTTGACCATGTAACAAAGTGATCTATTTCAGCCATAACATCAGGGATGGATATATGTGATTGAGTGATATATACTAGGACATCATCAGCAAATAGAGAGCACTTGTACTCGGTGCCTCCGACCTCAATCCAACTAATATTGGGGTTATGGCGAATTGATGAGAGCAGGTGCTCCGTCACTAGGATGTATAAGAGAGGGGACAGAGAACATCCCTGCCTTGACTCATTGGTGATTATGAAAGGTGATGAAAATGTTCTGACGTGCCCCCTGGGCCTTGGGACACCCGGAGCCGGACCCTTTTTGGTGGATGCTGGTGGTTGTAGTCTCCGTGGCGGCGACCCGCTTCCGTGGCTCAGGGCGGTCAAACCAGTGGCGGAACTATTTTTGTTTTTTTGATGTTTAAATGTCCGACTACGCCACCCGTGGATTGCAGTCAGAGTGAACCGCCGCTGCAGGGCAGACCGCTGAGGCTGGTGTTGTGGGTGCAGCAGAGCGTAGTATAACTCCCCACGGGAGGAGTATAGCCTCAGGGCAGTGTATGCGGAGGATGGGGGTGATGGTGCACGGCAGCAGCAGTAACGACACGGAGTCAGTGATGCAGTCCAGGGCCTTTACTCACAGTTCTTATTATCCAGACCACTTCTGCAGGTAACGGCTGCCCACGTCGTATTGTGCTCACCAGGTGAGGGGCTCAGACAACTCCCAGATAACTTTGGAGCGCTTCACAGGACCCCCTTTGTGTGTCCTTTGTCTGGCCTTTCTTACCAACACTTCTGTCCGTCTGCCTCGGGCCTCCTCTTGGTAAACTTGGCACCAGTTTACCTGACCCTATGTGGTGCCTTCCTAGCGGGTGTAGCGAGGGGCTGCGCCACATAAAATGTCACAGCCTCCGGTTTCTAGCTGAGGGTCGTTTCCCGCCTCCGCTAGTTTCGGGGACCGGTCTCCCCCTTTGGCCTGACCCCTCCACGCAGGTGAATTCGGGCGTGCGGTGGCGACTCGCCCGTCCGCACCCCTGGGATCCCTTCATTCCTAGTTCCTGGAGCCTTCTCCGCTCTTCTTCCTTCCTTCTCCCTCTTCCAGGCCTGGGTTTCTGTTACTAGGCCCACCTCCAGAGCAGAGCTCATGCAGAGCCCCTGCTCCCTGTCACTTCTGCTCAGACTTCTCTGCACTGAACTAAGATGGTGCCCACCTTTCATCCTTCCTTCTCAATGCACCCAGGAACTGCTTCCTCCCTGCTCCTGCACTACAGGGTTCCCCTTCCTCAGTATTCCCTCCCTCAACTCCAGCCAGGGACAGGGACTGTCGTGCCCATCTCAGGGGCATATTGGTCGCCCTGCCCCACGGCAATGTGGTGTAGTGCATGCAGGTGTCGGGGTCCTGACCCACACTCCATCCTTACCTGAGAGTGAGATATCACACCTCTGGGTGAGGTGCAATACCTCTGTAGCAACCGAGCCCTCGGGGTGCTACAGTTCCATTTATCTTCAGAGTAGGTGACATATTGCGACACAGGGCTGTGATTTTGGCTATAAAAGGGTCCCCTAGACCCCTACCCCAAGCTTTTTAAGAGAATAATATATGGCGTGCCAGGAGACTCTATAGAATGCTTTCTCAGCATCCAACGAAAGTATCTAATTACAAATTTTTAACTGCATCTAGCCCAGGAAATACTTTGTGCCTAGTAGCAGTGTCTGCTAGTCAGCTGATTATCCCAGCTGTTAAGCAAGCTACACCACCTGTAGTTTGGACACCTAATTTTTTCAAAGGAAATGCTTCGGGACCCCGGGATACTCAGTGAAGAGCATCAGGAGGCACCCCAAGGCATAGGGGCTGGGACTGGCGGTAGGACGCCTTGCGGTGGACCGCCGAGCTCGATCCTTATAAAAGCTTTTTAACTGCAGCAGCTTTAGTGGACGCTACTGGAGCTGGAATTATGCGGGTGCTGGCATGAGACTTGCCCTCCAATAGATCCTTGTAAAAGGATATAAAGTGTATTCATTCAAATTAGAGAGACAATATAAATTAAAAAGCTTAGACCTGCCTCCACCACAGGGGGTCTCGCTCGACCCACCAGCAGACAGGCACCAGTATTGGGAGAGGGGGGCTGGCCGTCAGGGTCCACCGCGGCTCTGGCACAAACCCGGCGACATGGAGGTGGCACGGGCAGGCACGGACTGGCCATGTCGGCTTCTCACTTTTTGGATTTTAAAAGGGCATTACATGCCTCTATCTGTGTCTCCCCCTCCTTTTACTCCTCCACCTCTTTTCTTTTCGCATGACTATATGTACTTGTCACTTTTCCATGTGTTAGTTATGTCTTCTGAACAGTTTGTCAGCTTTTGGACACTTTTGAAGGTGTTTTCTATGTGTTTCTATGTGTTTTTGTTTGCCTGCCATTGGTTTTAACGGTGTTCGAAGGTGTTCGACGAACAGTTCGACGAACAGTTCGGCGAACACAAGGGTGTTCGACGAACCGAACTGAACTCGAACACTACGGGGGTGGCTCAACACTACACTAGATCAACCTACAAGGTCTCCACTTCCCCCCCTTTTCCCTAGAGCCTGGGTTCCCTTTCCCTCTTACCTTTGTGTTGCACAGTCTTTCCCACACCTTGCGAGACATCTGCGGAATAGTTACCCACCTTCTCTCTATGGTCACCCCACTGCTACTTCCTGTCTGTTTCTGTGCTGCCAATCTCTCCCGGTCAGCGGTGCTGTCCTTGCTCTACATGACAGCTTCCCAGGTTGGGTCAGTGACTTTGTCATCTACCACCTCGTCTTCCACCGCCCCACCTTGATCCTCCTGAATTGGTGACTTAACAACAAGATGACTTATCGGCAACTGTGTCTCATCATCATCTACTTGTCATGCTGGGTATGGGGAGAAACCAGTGTATAACGAATGGAAAAGGGAAGGGTGCCCTACAAGTGGGGAAAGGTGGAGTGGAGACCCCTAAACAGCTCAAAGGACAAACCGTGACTCCCCTATGGACCGTATATAGGTTTTGCAAATATCGCCGAGCAGGAAACCTGGCCCTAGCTGACCCTAAAGCTAGACCCAAGGTAGGGAGGAGGAGGAGTGAGCACTAGTCAGCCACACTGCAAACTAAAGTACACACAAGGGAAACAAACAAGGGATTACACTTAGCTTAAATATGACACCGGGGAAAACAAGGCAACAATCCACGAAGGAACTCCAAGAAAATTTTAGCCGACTACTAGAATTCCAGGCCTGAATAGAGGAAGAACACTCTTTCACCAGCAACTCTCTGGAGAAACTGAGTGTACTTAAGGATACAGCAAGGGTGTGGTAATTAGCAGCAGGTGAGGATCACTGCTGGGTCCTAAAGGTATAATCTCCAAGCAAGGTGAGGATCACCGCTGGTTCCTAGAGAGAGAGGGATCATGAATGGATAAGGAAGATGTTTACAAGGCCAAATGCAGCGACCTTCCACAGCCGGACCCCTTATGACAGTCTGTCAAACCTGACACACCCGTGACACTACCTCCTTAGACAAAATTTTCCTTTCCCCACCGTCATCTTCTTGTGACATTGGTTGTTCTAAGTTTTGTGCATCACTAATCAGCATGTCCTCCTATCCCTCTTGGAACATAGAGGGTGAAAGGCCACAATCAAGAAATGATGAGGGATCACTGGCCTCCTAGGACTCGACTTGGTGGGAGGAAGGAGGATCAGGGTGAGGATTAAGTGATCCAGACTCTTGGCTGGTGAGACTGGATGGTGTGGAAGTCTGGTTGGTGTGGGCAAGCATGTTGGAAGCATTATTTTCTATCCAACTGACCACCTGTTCGCACTGGTGTGGCTTCAGAAGTGGTGTCCCATGACTCCCTGCAAAGTGGGACAGGAAGCTATGTGTTGTGGATGGATGTGTTTCTTGTTCTCCAGCAACAGGCGCAGTTGCACCTGCCCCATGTCCTCGGTGTCTGCCTGCAGCATCATCAGTATTTCCACTTCCCCGTCCCTTACTGCATGCCTTATGAATTTTTTAATGGCAAGGTGTCTGGAAGCCAAGTTTCCTTGATTAATTAAAAATAAAAAAATGTAATAATAAAAAAATTTGGTCACCTGCAGCAGGCAAAGCGTTTTATTTTACTTTAAAACCGCTGTAATTTAACACAAAACACATCAAACTATATGGATGACAGTACAGTTAGTTTTTTTTCAAGGTTTATTTTTGCATTTAATACCACTGTAATTTAACATAAAGCACATTAAACTTTATGGTTGACAAATTCAGTACAGTAAAAAATTTTGAAAGGTTTTTCTTTCGTTTAAAACCACCGTAATTTAACACACAGTAGGTTAAACTGTATGGATGAAAATACAGTAAATATTTTCACCCCCCCAAGAATATATGTGATCACCTTAAGCATCTATATATTTAGCAAAGGACTGCTAAGCCCTGTCTAGAGGCTGTATTCAGCCACTCTCCCTACTCCAGCAGCTGTCCCAAGGCTAAATGCAGAATGTATCACATAGAAACAGCAAAGCACAAGGTTAGCCCTTAGAAGAACTTTTTGTATGGTGGTTCAGCAACAGATTCACCGCTAGAGGACTCTGATTCCTGAAACTGTGCACACAGGTTTGGACAACTACACTCTACCTCCAGTCAGAACTATCCCATTAGCTGTGCAATGACGTCAGTGTGCCAAGCGTGGCAGCGCCGGTCATTTTATAACCTCTGACAAGGTAATGCGGCCAGCCAATGGCAGGCAATCCCCTCGTGTTTATTGGCTGTGTAACAGGCGCCAAACATGCGGGGCGGGGATTCGAGCATTAAATCCGAGCACCAACCAATGCTCGGTGAGTGCCGAGCATATCCAAGCACCCTGATACTCGAGTGATATCCGAGTATCACCAAGCACGTTCGCTCATCACTAGTGGTTACCAAAGCTTCTGATCTACATTACCATTTTGTACATGCATTCATACTGCAACACCTACATGTTGAGTTTCTATACACTGTGTATTTTTTAATTATCTATGTTTTGGCATAGGTTTTCGGCTTCATGCAAAAACAGAATATTGCCTGCTCCACTGTTTTGTGGCTATTAGTGATGATCGAACATGCTCGCTGCTCGAGATTTACAAGCATGCTCGGGTGAGCACCTATTATCTTCAGCGTGCTCTGACGGTAAGTTTTCGTTGCTTCGTGAACATTATTTGCGACTGTTTGACAGCTTTAATACATGTGAGAAATGCCTGTTTTTCCAGCATTCCTCGCATGTATTAAAGCTGTCAAACAGCCACAAATCATGTTCACGGAGCGACGAAAACTTAACGGCAGAGCACGCTGAAGATAATAGGTGCTCGCCCGAGCATGCTCGTAAATCTCGAGCAACGAGCATGCTCGATCATCACTAGTGGCTACATACAAATTTTGCACTTTATGGACTCAAAGAAAGAAAAACAGAAATCTGTGTGCCCCTATTGTAACTCTTTATATCCATAATTTCATCTGGAGACACAAGTAGTTAGTTTCTTGAATCTAGATAGAATTTGAGGACTTATGTACCATGTTTAAAAAAAAATATTATTACTAGGAATATAATTGCTTCTAACAGAATATCGTTGCTTCTCAATTGTATGATACCAAAAAATGGCATCATATAGTTCTGTATTATGGAACTGCAGGGTGGGAAGTATAATAGAAAAATATTTACTCTATTTTTTTATATGTATTTTGGTGTATTTGTGAAAAATACTTTAATATCTGCCTAAATTGCCCAGCTTGAGCTGTACAACAGTTATACAATGATATACCAGAGACATTTTCTTTGCAATAATGATGTTGTTTTAGTTACTGGATGTTTTCTGCTGTCAAAAACCTATTATCATAATATTGTAATACAGTTCAAAGTGCATCTTGATTGTTTTCAAAACAGATGGCGTCGGAAATGTCTCAAAATTCATTTCCCGCACAGGTTGCAAGATGCATCAAGAAATTGCAGTAATTTAGCATTGACAGCTCTGAAAAGCAATTGTGCCAGGTGGTAGTTTTAAGCAGATTACAAAAAAATGCAGCCCTCCATTCTTAGTTTTTTCCTTTTTCATTTTTTCGTGAACATATTTTACTTGTTGTTTCATGTTAAACAATAGTACATACAGCACATAAAGAAGAAAAGCTTTAAAAAGAAATTGTCTCACACATCTAAAGATATTTATTTACATGAGGAAGTAATTATTTGCATTTTTAATGGTCCCCATTTACAAAAGGCTACCAAGTATATCCACTTTTTATATAAATGGCCATTGATTGACATCATGGAACTCACATAAAATATGCACAAGGGTGTCATACCTGCATGTAATGTTAGCCTGTTGATGTCAAATGACACGTGCCTGCAATCTACTGTGCACACAATGTTTGAACATTCATAGACACATGGAATGAATAGTAAATTGGCCCTCCCTCCACCATTGACAGCTTACTGCTCAGATGTGTCCCATCTCTTCCGATATATGTACCCCCTACTTAATGAAATAACAGCACTATCAACAAGTGGCCTACTTTCAATGTTTACATCAATGGTGAACAAAGACACAAGAGGGCCCCTGTGCAAGAACAATACATGGGCCCTTTGCTGCTCAATAACTCATGATAATGCACAATTCCAACTTCTTCGGGTGTAGAAATTGGCCTCCTTACCTCTTGGGCCTTTGTGCAGCTGCACAGCTTATATCAATGATGTGTATACCCCTGGTTTACATCCTGATGAGAAGTCTTTCAACTTCTTGAACTTTGATTGCCTTTATGCTGGTCTCATGTTTTGTCTAGCACCTATCAAACTTTGCTAAGGTCTTCTGGAGGGTTTGCTTGTGATGCTGTTGAAGTGAAGATAAGCTACCACATGACAGGGACAGAGATGCCTCGTCTTTTCTGCCTACTGCTATCTCCAACTCAGGTGGTCATATGACCGGGTGTGGCATCCACTTGACTGGAGTCCACATTTCCTGCATTATTATTGCCAATTGAAGAAAACTATATCCTGACTGGTGGATGTGAATGAAATAAGGGATGGTTGGTCATTCCTAACAGTGTAAGGGCTCTTTCACGTGTCCTGATATTTACGGTACGGGAAAAACCAGTACTGGAGATATCCGTGTCCATGTGTACCTGTGTGGCATACGTATAGCAACTGTTTCCCACCTGTGTGCCGCATCAGAATTACATGTACCGGCTTCTGGGAATCAGCGGCATAGTTAGCACTGTTCCCAAGTGCTGAGTGTTGAAGGAATCTCTCATCATTGTCTGCTGTTTGCCCTGAGATTAGTGCGAGCAAGGGACAATGTTGAGAAAACTATTCTGATGCCGCTGTCTCCAACAAGTGTAATAATAAAATAAAAACACATTATACTCACATTTACACCAAATTCCCTGAAGCCATTATCCCCTGTAGACAAAACAAAAATAAAAAAGAACAATATTCTTCACCTGTCTGAAGATTAAATAATCCAGTGTCGCAAGTTGTAATTCACCTGATCGACACTTCATCAGCGTGCACGGTGGCTTGAGGCGACTGCACACACTGAGGAGCAAAGCAGACTGATTCCATGCTGCCAGCGAGCCCCTAAACTGCACTGAGCTCATTGAGTGAAAGGACACTACTCAGTGAGTTCAGCGCAGGTCAGGAGGCCGCTTGGTGCATAGAGTCATTTTCCTCTGCTCCTCAGCATGTGCGGTCGCCTCAAGCCACCGCTAACGCTGATGCAGAAATGTCAGTCAGATGGATTACAGCATGGGACACTGGATTATTCATTCTTCAGCCAGGTGATATTTGCTTGTGATAAGCACCTCACTGTCTATAGCTATGTACACTGAGAGCCTGATGTGGGCAGAGTTAGCTTTCTCAGCTCTGCCACATTGCTAAATCTAAAAGCTTTGATAGTGTCAGAACAGCTGCACCCAGTAAACTAAGAGATACATCATTGGAACCTGCTGACAGTTTCTCGTTAACAGCTCATTTACATATTAAGAAAAATGTGGATTTCTCTGGAATAAAACATCAGGTCACAGATATCAAGGTATCATTTTATTCAGCTTCTTATGACAAGGAAGATTGATCCTACTGACATATTTATTCCCATTAAATTGTGACAATCATCATGTAGTATATAGCATGCACTGCATTTGTGTGTATAGTTTGCACTCCATTTGTTGTAACATTTTTTATGTAGGCTGCACAATTAGAAATCAGTTTTCTTCCATTTGTAGGATGGTGGGACAGCAGTAGTGTTGAGCCACCCCCGTAGTGTTCGAGTTCGGTTGGGTTCGTCGAACACCCGTGTGTTCGCCGAACTGTTCGTCGAACTGTTCGTCGAACACCTTCGAACACCGTTAAAACCAATGGCAGGCAAACAAAAACACATAGAAACACATAGAAAACACCTTCAAAGGTGTCCAAAAGCTGACAAACTGCTCAGAAGACACAACTAACACATGGAAAAGTGACAAGTACATATAGTCATGCGAAAAGAAAAGAGGTGGAGGAGTAAAAGGAGGGGGAGACACAGATATAGGCATGTCATGCCCTTCTAAAATCCAAAAAGTGAGAAGCCGACACGTTCAGTCCGCTCCTGCCCGTGCCACCTCCGCGTCGCCGGGTTTGTGCCAGAGCCGCGGTGAACCCTGACGGCCAGCCCCCTTCTCCCAATACTGGTGCCTGTCCGCTGGTGGGTCGAGCGAGCCCCCCTGTGGTGGAGGCAGCTCTAAGCTTTTTAATTTAAATTGTCTCTCTAATTTGAATGAATACACTTTAAATCCATTTACAAGGATCTATTGGAGGGCAAGTCTCATGCCAGCAGCTGCGTAATTCCAGCTCCAGTAGCGTCCACTAAAGCTGCTGCAGTTAAAAAGCTTTTATAAGGATCGAGCTCGGCTGTCCACCGTAAGTCCCTGTCCCTGGCTAGAGTGGGGGGAGGGAGCACTGAGGAAGGGGATCCCTGTAGTGCAGGAGCAGGGAGGAAGCAGTTCCTGGGTGCATTGAGAAGGGAGTATAAAAGGTGGGCACCATCTTAGTTCAGTGCAGAGAAGTCTGAGCAGAAGTGGCAGGGAGCAGGGGCTCTGCATGAGCTCTGCTCCGGAGGCGGGCCTAGTAACAGAGGCCCAGGCCTGGAAGAGGGAGAAGGAAGGAAGCAGAGTGGAGAAGGCTCCAGGAACGAGGAACGAAGGGATCCCAGGGGTGCGGACGGGCGAGTCGCCACCGCACGCCCGAATCCACCTGCGTGGAGGGGTCAGGCCAAAGGGGGAGACCGGTCCCCGAAACTAGTGGAGGCAGGAAACGACCCTCAGCTAGAAACAGGAGGCTGTGACATTTTATGTGGCGCAGCCCCTCGCTACACCCGCTAGGAAGGCACCACATAGGGTCAGGGAAACTGGCGCCAAGTTTACCAAGAGGAGGCCCGAGGCAGCCGGACAGAAGGGTTGGTAAGAAAGGCCAGACAAAGGACACACAAAGGGGGTCCTGTGAAGTGCTCCAAAGTTATCTTGGAGTTGTCTGAGCCCCTCACCTGGTGAGCACAGTACGACGTGGGCAGCCGTTACCTGCAGACGTGGTCTGGATAATAAGAACTGTGAGTAAAGGCCCTGGACTGCATCACTGACTCCGTGTCGTTACTGCTGCTGCCCTGCACCATCACCCCCATCCTCCGCATACACTGCCCTGAGGCTATACTCCTCCCGTGGGGAGTTATGCTACGCTCTGCTGCACCCACAACACCAGCCTCAGCGGTCTGCCCTGGAGCGGCGGTTCACTCTGACCGCAATCCACGGGTGGCGTAGTCGGACATTTAAACATCAAAACCACATAAATAGTTCCGCCACTGGTTTGACCGCCCTGAGCCATGGAACCGGGTCGCCGCCACGGAGACTACAACCACCAGCATCCACCAAAAAGGGTCCGGCTCCGGGTGTCCCAAGGCCCAGGGGGCGCGTCAGAACATTTTCATCACCTTTCACAATCACCAATGGGACAAGGCAGGGATGTTCTCTGTCCCCTCTCTTATACATCCTAGTGACGGAGCACCTGCTCTCATCAATTCGCCATAACCCCAATATTAGGTGGATTGAGGTGGGAGGCACCGAGTACAAGTGCTCTCTATTTGCTGATGATGTCCTAGTATATATCACTCAATCACATATATCCATCCATGCTGTTATGGCTGAAATAGATCACTTTGTTACATGGTCAAATTTTAAAATCAATGCAGCGAAGTCTGAGGCCCTCGATGTCTCCCTCCCCAAATCCATATAGGATTCCATCCAGTCCAACTTTCCCTTTGCCTGGCCATCACAGGGTATCAAATACTTAGGAATTCCTATTCATAGAGACCTCTCCCATCTATGTTATCTTAATTTTGGGCCCTTTATTGAACAACTCCATACAGACCACGGTTGGCAAGTTAGAACTGTAAGATTCACTACGTGAACCACTGGTGTTTTGTGGAAAAGCACATGTACACTGTGTTCCAAATTATTATGCAAAAAGTGTTTAGGAGTGATAAGGGAAGAATTTGTTTGTCAGTTAAACTCATTGATGGTGATGTGTGTCAGAGCTCTTTATATCACTGTAAGCAATTGCAGACACCTGTGCTAATTAGTTTGGCAGGTGTGTCCAATGAAAGGCAAGACTACTTAGGAAGGCTGTCTCACATTATTAAGCAGCCTACATTTTCTGCCAAAATGGGAAAGAAAAAGGATGTGTCGGCTGCTGAGAAGCAACAAATTGTGGAGTGTTTAGGTCAAGGCATGACTACAATCAACATTGTGCGATGATCAGGATGAAGTGTCTTGGCAATCAAGAAGTATGTAGCTGATTCACAGTACACACGTGTGCGTGCTGATAAGGGCAAATTGAGGACTCTTTCCTACAGGCAATTACGTCAGGTTGAAAGAGCAGCGGCAAAAAAGCCTTGTCATAGCAGCAGACAAGTTTTTGAAGCTGCTGGTGCCTCCAACGTCCCCCGAACAACAAGATGCAGGGTCCTTCAGAGGTTTGCAGCTGTGCATACGCCATCTTGTCGACCTCCTCTATCCACTTCACACAAGCAGAAACGGCTCCAGTGGGCCAAACATTACATGAAGACTGATTTCAAAACTGTTTTGTTCACGGATGAGTGCCGTGCAGCGCTCGATGGTCCAGATGGATGGAGTGGAGGATGGCTGGTTGATGGACACCCCACGCAAACACGGCTACAGCGCCAACAAGGAGGAGGTGGAGTAATGTTTTGGGCTGGAATCATGGGGAGAGAGATTGTCGGCCCCTTTAGGATCCCTGAAGGCGCTAAAGATGAACTCCATAATGTATGTGGATTTTCTCAAACAGCACTTCCTGCCATGGTTCAAGAAGAAGAACCGTGTATTTCACAGCAAGATCTTTTTTTGCATGATAATGCACCATCTCATGCTGCACATAAAACATCTGCATCTCTGGCTGATGTGGGCATAAAAGGTGACAAACTTATGGTGTGACCCCCATGCTCCCCTGACCTCTACCCCTTCAGAACCTTTGGAGCATCATTAAAAGGAGTGTCTATGATGGCGGGAGGCAGTTCACATCTAAGCAACAGCTCTGGGAGGGTATTCTGTCCTCATGCAAAACAATTGAAGCAGAAACCATCCAAAACCTGACAAATTCAATGGACGAGAGAGTTCAGAAGCTCCTTTCGAACAAGGGGTCCTATGTGAAAATGTAACATCACCTAGAATAAATATTTGAGTTGAAAACTGTTTGATTTCAGTTTCTAACAACCTGCTAATGCTTATAATTTCAAAAATGACCATTTTTTTGGTCTTTATTAAAATGAAAAGGTTGATCGAAAAGTTTGGGGGATCTAAGAGTGTGGCAGCCCAGTAGTCATGATAACTTCGAATTCTGACAATATGAGGGTCATGCTGCAGGTAGTGCAGCAAGAAGGCACTTATGTGTCTTGCGCATCTCGGAGCCCCAAAATTATTTTCCGGGCTAGATGCAGCTAAAAATTATTATTAATTTTAAATCTGGTGAAGCTTTAGTATAGATGGCCTAATAGGATCAGTGCTGCACAGTGCTACAAAGCCCAAATTATTTTCCAGTCAAGATACAGATAAACATGATTAGTAATTTTAAATCTGGTGGAGCTTATTATAGATGGCCTAATAGAATCAGTGCTGAACACTGCTACAAAGCCCAAATTATTTTCCAGCCAAGATACAGATAAACATGATTAGTAATTTGAAAGCTTAAAACGGTTGGTAGGGTGATTTTAACCAATCATCAAGCTTTTACTCTCCCCAGGATGACACAGGGGTAGAAAAGTCGTTTCGGATCCATGATTTGTTCATCTTTATGAACGTGAGTCTGTCTACATTATCAGTGGAGAGCCGCGAGCGCTTATCTGTCAGCACACCACCAGCAGCGCTGAACACACGTTCAGACAGAACGCTGGCTGCGGGGCATGACAAGATCTCCAAGGCGTAAGTGGCTAGCTCCGGCCATTTATCCAGATTGGAAGCCCAAAAAGAGCAAGGGTCCAGTGACACAGTCATGGCTTCAATGTTTACTTGGAGATACTCCTGTACCATCGTCTCTAGGCGTTGACCATGTGTCAGACTTCTTGTCTCCTGTGGCCTTGCAAAGGATGGGCTAAAAAAGTGGTGAAATGATTCCGCAAAATTGATGTTACCAGCAGATACTGTGGTTCTGTTACGGTTTGAGTGCTGAACACTTGACGGTCCCACGGTTGGCAAGTTGGAACTGTGAGATTCACTACGTGCACCACTGGTATTTTGTGGAAAAGCACATGTAAGATTCTGCAACAGTCTCTGCTGATACTCCTGCATGCGTGCATCCCTTTCTATGGCAGGAATAATTTCTGCAAATTTACTTTTGTACCGGGGATCTAACAGTGTGGCAACCCAGTAGTCAGGATTATTTCTAATTCTCACAATTCGAGGGTCATGTTGCAGGTAGTGCAGCAAGAAGGCACTCATGTGTGTTGCGCATCCAGGAGCACCAAGTCCCTGTTGTGTTGGTGGCGAGGTAACAATCATGCTTCCTTCCTCTGACCTCTCCCCCCAACCTCGCACAACAGAAATGTGATCAAGGTCTCCCTCATCTGATGAGTCTTCCATCAGTTCGTCCTCCACTTCTTCCTGGGCTCCTGCACCTTCCTCACTAGTTTGGCTGCTACCATGCGCCCTGGTAAACCATCTCCCCCACCCTCACATGCCTGCCGCCTTGGTGCTGCCGACCGTCTGGACCTTGCAGATGTTAGCCCTTCCGCATACAACTCCTCCTCCTCTACTTCCTCCACCTCCTCTTGTGCCACCACCTGACTCAGAATTCTGTTTAACATGTGCTCCAGCATGTAAATCACCGGAATAGTCATGCTGATAATGGCATCGTCAGCACTAAACATCTTCGTCGCCATTTCAAAACTGTGCAGAAGGGTGCATAGGTCCCTGATCTGAGACCACTCCTCCAGCGTGATTTGCCCCACCTCTGGATCTCGTTGGCCCAGGCTATTCGCAGGAACGTATTGCACCAGGGCTTGTCGGTGCTGCCACAGTCGCTGCAACATGTGCAGAGTTGAATTCCACCGGGTAGGCACATCGCATTTTAGCCGGTGAAGTGGCAGGCCCAACGACTTCTGTAGAGATGTAAGTCGCTGAGCTGCGGGATGCGAACAGCGGAAGTGAGCACACAGCGACCGTGCCCTCTGCAGAAGGCCATCTAGTCTGGGATAGTGGGCTAAAAATTGCTGGACAACCAGGTTCAACACGTGAGCCATACAAGGCACGTGTGTGACATTGCCCCGGCGAAGGGCCGCACCCAGGTTTGCAGCATTGTCGCACACGGCCTTCCCTGGTTTCAGGTCCAGTGGAGACAACCATTCATGAAATTGGTTCTCCAGAGCTGACCACAACTCCTCAGCTGTGTGACTCACATTTCCCAGACATTTCAATGTAAAAACCGCCTGATGACGTTGAGCCCTACTGCCAGCATAGTAAGGAGGTGTGCAGGATCCCTTCTGCGCAGTTAGAAAGCTTGTGGCATGACCAGACAGGCTTTGGGTGCAGGTGGAAGACCGAGAGGAGGTTGAGGAGGCAGAAGCAGTGGAGGAACTTTGACATAAAGAGGATTGACGCACAACTCGTGGGGACGGCAAGACGTGGACAGCAGCCCCTTGTCCTGCTGTCACCATAGTTACCCAGTGCCCAGTCAGCGACATGTAACGCCCCTGTCCATGCCTACTCGTCCAAGTGTCTGTGGTGAAATGCACCCTGTCACACACAGAGCTTCTCAAAGAAGCGGTGATGTTGTGTGCGACATGCTGGTGGAGCGCAGGCACACCTTTCTTTGAGAAGTAGTGCCGACTGGGCATCTGGTACTGGGGCACTGCGACGGACATAAGGTCTCGAAAATCCTCTGTGTCCACCAGGCGGAAAGGCAGCATTTCTGTAGCTAAGAGCTTGCAGATGGTGAAATTCAACCTCTTAGCTTTCTCATGGTTAGGCAGAAATGGTCTTTTACTTGTCCACATCTGAGGGACCGAGGGCTGGCTATTGTGCTTAGACGGGGTTGATGAGGGTGTCCCCGGCAAACTGCCGGTCTGTGAGGAAGATGCAGGCGGACATGTTAGGTTGCCGTGATCCAAAGGTGGTGCTATCGATGTCGGACAGCGCTCAACACCAGCTGGTGTTACCACCTCCAAAGAAAATGATGACCTGCCAATCACGCTGGCTGTTGCGGGTAAAGAGGTGGCAGGTCTGCGCCCCAAAACAGGTGTGACTGCTGTCCCCCCAGTCACAGAGGATGAAGAGGCCGCGGATGCACAAGATATGGCAGACGGTGGTTGGCCCGGCCGGCTAGGCTGCATTGTAGCACACTGAGCTTCCCACTGCAACTTATGCTTCATGTCCATGTGCCGGTTCATGCTTGAAGTACTCAAACTATGTATTTTTTGGCCTCTACTTAGCTTTTGCTGACAAATGTTACAGATAACACGAGTTGGGTCATCTTTATCGATCTGAAAAAATGCCCAGGCTATGCAAGGCTTAGCACCCATGCGACCTGAAGAGTAGTGTTGAGCCACCCCCGTAGTGTTCGGGTTCGGTTCGGTTCGTCGAACACCGGGATGTTCGAGGAACTGTTCGTCGAACTGTTCGTCGAACACCTTAGAACACCGTCGAACACCGTTAAAACCAATGGCAGGCAAACAAAAACACATAGGAACACATAGAAAACACCTTCAAAGGTGTCCAAAAGCTGACAAACTGCTCAGAAGACGCTTTCTTTAAAAAAGCCGGCCGGCAATTCAGCAGCGGCATACACCGGTACCCGACAATTTAGACAAGAAGGAATAGAGCATCACACATAGATTAGATAGATAGAAACATGTCAGTCACATATATATGAAGTACAGTGACAGTGTTGCTTACTGTACTTGTCATTTAGTGTAAAGGATTTATTAAAAAATATAATAGTGTTTTCGTGCACCGTCTCTTTAAAAAAGCCGGCCGGCAATTCAGCAGCGGTACCCAACAATTTATAACAGACAGAATAGAGCTTCACACATAGATTAGATAGATAGAAACATGTCAGTCACATATATATGAAGTACTGTGACAGTGTTGGTTACTGTACTTGTCTTTTAGTGTAAAGGATTTATTAAAAAAAATAATAGTGTTTTCATGCACCGTCTCTTTAAAAAAGCCGGCCGGCAATTCAGCATCTGTACCCGACAATTTATAACAGACAGAATAGAGCTTCACACATAGATTAGATAGATAGAAACATGTCAGTCACATATATAATAAGTACAGTGACAGTGTTGGTTACTGTACTTGTTATTTAGTATTAAAATAAAGGATTTATTATTAAAAAAAATTGGCGTGGAGTTCCCCGTTATTTTAGTCTCTAGCGGAGGTTAAGCAGACAGCTGGGGCAGATGTTTGAAGCCTGGGAAGGGGGTAATACCCACGGAGCTTCCCAGGCTACTAATATCAGCCCCCAGCTGAATACCTAGCCTTTACTAGCTATTAAAATGGAGGACCCCCCCAAAAAAAATGACGTGGGGTCCCCCCTAATTTAATAGCTAGCAAAGGCTAGGCAGACAGCTGGGGGCTGATATTAATAGCCCAGGAAGGGAACCATGAATATTGGCCCCCTCCCAGGCTAGAAACACCAGCCGTCAGCCGCCCCAGAAATGGCGCATCCATAGGATGCGCCAATTCTGGCACTTAGCCTCGCTCTTCCACGCTGCCCTGGTGCGGTGGCAGGGGGTAATAGGGTTGGGGTTGATGTCAGCTTATAATGCCAGCTGACATCAAGCCCAGGTTAGTAATGGAGAGGCGTCTATAAGACACCCCCATTACTAACCCCATAGTCAAAGTTAAAAAAAACACAAACACCCAGAATAAAGTCCTTTAATTGAAATAAAGACACATTCCTTTATTGTTCTAAATTAAACCATACTTACCGTCACCCCCATTCCAGCTGAAGCCAACGATCTCCTGCAATAAAAGAAAAATAATAAAGCAACCTCATCCTTACCTTTCCATGGTTCCCAGGACAGCTTCAGCTCTGCTACATCGAGATGACAGGCTGGACCGCAGCAGAACGCTGCCATCCAGCCTGTCATCCCGCAGACACTGAGAAGCGCAGGCATGCTTGCACTCCTCAGTGTCTGACTGTGACGGCATCCAGATGAGCCGACAATGAACTCGGCTCACCTCATGTACGTCACTGACAGCGTGGGAAAATTCTCCTGCACTCAGCGCTTCAGCGTGAGAATTCTCCCACGCTGTCAGTGACGTGTATGTGGTGAGCCGAGTTCATTGGACATGACCTCGGCTCATCTGGATGCCGTCACAGCCAGACACTGAGTAGCGCAAGCAAGCCTGCGCTTCTCAGTGTCTGCGGGATGACAGACTGGATGGCAGCGTTCTGCTGCGGTCCAGCCTGTCATCTCGATGTAGCAGAGCTGAAGCTGTCGTGGGAGCCATGGAAAGGTAAGGATGATGTTGCTTTATTATTTTACTTTTATTGCAGATCATTGGCTTCAGCTGGAATGGGTGTGGCGGTAAGTATGGTTTAATTTAGAACAATAAAGAATTGTGTGTTTATTTCAATTAAAGGACTTTTTTCTGGGTGTTTGTGTTTTTCTAAAATACTTTACTAGAAATTCATGGTGGTCATGTCTAATATTGGCGTGACCCCATGAATTTCGGGCTTAGGGCCAGCTGATAATGCCAAGCTGGCCTTAACCCCTTTATTACCCAGTGAGCCACCGCACCAGGGCCCTGGATGAGTTGGGTACAGCGCCAGAAGATGGCGCTTCTATGAACGCGCCATTTTCCGGGGCGGCTGCGGACTGCAATTTGCAGCGGGTGGGGCTCAGAAAGCTTGGGCCTCCCTGCGCTGCAGATTCCAGCCCCCAGCTGCCTAGTTGTACCTGGCTGGACACAAAAATAGGGCGAAGCCCCACGTATTTTTTTTTTAAATTCATGAAATTCATGGAATAATTAAGAAAAAAAGGGCTTCCCTATATTGTTGTGTCCGGCTAGGTACAAATAGGCAGCTGGTGGTTGGGAGCAGCCCGTTTCTGCCTGCTGTACCTGACTGGACACAAATATAGGGCGAAGCCCCACATCAATTTTTTTTTCATTATTTCATGAATTTCCTGAAATAATTTAAAAAAAATTGATGTGGGGCTTCGCCCTATATTTGTGTCCAGTCAGGTACAGCAGGCAGGAACGGGCTGCCCTCAACCACCAGCTGCCTATTTGTACCTGGCCAGACACAACAATATAGGGAAGCCCTTTTTTAAAAAAATTATTTCATGAAATAATTTAAAAAAAATTGACGTGGGGCTTCGCACTATATTTGTGTCCAGCCAGGTACAGCAGGCAGGGACGGGCTGCCCCCAACCACCAGCTGCCTATTTGTACCTGGTTGGACACAACAATATAGGGAAGCCCTTTTTTTCTTAATTATTCCATGAATTTCATGAAATAATTTAAAAAAAAAATGCGTGGGGCTTCGCCCTATTTTTGTGCCCAGCCAGATACAACTAGGCAGCTGGGAGCTGGAATCCGCAGCGCAGGGAGGCCCAAGCTTTCTGGGCCCCACCCGCTGCAAATTGCAGTCCGCAGCCGCCCCAGAAAATGGCGCGTTCATAGAAGCGCCATCTTCTGGCGCTGTACCCAACTCATCCAGGGCCCTGGTGCGGTGGCTCACTGGGTAATAAAGGGGTTAAGGCCAGTTTGGCATTATCAGCTGGCCCTAAGCCCGAAATTCATGGGGTCACGCCAATATTAGACATGACCACCGTGAATTTCTAGTAAAGTATTTTAAAAAACACAACACCCAGAATAAAGTCCTTTAATTGAAATAAACACACAATTCTTTATTGTTCTAAATTAAACCATACTTACCATCACGCCCATTCCAGCTGAAGCCAATGTCTTCTGCAATAAAAGTAAAATAATTAAGCAACCTCATCCTTACCTTTCCATGGTTCCCACGACAGCTTCAGCTCTGCTACATCGAGATGACAGGCTGGACCGCAGCAGAACGCTGCCATCCAGCCTGTCATCCCGCGGACAATCAGAAGCGCAGGCATGCTTGCGCTCCTCAGTGTCTCGCTGTGACGGCATAAAGATGAGACGAGTTCATGTTCAATGAACTCGGCTCACCTCATGCACGTCACTGACAGCGTGGGAGAATTCTCCTGCACTCAGCGCTTCAGCGTGAAAATTCTCCCACGCTGTCAGTGACGTACATGAGGTCAGCTGAGTTCATTGGACATGAATGAGCTCACCTCATGCACGTCACTGACAGCGTGGGAAAATTCTCACGCTGAAGCGCTGAGTGCAGGAGAATTTTCCCACGCTGTCAGTGACGTGCATGAGGTGAGCTCATTCATGTCCAATGATCTCAGCTCACCTCATGCACGTCACTGACAGCGTGGGAAAATTCTCCTGCACTCAGCGCTACAGCGTGAGAATTCTCCCACGCTGTCAGTGACGTGCATGAGGTGCGCCGAGTTCATTGGACATGAACTCGTCTCATCTTTATGCCGTCACAGCCAGACACTGCAGAGCGCAAGCATGCCTGCGCTTCTCAGTGTCTGCGGGATGACAGGCTGGATGGCAGCGTTCTGCTGCGGTCCAGCCTGTTATCTCGATGTAGCAGAGCTGAAGCTGTCGTGGGAACCATGGAAAGGTAAGGATGAGGTTGCTTTATTATTTTTCTTTTATTGCAGGAGATCGTTGGCTTCAGCTGGAATGGGCGTGACTGTAAGTATGGTTTAATTTAGAACAATAAAGAATTGTGTCTTTATTTCAATTAAAGGACTTTATTCTGGGTGTTTGTGTTTTCTTTTAACTTTGACTATGGGGTTAGTAATGGGGGTGTCTTATAGACGCCTCTCCATTACTAACCTGGGCTTGATGTCAGCTGGCATTATAAGCTGACATCAACCCCAACCCTATTACCCCCTGCCACCGCACCAGGGCAGCGTGGAAGAGCGAGGCTAAGTGCCAGAATTGGCGCATCCTATGGATGCGCCATTTCTGGGGCGGCTGACGGCTGGTGTTTCTAGCCTGGGAGGGGGCCAATATTCATGGCTCCCTTCCTGGGCTATTAATATCAGCCCCCAGCTGTCTGCCTAGCCTTTGCTAGCTATTAAATTAGGGGGGACCCCACGTCATTTTTTTGGGGGGGTCCTCCATTTTAATAGCTAGTAAAGGCTAGGTATTCAGCTGGGGGCTGATATTTGTAGCCTGGGAAGCTCCGTGGATATTACCCACTTCCCAGGCTTCAAACATCTGCCCCAGCTGTCTGCTTAACCTCCGCTAGAGACTAAAATTACGGGGAACCCCACGCCAATTTTTTTTAATAATAAATCCTTTATTTTAATACTAAATGACAAGTACAGTAACCAACATTATCACTGTACTTCATATATATGTGACTGACATGTTTCTATCTATCTAATCTATGTGTGAAGCTCTATTCTGTCTGTTATAAATTGTCGGGTACAGATGCTGAATTGCCGGCCGGCTTTTTTAAAGAGACAGTGCATGAAAACACTATTATTTTTTTTTAATAAATCCTTTGCAGTAAATGACAAGTACAGTAAGCAACACTGTCACAGTACTTCATATATATGTGACTGACATGTTTCTATGTATCTAATCTATGTGTGAAGCTCTATTCTGTCTGTTATAAATTGTCGGGTACCGCTGCTGAATTGCCGGCCGGCTTTTTTAAAGAGACGGTGCACGAAAACACTATTATATTTTTTAATAAATCCTTTACACTAAATGACAAGTACAGTAAGCAACACTGTCACTGTACTTCGTATATATGTGGCTGACATGTTTCTATCTATCTAATCTATGTGTGATTCTCTATTCCTTCTATTCTAAATTGTCGGGTACAGATGCTGAATTGCCGGCCGGCTTTTTAAAGAGACGGTGCATGAAAACACTATTATTTTTTTTGATAAATCCTTTACACTAAATGACAAGTACAGTAAGCAACACTGTCACTGTACTTCATATATATGTGACTGACATGTTTCTATCGATCTAATCTATGTGTGATGCTCTATTCTGTCTGTTATAAATTGTCGGGTACCGGTGTATGCCGCTGCTGAATTGCCGGCTTTTCGTGTTTCACTGTGAGCACAGTTCCCATCGATTTGGGCAACCACTGTAATGCCACAACCACCATGGCTGTGGCATTACAGTGAGTGGCAGGCAATCCCTGCATGATTGGTGCTCTAAATAGCGCCAGACATGCAGGACACGCTTTTGGTGCACGAACAGTTATCGAACATAACCTCGAACAGCCGAATTTTTTGCAAATCGTTCGGGTTCGTCGAACAACTCGAACACCGCCCAAAACAGCTCGAATTTGAGATTGGCGAACAGTTCTAGTCGAACACCGCTCATCTCTACTGAAGAGCCACCACGACTTGTGGTGAGAGGCAGAGTTGTGTTTGAGGATGCAGTTGTTGATGTGCTTCCAGTACTACGTCTCTGTCCAGGAAGGCGCAACCTGACCTCGTCGTCACTAGCATCTTCCTCCACCTCCTCTGCTGACCTCATCTCTTGGCTGACTGTGGGTTGACAGTAAGTGGGATCTCCAACCTCATCATCATCACCCTGTGCGTTATCACACCCGTCGTCCTCAGAGCCAACCTGTTCCTGCCCTGACAAAAAACTAAAGTTGTCGCTCCAATCAGGTATTTGAGTCTTATCATCGTCTTCCTCATTGTCTCCACCAACAGGAGTTACAGTTTGGGAATGAGGGTCTACATTTTGGTCAGAACCTTCTGCGTCTGGTCCTGGATCCGACTCATAAAGATTCTGGGCATAAGTGCAGATCATTTCCTCGTCTGGATTCACAGAAGCGCTGGAGTCGACCTCTGATTCCCAGGCTATAGTATGAGTAAACAGCTCTGCAGACTCAAACATCTGTTCTACCTCATACTCAGACGGGCAGCTGGAGATTTGGGAGCTGTGAGGAAGCAAGTGCGATTGGGGTGACACCTTTGAGGACTGGAGTATTTGTGATGTTGAAGTTGATGTGGAGGAGAGCCCACTTAAAGGAGCACTTGATATCCGTTGAAGCACCTGCTGTTTTTGTGCCTCATCTGGAATTTGTAGCGATTGGCGTGTCCGTAAGAAAGGGATCTTATCACATTGTCCGCTAAAAGAAGTAGACATTTTAGTTTGGCTGGAAGATGGTCTTTCTTCTGCAGATGTTACTGTTGCTTTAACACCTACCCCACGGACACAACCTTTTTTCCCCTTCCCAACACGCCTATTCCCCTTTCCACCAGCAGCAGGCATTTTTCCACTCATTTTGGTGGTTAACTAATTCACAACTCTGGAGTTGTTTGCACAAAAAAACAATGGATGGGAACCGAGCAGAGCTGAGTGGCCAAACTGTGGTATTAGGCCAAAACTATTGGCTGGGTTAGATGCAGAAAAAAATTATATTCAATTTGCAACCTGATGGAGGTCAGTATAGATGGACTAATAGAACAAGTCCCACACACAGCTAGAAGCCCAAATATTTTTTCAGAGGTAGATGCAGAAAATTTTTTTATTCAGTTTGCAACCTGATGGAGGTCTATATAGATGGATTAATAGAACAAGTCCAACACACAGCTACAAGCCCAATATTTTTTCAGAGGTAGATGCAGAAAAAAAATATATTCAGTTTGCAACCTGATGGAGGTCAGTATAGATGGACTAATAGAGAAAGTCCCACACACTGCTAGAAGGCCAAATATTTTTTCAGAGCTAGATGCAGAAAAAAATTATATTCAGTTTGCAACCTGATGGAGGTCTGTATAGATGGATTAATAGAGAAAGTCCCACACACTGCTAGAAGGCCAAATATTTTTTCAGAGCTAGATGCAGAAAAAAATTATATTCAGTTTGCAACCTGATGGAGGTCTGTATAGATGGATTAATAGAACAAGTCCCACACACAGCTAGAAGCCCAAATATTTTTTCAGAGGTAGATGCAGATAAAAATTATTTTTAATTTGCAACCTGATGGAGGTCAGTATAGATGGACTAATAGAGAAAGTCCCACACACAGCTAGAAGCCCAAATATTTTTTCAGAGGTACTGTAGATGCAGTTAAAATTTATTTTTAATTTGCAACCTGATGGAGGTCAGTATAGATGGACTAATACAACAAGTCCCAAACACTGCTAGAAGGCCAAATATTTTTTCAGAGCTAGATGCAGAAAAAAATATATTCAGTTTGCAACCTGATGGAGGTCAGTATAGATGGAGTAATAGAACAAGTCCCACACACAGCTAGAAGCCCAAATATTTTTTCAGAGGTAGATGCAGTTAAAAATTATTTTTAATTTGCAACCTGATGGAGGTCAGTATAGATGGACTAATAGAGAAAGTCCCACACACAGCTAGAAGCCCAAATATTTTTTCAGAGGTACTGTAGATGCAGATAAAATTTATTTTTAATTTGCAACCTGATGGAGGTCAGTATAGATGGACTAATACAACAAGTCCCACACACAGCTAGAAGCCCAATATTTTTTCAGAGGTAGATGCAGAAATAAATATATTCAGTTTGCAACCTGATGGAGGTCAGTATAGATGAAGTAATAGAACAAGTCCCACACACAGCTAGAAGCCAAAATATTTTTTCAGAGGTAGATGCAGATAAAAATTATTTTTAATTTGCAACCTGATGGAGGTCAGTATAGATGGACTAATAGAGAAAGTCCCACACACTGCTAGAAGGCCAAATATTTTTGAGAGCTAGATGCAGATAAAAATTATATTCAATTTGCAACCTGATGGAGGTCAGTATAGATGGACTAATAGAACAAGTCCCACACACAGCTAGAAGCCTAAATATTTTTTCAGAGGTACTGTAGATGTAGATAAAAATTATTTTTAATATGCAACCTGATGGAGGTCAGTATAGATGGACTAATAGAGAAAGTCCCACACACTGCTAGAAGGCCAAATATTTTTTCAGAGCTAGATGCAGATAAAAATTATTTTTAATTTGCAACCTGATGGAGGTCAGTATAGATGGACTAATAGAGAAAGTCCCACACACTGCTAGAAGGCCAAATATTTTTTCAGAGCTAGATGCAGATAAAAATTATATTCAATTTGCAACCTGATGGAGGTCAGTATAGATGGACTAATAGAACAAGTCCCACACACAGCTAGAAGCCCAAATCTTTTTTCAGAGGTACTGTAGATGCAGATAAAAATTATTTTTAATTTGCAACCTGATGGAGGTCAGTATAGATGGACTAATACAACAAGTCCCACACACAGCTAGAAGCCCAATATTTTTTCAGAGGTAGATGCAGAAAAAAATATATTCAGTTTGCAACCTGATGGAGGTCAGTATAGATGGAGTAATAGAACAAGTCCCACACACAGCTAGAAGCCCAAATATTTTTTCAGAGGTAGATGCAGATAAAAATTATTTTTAATTTGCAACCTGATGGAGGTCAGTATAGATGGACTAATAGAGAAAGTCCCACACACTGCTAGAAGGCCAAATATTTTTTCAGAGCTAGATGCAGATAAAAATTATATTCAATTTGCAACCTGATGGAGGTCAGTATAGATGTACTAATAGAGAAAGTCCCACACACTGCTAGAAGGCCAAATATTTTTTCATAGCTAGATGCAGATAAAAATTATATTCAATTTGCAACCTGATGGAGGTCAGTAGAGATGGACTAATAGAGAAAGTCCCACACACAGCTAAAAGCCCAAATATTTTTTCAGAGGTACTGTAGATGCAGATAAAAATTATTTTTAATTTGCAACCTGATGGAGGTCAGTATAGATGGACTAATAGAGAAAGTCCCACACACTGCTAGAAGGCCAAATATTTTTTTCAGAGCTAGATGCAGAAAAAAATATATTCAGTTTGCAACCTGATGGAGGTCAGTATAGATGGACTAATACAACAAGTCCCACACACAGCTAGAAGCCCAATATTTTTTCAGAGGTAGATGCAGAAAAAAATATATTCAGTTTGCAACCTGATGGAGGTCTGTATAGATGAATTAAAAGAACAAGTCCCACACACAGCTAGAAGCCCAATATTTTTTCAGAGGTAGATGCAGAAAAAAATATATTCAGTTTGCAACCTGATGGAGGTCAGTATAGATGGACTAATACAACAAGTCCCACACACAGCTAGAAGCCCAATATTTTTTCAGAGGTAGATGCAGAAAAAAATATATTCAGTTTGCAACCTGATGGAGGTCTGTATAGATGGATTAATAGAACAAGTCCCACACACAGCTAGAAGCCCAATATTTTTTCAGAGGTAGATGCAGAAAAAAATATATTCAGTTTGCAACCTGATGGAGGTCAGTATAGATGGACTAATACAACAAGTCCCACACACAGCTAGAAGCCCAATATTTTTTCAGAGCTAGATGCAGAAAAAAATTATATTCAATTTGCTACCTGATGGAGGTCAGTATAGATGGACTAATAGAATGATGCTATGCCCAAAAGATTTTACTTCACTAGGTGCAGTAAAAAAATTGGTATTCTATACACAGGTGGTATATCTTGCAACACAGATAGGCTACTCCACTGACTAACACACTCTGCAATAGGCCAAAAAGGATTAGTTTTGCTAGATTCAGCCAAATGCTGTGAAAAAAACTTGCACAGCACTGGCACAGACCTGCCTGGCAAAAACTGATAGGAACTGATGTAACCTAGTCCTGAAAAGGACTCCAATTACAATTAGTCTTTACTCCCACAATCTATCTATTTAAGAGCACAGACCTGCCTGATAAAAGTCGTAGGAAATGCTGTAACCTAGTCCTTAAAAGGACTGCAATCACAACTATTCCCTACTCCCAAGCTATCTGTAGATTTGTGCGAAAATTGGCTTGAAATTAACAAGGTATAGCGCACACAGCAACAGCGGTGCCGTCTAACACGCAGCTGCAGCAGTGAGAAAATGGTGGCGACGGGGAAAATGGCTTGGTCTTATAGGGCAAGGACATGTGACATACACTGCCAATGACACATGCCCTTGCTTGTGTGAAAAAAAGCACTTCGCTCCGTGTGTGCGCTGCTGATAGGCTGACAGATTGCACCTCCCCACTGTAAATGCGGGAAAGAGAAAAAAAAAATGGAGATCTTCATTGTTCCTGCAGAGATCCATCCCCTGCCCCTCCCCCCACCCCGCTGTACACTCAAACTGCGTATTAACATTAATTTTCATCATTACTGAGAAAAAATCCAGTTATGATTTTGGTGCACGAACAGTTATCGAACATAACCTCGAACAGCCGAATTTTTCTCAAATTGTTCGTGTTCGCCGAACGGCTCGAACACCGCCCAAAACAGCTCGAATTTGAGATTGGCGAACAGTTCGAGTAGAACAACGCTCATCTCTAGACAGCAGTCCAAAGCTTCAGGGATGGAGATATATGCTGACCCACCAAAGTGGTACAAAGTATAGATACCAGTGTTCACTTGAATATAAACCTTGTTTCCTGCAGATATCAGCTCATCCATTTATATATGCTAATGTATGATATGTATAAGCTGCATGTGACCACAGGAGGTCACTGTTTCCTTGCTACTCTGTGCTAAGTTTGTTTTTCAACGGAAATTGCATGCAATGGCGTCATGTGACCGCAGGAGGTCACTGTTTCCTTACTACTCTGTGCTAAGTTTGCTTTCCAATGGAAATCGGTATCTAGGGAAGATGGCAAAGGTGGGCGAGAACAGCCGGAGGCCCGCGTGAGGAATGACGGTTGTTGGAGAAGGAGACGAGCCACGATTGTCTTGATGGAGATACCCCCATTTGGGAAGGAAGCCCCCTCAGCTGCCTGCTAGCACCTGGTTAGTCAGACCCAGTCTGTAAGAGATTTAAGACCCTCGGCATCAATGTAGAGGGTAACCGTGCACGCAACTACATTTTTTTGGCGCCTAAACCAAAGTCTGATCGGATGCCTGTATATAGCTAGTCAGTTAGTTAGGAGGTGTTTTTGCGCAGGCCAGAACTTTCTTCACTAACGGAGCCCGGGATCTTGTTGCTATTTTGACTTTTATTTTTTATTTTATGCTGGACTCCTGAGTACAGTGTGGCCATACCTCACGTGCTATATAATTGAGTAGCTTTGAACCTTACGGATAGTGTTGAGCCACCCCCGTAGTGTTCGAGTTTGGTTCGGTTCGTCGAACACCCGTGTGTTCGCCGAACTGTTCGTCGAACTGTTCGTCGAACACCTTCGAACACCGTTAAAAACAATGGCAGGCAAACAAAAACACATAGAAACACATAGAAAACACCTTCAAAGGTGTCCAAAAGCTGACAAACTGCTCAGAAGACACAACTAACACATGGAAAAGTGACAAGTACATATAGTCATGCGAAAAGAAAAGAGGTGGAGGAGTAAAAGGAGGGGGAGACACAGATATAGGCATGTCATGCCCTTCTAAAATCCAAAAAGTGAGAAGCCGAGACGGCCAGTCCGCTCCTGCCCGTGCCACCTCCGTGTCGCCGGGTTTGTGCCAGAGCCGCGGTGAACCCTGACGGCCAGCCCCCCTCTCCCAATACTGGTGCCTGTCTGCTGGTGGGTCGAGAGAGCCCCCCTGTGGTGGAGGCAGCTCTAAGCTTTTTAATTTAAATTGTCCCTCTAATTTGAATGAATACACTTTAAATCCATTTACAAGGATCTATTGGAGGGCAAGTCTCATGCCAGCAGCCGCGTAATTCCAGCTCCAGTAGCGTCCACTAAAGCTGCTGCAGTTAAAAAGCTTTTATAAGGATCGAGCTCGGCTGTCCACCGCAAGGCATCCTAGTGCCAGTCCCAGCCCCTATGCCTTGGGGTGCCTCCTGATGCTCTTCACTAAGTATCCCGTGGTCCCGAAGCATTTCCTTTGAAAAAATTAAGTGTCCAAACTACAGGTGGTGTAACTTGCTTAACAGCCGGGATAATCCGCTGACTAGCAGACACTGCTACTAGGCACAAAGTATTTCCTGGGCTAGATGCAGTTAAAAATTTGTAAGTAGATACTCTCGTTGGATGCTGAGAAAGCATTCCATAGAGTCTCCTGGCACGCCATATATGATTCTCTTAAAAAGCTTGGGGTAGGGGTCTAGGGGACCCTTTTATAGCCAAAATCACGGCCCTGTATCACAATACGTCACCTAGGCTGAAGATAAATGGAACTGTAGCACCGAGGGCTCGGTTGCTACAGACGTATTGCACCTCACCCAGAGGTGTGATATCTCACTCTCAGATAAGGATGGAGTGTGGATCAGGACCCGACACCTGCATGCATTACACCACATTGCCGTGGGGCAGGGCGACCAATATGCCCCTGAGATGGGCACGACAGTCCCTGTCCCTGGCTGGAGTGGGGGGAGGGAACACTGAGGAAGGGGAACCCTGCAGTGCAGGAGCAGGGAGGAAGCAGTTCCTGGGTGCATTGAGAAGGGAGTATAAAAGGTGGGCACCATCTTAGTTCAGTGCAGAGAAGTCTGAGCAGAAGTGGCAGGGAGCAGGGGCTCTGCATGAGCTCTGCTCCGGAGGCGGGCCTAGTAACAGAGGCCCAGGCCTGCAAGAGGGAGAAGGAAGGAAGAGGAGCGGAGAAGGCTCCAGGAACGAGGAATGAAGGGATCCCAGGGGTGCGGACGGGCGAGTCGCCACCGCACGCCCGAATCCACCTGCGTGGAGGGGTCAGGCCAAAGGGGGAGACCGGTCCCCGAACTAGTGGAGGCAGGAAACGACCCTCAGCTAGAAACCGGAGGCTCTGACATTTTATGTGGCGCAGCCCTTTGCTCCACCCGCTAGGAAGGCACCACATAGGGTCAGGGAAACTGGCGCCAAGTTTACCAAGAGGAGGCCCGAGGCAGCCGGACAGAAGTGTTGGTAAGAAAGGCCAGACAAAGGACACACAAAGGGTGTCCTGTGAAGCGCTCCAAAGTTATCTGGGAGTTGTCTGAGCCCCTCACCTGGTGAGCACAGTACGACGTGGGCAGCCGTTACCTGCAGACGTGGTCTGGATAATAAGAACTGTGAGTAAAGGCCCTGAACTGCATCACTGACTCCGTGTCGTTACTGCTGCTGCCCTGCACCATCACCCCCATCCTCCGCATACACTGCCCTGAGGCTATACTCCTCCCGTGGGGAGTTATGCTACGCTCTGCTGCACCCACAACACCAGCCTTAGCGGTCTGCCCTGTAGCGGCGGTTCACTCTGACCGCAATCCACGGGTGGCGTAGTCAGACATTTAAACATCAAAACCACATAAATAGTTCCGCCACTGGTTTGACCGCCCTGAGCCACGGAACCGGATCGCCGCCACGAAGACTACAACCACCAGCATCCACCAAAAAGGGTCCGGCTCCGGGTGTCCCAAGGCCCAGGGGGTGCGTCAGAACATTTTCATCACCTTTCACAATCACCAATGGGACAAGGCAGGGATGTCCTCTGTCCCCTCTCTTATACATCCTAGTGACGGAGCACCTGCTCTCATCAATTCGCCATAACCCCAATATTAGGTGGATTGAGGTGGGAGGCACCGAGTACAAGTGCTCTCTATTTGCTGATGATGTCCTAGTATATATCACTCAATCACATATATCCATCCCTGCTGTTATGGCTAAAATAGATCACTTTGTTACATGGTAAAATTTTAAAATCAATGCAGCGAAGTCTGAGGCCCTCGATATCTCCCTCCCTAAATCCATATAGGATTCCATCCAGTCCAACTTTCCCTTTGCCTGGCCCTCACAGGGTATCAAATACTTAGGAATTCCTATTCATAGAGACCTCTCCCCTCTATGTTATCTTAATTTTGGGCCCTTTATTGAACAATTCCATACAGACCACGGTTGGCAAGTTAGAACTGTAAGATTCACTACGTGAACCACTGGTGTTTTGTGGAAAAGCACATGTACACCGCGTTCCAAATTATTATGCAAAAAGTGTTTAGGAGTGATAAGGGAAGAATTTGTTTGTTTGTCAGTTAAACTCATTGATGGTGATGTGTGTCAGGGCTCTTTATATCACTGTAAGCAATTGCAGACACCTGTGCTAATTAGTTTGGCAGGTGTGTCCAATGAAAGGCAAGACTACTTAAGAAGGCTCTCTCACATTATTAAGCAGCCTACATTTTCTGCCAAAATGGGAAAGAAAAAGGATGTGTCGGCTGCTGAGAAGCAACAAATTGTGGAGTGTTTAGGTCAAGGCATGACTACAATCAACATTGTGCGATGATCAGGATGAAGTGTCTTGGCAATCAAGAAGTATGTAGCTGATTCACAGTACACACGTGTGCGTGCTGATAAGGGCAAATTGAGGACTCTTTCCTACAGGCAATTACGTCAGGTTGAAACAGCAGCGGCAAAAAAGCCTTGTCATAGCAGCAGACAAGTTTTTGAAGCTGCTTGTGCCTCCAACGTCCCCCGAACAACAAGATGCAGGGTCCTTCAGAGGTTTGCAGCTGTGCATATGCCATCCTGTCGACCTCCTCTATCCACTTCACACAAGCAGAAACGGCTCCAGTGGGCCAAACATTACATGAAGACTGATTTCAAAACTGTTTTGTTCATGGATGAGTGCCGTGCAGCGCTCGATGGTCCAGATGAATGGAGTGGAGGATGGCTGGTTGATGGACACCCCACGCAAACACGGCTACAGCGCCAACAAGGAGGAGGTGGAGTAATGTTTTGGGCTGGAATCATGGGGAGAGAGATTGTCGGCCCCTTTAGGATCCCTGAAGGCGCTAAAGATGAACTCCATAATGTATGTGGATTTTCTCAAACAGCACTTCCTGCCATGGTTCAAGAAGAAGAACCGTGTATTTCACAGCAAGATCATTTTTCTGCATGATAATGCACCATCTCATGCTGCACATAAAACATCTGCATCTCTGGCTGATATGGGCATAAAAGGGGACAAACTTATGGTGTGACCCCCATGCTCCCCTGACCTCTACCCCATTCAGAACCTTTGGAGCATCATTAAAAGCAGTGTCTATGATGGCGGGAGGCAGTTCACATCTAAGCAACAGCTCTGGGAGGGTATTCTGTCCTCATGCAAAACAATTGAAGCAGAAACCATCCAAAACCTGACAAATTCAATGGACGAGAGAGTTCAGAAGCTCCTTTCGAACAAGGGGTCCTATGTGAAAATGTAACATCACCTAGAATAAAGTTTTGAGTTGAAAACTGTTTGATTTCAGTTTCTAACAACCTGCTAATGCTTATAATTTCAAAAATGACCATTTTTTTGGTCTTTATTAAAATGAAAAGGTTGATCGAAAAGTTTGGGGGATCTAAGAGTGTGGCAACCCAGTAGTCATGATTACTTCGAATTCTGACAATATGAGGGTCATGCTGCAGGTAGTGCAGCAAGAAGGCACTTATGTGTCTTGCGCATCTCGGAGCCCCAAAATTATTTTCCGGGCTAGATGCAGCTAAAAATTATTTTTAATTTTAAATCTGGTGAAGCTTATTATAGATGGCCTAATAGGATCAGTGCTGCACACTGCTACAAAGCCCAAATTATTTTCCAGTCAAGATACAGATAAACATGATTAGTAATTTGAAAGCTTAAAACGGTTGGTAGGGTGATTTTAACCAATCATCAAGCTTTTACTCTCCCCAGGATGACACAGGGGTAGAAAAGTCGTTTCGGATCCATGATTTGTTCATCTTTATGAACGTGAGTCTGTCTACATTATCAGTGGAGAGCCGCGTGCGCTTATCTGTCAGCACACCACCAGCAGCGCTGAACACACGTTCAGACAGAACGCTGGCTGCGGGGCATGACAAGATCTCCAAGGCGTAAGTGGCTAGCTCCGGCCATTTATCCAGATTGGAAGCCCAAAAAGAGCAAGGGTCCAGTGACACAGTCGTGGCTTCAATGTTTACTTGGAGATACTCCTGTACCATCGTCTCTAGGCGTTGACTATGTGTCAGACTTCTTGTCTCCTGTGGCCTTGCAAAGGATGGGCTAAAAAAGTGGTGAAATGATTCCGCAAAATTGATGTTACCAGCAGATACTGTGGTTCTGTTACGGTTTGAGTGCTGAACACTTGACGGTCCCACGGTTGGCAAGTTGGAACTGTGAGATTCACTACGTGCACCACTGGTATTTTGTGGAAAAGCACATGTAAGATTCTGCAACAGTCTCTGCTGATACTCCTGCATGCGTGCATCCCTTTCTATGGCAGGAATAATTTCTGCAAATTTACTTTTGTACCGGGGATCTAACAGTGTGGCAACCCAGTAGTCAGGATTATTTCTAATTCTCACAATTCGAGGGTCATGTTGCAGGTCGTGCAGCAAGAAGGCACTCATGTGTGTTGCGCATCCAGGAGCACCAAGTCCCTGTTGTGTTGGTGGCGAGGTAACAATCATGCTTCCTTCCTCTGTCCTCTCCCCCCAACCTCGCACAACAGAAATGTGATCAAGGTCTCCCTCATCTGATGAGTCTTCCATCAGTTCGTCCTCCACTTCTTCCTGGGCTCCTGCACCTTCCTCACTAGTTTGGCTGCTACCATGCGCCCTGGTAAAACCATCTCCCCCACCCTCACATGCCTGCCGCCTTGGTGCTGCCGACCGTCTGGACCTTGCAGATGTTAGCCCTTCCGCATACAACTCCTCCTCCTCTACTTCCTCCACCTCCTCTTGTGCCACCACCTGACTCCGAATTCTGTTTAACATGTGCTCCAGCATGTAAATCACCGGAATAGTCATGCTGATAATGGCATCGTCAGCACTAAACATCTTCGTCGCCATTTCAAAACTGTGCAGAAGGGTGCATAGGTTCCTGATCTGAGACCACTCCTCCAGCATGATTTGTCCCACCTCTGAATCTCGTTGGCCCAGGCTATACGTCAGAACGTATTGCACCAGGGCTTGTCGGTGCTGCCACAGTCGCTGCAACATGTGCAGAGTTGAATTCCACCGGGTAGGCACATCGCATTTTAGCCGGTGAAGTGGCAGGCCCAACGACTTCTGTAGAGATGTAAGTCGCTGAGCTGCGGGATGCGAACGGCGGAAGTGAGCACACAGCGACCGTGCCCTCTGCAGAAGGCCATCTAGTCTGGGATAGTGGGCTAAAAATTGCTGGACAACCAGGTTCAACACGTGAGCCATACAAGGCACGTGTGTGACATTGCCCCGGCGAAGGGCCGCACCCAGGTTTGCAGCATTGTCGCACACGGCCTTCCCTGGTTTCAGGTCCAGTGGAGACAACCATTCATGAAATTGGTTCTCCAGAGCTGACCACAACTCCTCAGCTGTGTGACTCACATTTCCCAGACATTTCAATGTAAAAACCACCTGATGACGTTGAGCCCTACTGCCAGCATAGTAAGGAGGTGTGCAGGATCCCTTCTGCGCAGTTAGAAAGCTTGTGGCATGACCAGACAGGCTTTGGGTGCAGGTGGAAGACCGAGAGGAGGTTGAGGAGGCAGAAGCAGTGGAGGAACTTTGACATAAAGAGGATTGACGCACAACTCATGGGGACGGCAAGACTTGGACAGCAGCCCCTTGTCCTGCTGTCACCATAGTTACCCAGTGCCCAGTCAGCGACATGTAACGCCCCTGTCCATGCCTACTCGTCCAAGTGTCTGTGGTGAAATGCACCCTGTCACACACAGAGTTTCTCAAAGAAGCGGTGATGTTGTGTGCGACATGCTGGTGGAGCGCAGGCACACCTTTCTTTGAGAAGTAGTGCCGACTGGGCATCTGGTACTGGGGCACTGCGACGGACATAAGGTCTCGAAAATCCTCTGTGTCCACCAGGTGGAAAGGCAGCATTTCTGTAGCCAAGAGCTTGCAGATGGTGAAATTCAACCTCTTAGCTTTCTCATGGCTAGGAGGAAATGGTCTTTTACTTGTCCACATCTGAGGGACCGAGGGCTGGCTATTGTGCTTAGACGGGGTTGATAAGGGTGTCCCCGGCAAACTGCCGGTCTGTGAGGAAGATGCAGGCGGACATGTTAGGTTGCCTTGATCCAAAGGTGGTGCTATCGATGTCGGACAGCGCTCAACACCAGCTGGTGTTACCACCTCCAAAGAAAATGATGACCTGCCTATCACGCTGGCTGTTGCGGGTAAAGAGGTGGCAGGTCTGCGCCCCAAAACAGGTGTGACTGCTGTCCCCCCAGTCACAGAGGATGAGGAGGCCGCGGATGCACAAGATATGGCAGACGGTGATTGGCCCGGCCGGCTAGGCCGCATTGTAGCACACTGAGCTTCCCACTGCAACTTATGCTTCATGTCCATGTGCCGGTTCATGCATGAAGTACTCAAACTATGTATTTTTTGGCCTCTACTTAGCTTTTGCTGACAAATGTTACAGATAACACGAGTTGGGTCATCTTTATCGATCTGAAAAAATGCCCAGGCTATGCAAGGCTTAGCACCCATGCGACCTGAAGAGCCACCACGACTTGTGGTGAGAGGCAGAGTTGTGTTTGAGGATGCAGTTGTTGACGTGCTTCCAGTATTACGTCTCTGTCCAGGAAGGCGCAACCTGACCTCGTCGTCACTAGCATCTTCCTCCACCTCCTCTGCTGACCTCATCTCTTGGCTGACTGTGGGTTGACAGTAAGTGGGATCTCCGACCTCATCATCATCACCCTGTGCGTTATCACACCCGTTGTCCTCAGAGCCAACCTGTTCCTGCCCTGACAAAAAACTAAAGTTGTCGCTCCAATCAGGTATTTGAGTCTTATCATCGTCTTCCTCATTGTCTCCACCAACAGGAGTTACAGTTTGGGAATGAGGGTCTACATTATGGTCAGAACCTTCTGCGTCTGGTCCTGGATCCGACTCATAAAGATTCTGGGCATCAGTGCAGATCATTTCCTCGTCTGGATTCACAGAAGCGCTGGAGTCGACCTCTGATTCCCAGGCTATAGTATGAGTAAACAGCTCTGCAGACTCAACCATCTGTTCTACCTCATACTCAGACGGGCAGCTGGAGATTTGGGAGCTGTGAGGAAGCAAGTGCGATTTGGGTGACACCTTTGAGGACTGGAGTATTTGTGATGTTGAAGTTGATGTGGAGGAGAGCCCACTTAAAGGAGCACTTGATATCCGTTGAAGCACCTGCTGTTTTTGTGCCTCATCTGGAATTTGTAGCGATTGGCGTGGCCGTAAGAAAGGGATCTTATCACATTGTCCGCTAAAAGAAGTAGACATTTTAGTTTGGCTGGAAGATGGTCTTTCTTCTGCACCTACCCCACGGACACAACCTTTTTTCCCCTTCCCAACACGCCTATTCCCCTTTCCACCAGCAGCAGGCCTTTTTCCACTCATTTTGGTGGTTAACTAATTCACAACTCTGGAGTTGTTTGCACAAAAAAACAATGGATGGTAACCGAGCAGAGCTGAGTGGCCAAACTGTGGTATTAGGCCAAAACTATTGGCTGGGTTAGATGCAGAAAAAAATTATTTTTAATTTGCAACCTGATGGAGGTCAGTATAGATGGACTAATAGACCAAGTCCCACACACCGCTAGAAGCCCAAATATTTTTTCAGAGATAAATGAAGAAAAAAATTATTTTTAATTTGCAACCTGATGGAGGTCAGTATAGATGGACTAATAGACCAAGTCCCACACACTGCTAGAAGCCCAAATATTTTTTCAGAGCTAGATGCAGAAAAAAAATATTTTTAATTTGCAACCTGATGGAGGTCAGTATAGATGGACTAATAGACCAAGTTCCACACACTGCTAGAAGCCCAAATATTTTTTCAGAGCTAGATGCAGAAAAAAATTATATTCAGTTTGCAACCTGATGGAGGTCAGTATAGATGGACTAATAGAATGATGCTATGCCCAAAAGATTTTACTTCACTAGGTGCAGTAAAAAAATTGGTATTCTATACACAGGTGGTATATCTTGCAACACAGATAGGCTACTCCACTGACTAACACACTCTGCAATAGGCCATAAAGGATTAGCTTTGCTAGATTCAGCCAAATGCTGTGAAAAAAACTTGCACAGCACTGGCACAGACCTGCCTGGCAAAAACTGATAGGAACTGATGTAACCTAGTCCTGAAAAGGACTCCAATTACAATTAGTCTTTACTCCCACAATCTATCTATTTAAGAGCACAGACCTGCCTGATAAAAGTCGCAGGAAATGCTGTAACCTAGTCCTTAAAAGGACTGCAATCACAACTATTCCCTACTCCCAAGCTATCTGTATATTTGTGCGAAAATTGGCTTGAAATTAACAAGGTATAGCGCACACAGCAACAGCGGTGCCGTCTAACACGCAGCTGCAGCAGTGAGAAAATGGTGGCGACGGGGAAAATGGCTTGGTCTTATAGGGCAAGGACATGTGACATACACTGCCAATCACACATGCCCTTGCTTGTGTGAAAAAAAGCACTTCGCTCCGTGTGTGCGCTGCTGATAGGCTGACAGATTGCACCTCCCCACTGCAAATGCGGGAAAGAGAAAAAAAAATGGAGATCTTCATTGTTCCTGCAGAGATCCATCCCCTGCCCCTCCCCCCGCCCCGCTGTACACTCAAACTGCGTATTAACATTAATTTTCATCATTACTGAGAAAAAATCCAGTTATGATTTTGGTGCACGAACAGTTATCGAACATAACCTCGAACAGCCGAATTTTTCTCAAATTGTTCGTGTTCGCCGACCGGCTCGAACACCGCCCAAAACAGCTCGAATTTGAGATTGGCGAACAGTTCGAGTAGAACAACGCTCATCTCTACTTACGGATAGACTTGTTTTACATAGTAAGGTGCTTGAAAGCACCTATGAACATTGCTATCGTATAAGTCCCTGATCCAAAGTCCTATTGAAGCAGCTGCTGTTAAAACGTAAATGTGTGCACTAAGCGTTTTGGGGAGCCGGGATATTTAAAAGTAGTATTATAAGATTGTAAACTGCTGTGTTGCACCGTGGGCAGCCCAGGCCTCGTATTCACTAAAATTGTTCCTGGTTCGAGTATTAATAGTTTTTATATTCTGCAGTACATATCGTGGGCTGCCCTGCCGTACAGCATAATAGTCTCAACTCTAGGCTGAGTGTTTGGATTTGTATATGACGCGCACAGGGGATGGGGATGTCTACTCGGCACCCGGGCCTTGCTGTTAGTTTTTGGGGATGTCGCGGTGGCCGGCTCCCGGGCCCGTACCCTGGGGTGACTTTTAAAAGCAAGGAATAATGGGGGAAAGGGGTATGGGAAAGGGGATACTTTGTGATGCCACCCATGTTGTGTGGTGAGGATCACCAGCGCTGCTACAGTCCTCTGAGGCCGGTCATCAGGCAGCTTAGTTGGTGCGGCTCCCCACAGGTGGAGCGGGGCCTCAGGGCAGTGTAGGAGAAGGGATGCAGGACAGAGGGGACCCAGCTGGGTCAGAGGAAGAATAGGCACACTCACAACAGTTCACTTCAGTACCTTTACTGGTGGTGTTTTAGGCACGATCCAGGGCACTGTAGGGTGAAGGGTGCATATCAGGACTCTCCCCAGTAAGCGGGTGTGGGGCCTCCTGTTTCTTGCCTTTTCCTGATAAGTTTATGACCTGCCTGGAGCTAGGCCTAACTTGGTCTCTGTCATGCACCTGCTGACCTGGTGGTAGGGCCTTCTGTTGGAGATCACACGCCCCGGTCTCTTGAGCCTCAGTGACTCCTGACCCTGGTATAACGGTCAGCTTTTGGTGTTCCTGGGACATTTAGTTCGCAAAGGGTTCCGGTAGTTTCTGCTGGTCGTAGAGATCCCTGCAGAAGCGGACCCGGTGTCAAGTAAATGTTTTTTAGAGTGAGCTGGCTAAGCTCCTCTGCCCCCTATGTAGCTCGCTTACTCCCCTTGCCTTCGGCCACGCTCGGGGCCCTCACTGGGCTTCACACTGGCAGTAGGCCTCGCTACTCTTCACCGCTCTTATGGCGTCGGCACACCTTAGGCTCACTAACATGAGCTCCCTGAGTCTGGGCTGGACTGACTTTCTCACAGACTTGACTCCAGACCCGACTGAACTGCCTAGCTCCACCTTCCCTTTTTATATCCCTATCAGGCTCTCTCTGCTGGACTGAGGTGGAAGGTGGAGGTGTTTGAATGAGGGCCTCTTGTGGAGGAATCCATCCATGCACCCCTCTAGGATCTGTGGCAGCAATGCGCAGCAGGGCGCCACATTCCCCCCTAGCAAAGCTCAGTACTCCCGGACTGAAGTACTTTTTATAACAACAATACCAATAACTCTTCCCTTTATGGGAGGCACTTTGCTTGAACGTTACATATAAAACATTATAAATAATAAATAGCTATGTACAATTCAATAAGCAACCCCAGAATTCAAGTCTCTTCCGATGAGGTTCCCCGACAGGATGTCCATCTCACAGGTTAGAGTACTTGGTAGCTTGAGGGACCTGTCCAAAGCAAACCCTCCATGTTGGCCCTGGGGTGGCTGCAGGGCATGGCGATCCTGAGTTGGACCTACGTTTGTGCCACACTAGACTGGTTTTTCTTCTGAGGTCACCTAAAGGGGCACTCCAGGGAGTGCAATTATTTACAAGAAGCAGTTTTTGGGCTGCACATAGTCCTCAGCCACAAAGTTCTTTATGTACCCAGACAGGTAATTACAGGCAAACAAGAAAAGTGTCCATTTCACTTAGATTGTCCATTATTAGGCAAAACACAAGTTAATAAATACATATACATGAAAATACACAATATAATACCCCAAGGGCAACTATTTACACAGTCGGAGTTTCCTTCTTTACTCTCTGTATCTGACAGGGGTCTGACCTCGTGTGCTACATGTTGACCTACGTGGTACTGGGATGAGTGAGGCACTAGTATTTGCACTACCTCCCATTCTGTCAGTTCTAAGTGTTGGGGAACTGCAGGGTTGCCTTAACCTCTCTACAGGACTGGCAAGTATACCATTGGCTGGGCCTTCTTGCTCTGCTCCAACCGGGGATCCCTCTTCCGGGGATTCTTCTTGAGCAGGCTCTTCTAAAGAACTTACATGCTCTACTTGCTGTGGAGGGTCTTCAGGCTGTTGAAAGAAGTGGATCACAGGGATTATTACTGCTCCTCCTAGTTGAAGCCAATCTGCCAGGAAATCTCCTAAGTCAGAATGGAGTACTGCTTCTTTATGCTCCTCCGGTACGGTGAGAGGCACTTCTTCTTGGGGCTTTAGCAGGTCTGGACACAACTTCAGATGCTCTCTAGATACCGTTGCAGTTGTTATTCCTCCGTCTTTGCTAATCAAACAGGTCAAACTGGTAATTATGTTTTTGGTTTCTCCTTTTCCTCTTTAACACCACTTCTCCTGGTGTGAAGGGTTCTGCGGGCGCACTTATATTGTAGTGGGCTTCCTGCTTGTCCCTTACTCGAGTGAGACTGTCTTTGACACAGGCCTGTACTCTTCTGTACTGCTCCTGTCTGGTCGTGTCCCAGTCCTCACTGGACATATCTGCTTCTGGTTCTACTACACCAAGCTCCAGGTCCATGGGCAACTTCCCGGGTCTGGCTTGCATGAGATATGCTGGAGTACAATTGGTGGAACTCACAGGTATGTGGTTGTACAGATCTACCAGGTCAAGTAGTAGGTCTGGCCACTGATTTCTCTCCTCTAGTGGTAAGGTCTTCAGCAGGTCGATGACGATGTTATTCATCTTTTCACAGAGACCGTTGGTTTGGGGGTGGTACGGTGTAGTCCGGATCTTTTTACACCCGTACAAATGGCAAAACTCCTTGAACAATTCGACTTCAAAGGCTGAGCCTTGATCTGTCAGCACCTGCTCTGGGTATCCATGGGGCCTGCAGAAGTATGCCTGAAATGTCTTCGCTGCAGTTTCTGCCGTCAGGTCCTTGATGGGGGCGACTACCAGGAACCGGGAGTAGTGATCCACCATGATCAGGTCATAGGAATATCCTGACCTGCTGGGTGACAGCTTGACATGATCCAGGGCCACTATCTCCAAAGGTTGAGTCATCTTCATGGGTTGCAGGGGTGCCTTCTGGCTGCTGTTGTCTTTTCTTTTGAAGCTACAGGGTCCACAATTCCGGCCCCACCTCTCAATGGAACTGAGCATTCCTACCCAATTAAACCGATACTTCAGCAGGGTCTCTAGCTTCTTCCAGCCAAAGTGCCCCGCCTGATCGTGGTAGGCCTCCAACACCATCTGGATGTCTGTCTTGGGCACCACTATCTGCCATACCAACTCATGGGTTTTGGGGTTGACGTACCTCCGGCACAGCTTTTCTCTATAGATGAACAGCCGGCTCTTCTCATTCCACAGCTGCTTGGCTTGTAGAGACGCGTCCTTCTCCAGGGAGGAACCTTCCTGGGTTATCAGCTCTTTGATATGGCTGACAACCGGGTCGCTGTCCTGGGTCTCCTTCCAGCTGTGGTGAGGCAGGGGGTTTAACGTCTTACTGCGATGCCTCCTGGAGGCTCGTTGCTCGTGGACCATCCCATTCCGATGAAAGGCAGGTAGTTCAATCTCCTCCAGGTCATCCACTTCTTCTTCAGTGTCCGACTGGTGAGGCATCCTGGACAGGGCATTGGCGTTGGCATTTTTGCAACCCACCCGGTACTTAATAATGAATTGGTAGTTTGACAGCCGAGCCATCCATCGTTGTTCCATGGCTCCTAACTTGGCTGTTTCTAGATGAATCAAGGGGTTGTTATCAGTGAAGGCAGTGAATTTACTGGAGGCTAGGTAGTGCTTGAACCGCTCGGTGATGGCCCAGACCAGGGCCAGGAACTTTAACTTGAAGCTGCTATAGTTCTCCGGGTTCATCTCGGTCGGGCGGAGCTTCCTGGTTGCATAGGCGATCAACTTCTCCTTGCCATTCTGCTTCTGACTCAGTACAACTCTTAATCCTTCGTTGCTGGCATCAGTGTACAGCAGGAACGGTTGGCTGTAGTCAGGGTAGGCTAGGATCTCTTCGCCGGTCAGGATCTCCTTCATCGCATTAAAGGATTCAGCCTGTTCCTTACCCCACTGGAAGGGGGGATTTCTGCCTCTGGGGGACTGTCCTACCAGGAGGTCTTGCAGAGGCACCGCTTTCTTGGTATAGTCCTTCACAAACCTCCAGTAATACCTGACTAATCTCAAGAACTGACGTACCTCCTTGAGGCTCTTCGGCTCCGGCCATTTCTGGATGACAGTGACCTTCTCCAGGTCTGGTGCTACTCCCTCTGGACTAATGATGTGCCCCAGGTACTGTACCTTTCGCTTGAGCAGGTGGCACTTTGAGGACTTCAGCTTCATCCTATACCGGGACAACAACTCAAATACCTCCGCCAGATGCTTCAAGTGGTCCTCCTACGTTTTGGAGTACACTATCACATCGTCCAGGTATAGTAGTACAGTCTCGAAGTTGCTGTGTCCCAGGCAGCACTCCATCAATCTCTAGAACGTTCCGGGGGCGTTGCAGAGTCAAAACGGCATACTATTGAACTCGTAGAGTCCCATCGGGGTGGTGAAGGCCATCTTCTCCCGATCCTCCTCAGCAACAGCTACTTGCCAGTACCCACTAGTGAGGTCAAGGGTGGAGAAGTAATTTGCAGACTTTAAGGCAACCAGGGATTCCGCTATATGTGGTAAAGGGTATGCATCTTTAGGTGTAATGCGATTTACTTGTCTGTAATCTACACACATTCTCATGCTTCCGTCCTTTTTCCAGACTAGAACTAAGGGAGCTGCCCAGGGACTACAACTATACCTTACTACCCCTGCCTTCTTCATGTCGTGCAACATCTCCTTCGCCTTCTGGTAGTGTGCTGGTGGTATAGGCCTGTAACGTTCTTTGATGGGTGGATGGTCACCTGTGGGGATATGGTGTTGAACCCCCTTAATCCTTCCAAAGTCAAGTGGGTGGTTACTGAATACCTGCACGTATTCATGAACCACCCGGTGTACACCCTGCTTCTGATGGGCAGGAGTGGTGTCTGTCCCAACATGGAGCTGTTGACACCAATCCTCTACCTGCCGGGTCATTATCTTCCACTTTGTCTGGTGAGGTTAAGAACTCCGCCGTGTGTATGGAGTTGTTATTTACTATGTACAGTTTGGCAACAGTGGCGTAGCGTGGTAATCTAACCTCGTCCTCCCCATAGTTTAGGAGGCGTACGGGCACTCTCTCATTGCGTACATCCCTTACCCCTCTGACAGTCAAGAGTGTAGGCCTATGCTCTGAGCTAAGGGGCTCTACTACCGCCTGGTAGCTCCGTCCTTTGAGACTTATTGCTGCTCTACACCAAATCAGCATTTCACTTATCGGGGGAATCACAATGGGTACCGGCTCTGTCACCAGTACATTACCAATTTCACCGCCTGTAAGCTTTACCTGTTGCTGGTACATAAGGGCTCGGATCTCTTTCTGGAGCGCCCTTCTCTGCCCTGGTCTGACAGTGTCAGCTATCTGTTGGAGCAAGAACAACACTTCTCCCAAACAGTTACTAACAATATTAGTGCGAAGTACCATATACAAGTCTGTATCATCAGGATTAGTCTCTACTACAATTAGTCCCTGGTCCTTCAGTTCCACTCTTCCCACCTTTACTGCCACATCCTTAACCCCGACTAGGTTAAGAGGGAGGCCGTTTGAGGCATAGACGGAAAGATTTGGATATGGTGGGTGAAGTTTGTCTATGGACCAGAACCTTTTGTAGATGACATCAGGCATGATGGTTACCTGAGATCCTGTGTCCAGCAGAGCAGGTGTCGCGATGCCATCCAGCACAATGGACAGGAAAGGTCTTCCTCCCATGAACCTGCGGTACCAGTTTGATGGGCCTGGGGGGTCTACTACTGGTGTCGGCCCTCGGCCCCAGGGTTTTCTCGTTTAAAGGACAGCTCTGGATGGCGTGACCTGTCTTGTGGCAGCGGTGGCAGACAGGGTTCCTCGGCGGGCGGCGTTGGTCGCTGGTCCTCCCAGGGGGTGGCGTTGTCCTCCTCCTCCTTCTCATCCAGGGGACATCCTCAGGGCTGTCAGCTAGCAGGATCTTTCCTTCTGCCTTGGGCTCTGTCCTCAGCTGCAGGGCACTCAGTACAGTGGTCAGGTTTTTGCTCAACTGACGCACTCAGAGCGCAGGCTGTCCAGCTCACTAGGGGACGTTGCTTGCACCTTGGCTTCAGCAGCCACTGGGGAAAAGGTGGACGCTGCAGGCACTGTGGTGGCTCCATCCTGGTAACATTGGATAGCAGTTGTTTCCAGAGGCTGCAGTCCTCTTATAGCCATGTCCTTAAGGGTGTCAAAGGTGGCATCTGGATGATCCAGGGACCACCGATGCACAGTCCTGCTCTCCTCTTGGGACCTCAGTTCCCGGATAAACTGTTCCTTCAGCATTTTATTTTCATTATCAATGCTGGTTGGACTAACCTGTTTCAGAGCTCGCAGGGCCCCTGGTAAATGCGAGGCATAGTCCCGAACACTGTCCTCCGGTTGCTGAGAGCTGTTGTAGAACCTCATCCGGAGGTCTGTCTCAGTACGATTCTCAAAGACAGTCTGTACCTTTTTAAAGATTGCGGACACTGACTCCTGGTCTGTGGCCGACCAGGTTTCTACTTCTCGCTCAGCAGCACCAGTCAATTGTCCCAATACAACAGCGGCTCTTTGCTTGCCTGTCATAGAGTACATGTCCAGTATACCGCATATTTTCCTTTTAAATCCAGACAGGGTATCTGGTTTGCCGCTGTACTGGGGGAGCCACTTCGCTCCAGGGATGTACGGTAGGGCCATGGGTATGACAGGGGGCACAAGCCCTGTTGGTGTAGTTTAATACAGCTCCCTCTTGATTCAGTAAAAACTTTTTTTCTGGGGACAAACTGGGATGTCTTCCTTGTCTGTGACTTTGTCGTATCCTGAGAACCCCCTCGTTACTCGGCTTGCACATTTGTAATGAATCCAGTAAGAAAAAAAGGGACCTTTACAAAAGAAAAAAGCAGATGGCTAATTAATGACTCCGTTTTCCATAAACTTCAATGTTAAAAAAACGGATTCAGCAGAGATCAGTTTTTTAAATACTGACTAAACAGTTGAGTCTGCAAAACTTTTTTGCCAATGGATTGCTGCTTGATCTATTCTAATGGATCATTACTTGACATGTGAACATACTGTAGCCTTAAAGGTCTTTAATAAAAAAAGTCAAAAATAGGCTGCTGAACAATGTCTGAAAGTCATTTATTTTTATCAGTGTTTGTGCAAAACTGATGCAAATTCATCAGAGCTCTTGCTCAGTTCTAAAACTTAATTCAATACTGTAGCTTGCTTACGTAGGCAGAATGCTGCAATAGATCATTCATTGCACATAGGCTGCCATTGTTCTCAGTAGCATCTGTCCTGTTTACATAGGATGATGCATGGTCGAAAATGATGAGCTTTTGAGTTGCACAAAAATATCATTTCACCCAATGAGCAAGCGTTTTGCCCATTCATCAGTTGATCACAAGCATGTGTACATTGATATATAAATGTGAAACGATCATTCTTAAGAACACTTATTTATGATATTCTTTCAGTGTAAATGCACCTTTACTGCTTTCTGCTCTCCCCATCCTTTGCTAGGCCTCCTTATCACGTCCTGATATTTCTGGTACTGAAAAAAACAGTACCAGTGTTATCTGTGTACGTGTGTGGCGTCCGTGTGCACCATCTGTGTGACACATACTGAAATAGAATGCAGAAGAGAAATGACAGATGTTTCAGTGTTAAAGACATGCAAAGACAGATAGATAGATAGATAGATAGATAGATAGATAGATAGATAGATAGATAGATAGATAGATAGATAGATAGATACTTTATATATCCGTGACATGCATGGGTAGGTTGCAGTAATTTTATTTAGTTAATAAATACATAAAAAAAATTTATGAGAGGTCTCTCCTATTTTTGATAATCAGCAAAGGTAAAACTGACAGCTGCAAGCTCATATTATCAGGCTGTTATCAGATCCCTGGTTATTGGGCCCTTCCCAGCCTAAAAATTCCAGCCCGCAGCTGCCCCAGAATTGGTGCATCCATTAGTTGTTCCAATTCTGGAACTTTGCCCAGCTCTTGCCAATTGCTCAGGTGGGGGGGGGGGGCAATGGGGTTATAGTAGTTGGGGGTGATGTCAGCTGTGATTTGTCAAAAATCACAGCTGGCATCAAACCCTGGGTTTAGTAATGGAGTGGTATCTATTAGACACCCCCATTACTAACTCAGCAATATAAAAAACACACACACACTAAAAAATACTTTCTTTGAATAAAGGCCCTCCCACTTTATCCCTGATTCTTCACTTTATTGGAAAGAAAGTCCCACACAGGTCTGCCATAGTATTGGGAATCCTGGAGAGATTATAAAGGCTGTGCCATTGGAAGTATCTCTGGTACATGTGAAAACTGTCACCACACATACTGGAAACATGGACATGTGAAGGGGGTCTTAGGCCATGGCCCCACTATCAGTATTTGGTTTGTATTCGGTCAGTATTTTTTCTCAGGAGTGAGAGCCAAAACCAGGTGAGGAACAATCAGACAAAAAGGTATAATAGAAACAAGTCACCAATTCTGCATTTATCACCCACTCCTGGTTTTGACTCCCACTCCTGAGAATAAATACTGACCGAATACTGACCAAACACTGATAGTGGGGCCATGGCCTAAAGAGGAGGAAAGCAAATTAAGAGGAAAGAGGCGAAGAATTGAAAATGTGCTGACATATGAACTATTATATTCAGGAAAAAAGTTTTGGTATTTAATGCACATTATTTACAAATTGTCTCATTGAGCACATAATACCATGCTTCCACCAAATGATAAATATATAAAATGGAACTTTTAGTATGTCTATTAAAACATCTATGTCTCTCTATACTGTTTAGAATTAGCAGTCAAAGTAATGGCCTTATAGTCCCATGATAACGCAGCTGGTGCGGTTAAACATGTCAGGGGGGCTGTGATTCTTTGTTTTATTTGCAGTCAAGAGGACATTATTTGTCAGCAGCACTGCAGGCACGCTGACTAGTTGCTATTCACTATCTAATAGTGATTGCTTTAGAGATCTCATTACATCTATACATCAGCCGGTAGGCTTATATAGATAGATATATTATAACCGCTTTAGTGGGGCAGCATTTTCTATATACTGGCTTTCATTAGCAATATACCTTCTGTTACTTTGACTGCTAATTATAAACCATATACAGCAACATACATGTTTTAATTGATGTAATAAAAGTTGCATTTTATATATTTATCACTTGGTGGAAGCAAGGTATTATTTGTCCAATAGGACAATTTGTAAATAGTGATATATGAGCTAATTATGACAACTGTACCCTGCATATACAGTACATAAAGCTCACAAATAATTTTGGTTACTTTAAGGGACACTGTAACAAGAGGAAAATTTGAAACCTAAATCAGGCTTCAAACTACATATCGGGAAGTCTGAAAATGAATGAGTAAAAAAAAAACTTTACTGCTCACCATAAGGGAGCTGCAGACAGACGTACAGTTATATGAAAAAGTTTGGGCACCCCTATTAATCTTAAGCTTAATGTTTTATAAAAATTGGTGTTTTTGCAACAGCTATTTCAGTTTGATATATGTAATAACTGTTGGACACAGTAATGTTTCTACCTTGAAATGAGGTTTATTGTACTAACAGAAAATGTGCAATCTGTGCAATGATTTCCATAGCCTCTAAATGAAAAAGATTACATTTTACATATAATTATATTGGCAAATTTTGTATGCTTTTAATGCCCTGTCTCCACCCACTCATCCAGTTGTCATTGCTACATTAACATTTAATTAATAATCATGGTGTGAGTTAACTATTATATGGAAACATTGGGAATTCATTTTGGTCCTGCAAAGCATGGTCTTGGCTCAATAACCTTCTATGGAACCTATATGCTACTATGTGCACATACTCATGCAACAGTTGAGCTTCAGCAGGGGCGTATATAGAGGGGAGTACCTATGCCAGGCACAACCACAGGGGAGACATCAGCATCATGATCAGGTGATATGATCATCTGATCATGCTTCTAATGTCACTCCTGCACTGCATACAAAGACGGTCAGAAATAAGGTAAGCACTCAAATGGAGTCAAAGATGCTAAGGAGTTTTGGGGGAGATTGAGGGGATAGTATGGGAGAATTTTGAGAGACAATATGAAGCGAAGTAAAGTGTGAGGAGACAGTAAAGGGGAAAGTATGTTGGATAATATGGAGGGAAAATGTGAGGAGATATAATGAGAGGAGAAAAGTGTGAGACAAAAGTATGGGAAGGAAAAGTGTAATAAGACAGTATGGGAGAGAAAGTGTTAGAGGACAATATGGAGAGAAAAGTGTGAGATGACAGTATGGGGGAGAAATGTGAAGGGTAACAGTACAGGGGGAAATGTGTGAGGGGACAGTATGGTGGGTGAGATTTTTGAGGGGAAAGTATTGGAGAAAAGTTTGAGGGAACAGTATGGGGGGAGAAATGTGAGGGAGAACAGTACAGGGGGGAGAAATGTGTAAGGGGATAGTGTATGGGAGAAATGTGTAAATAGACAATATGGGTGGAAAAATGTGTGAGAGGACATAAGGAAAGGATAAGCGGACAGTATGTTTGGAAAAGTGTGACGAGACACGGTAAAGAGTCTGGGTAGTGTGGAGGCAAAATAGAGAGGAGACAGTATGCGGAGACAGTATGAGGGAACAACAAGTGGGGGAAAATATGCTGAGGGGGGAGTGTGAGAAGGAACAGTAGAGAGACTGTGCAGCTGGGATCCTTGATTCAAATTCCACCAAGGACAACATTGGCAAAGAGTTTGAATGTTTTCCTCATGTTCCTTCGAGTATTCTGGTTTCCTCCCACACTCCAAAGACATACTAATAGAAAACTTAGATTGTGAGCCATGATGATGACAATAATGACGATGCCTGTAAAGCACTGTGGAATATGGTGGCGGTATATAAGCAAGCATAATACATAAATATTTGGGGGACACAGTGTGAAGAAGGAACCCAATGTGAAGGGGGGCAGCGTGGTGGGAGCCACTTAAGATAGAGTAACTCTGGTAGTTATACTGTTGCTAATAAGGGCAGGCAGTGGCAGTTACAGTTCATAAAGGACGACAGTACGGAGGTAATATTTTAAAGCAGAGGGCAGTGTGCCGGGCATGTAACATAAGAGGGAAATTGTGGGGGTCATATTTTGCAGGCAGCACAGTGAGGGCAATTATTTGTTTAGGGGCACAGGATAGGGCAAATATTTTTATTCAGGAGCATTATAACAACACTGTTATTCTTAAAGGCACTATGTCTGGGTGTGCTGCAGAAGACTGGCAAAGATGAAAGTCTGCAAAGATGAGCTGAGGATGTTAAAAGGTGTCATGGCTTCTGGACAAGATGAAGAAGAAAAGAAAGAGAACAACTCCAATCAGAGTAGATGTCATTTATAAGGTACCAATATAAATGCTTATTATACTGCCTGTTTACCCCTCGCAAAAATCACTGTTATTGTGAACAGTTACGCAAGTTGAACATGAAATGTTCTCTAAAAGGGCTAACCTTAAAGATGACACATTTCCTTTTTATTTTAGGCAAAAAACTAAATATATATTGTAATTTTTTACATTTGTCATCTTTAACGTTAGCCCTTTTAGAGATCATTTCATCTTCAACTTGCTTAACTGTTCACAATGACAGTAATTTTTGACCAGTGGTGCCCAAACTTTTACATGTCACTGTCTGCATGTATATGGTCCACAGATGCCATGATGATGGCTGTTAGCAACAATTCCCAGTATTTCTTTACCAATTTTAAGATAAGGCCATGGCCCCACTATCAGTATTTGGTCAGTATTCAGTCAGTATTTTTTCTCAGGAGTGGGAGCCAAAACCAGCAGTGGGTGATAAATGCTGAATTGGTGACTTGTTTCTATTATACCTTTTCTCTGATTGTTCTTCACTAGGTTTTTGAGTCCAACTCCTGAGAAAAAATACTGACCAAATACTGATAGTAGGGCCGTGGCCTTATACTGAGAGTTGTAGGCTCATGCAATACAATTGAAAATGGGCTGACCTCACATTGCAATAGATCGCTGCACTAAGCTTGGTGAAGTATTAATAGACCAATAATGGTTCAGGTGAGGTATTTGTGTATTCATAAGGATTCTAGTGATGTATTTCTGTATGAAAGGGTGTTTTTTGTGTTTCTGGTGCTGTATTCCTGAATTCCTGTTCTGATGGTGGTTATGAAAATGTATACGTATACTGAAGATGCTTCTGGTGACTCTTTTTCCTTTGCTAATGATGTTTATGATATGATATTTCAATACAGTTGGTGGTTCTGGTGCTGTCATTCTGTACTGATGGTGGTTCTGGTGATGTATTGATGTACAGTACAGACCAACAGTTTTGACACACCTTCTCATTTATAGATTTTTCTGTATTCTCATGACTATGAAAATTGTACATTCACACTGACGGCATCAAAACTATGAATTAACACATGTGGAATTATATACTTAACAAAAAAAGTGTGAAACAACTGAAAATATGTCTTATATTCTAGGTTCTTCAAAGTAGCCACATTTTGCTTTGATGACTGCTTTGCACACTCTTGGCATTCTCTTGATGAGCTTCAAGAGGTAGTCACCGGAAATGGTTTTCACTTCACAGGTGTGCCCTGTTAGGTTTAATAAGCGGGATTTCTTGCCTTATAAATGGGGTTGGGACCATCAGTTGTGTTGTGCAGAAGTCTGGTGGATACACAGCTGATAGTCCTACTGAATAGACTGTTAGAATTTGTATTATGGCAAGAAAAAAAGCAGCTAAGTAAAGAAAAACGAGTGGACATCATTACTTTAAGAAAACTTTGAAAGTGTCCACAAATTCAGTTGCAAAAACCATTAAGCGCTACAAAGAAACTGGTTCACATGAGGACCGCCCCAGGAAAGGAAGACCAAGAATCACCTCTGCTTCTGAGGATAAGTTTATCCGAGTCACCAGCCTCAGAAATCGCAGGTTAACAGCAGCTCAGATTAGAGACCAGGTCAATGCCGCACAGAGTTCTAGCAGCAGACACATCTCTTCAACAACTGTTAAGAGGAGACTTTGTGCAGCAGGCCTTCATGGTAAAATAGCTGCTAGGAAACCACTGCTAAGAATAGGCAACAAGCAGAAGAGACTTGTTTGGGCTAAAGAACACAAGGAATGGATATTATACCAGTGGAAATCTGTGCTTTGGTCTGAGAAGTCCAAATTTGAGATCTCTGGTTCCAACCACCGTGTCTTTGTGCGACGCAGAAAAGGTGAACCGATGTACTCTACATGCCTAGTTCCCACCGTGAAGCATGGAGGAGGAGATGTAATGGTGTGGGGGTGCTTTGCTGGTGACACTGTTGGGGATTTATTCAAAATTGAAGGCATACTGAACCAGCATGACTACCACAGCATCTTGCAGCGGCATGCTATTCCATCCGGTTTGCGTTTAGTTGGACCATCATTTATTTTTCAACAGGACAATGACTCCAAACACACCTCCAGGCTGTGTAAGGGCTATTTGACCAAGAAGGAGATTGATGGGGTGCTACGCCAGATGCCCTGGCCTCCACAGTCACCAGACCTGAACCCAATCGAGATGGTTTGGGGTGAGCTGGACCGCAGAGTGAAGGCAAAAGGGCAACAAGTGCTAAGCATCTCTGGGAACTCCTTCAAGATTGTTGGAAGACCATTTACGGTGACTACCTCTTGAAGCTCATCAAGAGAATGCCAAGAGTGTGCAAAGCAGTCATCAAAGCAAAAGGTGGCTACTTTGAAGAACCTAGAATATAAGACATATTTTCAGTTGTTTCACACTTTTTTGTTAAGTATATAATTCCACAAGTGTTAATTCATAGTGTTGATGCCTTCAGTGTGATTGTACAATTTTCATAGTCATGAACATACAGAAAAATCTTTAAATGAGAAGGTGTGTCCAAACTTTTGGTCTGTACTGTACTTGTCAGATAATGGTATATAAGGCTATTTTAATAAAGTATTGTGCCATCTAACAAGTTAAGGATTACTACATCTATATTTATGATAGGAGTATTAATTATAAGACTAAGCAGTGTAGCATGCAAATCCTAACAGTGTATAAGATTTGGCACTCTTTGCCTATCCCATCAGTTATCACATAACCACTCAAATGTGATTTTCATATTTACAGTCACGTACCAACTAGCTTCTCTTTCTGCTTCTCGCAATGAAGCAGGGACTGTAGTTTTTCACTAGTCGGCATGTCATTGTAAGTATATAAATTCCATATGAGGGGTGGCATGACGACATCTCAAACCGCTGAAGTTTTGCATAGGAGAGGGCACCAAACTAAATTTTTGCCCTGGGAGCAGCAAAAACCTAGATACACCTCTAACTTCAGAACAATGTTGTACTCCATAATCTGCAGGAGGTTTAAGAGTACACAAAGTATGAAAAACATTTGTAAGTGTGTGTACCCATAAAGGAAATATGTCAGCAGTTTTTTCTTATGTAATCTGAGGACAGCATGAGTTAGGGGTTGAAATGCTGAACTCAACGATGTGTCACATGTCCAGCTGTGTGGTGTTGTTTACTTGGACTGATGGTTTAATCACCTTGTGATTAACATTGCTGTGAGTAGCTGGTCACATGAGCCCTGTTGCACAGCTTCTGGATACCCACAGTTGCGGTAGAAACTTCACAGAGCAGATTACATGGGATAACAAGCTTTTACTTCTCAAAACATGAGGTAAAGGAAAAAATGCACAGTCACACAGTACTGCACCAGGAAGTAAGAGCAAAACAGAAAATACAAGAGAGACTTTTTTTCTTTTTCAATACAGTAAACAAGGAAACTTTACACAACATCGCCATCTATTGTCAGATCAGCATAAAGTCCTCCTTCACACAAACAAAGAAGTCCACAACTGTTGCATATACCAACATCCTTTCTCAATAGTAAGGACTTATTCAGTCAAACCCAATTTCTTCATTAGTCTCTGATGTTTTTCAGCATTCAATGCCTTTGTGAAAATGTCTGCTGTCATAACTTCAGTTGGACAATATTCTAATTTCAGGATTCCTTGTTCCTAATGGTCCCTCAAGAAATGATACTTCCCATCAATGTGTTTGGTTCTTTGGTTAACTCTTTCCATCTGAGCAAGAACAAGACATCCCCGATAGTCCTCATTTATTTTTGTTGGTTCCAACTGTGCTTGTCCTAGGTTTTTAGCAATTGTCTTAACCATAGAACTTCTTGACTCGCATCTGCTGCTGCAGCATATTCTCCTTCTGTTGAAGACAGCGTTATTATTGATTGTTTTTTACTAGTCCAACCAATTGGTCCACCTGAGAGAAAGAAAAGATAGCCACTGGTAGATTTTATGTCAGTTGGATCTCCAGCCCTATCTGCATCAACTTATCTAGTTAAAATGCATTTATCACTTGTAGGCAGTTTCAGTTTAACATTGCTGGTTCCTTTCAGATAACTTATTACTAGAGATGAGCGGTGTTCGACTAGAACTGTTCGCCAATTTCAAATTCGAGCTGTTTTGGGCGGTGTTCGAGTTGTTCGACGAACCCGAACGATTTGCAAAAAATTCGGCTGTTCGAGGTTATGTTCGATAACTGTTCGTGCACCAAAAGCTTGTCCTGCATGTCTGGCGCTATTTAGAGCACCAATCATGCAGGGATTGTCTGCCACTCACTGTAATGCCACAGCCATGGTGGTTGTGGCATTACAGTAATTGCCCAAATCGATGGGAACAGTGCCAACAGTGAAACATGAAAAGCCGGCAATTCAGCAGTGGCATACACCGGTACCCGACAATTTAGAACCGAAAGAATAGAGCTTCACACATAGATTAGATAGATATAAACATGTCAGCCACATATATACGAAGTACAGTGATAGTGCTGCTTACTGTACTTGTCATTTAGTGTAAAGGATTTATCAAAAAAAATAATAGTGTTTTCATGCACCGTCTCTTTAAAAAAGCCGGCCGGCAATTCAGCATCTGTACCCGACAATTTACAATAGAAGGAATAGAGAATCACACATAGATTAGATAGATAGAAACATGTCAGTCACATATATATGAAGTACAGTGACAATGTTGCTTACTGTACTTGTCATTTAGTGTAAAGGATTTATTAAAAAAAATAATAGTGTTTTCATGCACCGTCTCTTTAAGAAAGCCGGCCGGCAATACAGCATCTGTACCCGACAATTTATAACAGACAGAATAGAGCTTCACACATAGATTAGATAGATAGAAACATGTCAGTCACATATATATGAAGTACAGTGATAGTGTTGGTTACTGTACTTGTCATTTAGTATTAAAATAAAGGATTTATTATTAAAATAATTGGCGTGGGGTTCCCCTTAATTTTAAGCTCTAGCGGAGGTTAAGCAGACAGCTGGGGCAGATGTTTGAAGCCTGGGAAGGGGGTAATACCCACGGAGCTTCCCAGGCTACTAATATCAGCCCCCAGCTGAATACATAGCCTTTACTAGCTATTAAAATGGGGGACCCCCCAAAAAAAATGACGTGGGGTCCCCCCTAATATAATAGCTAGCAAAGGCTAGGCAGACAGCTGGGGGCTGATATTAATAGCCCAGGAAGGGAGCCATGAATATTGGCCCCCTCCCAGGCTAGAAACACCAGCCGTCAGCCGCCCCAGAAATGGCGCATTCATAGGATGCGCCAATTCCGGCACTTAGCCTCGCTCTTCCACGCTGCCCTGGTGCGGTGGCAGGGGGTAATAGGGCTGGGGTTGATGTCAGCTTATAATGCCAGCTGACATCAAGCCCAGGTTAGTAATGGAGAGGCGTCTATAAGACACCCCCATTACTAACCCCATAGTCAAAGTTAAAAAAAACACAAACACACAGAGTAAAGTCCTTTAATTGAAATAAAGACACATTCCTTTATTGTTCTAAATTAAACCATACTTACCGTCACGCCCATTCCAGCTGAAGCCAACGATCTCCTGTAATAAAAATAAAATAATAAAGCAACCTCATCCTTACCTTTCCATGGTTCCCACGACAGCTTCAGCTCTGCTACATTGAGATGACAGGCTGGACCGCAGCAGAACGCTGCCATCCAGCCTGTCATCCCGCAGACACTGAGAAGCGCAGGCATGCTTGCGCTCCACATTGTCTCTCTGTGACGGCATAAAGATGAGCCGAGGTCATGTCCAATGAACTCGGCTCACCTCATGCACGTCACTGACAGCGTGGGAAAATTCTCACGCTGAAGCGCTGAGTGCAGGAGAATTTTCCCACGCTGTCAGTGAGGTGCATGAGGTGAGCTGAGTTCATTGGACATGAGCTCACCTCATGCACGTCACTGACAGCGTGGGAGAATTCTCCTGCACTCAGCACTTCAGCGTGAGAATTTTCCCACGCTGTCAGTGACGTGCATGAGGTGAGCCGAGTTCATTGGACATGACCTCGGCTCATCTGGATGCCGTCACAGCGAGACACTGAGGAGCGCAAGCATGCCTGCGCTTCTCAGTGTCTGTGGGATGACAGGCTGGATGGCGGCGTTCTGCTGCGGTCCAGCCTGTCATCTCGATGTAGCAGAGCTGAACCTGTCGTGGGAACCATGGAAAGGTAAGGATGAGGTTGGTTTATTATTTTTCTTTTATTGCAGGAGATCGTTGGCTTCAGCTGGAATGGGTGTGATGGTAAGTATGGTTTAATTTAGAACAATAAAGAATTGTGTGTTTATTTCAATTAAAGGACTTTATTCTGGGTGTTGTGTTTTTTTTAAATACTTTACTAGAAATTCATGGCGGTCATGTCTAATACTGGCGTGACCCCATGAATTTTGGGCTTGGGGCCAGCTGATAATACCAAGCTGGCCCTAACCCCTTTATTACCCAGTGAGCCACCGCACCAGGGCCCTGGATGAGTTGGGTACAGCGCCAGAAGATGGCGCTTCTATGAACGCGCCATTTTCCGGGGTGGCTGCGGACTGCAATTTGCAGCGGGGGGGGGCCAGAAAGCTTGGGCCTCCCTGCGCTGCAGATTCCAGCCCCCAGCTGCCTAGTTGTACCTGGCTGGACACAAAAATAGGGCGAAGCCCCACGTATTTTTTTTTTAATTATTTCATGAAATTCATGAAATAATTAAGAAAAAAAGGGCTTCCCTATATTGTTGTGTCCGGCCAGGTACAAATAGTCAGCTGGTGGTTGGGGGCAGCCCGTTCCTGCCTGCTGTACCTGGCTGGACACAAATATAGTGCGAAGCCCCACTTAAATTTTTTTTAATTATTTCATGAAATTCATGAAATAATTAAGAAAAAAAGGCCTTCCCTATATTGTTGTGTCCGGCCAGGTACAAATAGGCAGCTGGTGGTTGGGGGCAGCCCGTTCCTGCCTGCTGTACCTGGCTGGACACAAATATAGTGCGAAGCCCCACTTCAATTTTTTTAAATTATTTCAGGAAATTCATGAAATAATTAAAAAAAAATTGACGTGGGGCTTCGCACTATATTTGTGTCCAGCCAGGTGCAGCAGGCAGTAACGGGCTGCCCCCAACCACCAGCTGCCTATTTGTACCTGGCCGGACACAACAATATAGGGAAGCCCTTTTTTTCTTAATTATTTCATGAAATAATTTAAAGAAAATTGACGTGGGGCTTCGCCCTGTTTTTGTGTCCAGCCAGGTACAACTATGCAGCTGGGGGCTGGAATCCGCAGCGCAGGGAGGCCCAAGCTTTCTGGGCCACCCCCGCTGCAAATTGCAGTCCGCAGCCACCCCGGAAAATGGCGCGTTCATAGAAGCGCCATCTTCTGGCGCTGTACCCAACTCATCCAGGGCCCTGATGCGGTGGCTCACTGGGTAATAAAGGGGTTAGGGCCAGCTTGGCATTATCAGCTGGCCCTAAGCCCAAAATTCATGGGGTCACGCCAATATTAGACATGACCACCATGAATTTCTAGTAAAGTATTTAAAAAAAACACAACACCCAGAAAAAAGTCCTTTAATTGAAATAAACACACAATTCTTTATTGTTCTAAATTAAACCATACTTACCGTCACGCCCATTCCAGCTGAAGCCAACGATCTCCTGCAATAAAAGAAAAATAATAAAGCAACATCATCCTTACCTTTCCATGGTTCCCACGACAGGTTCAGCTCTGCTACATCGAGATGACAGGCTGGACCGCAGCAGAACGCTGCCATCCAGCCTGTCATCCCGCAGACACTGAGAAGCGCAGGCTTGCTTGCGCTCCACAGTGTCTCTCTGTGAGGGCATCCAGATGAGCCGAGTTAATGTCCAATGAACTCGGCTCACCTCATGCACGTCACTGACAGCGTGGGAAAATTCTCCTGCACTCAGCGCTTCAGCGTGGGAGAATTCTCACACTGAAGCGCTGAGTGCAGGAGAATTCTCCCACGCTGTCAGTGACGTGCAGGAGGTGAGCTGAGTTCATTGGACATGAGCTCACCTTATGCACGTCACTGACAGCGTGGGAAAATTCTCCTGCACTCAGCGCTTCAGCGTGGGAGAATTCTCACGCTGAAGCGCTGAGTGCAGGAGAATTCTCCCACGCTGTCAGTGACGAGCAGGTGAGCTGAGTTCATTGGACATGAGCTCACCTTATGCACGTCACTGACAGCGTGGGAGAATTCTCCTGCACTCACCGCTTCAGCGTGAGAATTTTCCCACACTGTCAGTGACGTGCATGAGGTGCGCCGAGTTCATTGGACATGAACTCGTCTCATCTTTATGCCGTCACAGCCAGACACTGCAGAGCGCAAGCATGCCTGCGCTTCTCAGTGTCTGCGGGATGACAGGCTGGATGGCAGCGTTCTGCTGCGGTCCAGCCTGTCATCTCGATGTAGCAGAGCTGAAGCTGTCGTGGGAACCATGGAAAGGTAAGGATGATGTTGCTTTATTATTTTTCTTTTATTGCAGGAGATCGTTGGCTTCAGCTGGAATGGGCGTGATGGTAAGTATGGTTTAATTTAGAACAATAAAGGATTGTGTCTTTATTTCAATTAAAGGACTTTATTCTGGGTGTTTGTGTTTTCTTTTAACTTTGACTATGGGGTTAGTAATGGGGGTGTCTTATAGACGCCTCTCCATTACTAACCTGGGCTTGATGTCAGCTGGCATTATAAGCTGACATCAACCCCAGCCCTATTACCCCCTGCCACCGCTACAGGGCAGCGTGGAAGAGCGAGGCTAAGTGCCAGAATTGGCGCATCCTATGAATGCGCCATTTCTGGGGCGGCTGACGGCTGGTGTTTCTAGCCTGGGAGGGGGCCAATATTCATGGCACCCTTCCTGGGCTATTAATATCAGCCCCCAGCTGTCTGCCTAGCCTTTGCTAGCTATTAAATTAGGGGGGACCCCACGTCATTTTTTTGGGGGGGTCCCCCATTTTAATAGCTAGTAAAGGCTATGTATTCAGCTGGGGGCTCATATTAGTAGCCTGGGAAGCTCCGTGGGTATTACCCCCTTCCCAGGCTTCAAACATCTGCCCCAGCTGTCTGATTAACCTCCGCTAGAGACTAAAATTAAGGGGAACCACACGCCAATTTTTTTTAATAATAAATCCTTTATTTTAATACTAAATGACAAGTACAGGAACCAACACTATCACTGTACTTCATATATATGTGACTGACATGTTTCTATCTATCTAATCTATGTGTGAAGCTCTATTCTGTCTGTTATAAATTGTCGGGTACAGATGCTGAATTGCCGGCCGGCTTTTTTAGAGAGACGGTGCATGAAAACACTATTATTTTTTTTAATAAATCCTTTACACTAAATGACAAGTACAGTAAGCAACACTGTCACTGTACTTCATATATATGTGACTGACATGTTTCTATCTATCTAATCTATGTGTGAAGCTCTATTCTGTCTGTTATCAATTGTCGGGTACAGATGCTGAATTGCCGGCCGGCTTTTTTAAAGAGACAGTGCATGAAAACACTATTATATTTTTTAATAAATCCTTTACACTAAATGACAAGTACAGTAAGCAACACTGTCACTGTACTTCATATATATGTGACTGACATGTTTCTATCTATCTAATCTATGTGTGAGGCTCTATTCCTTCTTGTCTAAATTGTCGGGTACCGGTGTATGCCGCTGCTAAATTGCCGGCCGGCTTTTTTAAAGAAAGCGACTTCTGAGCAGTTTGTCAGCTTTTGGACACCTTTGAAGGTGTTTTCTATGTGTTTCTATGTGTTTTTGTTTGCCTGCCATTGGTTTTAACGGTGTTCGACGGTGTTCTAAGGTGTTCGACGAACAGTTCGACGAACAGTTCCTCGAACATCCCGGTGTTCGACGAACCGAACCGAACCCGAACACTACTGGGGTGGCTCAACACTACTTATTACTCTCTTCACAGCATTCCAATCTGCTTTATTTGGCTTGGACACTTTTCTACTCAGAACTTCTACTGCTACTGCAATGTCTGGCCTTGTAACAGTCGCTAGATATAGTGATTTTCCTATCGCCATTCTGTATTCTTCATTATTTGGTAACACATTTTTCTCACTGCTCATCTCTTTAAGATAATTAGTTTCCATTGGAGACTTTGCAGGTTTTGCATAATACAATCCAAATGTTTTAGTTATGTCTTGAATCATGTGATTTTGATTAAGTAGGAAACTTCCATCTTCTCTTTCTATCTGTATTCCTAAGTACTGTTTCACATTTCCCAAGTCTTTGATCTCGAAATGTTGATTCAGGATTTTTAGTATTTTCTCTTTATCCCTTTCTTTTTCAAAACAAACTAAAATGTCATCAACATATATGAGTACATAGATCCATCTTTCCATTAGTCTTTTAGGTGTACAGGCAAGGATCAGCTTTGCTTCTTTTACATTTTTCATTTATGAGCACCTCCGTGATTTTATCATTCCATGCTTTAGCAGCTTGTTTTAAACTGAATATACTTTTCTGTAATTTGCAAACCATGTTTGGGTTACTTTCATCTTTGAATCCTGGAGGTTGTTCTATGTAAATATCTTCTTTTAAACTTCCATTCAAAAATGCTGTCTTTACATCCAGATGTTTTAGTTCCATTTGTTTCATTGCTGCAACTGCAAATAAAGTTCGTATTGCAGTATGTTTGATAACTGGAGCAAATGTTTCATCATAGTCTTCTCCATATTTTTGAGAATAACCTTTAGCTACGAGTCTTGCTCGGTATCGTTCAGCTGTGCCATCTGTTCGGTACTTTATTTTAAAAACCCATTGACATCCTATAGCTGTTAGACGTTTTACAGATAACAATCCTCCTTCTAATCCTGGAACATATAGTACATCCTGTACAAGTATTTTTGAATCATGCGCAAACTTGTTAGAACAGTTTAGCATTCCTTGTCGAACACCTTCTGCAGTTATTTTGCTTCCATCTGCAAGATAAATGGCTTCCTTCTTATTTAAATTAAGTTCAGGAAAGAAATTTTTATTACTTGTCATGTGACTTGTTGCTCCTGAGTCAATAAACCAACCCAACGATGATTTCTTATCAGTCACTTTAAATGTGCCATTCCAATTATTTTCACATGCATCAGAAATTGTGTTTTTCACCTTCTGCGTATTCTCTTAATGATGTAATTTCTGTTGTTCTGCTTTCCATATAGTACAGTCTTTCTTTAAATGTCCTTTTTTCTTACATCTGAAACATTCTCTTGCCACTTTATTATAGGGTCTTTTTGATTCTGTAGCTTTAAGAGCATTTCCATTATCTTTTTCAGTAGAAGAATCATTTGTTGGTTATTTCCTTCTTTGATATTCATCTATGAGTTTGGTCTTCACAAACTCTAATGTCGGCTTCAGGTCTTGTCTTAGTGCATTTATCAAAGCTGTATATGAATCTGGTAAACTGCACAATAATATTGCTGCTACATGGCTTTCCTTAATATCTTCACCAATTAATCTCAGCTGTGATATCACTTCCATAATAGAGAATATATGCTTCTGCATGTCATTTTGTTGAACTTAGTCTCATACTGTAAAGCTTTCTCGGCAGAAATAACTTGTGATTTAAGCTCGGTCTTTCATGTAGCTTTCTTAGTGCTTCCCACATTCCCTTTGCTGTATCCTCATTCCTTATGTGGATTAATTGAGCATCATCCACTAATAGGCTGATGGTAGCTCTTGCTTGTTTATTTTTCTTATCCCATGTCTGATTATCCTCATCAGGTCTATCTGTAGTGATTACTTCCCATAAATCATCTTTAGACAATAACATTTCTACTTTGAACTTCCATAACTGATAATTCTCATTATTCAGCTTAGCTACTGTAAGTTTTAGCTCTGTGATGCTTGTCATCTTTAACTTGTCTTATTTGCTTGGAGAGAATTGTACTGAAGAATTCTTCAGCATTCACCAGGGTCTTGCTGAGAGTTCCGGTGTCCTCGGTGTCTGGGATCCTCTGTGACTGGAGTCCTCGGTGACTGGGGTCTTTGGTTCCTGAGCCCATAACCTGTTGTACAGCTTCTGGATACCCACAGTTGTGGTAGAAACTTCACAGAGCAGATTACATGGGATAACAAGCTTTTACTTCTCAGAACATGAGGTAAAGGAAAAAAAGCAGTCACACAGTGCTTCATCAGGAAGTAAGAACAAAACAGAAAATACAAGAGAGGCTTTTTTCTTTTTCAATACAGTAAACAAGGAAACTTTACACAACATTGCCATCTACTGTCAGATCAGCATAAAGTCCTCCTTCACACAAACAAAGAAGTCCACAACTTTTGCATATACCAGCAAGCCCTAGTTTGACTCAGCCTTTTTCTGTGAAAAGCACCTCACTGTCTATAGAGAGAGCCTAGTGTGGATGGGTTTAGCTTTCTCAGCTCTGCTAAGTCTATAAACTCTGTGATCACTGCTATACACAGTAGCTGAGTGATACATCATTGGTTGCAGGAATAGAGGTGATTATCCAGCAACAGGTCCGGGAGAGTGTGATTAAAAACAAATAAATTTTGTTATGAATTCATTATACTGCAAAAAGAAAAAAAAAATTGGTACTATCCCTTGGGACTGTACTCAGTTACTACAGTAGGTTTGACACATTTCAAACTAAATAGTTCTTTTTTGCCTTTTAATGAATTCATATTAAAAAAAATGTGTTTTTAATCACGCTCTCCCGGCCCTATTGCTGCATACTCACCTCTATTGCTTTGTCCTGCTGCGACACACCTGAATCCTTGCACTGCTGGAGGGCTCCTTTCAAATTGGTGAACTGGAAAGAACTTTTTCTTTATCGTTGGATAAAGGGTATCTTTGCCAACATCATGCTGCTCTCAGATGAGGTAGCAAAAACCTGCTGACAGATTTCCTTTAAAAGGTTGAACTGTTTTATAATGCTTTTGAGTGGCCTGTCCACATGCTGGAATGTTTTTTCTGTAATTTTATTGTGCCATTTGTTTTTTTTGTTTCTTTTTTTTTGTGTTTAGTAATTATTTCCACCGACACTCATCAATCAGCAGCCTACAAATTTCTGTCATTTATTTCATCCTTTGGTCTTATAAAATGATCCTCCACAGCCACACACACACAATCGAACATACAGTACATTAGACCTTATCTTCAGCTGCCTCTGTTGCCTATCTAACCTCACATTCTCACCTCTCCCCCTAACTGACCCCATTTTTTTACTTTCTCATCACTGTTCTCTTCACCTGCCCCCATGTCCATCAATTAGCACATCCCCACAGAAACCTTGCATGCCTAGACATTCATACTCTTTGACTTTCTTATACTGTTGTCCACTGCCCTCCTTATCTTCCCTCCTCAACACAGAGAGTGCCACATTTTCTACAACATCAATCTCGCATCAGCTATTGACTCAGTTGCCCTTCTCGTGCAAGGGAGAGTGAAAAGAATCAATAGACAAGTGTTGCACACGAAATTCACTAAAAGGCAAGTGTACAGGGTTGCTGAGCGGTACTGGAAAAAAATGCACTCTCAGGAAGATTTCACCATATTTAAAGTAGTAACTTTTCACATTCAAGTTAGCCATCAACTTTGCTAAACAGAATTAATTCACAACCCTCATATATTCCTTATTCCACAATCCCAAAAAGTTATTTAACACTTTTAACTACTTCCTCCGCTCACCGTTGTCCCCTCCGACCTGCCTCTTCTTTGCAGTAGACTTTGCCACACATTTCAAAAACAAGATTGACAAAATCAGGCAAGTCTTTACTACTCAACCACCCAAACCCCTCCAGATAACAGACCAATTTCCTTCCCCCATAAATTTCACCCCATGATCATTGAAGAAGAGTTTACTCATCTTTTCTCCAAATCATACCTCACCAATTGTGCACATGACCCTATCCGATCTCACCTCCTCTCCAACCTCACCACCATGCTGATCCCAGCCCTCACCCATTTCTTCAACTTATCATTAACTACTGGTACCTTCCCTTCTGCTTTCAAACATGCAACAATCACACCTATCCTGAAGAAACCACCCCCCAACCCAACCTCTACAACCAGCTATCGTCCCATATCGCTGCTCCCGTTCATCTACAAACTCCTTGAACAGCATGTCCATGTTGAACTTTCCTCCCACCTCTTATCCAACTTACTGTTTGACAACCTACAATTTGGCTTCTGTCCCAACCACTCCACTGAATCAGCCCCAACCAAAACCTCTCATGACTAACTGACAATTCTCTATATTCCTCTTTCACGACTTTTCCTCTGCTTTCAACACAGTCGATCATTCCCTCCTACTACAGATCCTCTTTTCCCTTGGTGTCAAAGATCGTACCCTCTCCTGGATCTCATAACTATCTAACCATACATTTATTGTTCCCATACTATTCTCATACTACGTCCTCATCCCGCCCTCTCTCTGTTTGTGTTCCTCAAAGCTATGTCTTGGGACACCTACTCTTCTCCATCTGTACCTTTGGCTTGGAGAAAGTCATAAAGTCCATTGGCTTCTAGTACAGCCTATAGGCTGATGACACTCAGATCTACGACTCTGGCCCAGATGCCTCTGCTCTCCAGAATCCCAGAGTGTCTATTAGCCATATTCTTCTTCATCTCCTCTTGCTTCCTAAAGCGCAATGTGGACAAAACCAAACTCATAATATTTCCTCCATCCCAGTTAATTCCCCTATCTGATTTAACTATCACAATAAATTACAACTAGTGATGATCGAGTATGTTTCATTAACCCTTGACTGTCCATCAGTCAATCTCTGCATGTGGCACAGCTGTCTAACAGTCATGATACTTGCAGCTGCGGCGACAATAAAAGAAATGCCGAGCACGCCGAAATACTCGGTGAGTATCCGAGTTTGCTCGCCGGAAAGGGTTAATGAAAGATACTCGATCATCTCTAATTACAACCTTTCTTTCCCCTGTATCAGAAGTCCGCTGCCTTGGAGTAACCCTTGACTCTGACCTTCAAACCACCCCTCAAAGCTCTTACCATCTCCTGGCACGTTCACCAGCTTGACTAAAGAACTGAGACGGGCTTCCAGGGTTGCTAAGCAGAGATGGTAAAGGTCTCACTAAAATGAGCACTTCGTTGCATTCAAAAAGTCCCTCACTACTTTCAAGTTTACACTCACTGCAGCAAAACAAACCTACTTCTCATCTCTCATATCCTCTCTGTCTAACAAACCTAAACAGCTATTCAACACTTTCAATACTCAACTCAGTCCCCCCAGTGCCTCCTACCTTTCCTCTCATCTCAGCAAAAGACTTTGTTGCATTCTTCAAGCAGAAGATTGACACCATCAGGCAAAGCTTTGGGCTACAGTCCCCACAGCCCCTCCTCATAACTACTCAACCCTCCTCCTCCAAAACCAGCTTCTCCGCCATTACGGAAGATCATATTTCCTCTTTGTTCTCCAAATCACACCTCACTGCCTGTGAACTTGACCCAACCCAATCCCACCTCATCCTAAACCGTACCACAGTTTTCATCCCAATCCTAACTTAAATCTTCAACCTGTCACTCACAACTAGTGTCTTCCCCTCATGCTTCAAACATGCCTCGATCACACTCATCCTCAAAAACCCTTCCCTTGACCCATCCTCTATGTCTAGCTATCAAACCATGTCACTGTTTTTCCAAGTTTTTAAAGGGCTCGGATACGGCTTTAAAGAAGGCGATTAATTTTTATTATAATTAAATGATTACAGAAATTATTACAGAAAATAGGAAATAGTATGATATTGCATACACTTTTGCATAATATAAATCACAAAAGTAAAGTACTTACACTGCACACTACACAAGAAGAAAGAAAAATTCACCAGGAACCGTACACATCATCTGTCCGGAAACATTAGCTGTGAGAAGCAAACAGTGAAGACAGAGAGATTCCTGGAATATTTGCACTGTGGACCCACATGGGCGCCCACTCCAGTCCACAGGTTAACAGGCTTCTGTCTTAGCTGAAGTCTTCCCCAACTAATATACTGTTTAGAAACAAATGCGCAATCAAGTGTTACACAAACTCTAACAAATTCTATTTGTCCAATATAGTATCTCTCTTCTGAGTGGCCAGCTCTTCAGATGTCAATCTACACTGGACAAATACGTCACCGGATGAAGCATACCAAAAACTCCTGGTACCAAATGTTTTACCATACTATAAACATATCATTTCTCACCAATCATGGATACCGAAACTCTGCAGTAATTGGATGATAATATAAACATGCACTTTCCCACTAAAGAGCTTTGTAATAATATAAACATACACCGTTCTCATTAAACAGTCATAAGAGAACTATGTGGTATTAGGTGATTCTATGAACATGCACATTCTCATTAAATATTGCCGCCTATAGGTGTTAGAAATTACAGAAGATACAAAGCTAAACTATTACTGTTTAATATCTTAAAGGGGTCTTTAAAGACAGGCTATCAATATGGGTTCCTGATGGCCATTAACGTTTTAGCACAACAGTCACTTCTCCCTTATGCCTCAAAACTACTGGAACAACACATCGATCTATAACTATTCATCCATCTCTCCTCCTGCCCTCTCTTTGACTTCTTACAATCTGGCTTCTGAAACTGCCCTGACTAAAGTCACCAATGACATACTAACTGCTAAATCCAAGTGACACTATTCTGTCCTCCTTTTCCTGGACCCGTCATCTGCCTTTGACACAGTGGACCATTCCCTCTTGCTACAGATTCTCCCATCTCTTGGCATCACAGACCTGGCATTATCTTGGATCTCCTCATACCTAACAGATCGGACATTCAGCATCTCCCACTCACACACCATCTCCTCATCTCGCCCCCTATCTGTCGGTGTCCCCCAAGCTCAGTTCTAGGGCCCCTGCTATTCTCCATCTACACCTTCAGCCTGGGACAGAGCATAGAGTCCCATGGCTTCCAGTATCACCTCTATAATGATGACACACAGATCTACCTCTCTGGACCTGATATCACCTCCTTATTAACCAGAATCCCACAATGCCTGTCCACTATTTCATCTTTATTTTCAGATAGATTTCTAAAACTTAACATGGATAAAACTGAATTCATCATCTTTCCCCATCTCACTCAACCTCCACATCTGACCTATCCATCAAAGTCCATTGCTGCCCACTCTTCCCAGTTCCGCAAGCTCGCTGCCTCGGGGTAACCCTGGATCTCTCCTTCAAACCACATATCCAAGCCCTTTCCACTTCCTGCAGCCTCCGGCTTCAAAATATTTCCCGGATCCGCACATTCCTAAATCAAGAATCTGCAAAAATTCTAGTGCACACCCTCATCATCTCCCGCTTTGACTACTGCAATCTTCTGATTTGTATCCTACCCTCTATCACTCCACTTCATTCTATCCTAAGCTCTGCTGCTTGACTAATCCACTTATCCCCATGCTAATCCCCAGCCTCTCCTCTCTGTCAGTCCCTTCACTGGCTCCCCATTGCCTAGAGACTCCAGTTCAAAACCCTAACCTGGGCATACAAAGCCACCCACAATCTGTCTCCTTCATACATCTATGACCTAGTCTCCCGGTACTTACCTGCATGCAACTTCTGATCCTGACAAGATCTCCTTCCCTATTCCACTCTTATCTCCTCTTCCCACAATCGCATACAAGATTTCTCCCGTGCATCCCCCGTACTCTGAAACTCTCTACCTCAACATATCAATCACTCGCCTATCGTGGAAACCTTCAAAAGGAACCAGAAGAACTACCTCTTCCGACATACCTACAACCTGCAGTAAACCTCATTCCACCATACCGCTGCATGACCAGCTTTACCCTGACCTACTACATCCTCACCCATCCCTTGTAGATTGTGAGCCCTCGCAGTCAGAATCCTTGCTCCTCCTGTACCGGTCGATGACTCGTTTTTGCTCAAGATTACCGTAATTGTTTTTTTCTATGTATAACCCTTTTCACATGTAAAGCACCATAGAATAAATGGTGCAATAATAATAAATAATAATAATATTTTAGCAATTTCTATATCCCTCTAGGTGAAGGGATGCATCCCTCCATACTTATTGGTTCATTCCTCACTTTCGATATTTTTATTTAAAGTGTGGATAATTGTTATAATTGCATGGTTGGTTTTGTCTTGATATAAGTATTTCTCTATAGCAGACTCATTGTTCTCTAAATACTTGAATTTTGACATCATGTTTATTATTAGTATCAACTTTTTTGTACTAATTGACTGGCAAGATGCAACCGTTTTTGCTTTGTAATAACAAGCTAATGTGGGATTTATTATTGTCACACTGCGTTCTTTGTTATTTATGAGGTGTTTTAAACTTTTTTAAGCAGCTGTGAATAATTGTTTTTTTGTAGCTAATACAATTTATATATTTGCATATGTCTATTGTCCAGTATATTTTTTGTTTAAGGAGTAATTTATAGGTTTACTCTGTAAGACTTAACAATTTTAGATGTTTTAAAGTCAGTTTCATCACTTTTTTGGCTTATTTTGCCTGAGTAAAACAAGCAGTCTAATAACTCTGCACACCTTGTTATAGGGTGTTGATATCCTTAAGCCACAACCTCCCTCATTACACAATTACACATCATCAGATCTGCTTCAGCCAATAAGCATTTACATTTATACAACTTGTGGCTGGAAAATCTGCATAAAAATGTGAAGTACTCACATGCCTAATAATAATTGTGCACACAGTGTATACCATTGTTTACCTAGCATTCCGCCCTGCTGTACACAGAATATGCTTGTACCTTTTATGCCAGTATGTTGTAACATTGTGCATGTTATTCACAAGCACCTATTTATCCATGCTATTATGATTATCATCTATCATTCATTAACAGAAAACAACTCTTACAATTGTTAGATCCCCGGCTGCTTACAAGCCAGCATAACAAACTTCCCCTCCCCTTTCCTGGAACATGAAATAGAGACTTAGTTTTACTGTACAGACACAGCTAGATAATGCAATTATCTTTATCAGAACACTATATAAACATTAATGGTTGTACTTGTGCAACAGGTTTATTATTTTCGTATAGACATTGCAGTTTTATTAGGAACTTATAAGGTCAATAAAAGTAGTTTCTGGTATCTTCTTATTAGCACATATTTTTTTCTTTGAAAATTATCACTCCCTGTGCCATAACTATAGAAATGTTACAAACTGACCATGCAGGAACTTTAGTAGAATAAAACAGTAATGCATAATTGGTTTCTTTAGAGTCCCAGTAGGAGAATTTCTATTATTTTTAAAATCTGTGCATTAAACCAATAAATTTATTATGAGAATGAGAATGCAATCAAAAAAATGTTATTGACTTTTGTTATATATTTTTTATAAACTTGTATTTTTTTATAATGTTCTCAGCCTTCATTTCCTCTACTATATAGTTGTGCTACAGTATTTCAGCAGCTAAAAGTCTCTTAGTAGCCAATTACACAGAAATATTAATATTGAGGAAGACAAAAATGTGTGGTAATAATGGAAATCTGGTACTGGATCCTGCTTTTCTCAATTAATAGTATCCCTGAAGAGTTGAAATGGCGACAAGCCATAAAATAATAAAACACATTATGCTCACCTGTCCTAGGCCCGTACCTGACTCCCTTTTCCACCTCCGCTGCAGAATCATTGTCCTCCAAATGTGTCTTTGATAGAAATAAGCAAATGTTTTCAAGTGAATATTTACATTCTACTAGACTATTAAGAAAATTCACATTCGCCAAAATGTATTTTTTGTACTTTGATTCCACACAAATTCAGTAAAATTACAGCTACTGGACATAATTTTCTGAACTGTAAAGGGCCATCAAAAGGTTAAAGACGATTAAGAAATCCTTATATTCACATTATGGGTCAACTCTCTGGACTCTCCTCTTCTTACCATCAACCATCCGGTAGTCGTATCTTCTGATCCCTTATGAGTGTTCTCATCTCAGAATATCTAGGTACACTATAACATTTAGGAAATAAAATAGTATTGGCACATTTGCCATCACATTTAGAGATGAGCGGTGTTCGACTAGAACTGTTCGCCAATCTCAAATTCGAGCTGTTTTGGGCGGTGTTCGAGTTGTTCGACGAACCCGAATGATTTGCAAAAAATTCAGCTGTTCGAGGTTATGTTCGATAACTGTTCGTGCACCAAAAGCTTGTCCTGCATGTCTGGCGCTATTTAGAGCACCAATCATGCAGGGATTGTCTGCCACTCACTGTAATGCCACAGCCATGGTGGTTGTGGCATTACAGTGGTTGCCCAAATCGATGGGAACAGTGCCAACAGTGAAACATGGAAAGCCGGGAATTCAGCAGCGGCATACACCGGTACCCGACAATTTAGAACCGAAAGAATAGAGCTTCACACAGAGATTAGATAGATAGAAACATTTCAGCCACATATATATGAAGTACAGTGACAGTGTTGGTTACTGTACTTGTCATTTAGTGTAAAGGATTTATCAAAAAAATATTAGTGTTTTCATGCACCGTCTCTTTAAAAAAACCGGCCGGCAATTCAGCAGCGGTACCCGACAATTTGGAATAGAAAGAATCGAGAATCACACATAGATTAGATAGATAGAAACATGTCAGTCACATATATATGAAGTACAGTGACAGTGTTGCTTACTGTACTTGTCATTTAGTGTAAAGGATTTATTAAAAAAAATAATAGTGTTTTCATGCACTGTCTCTTTAAAAAAGCCGGCCGGCATTTCAGCATCTGTACCCGACAATTTAGAATAAAAGGAATAGAGCATCACACATAGATTAGATAGATAGAAACATGTCAGTCACATATATAAGAAGTACAGTGATAGTGTTGATTACTGTAATTGTCATTTAGTGTTAAAATAAAGGATTTATTTAAAAAAAAATTGGCGTGGGGTTCCCCGTAATTATAGGCTCTAGCGGAGGTTAAGCAGACTGCTGGGGCAGATGTTTGAAGCCTGGGAAGGGGGTAATACCCACGGAGCTTCCCAGGCTACTAATATCAGCCCCCAGCAGAATACCTAGCCTTTACTAGCTATTAAAATGGGGCCCCCCCCAAAAAAAATGACGTGGGGTCCCCCCTATTTTAATAGCTAGCAAAGGCTAGGCAGACAGCTGGGGGCTGATATTAATAGCCCAGGAAGGGTGCCATGAATATTGGCCCCCTCCCAGGCTAGAAACACCAGCCGTCAGCCGCCCCAGAAATGGCGCATCCATAGGATGCGCCAATTCTGGCACTTAGCCTCGCTCTTCCCACTGCCCTGTAGCGGTGGCAGTGGGGTAATAGGGCTGGGGTTGATGTCAGCTTATAATGCCAGCTGACATCAACCCCAGGTTAGTAATGGAGAGGCGTCTATAAGACACCCCCATTACCAACCCCATAGTCAAAGTTAAAAGAAAACACAAACACCCAGAATAAAGTCCTTTAATTGAAATAAAGACACAATCCTTTATTGTTCTAAATTAAACCATACTTACCACCACGCCCATTCCAGCTGAAGCCAACGATCTCCTGCAATAAAAGAAAAATAATAAACCAACATCATCCTTACCTTTCCATGGTTCCCAGGACCGGTCCAGCTCTGCTACATCGAGATGACAGGCTGGACCGCAGCAGAACGCTGCCATCCAGCCTGTCATCCCGCAGACACTGAGAAGCGCAGGCATGCTTGCGCTCCTCAGTGTCTCGCTGTGACGGCATAAAGATGAGCCGACAATGAACTCGGCTCACCTCATGCACGTCACTGACAGCGTGGGAGAATTCTCCTGCACTCAGCGCTTCAGCGTGAGAATTTTCCCACGCTGTCAGTGACGTGCATGAGGTGAGCTGAGTTCAATGGACATGAATGAGCTCACCTCATGCACGTCACTAACAGCGTGGGAAAATTCTCACGCTGAAGCGCTGAGTGCAGGAGAATTTTCCCACGCTGTCAGTGACGTGCATGAGGTGAGCTCATTCATGTCCATTGAACTCAGCTGACCTCATGTACGTCACTGACAGCGTGGGAGAATTCTCACGCTGAAGCGCTGAGTGCAGGAGAATTCTCCCACGCTGTCAGTGACGTGCATGAGGTGAGCTGAGTTCATTGGACATGAACTCGGCTCATCTGGATGCCGTCACAGCGAGACACTGAGGAGCGCAAGCATGCCTGCGCTTCTCAGTGTCTGCGGGATGACAGGCTGGATGGCAGCGTTCTGCTGCGGTCCAGCCTGTCATCTCGATGTAGCAGAGCTGAAGCTGTCGTGGGAACCATGGAAAGGTAAGGATGAGGTTCCTTTATTATTTTTCTTTTATTGCAGGAGATCGTTGGCTTCAGCTGGAATGGGCGTGATGGTAAGTATGGTTTAATTTAGAACAATAAAGAATTGTGTGTTTATTTCAATTAAAGGACTTTTTTCTAGGTGTTGTGTTTTTTTTAAATACTTTACTAGAAATTCATAGTGGTCATGTCTAATATTGGCGTGACCCCATGAATTTTGGGCTTAGGGCCAGCTGATAATGCCAAGCTGGCCCTAACCCCTTTATTACCCAGTGAGCCACCGCACCAGGGCCCTGGATGAGTTGGGTACAGCGCCAGAAGATGGCGCTTCTGTGAACGCGCCATTTTCCGGGGTGGCTGCGGACTGCAATTTGCAGCTGGTGGGACCCAGAAAGCTTGGGCCTCCCTGCGCTGCAGATTCCAGCCCCCAGCTGCCTAGTTGTACCTGGCTGGACACAAAAATAGGGAGAAGCCCCACGTATTTTTTTTTTAATTATTTCATGAAATTCATGAAATAATTAAGAAAAAAAGGGCTTCCCTATATTGTTGTGTCCGGCCAGGTACAAATAGGCAGCTGGTGGTTGGGGGCAGCCCGTTCCTGCCTGCTGTACCTGGCTGGACACAAATATAGTGCGAAGCCCCACGTCAATTTTTTTTAAAATTATTTCATGAAACTAGATGGTGGCCCGATTCTAACGCATCGGGTATTCTAGAATATGTATGCGGCAGACCCGGCGCAATCAGCAGAGCGGTGTTTAAATTTGGCGCCAAAATCGCTGACTGGTCGCGGCCAGCAACCGCGACCAATCAGCAAAGCGGTGTTGAGATTAGGCGACTATATCACTGATTGGTCACGGCCGGCGGTCCCGACTAATCAGCAGAGCGGGGTTTAAATTTTGCGCCAATAATGGTGATAGGTTTTGGTCGCGACCAATCAGCAAAGCGGTGTTTAAATTTGGCGCCAATAATGGTGATTGGTCACGACCTCGACCATTCAGCAGAGCGGTGTTTAAATTTGGTGGCAACAATGTTGATTAGTCGCGGCCGGCGGTCACGACCAATCAGCAGAGCGGTGTTTAAATTTGGCGTCAAAATCGCTGATTGGTCGCGGAAGGCAACTGTGACCAATCAGCAGAGCGGGGTTTAAATTTGGCGCCAATACTGCTGATTGGTCGCGGCCGGCGACCGCGGTCAATTAGCAGAGCGGTGTTTAAATTTGGCGCCAATAATGCTGATTAGTCGCGGCCGGCATCCGCGACCAATTAGCAGAGCGGGGTTTAAATTTGGCGCCAATCTCGCTGATTGGTCGCGGCTGGAGTCCGCGACCAATCAGCAGAGCGTTGTTTAAATTTGGCGCCAATCTCACTGATTGGTCGCGGACGCCAGACGCGTCCAATCAGCAGAGCGTTGTTTAAATTTGGCGCCAAGCTCGCTGATTGGTCGCGGCCGCTATTTAAATGCTGGCAGCGTCCGCGACCAATCAGCAGAGCGGTGTTTAACTTTAGCGCCAAGATCACTGATTGGTCGCGTGCGGAGAGCGCGACCAATCAGCTAATCGTATTGGTGAGGACCGGGGAGCGCCGCTGCCTGGTCGGATACTTCCGTTGCGAGAAGACGGGATTTTTAACACAAATGTCCGGACCTTTGTAACACCATGCGGATACTGTGGGGACATCAGCGGCTAGGGTGTGAAGGGAGGACCGGGGAGCTGCGCTGCGGGTCGGGATACTTCTGCTGCGAGCGCCCGCTCATGTCCTGGGTTCTCGCAGCGGAAGTTTCCGCACAGGTAGCGCCGCTGACATCCATGCGGCTAGGGTGTGAAGGGAGGACCGGGGAGCGGCGCTGACATCCAATTGGTCGCGGCCGCTATTTAAATGTGCGGCACAAATCGGTGATTGGTCGCCGTCTTGACCGCGACCAATCACTGATCTTGCCGCCAAAGTTAAACACTACTGTGCTCATTGGTCGCGGACGCTGCCCGCGACCAATCACAGATTTGTGCGCCAAATTTTAATATCGGCCGCGACCAATCACCGATTTTGGATCCACATTTAAACAACGCTGTGCTGATTGGTCGCGGCCGATATTTAAATGTGGCGCCCAAATCGGTGATTGGTCGCGGTCTTGGCGCGCGACCAATCACTGATCTTGCCGCCAAAGTTAAACACTACCATGCTGTGCGCCAAATTTAAATATCAGCCTCATGCACGTCACTGACAGGGTGGGAAAATTCTCACGCTGAAGCGCTGAGTGCAGGAGAATTTTCCCACGCTGTCAGTGACGTGCATGAGGTGAGCTGAGTTCATTGGACATGACCTCGGCTCATCTTTATGCCGTCACAGAGAGACACTGAGGAGCGGAAGCAAGCCTGCGCTTCTCAGTGTCTGCGGGATGACAGGCTGGATGGCAGCGTTCTGCTGCGGTCCAGCCTGTCATCTCGATGTAGCAGAGCTGGACCGGTCCTGGGAACCATGGAAAGGTAAGGATGATGTTGCTTTATTATTTTTCTTTTATTGCAGGGGATCGTTGGCTTCAACTGGAATGGGCGTGACGGTAAGTAGAGTTTAATTTAGAACAATAAAGAATTGTGTGTTTATTTCAATTAAAGGACTTTATTCTGGGTGTTTGTGTTTTCTTTTAACTTTGACTATGGGGTTAGTAATGGGGGTGTCTTATAGACGCCTCTCCATTACTAACCTGGGCTTGATGTCAGCTGGCATTATAAGCTGACATCAACCCCAGCCCTATTACCCCCTGCCACCGCACCAGGGCAGCGTGGAAGAGCGAGGCTAAGTGCCAGAATTGGCGCATCCTATGGATGCGCCATTTCTGGAGCAGCTGACGGCTGGTGTTTCTAGCCTGGGAGGGGGCCAATATTCATGGCACCCTTCCTGGGCTATTAATATCAGCCCCCAGCTGTCTGCCTAGCCTTTGCTAGCTATTAAAATAGGGGGGACCCCACGTCATTTTTTTGGGGGGGTCCCCCATTTTAATAGCTAGTAAAGGCTAGGTATTCAGCTGGGGGCTGATATTTGTAGCCTGGGAAGCTCCGTGGGTATTAACCCCTTCCCAGGCTTCAAACATCTGCCCCAGCCGTCTGCTTAACCTCCTCTAGAGCCTAAAATTATGGGGAACCCCACGCCAATTTTTTTTTAAATAAATGCTTTATTTTAACACTAAATGACAAGTACAGTAATCAATACTGTCACTGTACTTATTATATATGTGACTGACATGTTTCTATCTATCTAATCTATGTGTGAAGCTCTATTCTTTCTGTTATAAATTGTCGCTACCGCTGCTAAATTGCCGGCCGGCTTTTTTAAAGAGATGGTGCATGAAAACACTATTATTTTTTTAAATAAATCCTTTACACTAAATGACAAGTACAGTAACCAACACTGTCACTGTGCTTCTTATATGTGTGACTGACATGTTTCTATCTATCTAATCTATGTGTGAGGCTCTATTCCTTCTTGTCTAAATTGTCGGGTACCGGTGTATGCCGCTGCTGAATTGCCGGCCGGCTTTTTTAAAGAGAGCGTCTTCTGAGCAGTTTGTCAGCTTTTGGACACCTTTGAAGGTGTTTTCTATGTGTTTCTATGTGTTGTTTTTGCCTGCCATTGGTTTTAACGGTGTTCGACTGTGTTCTAAGGTGTTCGACGAACAGTTCCTCGAACATCCCGGTGTTCGACGAACCGAACCGAACCCGAACACTACGGGGGTGGCTCAACACTAATCACATTAAGTTTTGAGTTTAGTAAATGCATAAAATTGTATTTCAAATTATTTTAATGAGGAAAAAATTATAATTTAGCAGTTCAGTCACGTGGGTTAATCTAAGAATGTTTTGTAAATCGTTTAACTTGAGTAAAAATTACTTTCTGTATATATTCAAGTATAGGCCTACTTTTTCAGCACATTTTTTATGCTGAAAAAGCCCTCCTCAGCTTATACTTGGATATAGACTTATATATGCTTTTATATATCTACATATATATAATATATACTGGCTGTGAGGTGGGGGTTTTGGTGGCAGAGGAGCAGGCACAGGCAGTATCCGGCAGCTGCAGCTACCATGTATGCCCGCTGCTAAACAAAATTAATATTCACTATTCTCCACACTCATGGGAGTGGACAAGAGTGAACAGTAATTTTCTTTTATAGAGCACACTGTCAGGAGCGACGCAGCTTCTGCTTCCCCTCAGCTATGCTCTGTGCCCACTATTAGAGAGTATGATTATTAACTCTTCTCCACTCCCATGGAAGTGGAGAAGAGTGAATATTCTTTCTCTTTAGTAGGGTTCACACAGGAACACTGAGCCGCAGCAGGAGCTGCGCCACTGCTGACAGTGTGCACTATTAAAGAAAATGACTAACACTCTTCTCCACACCTATAGTCCCGGTGTGGAAAGGAGTGAATATCCCCGCAGCTCCCCTCAGCATCTGAGGGAGCATGGCAGTAATGTCATGTGCTGCTCAGTTGCTGAGGTGAGCTGCTGCAGGCAGAACAGGACGCAGCGCTAGAGCAGAGAGAAAGAAGGTGAGTAGGAGTGTTTATTTTTTTCATGTGTGCAGTGAATGGGGGGCCATGTATACCAGGATTGGGGGATGAGGGGGCCGTGCATACCAGGATTGGGGGATGAGGAGGCCATGCATACCAGGATCGGGGGATGAGGGGGCCCTGCATACCAGGATTGGGGATGAAGGGGCCATGCATATCAGGACTGAGGATGATGGGACCATCCATACCTGAATTGGGGATGATGGGGCCATGCATACCAAGATTGGAGATGATGGGGCCATGCATACCAGGATTGGGGATGAAGGGGCCATGCATATCAGGACAGAGGATGATGGGACCATCCATACCTGAATTGGGGATGATGGGGCCATGCATACCAAGATTGGAGATGATGGGGCCATGCATACCAGGATTGGGGATGAAGGGGCCATGCATACCAGGATTGGGGATGAGAGGGCCATGCATACCAGGATTGGGGATGATGGGGCCATGCATACCTGGATTGGGGAAATTTACCAGTAGCTTCTGCATTTCCCACTCTTGGCTTATACTCGATTCAATAAGTTTTCTCAGTTTTTTGTGGTAAAATTAGGTGCCTTGGCTTATATTCGGGCCGGCTTATACTCGAGTATATATGGTAATAAGGAATTAATTGTACTCAATTACTGAGTTCAGTGACCCTGCTGATGTAGATGGCATGAGCCGCTCAGTTCAGTGTTTGGATGCAGTGGTTATTTGTGCTGCAGCTGTAATGTCACGGCTGTGGCCAATAAACAGAGGCCAGAGCAGCAGCAGAGATCTGGTGCTTGATCCACAGTGGATTTATACAATTTAATTTTATTATTTTAACAGCTCACTGGCAAGTAGACGTCAAAATTCTACAAGTCGACAACCTCTTTATGGATTAATTACAACATCGGACATGGTAAGGAACTCAAGTGACAATTAAAAATTTAAAATATGACAGCTGCATACAGGCTCTGACTGAGGTGCCTAGGACCCACAAGTAGAATTGACTCTAGGGGCCCACATTAGCACTGTAAGCAAATAAGTGTTAGCCATTAGCTTCATTTGACCAGGTTCACAAAAGCATGCAAAAAATCGTCAAAGTATTCAGACCCCTTTAAATTTTTCACTCTTTGTTTCATTGTTTCATTGCAGCCATTTGATAAATTCAAAAAAGTTCATTTTTTTTCTCATTAAAGTACACTCTGCACCCCATCTTGACTAAAAATAACAGAATAGGAGAAACTTTTGCAAATTTATTAAAAAAGAAAAACTGAAATATCACTTAATCATAAGTATTCAGACCCTTTGCTCAGTATTGAGTAGAAGCACCCTTTTAAGCTAGTACAGCCATGAGTTTTCTTGGAAATGATGCAACAAGTTCTTCACACCTGGATTTGGAGATTCTCTGCCATTCTTCCTTGCAGATCCTCTTCAGCTCCGTCAGGTTGGATTGTGAACGTTGTTGGGCAGCCATTTTCAGGTCTCTCCAGAGATGCCCAATTTGGTTTAGGTCAAGGCTCTTCCTTGGCCAGTCAAGAATGGTCACAGAGTTGTTCTGAAGTCACTCCTTTGTTTAATTAGCTGTGTGCATAGGGTCATTGTCTTGTTTGAAGGTGAACCTTCGGCCAAGTCTGAGGTCCAGAGCACTCTGGAAGAGATTTTCATCCAGGATATCTCTGTACTTGGCCACATTCGGGTTTCCTTCTATTGCAACCAGCCCCTGCTGTCCCTGCAGCTGAAAAACACCCTCATAGCATGAAGCTGCCACTACCATGTTTCACTGTTGGGATTGTATTGGGCAGATGATGAGCAGTGCCTGGTTTTCTCCACACATACCGCTTAGAATTATCACAAAAAAGTTCTATCTTCGTCTCATAAGACCAGAGAATCTTATTTCTCATAGTCTGGGAGTCCTTCATGTTTTTTTTGAGCAAACGCTATGCAGGTTTTCATATGTCTTGCACTGGGCTCCAATGAAGGAGTAGAACCATCTCGAGGAGGATCATAAGGAAATGGACAGCATGTGACTTAAATATGAGTGTCTGAGCAAAAGGTCTGAATACTTATGACCATCTGATATTTCAGTTTTTCTTTTATAATAAATTTGCAAAAATTTCTACATTTCTTTTTTTGTTTTCAGTCAAGATGGGGTGCAGAGTGTACTTTAATAAGAAAAAAAATGAACTTTTTAGAATTTACCAAATGGCTTCAATGAAACAGAGTGAAAAATTTAAAGGGGTCTGAATACTTTCCGTACCCACTGTATTTTACATCTGAATTGTCATTCCTGTGCAATCTCGATGCCATCCATTTTCAAACATCCACGGGTAGTAAAATTTACAAGACCAAATGCAGTTTCCTATGCAAAATAATTGCACTGTATCCATAAAAATTGGATGCTATATTTGCTCAATTTTTTTAAGCACCCATAGACTTGAATGAACGAATCTCATCTGACAATTGGAAGAAAATATAACATAATGTGATGTACAAGTATGGTGATTTGCATTTAAAGACTTCTTTGGTGAAAACAAGTTATCATCTATTCACAGGATAAGTGATAACTTCTCGATTGGTGGTGCCCTGACTGCTGGGCCGCACACCGATTAAAAGAGCATGTGCCATACACCGATTAAAAAAGAGCATGTGCCGCACACCGATTAAAAGAGCACAAAACTTTCATCTGCTTTTCAAAATGAAAAGCTAGGTAAGATGTCTGACCAACTCTCTCTTCATTCTCTATGGGGTTCGAAAAAAGCAAAGGGCAGCGCTCAGCAGCCACATTGGAAATGAATGGAGTGGTAGTCAAACATGTTCTTCTATTCTATGAGGATAAATGTTCCACATTCTGTCGATCGGTGCAGATCCCACAGACCAATAATTTATCAGTTATCCTTGTTTTCACAAGCGAACGCCTTTTAGTGCATCTTTGTCACCGTGCAATAGTATATCACAGGATGAAGAGGATTTAAACTTTCAAGTATTTAATCTCTAATGAAAATAAAGAATCATAACCTGATTAATATCCCAGAAAACTGGCTATCTCCATATAAACATTGATATCATATAGTTCGGCCCGCATAAAATCTAAAATATGATTAGAGACCAAACTGATTCAGCAAACTTAAGAATGACAAAATTTTATTAATGATGAGTACACATACAAACATAAAAATGATAAAAAAAGAACCTCCAAACTGTGAGGGACACTGAGTTACATCTGACCTGAGGTGTATGTTCACATAAATGATATACGGAAAATATATATTCTTGTACCGTGTTAGCCAGTAGATAGAAAAATATTTAGATTTGAGAGTCCTCAGTGGTTGATAGCTTTTAATGGCTAACTGAAAAGATGGTAACAAATTGCAAGCTTTCGAGACTACGCAGGTCTATTCATAACAGTAACAGTTGATATGGCAACTGTTCCCCGTAACACCAACACGATGGACGTTGCCAGTACAACTGTTAGGTGTAGTTGTTTTTTACTCTGCCAATAACCCCAAAAAGGCCATTTGCACCACCTGCCAGGCCAGCATCAGCAGGGGTAGCAAAATTACCAGTCTGACCACCACCAGCATGATCAGGCACATGCAGCAAAGCACCCGACTTTGTGGGCCAAACCCCAGGGTCCAGGAACAGTGTCTGCGGGAGACACACTGCTTCTTCCGCTGTTCTGCATGCAAGCCAATCCCCTGTCCATAGTGGATGCGAAAATGCCTCCTGCCCTACACCTGTTGTTGCATACTCTCAACTAGCACCATGAACAAGCACATCCTTGTCCCAGAGCAGCGATCAGTTGTCCATACCCCAGTCCTTGGAACGCAAGCTCAATTACTCAGCCAACGCCCCACAGGCCACACCACTAATTTCACACATTTCGCGACTGTTTGCGCTCAAAATGTTTTCATTTAGGCTCGTGGAGACAGAAGCTTTCCGCAACCTGATGGCGGCAGCCGTCCCTCAGTACTCGGTCCCCAGCCGACACTATTTCTCCAGGTTTGCCCTCCCTGCATTATGCAAGCACGTGTTCCACAACATTAGCCATGCCCTCAACAATGCAGTTACAGGGAAAGTCCACCTAACCATGGACACGTGGACAAGTGCTTGTGGGCAGGGACCGCACATCTCACTGACGGCACACTGGGTTAACATAGTGGAAGCCGGGACCCAGTCGGACCTTGGGACGGAACACATCCGTCCGACGCAGAGGATTGCTGGCCCTTGATCAATCAGGGTTGCCTGTACAGTTACAGCTCCTGCATCTCATCCTCCTCAGCCTCCTCCTCCATTTCAGCATCCATATCTGAAATGACCACATCAGTCAAAGGCTGGAAGCACTGCAGCACTGCCTCGGCCAAGCGGCAACAGGCTGTGCTGAAGCTAATATGCTTAGGTGACAAATGCTGAAGAGTTGTGGACAGCTCAGAAAGAGCAGGCAGATCTGTGGCTTATGACGCGCCCCCTGGGCCAGTGTTGTTTGGGGGATACCCGGAGCCGGATCAGATGGGGGTTGTAGTCTCCGAGTGGCGGTGACCCGGTCCGTGCCCAGGGTGTCAAGCTCAGTGTGTGGCAGTCCTACAGATGTTGCTGGATGTTCTTTAGTGTCGACTACGCCACCCGTTGATTTGCGGTCAATACGGCCGCCGCTGCAGCAGGGTCCGCTGAGGCTGGTGGTGTGTGTGCAGCTTCTGGTAGTATAACCCCCAACGGGAGGGGTATAGCCTCAGGGGGTCAGTTGTAGAGGGTGGTGGTTGTGGTGGTGCAGTGAGGATGGTATTAAGACTCAGAGTCGGGCTGTGCAGTTCAGGGTGTTTACTTACTGCTGTTGTTCTGGTCACTCCGGCCTTGAGTGACCGCCCGAGCCGTGCTGCGTCCACCAGGTCCTGGACTCGGCCAACCCCCAGGTAATTCTGGAGCGTGATCCTGAGCTCCCTTTCTGACGTTCCTTTTCTCTGGCCTTCCCCACCAGGGATCCACCTATGTCCGGCTCCCTCGGGTCTCTTGGTGGGTACACCTCTTCTGGGTTCCCTGACCCTATGCTTGGTCTGCCTTCCTGGTGGATTTAGTGGGAGGTCGTGGCAGATCCTGCCCACAACCTCCGGTCTCTGGCTGAGGATTAGTGCCCTCCACCAGCTTGGGATCCGGTACCCTTGTGCCAACCCTTCACCCTGTTGCTTGTATTTGGGCTCTTGGGGTTCCCTCTTCTTCCCCTCTGGGTCCTTCTGACTCCTCTCTCTCTTCCTTCAGGACTGCTTGACCCTCTACAACAGACTGACTAGTAGCTGTCTGCCTGTCTGACCCTGATCTAAGATGGTTCCCACCTTATATACTCCCTCTATGTGTGAGCTCAGGTGACCAGCACCCAATGAGCTCTTAGCATTACCCAGACTGCTCCCCCTATCTGCCCCTACACTACTGGGATGTTCCACCCCCCTCCCACTCCAGCCAGGGACAGACACTATCGTACCTGCACATATATTGGTGGGAGTACCGTCGATCTGTCCCCCTGAAATGGGATGTATGTAGTGTATGCAGCTATCTGAGCTCAGTTCCACACTCCATCCTTACCCGGGAGTGGAATACCACACCTCTGGCTTGAGGTGTAATACCCCTGTAGCAGCCGAGTCCTCAGGGTGCTACATTCCCCCCTGGTAAATCACAGCACGTCCTCGGGCTGTAAGAGAATAAACATCCAAAACATACAAATTTTTTTCATAAACATATAAAACAATATATATATCAGCATAAACTTTTTATAAATAACATTCTTGTTCCTCCGGCCACGGTGCAACTTGTGACCGGGTAAAGTGCGACAGTCTCTTCAAGAAAAACAACAGTTTCCTATAAAACCGGTAGGGGGCGCCTTAGAAAGCGCAACTATATACAGGGGGAAAGTATGGCCGCTCTCAGTCCTCGGCCAGGTATAAGGAAGGAATGACCGCTCTCAGTCCTCGGTCAGTTGGATTAAGGGACACACAGGTTAACAGTTTACACTTGTCCCAACGGGGACATATTTAAAGCAGCAACAGTTCACTGTACCCCGACAGGTAACTATTTACAGTCTCTTTACCGTACTTTAACGACGGCGTCCTCCTGCTCCTTCTTTATCTTCAGACCCGTCCGGGTCCTCTTGCTCCTCCTCACACCGCAGCTCCTCCTCCGTCAGGCGATGCACATGGAGGGCGTAGGGTCCTTTGGCACATTTGTGCCGGGTGAACGTGACCTCGTCCCCTACGTACAGGTCACGACCTCTGTGTCCCTCCGGCAGATGGCTCTCTACATCTCTGCGGGTTACAAAGACGTCGCCGGGGGTATGATGGTCTCTTATGAAGCCCCACCCATGCTGCAGGTTGAATTTAATCACAGTCCCGGTGGTACGGGGACCATGAGCTGCACGGGGGTTCCTCCTGGTCCGGCTCTTCTGCCCTGCGCTCTGTTCTTGCAGCCGCTGCTCTCGGATCCGCCTCTCTTTCCGTTCTTGCTCAAAGGCTGCCAACTGCTGGCGGCAGCACTCCACTCGCTCTGCTGCAGCTGCCCGCGTTTCTTGAGTGAACCCCATGAGGTCTCCTCCGGTGGGGTCCCACTCGAATTGTGCTTCTTCTAGCGGGAGCGGGGTTCTCCTGACGGGCTTCGGAACCGGAATCAGGGGCTCGCACAGGGGCCTTGCTCTTTGGAGTTCCAGTTGGTAGTACTCCTGGGGCCATACAAAGGGCTGCCCATCCGGGCACGTGTGCTGGGCAAATAGATCTTCGCCCAGGTGCGGCACTCGAGATGTTGAGGGCGCGTTGATGGTAGCGGCGCCCGGGTTGACCAGGCCTTGCGACCAGGCTTGGGGCACCGTAAAGGTAAAGGGCACCGTAAGGACGGCGGTGCCCGGGGGTACTAGGCCATGCGACCAGGCCGGTGGCTCCGCGGAGGTAGGGGGCGCTGTTGGAATTGCGGCGCCCGGAGGTACTAGACCTTGCGACCAGGCCGATGGTATTTCCTGTTTGGTCGCGCTCAGGGTCGAGGCGTGTGACGTCACAGGGGTCGCGGCCGCGGCCTCTGTTTGAGGCCTAGTCTGGCACGGTGACGATGCAGCGACGGGCACGGCAGGGGGAATTTCGGGCTCTGCGACGGGGAGCTGGGACAGGTACATGGTTTCTCGGCTCGGGGTAGAGACGTCCCCTTTACCTGCCTCCGTCCGTTCAGCTCCCTCCTCGGCGCCGTCTCCGGCCTTCACTCCTCCTGCACCATCCTCAGAGGCGGTCTGTCTCCTCGTCTCGGGTGGCGTGCTCCGCTGACGGGTTCCGGTCTGCTGGGCCATCTCACGGCTCCACTCCGCCAGCGTGTCTTGCTTCACCTGGGCCATCCTCCGTGCGAGGCCCTCCAGCGCGGTCTGTGCACACTCCCGGTCTCGGGGGAGCTGTGCTAGGATCTCCACTAAGCCTAGTGGGGTTGTTGCTTGCAACAGGCTCCTGACCACTGGGTCGGTGCTGCCTGCCTCTCCCTCCATCTCCGGGTACGACTTCTCCGGAGTCCTCTCCAGACTTCTTGTCTCCGGGTGCGCTCTCTCCAGACTCCTCCAGGCTGCACCCATCTTCTCTCTTTTGTTCTGTCTCCGCCCACATTGAAGGTGGTCCCGGGGCAACTTTGTGATTGTCAGTTCCAGGGGCAGTTCTCTCACGCTGATGGACATCTCTAGCATCACAGTCTCTGTTGGTGGGGGCGGTTTCCGCTTTTGGTGCCATTCCTTGACCTGGCCCACGATGGGAGGTGACCTCTTGCCACCCTCTGGCACGCCCATAATGGCGTCCGCTCTTCCAAGGCGGGAAATCTTCTGGAAATGGCGGGAATCGTCTCCCAGTGGCGGGAAACTCCGTGGATGGCGGGAAAAAGCTGCAGATGGCGGGCAACCGGCGGGAAACGATCCGTGATGGCGTCCCATGGCGGGGACCCTCTGGAACCGGCGGGAGACTTCTTCTTGAGGTAAATTTGAACTTTTATTCAGGCACGAAGTACCCGGTGGTTGCGGGCACGAAATCCTGCCGACTACGCCAAAGTTGACGCGCCCCCTGGGCCAGTGTTGTTTGGGGGATACCCGGAGCCGGATCAGATGGGGGTTGTAGTATCCGAGTGGCGGTGACCCGGTCCGTGCCCAGGGTGTCAAGCTCAGTGTGTGGCAGTCCTACAGATGTTGCTGGATGTTCTTTAGTGTCGACTACGCCACCCGTTGATTTGCGGTCAATACGGCCGCCGCTGCAGCAGGGTCCGCTGAGGCTGGTGGTGTGTGTGCAGCTTCTGGTAGTATAACCCCCAACGGGAGGGGTATAGCCTCAGGGCGTCAGTTGTAGAGGGTGGTGGTTGTGGTGGTGCAGTGAGGATGGTATTAAGACTCAGAGTCGGGCTGTGCAGTTCAGGGTGTTTACTTACTGCTGTTGTTCTGGTCACTCCGGCCTTGAGTGACCGCCCGAGCCGTGCTGCGTCCACCAGGTCCTGGACTCGGCCAACCCCCAGGTAATTCTGGAGCGTGATCCTGAGCTCCCTTTCTGACGTTCCTTTTCTCTGGCCTTCCCCACCAGGGATCCACCTATGTCCGGCTCCCTCGGGTCTCTTGGTGGGTACACCTCTTCTGGGTTCCCTGACCCTATGCTTGGTCTGCCTTCCTGGTGGATTTAGTGGGGGGTCGTGGCAGATCCTGCCCACAACCTCCGGTCTCTGGCTGAGGATTAGTGCCCTCCACCAGCTTGGGATCCGGTACCCTTGTGCCAACCCTTCACCCTGTTGCTTGTATTTGGGCTCTTGGGGTTCCCTCTTCTTCCCCTCTGGGTCCTTCTGACTCCTCTCTCTCTTCCTTCAGGACTGCTTGACCCTCTACAACAGACTGACTAGTAGCTGTCTGCCTGTCTGACCCTGATCTAAGATGGTTCCCACCTTATATACTCCCTCTATGTGTGAGCTCAGGTGACCAGCACCAATGAGCTCTTAGCATTACCCAGACTGCTCCCCCTATCTGCCCCTACACTACTGGGATGTTCCACCCCCCTCCCACTCCAGCCAGGGACAGACACTATCGTACCTGCACATATATTTGTGGGAGTACCGTCGATCTGTCCCCCGGAAATGGGATGTATGTAGTGTATGCAGCTATCTGAGCTCAGTTCCACACTCCATCCTTACCCGGGAGTGGAATACCACACCTCTGGCTTGAGGTGTAATACCCCTGTAGCAGCCGAGTCCTCAGGGTGCTGCACTTACACCACTGAATCTACAGCCAGTCATGGTCGTGTGTGACAATGGCCGGAACCTGGTGGCGGCTCTGCGTCGATGCGAGCATACACATGTACCATGCCTGGCCCATGTGCTTAACCTCGCGGTTCAGCGGTTTCTCAAAAGCTACCTGGCGCTGCCGGATCTGCTTGTCAAAGAACGCTGAATGTGTGCCCATTTTAGAAAGTCAGCTACAGCTTCCGCTGCCCTTGCCGTGCTTCAACAGCGTTTGAAGCTTCCGGCTCACCGACTGGTGTGTGATGCCCCACGCATTGGAACTCTACACTGCAGATGTTCGGAAGGATTTGTGACCAGAAGAGGGCAGTTGTTGACTACCAGCATCAACAAGGCCGTAGGTTTTCAGTTCAGACTCCACACATAAGACCTCAGAAGTGGACATGGATGTCAGACATCTGTACCACCCTCCAAACCTTTGAGGACTCCACCAAGATGATGAGCGGTGATGGCGTCATATTTAGCATCACCATCCCTCTTCTCTGTCTTCTGAAATGTTCTCAGCTCACAATCAAAGAGGATGCATTGCAGGCGGAGCACAATGAGATTGAACAAGGAATCATACAGGGTGATTACACACAGCCCAGCCTCATCTCATCCCAATGTGGATTGGGTGACAATGAGGGAGAGGAGGAGGAGGAAGAACAGGAGCTAGTTTCATGCGCTATACAGTACTACCTTCACAACTGTCATACCGTCTGTTCAGCGTGGATGGCCTGAGGACAGGGAGGAGGAGAGCATGGTCAGTCGTCTTCTTGGCGAAGACACGGAAGTCTTGCCTGTTAGCAGTCTGGCACGCGGAAAGCGTAACGCTGTCTTTCCCATGACCCTCGCGTTCTCAAAATTTTGGGTGACAGTCATTATTGGTTGGTGATACTTCTAGACCCACGTGACGCGCCCCCTGGGCCAGTGCTGTAGTGCGGCGCGCGGGGGATACCCGGAGCCGGATCCGAAGGGGGTAGTAGTCTTCGTGTGGCGGTGACCCGGTCCGTGCCCAGGGTGGTCAAACTAAGTGGCAGTTATTGGTATGATGGTATTAGTGTCCGACTACGCCACCCGTTGATTTGCGGTCACAAGGCCGCCACTGCAAAACAGTCCGCTGAGGCCGATGGTATATATGTGCAGCTATGGTGGTATAACCCCCAACGGGAGAGGTATAGCCTCAGGGCAGCTGGTGCGGGTGAAGGGAGTGATAGTAAGAGCGTCCCGGTACCTATGGTGCTGGTGGTGCGATGGAACACAGAGACTGATTGCAGTTTTCAATGCTTTACTCACAGTTGTTATTAACGTCAGTCCTGCAGGTGATGACGACCCGAGCCATGCTGCGTCCACCAGGTACGGGGCTCGACCAACCCCCAGGCAATTCCAGAGTGTGACCTTGAACTCCTTTCCCCGTTCCTTTCTCTGGCCGTCCCCACTAGGGACCCACCCATGTCCAGCTTCCTCGGGCCTTCTGGTGGCAAAACCTTTCTCCGGTCTCCCTGACCCTATGTGGCATGCCTTCGTGGTGAGTGTAGTGAGTGGTCGCGCCAAGACGTGGCCACGTCCTCCGGTTCTAAGTGGCCTCCACCAGTTTGGGATCCGGTACCCTGATCTGCCAACCCTTCACCCGCTGACTCCTAGCGTGTTCGGGTTCCTTCTTGCTTCATGTCTCTGGGCCTTTTCTTATGTTTCATTCTTTCCTTGCTTCTTGTTCCTTTCTTCTTCACTCTTGCTCCCTCCAGGGGCAGCACCCAGACAGGGCTGCTGCTCCCTGTCACTCCTCTTCTCACTCTTCTTCTGTCTGACTGAACTGAACTCACTCCTAAGATGGTGCCCACCTTTTATACTCCCTCTGACACCCGAGCCCAGGTGATTAGCAACCAATGGGCTCCTTCCTATGCCCAGAAACCCGCCCCTATCTGCTCCTACACCACTGGGTTTTCCTCCCCCTCCCCACTCCAGCCAGGAACAGAAGCTGTCGTACCTGCACATCTTTCTAGTGGGAGTACCGTCGGTCTGTTCCTCGGAAATGGGGTGTGTGTGGTGCATGCAGCTAACTGAGTTCTAGTCCACACTCCATCCTTACCCGGGAGTGGAATACCACACCTCTGGTTCGAGGTGCAATACCCCTGTAGCAGCCGAGCCCTCGGGGTGCTACACACGCTACAAGGAGAACTTTATATCTCTTATTCCTGAGGCGGATAGGTCGTCAAAAATGGGCCAGTACCAGAAGGCCCTTGTTGCGGAACTATTAAAAAAATTCCAATCTGAAAACACTGGTGGCAGAGGTCACAGTTCGTTGGATAACCAAGGAGTACAGCCGAGAGAGAAACTACTCCAATCCAGCAGAGGCAGGGGAACACTGTCAAATTTCTAGGAGAGTTTTCTCAGCCTCTTCTATCGCACAGGCTCTGAGGCGCGGGGTACTCTCACAAGTAGTGCAAAGTTTGGGAAGATGCTGAGGGAGTACCTTGCCGACCATACCAAGGTTTTCCGTGATATCTCTGTGCCTTATAATTATTGGGTATCCAAGCTTGACATGTGGAATGAACTGGCTCTCTACACCTTGGAGGTCCTGGTCTGCCCTGCCACTATCGTTTTATCAGAGCGGGTTTTTAGTGACGCTGGTGGAATTATAACTGATAAGTGCGTCCGCCTGTCAACTGAAAATGCTCACAGGCTAACTCTTATAAAAATGAATAAGGGCTGGATTGGGCCAGACTTCTCAACACCACCGAATGATAGCAGCGTAACATAAACTCAAATCCAGTATCTTTTTTTCAGAGGTCTATTCCCATGCACCTTTTCACATCCACACATGGTTATACGCTTCCTGATTTTGGCTATTTGCTCTTTTCCTCCTCCTTCTCCTCATCCTCATCCTCCACCACCATATCACCAGGGTGACTGTGGTCCGTGATGCAACACCCACATAATTTTTTTGAAAGGTGTTTATGATGCCCGTAAAAAAAATTTTTATACAGTATGTTCATGTATACCCCCCATACTCCCCAGCGGTAAATGTTTGTCAGCCCATACACTTAGTGCATGGGCATTACAAGTATAGGAGATCCGCTCCTTTCTTAATGGGAACTTTTTGTATGAGGCCCTCCTCCACGTCTTTTCCTAGGTGCATTGGAGTGCCTCCCAATTTTTGGCATACTTTTCATTCACTACATAGGCCAACACTATGGGAGACCCATTTCCTAATATTGGGAACATTTTTTCATGAGGCCCTCTACGTCTCTTCCAAGGGGCATTGGAGTGCCTCCCAATTGTTGCCAGCCCTTGCATTCACTGCATAGGCCAACACTATGGGAGACCCACTTCCTAATAATGGGACCATTGTTTTCAGGAGGCCATCTGAATTCCACATCTCTTCCAAGGGGCATTGAAGTGCCTCCAAATTTTTGGCAACCCTTACATTCACTGCAAAGGCAAACACAATGGGAGACCCACTTCCTAATAATGGGAACATTTTTTTTCAGGAGGCCCTCTGAATACTGCATACTCAATAACAGTATAGAAGACCCAATTTTTAGTAATGGGAGCAACAAAGCATAGCCGGCTGATGGCTCTCTAAGAATACCGAGGGCCAACTGCTAGCATTTTCAGAATAGTAAAGGCCGCCTGATGGCTTTGTGACTTTCAGAGTCGCTCCTTCATAAATGAAACAGGATGTATCAGATCATATCTCACACACCACATGGCCAGGTAAGGTTGTAAAATATTAAAATGACATTTCCCGGTGAATGCATTTGTCACGGATGAAAGCAATGCAATAGTGCAAAAATGCTACGTGTGAACATAGCCCAAGGTGTGGGGGAGTATTTTTGTTTTTTGTTATTTATTTTGCCTTACATACAAGTCATTACCCTGGAAAGGATATTCCTTAACATATTTCCCAGGGAAATCCATTTTGGTTTAGTTTTTGTATGTTTTATTGAGAGTCCGTAAAAGTGGCGTAATACCTCTGACAACGTTGTTGACAGCAGTGACCTGGGAGTCAGAAATGCTTCCAGGGGTCTTCCCCATGCTGTTCCCATGTCATTTGAGCACTATTCCCATAGATTTGGGCAATTTTAAAGCCTCTGCAGACCGCCGGGGGAGCCACCTGAAAAAAACTCGAGTTTCCCATAGACTTACATTGGGCTCGTACTCGGGTCGAGCATCTGAGCATCCCAATTTACTCGACCCGAGCATCCAGCTCCCAAGCATTTTAGTGCTTGCCCAATCACTATTTGCAACGTTTCGGTCATGTAGGGCCTTTGATAAGCGAAAAAAAGTGTATTGTCAAATAACACAAGACAGGAAGTATTTATAGTGAATAAGTCTTGAAACAATCCCCTTAGCTTAACTCTATTGGTCCAACTTCTCTATGGTGCAACTTGAAGAGTTCTTTGTGTATGACAGCCATTTCTTACAGCATTGCTGTGGGCTCTGTGATACATAGACAACATCTTTACCGTTTGGTCTGGAGATGAGGTGCCCTTGCATACCTTTCTGGAGCAACTCAACAATAGACATAATACTATGTAAAAACACAAGAACAACTGAGTATATAGCATATAAAAAGAACCTTTATTCATAGAAATAAAAGTGTACAAAGTAATCACACTAATGGATGAATAAATACAAGGGGAACAGTACAAAACGACAGGGGCATATAGCAGCTAGTCATGGTAATACAAGACCAAAAAATATGAGGGAGAAAAAAATAAAAGGAAGAAAAAGAGGAGGAGCAATCCAAGAAACCATGTGCCCACAGTGGCAAGGGAGGGAATGCATCTATGACTGGGTCTCAAATATTGAGTAGTAATGGACATGTGTCCCATTATTCCCCAAAATGGGGGCAAAGTGAATAGAGACCATAGTCCATGATGCACTAACCCATCTGAACCATAAGGGGACACTAGATAAAATAGTGTGAAGTGGAATCAAAAAAGAAGAAAGAAGGGAAAAGAAAGGAAAAAAGGGCAGCCCAAAAGCAGCATATGCATAAATAAGCAACAAGGGGGAGGCATCTAAAGAGAAAAAACATACATAAGATGACAATAGATGTAAGTCCCATTATTGGCCCAGGTGAGAGCAGAGTGAACACGGGCCATAATATGAAGATGCACTCACCAATCAAAGCCGCTAGAGACCACTGGGAAAGGAGTCAAGGGGTCGGAAGCCACAGCAGGGGCAGCCCGAGATGAGACCAAACGAGCCTCGACGCACGTTTCGCAGAGAAGCTTTATCAAGAGGCATGACACTGGAAGCACCAGCGTCTTTTTAAATATCCCCCCAAAAAGGAGGAGTCACCAATGAGCATTCAGACCGGAAGAAAATGGCCGCCAACCGGAAGGCGTAAGCGGCGCATGCGCGGGGATCGTCAGATCGTCCCGCCCCCAGAACGCCCGTCAAGGCGTCGGCGCGAACCCGGAAGTACTACTGGGAGTATCCGGGGTAGCGCCGATACCATGGAGACGGACGCCTGGGAAGCCAGGACGACGAGTAGCCACGAGCATGCGCACCGCCAGGTGAGGAGCCCAGATGTATAAACCAGGATATCAATATTCACATATCCACAATGACATCCACATCAGTTATGACCGATGTCATACAGAGTGTATATACATAAATACATAAGTGCATATACAGATAAATAGTATGCAACATACATGAAAAAAAAAAAAAAAAAAAAATTAAATTATATAAGGTTGTCCATGGCATAAGGATAATCTGAGAATAATATCCAGAGGTATCAAGGGTCCGTCCATTTCCTTAGCTCCAATTTATTAGCCCGCAGGAGGGGGGATATCGCAGGAAGTGGGCTTCGCAGTAAATGTAAGATCCACAGAAAAAAGAACTATATGTACATAAAAGGAAAAATAAGAAAAAGTAAGAAACAATGAAAAAAATTACAACATAGAATAAAGACGAAAAAAGGGGGGGGATAAGGGGAGCTCACAACCATAGGGACATATATGCAAAAGGGGCCACGGGAGGGCATATAGACATAGGCATAATCAGGAAAACAAAATAAGATGTGTTCCTGCATATTATTCAAAAAGAAGATATAAAAGTTATCGCTCGGAGCGAGGCACAGGACACGAACACCGGATAGTGATTACAAAAAGGGTGAGAAGCCAAGATTTTCATTCAGACCCCGCGGCGCCAGGGTATTAAGGGTGATGATCCATCTCGCCTCCTTCTGGGCGAGGAGGCGTTTGGCATCACCACCCCGGGAGCCAAGACATACCTTATCAATCCCCCGTACTCTAAGTGATCGGGGGTCACAGTTGTGAACGGCCTTAAAATGCCGAGGCAATGTCTTCAGCTCACGGGGGTCCGTGGCAGTGCGGGCAGCGCCAATGTCCCGGACGTGTTCTCGAACTCTGATTCGAAGCTCCCTACTAGTTAGTCCAATATAAATCAACTGGCAATCACATGTGGCAAAATAAACCACATGTGTAGTACCACACGATATGTAATGACGGATGTCAAAATGCCGGGAGCCATCAGAGTTGGAGAAGGACGTACAACGTAGGACATTGGCGCATGCAACGCAATGTCCACAAGGAAAGGAACCAACCGTGGGGCCGCGGGATCCAAAGAAATTAGGGCGCGGGGGGACGTAGTGGCTGGAAACCAGAACGTCCCCTAGCGTCCTAGAACGTCGTGGCGTCATCAGAGGAAAAGTACCAAGACAGTCCCGGAGGGAGGGCTCCGTGTGAAGTATACACCAATGTCGAGAGAGGATCCGCCGCATAGCTCCCCACTCGTGATTGAATGTGGATATGTAGCGGATCCTCTCAGATGTCACATGTCTAGGCACCGGGAGGGGATGGAGAAGATGGTCCCTGGATGTATTACGGGCCCTCTTATAGCCACGGCCGATACATCGATTGCTATAACCACGTTGTTTAAAGCGATCAGCAAGATCTGCGGCCTGTCTTTCAAAATAAGAGTTGGTTGAGCAGATGCGCCTCATCCTGAGGAACTGACCGACCGGGACAGCTCTAATAGTAGAGCCATCATGAGCCGAAGAGGCATGTATCAGGGAGTTTGTAGCTGTAGGCTTCCTATACACATCAGTCTGGACACGACCATCCGGATCCACCACAAGGGTGATATCCAGAAAGTCGATCCTAGTAGAGTGACATGTATAGGTAAGTCTAATAGAATACATATTAGAGTTCAATCTTGTCATAAAGTCATCGAGCTCCTCCACCGTCCCAAGCCAAAAGAACAGAATGTCATCTATATATCTCATCCATGACACGACCTGGTCTGCGCCCCGCACTGCCCCATCACCAAAAATCTCCCTCTCCCAGGAAGCCAGGAAGAGGTTGGCATATGAGGGAGCGCAGGCCGCACCCATGGCCGTGCCACGTCTCTGGAGATATATCGTGTCATTAAAAAGAAAATAGTTATGGCAAAGGACGAAGTGGAGGAGCTCAAGGATAAACTCCCTAGAAGGTTGGTCCAGGTCGGAGCCCCCCAGGAAGAGGCGCACCGCGGACAGGCCCAGATCGTGACTGATGCAAGTGTACAGACTCTCGACGTCGGCCGTGACCATAAGGGTACCATCGGTGACAAGGGCGCCATCAACCCGGGTGAGGACGTCCGTCGTGTCCTTGACATAAGAAGGAAGAGTACTCACAAGTGAGCGAAGATGATGATCAATATATTGGCAGATGGGGCCACACAGCCCATCAATTCCTGACACGATCGGACGTCCCGGTGGGTTGAGGGCGTCCTTGTGAATTTTGGGCAGAAGATAGAAGGTCGCTGTCCTAGGGAAGCGGACCGTTAGTGCCTCCACCGTGCGTTTATCGATGATACCAATATCACAGGCCCGTCCAAGGATACCCTGAAGTGTGGCAGAGAAGGAGGCCGTGGGGTTATAAGCCAACTTAGCGTAAGTATGGGCGTCCCTTAATTGACGCCGTGCCTCCTTCTCATACATGGAGCAGGGCCAAAGGACAATGTTCCCTCCCTTATAAGCCGGTTTGATAACAATATCCGACAGAGATCGTAATTGATGAAGTGCAGTGCGCTGGTGAAACGTGAGGTTGTCACGGCGTCTCCACGTAGGGAGACGCCGTAGCTCCTCAGTCACCAGGCGAACAAAGATCTCAATTGCCGGACTTAGGGACAGGGGAGGGAACTTCGTTGATCTAGGATATCGACATTGTAATCGTGTACCTAAATTGGATGGCTCCTCCTGCTCCAAAAGTAGATCCTCAAGGCTGCGTAGGGCCTCCCTCTCTGTCACAGTCAGGGAAGCTCCCTCACCAGGTGCTCTAGAATGTAATTTGTGTAAGATTAATTTCCGGGCAAACAGGTGGAGGTCCTTGAGGGCAGTGAAGAAGTCAAAAGCATTAGTGGGTGAGAAGGAAAGGCCCAAACTCAGGACCTCCATCTGTGCCCGAGACAAAACATGTGACGATAGATTAATGACACGGAGCCCTCCCCCAGACTCACTAACCTGGTAAGGTGTAGTAGGTTTCCTCCTATTGAAGGGTCGCGTATTGATCCTTGAAGTATGCTGGGCCTCAGAGGCTCGTCGAGTTGTTAGACTATCAGAAGACGGCTGTTCATTTATAGAAGCCGTTGAGGCTAATGAGGAGGACCTGGAGCGCGAGAGACGGCCATTATACGATCTACCTCGAGATCTGTCTAAAGCCATCCGCCACCTATATACACTCTTGGATTGTTTATCCTGTATATCACGTTGTAATTTATTGAGTTTATTGGCGTGAATATCTTTGACCCATCTCTGGCACTCCAGGTCCATCTCATCATCCAGCTGTTTCAATTTGATAGGATCAAGTTCTTTTTTAATTTGCGTTTGAATTGACTCTATCTCCTTTTCCATTGTAACAAGAGATGAGTCATTCAGATCCTTCAACAGGCTCAGAAAGCCAAGGGAGCACGTGTTAGCTAGATCCTCCCATTTATCTTTAAAGATCTCGTCCTCAATAGGAAAAGAGGGGAAGATCTGCACCCGCAAACCACGTGGGATCAGGGCCCTCTCAATATATTTATTTAGGAAGGCCCTGTTCCACCAGGTGCGTGTCCTGCGCCTCAGGAGTGATTTGAGTTTAGCAATGCTGTCCCGTAGCCCCTGCTGCATCGTCAAGCCCCCTGCCGCTTGATCTGCACCGTCACCCGATATTTCATTAAGTTGAGCGAGCCAGGTATCGTCCCGCGCTCGAAAGTCCATAATACTATGTAAACTTTACTGTGGCTTACTCTAGACTGGAATTGAGTTTTTTAGATATATGGTATATGTCTAAACATTAATATTATCACCAATGACATTATACACTGGAGCTCTGAAGAAATTACATAGTCTATTGTGAAAGTGTACAAGTAATACAGTGATCACTAATGACAGTTAAACACGGGACTACTGTAGACAACATATAGTGTACAAGTAACACACTAATCACTGGTGTCATTATACAAAGGACCTCTATTGATAGTATATAGTGTTAGTGTACAGGTAAATCCAGTGACTTACCAGTCTCTTCTTTAATTGAAGTAATACATCTTTGCTTTTCTTCTTCATTTGGTGCAAGTCACTATGACTTCTTTCATCGACCACCCGATTCTGCAAAATGAAACACATAGACATCCATGACTGATCACTTCTGGAGTACATTCCCCACTCTTTACTCCACTTTTACACTGCACTAACTGAAGAAGAAAAGTTACATAATGCCACCCACTATGATGCCCTGCACAGTAACAGTATCCTCCAAAATAAAATATTTTACGCTAGTGATGTCCCCCTTTGTGACCTTATCACAGTAAAATAATTCCCTTTCACGTGTGGCCCTCATGCAATAATAAATCAAATGTACCTTTTCTTTGTTGTGTACAATAGTAAATAGTAATGTCCATCTTTATGCTCAAATAAAACAATGTGCACCTCTCAGTTGGAACATTGAAAATTGTGGCCCCATGAACTAATAATGTATGAGATCACAAAGGGGGCTTTGCTAATGTAGGGGCCACCATGTAGTTAAATGTCTATTGTCTTTGACCCCCATTTAGTATACTGTCCCCACTTTTGTCCCTCATTTCATAATGTACTCCTCTTTGATGTCCAGTTTTCAACTGAATGTGCATCTGAGAACACGCATCTGGCTGAAACTAGTACAGGCCGGTCTTACTTTGCCTGTTACACCATATGTGACTGCAATTGTTATTTACCAGTTCAGGGGCCCACCGGGGAATTACCCAGCCATACAGTAGGCTAGTCTTAGCCTTGCTGCATAGTAGGTAGTTCACATTCAAATTAACATAATATTTTAGTATTATTTGTTTGTTATAAAGGATTATAAAAACATGGCGCTTCAAGAAAATTTATTACATCTATCTATCATTTACATCTGACAATTCAGCTGAGATTTATTGAAGTGATTACCGCATATAACCTGTGGACAGTTCTAGTGCAGTTTTTTTATCTTTAATAAATGTTTATTTTATTGTCAAAATTTTAGCAAAATAATTAAAATAGACAATTTTTCAATAGATATTGCTTCCAAGTTAAGACAACAATTTTTTGGAGACAAGAGGCTTCTTCATGTAATAATACAAATTTTAAGCAACCAATCAAATTACTGCTTTTATTCCCAAAGATGGTTGGTATGAGTATTATTTTTTAGAAAAAAAAAAAATTGTGTAGAGTAACAAATGTATAATAGGCATATTGTACTTTTTATGTAATTTATTAGTGTATACAAAATCATATGACCGCAAATTAGTATGTTCAATTATTTAACTGTGACAATTACCTGAGAAAACAAGAAATATTGATGTTGCAATTTAACATTTTGGGCAATCGGCGGAAACAATTTTCTGGTGAATGAAAATTCATCTTTTGCTATCTTCTCTCAGTAAAATCCATTTATCTATCTGCATTTCAGGAATTGTGCTTCTTATGATTGTTTCAGTTAAAATCATTTAATGCATACTTTTATTTCTAGAAAAAGTAAGAGCATAAATTGGTAAGTTATTGAAAGTCATTAGCTTAAACAGAAGCTGGATTGCATTATTGATTTGTCATCTAATCATGGTATTCTTGTAGGCTAGAGGCTAAGCAAGACAAGATAAAGCAAAATTCCAACATACCATCCTTAATAAATTCAACACCTTTCAAGAGGTGATCTGTATACAGGTCACTACTTTCTACATACACAAAAGGCAATTACTATAAAAGCATTGCGATGTAAAAGCAAAGTTATCTGCCAGCAAACATGAATATATTATATTTTTTGTGTAAATATCGCTTTTGTACAAATATTTTAAAGATAAAAAAAATTCCAGGCATACTTTACTATCAATGGAAAAATGATTAAGCCAAACACATTTACACCGTAAGACCCAAAAAACAAATTAACACGTAATTTTTTACTATGACATGAATACCTTATAGATTTTACATGACATATTTTATATTTGAAATATGAAATGTGTAATACACAATATTTGTATTGCAATTTATCACAGTAAGTAAAATTTCTGGTAGTTCTCCATGGTGGTAAATTGTTTATTTTCCTTTTTGTTATTTAAAACTAGACAGATATACAAGAATGAAAAGTGGAAGTGGTGGTGATGGCTTTGTAGAGTGCAAATTGTGACTTAGGTCAAGGTATTACTTATTGTTGTATACGAATTTGTATTCTACTTAAATCTAAATACAAGGACATAAAGAATATATGCTATGCTCATTGTATTTCTTGTACAATAAAGGTCAAATGCTTTTTACAATTTAGGATAAAGGATAAAATATGCATACTCTTATAAAAAATACTATAAAGAAAAGTAAAGGAATGGGGAAAAGTATGTGGGGAATCTGGGAGATAGCCTGGTTCTAACTGTTTTTCCTAAGTTTCTAAAATAATGTAAGAACGTTAACAATTATGATTTTAAGGCTGCGTGCACACGATGCGTTTTTCATGCGTTTCCGCTGCGGAATTTCCGCAGCATAAACGCATCAAAAACGCATGGTAATCCGCACCCTGCGTTTCTGCAGTGTTCATAAATCCGCAGCATGTTCATTAATTTTGCGGAAGCGCAGCGAAAGCGCCGCCATTGACTTGCATTGAGACGCATAGAATCAGTGTCTGTACATTTGTACAAGCGGATAATATGCGTTTCAATGTGCGGATGGTACCCAGTTCTGGAGGAGAGAAGACTCTCATCCAGACCTGGGTACCATTGCACCTGTAAAAAAAGAATAAAATAAAAAATAAAGTTTATCTTCACCTGTCCGGCGGCCCCTGCAGCGCTTCTCCTTCCAGGACCTGGGATGATGTCGCAGTTTTGTGACCGCAGCCTGTCTCGAGAGATGCTGGCAAGCCAGGAAGGAACAAGGAAGGAGCGCGACAGCACACGCGGCGGCATCGTAGGTAAGTATAGCTTTTATTTTTTTTACTTTTACGGTCACACTGTATAAATCCATGCCGTTTGCATGGATTTATATAGTGTGACCTAGTTGTCAAGCACTTTCCAAGTGATGCTATCGCCTGGAAAGTGCTTGTCAGTCCGCATGCGGAAACACATGCGTTAATGCATGTGGATACGCATGTGAATCCGCATGTATTCTGCAGGAAAAACGCATGTGTGGCACCCCAGGGGTCTGGTTTCCACAGTAACGGCAATGTTATGTCTGAGAGCAGGTGGGAGGTCTCTTGGTCAGGAATCCTATGCATGCCACACCTCCTGCCCAGTCCTGGGAGGGGAAGAACTTCCCCTATATAAACCTGGGGCTGAGGCAGGGTTAGAGAGTTCAGAGGGAGAGTTCAGCCAGGAGGGCTGACAGGGAGCTGTGGCTCCGGCTGGGCCCAGCTCCTGGGCCATGCCAGAAGTAGAGACAGAGAAGAGAAGCAGCTATGGGAAGAAACAACAGGAGCTCTGTGGGAGCAGTGTTACAAGGAGTCAGGGGCTGGCAGCTGCAGAGCTCGCCCTGACTGAGAAGATTTCTTACCGGACCCGGAGTCCGAGGCTGTGGGGACTAACTCCTACCCAGCAGCAGAATCCATCAGGCAGGGGATTTCAGGTCCTCTGGCCAAGAAACCCGAAGGCACGGTCACACGCATGGGACCAGCACCGCCGTCGTGGAGCGGAAGCTACTAGAAGGCCCCGAGTCACCGGCCATACGGGTGAGCACCACACAGTACACTCAGGGACGTGGGCTACTTATACTCGCTTCTAGCAAGGTAGCCAGAAGAGTATCGTTAGTTTGGGAGGCCTACAACTCCGCCTGGCCAGGGGAGATCCCATCTGCTCAAGGACTGACAAGGCCCCAACCGCTAGCCAGTACTCCGGGAGGGTCTATCTTTGTCACCAGTAAAGACCCTGAACTACACCGCATCGTCTCTGAGTGGTTCCTGCTACCCCCATCATCCACGTCGGCTGCCCTGAGGCCATACCCCTCCCGTTGGGGGTTATACCATCCACGCTGCACCATCCTTCCACCGGCCTCAGCGGTCTGCCCTGCAGCGGCAGCTCCATAGCTGCATTCAACGGGTGGCGTAGTCGTCCATCATCTACCGCTGATACAGCGCCACTTAGTCTGACTCCTTGGGCACGGACCGGGTCACCGCCACGAGACTACAACCCTCAACAGATCCGGCTCCGGGTAAGCTCCTGCATGCGCAACGCTGTGCGACACAGGCCCAAGGGTGCGTCAGCTTTTGGCGTAGTCAGCAGGATCTCGTGCCCGCAACCACCGGGTACTGCGTGCCTGAAAAAGACTGTTCAAACTTACCAGTGGTGAAGATTCCCGCCATCCGTGGAGGTTTCCCGCCATCCGGCGCCATCTTCTACCTTCTTCCCGCCATCCGCGAAGTTTTCCCGCCATCCGGCGCCATCTTCTGCCTTCTTCCCGCCATCCGTGGAGTTTTCCCGCCGTTGGACGCCATCTTGAAGACGCCGCGCGGGAAGAAGAGGAGCGTGGACTCCGAAAGCGCGCGAGAACTGAAGCCCCGCCTCACGTCCGGACGTTGCGTAAGGTCCTGGAAGGAGCCCAGCAGACGCCGACGTCACAGGAGCGCGACGGTAGGTCCTCAACCCTGACGATCCACTGCGGAGCCGCGGCCTACGGAAGAGGATCATCGCAAGGTAGGCCACGGTCCACTAGGGGGGAGAAGGATGTCGGATACGGAGGAGAGCTTCACCGCTTCAACCCCCGCCAGCGCCACCGCTGTTGCGGTCATGCCTTTCACCATGCCCTATATCCCGGGGGCAGCCTGGCTACCCCAGTACTCAGGGGAGTCACATACCCTGCATGACTTTAGAGAAAAGCTGGATAGCCTCTTCCAGGTGTACCCCCTCACAGAGGAGCAAAAAGTGAGCATCCTGGTGGCCCAATTAACCGGGGCAGCCCAAAGGGAGGTAAAGTCCTGGCCACCTGGGAGGAGGACTGTCGCAGAGATACTAACCCAGCTAACCGAGGAGGAGCTGCAGTACTACCAATACGAGGAAAGCCAAGAGGACCCGGACGGGTCTGAGGACTACCCTCAGGAGGGAGCACAAAGAGGACATAGCTACTGAAGGGAAGTAGCGTGAATAAAGAGCTGTAAATAGTTACCCGTAAGGGTACAAGGACTGCTGCTAATTAAAATATGGTCCCCGTTGGGATTAGTGAATTGTTCCCCATGTGCCCCTATCTTAAACCAGGCTGAGGACTGTGAGCAGCCATTCCTTATCCCCACTGGCCGAGGACTGAGAGCGGCCATATCTTGTAAATAATTATGTGTTTCTAGTTATTTTTAGGAGTCCTTGGTGGATTTACCGGGAAACCTTGTACAATTAGTTGGAGCGTAACCCAGGATGGACTAAAAGACTGTTAAGGACTCGGGGCAGGACAGACCCCTACCTGGTTACGTCTCCCTGTTTTGGTGAAATGGACACCTTTGTTTTCTTCAAAGACTGCACCCGGTTGCGGACACGCCGTAACCATCTTTATGTGTTTTTCTTATTGTATTATTATTGTTACTATCTTGTTATGTTTTTCTAAAAATATGTTTAGTCCCGGAGTACTAAATTTCACTAGGGGGGAATGTGGCACCCCAGGGGTCTGGTTTCCACAGTAACGGCAATGTTATGTCTGAGAGCAGGTGGGAGGTCTCTTGGTCAGGAATCCTATGCATGCCACACCTCCTGCCCAGTCCTGGGAGGGGAAGAACTTCCCCTATATAAACCTGGGGCTGAGGCAGGGTTAGAGAGTTCAGAGGGAGAGTTCAGCCAGGAGGGCTGACAGGGAGCTGTGGCTCCGGCTGGGCCCAGCTCCTGGGCCATGCCAGAAGTAGAGACAGAGAAGAGAAGCAGCTATGGGAAGAAACAACAGGAGCTCTGTGGGAGCAGTGTTACAAAGAGTCAGGGGCTGGCAGCTGCAGAGCTCGCCCTGACTGAGAAGATTTCTTACCGGACCCGGAGTCCGAGGCTGTGGGGACTAACTCCTACCCAGCAGCAGAATCCGTCAGGCAGGGGATTTCAGGTCCTCTGGCCAAGAAACCCGAAGGCACGGTCACACGCATGGGACCAGCACCGCCGTCGTGGAGCGGAAGCTACTAGAAGGCCCCGAGTCACCGGCCATACGGGTGAGCACCACACGGTACACTCAGGGACGTGGGCTACTTATACTCGCTTCTAACAAGGTAGCCAGAAGAGTATCGTTAGTTTGGGAGGCCTACAACTCCGCCTGGCCAGGGGAGATCCCATCTGCTCAAGGACTGACCAGGCCCCAACCGCTAGCCAGTACTCCGGGAGGGTCTATCTTTGTCACGAGTAAAGACCCTGAACTACACCGCATCGTCTCTGAGTGGTTCCTGCTACCCCCATCATCCACGTCGGCTGCCCTGAGGCCATACCCCTCCCGTTGGGGGTTATACCATCCACGCTGCACCATCCTTCCACCGGCCTCAGCGGTCTGCCCTGCAGCGGCAGCTCCATAGCTGCATTCAACGGGTGGCGTAGTCGTCCATCATCTACCGCTGATACAGCGCCACTTAGTCTGACTCCCTGGGCACGGACCGGGTCACCGCCACGAGACTACAACCCTCAACAGATCCGGCTCCGGGTAAGCTCCTGCATGTGACGCGCCCCCTGGGACATATTCCTTTTTGAGGGGAATACCCGGCACCGGATCAGATGGGGGGTTGTAGTCTCCGAGCGGCTGTGACCCGGCCCGTGCCCAGGGCGTCAAGCTCAGTGTTATGTGGCAGTCCTACAGATGTTATTAAGAGTTCTTTTGTGTCGACTACGCCACCCGTTGTGATGCGGTCACTGTGGCCGCCGCTGCAGCAGGGTCCGCTGAGGCTGATGGTGGGTGCGCAGCTTGGTGGGATAACCCCCAACGGGAGGGGTATAGCCTCAGAGGGGACAGGTGCAGAGGATGGGGGTTGTGGTGGTGTAGTGCAGACGGCAGTGAAGACAGAGTCGGGTTGTGCAGTTAAGGGTGTTTACTTACTGCAGATGTTGTACTGGTCACTCCAGCTTCGAGTGACCACCCGAGCCGTGCTGCGTCCACCAGGTCCTGGATCCAGCCAACCCCCAAACAAGTCCGGAGCGTGGCCCTGAGCTCTCTTTCTGTCCCGTTCTCTGGCCGTCCCCACCAGTAATCCACCTAGGTCCAGCTCCCTCGGGCCTTCTGTTGGGACACCCTTGGCCTTGGGTTCCCTGACCCTTCATGTGGTGTGCCTTCGGGGTGGATGTGGTGGGTGACCGTGGCAAACGCTGCCCACGGTCTCCGGTCTCTGGCTGGGGAATGTTTTTACCCCCACCAGCTTGGGTTCCGGTACCCTGATGCCGACTCTTCACCCGGGGATTTTAGTTGGGATCTCGGAGTCCTTTTCTTCTGTGCCTCTGGGTCTCTCTCTTTTCTCCTCTCTCACTCTGGGTCTTTCTTCTCTCCTCTGCTCCTGACTTGTTCTCTGCAACTGACTGACCCTGTTCTTAGTTGGTGCCCACCTTATATACACCCTCTATGTGTGAGCTCAGGTGACCAGCACCCAATGAGCTCCTAACTTTACCCAGGCTGCTCCCCCTATCTGCCCCTACACTACATGGGATGTACCACCCCCCTCCCACTCCAGCCAGGAACAGACTCGGTCGTACCTGCACATTTCTAAGTGGGAGTACCGTCGGTCTGCTCCTCGGAAATGGGATGTGTGTAGTGCATGCAGCCTACCGAGCTCAGTTCCACACTCCTTCCTTACCCGGGAGTGGAATATCACACCTCTGGGTTGAGGTGCAATACCCCTGTAGCAGCCGAATCCTCAGGGTGCTACATTCCCCCCTGGTAAATCACAGCACGTCCTCGGGCTGTAAGACATAAATAACACCAAAAACATACATTTTTTTTTTTCATAAACATATAAAACATATAAAACATTATATATATAAAACTTTTCATATCAACATTCTCGTCGTCTCTTGTTTCAGGTTCCTCCTCCGGTCACCGTGCAACGTGTGACCGGGCAAAGTGCGACAGTCTCTTAGAAAAACTGGTTTTCCTATAAAACCGGTAGGGGGCGCTTTAGGAAGCGCAACTATATACAGGGGAAGTTGGCCGCTCTCAGTCCTCGGCCAGGTAGAGGGAAGGGAATGGCTGCTCACAGTCCTCAGCCTGTGGGATTAAGGGGTTAACGGGTAAACAGTTCACTCAGCTGGTCCCAACGGGGACTATATATATGTAGCAACAGTTTCTTTATACCCCGATCGGGTAACTATTTACATCACTGCTCTGCCGCACTCAACGGCGTCTTCCTCCTGCTCTTTGCTTATAACTGGTTGTAACTTCAGACCCGTCCGGGTCCTCTTGCTCCTCCTCCTCGCACTGCAACTCCTCCTCCGTCAGGCGGTGTACGTGGAGGGCGTAAGGTCCTTTGGCACACTTGTGCCGGGTAAAGGTGACCTCGTCTCCGATGTAGAGGTCACGACCTCTGTGCCCCTCCGGCAGATGGGACTCCACGTCTCTGCGCGTGACAAAGACGTCGCCGGGGGTGTTGTTGTCTCTGATGAAGCCCCACCCGTGCTGCTGGTTAAACTTTATTACAGTCCCGGTGGTACGGGGACTGTGCGCTGCACGGGGGTCCCTCCTGGTCCGGCTCTTTTGCTCGGCGCTCCTTATTTGGGCCTGTTGTTCCCGGACCCGCCTCTCTCTCCGCTCCCTCGCAAACTCCTCGAGCTGTTGGCGGCAGCACTCAGCACGCTCCGCTGCAGCTGCCCTGGTTTCCTGAGTGAACCCCATTAGATCTTCTCCGGTGGGGTCCCACTCAAACTGCGCTTCCGCTAGCGGGGGCGAGATCCTTATTACGGGCTTCGGAGCCGGAATCAGGGGTGCACACATGGCCCCAACCCTCCTCTGGTGCTCCAGTTCGTAATACTTCTGGGGCCAGATGAAAGGCTGCCCGTCCGGCCACGTGTGCTGGGCAAACAAGTCCTCTCCCAGACGCGGCACCCTTGGTTTTACGGGTGCGGGCGCGGTGGTGGTGGCGCCCGGGTTGCCCAGGCCTTGCGGCCAGGCCTGGGGCACCTGGAAGGTGAAGGGCACCGTTAATACGGCGGCGCCCTGGGCTACCTGGCCTTGCGACCAGGCCGGAGGCTCCGCGGAGGTAGGGGGCGCTGTTGGTGATGCGACGCCCGGGAATTCTAGGCCCTGCGACCAGGCTGGTGGTACTTCCTGCTTGGTCACGCTCGGGGTCGAGGCGTGTGACGTCACAGGGGTCGCGGCGGCGGCTTCCGGTTGGGGCCTAGTCTGCGTCGGTGACATGGCGTTTTCGGGCACAGCAGGGGGACTTTCGGGCTCTGCGACGGGGAGCTGGGGCAGGTAAGCGGTGTCACGGCTTGGGGTATAGGCGTCCCCTTTACCTGCCTCCATGCGTTCGGCTCCCTCCTCGGCGCCGTCTCCGGCCTTGGGTCCTCCCGCGCCATCCTCAGAGGCGGTCTGCTTCCTCATCTCGGCTGGCGTGCTCCGGGTCTTGGTTTGCTGGGCCATCTCCCGGCTCCACTCCGCCAATGTCTCTCGCTGTACCCGGGCCATCCTCCGTGCGAGGCCCTCCAGGGCAGTCTGTGCACACTCCCGGTCTCGGGGGAGCTGTGCAAGGACCTCCACTAGGCCTAGTGGGGTCGTGGTGTCCAGCAGGCTCCTGACCAACGGGTCGGTGCTGCTCTGCTCTTCTTCCAGCAGGCTCCTGGCCAGCGGGCCAGTGCTGCTCTGCTCTCTGGACATCTCCGGGTGAGCTTCTCTGCTACTCTTCTCCAGACTTCTTGCCTCCGGGTGCGCTCGCTCCAGACTGCTCCAGGCGGCACCCATCTTCGTTCTTTTCTTTCGTCTCCTCCCACTTCGAGGGCGGTCCCGGGGCAACTCGGTGACTGTCAGCTCCAGGGGTAGTTCTTTCACGCTGACAGACACCTCCAGCATCACAGTCTCTGTTGGTGGGGGCGGTTTCCACTTTTGGCGCCATTTTCTGTCCTGGCCCACGATGGGAGGCGGCCTCTTGCCCTCCTTTGGCACGCCCATAATGGCGTCCGCTGCTCTTCCAAGGCGGGAAATCTGCGGATTTGGCGGGAAGCGTCGCCCAGTGGCGGGAAACTCTGCAGATGGCGGGAACAAGCTGGAAATGGCGGACAATCGGCGGGAAACGACCTGTGATGGGGTCCGATGGCGTGGACCCTCCGGAACCGGCGGGAGACTTCTTTCTGAGGTAAACTTGCACTTTTCTTCAGGCACGCAGTACCCGGGTGTTGCGGGCACGTAATCCTGCCGACTACGCCAAAGTTGACGCGCCCCCTGGGACATATTCCTTTTTGAGGGGAATACCCGGCACCGGATCAGATGGGGGGTTGTAGTCTCCGAGCGGCTGTGACCCGGCCCGTGCCCAGGGCGTCAAGCTCAGTGTTATGTGGCAGTCCTACAGATGTTATTAAGAGTTCTTTTGTGTCGACTACGCCACCCGTTGTGATGCGGTCACTGTGGCCGCCGCTGCAGCAGGGTCCGCTGAGGCTGATGGTGGGTGCGCAGCTTGGTGGGATAACCCCCAACGGGAGGGGTATAGCCTCAGAGGGGACAGGTGCAGAGGATGGGGGTTGTGGTGGTGTAGTGCAGACGGCAGTGAAGACAGAGTCGGGTTGTGCAGTTAAGGGTGTTTACTTACTGCAGATGTTGTACTGGTCACTCCAGCTTCGAGTGACCACCCGAGCCGTGCTGCGTCCACCAGGTCCTGGATCCAGCCAACCCCCAAACAAGTCCGGAGCGTGGCCCTGAGCTCTCTTTCTGTCCCGTTCTCTGGCCGTCCCCACCAGTAATCCACCTGGGTCCAGCTCCCTCGGGCCTTCTGTTGGGACACCCTTGGCCTTGGGTTCCCTGACCCTTCATGTGGTGTGCCTTCGGGGTGGATGTGGTGGGTGACCGTGGCAAACGCTGCCCACGGTCTCAGGTCTCTGGCTGGGGAATGTTTTTACCCCCACCAGCTTGGGTTCCGGTACCCTGATGCCGACTCTTCACCCGGGGATTTTAGTTGGGATCTCGGAGTCCTTTTCTTCTGTGCCTCTGGGTCTCTCTCTTTTCTCCTCTCTCACTCTGGGTCTTTCTTCTCTCCTCTGCTCCTGACTTGTTCTCTGCAACTGACTGACCCTGTTCTTAGTTGGTGCCCACCTTATATACACCCTCTATGTGTGAGCTCAGGTGACCAGCACCCAATGAGCTCCTAACTTTACCCAGGCTGCTCCCCCTATCTGCCCCTACACTACATGGGATGTACCACCCCCCTCCCACTCCAGCCAGGAACAGACTCGGTCGTACCTGCACATTTCTAAGTGGGAGTACCGTCGGTCTGCTCCTCGGAAATGGGATGTGTGTAGTGCATGCAGCCTACCGAGCTCAGTTCCACACTCCTTCCTTACCCGGGAGTGGAATATCACACCTCTGGGTTGAGGTGCAATACCCCTGTAGCAGCCGAATCCTCAGGGTGCTACACATGCGCAACGCTGTGCGACACAGGCCCAGGGGTGCGTCACATGCACAATCTGCATGCGTTTTTTCTGCCAGGGAGATGCAGAAATGCTGCAGACATTTTCTGCTTCATTTCTGCATCGTGGGCACATAGCCTAATTGATAAATATGAAAGTAATTGTTAAATGGTTCCTTGCTCAGACACCAAACAAATTATGAACAACAATTCTTTGGCAGTCCAAGACCAATTAATTGCTAAGTATTTAGTAGAGACGAGTGAATTATTTTTCTATACATTGAATTTGTGTCAAATTTGTAGGAATCTACTCAATCCTTAAGAATTTGAACAAATTATGATTGGATTCACACAAAACACATAAGGTGTCCACCGCCATATTACACATTGCAGAAGATTGCATCAGCCAGAGAAGGCTCACATTACCTAAGGTGTGGCCAGGCAGGCTTCCCCATAATGCCTTGTAGCTTACCAAAGGCATAGCTTGGAGTGCACACAGATGGGGCAAAACACATCTAAGAACCACCTAGGTAACCATTTTTACAACTACAGAGGAGCACCCTAATCATAGTGGGTAAAGGGGAAACTTGGGAGATGACAGCGATGTTTAAAAAAAAAAACATCTCTATACAAAGACCATTACTAATTTCACCACTATAAGATGACTATATGTCAATGATAATGAAGAAAAAGTGCTGTGGAATGAATAGCACTTTATAAGCCAGTGCAATCAATAATAATGCCCCATAGAAAGTAATTATGCCTCATTTAATGGTTACAATACTCTGAATGTCCCCTTTAATGTAATAATACCTCCGAAGTGCCCACTTAAAATTTAATATTCGTTATTGAGTGCCCCTTAAAACTAGTAATACCCACAGAGTGTCTCTTTACCCCAGAATGCTTCAACAAGAATAATAATGTCCATGAGTTTCCCACATATAGTAATAATGCCTGAGTACGCCATGTGTAGTAAAAATGTACTATGTCAAGAGTTCCTGGACATATAGTCATAACCTCCCCTGAGTAATAATGCCCACTGAGTCACTACAATTACTAATAATCTCCCTTGAGTTCCTACACTTACAGTATATTTATAATGTCTCCTGATTCCTCCAACATATAGTAGTAATGCCCTTGATTCCCCCACATATAGTAGTTACCGGTGTGGCCCCTCATCCCTCCTCACATATGCTAATAATTCCCCCAATTTCTCCACAAAAAAGTAATAATTAGCAAAAAAATAAAATTATACTCATAAAATCCCTCGATCCTGTCAAGTTTGCTGGCACAGTCAGCATCCTATAGCAGGTGGAGTGACGTGATGATGTCAATGCGCCACCTGCACTGTGACTCTTGCATCCTGTTCGTGCCCCTGCTGTTCTATAGACCGCAGATACAAAGTGACCTGCGGGTGACAGAAGAAAGTATGGTCTGGAAAGAAGACCATGGCTCCCTATTCTACTACAGAGTTTAATTAATATTTACGGCTTAGCAGAAGATACGCATAGATTAAAGGTTATTGGTTAAAATATTAAAGGTGAACAGGTGGTGTGCAGTCATGTTTCAGGTTGAAGAGATTTCCATCTGGCTGTGAGAGAATAAATCTCGTCAGATGTTTACCTAAGGTTTACTTTTTCTGTTCTAAACAATGCTCTTATGATTGTTACAGTTTTCCTTGTCAATAAACTAGGAATGGCAACTTTTCTATGGGTTCAATTGTCAAAACTGTAAAAGGGAACACAAACAAGTTTTAGCAGTGATGAGCTTTGCTTTCTGTGTACACCTCTATGGTCAACAATTGGCCCTATCGGCTATTAATCTTGCGGTAAAATATGTCTGTATATTTCATTTAATAGCCCAGTTGACCTGTCATTATATATTACTGCCTATAATAAAATTATCATATTGTGGTGACTAGACTTCTTAGGTTGGTTAAAAAGATAAGTCTACCCATTAAAATACTATACCTATTCACACAATATAACATTTCCTAATGATGTGAATATACAATTCATTAAATATTTTAGATACTTCAGACTAACTTCAATAACGCTGAAGTGAGACATCTCTATTTTTGAGAGCCTTTTCAATAATAAAATAATAAGCATGACATTTAATTTAATTAGGTTATTTAATTAAGTAAAAGTAATTTTCTAAAAATAAAACATATTTTTGCATGAAGGGTGTGTGCCAAAAAATTAATGCTCTGATACAGTTCTCACTAAGGATCATTAACTCATGGCTTTATAATACCTCAAATCAGTTTCTTTTTCCAAAGAGTTGGATACAAAAGGCACACAATTATCCTCGCATCTGCCATCTTTTTTAGCCAGACTGTGCTTCTTGATTATACACAGTATGCTTTATTCAACCTTTTGAAAAGTTAATTCCTTACAATAATCTCTACAGTTTAGTTATGGCATCACTCACACAGCATTTTTAGCACCTATGATGTAGTAATGGGAACAAAAAACAAACAAAAAAGTAAGCAAGTAATCTAAAAGAAAAAGAAAACTTTGAGAGTTCCGACGAAGAGATCCATAATAGTTCATATTCATAATGTAACCATTGTCAATTGAATGAGCATAGTGGTTAATAATATTATACAATGTAATGCTTCAATTCTTTCATCCTCATGTTTCCACAATAGCTTCATAATGAAAGCTGGTAGAACTTATAATGTATCAATGGTCAGTTTAGTTAATTTTGAAATACATTTTTATTGTTGTTCATTGCTTGTTCTGTTCATTTACAAGGTGTAATTATTGTTGGTAATGTCTGCTTAGTCATTCAAAACAGAAGGATAATAACTTCATATATATAGGTCTGTGCACAGGACAATGGTCTGTAAACAATTTTACACTATTTTTTACTAAATCTGTTTTCATGAATTTTCAATAAACATAAAAATGACCTAAGATCCTCAAGTACCATTTTTTTATGCATAAATCAGCCATACCGTTAAAACTACCTGTTTAATATTTTGTACCATCACAGCCAAAAGTTTGGAGACTTAGACAAATTTTGGTCTTCAAAAAGTTAATGAGCATTGTTTAGGCATACTGATGTATGGTAAAGGTACGCTAATGAGAAACCTTAAAGAAAGAAGAACAAAGGGAAAAAGATAGTGACAACGAAAACTACATTTTTGAATTTGTTCACAAGAGACACATATAGGATTTATAGTCTATAATCTGTGAGCTCTAAAAGGCTTAAAGAAGCACTACTATGAACATTTTTTTAAATAAATCTATGTATATCTGTATGTAATGTAGTGTGTATGTATTAATATACTCACCTATTGCCACATTCTCTGGGATCTGGCACCATTCCATTCCTCTTCTCAATAATATCACCGCATTTCAGACTATCCGGCTCACTCTATGATCTATGCATGAGCTGAAAAGTCTCTTTTACAATGTAAGTCTATGGAGTTTTTTCTGACACTCCCTAGGCTTACATTGTAAAAGCCACTTCTGGGTCATGCAGAGTACAGTGTGACCTGGAAAGTCTGAAAAGCTGTGACATGAGTGAGAAGAACAGCAGAATGGCAATGAATACCAGAATAGCAGTGGGGGTATATATTAACACATAAAAACTACACTACATGCACATATACACAGATTTTGTTTAAAACAATTAATTGGAGGGTTTCTTTAATTAAAATTGTAATATTAACATTTTTATAGATTGTCAAACATACTATCAAGTTTATAGTTCAGCCACAAATAGAATTGCTAATAGTTTATTTGCTATCAATTAACAAAATGGAAAGTGAATGAACAAAAGAAAAATCTAAATCAAAGCAATATTTGGTGTGACCACCTTTTGTCTTCAAAACAGCATCAAATCGTCTAGGTACACTTGTTTGCAATTTTTGAAAGAACTCGGGAGGGAGGTTGTACCGAACATCTTGATGAACTAACCACAGATCTTCTGTAGATGTAGGCTTGTGCCATTCCTTCTGTCTCCTAATGCAGTCCCACACAGACTCAAAGATGATGAGATCAGAACACTGTAGTGGCTAAATCATCACTTCACCACCATTTCTTGGTGTATTCAATGCTGAGAAATACAGACATAGGGGCGGACATATCATTGGTGCAGCCTGTGCGGCCGCAGAGGGGTCCAAAAGGTGAGGGCCCACTTTCCCCTCCAAAGCAGGTAGAATTGTTAGAATTCCATCAGGGATGAATGTGATTGGCTACAAACTTATTCTACGACAGGACAATGACACAAAATAGCCATGATCTTTACATCATTGAATCTCAGCATGTTTTTACGTATTTATTTTGCTTGTTTATATAGTGTTATTAATTCTACAGCACTCTACAGACATCGCCATCACTGTCCCAATTGGGGCACAATCTATAGTCTCTAAATGGATGTCTTTGGAGTGTGGGAGGAAACCGGAGCACATGAAGCAAACCCACAAAAACATGAGAAGAACATACAAACTCCTTGCAGATGTTGTCCTTGGTGGGATTTGAACCCAGGACCCCAGCGCTGCAAAGCAACAGTGCTAACCACTAAGCCCCCATGCTGTCTTTGTTGTTAATTGGTAAAAACATACTATTAAAGGGAAGCAGGTTTTTGTTATGTAATCTGAAGACAGCAGGAGATAGAGGCTGAAACACAATTCAAGGATGTGTTACTTGTCAAAGTGCATGCTGTTGTTTGCCAACTGTGAAGGATTTATCACTAAGAGATTAACATTGCTAGACTACATTAGTCCTCAGCACCCCTCCTGTTAAAAGCATCTCGCTGTCTATGGACTTTGCACATGGAGAGCCAGGTGCAGGCGGGGTTAGCTTCCTCAGCTCTGCTGTATTGCTAAAGCTCTTTTTGTGTCAGAACCGCTGCACCCAGCAATCTAATTGATACATTGTTGGATTCAGCTTCTCTTTACATACATTACACTCAGATGAGATAGCAAAACCTTCTGACAGATTCCCTTTCACACTTCTATTTTTTAAAGCATTCTTACTTTGCATCATTTTTTCAACAGATGCCTGAAACTTTTTTACAATACTGTATATAAAGCTGCCTTAGTCTATTTGATAGTTTTTTACTATTGTTTTTTATTATTGGTGATGGGTTTTTCAATTTGTAGTTGTAGAGTACTCGTGTAATGTAGTGCATGTCTCACTGATACAGCCCATGAGACCCAGCTTATAGCTGGATCTCACAGGCCACCGTACCCTGGGGCATCACAGGACTTTAGGGTACCATGGTAACCATCGGCACCCGCAATTCTCATCATAGGGGTCTGAAAGTTACAAAGGGGGTCTTCTAATCCTCTTTTAACCAATTAAATACCGCTGTCACAATTGACAGCGGTATTTAAGGGGTTAATTTGCCCAGATCAGTTACAAAACTGGCCACACACTTATTCACGATCGCTGTTTTAAAACTGCGATGATGTAATAAGGCCCCTTAACGACCGCAGTTTTAATGCATATCGGTGGTCGTTAAGGGATTAAAAAATGTTGCACAAAAACCTGATTTAAACAATAGCTCATTTTCTGATAGCATATTTTCTTTAAGTACCCTTGGATACAGCCTCCTTTTTGTCAACTCTTCATAAAACACTTTTTTATGAAGAAAACTATTTCTTCAATCAATAAATCATTTTGTAAATTAATATAATATTATGATAATTTCAAGAAACAATATTCCAATATTAGTTTAAGATCAAAATAAAACTTGGGAAGTAATATATGATTGCCATTTCTATGGTTTTCAATTCACTAAACTGCAGTATGCAATCAGATATCTGCAACAGCAAATCCAAAATATCCTGAGAAATTGCACTTATTTAGATAATTACAAATCATATATTAGTTAACATGAATGGATTTTACAAAAATCTTTTCTGCATTGCCTTACTGTGCAAATAGGGTTTAAATATGTAAGTAAAGAATTTAGCACAGTAATTACAAGCTCTAAGCCTGATTACTTAGCGTGCTAAAATCAGCCATTAGAACTGAGAATTTGTTATAGCTGCAGTAGTGTTACCAACTCTCTTATTTCTAATCCATACAAAAATACAACATGCAAATTCTAATTTCAATGTTTAGCATTAAATATTTTTCATGAGTTTGGCAGATTATGGATAAAAACATACACAAGAATCAGCAATGGCTGTATTCAGCATCTTTAATCAACTGTGTCCATCAAAGTGCCTGTGAATAATATGTGTGCGGGAGGTTAAATTTCTCTACTTGTCATGTTGTTAAGTGTCTCTATGAACCATGTGGGCTGTACGTAGGTAATAATGAATCACATTAATAATGCGGCTGTCTTGTAAAGCATGCAGAGAAAAGATGAATACTTACACCTGACCTCTAAAGGCAGATGTTTTGCCATCTGGCCTATACTTGCTGCAGGGATATCTGATAAATGCAATTATCCAGTGTATAGTGCAATCGAAGCCTAGATATATATATATATATATATATATATATATACTTATATACTTATATCCATTCCCACAGTCTTGGTACATCGTTTAACAAGGGCATGTATTCCAGCATGGTAAAAAGCATTCTTGGGACCCACCGTGCACAAACTTTTCTGTATCCCAGTTCTCCAATAATTTTCATCACACTGCCTTTACTGAGGCAGATAATGCCACACAATTCATCTGCAGTCACCCGGCGGTCACCACGAATGATGTCATCGACTCGCTGAATGTTGCTTGGAGTCACTGCTGTTACTGGCCTGCCACTCCGCATTTTATCAGCCAACGGTGCTGGCCCTTCAGCTGTGTTACAGCGACGAACCCATCGTCTAACAGTACTGACATCCACTGTTGCATCACCGTACACATTTTTCAGTCTCTCATGAATTCGAATGGGCGTTTCACCTTCTGCATGCAAGAATTCAATCACAGAATGTTGTCTAATACGAACATCGATGTCAGCCATTTTGCAAACGGATACAGTCCTGCCACCTGTTGGTGCAGGAAGTTGCTTAACAAAAAAGTGTGAAATAACTGAAAATATGTCTTATATTCTAGGTTCTTCAAAGTGGCCACCTTTTGCTTTGATGACTGCTTTGCACACTCTTGGCATTCTCTTGATGAGCTTCAAGAGGTAGTCACCGTAAATGGTTTTCACTTCACAGGTGTGCCCTGTCAGGTTTAATAAGTGGGATTTCTTGCCTTATAAATGGGGTTGGGACCATCAGTTGTGTTGTGCAGAACTCTGGTGGATACACAGCTGATAGTCCTACTGAATAGGCTGTTAAAATTTGTATTATGGCAAGAAAAAAGCAGCTAAGTAAAGAAAAACGAGTGGCCATCATTACTTTAAGAAATGAAGGTCAGTCAGACCGAAAAATTGGGAAAACTTTGAAAGTGTCCCCAAGTGCAGTTGCAAAAACCATCAATCGCTACAGAGAAATTGGCTCACATGAGGACCGCCCCAGGAAAGCAAGACCAAGAGTCACCTCTGCTTCTGAGGATAAGTTTATCCGAGTCACCAGCCTCAGAAATCGCAGGTTAACAGCAGCTCAGATTAGAGACCAGGTCAATGCCACACAGAGTTCTAGCAGCAGACACATCTCTACAACAACTGTTAAGAGGAGACTTTGTGCAGCAGGCCTTCATGGTAAAATAGCTGCTAGGAAACCACTGCTAAGGACAGGCAACAAGCAGAAGAGACTTGCTTGGGCTAAAGAACACAAGGAATGGACATTAGATGAGTGGAAATCTGTGCTTTGGTCTGATGAGTCCAAATTTGAGATCTTTGGCTCCAACCACTGTGTCTTTGTGCGACGCAGAAAAGATAACGCATGGAATCTACATGCCTGATTCCCACCATGTAGCATGGAGGAGGAGGCGTGATGGTGTGGGGGTGCTTTGCTGGTGACACTGTTGGGGATTTATTCAAAATTGAAGGCATACTGAACCAGCATGGCTACCACAGCATCTTGCAGCGGCATGCTATTCCATCCGGTTTGCGTTTAGTTGGACCATTTATTTTTTAACAGGACAATGACCCCAAACACAACTCCAGGCTGTGTAAGGGCTATTTGACCAAGAAGGAGAGTGATGGGGTGCTACGCCAAATGACCTGGCCTCCACAGTCACCAGACCTGAACCCAATCGAGATGGTTTGGGGTGAGCTGGACCGCACAGTGAAGGCAAAAGGGCCAACAAGTGCTCAGCATCTCTGGGAACTCCTTCAAGATTGTTGGAAGACCATTTCCGGTGACTACCTCTTGAAGCTCATCAAGAGAATGCCAAGAGTGTGCAAAGCAGTCATCAAAGCAAAAGGTGGCTCCTTTGAAGAACCTAGAATATAAGACATATTTTCAGTTGTTTCACACTTTTTTGTTAAGTATATAATTCCACATGTGTTAATTCATAGTTTTGATGCCTTCAGTCTGAATGTACAATTTTCATAGTCATGAAAATCCAGAAAAATCTTTAAATGAGAAGGTGTGTCCAAACTTTTGGTCTGTACTGTATATATGGACAAAATATAAGGAAAAGTAGCCTAAAGCTGTAAAGACTTAAGCACAGATGTTAGAGAACAATTACAATAGCAATATGAAATTGTATACCGTAGCTAATAGCCATTGCTTACGCTCGCTAAAACACCCAATGGATAGCTCATAGGAGCAAAGAAGCTTTAACACTGCAACCCACTTATCTTAGTAAATACAGGAAGATCTGTAATTGCCTTACATTATATGGCCAAAAGTACCAACCTTTTATCAGACTACTTTTCTATGTAATTTAAAGTAGTATTATAAGGATGTAACATATTCCACAGTAAGTGTAAAGTATTGTAGTTTTCAAGGACATTTCCAGGTCCATATTGACCACAAATATTCTGGAAAGGATGAAGCAATGGGGGAAAAAACACATAAAGTGCTATCTAAGCGAAGTGAGTGTATACAGATGCTGGAAAAGATGAATGCTTACTTATCGCCCTCACTTCTATGGGTTGTGCAATTAGGCACAACTCTAGATGTCGTTTCGAATACCACAAGGGTTCCTTCACAGGTAGCTGACGTTCCAGTAGACCGTGTAGGTAAATATTGCTTTCAAAATAATTCCTTGCCACTTGAGTGTATATAAAAAATTGCAGAAAATAAGGATTCTGGTCCCACATATGAAATAGTAGTATACTTCAACCAACCAAAAGACAGAAAAACAAATATGCGCAGAGGATGTTTATGCAGAAATTGTAGTAAAAAATACATAACAATAGTCATCATTTATGAAGACACTCTGTTGGTTTATCAAGACTTACTTTGGAGATTCCCTCTGAAACTGAAGCACCTGCCACAATCCTTATTTTCTGCAAGGTCCATATTGAATAAACATTTGAGCTATAGTCTAACATTCCTTTAAAATTATGTACAATTTAAAGTACATTTTAAAATAGTGTGTTACCCAGGATTAGAGCAGTGTAACATTTCCATGACCATTCTTTACAGTCAGGTTCTTCTTCCGGCAAAATGCTGTCTTTGGTTGGACCAAATATCTTCTGAAACTGTAGACAAATACCATATCTTATGCTCATCTATTCAAAGTATATGTTCAAAAAATATCCAATTGCCTGCATGTTTATGAGCAAATTTTACTTTTATTTTAATATTAATTCAGGGCAAATAAATGGGGTTATCCCCGACTTTCCTTATTTTCCTTATGTGGCTAAGAACTTACAGGCAGGTAGCTGCTACATAACTGCCTTTTGTGCCCAGTGCTGAAATCTGCCGGCTCAGAACAGTCATGGATCACTCCAGCCAGCGGTTCTGCAGCTTCCTGTAACATCATATCGGCAGAACAGATTCTTCTCTTTCTCTCTGCTCTGTCATTGGAACATCATTTCCAGTGTCTTGCTGATTGAAAGCCACCTCCATGCTGCCTAAATGCGGACAGCTGGCTGTCAAATCAGCATGATGACAGCAGTTACTCCCCGATGTCAAAGCAGACTTGAAGAGATTTTCTGTTGATGTGAGGTGAAATGAAGCAGCAAAATCACTTTAGGTAGTTAGCAACTACCTGCCTGTAAGCTCTCAGTCCAAGAGTGAAAACTAAGCTAAGCCCAGGAAAATCCCTTTAAGGTTTCCTTCCTGTTCACTTAACTTGTGATTGGAAATTTAATATATACCAATTAGTGTTGAGCGAGAACTAAAATGCTCGGGTGCTCGAAGCTCGGGCTGAGCTCACCGTGATACTCGGGTGCTCGACCCGAGCAACGAGCCCAATGTTAGTCTATGGGAGAACCGAGCATTTTTGTGGCGGCACCCCCGGCAGTCTGTAGAAAGCCTAAAAAGTGCCCAAAACGATAATGACAGTGCTCAAAAGACATGGGGACAGCATGGGCATCGCCCCAGGAAGCATTTCTGACCCCCAGGTCACTGCTGTCAACAATGTGGTCAGAGGTATTAAGCCACTTTTACGGGCTCACAATAAAATGTTCAAAAACGAAACTGAAACGGTTTTCCTGTGAAATATGTTAAGGAACTTCCTTTCCAGGGTAAAGACTTGTGTATAAGGTAAAATAAATAACCAAAAACAAAAATACTCCTCCACACCTTGGGCTATGTTCACACGTAGCATTTTTATGCGTTTTTGCACTTTTGTATTGCTTTCAACCGTGACAAATGCATTCACCGGGAAATGTCATGTTAACATTTTACAATCTTATCTGGCCATGTACTGTGTGACACATGCATACAATGCTGAAAAGACATAGGAACAGCATGGGGTAGACCCCTGGAGGCATCTCTGACACCCAGGTCACTGCCTGAAAGTGTGCCCATCAGAAGTGATCCTTTCCGCATCAGAAGATGCAGACTTGCAACTACCCCCATGCAAGTCCTTGTCCCAGGGCAGTGTTCAATTGCACCTCCCCCATTCCTTGCAATGTAAGTGCAAGTATGCAGCCTGCCACCCACCCACCCCCAGGCTGCAATACCATACTGCTAGCTTGCTTTCACTTTAAATGGGGCCTTTTAGTTTGGAGGAGGCCGGGAGTCCATACTCGGTCTCCAGCCGTTCTGTGGCCGGGTGTCCACACACGGTCGCCAGCCGCCTGGGGGCAGCCGGGTGTCCATAAACGGTCCCCAGCCACCCCTATTTCTCCTTGAAACTTCCCCCACACTTTTCTTAGCCCGGCCTGCTTTAAGGCAGCATTGGACGAGCCCACCAGAGAACCAGAATCCTCTGGTGGGCCCTGGCTTCTCAATCAGGGGAGTTGAGAGTGCCAAGGTGAGGAGCATGATGATGATGATAGAAGTTAGCGTCTGTTTTGTTTTCTTGAAATGCAAGCGTAAGTGTGCAACCTGCCACCCACCCACCCCCAGGCTGCAATATCATACTGCTAGCTTGCACTTGAAGTGGGGCCTTTTAGTTTGGAGGAAGCCGAAGCTGGCCACTACCTCATGGCTGCTTCGGCAGTCAGGTATCCATACTCAGTCCCCAGCCACCCGGCGGCCGGGTGTACACGCTCGGTCCCCAGGTGCCCGGGGGCGGCCGGTTGTCTATACTCGGTCTCCAGCCATCCCGCGGCCGGGTGTCCACACGCGGTCCCCAGCTGCCTGGGGGTGGCCGGGTGTCCATAAACGTCCCCAGCCACCCCTCTTTCTCCATGAAACTTCCCCCACACTTTTCTTAGCCTGGTCTGCTTTAGGGCAGCATTAGACGAGCCCACCAGAGAACCAGACTCCTCCGGTGGGCCCTGGCTTCTCAATCAGGGGAGTTAAGAGTGCCAAGGTGAGGAGCATGATGATGATGATAGAAGTTAGCGTCTGCTTTGTTTTCTTGAAATGCAAGCGTAAGTGTGCAACCTGCCACCCACCCACCCACCCCCAGGCTGCAATATCATACTGCTAGCTTGCACTTGAAGTGGGGCCTTTTAGTTTGGAGGAAGCCGAAGCTGGCCACTACCTCATGGCTGCTTTGGCAGTCAGTTATCCATACTCAGTCCCCAGCCGCCCGGCGGCCGGGTGTACACGCTCGGTCCCCAGGTGCCTGGGGGCGGCCGGGTGTCTATACTCGGTCTCCAGCCATCCCGCGGCCGGGTGTCCACACGTGGTCCCCAGCTGCCTGGGGGTGGCCGGGTGTCCATAAACGTCCCCAGCCACCCCTCTTTCTCCATGAAACTTCCCCCACAATTTTATTAGCCTGGTCTGCTTTAGGGCAGCATTAGACGAGCCCACCAGAGAACCAGACTCCTCCGGTGGGCCCTGGCTTCACAATCAGGGGAGTTGAGAGTGCCAAGGTGAGGAGCATGATGATGATGATAGAAGTTAGCGTCTGCTTTGTTTTCTTGAAATGCAAGCATAAGTGTGCAACCTGCCACCCACCCACCCACCCCCAAGCTGCAATATCATACCGCTAGCTTGCACTTGAAGTGGGGCCTTTTAGTTTGGAGGAAGCCGAAGCTGGCCACTACCTCATGGCTGCTTCGGCAGTCAGTTATCCATACTCAGTCCCCAGCCGCCCGGCGGCCGGGTGTACACGCTCGGTCCCCAGGTGCCCGGGGGCGGCCGGGTGTCTATTCTCGGTCTCCAGCCATACCGCGGCCGGGTGTCCACAGGCGGTCCCCAGCTGCCTGGGGGTGGCAGGGAGGCCATAAACGTCCCCAGCCACCCCTCTTTCTCCATGAAACTTCCCCCACACTTTTCTTAGCCTGGTCTGCTTTAGGGCAGCATTAGACGAGCCCACCAGAGAACCAGACTCCTCCGGTGGGCCCTGGCTTCTCCATCAGGGGAGTTGAGAGTGCCAAGGTGAGGAGCATGATGATGATGATAGAAGTTAGCATCTGCTTTGTTTTCTTGGAATGCTAGCGTAAGTGTGCAACCTCCCACCCACCCACCCCCAGGCTGCAATACCATACTGCTAGCTTGCACTTGAAATGGGGCCTTTTAGTTTGGAGGAGGCCAAAGCTGGCCACTACCTCATGGCTGCTTCAGCAGCGAGGTATTCATACTCAGTCCCCAGCGGCCCGGCGGCCGAGTGTCCACGATCGGTGTCCAGCTGCCAGGCGGCAGCTGGGTATCCATACTCGGTCCCCAGCCGCCCCGCGGACGGGTGTCCACACACGGTCCCCAGCCGCCTGGGGTTGGCCGGGTGTCCATAAACGGTCCCCAGCCACCCCTATTTCTCCTTGAAACTTCCCCACACTTTTCTTAGCCTGGGCTGCTTTAGGGCAGCATTGTACGAGCCCACCAGAGAACCAGACTCCTCCAGTGGGCCCTGGCTTCTCAGTCTGGGGAGTTGAGAGTACCGAGGTGAGGAGCATGCAGATGATGATAGAAGTTAGCGTCTGCTTTGTTTTCTTGGAATGCAAGTGCATGTGTGTAGTAACAGCTAGGCCTGATGTGGTCAAGCGTTTTGGCGCATATCCTACCTCCTACGATGATTGCTGGATGTTTTCCTGCTACTATCCCAATTCTATGACTCCCTTTAAAACAAAGCTTCAGGTGATGAATGATGGATTAGTTCGTGGCAAAGGAGAAAGAGCAGGGGGACCAGGTACCATTCATATTAATATCAGGCCAGTCAACCACACATGTCTTGTAGGATATGTTTCTGTACCAAAAGGAGCGATTTGGCTACTCAGTTAGAGGGCATGCAGTGAGTGCAATGCCTAACAAAACTTTCGAGGCACTCCAATGCCCCTTGGTAGTGACATGGAGGTCAGAGGGCCTTAACTAAACCATTTTTTCCATTTATAGCAACTGGGTCTCCTGTGCACTGTTGGCATAAGCAGTGAATGGAAGGCTTTCGAATAATTATGAGGAACTGCCATACCCCTTTAAACAGACGTGGATTAGAGCATACTAGAAACCTTCTACCCATTATTGGGGAGTAGGTCTCCCTTAGTGTTCGCCTATGCATTGAAAAGCAAAAGCTGACTAAAATTAGGAGGAAATGCAATGCCCGTTGGAAGAATGGTGGAGGTCACAGTGGAATAAAAAGACAATATCAATGCCCCATGGAAAAGTGGTGGAGGTCGCAGTAGCTTAACAAGATGGTTTTAATGCCCCTTGGAAGAATGGTGGAGGTCGCAGTGGAATAAAAAGACAATATCAATGCCCCTGGGAAAAGTGGTGGAGGTCGCAGTAGCTTAACAAGACGGTTTTAATGCCCCTTGAAAGAGACGTGGAGGTTGCAGTAGCTTAACAAGATGGTTTTAATGCCCCTTGGAAGAGATGTGGAGGTTGCAGTAGCTTAACAAGATGCTTTTAATGCCCCTTGGAAGAATGATGGAGGTCGCAGTAGCTTAACAAGACGGTTTTAATGCCCCTGGGGAAAGTGGTTGGAGGTCGCAGTAGCTTAACAAGATGGTTTTAATGCCCCTTGGAAGAGACGGGGAGGTTGCAGTAGCTTAATAAGACGATTTTAATGCCCGCTGGAAGAGACGTGGAGGTTGCAGTAGCTTAACAAAACGGTTTTAATGCCCCTTGTAAGAATGGTGGAGGTCGCAGTAGCTTAACAAGACGGTTTTAATGCCCCTGGGGAAAGAGGTGAAGGTTGCAGTAGCTTAACAAGACGATCTTAATGCCCCTTGGAAGAGACCTGGAGGTCGCAGTAGCTTAACAAGATGGTTTTAATGCCCCTTGGAAGAGATGTGGAGGTCGCAGTAGCTTAACAAGACTGTTTTAATGCCATTTGGAAGAGACGTGGAGGTTTCAGTAGCTTAACAAGATGGTTTTAATGCCCCTGGGGAAAGAGGTGAAGGTTGCAGTAGCTTAACAAGACGATCTTAATGCCCCTTGGAAGAGACCTGGAGGTCGCAGAAGCTTAACAAGATGGTTTTAATGCCCCTTGGAAGAGATGTGGAGGTCGCAGTAGCCTAACAAGACTGTTTTAATGCCCCTTGGAAGAGACGTGGAGGTTTCAGTAGCTTAACAAGATGGTTTTAATGCCCCTTGGAAGAGAAGTGGAGGTCGCAGTGGAATAATAAGACAATACCAAAGCCCATGGGAAAAGTGGTGGAGGTTGCAGTAGCTTAACAAGATGGTTTTAGTGCCCCTTGGAAGAGACGTGGAGGTTGCAGTAGCTTAACAAGACGGTTTTAATGCCCCTTGGCAGAGACGTGGAGGTTGCAGTAGCTTAACAAGACAGTTTTAATGCCCATTGGAAGAGACGTGGAGTTCGCAGTAGCTTAACAAGACTGTTTAATGCCCCTTGGAAGAGACGTGGAGGTTGCAGTAGCTTAACAAGATGGTTTTAATGCCCCTTGGAAAAGACGTGGAGGTCGCAGTAGCATAACAAGACAGTTTTAATGCCCCTGGGGATAGTGGTGGAGGTCGCAGTAGCTTAACAAGATGGTTTTATTGCCCCTTCGAAGAATGGTGGATGTTGCAGTAGCTTAACTTGACGCTTTTAATGACACTGGGGAAAGTGGTGGAGGTCACAGTAGCTTAACAAGACGGTTTTAATGCCCATTGGAAGAGACGTGGTGGTCGCAGTAGCTTAGCAAGACAGTTTTAATGCCCCTTGGAAGAGACGTGGAGGTTGCAGTAGCTTAGCAAGACATTTTAATGCCCCTTGGAAGAGACGTGGAGGTTGCAGTAGCTTAGCAAGACATTTTAATGCCATTTGAAAGAGACATGGAGGTGGCAGTGGAATAAAAATACAATATCAATGCCCCTGGGAAAAGTGGTGGAGGTCGCACTAGCTTAACAAGACGGTTTTAATGCCCATTTGAAGAGATGTGGAGGTTGCAGTAGCTTAACAAGTCGGTTTTAATGCCCCTTGGAAGAGACGTGGAGGTTGCAGTAGCTTAACAAGACGGTTTTAATGCCCCTTGGAAGAGACGTGGAGGTCACAGTAGCTTAACAAGATGGTTTTAATGCCCATTGGGAGAGACGTGGAGGTTGCAGTAGCTTCGCAAGACCTTTTAATGCCCCTTGGAAGAGACGTGGAGGTTGCAGTAGCTTAGAAAGTCGGTTTTAATGGCCCTTGAGAGAGACATGGAGGTGGCAGTGGAATAAAAATACAATATCAATGCCCTTGGGAAAAGTGGTGGAGGTCGCAGTAGCTTAACAAGATGATTTTAATGCCCATTGGAAGAGACGTGGAGGTTGCAAGAGCTTAACAAGACGGTTTTAATAACCCTTGGAAGAGACGTGGAGGTCACAGTAGCTTAACAAGATGGTTTTAATGCCCCTTGGAAGAGACTTGGAGTTTGCAGTAGCTTAAAAAGACGGTTTTAATGCCCCTAGGAAGAGAGGTGGATGTCGCGGTAGCTTAGCAAGACAGTTTTAATGCCCCTTGGAAGAGACGTGGAGGTTGCAGTAGCTTAACAAGACAGTTTTAATGCCCCTTGGAAGAGACGTGGAGGTTGCAGTAGCTTAACAAGACGGTTTTAATTCCCCTTGGAAGAGACGTGGCGGTCACAGTAGCTAAACAAGTTGGTACTAATGCCCGCTGGAAGAGACGTGGATGTTGCAGTAGCTTAACAAAACGGTTTTAATGCCCCTTGTAAGAATGGTGGAGGTCGCAGTAGCTTAACAAGTTGGTTCTAATGCCCCTGGGGAAAGAGGTGAAGGTTGCAGTAGCTTAACAAGACGATCTTAATGCCCCTTGGAAGAGACATGGAGGTCGCAGTAGCTTAACAAGATGGTTTTAATGCCCCTTGGAAGAGATGTGGAGGTCGCAGTAGCTTAACAAGACTGTTTTAATGCCCCTTGGAAGAGACGTGGAGGTTGCAGTAGCTTAACAAGACGGTTTTAATGCCCCTTGGAAGAGACGTGGAGGTCACAGTAGCTTAACAAGATGGTTTTAATGCCCATTGGAAGAGACGTGGAGGTTGCAGTAGCTTCACAAGACCTTTTAATGCCCCTTGGAAGAGACGTGGAGGTTGCAGGAGCTTAGAAAGTCAGTTTTAATGCCCCTTGGAAGAGAGATGGAGGTGGCAGTGGAATAAAAATACAATATCAATGCCCTTGGGAAAAGTGGTGGAGGTTGCAAGAGCTTAACAAGACGGTTTTAATGCCCCTTGGAAGAGACGTGGAGGTCACAGTAGCTTAACAAGACGGTTTTAATGGCCCTTGGAAGAGACTTGGAGTTTGCAGTAGCTTTAAAAGGCAGTTTTAATGCCCCTAGGAAGAGAGGTGGATGTCGCGGTAGCTTAACAAAACAGTTTTAATGTCCCTTTGAAGGGACGTGGAGGTTGCAGTAGCTTAGCAAGACAGTTTTAATGCCCCTTGGTAGAGACGTGAAGGTTGCAGTAGCTTAAAAAGACGGTTTTAATGCCCCTGGGGAAAGTGGTGGAGGTCACAGTAGCTTAACAAGACGTTTTAATGCCCCTTGGAAGAGACGTGGAGGTCGCAGTAGCTTAACAAGACGGTTTTAATGCCCAATGAAAGAGACGTGGAGGTTGCAGTAGCTTAACAAGACGGTTTTAATGCCCCTTGCAAGTGATGTGGAGGTCGCAGTAGCTTATCAAAATGGTTTTAATGCCCCTGGGGAAAGTGGTGGAGGTCGCAATAGCTTAACAAGATGGTTTTAATGCCCCTTGGAAGAATGGTGGAGGTCGCAGTAGCTTAACAAGATGGTTTTAATGCCACTGGGGAAAGTGTTGGAGGTCGCAGTAGCTTAACAAGATGGATTTAATGCCCCTTGTAAGAGACGTGGAGGTCGCAGTAGCTTAACAAGACGGTTTTAATGCCCCTTGCAAGTGATATGGAGGTCGCAGTAGCTTAACAAGATGGTTTTAATGCCCCTGGGGAAAGTGGTGGAGGTCGCAGTTGCTTAACAAGATGGTTTTAATGCCCCTTGGAAGAATGGTGGAGGTCGCAGTAGCTTAACAAGATGGTTTTAATGCCACTGGGGAAAGTGTTGGAGGTCGCAGTAGCTTAACAAGACGGATTTAATGCCCCTAGTAAGAGACGTGGAGGTCGCAGTAGCTTAACAAGATGGTTTTAATGCCCCTTGGAAGAGACGTGGAGGTTGCAGTAGCTTAGCAAGACGGTTTTAATGCCCCTTGGAAGAGACGTGGAGGTTGCAGGAGCTTAACAAGATGGTTTTAATGCCCCTTGGAAGAGACGTGGAGGTCGCAGTAGCTCAACAAGACGGTTTTAATGCCCCTTACAAGAGACGTGGAGGTTGCAGTAGCTTAACAAGACAGATTTAATGCCCCTGGGGAAAGTGGTGGAGGTCGCAGTAGCTTAACAAGACGGTTTACCCAAAAATTAAAAGGCACAGAGGAATCATGGAGGACGCTGGTACGGTTGGCAAGGTACTCCCTCACCATCTTTTGAAACATTCCACTCCTTGTGAGACTACCCAATGCCTCAGGGCCTGTAAGCTGGGCAGGACACATAAAACTGTCCCAGAACGTTGACAGTGTTCCCCTGCCTCTGCTAGATTGGAGTTGCGTCTCTCTCGCCTGTACGCCTTGGTTGGGCAACAAACTGTGACCTCTGCCGCTAACATGTTCAGATGGGAATTTTTTTAACAGTTCTGCAGCAAGGGCCTTCTGGTACTGCCCCATTTTTGTAGACCTCTCCACCTCAGGAATAAGAGAGTGAAAGTTCTCCTTGTAGCGGGGGTCTAAAAGCATCACCAACCAGTAATGACTGTCACCTAACATTTTGACAACACGAGGGTCACGGTTAAGGCAGTGTAACATAAAGTCAGCCATGCGTGCCAGACTGGTAACGGGCAAGACTTCCGTGTCCTCACCAAGATGACAACTGACCATGCTCTCCTCCTCCCCCCTGTCCTCAGTCCACCCACACTCAACCGACGGTAAGACAGTTGTACAGGTACTACCATCTACAGCGCATGATACCAGCTCCTCCTCCTCCTCCTCTCCCTCTCCCACCATCTTGGTGGACTCCTCAATGTTCGTCAAGATGGTTCATATGTCAGACATCCAGATCCACTGCTGAGGTCTTATGTGTGGAGTCTGACCTGAATATCGATGGCCTTGTTGCAGCTGGTAGTCCACAAATGCTCTCTTCTGCTCACAAATCCTTTTCAACATGTGGAGGGTAGAGTTCCAATGTGTGGGGACATCACACACCAGTCGGTGTGCCGGAAGCTGCAAGCGCTGCTGCAACACAGCGATGGCGGCGGAAGCTGTAGCCGACTTCCGAAAAAGAGCTGACAGGCGGCGTACTTTGTCGCACAGATCTGGCAACTCGGGGTACGATATAAGAAACCACTGAACCACGAGGTTAAGCACATGAGCCAGGCATGGTACGTGTGTGATCTCGCCTCTCCTCAGAGCCGCCACCAGGTTACGGCCATTGTCACACACGACCATGCCTGGATGTAGGTTCAGCGGTCTCAGCCACAGATCTGCCTGCTCTTTCACAGCTGTCCACAACTCACAAGCAGTGTGAGGTTTATCACCTAAGCTTATGAGTTTCAACACAGACTTTTGCCGCTTGGCTGAGGCAGTACTGCAGTGCTTCCAGCTTGTAACTGATGTGGTGATATCTGAGATGGAGGCTGAACATGAGGAGGATGATGATGCACAGGAGCTGTACACTGTGGGGGCAACTCTGACTGACATAGGGCCCGCAATCCTCGGTGTGGGGAGGATGTGTTCCATCCCAAGGTCCGACTGGGTCCCGGCTTCCACTATGTTTACCCAGTGTGCCGTCAGGGAGATGTACCATCCCTGGCCACAAGCACTTGTCCACATGTCCGTTGTCAGGTGGACTCTCCCAGTAACTGTGTTGTTGAGGGCACGGAAGATGTTTTGGGACACGTGCTTGTGTAGTACGGGGATGGCACACCGGCCAAAATAGTGTCGGCTGGGGACCGAGCACCTAGGGGCGGCCACTGCCAAAAGGTTGCGGAAGGATTCCGTCTCCACCAGCCTAAAAGGCAGCATTTCCAATGCAAGCAGTCGAGAAATGTGCAAATTTAGGACTGTGGCCTGTGGGGCGTTGGCTGCGATTTTGCGCTTTCGTTCAAAGCTCTGGGATATGGACAATTGAACGCTGTGGTGGGACGTAGACGTTGATGCTGTATCTTGAGAAACTGCCATAACAAGTGAAGACTGAGAGGAGGGGGCATCTTTGCATGCAGTATGGACAGGGGATTGCCTTGCACGCACAACAGGGGGTTCTATCACATGCACAACAGTGGAAGAAGCAGTGGTGGAACCCGCTGACACCGGTCGTGGACCCTGGGGTTCGCCCCACAAAGTCGGGTGCTTTGCTGCCATGTGCCTGATCATGCTGGTGGTGGTCAGCCTGGTAGTTTTGTCACCCCTGCTGATGCTGGCATGGCTGGTGGTACAAATGGCCTTTTTGGGGTTATCAGCAGAGTCTTTAAAAAAATTACAGACTCTGGAAGACCTGCCGCTTGCACTGGCAACGTCCCTCATGTTGGTGTTACGGGGAACTGTTGCCCGCCTTCTGTGTGCGGCCACCACACTGCTTCTTCCTGCCTGTTGGGGTACTCTGCCTCCCCCACCCAGTGTGCAGCTGGCCTCGCTCTGCATGCCCTCCTGCCACGTTGGGTCAGTTACTAGATCATCCACCACCTCCTCCACTTCCACTTGCGCACCACGATCCTCCTCCTCACTTCCTGGCAATTGTGTCTCGTCATCGTCCACCTCTTGTGACAAATTGCCAGCGTCGACTTCCTGTGGCCGTGACTGTTCAAATATTTGGGCATCGCTACATGGGATCTCCTCTTCCACCACTTCAAGCAGAGCAGGCGAGGGGCACAAATATGGAAATGGACCAGTGAACAGCTCTTCAGAGTGTCCAAGTGTGGGATCAGTTGCTGTCTGAAGACACTCGGCATGGTGGGAGGAAGGAGCATCAGGGTGAGGAGGAGTATGCGGTCGAGACTCACGGCTACTAAAACTTGACCGTGTGGAAGACAGACCAGAGGTGGTGATTCTCAGGTAACTGGAAGTATTATCTGCTTTCCAATTAATAACCTGTTCACACTGATCAGTTTGCAATACTGGTGTTGTAGTGTGCTTCCCTAGTAATTCGGTCAAATAGTGGGAGCGAGAAGATGTGGCTGTTGGTTGTGGCACATTTTCACCTTGTCCATGGCCCCGTCTTCTACACTCACCATCACCAGAACGTCCAGTTCCACGTCCCTTGCCACGCGCCTTGCCCATTGTAAATGAAGTAAAATAGCTTACACTCGCACTATCAATGAAAAAAGGATAATAAAAAGGAGATTAGAACCGTGGAAGAGGAAAACCACAGTTCTATTTGTTTGGCCTACACCAGAATCTTTTAAACAGATGTATTTGTGACTGAACAGACAGGGAGACACTATTACTTTTACATAAAACAGGCCAAAAGCAGGATAATACTGAGATTTGAACCGTGGAACTGCAAAACCACAGTTCTAATTTACTGGCGTATACTAGACTTTTTAAATAGATATATTTGGGGCTGAGCAGTCAGCGACACACTCAAACTGTTTTTTTTATGTAAAAAAGACCCAAAATTGGATAATACAGAGATTTGACCAGTGGAACTGCAAAACCAAAGTTATAGTTATGTGGCGTACACCAGAATCTTTCAAACAGATATATTTGTGTCTGAGCAGTCAGGGAGACACTATTACAGTTTTTTTTTTAACGACAAAAAATGCCAAAGCAGGATAATGCAGTTATTTGACCCGTGGAACTGCAAAACCACAGTTCTATTTTTCTGGCCTACATCATGCTCTTTTAAACAGATATATTGGCGTCTGAACAGTCAGTGAGACACTATTACTGTTTTTTTTTACGGCAAAAAATGCCAAAAGCAGGATAATACAGAGATTTGACCCGTGGAACTGCAAAACCACAGTTATAGTTAAGTGGCGTACACCAGACTCTTTGAAACAGATATATTAGTGTCTGAACAGTCAGGGAGACACTATTACAGTTTTTTTTTTGGCAAAAAATGCCAAAAGCAGGATAATACAGAGATTTGACCCGTGGAACTGCAAAACCACAGTTATAGTTATGTGGCGTACACCAGACTCTTTTAAACAGATATATCGGTGTCTGACCAGTCAGGGAGACACTATTACTGTTTTTTTTATGGCAAAACATGCCAAAAACGGGATAATACAGAGATTTGACCCGTGGAACTGCAAAACTACAGTTCTATTTTTCTGGCCTACACCAGACTCTTTTAAACAGATATATTAGTGTCTGAACAGTCAGGGAGACACTATTATTTTTTTTTTTACAGCAAAAAATGCCAAAAGCAGGATAATACAGATATTTGACCCGTGGAACTGCAAAACCACAGTTATAGTTATGTGGCGTACTCCAGAATCTTTCAGATATATTTGTGTCTGAACAGTCAGGGAGACAATTTTACAGTTTTTTTTTTTACGACAAAAAATTCCAAAAGCAGGATAATACAGAGATTTGACCAGTGGAACTGCAAAACCACAGTTCTATTTTTCTGGCCTGCATCATACTCTTTTAAACAGATATATTGGTGTCTGAACAGTCACAGATACACTCAATTTTTTTTTTGTGGGGGCGGAAATACCAAAAGGTTAATAAGACGCGTATTTGGACAGTCTGACGGAGGAAAAAAAAAATACAGTATTTAGATGAAAAAATTTTTTTTTCTTCCTGGCTCCTGAGACCGGGGTGATAAGTCTAGCAATTTGGCCAACAGGAGCACACAGGACTGTAATGCAGTGTTTGCTGGTATAACCACTGCATCTCCTATACAGCCTGCCTGATATCTAGGATGGATATTAATCCTGAGAAGGACTCTTTGTTTGATTTGGCAGGCGTTAGAGACCCTACACTACCTCTTTTGCACTTTATATCTCTCCCTAACTCAGCAGCACTGACTCTACACTGGCTGATCCGGAGCGACTGTGTCCAAGATGGCGGCGCCTGGTTTTAAATACTCGAGGTGACGCTGTGCGGCCAACCAATCACTGTAATGCCCACAAACAACATGGCTGCGGCATTACAGTGACTGGCTGGCAATCCCTGCATGTACATTGGCTCTGTAAAGAGCGCCAAACGTGCAGGGCGGAGACCCGAGCTCCCGCCCGAGTAACCCGGAAATGCTCGGTGCTTGCCGAACATCCCGAGTAGCGTGATGCTCGGGCAAGTAACGAGCAGTGTCAAGCATGCTCGCTCAATACTAATACCAATAAATCTCCTTTAACTAATCTACTTCACATCCCTTTAACACTCCTTATAGAAATATAGAATTAGTACAGAAAAAACATATTATTTAGCAACTTGATCATTTTAGGATTAATAAGTAATTACTAAGTAAAGATGTAACATTTACAGAAGCTACTGTAGTATTTGCAGAAGCCACTTATCTTGGTCATGCTAACTTTTAGGATCAGTGTGGTCTAAGGAAAGAACCTTGAACCTTGAACAACAACCAAGCACGTAACATATTTTAATTAACATAATACATAGTAAGCATTTTTAGGTAACTTAATAATTTATAATGATTGGTTGATAATTGTTTGTACTATAATATGATTGGTTCTGTAATAATCTCCCTATATACCTACTACTTTTACATCTTTCTGTAATTTACTATAAGAATCTGTCCCCAACATAGCGGAGACAGTACTGTTCTATCATTCAATAGAGCTCTGGTGGCTCCAATAAAACTTTCTTTAATACCTAGAGGAAGTTGAGTCGTCATCTTTGGGAGACTGAAAAGTTATTCCTTATCATATGGTGCTGAATAAGTTGGGATCCTCTACGATTGCCAGAAACTTCCAAGTAAGGCTCTGATGGGACAAGTGGATCACTTCAAAGTGCCCTGCAAAGGGGATTTCCTGTTTTAATGTGGTCATCCACTTGACCCTGTAACTACTTGACTCTGTCTAGTGTCGTCTGTGGTACTAATTTTCTTTATTCAATCTATATCTATATAGATCTAATTTGTACAGCTTTTTTAATGGTAGAATTGAACTGTAACAGTGGTAGTGGCAGCATATTCCCTGATTTTCCCTTAGTGACTGTGATGAAATTCTGGATTTATAAGAAACTATTTCATTATCTTATGGTTAACTTTGATATAGTGTGTGTCACAACTAGAGATGAGCGTTGTTCTACTCGAACTGTTTGTCAATCTCAAATTCGAGCTGTTTTGGGCGGTGTTCGAGCCGTTCGGCGAACACGAACAATTTGAGAAAAATTCGGCTGTTCGAGGTTATGTTCGATAACTGTTCGTGCACCAAAATCATAACTGGATTTTTTCTCAGTAATGATGAAAATTAATGTTAATACGCAGTTTGAGTGTACAGCGGGGTGGGGGGAGGGGCAGGGGATGGATCTCTGCAGGAACAATGAAGATCTCCATTTTTTTTTCTCTTTCCCGCATTTGCAGTGGGGAGGTGCAATCTGTCAGCCTATCAGCAGCGCACACACGGAGCGAAGTGCTTTTTTTCACACAAGCAAGGGCATGTGTCATTGGCAGTGTATGTCACATGTCCTTTCCCTATAAGACCAAGCCATTTTCCCCGTCGCCACCATTTTCTCACTGCTGCAGCTGCGTGTTAGACGGCACCGCTGTTGCTGTGTGCGCTATACCTTGTTAATTTCAAGCCAATTTTCGCACAAATCTACAGATAGCTTGGGAGTAGGGAATAGTTGTGATTGCAGTCCTTTTAAGGACTAGGTTACAGCATTTCCTACGACTTTTATCAGGCAGGTCTGTGCTCTTAAATAGATAGATTGTGGGATTAAAGACTAATTGTAATTGGAGTCCTTTTCAGGACTAGGTTACATCAGTTCCTATCAGTTTTTGCCAGGCAGTTCTGTGCCAGTGCTGTGCAAGTTTTTTTCACAGCATTTGGCTGAATCTAGCAAAGCTAATCCTTTTTGGCCTATTGCAGAGTGTGTTAGTCAGTGGAGTAGCCTATCTGTGTTGCAAGATATACCACCTGTGTATAGAATACCAATTTTTTTACTGCACCTAGTGAAGTAAAATCTTTTGGGCATAGCATCATTCTATTAGTCCATCTATACTGACCTCCATCAGGTTGCAAATTGAATATAATTTTTTTCTGCATCTAGCTCTGAAAAAATATTGGGCTTCTAGCTGTGTGTGGGACTTGTTCTATTAATCCATCTATACAGACCTCCATCAGGTTGCAAACTGAATATATTTTTTTCTGCATCTACCTCTGAAAAAATATTGGGCTTCTAGCTGTGTGTGGGACTTGTTCTATTAATCCATCTATACAGACCTCCATCAGGTTGCAAACTGAATATATTTTTTTCTGCATCTACCTCTGAAAAAATATTGGGCTTCTAGCTTTGTGTGGGACTTGTTCTATTAATCCATCTATACAGACCTCCATCAGGTTGCAAACTGAATATATTTTTTTCTGCATCTACCTCTGAAAAAATATTGGGCTTCTAGCTGTGTGTGGGACTTGTTCTATTAATCCATCTATACAGACCTCCATCAGGTTGCAAACTGAATATATTTTTTTCTGCATCTACCTCTGAAAAAATATTGGGCTTCTAGCTGTGTGTGGGACTTGTTCTATTAATCCATCTATACAGACCTCCATCAGGTTGCAAACTGAATATATTTTTTTCTGCATCTACCTCTGAAAAAATATTGGGCTTCTAGCTGTGTGTGGGACTTGTTCTATTAATCCATCTATACAGACCTCCATCAGGTTGCAAACTGAATATAATTTTTTTCTGCATCTACCTCTGAAAAAATATTTGGGCTTCTAGCTGTGTGTGGGACTTGTTCTATTAGTCCATCTATACTGACCTCCATAAGGTTGCAAACTGAATATAATTTTTTTCTGCATCTACCTCTGAAAAAATATTTGGGCTTCTAGCTGTGTGTGGGACTTGTTCTATTAGTCCATCTATACTGACCTCCATAAGGTTGCAAACTGAATATAATTTTTTTCTGCATCTACCTCTGAAAAAATATTTGGCCTTCTAGCTGTGTGTGGGACTTGTTCTATTAGTCCATCTATACTGTCCTCCATCAGGTTGCAAATTGAATATGATATTTTTCTGCATCTAGCTCTGAAAAAATGTTTGGCCTTCTAGCAGTGTGTGGGACTTGTTCTATTAGTCCATCTATACTGACCTCCATCAGTTTGCAAACTGAATATATTTTTTTCTGCATCTACCTCTGAAAAAATATTGGGCTTCTAGCTGTGTGTGGGACTTGTTCTATTAATCCACCTCTACAGACCTCCATCAGGTTGCAAACTGAATATATTTTTTTCTGCATCTACCTCTGAAAAAATATTGGGCTTCTAGCTGTGTGTGGGACTTGTTCTATTAATCCATCTATACAGACCTCCATCAGGTTGCAAACTGAATATAATTTTTTTCTGCATCTACCTCTGAAAAAATATTTGGCCTTCTAGCAGTGTGTGGTACTTGTTCTATTAGTCCATCTATACTGACCTCCATCAGGTTGCAAACTGAATATAATTTTTTTCTGCATCTAACTCTGAAAAAATATTTGGCCTTCTAGCAGTGTGTGGGTCTCATTGTATTAGGCCATCTATACCAAGCTCCACCAGGTTTTCAATTAATAATAATTTTTTGCTGCATCTACCCCTGAAAATAATTTTTCTTCCCAATAGTGGTAGCAATAGAAATATGGGGCGCGCTCCTGGCTTACAAAAATATACGCTTCATAACAAAAAACACCAGCTTAGCGCACTGCATTAATAAGATGGCATCATCGTCTCTCCCAGTGCTAGGCCTACTACCCAGGCTAGCATTCCTGTGCCTAAAACACAATGTATGGGTTGGCGCTAGCCACTATGCTGAGGGGTCTAAAGCTGCTGCTAACGCTTCATAACAATTCAATTGGCAGATTTTCACAGAGCTCTTCCACAATGCCCACCCATCGGGACAACAGTTGCCCACCTTCCCTATGGGATCTAGTGGCGAATAGTTGATGCCATTAATCAGAGCGTCAGTTGCCCCGTCGATGTGGCAAGCATACGGTAAGGCATGGGAAGAGTGGACACGACTAGTAGCAGGCAGACGGGTTGACCAATGTGAACAAGCCAGATCACAAGTCACCATAGAATTTCTCCACCAGCTAATGATGAGGGGCATATCAGGGGCGTCAGCGCAGCGGTGTCTGACCGGAGTAGCATTTCACTTCTAACTACTGAATTGGGGAGATGTGACAAAGATTCATCATCAGACAATCCATAAAAGGGTGGAAAAGGGGTCAGCCAAGTCAGGAGTGTAGACGTCCCATCCTGTGTCACTAAAACTGATTTCTCACATCATATCCCTAACACCATTAACATGACACTCACAATTTGAAGCAACACTACTGTCTACTGCATTTGTGATCGCCTTCTTCGGGGCGCTATGCATAAGCGAATTAGTCCATCAATCCAAAATTAGCACCAGTGGAGGCTTATTACACCAGGACGTAGTCATAGGCAATAATGCAATACGTCTACGCATACACAAATCGAAAATGGTTCCAGCGGGCAGGGGCACTTGGGTACTTCTACAACCCACAAACGGTACACTGAGTCGGGTAACAATAGTAAAACCATATCTAACCATCAGATCACAAAGTAATTTGTTCCTATCACACATTGATGTGACGCCATTATCAAGATACCAGTTCCAAGCTATATTTAATAAATGCATAACATCGGCAGAGAACCACCCCAAAGATTACGGGACACACTCATTCCGCATAGGCGCGGCCACAGAAGCAGCAAGAGCAGGACTGTCAGAAACGGAAGTTCAGAGGATAGAGAGATGGTGATCCACGTGTTTGGCAAGATACATAAGACCGGACTTGTTATCCTAACGTGGTTTGTTTCTTTTACAGGTGACGCTAAGCCAACAGTGTAGGTGATAGGCCACTCGTATATATATTGGGCAGATTAAAGGGCGAAAGTCCGCCCAGGCGGGAGGAAATTAGAGTTTCATAACACATATTTCAACTGGAGAGGTATTAGAGGCCTGCTATGGCCACAGGTACTAATGGAGGTAATCAAGGTAGGGAGAGAGGCAAGATGTCTGGTCATCTTAGTTACACAGGCCGGGGGAAACAACCTAGGTCATCACAAGAGCGCATAACTAATGGCAATAATGAAACTAGACACTGAGCGCTTCAGAGAATTTTTCACAAAACTAGCTATAGTATGGTCAGAGATTGTGCTGATAGCGGTATGGCAAGGTGCGCGAGACATCACGGCCATCGAACGGACAAGGCGGGTAATAAATATTCGGATGGCAAAATTTAGAAGAGACAGAGGCGGTGTAGTGGTACGACACCGACAACTGGAAGGAGATAAAGCAGGCCTCATACGGCCCGACGGTGTTCACTTAATGGATATTGGACTGGACATATTCCTGTCAGGACTCCAGGACGGAGTGGAACAAGCGTTAAGAGTGATGGGTGGGGGTCAGAGTCCTGCATACGAGTACGCAGGATCCTCCGTGGCCTGGAAATAGAAAGGACATGTTGGAGAGTTACACTTGTTGGCCAAGTTGCCGGAGTGGAGACCCAGGGCATGCTGCAACAAGCTGAATTATTTTAGAAATAAAATGTCTTTCTAATGGAATGAGTATAAAGAGTTAATAAAGCTGTGACCGATCCTCACCCATCCAGTTGTAAGAGTTACATTATTGTATTGTCAAGGAAAGGGGGGCGGTAGGGGGGCTGAGCGTCTGGGTTTGGTTGGGGGTCCCCACAGTCTGCCTAGGCTAGATGCATTTAAAAATTCTTATTAGATACACAGGCCGTGCAGCTTGCTTCGCAGCTGGGCTACTACGCCCAAAGTATTGCCTAGGCTAGATGCAGTTAAAAATTCTACGCTGACTAGCAGACACTGAAGATTTGGAGCAGACCTCTGAGTAAACAGCTCTTCAGACTCAATCATCTGTGTTACCCCAAGCCATAATGTATGTAGTTTCTTACAGTTAAAAGGGTTAGGGGAGCGACCCAACCCACCTGGAATTGACGATGCCAACGTCACGTAAGACACAGCAAGGGGACTCCAAAAAGAGTTTCCATTTTTTCCCAAAATTGTGGCACAGACACCACTTAACCCTAGAACGCATACCTGGGGCCTCGCAGTCCCGCCCTGTTAATTGTTTTCTATTTTCTGCAAGATTACTTTAGTTAGAATTTTGAAACTCTAGGTATTCTTCATGTATATAGTTGTTTGTCATTTGAGTTTGAGTTATTCAATGTTACTTGCACACGGGTCTAAAAGGCCCCAGGTATATGAAAGTGTAGATTTTTATGGTCATGCGTTCTAGGGTTAAGTGGCATCAATTGCCCCACAGTTGCTTAAAACGGTTGGTGAGGTGATATTACCAAATCCTCAAGCTTTTAGCCTCCCAAGGATAACACAGGATTAGAAAAGTCCTTGCGAATCCATGATTTGTTCATCTTGATGAACGTGAGTCTGTCTACATTCTCAGTGGACAGCCGCGTGCGCTTATCTGTCAGCACACCATCAGTAGCGCTGAACACACGTCCAGAGAGAACACTGGCTGCAGGGCATGACAAGATCTCCAAGGCGTGAGTGGCGAGCTCCAGCCATTTTTCCAGATTGGAATACCAAAATGAGCAAGGGTCCAGTGACACAGTCATGGCTTCGATGTTCACTTGGAGATACTCCTGCACCATCCTCTCTAGGCATTGACTATGTGTCAGACTTCTTGTCTCCTGTGGCCTTGCAAAGGATGGTCTAAAAAAGTGGTGAAACGATTTCACAAAATTGCTGTTACCAGCAGATACAGTGTTACTGTTACGGTTTGAGTGATGAAGACTCGACAGTCCCGCGGTTGGCAAGTTAGAACTGTGAGATTCACTTCGTGCACCACTGGTGTTTTGTGGAAAAGCACATGTAAGATTCTGCAACAGCGTCTGCAGATACTCCTGCATGCGTCAATCCCTTTTTATGACAGGAATTATTTCGGCAAATTTACTTTTGTACCGGGGATCTAAGAGAGTGGCAACCCAGTAGTCGAGATTACTTTGAATTCTGCAATCTGAGGGTCATGTTGCAGGTAGTGCAGCAAGAAGGCACTCATGTGTCTTGCGCATCCAGGAGGACCAAGTCCTTGTTGTGTTGGTAGCGAGGTAAGAATCATGCTTCTTTCCTCTGCCCTCTCCCCCCAACCTCGCACAACAGAAATGTGATCAAGGTCTCCCTCATCTGATGAGTCTTCCATGCCCATCGCCAGTTCATCCTCCACTTCTTCCTCGGCTCCTGCACCTTCCTCAACAGTTTGGCTGCTACCATGGGCCCTGTTTAATCCCTCTCCCCCACCCTCCCATGCCTGCCTCCTTGGTGCTGCCAACCGTCTGGACCTTGGAGATGTTATCCCTTCCGCATACGACTCCTCCTCTACTTCCTCCACCTCCTCTTGTCCGACCACCTGACTCTGAATTCTGTTTAATGTGTGCTCCAGCATGTAAATCACCGGAATAGTTATGCTGATAATGGCATCGTCGTCAGCACTAAACATCTTCGTCGCCATTTCAAAACTGTGCAGAAAGGTGTGTGGCGCCCCTGAGGGTGCAGTCACCACAGAGTTACTGCATCTCACCCAGAGGTGTGGTATCTCACCCTCAGGTAAGGAAGGCATATGGCTCGGGACCCTAACACCTGCATCCAACACATACCCGCAGTGGGGATAGGGCGAGATTGCTCCTAAGGGAGAGCACAGTCCCAGGTCCCTAGCTGGTGGGAGGATCCTATGTAGTGGGTGCTTAGGGGAGCAGCTTAGGGGAGCATATGACAGGGAGAGTATAAATAGGAAGCCATCATAGAAAGAGCAAGCCAGTCAGAGGAGGAAAAGTGACAGGAGCAGAGGCTCGGCATGAGCTCTGCTCCGGAGGCGGGCCTAGCCTGGGAGGCCCAGGACTGAAGGAGAGAAGAGAGGAGTGGGAGCAGGAAGGCTCCAGGAACCGAAGGGACCCTAGGGCTACGGGTCGTGCAGAAGGCCACCTGTACTCCCGCTGCTACCAGGAGGTAGAGGGGTCAGGCCAGATAAGGGGAACCGGTCCCTCAACTAGAGGAGAAACAGCAAGGCTCAACTAGAAACCGGAGGCTGCAGCATTTCATGTACTGCAGGCAAAAGTCCACACCAGTCTCACTAAGAAGGTAGCCACATAGGACCCAGGGGACGGAGCACAAGTCGCCCGCCAAGGCCCGAGGATACCGGATAGAAGTGTCACTGGGTGTGAGGTGCAGGGAGAAGGCCAGAGAAAGGACACACAGAAGGGGGTCCTGCTAAGTACTCCGGAGCTATCTGGGGGTGGACTGAGCCCCTCACTGAGTACGCACAGCACGACGGGTGAGATAGCTCTGGTACCTGTAATCTGGACTGCAACAACTGTGAGTAAAGATCTTGGGACTGCATCACACGGACTCTGTGTTCATTACTGACTCCCTGCACTACAACCACCATCATCCACCCACACTGCCCTGAAGCTACACTCTTCCTGTGGTGAGTAATAATACCATTGCAGCAAAACCACCAGCTTCAGAGGACTGTTCCGCAGCGGAGGCCCCTTTGGCCGCACTCCACAGGTGGCGTAGTCGGACATTATAAAATCCATATATACAAATTACCGTTGGATTGACCGCCCTGGGTCACGGACCGGGTCACCGCCACAGTGACTACAACCCCCAGCGTCTACCGGCCCGGCTCCGGGTACCCCACGGCCCAGGGGGCGCGTCAACTTCATAGGTCCCTGATCTGAGACCACTCCTGCAGTGTGATTTGCCCCACCTCTGGATCTCGTTGGCCCAGGCTATACGTCAGAAACTATTGCACCAGGGCTTGTCGGTGCTGCCACAGTCGCTGCAACATGTGCAGAGTTGAATTCCACCGTGTCAGCACATCGCATTTCAGCCGGTGAACTGGCAGGCCCAACGACTTCTGTAGAGATGTAAGTCGTTGAGCTGCGGGATGCGAACGGCGGAAGTGAGCACACAGCGACCGTGCCCTCTGCAGAAGGCCATCTAGTCTGGGATAGTGGGCTAAAAATTTATGGACAACCAGGTTCAACACGTGAGCCATGCAAGGCACGTGTGTAACATTGCCCCGGCGAAGGGCCGCACCCAGGTTTGCAGCATTGTCGCACACGGCCTTCCCTGGTTGCAGGTCCAGTGGAGACAACCATTCATGAAACTGGGTCTCCAGAGCTGACCACAAGTCCTCAGCTGTGTGACTCACATTTCCCAGACATTTCAAAGTAAACACGGATGCCGTTGATCCCTGCTGCCAGCATAGTAAGGAGGTGCGCAGTTAGAAAGCAGGTGGCATTACCAGACAGGCTTTGGGTGCAGGTGGAGGAGCGAGAGGAGGTTGAGGAGGCAGAAGCAGTGGAGGAACTTCTAGATAAAGAGGATTGACGTACAACTCGCGGGGACGGCAAGACTTGGACAGCAGCCCCTTGTCCTGCTGTCACCATAGTTACCCAGTGCCCTGTCAGCGACATGTAACGCCCCTGTCCATGCCTACTCGTCCAAGTGTCTGTGATGAAATGCACCCTGTCACACACAGAGTTTCTCAAAGAAGCGGTGATGTTGTGTGCGACATGCTGGTGGAGCGCAGGCACACCTTTCTTTGAGAAGTAGTGCCGACTGGGCATCTGGTACTGGGGCACTGCGACGGACATAAGGTCTCAAAAATCCACTGTGTCCTCCAGGCGGAAAGGCAGCATTTCTGTAGCCAACAGCTTGCAGATGGTGAAATTCAACCTCTTAGCTTTCTCATGGCTAGGAGGAAATGGTCTTTTACTTGTCCACATCTGAGGGACTGAGGGCTGGCTGTTGTGCTTTGACGGGGTTGAGTAGGGTGTCCCTGGCAAACTGCCGGTCTGTGAGGAAGATGCAGGCGGACATGTTAGGTTGCCTTGATCCAAAGGTGGTGCTCTCGATGTCAGAGAGCTCTCAACACCAGCAGGTGTTTCCACTTCCCAATGAACTGACGACCTGCCAATCACACTGGCTGTTGCAGGTAAAGAGGTGGCAGGTCTGCGTCCAAAAACATGTGTGACTGCTGTCCCTCCAGTCACAGAGGATGAAGAGGCCGCGGATGCACAAGATGGGGCAGACGGTGGTTGGCCAAGCCTGCTAGGCCGCATTGTAGCACAGTGAGCTTCCCACTGCAACTTATGCTTCATATCCATGTGACGGTACATGCATGAAGTACTCAAACTATGGATTTTTTGGCCTCTACTTAGCTTTTGGTGACAAATATTACAGATAACACGAGTTGGGTCATCCTTATCGATCTGAATAAATGCCCAGGCTATGCAAGGCTTAGAGCCCATGCGACCTGAAGAGCCACTACGACTTGTGGTCAGAGGCGGAGTTGTGGTTGAGGATGCAGTTGTTGACGTGCTTCCAGTACTCCGTCTCCTTCCAGGAAGGCGCAACCTAACCTCGTCGTCAATAGCATCTGTGACGCCCCGCTGCGCTTGGTATCACAGATCCTAGAAGAGTGTATTGATGGAATCCTCCAAAAGAGGCCCCCATAAACATTCACACATCTCCACCTTCCACCTCAGACCAGCAGAGGGAGGGATATAAATAGGGAAGGTGGAGCTAGGCAGTTCAGTTCCTCTGAAGAGTTCCTGCAGTAGAGAAGCCTAAGAGAGGTCAGTCTGCAGTGGAGCTCAGTCTAGTCTAGAGAACTCAGTTAATAGTTCAGCAGTGGAGCACGAGGCTCCTGCTAGCTAGATTCAGGGAGCCCAGATAGAGCTTAAGGTGTGCCGGCGTCATAAGATCGGTGAAGCGCGGCAAGCTGCCGTTAGTGTGTATAGCCTATTGAGGGCCCGAGTAGGCCGAAGGCGAGTGGCGAGTTAGTACATAAGGGGCAGAGGAGCTTAACCAGCTCACCCCGAAGCATTTACCGGACACCGGATCCGAGCTTACCGGGATCTCTATGACCCAGTAAGGCATAACCGGAATCCCTGGAGAACTACAAGTCCCAGGATCGCTAAGGTGCTGATACGTAACAGAGCCAGGAGACGCTTAGGCTCCGCATACTGGGAGCGTGAGCTTCAAGAGAAGGCCCTATCACAAGGTCAGCCAGCGCAGGACAGAGACAAAGTTAGGCCTAGCTCCAGGCAGGTCAGAAACTTACTGCGCAGAGGCAAGAAACAGGAGGCCCTACACCCGCTCATTGGGGAGGATCCTGATATGCACCCTTCACCCTACAGTGCTCCAGGATGTGCCTGAATTTCCTCCAGTAAAAGGTACTGAAGTGACTACTGTGTCCGTTTCCTTTCTTGCTCTGACCCAGCTGGGTCTCGCCTGTCCTGCATTCCCCCTGCATACGCTGCCCTGAGACCTAGCTCCACCTGTGGGGAGCTATACCATCGAGCTGCCTTATCACGGGCCTCAGTGGACTGCTGCAGCGCTGGTGCTTCTCACCAGATACCACAGGTGGTGTCACAAACTCTTATAAAATTAACAATTATCCACCCTTTTAAAGAGTGACCCCAGGGTACGGGCCAGGGAGCCGACTACCGTGACATTCCAAAGGCCAGGCAAAGGCCCGGGTGACCTCATCGACTGGCTGACTGTGGGTTGACAGTAAGTGGGATCTCCAACCTTGTCATCATCACCCTGTGTGTTATCACACCCGTCGTCCTCAAAGCCAACCTCTTCCTGCCCTGACCGAAAAGTCAAGCTGTCGCTCCAATCAGGTATTTGAGTCTCATCATCGTCTTCATCATTGTCTCCACCAACAGGAGTTACAGTTTGGGAACGAGGGTCTACATTATGCTCAGAACCTTCTTCATCTGGTCCTGGATCCGACTTATAAAGATTCTGGGCATCAGTGCAGATCATTTCCTCGTCTGGATTAACAGAAGCTCTGGAGCAGACCTCCGTTTCCCAGGCTATAGTATGAGTAAACAGCTGTGCAGACTCAACCATCTGTGTTACCCCATACTCAGACGGGCAGCTGGAGACTTGGGAGCTGTGAGGAAGCAAGTGCGATTGGGGTGACACCTCTGAGGACTGGAGTATTTGTGATGTTGAAGTTGAGGTGGAGGAGAGCCCACTTGAAGGAGCACTTGATATCCGCTGAAGCACCTGCTGTTTTTGTGCCTCATCTGGAATTTGTAGCGATGGGCGTGTCCGTAACAAAGGGATCGTATCACATTGTCCACGAAAAGAAGTCGACATTTTAGTTTGGCTGGAAGATGGTCTTTCTTCTGCAGATGTTACTCCCCCCCACCGCGGGGGGCTCGACCCACCAGCGGACAGGCACCAGTATTAGAAGAGGGGGGCTGGCCGTCAGGGTCCACCGCGGCTCTGGCACAAACCCGGCGACACGGAGGTGGCACGGGCAGGAACGGACTGGCCGTGTCGGCTTCTCACTTTTTGGATTTTAGAAGGGCATGACATGCCTATAACTGTGTCTCCCCCTCCTTTTACTCCTCCACCTCTTTTATTTTCGCATGACTATATGTACTTGTCACTTTTCCATGTGTTAGTTATGTCTTCTGAGCAGTTTGTCAGCTTTTGGACACCTTTGAAGGTGTTTTCTATGTGTTTCTATGTGTTTTTGTTTGCCTGCCATTGGTTTTAACGGTGTTTGAAGGTGTTCGACGAACAGTTCGACGAACAGTTCGGCGAACACACGGGTGTTCGACGAACCGAACCGAACTCGAACACTACGGGGGTGGCTCAACACTAGTCACAACCACAGATTTTACTCCAGTTGTGCAATGCATTTTTTTATCTGCATGATTTTTTCACATGCAACACAGGGTTTTAATGTTTTTCATCTGTAAAATCTACAGACATATCAAAATTTATGAAAAATAGAATAGAAAAAAAAAACCTAAAACAACTTTAATGAAAAATATTTAAAAACGCTCCATGATGTTCTTCCCATACATCATTAAATAGGACACAATAATGTATAGTGGGATATTATGGTCAAAAATAGCTGTAAATACACCTACATAGGCTTCTGGGCAAAAAGATATGTCCATACACAAAGAATAACAAAACGGCTACATAATCAATATACTTAGAATTAGATAAGTCTCTATGTAAAGCCCCTCAATATCTCAAAAAATCCTCCGAAGAGAAGTTAGATGGATATATCAAATAAATTCCTTTTCCAGTTTTTTTCTAACAAAATTCAGTAATTTTCTCTCCTGATTCGTAAAAAAAAATCCCATCGAATTTTGTTCAGTTAAATACTAGGCCCTATTAGAAAGCAATGATGGTTATGAGATAGCCTTTGTTTTTTTGGTCTAACGATTCTATTGACCAGACATTTTTTGTCAGCCTACTTATTAACAAAAACATACTACAAGCATATATCAGAGATTCTATATATGTTATAATTATTGTTCTCTATACTCGTATTGGAAATATAATTACTCATTTATAATTCTATTGTTCTCCATAATGGTGCTGCTTTTCCATATGTGATGGTGTAACGAATTGTCAACATGGTGGAACACACGCCGGACTTTTAACTGCACAGTGCTTCTCCGTTCAGGACAAGCTATCACTTTGCACTGACATCACTTCCTGTTTCATCTTACTCGTGGCAGTGTGGTGGAATACAATTCAGTGGAATACCCTTTCAGAGAAGTATAATTTAACTATTTTTTGTGCATATATAGGGATATTATTAGAGATGGTCATTGTCAAGCAAGGACGCTATAGTCATACAATGTATTGTGCATGGCCAAATTTTTGCACAATACATTGGGTTATATTTAAAGGGCATCTGGCAGTAGGATCAACTCTACTAAGCCATCTATAAGAGCATGTAGGTCATAGGAAGCTTAATAAAATGATACCTTGATATCTACAATCTGATATTTTATTCCTGAAAAATCTGTTTTTCTTATATGTAAATGAGCTGCTAAAAACTATGGGCCGGCACTGATCTGCTTGAGAATGTGCCTCCATAGCTTGTTTTAAATGAACGGGTGCATTAGCAATCTGATGTGTAATGGCTGTTCTCTGCTTGTTATGAACTGCTACAAGCAATAAGGAAATATAGGAAAACTGTCCCTACAATAGGACTAAGCTGATTCCCTACGATGCAGCGGGGGACCTGTTCCTTGTGAACAGACCCGCCTAAGTCCTAGGCTAGTCTGAACGCATACCTATAGATATAAGGGAGGGGTCCCTAAAAGTACTAAGGACTGGGATATAGTTGGACACCTCCTAGCAGAAATTGTAGCAGAGCAAAGACAAACAAACAAAAAGTACTAGTGGTCCAAGGACCAAGCAAACTACAGAGTAAAGTACAAGACACCTGGCTAGCTTAAGAGTAAAAGTAACACTGAAGTCCAGCAAGGCCAGAAGGGAGGAGCTGGATTATATAGGCAGAAAGTCATCTGACCAACAAAATAGAAAAAAACTAACAGGAGGGTTCTAACAGTACCCCCTCTTCTATGAGGATCCTCCAGATTCTCCAGGCCAAGGTCTATCAGGAAACCTCCTTTGAAATGCTCCGCCAAGTCTAGGAGCAGAGACATCATCCGCCCTTACCCTGGAGTTATCCTCGGGACCGAAACCTTTCCAAGCGATGAGATACTGCAATCTCCCTCTATGCCATCTAGAATTAAGAATGCGAGAAATTTCATATTCACCGTCTTCCACCACCGGAGGAACAGAGACAGTGGCGTCCCTATAAGAAACATCAGCTTTTTTCAATAAGGAAACATGAAACACCGGATTAGTCTTCCAGGAGGTAGCGACCTCCAACCTAACAGCAGATTGGTTAACTACCTGAAGCACCTTAAACGGCACTACAAACTTCGGGCCCAATTTCTTAGAAGGAATCCTCAACCGTAGATTCTTAGAGGACAACCAAACCATGTCACCAACCGTAAACAAAACCTCTTGACGTTTCCTGTCAAAGTACCTCTTGGATTTTTTGTTAGCCTCTTGAAGGTTACAACGTACATCAGTCCAAACTCTATCCAAATCACCGGAAAAATTCTCCTCCTCCGGCACAGCCGATACCAATTTGGAGAATGACCCAAATGACGGATGTCTCCCAGTACAACAAAAAAAAGGATAACACCCAGCAGAAGAGGATGTATGGTTGTTAAGAGCAAATTCAGCTAGTGGCAGAAACTCAGACCACCCCTCTTAATTGTCAGCCACAAAACAACGCAAAAACTGTTCAACATCCTGGTTCTTTCTTTCTGTCTGTCCATTAGACTCAGGATGATATCCAGATGAAAATTACAATTGAACTCCCAACCTGTCACAAAAGGCACGCCAAAAACGAGCCACAAACGGAGGTCCCCTATCGGAAACAATGTTGGTAGGAACGCCATGGAGCCTGACAATTTCCTTAACAAAACCCTTAGCAAGTGTCTTAGCGCAGGGCAGTTTGATGAAAGGAATCAAGTGACACATCGTGCTAAAACGGTCCACGACCACCCACATGACAGTGAAACCCTCAGAGACAGGAAGGTCAGTAATAAAATCCATAGGAAGATGCGTCCAATGTGCACTAGGAACCTCCAGAGAGCAAAGCAACCCCGCAGCTGGAGCATGTGAAGACTTAGATCTAGCACACACAGTACATTGACGGACCCACTTAATGACTTCCTTCTGCCACCCAGGCCACCAAAAACTGCGACCAACAAGTCGCTTAGTCTCCGAAATTCCTGGATGACCTGCCAACCGAGACTCATGACTAGAGATGAGCGGTGTTCGACTAGAACTGTTCGCCAATCTCAAATTCGAGCTGTTTTGGGTGGTGTTCGAGTTGTTCGACGAACCCGAACGATTTGCAAAAAATTCGGCTGTTCGAGGTTATGTTCGATAACTGTTCGTGCACCAAAAGCGTGTCCTGCATGTCTGGCGCTATTTAGAGCACCAATCATGCAGGGATTGTCTGCCACTCACTGTAATGCCACAGCCATGGTGGTTGTGGCATTACAGTGATTGCCCAAATCGATGGGAACAGTGCTCACAGTGAAACATGAAAAGCCGGCAATTCAGCAGCGGCATACACTGGTACCCGACAATTTAAAACCGAAAGAATAGAGCTTCACACATAGATTAGATAGATAGAAACATGTCAGTCACACATATAAGAAGTACAGTGACAGTGTTGCTTACTGTACTTGTCATTTAGTGTAAAGGATTTATCAAAAAAAATAATAGTGTTTTCATGCACCGTCTCTTTAAAAAAGCCGGCCGGCAATTCAGCAGCGGTACCCGACAATTTATAACAGACAGAATAGAGCTTCACACATAGATTAGATAGATAGAAACATGTCAGTCACATATATATGAAGTACTGTGACAGTGTTGCTTACTGTACTTGTCATTTACTGCAAAGGATTTATTAAAAAAAATAATAGTGTTTTCATGCACCGTCTCTTTAAAAAAGCCGGCCGGCAATTCAGCATCTGTACCCGACAATTTATAACAGAAAGAATAGAGAATCACACATAGATTAGGTAGATAGAAACATGTCAGTCACATATATATGAAGTACTGTGACAGTGTTGCTTACTGTACTTGTCATTTACTGCAAAGGATTTATTAAAAAAAATAATAGTGTTTTCATGCACTGTCTCTTTAAAAAAGCCGGCCGGCTATTCAGCATCTGTACCCGACAATTTATAACAGACAGAATAGAGCTTCACACATAGATTAGATAGATAGAAACATGTCAGTCACATATATAATAAGTACAGTGACAGTGTTGGTTACTGTACTTGTCATTTAGTATTAAAATAAAGGATTTATTATTAAAAAAAATTGGCGTGGGGTTCCCCGTTATTTTAGTCTCTAGCGGAGGTTAAGCAGACAGCTGGGGCAGATGTTTGAAGCCTGGGAAGGGGGTAATACCCACGGAGCTTCCCAGGCTACTAATATCAGCCCCCAGCTGAATACCTAGCCTTTACTAGCTATTAAAATGGAGGACCCCCCCAAAAAAATGACGTGGGGTCCCCCCTAATTTAATAGCTAGCAAAGGCTAGGCAGACAGCTGGGGGCTGATATTAATAGCCCAGGAAGGGAGCCATGAATATTGGCCCCCTCCCAGGCTATAAACACCAGCCGTCAGCCGCCCCAGAAATCGCGCATCCATAGAATGCGCCAATTCTGGCACTTAGCCTCGCTCTTCCACGCTGCCCTGGTGCGGTGGCAGGGGGTAATAGGGTTGGGGTTGATGTCAGCTTATAATGCCAGCTGACATCAAGCCCAGGTTAGTAATGGAGAGGCGTCTATAAGACACCCCCATTACTAACCCCATAGTCAAAGTTAAAAGAAAACACAAACACCCAGAATAAAGTCCTTTAATTGAAATAAAGACACATTCCTTTATTGTTCTAAATTAAACCATACTTACCGTCACGCCCATTCCAGCTGAAGCCAACGATCTCCTGCAATAAAAGAAAAATAATAAAGCAACCTCATCCTTACCTTTCCATGGTTCCCACGACAGCTTCAGCTCTGCTACATCGAGATAACAGGCTGGACCGCAGCAGAACGCTGCCATCCAGCCTGTCATCCCGCAGACACTGAGAAGCGCAGGCATGCTTGCGCTCTGCAGTGTCTGGCTGTGACGGCATAAAGATGAGACGAGTTCATGTCCAATGAACTCGGCGCACCTCATGCACGTCACTGACAGCGTGGGAGAATTCTCCTGCACTCAGCACTTCAGCGTGAGAATTCTCCCACGCTGTCAGTGATGTGCATGAGGTCAGCTGAGTTCATTGGACATGAATGAGCTCACCTCATGCACGTCACTGACAGCGTGGGAGAATTCTCACGCTGTAGCGCTGAGTGCAGGAGAATTTTCCCACGCTGTCAGTGACGTGCATGAGGTGAGCTGAGATCATTGGACATGAATGAGCTCACCTCATGCACGTCACTGACAGCGTGGGAAAATTCTCCTGCACTCAGCGCTTCAGCGTGAGAATTTTCCCACGCTGTCAGTGACGTGCATGAGGTGAGCTCATTCATGTCCAATGAACTCAGCTGACCTCATGTACGTCACTGACAGCGTGGGAGAATTTTCACGCTGAAGTGCTGAGTGCAGGAGAATTCTCCCACGCTGTCAGTGACGTGCATGAGGTGCGCCGAGTTCATTGGACATGAGCTTGTCTCATCTTTATGCCGTCACAGCGAGACACTGAGGAGCGCAAGCATGCCTGCGCTTCTGAGTGTCCGCGGGATGACAGGCTGGATGGCAGCTTTCTGCTGCGGTCCAGCCTGTCATCTCGATGTAGCAGAGCTGAAGCTGTCGTGGGAACCATGGAAAGGTAAGGATGAGGTTGCTTAATTATTTTACTTTTATTGCAGAAGACATTGGCTTCAGCTGGAATGGGCGTGGCGGTAAGTATGGTTTAATTTAGAACAATAAAGAATTGTGTGTTTATTTCAATTAAAGGACTTTTTTCTGGGTGTTTGTGTTTTTTTTAAATACTTTACTAGAAATTCATGGTGGTCATGTCTAATATTGGCGTGACCCCATGAATTTCGGGCTTAGGGCCAGCTGATAATGCCAAGCTGACCTTAACCCCTTTATTACCCAGTGAGCCACCGCATCAGGGCCCTGGATGAGTTGGGTACAGCGCCAGAAGATGGCGCTTCTATGAACGCGCCATTTTCTGGGGCGGCTGCGGACTGCAATTTGCAGCGGGTGGGGCCCAGAAAGCTTGGGCCTCCCTGCGCTGCGGATTCCAGCTCCCAGCTGCCTAGTTGTACCTGGCTGGGCACAAAAATAGGGCGAAGCCCCACGCATTTTTTTTTTAAATTATTTCATGAAATTCATGGAATAATTAAGAAAAAAAGGGCTTCCCTATATTGTTGTGTCCAACCAGGTACAAATAGGCAGCTGGTGGTTGGGGGCAGCCCGTCCCTGCCTGCTGTACCTGGCTGGACACAAATATAGTGCGAAGCCCCACGTCAATTTTTTTTTAATTATTTCATGAAATAATTTTTTTAAAAAAGGGCTTCCCTATATTGTTGTGTCTGACCAGGTACAAATAGGCAGCTGGTGGTTGGGGGCAGCCCGTTCCTGCCTGCTGTACCTGACTGGACACAAATATAGGGCGAAGCCCCACGTCAATTTTTTTAAATTATTTCAGGAAATTCATGAAATAATGAAAAAAAAATTGATGTGGGGCTTCGCCCTATATTTGTGTCCAGTCAGGTACAGCAGGCAGGAACGGGCTGCTCCCAACCACCAGCTGCCTATTTGTACCTAGCCGGACACAACAATATAGGGAAGCCCTTTTTTCTTAATTATTCCATGAATTTCATGAATTTAAAAAAAAAATACGTGGAGCTTCGCCCTATTTTTGTGTTCAGCCAGGTACAACTAGGCAGCTGGGGGCTGGAATCTGCAGCGCAGGGAGGCCCAAGCTTTCTGGGCCCCACCCGCTGCAACTTGCAGTCCGCAGCTGCCCCGGAAAATGGCGCGTTCATAGAAGCGCCATCTTCTGGCGCTGTACCCAACTCATCCAGGGCCCTGGTGCGGTGGCTCACTGGGTAATAAAGGGGTTAAGGCCAGCTTGGCATTATCAGCTGGCCCTAAGCCCGAAATTCATGGGGTCACGTAAATATTAGACATGACCACCATGAATTTCTAGTAAAGTATTTAAAAAAAACACAAACTCCCAGAAAAAAAGTCCTTTAATTGAAATAAACACACAATTCTTTATTGTTCTAACTTAAACCATACTTACCGCCACGCCCATTCCAGCTGAAGCCAATGATCTCCTGCAATTAAAGTAAAATAATAAAGCAACATCATCCTTACCTTTCCATGGCTCCCACGACAGCTTCAGCTCTGCTACATCGAGATGACAGGCTGGACCGCAGCAGAACGCTGCCATCCAGCCTGTCATCCCGCAGACACTGAGAAGCGCAGGCTTGCTTGCGCTACTCAGTGTCTGGCTGTGACGGCATCCAGATGAGCCGAGGTCATGTCCAATGAACTCGGCTCACCTCATGCACGTCACTGACAGCGTGGGAAAATTCTCACGCTGAAGCGCTGAGTGCAGGAGAATTTTCCCACGCTGTCAGTGACGTACATGAGGTGAGCAGAGTTCATTGTCGGCTCATCTGGATGCCGTCACAGTCAGACACTGAGGAGCGCAAGCATGCCTGCGCTTCTCAGTGTCTGCGGGATGACAGGCTGGATGGCAGCGTTCTGCTGCGGTCCAGCCTGTCATCTTGATGTAGCAGAGCTGAAGCTGTCGTGGGAACCATGGAAAGGTAAGGATGAGGTTGCTATATTATTTTTCTTTTATTGCAGGAGATCGTTGGCTTCAGCTGGAATGGGCCTGATGGTAAGTATGGTTTAATTTAGAACAATAAAGAATTGTGTCTTTATTTCAATTAAAGGACTTTATTCTGGGTGTTTGTGTTTTTTTTTTAACTTTGACTATGGGGTTAGTAATGGGGGTGTCTTATAGACGCCTCTCCATTACTAACCTGGGCTTGATGTCAGCTGGCATTATAAGCTGACATCAACCCCAACCCTATTACCCCCTGCCACCGCACCAGGGCAGCGTGGAAGAGCGAGGCTAAGTGCCAGAATTGGCGCATCCTATGGATGCGCCATTTCTGGGGCGGCTGACAGCTGGTGTTTCTAGCCTGGGAGGGGGCCAATATTCATGGCTCCCTTCCTGGGCTATTAATATCAGCCCCCAGCTGTCTGCCTAGCCTTTGCTAGCTATTAAATTAGGGGGGACCCCACGTCATTTTTTTGAGGGGGGTCCTCCATTTTAATAGCTAGTAAAGGCTAGGTATTCAGCTGGGGGCTGATATTAGTAGCCTGGGAAGCTCCGTGGGTATTACCCCCTTCCCAGGCTTCAAACATCTGCCCCAGCTGTCTGCTTAACCTCCGCTAGAGACTAAAATTACGGGGAACCCCACGCCAATTTTTTTTAATAATAAATCCTTTATTTTAATACTAAATGACAAGTACAGTAACCAACACTGTCACTGTACTTATTATATATGTGACTGACATGTTTCTATCTATCTAATCTATGTGTGAAGCTCTATTCTGTCTGTTATAAATTGTCGGGTACAGATGCTGAATTGCCGGCCGGCTTTTTTAAAGAGACGGTGCATGAAAACACTATTATTTTTTTTAATAAATCCTTTGCAGTAAATGACAAGTACAGTAAGCAACACTGTCACAGTACTTCATATATATGTGACTGACATGTTTCTATCTATCTAATCTATGTGTGAAGCTCTATTCTGTCTGTTATAAATTGTCGGGTACAGATGCTGAATTGCCGGCCGGCTTTTTTAAAGAGACGGTGCACGAAAACACTATTATATTTTTTAATAAATCCTTTACACTAAATGACAAGTACAGTAAGCAACACTGTCACTGTACTTCGTATATATGTGGCTGACATGTTTCTATCTATCTAATCTATGTGTGATTCTCTATTCCTTCTATTCTAAATTGTCGGGTACAGATGCTGAATTGCCAGCCGGCTTTTTTAAAGAGACGGTGCATGAAAACACTATTATTTTTTTTAATAAATCCTTTGCAGTAAATGACAAGTACAGTAAGCAACATTGTCACTGTACTTCATATATATGTGACTGACATGTTTCTATCTATCTAATCTATGTGTGATGCTCTATTCTGTCTGTTATAAATTGTCAGGTACCGCTGCTGAATTGCCGGCCGGCTTTTTTAAAGAGACGGTGCACGAAAACAATATTATATTTTTTAATAAATCCTTTACACTAAATGACAAGTACAGTAAGCAACACTGTCACTGTACTTCATAGATATGTGACTGACATGTTTCTATCTATCTAATCTATGTGTGATGCTCTATTCCTTCATGTCTAAATTGTCGGGTACCGGTGTATGCCGCTGCTGAATTGCCGGCCGGCTTTTTTAAAGAAAGCGTCTTCTGAGCAGTTTGTCAGCTTTTGGACACCTTTGAACGTGTTTCTATGTGTTCCTATGTGTTTTTGTTTGCCTGCCATTGGTTTTAACGGTGTTCGACGGTGTTCTAAGGTGTTCGACGAACAGTTCGACGAACAGTTCCTCGAACATCCCGGTGTTCGACGAACCGAACCGAACCCGAACACTACGGGGGTGGCTCAACACTACTCATGACACTCCACAAACAAATCTCTCCTAAAATTCCTAGGCACAAACAACCTCCCATGGGGAGTGTTAGATGGGGCATCCTCCTGGGCTTTCAGGATCCCATCTTCCAAAACGGAGTCCAATGCTGCTATTACAACACCTTCCTGTAAAATGCTCTCCTCCTCCTCGGTACCAACCATGGGAGAAAAACTGCGAGATAAAGCATCAGCTTTTACATTCTTGGTACCCGGGATGTAAGTAACAGAAAAATTAAACCGCGAAAAAAAAAGTGCCCACCTAGCCTGACGGGCATTCAAGCGCTTGGCAGCATTAAGATAGATCAGATTCTTATGATCAGTGAAAACCTGAATGGGAAATTTAGCACCTTCCAAGAGATGACGCCAATGTTCAAATGCGAGTTTAATTGCCAGCAATTCCCGATTACCGACATCGTAATTAAGTTCGGTCTCAGAAAAATATTTTGAAAAAAAAGCACTGGGATGTACTCCATCCTTGTTTTCCTGAGACAAAACAGCACCAACCCCCACCGAAGAAGCATCAACCTTGATCAAAAAAGGCTTGGTCTCATCAGGCTGCATAAGGATGGGGGCAGAACTGAACCTCTCCTTGAGACACACAAAAGCTTCAATGGCCTCAGTAGTCCACTGGACCGTATTCGCACCTTTCCTGGTGAGATCGGTCAGCGGCTTAACAATTATAGAAAAATTCTTAATGAATTTTCTGTAATAATTGGCAAAACCCAAAAATCTCTGTATCGATTTCAAATCAATAGGCCTAGGCCATTCCTGCACCGCCTAAACCTTCACCGGGTCCATCTCAAAGCCCTCGCTGGAGATAATGTAGCCCAAAAAACTAATTCTCTGCACAGCGAACTCACATTTCTCCAGCCTAGCAAAAAGTGAATTGTCACTTAACAACTGTAATACCTCACGTACGCTCTGCCAATGAGACTCCAGATACGGCGAATAAATCAAAATGTCATCCAAATACACCACCACATTCTTACCGATCAACAGTCTTAGGATGTCATTAATAAGGTTCTGAAAAAACGCTGGTGCGTTGGTAAGACCAAAAGGCATAACCAGATTCTCAAAATGACCCACCGGAGTGTTAAAAGCAGTTTTCCACTCATCACCTTCCTTCATACGTAACAAATTGTATGCCCCCCAGAGATCAATTTTAGAGAACCACTTGGCCCCCACTAACTGGTTGAACAAGTCAGGAATTAATGGCAGTGGGTAGGAATTGCGTACTGTAATTTTATTAATTTCGCAAAAGTCCAGACATGGACGTATACCGCCGTCTTTTTTTTTTACAAAAAAAAATCCAACAGCCACAGGCGACTTAGAAGGTCTAATGTGACCGGCGGCCAAGCTTGTCTGTATGTATTCCTCCAAGGCCTTTTTCTCAGGGATAGTAAGATTAAATAAGCGACTCTTGGGGAGAGTAGCTCCAGGGACAAACTCAATAGTACAATCATAGTCCCTATGAGGAGGCAAAACTTGTGACTCCTCCTCAGAAAAAAACTTCCAAAAATCCTGAAGAGGTACAGGTAATTCCCCTCTTTCCACAGCAGCAATGCGACCGTTACAACATTTATCATAACACTTAGGACTCCAAGACTTAATTTCATTGGTAGACCAGTCCAGTACAGGATTGTGCAATTTTAACCATGGTAACCCCAAAACCACTGGAGAAGGCAAATTATTTAATACCGCCAAATTCAAATTCTCTTGGTGAATACCATTAATGGTGAGGGGAAATTCAAAAACCTTGTGAGTAATACATTTCAAGGGAGAGCCATCAACAGCAACCACAGAAAAAAAGAGAAGACAAAAGTTTGGATTCTAATTTAAATTTTTCCAAAAATCCCTTATCAATCACATTGAGTGTAGAAACAAAATCCACAAATACCCGAAATTCAATCAACTCCTCCTGGAATGAGGTGCTTCCAGAAAGAAATGCTCGTTTTGAGTTTAAACAAGCTATACGGGCATAACTGACCTCTTTTTTTTTTCTTTGTTCAAATGAAGCACATAGTTCTTAATAAAGTGGTCAGATTTGCCGCAATAAAAACTTAATCCCTGCGGTCTTTTTCCTGAGAGTGGGGTGACATCGCCCCAATCTCCATCGGTTCTCCACTTTCCGAGCAGACCCTCTGAAAACTAGGAGCTGCCATAGCAGTAGATTTCTCTTCATTAATCCTAGCACGCAGTCTCCTGTCCACACGTATAGCTAATTGCATTGCCTCCTGCAAGGTTCCAGGTTTTGGGAAGGCAATCAGCAGATCCTTAACCCTTTCACCTAGACCAGCAAGAAACAAACATTTTAATGCTGAGTCATTCCATTCCACTTCAGCCGACCATCTTCTGAAGTATGTACAATAATTTTCCACATCACCTGATCCCTGCTTCAAACGTCTTAATTCAGTTTCAGCTGATGAGACTCGATCAGGATCATCATACAACAACCCCATAGCAGAAAAAAAATCTTCCACAGATCTAAAACACGGATCATTTGGTTGTAGAGAAAAGGCCCATCCCTGTGGTTCTTTGCGCAAAAGTGACATTATAAACCCAATGCGCTGTGATTCGTTCCCCGAGGATCTGGGTCTAAAACGAAAATATAATAAACTAGTGTTTTTAAAGGAAAAAAAATCTTGCTGTTTACCATAAAAAAAATCTGGCAGTCCTACCTTCGGTTCGACAAAATGCGCTCCAGGACAGCTACTCATGTGTTGTTGGAGCTCGGCCACCTCCAAAGACAGTCCCTGCTGGCGTTGAGCCAACTCCTGAATCGACACCATGCTGAAATCTGGATTTCTTTCCTTAGAGTGTTTTATTTTTATGGCTGGACTTACTGTTATGAACTGCTACAAGCACTAAGGAAAGATTGGAAAACTGTCCCTACAATAGGTCTAATCTGATTCCCTACGATGCAGCGGGGGACCTGTTCCTTGAGAACAGACCCGCCTAAGTCCTGGGCTAGTCTGAACGCAGACCTATAGATATAAGGGAGGGGTCCCTAAAAGTACTAAGGACTGGGATATATTTGGACACCTCCTAGCAGAAATTGTAGCAGAGCAAAGACAAACAAACAAAAAGTACTAGTGGTCCAAGGAACAAGCAAACTACAGAGTAAAGTACAAGACACCTGGCTAGCTTAAGAGTAAAAGTAACACTGAAGTCCAGCAAGGCCAGAAGGGCGGAGTTGGATTATATAGGCAGAAAGTCATGTGACCAACAAAATAGAAAAAACCTAACAGGAGGGTTCTAACACTGCTTTCCTGATCTCACTGTATAGTTGTGTGTGATTATACCTGACACATCTGCAGGTTCTTCTCAGCTCAGCTTCCATCTTACTGGCATACAGGGCTGCAATATTGTTGCAATACAGCAGAGCTGTGAGAGCTGCAGCAAATTGTGTTTGTAAGGAGTCAAAGTTCAGTTCTACTGTTCTGTGTTAGTTACATATCTCACACAGGTAACTCCCCTTTCCTTTAAAAAGAGCTCCGAGTGCAGATTCTCATGTAGATTAGAGTCTGGCCCATAACAGCTTTATGATTTTTGACCCCGTTGCACACTTCTGTCCCAACTCTATTGCCTTACTTTAATTTCCTCCTTATCTGATACACCTCATTCTAATTTTAGATGCTTATATAAAGATCTATGCACATTATGCTCAATACAAAATATATAAAAATGGTCAGATTTGTTTTATATCAGTTGTTTGCCATTTAATCTCTCATAGGAAACATTTAATCCAGCGACGAGTTATGGAAATATTTTTTTTTAAAAAGAAATTAACTATTTATACTTCGTGTGAACATAGCTAGACGATTTTAAAACCAATTTTGATTTTGACAGTTTCTTTACAAATATGTAATCCTTTTTGTATATCTAATAATTTATCCAGAAAACCCAAACCCTGAATTTACTGAAGCCTGACATTCTTTTACTTTACCCAATTCTGAATGGTAAATATAAGGGATAAATTTATTTAAATTCACAGATCATGCCATTAAAATTGTACATAAGGATGTGAATATTTCTTACAATTGAGCTACAGAAATAGCACTTTCAGAGTTTTTTATCTGTGAATAGATGGGTGACTTAGTGAAAGTTGTTATTTTCATACAGAATGCTTGAACAACTCTAGGTGAGGTTGCATAATCTACAGATTTCTGGATTTACTAATCCTGCAGTTTGGAGATCTGTAAGGGTCACATCATTAAATGTACAAAACTCTGCTGGGTTTAAAGGACCCCTCTTGACTTTTCTTTTCACCTACCTAGTGATTGCTCTGACATAAACTGTGAAATGAAAAACAAGTTGTACACTGAAGGTAAGCTGCTGTGTTTTGAAGATGCCATGAAAACATGACTTGGAAAGAATAACAATGCTTGATAAGCTCTATAGTATAATGTCCCTGGTGACAAATCTAGAGGACATTTATTCTTGTAACACAAATTTCCAGCAGCTATAGAACTCACCATAACAGATAATGAATACTAAACATCTGAAGGCTGGAACAATTCACATACAGATTATTCCAATTATTTCTTAGAATATCTTCCATAAATAAAGTTTGTATCAAATGTATGCTATAATTGTATACTGCCATAAAGACAATGTTGAAAAGCTATTTATTATGTGAGCAAATTGATTCACATCAAATTATTAGACTCACCTAGTGAGAGGGATTCACTAAGCCGCAGGTAAGAGCTTACACATGGACCAAAAGAAGATTGCATAGATAAGTACAGATATAATGTGAATAGTCTCGTAAAGCTTCCAGAAAAAAAATGGGTTAACCTCTAGGTTTGAGCAGCAGTAGATGAAAGTTGTAGAAACTACAGCAGAATGCAGTGATCTTTGCATCATAATGTGAATAGTCTCTAAATAACAGTTTTTAGTGCTTACAGCAAGTGATGAATTAACCAGCAGTAAAGATGAGAAAAAAAAATTGAGTGGAATTTTACAAAAATCTGTATTTCCCAAAATGTGGATTTTTTTTTGTAATTTGCTTCCACGGAGATTCAGCAAAATTGCTCTTGCTGGCTGGAGGTCATCAAAATGTTAAAAAAAAGTCATTATACTCACCTCACTGCTTAACTCTTCAGCCCTTCCGTTCCTCCTGCATCTTTTGATCACCATAGACCATTCTGAAATCCACCAGTCTCTCACACTAGGCCATGGCTTTATGTTTCATAGGCACAGGAGTATTCAGCACATATGCCTGCAAAGGTCAATGTCCACACCAAGACATCAATACTTTATGGTGTGCTCCATGGCCTTTGCGGGTACATATGGAGAACCCTCCCAGGCCTATAAAATCTGGAAGCACCAGCCTTGGGTGAGGGGGCCAGGGATTTTAGAGTTGCCAATGGTGATCCGAAGTTGCGACAAGGACCAGACAAGTTAGCGGTGAGAAGTAGAGGGGCTGGAGAGGTGAGCGGTGAGGTGAGTATGAGGGTTTCTAAATGTTTTCATTACTTTTATTATGCTCTGAGGTTTGGAGAGACCCCAAGGCATAATTTTTGTGGAAAATAACTTCTGAACTAATCGAGTTTCCTGGAAAAATGCATGCACACAGGTAAATTCAAATTTTGTCTGATCCACTAATCTCTAACTAGCAGGCCCGAGGAGCAGTAGATGCAAGTTATAGAAATCACAGGTGTTTGAAGAGATGATTGTAGCTGAAAAAAATGCAAAATGGCAAACTCCAAACAAAGCAGCTGAAGACAACACTAAATGATTACCTATTGAAACAGCCATTGTATGCAAACAGAAGAAAATAACAGCCAGAAAAGGCTCACATTATCTAGGGGCGACCGCAAGTATTTCTTCATAATGCTATGCATCTATCATATCATATGTAATAGTACAGCCAATCAGGAGAAACTATGATAGCCTGTTTAAAATCTAAGACAGGGAATGCAGCAGCCAAGTTAGTGTAAATCTGGATAGAGAGAGGACATCAGAGCTTGCTGCTTAACATTAGAAATAGGGAGTGTAGTAGTCCAGATAATACATATGTGAATTGTCTCTTCAGAGAGGAAAAGGAATTGAACTTTAGTGCCATCTATTGGAAGTAGCAATCCTATAAGTTAATATTAACCCCTTAACACACCTTGCAATATGACTTGGGATAAAAGGCAAATCAGAATCTCAATTTGCAGATATGGTGTTTCAGGGTATTGCCCCCCCATTTCCCCCCCCGTCCCCGTTAGTGCAAAGTATGAGATCTGATTTGGCTGAGTGAGAAGCTAAAACTGAAATTTAATTGGTAGGAGGAGAGAGAATGACAGGAGAACTGATAGCAGCAGTGTCAGCATGATTGATCACATAGTGGTATAGTGCAGCTGCAGCTGTTTTACTGCATTTTAATACAAAAAGAATTGAACAAAACATACAAAAACTAAATATATTTCCTTGTGACAAGCACACTTTTTCTGACAGACACCAAGTTTAGATTTTTATTTTCTATTAGAAATATTGTGTTGGTTTGCTGCTTTCTTTCATTTCTTGTGCATGAAATATAAAAAAAAGAAGAAAAACAATGTATAGTTACTTAGTCAACTGTATTAACTATTTAATTACACATTTTTGTTTTAATTCTTTTTTATCATTCTTCCTGTATAAGAAATCAAGGAAGCAGCAAGCTCAAATTATCCTCTAACCCCTTCTCCACATGCTAGTTGTTCTGATAGCCAGTCTGCATCTTAAGTGGAACCTGGTCATTGTCATCATCATCCACATGTATTGCTTGCTTGTCATACTCCGACTATTCCTCTTTCATATCTGTTCCCACTGTGAGAGATCCATGCTTGTTTTTGTCACCAGGAAGTAAGCATATGCTCCCAGTCATCCACTTGTAAGTACTGTTGAGCCACCCCCGTAGTGTTCGGGTTCGGTTCGTCGAACACCGGGATGTTCGAGGAACTGTTCGTCGAACTGTTCGTCGAACACCTTAGAACACCGTCGAACACCGTTAAAACCAATGGCAGGCAAACAAAAACACATAGAAACACATAGAAAACACCTGCAAAGGTGTCCAAAAGCTGACAAACTGCTCAGAAGACACTCTCTTTAAAAAAGCCGGCCGGCAAATTCAGCAGCGGCATACACCGGTACCCGACAATTTAGACAAGAAGGAATAGAGCATCACACATAGATTAGATAGATAGAAACATGTCAGTCACACATATAAGAAGCACAGTGACAGTGTTGGTTACTGCACTTGTCATTTAGTGTAAAGGATTTATTAAAAAAAATATTAGTGTTTTCATGCACCGTCTCTTTAAAAAAGCCGGCCGGCAATTCAGCATCTGTACCCGACAATTTAGAACAGAAAGAATAGAGCTTCACACATAGATTAGATAGATAGAAACATGTCAGTCACATATATAATAAGTACAGTGATAGTGTTGCTTACTGTACTTGTCATTTAGTGTAAAGGATTAATTTAAAAAAATAATAGTGTTTTCATGCACTGTCTCTTTAAGAAAGCCGGCCGGCAATTCAGCAGCGGTACCCGACAATTTAGAACAGAAAGATAGAGCATCACACATAGATTAGATAGATAGAAACATGTCAGTCACATATATATGAAGTACAGTGATAGTGTTGGTTACTGTACTTGTCATTTAGTATTAAAATAAAGGATTTATTATTAAAAAAATTGGCGTGGGGTTCCCCTTAATTTTAGGCTCTAGCGGAGGTTAAGCAGACGGCTGGGGCAGATGTTTGAAGCCTGGGAAGGGGGTAATACCCACGGAGCTTCCCAGGCTACTAATATCAGCCCCCAGCTGAATACATAGCCTTTACTAGCTATTAAAATGGGGGACCCCCCAAAAAAAATGACGTGGGGTCCCCCCTAATTTAATAGCTAGCAAAGGCTAGGCAGACAGCTGGGGGCTGATATTAATAGCCCAGGAAGGGAGCCATGAATATTGGCCCCCTCCCAGGCTAGAAACACCAGCCGTCAGCCGCCCCAGAAATGGCGCATTCATAGGATGCGCCAATTCTGGCACTTAGCCTCGCTCTTCCACGCTGCCCTGGTGCGGTGGCAGGGGGTAATAGGGTTGGGGTTGATGTCAGCTTATAATGCCAGCTGACATCAAGCCCAGGTTAGTAATGGAGAGGCGTCTATAAGACACCCCCATTACTAACCCCATAGTCAAAGTTAAAAAAAACACAAACACCCAGAATAAAGTCCTTTAATTGAAATAAAGACACAATCCTTTATTGTTCTAAATTAAACCATACTTACCATCACGCCCATTCCAGCTGAAGCCAACGATCTCCTGCAATAAAAGAAAAATAATAAAGCAACCTCATCCTTACCTTTCCATGGTTCCCACGACAGATTCAGCTCTGCTACATCGAGATGACAGGCTGGACCGCAGCAGAACGCTGCCATCCAGCCTGTCATCCCGCAGACACTGAGAAGCGCAGGCTTGCTTGCGCTGCTCAGCGTCTCTCTGTGACGACATCCAGATGAGCCGAGTTCATGTCCAATGAACTCGGCTCACCTCATGCACGTCACTGACAGCGTGGGAAAATTCTCACGCTGAAGCGCTGATTGCAGGAGAATTTTCCCACGCTGTCAGTGACGTGCAGGAGGTGAGCTGAGTTCATTGGACATGAGCTCACCTCATGCACATCACTGACAGCGTGGGAGAATTCTCCTGCACTCAGCACTTCAGCGTGAGAATTTTCCCACGCTGTCAATGACGTGCATGAGGTGAGCCGAGTTCATTGGACATGACCTCGGCTCATCTGGATGCCGTCACAGCGAGACAGTGAGGAGCGCAAGCATGCCTGCGCTTCTCAGTGTCTGCGGGATGACAGACTGGATGGCAGCGTTCTGCTGCGGTCCAGCCAGTCATCTCGATGTAGCAGAGCTGAAGCTGTCGTGGGAACCATGGAAAGGTAAGGATGAGGTTGGTTTATTATTTTTCTTTTATTGCAGGAGATCGTTGTCTTCAGCTGGAATGGGTGTGATGGTAAGTAGGGTTTAATTTAGAACAATAAAGAATTGTGTCTTTATTTCAATTAAAGGACTTTATTCTGGGTGTTGTGTTTTTTTTAAATACTTTACTAGAAATTCATGGCGGTCATGTCTAATACTGGCGTGACCCCATGAATTTTGGGCTTGGGGCCAGCTGATAATACCAAGCTGGCCCTAACCCCTTTATTACCCAGTGAGCCACCGCACCAGGGCCCTGGATGAGTTGGGTACAGCGCCAGAAGATGGCGCTTCTATGAACGCGCCATTTTCCGGGGTGGCTGCGGACTGCAATTTGTAGCGGGGGGGGGCCCAGAAAGCTTGGGCCTCCCTGCGCTGCAGATTCCAGCCCCCAGCTGCCTAGTTGTACCTGGCTGGACACAAAAATAGGGCGAAGCCCCACGTACTTTTTTTTTAATTATTTCATGAAATTCATGAAATAATTAAGAAAAAAAGGGCTTCCCTATATTGTTGTGTCCGGCCAGGTACAAATAGGCAGCTGGTGGATGGGGGCAGCCCGTTCCTGCCTGCTGTACCTGGCTGGACACAAATATAGTGCGAAGCCCCACATCAATTTTTTTAAATTATTTCAGGAAATTCATGAAATAATTTAAAAAAAATTGACGTGGGGCTTCGCACTATATTTGTGTCCAGCCAGGTACAGCAGGCAGGAACGGGCTGCCCCCAACCACCAGCTGCCTATTTGTACCTGGCCGGACACAACAATATAGGGAAGCCCTTTTTTTCTTAATTATTTCATGAAATAATTTAAAGAAAATTGACGTGGGGCTTCGCCCTGTTTTTGTGTCCAGCCAGGTACAACTAGGCAGCTGGGGGCTGGAATCCGCAGCGCAGGGAGGCCCAAGCTTTCTGGGCCCCACCCGCTGCAAATTGCAGTCCGCAGCCACCCCGGAAAATGGCGCGTTCATAGAAGCGCCATCTTCTGGCGCTGTACCCAACTCATCCAGGGCCCTGGTGCGGTGGCTCACTGGGTAATAAAGGGGTTAGGGCCAGCTTGGTATTATCAGCTGGCCCCAAGCCCAAAATTCATGGGGTCACGCCAGTATTAGACATGACCGCCATGAATTTCTAGTAAAGTATTTAAAAAAAACACAACACCCAGAAAAAAGTCCTTTAATTGAAATAAACACACAATTCTTTATTGTTCTAAATTAAACCATACTTACCATCACGCCCATTCCAGCTGAAGCCAACGATCTCCTGAAATAAAAGAAAAATAATAAAGCAACATCATCCTTACCTTTCCATGGTTCCCATGACAGCTTCAGCTCTGCTACATCGAGATGACAGGCTGGACCGCAGCAGAACGCTGCCATCCAGCCTGTCATCCCGCAGACACTGAGAAGCGCAGGCTTGCTTGCGCTCCACAGTGTCTCTCTGTGAGGGCATCCAGATGAGCCGAGTTCATGTCCAATGAACTCGGCTCACCTCATGCACGTCACTGACAGCGTGGGAAAATTCTCCTGCAGTCAGCGCTTCAGCGTGGGAGAATTCTCACACTGAAGCGCTGAGTGCAGGAGAATTCTCCCACGCTGTCAGTGACGTGCAGGAGGTGAGCTGAGTTCATTGGACATGAGCTCACCTTATGCACGTCACTGACAGCGTGGGAAAATTCTCCTGCACTCAGCGCTTCAGCGTGGGAGAATTCTCACGCTGAAGCGCTGAGTGCAGGAGAATTCTCCCACGCTGTCAGTGACGTGCAGGAGGTGAGCTGAGTTCATTGGACATGAGCTCACCTTATGCACGTCACTGACAGCGTGGGAGAATTCTCCTGCACTCACCGCTTCAGCGTGAGAATTTTCCCACGCTGTCAGTGACGTGCATGAGGTGAGCCGAGTTCATTGGACATGAACTCGGCTCATCTGGATGTCGTCACAGAGAGACGCTGAGCAGCGCAAGCAAGCCTGCGCTTCTCAGTGTCTGCGGGATGACAGGCTGGATGGCAGCGTTCTGCTGCGGTCCAGCCTGTCATCTCGATGTAGCAGAGCTGAAGCTGTCGTGGGAACCATGGAAAGGTAAGGATGAGGTTGCTTTATTATTTTTCTTTTATTGCAGGAGATCGTTGGCTTCAGCTGGAATGGGCGTGACGGTAAGTATGGTTTAATTTAGAACAATAAAGGATTGTGTCTTTATTTCAATTAAAGGACTTTATTCTGGGTGTTTGTGTTTTTTTTAACTTTGACTATGGGGTTAGTAATGGGGGTGTCTTATAGACGCCTCTCCATTACTAACCTGGGCTTGATGTCAGCTGGCATTATAAGCTGACATCAACCCCAACCCTATTACCCCCTGCCACCGCACCAGGGCAGCGTGGAAGAGCGAGGCTAAGTGCCAGAATTGGCGCATCCTATGAATGCGCCATTTCTGGGGCGGCTGACGGCTGGTGTTTCTAGCCTGGGAGGGGGCCAATATTCATGGCTCCCTTCCTGGGCTATTAATATCAGCCCCCAGCTGTCTGCCTAGCCTTTGCTAGCTATTAAATTAGGGGGGACCCCACGTCATTTTTTTGGGGGGGTCCCCCATTTTAATAGCTAGTAAAGGCTATGTATTCAGCTGGGGGCTGATATTAGTAGCCTGGGAAGCTCCGTGGGTATTACCCCCTTCCCAGGCTTCAAACATCTGCCCCAGCCGTCTGCTTAACCTCCAATAGAGCCTAAAATTAAGGGGAACCCCACGTCAATTTTTTTAATAATAAATCCTTTATTTTAATACTAAATGACAAGTACAGTAACCAACACTATCACTGTACTTCATATATATGTGACTGACATGTTTCTATCTATCTAATCTATGTGTGAAGCTCTATTCTGTCTGTCATAAATTGTCGGGTACCGCTGCTGAATTGCCGGCCGGCTTTTTTAAAGAGACAGTGCATGAAAACACTATTATTTTTTTGATAAATCCTTTACGCTAAATGACAAGTACAGTAAGCAACACTGTCACTGTACTTCGTATATATGTGGCTGACATGTTTCTATCTATCTAATCTATGTGTGAAGCTCTATTCTGTCTGTTATAAATTGTCGGGTACCGCTGCTGAATTGCCGGCCGGCTTTTTTAAAGAGACGGTGCATGAAAACACTATTATTTTTTTTGATAAATCCTTTACGCTAAATGACAAGTACAGTAAGCAGCACTTTCACTGTACTTCGTATATATGTGGCTGACATGTTTATATCTATCTAATCTATGTGTGAAGCTCTATTCTTTCGGTTCTAAATTGTCGGGTACAGGTGTATGCCGCTACTGAATTGCCGGCTTTTCATGTTTCACTGTTGGCACTGTTCCCATCGATTTGGGCAATCACTGTAATGCCACAACCACCATGGCTGTGGCATTACTGTGAGTGGCAGACAATCCCTGCATGATTGGTGCTCTAAATAGCGCCAGACATGCAGGACACGCTTTTGGTGCACGAACAGTTATCGAACATAACCTCGAACAGCCGAATTTTTTGCAAATCGTTCGGGTTCGTCGAACAACTCGAACACCGCCCAAAACAGCTCGAATTTGAGATTGGCGAACAGTTCTAGTCGAACACCGCTCATCTCTACTTGTAAGCCAACTACATTCTCACTCTTAGTGTTTTAGGCTACAATTCTGATGTAAACTCCTTAATGAATCAGGTCCAATGATTTTGTTTTTTCATAAACAATTAAATCACCTGATGAATAAGTAACATTTTGTTCTTTCATTGCCAATTGACAAGCTTTAAATTACGAGCTCTTGTATTTATGAATGTGGATGCTACACCCACACACCCTTTGAATGTGACACACACATGTGCACACACAGCATATAACACACACTGTATGCTACACACATGTATATGTAAGGGTGTGACAGGGGCTGTCATATGCTTCTCCCTCTCTAAACGGTGTTTGTATGCTGTGTATGGTTTTATTATATTTTGGTGACTAAACTAATATATAAATCTGCATTGTTTTATAGGCATTAATGTACTCAGCTAATGTAATTTATTGTGATTATTGTATAATGTTATTTATATATGGTATATAGGGAAAGCATTGGACACTGCCTAGGGTTTAATTAGTGATAGAAAGAAACATTAGGGCTTATAGGCAGTGGTGGGCCTATTAGTATATAGAAGATAAGGCATAGTTTAGAGTATAGGAAGTTTAGTGCGCGTTATTAATGGGTGAATACAGCAGTTCATTGGTGAAGGGAGAAGTTGGCCCAGTCACCACCGGAGACAGTTGCTGATTGGTCCGGTTAAAAAGGGGGAGGAGTTTGGGCCAGAGAGGAGCAACAGTTCTTCCTGTTAGGAATCAGTTCCGTCAGAGATGTAGTAGTTAGTGGTAACGTTTAAGGAAGCGCTGGAGGAAGACTGAGGAGAAGCTCAGGGATGGAAAAAGTGTTAGGCAGCTTGGGGAACGATAAAGCGGACAACTCTGAGGAACATTCCGAGGCCTGTAGAAGGACTGATGGAGCCAGCCTTCACTACTCCCAAGGAGGGGAGAACGGACGGAGACATATCTGAGGAGAGTAGGACCATGTTCTGGAAAGCTGTGGTACCGGGAAAACTAACTCTGAGGATAGGACAGGAAGGGACAGTAGAGGAAGCTGAAAACAGTAATGGTGATGTCCCAAAAGAATGTATTAATGACTGTGAGGAGCTGCCCACTTACTAAAGACTATGATACTTTTCCAGCAATGGACCACCATTTTTGTTAATATTATTATTGTGTTTTATTAGTGATTTACTTGGTATGTTTTATATAGTTCTACTTACTTGTCAGTATGTAAGATTCACTTGTAAAATGTCCAGCATTCCAGTAATCTCATCTTTATCTCAGGAGTCCATTGTTTCAACAGCCAATAATCTCATTAGGTGAGTGTAGATTTAGACACAGTGGAGCCGTCACCACAGGGGGTCTTACATGCAGTCTCAGATGAAGGCTTCTAGAATATTCTTCATTGTTTTTAGCTAACAGTAAGTGTTTAAAGGGGAGGGTGATCACTTCTGACCTGGGAGGGGACTGATCCCAGGGAAAGAAAGGAGAGTCATGTTTTAGTCAGAGTTGTGTGGAAGGATTGAAGGAAGAGGATGGAGACCATGGACTTGGAAGGATGGATTGATAAACATGTTACCATTATGGATTATGTCGTTTGGATTTAAACGTTCTTAAAAGGACTGCTGCTACTGGATATCTGTGCTTTCATCGTTTTATCTGCCGTCTGGAGGATCATGGACTGTGGCTACAGACTATACTGGCTGGAGATATGAAATCTGTGGGCCAACCAAAAGTTGGGAGACAGTGAGTATGGCCTTATACAAAGCCAGTGGAACTACTGAACCTAAATTGGGAACTTGAGGACTGAGAGAACTGTATTTTGGCCATTTACCTGGAATTGCTTTTTTACCATGGCTGTGATCAATAAAATATTGTTGCATCGTTAACCTGCCTAGATGATTACTTACAACCCTAACCTCAGATCTTTACAATAACCATAACTGAACTGAAGAAAAAGTTAAGTAAACTTGTTTTTTATATAAAAGAGACTGTGTGTGACATTGATTTCTTGCATTCTACTACTGGACTCCAAAAGAAGATGGAGGGACAACAAGGGATTGTGAATGTTGTGCACTCTATGCAAATCGCAATACAAAACGGACATTATATTTTATTTGTGGGCGGTCAGTGTGAGCATATACCACAACAGCAGTACCTCGCCACTACTACCACCCTGCACCCCTCACAATATTGGCATAGTCGGCAGGATTCAGAGTCCTTGCATATAGAAAGTTGAGGAGCCCCTGAAACAGTTAAAATGGTGGCCATTAGGAGTCCCAAAATGGTGGCCATTGAAAATTCTAAAATGGCGGCTGATTGCGCAGAGGCTGGAGATAGATCTGCCCATCGTGGACATTCTAAACTTAGAATGGCGCAAAAATCCGTTTGGCCTGTGCAGTGGCCTGTGACCAGGGGACTACCCATTGTCAGTGGAGCTCGCCCCCAGTGGGCGCAATGGAAGAAAAAGAAACCCCACCGATTGCTGCTAGTCAATGGAGAACGGGAGGAGACTCCTAAGAAGAGGGCAGATGAGACAGAAGAATACCCACCCCATAAAAGTACGCTTAAAGCAGAGCGGGCCAGCACCATTACTGGTGTGAATGATAGAGAAGGAGCAGCAAGTCATGAAGCCGTCCAAAGTGACTAGAGAGATAATGGCCGCAGTATAAAGCATGGTGGCCAGTGAAGGGTTTGCCCTGTAATGCCCCAGTTGTGCATGTTGTACTGAGAAAATTAAGACAGGGATTGTTCTGCATCCCTGAAGGCAGGAGCCCTGCAGAAAAGACCAGAGGTGTGGCCAGCATTGCCACAGTTAACCCCTTAAGGACCCTGGGATTTTCCGTTTTTGCATTTTTTGCTCCACTTGTTCCCAGAGCCATAGCGTTTTTATTCCTTGTTCAATATGGCCGTGTGGGGCTTATTTTTAGCGGCATGAGTAGTACTTTTGAACGACATTACTGGTTTTACCATATCGTGTACGGGAACAAAATTCCAATCCTGTGAAATTGCAAAAAAAGTGCCACAGATTTTTTTTCATATTTTTTACCACGTTCACTGAATGCTAAAACTGACCTGCCATTCTTATTCTCCAGGTCATTATGAGTTTGTAGATATCAAACATGTACAGGTTCTTTTTTATTTGAGTGGTGAAAAAAAAATCCAAAGTTTGCTAAAAAAAAAAAAAATGGCGCCATTTTCCAAGACCTGTAGCGTCTCCATTTTTCGGGATCTGGGGCCGGATGAGGGCTTATTTTTTGCACACCGAGCTGAAGTTTTTATTGATACCATTTTGGGGTAGATCCAATGTTTTGATCGCCGTTATTGCATTTTATTGCAATGTTGTGGTGACCAAAAAATGTAATTCTGGCATTCAGAATTTTTTTCTCGGTACGCCGTTTACTGATCGGATTAATTATTTTTTTATATTGATAGATTGGGCGATTCTGAACGCGGCGATACCAAATATGTGTATGTGTTTTTTTTTTATTATTTTATTTTGAATGGGGCTAAAGGGGGGTGATTTAAACTTTTATATTTTTTTTAATATTTTTAAAAACTTTTTTTTTCACTTTTTGCATGCTTCTATAGTCTCCATAGGAGACTAGAAGCAGCACTTGTTTGATCGCCTCTGCTACATAGAGGTGATGAGCAGATCACCTCTATGTAGCAGAAATGCTCCTGTGCTATGAGCCCCGACCACTAGGTGGCGCTCATAGTGATCAGCACATGACAACTCCTGGGGTCTGCTGCAGACCCACGGTTGTAATGCCTACCCATCAGTGACCCGCGATCACGTGACGTGGTTACCGTTAAGGGGGTAAGTGACGCGCTTCCGGCGCGGCGATGTTAAATGCCGTTGTCAGAGTTTGACAGTGGCATTTAACATGTTAACAGCTGCGGGTGGATCGTGATTCTGTTGCGGGCACATGTCAGCTGTAAAAATCAGGAGCCCACGCTGAACAGGGGTTGACAGCCTGGTGTGTACTAATACGCCCCAGGCTGTAAAGTGGTTAAAGAAAAAAAGTTTGCTTTTGTGTGTTTTCTCCCATCCCAGTTATTTTGCGCCTGTTAACATTCCCCTGCTGGATTGCGTGACTGAAACCCCTACAGGGTTAATCACCTCTTTTGTAGCAGAAATGGACTTTGTGTGTAGCTGCTCTGAATACTATGCCCTTTCTTCCCTTGAACTGCCTTTACTCTTACCATGGACTCTCCCTACAGGAGCTGATGAGCAGCACACTTGCGTCAAAGGGGCCATAGCAAGCAAAAAGAAGGGAGGGGAAACTGTCAGGACGATCCGAGGATCGTGCCGGGTCACTGCTCCAGGAGTGTCGGAGCTGATGCAAGCTAACCAGTGTGCCATTGTGTTCATGGAAACACTTCCTGTGTTCGGCGAACTCGAAACAGGATTTGTTGGCTAACTGGCCTGTTATGGACGTTTTTATGGGTCCCAGGAGCAAAGGGGCCACGGTCAGTCGGACACATGTTTAAAAAGGTACTTGGACACTCTGTGTCGGGGTCCCCGGAGCTGAGGGACCAGGGTCATGTGGATGACCCAATGTGCATGCTGGGTTGAAGAGGAGAAGCACTGTGCCCATGGATGATTGGGCGACTGTTACTTGTGTGGCTCAGAGGGCTGGATAAAAAAAAAAGGACTCTAACAAAGAGAGTTATAATTATATGTGTGAGAATGTTTAATAGATACTTTAAATGTAGTTTTATATGCTAATAAACATGTTGGTATTCTACCAGTACTATATGGTCGGGGATGACCATATTTTAGGAGGGAGGTATGTAAGGGGGTGACAAAGGCTGTCATATGCCTCATTTTATTATTATGTCAGGGATCAGAAACCGCCATCCTACGATTAACAGAACAGTAACTTTAAAAGGTCACTCCAAATCATGTGTGTACCCGCTATTACAGCCACCTCCATTGCCAGATTGGCCATCTGGCCATTCTGGCAAATGCTAGATGGGCCAGTCTGACCATGAGTCTCATCAATTGCGACTGTGTTAACATTAGCGGTGTCCTCAGGACACCATTACTGTTAACTGCTGCGTTAGAGCACAGAGCCACCACTCCATGCTTCGTCACTTACTCCGGCAGGCTGCAGGACACTTCCAGCTCTTGGTGTGCTGGTGGCTTGTGCTATGTATGGGACATCAGTTGGTGCAATGATGTCACTGCATTGCGCTGCCCGCATCCACTGTAGAGAGGATCCAAAAGGAGAACAGTGGTTATAGTGAACATGGATGCTGGATTTAGTGAGTATAATATTTTTTGGGGGGTATTTGTGATCTGTAGTGCCCATAATATTGAGGAAAAGGCAGAGTTTTACTGTTTTATTTGTCTGCTATATTACACTATTATTATTATTATTATTATTATTATTATTAAATATATAGCATTACTATTGGAAATATAGATAGTAGTAAATCTGTATTTCCTGCAGGCAGAATATTTCAATTAATAGAGACCTCAATCTGGGGAAGGGGACGGAATCAGCATATTCCTGTGTGCTTTCAAATGCCAGGGCTGAATTTTAGTCCCAGTCCGTCCCTGGCCGCCTCTCAAACTATATTGAGCAATGACTCTATGCATGCCCCATGACTAAAAGCTGATGGCACCAACGAGAATATAAGTTCATTTTCGCCATGTAACCATATTTTCAGTAAGGTAGGCAGACAGCAATGCAACATTATAAACCTGCAGATTAGCCCTGAATCTGTAGGCAAATACTATTTTATGAGGTGACAGTTTCCATTTAACTAATGTAGTTTTTACTATGACCTCATTTTATGACTAAAGCTATCTTCACATTGTTTACTTTTGAATATCTGTGCTGCTATTGATATGACCAACGATATTAAAACTGCATTATAATTGATATCACTTAATGAATCAGTTTTCACATAGAAACTGTGGCAGATAGCCACATGCAAAAATTAGAATGGGACTAATCTGCATGTGATCTCATGGTATTTCAAACTGTAAATTTGCGGATTTCACTGCAAAAGAACATGTAGTTTTTTTTCACAATGTGGAGATACCTTAATGGTAAAATAAAAACTTGAAGCAGTAGATATTGCAAAGTGAATAAAAACAAGTAGGATAATAGTAAAAGGAGAAAAAACAGAAGGGTAGTTAAGAAATTCATGATTTTAATGAACCGGTGTCTGGAAAACTAATGAGGAATGTCAAGTGTATTGGTCTTTTACTTAATCATGAAACTGTCTGTTTAGATTCTTCATAGGTCTCTCTGTGTACTGTCTTAACTATACATCCGCAAGTTCTGTCACGTCCTCATTAGGAATGGAAAGCTGTTTACAATGCATAACAAGTAGCTCCAAACTTCTGTGACAGAATTTCACAACTTCTCAGTATTATCAATAACTGTCTTCAGCATTCTGTAATACTTGTATTTATGACACAAGATACTGAGGGAAGGAGTCAAAACGTAGATGATAGTAGTCCTGTGACTGTCCAATTGATTTAATTTAATATTAGAAATTGTATTTATCACTATTGGACTGTACACTGGAGATGAGGCAACTTGTTGAAATGGATGTTAATTCACCACAAATTTTACTGAGAGTCGTATTGTTCAGAATATAACTTTTTTTTTCTATTTGCGTCTTGTAAATTCAGCAATTGTTGTCCAGTTGCGGGGGCTACTATTTTTTTAGACCATAAAAGACCAGGCAAACAGTTGAAAAACATTAAACTTGCTCAGCTTACCACTCACTTATCGCACCAACCCTTGCAGCCCGGCGTCTGGTTCTCCAAGCCTCTTCTCTTCCCCCTCGCTATCACGCACATACACTTGAGCTTCACTCCAGGCTTCTGGCTAGTCTAGGCCTTTGATGTCATTGGGTGTGACGCCAATCTCCGACAGCAGCATTTAACAGGTTAACAGACCTGGGGAATATACTCACCCGTTTCTATTAGAGGCAGTTGACGGTTGAACAACGCAGGCATTATCTGTTGCGAAAGATGCATATTGAGCTCCTGAGCCCACCTCAAATACGGGGTCCTGACATATAATGTAATAGTATATCAAATGTTGGAAAGAGTGTAAAGTAATTTTGTTAAGCTGTAAACAACCTCCAGTTTTTGTTTTTCAATGATCAACTTTGATAATACATAAGGAAATTGTGAAACTTTGTTTTATTGAATGTTGTTCAGTGACACTACAGAAAGAGCATGAGAATTGCAATTCAGTGGTGATCAAAATATTAATATATAAACAGCCACTTGGCCACTTCTAGATAGTATCAAAATATCTATCACAGTACTGTAGCAACAGAAAAAAATAGTGTTTCAAAGGTGTACTCGTGCATGGAGCACAATATAAGCAATGCACAATAGAGTTCTATGCTGAAATGTGCCCTGGTGTCTCTGTCTGGACATCACTAATAGCAAAAAATAGTGATCTGCTGGAAGGTAAAATTCACAGCCACACAGGTCCTTATCTATCTAAACTATCTGACTAGGAAGCAACAGCCTAGCTAACTATCTCAAATCTTTCAGAATCCTGAACCAGCGTCAGGAGCAGCCTCTCTGAGCTGTTACACTGACAAAATGGCACTAAAGCAACATCCAAGCTCTTTATGTGGAGAGGGACTTGTGATTTCAGCAGCTAATGACACAATCCCTTGTGTCTGGACATTGTGGATGGTTCCTGCGCCCAGGTTGGCTTGCCACAATCTGCACACATTAAGTTAAGAAAAAAAAATTAGATTATCAGCCCGCCACTACGCTGACCTCTCATCAACCCTTCCCCTCATCAAGCACGTCCCCCCCACTCATTATTCAGCACCACTATCCTAGCCAAAGTGAAAAAAATACAGTAGTGGAAAATCGATCTTTTCCCGCACTTTTATTGAATTTTGACGATTCTAAGTAAAAACGCTCAGGTGTCCGATCACGAATCTGAATGTGCAACATTCGTGCCGAATTTCAACTTGGCGAATGTTTTTTCAAACATATTTGCTCATCTCTAGTCATGAATCCACAAACCTGGTGAATAAAATATCAAAAGATTCAGCCATCTCTGTTTGTCACACCAAATATTGACTTGATTTATATTTCTCATCTGCTCTTCCACTTTCCATTTTGTAAACTGATACAAATTAACTATCAACAATTCTACTTTTTAAAGCAGTTTTACTTTGCACCATTTTTCCACACCTGCTTAAAATTTTAGCTACTGATTGGGCTGGAGTGAGTCAATGAATTTTGTGACCACTAGAGATAATCGATTAGCGGAAGATTAGATTCAAATTGAATTTCATGAAATTTACAATTTGACGCAAATTAAAATACATTTTGATTTGAATGTTTAATGAGAAAAAAATTGCCCAGCCCAATTTCCAACACTGCTAAAGTATCAGAGAGTGTGCTCATGTCTTTTTGATTGGTCTTGTGGGCTTCCCTATAATGCCTTGAAGCTATGACATCTTATGGATTATCATGCCTTGTATAGTGGTGCTCAATACCTCGGCCATCACAAATTAGCGATACCCAGTGGAGCACAGTTTGTACAGCAGAGTTGTTTTCCATCTCCAGAGTCAGAGATAGCATGCATTTCCATGTTGCTGTCACACTCAGGTCAGGAGAGCCGCCGGCCAGTCCTTGCATAGTGATGCGCTTGTCGCCTGTGTTATTTGGCCATCTGACTGTGCCCTAAGAGCTTATGGTCAACAGGGTCCTCTCTCGCTGTCTCTCTCTCTCTCCTATAGAATGTACGATTTTATGGTTAACAGAGTTCACCTTCTCTTTCTCTCCACTCTCCCCCATGTGAATTTTCTGAGCAATTATAAGCTTTTCAATATTAAGATTTGTGCAAATTTGTTCATTGCAAAACCAAATTCCTCATAAAAAATTGGTGAAGCTGGCAAATTTGAATTTCAAAAGATCCGCTCATCTTTAGCAACCACCAAATTGCTTCATATTAAGTGTTCTTTGTCTGCTAACCTGTGTTTTCATAGATATGTAAACCATTCTTTTTATGTTGTCTGTGGTGTCAAAGTATATAAAATTTAGACTGGTTTGTAATAGCTTTAGTTTTTCATCTTTATTTTCTCATATTCTGCACAAAGTATTGCTAATATGGAACATTGTTCCCATATGCACTGGTACGTTAGTTTTGAAATTCTTGCATTAACATTAGTACATTCAGTTAATATAAAAGTCAGTGTGGCTTTGGTTTAGAGATCAAAGTGTAGTGTAAGAGCTGTTAGGAAAACCTTATTAATACTTAACTTTGCATAAAAAATGAAAGATTTTTTAAAGGATGTCATCTTGAAATGTTAACTCATTATTTTGATGCACAAAACAAATGTTCTAAACTTTGTTCTTTTGAGGTCAATGAGCACCGCTATTTAAAGCAGCCAGTTAAAACAGTCAAACCTAATTAAGTAGATTAAGATGAGCAGTGACATTTTCCTAGTCCCAAATGGCAACAAAATATTATGCATAAGACATTTCTATGTAAAAAAAAAATCCTAGTAAATAAAATACAAAAGTAATTAGAAGATAAATTCTGTATGTTGCTCAAAATCAGTGACATAAAACTAACAACTGCTGAAAGTTGTGTTTTGAAACTACACAAAACTTCATGAGTTATTAAGTTCTTTATGCCTCAGGTCTACATAGATTAACTACAAAAAATGGGTAAAACAAGTACAAACAACAAAAAGAGGTTCTCTGTCTAAATTGATTAGTATAAAAGTATAGCTAATATAGTAAGCGCTAGAAACATGTATAGTTTTAGCCCAGCTACATCTTTTTTTGCTTTTTTTGCCTTCAGTTAAATGGTAATTGCTTTTACCTGCATAATCTGACAGGTGGCAATAGGCTTGCTGTCAACCGAATTGAACATGCTATGGGTTTTAAGCAGTATATCCTCAACTACTAGTCTGTTTACCAGGACTCCGCTGTTCTTCTCAGTATTAGATTGTCACTTTGCTCAAAAGCAGCTTGGAAGCAGTAAAGCCTATTAATACTTTATTCCAGAATAAGAAGTGCATCTTACTATTCGGCATATTCAGAGGCAAAGTAAGACAAAACAGGGCTTAACACATCTTCATTCAATATCGTGTCGGATTGATGTAATTTGAATGGGTGCTAGCATTATTCCAGATCAAAGGTTTTTAAATTTGTATAGGAAAAAGTTGAAATGTTATTTCCAATGCAAAAATGTATATAGTCTTATTAGTAGAAAATAAAGCCATAAAAAACATTTGTGAGTATATGTGGGTTCACATAGTAAAAAACACTGACATGTTTCTGGAGACAGATTTGTCATAGTATCATAGTCTAAATGTAAGATACATAGACTCTCTTTTTAAAGGCAATAATCCTACTGGGCAGAAGATAGCCCCGTAGTGAGTCTTAAAGGGAACTTGTCACCAGAAATAACGCTATTAACCTGCAGATATGCGGTTAATCTGCAGGTTAACCTTTTTATATGTTACCCGCAGTGGGGAGAAAATTTACTTTATTCTGTCTGCCAGCATTCGGTTTCAGTCATGGGGGCTGGGGTGCTCTCAGTCATCGCTCTGAGTACACAAAGTGGCTGCTGTTACTGCGGCCCTGTCTCTGACCGACACTCCTTCTGCATTGGGGCCAGTTGTCAGTCAGGACTGGAGGCACAGTTACCGCAGCCGCTCTGTATTCTCAGGTCGGTGATTGAGCGCCACCCCAGCCTCCATGACTGAAAACAAATGCTGGCTTGGAGAATAAAGTTCATTTTCTCCCTGCTGCATTCAGCTGCGTGCAGGCACCGGGCAGCATAATGCTGTTAACCTGCAGATTAACCGCATATCTGCAAGTTAATAGCATTATTTCTGGTGACAGGTTCCCTTTAAGGCATAAATAAAAACATGAAACAAGAGCAGAGGAACACATGCCAGACACAAGTAAGAATAAATATGTAACCTTTATTAGTAATCATTAGTGTTGAGCGAGCACTAAAATGCTCGGGTGCTTGAAGCTCGGGCCGAGCTCACCGTGATACTCGGGTTTTCGACCCAAGCAACGAGCCCAATGTTAGTCTATGGGAGACCCGAGTATTTTTGCGGCGGCACCCCCGGCAGTCTGTAGAAAGCCTAAAAAGTGCCCAAAACGATAGTGACAGTGCTCAAATGACATGGGGACAGCATGAGGATCGCCCCAGGAAGCATTTCTGACCCCCAGGTCACTGCTGTCAACAACGTGGTCAGAGGTATTAAGCTACTTTTACGGGCTCACAATAAAACATTCAAGAATGAAACTGAAACTGTTTTCCTGTGAAATATGTTAAGGAACATCCTTTCCAGGGTAAAGACTTGTGTATAAGGTAAAATAAATAACCAAAAACAAAAATACTCCTCCACACCTTTGGCTATGTTCACATGTAGCATTTTTTATGCATTTTTGCACTTTTGTATTGCTTTCAACCGTGACAAATGCATTCACCAGGAAATGTCATTTTAACACTGTACTACCTTATCTGGCCATGTGTTGTGTGACACATGCATACAGTGCTGAAAAGACATGGGAACAGCATGGGGAAGACCCCTGGAAGCATCTCTGACACCCAGGTCACTGCCTAAAAGTGTGCCCATCAGAAGTGATCCTTGCCGCATCAGAAGATGCAAACTTGCAACTATCCCCGTGCAAGTCCTTGTCTATCTGGGATGGATATTAGTCCTCAGAAGGACTGTTTGTTTGATTTTTCAGGCTTTAGAGACGCTACACTACCTATTTTGCAGTATAAATCTCTCCCTAGCTCAGCAGCACTCTCCCTACACTGTCTGATCCGGGGCGACTGTGTCCAAGATGGAGGCGCCCGGTTTTAAATACTCGAGGTGACGCTGTGTGGCCAGCCAATCACTGTAATGCCCACAACCAACAAGGCTGCGGCATTAGAGTGACTGGCTGACAATCCCTGCATGATCATTGGCTCTGTAAAGAGCGCCAAACATGCAGGGCGGAGACCCGAGCTCCCTCCCGAGCAACTCGAAAATGCTCGGTGCTCGCTGCTCGCTGAACATCCCGAGTAGTGAGATGCTCGGGCGAGTACCGAGCAGTGTCGAGCATGCTCGCTCAACAATACTAGAAACATGTCAGTTACATATATATTAAGTACAGTGACAGTGTTGGTTACTGTACTTGTCATTTAGTGTTAAAATAAAAGATTTATTTAAATAAAACATTGGCGTGGGGTTCCCCATAATTTTAGTCTCCAACGGAGGTTAAGCAGACGGTTGGGGCAGATGTTTGAAGACTGGGAAGGGGGTAATATCCACGGAGATTCCCAGGCTACTAATTTCAGCCCCCAGCAGAATACCTAGCCTTTACTAACTATTAAAATGGGGGACATAAAAAAATAATGATGTGGGGTCCCCCCTATTTTAATAGCTAGCAAAGGCTAGGCAGACAGCTGGGGGCTGATATTAATAGCCCAGGAAGGATGCCATGAATATTGGCCCCCTCCTAGGATAGAAACACCAGCCGTCAGCCGCCCCAGAAATGGCGCTCAAGCGGTGACGTAATTTGCCAGCACCGCATGCACAGGAGAATTCGCCCACGCTGTCAGTGACGTGCATGAGGTGCGCTGAGTTTATTGAACTCGGCTCATCTGGATGCCGTCACAGCCAGACACTGAAGTGCTTCACTGAGGAGCTTCTCAGTGTCTGCGGCATGGCAAGCTGGATGGCAGCATTATGCTGCGCTCCAGCCTGTCATATCAATGTAGCAGGGCTGAAGCTGTCCTGGGAACCATGGAAAGGTAAGGATGAGGTTGGTTTATTATTTTATTTTTATTGCAGGAGATTGTTGGCTTCAGCTGGAATGGGCGATACGGTATGTAGGGTTTAATTTAGAGCATTAAAGGAATGTGTCTTTATTTCACTTAAAGGACTTTATTGAAAGACTCGAACACCGCCCAAAACAGCTCAAATTTGAGATTGGCAAACAGTTCGAGTCGAACACCGCTCATCTCTAGTGTCTACATGGGTGAAGCCTGACTGAAAGAGATGCCAGACACAAGTCCTGCCAAGGGGACCTTCATTGTCAGTGTCCGCCACTTGCTATTTGCATACTTTTTTTTTCCCATTCCTGACTGAAAATATTATGCCATCTTGGCATTTCCCTTATGACGAAACTCTTCTGCTCTATATTATAGTTTTCATGTTCTCACTCAGGAATCTGTAGGAACCAAGATTATGCCTTGTCAGTTACCTAGTAAGTTAATAAGATACCTAAAAACTCATGAGTAGTGTTGAGCATTCCGATACTGAAATATCGGGTATCGGCCGATATTCGCGGTATCGGAATTCCGATACTTAATTCCGATACTTTTGCAATATCGTATACCGGAATCGGAAGTTCCCATAATGCAATGAGACATTTTCATTTTATTCAGCCAATGAGGATCCTAAGAAGTGTGGGCACATCCTGTTAGGCATGTAGGCATCTTAACTAATGGCATGGCTGTGATTGGCTGCTGAAATGATGTCATGATGCACTATAAAAGCCACCGCCGCCATTTTGAGCTCACTCTGCTGTGAATTCAGTTAGGGATAGGACGCTGTTGTTCTGAGGGACAGTTTTAGCTACCTATTTGCTCTATACTGCTTTACCCAAGCTACTTTCTAAATCACTGTGCCTTGCAGTGCTAGTGCACAGTTCCCTGTGCTGTTCACCGCTGTCTGCAAGGTCTGTGTGTGTGAGTGCAGCTCACCCTGTAGTGTGTGCTTCAGCCAAGTCTGGTTGTAGTGCACTAAGTGTGTGTCACTGCCTCATACATTGTCCTTTTTTACCAATTCATAATTTTTCCTGATATCTCCTATTAGTGTGGTGGTTCCATCCGTATTCAGCTAAATTGGTTCCAAACACACTATATAGGAGTAGATAGAGAAATTTTTTTGGTCTTGCAGCGCTAGTGCACAGTGCTCTGCATCTGTACTGTTCACCGCTGTCTGCAAGGTCTGGTGTGTGAGTGCAGCTCACCCTGTAGTGTGTGCTTCAACCCCGTCTGGTTGTAGTGCACTCAGTGTGTGTCACTGCCTCATACATTGTCCTTTATTGCCAATTCATAATTTTTCCTGATATCTCCTATTAGTGTGGTGGTTCCATCCGTATTCAGCTAAATTGATTCCAAACACACTATATAGGAGTAGATAGAGGAGCCTTTCTGCAGCCTTGGGCCCTGCAGCCCCAGCCAGATTAGTATTAGCCTATTTTTTGCAGCCTCATCTATTGCATTGTAGGTTACCTTCCTACATTGTAATAGCTACAAAAAGTTTGTGATACTATCGTTATTACATCTTTAGGCACATCCAGTGTCTTTTTGTGACAAAAAAAAACCTAAATAAAGTTCACCAAACACTCCACTTTACAGTTGTGTAGGCCACATTAGCTCATATTAAAGTCTAGTCCACACTTTATAAAATTAGTGTTTCTTATACCTGTTAGCAGCTGTTCAGGAATAAGCACACTAAGCCCTTAGTACTTTTCTGCCTATCTTTATCAGTCTACCAAGATGAAGAAGGCAGGGAGTAAGGCATGTGGTCGTGGGCGTGGGCGTGGGCGTGGAGTTTCTGCAGGGAGAGGACGTGAGGATTCTGTGCCTGCAGGGAGAGGACGTGGGGATTCTGTGCCTGCTGCGGGCACCAGTGACTCAGCATCCCTCAGTTTTACCAGGGAACAGTCCTTTATGCGCAGCTTTGTAGGAGCTAGCCGTACCCCACTGCTGCGCGAGGACCAAATTGAAGCCGTTGTCGGATGGATGGCAGCTAACGCATCGACTTCAATTAGTTCCAGATCCTCTCAGGTCCTGAGCACTGAAGAGCACCCATCTGTCTCTTCACCACCTGCCAAATTGCCCAGGCAGTCAGAGAGCCCTGGACAGGAGCCATCTCTACTTCTGTTCTCTGAATCTCTTGGCTTGGAAAGAGGGGGCCAGCCAAGCAGAATTCGAGAATTTGAAGAAGAGGTAGTATGCAGTGATGCGCAACCGTTTTGTCTCTCTGAATCTGAAGAGGCGGGTGGGCCAGTGCCTATGGTCAGCAGCACACCTCAGTACGCATCTGATGATGAGACTCAGGTGCCACTTTCTGGTGCGTACTGTGCTGTCGAGACTACCCAGGAGAAGCAGTTGTTTGAAGAGGGTGGTGTAGATGATGAGGTCCTTGACCCATCATGGCGTGAGGGACAGGAAGGTGGTGGGAGCAGCTCTGAGGAAGAGATTCCCCGAACGGCCCAAAAAGGAGGGAGAGGGAGAGGGCAGACTTGGTTGCCTGTAGCCTCCACTTCGGCACCCATTAGGAGCATGGCTCTTCCAAAATCCAAAGCGGGCGCTCCCAAGACTTGCAGTGCCTGGTCCTTTTTTGACACAGTTGCAGATGACATTTGCTTTGTCAAATGCAAGCTGTGTAATCAGAAGGTGAAAAGAGGGAAAAGTGTCAGCAACCTCAATACCACAAATATGTGGAAACATGTGCGGACCAAGCACGTGGTGGAGTTACACAAACACACTGAAGACCTAGGCCAACCTACAGCGCCACCTACCACCTCTTCAGCTCGTGTTGTAGCCTCTTCCTCCAGCTCACACACAGCTGGTTCGGCTTCCTCACAGGATCGCCATGGAAGAATCTCTGGCACTGTTGTACAGAGACACAGTGTAATTCCACCCACAGCACCACTTTCCCAGTCATCCTCACACTCCCAGGCCAGTCTACAGCCATCGTTAGCACAGGCATGGGAGAAAAGGCACCCATACTCGGCAAACCACCCCCGAGCACAGGCTCTGAATGCTGGCATTGCTAAACTACTGGCCCTTGAAATGCTATCATTCAGGCTGGTGGAGACTGACACATTCCGTAACTTTATGGCATTGGCAGTCCCACAATACAACGTGCCCAGCCGCTTTTATTTCAGCAGGCAAGCCGTCCCTGCCCTGCAACATCATGTGGAGGGAAAAATTAAACATGCGCTACAAAACGCCGTCAGTAGCAAGGTCCACCTGACCACTGATGCGTGGACCAGTAAGCATGGACAGGGACGATACCTTTCCCTCACTGCCCATTGGGTAAATGTTGTGGAGCCGGGTACAGATCTTGAGAGTGGCGCTGTACATTTTCTGCCAACTCCAAGGATTGCAGGAATCCAGTCTGTACACATTGACTCCTCCTCATACTCCAGTTCCTCTGAATCAGCGCTGCAGGAGCCGTCACGGTCTACCTCCACATCGACCCGTGAACGGTTACCTGTTATGATGACCGATATGAGCACAGCCGTGGCCAAACGTCAACAGGCCGTATTAAAATTAATTTCTTTGGGGAATCGAAGCCACACAGCGCAGGAGCTCTGGAATGCCATCAAGCAGCAGAGTGACGTGTGGTTTGTGCCAGCGAATCTCCAGCCAGGCATGGTAGTGTGTGACAATGGCCGAAATCTGGTGGCAGCTCTGGGCCTAGGCAACCTCACTCACATCCCATGTCTGGCACATGTGCTCAACTTGGTCGTGCAGAGTTTTTTGAGGGACTATCCGGATCTTGATGCACTGCTTCACAAGGTCCGCATAGAGTGCGCTCACTTGCGGCGTTCCAGCAATGCAAGATCACGCATTGCAGCTCTGCAGCGCCGATTATGTCTTCCGGAACATCGCATCATATGTGACCTACCCACCAGGTGGAATTCAACGTTACATATGTTGGAGAGGTTGTGTGAGCAGCAGGCAGCAGTAATGGAGTACCAGCTGCAGCAGGCGCAAACAAGTCGCAGTGCGCGCCGTTCACACTTCACCACCACTGAGTGGGCCTCTATGAAGGACATTTGCCACGTTTTGCGTGCCTTCGATTATTCCACGCAGATGGCGAGTGCAGATGATGCACTAGTCAGCATGACTATCCCCCTTATCTGCCTGCTTGAAAAAACACTGCAAGCACTAAGGGACGAGGTTTTGGAAGAGGTGGAGGATGAGGAGTCACAAATGCCATCTGCTTCTCTACAGTCTGCGCAACGTGGTTCCTCACAAAGGCCTAGGCAGGGGACACTTTGTGAGGAGGATGAGGAGGAGTCAATGGATGAGGAAGACATCTGTCCAGAGGAGGGAGGTACACAATGCTCTAGTAGTCAGTATCTAGAGCGAGGGTGGGGTGATGCAGAGCAGGCAGAGATCACGCCTCAAGCAGGGGACAGCGTTTCTTGGCCAGTTGGCAGTCTGCAGCACATGGTTGATTTCATGCTGCAGTGCCTGAGAAACGACCGCCGCATCGCCCACATTCTCAACACGGCTGATTATTGGGTGTCCACCCTCCTAGATCCTCGCTACCGGGACAACTTACAAAGCCTCATAACACCGTTGAACCGGGAGCGTAAAATGCGGGAGTACCAAGACGCACTGGTGCATTCCATCATGTTCTCCATTCCAACCGAGAGCAGTGCTGCTAGTGCTTTACAAATCAGCTCAGTGCGTCGAGGCAGTGGAGGAAGCTCTGCACAAAGAGGGAGCAGAAGCAGCGCCTCAGCACAAGGCAAGACCAGTATGGCCGAAATGTGGCAAAGTTTTGTGTCCCCGCCGCCACAAATGTCTACACCATCACAGACGGCTCCAGTCAGCAGGAGGCAACGTTTCCGTCAGATGGTGACAGACTACATGTCTTGCCCTCTTAGTGTACTCCCAGATGGCTCTTCTCCCTTCAAGTTTTCAGTCTGTAAGCTGGATACATGGCCAGAGCTTAGTCAGTATGCACTGGAGGTGCTAGCTTGCCCTGTTGCTAGTGTATTATCGGAACGCGTCTTTAGTGCCGCAGGTGGTGTACTAACAGACCGACGCATGCGACAATCCTCCGATAACGTTGACCGGCTTACTTTTCTCAAAGTGAACAAGGCCTGGATCTCTCATGAATTTGCCAGTCCTCTTCCAGAATAAATAATTGGTTGGCAACAGTATCCAGGTCTCCTGTTCTGTTCATGTTTCTACCACCTGAACTGTAATCCCTGAGCTCCAACACCGCCAGTTGGCGCTCGGAAGTGCCGTCTGCACAGTCAACACTTGCTGCCGTGTTATTGGGGTTCAGTAACGTCAGCTGTTCCCCTGCTGTGCGGACGGCAATTTCTCCTGCTCTGTCCACATCCACTGTACTACTGATTTAAAACCTCCTCCAAATACACCTCTGGCTCCTCTGTTTTCAGTATTATCCCTGAGCTCCAACACCGCCAGTTGGCGCTCGGAAGTGCCGTCTGCACAGTCAACACTTGCTACCATGTTATTGGGGTTCAGTAACGTCAGCTGTTCCCCTGCTGTGCGGATGGCAATTTCTCCTGCTCTGTCCACATTCTCACTACTACAGATTTTAAAGTTGCTCCAATTACACCTCTGGCTCCTCTGTTTTCAGTATTATCCCTGAGCTCCAACACCGCCAGTTGGCGCTCGGAAGTGCCGTCTGCACAGTCAACACTTGCTGCCGTGTTATTGGGGTTCAGTAACGTCAGCTGTTCCCCTGCTGTGCGGACGGCAATTTCTCCTGCTCTGTCCACATCCACTGTACTACTGATTTAAAACCTCCTCCAAATACACCTCTGGCTCCTCTGTTTTCAGTATTATCCCTGAGCTCCAACACCGCCAGTTGGCGCTCGGAAGTGCCGTCTGCACAGTCAACACTTGCTACCATGTTATTGGGGTTCAGTAACGTCAGCTGTTCCCCGTCTGTGCGGACGGCAATTTCTCCTGCTCTGTCCACATTCTCACTACTACAGATTTTAAAGTTGCTCCAATTACACCTCTGGCTCCTCTGTTTTCAGTATTATCCCTGAGCTCCAACACCGCCAGTTGGCGCACGGAAGTGCCATCTGCACAGTCAACACTTGCTGCCGTGTTATTGGGGTTCAGTAACGTCAGCTGTTCCCCTGCTGTGCGGACGGCAATTTCTCCTGCTTTGTCCACATCCACTGTACTACACATTTTAAAGTTGCTCCAATTACACCTCTGGCTCCTCTGTTTTCATTCTTATCCCTGGGCTCCAACACCGCCAGTTGGCGCTCGGAAGTGCCGTCTGCACAGTCAACACTTGCTGCGGTGTTATTGGGGTTCGGTAACGTCAGCTGTTCCCCTGCTGTGTTCATGGCAATTTCTCCTGCTCTGTCCATATTCACTGTGCTACTTATTTAAAACTTGCTCCAATTACACCTCTGGCTCCTCTCTATTTTTATTCTTATCCCTGGGCTCCAGCACCGCCAGTTGGCGCTCGGAAGTGCTGTCTGCACAGTCAACACTTGCTGCCGTGTTATTGGGGTTCGATAACGTCAGCTGTTCCCCTGCTGTGTTCACGGCAATTTCTCCTGCTCTGTCCATATTCACTGTGCTACTTATTTAAAACTTGCTCCAATTACACCTCTGGCTCCTCTCTATTTTTATTCTTATCCCTGGGCTCCAGCACCGCCAGTTGGCGCTCGGAAGTGCTGTCTGCACAGTCAACACTTGCTGCCGTGTTATTGGGGTTCGGTAACGTCAGCTGTTCCCCTGCTGTACGGACGGCAATTTCTCCTGCTTTGTCCACATCCACTGTACTACACATTTTAAAGTTGCTCCAATTACACCTCTGGCTCCTCTGTTTTCATTCTTAACCCTGGGCTCCAGCACCGCCAGTTGGCGCTCGGAAGTGCCGTCTGCACAGTCAACACTTGCTACCATGTTATTGTGGTTCAGTAACGTCAGCTGTTCCCCTGCTGTGCGGACGGCAATTTCTTCTGCTCTGTCCACATTCTCACTACTACAGATTTTAAAGTTGCTCCAATTACACCTCTGGCTCCTCTGTTTTCAGTATTATCCCTGAGCTCCAACACCGCCAGTTGGTGCTCGGAAGTGCCGTCTGCACAGTCAACACTTGCTGCCGTGTTATTGGGGTTCAGTAACGTCAGCTGTTCCCCTGCTGTACGGACGGCAATTTCTCCTGCTTTGTCCACATCCACTGTACTACACATTTTAAAGTTGCTCCAATTACACCTCTGGCTCCTCTGTTTTCATTCTTATCCCTGGGCTCCAACACCGCCAGTTGGCGCTCGGAAGTGCCGTCTGCACAGTCAACACTTGCTGCCGTGTTATTGGGGTTCGGTAACGTCAGCTGTTCCCCTGCTGTACGGACGGCAATTTCTCCTGCTTTGTCCACATCCACTGTACTACACATTTTAAAGTTGCTCCAATTACACCTCTGGCTCCTCTGTTTTCATTCTTATCCCTGGGCTCCAGCACCGCCAGTTGGCGCTCGGAAGTGCCGTCTGCACAGTCAACACTTGCTGCGGTGTTATTGGGGTTCGGTAACGTCAGCTGTTCCCCTGCTGTGTTCACGGCAATTTCTCCTGCTCTGTCCATATTCACTGTGCTACTTATTTAAAACTTGCTCCAATTACACCTCTGGCTCCTCTCTATTTTTATTCTTATCCCTGGGCTCCAGCACCGCCAGTTGGCGCTCGGAAGTGCTGTCTGCACAGTCAACACTTGCTGCGGTGTTATTGGGGTTCGGTAACGTCAGCTGTTCCCCTGCTGTGTTCACGGCAATTTCTCCTGCTCTGTCCATATTCACTGTGCTACTTATTTAAAACTTGCTCCAATTACACCTCTGGCTCCTCTCTATTTTTATTCTTATCCCTGGGCTCCAGCACCGCCAGTTGGCGCTCGGAAGTGCTGTCTGCACAGTCAACACTTGCTGCCGTGTTATTGGGGTTCGGTAACGTCAGCTGTTCCCCTATTGTACGGACGGCAATTTCTCCTGCTTTGTCCACATCCACTGAACTACACATTTTAAAGTTGCTCCAATTACACCTCTGGCTCCTCTGTTTTCATTCTTATCCCTGGGCTCCAGCACCGCCAGTTGGCGCTCGGAAGTGCCGTCTGCACAGTCAACAATTGCTGCGGTGTTATTGGGGTTCGGTAACGTCAGCTGTTCCCCTGCTGTGTTCACGGCAATTTCTCCTGCTCTGTCCATATTCACTGTGCTACTTATTTAAAACTTGCTCCAATTACACCTCTGGCTCCTCCGTTTTTAGTATTTACCCTGGGCTCCAATACCGCTAGTTGCTGCTCAGAAGTGCCGTCTGCACAGTCAACGCTTGCTCCAGTGTTATTGGGGTTCAGTAACGTCAGCTGATCCCCAGCTGTGTGTCCGGCAAATTCTCCTGCTTTGTCCACATCCACTGTACTACGGATTTAAAACCTCCTCCAAATACACCTCTGGCTCCTCTGTTTTTAGTATTTACCCTGGGCTCCAGCACCGCCAGCTGGTTCTCGGCAGTTCCATTGGCTCTTGTACCTTCTGCTACCCATCCGGGTTCCAGTACCGTCAGCTGGTCCTCGGTAGTTCCATTTGCTCTTGTATCTTCTGCTACCCATCCGGGTTCCAGTACCGTCAGCTGGTTCTCGGCAGTGTCTTTGGCACGGGTACTCCCTCCTGCCCAGCCTGGTTCCAGCACGCCAGCTGTTTCCGGGTAGTGTCAACGTCACTTTGCCTCCAATGCGTTGTCCTGTCGTGTTGCGGTCGGGTTAGCCGACTCTATGGTGCCTGCAGTTTAGGTGACTCCTATGTTTGCTGCGGGATCTGGCAATGAAGGCTGGTTCCATAGTGCCAATATGACAAGCACCCCCTGTAGGACTGTGGGTTTTGGTAACTGCGGCCGGCTCGCGGCCTTGAACTTTTTTTTACATGGGTACCTTCTGCTACCCATCCGGGTTCCAGTACCGTCAGCTGGTTCTCGGCAGTGCCTTTGGATTAGGTGCCTCCTTCTCGGTATCCAAGTTCCACCAACGTCTGCTGGTCCTTGGTAGTGCTTTCTGGCACAGGTACCTCCTGCTTAGTAACCGAGTTCCAGTAACATCAGCTGGTCCTCGGTAGTTCCATTGGCTCTTGTACCTTCTGCTACCCATCCGGGTTCCAGTACCGTCAGCTGGTCCTCGGTAGTTCCATTTGCTCTTGTATCTTCTGCTACCCATCCGGGTTCCAGTACCGTCAGCTGGTTCTCGGCAGTGTCTTTGGCACGGGTACTCCCTCCTGCCCAGCCTGGTTCCAGCACGCCAGCTGTTTCCGGGTAGTGTCAACGTCACTTTGCCTCCAATGCGTTGTCCTGTCGTGTTGCGGTCCGGTTAGCCGACTCTATGGTGCCTGCAGTTTAGGTGACTCCTATGTGTGCTGCGGGATCTGGCAATGGAGGCTGGTTCCATAGTGCCAATAGGACAAGCACCCCCTGTAGGACTGTGGGTTTTGGTAACTGCGGCCGGCTCGCGGCCTTGAACTTTTTTTTACATGGGTACCTTCTGCTACCCATCCGGGTTCCAGTACCGTCAGCTGGTTCTCGGCAGTGCCTTTGGATTAGGTGCCTCCTTCTCGGTATCCAAGTTCCACCAACGTCTGCTGGTCCTTGGTAGTGCTTTCTGGCACAGGTACCTCCTGCTTAGTAACCGAGTTCCAGTAACATCAGCTGGTCCTCGGTAGTTCCATTGGCTCTTGTACCTTCTGCTACCCATCCGGGTTCCAGTACCGTCAGCTGGTCCTCGGTAGTTCCACAGCTTTCTTGTACCTTCTGCTACATTTCCAAGTTCAAGCTTTTTGAAATGGTTCTTGGTAATCACTCTGGATCTCCCTGACGAGGACACTGAAGACGAGGACCCTGAAGACCAACCCTAAGAAGACGAGGACCCCGAAGACAATGACCCTGAAGACGAGGACCCTGAAGACCACCCCGAAGAAGACGAGGACCCTGAAGACCACCCCGAAGAAGACGAGGACCCTGAAGACCACCCCGAAGAAGACGAGGACCCCGAAGACGAGGACCCAGAAGACCAACACGAAGAAGACGAGGACCCCGAAGACGAGGACCCCCGAAGACGACGACCCTGAAGACCACCCCGAAGAAGACCAAGAAGATGACCCTGAAGAAGTTGACCAAGAAGACAAAGAAGAGAAGACAAGCACCAAGATACAGAAGAACAAGAGACAGAAAACCAAGAAGCAGAAATACAAGAAGCTGCAGAACAAAAAGCGGAAGAACATTAAGCATAAGACTAAAAATCAGAGCAAAAGATAATATCTAAATTATAAGCAGAAAATGACTAAGCAGTGTATGGGGGTGAGTCCGTTCCTCCTCGTGGTGCCCCTGGAAAAGACCTGCTGCTGCAGGCCAAACTGAACGCGGACAAATCCTGTTGTAAATCTTTTGTGACGGGCAGAACGAAAGGTAGAATGTCCAACCTTTTATAGATAACAACTACAGGAATGCCTGTCACAAATAAGAATATGATGAAGAAGAAGAATATGAAGAAGATGAAGAAGTAGAATATGAAGAATGTAAAAAAAAGAATAATACGAAGAAGGTGAAGAAGAAGAAGGTGAAGAAGAAGTGGATGAAAAAGATGCTGAGGATGATGAAGGAGAAAGTGTGGGAGAAGTAAAAAAGAAGGTGAAGAGCATGGAAGTAGTGAAACATAAATATCTGACAAAATATAAAAATACTTAACATAGTTAATATTTCCGTAACTCAGAACATAATAAAAAAATAGTAATTCCTGCTATTCCATTTGACTGGGCTAAACCTCTATGCCTTTATTGTCTCCCCCACCTCCCCCAATACATTCTACATTATTCTTAGTTGTTTTCCTTCATGTAGAAATAACCTACAAGGAAAGAAAGGGTTTATTTTAATTCCGATATTTATGTCCCATTGACTTGCATTGGTTTCCGGTATCGGAATCGGCGATATCCGATACTTTTTCGGTATCGGTCCGATCCAATCCGATCCGATATTTCCCGATATCGGAAGGTATCGCTCAACACTACTCATGAGGCCTACTAAGTTCTTGGTCACCAATACTATTAAAAGAGTACATAAAAATGTTTCAGTTTTTATCAATGTATCAAGATACAGACCAATGGAGTCCAATAATGCAAAGAGATGAGCACCTGTTAAGATACTATCTAAAGAACATAAAAACATTGTAATGGTTCATTTTGCGGTGGCAGAATATTAATAAAATCTTTCAATGTATGTTCTTATATTTCTAGGTCACAATGAGTAGTGTATATTTTATATTGCATAATTAGAAAGTTTCATGCTATATGCCAATTTAAACACCATCTAAATATAGTATTTTCAACTTGCTTTATGTAAGCTATCAGTTGTCAGTACATTCTATCTGATAGAAGATTTCTTAGAAATTGGAAAGAAAATATATTCTTTTTTCGAGAATGCACTCATCATGTTCGTCATAAATATATTTTATAATCCTGTTGTGTATGATGGAATTAATAAAGCTTGGGGTTTCTTGGTCCCTTGTTCCATGTACCATTGATTTTCTCTAACAATGTAATCAATAAAAGACATTCACTTTAGGTTCACATCTTGCTGCCAGTGGCAGGAATTTCATAGAGTATTAGTATTTATAGCTGATGTTGCATGTTAAAAAAAAGTAAAAAAAGTATGCACTCAAAATTCTCACGTATTCTCTTCCTCATTTCATTTACCATAAAGCCTTATAAATTATATCCATCCTATAAACATATTTAACAATGAACACTGACTGTACTACTACTATTACTATAACTTATTGTAGCACTGCTATTACTGCTACTAATAATAATAACAAAAAATATTAACTAAATCAACAGTTAATATTAAGTTATTTCATATTTAATTACCTAGTACGCAATCATTCAGAAGATGCTATTTAAATTTTCTTTAATGCAATTAATAAAAATTATTTTGACTGATTTATAAAACATTCAGATATGTCTTCATGTAAAACTTTTTCTCATTTACTGCAACATGTAACTGTTTTTTCCCATCTTCACTCATTTTTCAATACGCTAGTTATATTACTTACTATATATTAACCCCTTCACAACAAGCGCGGTACATGTATGGCGCAAGTCGAAAGAGGATGTGTGGAGCAGGCTCACGGAGTAAACCTGCCCCATACTCGTCAGGTAATGGCTATGCGTTACAGCCAGGAACTGCCTGTAACTACTTCAGATAGAGCAGAGCGGAGCCAGCAATTGTTAACTTGTTAAATGCCGCTGTCAAACTCAGCATCTGAGATGCTGACAGCAGCATCTAAAACGTGTCGGCATAGGAGATAGTCAATCCGTGACGTGACTGCAGGTCACCGATAGGTTACTATGACAGAAAGCGGTCTGCTGAAGGCATCTGTGCTAGTCACTACGGAGCTCATTTGAAACCTTGCCTGTGGCAGCTAATTGCAGCAAATTTTTCAAAGGTTTGTGAAAATCAAACCATTGCTTTTTCATTTCATTTTGAAAACAACTAGCCTATTCCTAGTACTTTAAAAAGGGATCATTTTTTGAAAGCTTGATATAAAGCTTTTGAAATTATTTACTAATTTTGAGAATAACAAACACATGGATCTCAAAAAGGGATTATTTATATTTCTAAATTGCTGAGTATAACATTTCCTGTTTTTGCTCCTTAAATTAAGATATACGTTTTGGAAGCCTTGTAAAAACATTTTTGCTGCACTTCATAGAAGCTCCCTGAACTAGGCTATGTTTAGCCCATTTAAAGGCTTTTTTCTTCCCCATCTCAACTGTCCAGGGTCATAATAGAGGTCCCTGGACCCCTCGGTTGCAGAATGGTGCATAGGGGAGGCCACCTAACTACCCGGTGAACACGGGCCTACCTGGAGGCCTGAAGCCGCTGCCTCTCCTCCCTGTGAGATCCGCGGCATACCCTGCTGTGACGATGGAGGAGCACTTGTGGAGAACTGTGAACTGTGGGGGTCCCGGCCTGCTGCTGCGGCTGCAGACTAAGATGGAGGCGTAAGGGCACACAGTGTGTGTCACCACCACCCCCTTGCCGTGGAGACCGGCAACTGCGGAGATCCAGGTACTGGTGCGGCAGAGTAAAGGGCCAGTCGCGGTCACACACATTCACAAAGAACTTACCGGCTTGGACTCTGTGCTCACCGCCTGTCACGCTGTCTCTGTGTACTGGAGGTAGGGGGCCTAAGCTGACCCTAAGCTGGGGCCCTGACTAATCCCTCTACCTGGAGGTACTGTTAAAGGTACAGAGGTCCAGGCCGCCAGCGTAACCCCTACCTCCTGAGGATCCCTGCACCTAAGTAATCTAGTCCTGAGAAGGACCCCTGATCACAACAAAAGGGGACAGGTAATAATATGCCCACACTCAGTACTTAGACGAACGAGACAGTACAAGGGTAAAACCAAAACCACCTTGCATACAAAAACTACACAACTACAACAGAGGGAACACCAACGGGAAAGGAGATAAATGATAAAGCGAGGAAGGGAAAAAACACTCCAAATGCACTTAGCTCTGAAACTCCAAATACCACGATCCGCTCTGTTAGTCTGCATGAAATGCTTTCACCGACACTTCCCTAACAGACCGACAGGCATTTGAAGGAGTCCCACTACAGCAGCATTGATTGCAGCTGGGCGAGGCTGGACCTCGTCTAGCACACAGAGAGAGAGAGAGTTAACTCCCTCACTGCCGAAAAACACAAAGCACCAAAAACTCAGCTACGAGAAGTCAGGCTGTGCAATCGTGACGATCTTCGTGGCGACACACCCGTGACAGTACCCCCCCTTCTACGAGGGGCCTCCGGACCCTCAGGGCCAGGTTTATCCGGGTGAGTCGTGTGGAAGGCCCGAACTAATCGGTCTGCGTTAATATCCGACGCAGGAACCCACATCCTCTCCTCAGGACCATACCCCTTCCAATGAACCAGGTACTGAAGGGACCGGCGATTAAAGCGTGAATCGATGACCCTCGATACCTGGAACTCCAAATTACCATTGACCACCACTGGAGGGGGAGGTAAAGGTGACGGTACCACCGGCGCCACATACCTCTTAAGCAACGATCTGTGGAACACGTTGTGAATTTTAAACGTAGGGGGGAGGTCAAGACGGAATGCCACCGGATTAATTATAGAACTGATCCTGTACGGCCCGATGAACCTGGGACCCAGTTTCCAGGAGGGAACCTTAAGTTTTATATTCCTGGTAGACAACCATACCCGATCGTTCACACTTAGGTCCGGACCAGACACTCTCCTCCTATCAGCCATACGTTTGTATCGGTTCCCCATAGTATTCAGATTCTTCAGCACCCCTCTCCATACTGAAGCGAGTGATGAGGAAAATCGTTCCTCCTCAGGAACCCCCGAAGAGCCCCCCCTACTGAAAGTACAAAACTGGGGGTGAAAACCATATGCCCCAAAAAATGGGGACTTACCAGTGGACTCGCTCCGCCTATTATTAAGAGCAAACTCTGCCAGAGGTAAGAAAGAAGCCCAGTCCTCCTGGTTCTCTTACACAAAACACTGGAGATATGTCTCCAAGCTCTGGTTCATACGTTCCGTCTGACCATTGGTCTGAGGATGAAAAGCCGATGAGAACGATAAATGCATCCCCCGCCGTGTACAAAACGCCTTCCAGAATTTGGACACAAACTGAGACCCCCGATCTGACACCACCTCGGAGGGTACCCCGTGAAGCCTCACAATCTCCCCAATGAACACCTGCGCAAGAGTTTTAGCATTAGGAAGAGCAGGAAGAGCGATAAAATGTGCCATCTTGCTGAACCTGTCCACTACAACGAGTATGACTGTTTTACCCGAAGACGGAGGGAGGTCCGTAATAAAGTCCATAGACAGATGAGTCCAAGGACGCTCCGGGATCTTCAAAGGTAAGAGGGCCCCAGACGGACGGGTATGTGAGGTCTTAGAGCGCGCACAAACCCCACAGGACGCGACAAAAGTTACCACCTCCTTATGTAAGTTAGGCCACCAAAACCGACGCGAGAGGAGATCCACAGTTGCTTTACTCCCCAGGTGTCCTGCAAAAACTGAGTTATGGTGTGCCTCGATCACCTTTTGTCGCAACTGATCTGGAACAAACAGTCTCCCCGGAGGTCCAACAGGGGCGTCCCCCTGAGCCTCCAATACCTCCTCCTCAAGCTCAGAGCATACTGCCGAAACCACCACCCCCTCCTGAAGGATAGGAATCGGGTCGTCCGTATTCCCGGCCCCAGGGAAACTACGAGATAAGGCATTCGCCTTTATATTTTTTGACCCAGGACGATATGTAATGACAAAATTAAACCTGGTAAAAAACAATGACCACCTAGCTTGTCTGGGATTCAGACGTTTCGCGGACTCCAGATATAGCAGGTTCTTGTGATCGGTGATGACGGTGACCGGATGGACTGCCCCCTCTAAAAAATGGCGCCACTCCTCAAAAGCTAACTTAATGGTCAAGAGTTCCCTATTGCCGACATCGTAATTCCTCTCAGCGGACGACAATTTTTTAGAGAAAAAGGCGCACGGATGCCACTTACCAGGGGACGAACCTTGTGACAATACTGCTCCCACCCCTACCTCGGAAGCGTCTACCTCTACAATGAATGGCTGTGACGCATCAGGTTGAATGAGTCCCACTACAGCAGCATTGATTGCAGCTGGCGAGGCTGGACCTCGTCTAGCACAGAGAGAGAGAGAGTTAACTCCCTCACTGCCGAAAAATACAAAGCACCAAAAACTCAGCTGCGAGAAGTCAGGCTGTGTAATCGTGACGATCTTCGTGGCGACACACCCGTGACACCGCCTGTTGCGCTGCTGCTGATGTGACCGCAGTCCTCTCTGGGGGGTGCCGCGGTGGTCCTGAGGGGAGCTGGGCCCGTGACGTGGAGAGTCCTGCTGGAGCTGCCTCGGCCGCCTTGTCCCTGCCATCGGAGGCTTTCCCACCATGGGAACAGCCGCCAACTTGCTGAACCTGCGCTTCTCATGTAAAGACACTGAAGCAGGAGCTTCAAACTGACTACATCTCTGCTAAATCTATTCAAAATAAGATAAACACTTCTCTCTTCCTCAGCATTTTTATCTAACACCTACTGAGAGCCCCAGATCTCTAACCCCATAGAAAATCACTTGTTTTTCCACTGATTCACAGTAAAGTACAAAATTCTCTTTTGATATATAAAATCCCCAAGATGAATTTTTGTTCTTATTAACAACGAATAAGAGGAGCAACTTATAAGAAAAAGGAAAAAAAAAGGGATTCATCTTTATTTGAAAAGCAATTTTACTTCTAAACTCCATCCAGTGGACATTTGTAATATAACAGCTACTTTTCACTATTCACTTCAAGCGCCATCTTGCAGACCACAAGGACATTACAGTCTCAATCTATTTCAATTACTGTTCACTCACTACTTTTGTGATATCATCCAACTCTCCATGGCCATTTAATAACCAACCTTGGCCCCACATATTCAGTCTATCACTGGTCAATAGAAAATCTGCTCTGGTGATTTTTCCATTTTTTATCATGTAGTAGCTACAGTCTACGAACTATGAATCTGTGAGTCTTCCGGTTCAGGCGCCGACCATGTGAGCTCTGATTAACCATTCATGTTCACCCCCCCCTGTACATCTACTCCGGGCTCCTGATTCTTGATTCCTGCAGCTCAGTGATTCTTCAAACTTTCATACAGCTGAAGGCCTTCTTCAAACAATATCATTGGCCTATATGGACTGCTAACTTCTCCGTAGCGGGCAAAAAATATCTACCTTTTCCAACCACTCTGACTTCTCCAATTTTCATAATATGGCTCCTACTTTTGACCAAGAGGAACATCCCGCCCAATCTGAGGGTGGAGAGGATTTGCATCAACCCCCCAAAATGCCCCACAATTCTACTTCAAGGAAAGGGGAGACACAAATGGACCCTTCAGAACTAGCGGCTGAGGTCACTGATAGGCTATTACCCGAAATCAAAACCATAATACAATCCACACTAAACACTGCCTTGCTGGATCTACAAACCAGGCACGATGAACAAGCCGAACAGCTTACCGAATTAGAATCACGAATATCGAACATCGAGGATGATTCAAAAGAAGACCATTCCAAACTATCTGCTATCGTTTGTGAAAACATAATTTTGATAAACCGTATAGATGAGCTTGAGAATCGCTCTCATAGAAGCAATCTGCGTTTAATGGGTCTACCTGAATCGTATCTTCAGAACACCTTGACATCCCTATGCGAAAATGAAGTCCCAAAAGCCCTAAGACTACCTGTAGGTAAAAAGGTGGAAAGAGTTCACAGAATCGGTTCACCACCTGCTATCTCTGGGGCCCAGAGTACAATCAGGCCAAGACAGGTCATCATGAAATTTCTTGACTTCAATGACAAAGCGGACATTATCCAAGCATACAAACAACTAAACCACCCATTGATCATTCAAGGCCATAAAATCTTGCTTTTCGAAGACTACTCCATCGAAGTAACCAGAAAAAGGAAGTCCTTCAGCTCTATATGCACCAGACTGCACCAAGAAAAAATTTGCTTTCAACTCTGCTACCCAGCTACTCTACGCTTGAAGGACACAAATGGCTCTTTCCCGGAATTTATTTCACCTGTTAAAGCAGATACTTTTGTCAGCAGTCTCCTGTGTCCAAGAGCCAGCCCTGAACAGATCCACTATGAGGATGCTTCTTCTTGATCACGGTCCCCTAAGGGATCTACACGGCGAGGAGAAAAAGGAGGCCAGAGATATAACAACCATTGATTCAGTGAGTTTCTCCTTTCATACACCTGGATTGTTAAGTGTCAGGCATTTGCTGGACCTGAAATTGGGTCAGAATCATCTGTGGTCCCCCATTCTGGTCCAGCTGGGGCAGATGCTGCTTAGCATCACTGTCGGTCCCAACGCCTAACCAGTGCACAAGAAGTACAGGCTGTCTGTCAGATCCTTGTTCCTAGTTGTGTTAAGCATAGGTTGCAGAGGGGAACAAGGGCTGCTACAGCGTAAGTCCAGTATGCACTGCACTGAGCATGCCTGTGACATGGCGGACCATGATTGGTGCTTTGGTGTCAGCTGATCCGGTGACCTGGCACCGCCAGATTGGCCGCGGGTGACTTCATCAGTAGTGCGACCAATAATGCGACAGTGGGCTGGGCTTAGTCATTAAATGGGCCGCCCACAAACATGGCGGTGCGCTCTGATCATTGAGCTAAGGTTGTGTTCATGTGTGGACGCTTGTCTGGTTGAGCTCCACGTGCTCTCTTGCTGCTCTAGTTTCGGACAGGCAGGTTTAGCTGGGGATAGGCAGTCTTAGCTGGAGGGAGGCAGGTAGTTCCGTTTGACAGTCTGCCTCCGACAAGGGGGTCGATATACACCCCGAGCAGACTGCGGACTCCGTATTCCTGGCACCGCCTGTTAGCCACGTGGAGAGTTACTCCCTCTGTCCGGTCGCACACCGACTGGCAGCACGTATACGCCGGCGTGAGTCACACACACTTCTTAGCTTCTGCTGCGTAGCCTCTGTGCAGTTAACAGGGCTACGGCTATGTTATTTGTCGCACATCTCTCGTGCTGTTAACGGAGATAGTGCAAATCCTTTTTCCCGTCTCGGTGTGCAGTAATACTGGAGGGAGTTATATATTAGTTGGTTGTTTTACCTTCTTACCCGGAAGGTGTTCGGCCGCAGTCTTCTAGGCTGCATCGCCAACCCCGGGTACGGTTGCTTTCCATTATTAATAAAGTTGTTTGCAACCGTCCCCTTAACATGGAGACTCTGGAGTAAAGGTATTATGGAGGCAATTGCTTCCGACCGTCTCCCCTCTCAGACTTTTAAAACTTTTACTAAAGTTATTATTTTCCATAAATGTGGTGGGAGGGGAAAATTAAATCAATAAGGGATCAAAATGAAAGAAAAATGTTAATGAAAAACAACATAGTAAAAAAGGGTAAATAGTAATTTGTAATGTTACACACATGGTCGGGCAGAAGTGAAGCCCAGGGGAAAGTTTTTTCCTAGCGAGCAGATACAAAATGTCTACGCTCTTGCTAGGTCAGTGTTCTAATATTTTGGTTTATTGCTACTTAAATTTGTTACTCATGTTTGAACATTGTTCCTTATTGTACAATCCAGTTACATGTCATCATTGTCTTTTATGTATTTCACTAGTCATGTTTATTCTTACAGTCCCTGAATATGTTTATCGTGTCATGGAATGTTAAAGGTTTGAGGTCTCCCCAAAAATGAATGAAAGTCCTTAGAGATTTAAAACGTTTAAAGCCCGACATAGCCCTCCTACAGGAAACACATTTACCGGAGGCAGATTTCCCCCGGATGAAAAAATTATGGGTGGGTGGTGTCTATGGCTCATCGTCAGTGGATAGAAAGGCTGGGGTCTTAATCCTTATCAATAAACAATTTATACACCAGATCATAAGCTAACAACAGGATGGAGAGAGAAGATTGGTACAATTAACATTAACCACATTTTGTGGAACCTTCTCTATATATAATGTATATTCCCCTAATATAGGAAACAAATCCTTTTTCAAACAATTGGAGACTAGACTTTTGCTCGACTCCAATCCCAACAAAATAGTAGGTGGAGATTTTAATTTGGTGGTTTCAGTACACGAGGATAGGAAAAACACTGCTGGTACTCCGCAATCAATAACCTCGCATGACAAAGCGTTAGCACCTCTTATATCCACCTGCCAATTAATCGACTCGTGGAGGTTCGTGAACCCTAGCAATAGAGAATTCACGCATTTCTCACACGCCAACGACTCTTGGTCTCAAATCGATTATATTCTTGTCTCTCCTTATCTGTTAGCTAATTTGATAACTGTACACATTGATAATATACTTTCAGACCATGCTCCAGTTAATTTGGAACAGTCGAAGAAATTCCCTCAGGCCTCTGATTTCTTATGGAGATTTCCAGATTATTTTTGTAAAGACGATTCATTTATTTCCTCTCTCAAATTATGGTGGCAGGAATTCTTGTCGGACAACTCGGCACACTAAAATGATCCTATATTACTATGGGAATCAGCCAAGGTGGTACGTAGAGGGAAAATTTTGGCATATACGTTTTCTCACAAAAAAAGTTATGAAAAGATATAGTGAACTATCCTCTTAACTGAAACAAGTCTACACTACATTTCTTCTTGACCCTTCCCCGTTAAATAAAACACTTTGGTCCCAAAAACAGTCTGAATTCAACCAATACGCAGATATGAGAGATAAGTTCCACTTATCCCAAACAGAAGCATATTTTTATAGGTTTGGCAACAAATCAGGGAGGATGATAGCCAATTTAGCAAGAGGACTGAAAAAGCCTCAGGGAATTTTCCAACTAAGAAATACCAACGGGGTAATTCACTCGAATCCAAAATCAATTAATGAGATCCTAGGCTCATTTTATAAAGACTTATATAAAAATCCAAAACAAGCCTTACCCCTCTCCGATACACTCTTAGATAGGGTGAAATTACCTTTATTTTCAGAAGAACACAAATCGTTTTTAAATAAACCTATCTCATTGGAAGAGATTACTAATACAATTAGAAATTTGAAACCAAACAAAGCCCCTGGACCTGATGGATACACTTCTGATTTCTATAAATCCTTAAAGGAAGAGGTTTCCCCGTTAATAGTTTTGATCTTCAACAAAATAACTAATGGCAATCCCATTTTCCCTTCCGCAAATATGGCTTACGTCTAAGTATTACTAAAACGAGGCAAAGACCCATTATCCCCCAATTCATACAGACCAATTTCCCTCATATATATCGACATTAAGCTATTGTCTAAAATAATGGCTGACAGACTGGCCTCTATTTTACCTCACCTCATATCTCCTGTACAAGCAGGTTTTGTCAAAGGTCGCTCAGCCACGCTAAATATTAGGAAAGTACTGTTGGCGCTAGATAAAATACACTCTACACCTAATTAAAAGGTTCCCCAGCGATTTTCTCCCTAGACGCCGAAAAGGCCTTTGATAACATTAGTTGGGTTTGGTTGTATAAGATCTTAAATAAGATGTCGTTGCCAGGCCCCTTCTTTAATTATATACACAATTTATATATGTCTACAAATGCTCAGGTGTATACCCCGTGCTTTCTATCCACTCCCTTCCCTCTTGAGAAGGGAACGAGACAAGGGTGCCCTTTGTCCCCCCTAATTTTTAACCTAGCACTTGAACCCTTACTTCGTATTCTATCGGACCCTAAAACTTTCTCAGGCATCCAATTTAATAAGAAATCAATTCAGGCGGCATTTTTAGCAGATAATATCATTCTGTTTATGTCTGATCCCATCCTGCATTTACCTCTAGTATTGGATTTACTTAAAAATGTTGGTACTTACTCTGGGTTTAAAATAAATGCTAAAAAATGTGAATTATTACCATTAACTGAAAAAGGAATAAAACTTTACCCAAAAGGATCTTTTAGCGATATTACTATAGCTCCCTCTCATATCACTTATTTGGGCATCAAAATAGGTCGCCTGCCAACCTCTTTGTACACGTTAAATTATCCCCCCCCTCATCAAAAAAATCACTAATAAATTGAAGTCATGGCAGGATTTGCCCTTGTCTTCTTTAGGCAGGGCACATTTGGTCAAGATGATCAGTACTTCTAAAATTATGTATCAACTCCAAAATTTGTCTGGAAGGCTGGAAGGTAATTAGAAAATACATTATAAATGAAACATGGAGAGAAACTCAATATAAAATAATACATGGGGCCATATACGCTTTTAATATACCAAAAAAAGATCCATTATCAAATAGACTAATTGCATGCCCTAAGTGTCATCATCCATACTCTGACCTTATGCATGGCCTATGGTCCTGCACCGATTCAACAGTATATTGGAATCAGGCTTCAGATTTGATGAATACTATATGGGGTCCAGAGTACACCCTCTCTCCATACTTAGCCCTACTACATTATTGGAGTAACCCAGAGAACCTCTACAAAATAACAAAAAAAAAAAAAAACTGCTCCATACTCTACTCTTCCTGGCAAAAAAAACAGCGTCTAGCCAATGTTTGAGTATCTAACATTCCCCCCATAGCAGAGCTGATAATCCAATTTAAACACTTTATGGGAGTAGAACAACTAGAAGCCCTCAGTATCAAGGAACAACAAGCTGGCAAATTTTTGTCAAAATGGAGACAGTTTATTATAACGTGTTGCTCTCTGACTGAAAGAAACAAAATTGTCGAACCATTTACTTCTACAGAATGGTATATTCCAGAGGATCTAAATAACAACTTAGGACTATTACGCGTAAACTAAAACATGGGAGATAATCAGAACGAATTATTTATATTTACTTAATTTCATTTTTTTGACAATGATGACTGTAAGTTGTTGATACTTAATTTTTGTTTATTTGTTGTGCCAGATAATCACAATTTATTGATTATACCATGTGCCTGATCTGCGTACGGGCTCCTGATTAATGTTCATTTTGGCATTGTTCATATGTCTTTCTGAAAATCCTAATAAAAATGATGTTTGAAAAAAAACACATTTTTGCTTATTTATTTAGCAAAGAAAAGGGCTATTGAAGGTACCCCAACAGGGTTTATTTTTATGTCATGCGAAAAAGCCACAACTTTTTCCATTTGAACCGCTTGTGTATAAATGAGGAACCAGGAAGATCCAGCTGAACAATCTTCTAAAATCCAAAGTTTATTGGGTCATGCAAAAAATACATAAAAAGTCCACCTTGGAGAAGGAACAGCAAACGCGTTTCGAACTATAAGTTCTTAATCATTGCATGACAGGAAACAGCAAGGAAGTGGTATTATATGTCATGTCCTGCTATATACCTGTTCAAGGTAAGCTAATCAAGAATTTAAACACACATACCGTGTTAAAATCGTATAACACATTTAAAACAATACAGACAATGTGAAGTAGCCACAAGAAAAGACATATATACAACAGTAATCTGCAAATATTCATTCATAATGATACATCAGATCATGTCTAATATTCAGACCCGCTGGTGCGCGTGTATTAAGTGTATAGATCCACCAACTTTCCCTATTAAGGAGCTTTCTCCTATAATCATCCCCTCTATGAGGTTTCAAAGCATTCTCTTTACCTGTTACTATAAATGTTGAAGTGTCCCCATTATGGCATAACGAAAAATGTCTTGAAGACGCAGAACACCTGATAATCAATTTATTATGCGCATCGGATAGATGTCGTCTGATGCGTTTTTTCAATAAAGTACACATGCATCCCACATATTGAAGACAGCACACATTACATGAAATAATATATATAACATAAGTGGTGTTACAATTAATGACATTTTTTATATTATATTTCATGCTAGTAGAAAAAGATGTAAACGTGTCTGTGTTCGTTATATCCCATATCAGGAGCAGGTCATCTAACACCAGTTAGATTTACAGCTCACAAGGCACCCACTCTGGGTGATCTCTTATCCCCTAGCCTTTTTTTAAAAGAAGATCGTTCCAATTCTAATACGTGGTTACACACAACTGGTTTTTACAAATGTGGTCATTCTATTTGTAAATGTTGCACCCATATAACGAACACAGCTACGTTTACATCTTTTTCTGCGAACATGAAATATAATATAAAAAATGTCATTAATTGTAACATCTCTTATGTTATATATATTATTTCATGTAATGTGTGCTGTCTTCAATATGTGGGATGCACGTGTACTTCATTGAAAAAACGCATCAGACGACATCTATCCGATGCGCATAATAAATTGATTATCAGGTGTTCTGCGTCTTCAAGACATTTTTCGTTATGCCATAATGGGGATGTAGCACCCCGAGGGCTCGGCTGCTACAGGGGTATTGCACCTCAAACCAGAGGTGTGATATACCACTCCCGGATAAGGATGGAGTGTGGACCAGGACTCGGTAGGCTGCATGCACCACACACACCCCATTTCCGAGGGACAGCTCAACGGTGCTCCCACAGAAGTGCAGGCACGACAGCATCTGTCCCTGGCTGGAGTGGGGAGGGGGAGGAAAACCCAGTGGTGTAGGAGCAGATAGGGGTGGGTCTCTGGGCATAGGTAGGAGCCCATTGGTTGCTAGTCACCTGGGCTCACACATAGAGGGAGGTATATAAGGTGGGCACCATCTTAGGACAGTGTTCAGTTCAGAGAGGAGTTCAGCCAGAGAGGGCTGACAGGGAGCTGTGGCTCAGTCTGGGCCCAGCTCCACGAGGCAGGCCTGGACAGGAGACCAGAGCCAGAGGAGAGGAACAGAAGCAGCAAGGAACTTGAACAGAAGGGAAAGTAAGAAAGGAACAGGAACACAGAGAAAGGCCCAGAGACGCGAGGACAGAAGGAACACCATATGCCCAGGAGATACAGGGTGAAGGGTTGGCAGAACAGGGTACCGGAACCCAAATTGGCGGAGGCAACAGATTCCTCAGCCAAAGACCGGAGGTTGTTACCACATCTTGGTGCGACCCCTCACTACATCCATCAGGAAAGCATACCGCATAGGGTCAGGGAAACCGGAGATAGGTTCCGCCAAGAGAAGGCCCGAGGGAGCTGGACAAAGGTGGGTCACTGGTGGGGACGGCCAGAGAAAGGAAAGGAAGGGAGCCCTGTTCCACGCTCTGGAATTGCCTGGGAGTTGGTCGAGTCCCTTGCCTGGTGAGCGCAGCACGGCTCAGGCGGTCCCTCATGTGCACAAGTGACCAGAATAACAACTGTGAGTAAAGCATTGGAAACTGCAATTACAAGTCTCTGTGTTTCATCGCCGCACCAGCACCATCAGTACTGGGACGCTCACACCATCACTCCCAACATTCACTCTAGCTGCCCTGAGGCAATACTTCTCCCGTGGGGAGTCATCCCATTCCTGGCTGCGCATATAACATCAGCCTCAGCGGTCTGCAGCGCAGCGGCGGTCCCCACTGACCGCAATCCATGGGTGGCGTAGTCGGACAATTACAATACCAATAGACTGCCACTGGTTTGACTGCCCTGGGCACGGACCGGGTCACCGCCACACTGAGACTACAACCCCCAGCGATCCGGCTCCGGGTATCACCTTGCACAGCACGGGCCCAGGGGGCGCGTCAGGGACACGTCAACATTTATAGTAACAGGTATAAAGTTTTGAAACCTCGTAGTGGGGGTGATTATAGGAGAAAGCTCCTTAATAGGGGAAGTTGGTGGATCTATACACTTAATACATGTGCACCAGCGGGTCTGAATATTAGACATGATCTGATGAATCATTATGAATGAATAATTGCAGATTACTGTTGTATATATGTCTTTTCTTGTGGCTACTTCACATTGTCTGTATTGTTTTTAATGTGTTATACGATTTTAACACGGTATGTGTGTTTAAATTCTTGATTAGCTTACCTTGAACAGGTATATAGCAGGACATGACATATAATACCACTTCCTTGCTGTTTCCTGTCATGCAATGATTAAGAACTTATAGTTCAAAATGCGTTTGCTGTTCCTTCTCCAAGGTGGACTTTTTATGTATTTTTTCATGACCCAATAAAATATGGATTTTAGAAGATGTGTTCAGCTGGATCTTCCTGGTTCCTCATTGATCGTCTGGCAGCACTACTGTTTCCGTGCTGTTGATCTTCTAGGTGGGTGAGATGATTTTCCCTTTTTTTTCTTTGCTTGTGTATAAACACCAGCAATCCAATAATTGACCCCAAAAAGAGGTTAATTTTTTTACAGTTTAAATGGCTTATAAAATCTGATACTGCGCATTGTTGTTACATTGCCTGTTATTTAACACCCGTTACCATCTGTTTTCACCTAGCCAGATAGTTTTAGGTAACTTGGATATTAATAAGGCTGTGTTTACATTAAAGAGCCCAAAACTTGTTCAATAAAGTCCATGTGTTATACATCTATTTTCTGGAAATTAGGGGCTTTTCAGTATTAAGATTTGAGGTGAATTTATTTATTAAAAATTGAATTATTTGGGAAAATTCAGCAAATCTGGTGGTTTGGAATGGATCATTGGATCAACTCTAACTACAAACTTTTTACTGAGTACCTTAGGTTCTTTTTATTATGCAAACTTAGGCATCTAAATATAACATAAAGAAAGGTTTTATCGTCACCGAAGAGTTAACTATCTTATCCATAATTAAAAATGTAACACTTTCAATGAAACAGTTATATTACAATTAATCAAGAAAACCACCAAAACTTATAGGAATTTCAGGTGCATGAGACAATCTGGAGACCTCCTGTAACCTATGACAACCTAAGTAAACATTCATTACTAATAGGAAATAGTAGAACTCAATAATTCATCATCCAATTATGTGTCTAGAACAGAACAGGATATCAGGCATTAATTTTATGTATTTCATTCCTATTTCAAGACTGTTATAATGAGAAACTGCACTTGAAGTTATACTCTAGTGGTATAGGTGCTGTAGTCATACATTTTCATAGGTGTTTTTGATACCATTCATCTTATTTCTTACCTTGAATTTTAATTTAAAAATAAATTGCCTGTTCTGTAGATATCATATACAGTCCTTGAACTACCATTAGTTCTCCATGAGTGAGAATGCTGTGTGAGGCCACTGGGACTTACTCTTCCAGGAGTTGAACTCATGAGTGTAGAGTGATGCAAGCAGCCGTTCTAAATTAATCCAGGTCACAGGAATGATTAGCCTGTGCAAATAGCAAGTGTGCCATAGGAATCTTTGAACAGGAAATCAAAGTACTGTGTTACTGAAGTGAAATCTTTAGAATTAAAACATAGATGATATTCAAAGTAAAATAACAATGTTACATTGTATTGTGCATCTTGTACTATAATGTTCCAGGAGAATATCATTGGGGACCAGTAATAAAACAGTGACTACCCCCCAAACAGAAACTTTTCTTCAATATTCAATATGTGTTCCATAATTCATTTGATTCTTATTGTCCGTTAATATTAATATGTGAAAGCATAGTGTACACCAAAGAGCATAGCACATACTGCAGAGGATTAAAGTCTGCAAGGTACTGCATTATGATAAATAGGTGTGTTATAAGAAAACAGGCACATTAGTTATTATTCTCATGCATTGACTTCCTAATTTACAGAGCCTTGAATAGAACCAGCAAGTAAAATGATATACTAGAAACAGCACATGAATTTAAATTACTGAGGTCAATGTTGTCCAATTACTTATAGGGAATCAAGCCCCACAATTTTCTGATCTATGTGTCCAGATAGCATGTTGCAATTTGTATCCACTTTAGAGAACTAAGGCCACATTGTTTCTAATGTTTGTTGCATTATTTTTTACTTATTGTATGCTACTAAAAAAATAAAAGGATACTTTGACAGAAATCATTAAATTTGTTTTCCAGGCAAAGATGATTAAAATATTCCAAAGACTAGAGAAATGATGAAACATCATAATTTACTTGTTATTAAAATTCTGCTCTGTTCCTTAACTGTCTCATACAAAAGTTTCATTATTTTTAAGGTTGAAAATGGATGTGAGTCCATCAAGTTCAACCTATAACCTAACATTGATTCAGAGGAAGGGAAAGCCACATTGGACAGTGCTAATTACCCCGATATTAAGGGGAAAATTCCTCCCTGACCACACATATGGCAATCAGGCTAGTCCCTTGGATCAACGTACTATCTCAACCCATGGCTTGTAATATTTTGTTTTTGAAGCAAGACAAGCAGAACCACCTTGAACTTTTTTAGTAATTCAATCAGTACAGCAAACTTTTCCCTGGGTCTTTTCTCATTATTACACATAACTTAATTTATGGACATCTGTGGCTTGATTTCTTTGTCTGTGTGGATTGGATGGGTTATTACTGAGATCTGGTGAGAGAATTTCAAACTAATAGCACATTTAGAAATATATCTACTTAGAATATTGATGACTTGTTCAATAATTATTTCACCCATTGTACATATCGTATTTTACAGCGTATAAGACGACTTTTTAACCCCTGAAAAGCTTCTCAAAAGTCAGGAGTCGTCTTATACGCCGGGTGGCATCTTATAGGGTGTATACCCTTATAGTCCGAATGTTGGGGTAAGAGGGGGTATATATATATATATGATGTGTGGAGTGTGGGGGGAGCGGTAGCCTAGGAGGAGCGGGGCATAGGAGGCAGCAGCCGCCTGCTGCAGCCTACACTGTCCCCGCTGCTAAAGAAAATGAATATTCATGCACCTTAATAGCGGCACACAGTGTAGCCACAGCGCGGCTCCTGCTGCTGCCGGAATCACCTGTGCCCGCTGTTAAAGGGCATGAATTATTCAACCTCTCTCCACACCCTATTAAAGAGCATAAAGTCACTGCTCCCCGCGCACACAGTCCTGGCGTGGGGAGCAGTGACTTCTGGCAGCTGATCTCTCCTTGTGAGCCGCTCATGGTAGTGACGCCATGCGCGGCTCAAATGGCGAGATCAGTGCGGGCAGACAGGACGCAGCGCTGGAGTAGAGAAGAAAGGTGAGTAGGAGTGTTTATTTTTTTTTTTGTTCAGCATGATGGGGATTAGGTTGACCATGCATACCAAAATAAAGATGAGGGGGCATACATAACAGCATAAAGATGAGGGGGTATTACATACCAGGATAAGGCTGAGGGGGGCATACATAACAGGATAAAGATGAGGGGGCCATACATACCAGGATAAGGATGAGGGGCCATACATACCGGGATAAGGATGAGGGGTGCCATGTATACCAGGATAGGGATGAGGTGTGCCATGCATACCAGGACAGGGATGAGGGGTTCCATTCATACCTGGACAGGGATGAGGGGTGCCATGCATACCAGGACAGGGATGAGGGGTGGCATGGATGCCAGGACAGGGATGAGAGGTGGCATGCATACCAGGACAGGGATGAGGGGTGCCATGCATACCAGGATGGGGATTGCTGTGCCATGCATACCAGGTTAGGGATTAGGGGTACCATGCATACCAGGATAGGGATGAGGGGTGCCATGCATACCAGGACAGGGATTAGGGGTGCCATGCATACCAGGATGGGGATGAGGGGTGTCATGCATACCAGGATAAGGATGAGGGGTGTCATGCATACCAAGATGGAGGGGTGCCATGCATACCAGGACAGGGATTAGGGGTGCCATGCATACCAGGATAGGGATGAGGGGTGCCATGTATACCAGGATAAGGATAAGGGGTGCCATGCATACCAGGATGGAGGGGTTCCATGCATACCAGTATGGAGGGATGCCAGGCATACCAGGATGGGGATGGAGGCCACATATAAAAGGAAGGGGGGGCATAAATGCCAGGATGGGGGATATTGTCTGAATTGGGGGACATTATCCCTATACCAGTGTCAGCAGAATACCCCCTCCCCCTTAAAAGTGCATTGTGAACACATTTATTTTTCTATTTTCCTCCTCTAAAACCTAGGTGCGTCTTATGGTCCGGTGCGTCTTATACTCTGAAAAAAATGGTATATATGGTAATTTATAAGCCCTCCCTGTCTCCAAGACTATCAGAGCGGTAGCACATCCCTCTGGCCCGCCCTTGTATCCTATTGCTGGTGCCTCCTTCTCTGTGTCTATGATCTCGCTCCTGAGGACTGCAGTGATGAGGTGAAGGGGCACCACACCGGGAAAGTGTAAGTGAAGCAAGCTGCAGGCGTCCGGGACACCCGGGGTATGGAAAAGAGAGAGAGTGGTGCTGTGCCCAGAAAAACACACCTCTTTCACTTGTCTGGCCCGCCCTTGTATTACCTCCTTCTCTGCCTCTCAGATCTCGCTCCTGAGGACTGTAGTGTAGCTGCGCAGGTGTGCATGTGCGATATCTGGGAGGCAGAGAAGGAGGTAATACAAGGGCGGGCCAGACGAGTGAAAAAGGCATGTTTTTCTTGGCACAGCATTGCTCTTTCTCTCTTTTCCATACCCCGGGCGTCCCGGACGCCTGCAGCTTGCTTCACTTACATCTTCCCGGTGAGGCGCCGCCTCACATCGTCACTGCAGTCCTCAGGAGCGAGATCAGAGAGACAGAGAAGGAGGTACCAGTAATAGGATACAAGGGCGGGCCAGAGGGATGTGCTACCTCTGTGATAGCTTTGGAGACAGGGAGAGCTGGGCAGACAGGGAGAGCTGACCAATCCAAGCAAGATTTGTATACAACAACCAGCCAATCGCCGGTAAGGTTAATCACTTTAAAATTACCATATTGAAATCAAATCTGATGTTTTTTTAATTTTTACCGTATGTGCGTTAGAAGAGGGATAGTTTTATATGGCGAGTATATACCAAACTCTATATTTTAACTGGAAAAGTTGGGGGTCGTCTTATATGCCCAGTCGTCTTACGCTCCGGTATACAGTATATATATATATATATATATATATATATATGTTTGTATATATATACAGTACAGACCAAAAGTTTGGACACACCTTGTCATTTAGAGATTTTTCTGTATTTTCATAACTATGAAAATTGTACATTCACACTGAAGGCATCAAAACTATGAATTAACACATGTGGAATTATATACTTAACAAAAAAGTGTGAAACAACAGAAGATATGTCTTATATTCTAGGTTCTTCAAAGTAGCCACCTTTTGCTTTGATGACTGCTTTGCACACTCTTGGCATTCTCTTGATGAGCTTCAAGAGGTAGTCACCGGAAAAGGTTTTCACTTCACAGGTGTGTCCTGTCAGGTTTAATAAGTGGGATTTCTTGCCTTATAAATGGGGTTGGGACCATCAGTTGCGTTGTGCAGAAGTCTGGTGGATACACAGCAGATAGACCTACTGAATAGACTGTTAGAATTTGTATTATGGCAACAAAAAAGCAGCTAAGTAAAGAAAAATGAGTGGCCTTCATTACTTTAAGAAATGAAGGTCAGTCAGTCCGAAAAATTGGGAAAACTTTGAAAGCGTCCCCAAGTGCAGTTGCAAAATCCATCAAGCGCTACAAAGAAACTGGCTCACATGAGGACCGCCCCTGGAAAGGAAGACCAAGAGTCACCTCTACTTCTGAGGATAAGTTTATCCGAGTCACCAGCCTCAGAAATCGCAGGTTAACAGCAGCTCAGATTTGAGACTAGGTCAATGCCACACAGAGTTCTAGCAGCAGACACATCTCTACAACAACTGTTAAGAGGAGACTTTGTGCAGCAGGCCTTCATGGTAAAATAGCTGCTAGGAAACCACTGATAAGGACAGGCAACAAGCAGAAGAGACTTGTTTGGGCTAAAGAACACAAAGAATGGACATTAGACCAGTGGAAATCAGTGCTTTGGTCTGATGAGTCCAGATTTGAGATCTTTGGTTCCAACCACCGTGTCTTTGTGCGACGCAGAGAAGGTGAACGGATGGACTCTACATGCCTGGTTTCCACCGTGAAGCATGGAGGAGGAGGTGTGATGGTCTGGGGGTGCTTTGCTGGTGACACTGTTGGGGATTTATTCAAAATTGAAGGCATACTGAACCAGCATGGCTACCACAGCATCTTGCAGCGGCATGCTATTCCATCCGGTTTGCGTTTAGTTGGACCATCATTTATTTTTCAACAGGACAATGACCCCAAACACACCTCCAGGCTGTGTAAGGGCTATTTGACCAAGAAGGAGAGTGATGGGGTGCTACGCCAGATGACCTGGCCTCCAGAGTCACCAGACCTGAACTCAATAGAGATGGTTTGGGCTGAGCTGGACCGCAGAGTGAAGGCAAAAGGGCCAACGAGTGCTAAGCATCTCTGGGAACTCCTTCAAGATTGTTGGAAGACCATTTCCGGTGACTACCTCTTGAAGCTCATCAAAAGAATGCCAAGAATGTGCATAGCAGTCATCAAAGCAAAAGGTGACTACTTTGAAGAACCTAGAATATAAGACATATTTTCAGTTGTTTCACACTTTTTTGTTAAGTATATAATTCTACATGTGTTAATTCATAGTTTTGATGCCTTCAGTGTGAATGTACAATTTTCATAGTCGTGAAAATGCAGAAAAATCTTTAAATGACAAGGTGTGTCCAAACTTTTGGTCTGTACTGTATATATATGTAATATACAGGATATGTACCGTATTTTTTGGACACTAAGACGCACCAGGCCAGAAGACGCACTCCAAATTTTGGTGTGGAAAATAGGAAAAAAATATTTTTTATAAGATGGGGGTCTTATAGTCTTATAGTCTGAATAGATATCTTACCTGGGGGGCATTGGAGCGAGGGTCACAGGAGGCTGGGTCCTTCAGGAAGCCGGTGGTAGTGGATGAATTCTGTGGACCCTGGATGCGAGAAGCTGGTGCTCCAGCAGCGGGGAGGTGTGGTGGTGGTGGAGCAGGATCGCAGGGCCCTCAGTTCCCTCCCTCTGGAACCTGGTGGCTCCAGCAGAAGAGGTGAGATGCTGCGGTGCCGGGGACTGTGGTGGGGCCTAGGGCCAGTGGTTTTCCGTGGGGGCTGGGCCTCTGGTGGGGACTGGGGCCTGTGGTGGGGCCTGTAGCTTGTGGTGGGGCCTGGGCCTGTGGTGGGACATGGGACCTGGGACTGTAGTGGGGCCTGGGCCTTTGGTGGGGCCTGGGGCCTGTGTTGGGGCCTGTTTTGGGGCCTGGGCCTGTGTTCGGGGCCTGGGCCTGTGGTGGGGCCTGGAGCCTGATCCTGTGCTGGGGCCTGGGGACTGGGCCTGTGCTGGGGCCTGTGGTGATGTCTGGGGCCTGTCGTGGGGCCTGTGTTGGGGCTGGAGCCTGGCTGGGGCCTGTGGTGGGGCTGGAGCCTGGCTGGAGCCTGTGGTCCAGATGGGGCCGGGTCCGGGTCCCGGGCCTGTGAGCGGCGTGCGCTGCTGTCCGGTGGCTGCGGCTGTGCTGTGATGCAGCAGAGCGGTGGTAAGTGCTGCGGTTCAGCTTTCTGGTGGCCGCGGCCATCTTCATGAAGCTGTGATCCACAGAAAAATGGCCAGCGACCATTTTCCTGTAGATCACTATGCACCCACCGCCGCTCTGCCTCGCTGCCGCAGCACTGCACATCCACTCTGCCTCGCCGCCGCACCCACCTCCGCTCTGCTGCACCGGCCCTGCCGCCGCACCCACCACCGCAAGTATCTGGTAAGGTTCAGACCATAAGACGCACCCCCCATTTTCCTCCTAAATTTGGGGGGAAAAAAAGTGCGTCTTATGGTCCAAAAAATATGGTATTTGTGTGTATATATAAATATATATATATATATATACACCGTATATATGTATGTATATATTGTGTTGTATTGTTATGCTTTGTTTGATGCATACGGAATTATGGATATCTGAAATGTGGGGATCCTTACCTGTACATTTCAGGCACAGCGTTTATAGCTATAGAATGTGATTTGATATATCTACTTACTACTTTGTATATATGATTCTCGTAGCTTCACTTCCTGATGGGTGTGCATTTGGATACTGACTTGTGAAGCATGATTGACCAAGTGAATTGGGCCACTTGGTTTCCTAAGGTAAATGATGTGCACTTTGAAAAGCGCATTAGTGATCATTTGTGATGGTGTAAATGCTCGCATCGTGCACGGTGCACAATTTATGCATCCGTTTAGTAGCATTATTCAATCCAGATATTTCATTCATGAATGCACTGCTAACTTTGTTTATTCATTCTGAGAGTGGTAAGCCTTCTGAATATCCACCTCTTGTGAATTATTCCTGTTTTAAATATAGATGTATACTATGATTTTTTTACAGTTTTTGATAAACAATATGTATATATAATATAGAGTTGAGACCAGAAGTTTACATACACTAAATAAAAAGACACATATGCATGTTTTTCTCAATATCTGACATGAAATCAGAATAAACCTTTCCCATTTTAGGTCAATTAGGATTACCATAATTTTTAATATTTGCCAAATGCCAGAATAATGAGAGAGAGAGAATGTTTTAAGACATTTTTATTACTGCAAAGTCAAAAGTTTACATACATTTCATTAGTATTTGGTACCATTGCCCTTAAACTGAATGACTTGGGTCAAACGTTTGGGATATCATTCCACAAGCTTCTCACAATAGTTGGAATTTGGGCCCATTCCTCCTGACAAAACAGGTGTAACTGATCCAGGTTTGTAGATCGCCTTGCTCGCATCTGCCTTTTCAGCTTTGCCCATAAATTTTCAATAGGATTGAGATTAGGGCTTTTTGATACCCACTCCAAAACACTGACTTTGTTATCCTTCAGTCACTTTGTTACCATTTTGGCAGTATGCTTCAGGTCATTGTCCTTTTGGAAGACCCATTTCCACCCAAGCTTTAACTACCTGGCTGATGTCTTGAGATGTTGCGTCTGTATTGCCACATAATATTCTTTTCTCATAATGCCATCTATTTTGTGAAGTGCACCATTCCCACCTGCAGCAAAAAACCCACAACATGATGTTGCCACCCCCGTGTTTCATAATTGAGATGGTGTTCTTAGGCTTCCGAGCTTCTCCCTTTTTCCTCCAAATGTAACAATGGTAATTATGCCCAAAAAGTTCAATATTAGTTTCATCAGACCACAGGACATGTCTCCAAAAATAAAGGTCTTTGTTCCTGTGTGCATTTCCAAACATTAATCTGCCTTTTTCATGTTTTTTTGGAGTAATAGCTTCTTCCTGGCAGAGTGGCCTTTCAGCCCATGTTGATACAGTACTCGTTTCACTGTTGATATGGACACAATTTTACCAGCTTCCGCCATCATTTTCAAAAGATCTTTTGCTTTTGTCCTTGGGTTGACATGCACATGTCAGACCAGAGCACGTTTGTCTCTGGGACATAGAACCCGTCTCCTTCCTTAGCGATATGACGGCTGGACATTCCCATCTTGTTTGTACTTGTGTATAATTACATGTACAGATGAATGAGACACCTTCAGGTATCTTGAAATTGTACCCAAGGATGAGCCAGACTTGTGCAAGTCCACAATTCTCTTCCTGATATCTTGGCTGATTTCTTTAGACTTTCCTATGATGATACACAAAGAAGCAGTGAGTTTCAGGTATGCATTAAAATATATCCACAGGTGTGTCTCTAAATAACTCAGATGTTGAAAAGATAACTATCAAAAGCTTCCAAACATATGAAATCATCATATGGGCTGTCCAGAATTGTTTAAAGACATAGTAATCTTATTGTATGTAAACTTTTAACTTTGCAGTAAGTAATAAAAAAGCCTTAAACATTCTCCCTCTCGCTCATTATTCTGGCATTTGGCAAATATTAAAAATGATGGTAATCCGAATTGACCTGAAATGGGAAAGGTTTATTCTGATTTCATGTCAGATATTGAGAAAAACATGCATATGTGTCTTTTTATATAGTGTATGTAATCTTCTGGTTTCAACTGTATACACTTCTTTGGCCCATGGTCTTGACTTTTTGACTTTGTGTGACGGAAAAAAACATGAAATATTTACAAACACATTGTAGTTACAAATAATTACAAGAAAATTATAACTTTGGTATAACCCTTAATTTTCCCTTTAACTATTCATATCAAGTGACTACTCAGATTTTATTATTTACTTCACCTTATTTCCTACCCAATTAAAAAACACATCTAACAAATAAGTCACTGATTTATCGAATACAGCTGGAGTTTACAATTACAACAGCATTACCTGTTAAAGGGAAACATTTATTATGGCCAAATTGTGTCAAGCACTGGGGTAAATTAAAACTATACATATTAGTAGCTAGTTGGGGGGCCATAAAAATTATACAACACTGATTTTCCTGAAGTATTTCTCTGAGTGAAGAATATAATGAAAGGTAAATACAACAAGCATGAAAAGTATGTCAACAAAAAAAACATAGTACATAGGTTACTTTGACTCCTTGCCATCATAGCCAGTTTTGACCTATTTGACAAACCTTTTTTTTTTTGCCTTTTTATTAGTGATGAGCAAGCACTAAAATGCTCAGGTACTCGTTGCTTGGGTCGAGCAAATTGGAATACTTGGGTGCTCGACCCGAGCAGCGAGCCCAATGTAAGTCAGGCGGCTCTTCCCGGCAGTCTGCAGAGGGCCTAAAAATTGCCCAAATCGAAGGGAACAGTGCTCAAATGACATGGGGACAGCATGGGGAAGACCCCTGGAAGCATTTCTGACTCCCAGGTCACTTCTGTCAACAACGTTGTCAGAGGTATTACACCACTTTTACGGACTCACAATAAAACATACAAAAACTAAACCAAAATGGATTTTCCTGGGAAATATGTTAAGGAATATCCTTTCCAGGGTAATGACTTGTATATGAGGCAAAATAAATAACCAAAAACAAAAATACTCCTCCACACCTTGGGCTATGTTCACACGTAGCGTTGTTGATGCTTTTTTGCACTTTTGCATTGCTTTCAACAAAGACAAATGCATTCACCAGGAAATTTCATTTTAACATTTTACAACATTATCTGGCCATGTGGTGTGTGACACATCATCAGACACATGCATACAGTGCTGAAAAGTCATGGGAACAGCATGGGGAAGACCTCTGGAAGCATCTCTGACTCCCAGGTCACTGCCTAAAAGTGTGCCCATCATAAGTGATCCTTGGCGCATGTGAAGATGCCTCCCGCCATGAAGCTGTCATTTCAGACTTGCAACAATCACCGTCCACGTCCTTGTCCCACTGCAGCATTCAGTTGTCCCTACTCCATTCCTTGGAATGCAAGCGCAAGTATGCAGGCAGCCAACCACCCACCCACAGGCAGCAATACTATACTGCCAAATTTTTGACTGCTGCTTGCACTTGAAATGTGGCCTTTTAGGCTCGTGGAGGCGGAAGCTTTTCAGAACCTCATGCCGGCGGCAGCCGGGTGTCCATACTCGGTCCCCAGCCGCCGCTATATTTCCCGGTATTCTCTCTGCCTTCCACAAGCACGGGTCAGAGAACATTACCCGTGCCCTGCCCAGTGCACTTACTTGGAAGGACTGCCTAACCACAAACGCGTGGACAGGTGAATGAGGCCAGGGATGGTATGGAGCCAGTCCACAACTTTTTTTGCTGACCTTTGTATTTAGCTCGGTGAAAGGACTAGCATAGAGGGAAGCCCTATCCACCCTGCATGTCATTTCTCACAGGAAGTCCTGTAAAGCATGCAATTGATGTAACGAGTTTCACTTTTTGTATTGAAGAACTGAAATAAATTAACTTTTTGATGATATTCTAATTTAGTCAGATGCACCTGTATTTGTCAATACGGATTGGAACCCTACTCTGGCACCTTCTCCATTGTATTCAGGAGTGCGTTATATTTTATACTTGCTTACTTTATTTTGTGGGTCATTATCAGTGATGGGTGAGCACTAAAATGCTCGGGTGCTCGATGCTCGGGTCGAGTAAATTGGAATGCTCGGGTGCTCGACCCGAGCAACGAGCCCAATGTAAGTCTAAGGGAAACTCGAGCATTTTTCAGGCGGCTCCCCCCAGCGGTCTGCAGAGGGCCTAAAGATTGCCAAAAATCGATGGGAACAGTGCTCATGGGAACAGCATGGGGAAGACCCCTGGAAGCATTTCTGACTCCCAGGTCATTGCTGTCAACAACGTTGTCAGAGGTATTATGCCACTTTTACGGATTCACAATAAAACATACAAAACTGCTTCCAAAATGGATTTTCCTGGGAAATATGTTAAGGAACATCCTTTCCAGGGTAATGACTTGTATATAAGACAAAATAAATAACCCCAAAAAAAAATACTCCTCCACACCTTGGGCTATGTTCACATCTAGCGTTTTTGATGCATTTTTGCACTTTTGCATTGCTTTCAACAAAGAAAAATGCATTCACTAAGAAAAGTCATTTTAACATTTTACAACCTTATCTGGCCATGTGGTGTGTGAGACATGATCAGACACATCATATTTCATTTATGAAGGAGGGACTCTGAAAGTCACAAAGCCTATTTTTATAGGGCCATCAGGCGTCCTTTACTATTCTTAATTCCCATTGTGTTTGCCTACGCAGTGAATGTAAGGGTTGCCAAACCTTTGGAGGCATTTCCAATGCCCCTTGGAAGAGACGTGGTGGTCAGAGGGCCTCCTGAAAACAATGTTCCCATTATTAGGAAGTGGGTCTCCCATAGTGTTGGCCTATGCAGTGAATGCAAGGGTTGTCAAAAATTTGTTGGCACTCCAATGCCCCTTGAAAGAGACGTGGAGGTCAGAGGGCCTCCTAAAATTAATGTTCCCATTATTAGGAAGTGGGTCTCCCATTGTGTTTGTGTATGCAGTGAATGCAAGAGTTTCCAAAAATTTGGAGGCACTCCAATGCCCCTTGGAAGAGACATGGATGTCAGAGGGCCTCCTGAAAACAATGTTCTCATTATTAGGAAGTGGGTCTCCAATTGTGCTTGCCTATGCAGTGAGTGCAAGAGTTTCCAAAAATTTGGAGGCACTCCAATGCACATTGAAAGAGACATGGAGGTCAGTGGGCCTCCTGAAAACAATGTTCCCATTGTTAGGAAGTGGGTCTCCCATTGTGTTTGCCTATGCAGTGAATGCAAGAGTTTCCAAAAATTTTAAGGCACTCCAATGCCCCTTGGAAGAGACGTGGAGGTCATAGGGCCTCCTGAAAACAATGTTCCCATTATTAGGAAGTGGGTCTCCCATAGTGATGGCCTATGCAGTGAATGCAAGAGCTGACAAAAATTGGAGACACTCCAATGCCCTTTGGAAGAGACGTAGAGGGCCTCATGAAAAAATGTTCCCATTAGAAAGGAGCGTGTCTCCTATACTTGTAATGTCCATGCACTAAGTGTATGGGCTGACAAACATTTACCCCTGGGGGGTATACATGAACATACTGTATAAAAAATATTTTTTTACGGGCATCATAAACACCCTTTAAAAAAATGATGTGGGTGCTGCATCACGGACCACAGTCACCCTGGTGATATGGTGGTGGAGGATGAGGATGAGGAGAAGGAGGAGGACGAGAGCAAATAGCTAAAATCAGGAACGGTATACCCATGTGTGGGTGTGAAAAGGGGCAAGGGAATACACCCCTAAAAAAATGACACTGGGTTTGAGTTTATGTTACATTCAGTGGTGTTGAGAAGTCTGGCCCAATCCAGCCCTTGTTCATTTTTATAAGAGTCAGCCTCTCAGCATTGTCAGCTGACAGGCGGATGCGCTTATTGGTTGTAATTAGTGTTGAGCCACCCCCGTAGTGTTCGGGTTCGGTTCGGTTCGTCGAACACCGGGATGTTCGAGGAACTGTTCGTCGAACTGTTCGTCGAACACCTTAGAACACCGTCGAACACCGTTAAAACCAATGGCAGGCAAACAAAAACACATAGGAACACATAGAAAACACCTTCAAAGGTGTCCAAAAGCTGACAAACTGCTCAGAAGACGCTTTCTTTAAAAAAGCCGGCCGGCAATTCAGCAGCGGCATACACCGGTACCCGACAATTTAGACATGAAGGAATAGAGCATCACACATAGATTAAATAGATAGAAACATGTCAGTCACATATATATGAAGTACAGTGACAGTGTTGCTTACTGTACTTGTCATTTAGTGTAAAGGATTTATTAAAAAATATAATAGTGTTTTCGTGCACCGTCTCTTTAAAAAAGCCGGCCGGCAATTCAGCAGCGGTACCCGACAATTTATAACAGACAGAATAGAGCTTCACACATAGATTAGATAGATAGAAACATGTCAGTCACATATATATGAAGTACTGTGACAGTGTTGCTTACTGTACTTGTCATTTACTGCAAAGGATTTATTAAAAAAAATAATAGTGTTTTCATGCACCGTCTCATTAAAAAAGCCGGCTGGCAATTCAGCATCTGTACCCGACAATTTAGAATAGAAGGAATAGAGAATCACACATAGATTAGATAGATAGAAACATGTCAGTCACATATATACGAAGTACAGTGACAGTGTTGCTTACTGTACTTGTCATTTAGTGTAAAGGATTTATTAAAAAATATAATAGTGTTTTCGTGCACCGTCTCTTTAAAAAAGCCGGCCGGCAATTCAGCAGCGGTACCCGACAATTTATAACAGACAGAATAGAGCTTCACACATAGATTAGATAGATAGAAACATGTCAGTCACATATATATGAAGTACTGTGACAGTGTTGCTTACTGTACTTGTCATTTACTGCAAAGGATTTATTAAAAAAAATAATAGTGTTTTCATGCACCGTCTCTTTAAAAAAGCCGGCCGGCAATTCAGCATCTGTACCCGACAATTTATAACAGACAGAATAGAGCTTCACACATAGATTAGATAGATAGAAACATGTCAGTCACATATATAATAAGTACAGTGACAGTGTTGGTTACTGTACTTGTCATTTAGTATTAAAATAAAGGATTTATTATTAAAAAAAAATTGGCATGGGGTTCCCCGTAATTTTAGTCTCTAGCGGAGGTTAAGCAGACAGCTGGGGCAGATGTTTGAAGCCTGGGAAGGGGGTAATACCCACGGAGCTTTCCAGGCTACTAATATCAGCCCCCAGCTGAATACCTAGCCTTTACTAGCTATTAAAATGGAGGACCCCCCCCAAAAAAATGACGTGGGGTCCCCCCTAATTTAATAGCTAGCAAAGGCTAGGCAGACAGCTGGGGGCTTATATTAATAGCCCAGGAAGGGAGCCATGAATATTGGCCCCCTCCCAGGCTAGAAACACCAGCCGTCAGCCGCCCCAGAAATGGCGCATCCATAGGATGCGCCAATTCTGGCACTTAGCCTCGCTCTTCCACGCTGCCCTGGTGCGGTGGCAGGGGGTAATAGGGTGGGGGTTGATGTCAGCTTATAATGCCAGCTGACATCAAGCCCAGGTTAGTAATGGAGAGGCGTCTATAAGACACCCCCATTACTAACCCCATAGTCAAAGTTAAAAAAAAAACACAAACACCCAGAATAAAGTCCTTTAATTGAAATAAAGACACAATTCTTTATTGTTCTAAATTAAACCATACTTACCTTCACGCCCATTCCAGCTGAAGCCAACAATCTCCTGCAATAAAAGAAAAATAATAAAGCAACCTCATCCTTACCTTTCCATGGTTCCCAGGACAGCTTCAGCTCTGCTACATCGAGATGACAGGCTGGACCGCAGCAGAACGCTGCCATCCAGCCTGTCATCCCGCGGACACTGAGAAGCGCAGGCATGCTTGCGCTCCTCAGTGTCTGACTGTGACGGCATCCAGATGAGCCGACAATGAACTCGGCTCACCTCATGTACGTCACTGACAGCGTGGGAAAATTCTCCTGCACTCAGCGCTTCAGCGTGAGAATTTTCCCACGCTGTCAGTGACGTGCATGAGGTGAGCCGAGTTCATTGGACATGACCTCGGCTCATCTGGATGCCGTCACAGCCAGACACTGAGTAGCGCAAGCAAGCCTGCGCTTCTCAGTGTCTGCGGGATGACAGGCTGGATGGCAGCGTTCTGCTGCGGTCCAGCCTGTCATCTCGATGTAGCAGAGCTGAAGCTGTCGTGGGAGCCATGGAAAGGTAAGGATGATGTTGCTTTATTATTTTACTTTTATTGCAGGAGATCATTGGCTTCAGCTGGAATGGGCGTGGCGGTAAGTATGGTTTAATTTAGAACAATAAAGAATTGTGTGTTTATTTCAATTAAAGGACTTTTTTCTGGGTGTTTGTGTTTTTTTTAAATACTTTACTAGAAATTCATGGTGGTCATGTCTAATATTGGCGTGACCCCATGAATTTCGGGCTTAGGGCCAGCTGATAATGCCAAGCTGGCCTTAACCCCTTTATTACCCAGTGAGCCACCGCACCAGGGCCCTGGATGAGTTGGGTACAGCGCCAGAAGATGGCGCTTCTATAAACGCGCCATTTTCCGGGGCGGCTGCGGACTGCAATTTGCAGCGGGTGGGGCCCAGAAAGCTTTGGCCTCCCTGCGCTGCAGATTCCAGCCCCCAGCTGCCTAGTTGTACCTGGCTGGACACAAAAATAGGGCGAAGCTCCACGTATTTTTTTTTTAAATTCATGAAATTCATGGAATAATTAAGAAAAAAAGGGCTTCCCTATATTGTTGTGTCCGGCTAGGTACAAATAGGCAGCTGGTGGTTGGGAGCAGCCCGTTCCTGCCTGCTGTACCTGACTGGACACAAATATAGGGCGAAGCCCCACATCAATTTTTTTTTCATTATTTCATGAATTTCCTGAAATAATTTAAAAAAAATTGACGTGGGGCTTCGCCCTATATTTGTGTCCAGTCAGGTACAGCAGGCAGGATCGGGCTGCCCCCAACCACCAGCTGCCTATTTGTACCTGTCCAGACACAACAATATAGGGAAGCCCTTTTTTAAAAAAATTATTTCATGAAATAATTAAAAAAAAATTGACGTGGGGCTTCGCACTATATTTGTGTCCAGCCAGGTACAGCAGGCAGGGACGGGCTGCCCCGAACCACCAGCTGCCTATTTGTACCTGGTTGGACACAACAATATAGGGATGCCCTTTTTTTCTTAATTATTCCATGAATTTCATGAAATAATTTAAAAAAAAAATGCGTGGGGCTTCGCCCTATTTTTGTGCCCAGCCAGGTACAACTAGGCAGCTGGGAGCTGGAATCCGCAGCGCAGGGAGGCCCAAGCTTTCTGGGCCCCACCCGCTACAAATTGCAGTCCGCAGCCGCCCCAGAAAATGGTGCGTTCATAGAAACGCCATCTTCTGGCGCTGTACCCAACTCATCCAGGGCCCTGGTGCGGTGGCTCACTGGGTAATAAAGGGGTTAAGGCCAGCTTGGCATTATCAGCTGGCCCTAAGCCCGAAATTCATGGGGTCACGCCAATATTAGACATGACCACCATGAATTTCTAGTAAAGTATTTAAAAAAACACAACACCCAGAATAAAGTCCTTTAATTGAAATAAACACACAATTCTTTATTGTTCTAAATTAAACCATACTTACCGTCACGCCCATTCCAGCTGAAGCCAATGTTTTCTGCAATAAAAGTAAAATAATCAAGCAACCTCATCCTTACTTTCCATGGTTCCCACAACAGCTTCAGCTCTGCTACATCGAGATGACAGGCTGGACCGCAGCAGAACGCTGCCATCCAGCCTGTCATCCCGCGGACACTCAGAAGCGCAGGCATGCTTGCGCTCCTCAGTGTCTCGCTGTGACGGCATAAAGATGAGACAAGCTCATGTCCAATGAACTCGGCGCACCTCATGCACGTCACTGACAGCGTGGGAGAATTCTCCTGCACTCAGCACTTCAGCGTGAAAATTCTCCCACGCTGTCAGTGACGTACATGAGGTCAGCTGAGTTCATTGGACATGAATGAGCTCACCTCATGCACGTCACTGACAGCGTGGGAAAATTCTCACGCTGAAGCGCTGAGTGCAGGAGAATTTTCCCACGCTGTCAGTGACGTGCATGAGGTGAGCTCATTCATGTCCAATGATCTCAGCTCACCTCATGCACGTCACTGACAGCGTGGGAAAATTCTCCTGCACTCAGCGCTACAGCGTGAGAATTCTCCCACGCTGTCCGTGACGTGCATGAGGTGAGCTCATTCATGTCCAATGAACTCAGCTGACTTCATGCACGTCACTGACAGCGTGGGAGAATTCTCACGCTGAAGTGCTGAGTGCAGGAGAATTTTCCCACGCTGTCAGTGACGTGCATGAGGTGCGCCGAGTTCATTGGACATGAACTCGTCTCATCTTTATGCCGTCACAGCCAGACACTGCAGAGCGCAAGCATGCCTGCGCTTCTCAGTGTCTGCGGGATGACAGGCTGGATGGCAGCGTTCTGCTGCGGTCCAGCCTGTTATCTCGATGTAGCAGAGCTGAAGCTGTCGTGGGAACCATGGAAAGGTAAGGATGAGGTTGCTTTATTATTTTTCTTTTATTGCAGGAGATCGTTGGCTTCAGCTGGAATGGGCGTGACGGTAAGTATGGTTTAATTTAGAACAATAAAGGAATGTGTCTTTATTTCAATTAAAGGACTTTATTCTGGGTGTTTGTGTTTTCTTTTAACTTTGACTATGGGGTTAGTAATGGGGGTGTCTTATAGACGCCTCTCCATTACTAACCTGGGCTTGATGTCAGCTGGCATTATAAGCTGACATCAACCCCAACCCTATTACCCCCTGCCACCGCACCAGGGCAGCGTGGAAGAGCGAGGCTAAGTGCCAGAATTGGCGCATCCTATGGATGCGCCATTTCTGGGGCGGCTGACGGCTGGTGTTTCTAGCCTGGGAGGGGGCCAATATTCATGGCACCCTTCCTGGGCTATTAATATCAGCCCCCAGCTGTCTGCCTAGCCTTTGCTAGCTATTAAATTAGGGGGGACCCCACGTCATTTTTTGGGGGGGGTCCTCCATTTTAATAGCTAGTAAAGGCTAGGTATTCAGCTGGGGGCTGATATTAGTAGCCTGGGAAGCTCCGTGGGTATTACCCCCTTCCCAGGCTTCAAACATCTGCCCCAGCTGTCTGCTTAACCTCCGCTAGAGACTAAAATTACGGGGAACCCCACGCCAATTTTTTTTAATAATAAATCCTTTATTTTAATACTAAATGACAAGTACAGTAACCAACACTGTCACTGTACTTATTATATATGTGACTGACATGTTTCTATCTATCTAATCTATGTGTGATGCTCTATTCTGTCTGTTATAAATTGTCGGGTACAGATGCTGAATTGCCGGCCGGCTTTTTTAAAGAGACGGTGCATGAAAACACTATTATTTTTTTTAATAAATCCTTTGCAGTAAATGACAAGTACAGTAAGCAACACTGTCACAGTACTTCATATATATGTGACTGACATGTTTCTATCTATCTAATCTATGTGTGAAGCTCTATTCTTTCTGTTATAAATTGTCGGGTACAGATGCTGAATTGCCAGCCGGCTTTTTTAAAGAGATGGTGCATGAAAACACTATTATTTTTTTTAATAAATCCTTTGCAGTAAATGACAAGTACAGTAAGCAACACTGTCACAGTACTTCATATATATGTGACTGACATGTTTCTATCTATCTAATCTATGTGTGAAGCTCTATTCTGTCTGTTATAAATTGTCGGGTACCGCTGGTGAATTCCCGGCCGGCTTTTTTAAAGAGACGGTGCACGAAAACACTATTATATTTTTTAATAAATCCTTTACACTAAATGACAAGTACAGTAAGCAACACTGTCACTGTACTTCGTATATATGTGGCTGACATGTTTCTATCTATCTAATCTATGTGTGATTCTCTATTCCTTCTATTCTAAATTGTCGGGTACAGATGCTGAATTGCCAGCCGGCTTTTTTAAAGAGACGGTGCATGAAAACACTATTATTTTTTTTGATAAATCCTTTACACTAAATGACAAGTACAGTAAGCAACACTGTCACTGTGCTTCTTATATGTGTGACTGACATGTTTCTATCTATCTAATCTATGTGTGAAGCTCTATTTTTTCGGTTCTAAATTGTCGGGTACCGGTGTATGCCGCTGATGAATTGCCGGCTTTTCATGTTTCACTGTGAGCACTGTTCCCATCGATTTGGGCAATCACTGTAATGCCACAACCACCATGGCTGTGGCATTACAGTGAGTGGCAGACAATCCCTGCATGATTGGTGCTCTAAATAGCGACAGACATGCAGGACACGCTTTTGGTGCACGAACAGTTATCGAACATAACCTCGAACAGCCGAATTTTTTGCAAATCGTTCGGGTTCGTCGAACAACTCGAACACTGCCCAAAACAGCTCGAATTTGAGATTGGCGAACAGTTCTAGTCGAACACCGCTCATCTCTAGTTGTAATTCCACCAGCAGCACTAAAAACCTGCTCTGATAAAACACTGGCGGCAGAGCAGGCCAGGACCTCCAAGGCGTAGAGAGCCAGTTCATTCCACGTGTCCAGCTTGGATACCCAATAATTATAAGGCACAGAGGAATCATGGAGGACATTGGTATGGTCGGCAAGGTACTCACTCAGCATCTTCCAAAACATTGCACTCCTTGTGAGAGTACACCGCGCCTCAGGGCCTCTGCGATGGAAGGGGCTGAAAAAACTCTCCTAGAACTTTGACAGTGTTCCCCTGCCTCTACTGGACTGGAGTTGCGCCATTTCTTGGGCGGCTGAGGGCTGGTGTTTCTAGCCTGGGAGGGGGCCAATATTCATGGCACCCTTCCTGGGCTATTATTATAAGCCCCCAGCTGTCTGCCTAGCCTTTGCTAGCTATTAAATTAGGGGGACCCCACATCTTTCTTTTTGGGGTCCCCCATTTTAATAGCTAGTAAAGGCTAGGTATTCAGCTGGGGCTGATATTAGTAGCCTGGGAAGCTCTGTGGGTGTTACCCCTTCCCAGTCTTCAAACATTTGCCCCAGCCATCTGCTTAACCTCCGCTAGAGACTAAAATTACGGGGAACCCCACGCCAATTTTTTTTTTAATAAATTCTTTATTTTAACACTAAATGACAAGTACAGTAACCAACACTGTCACTGTACTTATTATATATGTGACTGACATGTTTCTATCTATCTAATCTTTTTGTGATGCTCTATTCTTTCTGTTCTAAATTGTCGGGTACCGATGTTATAACTGTATGCGGCTGAAGAATTTCCGACTTTTCATGTTTCACTGAGCACTGTTCCCATCGATTTGGGCAATCACTGTAATGCCACAACCAACATGGCTGCGGCATTACAATGAGTGTCAGGCAATCCCTGCATGTTGATTGGCACTCTAAATAGCGCCAAACATGCAGGACGGGGAACTGAGCATCCATCCGAGCATCGAGCAAGTACTCGGTGAGCTCCGAGCATCTCGAGTACTGAGATGCTCAGGTGAGTACCGAGCAGTGGCAAGCATGCTCGCTCATCACTACTAACTATGTAGCAAATGAAGCAGCAGTGAGACCTACCACAGAGGGTTGTAAGACTCCAATATGCTGAGCCTGAAGTTTGTGACAAACATTTTCTAGAAAGTAGGGACCTTTAGCCTGCCATTGGGGACAATAAAAAGGAGAAACAATGAACCCTATACCCTTTTTTGGATGGGAAGGAATGCATGGGAATACCAGAGAAAAAAAAAACACCTAAGTGTTGGCCTCGGAATTTGTCATATTTGGGTGCTCTGGGGAACAGTTGCCTGCCTTCTCTCTCTGGCCACCACACTGCCTCTTCCTGCCTGTTGCAATGCTGTGATCCCTCCCCCTCTGTACAGCTAGCCTCGCTCTGCATGGTACATTCCCAGGTTTGTTCAGTGACTTTTTCATCCGTCACTTCGTCCTACACTTCCGTACTCAGTTCCTCCTTGCTTATTGACTTAACAACATCCCTTGTTGGCAACTGTGTCTAACCATCATCTACCTTTTGGTAAAGAGCTATTCAGAATGTCCGAGGGTGGGATCACTTGTCTCCTAGGATTTGCCAAGGTGAGAGGAAGAATGATCAGGGTGAGGATTATGTGATCCAGACTCTTGACTAGTGAGACTGGACCGTGTAGAAGACAGGGTGGTGCTGAGAAATATACTGTAAGCATTATCTGCCATCCAACCGACCACCTGTTCATACTGTTCTGGCTTCAAGAGTCTTGTCCCTTGCCCCCTTGCAAAGTGGTACAGGAACTAGGTCTCATGGATGAGCATGTTTTTTGTGCTCCCGTAGCAGGCACAGTTTCACCTGGCCCGTGGCCTCGGCCTCTATGTGCACCATCAGCATCACATCCACTTCCCTATCCTTTAACGTATGCCTTGTACATTTAAAATTATGTATATAATATATAGTAAAAATAGTACATGGAGGCAATAGCAGCTCAAAATAACACCAACAATTTGTGCATAAATCAATTGTCCTATAACAAATATTTGGCTGCCAGTAAGGGACTAAATCTTGGTCGATCGCCAATTAACCTTCACAAAAACCAGAAAAAAAACGATCTAAAAGACCACGTCTATTTAAAAAAATCAATATTTATTGAAACAAATTCTCTAAAACAGGAAAGAGGGGAGGGGACCGTGCAGAAGACGCCAATGCCGTGAGCACACAGGGCGTCCACCATCGAGTCACATTAGATAGTAAATGAATAAATTTCAAATAGACATAACCACAGTAGACATATTGGGATAATATACCCACATAATAGATCATTCACAGTAGTTGTATCATACTGATCATATTAATATATTCATTGTAATTGCATATATACCTTGGCCACAGGGCAGTGGTTTTTGAAGACACACATGGCAGAGCATCCGCCCAAACATGTGTTTCGGTAAAACACCTTCGTCAGGCGGAGTGTGAGGATGAGGAAGTGCAGTCTTTAAAAAGGGGATTGTCCGCATGTCGTCACGGTCCGGAGATGACGCATGCGCTACCACAGCAACCGCGACGCCAATCAGCACCCGCATCATGTGACAGGGGACGCTACACCCACAGGTCACGTGGCGCAACGTCACCGGACACATATAGATACAGGCTGATGGAGGGGATAATGCAGGACCGTAACGAGGAAAGTTATGTCGCAATGAATGAACAGGGGAAGAAAAGAACACCGGGCTATGAGTACATGTCAGTCACTATTCAAGACTCGGGAAAAACAATATTAGTCTAATATACTACAGATCACCAGACCTGCACCCAATCGAGATAGTTTGGGGTGAGCTGGACTGCAGAGTGAAGGCAAAAGGGCCAACAAGTGCTAAGCATCTCTGGGAACTCCTTCAAGATTGTTGGAAGACCATTTCCGGTGACTACCTCTTGAAGCTCATCAAGAGAATGCCAAGAGTGTGCAAAGTAGTCATCAAAGCAAAAGGTGGCTACTTTGAAGAACCTAGAATATAAGACATATTTTCAGTTGTTTCACACTTTTTTATTAAGTATATAATTCCACATGTGTTAATTCATAGTTTTGATGCCTTCAGTGTGAATGTACAATTTTCATAGTCATGAAAATACAGAAAAATCTTTGAATGAGAAGGTGTGTCCAAACTTTTGGTCTGTACTGTAGCTTTCCTCGTTACAGTCTTGCACGCATGCGTGCTATGTGTCCTGCAATCCCCACCGGCAGCCTGTATCTATATGTGTCCTGTGACCCTGCGCCACGCGGCCTGTGGGTGTTGCGTACCCTTTCACATGACGCGGGTGCCGGTCGGCATCGCGGTAGCCGTGGTAGCGCATGCGTCATCTCCGGACCGTGACGACATGCGGACAATCCCCTTTTTAAAGACCGCACTTCCTCGTCCTCACACGCCCTCTGACGAAGGTGTTTTACCGAAACGCTTGTTGGGGCGGACGCTTCGCCATGTGGGTCTTCAAAAACCACTGCCCTGTGGCCAAGGTATATATGCAGGTACAATGAATATATTAACATGATCAGTATGATACGACTACTGTGAATGTTCTATTATGTGGGTATATTATCCCAATATGGCTACTGTGGTTATGTCTATTTGAAATTTATTCATTTACTATCTAATGTGACTCGATGATGGACGCCCTGTGTGCTCACGGGCATTGGCGTCTTCTGCATGGTCCCCTCCCCTCTTTTCTGTTTTAGAGAATTTGTTTCAATAAAGATTGATTTTTTTAAATAGACTTGGGTCTTTTAGATCGTTGTTTTTCTGGTCTTTGTGTATATAATATATGCCTGAAAACTTTCCTGTATTAATAGAAAAAACAAAATAAGTAGTCTTAAAAAGGAATTATGAGCAAGGGCATCCTGATGACCGTGTAAAAATTTCTTGTGAGGGCTGCCTGAAAGTCCTCTAAAAATGATGAGGGAGGGCCACATTAAAATTATGAGTGAGGGCTTCCTGATGACCATATAAAAAGTTGTAGTGAGGGCTGCTTGAAAACCAAACCCTCTAAAAATTATGAATGAGGGCTACATTAAATTATGAGCAAGGGCCGCATGATGACTCTCTAAATTTTTTTTAGCGAGTACCAACTGGAAACCCTCTAAAAGTTACGAGTGAGGGCCACATGATGACCCTGTTGATATGCTTGAGAAGGAGGACAAGATAAAGAAGAAACTATGTACTGCATGGGAATATACCAGAAAAAAGGAACATTTGAATTGGCTTTATGTTCCACTGCTGTCACTCGGTGGAGTTGAGAAATCTGGGCCTCTCCACGCTGATGTCAAGGGTGTGTCAGGTGTAATAGACAGTCGCTTTGGATGTGGCTGTAGAAGGTCACTGCGCTTGGCATTAGAAACACCTTCTTAATCCTTCTGCCTTTAGAACCCAGCGACGACCTCCCTCCTGCTGCTGATTGAAACACCCTTGCCCGGGAGTTAAAAACACTCAGTTTGCTCTAGGAAAGAACTGGTAACACTTCTAAGTACAGCCTTGGAGCACTAGCAGCCGGCTAGTTTCTTCTCTGGTGCCCTTGGAGGAAGTTGGCATTACTCTTCTGGAGTCTGCTCAAGCTAAGTTTATCCTCTTTGTTTGTCTACCTTGTTGTCTTTAGTTTGTAGTGGGGCCTGACCAGTGATTACCCCTCCCCCTCCCTATCTAGGGCCAAGCTCTAGGGTCATCCAGGTTTTAGGGACCTGCTCGGTGAAAGGTGTGGCACCTATTTAGGGATGGTAGGGTAGGCAGGGTGATATTAGATCTGCCTAGGGCACTCCACTCCCCCTTTCCCTAGTGTTTGGGCTTCATCCCCCTCTTCCCTTCATGTCGCACTTAGTCTTTCCCACACCTTGCGTGACAGCTGAACAGACTTGATGAAGCTAATGTGGCTAGTACCGTCTGTAGCGAGAGCATGGAACAATCTCATGTTCCTCCTCCTCAGCCTTTGCCTCCTCATTCTTTCTTCCTCCATCTCTACCTGGCCCACAGGCAAAGATTCTTCTTTAATTGTGAGCAGAGAGCATTTAAGTAGACACAGAAGTGACATGGTTACATTGATTATGGCATCATTGCAGCTCACCATCTTGGATAATTTTTCAAAGTTTTGGAGAACCTCACAGATATCTGACATCCATGCCCACTTGTTAGTTGTTAGTTGTTATGTGTGGAGGCTAACCAGAATACCTGTGCCCATTTTGGAGCTAGTATTCAACTACTGCCCTCCTCACAAAGCTTTGCGAATATGTTTAATGTGGAGTTCCAATGCGTGGTCACATCGCACACCGGTAGGTGAGCTGGCACTTGCAAGGGCTGCTGCAGCACTGACAGACTGGTGGCAGCTGTAGCTGACTTGGGGAAATGGGCGCACATGCGGTGTACCTTCACAAGTAGCTCAGGCAAATCTAGGTAGGTATTCAGAAACTGCTGAACCACTAAGTTGAGCATGTTGGCCAGGCTTCAGAGCCGCCACCAGGTTATGGCCATTATCACACATGACCATGCCTGGTTGTAGGTTCAGCATCGAGAGCCAGAGCTCTGTCTGGTGTGTTATACTTTTCCATAACTGTGCGATGGTGTGCTGTTTGTCACCTAAACAAATTAGTTTCAGCAGGGCCTGTTGCAGTGCAGTGCTGCAGTGTTTCCAGCTTGCAACTGATGTGGATGACAATTCGAAGATGAGGATGAGGAGGAGGGATTGCAGGAAGAAGTGGAGAAGGTGGAGGATTCACTGATGGAATTAGAGCCTGCAATACTTGGTTTCAGTAACATGTGTGCCGTTCTAGGTTCCAACTCGGTCCCAGCCTCCACAAGTTTCACCCAGTGTGCCGTCAGGGAAATGCAGTGTTCCTAGACACAAGCACTTGTCCATGTGTCGGTCGTTAAGTGGACCTTATCAAGGGTCAGCCACCACCATGAGGTTGTGGAAAGCTTCAGCGTCGACAAGTTTAAACAGCAATGTTGCCATGCCAAGGAGTCTTGAAATGTGCCCGTTTATTATTTGGGCCTGTGGGTGGGTGACTGGGTATTTCCACTTGTATTCCAATGCCTGGAGTAGGGACAGCAGAACACTGAGCTGGGACAAAGAATTGGCCGTGGTCTTGCAAATGTGCAACAGGTGCAGGGAGGGAGGCATCCATCCCTGCATCCTGCATAGGGGATTGGCAAGCACGTAGCACATGGAAAGAGGTAGTGGAGTCACCCACAGACACTGATTGTGGACACAAGCGTTCAGCCCATCTAGTTGGGTGCTTTGATGACATGTGCCTGAGCTTCTGAAAATCTTGGTATGGCACAGGTTGCAAATGACCATTCTTTTATCCTCCACACGTTCTTTAAAAAAGCATCAGACTTGTCAACACCTAACTGGCGGCCCTCACTCAATATCTTTACAGGGTAAAGAGGAGGCACTCGCTCAAAATCTTCAGAGTGTAAACAGGCACCCCTTGATATAAATCTTGAAAGGGTAAACAGGCGGCCCTCGCTCAAAATTTTAAAAGGGTAAACAGGTGGCCCTATCTCTAAATCTTTAAAGGGTAAACATGCATCCTTCGCTCCAAATATTGAGAGAGTAAACAGGTAACCCTTGATAAAAATATTGAGAGGGTAAACAGGTGGCCCTTGCTCAAAATATTGAGAGGGTAAACAGGCATCCTATGCTCCAAATATTGAGAGGGTAAACAGGTAACCCTTGATAAAAATATTGAGAGGGTAAACAGGTGGCCCTCGCTCAAAATATTGAGAGGGTAAACAGGCATCCTATGCTCCAAATATTGAGAGGGTAAACAGGTAACCCTTGATAAAAATATTGAGAAGGTAAACAGGGGCCCTCGCTCAAAATTTTAAGAGGGTAAACAGGTGTCCTTTGCTCCAAATATTGAGAGGGTAAACAAGCTGCCCTCACTCAAAATATTGAGAGGGTAAACAGGCAACCCTCACTCAAAATATTGAGAGGGTAAACAGGTGGCCCTCGTTAAAAATCTTTAGAGGGTCACCATGCAACCCTCGCTTCTAATTTTTCCTTAACAATGCTTTAACATATATATATACATGTATACTGCCCAGGGGTTAATGTTTTTCAGCTCTTGCACTTTGTGCATAGGCTATGCCAGTCTAGGAGTCCCACTACCTAACAATTTTAACAGAATGTGTATGAGGCACTCATTCATGTCTAATACATGGTGTATCAGAGTCTGTCTTCCTTCGAATTTTTGGCAGTTCTTGCATTGTCCTCATAGGCTTTGTGAGTTTCAGAGTCCCTGCTTCATAAATTAAATAGGAAGTTTCTGACCATGTCACACACACCACATGCAAAGATACGGTAGTTAAATGTTAAAATTCCATTTACCGGCGACTACCTGTGGGTGTAGTTTTATTTCCCCTTCTACTATGTCATCTACTGTAGTCACAGGCGACTGGGAAATAGGGTGAGAGATGGCCCGGCTATTAACGATATGTTCACGTATTGCATTTCACTGTTTTTTCATGAGTTTTATGCAAATTAAAAACTGCAAATTAAAAGCTGCTGCTTACAGTACCAGCAAAAGCTAGGATACTTTAGAAATCTCATGCACACAATTGATTTTTTTCCTGACTCACATGGAAAATGGCTGTGTTTTTGAAAGAAGCAGCGTGTCATTTCAGTATTTTTGCAGCGTTTTTCAGCATTTTTTCACCATTGAAAGGATTGAAAATGCAAAAATGCAGCAAAAATGGAGTGGAGGAGACATTTTTTTTCACTTTTTAATTTTGCCTTATCTACAAGTCATAATACAGGAAAGAATGTTTCCTATGTTTTTTTCCTGCATAATCCATTTTTCTTTGGTTTTGTATGTTTTATTGCCAGTCTGTAAAAGTGGCGTAAAACTCTGACAACATTGTTCCCAGCAGCGACCTGGGAGTCAGAGATGCGTTCAGGCATGTTGTTCCCATCCCATTTGAGTTGTTTCTATCTATTTCAGCCTACTCTCTGGGTAGGGTCTGCTAGAAAAATGCTTGGGTTTCCCATTGAGTTCCATTGTAATCGATACTTGAATCGAGCCCGTCCGAGCGTCTGACCTGCTCGATTCGAGTATTGAGCATGCGAGCATTTAAGTGCTCGCTCATCATTAATTGGAACCTGTCAAAGAGTTGTTTGTATGGTAGTACTTGAATTCCAGGGTTCATGACGCTTCCATTCATATTTGCTACATATGCACTGAAAGTGGTCAATCACTCAGTTAGATTACACTAGGACTTTAATTTGCAATTAATGCTGGTATGTAAATATGAGCGGACTCATGGAAGTTTGGGTTCTGGGACCTGACCCTAAATTTATTCCAAAGTTTGGTTCGGGTACCAGAACTGTGCCTTAGCTTAAACCAGAGATTAAACCAGAACCCGAGCCTCATTAAAACAATGAGGACCCAAACTTTTGAGCTGGAAAATTCTCTCTCCCTTTCCCCCCTGGAACTCCACTTGAAGTAACCCCGAACTCCCGCAGAACTCCCCCAGAACTTCCGCTGAACTCTGAACATTACAATGGACTTCCCGGAGAAGTCCATGTTCGGCATTTAGCACCAGACACTAACTGTCTGGTACGAAGCCCAAACTTTTAAATTCGGGTTCATTCATCATCACTGGTAGGCTCAAATACATACAAGTGACTATTGCTCCAAAAGCCAGTAGTGTGCATTCTCTGACTTACACATGGCATTCTCCTGCTGGTGGCCAAACTCCTCACATAAGAGCCCCTTTAGCAACCAGCGCACATTCTTCTCTTTAGCACAAAGGGACTATTCCACATACAATGCTCCCCCACTGGTGTCTCTGCTTCTTCTCTGCAATATCAATTGGCTCTCCCATGCATAACAACGGCAGCATCAGGCTCAGCCATGTCTCCATTATTTCTAAGTCTCTTTCTCAGCAGCACATCTTGGTTTCAATTGACACTCACTACACATGCTCAGTGGTCCACTAAACACCTCTCGTTTTAGGAGGTGCAACTTCTACATAAACAGAACACTAGATTACCTGGAATACCTGCACATCTAGTCTTTATATAACTGGTTCTGATCAAATAAGTATCATAACTGCTGAGCAGGAACTACATCCAAAGAAGACAAAAGATAAATTACAAAATTATCTTATGGTGCCAATACACACCAGATTAAAGAAGCACTCCATTCAAAATTGTTATCCACTTAATATATTGCAATCATCATATTATACTGTATACAATTACTCATTTTGACTTTCTACCCAGCTTATTCTTCTGTTTTCCATTCAGTCTATGACATCACATAATTAAAAACTGACTAGCTGAATCCTTCTAAGCATTGAGCAAATGAGCACAACATAGCATCACAAAGAAAAGAAAAATGATAAATAACTACCTCTGAACAATTCTGGCAACTTTTTGTTAAATATGGAGGGAGACCAAGTTATGTACACTTTCGTATTTTTTATAAGCTTAAAAAAAACTTTATGTTCTGAAATGTTTTTCTATTCCTCTGTAACACACAATTATATACAACATTCTATACATAATAAATGTAGCATAGAAAAGAGATTAACATTTTCTTGCTTTTACATACTGCATTTATGCATTTGCTAGGTTGAATTATGTATACATTGTATTACTAACTTCTTATTTTACCATATTTCATATACAATTCCCTTGACACAAATAGAATGAAGACCGACCATACGAAAAACCTTGTCAATTGTACACGTTTTACATTACTTTCTTTTCCTTGTGCTATCAATTGGCAGTGAATGAGTACTTTCATTCACATTTCTTTACTTAAGTTTTGGCCTTTCTGGGAGATGAAAGTCTCCCAGGTCATTGTTATGATCATCAGTTTTATCAGGAGCCTGAACTGTGAAGCTACCTTTAATGACTTATTTGCAGTTTATGAGCATGAGTGCTACCAGCTTTTACTGTAGAAAACATTATGTAGCCAATAAACAGTCTGTTATTCTTGGGATTAATGCAGTGAAATCTAGAGAGGTCACGCAAATGACTTGGGTTGCTTCAAATCAGTATTAAATGGTAAGAAGAAAGTTTTCTTAAAAAAAACTCACTATTTACACAGATGTGGCAAATGCTAATGAACACAAAAAGTCTAGCAGTTTTTTATAGCAATGATTCAAGGGGCTGTCCAGGACTAAGGTATTAATAAGCCATTTTACGGGTATGTCATCAGTATCAGAACAGTGGGCTTCCTAGACATGGCACCCCAACTACTCAACAGGTACAAAAGCCACTGGAAGTTCACAGTATATGGAAACTGAGCACCGCAGATCTGCACACTGTGTAGTGCCCGTTTCTGGTACTGCAGTTCACTTTAATGAGCGCTGAGCTGCAATATTCAAGAAAATTAACCACATAATTTGTTATGCAATTTTTACCGAACATGGCAGTACACCATATGTGGAAGAAGAAACTTGGCACTCAGATATTGAGTAAAGTTCAGTTTTTTATTTATGCATTCAAGTGGTTAAACATTTTTGGTCTGAACATTAGACTTGCATCAGAACTGAATGCTAGAGCAGCAGAACCCCCAGAAAAAGCAGCGCATGTGGAGGCGACTTGCGTCGCTATGAGCGCTTCCTAGTTTTTCATCACCATATTCTGAGAGCTGTAACTGTTTTATTGTTTGGTGAACAGAGCTGCATGAGGGCTTATTTTTTACGCGATGAGTTGGAGATATTTTTGACACCATTTTGGCGTTTATAACGTTTATCTTTTATCACTTTTTATTCCGGTTTTTGCAGATGCAGAATGAACAAAAAACAGCAAATCAATTATTGACAGCCAAAGACTCTCCCACAGAAATCACGCTGATATTCTGTATCTCCCTTTCTTATAGGCAGCATACTTGCGACCAAGGGTTCCCACTTTATCCCTATTTGATATTCTTGTAACAAGCACTCTAACAACACTACCATATCCAGCTTCAAGCACCCCTAATATCTGGCAGTATTATCCTATTTCCAGCTCACCATATTTATCTCTCCACCCCCATGGGCCATTTGATGCACATCCAGATCTGCTCTACTGTGCAGGGTCACACAGAAAAGACTGGAGACCTGCTCTTCTGAGCTGTTTACTAGACTTGGTCCTACTGCACCAAGTTGGCAGAGAGTTGCGAGCCACACAATATGGGTCCCCGAGCCACAGGTTGGAGACCCCTGCTCTAGAGTAAGACATAGACATGTCAAAGATTTGAGTAGATTTTTTTTAATTTACACCACTTATGTGGTGTAAATTATGATGAATTTGTCAGCTTCACTCAACCAAGCCCAAATATCACTAAACTATGCCCAGATTTAAAAAAGTTGCCTAAGCGGGCTGGGACGGGCATATAAAAGCCAAAATTTGCAATATTTTGCCACACTACTTGTGTAAATAATTTGCAACATTTGAAACCAAATTTTAGCAAAAACTATTTTTTAAAATTAAATTCAACGATCAAGAAAATTCAATTTGCGGTGAATACATTTTTAAAATTGAAACAACACAAAAAAAAACAAAAAAAAGGCAAATTGGACATAATTACACACAAAACCCCAAAAATGGTCTGGATAAAATTGTTGGCACCCTCAAATTAATATTTAGTTGCACACCTTTTGGAATAAACAACTGCAATCAATCACTTCTTATAACCATCAACAAGCTTCTTACACCTCTCAACTGGATTTTTGGACCACTCTTCTTTTGCAAACTGATCCAGATCGCTCATATTTGAAGGGTGCCTTCTCCCAACTGCAATTTTAAGATCTCTCTACAGGTGTTCAAAGGGCTTTAGATCCAAACTCATTGCTGTCCTCTTCAGAACTCTCTAGCGCTTTGTTAACATCCATTTCTGGGTGCATCTTGAAGTATGTTTGGGGTCATTGTGCTGCTGACAAACCAAGCTTTCTGACACTGGGCACTACATTGTGACACAAAATCCTTTGATAATCTTCAGATTTCATGATGCCTTGCACACAGTCAAGGCACCCAGTGCCAGAAGTAGCAAAAAAGCCCCAAGACATCTTTGATGTCTGAACAGTTTTATATTAAATCTATGGTGCTGATTAAGAATATGACTTTGGCTTTGCCAGATTGGCTCTAGTTTCGGAGATATTTAATAGTTAATTAATTCACTACAGTAGAATTCTGGATTCAAAAAGTCACTTTTATAGCATTGTAAGCCTACAAATTGAAATGCAATATAAGTATATGGGATATTTCATCACCTAACACACTGTTAAAAAGTCAAAACACAGGCCAAAAGACCAAAAGCTATTGCATTTATTATAACATACAACTCGCATTGGGGGAATGCATTATTTTCATGGATGAATTATCTTAAAAACTAGAACCAATTCAGCAAAAGTAATGGGATTTTTTAATTCATCATCCTCAAAATACCCTAAATGCATTCAAAAAACCTTGGCATCTGAAAAAAATATTGTTTTTAGACCTGTGTTATCAGTGTGAGGAGAACAGCGATAAAGAGTTGTCTGCTGTGCTCTAGTTAATAAAAAAAATGTAAAAAATATAAAAAAAATAATAAATATAATTTGAATCAGTCCGCTTAAAAATAAAGCCATTCAAAAATTAGACATATTTAATATTGCTGAAAACATACAAAAAAGTCTATTAAGATATAAAATGAATTAACCCCTAGAGACTTCATTGTTTATAAGCCAGTGTATAAGATAGTGGCTGTGGCTGGTATTGCAGCTCAGTCCTAGAGTTGCAAAAAAAACTACACACTAAGGGCCCCATACACAATATATGGCTGCTGGACAAATGATGGTTTAGCCAAATGCTCAGTCAGCAGCTATCTATTCCAACTAGAAATGAGCAAATTTATTAGCGAGGAATTTAATTTTCCGTGATTGTTACAAAATTTGTATTCTTCAGAAAACGGACACTGTATTTTATATTTTAAAATGTGGGAATTCAGCAAAATTGCAGCTAGCTATGGCAGCGATTTTGCTGAATCAAAGATGGCAAGATCAGCAGTTTAAAAAATAATACTCACCTTGCCACCCACATATCTAGCCACCCACCACCTGGTCACCTTTTCCCTGTCACATGCATTCTCTTCAGCTTCTACACTCTAGGATGAGTCTTCTGGCTTGTCTAGTCCTTTGCACTTTATGTTGTTACGCAGAAGGTAGGTGTCGTAATGTCTTAATATCACTACTTGTGCTGCATGTCACCAAGTGATGTCAGAGGCATTGGCGAATCAGAAGAGTGAAAGAGCCAAAGAAGATGCACATGATGGGGTAAGAGGCAAAGAAAATGCGCAAAAGACTGGTCACCCAACTGCGGATACAACGGGACAGGTGAGCAGTGAGGTAAGTATTCATTTTATTATCATTTTAAATGTTATATGTTTATTATACTGTGATGTCTTGAGAGACCCCAGAGCATATTAAGTAACATTTAATTCACATTAAATAATGTTGCTACAAAGCAAATTTACCTATAAAATTCACATTACTTTCAAATTTGTATCTTGACAGATTCGATCATCTCTACTCGTTACTCCTCCATACTCGGGAGTTCTCCTTCTGCCTATGTTCCCAATGTGAAAGCTGGGAGAGAGTCCTCTGGTAGTGGCTTATTTTGACAAGACCAATAGGTTCATCTGTCCAAAATCACACAAAATCACACAAAATCACATTCTTATTTCCCCTATTATTATCTTTTAGAGGAGAGTCAGAAGGCCTCCATATACAGTACATTAGGGTGCATTAAGTTTGTCTGATAGTAGTCTACTATGTACGGGGAGCATTAAGAATAGGCCATCAATGTTACAGTAATGGTAAAACACTCTGGTGCTGACAAAAATATTCCAAAAACTACCAAATACACAAGGCAAGGAATGTAACTATTGAGGATGCAGAGATAAAAGCCACATTGGGATTCTGTAACCTGAGAGTGGGAGGGATGGGGGGTGCATCTACCCTATGTGTGCAGACCCGAGTTCTAAATGATGATTCATGATTAGGGGTGCATTTACAAATTTTGATCATAAAACTTCACAAAAAGTCAGCTGTTGATATCATTCACTGAATTTTATTAATTGGGATAAAAATGGAAGAAATGTGCATAACAGCATGAAGTAGCATACTGACAGTTTCCATTGCTGAGATAGATTGTGTCTTAATATCCTGAACAGATACATGATTTGAATTGCAATTTAATATACATTGACTCAAAGTTTGCATATGTATTAGCATTCAATCATTGGTAAACATTTTCTTCTTAGAACAGAGCTGTGGAATACATTGAAAGTATCATCGTTTGAGAAACCGCTTTAGTCTGGAACATTATTCTGCGAACAATGTAGAGATGATTATTCTGTAAACTATCCCATTGACAGCGCAGAATAACTAGACTGCTTTATTTCAGCTTTAAAGACTCACCAGGTGTTAAGCAATAAGGATGTTTTTATAGGTCTTAAAACCACGCAGGCAATCAAACGTAATAATAACTTACACAGTACCAGGTGTTATTATTACATCAATAAATCAAAAGCTAAGGCTGTAGGAAATTATTTACCATGTGTAAAAAGAAATAAATAAGTATTATAACATGATAGTGTATGATTCATGAGAGAATGTCTAACTTTCTTCACTGCTGCCATGCTGTGTGCGGAGAGAGGCTGCCTGGTAATATGTTGACGGGGAGAAAAGTTTGAATTCCACAAAGTTTGATGCATGTTTTCTTTTTGCTTTTGATACTTTTTAAAAACCTTTTAGGGTTCTGTTTAGCTAACAGATGAGAATGTGTGATCAAGACCATCTTCTAAACCTCAGGCACCTCCAGCGCTCCTCAGGCACCCCTCAATCATAGACTTATACAATAAGACCCTATAGGTTCACTGCAGGCAAAACATGAATTAAAGGATTTTCTTTAACAAAACTGGTCTCAAAACTGTTTTGTACATGCTAAAAATAAAAGAGTTACTCAATATGCATGACTGGAACACTGCGGCCACATCAGAATTGCATAGCCGAAAGATTAAGCTCTTACCTGTCGGCATCTCTTCTGATAAGTAGACCTGGGGTTCAGGGCTCAAGCTGTCAATACCAGCAGAGCCTCTGAGCTATGTATGACGATGGCAGCTGATGAAGTATAGTGTAGTAGTGAAGTCACCACTGAAGACACTGGACGTGAGGCAGGTAATTAATTACCTGCCGTGTTGGTCAAGTGTTGGTCAAGTCAAGTCTAAGTCTATAGCCCCTTGAAGCCTATTCATTTCATAAACAAGATATCTGTTTGCACATACAGTATATTAAATATTTTGCTAGCTAAGTAATAGCAATTGTTACTCTATACTTTCAATAAAGTTCTTCTTGTACCTGTAGATTAGTTCAGTGACCATTTTTTCAAAATGTTAGCATTTGAGGCTCCACTTTAATTTTTTGCCAAGGTTGACCATAATCTATGATTGGTATGTGATATTCAATTTCACTTGAAGCACAGAATTTATCATTCTTGGAACCAGTAGTACAGCTGTTTCTCCAAAGTTTCCCAGGAGCAGTTTTTAAACACAACAATGCCAGGCCACATGTTGCTGGTGTTACTGTAAGCAGTTGGTGTGGCCTAAATGTGCTACCATGGCCTGCAATGTTTCTGGACTTGTCTCCCATCAAACTCATCTTGGTCATCTTAGGTCGACAATTGGAAAGGGAGCTGACAGCAGCAGATCTTGATGATTTGTGTGCTCAGGTGCTCATGGCTGAATCTTCTGCAGATAACCATTAAAAATCTCATTTGTAGCAGGCCAAGGTGTATAAGTGTGTGTATTTATGTGCGTGGCACTTACATTTGACATTAAATAAAATGTGCACTTTAATAAATTAAAGAAACAGTCACTTCTGATAAAGATGCTTATAGCTGATCATAAGTGTAGGGCAACATGGCGACGTTGGCTGTGGCAGCCATCCCTGGACCGAAGATTGCTTGGTGCTGCTGCTATACCAAGGCGCTATAGAAGTGAGTGGAGATGCATTTTGACATCTACACTACCACGACAAGCAAAGCACAAAAAGATCAGACTTGATTGGATTTTTTGAGAATTGCCTGTCAAGGTCATGGTAGTTTAGATGTCACAATGCTACCCCATTCACTTCATTAAAACCACATTACAGCTTCAATAACGAGTGAACTTTAGAGGATGAGGCCAAAGTCGTTGTTTAGTCCTAGCCTAAATGTCAACAGTAATGTTCAATGTTTTAGTACAAGAAGAGGCTTGTTCATAATAGTTTATATCAACCGACTAGATGCAAACTGAGCAATATAGAAAATAAGATCAGGTAAAAGTTAAATAATTAGTTTAAAAAGAATATAATGACATGTTTGGAAATTTAGAGAGAAGGACAACAGATTATTTTTCAGTAATGAAGTGTAAAACCTGCTGGAGAGAACAATGCATGTTTCTATGAATCGCAACAGAAGGAGGCTTTTTAATTGATTGCTATAATAGGCTGAAAATAAAGCCCAAGAGAGACAGTGTATTTGAATGCATTTCAAGCAAGCCTGGACTCTGCATTGCAGTGTATAAAACCTAGTACTCTAGTTTTGATACTTTACATTAATATAAAATGAGGGATTTTATGATGCAACTGGGTTTTATAGTGGGCCTTTTATCAGTCCCAGCTGTTTAGAATTCGAGAAGGCAGTGAGCAATACACCACAAAGCTATTGATTTCCTTTTCCATTCAATTGCAGCACATATGTTTTTTCATTAAACCATTTGCTCTAAAGGATATTAAATCCCACACAGGCAAATAGGCAACAAGCAGAAAGGTTATTTGTTAAGGTTTATGTAGATTCAGCATGCTTATTGAAGTTGAAAATCATAACTACTATTTTTGCTTGGTAAATTACTTTGGACTTTGCAAATATGATTCTTGGACCAGTAAAATCAGTTATTTTAGTTATACATGTGGGACTGATTTTTCAAGTAATTTGTTTAGAAACATTTCGTGAATAGGCAATGAAACAAAAAGAAAGCTCTATATTTATCTATTAATATGTTGTGTCTAATTGGTCACAGCGAAAGTGGACTTGGACTTTATCTTTATGCCAAGTTCCTTATAAGCCAGGTTAATACATCTGTGAAACATAGGCCGTGTTAGGACCATAACTACATAGCAAAAATAATTACAATAATCTTGAACAAAAACGTGTTGGGGACTGGTAAAGGAGGAGAGAGGACCCTGCCTGCGAGGGCTCACAGTCTACAAGGGATGGGTGAGAATACAGTAGGTGAGGGTAGAGCTGGTCGTGCAGTGCTATGGTGGAGCGAGGTTTATAATAATAATCTTTTAATTTATATAGCGCCAACATATTCCGCAGCGCTTTACATTTCAGACAATTTAAAGACATTATTGGCACTTTCCCCATTGGGGCTCACAATCTACATTCCTTATCAGTTTGTCTTTGGAGTGTGAGAGGAAACTGGAGAACCTGGAGGAAACCCATGCAAACACAGGGAGAACATACAAACTCCTTGTAGATGTTGTCCTTGAAGGTATTTGAACCCAGCGCCCCAGTGTTGCAAGGCTGTAGTGCTAACCACTGAGACACAGCTGAAAGGAGTTTGTACATTCTCCCTGTGTTTTCAGGGGTTTCTCCGGTTTCCTTCTCAGTAAAAAAAAAAGCGGTCATAGAGTGTTCGAGAACCTTCACACAAACTTTTCTTAGCTCGGCCTGCTTCTCGATGACAGTTGTATTTCACCACAGCTATATTCTTTAGCTCCATGAAATGACTGGCATAGAAGGAAAACCGTATCTACTCTGGCTGTTATTTCTCCCAGGAGTCTTGTAATACAGCTTGTTGCATAAGCAATAGCGGCCCGTCCAACATCAGCTCACACTTTTCGGTGATATTTCTTTACGCCTTGAATTTTCCTTTTTTTGTGAGTGGATGTGTAATCTACTTGAGAAAAACCTAGTTTATTCATGGTAGTGAGTAGCTCTTTTCAATACTTAGAGGCTGACATCTATTGAAGTATTAAAATTATCAAGTATGACCCACATTTGATGTTCAAGCGTTACTTTGGACAGTTCAGTAAATTCCTTTTTAAAATGGTGATCCATCACCGAGGGGGTGGTACATAACATTTTTATGACTTTGTCTGTTGAAATTTGTGCACAAATTGCTGATACACTGATATTTTGGTGAGTAAACCAGGAGTTCACTGGGATGCACAGTTGGCATTCTCTCCATTACTTTTTCTTTAGCAGCAAAATTAGGACAGAGGGGTATTTAGTGTGTGATGAATGAAAAACATGACCCTATTAAGGTATGGTTACTGCAATATACTGTATCACAGATAAATTAATTCAAAATCACACTAACTATTCAGGTACCCCTATCATTTAAATCTTTGGATTATTATTCACAGACTGAGACTACACCTCACAATTTCAATGCGTTTTGAAAAAGCACTTGCATAAGCACGTCCAATCCACAATAAAAAAGCAGCCATAGAGTGCCCGGGAACCTTCACACAGACTTTTCTAACCCAGGGCTGCTTCTCAGCAGGGTTGGACAGTGTCACCAGAGAACAGGAGAATCGTTCGGTGGGCCCTGGCTTCTCCTTCAGGAGAGTTCATAATGCAAACCTTGCAGGTCGTGATGATGATAGAGGCCACCATCTCCTTAGCTTGCTGCTGGTACTTTTATGTGGGAATGAGCTTGGCTCCAACCAGCCTGGAATATTTCCAGTGAATTAAAACATGCCATGGTTTGGTATTGGCACCCAGCACCAGAAGCAAAGCCATCCAGAATTTCCTTCTCAGGAATTTTATTTGGTAGACTGAGTGGCTGCCCTAATTGTAGTCTCTCACAAAGGAGCTTAAGACACTGAGTGGCAGTAGGTGTAATATTCTCCAGCATGACCTGTTTGTTAGATATCAGAGGGAGAACAGAATTTGGCTTTGCCAAGCTGCCAGATTGCATCTTTTTAAGTCTTACAGATGGCTGGAGCCTGTCCGCTGTAAAAAAAGCAGCAATAGAGTGTCCGGAAACCTTCATACAGACTTTTCTTAGCCATGGCTGCTTCTCGGTGAGAGTAGTATTTCACGACAGCCATATTCTTTAGGTAAGATGAAAGGACTCGCATAGATAGAAACCATGTCTACTCCGGCTGTCATTTCTCCGCCACCAGGTTCCGGCAATTGTCACACATGACCAGGCCTGGCTGTATGTTCAGCTGTGAGAGCCAAAGATCTGCCTGCTGTGTTACAGCTTTTAACAACTCTGCAGCGGTGTGCAGTTTGTCACCTAAGCATAAACATATTATCTTCAGCACAGCCTGTTGCCGCATTGCCGAGGCAGTACTGCAGTGCTTCCAGCTTGTGACTAATGTGGTCATTTTGGAGATGGAGGCCGAACTGGAGGAGGAGGGGCAGGAGCTATATAATTTGATTACATTGAGGTTACATTGGCGAGTCTGGGATTTATACTAAAGATCCTACTGTGCTTTTTTTTTTTTACGTCTCTTCAAATGTTTATTGAAGTTCATCCTAATTTTTGACAGCACTTGAAATTCCTGCATATACGCAATAACAGTATAGGAGACCCACTCTTAAATAATGGGAAGGACAATTCAAATAGATTCTATGTTGTAGAATACTAACTATCTTATCTGAAATTCAATTACGGTGAGGTATAGCAGTATGTATTGCCTTATACTGCGTGCTGCTGGTTCTGCAGAAAAAAAATACAGATCTATTCTATTCCCTATTGATACTGCTGTTAGATGCACTTACAATAGGGACAGGTGCTGGTATGTGTTATCATCAGCTCGAGATGAGTGTTCATTATTTGGTATGGCTGTGATGGGCGTGAAAGTGCCTACAGACTAAAAGCATGTTTATTGGCTGTACTGCAGCCTTTCAACACGCTTTATTATTAAGCATCCAAACTTTGAACAGTAACATAGACTTCCTGGAGAAGTCCATGTTCGGAGTTCTTTACAGTTCGCTCATCCCTACTCATGACATATAGGGTTAGAAATAGCAGTGTCATGTACATGCAATCGTGACATTTTTAAGAAGAAAATATTACAAATAAAGTAACTATGTGATGGATAAAACAAGATAATTTCCACAGAAAAGAATTGGCAGATGGCCAGGAATTTTAAAGAGAGCTTTTTTCCATGAAAATCTCAGTGTAGCATTACAATCAGAGGAAATTGCAAGCAACAATAAACCAAATACAGAAAAAAAAGACATAGGAATTTTTTTAAAGATGAATTCTTATAGACACTAAGGAGAAAAAGCCAGAGAAAAATTACATTTAGACATTCTGTTCAGCCTTCTGTTTTACAATGACCATAAAATATTGTCAGAATGGACCGATTAAAAAGTCACACTAGATCCCTGCATTTTTGATCAATATTTTTGCTATACTCATGTCTGACCATAGTGTGGGAAGCGTAGAGCACCCTGATTTATGACCAAGGTCAGGCATGGCAATCCAAGTATGGCAGTCCAATTAGAATAGCATCGGATTTGTCACCTAGGTGTAAAATACTTCTGCACCCCAGAGTGAAACCTTCGCTTCATAAGTAAATTAAATGTAATAAATATCAAGCAACAGTTGGTAAGCAAGTCAGCCATCTGTGAAAGGGGAATCAATGAACTGAAAAAGCTTTCAAGACATTTCTGAGATAAATGCCATTTTAAAATAAACACTGCCCTGTTTGATTTTTAAAAAGCCAGCCTACAGAGCAGTCTTATACTGCAGGATTTGTAGCAGTTGGTTTACAGAAATAATAGACTTTTTCATTGTTTTTTAAATGTAAATTTGTTGGATTATTAAAATATTAAAATATTCATATGTAGGATGAATGAAAAGCTGATAAAGAATATTGTGCACATCTGAAGAAAGAACGGCGATAGATGAGGGCCTTTTGTATCTTAAAGGGAATTTCTCAGGATTATCCACACTCCTAAACCATATACAGATCCTGTGATTTATTTCAGTTCTTCAACACAAAAAGTGAAACTAATATAATAATTGTAGCATCGGTGTCTCTGCCCTATGACATTCAGAGACGCCGCCCCCCTTACCGCCGCGCTCCTGTCTTCCGTCTCTCCTGCTGCTGCTGCCGATGCGCGCAGCTTCCCGGGCACTGTGGTTAGGGCGTGCGCGTGCTCCCTCTTAAAGGGGCCGCACGCGCCGTCCTAAGAGTCCCCGGCAAATTGCTGGAGGACTTCTCATATAAAAGGCACCTCCTCCAAAATGGCGGTGCCCGTGCGAGGTTGTTGCTCTGTGTACTAACTCTGTTTAAGACCTCAGGTCCCGCTGCTAGCCTGACTACCAGTCTAGTCCGCCAGCCTGACTACCAGACCAGTCCGCCAGCCTGACTACCAGTCCAGTCCGCCAGCCTGACTACCCGTCCAGTCCGCCAGCCTTACTACCAGTCCAGTCCGCCAGCCTGACTACCAGTCCAGTCCAACTGTCTGCTTACGGTCCAAACCCGCCAGTCTGTCTATGGGCCAGGCTTGCCTGCCTACCCGGAGAATGTACCAGTTACCTGCCATGCCTACCAGCCAGCCTACCTGGAGGCTCCTGCCAGTTACCCTTGGTGTCTTCCATTCCGTCTACCCGGATCACCCGTCAGCCTGCCGTGCTCATCTGCTGTACCGGTCAGTCCCTGCCTTCTGACCCGTGGGAGTCACCTGCTCTCATTCAAGGACTGGTCCAGAGTAGGGTCATGTTTTTCATTCATCACACACTAAATTTCCTATGTCCTAATTTTGCTACTACACTGTGTTCCAAATTATTATGCAAATAATATTTTCTCAGATTTTCCCAAATTACCTATATGAATTGCAGTCATTGTAATTTTCCAGTCAAATAACTATTAGAGTACAATTGAAAGGTTTTTGTACAAACTGCCTATGATAACAGTATATTTTTAAAAAAATAAAAAACTCAAACTGCACTCAAAATGCATGATCCAAATTATTATGCACAGCAGAGTTTTCAACCTTTTCATTTTAATAAAGAACAAAAAAATGGTAATTTTTGAAATTATAAGCATTAGCAGGTTATTACAAACAGAAATCAAACAGTTCTCAACTCAAAACTTTATTCTAGCTGATGTTACATTTGCACATAGGACCCCTTGTTCGAAAGGAGCTTCGGAACTCTCTCATCCATTGAATTTGTCAGGTTTTGGATGGTTTCTGCTTTAATTGTTTTGCATGAGGACAGAATACCCTCCCAGAGCTGTTGCTTAGATGTGAACTGCCTCCCGATATCATAGATACTCCTTTTGATGATGCTCCAGAGGTTCTCAATGGGGTTGAGGTCAGGGGAGCATTTGTGCCACACCATAAGTTTGTCCCCTTTTATGTCCATAGCAGCCAGAGATGCAGATGTGTTATGTGCAGCATGAGACGGAGCATTGTGGCCAGGAACGGTACATCTCCCTGACGGCACACTGGGTAAACATAGTGGAAGCTGAGTCCCAGTTGGACCTTGGGACGGAACACATCCTTCCCACACCGAGGATTGCGGGCCCTATGTCAGTCACAGTTGACCCTACAGTGTAGAGCTCCTGTGCATCATCCTCCTCCTCCTCATGCTCAGCCTCCATCTCAGATATCACCACATCAGTTACAAGCTGGAAGCACTGCAGTACTGCCTCCGCCAAGCAGTAACAGGCTGTGCTGAAACTCATAAGCTTAGGTAATAAACATCACACTGCTTGTGAGTTGTAGACAACTGTGAAAGAGCAGGCAGATCTGTGGCTGAGACTGCTGAACCTACATCCAGGCATGGTCGTGTGTGACAATGGCTGTAACCTGTTGGCGGCTCTGAGGCGAGGCGAGATCACACATGTACCATGCCTGGCTCATGTGCTTAACCTCATGGTTCAGCGGTTTCTTAAATCGTACCCTGAGTTGCCAGATCTGCTCGTGAAAGTACGCCGCCTGTCAGCTCATTTTCGCAAGTTGGCTACAGCTTCCGCCGCCCTTGCTGTGTTGCAGCAGCGTTTGCAGCTTCCGGCACACCGACTGGTGTCTGATGTCCCCACACGTTGGAACTCTACCCTCCACATGTTGCTAAGGATTTATGAAGAGAAGAGAGCAGTTGTGGAGTACCAGCTGCAACAAGGCCGTCGATATTCAGGTCAGACTCCACACATAAGACCTCAGGAGTGGACCTGGATGTCTGACATATGTACCATCCTGACAAACTTTGAGGAGGCCACCAAGTTGGTGAGTGGCGATGACGCCATCATTATTGTCAGCATCCCACTTTTCTGTCTTTTGCAACACTCTCTGTAGAGAATTAAAGAGGAGCCATTGTAGCCAGAGTATGATGAGATGGATCAAGAAGCCATAGCGGGCGATTACACACAGCCCAGCCTCATCTCATCCCAACGTGCATTGGGGGACAATGAGGGAGAGGAGGAGGAGGAGGAGGAAGAACAGGAGCTGGTATCATGCGCTGTAGACGGTAGTACCTCTACAACTTTCATACCGTCGGTTCAGCGTGGGTGGCCTGAGGACAGGGGGGAGGAGGAGGAGGAGGAGGAGAGCATGGTCAGTCGTCATCTTGGTGAGGACACGGAAATCTTGCCCGTTACCAGTCTGGCACACATGGCTGACTTTATGTTACGCTGACTTAACCGTGACCCTCTCGTTGTCAAAATGTTGGGTGACAGTCATTACTAGTTGGTGACACTTGTAGACCCCCGCTACAAGGTGAACTTTCACTCTCTTATTCCTGAGGTGGAGAGGTCTACAAAAATGGGGCAGTACCAGAAGGCCCTTGCTGCAGAACTGTTAAAAAAATTCACATCTGAACACGCCAGCGGCAGAGGTCACAGTTCGTTGCCCAACCAAGGCGTACATGCGAGAGAGATGCAACTCCAATCCAGCAGAGGCAGGGGAACACTGTCAACATTCTGGGACAGTTTTCTCAGACCCTCCCTTCGGACAGACCCTGAGGCGTGGGGTACTCTCAAAAGGAGTGGAATGTTTCAAAAGATGGTGAGGGAGTACCTTGCCGACCATACCTGCATCCTCCGTGATTCCTCTGTGCCTTTTAATTATTGGGTATCCAAGCTGGACACTTGGAATGAACTCGCTCTGTACGCCTTGGAGGTCCTGGCCTGCCCTGCCGCTAGCGAATTATCGGAGCGTGTTTTTAGTGCCACTTGGGGAATTATAACTGATAAGCGCACTCGCCTGTCAACTGACAATGCTGACAAGCTGACCCTTATCAAAATAAACAAGGGCTGGATTTGGCCAGACTTCTCATCACCACCAAATGACAGCGGAGTAACTTAAAGTCAAATCCACATGTGTCATTTCGGGAGGTGTATTCACATGCACCGCTTCACACCCACACATGGGTATACACTTCCTCATTTCGGCTGTTTTATGTTCTTCTGCTTTTCCTCTGCCTCCACCACCACTATACCACCAGGTTGACCGTGGTCCGTGTTGCCATTATTGAAAGGTCCTCCATTCTGATTTTTGTCAACTCTTGCTTGGAAGGCATAAGCAAAGACTGTGGGAGATCCACTCCCCAATAATGGGAATAATATTGTTAAGATGCTGTATTGTATGGCTCTTCCAAGGGGCATCTAAAGCATCTTGTTATACCACTCTGACCTCCACGTCTCTTGTAAGGGGCATTAAAAGCGTCTTGTTATACCACTCTGACCTCCACGTCTCTTCTGAGGGGCATTAAAAGCATCTTTTTATACCACTCTGACCTCCACGTCTCTTGTAAGGGGCATTAAAACCATCTTGTTATGCCACTCTGACCTCCACGTCTCTTCTGAGGGGCATTAAAACGTCTTGTTATACCACTCTGACCTCCACGTCTCTTCTGAGGGGCATTAAAAGTGTCTTGTTATACCACTCTGACCTCCACGTCTCTTATAAGGGGCAATAAAAGGGTCTTGTTATACCACTATGACCTCCACGTCTCTTCTGAGGGGCATTAAAAGCGTCTTGTTATACCACTCTAACCTCCACGTCTCTTGTAATGGGCTTTAAAAGCGTCTTGTTATACCACTCTGACCTCCACGTTTCTTGTAAGGGGCATAAAAACCATCTTGTTATACCACTCTGACCCCACGTCTCTTCTGAAGGGCCTTAAAAGCATCTTATTATACCACTCTGACCTCCACGTCTCTTCTGAGGGGCATTAAAAGCGTTTTGTTATACCACTCTGACCTCCACGTCTCTTGTAAGGGGCATTAAAACCATCTTGTTATACCACTCTGACCTCCACGTCTCTTCTGAGGGGCATTAAAAGCGTCTTGTTAAGCTACTGGGACCTCCACGACTCTTCAAACAGGCATTGCATTTCCTCATAATTTTTGGAAGCTTTTGCTTGGAAGGCATAAGAAAATACTATGGGAGACCCACTCGCCAATAATGAGACTAATGTTTGTAATATGCTGCACTGCATGGTTCTTGTAAGAGGCATTGCAATTTGCTCTGTCCTAATTTTGGAAGCTTTTGCTTGGAAGGCATAAGCAAATACTATGTGAGACCCTCTCCCCAAAAATGGGACTTATGTTTGTAATATGCTGTACTGCATGGCTCTTGTAAGGGGCATTGCAAGTTGCTCCGTCCTAATTTTTGGAAGCTTTTGCTTGGAAGGCATAAGCAAATACTATGGGATACCCACTCCCCAATAATGGGACTAATGTTTGTAATATGCTGTACTGCATGGCTCTTGCAAGAAGCACTGCAATTTGCTCCGTCCTAATTTTTGGAAGCTTTTGCTTGGAAGGCATAAGCAAATACTATGTGAGACCCACTCCCCAATAATGGGACTTATGTTTGAATATGCTGTACTGCATGGCTCTTGTAAGGGGCATTGCAAGTTGCTCCGTCCTAATTTTTGGAAGCTTTTGCTTGGAGGGCATAAGCAAATACTATAGGAGACCCACTCCCCAATAATGGGAAAAATGTTTTTAAGATGCTGTACTCTATGGCTCTTGTAACGGGCATTAAAATCGCCTTGTTAAGCTACTGTGACCTCCACGTCTCTTCCAAGGGGCATTAAAACCATCTTGTTAAGCTACTGTGACCTCCATGTCTCTTCCACGGGGCATTGATATTGTCTTTTGATTCCACTGCGACCTCCACCACTCTTCAAAGGGGCATTAAAACCATCTTGTTTAGCTACTGTGACCTCCACGTCTCTTCAAAGGGGCATTTAAAGCGTCTTCTTAAGCCACTCTGAACTCCACAGCTCTTCCAAGGGGCATTGAAATGTTATTTTTAATTACCTTACCTCTAATCTCCACGATTTTTCCAACGGGCATTGCATTTCCTCCTAATTTTAGTCAGCTTTTGCTTTTCAATGAAACGGTGAAAACTAAGGGAGACACACTACCCAATAACGGGTAGAAGGTTTTTAGTACGCTGTAATCCACGTCTGTTTCAAGGGGCATTGTAGTTCCTCATAATTTTTGGAAAGCCTTCCATTCACTGCTTAGGCCAACAGTGCACAGGAAAAAAAATGGAAAAAAAGGTTTAGTTAAGGCCCTCTGACCTCCATGTCTTTTCCAAGGGGCAATAGAGTGCCTCAAAATTTTTGGTAGGCATTGCACTCACTGTATGCCCTATAACTGTGTAGCCGAACCGCTACACCTTGGCACAAACAACTCCCCTGATGGAGACGCAAGGGCCCACCGGAGGAGTCTGGTTCTCTGCTGGGCACGTCCAATGCTGCCCTAAAGTAGGCCAGGCTAAGAAAAGTCTGTGTGGATGTTCCGCGGAGAAATCGGGGTGGCTGGGGACCGTTTATGGACACCCGGCCGCCCCCCAGCGGCTGCGGACCGTGTGTGGACACCCGGCCGCGGGGTGGCTAGGGACCGAGTGTGGACTCCCGGCCGCCCCCTGGCGACTGGGGACCGTGTGTGGACACCCGGCAGCGGGGCAGCAGGGGACCGAGTGTGGACACCCGGCCGCCCCCTGGTGGCTAGGGACCGAGCGTGGACACCCGGCCGCCGGGCGGCTGGGGACTGAGTATGGATACCTCGCTGCCGAAGCAGCCATGAGGTGGTGGCCAGCTTTGGCCTCCTCAAAACTAAAAGGCCCCATTTCAAGTGCAAGCTAGCAGTATGGTATTGCAGCCTGGGGATGGGTGGGTGGTTGGCTGCATATTTGCGCTTGCATTGCTAGGAATGGGGGAGGTACAATTGAACATTGCCCTGGGACAAGGACTTGCACGGGGATAGCATCTTCTGATGCGGCAAGGATCACTTCTGATGGGCACACTTTTAGGCAGTGACCTGGGAGTCAGAGATGCTTCCAGGGGTCTTCCCCATGCTGTCCCCATGTCTTTTTTGCACTGTATGCATGTGTCACACAGCACATGGCCAGATAAGGTTGTAAAATGTTAAAATGACATTTCCTGGTTAATGCATTTGTCACAGTTGAAAGCAATACAAAAGTGCAAAAACGCATAAAAAATGCTACTTGTGAACATAGCCAAAGGTGTGGAGGAGTATTTTTGCTTTTGGTTATTTATTTTACCTTATACACAAGTCTTTACCCTGGAAAAGAAATTCCTTAACATATTTCACAGCAAAAAAGTTTCACTTTCGTTTTTGAACATTTTATTATGAGCCTGTAAAAGTGGCTTAATACCTCTGAACACGTTGTTGACAACAGTGACCTGGGGTCAGAAATGCTTCCTGGGGCGATCCCCATGCTGTCCCCATGTCATTTGAGCACTGTTACTATCGTTTTGGGCACTTTTTAGGCTTTCTACAGACTGCCGGGGGTGCCGCCGCAAAAATGCTCGGGTCTCCCATAGACTAACATTGGGCTCGTTGCTCGGGTCGAGCACCCGAGTATCACGGCGAGCTCTGGCCGAGCTTCGAACACCCGAGCATTTTAGTGCTCGCTCAACACTAATCACCATTTCAAAAAGGAATTTACAGAACTGTCCAAAGTAACACTTGAACATCAAATGTGCGTCATACTTGATCATTTTAATACTTCAATAAATGACAGCGTCTAAATTTGGAAAAGTGATACTCACTACCATGAATAAACTAGGTTTTTCTCAAATAGTCCACACATCCACTCGCAAAAAAAGGTCATACTCTGGATTTGAAAGGGCTGGAGATCTTAAATGTTATGTTGTGCGATCTAACCATTACGCTATCGATTTTTCATTCAACTGTCCAGCTGTCAAGTATCAAAACAAAGAACTCATAAAACAGAGTTCTTAAGACATTATCACCCACGATATTAGGAATAACCCTAGTTTCAAGTGACATACAGACACCTTTTCAAACAATATATAATGCAGCAATACAACAAATCTTTGTCGTCTGCTTTTGATGTCCTTGATCCTTGGTGCAAAAAAAAATTCACCACTCTATCGAGGAGTTTGAAATACAGGGGAAAAAGCTTGAATGTAAATGGCGAAAACACGAGTCCCCGGCTGTTAAACGTGAAATGGAACCATCAATTTACCATAAATAAGAAAAAAAGATAGCAAATGTAAGCAACAAGCCAGCACAGCTGTTCTGCACAGTAAATGAACTCTGCGACCCTGATTGCCTACTATTCCAACTTCATAACAATTTTGTGAAAGATTTGCCCACTACTTCATGGACAAAGTTTCTACAATCCAGTTTGACATCTAAAACACATCAAAAACTATATCAATTGAATACTAAAACCTCAAGCCGATGGTCAAAATTTGATATTCTAGTTGATCTACATATCACAACAATCTCACAGTGTCTCCAAGGAACACCATGTGATCTGGACTCAAGCCTGACATCACTACTTCTGGAGTGTCTTTACCTGCTTGTTCCAAGAATATATTTAACTGTTCTACACAATGTGTGATCTTTCCTGATCTACTAAAAAACCAAGTCATTAAGCCTCTCTTAAAGAAGTCCTCCATTGGCCAGATGCTATGAGTAGTGTGACAAAGTCACTGACAGAGTGTCGGAGGGGAGATATGTTTCACTGAGGATACCAGTTCATCCACCTGATATTAATAGGGCGGGACTTCAGCCTGTTCTGGGACTTCTGGCAGAAAGCAGGTGTACCATGTGTCTCAAACAGGAGCCGGTTACACCATGATGCATCATCGTCGCAGCCAGAGGCAGATGAGTTCCACCTGTGTGTCCTTGCTGGTGATGAGGACGAGATGGTGACCCCGGAGGTCGAGGGTCCGGAATTGGGGGTGTCTGGGGGGAACTTTGGTAGTAAGCAAATGCAGGATCTTACCTTGAAGTATGCCATTGATAATGTATCTGTAATCAATGGGGCTGCTTAAAAGCCAGGGGTTGACACCAGGTTCCCATATTTTACACTCAATGGGGAACTTCTTTATCGGGTCACTAAGCCAAAAGGGGATGTGATAGTGCAAATTGGTGGTGTCGGGTCCCTATAGGCATAGGGTACTAGACCTGGCCCATTCTCATATCTTGCGTGGGTATCTAGGGGTGGACAAAACTCGGGAGCGGATCCTGCAGAGATTTTACTGGCCTGGATGTCACCGTGAAATTGGGAATTACTGCCGGTCCTGCCCCACCTGTCAGCTAACGGCTCCCGTATCCCATTTGCGCAGCCCCCTAGTACCATTACCTGTTAAGGAGGTTGCATTTCACCGGATTGCCATGGACCTTGTTGGGCTCCTGGTCAAGTCCACCAGGGGGGCACAAATACATCCTGGTAGTATTAGGCTATGCTACCCAGTATCCGGAGGCTGTACCATTGAGAAACTCCTCCGCCAGAAGTATCACCAGGGAGCTGGTGCATATTTTCTCTCGGACGAGCCTGTCAAAGGAGATCCTGACTTACCAAGGAACTCCTTTTATGTCAAAGGTGATGAGGGGAGTTGTGTAAGGCTCTCCAGATTACACAACTCTGGATGTCTATATACCATCGGCAGACGGACGGCCTTGTGGAGAGATTCAACAAGACCTTGAAGTCAATGTTGAAGAAGGTCGTAGAGAAGGATGGACAAGAATGGAATTGGCTGTTGCTAGTGATGAGCGAGTATTGTAATATTCGTAATCGCTCTACCCGTAACGAGTACTTTGTAATAATTACGTATTCGTTCCGAATAGCTAGTACAATGTAAGTCAATGGGAAATGCGAGTAATTTTCTGCTGGACCCAAAAAAGGTGTCTGGTGACCTGAAGAAAAGGCTGAAATGGATGGGAAAGTGATGAAACAGAATGGGAAGAGCCTGGAGAATATGCCTGCATGCATTTCTGACTCACATATGGTTTCTGGGAATAAGTTTGTCGCAGTATTACGCCACTTTTACGGACACACAAGAACAACTACCAAACCTAACCTAAATTGCATTTAACAGGCCAAAAAGGTTAAGAAACAATTTTTTCTGCATAATCACTTGTTTTTTTAGGCTAAATAAACCAGAGAAATCAAAAAAATATCCCTTTTAGCTTTTGTCCCTCTGTCATATATCATGTTTAGTTCGCTATTCCCCAGCACTTTACAAGCACAGATAGAATGTACCAATAGGTATGTTGATCTTTGACCTGAGAGGCCTCAGGTGGCTCTGTAACATGCATTTTGGAGGGACAGCTGTTACTTACACATTTGGGCGGTTCCTCCATTATTCACACTCAAATAGTGGAATACATATTCCACAGCAGTTTACAATGTGCCCATTGTAGCTTTGTGCTTGACCCTCCTCCTCCTCCACTACCATGTGATACTGTGGCCCTAAATTCAAATGTTCAGTGGGCCTGCAGTAGGCAGGAAAGCTGAGTTTTGTGAGAGCCCTCATGTGGCCCTGTAATATACATTTTGAATTGCCCTCCTCTAGAAATTTTGCAGGTGCCTCTTGTGTACATTTGAGAGTGCCCTCACTTATTCATATTGTAGGGCCCTCACTCTATTATTTAACTCATTTAAGGGCAGAGACTAAAGAGAAAAAAGCCAAGAGACATGGAGTACTAGAAGGAAGCAGTGAGTGCAGATTGCGATCCCCAAGTTTGGCTTAACGCTGTCAACTGGAAAAATAAAGCTGTACTAGTTAACTGGATAACAAGCTCAAATATATCACTTGTGCAAGTCAATGGACAAAGGATATACGGTGCTCCCCCTCCAGGATGGGTTGGAGAAGCTTCTCAAAATGGCTCAGAGATTTTGATTGTCAATATTTCCCAGATTATCTAGGAAGAGAAGACTTCTTGATACTGTACTACTTGTTCCAGTGCAGAATGAGCATCTTATTTCCAAAAATTACTCCTGGGGCTGTGTCATAGGTGCAGGAAGATTTCATGACAAGGGCCTCCCTTGACAAACATTATCTACGATGGAGTACTATAGTAGTTGTGGGCCTCAATTCACGTTTTCAGAGGGCCATCAGTCGGTCATCAACAGTCAGTGTAAATTTCTATTGAATATGTATTCCCCTATCTCAGTCACAATGTGGCACAAGCCAGGCATGTTTTTTTGCCTAATAGGGTGACTGACAGTACATTTCTATTGAATAGGTATCCCCTATCTCAGACACAATGTGGTAAACTTGTGACAAGGGCCTCCAATGAAAAATATTAGTTTGATAGGACCACTGTATATTCCAGGTTTGTCCACTGCACAATGTGCATACGGTTTGTAAAATTTAGCCCTATGGGCTGAGTCATGGTTGACGCAGGAAGCCACCATCCAAAGGGCCTCCAATCACAAATAGTAGTTAGTCTGGAGTAGAAATACTGTCCTGGTTTTTCCACTGCACAATGTGCATAGAGTTTGTAAAAATTAGCCCTACGGGCTGAGTCATGGTTGACTGATGAAGGAAGGAAATGGGTTTTTATGGGAAGGGGGTGATGTTAACAGCAGTAGCATGAAACTGCATTTTTGGTGAATTTAGGTTGGCTTGTTGTCATCTGGAGCGATTACAAACTGTGGAGATATCCAGTCCTTGTTGAATTTAATCAGAGTAAGTCTGTCTGCATTTTCCGTGGAGAGGTGTGTGCGCCTATCAGTGATGATTGCCCCAGCGGAACTGAAAACACGCTCTGACACCACATTAGCAGCCGGGCAGGCCAGCACCTCCAAGGCATATATGGAGATATCAGGCCAAGTGTTCAGCTTATACACCCAATAGTTAAAGGGAACTGAAGCGTCAGAAAGGACGCATTTATGGTCACTTAAGTACCCCTTGACCATGATCAGCAACTTATTCCTCCTTGGCATTGTTACTGGCATAGATAGCCATTGCTGTTGTGCCCAATTTTTGCACATTTTCCCCCCACCACTGTTGGAGCTGGTGTTTGTGTCTCTCCCCATTATCTCTGGTGTTGAATAGAGATTGTACCTCTGCCACCAGCATTGTCTGCGGGTGATGTTTTCAACAACTGATCTACAACAGCCCTCTTGAACGATTCCATTGAAAAACTCTTTGGTGACTCCAAATGGAGAGAAGGAAATTTCTCCTTGTACCGTGGATCGAGAAAGGTGGCCAACCAGTATAGGTTGTTGGATAAAACTGTGGGTTTTGCCACAGACACTTAGACATGAACTGTGCCATGTGGGCCAAGCTGCAAAAAGGCAAATATTCTGTGTCCCCAACAGTAGAAACAGTACCCATCCTGTCCTCATGCTGACTCGCCTCCTCCTCCTCCTCCTCCACCTCTTCTTATCCAGCCCATCCAGGCTGGACAGACATGAAGGTTGGGTTGGGTGTCCCCTCTGTAGCATTACGAGTCCCCTCGGTAGCACAAAAAAACAAGTCCTCTCCCTTCTCACCACCCAATGTTGCCTCAGAATATTGGCTGGGCTGGGTAGTATTACTCATTGGGAATCTGGCTCTATACCAACATGCTGGGCATTCAAAGCTTTCTCTTTAAGATTATGCATTGATTGTTTCAAGAGACACAGCAGCGGGATGGTTACACTGATAATAGCCTGATCCTGACCTCTCAAATGCCAGCGAACCACACCCAATCGACAGTTGTTATGTGTGGTGGCTGACTCTCAGTCTAACCGGCATGTTGAAGCTGGTATTCAACTACTGCCCTCTGCTGCTCACTAATCCTCGCCAACATATGATAGGTTGCGTTCCACCGCGTGGGCAAGTCGTAAATGAGTCGGTGACTTGGCAAATTCAAGCGCTTTTTCAGCACTGCAAGAGCAGCAAAAATGGTAGAGAAATGGCGGAAATGGGTGCTAATACTGCACACCTTCTCAAGTAGGTACGGCAAGTCTCGGTAAGTTTTCAGAAATTTCTGAACAACTAGTTCAGCACGTGAGTGTTATGTTCTGCTACCAGAGCTAAGGAAAGAGAGGAGATCTGTCTCTACGATAGAACTCAGCTTAATCCCTACGATGTAACAGGGAACCTGATCCTGCGATCAGACCTGCTAAAGTCCTAAGCTAGTCTGTACGGAGACCTATAGATGTGGGGAAGGAATCCCTACAAGTACTAAGGACTGGGAGGAATATGGGACACCTCCTAACAGAAATAGTAGCAGACAGACGAACAAACAAAATATATAGAACATAGAGGTCAGTAGACCAAGCAAACTAACAGAGCAAGACACAGAGCACAGGCTAGCTAGAAAGTAGATATACAATGAAGTCCAGCAAAGCCAGAAGGGCGGAGCAGGATTAAATAGGCCAACAAGGTCATGTGACCAGCAAAGGAAAAAAAAACAAAGAGCAAGGTTCTAACAGTACCCCCCCTTCTAAGAGGATCCTCCGGATCCCCTAGGACCAGGCTTATCAGGAAATCTCCTGTGAAACGCTCTGATAAGTCTGGACACGGAAACATCATCCGACCTGACCCAAGAGTTATCCTCGGGACCGAAACCTTTCCAGGCCACAAGATACTGCAAACTACCTCTATACCGTCTAGAGTTAAGGATGCGAGAAATTTCATATTCCCCGTCCTCCACCACCGGAGGAACAGAGGCAGAGGCGTCACAATCCGATACAACAGCTTTTTTCAACAGAGAGACATGAAATACCGGATTAATTCTCCAGGAGGTAGGAACCTCCAACCTAACAGCAGATTGGTTGACAACCTGAAGCACCTTAAAGGGCTCTACAAACTTGGGACCCAATTTCTTTGAAGGAATCCTCAACCGCAGATTCCTAGAGGACAACCAAACCATGTCACCAACAGCAAACAAAACCTCCTGTCGTTTCCTATCAAAGTAGTCTTTAGATTTTCTGTTGGCCTCCTGAAGATTACCACGCACATCCGTCCAAACTCTCTCCAAATCACCGGAAAAATTCTCCTCCTCAGGCACGGCAGATCCCAACTTGGAGAACGACCCAAACGACGGATGTCTCCCAGAACAACAAAAAAAAGGCGAACAACCAGCAGAAGAAGATGTATGATTGTTCAGAGCAAATTCAGCAAGTGGCAGAAACTCAGACCACCCCTCTTGATTGTCTGCCACAAAACAACGCAAGAACTGCTCAACATCCTGGTTTTTCCTTTCTGTCTGGCCATTAGATTCAGGATGATATCCGGACGAGAACGACAAATGAACTCCCAACCTATCACAAAAGGCACGCCAAAAACGAGCCACGAACTGAGGACCCCTATCAGAAACAATGTCAGTAGGAACGCCATGAAGTCTGACAATTTCCTTGACAAAGGCCTTAGCGAGAGTTTTAGCGCAGGGCAGTTTGACAAAAGGAACCAAGTGACACATCTTGCTAAAACGGTCCACGACCACCCAGATGACAGTAAAACCCTCAGAGGGGGGAAGGTCAGTTATAAAGTCCATAGCCAAATGTGTCCAAGGAGCACTGGGAACCTCCAAAGGACAAAGCAACCCCGCAGCAGGAGTATGTGAGGACTTAGATCTAGCACATATAGTACATTGACGCACCCACTTAATGACTTCCTTCTGCCATCCAGGCCACCAAAAACTGCGACCCACCAGTCTCTTGGTCTCAGAGATTCCGGGATGACCTGCCAACCGAGATTCGTGACACTCAACAAACAAATCTCTCCTAAAGGTCCCAGGCGCAAACAACCTCCCATGAGGAGTGTTAGAAGGGGCATTCTCCTGTGCTTTAAGAATCTCATTTTCCAAAACGGAGTCCAAAGCAGCTATCACAACACCTTCTTGTAAAATGTTCTCCTCTTTCTCAGCACCGACTATGGGAGAAAAACTGCGAGACAAGGCATCCGCCTTAACATTCTTAGTACCAGGGATGTAAGTAACGGAGAAATTAAACCGCGAGAAAAACAGTGCCCACCTAGCCTGACGGGCATTCAGGCGCTTGGCAGCATCAAGATATATCAGATTTTTATGATCCGTAAGAACCTGAACGGGAAATTCCGCACCTTCCAAGAAGTGGCGCCAGTGTTCAAATGCGAGTTTAATAGCCAATAATTCCCGATTACCAATATCGTAATTCAGTTCAGTCTCCGAAAATTTTTTTGAAAAAAAGGCACAGGGATGTAATCCATCCCCGTTATCCTGAGACAATACTGCGCCAACCCCCACAGAGGAAGCATCAACCTCGACCAAAAACGGCCTAGTAACATCAGGCTGCATAAGGATGGGAGCAGAGGTGAACCTCTCCTTGAGATACACAAAAGCTTCAATGGCCTCAGAAGACCACTGAACCGCATCAGCACCTTTCCTGGTGAGATCAGTCAGAGGTTTGACAATACTAGAAAATTTTTTTATGAATTTTCTATAGTAATTGGCGAAACCCAAAAACCTCTGTATCGATTTCAAACCAATAGGCCTAGGCCATTCCTGCACAGCCTGAACCTTAACCGGATCCATCTCAAAACCTTTGCTGGAGATAATGTAGCCCAAAAAACTAATTCTCTGTACAGCGAACTCACATTTCTCCAGCTTAGCAAAAAGCGAATTGTCCATTAATAACTGTAATACCTCACGCACGCTCCGCCAATGAGACTCCAGATCCGGCGAATAAATCAAAATGTCATCCAAATACACAACCACATTTTTACCGATGAAAGGTCTAAGGATGTCATTAATCAGATTCTGAAAAAATGCAGGAGCATTAGTAAGACCAAAAGGCATAACCAGATTCTCAAAATGACCCACAGGAGTGTTAAAAGCAGTCTTCCATTCGTCACCCTCCTTCATGCGCAACAGATTGTATGCCCCCTTAAGGTCAATTTTAGAGAACCACTTGGCCCCCATTAACTGGTTAAACAGATCAGGAATCAATGGCAGTGGTTAAGGATTGCGTACAGTAATTTTGTTAATCTCACGAAAATCCAGACAAGGACGTAAACCGCCGTCGTTTTTTTTTACAAAAAAAAATCCAACCGCCACAGGAGACTTAGAGGGCCTAATCTGACCGGCGGCCAAACTTGTCTGTATGTATTCCTCCAAAGCCTTCCTCTCAGGAATAGTAAGGTTAAATAAACGACTTTTAGGAAGAGTCGCTCCAGGGACAAATTCAATAGAACAATCATAGTCTCTATGGGGAGGCAAAACCTGCGATTCCTTCTCAGAAAAAACTCTCCAAAAATCCTGAATAGGAACAGGCAATTCTCCCCTATCCAAAGCTGCAATACGCCCATTACAACACTTGTCATAACATTTATGGCTCCAGGATTTAATTTCACTGGTAGACCAATCCAGTACAGGATTGTGAAATTTTAACCAGGGCAATCCCAATATTACTGGAGAGCAAGGTTCTAACAGTGAGCAACGCATGGCATGTGTCCCAGCTTGCCCACCTTTAAAGCCGCCACCAGGTTATGCCCATTATCGCAGATGACCAGATCGGGTTTGAGGTGCAGTGGGAGAGCCACTGATCGGTCTGTTGTTTTAAAGCTTACCACAGCTCTGCTGAAGTGTGTGCTTTCTGATCTAAACAGATCAGCTCCAGCAGATCGTGTTGTCACTTTGCCAATGCGCTGCTGCACAGGTCCCAGCTTGGCAGTGATGGGGAGGGTAACTCAGCAGAGGATGAGGAGGAGGAGGGGAGAGAGAAAGTGGAATATGAATAGGGGAAAACCCTGACAGAAGTTGGGCCCGCTATTCTTGGCATGGGTAGGTTGTGTGATGTTCCAGTTTGTATATTTGTCCCACCCTCCACCAGGTTCATCCAGTGTGTCATTACAGAAATGTATCGTCCTTGTCCACAACAACTTGTCCAGGTGTCTGTTGTTAGATGTACTTTCCCGGTTACGGCGTTGGTGAAAGCATGGTTCAGATTGTTTAACACGTGCTTGTGCAATGCAGAGAAGGCACACCGGGCAAAATAGTGGCGGATGGGAACACTGTATCGTGGGGCAGCCACAGCCAAGAGATCACAGAAAGACTGTGTTCCCACAAGCTTAAAAGGCAACATCTCCACAGCTAGCAATTTGTCAATGTGCGAGTTTAGTATTTGTGCCTGTGGGTGCATGGCTGTGCATTTACGCTTTCTTTCCAAGCTCTCAGGCATGGACAATTGGACGCTTCGCTGGAAGTGGATGTGGTTGATGTTTGTTGTGTGTGAGAAACAGCAGCTTGTGGGCAGGAGGTATGAATGCCTGCTTCCTGAACAGCAGATTCTGGAGGACATAGCCTAGACGACATGGCATTGGTTTGACCCGCAGATGCAGATTTGGTACCCTGGTGTTCCGCCCACCTACTGGGGTACTTGGCTGTCATATGGTTTTGCATACTGGTGGTGCTCAGGTTACCTTTGCCCTGGCTTCTGTTCAACTTGGCAACTTGGCAACGGCAGATGCTACAGACTACAATGTTTTTCTCTGAAGAACTTTCAGAAAAAAAATTCCACACAGCAGCTTTACGCCGCCTTGCCCTGACTTGGGAACAGTTGACCCAGTTCTCACTCTGGGCAAACCACGACCTCTTGGTGCCTGTGTTGGTGCTACATATCCATCTTCCTCTGTGTTGCTGTCATTGCTATGCATGCCAACGGTCCAGGACGGATCAATGGACTCATCATCGATCACCTCGTCTTCCATCTCATCCTCCTTCCCAGTTGACATTGTAGGCTGACTTGATGGCAAATGACGTTCCTCCAAGTGGCTTTCTTCTGGCATTAGGTCCTCAAATACCTGAGCATCAATGCACGCCACCTTCTGTCTCTCTTCAATGCTGCACGATGATAGGCCAGAGCCAACCAAAGGATACGTACAAAACAGATCCTCGGAGTAGCCAATCTTGGGGTCATATGTCTCCTGTGACTGATAATGGTGGGAGGAAGAAGAACCAGCTTCAGGATCGGATGGGCCAGCCATCTGTGTATTGACAGTAGACTGTGTGGTAGTGGAAGATTTGTTGCTGCTTGGCAAATGCGTAGAGGCCTTGTCTGCTATCCAAGACAGAATCTGCTCTCGCTGTTCTAATTTCACCACACTTATATGTTCCAGACCGTGAAATTTTTCCAGGAACATAGCGAATGCATCAAGCTTCTTCTGACCTGACACAGACTGAGCGCCTTCTCGCGCACCACTGACAACACTACGTCCACCTTCACGTCCCTTAACAACTGGCTTATTTGGCATTTTGGGTTTTGTTGACAGAATTTCAGATGTTGATGGCACAAGCCAAGCAAGCTGTCACAGCCAAAATAGTGGGTAAAATGGCCTGGTGCGTGCTTGGTAGCAGGCAGTAGGAAATGTATGGACTACTGCTTTGTGTAGGGCACTAAACGCCTTTTTAAGTGGACTAATGGGGACAGAAGACATGCTGTCACCCCAAAAACAGCAGGGAAAATGACCTGGTGCATGCTTGGTAGCAGGCAGTAAGAAATGTTTGGTCTACTGCTTTACGTAGGGTACTAAACGCCTTTTTAAGTGGACTAATGTGGACAGAAGGCAGGCTGTCACCCCAAAAACAGCAGAGAAAGTGGTCTGGCGAATGCTTGGTAGCAGGCAGTAGGAAAAGTATGGACTACTGCTTTGCGTAGGGCACTAAACGCCTTTTTAAGTGGACTAATGTGGACAGAAGGCAGGCTGAGAAAATGACCTGGTGCGTGCTTGGTAGCAGGCAGTAAGAAATGTTTGGGCTACTGCTTTGCGTAGGGCACTAAACGCCTTTTTAAGTTGACTAATGTGGACAGAAGGCAGGCTGTCACCCCAAAAACAGCGGGAAAAAGACCTGGTGCATGCTTGGTAGCAGGCAGTAGGAAATGTTTGGACCACTGCTTTACATAGTGCACTAAACGCTTTTTTAAGTGAACTAATCTGGACAGAAGGCAGGCTGTCACCCCAAAAACCGCAGGGAAAATGGCCTGGTGCGTGCTTCGTAGCAGGCAGTAGGAAATGTTTGGACTACTGCTTTGTTTAGTGCACTAAACACCTTTTTAAGTGGACTAATGTGGACAGAAGGCAGGCTGTCACCCCAAAACAGTGGGGGAAATGGGCTGGTGCGTACTTTGTTACAGGCAGTAGGAAATGTCTGGAATATAGCTTTGCGTAGTGCGCTAAATGCCTTTTTAAGTGGACTAATGTGAACAGAATGCTGGCTGTCACCCCAAAAACAGCTGGGAAAATAACCTGGTGTGTGCTTGGTAGCAGGCAGTAGGAAATTTTTGGACTACTGCTGGCGTAGGGCACTAAACGCCTTTTTAAGTGGACTAATGCGGACAGAAGACAGGCTGTCACCACAAAAACAGCAGGGAAAATTACCTGGTGCATGCTTGGTAGCAGGCAGTAAGAAATGTTTGCACTACTGCTTTGCGTAGGGCACTAAACGCCTTTTTAAGTTGACTAATGTGGACAGAAGGCAGGCTGTCACCCAAAAAACAGCGGGAAAAAGACCTGGTGCATGCTTGGTAGCAGGCAGTAGGAAATGTTTGGACTACTGCTTTGCATAGTGCACTAAACGCTTTTTTAAGTGGACTAATCTGGACAGAAGGCAGGCTGTCACCCCAAAAACCGCAGGGAAAATGGCCTGGTGCGTGCTTCGTAGCAGGCAGTAGGAAATGTTTGGACTACTGCTTTGTTTAGTGCACTAAACACCTTTTTAAGTGGACTTATGTGGACAGAAGGCAGGCTGTCACCCCAAAACAGTGGGGGAAATGGGCTGGTGCATACTTTGTTACAGGCAGTAGGAAATGTCTGGACTATAGCTTTGCGTAGTGCGCTAAATGCCTTTTTAAGTGGACTAATGTGAACAGAATGCTGGCTGTCACCCCAAAAACAGCTGGGAAAATAACCTGGTGTGTGCTTGGTAGCAGGCAGTAGGAAATTTTTGGACTACTGCTGGCGTAGGGCACTAAACGCCTTTTTAAGTGGAATAATGTGCACAGAATGCTGGCTGTCACCCCAAAAACAGCGGGGAAAATGGCCTGGTGCATGCTTGGTAGCAGGGAGTAGGAAATGTTTGGACTACTGCTTTGCGTAGGGCACTAAACGCCTTTTTAAGTGGACTAATGTGGACAGAAGACAGGCTGTCACCCAAAAACAGTGGGGGAAATGGGCTAGTGCGTACTTTGTTACAGGCAGTAGCAAATGTTTGGACTATTGCTTTGCGTAGTGCACTAAATGCCTTTTTAAGTAGACTAATGTGAACAGAATGCTGGCTGTCACCCCAAAAACAGCTGGGAAAATAACCTTGTGCGTGCTTGGTAGCAGGCAGTAGAAAATGTATGGACTACTGCTTTGCGTAGGGCACTAAACACCTTTTTAAGTGGACTAATGTGGACAGGAAGCAGGCTGTCATCCCAAAAACTGCGGGAAAAATGGGCTGGTGCGTGCTTGGTAACAGGCACTGCCAAATGTTTGAACTACTTCTTTGCATAGGGCACTAAACGCCTTTTTAAGTGGACTAATGTGGACAGAAGGCAGGCTGTCATCCCAAAAACTGCAGGAAAATTGGGCTGGTGCGTGCTTGGTAACAGGCACTGCCAAATGTTTGGACTACTGCTTTGTGTAGGGCACTAAACACCTTTTTAAGTGGACTAATGTGGACAGAAGGCAGGCTGTCACCCCAAAAGCAGCAGGGAAAATGGCCTGGTGTGTGCTTGCTAGCAGGCAGTAGGAAATGTTTGGGCTAATGCTTTGCATAGGGCATTAAACGCCTTTTTATGTGGACAAAGGTGGACAGAAGGTAGGCTGTCACCCCAAAAACAGCGGGAGAATGGCCTGGAGCGTGCTCGGTAGGATGCAGTCGGAAATGTTTGGACTATTGCTTGGCGTTGGGCACTAATTGCCTTTTTAAGTGGACTAATGTGGACAGCAGAACCCTGGCTCTGACCCCTAAAACAGCAGGGAAAACAGACTGGTGCTTTTTTAAAAAAAAGGCAGCACAAAATGCTGGAAAAATATTGATTTGCCTCTGACAAGAGCTGTTTTAAGTTGGACACTAGAAGAACACTTTAACCTCTCCTTCCCTAATACACAATCTCTCCCTCCCTATACCCTGACTTTGTTGTGTGTCATCAACTCTGAAAAGAGCTATTTTTGGTGATATTATGGAGCTAGTGAGCGGCTCCTTTAAACTGTCCCTGCTTAAGTATCTCTCCCTCCCTACTCTACACTGAAGTAGTGTACACTGCAGGTAACCCTTAAAAGAGCTTTTGTTTTATCAAGAGGCCTTAACACTCTCCCTAGCAGCTCAGTGATTTCTCCCTAAGCTTGTAGAATGCAGGCTTCGGACACAATGTGCACAAAATGGCGGAGACAGGTCTTAAATAGACCCTATGACGCTGGGTGGCAAGGTAATTACAGTAATGCCACAACCAAGATGTCTGTGGCATTACTGTGATTGGTTAAGAAGCCCAGCATGTTTAGTGGCAACAAAGGAGGAACCAAAACTGCAGGGCAGGACATCCGAATATAGCGAGGCGAGTACACAAATACTCGCAATATAACGAGTAACCCGTATACCGTGCTATCCTTGCGAATAGCAACGAATACACTCGCTCATCACTACTTATTGCCATACCTGCTTTTCTCCATCAGGGAAATTCCTCAAAGCTCTGTGGGGTTCTCACCGTTTGAGCAACTATACGGACGGCACCCTCGTGGACTACAGGACATAGCGAAGGAGACCTGGGAAGTAGAGATTACACCCCATCAGAGGGTAATCGAGCATGTGGTTCAGATGCAGGACCAGATGGTGATGCCATTTGTGAATGAGAGCCTTCTACATACACAAGAAGCCCAGGCAAGGGTCTACAATCAGCCCTCAAGGTTGAGACAATTAAGCCCTGGAGACTGGGTGTTAGTTTTAGTACCCACGGTCGAATGTAAATTTCTGGCCAAATGACAAGGGCCATACGAGGTGGTCAAGAAGCTGAGTGCAGTCAATTACAAAATCCACCAGCTAGGTAGAAGAAAGACGTACCAGATCCACCACATTAACTCGCTTAATCCGTGGCAGGACTGGGAACCGGTGGAACTTACGTGTCTGGGGGCCAAAGCTGAAGCCAGGGTCGAGAACGTCACAGTGGCAGAGACACTATTACTTCCCCAAAAACAACAGTGCCGAAAACTACTGCAGAGAAACCGAGACCTGATCTCAGAGTTGCCCGGATATACGCAAGTTGTCGAGCATGAGTTCTTGACAGATCCAGATGTACGGGTGAACCAGAGGCTGTATTGAATTCCCGAAGCCCTCCGCAAGGTAATCTCCAAGGAGGTGCAGAGACTGTCTAAGAGCGGCTGGTCCAACCCCATTGTTCTCGTACCCAAGCCGGATCAAGAATGGCTCTTCTGTAATGATTACAGAAAACTAAACAAAGTGTCCAAGTTTAACACCTATCCGATGCCCCGGGTTGATGAACTTATTGAAACGCTGAGGCCTGCCAGGTAAATCACTACCCTGGACTTAACCAAGGGGTACTGTCCCAAGGTGCCAAGGAGAAAACTGCCTTCTCAACATCTGATGGGTGTTTTCAATACACCAGGATGCCGTTCGGTCTACAGGGAGTCCCAGCTACCTTCCAGAGGGTCATCGACCGGCTCTTAGCCTCGCATAAGAAATACGCTGCCACTTACCTGGACAACATCGTGATTTCCATCCCAGATTGGAAAAGTCACCTGCAGAAGGTCTAGGCAGCACTGGATGCACTGAGAAATGCCAGGTTTACCATAAAACCCCAAAAATGTGCCATAGGAAGAGAAAAGGCTAAACGCTTGGGTTACTTTGTTGGAAAGAGTGAAATAAAACTGCAAGTGAACAAGGTGGCAGCAATCCAGAATTGCCCGCAACCGGCCTCCAAGAAAAAAGTACAGGCCTTTCTGGGAATCGTGGGATACTTTCGGCTATTTATCCTGAATTTCACCACAAAAGCGGCACCAACCTGCTTAGAGGTACGAAGACGGAGATGGCCAAGTGGCCTTCTAAGGTGGAGGTGGCATTCCAAAAACTGAAGCTCGCCCTGTGTAAGCAGCCGGTCTTGATAGCATCTAACTTCAATTAAGAGTTTGTGCTCCAGACGGACGCCTCATGTCGGCATAGGAGCAGTCTTATCCCAAGAGTTAAATAGGGAGGAACTTTCTTTATCTGAGCAGAAAATTCTCTGCCTGCAAAAAGAACTATGCTATTGTTGGAAAGGAGTGCTTGGCCATCAAGTGGGCAGTTTCACACCCTAGCATACTACTTATTAGGCTGCAAATTTAGACTAGTATCAGACCATGCTCCCCTAAGATGGAGGAGGGAAAGGATAGGGAAAAATGCCCAGGTGACTAGGTGGTTCCTGGCACTCCAAAACTTTAGTTTTTCGGTGGAGCACAGGCCCGGGAAACTAAATGCTAATGCAGATGCCCTGTCCAGATTTCCCTGTCGGGTCGAAGGAGTGAAGGTGCCAAAACCCTCGGCTTTGGGCAGAGGGGGGGATATGTGACAGAGTCACTGGCAGAGTGTCAGAGGGGAGATATATTTCACTGAGGCTATTAGCTTTAGTGATGTGAAACATGGAGATTTCTACTGCATATTAGGTGCAGAGAGGGTTAATGAGACAGGTTTACAAGGACATGTGTTTACGTGGATGGCTAAGTACAGGGCGGGAAACCATCCACCATATCTCCACTCCAGGGAGTGGCCTGGGCTTTAAATAGCCAGCCTTTACACGCAGGTGTGTTCAGTGTCTGGAGAAACCTGCTTCAGAGAGGAGCTTACACGTGTTATGCTGAACCGTGCGTGTCTAAGCCTGAGTGGCCAGACAGCACAAGATAAACGGACTGTGCTGCATCTTTGTATTTGGTTTTGCCATTATGCCGAATGGGCCGTGTTTACTTTATGGACTCCAGGTTGATTTATGATGTTTAATAAATCAACCCAAAATTTAAAGAGACAGTGTACCTTGTCTACCTCCGCATACAGCTGAGCAAGGCGCTCTACTACACTAGCTACAGATAAGTTTCTAACTTTCTCTTCCTGTGTAACATCATGTAAAAGACCGGACTGTCAAGTGACTGCATCTATAACCTTTCCAAGTCTGGTTTCTGGAAAAAAATAGCATTAAATCAGCATTGACACTAGTGCTAAATGACGCACTCATTGGAAGAGACAGGGGTGAGAACATCATCCTAATACTCTTAGATCTTTCTGCAGCATTTTACAGTTGACCATGATATCTAAATACACAGATTTAAGAATTTCTGCAAAATTAATGATATAGTTCTCCAATGGTCTAGTTCCTTCCAGGCTGAAAAGTCACAAAAAATATACAGTATATTTTCACCTCATACTCCATGCAAGTTCCATTGAAATACCGAGTTTGATTCTATCCCCAATGCTATTTGCCTTGTACTTGCTACCATTAGCCAGTAAAATCTAGAAGCATGATCCGGCATACCATTGCTATACTAATGATACACAATTAAATCTGACATTCAATACTTGAGTTTGTGACCCATTCATAGCAATTAATTCCTGTTAAGCAGAATTACAAGAATGGATGAATACCTACTGGCAAAATCTGAACTCAGACAAAAGCGAGATTTTTTTGGTTGGAGTTAAGCGCCTAACAGTAAAATGGCAAATTTTAGCCCAAACACCTCTATCACTAACACAAGCCTTCAAAACTCAGACCAGATATGCAATTTGAGTGTAGTTATTGATGGGGAATGGTCATTCAAAAACCAAATATCAGCCATTATTAAATCCTCATTTGAACAACTAGGCCAAACATATTTGAGATATCTACTGAAGCCCTACACTCTTTACCTACCATTCATATCAACAGGAAGGGATAATCTGTCTTTACCCATAATCCTGCTTGAAAGCATAGCTTTTATTACACAGGCACAACTCTTTGGAACTCATTACCTGGATCAATCAGAGATATATCATCCTTGGACACATTTAAATCATGACTAAAAATGTACCTGTTCAGTTGAGCATTTAAAGACAAATAACACACTTGTTCTCTGCATCAGACATTTTATCATGCTGATCAATTTACTCCCCAGATTGCGCTTTGAGTCAACTGTGATAAAAGCTCCATACAAATATTTGTTACTTGTATATCTCACAATTTTCTTTAGGTCTTCTTCTTTCAAATTTGTATTCAATTATTTTTTTGGGTGCAGTGGACATCAACTGAGGTGATTTCCTTAGGTTGGACACTGAGCATCATTTTGCCACTGCACAGGGATTAGCACCAATCTATTTTTAAAAGAATTCATCAACTGGCTATGTATCCATTTGTAGCAGGTCATAACTAGAGATGAGCGTTGTTCTACTCGAACTGTTCGCCAATCTCAAATTCGAGCTGTTTTGGGCGGTGTTCGAGCCGTTCGGCGAACACGAACAATTTGAGAAAAATTTGGCTGTTCGAGGTTATGTTCGATAACTGTTCGTGCACCAAAATCATAACTGGATTTTTTCTCAGTAATGATGAAAATTAATGTTAATACGCAGTTTGAGTGTACAGCGGGGCGGGGGGAGGGGCAGGGGATGGATCTCTGCAGGAACAATGAAGATCTCCATTTTTTTTTCTCTTTCCCGCATTTGCAGTGGGGAGGTGCAATCTGTCAGCCTATCAGCAGCGCACACACGGAGCGAAGTGCTTTTTTTCACACAAGCAAGGGCATGTGTCATTGGCAGTGTATGTCACATGTCCTTGCCCTATAAGACCAAGCCATTTTCCCCGTCGCCACCATTTTCTCACTGCTGCAGCTGCGTGTTAAACGGCACCGCTGTTGCTGTGTGCGCTATACCTTGTTAATTTCAAGCCAATTTTCACACAAATCTACAGATAGCTTGGGAGTAGGGAATAGTTGTGATTGCAGTCCTTTTAAGGACTAGGTTACAGCATTTCCTACGACTTTTATCAGGCAGGTCTGTGCTCTTAAATAGATAGATTGTGGGAGTAAAGACTAATTGTAATTGGAGTCCTTTTCAGGACTAGGTTACATCAGTTCCTATCAGTTTTTGCCAGGCAGGTCTGTGCCAGTGCTGTGCAAGTTTTTTTCACAGCATGTGGCTGAATCTAGCAAAGCTAATCCTTTTTGGCCTATTGCAGAGTGTGTTAGTCAGTGGAGTAGCCTATCTGTGTTGCAAGATATACCACCTGTGTATAGAATACCAATTTTTTTACTGCACCTAGTGAAGTAAAATCTTTTGGGCATAGCATCATTCTATTAGTCCATCTATACTGACCTCCATCAGGTTGCAAATTGAATATAATTTTTTTCTGCATCTAGCTCTGAAAAAATATTGGGCTTCTAGCTGTGTGTGGGACTTGTTCTATTAATCCATCTATACAGACCTCCATCAGGTTGCAAACTGAATATATTTTTTTCTGCATCTACCTCTGAAAAAATATTGGGCTTCTAGCTGTGTGTGGGACTTGTTCTATTAATCCATCTATACAGACCTCCATCAGGTTGCAAACTGAATATATTTTTTTCTGCATCTACCTCTGAAAAAATATTGGGCTTCTAGCTGTGTGTGGGACTTGTTCTATTAATCCATCTATATAGACCTCCATCAGGTTGCAAACTGAATATATTTTTTTCTGCATCTACCTCTGAAAAAATATTGGGCTTCTAGCTGTGTGTGGGACTTGTTCTATTAATCCATCTATACAGACCTCCATCAGGTTGCAAACTGAATATATTTTTTTCTGCATCTACCTCTGAAAAAATATTGGGCTTCTAGCTGTGTGTGGGACTTGTTGTATTAGTCCATCTATACTGACCTCCATCAGGTTGCATACTGAATATATTTTTTTCTGCATTTACCTCTGAAAAAATATTGGGCTTCTAGCTGTGTGTGGGACTTGTTCTATTAATCCATCTATACAGACCTCCATCAGGTTGCAAACTGAATATATTTTTTTCTGCATCTACCTCTGAAAAAATATTGGGCTTCTAGCTGTGTGTGGGACTTGTTGTATTAGTCCATCTATACTGACCTCCATCAGGTTGCATACTGAATATATTTTTTTCTGCATCTACCTCTGAAAAAATATTGGGCTTCTAGCTGTGTGTGGGACTTGTTCTATTAATCCATCTATACAGACCTCCATCAGGTTGCAAACTGAATATATTTTTTTCTGCATCTACCTCTGAAAAAATATTGGGCTTCTAGCTGTGTGTGGGACTTGTTGTATTAGTCCATCTATACTGACCTCCATCAGGTTGCATACTGAATATATTTTTTTCTGCATCTACCTCTGAAAAAATATTGGGCTTCTAGCTGTGTGTGGGACTTGTTCTATTAATCCATCTATACAGACCTCCATCAGGTTGCAAACTGAATATATTTTTTTCTGCATCTACCTCTGAAAAAATATTGGGCTTCTAGCTGTGTGTGGGACTTGTTCTATTAATCCATCTATACAGACCTCCATCAGGTTGCAAACTGAATATATTTTTTTCTGCATCTACCTCTGAAAAAATATTGGGCTTCTAGCTGTGTGTGGGACTTGTTCTATTAATCCATCTATACAGACCTCCATCAGGTTGCAAACTGAATATATTTTTTTCTGCATCTACCTCTGAAAAAATATTGGGCTTCTAGCTGTGTGTGGGACTTGTTCTATTAATCCATCTATACAGACCTCCATCAGGTTGCAATCTGAATATATTTTTTTCTGCATCTACCTCTGAAAAAATATTGGGCTTCTAGCTGTGTGTGGGACTTGTTCTATTAATCCATCTATACAGACCTCCATCAGGTTGCAAACTGAATATATTTTTTTCTGCATCTACCTCTGAAAAAATATTGGGCTTCTAGCTGTGTGTGGGACTTGTTCTATTAATCCATCTATACAGACCTCCATCAGGTTGCAAACTGAATATATTTTTTTCTGCATCTACCTCTGAAAAAATATTGGGCTTCTAGCTGTGTGTGGGACTTGTTGTATTAGTCCATCTATACTGACCTCCATCAGGTTGCATACTGAATATATTTTTTTCTGCATCTACCTCTGAAAAAATATTGGGCTTCTAGCTGTGTGTGGGACTTGTTCTATTAATCCATCTATACAGACCTCCATCAGGTTGCAAACTGAATATATTTTTTTCTGCATCTACCTCTGAAAAAATATTGGGCTTCTAGCTGTGTGTGGGACTTGTTGTATTAGTCCATCTATACTGACCTCCATCAGGTTGCATACTGAATATATTTTTTTCTGCATCTACCTCTGAAAAAATATTGGGCTTCTAGCTGTGTGTGGGACTTGTTCTATTAATCCATCTATACAGACCTCCATCAGGTTGCAAACTGAATATATTTTTTTCTGCATCTACCTCTGAAAAAATATTGGGCTTCTAGCTGTGTGTGGGACTTGTTGTATTAGTCCATCTATACTGACCTCCATCAGGTTGCATACTGAATATATTTTTTTCTGCATCTACCTCTGAAAAAATATTGGGCTTCTAGCTGTGTGTGGGACTTGTTCTATTAATCCATCTATACAGACCTCCATCAGGTTGCAAACTGAATATATTTTTTTCTGCATCTACCTCTGAAAAAATATTGGGCTTCTAGCTGTGTGTGGGACTTGTTCTATTAATCCATCTATACAGACCTCCATCAGGTTGCAAACTGAATATATTTTTTTCTGCATCTACCTCTGAAAAAATATTGGGCTTCTAGCTGTGTGTGGGACTTGTTCTATTAATCCATCTATACAGACCTCCATCAGGTTGCAAACTGAATATATTTTTTTCTGCATCTACCTCTGAAAAAATATTGGGCTTCTAGCTGTGTGTGGGACTTGTTCTATTAATCCATCTATACGGACCTCCATCAGGTTGCAAACTGAATATATTTTTTTCTGCATCTACCTCTGAAAAAATATTGGGCTTCTAGCTGTGTGTGGGACTTGTTCTATTAATCCATCTATACAGACCTCCATCAGGTTGCAAACTGAATATATTTTTTTCTGCATCTACCTCTGAAAAAATATTGGGCTTCTAGCTTTGTGTGGGACTTGTTGTATTCGTCCATCTATACTGACCTCCATCAGGTTGCAAACTGAATATATTTTTTTCTGCATCTACCTCTGAAAAAATATTGGTCTTCTAGCTGTGTGTGGGACTTGTTCTATTAATCCATCTATACAGACCTCCATCAGGTTGCAAATTGAATATAATTTTTTTCTGCATCTAACCCAGCCAATAGTTTTGGCCTAATACCACAGTTTGGCCACTCAGCTCTGCTCGGTTCCCATCCATTGTTTTTTTGTGCAAACAACTCCAGAGTTGTGAATTAGTTAACCACCAAAATGAGTGGAAAAAGGCCTTCTGCTGGTGGAAAGGGGAATAGGCGTGTTGGGAAGGGGAAAAAAGGTTGTGTCCGTGGGGTAGGTGTTAAAGCAGCAGTAACATCTGCAGAAGAAAGACCATCTTCCAGCCAAACTAAAATGTCTACTTCTTTTAGCGGACAATGTGATAAGATCCCTTTCTTACGGCCACGCCAATCGCTACAAATTCCAGATGAGGCACAAAAACAGCAGGTGCTTCAACGGATATCAAGTGCTCCTTTAAGTGGGCTCTCCTCCACATCAACTTCAACATCACAAATACTCCAGTCCTCAAAGGTGTCACCCCAATCGCACTTGCTTCCTCACAGCTCCCAAATCTCCAGCTGCCCGTCTGAGTATGAGGTAGAACAGATGGTTGAGTCTGCAGAGCTGTTTACTCATACTATAGCCTGGGAATCAGAGGTCGACTCCAGCGCTTCTGTGAATCCAGACGAGGAAGTGATCTGCACTGATGCCCAGAATCTTTATGAGTCGGATCCAGGACCAGACGCAGAAGGTTCTGACCATAATGTAGACCCTCATTCCCAAACTGTAACTCCTGTTGGTGGAGACAATGAGGAAGACGATGATAAGACTCAAATACCTGATTGGAGCGACAACTTTAGTTTTTTGTCAGGGCAGGAACAGGTTGGCTCTGAGGACGACGGGTGTGATAACGCACAGGGTGATGATGATGAGGTTGGAGATCCCACTTACTGTCAACCCACAGTCAGCCAAGAGATGAGGTCAGCAGAGGAGGTGGAGGAAGATGCTAGTGACGACGAGGTCAGGTTGCGCCTTCCTGGACAGAGACGTAGTACTGGAAGCACGTCAACAACTGCATCCTCAAACACAACTCTGCCTCTCACCACAAGTCGTGGTGGCTCTTCAGGTCGCATGGGTGCTAAGCCTTGCATAGCCTGGGCATTTTTTCAGTTCGATAAAGATGACCCAACTCGTGTCATCTGTAACATTTGTCAGCAAAAGCTAAGTAGAGGCCAAAAAATACATAGTTTGAGTACTTCATGCATGAACCGGCACATGGACATGAAGCATAAGTTGCAGTGGGAAGCTCAGTGTGCTACAATGCGGCCTAGCCGGCCGGGCCAACCACCGTCTGCCATATCTTGTGCATCCGCCGCCTCTTCATCCTCTGTGACTGGGGGGACAGCAGTCACACCTGTTTTGGGGCGCAGACCTGCCACCTCTTTACCCGCAACAGCCAGCGTGATTGGCAGGTCATCATTTTCTTTGGAGTTGATAACACCAGCTGGTGTTGAGCGCTGTCCGACATCGATAGCACCACCTTTGGATCAAGGCAACCTAACATGTCCGCCTGCATCTTCCTCACAGACCGGCAGTTTGCCGGGGACACCCTTAACAACCCCGTCTAAGCACAATAGCCAGCCCTCGGTCCCTCAGATGTGGACAAGTAAAAGACCATTTCCTCCTAGCCATGATAAAGCTAAGAGGTTGAATTTCACCATCTGCAAGCTCTTGGCTACAGAAATGCTGCCTTTCCGCCTGGTGGACACAGAGGATTTTCGAGACCTTATGTCCGTCGCAGTGCCCCAGTACCAGATGCCCAATCAGCACTACTTCTCAAAGAAAGGTGTGCCTGCGCTCCACCAGCATGTCGCACACAACATCACCGCTTCTTTGAGAAACTCTGTGTGTGACAGGGTGCATTTCACCACAGACACTTGGATGAGTAGGCATGGACAGGGGCGTTACATGTCGCTGACTGGGCACTGGGTAACTATGGTGACAGCAGGACAAGGGGCTGCTGTCCAAGTCTTGCCGTCCCCACGAGTTGTGCATCAATCCTCTTTATGTCAAAGTTCCTCCACTGCTTCTGCCTCCTCAACCTCCTCTCAGTCTTCCACCTGCACCCAAAGCCTGTCTGGTCATGCCACAAGCTTTCTAACTGCGCAGAAGGGATCCTGCACACCTCATTACTATGCTGGCAGTAGGGCTCAACATCATCAGGCGGTTTTTACATTGAAATGTCTGGGAAATGTGAGTCACACAGCTGAGGAGTTGTGGTCAGCTCTGGAGAACCAATTTCATGAATGGTTGTCTCCACTGGACCTGAAACCAGGGAAGGCCGTGTGCGACAATGCTGCAAACCTGGGTGCGGCCCTTCGCCGGGGCAATGTCACACACGTGCCTTGTATGGCTCACGTGTTGAACCTGGTTGTCCAGCAATTTTTAGCCCACTATCCCAAACTAGATGGCCTTCTGCAGAGGGCACGGTCGCTGTGTGCTCACTTCCGCCGTTCGCATCCCGCAGCTCAGCGACTTACATCTCTACAGAAGTCGTTGGGCCTGCCACTTCACCGGCTAAAATGCGATGTGCCTACCCGGTGGAATTCAACTCTGCACATGTTGCAGCGACTGTGGCAGCACCGACAAGCCCTGGTGCAATACTTTCTGACGTATAGCCTGGGCCAACGAGATTCAGAGGTGGGGCAAATCACGCTGGAGGAGTGGTCTCAGATCAGGGACCTATGCACCCTTCTGCACAGTTTTGAAATGGCGACGAAGATGTTTAGTGCTGACGATGCCATTATCAGCATGACTATTCTGTTGATTTACATGCTGGAGCACATGTTAAACAGAATTCGGAGTCAGGTGGTGGCACAAGAGGAGGTGGAGGAAGTAGAGGAGGAGGAGTTGTATGCGGAAGGGCTAACATCTGCAAGGTCCAGACGGTCGGCAGCACCAAGGCGGCAGGCATGTGAGGGTGGGGGAGATGGTTTTACCAGGGCGCATGGTAGCAGCCAAACTAGTGAGGAAGGTGCAGGAGCCCAGGAAGAAGTGGAGGACGAACTGATGGAAGACTCATCAGATGAGGGAGACCTTGATCACATTTCTGTTGTGCGAGGTTGGGGGGAGAGGACAGAGGAAGGAAGCATGATTGTTACCTCGCCACCAACACAACAGGGACTTGGTGCTCCTGGATGCGCAACACACATGAGTGCCTTCTTGCTGCACTACCTGCAACATGACCCTCGAATTGTGAGAATTAGAAATAATCCTGACTACTGGGTTGCCACACTGTTAGATCCCCGGTACAAAAGTAAATTTGCAGAAATTATTCCTGCCATAGAAAGGGATGCACGCATGCAGGAGTATCAGCAGAGACTGTTGCAGAATCTTACATGTGCTTTTCCACAAAATACCAGTGGTGCACGTAGTGAATCTCACAGTTCCAACTTGCCAACCGTGGGACCGTCAAGTGTTCAGCACTCAAACCGTAACAGAACCACAGTATCTGCTGGTAACATCAATTTTGCGGAATCATTTCACCACTTTTTTAGCCCATCCTTTGCAAGGCCACAGGAGACAAGAAGTCTGACACATAGTCAACGCCTAGAGACGATGGTACAGGAGTATCTCCAAGTAAACATTGAAGCCATGACTGTGTCACTGGACCCTTGCTCTTTTTGGGCTTCCAATCTGGATAAATGGCCGGAGCTAGCCACTTACGCCTTGGAGATCTTGTCATGCCCCGCAGCCAGCGTTCTGTCTGAACGTGTGTTCAGCGCTGCTGGTGGTGTGCTGACAGATAAGCGCACGCGGCTCTCCACTGATAATGTAGACAGACTAACGTTCATAAAGATGAACAAATCATGGATCCGAAACGACTTTTCTACCCCTGTGTCATCCTGGGGAGAGTAAAAGCTTGATGATTGGTTAAAATCACCCTACCAACCGTTTTAAGCTTTCAAATTACTAATCATGTTTATCTGTATCTTGGCTGGAAAATAATTTGGGCTTTGTAGCAGTGTGCAGCACTGATCCTATTAGGCCATCTATACTAAAGCTTCACCAGATTTAAAATTAATAATAATTTTTAGCTGCATCTAGCCCGGAAAATAATTTTGGGGCTCCGAGATGCGCAAGACACATAAGTGCCTTCTTGCTGCACTACCTGCAGCATGACCCTCATATTGTCAGAATTCGAAGTAATCATGACTACTGGGTTGCCACACTCTTAGATCCCCCAAACTTTTCGATCAACCTTTTCATTTTAATAAAGACCAAAAAAATGGTCATTTTTGAAATTATAAGCATTAGCAGGTTGTTAGAAACTGAAATCAAACAGTTTTCAACTCAAAACTTTATTCTAGGTGATGTTACATTTTCACATAGGACCCCTTGTTCGAAAGGAGCTTCTGAACTCTCTCGTCCATTGAATTTGTCAGGTTTTGGATGGTTTCTGCTTCAATTGTTTTGCATGAGGACAGAATACCCTCCCAGAGCTGTTGCTTAGATGTGGACTGCCTCCCGCCATCATAGACACTCCTTTTAATGATGCTCCAAAGGTTCTGAATGGGGTACAGGTCAGGGGAGCATGGGGGTCACACCATAAGTTTGTCCCCTTTTATGCCCATATCAGCCAGAGATGCAGATGTTTTATGTGCAGCATGAGATGGTGCATTATCATGCAGAAAAATGATCTTGCTGTGAAATACACGGTTCTTCTTCTTGAACCATGGCAGGAAGTGCTGTTTGAGAAAATCCACATACATTATGGAGTTCATCTTTAGCGCCTTCAGGGATCCTAAAGGGGCCGACAATCTCTCTCCCCATGATTCCAGCCCAAAACATTACTCCACCTCCTCCTTGTTGGCGCTGTAGCCGTGTTTGCGTGGGGTGTCCATCAACCAGCCATCCTCCACTCCATCCATCTGGACCATCGAGCGCTGCACGGCACTCATCCGTGAACAAAACAGTTTTGAAATCAGTCTTCATGTAATGTTTGGCCCACTGGAGCCGTTTCTGCTTGTGTGATAGAGGAGGTCGACAGGATGGCGTATGCACAGCTGCAAACCTCTGAAGGACCCTGCATCTTGTTGTTCGGGGGACGTTGGAGGCACAAGCAGCTTCAAAAACTTGTCTGCTGCTATGACAAGGCTTTTTTGCCGCTGCTCTTTCAACCTGACGTAATTGCCTGTAGGAAAGAGTCCTCAATTTGCCCTTATCAGCACGCACACATGTGTACTGTGAATCAGCTACATACTTCTTGATTGCCAAGACACTTCATCCTGATCATCGCACAATGTTGATTGTAGTCATGCCTTGACCTAAACACTCCACAATTTGTTGCTTCTCAGCAGCCGACACATCCTTTTTCTTTCCCATTTTGGCAGAAAATGTAGGCTGCTTAATAATGTGAGACAGCCTTCTTAAGTAGTCTTGCCTTTCATTGGACACACCTGCCAAACTAATTAGCACAGGTGTCTGCAATTGCTTACAGTGATATAAAGAGCCCTGACACACATCACCATCAATGAGTTTAACTGACAAACAAACAAATTCTTCCCTTATCACTCCTAAACTCTTTTTCATAATAATTTGGAACGCAGTGTACATGTGCTTTTCCACAAAACACCAGTGGTTCACGTAGTGAATCTTACAGTTCTAACTTGCCAACTGTGGTCTGTATGGAGTTGTTCAATAAAGGGCCCAAAATTAAGATAACATAGATGGGAGAGGTCTCTATGAATAGGAATTCCTAAGTATTTGATTCCCTGTGAGGGCCAGGCAAAGGGAAAGTTGGACTGGATGGAATCCTATATGGATTTGGGGAGGGAGACATCGAGGGCCTCAGACTTCGCTGCATTGATTTTAAAATTTGACCATGTAACAAAGTGATCTATTTCAGCCATAACAGCATGGATGGATATATGTGATTGAGTGATATATACTAGGACATCACCAGCAAATAGAGAGCACTTGTACTCGGTGCCTCCCACCTCAATCCACCTAATATTGGGGTTATGGCGAATTGATGAGAGCAGGTTCTCCGTCACTAGGATGTATAAGAGAGGGGACAGAGGACATCCCTGCCTTGTCCCATTGGTGATTGTGAAAGGTGATGAAAATGTTCTGATGCACCCCCTGGGCCTTGGGACACCCGGAGCAGGATCCTTTTTGGTGGATGCTGGTGGTTGTAGTCTTCGTGGCGTCGACCCGGTTCCGTGGCTCAGGGTGGTCAAACCAGTGGCGGAACTATTTATGTGGTTTTGATGTTTAAATGTCCGACTACGCCACCCGTGGATTGCGGTCAGAGTGAACCGCCGCTGCAGGGCAGACCGCTGAGGCTGGTGTTGTGGGTGCAGCAGAGCGTAGCATAACTCCCCACGGGAGGAGTATAGCCTCAGGGCAGTGTATGCGGAGGATGGGGGTGATGGTGCAGGGCAGCAGCAGTAACGACACGGAGTCAGTGATGCCGTCCAGGGCCTTTACTCACAGTTCTTATTATCCAGACCACGTCTGCAGGTAACGGCTGCCCACGTCGTACTGTGCTCACCAGGTGAGGGGCTCAGACAACTCCCAGATAACTTTGGAGCGCTTCACAGGACCCCCTTTGTGTGTCCTTTGTCTGGCCTTTCTTACCAACCCTTCTGTCCGGCTGACTCGGGCCTCCTCTTGGTAAACTTGGCGCCAGTTTCCCTGACCCTATGTGGTGCCTTCCTAGCGGGTGTAGCGAGGGGCTGCGCCACATAAAATGTCACAGCCTCCGGTTTCTAGCTGAGGGTCATTTCCTGCCTCCACTAGTTTCGGGGACCGGTCTCCCCCTTTGGCCTGACCCCTCCACGCAGGAGGATTCGGGCGTGCGGTGGCGACTCGCCCGTCCGCACCCCTGGGATCCCTTCATTCCTCGTTCCTGGAGCCTTCTCTGCTCCTCTTCCTTCCTTCTCCCTCTTCCAGGCCTGGGCCTCTGTTACTAGGCCCGCCTCCGGAGCAGAGCTCATGCAGAGCCCCTGCTCCCTGCCACTTCTGCTCAGACTTCTCTGCACTGAACTAAGATGGTGCCCACCTTTTATACTCCCTTCTCAATGCACCCAGGAACTGCTTCCTCCCTGCTCCTGCACTACAGGGTTCCCCTTCCTCAGTGTTCCCTCCCCCCACTCCAGCCAGGGACAGGGACTGTCGTGCCCATCTCAGAGGCATATTGGTCGCCCTGCCCCACGGCAATGTGGTGTAATGCATGCAGGTGTCGGGTCCTGATCCACACTCCATCCTTACCTGAGAGTGAGATATCACACCTCTGGGTGAGGTGCAATACCTCTGTAGCAACCGAGCCCTCAGGGTGCTACAGTTCCATTTATCTTCAGCCTAGGTGACGTATTGTGATACAGGGCCGTGATTTTGGCTATAAAAGGGTCCCCTAGACCCCTACCCCAAGCTTTTTAAGAGAATCATATATGGCGTGCCAGGAGACACTATGGAATGCTTTCTCAGCATCCAACGAGAGTATCTAATTACAAATTTTTAACTGCATCTAGCCCAGGAATTACTTTGTGCCTAGTAGCAGTGTCTGCTAGTCAGCGGTTTATCCCGGCTGTTAAGCAAGCTACACCACCTGTAGTTTAGACACTTAATTTTTTCAAAGTAAATGCTTTGGGACCATGGGATACTCAGTGAAGAGCATCAGGAGGCACCCTAAGGCATAGGGGCTGGGACTGGCAGTAGGATGCCTTGCGGTGGACAGCCGAGCTCGATCCCTATAAAAGCTTTTTAACTGCAGCAGCTTTAGTGGACGCTACTGGAGCTGGAATTATGCGGCTGCTGGCATGAGACTTGCCCTCCAATAGATCCTTGTAAATGGATTTAAAGTGTATTCATTCAAATTAGAAAGACAATTTAAATTAAAAAGCTTAGAGCTGCCTCCACCACAGGGGGGCTCACTCGACCCACCAGCGGACAGTCACCAGTATTGGGAGAGGGGGGCTGGCCATCAGGTTTCACCGCGGCTCTGGCACAAACCCGGCGACACGGAGGTGGCACGGGCAGGAGCGGACTGGCCGTGTCGGCTTCTCACTTTTTGGATTTTAGAAGGGCATGACATGCCTATATCTGTGTCTCCCCCTCCTTTTACTCCTCCACCTCTTTTATTTTCGCATGACTATATGTACTTGTCACTTTTCCATGTGTTAGTTATGTCTTCTGAGCAGTTTATCAGCTTTTGGACACCTTTGAAGGTGTTTTCTATGTGTTTCTATGTGTTTTTGTTTGCCTGCCATTGGTTTTAACGTTGTTCGAAGGTATTCGACGAACAGTTCGACGAACAGTTCGGCGAACACACGGGTGTTCGACGAACCGAACCGAACTCGAACACTACGGGGGTGGCTCAACACTAGTCATAACAGTCAAAAGGTTCCATACACTTGTTATGAAGGGGTTACATAATTCTAAAACTTTAGTAGTCATTAACAGTGGCAAATTGCTTTCAATTTGAAGAAAACACTTGTTGTATCAGTTGTTTTGAGCTATTTAAAGTGTTTTTTTTTTGTTTCATTTTTTGTATCACCAAAAAGTATGTATATGTTGTAAATAAACCAAATTTGCAACAAGGGGTTCAATAATTTTGAATGGAAGTGTACATTTAGAAAAACATTTAGTCTAGCCCTAGGTAGTAATTTTGTAATAAAATTGATAGTGATAGGGAAGTTACTGGTGCTGTTTAAGTGCAGTATAGTTCAGATAAAAAGAACCACTTTTATATTTTTTATTTTTGCCTTACTATAGTACTTTTCAATAGCCATAACATTATGATTTTTATATGGTTGAGACATTTTGAAATCCACACAATTAAGCATTTATATTACGTTAATGTATATAGAAGTAAAACAGCATTAAAAAAACTAATTTCCAAAATATTTTTTGTTGCCATTCTGGTGGTAACATCTTATTTTAGAATAGCGGCAGTAATGCTACATGATAAGAATACTGAATGGCGATTTTAAGGGAGAACGTCAGTTATTCATCATGACATAGATTCCGGTAGATGAAGAAATTGTCCAGCAGGAATTTTGAATCATGTGGATAGTAAAGCTTCTTACAGTTGCTACACGTTAAATGGAAGGAGCCATCCCACATATGTTCCATAGAATTAAGATCTGGAGACTGTGAAGACTAGAGAAGCAAGGAAAACTCACGTTGTTGGTATGACAGCATGACTACTTGTAATGAGTGAGTTCAACTAAATTTTAATTTCACTTAAATTTGGCCAGAAAATTCAATTTGTATTGTAGTTATTTAATGCAAGTCAAATGTTCCTTATTATGCTTTGGTGTTTCCCCAGACAAAAGAGGATAATAATCTTGAAGTGATAAATAATACTGCTCACTTTCATCAATTACCTGTCTTGCAGCTGCTTTCCCAACGATGTTTAGCATCTTTACTCTGCACTGAAGCTTCTGTCACCAAGTAGGTCTTTGACATCATTAGGTATGTCACAAAAGGACTTGTCAATGCCCATGGTGATGCTCACCATGATGTCATGATGTGCAATGTGATGCCAGACTTCTACTTAATGTCAAAAGCCCTGGTGTAGAGTGAAGTTACTGGATGACATGTGGCAAAGGAAAGAAGAGGCCAGACACAAGTTCACATGGGACAGCATGGAAGGCTGCAGCAGCGGGATAGGTGAGCTGCAAGGTTAGTGTTATTATTTTTTAACCACTTTCATGGCCCCCTATAAATTAGCAATGAAATCTAGATTCATATTACTAGACATAGTTTCTCTGCTGCTCGGTGATTCTTTCTTTACCATACTTTAGTTTTGCCTTTCTGTTTTTTTCTCAATCACATCATTCTCTAAATACTCTTGACACAATTGCATGAGAAAAATCCAACCAGGTTGGCAGTGTTTGAAAAACTGTCCACTGGTATGCTGCCATTTTGATGACAATATATCTTTCAAAGTTATTCATATTGATTTATTTTATTTCTCCAATGTGAATTTACATGTCTACAGGATTCCTTGGAAAACTCCAATCGTGAAATGGCAGATGTCTCTAATAAAGTGGTCATACATTTGAATGCATAGAATTTTTTTTTCCTGGGGGGAGCTGGGACTTATCCCTTGGGGCTTGTACTTCTGATTCCTTTGGATCCTGGTAACAGTACTAGAAAGGATTACTCCCAGGAGGCTAGGCAGGAGGTGAGAGTTATCCTGTTATGTTACTGGGGTGTTCTGCTAATGTATATGTAACTACTAGTGTTGAGCGAGCACTAAAATGCTTGGGTGCTCGAAGCTCGGGCCGAGCTCGCCGTGATACTCGGGTGCTCGACCCGAGCAACGAGCCCAATGTTAGTCTATGGGAGACCCAAGCATTTTTTCCGCGGCACCCCCGGCAGTCTTTTAAAAGCCTAACAAGTGCCCAAAACGATAGTGACAATGCTCAAATGACATGGGGACAGCATGAGGATCACCCCAGGAAGCATTTCTGACCCCCAGGTCACTGCTGTCAACAACGTGGTCAGAGGTATTAAGCCACTTTTAAGGGCTCACAATAAAATGTTCAAAAACAAAACTGAAACTGCTTTCCTGTGAAATATGTTAAGGAAGTTCCTTTCCAGGATAAAGACTTGTGTATAAGGTAAAATAAATAACCAAAAAAAAAATACTCCTCCACACCTTGGGCTATGTTCACAAGTAGCATTTTTTATGAATTTTTGCACTTTTGTATTGCTTTTAACCGTGACAAATGCATTAACCGGGAAATGTCATTTTAACATTTTACAACCTTATCTGGCCATGTGCTGTGTGACACATGCACACAGTGCATGGGAACAGCATGGGGAAGACCCCTGGAAGCATCTCTGACACCCTGGTCACTGCCTAAAAGTGTGCCCATCAGAAGTCATCCTTGCCGCATCAGAAGATGCAGACTTGCAACTATCCCCGGGCAAGTTCTTGTCCCAGGGCAGTGTTCAATTGTACCTCCCCCATTCCTTGCAATGCAAGCACAAATATGCAGCCAACAGCCCACCCACCCCCAGACTGCAATACCATACTGCTTGCTTGCACTTGAAATTGGGCCTTTTAGGCATGTGGAGGCGGAATCTGGCCACCACGTCATGGCTGCGCTGGCGGCCTGGTATCCATAATCAATCCCCAGCCGCTCGGCGGTCGGGTGTCCACACTTGGTCCCCAGCCGCCAGGGGGCGGCCGGGTGTCCATACTAGGTTCCCAGCCGCCCCGCGGCCGGGTGTCCACACGCGGTCCGCAGCCGCCTTGGGGCAGGCGGGTGTCAATAAACGGTCCCCGGCCGACCCCTATTTCTCCTTGAAACATCCCCCCACACACTTTTCTTAGCCCGGCCTGCATTAGGGCAGCATTGGACGAGCCCACCAGAGAACCAGACTCCTCCGGTGGGCCCTGGCTTCTCCATCAGGGGAGTTAAGAGTGCCAAGGTGAGGACCATTATGATGATGATACAAGTTAGCATCTGTTTTGTTTTCTTGGAATGCAAGCGCATGTATGTAGTAGCGGCTAGGCCTGAAGTGGTCAGCGTTTTGGCGCATATCCTACCTCCTCCTAGGATTGCTGGATGTTTTCCTGCTACTATCCCAGTTCTATGACTCCTGTTAAAACAAAGCTTCAGGTGATAAATGATGGATGAGGTAGTGGCAAAGGAGAAAGAGCAGGAGGAACAGAGACCATTCACATCAATATCAGGCCAGTCAACCACATATGTCTAGTAGGATATGTTTCTGAAACAAAAGGAGCGGTTCGGCTACACAGTTATAGGGCATACAGTGAGTGCAATGCCTATCAAAAATTTTGAGGCACTCCAATGCCCCTTGGAAATGACATGGAGAGGGCCTTAACTAAACTGTTTTTTTCATTTATAGCAACTGTGTCTCCTGTACAGTGTTGGCCTAAGAAGCGAATTGAAGGCTTTCCAAAAATTATGAGGAACTGCAATGCCCCTTGAAACAGACGTGGATTACAGCGTACTAAAAACCTTCTACCCATTATTGGGGAGTGGGTCTCCCTTAGTTTTCGCCTTTGTATTGAAAAGTAAAAGCTGACTAAAATTAGGAGGAAATGCAATGCCCGTTGGAAGAGTCGTGGAGGTTAGAGGTAATTAAAAACAACATTTCAATGCCCCATGGAAGAGCTGTGGAGCTCAGAGTGGCTTAAGAAGACACTTTTAATGCCTATTTGAAGAGACGTGGATGTCACAGTAGCTTAACAAGACGGTTTTAATGCCCCTCGGAAAAAAAGTGGAGGTCCCAGTAGCTTAACAAGACGGTTTGAATGCCCATTGGAAGAGATGTGGAGGTCACAGCAGCTTAACAAGATGGTTTTAATGCTCTGTGAAAAGTGGTTGAGGTCGCAGTAGCTTAACAAGACAGTTTTAATGCCGCTTACAAGAGCCATGCAGTACGGCAAATTACAAACATTATTCCCATTATTGGGGAGTGTGTCTCCCTTAGTCTTTGCTTATGCCTTCCATGCAAAAGCTGCCAAAAATTAGGACGGAGGAACTTGCAATGCCCCTTACAAGAGCCATGCAGTGCAGCATATTACAAACATTATTCCCATTATTGGGGAGTGTGTCTCCCTTAGTCATTGCTTATGCCTTCCATGCAAAAGCTGCCAAAAATTAGGACGGAGGAACTTGCAATGCCCCTTACAAGAGCCATGCAGTACAGCATATTACAAACATTATTCCCATTATTGGGGAGTGTGTCTCCCATAGTCTTTGCTTATGCTTTCCAAGGAAAAGCTGCCAAAAATTAGGACGGAGGAACTTGCAATGCCCCTTACAAGAGCCATGCAGTACAGCATATTACAAACATTATTCCCATTATTGGGGAGTGAGTCTCCCATAGCCTTTGCTCATGCCTTACAAGCAAAAGCTGCCAAAAATTAGGACGGAGGAAATTGCAATGTCCCTTACAAGAGCCATGCAGTACAGAATATTACAAACATTATTCCCATTATTGGGGAGTGTGTCTCCCATTGTCTTTGCTTATGCCTTCCAAGCAAAAGCTGCCAAAAATTAGGACGGAGGAACTTGCAATGCCCCTTACAAAAGCCATGCAGTACAGCATATTACAAACATTATTCCCATTATTGGGGAGTGTGTCTCCCTTAGTCTTTGCTTGTGCCTTTCAAGCAAAGGCTGCTAAAAATTAGGACGGAGGAACTTGCAATGCCCCTTACAAGAGCCATGCAGTACAACATATTACAAACATTATTCCCATTATTGAGGATTGTGTCTCCCATAGTCTTTGCTTATGGCTTCCAAGCAAAAGCTGCCAAAAATTAGGATGGAGGAACTTGCAATGCCCCTTACAAAAGCCATGCAGTACAGAATAATACAAACATTATTCCCATTATTGGGGAGTGTGTCTCCCATAGTCTTTACTTATGCCTTCCAAGCAAAAGCTGCCAAAAATTAGGATGGAGGAACTTGCAATGCCCCTTACAAGAGCCATGCAGTACAGCATATTACAAACATTATTCCCATTATGGGGGAGTGTGTCTCCCATAGTCTTTGCTTATGCCTGCCAATCAAAAGCTGCCAAAAATTAGGACGGAGGAACTTGCAATGCCCCTTGCAAGAGCCATGCAGTACAGCATATTACAAGCATTATTCCCATTATTGTGGAGTGTGTCTCCCATAGTCTTTGCTTATGCTTTCCAAGCAAAAGCTGCCAAAAATTAGGACGGAGGAAATTGCAATGCCCCTTACAAGAGCCATACAGTACAGAATATTACAAACATTATTCCCATTATTGGGGAGTGTGTCTCCCATAGTCTTTGCTTATGTGTTCCAAGCAATAGCTGCCAAAAATTAGGATGGAGGAACTTGCAATGCCCCTTACAAGAGCCATGCAGAACAGCATATTACAAACATTATTCCCATTATTATGGAGTATGTCTCCCATAGGCTTTGCTTATGCCTTCCAAGCAAAAGCTGCCAAAAATTAGGACCTAGGAACTAGCAATGCCCCTTACAAGAGCCATGCAGTACAGCATATTACAAACATTATTCCCATTATTGGGGAGTGTGTCTCCCATAGTCTTTGCTCATGCCTTCCAAGCAAAAGCTGCCAAAAATTAGGATGGAGGAACTTGCAATGCCCCTTACAAAAGCCATGCAGTACAGCATATTGCAAACATTATTCCCATTATTATGGAGTGTGTCTCCCATAGTTTTTGCTTATGCCTTCCAAGCAAAAGCTGCCAAAAATTAGGACGGAGGAACTTGCAATGCCCCTTACAAGAGCCATGCAGTACAGCATATTACAAACATTATTCCCATTATTGGAGAGTGTGTCTCCCATAGTCTTTGCTTATGCCTTCCAAGCAAAAGCTGCCAAAAATTAGGATGGAGGAACTTGCAATGCCCCTTACAAAAGCCATGCAGTACAACATATTACAAACATTATTCCAATTATTGGGGAGTTGGTCTCCCACAGTCTTTGCTTATGCCTTCAAAGCAAAAGCTGACAAAAATAAGGACGGAGGAACTTACAATAATGGCAACACGGACCACAGTCACCCTGGTGGTATAGTGGTGGTGGAGGCAGAGGATAAGGAGAAGAACACTTAACAGCTGAAATGAGGAAGCATATACCCATGTGTGGGTGTGAAGCGGTGCATGTGAATACACCTCCCGAAATAACAGTGGATTTGACTTTATGTTACTCTGCTGTCATTTGGTGGTGATGAGAAATCTGGCCAATCTAGCCCTTGTTCATTTTGATAAGGGTCAACTTGTCAGCATTGTCAGCGGACAGGCGAGTGCGCTTATCAGTTATAATTCCCCCTGCCACACTAAAAACACGTTCCGATAACACGCTAGCGGAGGGCAGGCCAGGACCTCCAAGGCGTACAGAGCGAGTTCATTCCAAGTGTCCAGCTTGGATACCCAATAATTAAAAGGCACAGAGGAATCACGGAGGATGATGGTATGGTCGGCAAGGTACTCCCTCACCATCTTTTGAAACTTTCCACTCCTTGTGAGAGTACCCTGCGCCTCAGGGCCTGTAAGCAGGGCGGGTCTCAGAAAACTGTCCCAGATCATTGACAGTGTTCCCCTGCCTCTGCTGGATTGGAGATGCCTTTCTCTTGCTTGTATGCCTTGGTTGGTCAACGAACTGTGACCTCTGCCTCTAGTGTGTTCAGATGCAAATTTTTTTTAACAGTTCTGCAGCAAGAGCCTTCTGGAACTGCCCCATTTTTGTAGACTTCTCCACCTCAGGAATAAGAGAGTGAAAGTTCTCCTTGTAGTGGGGGTCTAAAAGTGTCATCAACCAGTAATAACTGTCACCCAACATTTTGACAACGCGATGGTTACGGTTAAGGCAGGGTAACATAAAGTCAGCCATGCGTGCCAGACTGGTAACGGGCAAGACTTCCGTGTCCTCACCAAGATGACAACTGACCATGCTCTCCTCCTCCTCGTCCTCCTCCTCCCCCTGTCCTCAGGCCACCCACGCTGAACCGACGGTATGACAGTAGTACAGGTACTACCGTCTACAGTGCATGATAAAATCTCCTGTTCTTCCTCCTCCTCCTCTTCCTCCTCTCCCTCATTGTCCCCCAATGCACGTTGGGATGAGATGAGGCTGGGCTGTGTGTAAACGACCGCTACGACTTCTTCATCCATCTCATCATACTCTGGCTGCAATGAGTCCTCTTTAATTCTCTGCAGAGAGCGTTGCAAAAGACAGACAAGTGGAATGCTGACGCTAATGATGGCATCATCGCCACTCACCATAATGGTGGACTCCTCAAAGTTTGTCAAGAACGTACATATGTCAGACATCCAGGTCCACTCCTGAGGTCTTATGTGTGGAGTCTGACCTGAATATTTACGGCCTTGGTGCAGCTGGTACTCCACAACTGCTCTCTTCTGCTCACAAATCCTTTGCAACATGAGGAGGGTAGAGTACCAACGTGTGGGGACATCACACACCAGTCGGTGTGATGGAAGCTGCAAATGCTGCTGCAACACAGCAAGGGCGGCTGAAGCTGTAGCCGACTTGCGAAAATGAGCTGACAGGCGGCGTACTTTCACGAGCAGATCTGGCAACTCGGGGTATGATTTAAGAAAACGCTGAACCACGTGGTTAAGCACATGAGCCAGGCATGGTACGTGTGTGATTTCGCCTTGCCTCAGAGCCGCTACCAGGTGACGGCCATTGTCACACACGACCATGCCTGGATGTAGGTTGCCTGCTCTTTCACAGCTGTCCACAACTCACAAGCAGTGTGAGGTTTCTCACCTAAGCATAGGAGTCACAGCACAGCCTGTTGCCGCTTGGCGGAGGCAGTACTGCAGTGCTTCCAGCTTGTAACTGATGTGGTGATATCTGAGATGGAGGCTGAACATGAGGAGGAGGAGGAGGATGATGCGCAGGAGCTCTACACTGTGGGGGCAACTCTGACTGACATAGGGCCCGCAATCCTCGGTGTGGGGAGGATGTGTTCCATCCCAAGGTCCGACTGGGTCCCGGTTTCCACTATGTTTACCCAGTGTGCCATCAGGGAGATGTACCATCCCTAGCCACAAGCACTTGTCCACGTGTCCGTTGTCAGGTGGACTCTCCAGTAACTGCGTTGTTGAGGGCACGGCAGATGTTTTGGGGCACGTGCTTGTGTAGTGCGGGGATGGCACACCGGGCAAAATAGTGTGGGCTGGGGACCGAGTACCGAGGGATGGCCACCGCCATAAGGTTGCGGAAGAATTCCGTCTCCATCAGCCTAAAAGGCAGCATTTCCAATGCAAGCAGTCGTGAAATGTGCGAATTTAGGACTGCTGCCTGTGGGGCGTTAGCTGCGAATTTCCGCTTTCGTTCAAAGCTCTGGGATATGGACAATTGAACGCTGCGGTTGGACGTGGACGTTGATGCTGTTTCTTGAGAAACTGCCAAAACAAGTGAAGACTGAGAGGAGGGGGCATCTTTGCATGCAGTATGGAAAGGGGATTGCCTTACACACTCAACATGGGGTTCTATTGCACGCACAACAGCTAAAGAAGCAGTGATGACAACCGCTGACACTGGTCGTGGACCCTGGGGTTCGCCCTACAAAGTTGGGTGCTTTGCTGCCATGTGCCTGATCAATCTGGTGGTGGTCAGGCTGGTAGTTTTGTCACCCCTACTGATGCTGGCATGGCAGGTGGTTCAAATGGCCTTTTAGGGGTTATCAGCAGAGTCTTTAAAAAAATTCCAGACTCTGGAAGACCTACCGGTTGTACTTGCAACGTCCCTCGTGTTGGTGTTACAGGGAACTGTTGCCCACCTTCTGTGTGCAGCCACCACACTGCTTCTTCCTGCCTGTTGGGGTACTCTGCCTCCCTCACCCTGTGTGCTGCTGGTTTCCCCCTCTGCATGTCCTCCTGCCACGTAGGGTCAGTTACTAGATCATCCACCACCTTCCCCTCTTCCACTTGCGCACCACGATCCTCCTCCTCACTTCCTGACAATTGTGTCTCGTCATCGTCCATCTCTTGTGAAAAATTGCCAGCGTCGACTTCCTGTGGCCTTTGCTGTTCAATTATTTGGGTATCGCTTCATGGGATCTCCTCTTCCAGCACTTCAAGCGGAGCAGGCCAGGGGCACAAATATGGAAATGGACAAGTGAACAGCTCTTTAGAGTGTCCAAGTGTGGGATCAATTGCTGTCTGACGACACTCGGCATGGTGGGAGGAAGGAGCGTCAGGGTGAGGAGGAGTATGCGGTCGAGACTCAAGGATACTAAGAGTTGACCGTGTGGAAGACTAACCGGAGGTGGTGGTGCCAGGTAAATGGAAGGATTATCTGCTATCCAATTAATAATCTGTTCACACTGATCAGTTCGCAATACTAGTGTTGTTCTGTGCTTTCCTAGTAATTCGGTCAAGAAGTGAGAGCGAGAAGATGTGGCTCTTGGTTGTGGCACATTTTCACCTTGGCCACGGCCCCGTCCTCTGCACGCACCATCACCAGAACGTCCAGTTCCACGTCCCTTGCCACGCGCCTTGCCCATTGTAAAGGAAGTAAAATAGCTTACACTCGCACTATCAATGGAAAAAGGGTAATAAAAAGTAGATTAGAACAGTGGAAGAGGAATACCACAGTTCTATTTCTCTGGCCTACACCCGACTCTTTTAAACAATCTGAACAATCAGGGAGAAACTATTACTGTTATTCTTTATGGAAAAAATACCAAAAGCTGAATAATAGAGATTTTTTACCGTGGAATGGCAAAACCACAGTTATTGTTTACTGGGGTATACCAGAACATTTTAAATATATATATTTGCGGCTGAACAGTGAGTGACACACTCAAACTGTTTTTTTTTAGGTAAAAATGGCCCAAACGTTGATAATACAGAGATTTAACCCGTGGAACTGCAAAACCACACTTGTATTTCTCGGGTCTACACCAGACTATTTTCAACAGATATATTTGTGTCTGAACAATCAGGAGGCACTACTACTGGTTTTCTTTACGGCAAAAAATGCCAAAAGCAGTATAATACAGAGATTTGACCCATGGAAATGCAAAACCACAGTTTTAATTTACTGGTGTATACCAGACTATTTTCAACAGATATATTTGTGTCTGAACAATCAGGAGACACTATTATTTTTTTTTTACGTAAAAAAATGCGAAAAGCAGGATGATAGAGATTTTTTACCAGGGAACTGCAAAACAACACTTGTATTTCTCGGGCCTACACCAGACTATTTTCAACAGATATATTTGTGTCTGAAAAATCAACGACACTACTGATTTTCTTTACAGCAAAAAATGCAAAAAAGCAGGATAATACAGAGATTTAACCGGTGGAACTGCAAAACCACACTTGTATTTCTCGGGCCTACACCAGACTATTTTCAACAGATATATTTGTGTCTGAACAATCAGGAGACACTATTATTTTTTTTTACGGCAAAAAATGCCAAAAGCAGGATAATAGAGATTTTTTACCGTGGAACAGCAAAACCACAGTTATAACTTACTGGTGTTTACCAGACTATTTTCAACAGATATATTTGTGTCTGAACAATCAGGAGACACTATTATTTTTTTTTTACGGAAAAAAATGCCAAAAGCAGGATAATAGAGATTTTTTACCGTGGAACAGCAAAACCACAGTTATAGTTTACTGGTGTATGTATACCAGACTTCTTTAAATATATATATTTGTGGCTGAACAGTAAGCGACACGCTCAAACTGTTTTTTTTAGATGCAAATGGCCCAAAACTGGATAATACAGAGGTTTGAACCATGGAACTGCAAAACCACACTTCTATTTTTCTAGCCTACACCAGACTATTTTCAACAGATATATTTGTGTCTGAAAAATCAGAGACACACTTTTTTTTTGGGGGGGTGGGGGCACCAAAAGGTTAATAAGACGGGTATTTTTACAGTGTGAAGGAGGAAAAAAAAAAGAGGATTTAGATGAAAAAAAAAGGATTTTTCCTGGCCCCCGAGACCTGGAACTAAGTCCAACAATTTCAGCAACAGGAGCACACAGGACTGTAATGCAGCGTTTGCAGGTATAACCACTTCATCTCCTATACAGCCTGTCTGCCTGCCTGATATCTGGGGTGGATATTAGTCCTGAGAAGGACTGTTTGTTTGATCTGGCAGCCTTTACAGACCCTACACTAACTATTTCGCAGGATATATCTCTCCCTAATTCAGCAGCGCTGTCCCTACACTGTATTATCCGGAGCGACAGTTTCCAAGATGGCGGCTCCCGGTTTTAAATACTCGAGGTGACGCTGTGTGGCCAGCCAATCACTGTAATGCCCACAAACAACATGGCTGCGGCATTACAGTGACTGGCTGGCAATCCCTGCATGTACATTGGCTCTGTAAAGAGCGCCAAATATGCAGGGCGGAGACCCGAGCTCCCGCCCGAGTAACCCGGAAATGCTCGGTGCTCGCCGAACATCCCGAGTAGCGTGATGCTTGGGCGAGTACCGAGCAGTGTCGAGCATGCTCGCTCAACACTAGTAACTACCAATGTAAAAAGCATACAATATCATATGTTGTCTTGTTATCAGATACATTCCGATGTAAATAGATACTCATCAGCTTTAAGGTACAGTTTAATAAAATAGAGTATTAGGAGACATTATGCTGGAATAGAGCTTCCTGTAATATAGTTTTCTCACTGTTGATTAACAAAGGTTTGATGCAACCAATGATAAAAAGTATAATTAGCTTTTTCTGCAAATTATAGTGAAGGTAATTAATCATACAATGCAATTTTCTGCTGTGTGTGAGAGAGTCCAGGGCATTGTAATAAGTGAGCATGATGACATTTTGATAACGTTAAATTAAATTAGAAAGGACATTAACATTAACATCAGGTTGAGATAACATGGATTTAAACCCTAGTTAACTACAAAAGGGAGTTCTTTATTACTGCTATATTTTTCTAATCAGATATATAACTACAGCAAACTTTTCTAAATGTTAAATACTTTAAATGACTTAGCCTTACAATGAGCAGAGTTCAGAGTCATCAAGTGCTAGTGGACATCAGAAATGATGTTATAATGTAGCTCACTTAAAACATTAGGCGCCTTTGTTATGGTAAATTATTTATTACTTTTCTTGGGACAAGCAAGACGTTGAGCTCCTGCATTTTTAATTCACAGTGTATTTTATAGCATACCTTTCACACAATCATTTCATATCAGAGAACTGGTTATAATACGGAGGCAAAATGTTGGCAACCGCACATCAAAGTTGAGTAATGAGTTATGTGACCAGTGTTAGACAACAGCCTTAATAATGAATTAGCTATAACTAAGCTGGCAGACTACAAGACATTTTAAAAGTCTGAAATAGCAGCCAGTACTTAATGCTTTTAGTGGGATGGAGTCATGGATTCACATACAAATAAAACTGGATGAGATGAAGTTAACTGTCAGAAACCTGCCATGCTGTTTTGTGATGTGAACACACTGTTCTATTGCATTATTTTGACCTTCGGGTCAGGACAATACTAGCTGAATGACTTTCAGAAGCTCTTGGAAAATGGAAAAAAAAAAAAATACTGTGGAGCTGAGATATAAATCTGCAAAGTTAAAGTTGGCTTTTTTTTATACAACAGTTCTTATCCCTTCTGATAAAGCAGTACATGTATTTCAAATTAGAATGACAATTATAATCAATTCATAAATCATATTAGCTTTAATTCAAATCACAGCTATAGCTATGCATTAATAAATATTAAGTGCCTGCCCACATATAGACACATACATACAACCTAGACGTTAAAGTGCAGTTGTGACAAAAAATTTTCAGACTGACACAAATTTTAGTTATTACAAAGCCTGCAAAAGTGATACCTTAGTGGCACAGTGAACAAAGTATTCACATTTTGGGTCCATGGCAAGGAAAATCCATAGATATCAATCCATTTAGAAACTTTGGTCAAACTTTAAAAAGTGGTTGGGCAAAAAAAAACAACACAGAAATTGTGATAACTTGCAAGCTCTGATTAGACAAGAATGGGTTGTCATTACGCATGATTTGGCCCATAAGGTGATATTCAGCATGCCAGAGTGAATTGCGGAAGTTTTAAAAAAAGGGTCACCACTGTAAATTTTAAGGGTTTGCATAGACTTGATGGATTTATTAATAAAAGTTTAAAAACGTAAGAAAAGCTTATAATTGTACTTCAGCAACCTTAGAAACATCTGACTAAAAAATCTGAAAACACTGAAGCAACAAAAGTTGTGAAAAGTATAATTTGTGTCAGTCTCAAAATTTTTGGCTACAACTATATGTATATAGTTACATAGTTAGTAAAGCCGAATAAAGACTTGCGTCCATCAAGTTCGACCTGTTAGTTCTGTAATTGCTAAAGTTGATCCAGAGGAGGGCAAAAACCCCAAATGATTTAGCCAATCTTCACCTGAGGAAAAATTCCCTCCCGACTCTGAAACCAGCAGTCAGAATAAATCCCTATATCAACCTACTATTTTATTCTATTTTTAAGTATATGCAGAAATCTGCCTGGTATCTAGAAAAGCATCCAGTCCCCGCTTGAACTGGTTTAGTGAATCCGACATTACCGTCTCCTCACTCAGTGAATTCCATATTCTCACTGCTCTTACCGTAAAGAACCTCTTCCTATGCTGATGCTGAAACCTTTTCTCTTACAGTCTTAGTGGATGCCCTCTTGTTACCGTAATATCCCTCCTTTTGAACAAATCCCGGGCAAGGTCTCTATACTGTCCCCTAACATATTTGTACACATTTATTATGTCCCCCCTCAACCTTCTCTTTTCCAGGCTGAATAGTCCTAGTTTTGCCAACCTCTCTGGGTATTGCAGTCCCTCCATTCCCCTTATTAATTTTGTTGCCCTCCTTTGTACCTTTTCAAGCTCATTTATATCCTTTCTATATATTGGGGCACATAACTGAGCACAGTATTCCAAGTGTGGTCTGACCAGTGCTTTGTACAGTGGAAGAACAATGTTCTCATCCTTTGCAGCTATACCTCTTCTGATACATCCCATTACCCTGTTTGCCCTTACAGCAGCGGCCTGACTTTGGGCACTCCAATTTAGTTTGCTATCAATCAAGATGCCCAAGTCCTTCTCCATCTCTGAATTCCCCAATGATTTCCCATTCAGTGAGTACTGGTGACTTCCATTTTTCCTTCCCATATGTATGACCTTACATTTCTCCTCGTTAAACCTCATTTGCCATTTAATGCTCCACCTACCCAGCTTATCCAAATCCCTCTGTAGGTCTTCACTATCCTCTTTTGTATTAATTGTTTTACATAACTTTGTGTCATCTGCAAATATTGATATTTTACTATTTATCCCGTTGACTATGTCGTTAATAAAGATATTAAATAACATTGGGCCTAGTACAGACCCCTGTGGTACCCCACTAGTGACGCTTACCCAATCTGAGTATATTCCATTTATAACCACCCTCTGCCTTCTATCCTTTAGCCAGTTAGCTACCCACATGTACATATATAGCACACAGACATACAGATTAAGAACACCTAAATATACAATACACAAAGTTTAGCAGTGGTGGAGATCTGAAGTGAGCACAGAATAGAAACTTTTTTTTCTGATCCCCATAAAAAAAAACCCTGCTTATAAATTTTCAAGGAACAAAGGCAGGAGACTGTAATCTTGCACACCTCCCTACATGACTATCTAACTGCATCCAAAGCAAGTGCTGGATCTGCCTCTATTAAGTATTAACCACTGCATGCTGGAACACCCACAAGACCAATCATTTTGGAGTTGCCTTTCCCCAAACCCTTGGCCATTCCATCACAATGTGACCATTGTCAACCCATCAAATTCATGAACGAAGCATTCTCTTGGTGTCTAATAAAGTGAAATGCATTGACTGATGTCATTGTTGCAGATTAATAATAGCATTTATTTCATCTGTCAGTATTTTTTATTGTTGCCTGTTGTACTTAAGCCTAGGGCAGCATGGCAAAATGTGTAGCTTGGATCTGAAATTGCAGTGACACATTCCAACATTGGATGTAATGACTTCCTATGGTGTTGCATCGTGACCAGAATCATTTTATGACTGCAACACAGAGCTGCAAATGTTTCCCCATGTGCTGAATTTTCTGTCGCTGGTAGCAAATAACACATGACACGCTTGCCATAGATCCCAATGCAAGTCGCATGCGACATGGGACTTGTGTGTAACTTATTTGCAACTTGGCTGCTTTATTTACAGCAAAATCAGAGCTCTAAATTGACTCTGCAACAGTCGTAGACAGGATGTACAAATGTTTTGTCATGCAATTTTTCAATGAATTGCTGTCTTGGGACACATCTTGCTTTTTATTCCCAGACGTATTGCATCAGAAGAATCAGCTTTTCTTGCTTTGGAAGAACAGATCATATAGCACATACTACATGTACAATGTCCATTTTAGGACATGATCAGATATCAAAGTCAAACATCAGAATAATGCCAGTTTGAGGTTATATACCCTGTCTGAGAACTGACTTTGACATCTGACTTTTACAAGTGATAATAATAATGTCACTGTTGACAACTGGGACTTGAACTCAAAACTCTATGTCTAGAAACCAGTATCATTGAGTTATACACTCAGCTGACGAAAGCGGTTTTTCTTGGCTTATGATATCAACCATGAAAATACTCAGGTTGATTAAAAGTCATTGTGATTCTGACTCTGATGTTTGAAGAAAGTCAGATATCAGACTCACATATGAAAGTCACACATCACTTGAATTTGGATTGGAGAAGGTCTGTGAGAATGTCCCAATGAGTTTCAGACAGGTTTGCACTGAAAATAACCTAACCAAATAGAATGCCTAGGTTAAATCAACTGAGTGCATAGCTCAATGGTAAGTTCACTGGCTCCTAGACATAGAGTTTAGGATTCAAGTCCCATCAGCGAACAGTGACTTATTATTATCAGTTGTAAAAGTCACATGTCAAAGGCACATATCTTTGATAAGTGACTGACATGTGACTTTAATAGGTGGCTTTTGCAACTGATAATAATAATAAAAAAAATCACTGTTCACTGCTTGGACTTGAACTCAAAGCTCTATGTCTAAAAGCCAGTGAATTTACCATTGAGCTATACAATCAGTCAAAAAAAAAAAAAAAACCCTAGGCATTCTATTTGATTATCTGATTTTCAGTGCAAACCTGTCTGAAACTCATTGGGACTTTCACAAAGACCTCCTCCTAGCCAAATTTAAATGATGTGTGACTTTGATATGTGAGTCTAATATCTGACTTCCTTCAAACATCTGAATCAAAATCACAATGACTTTTAGAGACCCTGAGTATTTTCATGGTTGATCACATTAGCCAAGAAAAACTGCCAGTCACTATCACTTGACCCTATGGCTCTATGGTAAAGCTTCAGCCTCACAGAGTGGAGCTTTTGGGTTCATATCCCAGGATCAGAAGAACATTTTTTTTAATTATGCTGTGATATTTTACTTTTACTTTTAACATCTGACATTCTGATTCTCATCCTCTTGTCTTAAGAAATAGTTTCAGACACGCTGTCTATTTGCATCGTAAATCACATAGCCAAAGTACATTGGGAGGCACTAATTTACTATATATCAATTTCCAAGTAACTGTAGGTTTGCATAATTTCTTAGGAAGGGGTATAATGATCAAATTTTTTTATTGTGAATTTTTCTTTCCATCCACCCAAGAACTGGTTGCAAACTCTAGCAGAATTTAAAACTCCAGCTAACTAGCATAATTAAAAAAAAAAAGTTTCACTGCTCCTGGGATTTGAACCCCAAAGCTCCACTCTGTGAGGCTGAAGCTTTACCATTTAGCCATAGGGTCAAGTGATATTAGCTGTCAGTTTTCTTGTCTTATGGGATCAACCATAAAAATACTCAGGGTGTCTAAAAGTCATTGTGATTCTGATGTTTGAAGAAAGTCAGATATCAGACTCACATATCAAAGTCACACATCATTTAAGTTTGGCTTGGAGGAGGTCTGTGTGAAAGTCCCAATCAGTTTCAGACAGGTTTGCACTTGAAATCACATAACCAAATAGAATGCCAAAGTATATTTAACTGAGTGAATAGCTCAATGGTAAATGCACTGGCTTCTAGACATAAAGCATTGGGTTTGATTCAGATGTTAGTCACTTATCAAAGACAGATATCAAAGTCAGATGTCAAAGTCACATATCAAAGTTAATTCTCAGACAGGGTATTTAGCCTCATGCTGACATTATTCTGATGGTTGATTTTGATATCTGATCATTTCCTAAAATGACTTCTGTATTACAGAAAGTCAGATGTCAAAGTCACTTATCAAAGTCACAAAGTCACATGTCATTTCTCAGACAGGCTATTTAGCCTCAATCTGACATTATTCTGATGTTTGACTTTGATATCTGATCATGTCCTAAAATGGACACTGTATTCATGAGGTTTTTAGTGTAAGAGTGAAAGGAGTCAATATATATGACTAAACTGTGATCATCACAAAAGGAAAGGAGACATGAGGAGGTAACCAAGTGACAGCTGTTTCGCATTAACTACGCTTCTTCCTTCATAGCCAGAAGAAGTGTAATTAATGCGAAACAGCTGTTTCTTGGTTACTTTCTCATGTTTCCTCTTGTGACAACCATAATAAAGTGCTGCTTTTTTTTAATACCTCTGGTGAGTGCCGCTCTTATTCATTTTTTTTGTCTTCATGCTTATAAGTTCATGTATCCTGACTACGAACTGAACACCACCAGATCTGGTTGCCCGTAAGAATGATTTTCCAAAAGTGTGCTTCCTGATTAATTTGTTACATAGCTGTGATTGCAGTGCCAGCATCTCTGCCTTTTTCTTTTTTTATATGTGACCAAATTACAGCGATGTAGAGATCTAGAGACTGATTCATCATAGCTTTGAAAAGTTACCAAAGTTACCAACTTGAGGCACCACTAAATTTTGTGTCTTTTGGTGTTTTTAAGCTATTTTTGCCCAGCTATGACAAGTGGGAGAAGCTCGGGCGCAAGGGAGAAGAAGCAACCACTGCTTGTTAAATTCTCGACAAATGGCGGCATTCACTATGACTCAAATCTTACTCCAGCAGGAACTGGAGTAAGAGTTGTGGTTAGACACACAAGTAGGTGCATGTTATTTGTCACACGCTCCTCATTCAATAAGAGATGTGCACCGCTTAATGAATAACGAGCCCCAAACTCCACTTGTCTTGATGAATCCCGTCCTTAGTTTGAAGCAATGTCCTGTATCTAAAGGTACTGGGAATGGCTGAGTGGCTTGTTTTTAATCATTCTTGCTTGCAGCATCCAGTACCTGCGCCCTCAGCCCCAAACAGTTTTACACACTGCTTTGCTATATACTTTTTTAATGTTATTTAACTAGTTAAAATTAAGTGTAGATTGCTTACATTGAGGAGACCTGCCAGAATGCAGAATGAGACCTGTTTTGATTGTGGCTGAGCCCTTGCGAAGCTTCATGAAATTTACAATTAGTATTATAATTATTATTATTATTATTTAGTATTATTTATTATTATAGATATCATATAAACACACTATATATGTAAACAAATTCCCAAGCCATTATTTCATATTTTAACTGACCTTAAAAAATTTAACCACAGAATTTCTCGCCTTCTTTTTTTTTTTACAGCCTTACTGCAGCATGTTAAAATGAAATGAGATAAATATACATATTTTTAAGGACTCACAGTAATAAATGCAGTTTATTGTGGTATTACTACCAAGATTAATCTACTTATGCAATTTTCCAATGCAAAGTTGCTCAAGATTCAGTACAGCAATAGGAGAGAAAATATGTTAATGACATTGTTTTAATTAGTGTTCTGCTTTGTTTGATGCCTTAATTAAGTTAATTTTAAAAGAATAACAACCTTGTTGACATCAATAGTAAAATCCACTTTTTAGAACCTTAAAGCAACTTTCTTTTTAGACTTGAGTTTCTTATAAAATATAAGATGTTGGGCTGCAGAGGAAGACATGGAAAGTTTAAATTAAGTTATACATTGCAAGAGTAGTTTTATATAAAGTAAAATACATATTTCCTAATTTCCAAGACACATTAGAGCTACCTATCAAATGACCAATTCAAATATTGGATTAGTAGGGATCCCAACAGAGTAATGACAATAGTAGTACTGCGACTAACAATGGAAGCTTTGCAACTGGCAATATGGGCTTGGTAGCTGAGTAACTGAGTCACTGTGATGATCATTAGGAGCTCTTTGACTTTTCCTGTGGATTTTGAGCTTGTCACTGTATAAGGGATTTGTAGCAGTCCCTGTTGAAAAGGGAACTGTCCTCTACTCTGATATGTGGTTACTTTTGTAAGAGCGTTTTATGAGAAAATGGACAATGATTGAAAATTTTCTGGTCGCACTGCATGTGGCAGACAAGTACATAATCAAAATTAATTTTGCAAACACAAGGCTGGCAATATGCATTTACATTACTTGTCCAGAAATTCTGTCCATTGTATCCTTTCCTGCTAGTAAAATGATAGCAGAAGAGTTGCATCGTAGTGTGTCTAACATACAGTATTTGAATTACTATAGGTCTCTCTTGCTAGTTAATATCTAGACCTTCCCCTTTCAGCTAATAGCACTATTCATGATTGGGTGCAGAAATGGAGTGACCCAGAATCCATAACTAATGGCAAAAAAATTATACAACTATGTGTACTGACATCCAGGAGAGAAGTATGAGAAGCCTGAGAAACTCAAGGCAAAAATTATTGCTGCTGACAAATTTCTGCAGAACAACATGGTGGCACAAAATGGAGAAAAATAGAAGTGTGTGTCGAGTACTGCAACTGGCTACTATTTATATATCCTACAAAGAAAATGTGCTCCTGGCACCTGAGGTTACATAGAAAAGTAAACTTTTTTTCAGACACAAGACACATATTTAAAAACAAGTTAAAAAATGAGTCATCCAAAGTATTACGTCACAACATAGCAAAGAGTGAGTATAGAAAAAATAAGTTTCTATGAGGATCAATTGTAGATATTAAAAATAAACCAAAGTCATCACTAACATGCATTGGTGGTCCAAAAAATGCAAAATCCTGAAAGACATTAATTATAAGGCTCCATCCAATGGAAAGAATGTATCAGAAATACTTCATAACAAAATAATGACACTGAGCTAGCATTCATAGCATAGAATCAATGGTATGTTAAGATAGTAACAGAGAAAGTAAATAGGTCTAAGAATGTAATATCAAAACATACTTCCTATTGGTGTTTTATCAGACTCACAATGAGCACTGTGCATTAGTGGGTGTGAAGTGACATAGTCAGAAGCCTTTCTTATATGCCTGACTGGCCAATAATGTAAATCAACACTTACTGAAGTAAGAAAACTTGGCAAAAAGTGACGCATGCTGATGGTGCTGTTCCTGAAGTGGCTACATCCCATGGCCATGTCATGCAGTGTGTAACATCCAGTCATGGGATCCAAGTGGGATACGATGTGACAAACATTATGTGGACTTAACTTAGATCAAGTGACTGGAACAGGTGCCCCTGAAAATACAGCCGAGGATACCCCCCTCTTTGCCTGCCACCACGTTGGTGCACCAGTAAACAAATAGCAAGGTCCAGGAGGAATATCACAAAATTGTTAGAACCAACCTGTTTGTTTTTTCCATCTTGTGTTTTGCGGTCATGTGACCATCTGCCTTTATATTCCAGCTCTGCCTTTTTGGCTGTGCTGGACTTTAGTGTTGTTTGACTGTTTGGCTAGGCAGGTGCTTCTGTGCCTATCTCTGTTGGTTCGCTTGGTCCTTCTGGGACCTCCAGTACCTTTATGTCAGTTTATCTTTTGGGTTCTGCAACAAATTTCTCTGTTCAGGAGGTGTCCCATTTTTGTTCCAGTCCTTAGGTCTTTTAGGGACCCCTTCCCTTTATTCTATAGGTCTTCATTCAGACTAGCCTAGGACAAAGGCGGGTCCGTTCACTAGGAACATCATAGGGATTCAGCTTAGTCTTACTGTAGGGAAAGCTTTCCCCTTCTTTCCTTAGTACTTGTTTCAGATCATAACAAAAATAGGTTAAAGGGGTAAAATCCAAAGCAGACATAATCACCACCGTATTTTGTTGTGACGCCATGATGTGTTTCGCAAGCGTGCACACGCATGCACAGAACTGTCCCGGGTCCCATTAAATCCAGAAGGCCAGGAATTGTGTAAGTTATTGTGCCCGCCTCTAAAAGGATGACTCTGACAGAGCATAAAGTGACTCCATCTATTTCATTAAAATCATTGGCCCCCCCTTGCAGATATGTCTACATCTTGTTTTTTATGGGCTTCAGATGGAAGTCTTGATAGAGCCACTGAGACATAAATGTGTGGCAAATTGTGATGTAAACCCAGCCTTATTGATATTTTTAGATAAAGCTATAAGTAAGTTTACAATATACTTTCTCTATTAATTGATCATTTATTTAAACATCTCTACTAGCAGTTATTTAATAGGAGCCTTTTCTACTTATGGGATAAAGTGATGGACACACAGGTGCACAGATTCTTAGAATGTCCAGCACTTATCACTGTACTGTACCAAGCTGTGCACCTGTGTGTCTTATGACCAAGACAGGTTTTTCTATTATTAAAGGTTTTCATAGAATGACAGCAAATAGACATCTACTGTGAGAACTAAGAATCAGGCAAGTGGAAATCCAACATGCACTATTATTCTTCCTCCTAGTTAATGCTATGCTCCCAAATAATCTTTGACATACCAACAACTAAGACATGGAACTTTTTTACTGCATTAATTAACCCAACGTCATGATTATTCAAGTTCTGATGAGGGTAAGAGAACATGATCTTCTTAGAATAAGAGGATTAGGAAAGATAAAAGTTATAAATATTGCAAAGATTTAATCACATAAATTACATATTTTATTGCAGTCATTCCAAATTAAATGGTGCTAATATATTAATATGATGCCTTGTAATTACAAGGTATGCAATTAAATCTTGGTATGTGATACAATATATCATTGATGGGTACTAGATGTTAAATCACATCTCACAGCTCATTAGTAAAGACTCAATTCATTAAAGCTTGGCTTTTCAGGGCACAGAATGAAACGAAGATAGACCCCTAGGTAAAAGAAAAATATTAGCTGCTTTTTCTATAACTGAACTATTTTTCCAAATGTACCATATTTTTCTATTGTGTAATTCAAATTTTTATGATGGATTTCAAAAGATCACATTGTGAATTAAATAAATCTATCATTTTCAACATTTGAGTAATCAGACAATTTCAATAATTAGGCCTGAGAAGTTTTAGATTAGTGGCCAAAATATTCTTTTTATGTTCAAACGCAAGCATAAGATTCTGGCAAATATTATGAATCACTACAACTGGTAGATGTCACCAACTTTTTTACAGATGACAAATATGATGTAAAAAACCCTCAAAACCATCAGCTACCAACAAAGAGATTATGGGATGCCGATGGGTTGTTACAAAGGTTGCCATCTTAAAAAACTTATGTGTCCCTGTCATAGGCAAGGTCTAAAAGGATGATTGTCAGAGTTGGGGCTCATTCAGAGGTCAGTTGTTAACATACAAGTTCTATGTGCGTTTGTTACTGATAGAACTTGTACCCATTATTTTCTATGGGACTTTGGGATATAAATAATATTTCTCTATCTAATAGGGCTCAATTTATATACTGTAGGTATAACAATATTTAAACTGTAAATTGAATGTCATGTAAGACAAAAATAATAACAATGGCAAAATCACAGTTTTTGTTTAGCCAACCCCTTAAAAAATGGAAATTGTGAATTCGATCCCCATGGGACATTCCTATTAACCCTGCTGTTCTGTTCGGGTCTACTATACACTTAAAATGTTCCAGTCATTTTTGACCGGACCTATTAAAGTCTTGATTTTTAGCTAATTTAAGTGTTATATTTGAATACCTGTTGCATTATTACACTGTATGTGAACATAGTTGTTCATAAACAAATAAAAAAAAAACTTAATTTTTATTTTTTTTGTATCAAATGTAAAATGTTACATGGCCTTATTGCAATATTCATGCATATTGCACATATGCACAAAAAATATTCTTTATATAACTGTAAACTATAACATCAAACTTTATGTAAATATATTTTTTTTAAAAATAAATAAAAATAAAAGGTTCAGTTTTTTCTATACAAAATGGTAAATAAGGTTCACAGTGCTAAATTTACTGTTTGCATTCGTCACAAGTATAATTTACATGTCTTTTGCATAAGTACTTTGCACAACTTCAACATATCACATTTGTTTTATGATTACTTGATGTTGGACAGAAAGCGCACCGTTTCCATTTTAGGCTGGTTGCGTTGCTGATGGAGGCCGTGGGTATCGTAGCAGTGCCGGTGGAAGCTGTTGGTTCACTTTCTTTAGCATGCTATTGGATCCTGTAGACAATGGCTGCCGCTCCATCATCTCTGGGTATTACTTTTCTTTCTTTGATATATGGGCTAACCAGTGATTTTCCCAACTCCTCTATAAAAATTCTTGTTTTATATAGTTTATTTTTTTTTATTTTTGTTCAAATTTGGGTGTATTTCACGCCATAACACAAATGCATTGTATGCCGACACATCAAGAATGTTGTAAAAAGCAACCATTGATCTAGAGTATCAACTGCCCCTTTTGTGGCATTGTCTTTTCAGGTCAGCATTACATAGTAATAGAACAAGATAACACAAGGAAAATGAGAAAATCTTTTCATTTACAATGTGAAATGTTGACAACTGAATTGAACTTGTTTTATATAGTTTATTTATTTATTTTTTTTGTTCCAATTTTGGTGTATTTCACGCCATAACATGAATGCATTGTATGCAGACACATCAAGAATGTTGTAAAAAACAACCATTGGCCACCGATTTGTTTTGTGTTTACAAGTGTAAGTGCCTATGAGTTGATCCAGAGTATCAACTGCCCCTTTTGTGGCATTGTAATGTAAAATCATGTCCGGCTTTCTGTTGTCTTGATTACTGATTGCACTATCATGGTGCATTGTGCTCAACAGAATGACCTGTTTGTGTATTTTGGGAACATAAGGCTAAGTGCCCATGATGCAGAAATGCTCCAGATTTTTTCTGCATCTCCCTGGCAGGAAAAACGCATGCGGATTTTGCATGTGTTTTTCTTGCCTGATAGAAGCGTTTGTCAAGCGTTTTTGCTAGCATTTCCGCATGCGGGTTATCAAGCGCTTTCCAAGCAATTTTAGCATTACTTAGAAAAGTGCTTGACAACTTGGTCATACTATATAAATCCATGTAACCGGCATAGATTTATATAGCGTGACCAAGTTACGATGCTGCAAATACAGCATCCATTGTAAAAATAAGAATAAAATGGTGAAAAATAAAAAAAAACATTATACTCACCTTCTGATGGCCCCTGGTTTCCTTTTCCGGTGTCTTTGGCGGCTCGCGGTGGTGTAAAAGGACCTTCCATGCTGTCATTTAGTTATGTGACAGGTCATGCGACCGCCGACGTCAGCAGTCACGTGACCTGTCATATGAGTAAATGACGTCCTGGAAGGTCCTTTTACACCACCACGAGCCACAGAAGACACCGGACGCACCGTACAGGAGACTGGGGGCCATCAGAAAGTGAGTATAATGTTTATTTTTATCTTAATTATTTTTTAACTACAGGTACTATGGTACCAGGGTCTGGAGGAGAGTCTCCTCCGCATTGAATCGCCTAATATCCGCATGTGTACATGTAGCCATGCGGATATTATGCAATTCAATGCAAGTCAATGGCGGCAATTACGCCGCATTTACGCAAAATTAATGGACATGCTGCGGATTTTTTCGCAATGATAATCCGCAGCGGAAATTTCCGCAACATGTGCACAGCACATGCGGATTATCATTGGGGACCATGGGACACGTATTACCAAGCATTTTTTAAACGTTTTCGCCACGGCAATTCTGCCGCAAAGACGCTTGAAAAATGCATAGTGGGCACCCAGCTTAAGAAATTACTGTGGTATCTTTAGTAAAATAAAACATAGAACTATAAACGTCTCTCTTACTGAGGATACCTTGCTGCAGTTATGGCTTATTTTTTCTAACAGTACCCGGCATGGTCATTTTTCTTTTCAGCAACATCTGCCCCAGTTGGTATGATGTGAAAAAATTGTCGCATGTAACATTTTGTCCTTTGAGTCTGTGTGTGAAATCCAAAACTACTCGCATACCTTGATTTTTTTCAGCTCTTTCTCCAGTGTTTTTTCCTATGTATACCTGAGCGTTTACAGCATATGAACTTTTGCTGTCGCACAGCGTCCATATTTTGATGCCGTACTTTGCAGGCTTACTTGGAATATACTGTCTGAACGTGCACCTGCCTCTGAATGACACCAGTTGTTCATCTGCAGTCACATTTTCACCTGTATTACAAAAATGTTGGTAGAATCTCTACCCATTTATTCCACAAATCTCTAATAGGGGCAAGTTTGTCTGTGGCTCTTCTTCCAATTCGACTGAATTGAACGATTTCTATATGAACAACTGGGTAAATAAGATACAGCGAAATTTTTTTGCACATAACTATACTGGAAGCGAATCCATCTGCTGTATCGTAATTTGAAAATGTATGTATGTTTAAATCTGCACCAAACAAAAGGACCTAGATAAATTGATAAATAGTAGTAGATGCAATTTATAGTCCAAAATGAGATTGTAACTCCTTTATTTTACTCAAAAATTGGCTGGAGATTAGTATAAAAGGCTATCAGTCATTTTTAACCGAACAGTACAAGTGTAAAAAAAAAACGTGGAGCAAAAAGTAAAAAAACAAAAAAAAACTACTCATAGTAAGAAACCCTCAATTCAGGAAAAGTCAATTAACCACAATTTTCAGAACTGCATGATGGATATTGTAAATATACCAAATTTCAAATTCGGTCATTTTTGACTGAACAGAACAGCAGGGTTAATATATGATGATTTAAGTAAATGTATGCTGTTTTGCAATATGATATGTCATTTTAAATGTTGCACACCTCTTATGACTTTGAAATAATTTTGACAATAATGTTCATCCAGGCCAAATGCGCTCCCAAGAAGCCAGTGAATACTGTGGGTATATATTCTCCAAACGATCTTTATTTAAAGTGTCTTTTGTGGAGACTTTGAAATAATGAATTTTTTTGGTTCTTTATTCTCTTTCTGAAAAGGTGAGTGTAATTGTATTTTTATGGTTTTTGTTTAATGCATACCAAAAGGTGATATATGTAATTCTCTTTATTGTTTTAAAAATTGGAAAAACTTAATAAAGAATAAGGATAAAAAAATGGAGTACAATCAATGTGTGTACTGCAAAATGGTACCAATATGGGCACTTTCAGATGTCTTATTTTGTACACATGGTTTCCCGAATTTTTACGGAATGATCATTGACCCATGACAATCATTGACCCTTTCTAAATGTTGTTTATTTTGCAGACTGAATGTCCACAATAAAAAAATATGTTAAAAAAAAAAAGAGAAAGATGGAATCCTGTCCTATTTTGATCTGTGATGTGGATAAAGCTCATCAGTATTCCTGTAAAAAATAATGGATAGCATATGAATGAAAAGTTTTTTGTAGTTTACTGTTAAATGGATATAAGAGCTAAGAAGTTTTTTTCTTCACACAAAAAAATGGATCCAGCACACTGAAAAAAGTCAGTTTTTCATGTACGAGAAAATAAAATGTGTGAAAATGGTCTAAAGTCTACAATTCGAGCTGCGTAAAACATGCCAAAACAGAACTCTTATCTGAAATAAATTCTATAAACGGGTTGTCCAGGCTTGGGCCTAAAGTCTGCAGTCACTCTATGTATGAGCATTTAGGATTTTCTGATGCCGATGGTCATGTGACCACAAGTATGCATTTTGCCATTTTCCAAATTGGCATGTCCAACCACACTCAACTCACCTGTATTGATAGAGGCCGTGCATGTTTAGTTAGCATGTGACCACATATATGCAAACCACATAGCTGCGGTCAAGTGCCCACCCACTCGCGGGGCCAACACAGGAGAAACCTCATAGTGTGCACTGTGAGGATTCACAGGTCTGCAGTTACATAGAATGACTGCAGACTTGAGCCCTAAGCCTGTATCGTCCCTTTTTATGGTCCATGCCTAAATTGTCCACATAGATTTGTTTTTATTTTTCACTGTTGAGTCATGGCTCGGTTTGGAAATTTGATCCGGTGACCTGTTACTTTGTAGAAGGTTCTTTTGTCTGTTGAGCTATTGCTCTGTTCCTTTCCTAGCCAAATGTGGATTGTTCCTATTGTCTTTATTCTCTTTTCTTTGTTTGTTCCTTTCCAGGTGTTTTCCATTTCCCCATTTTGGTTTGCCCTATCTTGTTCTGGGTGGGGCTTTATATATGATCCATTCACTACACTTCCTTGCTGGCTATATTTCAAGGTGGATTTGTGCTAAGGAGTTCCAACCCTTTAGTGAATTGATTTACCCTGTTAGACTTACACAGCTTCTATTCTTGCTGTGTGTCTGTTTACTTACCTTCCCAGCACCTTTTACTTTTGCCCCTTTTAGGTTTCTGGGTGGCTATTCTAGTTTAATATATGTTTTGGTTCTCTTTACTATATCCTCTCTCCTCTATTATGAATATGCTTTAGGTTTCCTACCCTGGGTTTTTGTCTCCACCTGTACAGCTTCAGCTCCCCTTGCTGGCAGTATGTTGTGGCCTCTCTCCTCAAGAGGCATGAGAAACTCCTCAGAGGCCTTTTAGGGAGTCAAAGGTGGGCTTATTTTTATGTGACCATTAGTGTTGAGCGATACCTTCCGATATCGGGAAATATCGGATCGGATTGGATCGGACCGATACCCAAAAAATATTGGATATCGCCGATTCCGATACGGGAAACCAATGCAAGTCAATGGGACACAAATATCGGAATAAAAATAAACCCTTTCTTTCCTTGTAGGTTAATTCTACATGAAGGAAAACAACTAAGAATAATGTAGAATGTATTACATGAAAAGCCGGCAATTCAGCAGCGGCATACACCGGTACCCGACAATTTAGAATAGAAAGAATAGAGCATCACACATAGATTAGATAGATAGAAACATGTCAGTCACATATATAAGAAGTACAGTGATAGTGTTGATTACTGTACTTGTCATTAAGTGTTAAAATAAAGGATTTATTAAAAAAAAAATTGCTGTGGGGTTCCCCGTAATTTTAGTCTCTAGCGGAGGTTAAGCAGACGGCTGGGGCAGATGTTTGAAGCCTGGGAAGGGGGTAATGCCCACGGAGCTTCCCAGGCTACTAATATCAGCCCCCAGCTGAATACCTAGCCTTTACTAGCTATTAAAATGGTGGACCACCAAAAAAATTACGTGGGGTCCCCCCTATTTTAATAGCTAGCAAAGGTTAGGCAGACAGCTGGGGGCTGATATTAATAGCCCAGGAAGGGTGCCATGAATATTGGCCCCCTCCCTGGCTACAAACACCAGTCGTCAGCCGCCCCAGAAATAGCGCATCCATAGGATGCGCCAATTCTGGCACTTAGCCTCGCTCTTCCCACTGCCCTGTAGCGGTGTCAGTGGGGTAATAGGGCTGGGGTTGATGTCAGCTTATAATGCCAGCTGACATCAATCCCAGGTTAGTAATGGAGAGGCGTCTATAAGACTCCCCCATTACTAACCCCGTAGTCAAAGTTAAAAAAAAAACACAAACACCCAGAATAAAGTCCTTTAATTGAAATAAAGACACAATTCTTTATTGTTCTAAATTAAACCATACTTACCATCACACCCATTCCAGCTGAAGCCAATGTCTCCTGCAATAAAAGTAAAATAATAAAGCAACCTCATCCTTACCTTTCCATAGTTCCCACGACGGCTTCAGCTCTTCTACATTCACATGACAGGCTGGATGGCAGCCGAAAGCTGCCATCCAGCTTGCCATGCCGCAGAGACTGAGAAGTGCAGGCATGCTTGCGCTCCTCACTATCTGGCTGTGACGGCATCCAGATAAGCTGAGTTCATGTCCAATGAACTCAGCTCACCTCATGCACGTCACTGACAGCGTGGGAAAATTCTCCTGCTCAAGCGCTGAGCACAGGAGAATTTTCCCACGCCGTCAGTGATGTGCATGAGGTGAGCTAAGTTCATTGGACATGAGCTCACCTCATGCACGTCACTGACAGCGTGGGAAAATTCTCCTGCACTTGCAGTGAGCGTGAGAAAATTCTCCTGCTGAAGCGCTGAGCGCAGGAGAATTTTCTCACGCTGTCAGTGATGTGCATGAGGTGAGCTCATGTCCAATGAACTCAGCTCACCTCATGCACGTCACTAACAGCGTGGGAAAATTCCCCTGCTCAAGCGCTGAGCGCAGGAGAATTTTCCCATGCTGTCGGTGATGTGCATGAGGTGAGCTGAGTTCATTGGACATGAGCTCACCTCATGCACGTCACTGACAGCGTGGGAAAATTCTCCTGCGCTTGCAGTGAGCGTGAGAGAATTCTCCTGCTGAAGGGCTGAGCGCAGGAGAATTTTCCCATGCTGTCAGTGACGTGCATGAGGTGAGCTCATGTCCAATGAACTCTGCTCACCTCATGCATGTCACTGACAGCGTGGGAAAACTCTCCCGCGCTCAGCACTTGAGCAGGAGAATTTTCCCACGCTGTCCGTGACGTGCATGAGGTGAGCTGAGTTCATTGGACATAACCTCGGCTCATCTTTATGCCGTCACAGCGAGACACTGAGGAGCGCAAGCATGCCTGCGCTTCTTAGTGTGTGTGGCATGGCAAGCTGGATGGCAGCGTTCTGTTGCGATCCAGCCTGTCATGTCAATGTAGCAGAGCTGAAGCTGTCGTGGGAACCATGGAAAGGTAAGGATGATGTTGGTTCATTATTTTACTTTTATTGCAGAAGACATTGGCTTCAGCTGGAATGGGTGTGATGGTAAGTATGGTTTAATTTAGAACATTAAAAAATTGTGTGTTTATTTCAATTAAAGGACTTTATTCTGGGTGTTTGTGTTTTTTTTTTATCTTTTACTATGAGGTTAGTAATGGGGGTGTCTTATAGATGCCCCTCCATTACTAACCTGGGATTGATGTCAGCTGGCATTATAAGCTGACATCAACCCCAGGCCTATTACCCCACTGACACCGCTACAGGGCAGTGGGAAGAGCGAGGCTAAGTGCCAGAATTGGCGCATCCTATGGATGCACCATTTCTGGGGCGGCTGATGGCTGGTGTTTCTAGCCTGGGAGGGGGTCAATATTCATGGCACCCTTCCTGGGCTATTAATATCAGCCCCCAGCTGTCTGCCTAGCCTTTGCTTCAATTAAAATAGGGGGGACCCCACGTCATTTTTTTGGGGGGGTCCCCCATTTTAATAGCTAGTAAAGGCTAGGTATTCAGCTGGGGGCTGATATTAGAAGCCTGGGAAGCTCCATGGGTATTACCCCCTTCCCAGGCTTCAAACATCTGCCCCAGCCGTCTGCTTAGCCTCCGTTAGAGACTAAAATTACGGGGAACCCCACGCCAATTTTTCTTTTAATAAATCCTTTATTTTAACACTAAATGACAAGTACAGTAATCAACACTATCACTGTACTTCTTATATATGTGACTGGCATGTTTCTATCTATCTAATCTATGTGTGATGCTCTATTCTTTCTATTGCAAATTGTCGGGTACCGCTGCTGATTTGCCGGCCGGCTTTTTTAAAGAGACGGTGCATGAAAACACTATTATTTATTTTAATAAATCCTTTAACACTAAATGACAAGTACAGTAAGCTGAGCGCTGCAATCCAGCTTGTCATCCTTCAGAGACACTGCAGAGTGCAGGCATTATGGGAACTTCCTATTCCGGTTTTCGATATTCTAAAAGTATCGGAACTCAGTATCGGAACTCCGATACCGCGAATATCGGTCGATACGCGATATTTCAGAATCGGAATGCTCAACACTAGTGACCATGTATTTATTGGTCCTATTTTGGAGTACATACGATTTGTTAATCACTTTTATCACATTTTTAGGAAGTAGAATGAGCAAAAGCAAGAATAACGCAGGATAATTTTTTAAAATCTTTTTTTTTAAAAACACTGTTCACCATTAATTATACTTGATATGTCAATTTTATGTGTTTTTTATTCATTTTTCTAAAATAGAAACTAAAAACAATAAGTTTTTAATCACCTTTTTCTGAGACCCATTATTTTTCCATATACAAAACTATTTGTGTGCTTTTTTTGTGCGATATGCTGTTATTTTCACTTTCATTATCAATTTCATATATATATATATATATATATATATATATATATAAATATATACAGTACAGACCAAAAGTTTGGACACACTTTCTCATTTAAAGATTCTTCTGTATTTTCATGACTTTGAAAATTGTACATTCACACTGAAGGCATCAAAACTATGAATTAACACATGTGGAATTATATACTTAACAAAAAAGTGTGAAACAACTGAAAATATGTCTTATATTCTAGGTTCTTCAAAGTAGCCACCTTTTGCTTTGATGACTGCTTTGCACACTCTTGGCATTCTCTTGATGAGCTTCAAGAGGTAGTCACCGCAAATGGTCTTCCTACAATCTTGAAGGAGTTCCCAGAGATGCTTAGCACTTGTTGGCCCTTTTGCCTTCACGCTGCGGTCCAGCTCACCCCAAACCATCTAAATTGGGTTCAGGTCTGGTGACTGTGGAGGCCAGGTCATCTGGCGTAGCACCCCATCACTCTCCTTCTTGGTCAAATAGTCCTTACACAGCCTGGAGGTGTGTTTGGGGTCATTGTCCTGTTGAAAAATAAATGATGGTCCAACTAACCGCAAACCGGATGGAATAGCATGCCACTGCAAGATGCTGTGGTAGCCATGCTGGTTCAGTATGCCTTCAATTTTGAATAAATCCCCAACAGTGTCACCAGCAAAGCACCCCCACACCATCACACCTCCTCCTCCATGCTTCACGGTGGGAAACAGGCATGTAGAGTCCATCCGTTCACCTTTTCTGCGTCGCACAAAGACATGGTGGTTGGAACCAAAGATCTCAAATTTGGACTCATCAGACCAAAGCACAGATTTCCACTGGTCTAATGTCCATTCCCTGTATTCTTTAGCCCAAACAAGTCTCTTCTGCTTGTTGCCTGTCCTTAGCAGTGGTTTCCTAGCAGCTATTTTACCATGAAGGCCTGCTGCACAAAGTCTCCTCTTAACAGTTGTTGTAGAGATGTCTCTGCTGCTAGAACTCGTTGTGGCATTGACCTGGTCTCTAATCTGAGCTGCTGTTAACCTGCGATTTCTGAGGCTGGTGACTCGGATAAACTTATCCTCAGAAGCAGAGGTGACTCTTGGTCTTCCTTTCCTGGGGCGGTCCTCATGTGAGCCAGTTTCATTGTAGCACTTGATGGTTTTTGCAACTGCACTTGGGGACACTTTCAAAGTTTGCCCAATTTTTCGGACTGACTGACTTTCGTTTCTTAAGGTAACGATGGCCACTTGTTTTTCTTCACTTAGCTGCTTTTTTCTTTCCATAATACAAATTCTAACAGTCTATTCAGTAGGACTATTAGCTGTGTACCCACCAGACTTCTGCACAACACAACTGATGGTCCCAACCCCATTTAAAAGGCCAGAAATCCCACTTATTAAACCTGACAGGGCACACCTGTGAAGTGAAAACCATTTCCAGTGACTACCTCTTGAAGTTCATCAAGAGAATGCCAAGAGTGTGCAAAGCAGTCATCAAAGCAAAAGGTGGCTACTTTGAAGTACCTAGAATATAAGACATATTTTCAGTTGTTTCACACGTTTTTGTTAAGTATATAATTCCACATGTGTTAATTCATAGTTTTGATGCCTTCAGTGCAAATGTACAATTTTCAAAGTCATGAAAATACATAAAAATCTTAAAATGAGAAGGTGTGTCCAAACTTTTGGTCTGTTCTGTATATATATATATATATATGTATATATACATATACATATATATATATGGCTTTTGATAACTTTTTATTCCATTTTACAAAAAACAGCATTTCTGGAATTGTTTTTTTGTATTTTTTTTTACATTCACCATGTGGGATGAATAAAGGTATAGTTTTATAACATGGATCAATATGATTACAGTGATACCCAATTTATCTTTTCATGTTTTACTACTTTTGTATAAGAAAATCACTTTTCAAGAATAACATTTTGTGCATCATATTCTTAAAGCTATAACTTTTTTCTGTTTACAAAGTATGAGGACTAGTTTTTAGTGTAACAAGCTGTAAATGTTATCTGATCAATTATTTTTATTAGTTTTTGTTTCACTTTATTTGAAGCAGAATGAGTCAAAAAAGTAATTCTGGAGAAGTTATTAACTTTTTTTTTCAGCAGCTTTAACTTTTTGAGATATTTAATAAAATACTGTACTTTTATCGTACTGGTCGTTACAGACACTGTGGTAACATATATGAGTATTTTTTGGGGTGGTAGGCCTTTTTAGAATAAATGTCTTTTTATTTGAAAAAGTAGGATTTTTTTTTTTTTCCTTTTTTGTAAACACTTGAAACATTTTTTTAAATATTTATTAGTCCAGCAAGAGAATTTGAACATGTAAGCCTTTGCTCACATACTGTAGATACTACATTTTATTACATATGTAGTGTAGCGCATTATCCAGTGTGTGTTATACTAACAGATTGTGCCTCTGTGGCAGACCTAGAGGCCTGTGTTAGGCCTCTGGTTGACATAGCTAATAATGTCCTACTAGCGGTTGTGTTTCTGTGAGCAGATGGAGTAGAAAAAGGAGCAAATTGTGTTATCTAATGGGAGCATTGAGATCACGATCAGGGTTGAAGATGTACTGACTTTTCATGACCTTATGAAAATTGGCATGGTTCTATGGCATATGAAAAGGCAATGCTCTGATGGGAAATTGGTAAAAATTCTATATCCTAATTCTATTCTTTCAGCTTCATTCCACAATAGGCATCAGTCTCTACTTCACATACCGACATCAGATTCCAGACTCCTTAGTTTTGGCTGCACACAAACAAGAATAACATTCTATATTTTTCTCTACTACATTTTCTTACACTGTAAAAAGTACTGTAAGCAAGTGCATCTAGATAGAGGCTATAGGGCACTCTTGGTCTCCAATCTGGTGAACGGGAGACAATGGAAACATTAAAATACATGATGGATAATTTTTCCGGCAGTTTTCCTAAGCATCTCAGTGGTAAACATTTGATTTTTTTTCTCAATATGTTGATTTGGTTATTTTTACTATAGAGATCAATGTAGCAAAATTGTTGATAACTATTTATTTATTTATTTATTCTACTCACTTATTTAGTGCCATTAATTCCACAGCGCTTCACAGGCAAATATATTTATATATATATACACATTCTATATATATATATATATATGTATACACACCTATATATATATATATATATATATATATATATATATATATATATATACAGTACAGACCAAAAGTTTGGACACACCTTCTCATTTAAAGATTTTTCTGTATTTTCATGACTATGAAAATTGTACATTCACACTGAAGGCATCAAAACTATGAATTAACACATGTAGAATTATATACTTAACAAAAAAGTGCTTAACAATTGAAAATATGTCTTATATTCTAGGTTCTTCAAAGTAGCCACCTTTTGCTTTGATGACTGCTTTGCACACTCTTGGCATTCTCTTGATGAGCTTCAAGAGGTAGTCACCGGAAATGGTCTTCCAACAATCTTGAAGGAGTTCCCAGAGATGCTTAGCACTTGTTGGCCCTTTTGCCTTCACTCTGCGGTCCAGCTCACCCCAAACCATCTCGATTGGGTTCAGGTCTGGTGACGGTGGAGGCCAGGTCATCTGGCGTAGCACCCCATCACTCTCCCTCTTGGTCAAATAGCCCTTACACAGCCTGTAGGTGTGTTTGGGGTCATTGTCCTGTTGAAAAATAATTGATGGTCCAACTAAACGCAAACCGGATGGAATAGCATGCCGCTGCAAGGTGCTGTGGTAGAAATGCTGGTTCAGTATGCCTTCAATTTTGAATAAATCCCCAACAGTGTCACCAGAAAAGCACCCCCACACCATCACACCTCCTCCTCCATGCTTCACGGTGGGAACCAGGCATGTAGAGTCCATCCATTTACTTTTTCTGCGTCGCACAAAGACACGGTGGTTGGAACCAAAGATCTCAAATTTGGACTCATCAGACCAAACCACAGATTTCCAATGGTCTAATGTCCATTCCATGTGTTCTTTAGCCCAAACAAGTGTCTTATGCTTGTTGCATGTCCTTAGCTTTGGTTTCCTAGCAGCTATTTTACCATGAAGGCCTGCTGCACAAAGTCTCCTCTTAACAGTTGTTGAAGAGATGTGTCTGCTGCTAGAACTCTGTGTGGCATTGACCTGGTCTCTAATCTGAGCTGCTGTTAACCTGCGATTTCTGAGGCTGGTGACTCGGATAAACTTATCCTTAGTAGCAGAGGTGACTCTTGGTCTTCCTTTCCTGGGGCGGTCCTCATGTGAGCCAGTTTCTTTGTAGCGCTTGATGGTTTGTGCAACTGCACTTGGGGACACGTTCAAAGTTTGCCCAATTTTGCGGACTGACTGACCTTCATTTCTTAAAGTAATGATGGCCACTCGTTTTTCTTTACTTAGCTGCTTTTTTCTTGCCATAATACAAATTCTAACAGTCTATTCAGTAGGACTATCAGCTGTGTATCCACCCGACTTTTGCACAACACAACTGATGGTCCCAACCCCATTTATAAGGCAAGAAATCACACTTATTAAACCTGACAGGGCACACCTGTGAAGTGAAAACCATTTCCAGTGACTACCTCTTGAAGCTCATCAAGAGACTGCAAAGAGTCTGCAAAGCAGTCATCAAAGCAAAAGGTGGCTACTTTGAAGAGCCTAGAATATAAGACATATTTTCAGTTGTTTCACACTTTTTTGTTAAGTATAGTGTTGAGCCACCCCCGTAGTGTTCGGGTTCGGTTCGGTTCGTCGAACACCGGGATGTTCGAGGAACTGTTCGTCGAACTGTTCGTCGAACACCTTAGAACACCGTCGAACACCGTTAAAACCAATGGCAGGCAAACAAAAACACATAGGAACACATAGAAAACACCTTCAAAGGTGTCCAAAAGCTCACAAACTGCTCAGAAGACGCTTTCTTTAAAAAAGCCGGCCGGCAATTCAGAAGCGGCATACACCGGTACCCGACAATTTAGACATGAAGGAATAGAGCATCACACATAGATTAGATAGATAGAAACATGTCAGTCACATATATATGAAGTACAGTGACAGTGTTGCTTACTGTACTTGTCATTTAGTGTAAAGGATTTATTAAAAAATATAATAGTGTTTTCGTGCACCATCTCTTTAAAAAAGCCGGCCGGCAATTCAGCAGCGGTACCCGACAATTTATAACAGACAAAATAGAGCTTCACACATAGATTAGATAGATAGAAACATGTCAATCACATATATATGAAGTACTGTGACAGTGTTGCTTACTGTACTTGTCATTTACTGCAAAGGATTTATTAAAAAAAATAATAGTGTTTTCATGCACCGTCTCTTTAAAAAAGCCGGCCGGCAATTCAGCATCTGTACCCGACAATTTAGATTAGAAGGAATAGAGAATCACACATAGATTAGATAGATAGAAACATGTCAGCCACATATATATGAAGTACAGTGACAGTGTTGCTTACTGTAATTGTCATTTAGTGTAAAGGATTTATCAAAAAAAATAATAGTGTTTTCATGCACCGTCTCTTTAAAAAAGCCGGCCGGCAATTCAGCATCTGTACTCGACAATTTATAACACACAGAATAGAGCTTCACACATAGATTAGATAGATAGAAACATGTCAGTCACATATATAATAAGTACAGTGATAGTGTTGGTTACTGTACTTGTCATTTAGTATTAAAATAAAGGATTTATTATTAAAAAAAATTGGTGTGGGGTTCCCCGTAATTTTAGTTTCTAGCGGAGGTTAAGCAGACAGCTGGGGCAGATGTTTGAAGCCTGGGAAGGGGGTAATACCCACGGAGCTTCCCAGGCTACTAATATCAGCCCCCAGCTGAATACCTAGCCTTTATTAGCTATTAAAATGGAGGACCCCCCCCAAAAAAATGACGTGGGGTCCCTCCTAATTTAATAGCTAGCAAAGGCTAGGCAGACAGCTGGGGGCTGATATTAATAGCCCAGGAAGGGAGGCATGAATATTGGCCCCCTCCCAGGCTAGAAACACCAGCCGTCAGCCGCCCCAGAAATGGCGCATCCATAGGATTCGCCAATTCTGGAACTTAGCCTCGCTCTTCCACGCTGCCCCGGTGCGCTGACAGGGGGTAATAGGGTTGGGGTTGATGTCAGCTTATAATGCCAGCTGACATCAAGCCCAGGTTAGTAATGGAGAGGCGTCTATAAGACACCCCCATTACTAACCCCATAGTCAAAGTTAAAAAAAAACACAAACACCCAGAATAAAGTCCTTTAATTGAAATAAAGACACAATTCTTTATTGTTCTAAATTAAACCATACTTACCATCACGCCCATTCCAGCTGAAGCCAACGATCTCCTGCAATAAAAGAAAAATAATTAGGCAACCTCATCCTTACCTTTCGATGGTTCCCAGGACAGCTTCAGCTCTGCTACATCGAGATGACAGGCTGGACCTGCAGAAAGCTGCCATCCAGCCTGTCATCCCGCAGACACTGAGAAGCGCAGGCATGCTTGCGCTCCTCAGTGTCTGACTGTGACGGCATCCAGATGAGCCGACAATGAACTGGCTCACCTCATGCACGTCACTGACAGCGTGGGAAAATTCTCCTGCACTCAGCGCTTCAGCGTGAGAATTTTCCCACGCTGTCAGTGACGTGCATGAGGTGAGGTCATGTCCAATGAACTCGGCTCACCTCATGCACGTCACTGACAGCGTGGGAGAATTCTCACGCTGAAGCGCTGAGTGCAGGAGAATTCTCCCACACTGTCAGTGACGTGCATGAGGTGAGCCGAGTTCATTGGACATGACCTCGGCTCATCTGGATGCCGTCACAGCCTAACACTGAGTAGCGCAAGCAAGCCTGCGCTTCTCAGTGTCTGCGGGATGACAGGCTGGATGGCAGCGTTCTGCTGCGGTCCAACCTGTCATCTCAATGTAGCAGAGCTGAAGCTGTCGTGGGAGCCATGGAAAGGTAAGGATGATGTTGCTTTATTATTTTACTTTTATTGCAGGAGATCATTGGCTTCAGCTGGAATGGGCGTGATGGTAAGTATGGTTTAATTTAGAACAATAAAGAATTGTGTGTTTATTTCAATTAAAGGACTTTTTTCTGGGTGTTGTGTTTTTTTTAAATACTTTACTAGAAATTCATGGTGGTCATGTCTAATATTGGCGTGACCCCATGAATTTCGGGCTTAGGGCCAGCTGATAATGCCAAGCTGGCCTTAACCCCTTTATTACCCAGTGAGCCACCGCACCAGGGCCCTGGATGAGTTGGGTACAGCGCCAGAAGATGGCGCTTCTATGAACGCGCCATTTTCCGGGGCGGCTGCGGACTGCAATTTGCAGCGGGTGGGACCCAGAAAGCTTGGGCCTCCCTGCGCTGCAGATTCCAGCCCCCAGCTGCCTAGTTGTACCTGGCTGGACACAAAAATCGGGCGAAGCTCCACGTATTTTTTTTTTAAATTCATGAAATTCATGGAATAATTAAGAAAAAAAGGGCTTCCCTATATTGTTGTGTCCGGCTAGGTACAAATAGGCAGTTGGTGGTTGGGAGCAGCCCGTTCCTGCCTGCTGTACCTGACTGGACACAAATATAGGGCGAAGCCCCACATCAATTTTTTTTTCATTATTTCATGAATTTCCTGAAATAATTAAAAAAAAATTGACGTGGGGCTTCGCCCTATATTTGTGTCCAGTCAGGTACAGCAGGCAGGAACGGGCTGCCCCCAACCACCAGCTGCCTATTTGTACCTGGTTGGACACAACAATATAGGGAAGCCATTTTTTTCTTAATTATTCCATGAATTTCATGAAATAATTTAAAAAAAAAATGCGTGGGGCTTCGCCCTATTTTTGTGCCCAGCCAGGTACAACTAGGCAGCTGGGAGCTGGAATCTGCAGTGCAGGGAGGCCCAAGCTTTCTGGGCCCCACCCGCTGCAAATTGCAGTCCGCAGCCGCCCCAGAAAATGGCGCGTTCATAGAAGCGCCATCTTCTGGCGCTGTACCCAACTCATCCAGGGCCCTGGTGCGGTGGCTCACTGGGTAATAAAGGGGTTAAGGCCAGCTTGGCATTATCAGCTGGCCCTAAGCCCGAAATTCATGGGGTTACGCCAATATTAGACATGACCACCATGAATTTCTAGTAAAGTATTTAAAAAAAACACAACACCCAGAATAAAGTCCTTTAATTGAAATAAACACACAATTCTTTATTGTTCTAAATTAAACCATACTTACCGTCACGCCCATTCCAGCTGAAGCCAATGTCTTCTGCAATAAAAGTAAAATAATTAAGCAACCTCATCCTTACCTTTCCATGGTTCCCACGACAGCTTCAGCTCTGCTACATCGAGATGACAGGCTGGACCGCAGCAGAAAGCTGCCATCCAGCCTGTCATCCCGCGGACACTGAGAAGCGCAGGCATGCTTGCGCTCCTCAGTGTCTCGCTGTGACGGCATAAAGATGAGACAAGTTCATGTCCAATGAACTCGGCGCACCTCATGCACGTCACTGACAGCGTGGGAGAATTCTCCTGCACTCAGCACTTCAGCGTGAAAATTCTCCCACGCTGTCAGTGACGTACATGAGGTCAGCTGAGTTCATTGGACATGAATGAGCTCACCTCATGCACGTCACTGACAGCGTGGAAAAATTGTCACGCTGAAGCGCTGAGTGCAGGAGAATTTTCCCACGCTGTCAGTGACGTGCATGAGGTGAGCTCATTCATGTCCAATGATCTCAGCTCACCTCATGCACGTCACTGACAGCGTGGGAAAATTCTCCTGCACTCAGCGCTACAGCGTGAGAATTCTCCCACGCTGTCAGTGACGTGCATGAGGTGAGCTCATTCATGTCCAATGAACTCAGCTGACCTCATGTACGTCACTGACAGCGTGGGAGAATTCTCACGCTGAAGTGCTGAGTGCAGGAGAATTCTCCCACGCTGTCAGTGACGTGCATGAGGTGCGCCGAGTTCATTGGACATGACCTCGGCTCATCTGGATGCCGTCACAGCCAGACACTGCAGAGCGCAAGCAAGCCTGCGCTTCTCAGTGTCTGCGGGATGACAGGCTGGATGGCAGCGTTCTGCTGCGGTCCAGCCTGTTATCTCGATGTAGCAGAGCTGAAGCTGTCGTGGGAGCCATGGAAAGGTAAGGATGATGTTGCTTTATTATTTTACTTTTATTGCAGGAGATCATTGGCTTCAGCTGGAATGGGCGTGATGGTAAGTATGGTTTAATTTAGAACAATAAAGAATTGTGTGTTTATTTCAATTAAAGGACTTTTTTCTGGGTGTTGTGTTTTTTTTAAATACTTTACTAGAAATTCATGGTGGTCATGTCTAATATTGGCGTGACCCCATGAATTTCGGGCTTAGGGCCAGCTGATAATGCCAAGCTGGCCTTAACCCCTTTATTACCCAGTGAGCCACCGCACCAGGGCCCTGGATGAGTGGGGTACAGCGCCAGAAGATGGCGCTTCTATGAACGCGCCATTTTCCGGGGCGGCTGCGGACTGCAATTTGCAGCGGGTGGGGCCCAGAAAGCTTGGGCCTCCCTGCGCTGCAGATTCCAGCCCCCAGCTGCCTAGTTGTACCTGGCTGGACACAAAAATAGGGCGAAGCTCCACGTATTTTTTTTTTAAAGTCATAAAATTCATGGACTAATTAAGAAAAAAAGGGCTTCCCTATATTGTTGTGTCCGGCTAGGTACAAATAGGCAGCTGGTGGTTGGGAGCAGCCCGTTCCTGCCTGCTGTACCTGACTGGACACAAATATAGGGCAAAGCCCCACATCAATTTTTTTTTCATTATTTCATGAATTTCCTGAAATAATTTAAAAAAAATTGACGTGGGGCTTCGCCCTATATTTGTGTCCAGTCAGGTACAGCAGGCAGGAACGGGCTGCCCCCAACCACCAGCTGCCTATTTGTACCTGGTTGGACACAACAATATAGGGAAGCCCTTTTTTTCTTAATTATTCCATGAATTTCATGAAATAATTTAAAAAAAAATGCGTGGGGCTTCGCCCTATTTTTGTGCCCAGCCAGGTACAACTAGGCAGCTGGGAGCTGGAATCTGCAGCGCAGGGAGGCCCAAGCTTTCTGGGCCCCACCCGCTGCAAATTGCAGTCCGCAGCCGCCCCAGAAAATGGCGCGTTCATAGAATCGCCATCTTCTGGCGCTGTACCCAACTCATCCAGGGCCCTGGTGCGGTGGCTCACTGGGTAATAAAGGGGTTAAGGCCAGCTTGGCATTATCAGCTGGCCCTAAGCCCAAAATTCATGGGGTCACGCCAATATTAGACATGACCACCATGAATTTCTAGTAAAGTATTTAAAAGAAACACAACACCCAGAATAAAGTCCTTAATTGAAATAAACACACAATTCTTTATTGTTCTAAATTAAACCATACTTACCGTCACGCCCATTCCAGCTGAAGCCAATGTCTTCTGCAATAAAAGTAAAATAATTAAGCAACCTCATCCTTACCTTTCCATGGTTCCCACGACAGCTTCAGCTCTGCTACATCGAGATGACAGGCTGGACCGCAGCAGAAAGCTGCCATCCAGCCTGTCATCCCGCGGACACTGAGAAGCGCAGGCATGCTTGCGCTCCTCAGTGTCTCGCTGTGACGGCATAAAGATGAGACAAGTTCATGTCCAATGAACTCGGCGCACCTCATGCACGTCACTGACAGCGTGGGAGAATTCTCCTGCACTCAGCACTTCAGCGTGAAAATTCTCCCACGCTGTCAGTGACGTACATGAGGTCAGCTGAGTTCATTGGACATGAATGAGCTCACCTCATGCACGTCACTGACAGCGTGGGAAAATTCTAACGCTGAAGCGTTGAGTGCAGGAGAATTTTCCCACGCTGTCAGTGACTTGCATGAGGTGAGCTCATTCATGTCCAATGATCTCAGCTCACCTCATGCACGTCACTGACAGCGTGGGAAAATTCTCCTGCACTCAGCGCTACAGCGTGAGAATTCTCCCACGCTGTCAGTGACGTGCATGAGGTGAGCTCATTCATGTCCAATGAACTCAGCTGACCTCATGTACGTTACTGACAGCGTGGGAGAATTCTCACGCTGAAGTGCTGAGTGCAGGAGAATTCTCCCACGCTGTCAGTGACGTGCATGAGGTGCGCCGAGTTCATTGGACATGACCTCGGCTCATCTGGATGCCGTCACAGCCAGACACTGCAGAGCGCAAGCAAGCCTGCGCTTCTCAGTGTCTGCGGGATGACAGGCTGGATGGCAGCGTTCTGCTGCGGTCCAGCCTGTTATCTCGATGTAGCAGAGCTGAAGCTGTCGTGGGAACCATGGAAAGGTAAGGATGAGGTTGCTTTATTATTTTTCTTTTATTGCAGGAGATCGTTGGCTTCAGCTGGATTTGGCGTGATGGTAAGTATGGTTTAATTTAGAACAATAAAGAATTGTGTCTTTATTTCAATTAAAGGACTTTATTCTGGGTGTTTGTGTTTTCTTTTAACTTTGACTATGGGGTTAGTAATGGGGGTGTCTTATAGACGCCTCTCCATTACTAACCTGGGCTTGATGTCAGCTGGCATTATAAGCTGACATCAACCCCAACCCTATTACCCCACTGCCACCGCTACAGGGCAGTGGGATGAGCGAGGCTAAGTGCCAGAATTGGCGCATCCTAAGGATGCGCCATTTCTGGCGCGGCTGTCGGCTGGTGTTTCTAGCCTGGGAGGGGGCCAATATTCATGGAACCCTTCCTGGGCTATTAATATCAGCCCCCAGCTGTCTGCCTAGCCTTTGCTAGCTATTAAAATAGGGGGGACCCCACGTCATTTTTTTGGGGGGTCCCCCATTTTAATAGCTAGTAAAGGCTAGGTATTCCGCTGGGGGCTGATATTAGTAGCCTGGGAAGCTCCGTGGCTATTACCCCCTTCCCAGGCTTCAAACATCTGCCCCAGCTGTCTGCTTAACCTCCGCTAGAGCCTAAAATTATGGGGATCCCCATGCCAATTTTTTTTTAAATAAATCCTTTATTTTAACACTAAATGACAAGTACAGTAATCAACACTGTCACTGTACTTCATATATATGTGACTGACATGTTTCTATCTATCTAATCTATGTGTGATGCTCTATTCCTTCTATTCTAAATTGTCGGGTACAGATGCTGAATTGCCGGCCGGCTTTTTTAAAGAGACAGTGCATGAAAACACTATTATTTTTTTTAATAAATCCTTTATACTAAATGACAAGTACAGTAAGCAACACTGTCACTGTACTTCATATATATGTGACTGACATGTTTCTATCTACCTAATCTATGTGTGATTCTCTATTCCTTCTATTCTAAATTGTTGGGTACAGATGCTGAATTGCCGGCTGGCTTTTTTAAAGAGACGGTGCATGAAAACACTATTATTTTTTTTAATAAATCCTTTACACTAAATGACAAGTACAGTAATCAACACTGTCACTGTACTTCATATATATGTGACTGACATGTTTCTATCTATCTAATCTATGTGTGAAGCTCTATTCTGTCTGTTATAAATTGTCGGGTACCGCTGCTGAATTGCCGGCCGGCTTTTTTAAAGAGACGGTGCATGAAAACACTATTATTTTTTTTGATAAATCCTTTACACTAAATGACAAGTACAGTAAGCAACACTGTCACTGTGCTTCTTATATGTGTGACTGACATGTTTCTATCTATCTAATCTATGTGTGAAGCTCTATTCTTTCGGTTCTAAATTGTCGGGTACCGGTGTATGCCGCTGATGAATTGCCGGCTTTTCATGTTTCACTGTGAGCACTGTTCCCATCGATTTGGGCAATCACTGTAATGCCACAACCACCATGGCTGTGGCATTACAGTGAGTGGCAGACAATCCCTGCATGATTGGTGCTCTAAATAGCGCCAGACATGCAGGACACGCTTTTGGTGCACGAACAGTTATCGAACATAACCTCGAACAGCCGAATTTTTTGCAAATCGTTCGGGTTCGTGGAACAACTCGAACACCGCCCAAAACAGCTCGAATTTGAGATTGGCGAACAGTTCTAGTCGAACACCGCTCATCTCTAGTTAAGTATATAATTCCACATGTGTTAATTCATAGTTTTGATGCCTTCAGTGTGAATGCACAATTTTCCTAGTCATGAAAATACAGAAAAATCTTTAAATGAGGTGTGTCCGATCTTTTGGTCTGTACTGTATATATATATCATACATATACATATACAGTACATATTCTTAACCCTGCTGTTCTGTTCCGTCAAAAATGAATTTGAAATTTGATATTTTTTTAAATATTCATTATGTGGTTCTGAAACTTGTAGTTAATTAACTTTTCCTCATTTGAGGGCTTCTTACTATGAGTATTTTTTTTTGTTTACCTTTTGCTCCACGTTTTTTTTACACTTATACTGTTCGGTCAAAAATGACCGATAGCCTTTTATACTAATCTCCAGCCATTTTTTGAGTAAAATAAAGGAGTTATAATCTCATTTTTGACTATGTATTGCATCTACTACTATTTATCAATTTATCTAGGTCCTTTTGGTCCGTGCAGATTTACACATGCATGCATTTTCAAATTACGATACAGCAGATGGATTTGCTTCCAGTATAGTTATGTGCAACACTTTTTCGCTGTATCTTATTTGCCCTGCTGGTCATATAGAAATAGTTCAATTCAGTTGTCAACATTTCACATTGTAAATGAAAAGATTTTCTCATATTCCTTGTGTTATCTGGTTCTATTACTGTGTAATGCTGACCTGAAAAGACAATGCTACAAAAGGGGCAGTTGATACTCTAGATCAATGGTTGCTTTTTACAACATTCTTGATGTGTCGGCATGCAATGCATTTGTGTTATGGCGTGAAATACACCCAAATTTGAACAAAAATAAAAAAAAATAAACTATATAAAACAAGAATTTTTATAGAGGAGTTGGGAAAATGACTGGTTAGCCCATATATCGAAGAAAGAAAAGTAATACCCAGAGATGATGGAGCGGCAGCCATTGTCCACAGGATCCAACAGCATGCTACAGAAAGTGAACCAACGGTATCCACCACCGGCACTGCTACGATACCCACGACCTTCAAAAGCAACGCAGCAAGCCTAAAACGGAAATGATGCGCCTTCTGTCCAACATCTAGTAATCACAAAGCAAATGTGATATGTTGCAGTTTTGCAAAGTTCTTATGCAAGAGACATGTAAATTATACTTGTGACGAATGCAAACAGTAAATTTAGCACCGTGAACCTTATTTACCATTTTTTATAGAAAAAACTGAACTTTTTATTTTTATTTATTTTTATTTTTAAAAAAAATATATATATATATTTACATACAATTTGATGTTATTAGTTATAGTTTGCAGTTATATAAAGAATATTTTTTTTTACGTGCAAATGTGCAATATGCGTGAATATTGCAATAAGGCCATATAACATTTTTTGATACAAAAAAAGTAAAAATTAAGTTTTTGATTTTTTGATTTCATTTTTCATTTGTTTATGAACAACCATGTTCACATACAGTATAATAATGTAACAGGTATTCAAATAAAACACTTAAATTAGCTAAAATCAAGACTTTAATAGGTCCGGTCAAAATGACCGGAACATTATAAGTGTATAATAGACCCGAACAGAACAGCAGGGTTAAAACAAGTAAAATAGGAAATGGTTGTTTGCTAAAAGGCATTACTTAGGCCTGAATTTATTTTAAAAAGTGAAACATACATTTTGATTTTACCTATATTTAACATCAGAACATAATTTCTGAAAAGCACATCATGCATTTTATCATAATTGAATGTTTCATTTATAAGTACAATACATTTCTATTGTTGACACAATGTGGAGTCAGCAGTATTATTCACTAATCTGTCTGCCTCATTTAAATTAGATAATGGAGACTTAACATTGATTTGACCTTTCCACGGAATTTCTTCATTCTCTTTAATAGATATTAGCAGTACAAAATCATAAAAACTTATGATGATAAATATGTTATGACTGGCATGAGTTACTAATGTTATCCTTACCCAAAGGAGGCCAGTAGTGGCCTGTCTTTGGAGGAACTACTGACCAGAGAGTGGTGCAAATGGAGGTGGAGATTTTATTCCTCCTAGTGGTTCCCACATTCTTAACCGTGGTATACTTTTCTTTTTTATTTTACACTAATGCATCTATTGCCATTCTCACTTTTCTTTTTCTATACATTTTGTACAACACTATAATTAACTTCTGAAATACTAGACAGGTAGGTACATGTACAGAAAGTAAAATGTGGCAGAAGGCCACCGTATAGGTGTGGTTTACATGGTTGTCAAATGGAAATAGCAAAACAGGTGTGCAAAAACAGGCACACTCAGTTAAATGTCTAAATTTTTTTCTATTTTTATCAACAGAATTCAATCTACTTCCCAAAGATTTAATAAGAAATTTTAGGTAGGTGAATGAGTAAAAAAAACCAGAAGCCATGGATATAAATTTGACCATTAAAGCAGTTAGTAAACTAGACATAGTTACATAGTTACATAGTTACATAGTTTATAAGGCCAAAAAAAAGACAAGCGTCCATCCAGTTCAGCCTATTTCTTGTGCACTGCAGCTATTCCGCAGCGTTGATCCAGGGGACAGTCACAGTTAAATGTCAGAATTTTAGAGAATTTCCTTTTTTTTTAAAAACAAATTCCAAAAAAATGCAGATACTCAGTACAGTTGCTTGTGACAAGCAAGTAAACCAAAAAACACTGATTTCATATTTTTTTCTGCAAAAATAATTGGACTGGCTTGTTTCTATATTATAGTGCATTAAATATACAAAAAGTGGAGTTGTAATTCAAATGCACTTAGACAGATGACAGATACCCCATATTACTGATTAATAACACTAAGTGTTTCATCGATGCTGACACCCATGCTACCTCTCCCCTATCAAATGAATTTCTGTATTATTCACAGGATATTAGTCTAATTTTTTTCATTTTTTCCTATTACCCCACTTGCACCAAAATTGGTGATTCTTATGGATGTGCCATTTCTGGGGCCACTGAGGGCTGATATTATTAGCCTCGGAGGGTGCCAGGATCCAATTCTGGCGCTTAGACTCTGCTTTTCCCACTACCCGTGTGACAGCGCGGGAAACCACTGATGTTCGGGGTCACGTTCGGATTCGTGTTCTGGATCGGGTGCCCGAACACAGACATTTTTTGATTTTTAGTCGACGAACCCAAACATCAAAAGGTTCACACATCTCTATTCAGACCTTAATTAGCCTGTTAAGGTTATGGCTTGTTCACTATCATCATAGGAGAGGCCAGGTGATACAAATTTCCCAGCTTTATAAAAACCCAGCCCCCTCTAATTTTGTGCCAAAAAACAGCAGCCATGGATTCTTCTAAGGTGCTACCTAGAACTCTGAAAATGAAAATGGTGGAGGCCCACAAAGGAGAAGAAGGCTATAAGAAGATAGCAAATTGTTTTCAAGTTGCCCTTTCCTTAGTTTGAAATGTAATTAAGAAATGGCAGTTAACAGGAACAGTGGAGGTCAAGATAAGGTATGGAAGACCAAGCCAAATTTCAGTGAGAGCTGCTTATAGGATTGCTAGAGAGGCAGAACCCCCACTTGACTGCAAAAGACCTTCAGAAACATTTAGCAGACTCTGGAGTTGTGGTACATTGTTCTACTGTTCAGAGACACCTGCACAAATATGGCCTTCATGGAAGAGTCATTAGAAGAAAACCTCTCCTGAGTCCTCATCATGAAATTCAGCATCAGAAGTATATAAAAGAACAATAAACAAGCCTGATGAATAGAGATGAGCGTTGTTCTACTCGAACTGTTTGCCAATCTCAAATTCGAGCTGTTTTGGGCGGTGTTCGAGCCGTTCGGCGAACACGAACGATTTGAGAAAAATTCGGCTGTTCGAGGTTATGTTCGATAACTGTTCGTGCACCAAAATCATAACTGGATTTTTTCTCAGTAATGATGAAAATTAATGTTAATACGCAGTTTGAGTGTACAGCGGGGTGGGGGGGAGGGGCAGGGGATGGATCTCTGCAGGAATAATGAAGATCTCCATTTTTTTTTCTCTTTCCCGCATTTACAGTGGGGAGGTGCAATCTGTCAGCCTATCAGCAGCGCACACACGGAGCGAAGTGCTTTTTTTCACACAAGCAAGGGCATGTGTCATTGGCAGTGTATGTCACATGTCCTTGCCCTATAAGACCATGCCATTTTCCCCGTCGCCACCATTTTCTCACTGCTGCAGCTGCGTGTTAGATGGCACCGCTGTTGCTGTGTGCGCTATACCTTGTTAATTTCAAGCCAATTTTCGCACAAATCTACAGATAGCTTGGGAGTAGGGAATAGTTGTGATTGCAGTCCTTTTAAGGACTAGGTTACAGCATTTCCTACGACTTTTATCAGGCAGGTCTGTGCTCTTAAATAGATAGGTTGTGGGAGTAAAGACTAATTGTAATTGGAGTCCTTTTCAGGACTAGGTTACATGAGTTCCTATCAGTTTTTGCCAGGCATGTCTGTGCCAGTGCTGTGCAAGTTTTTTTCACAGCATTTGGCTGAATCTAGCAAAGCTAATCCTTTTTGGCCTATTGCAGAGTGTGTTAGTCAGTGGAGTAGCCTATCTGTGTTGCAAGATATACCACCTGTGTATAGAATACCAATTTTTTTACTGCACCTAGTGAAGTAAAATCTTTTGGGCATAGCATCATTCTATTAGTCCATCTATACTGACCTCCATCAGGTTGCAAATTGAATATAATTTTTTTCTGCATCTAGCTCTGAAAAAATATTTGGCCTTCTAGCAGTGTGTGGGACTTTCTCTATTAGTCCATCTATACTGACCTCCATCAGGTTGCAAACTGAATATATTTTTTTCTGCATCTACCTCTGAAAAAATATTGGGCTTGTAGCTGTGTGTGGGACTTGTTCTATTAATCCATCTATACAGACCTCCATCAGGTTGCAAACTGAATATAATTTTTTTCTGCATCTACCTCTGAAAAAATATTTGAGCTTCTAGCTGTGTGTGGGACTTGTTCTATTACTCCATCTATACTGACCTCCATCAGGTTGCAAATTGAATATAATTTTTTTCTGCATCTAGCTCTGAAAAAATATTGGGCTTCTAGCTGTGTGTGGTACTTGTTGTATTCGTCCATCTATACTGACCTCCATCAGGTTGCAAACTGAATATATTTTTTTCTGCATCTACCTCTGAAAAAATATTGGGCTTCTAGCTGTGTGTGGGAGTAGTTCTATTAATCCATCTATACAGACCTCCATCAGGTTGCAAACTGAATATAATTTTTTTCTGCATCTAGCTCTGAAAAAATATTTGGCCTTCTAGCAGTGTGTGGGACTTTCTCTATTAGTCCATCTATACTGACCTCCATCAGGTTGCAAATTAAAAATAATTTTTATCTGCATCTACCTCTGAAAAAATATTTGGGCTTCTAGCTGTGTGTGGGACTTGTTCTATTAGTCCATCTATACTGACCTCTATCAGGTTGCAAATTGAATATAATTTTTTTCTGCATCTAGCTCTGAAAAAATATTTGGCCTTCTAGCAGTGTGTGGGACTTTCTCTATTAGTCCATCTATACTGACCTCCATCAGGTTGCAAACTGAATATAATTTTTTTCTGCATCTACCTCTGAAAAAATATTTGGGCTTCTAGCTGTGTGTGGGACTTGTTCTATTAGTCCATCTATACTGACCTCCATCACGCTGCAAATTCAAAATAATTTTTTGTCTGCATCTAGCTCTGAAAAAATATTTGGCCTTCTAGCAGTGTGTGGGACTTTCTCTATTAGTCCATCTATACTGACCTCCATCAGGTTGCAAATTAAAAATAATTTTTATCTGCATCTACCTCTGAAAAAATATTTGGGCTTCTAGCTGTGTGTGGGACTTGTTCTATTACTCCATCTATACTGACCTCCATCAGGTTGCAAATTGAATATAATTTTTTTCTGCATCTAGCTCTGAAAAAATATTGGGCTTCTAGCTGTGTGTGGCACATGTTGTATTAGTCCATCTATACTGACCTCCATCAGGTTGCAAACTGAATATATTTTTTTCTGCATTTACCTCTGAAAAAATATTGGGCTTCTAGCTGTGTGTGGGACTTGTTCTATTAATCCATCTATACAGACCTCCATCAGGTTGCAAACTGAATATAATTTTTTACTGCATCTAGCTCTGAAAAAATATTTGGCCTTCTAGCAGTGTGTGGGACTATCTCTATTAGTCCATCTATACTGACCTCCATCAGGTTGCAAATTAAAAATAATTTTTATCTGCATCTACCTCTGAAAAAATATTTGGGCTTCTAGCTGTGTGTGGGACTTGTTCTATTAGTCCATCTATACTGACCTCCATCAGGTTGCAAATTGAATATATTTTTTTTCTGCATCTAACCCAGCCAATAGTTTTGTCCTAATACCACAGTTTGACCACTCAGCTCTGCTCGGTTCCCATCCATTGTTTTTTTGTGCAAACAACTCCAGAGTTGTGAATTAGTTAACCACCAAAATGAGTGGAAAAAGGCCTGCTGCTGGTGGAAAGGGGAATAGGCGTGTTGGGAAGGGGAAAAAAGGTTGTGTCCGTGGGGTAGGTGTTAAAGCAACAGTAACATCTGCAGAAGAAAGACCATCTTCCAGCCAAACTAAAATGTCTACTTCCTTTAGCGGACAATGTGATAAGATCCCTTTCTTACGGCCACGCCAATCGCTACAAATTCCAGATGAGGCACAAAAACAGCAGGTGCTTCAACGGATATCAAGTGCTCCTTTAAGAGGGCTCTCCTCCACATCAACTTCAACATCACAAATACTCCAGTCCTCAAAGGTGTCACCCCAATCGCACTTGCTTCCTCACAGCTCCCAAATCTCCAGCTGCCCGTCTGAGTATGAGGTAGAACAGATGGTTGAGTTTGCAGAGCTGTTTACTCATACTATAGCCTGGGAATCAGAGGTCGACTCCAGCGCTTCTGTGAATCCAGACGAGAAAATGATCTGCACTGATGCCCAGAATCTTTATGAGTCGGATCCAGGACCAGACGCAGAAGGTTCTGACCATAATGTAGACCCTCATTCCCAAACTGTAACTACTGTTGGTGGAGACAATGAGGAAGACGATGATGAGTCTCAAATACCTGATTGGAGTGACAACTTTAGTTTTTTGTCAGGGCAGGAACAGGTTGGCTCTGAGGACGACGGGTGTGATAACGCACAGGGTGATGATGATGAGGTTGGAGATCCCACTTACTGTCAACCCACAGTCAGCCAAGAGATGAGGTCAGCAGAGGAGGTGGAGGAAGATGCTAGTGACGACGAGGTCAGGTTGCGCCTTCCTGGACAGAGACGTAGTACTGGAAGCACGTCAACAACTGCATCCTCAAACACAACTCTGCCTCTCACCACAAGTCGTGGTGGCTCTTCAGGTCGCATGGGTGCTAAGCCATGCATAGCCTGGTCATTTTTTCAGATCGATAAAGATGACCCAACTGGTGTTATCTGTAACATTTGTCAGCAAAAGCTAAGTAGGGGCCAAAAAATAGATAGTTTGAGTACTTCATGCATGAACCGGCACATGGACATGAAGCATAAGTTGCAGTGGGAAGCTCAGTGTGCTACAATGCGGCCTAGCCGGCCAGGCCAGCCACCGTCTGCCATATCTTGTGCATCCGCGGCCTCTTCATCCTCTGTGACTGGGGGAACAGCAGTCACATCTGTTTTGGGGCGCAGACCTGCCACCTCTTTACCCGCAACAGCCAGCGTGATTGGCAGGTCATCATTTTCTTTGGAGGTGGTAACACCAGCTGGTGTTGAGCGCTGTCCGACATCGATAGCACCACCTTTGGATTAAGGCAACCTAACATGTCCGCCTGCATCTTCCTCACAGACCGGCAGTTTGCCGGGGACACCCTTATCAACCCTGTCTAAGCACAATAGCCAGCCCTCGGTCCCTCAGATGTGCACAAGTAAAAGACCATTTCCTCCTAGCCATGAGAAAGCTAAGAGGTTGAATTTCACCATCTGCAAGCTCTTGGCTACAGAAATGCTGCCTTTCCGCCTGGTGGACACAGAGGATTTTCGAGACCTTATGTCCGTCGCAGTGCCCCAGTACCAGATGCCCAGTCGGCACTACTTCTCAAAGAAAGGTGTGCCTGCGCTCCACCAGCATGTCGCACACAACATCACCGCTTCTTTGAGAAACTCTGTGTGTGACAGGGTGCATTTCACCACAGACACTTGGACGAGTAGGCATGGACAGGGGCGTTACATGTCGCTGACTGGGCACTGGGTAACTATGGTGACAGCAGGACAAGGGGCTGCTGTCCAAGTCTTGCCGTCCCCACGAGTTGTGCGTCAATCCTCTTTATGTCAAAGTTCCTCCACTGCTTCTGCCTCCTCAACCTCCTCTCGGTCTTCCACCTGCACCCAAAGCCTGTCTGGTCATGCCACAAGCTTTCTAACTGCGCAGAAGGGATCCTGCACACCTCCTTACTATGCTGGCAGTAGGGCTCAACGTCATCAGGCGGTTTTTACTTTGAAATGTCTGGGAAATGTGAGTCACACAGCTAAGGAGTTGTGGTCAGCTCTGGAGAACCAATTTCATGAATGGTTGTCTCCACTGGACCTGAAACCAGGGAAGGCCGTGTGCGACAATGCTGCAAACCTGGGTGCGGACCTTCACCGGGGCAATGTCACACACGTGCCTTGTATGGCTCACGTGTTGAACCTGGTTGTCCAGCAATTTTTAGCCCACTATCCCAGACTAGATGGCCTTCTGCAGAGGGCACGGTCGCTGTGTGCTCACTTCCGCCGTTCGCATCCCGCAGCTCAGCGACTTACATCTCTACAGAAGTCGTTGGGCCTGCCACTTCACCGGCTAAAATACGATGTGCCTACCCAGTGGAATTCAACTGTGCACATGTTGCAGCGACTGTGGCAGCACCGACAAGCCCTGGTGCAATACGTTCTGACGTATAGCCTGGGCCAACGAGATCCAGACGTGGCGCAAATCACGCTGGAGGAGTGGTCTCAGATCAGGGACCTATGCACCCTTCTGCACAGTTTTGAAATGGCGACGAAGATGTTTAGTGCTGATGATGCCATTATCAGCATGACTATTCCGGTGATTTACATGCTGGAGCACATGTTAAACAGAATTCGGAGTCAGGTGGTGGCACAAAAGGAGGTGGAGGAAGTAGAGGAGGAGGAGTTGTATGCGGAAGGGCTAACATCTGCAAGGTCCAGACGGTCGGCAGCACCAAGGCGGCAGGCATGTGAGGGTGGGGGAGATGGTTTTACCAGGGCGCATGGTAGCAGCCAAACTAGTGAGGAAGGTGCAGGAGCCCAGGAAGAAGTGGAGGACGAACTGATGGAAGACTCATCAGATGAGGGAGACCTTGATCACATTTCTGTTGTGCGAGGTTGGGGGGAGAGGACAGAGGAAGGAAGCATGATTGTTAACTCGCCACCAACACAACAGGGACTTGGTGCTCCTGGATGCGCAACACACATGAGTGCCTTCTTGCTGCACTACCTGCAACATGACCCTCGAATTGTGAGAATTAGAAATAATCCTGACTACTGGGTTGCCACACTGTTAGATCCCCGGTACAAAAGTAAATTTGCAGAAATTATTCCTGCCATACAAAGGGATGCACGCATGCAGGAGTATCAGCAGAGACTGTTGCAGAATCTTACATGTGCTTTCCCACAAAACACCAGTGGTGCACGTAGTGATTCTCACAGTTCCAACTTGCCAACCGTGGGACCGTCAAGTGTTCAGCACTCAAACCATAACAGAACCACAGTATCTGCTAGTAACATCAATTTAGCGCAATCATTTCACCACTTTTTTAGCACATCCTTTTCAAGGCCACAGGAGACAAGAAGTCTGACACATAGCCAACGCCTAGAGACGATGGTACAGGAGTATCTCCAAGTAAACATTGAAGCCATGACTGTGTCACTGGACCCTTGCTCTTTTTGGGCTTCCAATCTGGATAAATGGCCGGAGCTAGCCACTTACTCCTTGGAGATCTTGTAATGCCCCGCAGCCAGCGTTCTGTCTGAACGTGTGTTCAGCGCTGCTGGTGGTGTGCTGACAGATAAGCGCACGCGGCTCTCCACTGATAATGTAGACAGACTCACGTTCATAAAGATGAACAAATCATGGATCCAAAACGACTTTTCTACCCCTGTGTCATCCTGGGGAGAGTAAAAGATGGATGATTGGTTAAAATCACCCTACCAACCGTTTTAAGCTTTCAAGTTACTAATCATGTTTATCTGTATCTTGGCTGGAAAATAATTTGGGCTTTGTAGCAGTGTGCAGCACTGATTCTATTAGGCCATCTATAATAAGCTCCACCAGATTAAAAATTACTAATCATGTTTATCTGTATCTTGACTGGAAAATAATTTGGGCTTTGTAGCAGTGTGCAGCACTGATCCTATTAGGCCATCTATACTAAGCTAAACCAGATTTAACATTAATAATAATTTTTAGCTGCATCTAGCCCGGAAAATAACTTTGGTGCTCCGAGATGCGCAAGACACATAAGTGCCTTCTTGCTGCACTACCTGCAACATGACCCTCATAATGTCAGAATTCGAAGTAATCATGACTACTGGGTTGCCACACTCTTAGATCCCCCAAACTTTTCGATCAACCTTTTCATTTTAATAAAGACCAAAAAAATGGTCATTTTTGAAATTATAAGCATTAGCAGGTTATTAGAAACTGAAATCAAACAGTTTTCAACTCAAAACTTTATTCTAGGTGATGTTACATTTTCACATAGGACCCCTTGTTCGAAAGGAGCTTCTGAACTCTCTCGTCCATTGAATTTGTCAGGTTTTGGATGGTTTCTGCTTCAATTGTTTTGCATGAGGACAGAATACCCTCCCAGAGCTGTTGCTTAGATGTGAACTGCCTCCCGCCATCATAGACACTCCTTTTGATGATGCTCCAGAGGTTCTGAATGGGGTAGAGGTCAGGGGAGCATGGGGGTCACACCATAAGTTTGTCCCCTTTTATGCCCATATCAGCCAGAGATGCAGATGTTTTATGTGCAGCATGAGATGGTGCATTATCATGCAAAAAAATGATCTTGCTGTGAAATACACGGTTCTTCATCTTGAACCATGGCAGGAAGTGCTGTTTGAGAAAATCCACATACATTATGGAGTTCATCTTTAGCGCCTTCAGGGATCCTAAAGGGGCCGACAATCTCTCTCCCCATGATTCCAGCCCAAAACATTACTCCACCTCCTCCTTGTGGGCGCTGTAGCCGTGTTTGCGTGGGGTGTCCATCAACCAGCCATCCTCCACTCCATCCATCTGGACCATCGAGCACTGCACGGCACTCATCCGTGAACAAAACAGTTTTGAAATCAGTCTTCATGTAATGTTTGGCCCACTGGAGCCGTTTCTGCTTGTGTGAAGTGGATAGAGGAGGTCGACAGGATGGCGTATGCACAGCTGCAAACCTCTGAAGGACCCTGCATCTTGTTGTTCGGGGGACGTTGGAGGCACCAGCAGCTTCAAAAACTTGTATGCTGCTATGACAAGGCTTTTTTGCCGCTGCTCTTTTAACTTGACGTAATTGCCTGTAAGAAAGAGTCCTCAATTTGCCCTTATCAGCACGCACACGTGTGTACTGTGAATCAGCTACATACTTCTTGATTGCCAAGACACTTCATCCTGATCATCGCACAATGTTGATTGTAGTCATGCCTTGACCTAAACACTCCACAATTTGTTGCTTCTCAGCAGTCGACACATCCTTTTTCTTTCCCATTTTGGCAGAAAATGTAGGCTGCTTAATAATGTGAGACAGCCTTCTTAAGTAGTCTTGCCTTTCATTGGACACACCTGCCAAACTAATTAGCACAGGTGTCTGCAATTGCTTACAGTGATATAAAGAGCCCTGACACACATCACCATCAATGAGTTTAACTGACAAACAAACAAATTCTTCCCTTATCACTCCTAAACACTTTTTGCATAGTAATTTGGAACACAGTGTACATGTGCTTTTCCACAAAACACCAGTGGTTCACGTAGTGAATCTTACAGTTCTAACTTGCCAACCGTGGTCTGTATGGAGTTGTTCAATAAAGGGCCCAAAATTAAGATAACATAGATGGGAGAGGTCTCTATGAATAGGAATTCCTAAGTATTTGATACCCTGTGAGGGCCAGGCAAAGGGAAAGTTGGACTGGATGGAATCCTATATGGATTTGGGGAGGGAGACATCGAGGGCCTCAGACTTCGCTGCATTGATTTTAAAATTTGACCATGTAACAAAGTGATCTATTTCAGCCATAACAGCATGGATGGATATATGTGATTGAGTGATATATACTAGGACATCATCAGCAAATAGAGAGCACTTGTACTCGGTGCCTCCCACCTCAATCCACCTATTATTGGGGTTATGGCGAATTGATGAGAGCAGGTGCTCCGTCACTAGGATGTATAAGAGAGGGGACAGAGAACATCCCTGCCTTGTCCCAGTGGTGATTGTGAAAGGTGATGAAAATGTTCTGACGCGCCCCCTGGGCCTTGGGACACCCGAAGCCGGACCCTTTTTGGTGGATGCTGGTGGTTGTAGTCTCCGTGGCGGCGACCCGGTTCCGTGGCTCAGGGCGGTCAAACCAGTGGCGGAACTGTTTATGTGGTTTTGTTGTTTAAATTTCCGACTACGCCACCCGTGGATTGCGGTCAGAGTGAACCGCCGCTCCAGGGCAGACCGCTGAGGTTGGTGTTGTGGGTGCAGCAGAGCGTAGCATAACTCCCCACGGGAGGAGTATAGCCTCAGGGCAGTGTATGCGGAGGATGGGGGTGATGGTGCAGGGCAGCAGCAGTAACGACACGGAGTCAGTGATGCAGTCCAGGGCCTTTACTCACAGTTCTTATTATCCAGACCACGTCTGCAGGTAACGGCTGCCCACGTCGTACTGTGCTCACCAGGTGAGGGGCTCAGACAACTCCCAGATAACTTTGGAGCACTTTACAGGACCCCCTTTGTGTGTCCTTTGTCTGGCCTTTCTTACCAACCCTTCTGTCCGGCTGCCTCGGGCCTCCTCTTGGTAAACTTGGCGCCAGTTTCCCTGACCCTATGTGGTGCCTTCCTAGCGGGTGTAGCGAGGGGCTGCGCCACATAAAATGTCACAGCCTCCTGTTTCTAGCTGAGGGTCGTTTCCTGCCTCCACTAGTTTCGGGGACCGGTCTCCCCCTTTGGCCTGACCCCTCCACGCAGGTGGATTCGGGCGTGCGGTGGCGACTCGCCTGTCCGCACCCCTGGGATCCCGTCGTTCCTCGTTCCTGGAGCCTTCTCCGCTCCTCTTCCTTCCTTCTCCCTCTTCCAGGCCTGGGCCTCTGTTACTAGGCCCGCCTCCGGAGCAGAGCTCATGCAGAGCCCCTGCTCCCTGCCACTTCTGCTCAGACTTCTCAGCACTGAACTAAGATGGTGCCCACCTTTTATACTCCCTTCTCAATGCACCCAGGAACTGCTTCCTCCCTGCTCCTGCACTACAGGGTTCCCCTTCCTCAGTGTTCCCTCCCCCCACTCCAGTCAGGGACAGGGACTGTCGTGCCCATCTCAGGGGCATATTGGTCGCCCTGCCCCACGGCAATGTGGTGTAATGCATGCAGGTGTCGGGTCCTGATCCACACTCCATCCTTACCTGAGAGTGAGATATCACACCTCTGGGTGAGGTGCAATAACTCTGTAGCAACCGAGCCCTCAGGGTGCTACAGTTCCATTTATCTTCAGCCTAGGTGACGTATTGCGATACAGGGCCGTGATTTTGGCTATAAAAGGGTCCCCTAGACCCCTACCCCAAGCTTTTTAAGAGAATCATATATGGCGTGCCACGAGACTCTATGGAATGCTTTCTCAGCATCCAACGAGAGTATCTAATTACAAATTTTTAACTGCATCTAGCCCAGGAAATACTTTGTGCCTAGTAGCAGTGTCTGCTAGTCAGCGGATTATCCCGGCTGTTAAGCAAGCTACACCACCTGTAGTTTTGACACTTAATTTTTTCAAAGGAAATGCTTCGGGACCACGGGATACTCAGTGAAGAGCATCAGGAGGCACCCCAAGGCATAGGGGCTGGGACTGGCAGTAGGATGCCTTGCGGTGGACAGCCGAGCTCGATCCTTATAAAAGCTTTTTAACTGCAGCAGCTTTAGTGGATGCTACTGGAGCTGGAATGACGCGGCTGCTGGCATGAGACTTACCCTCCAATAGATCCTTGTAAATGGATTTAAAGTGTATTCATTCAAATTAGAGAGACAATTTAAATTAAAAAGCTTAGAGCTGCCTCCACCACAGGGGGGCTCGCTCGACCCACCAGCGGACAGGCACCAGTATTGGGAGAGGGGGGCTGGCCGTCAGGGTTCACCGCGGCTCTGGCACAAACCCGGCGACACGGAGGTGGCACGGGCAGGAGCGGACTGAACGTGTCGGCTTCTCACTTTTTGGATTTTAGAAGGGCATGACATGCCGATATCTGTGTCTCCCCCTCCTTTTACTCCTCCACCTCTTTTTTTTTCGCATGACTATATGTACTTGTCACTTTTCCATGTGTTAGTTGTGTCTTCAGAGCAGTTTGTCAGCTTTTGGACACCTTTGAAGGTGTTTTCTATGTGTTTCTATGTGTTTTTGTTTGCCTGCCATTGGTTTTAACGGTGTTCGAAGGTGTTCGACGAACAGTTCGACGAACAGTTCGGCGAACACACGGGTGTTCGACGAACCGAACCGAACTCGAACACTACGGGGGTGGCTCAACACTACTGATGAATCTTGGAAACAATTCCTGTGGACTAGCAATGAGGTTAAAATTGAACTCTTTGGTAGTGTTGAGCCACCCCCGTAGTGTTCGAGTTCGGTTCGGTTAGTCGAACACCCGTGTGTTCGCCGAACTGTTCGTCGAACTGTTCGTCGAACACCTTCGAACACCGTTAAAACCAATGGCAGGCAAACAAAAACACATAGAAACACATAGAAAACACCTTCAAAGGTGTCCAAAAGCTGACAAACTGCTCAGAAGACACAACTAACACATGGAAAAGTGACAAGTACATATAGTCATGCGAAAATAAAAGAGGTGGAGGAGTAAAAGGAGGGGGAGACACAGATATAGGCATGTCATGCCCTTCTAAAATCCAAAAAGTGAGAAGCCGACACGGCCAGTCCGCTCCTGCCCGTGCCACCTCCGTGTCGCCGGGTTTGTGCCAGAGCCACGGTGAACCCTGATGGCCAGCCCCCCTCTCCCAATACTGGTGCCTGTCCGCTGGTGGGTCGAGCGAGCCCCCCTGTGGTGGAGGCAGCTCTAAGCTTTTTAATTTAAATTGTCTCTCTAATTTGAATGAATACACTTTAAATCCATTTACAAGGATCTATTGGAGGGCAAGTCTCATGCCAGCAGCCGCGTAATTCCAGCTCCAGTAGCGTCCACTAAAGCTGCTGCAGTTAAAAAGCTTTTATGAGGATCGAGCTCGGCTGTCCACCGCAAGGCATCCTACTGCCAGTCCCAGCCCCTATGCCTTGGGGTGCCTCCTGATGCTCTTCACTGAGTATCCCATGGTCCCGAAGCATTTCCTTTGAAAAAATTAAGTGTCTAAACTACAGGTGGTGTAGCTTGCTTAACAGCCGGGATAATCCGCTGACTAGCAGACACTGCTACTAGGCACAAAGTATTTCCTGGGCTAGATGCAGTTAAAAATTTGTAATTAGATACTCTCGTTGGATGCTGAGAAAGCATTCCATAGAGTCTCCTGGCACGCCATATATGATTCTCTTAAAAAGCTTGGGGTAGGGGTCTAGGGGACCCTTTTATAGCCAAAATCACGGCCCTGTATCGCAATACGTCACCTAGGCTGAAGATAAATGGAACTGTAGCACCCTGAGGGCTCGGTTGCTACAGAGGTATTGCACCTCACCCAGAGGTGTGATATCTCACTCTCAGGTAAGGATGGAGTGTGGATCAGGACCCGACACCTGCATGCATTACACCACATTGCCGTGGGGCAGGGCGACCAATATGCCCCTGAGATGGGCACGACAGTCCCTGTCCCTGGCTGGAGTGGGGGGAGGGAACACTGAGGAAGGGGAACCCTGTAGTGCAGGAGCAGGGAGGAAGCAGTTCCTGGGTGCATTGAGAAGGGAGTATAAAAGGTGGGCACCATCTTAGTTCAGTGCAGAGAAGTCTGAGCAGAAGTGGCAGGGAGCAGGGGCTCTGCATGAGCTCTGCTCCGGAGGCGGGCCTAGTAACAGAGGCCCAGGCCTGGAAGAGGGAGAAGGAAGGAAGAGGAGCGGAGAAGGCTCCAGGAACGAGGAATGAAGGGATCCCAGGGGTGCGGACGGGCGAGTCGCCACAGCACGCCCGAATCCACCTGCGTGGAGGGGTCAGGCCAAAGGGCGAGACCGGTCCCCGAACTAGTGGAGGCAGGAAACGACCCTCAGCTAGAAACCGGAGGCTCTGACATTTTATGTGGCGCAGCCCCTCGCTACACCCGCTAGGAAGGCACCACATAGGGTCAGGGAAACTGGCGCCAAGTTTACCAAGAGGAGACCCGAGGCAGCCGGACAGAAGTGTTGGTAAGAAAGGCCAGACAAAGGACACACAAAGGGGGTCCTGTGAAGTGCTCCAAAGTTATCTGGGAGTTGTCTGAGCCCCTCACCTGGTGAGCACAGTACGACGTGGGCAGCCGTTACCTGCAGACGTGGTCTGGATAATAAGAACTGTGAGTAAAGGCCCTGGACTGCATCACTGACTCCGTGTCGTTACTGCTGCTGCCCTGCACCATCACCCCCATCCTCCGCATACACTGCCCTGAGGCTATACTCCTCCCGTGGGGAGTTATGCTACGCTCTGCTGCACCCACAACACCAGCCTCAGCGGTCTGCCCTGTAGCGGCGGTTCACTCTGACCGCAATCCACGGGTGGCGTAGTCGGACATTTAAACATCAAAACCACATAAATAGTTCCGCCACTGGTTTGACCGCCCTGAGCCAAGGAACCGGGTCGCCGCCACGAAGACTACAACCACCAGCATCCACCAAAAAGGGTCCGGCTCCGGGTGTCCCAAGGCCCAGGGGGTGCGTCAGAACATTTTCATCACCTTTCACAATCACCAATGGGACAAGGCAGGGATGTCCTCTGTCCCCTCTCTTATACATCCTAGTGACGGAGCACCTGCTCTCATCAATTCGCCATAACCCCAATATTAGGTGGATTGAGGTGGGAGGCACCGAGTACAAGTGCTCTCTATTTGCTGATGATGTCCTAGTATATATCACTCAATCACATATATCCATCCATGCTGTTATGGCTGAAATAGATCACTTTGTTACATGGTAAAATTTTAAAATCAATGCAGCGAAGTCTGAGGCCCTCGATGTCTCCCTCCCCAAATCCATATAGGATTCCATCCAGTCCAACTTTCCCTTTGCCTGGCCCTCACAGGGTATCAAATACTTAGGAATTCCTATTCATAGAGACCTCTCCCATCTATGTTATCTTAATTTTGGGCCCTTTATTGAACAATTCCATACAGACCACGGTTGGCAAGTTAGAACTGTAAGATTCACTACGTGAACCGCTGGTGTTTTGTGGAAAAGCACATGTACACCGCGTTCCAAATTATTATGCAAAAAGTGTTTAGGAGTGATAAGGGAAGAATTTGTTTGTTTGTCAGTTAAACTCATTGATGGTGATGTGTGTCAGGGCTCTTTATATCACTGTAAGCAATTGCAGACACCTGTGCTAATTAGTTTGGCAGGTGTGTCCAATGAAAGGCAAGACTACTTAAGAAGGCTCTCTCACATTATTAAGCAGCCTACATTTTCTGCCAAAATGGGAAAGAAAAAGGATGTGTCGGCTGCTGAGAAGCAACAAATTGTGGAGTGTTTAGGTCAAGGCATGACTACAATCAACATTGTGCGATGATCAGGATGAAGTGTCTTGGCAATCAAGAAGTATGTAGCTGATTCACAGTACACACGTGTGCGTGCTGATAAGGGCAAATTGAGGACTCTTTCCTACAGGCAATTACGTCAGGTTGAAAGAGCAGCGGCAAAAAAGCCTTGTCATAGCAGCAGACAAGTTTTTGAAGCTGCTTGTGCCTCCAACGTCCCCCGAACAACAAGATGCAGGGTCCTTCAGAGGTTTGCAGCTGTGAATACGCCATCCTGTTGACCTCCTCTATCCACTTCACACAAGCAGAAACGGCTCCAGTGGGCCAAACATTACATGAAGACTGATTTCAAAACTGTTTTGTTCACGGATGAGTGCCGTGCAGCGCTCGATGGTCCAGATGGATGGAGTGGAGGATGGCTGGTTGATGGACACCCCACGCAAACACGGCTACAGCGCCAAAAAGGAGGAGGTGGAGTAATGTTTTGGGCTGGAATCATGGTGAGAGAGATTGTCGGCCCCTTTAGGATCCCTGAAGGCGCTAAAGATGAACTCCATAATGTATGTGGATTTTCTCAAACAGCACTTCCTGCCATGGTTCAAGAAGAAGAACCGTGTATTTCACAGCAAGATCATTTTTCTGCATGATAATGCACCATCTCATGCTGCACATAAAACATCTGCATCTCTGGCTGATATGGGCATAAAAGGGGACAAACTTATGGTGTGACCCCCATGCTCCCCTGACCTCTACCCCATTCAGAACCTTTGGAGCATCATTAAAAGGAGTGTCTATGATGGCGGGAGGCAGTTCACATCTAAGCATCAGCTCTGGGAGGGTATTCTGTCCTCATGCAAAACAATTGAAGCAGAAACCATCAAAAACCTGACAAATTCAATGGACGAGAGAGTTCAGAAGCTCCTTTCGAACAAGGGGTCCTATGTGAAAATGTAACATCACCTAGAATAAAGTTTTGAGTTGAAAACTGTTTGATTTCAGTTTCTAACAACCTGCTAATGCTTATAATTTCAAAAATGACCATTTTTTTGGTCTTTATTAAAATGAAAAGGTTGATCGAAAAGTTTGGGGGATCTAAGAGTGTGGCAACCCAGTAGTCATGATTACTTCGACTTCTGACAATATGAGGGTCATGCTGCAGGTAGGGCAGCAAGAAGGCACTTATGTGTCTTGCGCATCTCGGAGCCCCAAAATTATTTTCCGGGCTAGATGCAGCTAAAAATTATTATTAATTTTAAATCTGGTGAAGCTTTAGTATAGATGGCCTAATAGGATCAGTGCTGCACACTGCTACAAAGCCCAAATTATTTTCCAGTCAAGATACAGATAAACATGATTAGTCATTTTAAATCTGGTGGAGCTTATTATAGATGGCCTAATAGAATCAGTGCTGCACACTGCTACAAAGCCCAAATTATTTTCCAGTCAAGATACAGATAAACATGATTAGTAATTTGAAAGCTTAAAACGTTTGGTAGGGTGATTTTAACCAATCATCAAGCTTTTACTCTCCCCAGGATGACACAGGGGTAGAAAAGTCGTTTCGGATCCATGATTTGTTCATCTTTATGAACGTGAGTCTGTCTACATTAACAGTGTAGAGCCGCGTGCGCTTAGCTGTCAGCACACCACCAGCAGCGCTGAACACACGTTCAGACAGAACGCTGGCTGCGGGGCATGACAAGATCTCCAAGGCGTAAGTGGCTAGCTCCGGCCATTTATCCAGATTGGAAGCCCAAAAAGAGCAAGGGTCCAGTGACACAGTCGTGGCTTCAATGTTTACTTGGAGATACTCCTGTACCATCGTCTCTAGGCGTTGACTATGTGTCAGACTTCTTGTCTCCTGTGGCCTTGCAAAGGATGGGCTAAAAAAGTGGTGAAATGATTCCGCAAAATTGATGTTACCAGCAGATACTGTGGTTCTGTTACGGTTTGAGTGCTGAACACTTGACGGTCCCACGGTTGGCAAGTTGGAACTGTGAGATTCACTATGTGCACCACTGGTATTTTGTGGAAAAGCACATGTAAGATTCTGCAACAGTCTCTGCTGATACTCCTGCATGCGTGCATCCCTTTCTATGGCAGGAATAATTTCTGCAAATTTACTTTTGTACCGGGGATCTAACAGTGTGGCAACCCAGTAGTCAGGATTATTTCTAATTCTCACAATTCGAGGGTCATGTTGCAGGTAGTGCAGCAAGAAGGCACTCATGTGTGTTGCGCATCCAGGAGCACCAAGTCCCTGTTGTGTTGGTGGCGAGGTAACAATCATGCTTCCTTCCTCTGTCCTCTCCCCCCAACCTCGCACAACAGAAATGTGATCAAGGTCTCCCTCATCTGATGAGTCTTCCATCAGTTCGTCCTCCACTTCTTCCTGGGCTCCTGCACCTTCCTCACTAGTTTGGCTGCTACCATGCGCCCTGGTAAAACCATCTCCCCCACCCTCACATGCCTGCCGCCTTGGTGCTGCCGACCTTCTGGACCTTGCAGATGTTAGCCCTTCCGCATACAACTCCTCCTCCTCTACTTCCTCCACCTCCTCTTGTGCCACCACCTGACTCCGAATTCTGTTTAACATGTGCTCCAGCATGTAAATCACCGGAATAGTCATGCTGATAATGGCATCGTCAGCACTAAATATCTTCGTCGCCATTTCAAAACTGTGCAGAAGGGTGCATAGGTCCCTGATCTGAGACCACTCCTCCAGCGTGATTTGCCCCACCTCTGAATCTCGTTGGCCAAGGCTATACGTCAGAACGTATTGCACCAGGGCTTGTCGGTGCTGCCACAGTCGCTGCAACATGTGCAGAGTTGAATTCCACCGGGTAGGCACATCGCATTTTAGCCGGTGAAGTGGCAGGCCCAACGACTTCTGTAGAGATGTAAGTCGCTGAGCTGCGGGATGCGAACGGCGGAAGTGAGCACACAGCGACCGTGCCCTCTGCAGAAGGCCATCTAGTCTGGGATAGTGGGCTAAAAATTGCTGGACAACCAGGTTCAACACGTGAGCCATACAAGGCACGTGTGTGACATTGCCCCGGCGAAGGGCCGCACCGAGGTTTGCAGCATTGTCGCACACGGCCTTCCCTGGTTTCAGGTCCAGTGGAGACAACCAATCATGAAATTGGTTCTCCAGTGCTGACCACAACTCCTCAGCTGTGTGACTCATATTTCCCAGACATTTCAATGTAAAAACCACCTGATGACGTTGAGCCCTACTGCCAGCATAGTAAGGAGGTGTGCAGGATCCCTTCTGCGCAGTTAGAAAGCTTGTGGCATGACCAGACAGGCTTTGGGTGCAGGTGGAAGACCGAGAGGAGGTTGAGGAGGCAGAAGCAGTGGAGGAACTTTGACATAAAGAGGATTGACGCACAACTCGTGGGGACGGCAAGACTTGGACAGCAGCCCCTTGTCCTGCTGTCACCATAGTTACCCAGTGCCCAGTCAGCGACATGTAACGCCCCTGTCCATGCCTACTCATCCAAGTGTCTGTGGTGAAATGCACCCTGTCACACACAGAGTTTCTCAAAGAAGCGGTGATGTTGTGTGCGACATGCTGGTGGAGCGCAGGCACACCTTTCTTTGAGAAGTAGTGCCGACTGGGCATCTGGTACTGGGGCACTGCGACGGACATAAGGTCTCGAAAATCCTCTGCGTCCACCAGGCGGAAAGGCAGCATTTCTGTAGCCAAGAGCTTGCAGATGGTGAAATTCAACCTCTTAGCTTTCTCATGGCTAGGAGGAAATGGTCTTTTACTTGTCCACATCTGAGGGACCGAGGGCTGGCTATTGTGCTTAGACGGGGTTGATAAGGGTGTCCCCGGCAAACTGCCGGTCTGTGAGGAAGATGCAGGCGGACATGTTAGGTTGACTTCATCCAAAGGTGGTGCTATCGATGTCGGACAGCGCTCAACACCAGCTGGTGTTACCACCTCCAAAGAAAATGATGACCTGGAAATCACGCTGGCTGTTGCGGGTAAAGAGGTGGCAGGTCTGCGCCCCAAAACAGGTGTGACTGCTGTCCCCCCAGTCACAGAGGATGAAGAGGCCGCGGATGCACAAGATATGGCAGACGGTGGTTGGCCCGGCCGGCTAGGCCGCATTGTAGCACACTGAGCTTCCCACTGCAACTTATGCTTCATGTCCATGTGCCGGTTCATGCATGAAGTACTCAAACTATGTATTTTTTGGCCTCTACTTAGCTTTTGCTGACAAATGTTACAGATAACACGAGTTGGGTCATCTTTATCGATCTGAAAAAATGCCCAGGCTATGCAAGGCTTAGCACCCATGCGACCTGAAGAGCTACCACGACTTGTGGTGAGAGGCAGAGTTGTGTTTGAGGATGCAGTTGTTGACGTGCTTCCAGTACTACGTCTCTGTCCAGGAAGGTGCAACCTGACCTCGTCGTCACTAGCATCTTCCTCCACCTCCTCTGCTGACCTCATCTCTTGGCTGACTGTGGGTTGACAGTAAGTGGGACCTCCGACCTCATCATCATCACCCTGTGCGTTATCACACCCGTCGTCCTCAGAGCCAACCTGTTCCTGCCCTGACAAAAAACTAAAGTTGTCGCTCCAATCAGGTATTTGAGTCTTATCATCGTCTTCCTCATTGTCTCCACCAACAGGAGTTACAGTTTGGGAATGAGGGTCTACATTATGGTCAGAACCTTCTGCGTCTGGTCCTGGATCCGACTCATAAAGATTCTGGGCATCAGTGCAGATCATTTCCTCGTCTGGATTCACAGAAGCGCTGGAGTCGACCTCTGATTCCCAGGCTTTAGTATGAGTAAACAGCTCTGCAGACTCAACCATCTGTTACCTCATACTCAGACGGGCAGCTGGAGATTTGGGAGCTGTGAGGAAGCAAGTGCTATTTGGGTGACACCTTTGAGGACTGGAGTATTTGTGATGTTGAAGTTGATGTGGAGGAGAGCCCACTTAAAGGAGCACTTGATATCCGTTGAAGCACCTGCTGTTTTTGTGCCTCATCTGGAATTTGTAGCGATTGGCGTGGCCGTAAGAAAGGGATCTTATCACATTGTCCGCTAAAAGAAGTAGACATTTTAGTTTGGCTGGAAGATGGTCTTTCTTCTGCAGATGTTACTGTTGCTTTAACACCTACCCCACGGACACAACCTTTTTTCCCCTTCCCAACACGCCTATTCCCCTTTCCACCAGCAGCAGGCCTTTTTCCACTCATTTTGGTGGTTAACTAATTCACAACTCTGGAGTTGTTTGCACAAAAAAACAATGGATGGTAACCGAGCAGAGCTGAGTGGCCAAACTGTGGTATAAGGCCAAAACTATTGGCTGGGTTAGATGCAGAAAAAAATTATTTTGAATTTGCATCCTGATGGAGGTCAGTATAGATGGACTAATAGAGAAAGTACGACACACTACTAGAAGGCCAAATATTTTTTCAGAGGTAGATGCAGAAAAAAATATATTCAGTTTGCAACCTGATGGAGGTCAGTATAGATGGACTAATACAACAAGTCCCACACACAGCTAGAAGCCCAAATATTTTTTCAGAGGTACTGTAGATGCAGATAAAAATTAGTTTTAATTTGCAACCTGATGGAGGTCAGTATAGATGGACTAATAGAGCAAGTCCGACACACTACTAGAAGGCCAAATATTTTTTCAGAGGTAGATGCAGAAAAAAATATATTCAGTTTGCAACCTGATGGAGGTCAGTATAGATGGATTAATAGAACAAGACCCACACACAGCTAGAAGCCCAATATTTTTTCAGAGGTAGATGCAGAAAAAACTATATTCAGTTTGCAACCTGATGGAGCTCAGTATAGATGGACTAATAGAGCAAGTCCCACACACTGCTAGAAGCCCAAATATTTTTTCAGAGGTACTGTAGATGCAGATAAAAATTAGTTTTAATTTGCAACCTGATGGAGGTCAGTATAGATGGACTAATAGAGAAAGTCCGACACACTACTAGAAGGCCAAATATTTTTTCAGAGGTAGATGCAGAAAAAAATATATTCAGTTTGCAACCTGATGGAGGTCAGTATAGATGGATTAATAGAACAAGACCCACACACAGCTAGAAGCCCAATATTTTTTCAGAGGTAGATGCAGAAAAAAATATATTCAGTTTGCAACCTGATGGAGGTCAGTATAGATGGACTAATAGAACAAGTCCCACACACTGCTAGAAGCCCAAATATTTTTTCAGAGGTACTGTAGATGCAGATAAAAATTAGTTTTAATTTGCAACCTGATGGAGGTCAGTATAGATGGACTAATAGAGAAAGTCCGACACACTACTAGAAGGCCAAATATTTTTTCAGAGGTAGGTGCAGAAAAAAATATATTCAGTTTGCAACCTGATGGAGGTCAGTATAGATGGATTAATAGAACAAGACCCACACACAGCTAGAAGCCCAATATTTTTTCAGAGGTAGATGCAGAAAAAAATATATTCAGTTTGCAACCTGATGGAGGTCAGTATAGATGGACTAATAGAACAAGTCCCACACACTGCTAGAAGCCCAAATATTTTTTCAGAGGTACTGTAGATGCAGATAAAAATTAGTTTTAATTTGCAACCTGATGGAGGTCAGTATAGATGGACTAATAGAGAAAGTCCGACACACTACTAGAAGGCCAAATATTTTTTCAGAGCTAGATGCAGAAAAAAATTATATTCAGTTTGCAACCTGATGGAGGTCAGTATAGATGGACTAATAGAGAAAGTCCGACACACTACTAGAAGCCCAAATATTTTTTCAGAGGTACTGTAGATGCAGATAAAAATTAGTTTTAATTTGCAATCTGATGGAGGTCAGTATAGATGGACAAATAGAGAAAGTCCTACACACTACTAGAAGGCCAAATATTTTTTCAGAGGTAGATGCAGAAAAAAATATATTCAGTTTGCAACCTGATGGAGGTCAGTATAGATGGACTAATAGAACAAGTCCCACACACTGCTAGAAGCCCAAATATTTTTTCAGAGGTACTGTAGATGCAGATAAAAATTAGTTTTAATTTGCAACCTGATGGAGGTCAGTATAGATGGACTAATAGAGAAAGTCCGACACACTACTAGAAGGCCAAATATTTTTTCAGAGGTAGATGCAGAAAAAAATATATTCAGTTTGCAACCTGATGGAGGTCAGTATAGATGGACTAATACAACAAGTCCCGCACACAGCTAGAAGCCCAAATATTTTTTCAGAGGTACTGTAGGTGCAGATAAAAATTATTTTTAATTTGCAACCTGATGGAGGTCAGTATAGATGGACTAATAGAGAAAGTCCGACACACTACTAGAAGGCCAAATATTTTTTCAGAGGTAGATGCAGAAAAAAATATATTCAGTTTGCAACCTGATGGAGGTCAGTATAGATGGACTAATACAACAAGTCCCACACACAGCTAGAAGCCCAAATATTTTTTCAGAGGTACTGTAGATGCAGATAAAAATTAGTTTTAATTTGCAACCTGATGGAGGTCAGTATAGATGGACTAATAGAGAAAGTCCGACACACTACTAGAAGGCCAAATATTTTTTCAGAGCTAGATGCAGAAAAAAATTATATTCAGTTTGCAACCTGATGGAGGTCAGTATAGATGGATTAATAGAACAAGACCCACACACAGCAAGAAGCCCAATATTTTTTCAGAGGTAGATGCAGAAAAAAATATATTCAGTTTGCAACCTGATGGAGGTCAGTATAGATGGACTAATAGAACAAGTCCCACACACTGCTAGAAGCCCAAATATTTTTTCAGAGGTACTGTAGATGCAGATAAAAATTAGTTTTAATTTGCAACCTGATGGAGGTCAGTATAGATGGACTAATAGAATGATGCTATGCCCAAAAGATTTTACTTCACTAGGTGCAGTAAAAAAATTGGTATTCTATACACAGGTGGTATATCTTGCAACACAGATAGGCTACTCCACTGACTAACACACTTTGCAATAGGCCAAAAAGGATTAGCTTTGCTAGATTCAGCCAAATGCTGTGAAAAAAACTTGCACAGCACTGGCACAGACCTGCCTGGCAAAAACTGATAGGAACTCATGTAACCTAGTCCTGAAAAGGACTCCAATTACAATTAGTCTTTACTCCCACAACCTATCTATTTAAGAGCACAGACCTCCCTGATAAAAGTCGTAGGAAATGCTGTAACCTAGTCCTTAAAAGGACTGCAATCACAACTATTCCCTACTCCCAAGCTATCTGTATATTTGTGCGAAAATTGGCTTGAAATTAACAAGGTATAGCGCACACAGCAATAGCGGTGCCGTCTAACACGCAGCTGCAGCAGTGAGAAAATGGTGGCGACGGGGAAAATGGCTTGGTCTTATAGGGCAAGGACATGTGACATACACTGCCAATGACACATGCCCTTGCTTGTGTGAAAAAAAGCACTTCGCTCCGTGTGTGCGCTGCTGATTGGCTGACAGATTGCACCTCCCCACTGTAAATGCGGGAAAGAGAAAAAAAAATGGAGATCTTCATTGTTCCTGCAGAGATCCATCCCCTGCCCCTCCCCCCACCCCGCTGTACACTCAAACTGCGTATTAACATTAATTTTCATCATTACTGAGAAAAAATCCAGTTATGATTTTGGTGCACGAACAGTTATCGAACATAACCTCGAACAGCCGAATTTTTCTCAAATTGTTCGTGTTCGCCGAACGGCTCGAACACCGCCCAAAACAGCTCAAATTTGAGATTGGCGAACAGTTCGAGTAGAACAACGCTCATCTCTACTCTTTGGCCACAATGATCAAAGTTATGTGTGGAGAAAAAAGTCCACAGAATTTCGGGAAAAGAACATCTCGCCAACCATTAAGCATGGGAGAGGATAAATCATGCTTTAGGGTTGTGTTCCAGCCAATGGCACAGGGAACATTTCACAGAGGGAAGAATGGATTCAATAAAATTCCAACAAATTCTTGATGCAAACTTAACACCATCTGTAAAAATGCTGAAGTTGAAAATAGGATGGTTTCTACAAATGGATAGTGATCCAAAACACTCAAGAAAATCCACAATAGACTACCTCAAAAGGTGCAAGCTCAAGGTTCTATAATGTCCCTCACAGTCCCCTGATCTGAACTTCTTTGAAAATCTGTGGCTAGACCTCAAAATAGCAATGCATGCAGGACGACTCAAGAATCTCACAGAACCGGAAGGATTTTTCAAGGAAGAATAGATGAAAATCCCTCAAACAAAAATTAAAATACTCTCAAAAAGCGTGGACAAGCTGTGATAGCTTAGGATAGCGTAGGTAAGTCTAATCATTCATTAAACAGGTGTCCAGCAGACAGATGACTATTAAAGGTCGTTACTTAAGAAAGAAAGCTCATTCCCATTTCTTACTAGCAGCACTGGCACTACATGGAGTAGAAATGTCACAAGACATGGGAAAGAAAAATATTTTTTTAAACAAGAAAGTTGAAGACTTCAAGAAGATTAGAAAATCTTTACTTATCAGTCAGAACACTGTGGCAAAAGTGATCCAAAAATTTAACAAAGATGGAACTGCAACCATCTCACAGATACATCCAATCTGACCATGGAAGTTAACACCTAAACAGAAGCATTTTTTTGATGAGAAGGGTTGATGAAAATCGACATGCATGTTCAATGCAGCTTGCCAAAGAAATAAAAAGCTAAACCGAGGTGAATGTTTACTGTCACACAATATGGTGTACACTGTAGAGGAATGGCATGCATGGGTGTCATCCATGAAGAAAGCATCTCATGAAGGCTATGCTCAAAAAAGCCCATCTACAATTTGCAAGGGCCCATGCTGAAAATTATGAAGACTACTGGGACTCTGGAGTGATGAGACCAAGAAAAATTTATTTGGAACTGATGGCTCCAAACTGCATGGTGTCGCAAAGGTAAGGAGTAAAAAGGAAAATGCAAGGTGCCTACAGTCAAACATGGTGGTGGCAGTGTTTTATGTAGGACTGCATGAGTGCTGTTGGTGTCATGGAGCTACATTTCATTGATGGTACCATGAATTCACAGTTGTACTGCTCTATATTGAAGCAGAAGATACTACTATTCCACCATGTTCTTGGTAGATGAGCACTATTCCAACTTGACAATTGTCCAAAACACACATGGAAGGCCACTTTTGCATTTCTGAAAAAGAACAGAGTGAAAGTGATTCAGTGGCCAAGTAGGTCTCTTGATCTGAACCCAATCAAACACGTATTCCACCTTCAGGGGAATTCTGAAGAGACAAGTTGAAAATCACTCTCCATCCAGATTCCAGGCTCTAAAATTCTTGAACAATGCAAACGGATAAATGTAATATGTCGCCAACTTGTACATTCCATGCCTAGAAGACTTGATGATGTCCTTAAAAATCATGGCAGTCATAAAAAATATTTGATATATGACCTATTTGGCTTAGTAGTGATAGAGTCAGAATTACTTAAACATAAACCCTATAAAGAGAAATGACTCTTGACGTCATATATCAAACATGTAAGTCTTTATATTTATTAAATATGCACAAAACATTAAAAATGAAAACATCAATTTTAAATAAGGGATAAGTTCTACAGACTGTGATTCCGGTGATCACTAATATACTCTATAAATATATTATGTATAGCCCTTTGGTTGGACCTTTTAAGTCACTCCATGATACATCTCATATGAAAAAGAGTATTACATGTTAAATACAAAAAGTTAATAGGAACAAATGTTTTTCTACATAGAGATAACTCACTTCGAGATAATATCCACATATGGCATCCAAAAGATTCAATTAAGTAGCATTATGAGTCATACTATATACATACATACATATATATATATATATATATATATATATATATATATATATATTTACAGTGGGGAAAACAAGTATTTGATACACTACCGATTTTGCTACAGACCTCTTCTACAAAGAATGGAGAGGTCTGTAATTTTTATTGTAGGTACACTTCAACTGTGAGAGACAGAATCTAAAAATAAGAACAAGAAAATCAAATTGTGTGATTTTTAAATAATTAAATTGCATTTTATTGCATGAAATAAGTATCTATTCACCTACCAACAAGCAAGAAATCAGGCTCTCACAGATATGTTAGTTTTTCTTTTAGAAACCCTCCTGCTCTGTACTCATTACCTGTATTAATTGGACCTGTTTGACCTCATTACCTGTATAAAAGACACTTGTCCACACACTCAATCAATCACACTCCAACCTCTTTGCCATGGCCAAGACTAAAGAGCTGTCTAAAGACACCAGGGCAATAAAATTTAGTGATGAGCGAATGTGCTCACCGTTGCTCGGTACTCTCCCAAGTATCTCACTGCTCCAGATGCTCGGCGCTCTGCGAGTATTTCCTGGTAGCTTGGGCGGGAGCTTGGATCCCCTCCCTGCATGTTTGGCGCTCTTTAGCGAGCCAATGAACATGCAGGGATTGCCTGCTACACACTGTAATGCCGTAGCCATGTTGATTGTGGCATTACAGTGATTGGCTGACCGCACAGTGTCATTAGGTCTATATAAGACATGCCGCCGCTATGCTCTTCACAGTCTACCCCGGAAACAGGTAGTGTAGGGAAAGATGCTGCTGAGCTAGGGAGAGATTTGCTTGTTTATTAGTTAGTGTAGGTATATCACAACATCTATATATCTGAACTAACAGTCCTTCTGAGGACTAATCCAGCTGCATCTATTCAGTGGTGACAGGAGGAATTAGGCAGGCAGGCAGTGTATGTGGCAGACTGCAGTGCATATAGCAAGAGGGTCCCATTGAATGTCCTGTTAGTCTAGATATTCCACAACATATATGTATATATATACTGTATATATATATATATATATATATGTATATATATATGTATATATATATATATGATCTAGGCAGGCAAGCAGTGTATGTGGCAGACTGCAGTGCATACAACACAAGAGGCTCCATTCCAGATCTGTCTGCTGCTGCTCTTAAAGATATTTCTAGAAATAGCCCCAGGTATCAGAGGCCAGGGATATTTTTTTTTCATCTTAATCCTGATTATTTGCTTGAAAGCAACCCAGACAACACCATTTTTCTCCTTCATTTAAATTTTGTTGCAGTGTGTTAGTGAAGTTATTGACACAAGGTCGCTGTGAAAAATAGTAACCAACAGGCCAGCTATTTAAAGCTATGGTTTTCCGTCACACGTATCACATATCACTGCGGTTCAAATCCAGCCATTTGTAGTGAATGTGGAAATATTGCCTTCCATTTAAAATGGGCAAGGCGCGTGGCAAGGGACGGGGAAGTGAACACGATGGTGATGGTGTATGCAGAGAACAAGGCCGAGGCCGTGGGCAAGTTGAAATTGTGCCACAACAAATACCCACATACTGTAGCTCGACCTTCCTGTCTCAATTAATAAGGGACCACAGAACACAACTATTGAACACAGAGCAGTGTGAGAAGGTTATTGGTTGAATAGCAGATAATGCTTAACTTAGCCACCACCACCACCACCCTGTCTTCCACATGGTCAAATCTCAGTAGCCGTGAGTCTGGACTGCATATTCCTCACCCTGTTCCTCCTTCCTCCCACCATGCCAAGTGCATGGAGACAATTGATCCCACACTTGGACACTCCGAAGAGCTGTTCACTTTTCCATTTATAGATTCGGGCCTCTTGCCCAGTCCACTTGAAAAGGGGCAAGAGGAGATCGCATGTAGCGATGCCCAAATATTTGAGCATCCTTGGTCACACGAAGGCGATGGTGGGAAACTGTCACAAGAGGTGAATGATGATGAGACACAATTGCCAGAAAATCAGTAGGATGACCAGGGTGCGGAAGTGGAAAATGAGGTTGTGGACGATGAAGTCACTGACCCAACCTGGCAAGGTGACATGCAGACCGAGGACAGCAGCACACAGGGAAAGGGAGGCATAGCACCACAACAGGCAAGAACAAGCAGTGTGGTGTCCACAGACAGAAGGCAGGCAACCGTTCCCTGTAACATCAACATGACGGAAGTTGCCAGTACAACTGCTATGTCTTCCAGAGTCTGGTTGTTTTTTAAAGACTCTGCCAATAACCCCAAAAAGGCCATTTGCACCTCATGCCAGGCCAGCATCAGCAGGGGTAGCAAAACTAGCAGCCTGACCACCACCAGCATAATCAAGCACATGGCAGCAAAGCACCAGACTAAGTGGGCCGAACCCCAGGTTCCAGCAACAGTGTCTGCGGGTGACACCACTGCTTGTTCCGCTGTTGTGCATGCATGCCAATTCCCAGTCCATGGCGCATGCCAAGATACCTCCTTCTCTGCATCTATCATTGAACACTCTCAACTAGCACCATCAGAAAGCACGTCCACGTCCTTGTCCCAGCACAGAGTTCAGTTGTCCTTACCCCAGTCCTTGGAATACAAGCGCAATTACGCAGCTAACGCTCCAGAGGCCACACTACTAAATTTATACATTTTGCGAATGCTTGCACTCAAAATGTTGCCTTTTAGGCTCATGGAGATGGAAGCTTTCCGCAAACTAATGTTGACAGCCGTCCCTCGGTACTCGGTCCCCAGCCGCCATTATTTCTCCGGGTGTGCCGTCCCCGCATTACACAAGCATGTGTCCCACAACATTAGTCGCACACTCAACAATATAGTTACTGGGAAAGTCCACCTAACCATGAACATGTGAACAAGTGCTTGTGGGCAGGAGCAGTACATCTTGCTGATGTCACACTGGGTTAACATAGTGGAAGTCGGGACCCAGTCAAACCTTGGGACGGAACACGTCCTCCCGACACCGAGGATTGTGGGCCCTTGGTCAATCAGGGTTGCCCCCACATGCTACAGCTCCTTCACGACCTTCTCCTCCTCTTCAGCATCCATATCCGAAATGACCACATCAGTCGCAAGCTGGAAGCACTGCAGCAGTGCCTCGGCCAAGCGGCAACAGGCTGTACTGAAGCTAATATGCTGAAGAGTTGTAGACAGCTCTGAAAGAGCGGGCTGATCTGTGGCTCATACCGCTGACCCTACAGCCAGGCATGGTCATGTGTGACAATGGCCGGAATCTGGTGGTGGCTCTGAAGCGAGGCGAGCTCACTCACATACCATGCCTGACCAATGTGCTTAACCTCGTGGTTCAGTGGTTTCTCAAAACCTACCCAGATCTGCTGGACCTGCTTCTCAAAGTACGCTGCCTGTGTGCCCATTTTAGAAAGTCAGGAACAGCTTCTGCCCGCCTTGCCGTGCTTCAGCAGCATTTGTAGCTTCCAGCTCACCGACTGGTGTGTGATGTCCCCACGCATTGGAAATCAACATAGCAGAGATGGGCAGTTGTTGACTACCTGCATCAACCAGGCGGTCAGTATTCAGGTCAGAATCCACACATAAAACCTCAAGAGTGGATATGGATGTCAGAAATCTGTACCAACCTCCAAAACTTTGAGGACTCCACCAAGATTGTGAGCGGCAATGACGCCATAATTAGGGTCACCATCCCGCTTCTCTGTCTTCTGAAACGCTCTCTACTCTCAAATTAAAGAGGATGCATTTCAGGCGGAACACGATGAGACCCACGATACAGGGAGAACTTTATGTCTCTTATTCCCTTGCAGAACAGGCCTAATAAAATGGTGCAGTACGAGAAGGCACTTGTTGCGGAATTATTAAAAAAATTCCCATCTGAAAACTCTGGCAACAGAGGTCACAGTTTGTTGGACAACCAAGGAGTACAGGCGAGGGAGACACAAATGCAATCCAGCAGAGGCAGGGGAACACCGTCAAAGTCCTGAGACAGTTTTCTCAGAGGCGCAGGGTACTCTCACAAGGAGAGCAATGTTTTGGAAGATGGTGAGGGAGTACCTTGCTGACCGTACCAGCGTCCTCCATGATTCTTCAATATAGTTATTGGATATCCAAGCTTGGCACATGGAATGAACTGGCTCTCTACGCCTTGGAAGTCCTGGCCTGCTCTGCTGCTAACATTTTGTCAGAGCGAATTTTTAGTGCAGCCGGGGGAATTATAACAGATAGGCACATCCGCATGTCAAATGAAAATGCTGACAGGCTGACTTATAAAAATGAACAAGGACTGGATTGGGCCAAACTTCTCAACACCACCGAATGATAGCAGTGTAACATAAACTCAAATCCAGTGTCTTTTTTTGGGAGGTGTATTCCCATGCACCTTTTCACATAGGTATACGCTACCTGATTTTGGCTATTTGCTCTTGTCCTCCTCCTCCTTCACATCCTCATCCTCCTTCTCCGCTTCCTCATCCTCCACCACCATATCACCACCATATGCACCATATCAACATATCTACGTCTCTTGCAAAGGTCATTGGAGTTCCTCCAAATTTTTAGCAGCCGTTGCTTCACTCCATAGGCAAACAATATGGGAGACACACTTCCTAATAATGGGAACATTGCTATTAGGAGGATCTCTGACCTCTACATCTCCTGGAAGGAGTATAGGAGTTCCTCCAAATTTTTGGCAACCAATGCTTCACTGCATGGACAAAAACTATGAGAGACTCACTTCCTAATGATAAGAACATTGTTTTTATGAGGCTCTCTGACCTCTACGTCTCTTGCAGGGGGCATTGGAGTTCCTCCAAATTTTTGTCAGCTGTTGCTTCACTGCATTGGCAAACAATAGGGGAGACTCACTTCCTAATAATGGGAACCTTGTTTTTAGGAGGCTCTCTGACGTTTACAGTTTCATTGGAGTTCCTCCAAATTTTTTGCAGCCGTTGCTTCACTGCATAGGCAAACACTATGGGAGACCCACTTCCTAATAATGGGAACATTGTTTTTAGAAGGCTCTCTGACCTCTACGACTCTTGCAAGGGACATTGGAGTTCCTCCAAATTTTTGTCAGCCATTGCTTTACTGCATAGGCAAACACTATTGGAGACCCACTTCCTAATAATGGGAACATTATTTTTAGGAGGCTCTCTGACCTCTACTTCTCTTGCCAGGGGCATTGGAGTTCCTCCAAATTGTTGGCAGCCATTGCTTCACTGCATAGGAAAACACTATGGGAGAACCACTTCCTAATAATGGGAACATTGTTTTTAGGATGCACTCTGATCTCTACATCTCTTGCAAGGAGCATTGGAATTCCTCCAAATTTTTGGCAGCCGTTGCTTCACTGCATAAGCAAACACTATGGGAGACCCACTTCCTAATAATGGGAATATAGTTTTTAGGAGGCTCTCTGACCTTTACATCTCTTGCAAGGGGCATTGGAGTTCCTCCAAATTTTTGGCAGCTGTTGCTTTACTGCATAAGCAAACAATATGGGAGACCTCTTCCTAATTATGGGAACATTGTTTTTAGGAGGCTCTCTGATCTCTATGTCTCTTGCAAGGGGCATTGGTGTGCCTCCAGATGTTTGACAGCCATTGCAGTCACTGCATAGGCAAACACTATGGGAGACTTACTTCCTAATAATGGGAACATTATCATTAATGGGAACATTATTCCTCTCCTTTCTAATGGGAATATGTCATTATAGTGGCCCAGCTCTATGTGTCATTAAATTGTTAGTGAGGTTTTTCCTAAATTTTGGCAGCCCTTGGACTCACTGCATACCCTATAACTGTATAGAAAAACCGCTCCTTTGTAATGAAAATATGTCATTGCTGTGGCTTTGCTCTATGTGTCTTTAAATTGTTAGTGGAGTTTTTCCCAAATTTTGGCAGCCCTTGCAGTCACAGCATGGGTATTACCACTATAGTTGATCCACTCCTTTATAATGGGAACATTTTTTTTTTACTGAAACCCTCCTCTATGTCTCTTCAAAGGGGTATTGGGCTGCTTCTGAATTTTTGGCAGCCCTTGCAGTCACTGAATACACAATAAAAGTATAGGAGACCCACTTGTTAATAATGGGAACAACAAAGCATAGCCGGCTGATGGCTGTCTAACAATAGCAAGGGCTGACTGCTGGACCTTTAAGAATAGTAAGGGCCGCCTGAAGGTCCTATAAAAATAGGTTTTGTGACTTTCAGAGTCCCTCCATCATAAATGAAACAGGATGTGTCTGATGATGTGTTACACACCACATGGCCAGATAAGGTTGTAAAATGTTAAAACAACATTTCCCGGTGAAAGCATTTGTCTTAAAAAAAATAAAGTGAAAAAAACAGTAGGATCTTTCTTTAGTATATAAACCAGAGTCGCCAATGTACCCTCAATGTAATCACATTGTTAAGTTCCTGCACCTCCTCCTGCAGTTCGCCCTCCATCTCCGAAATGACCACATCAGTCACAAGCTGAAAGCACTGCAGCACTGCGTTGGCCAAGCGGCAACAGGCTGTGCTGAAGATAACATGCTTAATGGTTAGGTGACAAACTGCCCATTGCTGTAGAGTTGTTGAAAGCTGTAACACAACAGAAAGATTTGTGGCTCTCACCGCTGAACATACAGCCAGGCATGGTCGTGTGTGACAATGGGCGGAATCTGGTGATGGTGAAATGACAGCCGGAGTAGACACAGTTTCCCTCTATGCCAGTAGGTTGTGTACAGCATCGCCTCCACGACCCTAAAAGGCCACATTTCAAGTGCAAGCAGCTTTAGAGGACTTCCTGGAAGAAATGACAGCTGGAGTAGATAAGGTTTTCCAAGTCCTTTCACCAAGCTAAAGAATATGGCTGTGGTGAAATACAACTCACCGACAAGCTGTGGACTGGCTCTGTACCGTCGCAGGCCACATTCACTTGTCCACGTGTTTGTGGTTAGGCGGTCCTTCCCAGTAAGAGCACAGGGGAAGACAAGGGTAATGTTGTGGGACACGTACTTGTGGAAGGTGGAGACGACACCAGGAGAAATAGTGGCAGCTTGGGACCGAGAATGGACACCTGGCCGCTGCCGGCATGAGGTTGCGAAAAGCTTCCATCTCCTAGAGCCTAAAAGGCCACATTTCAAGAGCAAGCCGCTTTAGAGGACTTCCTGGGAGAAATGACAGCTCGAGTAGATACGGTTTCCCAAAAGTCAGTCCTTTCACCGTGCTAAAAAATATGGCTGTGGTGAAACACAACTCACAGACAAGGTGTGGACTCAGTACCATCCCTGGCCACATTCACTTGATCACGCGTTTGTGGTTAGGCGGTCCTTCCCAGTAAGTGCACTGGGGATGGCAGGGGTAATGTTGTGGGACCCGTGCTGTGGAAGGTGGGGACGACACAGGGAGAAATAGTGGAGGCTGGGGACCGAGTATAGACACCCGGCCGCTGCCGGCATGAGGTTGTGGACAGCTTCCACCTCCACGAGCCAAAAAGGCCGCATTTCAAGTGCAAGCAGCTGTCAAAAATTTGGCAGTATAGCATTGCAGCCTGTGGGTTTGGCTGGCTGCACCCACCCACTAGGAATGGGGTAGGGATAACTGAATGCTGTGCTGGCACAAAGATGTGGATGGTGATTGTTGCAAGTCTGCAAAGACAGAGGCATCTTCGCATGCGCCAAGGATCACTTGTGGTGGGCACACTTTTAGGCAGTGACCTGGGAGTTAGAGATGCTTCCAGGGGTGTTCGCCATGCTGTTCTCATGTCTTTTTAGTACTGTATGCATGTGTCTGATGATGTGTCACACACCACATGGCCAGATAAGGTTGTAAAATGTTAAAATGACATTTCCCTTTGAATGCATTTGTCTTGGTTGAAAGCAATGCAAAAGTGCAAAAACGCATCAAAAACACTACGTGTGAACATAGCCCAAGTTGTGGAGGAGCATTTTTGTTTTTGTATATTTATTTTGCCTTATATACAAGTCATTACCCTGGAAAGGATGTTCCTTAACATATTTTCCAGGAAAATCCATTTTGGTTTCATTTTTGTATGTTTTATTGTGAGTCCGTAAAAGTTGTTCAATACTCTGACAACATTGTTGATAGCATTGACCGGGGAGTCAGAAATGCTTCCAGGGATCACCCCATGCTGTTCCCATGTCATTTGAGCACTGTTCCCATCGATTTGGGCAATTTTTAGGCCCTCTGCAGACCGCCGGGGGGGAGCAGCCATAAAAATGCTTGAGTTTCCCATAGACTTACATTGGGCTCGTTCCTCAGTCCGAACACTCGAGCAATCCAATTTGTTCGACTCGAACAATGAGTACCCGAGCATTTTAGTGCTCACTCATCACTAATAAAATTCTAATTAATTATGTAAAAATCTTACAGTGTGATTTTCTGAAATTTTTTTTTTGCTCTCAGAGTTACTGGGCATGTGCAGTGTAAAGCCAAAGATACTGGCATGTAGGCAAAATATTATTGCTTGTGGTCAACATTAATGCCCCTGTTCAAACCACACATGAGAAATATCTGGAGCACAGGGAGGAGGCAAAGAGAGAATTGGAGGGACATCACTGATGCCTCTGTGGGTATTATTTCAGCTGAAAGGCTAAATGTGCAGACCCATGACTGCACAACTTTTAGACCAGTCAGACACATTATTAGGCAGTACTTTTTAAAAAGTTCAGTCACCTTTGCCTGAACAATAGGGAAATTAAAATCTTTAAAATAATGTGCGCATATATATAAGTTCATCTTTTACATTTTAAAAATTACAAAAAGGAAAATAGGCGGATGTAAAAGTTTGGGCACCCTGCATGGTTAGCACCTTGAAGCATTGTTAATTAGAACTTTGTAGTCTAAGCAAAGACTTTTATTGGGCTGTACTCATATTTGCAATATAGGATTAAAGGAATTTGTTAGAAAATTTACTTTTCAGGGTGTGAAAAAGTAATAAATCTTGTTTTCAATTTAATGGCCCACATTTGTGAGTGCATGTTGTAGTATGGTAGCCCATAGAAAAAGTTTTCTGACAAATATTTTGGCATGTATTCACATATGCTGAACTCTGTGTATGATATTTTGAAAATCCATGGAGAATAGAAAGCAACAGTAGCACTTTATGAAAATTCCAAAGATTACCCCCAGTGGTGCAGCCATGTGCAGAAACACCATACAAGCTGTCAGCACATGCAGACTTGATGGGAAGCACTGTGAGAGTTTCGGGGCATGTGCCGCTGTAAGGCAAAGAAACTGGCATGAAGGCAGATCACTGCTAATGCCACACAAAGGAGAGATTTTGAGAATGGAGAGGAGACGGAGAAGGCATCGCACAGACATCAATTTGTCAATCGTGCATCTGTGGACATGATTTTGATGGAATAGGCAAGACTGCAGAGCAATGAGTGCATGCTTCTTGACTTACTCAAAGCTGAGAACATATTTAGCAGCACAATATAAAAAAACAATTTTTGACATAAGTGCAGAAAACTTAAATAGGTATGTTACAAATCAGTTTAAAAAGGTTCATGCAGGTTCCCTTTAAATACAGTCATAATATCCAGGATGCACTTTATCAGTCCTAGATTTATAATGGTAGGGACATAAATATCCTATCTGGAAATAAAAACATTGAAGTGTAATATTAAGTATCAGCAGATACAGTAATCATTGCATGAAAGATGTTTTTAAAAATTATATACATTGTAGTTCACTACAGGAGCAGAGAGTAGTTGGATTCTTTATTCCTCCCATAGAGGGCACTGCTTTGCCTACAAAAATATATACTTCTCTCATACACCTGAAATGGAAAATACATTCTTAACTGAACCTCTGCTCTCAAAACATATAGTTTATCTTTGTTCCATGACATCAGCTTCAGAAACAAATGCTTTAGATTGTGACCATGCAGAACAACAAATGTTACAAACGACCAGAAGTACTAAATCTAAGTCTAAAATGTTATTTCAACTAAAAATAAGCACACACACACACAAAATAAAAGACATATATTCTCACCATTTCTAAATCAGAGGTTTTATACCTGTCTCTCACCCATAACACAGTCTTCTTATTGTAAAATTATTACTCCACCTTTTTCTCCATTGCGTAAATTAAGCTTTGATGGGTCACTAAAGCACAACATAAATTCAAATAATAACCTTTCCTCTTTTCCCCTATTTTCTTTTATGGCTCCTCACTGACAATCGCTGAACTGTGGAACTATGATATCAGTGTGTAAAAATGTCATTGAAGAACTGTATAAAAAATATGCAGATTATGCAGAAATGGATGGCACACATATCCTTGGATAGCATTACTAAGATGTTGATAAGAACCCAGAGCTAATGTAAGATTTTGACTAAATGATAATATTAGTCCACTTATGGCATGCCAATCTGAGAATAGAAAATAGTTGGAATAATTTGCACAAAATGCATTAACAGGTGCTTGCCTCTAAATTAGAGATGAGAAAATTGGTTCGAAGAAAATTGAAGGAAAGAGACAATCAGATAGAGCTTCATGGAGAGATGGGCTGAAGCTGTGGAAAAGGGAAGTGTTAGGGTGAGGAGTTAAGCTCCAAATTGGACCACAGTAAGGCCAGGGATGTTGTCTATCTAGGCTTTTAAAAGGTGTTTAATGCAGTACCACAGAAAGACTGGATCATAAAAGTAGAACTATGGGACTAGGAGATATCATGCAAATGGTTGACTACTGGGTTATTAAGGAAACACATGGTGATTATTCATGAAACACACTGAGTGGGTCACAGTTAACAGTAGAGTACCACAATAGTTACTATTGGATTTTTTTCTTTAAATATTTACAAATGTCCTTGTTAAGGGCATATAGAGTAAAATTTCAATATTTGCAAATGAAACTAAATTCTGCAAGGCAACCAACACAGAGGACGATAATGTAATATTACAGAGGAATTTAGGTAAGGTATAGTCCGAGAAATTGAAGTTTCATATAGGAAGAAAGATAGAGAAGAGAGAGAAGGAAGAGAGAGAAGATAAGGGAGAGAGAGATGAGAAAGTACAGAGGGAGTAGAGATGGAGTTTCTCCTTTCAGATCTACTGTACTACTGTGAAGAAGTCAGAAAGTTGTGTGTTATTTGATTACAAATACAGCAGAACAGATAGACCATTTCAGTAATCAATTACAATGGCTACAACCCTATCTCCCTATTGATTGAAATTCTCTATCATGGAATATTACTTTTATTGTTTTATGGTTGTTATTTTGTTGTACAAATTGCTGAAGAAAATATTTGGAAAATGTTTTAGGGATCGTTTCTTGTTTTCGATTGCTTTGCTCTAATATTCTCACACTAACTTAAAATCACAGTAAAACAACCACTGGATTCCTCTCCAAGTCTTTTAAGCAAGATCCCCCTTGATTAGCTGCACAAGACCATCAAGTGATGTCATAGGTGATTTAACAGTTTTTGAAATGATTTCTGCCATTATTTTTCTTGCGAACCTCATGAAACTGTTCCAATTTGCAGGGGCCTGCAAATTTCAGTAAATTCTGAAGATTCTTAGACTCTGACAAGTCCATGTGGGTAACCGCCCTGAAGAATCTTTTATGAGGGGATATAACACCATTCATACTCTCAGGATCATGGTCTAGTGTGGTGTAATGTATGGTAGCAAGATCCATCTTGACTTCATTCTAAGTACAGTAACAGCTTAGAGTTGCATTAATTTAGCCATGGAACCAGTGGTAGGGCCATTTCTCCGGATTGTCCAAGGAGCCATTTTTCAACAAAGTAATGCTAGGCTGTACGTTGCTCATGCTACTGAGAGCAGCCTACATAGCCTAATAATGCAATCATGGCCTCCAGTTTCTTCACAATCCTATTGATCACATCTGGGACATATATTTGGGCTCTAGTGTATTTAAAAATCTGATCTAGTGCGGGTGCAGAGAAGAGCAACCAAGGTTAATAAAAGAATGGATGGACTGCACTACCAAGACATGTTATCAATCTTGGGGTTATTCAGTTCAGACAAATAAAGGCTTATTACAATGAATAAATGTATTAATGTATAGTACAGTCAATATTTTTAAGTATTCACACATAGGATTGCGAAAAAGACAAGGGGTCTTCATTACTGTTGAGCCACCCCCCTAGTGTTCGAGTTCGGATCGGTTCGTCGAACACCCGTATGTTCGGCGAACTGTTCGTCGAACTGTTCGTCGAACACCTTCGAACACCGTTAAAACCAATGGCAGGCAAACAAAAACACATAGAAACACTTCATAGGTGTCCAAAAGCTGACAAACTGCTCAGAAGACACAAATAACACATGGAAAAGTGACAAGTACATATAGTCATGAGAAAAGAATAGAGGTGGAGAAGTAAAAGGAGGGGGAGACACAGATATAGGCATGTCATGCCCTTCTAAAACAAAAAAAGTGCGAAGTCGACACGGCCTGTCCGTTCCTGCCTGTGCGACCTCCGTGTCGCCAGGTTTGTGCCAGAGCCGCGGTGGACACTGACGGCCAGCCCCCCTTTCCCAATACTGGTGCCTGTCCGCTGGTGGGTCGAGCGAGCCCCTCTACGGTGGAGGCAGGTGTAATCTTTTTAATTTAAATTGTCTCTCTAATTTGAATGAGTACACTTTAAATCCTTTTACAAGGATCTATTGGAGGGCAAGTCTCATGCCAGCAGCCGCGGTAATTCCAGCTCCAGTAGCGTCCACTAATGCTGCTGCAGTAAAAAAGCTTTTATAAGGATCAAGCTTGGCTGTGCCTTGGGGTGCCTCCCCGATGCTCTTCACTGAGTGTCCCGGGGGCCCGAAGCATTTCCTTTGAAAAAATTAACTGTCCAAACTACAAGTGGTGTAGCTTGCTTAACAGCTGGGATAATCCGCTGACTAGCAGACACTGCTACTAGGCACAAAGTATTTCCTGGGCTAGATGCAGATAAAAATTTGTAATTAGATACACTCATTGGATGCTGAGAAAGCATTCCATAGAGTCTCCTGGCACGCCATATATTATTCTCTTAAAAAGCTTGGGGTAGGGGTCTAGGGGACCCTTTTATAGGCAAAATCACAGCCCTGTATCGCAATACCTCACCTAGGCTGAAGATAAATGGAACGTTTTCATCACCTTTCATAATCACCAATGGGACAAGGCAGGGATGTCCTCTGTCCCCTCTCTTATACATCCTAGTGATGGAGCACCTGCTCTCATAAATTCGCCATAACCCCATAATTAGGTGCATTGAGGTGGGAGGCACCGAGTACAAGTGCTCTGCATTTGATGATGATGTCCTAGTATATATAACTCAATCACATATATCCATCCCTGCTGTTATGGCTGAAATAGATCACTTTGTTACATGGTCAAATTTTAAAATCAATGCAGCGAAGTCTGAGGCCCTCGATGTCTCCCTCCGCAAATCCATACAGGATTCCATCCAGTTCAACTTTCCCTTTGCCTAGCCCTCACAGGGTATCCAATACTTTGGAATTCGTATTCATAGAGACCTCTCCCATCTATGTTATCTTAATTTTGGACCCTTTATTGAACAACTCCATACATACCACGGTTGGCAAGTTAGAACTGTAAGATTCACTACGTGAACCACTGGTGTTTTGTGGAAAAGCACATGTACACTGTGTTCCAAATTATTTTGCAAAAAGTGTTTAGGAGTGATAAGGTAAGAATTTTTTTGTTTGTCAGTTAAACTCATTGATGGTGATGTGTGTCAGGGCTCTTTATATCACTGTAAGCAATTGCAGACACCTGTGCTAATTAGTTTGGCAGGTGTGTCCAATGAATGGCAAGACTACTTAAGAAGGCTGTCTCACATTATTAAGCAGCCTACATTTTCTGCCAAAATGGGAAAGAAAAAGGATGTGTCGGCTGCTGAGAAGCAACAAATTGTGGAGAGTTTAGGTCAAGGCATGACTACAATCAACATTGCCAAGACACTTCATCCTGATCATCGCACAATCAAGAAGTATGTAGCTGATTCACACTACACATGTGTGCGTCCTGATAAGGGAAAATTGAGGACCCTTTCCTACAGGCAATTACGTCAGATTAAAAGACCAGCGGCAAAAAAGCCTTGTCATAGCAGCAGACAATTTTCTGAAGCTGCTGGTGCCTCCAACGTCCCCCGAACAACAAGATGCAGGGTCCTTCAGAGATTTTCAGCTGTGCATAAGCCATCCTGTCGACATCCTCTATCCACTGTACACAAGCAGAAACGGCTCCAGTGGGCCAAACAATACATGAAGACTGACTTCAAAACTGTTTTGTTCACCGATGAGTGCCGTGCAACGCTCAATGGTCCAGATGGATGGAGAGGAGGATGGCTGGTTGATGGTCACCCCATGCAAACACGGCTACGGCGCCAACAAGGAGGAGGTGGAGTAATGTTTTGGGCTGGAATCCTGGGGAGAGAGATTGTCGGCCCAGTTAGGATCCCTGAAGGGGTAAAGATGAAATCCATAATGTATGTGGAGTTTCTCAAACAACACTTCCTGCCATGGTTCAAGAAGAAGAACTGTGTATTCCGCAGCAAGATCATTTTCATGAATGATAATGCACCGTCTCATGCTGCACATAACACATCTGCATCTCTGGCTGATATGGGCATAAAAGGGGACAAACTTATGGTGCGACCCCCATGCTCCCCTGACCTCAACCCCATTGAGAACCTCTGGAGCATCATCAAAAGGAGTGTCTATGATGGCGGGAGGCAGTTCACATCTAAGCAACAGCTCTGGGATGGTATTCTGTCCTCATGCAAAACAATTGAAGCAGAAACCATTCAAAACCTGACAAATTCAATGGAAGAGAGAGTTCAGAAGCTCCCTTCGAACAACGGGTCCTATATGCAAATGTAATATCACCTAGAATAAAGTTTTGAGTTGAAAACTGTTTGATTTCAGTTTCTAATATCCTGCTAATGCTTATAAATTCAAAAATGACCAAATTTTTGTTCTTTATTAAAATGAAAAGGTCGATCGAAGAGTGTGGGGGATCTAAGAGTGTGGCAACCCAGTAGTGAGGATTATTTTGAATTCTGACAATCTGAGGGTCATGTTGCAGGTAGTGCAGCAAGAAGGCACTCATGTGTCTTGCGCATCTAGAACCCTCAAAATTATTTTCCGGGCTAGATGCAGCTAAAAATTATTATTAATTTGAAAGCTGGTGGATCTTAGTATAGATGGCCTAATAGAATCAGTACTGCAATCTGCTACAAGGCCAAAATTATTTTACAGGTAAGATAGAGATTAACATGATCAGTAATAATTTGAAATCTGGTGGAGTTTAGTATAGATGGCCTAATAGAATCAGTACTGCAAACTGCTACAAGGCCCAAATTATTTTCCAGCCAAGATACAGATAAACTTGATTAGTAATTTTAAATCTGGTGGAGTATAGTATAGATGGCCTAATAGAATCAGTACTGTACACTGCTACAAGGCCCAAATTATTTTCCAGCCAAGATACAGATAAACATGATTAGCAATTTTAAATCGGATGGAGTTTAGTATAGATGGCCTAATAGAATCGGTACTGCAACCTGCTACAAGGTCCAAATTATTTTCCAGCCAAGATACAGATAAACTTGATTAGTAATTTGAAAGCTTAAAACGGTTGATGAAGTGATTTTAACAAATCATCAAGCTTTTACTCTCCCCAGGATGACACAGGGGTAGAAAAGTTTTTTCGGATCCATGATTTGTTCATCTTTATGAACGTGAGTCTGTCTACATTATCAGTGGAGAGCCGCGTGCACTTATCTGTCAGCACACCACCAGCAGCGCTGAACACACGTTCAGACAGTACGGTGGCTGCGGGGCATGACAAGATCTCCAAGGCGTAAGTGGCGAGCTCCGGCCATTTATCCAGATTGGAAGCCCAAAAAGAGCAAGGGTCCAGTGACACAGTCATGGCTTCAATGTTTACTTGGAGATACTCCTGTACCATCGTCTCTAGGCATTGACTATGTGTCAGACTTCTTGTCTCCTGTGGCCTTGCAAAGGATGGGCTAAAAAAGTGGTGAAATGATTCCGCAAAATTGATGTTACCAGCAGATACTGTGTTTCTGTTACGTTTTGAGTGCTGAACACTAGACGGTCCCACGGTTGGCAAATTGGAACTGTGAGATTCACTACGTGCACCACTAGTGTTTTGGAGAAAAGCACATGTAAGATTCTGCAACAGTCTCTGCTGATACTCCTGCATGCGTGCATCTCTTTCTATGGCAGGAATAATTTCTGCAAATTTACTTTTGTACCGGGGATCTAACAGTGTGGCAACCAGTAGTCAGGATTATTTCTGATTCTCACAATTCGAGGGTAATATTGCAGGTAGTGCAGCAAGGAGGCACTCATGTGTCTTGCGCATCCTGGAACTTCAAGTCCCTGTTGGGTTGGTGGCGAGGTAATAATCATGCTTCCTTCCTCTGCCCTCTCCCCCCAACCTCGCACAACAGAAATGTGATTAAGGTCTCCCTCATCTGATGAGTCTTCCATCAGTTCGTCCTCCACTTCTTCCTGGGCTCCTGCACCTTCCTCACTAGTTTGGCTGCTACCATGCGCCCTGGTAAAACCATCTTCCCCACCCTCACATGCCTGCTGCCTTGGTGCTGCTGACCGTCTGGACCTTGCAGATGTTAGCCCTTCCGCATAAAACTCCTCCTCCTCTACTTCCTCCACCTCCTCTTGTGCCACCACCTGACTCTGAATTCTGTTTAACATGTGCTCCAGCATGTAAATCACCGGAACCGTCATGCTGATAATGGCATCGTCAGCACTAAACATCTTCGTCGCCATTTCAAAACTGCGCAGAAGGGTGCATAGGTCCCTGATCTGAGACCACTCCTCCAGCGTGATTTGCCCCACCTCTGGATCTCGATGACCCAGGCTATACATCAGAACGCATTGCACCAGGGCTTGTCGGTGCTGCCACAGTCACTGCAACATGTGCAGAGTTGAATTCCACCGGGTATGCACATCGCATTTTAGCCGGTAAAGTGGCAGGCCCAACGACTTCTGTAGAGATGTAAGTCGCTGAGCTGCGGGATAAGTACAGCGGAAATGAGCACACAGAGACCGTGCCCTCTGCAGAAGGCCATCTAGTCCGGGATAGTGGGTTAAAAATTGCTGGACAACCAGGCTCAACACATGAGCCATACAAGGCACATGTGTGATATTGCCCCGGCGAAGGGCCGCACCCAGGTTTGCAGCATTGTCGCTCACGGCCTTCCCTGGTTTCAGGTTCAGAGGAGACAACCATTCATGAAACTGGTACTCCAGAGCTGACTGTCACACACAGAGGTTCTCAAAGAAGCGGTGATGTTGTGTGCGACATGCTGGTGGAGTGCAGGCACACCTTTCTTTGAGAAGTAGTGCCGACTGGGCATCTGGTACTGGGGCACTGCGATGGACATAAGGTCTCGAAAATCGTCTGTGTCCACAAGGCGGAAAGGCAGCATTTCTGTAGCCAAGAACTTGCAGATGGTGAAATTCATCCTCTTAGCTTTCTCATGGCTAGGAGGAAATGGTCTTTTACTTGTCCACATCTGAGGGACCGAGGGCTGGCTGTTGTGCTTAGACGGGGTTGAGAAGGGTGTCTCTGGCAAACTGCCAGTCTGTGAGGAAGATGCAGGCGGACATGTTAGGTTGCCTTGATCCAAAGGTGGTGCTATCGAAGTCGGACAGTGTTTCCACCTCCAAAGAAAATGATGACCTGCCAATCACTCTGGCTGTTGTGGGTAAAGAGGTGGCAGGTCTGCGTCCCAAAACAGGTGTGACTGCTGTCCCCCCAGTCACAGAGGATGAAGAGGCCGTAGATGCACAAGATGTGGCAGACGGTTGTTGGCCAAGCCGGCTAGGCCGCATTGTAGCACAGTGAGCTTCCCACTGCAACTTATGCTTCTTATCCATGTGCCGGTTCATGCATGAAGTACTCAAACTATGGATTTTTTGGCCTCTACTTAGCTTTTGCTGACAAATGTTACAGATAACACGAGTTGGGTCATCCTTATCGATCTGAAAAAATGCCCAGGCTATGCAAGGCTTAGCACCCATGCGACCTGAAGAGCCACCACGACTTGTGGTCAGAGGCAGAGTTGTGTTTGAGGATGCAGTTGTTGACGTGCTTCCAGTACTACATCTCTGTCCAGGAAGGCGCAACCTGACCTCGTCGTCACTAGCATCATCCTCCACCTCCTCTGCTGACCTCATCGACTGGCTGACTGAGGGTTGATAGTAAGTGGGATCTCCAACCTCTTCATCATCACCCTGTGTGTTATCACACCCGTCGTCCTCAGAGCCAACCTCTTCCTGCCCTGACAAAAAACTAAAGTTGTCGCTCCAATCAGGTATTTGAGTCTCATCATCGTCTTCCTCATTGTCTCCACCAACAGGAGTTACAGTTTGGGAACGAGGGTTCTACATTATGGTCAGAACATTCTGCGTCTGGTCCTGGATCCGACTCATAAAGATTCTGGGCATCAGTGCAGATCATTTCCTCGTCTGGATTCACAGAAGCTCTGGAGCCGACCTCTGAGTCCCAGGCTATAGTATGAGTAAACAGCTCTGCAGACTCAACCATCTGTTTTACCCCATACTAGACGGGCAGCTGGAGACTTGGGAGCTGTGAGGAAGCATATGCGTTTGGGGTGACACCTCTGAGGACTGGAGTATTTGTGATGTTGAAGTTGAGGTGGAGGAGAGCCCACTTAAGGGAGCACTTGATATCCGTTGAAGCACCGGCTGTTTTTGTGCCTCATCTGGAATTTGTAGCGATTGGCGTGGCCGTAAGAAAGGGATCTTATCACATTAAGCGCTAAAAGAAGTAGACATCTTTGTTTGGCTGGAAGATGGTCTTTCTTCTGCAAATGTTACTGTTGTTTTTACACCTACCCCACGGACACAACCTTTTTTCCCCTTCCCAACACGCCTATTCCCCTTTCCACCAGCAGCAAGCCTTTTTCCACTCATTTTGGTGGTTAACTTATTGACAACTATGGAGTTGTTTGCACAGAAAACTGTGGATGGGAACCGAGCAGAGCTGAGTGGCCAAACTGTAGTATTAGCCCAAAAGTATTGGCTGGGTTAGATGCAGTAAAACAGTTTTATTACATACACAGGTGGTGGAGGTTAGTATAGATGGACTAATAGAACAATTCCCACACACTGCTACAAGCCCAAATATTTTTTCAGAGCTAGATGCATATAAAAATTATTTTGAAATTGCAACCTGGTGGAGGTTAGTATTGATGGACTAATAGAACAAGTTCCACACACTGCTACAAGCCTAAGCCAAAATATTTTTTCAGAGCTAGATGCAGATAAAAATTATTTTGAATTTGCAACCTGGTGGAGGTTAGTATAGATGGACTAATAGAACAAGTCCCACACACTGCTACAAGCCCAAGCCCAAATATTTTTTCAGAGCCAGATGCAGATAAAAATTATTTTGAATTTTCAACCTGGTGGAGGTTAGTATAGATGGACTAATAGAAAAAGTCCCACACACTGCTTCAAGCCCGAGCCCAAATATTTTTTCAGATCTAGATGCAGATAAAAATTATTTTGAATTTGCAACCTGGTGTAGGTTAGTATAGATGGAGTAATAGAACAAGTCCCACACATTGCTACAAGCCCAAGCCCAAATCTTTTTTCAGAGCTAGATGCAGATAACAATTATTTGAATTTGCAACCTGGTGGAGGTTAGTATAGATGGACTAATAGAACAAGTCCCACACACTGCTACAAGCCCAAGCCAAATATTTTTTCAGAGCTAGATGCAGATGAAAATTATTTTGAATTTGCAACCTGGTGGAGGTTAGTATAGATGGACTAATAGAATGATGCTATGCCAAAAAGGTTTTACTTGGCTAGGTGCAGTAAAAAAAATTGTATTCTATACACAGGTGGTGTAGCTTGCAACACAGATAGGCTACTCCACTGACTAACACACACTGCATGAGGCCAAAAAGGATTTGCTTAGCTAGATTTAGCCAAATGCTGTGAAAAACCTTGCACAGCACTGGCACAGACCTGCCTGGCAAAAAGTGATAGGAACTGATGTAGCCTAGCCCTCAAAAGGACTGCAATTACAATTAGTATTTACTCCCAACCTATCTATTTAAGAGCACAGACCTGCCTGATAAAAGTGATAGGAACTGATGTAACCTAGCCCTCAAAAGGACTGCAATTACAATTAGTCTTTACTCCCAACCTATCTATTTAAAAGCACAGACCTGCCTGTTAAAAGTCGTAGGAAATGATGTAACCTAGTCCTCAAAAGGACTGCAATCACAACTATTCCCTACTCCCAAGCTATCTGTAGATTTGTGCAAAAATTGGCTTGAAATTAACACTCAAAGTATAGCGCACACAGCAACAGCGGTGCCATCTAACATGCAGCTGCAGCAGTGAGAAAATGTTGGCTACGTTGAAAATGGCTGGGTCTTATAGGGCAAGGACATGTGACATACACTGCCAATGACACATGCCCTTGCTTGTGTGAAAAAAAGCAGTTCACTCCGTGTGTGCGCTGCTGATAGGCTGACAGATTGCACCTCCTCACTGTAAATGCGGGAAAGAGAAAAAAAAATGGAGATCTTCATTATTTCTGCAGAGATCCATCCCCTGCCCCTCCCCTGCCCCACTGTACTCTCAAACTGCGTATTAACATTAATTTTCAGCATTACTGAGAAAAAATTCAGTTATGAATTAGGTGCACGAACAGTAATCGAACATAACCTCGAACAGCCGAATTTTTTTCAAATTTTTCGTGTTCGCCGAATGGCTCGAACACCGCCCAAAACAGCTCGAATTTGAGATTGGCGAACAGTTTGAGTCAAACACCGCTCATCTCTAGTCTTCATCATCATCACAGATGGTGATTCTTTACTGTCTGAGACTATGGAACTCTGCAACAACATAATAGTAGATTCACTAAACAATTTCAAGGACAGTCAGAATGCCTTTCTTGAAAATTATAATATTACAAAATATTGCAATGTATTCTGTGATAAGCTTCTGAATCAGGGAATTAGTCATCATATCTGGAGTTGAAAAATATTCTTCTCCTTAATATGGGGCAATAAGCATCTGATTGATGGGAATTTGGCTTCTTCTTGGTGAACATGTTAGGTTACAATTGGAATTTGAATGAATTATGTCTTCTTTCAAGTTTAAAAAAATATCTATGCAACATTTTATCAGAAGAGTTTAAAACAAAAAGTTTGTAAAATGTGGACTGCCATTTTTAGAATATAGCTTGGTTTCCTAGTACCTAGTACCTTGATTACTTATTACAACTCCAATTCCAAAAAGGGAGAGACACTGTGTAAAATTTAAAGAAAACAAGAATACAATAATTCGTAAATAGCCATATTATATTTACAACAAAACAGAGTACAAAGAAATGCCAAATACTACCGCACTACTGAAAATCCCCTAAGCAGGTGCTCTAAATGAAGAAATAAGATATCCATACATGCCCACCAAGGGTAATGATAGATAAAAAATGCCCAAGTGCATGAACGTCAACAGCAACACAAAGAGCTTCATGATGATCCACCCTAGCGGCGAGGAGAGGCATTTGCGGGAGGACGCTCCCCCTCCAAACAGCTGACTCATCCAGGATCCATTCAGATTCAGGGGGACACAACTCACTTGGACTGCACAAAACGCTGGACACAGCTTGAGTCATCCGCTTCTACTAGGGATCCTGCCACTCACTGGAAGCTGCACATCCCTCATCAGAGTAAGTGGACTAACAATTAGCATCTACTCTGCTTTAGAGGCACTTTACTTCCAGGTGTGTTGCTGTTGTCGTTCATGTACTTGGGGATTTTTTATTTATCATTACCCTTGGTGGGCATTTATGGAAAACTTATTTCTTCATTTAGAGCACCTGCGTAGGGGAGTTTCAGTAGCGCGGTAGTACTTGGCATTTCTTTGTATTTTATTATTTACTGGCAGGCTTACACACGTTCTGCTACACTACCAGCAGCTTTTCATAGGTCCCTTTCTGAGTCCTCTCCCCCCCTTTTTTCCAAGTAGCGCCAGTGTGTACTATCTTCCTTATTTGTTTTAAAACATAGATACATTTCAGCTGTTAAAAGTTACACATTTTTCCTTTTCCATTTGAAAAAGTTACTCATTTAGAAATTGATGACAGGAACACATCTCAAAAAAGTTGGGAGATGGTTAAAAGGTTGGAAAAGTAAGTAGTACTAATAAAAAACTATTGGATGGTTTATTTTCAACTAAGTCACATGAATGTTTATAAAGAAGGCATATTAGAGAGGCAGAGTCTCTCAGAAGCAAAGATGGCAGAGGTGCACTAAACTGTGAACAACTTTGTTTAAAAATTGTGGACCAATTCCAGAAACAAAAAATTTCAAAGACTTTGAATATACTACCATGTGCAGTACATAATATCATCAAAACTTTCAAAGATTCTGGAGAAATCCATGTGCACAAGGAACAAGACCAATGTTCAGTACTGGATGATTGTGAAATTCGAGCTCTCATGAACGTCCTGCTTAGAATCCCGACCTTTCACCAATAGAAAACATGTGGTACATTGCGACAAAAAATCTGGCAAAGAAGACCCAGAACTGATGTGGAGCTAGAATCTTACATTAGACAAGAATGAGACAACATTCCTCTCCCAAAACTTCAGCAAATAGTCTCTTAACCTCACAGATGATGACCGACTTTTGTATAAAAAAGAGGGGATGCTACACAATGGCCATCACAGCTTTTTTGACATGTGCTGTTGCCATTAATTCCTAAATGAGTTATTATTTTTTTAAATAAAATGTAGAAATCTCTAAATTTCAGCTTCTGATCTGTGTTCTATGTTCAGTTGTGAATCAAATATGACTATAACAGATTATCTAATCATTATATTCTTGTTTTCTTTGTATTTTACAAAGCATCCCAACTTTTTTTGAATTATGGTTGTAGAAGTTAGTTTTATTTTTTGGGGGGCTGCATCATTTAATCATCATGTTCTCTGAAAATAAAGACAATTGGGTACATCTATTAATACAAACGAATATTTTGACAATGTAAACTGTTACTAAAAGGTCTGAAAGTGCACTCAATTTGTTGAAATATATCATGCTAGGCTTCACCTTCTCCAATATTTTGTCCAATTTTGGTGCACTTAAGGCCATGACTCTTTTCCATAAACCATGCACACTTGTTGTGTGATGCACAAAACATGTCTGAAACACATAATAAATGTTTGAGTCATGTACACTGGTTTATGGTGCAAACTGATCCAGAATTCTTACATATTTAGAAATATTTGATAAACTCAGCCAAACTTTTAAACCCATCAAAAATTAAGGGCATTACACAGATTTAGCTATTATTAAATCTACGGTATCACTTCAGTTTGTCTTTTAATCATTTTAAACAACATGTCCACCTTGACATGAAATTCCACCTCTCATCCAACTCAGTTTTCAAATGACTGAAATCTAATTTTGGACTTCACTATACTAATGATGCCTCTCAACATTGATTGTCACAGACTTTATCCTAATCATACCTCACCAAACATTTAGCATCTACAATTCACACACCAGCTCCTCATCTCGATCTCTTGTTGCTTTCTTTGTTGGTGGCACCTGAATGTTCTGTTTTATAACCCCTACTTTTGCCCATCTATTCCTTTGGCCTTGGACAGCTCAAACAATCCCACAGTTTTAAATACCACTTTTCCACTGACATGCAAACTTTCCTCTCTGCTATGCAAAATTTCATTGGATATATATTCCTTTATCAGATATTTATTGTCTTCCTTCTCCTTTCACTTTTTAAAACCCTACATTGAGAAAACTAAATGTATTATTTATCCATTATCTCTGTCATCTCTCTTTTCCTCCTCCCTATGCTCTCTGAACATGCTGTTTTTACAATCTCCCCACTCTGGGCATGAAACAGGCAAAGTGCAGGGTACATTGATTACAGGTTACCAGGATTAAACATAAGTTTTACAGTAATTACATAATCTTTTATTTGTAATGAAGAAATGATGACAACTATTATTAGGAGACAGACATAACACTCCAATCATGTTATTGGAGTAAATCCTGCTGTCAGGTTCCCTCTAATGATGCTTGAAAACAAATAATAATGTTAAATAAAGAAATAATTTCCATACTAATAATACTAATAATAGAAGGACTATTGTTTAAATTTGTGAGCATGCACAAATGGAGGCTTAGTAATAATGTATCTTCAGGGGGTGGTTTTGGAGGTGTTGTGGAGCATTGTTAACCAAATTGTGACAATTTTATGCATAGCAGCCCAAATGTACAAGAATACATATCTTGCAATATATTTTTGCTACTGCGTCTTTAAGTCAAAGCTTCACATATATCCCCAAAATCATAAGTTTGCTCAAAACATTTTTTTTTCCAAATTGTAGAAGTATTTGATCTTATCTATAATAATATATAGTACAATGGTGCTTAACTGCCAGTTTTGTCCCAGTCTGCCATTTGAACCTAGTACTGGGTGATTCGCTCACAACTTTACCCTGAAAAATTGCTGTAAGTTCTAAAATAGATGGTTGACCGTGCTAAAATTTGGACTGTACAAGCTTTGGTTAATGAGAAGTGAGAGTGCAATGAACCTCAGCAATAAAAACATACTGTGGCAAGCAGTCTTATCAACTTGTTGGCAAACCAGTCGTCTCCAATGTCATGCCGGTAACTCGCACGTCTTTTCAGTGTCCTAGTACTCACTATGTTCACAGTTCTGCTCCTCCAAGTGTTGGGCCATCACGCTGCACTGCCTCTTACAACACTCCCAGTACTGCTGCATCTTCATGTGACTGAAAGTCTCCACCTAGATATAGGGAGGCATGACTAGACTCTGCAGGAATTTAACCTGCTGTGTCCTGCAGAGTTTTGCTTCCCTGGCCTATGCCTTGCCAGCAAGGGATATATTAGGCAGCTCCTTCCTCCACACCTTGCCTGAACTTAGGTTTTGTTGCAGTTAGTCTCCAGCTTCCTTTCTAGGTGCATTCTTGTTTTGAATCTCCTGTTACTGACCCAGCATTTTGTCTGACCTCTCCACTCCTAGATCTCCAGCTTCATATTTTGAACCTGTGCTGCCTGCCCACCCTCACACTATCTTACCACATCTTTGTCTTCGTCCTCTGTGCCTCACATTTCTGCCTTGACCCACAGGTCATCTTCTGCAGGTCCGGTCATTGCTTTTGAGTGGAACCTGGTGACTACCCTAAATCCCCAAACATATCCTCACCATAAGAGGCTCTAGTGAAGAACAGGTAGTCACTTACTCATACCACTCCAGGGTAAGCCTGGACGGTGGTGCAGTGGGTCTACACCTACCACCATCACATAGACTTGCTGCACACCTTTCTATGCATCGGTAGTTTGTCTGGTGCTTGCATTTCACTCCTGCCAAATTCCTTAATTTGTTAGCAATATACAGATACAGTTTGGAGGAGCATGTTTTCATTGTGAAAAGTTATTGGAACACTGAGGCCTTAAAGAGTTGCCAAAGTGAGTTTCTAAAGAAGTTTGGAGGTCGTTATCCACCATCCAAATCATGCATTGAAGCCTTCTTTGATGCCAGAGTTATCTCCAAGGGACTGTGGCCACCAAGATTGCCTGATTTAACACTGAAGGAATTTTTTCCTTTGGGGCCGTTTGAAAGGTCTGGTGTAAGTAATAAGCCATGAACATTACCGACACTCCGAGAGAACATACAGCGAGAAATTAAGGTTATGACCCTGGACTTCTAGAGGAATATATTCAACAATATGGAATGGCGCTTGCAGGAGTTATTGGATGCTACCACCAGTGGAAATTTATTTTCAATTTGCTTGAAAACATCAGTTTCTCGTGATCCAAGATATGAACAGTCCAAATTTCAGTATGATAGATAGGTAAAGTAGCGAGTGAATCACCCTGCATAACATCAGCCCAAGTTTCTTTTACATTATAGACAAGATAACTCTTTTTACCTGGATACATTGTAACAAACTCAGCAGCTTTGTAAGCAGAAGAATAATGCTGTAAAATATGCAGGTAAAGTTTTATAGAATCTTTATAGCCTTCCCTTACAGTAATATTTGGCTTCAATCAGAGTTTGAAGAGACACTTATGGCTCTTCATTTGGTATGTATGCCATGAACATCTGACATCCCTTGAGGGTTTTGTACCATGCAAATGAACATTTCAGTACACAGTTGGTTTCCATGGTTACTTATGTAGATAAGGAGCATAAAATATCAACAACATATCTTTGAAATGGTTCAGTTTGAATGTCAATACAGTTTGAATCTATTATTTCAAAGTGATGTCATCCATTGATATTTCTTTCATTTGGTAAAGTCTCTTTTCTCAAATGTTTTAAATATTTACATAGCAAATATATACTTGTATCATGTCACAATGTTCCATAAAAGGAAATATTACTGTGTTCACTTTAAGAATTCAACAGAAAAGTACAATAAATGAGATAAATCAATGTATGCCTCACATAAAGGATTTATTTTAGTTCACATTGCTTCTGAGGGAAAAGACAGTGCTATGCAAAAGTTCTAGGTAAGTGTGGAAAAACTGCTACAAAGTAAGAATGTTTTAAAGAATAGAAGTGTTAGTTTATTAATTAACAAAATGCAAATTGAATGAACAAGAGAAAGAGAAATCTAAATCAAAATAATATTTTTGGTGACTACCCTTTCCTCATTCCTTCTAGGTACACTTACACACATATTTTGAACTTGGCAGGGAGCTTGTTCCAAACATCTTTGAGAATTAATTACAGATATTCTTCGGATGTAGGCTTACATAAATCATTCTTAATGTGATCCCACATTAACTTGATTATATTGAGATGAGGGCTCTTTGGGGGCCATATCATGACTTCCAGGACTCCTACTTCTTATTTGCGCTGAAAAAGAGTCTTAATTAAATTAGCTATAGTGTTTGGTGTTATTGTAGTGCTGCAGAATAAGTTTTGAGCCAGTCAGACCCATCCTTGAAGGTATTGCATGATGGATAAATATCTGTTTGTATTTATCACCAGTGAAAACACCAAAAAATGAAAAACATTGAGTCCCTTAACTCATTAGTGGTTCATGGAAGCTTAGCGTAGCAGATAAAACATCATGCTTACTTCCCTTCAATCGGAAGATGTCAAAACAGTGCCATCAACTCACAACTGGCAGCAACAAGCAGGACCCAGCTACACTCATCCACAATTCAGAGAAGTCTAGCCAGAAGTGGTCTTTATAGAAGAATTGCAGCCAAAAACCATATTATTAACATAAAAACCAGACAAAGTGACTCAACTATGTACACAACATATAATCTGGAGAGTAGAAAAATGGCAGTAGGTGCCTGGACTGATGCGTCAAATTTTGAAATATTTGGCTGTAAGTAAAAGCAGTTTGTTTGCAACAATGAGAGTCTGCAGTCCACAGTGAAGAAGCACGGTGGAGGTTTCTTGCAACTTTGAGTCTGCAATTCAGAACATAGAGTTGGGAATTTAGTCAAAATTAATGTCATAAATCCTGAAAAATACAGGCATATACTTATCCATCAGTTAATAACATCAGGGAGACAACCAATTGGCTAAAAATGTATTAAGCAGTAAGATAACGACTCTAAATGTCATTAATAACTATCTTCATTGTAAAAAAAAAAAAAGAAAAAGGAGTCCTGAATGTGATTATCTGGCCCACACAGAGCCCTAATCTCAACATCATCAAGTATGTGTGGGATTAAATGAAGAGACAGAAGCATTTGTATAAGCCTACATCCACAGAAGATCTGAGATTAATTCTCCAAGATGTTTGGAACAACCTCCCTGTCAGGCTCCTTAAAAAATTACATGCAAGTCTTTCTAGAGGAATTTATACTTTGATGCTGTTTTGAAGACAAGGGGTGTTGGTTACACCAAATATTGATTGTATTTAGATTTCTCTTTTGTTCATTCACTTTGCGTTTTGTTAATTGATCATATTATACTATTATCACTTCTATTTTTCAAAGCATTCTTACTTTTCAGCATTTTTTCCACACCTACCTAAAACTTTTGCATAATACTGAACCTTCATACTCCCAATGCACATGGTACTGCGACACAAATAGTTTATATTGGACAGGGCCGCACAGGACTGGTGAGACTGATGTAATGTAAATCACTATAAAGAACATGAAATGTACTTAAGATTAGAGATGAGCGGTGTTCGACTCGAACTGTTTGCCAATCTCAAATTCAAGCTGTTTTGGGCGGTGTTCGAGCCGTTCGACGAACCCGAACGATTTTCAAAAAATCTGGCTGTTTGAGATTATGTTCGATAGCTGTTCATGCACCAAAATCGTAACTGGATTTTTTCACAGTAATACTGTTAATCAATGTTAATAAACCGTTTCAGTGTAGAGAGGGCGGGGGGAGGGGCAGGGGATGGATCTCTGCAGAAGTAAGGCCGCTCTCCATTTTTTTTTTCTTTCCCGCATTTACAGTGGCGAGGTGCAGTCAGTCAGCCTATCGGCAGAGCACACACGCAGCGAAGTGCTTTTTTTTCACACAAGCAAGGGCATGTGTCAATGGCTGTGTATGTCACATGTCCTTGCCGTATAAGACCCAGCCATTTTCCCCATCGCCACCATTTTCTCACTGCTGCTGCTTTGGGCGCTATACTTTGTAAATGTGTGAATTGCAAGCGAATTTGCTCTTAAATAGACAGATAGGTTTAGGGAGTAGGGACTAGTTGGAAGTGCAGCCCTTTTGAGGGCTAGGTTACAGCAGTTTCTAGCACTTTTTGCCAGGTAGGTCTGTGCCAGTGCTGTGCAAGTGTTTTTCACAGCATTTGGCAAAATCTAGCTATGCCAATCCTTTTGGGCCTCTAGCAGTGTGTGTTAGTCAGTGGAGTAGCCTATCTGTGTTGCAAGCAAAACCACCTGTGTATCTAATACCAATTTTTTACTGTACCTAGCCCAGTAAATACTTTTGGGCCTGTAGCAGTGTCTGTTACTCATTGTAGTAGCCCATATATACCAAGTTACACCACCTTTGTATTTAATACTAATTTTTTACTGCATCTACCCCAGTAAATATTTTTGGGCCTGTAGCAGTGTGTGCTGCTCATTTTAGTAGCCCATCTGTACCAAGCTACACCACCTTTGTATTTAATAACAATTTTTTACTGCATCTAGCCCAGTAAATTCTTTTGGGCCTGTAGCAGTGTCTGTTACTCATTGTAGTAGCCCATCTGTACCAAGCTACACCACCTTTGTATTTAATAACAATTTTTTACTGCATCTAGCCCAGTAAATACTTTTGGGCCTGTAGCAGTGTCTGTTACGCATTGCAGTAGCCCATCTGTACCAAGCAACACCACCTTTGTATTTAATAACAATTTTTTACTGCATATAGCCCAGTAAATACTTTTGGGCCTGTAGCAGTGTCTGTTACGCATTGCAGTAGCCCATCTGTACCAAGCAACACCACCTTTGTATTTAATAACAATTTTTTACAGCATCTAGCCCAGTAAATACTTTTGGGCCTGTAGCAGTGTCTGTTACGCATTGCAGTAGCCCATCTGTACCAAGCAACACCACCTTTGTATTTAATAACAATTTTTTACTGCATATAGCCCAGTAAATCCTTTTGGGCCTGTAGCAGTGTCTGTTACGCATTGTAGTAGCCCATCTGTACCAAGCAACACCATCTTTGTATTTAATAACAATTTTTTACTGTATCTAGCCCAGTAAATACTTTTGGGCCTGTAGCAGCGTCTGTTACGCATTGTAGTAGCCCATCTGTACCAAGCAACACCATCTTTGTATCTAATACCAATTTTTTACTGCACCTAGCCCAGTAAATACTTTTGGGCTTGTAGCAGTGTCTGTTACTCATTGTAGTAGCCCATCTATACCAAGCTATACCACCTTTGTATTTAATAACAATTTTTTACTGCATCTAGCCCAGTAAATATTTTTGGGCCTGTAGCAGTGTGTGCTACTCATTGTAGTAGCCCATCTGTACCAAGCTACACCACCTTTGTATTTAATAACAATTTTTTACTGTATCTAGCCCAGTAAATCCTTTTGGGTCTGTAGCAGTGTCTGTTACTCATTGTAGTAGCCCATCTGTACCAAGCTACACCACCTTTGTATTTAAAAACAATTTTTTACTGCATCTTGCCCAGTAAATACTTTTGGGCCTGTAGCAGTGTCTGTTACGCATTGTAGTAGCCCATCTGTACCAAGCAACACCAACTTTGTATTTAATAACAATTTATTACTGCATATTGCCCAGTAAATCCTTTTGGGCCTGTAGCAGTGTCTGTTACGCATTGAAGTAGCCCATCTGTACCAAGCAACACCATCTTTGTATTTAATAACAATTTTTTACTGCATCTAGCCCAGTAAATACTTTTGGTCCTGTAGCATCGTCTGTTACTCATTATAGTAGCCCATCTGTACCAAGCAACACCACCTTTGTATGTAATAACAATTTTTACAGTATCTAGCCCATTAAATACTTTTGGGCCTGTAGCAGTGTCTGTTACGCATTGTAGTAGCCCATCTGTACCAAGCAACACCATCTTTGTATCTAATACCAATTTTTTACTGCACCTAGCCCAGTAAATACTTTTGGGCCGGTAGCAGTGTCTGTTACTCATTGTAGTAGCCCATCTATACCAAGCTATACCACCGTTGTATTTAATAACAATTTTTTACTGCATATAGCCCAGTAAATACTTTTGGGCCTGTAGCAGTGTCTGTTACTCATTGTAGTAGCCCATCTGTACCAAGCTACACCACCTTTGTATTTAAAAACTATTTTTAACTGCATCTTGCCCAGTAAATACTTTTGGGCCTGTAGCAGTGTCTGTTATGCATTGTAGTAGCCCATCTGTACCAAGCAACACCACCTTTGTATTTAATAACAATTTTTTACTGCATATAGCCCAGTAAATCCTTTTGGGCCTGTAGCAGTGTCTGTTACGCATTGTAGTAGCCCGTCTGTACCAAGCAACACCATCTTTGTATTTAATAACAATTTTTTACTGCATCTAGCCCAGTAAATACTTTTGGGCCTGTAGCAGTGTCTGTTACTCATTGTAGTAGCCCATCTGTACCAAGCAACACCACCTTTGTATTTAATAACAATTTTTTACAGCATCTAGCCCATTAAATACTTTTGGGCCTGTAGCAGGGTCTGTTACTCATTGCAGTAGCCCATCTGTACCAAGCTACACCACCTTTGTATTTAATAACAATTTTTTACTGCATCTAGCCAAGTAAAACTTTTGGGCATGGTAGCAGTGTCTGGTAGTCAGTGGAGTGGCCCATCTGTACAAAGCTGCACCACCTTTGTATTTAATAACAATTTTTTACTGCATCTAGCCCAGTAAATTCTATTGGGCCTGTAGCAGTGTCAGTTACTCATTGTAGTAGCCCATCTGTACCAAGCTACACCACCTTTGTATTTAATAACAATTTTTTACTGCATCTAGCCAAGTAAATCCTTTTAGGCCTGTAGCAGTGTCTGTTACTCATTGTAGTAGCCCATCTGTACCAAGCTACACCACCTTTTTATTTAATAGCAATTTTTTACTGCATCTTGCCAAGTAAAACCTTTTGGGCCTGTAGCAGTGTCTGTTACTCATTGGAGTAGCCCATCTCTACGGATATGCAGCGATACCAAATAACCAATGGTGCCCAAGCTTATGGCCTCCGTATTGGGCAGAACAAGTGCTGACAAAAAACAGACACTCCTGGAACTCTTCCCAATAGTGGTAGCAATAGAAATATGGGGCACGCGCCTGGCTAACAAAAATATACGCTTCATAACAAAAAACACCAGCCTAGCGCACTGCATTAATAAGATAGCATCATCGTCTCTCCCAGTGCTAGGCCTACTACGCCGGCTAGCATTCCTATGCCTAAAACACAATGTTTGGGTCCATGCTAGCCACGATGCTGAGGCGTCTAACGCTGCTGCTAACGCTTTATCACAATTCAATTGGCAGCTTTTCACAGAGCTCCTCCCCAACGCCCACCCATCGGGCGACAGTTGCCCACCCTCCCTATGGGATCTAGTGGCGAATAGTTGATGCCATTAATCAGAGCGTCAGTTGCCCTGTCGACATGGCAAGCATACGGTAAGGCATGAGAAGAGTGGACACGACTAGCAGCAGGCAGACGGGTTGACCAATGTGAACAAGCCAGATTACACGTCACCATAGAATTTCTCCACCAGCTAATGATGAGGGGCATATCAGGGGCGTCAGCGCAGCTGTGTATGACTGGAGTAGCATTTCACTTCCAACTTCTGAATTGGGGAGATGTGACAAAGAGATTCATGATCAGACAATCCATTAATGGGTGGAAAAGGGGTCAGCTAAGTCAGGAGTGTAGATGTCCCGTCCCGTGTCACTGAAACTGATTTCTCACATCATATCCCTAACACCATTAACATGACACTCACAATTTGTAGCAACACTACTGTCTACTGCATTTGCGATCACCTTCTTCGGGGCGCTATGCATAAGCGAATTAGTCCCTCAATCAAAAATTACCACCAGTGGAGGCTTATTACACCAGGACGTAGTCATAGCCAATAATGCAATACGTCTAAGCATATGCAAATCGAAAACGGTTCCAGCGGGCAGGGGCACTTGGGTACTTCTACAACCCACAAACGGTACACTGAGTTGGGTAACAATAGTAAAAACATATATAACCATCAGATCACAAAGTAATTTCTTCCTATCACACATTGATGGAACGCCATTATCAAGATACCAGTTGCAAGCTATATTTAATAAATGCCTAACATCGGCATGGAACCACCCCAAAGATTACGGGACACACTCATTCCGCATAGGCGCTACAACAGAAGTAGCAAGAGCAGGACTGTCAGAAACGGAAGTTCAGAGGATAGGGAGATGGCGATCCACGTGTTTGGCGAGATACATAAGACAGGACTTGTTATCCTAACGTGGCTTGTTTCTTTTACAGGTGACGCTAAGGCAACAGTGTGGGTGATAGGCCACTCGTATATACAGTACAGACCAAAAGTTTGGACACACCTTCTCATTTAAAGATTTTTCTGTATTTTCATGACTATGAAAATTGTACATTCACACTCAAGGCATCAACACTATGAATTAACACTTGTGGAATTATATACTTAACAAAAAAGTGTGAAACAACTGAAAATATGTCTTATATTCTAGGTTCTTCAAAGTAGCCACCTTTTGCTTTGATGACTGCTTTGCACACTCTTGGCACTCATGTGTCTTGCGCATCTCGGAGACCCAAAATTATTTTCCGGGCTAGATGCAGCTAAAAATTATTATTAATTTTAAATCTGGTGGAGCTTAGTATAGATGGCCATGCCCATCGCCAGTTCGTCCTCCACTTCTTCCTCGGTTCCTGCACCTTCCTCAACAGTTTGGCTGCTACCATGCGCCCTGGTTAATATCTCTCCCCCATCCTCCCATGCCTGCCGCCTTGGTGCTGCCGACCATCTGGACCTTGGAGATGTTATCCCTTCCGCATACGACTCTTCCTCTACTTCCTCCACCTCCTCTTGTCCCACCACCTGACTCCGAATTCTGTTTAACGTGTTCTCCAGCATGTAAATCACCAGAATAGTCATGCTGATAATGGCATCGTCAACACTAAACATCTTCGTCTCCATTTCAAAACTGTGCAGAAGGGTGCATAGGTACCTGATCTGAGACCACTCCTGCAGCGTGATTTGCCCCACCTCTGGATCTCGTTGGCCCAGGCTATATGTCAGAACTTATTGCACCAGGGCTTGTTGGTGCTGCCACAGTCGCTGCAACATGTGCAGAGTTGAATTCCACAGTGTCGGCACATTGCATTTCAGCCGGTGAACTGGCAGGCCCAACGAATTCTGTAGAGATGTAAGTCGTTGAGCTGCGGGATGGGAATGGCGGAAGTGATCACACAGCGACCGTGCCCTCTGCAGAAAGCCATCTAGTCCAAGATAGTGGCCTAAAAATTACTGGACAACCAGGTTCAACACGTGAGCCATAAAAGGCACGTGTGTGACATTGCCCCGGCGAAGGGACGCACCAAGGTTTGCAGTATTGTCACACATGGCTTTCCCTGGTTGCAGGTCCAGTGGAGACAAGCATTCATGAAACTGGGTCTCCAGAGCTGGCCACAACTCCTCAGCTGTGTGACTCACATTTACCAGACATTTCAAAGTAAACACTGCCTGATGCCATTGAGCCCTGCTGCCAGCATAGTAAGGAAGTGTGCAGGATTCCTTCAGCGCAGCTAGAAAGTGGATGGCATTACCAGACAGGCTTTGGGTGCAGGTGGAGGACCGAGAGGAGGTTGAGGAGGCAGAAGCACTGGAGGAACTTCTAGATAAAGAGGATTGCCGCACAACTCGTGGGGACGGCAAGACTTGGACAGCAGCCCCTTGTCCTGCTGTCACCATAGTTACCCAGTGCCCAGTCAGCGACATGTAACGCCCCTGTCCATGCCTACTCGCCCAAGTGTCTGTGGTGAAATGCACCCTGTCACACACAGAGTTTCTCAAAGAAGCGGTGATGTTGTGTGCGACATGCTTGTGGCGCGCAGGCACACCTTTCTTTGAGAAGTAGTGCCAACTTTGCATCTGGTACTGGGGCACTGCGACGGACATAAGGTCTCGAAAATCCTCTGTGTACACCAGGCGGAAAGGCAGCATTTCTGTAGCTAACAACTTGCAGATGGTGAAATTCAACCTCTTAGCTTTGTCATGGCTAGGAGGGAATGGTCTTTTACTTGTCCACATCTGAGGGACCGAGGGCTGGCTGTTGTGCTTAGACGGGGTTGAGTAGGGTGTCCCCGGCAAACTGCCGGTCTGTGAGGAAGATGCAGGAGGAAAAGTTAGGTTGCATTGATCCAAAGGTGGTGCTCTCGATGTCGGAGAGCGCTCAACACCAGCTGTTGTTTCCACTTCCAAATGAAATGATGACCTGCCAATCACACTGGCTGTTGTGGGTAAAGAAGTGGCAGGTCTGCATCCAAAAACATGTGTGACTGCTGTCCCCCCAGTCAAAGAGGATGAAGAGGCTGCGGATGCACAAGATGGGGCAGACGGTGGTTGGCCCGGCCCGCTAGGCCGCATTGTAGCACAGTGAGCTTCCCACTGCAACTTATGCTTCATATCCATGTGACGGTTCATGCATGAAGTACTCAAACTATGGATTTTTTGGACTCTATTTAGATTTGGTGACAAATATTACAGATAACACGAGTTGGGTCATCCTTATCGATCTGAAAAAATGCCCAGGCTTTGCAAGACTTAGGGCCCATGCGACCTGAAGAGCTACCACGACTTGTGGTCAGAGGCAGTGTTTTGGTTGAGGATGCAGTTGTTGACGTGCTTCCAGTACTCCGTCTCTGTCCAGGAAGGCGCAAACTAACCTCGTCGTCAATAGCATCCTCCTCCACCTCCTCTGCTCACCTCATCGACTGGCTGACTGTGGGTTGACAGTAAGTGGGATCTCCAACCTTGTCATCATCACCCTGTGTGTTCTCACACCCGTCATCCACAGAGCCAACCTCTTCCTGCCCTGACCGAAAAGTCAAGTTGTCGCTCCAATCAGGTATTTGAGTCTCATCATCGTCTTCATCATTGTCTCCACCAACAGGAGTTACAGTTTGGGAATGAGAGTCTACTTTATGCTCAGAACCTTCTTCATCTGGTCCAGGATCCGACTCATAAAGATTCTGGGCATCAGTGCAGATCATTTCGTCTGGATTAACAGAAGCTCTGGAGCAGACCTCCGTTTCCCAGGCTATAGTATGAGAAAACAGCTGTGCAGACTCAACCATCTGTGTTACCCCATACTCAGACGGGCAGCTGAAGACTTGGGAGTTGTGAGGAAGCAAGTGCGATTGGGGTGACACCTCTGAGGACTGGAGTATTTGTGATGTTGAAGTTGAGGTGGAGGAGAGCCCACTTGAAGGAGCACCTGCTATTTTTGTGCCTCATCTGGAATTTGTAGCAATGGGCGTGTCCATAAGAAAGGGATCATTTCACATTGTCCACAAAAAGAAGTAGACATCTTAGTTTGGCTGGAAGATGGTCTTTCTTCTGCAGATGTTACTACCCCCCCCACCGCGGGGGGGCTCGACCCACCAGCGGACAGGCACCAGTATTGGGAGAGGGGGGCTGGCCGTCAGGGTCCACCGCGGCTCTGTCACAAACCCGGCGACACGGAGGTCGCACGGGCAGGAACGGACTGGCCGTGTCGGCTTCGCTCTCCAGCATAGTCCCTCTGCCCGCTCGCGCCCGTAACCTCAAAGGGATGCGCAAGCGGCTTTTCTTCCCAAGGCTGTTCCCCGCCCAGCAGGAAAGTGTGGGAGCTCAGGTCGGCCATCCACTGTACTCCCTTACCTCCCTCGCCCTCTTTCCTTCTTCCGTTCTTCATCTAACCCCTTGGCTCTGTGGTGTCCGCTCTCTCTCCAGCTATCTCCTTCTCACAGGTGGACTACCGCGTGTATTCACACTGTGGCGAATCTTTTGGGCCCAGGCATAAGAAGTTGTCGAGGTAATGGATAATATGTGCCCCCTTAGAAACGTCCATTACAACCCATTCGAAGAAGCAACTAAACCCCTCAAATAGTGAGCAGGATCTGGACCACCCCATGGACAAACAGCGATCTATATAGTATGCTCCTTCCCAGAAGCAGCCCAATAGGTGGACACTATTCGGAGGCACAGGTAGTAAGTAACCGGAACGCCGCATCAATGTCTGTTTTGGCCATTAGGGTGACCCTTCCCAACTTCTTGATCCGCCTGATTGCCTTGTCAAAGGATGTACAGTATATACTACTGTACTTGGTTCCGCGTCGATGTTGTCGTTTACTGACCTGCCCCTTGGATATGACAAATGGTGGATTAGTCCGAATGTATTGGGTTCCGTTTTTGGCACAACTCACAACGGGGATACCACTACGTCTTGTAAGGAAAGTGTTCTGAATGGATCCGCCATTCTACCTAAAGATATTTCTTTTTTTAATTTTCTTGTCATGACGTCAGGGTGTTGCTAGGCTGATTTTAGATTTTTACTCCAGCCTTTCTTGATTTTAGAAGGGCATGACATGCCTATATCTGTTTCTCCCCCTCCTTTAACTCCTCCACCTCTTTTCTTTTCGCATGACTATATGTACTTGTCACTTTTCCTTGTGTTAGTTGTGTCTTCTGAGCAGTTTGTCAGCTTTTGGACACCTTTGAAGGTGTTTTCTATGTGTTTCTATGTGTTTTTGTTTGCCTGCCATTGGTTTTAATGGTGTTCGACGAACAGTTCGACGAACAGTTCGGCGAACACACCGGTGTTCGACGAACCGAACCCAAACACTACGGGGGTGGCTCAACTCTACTTAAGATCTATGTTTTATATTTGACAGAGTAGAGTAATTAGCACTATTCTGGGATCACTGGGATTATAGGCCAGCTCTATTGTATGGTATTTTTGCAGAAACTCACTCCAATAGATTGGTGGAGTAAAATTATAAGAAATATCCTTACAGCTTCAAGAAAAAACTATTTTTATTAACTATTTTTATTTATTTTGATAAAGTTGACACAACAAAAGGCGAAATTAAATCAGCAAAACTAGCTAAAGAATTGTACATGATCAATTCCATAAAATGAGTCTATTAGGCATTGAGAGATATGCAGAATGCATGGTACAAATCAGACCAAAGACATGGGGTTTACACTGTGTTCCAAATTATTATGCAAATAATATTTTCTCAGATTTTCCCAAATTACCTATATTAATTCCAGTCAAATAACTATTAGAGTACAATTGAAAGGTTTTTGTACAAACTGCCTATGATAACAGTAAATTTAAAAAAAAATAAAAATCTCAAACTGCACTCAAAATGCATGTTCCAAATTATTATGCACAGCAGAGTTTTCAACCTTTTCATTTTAATAAAGAACAAAAAATGGTAATTTTTGAAATTATAAGCATTAGCAGATTATTACAAACTGAAATCAAACAGTTTTCAACTCAAAACTTTATTCTAGGTGATGTTACATTAGCACATAGGACCCCTTGTTCGAAAGGAGCTTCTGAACTCTCTCGTCCATTGAATTTGTCAGGTTTTGGATGGTTTCTGCTTTAATTGTTTTGCATGAGGACAGAATACCCTCCCAGAGCTGTTGCTTAGATGTGAACTGCCTCCCGCCATCATAGACGCTCCTTTTGATGATGCTCCAGAGGTTCTCAATGTGGTTGAGGTCAGGGGAGCATGGGTGCCACACCATAAGTTTGTCCCCTTTTATGCCCATAGCAGCCAGAGATGCAGATGTGTTATGTGCATCATGAGATTTCAAAAATTACCATTTTTTTTGTTTTTTGTTTTTTATTAAAATGAAAAGGTTGAAAACTCTGCTGTGCATAATAATTTGGAACATGCATTTTGAGTTTTTATTTTTTTTTAAATATACTGTTATCATAGGCAGTTTGTACAAAAACCTTTCAATTGTACTCTAATAGTTATTTGACTGGAAAATTACAATGACTGCAATTCATATAGGTAATTTGGAAAAATCTGAGAAAATATTATTTGCATAATAATTTGGAACACAGTGTATATCGTATGCCCTTGTTGCTGTGGGCTTTCTTCTTTGGTCTCCTCCAACATCATACTAATACATAATGGGGAAAAGTTACTAAAATTGACATTATATATTATGTTCTTACACAGAAGGATGGTCCAAATCTATTAAGAAGTACATGAAAGCTATTCTAGTTGTAAGGCTTTCATCTACAGGCTGGGCCATTTATATGGATACATCTAAATAAAATTGGAATGGTTGGTGATATCAACTTCCAGTTGGTGGCACATTAGTATATGGGAGGGGGAAAACTTTTCCAAATGGGTGGTGACCATGGCGGCCATTTTAAAGTCAGCCATTTTGGATCCAACTTTATATTTTTCAATGGGGAGAGGGTCATGTGACAACTCAAACTTATTGAGAATTTCATAAGAAAAGCAATGGTGTGCTTGGTTTTAACGTAACTTTATTCTTTCATGAGTTATTTATAAGTTTATGACCACTTATAAAATGTGTTTAAAGTGCTGCCCATTGTGTTGGATTGTCAATGCAACCCTCTTCTCCCACTCTTGACACACTGATAGCAACAGGGCAGAAGAAATGCTAGCACAGGCTTCCAGTATCCGTTGTTTCAGATGCTGCACATCTCGTATCTTCACAGCATAGACAATTGCCTTCAGATGACTCCAAAGATAAAAGTCTAAGGGGGTCAGATCGGGCGATCTTGGTGGCCATTCAACTGGCCCACGACGACCAATCCTCTGTCCAGGAAACTGTTCATGTAGGAATGCTCGGACCTGACGCCCATATTGTGGTGGTGCACCATCTTGTTGGAAAAACTCAGGGAACGTGCCATCTTCAGTACATAAAGAGGGCAACACATCATCATGTTGCAATTTCAGATATCCAGTGGAATTGAAGAAAAATAGCCCCACTATCTTTGTACCCCATATACCACACCATACCATCAATTTTTGTGTTCCAACAGTTTTTGAGGGATCTATCCAGAGTGGGTTTAGTGCCAGAACAATAGCAGTGGTTTTGTTAACTTCACCGAAAAAGTTTGCATCATCACTGAACATAATGTTCTGTGTAAACTGAGGGTCCTGTTCCAATTTTTGTTTTGCCCATTCTGCAAATTCAGTGCGCCGATCTGGGTCATCCTCCTTGAGATGCTTCAGCAGCTGGATTTTGTAAGGGTTCCATTTGTGAGTAGCTAATATCCGCCAAAGGGATGTTCGACTGATGCCACTCTCCAGTGACATGCGGCGAGTGCTACACTGTGGGCTCTTGCTGAATGAAGCTTGGACAGCCACTGATGTTTATTCATTAGTAACAGTTTTCTTGCGTCCACATTTTGGCAAATCCAACACTGAACCTGTTTCACGAAATTTGGCTAGCAGTTTGCTAACTGTAGCATGGGAGATGGGTTGACTCGTAGGGTGTCTTGCATTGAAATCTGCTGCAATGACGCGGGTACTGCGTTCATTAGACATCAACACAATTTCTATCTGCTCCTCATGTGTTAACCTCTGCGATATGTCAATGGTTGTAAACAAAGAGAAACTTGTAAATAACTCATGAAAGAATTAAGTTATGTTAAAACCAAGCACACCATTGTTTTTCTTATGAAATTCTCAATAAGTTTGATGTGTCACATGATCCTCTTCCCATTGAAAAATATAAAGTTGGATCCAAAATGGCCAACTTCAAAATGGCCGCCATGGTCACCACCCATGTGGAAAAGGTTTCCCCCGTTCCCACATACTAATTTTCCACAAACAGGAAGTTGATATCACCAACCACTCCCATTTTATTTAGGTGTATTCATATAAATGGCCCACCCTGTACATCAATTTCTGATACATATGATAATAAATCGGTAATGCTGCAGTGGCCCCTCACTCCCTCTAATTCCCACTCATTTTAGACAAAGTGTTGAGATTTGCACAATGCAGGAAGGCACAATATTACATTAAGTTCTATAAATTGAAAGCAAAGAAACTAACAGTAAAAAAAGAAACAAACAAAGAAAATGGAAACATTTTTGAAGGAATCATAAGTTTTTTAAGCTTTGATGAACACTATTTCAATAAACCTTATTGTAAAATATTTTCAGTGATTCAAATGTAAAATGTAACCTTTTTTATAAGAGAGATTTTTTTCTGGTAAGATGCTACAATAGAAGGACACAAGAGATTTATAGAATATGATATTTCAGATATCCTAAGTGCAGTTTCAAAAATAGAAACAGCCGAAGTGCATCTGTCAATGGGCTAGGAATAAATTAGATGTCTACTTTGTCCAATGCACTGAGATCTGATAAGCGTCTCTTGCCATCAAGGAATACAGTGTAATGAACTTGCTATAAAAGATATCGAGGGGCATATTTAAACTGTGTTCTGCCATGAGATACGCTCCAGCAATAGACACTTTCCAGCCTATTCGTTTGAATTTAATGCAGCTAGGGAATTTATCGGAGTCAAGCTTCAAAGAATTCTACTATATATGCCGCATACCTGAATGCACTTTAGTTATGATTGTTTAATAACCTTTGTCAAAAGTTTACATTACATCCATAGTAAAAGCTTTTCTACCCTCTATAAATATAGTAAGTGCCAAGGTATTATTGTTGAGGTTAGTCTAATAGGTCAAGGAGCTATATACATTAATCATAAGCATATATATTCATAGTGTTATATTTGGTCAATGTTATATTATGAATTAGGAACCAATTGCATGTAAAGTGAGTAACATTAATTATCTAGTTACAATGAAAAAGTATTAAGGGGTGTGATTTATTAGGTAGTAAACCAGTCACTCCTTCTGTAGATGTGATGGACCCAGGAAAAAAAAATAAGCATAAGAATCAAAGTAATTTCAAAAAGGGCCAAATTATGGTTAAATTACTACTATAGCTTAAAGAGGTTATCCACTACCTTAACATTGATGACCTATCCTTAGTACAGGTAATCAATGTCTGAAGATGGGGGTGCGACGCCCGGCACCCCTACCGACCAGCTGTTCTCGGTGTCAGCAGCTATCAGAAGTGCTCAGTTACAGAGCTGCTACATCTACTGATAGTGACAGTGGCCAGAAACTATATATCCAGCCTCTATTCAAATTAATAGGGGACAGATGTGTAGTACCCAACCAAGGCCATTATCAGTAGATGGAGCTGATCCATAACTGAGCACTACCGGCTGGCGGCGGCACTAAAAACAGCTGATCTCAAGGGTGCCGCATGTTGCATCCCCACTGGGTGTGTCACTGTTTAAAGTAGTGGACAACCTCTTTAAATCTCCAAAACATCATGTCATGTAAGATGTTCCCAGTATTCAGTGGAATATTCCTACCAAAAGTGGCCCAAAGAAGGACAGCCAGTGAATCAGTAAAAGATCTAAAAGAGTTTGTGTTTGGCAAATTGTTGTGAAAGTTAATGCAGTTAAAGTTATAACTCCTTTCATAAAAAAAATACCCATAAAACTCCCAATGTATGTGTTTAGTAGAAGGAAGGGTTGCCAAACAGTGCATTTGTTACTTTTTACTGGAAACAACACTATAGAATAGTAGAATTATTTGATTTAGTGAAGATGACTTAAATCCTGATGTCTTCCACAAATGCATACCATAAATAATTAGCCTCTGTCCAATGAATGGTGTGTCATGGATCCATACTTTGTCTGCACCAGGAGCTTTACAGCTGAATATAATTATTGGAAATGAAATGAAAGACACAGAGTGAAAAGATTTTATCGCATAAATGGAATATTATATATATAGAAGATGCTGCTCTTTTCATCATTGCCGTGCATTTACTAAAAGCTCCTTTTATGATTCCAATGCACAAAGCAGGATAATTGTTGTCTGCCCACACTGGAGCTTAAGCTCAAGATCTCCATTATGACGACTAGAACTAAACTATTTGAACTCTTCTTCAAAACACAAGAAACATACATGTTTTCTATAATGGAGTATATAAAACACCAGAATCTCATAGTGAATAAAACAAATGAAAACTTATTTCAAATGAATCAATAAATGCTATCTGCTAAAAAAAAAAATATTCACTATTTATTTAAAGTAATTACACTGGGAAAGAGAGACATATAGTTTCTGAAGCCTTTAACATTTCCACACAGTACTATATCCCTTTCATAGCCCACATATTATAATATGATGTCAACAAGAGGCCCCTCTACACAATATAATGCTATAGTGATGACCCCAAACACACTATATGATGCCGCTACATTGCCCAATCTCACACAGTGTGCATTTCAGTGCATATCGTATGATGCCCACATAGCACACAGTATAATACACCAACTCTGCTCACCTCACAGAGTATTATGTACCCATAATACATTCCCCCAAACAGTGTGAATCTCCTATACCCTCACACAGGGACAGTTTTAGAGAAATGTGGCCCTTGGCAAAAATGAAAATATCTGATTTCACCCCATTCAATAAGCGCCAATCTACTGTTTTCAAGTCATTTGATGCATGTTTACTGGCCTCTTTACACAAGATGACAAAGAATGGTGGGGGATGAAAGATCGCTAATAAATTGCTAGGTCCTCATACAGTATTATGTTATTATCAGCAGCACATCTTCTGTATACACCAGGCAATGTGCTGCTGGGAACAATGATTTTTGCTTTGCAATAAATGATCCAAACACACAACGAATGAGGGGATTGACATCTGTCTCTGCTCTGTACATATAGTACTTGCATTCATTTAAATACAGTTATATGAAAAAGTTTGGGCACCCCTATTAATCTTAAGCTTAATGTTTTATAAAAATTGGTGTTTTTGCAACAGATATTTCAGTTTGATATATGTAATAACTGTTGGACACAGTAATGTTTCTGCCTTGAAATGAGGTCTATTGTACTAACAGAAAATGTGCAATCTGCATTCAAACAAATTTTGACAGGTGCATAAGTATGGGCACCTCACGAGAAAAGTGACATTAATATTTAGTAGATCCTCCTTTTGCAAAAATAACAGCCTCTAGTCGCTTACTGTAGCTTTTAATGATTTCCTGGATCCTGGATGAAGGTATTTTTGACCATTCCTCTTTACAAAACAATTCCAGTTCAGTTAAGTTTGATGGTCGACGAGCATGGACAGCCCTCTTCAAATGATCCCACAGATGTTCAATGATATTCAGGTCAAGGGACTGGGATGACCATTCCAGAACATTGTAATTGTTCCTCTGCATGAATGCCTGAGTAGATTTGGAGCGGTGTTTTGGATCATTGTCTTGCTGAAAGATCCATCCCCTGCGTAACTTCAACTTTGTCACTGATTCTTGAATATTATTGTCAAGAATCTGCTGATACTGAGTGGAATCCATGCGTCCCTCAACTTTAACAAGATTCCCGGTGCCGGCATTGGCCACACAGCCCCAAAGCATGATGGAACCTCCACCAAATTTTACTGTGGGTAGCAAGTGTTTTTCTTGGAATGCTGTGTTTTTTGCCGCCATGCATAACGCCTTTTTGTATGACCAAACAACTCAATCTTGGTTTCATCAGTCCACAGGACCTTCTTCAAAAAAGAAATTGGCTTCTCCAAATGTGCTTTTGCATACCTTAGCCGACTCTGTTTGTGGCGTGCTTGCAGAAACGGCTTCTTTCGCATCACTCTCCCATACAGCTTCTCCTTGTGAAAAGTGCGTTGTATAGTTGACCGATGCACAGTGACACCATCTGCAGCAAGTTATTGCTGCAGCTCTCTGGAGGTGGTCTGAGGATTGTCCTTGACTGATCTCACCATTCGTCTTCTCTGCCTTTCTGATGTTTTTCTTGGCCTGCCACTTCTGGCCGTAACAAGAGCTGTCCCTGTTTTCTTCCATTTCCTTACTATGTTCGTCACAGTGGAAACTGACAGGTTAAATCTCTGAGACAGCTTTTGTTTCCTTCCCCTGAACAACTATGTTGAATAATCTTAGTTTTCAGATCATTTGACAGTTGTTTTGAGGAGCCCATGATGCCACTCTTCAGAGGAGATTCAAACAGGAGAACAACTTGCAAGTGGCCACTTTAAGTAGCTTTTCTCATGATTGCATACACCTGGCTATGAAGTTCAAAGCTCAATGAGGTTACAAAACCAAAAAAAGTGCTTTAGTAATTCATTAAAAAGTAGGTAGGAGTATTTAAAACAAGGAAATGATAAGGGTGCCCATACTTATGTACCTGTCAAATTTTGTTTGAATGCAGATTGCATATTTTCTGGTAGTACAATAAACCTCATTTCAAGGCAGAAACATTACTGTGTCCAACAGTTATTACATATATCAAACTGAAATAGCTGTTGCAAAAACACCAATTTTTATAAAACATTAAGCTTAAGATTAATAGGGGTGACCAAACTTTTTCATATAACTGTAACTCATTTTTCTGTTTTCTTGTTTTCAGAAGTAAAAATAACCCAAACATTTTTTTCTTGCTATAAAATTATTAAAAGAACAGTGAAAAATAATTGCAATAATAACATTTTTCATGTACTTTTTTAAAACTAAAAAAAATAACTAAATAAATATCACAAATCGGCATGTAAATATAACACATACATATTTGGTATCCCTGTAATGATAACAACCTGTATAATACAACAAACAGATTATTTGCAGTAAAATTTAGCGGGATTAATTTTTTTCCATTAAACCCATAACAAAATGTAATAAAAAATGTAATGCTAAGGTTGTGTTCATACTTTTCTAATGCTTTTTATCTGCACATTTTCTGCGGGTGTCAACACCAAACTAGGCAATACCAATCTTTTCAGATTTTTGCATTTCTGCTGCGTTTTTTTGTGCCTTTACCCCATATTTGATGCATTTTAGGTGAAGATTTGAACAGGTTACCTCTATAATCACATACAACCCCCACATGAGCATGCTAAGAAAAATTGGTGCTGATTTTCAACCCATATACTATGGGGACACCAACTGAATGAAATATTCCCAGATCTAACACTTCTCTCAACAAAACAAGCCCCTTAAGGAAATCTCTGTCAGAAATGTCCTCTCATCACCATCATAGAAGGGCATATTACCCTGCAAAGGGTAAAAAATGCAGGACCTGTACCCACATTTTACCAACAAATATAGTCTGCATACCCAACACAAATCAGGACTGTAAGATCATGGATATCTTCTCATGTACAGTACAGACCAAAAGTTTGGACACACCTTCTCATTTAAAGATTTTTCTGTATCTTCATGACTAAGAAAATTGTACATTCACACTGAAGGCATCAAAACTATGAATTAACACATGTGGAATTATATACTTAGCAAAAAAGTGTGAAACAACTGAAAATATGTCTTATATTCTAGGTTCTTCAAAGTAGCCACCTTTTGCTTTGATGACTGCTTTGCACACTCTTGGCATTCTCTTGATGAGCTCAAGAGGTAGTCACCGGAAATGGTCTTCCAACAATCTTGAAGGAGTTCCCAGAGATGCTTAGCACTTGTTGGTCCTTTTGCCTTCACTCTGCGGTCCAGCTCACCCCAAACCATCTCGATTGGGTTCAAGTCTGGTGACTGTGGAGACCAGGTGATCTGGCGTAGCACCCCATCACTCTCCATCTTGGTCAAATAGCCCTTACACAGCATGGAAGTGTGTTTAGGGTCATTGTCCTGTTGAAAAATAAATGATGGTCCACTAAACGCAAACCGGATGGAATAGCATGCCATTGCAAGATGCTGTGGTAGCCATGCTGGTTCAGTATGCCTTCAACTTTGAATAAATCCCCAACAGTGTCACCAGCAAAGCACCCCCACACCATCACACCTCCTCCTCCATGCTTCACGGTGGGAACCAGGCATGTAGAGTCCATCCGTTCACCTTTTCTACGTTGCACAAAGACATGGTGGATGGAACCAAAGATCTAAAATTTGGACTCATCAGACCAAAGTACAAATTTCCACTGGTCTAATGTCCATTCCTTGTGTTTTTTAGCCCAAGCAAGTCTCTTCTGCTTGTTGCCTGTCCTTAACAGTGGTTTCCTAGCAGCTATTTTACCATGAAGGCCTGCTGCACAAAGTCTCCTCTTAACAGTTGTTGTAGAGATGTGTCTGCTGCTAGAACTCTGTGTGGCATTGACCTGGTCTCTAATCTGAACTGCTGTTAATCTGCAATTTCTGAGGTTCGTGACTCGGATAAACTTATCCTCAGAAGCAGAGGTGACTCTTGGTCTTCCTTTCCTGGGGCAGTCCTCATGTGAGCCAGTTTCTTTGTAGCGCTTGATGGTTTTTGCAACTGCACTTGGGGACACTTTCAAAGTTTTCCCAATTTTTCACAATGACTGACCTTCATTTCTTAAAGTAATGATGGCCACTCGTTTTTCTTTACTTAACTGCTTTTTTCTTGCCATAATACAAATTCTAACAGTCTATTCAGTAGGACTATCAGCTGTGTATCCACCAGACTTCTGCACAACACAACTGATGGTCCCAACCCCATTTATAAGGAAAGAAATCCCACTTTTAAACCTAACAGGGCACACCTGTGAAGTGAAAACCATTTCCGGTGACTACCTCTTGAAGCTCATCAAGAGAATGCCAAGAGTGTGCAAAGCAGTCATCAAAGCAAAAGGTGGCTACTTTGAAGAACCTGAATATAAGACAAATTTTCAGTTGTTTCACACTTTTTTGTTAAGTATATAATTCCACATGTGTTACTTCATAGTTTTGATGCCTTCAGTGTGAATGTACAATTTTCAAAGTCATGAAGATACAGAAAAATCTTTAAATGAGAAGGTGTGTCCAAACTTTTGGTCTGTACGGTACATCATCCAATGTAGTGTACATGATACAGTGCACAAGATGCCCTGGAGATACTTATATTGGGGAAACTAAACAAAAACTACAAACAAGGATGAATCTATTCAGGCATACCATAAGGAAAAACATCTTTCTTAACCTGGAAACCTTATGACAGATTTAAAAGTCTTAATACTGAAAGGTCATTTTAAAGATGGCAGAGAGAGAGAAAAAATATGGGAATTTAAACTGATAAGGATGTTCAAGTCTTTGATAATATGACTAAATCTAACACCTGTATTTATGACTCACTATGTGGACTCACTTCACACCTCCATAAACTGACTCCGATTTTATAACCTTCGCTTATATCATCCAATCTTTTCCATGCACAAATGTAAAGTTGTAACATTTTTTAAATGTTAAGCTCTCAAATAAGTCATTCATTTGTAAACTTGCCTGATTATGGCGCCGGTGTGCTCTGAAAGTTTGCAAATAGGATCTTCCTGGTTAGCCAATAAAGGTATCACTCTTAGAATACTTTTTTGTTTTTTGGGGGGAATGAAAGTATTTATATAGATTTTTATGGATAACATTGTACAACAACATGATATTTAATATATTGGGTTTTAGGAGATGATTGCTGGACCCTGCAAAATTTAATTTGAGATAAGATTTGTCCTCCGCTATTTTACACAATGCAGTAGATTGTGTGGCGCCCAGTTGCGCTTGGTACCACAGATCCTAGAAGGGTGCATGAATGGATTCCTCCACAAGAGGCCCCCATAAACTTTCACACATCTCCACCTTACCACCTCAGACCACTAGAGAGAGCCCGTTAGGGAAGGTGGAGCCAGGCAGTAGGGAGTCTAGTGGGTGTCTAGTCTGGAAGCAGTCCGTGAGAGAGTTCCTCCGGAGAGTTCCCGCAGAAGATGAGCCAGTGAGAGGTCAGTCTGCAGTGGAGCCCAGCTAGACTCAGGAGCTCAAGTAAGTGAGCCCAAGGCGTGCCAACGCCTGTATGAGCGGTGAAGAGCGGCAAACTGCCATTAATGTGAGTAGCCTAGTGAGGGCCCGAGCGTGGCCGAAGGCGAGTGGAAAGTGAGGAGCAGTGGAGGCAGAGGTGCTTACCCAGCTCACCCCGAAGCATATACCGGACACCGGGTCTGAGCTTACCGGGATCGCTATGACCCAGTAAGGCATAACCGGAATCCCTGGAGAACTACAGGTCCCAGGTTCACCAGAGAGATGATATCTAACAGAGCCAGGAGACACATAGGCCCCATAAGCTGGGAGCATGCACTCCAAGAGAAGGCCCTACCACAACGTCAGCCGGTGCAGGACAGAGACAAAGTTAGGCCTAGCTTCAGGCAGGTCAGAAACTTACTACGCAGAGGCAAGAAGCAGGAGGCCCTATACCCGCTCATTGGGGAGGATCCTGATATGCACCCTTCACCCTACAGTGCTCCAGGATGTGCCTGAATTACCACCAGTAAAAGGTACTGAAGTGACTATCGTGTCTGTCCCTGTTCTTGCTCTGACCCTGCTGGGTCTCGCCTGTCCTGCATCCCCCTCTCCATACACTGCCCTCAGGCCTAGCTCCACTTGTGGGGAGCTATGCCATCAAGCTACCTTATCACCGGCCTCAGCGGACTGCCGCAGTGCTGGTGATTCTCACCAGAAACCACAGGTGGCGTCACGGACTTCCATTTATTTAGCAAACCAAACAATCCCCTTTTAAAAGAGAGGCCCAGAGTACGGGCCCGGGAGCCGACCACCGCGACATCCCCAAGGTCAGGCAAAAAGGCCCGGGTTCCGAGTCGTCCCCCCATATCCCCCTGGGCTCTACATCTCTTTTTCCTGGCGTCATGACCAGGATTCCGTGCCCGCTGCAACGACGGAGTGTTATGCCCGTTGCCACCGGGTACTATGCGCCTTTAATAAAAACTGTGTATTAAACTGTGGTGAAGATGGCCGCCATCATCGCGCTGTAGTGCGGGAAGAAGAAGGGCGTAACCGTGGGAGACCGAGGGGCGTACCTGCAAAAGAGCTCGAAGCCCCGGACACGCCCTACACCTTGACGTCAAACCAGGAAGCGCCAGGTCCTGGAAGGAGCCACGGTGAGCGCTCTGACATAGGACGCAAGCGACGCAAGGTCCAGAAGAAGACCGTCACCTGCAGAGCTGCGGCCTACCGGAAGAAAAAGAAAAGAAGGTAGGCCATGGTTCGCTAGGGGGGCGCCAGATTGTCCGAGGTACAGCAACAAGCCGGACTACCGGTTAACGTCCCTGATAACCAGCCCGCACCCGATGCCACGCAGGGCGGAGCGGCCGCCCCATTAGCAAGCCCTGTCACTTCTGTCATCCCCATAACTCTACCGTATATTCCTGGTGCAAAGTGGCTCCTCAAGTACAGCTGCAAACCAGATACTTTGTCTGGATTAAAACGGAAGATATGCAGTATCCTGGACATGTACTCTATGACAGGCAAGCAGAGGACAGCTGTTGTTTTAGTACAATTGACTGGTGCTGCGGAGCGGGAAGTGGAAACATGGTCAGTGTCTGCAATCTTTAAAAAGCTACAGACTGTTTTTGAGGATGATACTGAGGCGGACCTCAGGATGAGGTTCTACAACTGCTCTCAACAGTCGGAGGACAATGTTCGGGACTATGCCTGGCGTTTTCAAGGGGCCCTGCGAGCTCTGAAATAGGTTAGTCCAACCAGCATTGACAATGAAAACAAAATGCTGAAGGAACAGTTTGTCCGGGGACTGAAGTCTCCAGAGGAGAGCCGGACTGTGCGTTGGTGGTCCTTGGATCATCCAGATGCCACCTTTGACAATCTTAAGGACATGGCTATAAAAGGACTGCAGCCCCTGGAAAGAAATGCCATCCAATGTTACCAGGGTGGAGCTACCCCAGTGCCTGCTACACCCACCTTTTCCCCGGTGGCTGCTGAAGCCAAGGTTCCGGCAACGTCCCCTAGAGAGCTGGACAGCCTGTGCTCTGAAGTGCGTCAGTTGAGCAAAACCCTGACCACTGTGCTGAGTGCCCTGCAGCTGCGGATGGAACCCGAGGAAGAAGGGAAAATCCTGAGGATGTCCCCTGGATGCAAAGGAGGAGGAGGACACCACCCTCGACGAGGATCAGTGACCAGCGCCGTACACAGAGGGACCCTGCCTGCTACCGGTGCTGCAAGACAGGTCACACCGCCCAGAACTGTCCTTTAAATGAGAAAACCCTGGGGCCGAGGGCCGACACCCAGGAGTAGATTTCCTAGGCCCATCAGACTGGTACAGCAGGTTCGTGGGAGGAAGACCTTTCCTGTCCATTGTGCTGGATGGCATCCCAACGCACCCCCTGCTGGACACAGCGTCTCAGGTAACCATAATGCCTGATGTCCACTACAAAAGGTTCTGGTCCATGAACAACCTAAGTCAGCCAGCTCCAAATCTTTCTGTTTATACCTCAAATATACTCCCCCTTAACCTAATCGGGGTTAAGAATGTGACAGTAAAAGTGGGGAGAGTGGAGCTGAAGGACCAGGGGCTAATTGTAGTAGAGACAAATCCTGATGATACCAATCCATATATGGTAATTGGCACTAACATTGTTGGTAACTGTTTGAGAGAGGTTGTATTCTTGCTCCAACAGATAGCTGACACTGCCAGACCAGGACAGAGAAGGGCGTTGCAGAAGGAGATCCGAGTCCTGATGTACCAACAGCAAGTAAGGTTAACAGATGGTGAAATCGGTAATGTGCGGGTAACAGACCCCATACCCATTGTGATCCCCCCAATGAGTGAAATGCTTATCTGGTGTAGAGCCTCCATAGGTCTTAGAGGACAGAGCTATCTGGAGGTAGTAGAACCCCTTAGCTCCGAGCACAGACCCATGCTCTTAACCTTCAGAGGAGTGGTGGATGTACGCAATGGGAGGGAGCCCGTTTGTCTTCTTAATTATGGGGACGATGAGGTTAGATTACCACGTTATGCCACTGTTGCCAAATTACACGCTGTAAATAATAACTTCATTCACAAGGCGGAGTCCATAACCTCACCAGACGAAGTGGAAGATAATGACCCTGCAACCCAGGTGGAGGATTGGTGTCAACAGCTCCATGTTGGGACAGACACCACTCCTGCCCATCAGAAACAAGGTGTACACTGGGTGGTTCAAGAATACTCGCAGGTGTTCAGTAAGCACCCACTTGACTTTGGGAGGATTAAGGGGGTTCAACACCATATCCCCACAGGTGACCATCCACCCATCAAAGAACGGTACAGGCCTATACCACCAGCTCACTACCAGAAGGCAAAGGAGATGCTGCATGACTTGAGAAAGGTGGGGGTAGTAAGGGATAGTTGTAGTCCCTGGGCAGCTCCCCTACTGTTTGTCAGGAAAAAGGACGGGAGCATGAGAATATGTGTAGATTGCCGACAAGTAAATCGCATTACACATAAAGATGCATACCCTTTACCACACATAGAGGAGTCCCTGGCTGCCTTAAAGTCTGCAAATTACTTTTCCACCCTTGACCTCACTAGTGGGTACTGGCAAGTAGCTGTAGCTGAGGAGGATCGGGAGAAGACGGCCTTTACCACCCAGATGGGACTCTGCGAGTTCAACAGTATGCCGTTTGGACTCTGCAATGCCTCCGGGACGTTCCAGAGATTGATGGAGTGCTGGCTGGGACACCACAACTTCGAGACTGTGTTACTTTACCTGGATGAAGTGATAGTAAACTCCAAGACGTACAAGGACCACTTGAAGCACCTGGCGGAGGTATTTGAGTCACTGTCCCAGTACGGGATGAAGTTGAAGCCCTCAAAGTGCCACCTGCTCAAGAGAAAGGTACAGTACCTGGGGCACATTGTCAATCCGGAAGGGGTAGCACCAGACCCAGAGAAGGTTACTGCCATCCAGAAGTGGCCGGAGCCGAAGAACCTAAAGAAGGTGAGTCAGTTCCTGGGACTAGTGGGATACTACCGGAGGTTCATAAAGGATTATACTAAGAAAGCAACCCCTCTGCAACACCTCCTGGTAGGACAGTCCCCTAAAGGCAGAAATCCCCCATTCCACTGGGGTAAGGAGCAAGCCGAGTCATTTCAGGAGATGAAGGAGATCCTGACAGGCGACGAGATTCTAGCCTACCCTGACTACAGTCAACCGTTCCTGCTGTATACTGATGCACGCAACAAAGGGCTGGGCGCTGTCCTAAGTCAGAAGCAGAATAGCCAAGAGAAGGTAATCGCATACGCAAGCAGGAAGCTCCGCCTGACCGAGAGGAACCCAGAGAACTATAGTAGCTTCAAATTGGAGTTCCTGGCCTTGGTCTGGGCCATCACTGACAGGTTCAAGCACTACCTAGCCTTCAGCAAGTTCACTGCCTACACTGACAATAACCCCTTGATCCATCTTGATACAGCCAAGCTAGGAGCACTGGAAAAATGATGGATGGCTCGGCTGTCAAACTATCAATTCACAATTAAATATCGGGCGGGCCGCAAGAACGCCAACGCCGATGCCCTGTCCAGGATGCCTCACCAGTCAGACACAGGAGAGGAAGTGGATGACCTGGAGGAGATTGAGCTACCTGCCTTTCACCGGAATGGGATGATCCACGATCAACGAGCCTCCAGGAAGCAGCGGGGAAAGACGTTAAACCCTCTGCCCCACCACAGCTGGAAAGAGACCCAGGACAGTGACCCGGTTGTCAGCCATATTAAAGAACTGATAACCCAAGAAGGTTCCTCCCTGGAGAAGGAAGCGTCTCTCCAAGCAAAGCAGCTGTGGAACGAGAGGAGCCGGCTGTTTATTTACAGTGAGAAGCTGTGTCGGAGGTACGTCAATCCAAAAACCCATGAGATGGTATGGCAGATAGTAGTCCCAAAGACAGACATCCAAATGGTGTTGGAGGCCTACCACGATCAGGCGGGACACTTTGGCTGGAAAAAGCTAGAGACCCTGCTGAAGTGTCGATTCTACTGGGTAGGAATTAGCAGCTCCAATGAGCGGTGGTGCCGAGACTGTGGACCCTGTAGTCTAAGAAGAAAAGACTACAGCAGCCAGAAGGCACCCCTGCTACCCATCAAGACGACTCGACCCCTGGAGATCATGGCCCTGGACCATGTCAAGTTGGCACCCAGCAGGTCAGGGTACTCCTACGCCCTGACCATGGTGGATCACTACTCTAGGTTCCTGGTGGTCGCCCCCGTCAAGGACCTGATGGCAGAGACAGCTGCAAAAACCTTCCAGGAGGCGTTTCTGCAGACCCCATGGATACCCTGAGCAGGTGCTGACGGACCAAGGCCCGGCCTTTGAGGCTGAATTGTTCAAGGAGTTCTGCCATTTGTACGGGTGTAAAAAGATCAGGACAACACCGTACCACCCCCAAACCAACGGTCTCTGTGAAAAGATGAATAACATCATCATCGACCTGCTGAAGACCATACCACTTGAGGAGAGAAATCAGTGGCCAGACCTACTACCTGACCTAGTGGATCTGTACAGCCACATACCCGTGAGTTCCACCAATTGTACTCCGGCATATCTCATGCGTGCAAGACCTGGGAAGTTGCCCATGGATCTGGAGCTTGGTGTAGTAGAACCAGAGGCGGATGTGACCACTGAGGACTGGGATACGACAAGACAGGAGCAGTACAGAAGAGTACAAGCCTGTGTCGAGGACAGTCTCACTCGGGTGAGGGATAAGCAGGAGGCCCACTACAACAAAAGTGCGACCCCAGAACCCTTCACACCTGGTGAAATAGTGTTGAAAAGGAAGAGAAGAAATCACAAACTTGATGATCAGTGGGAGAAGGAACCCTACACTGTGTTGAAGTCAAGGTTTAATAATAAGAAGACGTGCTTAATCAGTAGAGATAGAGGAAGAACGTCCGCGACAGTATCCAGGGACCATCTAAAGTTGTGTCCAGATCTACTGAAGCCCCAAGAAGGAGTGCCTCTCACAGTACCGGAGGAGCCTAAAGAAGCAGTAATACACACTGACTTAGGAGATTTCCCGTCAGATTGGCCCCAACTAGGAGGAGCAGTAGTCATCCCTGTACTCACCTTCTACCCATAGCAAGAAGAACCTGTAAGTGCTGCAGAAGAGCCTGCTCAAGAAGAGTCCCCGGAAGAAGGATCCCCGGTTGGAGCAGAGCAAGAAGGCCCAGCCAATGGTATGCTTGCTAGTCCAGTAGGGAGGTCAATGCAGTCTTGTAGCCCCTCCACACCTAGTCTTAACACATTGGGAGGTAGTGCACCTACTAGAGCCTCACGCATTCCCAGGCCTACGCAGATCAACACGTAGCACGCGAGGTCAAGCCCCTGTCAGATACACTAAGTGAAATAGGTAAAACTCCGACAGTGTAAATAGTTACCCCTGGGGTATTGCATATTATTGAACTGTATTTGTCATGTGTATGTATATTATTTTGTGCTTTGCTTTTTTACTGAATAGTTCAAGCGATATAGACACTTTGCTTAATGACTTCCTTATTTATCTAAGAACTCCGTGGCTGAGGACTGTGTGCAGCCCAAAAACTATTTATTGTAACTAATTGCACTCCCTGGAGTGCCCCTTTAGGTGACCTCAGAAGGAAAACCAGTCTGGAGAGGCTCTCCTGGAGGTCCAACTCAGGATCTCCATGCCCTGCAGCCACCCCAGGGCCTACATTGAGGGTTTGGGACAGGTCCCTCAAACTAACAAGTACTCTACCTTGTGAGATGGACATCCTGTCTGGGAACCTCACCACAAGAGACTTGAATTCTGAGGACGCTTTGTACCTGTTTATGTTATTATGCAACGTTTAAGAAAAGTGCCTCCCATAAAGGGAAGAGTTATTGTTATTGTTCATGTTTACTATTGTTGTTTTAAAATGTACTTCAGCCCGGGAGTGCTGAACTTTGCTAGGGGGGAATGTGGCACCCAGCTGCGCTTGGTACCACAGTTCCTAGAAGGGTGCATGAATGAATTCCTCCACAAGAGGCCCCCATAAACATTCACACATCTCCACCTTACCACCTCAGAACACTAGAGGGAGCCCGTTAGGGAAGGTAGAGCAAGGCAGTAGGGAGTCTAGTGGGTGTCTAGTCTGTAAGCAGTCCGTGAGAGAGTTCCTCCAGAGAGTTCCCGCAGAAGATGAGCCAGTGAGAGGTCAGTCTGCAGTGGAGCCCAGCTAGACTCAGGAGCTCAAATAAGTGAGCCCAAGGCGTGCCGACGCCTGTAAGAGCGGTGAAGAGCAGCAAGCTGCCATTAGTGTAAGTAGCCTAGTGAGGGCCCGAGCGTGGCCGAAGGCGAGTGGAAAGTGAGTAGCAGTGGGGGCAGAGGAGCTTACCCAGCTCACCCCGAAGCATATACCGGACACCGGGTCCGAGCTTACCGGGATCTCTATGACCCAGTAAGGCATAACCGGAATCCCTGGAGAACTACAGGTCCCAGGTTCACCAGAGAGCTGATACATAATAGAGCCAGGAGACACATAGGCTCCGTATGCTTGGAGCGTGCACTCCAAGAGAAGGCCCTACCACAACGTCAGCCGGTGCAGGACAGAGACAAAGTTAGGCCTAGCTTCAGGCAGGTCAGAAACTTACTATGCAGAGGCAAGAAGCAGGAGGCCCTATACCCGCTCATTGGGGAGGATCCTGATATGCACCCTTCACCCTACAGTACTCCGGGATGTGCCTGAATTTCCACCAGTAAAAGGTACTGAAGTGACTATCGTGTCTGTCCCTGTTCTTGCTCTGACCCGGCTGGGTCTCGCCTGTCCTGCTTTCCATACACTGCCCTGAGGCCTAGCTCCACCTGTGGGGAGCTATACCATCGAGCTGCCTTATCACCGGCCTCAGCGGACCGCCGCAGCGCTGGTGATTCTCACCAGAAACCACAGGTGGCGTCACAAACTTCCATTTATTTAGCAAACCAAACAATCCCCTTTTAAAAGAGAGGCCCAGAGTACGGGCCCGGGAGCCGACCACCGCGACATCCCCAAGGTCAGGCAAAAAGGCCCGGGTAACGAGTCGTCCCCCCATATCCCCCTGGGCTCTACAACTGCATCAGTCACAGAAGGATCACATGACCTTGGACATGACAGAGGATGCTACCCAATAATGCACTGCAGCAATCACATCACATATAATAGCACAATCGATCATAGCCTGTATTAAAGCTGAGGCAGGGAATGCAGCAAAACAACTATTTTGGGGTGAATATGATTAGTCAGAGGATTTCACAGCTCTGACATCATAAGAAGAAAAATCCAAACAAAGCTGAATATACTGTATAGATAGTGTGTGTTACAAAACAGCAGTAAAGTGTGGTTACCATCCCTTTAACCATAGCTACATATGTGAAGATTTCATTTAGGCTGTGTTTATGTTAAGAAGCTTGAAAGGGGTTGGCTATATTACTAGACATAAGGATATCCACTTTTGCAGGGAATTAATTCGCTGCAAATCAAATTTTTGCCAAAAATTTGTCAAGCCTGATTAATTCAAATAAAATATTTAATCATCTCTACAAAACATTCAGTGCTATTTATAGTATTTCAAAGTCAGTGGTTTTATGGTACTGCCATTCTCAGTGCTTAAAAAAGTTAATTGTTCATACTGTTTCTCTGTTCCCTTCAAGAGGACATATCACTTTTTAGATAGTATTTTAAATTATATAGCAGCAAGGGTAATTCTAAAACATAACTTTTTAATCGAAGAATTATAAATAGAACACTAATTAAAATATTAAGACCTGTGGGGTCAATAGGACAGTACAATAGTGTTTAAAGAAGATGTGTAATCATCAAAAACATCCACACTTGCACTGTTGTATACACAGCAGGATGGAAATGAAACTGCACATAGGAAGATTAAAGTTTGTGGAGATATATCCTTATCCCGAATATGGTTAGTATGGACCACAATACAAGGGCCAAAAGGCTCTAATATCAATCATCAATGTGCATCTAATTGTGAGAGACAACCAGGGAGTGTATTAGGCACTCCAACAAAGCTCAAAAAGACATATGAACATCAGATGATAGATAATGTATAGAACACATATATAGATAATATGTTAGGTAAAGTACACATAGGGAACCACCCCAATGGTGAATGAAAAACAGAATATGTATAAAACGGAACGTCCTCACTCATTGTTGACTTCTCTGTGGTACTTTCTCATGGAGTGGCCTCTGGGAGGGAAGCAATCATCAGTGGTGAAAACAGAGGACAGCGGCACGTCATCTGGTTCTGCCGCTATTACACCCTAAAGAGAGGATACTGTACTGCCCTGCTGCCCCTTTGCTCCTGCCCTGACACGGGCAGTCCACAGCTACTACTTTGATAAACAGCCCCTGCACTAGCCCTTAAAAATGCCTTTCATGCGTCCCAACGTGTTTCATCCTTCTCAGGAATCATCATGGGACATGTACACATGACAGATCAGGGTTCTATGCTATTCTGCATTTATTAAGTGTTAACTTTTAATCGAACAATTATAAATAGATGTTTTAGAATTATCCTTGTTGCTATATAATGCATTTATTAGGGGGTATTGAGACTCTTGGGTATCCTAAACCTTTGCTGTGCTAAATCAAGTCTTTTTCTATTATGTTTAGTTAATAACAAAAGTATATAGATTTTATAATTTATATTTCACAAACAACTGAAACTATAGGATTGAATGGCAAAGTGAAACATGGAAAATTAAACATATGGTAATGAAAAATCATGTATTATATATTCTCAAGCCTTCTGTTTATCTGGTTGAAAACTTCAATGATAATGAACATTCTGAATAGCAGGAAATAAAGGATAGCCAGGCTCAATAGATGTCGGCTGTATTTGTGGATTTATTTACTTCAAGCAAACATTTGAAGATGAGCAGATACGTACAATATGGTTGTGTTTTCATAAAAAAAATAAAGAAAGGAAATATTCTTGTATTTGTAGGATATCTAAAACATATAATAAGCTTGCAGTACCTTTGATGTTCTGTCAAGAACTGTAGAGAAGCTTGCTTTTCTGTTTTGTGTTCTTAAGGGTCAATGTTTAATAACATCAAGATTAAGAGGTGCATGCTTATCAGTGAATGCCAATGAAAATGTCACATTACAACTGTCACTAGATTAAATATAACATAGTTGCATCATTTGATCTAATTCCATTAAATGATTTTAATATGAATCTGTCAAGAAGAAACAAAACTATGATTCATTTTGTTCCTTGCATGTAAGCTGCCAGTGAAACCATTTATGAATACAGAAATGTTTTAAGAAATATTACAATGGAAAACAAATACATTACTCCTCTATATATATATCTCTTAATATGTCTGTGATCCAGTGAAAGCATAGACCATTGCTTTAAATCAAGGGTGGGGAACATTTTTTGTGCCGGGGGGCCATTTGGATATTTATACCATCATTCGAGGGCCTTACAAAATTATCAACCTGAAATTTATTCTGCTATATTTGGTCAAATAATTAATTAGCTTATCTCTAATGTGATGGCTAGAACTGCTTCTCTTTGGTGAGGCGTGTGATATTAGATGGTACTGATGATGTTACTACTTGCAACTGCTTTTCCAGATTTGTGTTGGTCTGGAGTTAACTCTTTGTGATGAATTTTGAAAAGATCTCGCAGCAATAGGTTCTGAACACAGGAGACGCTGGAGGCATATACATCACAGGAGACGCTGAGGGCATATATACACATCACAGGAGACACTGGGGGCATACACATTACAGGAGACACTGGGGGCATACACATCACAGGAGACACTGGGGGCATACACATCACAGGAGACCCTGAGGGCAAATATACACATCACAGGAGACACTGGGGGCATATACATCACAGGAGACACTGAGGGCATATACATCACAGGAGACACTGGGGGCATATACACATCACAGGAGACGCTGGGGGCATATATACACATCACAGGAGACACTGGGGGCATATACACGTCACAGGAGATGCTGGGGGCATATACATCAGAGGAGAAGCTGAGGGCATATATACATCAGAGGAGATGCTGGGGCATATATACAGCACAGGAGAGGCTGGGGGCATATACATCACATGAGACGCTGGAGGCATTTACATCACAGGAGATGATGTATATGACCTCCGAGACCTCTTTCTCTCCTCCACACTTATTTGTTCCTCACCCAATCGCCTCCAAGACTTACTATCCCGCTTCCTCTGTAATGCTGTTCCTCAACATGTCCGATTAGCCACCACATTCGGATCCTTCAGACGGAACCTGAAAACCCATCTCTTCAAGAAAGCTTATAGCCTGCCATGAAGCCACTGCCACCTCAACACCAGCGAAGCTACTGCAACCTCCCAACCTACTGTCTCCTTCCGCCTGCCTGTAGAATGTAAGCAGGCAAGTGCAGGGTCCTCTTCCCTCTGTACCAGTCTATTATTGTTAGTTCATTTACTGTAAGTGATATCTGTATTTTGTATGTAACCCTTCTTATGTACAGCACCATGGACTCAATGGCTCTATATAAATAAATAATAATAATAATAAAGGAGATGTTGGGGACATATATAATCACAGGAGAGGTATTGGGGACATATATACATCACAGGAGAGGCTGGGGCATACATACATCACAGAAGAGGCTGGGGGTATATACATCACAGGAGGCGCTGGGGGCATATACATCAAAGGAGGCGCTGAGGCATATAATAATAATCTTTTTATTTACATAGAGCCAACATATTGCGCAACGCTTTACAATTCAGACAATTTACAGACCTTATGGGCACTGTCCCCATTGGGGCTCACAATCTACATTATATACACATCACAAGAGATGCTGGGGGCATATATACATCACAGGAGGTGCTGGGGGCATATACATTACAAAAGACGCTGGGGTATATACACATTACACATTACAGGAGTTACTGGGGGCACATATACATCACAGAAGAGTATGGGTGCTTTACATTACTGGAGGGGCTGGGGACAGATAGGAATCACAATGGGACATTTGGGCATCACAGGAGAAAGAAGCTGGGGCATATATATATATATATATTACAGGAGATGCTGGGGTCATATATACATCACAGGGTAGGCTGGGGGCATATACATTACAGGAGGGGCTTTGGGTATATACGCATCACAGGAGGATCTTTGGGCATATATGCATCACAAAAGGGCTGGGGGCATATACGCATCACCAGTGCTGCCAAGAGGAATTTCAGGGCCCCATACAGGCAAAATTTTTGAGCTCCCTTCAATCGCGCCCAGGCTTCACCCCAGCTATGCCTCCACCCCTTGAACCTTCCATAGTCCCCCTGCCATCTCTTGGAAAAACTCAGTTTCTGAACCTTGTCCTCACCAATCACACATTCACAGTTTCTACACATATCACACAAATCACATAAATAGCCATCAGCTTTTACTTTGGTTAAAATATTTTTAAACCGACACAATGAAAAGGTAGACTCTTTTGGCAGGGTCCTACTCTACTCTAAGCTATTAAACATTTCATAGTGACCGAATAATAACACATACAAGGGACAAATACCCCCACACCATGACCAGACCACATATTACCACCTAATAGTGATCGAATAATGCCACATACAAGGAACAAATACCATCACACCATAGCCGGGCCACATATTACCACTAGCGATGAGTGAACTTACTCACCCGAGCATTACTGTGCTTGACGAGCTCGGCTCTCAGCGAATATTTCCAAGTGGCTCGGGCTGGAACTCAAGTCCCATCCCTGCATGTTTGGCGCTCTTTAGTTAGCCACTGAACATGCAGGGATTGCCTGCCATGCACTGTAATGCCGTAGTCATGTACGTTGTGGGCATTACAGTGATTGTCTGGCCGCATAGCATCATCAGGTGTATATAAGACCTGGCACCACTATGCTAGTCACAGTCTACTCCGGAAGCAGGCAGAGTAGGGAGAGGTGCTGCTGTGTCAGGGAGAGATTTGCTTCTTTATAGTTAGTACAGATATTCCACAACAAATATTTATATCTAACTGAACTAACAGTACTTCTTAGGACTAATCCAACAGCATAAATTCAGTGGTGAACGCAGGAGTTAGACAGGCAGTGTATGTGGCAGACTGCCGTGCATGATACAGCACAAGAGGGTCCATTGAACGTCCTGTTAGCATAGGTATTCAACAACACACATATATATATATATATATATATATATATATATATATATATATCCATCTGAAATAACAGTCCTTCTGAGGACTAATCCAGCTGCATATATTCAGTGGTGATAGTAGGAATTAGGTAGGAAGGCAGTGTATGTGGCAGACTGCAGTGCATATAGTGCAAGATGGTCCATTGAACCTTGCTGCTGCTGTTCTTACAGATATTTGTAGACATAACCCCAGATATCAGGGGCCAGTGAATTTTTTTATCTTAATCCTGGTTATTTTCTTAAAAAGTAATCTAGGCTACACCATTTTTCTACTCCATTTGCTTGTTCTCACTGCAGAACAAAGTCAGATCTGTTCCATATTACAACGATAAAAATCAAGAAATTTAAACTGAACGTGGAAAATATTGGCCTCCTTTTCCATTCTGTTGCAGTGTGTCGGTCAAGCTATTCACACTAGGTGTCTGTGAAGAATAGTATTAGCAAATTACAGGCCTGGTATTTAAAAACGTGGTTCTCTGTCAGACGTATCACATATAACTGCGGTTCAAATCCAGCCATTTGTAGTGAACGTGGAAAATATTGTCTTCCAATTACAGATTGTAACTGTGTGTCAGTGTACACGATTTTACAGCTCCATTTGCTTGTTCGCAGAATACAGACAGATTTTTATTGTTTTATTCATATTACTGTATTGTGGAAGCAGAGGAACTTTTTTCAATGATCAGATGCAAGTGATCCATATGACTGCCATAATTAATGCAGAAATTTTGTGGAGCGTGCCAATTATTCCACTCCTTTTAAAGTCAGCTACCTGTGTTTTGTTGAACCAATTGACACTTGGTCACTGACAAATACCATACTATTAGGCAACTGCCTGAAACCATGGCCATCAGACATTATCCAATATGACTGCCCTAATTATCCAGCAATTATTGTGAGCGTGTCAAATATTACATTCCATTTAAAGTATTGCAGTTGAGGGTTCAAACCTATTCTCAGTCGGCCGCTGACAAATAGCATATCTGTGAACAATGCTTGTTAGAGTATTGCGCCACTTTTGCGGACTGACAAAAAAAAATGCAAAAATCAAGCTAAACAGAAGAAACATTCTTTCCAATGTAATGACTTGTATATAAGGCCATAGAAATTAAAAAAAATAAAGTTATGGACTGTGGAAGACATTTATAAGACCAGAATGAACACTCATGTGTAGATGTTGATGATACCACCTAGCAAAAAGAAAAAGTGGGAAAAGTTTCCAATAAAAAATAATTCTCACTTTATTTGTGCAAAATATTAAGATATATAAAAGTCGATGGTAGCGGAGATGCAATCTTGACTCGTTTCTGGCTTACGCTCTTAGTCAGTGATAACAGAATGCATCATGGTGCAAGCTTAAAAACATGCAGCAGCCAATCATGGTACAGATTTAACAAATTAGTAGATTCGAAACATATGGACAGGGGATCAGATCTAACAAAAGTGTAGCACACATAAATGCAGAGGATATAACATCTGTCCTTTTTTTTAAACAAGGCATATCAAAAATAACAGAGAAAGACAACCACAAAAAATGACCAATTACAGAGGAAAAAATCAAGATGTTTAAATAAAAAATGTAAAACAATCTGCATACAAAAAATCAGGATGTTCAAATGGAAAATCTGTATGCAAAAAATCAGAATGTTCAAATGGAAAATCTGTATGCAGACCATCAAAATGTTCAAATAGAAAATCTGTATGCAGAAAATCAGAATGTTCAAATGGAAAATCTGTATGCAAAAAATCAAAATGTTCAAATGGAAAATCGGTATGCCGAAAATCAAAATGTTCAAATGGAAAATCTGTATGCAGAACATCAAAATGTTCAAATGGATAATCTGTATGCAGATAATCAAGATGTTCAAATGGAAAATCTATATGCAGAAAATCAGAATGTTCAAATGGAAAATCTATATGCAAAAAATCAGGATGTTCAAATGGAAAATCTGTATGCAAAAAATTGGGATGTTGAAATAGAAAATCTGAATGCAGAAAATCAGAATGTTCAAATGGAAAATCTATATGCAGAATATCAAAATGTTCAAATGGAAAATCTGTATGCCGAAAATCAGGATGTTCAAATGGAAAATCTGTATGCAAAAAATCAAAATATTCAAATGGAAAATCTGTATGCAGAACATCAAAATGTTCAAATGGACAATCTGTATGCAGAGAAACAGGATGTTAAAATGGAAAATCTATATGCAGAAAATCAGAATATTCAAATGGAAAATCTGTATGCAAAAAATCAGGTTGTTCAAATAGAAAATCTGTATGCAGAAAATCAGGATGTTCAAATAGAAAATTTACTCGCAGAAAGTCAGGATGTTTAAAAAAATCTATATATATATAAAAAAAAAACATATTAAAATAAAATAAAAAATCTAAATGGAAAATCGACATACAAAAATAGGGAAACCAACAAAAATACCTAACAAATATATAACGGGCAGGGTCCTCTCTGCTCTTGTGCCAGTCAGTGATTTCTTTTCACCTGTAAAGAGCAATGGAATACATTGTGCTATAGTAATGAATAATAATAATTATACTACTTGTACTCTGGGTCAATTGATGGCACTTTCCTGGTGACTGCCCCTAAATTGATGTGTTTTGGCAGCTTTTGGTCCCATTTGAAGGTGTTGTGTATACGTTTGATTTTGGCACCCATTGTATCCAATGGCGTTTGGCAATGTTCGGCGAATATTCGACAATTACCTTGGCGAATATTGCAAAAACGGAGATTGTAATCCAAAACAAATATTTAAATATTTGGTGTCTCTAATCAGAAACACCCTTAAAAAAATTACGTTCTTCCTGGTGATATGGTGGTGGAGGATGAGGAGAAAAAGGAGGGCGACATAAAATAGAACAATTTCTCAAAGGTATACCCATGTCTGGGTGTGAAGGGGTGCATGGGAATAGACCACCCAAAAAATAACCCCTGGATTTGAGTTTATGTTTGATGCTATCATGCTATCATCTGGTGGAGTTGAGAAGTCTGGCCCAATTCATCCTTTGTTAATTTTTATAAGAGTCAGCCTATCAGTTTTATCAGTTATAATGTCCCCGGCAGCACAAAAAACTATCTCTGACAAAACACTAGCGGCCAAGACCTCCAAGGTGTAGAAAGACAGTTCATGCCACGTGTCTAGCTTGCATCTTCCAATACTTTTCCTTCCTTGTCAGAGTATCCCTTGTATCAGGACCTGGGTGCTGGGAGGGTCTGAGAAAACTGTTGCAGATCTTTGACAGCGTTCTCCTGCCTCTGCCGAATCTGGTTTGTGTCTTCCTCGCTTGAACTCCTTGGTTGTCCAATTAACTGTCTGACTGTGACTTCTGACGCCAGAATTGTCAGATGTGAATTTTTTTTTTGTTATAATTCTTCAACAAGAGCCTGAACTTAATATCTCCCAAAATGAACTCTACTAACCTACCTATACCTGACTTTGCAATTTCCTTTAGGTGCTGCCACCATAACTCTCACTTGGCACGCCTGCTATCTTGGAGACATATTTGACACACAACTTTCCTTTATTCAACTTGGAAACTCACTCACTCGCTCATTTCACCTGCACCTTAAAAACTTCTCCAGAAGTCGACCTTTTCTCACCTTTGATACTGCAAAAACTCTTACTGTCATTCGTATTCACTAGTGCAACTCTCTTCTAATCGGTCTCTCTCTAAACAAACTGTCTCCTCTCCAATCCCTTCTGAATGCAGCAGCCAGGGTGATATTTCTATCAAGCCGACGCCTCTACCCCTAGCCAGTCATTGCACGGGTTAGGTTAAACAATCACTACAGAATACAATACAAACTCATCTCTCTCACCCACCAAGCTGTCATCAGTTCTCCACTGGCCTATATCTCTTCCCTCATTTCTGTATATCACCCCTCCTGTGCCCTCCATTCTGCAACTGATCCAAGACAAACATCCTCCTTAATCAGAACCTCACACCTCCATCTCAAAGAATTCTCTTGTGTTGTGCCAGTTTTCTGTAATGCCCAAAATGCGTACAAAACGATGGTCACTGTAAAGGCTGGGGAACATAAAGTCAGCCTTGTGTGCCAGACTGCCAACAGCCAAAACTTCCCTGTTTTCACCAAGAGTATTTCTGTCTATGTTCTTTTCCTCCTCCTCCGCATTATCACTCAATCCGCGCTGAGATGAGGCTGGGCTGGGAAGCATCACCTTGTACATTTCCTTGCTCCGGCTGCTTTAATTGTGAGCAGAGAGCGTTTCAGTAGACAGAGAATTGGGAGGGTGACGCTAATTATGGCGTCATCGCCGCTCACCACCTTGGTGGAGTCCTCAAAGTTTTGGAGGAGGGCACAGATGTCAGACATCCATGCCCACTTATCAGCTCTTATGTGCAGAGGCAGACCTGAATAACGACGGACGTGTTGAAGCTGGTACTCAACAATAGAGATGAGCGTTGTTCGACTCGAACTGTTCGCCAATCTCAAATTCGAGCTGTTTTGGGCGGTGTTCGAGCCGTTCGGCGAACACGAACGATTTGAGAAAAATTCGGCTATTTGAGGTTATGTTCGATAACTGTTCGTGCACCAAAATCATAACTGGATTTTTTCTCAGTAATGATGAAAATTAATGTTAATACGCAGTTTGAGTGTACAGCGGGGCGGGGGGAGGGGCAGGGGATGGATCTCTGCAGGAACAATGAAGATCTCCATTTTTTTTTCTCTTTCCCGCATTTGCAGTGGGGAGGTGCAATCTGTCAGCCTATCAGCAGCGCACACACGGAGCGAAGTGCTTTTTTTCACACAAGCAAGGGCATGTGTGATTGGCAGTGTATGTCACATGTCCTTGCCCTATAAGACCAAGCCATTTTCCCCGTCGCCACCATTTTCTCACTGCTGCAGCTGCGTGTTAGACGGCACCGCTGTTGCTGTGTGCGCTATACCTTGTTAATTTCAAGCCAATTTTCGCACAAATATACAGATAGCTTGGGAGTAGGGAATAGTTGTGATTGCAGTCCTTTTAAGGACTAGGTTACAGCATTTCCTACGACTTTTATCAGGCAGGTCTGTGCTCTTAAATAGATAGATTGTGGGAGTAAAGACAAATTGTAATTGGAGTCCTTTTCAGGACTAGGTTACATCAGTTCCTATCAGTTTTTGCCAGGCAGGTCTGTGCCAGTGCTGTGCAAGTTTTTTTCACAGCATTTGGCTGAATCTAGCAAAGCTAATCCTTTTTGGCCTATTGCAGAGTGTGTTAGTCAGTGGAGTAGCCTATCTGTGTTGAAAGATATACCACCTGTGTATAGAATACCAATTTTTTTACTGCACCTAGTGAAGTAAAATCTTTTGGGCATAGCATCATTCTATTAGTCCATCTATACTGACCTCCATCAGGTTGCAAACTGAATATAATTTTTTTCTGCATCTAGCTCTGAAAAAATATTTGGGCTTCTAGCGGTGTGTGGGACTTGGTCTATTAGTCCATCTATACTGACCTCCATCAGGTTGCAAATTAAAAATAATTTTTTTCTGCATCTAGCTCTGAAAAAATATTTGGGCTTCTAGCAGTGTGTGGGACTTGGTCTATTAGTCCATCTATACTGACCTCCATCAGGTTGCAAATTAAAAATAATTTTTTTCTGCATCTAGCTCTGAAAAAATATTTGGGCTTCTAGCAGTGTGTGGGACTTGGTCTATTAGTCCATCTATACTGACCTCCATCAGGTTGCAAATTAAAAATAATATTTTTCTTCATTTATCTCTGAAAAAATATTTGGGCTTCTAGCAGCGTGTGGGACTTGTTCTATTAGTCCATCTATACTGACCTCCATCAGGTTGCAAATTAAAAATAATTTTTTTCTGCATCTAGCTCTGAAAAAATATTTGGGCTTCTAGCAGTGTGTGGGACTTGGTCTATTAGTCCATCTATACTGACCTCCATCAGGTTGCAAATTAAACATAATTTTTTTCTGCATCTAGCTCTGAAAAAATATTTGGGCTTCTAGCAGTGTGTGGGACTTGGTCTATTAGTCCATCTATACTGACCTCCATCAGGTTGCAAATTAAAAATAATTTTTTTCTTCATTTATCTCTGAAAAAATATTTGGGCTTCTAGCAGCGTGTGGGACTTGTTCTATTAATCCATCTATACTGACCTCCATCAGGTTGCAAATTAAAAATAATTTTTTTCTGCATGTAGCTCTGAAAAAATATTTGGGCTTCTAGCAGTGTGTGGGACTTGGTCTATTAGTCCATCTATACTGACCTCCATCAGGTTGCAAATTGAATAAAAAAATTTTCTGCATCTAGCTCTGAAAAAATATTTGGGCTTCTAGCAGTGTGTGGGACTTGGTCTATTAGTCCATCTATACTGACCTCCATCAGGTTGCAAATTGAATAAAAAAATTTTCTGCATCTAGCTCTGAAAAAATATTTGGGCTTCTAGCGGTGTGTGGGACTTGGTCTATTAGTCCATCTATACTGACCTCCATCAGGTTGCAAATTAAAAATAATTTTTTTCTGCATCTAGCTCTGAAAAAATATTTGGGCTTCTAGCAGTGTGTGGGACTTGGTCTATTAGTCCATCTATACTGACCTCCATCAGGTTGCAAATTAAAAATATTTTTTTTCTGCATCTAGCTCTGAAAAAATATTTGGGCTTCTAGCAGTGTGTGGGACTTGGTCTATTAGTCCATCTATACTGACCTCCATCAGGTTGCAAATTAAAAATAATTTTTTTCTTCATTTATCTCTGAAAAAATATTTGGGCTTCTAGCAGCGTGTGGGACTTGTTCTATTAGTCCATCTATACTGACCTCCATCAGGTTGCAAATTAAAAATAATTTTTTTCTGCATCTAGCTCTGAAAAAATATTTGGGCTTCTAGCAGTGTGTGGGACTTGGTCTATTAGTCCATCTATACTGACCTCCATCAGGTTGCAAATTAAAAATAATTTTTTTCTGCATCTAGCTCTGAAAAAATATTTGGGCTTCTAGCGGTGTGTGGGACTTGGTCTATTAGTCCATCTATACTGACCTCCATCAGGTTGCAAATTAAAAATAATTTTTTTCTGCATCTAGCTCTGAAAAAATATTTGGGCTTCTAGCAGTGTGTGGGACTTGGTCTATTAGTCCATCTATACTGACCTCCATCAGGTTGCAAATTAAAAATAATTTTTTTCTGCATCTAGCTCTGAAAAAATATTTGGGCTTCTAGCAGTGTGTGGGACTTGGTCTATTAGTCCATCTATACTGACCTCCATCAGGTTGCAAATTAAAAATAATTTTTTTCTTCATTTATCTCTGAAAAAATATTTGGGCTTCTAGCAGCGTGTGGGACTTGTTCTATTAGTCCATCTATACTGACCTCCATCAGGTTGCAAATTAAAAATAATTTTTTTCTGCATCTAGCCCAGCCAATAGTTTTGGCCTAATACCACAGTTTGGCCACTCAGCTCTGCTCGGTTACCATCCATTGTTTTTTTGTGCAAACAACTCCAGAGTTGTGAATTAGTTAACCACCAAAATGAGTGGAAAAAGGCCTGCTGTTGGTGGAAAGGGGAATAGGCGTGTTGGGAAGGGGAAAAAAGGTTGTGTCCGTGGGCTAGGTGCAGAAGAAAGACCATCTTCCAGCCAAACTAAAATGTCTACTTCTTTTAGCGGACAATGTGATAAGATCCCTTTCTTACGGCCACGCCAATCGCTACAAATTCCAGATGAGGCACAAAAACAGCAGGTGCTTCAACGGATATCAAGTGCTCCTTTAAGTGGGCTCTCCTCCACATCAACTTCAACATCACAAATACTCCAGTCCTCAAAGGTGTCACCCAAATCGCACTTGCTTCCTCACAGCTCCCAAATCTCCAGCTGCCCGTCTGAGTATGAGGTAGAACAGATGGTTGAGTCTGCAGAGCTGTTTACTCATACTATAGCCTGGGAATCAGAGGTCGACTCCAGCGCTTCTGTGAATCCAGACGAGGAAATGATCTGCACTGATGCCCAGAATCTTTATGAGTCGGATCCAGGACCAGACGCAGAAGGTTCTGACCATAATGTAGACCCTCATTCCCAAACTGTAACTCCTGTTGGTGGAGACAATGAGGAAGACGATGATAAGACTCAAATACCTGATTGGAGCGACAACTTTAGTTTTTTGTCAGGGCAGGAACAGGTTGGCTCTGAGGACGATGGGTGTGATAACGCACAGGGTGATGATGATGAGGTCGGAGATCCCACTTACTGTCAACCCACAGTCAGCCAAGAGATGAGGTCAGCAGAGGAGGTGGAGGAAGATGCTAGTGACGACAAGGTCAGGTTGCGCCTTCCTGGACAGAGACGTAGTACTGGAAGCACGTCAACAACTGCATCCTCAAACACAACTCTGCCTCTCACCACAAGTCGTGGTGGCTCTTCAGGTCGCATGGGTGCTAAGCCTTGCATAGCCTGGGCATTTTTTCAGATCGATAAAGATGACCCAACTCGTGTTATCTGTAACATTTGTCAGCAAAAGCTAAGTAGAGGCCAAAAAATACATAGTTTGAGTACTTCATGCATGAACCGGCACATGGACATGAAGCATAAGTTGCAGTGGGAAGCTCAGTGTGCTACAATGCGGCCTAGCCGGCCGGGCCAATCACCGTCTGCCATATCTTGTGCATCCGCGGCCTCTTCATCCTCTGTGACTGGGGGGACAGCAGTCACACCTGTTTTGGGGCGCAGACCTGCCACCTCTTTACCCGCAACAGCCAGCGTGATTGGCAGGTCATCATTTTCTTTGGAGGTGGTAACACCAGCTCGTGTTGAGCGCTGTCCGACATCGATAGCACCACCTTTGGATCAAGGCAACCTAACATGTCCGCCTGCATCTTCCTCACAGACCGGCAGTTTGCCGGGGACACCCTTATCAACCCCGTCTAAGCACAATAGCCAGCCCTCGGTCCCTCAGATGTGGACAAGTAAAAGACCATTTCCTCCTAGCCATGAGAAAGCTAAGAGGTTGAATTTCACCATCTGCAAGCTCTTGGCTACAGAAATGCTGCCTTTCCGCCTGGTGGACACAGAGGATTTTCGAGACCTTATGTCCGTCGCAGTGCCCCAGTACCAGATGCCCAGTCGGCACTACTTCTCAAAGAAAGGTGTGCCTGCGCTCCACCAGCATGTCGCACACAACATCACCGCTTCTTTGAGAAACTCTGTGTGTGACAGGGTGCATTTCACCACAGACACTTGGACGAGTAGGCATGGACAGGGGCGTTACATGTCGCTGACTGGGCACTGGGTAACTATGGTGACAGCAGGACAAGGGGCTGCTGTCCAAGTCTTGCCGTCCCCACGAGTTGTGCGTCAATCCTCTTTATGTCAAAGTTCCTCCACTGCTTCTGCCTCCTCAACCTCCTCTCGGTCTTCCACCTGCACACAAAGCCTGTCTGGTCATGCCACAAGCTTTCTAACTGCGCAGAAGGGATCCTGCACACCTCCTTACTATGCTGGCAGTAGGGCTCAACGTCATCAGGCGGTTTTTACATTGAAATGTCTGGGAAATGTGAGTCACACAGCTGAGGAGTTGTGGTCAGCTCTGGAGAACCAATTTCATGAATGGTTGTCTCCACTGGACCTGAAACCAGGGAAGGCCGTGTGCGACAATGCTGCAAACCTGGGTGCGGCCCTTCGCCGGGGCAATGTCACACACGTGCCTTGTATGGCTCACGTGTTGAACCTGGTTGTCCAGCAATTTTTAGCCCACTATCCCAGACTAGATGGCCTTCTGTAGAGGGCACGGTCGCTGTGTGCTCACTTCCGCCGTTCGCATCCCGCAGCTCAGCGACTTACATCTCTACAGAAGTCGTTGGGCCTGCCACTTCACCGGCTAAAATGCGATGTGCCTACCCGGTGGAATTCAACTCTGCACATGTTGCAGCGACTGTGGCAGCACCGACAAGCCCTGGTGCAATACGTTCTGACGTATAGCCTGGGCCAACGAGATTCAGAGGTGGGGCAAATCACGCTGGAGGAGTGGTCTCAGATCAGGAACCTATGCACCCTTCTGCACAGTTTTGAAATGGCGACGAAGATGTTTAGTGCTGACGATGCCATTATCAGCATGACTATTCCGGTGATTTACATGCTGGAGCACATGTTAAACAGAATTCGGAGTCAGGTGGTGGCACAAGAGGAGGTGGAGGAAGTAGAGGAGGAGGAGTTGTATGCGGAAGGGCTAACATCTGCAAGGTCCAGACGGTCGGCAGCACCAAGGCGGCAGGCATGTGAGGGTGGGGGAGATGGTTTTACCAGGGCGCATGGTAGCAGCCAAACTAGTGAGGAAGGTGCAGGAGCCCAGGAAGAAGTGGAGGACGAACTGATGGAAGACTCATCAGATGAGTGAGACCTTGATCACATTTCTGTTGTGTGAGGTTGGGGGGAGAGGACAGAGGAAGGAAGCATGATTGTTACCTCGCCACCAACACAACAGGGACTTGGTGCTCCTGGATGCGCAACACTCATGAGTGCCTTCTTGCTGCACTACCTGCAACATGACCCTCGAATTGTGAGAATTAGAAATAATCCTGACTACTGGGTTGCCACACTGTTAGATCCCCGGTACAAAAGTAAATTTGCAGAAATTATTCCTGCCATAGAAAGGGATGCACGCATGCAGGAGTATCAGAAGAGACTGTTGCAGAATCTTACATGTGCTTTTCCACAAAATACCAGTGGTGCACGTAGTGAATCTCACAGTTCCAACTTGCCAACCGTGGGACCGTCAAGTGTTCAGCACTCAAACCGTAACAGAACCACAGTATCTGCTGGTAACATCAATTTTGCGGAATCATTTCACCACTTTTTTAGCCCATCCTTTGCAAGGCCACAGGAGACAAGAAGTCTGACACATAGTCAACGCCTAGAGACGATGGTACAGGAGTATCTCCAAGTAAACATTGAAGCCACGACTGTGTCACTGGACCCTTGCTCTTTTTGGGCTTCCAATCTGGATAAATGGCCGGAGCTAGCCACTTACGCCTTTTAGATCTTGTCATGCCCCGCAGCCAGCGTTCTGTCTGAACGTGTGTTCAGCGCTGCTGGTGGTGTGCTGACAGATAAGCGCACGCGGCTCTCCACTGATAATGTAGACAGACTCACGTTCATAAAGATGAACAAATCATGGATCCGAAACGACTTTTCTACCCCTTTGTCATCCTGGGGAGAGTAAAAGCTTGATGATTGGTTAAAATCACCCTACCAACCGTTTTAAGCTTTCAAATTACTAATCATGTTTATCTGTATCTTGACTGGAAAATAATTTGGGCTTTGTAGCAGTGTGCAGCACTGATCCTATTAGGCCATCTATAATAAGCTTCACCAGATTTAAAATTAAAAATAATTTTTAGCTGCATCTAGCCCGGAAAATAATTTTGGGGCTCCGAGATGCGCAAGACACATAAGTGCCTTCTTGCTGCACTACCTGCAGCATGACCCTCATATTGTCAGAATTCGAAGTAATCATGACTACGGGGTTGCCACACTCTTAGATCCCCCAAACTTTTCGATCAACCTTTTCATTTTAATAAAGACCAAAAAAATGGTCATTTTTGAAATTATAAGCATTAGCAGGTTGTTAGAAACTGAAATCAAACAGTTTTCAACTCAAAACTTTATTCTAGGTGATGTTACATTTTCACATAGGACCCCTTGTTCGAAAGGAGCTTCTGAACTCTCTCGTCCATTGAATTTGTCAGGTTTTGGATGGTTTCTGCTTCAATTGTTTTGCATGAGGACAGAATACCCTCCCAGAGCTGTTGCTTAGATGTGAACTGCCTCCCGCCATCATAGACACTCCTTTTAATGATGCTCCAAAGGTTCTGAATGGAGTAGAGGTCAGGGGAGCATGGGGGTCACACCATAAGTTTGTCCCCTTTTATGCCCATATCAGCCAGAGATGCAGATGTTTTATGTGCAGCATGAGATGGTGCATTATCATGCAGAAAAATGATCTTGCTGTGAAATACACGGTTCTTCTTCTTGAACCATGGCAGGAAGTGCTGTTTGAGAAAATCCACATACATTATGGAGTTCATCTTTAGCGCCTTCAGGGATCCTAAAGGGGCCGACAATCTCTCTCCCCATGATTCCAGCCCAAAACATTACTCCACCTCCTCCTTGTTGGCGCTGTAGCCGTGTTTGCGTGGGGTGTCCATCAACCAGCCATCCTCCACTCCATTCATCTGGACCATCGAGCGCTGCACGGCACTCATCCGTGAACAAAACAGTTTTGAAATCAGTCTTCATGTAATGTTTGGCCCACTGGAGCCGTTTCTGCTTGTGTGAAGTGGATAGAGGAGGTCGACAGGATGGCATATGCACAGCTGCAAACCTCTGAAGGACCCTGCATCTTGTTGTTCGGGGGACGTTGGAGGCACAAGCAGCTTCAAAAACTTGTCTGCTGCTATGACAAGGCTTTTTTGCCGCTGCTGTTTCAACCTGACGTAATTGCCTGTAGGAAAGAGTCCTCAATTTGCCCTTATCAGCACGCACACGTGTGTACTGTGAATCAGCTACATACTTCTTGATTGCCAAGACACTTCATCCTGATCATCGCACAATGTTGATTGTAGTCATGCCTTGATCTAAACACTCCACAATTTGTTGCTTCTCAGCAGCCGACACATCCTTTTTCTTTCCCATTTTGGCAGAAAATGTAGGCTGCTTAATAATGTGAGAGAGCCTTCTTAAGTAGTCTTGCCTTTCATTGGACACACCTGCCAAACTAATTAGCACAGGTGTCTGCAATTGCTTACAGTGATATAAAGAGCCCTGACACACATCACCATCAATGAGTTTAACTGACAAACAAACAAATTCTTCCCTTATCACTCCTAAACACTTTTTGCATAATAATTTGGAACGCGGTGTACATGTGCTTTTCCACAAAACACCAGTGGTTCACGTAGTGAATCTTACAGTTCTAACTTGCCAACCGTGGTCTGTATGGAATTGTTCAATAAAGGGCCCAAAATTAAGATAACATAGATGGGAGAGGTCTCTATGAATAGGAATTCCTAAGTATTTGATGCCCTGTGAGGGCCAGGCAAAGGGAAAGTTGGACTGGATGGAATCCTATATGCATTTAGGGAGGGAGACATCGAGGGCCTCAGACTTCGCTGCATTGATTTTAAAATTTTACCATGTAACAAAGTGATCTATTTCAGCCATAACAGCAGGGATGGATATATGTGATTGAGTGATATATACTAGGACATCATCAGCAAATAGAGAGCACTTGTACTCGGTGCCTCCCACCTCAATCCACCTAATATTGGGGTTATGGCGAATTGATGAGAGCAGGTGCTCCGTCACTAGGTGTTATGTTCTGCTACCAAAGCTAAGGAAAGAGAGGAGATCTGTCCCTACTATAAGACTCAGCTGAATCCCTACGATGTAACAGGGAACCTGATCCTGCGATCAGACCTGCTAAAGTCCTAATCTAGTCTGTACGGAGACCTATAGATGTGAGGAGGGAATCCCTACAAGTACTAAGGACTGGGAGGAATATGGGACACCTCCTAACAGAAATAGTAGCTTACAGACGAACAAACAAAATAGATAGAACATAGAGGTCCGTAGACCAAGCAAACTAACAGAGTTAGATACAGAGCACAGGCTAGCTAGAAAGTAGATATACAATGAAGTCCAGCAAAGCCAGAAGGGCGGAGCAGGATTAAATAGGCCAACAAGGTCATGTGACCAGCAAAGGAAAAAAAACCTAACAGCAAGGTTCTAACAGTACCCCCCCTTCTAAGAGGATCCTCCGGATCCCCTAGGACCAGGCTTATCAGGAAATCTCCTGTGAAACGCTCTGATAAGTCTGGACGCGGAAACATCATCTGACCTCACCCAAGAGTTATCCTCGGGTCCGAAACCTTTCCAGGCCACAAGATACTGCAAACTACCTCTATACCGTCTAGAGTCAAGGATGCGAGAAATTTCATATTCCCCGTCCTCCACCACCGGAGGAACAGAGGCAGAGGCGTCACCATCCGACACAACAGCTTTTTTTAACAGAGAGACATGAAAGACCGGATTAATTCTCCAGGAGGTAGGAACCTCCAACCTAACAGCAGATTGGTTGACAACCTGAAGCACCTTAAAGGGCCCTACAAACTTGGGACCCAATTTCTTAGAAGGAATCCTCAACCGCAGATTCCTAGAGGACAACCAAACCATGTCACCAACAGCGAACAAAACCTCCTGTCGTTTCCCATCAAAGTAGTCTTTAGATTTTCTGTTGGCCTCCTGAAGATTACCACGCACATCCGTCCAAACTCTTTCCAAATCACCGGAAAAATTCTCCTCCTCAGGCACGGCAGATCCCAACTTGGAGAACGACCCAAACGACGGATGTCTCCCAGAACAACAAAAAAAAGGCGAACAACCAGCAGAAGAAGATGTATGATTGTTCAGAGCAAATTCGGCAAGTGGCAGAAACTCAGACCACCCCTCTTGATTGTCTGCCACAAAACAACGCAAGAACTGCTCAACATCCTGGTTTTTCCTTTCTGTCTGGCCATTAGATTCAGGATGATATCCGGACGAAAACGACAAATGAATTCCCAACCTGTCACAAAAGGCACGCCAAAAACGAGCCACGAACTGAGGACCCCTATCAGAAACAATGTCAGTAGGAACGCCATGAAGTCTGACAATTTCCTTGACAAAGGCCTTAGCGAGAGTTTTAGCGCAGGGCAGTTTGACGAAGGGAACCAAGTGACACATCTTGCTAAAACGGTCCACGACCACCCAGATGACAGTAAAACCCTCAGAGGAGGGAAGGTCAGTTATAAAGTCCATAGCCAAATGTGTCCAAGGAGCACTGGGGACCTCCAAAGGACAAAGCAACCCCGCAGCAGGAGTATGTGAGGACTTAGATCTAGCACATATAGTACATTGGCGCACCCACTTAATGACTTCCTTCTGCCATCCAGGCCACCAAAAACTGCGACCCACCAGTCTCTTGGTCTCAGAGATTCCGGGATGACCTGCCAACCGAGATTCGTGACACTCAACAAACAAATCTCTCCTAAAGGTCCCAGGCACAAACAACCTCCCATGAGGAGTGTTAGATGGGGCATTCTCCTGTGCTTTAAGAATCTCATCTTCCAAAACGGAGTCTAAAGCAGCTATCACAACACCTTCTTGTAAAATGTTTTCCTCTTTCTCAGCACCGACTATGGGAGAAAAACTGCGAGACAAGGCATCCGCCTTAACATTCTTAGTACCAGGGATGTAAGTAACGGAGAAATTAAACCGCGAGAAAAACAGTGCCCACCTAGCCTGACGGGCATTCAGGCGCTTGGCAGCATCAAGATATATCAGATTTTTATGATCCGTAAGAACCTGAACGGGAAATTCCGCACCTTCCAAGAAGTGGCGCCAGTGTTCAAATGCGAGTTTAATAGCCAATAATTCCCGATTACCAATATCGTAATTCAGTTCAGTCTCCGAAAATTTTTTTGAAAAAAAGGCACAGGGATGTAATCCATCCCCGTTATCCTGAGACAATACTGCGCTAACCCCCACAGAGGAAGCATCAACCTCAACCAAAAACGGCCTAGTAACATCAGGCTGCATAAGGATGGGAGCAGAGGTGAACCTCTCCTTGAGATACACAAAAGCTTCAATGGCCTCAGAAGACCACTGAACCGCATCAGCACCTTTCCTGGTGAGATCAGTCAGAGGTTTGACAATACTAGAAAAATTTTTTATGAATTTTCTGTAGTAATTGGCGAAACCCAAAAACCTCTGTATCGATTTCAAACCAATAGGCCTAGGCCATTCCTGCACAGCCTGAACCTTAACCGGATCCATCTCAAAACCTTTGCTGGAGATAATGTAGCCCAAAAAACTAATTCTCTGTACAGCGAACTCACATTTCTCCAGCTTAGCAAAAAGTGAATTGTCTATTAATAACTGTAATACCTCACGCACGCTCCGCCAATGAGACTCCAGATCAGGCGAATAAATCAAAATGTCATCCAAATACACAACCACATTTTTACCGATCAAAGGTCTAAGGATGTCATTAATCAGATTCTGAAAAAATGCAGGAGCATTAGTAAGACCAAAAGGCATAACCAGATTCTCAAAATGACCCACAGGAGTGTTAAAAGCAGTCTTCCATTCATCACCCTCCTTCATGCGCAACAGATTGTATGCCCCCTTAAGGTCAATTTTAGAGAACCACTTGGCCCCCAATAACTGGTTAAACAGATCAGGAATCAATGGCAGTGGGTAAGGATTGCGTACCGTAATTTTGTTAATCTCACGAAAATCCAGACAAGGACGTAAACCGCCGTCCTTTTTTTTTACAAAAAAAAATCCAACCGCCACAGGAGACTTAGAGGGCCTAATGTGACCGGCGGCCAAACTTGTCTGTATGTATTCCTCCAAAGCCTTCCTCTCAGGAATGGTAAGGTTAAATAAACGACTTTTAGGAAGAGTCGCTCCAGGGACAAATTCAATAGAACAATCATAGTCTCTATGGGGAGGCAAAACCTGCGATTCCTTCTCAGAAAAAACTCTCCAAAAATCCTGAATAGGAACAGGCAATTCTCCCCTATCCAAAGCTGCAATACGCCCGTTACAACACTTGTCATAACATTTATGGCTCCAGGATTTAATTTCACTGGTAGACCAATCCAGTACAGGATTGTGAAATTTTAACCAGGGCAAACCCAATATTACTGGAGAAGGCAAGTTATTCAACACTACCAAATCCAATTTCTCATGGTGAACACCATTAATAGTGAGAGGAAATTCACTGACCTTGAGAGTAATATTCTTCAAAGGGGAGCCATCCACAGAAACCACAGCAATGGGGGATGATAAAGGTTCAGGTTTTAAATTGAGTTTTTCCACGAATCCCCCATCAATTACATTCAGTGTAGACCCGCAATCAACAAACACCCGAAATTCCATTAATTTTTCCTGAGCAAACGTGGAAGCAGCTAAAAATATACCCTTGGAATTTAAACAGGCAATACGGGCGTGACTGACCATTTTTTTTTCTTTCTTCATACGAAGCTCACAGCCTTTAATCAAATGACCAGATTTTCCGCAATAGAAACACAAGCCTTCTGAAAAACGACGGTCTTTTTCTTGAGAGCGAGGTGCCACCGATCCAATCTCCATCGGTTCACCACTGTTAGTACACACATTATCATAACCAGAAACTGACATAGCAGAGGATTTGCTCTCATTAACCCTAGCACGCAGTCTTCTATCCACCCGTATAGCTAATTGCATAGCCTGTTGCAAATCCTCAGGTGTAGGATAAGCAATTAGCAGGTCTTTAACCCTTTCACTGAGCCCAGCAAGAAATAGACTTTTCAGAGCAGAATCGTTCCACCCTGTTTGAGTGGACCAACGACGAAAATGAGTACAATATTTTTCGACATTACCTGATCCTTGTTTTAAACGTCTCAACTCAGTCTCAGCTGATGCCACACGGTCAGGATCATCATATAATAGTCCTAAAGCAGAAAAAAAACTATCCACTGATCTGAAGCATGTATCACTAGGTTGCAAAGAAAAGGCCCACTCCTGAGGCTCTTTGCGCAAAAGTGACATTATGAACCCTACGCGCTGGGATTCATCCCCAGAGGACTTGGGTCTCAAACGAAAATACAATAAGCAAGCATTTTTAAATGAAAAAAATTCTCGATGTTCACCAAAAAATAAATCCGGCAAACATACCTTAGGCTCCAAGAAATATGCTCCAGGACAGTTACTCACGTGCTGACGGAGCTCGGCCACTTCCAGAGAGAGTCCCTGCAGGTGTTTAGCCAAATCCTGAACCGACACCATGATGGAACAGAAAAATCTTTCCTTAGAGAATTTGCAGGCTGGACTTACTGTTATGTTCTGCTACCAAAGCTAAGGAAAGAGAGGAGATCTGTCCCTACTATAAGACTCAGCTGAATCCCTACGATGTAACAGGGAACCTGATCCTGCGATCAGACCTGCTAAAGTCCTAATCTAGTCTGTACGGAGACCTATAGATGTGAGGAGGGAATCCCTACAAGTACTAAGGACTGGGAGGAATATGGGACACCTCCTAACAGAAATAGTAGCAGACAGACGAACAAACAAAATAGATAGAACATAGAGGTCCGTAGACCAAGCAAACTAACAGAGTTAGATACAGAGCACAGGCTAGCTAGAAAGTAGATATACAATGAAGTCCAGCAAAGCCAGAAGGGCGGAGCAGGATTAAATAGGCCAACAAGGTCAAGTGACCAGCAAAGGAAAAAAAACCTAACAGCAAGGTTCTAACACTAGGATGTATAAGAGAGGGGACAGAGGACATCCCTGCCTTGTCCCATTGGTGATTGTGAAAGGTGATGAAAATGTTCTGACGCACCCCCTGGGCCTTGGGACACCCGGAGCCGGACACTTTTTGGTGGATGCTGGTGGTTGTTGTCTTCGTGGCGGCGATCCGGTTCCGTGGCTCAGGGCGGTCAAACCAGTGGCGGAACTATTTATGTGGTTTTGATGTTTAAATGTCCGACTACGCCACCCGTGGATTGCGGTCAGAGTGAACCGCCGCTACAGGGCAGACCACTAAGGCTGGTGTTGTGGGTGCAGCAGAGCGTAGCATAACTCCCCACGGGAGGAGTATAGCCTCAGGGCAGTGTATGCGGAGGATGGGGGTGATGGTGCAGGGCAGCAGCAGTAACGACACGGAGTCAGTGATGCAGTTCACGGCCTTTACTCACAGTTCTTATTATCCAGACCACGTCTGCAGGTAACGGCTGCCCACGTCGTACTGTGCTCACCAGGTGAGGGGCTCAGACAACTCCCAGATAACTTTGGAGCGCTTCACAGGACCCCCTTTGTGTGTCCTTTGTCTGGCCTTTCTTACCAACACTTCTGTCCGGCTGCCTCGGGCCTCCTCTTGGTAAACTTGGCGCCAGTTTCCCTGACCCTATGTGGTGCCTTCCTAGCGGGTGGAGCAAGGGGCTGCGCCACATAAAATGTCAGAGCCTCCGGTTTCTAGCTGAGGGTCGTTTCCTGCCTCCACTAGTTCGGGGACCGGTCTCCCCCTTTGGCCTGACCCCTCCACGCAGGTGGATTCGGGCGTGCGGTGGCGACTCGCCCGTCCGCACCCCTGGGATCCCTTCATTCCTCGTTCCTGGAGCCTTCTCCGCTCCTCTTCCTTCCTTCTCCCTCTTGCAGGCCTGGGCCTCTGTTACTAGGCCCGCCTCCGGAGCAGAGCTCATGCAGAGCCCCTGCTCCCTGCCACTTCTGCTCAGACTTCTCTGCACTGAACTAAGATGGTGCCCACCTTTTATACTCCCTTCTCAATGCACCCAGGAACTGCTTCCTCCCTGCTCCTGCACTGCAGGGTTCCCCTTCCTCAGTGTTCCCTCCCCCCACTCCAGCCAGGGACAGGGACTGTCGTGCCCATCTCAGGGGCATATTGGTCGCCCTGCCCCACGGCAATGTGGTGTAATGCATGCAGGTGTCGGGTCCTGATCCACACTCCATCCTTATCTGAGAGTGAGATATCACACTTCTGGGTGAGGTGCAATACGTCTGTAGCAACCGAGCCCTCGGTGCTACAGTTCCATTTATCTTCAGCCTAGGTGACGTATTGTGATACAGGGCCGTGATTTTGGCTATAAAAGGGTCCCCTAGACCCCTACCCCAAGCTTTTTAAGAGAATCATATATGGCGTGCCAGGAGACTCTATGGAATGCTTTCTCAGCATCCATCGAGAGTATCTACTTACAAATTTTTAACTGCATCTAGCCCAGGAAATACTTTGTGCCTAGTAGCAGTGTCTGCTAGTCAGCGGATTATCCCGGCTGTTAAGCAAGCTACACCACCTGTAGTTTGGACACTTCATTTTTTCAAAGGAAATGCTTCGGGACCACGGGATACTTAGTGAAGAGCATCAGGAGGCACCCCAAGGCATAGTGGCTGGGACTGGCAGTAGGATGCCTTGCGGTGGACAGCCGAGCTCGATCCTTATAAAAGCTTTTTAACTGCAGCAGCTTTAGTGGACGCTACTGGAGCTGGAATTACGCGGCTGCTGGCATGAGACTTGCCCTCCAATAGATCCTTGTAAATGGATTTAAAGTGTATTCATTCAAATTAGAGGGACAATTTAAATTAAAAAGCTTAGAGCTGCCTCCACCACAGGGGGGCTCTCTCGACCCACCAGCGGACAGGCACCAGTATTGGGAGAGGGGGGCTGGCCGTCAGGGTTCACCGCGGCTCTGGCACAAACCCGGCGACACGGAGGTGGCACGGGCAGGAGCGGACTGGCCGTCTCGGCTTCTCACTTTTTGGATTTTAGAAGGGCATGACATGCCTATATCTGTGTCTCCCCCTCCTTTTACTCCTCCACCTCTTTTCTTTTCGCATGACTATATGTACTTGTCACTTTTCCATGTGTTAGTTGTGTCTTCTGAGCAGTTTGTCAGCTTTTGGACACCTTTGAAGGTGTTTTCTATGTGTTTCTATGAGTTTTTGTTTGCCTGCCATTGTTTTTAACGGTGTTCGAAGGTGTTCGACGAACAGTTCGACGAACAGTTCGGCGAACACACGGGTGTTCGACGAACCGAACCGAACTCGAACACTACGGGGGTGGCTCAACACTAATACTGACCTCCATCAGGTTGCAAACTGAATATAATTTTTTTCTGCATCTAGCTCTGAAAAAATATTTGGCCTTCTAGCAGTGTGTGGGACTTTCTCTATTAGTCCATCTATACTGACCTCCATCAGGTTGCAATTTAAAAAAGATTTTTATCTGCATCTAGCTCTGAAAAAATATTTGGCCTTCTAGCAGTGTGTGGGACTTTCTCTATTAGTCCATCTATACTGACCTCCATCAGGTTGCAAACTGAATATAATTTTTTTCTGCATCTAGCTCTGAAAAAATATTTGGCCTTCTAGCAGTGTGTGGGACTTTCTCTAATGGTCCATCTATACTGACCTCCATCAGGTTGCAAATTCAAAATAATTTTTTGTCTGCATCAAGCTCTGAAAAAATATTTGGCCTTCTAGCAGTGTGTGGGACTTTCTCTATTAGTCCATCTATACTAACCTCCATCAGGCTGCAAATTAAAAATAATTTTTATCTGCATCTACCTCTGAAAAAATATTTGGAATTCTAGCTGTGTGTGGGACTTGTTCTATTAGTCCATCTATACTGACCTCCATCAGGTTGCAAACTGAATATAATTTTTTTCTGCATCTAGCTCTGAAAAAATATTTGGCCTTCTAGCAGTGTGTGGGACTTTCTCTATTAGTCCATCTATACTGAACTCCATCAGGTTGCAAAATAAAAATAATTTATATCTGCATCTAGCTCTGAAAAAATATTTGGCCTTCTAGCAGTGTGTGGGACTTTCTCTATTAGTCCATCTATACTGACCTCCATCAGGTTGCAAACTGAATATATTTTTTTTCTGCATCTACCTCTGAAAAAATATTGGGCTTCTAGCTGTGTGTGGGACTTGTTCTATTAGTCCATCTATACAGACCTCCATCAGGTTGCAAATTAAAAATAATTTATATCTGCATCTAGCTCTGAAAAAATATTTGGCCTTCTAGCAGTGTATGGGACTTTCTCTATTAGTCCATCTATACTGACCTCCATCAGGTTGCAAATTAGAAATAATTTTTTGTCTGCTTCTACCTCTGAAAAAATATTGGGCTTCTAGCTGTTTGTGGGACTTGTTCTATTAGTCCATCTATACAGACCTCCATCAGGTTGCAAACTGAATATAATTTTTTTCTGCATCTACCTCTGAAAAAATATTTGGGCTTCTAGCTGTGTGTGGGACTTGTTCTATTAATCCATATATACAGACCTCCATCAGGTTGCATACTGAATATAATTTTTTTCTGCATCTACCTCTGAAAAAATATTTGGGCTTCTAGCTGTGTGTGGGACGTGTTCTATTAGTCCATCTATACTGACCTCCATCAGGTTGCAAACTGAATATAATTTTTTTCTGCATCTAGCTCTGAAAAAATATTTGGCCTTCTAGCAGTGTGTGGGACTTTCTCTATTAGTCCTTCTATACTGACCTCCATCAGGTTGCAAATTAAAAATATTTTTTTGCCTGCATCTAGCTCTGAAAAAATATTTGGCCTTCTAGCAGTGTGTGGGACTTTCTCTATTAGGCCATCTATACTGACCTCCATCAGGTTGCAAATTCAAAATAATTGTTTGTCTGTATCTAGCTCTGAAAAAATATTTGGCCTTCTAGCAGTGTGTGGGACTTTCTCTATTAGTCCATCTATACTGACGTCCATTAGGCTGCAAATTAAAAATAATTTTTATCTACATCTACCTCTGAAAAAATATTTGGCCTTCTAGCTGTGTGTGGGACTTGTTCTATTAGTCCATCTATACTGACCTCCATCAGGTTGCAAACTGAATATAATTTTTTTCTGCATCTAGCTCTGAAAAAATATTTGGCCTCCTAGCAGTGTGTGGGACTTTCTCTATTAGTCCATCTATACTGACCTCCATCAGGTTGCAAATTAAAAATAATTTTTTGTCTGCATCTAGCTCTGAAAAAATATTTGGCCTTCTAGCAGTGTGTGGGACTTTCTCTATTAGTCCATCTATACTGACCTCCATCAGGTTGCAAACTGAATATATTTTTTTTCTGCATCTACCTCTGAAAAAATATTGGGCTTCTAGCCGTGTGTGGGACTTGTTCTATTAATCCATCTATACTGACCTCCATCAGGTTGCAAACTGAATATAATTTTTTTCTGCATCTACCTCTGAAAAAATATTTGGGCTTCTAGCTGTGTGTGGGACTTGTTCTATTAATCCATCTATACAGACCTCCATCAGGTTGCAAACTGAATATAATTTTTTTCTGCATCCACCTCTGAAAAAATATTTGGGCTTCTAGCTGTGTGTGGGACTTGTTCTATTAGTCCATCCATACTGACCTCCATCAGGTTGCAAATTGAATATAATTTTTTTCTGCATCTAACCCAGCCAATAGTTTTGGCCTAATACCACAATTTTGCCACTCAGCTCTGCTCGGTTCCCATCGATTGTTTTTTTGTGCAAACAACTCCAGAGTTGTGAATTAGATAACCACCAACATGAGTTGGAAAAAGGCCTGCTGCTGGTGAAAAGGGGAATAGGCGTGTTGGGAAGGGGAAAAAAGGTTGTGTCCGTGGGGTAGGTGTTAAAGCAACAGTAACATCTGCAGAAGAAAGACCATCTTCCAGCCAAACTAAAATGTCTACTTCTTTTAGCGGACAATGTGATAAGATCCCTTTCTTACGGCCACACCAATCGCTACAAATTCCAGATGAGGCACAAAAACAGCAGGTGCTTCAACGGATATCAAGTGCTCCTTTAAGTGGGCTCTCCTCCACATCAACTTCAACATCACAAATACTCCAGTCCTCAAAGGTGTCACCCCAATCGCACTTGCTTCCACACAGCTCCCAAATCTCCAGCTGCCCGTCTGAATATGAGGTAGAACAGATGGTTGAGTCTGCAGAGCTGTTTACTCATACTATAGCCTGGGAATCAGAGGTCGACTCCAGCGCTTCTGTGAATCCAGACGAGGAAATGATCTGCACTGATGCCCAGAATCTTTATGAGTCGGATCCAGGACCAGACGCAGAAGGTTCTGACCATAATGTAGACCCTCATTCCCAAACTGTAACTCCTGTTGGTGGAGACAATGAGGAAGACGATGATGAGACTCAAATACCTGATTGGAGCGACAACTTTAGTTTTTTGTCAGGGCAGGAACAGGTTGGCTCTGAGGACGACGGGTGTGATAACGCACAGGGTGATGATGATGAGGTTGGAGATCCCACTTACTGTCAACCCACAGTCAGCCAAGAGATGAGGTCAGCAGAGGAGGTGGAGGAAGATGCTAGTGACGACGAGGTCAGGTTGCGCCTTCCTGGACAGAGACGTAGTACTGGAAGCACATCAACAACTGCATCCTCAAACACAACTCTGCCTCTCACCACAAGTCGTGGTGGCTCTTCAGGTCGCATGGGTGCTAAGCCTTGCATAGCCTGGGCATTTCTTCAGATCGATAAAGATGACCCAACTCGTGTTATCTGTAACATTTGTCAGCAAAAGCTAAGTAGAGGCCAAAAAATACACAGTTTGAGTACTTCATGCATGAACCGGCACATGGACATGAAGCATAAGTTGCAGTGGGAAGCTCAGTGTGCTACAATGCGGCCTAGCCGGCCGGGCCAACCACCGTCTGCCATATCTTGTGCATCCGTGGCATTTTCATCCTCTGTGACTGGGGGGACAGCAGTCACACCTGTTTTGGGGCGCAGACCTGCCACCTTTTTACCCGCAACAGCCAGCGTGATTGGCAGGTCATCATTTTCTTTGGAGGTGGTAACACCAGCTGGTGTTGAGCGCTGTCCGACATCGATAGCACCACTTTTGGATCAAGGCAACCTAACATGTCCGCCTGCATCTTCCTCACAGACCGGCAGTTTGCCGGGGACACCCTTATCAACCCCGTCTAAGCACAATAGCCAGCCCTCGGTCCCTCAGATGTGGACAAGTAAAAGACCATTTCCTCCTAGCCATGAGAAAGCTAAGAGGTTGAATTTCACCATCTGCAAGCTCTTGGCTACAGAAATGCTGCCTTTCCGCCTGGTGGACACAGAGGATTTTCGAGACCTTATGTCCGTCGCAGTGCCCCAGTACAAGATGCCCAGTCGGCACTACTTCTCAAAGAAAGGTGTGCCTGCGCTCCACCAGCATGTCGCACACAACATCACCGCTTCTTTGAGAAACTCTGTGTGTGACAGGGTGCATTTCACCACAGACACTTGGACGAGTAGGCATGGACAGGGGCGTTACATGTCGCTGACTGGGCACTGGGTAACTATGGTGACAGCAGGACAAGGGGCTGCTGTCCAAGTCTTGCCGTCCCCACGAGTTGTGCGTCAATCCTCTTTATGTCAAAGTTCCTCCACTGCTTCTGCCTCCTCAACCTCCTCTCGGTCTTCCACCTGCACCCAAAGCCTGTCTGGTCATGCCACAAGTTTTATAACTGCGCAGAAGGGATCCTGCACACCTCCTTACTATGCTGGCAGTAGGGCTCAACGTCATCAGGCGTTTTTTACTTTGAAATGTCTGGGAAATGTGAGTCACACAGCTGAGGAGTTGTGGTCAGCTCTGGAGAACCAATTTCATGAATGGTTGTCTCCACTGGACCTGAAACCAGGGAAGGCTGTGTGCGACAATGCTGCAAACCTGGGTGCGGCCCTTCGCCGGGGCATTGTCATACACATGCCTTGTATGGCTCACGTGTTGAACCTGGTTGTCCAGCAATTTTTAGCCCACTATCCCAGACTAGGTGGCCTTCTGCAGAGGGCACGGTCGCTGTGTGCTCACTTCAGCCGTTCGCATCCCGCAGCTCAGCGACTCACATCTCTACAGAAGTCGTTGGGCCTGCCACTTCACCGGCTAAAATGCGATGTGCCTACCCGGTGGAATTCAACTCTGCAGATGTTGCAGCGACTGTGGCAGCACCGACAAGCCCTGGTGCAATACGTTCTGACGTATTGCCTGGGCCAACGAGATCCAGAGGTGGGGCAATTCACGCTGGAGGAGTGGTCTCAGATCAGGGACCTATGCACCCTTCTGCACAGTTTTGAAATGGCGACGAAGATGTTTAGTGCTGACGATGCCATTATCAGCATGACTATTCCGGTGATTTACATGCTGGAGCACATGTTAAACAGAATTCGGAGTCAGGTGGTGGCACAAGAGGAGGTGGAGGAAGTAGAGGAGGAGGAGTTGTATGCGGAAGGGCTAACATCTGCAAGGTCCAGACGGTCGGCAGCACCAAGGCGGCAGGCATGTGAGGGTGGGGGAGATGGTTTTACCATGGCGCATGGTAGCAGCCAAACTAGTGAGGAAGGTGCAGGAGCCCAGGAAGAAGTGGAGGACGAACTGATGGAAGACTCATCAGAAGAGGGAGACCTTGATCACATTTCTGTTGTGCGAGGCTAGGGGGAGAGGACAGAGGAAGGAAGCATGATTGTTACCTCGCCACCAACACAACAGGGACTTGGTGCTCCTGGATGCGCAACACACATGAGTGCCTTCTTGCTGCACTACCTGCAACATGACCCTCAAATTGTGAGAATTAGAAATAATCCTGACTAATGGGTTGCCACACTGTTAGATCCCCGGTACAAAAGTAAATTTGCAGAAATTATTCCTGCCATAGAAAGGGATGCACGCATGCAGGAGTATCAGCAGAGACTGTTGCAGAATCTTTCATGTGCTTTTCCACAAAACACCAGTGGTGCACGTAGTGAATCTCACAGTTCCAACTTGCCAACAGTGGGACCGTCAAGTGTTCAGGACTCAAACCGTAATAGAACCACAGTATCTGCTGGTAACATCAATTTTGCGGAATCATTTCACCACTTTTTTAGCCCATCCTTTGCAAGGCCACAGGAGACAAGAAGTCTGACACATAGTCAATGCCTAGAGACGATGGGGCAGGAGTATCTCCAAGTAAACATTGAAGCCATGACTGTGTCACTGGACCCTTGCTCTTTTTGGGCTTCCAATCTGGATAAATGGCCGGAGCTAGCCAATTACGCCTTGGAGATCTTGTCATGCCCCGCAGCCAGCGTTCTGTCTGAACGTGTGTTTAGCGCTGCTGGTGGTGTGCTGACAGATAAGCGCACGCGGCTCTCCACTGATAATGTAGACAGTCTCACGTTCATAAAGATGAACAAATCATGGATCCGAAATGACTTTTCTACCCCTGTGTCATCCTGGGGAGAGTAAAAGCTTGATGATTGGTTAAAATCACCCTACCAACCGTTTTAAGCTTTCAAATTACTAATCATGTTTATCTGTATCTTGGCTGGAAAATAATTTGGGCTTTGTAGCAGTGTGCAGCACTGATTCTTTTAGGCCATCTATAATAAGCTCCACCAGATTTAAAATTACTAATCATGTTTATCTGTATCTTGACTGGAAAAAAATTTGGGCTTTGCAGCAGTGTGCAGCACTGATCCTATTAGGCCATCTATACTAAGCTCCACCAGATTTAAAATTAATAATAATTTTTAGCTGCATCTAGCCCGGAAAATAATTTTGGGGCTCCGAGATGCGCAGGACACATAAGTGCCTTCTTGCTGCACTACCTGCAACATGACCCTCATATTGTCAGAATTCGAAGTAATCATGACTACTGGGTTGCCACACTCTTAGATCCCCCAAACTTTTCGATCAACCTTTTCATTTTAATAAAGACCAAAAAAATGGTCATCTTTGAAATTATAAGAATTAGCAGGTTATTAGAAACTGAAAGCAAACAGTTTTCAACTCAAAACTTTAATCTAGGTGATGTTACATTTTCACATAGGACCCCTTGTTCGAAAGGAGCTTCTGAACTCTCTCGTCCATTGAATTTGTCAGGTGTTGGATGGTTTCTGCTTCAATTGTTTTGCATGAGGACAGAATACCCTCCCAGAGCTGTTGCTTAGATGTGAACTGCCTCCCGCCATCATAGACACTCCTTTTGATGATGCTCCAGAGGTTCTAAATGGGGTAGAGGTCAGGGGAGCATGGGGGTCACACCATAAGTTTGTCCCCTTTTATGTCCATATCAGCCAGAGATGCAGATGTTTTATGTGCAGCATGAGATGGTGCATTATCATGCAAAAAAATGAACTTGCTGTGAAATACACGGTTCTTCTTCTTGAACCATGGCAGGAAGTGCTGTTTGAGAAAATCCACATACATTATGGAGTTCATCTTTAGCGCCTTCAGGGATCCTAAAGGGGCCGACAATCTCTCTCCCCATGATTCCAGCTCAAAACATTACTCCACCTCCTCCTTGTTGGCTCTGTAGCAGTGTTTGCGTGGGGTGTCCATCAACCAGCCATCCTCCACTCCATCCATCTGGACCATCGAGCGCTGCACGGCACTCATCTGTGAACAAAACAGTTTTGAAATCAGTCTTCATGTAATGTTTGGCCCACTGGAGCCGTTTCTGCTTGTGTGAAGTGGATAGAGGAGGTCGACAGGATGGCATATGCACAGCTGCAAACCTCTGAAGGACCCTGCATCTTGTTGTTCGGGGGACGTTGGAGGCACCAGCAGCTTCAAAAACTTGTCTGCTGCTATGACAAGGCTTTTTTGCCGCTGCTCTTTTAACCTGACGTAATTGCCTGTAGGAAAGAGTCCTCAATTTGCCCTTATCAGCACACACACGTGTGTACTGTGAATCAACTACATACTTCTTGATTGCCAAGACACTTCATCCTGATCATCGCACAATGTTGATTGTAGTCATGCCTTGACCTAAACACTCCACAATTTGTTGCTTCTCAGCAGCCGACACATCCTTTTTCTTTCCCATTTCGGCAGAAAATGTAGGCTGCTTAATAATGTGAGACAGCCTTCTTAATTAGTCTTGCCTTTCATTGGACACACCTGCCAAACTAATTAGCACAGGTGTCTGCAATTGCTTACAGTGATATAAAGAGCCCTGACACACATCACCATCAATGAGTTTAACTGACAAACAAACAAATTCTTCCCTTATCACTCCTAAACACTTTTTGCATAATAATTTGGAACACAGTGTACATGTGCTTTTCCACAAAACACCAGTGGTTCACGTAGTGAATCTTACAGTTCTAACTTGCCAACGGTGGTCTGTATGGAGTTGTTCAATAAAGGGCCAAAAATTAAGATAACATAGATGGGAGAGGTCTCTATGAATAGGAATTCCTAAGTATTTGATACCCTGTGAGGGCCAGGCAAAGGGAAAGTTGGACTGGATGGAATCCTATATGGATTTGGGGAGGGAGACATCGAGGGCCTCAGACTTCGCTGCATTGATTTTAAAATTTGACCATGTAACAAAGTGTTCTATTTCAGCCATAACAGCATGGATTGGTATATGTGATTGAGTGATATATACTAGGACATCATCAGCAAATAGAGAGCACTTGTACTCGGTGCCTCCCACCTCAATCCACCTAATATTGGGGTTATGGCGAATTGATGAGAGCAGGTGCTCCGTCACTAGGATGTATAAGGGAGGGGACAGAGGACATCCCTGCCTTGTCCCATTGGTGATTGTGAAAGGTGATGAAAATGTTCTGATGCACCCCCTGGGCCTTGGGACACCCGGAGCCGGACCCTTTTTGGTGGATGCCGGTGGTTGTAGTCTTCGTGGCGGCGACCCAGTTCCGTGGCTCAGGGTGGTCAAACCAGTGGCGGAACTATTTATGTGGTTTTGATGTTTAAATGTACGACTACGCCACCCGTGGATTGCGGTCAGAGTGAACCGCCGCTGCAGGGCAGACCGCTGAGGCTGGTGTTGTGGGTGCAGCAGAGCGTAGCATAACTCCCCACGGGAGGAGTATAGCCTCAGGGCAGTGTATGCGGAGGATGGGGGTGATGGTGCAGGGCAGCAGCAGTAACGACACGGAGTCAGTGATGCAGTCCAGGGCCTTTACTCACAGTTCTTATTATCCAGACCACGTCTGCAGGTAACGGCTGCCCACGTCATACTGTGCTCACCAGGTGAGGGGCTCAGACAACTCCCAGATAACTTTGGAGCGCTTCACAGGACCCCCTTTGTGTGTCCTTTGTCTGGCCTTTCTTACCAACCCTTCTGTCCGGCTGCCTCAGGCCTCCTCTTGGTAAACTTGGCACCAGTTTCCCTGACCCTATGTGGTGCCTTCCTAGCGGGTGTAGCGAGGGGCTGCGCCACATAAAATGTCACAGCCTCCGGTTTCTAGCTGAGGGTCGTTTCCTGCCTCCACAAGTTTCGGGGACCGGTCTCCCCCTTTGGCCTGACCCCTCCACGCAGGTGGATTCGGGCGTGCGGTGGCGACTCGCCAGTCCGCACCCCTGGGATCCCTTCATTCCTCATTCCTGGAGCCTTCTCCGCTCCTCTTCCTTCCTTCTCCCTCTTCCAGGCCTGGGCCTCTGTTACTAGGCCCGCCTCCGGAGCAGAGCTCATGCAGAGCCCCTGCTCCCTGCCACTTCTGCTCAGACTTCTCTGCACTGAACTAAGATGGTGCCTACCTTTTATACTCCCTTCTCAATGCACCCAGGAACTGCTTCCTCCCTGCTCCTGCACTACAGGGTTGCCCTTCCTCACTGTTCCCTCCCCCCACTCCAGCCAGGGACAGGGACTGTCGTGCCCATCTCAGAGGCATATTGGTCGCCCTGCCCCACGGCAATGTGGTGTAATGCATGCAGGTGTCGGGTCCTGATCCACACTACATCCTTACCTGAGAGTGAGATATCACACCTCTGGGTGAGGTGCAATACCTCTGTAGCAACCGAGCCCTCAGCGTGCTACAGTTCCATTTATCTTCAGCCTAGGTGACGTATTGTGATACAGGGCCGTGATTTTGGCTATAAAAGGGTCCCCTAGACCCCTACCCCAAGCTTTTTTAGAGAATCATATATGGCGTGCCAGGAGACTCTATGGAATGCTTTCTCAGCATCCAACGAGAGTATCTAATTACAAATTTTTAATTGCATCTAGCCCAGGAAATACTTTGTGCCTAGTAGCAGTGTCTGCTAGTCAGTGGATTATCCCGGCTGTTAAGCAAGCTACACCACCTGTAGTTTGGACACTTAATTTTTTCAAAGGAAATGCTTCGGGACCACGGGATACTCAGTGAAGAGCATCAGGAGGCACCCCAAGGCAAAAGGGCTGGGACTGGCAGTAGGATGCCTTGCGGTGGACAGCCGAGCTCGATCCTTATAAAAGCTTTTTAACTGCAGCAGCTTTAGTGGACGCTACTGGAGCTGGAATTACGCGGCTGCTTGCATGAGACTTGCCCTCCAATAGATCCTTGTAAATGGATTTAAAGTGTATTCATTCAAATTAGAGAGACAATTATAATTAAAAAGCTTAGAGCTGCCTCCACCACAGGGGGGCTCGCTCGACCCACCAGCGGACAGGCACCAGTATTGGGAGAGGGGGGCTGGCCGTCAGGGTTCACCGCGGCTCTGGCACAAACCCGGCGACACGGAGGTGGCACGGGCAGGAGCGGACTGAACGTGTCGGCTTCTCACTTTTTGGATTTTAGAAGGGCATGACATGCCTATATCTGTGTCTCCCCCTCCTTTTACTCCTCCACCTCTTTTCTTTTCACATGACTATATGTACTTGTCACTTTTCCATGTGTTAGTTGTGTCTTCTGAGCAGTTTGTCAGCTTTTGGACACCTTTGAAGGTGTTTTCTATGTGTTTCTATGTGTTTTTGTTTGCCTGCCATTGGTTTTAACGGTGTTCGAAGGTGTTCGACGAACAGTTCGACGAACAGTTCGGCGAACACACGGGTGTTCGACGAACCGAACTCGAACACTACGGGGGTGGCTCAACACTACTCAACAACTGCTCTCTGCTGCTCAAAATAATTCCAAACATTTGAAATGGGCACACACGCTCCGTACTTTCAGAAGCAGATCTAACAGATCCGTGTAGATTTTGAGAAACTGCAGAACCACTAAGTTGAGCACATTGGCCAGGCATGGTACATGTGCGAGCTTGCCTAGCTTCAAAGCTGATACCAGGTTCTCTGATACAGCTTTCAACAACTCTGCATCGGTGTGCGGTTTGTCGCCTAAGCATACAGTCCTGCTTATTGTTATTGCCGCACACAAAGTTTAAGTAAATAATCTGGAATATGACCTGAAAAAATGAATCAAGTGATGGAGATGAAGGCTGAAGGGGAGGAGGTAGTGCAGGAGCTGTAGAATGTAGGGGTAACCCTGATTTACCCAGGGCCCGCAATCCTCTGCGTCGGGATGACGTGTTCTGTCCCAGCGTCACACTGGGTCCCGACTTCCACAATATTAACCCAGTGGAATGCATCAGTGAGATAAACCGTCCCTGGCCACATTCACTTGTCCACGTGTTTGTGTTTAGGCGGTCCTTCCCACTTAAGTGCACTGGGGAGGGCACGGGCAATGTTCTGGGACTCACGTTTGTGGAAGGAGGAGACAATACCGGGAGAAATAGTGGCTGCTGGGGACTGAGTATGGACACCTGGCCGCCACCGGCATGAGATTGTGAAAAGCTTATGCCTCCACGAGCCTAAAAGGCAACATTTCAAGTGCAAGCAGTACAGAAATGTGTCAGTTTAGGATTGCAGCCTGTGGGTGGGTGGGTGGCTGGCTGCAATCTATGGCTACTCTATGGCTACTTATTTTTACTTAGGGGGAAACCCACACAAACATGAGGAGAGCATACAAAATTCTTGCAGATGTTGTCCTTGGTGGGATTTGAATCCTGGACCCCAGCGCTGCAAGGCTTCAGTGCTAATCACTGAGTCACTATGCTGCCCTCTCTGTTCTCTCTCTGATATCTAACATGCTGGACAAACTTGTACCTACTGCCACTCAGTATCTTCAGCTCCTTTGGGAGAAACGAATGTATTTGGGAAGCCACTCAGTCTGCCAAATAAAATTCCTGAGAAGGAAATTGTGGATGGCTTCACTTCTGGTACTGGGTGCCAAAAACAAAACACTGGAAATATTCCAGGCTGGTTGGAGCTAAGCGGATTCCCATAGAAAAGTACCAGCAGCAAGCTAAGGAGATGGTGGCCTGTATAATCATCACGACCTCACCTCGGCACTATGAACTCTCCTGATGGAGAAGCCAGGGCCCACTGGAAGAGTCTCCGGTTCTCTGGTGGACCTTTCCAACCCTGCCGACAAGCAGCCCTGGCTAAGAAAAGTGGGTGGGAAGGTTCCTGGACACTCTATGGCTGTTTTTATTAACTGTGGACTGGCTCAGTACCATCCCTGGCCACATTCACCTATCCTCGTGTTTGTGGTTAGGTGGTGCATCCCAGTAAGTGCACTAGGGAGGGCATGAGTAATTTCCTGGGACCCGCGCTTGAGTAAGGCGGAAACAATACCGGGAGAAATAGTGGCAGCTGGGGACCGAGTAGGGACACCCGGCCGCCGCCAGCATGAGCTTGAGAAAAACTTCCGCCTCCACGAGCCTAAAAGGCAACATTTCAAATGCAAGCAAGCAGTCCAGAAATGTGGCAGATTAGTATTGTGGCCTGTGGGTGAGTGTGTGGGTGGTTGGCTGCATACTTGTGCTTGCATTCCAAGTAACACAAAGCTAAGGAGATGGATGTTCCAAATATCAGGAATAATTTGGTCGTTGTCTAGGAGACAGAGCACAATATTAACCCTGTGACATACGTCAGTGAGGTGTGCCATCCCTGGCCACATTCACTTGTCCACGTGTTTGTTGTGAGGCGGTCCTTCCCACTTAAGTGCACTGGAGAGGGCACGGATAATTTTCTCGGTCCCACGCTTGTGGAAGGTGGTGACGATACCGGGAGAAATAGTGGCGACTGGGGACCAAGTATGGACACCCGGCCGTCGCCGGCATGAGGTTGTAAAAAGCTTCTGCTTCTTCAAGCCTAAAAGGCAACATTTCAAGTGCAAGCAAGCAGTCCAGAAATGTGGAAGATTAGTATTGTGGCCTGTCATACTTGCACTTGGATTCCAAGTAACACAAAGCTAAGGAGATGGATGATCCAACCATCAGGAATAATTTGGTTGTTGTCTAGGAGACCGAGCAAAATATTAACCCAGTGACATACGTCAGTGAGATGGACCATCCCTGGCCACATTCACTTGTCCACGTGTTTGTGGTGAGGTGGTCCTTCCCACTTAAGTGCACTGGAGAGGGCGCGAGTAATTTTCTGGGACCCGCGCTTGTGGAAGGCGGAGATGATTCTGGGAGAAATAGTGGCGACTGGGGACCAAGTATGGACACCCGTCCACCGCCATGAGGTTTTGGAAAGATTCCACCTCCACGAGCCTAAAAGGCAACATTTCAAGTGCAAGCAGCCCAGAAATATGTCAGTTTAGTGTTGCGGCCTGTGGGTGGGTGGCTGGCTGCATACTTGCATTTGCATTCCAAGAACTGTGGTAGGGACAACTGAATGCTGCAAAGGGACAAGGACATGGACGGTGATGAATGCAAGTCTGCAATGTCAGGTGCAGGGCTGGAGGCAACTTCACATGTGCCATGGACAGGGAATTGGCGTGTACGCACAACAGCGGAAGAGGCAGTGGTGTCACCCGCAGACACTGTTTTTGGACCTTGGTGTTTGGCCCAGCTTGTCAAGTTCCTTGCTGTCATGTGCCTGAGCATGCTGGTAGCGGTCAGGCTGGTAGTTTTGGTGCTCTTACTGATGCTGGCCTGGCAGATGTTGCAAATGGCCTTTTCGGGGTTATGTAAACAGTCTTTAAAAAAGAACCAGACTCTGGCAACTTCTGTCGTGTTGGTGATCAGGGGAGCAGTTGCCCACCTTGTGTCTGTGGCCACCACACTGCTTGTTCCTGCCTGTTGTGGTGCTACACCTCCCTCTCCCTGTGTGCTGCTGTCCTCGCTCTACCTGTCCCCTTGCCAGGTTGAGTTAGTCACTTCATTGTCCACCGCTTCATTTTCCACTTCCGCACCCTGGTCCTCCTCCTGACTTTCTGTCCATTGTGTCTAATCATTATCTACCTCATGCGACAGTATTTGCATTTTCCCACCGTCACCTTCGGGTGACCAAAACTCCTCAAATCGCTTCGTGTGATTTTCTGTTACCCTGCTCGAAGCTGGCCGGTCGAGAGGTCCAAATTTATAGATGGAAAAGTGAACATCTCTTGGTGTAACCCTGGACTCTAATCTGTCCTTCAAACCACATATCCAAGCTCTTTCCACTTCCAAGCAGACCGAGCAAGAGGCCAGAATCTATAAATGGAAAGATGAACAAAACATCTCTTCGAAGAGTCCAAGTGTGGGATCAGTTGTCTCAGGGCACTCAGAATGGTGGGAGGAAGGAGGATCAGGGTGAGGAAGATGCCGATTCCAAGTAAAAAAAATCTCCCGGATCCGCACATTCCTCAACAACAAATCTACAAAAACACTAGTGCAAGCGCTCATCATCTCCCTTCTCGACGACAGCAACCTCCTGCTCTGTGGCCTCCCTTCTAACACTCTCGCATTCCTCCAATCTATCCTAAACTCTGTTGCCCGACTGATCCATCTGTCCCCTTGCTATTCCCTGGCCTCTCCTCCCTGTCAATCCCTTCACTGGCTCTCCATTGTCCAGAGACTCCAGTTCAAAATCCTAACCTGGGAATGCAAAGCTATCCACAACCTGTCTCCTCCATACATCTGTGACCTAGTCTCCCGGTACTAACCTGCACGCAACCTCCGATCCTCACAAGATCTCCTTCTCTACTCCCCTCTTATCTCTTCTTCCCACAATCACAAGATTTCTCCCGTGCATCCCCCCTTCTCTGGAACTCTCTACCTCGCCATTTCTGACTCTCGCCTACTGTTGAAACCTTTAAAAGGAAGGTGAAGAGCCATCTCTTGCGACATGCGTACAATCTGCAGTAACCCTCGCTTCACTATACCGCTGCAAGACCAGTTCTATCCTCACCTACTGTATCCTCACCCATGCCTTGTAGACTAAGCTCTCGCGGGCAGAGTCCTCTCCTCCCCAGTAACAGTCGGTGTCACATTTTTGTTCAAGATTATTGTAATTGTTTTGGTGATGTATACCCCTTTTTCACATGTCAAGTGCCATGGAGTAAATGGTGATAAAGTAATAATAATAATGTGATCCAGACTCACATCTACTGAGACTGGATTATGTGGAACACAGAGTGGTGGTGGTGGCAAAGTAACTGGAAGCATTATCTGCTATCCAACCAACAACCTTTTCACACTGGTCTGGCTTTAATAGTGGTGTTCCATGGTCCCCTAGAAATTTAGACAGGAAGATAGTTCGACATGACGTTGGTGTTTGTTGTGCTCCCTCAGCAGGCAAAGTTTCACCTTGCCCACGGCCTCTGTGTGCACTATCACCATCACTATAACATCCACTTACCCATCCATTGACACACACCTTGCCCATTTTAAATAGAGTTTAAGATTTGTCACGTTGCCAAAAATGTCTGTACTATTACTGCAGTAATATAGGATCACGTCTGATGAGATGACCACAGTTTTAGACTGTGCCCTGGGAGTCAGAGATGCTTTCCGCCCCAGGGGTCTTCCCCATGCTGTTCCCATGTCACACACCACATGGCCAGATAAGGTTGTAAAATGTTAAAATTACATTTCCCGGTGAATGCCTTTGTCTTGGTTGAAAGCAATGCAAAAGTGAAAAAAACGCATCAAAAAAGCTACGTGTTAACATAGCCCAAGGTGTGGAGGACTATTTTTGTTTTTGGCTATTAATTTTGCCTTATATTCAAGTCATTACCCTGGAAAGGATGTTCCTTGACATATTTCCTAGGAAAATCCATTTTGGTTTAGTTTTTGTATGTTTTATTGTGAGTCCGTAAAAGTGGCGTTATACCTCAGACAACGTTGATGACAGAAGTGTCCTGGGAGTCAGAAATACTTCCAGGGATCTTCCCCATGCTGTTCCCATGTCATTTTAGCACATTTACCATCGATTTGGGCAATTTTTAGGCCCTCTGCAGACCGTTGGGTGGTGCCGCCGGAAAAATGCTCGAGTTTCCCATAGACTTACATTGGGCTCGTTACTTTGTCTGAGCACTCGAGCATTCCAGTTTGCTCGACTCGAACAGCGAGTACCCGAGCATTTTAGTGCTTGCTCGTCACTAATTACCACTACATAGGGACTGAATAATACCACATACAAGGGATTAATACCACCATACCATTACCAGATGACATATTACCACCACATGATGACCGAATAATACCACATACAAGCAACAAATACCACCACATCAAGACCAGACCACATATTACCACTACATAGTGTCCGAATACTACAATACTGATCACTAATTAAAAAACTCAATACTAAATTTACCATAAGTGCCATTATACACGGGAGCTCTGTACATAGTATGCAGTGTATAGTGCAAAAGAAACAGAAAGCGCAGCAGCACTCTATAAAAGGTCAAAATATATGAAGACATTGGAAACATTAAATCCAGACTGTTTTGTCACTCAATGAAATGTACTTACAATATGAAAGTTCTTAGTGAATAAATTGGCCAATTCATGTATGCCCATCAAAGGCGACAAGGTGACCTCCTTCTGATTGGTCCTACCTACTTGATATGCCATTCTTGGACTTTAAGCCTACATTTAAATGGACAAACATGTCTCTACTGGGCTATGAGCCTACAATTGCAGGACTGGTAGAACTGGTAAAAATCATTTGTGGTTCAATGGGAGGAGTGCATAGTGAGAAAAGAGGTGATCAAACCTCAAATAAATAAAGCGAAAACTGACCAGCATATCTTATTGTGTGAACACGTGCCTGCTGCAATGATTACAAATAGTGCAAAAGAAACAGAAACTCCAAAAGACATATTGATAGGGAACTTAGATTGTGAGCCCCAATAGGGACAGTGGCCATAATGTCTGTAAACTCTGTGGAATTAATGGTGCTATATAAGTGGGTTAAATAAATTTAAAAATTAAATAAATAAAAATAAATAAAGTGCAGCAGTACTCTAAAAGATCAAAATATTAAATTCAGGTTTATAGTCTTCATATATTTTGATCTTTATAGAGTGCTGCTGCACTTTCTGTTCTTTTGCACTATATGTAGTCATTGCAGCAGGCACGTGTTAACACTATAAGATATGCTGGTCAGTTTTCGCTTTATTTAACTATTTGAGGTTTAATCAACTCTATTCTGACTTTGCTCTCCTCCCATTGACTTGTAGGTGATTTTAATAATTTCTACCAGCCCTGAAATTGTAGGCCCATGCCCAGTAGAGACTAGAGATGAGCAAATCTTTCAAGGTTCAGTTCGGATAGGTGAATGTCCCTATGTTCGCAGAATAGTTCGGCGAACATATCCAAACCCCATTGAATTCAATGAAAGGCAAACTAAACGCATAGGAAACACCTTCAGGGGGCTCAAAAGCTGCCAAAGCAGCTCAAATTAGGGGCCGACACCAGGAAAAGTGGCATCAGTTGACCCAGAGTATAATTAGTATAATTGCGCAGCATGGATGCATGGGACAGAGCCTGGGACAGGGCTTGGTCCAGCATTTCTAGCTTAAATATTAATTAGTAATAGGTGGATGAGTGACAGGTGTAGGCCTGATGCTCTGAGAGCCCTGCCAAATTCAGGCAACACACATGAAAGAGACCCAAAGTGGAGTCCAAATATTTCCAAAAATTAGGGGCGGACACCAGGAAAAGTGGAATCAATTGACCTACAGTAGAAATTTTATAATGTCACAGCAGCAGTCAGCCAAGGTCCATGCATGAGGTATCAGGGTCTTGGCCAGCATTTACAGCTTTGAATTTTAGTTCAAATTAAGACAAGGTGGGTGAGGGACTGGTATAGGCCTGCTGTGCTGGGAGCCATGATACCTCATACAAGAGCTCAAACTGCTTTTCTGCTCAGCCACACTCAGGTGGCACAAACATCAGTTTTGAAGACTAATATTGGTAGAAAAATGTAAGGATAGTAACACAGGTAGTTAACTGAAAGTAAGTGCAGGCCTGTCAGTCTGGGAGCCCTACTGCTACAGGCAACATGCATGAAGGATACCCAATTTGGAGTACATACATTTCCAAAAATTAAGGACAGACACCACTAGAGTGGCATAAATTTTCCCAGAGTAGAAGTATTATAATAGGGCTCTGACACCCCATCCACTACAGACAACTCACCTGATGGAGACCCAATTAGGAGTCTCCACATTTTAAAGAATTATTACCACGCACCACTGAAGTGGCATCAATTTCTTCAGAGTAGAAATAGTATAATGGGACTCCAACACCCCTTCCACTACAGACAACCCACCAGATGGAGACTCAACTAGGAATCTCCACATTTCAAAGAGTTATTGCCACACACCACTAAAGTGGCATCAATTTCCCCAGAGTAGAAATAGTATAATGGGGCTCTGACACCCCTTCCACTACAGGCAACCCATTAGATAAAGAACCAAATTGGAGTCTCCACATTTAAAAAAAATGTTTGTAGCATCAGCAGCAGTAGAAACAGCAGGCACAGAAGCCAAGACAAATGTGTAACAGACTGGAATAACCTGAAATCAATGCAGCACACTAAAAACTACAACATCTCCTTGTCTGCCCAGTCTGCGACTGGGGTGCAAAAGTTCTTGGAGATCTATGACTTGTTCATCTTGATGAAAAGTAGGTGGCCTACACTTTCAGAGGACAGCCGGCTGCGATTATCCGTCAGGACACCACCAGCAGCGCAGAAGACACGTTCTGAGAGAATGCTGGCTGCCGGCCATGACAAAACCTCCAAGGAGTGACAGGCGAGGTCAGGGAACTCTTCCATTTTTGAAGACCAAAATGCAAATGAGTCCAAAGACCCCCTGATGGCATTGATATTCAGCTTGAGATATTCCTGCACCATCCTCTCAAGTCATTCACTATGTGTCAGACTTGTCCTTTGTTCTGCTGTTATACAGGCTGGTCTAAAAAATGTGTGAAATGACTCACAGAAATTGCTTCTTTCACATACACAGCTGCTGCTAATGTTTTTGCGTTGACACAAATGATGGCTCCACTAAGTTCAAACTTAATGGAACGGCATGTCATTGCAGAATGCAGTGGTAGCCTTGTTGTGTAAGTGTGCCTTGAATATGAAATAAATCACAAACAGTATCACCAGCAAAGCACACCCTCACATCATCATATCCCATCCTGCTTCACCAAATTCTGACTGTCCCATCAACAGAATGCAATCTGTATTAATCTGAGCAGGTAATGTTTGTCAACTGTTCAATGATCCAATTTTATGCTTACTTTTTCTTTAACCCCTTTACCCCCAAGGGTGGTTTGTACATTAATAACCAGCCCAGTTTTTACAATTCTGACCCCTGTCACTTTATGAGGTAATAACACTGGAACGCTTCAACAGATACCACTGATTCTGAGATTTTTTTTTCGGGACCTATTGTACTTCATGATATTGGTAAAATTTGTTCGATAAGACTTGCATGTATTTGTGAAAAAAATCGCAAATTTGGCAAAAATTTAGAAATTTTTGTAATTTTCAAACTTTGAATATTCATGTCTACTTTACATCAGTACAATTTTGGAACCAATTTTTTTTTTTAAGGAAGTTATAAGGGTTAAAAGTTGACCAGCGATTTCTCTTTTTTCCAACAAAATTTACAAATCCATTTTTTTAGGGCTCCCATCACATTTGAAGTGACTTTGAGGGGCATTTATGACAGAAAACACACAAAAGTGACACCTTTCTATAAACTGCACCCCTCAAGGTGCTAAAAACCACATTCAATAAGTTTATTAACCCTTCAGGTGCTTCACAGGAATTTTTGGAAAGTGGAAGAAAAAAATGAACATTTAACTTTTTTCACAAAAATGTTACATTAGACCTCAATTTTTTTTATTTTTGCAAGGGTATCAGGAAAAAATGGACCACAAAGTGTGTTGCAAAATTCTGCCTGAGCACAGCAATACCCCATATGTGGGGAAAAACCACTGTTTGGGAACACGGCAGGGTTCGGAAGGGAAGGAGTACCATTTTACTTATTGAATGTAAAATTTGCTTGAATAATTAGCAGACACCATGTTACGTTTGGGGGGCTCCTGATGTGCCTAAACAGTGGAAATCCCCCACAAATGACACCATTTTGGAAACTAGACCCCTCAGGGAACTTATCTGGGTGTGTGATGAGCACCTTGAACCACTAGGTGCTTCACAGAAGTTTATAACATTGATTCGTGTAAATAACATTTTCACATTTTTCCCACAAAAATAGTTTTTCAGACTCCAATTTTGCATTTTCATGAGGGTTACAGGAGAAACTGCACCATGCAATTTGTTGCGCAATTTCTCCATAGCAAGATGCTACCCCATATGTTAGAAAAGCACTGTTTGGGTGCATGGCAGGGTTTGGAATGGAAGGAGCTCCATTTGACTTTTTGAATGTAAAATTTGTTTGAATAATTAGCGGATCCCATGTTGTGTTTGGAGAGCCCATGATGTGTCAAAAAAGTGGAAACAGCCCAAAACTGACCCCATTTTTGAAACTAGACCCCTCAAGGAACTCCTCTAGATGTGTGGTGAGCACCCTGAATTCCCAGATGTTTCACAAAAGTTTATAACGTAGAGCCGTGAAAAAAAAAAAATATATATGTTTTCCACAAAAATGATGTTCTAACTAGAGATGAGCGTTGTTCTACTCGAACTGTTCGCCAATCTCAAATTCAAGCTGTTTTGGGCGGTGTTCGAGCCGTTCGGCGAACACGAACAATTTGAGAAAAATTCGGCTGTTCGAGGTTATGTTCGATAACTGTTCGTGCACCAAAATCATAACTGGATTTTTTCTCAGTAATGATGAAAATTAATGTTAATACGCAGTTTGAGTGTACAGCGGGGTGGGGGGAGGGGCAGGGGATGGATCTCTGCAGGAACAATGAAGATCTCCATTTTTTTCCCTCTTTCCCGCATTTACAGTGGGGAGGTGCAATCTGTCAGCCTATCAGCAGCGCACACACGGAGCGAAGTGCTTTTTTTCACACAAGCAAGGGCATGTGTCATTGGCAGTGTATGTCACATGTCCTTGCCCTATAAGACCAAGCCATTTTCCCCGTCGCCACCATTTTCTCACTGCTGCAGCTGCGTGTTAGACGGCACCGCTGTTGCTGTGTGCGCTATACCTTGTTAATTTCAAGCCAATTTTCGCACAAATCTACAGATAGCTTGGGAGTAGGGAATAGTTGTGATTGCAGTCCTTTTAAGGACTAGGTTACAGCATTTCCTACGACTTTTATCAGGCAGGTCTGTGCTCTTAAATAGATAGATTGTGGGAGTAAAGACTAATTGTAATTGGAGTCCTTTTCAGGACTAGGTTACATCAGTTCCTATCAGTTTATGCCAGGCAGGTCTGTGCCAGTGCTGTGCAAGTTTTTTTCACAGCATTTGGCTGAATCTAGCAAAGCTAATCCTTTTTGGCCTATTGCAGAGTGTGTTAGTCAGTGGAGTAGCCTATCTGTGTTGCAAGATATACCACCTGTGTATAGAATACCAATTTTTTTACTGCACCTAGTGAAGTAAAATCTTTTGGGCATAGCATCATTCTATTAATCCATCTATACAGACCTCCATCAGGTTGCAAACTGAATATATTTTTTTCTGCATCTACCTCTGAAAAAATATTGGGCTTCTAGCTGTGTGTGGGACTTGTTCTATTAATCCATCTATACAGACCTCCATCAGGTTGCAAACTGAATATATTTTTTTCTGCATCTACCTCTGAAAAAATATTGGGCTTCTAGCTGTGTGTGGGACTTGTTGTATTAGTCCATCTATACTGACCTCCATCAGGTTGCAAACTGAATATTTTTTTTTCGGCATCTACCTCTGAAAAAATATTGGGCCTCTAGCTGTGTGTGGGACTTGTTCTATTAATCCATCTATACAGACCTCCATCAGGTTGCAAACTGAATATATTTTTTTCTGCATCTACCTCTGAAAAAATATTGGGCTTCTAGCTGTGTGTGGGACTTGTTCTATTAATCCATCTATACAGACCTCCATCAGGTTGTAAACTGAATATATTTTTTTCTGCATCTACCTCTGAAAAAATATTGGGCTTCTAGCTGTGTGTGGGACATGTTCTATTAATCCATCTATACAGACCTCCATCAGGTTGCAAACTGAATATATTTTTTTCTGCATCTACCTCTGAAAAAATATTGGGCTTCTAGCTGTGTGTGGGACTTGTTGTATTAGTCCATCTATACTGACCTCCATCAGGATGCAAACTGAATATATTTTTTTCTGCATCTACCTCTGAAAAAATATTGGGCTTCTAGCTGTGTGTTGGACTTGTTCTATTAATCCATCTATACAGACCTCCATCAGGTTGCAAACTGAATATATTTTTTTCTGCATCTACCTCTGAAAAAATATTGGGCTTCTAGCTGTGTGTGGGACTTGTTGTATTAGTCCATCTATACTGACCTCCATCAGGTTGCAAACTGAATATATTTTTTTCTCCATCTACCTCTGAAAAAATATTGGGCTTCTAGCTGTGTGTGGGACTTGTTGTATTAGTCCATCTATACAGACCTCCATCAGGTTGCAAACTGAATATATTTTTTTCTGCATCTACCTCTGAAAAAATATTGGGCTTCTAGCTGTGTGTGGGACTTGTTGTATTAGTCCATCTATACTGACCTCCATCAGGTTGCAAACTGAATATATTTTTCTCTGCATCTACCTCTGAAAAAATATTGGGCTTCTAGCTGTGTGTGGGACTTGTTCTATTAATCCATCTATACAGACCTCCATCAGGTTGCAAACTGAATATATTTTTTCTGCATCTACCTCTGAAAAAATATTGGGCTTCTAGCTGTGTGTGGGACTTGTTGTATTAGTCCATCTATACTGACCTCCATCAGGTTGCAAACTGAATATATTTTTTTCTGCATGTACCTCTGAAAAAATATTGGGTTTCTAGCTGTTTGTGGGACTTGTTCTATTAATCCATCTATACAGACCTCCATCAGGTTGCAAACTGAATATATTTTTTTCTGCATCTACCTCTGAAAAAATATTGGGCTTCTCGCTGTTTGTGGGACTTGTTCTATTAATCCATCTATACAGACCTCCATCAGGTTGCAAACTGAATATATTTTTTTCTGCATCTACCTCTGAAAAAATATTGGGCTTCTAGCTGTGTGTGGGACTTGTTCTATTAATCCATCTATACAGACCTCCATCAGGTTGCAAACTGAATATATTTTTTTCTGCATCTACCTCTGAAAAAATATGGGGCTTCTAGCTGTGTGTGGGACTTGTTGTATTAGTCCATCTATACTGACCTCCATCAGGTTGCAAACTGAATATATTTTTTTCTGCATCTACCTCTGAAAAAATATTGGGCTTCTAGCTGTGTGTGGGACTTGTTGTATTAGTCCATCTATACAGACCTCCATCAGGTTGCAAACTGAATATATTTTTTTCTGCATCTACCTCTGAAAAAATATTGGGCTTCTAGCTGTGTGTGGGACTTGTTGTATTAGTCCATCTATACTGACCTCCATCAGGTTGCAAACTGAATATGTTTTTTTCTGCATCTACCTCTGAAAAAATATTGGGCTTCTAGCTGTGTGTGGGACTTGTTCTATTAATCCACCTATACAGACCTCCATCAGGTTGCAAACTGAATATATTTTTTTCTGCATCTACCTCTGAAAAAATATTGGGCTTCTAGCTGTGTGTGGGACTTGTTTTATTAGTCCATCTATACTGACCTCCATCAGGTTGCAAACTGAATATATTTTTTTCTGCATCTACCTCTGAAAAAATATTGGGCTTCTAGCTGTGTGTGGTACTTGTTCTATTAACCCATCTATACAGACCTCCATCAGGTTGCAAACTGAATATATTTTTTTCTGCATCTAGCTCTGAAAAAATATTTGGGCTTCTAGCTGAGTGTGGGACTTGTTGTATTAGTCCATCTATACTGACCTCCATCAGGTTGCAAACTGAATATATTTTTTTCTGCATCTACCTCTGAAAAAATATTGGGCTTCTAGCTGTGTGTTGGACTTGTTCTATTAATCCATCTATACAGACCTCCATCAGTTTGCAAACTGAATATATTTTTTTCTGCATCTACCTCTGAAAAAATATTGGGCTTCTAGCTGTGTGTGGGACTTGTTGTATTAGTCCATCTATACTGACCTCCATCAGGTTGCAAACTGAATATATTTTTTTCTGCATCTACCTCTGAAAAAATATTGGGCTTCTAGCTGTGTGTGGGACTTGTTGTATTAGTCCATCTATACAGACCTCCATCAGGTTGCAAACTGAATATATTTTTTTCTGCATCTACCTCTGAAAAAATATTGGGCTTCTAGCTGTGTGTGGGACTTGTTGTATTAGTCCATCTATACTGACCTCCATCAGGTTGCAAACTGAATATATTTTTTTCTGCATCTAGCTCTGAAAAAATATTTGGGCTTCTAGCTGAGTGTGGGACTTGTTCTATTATTCCATCTATACAGACCTCCATCAGGTTGCAAACTGAATATATTTTTTTCTGCATCTACCTCTGAAAAAATATTGGGCTTCTAGCTGTGTGTGGGACTTGTTCTATTAATCCATCTATACAGACCTCCATCAGGTTGCAAACTGAATATATTTTTTTCTGCATCTACCTCTGAAAAAATATTGGGCTTCTAGCTGTGTGTGGGACATGTTCTATTAATCCATCTATACAGACCTCCATCAGATTGCAAACTGAATATATTTTTTTCTGCATCTACCTCTGAAAAAATATTGGGCTTCTAGCTGTGTGTGGGACTTGTTGTATTAGACCATCTATACTGACCTCCATCAGGTTGCAAACTGAATATATTTTTTTCTGCATCTACCTCTGAAAAAATATTGGGCTTCTAGCTGTGTGTTGGACTTGTTCTATTAATCCATCTATACAGACCTCCATCAGTTTGCAAACTGAATATATTTTTTTCTGCATCTACCTCTGAAAAAATATTGGGCTTCTAGCTGTGTGTGGGACTTGTTGTATTAGTCCATCTATACTGACCTCCATCAGGTTGCAAACTGAATATATTTTTTTCTGCATCTACCTCTGAAAAAATATTGGGCTTCTAGCTGTGTGTGGGACTTGTTGTATTAGTCCATCTATACAGACCTCCATCAGGTTGCAAACTGAATATATTTTTTTCTGCATCTACCTCTGAAAAAATATTGGGCTTCTAGCTGTGTGTGGGACTTGTTGTATTAGTCCATCTATACTGACCTCCATCAGGTTGCAAACTGAATATATTTTTCTCTGCATCTACCTCTGAAAAAATATTGGGCTTCTAGCTGTGTGTGGGACTTGTTCTATTAATCCATCTATACAGACCTCCATCAGGTTGCAAACTGAATATATTTTTTCTGCATCTACCTCTGAAAAAATATTGGGCTTCTAGCTGTGTGTGGGACTTGTTGTATTAGTCCATCTATACTGACCTCCATCAGGTTGCAAACTGAATATATTTTTTTCTGCATGTACCTCTGAAAAAATATTGGGCTTCTAGCTGTTTGTGGGACTTGTTCTATTAATCCATCTATACAGACCTCCATCAGGTTGCAAACTGAATATATTTTTTTCTGCATCTACCTCTGAAAAAATATTGGGCTTCTAGCTGTTTGTGGGACTTGTTCTATTAATCCATCTATACAGACCTCCATCAGGTTGCAAACTGAATATATTTTTTTCTGCATCTACCTCTGAAAAAATATTGGGCTTCTAGCTGTGTGTGGGACTTGTTCTATTAATCCATCTATACAGACCTCCATCAGGTTGCAAACTGAATATATTTTTTTCTGCATCTACCTCTGAAAAAATATGGGGCTTCTAGCTGTGTGTGGGACTTGTTGTATTAGTCCATCTATACTGACCTCCATCAGGTTGCAAACTGAATATATTTTTTTCTGCATCTACCTCTGAAAAAATATTGGGCTTCTAGCTGTGTGTGGGACTTGTTCTATTAATCCATCTATACAGACCTCCATCAGGTTGCAAACTGAATATATTTTTTTCTGCATCTACCTCTGAAAAAATATTGGGCTTCTAGCTGTGTGTGGGACTTGTTGTATTAGTCCATCTATACTGACCTCCATCAGGTTGCAAACTGAATATGTTTTTTTCTGCATCTACCTCTGAAAAAATATTGGGCTTCTAGCTGTGTGTGGGACTTGTTCTATTAATCCACCTATACAGACCTCCATCAGGTTGCAAACTGAATATATTTTTTTCTGCATCTACCTCTGAAAAAATATTGGGCTTCTAGCTGTGTGTGGGACTTGTTTTATTAGTCCATCTATACTGACCTCCATCAGGTTGCAAACTGAATATATTTTTTTCTGCATCTACCTCTGAAAAAATATTGGGCTTCTAGCTGTGTGTGGTACTTGTTCTATTAACCCATCTATACAGACCTCCATCAGGTTGCAAACTGAATATATTTTTCTCTGCATCTAGCTCTGAAAAAATATTTGGCCTTTTAGCAGTGTGTGGGACTTTCTCTATTAGTCCATCTATACTGACCTCCATCAGGTTGCAAATTGAATATAATTTTTTTCTGCATCTAACCCAGCCAATAGTTTTGGCCTAATACCACAGTTTGGCCACTCAGCTCTGCTCGGTTCCCATCCATTGTTTTTCTGTGCAAACAACTCCAGGGTTGTTAATTATTTAACCACCAAAATGAGTGGAAAAAGGCCTGCTGCTGGTGGAAAGGGGAATAGGCGTGTTGGGAAGGGGAAAAAAGGTTGTGTCCGTGGGGTAGGTGTTAAAGCAACAGTAACATCTGCAGAAGAAAGACCATCTTCCAGCCAAACTAAAATGTCTACTTCTTTTAGCGGACAATGTGATAAGATTCCTTTCTTACGGCCATGCCAATCGCTACAAATTCCAGATGAGGCACAAAAACAGCAGGTGCTTCAACGGATATCAAGTGCTCCTTTAAGTGGGCTCTACTCCACATCAACTTCAACATCACAAATACTCCAGTCCTCAAAGGTGTCACCCCAATCGCACTTGCTTCCTCACAGCTCCCAAATCTCCAGCTGCCCGCCTGAGTATGAGGTAGAACAGATGGTTGAGTCTGCAGAGCTGTTTACTCATACTATAGCCTGGGAATCAGAGGTCGACTCCAGCGCTTCTGTGAATCCAGACGAGGAAATGATCTGCACTGATGCCCAGAATCTTTATGAGTCGGATCCAGGACCAGACGCAGAAGGTTCTGACCATAATGTAGACCCTCATTCCCAAACTGTAACTCCTGTTGGTGGAGACAATGAGGAAGACGATGATAAGACTCAAATACCTGATTGGAGCGACAACTTTAGTTTTTTGTCAGGGCAGGAACAGGTTGGCTCTGAGGACGACGGGTGTGATAACGCACAGGGTGATGATGATGAGGTTGGAGATCCCACTTACTGTCAACCCACAGTCAGCCAAGAGATGAGGTCAGCAGAGGAGGTGGAGGAAGATGCTAGTGACATCGAGGTCAGGTTGCGCCTTCGTGGACAGAGACGTAGTACTGGAAGCATGTCAACAACTGCATCCTCAAACACAACTCTGCCTCTCACCACAAGTCGTGGTGGCTCTTCAGGTCGCATGGGTGCTAAGCCTTGCATAGCCTGGGCATTTTTTCAGATCGATAAAGATGACCCAACTCGTGTTATCTGTAACATTTGTCAGCAAAAGCTAAGTAGAGGCCAAAAAATACATAGTTTGAGTACTTCATGCATGAACCGGCACATGGGCATGAAGCATAAGTTGCAGTGGGAAGATCAGTGTGCTACAATGCGGCCAAGCCAGCCGGGCCGTCTGCCATATCTTGTGCATCCGCGGCCTCTTCATCCTCTGTGACTGGGGGGACAGCAGTCACACCTGTTTTGGGGCGCAGACCTGCCACCTCTTTACCCGCAACAGCCAGCGTGATTGGCAGGTCATCATTTTCTTTGGAGGTGGTAACACCAGCTGGTGTTGAGCGCTGTCCGACATCGATAGCACCACCTTTGGATCAAGGCAACCTAACATGTCCGCCTGCATCTTCCTCACAGACCGGCAGTTTGCCGGGGACACCCTTATCAACCCCGTCTAAGCACAATAGCCAGCCCTCGGTCCCTCAGATGTGGACAAGTAAAAGACCATTTCCTCCTAGCCATGAGAAAGCTAAGAGGTTGAATTTCACCATTTGCAAGTTCTTGGCTACAGAAATGCTGCCTTTCCGCCTGGTGGACACAGAGGATTTTCAAGACCTTATGTCCGTCGCAGTGCCCCAGTACCAGATGCCCAGTCGTCACTACTTCTCAAAGAAAGGTGTGCCTGCGCTCCACCAGCATGTCGCACACAACATCACCGCTTCTTTGAGAAACTCTGTGTGTGACAGGGTGCATTTCACCACAGACACTTGGACGAGTAGGCATGGACAGGGGCGTTACATGTCGCTAACTGGGCACTGGGTAACTATGGTGACAGCAGGACAAGGGGCTGCTGTCCAAGTCTTGCCGTCCCCACGAGTTGTGCGTCAATCCTCTTTATGTCAAAGTTCCTCCACTGCTTCTGCCTCCTCAACCTCCTCTCGGTCTTCCACCTGCACCCAAAGCCTGTCTGGTCATGCCACAAGCTTTCTAACTGCGCAGAAGGGATCCTGCACACCTCCTTACTATGCTGGCAGTAGGGCTCAACGTCATCAGGCGGTTTTTACATTGAAATGTCTGGGAAATGTGAGTCACACAGCTGAGGAGTTGTGGTCAGCTCTGGAGAACCAATTTCATGAATGGTTGTCTCCACTGGACCTGAAACCAGGGAAGGCCGTGTGCGACAATGCTGCAAACCTGGGTGCGGCCCTTCGCCGGAGCAATGTCACACACGTGCCTTGTATGGCTCACGTGTTGAACCTGGTTGTCCAGCAATTTTTAGCCCAATATCCCAGACTAGATGGCCTTCTGCAGAGGGCACGGTCGCTGTGTGCACACTTTCGCCGTTCGCATCCCGCAGCTCAGCGACTTACATCTCTACAGAAGTCGTTGGGCCTGCCACTTCACCGGCTAAAATGCGATGTGCCTACCCCGTGGAATTCAACTATGCACATGTTGCAGCGACTGTGGCAGCACCGACAAGCCCTGGTGCAATACGTTCTGACGTATAGCCTGGGCCAACAAGATCCAGAGGTGGGGCAAATCACGCTGGAGGAGTGGTCTCAGATCAGGGACCTATGCACCCTTCTGCACAGTTTTGAAATGGCGACGAAGATGTTTAGTGCTGACGATGCCATTATCAGCATGACTATTCCGGTGATTTACATGCTGGAGCACATGTTAAACAGAATTCGGAGTCAGGTGGTGGCACAAGAGGAGGTGGAGGAAGTAGAGGAGGAGGAGTTGTATGCGGAAGGGCTAACATCTGCAAGGTCCAGACGGTCGGCAGCACCAAGGCGACAGGCATGTGAGGGTGGGGGAGATGGTTTTACAAGGGCGCATGGTAGCAGCCAAACTAGTGAGGAAGGTGCAGGAGCCCAGGAAGAAGTGGAGGACGAACTGATGGAAGACTCATCAGATGAGGGAGACCTTGATCACATTTCTGTTGTGCGAGGTTGGGGGGAGAGGACAGAGGAAGGAAGCATGATTGTTACCTCTCCACCAACACAACAGGGACTTGGTGCTCCTGGATGCACAACACACATGAGTGCCTTCTTGCTGCACTACCTGCAACATGACCCTCGAATTGTGAGAATTAGAAATAATCCCGACTACTGGGTTGCCACACTGTTAGATCCCCGGTACAAAAGTAAATTTGCAGAAATTATTCCTGCCATAGAAAGGGATGCACGCATGCAGGAGTATCAGCAGAGACTGTTGCAGAATCTTACATGTGCTTTTCCACAAAATACCAGTGGTGCACGTAGTGAATCTCACAGTTCCAACTTGCCAACCGTGGGACCGTCAAGTGTAAAGCACTCAAACCGTAACAGAACCACAGTATCTGCTGGTAACATCAATTTTGCGGAATCATTTCACCACTTTTTTAGCCCATCCTTTGCAAGGCCACAGGAGACAAGAAGTCTGACACATAGTCAACGCCTAGAGACGATGGTACAGGAGTATCTCCAAGTAAACATTGAAGCCACGACTGTGTCACTGGACCCTTGCTCTTTTTGGGCTTCCAATCTGGATAAATGGCCGGAGCTAGCCACTTACGCCTTGGAGATCTTGTCATACCCCGCAGCCAGCGTTCTGTCTGAACGTGTGTTCAGCGCTGCTGGTGGTGTGCTGACAGATAAGCGCATGCGGTTCTCCACTGATAATGTAGACAGACTCACGTTCATAAAGATGAACAAATCATGGATCCGAAACGACTTTTCTACCCCTGTGTCATCCTGGGGAGAGTAAAAGCTTGATGATTGGTTAAAATCACCCTACCAACCGTTTTAAGCTTTCAAATTACTAATCATGTTTATCTGTATCTTGTCTGGAAAATAATTTGGGCTTTGTAGCAGTGTGCAGCACTGATTCTATTAGGCCATCTATAATAAGCTCCACCAGATTTAAAATGACTAATCATGTTTATCTGTATCTTGACTGGAAAATAATTTGGGCTTTGTAGCAGTGTGCAGCACTGATCCTATTAGGCCATCTATACTAAAGCTTCACCAGATTTAAAATTAATAATAATTTTTAGCTGCATCTAGCCCGGAAAATAATTTTGGGGCTCCGAGATGCGCAAGACACATAAGTGCCTTCTTGCTGCCCTACCTGCAGCATGACCCTCATATTGTCAGAAGTCGAAGTAATCATGACTACTGGGTTGCCACACTCTTAGATCCCCCAAACTTTTCGATCAACCTTTTCATTTTAATAAAGACCAAAAAAATGGTCATTTTTGAAATTATAAGCATTAGCAGGTTGTTAGAAACTAAAATCAAACAGTTTTCAACTCAAAACTTTATTCTAGGTGATGTTACATTTTCACATAGGACCCCTTGTTCGAAAGGAGCTTCTGAACTCTCTCGTCCATTGAATTTGTCAGGTTTTGGATGGTTTCTGCTTCAATTGTTTTGCATGAGGACAGAATACCCTCCCAGAGCTGTTGCTTAGATGTGAACTGCCTCCCGCCATCATAGACACTCCTTTTAATGATGCTCCAAAGGTTCTGAATGGGGTAGAGGTCAGGGGAGCATGGGGGTCACACCATAAGTTTGTCCCCTTTTATGCCCATATCAGCCAGAGATGCAGATGTTTTATGTGCAGCATGAGATGGTGCATTATCATGCAGAAAAATGATCTTGCTGTGAAATACACGGTTCTTCTTCTTGAACCATGGCAGGAAGTGCTGTTTGAGAAAATCCACATACATTATGGAGTTCATGTTTAGCGCCTTCAGGGATCATAAAGGGGCCGACAATCTCTCTCCCCATGATTCCAGCCCAAAACATTACTCCACCTCCTCCTTGTTGGCGCTGTAGCCGTGTTTACGTGGGGTGTCCATCAACCAGCCATCCTCCACTCCATCCATCTGGACCATCGAGCGCTGCACGGCACTCATCCGTGAACAAAACAGTTTTGAAATCAGTCTTTATGTAATGTTTGGCCCACTGGAGCCGTTTCTGCTTGTGTGAACTGGATAGAGGAGGTCGACAGGATGGCGTATGCACAGCTGCAAACCTCTGAAGGACCCTGCATCTTGTTGTTCGGGGGACGATGGAGGCACAAGCAGCTTCAAAAACTTGTCTGCTGCTATGACAAGGCTTTTTTGACGCTGCTCTTTCAACCTGACGTAATTGCCTGTAGGAAAGAGTCCTCAATTTGCCCTTATCAGCACGCACACGTGTGTACTGTGAATCAGCTACATACTTCTTGATTGCCAAGACACTTCATCCTGATCATCGCAAAATGTTGATTGTAGTCATGCCTTGACCTAAACACTCCACAATTTGTTGCTTCTCAGCAGCTGACACATCCTTTTTCTTTCCCATTTTGGCAGAAAATGTAGGCTACTTAATAATGTGAGACAGCCTTCTTAAGTAGTCTTGCCTTTCATTGGACACACCTGCCAAACTAATTAGCACAGGTGTCTGCAATTGCTTACAGTGATATAAAGAGCCCTGACACACATCACCATCAATGAGTTTAACTGACAAACAAACAAATTCTTCCCTTATCACTCCTAAACACTTTTTGCATAATAATTTGGAACACAGTGTACATGTGCTTTTCCACAAAACACCAGTGGTTCACGTAGTGAATCTTACAGTTCTAACTTGCCAACCGTGGTCTGTATGGAGTTGTTCAATAAAGGGCCCAAAATTAAGATAACATAGATGGGAGAGGTCTCTATGAATAGGAATTCCTAAGTATTTGATACCCTGTGAGGGCCAGGCAAAGGGAAAGTTGGACTGGATGGAATCCTATATGGATTTGGGGAGGGAGACATCGAGGGCCTCAGACTTCGCTGCATTGATTTTAAAATTTGACCATGTAACAAAGTGATCTATTTCAGCCATAACAGCATGGATGGATATATGTGATTGAGTGATATATACTAGGACATCATCAGCAAATAGAGAGCACTTGTACTCGGTGCCTCCCACCTCAATCCACCTAATATTGGGGTTATGGCGAATTGATGAGAGCAGGTGCTCCGTCACTAGGATGTATAAGAGAGGGGACAGAGAACATCCCTGCCTTGTCCCATTGGTGATTGTGAAAGGTGATGAAAATGTTCTGACGCGTCCCCTGGGCCTTGGGACACCCGGAGCCGGACCCTTTTTGGTGGATGCTGGTGGTTGTAGTCTCCGTGGCGGCAACCCGGTTCCGTGGCTCAGGGCGGTCAAACCAGTGGCGGAACTATTTAAGTGGTTTTGATGTTTAAATGTCCGACTACGCCACCCGTGGATTGCGGTCAGAGTGAACCGCCGCTCCAGGGCAGACCGCTGAGGCTGGTGTTGTGGGTTCAGCAGAGCGTAGCATAACTCCCCACGGGAGGAGTATAGCCTCAGGGCAGTGTATGCGGAGGATGGGGGTGATGGTGCAGGGCAGCAGCAGTAATGACACGGAGTCAGTGATGCAGTCCAGGGCCTTTACTCACAGTTCTTATTATCCAGACCACGTCTGCAGGTAACGGCTGCCCACGTTGTACTGTGCTCACCAGGTGAGGGGCTCAGACAACTCCCAGATAACTTTGGAGTGCTTCACAGGACCCCCTTTGTGTGTCCTTTGTCTGGCCTTTCTTACCAACCCTTCTGTCCGGCTGCCTCGGGCCTCCTCTTGGTAAACTTGGCGCCAGTTTCCCTGACCCTATGTGGTGCCTTCCTAGCGGGTGTAGCGAGGGACTGCGCCACATAAAATGTCACAGCCTCCTGTTTCTAGCTGAGGGTCGTTACCTGCCTCCACTAGATTCGGGGACCGGTCTCCCCCTTTGGCCTGACCCCTCCACGCAGGTGGATTCGGGCGTGCGGTGGCGACTCGCCCGTCCGCACCCCTGAGATCCCTTCGTTCCTCGTTCCTGGAGCCTTCTCCACTCCTCTTCCTTCCTTCTCCCTCTTCCAGGCCTGGGCCTCTGTTACTAGGCCCGCCTCCGGAGCAGAGCTCATGCAGAGCCCCTGCTCCCTGCCACTTCTGCTCAGACTTCTCTGCACTGAACTAAGATGGTGCCCACCTTTTATACTCCCTTCTCAATGCACCCAGGAACTGCTTCCTCCCTGCTCCTGCACTACAGGGTTCCCCTTCCTCAGTGTTCCCTCCCCCCATTCCAGCCAGGGACAGGGACTGTCGTGCCCAACTCAGGGGCATATTGGTCGCCCTGCCCCACGGCAATGTGGTGTAATGCATGCAGGTGTCGGGTCCTGATCCACACTACATCCTTACCTGAGAGTGAGATATCACACCTCTGGGTGAGGTGCAATACCTCTGTAGCAACCGAGCCCTCAGGGTGCTACAGTTCCATTTATCTTCAGCCTAGGTGACGTATTGCGATACAGGGCCGTGATTTTGGCTATAAAAGGGTGCCCTAGACCCCTACCCCAAGCTTTTTAAGAGAATCATATATGGCGTGCCAGGAGACTCTATGGAATGCTTTCTCAGCATCCAACGAGAGTATCTAATTACAAATTTTTAACTGCATCTAGCCCAGGAAATACTTTGTGCCTAGTAGCAGTGTCAGCTAGTCAGCGGATTATCCCGGCTGTTAAGCAAGCTACACCACCTGTAGTTTGGACACTTCATTTTTTCAAAGGAAATGCTTCGGGACCACGGGATACTCAGTGAAGAGCATCAGGAGGCACCCCAAGGCATAGGGGCTCGGACTGGCAGTAGGATGCCTTGCGGTGGACAGCCGAGCTCGATCCTTATAAAAGCTTTTTAACTGCAGCAGCTTTAGTGGACGCTACTGGAGCTGGAATTACACGGCTGCTGGCATGAGACTTGCCCTCCAATAGATCCTTGTAAATGGATTTAAAGTGTATTTATTCAAATTAGAGAGACAATTTAAATTAAAAAGCTTAGAGCTGCCTCCACCACAGGGAGGCTCGCTCGACCCACCAGCGGACAGGCACCAGTATTGGGAGAGGGGGGCTGGCCGTCAGGGTTCACCGCGGCTCTGGCACAAACCCGGCGACAAGGAGGTGGCACGGGCAGGAGCGGACTGAACGTGTCGGCTTCTCACTTTTTGGATTTTAGAAGGGCATGACATGCCTATATCTGTGTCTCCCCCTCCTTTTACTCCTCCACCTCTTTTCTTTTCGCATGACTATATGTACTTGTCACTTTTCCATGTGTTAGTTGTGTCTTCTGAGCAGTTTGTCAGCTTTTGGACACCTTTGAAGGTGTTTTCTATGTGTTTCTATGTGTTTTTGTTTGCCTGCCATTGGTTTTAACGGTGTTCGAAGGTGTTCGACGAACAGTTCGACGAACAGTTCGGCGAACACACGGGTGTTCGACGAACCGAACCGAACTCGAACACTACGGGGGTGGCTCAACACTAGTTCTAACCCCAAATTTTTTATTTTCACAAGGGTAAGAGGAGAAAATGGACCCCAAAAACTGTTGTGATTTCTCATCAGTACGCCGATACCCTATATGTGGGGACAACACACTAGAGATGAGCGGTGTTTGACTCAAACTGTTCGCCAATCTCAAATTTAAGCTGTTTTGAGCAGTGTTCGAGCCGATCGGCGAACACGAACGATTTAAAAATATTCCGGCTGTTCGAGGTTATGTTCGATAACTGTTCGTGCACCAAAATCATAACTGGATTTTTTCACAGTAATGCTGATAATCAATGTTAATGCGCAGTTTGAGTGTAAAAAGGGGCGGGGGGAGGGGTATGGGATGGATCTCTGCATAAATAATGAAGATCTCAATTTTTTTTTCCCTTTCCCGCATTTACAGTGGGGAGTTGTAATCTGTCAGCCTATCAGCAGCGCACACACGGATCGAACTGCTGTTTTTCACACAAGCAAGGGCATGTGTCATTGACTCTGTATGTCACATGTCCTTGCCCTATAAGACCCAGCCATTTTCCCCATCGCCACCATTTTCTCACTGCTGCAGCTGCATGTTAGATGGCACCGCTGTTGCTGTGTGTGCTATACTTTCAGTGTTAATTTCAAGCCAATTTTCTCAGAAATATACAGATAGCTTGGGAGTAGGGAATAGTTGTGATTGCAGTCCTTTTGAGGACTAGGTTACAGCATTTCCTACGACTTTTAGCAGGCAGGTCTGTGCTCTTAAATAGATTGGTTGGGAGTAGGGTTTTGTAATTAGAGATGAGCGGTGTTCGACTAGAACTGTTCGCCAATCTCATATTCGAGCTGTTTTGGGCGGTGTTCGAGTTGTTCGACGAAGCCGAACGATTTGCAAAAAATTCGGCTGTTCGAGGCTATGTTCGATAACTGTTCGTGCACCAAAAGCGTGTCCTGCATGTCTGGCGCTCTTTAGAGCACCAATCATGCAGGGATTGTCTGCCACTCACTGTAATGCCACAGCCATGGTGGTTGTGGCATTACAGCGATTGCCCAAATCAATGGGAACAGTGCTCACAGTGAAACATGAAAAGCCGGCAATTCAGCAGCGACATACACCGGTACCCGACAATTTAGAACAGAAAGAATAGAGAATCACACATAGATTAGATAGATAGAAACATGTCAGTCACATATATAAGAAGTACAGTGATAGTGTTGCTTACTGTACTTGTCATTTAGTGTAAAGGATTTAGTAAAAAAAATAATAGTGTTTTCATGCATTGTCTCTTTAAAAAAGCCGGCCTGCATTTCAGCAGCGGTACCCGACAATTTAGAATAGAAGAAATAGAGAATCACACATAGATTAGATAGAGAGAAACATGTCAGTCACATATATATGAAGTACAGTGACAGTGTTGAATACTGTACTTGTCATTTAGTGTTAAAATAAAGGATTTATTAAAAAAAAAATTGGCGTGGGGTTCCCTATAATTTTCGGCTCTAGCGGAGGTTAAGCACACAGCTGGGGCAGATGTTTGAAGCCTGGGAAGGGGGTAATACCAACGGAGCTTCCCAGGCTACTAATTACAGCCCCCAGCTGAATACCTAGCCTTTACTAGCTATTAAAATGGGGGACCCCCCCAAAAAAATGACGTGGGGTCCCCCCTATTTTAATAGCTAACAAAGGCTAGACAGACAGCTGGGGGCTGATATTAATAGCCCAGGAAGGGTGCCATGAATATTGGCCCCCTCCCAGGCTAGAAACACCAGACGTCAGCCGCCCCAGAAATGGCGCATCCATAGGATGCGCCAATTCTAGCACTTAGCCTCGCTTTTCCCACTGCCCTGTAGCGGTGGCAGTGGGTTAATAGGGCAGGGGTTGATGTCAGCTTATAATGCCAGCTGACATCAAGCCCAGGTTAGTAATGGAGAGGCGTCTATAAGACTCCCCATTACTAACCCCATAGTCAAAGTTAAAAAAAAACACAAACTCCCAGAATAAAGTCCTTTAATTGAAATAAAGACACAATTCTTTATTGTTATAAATTAAACCATACTTACCATCACGCCCATTCCAGCTGAAGCCAACGATCTCCTGCAATAAAAATAGATTAATAAAGCAACATCATCCTTACCTTTCCATGGTTCCCACGACGGCTTCAGATCTGCTACATTCACATAACAGGCTGGATCGCAGCAGAATGCTGCCATCCAGCTTGCCATGCCGCACACACTGAGAAGCGCAGGCATGCTTGCGCTCCTCAGTGTCTCGCTGTGACGGCATAAAGATGAGCCGAGGTCATGTCCATTGAACTCGGCTCACCTCATGCACGTCGCTGGCAGCGTGGGACAATTCTCCTGCGCTCAGCGCTTCAGCGTGAGAATTCTCCCACGCTGTCAGTGACGTGCATGAGGTGAGCTGAGAACATTGGACATGAACTCACCTCATGCACGTCACTGACAGCGTGGGAGAATTCTCTAGCTGAAGCGCTGAGTGCAGGAGAATTTTCCCACGCTGTCAGTGACGTGCATGAGGTGAGCCGAGTTCATTGGACATGAACTCGGCTGATCTGGATGCCGTCACAGCGAGACACTGAGGAGCGCAAGCATGCCTGCGCTTCTCAGTGTCTGCGGCATGACAAGGTGGATGGCAGCGTTCTGCTGCGGTCCAGCCTGTCATCTCGATGTAGCAGAGCTGAAGCTGTCGTGGGAACCATGGAAAGGTAAGGATGATGTTGCTTTATTATTTTTCTTTTATTTGCAGGAGATCATTGGCTTCAGCTGAAATGGGCGTGATGGTAAGTATGGTTTAATTTAGAACAATAAAGAATTGTGTGTTTATTTCAATTAAAGGACTTTTTTCTGGGTGTTGTGTTTTTTTTAAATACTTTACTAGAAATTCATGGAGGTCATGTCTAATATTGGTGTGACCCCATGAATTTCAGGCTTAGGGCCAGCTGATAATGCCAAGCTGGCCCTAACCCCTTTATTACCCAGTGAGCCACCGCACCAGGGCCTTGGATGAGTTGGGTACAGCACCAGAAGATGGCGCTTCTATGAACGTGCCATTTTCCGGGGTGGCTGCGGACTGTAATTTACAGCGGGGGGGGCCCAGAAAGCTTGGGCCTCCCTGCGCTGCGGATTCCAGCCCCCAGCTTCCTAGTTGTACCTGGCTGGACACAAAAATAGGACGAAGCCCCACGTATTTTTTTTTTATTTATTTCATGAAATTCATGAAATAAATAAGAAAAAAAGGGCTTCCCTATATTGTTGTGTCCGGCCAGGTACAAATAGGCAGCTGGTGGTTGGGGGCAGCCCGTTCATGCCTGCTGTACCTGGCTGGACACAAATATAGTGCGAAGCCCCACGTCAATTTTTTTTTAATTATTTCATGAATTTCCTGAAGTAATTAAAAAAAATTGACGTGGGACTTCGCACTATATTTGTGTCCAGCCAGGTACAGCAGGCAGGAACGGGCAGCCCCCAACCACCAGCTGCCTATTTGTACCTGGCCGGACACAACAATATAGGGAAGGCCTTTTTTTCTTAATTATATCATGAATTTCATTAAATAATTTAAAAAAAAATATGTGGGGCTTCGCCCTATTTTTGTGTCCAGCCAGGTACAACTAGGCAGCTGGGTGCTGGAATCCACAGCGCAGGGAGGCCCAAGCTTTCTGGGCCCCCCCCCCCCCCGCTGCAAATTGCAGTCCGCAGCCACCCCGGAAAATGGTGCGTTCGTAGAAGTGCCATCTTCTGGCGCTGTACCCAACTCATCCAGGGCCCTGGTGCGGTGGCTCACTGGGTAATAAAGGGGTTAGGGCCAGCTTGGTATTATCAGCTGGCCCTAAGCCCGAAATTCATGGGGTCACGCCAATATTAGACATGACCGCCATGAATTTCTAGTAAATTATTTAAAAAAAAACACAACACCCAGAATAAAGTCCTTTAATTGATATAAACACATAATTCTTTATTGTTCTAAATTAAACCATACTTACCATCACGCCCATACCAGCTGAAGCCAACGATCTGCTGTAATAAAAGAAAAATAATAAAGCAACATCCTCCTTACCTTTCGATGGTTCCCAGCACAGATCCAGCTCTGCTACATCGAGATGACAGGCTGGACCGCAGCAGAAAGCTGCCATCCAGCCTGTCATCCCGCAGACACTGAGAAGCGCAGGCTTGCTTGCGCTCCTGAGTGTCAGGCTCTCACGGCATCCAGATGAGCCGAGGTCATGTCCAATAAACTCAGCTCACCTCATGCACGTCACTGACAGCGTGGGAAAATTCTCCTGCGCTCAGCGCTTCAGCAGGAGAATTCTCTCACGCTCACCGCATGCGCAGGAGAATTCTCCCACGCTGTCAGTGACGTGCATGAGGTGAGCTGAGTTCATTGTCGGCTCATCTGGATGCCGTCACAGCCTGACACTGAGGAGCGCAAGCATGCCTACGCTTCTCAGTGTCTGGGGGATGACTGGCTAGATGGCAGCTTTCTGCTGCGGTCCAGCCTGTCATCTCGATGTAGCAGAGCTGGAGCTGTCCTGGGAACCATCGAAAGTTAAGGATGATGTTGCGTTATAATTTTTCTTTTATTGCAGGAGATCGTTGGCTTCAGCTGGAATGGGCGTGATGGTAAGTATGGTTTAATTTAGACCATTAAAGAATTGTGTGTTTATTTCAATTAAAGGACTTTATTCTGGGTGTTTGTGTTTTTTTTTAACTTTGACTATGGGGTTAGTAATGGGGGTGTCTTATAGACGCCTCTCCATTACTAACCTGGGCTTGATGTCAGCTGGCCTTATAAGCTGACATCAACCCCAACCCTATTACCCCACTGCCACTGCTACAGGGCAGTGGGAAAAGCGAGGCTAAGTGCCAGAATTGGCGCATCCTATGGATGCGCCATCTCTGGGACGGCTGATGTCTGGTGTTTCTAGCCTGGGAGGTGGCCAATATTCATGGCACCCTTCCTGGGCTATTAATATCAGCCCCCAGCTGTCTGCCTAGCCTTTGCTAGCTATTAAAATAGGGGGGACCCCACGTCATTTTTTGGGGGGGGTCCCCCATTTTAATAGCTAGTAAAGGCTAGGTATTCAGCTGGGGGCTGATATTAGTAGCCTGGGAAGCTCCATGGGTATTACCCCCTTCCCAGGCTTCAAACATCAGCCCCAGCCGTCTGCTTAACCTCCGCTAGAGACTAAAATTACGGGGAACCCCACGCCAATTTTTTTTTTAATAAATCCTTTATTTTAACACTAAATGACAAGTACAGTAACCAACACTGTCACTATACTTCTTATATATGTGACTGACATGTTTCTATCTATCTAATCTATGTGTGAAGCTCTATTCTTTCTGTTCTAAATTGTCAGGTACCGCTGCTGAATTGCCGGCCGGCTTTTTTAAAGAGACGGTGCATGAAAACACTAATATTTTTTTTAATAGATCCTTTACACTAAATGACAAGTACAGTAACCAACACTGTCACTGTACTTCTTATATATGTGACTGACATGTTTCTATCTATCTAATCTATCTGTTATGCTCTATTCCTTCTTGTCTAAATTGTCGGGTACCGGTGTATGCCGCTTCTGAATAGCCGGTCGGCTTTTTTAAAGACAGCGTCTTCTGAGCAGTTTGTCAGCTTTTGGACACCTTTGAATGTGTTTTCTATATGTTTCTATGTGTTTTTGTTTGCCTGCCATTGGTTTTAATGGTGTTCGACTGTGTTCTAAGGTGTTCGACGAACAGTTCGATGAACAGTTCCTCGAACATCCCGGTGTTCGACGAACCGAACCGAACCCGAACACTACAGGGGTGGCTCAACACTACTTGTAATTGCAGTCCTTTTGAGAACTAGGTTACAGCATTTCCTACGACTTTTAGCAGGCAGGTCTGTGCTCTTAAATAGACAGCTTTGGAGTAGGGACTAGTTGTAATTGCAGTCCTTTTGAGGACTAGGTTACAGCATGTCCTAGGACTTTTGCCAGGCAGGTCTGTGCCAGTGCTGTGCAAGTGTTTTTCACAGCATTTGGCTAAATCTAGATAAGCAAATCCTTTTTGGCCTCTTGCAGTGTGTGTTAGTCAGTGGAGTAGCGTATCTGTGTTGCAAGCTACACCACCTGTGTATAGAATACAATTTTTTTTACTGCACTTAGCCAAGTAAAACCTTTTGGGCATAGCATCATTCTATTAGCCCATCTATACTAAGCTCCACCAGCTTGCAAATTACTAATAATTTTTATCTGCATGTAGCTCGGAAAATAATTTTGGGCTTGTAGCAGTGTGTGGGACTTATTCTATTAGTCCATCTATACTAAGCTCCACCAGCTTGCAAATTACAAATAATTTTTAGCTGCATCTTGTCTGGAAAATAATTTTGGGCATAGTAGCAGTGTCTGGTACTCATTCTATTAGGCCATCTATACTAAGCTCCACCAGCTTGCAAATTACAAATAATTTTTAGCTGCATCTACCTCGGAAAACAATTTTGGGCTTGTAGCAGTGTGTGGGACTTATTCTATTAGTCCATCTATACTAAGCTCCACCAGCTTGCAAATAACAAATAATTTTTTCTGCATCTAGCTTGAAAATAATTTTGGGCTTGTAGCAGTGTGTGGGACTTATTCTATTAGGCCATCTATACTAAGCTCCACCAGCTTGCAAATTACAAATAATTTTTAGCTGCATCTTGTCTGGAAAATAATTTTGGGCATAGAAGCAGTGTGTGGTACTCATTCTATTAGGCCATCTATACTAAGCTCCACCAGCTTGCAAATTACTAATAATTTTTAGCTGCATCTTGTCTGGAAAATAATTTTGGGCATAGTAGCAGTGTGTGGTACTCATTCTATTAGGCCATCTATACTAAGCTCCACCAGCTTGCAAATTACAAATAATTTTTATCTGCATGTAGCTCGGAAAATAATTTTGGGCTTGTAGCAGTGTGTGGGACTCATTCTCTTAGTCCATTTATACCAAGCTCCACCAGCTTGCAAATTTAAAAAAATTTTTAGCTGCATCTTGTCTGGAAAATAATTTTGGGCATAGTAGCAGTGTGTGGTACTCATTCTTTTAGGCCATCTATACTAAGCTCCACCAGCTTGCAAATTACTAATAATTTTTAGCTACATCTAGCTCGGAAAATAATTTTGGGCTTGTAGCAGTGTGTGGGACTCATTTTATTAGTCCATCTATACTAAGCTCCACCAGCTTGCAAATTACAAATAATTTTTATCTGCATCCAGCTCGGAAAATAATTTTGTTCTTGTAGCAGTGTGTGGGACTCATTCTATTAGTCCATCTATACTAAACTCCACCAGCTTGCAAATTACAAATAATTTTTATCTGCATATAGCTCAGAAAATAATTTTGGGCTTGTAGCAGAATGTGGGACTCATTCTATTAGTCCATCTATACTAAGCTCCACCACCTGTGTATGTAATAAAATTGTTTTACTGCAACTAACCCGGCCAATCCTTTTGGGCTAATACCACAGTTTGGTCACTCAGCTCTGCTCGGTTCCCATACATCATTTTTTGTGCAAACAACTCCAGAGTTGTCAATTAGTTAAATACCAAAATGAGTGGAAAAAGGCCTGCTGCTGGTGGAAAGGGGAATAGGTGTGTTGGGAAGGGAAAAGAAGGTTGTGTCCGTGGGGTAGGTGTTAAAGCAACAGTAACATCTGCAGAAGAAAGACCATTTTCCAACCAAACTAAGATGTCTACTTCTTTTAGCGGACAATGTGATACGATCCCTTTCTTATGGCGACACCAATCGCTACAAATTCCAGATGAGGCACAAAAACAGCAGGTGCTTCAACGGATATCAAGTGCTCCTTTAAGTGGGCTCTCCTCCACCTCAACTTCAACATCACAAATACTCCAGTCCTCAGAGGTGTCACCCCAGTCGCACTTGCTTCCTCACAGCTCCCAAGTCTCCAGCTGCCCATCTGAGTATGGGGAAGAACAGATGGTTGAGTCTGCAGAGCTGTTTACTTACACTATAGCCTGGGAATCAGAGGTCGGCTCCAGAGCTTCTGTGAATCCAGACGAGGAAATTATCGGCACTGAAGCCCAGAATCTTTATGAGTCGGATCCAGGACCAGACACAGAAGGTTCTGACGATAATGTAGACCCTCATTCCCAAACTGTAACTCCTGTTGGTGGAGACAATGAGGAAGACGATGATGAGACTCAAATACCTGATTGGAGCGACAACTTTAGTTTTTTGTCAGGGCAGGAAGAGGTTGGCTCTGTGGACGACGGGTGTTAGAACACACAGGGTGATGATGACGAGGTTGCAGATCCCACTTACTGTCAAGCCACAGTCAGCCAGTCGATGAGGTTAGCAGAGGAGGTGGAGGAGGATGCTAGTGACGACGAGGTCAGGTTGCGCCTTCCTGGACAGAGATGTAGTACTGGAAGCACGTCAACAACTGCATCCTCAAACACAACTCTGCCTCTCACCACAAGTCGTGGTGGCTCTTCAGGTCGCATGGGTGCTAAGCCTTGCATAGCCTGGGCATTTTTTCAGATCGATAAGGATGACCCAACTCGTGTTATCTGTAACATTTGTCACCAAAAGCTAAGTAGAGGCCAAAAAATCCATAGTTTGAGTACTTCATGCATGAACCATCACATGCATATGAAGCATAAGTTGCAGGGGGAAGCTCACTGTGCTACAATGCAGCCTAGCGGGCTAGGTCAACCACCGTCTGCCCCACCTGTGTCATCCTGGGGATACTAAAAGCTACTGCGTAGTCTTTTACAAAGATTTGAGGGAATTACCACGGGAATGGTTTAGAAGAGGTATAACAGTTTAGGTAGGACGTTCATTTTTAGTATACTTATTCTGCCGAACCAGGAAAAATCCTTCACCGTCCAAGAAGAAATATCTTTATGGAGTTGTTCAATAAAGGGCCCAAAATTAAGATAAAATAGACGGGAGAGGTCTCTACGAATACGAATTCCTAAGTATTTGATACCCTGTGAGGGCCAGGCAAAGGGAAAGTTGGACTGGATGGAATCCTGTATGGATTTGGGGAGGGAGACATCGAGGGCCTCAGACTTCACTGCATTGATTTTAAAATTTGACCATGTAGCAAAGTGATTTATTTCAGCCATAACAGCAGGGATAGATATATGTGATTGAGTGATATATACTAGGACATCATCAGCAAATGCAGAGCACTTGTTCTCGGTGCCTCCCACCTCAATCCACCTAATATTGGGGTTATCGCGAATTGATAAGAGCAGGTGCTCCATCACTAGGATGTATAAGAGAGGGGACAGAGGACATCCCTGCCTTGTCCCAATGGTGATTATGAAAGGTGATGAAAATGTTCCATTTATCTTCAGCCTAGCTGACTGATTGCGATACAGGTCCATGATTTTGCCTATAAAAGGGTCCCCTAGACCCCTACCCCAAGCTTTTTAAGAGAATAATATATGGCGTACCAGGAGACTCTATGGAATGCTTCCTCAGCATCCAACGAGAGTATCTAATTACAAATTTTTAACTGCATCTAGCCCAGGCAATACTTTGGGCCTAGTAGCAGTGTCTGCTATTCAGCGGGGTAGCCACCGCCTGTAGATCTAATTACAAATTTTTAACTGCATCTAGCCAAGGAAATACTTTGGACATAGTAGCAGTGTCTGCTAGTCAGCGGATTATCCCACCTGTTAATCAAGCTACACCACCTGTAGTTTGACACTTAATTTTTTCAAAGGAAATGCTTCAGGCCCCCGGGACACTCAGTGAAGAGCATCGGGGAGGAACCCCAAGGCACAGGGGCTGGGACTGGCGGTAGGACGCCTTGCGGTGGACCGCCAAGCTCGATCCTTATAAAATCTTTTTAACTGCAGCAGCTTTAGTGGACGCTAATGGAGCTGGAATTCCCGCGGGTGCTGGCATCAGACTTGCCCTCCAATAGATCCTTGTAAAAGGATTTAAAGTGTACTCCTTCAAATTATAGAGACAATTTAAATTAAAAAGCTTAGACCTGCCTCCACCGCAGGGGGGCTCGCTCGACCCACCAGCAGACAGGCACCAGTATTGGGAGAGGGGGGCTGGCCATCAGGGTCCACCACAGCTCTGGCACAAACCTGGCGACACGGAGGTCCATGTCAGCTTCGCACTTTTTTGGTTTTAGAAGGGCATGACATGCGTATATCTGTGTCTCCCCCTCCTTTTACTCCTCCACCTCTTTTCTTTTCGCATGACTATATGTACTTGTCACTTTTTCATGTGTTAGTTGTGTCTTCTGAGCAGTTTGTCAGGTTTTGGACACCTTTGAAGATGTTTTCTATGTGTTTCTAGGTGTTTTTGTTTGCCTGCCATTGGTTTTAACGTTGGTCAACGGTATTCGACGAACAGTTCGACGAACAGTTCGGCGAACATACGGGTGTTCGACAAACCGAACCAAACTCGAACACTACGGGGGTGGCTCAACTCTACAATACACTGCTTGGGCACTCAGCAGGGTTCAGAAGGGAAGGAGCACTGTGTGACTTTTTGAACGCAAAATTGGCTAGAATCGAGAGCAGAAGCCATGTCGCGTTTGGAGAGCCCCTGATGAGCCTAAACAGTGGAAACCCCCCACAAGTGACCCCATTTTGGAAACTACACCCCTCAAGGATTTTATCAAGGGGTATAGTGAACATTTTGAACCTAGACGTACGACAGAATTTGCTAATATTAAGTCATCATATTGAATAAGTTGTCATTAGTCTTGAGTGCAAGTGGTCTCTACTTGAGTTTGCATTGGGTACTCGGGTATGCACCAAGAATTGCAGGTGCTCAAATGACATTCTCCAGTCCCCGCCCCACATGTTTCATGGTTATTATACACCCAAAAAAACATGCTGGGATTGCTTTTGCATGGCAGGCAATCCCCGCTTTTTTTTTTGGCTGTATAACAGCTGCAAAACAAACGGGGTGGAGACTCGAGCATGTCACTCGAGCACCCGCAATACTCGGTGCATACCCGAGCACCCTATGCAATCTCAAGTAGTGAGCACATGCGCTCAACACTAATAGCCATATCGTCGTCATTTTTTTTCTTTACTTTTGAAAAAATCCCAACCCAAACACAACCCTAATCCCAACCCTAGCACAACCCTAACCCTAGAGTTTATTTTTTATGCCTTTCCTTGTGCGGTATAAGTGATTAGATGACTTTATTCTTCGTGTCAGTGCGATTACAGTGATACCAGATTCATATCGGGTTTTTACGATTGACAGCTGTCACACACTAAAAAACCCTTTTTTTTTTGCAAAGACTAGTTTTTGCATCGCCATATTTTGAGAGCTATAATTTTTCCATATTTCGGCCAACAGAGTCATGTGGCAGCTTTTTTTTTGCGGGACAAGTTGATGTTTTTATTGGTACCATTTTCGGGCACGTGCTATTTTTTGATCGCTTTCTATTCCGATTTTTGGAAGGCAGAATAAACAAAAACCAACAATTCAGGAATTGTTTTTTTTTTTTTTTTTATACCGTTTCACATGTCGTAAAATTGATAAAGCAGCGTTATTCTTCGGGTCAGTAAGTTTACAGCAGTACCCCATTTGTATGGCTTTTTAATGTTTTGGCGCTTTTACACAATAAAAACTATTTTATAGAAAAAATAAAAAAAATTTATATCGCTTTATATAGAGCTATATCTTTTTTATTATTTGACTGATGGATCTGTATGGCTGCGTTTTTTTGTAGGACAAGATGACGTTTTCAGAAGTACCATTTTTATTTACATTCACCTTTTTGTTCGCGTTTAATTCCATTTTGTGTTTGGCGGTTTGATGATAAAGCATCGTTTTGTGCTTTTTTTTTTTCTTTTCCATGTTCACAAAAGGGATTAACTAGTGGGACAGTTTTATAGGTCAGGTCATAATGGACGTGGCGATACCAAATATGTGTACTTTTATTTTATTTTTTTATTCTAATATTTATTCATGGGTACAGTATATTTTTATTTTTTGGATTATTTTTTTAAATATTTTTACAATTTTTTTCAATTTTTTATTTCACTTTCTGAGACTTTTGTTAACTTTACACTTTGTCTTACTATGGTACTTTCATTTTTTGCAGTCTGATCGTTTGCACAGCATAAGGATGAAGCATCATATCCTATGCTGTGCAGGCTGTCAGCCCTGCACACACAAGCTAGGTATATTGTGCACTAAGCACGATCTACCTATCTTGCTGATGCCTGGTGACCCGAATGTCATCATGGCGACATTGAATCACCATGGAAACTATCTGGACCAGGCACAGACAGCGCAGGACACTGGATAGAAGGTAAGAGGGGGCACCGCTGCTTGCCTCGGAAATGCTGTGATCGACTTTGATCACAGCATTTCGGGGGTTAATATGCTGGGAGCGGTGCGCATAGTACTGGGAGTCAGCTGTGACAATCAGCTAACTCCCGGCGGTGATCGAGCCCGCACAGCCTCTACCTTTAATAGTGTGTTACTAAAGGTAATGTTTGAGACAGTGGTCCCAGCTCTCTTCAGGTTATTGACCATGTCCTCCCGTGTAGTTCTGGGCTGATTCCTGACCTTACTCAGAATCATCCTTACCTCACAAAGCGAGATCTTGAATGGAGCCTCAGACCGAGGAAGATTGACAGTCATATTTTGTTTCTTCTATTTTCTAATAATTGAGCCAAAAGTTGTTGCCTTCTCACCAAGCTTCTTACCTATTTTCCTGTAGCCCATCCCTGCCCTGTGCAGGTCTACAATTTTGTCCCTGGTGTCCCTAGACAGCTTTTTGTTCTTGGCTATGGTGGAGAGGTTGGAATGTGATTGATTGAGTGTGTGGACAGATATCTTTCACACAGGTAATGATTTCAAACAGGTGCATTTAATATAAGTAATAAGTGCAGAGTAGCAGAGCTTCTTAACCCCTTTACTACCCAAGGTGGTTTGCACGTTAATGACCTTGCCAATTTTTAGAATTCTGACCACTGTCATTTTATGCGGTAATTACTCTGGAACGCTTCAACGGATCCCCTTGATTCTGAGATTTTTTTTTCATGACATATTTTACTCCATGATAGTGGTAAAATTTCTCTGATATCACTTACGTTTATTTGTGAAAAAAACGGAAATTTGGCAAAAATTTAGCAATTTTCAACATTTTAATTTTTATGCCTTTAAATCAGAGAGATATGTCACACAAAATAGTTAATAAGTAACATTTCCCACATGTCTACATTACATCAGCACAATTTTGGAACCAACATTTTTTTTATTAGGGAGCTATAAGGGTTAAAAGTTGACCAGCGATTTCTCATTTTTCCAGCAAAATTTACAAAACCATTTTTTTAGGTGCCACATCACATTTGATGTCACTTTGAGGGGTCTTTATGACAGAAAATACCAAAAAGTGACACCATTCTAAAAACTGCACCCCTCAAGGTGCTAAAAACCACATACAAGAAGCTTATTAACCCTTCAGGTGCTTCACAGGAATTTTTGGAATGTGGAAGAAAAAAATTAACATTTAACTTTTTTCACAAATAAGTTACTTAGACCCATTTTTTTTTATTTTTGCAGAGGTAACAGGAAAAAAATGGACCCCAAAATTTGTTGTGCAATTTCTCCTGAGCACATAGATACCCCACATGTTGGGAAAAAATCCTGTTTGGGCGCACGGCAGGGTTCGGAAGGGAAGGAGCGCCATTTGACTTTTTGAATGTAAAATTTGCTTGAATAACTAGGGAACGCCATTTTGCTTTTGGGGAGCCCCTGATGTGCCTAAACAGTGGAAACCCCCCACAAGTGACACCATTTAGGAAACTAGACCCCTCACGGAACTTATCTAGATGTGTGGTGAGCACCTTGAACGCCCATGTGCTTCACAGAAATTTATAACATTGAGCCATAAAAATAAAATTTTCACATTTTTCCCACAAAAATGTTTTTCAGCCCCCAATTTTGCATTTTCATAAGAATAACAGAAGAAATTGCACCATACAGTTTATTGTGAAATTTCTCCTGAGTAAGTAGATACCCCATATGTAGGGGAAAACTATTGTTTGGACGCACGGCACGGTTCGGAAGGGAAGGAGTGCCATTTGACTTTCTGAATGTAAAATTTGCTTGAATAATTAGCGGACGCCATGTTGTGTTTGGGAAGCCCGTGATGTGCCTAAACAGTGGAAACCACCCACAAGCGACACCATTTTGGAAACTAGACTGCTCAGGGAACTTATCTAGATGTGTGGTGAACACCCTGAACCCCCAAATGCTTTACAGAAGTTTATAACATGGAGCCGTGAAAAATGATGTTTTAGCCCCAATTTTTTTATTTTCACAAGGGTAAGAAGAGAAAATGGACCTCAAAAACTTTTCTCCTGAGTACGCCAATACCCCTTATGTGGAGAAAATACAGTGTTTGGGCGCACGGCAGAGTTCAGAAGGGAAGGAGCACTGTGTGACTTTTTGAACGCAAAATTGGCTGGAATTGAGAGCGGACACCATGTCGCGTTTGGAGAGCCCCTGATGTGCCTAAGTAGTGGCCCCATTTAGGAAACTACATGCCTCAAGGATTTTATCAAGGGGTATAGTGAACATTTTGAACCATGAGGTACGACACAGACTTTGATAACATTAGGTCATCATATTGAATAAGTTGTCGTTAGTCTTAAGCGCAAGAGTTCGCTACTTGAGTTTGCATCGGGTACTCAGGTACTCGAGTGACATGCTCGAGTACCCGCCCGCATGTTTCATGGTTATTAGACACGCAAAAGAAAATATGCGGGGATCGCTCGTGCATGGCAGGCAATCCCCCCAAGGTTTTTTTGGCCATGAAGCATATGGGGCGGAGACTTGAGCATGTCACTCTAGCACCCGCGATACTCAGTGCATACCCGAGCACCCGATGCAAACTCAAGTAACGAGCACTTGCACTCAACATTAGTCACCATATCGTCATCTTTTTTTATTTTTTACTTTTGAAAAAAATCCCAACCCTAACCCCAACCCTAATACAACCCCAACCTTAATGCAACCCCAATCCTAGCCCAACCCTACCCTAGTTCAACCCTAATCCTAACCCCAACCAGAACCCTAGTCCAACCCTAACCCCAACCCTAGCCCAACCCTAACCCCAACCCTAGCCCAATCATAACCCTTGCCCAACCCTAACCCTAGCACAACCCTAATACAACCCCAACCCTAATACAACACAACCCTAACCCTAGCACAACCCTAACCCTAACCCCAACCCTAATCCTAGCACAACCCTAACCCCAACCCTAGCACAACCCAAACCCCAACCCTAGCACAACCCTAACCCTGAAACAACCCTATCCCTAACCCTAGAGTTTATTTTTTACCCCATTCCTCGTGCTGTATAAGTGATTTGATGACTTTATTCTTCGGGTTGGTGCGATTACAGCGATACCAGAATCATATAGGATTTGTTATAGATCTGAATGAATGAAATATTCTCATTGAATACTTTGTTCTGTACAAAGTTGAATGTGCCGACAACAAAATCACACAAAAATCATCAATGGAAATCAAATTTATTAACCAATGGATGCCTGGATTTGGAGTCACCCCCAAATTTGATGTAGATAAACACACTAACATGATGTAATGTTCTTAAAACAAGTCAAAATGAGGCTCAGTATTGTGTGTGACCTCCACGTGCCTGTATAACCTCCCTACAACGCCTGGGCATGCTCCTGATGAGTTTGCGGATGGTCTTCTGTGGGATCTCCTCTCAGACCTGGACTAAAGCATCCGCCAACTCCTGGACAGTCTGTGGTGCAACATGACGTTGGTGGATGGAGCGAGACATGATGTCCCAGATGTGCTCAATCGGATTCAGGTCTGGGGAATGGGCGGGCCAGTCCATAGCTTCAATGCCTTCATCTTGCAGGAACTGCTGACACACTCCAGCCACATGAGGTCTGGCATTGTCCTGCATTAGGAGGAACCCAGAGCCAACCGCACCAGCATATGGTCTCACAAGGGGTCTGAGGATATCATCTCTGTACCTAATGGCAGCCAGGCTACCTCTGGCGAGCACATGGAGCGCTGTACAGCCCTCCAAAGAACTGCCACCCCACACCATTACTGACCCACTGCCAAACGGGTCATGCTGAAGGATGTTGCAGGCAGCAAATCGCTCTCCACCGCGTCTCTAGACTCAGTCACGTCTGTAACATGTGCTTAGTGTGAACCTGCTTTCATCTGTGAAAAGCACAAGGCACCAGTGGTGACTTTGCTAATCCTGGTGTTCTGTGGCAAATGCCACGCATCCTTCACGGTGTTGGGTTGTGAGCACAACCCCCATCTGTGGACATTGGGTGCTCATACCACCCTCATGGAGTCATTTTCTAACCGTTTGTGCAGACACATGCACATTTGTGGCCTGCTGTAGGTCATTTTGCAGGGCTCTGGCAGTGCTCCTCCTGTTCCTCCTTGCACAAAGGTGGAGGTAGTGGTCCTGCTGCTGGTTTGTTGCGCTCCTACAGCCCCCTCCATGTCTCCTTGTGTACTGGCCTGTCTCCTGGTAGCGCCTCCAACCTCTGGACACTACGCTGACAGACACAGCAAACCTTCTTGCCACAGCTCGCATTGATGTGCCATCCTGGATGAGCTGCACTACCTAAGCAAATTCTGTGCATTGTAGAGTCCAACTCATGCTACCACGAGTCTGAAAGAACAGCCATCATTCAAAAGTAACCAAAACAAAAACCAGAAAGCATTGGTACTGAGATATGGTCTGTGGTCCCCACCTGCAGAACCACTCTTATATTGAGGGTGTCTTGATAATTGCCAATAATTTCCATCTATTGTCTATTCCATTTGCACAGAAGCATGTGAAATTGATTGTAAATCAGTGTTGCTTCCTAAGTGGACAGTTCGATTTCACAGAAATTTGATTTATTAGGAGTTATATTCTGTGGTTTAAGTGTTCCCTTTATTTTTTTGAGCAGTGTATATATATATATATATATATATATATATATATATATATACAGTATGTATCTATCCATGTAGATGAATAGATTGATAGATAGATAAATGGATAGATGCTAGATAGGCATGGACGAGCACTAAAGTGCTCGGGTGCTGAATGCTCGGGTCGAGCACATTGGAATACTCGGGTGCTCGACCCGAGAAACGAGCCCAATGTAAGTCTATAGGAAACTCGAGCATTTTTCAGGCGGCTCCCCCCGGCGGTCTGCAGAGGGCCTAAAAATTGCCCAAATCAATGGGAACAGTGCTCAAATGACATGGGAACAGCATGGGGAAGACCCCTGGAAGCATTTCTGACTCCCAGGTCACTTCTGTCAAGAACGTTGTCAGAGGTATTACGCCACTTTTAAGGACTCACAATAAAGCATACAAAAAAGAAACCAAAATGGATTTACCTGGGAAATATGTTAAGGAACGTCCTTTCCAGGGTAATGACTTGTATATCAAGCAAAATAAATAACCAAAAACAAAAATAATCCTCCATACCTTGGGCTATGTTCACGCTAAGCATTTTTGATGCATTTTTTCACTTTTGCATTGCTTTCAACCATGACATATGCATTCACCAGGAAATGTCATTTTAACATTTTACAACCTTTTCTGGCCATGTGGTGTGTGAGATATCATCAGACACATCTTGTTTCATTTATGAAGGAGGGAATCTGAAAGTCACAAAGCCTATTTTTATAGGGTTGTTATTGTTCCCATTACTAAAGCACGGGTCTCCTATACTTTTATTGCGTATGCAGTGAGTGGCAGGCCTGCCCAAAATTTGGACGCACCGCAATACCACTTTGAAAATTTGGACGCACCCCATTACCCCTTTGAAGAGATTTAGAGGAGTGCCTCCTGAAAACAATGTTCCCGTTATTAGGAAGTAGGTCTCCCTTTGTGTTTGCCTATGCAGTGAATGCAAGGGTTTCTAAAAATTTGGAGGCACTCCAATGGCCTTTGATAGAGATGTAGAGGAGGGCCTCCTGAAAAAAAATGTTCCCATTATTAGGAAGTGAGTCTCCTATTGTGTTTGCTTATGCAGTGAATGCAAGGACTGCCAAAAATTGGGAGGGACTCCAATGCCCCTTGGAAGAGATGTGGAGGAGGGCCTCAAAAAAATGTTCCCATTAGAATGGAGCGGGCCTCCTATACTTGTAATGCCCATGCACTAAGTGTATGGGCTGAAAAACATTTACCCCTGGGGGTATATATGAACATAATGTATATATAAAAAAAATATTCCGGGCATCATAAACACTCTTTAAAAAAATTATGTGGGTGTTGCATCACGGACCACAGTCACCCTGGTGATACGGTGGTGGGGGATGAAGATGAGGAGAAAGAGAAGGACAAGAGCAAATAGCCAAAATCAGGAAGCGTATATCCATGTGTGGGTGTGAGGAGGTGCATGAGAATACACATCCCATAAAAAGACACTGGATTTGAGTTTATGCTACGCTGCTATCATTCTGTGGTATTGAGAAGTCTGTCCCAATCCAGCTCGTGTTCATTTTTATAAGAGTCAGCCTGTCAGCATTTTCAGTTGACAGGCAGATGCGCTTATCAGTTATAATTCCACCAGCGGCACTAAAAACCCGCTCTGATAAAATGCTACCGGTAGGACAGGCCAGGACCTCCAAGGCGTAGAGAGCCAGTTCATTACATGTATCCAGCTTAGATATCCAATAATTATAAGGCACAGAGGAATCACGGAGGACGTTTATACGGTCGGCAAGGTACTCCCTCAGCATCTTCCCAAACTTTGCCCTCCTTGTGAGAGTACTCCGCACCTCAGGGACTGTGCAATGGGAGGGTCTGAGAAAATTCTCCCAGAACGTTGACAATGTTCCCTCTGTCTCTACTGGATTGAAATTGTGTCTCTCTTGCCTATACTCCTTGGTTGTCCAACGAACTATGACCTCTGCCGCCAGCGTTTTCAGATGGGAATTTTTTTAATAGTTCCACAACAAGGGCCTTCTGGTACTACGCCATTTTTGTAGACCTGTCCACCTCAGGAATAAGAGATAGAAAGTTCTCCTTGTAGCGTGGGTCTAGAAGTGTTACCAACCAGTAATGACTGTCACCCAAAATTTTGAGAACGCGAGGGTCATGGGAAAGGCATAACTCAGCTATGCGTGCCAGACTGCTAACAGGCAAGACTTTGGTGTCCTCAACAAAAGGATGACTGACCATGCTCTCCTCCACCTCCGCCTCCTCTTTGTCCTCTGGCCATCCATGCTGAACAGACGGTATGACAGTTGTGCAGGTAGTACCACCTATAGCGCATAAAACTAGCTTCTGTTTTTCCTCCTCCTCCTCCTTTTCCTCATTGTCACCCAATCCACATTGGGATGAAATGAGCCTGGGCTGTGTGTAATCATCCTGTACTGTTCCTTGCTCCATCTCATCCTGCTCCGCCTGCAATGCATCCTCTTTGATTGTGAGCAGAGAGCATTTCAGAAGACAGAGAAGCGGAATGGTGCCGCTAATTATGGTGTCATCGCCGCTCACCATCTTGGTGGAGTCCTCAAAGTTTTGGAGGATGGTATATATGTCTGACATCCATGTCCACTCCTGAGGTCTTATGTGTAGAGTCTGAACTGAATGCCTATGGCCTTGTTGATGCTGGTAGTCAACAACTGCCCTCTTCTGCTCACAAATCCTTCCCAACATCTCCAGTGTAGAGTTCAAATGCGTGGGGACATCACACACCAGTCTGTGAGCCGGAATCTGCAAACGCTGCTGAAGCACCCCAAGGGTGGAGGAAGCTGTGAGTGACTTTCTAAAATGGGCACACCGGCAGCATACCTTAACAATGAGATCCGGCAGCTCCGGGTAGGATTTGAGAAACCGCTGAACCACGAAGTTAAGCACATGGGCCAGGCATGGCACGTGTGTGAGCTCGCTTTGCCTCAGAGCTGCCACCAGTTTCCGGTTATTGTCAATACCGACCATGCCTGGCTGTAGGTTCAGCAGTGTGAGCCACAGATCTGCCTGCTCTTTCAGAGCAGTCTACAACTCTTCAGCATCGTGCGGTTTGTCACCTAAGCATAACAGCTTCAGCACAGCCTGTTGCCGCTTGGCCGAGGCAGTGCTGCAGTGCTTCCAGATTGTGACTGATGTGGTCATTTCGGAGATGGAGGCTGAAGAGGAGGAGGAGGCTGAGGAGGATGAGGTGCAGGAGCTGTAGACTGTGGGGGCAACCCTGATTGACCTAGGGTCAGCAATCTTTGGCATCGGGAGGAAGTGTTCCGTCCCAAGGTCTGACTGTGTTTCGGCTTCCACTATGTTAACCCAGTGTGCTGTCAGTGAGAAGTACTGTCCATGTCCACAAGCACTTGTCCACATGTCAGTGGTTAGGTGAACTTTCCCTGTAACTGCGTTGTTGAGGGCATGACTACTGTTTTGTGAAATTTTCTAATGTAATGCGGGGATGGCACACCAGGAGAAATAGTGGCGGCTGGGGACCGAGTACCGAGGGATGGCCGCATCCATCAGGTTGCAGAATGCTTCCATCTCCACATGCCTAAAAGTCAACATTTCGAGCTCAAGCAGTCATGAAATGTTGAAATTTAGTAGTGTGGCCTGTGGGGCATTGGCTGCGTATTTGCACTTGCGTTCCAAGGACTGGGGTATGGACAACTGAACGCTGCGTTGGGACAAGGACATGGAGGTGTTTGCTGATGCTGCTACTTGAGAGTGTGCAATGACAGGTGCAGGGCAGGAGGCATCTTCGCATGCACCATGGACAGGGGATTGGCTTGCATGCACAACAGCGGAAGAAGCAGTGGTGCCACTCGCAGACACTGTTCCTGGACCCTGGAGTTTGGCCCACAAAGTCGGGTGCTTTGTTCCCATGTGCCTGATCATGCTGCTGGTGGTCAGGCTGGTAGTTTTGCCACCCCTGCTGATGCTGAGCTGGCAGGTGGTGCAACTGGCCTTTTTGGGGTTATCAGCAGAGTCTTTAAAAAACAACCAGACTTGGGAAGACCTAACAGTTGTACTTGAAATTTCCTTCGTGTTGGTGTTACCAGGAATGGTTTCCTGCCTTCTGTATGCAGCCACCACACTGCTTCTTCCTGCCTGTTGGGGTGCTCTGCCTCCCTCCCCCTGTGTGCTGCTGTCCTCGCTCTGCATGTCCTCCTGCCAGGTTGGGTCAGTCTCTATATCATCCACCACCTCGACTTCCACTTTCACACCCTGGTCCTCCTCCTGACTTTCTGGCAATTGTGTCTCATCATCGTCCACCTCTTGTGACACTTTCCCACCATCGCCTTCGTGTGACCGTGGCTGCTCAAATTTTTGGGCATCGCTACATGCAATGTCCTCTTGCCCCCCTTCAAGTGGACCGGGAGAGAGGCCCGAATCTATAAATGGAAAAGTGAACAGCTGTTTGGAGTGTCCAAGTGTGGGATCAGTTGTCTCCGGGCACTCGACATGGTGGGAGGAAGGAGGATCAGGGTGAGGAATATGCAGTCCAGATTCATTGCTACTGAGACTTGACCGCGTGAAAGACAGGGTGGTGGTGGTGGTGGCTAAGTGACTGGAAGCATTATCCGCTATCCAACCAACAACCTTTTGACACTGCTCTCGGTTCAATAGTGGTGTGCTATGGTCCCCTAGGAACTGGGACAGGAAGGTCGGGCGGGAAGATATGGGTGTTTGTTGTGGCACAATTTCAGCCTGCCCACAGCCTCAGTCTTGGCCTCTGCATGCACCATCACCATCACGTCCCTTGCCACGCGCCTTACCCATTTTAAATGGAGAACAATATCTTCCACGCTCACTACAAATGGCTGCATTTGGAGCAAAGTTATACGTGATCTGCGTGACTGAGAAACCACCGTTTTAAATACCTGGCCTGTAGGTAACTATTTTGAACAGCAAACTGTTGTCAATTGCTTCACTGACGCACTGAAGCAATTATGTGTGATCCGTGTGACAGACAAACCACAGTTTTAAATAGCTGGATTTTTAGCGCTGTAATATGGAAAGGACCTGGCTATATTCTGCAGTGCCAACAAGCAAATGGCGCAGAACAACGGTGTTCTCTGGATTGCTTTTTAAGCAAATAATGAGGATTAAGATCCAAAAATAATTATTCATGGCCCCTAAGACCAGGGCCTTTTTCTAGAAATATCTAACAGCAGCAGACAAAACTGGAATGGAGCCTCTTGTGCTATGTGCACTGCAGTCTGCTATATACCCACCCTGCCTATATACACTGCCTGCCTGATATCTCTGCAGATGGATTAGTCCTCAGAAAGACTGTTTGTTGAGATGGATATGTGTCTCTAATATAGTTTGATACACCTACACTAACTAGAAACAAGCAAATCTCTCTCTAGATCAGCAGCACCTCTCCCTACACTGTCTGATTCCGGAGTGACTGTGACGTGCATGGCGGTGCCAGGTCTGATATACACCTGAAGACGCTGTGTGGCCAGCCAATCACTGTAATGCTACAACCAAACAACCAGCATGGCTACGGCATTATAGTGAGTGACAGGCAATCCCTGCATGTTCATTGGCTCTGTAAAGAGCGCCAAACATGCATGGAGGAGACCCGAGCTCTCGCCGAGCAGCCCCGGAAATAATTGGCGAGCGCCGAGCATCTCGAGCAGTGAGATGCTCGGGCGAGCACCGAGCAGTAGCAAGCATGCTCGATCACCACTAATGATAGATAGATAGATTTACAATATCTTACAAAAGTGAATACACCCCTCACATTTTTGTAAATATCTTATTATATCTTTTCATGGGACAATACTGAAGATATAACACTATGATGCAATGTAAAGTTGTCAGTGTACAGCTTATATAACTGTGTAAATTTGTGTGCCCTCTAACTAACTCAACACACAGTCATTATGTTGCAACCGATGGCTACAAAAGTATACCCCTAAGTGAACATGGCAAAACCAGGGGAGGAGTCCTGAGGAGATAATTTGCATATTCCCACTGCATTTTGGGGTAAGTGAAGAGTCTCCGTGAGCTCAAAGAACACTGGATTTTGGCTGTTGGAGCTGAAAAGAGGACATCGGTAAACCAGGGGAGGAGTCCTGAGGAGATAATTTGCATATTCCCACTGCATTTTGGGGTAAGTGAAGAGTCTCCGCGAGCTCAAAGAACACTGGATTTTGGCTGTTGGAGCTGAAAAGAGGACATCGGTAAACCAGGGGAGGAGTCCTGAGGAGATAATTTGCATATTCCCACTGCATTTTGGGGTAAGTGAAGAGTTTCCGTGAGCTCAAAGAACACTGGATTTTGGCTGTTGGAGCTGAAAAGAGGACATCGGTAAACCAGGGGAGGAGTCCTGAGGAGATAATTTGCATATTCCCACTGCATTTTGGGGTAAGTGAAGAGTCTCCGTGAGCTCAAAGAACACTGGATTTTGGCTGTTGGAGCTGAAAAGAGGACATCGGTAAACCAGGGGAGGAGTCCTGAGGAGATAATTTGCATATTCCCACTGCATTTTGGGGTAAGTGAAGAGTCTCCGCGAGCTCAAAGAACACTGGATTTTGGCTGTTGGAGCTGAAAAGAGGACATCGGTAAACCAGGGGAGGAGTCCTGAGGAGATAATTTCCATATTCCCACTGCATTTTGGGGTAAGTGAAGAGTCTCCGTGAGCTCAAAGAACACTGGATTTTGGCTGTTGGAGCTGAAAAGAGGACATCGGTAAACCAGGGGAGGAGTCCTGAGGAGATAATTTCCATATTCCCACTGCATTTTGGGGTAAGTGAAGAGTCTCCGTGAGCTCAAAGAACACTGGATTTTGGCTGTTGGAGCTGAAAAGAGGACATCGGTAAACCAGGGGAGGAGTCCTGAGGAGATAATTTGCATATTCCCACTGCATTTTGGGGTAAGTGAAGAGTCTCCGCGAGCTCAAAGAACACTGGATTTTGGCTGTTGGAGCTGAAAAGAGGACATCGGTAAACCAGGGGAGGAGTCCTGAGGAGATAATTTGCATATTCCCACTGCATTTTGGGGTAAGTGAAGAGTTTCCGTGAGCTCAAAGAACACTGGATTTTGGCTGTTGGAGCTGAAAAGAGGACATCGGTAAACCAGGGGAGGAGTCCTGAGGAGATAATTTGCATATTCCCACTGCATTTTGGGGTAAGTGAAGAGTCTCCGCGAGCTCAAAGAACACTGGATTTTGGCTGTTGGAGCTGAAAAGAGGACATCGGTAAACCAGGGGAGGAGTCCTGAGGAGATAATTTGCATATTCTCACTGCATTTTGGGGTAAGTGAAGAGTCTCCGCGAGCTCAAAGAACACTGGATTTTGGCTGTTGGAGCTGAAAAGAGGACATCGGTAAACCAGGGGAGGAGTCCTGAGGAGATAATTTGCATATTCCCACTGCATTTTGGGGTAAGTGAAGAGTTTCCGTGAGCTCAAAGAACACTGGATTTTGGCTGTTGGAGCTGAAAAGAGGACATCGGTAAACCAGGGGAGGAGTCCTGAGGAGATAATTTGCATATTCCCACTGCATTTTGGGGTAAGTGAAGAGTTTCCGTGAGCTCAAAGAACACTGGATTTTGGCTGTTGGAGCTGAAAAGAGGACATCGGTAAACCAGGGGAGGAGTCCTGAGGAGATAATTTGCATATTCCCACTGCATTTTGGGGTAAGTGAAGAGTCTCCGCGAGCTCAAAGAACACTGGATTTTGGCTGTTGGAGCTGAAAAGAGGACATCGGTAAACCAGGGGAGGAGTCCTGAGGAGATAATTTGCATATTCCCACTGCATTTTGGGGTAAGTGAAGAGTTTCCGTGAGCTCAAAGAACACTGGATTTTGGCTGTTGGAGCTGAAAAGAGGACATCGGTAAACCAGGGGAGGAGTCCTGAGGAGATAATTTGCATATTCCCACTGCATTTTGGGGTAAGTGAAGAGTTTCCGTGAGCTCAAAGAACACTGGATTTTGGCTGTTGGAGCTGAAAAGAGGACATCGGTAAACCAGGGGAGGAGTCCTGAGGAGATAATTTGCATATTCCCACTGCATTTTGGGGTAAGTGAAGAGTTTCCGTGAGCTCAAAGAACACTGGATTTTGGCTGTTGGAGCTGAAAAGAGGACATCGGTAAACATTTTGAAGCTTTTTTTTTAAGCTTTTTTCACTGTTTTCAGAACATTAACAATAAGAACATGGAAGAGTCCAGGAGCCATTTGGTGAGCTGCATATCCTGCTACATGTTCACAGACTTGCCAGTGGAAAAGCCAAACTTCACATGCCAGAAATGCAAGCTTGTGTCCCTGTTGGAGGAAAAGTTGCGAAATCTAGAAGAGAGGTTAACTACCTTGAAAATCAATAAGGAAGGTGAAGAGTTCTTAGACAGAGCAGAATTATCTCTTCATGATTCAGAAAGAGAAGAAATTCGAACTGCACCTGACGAAGCAGAGGAATGGAAGCATGTGACCCACAGAAGCAGGAGGATCGAGAGGCAGTCAGCACCCATACTGCTCAGGAACCAGTACCAGGCTCTCACGCAGGAGAACCATGAAGAAATACAGCAAAATAAGACTTTGCCAGCAATGAATAACCTTGTAAGCCCTCAGAATCCTCCTGGATGGAGAAAGAAGAATGTTGTGAAGAAAAAACGGAGAGTGGTGGTTATGGGGGATTCCCTGTTAAGAGGAACAGAGGCCGCTATCTGCAGACCAGACATAACCTCAAGAGAAATGTGCTGTCTTCCAGGAGCAAAAATTAAAGATGTGTCTGACAGGATATCAAGACTCTTCAGACCTACAGATCACTACCCATTCCTGCTAATACATGGGGGGACAAATGACACCGCAAGAAAGGATCTGGAAACCATCTGCAGTGACTTTGAAGACTTAGGCAAGAAAGTGAAAGAATTGGGAGCGCAGGTGGTCTTCTCATCCATCCTCCCAGTGGATGGCCATGGAACAATGAGGTGGAATAAGATTCTACAGGTGAACAACTGGCTACGTCGATGGTGCCGTCAACAAGGATTTGGATTTCTGGATCACGGAATGAATTACCTATACGATGGACTACTTGCTAGAGATGGGGTGCACCTTACGAAGACTGGAAAACATGTATTTGGAAGTCGCCTTGCTACACTCATCAGAAGAGCTTTAAACTAGAACAATGTGGGAAGGGAAGCAAAAGGCCTGAAAAAGCCATACAGCTGACAAATACTATTGAGATCTCTGCTACTGGAAGTGGAAAAGAAGAACAAAGACAAAACAATTTAAATAATAAAAATATGGGAGGAAGAGAAACCAATCACAAACTAAAATGTTTTTATACAAATGCACAAAGCATGGGCAACAAACAAGGAGAATTGGAACTACTAATGCAGGAAAAGGAATATGATGTCATTGGAATCACTGAAACTTGGTGGGACGATACACATGATTGGAATAAAAGGCTAAAAGGATACAACTTATTTGCAAGAAACAGACTTGATAAACGAGGAGGAGGTGTTGCATTGTATGTTAGAAAAGCGTATATCTGCACAGAGATTGAAGCTTCAGAGACTGGGAGTTCTGTGGAAACTGTTTGGGTAAGAATACAAGGAGAGAACAACGGAAAGGACACCATTGTAGGCATTTACTACAGGCCACCTGGGCAAGCTATAGATATGGATGAACTCTTTATGTATCAAATGACCAAGTTCTCCAAAAAATATGACGTAGTGGTCATGGGAGATTTCAACTATCCAGACATTTGTTGGGAATCTCTCTCAAGTAAAACTAACAGGTCAAGCAAATTCTTATCCTCTCTTGCTGACAACTTTATCTTCCAAAAGGTAGGGGAGAAAACAAGGGGATCTGCTACTTTGGATCTAATCCTTATAAACAGGGAGGAAATGGTTGAGGAGGTAAAGGTGGCTGGGACCCTAGGAGGCAGCGATCATGCTATTATAGAATTTTGGATAACTAGAGGAGGAAGACATGTGAAGACTCAAACTTCAAGGTTAGATTTTAGAAAGGCAGATTTTAAGAGACTCAGAAAGAGAATAGGAGGGATCCAATGGCTGGATGTCCTTAAGGACAAAAATGTCCAGGAAGGATGGGAAATTTTTAAAAATGAGATTCTCAAAGCACAATCGTTAACAATCCCGAAAAGTAGGAAGAATGGGAAGCATTTAAGGAAACCAGGATGGATGAACACAGAACTTAAACACATGCTAAAAAGAAAGAAAGAAATGTTTATTAAATGGAAAGAGGGAGGCATATCTAAAGAAGATTATAATGCAGTCTGCAGATCCTGCAGGGCACGTATCAGGTTAGCTAAAGCTGACAATGAATTAAGGCTTGCAAGAGATGTCAAAAGCAATAAAAAAGGATTTTGGGGGTATGTCAAAAGTAAAAGAAAAGTCAAAGATGCTATAGGATTTCTACAGGATGAAAATGGAGAAATGGTAAGAGAGGATGTTGAGAAGGCCGAACTTTTTAATTCCTATTTTGCATCTGTTTTCTCTCAGAAAGAAAATGTAACATCAACTGATCTTCACTGTCCTTTTAAAGGAATAGAGGAATCCAAGTTATCTGTAAACCGAAAGATTGTGAGGGAATATTTAGCTAACATAAATGAGTTCAAGTCTCCAGGTCCAGATGAATTACACCCCAGAGTACTGAAGGAGATCGTAGAAGAAATTTTAGAACCACTCTCCATAATCTTTGAAAATTCTTGGAGAACAGGAGAAGTCCCAGAAGACTGGAGAAGAGCAAATGTTGTTCCTATCTTCAAAAAGGGGAAGAAGGTGGACCCAGGGAACTATAGGCTGGTGAGTCTGACTTCTATACCAGGAAAGATCTTTGAACAAATTATTAAACAACATGTATGTAAGTACATGGATAAGAATGAAGTGATTAACCAGAGTCAGCATGGGTTTGTAACTAACAAGTCATGTCAGACTAACTTAATTTCCTTCTATGACAGAATCACTGACTGGGTGGATCAGGGAAATGCTGTAGATATAGTATATCTTGACTTCAGCAAAGCATTTGACAAAGTATCTCACACCATCCTTATTGAAAAAATGACCAAGTATGCAACGGACCAGGCAACTGTTAGGTGGATTCATAACTGGCTTAGTGATCGGACTCAAAGGGTGGTTGTAAATGGCTTCACATCCAGCTGGATGAATGTCTCAAGTGGGGTACCACAGGGCTCCGTCCTGGGACCTGTATTGTTCAACATCTTTATCAATGATTTAGATGAAGGAATTGAGGGTAAGCTGATTAAATTTGCTGATGACACAAAGCTAGGAGGGATAGCTAATACTAGAGAAGAGAGAGAGAGGATTCAAAAAGACCTAAATAAACTGGAGCAGTGGGCAGCAACCAACAGAATGGTTTTTAACAGGGAAAAATGCAAAGTACTACATCTGGGCAATAAAAATGAAAAAAAGCATATACAGAATGGGAGGAATAGAGCTAAGCAACAGTACATGTGAAAAAGACTTAGGTATACTAATAGATCATAGACTGAACATGAGTCAACAGTGTGATGCAGCAGCAAAAAAGGCAAATACAATTCTGGGATGTATTAACAGAAGCATACAGTCTAGATCACGTGAAGTCTTTACTCCTCTTTGGTCAGACCTCATCTGGAATACTGTGTACAGTTTTGGGCACCACATTTTAAAAAAGACATAGACAAACTGGAGCAAGTTCAGAGAAGAGCGACCAGAATGGTGACTGGTCTGCAAACCATGTCCTATGAGGAACGGTTGCAGGATTTGGGAATGTTTAGCTTGCAAAAAAGAAGACTGAGAGGAGACTTAATAGCGGTCTACAAATATGTCAAGGGCTGTCACATTGTAGAAGGATCATCTTTATTCTCATTTGCACAAGGAAAGACTAGAAGCAATGGGATGAAACTAAATGGGAGGAGACCCAGATTAGATATTAGAAAAAACTTTTTGACAGTTAGGGTGATTAATGAGTGGAACAGGCTGCCACGAGAGGTGGTGAGTTCCCCTTCAATGGACGTCTTCAAACAGAGGCTGGACAGACATCTGTCTGAGATGATCTAGTGAATCCTGCTTTGAACAGGGGGTTGGACCAGATGACCCAGGAGGTCCCTTCCATCTCTACCATTCTATGATTCTATGATTCTATGATTCTATGAAATTGTGCCCAATTACCCATTTTCCCTCACCAGTGTAATGTGACTCATTAATGTTACAATGTCTCAGGTGTGAATGAGGAGTAGGAGTGTTAAATTTGGTGTTATCTCCCTCACAAGGTCACTGGAAATTCAACATGGCTCATCTTGGCAAAGAACCCTCTGAGGATCTAAAAAAAAGTAAGCTGAGAAAAGAGAGAGTGGACAGCACCTCCAAAAACATACGTTGATCTAATGCCTCTCGGCAAATATATATAAAATTGAACATGAGGTTCTTAGTTTAACATTTTGATCAGACTGTATGAAGCCCACTGCCACGTCACGGCAAACCTTTTAGTGGGTCCTAATGCTTCCTGCTGTAAAGGGGACTGCCTATTTTTGCTCTTACTTGAGAGCTTGAGGAAGGTGAGTTACAGTGCTCGGGGGAGCATGGGTGCCACACCATAAGTTTGTCCCCTTTTATGCCCATAGCAGCCAGAGATGCAGATGTGTTATGTGCAGCATGTGATAGGGCATTATCATGCATGAAATGATCTCGATGGTCCAGATGGATGGAGTGGAGGATGGCTGGTTGATGGACACCCCATGCAAACATGGCTATGGCGCTAACAAGGAGGAGGTGGAGTAATGCTGGAATCATGGGGAGAGAGATTGTCGGCCCTTTTAGGATCCCTGAAGGGGTAAAGATGAACTCCATAATGTATGTTGAGTTTCTCAAACAGCACTTCCTTCCATGGTTCAAGAAGAAGAACCGTGCATTCCGCAGCAAGATCATTTTCATGCCTGATAATGCCCCGTCTCATGATGCACATAACACATCTGCATCTCTGGCTGCTGTGGGCATAAAAGGGGACAAACTTATGGTGTGGCACCCATGCTCCCCTGACCTCAACCTCATTGAGAACCTCTGGAGCATCATCAAAAGGAGTGTCTATGATGGCGGGAGGCAGTTCACATCTAAGCAACAGCTCTGGGAGGGTATTCTGTCCTCATGCAAAACAATTGAAGCAGAAACCATCCAAAACCTGACAAATTCAATGGACGAGAGAGTTCAGAAGCTCCTTTCGAACAAGGGGTCCTATGTGCAAATGTAACATCACCTAGAATAAAGTTTTGAGTTGAAAACTGTTTGATTTCAGTTTGTAATAACCTGCTAATGCTTCTAATTTCAAAAATGACAATTTTTTTGTTCCTTATTAAAATGAAAAGCTTGAAAACTCTGCTGTGCATAATAATTTGGGACATGCATTTTGAGTGCAGTTTGAGTTTTTTATTTTTTTAAAAATATACTGTTATCATAGGCAGTTTGTACAAAAACCTTTCAATTGTACTCTAATAGTTATTTAACTGGAAAATTACAATGACTGCAATTCATATAGGTAATTTGGGATAATCTGAGAAAATATTATTTGCATAATAATTTGGAACACAGTGTACAAGCTGTACACTGCCTACTTTACATTGTATGAAAGTGTCATATCTTCAGTGTTGTTCTGTGAAAAGGTATAATAAAATATTTACAAAAATGAGAGGGGTGTATTTGCTTCTGTGAGCTATATATATAAATATATAGCTATATTTAAATCCTGATACCATTGCACAAGATGAATGTACAAACTTGGCATTTCTTGAAATACTGACACCGGTGCATTAATGGATTACAACAAGCATACCTAATATCAAGGTCAAGATACAAACTTTACTGAGGGTGCAATGAAAATTAAAGTAAAAGATAAAGTTTAGGTCTTAGACAGATTTCATACTGATGCATTCAAACAAAATGCTTTACTATGAAAGAAGTAAAGGACAAAAGCCAATAGCAAATAGCTATGAAAATTGAGTTACTTCCACAACTAAATTTATATTTAAAATAATATTGAGGTAATGGAAAAAGAAAGGATGCTGATAAAGTGTTTTGCATTCATTGCTGTAAATGTTACTTAGTAGAGTGAAGGCAATCTAAACCATGAGCCTGTCACTAAATGATTCCCGCTGTGTAGTATGAGCTCATAATGCAATTCTGTTAGATATACTATGCTGGTGAATTTAGTAGGGAGTAGAGAAGAAGTGACCTGTGTATAGATAGCTCAATTATCTAAATTTCTTTTTTCTTAAAAAATTGATTTTTGGGAATATTTATGCCTGAAATATTTCTGTAATGTTTGAGTTGAAACTATTAGATATGCACACATTAACATCAAAGACAATGACTTGCTTCCTTTTATTTTCTTCAAGAAAATGGTAAAATAAAAAAAAATTGACCAGTGGCTTCCAACCTGTGACTGACTCCCTACTGCTTCAAACTTGCAATTCCCAACCTGTACTGACAGATGTAGGCTTTTAGGGTATGTTGGAATTTGTTGTCTTGCAAGAGCTGAAGAGCCAGGTGCGTGACTACTGATTTAGACACATGCACAAGGAGTTGCTAAAAATACACCTTCACAAACAAGATTTTAAATTTTATCCTCTAAAGACATACTGATGGGGAATTATGACTGTGAGCCTCAATGGGGACAGTGATGTTGATGTAAGTTTAGTGCTGTGAAATATGATGAAGCTATATAAGCATAATAAATGTCTACAGCACATTATGGGAACATTTGTGTCTATGGTAGCAGATTACAAACTAACCATATGTAGATTGATTCTAAAGTCGTACTTTCTTCCATCTGTTCCCCACTTGAGTTGTAAACTAAATTCTGTCTCCACATATGGCGAATGGAGGAATAGCTGACTGATAAGGTGCTGTGAGATTTTCCTACCTTCATATGCAAGATGAGGAGCAAACAAGACCAGCACAGACTCTTCGTTCACAGACTCAAATGTAGAACCACAGCATCTGTACAACTCAAGACTTGGTTTATTTGATACCCAGATACAGAAATAATACTAGTCTGTATGATACGGTAACTTTCTCTGAGGCAGATGACTTCAGTTGCTGCTGGTCAGAAATTGATACCTTCACAAGCCCAGCACATGTGGTCCCTGTCTCATAGCAACGTGGGCTAAAAATGGTTGCCTAAAGGAAGTGACCCATGAACTGCAGTGTGAAGACACTCCCTGTTTGAAAAGACTTAATTGGAATGAACAAGAGCAAGCGGTAAACAAATATGGGCCCGCAAATGGCAGTGTAGCAAGATAATACATTTAGCAAGTAACAAACATATGCAGAATTTATTTTTTTAAGATATGTGAACTGAACGGCCAAATTGTAATTATATCTGGGGAAACAGGATAAATTAACACAGTAGATTAGCCATTTGTGATGATCAAATCTTTTGAAATTCAATTTTGCCAGGATCTGCAAATTCTTTCCCTAAATGTACTTGGCATCAGTTAAATTTGCTGCAGATCGCAGATACTTCAGTTACCCTGAAAACATATGCGTAACATTCTGATGTTTCTTAGGACTGCATCCAACCTCTTGCAATCACTTTGACATAAGTACAACCTTAGTAATGTCAAAGAGACCTCATTGTAAAAATGGACAGTAATCTATCCAACAGTTCATTTAAGAACACAGAGCACTATCAGACTTTTCTTTTTTCTTTCTTTATTATTTGGAAAATATTCTAAAACATACCACTATTAGTCATTTGTGATTAGACAGCCTGTGCTGAATACTGTGTTAAACTGTCAGTGCACAAACATTCAAATATGTATACATAGAGCACAAACACATATGGTGCCTACAATAAAACATGGTGGTAGCAGAGTCCTTATGTGGGGCTGCATGAGTGCTCTTGGTGTTCCGGAGATACATTTCATTGATGGTATCAAGAATTCACATATGTACTGCTCTATATTAAAAAGAAGATGCTGTCATCACTTCGCACCCTTGGCAGACGTGCAGTTTTCCGACATGGCAATGATCCAAAGCACACATCTGTTGCATTTATGAAGAATATGTCAAAGTTCTTAGTGACCAAATATGTCCCTGATCTGAACCCAACCAAAATACCTATGGGAAATTCTGAAGAAACAAGTTAAGTATTACTCTCCATCCGCATTCAAGTTGTAAAAGAAGTCATTCTTGATAAATGGAAGAAGACAGATTTTGCAATATGTCACCAACTTGTTAATTCCATATTATTTACCTTACCTTCATGTTATGAGTTAAAATATGTTCTATGAAGCGCAGTCTTATCAAAATTTTGGAATTTGTTGTGAGATATTGATTAAAATATAACTTTCAAAAGGTGGTGTACTCACTCATGTTTAACATTGTATGTATACACAGAGCATGTACGTACACACATAATGTATAAACACACACATACAGTTAGGTCCAAAGATATTTGGACAGTGACAAAAGTTTTGGCATTTTAGCTGTTTACCAAAACATATTCTGTATATAATTATATAATCAAAATAGGCTTAAAGTGCAGACTCTTAGCTTTAATTTCAGGGCATTCACATCCTAATTTGAGTAAATCTTTAGGAATTACAGCTCTTTAATATGTAGCTGCCTCTTTTTGATGGATCAAAAGTTATTGGACAATTATTTTAAATGCTTTTTAATGGGCTGGATGTGCTTTTCCATAGTTAATCCATCATCAATTAAGCATATAAAAGGTCTGTAGCTGATTCCAGGTGTGACATTTGCATTTGGAAGCTGTTGCTGTGAACCTTCAACATGAAGTCAAAGGAGCTCTCAATGGAATAGAAACAGACTATCATATGGCTGTAAAAAAGAAGAAACAAACCCATCAGAGATATAGCAGATATGTTAGGAGTGGCCAAATCAATAGTTTGCTACATTCTGCAAAAAAAAGAGCTCACTTGTGAGCTTGGGAACACAAAAAGGCCTGGATACAAGACACGGATGATTGCAGAGTCCTTTCAATGGTAAAGAAAAAACTTTTTTACAATTTCCACCCAAGTGAAGTACAGGTGATCCAGGATGTAGGTGCTTCATTATCTAGGTTTACTATAAAGAGAAGACTTAATGACAGCAAATACAGAGGGATCACCACAAGTGAAAACCATTAATTAGCCTTAAAATAGAAAATAGAAAGGCCAGATTAGACTAAAAACACCTAAAGAAACCAGCTTAGTTCTGGAAAAGCATTATTTTGCAGATAAAACTAAGATCAACCTGTATCTGAATGATTGGAAGAAAAAAGTATGGAGAAGGCTTGGAACAGCTCATGATCCAAAACCACACCACATCCTCTGTAAAACTTGGTGGAGGCAATATAATGGCATGGGTGTGCATGGCTTCCAATGGCATTGTGTCACTACTGTTTTTTGATAATGTGGCTAAAGAAAGAAGCAGCCAGATGAATTCTGAAGTGTACAAGGATATACTTTCTGCTCAGATTTAGCCAAATGCAAGAATGTTGATTGGATGGTGCTTCATGGTACAGATAGACAATGACCAAAAACAAGCTGCTCCTAAAAGGATGATGCTTTATAGAAAAATGGTTGCAATTTCTAAACATTTCAAAGGATATTTTTGTTCAACCCCTTTAATTAAATCTGAAAGTCTATACTTCAATTGCATCTCAGAAGTAGTGGCACGAAGAGCCCAACCCAAATCATGAAGATTCTGTCAATGTCCAAATATTTCTGGACCTAACTATGTAAATACAGTGTGTATATATATATATATATATATATATATATATATATATATATACAGTACAGACCAAGAGTTTGGACACACCTTCTCATTTAAAGATTTTTCTGTATTTTCATGACTTTGAAAATTGTACATTCAAATTGAAGGCATTAAAACTATGAATTAACACATGTGGAATTATATACTTAACAAAAAAGTGTGAAACAACTGAAAATATGTCTTATATTCTAGGTTCTTCAAAGTAGCCACCTTTTGCTTTGATGAATGCTTTGCACACTTTTGGCATTCTCTTGATGAGCTTCAAGAGGTAGTCACCGGAAATGGTTTTCACTTCACAGGTGTGCCCTGTCAGGTTTAATAAGTGGGATTTCTTGCCTTATAAATGGGGTTGGGACCATCAGTTGGGTTGTGCAGAAGTCAGGTGGATACACAGCTGATAGTCCTACTGAATAGACAGTTAGAATTTGTATTATGGCAAGAAAAAAGCAGCTAAGTAAAGAAAAACGAGTGGCCATCCTTACTTTAAGAAATGAAGGTCAGTCAGTGCGAAAAATTGGGCAAACTTTGAAAGTGTCCCCAAGTGCAGTTGTAAAAACCATCAAGCGCTACAAAGAAACTGGCTCACATGAGGACCGCCACAGGAAAGGAAGACCAAGAGTCACCTCTGCTTCTGAGAATAAGTTTATCCAAGTCACCAGCCTCAGAAATCGCAGGTTAACAGCAGCTCAGATTAGAGACCAGATCAATGCCACACAGAGTTCTAGCAGCAGACACATCTCTACAACAACTGTTGAGAGGAGACTTTGTGCAGCAGGACTTCAAGGTAAAATAGCTGCTAGGAAACCACTGCTAAGGACAGGCAACAAGCAGAAGAGACTTGTTTGGGCTAAAGAACATAAGGAATGGACATTAGACAAGTGGAAATCTGTGCTTTGGTCTGATGAGTCCAAATTTGAGATCTTTGGTTACAACCACCGTGTCTTTGTGCGATGCAGAAAAGGTGAACGGATGGACTCTACATGACTGGTTCCCACCGTGAAGCATGGAGGAGGAGGTGTGATGGTGTGTGGGTGCTTTGCAGGTGACACTGTTGGGGATTTATTCAAAATTGAAGGCATACTGAACCAGCATGACTACCACAGCATCTTGAAGCGGCATGCTATTCCATCCGGTTTGCGTTTAGTTGGACTATAATTTATTTTTCAACAGGAAAATGACCCTAAACACACGTCCAGGCTGTGTAAGGGCTATTTGACAAAGTAGGAGAGTGATGGGGTGCTACGCCAGATGACCTGGCCTTCACAGTCACCAGACCTGAACCCAATCGAAATGGTTTGGGGTGAGCTGGACCACAGAGTGAAGGCAAAAGGGCCAGCAAGTGCTAAGCATCTCTGGGAACTCCTTCAAGATTTTTGGAAGACCATTTCCAGTGACTACCTCTTGAAGCTCATCAAGAGAATGCCAAGAGTGTGCAAAGCAGTCATCAAAGCAAAAGGTGGCTACTTTGAAGAACCTAGAATATAAGACATATTTTCAGTTGTTTCACACTTTTTTGTAAAGTATATAATTCCACATGTGTTAATTCATAGTTTTGATGCCTTCAGTGTGAATGTACAATTTTCATAGTCATGAAAATACAGAAAAATCTTAAAATGAGAAGGTGTGTCCAAACTTTTGGTCTGTACAGATTTCCACTAATGTCCATTCCTTGTGTTCTTTAGCCCAAACAAGTCTCTTGTTGCCTGTCCTTAGCAGTGGTTTCCTAGCAGCTATTTTACCACGAAGTCCTGCTGCACAAAGTCTTCTCTTAGTTGTTGTAGAGATTTGTCTGCTGCTAGAACTCTGTGTGGCATTAACCTGGTCTCTACTCTGAACTGCTGTTAACCTGTGATTTCTGAGGCTGGTGACTCGGATAAACTTATCCTCAGAAGCAGAGGTGACTCTTGGTCTTCCTTTCCTGGGGCGGTCCTCATGTGAGCCAGTTTCTTTGTAGCACTTGATGATTTTTGCAACTGCACTTGGGGACACTTTCAAAGTTTGCCCAATTTTTCGGACTGACTGACCTTAACTATAATTCCACATGTGTTAATTCATAGTTTTGATGCCTTCAGTGTGAATGTACTATTTTCAAAGTCAGGAAAATACAGAAAAATCTTTAAATGAGAAGGTGTGTCCAAACTTTTGGTCTGTACTATATATACATATATATATAAAAAAAAAAAAATATATATATACACACACATGTATATATCTATATATACAGTACAGACCAAAAGTTTGGACACACCTTCTCATTTAAAGATTTTTCTGTATTTTCATGACTATGAAAATTGTTTATTCACATTGAAGGCATCAAAACTATGAATTAACACATGTGGAATTATATACTTGACAAAAAAGTTTGAAACAAGTGAAATTATGTCTTATATTCTAGGTTCTTCAAAGTAGCCACCTTTTGCTTTGATGACTGCTTTGCACATTCTTGGCATTCTCTTGATGAGCTTCAAGATGTAGTCACCGGAAATGGTCTTCCAACAATCTTGAAGGAGTTACCAGAGATGCTTAGCACTTATTAGCCCTTCTGCCTTCACTCTTTAGAGACCACACATGGCATAGCTGCGATCCGTTATTCTGGTAAGTTGCGCCAATGCTCCCCGGAGGGGCTCACAGCTATTGGAAAATAAGCATATTGTTCCTTAGCTGACCCTGTCACTAAAAATATGGGCCCCATTATCATCGGACGTATGGAACTTTAGTTATTCCATATTTCATGTCTGCACCGGCCTGGCTACAGGCCTCTGTTAAATTCCCTTTGAAGCTCTGAAAATACAACCTTCTCAGCTAGATGGAAATTTATCACAAACCTGTGTTAATTGGGTTTAGTAGCATCTTTTGGGCTAGGATTTGCTTACAAGGTATTTCTCATGTGTGTGTGTTAATTTGCATACAGGTGGTAGATTTTCAACTCTTCTCTCCTGACAAATACTATAGGGGAGGGGGGAGAAGATGAGGGGTCTGGGAGGGAGAAATTAATAATATTATTCTGACATCGCCTATAAAGGAAATAGTAACAGGTCACTTTTTAGTATGAACCTGTAGAAGTGTCGCGTTGACGCGAAATGGTCGTCATCCACGCTCTCCTTCTCCCGCATATACACATTGATTACTACAATGATGTCCCTTTTGATGAATTAAAAGACTTTAAAGAGAAAGAATCCGGTGAGTGCTGCCTATGCTTTTTGTATAAGTTTCTTAGATCTTAGCAGAGCACCTCTGGCAACTTGGCAATGCTGAAGCGTGAAAACATAAAGGTTTTTTAAGAAACAAATAAACGAAGGTTTGGTGCCGATATAAATTACTAAAATATAAAGTACTCTGGTACTTTTCTTTTTAATCCTCATTCCATTTTCAGTAAACAGTAGAATGATGTGCTTTTTGACTTACTCCTACATTTTAGCAAAATGCAGTGTAGCTTTTTTATGTCTTTTTGTTGCCCGTGGGGACATCCTCGGTCTCCTGCTATATCGTTTAATTTTATAGTTCATATGATGCATTGACACTGATGCACAGTAAGCCTGCAGGACAGTTTGAATTTCTTTGGAACTTGATTGAGGCTCCTTATCCACCATCCATTTTCTCTTCAGTCCATGTCGAGGGATATTACCTATAGGTCCATGGATTGTAAACTTCTTGATTATACAGTGCACCATGGACAAAAGAACATCAAGATCTCTGGAGATGGGCTTGTAACCTTGACTTTGTTGATAGTTTTCAAAAATTTGGGTTCTCAAGACCTCAGACAGTTATCTTCTCCTCTTTTTGTTCCCTGTGCTTAGTGTGGCACACATAGACACACAATGCAAAGATTGAGTCAATCCACACCTGTCAGTTGAAACAGGTAAGTTTGAACGAGAATCACATGCTTGAAACAAAGTTGTTTACCCACAATTTTGGAAAGGCGTCAACAAATTGGCCAAGCACATTTTTGTTGTTTTGTGTGAAATTATGTCCAATTTGCCTTTTTTTCCTGTTTTTTGGTGTTGTTCCAATACACACAAAGGAGATAAACATGTGTAATTGCAACAATTATCTGAGAGAAATACTTAATTTTCTGGAACAATTTCAAGGGTACCAATACTTTTGGCCTTGACTACATGTATTCAAGAAGCATATACATACACACACATAGTCAGACGCATTATAGAATTCTTACCTGTCAGTCTCCTCCTATTTAGGTCTTCTGAATTCCAGCAGGGTACATGAGTAGAGATAGATAAATTTGAGTGGAATTTAATTCTAATCATTTAAAAAATCTGCATTTGCCAAAATGCTGATTTCTTTTTTGGAATTTTCTTTTGCGTCGATTCAACAAAATACCTGCCACAGATTTAAATTTTTCTGGACCATAAAGGGCTATCAAAATATTAAAAAATAAAAAAAAATACTTACCTTACTGCTCATGTATCTGGTCCATTAGCTTGTTACTGCCACCCTTCTGGTCCTCATCACATCTTTGGCTAATTGTTGGCCTGAAATATCTGGCCTCTCATGCTTGACCAGGGCTTTCGGGTTTGATAAGCTTGGTAGGGTTCTGCACATGTGTCCTCACAGTTCACAGTGCTTATTTGCGAACACATGGTCAGAATCCTTTCGATCTAATTAAACCTGGAATCCCAGGCCCAGTATGAGAGGTCTGTGGATTTTAGCATTGCAGACAGAGATCAGGAAATGTGACAAGGACCAAACGAGTAGCTTTGAAGAACGAAGCGACCAGAGATGTGAGCGGTCAGGTGAGTATTAGGATTATTTTTACTTTTTACATATTACTTCTCTCCAGACCCAAGAAGCATAATAAGGGACATTAAATTTATGGAGAACAATTTCTCTGCAAATTACATTTCTTGGGAAAATCTGTGCAAACAGGTCATTTTGAATTTTGCCTGAACTGCTCATTTCTGTGCAAGACCTTTGGTCACATGATGATCATATAACTGTAATGTCACCATAGGTCCTTTGATTCCAGAGATGTGTCACTTTCTGAGCTTCTTAGTGTAGTTTTCATGAAATCACTGGTTTATCAGCAGCAGATTATCATAACAGGACTATGATTAGATGGCTATCAATTTTATCAAATGTGGATGGAGCTGGTGCAGGATGGTGGCATGGCAACCACCCTCATCAAATTCATGGTGAGAGGGAGAATTCCCTACGACACAACTCATACTCCAGTCTAGTAAACAATGCTAGTCTTGATGAATTGGTTCCAATTAATATATGTTTACATATGTATATTATATATGCATTATTATATGTTTCAGCTTCAGCCTGATTCCCTTACTGCATCACTACACTCTTATATAGAGTAAATACAACACAGCTTTCATTTTTTAGAATTTAAAATAAATCTGCATTGTGATTGTTTGCCATAGGTATCAGACATCTTTAGCTATGTGAAAAGTCAGAGGGACAAAGAGGGCAGAGCTTGGCAGATAACAGCCTGTGAGTTTATAGCAAAAGTAACACAGCAGATTTACTTTAAGAATAATTGAGATATGAGATCCTTCAGAAATCAGAACCAAGTATATCAAGCTTCTGTTAGAGGTATAAGGGTCATGATTTATTCTTTTGAATGATTCACCGACTATAACTAATAAATCCATATTTTTATTACAATAGAATGACTAGAAGTTTTTTTCTTAAAAATAAAAAAAAAATCAGCATACCGGAATAGGTTCTGATGTGAAAATATTGAGTTATTTTTCAAAACAGAAAGCTTGCTGGCTGACCCTTAAATTCTGTAGATAAAAGTAAGTGAATATAATACAGATAACATTAATTTCATGCTCTGCTGCCTGTCCATCTGCTGTCCTGTAGAGAAACAATATACACAATGTATTAAAATACTAAGACTTCTAAAATTCTGACAGTTTGTTCATTACTACAAATCCTCTTTATATCTAATAACGTATTACATAAAAATAATTTAGAAAGCATTTTGGTGATTTTGTTCATTTTATACCAAACTTGCCTGAATGATTTCATCTTATGAAATTGTGATTAAGTCTGTGTAATCTTTAAAAAAAATGTTTTGTAACAAAGTAATTTATTTGTTCGCTTGTATTTATATTCTTCGTAGTTTATGGATTCATATATTTATAGAATCGTCTAAAAAGTCAGAATGATTTCAGAAAGCTTACATATTTTTGTTACCTAATATTAACCACATCATAACCATAGTTATATTTTTTATTTTTAAACAGTACAAATGAAAGTAAGCAATTTTGTAATATATCGTACCAGAGAAATCTGCTTATTTCTCCTCCTGTACTTTGCACTCAGTTTGTGGATAAAATGTGTAAAATCTGTACAAAATGAATGACATATTTTCCCATTACTGAGATAGGATATGGCAGTTAGTACTAATAAGATTCTATGGAGAGGGGAGGGACAGGAGAAGTTGGAGGCAGACAGTCATTCCGCTTCAAGTTCTCCTGAAACTTATCCTTATATGATCAGTATAAAAATATTGTAAAAAAAAAGGTGGGATAAATTTGGCTTAAGTGAAAATTCATAAATATTTTCTTGTAGGAGAAATTTAAATGAAAATTCAAGTAGCGTTGTCAACATTGTACTAATGAGTTACTGATAGCCAAGAAATGCATTCACATTTCTGAAAAAAGAAATCTCACAACATTTAATGACTGATAGTCTGCTCTCCTGATCTACATGTCTCATACTAGTAACACCGGCTTCATTTAAAATAAGCTCTGAATTAAGATTCTCAGTGAGATCTGTGTCTGGCCCATAAATCTTAAAAGCTCATTTACATATTAAAAACATGGATTTCTCTAAAATAAAACATTAGATCGCAGATATCAAAGTATTTATTTATCTTTATATGACCTGCATGCCCATATAGATGGCTTTGGAGGGTTGATCCTACTGATAGATTCCCTTTAAATAATGGTTAACATTAAATAAAATATAAACAACTATGTAGCTGTAATATTAGTAGCATCAGGTACCATAATGGACTTCGAATTTACTGTCTACAGTTTGGAAGTCTTCATCATTCAGTCAAGGAGGCCCTCCTTCATAGAGAGTTGACATTTAGTTAGAAATCACTGTGAATAATGAAAATGAAGAGTGTAATGAGTCAGTAAAAAATCAGGCATAGACCAATAAACAAAAAAAAGAGAAAAAAGAGCCATGGAAATAAGTGGTTGAAAAAAAATCAGATCCTGAACCTTCTTAATGTTGAAAGTGTTTGTGTTGCAAGAGAGTGCCATTTTAAGTTTAGATATGAAGCCCCAAGACACCTAATTGAACTCACTGAAAGAAGTCACTGATTGAGATTGGGCATAGTTGCATCTTTTCTTTATTCATGAATACCTTGACTTTTGAATTTTGCCTAGAGCTTACTCAATATATAATAATACCTAGACTGCAAAGTCAGAACCAAGGTACTCTCTTTCAAAGCTGCAACTTACAAGGTAAAATATTCCTTGTTTGTTTTGCCAGAAAATGTTCCAAATTTACCCCAAGATATATAGTATGGAGGGTTAAAAATAGATTGAACTGATTAGTTTTCTGGTCAACTAGAGAGTTAAAGACTAGTGATGAGCTAGCATACTCGCAAGTACTCGCCGAGCATCTCAGTACTCGAGATGCTTGGAGCTCGCCGATTACTTGCGAGTAGTGTTGAGCCACCCCCGTAGTGTTCGGGTTCGGTTCATCGAACACAGGGATAGAGCATGCCTGTGCTCTGCAGTGTCTATGAAGGATGGCATGCTGAATGGCAGCGCTCAGCTGCGATCCAGTCTGTCATCTCAATGCAACCCCAGCGTGGGTGAATTCTCTCACGCTGTCAGTGACGTGCATGAGGTGAGCTGATTTCATTGGACATGAACTCAGCTCATCTGGATGCCGTCACAGCCAGACTCTGAGGAGCGCAAGCATGCCTGCACTTCTCAGTGTCTGCGGCATGGCAAGCTGGATGGCAGCTTTCGGCTGCGATCCAGTCTGTCATGTGAATGTAGCAGAGCTGGAGCCGTCGTGGGAACCATGGAAAGGTAAGGATGATGTTGGTTTATTATTTTACTTTTATTGCAGAAGACATTGGCTTCAGCTGGAATGGGCGTGATGGTAAGTATGGTTTAATTTAGAACATTAAAAAATTGTGTGTTTATTTCAATTAAAGGACTTTATTCTGGGTGTTTGTGTTTTTTTTAAATACCTTGCTAGAAATTCATGGCGGTCATGTCTAATATTGGCGTGACCGCATGAATTTCGGGCTTAGGACCAGCTGACAATACCAAGCTGGCCCTAACCCCTCTATTACCCAGTGAGCCACCGCACCAGGGCCCTGGATGAGTTGGGTACAGCGCCAGAAGATGGCGCTTCTATGAATGCGCCATTTTCTGGGGTGGCTGCGGACTGCAATTTGCAGCGGAGGGGGGCCCAGAAAGCTTGGGCCTCCCTGTGCTGTGGATTCCAGCTCCCAGCTGCCTAGATGCACCTGGTTGGACACAAAAATATGGCGAAGCCCCGCGGCAATTTTTTTTTCAATATCTCATGAAATTCATGAAATAATTAAAAAAAGGGCTTCCCTGTATTTTTGTTTCCAGCCAGGTACAAATAGGCATCTGGGGGTTGAGGGCAGCCCATTCCTGTCTGCTGTACCTGTCTGGATGCAAAATTTTTGGTGAAAAATTTAATAAATTTAAAAAAAAAAAAAAAAAAAACAACACATTTAGGGACTGCATCTTTATTAACCCCTCCACATGAGGGATTAATAAAGATGAAGTCCCTAAATAATCATTTTTTTTTATTATTTTTTAATTAATTCTCCCCAAAAATTTTGACGTGGGCTTCGTCATATTTTTGTATGCCAGCCAGGTACAGCATCCAGGAACGGGCTGCCCCCAGCCACCAGTTGCCTATTTGTACCTGGCCGGACACAACAATATAGTTAACCCTTTTTTTTTTTTATTATTTCATGAATTTCATGAAATAATTAAAAAAAAAAATACGTGGGGCTTCGTCCTATTTTTGTGTCCAGCCAGGTACAACTAGGCAGCTGGGGGCTGGAATCCGCAGTGCAGTGAGGCCCAAGCTTTCTGCCCCCCCCCCCGCTGCAAATTGCAGTCCGAAGCCCCCCAGAAAATGGAGAGTTCATAGAAGCGCCATCTTCTTGCACTGTACCCAACTCATCCAGGGCCCTGGTGCGGTGGCTCACTGGGTAATAAAGGGGTTAGGGCAAGCTTGGCATTATCAGCTGGCCCTAAGCCTGAAATTCATGGGGTCACGCCAATATTAGACATGACCGCCATGAATTTCTAGCAAGGTATTTAAAAAAAAACACAAACACCCAGAATAAAGTCCTTTAATTGAAATAAACACACAATTTTTTAATGTTCTAAATTAAACCTTACTAACCATCACGCCCATTCCAGCTGTAGCCAATGTCTTCTGCAATAAAAGTAAAATAATAAAGCAACCTCATCCTTACCTTTCCATGGTTCCAATGATGGCTCCAGCTCTGCTACATTCCAAAGATGCGCCATTTCAGGGGCGGCAGACGGCTGGTGTTTCTAGCCTGGGAGGGGGCCAATATTCATGGCACCCTTCCAGGGCTATTAATATCAGCCCCCAGCTCTCTGCCAAGCCTTTGCTAGCTATTAAAATAGGGGGGAACCCACGTCAATTTTTTTTTGGGGTCCCCCATTTTAATAGCTAGTAAAGGCTAGGTATTCAGCTGGGGACTGATATTAGTAGCCTGGGAAGCTCCGTGGGTATTACCCCCTTCCAAGGCTTCAAACATCTGCCCCAGCCGTCTGCTTAACCTCCGCTAGAGACTAAAATTATGGGGAACTCCACGCCAATTTTTTTTTAATAAATCCTTTATTTTAACACTAAATGACAAGTACAGTATTCAACACTATCACTGAACTTATTATATATGTGACTGACATGTTTCTATCTAATCTATGTGTGATGCTCTATTCTTTCTGTTCTAAATTGTCAGGTACCGGTGTATGCCACTGCTGCATTGCCTGCTTTTCATGTTTCACTGTGAGCACTGTTCCCATCGATTTGGGTATCCACTGAAATGCCACAACCACCATGGCTGTGGAATTACAGTAAATGGCAGACAATCCCTGCATGATTGGTGCTCTAAATAGCGCCAGACATGCAGGACACACTTTTGGTGCACGAACAGTTATCGAACATAACCTTGAACAGCCGAATTTTTGGCAAATCGTTCGCGTTCGTCTAACGACTCGAACACCGCCCAAAACAGCTTGAATTTAAGATTGGCGAACAGTTCTAGTCGAACTCCGCTCATCTCTACTTGCAAGATGCTAAGGCGGATGCTCGGGTCCCCTCCCTGCATGTGTGGTACTCTTTAGAGCACCAATCAAAATGCAGGGATTGCCTGCCACTGATTGTAATGCCGCAGAAATGGTGGTTGAGGCATTACAGTGATTGGCTGGCCACACAGCGTCATCAGGTCTATATCAGATGTGACGCCGAAGAGCTCGTCACAGTCACTCCGGAATGAGGCAGAGTAGGGAGAGGTGCTGCTGAGCTAGGGAGAGATTTGGCTGTGTATTAGGTAGTGTAGGTAGAAAACCCATACATTACACATATCATTCTTAACAAACAGTCCTTCTGAGGACTAATCCATCTGCAGAGATATCAGGCAGGCAGTGTATATAGGCAGGCAGTGTATATAGCAGACTGTAGTGCATATAGCACAAGAGGCTCCATTCCAGTTCTGCCTTCTGCTGCTGTTAGATATTTCTAGACAAAGGCACAGCTCTCAGGGGCCAGGAATACTTTTTTTTTTCAAAATAGTTACCTACAGGCCAGGTATTTAAAACTGTATTTTGTCCGTCACACGCATCACATATACGTTTTCAGAAAGGAGGAGGACCAGTGTGCGGAAGTGGAAGACGAGGTGGTGGATGACATAGTAACTGACCCAACCTGGCAGAAGGACAAGCAGTGCGAGGACAGCAGCATGCAGGGGGAGGGAGGCAGGTAGAAGCACTGCAGTGGCTGAAGGCAGGCAACCGTTCCCCGCATCACCAACTCAAAGGAAGTTGCCAGTACAACTGTTAGGTCTTCCCGAGTCTGGTTATTTTTTAAAGACTCCAACAACCGCAAAAAGGCCATTTGCACCACCTGCCAGGTCAGCATCAGCAGGAGTGGCAAAACTACCAGCCTGACCACCACCAGCATCATCAAGCACATGGCAGCAAAGCACCCGACTTTGTGGGCCGTACCCCAGGGTCCAGGAACAGTGTCTGCGGGTGGCACCATAGCTTCTTCTGCTGTTGTGCATGCAAGCCAATCCCCTGTCCATGGTACATGCAAAGATGCCTCCTGCCCTGCACCTGTCATTGCACACTGTCAAGTAGCAGCATCAGGAATCACATCCACGTCCTTGTCCCAGTGCAGCTTTCAGTTGTCCATACCTCAGTCACACCACCTGCCAGGTCAGCATCAGCAGGAGTGGCAAAACTACCAGCCTGACCACCACCAGCATCATCAAGCACATGGCAGCAAAGCACCCGACTTTGTGGGCCGTACCCCAGGGTCCAGGAACAGTGTCTGCGGGTGGCACCATAGCTTCTTCTGCTGTTGTGCATGCAAGCCAATCCCCTGTCCATGGTACATGCGAAGATGCCTCCTGCCCTGCACCTGTCATTGCACACTGTCAAGTAGCAGCATCAGGAATCACATCCACGTCCTTGTCCCAGTGCAGCTTTCAGTTGTCCATACCTCAGTCCTTGGAACACAAGGGCAAATACGCAGCCAACACCCCACAGGTCACACTACTAAATTCTCACATTTCATGACTGCTTGCGCTCAAAATGTTGGCTTTTAGGCTCGTAGAGACAGAAGCATGCCGCAACCCGATGGCGGCGGCCGTCCCTTGATACTTGGTCCCCAGGCGCCATTATTTCTGCCGGTGTGCCATCCCCGCATTATACAAGCATGTATCCCACAACATTAGATGTGCCCTCAACAATGCAGTTACTGGGAAAATCCACCTAACCACACGCATGTGGACAAGTGCTAGTGGGCAGGGATGGTGCGTCTCGCTGACGGCACACTGGGTTAACATAATGGAAGCCGGGACCCAGTCAGACCTTGGGACGTAACACGTACTCCCGACATCAAGAATTGCTGGCCCTAGGTCAATCAGGGTTGCCCCCATGGTCTACAGCTCCTGCACATCATCATCCTCAGCCTCCTCCTCCTCTTCAGCCTCCGTCTCCGAAATGACCACATCAATCACAAGCTGGATGCACTGCAGCACTGACTCGGCCAAGCGGCAACAGGCTGTGCTGAAGGTAATATGTTTAGGTGACAAACCACACATTGCTGAAGAGTTGTGGACAGCTCTGAAAGAGCAGGCAGATCTGTGGCTCACACCGCTGAACCTATAGCCAGGCATGGTCATGTGTGACAATGGCCGGAACTTGGTGGCGGCTCTGAGGCGAGGCGAGCTCACACACGTACCATGTCTGGCCCATGGGCTTAACCTCGTGGTTCAGCAGTTTCTCAACTCCTACCTGGAGCTGCTGGATCTGCTTGTTAAAGTACGCCACCTGTGTGCCCATTTTAGAAAGTCACCTACAGCTTCCGCTGCCCTTGCCGTGTTTCAGCAGCGTTTGCAGCTTCCAGCTCACAGACTGGTGTGTGATGTCCCCACTCGTAGGAACTCTACAATGCAGATGTTGGGAAGGATTTGTGAGCAGAAGAGGGCAGTTGTTGAGTACCAGCATCAACAAGGCCGTCGGTATTCAGTTCAGACTCCACACATGAGACCTCAGGAGTGGACATGGATGTCAGACATGTGTACCATTCCCCAAAACTTTGAGGACTCCACCAAGATGGTGAGCGGCGATGACGCCATAATTAGCATCACCATCCCACTTCTCTGTCTCCTGAAATGCTCTCTGCTCACAATCAAAGAGGATGCATTTCAGGCGGAGCATGATGAGATGGAGCAAGGAACCATACAGGGTGGTTATACACAGCCCAGCCTCATCTCATCCCAACGTGGATTGGGGGACAATGAGGATGAGGAGTAGGAGGAAGAACAGGAGCTAGTTTCATGCGCTATAGAATGTACTACCTGCACAGCTGTCATACCGTCTGTTCAGCTTGGATGGTCAGAGGACAGAGGAGGAGAGCATGGTCAGTCATCCTCTTGGTGAGGACACGGAAGTTTTGCCTGTTAGCACTCATGGCTGAGTTTATTTTACGCTGCCTTTCCCATGACCCTCGCGTTCTCAAAATTTTGGGTGACAGTCATTACTGGTTTGTGACACTTCTAGACCCAAGCTACAAGGAGAACTTTATATATTTTATTCCTGAGGTGGACAGGTCTGCAAAAATGGGGCAGTACCAGAAGGCCCTTGGTGCACAACTATTGAAAAAATTCCCATCTAAAACGCTGGCGGCAGAGGTGACAATTCGTTGGACAACCAAGGAGTACAGGCGAGAGAAGCGCAACTTCAATCCAGCAGAGGCAGGGGAACACTGTTAAAGTTCTGGGAGAATTTTCTCAGCCCCTCCCACTGCACAAGCCCTGAGGCGTGTGGTACTCTCACAAGGAGTGCAAAGTTTGGGAAGATGCTGAGGGAGTACCTTGCCGACCGCACCAACGTCCTCCATGATTCCGCTGTGCCTTAAAATTATTATTGTGTATCCAAGCTGGATACGTGGAATGAACTGGCTCTCTATGCCTTGTAGGTCCTGGCCTGCCCTGCCGCCAGCGTTTTATCAGAGCAGGTTTTTAGTGTCGCTGGTGGAATTATAACTGATAAGCGCATCCACCTGTCAGCAGAAAATGCTGACAGGCTGACTCTTATAAAAATGAACAAGGGCTGGATTGGGCAAGACTTCTCAACACCACCGAATGATAGCAGCGTAATATAAACTCAAATCCAGTGTCTTTTGTTAAGAGGTGTATTCCCATGCACCTTTTCACACCCAGACAATGGTATATGCTTCCTGATTTTGGCTATTTGCTCTTGTCCTCCTCCATCTCCTCATCCTCGACCACCATATCACCAAGGTGACCGTGGTCCGTGATGCAACACCCACTTAAATTTTTAAAGGGTGTTTATGATGCCGGTCTAAAAATTTTTTTATACAGTATGTTCATGCATACCCCCCAGGGGTAAATGTTTGTCAGCCCATACACTTAGTGCATGGGCATTACAAGAATAGGAGGCCCTCTCCTTTCTAATGGGAACATTTTTTATGAGGGCCTCTATGTCTCTTCCAAGGGGCGTTGGAGTGCCTCCAAATTTTTGGCAACCCTTGCATGCACTGCATAGGCAAACACAATGAGAGAAAAAAAAACAAAGACAAAAGCAAAATACACAAATACCTAAAAGTAAATGGATAAATCGCACAGTGCATAGAAATAATGATGAATAATAAAGGGTATTTAGTTAACATAAATTTTGATCAAAATAATGTAAAAGCCATCCTGCCACATCACGGCAACCCTTATGGGACAGTCCTAACTCTAATATTAAAACCTTACCATTTGTCAAGTGACATACATATGGATAAGGGCAGAGAGACTGAACCCTTAGTAGAAGCATGGACCTGAGAGGCAGAATGAACCCTTCAGCTCAGACAAAGGGTGGCCACACCCTTATATGCACTAAAGCACATTAGACTACAAAGAAAAAACCTGCAAGTCTGAACTGAAACGTAATTTGATGTGCATGCAAAATATAAATTAATGTTCACATAAGGCCATAAGACAGAAAAAAATCAAAGACAAAAGCAAAATACACAAATACCTAAAGGTAAATGGATAAATCGCACAGTGCATAAAAATAATGATAAATAATAAAGGGTATTTAGTGAACATAAATTTTGATCAAAATAATGTAAAAGCCATCCCGCCATGTCACGGCAACCCTTATGGGACAGTCCTAACTCTAATATTAAAACCTTACCATTTGTCAAGTGACATACATATGGATAAGGGCAGAGAATCTGAACCCTTAGTAGAAGCATGGACCTGAGAGGCAGAATGAACCCTTTAGCTCAGACAGAGGGCGGCCACACCCTTATATGCACTAAAGCACATTAGACTTCAAAGAAAAAACCTGGGAGTCTGAACTGAAACGTAATTTGATGTGCATGCAAAATATAAATGCATGTTCACATAAGGCCATAAGACACATCAAAAACACAACATGTGAGCATAGCCCAAGGTGTGGAGGAGCATTTTTGTTTTTGGTTGGTTATTTTGCTTTATATACAAGTCATTACCCTGGAAAGGATGTTCCTTAACATATTTACATATTTTCCAGGAAAATCCATTTTGATTTTGTTTTCGTATGTTTTATTGTGAGTCCGTAAAAGTGGCATAATCCATCTGACAATGTTGTTGACAGAAGTGACCTGGGAGTCAGACATGCTTCCAGGGGTCTTCCCCATGCTGTCCCCATGTCATTTGAGCACTGTTCCTATCGATTTGGGCAATTTTTGGGCCCTCTGCAGACAGCCAGAGGGGGCTGCCTGAAAAATGCTCGAGTTTCCCATAGACTCGTTGCTCGGGTCGAGCTCTCGAGTATTCCAATGTGCTCGACCCAAGCATCGAGCACCCGAGCATTTTAGTGCTCACTCATCACTATTAAAGACCCCATACACATTAGGCTAACATTGACCGAACAATGTCCGTAGAAACAGCTGACAGTCTAATGTTTATGGAGGCCTCTTGATCCTTCCCAACAGATGATTTTTAGGGAGAGAAGGTTCCATTAGCTTTTGGGAGATAAGCTGCTGCCAGAGGAATATGTCAGTGGCTCTCTTGCAGAGAGCAGAGGAGCTCTCAACAAATTGTTCCTGTTTATTGGGGACTCGATATAGCTGACTCGCTCGGTCAACAGCTATTTATTGTGTATGGGGGCTTAACTAGTATTACCAGTGTCTCAAACTGATAAGAGTCAAGGCTCCCTTCAAAGCTAATAACTGTAAAAAATACTTTATTAAAAAACACTCCCATGAAAATTTGTATCCTCATAATATATTGCAGTCATCATATTATATGGCACGGAGTACTTACAATTGCCCATTTTGCCCTTTTATTTAGTTCATTCTTCTCATTTCCATTGGGTCTATGACATCATGCATGTTATTAAAAAAAAATAGCCAAATCCTTCTAAGGTCTATGCAGAAAAAGGGAGTTTCTGTTCCATGCATGAGTCTTCATTGGAACTACAATCCTACATCACTGCAAGGTTACTTGGGGGAGGAGCGAAGCAGCTAGGACAGGAGTCAAAAAGGAGGTGAAGCTGGGCTTCCAGGGCCTTTGCAATGATGTAGAACTGTAGTTTGTCCAGTAAAAAAGAAAGTTAGTGGCACTCACCAATGTCCATGAAAAGTTTTTCTTTATTTCAAATCTTCCTTAAAACCATCCCTGTGGCAGAAGGAGCATGAAAAACAATTTGACCCATTGAAGTGCACTCCAGCGCAAATTGGCCGTTGTCTGCTCAGCTGCACCTGCCGCCCTCCCCCTCTCCGTTCCCACAGAGATGGTTTTAATGAAGATTTGAAATAAAGAAAAACTTTTTATGGACATCGGTGAGTGCAACTAACTTTCTTTTTCACTGTACACACTATAATGCCTTTTCCACATGCCGTACTGGTTAGCTGAGCACCTGCATACTCTTTGGGCTTAGGATCTCAGACCAAGTTCACACAGGAGTTTCCCAGTCTAATTACATGGTAGTGACAAGTCAATTCACTTCTTTGTGTCACATTCGTAAACTAGTGGTTGTAGTGCTGACTCATGCAGGGAAAAGAGACTTTCTGTTTCTACATAGAGCTTAGAAGGATTCTACTAGTCTGTTTTAATCATGTAATGTCAGATGCCTAATGGATACCTCTTACCAATTTTCCCCTCTCTAATCGGTCTGGAATGCAGCAGCCAGGATCCTCTTTCTGTCCGGCCGCTTCACAGATGCCTCCATCTTGTGTCAGTTATTACATTAGTTACCCATTCGTTACAGGGTCTAATATAAACTCATCGCTCTCACCCACAAAGCTCTCCACAGCTCTGCACCACCTTATATCTCCTCTATCATCTCTATCGCCCTACACGTGCCCTCCATTCTACAAATGACCTAAGACTAACATCCCATATAATCCGAACCTCGCATCTCCATCTCCAAGTCTTCTCTAGTGCCGCGCCAGTTCTCTGGAATGTACTACTCCAGATGAGCCGACAGATACCTAGCCCCGACATCTTCAAGTGCGCTTTAAAGACCCATCTCTTTAAACAAGCCTACCACCTCAACTAAGTAACTTAACTTTCCCACAGTTTCCTTCCTCCAAATATTATTCATAATTTGCACCCCCCTATTCATCTGTCTCCACACCATCTATGCATACGATAACTGCACTTGATACTTGATAATAGAACTTAAACACACTGGCTGATGACCGAATCATGCAGCTTTATATGAAAATTCCTATTTATTATAATTGCTAGGCATGAAATAACAAGTAATTTTTACCTATTGTTTCCCCCTATGCCCTTGTAGATTGTAAGCTTGGGAGGAGGACCCTCACTCCTAATGTAACTGTATAAAGTGTCTTACCATGCATTGAATTTATTGTCTGTATATGTCCCCGCTTAATTGTAAAGTGCTGCAGAACATGTTGGCGCTATATAAGCAAAAATTATTATTAATGGATAAGTGAAGAATTAACTGATTAGAAGGGGAAAATGAGCAATTGTAAGTACTATAGCAATGCCAGGTAGGCTACAGTTAAGTCATATCTTTGCAGGCTCTGACAAATTGCACCTGGCTAGCTCTGCATATAAACATGCTAGCTGTTCATTTAAGTAAGTCAGCAGGAGGAAAGCTGACCAGAGTGGATTTTTATTGGAGCTCAAGAGTAGAGATGAGCGTTGTTCGACTCGAACTGTAAGCCAATCTCAAATTCGAGCTGTTTTGGGCGGTGTTTGAGCCGGTCGGTGAACACGAACGATTTGAGAAAAATTCGGCTGTTCGAGGTTATGTTCGATAACTGTTCGTGCACCAAAATCATAACTGGATTTTTTCTCAGTAATGATGAAGATTAATGTTAATACGCAGTTTGAGTGTACAGCGGGGCGGGGGGAGGGGCAGGGGTTGGATCTCTGCAGGAATAATGAAGATCTCCATTTTTTTTTCTCTTTCCCGCATTTACAGTGGGGAGGTGCAATCTGTCAGCCTATCAGCAGCGCACACACGGAGCGAAGTGCTTTTTTTCACACAAGCAAGGGCATGTGTCATTGGCAATGTATGTCATATGTCCTTGCCCTATAAGACCAAGCCATTTTCCCCGTCGCCACCATTTTCTCAGCTGTGTGTTAGACGGCACCGCTGTTGCTGTGTGCGCTATACCTTGTTAATTTCAAGCCAATTTTCGCACAAATCTACAGATAGCTTGGGAGTAGGGAATAGTTGTAATTGCAGTCCTTTTAAGGACTAGGTTACAGCATTTCCTACGACTTTTATCAGGCAGGTCTGTGCTCTTAAATAGATAGGTTGTGGGAGTTAAGACTAATTATAATTGCAGTCCTTTTCAGGACTAGGTTACATCAGTTCCTATCAGTTTTTGCCAGGCAGGTCTGTGCCAGTGCTGTGCAAGTTTTTTTCACAGCATTTGGCTGAATCTAGCAAAGCTAATCCTTTTTGGCCTATTGCAGAGTGTGCTAGTCAGTGGAGTAGCCTATTTGTGTTGCAAGATATACCACCTGTGTATGGAATACCAATTTTTTTACTCACCTAGCGAAGTAAAATCTTTTGGGCATAGCATCATTCTATTAGTCCATCTATACTGACCTCCATCAGGTTGCAAACTGAATATAATTTTTTTCTGCATCTAGCTCTGAAAAAATATTTGGCCTTCTAGCAGTGTGTGGGACTTGTTCTATTAGTCCACCTATACTGACCTCCATCAGGTTGCAAATTCAAAATAATTTTTTGTCTGCATCTACCTCTGAAAAAATATTTGGCCTTCTAGCAGTGTGTGGGACTTTCTCTATTTGTCCATCTATACTGACCTCCATCAGGTTTCAAATTGAATATAATTTTTTTCTGCATCGAGCTCTGATAAAATATTTGGGCTTCTAGCAGTGTGTGGGACTTGTTCTATTAGTCCATCTATACTGACCTCCATCAGGTTGCAAACTGAATATAACTTTTTTCTGCATCTAGCTCTGAAAAAATATTTGGCCGTCTAGCAGTGTGTGGGACTTGTTCTGTTAGTCCATCTATACTGACCTCCATCACTTTGCAAATTCAAAATAATTTTTTGTCTGCATCTAGCTCTGAAAAAATATTTGGCCTTCTAGCAGTCTGTGGGACTTTCTCTTTTAGTCCATCTATACTGACCTCCATCAGGTTGCAAATTAAAAATAATTTTTATCTGCATCTACCTCTGAAAAAATATTTGGGCTTCTAACTGTGTGTGGGAATTGTTCTATTAGTCCATCTATACTGACCTCCATCAGGTTGCAAACTGAATATAATTTTTTTCTGCATCTAGCTCTGAAAAAATATTTGGCCTTCTAACAGTTCGTGGGACTTTCTCTATTAGTCCATCTATACTGACCTCCATCAGGTTGCAAATTAAAAATAATTTTTATCTGCATCTAGCTCTGAAAAAATATTTGGCCTTCTAGCAGTGTGTGGGACTTTCTCTACTAGTCCATCTATACTGACCTCCATAAGGTTGCAAATTAAAAATTATTTTTATCTGCATCTACCTCTGAAAAAATATTTGGCCTTCTAGCAGTGTGTGGGACTTGTTCTTTAGGCCATCTATACTGACCTCCATCAGGTTGCAAACTTGCAAACTGAATATAATTTTTTTTTGCATCTAGCTCTGAAAAAATATTTGGCGTTCTAGCAGTGTGTGGGACTTGTTCTATTAGCCCACCTATACTGACCTCCATGAGGATGCAAATTCAAAATAATTTTTTGTCTGCATCTAGCTCTGAAAAAATATTTGGCCTTCTAGCAGTGTGTGGGACTTTCTCTATTAGTCCATCTATACTGACCTCCATCAGGTTGCAAATTGAATATAATTTTTTTCTGCATCTAGCTTTGAAAAAATATTTGGGCTTCTAGCAGTGTGTGGGACTTGTTCTATTAGTCCATCTATACTGACCTCCATCAGGTTGCAAACTGAATATAATTTTTTTCTGCATCTAGCTCTGAAAAAATATTTGGCCTTCTAGCCGTGTGTGGGACTTGTTCTATTAGCCCACCTATACTGACCTCCATGAGGATGCAAATTCAAAATAATTTTTTGTCTGCATCTAGCTCTGAAAAAATATTTGGCCTTCTAGCAGTGTGTGGGACTTTCTCTATTAGTCCATCTATACTGACCTCCATCAGGTTGCAAATTGAATATAATTTTTTTCTGCATCTAGCTTTGAAAAAATATTTGGGCTTCTAGCAGTGTGTGGGACTTGTTCTATTAGTCCATCTATACTGACCTCCATCAGGTTGCAAACTGAATATAATTTTTTTCTGCATCTAGCTCTGAAAAAATATTTGGCCTTCTAGCCGTGTGTGGGACTTGTTCTATTAGTCCATCTATACTGACCTCCATCACGTTGCAAATTCAAGATAATTTTTTGTCTGCATCTAGCTCTGAAAAAATATTTGGCCTTCTAGCAGTGTGTGGGACTTTCTCTATTAGTCCATCTATACTGACCTCCATCAGGTTGCAAATTAAAAATAATTTTTATCTGCATCTACCTCTGAAAAAATATTTGGGCTTCTAGCTGTGTGTGGGACTTGTTCTATTAGGCCATCTATACTGACCTCCATCAGGTTGCAAATTAAAAATAATTTTTTGTCTGCATCTAGCTCTGAAAAAATATTTGGCCTTCTAGCAGTGTGTGGGACTTTCTCTATTAGTCCATCTATACTGACCTCCATCAGGTTGCAAATTGAATATATTTTTTTTCTGCATCTACCTCTGAAAAAATATTTGGGCTTCTAGCTGTGTGTGGGACTTGTTCTATTAGTCCATCTATACTGACCTCCATCAGGTTGCAAACTGAATATAATTTTTTTCTGCATCTAGCTCTGAAAAAATATTTGGCCTTCTAGCAGTGTGTGGGACTTGTTCTATTAGTCCATCTATACTGACCTCAATCAGGTTGCAAATTAAAAATAATTTTTATCTGCATCTAGCTCTGAAAAAATAATTGGCCTTCTAGCAGTGTGTGGGATTTCTCTAATAGTCCATCTATACTGACCTCCATCGGGTTGCAAATTAAAAATAATTTTTTGTCTGCATCTAGCTCTGAAAAAATATTTGGCCTTCTAGCAGTGTGTGGGACTTTCTCTATTAGTCCATCTATACTGACCTCCATCGGGTTGCAAATTAAAAATATTTTTTTGTCTGCATCTAGCTCTGAAAAAATATTTGGCCTTCTAGCAGTGTGTGGGACTTTCTCTATTAGTCCATCTATACTGACCTCCATCAGGTTGCAAACTGAATATATTTTTTTTCTGCATCTACCTCTTAAAAAATATTTGGGCTTCTAGCTGTGTGTGTTGGACTTGTTCTATTAGTCCATCTATACTGACCTCCATCAGGTTGCAAATTGAATATAATTTTTTTCTGCATCTAACCCAGCCAATAATTTTGGCCTAATACCACAGTTTGGCCACTCAGCTCTGCTCGGTTCCCATCCATTGTTTTTTTGTGCAAACAACTCCAGAGTTGTGAATTAGTTAACCATCAAAATGAGTGGAAAAAGGCCTGCTGCTGGTGGAAAGGGGAATAGGCGTGTTGGGAAGGGGAAAAAAGTTTGTGTCAGTGGGGTAGGTGTTAAAGCAAAAGTAACATCTGCAGAGGAAAGACCATCTTCCAGCCAAACTAAAATGTCTACTTCTTTTAGCGGACAATGTGATAAGATCCCTTTCTTACGGCCACGCCAATCGCTACAAATTCCATATGAGGCACAAAAACAGCAGGTGCTTTAACGGATATCAAGTGCTCCTTTAAGTGGGCTCTTATCCACATCAACTTCAACATCACAAATACTCCAGTCCTCAAAGGTGTCACCCCAATCGCACTTGCTTCCTCACAGCTCCCACATCTCCAGCTGCCCGTCTGAGTATGAGGTAGAACAGATGGTTGTGTCTGCAGAGCTGTTTACTCATACTATAGCCTGGGAATCAGAGGTCGACTCCAGCGCTTCTCTGAATCCAGACGAGGAAATGATCTGCACTGATGCCCAGAATCTTTATGAGTTGGATCCAGGACCAGACGCAGAAGGTTCTGACCATAATGTAGACCCTCATTCCCAAACTGTAACTCCTGTTGGTGGAGACAATGAGGAAGACGATGATGAGACTCAAATACCTGATTGGAGCGACAACTTTAGTTTTTTGTCAGGGCAGGAACAGGTTGGCTCTGAGGACGACGGGTGTGATAACGCACAGGGTGATGATGATGAGGTTGGAGATCCCACTTACTGTCAACCCACAGTCAGCCAAGAGATGAGGTGAGCAGAGGATGTGGAGGAGGATGCTAGTGACGACGAGGTCAGGTTGCACCTTCCTGGAAAGAGACGTAGTACTGGAAGCACGTCAACAACTGCATCCTCAAACACAACTCTGCCTCTCACCACAAGTCGTGGTGGCTCTTCAGGTCGCATGGGTGCTAAGCCTTGCATAGCCTGGCATTTTTTCAGATCGATAAAGATGACCCAACTCGTGTTATCTGTAACATTTGTCAGCAAAAGCTAAGTAGAGGCCAAAAAATACATAGTTTGAGTACTTCATGCATGAACCGGCACATGGACATGAAGCATAAGTTGCAGTGGGAAGCTCACTGTGCTACAATGCGGCCTAGCCGGCCGGGCCAACCACCGTCTGCCATATCTTGTGCATCCGCGGCCTCTTCATCCTCTGTGACTGGGGGGACAGCAGTCACATCTGTTTTGGGGCGCAGACCTGCCACCTCTTTACCCGCAACAGCCAGCGTGATTGGCAGTTCATCATTTTCTTTGGAGGTGGTAACACCAGCTGGTGTTGAGCGCTGTCCGACATCGATAGCACCACCTTTGGATCAAGGCAACCTAACATGTCCGCCTGCAACTTCCTCACAGACCGGCAGTTTCCCGGGGACACCCTTATCAACCCCGTCTAAGCACAACAGCCAGCCCTCGGTCCCTCAGATGTGGACAAGTAAGAGACCATTTCCTCCTAGCCATGAGAAAGCTAAGAGGTTGAATTTCACCATCTGCAAGCTCTTGGCTACAGAAATACTGCCTTTCCGCCTGGTGGACACAGAGGATTTTCGAGACCTTATGTCCGTCGCAGTGCCCCAGTACCAGATGCCCAGTCGGCACTACTTCTCAAAGAAAGGTGTGCCTGCGCTCCACCAGCATGTCGCACACAACATCACCGCTTCTTTGAGAAACTCTGTGTGTGACAGGGTGCATTTCACCACAGACACTTGGACGAGTAGGCATGGACAGGGGCGTTACATGTCGCTGACTGGGCACTGGGTAACTATGGTGACAGCAGGACAAGGGGCTGCTGTCCAAGTCTTGCCGTCCCCACGAGTTGTGCGTCAATCCTCTTTATGTCAAAGTTCCTCCACTGCTTCTGCCTCCTCAACCTCCTCTCGGTCTTCCACCTGCACCCAAAGCCTGTCTGGTCATGCCACAAGCTTTCTAACTGCGCAGAAGGGATCCTGCACAACTCCTTACTATGCTGGCTGTAGGGCTCAACTTCATCAGGCGTTTTTTACTTTGAAATGTCTGGGAAATGTGAGTCACACAGCTCAGGAGTTGTGGTCAGCTCTGGAGAACCAATTTCATGAATGGTTGTCTCCACTGGACCTGAAACCAGGGAAGGCCGTGTGCGACAATGCTGCAAACCTGGGTGCGGCCCTTCGCCGGGGCAATGTCACACACGTGCCTTCTATGGCTCACGTGTTGAACCTGGTTGTCCAGCAATTTTTAGCCCACTATCCCGGACTAGATGGCCTTCTGCAGAGGGCACGGTCGCTGTGTGCTCACTTCCGCCGTTCTCATCCCGCAGCTCAGCGACTTACATATCTACAGAAGTCGTTGGGCCTGCCACTTCACCGGCTAAAATGCGATGTGCCTACCCGGTGGAATTCAACTCTGCACATGTTGCAGCGACTGTGGCAGCACCGACAAGCCCTGGTACAATACGTTCTGACGTATAGCCTGGGCCAACGAGATCCAGAGGTGGGGCAAATCACGCTGGAGGAGTGGTCTCAGATCAGGGACCTATGCACCCTTCTGCACAGTTTTGAAATGGCGACGAAGATGTTTAGTGCTGACGGTGCCATTATCAGCATGACTATTCCGGCGATTTACATGCTGGAGCACATGTTAAACAGAATTCGGAGTCAGGTGGTGGCACAAGAGGAGGTGGAGGAAGTAGAGCAGGAGGAGTTGTATGCGGAAGGGCTAACATCTGCAAGGTCCAGACGGTCGGCAGCACTAAGGCGGCAGGCATGTGAGGGTGGGGGAGATGGTATTACCAGGGCGCATGGTAGCAGCCAAACTAGTGAGGAAGGTGCAGGAGCCCAGGAAGAAGTGGAGGACGAACTGATGGAAGACTCATCAGATGAGGGAGACCTTGATCACATTTCTGTTGTGCGAGGTTGGGGGGAGAGGACAGAGGAAGGAAGCATGATTGTTACATCGCCACCAACACAACAGGGACTTGGTGCTCCTGGATGTGCAACACACATGAGTGCCTACTTGCTGCACTACCTGCAACATGACCCTCGAATTGTGAGAATTAGAAATAATCCTGACTACTGGGTTGCCACACTGTTAGATCCCCGGTACAAAAGTAAATTTGCAGAAATAATTCCTGCCATAGAAAGGGATGCACGCATGCAGGAGTATCAGCAGAGACTGTTGCAGAATCTTACATGTGCTTTTCCACAAAACACCAGTGGTGCACGTAGCGAATCTCACAGTTCCAACTTGCCAACCGTGGGACCGTCGAGTGTTCAGCACTCAAACCGTAACAGAACCACAGTATCTGCTGGTAACATCAATTTTGCGGAATCATTTCACCACTTTTTTAGCCCATCCTTTGCAAGGCCACAGGAGACAAGAAGTCTGACACATAGTCAACGCCTAGAGACGATGGTACAGGAGTATCTCCAAGTAAACATTGAAGCCATGACTGTGTCACTGGACCCTTGCTCTTTTTGGGCTTCCAATCTGGATAATTGGCCGTAGCTAGCCACTTACGCCTTGGAGATCTTGTCATGCCCCGCAGCCAGCGTTCTGTCTGAACGTGTGTTCAGCGCTGCTGGTGGTGTGCTGACAGATAAGCGCACGTGGCTCTCCACTGATAATGTAGACAGACTAACATTCATAAAGATGAACAAATCATGGATCCGAAATGACTTTTCTACCCCTGTATCATCCTGGGGAGAGTAAAAGCTTGATGATTGGTTAAAATCACCTCACCAACCGTTTTAAGCTTTCAAATTACTAATCATGTTTATCTGTATCTTGGCTGGAAAATAATTTGGGCTTTGTAGCAGTGTGCAGCACTGATTCTATTAGGCCATCTATAATAAGCTCCACCAGATTTAAAATTACTAATCATGTTTATCTGTATCTTGGCTGGAAAATAATTTGGGCTTTGTAGCAGTGTGCAGTACTGATTCTATTAGGCCATCTATACTAAGCTCCACCAGATTTAAAATTACTAATCATGTTTATCTGTACCTTGGCTGGAAAATAATTTGGGCTTTGTAGCAGTGTGCAGCACTGATTCTATTAGGCCATCTATACTAAGCTCCACCAGATTTAAAATTAATAATAATTTTTAGCTGCATCTAGCCCGGAAAATAATTTTGGGGCTCCGAGATGCGCAAGACACATAAGTGCCTTCTTGCTGCACTACCTGCAACATGACCCTCATATTGTCAGAATTCGAAGTAATCCTGACTACTCGGATGCCACACTCTTAGATCTCCCAAACTTTTCGATCAACCTTTTCATTTTAATAAAGACCAAAAAAATGGTCATTTTTGAAATTATAAGCATTAGCAGGATGTTAGAAACTGAAATCAAACAGTTTTCAACTCAAAACTTTATTCTAGGTGATGTTACATTTTCACATAGGACCCCTTGTTCGAAAGGAGCTTCTGAACTCTCTCGTCCATTGAATTCGTCAGGTTTTGAATGGTTTCTGCTTCAATTGTTTTGCATGAGGACAGAATACCCTCCCAGAGCTGTTGCTTAGATGTGAACTGCCTCCCGCCATCATAGACACTCCTTTTGATGATGCTCCAGAGGTTTTGAATGGGGTAGAGGTCAGGGGAGCATGGGGGTCACACCATAAGTTTGTCCCCTTTTATGCCCATATCAGTGTAACGGGTCTGGGAGGCGGAACCTCTGAGCTACTATACAAGGGGGCGGCCCTTGTAAGGGAGCGGGTGGCAGTCTCTGGATGAACGGACAGGGAGATACGGCAAGTGATCAGGGCAGTCTCTGGGTAAAGGGTAGGTACGACCTGTGATGGCAGAGCCTCCGGGTAGGCTAGCAGGCAGATGGTAGATGTGTGCTCCCAGGTGAGCAAGCGAGAGTCTCTGGAATAGCAGGTGGTCACGGCACGTGACGGTGGAACCTCCGGGCTGGCAAGCAGGCAGGTAACGGAGAAGCGCTCCCAGGTGAGCGGACAAGAGTCTGAAGTAGCTGATGGTCACAGCACGTGACAACGGAGCCTCCGGGCAGGCGAGCAGGCAGGTAACGGAGAAGCGCTCCCAGGTGAGCGGGCAAGAGTCTGGAATAGCTGGTGGTCACAGCACGTGACGGCGGAGCCTCCAGGTAGGCAAGCAGGCAGGTAACGGAGAAGCGCTCCCAGGTGAGCGGGCAAGAGTCTGGAATAGCTGGTGGTCACAGCACGTGACAATGGAGCCTCCGGGCTGGCAAGCAGGCAGGTAACTGAGAAGCGCTCCCAGGTGAGCGGGCAGGCTGGTCCTTCAGACAGACTGACAGGAGTAGTAAGGCAGACCGTCGGACCTCAGACTGGCAGACAGGTAACAAGTATTCAGGCAGGAATCAGGCAGGTAACTGGCAGGTAACTGGCAGCGGAACCTGAGGGCTGAAGCACACGTGAGACACAGGTGCAAACAACATTGCTCGGGCACCTCCATTTTGGAGGAGGTGCCTTATATATGATGAAGTCCTCCGGCCATTGGCCGGGGACTCCTTAGGACGGCGCGCGCGGCCCCTTTAAGAGGAGGGGAGCGCGCGCGCGCGCGCCCTAAGCACAGGGGCCGGGAAGGAGCGCGCGCTGAGAGCAGAGCGGGAGGAGGACGCCGGGAAGGAGCGCGCGCTGACAGCAGAGCGGGGAGAGGACGCCGGGCACGGAGCAGAGCGGTGAGGGGAGCAGCGTCCCTGCCTAGCAGAGGGCAGGGACGCCAGCGCTACAGTAACCCCCCCTTTAGGCCCCCCCTTTTTAGGCCAGACAGAAATTTAGCTAGGATGAAAGGGGCATGGATGTTCTCCCGGGGCTCCCACGTTCCCTCCTCAGGACCAAATCCCTTCCAATCTACCAGAAAAAAGGTCTTTCCTCTTACCCTTTTGGTGGCAAGAATGTTCTCTACCTCAAACTCGTCCTCAGCAGAAACCGGAGCAGGAGGCGTACCTGTAGACTTGGAAAAAGAGTTAAGTACCACAGGTTTGAGGAGAGATACATGGAAGGAGTTAGGGATCCGTAAGTTGGCCGGGAGTTTCAATTTATAGGCCACCGGGTTGATCTGACTGATGACCTCCAGTGGGCCGATGAACCGAGGCCCTAACTTATAGGAAGGGATCTTGAGCCGGACATATTTGGACGAGAGCCAGACTTTATCCCCAGGACGGAATTGAGGAGGGTCCAGACGTTTTTTGTCAGCGTGTCTTTTCATACGCTCGGAAGACTGAAGGAGTGCGGATCGGGTACTCTCCCAAATGGAGGAAAATTTGCTAACGAGAGATTCCGCAGCCGGGTTGTCCACCGAGGTGGAGACAGGAAAAGGAATCCGAGGATGCTGACCAAAGACTACAAAAAACGGGGATTTGGAGGAGGATTCGCTCTCGTGATTATTGTAAGAGAACTCGGCCCATGGTAGGAGATCCACCCAGTCAGAATGGTGGGCATTAACGAAGTGCCGGAGGTAACTGGTCAGGTTCTGATTGATCCGCTCCACTTGACCATTGGACTGTGGGTGGTAAGCGGAAGAGAAGTCCAGGGTGACGTCTAGTAGTTTACAAGTGGCTCTCCAGAAGCGTGAGGTGAACTGTACCCCACGATCCGACACGATGTGGAGGGGCAGGCCATGAAGACGGAAGATGTGACGAATAAAATCTCTAGCTAGCTCGGGTGCAGACGGGAGGCCTGGCAGGGGAACGAAATGAGCCATCTTGGAGAAGCGGTCAGCGACCACCCAAATGACCGTACAACCGGCAGAGAGTGGGAGGTCAGTTATGAAGTCCATTGCAATATGCTGCCAGGGGGCAGCAGGTACTGGGAGCGGAAGGAGGCGACCGGCTGGCAGATGTCTCGGAACCTTGTTGCGGGCGCAGGACACACAGGCAGAAACAAAGTCTATCACATCCTTGTGCAGGGTAGGCCACCAGTAGTGCCGGGAAATAAGCTGGAGGGTCTTCTTCTGACTAGCGTGGCCAGCCAGTTTAGACGAGTGACCCCAGTGAAGGATCTTCTCCCGATCAGGTATTGATACGAACGTCTTTCCGGGAGGGAGACGATTTAGACTCACGGGAGCCACCTGCATTACTCTGGCGGGATCGATGATGTGTTTCGGATCTTCCTCGAGATCAGATACCAGAAAGGATCGAGACAAGGCGTCCGCCTTGACGTTTTTGTCAGCCGGGCGAAAATGAAGGACAAAATCAAAACGAGCAAAAAACAAGGACCACCGGGCTTGGCGCGGGTTAAGTCTCTGGGCATGCTGGAGGTAAGCCAAGTTCTTGTGGTCAGTGTAAATTATTACCGGGTGAAGAGCCCCCTCAAGCAGGTAACGCCACTCCTCCAATGCCAGTTTGATGGCCAATAACTCTCGATCTCCTATGGAATAATTGCGCTCTGAGGAGGAGAAGAGTTTAGAGAAGAAGCCGCAAGTTACCATCCTCCCGGAAGAAGATTTTTGAGTAAGTACCGCTCCAGCTCCAGAGGAGGAGGCGTCCACTTCCAGGAAGAACTGCTTGTTGCCGTCCGGGCGATGCAGCACCGGGGCGGAAGAGAAGGCCTGTTTTAAGGAAAGAAACGCTTCTTCTGCTTCGGGCGGCCACTCTTTGGGATTAGTACCCTTACGGGTGAGCGCGGAAATTGGGGCAGTCCGGGAAGAGAAGTGTGGTATGAAGAGGCGGTAGTAGTTGGCGAAGCCCAGGAACCGATGAATGGCCTTCAGCCCCTCCGGTCGAGGCCATTTCTCGATGGCAGACAGTTTCTCTGGATCCATTCGTAGGCCGGTCTGAGAAATAATGTAGCCCAAAAACGGAAGCGAGGTCTGCTCAAAGAGGCACTTATCGTATTTAGCGAATAGGTGATTCTGCCTGAGCCTGAGCAGGACCTGACGAACGTCCCTCCGGTGAGTCTGGAGATCCGGAGAGAAGACCAAGATGTCGTCCAGGTACACCACTACGCAGGAGTAGAGAAGGTCCCGGAAGATGTCATTGACCAACTCTTGAAAGACGGCAGGAGCGTTACAGAGACCAAAGGGCATTACCAGGTATTCATAGTGGCCGTCCCGGGTGTTGAATGCCGTCTTCCATTCATCCCCTTGACGGATACGAACCAGGTTGTACGCCCCACGGAGGTCTAGTTTGGTGAAGATTCTAGCCCCCCTCAGACGATCAAATAATTCTGGAATGAGCGGAAGGGGATACTTATTCTTCACCGTGATCTGGTTTAGGCCTCTATAGTCTATACAGGGACGGAGAGAGCCGTCCTTCTTTTTGACGAAAAAGAAGCCTGCTCCCGCCGGGGAGGTAGATTTCCGGATGAATCCCCTGGCCAGATTCTCCTCAATATATTCGGACATCGACCGGGTCTCAGCAGCGGATAAAGGATAAATACGCCCAGGGGGAGGAGTAGTACCGGGTAACAGGTCGATGGGACAGTCGTATGGTCTATGAGGGGGTAATGTCTCTGCCTCCTTTTTATTAAAGACATCAGCATAAGACCAATAAGGAATTGGAAGTCCAGGTAGATTAGCTGGGGTAGGAGAGGGACGGACGGGATGGACGGGAACCAGGCAGGTCTTATGACAGTCTTGTCCCCAGCGAAGGACTTCTCCGGTTTGCCAGTCAAGCACGGGTGCATGTTTCTGGAGCCAAGGCAGACCTAGCAAGAGGGCGTGAGAGAGTCCAGGCAGAACATGAAAGGAGATACTCTCAGAATGCAGCATTCCCACCTGCAGAGTAATGGATTCGGTGATGAGTTGGATGGGGCGTGGTAAGAGACCCCCATCCACGGCAGCCACAGACAAGGGTACAGCCAGAGGTTTGGTGGGGATGCGGTATTTCTCTACCAGGGACTGTGAAATAACATTCCCGGCTGCTCCAGAGTCCAGTTGGGCTAGTTCGAAATAACGGTTCTCCCCGTAGACGATTGAAACTGACAACAGCAGGGATGGAGAGGATTTATTCTTGTCTAGGTGGACCTCTCTGAGCGAACCTAGACACAGGCGTTTCCCGACCTCTCCAGGCAGGCACGGATCCGGTGCTCCTTACTGCCACAGTAGAAGCAGGTCCCCTCGGCACGGCGTAAGTCCTGATGGGTCTTGACCATCTTGGTCTGGTCGACCTGCATAGGCTCAGGAGGGTGTACCTGGTTAGAGACAGAAGGAGTGACGGGTTTCTGAAAAGTAGGAGCTAGACGTGGTAACCTCCTCTCACGGGTGACCTCTCTGGCACGCTCCTGGAACCGTAGGTCAATCCGGGTGGCAAGAGTTATTAAGTCATCGAGAGTGGTAGGAATGTCCCGACCGGCGAGTTCATCTTTAATACGGCCGGACAGACCCTCCCAGAAGACTGAAACCAGAGCGTCGTTATCCCAGGCCAGCTCCGAGGCAAGGGTACGGAACCGTATGGCATATTGGCCCACGGAGAGACTCCCCTGACGGAGGCGTAGCAACGATGATGCAGATGAGGTCTTCCGTCCGGGTTCGTCGAAGACTTTCCGGAAAGCCGTGAGAAAAGCAGGCAAGTTGGACACCAGGGGGTCTCCTCTCTCCCATAGAGGATTTAGCCAGGCCAGGGCCTCCCCGGTGAGATGGGACATGATGAAGGCAATTTTGGCCCGGTCGGAGTTAAACTGGTAGGACAAAAGTTCGAAATGCAGGGTGCACTGATTTAAGAAGCCCCGAGCCTGGACGGAGTCGCCTCCGAAGCGAGGAGGTGCAGAAAGCCGGGGTCCGGGGTAGGATACCATGGTATTAGTGGGCAGCGGAGCTGCCGGATTGCAAGATATGGCACTGGCGGAGGTTGTTGGTGGATCAGACAGAGTGTTCAGGCGAGTATTAACATTCCGCAGGTGACCCAGGATGGACTCCTGTTGGGACCTCTGACGGGACAGTTCAAGACAGAGGTCCGAGAGCGAGGGAGCTTGGGTGCCACCGGGTTCCATGGCCCGAGCAAACTGTAACGGGTCTGGGAGGCGGAACCTCTGAGCTACTATACAAGGGGGCGGCCCTTGTAAGGGAGCGGGTGGCAGTCTCTGGATGAACGGACAGGGAGATACGGCAAGTGATCAGGGCAGTCTCTGGGTAAAGGTTAGGTACGACCTGTGATGGCAGAGCCTCCGGGTAGGCTAGCAGGCAGATGGTAGATGTGTGCTCCCAGGTGAGCAAGCGAGAGTCTCTGGAATAGCAGGTGGTCACGGCACGTGACGGCGGAACCTCCGGGCTGGCAAGCAGGCAGGTAACGGAGAAGCGCTCCCAGGTGAGCGGACAAGAGTCTGAAGTAGCTGATGGTCACAGCACGTGACAACGGAGCCTCCGGGCAGGCGAGCAGGCAGGTAACGGAGAAGCGCTCCCAGGTGAGCGGGCAAGAGTCTGGAATAGCTGGTGGTCACAGCACGTGACGGCGGAGCCTCCAGGTAGGCAAGCAGGCAGGTAACGGAGAAGCGCTCCCAGGTGAGCGGGCAAGAGTCTGGAATAGCTGGTGGTCACAGCACGTGACAACGGAGCCTCCGGGCTGGCAAGCAGGCAGGTAACTGAGAAGCGCTCCCAGGTGAGCGGGCAGGCTGGTCCTTCAGACAGACTGACAGGAGTAGTAAGGCAGACCGTCGGACCTCAGACTGGCAGACAGGTAACAAGTATTCAGGCAGGAATCAGGCAGGTAACTGGCAGGAAACTGGCAGGTAACTGGCAGCGGGACCTGAGGGCTGAAGCACAGGTGAGACACAGGTGCAAACAACATTGCTCGGGCACCTCCATTTTGGAGGAGGTGCCTTATATATGATGAAGTCCTCCGGCCATTGGCCGGGGACTCCTTAGGACGGCGCGCGCGGCCCCTTTAAGAGGAGGGGAGCACGCGCGCGCCCTAAGCACAGGGGCCGGGAAGGAGCACGCGCTGAGAGCAGAGCGGGAGGAGGACGCCGGGAAGGAGCGCGCGCTGACAGCAGAGCGGGGAGAGGATGCCGGGCACGGAGCAGAGCGGTGAGGGGAGCAGCGTCCCTGCCTAGCAGAGGGCAGGGACGCCAGCGCTACAATCAGCCAGAGATGCAGATGTTTTATGTGCAGCATGAGATGGTGCATTATCATGCATAAAAATGATCTTGCTGTGGAATACACGGTTCTTCTTCTTGAACCATGGCAGGAAGTGCTGTTTCAGAAACTCCACATACATTATGGAGTTCATCTTTACCCCTTCAGGGATCCTAAAGGGGCCGACAATCTCTCTCCCCATGATTCCAGCCCAAAACATTACTCCACCTCCTCCTTGTTGGCGCTGTAGCCGTGTTTACGTGGGGTGTCCATCAACCAGCCATCCTCCACTCCATCCATCTGGACCATCGAGCGTTGCACGGCACTCATCCATGAACAAAACAGTTTTGAAATCAGTCTTCATGTAATGTTTTGCACACTGGAGCCATTTCTGCTTGAGTGAAGTGGATAGAGGAGGTCGACAGGATGGCGTATGCACAGCTGCAAACCTCTGAAGGACCCTGCATCTTGTTGTTCGGGGGACGTTGGACGCACCAGCAGCTTCAAAAACTTGTCTGCTGCTATGACAAGGCTTTTTTGCCGCTGCTCTTTTAAACTGACGTAATTGCCTGTAGGAAAGAGTCCTCAATTTGCCCTTATCAGCACGCACACGTGTGTACTGTGAATCAGCTACATACTTCCTGATTGCCAAGACACTTCATCCTGATCATCGCACAATGTTGATTGTAGTCATGCCTTGACCTAAACACTCCACAATTTGTTGCTTCTCAGCAGCCGACACATCCTTTTTCTTTCCCATTTTGGCAGAAAATGTAGGCTGCTTAATAATGTGGGACAGCCTTCTTAAGTAGTCTTGCCTTTCATTGGACACACCTGCCAAACTAATTAGCACAGGTGTCTGCAATTGCTTACAGTGATATAAAGAGCCCTGACACACATCAACATCAATGAGTTTAACTGACAAACAAACAAATTCTTCCCTTATCACTCCTAAACACTTTTTGCATAATAATTTGGAACACAGTCTACATGTGCTTTTCCACAAAACACCAGTGGTTCACGTAGTGAATCTTAGAGTTCTAACTTGCCAACCGTGGTCTGTATGGAGTTGTTCAATAAAGGGCCCAAAATTAAGATAACATAGATGGGAGAGGTCTCTATGAATAGGAATTCCTAAGTATTTGATACCCTGTGAGGCCCAGGCAAAGGGAAAGTTGGACTGGATGGAATCCTGTATGGATTTGGGGAGGGAGACATCGAGGGACTCAGACTTCACTGCATTGATTTTAAAATTTGACCATGTAACAAAGTGATCTATTTCACCCATAACAGCATGGATGGATATATGTGATTGAGTGATATATACTAGGACATCATCAGCAAATAGAGAGCACTTGTACTCGGTGCCTCCCACCTCAATCCACCTAATATTGGGGTTATGGCGAATTGATGAGAGCAGGTGCTCCGTCACTAGGATGTATAAGAGAGGGGACAGAGGACATCCCTGCCTTGTCCCATTGGTGATTGTGAAAGGTGATGAAAATGTTCTGATGCACCCCCTGGGCCTTGGGACACCCGGAGCCGGACCCTTTTTGGTGGATGCTGGTGGTTGTAGTCTCCATGGCGGCGACCCGGTTCCGTGGCTCAGGGCGGTCAAACCAGTGGCGGAACTATTTATGTGGTTTTGATGTTTAAATGTCCGACTACGCCACCCGTGGATTGCGGTCAGAGTGAACCGCCGCTGCAGGGCAGACCGCTGAGGCTGGTGTTGTGGGTGCAGCAGAGCGTAGCATAACTCCCCACGGGAGGAGTATAGCCTCAGGGCAGTGTATGTGGAGGATGGGGGTGATGGTGCAGGGCAGCAGCAGTAACGACACGGAGTCAGTGATGCAGTCCAGGGCCTTTACTCACAGTTCTTATTATCCAGACCACGTCTGCAGGTAACGGCTGCCCACGTCGTACTGTGCTCACCAGGTGAGGGGCTCAGACAACTCCCAGATAACTTTGGAGCGCTTCACAGGACCCCCATTGTCTGTCCTTTGTCTGGCCTTTCTTACCAACCATTCTGTACGGCTGCCTCGGGCCTCCTCTTGGTAAACTTGGCGCCAGTTTCCCTGACCCTATGTGGTGCCTTCCTAGCGGGTGTAGCGAGGGGCTGCGCCACATAAAATGTCACAGCCTCCGGTTTCTAGCTGAGGGTCGTTTCCTGCCTACAATAGTTTCGGGAACCGGTCTCTCCCTTTGGCCTGACCCCTCCACGCAGGTGGATTCGGGCGTGCGGTGGCGACTCGCCCGTCCGCACCCCTGGGATCCCTTCGTTCCTCGTTCCTGGAGCCTTCTCCGCTCCTCTTCCTTCCTTCTCCCTCTTCCAGGCCTGGGCCTCTGTTACTAGGCCCGCCTCCGGGCAGAGCTCATGCAGAGCCCCTGCTCCCTGTCACTTCTGCTCAGACTTCTCTGCACTGAACTAAGATGGTGCCCACCTTTTATACTCCCTTCTCAATGCACCCAGGAACTGCTTCCTCCCTGCTCCTGCACTACAGGGTTCCCCTTCCTCAGTGTTCCCTCCCCCCACTCCAGCCAGGGACAGGGACTGTTGTGCCGATCTCAGGGGCATATTGGTCGCCCTGCCCCACGGCAATGTGGTGTAATGCATGCAGGTGTCGGGTCCTGATCCACACTCCATCCTTACCTGAGAGTGAGATATCACACCTCTGGGTGAGGTGCAATACCTCTGTAGCAACCGAGCCCTCAGGGTGCTACAGTTCCATTTATCTACAGCCTAGGTGACGTATTGCGATACAGGGCCGTGATTTTGGCTATAAAAGGGTCCCCTAGACCCCTACCCCAAGTTTTTTAAGAGAATCATATATGGCGTGCCAGGAGACTCAATGGAATGCTTACTTAGCATCCAACGAGAGTTTCTAATTACAAATTTTTAACTGCATCTAGCCCAGGAAATACTTTGTGCCTAGTAGCAGTGTCTGCTAGTCAGCGGATTATCCCGGCTGTTAAGCAAGCTACACCACCTGTAGTTTGGACACTTAATTTTTTCAAAGGAAATGCTTCGGGACCACGGGATACTCAGTGAAGAGCATCAGGAGGCACCCCAAGGCATAGGGGCTGGGACTGGCAGTAGGATGCCTTGCGGTGGACAGCCGAGCTCGATCCTTATAAAAGCTATTTAACTGCAGCAGCTTTAGTGGACGCTACTGGAGCTGGAATTACGCGGCTGCTGGCATGAGACTTGCCCTCCAATAGATCCTTGTAAATGGATTTAAAGTGTATTCATTCAAATTAGAGAGACAATTTAAATTAAAAAGCTTAGAGCTGCCTCCACCACAGGGGGGCTCGCTCGACCCACCAGCGGACAGGCACCAGTATTGGGAGAGGGGGGCTGGCCGTTAGGGTTCACCGCGGCTCTGGCACAAACCCGGCGACACGGAGGTGGCACGGGCAGGAGCGGACTGGCCGTGTCGGCTTCTCACTTTTTGGATTTTAGAAGGGCATGACATGCCTATATCTGTGTCTCCCCATCCTTTTACTCCTCCACCTCTTTTCTTTTCGCATGACTATATGTACTTGTCACTTTTCCATGTGTTAGTTGTGTCTTCTGAGCAGTTTGTCAGCTTTTGGACACCTTTGAAGGTGTTTTCTATGTGTTTCTGTGTGTTTTTGTTTGCCTGCCATTGGTTTTAACGGTGTTCGAAGGTGTTCGACGAACAGTTCGACGAACAGTTCGGCGAACACACGGGTGTTCGACGAACCGAACCGAACTCGAACACTACGGGGGTGGCTCAACACAACTCAAGAGAGAGACAAGCCAGATTCTCTCACTGAGAAGAAACTGCACGGGTTATGTGCACCAAACTGCAAGTATCAGTGGTTGCTATGGACCATAGCTTTTGTATTTGACAGGATCAGGACTAGCTAAGCCGTGCATGAGTAGCCAGGGTCTGTGTTGTTTAGCTAGCACATGGCCAAGACTAGGGATTTATGTTTATGATTTTGTTTGGGTGCTATGAAACCTGTGGAAATAAACATCACCTTGTTTTGCATGTGTGAATGCTGCCTAATGCCTAGCTGAGAAATTGAATCTTTACAGTACACAGTGATATATAATATGTAATGCTCGGGTACTTGCTACTCGGGTTGCGGAAATCGTAATGCTCGGTTGATCGACCCAAGTAACGAGCACAATTTAAGTCAATGGGATACCAGAGCTGTTTCCGGCACCATCCCCAGGAGGTCTGGTGGGGCCCTAAAAATTGGTGAAATCGATGGAAACAGTGCTGAAATAACATGGGAACAGCATGGGGAAGACCCCAGGAGGCATCTCTAAATCCCAGGTCACAATGGTGTGGTGTCAGAGTATTCCGCCACTTTTACGGACTGACAATAAAACAAACAAAAATGTAGCTTAATGGATTGTCCTGGTAAAAATGTTGAAAATCATTTTTTCCAGCGTAATGACTTTGAAAAAAACAAAAAAAAACTTTGAATAAAAACATAAGTCCAATGTTAATTTATAGAAATCTTTTTTTCATCAATTAAATACAGGTGACAACGCAGGTAAACAAAGGGGTTAAAATGATGACAGGAAAAAGGGGGCACCACAGGAGAGGTATAACAGGGAAGCTGGCATCCTAATTATAACATGATCACATATGCCGTAATAGCCGTAAAACAATGCATAAATACTCCACAAATAATTTGTAAAGTGCTAAGTGCTTAATGTATCAAAAAATCATACATAAATAATTACATAAAGTGCCTCATGCAAAATATGTCAGATTGAAATATACACTAAAGAGTGGTATATAGTTATAAGCTTATGGCTTTGTAATAATACAAAGTGGGATCATGCTTCAGAAAAAAGTTAGTATAGCATATAGCTCTTTCAGATAGACCATAAATTGTTCAAAAATACCCACGTAGTATGGCATAACAATCAGAAAAATATATTAAATACTCACAGCCTAGAAGTTGTGACTCCTGCTCCACAATGGTGCCCACCCCGACGCAAGTTTCAGCATCTAGCCTTCGTCACCCCTTCTATTAATCAACATTGGATTTTGGTATCTAAGTTTTTTCTTGTTTTTTTTCAAAATTGTTTTTGATTGATCCCCCTTCACTTCAAACCTTTTTTGTCCATAGTTGGGTTATTTTACTATTTTTAATTGAGTACATATATACACTACCGTTCAAAAGTTTGGGGTCATTTAGAAATTTCATTATTTTTGAAAGAAAATCACATTTTTTTTCAATGAAGCTATCATTAAATGAATCAGAAATACACTCTATACATTGTTAATGTGGTAAATGACTATTCTAGCTACAAACGTCTTGTTTTTATTGCAATATCTACATAGGTGTATAGAGGCCCATTTCCAACAACCACTTTTCCAGTGTTTTAATGGTACATGGTCTTTGCTAACTGTGTAAGAAGGCTAATGGTTGTTTAAAAAACCCTTGCACAAGTATGTTAACCCTGCTGAAAATGGTTTGGCTGATTTGAGAAGCTATAAAATTGACCTTCCTTTGAGCTAGTTGAGAATCTGTACTATTACATTTGTTTGTTCTATGAAACTCTCAAAATGGCCACAAAAAGAGACCTTTCATGTTAAACTCGACACTCTATTCTTGTTCTTAGAAATGAAGGCTATTCCATGAGAGAAATTGCCAAGAAACTGAAGATTTCCTACAACGGTGTGTACTACTCCCTTCAGAGGAGAGCACAAACAGGCTCTATCCAGAGTAGAAATAGAAGTGGGAGGCCCCGCTGCACAACTGAGCAACAAGACAAGTACATTAGAGTCTCTAGTTTCAGAAATCGACGCCTCAAAGCTCCTCAACTGGCAGCTTCATTAAATAGTACACGCAAAATGCCAGTGTCAAAGTCTACAGTCTACAGAGGCGACTCCAGGATGCTGGCCTTCAGGGCAAAATGGCAAAGAAAAAGCCATATCTGAGACTGGCTAATAAAAGGAAAAGATTAATATGGGCAAAAGAACACAGACGATGGACAGAGGAAGATTGGAAAAAGGTTTTATGAGCAGACAAATCAAAGTTTGAGGTGTTTGGATCACACAGAAGAACATTTGTAAGACTCAGAACAACTGAAAAAATGTTGGAAGAGTGCCTGACGCCATCTGTCAAGCATGGTGAAGGTAATGCGATGGTCTGGGGTTGCTTTGGTGTTGGTAAAGTGGGAGATTTGTACAAGGTAAATGGGATTTTGAATAAGGAAGGCTATCACTACATTTTGCAACGCCATGCCATACCCTATGGACAGTGCTTGATTGGAGCCAATTTCTTCCTACAACAGGACAATGACCCAAAGCACACCTCCAAATTATGCATGAACTATTTAGGGAAGAAACAGGCAGCTGGTATTCTATCTGTAATGGAGTGGCCAGCGCAGTCACCAGATCTCAACCCCATTGAGCTGTTGTGGGAGCAGCTTGACCGTATGGTACGCAAAAAGTGCCCATCAAGCCAATCCAACTTGTGAGAGGGGCTTCAGGAAGCATGGTGTGAAATTTCTCAAGATTGTGACAGCAAAATAACAGCTAGAATGCCAAAGGTCTGAAATGCAGTAATTGCTGCAGAGGGAGCATTCTTCGACGAAAGCAAAGTTTGAAGGAGAAAATCATTATTTCTAACCTTGTCAATGTCTGGACTATATTTTCTAATCATTTTGCAACTCATTTGATAAATAAAAGTATGGGTTTTCATGGAAAACACAAAATTGTCTGGGTGACCCCAAACTTTTGAAAGTGTATGTGCCTAAACAATATATATATATATATATATATATATATATATATACATACATATACAGTACAGACCAAAAGTTTGGACACAACTTCTCATTTAAAGATTTTTCTGTATTTTCATAACTTTGAAAATTGTACATTCACACTGAAGGCATCAAAACTATGAATTAACATGTGGAATTATATACTTAACAAAAAAGTGTGAAACAACTGAAAATATGTCTTATATTCTAGGTTCTTCAAAGTAGCCACCTTTTGATTTGATGACTGCTTTGCACACTCTTGGCATTCTCTTGATGAGCATCAAGTGGTAGTCACCGGAAATGGTTTTCACTTCACAGGTGTGCCCTGTAAGGTTTAATAAGTGGGATTTCTTGCCTTATAAATGGGGTTCAGACCATCAGTTGTGTTATGCAGAAGTCTGGTGGACACACAGATGATAGTCCTACTGAAAAGACTGTTAGAATTTGTATTATGGCAAGAAAAAAGCAGCTAAGTAAAGGAAAACGAGTGGCCATCATTACTTTAAGAAATGAAGGTCAGTCAGTCCGAAAAATTGGGAAAACTTTGAAAGTGTCCCCAAGTGCAGTTGCAAAAACCATCAGGCGCTACAAAAAAACTGGCTCACATGAGGACCGCCCCAGGAAAGGAAGACCAAGAGTCACCTCTGCTTCTGAGGATTAGTTTATCCGAGTCACCAGCCTCAGAAATCGCAGGTTAACAGCAGCTCAGATTAGAGACCAGGTCAATGCCACACAGAGTTCTAGCAGCAGACACATCCATAAAACAACTGTTAAGAGGAGACTTTGTGCAGCAGGCCTTCATGGTAAAATAGCTGCTAGGAAACCACTGCTAAGGACTGGCAACAAGCAGAAGAGACTTGTTTGGGCTAAAGAACACAAGGAATGGACATTACACCAGTGGAAATCTGTGCTTTGTTCTGATGAGTCCAAATTTGAGATCTTTGGTTCCAACAATCGTGTCTTTGCGCGATTCAGAAAAGGTGAACGGATGGACTCTACATGCCTGGTTTCCACCGTGAAGCATGGAGGAGGAGGTGTGATGGTGTGGGGGTGCTTTGCTGGTGACACAGTTGGGGATTTATTCAAAATTGAAGGCATAATGAACCAGCATGGCTACCACAGCATCTTGCAGCTGCATGCTATTCCATGCGGTTTGCGTTTAGTTGGACCATCATTTATTTTCAACAGGACAATGACCCCAAACACACCTCCAGGCTGTGTTCGGGCTATTTGACCAAGAGGGAGAGTGATGGGGGGCTATGCCAGATGACCTGGCCTCCACAGTCACCATGTCACGGGTGTGTCGCCACGAAGATCGTCACGATTACACAGCCTGACTTCTCGCAGCTGAGTTTTTGGTGCTTTGTGTTTTTTGGCAGTGAGGGAGTTAACTCTCTCTCTCTCTCTCTGTGCTAGACCAGGTCCAGCCTCGCCCAGCTGCAATCAATGCTGCTGTAGTGGGACTCCTTCAAATGCCTGCCGGTCTGTTAGGGAAGTTGTCGGTGAAAGCATTTCATGCAGACTAACAGAGCGGATCGTGGTATTTGGAGTTTCAGAGCTAAGTGCATTTGGAGTGTTTTTTCCCTTCCTCGCTTTATCATTTATCTCCTTTCCCGTTGGTGTTCCCTCTGTTGTAGTTGTGTAGTTTTTGTATGCAAGGTGGTTTTGGTTTTACCCTTGTACTGTCTCGTTCGTCTAAGTACTGAGTGTGGGCATATTATTACCTGTCCCCTTTTGTTGTGATCAGGGGTCCTTCTCAGGACTAGATTACTTAGGTGCAGGGATCCTCAGGAGGTAGGGGTTACGCTGGCTGCCTGGACCTCTGTACCTTTAACAGTACCTCCAGGTAGAGGGATTAGTCAGGGCCCCAGCTTAGGGTCAGCTTAGGCCCCCTACCTCCAGTACACAGAGACAGCGTGACATTTTCACCGACCACTTAGATTTTCTCCAGCTACCATGGATCCAGTAGCCGGTCTAGCTCGGCAGTTGCAGAGTTTGTCCATGGAGCTGGCGGACGTTAGGTCCAAGGTTTTGTATCCTCAGGAGCAAGCCGGACCAGAACCTAAAGTAGCTCTCCCTGACAGGTTCACTGGGGGGCGGGACAAGTTTTTTGTTTTCCGGGAGGCATGCAAGTTGTACTTTCGGCTGCGGCCTCGGTCATCGGGGAGTGAAGAACAAAGGGTGGGAATTGTCATCTCGCTCCTACAAGGGGACCCACAATCTTGGGCTTTCTGTCTTCCCCCGGGCTCCCCGGCTCTCCAGTCAGTGGATAGGTTTTTTGCTGCTCTGGGTCTTGTATATGATGACCCGGATCGGATCTCCCTTGCTGAATCTAAGTTACGTAGGATCCAGCAGGGAGATCGTCCGGCGGAGGAATTCTGTTCGGAGTTCCGTAGGTGGGTCACTGACACCCAGTGGAATGACCCGGCTCTTAGGAGCCAGTTTTGTCAAGGTTTATCCGACAAATTACAGGATGTGTTGGCACAGTATGACTCTCCCGCGTCACTGGAAGCCGCTATGGCCCTTGCTATTCGCATTGACAGACGGCTTCGGGAGAGGTGCGGGATAACTCCACCCCCTGTGATGACTCCACCTCCTACAAGGTCCCCTCATATGGTAGTTCCCCTGGTCAGTCCAGAGGAGCCTATGCAATTAGGAGGGACATCATTTCGGGGGAGGGGACCGGTGGTGCGCCATAAGACAGGAAGGTGTTTCTTCTGCGGGAGAAAGGGACATTTTATTGGGGGGTGTCCATCCCGTCCCTTGCAGAGTGAAGAGTCGTCGGAAAACTGTTGATCCCAGGTTGTGTGGTGGACGGCAATCTGGGAGTAGGTATTTCGTCCCTAGGTTCGTCTCAGTTTCTCGTACCGGCGGAGGTCGTGGTGGGTGCGAGAACTGAGAGGATATCTGTTCTTCTGGATAGTGGGGCCGGGGCTAATCTGGTGGACGCTCGGTTTGCCAGGGTTCAAGGTATGCGATTGAGTGAGTTGGCTAAACCCATCCCCATATTCTCGATCGATGCCAGGCCTCTCGGTCAGGGAAGTTTTTTGCAAGCTGTGCATAATGTAAAACTTCAAGTGGGGGCGATACATAAAGAACTGTTGTCTTGCTACGTGTTGGAGGGTCTTCCCACTCCTATAGTGTTGGGCCTTCCTTGGTTAACTAAGCATAACCCGGTTATTAATTGGCAATCCAGAGAGATAAGCCAATGGAGTAAATTCTGTAATAAAAACTGCATGAATACGGTCATCGGTGCGGTTACTCCTAGGGTCTTACCTCCATTTCTGGCGGACTTTGAGGATGTATTCTCGGAGAAAGGGTGTCAGGAACTACCTCCTCATCACGAGTATGACTGTTCTGTAAAACTGCTCCCTGAGGCCAAGTTACCTAAAGCTAGGTTGTAAAACCTTTCTGGTCCAGAGAGGCAGGCCATGAAGGATTATGTTTCAGAAAGTCTGGCTAAGGGGCATATTAGACCTTCATCTTCACCGGTGGCCGCGGGGTTCTTCTTTTTTAAGAAGAAAGATGGAGGCCTACGCCCTTGCCTGGATTTGAGTGAACTTAATCGGATTACGGTCCGAGATCCGTATCCACTCCCACTTATTCCCGATCTCTTTAATCAGATCGTGGGCGCCCAATGGTTCTCTAAGTTGGATCTCAGGGGGGCGTACAATCTGATTAGGATGAAGGAGGGGGATGAGTGGAAGACGGCGTTTAACACTCCGGAGGGGCATTATGAGAACCTTGTCATGCCATTCGGTCTGACTAATGCCCCGGCGGTGTTTCAACACTTTGTTAATGACATTTGTCGCCGCCTGGTGGGACAGTTTGTTGTCATATATCTGGATGATATCTTAATTTACTCGCCGGATCTGGTGTCTCATCAGGAGCATGTTAGGCAGGTGTTACAGATCTTGCGGGATAATAAACTGTATGCCAAATGGGAAAAGTGTGTGTTCGCCGTACAGGAACTCCAGTTTTTAGGCTTCCTGGTTTCAGCGTCTGGTTTTCGTATGGACCCTGGGAAAGTGCGGGCAGTTCTTGAGTGGGATCGGCCAGAGAATATTAAGGCACTACAACGTTTCCTGGGGTTTGCTAATTATTACCGGAAGTTCATTCGTAATTTCTCGTCCATGGTTAAGCCTCTCACAGACATGACTAAAAAGGGGACGGATTTTTCTAGGTGGTCTGACAAGGCTTGTCAAGCATTCTCCTCCTTGAAAAAATGTTTTGCCTCTGCACCCATACTCATTCAACCTGATGCGTCACAGCCATTCATTGTAGAGGTAGACGCTTCCGAGGTAGGGGTGAGAGCAGTATTGTTACAAGGTTCGTCCCCTGGTAAGTGGCATCCGTGCGCCTTTTTCTCTAAAAAATTGTCGGCCGCTGAGAGGAATTACGATGTCGGCAATAGGGAACTCTTGGCCATTAAGTTAGCTTTTGAGGAGTGGCGCCATATTTTGGAGGGGGCAGTCCATCCGGTCACCGTCATCACCGATCACAAGAACCTGCTATATCTGGAGTCCGCGAAACGTCTGAATCCCAGACAAGCTAGGTGGTCATTGTTTTTTACCAGGTTTAATTTTGTCGTTACATATCGTCCTGGGTCAAAAAATGTAAAGGCGGATGCCTTATCTCGTAGTTTCCCTGGGGCCGGGAATACGGACGACCCGATTCCTATCCTTCAGGAGGGGGTGGTGGTTTCGACAGTATGCTCTGAGCTTGAGGAGGAGGTATTGGAGGCTCAGGGGGATGCCCCTGTTGGACCTCCGGGGAGACTGTTTGTTCCAGATCAGTTGCGACAAAAGGTGATCGAGGCACACCATAACTCAGTTTTTGCAGGACACCCGGGGAGTAAAGCAACTGTGGATCTCCTCTCGCGTCGGTTTTGGTGGCCTAACTTACATAAGGAGGTGGTAACTTTTGTCGCGTCCTGTGGGGTTTGTGCGCGCTCTAAGACCTCACATACCCGTCCGTCTGGGACCCTCTTACCTTTGAAGATCCCGGAGCGTCCTTGGACTCATCTGTCTATGGACTTTATTACGGACCTCCCTCCGTCTTCGGGTAAAACGGTCATACTCGTTGTAGTGGACAGGTTCAGCAAGATGGCACATTTTATCGCTCTTCCTGCTCTTCCTAATGCTAAAACTCTTGCGCAGGTGTTCATTGGGGAGATTGTGAGGCTTCACGGGGTACCCTCCGAGGTGGTGTCAGATCGGGGGTCTCAGTTTGTGTCCAAATTCTGGAAGGCGTTTTGTACACGGCGGGGGATGCATTTATCGTTCTCATCGGCTTTTCATCCTCAGACCAATGGTCAGACGGAACGTATGAACCAGAGCTTGGAGACATATCTCCGGTGTTTTGTGTCAGAGAACCAGGAGGACTGGGCTTCTTTCTTACCTCTGGCAGAGTTTGCTCTTAATAATAGGCGGAGCGAGTCCACTGGTAAGTCCTCGTTTTTTGGGGCATATGGTTTTCACCCCCAGTTTTGTACTTTCAGTAGGGGGGGCTCTTCGGGGGTTCCTGAGGAGGAACGATTTTCCTCATCACTCGCTTCAGTATGGAGAGGGGTGCTGAAGAATCTGAATATTATGGGGAACCGATACAAACGTAGGGCTGATAGGAGGAGAGTGTCTGATCCGGACCTAAGTGTGAACGATCGGGTATGGTTGTCTACCAGGAATATAAAACTTAAGGTTCCCTCCTGGAAACTGGGTACCAGGTTCATCGGGCCGTACAGGATCAGTTCTATAATTAATCCGGTGGCATTCCGTCTTGACCTCCCCCCTACGTTTAAAATTCACAACATGTTCCACAGATCGTTGCTTAAGAGGTATGTGGCGCCGGTGGTACCGTCACCTTTACCTCCCCCTCCAGTGGTGGTCAATGGTTACTTGGAGTTTCAGGTATCGAGGGTCATCGATTCACGCTTTAATCGCCAGTCCCTTCAGTACCTGGTTCATTGGAAGGGGTATGGTCCTGAGGAGAGGATGTGGGTTCCTGCGTCAGATATTAACGCAGACCGATTAGTTCGGGCCTTCCACACGACTCACCCGGATAAACCTGGCCCTGAGGGTCCGGAGGCCCCTCGTAGAAGGGGTGTACTGTCACGGGTGTGTCGCCACGAAGATCGTCACGATTACACAGCCTGACTTCTCACAGCTGAGTTTTTGGTGCTTTGTGTTTTTTGGCAGTGAGGGAGTTAACTCTCTCTCTCTCTCTGTGCTAGACCAGGTCCAGCCTCGCCCAGCTGCAATCAATGCTGCTGTAGTGGGACTCCTTCAAATGCCTGCCGGTCTGTTAGGGAAGTTGTCGGTGAAAGCATTTCATGCAGACTAACAGAGCGGATCGTGGTATTTGGAGTTTCAGAGCTAAGTGCATTTGGAGTGTTTTTTCCCTTCCTCGCTTTATCATTTATCTCCTTTCCCGTTGGTGTTCCCTCTGTTGTAGTTGTGTAGTTTTTGTATTCAAGGTGGTTTTGGTTTTACCCTTGTACTGTCTCGTTCGTCTGAGTACTGAGTGTGGGCATATTATTACCTGTCCCCTTTTGTTGTGATCAGGGGTCCTTCTCAGGACTAGATTACTTAGGTGCAGGGATCCTCAGGAGGTAGGGGTTACGCTGGCGGCCTGGACCTCTGTACCTTTAACAGTACCTCCAGGTAGAGGGATTAGTCAGGGCCCCAGCTTAGGGTCAGCTTAGGCCCCCTACCTCCAGTACACAGAGACAGCTTGACACACCAGACCTGAACCCAAACGAGATGGTTTGGGGTGAGCTGGACCGCAGAGTGAAGGCAAAAGGGCCAACAAGTGCTAAGCATCTCTGGAAACTCCTTCAAGATTGTTGGAAGACCATTTCCGGTGACTACCTCTTGAAGCTCATCAAGAGAATGCCAAGAGTGTGCAAAGCAGTCATCAAAGCAAAAGGTGGCTACTTTGAAGACACTAGAATATAAGACACATTTTCAGTTGTTTCAAACTTTTTTGTTAAGTATATAATTCCACATGTGTTAATTAGTGTTGAGCCACCCCCGTAGTGTTCGAGTTAGGTTCGGTTCGTCGAACACCCGTATGTTTGCTTAACTGTTCGTCGAACTGTTCGACGAACACCTTCGAACACCGTTAAAATAAATGGCATGCAAACAAAAACACATAGAAACATATAGAAAACACCTTCAAAGGTGTCCAAAAGCTAACAAACTGCTCAGAAGACAACTAACACATGGAAAAGTGACAAGTACATAAAGTCGTGCAAAAAGAAAAGAGGTGGAGGAGTAAAAAGAGGGGGAGACACAGATATAGGCATGTCATGCCCTTCTAAAACCAAAAAAGTGTGAAGCCGACACGGCCAGTCCGTTCCTGCTCGTGCGACCTCCGTGTCGCCGGGTTTGTGCCAGAGCCGCGGTGGACCCTAACGGCCAGCCATCCTCTCCCAATACTGGTGCCTGTCCGCTGGTGGGTCGAGCCCCCCAGTGGTGGCGGGGGAGTAACATCTGCAGAAGAAAGACCATCTTCCAGCCAAACTAAGATGTCTACTTCTTTTCGTGGACAATGTGATACGATCCCTTTCTTACGGACACGCCCATCGCTACAAATTCCACATGAGGCACAAAAACAGCAGGTGCTTCAACGGATATCAAGTGCTCCTTCAAGTGGTCTCTCCTCCACCTCAACTTCAACATCACAAATACTCCAGTCCTCAGAGGTGTCACCCCAATTGCACTTGCTTCCTCACAGCTCCCAAGTCTCCAGCTGCCCGTCTGAGTATGGGGTAACACAGATGGTTGAGTCTGTACAGCTGTTTACTCATACTATAGCCTGGGAAACGGAGGTCTGCTCCAGAGCTTCTGTTAATCCAGACGAGGAAATGATCTGCACTGATGCCCAGAATCTTTATAAGTTGGATCCAGGACCAGATGAAGAAGGTTCTGAGCATAATGTAGACCCTCATTCCCAAACTGTAACTCCTGTTGGTGGAGACAATGATGAAGACGATGATGAGACTCAAATACCTGATTGGAGCGACAACTTGACTTTTCGGTCAGGGCAGGAAGAGGTTGGCTCTGAGGACAACGGGTGTGATAACACACAGGGTGATGATGACGAGGTTGGAGATCCCACTTACTGTCAACCCACAGTCAGCCAGTCGATGAGGTCAGCAGAGGAGGTGGAGGAGGATGTGACTAGCCCAGGGGATGGGGATGACTCGGTACCCGGGCATTTACCTGGCCTTGGGGATGTCGCGGTGGTCGGCTCCCGGGCCCGTACCCTGGGGTCTTTCTTTAAAAGGGTGGATAATTGTTAATTTTATAAGAGTTCCTGACGCCACCTGTGGTATCTGGTGAGAAGCACCAGTGCTGCAGTAGTCCACTGAGGCCGGTGATAAGGCAGCTCGATGGTATAGCTCCCCACAGATGGAGCTAGGCCTCAGAAAAGCGTATGCAGGGGGAGTGCAGGACAGGCGAGACCCAGCTGGGTTAGAGCAAGAACGGGAACGGACACGGTAGTCACTTCAGTACCTTTTACTGGTGGAAATTCAGGCACATCCCGGAGCACTGTAGGGTGAAGAGTGCATATCAGGATCCTCCCCAATGAGCGGGTGTGGGGCCACCTGTTTCTTGCCTCTGCGTAGTAAGTTTCTGACCTGCCTGGAACTAGGCCTAACTTTGTCTCTGTCCTGTGCTGGCTGACCTTATGGTAGGGCCTTGTCTTGGAGTTCACACTCCCAGTATGCGGGGCCTAAGCGTCTCCTGGCTCTGTTACGTATCAGCACCTTAGCGATCCTGGGACTTGTAGTTCTCCAGGGATTCCGGTTATGCCTTATTGGGTCATAGAGACCCCGGTAAGCTCGGATCCGGTGTCCGGTAAATGCTTCGGGGTGAGATGGTTAAGTTCCTCTGCCCCTCATGTACTAACTCGCCCCTCGCCTTCAGGCTACTCGGGCCATCACTAGGCTATACACACTAACGGCAGCTTGCCGTGCTTCACCGATCTTATGGCGCCGGCACACCTTAAGCTGTAACTGGGCTCCCTGAATCTAGCTAGCAGGAACCTCGTGCTCCACTGCTGAACTATTAACTGAGTTCTCTAGACTAGACTGAGCTCCACTGCAGACTGACCTCTCTTAGGCTTCTCTACTGCAGGAACTCTTCAGAGGAACTGAACTGCCTAGCTCCACCTTCCCTATTTATATCCCTAATGGGCTCCCTCTGCTGGTCTGAGGTGGAAGGTGGAGATGTGTGAATGTTTATGGGGGCCTCTCATGGAGGATTCCATCAATGCACTCTTCTCGGATCTGTGATACCAAGCGCAGCGGGGCATCACAGATGCTATTGACGACGAGGTCACGTAGCGCCTTCCCGAACAGAGACGGAGTACTGGAAGCACGTCAACAACTGCATCCTCAACCACAACTCTGCCTCTGACCACAAGTCGTAGTAGCTCTTCAGGTCGCATGGGCTCTAAGCCTTGCATAGCCTTGGCATTTTTTCAGATTGATAAGGATAACCCAACTCGTGTTATCTGTAATATTTGTCACCAAAAGCTAAGTAGAGGCCAAAAAATACATAGTTTGAGTACTTCATGCATGAACCATCACATGGATATGAAGCATAAGTTGCAGTGGGAAGCTCACCCTTGCTACAATGCGGCCAAGCGGGCCGGGCCAACCACTGTCTATCCCATCTTGTGCATTCGTGGCCTCTTCATCCTCTGTGACTGGGGGGACAGCAGTCACACATGTTTTTGGACGCAGACCTGCCACCTCTTTACCCGCAACAGCGAGTTTGATTGGCAGGTCGTCAGTTCATTTCGAAGTGGAAACACCTGCTGGCGTTGAGCGCTCTCTGACATCGAGAGCACCACCTTTGGATCAAGGCAACCTAACATGTCCGCCTGCATCCTCCTCACAGACCGGCAGTTTGCCGGGGACACCCTTATCAACCCCGTCTAAGCACAACAGCCAGCACTCGGTCCTTCAGATGTGGACAAGTAAAAGACCATTTCCTCCTAGCCATGACAAAGCTAAGTGTTAGAACCTTGCTCTTAGGTTTTTTCTATTACTGGTCACATGACCTTGTTGGCCTATTTAATCCTGCTCCGCCCTTCTGGCATTGCTGGACTTCATTGTATAACAACTTTCTAGCTAGCCTGTGCTCTGTTTCTAACTCTGTTAGTTTGCTTGGTCTACGGACCTCTATGTTCTATATATTTTGTTTGTTCGTCTGTCTGCTACTATTTCTGTTAGGAGGTGTCCCATTTTCCTCCCAGTCCTTAGTACTTGTAGGGATTCCTTCCCCACATCTATAGGTCTCCGTACAGACTAGCTTAGGACTTTAGCAGGTCTGATCGCAGGATCAGGTTCCCTGTTACATCATAGGGATTCAGCTGAGTTCTATCGTAGGGACAGATCTCCTCTCTTTCCTTAGCTCTGGTAGCAGAACATAACAGTAAGTCCAGCCTGCAAATTCTCTTAGGAAAGATTTTTCTGTTCCATCATGGTGTCGGTTCAGGATTTGTCTCATCGCCTGCAGGGACTCTCTCTGGAGGTGGCCGAGCTCCGTCAGCACGTGAGTAACTGTCCTGGAGCACATTTCTTGGAGCCTAAGGTATGTTTGCCGGATTTATTTTTTGGTGAACACAGAGAATTTTTTTCATTTAAAAATGCTTGCTTATTGTATTTTCGTTTGAGACCCAAGTCCTCTGGGGATGAATCCCAGCGCATAGGTTTCATAATGTCACTTTTGCGCAAAGAGCCTCAGGAGTGGGCCTTTTCTTTGCAACCTAGTGATACATGCTTCAGATCGGTGGATAGTTTTTTTTCTGCTTTGGGACTATTATATGATGATCCTGACCGTGTCGCATCAGCTGAGACTGAGTTAAGACCTTTGAGACAGGGGTCAGGTAATGTGGAAAAATATTGTACTCATTTCCGTCGTTGGTCTACTCAAACAGGGTGGAACGATTCTGCTCTGAAAAGTCTATTTCTTGCTGGGCTCAATGAAAGGGTTAAAGACCTGCTAATTGCTTATCCTACACCTGAAGATTTGCAACAGGCTATGCAATTAGCTATACGGGTGGATAGGAGACTGCGTGCAAGGGTTAATGAGAGCAAATCCTCTGCTATGTCAGTTTCTGGTTATGAGAATGTGTGTACTAACAGTGGTGAACCGATGGAGATTGGATCGGTGGCACCTCGCTCTCAAGAAAAAGACCGTAGATTTTCTGAAGGCTTGTGTTTCTATTGCGGAAAATCTGGTCATTTGATTAAAGGCTGTGAGCTTCGTATGAAGAAAGAAAAAAAATGGTCAGTCATGCCCGTATTGCCTGTTTAAATTCCAAGAGTGTATTTTTAGCTGCTTCCACGATTGCTCAGGAAAAATAAATGGAATTTCGGGTGTTTGTTGATTGTGGGTCTACTCTGAATGTAATTGATGGGGAATTCTTGGAAAGACTCAATTTAAAACCCGAACCTTTATCATCCCCCATTGCTGTGGTTTCTGTGGATGGTTCCCCTTTGAAGAATATTACTCTCAAGGTCTGTGAATTTCCTCTCACTATTAATGGTGTTCACCATGAGAAATTGGATTTGGTAGTTTTGAATAACTTGCCTTCTCCAGTAATATTGGGATTGCCCTGGTTAAAATTTCACAATCCTGTACTGGATTGGTCTACCAGTGAAATTAAATCCTGGAGCCATAAATGTTATGACAAGTGTTGTAACGGGCGTATTGCAGCTTTGGATAGGGGAGAATTGCCTGTTCCTATTCAGGATTTTTGGAGAGTTTTTTCTGAGAAGGAATCGCAGGTTTTGCCTCCCCATAGAGACTATGATTGTTCTATTGAATTTGTCCCTGGAGCGACTCTTCCTAAAAGTCATTTATTTAACCTTACTATTCCTGAAAGGAAGGCTTTGGAGGAATACTTACAGACAAGTTTGGCCGCCGGTCACATTAGGCCCTCTAAGTCTCCTGTGGCGGTTGGATTTTTTTTTGTAAAAAAAAAAGGACGGCGGTTTACGTCCTTGTCTGGATTTTCGTGAGATTAACAAAATTACTGTACGCAATCCTTACCCACTGCCATTGATTCCTGATCTGTTTAACCAGTTAATGGGGGCTAAGTGGTTCTCTAAAATTGACCTTAAGGGGGCATACAATCTGTTGCGCATGAAGGAGGGTGACGAATGGAAGACTGCTTTTAACACTCCTGTGGGTCATTTTGAGAATCTGGTTATGCCTTTTGGTCTTACTAATGCTCCTGCATTTTTTCAGAATCTTATTAATGACATCCTTAGACCTTTGATCGGTAAAAATGTGGTTGTGTATTTGGATGACATTTTGATTTATTCGCCGGATCTGGAGTCTCATTGGCGGAGCGTACGTGAGGTATTACAGTTATTAATGGACAATTCGCTTTTTGCTAAGCTGGAGAAATGTGAGTTCGCTGTACAGAGAATTAGTTTTTTGGGTTACATTATCTCCAGCGAAGGTTTTGAGATGGACCCGGTTAAAGTTCAAGCTGTACAGGAAAGGCCTAGGCCTATTGGTTTGAAATCGATACAGAGGTTTTTAGGTTTTGCCAATTATTACAGAAAATTCATAAAAAAAATTTTCTAGTATTGTCAAACCTCTGACCGATCTCACCAGGAAAGGTGCTGATGCAGTTCAGTGGTCTTCTGAGGCCATTGAAGCTTTTGTGTATCTCAAGGAGAGGTTCACCTCTGCTCCCATCCTTATGCAGCCTGATGTGACTAAGCCGTTTTTGGTTGAGGTTGATGCTTCCTCTGTGGGGGTTGGCGTAGTATTGTCTCAGGATAACGGGGATGGATTACATCCCTGTGCCTTTTTTTCAAAAAATTTTTCGGAGACTGAACTGAATTACGATATTGGTAATCGGGAATTATTGGCTATTAAACTCGCATTTGAACACTGGCGCCACTTCTTGGAAGGTGCGGAATTTCCCGTTCAGGTTCTTACGGATCATAAAAATCTGATATATCTTGATGCTGCCAAGCGCCTGAATGCCCGTCAGGCTAGGTGGGCACTGTTTTTCTCGCGGTTTAATTTCTCCGTTACTTACATCCCTGGTACTAAGAATGTTAAGGCAGATGCCTTGTCTCGCAGTTTTTCTCCCATAGTCGGTGCTGAGAAAGAGGAGAACATTTTACAAGAAGGTGTTGTGATAGCTGCTTTGGACTCCATTTTGGAAGATGAGATTCTTAAAGCACAGGAGAATGCCCCATCTAACACTCATGGGAGGTTGTTTGTGCCTGGGACCTTTAGGAGAGATTTGTTTGTTGAGTGTCACGAATCTCGGTTGGCAGGTCATCCCGGAATCTCTGAGACCAAGAGACTGGTGGGTCGCAGTTTTTGGTGGCCTGGATGGCAGAAGGAAGTCATTAAGTGGGTGCGTCAATGTACTATATGTGCTAGATCTAAGTCCTCACATACTCCTGCTGCGGGGTTGCTTTGTCCTTTGGAGGTTCCCAGTGCTCCTTGGACACATTTGGCTATGGACTTTATAACTGACCTTCCCCCCTCTGAGGGTTTTACTGTCATCTGGGTGGTAGTGGACCATTTTAGCAAGATGTGTCACTTGGTTCCCTTCGTCAAACTGCCCTGCGCTAAAACTCTCGCTAAGGCCTTTGTCAAGGAAATTGTCAGACTTCATGGCGTTCCTACTGACATTGTTTCTGATAGGGGTCCTCAGTTCGTGGCTCGTTTTTGGCGTGCCTTTTGTGACAGGTTGGGAGTTCATTTGTCATTCTCGTCCGGATATCATCCTGAATCTAATGGCCAGACAGAAAGGAAAAACCAGGATGTTGAGCAGTTCTTGCGTTGTTTTGTGGCAGACAATCAAGAGGGGTGGTCTGAGTTTCTGCCACTTGCTGAATTTGCTCTGAACAATCATACATCTTCTTCGGCTGGTTGTTCGCCTTTTTTTTGTTGTTCTGGGAGACATCCGTCGTTTGGGTTGTTCTCCAAGTTGGGATCTGCCGTGCCTGAGGAGGAGAAATTTTCCGGTGATTTGGAGAGAGTTTGGACGGATGTGCGTGGTAATCTTCAGGAGGCCAACAGAAAATCTAAAGACTACTTTGATAGGAAACGACAGGAGGTTTTGTTCGCTGTTGGTGACATGGTTTGGTTGTCCTCTAGGAATCTGCGGTTGAGGATTCCTTCTAAGAAATTGGGTCCCAAGTTTGTAGGGCCCTTTAAGGTGCTTCAGGTTGTCAACCAATCTGCTGTTAGGTTGGAGGTTCCTACCTCCTGGAGAATTAATTCGGTATTTCATGTCTCTCTGTTAAAAAAAGCTGTTGTGTCGGATGGTGACGCCTCTGCCTCTGTTCCTCCGGTGGTGGAGGACGGGGAATATGAAATTTCTCGCATCCTTGACTCTAGACGGTATAGAGGTAGTTTGCAGTATCTTGTGGCCTGGAAAGGTTTCGGACCCGAGGATAACTCTTGGGTGAGGTCAGATGATGTTTCCGCGTCCAGACTTATCAGAGCGTTTCACAGGAGATTTCCTGATAAGCCTGGTCCTAGGGGATCCGGAGGATCCTCTTAGAAGGGGGGGTACTGTTAGAACCTTGCTCTTAGGTTTTTTCTATTACTGGTCACATGACCTTGTTGGCCTATTTAATCCTGCTCCGCCCTTCTGGCTTTGCTGGACTTCATTGTATAACAACTTTCTAGCTAGCCTGTGCTCTGTATCTAACTCTGTTAGTTTGCTTGGTCTACGGACCTCTATGTTCTATATATTTTGTTTGTTCGTCTGTCTGCTACTATTTCTGTTAGGAGGTGTCCCATTTTCCTCCCAGTCTTTAGTACTTGTAGGGATTCCTTCCCCACATCTATAGGTCTCCGTACAGACTAGCTTAGGACTTTAGCAGGTCTGATCGCAGGATCAGGTTCCCTGTTACATCGTAGGGATTCAGCTGAGTTCTATCGTAGGGACAGATCTCCTCTCTTTCCTTAGCTCTGGTAGCAGAACATAACACTAAGAGGTTGAATTTCACCCTCTGCAAGCTCTTGGCTACAGAAAGGCTGCCTTTCCGCCTGGTGGACACAGAGGATTTTCGATACCTTATGTCCGCCGCAGTGCCCCAGTACCTGATGCCCAGTCGGCACTACTTCTCAAAGAAAGGTGTGCCTGCGCTCCACCAGCATGTCGCACACAACATCACCGCTTCTTTGTGAAACTCTGTGTGTGACAGGGTGCATTTCACCACAGACACTTGGATGAGTAGGCATGGACGGGGGCAATACATGTTGCTGACTGGGCACTGGGTAACTATGGTGACAGCAGGACAAGGGGCTGCTGTCCAAGTCTTACCGCCCCCACGAGTTGTGCGTCAATCCTCTTTATCTCGAAGTTCCTCCACTGCTTCTGCCTCCTCAACCTCCTCTCGGTCCTCCACCTGCACCCAAAGCCTGTCTGGTCATGCCACCTGCTTTCTAACTGCACAGAAGGAATCCTGCACAACTTCTTACTATGCTGGCAGCAAGGTTCAACGGCATCAGTGTTTACTTTGGAATGTCTGGGAAATGTGAGTCACACAGCTGAGGAGTTGTGGACAGCTCTGGAGACCCAGTTTCATGAATGATTGTCTCCACTGGACCTGCAACCAGGGAAGGCCGTGTGCGACAATGCTGCAAACCTGGGTGCGGCCCTTCGCCGGGGCAATGTCACACACGTGCCTTGTATGGCTCACGTGTTGAACCTGGTTGTCCAGCAATTTTTAGCCCACTATCCCGGACTAGATGGCCTTCTGTAGAGGGCATGGTCGCTGTGTGCTCACTTCCACCGTTCGCATCCCGCAGCTCAACGACTTACATCTCTACAGAAGTCGTTGGGCCTGCCAGTTCGCCGGCTGAAATGCGATGTGCCGACATGGTGGAATTCAACTCTGCACATGTTGCAGCGACTGTGGCAGCACCGACAAGCCCTGGTGCAATACATTCTGACGTATAGCCTGGGCCAACGAGATCCAGAGGTGGGGCAAATCACGCTGGAGGAGTGGTCTCAGATCAGAGACCTATGAAGTTGAAGCTCTCGCTGGGCCGTGGGGCACCCGGAGCCGGGCCGGTAAACGCTTTGGGTTGTAGTCACTGTGGCGGTGACCCGGTCCGTGACCCAGGGCGGTCAATCCAAGGGTAATTTGTACATACGGGTTTTATAATGTCTGACTACACCACCTGTGGAGTGAGGCCAAAGGGGCTGCCACTGTGGAACAGTCCTCTGAAGCTGGTGGTTTTTCAGCAATGGTATTATTACTCCCCACAGGAAGAGTGTAGCTTCAGGGCAGTGTGGGTGGATGATGGTGGTTGTAGTGCAGGGATTCAGTAATGAGCACAGAGTCCGTGTGATGCAGTCCCAAGATCTTTACTCACAGTTGTTGCAGTCCAGATTACAGGTACCAGAGCAATCTCCCCCGTCGTGCTGTGCGTACTCAGTGAGGGGCTCAGTCCACCCCCAGATAGCTCCGGAGTACTTAGCAGGACCCCCTTCTTTGTGTCCTTTCTCTGGCCTTCTCCCTGCACCTCACACCTAGTGACATTTCTATCAGGTTTCCTCGGGCCTTGGCGGGTGACGTGTGTTCCGTCCCCTGGATCCTATGTGGCTACCTACTTAGTGAGACTGGTGTGGACTTTGTCCTGCAGTACATGAAATGTTGCAGCCTCCGGTTTCTAGTTGAGCCTTGCTGTTTCTCCAGTAGTTAAGGGACCGGTTCCCCTTATCTGGCCTGACCCCTCTACCTCCTGGTAGCAGCGGGCGTACAGGTGGCTTTCTGCACAGCCCGTACCCCAAGGGTCCCTTCGGTTCCTGGAGCCTTCCTGCTCCCACTCCTCTCTTCTCTCCTTCAGTCCTGGGCCTCCCAGGCTAGGCCCGCCTCCGGAGCAGAGCTCATGCAGAGCCTCTGCTCCTGTCACTTCTCCTCCTCTGACTGGCTTGCTCTTCATAATATGGCTTCCTATTTATACTCTCCCTGTCATGTGCTCCCCTAAGCTGCTCCCCTAAGCACCCACTACATAGGACCCTCCCGCCAGCTAGGGAACTGGGACTTAGGAGCAATCTCACCTTACCCCCACTGTGAGTATTTGTTGGATGCAGGTGTAAGGGTCCCGAGCCATACTCCTTCCTTACCTGAGGGTGAGATACCACACCTCTGGGTGAGATGCAGTAACTCTGTGGCGACTGAAACCTCAGGGGCGCCACACACCCTTCTGCACAGTTTTGAAATGGCGACGAAGATGTTTAGTGCTGACGACGATGCCATTATCAGCATGACTATTCTGGTGATTTACATGCTGGAGAACACGTTAAACAGAATTCAGAGTCAGGTGGTGGGACAAGAGGAGGTGGAGGAAGTAGAGGAGGAGTCGTATGCGGAAGGGATAACATCTACAAGGTCCAGACGGTCGGCAGCACCAAGGCGGCAGGCATGGGAGGGTGGGGGAGAGGGATGAGCCAGGGCGCATGGTAGCAGCCAAACTGTAGAGGAAGGTGCAGGAGCCGAGGAAGAAGTGGAGGACGAACTGGCGATGGGCATGTAAGACTCATCAGATGAGGGAGACCTTGATCACATTTCTGTTGTGCGAGGTTGGGGGGAGAAGGCAGAGGAAGGAAGCATGATTCTTACCTCGCTACCAACACAACAAGGACTTGGTCCTCCTGGATGCGCAAGACACATGAGTGCCTTCTTGCTGCACTACCTGCAACATGACCCTCGGATTGTCAGAATTCGAAGTAATCCCGACTACTGAGTTGCCACACTCTTAGATCCCCGATACAAAAGTAAATTTGCCAAAATAATTCCTGCCATAGAAAGGGATTCACGCATGCAGGAGTATCTGCAGAAGCTGTTGCAGAATCTTACATGTGCTTTTCCACAAAACACCAGTGGTGCACGTAGTGAATCTCACAGTTCTATCTTGCCAACCGTGGGACTGTCGAGTCTTCATCACTCAAACCATAACAGTAACACAGTATCTGCTGGTAACAGCAATTTTGTGGAATCGTTTCACCACTTTTTTAGACCATCCTTTGCAAGGCCACAGGAGACAAGAATTCTGACACATAGTCAACGCCTAGAGAGGATGGTACAGGAGTATCTCCAAGTGAACATCGAAGCCATGACTGTGTCACTGGACCCTTGCTCACTTTGGGATTCCAATCTGGAAAAATGGCCGGAGCTCGCCACTCACGCCTTGGAGATCTTGTCATGCCCTGTAGCCAGCGTTCTCTCTGAACGTGTGTTCAGCGCTGCTGGTGGTGTGCTGACAGATAAGCGCACGCGGCTGTCCACTGAGAATATAGAAAGACTCACGGTCATAAAGATGAACAAATCAAGGATTCGCAAGGACTTTTCTACCCCTGTGTCATCCTGGGGAGACTAAAAGCTTGAGGATTTGGTAAAATCACCTCACCAACCGTTTTAAGCAACTGTGGGGCAATTGATGCCACTTAACCCTAGAACGCATGACCATAAAAATCTTTACTTTCACATACCTGGGGCCTTTTAGGCCCGTGTGCAAATAACATGGAATGACTCAAAGTCAAATGACAAACAACTATATGTATGAAGAATACCTAGAGTTTCAAAATTCTAACTAAAATAATCTTGCAGAAAATAGAAAACAATTAACAGGGCGGGCCTGCGAGGCCCCAGGTATGCGTTCTAGGGTTAAGTGTTGTCTGTGCCACAATTTTGGGAAAAAATGGAGACTCTTTTTGGAGTCCCCTTGCTGTGTCTTACGTGACGTTGGCATCGTCAATTTCAGGTGGGTTGGGTTGCTCCCCCCCCCTTTTAACTGTAAGAAACTACGTACACTATGGCTTTGAGTAACACAGATGGTTGAGTCTGAAGAACTGTTTACTCAGAGGTCTGCTCCAAAGCTTCAGTGTCTGCTAGTCAGCGTAGAATTTTTAACTGCATCTAGCCTAGGCAATACTTTGGGCATAGTAGCCCAGCTGCAAAGCAAGCTGCACCGCCTGTGTATCTAATAAGAATTTTTAAATGCATCTAGCCTAGGCAGACTGTGGGGACCCCCAACCAAACCCAGATGCAAAGCCCCCCTACCGCCCCCCTTTCCTTGACAATACAATAATGTAACTCTTACAACTGGATGAGTGAGGATCGGTCACACTTTATTAACTCTTTATACTCATTCCATTAGAAAGGCATTTTATTTCTAAAATAATTCAGCTTGTTGCAGCATGCCCTGGGTCTCCACTTCGGCAAGTTGGCCAACATGTGTAACTCTCCAACATGTCCTTTCTATTTCCAGGCCACGGAGGATCCTGCGTACTCGTATGCAGGACTCCGACCCCCACCCATCACTCTTACCGCTTGTTCCACTCCGTCCTGGAGTCCAGACAGGAATATGTCCAGTCTAATATCCATTAAGTGAACATCGTCGGGCCGTATGAGGCCTGCTTTATCTCCTTCCAGTTGTCGGTGTCGTAACACTACACCGCCTCTGTCTCTTCTAAATTTTGCCATCCGAATATTTATTAACCACCTGGTCCGTTCGATAGTCGTGATGTCTCGCGCACCTTGCCATACCGCTATCGGCACAATCTCTGACCATACTATAGTTAGTTTTGAGAAAAATTCTCTGAAACGCTCAGTGTCTAGTTTCATTATTGCCATTAGTTATGCGCTCTTGTGATGACCTAGGTCGTTTCCCCCGGCCTGTATAACTAAGATGACCAGGCCTCTTGCCTCTCTCCCTACCTTGATTTCCTCCATTAGTACCTGTGGCCATAGCAGGCCTCTAATACCTCTCCAGTTGAAATATGTGTTATGAAACACTAATTTCCTCCCACCTGGGCGGACTTTCGCCCTTTTTTCTGCCCAATATATATACGAGGGGCCTATCACCCACACTGTTGGCTTAGCATCACCTGTAAAAGAAGCAAACCACGTTAGGATAACTAGTCCGGTCTTATGTATCTCGCCAAACACGTGGTTCGCCATCTCCCTATCCTTTGAACTTCCATTTCTGACAGTCCTGCTCTTGCTGCTTCCGTGGCCGCACCTCTGCGGAATGAGTGTGTCCCGTAATCTTTGGGGTGATTCCCTGCCGATGTTGTGCATTTATTAAATATAGCTTGGAATTGGTATCTTGATAATGGCGTTCCATCAATGTGTGATCTGATGGTTATATATGTTTTTACTTTTATTACCCGACTCAGTGTACCGTTTGAGGGTTGTAGAAGTACCTAAGTGCCCCTGCCCGCTGGAACCATTTTCGATTGGCGTATGCGTAGACGTATTGCATTATTGGCTATGACTACATCCTGGTGTAATAAGCCTCCACTGGTGGTAATTTTGGATTGAGGGACTAATTCGCTTATGCATAGCGCCCCGAAGAAGGCGATCACAAATGCAGTAGACAGTAGTGTTGCTTCAAATTGTGAGTGTCATGTTAATGGTGTTAGGTATATGATGTGAGAAATCAGTTTTAGTGACACGGGATGGGATGTCTACACTCCTGACTTGGCTGACCCCTTTTCCACCCTTTTATGGATTATCTGATGATGAATCTCTTGTCACATCTCCCCAATTCAGTAGTTGGAAGTGAAATGCTACTCCGGTCAGACACCGCTGCGCTGATGCCCCTGATATGCCCCTCATCATTAGCTGGTGGAGAAATTCTATGGTGACTTGTGATCTGGCTTGTTCACATTGGTCAACCCGTCTGCCTGCTACTAGTCGAGTCCACTCTTCCCATGCCTTACCGTATGCTTGCCTCATTGACGGGGCAACTGACGCTCTGATTAATGGCATCAACTATTCGCCACTAGATCCCATAGGGAGGGTGGGCAACTGTTGCCCGATGGGTGGGCGTTGGGGAAGAGCTCTGTGAAAATCTGCCAATTGAATTGTGATAAAGCGTTAGCAGCAGCTTTAGACACCTCAGCATCGTGGCTAGCGCGGACCCATACATTGTGTTTTAGGCACAGGAATTCTAGCCGGCATAGTAGGCCTAGCACTGGGAGAGACAATGATGCCATCTTATTAATGCAGTGCGCTAGGCTGTTGTTTTTTGTTATGAAGCGTATATTTTTGATAGCCAGGCGCGCGCCCCATATTTCTATTGCTACCACTATTGGGAAGAAAAATTATTTTCAAGGCTAGATGCAGATGAAAATTATTATTAATTTGAAAGCTGGTGGAGCTTGGTATAGATGGCCAAATACAATGAGTACCACACACTGCTACAGGCCGAAATATTTTTTCAGAGCTAGATGCAGAAAAAAATTATATTGAATTTGCAACCTGATGGAGGTTAGTATAGATTGATTAATAGAACAAGTCCCACACACTGCTAGAAGCCGAAATATTTTTTTCAGAGCTATATGCAGAAAAAAATTATATTGAATTTACAACCTGATGGAGGTTAGTATAGATGGACTTATAGATCAAGTCCCACACACTGCTACAAGCTGAAATATTTTTTCAGAGTTAGATGCAGAAAAAAATTATATTGAATTTGGAACCTGATGGAGGTCAGTATACATGGACTAATAGAACAAGTCCCACACACTGCTAGAAGCCTAAATATTTTTTCAGAGCTAGATGCAGAAAAAAATTATATTGAATTTGCAACCTGATGGAGGTTAGTATAGATGGACTTATAGATCAAGTCCCACACACTGCTACAAGCTGAAATATTTTTTCAGAGTTAGATGCAGAAAAAAATTATATTGAATTTGCAACCTGATGGAGGTCAGTATAGATGGACTAATAGAACAAGTCCCACACACTGCTAGAAGCCTAAATATTTTTTCAGAGCTAGATGCAGAAAAAAATTATATTGAATTTGCAACCTGATGGAGGTCAGTATAGATGGACTAATAGAACATATCCCACACACTGCTAGAAGCTGAAATATTTTTTGAGAGCTAGATGCAGAAAAAAATTATATTGAATTTGCAACCTGATGGAGCTTAGTATAGATGGACTAATAGAACAAGTCCCACACACTGCTTGAAGTCTAAATATTTTTTCAGAGCTAGATGCAGAAAAAAATGATATTGAATATGCAACCTGATGGAGGTCAGTATACATGGACTAATAGAACAAGTCCCACACACTGCAAGAAGCCTAAATATTTTTTCAGAGCTGGATGCAGAAAAAAATTATATTGAATTTGCAACCTGATGGAGGTCAGCATAGATGGACTAATAGAACAAGTCCCACACACTGCTAGAAGCCTAAATATTTTTTCAGAGCTAGATGCAGAAAAAAATTATATTGAATTTGCAACCTGATGGATGTTAGTATAGATGGACTTATAGAACAAGTCCCACACACTGCTAGAAGCCTAAATATTTTTTCAGAGCTCGATGCAGAAAAAAATTATATTGAATTTGCAACCTGGTAGAGGTTGGTATAGATGGACTAATAGAATGATTCTATGCCCAAAAGGTTTTACTTCACTAGGTGCAGTAAAAAAATGTGTAATCTATACACAGGTGGTGTAGCTTGAAACACAGATAGGCTACTCCACTGACTAACACACTCTGCAATAGACCAAAAAGTATTTGCTTTGCTAGATTTAGCCAAATGCTGTGAAAAAAACTTGCACAGCACTGGCACAGACCTGCCTGGCAAAAACTGATAGCAACTGATGTAACCTAGCCCTGAAAAGGACTTCAATTACAATTAGTCTTTACTCCCAACCTATCTATTTAAGAGCACAGACCTGCCTGATAAAAGTCATATGAAATGATGCAACCTAGTCCTTAAAAGGACTGCAATCATAACTCTTTCCTACTCCCAAGCTATCTGTAGATTTGTGCAAAAATTGGCTTGAAATTAAAAAAGTATAGCGCACACAGCAACAGCGGTGCCGTCTAACACGCAGCTGCAGCAGTGATAAAATGGTGGCGACGGGGAAAATGGCTGGGTCTTAGAGGACAAGGACATGTGACATACACTGCCAATGACACATACCCTTGCTTGTGTGAAAAAAAGCACTTCGCTCCGTGTGTGCGCTGCTGATAGGCTGACAGACTGCACCTCCCCACTGTAAATGCGGGAAAGAGAAAAAAAAATGGAGATCTTCATTATTCCTGCAGAGATCCATCCCCTGCCCCTCCTCCCGCCCCGCTGTACACTCAAACTGCGTATTAACATTAATTTTCAGCATTACTGAGAAAAAATCCAGTTATGATTTTGGTGCACGGACAGTTATCGAACATAACCTCGAACAGCCGAATTTTTTTCAAATCGTTCGTGTTCGTCGAACGGCTCGAACACCGTCCAAAACAGCTCGAATTTGAGATTGGCGAACAGTTCGAGACGAACACCGCTTATCTCTAGTGTTAATTCATAGTTTTGATGCCTTTAGTGTGAATGTACAATTTTCATAATTATGAAAATACAGAAAATTTTTAAATGAGAAGGTGTGTCCAAACTTTTGGTCTGTAGTGTGTATGTATGTGTATATATATATATATATATATATATATATATATATATATATACCCACCTACTTGTCTCTTGTAACTACTTTATGTTTGTCAGGGTAATAACTTGTATATAAGGCAAAATAAAAAAAAATGCTCCTCCGCACCTTGGGCTATGTTCACATGTCGTGTTTTTGATGCGTTTTCACACTTTTGCATTGCTTTCAACAGGGAAATGTAATTTTAACATTTTACTACCTTATCTGGCCATGTGGTGTGTGAGACATGATCAGACACATCCTGTTCCAGTTATGAAGGAGGGACTCTGAAAGTCACAAAGCCTATTTTTACAAGACCACCAGGCAGCCCTCACTATTGTTAGAGGGCCATCAGCTGACTATGCTTTGCTTAGTCGTACATTGCTACTGCAATATAACGTATTCATCTGAGTTGGTCAAATTTTCTTTTTGGCATACATTCAGTAAAGTTTGAAACTTGAATATCCAGCAGGCGGTCTTCACTATTTTTAGAGGGCGTCTTTGGGGCAGATGAGACCAAGATAGAGCTTTTTGGTAACCCACATCATTCAACTGCTTACTGTAATTCAAATTAGGCTTTCAAATAAAAGAACACAGTACTTCTAGTCAAATATGGTGGAGGTTCTAAGATGTTTTGGGGCTGTTTTGCTGACTCTGGCATAGGGTGCCTTGACTCTGTGCAAGGCATCATGAAATGTGAAGATTTGCAAAGGATTTTTGTTCGCAATGTAGTGCCCAGTGTTTAAAAGATGGCTTTGCATTCTAGGTCAAGGGTCTTCCAGCAGGACAATGACCCCAAACATACTTGGAGAAACAGTCAGAATTGGATGGAAACATAGCACTGGAGAGTTCTGAAGTGGTAATTCCAGCTCCAGTAGCGTCAAGTCTCACACCACTACCTCTTACATACAGAAGCTACAAAAAAACTGTGAATGGACACATTAAATCAGGACTTTTTTTATGTTTGATTAATTTCTGTCAAATTTGAAAAATTTATGCAAACTTCGATGAATTTCTGTCAACTATAATACATTTTTGTCAACCTTGATTAATTTACAGATCACCATAAAAATTATGAATCGGCCAATGAGTGCATGAAGAACATCAATCAAGTTATGCACTGTGAAAGATATGTATGTGACCAGAATATAAACATTCATTTCCAGCTGATACCACCTAACACCCTATTCTAAAAGCAGATAACAGTGTTATCAATAGGGAATATTTTTTTTTTAGCACAGAGTATAACACAATAATTCCTGACTAGATGTCTATAAGACGCTATCCCAACTGCTATAAGTTACACAAATCTGAGATAAGGGAGGTAATATTGTAGAATAAAAAATAGAATTTAACTGGCTCCAAAGAGTTTTTTTTTGGTACGTTGCAGCACCAAACTGTGAAGGAATGCAAACAACCCTGCCTGCTTTTATGGATTTCTAATTAAAGATCCCAGTTAAAAATTATGTATTGGTCAACGAGTGCATGGAAAAAAAATCAATCAAGTTATGGATTGTTATTGTCACGCAAGGTGTGGGAAAGACTTTGTGCAACACAGAAGGAAGAGGGAAAGGGAGCCCAGACACTAGGGAAAGGGGGAGTGGAGACCTCCTAGTCTGGTCTAGTGTCTCAAGTACCATCCCTATTTTGACTCCTCACAAATTGTCACACTCGTGCCTTGCCATGACTTTCCCTGGCATATAACTAAGGCTAGGGAAGGGAGGAGATGAGCACTAGTCAATCTACACTAAGATCTATAGATGACAGGGGTAGACAAACAGGGGAGAATTGCTTAGCTTTAGACAACTCCAGACAAATGCGTACATGGCCTCAATCTCCAGAGAGGGCAAAGTACTGCTCTTGCAAAAGCCTCACAAGTAATAATGAATATTGCCGACACCTCCTTCTCAGACACACCAGGTTTTTATACACCCAGGAAAAGGAGCTAATTAACCAGAAGGAGGTAGCCGCCGGGTCATAGAGACAGCCAACCTATAAGAAGATGTCTGTAATGCCAAACATAGAGATCTCCTGCAACCAACTGCAGGGCGACTGTCTGTCACCTCTGACACACCCGTGACAGTTCTAGGGATGTAAGCAGAATGAACACTCATTTCCAGCTTACGATACCACTTGGCACCTGTCCCTATTCTAAAAGCAGCTAACAGTGTTATAAATAAGGAATAGAGTTCTTTTTTTTTTCAGCATGGAGCATAATACAATAATCTCTGATTAGATGCCTGTAAGACACTATCTCAACTACTTTAGCTCACCCGTACACAAATCTCAGAAAAGAAAGGTAATATTATACAATAAAACATAGAAGTTAACTGTCTCAAAAGAGAGTTTTTTGGTACTTGGCACCACCAAACTGTGAAGGAACACAAGCAACCCTGCCTGCTTTCATGAATTTCTAATTAAAGATCCCCATTAAAAATGATGAATTGGTCGAGTGCATGGAAAAAATCAATCAAGTTATGGATTGTTCTAGGAATGTATGTGACCAGAATGAGCACTCATTTCCAGCTGATGATACCACCTAGCACCTGTCCCTATTCTAAAAGCAGCTAACAGCATTATCAATAGGAAATATATTTTTTTCAGCATAGAGCATAATACAATAATCCCTGATTAGATGCTTGGAAGACACTATTCCAACTACTATAGATCACCCGTACATGAATACCAGATAAGAGAGGTAAAATTGTACAATAAAATATAAAATTTAACTGGCTCTGAAGAGTTTTTTTGGTACGGTGCAGCACCAAACTGTGAAGGAATGCAAACAATCCTGCCTGCTTTCTTGAATTTCTAATTACAGATCACCGTTAAAAAATATGAATCGGTCAACAAGTGCTTGAAAAGAATCAATCAAGTTATGCACTGTGGAAGATATGTATGTGACCAGAATATGAACACTCATTGCAGCTGATGATACTTAGCACCTGTCCCTATTATTAAAGCAGCTAACAGCGGTATTAAAAGGGAATCAATTTTTAATCATTATTTGCAGCATGAGGCATAAATCAATACTCCCTGGCTGGATCTGTGCAATACGCTATCCATACTGCAATAGCTCACCCGTACATGAATTTCAGGTAAGAGAGGTAATATTGTAGAATAAAAATAGAATTTAACTGGCTCCAAAGAGGATTTTTTTGGTACATTACAGCACCAAACTTCAGGAACGCAAGCAACCCTGCCTGCTTTCATGAGTTTCTGAGTGTAGATTGAATTAAAAAACATAAATCCGTCAATGATTTTTGGAAAAAAGCAGTCAAGTTACTAGAAAGTGTAAGAGATATATGCAACCAGAATGAACACTCATGTACTGCTAGTGATGAGCGAGCACTAAAATGCTCAGGTACTCATTGTTCGAGTGAAGCAAATTGGAATGCTCGAGTGCTCGAACCGAGTAACGAGCCCAATGTAAGTCTATGGGAAACTCAAGCATTTTCCGGTGGCTCCCCCCAGCGGTCTGCAGAGGGCCTAAAAATTGCAAATCAATGGGAACAGTTCTCAAATAACATGGAAACAGCATGGGGAAGACCACTGGAAGCATTTCTGACTCCCAGGTCACTGCTGTCAACAACGTTGTCAGAGGTATTATGCCAATTTTACGGACTCACAATAAAACATACAAAAACAAAACCAAACTGGATTTTCCTGGGAAATAGGTTAAGGAACATCCTTTCCAGGGTAATGACTTGTATATAAGCCAAAATAAATATACAAAAACAAAAATGCTCCTCCACATCTTGGGGTATATTCACACATAGCGTTTTTGATGCGTTTTTGCACTTTTGCTTTGCTTTCAACCGTGACAAATGCATTCACCAGGAAATGTCATTTTAACATTTTACTACCTGATCTTGCCATGTGGAGTGTGACTCATCATCAGACGCATCCTGCTTCATTTATGATGGAGGGACTCAAAGTCACAAAGCCCATATTTATAGGGCCATCGGGTGGCCCTTACTAATCTTAAAGGGCCAGCATTCGGCTCTCGCTATTGTTAGAGAACCATCAGCCAGCTACGCTTTGTTGTTTCTATTATTAATGAGTGGGTCTCCTATACTCTTATTGCGTATGCAGTGACTGCAAATACTGTCAAAAATTTGGAGGAACTCAAATGCCCCTGGCAAGAGACGTAGAGGTCGGAGGACCTCCTGCAAAAATACTCCCATTATTAGGAAGTGTGTCTCCCATACTGTTTTCCTATGCAGTGAAGCAACGGCTGCCAAAAATTTGGAGGAACTCCAATGCCTCTTGAAAGAGATGTAGAGGTCAGAGGGCCTCCTGTAAAATACTCCCATTATTAGGAAGTGTGTCTCCCATACTGTTTGCCTATGCTGTGAAGCAATGGCTGCCAAACGGCTGCCAAAAATTTAGAGGGACTCCAATGCCCCTTGCAAGAGATGTAGAGGTCGGAGGGCGTCCTGCAAAAAATGCTCCCAATATTAGGAATTGTGTCTCCCATAGTGTTTGCCTATGCAGTGAAGAAACGGCTGCCAAAAATTTGGAGGAAATCCATTGCCCCTTGCAAAGACGTAGATATGTTGGAATGGTACATTGGTGGTGATGTGGTGGTGGAGGATGAGGATGCGGAGAAGGAGGAGGACAAGAGCAATTAGCCAAAATCAGAAAGCGTATACCCATGTCTGGGTGTGAAACAGAGGTGCATGGGAATGGATTAGATCTTACAAAAAAAACACTGTATTTGAATTTAGGTTACGCTGCTATCATCCGGTGGTGTTGAGAAGTCTGGCCCAATCCAGCCCTTGTTCATTTTTATAAGAGTCAGCCTGTCAGCATTCTCAGTTGACAGGCGGAAGCACCTATCGGTTATAGTTCCACCGGCGGTACTTAAAACTCAACCTGACAATATGCTAGCAGTAGGGTAGGCCAGGACATACAAGCTGTAGAGAGCCAGTTTATGCCACATGTCCAGCTTGGATACCCAACAATTATAAGGCACAGAAGAATCACGCAGGATGTTGGTACGGTCGGCAAAGTACTCCCACACCACCTTCCAAAGCATTAACTTCCTTGAGACAATACCCCACGCATCAGGGTTTGTGCGATGGGAGGGTCAGAGAAAACTGTTCCAGAACTTTGACAGTGTTCCTCTGCCTCTGCTTGATTGCATTTGTGTCTCTCTCATCTGAACTCCTTGGTTGTTCAACGAACTATGACCTCTGCTTCCAGCGTTTTCAGATAGGAATTTTTTTTTAAGAATTCCGCAATAAGGGCCTTCTCGTACTGTACCATTTTATTAGGCCTGTCCTGCAAGGGAATAAGAGAAAGAAAGTTCTCCTTGTATCATGAGTCTAGAAGTGTCACCAACCATTAATGACTGTCACTAGTGATGAGCGAGCACTAAAATGCTCAGGTGCTCGAAGCTCTGGTCGAGCACATTGGAATACTCGGGTGCTCGACCCGAGCAACGAGCCCAATGTAAGTCTATGGGAAACTCAAGCATTTTTCTGGTGGTCCCCCCCAGTGCTCTGCAGAAGGTTAAAAATTGCCCAAATTGATGGGAACGGTGCTCAATTAAACGTCAGGAAGGGAGAATATATAGGCAGACAGGCAGGCAGGGTATAAAGGAGGGTGCATGAAAAACATAGCAGGGCACTTGGAACATACTAGTGGCCTCCGATTTTCATGCAAAAGTCTCTTTAAAAAAGCCGGCCAGCAATTCATCAGCGTCATACACAGGTATCCGACAATTTAGAACAGAAAGAATAGAGCATCACACATAGATTAGATAGATAGAAACATGACAGTCACATATATAATAAGTACAGTGACAGTGTTGGTTACTGTACTTGTTATTTAGTGTTAAAATAAAGGATTTATTAAAAAAATGAATAGTATTTTTCTCTCTATAAAAAAGCCGGCCGGCAATTAATCAGCAGCATACACCAGTACCAGACAATTTAGAACAGAAAGAATAGAGCATCACACATAGATTAGATAGATAGAAACATTACAGTCACATATATAATAAGTACAGTGATAGTGTTGATTACTGTACTTGTCATTTAGTGTTAAAATAAAGGATTTATTAAAAAAAAATTTGGCGTTGGGTTCCACGTAATTTTAGTCTCTAGCGGAGGTTAAGCAGACGGCTGGGGCAGATGTTTGAAGCCTGGGAAGGGGGTAATACCCACGGAGCTTCCCAGGCTACTTATATCAGCCCCCAGCTGAATACCTAGCCTTTACTAGCTACTAAAATGGGGGACCCCAAAAAAAAATGACGTGGGGTCCCCCCTATTTTAATAGCTAGCAAAGTCTAGGCAGACAGCTGGGGGCTGATATTAATAGCCCAAAGAGGGTGCCATGAATATTGGCTCCCTCCCAGGTTAGAAACACCAGCCATCAGCCGCCCCAGAAATGGCGCATCTGTAGGATGCGCCAATTCTGGCACTTAGCCTCGCTCTTCCCACTGCCCTGAAGCGGTGGCAGTGGGGTAATAGGGCTGGGGTTGATGTCAGCTTATAATGCCAGCTGACCTCAATCCCAGGTTAGTAATGGAGAGGCGTCTATATGACACCCCCATTACTAATCCCATAGTCAAAGTTAAAACAAAACACAAACACCCAGAGTAAAGTCCTTTAATTGAAATAAACACACAATTCTTTAATGTTCTAAATTAAACCATACTTACCATCACGCCCATTCCAGCTGAAGCCAACGATCTCCTGCAATAAAAATAAAATAATAAATCAACCTCATCCTTACCTTTCCATGGTTCCCAGGACGCCTCCAGCTCTGCTACATTCACATGAAAGGCTGGATCGCAGCAGAACGCTGCCATCCAGCTTGCCATGCCACAGACACTAAAAAGTGCAGGCATGCTTGCGCTCCTCAGTGTCTGGCTGTGACGGCATCCAGATGAGCCGAGTTCATGTCCAATGAACTCAGCTCACCTCATACACGTCACTGACAGCATGGGAAAATTCTCCTGCGCTTGCAGTGAGCGCAGGAGAATTCTCTCACGCTCACCGCAAGCGCAGGAGAATTTTCCCACGCTGTCAGTGACGTGCATGAGGTGAGCTGAGCTCATTGGACATGAACTCGGCTCATCTGGATGCCGTCACAGCCAGACTCTAAGGAGCGCAAGCATGCCTGCTATTATGATCTGCTACAAGAACTAAGGAAAGATAGGAAAACTGTCCCTACAATAGGACTAAGCTGATTCCCTACAATGCAGCGGGAAACCTGTTCCTTGTGAACAGACCCGCCTTCGTCTTCAGCTAGTCTGAACGCAGACCTATAGATATAAGGGAGGGGTCCCTAAAGGTACTAAGGACTGGGACAAAATTTGACACCTCCTAGCAGAATTTGTAGCGGAGCAAAAAGACAAACAGACAAAAATACTTAGAGGTCCAAGGACCAAGTAAACTATAGAGATAGGTACAAAGCACCTGGCTAGATTAAGAGTCAAAGTAACACTGAAGTCCAGCAAAGCCAGAAGGGCGGAGCTGGAATAAATAGGCAGCAGGTCACGTGACCACAAAATAGAAAAAAACTAACAGGAGGGTTCTAACTGTACCCTCTCTTCTATGAGGATCCTCCGGATCCTCCAGGCCCAGGCCTATCAGGAAACCTCCTGTGAAATGCTCTGATAAGTCTAGAAGCAGAGACATAATCTGCCATTACCCAGGAGTTATCCTCAGGACCGAAACCTTTCCAAGCGATGAGATACTGCAATCTCCCTCTATGTCTTCTGGAATTCAGGATACGAGAAATTTCATATTCACCATCTTCCACCACCGGAGCAACTGTAACAGTGGCATCCCTATCCGATACATCAGCTTTTTTTCAACAAGGAAACATGAAACACCGGATTAATCTTCCAGTAAGAAGGAACCTCCAGCCTAACAGCAGACTGGTTAACCACCTGAAGTACCTTAAATGGTCCCACAAACTTTGAACCCAATTTCTTAGAAGGAATCCACAACCGCAGATTCTTTGAGGACAACCAAACCATGTCACCAACCGTAAACAAAACCTCTTGACGTTTCCTGTTAAAATATTTCTCAGACTTTTTGTTAGCCTCTTGAAGGTTACAACGTACATCAGTCCAAACTCTCTCCAAATCACCGGAAAAATTCTCCTCCTCCGACACAGTCGACACCAATTTGGAGTACGAACCAAACAACGGATGTCTCCCAGTACAACAAAAAAATGGAGAACACCCAGCAGAAGAGGATGTATGGTTGTTAAGAGCAAATTCAGCAAGTGGCAGAAACTCAGACCACCCCTCTTGATTGTCTGCCACAAAACAACGCAAAAACTGTTCAACATCCTGTTTTTTTCATTCTGTCTGTCCATTAGACTCAGGATGATACCCAGATGAAAATGACAAATGAACTCCCAACCTGTCACAAAAAGCACGCCAAAAACGAGCCACAAACTGAGGTCCCCTATCAGAAACAATGTCGGTGGGAACACCATGGAGTCTGACAATTTCCTTGACAAAAGCCTTAGCGAGTGTCTTAGTGCAAGGTAGTTTAATGAAATGAACCGAGTGACACATCTTGCTAAAACGGTCCACGACCACCCAGATGACAGTGAAACCCTCGGACACAGGTAGGTCAGTAATTAAATCCATTGCAAGATGCGTCCAAGGTGCACTAGGAACCTCCAGAGGGCAAAGCAACCCCGCAGCAGGAGCATGTGAAGCCTTTGATCTGGCACACACCGTACATTGACGCACCCATTTAATGATTTCCTTCTGCCACCCAGGCCACCAAAAACTGTGACCTACCAGTCTCTTATTCTCAGACATTCCTGGATGACCTGCCAACCGAGACTCATGATACTCCACAAACAACTCTCTCCTAAAGGTTCTAGGAACAAACAACCTCCCATGGGGATTGTTAGATGGGGCATCCTCCTGGGCTTTCAGAATCCCATCTTCCAAAATGGAGTCCAATGCTGCTATCACAACTCCTTCCTGTAAAATGCTCTCCTCCTCCTCGGTACCAACCATTGGAGAAGAGCTGCGAGATAAAGCATCAGCTTTAACATTCTTAGTACCCAGGATGTAAGTAACAGAAAAATTAAACCGTGAAAAAAAAAGAGCCCACCTAGCCTGACGGGCAATTCAAATGCTTGGCAGCATCTAGATAGATCTGATTCTTATGATCAGTGAAAACCTGAATGGGAAATTTAGCACCTTCCAAGAAATGACGCCAATGTTCAAATGCGAGTTTGATAGCCAGCAATTCCCGATTACCAACATTGTAACTAAGTTCGGTTTCAGATAATTTTTTCAAAAAAAAAGCACAGGGATGAACCCCATCCTTGTTCTCCTGAGACAAAACCGCACTGACCCCCACCGAAGAAGCATCAACCTCGAATAAAAAAGGCTTGGTCTCATCAGGCTGCATAAGGATGGGGGCAGAACTGAACCTCTCTTTAAGATACACAAAAGCTTCAATGGCCTCAGTAGTCCACTGGACCGTATTCGCACCTTTCCTGGTGAGATCGGTCAGCGGCTTAACAATTCTAGAAAAATTCTTAATGAATTTTCTGTAATTATTGGCGAAACCCAAAAATCTCTGTATCAATTTTAAACCAATAGGCCTAGGCCATTCTTGCACAGCCTGAACCTTCACCGGGTCCATCTCAAAACCCTCGCTGGAGAAAATGTAGCCCAAAAAACTAATTCTCTGCACAGCGAACTCGCATTTCTCCAGCTTAGCAAAAAGTGAATCGTCACTTAATAACTGCAATACCTCACGTACGCTCTGTCAATGATACTCCAGATCTGGCGAATAAATCAAAATGTCATCCAAATAAACCACCACATTCTTACCAATCAAAGGTTTCAGGATGTCATTAATAAGGTTCTGAAAAAACGCTGGTGCATTTGTAAGACCAAAAGGCATAACCAGATTCTCAAAATGACCCACCGGAGTGTTAAAAGCAGTCTTCCATTCATCACCCTCCTTCATTCGCAACAAATTGTATGCCCCCCGGAGATCAATTTTAGAGAACCACTTGGCCCCCACTAACTGGTTAAACAACTCAGGAATTAACGGCAGTGGGTAGGAATTGCGTACAGTAATTTTATTAATTTCGCAAAAGTCCAGACATGGACGTAAACCGCCGTCCTTTTTTTTTTACAAAAAAAAAATCCAACAGCCACAGGTGACTTAGAAGGTCTAATGAGACCAGCAGCCAAGCTCGTCTGTATGTATTCCTCCAAGGCCTTTCTTTCAGGGATAGTAAGATTAAATAAGCGACTCTTGAGAAGAGTAGCTCCAGGAACAAACTCAATGGTGCAATCATAGTCCCTATGAGGAGGTAGAATTTGCGACTCCCCCTCTGGAAAAACCTTCCAAAAATCCTGAATAGGTACTGGTAATTCCCCTCTTTCCACAGCAGCAATGCGACTGTTACAACATTTATCATAACACTTAGGACTCCAAGATTTAATCTCATTAGTAGACCAGTCCAGTAAAGGATTGTGCAGTTTTAATCAATGCAAACCTAAAACTACTGGAGAAGGTAAATTATTTAATACCACTAAATCCAAATTCTCTTGGTGAATACCATTAATAGTGAGAGGAAATTCAAAAACCTTGTGAGGTTCCAATTTAAGTTTTTCCAAAAATTCCTTATCAATCACATTCAGTGTAAAACCACAATCCACAAATACCTGAAATTCAATCAACTCCTCCTGCAATGAGGTACTCCCTGAAAGAAATACTCCCTTAGAGTTTAAACAAGCAATACGGGCGTAACTGACCTTTTTTTTTTCTATGTTTAACAGAAGCTCACAGTTCTTAACAAAATGGTCAGATTTACCACAATAAAAACACAATCCCTTGGAAAACCTGCGGTCTTTTTCCTGAGAGTGGAGTGACATCGCCCCAATCTCCATCGATTCTCCGTCGTCCGAGCAGACCCTCTGATGACTAGGAGCTGCCATAGCAGGAGTTTTCTCCTCATTAACCCTGGCATGTAGTCTCCTGTCCACACGTATAGCTAATTGCATGGCTTCTTGCAAGTTTCCAGATGCAGGGAAAGCAATCAGCAGATCCTTAACCCTTTCACTTAAACCAGCAAGAAACAAACATTTTAATGCCGAATCATTCCATCTCACTTCAGAAGACCACCTTCTGAAGTGTGTACAATAATTTTCAATATCACCTGACCCCTGCTTTAAACATCTCAGTTGTGTCTCAGCTGAAGAGACTCAATCAGGATCGTCATACAACAACCCCATAGCAGAAAAAAAATCTTCCACTGATCTAAAACACGTATCATTAGGTTGGAGAGAAAAGGCCCATCCCTGTGGTTCCTTGGGCAAAAGTGACATGATAAACCCAATGTGCTGTGATTCATTCCCAGAGGACCTGGGTCTCAAACAAAAATATAATAAACAAGCATTTTTAAAGGAAAAAAAATCTTGTTGTTTACCATAAAAAAAAAATCAGGCAGTCCTACCTTCGGTTCAACAAAATGCACTCCAGGACAGCTACTCACTGTAACGGGTCTGGGAGGCGGAACCTCTGAGCTACTATACAAGGGGGCGGCCCTTGTAAGGGAGCGGGCGGCAGTCTCTGGATGAACGGACAGGGAGATACGGCAAGTGATCAGGGCAGTCTCTGGGTAAAGGGTAGGTACGACCTGTGATGGCAGAGCCTCCGGGTAGGCTAGCAGGCAGATGGTAGATGTGTGCTCCCAGGTGAGCAAGCGAGAGTCTCTGGAATAACAGGTGGTCACGGCACGTGACGGCGGAACCTCCGGGCTGGCAAGCAGGCAGGTAACGGAGAAGCGCTCCCAGGTGAGCGGGCAAGAGTCTCTGAAGTAGCTGATGGTCACAGCATGTGACAACGGAGCCTCCGGGCTGGCAAGCAGGCAGGTAACGGAGAAGCGCTCCCAGGTGAGCGGACAAGAGTCTGAAGTAGCTGATGGTCACAGCACGTGACAACGGAGCCTCTGGGCTGGCAAGCAGGCAGGTAACGGAGAAGCGCTCCCAGGTGAGCGGACAAGAGTCTGAAGTAGCTGATGGTCACAGCACGTGACAACGGAGCCTCCGGGCTGGCAAGCAGGCAGGTAACGGAGAAGCGCTCCCAGGTGAGCGGGCAAGCTGGTCCATAGACAGACTGACCGGAGTTGTAAGGCAGACCGTCGGACCTGAGGAAAGTAGGCAGGTAACTGGCAGGAAACTGGCAGGTAACTAGCAGGAAACTGGCAACGGGACCTGAGGGCTGAAGCACAGGTGAGACACAGGTGCAAACAACATTGCTCGGGCACCTCCATTTTGGAGGAGGTGCCTTATATATGATGAAGTCCTCCGGCCATTGGCCGGGGACTCCTTAGGACGGCGCGCGCGGCCCCTTTAAGAGGAGGGGAGCGCGCGCGCGCGCGCCCTAAGCACAGGGGCCGGGAAGGAGCGCGCGCTGAGAGCAGAGCGGGAGGAGGACGCCGGGAAGGAGCGCGCGCTGACAGCAGAGCGGGGAGAGGACGCCGGGCACGGAGCAGAGCGGTGAGGGGAGCAGCGTCCCTGCCTAGCAGAGGGCAGGGACGCCAGCGCTACAGTACCCCCCCCTTTAGGCCCCCCCTTTTTTAGGCCAGACAGAAATTTAGCTAGGATGAGAGGGGCATGGATGTTCTCCCGGGGCTCCCACGTTCTCTCCTCAGGACCAAACCCCTTCCAATCTACCAGAAAAAAGGTCTTTCCTCTTACCCTTTTGGTGGCAAGAATGTTCTCTACCTCAAACTCGTCCTCAGCAGAAACCGGAGCAGGAGGCGTACCTGTAGACTTGGAAAAAGAGTTAAGTACCACAGGTTTGAGGAGAGATACATGGAAGGAGTTAGGGATCCGTAAGTTGACCGGGAGTTTCAATTTATAGGCCACCGGGTTGATCTGACTGATGACCTCCAGTGGGCCGATGAACCGAGGCCCTAACTTATAGGAAGGGATCTTGAGCCAGACATATTTGGACGAGAGCCAGACTTTATCCCCAGGACGGAATTGAGGAGGGTCCAGACGTTTTTTGTCAGCGTGTCTTTTCATACGCTCGGAAGACTGAAGGAGTGCGGATCGGGTACTCTCCCAAATGGAGGAAAATTTGCTAACGAGAGATTCCGCAGCCGGGTTGTCCACCGAGGTGGAGACAGGAAAAGGAATCCGAGGATGCTGACCAAAGACTACAAAAAACGGGGATTTGGAGGAGGATTCGCTCTCGTGATTATTGTAAGAGAACTTGGCCCATGGTAGGAGATCCACCCAGTCAGAATGGTGGGCATTAACGAAGTGCCGGAGGTAACTGGTCAGGTTCTGATTGATCCGCTCCACTTGACCATTGGACTGTGGGTGGTAAGCGGAAGAGAAGTCCAGGGAGACGTCTAGTAGTTTACAAGTGGCTCTCCAGAAGCGTGAGGTGAACTGTACCCCACGATCCGACACGATGTGGAGGGGCAGGCCATGAAAACGGAAGATGTGACGAATAAAGTCTCTAGCTAGCTCGGGTGCAGACGGGAGGCCTGGCAGGGGAACGAAATGAGCCATCTTGGAGAAGCGGTCAGCGACCACCCAAATGACCGTACAACCGGCAGAGAGTGGGAGGTCAGTTATGAAGTCCATTGCAATATGCTGCCAGGGGGCAGCAGGTACTGGGAGCGGAAGGAGGCGACCGGCTGGCAGATGTCTCGGAACCTTGTTGCGGGCGCAGGACACACAGGCAGAAACAAAGTCTATTACATCCTTGTGCAGGGTAGGCCACCAGTAGTGCCGGGAAATAAGCTGGAGGGTCTTCTTCTGACCAGCGTGGCCAGCCAGTTTAGACGAGTGACCCCAGTGAAGGATCTTCTCCCGATCAGGTACTGATACGAACGTCTTTCCGGGAGGAAGACGATTTAGACTCACGGGAGCCACCTGCATTACTCTGGCGGGATCGATGATGTGTTTCGGATCTTCCTCGAGATCAGATACCAGAAAGGATCGAGACAAGGCGTCCGCCTTGACGTTTTTGTCAGCCGGGCGAAAATGAAGGACAAAATCAAAACGAGCAAAAAACAAGGACCACCGGGCTTGGCGCGGGTTAAGTCTCTGGGCATGCTGGAGATAAGCCAAGTTCTTGTGGTCAGTGTAAATTATTACCGGGTGAAGAGCCCCCTCAAGCAGGTAACGCCACTCCTCCAATGCCAGTTTGATGGCCAATAACTCTCGATCTCCTATGGAATAATTGCGCTCTGAGGAGGAGAAGAGTTTAGAGAAGAAGCCGCAAGTTACCATCCTCCCGGAAGAAGATTTTTGAGTAAGTACCGCTCCAGCTCCAGAGGAGGAGGCGTCCACTTCCAGGAAGAACTGCTTGTTGCCGTCCGGGCGATGCAGCACCGGGGCGGAAGAGAAGGCCTGTTTTAAGGAAAGAAAGGCTTCTTCTGCTTCGGGCGGCCACTCTTTGGGATTAGTACCCTTACGGGTGAGCGCGGAAATTGGGGCAGTCCGGGAAGAGAAGTGTGGTATGAAGAGGCGGTAGTAGTTGGCGAAGCCCAGGAACCGCTGAATGGCCTTCAGCCCCTCCGGTCGAGGCCATTTCTCGATGGCAGACAGTTTCTCTGGATCCATTCGTAGGCCGGTCTGAGAAATAATGTAGCCCAAAAACGGAAGCGAGGTCTGCTCAAAGAGGCACTTCTCGTATTTAGCGAAGAGGTGATTCTGCCTGAGCCTGAGCAGGACCTGACGAACGTCCCTCCGGTGAGTCTGGAGATCCGGAGAGAAGACCAAGATGTCGTCCAGGTACACCACTACGCAGGAGTAGAGAAGGTCCCGGAAGATGTCATTGACCAACTCTTGAAAGACGGCAGGAGCGTTACAGAGACCAAAGGGCATTACCAGGTATTCATAGTGGCCGTCCCGGCTGTTGAATGCCGTCTTCCATTCATCCCCTTGACGGATACGAACCAGGTTGTACGCCCCACGGAGGTCTAGTTTGGTGAAGATTCTAGCCCCCCTCAGACGATCAAATAATTCTGGAATGAGCGGAAGGGGGTACTTATTCTTCACCGTGATCTGGTTTAGGCCTCTATAGTCTATACAGGGACGGAGAGAGCCGTCCTTCTTTTTAACGAAAAAGAAGCCTGCTCTCGCCGGGGAGGTAGATTTCCGGATGAATCCCCTGGCCAGATTCTCCTCAATATATTCGGACATCGACCGGGTCTCAGCAGCGGATAAAGGATAAATACGCCCACGGGGAGGAGTAGTACCGGGTAACAGGTCGATGGGACAGTCGTATGGTCTATGAGGGGGTAATGTCTCTGCCTCCTTTTTATTAAAGACATCAGCATAAGACCAATAAGGAATTGGAAGTCCAGGTAGATTAGCTGGGGTAGGAGAGGGACGGACGGGATGGACGGGAACCAGGCAGGTCTTATGACAGTCTTGTCCCCAGCGAAGGACTTCTCCGGTTTGCCAGTCAAGCACGGGTGCATGTCTCTGGAGCCAAGGCAGACCTAGCAAGAGGGCGTGAGAGAGTCCAGGCAGAACATGAAAGGAGATACTCTCAGAATGCAGCATTCCCACCTGCAGAGTAATGGATTCGGTGATGAGTTGGATGGGGCGTGGTAAGAGCCCCCCATCCACGGCAGCCACAGACAAGGGTACAGCCAGAGGTTTGGTGGGGATGCGGTATTTCTCTACCAGGGACTGTGAAATAAGATTCCCGGCTGCTCCAGAGTCCAGTTGGGCTAGTTCGAAATAACGGTTCTCCCCGTAGACGATTGAAACTGACAACAGCAGGGATGGAGAGGATTTATTCTTGTCTAGGTGGACCTCTATGAGCGAACCTAGACACAGGCGTTTCCCGACCTTTCCGGGCAGGCACGGATCTGGTGCTCCTTACCGCCACAGTAGAAGCAGGTCCCCTCGGCACGGCGTAAGTCCTGACGGGTCTTGACCATCTTGGTCTGGTCGACCTGCATAGGCTCAGGAGGGTGTACCTGGTTAGAGACAGAAGGAGTGACGGGTTTCTGAAAAGTAGGAGCTAGACGTGGTAGCCTCCTCTCACGGGTGACCTCTCTGGCACGCTCCTGGAACCGTAGGTCGATCCGGGTGGCAAGAGTTATTAAGTCATCGAGAGTGGTAGGAGTGTCCCGACCGGCAAGTTCATCTTTAATACGGCCGGACAGACCCTCCCAGAAGACGGAAACCAGAGCGTCGTTATCCCAGGTCAGTTCCGAGGCAAGGGTACGGAACCGTATGGCATATTGGCCCACGGAGAGACTCCCCTGACGGAGGCGTAGCAACGATGATGCAGATGAGGTCTTCCGTCCGGGTTCGTCGAAGACTTTCCGGAAAGCTGTGAGAAAAGCAGGCAAGTTGGACACCAGGGGGTCTCCTCTCTCCCATAGAGGATTTAGCCAGGCCAGGGCTTCCCCGGTGAGATGGGACATGATGAAGGCAATTTTGGCCCGGTCGGAGTTAAACTGGTAGGACAAAAGTTCAAAATGCAGGGTGCACTGATTTAAGAAGCCCCGAGCCTGGACGGAGTCGCCTCCGAAGCGAGGAGGTGCAGAAAGCCGGGGTCCGGGGTAGGATACCATGGTATTAGTGGGCAGCGGAGCTGCCGGATTGCAAGATATGGCACTGGCGGAGGTTGTTGGTGGATCAGACAGAGTGTTCAGGCGAGTATTAACATTCCGCAGGTGACCCAGGATGGACTCCTGTTGGGACCTCTGACGGGACAGTTCAAGACAGAGGTCCGAGAGCGAGGGAGCTTGGGTGCCACCGGGTTCCATGGCCCGAGCAAACTGTAACGGGTCTGGGAGGCGGAACCTCTGAGCTACTATACAAGGGGGCGGCCCTTGTAAGGGAGCGGGCGGCAGTCTCTGGATGAACGGACAGGGAGATACGGCAAGTGATCAGGGCAGTCTCTGGGTAAAGGGTAGGTACGACCTGTGATGGCAGAGCCTCCGGGTAGGCTAGCAGGCAGATGGTAGATGTGTGCTCCCAGGTGAGCAAGCGAGAGTCTCTGGAATAACAGGTGGTCACGGCACGTGACGGCGGAACCTCCGGGCTGGCAAGCAGGCAGGTAACGGAGAAGCGCTCCCAGGTGAGCGGGCAAGAGTCTCTGAAGAAGCTGATGGTCACAGCATGTGACAACGGAGCCTCCGGGCTGGCAAGCAGGCAGGTAACGGAGAAGCGCTCCCAGGTGAGCGGACAAGAGTCTGAAGTAGCTGATGGTCACAGCACGTGACAACGGAGCCTCTGGGCTGGCAAGCAGGCAGGTAACGGAGAAGCGCTCCCAGGTGAGCAGACAAGAGTCTGAAGTAGCTGATGGTCACAGCACGTGACAACGGAGCCTCCGGGCTGGCAAGCAGGCAGGTAACGGAGAAGCGCTCCCAGGTGAGCGGGCAAGCTGGTCCATAGACAGACTGACCGGAGTTGTAAGGCAGACCGTCGGACCTGAGGAAAGTAGGCAGGTAACTGGCAGGAAACTGGCAGGTAACTAGCAGGAAACTGGCAACGGGACCTGAGGGCTGAAGCACAGGTGAGACACAGGTGCAAACAACATTGCTCGGGCACCTCCATTTTGGAGGAGGTGCCTTATATATGATGAAGTCCTCCGGCCATTGGCCGGGGACTCCTTAGGACGGCGCGCGCGGCCCCTTTAAGAGGAGGGGAGCGCGCGCGCGCGCGCCCTAAGCACAGGGGCCGGGAAGGAGCGCGCGCTGAGAGCAGAGCGGGAGGAGGACGCCGGGAAGGAGCGCACACTGACAGCAGAGCGGGGAGAGGACGCCGGGCACGGAGCAGAGCGGTGAGGGGAGCAGCGTCCCTGCCTAGCAGAGGGCAGGGACGCCAGCGCTACACTCACGTGTTGCTGGAGCTCGGCCACCTCAAGAGACAATCCCTGCAGGCATTGAGCCAATTCCTGAATAGACACCATGCTGATCTCCGGATCTCTTTCCTTCGGATTTTTTTTTTTAAATTTTGGGCTGGACTTACTGTTATGATCGGCTACAAGGACTAAGGAAAGATAGGAAAACTGTCCCTACAATAGGACTAAGCTGATTCCCTACGATGCAGCGGGCAACCTGTTCCTTGTGAACAGACCCGCCTTCGTCCTCAGCTAGTCTGAACGCAGACCTATAGATATAAGGGAGGGGTCCCTAAAAGTACTAAGGACTGGGACAAAATTGGACACCTCCTAGCAGAAGTTGTAGCAGAGCAAAAAGACAAACAGACAAAAATACTTAGAGATCTAAGGACCAAGCAAACTATAGAGATAGGTACAAAGCACCTGGTTAGATTAAGAGTCAAAGTAACACTGAAGTCCAGCAAAGCCAGAAGGGCGGAGCTGGAATAAATAGGCAGCAGGTCACGTGACCACAAAATAGAAAAAAACTAACAGGAGGGTTCTAACACCTGCGCTTCTCAGTGTCTGCGGCATGGCAAGCTGGATGGCAGCTTTCGGCTGCGATCCAGCCTTTCATTTAAATGTAGCAGAGTTGGAGCCGTCCTGGGAACCATGGAAAGGTAAGGATTAGGTTGGTTTATTATTTTATTTTTATTGCAGGAGATCGTTGGCTTCAGCTGGAATGGGCGTGATGGTAAGTATGGTTTAATTTAGAACAATAAAGAATTGTGTGTTTATTTCAATTAAAGGACTTTATTCTGGGTGATTGTGGGTTTTTTTAGCTTTGAATATGGGGTTAGTAATGAGGGGTGTCTTATAGACGCCTCTCCATTACTAACCTGGGCATGATGTCAGCTGGCATTATAAGCTGACATCAACCCCAGCCCTATTACCCCACTGCCACCGCTACAGGGCAGTGGGAAGAGCGAGGCTAAGTGCCAGAATTGGCTCATCCTATGGATGCGCCATTTCTGGGGCGGCTGACGGCTGGTGTTTCTAGCCTGGGAGAGGGCCAATATTCATGGCACCCTTCCTGGGCTATTAATATCAGCCCCCAGCTGTCTGCCTAGCCTTTGCTAGCTATTAAAATAGGGGGGACCCCACGTCATTTTTTTGGGGGGTCCCCCGTTTTAATAGCTGGTAAAGGCTAGGTATTCAGCTGGGGGCTGATATTAGTAGCCTGGGAAGCTCCGTGGGTATTACCCCCTTCCCAGGCTTCAAACATCTGCCCCAGTCGCCTGCTTAACCTCCGCTAGAGACTAAAATTAAGGGGAACCCCAATTTTTTTTTTTAGTAAATCCTTTATTTTTTGACACTAAATGACAAGTACAGTAACCAACACTGTAACTCTACTTATTATATACTAGATGGTGGCCCGATTCTAACGCATCGGGTATTCTAGAATATGCATGCGGCCGACCGGGCGCAATCAGCAAAACAGTGTTTAAATTTGGCGGCAATATCGGTGATTGGTCGCATGCGGCGGCTGCGACCAATCAGCAAACCATGTTAGTGAGGACTGGAGAGCGTGTTTAAATTTGGCACCAAAATCGCTGATTGGTCGCGGCCGGCAACCGTGACCAATCAGCAAAGCGGTGTTAAAATTTGGCGTCTATATCGCTGATTGGTCACGGCCGGCGGTCGCGACTAATCAGCAGAGCGGGGTTTAAATTTGGCTCCAATAATGCTGATTGGTCGCTGCCAGCAAACGCGACTAATAAGCAGACCGGGGTTTTAATTTGGCGCCAATAATGCTGATTACTCGCGACCGGCAACCGCGACCTATCAGCAGAGCGGTGTTTAAATGTGGCGCCAATATCGCTGCTTGGTCGCGGCCGTCCATCGCGACCAATCAGCAAAGCGGTGTTTAAATTTGGCGCCAATAATGCTGATTAGTCGCGGCCGGAAACTGCGACCAATCAGCAGAGCGGTGTTTAAATGTGGCGCCAATATCGCTGCTTGGTCGCGGCCGGCCACCGCGATCAATAAGCAAAGCGGTGTTTAAATTTGGCGCCAATATCACTGATTGGTCGCGGCCGGCCACCACGACGAATAAGCAAAGCGGTGTAAAAATTTGGCGCCAATAATGCTGATTGGTCATGTTCGGCGACCGCGAGCAATCAGCAGAGCGGTGTTTAAATTTGGCGCCAATACTGCTGATTGCTTGTGGGCGGCGGCCGCGACCAATCATCGAACCGTCTTAGTGAGGACAGGAGAGTGTGTTTAAATTTGGCGCCAAAATTGCTGACTAGTCGCGACCGGTGGTTGCGACTAATCAGCAGAGCGGGTTTAAATTTGGCGCCAATATTGATGATTGGTCGCTGCCGGCGACCAATCAGCAGAGCGGTGTTTAAATTTGGCGCCAATAATGCTGATTAGTCGCTGCCGGCATCCCCGACCAATTAGCAGAGCATTGTTTAAATTTGGCGCCAATCTCGCTGATTGGTCGCGGGCGCGACCAATCAGCAGAGCGTTGTTTTAATTTGGCGCCAATCTCGCTGATTGGTCGCGGTCAGCTGATGGCCATGACCAATCAGCAGAGCGGTGTTTAAATTTGGCACCAAATTCTCTGTTTGGTCACGGCTGGCGGCCACTACCAATCAGCAGATCGTTGTTTAAATTTGGCGCCAATCTCGCTGATTGGTCGCTGGCCGCAACCAATCAGCATAGCGGTGTTTAAATTTGGCGCCAATGTGGCTGATTGGTCGCAGCTGGCGTTCGTGACCAATCAGCAGAGCGGTGTTTAAATTTGGCGCCAATAATGCAGATTGATCGCTGCCGGCGGTCGTGACCAATCAGCAGAGCGGTGTTTAAATTTGGCGCCAATATCTCTGATTGGTCGCGGTCGCCGGCCGCGACCAATCAGCATAGCATTGTTTAAATTTGGCGGCAATAATGCAGATTAGTTGCGGCCGGCAGCCGCTACCAATCAGCAGAGTGTTTAAATTTGGCGCCAATCTCGCTGATTGATGGCGGCCACCAGCCGTGACCAATCAGCAGAGCGGTGTTTAAATTTGGCGCCAATCTCGCTGATTGGTTGTGGCCCGCCGGTGGCCGCGACCATTCAGCAGAGCGTTGTTTAAATTTGACACCAATCTCGCTGTTTTTTCGCAGCTGGTTGCCGCCACCAATCAGCAGAGCCGTGTTTAAATTTGGCGCCAATCTCGCTGATTGGTCGCGGGCAGCGTCCGCGACCAATCAGCACAGCAGTGATTAAATTTGTCGGCAAGATCGCTGATTGGTCGCGGGCAGCGTCCGAGACCAATCAGCACAGCAGTGTTTAAATGTGGCACCAAGATCGGTGATTGGTCGCGGCCACTATTTAAATGTGGCGCCCAAATCGGTGATTGGTCGCGGCAGGAGAGCGCGACCAATCAGCGAATCGTATTGGTGAGGACCGGGGAGCGGAATCGTATTAGTGAGGACTGGGGAGCGGCGCTGCCTGTGCCGCTACTTCCGCTGCGAGAAGCCAGGAGATGAGCGACTGCTCGCAGCAGAAGTATCCCGACTCGCAGCGCCGCTCCCCGGTCCTCCCTTGACACCCTAGCAGCATGGAGGTCAGCGGCGCTGCCTGTGCGGCTGCTTCCACTGCGAAAAGCCGGGAGATGAGCGGCTGCTCGCAGCAGAAATATCCCGACCCGCTGCGCCGCTCCCCGGTCCTCCCTTGACACCCTAGCCGCATGGATGTCAGCGCCGCGGCCTGTGCGGCTACTTCTGCTGCTACCGGCTGGGAGATGAGCGCCTCGCGCCGGTCATCTCCCGGCTGCATCTCCGTCCCGCAGATGAGCCGCTAACGGCCGCCTTCTTTTTTCTGAAATCCCGGGTCGCTGATTGGCTGCTGCCAGACCAATGAGCGACGCGGGATTTCCTGGACAGACAGACAGACAGACAGGATAAGACGATTATATATATAGATGTGACTGACATGTTTCTATCTATCTAATCTATGTGTGATGCTCTATTCTTTCTGTTCTAAATTGTCGGGTACCGATGTTGCCGCTGAAGAATTGCCGGACGGCTTTTTTAAAGAGACTGGTTCATGAAAGCACTATTATTTTTTAAAATAAATCCTTTATTTTAACACTAAATAACAAGTACAGTAACCAACACTGTCACTGTACTTATTATATATGTGACTGACATGTTTCAATTTATCTAATCTACAGACCAAAAGTTTGGACACACCTTCTCATTTAAATATTTTTCTGTATTTTCATGACTATGAAAATTGTACATTCACACTGAAGGCATCAAAACTATGAATTATCACATGTGGAATTATATACTTAACAAAAATTGTGAAACAACTGAAAATATGTCTTATATTCTAGGTTCTTCAAAGAAGCCACCTTTTGCTTTGATTACTGCTGTGCACATTCTTGGTATTCTCTTGATGAGCTTCAAGAGGCAGTCACCGGAAATGGTTTTCACTTCACAGGTGTGCCCTGTAAGGTTTAATAAGTGGGATTTCTTGCTGTTAGAACCTTGCTGTTAGGTTTTTTTCCTTTGCTGGTCACATGACCTTGTTGGCCTATTTAATCCTGCTCCGCCCTTCTGGCTTTGCTGGACTTCATTGTATATCTACTTTCTAGCTAGCCTGTGCTCTGTATCTATCTCTGTTAGTTTGCTTGGTCTACGGACCTCTTTGTTCTATCTATTTTGTTTGTTCGTCTGTCTGCTACTATTTCTGTTAGGAGGTGTCCCATATTCCTCCCAGTCCTTAGTACTTGTAGGGATTCCCTACCCACATCTATAGGTCTTCGTACAGACTAGATTAGGACTTTAGCAGGTCTGATCGCAGGATCAGGTTCCCTGTTACATCGTAGGGATTCAGCTTAGTCTCATAGTAGGGACAGATCTCCTCTCTTTCCTTAGCTTTGGTAGCAGAACATAACAGTAAGTCCAGCCTGCAAATTCTCTTAGGAAAGATTTTTCTGTTCCATCATGGTGTCGGTTCAGGATTTGGCTCATCGCCTGCAGGGACTCTCTCTGGAGGTGGCCGAGCTCCGTCAGCATGTGAGTAACTGTCCTGGAGCACATTTCTTGGAGCCTAAGGTATGTTTGCCGGATTTATTTTTTGGTGAACACCGAGAATTTTTTTCATTTAAAAATGCTTGCTTATTGTATTTTCGTTTGAGACCTAAGTCCTCTGGGGATGAATCCCAGCGCGTAGGGTTCATAATGTCACTTTTGCGCAAAGAGCCTCAGGAGTGGGCCTTTTCTTTGCAACCTAGTGATTCATGCTTCAGATCAGTGGATAGTTTTTTTTCTGCTTTGGGACTATTATATGATGATCCTGACCGTGTCGCATCAGCTGAGACTGAGTTGAGACGTCTAAAACAAGGATCGGGTAATGTGGAAAAATATTGTACACATTTTCGTCGTTGGTCCACTCAAACAGGGTGGAACGATTCTGCTCTGAAAAGTCTATTTCTTGCTGGGCTCAGTGAAAGGGTTAAAGACCTGCTAATTGCTTATCCTACACCTGAGGATTTGCAACAGGCTATGCAATTAGCTATACGGGTGGATAGAAGACTGCGTGCTAGGGTTAATGAGAGCAAATCCTCTGCTATGTCAGTTTCTGGTTATGATAATGTGTGTACTAACAGTGGTGAACCGATGGAGATTGGATCGGTGGCACCTCGCTCCCAAGAAAAAGACCGTCGTTTTTCGCAAGGCTTGTGCTTCTATTGCGGAAAATCTGGTCATTTGATTAAAGGCTGTGAGCTTCGGATGAAGAAAGAAAAAAAAAATGGTCAGTCACGCCCGTATTGCCTGTTTAAATTCCAAGGGTATATTTTTAGCTGCTTCCACGATTGCTCAGGAAAAATTAATGGAATTTCGGGTGTTTGTTGATTGCGGGTCTACACTGAATGTAATTGATGGGGGATTCGTGGAAAAACTCAATTTAAAACCTGAACCTTTATCATCCCCCATTGCTGTGGTTTCTGTGGATGGCTCCCCTTTGAAGAATATTACTCTCAAGGTCAGTGAATTTCCTCTCACTATTAATGGAGTTCACCATGAGAAATTGGATTTGGTAGTGTTGAATAACTTGCCTTCTCCAGTAATATTGGGATTGCCCTGGTTAAAATTTCACAATCCTGTACTGGATTGGTCTACCAGTGAAATTAAATCCTGGAGCCATAAATGTTATGACAAGTGTTGTAATGGGCATATTGCAGCTTTGGATAGGGGAGAATTGCCTGTTCCTATTCAGGATTTTTGGAGAGTTTTTTCTGAGAAGGAATCGCAGGTTTTGCCTCCCCATAGAGACTATGATTGTTCTATTGAATTTGTCCCTGGAGCGACTTTTCCTAAAAGTCGTTTATTTAACCTTACTATTCCTGAGAGGAAGGCTTTGGAGGAATACATACAGACAAGTTTGGCCGCCGGTCACATTAGGCCCTCTAAGTCTCCTGTGGCGGTTGGATTTTTTTTTGTAAAAAAAAAGGACGGCGGTTTACGTCCTTGTCTGGATTTTCGTGAGATTAACAAAATTACGGTACGCAATCCTTACCCACTGCCATTGATTCCTGATCTGTTTAACCAGTTATTGGGGGCCAAGTGGTTCTCTAAAATTGACCTTAAGGGGGCATACAATCTGTTGCGCATGAAGGAGGGTGATGAATGGAAGACTGCTTTTAACACTCCTGTGGGTCATTTTGAGAATCTGGTTATGCCTTTTGGTCTTACTAATGCTCCTGCATTTTTTCAGAATCTGATTAATGACATCCTTAGACCTTTGATCGGTAAAAATGTGGTTGTGTATTTGGATGACATTTTGATTTATTCGCCAGATCTGGAGTCTCATTGGCGGAGCGTGCGTGAGGTATTACAGTTATTAATGGACAATTCGCTTTTTGCTAAGCTGGAGAAATGTGAGTTCGCTGTACAGAGAATTAGTTTTTTGGGCTACATTATCTCCAGCAAAGGTTTTGAGATGGATCCGGTTAAGGTTCAGGCTGTGCAGGAATGGCCTAGGCCTATTGGTTTGAAATCGATACAGAGGTTTTTGGGTTTCGCTAATTACTACAGAAAATTCATAAAAAATTTTTCTAGTATTGTCAAACCTCTGACTGATCTCACCAGGAAAGGTGCTGATGCGGTTCAGTGGTCTTCTGAGGCCATCGAAGCTTTTGTGTATCTCAAGGAGAGGTTCACCTCTGCTCCCATCCTTATGCAGCCTGATGTTACTAGGCCGTTTTTGGTTGAGGTTGATGCTTCCTCTGTGGGGGTTGGCGCAGTATTGTCTCAGGATAACGGGGATGGATTACATCCCTGTGCCTTTTTTTCAAAAAAATTTTCGGAGACTGAACTGAATTACGATATTGGTAATCGGGAATTATTGGCTATTAAACTAGCATTTGAACACTGGCGCCACTTCTTGGAAGGTGCGGAATTTCCCGTTCAGGTTCTTACGGATCATAAAAATCTGATATATCTTGATGCTGCCAAGCGCCTGAATGCCCGTCAGGCTAGGTGGGCACTGTTTTTCTCGCGGTTTAATTTCTCCGTTACTTACATCCCTGGTACTAAGAATGTTAAGGCGGATGCCTTGTCTCGCAGTTTTTCTCCCATAGTCGGTGCTGAGAAAGAGGAAAACATTTTACAAGAAGGTGTTGTGATAGCTGCTTTAGACTCCGTTTTGGAAGATGAGATTCTTAAAGCTCAGGAGAATGCCCCATCTAACACTCCTCATGGGAGGTTGTTTGTGCCTGGGACCTTTAGGAGAGATTTGTTTGTTGAGTGTCACGAATCTCGGTTGGCAGGTCATCCCGGAATCTCTGAGACCAAGAGACTGGTGGGTCGCAGTTTTTGGTGGCCTGGATGGCAGAAGGAAGTCATTAAGTGGGTGCGCCAATGTACTATATGTGCTAGATCTAAGTCCTCACATACTCCTGCTGCGGGGTTGCTTTGTCCTTTGGAGGTCCCCAGTGCTCCTTGGACACATTTGGCTATGGACTTTATAACTGACCTTCCCCCCTCTGAGGGTTTTACTGTCATCTGGGTGGTCGTGGACCGTTTTAGCAAGATGTGTCACTTGGTTCCCTTCGTCAAACTGCCCTGCGCTAAAACTCTCGCTAAGGCCTTTGTCAAGGAAATTGTCAGACTTCATGGCGTTCCTACTGACATTGTTTCTGATAGGGGTCCTCAGTTCGTGGCTCGTTTTTGGCGTGCCTTTTGTGACAGGTTGGGAATTCATTTGTCGTTTTCGTCCGGATATCATCCTGAATCTAATGGCCAGACAGAAAGGAAAAACCAGGATGTTGAGCAGTTCTTGCGTTGTTTTGTGGCAGACAATCAAGAGGGGTGGTCTGAGTTTCTGCCACTTGCCGAATTTGCTCTGAACAATCATACATCTTCTTCTGCTGGTTGTTCGCCTTTTTTTTGTTGTTCTGGGAGACATCCGTCGTTTGGGTCGTTCTCCAAGTTGGGATCTGCCGTGCCTGAGGAGGAGAATTTTTCCGGTGATTTGGAAAGAGTTTGGACGGATGTGCGTGGTAATCTTCAGGAGGCCAACAGAAAATCTAAAGACTACTTTGATAGGAAACGACAGGAGGTTTTGTTCGCTGTTGGTGACATGGTTTGGTTGTCCTCTAGGAATCTGCGGTTGAGGATTCCTTCTAAGAAATTGGGTCCCAAGTTTGTAGGGCCCTTTAAGGTGCTTCAGGTTGTCAACCAATCTGCTGTTAGGTTGGAGGTTCCTACCTCCTGGAGAATTAATCCGGTCTTTCATGTCTCTCTGTTAAAAAAAGCTGTTGTGTCGGATGGTGACGCCTCTGCCTCTGTTCCTCCGGTGGTGGAGGACGGGGAATATGAAATTTCTCGCATCCTTGACTCTAGACGGTATAGAGGTAGTTTGCAGTATATTGTGGCCTGGAAAGGTTTCGGACCCGAGGATAACTCTTGGGTGAGGTCAGATGATGTTTCCGCGTCCAGACTTATCAGAGCGTTTCACAGGAGATTTCCTGATAAGCCTGGTCCTAGGGGATCCGGAGGATCCTCTTAGAAGGGGGGGTACTGTTAGAACCTTGCTGTTAGGTTTTTTTTCCTTTGCTGGTCACATGACCTTGTTGGCCTATTTAATCCTGCTCCGCCCTTCTGGCTTTGCTGGACTTCATTGTATATCTACTTTCTAGCTAGCCTGTGCTCTGTATCTATCTCTGTTAGTTTGCTTGGTCTACGGACCTCTTTGTTCTATCTATTTTGTTTGTTCGTCTGTCTGCTACTATTTCTGTTAGGAGGTGTCCCATATTCCTCCCAGTCCTTAGTACTTGTAGGGATTCCCTCCCCACATCTATAGGTCTTCGTACAGACTAGATTAGGACTTTAGCAGGTCTGATCGCAGGATCAGGTTCCCTGTTACATCGTAGGGATTCAACTGAGTCTCATAGTAGGGACAGATCTCCTCTCTTTCCTTAGCTTTGGTAGCAGAACATAACACTTGCCTTATAAATGGGGTTGGGACCATCAGTTGTGTTGTGCAGAAGTCTGGTGGATACACAGCTGATAGTCCTACTGAAAAGACTGTTAGAACTTGTATTATGGCAAGAAAAAAGCAGCTAAGTAAAGAAAAACGAGTGGCCATCATTACTTTAAGAAATGAAGGTCAGTCAGTCCGAAAAATTGGGAAAACTTTGATAGTGTCCCCAAGTGCAGTTGCAAAAACCATCAAGCACTACAAAGAAACTGGCTCACTTGAGGACCGCCCCAGGAAAGGAAGACCAAGAGTCACCTCTGCTTCTGAGGATAAGTTTATCCGAGTCACCAGCCTCAGAAATCGCAGGTTAACAGCAGCTCAGATTAGAGACCAGGTCAATGCCACACAGAGTTCTAGCAGCAGACACATCTATAAAACAACTGTTAAGAGGAGACTTTGTGCAGCAGGCCTTCAGGGTAAAATAGCTGCTAGGAAACCACTGCTAAGGACAGGCAACAAGCAGAAGAGAGTTGTTTGGGCAAAAGAACACAAGGAATAGAAATTACACCAGTGGAAATCTGTGCTTTGGTCTGAAGAGTCCAAATTTGAGATCTTTGGTTCCAACCACCGTGTCTTTGTGCGACGCAGAAAAGGTGAACGGATAGACTCTACATGCCTGGTTCCCACCATGAAGAATGGAGGAGGAGGTGTGATGGTGTGGGGGTGCTTTGCTGGTGACACTGTTGGGAATTCATTCAAAATTGGAGGCATACTGAACCAGCATGGCTACCACAGCATCTTGCAGCTGCATGCTATTCCATCCGGTTTGCGTTTATTTGGACCATCATTTATTTTTCAACAGGACAATGACCCCAAACACACCTCCAGCCTGTGTAAGGGCTATTTGACCAAGAGGGAGAGTGATGGGGGGCTACGCCAGATGACCTGGCCTGCACAGTCACCCGACCTGAACCCAATCGAGATGGTTTGGGGTGAGCTGGACCGCAGAGTGAAGGCAAAAGGGCCAACAAGTGCTAAGCATCTCTGGGAACTCCTTCAAGATTGTTGGAAAACCATTTCCGGTGACTACCTCTTGAAGCTCATCAAGAGTACAGTATATTGGTTGTGGAATACCTATAATAACTATGAAGAATCAAATCTCTCCCTGATGCAGCGGCAGCTCTCCCTACTCTGCCTGTTTCCGGGGTAAACTATGACGAGCATGGCAGCGCCCAGTCTTTCATACACCTGATGATGCTGTGCGGCCAATCAATCACTGTAATGCCCACAACCAACATGGCTACGGCATTACAGTGCATTGCAGGCAATCCCTGCATGTTAATTGGCTCTCTAAAGAGCGCCAAACATACAGGGAGGGGACACGAGTTCCCGCCCGAGCAACCACGAAATACTCGCCGAGCTCGTTGAGCACAGTGATGCTCGGTCGAGTACTTATCAGTGGCGAGCACGTTCGCTCATCACTATTTACAGCTAATGATGGCTGCATTGAGAAGGGGAACAGGTGCTAACAGCAGTATCAATAGGGAACAGATTTTTTTTGTTTGCAGCAAGAGTAAAAGGCAATAATCCCTGTCTAGATGGGTGTAATACGCTGTCTATAGTGTGATAGCTCACCTGAACACAAGTTTCAGATAAGAGTTAATATTGTTGAATATAGAATCAATTTGAATTGGCCTTCCCATTAATTAAGAGTGGGTCTCCTATACTTGTTACTGCGTATGCAGTAAGTTCAAGGGCTGCTAAAAATTAGGTCACTTTACAATATCAATTTGAAGAGACGTAGTGGAGGGCATCAGTAAAAATTATTTTCCATTATTAAGTAGTGGGTCTTCTATACTGTTATTGTATATGCAGTAAGTGCAATAGCTTCCAAAAATTAGGACGCAGTTCAATACCAACTTGATGAGACATAGCTTAGGGCCTCAGATACCCTTAAAAAATGATGTGGGTGTTGCATGATGGTCACCCTTGTGATATGGTGGTGGAGGATGAGGAGAAGGATAAGGAGAAGGACAACATAAAATAGATGAAATCCTGAAGCAAGTGAAAGGGTGCATGTGAATAGATCCTCCAAAAAAAACACTGGATTTGAGTTTATGCTCAGCTGCTATCATCCAGTGGTGTTGAGAAGTCTGGCCCAATCCAGCCCTTGTTCATTTTGATAAGAGTCAGCCTGTCACCATTTTCAGTTGACAGTCGGATGCGCCTATCAGTTATAATACCCCTGGCAGCACTAAAATCCTGCTCTGTCAAAATGCTAGTGGCAGAGAAGGCCAGGACATTCAAGGCGTAGGGAGCCAGTTCATGCCATTTGTCCAGCTTAGATACCCAATAAATATAAGGCACAGAGGAATCACGGAGGATGTTGGTATGTTTGACAAAGTACTCCTTCAGCATCTTCCTAAACTTTTCCCTCTTTGCCAGAGTACCCCACGCATTAGGGCCTGGGAACTGAGAGGGTCTGAGAAAACTGTCACACACCTTTGACAGTGTTCCCCTGCCTCTGAAGCATCGTATTTGTGTCTCCTTCGCCTGTACTCCTTGGTTGTCCAAGGAACTGTGACTCTGGTCCACGTTTTCAGATGGGAATTTTTTTAATAATTCCGCAACAAGGGCCTTCTGGTACTGCAACATTTTACTATACCTCTCCACCATCGAAAAGAGATCTAGGAAGTTCTCCCTGCAGCATGGGTCTAGAAGAGTGACCAACCAGTAATTACTGTTGGCCAAAATGCATACAACGCGAGGGTCACGGGAAAGGCAGAGGAACATAAAGTAAGCCATGTGTGCCAGATTGCCACCGGCCAAGTCTTCACTGTCCTGAACAAGAGGACAACTGACCATGCTATTCTCCTCATCCTCCTCCTCATTCTCCCTTTCCTCAGGCCATCCATGCTGAATAGATCATATGAATATGGTATGGGTAGTACCATCTGTAGCACAGGAAATCAGCTCTTGCTCCTCGTCATCCTCTTCCTCCTCCTCATTAGCACCCAATCCACGTTGGGATGAGATGAGGCTGTTCTGTGTGGCATTCCCTGTATGGTTCCTGGCTCCATCTCATCGTGCTCTTCCTGCAATGCCTCCTCTTTAATTGTGAGCAGCGAGCATTTGAGAAGACAGAGAAACCCACTCCTCAGTTCTTATGTGCAGAGGCTGACCTGAATGCCAATGGGCGTGTTAAAGCTGGTACTCAACAACTGCCCTCTGCTGCTCACAAATTCTTCCCAACATCTGCAAGGTTGAGTTCCAATGTGTGGTGACATCGCACACCAGTCGGTGTGCTGGAAACTGCAAACTCTGCTGAAGCACGGCGAGGGCAGAGGGAGCTGTAGGTGACTTTCGAAAATGGGCTCACACAAGGCGTACTTTGACAAGCAGCTCAGGCAGATCCAGGTAGGTTTTTGAGAAACTGCTGAAGTTGAGCAATTGGGTAACTGCAGAAACTGCGTTGGTGACGGCACCGCTAATGTTCTGGGACACGTGCTTGTGCAAGGCAGCGACAGGACACCGGAGAAATAGTAGCGGCTGGGGACCGAGCACAGAGGGACAGCCGGCGCCATGAGATTTTGGAAAGGTTACGTCTCCATGAGCCTAAAAGGCAACATTTTCAGTGCAAGCTGTCAAGAAATGTGGCTTTTTAGTATTGTGGCCTGTGAGTTGGTGGCTGCGTATTTGCGCTTGGGTTCCAAAGGTGGGGTAGGGACAACTGAAAGCTGCGCTGGGACAAGGATGTGGACGTGGTTGCCGATGGTGATGGTGTCAAGAGTGCAATGAATGGGGCAGGGTGGGAGGTATCTTTGCCTGCGTCATGGACAGGAGATTGGCATGCACACAGAATAGGGGAAAAGGCAGTGTTAAAAAAGAGCCAGACTCGGGAAGACCTAACATTTGGACTATCAACTTCCCTCGTATTGGTGTTTAGGGGAACAGTTGCTCACCTTGTGTCTGTGGCCACCACACTGCTTCTTGCCTGTTGTGGTGCTACACCTCCACTTTGCCAGGTTGGGTCAGTGACTTCAGGGTCCAAAACCTCATCTCCCAAGTACGGACCCTGGGCCTCCTCTTGACTTGCTGATAAGTGTGTCTCATCATCATCATCCACCTCTTGCGACAGTAATTGCACTTTCCCACCGTCACCTTTGTGTGACCGTGGATGCTCAAATATTTGGTACATGCGGTCTTCTTTTTCCCCGCTGGAAGAGAACCAAGCGCTTGGCCAGAATCTATAAATATAAATGTGAACAGCTCTTTGGAGTGTCCAAGTGTGGGATCACTTGTCTCTGGGTACTTGGCATGGTGGTTGGAAGGAGGATCAGGGTGAGGAATTCAGATGCATGGCTACTGAGACTGGACTGTGTGGAAGGCAGGGTGGTAGTGGTGGCAAACCGACTGGAAGCATTATCTGCTATTCAACCTACAACCTTTTCACACTGGTCTGGCTTCAAAAGTGGTGTTCCGTGGCTTCCTAGAAAGTGGGACAGGAAGCTAGTTTGTCATAATTTGGGCCATTGTTGTGCTCCCTCAGCAGGCACAGTTTGATCTTGCCCAAAGCCTCGGCCTTTGTGTGCACCATCAGCATCACGTCCACTTCCCTGTCCCTTAGCACACGCCTTGCACATTTTAAATGGAGTTTAATATTTTCAGCTTGCAAAAAATGTTACGATTATTACAACAGTAATATTTGATCTTTGATATCTGATGACCAATTTTTTTTAGGCAGTTCCAGTATAGCGATGCTATTGGTCAGCAGCTAAGTGTGGATATGTTTTGAACGCACAACTGCCACACTTTAAAAGGAGTATAATATTTGTCAGCTTCCAAATAAGATTAGATTAAAATTGCAGAAATATTTGACCACCTACAGTGATGGACAAGTTTCTCTGAATGCACAATACAGCAATGCTATTCAAATCAACCAAATATGGCTGTATGCTGCTAACAAGCAGATGAAGAAGTAAAAATGCTGTATTGTATTGCTTTCAACAAAATTAGCAGGATAAAGAGCAAAAAGAATATTATTAGCCCCCTGTTTACTACAGCAGGTATATATCAAGATATATGCATATCTTTTTATATAATATTGGAGACATAAATTACATTCATCAGCCAAGAAGCTGCATGTGGAAAGCATTTAGCCCACTCAACCTTTCAGAGGATTTAGGAAAGGATGCCTACAGTCATTGGTTTTTCAGATTTTTTCCAGATTTTGTGGCTGGAACACAAATATACTTTTTGTGCATGGTATGAAGGAAATATTTGACAATATAAGCAATAGAAAGATTAATATATATACAGTCATATGAAAAAGTTTGGGCACCCCTATTAATCTTAAGCTTAATGTTTTAAAAAAATTGGTGTTTTTGCAGCAGCTATTTCAGTTTGATATATGTAATAACTGTTGGACACAGTAATGTTTCTGCCTTGAAATGAGGTTTATTGTACCAACAGAAAATGTGCAATCTGCATTCAAACAAAATTTGACAGGTGCATAAGTATGGGCACCTCACCAGAAAAGTGACATTAATATTTAGTAGATCCTCCTTTTGCAAAAATAACAGCCTCTAGTCGCTTCCTGTAGCTTTTAATGAGTTCCTGGATCCTGGATGAAGGTATTTTTGACCATTCCTCTTTACGAAACAATTCCAGTCCTGTTAAGTTTGATGGTCGCCGAGCATGGACAGCCCTCTTCAAATGATCCCACAGATGTTCAATGATATTCAGGTCTGGGGACTGGGATGGCCATTCCAGAACATTGTAATTGTTCCTCTGCATGAATGCCTGAGTAGATTTGGAGCGGTGTTTTGGATCATTGTCTTGCTGAAAGATCCATCCCCTGTGTAAATTCAACTTTATCACTGATTCTTGAACATTATAGCCAAGAATCTGCTGATACTGAGTGGAATCCATTCGTCCCTCAACTTTAACAAGATTCCCAGTGCCGGCATTGGCCACACAGCCCCAAAGCATGATGGAACCTCCACCAAATTTTACTGTGGGTAGCAAGTGTTTTTCTTGGAATGCTGTGTTTTTTTGCCGCCATGCATAACGCCTTTTTGTATGACCAAACAACTCAATCTTGGTTTCATCAGTCCACAGGACCTTCTTCCAAAATGAAATTGGCTTCTCCAAATGTGCTTTTGCATACCTCAGCCGACTCTGTTTGTGGCGTGCTTGCAGAAACGGCTTCTTTCGCATCACTCTCCCATACAGCTTCTCCTTGTGCAAAGTGCGTTGTATAGTTGACCGATGCACAGTGACACCATCTGCAGCAAATTGATGCTGCAGCTCTCTGGAGGTGGTCTGAGGATTGTCCTTGACTGATCTCACCATTCTTCTTCTCTGCCTTTCTGATGTTTTTCTTGGCCTGCCACTTCTGGCCTTAACAAGAACTGTCCCTGTGTTCTTCCATTTCCTTACTATGTTCCTCACAGTGGAAACTGACAGGTTAAATCGCTGAGACAGCTTTTTGTATCCTTCCCCTGAACAACTATGTTTAATAATCTTTGTTTACAGATCATTTGACAGTTGTTTTGAGGAGCCCATGATGCCACTCTTCAGAGGAGATTCAAACAGGAGAACAACTTGCAAGAGGCCACTTTAAGTAGCTTTTCTCATGATTGCATACACCTGGCTATGAAGTTCAAAGCTCAATGAGGTTACAAAATCAAAAAAAGCGCTTTAGTAAGTCAGTAAAAAGTAGGTAGGAGTATTTAAAACAAAAAAATGATAAGGTTGCCCATACTTATGCACCTGTCAAATTTTGTTTGAATGCAGATTGCACATTTTCTGTTAGTACAATAAACCTCATTTCAAGGCAGAAACATTACTGTGTCCATCAGTTATTACATATATCAAACTGAAATAGCTGTTGCAAAAACACCAATTTTTATAAAACATTAAGCTTAAGATTAATAGGGGTGCCCAAACTTTTTCATATGACTGTATATATATATATATATATATATATATATATATATATATATATATATATATACAGTGCTCTAAAAAAATAAAGGGAACACTTAAACAACAGAATATAACTCCAAATAAAAAATAAATCAAACTTCTGTGAAATCAAACTGTCCACTTAGGAAGCAACACTGACTGAAAATCAATTTCACATGCTGTTGTACAAATGGAATAGACAATAGATGGAAATTATTGGCAATTATGCAGACACCCTCAATAAAGGAATGGTTCTGCAGGTGGGGACCACAGACCACATCTCAGTACCAGTGCTTTCTGGCTGATGTTTTGGTCACTTTTGAATGTTAGTTGTACTTTCACACTCGTGGTAGCATGAGACGGACTCTACAACCCACAGAAGTTGCTAAGGTAGTGCAGCTCATCCAAGATGGCACATCAATGCGAGCTGTGGCAAGAAGGTTTGCTGTGTCTGTCAGCGTAGTGTCCAGAGGCTGGAGGCGCTACCAGGAGACAGGCGGGTACACCAGGAGACGTGGAGGGGGCGGTAGGAGGTCAACAACCCAGCAGCAGGAAAAATATCTCCGCCTTTGTGCAAGGAGGAACAGGAGGAGCACTGCCGGAGCCCTGCAAAATGACCTCCAGCAGGCCACAAATGTGCATGTGTCTGCACAAACGGTTAGAAACGGACTCCATGAGGGTGGTATGAGGGCCCGACGTCCACAGATTGGGGTTGTGCTCACAGCCCAACACCGTGCAGGATGATTGCCATTTGCCACAGAACACCAGGATTGGCAAAGTCGCCACTGGCGCCCTGTGCTCTTCACAGATGAAAGCAGGTTCACACTGCGTACATGTGAAAGACGTGACAGAGTCTGGAAATGCCATGGACGGTGATCTGCTGCCTGCAACATCCTTCAGCATGACTGGTTTGGCAGTGGGTCAGTAATGGTGTGGGGTGGGTCAGTAATGGTGTGGGGTGGCATTTATTTGGAGGGCCGCACAGCACTCCATGTGCTCGCCAGAGGAAGCCTGACTGCCATTAGGTACCCAGATGAGATCCTCAGACACCTTGTGAGACCATATGCTGGTGCGGTTGGCCCTGGGTTCTTCCTAATGCAGGACAATGCCAGACCTCATGTGGCTGGAGTGTGTCAGCAGTTCCTGCAAGATGAAGGCATTGAAGCTATGGACTGGCCCGCCCGATCCCCAGACCTGAATCCAATTGCACACATCTGGGACATCATGTCTCGCTCCATTCACCAACATCACATTGTACCACAGACTGTCCAGCAGTTGGCGGATGCTTTTGTCCAGGTCTGGGAGGAGATCCCACAGGAGACCATCCACAACCTCATCAGGAGCATGCCCAGGCATTGTAGGGAGGTCATACAGGCTCATGGAGGCCACACACAATACTGAGCCGCATTTTGACTTGTTTTAAGGACATTACATCAAAGTTGGTTCAGCCTGTAGTGTGTTTTTCCACTTTAATTTTGGGGGTGACTCCACATCCAGGCCACCATTGGTTAATAAATTAGATTTCCATTGATGATTTTTGTGTGATTTTGTTGTCAGCACATTCAACTTTGTACCCAACAAAGGATTCAATGAGATATATGAGAATATTTCATTCATTCAGATCTAGGATGTGTTATTTGAGTGTTCCCTTTATTTTTTTGAGCAGTAGATAGATAGGTAGATAGATAGATAGATAGATAGATAGATAGATAGATAGATAGATAGATAGATAGATAGAGATATTTTTTTTTATCCACTACTTTGTTTGGTTTAAAAAAACTGCCACATAGAAACAGCATTCTACTTTTCCATGGGCCATCTCGCATTTTGTATCACATTTCCATAAGTAAGTGAAGCAGAGAAGTAGTTACAATAAATTGTCTATTTAGTGAAATAAGTTAAGTAAATCACAGAAATTGTGCAGTGACTTGCCGGGATCGCAAAAAGAGTTTTCCAATAGAAAGATACTAATGACCTTTATTTGGGATACAATCAATATTAATATCAGATTGGAGGGGTCTGACACCACCACCACCATTGATTAGCTATGACTAGAGCAGATCAGCCAAAATTTGAATTTGCCAAATCAATTTGGATTTTCCTTGGAAATTCAATCAACAGCAAAGTTATTCATTGTGAATTGAGTGGCCCACAGTATGCTTTAGAGTCTCTTCAGAATCCAAGGCATAATAAATATAAAATGTAAACAAGAAAAAAAATGACCTCATCACTCACTTGCCTTGCCTCTCATTGCTTGCTACCCGGTCCTCAGAGACACCTCTTCTTTACCCTGTCATGAGCCACATTTCCCAGTCTGTTCACTCTATGCCAGGACTTCTGCCTGTGACCAGATAGAGGAGATCACTGCACTTCGCACTTTATGCCGTTACAGATATGCTACGCGCCATGACTTCTAAGGCCTGGTCATGAACAGGCCAGAGCTACAACAGCAGAAAGAAGAGATTTTTTACAAGAGAAAAAAAGAGTCATCTTGGTTTAGAAAAGAATACATATTTTATTGAAACATTCGTTAAAAGATATAACCCAAAAAGGACCAAAGTGAAAAGTAAGGTAAACAATGAAATATCCGATCTAGCCAAACAGAGCCTGCCTAAGTACTGGATATATTGATCAAGTTGGCATAAATTTGCAAGTAGAAAAAATTAGAGCAATATACCATAAAGATGAAAAAACATGAAAAAACATGAAAAACACTGTATCCAAAATTCCTGACCAAGAGGGTAAAGATGATAAAGGATTTTTTGTAATAGACTTTAAAGTTTAATAAAGTGCATGATAATGTCAGGATTTAACAGGCTATTATTAGACTGACCATGTGATGGCGCACTTTGTCGTGCACTGCTAAAAAGCAGTCAGACCAAGCCTGTCAAATAAGGTGCAGTGTGCATATTTTCAGTAGTATAAGGTTTTGCAGATAACAAGACATTTTAAGCGAGATTCCCCAAAGACAGAGAGGGAAATAGCTTCATTTTACTTGATAGCTTGGTACCAGGGGAAATAATTGACATAAGAGAAATGGTATTCTTACCAAAAGTGTCAGGCTAAAGTAGGTACATCGGACAAGGACCAGAATGCATCCCCCGATGTGCGTTTTGCAGCATTGCTCAATCCCGCTGTCCAGTCCTCCACTTTTTTCTGCTGTGATAGCTCCGGCCTAGAGAGAACAGTCTTTGAGAAGCAGCTTGTGATGAGAAAAATAAGAGGTGGTTCTAAGGACCAGGCAGGGGGCAGCAAGCAGTGGAGGGTCTGGATAGCTGAGCAGAGAATATTTTTTTTTCCCTTTCATTTGTAACGATGTCCATGGTTCAGCAAAATGGCAGCTATAAATTGAGGGTGCCATATCACATTGGCAGAGCCCCTGAAGGGCCAGAGCAGCAAAACCCCTCCATAAGTTACCCCATTTTACAAGCTACATCTCTCAACTAATTCATCTAGGGGTGCAGTGAGAATGTTGACTCCACAAGTGCCTCACAGAATGTTATACCATTGGGTGGTGAAGAATGAATAATTAAATATTTACCACTAAAATGTTGTTTTAGCCCCAAGTTTTTATACTTTATAAGGCCTAATGAGAAAAATGGACCTGATAGTTAGTTAAGCAATTTCTCCTGAGTGTGTCAATACCTTACATGTAATCATTCAGGTACTGCGTTTCAGGCACAATGGAAAGCTCAGATGGGAAGTAGAGCCATATTGTAGTGCAGATTTTGCCGATATGGTTTGCAGGTACCATGGCCCACTGGAAAAGCCTATTGTGCCAGAACAGCAGAAACCCTCCAAAAGTGACTCAATTTTACAAACTACATGTCTCAATGAATTAATCTATGGGTGAATCGATTATATTGACACCATGGCTGTGTCACAGAATTTTATACCATTGAGCAGTGTAGAAAAAATAATTACGTTTTTACTACAAAAATGTTGTTTTAGCCCCAGATTTTACATTTTCATGCTGGGAAATGGGTAAAAATTGTATCAAAATTTGTCACACAATTTCTGTTGAATGTAGCAAAACTCCTTATGTGACTGTACAGTACTGCTTAGCCACACGGCAAGGCTTGGAAAGGAAGGAGCGCTATTTGACTCTTGGAGACCAAATTATCATAGGACAATTTGCATACTCTACATAAAGAGCCGCTAAGTACCACAAGAGCAGAATCCCTCCTCAAGTGACCCCATATTGTAAATTAGACCCCTCTGGGAATTTATCTACAGATGTAGTGACGATTTTGACTGAGTGGACGTTTTCCAGAAATAAGCAGCAGTGGATGTTGCGGAGTGAAAATTGCAAATCTACCCATATATTGTAGTGTCCGCCCATACATTGTGTCCAGCTCTGGAGACATGGACAGAATAAATTAAGAGGGCTAATATCGCTACAGAAATGTCAAAGATGTGGATGCTACATGTGGTTTAGGCAAACTGTTGGGAGGGGTCATTTTGATTTTGAAAGGTGAGGAGTCAAAGGGGTTTTACAAACCTGTTGTGCTACCAGTAATGAGGAAGCCCCCTATATTTCCATTGACGGATGATGGATCTGCGTGGGAACATGCTTTTTTGTGGTTTAAGTTGAAGCTGTTATTGGAAACATTTTACATAACATTTTAGATCACATTTATCCTGCACTCTACACTGAGCACTTACACTGAGGTTTCCATTTAAATCTCCAAATTGTCTCTTCAGAGACGAAGAGGACTAGAACTCTAGTGCCATCTACAGGAAGTAGCAATCCTAAAAGTCAATAGTGACCCTTTAAAGAACCTTATCACATGACTTAGGATAAAAGCCAAGACCAGAAACTCAATTTGCAGACACTGTGTTTCGGGGTACTGCCCCTTCGTCAGTGCAAGGTGTGAGTTCTGGTTTGGCTGGATGAGAGGCGTCAGATCGGTATCTAGGGGTAATATTTCTCCTTGCGGAGAGTGACCTGTTAAGCACATCAGGTGAGAAGACTTTTAACCCCTTTATGACATAGGGCATATTAATACATATCTGTGCCCTGGGCCTTATGGACCAAAAACGTATTAATACGCCCTATCTTTAATGGGGCACCGTGACCGAAGTCGCGGTGACAGCATTACAATTCCGGTGCCATCTTACCTTAAGGTAGATGGCGCTGGCATCTGGGGGGGTGTCACCGCCTCTCCCCATCCACGATCGCTGTGATTGGCTGTTCAATTCTGAATAGCCAATCAAAGCATTTCTCACTGTTTCCGGCAATCAGATTGCCGGAAACAGTGATGTGCAGCCTAGGCTGTTGCCTATTAACCCTAGCCCTCTCCCCAAACTGCTAGGATCAGTGCGATCGCCGATTGAATCGATTGCACCGATCACAGTGGGACCGCGTGGTAACAGGGCGGTCACGGGGCGGTGACCGGCTTGTGACCTACCTGTCACCTCCCCATGACCCCCTGTTATGTAATAGAAGCCCCAGCCAGCTCTGATTGGAGCGATCGATGATGACATCGATCGCTCCAATCAGAGTACCTGAACACAGGTGACAGGGCGGTCACAGGGCGGTGACCGGCTTGTGACCTGCCTGTCACCTCCCTGTGACCCCCAGTGATGCTGCCCAGGCCACAGCCATCTCTGATTGGTGCGATCGATGTCATCATCGATCTCACCAATCAGAGTACCTGACCGAGTGGTGACCGGCCTGTGACCTGCCTGGCACCCCCCTGTGACCGCCCTGCAGATCCTCACACTTGGTGAGGATTTCTACAGAGCGGTCACGTCTGATCTGCACTGTGCTGGGCCTTGCAGTGCCACAGAATCTTCTGTTACACTACAAGACCTTTCTCCTACCTGCTTCTGTGGCTGCTGCTGCTCCGGCATCCTGCTGAGGTCTCCAGGGTCCTGGATCTCCTGCTCCGGCGTCCTGCTGCGGTCTCCAGGGTCCTGCATCTCCTGCTTCAGTGTCCTGCTGCTGTCTCCAGGGTCCTGGATCTTCTGCTCCGGCATCCTGCTGCTGTCTCCAGGGTCCTGGGTCTCCTGCTCCGGCATCCTGCTGCTGTCTCCAGGGTCCTGGATCTCCTGCTCCAGAGTCCTGCTGCTGTCTCCAGGGTCCTGCATCTCCTGCTCCGGCATCCTGCTGCTGTCTCCAGGGTCCTGCATCTCCTGGTCTGGTGTACTGCTGCTGTCTCCAGGGTGCTACATCTCCTGCTCCGGCATCCTGCTGCTGTCTCTCGTCCTGCATCTCCTGCTCCGGCGTCCTGCTGCTGTCTCCAGGGTCCTGGATCTCCTGCTCTGGCGTCCTGCCGCTGTCTCCAGGGTCCTGGATCTCCTGCTCTGGCATCCTGCTGCTGTCTCCAGGTTGCTTGGTCTCCTGCTCCTTATCCTGCTGCTGCGGATCCTGCTCCAGAGCCTCTTCCAGAACCTGCTGCTGATCCTGCTGAAAGAAGAGCAGAGAAGACTTTGGTAAGTCCATCTCTGTTCTCCCCTCATCCACCCCTCCACCCCTCCCCCCTCCTCCTCTCCCTCCCACCTTTTACCCCCAGTCCTCCTCCTCCCCCCAGTTTTTTTTTTTTTTTCCGTGCGTCCTGCAGCGGCCGAGCAGTGTCTAAGTCACTGATCAACGTCCGTGCTCGCTGCTTTTCACGACTTTTTCTTGTCCCTGTCAATTCTCCACCCCACCTTTAAACCACATCCGCGCACACACCCAGCAGCTGCCGAGAGTTGATTGATGACATAGTTCACCGATCCGCACTCGTGCTCGCTGTTTGCAAAACCTACTGTAGTTCCTTTTTTTCTCTTTTTTTTTTCAGAAAAAAAAGTTCACACCAAGCACACTGACACAAACACACTCTAAATAAAGTACTGACACACACACACCACATACACGAGAAAAAAAAAATGTCCGGCTCATCCCGAACTCGCTATTCAGCGGAGGAGGCATACGCTATTGTTGCCTCTGACACTGAGACTGACAGCGAGGGTGAGGATCCCACATTTCTTTACTTTTCTGATGCCTCATTGTCCTCCTCTTCCTCCTCAGGTGCTGCTGGACCGCCCCACAGTCATTGCAGGAGAGAAGATGTTCCAGCGCCCCCCACTACTGACCCCATATGGACCTCGCCCCCCCGAAAATTTTGAGCCACTGATTCCTGATTTCATGGCGGAATCAGGAATCAAGTTTGACACCACCGGCCTCACAGAAATAGACTTTTTCAAAGTCTTTTTCTCTGAGGATTTTATAAACCTCATGATGGGCCAAACTAATTTGTATGCTCATCAATTTTTGGAACAAAACCCCTCTTCATCATTTTCTAACTGGTCTCCTGTAGATGCAGAAGAAATGATGAAGTTTTGGGGCCTGGTCCTTCATATGGGGATACTGAAAAAACCAGAGGATCGGTAATACTGGAGTGCTGACGTTTTGTATAACACTCCAGTGTTCCGAATGGTCATGACCCGAACACGTTTTGAGGCCATCCACAAGTTCTTGCATTACCAAGATAATCCAAGGTGTCCTGCACGCGATGACCCGAACTTTGATCGTCTTTTCAAATTTCGGCCGGTCATCGAGCACTTCAACAGCAAGTTTGGTGAAGTGTATGTGCCCCAAAGGGACATCTGCGTGGATGAGTCCTTCATTTCTTTTAAGAGGCGGCTTGGATTCCGGCAGTACCTGCCCAGTAAAAGGTCCAGGTATGGGATCAAGCTGTGTAAACTTTGTGAGAGCACCTCAGGGTACACTCACAAGTTTAGAGTTTATGAAGGGAAGGACTCCCAGATTGAACCACCTGAATGCCCCGCTGTTCTGGGAGTGAGTTGGAAAATTGTGTGGGACTTGGTGCACCCACTGCTGGATAAAGGTTATCACCTGTACGTGGATAACTTTTATACAAGTATCCCGCTCTTCAAGTCCCTCTCTGCGTGACATACCGCAGCTTGCGGTACTGTCCACAAAAATCAGAAAGGCCTCCCAAAGACGCTAATTGGGCAGCTGCTCAGAAGGGGTGAGAGCAGAGCCAAATGTAGCAACCACCTGTTGATGGTCAAGTACAAGGACAAGAGGGATGTCCTTCTCTTGACCACCATACATGGTGATGGCAGCACCCTCAGCACTGTAAGAGGTTCCACTACACAGGTCGCCAAACCAGACTGTGTAGTGGGGTACAACAAGTACATGGGGGGAGTTGATCAAGTCCTCCAGCCATACAGTGCTTTGAGAAAGGCCAAGGTATGGTATAAGAAGCTGACCGTGCACATTGTTCAGATGGCAATGCACAACGCTTTCCTTCTGTCAAAATGTGCAGGCCAGACTTCTGCGCCGTACCTTCACTTCCAGGAGACAGCTATCAAGGCCCTGATATTTGGTAGTGGTGGCGGAGCGGGCCCCACTACTTCTGGAACTGAAGGACCTCGAATTGTACCGGGCCAGCATTTCCCGGGGCAGATCCCTCACAGCGGAAAAAAAGGTAAGTCACAAAAGAAGTGCCGAGTGTGTTACCGAAGGGGAATACGCAAGGACACCATTTACAAATGTGACTCCTGCCCCCAACAAACCTGGCCTCTGCACGAAAGACTGCTTCAAAAGGTACCATACTTCCATGGACTATTGAATTAATTTCTGACATATGACAACCTGACGAACACTACACAGCTGACGTAGTGTTCGTCAGGTTGTCATACATCAGTTGTGTAGCGTTTGTCAGGTTGTCCTACACAACTGGCGTATAACACTACATTATAAAATTGACAAATCAGGTATCCGTTCCTAAAAGGGGGCACGTGTTGGGCATTTCCACTGTTTAGGCACATCAGGGGCTCTGAGAACGTGACATGATGCCCGCAGACCATTCCATCAAAGTCTACATTCCAAAGCGTCACTCCTTCCCTTCAGAACTCTGACATGCGCCCAAACAGTAGTTTTCTCCAAAACATGGGGTATCAGCGTACTCAGAAGAAATTGCACAACAACTTTTGGGGTCCAATTTCTCCTAGTAATGCATGGGGCATTATAAAGAAAGGTGGTGACATCCTGCATGGGGCATTATAAAGAGAGGGGATGACATCCTGCATGGGGCATTATAAAGAGAGGGGGTGACATCTTGCATGGGGCATTATAAAGAGAGTGGACGACATCCTGCATGGGGCATTATAAAGAGAGGGGGTGACATCCTGCATGGGGCATTATAAAGAGAGGGGGGTGACATACTATATGGGGCATTATAAAGAGAGGGGGTGACATCATGAATGGGGCATTATAAAGAGGGGGGGTGACATCCTGCATGGGGCCTTATAAAGAGGGGGGGGTACATCCTGCATGGGGCATTATAAAGAGGAGGGATGACAGCCTGCATGGGGCAATATAAGGGGGGGGACAGCCTGCATGGGGCATTATAAGGGGGGGCTGCCTGCATAGTGCATTATGTGGGGGGAACAGCGTGCATGGAGCATTATAAGGGGGGTGCAGCCTATATGTGGCATTATGTGGGGGGTAACAGCCTGCATGGAGCATTATATGGGGGCCAGTATCCTGTATGGAGCATTATAAGGGGACCAGTATCCTGTATGGAGCATTATATGGGGGCCAGTATCCTGTATGGAGCTTTATAAGGGGATCAGTATTCTGTATGGAGCATTACATGGGTGCCAGTATTCTGTATGGAGCCTTATATGGGGGCCAATATTCCGTATGGAGCCTTATATGAAGGCCAGTATTCCATATGGAGCCTTATATGGGGGCCAGTATTCCGTATGGGGCTTATATGGGGCCAGAATTCCCTATGGTGCCTTATATGGGGGCCAGTATTCCGTATGGGGCCTTATATGGGGGCCAGTATTCTGTATGGGGCCTTATATGGGGGCCAGTATTCCTTTATGGAGCCTTATATGGGGGCCAGTATTCTGTATAGGGCCTTATATGGGGGCCAGTATTCAGTATGGGGCCCAGTATTCCGTATGGGGCCATATATGGGGGCCAGTATTCCATTATGGAGCCTTATATTGGGGCCAGTATTCAGTATGGGGCCTTATATGGGGGCCAGTATTCCATATGGGGCCTTATATGGGTGCCAGTATTCTGTATGGAGCAATATATGGGGCCCATAATACTGTATGGAGGGCTATGTGGTGCCCATTATACTGTACGAGGTCTATGTGGGGTCATTATTCTGTATGGAGCAGTATATAATGGGGCCCATAAAACTGTATGGAGGACTTAGTGGTGCCCATAATACTGTATGGAGGACTATATTGTCCGGTCTGCACTGTGTGCTGCGAGGATCCGCCGGTTTCTGAGCTATTGTGAAATTTACAATAGATATCACTCATGTAATGTAAGAAGTGAAATCTTTGCATTTTACTATATATATAGATTTCTCTGCGGTATCTGTGCATCATGAATCGTGGTATGTATTAAAGGGGCCCACTGAGACTGTTTCGCCTGGGGCCCAGAAAAAGCTGGAGCCGGCCCTGCTCTACGTCATAAACCTTTGCAGGGGTCTAGTTTCCAAAATGGGGTCACTTGTGGGGGAGCTCCAATGTTTAGGCACACAGGGGCTCGCCAAACGCGACATGGTGTCCGCTAACAACTTTTTTATTTTTATGGATTAATTTGTGAAGCACCTGGGCGTTCCAAGTGCTCACTATGCATCTAGATAGGTGCCTTGGGGGGTCTAGTTTCCAAAATGGGGTCCCTTGTGGGGGAGCTCCAATGTTTAGGGGCTCTCCAAACGCAACATGGTGTCCGCTAACAATTTGAGCCGATTTTCCATTCAATTTGTTAGCTTACACCATGTCATGTTTGGAGAGCCCCTGTGTGCCTAAACATTGGACAAATTTCCATTTTTTTCACAAACAAACGCAAGTGATATCGAAGAAATTTTACTACAATCATGAAGTACAATATGTCACGAAAAAGCATTCTCAGAATCAGGGGGATCCATTGAAGCGTTCCAGAGTAAGTACCTCAAAAAGTGACAGTGGTCAGAATTGTAAAAATTGGCCTGGTCATTAACGTGCAAACCACCCTCGGGGGTAAAGGGGTTAAAGCTGCAATGCTCCTCTGGAAAATATGCAAATTGTCTCTTCAGAGAGGAAGAGGACTAGAACTCTAGTGCCACCTACAGCATTTAGATCTCCGAAAGACTTGATTCAGATGAAACCCCCAATGGATCCATTCATTATATTGAGACAGCAGATTCACTCTTGACTCCGTCTGGGAAATGTTCAGTAGTGTCATTCTTTTAAAACATGCACAAAACTGTGGCCGGCTGAGATTTTATGCATACTTAAAAAGACGGACACAGCTGAATTATAGGCCAGACGACATCCACAGTGTCTCCATCTGCCTCATTATAGGGAATCTTAAACTGTGGTTTCTGTCTGAATCACATATTTTAGAGGTTTAAACGAAAACTCTGGAGTAAGCTCTCAGTGTAGAGTACCGGATAAATGTGTGCCAAGCCTTACTTTGATTTTTGGGAGGCAGAATGAACAAATCAACAGCAGGTCAAGAATTTGGTATATTTATTTTTATGATGTTTCTCGTGCTGTATAAGTGATAAGGTGACTATTCTTTGGGTTGGTGAGATTACAGTGATATCTTTTCTATTTTTTTATGTTTGACTGCTAAAAAATTTTTCCATCGCCAAATTTTGAGAGCTATATTTTTTCTATATTTCTGCCCGCACAGTCATTTGAGGGCTTGTTTTTTGCGAGACGAGTTGACTTAATGGCACAATTTTCGGGCACCTAACTTTTTTGATCGCTTTCTATTCTGATTTTTTAATAGGTAGAATTGCTTTTTTTTGGGGGGGGGGGGTGGTTTATGCCGTTCCCCAAGTGGTAAAAGCAATAAAGCATCTCTATTCTTTGGGTCAGTACAATTGCAGTGATACCACATTTCTATTATTTTTTAAGGTTTTACACTTTTACACAATAAAACTATTTTATACAAAAAATAATTGCTTTTGCATCGTTATCTTTTGAGAGCTATAGCTTTTATAATTCCCCGCTGATGGAGCTGTCTGACAGTTTGCTTTCAGATGGACAAGATGACGTCTTCATCAATACCACTTTTATTTACACTCAACTTTTTGTGTTATACTAATTTTATTAAATTTACAAGTAAATACAGGAAAGAGAGAAGGGGAATGGAAAGAGGTAAGTTGTTGATAAATGAAGGGAATGAGGGATGATATATGAGAGGAAAGGAAAAGGAGGAAAGGGGAGAACTTACAAATGTAGCTTTTATATTGGTACCATGCCAAAATGTGTAGATCCCATTGGTCAAAAACCAGTTGAACAGGAAAATTGCATTGAGTTAACAGAAATAACAAGAAGCACAATAACATTCTTAAAATAGTTAATGGTATCCCAAAATCAAATAAAGTACTGTTTTTAACCACTATAAATTATGGAAAACTGTTGTTCCACAAGTCTCATTTTTTTTGGTGTATTACAATAGAGTTTTAGCTAAGGGATGAGAATATTCATAAGATTTTAGATTGTTGATCGTGTTTCATGCCACTTTTTGTTAGGATGGAAAAACATAGTTTTTGCCAGTTTTTATTTTTTTACAGTGATTACTGAAAGAGTTAATTAGTGTGACAGTTTCATACTTCAGGTCATTCTGGACCCAGCAATTACAAACATGTGTACAAACATTTGTTGTTTATTTTTGCCTTCTCATAAATATAACTATCTATTGGCATACAAATTTTAAATTTTTTAAATTTATTTTGTGACATTCTTGGAAAATAATTTTCAATTTTTTTTAAACTGCTCTATGGGACTTAAACTTTTATTACCCTGATTCTGGTATAGATACATTGCTCCAGCATTGCAATTTATTATATCTGTCAGTGGTACCTGTCAGTGGCACCTGTCATGGTCTAAATAGGCTACCGTAGCTGGCAGACCCAGACATGACGACCTTGGGTTGCCATGGAAAGATCTAGCCCTTGTGATGATGTAGCAAGGATGCTGATCTGAAGGGGGAGGAAGCCCCTTCCTTCTCTTAGCCTCCTAAATGCTGTAATTTCTATTGATCACACAATTTAAGGGGTTACATGACTCGGGGAGGTGTGTGTACCACTCCTGGCTATCACAGCCAGAGGTTGATAATCACTTACACCAAGCTCCGCAAGGTGACCTTTCGGGCACTGCTCCGGTACCCTCATAATCACCTGGACCTAAGTTTACATAATAGGTTGCGTCAATCCCTTACCGACAATGAAGTAAACTTATGTCAAAGGTCGCGAAGGGGTTAAAGATAGAAGAATAATGACATGAACTTTTTCCTCACCTGATCAAAGCCCTATTGAGAACTTGTGAATCCTTCTAAAACAGGATATTTATTAGACAGAAAACAGTTCACCTCTCTGAACAGTGTTTGGGAGGCTGTTGTTGGTGCTGCTCAAGACAATGATCATCAACAGATTAAGAATCTGACAAAATGCATGGATGGAAGGCTTATGGAAAAGAATGGTGGCAAAAATGGTCACTAATATTTTTTATGAAATGTATTTTTGTATTTTGTAAATATATTCATGACAGAAATATATTTTGGCATATGTTGAATTGTTTTGTTATAAGTCACAGCATAGCCAATTGCTTTCAGATGACCCAAAAGATAAAAGTCTAAGGGGGTCAGATCAGGAGACCTTGGTGGCCATTCAACTGGCCCACGATGACCAATCCACTTTCCAGGAAACAGTTCATGTAGGAATGCTGGGACTTGACACCCATAATGTGGTGGTGCACCATCTTGTTAGAAAAACTAAGGGAACGTGCCATCTTCAGTGCATAAAGAGGGCAACACATCATCATGTAGCAATTTCAGATATCCAGTGGCATTGAGGTTTCCATTGATGAAGAATGGCCCCACTATCTTTGTACCCCATATACAACACCATACCATCAAGATACGAGATGTGCAGCATCTGAAACAACGGATACTGGAAGCCTGTTCTAGCATTTCTTCTGTGGTGTTGCTATCAGTGTGTTAAGAGTGGGAGAAGAGGGTTGCATTGGCAATTCAACACAATGGGCAGCACTTTGAACACATTTTATAAGTGATCATAAACTTGTAAATAACTCATGAAAGAATAAAGTTATGTTAAAACCAAACACACCATTGTTTTTCTTTTGAAATTCTCAATAAGTTTGATGTGTCACATAACCCTCTTCCCATTGAAAAAAAAAAAAGTTGGATCCAAAATGGCCGACTTCAAAATGGCCGCCATGGTCACCACCCATCTGGAAAAGTTTTCCCCCTCCCATATACTAATGTGCCACAAACAGGAAGTTGATATCACCAACCATTTCCATTTAATTTAGGTCTTGTGGAGCTTACTGAAACAGCCTAAGGGAGCTTTTTAAACGCTTAGGAAACCTTTGCAGGTGCTTTTTGTTAATTATTCTAATTTACTGAAATAATAATTTTTGTTTTTTCATTGCCTGTAATCCATAATCATCAACATTAACAGAAATAAACACTTGAAATAGATCACTCTGTTTGTAATGACTCTATATAATATGAGTTTCACTTTTTGTATTGAAGAACTGAAATAAATTAACCTTTTGACGATATTCCAATTTAGTGAGATGCACCTGTATTCAGGTTTATTAACCTTTTGGATAGACTGACAGCACTGTAGTTGTTCAATAAAATAAATAAAATTAATAATCAAAAATAAAAGTTGCCTAATAATTGTGCACAGTGTAAAAAGCCATGATCTAATGCTCCTCCTATGCTTTACTTGATGTAACTATTGTACCATTTATGAAAATATTCACTACAGTAACTAATATCAAACACACCAATTTGGCAGAGAATCAAACAATATTCTTCTCTTCTCCAGTTGTTCTTACTTAAAGTGCTGTAATTTGAAGTGTTATTTATATATTTGCTAACCTAGTAATATCGTATACCTTTTCTTTTAAATCAAATAGATACATATAACTTCACCTAAGAATTCGTACTGTTTTAAGAAAGAACAAAAGATGTAAATCTTTATAAATAATTAATCTCTGAAGATCAATCTTATATAGCAGGGAGATGGCACATTAAAAAGAAAAGTAAAAATAAATGAGCATTGAATAAAATCCAATTATACCTATGATTTGAAAGTTTTATCTGTGTCATACAAAATTGTTGTTTTACAACAGCTATAAAGTCTTGTTTGATATATGTATGATGCTGTCCACTGTAAAGCCATCTCAGTTTGATTAATATCACTCTGTTCGGGAGTACCCTCTTGACACGCAGAGATACATATATAGTGCAAACCATAAATAAAACAACATCACATTATCATTTTCATTATAGTTTTGATAAAATATTGTCTTATTGAAAGGTACAGATAAAAGCCAAGATATTATGTATTCCATTAAAGCAGAGATAGCAAGATTATTTACTGCTACTAGGTCATATTATTGCAAATCTCTGAAAATATAGATCTTGAGAGACACCACGCTGTGAAGGAAATCACACATCTGTCTTGTAAGTGGCTGTACAAGTTTGGACTACCTGACTCTTCAGAATTATCAGCAGGGGGAGTTTTTAAAAAATCTAGCATTCTGATTGAGTTATTAAGTGTCTTTACATCTTGAAATGATATATTTCTTTGAATTTTATTTACATAGTAACTGCCAAAATTAAAGCAGCAGAGCTATTGCTGACAAGTTAATCCTTATAATCCAAGAAACACTATTATCCTTTCTGCTTTATTTAGTCAACATACTTATTTTAAAGGGAATCTGTCAGCAGGTTTTTGCTACCTCATCTAAGAGCATAAACAAAATAAAGAGAAACAAAGATAAAATGAAACAAGACAAAATAAGAAGGAGAAAATGAAAATGAAACAATCTCTCAAAAAAAAACAAAAAACTTTAGATACGAATACTACCATTTAAAACAAATGATTCTGGCAGCACAAACAAAGGTTAAAATTGGAGGGTGAGCCAAAGTAGGAACCACAAAATAATCAGTGCAGAACACAACATAATGGCTTAAAAGTAAAATAAAGTAAGCTTGTGCATACATGTGTGTGTATGTATGTACAGTTGGTCCTGAATGTATTCACCCCCCTTGGCTTTTTATTTTTTTTGCTACATTACAACCTGTGTTTAAATATTTTTGTAATCCGATTTGTGTGTGATGCTTTAGCACTAACTGGTCTATGTTGGTGAAGTAAAGTGAGAAAAATATAGGCATAAATTAAATTTATGGGATCAAATAATTAAAAATTGTCATGTGCAAATGTATTCACGCCTTTGCTATGAAGCCCCTAAAATTTTCTTGTGCAAGCAATTACCTTCATAAATCACATACTTAGTGAAAGACAGTCCACCTGTGTGCAGTCTAAGAGTCACATGGTCTGTCAGTATATACACACCTATTCTGAAAGGCAACACAGGCTATAACACCATTAAGCAAGAGGCACCGCTAACCAAACAGCACCATGAAGGCCAAGGAGATCTCTAAACAAATCAGGGACAAAGTTGTTGAGAAGTACAAGTCAGGGTTGGGTTATAAACAAATATCCCAATCTCTGATGATCCTCCAGACCACAATCAAATCCATTATCATCAAATGGAAAGAACATGGTACCACAACAAATCTGCCAAGAGAGGGATGCCTACCAAAACTCTCAGCCTGGGGAGGAGGGCATTAATCAGAGAGGCAGCAGAGAGACCAAAGGTAACTCTGAAGGAGTTCCCAAGCACAAACTGGAGTATCTGTCCATACGAAAACAATAAGCTATATACTTCACAGAGGTGGCCTTTATAGAAGAGTGGGCAGAAAATAGCCTATACATACATACAAAAATTGTAAAGCTCATTTTGAATTTGCCAAAAGACATGTGGTAGACTCCTCAAATTTATGGAGAAAGGTGCTGTGGTTAGATGAGTCCGAAATTGAACTTTTTGGCCACTAGGGCAAACACTATGTCTGGTGCCAAACCCACACAGCTCTTCACCCCAAGAACACCATCCCCACAGTGAAACAAGGTGGAGGCAGCATCATGCTGTGGGTATGTTTTTCAGCAGCAGGGACAGGGAAAATGGTCTTAGTTGAGGGGAAGATGGATAGTGCAAAATACAGTGATATTCTTGAGCAAAACTTGTTTAAGTCTGTCAGGGATTTGAGACTGGGTTGAGGTTCACCTTCCAACAAGATAATGACCCAAACCATATTGCTAAAGCAACACTTGAGTAGTTTAAGGGGAAATGTGTAAATGTTTTGGAGTGGCCTCGTCAAAGCCCAGACCTTAATAGAATTGAGAATCTGTGGTCAGACTTGAAGATTGCTGTTCATCACTCGAAGGAGCTGGAACAGTTTTGCCTTGAAGAATGGGCAAAAATCCCAGTGGCAAGATGTGGAAAGCTCAAAGAGACTTATCCTAAGTGACTTGTAGCTATAATTGCTTCAAAAATACCGCTCCATTATAATGGGAACATTGTGTTACTGAGGCCCTCCTCTATGTGTCTTCAAAGGGGTATTGGGATGCATCTAAAATGTAGGCAGCTGTTGCAGTCACTGCATATGCAATAAATGTATAGCAGAACCGCTTCTTTATAATGTGAACATTTTGTTACGTAGGACTAGAGATGAGCGTTGTTCTACTCGAACTGTTCGCCAATCTCAAATTCGAGCTGTTTTGGGCGGTGTTCGAGCCGGTCGGCGAACACGAACAATTTGAGAAAAATTCGGCTGTTCGAGGTTATGTTCGATAACTGTTCGTGCACCAAAATCATAACTGGATTTTTTCTCAGTAATGATGAAAATTAATGTTAATACGCAGTTTGAGTGTACAGCGGGGCGGGGGGAGGGGCAGGGGATGGATCTCTGCAGGAACAATGAAGATCTCCATTTTTTTTTCTCTTTCCCGCATTTGCAGTGGGGAGGTGCAATCTGTCAGCCTATCAGCAGCGCACACACGGAGCGAAGTGCTTTTTTTCAAACAAGCAAGGGCATGTGTGATTGGCAGTGTATGTCACATGTCCTTGCCCTATAAGACCAAGCCATTTTCCCCGTCGCCACCATTTTCTCACTGCTGCAGCTGCGTGTTAGACGGCACCGCTGTTGCTGTGTGCGCTATACCTTGTTAATTTCAAGCCAATTTTCGCACAAATATACAGATAGCTTGGGAGTAGGGAATAGTTGTGATTGCAGTCCTTTTAAGGACTAGGTTACAGCATTTCCTACGACTTTTATCAGGCAGGTCTGTGCTCTTAAATAGATAGATTGTGGGAGTAAAGACTAATTGTAATTGGAGTCCTTTTCAGGACTAGGTTACATCAGTTCCTATCAGTTGTTGCCAGGCAGGTCTGTGCCAGTGCTGTGCAAGTTTTTTTCACAGCATTTGGCTGAATCTAGCAAAGCTAATCCTTTTTGGCCTATTGCAGAGTGTGTTAGTCAGTGGAGTAGCCTATCTGTGTTGCAAGATATACCACCTGTGTATAGAATACCAATTTTTTTACTGCACCTAGTGAAGTAAAATCTTTTGGGCATAGCATCATTCTATTAGTCCATCTATACTGACCTCCATCAGGTTGCAAACTGAATATAATTTTTTTCTGCATCTAGCTCTGAAAAAATATTTGGGCTTCTAGCGGTGTGTGGGACTTGGTCTATTAGTCCATCTATACTGACCTCCATCAGGTTGCAAATTAAAAATAATTTTTTTCTGCATCTAGCTCTGAAAAAATATTTGGGCTTCTAGCAGTGTGTGGGACTTGGTCTATTAGTCCATCTATACTGACCTCCATCAGGTTGCAAATTAAAAATAATTTTTTTCTGCATCTAGCTCTGAAAAAATATTTGGGCTTCTAGCAGTGTGTGGGACTTGGTCTATTAGTCCATCTATACTGACCTCCATCAGGTTGCAAATTAAAAATAATTTTTTTCTTCATTTATCTCTGAAAAAATATTTGGGCTTCTAGCAGCGTGTGGGACTTGTTCTATTAGTCCATCTATACTGACCTCCATCAGGTTGCAAATTAAAAATAATTTTTTTCTGCATCTAGCTCTGAAAAAATATTTGGGCTTCTAGCAGTGTGTGGGACTTGGTCTATTAGTCCATCTATACTGACCTCCATCAGGTTGCAAATTAAAAATAATTTTTTTCTTCATTTAGCTCTGAAAAAATATTTGGGCTTCTAGCAGTGTGTGAGACTTGTTCTATTAGTCCTTCTATACTGACGTCCAGCAGGTTGCAAATTGAATATAATTTTTTTCTGCATATAGCTCTGAAAAAATATTTGGGCTTCTAGCGGTGTGTGGGACTTGGTCTATTAGTCCATCTATACTGACCTCCATCAGGTTGCAAATTAAAAATAATTTTTTTCTGCATCTAGCTCTGAAAAAATATTTGGGCTTCTAGTAGTGTGTGGGACTTGGTCTATTAGTCCATCTATACTGACCTCCATCAGGTTGCAAATTGAATTAAAAAATTTTCTGCATCTAGCTCTGAAAAAATATTTGGGCTTCTAGCGGTGTGTGGGACTTGGTCTATTAGTCCATCTATACTGACCTCCATCAGGTTGCAAATTAAAAATATTTTTTTTCTGCATCTAGCTCTGAAAAAATATTTGGGCTTCTAGCAGTGTGTGGGACTTGGTCTATTAGTCCATCTATACTGACCTCCATCAGGTTGCAAATTAAAAATAATTTTTTTCTGCATCTAGCTCTGAAAAAATATTTGGGCTTCTAGCAGTGTGTGGGACTTGGTCTATTAGTCCATCTATACTGACCTCCATCAGGTTGCAAATTAAAAATAATTTTTTTCTGCATCTAGCTCTGAAAAAATATTTGGGCTTCTAGCAGTGTGTGGGACTTGGTCTATTAGTCCATCTATACTGACCTCCATCAGGTTGCAAATTAAAAATAATTTTTTTCTGCATCTAGCTCTGAAAAAATATTTGGGCTTCTAGCAGTGTGTGGGACTTGGTCTATTAGTCCATCTATACTGACCTCCATCAGGTTGCAAATTGAATAAAAAAAATTTCTGCATCTAGCTCTGAAAAAATATTTGGGCTTCTAGCGGTGTGTGGGACTTGGTCTATTAGTCCATCTATACTGACCTCCATCAGGTTGCAAATTAAAAATAATTTTTTTCTGCATCTAGCTCTGAAAAAATATTTGGGCTTCTAGCAGTGTGTGGGACTTGGTCTATTAGTCCATCTATACTGACCTCCATCAGGTTGCAAATTGAATAAAAAAATTTTCTGCATCTAGCTCTGAAAAAATATTTGGGCTTCTAGCGGTGTGTGGGACTTGGTCTATTAGTCCATCTATACTGACCTCCATCAGGTTGCAAATTGAATAAAAAAATTTTCTGCATCTAGCTCTGAAAAAATATTTGGGCTTCTAGCGGTGTGTGGGACTTGGTCTATTAGTCCATCTATACTGACCTCCATCAGGTTGCAAATTAAAAATAATTTTTTTCTGCATCTAACCCAGCCAATAGTTTTGGCCTAATACCACAGTTTGGCCACTCAGCTCTGCTCGGTTACCATCCATTGTTTTTTTGTGCAAACAACTCCAGAGTTGTGAATTAGTTAACCACCAAAATGAGTGGAAAAAGGCCTGCTGTTGTTGGAAAGGGGAATAGGCGTGTTGGGAAGGGGAAAAAAGGTTGTGTCCGTGGGGTAGGTGCAGAAGAAAGACCATCTTCCAGCCAAACTAAAATGTCTACTTCTTTTAGCGGACAATGTGATAAGATCCCTTTCTTACGGCCACGCCAATCGCTACAAATTCCAGATGAGGCACAAAAACAGCAGGTGCTTCAACGGATATCAAGTGCTCCTTTAAGTGGGCTCTCCTCCACATCAACTTCAACATCACAAATACTCCAGTCCTCAAAGGTGTCACCCAAATCGCACTTGCTTCCTCACAGCTCCCAAATCTCCAGCTGCCCGTCTGAGTATGAGGTAGAACAGATGGTTGAGTCTGCAGAGCTGTTTACTCATACTATAGCCTGGGAATCAGAGGTCGACTCCAGCGCTTCTGTGAATCCAGACGAGGAAATGATCTGCACTGATGCCCAGAATCTTTATGAGTCGGATCCAGGACCAGACGCAGAAGGTTCTGACCATAATGTAGACCCTCATTCCCAAACTGTAACTCCTGTTGGTGGAGACAATGAGGAAGATGATGATAAGACTCAAATACCTGATTGGAGCGACAACTTTAGTTTTTTGTCAGGGCAGGAACAGGTTGGCTCTGAGGACGACGGGTGTGATAACGCACAGGGTGATGATGATGAGGTCGGAGATCCCACTTACTGTCAACCCACAGTCAGCCAAGAGATGAGGTCAGCAGAGGAGGTGGAGGAAGATGCTAGTGACGACGAGGTCAGGTTGCGCCTTCCTGGACAGAGACATAGTACTGGAAGCACGTCAACAACTGCATCCTCAAACACAACTCTGCCTCTCACCACAAGTCGTGGTGGCTCTTCAGGTCGCATGGGTGCTAAGCCTTGCATAGCCTGGGCATTTTTTCAGATCGATAAAGATGACCCAACTCGTGTTATCTGTAACATTTGTCAGCAAAAGCTAAGTAGAGGCCAAAAAATACATAGTTTGAGTACTTCATGCATGAACCGGCACATGGACATGAAGCATAAGTTGCAGTGGGAAGCTCAGTGTGCTACAATGCGGTCTAGCCGGCCGGGCCAACCACTGTCTGCCATATCTTGTGCATCCGCGGCCTCTTCATCCTCTGTGACTGGGGGGACAGCAGTCACACCTGTTTTGGGGCGCAGACCTGCCACCTCTTTACCCGCAACAGCCAGCGTGATTGGCAGGTCATCATTTTCTTTGGAGGTGGTAACACCAGCTGGTCTTGAGCGCTGTCCGACATCGATAGCACCACCTTTGGATCAAGGCAACCTAACATGTCCGCCTGCATCTTCCTCACAGACCGGCAGTTTGCCGGGGACACCCTTATCAACCCCGTCTAAGCACAATAGCCAGCCCTCGGTCCCTCAGATGTGGACAAGTAAAAGACCATTTCCTCCTAGCCATGAGAAAGCTAAGAGGTTGAATTTCACCATCTGCAAGCTCTTGGCTACAGAAATGATGCCTTTCCGCCTGGTGGACACAGAGGATTTTCGAGACCTTATGTCCGTCGCAGTGCCCCAGTACCAGATGCCCAGTCGGCACTACTTCTCAAAGAAAGGTGTGCCTGCGCTCCACCAGCATGTCGCACACAACATCACCGCTTCTTTGAGAAACTCTGTGTGTGACAGGGTGCATTTCACCACAGACACTTGGACGAGTAGGCATGGACAGGGGCGTTACATGTCGCTGACTGGGCACTGGGTAACTATGGTGACAGCAGGACAAGGGGCTGCTGTCCAAGTCTTGCCGTCCCCACGAGTTGTGCGTCAATCCTCTTTATGTCAAAGTTCCTCCACTGCTTCTGCCTCCTCAACCTCCTCTCGGTCTTCCACCTGCACCCAAAGCCTGTCTGGTCATGCCACAAGCTTTCTAACTGCGCAGAAGGGATCCTGCACACCTCCTTACTATGCTGGCAGTAGGGCTCAACGTCATCAGGCGGTTTTTACATTGAAATGTCTGGGAAATGTGAGTCACACAGCTGAGGAGTTGTGGTCAGCTCTGGAGAACCAATTTCATGAATGGTTGTCTCCACTGGACCTGAAACCAGGGAAGGCCGTGTGCGACAATGCTGCAAACCTGGGTGCGGCCCTTCGCCGGGGCAATGTCACACACGTGCCTTGTATGGCTCACGTGTTGAACCTGGTTGTCCAGCAATTTTTAGCCCACTATCCCAGACTAGATGGCATTCTGCAGAGGGCACGGTCGCTGTGTGCTCACTTCCGCCGTTCGCATCCCGCAGCTCAGCGACTTACATCTCTACAGAAGTCGTTGGGCCTGCCACTTCACCGGCTAAAATGCGATGTGCCTACCCGGTGGAATTCAACTCTGCACATGTTGCAGCGACTGTGGCAGCACCGACAAGCCCTGGTGCAATACGTTCTGACGTATAGCCTGGGCCAACGAGATCCAGAGGTGGGGCAAATCACGCTGGAGGAGTGGTCTCAGATCAGGGACCTATGCACCCTTCTGCACAGTTTTGAAATGGCGACGAAGATGTTTAGTGCTGACGATGCCATTATCAGCATGACTATTCCGGTGATTTACATGCTGGAGCACATGTTAAACAGAATTCGGAGTCAGGTGGTGGCACAAGAGGAGGTGGAGGAAGTAGAGGAGGAGTAGTTGTATGCGGAAGGGCTAACTTCTGCAAGGTCCAGACGGTCGGCAGCACCAAGGCGGCAGGCATGTGAGGGTGGGGGAGATGGTTTAACCAGGGCGCATGGTAGCAGCCAAACTAGTGAGGAAGGTGCAGGAGCCCAGGAAGAAGTGGAGGACGAACTGATGGAAGACTCATCAGATGAGGGAGACCTTGATCACATTTCTGTTGTGCGAGGTTGGGGGGAGAGGACAGAGGAAGGAAGCATGATTGTTACCTCGCCACCAACACAACAGGGACTTGGTGCTCCTGGATGCGCAACACACATGAGTGCCTTCTTGCTGCACTACCTGCAACATGACCCTCGAATTGTGAGAATTAGAAATAATCCTGACTACTGGGTTGCCACACTGTTAGATCCCCGGTACAAAAGTAAATTTGCAGAAATTATTCCTGCCATAGAAAGGGATGCACGCATGCAGGAGTATCAGCAGAGACTGTTGCAGAATCTTACATGTGCTTTTCCACAAAATACCAGTGGTGCACGTAGTGAATCTCACAGTTGCAACTTGCCAACCGTGGGACCGTCAAGTGTTCAGCACTCAAACCGTAACAGAACCACAGTATCTGCTGGTAACATCAGTTTTGCGGAATCATTTCACCACTTTTTTAGCCCATCCTTTGCAAGGCCACAGGAGACAAGAAGTCTGACACATAGTCAACGCCTAGAGACGATGGTACAGGAGTATCTCCAAGTAAACATTGAAGCCACGACTGTGTCACTGGACCCTTGCTCTTTTTGGGCTTCCAATCTGGATAAATGGCCGGAGCTAGCCACTTACGCCTTGGAGATCTTGTCATGCCCCGCAGCCAGCGTTCTGTCTGAACGTGTGTTCAGCGCTACTGATGGTGTGCTGACAGATAAGCGCACGCGGCTCTCCACTGATAATGTAGACAGACTCACGTTCATAAAGATGAACAAATCATGGATCCGAAACGACTTTTCTACCCCTGTGTCATCCTGGGGAGAGTAAAAGCTTGATGATTGGTTAAAATCACCCTACCAACCGTTTTAAGCTTTCAAATTACTAATCATGTTTATCTGTATCTTGACTGGAAAATAATTTGGGCTTTGTAGCAGTGTGCAGCACTGATCCTATTAGGCCATCTATAATAAGCTTCACCAGATTTAAAATTAAAAATAATTTTTAGCTGCATCTAGCCCGGAAAATAATTTTGGGGCCTCGAGATGCGCAAGACACATAAGTGCCTTCTTGCTGCACTACCTGCAGCATGACCCTCATATTGTCAGAATTCGAAGTAATCATGACTACTGGGTTGCCACACTCTTAGATCCCCCAAACTTTTCGATCAACCTTTTTATTTTAATAAAGACCAAAAAAATGGTCATTTTTGAAATTATAAGCATTAGCAGGTTGTTAGAAACTGAAATCAAACAGTTTTCAACTCAAAACTTTATTCTAGGTGATGTTACATTTTCACATAGGACCCCTTGTTCGAAAGGAGCTTCTGAACTCTCTCGTCCATTGAATTTGTCAGGTTTTGGATGGTTTCTGCTTCAATTGTTTTGCATGAGGACAGAATACCCTCCCAGAGCTGTTGCTTAGATGTGAACTGCCTCCCGCCATCATAGACACTCCTTTTAATGATGCTCCAAAGGTTCTGAATGGGGTAGAGGTCAGGGGAGCATGGGGGTCACACCATAAGTTTGTCCCCTTTTATGCCCATATCAGCCAGAGATGCAGATGTTTTATGTGCAGCATGAGATGGTGCATTATCATGCAGAAAAATGATCTTGCTGTGAAATGCACGGTTCTTCTTCTTGAACCATGGCAGGAAGTGCTGTTTGAGAAAATCCACATACATTATGGAGTTCATCTTTAGCGCCTTCAGGGATCCTAAAGGGGCCGACAATCTCTCTCCCCATGATTCCAGCCCAAAACATTACTCCACCTCCTCCTTGTTGGCGCTGTAGCCGTGTTTGCGTGGGGTGTCCATCAACCAGCCATCCTTCACTCCATTCATCTGGACCATCGAGCGCTGCACGGCACTCATCCGTGAACAAAACAGTTTTGAAATCAGTCTTCATGTAATGTTTGGCCCACTGGAGCCGTTTCTGCTTGTGTGAAGTGGATAGAGGAGGTCGACAGGATGGCGTATGCACAGCTGCAAACCTCTGAAGGACCCTGCATCTTGTTGTTCGGGGGACGTTGGAGGCACAAGCAGCTTCAAAAACTTGTCTGCTGCTATGACAAGGCTTTTTTGCCGCTGCTCTTTCAACCTGACGTAATTGCCTGTAGGAAAGAGTCCTCAATTTGCCCTTATCAGCACGCACACGTGTGTACTGTGAATCAGCTACATACTTCTTGATTGCCAAGACACTTCATCCTGATCATCGCACAATGTTATTTGTAGTCATGCCTTGACCTAAACACTCCACAATTTGTTGCTTCTCAGCAGCCGACACATCCTTTTTCTTTCCCATTTTGGCAGAAAATGTAGGCTGCTTAATAATGTGAGAGAGCCTTCTTAAGTAGTCTTGCCTTTATTGGACACACCTGCCAAACTAATTAGCACAGGTGTCTGCAATTGCTTACAGTGATATAAAGAGCCCTGACACACATCACCATCAATGAGTTTAACTGACAAACAAACAAATTCTTCCCTTATCACTCCTAAACACTTTTTGCATAATAATTTGGAACGCGGTGTACATGTGCTTTTCCACAAAACACCAGTGGTTCACGTAGTGAATCTTACAGTTCTAACTTGCCAACCGTGGTCTGTATGGAATTGTTCAATAAAGGGCCCAAAATTAAGATAACATAGATGGGAGAGGTCTCTATGAATAGGAATTCCTAAGTATTTGATACCCTGTGAGGGCCAGGCAAAGGGAAAGTTGGACTGGATGGAATCCTATATGGATTTAGGGAGGGAGACATCGAGGGCCTCAGACTTCGCTGCATTGATTTTAAAATTTTACCATGTAACAAAGTGATCTATTTCAGCCATAACAGCAGGGATGGATATATGTGATTGAGTGATATATACTAGGACATCATCAGCAAATAGAGAGCACTTGTACTCGGTGCCTCCCACCTCAATCCACCTAATATTGGGGTTATGGCGAATTGATGAGAGCAGGTGCTCCGTCACTAGGATGTATAAGAGAGGGGACAGAGGACATCCCTGCCTTGTCCCATTGGTGATTGTGAAAGGTGATGAAAATGTTCTGACGCACCCCCTGGGCCTTGGGACACCCGGAGCCGGACCCTTTTTGGTGGATGCTGGTGGTTGTAGTCTTCGTGGCGGCGATCCGGTTCCGTGGCTCAAGGCGGTCAAACCAGTGGCGGAACTATTTATGTGGTTTTGATGTTTAAATGTCCGACTACGCCACCCGTGGATTGCGGTCAGAGTGAACCGCCGCTACAGGGCAGACCGCTAAGGCTGGTGTTGTGGGTGCAGCAGAGCGTAGCATAACTCCCCACGGGAGGAGTATAGCCTCAGGGCAGTGTATGCGGAGGATGGGGGTGATGGTGCAGGGCAGCAGCAGTAACGACACGGAGTCAGTGATGCAGTTTAGGGCCTTTACTCACAGTTCTTATTATCCAGACCACGTCTGCAGGTAACGGCTGCCCACGTCGTACTGTGCTCACCAGGTGAGGGGCTCAGACAACTCCCAGATAACTTTGGAGCGCTTCACAGGACCCCCTTTGTGTGTCCTTTGTCTGGCCTTTCTTACCAACACTTCTGTCCGGCTGCCTCGGGCCTCCTCTTGGTAAACTTGGCGCCAGTTTCCCTGACCCTATGTGGTGCCTTCCTAGCGGGTGGAGCAAGGGGCTGCGCCACATAAAATGTCAGAGCCTCCGGTTTCTAGCTGAGGGTCGTTTCCTGCCTCCACTAGTTCGGGGACTGGTCTCCCCCTTTGGCCTAACCCCTCCACGCAGGTGGATTCGGGCGTTCGGTGGCGACTCGCCCGTCCGCACCCCTGGGATCCCTTCATTCCTCGTTCCTGGAGCCTTCTCCGCTCCTCTTCCTTCCTTCTCCCTCTTGCAGGCCTGTGCCTCTGTTACTAGGCCCGCCTCCGGAGCAGAGCTCATGCAGAGCCCCTGCTCCCTGCCACTTCTGCTCAGACTTCTCTGCACTGAACTAAGATGGTGCCCACCTTTTATACTCCCTTCTCAATGCACCCAGGAACTGCTTCCTCCCTGCTCCTGCACTGCAGGGTTCCCCTTCCTCAGTGTTCCCTCCCCCCACTCCAGCCAGGGACAGGGACTGTCGTGCCCATCTCAGGGGCATATTGGTCACCCTGCCCCACGGCAATGTGGTGTAATGCATGCAGGTGTCGGGTCCTGATCCACACTCCATCCTTATCTGAGAGTGAGATATCACACCTCTGGGTGAGGTGCAATACGTCTGTAGCAACCAAGCCCTCGGTGCTACAGTTCCATTTATCTTCAGCCTAGGTGACGTATTGTGATACAGGGCCGTGATTTTGGCTATAAAAGGGTCCCCTAGACCCCTACCCCAAGCTTTTTAAGAGAATCATATATGGCGTGCCAGGAGACTCTATGGAATGCTTTCTCAGCATCCAACGAGAGTATCTACTTACAAATTTTTAACTGCATCTAGCCCAGGAAATACTTTGTGCCTAGTAGCAGTGTCTGCTAGTCAGCGGATTATCCCGGCTGTTAAGCAAGCTACACCACCTGTAGTTTGGACACTTAATTTTTTCAAAGGAAATGCTTCGGGACCACGGGATACTTAGTGAAGAGCATCAGGAGGCACCCCAAGGCATAGGGGCTGGGACTGGCACTAGGATGCCTTGCGGTGGACAGCCGAGCTCGATCCTTATAAAAGCTTTTTAACTGCAGCAGCTTTAGTGGACGCTACTGGAGCTGGAATTACGCGGCTGCTGGCATGAGACTTGCCCTCCAATAGATCCTTGTAAATGGATTTAAAGTGTATTCATTCAAATTAGAGGGACAATTTAAATTAAAAGCTTAGAGCTGCCTCCACCACAGGGGGGGCTCTCTCGACCCACCAGCGGACAGGCACCAGTATTGGGAGAGGGGGGCTGGCCGTCAGGGTTCACCGCGGCTCTGGCACAAACCCGGCGACACGGAGGTGGCACGGGCAGGAGCGGACTGGCCGTCTCGGCTTCTCACTTTTTGGATTTTAGAAGGGCATGACATGCCTATATCTGTGTCTACCCCTCCTTTTACTCCTCCACCTCTTTTCTTTTCGCATGACTATATGTACTTGTCACTTTTCCATGTGTTAGTTGTGTCTTCTGAGCAGTTTGTCAGCTTTTGGACACCTTTGAAGGTGTTTTCTATGTGTTTCTATGTGTTTTTGTTTGCCTGCCATTGGTTTTAACGGTGTTCGAAGGTGTTCGACGAACAGTTCGACGAACTGTTCGGCGAACACACGGGTGTTCGACGAACCGAACCGAACTCGAACACTACGGGGGTGGCTCAACACTACGTAGGACCTCCTCTATGTGTCTTTAAATTGGTATTGGGGTTTTTCCAAAATGTAGGCAGCCATAGCAGTCACTGCATATGCTATAACACTATAGGAGACCCGCTCTCTAATAATGGGAATTTTTTATTTTAAATCAGGCCCTCTATGTGTCATCAAAGGTGTATTGGGGTATTTCCAAATTTTTGGCAGGCTTTAGAGTTACTGCATATGCAATAACAGTATACGGAACCCCCTCCTTAATAATGGAAACAACAAAGCATAGCCAGCTGATGGACCTCTAACAATAGTGAGGGCCGACTGCTGACACTTTAAGAATAGTAAGGGCCACCTGACTGCCCTATAAAGATAGGCTTTGTGACTTTCAGAGTCCCTCCTTCATCAATGAAACAGGATGTGTCAGATCATGTCTCACAGACCACATGGGAAGATAAGGTAGTAAAATGTTAAAATGTCATTTACAGGTAAATGTATTTTTCACCGTTGAAAGCAATGTAAATGTGAAAAAAGGCATCAAAAACGCTATATGTGAACATAGCCATAGGTGTGGAGGATCATTTTTGTTTTGGGTTATTTATTTTGCCTTATATACAAGTCATTACCCTGGAAAGGATGTTCCTTAACATTTTTCCCAGGAAAATCCATTTTGGTTTCATTTTTGTTTGTTTTATTGTGAGCCCATAAAAGTGGAATAATACTCTGACAATGTTGTTCACAGCAGTGACCTGGGAGTCAGAGATGCTTCCAGGGATCTTCCCCATGCTGTTCTCTTGTCATTTCAGCACTGTTCCCACTGTTTCGGCAATTTTTAGGCCCCCTGCAGACCTCCGGTGGGGGGCCGCCGGAAAAATGCTTGCATTTCCCATAGACATCTCGACTCGAGCAACGAGCACCTGAGCATTTTAGTGCTCGCTCATCACTAATGAGGACGTAATCTAAAATAAAGTTTGCAGTGTTAGAACCCTCCTGTTTGTTTTTTTCCATCTTTTGTTTTGCGGTCACGTGACCATCTGCCTTTATATTTCAGCTCCGCCCTTTTGGCTGTGCTGCACTTCAGTGTTTGACTGTTTCTCTAGCCAGGTGCTTCTGTGCCTTTCTCTGTCAGTTTGCTTGGTCCCTCTGGGACCTCTCGTACCTTTTTGTCAGTTTGTCTTTTTGTGTTCTGCAACAACTTCTCTGCTTAGGAGGTGTCCCATTTTTGTCCCAGTCCTTAGTTCTTTTAGGGACCCCTCCCCTTATGCTATAGGTATTCGTTCAGACTAGCGGAAGACAAAGGCGGGCCTGTTCGCTAGGAACAGGCAGCCCGCTACATCGTAGGGATTCAGCTTAGTCTTACTGTAGGGACAGCTTTCCCCTATCTTTCCTTAGTACTTGTTGCAGATCATAACATTTTTGACCTCCTTGAAAACCACAAACTTGGTCTCCACCATGGGATGCCTGGGAATCGCTGGTCCTAAGATTTAAGTCGATGGGTTCTATAAAGCTACAGAGCGCAAGTCTGACACCTCCAGGCAGAGTTGTTGTAGCTGCTCTGCCAGAGCAGCCACAGGATCCATAATTGATCCAAAAATGTTGGGCCAGTCGTAATGTCAAATAGTGAAAAGGGACTGTGGGTACCAACCCAATTCTTTGAACTAGGGGCACTCTAGTCTATCCCTGTCCCCTGTATCACCCTGGATGGTGGAGATGCTGTGGTCTCATACCAAGCTATGCTTCTAACTTAACCCTTAACTGATCCCTCCCCCACCCAGGGACCTGAGGCTCCAAAGTGTATAGGAAAAATTCTAACCAGACAGACAGGGGTAAACAGACAGATCAAAAAAATTACAATCATACAAATACACTCACAAAACAGCTGAGTGGGAAACAGGGGAGGTATAGCAAGAGGGAAGCCAAATGTGAGAAGATAAGGATAAACACGCAAACCAACTCCTCGCAGCAATCTCCATAAAAACTCGCTAACCGCCAACTTCATACACTGATCTATCTACTTCACCACCAAACCAGGAAGTAGAACTATCCAGTGAGGAACATATATACCCGAGGTGAGTGGCCAACACAGAACAGCTGAGACAATTCAGGATGGAGAACTCCAGGAGATCAACTGAACTGATTAACCCTTGCAATGCCAGAGCAAGGAAAACCGGCACTGTTTAATAGGACATTGAAGCAGCTCTAAAAAGTGCAGGAGTTCGTGTAACCAAATGCCACAATCTTCTTGTCCTTTTCTATCATGGTATCCCCGTTACATTGCCCCTTCTTTTACTGCTATGTAATTGCAATCGCCATATCATTTATTGAATCTGCCTATCTTTCAAATTGCCTTCCTTAAATCATGAATATTGCGCATGCGCTGGCATCAATGTGTTTTATCTCCAGTCTATGAAAGTGTTTATATGCTTTACATTTGTGATATGAATTTGTACTTATTCTTATGGTTAGGTTTTTTTTTAAATATCTTGTTCATTCCCTCACCAACCACCCCTGATGAAGCCACAGTTAAACGCACATCAAGTATTTGGTGGGTGAGCCTCTTTGTTACTGAACATGCAAATGTATTATTTTTATCTGTGACTTTTATTGTGGACTAACATTATGGACACCTTCTGTACAAACACCTTTTCATAATAATCTAAAACCTGTAAGGTTGCTGCCGGACAGATTGTGGACGGGAGGTATGTGTCCCCGAAGAGCCAAGCTCAGGTGATGTAGGACCTGGAGAAGCAGGCTCTAGCACACATAGTGCTGAGAGGGAGTTAATGGGTCCCTCTTATTATGTGTCATAATAAGTGACACATTCATGAAATCAGTGTCTCAGACCCTGCCTCATGCTGCCTTCAGATTAAGCAGCAAAAATCTGCTGAGCGATTCTCTTTAAATATTGATTAATTAAATAAGGAATGTTTTCATTCAATGGGGTAAAAGTTTGAGAAGGTTACACAGAAAGGAATAAGAAAAAGCCTCCAATTAGATTTGAATAGCTAAACCTGGCCTTTCAGTTTCTGTGTGACTGCACAATATTGCCTCTGCCGCAGGAAATCCTTTGAACATTAGCAATTTCCATACACTTAGGGACTAATTTGTTGTTTTTATGCCTAGCTTTTGTCGAGTTTTTGGTGTTTTGTGCCTTTTTTTAATATGTGCCATATTCATATATCCATTTGAGCCATCTTTAAGTCTATGCTATTTGTGCTCACTTGTTTTTTAAGTTACCCACTGTGGGCAGAGTTTAGGGTTTCAGGATGTTTTCACCTGATTAATCATTTGGGACTTTTCAAAAAGTAGTCACAGTTGTTCTCTAGTTCTCCATGAAGTGATTGTATGTATACCAGGCATTTGAGATGTAAATATGCAAACTCGGTATCTTTTTGCACTAAGAAGATGCAAAAAAGGTTGCAGACAAAAATAAAGACCATTTTAACTTTGCTAAAAAATCATGAACCACATACGAGTTGTTGAAAATCTGACCTTAAAAAATTGAAATGAACACCACAAGAGTGACTTTAATAAAAACACCTTTACAGTATTTAGTATCTACCACAGTAACGTACCTACAGGGAGGGGGGGCAACTGATGGAGGAGGGAGCTTCCTCCTTTTCATCCTTACTCGGCATCTGACGTCTCTGCGTGATGACGTCACTACAGACATCCTCTACACTGAGATGGGCAACACTTCAGAAGGAGGAATGAGGAGGAGAGGTGAGTATTGTATTTTTTTTAGAACATTGTGGTGGCCATAAACTGTATTGAGGACTAATTGAGTGCATTATAATGTATGGACTATGGGGGTCCATTATAATATATGGGCTATGGGAGTTCATTATACGTACTAAATGGGCTATGGGAGTGCATTATACTGTATGGGCTATGGGGGTGCATTATACTGCATGGACTATGGGGGTGCATTGTACTGTATGGGCTATGGTGTGCATTATGCTATATGGAGGACTTTGTGGAGGTCTTTAAACTTATATGCAAGCAATTATGCAGTGTGAAGGTTAGTGTGTGGTCCATCATGCTGTGTGGGGGCCATTATACAGTGTGGAGAGGTGTGGGGCCATTATATTTGTATGTAAGGCCCATTATTCTGCATGGAGGACTTCGTGGGGGTCATAGTTGGGGGACCATATTGTGTTGGGGTCACAAAATTTTGCCGGGGTAGCTGAGGGGTTGGGTTCAGTAGGGTCATCATACTTTACGAATGCAATGAAAGGGAAATCTACGGCTCCAGTAGGAAGAAAATTAGAGGGCACACAGTACCACACAGTAGGTCCAGTAATAGGGACACATACAGCAGCAGTGCATCAGTATTGGGGTATTAGCAGGATGAGGAGTTTGTGCAGGTTGGGGATAAATGGAGATGGTGCTGAAATGTGAGAAGTCAGATGTGCCTTTGCTATAATCTCTGAAGATGAGTCCTGGCTGGAAGAAGTTGTTATGTCAGTTTGGGCCAGATGGAAAAGACGGGAAAAGTGAACGATCAGAAAGAACATCAACTATAAATTACTTTATATAACTGTACTGTCATCTCTTATATGTTCTGCAGGACTGGTATCTACCACTATATGGTCACCATATGGGGATAATATTAGTGTTGGTCTTTGTATAGAGATTTTTTTTTGTAACAGCTCTCTTATCTGCTGAGGTTCTCCTACATCCACTACTAGGGTACACCACCATAGTTGTAATCAGGGTTAAATGGTTAGGGGTCCACTCAGAAGTTTCTCCCCCCTGAACCAAACCCGTAGCTACACCTCAGTATTCTACCACCTTTCCTTGTGTATTAAGTTATTTAATCTCTTCAATTCAATGTGTAGTATGATGTATGCTTATGGTTATAAACATGGTTCTGCTGCTGTAGAATCAAGTGGTTGAATTAAAAGACCTAAACCTGCCCCTGAAAAACAACCTGATAGTTTATCTCTTCTGAACCAAACTTTTCAGTTTGCACAATGCAATCTAGCAAGTAATGTTCTTCTGGCATTCACCATACCCAATAATAATAACAAAATGTACCACATACTGTATATTGAAAACCAAGTTTGTATATAGCTTAATACAATTTTCAACATTTCAGTATGTCCTCAGTTGGTAGACTCAAAGGGAAAGTCTCAAGTTTGGATGCTAAATTCCCAATCGCTGGGGTGTGATCTCTTGCACCCTCACTAATCCAAACAACCCGAGCACTGAAGAAACCCATGCGAATGGAGCTGTGGTCAGTCATGTGCACTGCGGCTTTATTCATCCTTAATGGAAATGCAGGAGATAGCCAAGTACAGCGCTCAGATGGTCTTTGGTCCTCCCATAAGAATGAATGGAGCAGCCATGCACATGATTGACCACTGCTCCATTTACATGGGTTACTTCTATGCTCCATTTCTCAGGATTAATTGGGGTCCCAGCAGATGCAACAACAGCAACAGGGAATTTTTGATGGATAGGGGATAACTACCAATCATGAGAACAACTCTTTAATAGATAAAATAATCAATACAAAATAAACAAGATTATTTGTTGTAAAAAGAAAAAAAGTTCTAAATGTAAACAGCTGGAAAAATCTAAAATATTGTAGTCAGAAGATATTAGTGCACACATCGCTATTTGCACAATTTTAAAATTGGTCATCGGTTGAGGTGGCTTCAAGGTGACATCCCATTTAAAGATAGCAAGTCATATATACTTATTAAATAATATATAAAACATGGACAGCAAGTATTTCATCTCATCAGCTCCACTAATGTAAATTCTGTTGCCCTTCAGTTCAACCTTCAATCTGTCATCCACAATTATTCCAATTATTCTTTTTTTAAGGGGTTGAACCTTCTAGTGTCCCTTAGAGTTAAGCAATTAGGTATCCAATAGGTCTTTATTTAATATGACATTTTGGAATAAGTGTAGAGATAAACAGGAAGAATGTAAGGTTGTAAGATAGAACTCTGAATGCTGCTTTAAGAGTCACAGAATTATGGGACGCTGTGTCATGTTATTACAATGACAACATGAAAAAGCTAAGAATGCACAATTTTCTGTATTAAAATATGAGAGTCAGTGAATCATTGAGAAATAGACTTAGAATGCATATTCAGCTATGGTTTATATGTGTTTTATTTATACATTTTGCATAAAAAGGTGTTCAGTTGAAAATATATGATACATTTTAACATACATTGTATTTAAAGGCAAGTTATAGATTTTGTACATTGTATTTTTATTAGCACTAAGTTATAGTGTGCAAGGTTTTACAAAGGTACTTCAGTAATCTGTCTTGAATATTGTATATTATATTATATAAAAGCTCTATCAGACATAGGAATTCGTTTATTATGAGTAACAATTTAATATGTAGAGTGCAATATACCATGCAGCAGGGATCCCCAGCCGGGATCCCCAGCCTGTGGCTCAATAGCCACATGTGGCTTGTGGCCAGCTCATGATGTGTGGCTCGTAGCAGTCAGCCAGCTTGGTGCATCAGGTCTGACAAACAACTATGAAGAGCAGCTCTTCAGATGGTGACTTTTGGGAGTCACTCCTGTAAGAATTCTCGCTCTCAGGTAGGCGTTAGGTAGGATTCACATAGGCACTAGGTTCTTTTGCCAAACAAGGTGACTAGTGTTGAGCGAACATGCTCGACACTGCTTGGTACTCGCCCGAGCATCACGCTACTCGGGATGTTCGGCGAGCACCGAGCATTTACGGGTTACTCGGGCGGGAGCTCGGGTCTCCGCCCTGCATGTTTGGCGCTCTTTACAGAGCCAATGAACATGCAGGGATTGCCAGCCAGTCACTGTAATGCCGCAGCCATGTGTTTGGGGGCATTACTGTGATTGGCTGGCCGCACAGCGTCACCTCGAGTATTTAAAACCGGGCGCCGCCATCTTGGACACAGTCGCTCCGGATCAGACAGTGTAGGGACAGCGCTGCTGATTTAGGGAGAGATATATCCTGCAAAATAGTTAGTGTAGGGTCTGTAAAGGCCGCCAGATCAAACAAACAGTCCTTCTCAGGACTAATATCCATCCCAGGTATATCAGGCAGGCAGGCAGGCAGGCAGGCTGTATAGGAGACGCAGTGGTTATACCAGCAAACGCTGCATTACAGTCCTGTGTGCTGCTCCTGTTGCTGAAATTGCTGGACTTAGCTCCAGGTCCCGGGGGCCAGGAAAAATCCTTTTTTTTTTATCTGAATCCTCTTTTTTTTCCCTCCTTCACAATGTACAAATACCCATCTTATAAACCTTTTGGTGCCCCCCCCCCCCCCCCAAAAAAAAAGTGTGCCTCTGATTTTTCAGACACAAATATATCTGTTGAAAATAGTCTGGTGTAGGCCAGAGAAATAGAAGTGTGGTTTTGCAGTTCTATGGGCCATTTGTATCTAAAAAAAACAGTTTGAGTGTGTCGCTCACTGTTCAGCCGCAAATATATATATATTTTAAAAAGCCTGGTATACACCAGTAAATTATAACTGTGGTTTTGCTGTTCCACAGTAAAAAGTCTCTATTATTCAGGTTTTTTTGTTGTGACACAAAAATATATCTGTTGAAAATAGTCTTGTGTAGGCCCGACATCCCAGTGTGGTTTCACAGTTCCACGGGTCAAATCGCTGTACTATTCAGTTTTGGGCCTTTGGTATCTAAAAAAAAAGCAGTTTGAGTGTGTCGCTCACTGTTCAGCCGCAAATATCTCTATTTAAAAAAGTGTGGCATACGCCAGTAAACAATAACTGTGGTTTTCCTCTTCCACGGTTCTAATCTACTCTTTATTACCCTTTTTCCATTGATAGTGCAAGTGTAAGCTATTTTACTTCATTTACAATGGGCAAGGCGCGTGGCAAGGGACGTGGAAGTGGACGTTCTGGTGATGGTTCATGCAGAGGACGGGGCCGTGGCCAAGGTGAAAATGTGCCACAACCAACAGCCACATCTTCTCGCTCCCACTTCTTGACCGAATTGCTAGGGAAGCACAGAACAACACCAGTAGTGAGAACTGATCAGTGTGAACAGGTTATTAATTGGATAGCAGAAAATACTTCCAGTAACCTGGGCACCACCACCTCTGGTCTGTCTTCGACACGGTCAACTCTTAGTAGCCGTGAGTCTCGACCGCATACTCCTCCTCACCCTGATGCTCCTTCCTCCCACCATGCCGAGTGTCGTCAGACAGCAAGTGATCCCACACTTGGACACTCTGAAGAGCTGTTCACTGGTCCATTTCCATATTTGGGCCCCTCGCCTGATACGCTTGAAGTGGTGGAAGAGGAGATCCCATGTTGCGATGCCCAAATATTTGAACAGCCACGGCCACAGGAAGTCGACGTTGGCAATCTGTCACAAGAGGTGGACGATGACGAGACACAATTGCCAGGAAGTGAGGAGGAGGATCGTGGTGCGCAAGTGGAAGAGGAGGAGGTGGTGGATGATCTAGTAACTGACCCAACGTGGAAGGAGGACATGCAGAGTGAGGCCAGCAGCACACAGGGGGAGGGAGGCAGAGTACCCCAACAGGCAGGAAGAAGCAGTGTGGTGGCTGCAGACAGAAGGCAGGCAACCGTTCCCCGTAACACCAACACGAGGGACGTTGCCAGTACAAGCGGTAGGTCTTCCAGAGTCTGGAATTTTTTTAAAGACTCTGCTGATAACCCCAAAAAGGCCATATGTTCCACCTGCCATGCCAGCATCAGCAGGGGTGACAAAACTACCAGCCTGACCACCACCAGCATGATCAGGCACATGGCAGCAAAGCACCCGACTTTGTGGGGCGAAACCCAGGGTCCACGACCAGTGTAAGCGGGTGTCACCACTGCTTCTTCCACTGTTGTGCGTGCAATAGAACCCCCTGTTGTGTGTGCAAGGCAATCCCCTGTCCATACTGCATGTAAAGATGCCCCCTCCTCTCAGTCTTCACTTGTTATGGCAGTTTCTCAAGAAACAGCATCAACGTCCACGTCCACGTCCCACCGCAGCGTTCAATTGTCCATATCCCAGACCTTTGAACGAAAGCGGAAATTCGCAGCTAACGCCCCACAGGCCACAGTCCTAAATTTGCACATTTCACGACTGCTTGCATTGGAAATGCTGCCTTTTAGGCTGGTGGAGACGGAATCCTTCCACAATCTTATGGCGGTGGCCATCCATCGGTACTCGGTCCCCAGCCGACACTATTTTGCCCGGTGTGCCATCCCCGCACTACACAAGCACGTGTCCCAAAGCATCTGCCATGCCGTCAACAACGCAGTTACTGGGAGAGTCCACCTGAAAACGGACACGTGGACAAGTGCTTGTAGCCAGGGACGGTACATCTCTCTGACGGCACACTGGGTAAACATAGTGGAAGCCGGGACCCAGTCGGACCTTGGGACGGAACACATCCTCCCCACACCGAGGATTGCGGGCCCTATGTCAGTCAGAGTTGCCCCCACAGTGTACAGCTCCTGCGCATCCTCCTCCTCCTCCTCCTCCTCATGTTCAGCCTCCATCTCAGATATCACCACATCAGTTACAAGCTGGAAGCATTGCAGTACTGCCTCCGCCAAGCGGCAACAGGCTGTGCTGAAACTCATAAGCTTAGGTGATAAACCTCACACTGCTTTGAGTTGTGGACAGCTGTGATAGAGCAGGCAGATCTGTGGATGAGACCGCTGAACCTACATCCCGGCATAGTCGTGTGTGACAATGGCCGTAACCTGGTGGCGGCTCTGAGGCGAGGTGAGATCACACACGTACCATGCCTGGCTCATGTGCTTAACCTCGTGGTTCAGCGGTTTCTTAAATCGTACCCCGAGTTGCCAGATCTGCTCGTGAAAGTACGCCGCCTGTCAGCTCACTTTCGCAAGTCGGCTACAGCTTCCGACGCCCTTGATGTGTTGCAGCAGCGTTTGCAGCTTCTGGCACACCGACTGGTGTGTGATGTCCCCACACGTTGGAACTCTACCCTCCACATGTTGCAAAGGATTTGTGAGCAGAAGAGAGCAGTTGTGGAGTACCAGCTGCAACAAGGCCGTCGATATTCAGGTCAGACTCCACACATAAGACCTCAGGAGTGGACCTGGATGTCTGACATATGTACCATCTTGACAAACTTTGAGGAGGCCACCAAGATGGTGAGTGGCGATGACGCCATCATTAGTGTCAGCATCCCACTTGTCTGTCTTTTGCAACGCTCTCTGCAGAGAATTAAAGAGGAGGCATTGCAGCCAGAGTGTGATGAGATGGATCAAGAAGCCGTAACGGGCGATTACACACAGCCCAGCCTCATCTCATCCCAACGTGCATTGGGGGACAATGAGGGAGAGGAGGAGGAGGAGGAGGAAGAACAAGAGCTGCCATCATGCGTTGTAGACGGTAGTACCTGTACAAGTGTCATACCGTCGGTTCAGCGTGGGTGGCCTGAGGACAGGGGGGAGGAGGAAGAGGAGAAGGAGGAGGAGGAGGAGAGCATGGTCAGTCGTCATCTTGGTGAGGACACGGAAATCTTGCCCGTTACCAGTCTGGCACGCATGGCTGACTTTATGTTACGCTGCCTTAACCGAGACCCTCGCGCTGTCAAAATGTTGGGTGACAGTCATTACTGGTTGGTGACACTTGTAGACCCCCGCTACAAGGTGAACTTTCACTCTCTTATTCCTGAGGTGGAGAGGTCTACAAAAATGGGGCAATACCAGAAGGCCCTTGCTGCAGAACTCTTAAAAAACTTCCCATTTGAACACGCTAGCGGCAGAGGTCACAGTTCGTTGCCCAACCAAGGCGTACAGGCGAGAGAGATGCAACTCCAAACCAGCAGAGGCAGGGGAACACTGTCAACGTTCTGGGACAGTTTTCTGACACCTGCCCATCTTACAGGCCCTGAGGCGCGGGGTACTCTCACAAGGAGTGGAAAGTTTCAAAAGATGGTGAGGGAGTACCTTGCCGATCGTACCAGCGTCCTCCGTGATTCCTCTGTGCCTTTTAATTATTGGGTATCCAAGCTGGACACTTGGAATGAACTCGCTCTGTACGCCTTGGAGGTCCTGGCCTGCCCTGCCGCTAGCGTGTTATCGGAGCGTGTTTTTAGTGCCGCTGGGGGAATTATAACAGATAAGCACACTCGCACCGCTTCACACCCACACATGGGTATACGCTTCCTCGTTTCAGCTGTTTAATCTTCTTCTCCTTATCCTCAGCCTCTACCACCACTATACCACCAGGGTGCCAGCATTGCAAGTTCCTCCGTCCTAATTTTTGGCAGCTTTTGCTGGGAAAGCATAAGCAAATACCATGGGACACCCACTCCCCAATAATGGGACTTATGTTTGTAATATGTTGTACTGCATGGCTCTTGTAAGGGGCATTGCAAGTTGCTCCGTCCTAATTTTTGGCAGCTTTTGCTGGGAAAGCATAGGCAAATACTATAGGAGACCCACTCCCCAATAATGGGACTTATGTTTGTAATATGCTGTACTGCATGGCTCTTAGAAGGGGCATTGCAAGTTGCTCCGTCCTAATTTTTGGCAGCTTTTGCTTGCAAGGCAAAAGCAAATACTATGGGACACCCACTCCCCAATAATGGGACTTATGTTTGTAATATGCTGTACTGCATGTGACGCGCCCCCTGGGCCATGTGTACACGTGTGTGGGATACCCGGTGCCGGGTCTCTGGGGTCTGTAGTCTCCGTGGCGATGACCCGGTCCCGTGGCTCAGGCTGGTCAAACCAGTGGCAATCTTTCTTAGGTTTTGAGGTTAATTGTCCGACTGCGCCACCCGTGGATTGCGGTCAGGGAGTACCACCGCTGCGAGGCAGACTGCTGAGGCTGGTGTTGTGTGCGCAGCATAGAATGGGATAACTCCCCTCGGGAGGAGTATAGCCTCAGGGCAGTGAGTGTGGATGATGGGGGTGATGGTGCACGAGCGCAGCAGGAATGACTCAGAGTCTTTGCAGTGCAGTTCAGGATCTTTACTGATGATTATAAGGTAGACCCTCCCGGGAGCACTGGCTAGCATGAGAAGCCTGGTCAGTCTGTGAGCAAGCAGGAGTTCCCCTGGCCAGGTGGAGTTGTAGGCCTCCCCGTCTGTCTGCACTCTTCCTGGCTACCTTGCTGTAAGCGGGTAGAAGTAGCCCACGTCCCTGAGTGTACCGTGTAGTGCTGAACCGTATGGCTGGTGACTTGGGGCCTTCTGTTAGCCTCTGCTCCACGACAGCGGTGCTGGTCCCTTGCTTGTGACTGAGCCTCTGGGCTTCTATGGCCAGAGGACCTGAAATCCCCTGCTGGCTGGTTTCTGCTCCTGGATATATAAGTCCTCACAGCTTCGGACTCCTGTGTCCGGTTCCTATTGTCTTCTGACAGGGCGAGCTCTGCTCAGCTTCCAGCCCCTGGTCTTTAGCTCCTAGCTCCTACAGAGCTCCTTGCTGTTACTTTCCCTTGCTCTCACTCTGACTCTGACTGTTCTCTGACTCACTCAACCCCGCCCCAGATCCAGTTTATAAGGGCAGAATTCTCCCCTCTCAGGATTGGGGCAGGAGGATGTTGCATGTTTAAGGGATCCTAACCAGGAAACCTCCCACTTGCTCTCCGACGTAATATCTCTATTACTGTGGTGACCAGACCCCTGGGGTGCCACACATGGCTCTTGTAAGGGGCATTGCAGTTCCTCATAATTTTTGGAAAGCCTTCCATTCACTGCTTAGGCCAACAGTGCACGGGAGACCCAGTTGCTATAAATGGAAAAAAAGGTTTAGTTAACACCCTGTGACCTCCATGTCATTTCCAAGGGGCATTGGAGTGGCTCGAAATTTTTGGTAGGCATTGCACTCACTGTATGCCCTATAACTGTGTAGCCAAACCGCTCCTTTTGTTACAGAAACATATCCTACAAGACATATCTGGTTGACTGGCCTGATATTGATGTGAATGGTCCCTGTTCCTCCTGCTCTTTCTCCTTTGCCACTACCTCATGCATCATTTATCACCTGAAGCTTTGTTTTAACGGGAGTCATAGAACTTGGATAGTAGCAGGAAAACATCCAGCAATCCTCGGAGGAGGTAGGATATGCGCCAAAACGCTGACCACCTCAGGCCTAGCCGCTACTACATACATGCGCTTGCATTACAACAAAACAAAGCAGATGCTAACTTCTATCATCCTCATCATGCTCCTCACCTTGGCACTCTCAACTCCCCTCATGGAGAAGCCAGGGCCCACCGGAGGAGTCTGATAGTCCCGTGGGCTCGGCCAATGCTGCCCTAAAGCAGGCCAGGCTAAGAAAAGTGTGGGAAAGGTTACCGGGACAAATAGGGGTGGCTGGGGACCGAGTATGGACACCCGGCCACCCCCTGGAGGCTGGGGAGCAAGCGGGGACACCCGGCAACCAGGAGGCTGGGGACTGAGTATGGATACCAGGCCGCCGACACAGCCATGGCGTGGTGGCCAGATTCCGCCTCCACATGCCTAAAAGGCCCAATTTAAAGTGCAAGCAAGCAAGCAGTATGGTATTGTAGCCTGGGGGTGGGTGGGTGGCAGGCAGCATACTTGAGCTTGTATTGCAAGGAATGGGGGAGGTACAATTGAACACTGCCCTGGGACTAGAACTTGCATGGGGATAGTTGCAAGTCTGCATCTTCTGATGCGGTAAGGATCACTTATGATGGGCACACTATTAGACAGTGACCTGGGAGTCAGAGATGCTTCCAGGGGTCTTCCCCATGCTGTTCCCTTGTCTTTTCAGCACTTTATGCATGTGTCACACAGCACATGGCCAGATAAGGTTGTAAAATGTTATAATGACATTTCACGGTGAATGCATTTGTCATAGTTGAAAGCAATACAAAAGTGCAAAAACGCATAAAAAATGCTACTTGTAAACATAGCCGAAGGTGTGGAGGAGTATTTTTGTTTTTGGTCATTTATTTTAACTTATACACAAGTCTTTTCCCTGGAAAGGATGTTCCTTAACTAGTGTTGAGCATTCCGATACTGAAATATCGGGTATCGGCCGATATTCGCGGTATCGGAATTCCGATACTTAATTTCGATACTTTTACAATATCGAATACCGGAATCGGCAGTTCCCATAATGCCTGCGCTCTGCAGTGTCTCTGAAGTATGACAAGCTGGATGGCAGCGCTCAGCTGAGATCCAGCCTGTCATCAGAATGCCATCCCAGCGTGGGAGAATTCTCCTGATCGTTCAAAAGCCGGCGGGCGTTAAAAAGCCGCCGGCTTTTAAACAATCACACAGCCCCATACTGCTTCCCCGCAGCCTCCCACCCCGATCCTCCGCTCCCCTCGCCACCTCCCATCCCGATCGTAAGTTAGGACCGGGCGGGGAGCGCAGCACCAAGGAGCGGGGAGCAAAGGACCCGGGCGGGGAAGCCGGCAGTGAAAAGACTTCACCGCCGACTTTCCCGTTCTGTGCTGCGCTTTCCCGCCGGTTATTTCAAATGAACAGCTGAGGTATCAGGTGATGCTGATCAGCTGTTCATTTGAAGTAGCCGCGGTGCCCTCAGAGGGTTCACGTGAGTTCATGCTTGACTGCATTGCATGAACTCACATGAACTTTCCCACGGCCGCACAGGTCAGCCTCACCTCCCAGACGATCAGCCCATCATGATTGGTGTGTTTGGGTGTCTGTGCGTGTGTCTGCGAGTGTGTGCGGGGTGTCTGTGCGTGTGTCTGCGAGTGTGTGCGGGGTGTCTGTGCGATGTCTGCGGGTGTGTGCGATGTGTGCGGGTGTGTGCGGGTGTGCGCGGTGTCTGTGCGATGTCTGCGGTGTCTGTGCGATGTCTGCGGCGTCTGTGCGATGTCTGCGAGTGTGTGCGGGTGTGTGCGGTGTCTGTGCGATGTCTGCGAGTGTGTGCGGTGTCTGTGCGATGTCTGCGGGTGTGTATGTGTGCAGGCAGACATAGGCCGATGTGACACTACTACTCCCATCGGCCTATGTCTGTCCCCCGTCCACTCGTGCCAGCAGGATCAGCTCGATGGGAGCAGTAGTTCCCATCAGCCTGATCCTGCTATTTAAATTGCCCTACTGTGTCCCCAATAAATTTTAAATACATGTCATTGGTGGCCAGTGGTTGCCTACAATAAATTAGTTCATACATTACCTGTCCCCGCTGATCGCCACCTAAAATAAAGTAAAAAATAAAAAACTACACCTATACTCACCTAGACACCTAATTCCCCGAAGCCATCGATCTCCTGTAATAAAATATAAAATAATAAACCACAACCTTATCCTTACCCCTCCGTAGTAGTCCACGAGTGTCCTACGATGATCTCCAGTTTAGAGCAGCCACATAGAATGTGACCGCTCTGAACCACTGCCGCCGCTAGAATGATGGGGCCGTAAAGCAGCCCCGTCATTGCATAAGCGGGTTCGCCGGAGTTCAGGCTGAGCTGCTCCGGTTAGCTCCTTTACGGCCCTGCTGTATCGTGAGAAATTCCCACGGTACAGCAGCGCCGTAAAGGAGGTCTCCGGAGCTGCGCTGCCTGAATGCACTCCGGTGACCTCCGTCAGTGGCTCCCGCAGCCGGGAGCGGACGTGTTCCCGGCAGTGTGAGCTTACAGCAGCCATGCACAGCTGTCACCATCTCCAGATGTGACAGCTGTGCATGGGAGATCAGCGCAGGAACGTGGACAGGTAACTATTTTTTTTTAGTAAACTAAGAATTAAATAAAATTGTGTGTTTTATTTCAAATAAATTATTTTTTTCTGGGTGTAGTGTGTTTTTTCTTTTTAACACTTTGTAGGTTAGTAATGCAGGTGTCTTATAGACGCCCATCATTACTAACCTGGGCTTCATGGCAGCTGGCGCTGACATGAACCCCCAACCCTATTACCCCACTGCCACCGCAACAGGGCAGCGTGGAAGAGCGAGGCTAAGTGCCAGAGTTGGCGCATCCTATGGATGAGCCATTTCTGGGGCGGCTGACGGCTGGTGTTTCTAGCCTGGGAGGGGGCCAATATTCATGGCACCCTTCATGGGCTATTAATATCAGCCCCCAGCTGTCTGCCTAGCCTTTGCTAGCTATTAAATAGGGGGTACCCCACGTCATTTTTTGGGGGGGTCCCCCATTTTAATAGCTAGTAAAGGCTAGGTATTCCGCTGGGGGCTGATATTAGTAGTCTGGGAAGCTCCGTGGGTATTGCCCACTTCCCAGGCTTCAAACATCTGCCCCAGCCATCTGCTTAACCTCCGCTAGAGCCTAAAATTATGGGGGATCCCACGCCAATTTTTTTTTAAATAAATCCTTTATTTTAACACTAAATGACATTTGAGGAGTTAATAAAGATGCAGTCCCTAAATTATTATTTATTTTTTAATTAATTTTTCCCAAAAATTTTGACGTGGGCTTTGCCATATTTTTGTATGCCAGCCAGGTACAGCATCCAGCTTCTATGAACGCGCCATTTTCCGGGGTGGCTGCGGACTGCAATTTGCACCGGGGGGAGGGGGCAGAAAGCTTGGGCCTCCCTGCGCTGCAGATTCCATCCCCCAGCTGCCTAGTTGTACCTGGCTGGACACACAAATAGGGAGAAGCCCCACGTATTTTTTTTTAAATTATTTTATGAAATTCATGAAATAATAAAGAAAAAAAGGGCTTCCCTATATTGTTGTGTCCGGCCAGGTACAAATAGGCAGCTGGTGGTTGGGCGCAGCCCGTTCCTGCCAGCTGTACCTGGCTGGACACAAATATAGTGCGAAGCCCCACGTCAATTTTTTTTTAATTATTTCAGGAAATTCATGAAATAATTAAAAAAAAATTGATGTGGGGCTTCGCCCTATATTTGTGTCCAGCCAGGTACAGCAGGCTGGAACGGGCTGCGCCCAACCACCAGCTGCCTATTTGTACCTGGCTGGACACAACAATATAGGGAAGCCCTTTTTTTAAAAAATTATTTCATGAAATAATTTAAAAAAAATTGACGTGGGGCTTCGCACTATTTTTGTGTCCAGCCAGGTACAACTAGGCAGCTGGGGGCTGGAATCTGCAGCGCAGGGAGGCCCAAGCTTTCTGGGCCCCACCCGCTGCAAATTGCAGTCCACAGCCACCCGGGAAAATGGCGCGTTCATAGAAGAGCCATCTTCTGGAGCTGTACCCAACTCATCCAGGGCCCTGGTGCGGTGGCTCACTGGGTAATAAAGGGGTTAAGGCCAGCTTGGCATTATCAGCTGGCCCTAAGCCCGAAATTCATGGGGTCACGCCAATATTAGACATGACCACCATGAATTTCTAGTAAAGTATTTAAAAAAAACACAACACCCAGAAAAAAGTCCTTTAATTGAAATAAACACACAATTCTTTATTGTTCTAAATTAAACCATACTTACCATCACACCCATTCCAGCTGAAGCCAACGATCTCCTGCAATAAAAGAAAAATAATAAAGCAACCTCATCCTTACCTTTCCATGGTTCCCACGACAGCGTCCGCTCTGCTACATCGAGATGACAGGCTGGACAGCAGCAGAACGCTGCCATCCAGCCTGTCATCCCGCAGACACTGAGAAGCGCAGGCTTGCTTGCGCTCCTCAGCGTCTCTCTGTGACGGCATAAAGATGAGCCGAGGTCATGTCCAATGAACTCGGCTCACCTCATGCACGTCACTGACAGCGTGGGAAAATTCTCCGGCACTCAGCGCTTCAGCGTGAGAATTTTCCCACGCTGTCAGTGACGTGAATGAGGTGAGGTCATGTCCAATGAACTCAGCTCACCTCATGCACGTCACTGACAGCGTGGGAAAATTCTCACGCTGAAGCGATGAGTGCAGGAGAATTCTCCCATGCTGTCAGTGACGTGCATGAGGTGAGCTGAGTTCATTGGACATGAACTCGGCTCATCTGGATGCCGTCACAGAGAGACACTAAGGAGCGCAAGCATGCCTGCGCTTCTCAGTGTCTGCGGGATGACAGGCTGGATGGCAGCGTTCTGCTGCGGTCCAGCCTGTCATCTCAATGTAGCAGAGCTGAAGCTGTCCTGGGAACCATGGAAAGGTAAGGATGAGGTTGCTTTATTATTTTTCTTTTATTGCAGGAGATCGTTGGCTTCAGCTGGAATGGGCGTGATGGTAAGTAGAGTTTAATTTAGAACAATAAAGAATTGTGTGTTTATTTCAATTAAAGGACTTTATTCTGGGTGTTTGTGTTTTTTTTTTTAACTTTGACTATGGGGTTAGTAATGGTGGTGTCTTATAGACGCCTCTCCATTACTAACCTGGGCTTGATGTCAGCTGGCATTATAAGCTGACATCAACCCCAACCCTATTACCCCACTGCCACCGCTACAGGGCAGTGGGAAGAGCGAGGCTAAGTGCCAGAATTGGCGCATCCTATGGATGCGCCATTTCTGGGGCGGCTGACGGCTGGTGTTTCTAGCCTGGGAGGGGGCCAATATTCATGGCACCCTTCCTGGGCTATTAATATCAGCCCCCAGCTGTCTGCCTAGCCTTTGCAAGCTATTAAATTAGGGGGGACCCCACGTCATTTTTTTGAGGGGGTCCCCCATTTTAATAGCTAGTAAAGGCTAGGTATTCAGCTGGGGGCTCATATTAGTAGCCTGGGATGCTCCGTGGGTATTACCCCCTTCCCAGGTTTCAAACATTTGCCCCAGCCGTCTGCTTAACCTCCGCTAGAGACTAAAATTAAGGGGAACCCCACGCCAATTTTTTTTTAAATAAATCCTTTATTTTAACACTAAATGACAAGTACAGTAATCAACACTGTCACTGTACTTCATATATATGTGACTGACATGTTTCTAATTATCTAATCTATGTTTGATTCTCTATTCCTTCTCTTCTAAATTGTCGGGTACAGATGCTGAATTGCCGGCCGGCTTTTTTAAAGAGACGGTGCATGAAAACACTATTATATTTTTAAATAAATCCTTTACACTAAATGACAAGTACAGTAAGCAACACTGTCACTGTACTTCATATATATGTGACTGACATGTTTCTATCTATCTAATCTATGTGTGAAGCTCTATTCTGTCTGTTATAAATTGTCGGGTACCGCTGCTGAATTGCCGGCCGGCTTTCTTAAAGAGACAGTGCATGAAAACACAATTATTTTTTTAAATAAATCCTTTACACTAAATGACAAGTACAGTAAGCAACACTGTCACTGTACTTCATATATATGTGACTGACATGTTTCTATCTATCTAATCTATGTGTGAAGCTCTATTCTTTCTGTTGTAAATTGTCGGGTACCGGTGTATGCCGCTGCTGAATTGCCGGCTTTTCGCGTAATACATTCTACATTATTCTTAGTTGTTTTACTTCATGTAGAATTAACCTACAAGGAAAGAAAGGGTTTATTTTCATTCCGATATTTGTGTCCCATTGACTTGCATTGGTTTCCGGTATCAGAATCGGAGATATCCGATACTTTTTGGGTATCGGTCCGATCCAGTCCGATACGATATTTCCTGATATCGGAAGGTATCGCGCAACACTATCCTTAACATATTTCACAGGAAAAAAGTTTCACTTTCGTTTTTGAACGTTTTATTGTGAGCCCGTAAAAGTGGCTTAATACCTCAGACCACGTTGTTGACAGCAGTGACCTGGGGGTCAGAAATGCTTCCTGGGGCGATCCCCATGCTGTCCCCATGTCATTTGAGCACTGTCACTGTCGTTTTGGGCACTTGTTAGGCTTTTAAAAGACTGCCGGGGGTGCCACCGCAAAAATGCTCGAGTCTCCCATAGACTAACATTGGGCTCGTTGCTCGGGTCGAGCACCAGAGTATCACGGGGAGCTCGGCCCGAGCTTCGAGCACCCGAGCATTTTAGTGCTTGCTCAACACTAAACGTGACATTTATTTCCACAGGTTGCACAGCACCAAAACAAAATCATAAACATATATCCCTACCCTTGTCCAAGCGCTAGCTAAACAACATATACTTTGCCTACTTGTACAACGCTGAGCTAGTCCCAATCCGTTCAAGCACAACAGCTATTGTCCATAACAACCACTGATACTTGCAGCTGGTGCACATGGCCTCTGCAGTTTCTTCTCAGACAGAGATTCTGGCTTGTCCCCTTTTCTTCACTCTGTTCTGCTTTCCCCCAGATGACTGTCTTAGATGAACAGCTAGCCTTTTTATATGGAGAGCTAGCCAGGTGCAGCTAATCAGAGCCTGCAGAGCTCGGTTTTAACTCTAGCCTACCTGTCATTGCTACACTCCACACAGAGAGCAGATGTGGATGCGTATAAGGTGGTTTTGGGGTTCAAGAGATAAATTAAGGTGCAATGTAAGTTGCCAGACAGGGGAGGTTCTTGAATCTGGATGCGATTAGGTGATGGGAGAGCTTGAAGCAAGAATGCCCAATACTAGTAAGGTTGGAGTTCCTATATACAAGTATACTTCCTGGGTGTTATTTCTGTGGGGAAGCTTTGCCTGTCATTTTACCGCTAATAGGACTCTTAGTGTCACTACTAGTGATGAGCGAGTATGTTTTGTTAACCCTTTCGCCGAGTTTTCGTCGCTCCGTGAACATGATTTGCAATTGTTTGACAGATTTAATACATGTGAGGAATGCTGGAAAAACAGGCATTCCTCACATGTATTAAAGCTGTCAAACAGTCGCAAATCATGTTCACGGAGCGACAAAAACTTAAAGCCCGAGCACACTATAAATACTCAGTGCTAGGCAGAGTATACTCGGCAAAAGGGTTAACAAAACATACTCGCTCATCACTAGTCACTACTAGTAATGAGCGAGCATGCTCGCTACTGCTCGGTGCTCGCCCGAGCATCTCACTGCTCGAGATGCTCGGCGCTCGCCGAGTATTTCCAGGTTACTCGGGCGGGAACTCGGGTCCCCTCCCTGCATGTTTGGCGCTCTTTAGAGAGCCAATGAACATGCAGGGATTACCTGCCATGCACTGTAATGCCGTAGCCATGTTGGTTTTGGGCATTACACCGATTGGCTGGCCGCACAGAGTCATCAGGTCTATATCAGACATGGCACCGCCATGCTCGTCACAGTCACTCCGGATCAGAGAGTGTAGGGAGAGGTGCTGCTGCGTCAGGGACAGATTTGCTTGTGTATTAGGTAGTGTAGGGAGAAAAACTGTACATTACACATATCCATCTTAACAAACAGCCCTTCTGAGGACTAATCCATCTGCAGAGATATCAGGCAGGCAGGGTGTATTGGCAGGCAGTGTATATAGCAGACTGCAGTGCATATAGCACAAGAGGCTCCATTCCAATTCTGCCTTCTGTTGCTGTTTGATATTTCTAGACAGAGGCCCCGGTCTCAGGGGCCAGGAATACTTTTCTTTGGATCTTAATCCTCATTACTTGCTTAAAAAGCAATCCAGAGAACACCGTTTTTTCTTGGCCATTTGCTTGTTGGCACTGCAGAATACAGCCAGGTCCTTTCCATATTAGAGCACTAGAAATCCAGTTATTTAAAACTGTCTTTTCTCCGTCAAACGGATCACATATACGTTGTCAGAAAATACTGCCATTTCTGGCCTCCATTACAAATTTCCTTTAGTGTATCAGTGAAGCAATTCACCGCAGTTTGCTGGTCAAACTACTTACCTACAAACGGATCACATATAAGTTCACTCCAACTCAGTCATTTCTAGTGAGCGTGGAAGATACAGTCCTCCATTTAAAATGGGCAAGGCACGTGGCAAGGGATGGGGAACTGGACGTGATGGTAATGGTGCATGGAGAGGCCGAGGACAAGGCCGTGGGCAAGCCAAAATTGTGCCAAAACAAATACCCACAACTTCTCGCCTGACCTTCCTGTCCTAATTTCTAGGGGACCGCAGCACACCACTATTGAACCCAGAGCAGTGTCAAAAGGTTGTTGGTTGGATAGCGGATAATGCTTCCAGTCACTTAGCCACCACCACCACCACCTGTCTTTCACACGGTCAAGTCTCAGTAGCCGTGAGTCTGGACCACATTTTCCTCATCCTGATCCTCCTTCCTCCCACCATGCCGAGTACCCAAAGACAACTGATCCCACAATTGGACACTCTGAAGAGCAGTTCACTTTTCAATTTATAGATTCGGGCCTCTCGCCCGGTCCACTTGAAGCGGGGCAAGAGGAGATCGCATGCAGTGATGCCCAAATATTTGAGCAGCCACGGTCACACGAAGGCGTTGGTGGGAAAGTGTCACAAGAGGTGGACGATGATGAGACACAATTGCAAGAATGTCAGGAGGAGCACCAGGGTGCGGAAGTGGAAGACGAGGTGGTGGATGATATAGTAACTGACCAAACCTGGCAGGAGGACATGCAGAGCGAGGACAGCAGCACACAGGGGGAGGGAGGCAGAGCACCACAACAGGGCAGGAAGAAGCAGTGTGGTGGCCGCAGACAGAAGGCAGGCAACCATTCTCCGTAACACCAACATGAAGAAAGTTGCCAATGCAACTTTTAGGTCTTCCCGAGTCTGGTTGTTTTTTAAAGACTCTGCCGATAACCTCAAAAAGGCCATTTGCACCACCTGCCAGGCCAGCATCAGCAGGGGTGGCCAAACGACCAGCCTGACCACCACAAGAATGATCAGGCACATGGCAGCAAAGCATCCGACTTTGTGGGCCAAACCCCAAAGTCCAGGAACAGTGTCTGTGGGTTGCACCATTGCTTCTTCCGCTGTTGTGCATGCAAGCCAATCCCCTGTACTTGGTGCATGTGAAGATGCCTCCTGCTCTGCACCAGTCGTTGCACACTCTAAAGTAGCAGCATCAGGAAGCATGTCCATGTTCTTGTCCCAGCACAGCGATCAGTTGTCCATACCCCAGTCCTTGGAACGCAATCTCAAATATGCAACCAACGCCCCACAGGCCACACTACTAAATTTTCACATTTCACGACAGCTTGTGCTCGAAATGTTGCCTTTTAGGATCATGAAGACGGAAGCATTCTGCAACCTTATGGCGGCGGCCGTCCCTCGGTACTCGGTCCCCAGCCGCCACTATTTCTCCCGGTGTGCCACCCCCGCATTACACAAGCTTGTGTCCCAAAACATTAGCCGTGCTCTCAACAACGCAGTTAACGGTAAAGTCCACCTAACCACGGACACGTGGACAAGTACTTGTGGGCAGGGAAGGTACATCTCGCAAACGGCACACTGGGTTAACATAATGGAAGCTGGGAACCAGTCGGACATTGGGACGGAAAATGTCCTGCCGACGCCATGGATTGCGGGCCCTAGGTCAATCAGGGTTGCCCCTACGGACTACAGCTGCTTCACCTCATCCTCCTCAGCCTTATACTCCGAAGTGACCACATCAGTCACAAGCTGGAAGCACTGCAGCACTGCCTCGGCCAAGCGGCAACAGGCTGTGCTGAAGCTAATATGCTTAGGTGAAAAACCGCACAATGCTGAAGAGCTGTGGATGACTCTGAAAGAGCAGGCAGATCTGTAGCTCACACCATTGAACCTACAGTCAGGCATGGCTGTGTGTGATAATGGCGGGAACCTGGTGGTGGCTCTGAGGCGAGGCGAGCTCACACACGTACCATGCCTGGCCCATGTGCTTAACCTCGTGGTTCAGCGGTTTCTCAAATCCTATCCGGAGCTGCCGGATCTGCTTTTTAAAGTACACTGCCTGTGTGCCCATTTTAGAAAGTCAGCTACAGCTTCCGCCGCCCTTGCAGTGTTTCAGCAGCGTTTGCAGCTTCCGGCTCACAGACTGGTGTGTGATTTCCCCACGCGTTGGAACTCTGCACTGCAGATGTTGGGAAGGATTTGTGAGCAGAAGAGGGTAGTTGTTGACTACCAGCATCAACAAGGCCTTCGGTATTCAGTTCAGACTCCACAAACAAGACCTCAGGAGTGGACATGGATGTCAGACATATGTACCATACTCAAAAACTTTGAGGAGTCCACCAAGATGGTGAGCGGTGATGACGCCATAATTAGCATCACCATCCCGCTTCTCTGTCTTCTGAAATGCTCTCTGCTCAAAATCAAAGAGGATGCAATGCAGGCGGAGCACGATGAGATGGAGCAAGGAAACATACATGGTGACTACACACAGGCAAGCCTCATCTCATCCCAGCATGGATTGGGTGACAATGAGGAAGCGGAGGAGGAGGAGGAAGGACTGAAGCTAGTTTCATGCACTATAGACGGTACTACCATCACAGCTGTCATACCGTCTGTTCAACGTGGATGGCCAGAGAGCAGAGAGGAGGAGGAGGCATAGAGCATGGTCAGTCATCCTCTTGGTGAGGACACGGAAGTCTTGCCTGTTAGTAGTCTGGCACTCATGGCTGAGTTTATGTTTCGTTGCCTGTCCCATGACCCTCGTGTTCTCAAAATTTTGGGTGACAGTCATTACTGGTTGGTTACACTTCTAGAACCACACTACAAGGAGAACTTTATATCTCTCATTTCTGAGGCTGACAGGTGTACAAAAATGGGGCAGTACCAGAAGGCCCTTGTTGCGGAACTATTAAAAAAATTACCATCTGAAAACGCTGGTGGCAGAGGGCACACTTCGTTGGACAACCAAGGAGTACAGGTGAGAGAGACACAACTTCAATCCAGCAGAGGCACCGGAACACTGTCAAAGTACTGGAAGAGTTTTCTCAGACCCTCCCATCGCACAGGCTCTGAGGCGCGGGGTACTCTCACAAGGAGTGCAAAGTTTGGGAAGATGCTGAGGGAGTACCTTGCCGACAGTACCAACATCCTCCGTGATTCCTCTGTGCCTTATAATTATTGGGTATCCAAGCTGGATACGTGGAATGAACTGGCTCTCTATGCCTTGGAGGTCCTGGCCTGCCCTGACGCCAGCGTTTTATCAGAGCGGGTTTTTAGTGCCGCTGGTGGAATTATAACAGATAATCCACCTGTCAACTGAAAATGTTGAAAGGCTGACTCTTATAAAAATGAACAAGGGCTGGATTGGGCCAGACTTATCTACACCACCGAATGATAGCAGCGTAACAAACTCAAATCCAGTGTCTTTTCTTGGGAACTGTATTCCCATGCACCATTTCACTCCCACACATGGATATACGTTTTCTGATTTTGGCTATTTGCTCTTGTCCTCCTCCTTCTCCTCATCCTCCACCACCATATCACCAGGGTGACAGTGGTCCGTGATGCAGCACACACATAATTATGTTAAAGGGTGTTTAAGATGCCCGTTAAAAAAAAAAATTATACAGTATGTTCATGTATACCCCCCAGGGGTAAATGTTTGTCAGCCCATACACTTCATGCATGGGCATTACAAGTATAGGAGGCCCGCTCCTTTCTATTGGGAACATTTTTTTATGACGCCCTCCTCCATGTCTCTTCCAAGGGTCATTGAAGTGCCTCCAAATTTTTGCTTTCACTGCATAGTCCAACACTATGGGAGACTCTCTCCTTTCTAATGGGAACATGTCGTACATTGTTACTGTGGCCCTGCTCTGTGTGTCTTTAAATTCTTAGTGGGGTTTTTCCTAAAATTGGTCAGCCGTTGGACTCACTGCATACCCTATAACTGTATATCAGACCCTCTCCTTTCTAATGGGAACATGTTGTACCTTGTTACTGTGGCCCTGCTCCGTGTGTCTTTAAATTCTTATTGGGGTTTTTCCCAAATTTTGGCAGCCCTTGCAGTCACAGCATGGGCATTACCACTATAGGAGACCCACTCCTTTATAATGGGAACATTTTTTTTACTGAGACCCTCCTCTATGTCTCTTCAAAGGGGTATTGGGTTGCGTCCAAATTTTTGGCAGCCCTTGCAGTCACTGGATATTCAATTCCAGTATAGGAGACACACTTGTTAATAATGGGAACAACAAAGCATAGCCGACTAATGGCTCTCTAACAATAGCTAGAGCCGACTACTGGCCTTTTAAGAATAGTAAGGGCCGTCTGATGTCCCTATAAAAATAGACTTTATGACTAGAGATGAGCGTTGTTCTACTCGAAATGTTCGCCAATCTCAAATTCGAGCTGTTTTGGGGGGTGTTCGAGCCCAAAACACGAACGATTTGAGAAAAATTTGGCTGTTCGAGGTTATGTTCGATAACTGTTCGTGCACCAAAATCATAACTGGATTTTTTCTCAGTAATGATGAAAATTAATGTTAATATGCAGATTGAGTGTACAGCGGGGTAGGGGGAGCGGCAGGGGATGGATCTCTGCAGGAATAATGAAGATCTCCATTTTTTTTCTCTTTCCCGCATTTACAGTGGGGAGGTGCAATCTGTCAGCCTATCTGCAGCGCACACACGGAGCGAAGTGCTTTTTTTCACACAAGCAAGGGCATGTGTCATTGGCAGTGTATGTCACATGTCCTTGCCCTATAAGACCAAGCCATTTTCCCCGTCGCCACCATTTTCTCACTGCTGCAGCTGCGTGTTAGACGGCACCGCTGTTGCTGTGTGCGCTATACCTTGTTAATTTCAAGCCAATTTTCGCACAAATCTACAGATAGCTTGGGAGTAGGGAATAGTTGTGATTGCAGTCCTTTTAAGGACTAGGTTACAGCATTTCCTACGACTTTTATCAGGCAGGTCTGTGCTCTTAAATAGAAAGGTTGTGGGAGTAAAGACTAATTGTAATTGGAGCCCTTTTCAGGACTAGGTTACATCAGTTCCTATCAGTTTTTGCCAGGCAGGTCTGTGCCAGTGCTGTGCAAGTTTTTTTCACAGTATTTGGCTGAATCTAGCAAAGCTAATCCTTTTTGGCCTATTGCAGAGTGTGATAGTCAGTGGAGTAGCCTATCTGTGTTGCAAGATATACCACCTGTGTATAGAATACCAATTTTTTTACTGCACCTAGTGAAGTAAAATCTTTTGGGCATAGCATCATTCAATTAGTCCATCTATACTGATGTCCATCAGGTTGCAAATTGAATATAATTTTTTTCTGCATCTAGCTCTGAAAAAATATTTGGCCTTCTAGCAGTGTGTGGAACTTTCTCTATTAGTCCATCTATACTGACCTCCATCAGGTAGCAAACTGAATATATTTTTTTCTGCATCTACCTCTGAAAAAATATTGGGCTTGTAGCTGTGTGTGGGACTTGTTCTATTAATCCATCTATACTGACCTCCATCAGGTTGCAAATTGAATATAATTTTTTTCTGCATCTAGCTCTGAAAAAATATTGGGCTTCTAGCTGTGTGTGGGACTTGTTGTATTAGTCCATCTATAATGACCTCCATCAGGTTGCAAATTGAATATAATTTTTTTCTGCATCTAGCTCTGAAAAAATATAGGGCTTCTAGCTGTGTGTGGGACTTGTTGTATTAGTCCATCTATACTGACCTCCATCAGGTTGCAAACTGAATATATTTTTTTCTGCATCTACCTCTGAAAAAATATTGGGCTTCTAGCTGTGTGTGGGACTTGTTCTATTAATCCATCTATACAGACCTCCATCAGGTTGCAAACTGAATATAATTTTTTTCTGCATCTAGCTCTGAAAAAATATTTGGCCTTCTAGCAGTGTGTGGGACTTTCTCTATTAGTCCATGTATACTGACCTCCATCAGGTTGCAAATTAAAAATAATTTTTATCTGCATCTAGCTCTGAAAAAATATTTGGGCTTCTAGCTGTGTGTGGGACTTGTTCTATTACTCCATCTATACTGACCTCCATCAGGTTGCAAATTGAATATAATTTTTTTCTGCATCTAGCTCTGAAAAAATATTGGGCTTCTAGCTGTGTGTGGGACTTGTTGTATTAGTCCATCTATACTGACCTCCATCGGGTTGCAAACTGAATATATTTTTTTCTGCATCTACCTCTGAAAAAATATTGGGCTTCTAGCTGTGTGTGGGACTTGTTCTATTAATCCATCTATACTGACCTCCATCAGGTTGCAAACTGAATACAATTTTTTGTCTGCATCTAGCTCTGAAAAAATATTTGGCCTTCTAGCAGTGTGTGGGACTTTCTCTATTAGTCCACCTATACTGACCTCCATCAGGTTGCAAACTGAATATTTTTTTTTCTGCATCTACCTCTGAAAAAATATTTGGGCTTCTAGCTGTGTGTGGGACTTGTTCTATTAGTCCATCTATATTGACCTCCATCAGGTTGCAAATTGAATATAATTTTTTTCTGCATCTAACCCAGCCAATAGTTTTGGCCTAATACCACAGTTTGGCCACTCAGCTCTGCTCGGTTCCCATCCATTGTTTTTTTGTGCAAAGAACTCCAAAGTTATGAATTAGTTAACCTCCAAAATGAGTGGAAAAAGGCCTGCTGCTGGTGGAAAGGGGAATAGGCTTGTTGGGAAGGGGAAAAAAGGTTGTGTCCGTGGGGTAGGTGTTAAAGCAACAGTAACACTTGCAGAAGAAAGACCATCTTCCAGCCACACTAAAATGTCTACTTCATTTAGCGGACAATGTGATAAGATCCCTTTCTTATGGCCACGCCAATCGCTACAAATTCCAGATGAGGCACAAAAACAGCAGGTGCTTCAACGGATATCAAGTGCTCCTTTAAGTGGGCTCTCCTCCACATCAACTTCAACATCACAAATACTCCAGTCCTCAAAGGTGTCACCCCAATCGCACTTGCTTCCTCACAGCTCCCAAATCTCCAGCTGCCTGTCTGAGTATGAGGTAGAACAGATGGTTGAGTCTGCAGAGCTGTTTACTCATACTATAGCCTGGGAATCAGAGATCGACTCCAGCGCTTCTGTGAATCCAGACGAGGAAATGATCTGCACTGATGCCCAGAATCTTTATGAGTCGGATCCAGGACCAGACGCAGAAGGTTCTGACCATAATGTAGACCCTCATTCCCAAACTGTAACTCCTGTTGGTGGAGACAATGAGGAAGACGATGATGAGACTCAAATACCTGATTGGAGCGACAACTTTAGTTTTTTGTCAGGGCAGGAACAGGTTGGCTCTGAGGACGACGGGTGTGATAACGCACAGGGTGATGATGATGAGGTTGGAAATTCCACTTACTGTCAACCCACAGTCAGCCAAGAGATGAGGTCAGCAGAGGAGGTGGAGGAAGATGCTAGTGACGATGAGGTCAGGTTGCGCCTTCCTGGACAGAGACGTAGTACTGGAAGCACGTCAACAACTGCATCCTCAAACACAACTCTGCCTCTCACCACAAGTCGTGGTGGCTCTTCAGGTCGCATGGGTGCTAAGCCTTGCATAGCCTGGGCATTTTTTCAGATCGATAAAGATGACCCAACTCGTGTTATCTATAACATTTGTCAGCAAAAGCTAAGTAGAGGCCAAAAAATACATAGTTTGAGTACTTCATGCATGAACCGGCACATGGACATGAAGCATAAGTTGCAGTGGGAAGCTCAGTGTGCTACAATGCGGCCTAGCCGGCCGGGCCAACCACCGTCTGCCATATCTTGTGCATCCGCGGCCTCTTCATCCTCTATGACTGGGGGGACAGCAGTCACACCTGTTTTGGGGCGCAGACCTGCCACCTCTTTACCCGCAACAGCCAGCGTGATTGGCAGGTCATCATTTTCTTTGGTGTTGAGCGCTGTCCGACATCGATAGCACCACCTTTGGATCAAGGCAACCTAACATGTCCGCCTGCATCTTCCTCACAGACCGGCAGTTTGCCGGGGACACCCTTATCAACCCCGTCTAAGCACAATAGCCAGACCTCGGTCCCTCAGATGTGGACAAGTAAAAGACCATTTCCTCCTAGCCATGAGAAAGCTAAGAGGTTGAATTTCACCATCTGCAAACTCTTGGCTACAGAAATGCTGCCTTTCTGCCTTGTGGACACAGAGGATTTTCGAGACCTTATGTCCGTCGCAGTGCCCCAGTACCAGATGCCCAGTCGGCACTACTTCTCAATGAAAGGTGTGCCTGCGCTCCACCAGCATGTCGCACACAACATCACCGCTTCTTTGAGAAACTCTGTGTGTGACAGGGTGCATTTCACCACAGACACTTGGACGAGTAGGCATGGACAGGGGCGTTACATGTCGCTGACTGGGCACTGGGTAACTATGGTGACAGCAGGACAAGGGGCTGCTGTCCAAGTCTTGCCGTCCCCACGAGTTGTGCGTCAATCCTCTTTATGTCAAAGTTCCTCCACTGCTTCTGCCTCCTCAACCTCCTCTCGGTCTTCCACCTGCACCCAAAGACTGTCTGGTCATGCCACAAGCTTTCTAACTGCGCAGAAGGGATCCTGCACACCTCCTTACTATGCTGGCAGTAGGGCTCAACGTCATCAGGCGGTTTTTACTTTGAAATGTCTGGGAAATGTGAGTCACACAGCTGAGGAGTTGTGGTCAGCTCTGGAGAACCAATTTCATGAATGGTTGTCTCCACTGGACCTGAAACCAGGGAAGGCCGTGTGCGACAATGCTGCAAACCTGGGTGCGGCCCTTCGGCGGGGCAATGTCACACACGTGCCTTGTATGGCTCACGTGTTGAACCTGGTTGTCCAGCAATTTTTAGCCCACTATCCCAGACTAGATGGCCTTCTGCAGAGGGCACGGTCGCTGTGTGCTCACTTCCGCCGTTCGCATCCCGCAGCTCAGCGACTTACATCTCTACAGAAGTCGTTGGGCCTGCCACTTCACCGGCTAAAATGTGATGTGCCTACCCGGTGGAATTCAACTCTGCACATGTTGCAGCGACTGTGGCAGCACCGACAAGCCCTGGTGCAATACGTTCTGACGTATAGCCTGGGCCAACGAGATCCAGAGGTGGGGCAAATCACGCTGGAGGAGTGGTCTCAGATCAGGGACCTATGCACCCTTCTGCACAGTTTTGAAATGGCGACGAAGATGTTTAGTGCTGACGATGCCATTATCAGCATGACTATTCCGGTGATTTACATGCTGGAGCACATGTTAAACAGAATTCGGAGTCAGGTGGTGGCACAAGAGGAGGTGGAGGAAGTAGAGGAGGAGGAGTTGTATGCGGAAGGGCTAACATCTGCAAGGTCCAGATGGTCGGCAGCACCAAGGCGGCAGGCATGTGAGGGTGGGGGAGATGGTTTTACCAGGGCGCATGGTAGCAGCCAAACTAGTGAGGAAGGTGCAGGAGCCCAGAAAGAAGTGGAGGACGAACTGATGGAAGACTCATCAGATGAGGGAGACCTTGATCACATTTCTATTGTGCGAGGTTGGCGGGAGAGGACAGAGGAAGGAAGCATGATTGCTACCTCGCCACCAACACAACAGGGACTTGGTGCTCCTGGATGCGCAACACACATGAGTGCCTTCTTGCTGCACTACCTGCAACATGACCCTCGAATTGTGAGAATTAGAAATAATCCTGACTACTGGGTTGCCACACTGTTAGATCCCCGGTACAAAAGTAAATTTGCCGAAATTATTCCTGCCATAGAAAGGGACGCACGCATGCAGGAGTATCAGCAGAGACTGTTGCAGAATCTTACATGTGCTTTTCTACAAAACACCAGTGGTGCACGTAGTGAATCTCACAGTTCCAACTTGCCAACCGTGTGACCGTCAAGCGTTCAGCACTCAAACCGTAACAGAACCACAGTATCTGCTGGTAACATCAATTTTGCGGAATCATTTTACCACTTTTTTAGCCCATCTTTTGCAAGGCCACAGGAGACAAGAAGTCTGACACATAGTCAACGCCTAGAGACGATGGTACAGGAGTATCTCCAAGTAAACATTGAAGCCATGACTGTGTCACTGGACCCTTGCTCTTTTTGGGCTTCCAATCTGGATAAATGGCCGGAGCTAGCCACTTACGCCTTGGAGATCTTGTCATGCCCCGCAGCCAGCGTTCTGTCTGAACGTGTGTTCAGCGCTGCTGGTGGTGTGCTGACAGATAAGCGCACGCGGCTCTCCACTGATAATGTAGACAGACTCACGTTCATAAAGATGAACAAATCATGGATCCAAAACGACTTTTCTACCCCTGTGTCATCCTGGGGAGAGTAAAAGATGGATGATTGGTTAAAATCACCCTACCAACCGTTTTAAGCTTTCAAATTACTAATCATGTTTATCTGTATCTTGGCTGGAAAATAATTTGGGCTTTGTAGCAGTGTGCAGCACTGATTCTATTAGGCCATCTATAATAAGCTTCACCAGATTTAAAATTACTAATCATGTTTATCTGTATCTTGGCTGGAAAATAATTTGGGCTTTGTAGCAGTGTGCAGCACTGATCCTATTAGGCCATCTATACTAAGCTCCACCAGATTTAAAATTAATAATGATTTTTAGCTGCATCTAGCCCGGAAAATAATTTTGGGGCTCCGAGTTGCGCAAGACACATAAGTGCCTTCTTGCTGCACTACCTGCAACATGACCCTCATATTGTCAGAATTCGAAGTAATCATGACTACTGGGTTGCCACACTCTTAGATCCGCCAAACTTTTCGATCAACCTTTTCATTTTAATAAAGACCAAAAAAATGGTCATTTTTGAAATTATAAGCATTAGCAGGTTATTAGAAACTGAAATCAAACAGTTTTCAACTCAAAACTTTATTCTAGGTGATGTTACATTTTCACATAGGACCCCTTGTTCGAAAGGAGCTTCTGAACTCTCTCGTCCATTGAATTTGTCAGGTTTTGGATGGTTTCTGCTTCAATTGTTTTGCATGAGGACAGAATACCCTCCCAGAGCTGTTGCTTAGATGTGAACTGCCTCCCGCCATCATAGACACTCCTTTTGATGATGCTCCAGAGGTTCTGAATGGGGTAGAGGTCAGGGGAGCATGGGGGTCACAACATAAGTTTGTCCCCTTTTATGCCCATATCAGCCAGAGATGCAGATGTTTTATGTGCAGCATGAGATGGTGCATTATCATGCAAAAAAATGATCTTGCTGTGAAATACACGGTTCTTCTTGAACCATGGCAGGAAGTGCTGTTTGTGAAAATCCACATACATTATGGAGTTCATCTTTAGCGCCTTCAGGGATCCTAAAGGGGCCGACAATCTCTCTCCCCATGATTCCAGCCCAAAACATTACCAACCTCCTCCTTGTTGGCGCTGTAGCCGTGTTTGCGTGGGGTGTCCATCAACCAGCCATCCTCCACTCCATCCATCTGGACCATCGAGCGCTGCACGGCACTCATCCGTGAACAAAACAGTTTTGAAATCAGTCTTCATGTAATGTTTGGCCCACTGGAGCCGTTTCTGCTTGTGTGAAGTGGATAGAGGAGGTCGACAGGATGGCGTATGCACAGCTGCAAACCTCTGAAGGACCCTGCATCTTGTTGTTCGGGGGATGTTGGAGGCACCAGCAGCTTCAAAAACTTGTCTGCTGCTATGACAAGGCTTTTTTGCCGCTGCTCTTTTAACCTGACGTAATTGCTTGCAGGAAAGAGTCCTCAATTTGCCCTTATCAGCACGCACACGTGTGTACTGTGAATCAGCTACATACTTCTTGATTGCCAAGACATTTCATCCTGATCATCGCACAATGTTGATTGTAGTCATGCCTTGACCTAAACACTCCACAATTTGTTGCTTCTCAGCAGCCGACACATCCTTTTTCTTTCCCATTTTGGCAGAAAATGTAGGCTGCTTAATAATGTGAGACAGCCTTCTTAAGTAGTCTTGCCTTTCATTGGACACACCTGCCAAACTAATTAGTACAGGTGTCTGCAATTGCTTACAGTGATATAAAGAGCCCTGACACACATCACCATCAATGAGTTTAACTGACAAACAAACAAATTCTTCCCTTATCACTCCTAAACACTTTTTGCATAATAATTTGGAACACAGTGTACATGTGCTTTTCCACAAAACACCAGTGGTTCACGTAGTGAATCTTACAGTTCTAACTTGCCAACCGTGGTCTGCATGGAGTTGTTCAATAAAGGGCCCAAAATTAAGATAACATAGATGGGAGAGGTCTCTATGAATAGGAATTCCTAAGTATTTGATACCCTGTGAGGGCCAGGCAAAGGGAAAGTTGGACTGGATGGAATCCTATATGGATTTGGGGAGGGAGACATCGAGGGCCTCAGACTTCGCTGCATTGATTTTAAAATTTGACCATGTAACAAAGTGATCTATTTCAGCCATAACAGCAGGGATGGATATATGTGATTGAGTGATATATACTAGGACATCATCAGCAAATAGAGAGCACTTGTACTCGGTGCCTCCCACCTCAATCCACCTAATATTGGGGTTATGGCGAATTGATGAGAGCAGGTGCTCCGTCACTAGGATGTATAAGAGAGGGGACAGAGAACATCCCTGCCTTGTCCCATTGGTGATTGTGAAAGGTGATGAAAATGTTCTGACGCGCCCCCTGGGCCTTGGGACACCCGGAGCCGGACCCTTTTTGGTGGATGCTGGTGGTTGTAGTCTCCGTGGCGGCGACCCGGTTCCGTGGCTCAGGGCGGTCAAACCAGTGGCGGAACTATTTATGTGGTTTTGATGTTTAAATGTCCGACTACGCCACCCGTGGATTGCGGTCAGAGTGAACCGCCGCTCCAGGGCAGACCGCTGAGGCTAGTGTTGTGGGTGCAGCAGAGCGTAGCAAAACTCCCCGCGGGAGGAGTATAGCCTCAGGTCAGTGTATGCGGAGGATGGGGGTGATGGTGCAGGGCAGCAGCAGTAACGACACGGAGTCAGTGATGCAGTCCAGGGCCTTTACTCACAGTTCTTATTATCCAGACCACGTCTGCAGGTAACGGCTGCCCACGTCATACTGTCCTCACCAGGTGAGGGGCTCAGACAACTCCCAGATAACTTTGGAGCGCTTCACAGGACCCCTTTGTGTGTCCTTTGTCTGGCCTTTCTTACCAACCCTTCTGTCCGGCTGCCTCGGGCCTCCTCTTGGTAAACTTGGCGCCAGTTTCCCTGACCCTATGTGGTGCCTTCCTAGCGGGTGTAGCGAGGGGCTGTGCCACATAAAATGTCACAGCCTCCGGTTTCTAGCTGAGGGTCATTTCCTGCCTCCACTAGTTTTGGGGACCGGTCTCCCCATTTGGCCTGACCCCTCCACGCAGGTGGATTCGGGCGTGCGGTGGCAACTCGCCCGTCCGCACCCCTGGGATCCCTTCATTCCTCATTCCTGGAGCCATCTCCGCTCCTCTTCCTTCCTTCTCCCTCTTCCAGGCCTGGGCCTCTGTTACTAGGCCCGCCTCCGGAGCAGAGCTCATGCAGAGCCCCTGCTCCCTGCCACTTCTGCTCAGATTTCTCTGCACTGAACTAAGATGGTGCCCACCTTTTATACTCCCTTCTCAATGCACCCAGGAACTGCTTCCTACCTGCTCCTGCACTACAGGGTTCCCCTTCCTCAGTGTTCCCTCCCCCCACTCCAGCCAGGGACAGGGACTGTCGTGCCCATCTCAGGGGCATATTGGTCGCCCTGCCCCACGGCAATGTGGTGTAATGCATGCAGGTGTCGGGTCCTGATCCACACTCCATCCTTACCTGAGAGTGAGATATCACACCTCTGGGTGAGGTGCAATACCTCTGTAGCAACCGAGCCCTCAGGGTAATACAGTTCCATTTATCTTCAGCCTAGGTGACGTATTGCGATACAGGGCCGTGATTTTGGCTATAAAAGGGTCCCCTAGACCCCTACCACAAGCTTTTTAAGAGAACCATATATGGCGTGCCAGGAGACTCTATGGAATGCTTTCTCAGCATCCAACGAGAGTATCTAATTACAAATTTTTACCTGCATCTAGCCGAGGAAATATTTTGTGCCTAGTAGCAGTGTCTGCTAGTCAGCGGATTATCCCGGCTGTTAAGCAAGCTACACCACCTGTAGTTTTGACACTTAATTTTTTCAAAGGAAATGTTTCGGGACCACGGGATACTCAGTGAAGAGCATCAGGAGGCACCCCAAGGCATAGGGGCTGGGACTGGCAGTAGGATGCCTTGCGGTGGACAGCCGAGCTCGATCCTTATAAAAGCTTTTTAACTGCAGCAGCTTTAGTGGACGCTACTGGAGCTGGAATTACGCGGCTGCTGGCATGAGACTTGCCCTCCAATAGATCCTTGTAAATGGATTTAAAGTGTATTCATTCAAATTAGAGAGACAATTTAAATTAAAAAGCTTAGAGCTGCCTCCACCACAGGGGGGCTCGCTCGACCCACCAGCGGACAGGCACCAGTATTGGGAGAGGGGGGGTGGCCATCAGGGTTCACCGCGGCTCTGGCACAAACCCGGCGACACGGAGGTGGCACGGGCAGGAGCGGACTGAATGTGTCGGCTTCTCACTTTTTGGATTTTAGAAGGGCATGACATGCCTATATCTGTGTCTACCCCTCCTTTTACTCCTCCACCTCTTTTCTTTTCGCATGACTATATGTACTTGTCACTTTTCCATGTGTTAGTTGTGTCTTCTGAGCAGTTTGTCAGCTTTTGGACACCTTTGAAGGTGTTTTCTATGTGTTTCTATGTGTTTTTGTTTGCCTGCCATTGGTTTTAACGGTGTTCGAAGGTGTTCGACGAACAGTTCGACGAACAGTTCGGCGAACACACGGGTGTTCGACGAACCGAACCGAACTCGAACACTACGGGGGTGGCTCAACACTATTTATGACTTTCAGAGTCCCTCCATCATAAATAAAACAGGATGTGTCTGATGATGTGTCACACACCACATTGCCAGATAAGGTTGTAAAATGTTAAAATGACATTTCCCGGTGATTGCATTTGTCTTAAAAAATAACTTAAAAAAACCAAAACAATAGGATCTTTCTTTACTATAAAAAACAGCGTCACCAATTTAACCTCAATGTAATCACATTGTTCAACTCATGCACCTTCTCTCCATCTCCGAAATGACCACATCAGTCACAAGCTGACAGCACTGCAGCACTGCCTTGGCCAAGCCGCAACAGGCTGTGCTGAAGATAACATGCTTAATGCTTAATTGACAAACCGCCCAGCGCTGCAGAGTTGTTGAAAGCTGTAACACAGCAGCCTGATCTGTGGCTCTCACCGCTGAACATACAGTCAGGCATTGTCGTGTGTGACATTGGGCGGAACCTGGTGACGGAGAAATGACAGCTGGGGTAGATACGGTTTCCCTCTATGCCAGTCCTTTCACTGAGCTAAAAAATATGGCTGTGGTGAAATTCAACTCCCACTGAGAAGCTGTTTCAGATTGAAAAACATTGTGGCCACCAGAGGATTTGATTCTGAGGGCTAACCTTTCTCCCCCGCTCAAGAGCCCCATAGCAGCTGCAAAGTTAGCGCTATCATGAACTCTCCTGAGGTAGAAGCCAAGGCACACCAGAGGATTCTCTGGTGGGACCGTCCAACCCTGCCGAGAAGCAGTCCTGGCTAAGAAAAGTGTGTGGGAAGGTTCCCGGACACTCTATGACTGCTTTTTTACTGAGGAGGAAACACACGCAAACACAGGGAGAACATACAAAGTCCTTGCAGATGTTGTCCTTGCTGGAATTTGAACCCAGGATCACAGAGCTGCAAGGCTTCAGTGCTAACCACTGATCCAATGAGCTGCCGTTCACCCTCTAATATCTAACAGGCTGGAGAAACTTGCACCTACTGCCACTCTATCTTCAGCTCCTTTGTGAGAAAATGTATTTGGGCAGCCACTCAGTCTACCAAATAAAATTCCTGAGAAGGATATTGGGGATGGCTTCGCTACTGGTACTGGGGGCAGTGCTAATACCATGGCGTCGTACCATAGTTTGCTGGAAATATTCCAGGCTGGTAGGAGGCAAGCAAATTCCCACAGAAAAGTACCAGTACTAGTAATGTTCAGGCCACATTTCAAGTTCAAGCAGCTTTAGAGGAATTCCTGGGAGAAATGACACGCAGGGTAGATACGGTTTCCCTCTATGCCAGTCCTTTCACCGAGCTAAATACAACTCTCAGCAAAAAAATGTTGTGGACTGGCTCCGTACCATCCCTAGCCACATTCAACTGTCCACATGTTTGTGGTTAGGCGGTCCTTCCCAGTAAGTGGACTGGGGAGGGCATGGGTAATGTTGTGGGACCGGTGCTTGTGGAAGGTGGTGACGATACCGGAAAAAATAATGGCGGCTGGGGAACGAGTATGGATACCCGGTCGACGCCGCCATAAGATTGTGGACAGCTTCCGCCTCCACGAGCCTAAAAGGCCATATTTCAAGTGCAAGCAGCTGCCCAGAAATCTTGCAGTTTAGTGTTGCAGCCTGTTGGTGGATGGGTGGCTGGCTACATACTTGCACTTGCATTCCAAGTAACAGAAAACTAAGCAGATGGTGGCCTCTAGCATCATCATGGCCTCACCTCAGCACTATGAACTCTCCTGAAGGAGAAGCCAGGGCCCGCCGGAGGAGTCTCCGGTTCTCTGGTGGGCCCGTCCAACCGTGCCAAAAAGCAGCCCTGGCTGAGAAAGTGTGGGGGGAAGGTTCCCGGACACTCTATGGCTGCTTTTTTAATGTGGATCGGCCATGCTTATGCATGTTATTTCTCAAACCGCATTACAGATCAGGCCATTATCCAACTCTGTATTCAAGAAATTAAATGCGCAAAGAAAGATGTGTGTGTGTCAAAGCACCACCGACAATTGCGAGTTGATGTTGGATGAGCTGCCATTGCTTCTGCAACAAGCTCAATTACAGGACTTCCTGGGAGAAATGACACGCAGGGTAGATACGGTTTCCCTCTATGCCAGTCCATTCACTGAGCTAAATACAACTCTCAGCAAAAAAAGTTGTGGACTGGCTCCGCACCGTCCCTGGCCACATTCACCTGTCCACGTGTTTGTAGTTAGGCGGTCCTTCCCAGTAAGTGCACTGGGGAGGGCATGGGTAATGTTATGGGACCCATGCTTGTGGAAGGCGGAGACGATACCGGGAAAAATAATGGCGGCTGGGGACCAAGTATGGATACCCATTCGCCGCCGGCATGAAGGTGTGAAAATCTTCCGCCTCCTCGAGCTTAAAAGGCCATATTTCAAGTGCAAAGAGCTGCCCAGAAATCTGGCAGTTTAGTGTTACGGCCTGTGGGTGTATGGGTGGCTGGCTGCATACTTGCACTTGCATTCCAAGTAACAGAAAACTAAGCAGATGGTGGCCTCTATCATCATCATGGCCTCACCTCGGCACTATGAACTCTCCTGAAGGAGAAGCCAGGGCCCGCCGGAGGACTCGCCTGTTCTCTGGTGGGCCCGTCCAACCCTGCCGAAAAGCAGCCCTGGCTAAGAAAAGTGTGGGGGAAGGTTCCCGGACACTCTATGGCTGATGGGGACCGAGGTTCCCAGACCTCTTGTGGCGGCTGGGGACCGAGTATGGACACCCGGCCGCCACTGGCATGAGGTTATGAAAAGCTTCCGCCTCCACGAGCCTAAAAGGCCACATTTCAAGTGCAAGCAGCTGTCAAAAATTTGGCAGTGTAGTATTGCAGCCTGTGGGTGGGTGGCTGCCTGCATACTTGCACTTGCATTCCAAAGAATGGGGTAGGGACAATTGAACGCTGTAGTTGGACAAGGACATGGACGGTGATTGTTGCAAGTCTGCAATGACAGGTGCATGGCGGAAGGCATCTTCGCATGCGCCAAGGTTCACTTATGATGGGAACACTTTTAGGCAGTGACCTGGGAGTCAGAGATGCTTCCAGAGGTCTTCCCCTTGCTTTTCCCATGTCTTTTCAGCACTGTATGCATGTGTCTGATGATGTGTCGCACACCACATGGCCAGATAAGGTTGTAAAATGTTAAAATGACATTTCCTGGTGAATGCATTTGTCTTGGTTGAAAGCAATGTAAAAGTGCAAAAACGCATCAAAAATGCTACGTGTGAACATAGCCCAAGGTGTGGAGGAGCATTTTTGTTTTTGGTTATTTATTTTGCCTTATATACAAGTCATTACCCTGGAAAGGATGTTCCTTAACATATTTCCCAGGAAAATCCATTTTGGTTTCGTTTTTGTATGTTTTATTGTGAGTCCGTAAAAGTGGCGTAATACTCTGACCACGTTGTTGACAGCAGTGATCTGGGAGTCAGAGATGCTTCCAGGGGTCTTCTCCATGCTGTTCCCTTGTCATTTGAGCACTCTTCTCATCGATTTGGGTAATTTTTAGGCCCTCTGAAGACCGCCGGGGGGAGCCGCCTGAAAAATGCTCGAGTTTCCCATAGACTTACATTGGGCTCGTTGCTCGGGTCGAGCACCCGAGTATTCCAGTTTGCTCGACCCGAGCGTCAAGCACCCGATCATTTTACTGTTCACTCATCACTAGTCACTACTGTAGGGGAAGGTGGAGTTGTATGTCACTATTCAGGGGGGAGGAGGGCTCTGGAGATGGCTCTAAAACCTCTCTAAGACCTGAATGTGGCTCTCAAGGTAAGAAAGGTTGGAGACCACTAACTTACAGTCACAAACTGCCGCTGCAGTCTTAATATCTGGGTCTTCGTGTTTACCTTCATACCTTCCTCGCCTTGCCATTTTAAATGGAGTAGAATATTTGTCACTTTTCCAAAAATATCAGGATTATTACCGCAGTAATATAGGATCACGTCTGATGACCACGGTTTTAAGTAGTGGCCTTATAGATATGGTATTGGTCAGCGACCAAGTGTGAGTAGGTTTAAACACACAACTGGGAGACTTTAACTGGAGCAGAATATTTGTCACAGTCCCAAAAAATTTCAAGATTACTACCGAAGTAATATTTGAACTCCTGAGATGATGAACAAGTTTCTCTGCTTCCACAATACAGCAATGCTATTAAAATCAACCAAATCTGGCTAAATGCTGCTAACAAGCAAATGGAGCAATAAAAATGATGTATTATATTGCTTTTCACCAAAATAATCAGGATTAAGTGAATAAAAATTATTAGCCCTGATATCTAGGGCTATGGATGTGAGTAACAGCCGAAGAAAGAATGTGCAATGGACCCTATTCTGTTGTACACCCTCTCCACAAAGTCTGCCTGTCTAACTCCTGCTATCACCAGAATTGATATTCAACAGAATTAGTCCTTAGAAGGACGGTTAGTGTATATTTCTAATAGTGTGGAATACCTCATTAAAACAACCACCAATTCTCTCCCTCACTCAGCACCACCTCTCCCTACTCTGCCTACTTGACCTATGCGCTGTGACTGGCATAGGGTAACAGGTCCTATATAGACCTGATGACACTGTGCGGCCAGCCAATCACTGTAATGGCACAACCAATATGGCTTTGGCATTAAAGTGACTGACAGGCAATCCAGCTTGGTAATTCGCTGTCTAAACAGGGCCAAACAAGCAGGACAGAAACTTGAACTCCTGCTCGAACATTTTAAAAGTACTCGCCAAGGACCGAGCATATCGAGCACTGAGATGTTCTGGCGAGTACCGAATAGAGGCGAGCATGCTCCCTTATCACTAATGATTACTTCTCAGTAAAAATTACAAAAAGTGATGAATGAACGTGCTCACCTCTGCTCTGTACTCTCCCGAGCATCAGTATGCTCGACGAGCTCGTCGATCGTCAAGTATTTCCGGGTTGCTAGGGCGGGAACTCAGGTCCCCTACCTGCATGTTTGGCGCTCTTTAGAAAGCCAATAAGCATGCAGGGATTTTCTGCCATGCACTGTAATGTCGTAGCCATGTTGTTGTGGGCATTACAGTGATTGGATGGCCATATAGCGTCATCAGGTGTATGTTAGACCTGGCGCCGCTATGCTCGTCACAGTGTACCCCAGAATCAGGAATAGGAGGGAGAGGTGCTGCTGCGTCAGGAAGAGATTTGCTTCTTTATAGTTAGTATAGATATTCCACAACATATATACAGTATATATTCATCTGAACTAACAGTCCTTCTGATGACTAATCCAGTTGCATATTATCAGTGCTAGGCAGGCAGGCAGTATATGTGGAAAACTGCAGTTTATGATACAGCACAAGATGGTCCATTGGACATCCTGTCTGCTGCTACTGTAATAGTTACAGATATTTGTAGACATAGCCCCAGATATCAAGGGCCAGGGAAAAAAAATTTTTGATCTTAATCCAGGTTATTTGCTTAAAAAGCAATCCAGAGTACACCATTTTTCTGCACACTGCAGAATAAAGCCAGATCTGTTCCATACTTCAGCAATAAAAATCCAGAAATTTAAACTGAAGATGGAAAATATTGGCCTCCTTTTTCATTCTGTTGCAGAGTGTCGGTCAAGCTATTCACACTAGGTCTCTGTGTAGAATAGTATTAGTAAATTAAAGGCCTGCTATTTAAAACCGTGGCTCTCTGTCAGACATAACACCTATAAGAGTGTTCCAAAATCAGACATTTCTTCAATTTTCATTCCGTTGCAGTATGTCGGTCAAGCTATTCACACTAGGTGTCTGTGAAGAATAGTATTTGCAAATTACAGGCCTGCTATTTAAAATTGTGGTTCTCTGTCAGACGTATCACATATAACTGCATTCCAAAATCAGCCATTTCTCATGAATGTGGAAAATACTGTCCTCCATTAAAAATGGGCAAGGTGCGTTGCAAGGGACGGGGAAGTGGACATGATGGTGATCGTGCATGCAGAGGCCGAAGACGTGGCCGTTGGAAAGCTGAAATTGTGCTACAACAAACACTCACATCTTTTCGCTCGACCTTCCTGTCCCAATTACTAGGAGACCGCAGAACACCACTATTCAATACAGAGCAGTATCAAAAGGTTGTTGGTTGGATAGCAGATAACGCTTCCAGCCACTTTGCCACCACCATCACCACCCTGTCTTCCACATGGTCAAGTCTCAATAGCCGTGAGTCTGGACTGCATATTCCTCAACCTGACCCCACACTTGGACACTCAGAAGAGTTGTTCACTTTTCCATTTGTAGATTTGGGCCTCTTGTTCGGCCAGCTTCAAGCGAGTCAAAAGGAGAACGCGTGTAGCGATGCCCAAATATTGGAGCAGCCACGGTCACACGAAGGCGACAGTGGGAAAGTACAATTACTGTCCAAAGAGGTGGATGATGATAATGATGAGACTCAATTGCCAGGAAGTCAGGAGGAGGACCAGGGTACAGAAGTGTAAGATGAGGTGGTGGATGATATAGTAACTGACCCAACCTGGCAGGGGGACTTACAGAGTGACAACAGCAGCACACAGGGCGAGGGAGGCGTAGCACCATAACAGGCATGAAGAAACCATGTGGTGGCCGCATACACAAGGCGGGAAAGCGTTCCTCGTAACACGGAAGTTGCCAGTACAAATGTTAGGTCTTCCCGAGTCTGGCTAATTTTTAAAGACTCTGCAGATAACCCCAAAAATGCCATTTGCACCACCTGCCAGGCCAGCATCAGCAGTGGTAGCAAAAGTAGCAGCCTGAGCACTACCAGTATGACCAGGCACATGGCAGCAAAGTACCCGACTAAGTTGGCTGAACCACAGGGTCCAGCAACAGTGTCTGTAGGAGACACGACTGCTTGCTCCGCTGTTGTGCGTGCATGCCAATCCCCTCTCCAAGGCGCATGCCAAGATGCCTCCGGCCCTGAACCTGTCATTGAACACTCAACTAGCACCATCACCAATCACATCAACGTACTTGTCCCAGCGCAGAGTTCGGTTGTCCCTACCCAAATCTTTGGAACGCAAGCGCAAATACGCAGCAAACGCCCCACACTACTAAATTTACACATTTTGTGAATGCTTGCGCTCGAAATGTTGCCTTTTAGGAAGCTTTCTGCAACCTGATGGCGACGGCCATTCGTACTCGGTCCTCAGCCGCCACTATTTTTCCCAATGTGCCTTCCCCGCATTACACGAGCATGTGTCCCACAATGTTAGACGTGCCCCCAACAACTCAGTTACTGGGAAAGTCCACCTAACCAAGGACACGTGGACAAGTGCTTGTGGGCAGGACGGTACATCACACTAGGTCAATATAGTGGAAGCTGGGACCCAGTAAGACCTTGGGACGGAACACATCCTCCCTATGCCAAGGATTGCGGGCCCTGGGTCAATCAGGGTTGCCTCCACATTCTCCAGCTCCTTCACCTCCTCCTCCTCTTCAGCCTCCATCTCTGAAATGACCACATCAATCGCAATCTGGAAGCACTGCAGCACTGCCTCGGCCAAGCGGCAACAGGCCGTGCTGAAGCTAATATGCTTAGTAGAGATGAGCAGTGTTCGACTAAAACTGTTCGCCAATCTCAAATTCGAGCTGTTTTGGGCGGTGTTCGAGTCGTTCGACGAACGCAAACGATTTGCAAAAAATTCGGCTGTTCGAGGTTATGTTCGATAACTGTTCGTGCACCAAAAGCGTAACTGGATTTTTTGACATCATGCAGGGATTGTCTGCCACTCACTGTAATGCCACAGCCAAGGTGGTTGTGGCATTACAGTGGTTGCCCAAATCGATGGGAACAGTGCTCACAGTGGAACATGAAAAGCCGGCAATTCAGCAGCGGCATACACCGGTACCCGACAATTTAGAACAGAAAGAATAGAGAATCACACATAGATTAGATAGATAGAAACATGTCAGTCACATATACAAGAAGTACAGTGATAGTGTTGATTACTGTACTTGTCATTTAGTGTTAAAATAAAGGATTTATTAAAAAAAAAATTGGCGTGGGGTTCCCCGTAATTTTAGTCTCTAGCGGAGGTTAAGCAGATGGCTGGGGCAGATGTTTGATGCCTGGGAAGGGGGTAATACCCATGGAGCTTCCCAGGCTACTAATATCAGCCCCAGCTGAATACCTAGCCTTTACTAGCTATTAAAATGGGGGACCCCCCCAAAAAAATGAAGTGGGGTCCCCCCTATTTTAATAGCTAGCAAAGGCTAGGCAGACAGCTGGGGGCTGATATTAATAGCCAAGGAAGCGTGCCATGAATATTGGCCCCCTCCCAGGCTAGAAACACCAGCAGTCAGCCACCCAAGAAATGCTCCGTGGGTATTACCCCCTTCCCAGGCTTCAAACATCTGCCCCAGCTATCTGCTTAACCTCTGCTAGAGACTAATATTACGGGGAACCCCATGTCAATTTTTTTTTTTTAATAAATCCTTTTTTTTTTAACACTAAATGACAAATACAGTAATCAACAATATCACTGTACTTATTATATATGTAACTGACATGTTTCTATCTATCTAATCTATGTGTGATGCTCTATTCTTTCTGTTCTAAATTGTCGGGTACAGATGCTGAATTGCCGGCCGGCTGTTTTAAATAGAGTGTCTTCTGAGCAGTTTGTCAGCTTTTGGACACCTTTGAAGGTGTTTTTGGTGTGTTTTTATTTGCCTGCCATTGGTTTTAACGGTGTTCGACAGTGTTCTAAGGTGTTCGACGAACAGTTCCATGAACATCCCAGTGTTCGACGAACCGAACCCGAACACTATGGGGGTGGCTCAACACTAATGCTTAGGTGACAAACTGCACTATGCTGAAGCATTGTGGACAGCTCTGAAAGACCATGCAGATTTGTGGCTGACACCGCTGACTCTACAGCCAGGCATGGTCATGTGTGACAACCTGTTGGCGGCTCTGAGGAGAGGCGAGCTCACACACGTACCATGCCTGGCCCATGTGCTTAACCTCGTGGTTCAGCAATTTCTCAAAACCTACCCCTATCTGCTGGATATGCTTGTCAAAGTACGCCACCTTTGTGCCTATTTTAGAAAGTCAGCTACAGCTTCCCCTGCCCTTGCCATGCTTCAGCAGCATTTGCAGTTTCCAGTTAACCGACTGATCTCTGATGTCTCCACACGTTGGAACTCTATATTGCAGATGTTGGGAAGCATTTGTGAGCAGAAGAGGGCAGTTGTTGACTACCAGCATCAACAAGGCCGTCGGTATTCAGGTCAGACTTCACAGAAAAAACCTCAGAAAAGGAAATGGATGTCAGACATATGGACCATCCTCCAAAACTTTGAGGACTCCACCAAGATGGTGAGCGGTGATGACTCCATAATTAGCGTCACCATCCCGCTTTTCTGTCTTCTGAAATGCTCTCTGCTCACAATTAAAGAGGATGCATTGCAGGCGGAGTACGATGAGATGGAGCAAGGAACCATACTGGGTGATTCCACACAGCCCAGTTTCATCTCATCCCAATGTGGATTAGGTGACAATGAGGAAGAGGAGGAGGAAGAACAGGAGCTAGTTTCCTGCACTATAGATGATACTACCTGCACAACTGTCATACCGTCTGTTCAGCGTGGATGGCCTGCGGACAGGGAAGAGGAGGAACAGGAGGAGGATGAGGAGGAGAGCATGGTCAGTCGTCCTCTTGGTGAGGACACGGAAGTCTTGCCTCTTTACAGTCTGGCACACTTGGCTGTGTTTATGTTACGCTGCCTTTCCCGTGACCCTTGCGTTGTCCAAATCTTGGGTGACAGTCATTATTGGTTGGTGACACTTTTAGACCCATGCTTCAAAAAGAACTCAGGCCTAATTAAATGGGGCAGTACGAGAAAACCCTTGTTGGGGAATTATTAAAAAAATCCCATCTGAAAACGCTGGCGAAAGAGGTCACAGTTCGTAGGTGTAGAGGCGAGAGAGAGACAAATGCAATCGAGCAGAGGCAGAGGAGCACTGTCAATTTTCTGGGACAGTTTTCTCAGAACCTGATATCACACAACCCCTGATGCGTGGAGTACTCTCCCATAGAGGGAAAAGTTGCAGAGGATGCTGAAGGAGGACCATACCAACATCCTCCGTGATTCCTCTGTGCCTTATAATTATTGGGCATCCAAGATGGACGCGTGGCATGTACTGGCTCTCTACGCCTTGGAGGTCCTGGTCTGCCCTGCCGCTAGCGTTTTGTCAGAGCTGTTTTTTAGTGCTGCCGGTGAAATTATAACTGATAGGTGCATCCGCCTGTCAACTTCAAATGCTGACAGGCTGACTCCCTCATCCTCCACCACCATATCAACATATCTACATCTCTTGAAAGGAACATTGGAGTTCCTCCAAATTTTTGGCAGCAGTTGCTTCACAGCACAAGCAAACAGAATGGGAGACACACTTCCTAATAATGGGAACATTGTTTTCAGGAGGCTCACTGACCTCTACGTCTCTTGCAAGGGGCATTGGAGTTCCTCAAATTTTTGACAGCTGTTGCTTCACTGCATAGGCAAACAGTACAGGAGACATGCTTCCTAATAATGGGAACATTGTTTTCAGGAGGCCTTCCGACCTCTACATCTCTTGCAAGGGGCATTGGAGTTTCTCCAAATTTTTGGAAGCAGTTGCTTCACTGCATAGGCAAACAGTATGGGAGACACACTTCCTAATAATGGGAAAAATTTTTTCAGGAGGCCCTCCGACCTTCTACGTCTCTTGCAAGGGGCATTGTAGTTCCTCCAAATTTTTGGCAGCGGTTGCTTCACTGCATAGGCAAACAGTATGGGAGACACTTTCAAATAATGGGAACATTGTTTTCAGGAGGCCCTCCCACCTCTGCGTCTCTTGCAAGGGGCATTGGAGTTCTTCCAAATTTTTGGCAGCTGTTGCTACACTGCATACCCTTTAACTGTATAGTAGACCCTCTCCTTTCTAATGGGAGCATGTCGTTACTGTGGCCCAGCTCTATGTGTCTTTAAATTGTTAGTGGGGTTTTTCTGAAATTTTGGCAGCCCTTGAAGTCACAGCACAGGCGTTACCACTATAGGAGACCCGCTTCTTTATAATGGGAACATTTTTTTTACTTAGACCCTCCTCTATGTCTCTTCAAAGGGGTAATGGGTTGAGTCCAAATTTTAGTATAGGAGACCCACTCTTTAATAATGGGAACAACAAAGCTTAGCCGGTTGATAGCTCTCTAACAATAGCGAGGGTCGACTGCTGGCCCTTTAAGAATAGTAAGCCTGTAAAAATAGTGTTTGTGACGTTCACAATCTCTCCTTCATAAATGAAACAGGATGTGTCTGATGAGGTTTCACACACCACATGGCCAGATTAGGTTGTAAAATGTTAAAATGACATTTCCCAGTAAATGCATTTGTCTTGGTTGAAAGCAATGCAAAAGTGCAAAAACTCATCAAAAATGCTACATGTGAACATAGCCCAAGGTGTGGAGGAGCATTTTTGTTTTTCGTTATTTTTTTTGCCTTATATACAAGTCATTACCCTTGAAAGGATGTTCCTTAACATATGTCCCAGGAAAATCCATTTTGGTTTCATTTTTGTATGTTTTATTGTGAGTCCGTAAAAGTGGCGTAATACCTCTGACAGTGTTAATGACAACATTGACCTGTGAGTCAGAAATGCTTCTAGGGGTCTTTCCCATGCTGTTCCCATGTCATGTGAGCACTGGTCCCATCGATTTGGGCAATTTTTAGGCGCCGGGTAGAGCCACAGGAAAAATGCTCGAGTTTCCCTTATACTTACATTGGGCTCGTTTCTCGGACCGAGCACTCGAGCATTCCAATTTGCTAGACCTGAATGAGTAACCAAGCATTTTAGTGCTCGCTCATCACTAATCCTAATTCATCATGGTGTTTGCGCCAGAATTCTGATGATGAAAATGCACAAAAATGTTGTGATGTGGCATTTTCATGGCAGTTTCGGACAGCTTTGTCAAAATAGGAAGTGCTGGCAAAGAGCCAGTGCATAATGGGGTGTGGCAACAACTTTTCGATGAATCCATTTAAAATGGCAGCATTTCTTACATGAGAAATCTAAGTTGTACCTTATTCACTAACTGGCGTGCACATCTTATTCCTGCATGCTCATTATTAAGATTGATGTGCGAAATGCCAATATTGATGGATCTGAGCCATTATCTTTTTTATCAGGTGATACTATATTGGTTTGGTTATTATTATATTTTGAAAGCCATACCTTTTTCTACTTTTCAGTAGATTGTATGAGGGATTTTTTGTGAGACTAGCTGGTATTTTTACTAGTACTACTGTGGAGTACATATAATATTCTGATGTATTGTTATTTATTTTTTTTGTGGGGTATGAAATGGCTAAAAACAACTGTTCTGCCATTAGTTCACCATATTAGTTCAGATAGTTTAATGTTCTGAAAAAAAGGGCGATTATTTGAACTTTTACATTTTTGTGTGTTTTTTTAGAGCTTTTAAAACCATTGGAATTTTAATATTTACTGGCTAACACAGTACAAATATATATTTTTCCTGTATCAGAATTGTGGATACTAGAATGTATGGCATCTTTATGGAACTAAAGCTACTAGAAGATTTTGTCTTATACTATGCCTGAAGAGACCTGAGTAGTCTCGAAAGGTTGCTATTTGATACCATCATTTCAGTGAGCCATTAAAAGGTATCAACCACTTAGGACTCTCAAATTGTATTACTTTTATAAAAACATTAACAGTTTTTTATATTTTTTATTAGCCACCTTGAACTGTAGTATTGCAGTCGATTGTGAAAATTACAATTTGAAATGAAGCCAAAGTTCAAAAGGCCCCTGTTGGACATAAAAACACTATTGATACCCTGCAATCATGTTGGGAAGGGTATATTGATCCCAGTACCACTTAAATGGTCGGAATCTAAATGGTTAAACAGCTGAAATTGGTGCTAGCTCCAATCGCAGCAGAAGGACTCTCATAGTGTATGGAGTTGAGCTTGCTCCATACATTAAGACCTCATTCAGATGTCCATTTTTTAAAGATAGAACAAACACCCATTATAATCTATGGAGAGGTTCACATGTCCATGATTTTTGCTGACTGATTGCCCCCAAAAATATCACAGAGACATGACCATGACCAATTATGATCTACGTTATGGATCAAAATTACCAATTCAAAATATGGATCTGTGAAAATCAGTGTGCTGTCTATGATTAACTTTACAGTGAACAGGTGAAAATCACCAATGAAACAATGGTGGTAAGAAGTGAAACACTCACCTGATAAAAATCAGATGAAAAACACTAATTACATTTGGACCATTTTTTGAGTATGTGAAAATTCAAGGATGTCTGGATGATGATTAAGTGAGCACATGTCGCCAAGGGGTTAAAAATTGTACTAAAGACAAGGAATGTACTGTACATGTAGTCATCACTGCTGAGGCCAATGATTTGCTGAAGTGGCCACCTGTGCCGGCTTAGCAAACGATCACTGCTGGAAAAGCTAGACCAAGATGACTACCAGAATAGTGGAACATTTATTAAGTATAAGTTAAGTTTGTTTTTAACTGCATACTTTACTTTTATTAATTTGCACATAAATCCCCATCTCTGCTACAAACTCAGTAGGACAACTCTTTTTACAGATGATCAATATTCGTTTTACAGTCTCCAGGCAAGTACTATTAAAATGTAAAGTTAACAAAAACACTTGCAAATTGTCACAATTCAACTGTACTACAAAGTTATGGTGTACACATACAGAATGTATATAGATGTAATTTGTAAAAGAAAGTTGTTGTTTTTTAACTCAGCACCTTTATATATTCAAGATTTTGCATTGTGTGTGGGATCCATTTCAACTGCTGACTTGCAGTATAATATATGTTCCTTTAGAGAAAAGCTGTACATCCACTTATAAAAACCAAATTCTTTATTTCTGATCCATTAAAACATGTTCTGCTGGTCCATTAGACCAGGGTTCCCCAACTCCAGTCCTCAAGGCCCACCAACAGGCCATGTTTTCAGGATTTCCTTAGTATTGCTCAGGCAATAATTCCATCACCTGTGCAATACTAAGGAAATCCAAAAAACATGACCTGTTGGTGGGCCTTGAGGACTGGAGTTGGGGAACCCTGCATTAGACCTTCAATGATGTGTTTTGAGTGCTAACTGCCCCCTTCATAGAGCACATAATTTGGCCAATTCATGCATGCCCAGTAGCCACTGCAAGACAATCTTCTTTTACTGGGAACCTATCCTAATGTGATTCCTCTCCTGGACTGATAATCATCCATCCATATAAATGTAGGCAATCACAAAAAAAGTCCTTTTGTCATAGAGACCATATGAATAGTCAGCACTTCATAACACAATATAGTATCACCTGAGCTGGGCTGATGTATAGCCTAATAACACCAAAGAAGTGCTCCAAATAGCATACAACTTTAAATCTTTGATTAGATAATTTGTTACAAGCAATTCCAATTAAAAAAAGGTTCTGAAAGTGAAGGGACACATACTCTAATGTAATCATTGCAAGATTAGATCATATGTTAATATAAATGCTATCACAAATATGAGAAATTTGGAATAGTACAATATTTCCTTACACACATTTTAATTAGAGATGAGCGGATATTTCAATATTCAGTTCGGATTGCGATCGCAGAATTTGCAATATTCGCCGATTTATTCGTCAAATATTCACTGAACATAGCCGAACGCCATTGGATTCAATGGTGGGCAAAAACAAACGCATACACAACACCTTCAAATGGGCCCAAAAGCTGCCAAAACAAATCTAATTAGGGGCAGACCCCAGGAAAGTGGTCTCAATTGACCCCAGTACAAATTTTATAATGGCACCGCAGCAAATCAGCCATGGGCCTTGCATGAGGTATCAGGGTCTGGGCCAGCATTTACAGCTTTGAATTGAACTTCAAATTAAGAGAGGTGGGTGAGGGATCAGTGTAGGTCTGCTGTGCTGGGAGCCCTGATACCACATGCAACAGCTCAACCTGCTTTTATGATCAGCCACACTTAGATGGCAGAAAAATCAGCTTCATAGATTAGCATTGGTACAAAAATTTAAGGATAGTAACAGTAGTAGGTAGTAGTTGACTAAAAGTAAGTAGAGGCCTGCCAGTCTGGGTGGTCTACTGCTACAGGCAACACACATGAAGGAGACCCAGCCAGAAGTCTCCCTATTTCCAAAATCTAAAAGCTGACACCACCAAAGTGGCATCAATTTCACCAGAGTAAAAATATTATAGTGGGGACCGACACCTCTTCCACTACAGCCAACCCAGCAGATTGAGACCCAATAAGGAGTCCCCACTTTTCCAAAATTAGTGGCAGACACCGATGAAGTGGCATCAATTTCACTAGAGTAGAAATAGTATAATTAAGACCGACACATCTTCCACTACAGCCAACCCAGCAGATGGAGACCCAACCAGGAGTGTTCATATTTCCAAAAATTTGTGTTAACACCTGCAGCAGCAGCAACAGTAGGCACATAAGCCATGCTAAAGTTATGACAGACTGCAATTACTCGAGATCAATGCAGCACACTAAAAACTAGAACATTGCCTAGTCTGTACAGTCTGCGATTGGGGTGCAAAAGTCCTTGGAGATTCATGACTTGTTCATCTTGATGAAATTTAGGCGGTCTACACTTTCAGGGGACTTCCGGCTGCGCTTATCCGTCTGGACACCACCAGCAGCACTGAAGACACGTTCTGAGAGAACGCTGGCTGCCGGCCATGATAAAACCTCCAAGGCATGACAGGCGAGCTCAGGCCACTGATCCATTTTTCAAGACCAAAATGTAAAAGAGTCCAAACCCTCCTTGATGGTATTAATATTGAGCTCTAGATACTCCTGCATCATCCTCTCCAGTCGTTCACCATGTGCCAGACTTGTACTCTGTCGTGCTGGTGCACGTGCTGGTCTAAAAAATGTGTGCAAGCACTCACAGAAATTGCTTCTGCCACTTACACTGCTAATGTTCTGGAGTAGATGAATTAATGTGCTACAGGTTGAAAGTTTAACGACACGACACAGCTGTTGGGTGGCCAGGGATCAGGTGCTCCTATCCTGACCCTAACACTAGGGAGCGCCCTAGCTCACCCTATTCCCCAGGATACCTCTGATGGTGAGGCCTCCGCCCTCGCCCTAACTCCTAATTTAGCCCTCCGCTAGTTCTCCTCCCCCACCTGGGGAAGAGGGGCGCTACTGTGCACCGAAGTACACCCACCCGACAAACAAGGCAAAACAGACAAGGAAAAATGGAAAACTCCAGGCGCACAAAATATTCTCTCATATATAACAGAGAGGCGCAGCGGAGTGTGTAGGTACGGGGACTAAATCAAAATTGAGAATGATAAGGAATAGCCACACATACAAACTAGACACCAGTCACAAGTTATTCCTCCCAAAGCCACACCAAGTCATCCATACACAGGTCCGGACCCACCAAATGTCTCCGATCAGCCACACTTTTATATTTGGATCCCATCTTCCTCAAATTATTAGTAACCCCCCCTCCATATGGTGGAAATAGAAGATGAAATCCGTTCCTCCTCTGGTAATCCAGAAGGTTGATTACCATTAAAGGAACTAAACTGACGATGGAACCTATGCGCCCCAAAAAACGGGGATTTACCAGTCGATTCCTGGCACCGATTTAGAGCTTATTTGGCTAAAGGTAAATAAGTAATCCAGTCCTCCTTGTTTTCAGACACAAAACATCTGAGTTACGTCTCCAGATTCTGGTTAACCAGCTCCGTCTGCCCATTAGACTGCGGGTGAAAAGCAGAAGAAAATGACAAATGGATCCCCAAACGGGTGCAAAATACCCTCCAAAACTTGGAGACAAATTACACCCTCCAATCAGAAACAATGTTGGTCAGGATCCCATGTAATCTAATTATTTCCCTGATGAAGACTTGCGCCAAAGTTTTGGCATTCGGTAATGCCGGTAAAGCAACAAAATGAGACATTTTACTGAATCTATCAACCACTACAAGGATTACAGTATTTCCCACCTAAACGGGTAGATCCGTAATAAAATCGACTGATAAGTGAGTCCAAGGTCTACTGGCAATCTCCAAAGGTTGAAGAGACCCCGACGGACGAGTATGAAGGATCTTTGAGTGCGCACAGACATTGCAGGCGGTTACATGCTCTCAGACATCCTTATGAGCACCTGGCCACCAGAACCGCTGAGTAAGCCGATCTGCAGTGGCTTTATTACTAGGACATTCAGCCAACATCGAATCATGATGTTTGCTGAGGACTCTAAGATGCAGATTTACAGGAACAAACAGTTTGCCAAGTGGACAAGCAGCAGGGGCGTCCCCCTGAGCATCAACAACCTCTCTTTCCAGATGGGAGAATATAGACAACCATCCCCTTTAGAAGAATAGGTACCTGTTCACACGTCTCCCCTCCCCCAGAAAAACAACGGGATAAGGCATCTCTCTTAATGTTTTTGTCCCCCGGGCTATACGTGACAAAGAAGTTAAACCTGGTAAAGAACAATGCCCACCTAGCTTAACGAGGTATAAGATGCTTCGCCGATTCCAGGTATTCCAGATTTTTATGATCCGTGACTACCATCACAGGGTGGACCGCCCCTCCAAAAAATGATACCACTCCTCAAAAGCCCACTTGATAGCTAAGAGTTCTCTGTTCCCAATGTCATAATTTCTCTCGGCAGGTGACAGTTTTTTAGAGAAATACTCATAAGGTTACCATTTATCAGTAGACGCACCCTGCGACAACACAGCCCCCACCCCCACCTCAGACGCATCGACCTCCACTATAAAAGGTTGAGTGATATCAGGCTGTATAAGAATCGGCGCAGAAGAAAAACACCTTTTCAACTTATCAAACGCGTCGCTGGCAGGACTGGACCACTTGGAGCAGTCAGTCACCTTCCTGGTCATATCAGTAAGAGGTTTGGCTACTACTAAAAAATTCTTTATGAACTTGCGGTAGTAGTTGGCGAAACCTAAAAACCTTTGAAACGCCTTCAAATTCTCTGGACGATCCCAATCCAATACCACCTGTACTTTAGCTGGATCCATGCGAAAACTGGTGGAAGACAACACGTATCCAAGGAAAGGGATCTCCTCAACAGAAAACATACACTTATCAGGTTTGACATATATTTTATTATCTCAAAGTATACGTAATACCTGCCTGATGTGTACCTGGTGTGACTCAAGTCAGAAGAATAAATTAGTATGTATAGATAACCACAAACCTGCTTATAAGGTGGCTAAAGATGTAATTTATGAAGTGTTGAAATTCGGCGGGCGTGTTCGTCAACCCAAAAGGCATCACCAAATTCTCATAGTGTCCTTCAGGCGTATTGAATGCGGTCTTCCACTCATCTCCCTCTTTAATGCATATGAGATTATACAACCCCCTGGGGTCCATTTTAGAGAACCATTTAGCCCCGACAATTTGATTAAATAGGTCAGGAATGAGCGGTAGAGGATAGGGATCACAGACACTGATTGTATTTGACGCGCCCCCTGGGCCGTGGGGCACCCGATGCCGGGCCGGTCGTTGCTACGGGAGATGTCACAGTGGCGGTGACCCGGTCCGTGACCCAGGGCAGTCAGTAGAAAGGGGATATTATTTACGGGGGAATTAAAGTTATTTTTATACAGTTCGTGACGCCACCTGTGGTATGCGACTAAATGGAGCCGCCGCTGCAGAGCAGGTCCTCTGGAGCAGTTGTTAATGCAGCAGAGTTGGTTTAGCTCTCCCCAGGTAGAGCTTAGCTCGAGGGCTGTGCTGAGATGTTATGGATGTTGCTGTAGCCGTTGTGGTGCATTGTAGTGCAGGGGGTGATGGCGCAGCAATAATTTCACAGAGACAGTGGGGTGCAGTCTTCAGGGTTTACTCACAGTTGTTAAGTTCCTCAGATAATACTTTCCGGACTACGACCTCCCACGTCACGCTGCGCTCACCAGGCAGGGGTTCAGCACACTCCCAGGTGTTTCAAGAAAACCTGACAGGGCCCCCTTCTATATGCCCTTCTCAGCCGTCATCCTGGGCTGGCCCTCACCCTTCTTGTCCTGCGCCTCGCCAAACAATGTCCCAAGCCAGTATCCTCGGATCTTTCTGGGCAACCAGGAGTTCCATGGATCCTATGTGGTTACGTTTCTGGCGAATTGAGTGCGGATGTGGCAACTGTACCGTGAAAGTACAGAAGCCTCCGGTTTCCAGTTGAACTTTGTAATTCTCACTAGTTAGGGACCGGTCCCCTCTGCGACCTGATCCCTCCACCGCTTGGTAGACTCGGGCATACGGGTGGCCTCCAACACTGCACGTACTCCTGGGATCCTTCATTCACTCCTGGAGCCTTTCTCCTGCTCCTCTTTCTCTTCAGTCTTGGGCCTCTCGGGCTAGGCCCTCCTCCTGAGCAGAGCTCCTACAGAGCTCCTGCTCCTCTCACTGTCCTCTGACTGAACTCTCACACCCAAGATGGCTTCCCTCTTTATACTATTCCAAACAAGTGCTCCCCTAATTTACTTCCTCCACCCACACCCACTACATGGCACCCCCTACTTTGGTTCCCCCCACTCCAGCCAGGGACAGGGCTCAGCAGGAAAGCGACACATCTTGCCCCTCCTGCTGGTCTGGAGTAGTGTAGTGTTGGATGCAGGTGTTAGGGTCCCGGGCAGCACTCTATCCTTACCGGAGAGTGAGATACCACACCTCTGGGTGAGTTGCAGTACCTCTTTGGTGAGTGAACTTGCAGGGGCGCCACACATTGAGTTCATGGAAATCCAGGCAGGGGTGTAGCCCCCCATCCTTTTTTTTGACAAAGAAAAACCCAGCTGTAATGGGGGAAGAGGATGGTCTGATATGACCCTTAGCCAGGCTTTCCATGATGTAATCCCTCATGGCCTGTCTTTCAGGACTAGATATATTGTAGAACCTGCTCATGGGCAGCTTGGCCCCAGGCACGAGATTAATGATGCAATCATGGGGATGATGGTGAGGAAGTTCTTGACACCCCTGCCCCGAGAACACATTCTCAAAATCCGACAGGTAACTAGGCACAAATCAAGTATCCACTCTAGCCAACCGAGTACACAGACAGTATTCTTGGCAATACCCATTCCATTTTACTACCTCATGAGACTGCCAATCTTTCACTGGATTCTGTAGAGTAAGGCACGGGAGTCCAAGTACTACAGGTGAGGGCAAACCCCTTAGCTCGTAGCAGTCTAACACCTCAGTGTGCATAGCCCCACATGAAGCCGCACCTCACTGAGGACTTAAGTAAAGTGCCCTTGTCTCAAGGGGGCAGAGTCGATGGTGACAATGGGTATGGGTCTGGACAGAGTATGTGGGACGAGGTCTTGGACCTGGATGAACCTAGAGTTGATCAAATTTAACCCCGCCCCACTGTCCAGAAAGGCCAACACCTCAGCCTTAACTCCACCCACATGAACTGCGGCTGGTAGCAAAAATTATGTCTTACCCACAGAGGTGATGAATACACCCGGGTTGTTAACCTACCCGCCACCCGGGCTATCAAGTTTCCCTGGCGGTTGCTTACAATGGAGTTGGGAAGTACACGTGCCTACGAAATGTCCACTTTTCCCACAAAAGAAACACTCTCCCCCCTTACGCCAGGCTACCGATAATGTACCAGCGGAGGAAGCCGCTCCCACCTGCGTGAGTACCACAGTTGACCTCCCTTGATCTCGGATCCCCCACACGGAGGTGACTCCCTATGTCTCCGGCAAAGACGGTGATCAACCCGGATCGCCAGAGACATGGCTGTCTCCATGGAGTCAGGAGTCTCAAACAGGGCCAAGGTGTCCTTCACTCTTACTCAAAGCCCCTCACAAAAGAGACTATGGAGTGGGGGGTCGTTACACATGGTTTCCGTGGCCCACCTCCGAAACTTGGAGCAATATTCCTCCGCCAGCCAGTCTCCTCGCTGAAGTTGGAGCAGTGTGGACTCCACAAAGGAGACACAATCGGGGTCATCATATGTAAGGCCCAGAGCCTGTAAAAACCCCTCCACCGTCTGGAGCGACTGTGAGTCAGACGGGAGAGAAAAAGCCAATGCTGCAAAGACTTAGTATCAGAGCCCAGCTTTATAAAGGGAAAGGTAGTGACTAGCCGAGCTCAGCTGTGAGCACAGGGAAATGCAACATAGCCGCTTAACCCCTGTTCTGCTGGAAGAAATAAATACATTTAAAATGACGGAGAAGTGCTTCTTCTCAGAGTTTGAGCAGGAGCCCTCTGGCGCTAAGGTCTCCTTGCTCCAACCTGTCGCGGTAAACCCGTTACACTACAGCTGCGATGCACTCTGTGTGCCTCACTGCTGTCTTGGGGAAAACCTCTCTTAAGATTGTGTAAAAGCATGTTTCAATACTCCGGCATTCATGGATCCCTTTTCAGCGCAGGAAGCATCTGGCAAAATTTACTCTTATAATGTGGACCTAACAGAGTGGCTACCCAATAGTCAGCACTAGCTCGAATCATAATCATACGTGGATCATGTTGCAGATAGTACAGCAAGAAGGCACTCATATGTCGGGTTCTTCCATGAGGTACAAGCTCATGCTGTATTGGTGGCTGGGTAACAGTGATGCTTGTTTCCTCCGTCACCCCCCTCCAACCACGAACAACAGAGAGGGGATGATTATCCTCTTCATCTTCTGACTGTTGCTCGCCCATCACCTCTTCCTCCTCCTTTTGTTCCTCGGCTCTGGCATCTTCACTAACTGTTTGTCTGGCATCACCAGCCCCAATCAATCGCAATAATCCACCCACCCTTGCATCCACTTATGTAACGACAGTCTGGAACTTTGAGACACTCTTATCCCTTCTGATTCCTCCTCTTCTTCTGGGACCACCACCTCCTGCCGCACCAATTCAAAGTCTGCGCCAACATGTAGATGACCAGAATAGTGATGCTGATAACGTCATTGTCAGCGCTAGTCATCTTAGTAGCCATTACAAAACTGTGCAGAAGGGTGCAGAGGTCCTTAATCTGTGCTCACTCCATAAATGTCGAATGCCCCATATCTGTAAGGTGTTGGCTCAGGCTATACAACATGATGTACTGCGTCAGGGTTCATTGCTGATGCCACAGTTACTGCAACATGTGCAGAGTGGAATTACACAATGTCGGCACATCGCATATCAACTAGTGATGAGCGAGCACTAAAATGCTTGGGTACTTGTTGCTCGGGTCGAGCAAATTGACGTGCTCGAGTGTTCAGTCCGAGTAACAGCCCAATGTAAGTCTATGGGAAACTCGAACATTTTGCCGGCATGCTCCCCAGGTGGTCTGCAGAGGGCCTAAAATTTGTCCAAAACTATGGGAACAGTGCTCAAATGACATGGGAACATCATATGGAAGACCCCTTGAAGCATCTCTGATAGTGTTGAGCTACCCCCGTAGTGTTCGGTTCGGTTCGTCGAACACCGGGATGTTCGTGGAACTGTTCGTCGAACACCTTAGAACACCGTCAAACACCGTCGAACACCGTTAAAACCAATGGCAGGCAAACAAAAACACATAGAAACACATAGAAAACACATTCAAAGGTGTCGAAAAGCTGACAAACTGCTCAGAAGACACTCTCTTTAAAAAAGCTGGCCGGGAATTGAGCAGCGGGCTACACTGGTACCCGACAATTTAGAACAGAAAGAATAGAGCATCACACATAGATTAGATAGATAGAAACATGTCAGTCACATATATAAGAAGTAGAGTGACAGTGTTGCTTACTATACTTGTCATTTAGTGTTAAAGGATTTATTAAAAAAAATAATAGTGTTTTCATTCACCGTCTCTTTAAAAAAGCCAGCTGGCAATTCAGCATCGGTACCCGACAATTTATAACAGAAAGAATAGAGCATCACACACAAATTAGATACATAGAAACATGTCAGTCACATATATAAGAAGTACAGTGATAGTGTTGATTACTGTACTTGTCATTTAGCATTAAAATAAAGGATTTATTAAAAAAAAAATTGGCGTGGGGTTCCCCGTAATTTTAGTCTCTAGCGGAGGTTAAGCAGACGGCTGGGGCAGATGTTTGAAGCCTGGGAAGGGGGTAATACCCATGGAGCTTCCCAGGCTACTAATATCAGCCCCCAGCTGAATACCTAGCCTTTACTAGCTGTTAAAATGGGGGACCCCCAAAATAATGATGTGGGCTCCCCCCCTATTTTAATAGCTAGCAAAGGCTAGGCAGACAGCTGGGGGCTGATATTAATAGCCCAGGAATGGTGCCATGAATATTGGCCCCCTCCCAGGCTAGAAACACCAGCCGTCAGCCGCCCCAGAATTGGCGCATCCATAGGATGCGCCAATTCTGGCACTTAGCCTCGCTCTTCCCACTGCCCTGTAGCGGTGGCAGTGGGGTAATAGGGCTAGGCTTGAAGTCAGCTTATAATGCCAGCTGACATCAAGCCCAGGTTAGTAATGGAGAGGCATCTATAAGACACCCCCATTACTAACCCCATAGTCAAAGTTAAAAAAAAACACAAACACCCAGAATAAAGTCCTTTAATTGAAATAAACACACAATTCTTTATTGTTCTAAATTAAACCATACTTACCATCACGCCCATTCCAGCTGAAGCCAATGTCTTCTGCAATAAAAGTAAAATAATAAAGCAATATCATCCTTACCTTTCCATGGTTCCCACGACAGCTTCAGCTCTGCTACATTCACATGACAGGCTGGATCGCAGCCGAAAGCTGCCATCCAGCTTGCCATACCGCAGACACTGAGAAGCGCAGGCATGCTTGTGCTCCTCAGTGTCTCGCTGTGACAGCATAAAAATGAGCCGAGGTCATGTCCAATGAACTCAGCTCACCTCATGCACGTCACTGACAGTGTGGGAAAATCTCTGACTCTGACAATGTTGTCAGAGTATTACGCCACTTTTGCGTACTCACAGTAAATCATGCAAAAACTAAACCAAAATGGATTTTCCTGGGAAAAATGTTAAGAAACATCATTTCCAGAGTAATGACTTGTATATAAGGCAAAATAAATAACCAAAACTGCTTCCCCACACCATGGGCTATGTTCACACGTAGCATTTCGATGCATTTTTGTACTTTTGCATTGCTTTCAACGGTGAAATATACATTCACCAGTAAATGTCATTTTAACATTTTACAACATTATCTGGCCATGTGGTGTGAGACATGATCAGAAACACCTTGTTTCATTTATGAAGGAGGGACTCTGAAAGTCACAAACATTATTTTTATAAGGCCATCAGGAGGCCCTTACTATTCTAACAGGGCCAGCAGTTGGCCCTCACTATTGTTAGAGGGCCATCAGCCGGCTATGCTTTGCTGTTCACCATTATTAATGAGTGGGTCTCCTATACTGTTATTGCGTATGCAGTCACTGCAAGGGCTGCCAAAAATTTGGACGCCCCGCAATAATTCATTGAAAACCCATAGAGGAGGACCTCAGGAAAAAAATGTTCCCATTATAAAGGAGTGGGTCTCCTATATAGGTAATGGCCATGCAGTGACTGCAAGGGCTGCCAAAATTTGGGAAAAACCCCAATAAATATTTAAAGACACATAAAGCTTGGCCACAGTAATGACATGTTCCTATTAGAAAGGAGAGGGTCTGATATACAGTTATACGGTATGCAGTGAGTACACCAGCTGCCAAAAATTTGGAGGCACTCTAATGTCCCTTGCAATAGACATAGAGGTCGCAGGGCCTCCAGAAAACACTGTTCAAATTAAAAGGAAGTGAGTCTCCCATACTGTTTGCCTATGCAGTGAATGCAAGGGCTGCCAATGCCCCTTGCAAGATACGAAGGTATGGTGATATGGTAGATATGGTGGTGATATGGAGGTGGAGGATGAGAATGAGGAGAAGGAAGAGGACAAGAGTAAATAAACAAAATCAGGAAGCGTATACCATGGTTGTGAAGACAGAGGTGCATGGGAATTGAGTTAGACCTCCCAAAAAAAGACACTGGATTTGAGTTTATGTTACGCGGATATCATTCAGTGGTGTTGAGAAGTCTGGCCCAATTCAGCCTTTGTTCATTTTAATAAGAGTCAGCCTGTCAGCATTTTTAGTTGACAGGCGGATGCACCTATCGGTTATGATTCCACCAGCTGCACGAAAAACCCACTTTGCCAAAACGCTAGTGGCAGGGCAGGCCAGGATCTGCAGAGTGTAGAGAGCCAGTTCATGCCATGTGTCCAGCTTGGATACCCATTAATTGTAAGGCACAGAGGAATCACGGAGGACGTTGGTTCGGTAGGCAAGGTACTCCCTCACCATCCTCTGAAACTTTTCCCTCCTTGTGAGAGTACTTCGCGCCTCAGGGCCTATGCGATGGGAGGGTCTGAGAAAACTGTCCCAGAACTTTGACAGTGTTCCCTTGCCTCTGCTGGATTGAAGTTGTGTCTCTCTCGCCTGTATTCCTTGGTTGCCCAACGAACTGTGTCCTCTGCCGCCAGCGTTTTTAAATGGGAATTTTTTAAATAATTCCGCAACAAGGGCCTTTTCATACTGCCCCATTTTATTTGGCCTGTCCTGCGCAGGATTGAGAGACAGAAAGTTCTCCTTGTAGAGTGGGTCTAGAAGTGTCACCAACCAGTAATAACTGTCACCCAAAATTTGAACAACACGGGGGTCATGGGAAAGGCAGCATAACAAACTAAGAAATGCCTGCCAGACTGCTAACAGGCAAGACTTCTGTGTCCTCACCAAGAGGACGACTGACCATGCTCTCCTCCTCATCCTCCCCAGCCCATCCACGCTGAACAGACGGTATGACAGCTGTGCAGGTAGTACAGTCTATAGCGCAGGAAACTAGCTCCTGTTCTTCCTCCTCCTCCTCCTCTTCCTCATTGTCACCCAATCCACGTTGGGATGAGATGAGGCTGAGCTGTGTGGAATCACCCTGTATGGTTCCTTGTTCCATCTCATCGTGCTACACCAGCAATGCATCCTCTTTAATTGTGAGCAGAGAGAGTTTCCAAAGACAGAGTAGTGGGATGGTGATGCTAATTATGGAATCATCGCCTCTCACCATCTTGGTGAAGTCCTCAAAGTTTTGGAGGATGGTACAGATGTCTGACATCCAAGTCCACTCCTGAGGTCTTATGTTTGGAGTCTGGCCTGAATACCGACGGCCTTGTTGATGCTGGTAGTCAACAACTGCCCTCTTCTGCTCACAAATCCTTCCCAATATCTGCAATATAGAGTTCCAATGCGTGGGGCATCGCACACCAGTCCGTGAGCTGGAAGCTGCAAACGCTGCTGAAGCACGGCAAGGGCGGTGGAAGCTGTAGCTGACTTTCTAAAATGGGCACACACATGGCGTACTTTGACAAGCAGATCCGACAGATCTGGGTAGGTTTTGAGAAACTGCTGAACCACGAGGTTAAGCACATGTGCCAGGCATGGTATTTGTGTGAGATCACCTCGCTACAGGGTCGCCATCAGGTTCCTGCCATTGTCACACATGACCATGCCTGGTTGTAGGGTCAGCGGTGTCAGCCACAGATCTGCCTGCTCTTTCAGAGCTGTCCACAACTCTTTAGCATTGTGCGGTTTTTCACCTAATCATATTAGCTTCAGCACAGCCTGTTGCCGCTTGGCTGAGGCAGTGCTGAATTGCCTCCAGCTTGTGACTGATGTGGTCATTTCGGAGATTGAAGCTTAAGTGGAGGAGGTGCAGGAGCTGTAGACTGTGGGGGCAATCCTGATTGACCCAGGGCCCGTAATCCTTAACATTGGGACTACGTGTTCCGTCCCAAGGTCCGACTGGGTCCCGGCTTCCACTATGTTATCCCAGTGTGCCGTCAGCGAGATGTACCATCCCTTCCCACAAGCACTTGTCCACACGTCCATGGTTAGGAGGACTCTTTGATTTCAGCAGTCAATGGCACAAGCCCTTGTGTCTGAACAGTGTGGATGTTTCCTGCGCCCTGATTGGCTAGCCGCGATTTGCACACCTAAAGTTAGAAAAAAAAATTACAAGCAGGCTGCTGCTCTGGGCTCCTCTGAGCTCTCCCCAGTCCCTCCCCTCATCAAACACGTCCCATCGCTCATCATACACAACCACTATCCTAGTCAAAGTGATAAAAATACTTTAGTTGCAACGTAATCATTATCTGCACTTTTATCAAATTTTACCGATTTTTGCCGATTTCAAGAAAAAATGCTTGTGTTTCTGAATACGAATGTGCCATATTCGTGCCGAATTTGAAATCGGTGATTGTTTTTTGGACATATTCGCTCATCACAAATTATAATACATATAAACAATCTTGTTAATATTCCTGATCCTTATCGTATATAGGTCACCAAGAGCGTCTTTTGAAAACTAATAATCCTTTCAATTTTAAAAAGTAACTGCAATGGCATGGTGGTTCCACCAGTTGTTTGGATCTATTGACTATGTGTGGAAACAGAAACCTTACCAAATCACAAATTATTGTGAAAAACACAAAAGTGCAGGAAAACTGTATATTCTTTACAATTTCAAAGTGATATGTAAATATGGATGCTATAATATTCTGAATGTGACTTTGTGCTTAAATGCTTTGCAAAAAGTAAAAGGTGACTCTGTGCAAAATTGTATCCCATGCAGCATGGCACGGACTTTATATTGTTGTAAGTGTTCACCTAGCATGTGTATTCATTAAATAATTGTACAAAGTGCATCCAGCATCAGAATGGTAACAACATAACATATCAGGATTTCAATAAGAAAATAAGATAGATAAATGTATACCTGACACTTATCCCACTGATTTCAAGATTAAAGGGGTTTTCCCACAAACAAAAGTTAATTAAAAATATTGGCTGTGTCTGACCGTGTACGGAACATGGTCTGATCATACCAAAGCTACTGGGCAGGGGAGGAAGCAAAAGACAATACAGACATTACAGCAGGGGATTTAGTGATGAGCGAGCCTGCTCGCCACTGCTCGGTACTCGCATCACTGTGCTGGACATGCTTGGCACTCGGCGAGTATTTCTGGATTGCTCAGGGAGGAGCTCAGGTCCCTACCCTGCATATTTGGCGCTCTTTAGAGAGCCAATGAAAATGCAGGGATTGCTTGCCATGCACTGTAATGCCATAGCCATGTTGGTTGTGGGCATTACACCGATTGGCTTGCCGCATAGTGTCATCAAGTCTATATAAGATCTGGTGCCCCTATTGCTCATCACAGTCTACCCTGGAAACAGTCAGAGTAGAGAGAGCTGCTGCTGAGTGAGGGAGAGATTTGCTTGTTTATTAGTTAGTATAGAACTAACAGTCTTTCTGAGGACTAATCCAGCTGCATATATTCAGTGGTGAAGATGATAGCAGGAGTCAGGCAGGAGTCAGGCAGGGTTTGTGGCAGTGTATACAGCACAAGAGGGTCCATTGCACATTCTGTCTGATCCTGCTGTTACAGATATCCGTAGACATAGCCACTTATATCAGAGGCCAGGGCTAATTTTTTTTTAATTTAATCATGATTATTTGTTTAAAAAGCAATCCAGAGTAAACCATTTTACTGCTCCATTTGCTTGTTAGCACTGCAGAATACAGACAGATCTTTTCCATCATCAGACGTGATCCCATATTAAAGAGATAAAAATCCAGAAATTTGTGAACGTGGAAAATATTGTCCTCCATTTAAAGTTTGTAGCAGTGTGTCAGTGAAGCTATTCAAACATGGTCGCTGTGAAGAATAGTAAAATACAAGCACACTATTTAAAACTGTGGGTGTCCGTCAGAAGTATCACACATAACTGCAGTACAAATCCAGCCATTTGTAGTGAACTTGGAAAATATTATCCTCCATTTAGAGTTTATAAACAATAGAACCGAATTCTATGATAATGTAACATCCACATATTTGGTATTACAGGTACTCTACTGTATAACACATAGCCTATAAAGAATATAGAGTATCTACCCAAACAGAGACAATTCTTCAATGATGTATAAATGGTATTAAAACATCAAGATTTATTAGAACATTTAAAAGACATATCAATATAGATAAAAATAGCAGGCCATCAGGGGTTGAATAGACACGAACAGTGCAGCAAACAGAAGTAAGTCCTCATGGAGAGATCTGACCAAGAATACACAGGCTTGCAAGGTGATGTGTATTTGTTACGAATCAAGAATAAATTACATACATGTACAACGGGGTACAAAATTACAAACTATAGAGCCACCAAAAACACAAGCCTGCAAAACATCAAAGGTCAGTAAGAAAGCCTCACTAGGTACTCAATAATCACGTGATCATATTCCTGATCACACAAACAAGTTTGTTTGTGAGGCTCACCCATGCAGGTATAGGGACCAATAGCAGCACTGAAGCCCCGAAGAAGCAACGCGAAACGCGCATCGCTTATCTGTCTACTGAAATGCTTGTTGCTCACAATTAAAGAGGAGGCTTTGCAGGCAGAGTAAGTTGAGATGGAGCAGGAAACTATACAGGGTGATACTACACAGCCCAACCTCATCTCATTTTCTCAGCGCAGTTTTAATGAGGAGGAAAAGAAGTTGATTTCCTGCACTACAGATGGTACTAGCCACAACATCTTCATCCCATCTGTTAAGTGAGGATGGTTTGAAGAGGAGGAGATGGAGGATGAGGAAGAGGATGAGGAGAAGGACAAGGAGGCGAAGAATGACAGTGGTCCTCTTGGTGGGTACTAGTAAGTTTTTGCTGTTGGCAGTCTGGCACACATTGCTGAGTTTATTTTCTGCTGCCTTTCCCGTGATCGTCGCATTGTATGCATTTTGGTCAACACTAATTACTGGTTGGTCACCCTTCTAGACTCACACTACAAGGAGAACTTTCCATCTCTCCTTATTATTATTATTTAATTATTTATTCTTTATTTATTATTATTAATTAAATTACCATCTGATAACGCTGGCAGCAAAGGTCAAAGTTCCTTGGACAACCAAGGAGTAGAGACTAGGGAGACACACACCAGATGGAACAGAGACAGAGAATACTATCAAAGGTCCTGGACAGCTTTCTCAGACTCTCCCAGTGCCTATGCCCTGATGCGTGGGATACTCTGACAAAGAGGGATAAGTTTTGGAAGATGCTGATGAATACCCTGCCAACTGTTCCAGTGTCCTCCGTGATTCCTCTGTGCCTTACTACTATTGGGTATCCAAGCTGGACAAGTGGCATGAACTGTCTCTCCAAGCCTTGGAGGTCCTGGCCAGCTCTACTGCTGCTTGTCAGAGCGGGTTTTTAGTGCCGCCAGGGGTATTACAACTGACAGGCGCATCCGCCTGTCTACTGAAAATGCTGAGAGGCTGACTGTTACCAAAATGAACAAGGGCTGGTTTGGGACAGACTTTTCAACACCTCTGGATGACAGCAGCAGAACATAAACTCAAATCCAGTGTTTTTTTTGTTTTTTTTTCTGGTCTATTCACATGTATCCCTTTTCCACCCAAACATGGGTATACATTTCAGGATTTCATTTTTTTGTGTCGTCCTCCTCCTTCTCCTCCTCCTCCACCACGATATCAACAGGGTGACCATGATACCCTCGCTATGAATTTTTTAAGGGTGTTTAATATGCCCGCATTAAGAATTTTTAGAGGCCTTCCTCTAACATTCTTTGATATATATGTATACCTCCCAGGGGTAAATGTTTTTCAGCCCATGCACTTAGTGCATGCGCATTACCAGTCTAGGATACCCACTCCTTAATAATGGGAAAAAAAAATTCTGAGGCCCTCCACTACGTCTCTTCAAAGGGCTATTGGAGTGCTTCCTCCATCACCATATCAACAGGGTGACCAAGATACCCTTGCTATAAATTTTTTAAGGGTGGTTATTATGCCTGCTTTAAGAATTTTGAGATGCCTTCCTCTAACATTCTTTGGGGGTAAATGTTTTTCAGCCCATGCACTTAGTGCATATGCTTTACCAGTCTAGGAGACCCAAAAAATGCTTTTCTGAGGCTCCACCTTCTAGTTGAGGGAACATTTTTGGAAACCAAAAGAGCCAGTGGGTTCTATTACTATATGATCCAGTGCCTTATGGTGGGCTGTCATGTAGTTGTCACATAGGGAGTTCTCACACTGCATACAGGATTTCATAGCCGGGACAGGAGATTTTGAACAGTAAGTATGGAAGATCATGGTCTCCTCCATATCAGGCTGAGTAAATGCGAAACGCTCCACTATATTCCCCAACAGGGTTGATTAATTAACAGTCCATGATGCTGCTACATTAAACTAATATCTTTTTTCAGGGCTAAGTCAAATATATTCTATTCTCTAATAATACTTCTATTATCTGCAATTTGTGAAGGGTGAGATGTCGCAGTAGGGATAGCATATTACAGACATCTAGTCAGGGATTATTGCCTTATAAATTATAATCCATGCTGCTGCAACCTAAAAAGAAATATCAAGGTAATATCTATTTTCTTCCCTATTAATATTGCTATTAGTTACATTTAGTACAGGGATAGGTGCTAGGTATCATCTACTAGAAATGATTGTTCATTCTGGTGACATACATCTCTACCACTGTCCATAACTTGATTGTTTCTTCCATACACTCATTGACAAATTCATGTTCTTGTATGGCAATGTGTACTCAGAAATTTATCAAAAAAGGCAAAATTAACTGTTTTAGTTTGTCAATTCACAGTTTTCCTGTAGCATCTGATTGTAAGAGGTAGTTGTGGGAGACTTTACGCTACTGGAGCTGGACTTACCGCTTCTGAACTCTCCAGTGCATTGTTTCTATACATTTCTAGGTGCTTCTTGAAGTATGTTTGGGGTCAATGTTCTGCTGGAAGACCCATGGACTAGGATGCAAACCCAGTTCTCGGAGACTACATTGCGACACAAAATCCTTTGGGAATCTTCACATTTCATAATGACTTGCACACAGTCAAGGCACCCAGTGCAAGAAACAGCAAAACAACCCCAAAATATGTTTGAACCTTCACCATATTTGACTGTAGGTATGGTGTGTTTTTATTTGTAGACCTCATTCCATTAACAGAAAACAGTAGAATGATGTGCTTTACCAAAAAGCTCTATCTTGGTCTCATCTGTCCACAAGATGCCTGCTGGCCCTCTAAAAATAGTGGGGCCGCCTGCTGACCCTATATAAATAGTGAGGGCCGCCTGCTGGCCGTCCAAATTTTAAACTTTACAGTATTAATACGAAAAGAAAATTTGCCTAAGTCAGATGGATAAATTATATAGCAGTAGCCTGAAGGACTTCTGACAAAATTAAGGGTCGCCTGATGACCATGAAAAAAAAATAACTTTGTGAGTTTTAGAGTCCCTCCTTCATAAATTAAACTGGATGTGTCTGATCATGTCTCGCACCACATGGCTAGATAAGGTAGTAAAATGTTAAAATACATTTACTGGTGAATGTTTTTTTCACCATTGAAAGTAATGGGAAAACACTACATGTTAATATAGCCCAAGGTTTGGAGGAGTATTTTTTTCTCTTACTTATTTTGCCTTATATGCAAGTCATTATCCTGGAAAAAATGTTTCTTAACATTTTCTCCAGTAAAATCCAATTTTATCTTAAATTTTGTATGTTTTATTGTCAGTCCGTAAAAGTGGCATAATATTCTGATGAGGGAACATAGTGTTTGTAAATTGAGATTTTAGATTTGACTAGTATCCTAAATCATGTGACAAATTTCATTAAAGGGTCGATATTGACTTTTAGGATTGCTACTACCTATAGGTGGCACTAGCGTTCTATTTCTCTTCCTCTTTGAAGAGACTATTTGCGTAATACATTGTTCACAGTAGCGACCTGGGATTCAGAGATGCTTTCAGGGGTCTTCCCCAGGCTTTTCCCATGCCATTTCAGCACTGTTTCTATCGATTTGAGCAATTTTTAGACCCCTCCAGGCCTCCAGGGGGGTGGAATGCCGGAAAAATGCTGGAGTTTCCCCGTGACATCCTTTATACTCGTTACTCGGGTCCAGCATCCAAGCATTACTATTTGCTTGATATGAGTAACGAGCACCGGAGCATTTTAGCGCTCACTCATCACTATTCAGGACTGATAATATTGTTTATATGTATTATAATGCGTGCATTGAAATATTGTACCATTCCAAATTTCTCATATTTGTAATAGCATATACATTAACATTAGTGATGAGGGAGCATGCTCGCTACTTCTTGGTGCTCGCCCGAGCATCTCACTGCTCGAGATGCTCGGCGCTCGCCGAATATTTCCAGGGTTGCCCGGCGGGAGCTCTGGTCTTCTCCCTGCAAGTTTGGCGCTCTTTAGATCACCAATGAACACGCAGGGATTGCCTGCCACTCACTGTAATGCCATGGCCATGTTGGTTGTGGCATTACAGTGTTTGGCTTGCCGCACAGCGTCATAAGGTCTATATCAGGCCTGGCGCGGCCATGCACAGTCACTACGAAATAAGACAGTGTAGGGAGAGGTGCTGCTGAGCTAGGGAGAGATTTGCTTGTTTCTAGTTAGCGTAGGTATACCAAACTATATTAGAGGCACATATCCATCTGAACAAACAGTCCTTCTGAGGACTAATCCATCTGCAGAGATATCGGACAGGCAGTGTATATAGACTACAAAATAGCACAGAAGGGATTTTGATCATAAAAATATATCCTTTATTTAGAAAAATTCATATTATGCACAATATCAGTCAAATATAAATGCTGACGAAGCCACTTCCTGGTGAAACGCGCGTCGAGGCTGCTACACATCCCCAGCACTCTGGTCTACGTTGCCTCAGACCTTACCAGCATGACCCAAGGTAAAGGAGATTTGATACCATTAATCCTGAACTGATGATGTAGGTGCTCTTACTGCGCAGATAACTTTAAGTTGTATGAATTCATTAATAAAGCGCAGCATTTGAGCATATGCCTATTGTTATTATCTATTGCTATGTTCTCAAGTCTCCAACACCGGATTATATATTTCACACGGGGAGAGCCGTCGTATGTCATACTACTCTGTTTCATCGATAGGCTCTCTCTGTGTGGCTTCTAATCAAATATTACGTGGTTTGGTCTATGCTGGGAGGTGTTATTTTATCTACTTTCTGGTAAGCAGCACATACTAACACCTGTTATTCATTTAATGCTGCATAAGGGATGTAAGTCTCTCTGCAGGGTTTTTCCATCCCACTCTGCATTTCTCTTTAGCTGTCCCCTCTCCCCTAGACCCCTCCCTCACTATTTATAATTGACTAATATTGTGCATTATATGAATTTTTCTAAATAAAGTATATATTTTTATGATCAAAATCTCTTCTGTGCTATTTTGGAGTTTACTTACAGGTATACTGAGGTATTTATTCATACTCAGTGGTTCCTTCATTTCCACATATTACCTCCGTCTCCAATTTGCTATTTTTGTCGGTTATGCTTTTGTTATAGGGACTACGGACCATATATTACATGGTCGGCTGATAGGTTTTCAGGCAGTGTATATAGGCCGGCTGACAGGGTATATAGCAGACTGCAGTGCACATAGCACAAGATGCTCCATTCCAGTTTTGTCAGCTGCTGCTGCTGCTGTTAGATATTTCTAAAAATAGGCCCAGGTCTCAGGGGCCAGGAATAAATTTTTTTTGGATCTTAATCCTCATTATTTGCTTAAAAAGCAATCCAAAGAACACAGTTTGTTGGCACTGCAGAATACTGCCAGGTCCTTTCCATATTAAAGCGCTAAAAATCCAGCTATTTAAAACTGAGGTTTGTCTGTCACATGGATCACATATAATTGCGTTGAAAATACTGCCATTTCTGGCCTCCATTAAAAAAATGTTTTTCAGTGTGTCAGTGAAGCATTTGACACCAAATTGCTGTTCAAAGTAGTTACCTACAGGCCATGTATTTAAAACTGCATTTTCTCCATCACACGGATCACATATACGTTTTCAGAGAATACTGCCATTTCTGACCTCCATTAAAAATTTGTTTCAGTATGTCAGTGAAGATATTGACACCAAATTGCTGTTCAAAATAGTTACCTACAGGACAGGTATTTAAAACTGTGTTTTCTCCGTCACACGGCTCACATATATGTTTTCAGAAAATGCTGCCATTTCTGACCTCCATTAAAAATTGGTTTCAGTGTGTCAATGAAGCAATTGACACCAGATTGCTGTTCAAAATAGTTACCTACAGGCCAGGTATTTAAAACTGTGTTTTCTCCATCACACGGATCATATATAAGTTCGCTCCAACTTCAGTCATTTGTTGTGAGCGTGTAAGATATTGTCCTCCATTTAAAATGGGCAAGGCACGTGGCAAGGGATGGGGAACTGGACGTGATGGTGATGATGGTGCATGCAGAGGCCGAGGCCGTGGGCAAGCTGAAATTGTGCCACAACAAACACCCACATCTTCTCTCTCGACCTTCCTGTCCCAATTAATAGAGGACTGCAGAACACCACTATTGAACACAGAGCAGTGTGAAAAGGTTATTGGTTGGATAGAAGATAATGCTTCCAGTCGCTTAGCCACCACCACCACCTTGTCTTCCACATGTTCATGTCTCAGTAGCTGTGAGTCTGGACTGCATATTCCTCACCCTGAACTTCCTTCCTCCCACCATGCTGAGTGCTCAAAGACAACTGATCCCACACTTGGACACTCCGAAGAGCTGTTCACTTATCCATTTATAGATTCGGGCCTCTCGCCCTGTACACTTGAAGCGGGGCAAGATGAGATAACATGTAGCAAAGCCAAAATATTCGAGCAGCCACGGTCACACGAAGGCGACAGTGGGAAAGTGTCACAAGAGGTGGACGATGATGAGACACAATTGCCAGAAAGTCAGAAGGAGGACCAGAGTGCGGAAGTGGAAGACTGGGTGGTAGATGATAAAGTAACTGACCCAACCTGGAAGGAGGACATGCAGAGTGATGACTGCAGCACACAGAGGGAGGGAGGCAGAGCACCCCAACAGGCAGGAAGAAGCAGTGTGGTGGCTGCAGAAAGAAGGCAGGGAACCGTTCCCCGTAACACCAGCACGAATGAAGTTGCCAGTACAACTGTTAGGTCTTCCCGAGTCTGGTTGTTTTTTAAAGACTCTGCCGATAACCCCAAAAATTCCATTTGCACCACCTTACAGGCCAGCATCAGTAGGGGTGGCAAAACGACCAGCCTGACCACCACCAGCATGATCAGGCACATGGTAGCAAAGCACCTGACTTTGTGGGCCGAACCCCAGGATCCAGTAATAGTGTCTGCGGGTGGCACGATTGCTTCTTTGTCTGTTGTGCATGCAAGCCAATCTCCTGTCCATGGTGCATGTGAAGATGCCTCCTGCCCTGCTCCTGGTTTTGCACACTCTCAAGTAGCAGCATCAGGAAGCACGTCCATGTCCTTGTCCCAGCACAGCATTCAGTTGTCCATACCCCAATCCTTGAAACGCAAGCGGCAATACACAGCCAACGCCCCACTGGACACACTACTAAATGCCCACATTTCAAGACTGCTTGCGCTTGAAATGTTGCTTTTTAGGCTCGTGGAGATGGACGATTCCACAACCTGATGGCAGTGGTCGTCCCTTGGTACTCAGTCCCCAGCCGCCACTATTTCTCCCGGTGTGCTGTCCCCGCATTACACAAGAACGTGTCCCAAAACATTAGCCTGCCCTCAACAATTCAGTTACAGGGAAAGTCCACCTAACCACGGACACATGTACAAGTGCATGTAGGCAGTGATTGTACTTCTCGCTGACGGCACACTTGGTTAACATAGTGGAATCTGGGTCCTAGTTGAACCTTGAGACGGAACACGTCCTCCCGACGCCAAGGATTTGTCGCAGAGTGCAACTTCTTAAAGTCTCCACTATACTTACGAGAGCTTCAATCAGATCAGCAAGATATCTTGAGTAAACAGTATTTACTTCATACTGGATAAACATGAGATACATTTCAGTGTCACACAGTCCGTGTGCTGCTGACATAACACATTCAGGAAAGGAAAAAGAACACAGGAAGTAAAAAAAACAACCAACAATTGAGAGCTTTCCTCCCCACATTACAGCAAGCATATAACTTTACACACTATCGCTATCTGTTGTCTGGTTAGTATAAAGTCCTCCTTTCACTTTAATAAGTCCTAATCTGTTGCATATGCCAACACCCTTTCTCAACAGTTAGGACTTATTCAATCAAACCCAACTTTTTTATTAGTCTCTGGTGTTAATCAGCATTCAACGCCTTCGTGAAGATGTCTGCTGTCATTTCTTCAGTAGGACAAAACTCTAACTTCAAGACTCCTTGTTCCTGATGATCTCTCAAGAAATGATATTAAACATCAATATGCTGGGTTTTTGTATTGACTCTTTCCATCTGAGCAAGAACAAGACATCCTTGATTGTCCTCTTTCAGTTTTGTTGGTTCCAACTATGGTTGTCCTAATTCTGTCAACAATTGTCTTAACCACAGTACTTCTTGACTCGCATGTGCTGCGGCAACATATTCTGCTTCTGTTGAAGACAGTGTCACAATTGACTGTTTCTTACTTGTCCAACTTATTGGTCCACCTGAGAGAAAAAAAATATGTCCACCGGTAGATCTTCTGTCAGTTGGATCTCCAGCCCAATCTGCATCAACATATCCTGTTAAAATGCAATTATCACTTGTGGGTAATTTCAGCTTAACATTGCTAGTTCCTTTCAAATAACGCATTACTCTCTTCACGGCATTCCAATCAACTTTATCTGGTTTTGATACCTTTCTACTCAGGATTCCTACTGCTGCTGTGATGTCTGGTCTTGTATCGGTCGCTAGATACAGTAGTTTTCCTATTGCTGTTCTGTATTCTTCATTATTTGGTAGCATATTTTTTTCACTGTTCATCTATTTGAGATAATTAGTTTCCATTGGAGACTTTACTGTTTTTGCATTCTTTAATCCAAATTTTTCTGTTATGTCTAATCATGTGATTTTGATTCAGTAGGAAACTTCCATCTTCTTCTCTTTCTACCTGTATTCCTAGGTACTGTTTCACATTTCCCAAGTCTTTGATTTCAAAATGTTGCTTCAGGATTTTTAGAATGTTTTCTTTATCCCTTTCTTGTTTAAAACAAAAATCAAAATGTCGTCTACATATACGAGTACATAAATCCATCTATTAATCAGCCTTTTTGTGTACAAGCATGGATCAGCTTTGCTTCTATGAAATTTTTCATTTGTAAGTACTTCCGTGATTTTGTCATTCCACGCTTTAGCTGCTTGCTTTAAACCATATATGCTTTTCTGTAGTTTGCAAACTTTGTTTGGATTTCTTTCATATTTGAATCCTGGAGGTTGTTCCATGTAAATGTCTTCTGTTAAATCTCCATTCAGAAAAGCTGTCTTTACATCCAGATGTCTCAGTTCCATCTGTTTCATTGCTGCAACTGTAAGTAAAGTTCTTATTGTAGTGTGTTTGACAACTGGAGCAAATGTCTCATCATAGTCTTCTCCATATTTTTGAGAATACCCTTTAGCTACGAGTCTTGCTAAAAATCCATTTACATCCTATGGCTTTTCTTCCTTCTGGTAAATCTGTTAGTGTCCATGTATTTGAATCATGCATGGATTTAATTTCTGTTTCTGCTGCTTCTATCCATTTATTAGCTTCTTCTTCAGGAAGTTTAGATATGTCTTCCCAAGAGGTAGGCTCATAGATTTTTCTTATGCTTGTCTTGTATGAGAGACGTTTTGGTGGTTTTCCTTTGTTCTCTCTCATTGAACGTCTTGGTTCTGTGCCTGTTTGCAGTTGTGATTCTTCACTTTCAGTATTTTGTTCTTCATTAATTTCTACTTCTTTCTCATCAGATATTTCTTCAGTTACTGTATGGCACTATTGTTTTTCTCATTTTTTGTTTCAACTGAAATCATAATGTCTTCATTTAAATCTTCAATGAATGTCACACTGTTACTCACCGTAACTCTGTCTGTTTTGGGATCTAGGATTCTATACCCTTTGCAATTTTTACTATATCCAACAATTATTCATTCCATGGATCTGTTTTGAAGTTTGGAACGTTTTTCTGTTGGAATGAATATAAAAACTTTACATCCAAAAACTTTTAAATGATTGACACTTGGTTTCATACCTTGCCACAGTTCATATGGAGTTTTCGTCAGTGTTCTGGAAAAAAGTCGGTTCTGTAGATATGTAGCTGTCATTGCTGCCTCACCCCTATATTTCTCTGGTAGTTTGGAATCCGTCAGCATACATCTTATCATTTCTGTTAGAGTTCTGTTTTTCCTTTCTGCTATTCCATTTTGTTCAGGTGTGTATGGAACAGTTTTCTGGTGTTCTATTCCATTTTGTCTTAAGTAGTCTTCTATTCTGTGACCTGTAAATTCACCTCCATTATCACTTCTGATGACAATTGGCTTCCTTTGAAATTTGTTACTTGATCTTGGTACATAGTCTACAAGTTTATCAAAAACTTCACTTTTGTTTTTAATTAAGTATGTGACTGTGTATCTTGAGTAGTCGTCTATAAAAGTCAACATGTATCTATTGCCTCCTGATGTAGTCACTTTCATGGGTCCACTTACATCAGTATGCACCAAATCAAGTGGGCTTTCGCTTTTCATCTCACTTTCTTTTGGAATAGACATCCTGGTGGCTTTGGATTTTATACAGCATTCACATCTTATGGTAATTCAGCAATCTGATATCTTTAAATCTTTTGTCAATTCTTTTCTCTGTAGTTCCCTTATACTGTCAGGGTGTCTATGTCCTAGACGTTTATGACACATGTGAATACAGTTTTTGTGGTCATGTGTACATACCTTTATCTGTTCCTTTGGTGTGTCAAAATGATATAATTGTTCATCTGCCTTGACTTTGGTTATCTCCTTGTTTCCTGCAATAATTGCACACTCAATGTCTTTGAATTTTACTGTAAGTCCTTTTGCTGTTAAGGCTATGTGCCCACGTTGCATTTATGAAGCAGAAAATTTCTGCTGCATAAATGCAAGTCCTCTCCCGGAAAAACGCATGCGGAATTCCACACGCGTTTATCGCGCATTTTTCGCGCGTTTATCACGCGTTTTCCACATGCGGAATTGCCTTGCGTTTTTTATGCATTGGACAAAGGCAATTCCGCTTGCGGAAACGCAAAATTAAATGACATGCTGCGGATTTTTGAACGCGGCATAAACGCTGCGGAAAAATCCGCAGCATGTGCATAGAACTTGCGGAATCCCATTGGGGAACATGGGGTGCGGATATACATGCGTTTTTCAAGCGTTTACGCTGCGGAAATTCCGCAGCATATACGCTTGAAAAATGCTACGTGGGCACACAGCCTAAACGTTTCACAGATAATAATCCGCCTTCCAATTTTGGAACATACAACACATCCTGTACAAGTATCTTTGAATCTTGTCCGAACTTGTTTGAACAATTTAGCATACCTTGTTCCATACCTTCTGCGGTTATTTTGCTTCCATCTGCAAGATAAATGGCTTCTTTCTTATCTAAATCAAGATCAGTAAAGAAATTCTTGTCACTTGTCATATGACTCGTTGCTCCTGAATCAATAAACCAACCAAATGATGATTTCCTGTCTGTTACTTTAAATGTGCCATTCCAATTATTCTCACATGAATCGGAAATTGTGTTTTTTACTTTCTGTGTATGCTTTTTTTGTTGTAATTTTTGTTGTTCTGCTTTCCATATGGTACAGTCTTTCTTTAAATGACATTTTTTCTTACATCTGAAGCATTCTCTTGTCTCTTTATTATAGGCTTTTTTAAATTCTGTAGCTTTAAGAGGGTTTTCACTGTCCTTTTCAGTAGAAGAATCATTTCTTTGTTCTTTTCTTCTCTGATATTCATCTATTAGTCTGGTTTTCTCAAAATCTAATGTAATGTCAGTTTCTGGTCTCGTCTCAAGGACATTTATCAAGGCTGTATACGAATCTGGTAAACTGCACAATAATATAGCTGCTACATGACTTTCTTCAATGTCTTCACCAATAGATCTTAGCTGTGATATCACTTCCTTCATTGAGAATATGTGCTTCTGCATGTCGTCATTTGCACTCAATCTCATACTGTAAAGCTTTCTTAATAAAAATAACTTGTGATTCAAGCTAGGTCTTTCATACAGTTTTCTAATGCTTCCCACATTCCTTTTGCTGTTTCTTAATTTCTTATATATATTAATTGAGCATCATCCACTAATAAACTAATGGTGGCTCTCACTTGTCTATTCTTCTTATCCCATGTCTGATTATCTTGATCTGGTCTTTCTGTAACAATTACTTCCCATAAATCATCCTTAGATAACAACATCTCTACTTTAAATTTCCATAACCGATAATTTTCACTATTCAGTTTAGCTACTGTGAATTTCAGTTCTGCGTTACTCATCATCTTTATATAGTCTCACTTGTTTAGAGAGTTGTACTGTATATATTCTCCTGTATGTCCTGCCTGTGTTGAATTCTCTGCAATTATATCCAGCTCCTGGGATCATGAATTCCTCTGTCACTCTGTATCTGGATTTATTTCCTTCTGTTTACAGAGCTTATCTGCGTGCTCCGTCATCTGGGGTTATAAACCGGGATCCTGCTGCCTGGGCTTGTAGTGCGGGCCTGTAGTGTTTGGGCCCATAACCTGTCGCAGAGTGCATCTTCTTACAGTCACCACTGTACTTGCGAGAGCTTCAATGAGCAAGATATCTTGCGTAAACAGTATTTACTTCATACTGGATAAACATGAGATACAATTCAGTATCACACAGTCCGTGTGATGCTGACATAACACATTCAGGAAAGGAAAAAGAACACAGGAAGTAAAAAAAACAGCAACCAACAATTGAGAGCTTCCCTCCCCACATTACAGCAAGCATAAAACTTTACACATATCGCCATCTGCTGTCTTGTTAGTATAAAGTCCACCTTTCACTTATAATAAGTCCTAATCTGTTGCATATGCCAACAGGATTGAGGGCCCTAGGTTAATCATGGTTGCCCCTACAGTCTACAGCTTCTGCACCTCATCCTCCTCCTCCTCTTCAGCCTCCATCTCCGAAATGACCAAAAGCTGGAAGCACTGCAGCACTGCCTCGGCCAAGCGGCAACAGGCTGTGCTGAAGCTAATATGCTTAGGTGACAACCGCACAATGCTGAAGAGTTGTGGACAGCTCTGAAAGAGCAGGCAGATTTGTGGCTCACACCGCTGAACCTACAGCCAGGCATGGTCAGGTGTGACAATGGCCGGAACCTGGTGGCGGCTCTGAGGTGAGCTCACACACATACCATGACTGGTCCATGTGCTTAACCTCATGGTTCAGCGGTTTCTCAATTCCTACCTGGAGCTGCCGGATCGGCTTGTTAAAGTACGCTGCCTGTGTGCCCATTTTGGAAAGTCACCTACAGCTTTTGCCGCCCTTGCAGTGTTTCAGCAGTGTTTGCAGCTTCTGGCTCACAGACTGGTGTGTGATGTCCCCACGCGTTGGAACTCTACACTGCAGATGTTGGGAAGGATTTGTGAGCAGAAGAGGGCAGTTGTTGAGTACCAGCATCAACAAGGCTGTCGGTATTCAGTTCAGACTCCACACATAAGACCTCAGGAGTCGACATGGATGTCAGACATATGTACCATACTCCAAAACTTTGAGGACTCCACCAAGATGGTGAGTGGCGATAACACCATAATTAGCGTCACCATCCCGCTTCTCTGTCTTCTGAAACGCTCTCTGCTTACATTCAAAGTCAGAGAGCCATCAGCCAGCTAGGGTTTGTTGTTCCCATTATACAAGTCATTGCCCAGGAAAGGATGTTCCTTAACATATTTCCCAGGAAAATCCATTTTGGTTTCGTTTTAGTATGTTTTATTGTGAGTCCGTAAAAGTGGCATAATACCTCTGAAAACATTGTTGACAGCAGTGACCTGGGAGTCAGAAATGCTTCCAAGGGTCTTCCTCATGCTGTTCCCATGCCATTTGAGCACTGTTCAGATCAATTTGGGCAATTTTTAGGTCCGCTGCCGACCGCCGGGGGGAGCCGCCTGAAAAATGCTGGAGTTTCCCATAGATTTACATTGGGCTTTGTGGCTCGGGTCGGGCACCCGAGTATTCCAATGTGTTCGACCCGAGCAACGAGCACCAGAGCATTTTAGTTCTCGCCCATAACTAATGGCTTGGCCAAATTATGTACTAAGTATCTTCATTTTTTCCTATTTTCTAGAGCAGCTATGCAATTCAAATTTCCGATATTTCATGTTTACATACTATAGTATTACAGAGTGCAACTTTATTTGTTAGTTAAGTATGGAGACTGCAGGCTGCTCTTAGTATGCACCTGTTCAGACCAGTATTCAGTTTAGAAGTGACAGTCTTTTGATATTTTTGGACAGATGAGACCAAGAGCTTTTTGGTTAGGCACATCATTCTACTATTTGCCAAAAACAGAATGAGGCCTACAAAGAAAAGAACACAGTACCTACAGACAAATTTGGTGGAAGTTTAAAGATATTTTGGGGTTGTTTTGCTGCCTCTGGAACTGGGTGCCTTGATTCTGTGCAAGGCATCATGACATTTTAAGATTACCAAAGGATTTTGGGTCGCAATGTAGTGCCCGGTGTCAGATAGCTGGGTTTGCATCGTAGGTCATGAGTCTTCCAGCAGGACAATGACGCCAAACATACTTTAAGATTCACCCAAAAATGGATGGAAATAAAGAAAAAAACAATGGATCTAAATTACATTGAATGTCTGTGGAGAGATCTTAAAATTGCTGTTGAGAGAAGCCACCTTTCAAACATGAGAGACCTGGAGCAGTTTGCAAAAGAAGAGTGGTCTAAAATTCCAGTTGAGAGGTGTAAAAAGCTTGTTGATGGTTATAGGATGTTACTGATTGCACTTATTTATTCCAAAGGGTGTGCAACCAAATATTAAGCGGAGGGTGCCAACAATTTTGTCCAGCCCATTTTTGGGGTTTTGTGTGAAATAATGTCCAATCTCCCTTTTCGTCTCTTTTTTGTGTTGTTCCAACACACACAAAGGATATAAACATGTGTATAACAAAACGTGTACAGTAATTGCAATAGTATAAAATACTTTTTTTCTAGAACAATTTCAAGGGTGACAACACTTTTGGCCATGACTATATATATATATATATATATATATATATATATATATATATATATATATATATAATATATATATTTTACACACACAGTACAGATCAAAAGTTTGGACACACCTTCTCATTTAAAGATTTTTCTGTATTTTCATGACTATGAAAATTGTACATTCACACTGAAGGCATCAAAACTATGAATTAACACATGTGGAATTATATATTTAACAAAAAAGTGTGAAACAACTGAAAATATTCCTTATAGTCTAGGTTCTTCAAGATAGCCACCTTTTGCTTTGATGACTGCTTTGCATAGTCTTGGCATTCTCTTGATGAGCTTCAAGAAGTAGTCACCGGAAATGGTCTTCCAACAATCTTGAAGGAGTTCCCAGAGATGCTAAGCACTTGTTGGCCCTTTTACCTTCACTCTGTGGTCCAGCTCACCCCAAACAATCTTGATTGGGTTCAGGTCTGGTGACTGTGGAGGCCAGGTCATCTGGCGTAGCACCCCATCACTCTCCTTCTTTGTCAAATAGCCCTTACACAGCCTGGAGGTCTGTTTGGGGTCATTGTCCTGTTGAAAAATAAATGATGGTCCAACTAACGCAAACCGGATGGAAAAGCATGCCGCTGCAAGATGCTGTGGTAGCCAAGCTGGTTCAGTATGCCTTCAATTTTGAGTAAATTCCCAAAAGTGTCACCAGCAAAGCACCCCCACACCATCACACCTCCTCCTCCATGCTTCACGGTGGGAACCAGGCATGTAGAGTCCATCCGTTCACCTTTTCTGCGTCGCAGAAAGACACGGTGGTAGGAACCAAAGATCTCAAATTTGGACTCATCAGACCAAAGCACAGATTTCCACTGGTCTAATGTCCATTCCTTGTGTTCTTTAGCCAAATAAGTCTCTTCTGCTTGTTGCCTGTCCTTAGCAGTGGTTTCCTAGCAGCTATTTTACAATGAAGGCCTGCTGCACAAAGTCTCCTCTTAACAGTTGTTGTAGAGATGTGCCTGCTGCTAGAACTCTGTGTGGCATTGACCTGGTCTCTAATCTGAGCTGCTGTTAACTTGCGATTTCTTAGGCTGGTGACTCGGATAAACTTATCCTCAGAAGCAGAGGTGACTCTTGGTCTTCCTTTCCTGGGGCGGTCCTCATGTGAGCCAGTTTCTTTGTAGCGCTTGATGGTTTTTGCAACTACACTTGGGGACACTTTAAAAGTATTCCCAATTTTTCGAACAGACTGACCTTCATTTCTTGAAGTAATGATGGCCACTCATTTTTCTTTACTTAGCTGCTTTTTTCTTGCCATAATACAAATTTTAACAGTCTATTCAGTAGGACTATCAGCTGAGTATCCACCAGACTTCTGCACAACACAACTGATGGTCCCAACCCCATTTATAAGGCAAGAAATCCCACTTATTAAACCTGACAGGGCACACCTGTGAAGTGAAAACCATTTCTGGTGACTACTTCTTGAAGCTCATCAAGAGAATGCCAAGACTGTGCAAAGCAGTCATCAAAGCAAAAGGTGGCTACTTTGAAGAACCTGGAATATAAGACATATTTTCAGTTGTTTCACACTTTTGTGTTAAGTATTTAATTTCACATGTGTTAATTCATAGTTTTGATGCCTTCAGTGTGAATGTTCAATTTTCATAGTCATGACAATACAGAAAAATCTTTAAATGAGAAAGTGTGTCCAAACTTTTGGTCTGTACTGTATATATATATATATATATAAATATATATACAGTTAGGTCCATATATATTTGGACAGAGACAACATTTTTCTAATTTTGGTTCTAGACATTACCACAATGAATTTTACACAAAAAAATTCAGATGCAGTTGAAGTTCAGACTTTCAGCTTTCATTTGAGGGTACCCACATTAAAATTGGATGAAGGGTTTAGGAGTTTCAGCTCCTTAACATGTGCCAAAAGTAATAGGACAATTGACTCCAAGGCTATTTCATGGACATATGTGGCAATCCCTGCGTTATGTCATTCTCAATTAAGCAGAAAAAAGGCCTGGAGTTGATTTGAGGTGTGGTGCTTGCATTTGGAAGATTTTGCTGTGAAGTAAACATGCGGTCAAAGGAGCTCTCCATGCAGGTGAAACAAGCCATCCTTAAGCTGCAAAAACAGAAAAAAACTATCCGAGAAATTGCTAGAATATTAGGAGTGGCAAAATCTACAGTTTGGTACATCCTGAGAAAGAAAGAAAGCACTGGTGAACTCATCAATGCAAAAAGACCTGGACGCCCACGGAAGACAACCGTGGTGGATGATCGCAGAATAATCTCCATGGTGAAGAGAAACCCCTTCACAACAGCCAACCAAGTGAACGACACTCTCCAGGAGGTAGGCATATCAATATCCAAATCTACCATAAAGAGAAGACTGCATAAAAGTAAATACAGAGGGTTCACTGCACGGTGCAAGCCACTCATAAGCATCAAGAATAAAAAGGCTAGACTGGACTTTGCTAAAAAACATCTAAAAAAGCCAACACAGTTCTGGAAGAACATTCTTTGGACTGATGAAACCAAGATCAACCTCTACCAGAATGATGGAAAGAGAAAAGTATGGCGAAGGCGTGGTACAGCTCATGATCCAAAGCATACCACATCATCTGTAAAGCATGGCGGAGGCAGTGTGATGGCTTGGGCATGCATGGCTGCCAGTGGCACTGGGTCACTAGTGTTTATTGATGATGTGACACAGGACAGAAGCAGCCGAATGAATTCTTATGTATTCAGAGCCATACTGTGTGCTCAGATCCAGCCAAATGAAGCCTAACGGATTGGTTGTCGTTTCATACTAAAGATAGACAATGACCTAAAACATAAAGCCAAAGCAACCCAGGAGTTTATTAAAGCAAAGAAGTGGAATATTCTTGAATGGCCAAGTCAGTCACCTGATCTCAACCCAATTGAGCATGCATTTGACTTGTTAAAGACAAAACTTCAGACAGAAAGGCCCACAAACAAACAGCAACTGAAAACCAGTCATTGACACACTCCACAAGGCTGGTATGCCACAAAAGGTCATTGCTAAAGAAGCTGGCTTTTCACAGAGTGCTGTATCCAAGCATATTAATGAATAAAATTACTGGAAAAATAATGAGCGCAACATAGCACTTTAACTAGTTAGAAACAATTCAAGGTATTGAATTTGCACTCACCTTGACAAGTTGCAACCTGCAACTAAATGTAAGTATATACCAGCTGCTGCAGAACCATCGATCACTGGGATTAGGAAACAATAAAGGAATAGAGACCGGTTTTCACTGCGCTGCCGGCTGTCCACGTGGAAGAAACATACCATCTGGTTCCATAGAGGGTTTTTTGGATCACTTTTTATTAGTTCATTGTCTTAGTCTGACACAATTCCTTTACTTGGGTGCTGAGGGTTCATGGGGTGGGCGCTATATATATGTTTTATACATACAGTATCTCACAAAAGTGAGTACACCCATCACATTTTTGTAAGTATTTTATTACGGTATATCTTTTCATGGGACAATACTGAAGATATGACACTTTGATACAATATAAAGTAGTCAGTGTACAGCTTGTACAACAGTGTAAATTTGGAATACCCTCTAAATAACTCAACACACAGCCACTAATGTCTATACCGCTGGCAACAAAAGTGAGTACACCTCTAAATAAAAATGGACAAATTGTGCCCGAAGTCTCAATATTTTGTGTGGCCATCATTATTTTCAAGCATTGCCTTAACTCTCTTGGGAATGGAGCTACTGGAATCCTCTTCCACGTCTCCATGACGACAACACAGAGCTGGTGGATGTTAAAGACCTTGCTCTCCACCACCTTCCATTTGAGGATAATCCACAGATGCTAATAGGGTTTTGGTCTGGAGACATTTCTTTAGCAAGGCAGTGGTCACCTTGGAAGTGTGATTGGGGTCATTATAAAGTTGAAATATTGCCCTGCAGACCAGTTTTCAAAGGGAGGGGATCATGCTCTGCTTTAGTATGTCACAGTACAAGTTGGCATTCATGGTTCAATCAATGAACTGTAGCTCCCCAGAGCCAGCAGAACTCATGCAGCCCCAAACCATGACACTCCCACCACCATGCTTAACTATATTCAAGACATACTTGTCTTTGTACTCCTCACCTGGTTGCCGCCACACACGCTTGACATCATCTGAACCAAATACAGTGGGGAAAAAAGTATTTAGTCAGCAACCAATTCTTCAAGTTCTCCCACTTAAAAAGATGAGAGAGGCCTGTAATTGACATCATAGGTAGACCTCAACTATGAGAGAAAAAATGAGATGACAAATCCTGAAAATCACATTGTCTGATTTGGAAAGATTTTTTTTCAAACTTTGGTGGAAAATAAGTATTTGGTCAATTACAAAAGTTCATCTCAATACTTTGTTATATATCCTTTGCTGGCAATGACAGAGGTCAAACATTTTCTGTAATTCTTCACAAGGTTGGCAAACACTGTTGCTGGTATGTTGGCCCATTCCTCCATGCAGATTTCCTCTAGAGCAGTGATGTTTTGGGGCTGTCGCTGGGTAACATGGACCTTCAACTCCCTCCTAAGGTTTTCTATAGAGTTTAGATCTGGAGACTGGCTAGGCCACTCCAGGATCTTGAAATGCTTCTTATGAAGCCACTCCTTTGTTGCCCTGGCAATGTGCTTGGGATCATTGTCATGCTGAAAGACCCAGCCATGTTTCATCTTCAATGCCCTTGCTGAAGGAAGGAGGTTTGCACTCAAAATCTCACAATACATGGCCCCATTCATTCTTTCATGTACACGGATCAGTCGTCCTGGTCCCTTGGCAGAGAAATAGACCCAAAGCATGATGTTGCCACCCCCATGCTTCACAATAGGTGTGGTGTTCTTTGGATGCAACTCAGCATTCTTTCTCCTCCAAACATGACGAGTTGTGTTTCTGCCAAACAGTTCTTCTTTGCCTTCATCTGATCATATGACATTCTCCCAATACTCTTCTGGATCATTAAATGCTCTTTAGCAAACTTCAGACGGACCCGGACATGTAATAGCTTAAGCAGGGGGACACTTCTGGCACTGCAGGATCTGAGTCCCTGGTGGCGTAGTGTGTTACTGATGGAAGCCTGTGTAAAGTTGGTCCCAGCTCTCTGCAGGTCATTCACTAAGTCCCCCCATGTGGTTCTGGGATTTTTGCTCACTGTTCTTGAGATCATTTTGACCCCACGGGGTGAGATCTTGTGTGGAGGCCCAGACTGAGGGAGATTATCAGTGGTCTTGTATGTCTTCCATTTTCTAATTATTGCTCCCACAGTTGATTTCTTCACACCAAGCTGCTTGTCTATTGCAGATTCAGTCTTCCCAGCCTGGTGCAGTGCTACAATTTTGTTTCTGGTGTCCTGCGACAGCTCTTTGGTCTTCACCATAGTGGAGTTTGGAGTGTGACTGTTTAAGGTTGCGGACAGGTGTCTTTTATACTGCTAACAAGTGCCAGTACTACAGGTAATGAGTGGAGGACAGAGGAGCCTCTTAAAGAAGAAGTTACAAGTCTGTGAGAGCCAGAAATCTTGCTTGTTTGTAGGTGACCAAATACTTATTTTCCACCAAAATTTGAAAAAAATGTCTTTCCAAATCCGACAATGTGATTTTCAGGATTTGTTTTCTCATTTTGTCTCTCATAGTTGAGGTCTAGCTATGATGTCAATTACAGGCCTCTCTCATCTTTTTAAGTGGGAGAACTTGCACAATTGCTGGCTGACTAAATACTTTTTTTCTCCACTGTAGGTTTATCTTGGTTTCATCAGAGCACAGGACATGGTTCCTTGGCCTTAGTCTGCTGGTCTTCAGCAAACTGTTTATGGGCTTTCTTGTTCACCATCTTTAGTGGAGGCTTCCTTCTGGGATGACAGCCATGCACAGCAATTTGATTAAGTGTGCAGTGGCATATGGTCAAAGCACTGACAGGCTGACCCCCCCTTTAACCTCTGTTGCAATTGCTGGCAGCACTTATAAGTCTATTTTGAAAAGAAAACCTCTGGATATGACGCTGTGCATGTGCACTGAACTTCTTTTGTCAACCATGGTGAGGCCAGTTCTGGGTGGAACCTGTCCTGTTAAACCTTTGTATCATCTTGCCCACCATGCTGCAGCTCAGTTTCAGGGTGTTGGCATTCTTCTTGCAGTCTAAGCCATTTTTATTTACAGCAACAATTATTTTTTTCCTGATCCTTAGAGCATTCTTTACCATGAGGTGCCATATTGAACTTCTTGTGACCAGTATGAGAGAATGTAAGAGCGACAACACTAAATTTAACACACTTGCCTCCCTTTCACACCTGAGACCGTGTAACACTAATGAGTGACATGACACTTGGGAGCGAAAATGGCTATTTCAGTACAATTCACACATTTTCAATTAGGGATGTGCTCACTTTTGTTGCCAGCGGTTTAGACATTAATGGCTGTGTGTTGAGTTATTTAGAGAACACACCAAATTTACACTGTTATAGAACCTGGACACGGACTACCATATCATGAGATATTTTCAAAAATGTGAGGGATGTACTCACTTTTGTTAGGCAGTGTATATATGTATGAATAATGTATGAATATATATATAAACATACAAACAGGGTGGGCCATTTATATGGATACACCTAAATTAAATGGGTATGGTTGGTGATATCAACTTCCTGTTTGTGGCGCATTAGTATATGAGAGGGGGAAAACTTTTCCAGATGGGTGGTCACCATGGTGGCCATTTTGAAATCAGCCATTTTGGATCCAACTTTATTTTTTTCAATGGGAAGAGGGTCATATGACACATCAAACTTATTGAGCATTTCATAAGAAAAACAATGGTGTGCTTGGTTTTAACTCAACTTTATTCTTTCATGAGCTTTTTACAAGTTTATGACCACTTATAAAATGTGTTCTAAGTACTGCCCATTGTGTTGGATTGTCAATGCAACCCTCTTCTCCCACTCTTGACACACTGATAGCAACACCACAGAAGAAATGCTAGCACAAGCTTCCAGTATCCGTTGTTTCAGATGCAGCACATCTCGTATCCGCACAACATAGACAATGGCCTTCAGATGACCCAAAAGATGAAGGTCTAAGGGGGTCAGATCGGGAGACATTGGTGGCCATTCAACTGGCCCACGATGAGCAATCCACTTTCGAGGAAACTGTTCATGTAGGAATGCTCGAACCTGACTCCCATAATGTGGTGGTGCACCATCTTGTTGTTAAAACTCAGGGAATGTGCCATCTTCAGTGCATAAAGTGGGCAACACATCATCATGTAGTAATTTCAGATATCCAGTGGCATTTAGGTTTCCATTGATGAACTATGGCCCCACTATCTTTGAACCCCACATACCATCAAGATCTATGATCCTGTCACAGAAGAAGAAGTTACCAGGCTCATTACTTCTTCTCGTCCAACAATCTGCATGAGTGACCCTATTCCCACACATCTCCTTCAGTCCTCCTCCCCGGCTGCCCATCCCTTCCTAACTTTAATACCTTTTATTTATTCAATATCCTTCCCTCTTCATTTAAAACATGCCACCATGGCCCCTTTACTGAAAAAAAAAAAAAAAAAAGAACAATAACATCCCTTGATCAGAACTCCGATGCTGACTACAGACCTCTCTCTAACCACCCGTTCATCTCTAAATTCCTGGAACTCTTGGTCCACTCTCATCTAATCTATCTTTCAGAAAACTCTCTTCTTTGCCCGTTACTATCTGGTTTCTGCTTTATGCATGCTACTAAAATTGTCCTTACTAAAATCTCTAACCATCTACTAACATCTAAATGTAATGGAAAATACTTCCTGCTGATTCTCTTGGATCTGTCTGCTGCATTTGACACTATGGATCAATAGCCTCTTCTCAGTAAGCTTCACTCTCTCTGCCCCAAAGAAATTGCTCTCTCCTCATTCTCTACCTCCTTCTCTAATTGCTCCTTCAATTTGCCATCTTTTCTTCCGCTTACGGGTGGGATTCCTTAGTGTTTAGTTCTAAGTCCCCTTTTCTTTTCTCTGTATACCACCCCTATCAGACAAAACCATTAGCAGATATTTTTCCAGTACCATTTATGTGAAGATGCCACCTAATTATGCACACCTTCTCCTGACATCACCTCTAACTCCACCCTAAATTGAATCTGTCAGTAAAATCAATATTCCTGAGCTGTCTACCTAGGCATACAGGTCAAAGAAAGTCGAATAAATTGATACCTTTTTTTCTGCACTCAGAGAGACACGTTTTCTTAACCCCTTTCGCAAGGCATGCAATTTTCCGTTTCACCATTTTCTTTTTTTTCCTACCCACATAGCCATATGAGGGCTTGTATTTTGCAAGACGAGTTGTACTTTTGAAAGACATCATTCATTTTATCATGTGATGCACTGGAAAGGGGGAAAAATCCAAGTGTATTTAAATTGCTATGAAAGTGCAATTCCACATTTGTTTTCTGGGATTTTTATTTACCATGTTCACTATATGGTAAAACTGACCTGACAATATGATTCTCCAGGTCAATACGAGTACACAAATAAAAAGAAAACTACACATGTTTGGTATCTAAGTGATGAAAAAAAAGTTGGAAATTTGTAAGTAAAAGAAAATTGCTTTTGTCACCATTTTCCGAGACCCGTACCCTTTTCATTTTTCAGGATATAGGGCTTCGTGAGGGCTTATTTTTTGCACCCTGAGCTTTTGTTTTTGGATACACTATTTTGGGGTAGATATGATGTTTTAATTGCCTTTTATTGCATTTTAATGCAATCTTGGTGTGGCCAAAAGAAGTAAATAAAAATTTTGCTACACAGTTTACCAGTCAGATTAGTTTACAGTATATTTTAATAGATCAAACTTTATGCAGGCAGCAACACCAAATATGTGTATTTGTATTTTTTTTATCTTTAATGGGGCAAAAGGGGTTGATTAGAACTTTTGTGTTTTTTTTTACTCTTTACTGCATTTAATAGTCCTCTTTGGGGACTTGAAGCTGCGATCGTCTGATCGCTTGTGCTATACATAGCAGTGCATCAGTCACATGATGGCTAATTAAGTGCAGGGAAAGATGTGGCCTTGTGGGGACACGACTTTTGACATACAGTACAGACCAAAAGTTTGGACACAAGGCAAAAGGGCCAACAAGTGCTAAGCATCTCTGGGAACTCCTTCAAGATCGTTAGAAGACCATTTCCGGTGACTACCTCTTGAAGCTCATCAAGAGAATGCCAAGAGTGTGCAAAGCAGTCATCAAAGCAAAAGGTGGCTACGTTGAAGAACCTAGAATATAAGACATATTTTCAGTTGTTTCACACTTTTTTGTTAAGTATAAAATTCCACATGTGTTAATTAATAGTTTTGATGCCTTCAGTGTGAATTTACATTTTTCATAGTCATGATAATACAGAAAAATCTTTAAATGAGAAGGTGTGGCTAAACTTTTGGTCTGTACTGTACATGTACATCAAAAGTCGTTAAGGGGTTAATATATAAATGAGCTGTTAAGAACTATGGGCAGGACACTGATAGGCATGAGAATCTCGCTCCAGAGCTTATTTTAAATGAAAGAGGGCATTAGTAGTGTGAGACATATAGACAAAATTCTCTACAGTAGAACAGAACTTTGCCTGACTGCAAACATGTTTCAGATGCAGCTCTCACAGCTCTGCTGTACTGCAACACTGACTGCCTGTGAGATGGAAGTTGAAGAACTATGAGAGGACAACTGCAGATGTGTTTAATGCTGTACTATATTGTCACTTATAATCATACACAGTCCTGTAGTGAGATCAGGGAAGCAGAGAGCAACCATTATATATCACACTGGTAAAACCCCCTCTATAAATAAAAATAATTATAAAAAAAGAAGTGTGCAAAAAAGAATTACACTGCAAAGTTTGTGGGGTATACAGTTGTATATAATTTTTTTTTACTATGGAGATCTTTATTTAGCATATAAAAAAATTGCTTGCCTGTCTTGCTACAACCAAAAATATTGAATCACCGGGCTCGGGGGATGCTCATACAGTTTAATGTTGTTGAATAAAAGCAGATCACAGACATGACTCAAAACTAAAGTCATTTCAAATGGCAACTTTATGGCTTTAAGAAGCACTAAAAGAAATCAAGATAAAAAATGTGGTACTCAGTAAGGCTAATTTTTTTCAGACCAAGCAGAGGGAAAAAATTATTTAATCACTCAATTCTAAGGAAAAAATTATGGAATCACCCTGTAAATTTTCATTTCCAAAACTAACACCTGCATCAGATTAGATGTGCTCGTTAGTCTGCATCTAAAAAGGAGTGATCACACCTTGGAGAGCTGTTGAATCAAGTGGAATGACATGAATCATGGCTCCAACAGGAGAGATGTCAATTGAAACAAAGGAGAGAATTATCAAACTTTTAAAAGAAGGTAAATCATCACGCAATGTTGCAAAAGATGTTGGTTGTTCACAGTCAGCTGTGTCTAAAATCTGGACCAAATACAAACAACATGGGAAGGTTGTTAAAGGCAAACATACTGGTAGACCAAGGAAGACATCAAAGCATCAAGATCAGAAACTTAAAGCAATATGTCTCCAAAACAGGAAATGCACAACAAAACAAATGAGGAATGAATGGGAGGAAACTGGAGTCAATGTCTGTGACCGAACTATAAGAAACCGCCTAAAGGAAATGGGGTTAACAAACAGAAAAGCTAATCAAAAGCCATCATTAACACCTAAACAGAAAAAAACAAGGTGACAATGGGCTAAGGAAAAGCAATCGTGGACTGTGGATGACTGAATGAAAGTCATATTCAGTGATGAATCGCGACTCTGCATTGGGCAAGGTGATGATGCTGGAACTTTTGTTTGGTGCCGTTCCAATGAGATTTATAAAGATGACTGCATGAAGAGAACATGCAAATTTCCACAGTCATTGATGATATGGGGCTGCATGTCAGGTAAATGCCCAAGTTTACATTGATATTTTGGACAGTTTTCTTATCCCATCAATTGAAAGGATGTTTGGGGATGATGACATCATTTTTCAAGATGATAATGCAACCTGCCATAAAGCAAAAACTGTGAAAACATTAATTGAAAGAAGACACATAAGGTCAATGTCATGGCCTGCAAATAGTCCAGATCTCAATCCAAATGAAAATCTTTGGTGGAAGTTGAAGAAAATGGTCCATGACAAGGCTCCAACCTGCAAAGCTGATCTGGCAACAGAAATCAGAGAAAGTTGAAGCCAGATTGATAAAGAGTACTGTTTGTCACTCGTTAAGTCCATGCCTCGGAGACTACAAGCTGTTATTCAAGCCAGAGGTGGTGCAACAAAATACTAGTGATGTATTGGAGTGTTCGTTTGTGTGTTTGCTTTTCATGATTCCATAATTTTTTCCTCAGAATTGAGTGATTCCATAATTTTTTCCCTCTGCTTGGTATGAAAAAAATTACCCTTACTGAGTACCACATTTTTTATCTTGATTTCTTTTAGTGTTTCTTAAAGCCATAAAGTTGCCATTTGAAATGACTTCAGTTTTGGGCCTTGTCTGTGATCTGCTTTTTTTCAACAACATTAAACAACTGAACGAACATCCTCCGAGCCTGGTGATTTCATAATTTTTGCCAGGGGTTGTATGCAGGAAGCACACTTTCTGTGAAGCAGTCATAGATTCAGGATTTTTCTTTTGTTAAGAAAATAGACAGCAGCATACCACCCATAGCGCCAGACCACACACCTGCTATGGAGCCAATGAATCAGGGAGGGCCGGTGCCAGCACCGGAACGGGTTCCCCCCTCATAGCATCACATTTTGAACTGTATCTGCATCCTTCATGCAGATACATTTGAAAGCAATGATGGAGCAGGGATCTGTCAGCTCGCTCCTCCATCATTTTCCCTGTGCGCATGAGCTCTGACATCTCTGTAAATATATCACGGGATGCAACATGTAGACAAGGACAAGACAGAATTAACGAGCTTAACTATTTATTTTCCTAATCCGGGAATGGGGAGAAGTAGTTTCAAAAGTAAGAATTTAGTATGAAACAGAGTATTTACAGTATACGATATAGAATACACAAGATTGTTATTAAGCACACTATAACTCTTATAGCAAGTTCTCTATGCTATCTGACTATTCGCTAATGAGAGCAGTATTCACAATCATACAGATGTCAATGCATTGTCTCTCCCTATTTTTACAGGCCCTAGAGGGGGTCTCAGTTTCTTTCCACTAGGCCGCAAGTCCATCGGACAAAGTCCTGCAGTGTTCTCTCGCCCTCTCTCACACTGGACAGTCCCCGTCCTGTCTGCTGCACTACAACAGACTGAAACCTGTACCATACCACAATGCTGAAAGTAACGGCCTGGCTCACTCATGCCCCCGGTTCACTGCAGTGGACATCCACTTCCAGATGGGGGTCCTCACCGGTTCTTCGATGCTTGACCAATGACATTCGTCTATCGGGCCTGGACGAATGAGGGCTGGTTCCCCAGTCTTCACCAGAGTGGTCAGGTTTGTGGACATTGACTGACGCAGGTCTGAGCCTCAGGTGTTAACCTGCGTGGCATGGACGGTTACATGGATCTTGACTGGTATCATCTGGACCATGCTCACAGACATACAGCAACCCGCTGGTTCAGGCCTCCTAGCAAGTTGCAGTGGTTGGGCCTTAGCATTCCCCTTTTCGCACATCCTGCTCATCTCAATGATTGGCACCAAAACCTTTCCCACCTTCCTATTCTGGTCTCTTACATCATGGAACTGCATGATGAAGATCACCTTACCCAGTGCTACGTCTAGACTTATCCTTCCCAAAACTCTTCCTTTTCCTGTTGGTTCAGCAAGGTTCTGCTTGAGCAGTAGGTGTCAGTTTCTGGACACAAATGCCGCACAGTGCTGGGGAATCTCATCTTTTATGGCACACCCTCTTACATCTCAGCGCAGAGGGCTCAATTATATCACTTCATTGTGCTCACTGTACAGAGCTTCAGAACACACACATGCTGCAGAGTACATTGCAGAGACCATTATTCTGTTTAGAGGGCTATGTGGGGACCATTATTCTTTTTTGAGGGCTATTGGGGCCATTATACTGTTTGGAAGGCTATGTGGGGGGTCATTATACTCTTTTGAGGGCTAAGTTTGGGGACATTTTACAGTTTGAAGGTCTATGCAGGGAACCATTTTACTGGTTAGAGAGCTATGTGGGTGCCATTATACTGTTTGGCGGACTATGTGAGGTGCTATTTTACTGTTTGAAGTGCTATTTGGGTTCCATTATAGTGTTAGGAGAGCTATATGAGGGGGCCATTATATAATGTGGATGGTTGTGTGGGTGCCATTATACTTTAAGGAATGATATTATACTGTTTGGAGGGGCATCATATTGTGTGGAGTGAAGGCTGTGAGAGCCTCATATTGTGGTGGAAGGACTGTGTCAGGGCCATCATACTGTGTGTGGTGACCATTGTGGGGGTATAATACTTTGGGGGGGGTGGTAGGTTCATCATACTGTGTGTGTGGAGTGTAATGTACAGCAATTTAAAGTGGGGATATCTATAATATAATCGTCCAAGCGTCCCTCTGTCTGAAGCCTCTATAGACTGCACATGCGCGACGCTCAGTCTGGCTCCAGACAGAAGAATGCATGGAGCCGTTACAGATAAGAGGAGTATATGGCGCCGGAGATCACGGTATGCGCAGATACTGAACGCATACCGCGATCTCCAGCGCCATACCTACATACTTACCTGACTGGGAGGAGCATTGCCGTGGCGCCCCTCTTCTCGCCGGAGACGGGCGCAGGAATGAAGGCGTTGGAGTCGGCGCATGCGCATAGCGCTATCCGGCGCCATTTTACTGAAGACACATTTGCAGTGTGTCTTCAGCAAAATGGTGCCGGACAGCGCGGTATGGGCATGCCCATACTCCGGCACCACACTCCTCCCCCGGCCTCCGGCAGAACAGGACACCGCAGTGCTGGAGCACTGGAAGAAAGGTGAGTATAAGTGTTTTTTTTTCTATGTGTGCAAAGTGAAAGGGATGAGGGGTACCATGCATACCAGGATTGGGGGGTGAGGGGGTCACGCATACCAGGATTGGGGGGATGAGGGGTACCATGCATACCAGGATAGGAATGCGGGGTATCATGCATACCAGGAAGATGGATGGGGTGCCATGCATATCAGGATTGGGGGGTGAGGGGGCCACACATACCAGGATTGGGGGGATGAGGGGTACCATGCATACCAGAATAGGGATGAGGGGTACCATGCATACCCGGATTGGGGGTGAGGGGACCATGCATACCAGGATTGGGGGTGAGGGGACCATGCATATCAGGATTGGTGGATGAGGAGGCCATACATACCAGGATTGGTGGATGAGGGGTGCCATATATACCAGAATTGGGATGATGGGTGCCATGTATACCAGGATGAGGGATGAGGTGCCATGCATACCAGGATGAGGGATGGGGTGCCATGCATACCAGGATGAGGGATGGGGTGCCATGCATACCAGGATGAGGGGTACAATGCATACCAGAATAGGGATGAGGGGTACCATGCATACTAGGATAGGAATGCGGGGTACCATGCATATCAGGATTGGTGGATGAGAAGGCCATACATACCAGGATTGGTGGATGAGGGGTGCCATATATACCAGGATGAGGGGTACCATACATACCAGAATAGGGATGCGGCATACCATGCATACCAGGATGAAGGATGGGGTGCCATGCATACCAGGATGAGGGGTATCATACATACCAGGATAGGGATGAGGAGTGCAATGCATACCAGGATTGGGGATGAGAGGTACCTGCATACCAGGATTGGGGAGGAGGAAGCCATGCATACCAGGATGAGGGATTGGGTACCATACATACCAGGATTGGGGGATGAGGGGTGCCATACATACCAGGATTGGGATGAGGGGTGTCATGTATATCAAATTTGGGATGAAGGGGCCATACATACCAGGATTGGGGATGAGGGGTGCCATGCATGCCAGGATTGGTGATAAGAGGTGCCATGCATACCAGGACTGGGGATGAGGGGTGCCATGCATACCAGGATTTGGGATGAGAGGTGCCATGCATACCAGGATAGGGATGAGGGGTACCATGCATACCAGGATAGGGAAAGGAGTACTATGTATACCAGGATAGGGATCTGGGGGGCCATGCTTACCAGGATTCAGATGAGGGGTCATGTATACCAGAATAGGGATAAGGGGTACCATGTATATCAGGATGAGGGATGGGGTACCATGCATACCTGGATTGGGTATGAGGGAGCCATGCATAACAGGATGAGGGGCGCCATGCATGCCAGGATTGGGGATGAGGGATGCAATGCATACCAGGATTGAGGATGAGGGGTGCCATGCATACCAGGATTGGGGATTAGGGGTGCCATGCATACCAGGATTGGGGATGAGGGGTGCCATGCATACCAGGATAGGGGATGAGGGGTGCCATGCATACCAGGATTGGGGATGAGGAGTGCCATGTATATCAAATTTGGGATGAGGGGGCCATACATACCAGGATTGGGGATGAGGGGTGCCATGCATACCAGGATTGGGGATAAGAGGTGCCATGCATACCAGGATTGGGGATGAGGGGTGTCATGCATACCAGGATTGAGGATGAGGGGTGCCATGCATACCACGATTGGGGATTAGGGGTGCCATGCATACCAGGATTGGGGATGAGGGGTTCCATGCATACCAGGATTGGGGGTGAAGGGTGCCATGCATACCAGGATTGGGGATGAGGGGTGCAATGCATAGCAGGATAGGGATGAGGGCAGCACATAACAGGATGGTGGGAACAGGATTGGGGAGCACAAATACCAGGATGGAGGCAGCACAAATACCAGGATGGGGGCAGCACAAATACCAGGATGGGGGCAGCACAAATACCAGGATGGGGGCAGAACATACCAGCATGGGAGATTATATACCAATAAAAATGCTCGCCACCCGGGTGTAGAATGGGCTCAATAGCTAGTCATACTATATTCGGGGGCACTTTTGTTGTCATTATACTTTATGGGGGCCATGAAAGAGGTTTCGTTATGGCATGTGAACACTAGTGAGCCTCAATAGGAGAAAAACTATTTTGTAAGGGCTTAAAGTTGCGTGTAATACTCCTTTGTGACCCCTTTTAATTTTTTTTTCTGGAGGGGCAGAAAGCCCAATTTTGCTGTTTGTGATTTTTATGCACACCCCTGAAAATAGCAATTAGGGGTTTGAAAACAAGATGGGTAGTATTAGTGTGTGAAAAATGATAAAAGGCTGTTATTCAAGTCATTGTCCAGTCTTCTTCAAAAAGAAGTCACACTATGTGAATATAAACTTGTGAATTATTACAACATGAGCACCGCAAGCTGTCTGAATTTTCCAGGATTGCTGCCTAGAGTGGGAGGTCATGTGACCACAAGTATACAATTTGCATACTTCAGCCAAATTCCAACTAGATGTACTTGTTCTTGCTTAATTTACTTTTGTTGAGCAAGGCTGAGCATATCTAGTCGGAATGTGGCCAGAAGTATGTAAATTGCATGCATGCGGTGATGGGACCACCCATTCTTGGTAGCAATACTGCAGTATATCTCAGATAAATCAGTTCACTATCACGCTGATTGACTATACAGTTAAAACACTTCCCTATATATCACTTGCATCTTTAGATTATTATTCACAGACTGAGACTAGCACTCCCATTTTTAATCTGTTTGAGCACTAAAAATAATACACCTCAAACAGGAAGTCTTTTTCTATCCTTAGGTGGAATGAGCTGTGTGCTCTGACCTCCTATCCCCACATTTTATGAATATAAAATTGGCGTTCATTGGCTGGCCCTCACATTTTGTCCTGCCTGTGATGGCCCAGTGATAGACCATGTAATGTGATCGCTACCGAGCATCATGGGGAAGACCACATGGTCATGCCTGATGCCATTAGCTTGTTCTCTGAGTCTTCAGTAGTGTGTTAAATGACACGAGGCAATAATTTTTCATCCAATCTTAGTTAATCAAATCGCAGAGTGATCAAATTCACAGAATCCTGAGCATTTCAGGTAAAGTCAACTCAAATTCAATTCTCTTGAACCACTCAAAACAAGTTGGCACCCCTACACATAAGTTTTACCGCTTCATGACATTTGACATAAGTTTACATCATGGTTGGGAAGGGGTTCCCGCAAAATGACGTAAACTTACTTTTTGGTGATCATGTGGGCACAGAAGCAGTGCCCACGTGATCACCGCCGGTAGATTGGCTTAAGTGAAAGCCGAGCCTCATCTGTTACAGCCAGAAGAAATGCCCCTACCGCTTCAGGCCATTTAACCTTCTAAATGTTGAAATCAATAGCAATCGCAGAATTTAGAAAGCTGGGAGAAGGAGGGAGCTCCCTTCGCTTTAAGATCAGTGCTCCTTTGATGTCATCGCGAGGGCTCGATTGTTGCTATGGTAACCCAAGGTTATCATGATGACCCCCAGGTCTGCCAGCTATGGTGGCCTGTTTAGACCATGCTAGCAGCATGGTATAAGAGTCTTTGGTCAGTGCAGCACTGAGGTTACGTGCGCATGATCAGGAATTGCTTGCAGAAATTTCTGCAGCATTTCCGCAAGGTTCTGCACCTCTTGGCATCAAAAACGCTGCAGAAATTCCATACGTTTTTGATGCGTTTTTTTGCCTGCTGATTTGCCATGCGTTTTTTCCAACGTATTGCATAGGAAAAACGCAGGCAAATCCACACAAAGAATGGACTTGCTGCTCCTTTTTCTGCACATGAAATCCTGTCAGGAAAATTCCTGATCATGTGCACAGATCACCCAAAATCCCATAGAAAGTGCTGGGATATGGTTTGCAATGTGGTTTTGGGGCCAAATCCGCGCAGATTTGCCGCAGCAGAAACACATAAAAAATGCACCGTGTGCACATACCCTGGCAGGTATAGTGCATTGCAACGCATTATACCAGTAATACAAGTTAAAGTCCCATAGAGGGACTAAGTAAAAAAAAAAAAATTCAATAAATGTTTAAAAAAAAACATTGCAGAATAAATAAAAAAAAAAGAAATATACCAATAAATACATAAAAAAAAAACCAAAATAAATGAAAAGCTAAACAGCCCATATAAGAATGAGATAAAAAACTCTATTAATGTAAAAAGTAGATAAGATAAGTTAAAGTCGTAAAGGGAAAATTAGACAACATAAACTCCTTTGCTCCAGGACTATAATATATTATATAGACAGAAATATGATAACAAGGACATGCATATAAATAAGGACAATCAAGATAAATGATAAACTCATTGAGCCCAAATGTAAAAATATTCAAATAGGTCAAGGATAGACAAATATTCAAAGGTGGTGAAATCCATGGAAGTGGGAAAAAATGCAAGTGCATATGTATTTATGATGTAAAAAAAATAAATAAAACAAAAACATACACATATTTGGTATCACTGCACCCAGAACGACCCGATCTATAACACTGTTACAATATTTAACCCCTTCAGTGAACACCGTAAAAAAAAGGAGGCAAAAAAAAACTATGCTTTTTCATCATACTACCAAAAAAAGTGGAATAAAACGCAATCAAAAAGTTAAATGTAAATAAAAATGGTATAGCTGAAAAAGTCATCTTGTTAAAAATAAAAGCCACCATACATCTTCATCAGCAGAGAATTTTAAAAGTTATAGCTCTCAGAACAGAGCGATGCAAAACAATTCTTTTTTTTCTAAAAAACAGTTTATTATTGTGTAAAAGCACCAAAACATAAAAAATTATATAAATGTGATGTTGCTGTAATTGTACTGACCTGAAGAATAAATCTGCCATATCACTTTTACAACATGGTGAATGGCTTAAAAAACAAAAAAGTAATTCCTGAATTGTTGGTTTTTGTTTATGCTACCTCCCAAAAATCGAAATTGAAAGTGATGAAAAAATGTTATGAGCCCGAAAATAATAACAATAAAAACGTCAACTCATCCTGCAAAAATCAAGCCCTGACATGACAGTTTTGGCAGAAATATAGTAAAATTATAGCTCTTTTTCAGTGTGTGACAGCAGCCAAACATAAAACACTATATAAATCTGTTGTCGCTGAGATCGCCCCGACCCCAAGAATTACGTTGTCTAATCATTTAAACAGCATGAGGAACAGTGTAAAAAATATATAAAATGAATTATTGACCTGCTGTTGATTTTTTCATTCTTCCTCCCAAAGATCGCAGTAAGGTTTTCCTCACATCTATTCTGCGCTCTATGCTGAGCTCTTACACAGGAGTTTTCGTGTAAATCTCTGAAATACTCAGATGGAATCCCCGGTAGAATATTCTCTATAATAAGGCAGATGGAGACACCTTGGATGCCGTCTGGACCATGATCTGGCAGTGTCTGAAAAGAATGACACCACTGAACAGAGGACAGACAGAATCCAGAGTAAGGCCGGAGTCACACTAGTGAATCACATCCGATGCGAGAATATCGGATGCGATATGCTAATGACACTCGGCTCCTGTTCTGCTGTGCACAGGAGTCGAGTGTCAGTGCTCTGTGCTCCAATCTTCTCGCATGAAAAGATCGCAGAACAGCTGAGGAAGAGACAGAGAAATTAATTTCTCCATCTCCTCTGTTGCCATCGTCAGCGGGAATCAAATTGCACTTGTGTGATATCCAAGTGCAGTGCGGTGTTTCACATGCACCCATAGACTTATATGGGTGTGTGCGATCCGATTCAAGGATGCAAACGCAGCATGCTGTGATTGTTTTTTCATGCCGAATTGGCATGAGAAAATAATTGCATTTGTGAGCTGCACCATAGGGTAACATTTGGGCGAGTGCAATCAGATTTTTTATCGGCTTGCACTCATCCGATTGCATTGCAAGTGGGAGCGAGCTCTTAACTCTGCTACCTCATGATAGTGAATGGTTCCCTCAGGGGATTTATTTACAGGTGTAGTGATGATTTTGACTCCATGGGTGTTTTCCAGAAACGAGCAGCAATTGATGTTGCTAAGTGAAAATTGCAAATCTGTCCATATTTTGTAGTGCCGAGTACATTATGCCCAACTCATGCTTCTCGAGACATGCACCCGTAAATTAGGCGAGCTCTCATCACTACAGAAATCCCAAACATGTGGACGCTATATGTGAGGGCATTAGGACTTGGGAGCACAAATTTGTTGGATTTATTTTGGGGAATGAGAAGCCATAGCGCTTTTCCTGAGCATTTGTGTTACCAGTAACGTGAAAATTCTCTACAGATGATGGATTTGAGTGGGGGCTTGCTTATTTTTGTGGATTGAGTTGAAGCTTTTATTGGGAACATTTTGCATAATGTTTGGGATCACATTTATCCTGCGCTCTAAGTTGAGCACTTACATCAGGGTTTCCATCTAAATCTCCGAATGACGTGATTCACATGAAACCCCTGAGGGATATAATTTTCAAAATGGGGCCACTTGAGGGGTGATTCTGTACCTCTGGTACTTAGGGGCTCTGTATATGGAGTGTGCAAACTATTACAATAAATAAACAATAAATAAATATTACAATAAATAATACAATGAATAAACTAGTACAATAAATTGTTCTCCAATAGTCAAATAGCTCTCATTCCCTCTTGGGTCTCACAGTGTGGCTAAGCAGTACTGTACAGCCACATATGGGTTTTCCACATTCTGCAGAAATTGTGTGACATATTTTGGTGCCATTTTTACCCTTTTACCCGTGTGAAAATATAAAATCTGAGGCTAAAACAAAATTTTGTGATTTGTTGTAAATATAGATATGCTTGTAAAATCATGATGTTTTAAACAATTTTTCATGATTTAGCCAATATTATAAAATGATTTGTTCTGGTTTTCTTAAAGATGCCTTTGAAATATATTTATTTTATTTTACCTCATGTGTTTCAGTCTAAAGGCCTTTTTTCAAATTAATATGTTGCTCTTCTCCACAGTTCATCAACAGGATATAATGAGTTTTAAAGTTAAATCAGATGAAAGAGTTTGAGAATTTTCTGACTACAAAGAAATATAATAATGATAGTTATAATAATAAATCACACAGCGAAAGTTTGTACAATATATTATACCTTTGAAAAGGATATACACAGAAAGACGTAAAAGCCTGTGGCTGATAAAGAGAGCTGCAACTTCTTAAAGATTTCAGAAACTGATGAAAAGATAAATGCCCCAATTAATAATTTAATTCAACAGTAGGTAAACTTTTCTATTGTTTTTACATATTTTATTTTTGTGATTAAAGGATAATCAGTGTGGGTCCAAGTTGTAAACCAATTACTCAAACCCCTCCTCAGAGCTCCTACCTGAGCATATACACAGCTCTGAGTATGGCTTCAAGAGAAATCACCTCTGTTTACTGAACTATGCACCTCTATGAGGTGAGGGAGGGTGAGCAATTGGTGGGCACCACAGGACCAGGAACCCCACCGATCTGTTGTAATTACAAGGGCAATTAAATACATAAAATGATTAGAAAGGATTTATTACTCTTTAAGATGTGTGCACCTTTGAATGGATTTGCCACATCTTTCTGCTGCTGTGTACTCCAGTTGTACTCCTCAATCAAAATATAGCAACACTGTATATGTTAAGATATAGACATATTGAATATATGAAATTTAAACTGTATTATTGCTATATAGAACTTACCAATAAATTAAGGATGCATAGCGCCTAAATTGACAAATTCATGTGAGCCCACCAGCTGAGGCCAACCTTTCTCTGGTAAGACCTTAGACCTAATATTTATCAGACATGCCTCTCCTGGAATAAAAGACTTTAAATTTAAAGGACAGGTAGGATTCAGCACTAAATAAAAACAGTCTTAGGCCTCATTCAGACATCATTTTTTGTTTTACGTTGGAGAAAAGGACCGAGTTTCTTCAGGTTTTCATCACAGTATCATTAGCGTTTGGTGAAAGTTTCATCACCTTTTCACTGCGGAGAAAAAAAAACAAACAGTTTCTCCAACTTCTACTTTCATTCAGAAAGTGAAAAACGGACAGCACAGAGATTGCATCCGAATGCTGTTCAATTTTTTCACGGACCCATAGACATTTATTACTGATTTTTATCTGACACTTTTTATCAATATTGGACATGTCTCTGCGATTTTACACAGACCACTTAGTCAGTAAAAAGTCACTGACAATTGAACAGCCCCATAGACTATCACAGGTATGAGCGCTATTCGTGAAAAACACGAATAGCACTGGTTTGTGAAAAACTGAAGTGTGAATAAACTCCTAGGCTCATGAGAGGAGTGCTCAGCCAAATATGGAGCTAATCACCACCTCCAATAGTAAATTTCATATTTTCAATGTTTTGATTAGTGATAAGTGAACGTGCTTGCCACTGCTCGGTACTCGCCCGAGCATCAGTGTGTTCAACAAGCTCAGCGCTTGGCGAGTTTTTCCGGTTTCCTCGGGCGGGAACTCTGTCCCCTCCATGCATGATTGGCACTCTTTAGAGAGCCAATGAACATGCAGGGATTGCCTCTGATGCACTGTAGTGCCATAGCCATGTTGGTTGGGGGAATTACAGTGATTGGCTGGCCGCATAGCATCATCAGGTCTATATAAGACCTGGCGCCGCTATGCTCGTCACAGTCTACCCCAGAATCAGGCAGAGTAGGGAGAGGTACTGCTGCGTCAGGGAGAGATTTGCTTGTTTATAGTTAGCATACGTATTCCACAACACACATATATATCATATATTATATATATATTATATATATTCAACTGAACTAACAGTCCTTCTGATGACTCTTAAAAAGCAATCTAGAGTACACCATTTTTCTGCTCCATTTGCTTATTCTTACTGCAGAACAAAGTCAGATCTGTTCCATATTTCAGCGGTGAAAATCAAGAAATTTAAACTGAACGTGGAAAATATTGGCCTCCTTTTCCATTCTGTTGCAGTGTGTCGGTCAAGCTATTCACACTAGGTGTCTGTGAAGAATAGTATTAGTAAATTAAAGGCCTGCTATTTACAACAGTGGTTCTTTTCAGACATATAACATATAACTGCATTCAAAAATCAGCCATTTCTCGTGAATGTGGAAAATATTGTCCTCCATTAAAAATGGGCAGGGTGCATGGCAAAGGACAGGGAAGTGGACGTGATGGTGATGGTGCATGGAGAGGCTGAGGCCAAGGACGAGGCCATGGGCAAGCTGAAATTGTGCCACAACAAACACCCACATCTTCTTGCTCGACCTTCCTGTCCCAATTACTAGGGGACCGCAGTACACCACTAATGAACGCAGAGTAGTGTCAAAAGGTTGTGGGCTGGATAGCATATAATGCTTCCAGTAACTTTGCCACCACCACCACCACCCTGTCTTCCACATGGTCAAGTCTCAGTAGCCGTGAGTCTGGACCACAAATTCCTCACCCTGATCCTCCTTCCTCCCACCATGCCGAGTGACAAGAGACAACTGATCCCACACTTGGACACTCCAAAGAGCTGTTCACTCTTAAATTTATAGATTCGGTCCTCTCGCCCAGCCAGCTTCAAGCGAGTAAAGAGGAGAACGCGTGTAGCGATGCCCAAATATTGGAGCAGCCACAGTCATACGAAGTCAACAGTGGGAAAGTGCAAGAGGTGGATGATGATGATGAGACACAATTGCCAGAAAGTCAGGAGGAGGACAAGGGTGCTAAAGTGGAAGACAAGATGCTGGATGATATAGTAACTGACCCAAGGTGGACATACAGAGCGAGGACGACAGCACACGAGGGAGGGAGGCATAGCACCACAAGAGGCAGGAAAAAGCAATGTGCTGGCCACAGACAGAAGGCAAGAAAGCGTTCCTCGTAACGCCAACAAGACGGAAGTTACCAGTACAACTGTTAGGTCTTGCAGAATCTCGTTATTTTTTAAAGACTCTGCAGATAACCCCAAAAAGGTCATTTGCACCACCTGCAAGGCCAACATCTGCAGGGGTAACAAAACCAGCAGCCTGACCACCACAAGCCTGATCAGGCACATGGCAGCAAAGCCCCCATCTAAGTGGGCTGAACCCCAGGGTCCAGTGACAGTGGACACCACGGCTTGTTTTGCTTTTGTGCGTGCATGCCAATCCCCTGTCCATGGCGCATGCCAAGATGCCTCCCGCCATGCACATTTTGTTGAACACTGTCAACTTGCACCATCTGCAAGCTCATCCACGTCCTTGTCCCTGTGCAGCGCTCAGTTGTCCCTACCATAGTCCTTGGAACGCCAGTGCAAATATGCAGCCAATGCCCCACAGGCCACACTACTTCACACATTTTGCGAATGATTGCGATCGAAATGTTGCCTTTTAGGTTTGTGGAGACAGAAGCTTCTCACAACCGGATGGCAGCGGCAGTCCCTCAGTGCTTGGTCCCCTGCTGCCACTATTTTTCCAGGTGTGCCATCCCCGTATTACACAAGGACGTGGCCCACAAAATTAGAGGTATGCCATCAACAACGCTGTTACTGGGAAAGTCCACTTAACCATGGACACTTGGACAAGTGATTGTGGACAGGGACGGTACATCTCGCTGATAGCACACTGGTTTAATATAGTGGAAGCCAGGACCCAGTTGGACCTTGGAATGGAACACGTCGTTCTGATGCCGAGGATTGCGGGCCCTGGGTAAATCAGGGTTGCCCCACATTCTACAGCTCCTGCACATCGTCCTCATCCTCCTCTTCAGAATCCATCTCTGAAATGACTTTATCAGTCACAAGCTGGAAGCACGGCAGCACTGCTCAGCCAATTGGCAACAGGCTGTGCTGAAGCTAATATGCTTAGGTGACAAACTGCACAACACTGAAGAGTTGTGGACAGCTCTAAAAGAGCAGGCAGATTTGTGGCTGACAACTCCGAACCTACAGCCAGGCATGGTCCTGTGTGACAATGGCTGGAACCTAGTGGTGGCGCTGAGGTGAGGAGAGCTCACACACGTACCATGCCTGGCTCATGCGCTTAACCTTGTGGTTCAGCGGTTTCTCAAAACCTACCCGTATCTGCCAGATCTCCTTGTAAAAGTACGCCGCCTATGTGCTCATCTTAGAAAGTCAGCTACAGCTTTCGCTGCCCTTGCCGTACTTCAGCAGCATTTGCAGCTTCCAGCTCACGGACTGATCTGCGATGTCCTCACGCATTGTAACTCTATATTGCAGATGTTGGGAAGGATTTGTGAGCAGAAGAGGGCATTTGTTGACTACCAGCATCAACAAGTCCGTCAGTATTCAGTTCAGACTCCACACATAAGACCTCAGGAGTGTACATGGATGTCAGACATATGTACCATCCTTCAAAACTTTGAGGACTTCACCAAGATGGTGAGCAGCGATGACGCCATAATTAGTTACACCATCCCACTTCTCTGTCTTCTGAAATGCTCTCTGCTCACAATCAAAGAGGATGCATTGCAGGCGGAGCATGCTGAGATGGAGCAAGGAACCATACAGGGTGATTCCACACAGCCCAGCCTCATTTCATCCCAAAATGGATTGGGTGACAATGAGGAAGAAGAGGAGCAGGAGAAGCAGGAAGAACAGGAGCTAGTTTCCTGCATTATTGATGGTGCTCCCTGCACAACTGTCATACCATCTGTTCAGCATGGATGGCCTGAGGACAAGGAGGAGGAGGAGAGCATGGTCAGTGATCCACTTAGTGAGGACACGGAATTCTTGCCTCTTTGCAGTCTGACACACATGGCTGAGTTTATGTTACACTGCCTTTCCCGTGTTCCTCGCATTGTCCAAATTTTGAGTGACAGTCATTACTAGTTGGTGACACTTCTAGATCCCCTCCTTAGAGATCCTAGCCTGCACTGCCGCTAGGGTTTTGTCAGAGTGGGTGTTTAGTGCCACCGGTGGAATTATAACCGACAGGCACTTCCACCTGAAAATGCTGAGAGGCTGACTCTTACAAAAATAAACAAGGGCTGGATTGGGCCAGACTTCTCAACACCACTGAATAACAGCGTAACATAAACTCAAATACAGTGTTTTTTTTGCGAGGTCTAATTCTATTCCAATGCATCTCTGTCTTCACACCCAGACATGGGTATACACTTCCTGATTTTGTCTATTGGCTCTTGTCCTCCTCCTCCTCCATCTCCTCATCAGACACCACCATATCACCACCATATCAACATATCTACGTCTTTCGCAAGAGACATTGGAGTTCCTCCAAATTTTTGGTGGACGTTGCTTCTCTGCATAGGCAAAAAGTATGGGAGACCCACTACCTAATAATGGGAACATTATTTTCAGGAGGCCCTCCGACCTCTACATCTCTTGCAGGGGGCATTGGAGTTCCTCCAAATTTTTGACAGCCTTCACTGCATAGTCAAACTGTATGGTAGACCCTCTTCCATATTATGGGAACATTGTTTTCAGGAAGCCCTCCGACCTCTATGTCTCTTGCAAGGGGCATTTGAGTGCCTCCAAATTTTTGACAGACATTGCAGTCACTGCATAGGCAACAGTATGGGAGACCCTCTCCTTTCTAGTGGGAATATGTCGTTACTGAGGTCCACCTTTATGTGTCTTTAAATTGTTAGTGGAATTTTTCCTAAATTTTAGCAGTCGTTGGACTCACTGCATACCCTATAACTGAATAGCTGACCCTTTTCTTTCTAATGGGAGCAGGTCATTACTGTGGCCCAGCTCTATGTGTCTTTAAATTGTTAGTGGGTCTTTTCCTACATTTTGGCAGCCGTTGCACTAACTGCCTACGCAATAACAGTATAGGAGACCCATTCGTTAATAATGGGAACAGCAAAGCATAGCCGGCTGATGGCTCTGTAACAATAGCTATGGTTGACTGCTGGCCCTTTAAGAATAGTAAGGGCCGTCTGATGGCCCTATAAAAATAGGTTGTGACTTTCAGACTCCCTCTATCATAAATGAAACAGGATGTGTTTGATGATGTGTCACACAAAACATGGCCAGATAAGGTTGTAAAATGTTAAAATGACATTTCCTGGTGAATGCATTTGTCTTGGTTGAAAGCAATGCAAAAGTGCACCAAAAATGCTGTGAACATAGCCCAAGGTGTGGAGTAGCATTTTTGTTTTTGTATATTTATTTTGCCTTATATACAAGTCATTACCCTAGAAAGGATGTTCCTTAACATATTTCCCAGGAAAATACATTTTGATTTTGTTTTTGCATGTTTTATTGTGAGTCCGTAAAAGTGGCGTAATACCTCTGACAACATTGTTGACAGTATTCACCTGGGAGTCAGAGAAGCTTCCAGGGGTCTTCCCCATGCTGCTCCCATGTAATTTGTGTACTGTTCCCATCAATTTGGGAAATTTTTAGGCCCTCTGCAGACCTCCGGGGGGATCCGCGGGAAAAATGCTAGAGTTTCCCATAGACTTACTTTGGGCTCACTACTCAGACCCGAGCATTTTAAAGCTCGCTCATCACTAGTTTTCATACGTCTTAGCATATACAAAGTGTTGCTGTATTCTATTGTTTGTATTTAATGAAGTCATAGCAGCTTGCACCTTTCCACAATTGCTTTATTCTATAGTGATGTGTTAGTCAATTTTTGTCTTTTTGAGTACATTTCTGTCGAAATTTCCACTTTTTTCTTATGAATTTGCCAGTTGTCCCATGCTCGTCCCAGCAAAGCTCAAATCAATTTAAAAATACGCCATATGTCACAAAACTTTTGCAGCAAAACCAAGGCCAAAGTGCACAGCCTTCCACAAGTTGGATTTGTTGCTTAATTTGAATTCAAATCTTGCACAAAATCTTAGTAGGGTTTTTTAAAACTGTGAAAATATGAGATGTTATGGCATGCTGTGGACAGAAATGCGACAAAGTCCTTCTAAGCATAGCTTTACAGTAATATTATATAAACTGGCTAACTGGAGCTCTTTTTTGTTTAAATAAAAATATAGTTAAAGAAATTATTCAATGAAGAACTTTGGACTTATTGGGGAACTATATAAAATATTTATTGAACGCTGATAATAATATTTCATTTAATAAAAGCTAACTACTTTGTACATATATTATAAATATTACATAACAGAGATTTGCAATTTTAAATCAAAATGTATTAACAAGTGTGCAAGTATTTTTCAATTCTATCAGTGACACATACAATACTCTACATAAATAGTGACAAATGATTAACACATGAACCAACAGATAACACAAAAAGGTACTTGATAATAACATTGATTGTCGATTATATCAGTATGCCTTATTTTTATTTGATGAAATATATAACTATTTCATTTTGAAACATCAGAATATTTACCCAATTATCAAGCAATGTAAACATATACATGCAGAATACATAACAAAATGCAATGCCAAAAACAAGTTCACAAAACTCTAAATAACATATTAACTCAAATTATCTAAGTAATTATTAAAAAGGCACAAAATTAAATTTTGCTTTGAAACAGTATTACCCCTAGAATAGTTATTTTATATATTTGCTGACATTGTACAAACAATTTTTCATTATTATGGTCTTAGAAAGTACAGTAGTATAATTATTTATTGCTTGAAATTATGTATAAATAAATTACCAATATGAAAGGTCTTGATTTTTAACATCTACCACTTTCCCTTTTAGGCAATGTTGACATTTTATTAAGATGTTTCTACATTTAGTTTTGTTTGGAGATACAATTTTAGCACAATGTATTATTGTGTTCAGCTTAAACATTCTGTATTTACAATTAGTTTTTTTCCTCTATTTAACTCAATGAAGAAAAAAAAAACAATAATTAAAAATAAACTAAAACATGCTGAGGTTTTCAATATACCACAGAATACTCTGAAATCTTAAAGTGGTTGTCCGGTCCAAATTGACAAGTCTGCTGTCACTCTATGTGACTGCAGATATATTAATCCCCCCAATGCATGCACTGTAGAGTCAAGATCGGAGGGCATGTATGAGTTATACATACTCCCGGCCAGAGCTTGTCTAGTGGGTGCCCTTTCTCCATACACTTGTATTAAGCCACGCTCCATCTAGTGATGTGGACGTCCAGTGGGCATGACTGACTAGAGGGCATGGCCTTGCTCCATACAAGTTTATGGAAGCAAGGCAGTGCCCACTGGCCAGGAGTATGTATAATGCATGCATACCCTCTGGTCCCGGCTCAGAAACCCGAGTTACTGCAGACTTATTGATTTGGACTGGGCAACCCATTTAATATCAACAATAGATGTGCTTATATAGGAACTCATAAATTCCCTTTCAGTCACAAGTGAAATCTGGCTGTCTCCAGAATAGGGACAATTATACCAGAAAATCAGTACAGTATGTGTGAACCTTGACCACTTTCCTTCAAATGTTACACAGAAATTTATGGCAATTACGATGTCCACCTACAATCCATCATCCTATAAAGTTGCACTAATCTATGTCATGTGGTCCAACCTCAGCCGTCTATATGGGCAATATGGGCATGAAGGTCATAGGAAGCTGAATAAAATGATATCTTGATATCTGCATTCCGATGTCTTATTCCAGAAAAACACACATTTTTCATTTATGTAAATGAGCTGTTCATTACTGTGGGCCGGACACTAAACTGCATGACAATCCATCTCTAGATATTATTATAAATGAAAGAGGCGTTAGCAGTGTGATGTGTAATGGCCGCTCTCTCCTCTCCTGATCTCACTCCAGAGCAGTGTGTGATTATAACATGCACATCTGCAGATGTCCTCTCACTGCTCAATACTTTTTCAATATAGCAGAACTGTGAGAGCTGCAGCTGCTAAAGTGTTTGTTATAAGACAAAGTTCAGTTCTACTGTTCTGCGATAGTTACATGTCTCACATTGGTAACACCCTATTCATTTAAAATAAGCTCTGAAGGCAGAGTTACCATGCAGATCAATGTCTGGCCCATATCCTGGAACAGCTCTTTTACATATAAGAAAATGGAATAAGACATCAGATAGCAAATAGCAATGTGTCATTGTATTCAACTTCTTATGACCTACATACCCATATAGATGGCTTAGCAGGGTTTATCCTGCTGACAGATTTCCTTTAAAGTTATCTCTTGGAAACAAAAAGTGAGATGTCTAAGAAGGTGATGAGCAGAAGGGTTTTCCCAACACTTTTGGGGATAAAGGTACTGAGAATACAGGTACTTTATGTTGGTATATTTTCCTATGAGGAGTATGAACATCTTCTGTGTCATCATCCTTTGGGTAGTTATATTCATTTGCAGACATACCTTTTCCTGAACAGAGTTTTGCATTTTTTATTGGTGATAAACTTGTCTGAAATATTTCCAAGTTCATTAGACCTACAAATAAACATTTTTTAAATATGTAAATAAAATGATAATATAAAAAGCAAGCAAAAAAACAGAGCAAAAGCATAATTTATAGAATAAAAAAAATGGCTTCAATTTAACAGCTGGTGACAGTGTGAGACCACATACAATGGTTGGGCATATGTGATATGTCCTTTTCATGTTATTCAAGACAATACATTATAAAATATAATCTTATTACCATTTTTTATGGCTAAAAATCTTACTAATGCCTACTTCTTATAGTCAATAGTCTATATGGCTAATCATATAAAAATCAAGAGCAGAAATTTGAGGACAGTTCCTCAAATTCAGATCAACACTTGTGGCCATTAGCGCCAAGAATTGAAGTAAACCTTCTAACGTAAAAGGATTTCTAATACTTTCAGTGACTTTAAAAAAAATTGTGGTTTTGTAAAGCATTTAGGTATGATGCAGTACAGAGCAGGACTGTGTAGTTAATGTGTCATGTTATATATAATGTTCTTTCATTATGTGAAGATAAGACTCATCACTGGACCTAGGAGCAAATTATTAAATCACAAAACCTTGATTTCCTATTTTACCCATGACCCTAAAAAGAATAAAATATTAACTATTTTTCTACCTTAGACCTCTAGTGAAATGGTGTTAAGCAGTTTTCTGTAAATCCGGTAGCCAGGCCATGAACACATGTTCAGTATTTGGTCAGTATTTTGCATCACTGTTTGTAAGCTAAAATCAGAAGTGGAACAATCAGAGGAAAAGTATAATAGAAACAAGTCACCCTTTCTGCATTTTACACTCACTCCTGGTTTTGACTTACGAATCCTGATGTAAAATACTGACCAAATACTGAATGTGTGAACGTGGCCTCAGGGTAGGTGCACTCGACCATTTTCTTCCCATCCAAGAAAAATAGTCTGATTATGCTGATCAGAGATTGATAAGAGTAAGATCAGTTTTTCTCAGAGGTGGACAGAAAATAAAAATTATCCACCTTCTCCATTATGTTAGTCTGTGAAAATTGGACAGCACTCGGATGTTATCCGAGTCCAACCCAATGATTTCCATGGACCCATATACTTGCATTGCCGATTTTGATCAAGCACTCAATATCAGACATGTCACCTATTTTCTCCTTGGACCAGGGAAAAAATTGGACATGTGAATGGCCTCATAGAATAACATGGGTACGAGTGCTATCCATGAAAACCATACAATATAATTGGTCAAGTGCATGAGCCCTTATGCAGAGAAACACTATGAACAGGACCACACAGATGAAAAAGTTTTTATTGTTTCTAAGCAATACCCATTTTCCTTCAATACATACAAATAAGTGTTAAATAAAACTAAAAATATATGTAACCTGGTTGAGATGCTGATGCAGAAGAGGTGGATTCTGAAGCGTTTTTAGCATTGCTGGCATCCATTATTGACGGTGCTAAGAAAGTAATGCAAAAATATTGTTTTGTAAAATTAAATCATCTAGAGCATGGTTTTCCTCAAAAACAATTTATTTCACTGAGATTTGGTTATTCAACCATACATTTTTTTTTTTAAATTCTATTGCTGCTCTTAAATGTTATGTCCACGTGTGCAACTATGCATCTAAAATAGACAATGAAGCAATTTTTGCAAATGGTGACCATAATCATGTAGACAAATAGATACGCAAAATAAGTATAAATTCAAAATCATATTGTTTTCTAAATCAAGACTATTTTTAAAGTGTCCTTGGTTTTAGATGTATTGTATCAATAAAATAAATATATAGCAACAACTTAAGACCAGAGATGAGCAGATATGGCAAACTTCAAGTTTGCCAAATGGTGCAGATTTTTCAGCGAAATTTGATTTGCAGCAAAGTTATTCTCTACAAAATGAATATTCCTTATTATGTTCTGGGGTCACTCCTGACACAGAGCATAATGAACAGAGGATGTTTAAAAAAAATAAAATAATTCCTTACTGTTAAACCATAGAGAATTGGGTAAACCGTTAAAGCCAGGCTGTCAGCACAGAAGGACTTTTCAAATGAAGTACAGGCACTTAATACATCCTTGGCGTGGCAAAAAATTTCAGTGCACCTTCCCACCTACTTGTTTTCCATCTCTCTCCGCATCCCCTCTTCTTTGATTGACAGCTCTGGCTATATACAGGCAGAGGAGGGTTCAGATAGATGGAAATTAAGTACGTGGGAATGTCACCTAAATGTCTGGCCACGGCAAGGGTGCATCGAGCACCTACACTTGGTTTGAGCAGTCATTATGTGCTGACAGACTCCCTTTAAATAAAATATAATACTCAACTCATCAGTCACCCGTCCTTCTAATTATGCAGCTTGCCATCTTTTCCTCAGAGCCTTTTCTTTTCCAATTCCTTCATTGTGCACATTTTCTTCAGCATTATTCATGTCAGGTCCTGGCTTCTGGGTCAACTATGCCTTGAACATCACTGCACATAAGAATGTATACAATGGGGAGGAGGGAAATATGAAAGAGGAGGCACCAAGGACCTGACAACAGACTGCGGGTACAGTGTGACAAATGATATGAGCATTCTCATTTTTATTTATTTATTTTTAACAGCTTTCCTGTCCCTCTGTGATTCAGCTGGCCGCCATTTAGTTGCCAAATTCACATAAAGCGAATTGAAAAAAAAAAATAAACGTATTCTGGAAAATACAGATTTTTGTGCAATTCGAAGATGACTCAACTCCATTCTACCTGAGACTTTTAAGCGTGTGGATGCTAAGTAATTTAAATTAGACAGACAAATGTGGCTAAAGGGAAAGCTGTTAACGGTTTTTGTATAATAGCTATGCAACTCAATATTGGACAAGGACTGCGGCAGCAGGGTGCTGAAGGGGTTTTTAAGTTGCAGATAAAACAATTTCTTATATTGAGTGGCAATAAGTCAATGAAGACATAACATTCTCGAGAATCTGGATTTTTTGTGATAAAGCTTGGGATAATTCAGCAAATTGGAATCCATCTTTTCTATGTTCTATATTCGCTCTGGGGGACGACCCTCTTCAAATCTGGATCTCCGATCACTAGGCTCAACACAGTCATGGGGAATGGGCCTCTGAGAAGTGGAATAATATCTGGAAACAAGATAGAGGAAAGAAGACAGTAGAGCTGATTGAATTAAAGAGCAAAATTACGTAATGGATGGCTGAAGAGAGGAGAAAATAAGATTTTGTTTGTAACTTTTTCCTGACGAATTCAATTTGAATTAAATTTATTTGATGAAACTTAAATTTCTCCTGAACTGAGAGAATCTGCCGGAATAAAATTTATGGAGAATTGCTCAATTCTACAATGTAGGCAATTTGAAAACCCCAGCAGCACCTGCCACTGAGATTCAAGGCTGCAAGGCGAAAACCACATCTACCCTTACCTTTAGCTACTCATTTGTAAGTAAGAGTGAAGTTATTAATAAACAATATAACTAAATAGAATGAACACAATCCAAACTTTAAGACCATCTGTATTATTTCCTGCATAAACCATATGTTATAATTAGGGCATATGTACGAGCATGAGAAACTTTAATAAAGTTTGGCAAACCTTAAAACTACTGGTTTAAATGTACATTAAAGGGGTATTCCCATCTCCAAGATTCTTTCCCAATATGTAGTAGGTGTAATAATAAGAATATTAGCAAATACCTCCAATTAGAAATGTGGCATAGTTTTTTTGATTCGCTATGTCTCTTTACTCATGTGCATGGATACCCAAGCATGAACATGAGGAAAGAGACATAGTGAATCCGAAAAACCATACTACATATCCAAACAAACTAATAGACAGATCCTGGAACAAGGTGAATGAAATCTTATTTATTGGAGATAATCAGAAGCACACCAAGTTTCAGGGCTAATGGGCCTCTTTATCAAGTGTAAGAGATTTGTACACATTAAACATCCTGCGCATCTTGGGTACTCATGTTACATTTGTATTTAAGCATGAGTAGCATGCTCTATGTAAAAATCTCTCTAGATCTCACATATTTTTCCCTGAAAATAGGCCCACTTCTGCCATGAGGTCAGATGAGACGTGGAACTGAGCCACTTGATACATTAACAGCCAACTCAGAGAATAGGTCAGATAGCTTGGTCCTGCTGTCTGTTTTTCAATTGCATTTGTGTCCTGCAGATGCAAATATAATTGAAAATATGAACAGCTTTGCACGGCAGACGAGAAGCGGTCATTAGTACTCCATCCTGGGTACAAACTTTAATAAGGAAAAAACAAAGGGTATTCAAAATCTAGAAGGCCAAGAATACAGAAATAGCATTTCAGGAATATAAAGATTTCAATAAGAAATGTAAAAAAGAAATCAAGCTATGTAAGTTATCGACTGAAGCAATAATCGCCAACGACATTAAAATAAACCCCAAACATTTTTATAAATACATCAATGCCAAAAGTAAAAAAACGGATGGTATCAGCCCCTTTAAAGATGACATAAACAAGATAATTGTAGAGGACAAAGAAAAGGCTGAGATATTAAACAGGCACTTTTCATCTGTGTTCACCAATGAACTGATTGTTCCAGGGATCATTCAACAAGGCAAAAATCAAAGTTCACGACCTGATATAACTTGTTTAACACAAGAAGTATGCCTGCGTCTGAGCAAATTAAACATTATCAAATCCCCTGGCTTAGATGGCATTCATTCATGGATCTTGAGGGAATTGAGTTCATTAATTGACAGACCAATGTATATCATATTCTTATAAGCTCTTGTTACAGGGTTGGTGCCACAGGATAGAAAGATGGCGGATGTGGTACCTATATTTAAGAAATATAAGAAGGTGGATCCAGTCAACTACCATCCGGTAAGTCTCACATCAGTAGCGTGCAACATTTTTGAGGGCTTTAAAAGAGATGACCTGCAGAGAATAATATAATAAATAACAACCAGCATGGATTCATGAAGAATAAGTCATGTCTAACTAACATGTTGGGCTTCTATGAAGCGATATGTACAAATCTAGATATTGAATATGTAGCTGATGTGATTTATCTGGACTTTGCAAAGACCTTTGGTACTGTACCACATAACAGCCTTATACTGAAGCTACAGATGCAGGGACTAGAGGAAGACTATATGCAGAAATTGTCTAAAAGACTGGAAACAGAGTCATCGTAAATGGTACATTCTCTAAATGGTAGTTAGTCAGCAGTGGGGTAGCTCAGGGATCTGTGCTAGGACCAATTCTTTTTAACCGCTTTATTAATGACCTTGTGGATGGGATTGAGAGTAAAGTGTCAGTCTTTGCTGACAACACCAAAATATGTAGGATATTCAAATCTGACCTTGACATTTAAATATTGCAAAACAATTTGGATCGATTTCTGAATGGTCAAACACTTGCCAAATGAGATTTAATTTTGATAGATGTCGAGTAATGCAACTAGGAAGGAGTAATCCTATTGCTGCATATACATTAAACAGGAGTATACTTGGCGCTACAGAACAGAAAAGGGACTTGGCTATTTTGGTTACAAGTAAGCGGAGCAGCAGAACTCAATGTCAATCAGCAGCTTCAAAAGCAGACAAGATTTTTGGGTCTATAAAAAGAGAGAGAAAATCCTGTGATCCCAACATATTTTTACCCCTCTAGAAATCATTTGTGAGGCCACATCTAGTATATGGGATCAAATTTTGGGCTCCACACTTTAAAAAGGATATTCAGAAGTTAGAGTCAGTTCAAAGGTAGGCAGCTAGATAATTTCAAAGGATGCAAGACCTCTCATATGATGAGAGGTTGGAAAGGTTCGGCTTGTTTAGCTTAGAAAAAAGACAACTCAGAGGAGATCTCATTTACATGTGTGTTAAATGCAAAGGACTGGCACATGACTTATTCTTTCCAAAGATGAAACTAAGGACCAGGGGGCACTCATGATGGGTGGAAGAAAGGCAATTCCAGCAGGTAAATAGGATAGAGTTCCAGTTAGAGCAGTCAGACTGTGGAATGTCCTACCTCAAGAGGTAGTAATGGCAGACACTATAAGAGCTTTTAAAAAAGAGCTGGATGATTTGCTCAGTACAAATAATATTGTGGGTTATAGTTTGTTACGAGTACGGGTGGTGGAACCTCTGCGCTGGGATGCAAGGAGGGACCAGAGGGGCGTAACTAAGCACCTACTCGGATAGACCCGGGCCACACGGTGGCTTAGTGAACCAAGAAAGTACCGGGCAGGGGAACCAGGTGCCACTCTGGGACAGACCTTGTGTGAGAGCAGGCGACTCCCACGGGCCAGGTGGCTGAGGCTGACAGGTACAGCGGAAGAGTACGGCAGGTAGCTTGACATGTGATCCGGGTAGATAAGCAGGCGGACACAGCAAGTAACCTGATAGGTGATCCGATTAGGTAAGCCGGCGGGCACAGCAGGTAGACAGGCTGGCGAGCACGGCAGATAGACCAGCAGGCGGGCACGGCTGAAAGGCAGGCAGTTGGGCACGGCTTATAGACAGGCAGGCGGGCATGGCTTATAGACAGGCAGGCGGGCACGGCTGATAGACATGTAGGCGGGCACGGCTGATAGACAGGCAGGCGGGCACTGGAACCTGAGGGCTGAGGAGAGTGTTAGCACACAAACAACAACCTTGCACAGGCACCTCCATTTTGAAGGAGGTGCTTTAAATAGGAGTGGTCCTTCGGCCATTGGCCGGGGACTCTTTAGGACAGCGCATGCTGCCCCTTTAAGAGGGAGAGAGCGCGCGCGCCCTAAGCACAGTACCCAGGAAGCTGCGTGCGGTGCGCGCAACAGCAGCAGGGAAGCTGGAGGATGCCGGACCAGGACCGCGGCGGTGAGGGGAACGGCATCTCTGCCCGGCAGGAGGCAGAGACTCCGGCGCTACATAGTTAAATTAGTGACAAAATGTATAATTCATGGAGAAAGGTTGAACTTGATGGACCTAGGTCTTATTTCAACCTATATAACTATGTACCAACATGTTGCGGCGTGAAAAGGTCATCTTATCAAACTGCTGATGTCACAGCTGCCTAGAACAGAGATTTGGAAATTAGCAATATAAGCACATCATAGGAGTATTAAACAGAAGACTTAGAGAGGGAAGGGTAGAGGAGGATGTTGTTAGTGTGAATAGTTTAAGAGGGGAAAGAAATGTGAAAGCAGCGTAAGAGGACAATATCTTGGTTAGTATGGGGAGTGGGTAGAAGGATACCAAAGATGGGGGCAGTGTGAAGATGGCTACAGATTAAGGGTAAACAGAAAAATGGGACAGCATGAAGATGTTGAGGGCATAGTTCAAAAGTGGGCAATGTGGCAGCTATAGTTTACAAAGGAAGTCCGTGTGGAGTTTATAGTTCATAAAGTGGATTATTATAACCAATAAGGAAGGACAGTTTGGTAGTCATTATTGATGAGCGAGCGTGCTCGTCTCTGCTTGTTACTCACTCGAGCATCTGTGTACTCAAGATGCTGGTTACTCGGCGAGTCTTTGCCGCGCATGTTTGGCGGTTTTTAGACAGCCAATAAACATGCGGGGATTGCCTGCCAGTCACTGTAATGCTGTAGCCATGTTGGTAATGGCATTGCTGTGATTGACTGGCCACATAGGGTCATCGGGTCTATATAAGATCCTGGACACTATGCTCATCACAGTCTACCAATGGAAACAGGCAGAGCAGGGAGAGGTGCTGCTGAATGAGGGACAGAGTTTTATCTGTGTATAGGCAGCGATTCGACAACACTTATTTCTTTCAATTGCAACAACAGCTATTATTAGGGCTCATTGTAATCCATATTAATACTGTTGATAGCAGCACTTAAGGAGAGATTGCCAAAATTATAGTGTAGCCAAAAAGATAGTGTAAGACAGGATAGGGTTCACTGCACTTACTTTCTGTTGCAACTCATATAAATAGCCTTTCTCAAGGTTACTAATATTCTTTTTGCTCTTAATCCTGCAAATTTCAAAATAAATATATTACGCCATTTATACTGCTACATTTCTCTGTTAAAAGCATAGAGGCACACTTGGTTGCAGTAGCATCTCTATATAGTGCAAGCAGTAAAAAAAGTCCATCTGAGGTGTGCTAAATTTCCTGTGATTCAAATTCTGCAATGTTTTCACAGTATTCAAATATTATATGTCATGTATACTGCTCCATTTGTTCATTAAAAGCAAACAGGCAGACATGGCTTCAGTCCAGCTGAGGTGTGCTAACTTTCCTGAGATACAAATCCTGAAAATTTTTCTCAGAATCAAAATATTATACGCCATTAAAACTGCGTCAGATATGCGCTAAAAGCATACAGCCAGACTTGGTACTGCAGTGTAACAAGTCCATCTGGTGTGGGCAAATCTTCCTATGATTAGTGTTGAGCCACCCCCGCAGTGTTCGAGTTCGGTTCGGTTCGTTGAACACCCGTGTGTTCGCCGAACTGTTCGTCGAACTGTTCGTCGAACACCTTCGAACACCGTTAAAACCAATGGCAGGCAAACAAAAACACATAGAAACACATAGAAAGGTGTAGGAGTAAAAGGAGGGGGAGACACAGATATAGGCATGTCATGCCCTTCTAAAATCCAAAAAGTGAGAAGCCGACACGTTCAGTCCGCTCCTGCCCGTGCCACCTCCGCGTCGCCGGGTTTGTGCCAGAGCCGCGGTGAACCCTGACGGCCAGCCCCCCTCTCCCAATACTGGTGCCTGTCCGCTGGTGGGTCGAGCGAGCCCCCCTGTGGTGGAGGCAGCTCTAAGCTTTTCAATTTAAATTGTCTCTCGAATTTGAATGAATACACTTTAAATCCATTTGCAAGGATCTATTGGAGGGCAAGTCTCATGCCAGCAGCCGCGTAATTCCAGCTCCAGTAGCGTCCACTAAAGCTGCTACAGTTAAAAAGCTTTTATAAGGATCGAGCTCGGCTGTCCACCGCAAGGCATCCTACTGCCAGTCCCAGCCCCTATGCCTTGGGGTGCCTCCTGATGCTCTTCACTGAGTATCCCGTGGTCCCGAAGCATTTCCTTTGAAAAAATTAAGTGTCCAAACTACAGGTGGTGTAGCTTGCTTAACAGCCGGGATAATCCGCTGACTAGCAGACACTGCTACTAGGCACAAAGTATTTCCTGGGCTAGATGCAGTTAAAAATTTGTAATTATATACTCTCGTTGGATGCTGAGAAAGCATTCCATAGAGTCTCCTGGCACGCCATATATGATTCTCTTAAAAAGCTTGGGGTAGGGGTCTAGGGGACCCTTTTATAGCCAAAATCACGGCCCTGTATCGCAATACGTCACCTAGGCTGAAGATAAATGGAACTGTAGCACCCTGAGGGCTCGGTTGCTACAGAGGTATTGCACCTCACCCAGAGGTGTGATATCTCACTCTCAGGTAAGGATGTAGCGTGGATCAGGACCCGACACCTGCATGCATTACACCACATTGCCGTGGGGCAGGGCGACCAATATGCCCCTGAGATGGGCATGACAGTCCCTGTCCCTGGCTGGAGTGGGGGGAGGGAACACTGAGGAAGGGGAACCCTGTAGTGCAGGAGCAGGGAAGAAGCAGTTCCTGGGTGCATTGAGAAGGGAGTATAAAAGGTGGGCACCATCTTAGTTCAGTGCAGAGAAGTCTGAGCAGAAGTGGCAGGGAGCAGGGGCTCTGCATGAGCTCTGCTCCGGAGGCTGGCCTAGTAACAGAGGCCCAGGCCTGGAAGAGGGAGAAGGAAGGAAGAGGAGCGGAGAAGGCTCCAGGAACGAGGAACGAAGGGATCCCAGGGGTGCGGACGGGCGAGTCGCCACCGCACGCCCGAATCCACCTGCGTGGAGGGGTCAGGCCAAAGGGGGAGACCGGTCACCGAAACTAGTGGAGGCAGGAAACGACCCTCAGCTAGAAACAGGAGGCTGTGACATTTTATGTGGCGCAGCCCCTCGCTACACCCGCTAGGAAGGCACCACATAGGGTCAGGGAAACTGGCGCCAAGGTTACCAAGAGGAGGCCCGAGGCAGCCGGACAGAAGGGTTGGTAAGAAAGGCCAGACAAAGGACACACAAAGGGGGTCCTGTGAAGCGCTCCAAAGTTATCTGGGAGTTATCTGAGCCCCTCACCTGGTGAGCACAGTACGACGTGGGCAGCCGTTACCTGCAGACGTGGTCTGGATAATAAGAACTGTGAGTAAAGGCCCTGGACTGCATCACTGACTCCGTGTCGTTACTGCTGCTGCACTGCACCATCACTCCCATCCTCCGCATATACTGCCCTGAGGCTATACTCCTCCCGTGGGGAGTTATGCTACGCTCTGCTGCACCCACAACACCAGCCTCACCGGTTTGCCCTGGAGCGGCGGTTCACTCTGACCGCAATCCACGGGTGGCGTAGTCGGACATTTAAACATCAAAACCACATAAATAGTTCCGCCACTGGTTTGACCGCCCTGAGCCACGGAACCAGGTTGCCGCCACGGAGACTACAACCACCAGCATCCACCAAAAAGGGTCCAGCTTCGGGTGTCCCAAGGCCCAGGGGGCGCGTCAGAACATTTTCATCACCTTTCACAATCACCAATGGGACAAGGCAGGGATGTTCTCTGTCCCCTCTCTTATACATCCTAGTGACGGAGCACCTGCTCTCATCAATTCGCCATAACCCCATTATTAGGTGGATTGAGGTGGGAGGCACCGAGTACAAGTGCTCTCTATTTGCTGATGATGTCCTAGTATATATCACTCAATCACGTATATCCATCCATGCTGTTATGGCTGAAATAGATCACTTTGTTACATGGTCAAATTTTAAAATCAATGCAGCGAAGTCTGAGGCCCTCGATGTCTCCCTCCCCAAATCCATATAGGATTCCATCCAGTCCAACTTTCCCTTTGCCTGGCCCTCACAGGGTATCAAATACTTAGGAATTCCTATTCATAGAGACCTCTCCCATCTATGTTATCTTAATTTTGGGCCCTTTATTGAACAACTCCATACAGACCACGGTTGGCAAGTTAGAACTGTAAGATTCACTACGTGAACCACTGGTGTTTTGTGGAAAAGCACATGTACACTGTGTTCCAAATTATTATGCAAAAAGTGTTTAGGAGTGATAAGGGAAGAATTTGTTTGTTTGTCAGTTAAACTCATTGATGGTGAGGTGTGTCAGGGCTCTTTATATCACTGTAAGCAATTGCAGACACCTGTGCTAATTAGTTTGGCAGGTGTGTCCAATGAAAGGCAAGACTACTTAAGAAGGCTGTCTCACATTATTAAGCAGCCTACATTTTCTGCCAAAATGGGAAAGAAAAAGGATGTGTCAGCTGCTGAGAAGCAACAAATTGTGGAGTGTTTAGGTCAAGGCATGACTACAATCAACATTGTGCGATGATCAGGATGAAGTGTCTTGGCAATCAAGAAGTATGTAGCTGATTCACAGTACACACGTGTGCGTGCTGATAAGGGCAAATTGAGGACTCTTTCCTACAGGCAATTACGTCAGGTTGAAAGAGCAGCGGCAAAAAAGCCTTGTCATAGCAGCAGACAAGTTTTTGAAGCTGCTGGTGCCTCCAACGTCCCCCGAACAACAAGATGCAGGGTCCTTCAGAGGTTTGCAGCTGTGCATACGCCATCCTGTCGACCTCCTCTATCCACTTCACACAAGCAGAAACGGCTCCAGTGGGCCAAACATTACATGAAGATTGATTTCAAAACTGTTTTGTTAACGGATGAGTGCCGTGCAGCGCTCGATGGTCCAGATGGATGGAGTGGAGGATGGCTGGTTGATGGACACCCCACGCAAACACGGCTACAGCGCCAAAAAGGAGGAGGTGGAGTAATGTTTTGGGCTGGAATCATGGGGAGAGAGATTGTCGGCCCCTTTAGGATCCCTGAAGGCGCTAAAGATGAACTCCATAATGTATGTGGATTTTCTCAAACAGCACTTCCTGCCATGGTTCAAGAAGAAGAACTGTGTATTTCACAGCAAGATCATTTTTTTGCATGATAATGCACCATCTCATGCTGCACATAAAACATCTGCATCTCTGGCTGATATGGGCATAAAAGGGGACAAACTTATGGTGTGACCCCCATGCTCCCCTGACCTCTACCCCATTCAGAACCTTTGGAGCATCATTAAAAGGAGTGTCTATGATGGCGGGAGGCAGTTCACATCTAAGCAACAGCTCTGGGAGGGTATTCCATCCTCATGCAAAACAATTGAAGCAGAAACCATCCAAAACCTGACAAATTCAATGGACGAGAGAGTTCAGAAGCTCCTTTCGAACAAGGGGTCCTATGTGAAAATGTAACATCACCTAGAATAAAGTTTTGAGTTGAAAACTGTTTGATTCCAGTTTCTAACAACCTGCTAATGCTTATAATTTCAAAAATGACCATTTTTTTGGTCTTTATTAAAATGAAAAGGTTGATCGAAAAGTTTGGGGGATCTAAGAGTGTGGCAACCCAGTAGTCATGATTACTTCGAATTCTGACAATTTGAGGGTCATGCTGCAGGTAGTGCAGCAAGAAGGCACTTATGTGTCTTGCGCATCTCGGAGCCCCAAAATTATTTTCCAGGCTAGATGCAGCTAAAAATTATTATTAATTTTAAATCTGGTGAAGCTTTAGTATAGATGGCCTAATAGGATCAGTGCTGCACACTGTTACAAAGCCCAAATTATTTTCCTGTCAAGATACAGATAAACATGATTAGTAATTTTAAATCTGGTGGAGCTTATTATAGATGGCCTAATAGAATCAGTGCTGCACACTGCTACAAAGCCCAAATTATTTTCCAGCCAAGATACAGATAAACATGATTAGTAATTTGAAAGCTTAAAACGGTTGGTAGGGTGATTTTAACCAATCATCAAGCTTTTACTCTCCCCAGGATGACACAGGGGTAGAAAAGTCATTTCGGATCCATGATTTGTTCATCTTTATGAACGTGAGTCTGTCTACATTATCAGTGGAGAGCCGCGTGCGCTTATCTGTCAACACACCACCAGCAGCGCTGAACACACGTTCAGACAGAATGCTGGCTGCGGGGCATGACAAGATCTCCAAGGCGTAAGTGGCTAGCTCCGGCCATTTATCCAGATTGGAAGCCCAAAAAGAGCAAGGGTCCAGTGACACAGTCATGGCTTCAATGTTTACTTGGAGATACTCCTGTACCATCGTCTCTAGGCGTTGACTATGTGTCAGACTTCTTGTCTCCTGTGGCCTTGCAAAGGATGGGCTAAAAAAGTGGTGAAATGATTCCGCAAAATTGATGTTACCAGCAGATACTGTGGTTCTGTTACGGTTTGAGTGCTGAACACTTGACGGTCCCACGGTTGGCAAGTTGGAACTGTGAGATTCACTACGTGCACCACTGGTATTTTGTGGAAAAGCACATGTAAGATTCTGCAACAGTCTCTGCTGATACTCCTGCATGCGTGCATCCCTTTCTATGGCAGGAATAATTTCTGCAAATTTACTTTTGTACCGGGGATCTAACAGTGTGGCAACCCAGTAGTCAGGATTATTTCTAATTCTCACAATTCGAGGGTCATGTTGCAGGTAGTGCAGCAAGAAGGCACTCATGTGTGTTGTGCATCCAGGAGCACCAAGTCCCTGTTGTCCTGGTGGCGAGGTAACAATCATGCTTCCTTCCTCTGTCCTCTCCCCCCAACCTCGCACAACAGAAATGTGATCAAGGTCTCCCTCATCTGATGAGTCTTCCATCAGTTCGTCCTCCACTTCTTCCTGGGCTCCTGCACCTTCCTCACTAGTTTGGCTGCTACCATGCGCCCTGGTAAAACCATCTCCCCCACCCTCACATGCCTGCCGCCTTGGTGCTGCCGACCATCTGGACCTTGCAGATGTTAGCCCTTCCGCATACAACTCCTCCTCCTCTACTTCCTCGACCTCCTCTTGTGCCACCACCTGACTCCGAATTCTGTTTAACATGTGCTCCAGCATGTAAATCACCGGAATAGTCATGCTGATAATGGCATCGTCAGCACTAAACATCTTCGTCGCCATTTCAAAACTGTGCAGAAGGGTGCATAGGTCCCTGATCTGAGACCACTCCTCCAGCGTGATTTGCCCCACCTCTGGATCTCGTTGGCCCAGGCTATACGTCAGAACGTATTGCACCAGGGCTTGTCGGTGCTGCCACAGTCGCTGCAACATGTGCAGAGTTGAATTCCACCGGGTAGGCACATCGCATTTTAGCTGGTGAAGTGGCAGGCCCAACGACTTCTGTAGAGATGTAAGTCGCTGAGCTGCGGGATGCGAACGGCGGAAGTGAGCACACAGCGACCGTGCCCTCTGCAGAAGGCCATCTAGTCTGGGATAGTGGGCTAAATATTGCTGGACAACCAGGTTCAACACGTGAGCCATACAAGGCACGTGTGTGACACTGCCCCGGCGAAGGGCCGCACCCAGGTTTGCAGCATTGTCGCACACGGCCTTCCCTGGTTTCAGGTCCAGTGGAGACAACCATTCATGAAATTGGTTCTCCAGAGCTGACCACAACTCAGCTGTGTGACTCACATTTCCCAGACATTTCAATGTAAAAACCGCCTGTTGACGTTGAGCCCTACTGCCAGCATAGTAAGGAGGTGTGCAGGATCCCTTCTGCGCAGTTAGAAAGCTTGCGGCATGACCAGACAGGCTTTGGGTGCAGGTGGAAGACCGAGAGGAGGTTGAGGAGGCAGAAGCAGTGGAGGAACTTTGACATAAAGAGGATTGACGCACAACTCGTGGGGACGGCAAGACTTGGACAGCAGCCCCTTGTCCTGCTGTCACCATAGTTACCCAGTGCCCAGTCAGCGACATGTAACGCCCCTGTCCATGCCTACTCGTCCAAGTGTCTGTGGTGAAATGCACCCTGTCACACACAGAGTTTCTCAAAGAAGCGGTGATGTTGTGTGCGACATGCTGGTGGAGCGCAGGCACACCTTTCTTTGAGAAGTAGTGCCGACTGGGCATCTGGTACTGGGGCACTGCGACGGACATAAGGTCTCGAAAATCCTCTGTGTCCACCAGGCGGAAAGGCAGCATTTCTGTAGCCAAGAGCTTGCAGATGGTGAAATTCAACCTCTTAGCTTTCTCATGGCTAGGAGGAAATGGTCTTTTACTTGTCCACATCTGAGGGACCGAGGGCTGGCTATTGTGCTTAGACGGGGTTGATAAGGGTGTCCCCGGCAAACTGCCGGTCTGTGAGGAAGATGCAGGCGGACATGTTAGGTTGCCTTGATCCAAAGGTGGTGCTATCGATGTCGGACAGCGCTCAACACCAGCTGGTGTTACCACCTCCAAAGAAAATGATGACCTGCCAATCACGCTGGCTGTTGCGGGTAAAGAGGTGGCAGGTCTGCGCCCCAAAACAGGTGTGACTGCTGTCCCCCCAGTCACAGAGGATGAAGAGGCCGCGGATGCACAAGATATGGCAGACGGTGGTTGGCCCGGCCGGCTAGGCCGCATTGTAGCACACTGAGCTTCCCACTGCAACTTATGCTTCATGTCCATGTGCCGGTTCATGCATGAAGTACTCAAACTATGTATTTTTTGGCCTCTACTTAGCTTTTGCAGACAAAGGTTACAGATAACACGAGTTGGGTCATCTTTATCGATCTGAAAAAATGCCCAGGCTATGCAAGGATTAGCACCCATGTGACCTGAAGAGCCACCACGACTTGTGGTGAGAGGCAGAGTTGTGTTTGAGGATGCAGTTGTTGACGTGGTTCCAGTACTACGTCTCTGTCCAGGAAGGCGCAACCTGACCTCGTCGTCACTAGCATCTTCCTCCACCTCCTCTGCTGACCTCATCTCTTTGCTGACTGTGGGTTGACAGTAAGTGGGATCTCCAACCTCATCATCATCACCCTGTGCGTTATCACACCCGTCATCCTCAGAGCCAACCTGTTCCTGCCCTGACAAAAAACTAAAATTGTCGCTCCAATCAGGTATTTGAGTCTTATCATCGTCTTCCTCATTGTCTCCACCAACAGGAGTTACAGTTTGGGAATGAGGGTCTACATTATGGTCAGAACCTTCTGCGTCTGGTCCTGGATCCGACTCATAAAGATTCTGGGCATCAGTGCAGATCATTTCCTCGGCTGGATTCACAGAAGCGCTGGAGTCGACCTTTGATTCCCAGGCTATAGTATGAGTAAACAGCTCTGCAGACTCAACCATCTGTTCTACCTCATACTCAGACGGGCAGCTGGAGATTTGGGAGCTGTGAGGAAGCAAGTGCGATTGGGGTGACACCTTTGAGGACTGGAGTATTTGTGATGTTGAAGTTGATGTGGAGGAGAGCCCACTTAAAGGAGCACTTGATATCCGTTGAAGCACCTGCTGTTTTTGTGCCTCATCTGGAATTTGTAGCGATTGGCGTGGCCGTAAGAAAGGGATCTTACCACATTGTCCGCTAAAAGAAGTAGACATTTTAGTTTGGCTGGAAGATGGTCTTTCTTCTGCAGATGTTACTGTTGCTTTAACACCTACCCCACGGACACAACTTTTTTTCCCCTTCCCAACACGCCTATTCCCCTTTCCACCAGCAGCAGGCCTTTTTCCACTCATTTTGGTGGTTAACTAATTCACAACTCTGGAGTTGTTTGCACAAAAAAACAATGGATGGGAACCGAGCAGAGCTGAGTGGCCAAACTGTGGTATTAGGCCAAAACTATTGGCTGGGTTAGATGCAGAAAAAAATTATATTCAATTTGCAACCTGATGGAGGTCAGTATAGATTGACTAATAGAACAAGTCCCACACACAGCTAGAAGCCCAAATATTTTTTCAGAGGTAGATGCAGAAAAATTTTTTATTCAGTTTGCAACCTGATGGAGGTCTGTATAGATGGATTAATTGAACAAGTCCCACACACAGCTACAAGCCCAATATTTTTTCAGAGGTAGATGCAGAAAAAAAATATATTCAGTTTGCAACCTGATGGAGGTCAGTATAGGTGGACTAATAGAACAAGTCCCACACACTGCTAGAAGGCCAAATATTTTTTCAGAGCTAGATGCAGAAAAAATTATATTCAGTTTGCAACCTGATGGAGGTCTGTATAGATGGATTAATAGAACAAGTCCCACACACAGCTGGAAGCCCAAATATTTTTTCAGAGGTAGATGCAGATAAAAATTATTTTTAATTTGCAACCTGATGGAGGTCAGTATAGATGGACTAATAGAGAAAGTCCCACACACTGCTAGAAGGCCAAATATTTTTTCAGAGCTAGATGCAGATAAAAATTATATTCAATTTGGAACCTGATGGAGGTCAGTATAGATGGACTAATAGAGAAAGTCCCACACACTGCTAGAAGGCCAAATATTTTTTCAGAGCTTGATGCAGATAAAAATTATATTCAATTTGCAACCTGATGGAGGTCAGTATAGATGGACTAATAGAACAAGTCCCACCCACAGCTAGAAGCCCAAATATTTTTTCAGAGGTACTGTAGATGCAGATAAAAATTATTTTTAATTTGCAACCTGATGGAGGTCAGTATAGATGGACTAATAGAGAAAGTCCCACACACTGCTAGAAGGCCAAATATTTTTTCAGAGCTAGATGCAGAAAAAAATTATATTCAGTTTGCAACTTGATGGAGGTCAGTATAGATGGACTAATAGAGAAAGTCCCACACACTGCTAGAAGGCCACATATTTTTTCAGAGGTAGATGCAGAAAAAAATATATTCAGGTTGCAACCTGATGGAGGTCAGTATAGATGGACTAATACAACAAGTCCCACACACAGCTAGAAGCCCAATATTTTTTCAGAGGTAGATGCAGAAAAAAATATATTCAGTTTGCAACCTGATGGAGGTCTGTATAGATGGATTAATAGAACAAGTCCCACACACAGCTAGAAGCCCAATATTTTTTCAGAGGTAGATGCAGAAAAAAATATATTCAGTTTGCAACCTGATGGAGGTCAGTATAGATGGACTAATACAACAAGTCCCACACACAGCTAGAAGCCCAATATTTTTTCAGAGGTAGATGCAGAAAAAAATATATTCAGTTTGCAACCTGATGGAGGTCAGTATAGATGGACTAATACAACAAGTCCCACACACAGCTAGAAGCCCAATATTTTTTCAGAGCTAGATGCAGAAAAAAATTATATTCAATTTGCAACCTAATGGAGGTCAGTATAGATGGACTAATAGAATGATGCTATGCCCAAAAGATTTTACTTCACTAGGTGCAGTAAAAAAATTGGTATTCTATACACAGGTGGTATATCTTGCAACACAGATAGGCTACTCCACTGACTAACACACTCTGCAATAGGCCAAAAAGGATTAGGTTTGCTAGATTCAGCCAAATGCTGTGAAAAAAACTTGCACAGCACTGGCACAGACCTGCCTGGCAAAAACTGATAGGAACTGATGTAACCTAGTCCTGAAAAGGACTCCAATTACAATTAGTCTTTACTCCCACAATCTATCTATTTAAGAGCACAGACCTGCCTGATAAAAGTCGTAGGAAATGCTGTAACCTAGTCCTTAAAAGGACTGCAATCACAACTATTCCCTACTCCCAAGCTATCTGTAGATTTGTGCGAAAATTGGCTTGAAATTAATAAGGTATAGCGCACACAGCAACAGCGGTGCCGTCTAACACGCAGCTGCAGCAGTGAGAAAATGGTGGCGACGGGGAAAATGGCTTGGTCTTATAGGGCAAGGACATGTGACATACACTGCCAATGACACATGCCCTTGCTTGTGTGAAAAAAAGCACTTCGCTCCGTGTGTGCGCTGCTGATAGGCTGACAGATTGCACCTCCCCACTGTAAATGCGGGAAAGAGAAACAAAAAATGGAGATCTTCATTGTTCCTGCAGAGATCCATCCCCTGTCCCTCCCCCCGCCCCGCTGTACACTCAAACTGCGTATTAACATTAATTTTCATCATTACTGAGAAAAAATCCAGTTATGATTTTGGTGCACGAACAGTTATCGAACATAACCTCGAACAGCCGAATTTTTCTCAAATTGTTCGTGTTCGCGGAACGGCTCGAACACCGCCCAAAACAGCTCGAATTTGAGATTGGCGAACAGTTCGAGTAGAACAACGCTCATCTCTACCTGTGATACTAATCCTGCAAACTTTTCTCAGCATTGAAATAATATACGCCAATTTTATTCTGCATTAGTTGTGCTCAAAAAGCATACAGCCACAATTGGTTGGATGCAATATCATCACTATATTACTACTGCAGTGTAGCAAATCCATCTGAGGTGGGAAAAAAATTCTTGTGATACTAATCCTGCAAAGTCTTTTCAGCAGGGATATATCATACATAATTTAAAATGAGCAAGGTGCGTGGTAAGAGACAGGAAAAGTGGACGTGATGCTGATGGTGAGCACAGAGGCTGAGGCCGTGGGCAAGGTGAAACTGTGCCTGCTGTTGAAGCACAACAAACACACACACACATCATGTCGATATAGCTTCCTGTTCCACTTTTTAGGGGGGCACGGACCACCACTCTTAAAGCCAGATCAGTGTGAAAAGGTTGTTGGTTGCATAGCAGATAATGCTTCCAGTCAGTTTGCAAGCACCACTCTGTCTTCCACACAGTCCAGTCTCCGTAGTCGTGATTCTGGACCACATAATCTTCACCATGATCCTCCTCCCTCCCAACATGCCAAGTGCACAGAGACAAGTGATCCCACACTTGAGCACTCCGAAGAGCTGTTCACGTTTCAATTTATAGATTTTGGCCTCTCGCCCAGCCTGTTTCAAGCGGGACATGAGGGGATCGCAGGTAGCGATGCCCAAATATATGAGCAGCCACGCTAACAAGAAGGAGACGGTGGGAAACTGCAATTACGGTCGCAAGAGGTGGATGATGTTGAGACACAATTGCCAACAAGTAATATTGTTAAGTCAGCAAGTCAGGGGAAGGACCAGGGTGTGGAAGTGAAATAAGAGGTGGTGGACGATGAAGTCACTGACCCAACCTGGGAAGGTTACATGCAGTGTGAGGACAGCAGAGCAGAGGGGGAGGGAACCACAGCACCTTGACAGGCAGAAAGAGGCAGTGGAGTGGCCAGAGACACAAAGTGGGAAACTGTTCCCCAGAACACTAACACGGTGGAAGTTGCCAGACCAAAAGGGTAAGTGTTATCGAGTCTGGCACTTTTTTAAATACTGTCCAGTTAATCCAAAAAAGGCCATTTGCAACTTCTGCCATGTCAGCATCAACAGGGGCAGCGAAACTACCAGTCTGACCACCACCAGCATGCTCGGGCACATGACAGCAAAGCAGCATGACCGAAAAAAAGGGGGGGGAGTGAAGGAGGAATCTATCAGATAAATAACATCTATGCACACCAATTGGGGCAAAGCACCTGACTACTTGGGCCGAATGCCAGGATCCAGAAAGAGTGTCTGCAGGTGACACTATTGCCTCTTCCTCTGTTCTACGTGCACGCCAATCTTCTGTTCATGACACAGGTGAAGATGCCTCCAACCCTGCACCTGTCGTTGTACACTTGCAACCACAGTCAGCCACCACATCCATGTCCTTGTTCCAGCTCAGCATTCAGTTTCCCTATCTTAATCCTTAGAACGCAAGCATAAATAAGCATCCACACACCCACAAGCCACAATTCTAAAAGGCCACAATTCCAGACTGCTTGCCCGGTAAATGTTGCCGTTTAGGCTTGTGGAGACGGAAGCTTTCCGCAACCTCATGTCGCCGGCCGGCACTTGGTACTTGGTCCTCTGCCGCTGCTATTTCTCCTGGTGCGACGTCCCCACCTTACATAAGCACGTGTCCCATAACATCAGCCGTACCCTTTCCAACGCTGTTAATGGGAAGCTCCACTTGACACGTGAACAAGTGCTTGCGGTCAGGGCTGCTACATTTCCATGATGGCACACTGGGTGAACATTGTGGAAGCTAGGACATGTCGGACCGTGGAACAGAACAATTGCAATTGCTGCCGAGAATTGCAGGCCCTGGTCCTATCAGGGTTTACCCCTTGTTTTACAGCAGTTCCTGCAACTCCTCCTCCTCACCCTCCATCTCCGAAAAATCAACATCAGTTGCAATCTGGAAGCACTGCAGCACTGCCTTTGCCAAGCGGCTCTTGTTCCTGAACCTACACCCAGAGATGGTCATGTGTGACCATGGCTGGAACCTGGTGGTGGCTCTGAAGCTGAGCAACCTCACACATGTACCATGCCTGCCCACATGCTCAACTTAGCAGTTCAGCAGTTTCTTAAATCCTACCCAGATCTGGCTGAACTATTTGTGAAAGTATGCTGCCCGTGTGTCCATTTCCACAAGTTAGCTACAGCTTTGGCTGCCCTGGCAGTGCTGCAACATCATTAGCAACTTCCAGCTTACCGACTGGTATGCAATGTCACCACGCATTGGAACTCAACGTTACATATGTTGATAAGGCTTTGGGAGCAGCAGAGGGCAGTACTTGAAAACCAGCTCCAATATGCCATTCAGTAATCCGGTCATCCTTTGCACATAAGAGATAATAAGTGGACATGGTTGTCTGACATTTGTGCAGTCCTCCAAAACTTTGAGGACTCAACCAAGTTGGTGAGCGGCGATGACACCATAATCAGTGTAACGATCCCACTTTTCTGTCTACTGAAATGCTCAATGCTCACAATTAAAGAGGATGCTTTGCAGGCAAAGCAAGTTGAGATGGAGTAATAAACTATACAGGGTGATGCTACACAGCCCAGCCTCATCTCATCTTCGCAACACGAATTGGGTGATAATGAGGAGAAGTAGGAGGAAGAGGAACAGGAGCTGGTTGCCTGCACTACAAAAGGTACTACCCACATCACCTTCCTCCAGTCTTTTCAGCGTGGATGGCCTGAAGATGAGGAGGAGAGGGAGTACGAGGAGATGAACAGTCATTCTCTTGGTGGGAACAGGGAAGTCTTGGCTGTTGTCAGTCTGGCACACATGGCTGAGCTTATGTTCCGCTGCCTTTCCCCGTGATGTATGCATTTTGGCTGGATGGTCACCCTTCTAGACCCACTCTACAAGGAGAACTTTCCATCTCTCCTTCCCGTGGGGGAGAGATCTACTAAAATGTTGCAGTACCAGAAGGCCCTAGTTGAAGATTTATTAAAAAAATATGACTATACTGGTGGCAGAGGTCACAGCTCCTTGGATAATCAAGGAGTAGAGATGAGGGAGACACACACCAGATGCAGCAGAGGCAGTAAAGCACTAAAAGGTATGGGAAAGTTTTTGCAGACTCTCCCACCGACCAGGCCCTGATGCGTGGGGTACACTGATGTGGTGCCCCTGCGGGTGCAGTCGCCACAAGGGTACTTCATCTCGCCCAGAGGTATGGCACCCCACTCTAAGGTAAGGAGGGAGTACTACCTGGGACCCACACACCTGCATCCAACACACTCCACTTCAGTAGGGAAGGGCGAGATTGCTCCTAAGGGAGAGCTAAGTCCCTGGTCCCTAGCTGGAGGGTGGAACCATGTAGTGGGTGTGGGTGGAGGAAGCAGGTCCAGGAAGCACCATCAGGAAGAGTATAAGAAAAGGGGGAACCATCTAGAAGGAGTCAGTTGAAGTCAGTTCAGTCAGAAGAGAGAGAGTTAGGAGCAGGAGCTCTGGAGGAGCTCTGCTCAGGAGGAGTAGAGAAAGGAGCAGGGCCCAGTCTGAGAGGCCCGGGAGGAAAGATAGAGAAAGGACGGGAGCAAAGGGAAGGCTCCAGAATCAGATGGGATCCCAGGGGCACGGTGAGTGCAGAGAGCCACCCGTGAGCCCGAATCTACATGGATGTGGAGTGATCAGGCCACAGAGGGGACCGGCCCCTAAACTAGTGGAGAACAAACAGGCTCAGATAGATAACCGGAGGCTGCTGTATTTGCAAGGTGCAGTAGCCAACCACCATGGTTATATCGCCAAAATGGTGGCTGCATAGGGTCCAGGGGACTGCACATCGCCTGACAAGACCCGAGGATACAGGCTTGGGACACTGATCGTGAGGCGCAGGGCAGGAGGGCGAGAGCCAGCGCAGGGAAGACGACCGTGGAAGAAACATAGAACGGGGTCCCGTTTAAGTACTCCTGAGAGACTGGAGAGTTGCTGAACCCCTTCCCTGGTGAACACAGGACGACATAGGAGGTTACACACTGGCCCTGGTAACCTGGAGTCATGAACAACTATGAGTAAACCTTGAAGACTGCACCCCACTGTGTCCTGGAATTATTGCTGTGCCATCACCAGCCCTGCACTACACAGCACCAGTAACATCTACCTCATAAAATCATCATACCCTGCCCTGGATCTAAGCTCAGCCTGTGGTGTGCTGAACCAACTCTGCTGCATCATCATCAGCTCCAGAGGATCTGCACGGCAGCAGCGGCCCCATATAACCGCATAACACAGGTGGTGTCACGAACATTATCTATAAAAACTTTATTCCTCTTTTATTTTCCCCTTTAACTGACCGCCCTGGGTCACGGACCGGGTCAATGCCACCGTGACTTCCCCCAGCATCGACTGGCCCGGCTACCGAGTACCCCACTGCCCAGGGGGCGCATCACTGACAAGGAGGAAAAAGTTTTGGAAGATGTTGAAAGAGTACCTTGCTATCCGTACCAGCGTTCTCCGTGATTCGTCTGTGCCTTACAATTATTGAGTATCTAAGCTGGACACATGGCATGAACTGTCTCTCTACGCTTTGGAGGTCCTGGCCTGCCCTGCCGCTAGCGTTTTGTCAGAGTGGGTTTTTAGTGCCGCCGGGGGTATTATAACTGATAGGCACATCCTTCATAAATTAAACAGGATGTGTCTGATCATGTCTCACACAACACATGGCCAGATAAGGTAGTAAAATATTACATTTATTGGTGAATGTTCTTTTCACCATTGAAAGCAATGCGAACGTGCAAAAACACTACGTGTGAATGAGCATTTTTTTTTCTCTTATTTATTTTGCCTTTTATACAAGTCATTTTCCTGGAAAGAATGTTTCTTAACATTCTTTCCAATAAAATTCATTTAATCTTCGGTTTTGTATGTTTAATTGCAGTCCGCAAAAGTGGCATAATACTCTTGACAACATTGTCCCCAGCAGTGACCTGGGATGCAGAGATGCTTCTAGGGGTCTTCCCCATGCTGTTCCCAGATTTTAGCAACTTTTAGATCCCCTCAAGACCTCCGGGGTGGGGGGGGGGGGGTGGGTCTGCCAGAAAAATACCTGAGTTCCCCCATTATATTCCATTATACTCATTATTAGGGTCAGGCACCCAACATTATGATTTGCTTAACTCCAGTCTTGAGCACCTGATCATTTTAGTGCTCGCTCATTACTAGTAGTTATACCTAATAAGGGTGAATGGTTAATGCTCATAAGAGAGGACAGTGTTGAGGTTATATTTCATGAGGGCAGACAGTATTGAGGCTATAGTTCATGGACGATGTGATAGTTATAGTTCATATTAGTGGAGAGTAAGAGCACAGTCAGAGGCATTTATTTATCTAGGAACACAGCATAGTGGAGATATTTTTATTTAGGGACATTATAATAAATGTATTTTTAACAGCACTGTGTTGAGATGTGCTGCAAAAGACAGCAGTAGATGGCAGTTTACAAAAATGAGCTGTGGATGTGAAAAGTCATCTTGGAGTCTTGACTATGAGAAGAAGAAAAAGGATAAAAAAATAATCCAAAGAGAGAAAATGTTGCATAGATGTAAATGTTTATTTCTGCTACTGCATCCTCAGATCCAACACAAAGTCTCCATCACTGCTGCAGATTCTTGAATTTCAAAAGCATGCCAATCACTCATTGCAAATGGTCCTTTCAGAGAGGAAGAGGACTAGAACTCTAGTGCCACCTACGTAAAATAGCAATCCTAAAAGTCAATAGTGACCATTTAACGAGCCTTATCACATAACTTAGGGTAAAAAGCCAAGACCAGAAACTCAATTTGCAGACATTCTGTTTCGGGCTACTGCCCCTCGTCAGTGCAAAGTGTAAGTTCTGGTTTGGCTGGATGAGAGGCATCAGACCGGTATCTAAGGGGTAACATTTCTCCTTGCGGAGAGTGACATGTTAAGTACGTCATGTGAGGAGACTTTTAAAGCCGCAATGCTCCTCTGGGAAATCCTCTCTGAATAGACAATTTGTATATTTCCAAGAGGAGCATTGCGGCTTTAAAAGTCTCCTCACCTGACGTGCTTAACACGTCTTTCTCCGCAAGAGAAATATTACCACTAGATACCAACCAATCATTGCACTCAGCAGCTCTAAACAAGGTAACATAGTAATATAGTTTTTAAGGTTAAAGGAAGACTAAATCCATCTAGTTCAACCCATAGCCTAACATGTTTTTCCAGAGGAAGGCAAAAAAAAAACATGTGGCAAACTCTAAGTTCCACATTGCGGAAAAAAATTCCTTCCTGACACCACATACGGTAACCAGACTAGTTCCCTGGATCAACGCCCTATCATGGAATCTAGTATATATAACCTGTAATATAGCTCCGGCGGCCCTTTTCCTGTAGATCACGGCCTCAGGAAGATGGCCGCGGCCACCGAAAGCCACACACGCTGCTCTGCCGCACCGACAGACGCCGCTCACAGCCCCGCACAGGCCTCGGCTCATCTGCTTCACCGCCGGACACAGCTCACAACCCGGTGAAAACCCTGGCTCCTCTGCTTCACCACCCAACACTAGCCACTCCAGCACAGGTACAGGCCCCGGCTGCAGCCGCATCTCACCTCTGCCACCGCCGGAGGACTTGCAATCCCCGCTCCACCACCACCGTAAAGTAACAATCGGACCATAAGATGCACCCCTCATTTTCCTTCTAAATTTTGGGGGAAAAAGTGCGTCTTATGGTCTGAAAAATACGGTAATAATTCTGTTTAATTTGGTTACATTTAATGTTTATTGGGGTCTTGACAGACACAGAGCACAGCGAAGAATAATTTCTCTACAAATCGGACTTCCCGGGAATATCTGCTTGAACATGCAAATTCAAAATTTGCCTGATCCACTCATGTCTAGTCATCACACCCAGAAATATGAATAAGATGACTTGTCATGGAAATGTCAAAGAAATGTTTTTAAATTTATGTACAGGTCATAGAGACATCTTTTTGTAAAATTCCAAGCAAAACTCCTTTCTTATTTCTACACAAAAAAAGAAACACATTATTTGCCTCTTTTATTCAATCTATACTGATGTCCTTGGTTTAAGATGTTTTAGAAGTAGGTCATACTTTGATTAATGACTAAGCCAGCAAGGTCATCGCAAGTATTACTGGCAGCACATCACTCTCTGCATACTATACAAGACATGGTTGGCAAATGGAAAAAGTTTGGTTGTAGTACTTTAAGTTATCACTCTACATGGGAGAGAATGGAATCATGTAATTTTAAAAGTGTTCAAAGAACAATGTGAAGGTAATTATTAAAATGTTTTACTTAACAATTTTTTAATGCAGGGTGATTTAGAGACTAAGTGGCTAACTGTTGATTTTATGGGTTTAGGATTGAACACGTTCTATTTCAATTTTGGATAATACCATCATTGGATTGTGGGTAAATTACATTATTATCTGTAAGGAAATAGACTCACCCTGGTGCCTGTGTACTGGGTACTAGTGTTGAGCCACCCCCGTAGTGTTCGAGTTCGGTTGGGTTCGTCGAACACCCGTGTGTTCGCCGAACTGTTCGTCGAACACCTTCGAACACCGTTAAAACCAATGGCAGGCAAACAAAAACACATAGAAACACATAGAAAACACCTTCAAAGGTGTCCTAAAGCTGACAAACTGCTCAGAAGACATAACTAACACATGGAAAAGTGACAAGTACATATAGTCATGCGAAAATAAAAGAGGTGGAGGAGTAAAAGGAGGGGGAGACACAGATATAGGCATGTCATGCCCTTCTAAAATCCAAAAAGTGAGAAGCCGACATGGCCAGTCCGCTCCTGCCCGTGCCACCTCCGTGTCGCCGGGTTTGTGCCAGAGCCGCGGTGAACCCTGACGGCCAGCCCCCCTCTCCCAATACTGGTGCCTGTCCGCTGGTGGGTCGAGCGAGCCCCCCTGTGGTGGAGGCAGCTCTAAGCTTTTTAATTTAAATTGTCTCTCTAATTTGAATGAATACACTTTAAATCCATTTACAAGGATCTATTGGAGGGCAAGTCTCATGCCAGCAGCCGCGGTAATTCCAGCTCCAGTAGCGTCCACTAAAGCTGCTGCAGTTAAAAAGCTTTTATAAGGATCGAGCTCGGCTGTCCACCGCAAGGCATCCTACTGCCAGTCCCAGCCCCTATGCCTTGGGGTGCCTCCTGATGCTCTTCACTAAGTATCCCATGGTCCCGGAGCATTTCCTTTGAAAAAATTAAGTGTCTAAACTACAGGTGGTGTAGCTTGCTTAACAGCCGGGATAATCCGCTGACTAGCAGACACTGCTACTAGGCACAAAGTATTTTCTGGGCTAGATGCAGTTAAAAATTTGTAATTAGATACTCTCGTTGGATGCTGAGAAAGCATTCCATAGAGTCTCCTGGCACGCCATATATGATTCTCTTAAAAAGCTTGGGGTAGGGGTCTAGGGGAACCTTTTATAGCCAAAATCACGGCCCTGTATCGCAATACGTCACCTAGGCTGAAGATAAATGGAACTGTAGCACCCTGAGGGCTCGGTTGCTACAGACGTATTGCACCTCACCCAGAGGTGTGATATCTCACTCTCAGGTAAGGATGGAGTGTGGATCAGGACCCGACACCTGCATGCATTACACCACATTGCCGTGGGGCAGGGCGACCAATATGCCCCTGAGATGGGCACGACAGTCCCTGTCCCTGGCTGGAGTGGGGGGAGGGAACACTGAGGAAGGGGAACCCTGTAGTGCAGGAGCAGGGAGGAAGCAGTTCCTGGGTGCATTGAGAAGGGAGTATAAAAGGTGGGCACCATCTTAGTTCAGTGCAGCGAAGTCTGAGCAGAAGTGGCAGGGAGCAGGGGCTCTGCATGAGCTCTGCTCCGGAGGCGGGCCTAGTAACAGAGGCCCAGGCCTGGAAGAGGTAGAAGGAAGGAAGAGGAGCGGAGAAGGCTCCAGGAACGAGGAATGAAGGGATCCCAGGGGTGCGGACGGGCGAGTCGCCACCGCACGCTCGAATCCACCTGCGTGGAGGGGTCAGGCCAAAGGGGGAGACCGGTCCCCGAACTAGTGGAGGCAGGAAACGACCCTCAGCTAGAAACCGGAGGCTCTGACATTTTATGTGGCGCAGCCCCTCGCTACACCCGCTAGGAAGGCACCACATAGGGTGAGGGAAACTGGCGCCAAGTTTACCAAGAGGAGGCCCGAGGCAGCCGGACAGAATGGTTGGTAAGAAAGGCCAGACAAAGTACACACAAAGGGGGTCCTGTGAAGTGCTCCAAAGTTATCTGGGAGTTGTCAGAGCCCCTCACCTGGTGAGCACAGTACGACGTGGGCAGCCGTTACCTGCAGACGTGGTCTGGATAATAAGAACTGTGAGTAAAGGCCCTGGACTGCATCACTGACTCCGTGTCGTTACTGCTGCTGCCCTGCACCATCACCCCCATCCTCCGCATACACTGCCCTGAGGCTATACTCCTCCATTGGGGAGTTATGCTACGCTCTGCTGCACCCACAACACCAGCCTCAGCGGTCTGCCCTGTAGCGGCGGTTCACTCTGACCGCAATCCACGGGTGGCGTAGTCGGACATTTAAACATCAAAACCACATAAATAGTTCCGCCACTGGTTTGACCGCCCTGAGCCACGGAACCGGGTCACCGCCACGAAGACTACAACCACCAGCATCCACCAAAAAGGGTCCAGCTCCGGGTGTCCCAAGGCCCAGGGGGTGCGTCACAACATTTTCATCACCTTTCACAATCACCAATGGGACAAGGCAGGGATGTCCTCTGTCCCCTCTCTTATACATCCTAGTGACGGAGCACCTGCTCTCATCAATTCGCCATAACCCCAATATTAGGTGGATTGAGGAGGGAGGCACCGAGTACAAGTGCTCTCTATTTGCTGATGATGTCCTAGTATATATCACTCAATCACATATATCCATCCCTGCTGTTATGGCTGAAATAGATCACTTTGTTACATGGTCAAATTTTAAAATCAATGCAGCGAAGTCTGAGGCCCTCGATGTCTCCCTCCCCAAATCCATATAGGATTCCATCCAGTCCAACTTTCCCTTTGCCTGGCCCTCACAGGTTATCAAATACTTAGGAATTCCTATTCATAGAGACCTCTCCCATCTATGTTATCTTAATTTTGGGCCCTTTATTGAACAATTCCATACAGACCACGGTTGGCAAGTTAGAACTTTAAGATTCACTACGTGAACCACTGGTGTTTTGTGGAAAAGCACATGTACACTGCGTTCCAAATTATTATGCAAAAAGTGTTTAGGAGTGATAAGGGAAGAATTTGTTTGTTTGTCAGTTAAACTCATTGATGGTGATGTGTGTCAGGGCTCTTTATATCACTGTAAGAAATTGCAGACACCTGTGCTAATTAGTTTGGCAGGTGTGTCCAATGAAAGGCAAGACTACTTAAGAAGGCTCTCACACATTATTAAGCAGCCTACATTTTCTGCCAAAATGGGAAAGAAAAAGGATGTGTCGGCTGCTGAGAAGCAACAAATTGTGGAGTGTTTAGGTCAAGGCATGACTACAATCAACATTGTGCGATGATCAGGATGAAGTGTCTTGGCAATCAAGAAGTATGTAGCTGATTCACAGTACACACGTGTGCGTGCTGATAAGGGCAAATTGAGGACTCTTTCCTACAGGCAATTACGTCAGGTTGAAAGAGCAGCGGCAAAAAAGCCTTGTCATAGCAGCAGACAAGTTTTTGAAGCTGCTTGTGCCTCCAACGTCCCCCGAACAACAAGATGCAGGGTCCTTCAGAGGTTTGCAGCTGTGCATACGCCATCCTGTCGACCTCCTCTATCCACTTCACACAAGCAGAAACAGCTCCAGTGGGCCAAACATTACATGAAGACTGATTTCAAAACTGTTTTGTTCACGGATGAGTGCCGTGCAGCGCTCGATGGTCCAGATGGATGGAGTGGAGGATGGCTGGTTGATGGACACCCCACGCAAACATGGCTACAGCGCCAACAAGGAGGAGGTGGAGTAATGTTTTGGGCTGGAATCATGGGGAGAGAGATTGTCGGCCCCTTTAGGATCCCTGAAGGCGCTAAAGATGAACTCCATAATGTATGTGGATTTTCTCAAACAGCACTTCCTGCCATGGTTCAAGAAGAAGAACCGTGTATTTCACAGCAAGATCATTTTTCTGCATGATAATGCACCATCTCATGCTGCACATAAAACATCTGCATCTCTGGCTGATATGGGCATAAAAGGGGACAAACTTATGGTGTGACCCCCATGCTCCCCTGACCTCTACCCCATTCAGAACCTTTGGAGCATCATTAAAAGGAGTGTCTATGATGGCGGGAGGCAGTTCACATCTAAGCAACAGCTCTGGGAGGGTATTCTGTCCTCATGCAAAACAATTGAAGCAGAAACCATCCAAAACCTGACAAATTCAATGGACGAGAGAGTTCAGAAGCTTCTTTCGAACAAGGGGTCCTATGTGAAAATGTAACATCACCTAGAATAAAGTTTTGAGTTGAAAACTGTTTGATTTCAGTTTCTAACAACCTGCTAATGCTTATAATTTCAAAAATGACCATTTTTTTCGTCTTTATTAAAATGAAAAGGTTGATCGAAAAGTTTGGGGGATCTAAGAGTGTGGCAACCCAGTAGTCATGATTACTTCGAATTCTGACAATATGAGTTTCATGCTGCAGGTAGTGCAGCAAGAAGGCACTTATGTGTCTTGCGCATCTCGGAGCCCCAAAATTATTTTCCGGGCTAGATGCAGCTAAAAATTATTTTTAATTTTAAATCTGGTGGAGCTTATTATAGATGGCCTAATAGGATCAGTGCTGCACACTGCTACAAAGCCCAAATTATTTTCCAGTCAAGATACAGATAAACATGATTAGTAATTTGAAAGCTTAAAACGGTTGGTAGGGTGATTTTAACCAATCATCAAGCTTTTACTCTCCCCAGGATGACACAGGGGTAGAAAAGTCGTTTCGGATCCATGATTTGTTCATCTTTATGAACGTGAGTCTGTCTACATTATCAGTGGAGAGCCGCGTGCGCTTATCTGTCAGCACACCACCAGCAGCGCTGAACACACGTTCAGACAGAACGCTGGCTGCGGGGCATGACAAGATCTCCAAGGCGTAAGTGGCTAGCTCCGGCCATTTATCCAGATTGGAAGCCCAAAAAGAGCAAGGGTCCAGTGACACAGTCGTGGCTTCAATGTTTACTTGGAGATACTCCTGTACCATCGTCTCTAGGCGTTGACTATGTGTCAGACTTCTTGTCTCCTGTGGCCTTGCAAAGGATGGGCTAAAAAAGTGGTGAAATGATTCCGCAAAATTGATGTTACCAGCAGATACTGTGGTTCTGTTACGGTTTGAGTGCTGAACACTTGACGGTCCCACGGTTGTCAAGTTGGAACTGTGAGATTCACTACGTGCACCACTGGTGTTTTGTGGAAAAGCACATGTAAGATTCTGCAACAGTCTCTGCTGATACTCCTGCATGCGTGCATCCCTATCTATGGCAGGAATAATTTCGGCAAATTTACTTTTGTACCGGGGATCTAACAGTGTGGCAACCCAGTAGTCAGGATTATTTCTAATTCTCACAATTCGAGGGTCATGTTGCAGGTAGTGCAGCAAGAAGGCACTCATGTGTGTTGCGCATCCAGGAGCACCAAGTCCCTGTTGTGTTGGTGGCGAGGTAACAATCATGCTTCCTTCCTCTGTCCTCTCCCCCAAACCTCGCACAACAGAAATGTGATCAAGGTCTCCCTCATCTGATGAGTCTTCCATCAGTTCATCCTCCACTTCTTCCTGGGCTCCTGCACCTTCCTCACTAGTTTGGCTGCTACCATGCGCCCTGGTAAAACCATCTCCCCCACCCTCACATGCCTGCCGCCTTGGTGCTGCCGACCGTCTGGACCTTGCAGATGTTAGCCCTTCCGCATACAACTCCTCCTCCTCTACTTCCTCCACCTCCTCTTGTGCCACCAACTGACTCCGAATTCTGTTTAACATGTGCTCCAGCATGTAAATCACCGGAATAGTCATGCTGATAATGGCATCATCAGCACTAAACATCTTCGTCGCCATTTCAAAACTGTGCAGAAGGGTGCATAGGTCCCTGATCTGAGACCACTCCTCCAGCGTGATTTGCCCCACCTCTGGATCTCGTTGGCCCAGGCTATACGTCAGAACGTATTGCACCAGGGCTTGTCGGTGCTGCCACAGTCGCTGCAACATGTGCAGAGTTGAATTCCACCGGGTAGGCACATCGCATTTTAGCCGGTGAAGTGGCAGGCCCAACGACTTCTGTAGAGATGTAAGTCGCTGAGCTGCGGGATGCGAACGGCGGAAGTGAGCACACAGCGACCGTGCCCTCTGCAGAAGGCCATCTAGTCTGAGATAGTGGGCTAAAAATTGCTGGACAACCAGGTTCAACACGTGAGCCATACAAGGCACGTGTGTGACATTGCCCCGGTGAAGGGCCGCACCCAGGTTTGCAGCATTGTCGCACACGGCCTTCCCTGGTTTCAGGTCCAGTGGAGACAGCCATTCATGAAACTGGTTCTCCAGAGCTGACCACAACTCCTCAGCTGTGTGACTCACATTTCCCAGACATTTCAAAGTAAAAACCGCCTGATGACGTTGAGCCCTACTGCCAGCATAGTAAGGAGGTGTGCAGGATCCCTTCTGCGCAGTTAGAAAGCTTGTGGCATGACCAGACAGGCTTTGGGTGCAGGTGGAAGACCGAGAGGAGGTTGAGGAGGCAGAAGCAGTGGAGGAACTTTGACATAAAGAGGATTGACGCACAACTCGTGGGGACGGCAAGACTTGGACAGCAGCCCCTTGTCCTGCTGTCACCATAGTTACCCAGTGCCCAGTCAGCGACATGTAACGCCCCTGTCCATGCCTACTCGTCCAAGTGTCTGTGGTGAAATGCACCCTGTCACACACAGAGTTTCTCAAAGAAGCGGTGATGTTGTGTGCGACATGCTGGTGGAGCGCAGGCACACCTTTCATTGAGAAGTAGTGCCGACTGGGCATCTGGTACTGGGGCACTGCGACGGACATAAGGTCTCGAAAATCCTCTGTGTCCACCAGGCGGAAAGGCAGCATTTCTGTAGCCAAGAGCTTGCAGATGGTGAAATTCAACCTCTTAGCTTTCTCATGGCTAGGAGGAAATGGTCTTTTACTTGTCCACATCTGAGGGACCGAGGGCTGGCTATTGTGCTTAGACGGGGTTGATAATGGTGTCCCCGGCAAACTGCCGGTCTGTGAGGAAGATGCAGGCGGACATGTTAGGTTGCCTTGATCCAAAGGTGGTGCTATCGATGTCGGACAGCGCTCAACACCAGCTGGTGTTACCACCTCCAAAGAAAATGATTAACTGCCAATCACGCTGGCTGTTGCGGGTAAAGAGGTGGCAGGTCTGCGCCCCAAAACAGGTGTGACTGCTGTCCCCCCAGTCACAGAGGATGAAGAGGCCGCGGATGCACAAGATATGGCAGACGGTGGTTGGCCCGGCCGGCTAGGCCGCATTGTAGCACACTGAGCTTCCCACTGCAACTTATGCTTCATGTCCATGTGCCGGTTCATGCATGAAGTACTCAAACTATGTATTTTTTGGCCTCTACTTAGCTTTTGCTGACAAATGTTACAGATAACACGAGTTGGGTCATCTTTATCGATCTGAAAAAATGCCCAGGCTATGCAAGGCTTAGCACCCATGCGACCTGAAGAGCCACCACGACTTGTGGTGAGAGGCAGAGTTGTGTTTGAGGATGCAGTTGTTGACGTGCTTCCAGTACTACGTCTCTGTCCAGGAAGGCGCAACCTGACCTCATCGTCACTAGCATCTTCCTTCACCTCCTCTGCTGACCTCATCTCTTGGCTGACTGTGGGTTGACAGTAAGTGGGATCTCCAACCTCATCATCATCACCCTGTGTGTTATCACACCCGTCGTCCTCAGAGCCAACCTGTTCCTGCCCTGACAAAAAACTAAAGTTGTCGCTCCAATCAGGTATTTGAGTCTTATCATCGTCTTCCTCATTGTCTCCACCAAAAGGAGTTACAGTTTGGGAATGAGGGTCTACATTATGGTCAGAACCTTCTGCGTCTGGTCCTGGATCCGACTCATAAAGATTCTGGGCATCAGTGCAGATCATTTCCTCGTCTGGATTCACAGAAGCGCTGGAGTCGACCTTTGATTCCCAGGCTATAGTATGAGTAAACAGCTCTGCAGACTCAACCATCTGTTCTACCTCATACTCAGACGGGCAGCTGGAGATTTGGAAGCTGTGAGGAAGCAAGTGCGATTTGGGTGACACCTTTGAGGACTGGAGTATTTGTGATGTTGAAGTTGATGTGGAGGAGAGCCCACTTAAAGGAGCACTTGATATCCGTTGAAGCACCTGCTGTTTTTGTGCCTCATCTGGAATTTGTAGCGATTGGCGTGGCCGTACGAAAGGGATCTTATCACATTGTCCGCTAAAAGAAGTAGACATTTTAGTTTGGCTGGAAGATGGTCTTTCTTCTGCAGATGTTACTGTTGCTTTAACACCTACCCCACGGACACAACCTTTTTTCCCCTTCCCAACACGCCTATTCCCCTTTCCACCAGCAGCAGGCCTTTTTCCACTCATTTTGGTGGTTAACTAATTCACAACTCAGGAGTTGTTTGCACAAAAAAACAATGGATGGTAACCGAGCAGAGCTGAGTGGCCAAACTGTGGTATTAGGCCAAAACTATTGGCTGGGTTAGATGCAGAAAAAAATTATATTCAATTTGCAACCTGATGGAGGTCAGTATAGATGGACTAATACAACAAGTCCCACACACAGCTAGAAGCCCAATATTTTTTCAGAGGTAGATGCAAAAAAAAATATATTCAGTTTGCAACCTGATGGAGGTCAGTATAGATGGACTAATACAACAAGTCCCACACACAGCTAGAAGCCCAATATTTTTTCAGAGGTAGATGCAGAAAAAAATATATTCAGTTTGCAACCTGATGGAGGTCTGTATAGATGGATTAATAGAACAAGACCCACACACAGCTAGAAGCCCAATATTTTTTCAGAGGTAGATGCAGAAAAAAATATATTCAGTTTGCAACCTGATGAAGGTCAGTATAGATGGACTAATACAACAAGTCCCACACACAGCTAGAATCCCAAATATTTTTTCAGAGGTACTGTAGATGCAGATAAAAATTATTTTTAATTTGCAACCTGATGGAGGTCAGTATAGATGGACTAATAGAGAAAGTCCGACACACTGCTAGAAGGCCAAATATTTTTTCAGAGCTAGATGCATACAAAAAATTATTTTCAATTTGCAACCTGATGGAGGTCAGTATGGGTGGACTAATAGAACAAGTCCCACACACTGCTAGAAGGCCAAATATTTTTTCAGAGCTAGATGCAGATAAAAATTATTTTTAATTTGCAACCTGATGGATGTCAGTATACATGGACTAATAGAGAAATTCCGACACACTACTAGAAGGCCAAATATTTTTTCAGAGCTAGATGCAGAAAAAAATTATATTCAGTTTGCAACCTGATGGAGGTCAGTATAGATGGATTAATAGAACAAGACCCACACACAGCTAGAAGCCCAATATTTTTTCAGAGGTAGATGCAGAAAAAAATATATTCAGTTTGCAACCTGATGGAGGTCAGTATAGATGGACTAACAGAGAAAGTCCCACACACTACTAGAAGGCCAAATATTTTTTCAGAGCTAGATGCAGAAAAAAATTATATTCAGTTTGCAACCTGATGGAGGTCTGTATAGATGTATTAATAGAACAAGACCCACACACAGCTAGAAGCCCAATATTTTTTCAGAGGTAGATGCAGAAAAAAATATATTCAGTTTGCAACCTGATGGAGGTCAGTATAGATGGACTAATACAACAAGTCCCACACACAGCTAGAAGCCCAATATTTTTTCAGAGGTAGATGCAGAAAAAAATATATTCAGTTTGCAACCTGATGGAGGTCAGTATAGGTGGACTAATAGAACAAGTCCCACACACTGCTAGAAGGCCAAATATTTTTTCAGAGCTAGATGCAGAAAAAAATTAGATTCAGTTTGCAACCTGATGGAGGTCAGTATAGATGGACTAATAAAATGATGCTATGCCCAAAAGATTTTACTTCACTAGGTGCAGTAAAAAAATTGGTATTCTATACACAGGTGGTATATCTTGCAACACAGATAGGCTACTCCACTGACTAACACACTCTGCAATAGGCCAAAAAGGATTAGCTTTGCTAGATTCAGCCAAATGCTGTGAAAAAAACTTGCACAGCACTGGCACAGACCTGCCTGGCAAAAACTGATAGGAACTGATGTAACCTAGTCCTGAAAAGGACTCCAATTACAATTAGTCTTTACTCCCACAACCTATCTTTTTAAGAGCACAGACCTGCCTGATAAAAGTCGTAGGAAATGCTGTAACCTAGTCCTTAAAAGGACTGCAATCACAACTATTCCCTACTCCCAAGCTATCTGTATATTTGTGCGAAAATTGGCTTGAAATTAACAAGGTATAGCGCACACAGCAACAGCGGTGCCGTCTAACACGCAGCTGCAGCAGTGAGAAAATGGTGGCGACGGGGAAAATGGCTTGGTCTTATAGGGCAAGGACATGTGACATACACTGCCAATGACACATGCCCTTGCTTGTGTGAAAAAAAGCACTTCGCTCCGTGTGTGCGCTGCTGATAGGCTGACAGATTGCACCTCCCCACTGTAAATGCGGGAAAGAAAAAAAAATGGAGATCTTCATTGTTCCTGCAGAGATCCATCCCCTGCCCCTCCCCCCACCCCGCTGTACACTCAAACTGCGTATTAACATTAATTTTCATCATTACTGAGAAAAAATCCAGTTATGATTTTGGTGCACGAACAGTTATCGAACATAACCTCGAACAGCCGAATTTTTCTCAAATTGTTCGTGTTCGCCGAACGGCTCGAACACCGCCCAAAACAGCTCGAATTTGAGATTGGCGAACAGTTCGAGTAGAACAACGCTCATCTCTACTGGGTACACTAGCTTTGTATCCTGAGTAGCACCAGAAAATCTAGCTCTAGATGTTGGTGATACAACAGTCTAACATTTGTGATCCAACAATGTACTAACCATTCTATGGTGTATTGTGGCCAGAGAGGAGATAATCTTTTTAAACCTTATTTCACCAAGTTCATAAGATCATCCTTCTGTGACTGAGATGAATTGTCATATGTCATAATACCCTATGCTTCCTGCCCAATAATACGCTTGCCATAGACAAAGGAGGCTAATTGTGGCCTGGGTTTGATACTACTTATGCCCAGAAAGCTTATGCTACTGGTGGATGAGATGGGTGCTTCTGCTAACATCTTCCACATTCTTTGCTGTATGATTATTTTTTTTACACTTCTCTGTCCATTGCCATTTTTTCTTTTGCCATATATTTTGCACAATATTATAATTAACTTTTGACAATCTTTTCAACTGCAATTATTCAATAGTTACCAAAAAAGACATAATAAGAAATAGATAGATACAAAAACCGAAAGCAAACTATGGCAGGAGTAAGTAGCAAATGTGTAGCGTGTACGGTTGACAAATTGGTCTAGTGAAACAGGAGTGCATAAACAAAGAAGCGCAGTTAAATGTCTAAATTTTTCAGTGTTCTTTTCTTTTTTTTTCTTTTTTTTTTTTTTAAGAAAATTCAAAAATCCAACATTGATAAAAATAAGAAATGCTAGTTAGGCATACAAACAAGAAGTTTGTTCGTACAAAAGATCGTTTTGGTTACATAACTGTCCCGGGCTATGCTTCCTTTGCCTTGTTGTTCTGCCATCCATTGTGCTCCGCGCAGAGTTTTACAGGTTGCCTGGATGGCTTGGTGACATTGCTTTCCTAATACTATTTGAGGCCCACTAAGACACCTACCTGTGTCTTAGTATTAACGAAGTTGTCCAATACTTTATATTACCCCCCCCAATGTATCCCCCCGGGATCCCTAAGAATTTTTGTAAATACCTTACATTGCTGTTTCTGCCTGTGAGCTGTGCTATCCTTGGCCGCTCACAGGCATCACGTGACCCCGCGCTGACGTCCCGACAAGTGAGATGTGACTCAGCGCTGTGGTCCCCGCGGTGGCTGCTGTGTTGTGGGCGGGGTTACGCCCCACGTCACACCCAGCATCCACTGCACGCTTTCCCAATGAATGGGAAGAGGCAGAGCACACGGTGGATACCGGAAGTGACACGGGGGGGTAACCCCACCCACAACACAGCAGCCACGGTGGAACGCAGAAGACTGAGAGCCCCGGCTGCTGCCAGCACTTGTCGTGATGTCAGCAGATGTCTGCGCCGGCTGCAGCCGGTGGTCACGTGATGCCTGTGAGCGGCCAGTGATAGCGCCACTCACAGGCAGTATCTGCAATGTAAGGTAATTACAAAAATCCTTAGGGGCCCTGGGGGGATAATATAAAGTACTGGTCAACCCCTTTAAGACTTGTGTGCTCCAGTTCTGATCCTGCATACTGACAGCTCAGCTTAGGACTAGAAGTAGAGGTGCGGTGGAGCAAAGCAAGGATGAATTCAGAGATGGTTAACCCTTGTTTTGCCATCTTTGCATTCATCCTTGCTTTGTTCCACCGCACCTCTACTTCTAATCCTAAGCTCTTAGTGGGCCTTAAATAGTATTAGGGAGGCGACATCACTGAGCCAAGTCGGGCAACCTGTAAAACCTTAATCAACTGATTCTCTGTATTATTTCCCAGACTACCATTCTGATCTTCCTCTGTGCTGCAGATATACCACACATTACTGTCTGGAGCATTTGTCCAATATTCTAGAGCTTTCTTTTCCCATCCCTATTGATGAACTGTAATCTTTGATATACTCTATACTAGAATCCACTTAAAATGGCTGCTGCATTCCCTGCCTAGATTTTTAAAATGTATATATTATAATCCTTCCTGATTGGCTGTGCTATACCTTGTGATGCACAAGGCAGTTTGGGGCAGCCCAGGTTGTTTCACTTGAGGTTTTATCAGCCTTCTGTGACTGATGCAACCTTCTGCAATGTGTACTAAACAACAAGTCATTTTTTAATGATTCATGCAAATCGAATTGCAACTTGTTTTGATTCGCCAGGACCTGCAAATTTCAAAAAATTTGATTCAAATTTGATTAATATTGAATCAATCTGAATATTTTTAATTGTAAAATGTGTTCCTTTTTTAATAAAAAAAACCGCAAATAATGTTTTAAACTAAGCTACTTAACATACTTAGCTACTTAAATATTGTTTTTCTGACACAGATCTAGTTAGATTTAAATTATAACATATTGACTGTCTGCTGCAACCACTCAGCTTGAGCTTTAGATAACAAAAACAAAGCTCCCAAAGGTATTACAATATATTAAGAAAAATCTCGGAAGATAATATTGGATCTAAAACGAGTAATAGCAGGCGGAAAATCCAACATTTCTGCCATTTCCACACATAGCTTAAGTAATTAAGTAGACAATGCTACTGTTTAAACTAAGGTCTTAGGCTACATACTCACTGACTGTGTGAAGTCACATGCTACGCTCAGCCCATCACTGTTGTTTCTAGAGAAGCCATCGGCTAGGGCTCCCTGGTTTCTTCATTGAATCATGCGCGTGATAACTCTTTCTTATACAACAGACTTTTCGCATTTTTTGGCATTCTTTCCTTCCCTGGATTCTATTTAACTGTGGATCAGCATTTTTTAAACTTTGGACTGTTTTGAATTCTCTCTCAATAGGGGTGAGTCATTATATCACCACAAATGATGATTGCGCAACTTTAACTATAAATCTGCGTTATACTTGTAATATCTGTTGGTTTGTTTAAATCAGGCCAGTAGTATATATATTTACTTTTTAATTATCAACTAAATATATACTTTTTTTGCTAATTAATTCATTTTTTGTTAGTATTATCTAGCATATCATCAGCCTGGTTTAACTATGCCTTAGACCTCCATGCTCACAACAGCACTGAGCATAATTCCACTGTTCCTGAACTCTATCTGTGTCTAGCTGGCTGGTTTGTAAAAACCAAGTCTTTTTATTGCTTTGCATAACATTACTGCTACTCTCAGCAGCACTCTGTTTTGTTTCTCAACTGCCTTCTCACTCTTTTTTTTTTTTAACCTTTATGAGTTGCTGCCATATTTTGGTGCTTCTGCTTTAGCAGTTTTTTATGTCCTGTATAATAGGCCACTAGGTGTGTTTAGCAAAGAAGAATACTTTGTTTATATGTTACCTTTTTAGTACATGACTGATACATTTACTGTAACATTTGGCCTTCTTTGCAAACTCTGGCAAGCACATTAACATGGAGGAAATAGAGGGCATAATGGAATACATGTCCCATTACTCATCTCAATCACATTTGGATGATGTAGCCTCTGACAGCAACACCATCAGCTAGATTCAGAGTTCTGCTCAACACACCTCCTCCTCCATCATGGTTAATATTGTGCAGAGCGAAATTTACTGTCAATGACACCTGTTTCTATTTTGACTGAAATGTCCCCAACCCACGACACCCTGGGGGCTAAGGAACATACTTCACCAGAAAATCTTTATCCAGTTGATGTTTTGGAACACATTATTATGGATCCGGGTGGTGGAACCTCTATGCTGTGATGCAAGGAGGGACCAGAGGGGCATAACTAAGAGCCTACCCGAACCGACCCTGGCCACACGGCGGCTTAGTCGACTCCTTGAACCAAGGTGGGACCGGGAAGGTGAACCAGGTGCCACTCTGAGACCTCCATTTTGGAGGAGGTGCTTTATATAGGGGAAGTCCTCCGGCCATTGGCCCGGGGGACTCTTTAGGATGGCGTGCACAGCCCCTTTAAGAGAGAGGGAGCGCACACACGTGCGCCCTAAGCACAGTGCCTGGGGAACTGCGCAAGGTACATGCACCCCGGGCAGACGCAGGAGGGGAGCTGGAGAACGCCGGACCGGGACTGCAGTGGTGAGGGGATCGGCGTCTCTGCCCAACAGGAGGCAGAGACGCCGAAGCTACACACATGAACAGTCAGGCTTTGTTCTCAGAAGACATGGTGCAGATGAGATGTACATCATGATTCTAACGCCGATCTGTGTTGCAGGCTCTGTGAGCCAACATGATAGAGACACTGTGCATGATAGTAGCATGCAATAAGGCAGGGCAAACCTCAGGGTTGGAGTCAGATGAGGAGGGAAGGAGTATTGGCCATTTCACACTCAGTGGCATCTGTCAGTGGAGTCATGGATGAAGATGATAATGACAATTCGGTGTTGGACAAAACTTTGTAACCATTCAGGGGTGACAAGGAGTCTAGGTCATCGAAGGAGGTTGCTGCCATCGGTGAGACACAGCATAGGTAATGTGCATTAAAAACATTATTTTGGGCCAAATCAGCTTTTCTTGCAGTTAACTTTGAAACAGGTAATTTCACATGTGCTGTTGGTAAAGGATAATCTACAGTGCCTGAAAAGCCTTTTTGGGAAGGTGACTAGTTGTATGTGTGGGTTTTTCATATGTGAGAATTCTATTCCACATTTTATGAGGACCAAGCTATTGCATTGTTTAAGCTCTGCTCTTGGAAAATAAGCTATGTACATACTGACACTTATAAAATGGGAACAACATGACTCCATCAGCACATATCACAGCATCAGCTGTTCATGTTGAAAAGCCAAACCAGCAAGATGAACAAAGCTCAAGCTGTGTTATTTACTCTCCTCGTGATCATCGTTCTGTTAACCAGTCTGCAACTGAAAGTAGTGCTTTGCCGTTGTCATCAACCCCATCATCATCTTTACCTACTGCTTAACATACTGTCATGGTTGTGTCACGTGTGATAGACAGTAACTCTGCTTCTGGCTGCAGAAGGTCAATGTGCTCGGCATTGCAAACACCTTCTTGATTCTCTCATCTCTGTAGTATAGTTATATCTTTCTTCCTTTAGGACCCAGCAGCGACCTCCACCTTCTTAAGTGTATCCCCTTTGTTTTTTTACCTTGTGGTTTTTAGTTTGTAGTGGGGGATGAATTGTGCTCACCCTGTCCCCTCCCTATCTAGGGCCAAGCTCTAGGGACATTAAGGGATTAGGTTCCTGCTCGGCGATAGGTGAGGAACGTATATAGGGATGATAGGGAAGGCAGGGTGATATTAGATCTGCCAAGAGGTCTCCACTCCCCCTTTCCCTAGTTGTTGGGCTCCCTTCCCCTATTCCCATTGTGGTGCACTTAGTTTTTTCCTCACCTTGCTCCTCTCCCTACATTGCATTGTCAGTTCTCAATTTGTGTGTCCAAAAAACATGCGTTCAGTCATCCAATTACATGGGAATTGTACATTGAAAATAGAGCTATTTTTTTAAAGGCTCAATGACGAAAGGACAACTCATTCACATTCAAAACAATGATAAAAAGCCTTTGAAACTGCTTAAAGCGCACCTGTCAGCAGAATTGTGCACAGTAAACTACATACACTGTCAGGTGGGCAACATTACACTGATTAAAATGATACCTGGGTTGATGAAATTCGTCCTGAGGTTCTAGTTTAATCTTTACTTTCAGTTTGGAGATAATGCTATGCTCGTGCTTTGGGGCGGGCCTGTGGGGTGGGCTCTATCTGGTGCTTTGATTACATATTCATTTGTTTGCTCTTATGACAGCCGTTCGGCGAACACGAAAATTTGAAAAAAATATTTTTCTCAGTAATGCTGAAAATTAATGTTAATGCGCAGTTTGAGTGTACAGTGGGGCGGGGGGAGGGGCAGGGGAAGGATCTCTGAAGAAATAATGAAGATCTCCATTTTTTTTTCTCTTCCCGCATTTACAGTGAGGAGGTGCAATCTGTCAGCCTATCCGCAGCGCACGAACAGCTTTTTTTCACACAAGCAAGGGCATGTGTCATTGGCAGTATATGTCACATGTCCTTGCCCTATAAGACCCAGCCATTTTCCCCGTCGCCACCATTTTCTCACTGCTGCAGCTGCGTGTTAGACCACACCACTGTTGCTGTGTGTGCTATACTTTGTTAATTTCAAGCCAATTTTCGCATAAATCTAAAGATAGCTTGGGAGTAGGGAATAGTTGTGATTGCAGGACTAGGTTACATCATTTCCTATGACTTTTTATCAGGCAGGTCTGTTCTCTTAAATAGAGAGGTTGGAAGTAAAGACTAATTGTAATTGCAGTCTTTTGAGGGCTAGGTTACATCAGCTCCTATCACTTTTTGCCAGGCAGGTCTGTTTTAGTGCTGTGCAAGTTTTTTTCACAGCATTTGGCTAAATCTAGCAAAGCAAATCCTTTTTGGCCTCTTGCAGTGTGTGTTAGTCAGAGGAGTAGCCTATCTGTGTTGAAAGCTACACCACCTGTGTATAGAATACCAATTTTTTTTACTGCACCTAGTGAAGTAAAACCTTTTGGGCATAGCATCATTCTATTAGTCCATCTATGCTAACCTCCACCAGGTTGTAAATTCAATATAATTTTTATCTAAATCTAGCTCTAAAATAATATTTTGGCTTGTAGCAGTGTGTGGGACTTGTTCTATTAGTCCATCTATACTAACCTCCACCAGGTTGGAAATTCAATATAATTTTTATCGGCATCTAGCTATGAAAAAATATTTGGGCTTCGGCTAGTAGCAGTGTGTGGGACTTGTTCTATTAGTCCATCTATACTAACCTCCACCAGGTTGCAAATTCAATATGATTTTTTTCTGCATATAGCTCTGAAAAAATATTTGGGCTTGTATCAGTGTGTGGGACTTGTTCTATTAGTCCATCTATACTAACCTCCACCAGGTTGCAAATTCAATAATTTTTTTCTGCATCTAGCTCTGAAAAAATATTTTGGCTTGCAGCAGTGTGTGGGACTTGCTCTATTAGTCCATCTATACTAACCTCCACCAGGTTGCAAATTCAATATAATTTTTTTCGGCATCTAGCTCTGAAAAAATATTTCGGCTTGTAGCAGTGTGTGGGACTTGTTCTATTAGTCCATCTATACTAATCTCCACCTGGTTGCAAATTAAATATAATTTTTATCTGCATTTGGCTCTGAAAAAATATTTGGGTTTCGGCTGTTAGCAGTGTGTGGGACTTGTTCTATTAGTCCATCTATACTAATCTCCACCAGGTTGCAAATTCAATATAATTTTTATCTGCATCTAGCTCTGAAAAAATATTTGGGCTTTGGCTTGTAGCAGTGTGTGGGACTTGTTCTAGTAGTCCATCTATACTAACCTCCATCAGGTTGCTAATTCAATTTAATTTTTTTCTGCATCTAGCTGTGAAAAAATATTTGGGCTTCGGCTAGTAGCAGTGTGTGGGACTTGTTCTATTAGTCCATCTATACTAACCTCCACCAGGTTGCAAATTCAATATAATTTTTTTCTGCATCTAGCTCTGAAAAAATATTTCAGCTTGTATCAGCGTGTGGGACTTGTTCTATTAGTCCATCCATACTAACCTCCACCAGGTTGCAAATTCAATATAATTTCTACCTGCATCTAGCCCTGAAAAAATATTTGGGCTTGGGCTTGTAGCAGTGTGGGGGACTTGTTCTATTAGTCCATCTATACTAACCTCCACAAGGTTGCAAATTCAAAATATTTTTTTTCTGCATCTAGCTCTGAAAAAATATTTGGGCTTCGGCTTGCAGCAGTGTGTGGGACTTGTTCTATTAGTCCATCTATACTAACCTCCACCAGGTTGCAAATTCAATATAATTTTTTTCTGCTTCTAGCTCTGAAAAAATATTTAGGCTTGTAACAGTGTGTGAGACTTGTTCTATTAGTCCATCTATACTAACCTCCACCAGGTTGCAAATTCAATATAATTTTTTTCTGCATCTCGCTCTGAAAAAATATTTATGCTTGTAACAGTGTGTGGGACTTGTTCTATTAGTCCATCTATACTAACCTACACCAGGTTGCAAATTCAATATAATTTTTTTTGGCATCTAGCTCTGAAAAAATATTTCGGCTTGAAGCAGTGTGTGGGACTTATTCTATTAGTCCATCGATACTAACCTCCACCAGGTTGCAAATTCAATATAATTTTTATCTGCATCTAGCTCTGAAAAAATATTTCGGCTTGCAGCAGTGTGGGGGACTTGTCCTATTAGTCCATCTATACTAACCTCCACAAGGTTGCAAATTCAATATATTTTTTTACTGCATCTAGCTCTTAAAAAATATTTGGGCTTCGGCTAGTAGCAGTGTGTGGGACTTGTTCTATTAGTCCATCTATACTAACCTCCACGAGGTTGCAAATTCAATATAATTTTTTTCTGCATCTAGCTCTGAAAAAATATTTCGGCTTGTATCAGTGTGTGGGACTTGTTCTATTAGTCCATCCATACTAACCTCCACCAGGTTGCAAATTCAATATAATTTCTATCTGCATCTAGATCTGAAAAAATATTTGGGCTTGGGCTTGTAGCAGTGTGTGGGACTTGTTCTATTAGTCAATCTATACTAACCTCCACCAGGTTGCAAATTCAATATAATTTTTTTCTGCATCTAGCTCTGAAAAAATATTTCGGCTTGTAGCAGTTTGTGGGAGTTGATCTATTAGTCCATCTATACTGTCCTCCACCAGGTTGCAAATTCAATATAATTTTTTTCTGCATCTACCTCTAAAAAATATTTCGGCTTGTAGCAGTGTGTGGGAATTGTTCTATTAGTCCATCTATACTAACCTCCACCAGGAAGCAAATTCAATATAATTTTTATCTGCATCTAGCTCTGAAAAAATATTTGGGCTTCGGCTTGTAGCAGTGTGTGGGACTTGTTCTATTAGTCCATCTATACTAACCTCCACCAGGTTGCAAATTCAATATAATTTTTATCTGCATCTAGCCCTGAAAAAATATTTGGGCTTCGGCTTGTAGCAGTGTGTGGGACTTGTTCTATTAGTCCATCTGTACTAACCTCCACCAGGTTGCAAATTCAATATAATTTTTCTGTGCATCTAGCTCTGATAAAATATTTAGGCTTGCAGCAGTGTGGGGGACTTGTTCTATTAGTCCATCTATACTAACCTCCACAAGGTTGCAAATTCAATATATTTTTTTTCTGCATCTAGCTCTGAAAAAATATTTGGGCTTCGGCTTGTAGCAGTGTGTGGGACTTGTTCTATTAGTCAATCTATACTAACCTCCACCAGGTTGCAAATTCAATATAATTTTTATCTGCATCTAGCTCTGAAAAAATATTTCGGCTTGTAGCAGTGTGTGGGACTTGTTCTATTAGTCAATCTATACTAACCTCCACCAGGTTGCAAATTCAATATAATTTTTTTCTGCATCTAGCTCTGAAAAAATATTTCGGCTTGCAGCAGTGTGTGGGAGTTGATCTATTAGTCCATCTATACTGTCCTCCACCAGGTTGCAAATTCAATATAATATTTTCTGCATCTACCTCTGAAAAAATATTTCGGCTTGTAGCAGTGTGTGGGACTTGTTCTATTAGTCCATCTATCCTAACCTCCACCAGGTTGCAAATTCAATATAATTTTTTTCTGCATCTAGCTCTGAAAAAATATTTCGGCTTGCAGCAGTGTGGGGACGTGTTCTATTAGTCCATCTATGCTAACCTCCACCAGGTTGCAAATTCAATATATTTTTTTTCTGCATCTAGCTCTGAAAAATTATTTGGGCTTCGGCTTGTAGCAGTGTGTGGGACTTGTTCTATTAGTCCATCTATACTAACCTCCACCAGGTTGCAAATTCAATATAATTTTTATCTGCATCTTGCTCTGAAAAAATATTTGGGCTTGGGCTTGTAGCAGTGTGTGGGACTTGTTCTATTAGTCCATCTATACTAACCTCCACCAGGTTGCAAATTCAATATAAATTTTTTCTGCATCTAGCTCTGAAAAAATATTTCGGCTTGTAGCAGTGTGTGGGACTTGATCTATTAGTTCATCTATACTGTCCTCCACCAGGTTGCAAATTCAATATAATTTTTTTCTGTATCTACCTCTGAAAAAACATTTCGGCTTGTAGCAGTGTGTGGGACTTGTTCTATTAGTCCATCTATACTAACCTCCACCAGGTTGCAAATTCAATATAATTTTTATCTGCATCTAGCTCTGAAAAAATATTTGGGCTTCGGCTTGTAGCAGTGTGTGGGACTTGTTCTATTAGTCCATCCTTACTAACCTCCACCAGGTTGCAAATTCAATATAATTTTTTTCTGCATCTAGCTCTGAAAAAATATTTCGGCTTGTAGCAGTGCGTGGGACTTGTTCTATTAGTCCATCTATACTAAACTCCACCAGGTTGCAAATTCAATATAATTTTTTTATGCTTCTATCTCTGAAAAAATATTTTGGCTTGTAGCAGTATGTGGGACTTGATCTTTTAGTCCATCTATACTAACCTCCACCAGGTTGCAAATAAAATATAATTTTTTTCTGCATCTAGCTCTGAAAAAATATTTCGGCTTGTAGCAGTTTTTGGGAGTTGATCTATTAGTCCATCTATACTGTCCTCCACCAGGTTGCAAATTCAATATAATTTTTTTCTGCATCTACCTCTAAAAAATATTTCGGCTTGTAGCAGTGTGTGGGACTTGTTCTATTAGTCCATCTATACTAACCTCCACCAGGAAGCAAATTCAATATAATTTTTATCTGCATCTAGCTCTGAAAAAATATTTGGGCTTCGGCTTGTAGCAGTGTGTGGGACTTGTTCTATTAGTCCATCTATACTAACCTCCACCAGGTTGCAAATTCAATATAATTTTTATCTGCATCTAGCCCTGAAAAAATATTTGGGCTTCGGCTTGTAGCAGTGTGTGGGACTTGTTCTATTAGTCCATCTGTACTAACCTCCACCAGGTTGCAAATTCAATATAATTTTTCTCTGCATCTAGCTCTGAAAAAATATTTTGGCTTGTAGCAGTGTGTGGGACTTATTCTATTAGAACATCGATACTAACCTCCACCAGGTTGCAAATTCAATATAATTTTTTTCTGCATCTAGCTCTGATAAAATATTTAGGCTTGCAGCAGTGTGGGGGACTTGTTCTATTAGTCCATCTATACTAATCTCCACAAGGTTGCAAATTTAATATATTTTTTTTCTGCATTTAGCTCTGAAAAAATATTTGGGCTTCGGCTTGTAGCAGTGTGTGGGACTTGTTCTATTAGTCAATCTATACTAACCTCCACCAGGTTGCAAATTCAATATAATTTTTATCTGCATCTAGCTCTGAAAAAATATTTCGGCTTGTAGCAGTGTGTGGGACTTGTTCTATTAGTCAATCTATACTAACCTCCACCAGGTTGCAAATTCAATATAATTTTTTTCTGCATCTAGCTCTGAAAAAATATTTCGGCTTGCAGCAGTGTGTGGGAGTTGATCTATTAGTCCATCTATACTGTCCTCCACCAGGTTGCAAATTCAATATAATATTTTCTGCATCTACCTCTGAAAAAATATTTCGGCTTGTAGCAGTGTGTGGGACTTGTTCTATTAGTCCATCTATACTAACCTCCACCAGGTTGCAAATTTAATATAATTTTTTTCTGCATCTAGCTCTGAAAAAATATTTTGGCTTCCAGCAGTGTGGGGACGTGTTCTATTAGTCCATCTATGCTAACCTCCACCAGGTTGCAAATTCAATATATTTTTTTTCTGCATCTAGCTCTGAAAAATTATTTGGGCTTCGGCTTGTAGCAGTGTGTGGGACTTGTTCTATTAGTCCATCTATACTAACCTCCACCAGGTTGCAAATTCAATATAATTTTTATCTGCATCTTGCTCTGAAAAAATATTTGGGCTTGGGCTTGTAGCAGTGTGTGGGACTTGTTCTATTAGTCCATCTATACTAACCTCCACCAGGTTGCAAATTCAATATAAATTTTTTCTGCATCTAGCTCTGAAAAAATATTTCGGCTTGTAGCAGTGTGTTGGACTTGTTCTATTAGTCCATCTATGCTAACCTCCACCAGGTTGCAAATTCAATATAATTTTTATCTGCATCTAGCTCTGAAAAAATATTTCGGCTTCGGCTTGTAGCAGTGTGTGGGACTTGTTCTATTAGTCCATCCTTACTAACCTCCACCAGGTTGCAAATTCAATATAATTTTTTTCTGCATCTAGCTCTGAAAAAATATTTCGGCTTTTAGCAGTGCGTGGGACTTGTTCTATTAGTCCATCTATACTAACCTCCACCAGGTTGCAAATTCAATATAATTTTTTTCTGCTTCTAGCTCTGAAAAAATATTTTGGCTTGTAGCAGTGTGTGGGACTTGATCTTTTAGTCCATCTATACTAACCTCCACCAGGTTGCAAATAAAATATAATTTTTTTCGGCATCTAGCTCTGAAAAAATATTTTGGCTTGCAGCAGTGTGTGGGACTTGTTCTATTAGTCCATCTATACTAACCTCCACCAGCTTGCAAATTCAATATAATTTTTTCTGCATCTAGCTCTGAAAAAATATTTCGGCTTGTAGCAGTGTGTGGGACTTGTTCTATTAGTCCATCTATACTAACCTCCACCAGGTTGCAAATTCAATATAATTTTTTTCTGCATCTAGCTCTGAAAAAATATTTTGGCTTGCAGCAGTGTGTGGGACTTGTTCTATTAGTCCATCTAAACTAACCTCCACCAGGTTGCAAATTCAATATAATTTTTTCTGCATCTAGCTCTGAAAAAATATTTCGGCTTGTAGCAGTGTGTGGGACTTGTTCTATTAGTCCATCTATACTAACCTCCACCAGGTTGCATATTCAATATAATTTTTTTCTGCATCTAGCTCTGAAAAAATATTTGGGCTTCGGCTTGTAGCAGTGTGTGGGTCTTGTTTTATTAGTCCATCTCTACTAACCTCCACCAGGTTGCAAATTCAATATAATTTTTCTCTGCATCTAGCTCTGAAAAATTATTTCTGCTTGTAGCAGTGTGTGGGACATGTTCTATTAGTCCATCTATACTAACCTCCACCAGGTTGCAAATTCAATATAATTTTTTTCTGCATCTAGCTCTGAAAAAATATTTCGGCTTGTAGCAGTGTGGGGGACTTGTTCTATTAGTCCATCTATACTAACCTCCACCAGGTTGCAAATTCAATATAATTTTTTCTGCATCTAGCTCTGAAAAAATATTTCGGCTTGTAGCAGTGTGTGGGACTTGTTCTATTAGTCCATCTATACCAACCTCCACCAGGTTGCAAATTCAATATAATTTTTTTCTGCATCTAGCTCTGAAAAAATATTTGGGCTTCGGCTTGTAGCAGTGTGTGGGTCTTGTTTTATTAGTCCATCTCTACTAACCTCCACCAGGTTGCAAATTCAATATAATTTTTCTCTGCATCTAGCTCTGAAAAATTATTTCTGCTTGTAGCAGTGTGTGGGACATGTTCTATTAGTCCATCTATACTAACCTCCACCAGGTTGCAAATTCAATATAATTTTTTTCTGCATCTAGCTCTGAAAAAATATTTCGGCTTGTAGCAGTGTGGGGGACTTGTTCTATTAGTCCATCTATACTAACCTCCACCAGGTTGCAAATTCAATATAATTTTTTTCTGCATCTAGCTCTGAAAAAATATTTGGGCTTCGGCTTGTAGCAGTGTGTGGGACATGTTCTATTAGTCCATCTATACTAACCTCCACCAGGTTGCAAATTCAATATCATTTTTTTCTGCTTCTAGCTCTGAAAAAATATTTCGGCTTGTAGCAGTGTGTGGGACTTGTTCTATTAGTCCATCTCTACTAACCTCCACCAGGTTGCAAATTCAATCTAATTTTTTTCTGCATCTAGCTCGTAAAAAATATTTCGGCTTGTAGCAGTGTGTGGGACTTGTTCTATTAGTCCATTTATACTAACCTCCACCAGGTTGCAAATTCAATATAATTTTTTTCTGCAACTAGCTCTGAAAAAATATTTGGGCTTCGGCTTGTAGCAATGTGTTGGACTTGTTCTATTAGTCCGTCTATACTAACCTCCACCAGGTTGCAAATTCAAAATAATTTGTATCTGCATCTAACCCAGCCAATTCTTTTGGGCTAATACCACAGTTTGGCCACTCAGCTGTGCTCGGTTCCCATCCATTGTTTTTTGTGCAAACAACTCCAGAGTTGTCAATTAGTTAACCACCAAAATCAGCGGAAAAAGGCCTGCTACTGGTGGAAAGGGGAATAGGCGAGTTGGGAAGGGAAAAAAAGGTTGTGTCCGTAGGGTAGATGTTAAAGCAACAGTAACATCTGCAGAAGAAAGACCATCTTCCAGCCAAACTAAGATGTCTACTTCTTTTAGCGGACAATGTAATAAGATCCCTTTCTTATGGACATGCCAATCGCTACAAATTCCAGATGAGGCACAAAAACAGCAGATGCTTCAACCGATATCAAGTGCTCCTTTAAGTGGGCTCTCCTCCACCTCAACATCACAAATACTCCAGTCCTCAGAGGTGTCACCCCAATCGCACTTGCTTCCTCACAGCTCCCAAGTCTCCCGCTGCCCGTCTGAGTATTGGGTAGAACAGATGGTTGAGTCTGCAGAGCTGTTTATTCATACTATAGCCTGGGAATCAGAGGTCGGCTCCAGATATTCTGTGAATCCAGACGAGGAAATGATCTGCACTGATGCCCAGAATCTTTATGAGTCGGATCCAGCACCAGACGCAGAACGTTCTGACCATAATGTCGACCCAAGTTCCCAAACTGTAACTTCTGTTGGTGGAGACAATGAGGAAGACGATGATGAGACTCAAATACCTGATTGGAGCGACAAATTTAGTTTTTTGTCAGGGCAGGAACAGGTTGGCTCTGAGGACGACGGGTGTGATAACACACAGGGTGATGATGACGAGGTTGGAGTTCCCACTTACTGTCAACCCACAGTCAGCCAGTCAATGAGGTCAGCAGAGGAGGTGGAGGAGGATGCTAGTGACGACGAGGTCAGGTTGCGCCTTCCTGGACCCAGACGTAGTACTGGAAGCACGTCAACGACTGCATCCTCAAACACAACTCTGCCTCTGACCACAAGTCGTGGTGGCTCTTCAGGTCGCATGGGTGCTAAGCCTTGCATAGCCTGGGCATTTTTTCAGATCGATAAGGATGACCCAACTCGTGTTATCTGTAACATTTGTCTGCAAAAGCTAAGTAGAGGCCAAAAAATACATAGTTTGAGTACTTCATGCATGAACCGGCACATGGATATGAAGCATAAGTTGCAGTGGAAAGCTTACTATGCTACAATGTGGCCTAGCCGGCCGGGCCACCCACCGCCTGCCACATCTTGTGCATCCGCGGCCTCTTCATCCTCTGTGACTGGGGGGACAGCAGTCACACCTGTTTTGGGACGCAGACCTGCCACCTCTTTACCCGCAACAGCCAGCGTGATTGGCAGGTCATCATTTTCTTTGGAGGTGGAAACACCAGCTGGTGTTCAGCGCTGTCCGACATCGATAGCACCTCCTTTGGATCAAGTCAACCTAACATGTCTGCCTGCATCTTCCTCACAGAACGTCAGTTTGCCGGGGACACCCTTCTCAACCCCGTCTAAGCACAACAGCCAGCCCTCGGTCCCTCAGATGTGGACAAGTACAAGACCATTCCCTCCTAGCCATGAGAAAGCTAAGAGGTTGAATTTCACCATCTGCAAGCTCTTGGCTACAGAAAATCTGCCTTTCTGCCTGGTGGACCCAGAGGATTTTTGAGACCTTATGTCCGTCGCAGTGCCCCAGTACCAGATGCCCAGTTGGCACTACTTCTCAAAGAAAGGTGTGCCTGCGCTCCACCAGCATGTCGCACACAACATCACCGCTTCTTTGAGAAACTCTGTGTGTGACAGGGTGCATTTCACCACAGACACTTGGACGAGTAGGCATGGACAGGGGCGTTACATGTCGCTGACTGGGCACTGGGTAACTATGGTGACAGCAGGACAAGGGGCTGCTGTCCAAGTCTTGCCGTCCCCACGAGTTGTGCCTCAATCCTCTTTATCTCGAAGTGCCTCCACTGCTTCTGCCTCCTCAACCTCCTCTCGGTCCTCCACCTGCACCCAAAGCCTGTCTGGTCATGCCACAAGCTTTCTAGCTGCGCAGAAGGGATCCTGCACACCTCCTTACTATGCTGCCAGCAGGGCTCAACGTCATCTGGCAATTTTTACTTTGAAATGTCTGGGAAATGTGAGTCACACAGCTGAGGAGTTGTGGTCAGCTCTGGAGAACCAGTTTCTTGAATGGTTGTCTCCACTGGACCTGAAACCAGGGAAGGCCGTGTGCGACAATGCTGCAAACCTGGTTGCGGCCCCTCGCCGGGGCAATGTCACACACGTGCCTTGTATGGCTCACGTGTTCAACCTGGTTGTCCAGCAATTTTTAGCCCACTATCCCGGACTAGATTGCCTTCTGCAGAGGGCACGGTCGCTGTGTGCTCACTTCCGCCGTTCGCATCCCGCAGCTCAACGACTTACATCTCTACAGAAGACGTTGGGCCTGCCTCTTCACCGGCTAAAATGCGATGTGCCTACCCGGTGGAATTCAACTCTGCACATGTTGCAGCGACTGTGGCAGCACCGACAATCCTGGTGCAATACATTCTGACGTATAGCCTGGGCCAACGAGATCCAGAGGTGGGGCAAATCACGCTGGAGGAGTGGTCTCAGATCAGGGACCTATGCACCCTTCTGCACTGTTTTGAAATGGCGACGAAGATGTTTAGTGCTGACGATGCCATTATTAGCATGATTATTCCGGTGATTTACATGCTGGAGCACATGTTAAGCAGAATTCGGAGTCAGGTGGTGGCACAAGAGGAGGTGGAGGAAGTACAGGAGGAGGAGTTGTATGCGGAAGGGCTAACATCTGCAAGGTCCAGATGGTCGGCAGCACCAAGGCGGCAGGCATGTGAGGGTGGGGGAGATGGTTTTACCAGGGCACATGGTAGCAGCCAAACTAGTGAGGAAGGTGCAGGAGCCCAGGAAGAAGTGGAGGACGAACTGATGGAAGACTCATCAGATGAGGGAGACCTTGATCACATTTCTGTTGTGCGAGGTTGGGGAGAGAGGGCAGAGGAGGGAAGCATGATTGTTACCTCTCCACCAACACAACAGGGACTTGGTGCTCCTGGATGCACAAGACACATGATTGCCTTCTTGCTGCACTACCTGCAACATGACCCTCGAATTGTGAGAATTAGAAATAATCCTGACTACTGGGTTGCCACACTGTTAGATCCCCGGTACAAAAGTAAATTTGCAGAAATTATTCCTGCCATAGAAAGGGATGCACGCATGCAGGAGTATCAGCAGAGACTGTTGCAGAATCTTACATGTGCTTTTCCACAAAACACTAGTAGTGCACGTAGTGAATCTCACAGTTCCAACTTGCCAACCATTGGACCGTCAAGTGTTCAGCACTCAAAACATAACAGAAACACAGTATCTGCTGGTAACATCAATTTTGCGGAATCATTTCACCACTTTTTTAGCCCATCCTTTGCAATGCCACAGGAGACAAGAAGTCTGACACATAGTCAACGCCTAGAGACGATGGTACAGGAGTATCTCCAAGTAAACATTGAAGCCATGACTGTGTCACTGGACCCTTGCTCTTTTTGGGCTTCCAATCTGGATTAATGGCTGGAGCTCGCCACTTACGCATTTGAGATCTTGTCATGCCCCGCAGCCAGCGTTCTGTCTGAACGTGTGTTCAGCGCTGCTGGTGGTGTGCTAACAGATAAGCGCACGCGGCTCTCCACTGATAATGTAGACAGACTCACGTTCATAAAGATGATCAAATCATGGATCCGAAACGACTTTTCTACCCCTGTGTCTTTCTGGGGAGAGTAAAAGCTTGATGATTTGTTAAAATCACCTCACCAACCGTTTTAAGCTTTCAAATTACTTATCATGTTTATCTGTATCTTGTCTGGAAAATAATTTGAGCATTGTAGCAGTGTGCAGTACTGATTCTATTAGGCCATCTATACTAAACTCTACCAGATTTAAAATTACTAATCATGTTTATCTGTATCTTGGCTGGAAAATAATTTGGGCTTTGTAGCAGTGTGCAGTACTGATTCTATTAGGCCATCTATACTAAACTCTACCAGATTTAAAATTACTAATCATGTTTATCTGTATCTTGGCTGGAAAATAATTTGGGCCTTGTAGCAGTTTGCAGTACTTATTCTATTAGGCCATCTATACTAAGCTCCACCAGCTTTCAAATTAATAAAAATTTTTAGCTGCATCAAGCCCGGAAAATAATTGTGGGACTCCTAGATGCGCAAGACACATGAGTGCCTTCTTGCTGCACTACCTGCAACATGACCCTCAGATTGTCAGAATTCGAAGTAATCCTGACTACTGGGTTGCCACACTCTTAGATCCCCCACACTCTTCGATCAACCTTTTCATTTTAATAAAGAACAAAAAAATGGTCATGTTTGAAATTATAAACATTAGCAGGTTATTAGAAATTGAAATCAAACAGTTTTCAACTCAAAACTTTTTTCTAGGTGATGTTTGTAACATACCTGGCGGCGTCCTTGCATAGTGGTCCATCTCCCACTGTGCAAGAGCGCGCACTTGATCTCCAGTCCAGACTGCCACTTTGGCTTCTTTCCATGTTGTTTGCTTTGTTTTGCCCTTGCTGTTTAGGGCGACGCCCGCCGAACTTCCTGATTCTTGTAGCTGCTGCAGACACACCCCTAATGTGTCCTCAGCCTATTGCTGTCTGTCACCTGGTATTTAACCCAGCTCCTCCCTGGAATCCATGCCTGAGCATTGTGTTCTGTCAGTTGGCTTCTGGTCGCTGACATGCCAGGTCCTGTCTATGTTTGCTGCCTTACGGTATCAGTTCCCGTGTCTGTACTGTGTCCTGTCTGTGCACTCTAGCCAGCTGTCTCTCGGCCTTCCTGGAGGCTGTATTTCCAGGCCTGTCTGAACACGCTCCTAGCCTGTTTGTCTCGCCCTCTGGGGCCGTATACCCAGACTCGCTCCTGTATTTGTTGCAGTACAGTTCCTGTCTGAACTGTCTCCTAGTTTCTTACCTGTTTTGTCTTTATGTCCGTTTGTTCCCTTTTTCTGCAGTGTCTGAACCAGCACTTGGCTTTACCTAGGCTCGTTCCTGCATTTTGTTGCAGTAACTGTTCTTGTCTGAACTGTCTCCTAGCTTCTTACCTGTTTGGTCTTTATGTCCGTTTGTTCTCTTTTTCTGTAGTGTCTGAACCTGCATCTAACTCCTTCTCATTGTCACTGTATTTCCGTTTGTGAGTTGGAGCCCACTCGCTACTTCTTTGCAATTATCTAGTTTGTATCTGGTTCTGCCTTTCTTTCTGTTCCTTGTGAACAGAGCCTTTTCCCCTTTGCTTTGTCTTTGTTTACCTCTTCGGCGATTTATCTCAGCCCTGTCTACCGCGTCTGCGGTTTCGCTCTGCTCAGCCCTGTCCACCGCGTCTGTGGTTTCTGCTCTGCTCAGCCTTGTCTACTGCATCCGCGGTTTCGCTCTGCTCAGCTTTGTCCACCGCATCTGCGGTTTCGCTCTGCTCAGCCTTGTCTACCGCATCTGCGGTTTCGCTCTGCTCAGCCTTGTCTACCGCGTCTGCGGTTTCGCTTTACTTTGTTTGATTACCGCATCTGCGGCTCTGATCGCGTCTCCCAGTCTGTACTGGACCCTACCCAGCCTGTGGTTTAGCCTGCCTGTTCCTGTATTCCCTGGTGAGGGTCAACAGCCGTGTCCGGAGTCTGACCTGGAGTAGACCCTGGTCCCTCTGCTCGGTTTCTCCCTGTTGCACTGGCGTCGTATGCCATCGTGCGACCTTGGTCGGATCGAGCAGATACTTAGTTACGCCCCTCCAGGCACTCTCCGTTTCATGGCACAGTGGAACCACTAAACAAGCACACGCCAGTCAGTCCGGGCGTGTGCATTACAATGTTATATTTGCACATAGGACCCCTTGTTCGAAAGGAGCTTCTGAACTCTCTCGTCCATTGAATTTGTCATGTTTTGGATGGTTTCTGCTTCAATTGTTTTGCATGAGGACAGAATACCCTCCCAGAGCTGTTGCTTAGATGTGAACTGCCTCCTGCCATCATAGACACTCCTTTTGATGATGCTCCAGAGGTTCTCAATGGGGTTGAGGTCAGGGGAGCATGGGGGTCACACCATAAGTTTGTCCACTTTTAAGCCCATATCAGCCAGAGATGCAGATGTGTTATGTGCAGCATGAGACGGTGCATTATCATGCATGAAAATGATCTTGCTGTGGAAAACACGGTTCTTCTTCTTGAACCATGGCAGGAAGTGCTGTTTGAGAAACTCCACATACATTATGGAGTTCATCTTTACCCCTTCAGGGATCCTAAAGGGGCTGACAATCTCTCTCCCCATGATTCCAGCCCAAAACATTACTCCACCTCCTCCTTGTTGGCGCCGTAGCCGTGTTTGCATGGGGTGTCCATCAATCAGCCATCCTCCACTCCATCCATCTGGACCATCGAGCGTTGCACAGCACTCATCGGTGAACAAAACAGTTTTGAAGTCAGTCTTCATGTATTGTTTGGCCCACTGGAGCCGTTTCTGCTTGTGTACAGTGGATAGAGGAGGTCGACAGGATGGCTTACGCACAGCTGCAAACCTCTGAAGGACCCTGCATCTTGTTGTTCGGGGAACGTTGGAGGCACCAGCAGTTTCAAAAACTTGTCTGCTGCTATGACAAGGCTTTTTTGCCGCTGCTCTTTTAACCTGACGTAATTGCCTGGAGGAACGAGTCCTCAATTTGCCCTTATCAGCACGCACACGTGTGTACTGTGAATCAGCTACATACTTCTTGATTGTGCGATGATCAGGATGAAGTGTCTTGGCAATGTTGATTGTAGTCATGCCTTGACCTAAACACTCCACAATTTGTTGCTTCTCAGCAGCCAACACATCCTTTTTCTTTCCCATTTTGGCAGAAAATGTAGGCTGCTTAATAATGTGGGACAGCCTTCTTAAGTAGTCTTGCCTTTCATTGGACACACCTGCCAAACTAATTAACACAGGTGTCTGCAATTGCTTACAGTGATATAAAGAGCCCTGACACACATCACCATCAATGAGTTTAACTGACAAACAAACAAATTCTTACCTTATCACTCCTAAACACTTTTTGCATAATAATTTGGAACACTGTGTACTTGTGCTTTTCCACAAAACACCAGTGGTTCACATAGTGAATCTTACAGTTCTAACTTGCCAACCGTGGTCAGTATGGAGTTGTTCAATAAAGGGCCCAAAATTAAGATAACACAGACGGGTGAGGTCTCTATGAATACGAATTCCTAAGTATTTGATACCCTGTGAGGGCCAGGCAAAGGGAAAGTTTGACTGGATGGAATCCTGTACGGATTTGGGGAGGGAGACATCGAGGGCCTCAGACTTCGCTGCATTGATTTTAAAATTTGACCATGTAACAAAGTGATCTATTTCAGCCATAACAGCAGGGATGGATATATGTGATTGAGTGATATATACTTGGACATCATCAGCAAATGCAGAGCACTTGTACTCGGTGCCTCCCACCTCAATCCACCTAATATTGGGGTTATGGCGAATTGATGAGAGCAGGTGCTCCGTCACTAGGATGTATAAGAGAGGGGACAGAGGACATCCCTGCCTTGTCCCATTGTTGATTATGAAAGGTGATGAAAATGTTCCATTTATCTTCAGCCTAGGTGACGTATTGCGATACAGGGCCGTGATTTTGCCTATAAAAGGGTCCCCTAGACCCCTACCCCAAGCTTTTTAAGAGAATAATATATGGCGTGCCAGGTGACTCTATGGAATGCTTTCTCAGCATCCAACGAGGGTATCTAATTACAAATTTTTAACAGCATCTAGCCCAGGAAATTCTCTGTGCCTAGTAACAGTGTCTGCTAGTCAGCGGATAATCCCAGCTTTTAAGCAAGCTACACCACCTGTAGTTTGGACACTTAATTTTTTCAAAGGAAATGGTTCGGGCCCCCGGGACACTCAGTGAAGAGCATCGGGAGGCACCCAAAGGCACAGGGACTGTGGACTGGCGGTAGGACGCCTTGCGGTGGACCGCCAATCTCGATCCTTATAAAAGCTTTTTAACTGCAGCAGCTTAGTGGACGCTACTGGAGCTGGAATTACCGCGGCTGCTGGCATGAGACTTGCCCTTCAATAGATCCTTGTAAAAGGATTTAAAGTGTACTCATTCAAATTAGAGAGACAATTTATATTAAAAAGATTAGACCTGCCTCCACCGCAGGGGGGCTCGCTTGACCCACCAGCGGACAGGCACCAGTATTGGGAGAGGGGGGCTGGCCGTCAGGGTCCACCGCGGCTCTGGCACAAACCCGGCGACACGGAGGTCGTACGGGCAGGAACGGACTGGCCGTGTCGGCTTCGCACTTTTTTGGTTTTAGAAGGGCATGACATGCCTATATCTGTGTCTCCCCCTCCGTTTACTCCTCCACCTCTTTTCTTTTTGCATGACTATATGTACTTGTCACTTTTCCATGTGTTAGTTGTGTCTTCTGAGCAGTTTGTCAGCTTTTGGACACCTTTGAAGTGTTTTCTATGTGTTTTCTATGTGTTTCTATGTGTTTTTGTTTGCCTGCCATTAGTTTTAACGGTGTTCGACGGTGTTCGACGAACAGTTCGGCGAACATACGGGTGTTCGACAAACCGAACTCGAACACTACGGGGGTGGCTCAACACTATTTATGAGATACTAGCTGTCTCCTACTTGCCTTGCCCCCTATTTTTGATTGTTAATTATGATAAATTGAAAATATAATTGTGAGTAATTTTATATTGTCTGCAGTCTATGATTTTATAGGCTGTCAGAAAAGGATGTAACAAACATTATTTCTATATATATATATATATATATATATTATATATATATATATATATATATATATATATATATATATATATATATACACACACACACACACACACATACATACATATATATATATATATATATATATACATACACATACATACATTATATATATATATATATATATATATATATATATATATATATACATACACACACACACACACAAGACCCATGGAACAATTTGCTTGCGCCTGGATCGCATATGTGTGATATGAATACTTCCGGCAGAACCCAACCAGTGGGTGCAGCTTTGCTCAATACACTTGTATTGTGTGCACTTGGATTGAGCGAGGCTGCCCCCACTAGATGGGTTCTGGCCGGGATTATGCACATCTCCAACGTGCAGTCACGTGACTGCCATTTCAGGTGCAGACACTGAAAATTCTTGCAATGCACAGTGCACGCGCTGGGAGGTTTAACAGATTGTGACTGCAGACTTGTCATTCTAGACCAGACAACCTCTTTAACCTCTTAAATTCTACAGTCAATAGCTCACAGGTCCACTTAAGAGACACCATCCAGCCTGGACATTAGTTCACAATTTCATCAGCTTCCCTGCAATATGATCCCAAAGATCTGATGGGTTGCTATACATAGCAATAGTGTGGAATTATTGTGTATAGTATAAGTGATCAGATGATCACAGCTTAAAGTTCCCCAAGGGGACTAAGAAAAAAAGTTTCTAAAAAAGTAATATATAAAAATTTTAATCAACCCCCCTTTCCACAGTTTACAATAAATAAATGTAAAAGCTAAAAAGTACACATAATTTGCTTCAATGTGTTCAGAAAATTTATTAACCCAATCTGTAAATACTGTAAAGAGAAAAAAAAAATCAAAATGCCAGAACTATGGGTTTTTGGTTGTTGCAACTCCATAAAAACTACATTCAGAATGAATCAAATTGTCATATATACAGTGTGACAAAGTCACTGGCAAAGTACTGGAGGGAAGATTTTACGAAATTCTGAATTTTTTTTTCACCACTGAAATTAAGAACCAATAATATGCAAGTTTGGTATTGTCAGAATTGTACTGACTTGAACAATCATATTTCAGTCTCATTTTTACTTCTATTAAATTTTATTTCTCTTTGCCCGCATCTTCCCACTTACCCTGGTTCAGTGGCAAGTGGGGTAATAGGTTTGGGATTGCTGTTTTATGGCCGCTGACATCAAGCCCAGGGGTTAGTAATAGAGACCCTATAGTTATAATCTAATAAATGCACAGCCAGAATAAAGTCTTGCCTGGATATGGATTATCATCTCGTCAGACTGGTGAGGAGTATGGTGTTTTTTATTTTTTATTTTACTGTTACAAATGAGAAAAAATAGAGACCGGCAGTATTTATTTAAAATAAAGGAGTCTATGTCTTTCTTTCAATTAAAGGACTTTATTCTGGCTGTGTATTGTTTCCAATATGGCTTGATGACAGTGAACATAAAACAGTTGATATCAACCCCAATCCTGCTAACCCACTTGCCACTGCACTAGGTAGTCCGTTTTCAGTGTCAGTGCATGGACACTAGGTCTTCGATCCGGCCCTCAACTTTACTGTTCAGGTTCGCACATCACTAAACATCTGTCTTTATGTTTTTTTTGATGTGCCAATTGATGTGCCAATTATTATATTTTTCCTCCCATCTCTTCTCCCATCTTTTTTTTAATTCACTTTGGTATCTTCTTTGGACAAACGCCATTTTCTCCTTTTGTACGTCATATTCTTTGTCATCACTATATGTTCTTGGTACTCTACTTAACTGATGTTCAGAGATACCCTTAAAAACTTGTGGGGCATGAAAATTATCTTGTCTCCACAAGTTTTTACGATATATAGGTTTTGAATATAATCCTGTTTTAAATGTATCCTTTTTTATTTCACATATCAATGAAATGAATGTAGGGTGCTTTCCTCTTCATCATGAACTGCAGAAGGCATCCACAGTCCTTCAGTTAGAAAACTCACAGAGGGTCTCCAGTTACTGCCCACAACATTAAAATACCATCCACATAACTGAGTCACAATTTGACCTGAGTAGACCAGAAAAATTGTTCAAAATTAGAACCCAAAAAAATAATGACTATGCTTGAATCTTTAGGGGACCCTAGAAGTGATGCACAGCAGATAAACATTTTCCTTCTAAAAATGTGAAACATACTGGGTTTATTTTTAAAACATTAAGTCCTCAAGTCTAAAATGAAACCTGCATTTTTGTAGTTTAACATTTCTTGGATTATTGATGTAATATGAGAAGTTGATATTTTGCATCCGGTTTTAAACTTTGGAATTTTTCTGTCTAAAAAGAAATTGATAGCTGTAATAGTGATATATATTTCTGTAAAGACATCTAAAATAAAAACATATTCTTTGTTTTTGTGCAACATTATATGCCATTTTTAAATTATGTAATTAACATAATGATTATTATATAACTGTGAAACAGAGTAACAAGCTCATGCTTGAAAAAAGGGAACACTTGACAAACCATCACATTGGTGTGCAGATCCTCTGATCTGCTTGCAGTATTTCAGTATGGTCAGCATGTGTAGATATATTATGTCAACCCAGCTCATTCCTTTTACCTGTCTTGCCATACATCATGGGTGAATATGGTAAAAGTATCTGTTGTAAAAGTATTTAAAAATTTGAGTAAGTGAAAATGGATATCTAAAGGGAATCTGTCAATAGATGAACTCACCAAAGCCATCGCTATAGGCATGTAGGTCACAGAAAGTTTAATAAATTGTTACCTTGATATCTGCAATCTGAAGTCTTATGTAACATCCCTGGCGGCGTGCTGGCATGGCTTACCATCACCCACCATGCAAGACCGCCAACTTACCTCTCAGTCCAGGCTGCACACTTTGCTCCATTAATTCAAGTGTGCATGTCTCTTGTCTGATTGCTTAGGGTGGCGGCGCTGTTACTTCCTGATTCTTTAAGTTACAATGTGCGCAGTCCTAATGCATCCCCAGCCTGTTGCTGTGAGTCATTGGATACTTAAACCCCCTCCACCCAGTAGGAGGTGCCTGAGCAACACTTTCTTTCAGTGTGTTCTGTGCAACTGAGTTGCCAGGTCCTCTCCTGTATCTTGTCTGTTTCCGCCACCCTGGGGGCTGAGTACCCAGGCTCGTTCCTGCATCTTGTTCCAGGTTCAGTTCCTGTCTTAACTGTGTCCTAGCCCGTTACCTGTTTGTCTCTATGTCCGATCCTTCCCTTTTCCTGCAGTGTCTGAACCTGCACCTAACTCCAACTCTTTGTCTCTGTACTTCTGTTTGTGAGTTTTGTGTCCACTCGCTACTTCATTGCAAGTACGTTGTGTGTATCTTGTTCTGCTTGTCCCGTTTCCCTGCCTCCGTATCTACCTCCTGTGTTCTAGCTATCTTCCTGCGTTTCCCAGTCTGTTCCATGTGAACAGAGCCCTGTCCTGTCTGCCTGCACCTGTGGTTCCGCTTTGCTCTGCTCCTCTTGTAGTCCGCGCCTGCGGTTCCGCTCTGCTCCTCTTGTCCTCCGTGCCTGCATTTCTGCTCTGCTCCGCTTGTCCTCCGTGCCTGCGGTTCCGCTCTGCTCTGCTCTGCTTGTCCTCTGCGCCTGTGGATCCGCTCTGCTCTGCTTTTCCTCCGCACCAGCGGTTTCACTCTGCTCCACTCCACTTGTCCTCCGCGCCTACGGTTACGCTCTGCTACTCTTGTCCTCCGTGCCTGCGGTTCCGCTCTGCTCTGCTTGTCCTCCGTGCCTGCGGTTCTGCTCTGCTCTGCTTGTCCTCCGCACCTGCGGCTCTGCTCTGCTTGTCCACTGCACCTGCGGCTCTGTTCCTGTATCCCAGTCTGTACTGGTCCCTATCCAGCCTGCTTTCCTACCTGCCAGTATCGGCCTGTCTGCATACCTGCCGTGGCTGCCAGTACCCGCCTGTCTGCATACCTGCCAATACCCGCCCGTCTGCATACCTGCCGTGCCTGCCAGTACCCACCTGTCTGCATACCAGCCATGCCTGCCAGTACCCACAATGTGGCACCATATCTCTTAATATTGCGATGCGCGCAAGTACCACTTCTCTGTGTGGTCTGCACACATCTCTCCATATGCCGGGCGTAATTTAACCGTGGACGCACTTTGAGCCTGCACACTGGTGTAGACCTGATTGGCTACATGTGCGCCAGCGCATTAGTCTCCTTGTGCGCCCCAGGGTGGAATGCACTCTGTAATCTTTAACCGAGGGCGTACTTTGCGCTTGCGCACGGGTAATGACTTGACCGGTCACATGTGCGCTTGCGCACTACTTCACTTGTGCGCCCAAGGGTGGAACGCACACTGTAACTTCTCATTTCTGCTTCCGGTTTAAAAGCGCGATCGCGCTGTCACTCGTGTTAACTTGCCCCGGATATCAATATGGGCCGTTGGCCCGCTATTTTGGACCAGGTAATAGACATATGAAAGCACGCCTCCCACAGCTGATTATGGAAAACACTAATTTGAGGTGGATAAAAGACCAGTGGGCAAACCAACCAAAATTTCCTCCCCTGATGAAGCTGCTTGTATAGCGGAGATATGCGTGGGGTCTTTGGTGGTTTCTCTACCCTCACAGGTATAGCTTCTGGCTCACCTATTGGTTCGGACATATTATTTTCAGACCCCCTACTGATGTTTTATTTTATCAGTAGTTTTGCCATAATTCATCGTGGCATTTATGCTCTTTAAATAATCTTTTGTGTCAGCAGCATATTCTTTATCCAGCTTATTGTAGTTTTTGGTGCTGCCTTATCATTCTTTTTCCTATCAGTGACACTTTAGGGTGTTGTCATTATAATTTACCCCCTTATATCTTGCTTTCTGGCTTGCATATATGAGGGTTGACCATATCATAATTTGCTATGGTATTGATACAGAATGAAACATTCCTGTTTCTACGTGTTTTTAATATTATGTGGTTTGCTTATATGGTTGTTGCCTAATAAATATTGATGTATAGTGATCCCTGACTTTGCATACAGTCTTTTATTCTTTTTTGTGTTATTTATATAACTGTATGTGGTGGGCTGATCCTTATTTATTTGTATAGTGGTGCCCTCCGTATTTTTCTTGTACCAGCACCCACCTGTTTGCATACCAGCCTAACCTGCCCGTTCCTGTATTCTCCGGTGTGGGTCAACAGCTGTGATCAGGGTCTGACCTGGAGTAGCACCTGAGCCACCTTCCACGTACCTCCTCGGACCACGGAGTCAATTAAGCCGCAGTGTGTTCATGGTCGGATCTGGTGAGGCCCCTAGTCACGCCCCTCCAAGCACTCCTCAGTTCGTGGCCAAGTGGGACCACTAACTACCCTCACGCCAGTCAGTACGGGCGTGAATGTAACATCTTATTCCCAAGAAATCCACAAATTTCTTAATATGTAAATGAGTAGTTAAGATCTATTGCCTGGACACAAATTTATCGGGGAATATGAGCTTAATTTAAATTAAAGGGGGCGCTACCAGTGTGTACATGTAAATCAGGAGAGTAGACTGTCACTCATTACTAGTGATGAGCGAGCACTAAAATGCTCAGATACTCGTTGCTCGGGTCAAGCAAATTGGAATACTCGGGTGCTCAACCCGAGCAACGAGCCTTATGTAAGTCTATGGGAAACTCGAGCATTTTTCAGGCGGCTCCCCCCGTCGGTCTGCAGAGGGCCTAAAAATTGCCTAAATCGATGGGAACAGTGCTCAAATGACATGGGAACAGCATGGGGAAGACCCTGGAAGCATTTCTGACTCCCAGGTCACTGCTGTCAACAACATTGTCAGAGTATTAAGCCACTTTTACGGACTCACAATAAAACATACAAAAGCTAAACCAAAATGTATTTTCCTGGGAAATATGTTAAGGAACATCCTTTCCAGGGTAATGACTTGTACATAAGGCAAAATAAATAACCAAAACCAAAAACACTCCTCCACACCTTGGGCTATGTTCACACGTAGCGTTTTTGACGCGTTTTTTCACTTTTGCATTGCTTTCAACCAAGACAAATGCATTCTCTGTGAAATGCCATTTTAAAATTTTAAAACCTTATCTGGCCATGTGGTGTGTGACATATCATCAGACACATGCATACAGCGCTGAAAAGACATGGGAACAGCATGGGGAAGACGTCTGGAAGCAATTCTTACTCCCAGGTCACTGCCTAAAAGTGTGCACATCATAAGTGATCCTTGGCGCATGCAAAGATGCCTCCAGCCATGCACCATCCACGTCCTTGTCCCAGTTCAGCGTTCAGTTGTCCCTACCCCATTCCTTGGAATGCAAGCGCAAGTATGCAGCCAGCCCCCCACCCGCCCACTCATGGGCCGCAATACTAAACTGGCAGATTTCTGGGCAGCTGCTTGCACTTGAAATGTTGCTTTTTAGGCTCGTGGGGGCGGAAGCTTTTCACAATCTTATGGCGGCGAATCGGGTGTCCATACTCGGTCCCCAGTCGCCACTATTTTCCTGGAATCGTCTCCACCTTCCACAAGCATGGGTCCCACAACATTACCCATGCCCTCCCCAGTGCACTTACTGGGAAGGACCACCTAACCACAAACACGTGGACAGGTGAATGTGGCCAGGGACGGCACGGAGCCAGTCCACAGCTCTTTTTGCTGATTTTTATTTCACCACAGCCATATTCTTTAGCTTAGTGAAAGTACTTGGAAAACCATATCTACCCAACTGTTATTTCTCCCAGGAAGTTCTCTAAAGCAGCTTTCACTTGTGGCCTTTTAGGCTCGTGGAGGCAGAAGCTTTTCATAACCTCATGCCGGCGGCGGCCGGGTGTGCATAAGCACGTCCAATCAGCATTAAAAAAGCAGCCATAGAGTTTCCGATAACCGTCGCCCACACTTTTCTTAGCCAGGGCTGGTTCTCGGCAGGGTTGGACGGGCACACAAGAGAACTGGAGACTCCTCTGGTGGGCCTCGACTTCTCCTTCAGGAGAGTTCATAGTGCCGTGGTGAGGCCATGATGATGAAAAAGGCCACAATCTGCTTAGTTTTCTGTTACTTGGAATACAAGCGCAAGTATGCAGCCAGCCAACCACACACAGGCCGCAATACTAAACTGCCAGTTTTCTTAGCAGCTGTTTGCACTTGAAATATGGCCTTTTAAGCTCGTGGAGGCGGAAGCTTTTCACAACCTCATGCCAGCGGCGGCCGGGTGTCCACACTCGGTCCCCAGCCGCCACTATTTCTCCCGGTATCATCTCCACCTTCCACAAACACTGGTCCCACAACATTACCCGTGCCTTCCCCAGTGCACTTACTGGGAAGGACCGCCTAACCACATACACGTGGACAAGTGAATATGGCCAGGGACGGTACGGAGTCAGTCCACAGCTTTTTTTGCTGAGTTGTATTTAGCTCGGTGAAAGGACTGGCTTAGAGGGAAACCGTATCTACTTTGGGTGTCATTTCTCCCAGGAAGTCCTCTAATGCAGCTTGTTGCAGAAGCAATGGCAGCCCATCCAACATCAACTCGCACTTGTCGGTGGTGCTTTGACACACACACATCTTTCTTTGCGCATTTAATTTCATGACTACAGAGTTGGACAATGGCCTGATCTGCAATGCGGTTTGAGAAATAACATGCATAAGCATGTCTGATCCGCATTAAAAAAGCAGCCATAGAGTGTCCGGAAACCTTCCCACACACTTTTCTTAACCAGGACTGCTTCTCGGCAGGGTTGGACGGTCCCAACAGAGAATCCTCTGGTGTGCCTTGGCTTCTACATCAGGAGAGTTCATGATAGCGCTAACTTTGCAGCTTCTATGGGGCTCTTGAGCGGGGGAGAAAGGTTAGCCCTCAGAATCAAATCCTCTGGTGGGCACAATGTTTTTCAATCTGTAACAGCTTTCAGTGGAAGTTGTATTTCACCACAGCCATATTCTTTAGCTCGGTGAAAGGACTGGCATAGAGGGAAACCGTATCTACTCCGGCTATCACTGTCACTTCTCCGTCACCAGGTTCCGCCCATTGTCACACACGACAATGCCTGGCTGTATGTTCAGAGGTGAGAGCCACAGATCAGGCTGCTGTGTTACTGCTTTCAACAACTATGCAGCGCTGGGCGGTTTGTCAATTAAGCATGTTATCTTCAGCACAGCCTGTTGCCACTTGGCCAAGGCAGTGCTGTCAGCTTGTGACTGATGTGGTCATTTTGGAGATGGAAGAGGTGGTTCAGGAGCTGAACAATGTGATTACATTGAGGTTAAATTGGTGACGCTGTTTTTTTATACTAAAGAAAGATCCTATTGTTTTGGGGTTTTTTACGTTATTTTTTTTTTTTTTTTTAAGACAAATGCATTCACCGGGAAATGTCATTTTAGCATTTTACAACCTTATCTGGCAATGTGGTCTGTGACACATCATCAGACACATCCTGTTTTATTTACGATGGAGGGACTCTGAAAGTCATAAAGCCTATTTTTATAGGGACATCAGACGGCCCTTACTATTCTTAAAAGGCCAGCAGTTGGCCCTCGCTATTGTTAGAGAGCCATCAGCTGGTTAAGCTTTGTTGTTCCCATTATTAACAAGTGGGTCTCCTATACTGTTATTGCGTTTCCAGTGACTGCAAGGGCTGCCAAAAATTTGGACGCAACCCAATACCCCTTTGAAGAGACAGAGGAAGGTCTCAGTAAAATAAATGTTCCCATTATAAAGGAGCGGGTCTCCTATAGTGGTAATGCCCATGCTGTGACTGCAAGGGCTGCCAAAATTTGGGAAAAAACCCACTAAGAATTTAAAGACACATAGAGCAGGGCTACAGTTATGAAAAATTCCCATTAGAAAGGAGAGAGTCTGCTATACAGTTATAGGGTATGCAGTGAGTCCAATGGCTTAACAATTTTAGGAAAAAAACCCACTAAGAATTTAAAGACACAAAGAGCAGGGCCACAGTGACAACAAATTCCCATTAGAAAGAGAGGGTCTGCTATACAGTTATAGCGTATGCAGTGTGTTACGAAAATGCCCGGACTGACTGGCATGAGCGTGGTTAGTGATCCCACTAGACCATGAACTGAGGAGTGCCTGGAGGGGCATGACTAAGTAACAACTCGGTCCGACCAAGGTCGCAAGGCGGCTCAGTCGACTCCGTGAACCAGGCATGAACCGAGCAGAGGGACCAGGTGCCACTCCAGGTCAGACCCCGGTCACAGCTGTTGACCCATACCGGGGAATGCAGGAACAGGCAGGTTAGGCTGGCATACTGACAGGTGGGTACTGGCAGATAGGAAAGCAGGCAGGATAGGGACCAGTACAGACTGGGATACAGGAACAGAGCCGCAGGTGTGGCAGACAAGCAGAGCAGAGCAGAACAAAACCCGCAGGTGCGGTAGACAAGCAGAGCAGAGCAAAACTCGCAGGTGCGGTAGACAAGCAGAGCAGAGCAAAACCCGCAGGTGCGGTGAACAAGCAGAGCAGAGCAAAACCCACAGGTGCAATGAACAAGCAGAGCAGAGCAAAACCCGCAGGTGCGGTAGACAAGCAGAGCAGAGCAAAACCCGCAGGTGCGGTAGACAAGCAGAGCAGAGCAAAACAGCAGGTGCGGTAGATAAGCAGAGCAGATACACACAACGTACTTACAATAAAGTAGCGAGTGGACACTAAACTCACAAACAGAAGTACAGAGACAACAAGTTGGAGTTAGGTGCAAGTTCAGACACTGCAGGAAAAGGGAAGATACGAACATAGAGACAAACAAGTAATGGGCTAGGACACTGTTCAGACAGGAACTGAACGAGGAACAAGATACAGGAACGAGCCTCAGAACTCAGCCCCCAGGGTGGCAGAAACAGACTAAAAGTCACAGATACAGACAACGGGCCTGGGTATACATCCCCCAGGGTGGCGGAAACTGACAAGATATAGGACAGGACCTGGCAACTCAGTCGGATTGGGGGGAGTTTAAGTATCCAGTGACTCACAACAATAGGCTGGGGATGCATTAGGAGTGCGCACACAGTAACTATAAGAATCAGGCAGTGACCGCGCCACCGCACTAAGCAATCAGACAAGAGACATGCACACAACAGGTACTGGAGCAAAGTGTACAGCCTGGACTGATAGGTAAGATGGCGGTCTTGCATGGTGGGAGATGGTAAGCCATGCCACCACGCCGCCAGGGATGTTACACAGTGAGTCCAATGGCTGACCAATTTAAAAAAACAAACCACTAAGAATTTAAAGACACATAGTGCAGGGCCACAGTAACTACAAATTCCCATTAGAAAGGAGAGAGTCTGCTATACAGTTATAGGGTAGGCAGTGAGTCCAATGGCTGACCAATTTTAGGAAAAACCCCACTAAGAATTTAAAGACACACAGAGCAGTGCCACAGTAACGACAAATTCCCATTAGAAAGGAGAGAGTCTGCTATACAGTTATAGGTTATGCAGTGAGTCCAACGGCTGACCAATTAAAAAAAAACCCACTAAGAATTTAAAGACACATAGAGCAGGGCCACAGTAACGACAAATTCCCATTAGAAATGAGAGAGTCTGCTATACAGTTATAGGGTATGCAGTGAGTGCAACGGCTGCCCAATTTTAGGAAAAAAACACAAATAATTTAATGACACACAGAGCAGGGCGACAGTAACAACACATTCCCATTAGAAAGGAGAGTGTCTCCCATAGTGTTGGCCTATGCAGTGAATGCAAGGGCTGCCAAAAATTGCGATGCACTCCAATGCCCCTTGGAAGAGACGTGGAGGAGGGCCTCATAAAAAAATGTTCCCATTAGAAAGGAGTGGGTCTCCTATACTTGGAATGCCCATGCACTAAGTGTATGGGTTGACAAATATTTACCCCTGAGGGGTATACATGAACATACTGTATAATTAGTTTTTTTTTATGGGCATCATAAACACCCTTTAAAAAAATTATGTGGGTGTTGCATCACAGACCCCGGTAACCCTGGTGATATGGTGGTGGAGTATGAGGAGAAGGAGGAGGACAATAGAAAATAGCCAAAATCAGTAAGCGTGTACCCATGTGTGCGTGTGAAGAGGTGCATAGGAATATACCTCCCAAAAAAGACACTGGATTTGAGTTATGTTACGCTGCTATCATTTGGTGGTGTTGAGAAGTCTGGCCCAATCCAGCCCTTGTTCATTTTTATAAGAGTCAGCCTGTCAGCATTTTCAGTTGACAGGCAGATGCGTTTATCAGTTATAATTCCACCAAAACCAGCTCTGATAAAATGCTAGCGGCAGGGCAGCCCAGGACCTCCAAGGCGTAGAGAAACAGTTCATTCCACGTATCCAGCTTGGATACCCAATAATTAAAAGGCACAGAGGAATCACGGAGGATGTTGGTACTGTCGGCAAGGTACTTTCTCTCAGCATCTTCCCAAACTTTGCACTTCTTGTGAGAGTACCCCGCACTTCAGGGCCTGAGCGATGGGAGGGTCTGAGAAAACTCTCCCAGAACTTTGACAGTGTTACCCTGCTGGATTGCATTTGTGTCTCTCCTGCCTGTACTCCTTGGTTGTCCAATGAACTGTGACCTCTGCCGCCAGCGTTTTCATGTGGGAAATTTTTTAATAGCTCCCAAGAGCCTTCTGGTACTGCCCCATTTTTGTAGACCTTTCCGCCTCAGGAATAAGAGATATAAAGTTCTCCTTGTAGCGTGGGTCTAGAAGTGTCACCTACCAATAATGACTGTCATCCAAAATTTTGAGAACGCGAGGGTCACGGGAAAGGCAGCGTATCAAACTCAGCCATGCGTGCCAGACTGCTAACAGGCAAGATTTCTGTGTCCTCAACAAGAGGATGACTGACCATGCTTTCCTACTCCTCCTCCTCTTTGTCCTCTGGCCATCCACGCTGAACAGAAGGTATGACAGTTGTGCAGGTAGTACCGTCTATAGCACATGAAACTAGCTCCTGTTCTTCCTCCTCCTCTTCCTCATTGCCACCCAATCCACGTTGGGATGAGATGAGGCTGGGCTGTGCTTAATCAACCTGTATGGTTCCTTGCTCCATCTCATCATGCTACGCCTGCAATGCATCCTCTCTGATTGTGAGCAGAGAGCATTTCAGAAGACAGAGAAGCGGGATGGTGAAGCCAATTATGGCATCATCGCTGCTCACCATCTTGATGGAGTCCTCAAAGTTTTGGAGGATGGTACATATGTCAAACATCCATGTCCACTCCTGAGGTCTTATGTGTGGAGTCTGAACTGAATACTGACGGCCTTGTTGATTCTGGTACTCAACAGCTGCCCTCTTCTGCTCACAAATCCTTCCCAACATCTGCAATGTAGAGTTCTAACGCATGGGGATATCACACACCAGTCTGTGAGCCGGAAGCTACAAACACTGCTGAAACGCGGCAAGGGCGGCGGAAGCTGTAGCTGACTCTCTAAAATGGGCAAACAGGTGGCGTACTTTAACAAGCAGATCCGGCAGCTCCAGGTAGGATTTGAGAAACTGAGGAACCATGAGGTTAAGCAGATGGGCCAGGCATGGTACGTGTGTGAGCGCGCCTCGCCTCAGAGCTACCACCAGGTTCCGGCCATTGTCACACATGACCATGCCTGGCTGTAGGTTCAGCGGTGTGAAGCACAGATCTGCCTGCTCTTTCAGAGCTGTCCACAACTCTTCAGCATTGTGCGGTTTGTCACCTAAGGATATTAGCTTCAGCACAGCCTGTTGCTGCTTGGCCGAGGCAGTACTGCAGTGCTTCCAGCTCGTCACTGATGTAGTCATTTTGGAGATGGAGGCTGAAGAGGAGGAGGAAGATGAGGTGCAGGAGCTGTAGACTGTGGGGGCAAACCTGATTGACCTAGCGCCCACAATCCGTGGCGTCGGGAGGGTATGTTCCGTCCCAAGGTCCAACTGGGTCCCGGCTTTCACCATGTTAACCCAGTGTGCTGTCAGCGAAATGTACCGTCTCTGCCCACAAGCACTTGTCCATGTGTCCGTGGTTAGGTGGACTTTCCCCTAACTGCGTTGTTGAGGGCACGGCTAATGTTTTGGACACGTAATTGTGTAATGCAGGGACAGCAAACCGGGAGAAATAGTGGCAACCGGGGACCGAGTACCCAGGGACGGCCGCCGCCATCAGGTTGCGGAATGCTTCCGTCTCCACAAGCCTAAAAGGCATCATTTCGAGCGCAAGCAGTCGTGAAATGTGGGAACTTAATACTGTGGCCTGTTAAGCGTTGGCTGCGTATTTGCTCTTGTGTTCGAAGGGCGGGAGTATGGACAACGGAACGCTGCGCTGGGACAAGGACGTGGACGTGCTTCCTGAAGCTGCTACTTGAGATTGTGCAACGACAGGTGCAGGGCAGGAGGCATCTTCGCATGCAGCATGGAGAGGGGATTGGCTTGCATGCACAACAGCCGAAAAAGCAATGGTACCATCCACAGACACTGTTCCTGGACCCTGGGGTTCGGCCCACAAAGTCGGGTGCTTTGCTGTCATGAGTCTGATCATGCTGGTGGTGGTCAGGCTGGTCGTTTTGCCATCCCTGCTGATGCTGGCCTGGCAGGTGGTGCAAATGGCCTTTTTGGGGTTATTGGCAGAGTCTTTAAAAAACAACCAGACTCTGGAAAACCTAACATTTGTACTGGCAACTTCATTTGTGTTTGTGTTACAGGAAACGGTTGCCTGCCTTCTTTCTGCGGCCACCACAATGCTTCTTCCTGCCTGTTGGGGTGCTCTGCCTCCCTCCCCTGTGTGCTGCTGTCCTCGCTCTGCATGTCCTCCTGCCAGGTTGGGTCAGTTACTATATCATCCACCACCTCGTCTTCCGCTTCTGCACTCTGGTCCTCCTCCTGACTTTCTGGCAATTGTGTCTCATCATCGTCCACCTCTTGTGACACTTTCCCACCGTTGCCTTCCTTTGCCCATGGCTGCTCAAATATTTGGGCATCGCTACATGCGATTTCCTCTTGCTTCAAGTGGACCGGGCGAGAGGCCCGAATCTACAAATGGAAAAGTGAACAACTCTTCTGAGTGTCCAAGTGTGGGATCAGTTGTCTCTGGGCACTCGGCATGGTTGGAGGAAGGAGGTTCAGGGTGAGGAATATGCAGTCCAGACTCACAGCTACTGAGACTTGATCATGTGGAAGACAAGGTGGGGGTGGTGGCTAAGTGACTGGAATTATTATCTGCTATCCAACTAATAACCTTTTGACACTGCTCTGTGTTCAATAGTGGTGTTCTGCGGTCCCCTATTAATTGGGACAGGAAGGTCGAGCGAGAAGATGTGGGTGTTTTTGTGGCACAATTTCAGCTTGCCAATGACCTCAGCCTCTGCATACACCATCACTTCCAGTTCCCCGTCCCTTGCCACGAGCCTTGCCCATTTTAAATGGAGGACAATATCTTTCACGCTCACAACAAATGACTGAATTTGGTGCAAACTTATATGTGATCCATGTTACGGACAAACCACAGTTTTAAATACCTGACCTGTAAGTATTTATTTTGAACAGCAATCTGGTGTCAATTGCTTCACTGACAACCTGCAACAAATTTTTAATGAAGATCCGAAATGGCAGTATTTTCTTAAAACGTATATGTGATCCATGTGACAGAGAAAACAAAGTTTTAAATACCTGGCCTGTAGGTAACTATTTTGAACAGCTATCTGGTGTCAATTGCTTCACTGACACACTGAAAAGAAAATTTAGTGGAGGCCAGAAATGGCAGTATTTTCTGAAAACATATGTGATCCATGTGGCGGAGAAAACACAGTTTTAAATAGCTAGATTTTTAGCGCTGTAATATGGAAAGGACCTGGCTGTATTCCGCGGTGCCAAGAAGCAAATGGCACAGAAAAACGGTGTTCTCTGGATTGCTTTTTAAGCAAATAATGAGGATTAAGATCCAAAAAAAACCTATTCCTGGCCCTTGAGACCTGGGCCTTTGTTTAGAAATATCTAACAGTAGCAGAAAGCAGAACTGAAATGGAGCCTCTTGTGCTATGTGCACTGCAGTCTGCTTTTTACCCTGCCTGCCTATATACACTGCCTGCCTGATATCTCTGCAGATGGATTAGTCCTCAGTAGGACTGTTTGTGAAGATGGATATGCGTCTCTAACATAGCCAGTATGCATACACTAACTAGAAACAAGCAAATCTCTCCCACGCTCAGCAGCAGCTCTCCCTACACTGTCTGATTCCGGAGTGACTGTGACGAGCATAGCGGCGTCAGGTCTTGTATAGACTTGATGATGCTGTGAGGCCAGCCAATCACTGTAATTCCACAACCAACATGGCTACGGCATTACAGTGAGTGGCAGGCAATCCCTGCAAGTTCATTGGCTCTCTAAAGAGCGCCAAACATGCAGGGAGGAGACCCGAGCTCTCGCCGAGCAACCCCGGAAATACTCTGCGAGCGCCGAGCATGTAAAGCAGTGAGATGCTTGGGCGAGCACCGAGCAGTAGTGAACATGCTCGCTCATCACTACTCATTACATATCTTACACTCGTAAGACTGTCTTTCATTTAAAATAAGCCCTGGAGGTAGATTCTCCCATAGAGCCATGTCAGGCCCCTTAGATCAAAATGTGAATTACTCTGGAATAAAACATTGGATTGAAGATAATAAGTTATCCTTATCTTTTAGTTTATAGGATCTGAATGCCCTTACAGACAGCTAAGGATCGTTGATCCTAATGATAAGTTCCCTTAAATACACCAAAACATTTTTTATGCCAAGCAAAGTTTTGTGTTGCTTGTTTCTATTTCTTATAGCTGGAGCTAAAAGTTGAATTTTTAAAGACAAGTTGCTAGTGGTGCAGTCACTGCCATACCACCTAGTACAGTTGGCTGCCTCTTGAGAAATTCTGGCATATATATTAGATAAATTATGCTATATCACTACCATTTCTCAAAGAAAGTGGACCCTTCTCTGTGCTATTACATGCAGGAGGATATGGTCCAATCTCTCGACTAGTACTCCAAAGTGCACAATATACACCTGGAGTAATAACTACGGTGAATATTTTGAGTGGCAGCAATGCAATACTGCAATCTGGACAGGTCATGAAGCCTTAGTGACTGGGAGCTTTTTCAGTTTCCAACCAGGGTGATGATTTCTCCTACACTTCCTCCACATCCTATTCACTATATCAGTGACAGGGGACAGATTTTAATCGACACCATCCCAATTCAATTTATTCATTCAAGGTAAAGTGATGCCAAATTGTTTTCCAGTTTGAAAGCAACAGGGACAAAAGCCATACAGCAATAGAGTTTATGTTGTGCGTCAAGCACAAATCGTACGCTGGATGGCTCCCCATCAAATGCAGCTGGGAATTATCTTGAGCCATCTTACTATTGGGCAAAATACCACATCCTGAATTTCATTGTGCAACATTTCTTCAAGAAATATAACTGCTGGATGAAGGTGGTGGCTATAGCCAGGAAATTGCTCTTTTCAACTGTTCTTACATGGCAAAACTGCTCACCTTGCTTTGCAAAAACAAAAGTCTGCCAGAGCACCACCTGCACTGCAAAGTCCCAACCAACTGTAATTCAATGCTGTTAAGCAGTGACAGACTATATTACACATCAGTCTAACTAGAGCATTGGTTACTTTGAGATCTGCCATTGGCAGCCATTGATTTATGCATGTCGACTTCTTAAGCCTTTTAATTTTGCATGTCACCTTCTTAAACCTTTGAGGAGGCTACAATATCTGTCAATTGGGACATCTGTGATATCAATTATGTGATCTCACTCATATTTATCCTGGATGAAGAAGAGGAAGAGGTCTAACTTGTAAATGATTATCACAGTCCTGTAGCTATTGGTGACCCTGATGATGCATTTTACATGCAGCATAATGTGGAAAAGGTAAAGGAGGAAATTCATGAGCAGCATCAGAGTGATATGGAGGGGCATTGAGTTGGAACAGGCGGGACATGAGGCTTTAGTTCAGAGTGTAAATGATGACCACAAGACAAATCTTGGCATGACGAACAAGCATCACAGAGGTGTGTGAAAAGTGAACAAATGAGGACTTCGGTCATCCTGGTGAATCTGGCAAGCTGTATGCTAGAATACTTATAGAATGACAGGCTTACCATTTACCATTATCAAATAAATATCCTTGCTACTAGATCCTATATATAGCCCATGCACTATTCCTACAAACACAATTCTCCTTCAAACTCCACTGCACCCAAAAGCAATACAAATATTGACTGGTGACTGCTCATGCAGCCTTTATCTATCCTCCATTCCCTCAAGATAGCTGGACCATCATTGTAAATAAGCCCCTGCACTTTGTGTCACCTCCATCTCATTGTAGATTGTAAGCTCTTATGAGCAGGGTCGTTATTATTTTTGCTTTAATTATTGTATTTACGAATTGTAAAGCGCTGCGGAATATGTTGGCTCTATATAAAGATTATTATTACTATTATACAGTACTTGATATAAGAGATATGTAGTGGAATTTTTTCCAACTTCCAAAAGGGAGTCCAAATTGTGGTATTACCAAGATCAGCTTTGTTCCCTGTGCCACAAAACATTCACAGAATGGTGTTTGCATGACTGACCAGAGGAGCCCTCTCCACACCAATATGTGCCAATATTATGGCTACAGCAAGTAGCCAGGGTAGCAGCAGGGCAGCAGCAACTATAGTACATTTGATAAGATGGGTGAGAGGTTTGATCTGCCATTGCAGCAACCAAACGCAGTTTCAATCATATCTAAACTGTCATTTTTCTGGCAGATACCCTGAGCCCAAAATCTCATGGTCTTTTAGCTGAGGAAATTGGATCACTAAGAACCCTTTCAGCTTGCTATGGCATACTCCAGTGTACTGATAATGAGAGAGGTTAGAGCGGCTGGTGGCTTTGTCACACCAAAGCGGACCAGTTTATCTTCTGCAAAGATACAAAGCATTACATTTGCAAAAATGAATTAGGCATAGTTAACTATCTGCCTGCCTTTCCACTGTCATCTACACAATTCTGCTGCCACTAGTACCGTTGGCCCACATCTATCCAGGCATCTACTCCCAGTCCATCATGTAATCTATACTGTAGTGGTGATGCAACTGCTGTTGTTGGCCCTCACAGCCAGACATCTCCTTGCTTGCTCCACTAGAAACACACATCTACTGAGCTTGTCAAGTGTATATATTGTACTGCTGCTACGTGTACCTTTTTTATGATGCACAAATAAAGTGGTTCCCAAAATAGGGATTATTTTCTGGATTCTGCATTCTTTTAAGGGAAGGGGTTAAATATGGTAAAAGATTATACTCACTTGTCTAAGTAAAGTCTATCACATGTCCTGCCACTTTCAGTCCAACCCCACTTGCCTTCATTTCCATTAACATCAATGCGTCAAGCCCAGTGTGAGAGGGCTAGTCAGTGCTGGAAGATCCGAAGACCGAATTACTGGATGGGTGGTTGGTTACAGGTGCAGGACAGGTATGGGATAAGACAGATAAGTATATTTTTTTATTATTTTAAATTTCTTGTTCTCCATTTATTGTGCTTTAGGGGTTATAAAGACCTCAGAGCACAAAAATGGCAATCTGGGCACACTTTGTAGAGACCAATTTGTATTCTAACCAAAATCGAATCTACCGAACAATTCTAGGAAGTCTGCCCAATACTAATGTCAGGAGATTCTTTTATCTCTATTTACAAACATTTTAAAAATATCATTTGATTTAAACTATTCGAAAACTAATTTGCCAAAAACCGAACAACAATATTTAGACAGGCAAACAAGATAATACAGAACTTACTTATTTATTAATAGTTTTGTTTCAATTTCATTTAACTTGACATATTTTTGTTAACTAAAGAGCAGCAATCCAAAGAACTAAATAAAACAAACATATATGGCTCTTACTGTATAAATGAATACAAGTCTAATCCATTTAAAACTATCTAAAACAAAAAAGTGCTGCATTATTTACATCTGCTCACACAAACAAGAAAGTTGTTTATCTGCTGTGCATCGCATGCACTATTTTGACTATAGCTGTCAGAGTAATTTTATAGTGATACATTTTACAAGTCTCAAAAGAAATCTTTATTATCCTTTGGATAATAGATCTGCAATTTTAAATTAGACAAAATTAAAACTACATAGGAAAAGCTGTTAAGATTTAACGTCCAACACGAATTATGCAAAATGCAACATTATCTCTCTAAAGGGCAACTTTAAGCCTTTTAAATTAACTATAATTATTACATTTTTAAACTTAGTTTGGAAAAGTTTTTCTTTAACTTGCACAACATATTAAAAAATGGAAGTTTTATATTTTTTAACAATGATCTTCTGTTTGAACTAGCCATTAACTCCTTACCGACATCTGCCATACATGTACGTCATATGTCAGTAGCAGGTGTATGGAGCGAGCTCATCACCAGGTGAGCCCGACCTGATCAAGCATATATACACAAACATACAATATTTGGTATCACCAAGTCCAGAAAAGTCTGATCTATCAAAATATTAAAAAAGTTAACCCAATAGATAAACATTGTAAACAGAAAAAAAAAATCAAAATTCCAGTATTGTGATATTTTGGCAGCTGCAACACAGCAAGAATCGATTAAAATGTCATATCTATATTAGAATGGCATTAATAACAATGTTGCCTAGCCCCTCAAAAAATAAGCCCCATCACACAACATTATAGACCAAAAAATGAAAGCGTTGTGTCTCGCAAAATGGCAACAAAATCAAAAGTTTTAGTTTTGTTTTTTTTAAACAAATTTCTGTTTTTTGTCACCACTAAAATATTAATAAAATGTGGACAAGTTTGCTATGGTCATAATCGTACTAATGAGTAGAGTCATATTGCAATGTCATTCTTACTTTATAATGTGTACCAAAAACAATGTTAGAATTGTGGGGTTTTTGTTGAAAGTTCTCCACACTTAGTATTTTTCCCTGTTTTCCAGCACACTATGTGGTAAAATGAATATTGAAAAAAAAGGAGACACCAAGCAAAATAGGGTCTTATCCAAGGGAGGAGTTACTCTAGGTGAAATAAAGGGAACTGCTCACCTTTCAGGGCTGTTGTAACACATAAAAATGAATCAACGTATATCAGATGTTGCAGCACCCTGAGTCTAGCAATTGATGTATTTCTCCTGATGAAGAAGTTGGCCCAAGTTCTAAACGTGCAGAGAGTAAATGGATTAGTTAATCTCACCACAATCCCTTGATTCAAGCATCAAACATCGGCAGCCCGGACTACCACTACATCCTACCATTTGGTAAAATGAATAGCGCCATTCAAATGTACAATTCAAAAAACAAGCCCTCATGTGTCTAGAAATATAAAGTATAGAAATATAAAAAAAAGTTATGGCTCTTGGAAGAAGGAGGAAAAATAATGTAAAAACAGAAATTGGCCATGTGGGTAAGGGGTTAAGGGACAATATAGCATATTCATCAATGAAGAAAATATCAAATCTTTTTCAATTCAAATTATCCAGGTCCAAAGAATTTTTACTAAAAATTTGATTTGCAGAGAATCTCAATTTTTCAAAATCTCCAAGATACACACCTGTCCCGGGTATCTCGGGCTCTGCTTCCTCCACCTAGGTCCACTGACCTCTGTTGTGCTCCACATTGGGTTTTGTAGGTTGCCCAGCATGGCTCAGTGACTTCATCTCCATAATTCCCTAATCCTACTTAAGGTCCACAAGGACACACACCTGTGTTATAGGGTTGAGACTCAAGACTTTTGTTTAGTGTACCCCACCAACTGTGCACACGGTGCTTTAACTTGCTTCAATCCCTGCTGGGCTCCACTTCACCATCCTGTTGCTCCCAATTTTTCTCTGTGTGTGCCAAGTCCTCACTTTCTAGGTGCCTTTCTGCTTGTTATGAAAAAGTCCAAGGTTCATGTGCCCACCCAGACCGAAGGTTGAGAGAATCCACCTCACCTGGTGAACCTAACTGAATTCTATGTGCAGGGATCCCAAAAGGTGCAGCAGCCACAACACTGTTACCATGGGATATAGAGGATCTATCTGGATTGGTGGTGAAACTTGCCAATGTGTCGTTGTTCAGGCTGCGCAAAACCTCTCAGCCAGAATGGATACTCTACATTGATAATTGTAGTTTTACGCTAGCTCCTCAACACCTACAACATCTTAATACTCACCTGCAACACTCAGCATATGAAAAGTCTCCATTTTTGCCTACTCCTGCACATTTTAATGACAATCCTAAAGCAAACTGGGGTTTTGTGAACCAATGTATCATACACTTAGTTGAGTCTTCAGTAGTGTTGAGCCACCCCCGTAGTGTTCGGGTTCGGTTCGGTTCGTCGAACACCGGGATGTTCGAGGAACTGTTCGTCGAACTGTTCGTCGAACACCTTAGAACACCGTCGAACACCGTTAAAACCAATGGCAGGCAAACAAAAACACATAGAAACACATAGAAAACACCTGCAAAGGTGTCCAAAAGCTGACAAACTGCTCAGAAGACACTCTCTTTAAAAAAGCCGGCCGGCAAATTCAGCAGCGGCATACACCGGTACCCGACAATTTAGACAAGAAGGAATAGAGCATCACACATAGATTAGATAGATAGAAACATGTCAGTCACACATATAAGAAGCACAGTGACAGTGTTGGTTACTGCACTTGTCATTTAGTGTAAAGGATTTATTAAAAAAAATATTAGTGTTTTCATGCACCGTCTCTTTAAAAAAGCCGGCCGGCAATTCAGCAGCGGTACCCGACAATTTAGAACAGAAAGATAGAGCATCACACATAGATTAGATAGATAGAAACATGTCAGTCACATATATATGAAGTACAGTGATAGTGTTGGTTACTGTACTTGTCATTTAGTATTAAAATAAAGGATTTATTATTAAAAAAATTGGCGTGGGGTTCCCCTTAATTTTAGGCTCTAGCGGAGGTTAAGCAGACGGCTGGGGCAGATGTTTGAAGCCTGGGAAGGGGGTAATACCCACGGAGCTTCCCAGGCTACTAATATCAGCCCCCAGCTGAATACATAGCCTTTACTAGCTATTAAAATGGGGGACCCCCCAAAAAAAATGACGTGGGGTCCCCCCTAATTTAATAGCTAGCAAAGGCTAGGCAGACAGCTGGGGGCTGATATTAATAGCCCAGGAAGGGAGCCATGAATATTGGCTCCCTCCCAGGCTAGAAACACCAGCCGTCAGCCGCCCCAGAAATGGCGCATTCATAGGATGCGCCAATTCTGGCACTTAGCCTCGCTCTTCCACGCTGCCCTGGTGCGGTGGCAGGGGGTAATAGGGTTGGGGTTGATGTCAGCTTATAATGCCAGCTGACATCAAGCCCAGGTTAGTAATGGAGAGGCGTCTATAACACACCCCCATTACTAACCCCATAGTCAAAGTTAAAAAAAACACAAACACCCAGAATAAAGTCCTTTAATTGAAATAAAGACACAGTCCTTTATTGTTCTAAATTAAACCATACTTACCGTCACGCCCATTCCAGCTGAAGCCAACGATCTCCTGCAATAAAAGAAAAATAATAAAGCAACCTCATCCTTACCTTTCCATGGTTCCCACGACAGCTTCAGCTCTGCTACATCGAGATGACAGGCTGGACCGCAGCAGAACGCTGCCATCCAGCCTGTCATCCCGCAGACACTGAGAAGCGCAGGCTTGCTTGCGCTGCTCAGCGTCTCTCTGTGACGACATCCAGATGAGCCGAGTTCATGTCCAATGAACTCGGCTCACCTCATTCACGTCACTGACAGCGTGGGAAAATTCTCACGCTGAAGCGCTGATTGCAGGAGAATTTTCCCACGCTGTCAGTGACGTGCAGGAGGTGAGCTGAGTTCATTGGACATGAGCTCACCTCATGCACATCACTGACAGCGTGGGAGAATTCTCCTGCACTCAGCACTTCAGCGTGAGAATTTTCCCACGCTGTCAGTGACGTGCATGAGGTGAGCCGAGTTCATTGGACATGACCTCGGCTCATCTGGATGCCGTCACAGCGAGACAGTGAGGAGCGCAAGCATGCCTGCGCTTCTCAGTGTCTGCGGGATGACAGACTGGATGGCAGCGTTCTGCTGCGGTCCAGCCAGTCATCTCGATGTAGCAGAGCTGAAGCTGTCGTGGGAACCATGGAAAGGTAAGGATGAGGTTGGTTTATTATTTTTCTTTTATTGCAGGAGATCGTTGGCTTCAGCTGGAATGGGTGTGATGGTAAGTATGGTTTAATTTAGAACAATAAAGAATTGTGTCTTTATTTCAATTAAAGGACTTTATTCTGGGTGTTGTGTTTTTTTTAAATACTTTACTAGAAATTCAAGGCGGTCATGTCTAATACTGGCGTGACCCCATGAATTTTGGGCTTGGGGCCAGCTGATAATACCAAGCTGGCCCTAACCCCTTTATTACCCAGTGAGCCACCGCACCAGGGCCCTGGATGAGTTGGGTACAGCGCCAGAAGATGGCGCTTCTATGAACGCGCCATTTTCCGGGGTGGCTGCGGACTGCAATTTGTAGCGGGGGGGGCCCAGAAAGCTTGGGCCTCCCTGCGCTGCAGATTCCAGCCCCCAGCTGCCTAGTTGTACCTGGCTGGACACAAAAATAGGGCGAAGCCCCACGTACTTTTTTTTAAATTATTTCATGAAATTCATGAAATAATTAAGAAAAAAAGGCCTTCCCTATATTGTTGTGTCCGGCCAGGTACAAATAGGCAGCTGGTGGTTGGGGGCAGTCCGTTCCTGCCTGCTGTACCTGGCTGGACACAAATATTGTGCGAAGCCCCACTTCAATTTTTTTTAATTATTTCATGAAATTCATGAAATAATTAAGAAAAAAAGGGCTTCCCTATATTGTTGTGTCCGGCCAGGTACAAATAGGCAGCTGGTGGATGGGGGCAGCCCGTTCCTGCCTGCTGTACCTGGCTGGACACAAATATAGTGCGAAGCCCCACTTAAATTTTTTTAAATTATTTCAGGAAATTCATGAAATAATTTTAAAAAAATTGATGTGGGGCTTCGCACTATATTTGTGTCCAGCCAGGTACAGCAGGCAGGAACGGGCTGCCCCCAACCACCAGCTGCCTATTTGTACCTGGCCGGACACAACAATATAGGGAAGCCCTTTTTTCTTAATTATTTCATGAAATAATTTAAAGAAAATTGACGTGGGGCTTCGCCCTGTTTTTGTGTCCAGCCAGGTACAACTAGGCAGCTGGGGGCTGGAATCCGCAGCGCAGGGAGGCCCAAGCTTTCTGGGCCACCCCCGCTGCAAATTGCAGTCCGCAGCCACCCCGGAAAATGGCGCGTTCATAGAAGCGCCATCTTCTGGCGCTGTACCCAACTCATCCAGGGCCCTGATGCGGTGGCTCACTGGGTAATAAAGGGGTTAGGGCCAGCTTGGCATTATCAGCTGGCCCTAAGCCCGAAATTCATGGGGTCACGCCAATATTAGACATGACCACCATGAATTTCTAGTAAAGAATTTAAAAAAAACACAACACCCAGAAAAAAGTCCTTTAATTGAAATAAACACACAATTCTTTATTGTTCTAAATTAAACCATACTTACCATCACGCCCATTCCAGCTGAAGCCAACGATCTCCTGAAATAAAAGAAAAATAATAAAGCAACATCATCCTTACCTTTCCATGGTTCCCATGACAGCTTCAGCTCTGCGACATCGAGATGACAGGCTGGACCGCAGCAGAACGCTGCCATCCAGTCTGTCATCCCGCAGACACTGAGAAGCGCAGGCTTGCTTGCGCTCCACAGTGTCTCTCTGTGAGGGCATCCAGATGAGCCGAGTTAATGTCCAATGAACTCGGCTCACCTCATGCACGTCACTGACAGCGTGGGAAAATTCTCCTGCACTCAGCGCTTCAGCGTGGGAGAATTCTCACACTGAAGCGCTGAGTGCAGGAGAATTCTCCCACGCTGTCAGTGACGTGCAGGAGGTGAGCTGAGTTCATTGGACATGAGCTCACCTTATGCACGTCACTGACAGCGTGGGAAAATTCTCCTGCACTCAGCGCTTCAGCTTGAGAATTTTCCCACGCTGTCAGTGACGTGCATGAGGTGAGCCGAGTTCATTGGACATGAACTCGGCTCATCTGGATGTCGTCACAGAGAGACGCTGAGCAGCGCAAGCAAGCCTGCGCTTCTCAGTGTCTGCGGGATGAGAGGCTGGATGGCAGCGTTCTGCTGCGGTCCAGCCTGTCATCTCGATGTAGCAGAGCTGAAGCTGTCGTGGGAACCATGGAAAGGTAAGGATGAGGTTGCTTTATTATTTTTCTTTTATTGCAGGAGATCGTTGGCTTCAGCTGGAATGGGCGTGACGGTAAGTATGGTTTAATTTAGAACAATAAAGGACTGTGTCTTTATTTCAATTAAAGGACTTTATTCTGGGTGTTTGTGTTTTTTTTAACTTTGACTATGGGGTTAGTAATGGGGGTGTCTTATAGACGCCTCTCCATTACTAACCTGGGCTTGATGTCAGCTGGCATTATAAGCTGACATCAACCCCAACCCTATTACCCCCTGCCACCGCAGCAGGGCAGCGTGGAAGAGCGAGGCTAAGTGCCAGAATTGGCGCATCCTATGAATGCGCCATTTCTGGGGCGGCTGACGGCTGGTGTTTCTAGCCTGGGAGGGGGCCAATATTCATGGCTCCCTTCCTGGGCTATTAATATCAGCCCCCAGCTGTCTGCCTAGCCTTTGCTAGCTATTAAATTAGGGGGGACCCCACGTCATTTTTTTTGGGGGGTCCCCCATTTTAATAGCTAGTAAAGGCTATGTATTCAGCTGGGGGCTGATATTAGTAGCCTGGGAAGCTCCGTGGGTATTACCCCCTTCCCAGGCTTCAAACATCTGCCCCAGCCGTCTGCTTAACCTCCGCTAGAGCCTAAAATTAAGGGGAACCCCACGCCAATTTTTTTAATAATAAATCCTTTATTTTAATACTAAATGACAAGTACAGTAACCAACACTATCACTGTACTTCATATATATGTGACTGACATGTTTCTATCTATCTAATCTATGTGTGAAGCTCTATTCTGTCTGTTATAAATTGTCGGGTACCGCTGCTGAATTGCCGGCCGGCTTTTTTAAAGAGACGGTGCATGAAAACACTATTATTTTTTTTGATAAATCCTTTACGCTAAATGACAAGTACAGTAAGCAGCACTTTCACTGTACTTCGTATATATGTGGCTGACATGTTTATATCTATCTAATCTATGTGTGAAGCTCTATTCTTTCGGTTCTAAATTGTCGGGTACAGGTGTATGCCGCTGCTGAATTGCCGGCTTTTCATGTTTCACTGTTGGCACTGTTCCCATCGATTTGGGCAATCACTGTAATGCCACAACCACCATGGCTGTGGCATTACAGTGAGTGGCAGACAATCCATGCAGGACACGCTTTTGGTGTACGAACAGTTATCGAACATAACCTCGAACAGCCGAATTTTTTGCAAATCGTTCGGGTTCGTCGAACAACTCGAACACCGCCCAAAACAGCTCGAATTTGAGATTGGCGAACAGTTCTAGTCGAACACCGCTCATCTCTAGTCTTCAGCAGAGTTTTTCTGACCGGTCTAAAATGACATTTTTGATGCCTTCTGTTTCTTTACCATCCTTCCTTGCTGCATGTTGTGAATTGTTTGAGGAAACAAGTCACTTTCACTCAGCTACTGATTACATACTTTGGCTAAGTCAAGGGATTAAGTCAGTGAGACACTATGCCATCCAGATCCGTACCTTATCTGCGGAATTGACCAGGAACAATGATGCTCTCCTGGCTGTGTTCTTCGCTGCACTGCCCAGTCATGTCAAAGATGAACTTGCGAATAGAGATTTGCCTTCTTCACTTGACATTTTACATTTTCATTGCTTCTCATGTGAACTTTCGTTTTAAAGAATGATCTAGGAAAAACTCTGGATTCTCGTGTCTCACTTTCAGGAGCATCTTTTAAATCCCGTCAAAGACCGGCAGCACCGTAACCTATGCAAATCTGTTGAAAGAGATAGTCCCCAGCTGAAAAATCCCTTAGACTTTCTCAAGGACTCTGTTTTTATCATAGGATTACTCTCGTGGTAACTGTTCGAAGCTGAAGGCAAAACAGGGAAACTTCAGACCCTATACGAGGATGGAGGTATCGCTTTAGGAGTAACTCTGTACTCCACTAAAGTTAAATTACTCATTCCTATGTCTATTTCCTTTGGTACAGTAGAAAGATTCATCGATTGTGGAGCAGCAGAAAATTGTTTGGACTTCTCCTAGGCCAAAAGGCTGAAAATTTATTTTGTTTCCTTGCAGACGCTTCAAAATTAATCTCTGCAAATGACTCTGCAATTCCCAGTGGTTGCATGTGATTCAAGACAAAGAAAGTAGCTCTTCAGATTGGTGCACTATATGTTGATATTTATTTTTTATTTTGTTACTTTCTGATGCTGCAGAGGCTCTCACTTGTAATTGAACCTGGACGTATTGTTGCTGCCATCTTTTCTTCCTCCAATTCACCATGAAAGGGACGTTCTCTTCTTTCAAAGGCAATCCACTGGAAGGTCTTAGCTTGGGCTCATTCAGCCTTCCTTTCCTGTCACCCAAGAGAGTTAAACATACCGATAAACTCTCACATTTCTACTGGTGGCTTAACTGGACAAGACATCAAGAAGTTCTTAGTATCCTGCCCTCAATGTGCACAGTTCAAATCCTCTTGTCAAGAGCCTCTCAGTTCTCTTCAACCTCTTCCTATTCCACAAGAGTCTTGGGACGTGACCTCTATGGACTTTGATACTGAGCTTCTTGAAGCGCAGGAGTTCACTACTGTCTAGGTCATAGAGGACCAATTTTGTAAAATATCTTGCTTTGTGCCCTTACCAGGTCTTTTATCTGATCCACAGTTGGTAAAAGTGTTTTTTAAATACATTTTCCAGTTTCATGGGCTTCCAGCTCATAGTCTCTGACCATGGTGTGCAATTTGTTTCCAGGTTCTGCTGGTAGTTCTGCAAGAACTTAAAAATTTCCCTGGACTTCTCCTCAGCTTATTACCCCCAGAGTAATGGGCAGACTGAAATAATTAATTTGTCTATGAGCTTTACTTACAAAAATTCTGCAACTCCCAACAAGTTAATTGTCTTCCGTGCGCCACATTTTATTTTTATTTTAATGCAAGTTCCATAAACTTTGCCTTCAGCTTTTGATATCAAGATTACATCACAAGACCTGAGATTCAATTTAGTGTATACTCCACACAACTATGCTGGTCTTTGTCAGTATTGTGATAAAAGCATATGACTTGGATTTTTACCCTTGCGGCTACTATTATTTTGGTGGTGGCTAAATTGATATGTAACTGCTAGTGCATCCGCTATTTGGAAACAAGATAATTCAGCAACAACATGATACAAGACAAATGCATGACACTATAGAATCAAAGGTCACAGCCAGAAGTGAAAACCTGTATTTTAACCATTTATAAACTAACATACAAATAGGATATCACTGTGCAGAAAGTTAACTTAATACAACAACATTTATTGAATTTGTATTGCTAGGTGGCAAATAACACTATTCTTTTTCGCAATCAATATCTTTCTCCAATGTGATATCTTTGTCAGTTAATACATGGCTACATCTGTATAGGTTACAGACGGACTTTAAGGTAGGCAAAACAGGAGAGTGGTCAGTTGAAGATTGAGGTCAGGATTTCTGAGTAGAATTAACCATTGTTGGAGAAACAAGTAGAGGCGATGTTTAATGGAAATAAAATAATGTCTTGGATATGCTTTCTAGCTCAAATAGTGAGTTGAGAGTTTCTTAGAAACACCACATAATAAACCCCTTCCTGACATATGACGTATAGTGATGAGCGAACGTGCTCGCCACTGCTTGGTACTCGCCGAGCATCACTGTGCTCGATGAGCTCGGCGCTCGGTGAGTATTTCCGGGGTTGCTCGGGCTTGAACTCGGGTCCCCTTCCTTCATGTTTGGCGCTCTATAGAGAGCCAATGAACATGCAGGGATTGCCTGCCATGCACTGTAATGCCGTAGCCATGTTGGTTGTGGGCATTACAGTGATCGGCTGGCCGCACAGCATCATCAGAGGTAAATAAGACCGGGCGCCGCCATGCTCGTCACAATCTACTCCAGAATCAGGCAGAGTAGGTAGAGCAGTTGTTGGGAAGGATTTGTGAGCATAAGACAGCAGTTGTTGACTACCAGTATCAACAAGCCCGTCGGTATTCTGGTGAGACTCCACACAAAGGACCTCAGGAGTAGACATAGATGTCAGACATATGTACCATCCTCCAAAACTTTGAGAACTCCACCAAGATGGTGAAAGGCGATGACAACATAATTACCGTCACAATCCCGCTTCTCTGTCTTATGAAACGCTCTCTGCTCACAATTAAAGAGGATGTATTGCAGGCAGAGCACAATGAGATGGAGCAAGGAACCACACAGGGTGATTCCACACTGCCCAGCCTCATCTCATCCCAACGTGGATTGGGTGACAATGAGGAAGAGGAGGAGGAGGAAGAACAGGAGGTAGTTTCCTGTGCTATAGACGATACTACCGGCACAACTGCCATACCGTCTGTTCAGCGTGGATGGCCTGAGGACAGGGAGGAGGAGGAAGAGGAGGAGGAAGAGGAGGAGGATGAGGAGGAGAGCATGGTCAGTCGTCCTCTTGGTGAGGATACGGAAGTCTTGCCTCTTTGCACTCTGGCACACTTGGCTGAGTTTATGTTACGCTGCCTTTCCAGTGACCCTCGTGTTCTGCAAATTTTGGGTGACTGTCATGAATGGTTGGTGACACTTCTAGACCCACGCTACAAGGAGTACTTTCTGTCTCTTATTCCCTTGCAGTACAGGCCTAATAAAATGGTGCAGTACTGGAAGGCCCTTGTTGCAAAATTATTTAAAAAATTACCATCTGAAAATGCTGGCGGCAGAGGGCACACTTCGTTGCACAACCAAGGAGTACAGGCAAGACACAAATGCGATCGAGCAGAGGCAGAGGAACACTGTCAAAGTTCTGGAACAGTTTTCTCAGACCCTCCCATCGCACAGCCCTGATGCGTGGGGTACTCTCTCAAGGAGAGAAAGTTGCGGAAGATGCTGAGGGAGTACCTTGCCAACCATACCAACATCCTCAGTGATTCCCCTGTGCCTTTTAATTATTTGGTATCCAAGCTGGACATGTGGCATGAACTGGCTCTCTATGCCTTGGAGGTCTTGGCCTGCCCTGCCGCTAGCATTTTGTCACAGCGGGTTTTTAGTACCGCCGGTGGAATTATAACCGATAGGCGCATCTGTCTGTCAACTGAAAATGGTGACAGGCTGACTTATAAAACTGAACAAGGCCTGGATTTGGCCAGACTTCTCAACACCACCGAATAATAGCAGCGCCACAAACTCAAATACAGTGTCTTTTTTTTGGGAGGTCTAACTCTATTCCCATGCACCTCTGTCTTCACACCCAGACATGGGTATACGCTTCCTGATTTTGTCTATTAGCTCTTGTCCTCCTCCTTCTCTGCATCCTCATCCTCCACCACCATATCACCACCACATGTACCATATCAACATATCTACGTCTCTTGCAAGGGGCATTGGAATTCCTCCAAATTTTTGGCAGCCGTTGCTTCACTGCATAGGCAAACAGTATGGGAGACACACTTCCTAATAATGGGAGAATTATTTTGCAGGAGGCCCTCCAACCTCTACTTCTCTTGCAAGGGGCATTGGAGTTCCTCCAAATTTTTGGCAGCCGTTGCAGTCACTGCATACGCAATAACCGTATAGGAGACCCATAATGGGAACAACAAACCATAGCCGACTGCTGGCCCTTTAAGAATAGTAAGAGCTGCCTGATGGCCCTATAAAAATAGTCTTTGTGACTTTCAGAGTCCCTCCATCACAAATGAAACAGGATGTTTCTGATGATGTGTCACATACCACATGGCCAGATAAGGTTGTAAAATGTTAAAATGACATTTCTCAATGAATGCATTTGTCTTGGTTGAAAGCAATGCAAAAGTGCAAAAACGCATCAAAAGTGCTACATGTGAACATAGCCCAAGGTGTGGAGGAGCATTTTTGTTTTTGGTTATTTATTTTGCCTTATATACAAATATTTACCCTGGAAAGGATGTTCCTTAACATATTGCCCAGGAAAATCCATTTTGATTTTGTTTTTGTATGTTTTATTGGGAGTCCATAAAAATTGGCGTAATAACTCTGACAACGTTGTTGACAGCAGTGACCTGGGAGTCAGAAATGCTTCCAGGGGTCTTCCCATGCTGTTCCCATGTCATTTGAGCACTGGTCCCATCGATTTGGGCAATTTTTAGGCCCTCTGCAGAACGCCGGGGGAGCCACCTGAAAAATGCTTGAGGTTTCCCATAGACATACATTGGGCTCGTTACTTGGTCCGAGCACTCAAGCATTCCAATTCGCTTCACTCAAACAATGAGTACCTGAGCATTTTAGTGCTCGCTCATCACTAATGACGTACAATTACGTTATATATCGGGTCCGTGACTGATGCGGTCTTGCAAGTCAAGAACAACAATAACATGAAGAAGTGGGCACCACCAAATAACATCAAGGTCAACCTAATGTATATTTTGAAAATATAGAAATAATAAAGAAAAAGGAGAAAAAGAATATGCCATATTCAGGGACTTCAAAAGAAATAACACAAATTTTATTGATACGAAAGAGATATATATACAAGCAAAAAGACAGAGTAAAAGCGTAAAAAAAGCCCAAAGGCCTAGAAAAACAGACTCAAAAAAGTTGTGGCAACCCTAATCCACAACTAGCACAAGCATGTACACACCTAGGTATTAAACCAATGTGCACACTATAATAAAGAATATATGCATCACAATAGATAACTGTATACTGGAAAAAAAAAGGGAATTTAACCCAATAGGGGCACATGAGTAAATACAAGAAACATATCCAGCATAAGATGGAAGAAATATCAGAAAGATAAAATACCAAGATAGTTATGAAAGCTCCAAATAGTCCTAGATCAAAGACATAGGCAAATGTAATAGCCCAAAGAAGGTGGGCAAAGAGACAACATACAACCTTTGCCTAAGCATAGAGTTGGAGAAAAGAGTAAAGCCCCACACGTATCACCGCACAATGTGCAGCTTCCTCAGGGGAAAGTATACAAATTAAGGCAATCTGCTTATATTTATATACAGTTAATTAGGTAAAATAATGACTACCAGGTGACGGTGAGGAAGTGGTCAGCGTCGGAAGTTTCTGGGTATCCAGCGTATGCACAATAGGTCAAGCGGCTCGTAGAAAATAACAGCAGTTACATGGTAGACATGGTGCAATCAGCATAGTAGTGGTGATGAGATAAAACAGCGACGAATACAAAGTGTCTGGCAGAAGTAAAGTACTGCCTCACCACGAATGCGTGGGTAACTGCAATGTTAGAGAACGGAGTCACTTAATGCACACGCGCCTGCACAGAACCACGTCATCAAGTCATATGAATAGATTTAGCATGTCATATATATGCCCGCATGCGTGGCAAACACACATCTCATCAGAGCGCTATGAACTAGGTATCATTAAGGTTTGGTATGTCATATACATATGCGCATGTGTGGAAAAAACACATCGCACCAAAGCGCTAAATCCTGGGTATCATTCAGGAGTGAAATATGAAACTCTAGTCTCATGATGAGATTGGTTGAGAAATCAATCACGTGGCAAGTAATGTTATGGAGCAAGTTAATGTGTATATCGTTAAGTAGATGTATATCTTGGGTTAATAAGAAAAGCAAATACTTTCATTTAGAAACAAAACATATAAAAGCAATTGCTGATAAATAGATGCATAAGAAAGTGCATACTAGTGTAGGGTTATAATAACACTGCCAATAAAAGCAGTGATAAAAAAAAAATAATCTACAATACAGTGAATATATATATAAGCAATAAATATAAAGGGCTAAACCCTTATTCCCAGAACACAGTGTAAGATAAGCAAATAGTGATTACTTAAAAATGTTGTGGTTATAACCCAGCAATTTAAACATGCAATTAAAAAAGATCATTGTGAGGTATCCACATCAATATGGTCCAAAAAAAAAACATCTGTGCATGTGAAAAAAAACAAAATACTTTTTTTTAATATATATGAAAAACAAGACGACAAACAAAGCTTAATTTTGTTTATAACTGCCAATAAACAAAAGCTCCTCATTGATCCCTAATGGCACCAATTTCCGCAATTTGTAGATCCATCTCGATTCTCTATGAATTAATTCATTAGTGAACTTACCCCCTTAATAGTACCCTTAGGCCTGCAAGCCAAGCCTGCATCTTTCCTGGTATATGATGGCTGTAGCACTGCTGTGCATAGTATAAGCAATAGGTTGATTTCAGGTTTAAGTACTAAGAATTACAGTAAAAAGTGAATAACATTTTTTTAAAAATCTATATAAAAAAATATATAAAAGTGCAAATCAGCCCTCCCTTTTGCCCCATTAAAAATACAACAATTAAAAAAAAAATAAAATACACATATTCGGTATTGCTGCATTGCTGCAAAAGCCATATTTAGCAAAATATAAAATAAATGAATCCGATTGGTAAACTGCATAACGAGAATTTTTTTTAACCAAAATGGAATCAGTAAAATCGTCTGCTCATGGAACAAAAAACAAGCTGTCACAAATCTCCATATCCCAAAATTTTTAAAAATATTGCAGGTCTCAGAAAATAGCGACAAAAGCAACTTTTTTCTTTACAAATTTCTGAATTTTTTTTTCCATTTGAATAAAAAAAACCTACTGTATATATTTTATATGTTGAGTAATCGTACTAACTTGGAAGAATCATATTGCCACGTCAGTTTTACTATATAGTCAACATGGTAAATAAACCCAGAAAAACAATTGTGGAATCGCACTTTTTTTTGCAACGAACTAGAATTTTTTTTCCACTTTCCAGTGCATCACATGAAAATATGAATGGTGTCATTCAAAAATATAATTGTCCTGCAAAAAACAAGCCCTCATATGGCTGTGTGGATGGAAAAATAAAAAAGTTATGGCTATTGGGGAGGAAAAAACGAAAATTAAAATACTGAAATTAGCTGTGTTGTGAAGGGATTAATGTAAGGATGCAGAAGGACTGTGTCTTATGAGATAGAATAAGCAAGAGCACGAGTCTTTTAGCAATTCTTAAAGCACCACTCTAGTGGTGCTTTAAATGTAAGTCCCCTGTCCCGTCTGATACTCACCTCTCGGCATTTTCTTTGGTTTTCACCGCAGCTCCCTTAAGTCTCTGACAAAAATTGACCTGCCTGAAGTTCCAGTGTTTCATTGAGCTGCATGGAGGTCACTTTTCAATACAAGTCTATGAAAGCCACGTTCTGGCTCTCAGATTTTTTTTGAGAGCTTGTGACTTCTGGCCTTTCAGAAGCTACTGTCACAAGATGGCACCATGAAACTGGAGCTGCTCTGAAAAATGGTGAGGATGCCGTAGAGTATGTGACCGGGGAAAGGGGGCTTACATTTAAAGCACCACTCCAGCACTGAAAAAAAACCTGCTAGAGTGGTGCTTTGAATTAAAATAACCTTTAAATGGGACTCTGTCACTAGATTTTTGCCGGTCCCCTCCTTCTTTCCTCAGGATTATTCATTAACCAAACTGGCATGAATGCTCAAATTATTTATTTTAAACCAATGATACATAGCAAGGGAGGGAAATATCCATGCTGTTGTATAGAGTTCCTAGAAACCAATTTACTGGTAAAACTAATTCTTATTTTTTTAATCTCCCTCCATAACAGCATCAGAGGAGAAATGAAGACATTAAGTTTATGTAGAAAAGAATCTGGCACTCCAAAATTAAAGAAAATCTTGAATTTTATTTAGTACAATCCAGAAAATCCAATGCTGTGCATATAAATGTAACATTGTGCGTATAAATGTGATGTTTCAGTCAATCAGACCTTTCTCAAACATGCACAAAGTGGCCGGAGTGAGAGGAGTTGCAATAGGCACAAAGCACAATGGTAATGTACTAATTCATTGCAAGAATGGCAGATAATTGTCTGGAGAACTTTCCTTACAAAGACAAGATTTTTAGCAAAAATTAAGTTTAGTCTATAATGCTTAATAAAAGGTATAGACTGACGACTATATGGCAAGCCCTGCAAATCTTCTCTCACCTGCCCTTTCAGCACAAGTATGGACACGGCACTGGTGGATTGAGCTTTAAGTTTTTCTGGAGACGTTAAATTGTGAGTTTTATGGGATTCTCAGCCAGCTTTTTAATCCAATTCATAATAGAATTCTTGAAAGCCTTTATGCCATTGTGAAGTTTCCCAAGTTGAATAAAGAGATTTTGATCCTTCTTTTGGGAATTAGATCATTCTAGGTAATTAAGGATGAACTTTTTTTTTAACTTCCCAATAATGAACCTCTTCTTGTTTATCTTATTTTTGCCAGAAACCATCAAATAATAAAGTAAATTCTTGAGATATGTGGAACTTAGAAATCACTTTTGGATGGAAAGAAGGTTCCAAATGGAGACCCATCCAATAATATGAAATGCGGTTCTGTATTCTTCTTGCGGTTTTGCTAGCTACAAAATCGGATACATGATTTATTCCTTCCCAGAACTGTACAAAGAGCCAAGGGACATCTTAAGTGGTAAAGGAAAAAAATTGTAGAAAATATTGGAATGTGTTCTTTACAGTTTGAGCTTTGCTTTGCTGTGTTAGGGTGCTGGGTTCAAATCCCTCCAAGGACAACATCTGCAAGGATGTTTTGTGTTTTTTTTTTTGCATTGGTTTTCTCCGGATACTCTGGTTTCCTCTCGCACTCCAAAGACTTAGATTACTTAGGGAACTTAGATTGTGAGCTTCAATGGGGACAGTGATAATGTCTGTAAAGACTTCCGGAATATGATGGTGCTATAAAAGCAAAGCATACCCATGCAAGGGTTTGTTTTGACAGAATCCTTTGACAATATTCAAAAAAGACTAGATTCTTTTATCTAATGACAAATGACATTTTGTGAGTTTTAAATATTTTGGCATTGAATGATATACAAAATTGATTGTTGATGAACCTGTGTATTTTTTCAACCTAAGCAGCTATGTCACTCTTTACCTTTTTAGTATATTACACTATATACTGGAACCTCAGAGATGACTACATATGAATGGCTTGTCCCAAACTGACTCAACTGCTATGTTATGGAAAAGGCTATTGTTTTCTTAATGCATAATTTTTACTCATTAAATTTTAATCTATGTTTGGATTTTGGTTGCTGATCTTTAATTATGCAGGATATATAACCTCCCTCAACCTTATTTTCCTACATCTATCTAAACCTCAATTAATTTAATTGTGGTGTACCCATTTTCATTTCTTTGCATTATTCTTTCTTTTTTTTTTTAGAAAAATAAACATTTCTGAAAAGGAATACAATTATTCTTATACCCAAATGTACCTCCCCCACTTAGAATAAATTCTCAGAATGAAAATGCCGAGAAACATACAGAATGTGTGCCATTCACGCCAAGTAACATAGACTGTCATGAATTGGCTGCCATTTGGCTGAAGTGATTAGCTTTGGTCATAATCGGCTACATTCATTCCTTCCTGGATTCATGATCCAAGGCGTCCGTTAACTGAAATACGTACTTAGGAATGAAGTAGTGTGCACTTCAATAATTAGAAACAAAATACATAATATGGATAATTCATTTAAGCTGTTGATTTTCTGTCTTTTTGCCACAACTTGTATAGGGAAAAATGGGTTTTGTAACTGTATTCTTTTGCTTTTCTATTACTTAAAGTAAATTAACTGTAACACTTCCCTGAAGCCATTGTGAAGGGTCACATTTCTGAAAACAATTACCAAATTAATCACAGCATTTTTTCAAAACCACATTTAACACTAAACAAAGTATTCCCGTAATGGCCACTTTATTCTAACAAATGTATCATGATTTTCTGGCATGTAGGTTCTTCTCTAATCTAGAAGTGAAGCTCTCCTCCTAGAGTATGTAGTACTCCTGTTTTGAAAATACAACCAGACCAGTTCATCAATTGAAAAGCTGCTATCCCATGTGTGCTATTTTACAATTTGAGGAGGTTGATTGACAGATCTGGTCCCACACTCCATCTGTAGCCATTTTGAGAACAGGACTATGATTCAGATTGCGAGGAAGGCTGCATGAATATGTTCAGAAGAGTCTATAATATTTTAATACAGTGTTTGCAAATGCAACAAAATCATATCACCAACATACTTCTTAAAATAAAAATAAAGTGACTAAACCCTTTAAACATAATCTGCATCAAGACACCAGCTACAGTATATAGTAAATTCTGTAAAGTAGGCAAATATTTGGAAATGCTGTGAAAAGTTCAATCACAAAAAAATGGAATTTCAAAGGCTTTTTACACTTGGCACAAAACAAATATAAACCTATATTTGGTAATGTTTTCTAAAATATAGCTCCAAGGATACAAAACTACAGGAGGCAATCACGAAGTCAGAGTATGAATAAATGTCATTTCCACTGTCACATTTTCAAGGTAACCTGGCACAGAATGATTCACTGGTATACAGTGATTTTGGTGCCAACGATGTCTGAACGTTTTATATTAAGTTTATGATGCTGATTAAGAGCATGACTTTGGTTTTGCCAGATTGGCTCTAGTTTCTGAGATACTTAATAGTTAATTAATTACAGAAGAATTTTGGTATCAAGGTTTCATCACTGACTGTGGCCTAGGGACGCTTTGACTATTCATTTGTTGTACTCCCTGGTTTTGACTTACCCTCCTGTTATTTGACACCGGACTGTTACCTTACAAGATATTTTTCTTTCCGCCTGTACTACGAGCCCTCCTGGTATCTGTACTACGAACCCCCTAACTATCCTGTCCCATAGTTTACCCGTGAGTAGTGAATTAGTGTCAGATCTGGCTTCAAAAAGTCACTTTTATAGCATTATAAGCCTACAAATTGAAATACAAAATAATTATATGGGATATTTCATTACATAAGGCACTGTTAAAGAGTCAAAAGACAGACCAAAAGCTATTACATTTGTTATCACAAGTAATACTGGGGGAATGGACAATTTTCATGGATGAATTATCTCAAAAACTAGAGGCAATTCAGCAAAAGTAATGGGCTTCTTGAATTCAACATCCTCAAAATACCCTAAATTCATTCAAAAAACTTGGCACCTGAAAACATTTTTTTTGTAGGCCTGTGTTGTTAGAGCACTGAATTGCATGCAAGATTTAGTGTCATCATTGCTAAAGAGAGACGGTCACCCCCAAAATTTAAACTGACCTACAGTGTTTAGACATTCATATAGGGGACTTATAAAATCATACTGGTAAATTTTAGCAAATTTAGAATCAGTTATGTTTGAAATGCAAACTTTGTTGCCAATTTCTCAATGAGCCATTCCATTTGCCATCATCTGCCCCTCCCTTTATAGAGATTGACAGTGCTGCTTCATTTGGAGCATTGCTTAATCTAAATCCCCATACTTGCACATGCAGACACTGCAGGCATAAATGCATACTGTTGGTGTGTGCAAGTGGCATCTCATCCCTCTCTTGTGTATAGTGACCGCTTACTGCACACAGTCACAAGGCAGTGGGTGGGCAATGCAAACAACAGGAGAGGGAAATGAGAACGTTCACAATGTCTATGTGTAGCGGCTGCTAGCTGCTTTGTGATCCACGCGAGTGGCAGCTATACACAAGAGAGATAGAGAGGAGAGTGCACACACACTGACACTACAGAGACTGAGCACGTGTACACACGTCAGTGTGAGCTTGCTCTCATCTCCATCTACTGCCAGCATCAACTTCTTGCTACTTTGTGTGACCTTAAATGCAGAGAGTTAACACAGGAAAGGGGTAAAAAGGTACATGAAGGCATTGATACTGTGTACTCCAGTCCACAGAAGTGTCCGATTGTGCAGGGCTTGAGATTTAGACTCGGCAGCACTGTTAATCACTATAAGGTAATTGGTCCATGGATGCTAATTGAGGAACCATGACATTAGCCATAACAAGGGGGCATTGAAGCAACTTCATTTACATATCTAATTAAACTTTTTATATAAACTCAAATTACTAAAATTTACAGTATTGGCATGATTTTTTTTAGGGGCGAAGTCCCCTATATGTATGTCTAAATAGTTCTCTTTTAGTTTTGGGTGTGACAGAGTCCCTTTAACATGGACTGAGATCAGAAAAACATAGCTAGGCCTCCAGCTGGGAGTATATTTCACAGATTGCAGGCTGATGGGATCATAGTTTATAGTGTACCAATGCATAGCATTGTCTGTTATTAACAGTAAATGCATATTTTATAATAACAGATAAAGATGGACAAAACATTTGCATGAACAGATGGGTCAGTCTTTTAAAAATGCTGCAGAAGAGATTTTAAAATCAATTTAATTCAAATCATTTGGGCATCCAAGGTTTGTCTCATAGGCGAGACAGAATGTACCGAAGCTTACACAGCAGGAGAATAGAAATAATTTCTCATAAGCAGTTTGCTGTCTCTTGGACACATCTGCAGATGGCCTCTATGAGCGAAATCAGAGGTGAATCTAGATTTTCCTGCATCTATGGCAAATATTCAGTTTGACATACCCTCCAATACACAGCTTGAGGCCACGGCCCCACTATCAGTATTTGGTCAGTATTCAGTCAGTATTTTTTCTCAAGAGTGGGAGCCAAAACCAGATGAGGAACAATCAGAGAAAAGGTATAATAGAAACAAGTCACCAATTCTGCATTTATCACCCACTCCTGGTTTTGTCTCCCACTCCTGAGAAAAAATACTGATAGAATACTGAAAAAATACTGATAGTGGGACCGTGGACTAGGTGTTAGACTAGGTGGAATGGTCATGTCACAGTCATATGGCAGCCATTTTTTTTTCGAAGTAGAATCATAGTGTTTTTGCTACAATTTTGAGAAGAAAATAAGGCAAAATGATGCTGACAATACTGACAATTCGAACAATACCAACTACACCAACAATACTGATAATCATGGCTGGCCTTAGGTATGTGCGACGTGTGCGGTCTCACAAGGTGCTGGCAGTAACACTGCAGTTGGCGAGACCTCCCACCTCTCTCTGGGCTCCTGAACTCTGTCAGATAACAGTTAAAACCAGAAAGGGGGGAGAACGCCTTTAAGACACTCCGGAGTCTTGCTCCTTCCATTTGGTGTCAGTGTATGGCTGTTCAACTTTAGATCTACAGAGACAGGAGACATAAATGAAGCCAGCAGTGATTTTTCGAACATTAGCCAGTCAGTGCTAGCCTTGCTTTCTGCTAGTTTAGTCTGCCTGCAGTCGTCTTGCAAGAGGAGGAAGCTTCAGTCAGGAATATGTTTAATTCAGTCAGGAACAGGTGCTGCACCTGATGTTTCAGGGGGCACAGGGGCACCCAAACAGTTATAGATTGGGGAGTACCTCAAATGAAGAAGACAGGAGGAGCATAGTGCAAAGGGGCATGGCTTATCTGTCTTATCTGTAGTAGGCAGAAAGCTATCAACCAAGAATCAGAAGTATACAAAAGAAAGCAGATTAGTATAAGTATGAGAGATCTGCTGGGACATTGATGTTTGCAGTCAAAATGGGGTCTCTTATGGTGGGGTTCTGCTGTTCTGGCACCACAGAGGCTCTGCCAATGTGACTTGCCACCCTCAAACAAGTCCAGCAGAATCTGAACTCTAATATGGCACTTCTTCCCTTTGGAGCTTTGCACTGTGCCTCAAAAGTAGTTTTTGACCACATATGGAGTATCAGCATACTCAGGAGAAATTGCACAACAAATTTTGGGGTCCATTTCCTCCTGTTATCCTTGTGAAAATGAAAAAAATTGAGGCTAAAAGAGCAATTTTGTGGGAAAAATGTTGCGGGAAGTCTGTATTCCAAATCGTCACTCCTTTTCTGAGCCCTGCGCCCAAACAGTAGTTTTCCTCCACATATTGGGTATCAACGTATTCAGGAGAAATTGCACAACAAATCGTATAGTGACATTTCTGCAGACCATGAATAAAGCTCTTAGTCGAATCGTGTATGCCTTGTTCCAGTACAACTCATGCACTTTAGTCCTATTGCCCCCCCCCCTCGGAGTTCTTTTTAATATGGACTATTAAATGTGAAGTTTTACCTAAGTAGAATGCAGCCTGATGCTGGATCACAAACCCGTCTTTCTTCAAAGTCTATGTAAGCATTTCAGCACATGACGCTAATACTCAATACTGAATAGATTGAAAGAATTCAAAGATATTGTTTGTTTCCAATATTTCATAATTTGCAAATCATTAAGATTTTTATTAAACCTGAGATTTTCATGACTTAAATATTTTTTCTGTCTTTGCATTGCAATTTCAATGTTCAGGATTGTTTATATACAGTCTGTATGTGTACTGCGTATCCATCGTAGGGTTTCAGCTTTCTTGGAGCTGCTTGAATACGCACGTGCAGAGGCTTTTTATATCAAAACAGCATAAAGTTTATTGTCCATCATAAACTTCACAACTCCAAAGCAAAAACAGCTTTCTCCAGTACAAATGCATAGCAAACAGTCCTTTTCTTCAGGCACAGTGAAAAAACATAAATGTAGCAGCCTCACCAATCTCAGTAATCCAGGCCATAGCAGGTCAAGCAGCTCCAAGCATATTCATCAAACAAACACAAGTCTGTTCAGCGTTCAGCACAACTCTGCACTGCTGAGCTAACCCAGCTGCTGTCAATAGGCCTCTAAGTTCTGGACAGGATTATGGGAACGACCTTTCCCACCCAGACCCTTTTAGTTGTTCCTAAAACCCAGACCCCATATCCAATAGATTTCAAACTCCCTGAGAAACCTAATGTTACTGGCACAGACTTAACATTACCAAGGCCAACCCACCTAGGTGATACATATCTGGCATCAAGGACCCTACCTCCTGTTTTCTTACTCCATATGATAACACAATAACTAATGTATATATATATGAGCACACACACTGATCTAGTATAAGATGAAGCTACTATTTGGGTTTGCAAATTCCTCTTCACTACCCACATCCAGGAAGAGCCGAGGAAGGATAAGGAACAGGGAGAGGAATAATTTGCAGACTCCAGAGAGAAGAGGGAAACCACATACGCAGCACTGCACACAACTCCATCTTCCATAGACAGCAGTGCTGTGACTCCTCCCCTTCCCTCTCTGTTTTGTAGACACTAGAAGTTCTTTGCTATTTGGCACTGCCACAGATGATTATTGCTGCAGCCACTGTTTACACAGAGCAACATGTGAATAAAAATAGCTGATTGGTGATGATCTGTTCCCTGCTTCTTTCCCTCTAGTTATGCCCCTGGACGGATTTTATTTGATAAAATGCAGCCAAAAATCTTGTTTGTAACATGAAAAATTTGGTTATCTCTAGCGATGAGTGAACGTGCTCGCCACTGCTCGGTACTCGCCCGAATGCTCGACAAGCTCGGCGAATATTTCCGGGTTGCTAGGGCAGGAACTCGGGTCCCCTACCTGCTTGTTTGGCACTCTTTAGAGAGCCAATGAACATGCAGGGATTGCCTGCCACGCACTGTAATGCCGTAGTCATGTTGGTTGAGGCATTACAGTGATTGGCTGGCCAAACAGAGTCATCAGGTCTATATAAGACGTGGCACCGCTATGCTCGTCACAATCTACCCCAGAATCCGGCAGAGTAGGGAGAGGTGCTGCTGAGTCAGGAAGAGATTTGCTTGTTTAGAGTTAGTATAGGTATTCCACAACATATATATATCTCCATCTGAACTAACAGTTCTTTTGAGGACTAATCCAACTGCATATAATCAGTGTTAGGCAGTGTATGTGGGAGACTGTAGTGCATATAGTGCATATAGCGCAAGAGGGTCCATTGAATGTCCTGTCTGCTGCTGCTGTAATAATTACAGATATTTGTAGACATAACTCCAGATATCAGGCGCCAGGGCAAATTTTTTTTTATCTTAATCCTGGTTATTTGCTTAAAAAGCAATCCAGAGTACGCCATTTTTCTGCTCCATTTGCTTGTTAGCACTGCAGAATACAGCCAGATCTGTTCCATATTTCAACGATAAAAATCCAGAAAATTGAACTGAATGTGGAAAATATTGGCCTCCTTTTCCGTTCTGTTGCAGTGTGTTGGTCAAGCTATTCACACTAGGTTTCTGTGTAGAATAATATTCGTAAATTACAGGCCTGATATTTAAAACCGTGCTTCTCTGTCAGACATATCACCTATAACAGTGTTTCAAAATCAGCCATTTCTGCCTTCCATTTCGTTGCAGTGTGTTTGTCAAGCTATTCACACTAGGTCTCTGTGGTGAATAATTTTAGTAAATTACAGGCCTGCTATTTAAAATCGTGGTTCTCTGTCAGATGTATCACATATAACTGCGTACCAAAATCAGCCATTTCTCGTGAACGTGGAAAATACTGTCCTCCTTTTAAAATGATCAAGGTGCGTGGCAAGAGACAGGGAAGTGGATGTGATGGTGCATGCAGAGGCCGAGGACGTGGCCGTGGGCAAGCTGAAATTTTGCCACAACAAATACCCACATCTTGTCGCTCGACCTTCATGTCCCAATAATTAAGGGACCGCAGTGCACCACTATTGAACCCAGAGCAGTGTAAAAAGGTTGTTGGTTGGATAACAGATAATGATTCCTGTCACTTTGCCACTACCACTACCCTTTCTTCCACATGGTCAAGTATCAGTAGCCGTCAGTCTGAACTGCATATTCCTCACCATGATCTGCCTTCCTCCCACCCTGCTGAGTGCCTGGAGACAACTGATCCCACACTTCGACATTCAGAAGAGCTGTTCACTTTTCCATTTGTAGATTCGGGCCTCTAGACAAGCCATCTTCAAGTGAGTCAAGAGGAGAACACGTATAGCGATGCCCAAATATTTGAGCAGCCACGGTCACATGAAGGTGACGGTGGGAAAGTGCAGTTACTGTCGCAAGAGGTGGATGATGATGATGATGATGAGACTCAATTGCCAGAAAGTCAGGAGAAGGACCACTGTGCTGAAGTGGAAGATGAGGTGGTGGATGATATAGTAACTGATTCAACCTCGCAGTGGGGCATGAACTGGCTCTCTACGCCTTGGAGGTCCTTGCCTGCCCTGCCGCTAGCCTGTTATCAGAGTGGGTATTTAGTGCCGGAGGTGGAATTATAACCGATATGCGCATCCGCCTGTCAACTGAAAATGCTGACAGGCTGACTCTTATAAAAAAGAACAAGGCCTGGATTGGGCCAGACTTCTCAACAACACCAAATTATAGCAGGGTAACAAACTCAAATCCAGTGTCTTTTTTTTGGAAGTGTAACTATTCCCATGCACCTCTGTCTTCACACCCAGACATGAGTATACGCTTCCTGATTTTGTCTATTTGCTCTCGTCCTCCTACTTCTCCTCATCCTCATCCTCCTCCATATGACCATCATATATACCATAACACCATATCATGTCTCTTGCAAGGGACATTGGAGTTCCTCCAAAATTTTGGCAGCCATTGCATTCACTGCATAGGCAAACAGCATGGGAGACCCACTTCCTAATAATGGGAACATTGTTTTCAGGAGGCCCTCTGACCTCTAGGTCTCTTGCAAGGGACACTAGAGTTCCTCCACATTTTTGTCTGCCGTCATAGGCAAACAGTATGGGTTCCCACTCCTTTTTAATGGGAACATGTCATACTCATTACTGTAGCCCAGCTCCATGAGTCTTTAAATTGTTAGTAGGGTTTTTCCTAAATTTTGGCAGCCATTGGACTCACTGCATACCCTATAACTGGATAGCAAACCCTCTCCTTTCTAATGCCAACATATCATTACTGTGGTCCAGATTTATGTGTCTTTAAATTGTTAGTGGGATTTTTCCTAAATTTTGGCAGCCGTTGGACTCACTGCATACCCTACAAATGTTTAGCAGACCCTCTCCTTTCTAATGGGAGCATGTCATACTCTTTACTGTGGCCCAGCTCTATGTGTCTTTAAATTGTTAGTGGGGTTTTTCCCAAATTTTCGCAGGCCTTGCAGTCACAGCATGAGCAACACCACTATAGGAGACCCACTCCTTTTTATTAATGGGAACATTTTTTTTTACTGAGACCCTCCTCTATGTCTCTACAAAGGGGTATTGGAGTGCTTCCAATTTTTTTGGCTGCCCTTGCAGTCACTGCATACGCAATAACAGTATAGGAGACCCACTCTTTAATAATGGGAACAACAAAACATAGCTGAATGCTGACCCTTTAAGAACAGTAAGGCTGTAAAACAGGACGTGTCTGATGATGTTTCACACACCACATGGCCAGATAAGGTTGTAAAATGTTAAAATTACATTTCCCGGTGAATGCATTTGCCTTGGTTGAAAGCAATGCAAAAGTGCAAAAATGCATCAAAAACGCTTGAACATAGCCCCAGGTTTGTAGGAGAATTTTTGTTTTCGGTAATTTATTTTGCCTTATATACTAATTATTATCCTGGAAAGGATGTTCCTTAACATACTTCCCAGGAAAATCCATTTTGGTTTCGTTTTTGTATGTTTTATCGTGAGTCCGTAAAAGTGGCGTAATACCTCTGACAACGTTGCTGACAGCAGTGACCTGGGAGTCAGAAATGCTTCCAAGGGTCTTCCCCATGCTGTTCCCAAGTCATTTGAGCACTGTTCCCATCGGTTTGGGCAATTTTTAGGCCCTCTGCAAACCGCTGGGGGGGGTTGGTGAGTCGCCGAAAAAAAAATGCTCCAGTGTCCCATAGACTTACATTGGGCTCGTTACTCGGACCGAGCACTCAAGCATTCCAATTTGCTCGACCTGATCAATGAGTACTCGGGCATTTTAGTGCTCGCTCATCACTAGTTATGTTCTTTAATTTTGCATTATTTCTGCAGATAATAATTTTCTTAATATATGGTAAATACACACAATGGAAAAGCAGTTGATTTTCAATACAGATTTGCATACAAAAGAATTCACAATGCATTATTAGTACCAGCCTTGTGAAAAAGATAATTCTCATTCACATTCTGTGGAATTTTTGACAGAAATTGACCTAAAGGTTTAAATTCACAGCATGTCAATTCCTGTTGTTTACCTTCACCACAGATTCACCTACTTTGAATGATATACATGCAAAGTTTGCTGCTGGGGTGACATAGGAGGTAAATGTGTTTGTTTTGTACAATGGTCCAGTCATTAAAAAAAGAAAAGTAGTTCATAAAGCTAGAAGAGCCAGTCACCAAGTCATTCAGCAAAACTCTGTATGACTTATAGCTACCATATTATATTCAAACACATCTAAATTGAAGTTTCTGGCTGGTCTGGCTTGAAATACTGAAACATAAATGCAGTTCATCAGAGAGCTAACATATTGAATGTTTTTTGATGTATAAGTTTGTGTTAGATATTCCTTTCTCTTTTCAGTTCTGCAAGTAGCGACCTTATTGACAAGGAGATCTCAAAGCTGTGCAGTATGTATTATTACTGACATTAGCCAACTCGAAGACAAAAGCAAGTCTTTAAACATTAATAAGGCTTGTAAAAGTCTAGTCACGAGCACTCAAGACTAAGCAGAAGATCTAGAAATGGATCTTTTCAGCAGAGTTGTAACTATACAAATAAACATTGGAAAAAACAGCACTTCCTTGTGTACTAATTTTAGGACTCAATCTTGGTGTGTACAAGAAAAATCACTCAACTTTTGGTGTTGTGCTATGGGCATATCATGCACTTATATCAAAGCAAAATAAATTCAGTGCATACATTGCTGCCTAATCCCAGGTTTCGGATGATACACAAGTAGATGAAGAAAAATCTCATTCATGGGAGCAGAAGGACCACAATAGCATTGTGAAACTTAATAGGGAGGTGCTGTGAGAACACTCCATTCTATACAAAGGATCAAACAACAACTTTCAGACTAATTAGTAGCATTAAAGAAATATTTTATTCTGAACACACAGACTGAGCAAAGTGTTTTAACCTCGAACATAAGTCTTCATCAGGCTCTACTAAAAAAACAAAAAAGCAGAATACAATATAATACAACAATCTAAAATACTGCATTCTTTGGGAAAATGGTAACAGAGGGAAAAAAATAATACTGTGAGCACCATATATAAGAAAAATGTGAAAAAAAAAATAAAATGCATAAAAACATATTGTGATCTTGAGTCACTTCTCAAAGGCAAACCGTGAGACGAGGAAGTGAAGGAATCAGAGGTCAAATTCCAGGAGGGTACGTCATAGACAAAGGGATAGGACAAAAGGATAGTCAAAGGCAAAGTCCAGGGTCAGGAAATCATGGTCAGAGTGCGTCAAGGTAAAAGGGATGATACAAACAGGTAATCAAAGCGGCAAATTCAAGGTACGGCAATAAAGATCAGAAAATCAGAATTCAGAGCACAGAGCAAACACACAACTGAGCTAAAACCGAAAACTGGCAATGTCTGATAATAGGTAGGCAGCTTAAAAGTCAGGTAATCACCCAGTATGGGTGTTACTTGGATGACTCTGCAGGTCCTGCCACATTAAGCAACTAGGCTGTCAATCACAATACCGACAACCCAGCACACCCTTGCCTCAGTTTGGACGATTGGGATGTCGCTCATAATACTGACAGATCAGCATGCCCCTATCCTATTGTGTGGCTGAGCTGTCATTCACAGCATGGTGGAATCATGACACATTTACTTTAAGGCACCAAAACTAAACCATTTAAAAAAGGAGTGATTAAAAATAATTAAACTGCCATTTAAAAGTACTAATTTACTCTTAAGCTTGAATTTTATTCCTGTTTATTCCATACTATTTTAGTCTAAATGCCCTCTTAGATATTCATCTATTTATATAGATATCCCGACATCAATAGCTAAATATGTATAGCTGTATATATATATATATATATATATATATATATATATATATATATATATATATATATATATATATATTATATATACAGTACAGACCAAAAGTTTGGACACACCTTCTCATTTAAATATTTTTCTGTATTTTCATGACTATGAAAATTGTACATTCACACTGAAGGCATCAAAACTATGAATTAATGCATGTGGAATTATATACTTAACAAAAATGTGTGAAAGAACTGAAAATATGTCTTATATTCTAGGTTCTTCAAAGTAGCCACCTTTTGCTTTGATGACTGCTTTGTACACTCTTCGCATTCTCTTGATGAGCTGCAAGAGGTAGTCACTGGAAATGGTTTTCACTTCACAGGTGTGCCCTGTCAGGTTTTAATAAGTGGGAATTCTTGCCTTATAAATGGGGTTGGGACCATCAATTGTGTTGTGCAGAAGTCAAGTGGATACACAGCTGATAGTCCTACTAAATAGACTGTTAGAATTTGTATTATGGAAAGAAAAAAGCAGCTAAGTAAAGAAAAACGAGTGTCCATTATAACTTTAAGTAATGAAGGTCAGTCAGTCTGAAAAATTGGGAAAACTTTGAATGTGTCCCCAAGTGCAGTTGCAAAAACCATCAAGCGCTACAAAGAAACTGACTCACATGAGGACCGCCCCTGGAAAGGAAGACCAAGAGTCACCTCTGCTTCTGAGGATAAGTTTATCCGAGTCACCAGCCTCAGAAATCGCAGGTTAACAGCAGCTCAGATTAGAGACCAGGTCAATGCCACACAGAGTTCTAGCAGCTGACACATCTCTTCAACAACTGTTAAGAGGAGACTTTGCAGCAGGCCTTCAAGGTAAAATAGCTGCTAGGAAACCACTGCTAAGGACAGGCAACAAGCAGAAGAAAATTGTTTGGGCTAAAGAACACAAGGAATGGACATTAGACCAGTGGAAATCTGTGCTTTGGTCTGATGAGTCCAAATTTGAGATCTTTGGTTTCAACCACCATGTCTTTGTGCAACGCAGAAAAGGTGAACGGATGGACTCGACATGCCTGGTTCCCACCGTGAAGCTCGGAGGAGGAGGTGTGATGGTGTGTGGGTGCTTTGCTGGTGACACTTTTGGGGATTTATTCAAAATTGAAGGCATACTGTACCAGCATGGCTACCACAGCATCTTGCAGCGGCATGCTATTCCATCTGGTTTGCGTTTAGTTGGACCATCATTTATTTTTCAACAGCACAATGATCCCAAACACACCTCCAGGCTGTGTAAGGACTATTTGACCAAGAAGGAGAGTGATGGGGTGCTACGCCAGATTGCCTGGCCTCCACAGTCACCAGACCTGAACCCAATCGAGTTGGTTTGGGGTGAGTTGGACCGCAGAGTGAAGGCAAAAGGGCCAACAAGTGCTAAGCTTCTCTGGGAACTCCTTCAAGATTGTTGGAAGACCATTTCCGGTGACTACCTCTTGAAGCTCATCAAGAGAATGCCAAGAGTGTGCAAAGCAGTCATCAAAGCAAAAGGTGTCTACTTTGAAGAACCTAGAATATAAGACATATTTTCAGTTGTTTCACACTTTTTTGTTAAGTATATAATTCCACATGTGTTAATTCATAGTTTTGATGCCTATAGTGTGAATGTACAATTTTCATAGTCATGAAAATATAGAAAAATCTTTAAATGAGAAGGTGTGTCTAAACTTTTGGTCTGTACTGTATATATATACACACACACATACACCATATTTTCTTATTATATGCCGGGTGTCATCTTATAAGGCGTATAATTATGGTAATTTATAAGCTCTCCCCGTCTCCAAGACTATCAGAGCGGTAGCACATCCCTCTGTCCCACCCTTGCATCCTATTACTGGTACCTCCTTCTCTGCCTCTCTGATCTCGCTCCTGAGGACTGCAGTGACGAGGTGAGGGGGCGCCTCACCGGCAAAGTGTAAGTGAAGCAAGCTGCAGGCGTCTGGGAAGCCCCGGGTATGGAAAAAAGAGAAAGAGCGGCACTGTGCCAAGAAAAACGCGCCCGCCCTTGTATTATCTCCTTCTCTGTCTCTCAGATATTGCTGCTGAGGACTGCAGTGTAGTGGCGCAGGCGCTTATGTGCGAGATCTGAGAGGCAGAGAAGGAGTTTGTGAGGAGTTGCCCACTTACTAAAGACTATGATACTTTTCCAGCAATGGACCACCATTTTTGTCAATATTATTGTGTATTATTAGTGATTTACTTGGTATGTTTAATATAGTTCTACTTACTTGTCAGTATGCAAGATTCACTTGTAAAATGTCCAGCATTCCACTAAGCTCATCTTTATCTCAGGAGTCCATTGTTTCAACAGCCAATAATCTCATTACGTGAGTGTAGATTGAGACACAGTGGAGCCGTCACCACAGGGGTTCTTACATGCAGTCTCAGATGAAGCCTTCTAGAATATTCTTCATTGTTTTAGTGAACAGTGAATGCTTAAGGGGGAGGGTGTGATCACTTCTGACCTGGGAGGGGACTGATCCTAGTGGAAGAAAGGAGAGTCATGTTTTAGTCAGAGTTGTGTGGATGGATTGAAGGAAGAGGATGGAGACCGTGGACTTGGAAGGATGGATTGATAAACATGTTACCATTATGGATTATGTTGTTTGGATTTAAACTTTCTTAAAAAGACTGCTGCTACTGGATACCTGTGCTTTCATCGTTTTATCTGCCATCTAGAGGATCATGGACTGTGGCTGCAGGATATACTGGCTGGAGATTCAAAATCTGTGGGCCAACCAAAAGTTGGGAGACAAGGAGTATGGCCTTATACAAAGCCAGTGGAACTACTGAACCCAGATTGGGAACTTGAGGATTGAGAGAACTGTATTCTCGCCATTTACCTGGAATTGCTGTATTACCATGGCTGTGATCAATAAAATATTGCTGCATCGTTAACCTGCTTAGGTGATTACTTACAACCCACAACCTCAGATCTTTACAGAGGTAGTACAAGGGCAGGCCAGATGAGTGAAAGAGGTGTGTTTTTCTGGCCACAGCGCCGCTCTCTCTCTTTTTTCCATACCCCGAGCTTCGCGGACGCCTGCAGCTTGCTTCACTTACACCTTCCCGGTGAGGCCCCCCTCACCTTGTCACTGCCGTCCTCAGGAGCGAGATCAGAGAGGCAGAGAAGGAGGTAACGGTAATAGGATACAAGGGTGGGCCAGAGGGATGTGCTACCGCTCTGATAGTCTTGGAGACAGGGAGAGCTGGGCAGGCAGGGAGTGCTGACCAATCCAAGCAGGATTTGTATACAACAACCAGCCAATCGCCGGTAAGCTTCATCACTTTAAAAAAAAATCAGATTTGACTTCAATATGGTAATTTTAATTTATACCGTATGTACGTTACAAGAGGGGTAGTCTTATATGGCGAGTATATCCCAAACTCTATATTTTCACTGGAAAAGTTGGGGGTCATCTTATACACCCAGTCATCTTAAACTCCGGAAAATATGGTATGTATATATGTGTGTAATTTATATAATATATACCCATCCATCCACCCAAAGCTCTATGGCTTCATTCTGGTCATCTGGAAAAATGGACTTTTAAAATGCATAATGATTACCAACAATTGATATTTATTTGAAATTTTTTCAGGAATACTTTCTATTTGGAACATTGCCACACTTTCAAAAGTATTTTTTAAATTTCAAACAATGGATGATCCATTAGGACATTTGTTTTAGGTATTCTAGGACACGAGGACAGGTTGCTCACTTTTATAAATACATTTGGTGCATTCATCGTGAAGGGGTTAAAGTGAAAAAAATAAACAGTTACACACTTTTACTTTTTGCTTAATTTACCCATTTCAATATTACATTTTGGCATTGATACAGAAGTTAACTATATTGCACTTTTAGGCAGTGATCCTAATTACTGTCATTAGTTTTTACTCGGTCCTTTTTGTCCAGGGATAATTCATGTGCATTAACCCACAATTTATACAAAAATCATTAAAGTTAAAGACATTTATCTTTGCAGGTCTGTTTTGCCACACCTGTAGAAATTGTCAAATTTGAGGCACTTACAAAGGCATTCCTAAAATCCAGGTTAGCAAAATACACAGCACCACCTTCATTGAACACCTTTATGATGAAGTCTAAGAAATCAATGAGATACTAATCAAACATATATCTATGTTAGAGATGAGTGGATCTGGCGGAATTCAAATTTGCAAAAATGACAAGAATTTTCCTGGGAAACTTATTCTCCTTGAATTAAATGTTCCTTATTGTGCTCTGGGATCACTCCAGGCATTAGAAAATAGTAAAACATAGAATGTAAAAAAAAGGTAAGAAATAACAATTCTTATCTTACTGTTCACATCTCCGAGCGCCATGCTGATCTCTGTCCACGTCCAGTCTTTAGGACCTATTCTTTCTGCCGCATTTCTAGCCTTGTCACAAACTAACAGTCATTTTGCTGAATTCACACTGAGCAAATTGCAAAAAAATATCCATATTCTTGATCATATGGATTTTTGTAAAATTTGACTAGAATTCAACTTCATTGAAGTAAACTTTCCCAATCTCTAATTTATTTATAAATGCACTGGTCACTTTCTGTCTAAATTGCTTTCCACTGCCTGTTCTCAACCCTAATCCATCTCTAGCAGCACAGATAGATTAGGCAAAGTTGATGTTGTTCTTTGCCACTATACCATTGCTTGTCTGACTATCATTATGCATACGAGCATAACAGGGAGAAAGACTTTCAGTTCAGCTCAAGTAAGCTATAGGAAAAATGGAAGTTGTAGTGCATGCTGGGAAGTGAAAAAAAAAGAAAGTTCCAGCATGTACAGTGCTGACAGAATTTTGATTTAAAAAACACACAAAATTAAAAAGATTAAATGAAAAGTTACAAAGCACAAGTATCAGGAAAGTTCCTTAAGTCATTAGACTGGTAAGGGTAGTTTTACCTTGCTGTGAGGAATGAAGACAGTGTTATAGCAGAAGATGGAGTCCCTTAAGTTTAAAGACCCCATCTATGCTATATAAGTCTGACAGTTATTTTAGGTGAAAATAACAGCAAGCTGAAATGTTCCTTTCTTGTATCAATAGCGTGTCCTTGCTAAGAAGATAACGTGTCCTCCCTGGCCAGATGTTTCTTCTTGTAGCAATAATGTGTTCTTGCAAGAAGATAATGTGGCCTTGCTAGCCAGATACGTCTAATTAAATATTTTAAAGCATACAGAAACTAGCTTTTTCACTTGTTCAGCTAAACTGTACAATCGAACCATATATGGTAAATCAGTTTCCTGCCTTCAGGGTGTATATCAACCCTGTTTTTGTAATAAAGTTTAGAGCATGTTTAGACACAAACATCCTGTCCGGTGTCTCATTCTCTCCGATATCGTAATCCAAAGGATAGAAGACCCAGAATGCAGTGACGACAGCTGGCGCCCGAACAGGGACCTTGAGTTAATCTACCCAGGGGTGCTCGACCGGTCCGAGACGTGGGACGAGTGAAGCTCTCTGTTGGTGATATATACAGCACTGAGGTAAGAATAACTGTTATATTCTACCTAATTAAATCACTGCATAGAAGAGACTCCCTCACCCCCGAGCGGTCGGCTCCCCAGGTAATTCACAGATTGTTGTCTGGCTCAGGTCCCTTTGAACCAGTAGAATCCCCCAGATAAATTGACAGTCCTGCCTTCTATTCTTTGGAGAACTTAAGAATGAAAGTATGGATCCGATGATTGTGTTTTGGGTGTGTATCGGGATCGGTGTTTTTGGTCTGTTTTTCGGGCTGGCGTATAAGTCCTGGAAGGCTAGTAGTGGAATGGTTCAGAAACCTTTGTGGCCCATTGTCTAAGTGACCATTGTCTAAGTGACTGAGGAGTCACTTCTAGGTGAGGAGAACAGAAAAAATGGGGAACCAAAAAGCCAAGGAAGGCATTATAGCCTAAGACTTATTAGTACGCAGAGAAGGGAAACAAGCACTGATTGGAATTGACAAAATATTGTGTAAAGCGGGAATGAATGAGAATGGAGAGATGAATGGAGAGAAATGGAAATCCTTCTTTAACTCCTATCAAGGATGGTTGAAAGATAAGGGTCTGTTGGAGACAGTGGATGTATGGATGAATGCATGCGCTTATTTTGAAGGAAAGATTGAAGAATTAGGAGACGGATGTTACAGACTGACAAAAACTAGAATGACAGATTTTCCTCCCTGTCCGCTCCCAACGTCACCCCCACCCCAGTACCAGAATTCCCAGGAACCTAAATGTTGGGTTTGCCCCAGATGTGGACAGCAGAATCCCTTGACAGTAGACATCTGTGTGGCATGTGGAGGACAGAGACCCCACCCAGCTAGACTATTCCCAATGAGGACGGTAGTTGTGCCAGGAGCACCGGGAGCAGCAGCAGCAGCAGCAGGGGGGGATGCAGTGGTTCCAGGTCAGGAAACTCGCACAATGTTAATGTATAGATCATGGAATCCCTCAGAGCAGTTGGCGTTGATATCCCAGCTGCCAGATCCATCCCAGTCCCCTATGGGTTTTCCCAGAATGATCTCCACCATACAGGATACGTACCATGCCACTAGAATAGATCTGCAAGTGGTAATTAAGGGGAAATTGGCAGATGAAGCTCAGTATGACAGACTGACGGACGAAACTTATAAACAATATGACAATAGAACGGGCCCTGATGTAGCGGAGGCTAATGATGCAGCAGCCGGGGTTCTGTACGTAAAAGCGTTGGAAAAGGCATGTAAAGACAGACAGGCAGGTTACACTAGAAGACCGGGTTCAAGGTAAGGAAGAAGACCCCAAAGATTACTTTTGGGCACTAAGGAGAACTTGGTCAGAAATGGCATTTATTCCCGAAAATAAGACTAGTGAGAGGGTATTAGCAAGTGCTTTCATGAATGGACTAAAGAAGGAGATTGCAGAGAAGGTAAAAGCAAGTAGACCAGACTGGAGATCAGTGAAGGCAGAGGATTTGGCTAGAATAGCCCAGGGGGCACAGCATGACATAGCGCAGGCAAAGAGAGCTGCCAGAGTACACATAGTAGAGACTACCCCTAGAAACAACAGAGACAAAGGACGGACTGCAGGAGGGGGACAGAAACTGTGTTACGGATGTAAAAAGCCAGGACATTTTAGAATGGACTGTAGGACCAACCCGTATCCAAATGCTCAGAGTACGGGTCCTCCAGCTGACCAAACAACGCCCCCATAGGATGAGGGTAGATTGCACATGAACCCCCTTATCTCCTTACCCCCAACTTCCAATTGTATAGTGCAGGTGAACCTACCAGGGGGACATGAAATTGATTTCCAAGTAGATATCGGGGCCGACAATTCAGTAATTACGCAAGGTGATTGGCCATACACTGACACTGATTTTTCACATCATGTCATTGCCACCCCCTTCAATTCCCCATTTATCCAGCTCCCTGTCACTAAGAGAATTCCCCTGCAAATTCAAGGAGCTACTGTACATAGCCAGCTCATGGTATCGCCCCAAGGCCAATGTAACCTTTTGGGAAATGATGTGTTGTCCCAATTACAAGCACATATTGAGTATCATCCCGATGGCACTGTCACCATGACCCCAGGTTTAAAACCAAGTACCCTTTGCAAAATTATGTCACTAGATATTGCCAGCATAGAAGAGACAAATGAGTTTCCCCCGATATTAGAGCAGGCTGTGCCACATGATTTTTGGGCCTCAGACAAAACAGATGTTGGTAGGTTAAGAGTTCAACCAGTAATGGTAAAATTAAAACCAGGAGCAATCTTACCTCAACAGAGGCAGTATCCCCTTAGCTCGGCTCAGGAGAATGCCATAGCCCAGCAAGTTCAAAAATTACTACACAGGGGAGTCCTAGTCAAAACCCAGTCCCCTTGCAATACTCCCCTGTTCCCAGTAAAGAAAAGGAGTGTGCCAGGACAACCAGCCGCATATAGAATGGTCCATGACCTCCGGTTAGTTAACAAAGCCACAGAACTTCTACCACCAGTTGTTCCCAACCCGCATACTCTCCTGTCACAGATACCTTCTAACTCTCTTTGCTTTTCAGTGGTCGATTTGGCAAATGCATTTTTCAGTGTACCATTACATCCTGACTGCCAGTACTTGTTTGCTTTCACATTCCAGGGCAGTCAATATACATGGATAGTGTTGCCACAGGGTGCCCAGAATTCACCCACAATGTACACTGCAAGTCTGCAGGAAATACTGGAGGGATGGTCTGAACCACATATCATTGTTTTGCAATATGTCGATGACCTGCTCATTTGTGCCCCTTCTAGGAAACAATGTCATAGTGCAACAATATCGCTTATGTTGTTTCTCTACCACACTGGCTGCAAGGCATCGAAAGATAAGCTTCAGTTTTGTAAATCTTCAGTCACCTTTTTGGGACATTGCATTACACCAGGAGCTCGTCATTTAACAAATGCATGCAAACAAGCAGTACAGGCATTCACCGTCCCCATTAATGTTGCAGCCCTCAGAACTTTTCTTGGACTGGTTTCCTATTGCAGACAGTGGATTCATGCCGTCTCTGTTTAAATGCAGCCCCTCTATGACTGTCTTACCCCAACACCTTTTGTACTAACACCAGAGGCAATAGACTGTTTTTATTCTCTCAAAAACCGTATTTTGGCCGCTCCAGCTTTGGGTACCCCTAACTATGAGCTCCCATTTACTCTGTACCTTCATGAACAAGCTGGACATGCAGCAGGAGTTTTAACTCAAACACGGTGATAATCAGAGACCTGTTGCCTATTTTATTGGCAGATTATATGCGGTAGCCAGAGGTGCACCATCCTGCGTACGAGCTCTGCATGCTGTTGGACTATTACTCCATAAATCCGCAGACATAGTTCTTGACCACCCGCTCACCGATCTAAGCAACCAGCTCACCTCTCAGCAGCACGTCATCTCAGGTTACAATGTGCACTGTTAATGCCTCCCAATGTTTCTTTACAGAGGTATACTACTCTGAATCCAGCAACTTTGTTACCTCTCTTGGATCTAAAGGAGGGGTCAGGTACTGTGCTATTTAAGGAAGATCCAAGAGAGGATGTTCCTCATGACTGTGTACAAATGATGGCACAAGAAACGGCAGGTTTACCTACTGTATTTGAACATGAATTAGAAAATGTAGATTTTGAATTTTTTGTAGATGGATCCCGTCATCAGGACGATTCAGGTACTTTCCATACTGGATACGCAGTTGTCTCCCTCAATGCAGTAATCAAGGCAGAACCAATGCTCCCACACCAATCGGCTCAAGAGGCAGAACTTAGATCCCTAACCGAGGCCTGTAAACTAGCAGAAGGTAGTATTTTTAACATTTACACAGATTCTAGGTACGCATTCGGTATATCGCATGATTTTGGTCCAATATGGAAGTCAAGAGGTTTCCTGACGGCAGCAGGACACCCCATACAGAATGCTGATGCGGTCCAGCATTTAATTGATGCACTACAACTACCCAAAAAGGTAGCCGTCATAAAGGTAAGAGCACATACAAGACGCACCGATCAGGTGAGTAGAGGTAATGCGATGGCAGCTGCAGCAGCAAAAACAGCAGCCTGTAAACCGCAACAAGGGTCAACAGTACGTCAGCTAAGTGACCCTAAAAACCCCCTTGTGTCGGAGGACATCTTATCCCAAATGCAGGCTCAGGCTCAAAAGGAGGAGGTTGATAAGTGGTTAAAGGAAGGTGCATGCCTGAATGAAGCAAATGGGGTATGGTGGAAAGGGACACGACGATGCCTTCCAAGGGCACTGTACCCAGCAGCTGCCCAGATGCTACATGGGCCGACACACCAATCTAAAACGGGTGTGATGAGTGTGATGCAGAAACATTGGGTGGCACCAGGATTCTCCACCGGTATTGAAAGCCTGATACAAGGGTGCATGATATGTGCTACACATAATCAGGGTAGAGTAGTTAAAACACCACCCAAACACACCCCCCGGCCCCTCTCTCCATTCCAGAGACTGCAAATTGATTATATTCAGCTGCCAAAGTCAGGATCATGGGAATATGTGTTGGCCTGTATTGATTTGTTCTCAGGATGGCCAGAGGCTTTCCCGATTGCCAAAGCCACGGCTGTGGCAACCGCAAAGAAACTGCTTGCGGAGGTGGTCTGCAGGTATGGGGTACCAGAGGTAATTGAGAGTGACAGAGGTACACACTTCAAAGGTGAAATAAAGAATGAAGTCATGTCAGCTCTAGGAATTCAACAAGCATTCCACACCCCATATCACCCGCAAAGTAGTGGTAAAGTGGAAAGACTGAATGGGACATTGAAATTAAAAATTCAGAAAGCCATGGCTGAGACAGGAAAACCATGGCCGGACTATTTACTGCTTGCTCTGTTTTCAGTAAGATACACGCCTAATAAAAAGACTGGACTCTCTCCATATGAGATATTGTTTGGCAATGTACCCAGCCTAAGGTGTTTCTAACCGCAAGCATTAGAAATGAACAACCATGTGCTAAGTTCCTACGTGAGAGCTTTACACAAAAGATTAAGCAAGTACATGATAATGTCTTCAGTTCTCTCCCAGATCCAGATCAAGACTCTAGCAGCCATACGCTGCAACCTGGAGACTGGGTGGTTATAAAAAGACACGTGAGGAAAAGCTTAGATCCACAGTTTGACGGACCATTCCAAGTTCTGCTGACCACAAGTACAGCCGTTCAGCTAGAGGGAAAAGAGACCTGGATCAACGCATCCCATTGCAAAAAGATACTAGGAGAACCAACGGACAAAGAATGATGACATTGTTTATACTTACCTGCTGGCTGCAAGGCATCGAAAGATAAGCTTCAGTTTTGTAAATCTTCAGTCACCTTTTTGGGACATTGCATTACACCAGGAGCTCGTCATTTAACAAATGCACGCAAACAAGCAGTACAGGCATTCACCGTCCCCATTAATGTTGCAGCCCTCAGAACTTTTCTTGGACAGGTTTCCTATTGCAGACAGTGGATTCATGCCGTCTCTGTTTAAATGCAGCCCCTCTATGACTGTCTTACCCCAACACCTTTTGTACTAACACCAGAGGCAATAGACTGTTTTTATTCTCTCAAAAACCGTATTTTGGCCGCTCCAGCTTTGGGTACCCCTAACTATGAGCTCCCATTTACTCTGTACCTTCATACTTACAACCACAGGTGCATGGACTAGGTTGAGCACCATTGATGGAGACGACAATAGATTCATTAAACACCATCTTGCTCTAATCGATGGACTAAAAGAGCAAAACCAGACCATTGCTAACTGTTGGATATGTACACATGCCCCTGTGACGTCCACTAGCATACCCTTTCTAGCTGTCCCAGTCTCATGGGAAGAGATAAACGTTTGGGTGAACTGTTCAGATACTTTGGCCAATAATTCCACACAGAGATTTTCCTTTCTAAATCCCGCAAATTGGTTTAAAGGTATCGGTGGGTGGTTGGCTGGTATAGTACAAGCTATTTTACAGGTTTTGCTAATGTGTCTTGCGGTTTATTTGGTTTTTAAGCTTTTTCTAATGTGTATTCAGCGTTGTACTAAAAGAAAACATAGAGATTCGTATTGATAAATGAAGGAACAAAAGGATGGAATGTTATATCAGAGGATGGAGTCCCTTAAGTTTAAAGACCCCATCTATGCTATATAAGTCTAACAGTTATTTTAGGTGAAAATAACAGCAAGCTGAAATGTTCCTTTCTTGTATCAATAGCGTGTCCTTGCTAAGAAGATAACGTGTCCTCCCTGGCCTGATATAATGTGTTCTTGCAAGAAGATAATGTGGCCTTGCTAGCCAGATACATCTAATTAAATATTTTAAAGCATACAGAAACTAGCTTTTTCGCTTGTTCAGCTAAACTGTATAATCGAACCATATATGGTAAATCCGTTTCCTGCCTTCAGGGTGTATATCAACCCTGTGTTTTGTAATAAAGTTTAGAGCATGTTTAGACACAAACATCCTGTCCTGTGTCTCATTCTCTCTGATATCGTAATCCAAAGGATAGAAGACCCAGAATGCAGTGACGACAACAGCAAGACAATGGTTTTGCACAAGTTTTGTATACAATGCAAAGTCCGCTCTGAATATGGCTTAACTTGATATTATTGTAAATGTACCTTGTCCGGGGTACTCTCAACAATAAAGTATATTCATCGGCCTGTACTACAGAAAGTAAGATAACTCAGCAAGGATGTAAGCGACAGGGGTGTAGAACGTTAACACATACCAAATAAATATTAATTATCCCTGCATGCTAAAGCATGTTTTTTCCAGGCCAAGTTTTTCAATTTTGACTTTGTGTGTTAATAACTCTGACATGCTTAAACATATTCCGGTGAGTCTGAGATATCTTTTCATGACATGTTGAACTTCATGTTATTAATAAATTTAGGTCAATACCATTTGCATTTATTTATGAAAATATCTAGAATTTGACAAAAAATTCGAGAAATTCACAATTTTTTAACTTTGAATTTTTATGTCCCCAAAATCATACTGCACAAAATAGTTAATAAACAACATTTACCTCATGACTATTTTATGTTAGCATCATTTTTGAAACATTGCTGTGTTAGGAAGTTAGAAGGGTTAAAAGATTAGAAATAACTTTTCATTTTTCCAGCATAATTTCTATAAACTATTTTTTTAGGGACTTCTTCGCACTTGAAATGATTTTTAGGGCCTTAAGACAACCCCCACACAAAACCTTATTGTAAAAATGGCACAGTATTCAAAACCGCATTCAGTTAGTTTGTTAACCCTTTAAATAAGGGGTGGGGAATCCTTTTTTTCTGCCAAGGGCCATTGGGATATTTATTCCATCCTTGGGGGTCATACAAATTGCTTGATAACTCTTCCCACAAAGTAAGTCCTGACGCTAACACTGGCAACAGGACGTAATCTTTCATTGCACACGCCTCAGTGCAGTGCTCAGTAGTGATCACTGAGGGCGTGTGCTCACTGAGCAAGAATAAATGAATGGGCCAGCAGCCAACAAAATACAGCTGCCGGTCCAAGCACTGCGGTCCCTGGAAGTCTGCCCACGGCCTACGGCCTGAGGTTTCCAACCCCTGCTTTAAATGCTTAACAGGAATAATAACAAAATTGAAGAATATAATGGAAAACCACACTGTGTGCAGAATTATTAGGCAAATGAGTATTTTGATCACGATACTTTTTATACATGTTGTCCTACTCCAGCTTGAGAGCCAACTACCAATTAAGTAAATCTGGTGATGTGTATCTCATTAATGAGGAGGGGTGTTGACTAATGGCATCAACACCCTATATAAGGTGTGTTTAATTATTAGGCAACTTCCATTCCTTTGGCAAAATGGGTCAGAAGAGAGATTTGACGGGCTCTGAAAAGTCCAAAATTGTGAGATGTCTTGCAGAGGGATGAGGTGTCTTGAAATTTCCAAACTTTTGAAGCGTGATCACCGAACAATCAAGCATTTCATGGCAAATAGCCAACAGGGTCGCAAGAAGAGTGTTGGCCAAAAAAGGCGCAAAATAACTGCCCATGAATTGAGGAAAATCAAGCGTGAAGCTGCCAAGATGCCATTCGCCACAAGTTTTGCCATATTTCAGAGCTACAACGTTACTGGAGTATCAAAAAGCACAAGGTGTACGATACTCAGGGACATGGCCAAGGTAAGGAAGGTTGAAAAACGACCATCTTTGAACAAAAAACATAAGATAAAAAGTCAAGAATGGGCCAAGAAATATCTTAAGACATTATTCAAAGTTTTTATGGACTGATGAAAAGAGAGTGACTCTTGATGGGCGAGATGGATGGGCCAGAGGCTGGATCAGTAAAGGGGAGAGAGCTCCACTCCGACTCAGATGCCAGGAAGGTGGAGGTGGGGTACTGGTATGGGCTGGTATCATCAAAGATCAACTTGTGGGTAGTGTTGAGCCACCCCCGTAGTGTTCGAGTTCGGTTCGGTTCGTCGAACACCCGTATGTTCGCCGAACTGTTCGACGAACACCTTCGAACACCGTTAAAACCAAATGGCAGGCAAACAAAAACACATTGAAACACATAGAAAACACCTTCAAAGGTGTCCAAAAGCTGACAAACTGCTCAGAAGACACAACTAACCCATGGAAAAGTGACAAGTACATATAGTCATGCGAAAAGAAAAGAGGTGGAGGAGTAAAAGGAGGGGGAGACACAGATATAGGCATGTCATGCCCTTCTAAAACCAAAAAAGTGAGAAGCCGACACGGCCAGTCCGTTCCTGCCCGTGCGACCTCCGTGTCACCGGGTTTGTGCCAGAGCTGCGGTGGACCCCGACGGCCAGCCCCCCTCTCCCAATACTGGTGCTTGTCCGCTGGTGGGTCGAGCCCCCCCGCGGTGGGGGGGAGTAACATCTGCAGAAGAAAGACCATCTTCCAGCCAAACTAAGATGTCTACTTCTTTTCGTGGACAATGTATTACGATTCCTTTCTTACGGACACGCCCATCGCTACAAATTCCAGATGAGGCACAAAAACAGCAGTTGCTTCAACGGATATCAAGTGCTCCTTCAAGTGGGCTCTTCTCCACCTCAACTTCAACATCACAAATACTCCAGTCCTCAGAGGTGTCACCCCAATCGCACTTGCTTCCGCACAGCTCCCAAGTCTCCAGCTGCCCATCTGAGTATGGGGTAACACAGATGGTTGAGTCTGCACAGCTCTTTACTCATACTATAGCCTGGGAAACGGAGGTTCTCCAGAGCTTCTGTTAATCCAGACGAGGAAATGATCTGCACTGATGCCCAGAATCTTTATAAGTCGGATCAGGACCAGATGAAGAAGGTTCTGAGCATAATGTAGACCCTCGTTCCCAAAATGTATCTCCTGTTGGTGGAGACAATGATGAAGACGATGATGAGAGTCAAATACCTGATTGGAGCGACAACTTGACTTTTCGGTCAGGGCAGGAAGAGGTTGGCTCTGAGGACGACGGGTGTGAGAACACACAGGGTGATGATGACAAGGTTGGAGATCCCACTTACTGTCAAACCCACAGTCAGCCAGTCGATGAGGTCAGCAGAGGAGGTGGAGGAGGATGTGACTAGCCCAGGGGATGGGGATGACTCGGTACCCGGGCCTTTGCCTGGCCTTGGGGATGTCGCGGTGGTCGGCTCCCAGGCCCGTACCCTGGGGTCACACTTTAAAAGGGTGGATAATTGTTAATTTTATAAGAGTTCGTGACGCCACCTGTGGTATCTGGTGAGAAGCACCAGCGCTGCAGCAGTCCACTGAGGCCGGTGATAAGGCAGCTCGATGGTATAGCTCCCCACAGGTGAAGCTAGGCCTTAGAAAAGCGTATGCAGGGGGAATGCAGGACAGGCAAGACCCAGCTGGGTCAGAGCAAGAACGGGAACGGACAAGGTAGTCACTTAATTTCCTTTCACATGTGGAAATTCAGGCACATCCCGGAGCACTGTAGGGTGAAGGGTGTGACTCGCCCCCTGGGCCGTGGGGCACTCGGATCCGGGCAATAGGGGAACGATGGGAGTAGTAGTGGCAACTCGGTTCCATGGCTCAGGGTGGTCAGGCCAGTGGTAGTCCGTTATGTGTTGATGATTATGTCCGACTACGCCACCCGTGGATTGCGGTTATTAGGAACCGCCGCTGCATGCAGACCGCTGGGGCTGATGAGGTGTGCAGCTAGGATAGTGTGACTCCCCACGGAAGAGTGCGGCCCCAGGGCACTATAATGGATGTTGGGAGTGATGGTAGTGAGAGTCCCAGTGCTGATAGTGCTGGAGGAGCAAGGAGCACACAGACAACAGGTTGCAGTCCAGGGTCTTTACTGAAACAGGTAAACTGACCCATAAACAGTCCCAGCTAGGAGGGGACCTGGATGTCTGAGAGCAACGGGGAAATTGGCCCTGGTCAGGGTGAGGGTGTAGGCCTACCGTGCTTTCTGCGCTCCTTCTGGCTATCTCCTCATTATAGGGTAACAGCCCACGTTTCCGAGCTTTCCGTGTATTCTCGCCTGTATGGCCTGCGACGTGGGTTCCTTTCTGCTCCCAGCCTTGTACGGCTTTGCTGGTCCCTTCTGTTGTGGCAGGGCCTCCAGGCTTCTTAGGCCAAGGAATGTACAGTCCCTTGCGGACTGGTTCTCTGCTGGGGGATGTGGAATCCTTCCAGCCTCAGACACCAAAGTCTGGTAAAGTTAAGTCTTTTCTCTGCCAAGACAGGCTCTCTTCGCCTCTTGTCTCTGGCTTGTGGCTCTCCTCCTGCCACACTTCCTCTTAGGTTACAATGCAACTTTCTGTCCCTGCTCTGATGAGACACGTCTCAGTCCTGAGACAGGTCATCTGGTTTCTCTCTAACCCTGCCCCCAGCACCAGCTTTTATACGGGCAGCCAGCTCCCCCTACTGGCCTGAGACAGGAGGCATTGCATGCTAATGTTCCCCTGACCAAAGAACCTCCCCCTTGCTCTCAGACACAGCTTTAATTAGACTTGTGGCATCCAGGTCAGGGTGACACAGGTGCATATCAGGATCCTCTCCCCAATGAGCGGGTGTAGGGCCTCCTGTTTCTTGCCTCTGCGTAGTAAGTTTCTGACCTTCCTGGAGCTAGGTCTAACTTTGTCTCTGTCCTGCCCTGGCTGACCTTATGGTAGGGCCTTGTCTTAGAGTTCAAGCTCTCAGTATGGGGGGCCTAAGCATCTCCTGGCTCTGTTACGTATCAGCACCTTAGCGATCCTGGGACTTGTAGCTCTCCAGGGATTCCGGTTATGCCTTACTGGGTCATAGAGATCCCGGTAAGCTCGGATTCGGTGTCTGGTAAATGCTTCGGGGTGAGCTGGTTAAGCTCCTCTGCCCCTTATGTACTAACTCTCCACTTGCCTTCGGCCTTCTCGGGCCCTCACTAGGCTATACACACTAACGGCAGCTTGCCATGCTTCACCGATCTTATGGCGCTGGCACACCTTAAGCTGTAACTGGGCTCCCTGAATCTAGCTAGCTGGAGCCTCGTGCTCCACTTCTGAACTATTAACTGAGTTCTCTAGACTAGACTGAACTCCACTGCAGACTGACCTCTCTTAGGTTTCTCTACTGCAGGAACTCTTCAGAGGAACTTTACTGCCTAGCTCCACCTTCCCTATTTATATCCCTAACGGGCTCCCTCTGCTGGTCTGAGGTGGAAGGTGGAGATGTGTGAATGTTTATGGGGGCCTCTTGTGGAGGATTCCATCAATGCATTCTTCTAGGATCTGTGATACCAAGCGCAGCGGGGCGTCACAGATGCTATTGATGACAAGGTTAGGTTGCACCTTCCTGGACAGAGACGGAGTACTGGAAGCACGTCAACAACTGCATCCTCAACCACAACTCTGCCTCTGACCACAAGTCGTAGTGGCTCTTCAGGTCGCATGGGCTCTAAGCCTTGCATAGCCTGGGCATTTTTTCAGATCGAAAAAGATGACCCAACTCGTGTTATCTGTAATATTTGTCACCAAAAGCTAAGTAGAGGCCAAAAAATCCATAGTTTGAGTACTTCATGCATGAACCGTCACATGGATATGAAGCATAAGTTGCAGTGGGAAGCTCACCCTTGCTACAATGCGGCCTAGCGGGCCGGGCCAACCACCGTCTGCCCCATCTTGTGCATCCGTGGCCTCTTCATCCTCTGTGACTGGGGAGACAGCAGTCACACATGTTTTTGGACGCAGACCTGCCACCTCTTTACCCGCAACAGCCAGTGTGATTGGCCATTTCATTTGGAAGTGGAAACACCAGCTGGTGTTGAGCGCTCTCCGACATCGAGAGCACCACCTTTGGATTAAGGCAACCTAACATGTCTGCCTGCATCTTCCTCACAGACCGGCAGTATGCCGGGGACACCCTACTCAAACCCGTCTAAGCACAACAGCCAGCTCTCAATCACTCAGATGTGGACAAGTAAAAGACCATTTACTCCTAGCCATGACAAAGCTAAGAGGTTGAATTTCACCATCTGCAAGCTCTTGGCTACAGAAATGCTGCCTTTCTGCCTGGTGGACACAGAGGATTTTCGATACCTTATGTCCGTCACAGTGCCTCAATACCAGATGCCCATTCGGCACTACTTCTCAAAGAAAGGTGTGCCTGCGCTCCACCAGCATGTAGCACCCAACATCACCGCTTCTCTGAGAAACTCTGTGTGTGACAGGGTGCATTTCACCACAGACACTTGGACGAGTAGGCATGGACAGGGGCGTTACATGTCGCTGACTGGGCACTGGGTAACTGTGGTGACAGCAGGACAAGGGGCTGCTGTCCAAGTCTTACCATCCCCACAAGTTGTGCGTCAATCCTCTTTATCTCAAAGTTCCTCCACTGCTTCTGCCTCCTCAACCTCCTCTCGGTCCTCCACCGGCACACAAAGCCTGTCTGGTAATGCCACCTGCTTTCTAACTGCACAGAAGGAATCCTGCACACCTCCTTACTATGCTGGCAGCAGGGCTCAACGGCATCAGTGTTTACTTTAAAATGTCTGGGAAATGTGAGTCACACAGCTGAGGAGTTGTGGTCAGCTCTGGAGACCCAGTTTCATGAATGGTTGTCTCCACTGGACCTGCAACCAGGGAAGGCCGTGTGCGACAATGCTGCAAACCTGGGTGCGGCCCTTCACCAGGGCAATGTCACACACGTGTCTTGTATGGCTCACGTGTTGAACCTTGTTGTCCAGCAATTTTTAGCCCCCTATCCCGGACTAGATGGCCTTCTGTAGAGGGCACGGTCGCTGTGTGCTCACTTCCGCCGTTCGCATCTCGCAGCTCAACGACTTACATTTCTACAGAAGTCGTTGGGCCTGCCAGTTCACCGGCTGAAATGCGATGTGCCGACACGGTGAAATTCAACTTTGCACATGTTGCAGCGACTGTGGCAGCACCGACAAGCCCTGGTGCAATACGTTCTGACGTATAGCCTGGGCCAACAAGATCCAGAGGTGGGGCAAATCGCGCTGCAGGAGTGGTCTCAGATCAGGGACCTATGAAGTTGACGCACCCCCTGGGCCGTGGGGTACCCGGAGCCGGGCCGGTAGACGCTGGGGTTTGTAGTCACTGTGGCGGTGACCAGGTCCGTGACCCAGGGCGGTCAATCCAAGGGTAATTTGTTTATATGGGTTTTATAATGTGCGACTACGCCACCTGTGGAGTGCGGCCAAAGGGGCCGCCGCTGCGGAACAGTCCTCTGAAGCTGGTGGCTTTGCAGCAATGGTATTATTACTCCCCACAGGAAGAGTGTAGCTTCAGGGCAGTGTGGGTGGATGATGGTGGTTGTAGTGCAGGGAGTCAGTAATGAACGCAGAGTCCGTATGATGCAGTCCCAAGATCTTTACTCACAGTTGTTGCAGTCCAGATTACAGGTACCAGAGCAATCTCCCCCGTCGTGCTGTGCATACTCAGTGAGGGGCTCAGTCCACCCCCAGATAGCTCCGGAGTACTTATCAGGACCCCCTTCTTTGTGTCCTTTCTCTAGCCTTCTCCCTGCACCTCACACCCAGTGACACTTCTATCCAGTATCCTCGGGCCTTGTCGCGCGACGTGTGCTCCGTCCTCTGGGTCCTATGTGGCTACCTTCTTAGGGAGACTGGTGTGGACGTTGGCCAGCAGTACATGAAATGCTGCAGCCTCCGGTTTCTAGTTGAGCCTAGTTGAGGGACCGGTTCCCCATATCTGGCCTGACCCCTCTACCTCCTGGTAGCAGCGGGCGTACGGGTGGCCTTCTGCACGGCCCATACCCCTAGGGTTCCTTCGGTTCCTGGAGCCTTCCTGCTCCCACTCCTCTCTTCTCTCCTTCAGTCCTGGGCCTCCCAGGCTAGGCCCGCCTCCGGAGCAGAGCTCATGCAGAGCCTCTGCTCCTGTCACTTCTCCTCCTCTGACTGGCTTGCTCTTTATAAGATGGCTTCCTATTTATACTCTCCCTGTCATGTGCTCCCCTAAGCTGCTCCCCTAAGCACCCACCACATAGGACCCTCCCACCAGCTAGGGACCTGGGACTGTGCTCTCCCTTAGGAGCAATCTCGCCCTACCCCCACTGCAGGTATGTGTTGGATGCAGGTGTTAGGGTCCTGAGCCATACTCCTTCCTTACCTGAGGGTGAGATACCACACCTCTGGGTTAGATGCAGTAACTCTGTGGCGACTGAATCCTCAGGGGCGCCACACGCCCTTCTGCACAGTTTTGAAATGGCGACGAAGATGTTTAGTGCAGACGACGATGCCATTATCAGCATGACTATTCTGGTGATTTACATGCTGGAGAACACGTTAAACAGAATTCAGAGTCAGGTGGTGGGACAAGAGGAGGTGGAGGAAGTAGAGGAGGAGTCGTATGCGGAAGGGATAACATCTCAAAGATCTAGACGGTCGGCAGCAGGCATGGGAGGGCGGGGGAGAGGGATTAACCAGGGTGCATGGTAGCAGCCAAACTGTTGAGGAAGGTGCAGGAGCCGAGGAAGAAGTGGAGGACCAACTGGCGATGGGCATGTAAGACTCATCAGATGAGGGAGACCTTGATCACATTTCTGTTGTGCGAGGTTGGGGGGAGAGGGCAGAGGAAGGAAGCATGATTCTTACCTCACTACCAACACAACAAGGACTTGGTCCTCCTGGATGCGCAAGACACATGAGTGCCTTCTTGCTGCACTACCTGCAACATGACCCTCAGATTGTCAGAGTTCGAAGTAATCCCGACTACTGGGTTGCCACACTCTTAGATCCCCGGTAAAAAGTAAATTTGCCGAAATAATTCCTGCCATAGAAAGGGATTCACGCATGCAGGAGTATCTGCACACGCTGTTGCAGAATCTTACATGTGCTTTTCCACAAAACACCAGTGGTGCACGTAGTGAATCTCACAGTTCTAACTTGCAAACCGTGTGACTGTCGAGTCTTCATCACTCAAACCGTAACAGTAACACAGTATCTGCTGGTAACAGCAATTTTGTGGAATCGTTTCACCACTTTTTTAAACCATCCTTTGCAAGACCACAGGAGACAAGAAGTCTGACACATAGTCAATGCCTAGAGAGGATGGTGGGCTGGGTCGCTCCCCCCCCCTTTTAACTGTAAGAAACTACATACACTATGGCTTTGGGTAACACAGATGGTTGAGTCTGAAGAGCTGTTTACTCAGAGGTCTGCTCCAAAGCTTCAGTGTCTGCTAGTCAGCGTAGAATTTTTAACTGCATCTAGCCTAGGCATTACTTTGGGCGTAGTAGCCCAGCTGCGAAGTGAGATGCACCGCCTGTGTATCCAATAAGAATTTTTAAATGCATCTAGCCTAGGCAGACTGTGGGGACCCCCAAACAAACCCAGACGCTCAGCCCCCCTACCGCCCCCCTTTCCTTGACAATACAATAATGTAACTCTTACAACTGGATGGGTGAGGATCGGTCACAGCTTTATTAACTCTTTATACTCATTCCATTAGAAAGGCATTTTATTTCTAAAATAATTCAGCTTGTTGCAGCATGCCCTGGGTCTCCACACCCGCAAGTTGGCCAACAAGTGTAACTCTCCAACATGTCCTTTCTATTTCCAGGCCACGCAGGATCCTGCGTATTCGTATGCAGGACTCTGACCCTCATCCATCACTCTTAATGCTTGTTCCACTCCGTCCTGGAGTACTGACAGGAATATGTCCAGTCCAATATCCATTAAGTGAACACCGTCGGGCCGTATGAGGTCTGCTTTATCTCCTTCCAGTTGTCGGTGTCTTATCACTACACCGCCTCTGTCTCTTCTAAATTATGCCATCCGAATATTTATTACCCGCCTTGTCCGTTCGATGGCCGTGATGTCTCGCGCACCTTGCCATACCGCTATCGGCACAATCTCTGACCATACTATAGTTAGTTTTGTGAAAAATTCTCTGAAGAGCTCAGTGTCTAGTTTCATTATTGTCATTAGTTATGCGCTCTTGTGATGACCTAGGTTGTTTCCCCCGGCCTGTATAACTAAGATGAAACTCTAATTTCCTCCCGCCTTGGCGGACTTTCGCCCTTTTATCTGCCCAATATATATACGAGTGGCCTATCACTCACACTGTTGGTTTAGCGTCACCTGTAAAAGAAACAAACCACGTTAGGATAACAAGTCCAGTCTTATGTATCTCGCCAAACATGTGGATCGCCATCTCCCTATCCTCTGAACTTACGTTTCTGACAGTCCTGCTCTTTCTGCTTCCGTGGCCGCACCTATGCGGAATGAGTGTGTCCCGTAATCTTTTGGGTGGTTCCCTGCCGATGTTATGCATTTATTAAATATAGCTTGGAACTGGAATCTTGATAATGGCGTTCCATCAATGTGTGATAGGAAGAAATTAATTTGTGATCTGATGGTTATATATGTTTTTACTATTGTTACCAGACTCAGTGTACCGTTTGTGGGTTGTAGAAGTACCCAAGTGCCCCTGCCCGCTGGAACCGTTTTTGATTGGCGTATGCGTAGACGTATTGCATTATTGGCAATGACTACATCCTGGTGTAATAAGCCTCCACTGGTGGTAATTTTGGATTGAGGGACTAATTCGCTTATGCATAGCGCCCCGAAGAAGGCGATCGCAAATGCAGTAGACAGTAGTGTTGTTTCAAATTGTGAGTGTCATGTTAATGGTGTTAGGGATATGATGTGAGAAATCAGTTTTAGTGACACGGGACGGGACGTCTACACTCCTGACTTGGCTGACCCCTTTTCCACCCTTTTATGGATTGTCTGATGATGAATCTTTGTCACATCTCCCCAATTCAGTAGTTGGAAGTGAAATGCTACTCTGGTAAGACACCGCTGCGCTGATGCCGCTGATATGCCCCTCATCATTAGCTGGTGGAGAAATTCTATGGTGACTTGTGATCTGGCTTGTTCACATTGGTCAACCCGTCTGCCTGCTACTAGTCGTGTCCACTCTTCCCATGCCTTACCGTATGCTTGCCACATCGACGGGGCAACTGACGCTCTGATTAATGGCATCAACTATTCGCCACTAGATGCCATAAGGAGGGTGGGCAACTGTTGCCCAATGGGTGGGCGTTGGGGAAGAGCTCTGTGAAAATCTGCCAATTGAATTGTGATAAAGCGTTAGCAGCAGCTTTAGACCCCTCAGCATCGTGGCTAACGCAGACCCATACATTGTGTTTTAGGCACAGGAATGCTAGCCGGCGTAGTAGGCCTAGCACTGGGAGAGACGATGATGCCATTTTATTAATGCAGTGCGCTAAGCTGTTGTGTTTTGTTATGAAGCGCGCGCCCCATATTTCTATTGCTACCACTATTGGGAAGAAAAATTATTTTCAGGGCTAGATGCAGCTAAAAATTATTATTAATTTCAAAGTTGGTGGAGCTTGGTATAGATGGCCTAATACAATGAGTACCACACACCGCTACAAGCCGAAACATTTTTTCAGAGCTAGATGCAGAAAAAAATTATATTGAATTTGCAACCTGATGGAGGTTAGTATAGATGGACTAATAGAACAAGTCCCACACACTGCTAGAAGCCTAAATATTTTTTCAGAGCTAGATGCATAAAAAAATTATATTGAATTTGCAACCTGATGGAGGTTAGTATAGATGGACAAATAGAACAAGTCCCACACACTGCTAGAAGCCTAAATATTTTTTCTGAGCTAGATGCAGAAAAAAATTATATTGAATTTGCAACCTGATGGAGGTTAGTATAGATGGAATAATAGAAAAAGTCCCACACACTGCTAGAAGCCTAAATATTTTTTCAGAGCTAGATGCAGAAAAAAATTATATTGAATTTGCAACCTGATGGAGGTTAGAATAGATGGACTAATAGAACAAGTCCCACACACTACTACAAGCTGAAATATTTTTTCAGAGCTAGATGCAGAAAAAAATTATATTGAATTTGCAACCTGATGGAGGTCAGTATAGATGGACTAATAGAACAAGTCCCACAAACTGCTACAAGCGGTAATATTTTTTCAGAGCTAGATGCAGAATTTTTTTTTATTGAATTTGCAATCTGATGGAGGTTAGTATAGATGGACTAATAGAACAAGTCCCACACACTGCTAGAAGCCTAAATATTTTTTCAGAGCTCGATGCAGAAAAAAATTATATTGAATTTGCAACCTGATGGAGGTCAGTATAGATGGAGTCATAGAACAAGTCCCACACACTGCTACAAGCGGTAATATTTTTTCAGAGCTAGATGCAGAATTTTTTTTTATTGAATTTGCAATCTGATGGAGGTTAGTATAGATGGACTAATAGAACAAGTCCCACACACTGCTAGAAGCCTAAATATTTTTTCAGAGCTCGATGCAGAAAAAAATTGTATTGAATTTGCAACCTGGTGGAGGTTAGTATAGATGGACTAATAGAATGATGCTATGCCTAAAAGGTTTTACTTCACTAGGTGCAGTAAAAAAATTGTATTCAATACACAGGTGGTGTAGCTTGCAACACAGATAGGCTACTCCACTGACTAACACACTCTGCAATAGGCCAAAAAGGATTTGCTTTGCTAGATTTAGCCAAATGCTGTAAAAAAAACTTGCACAGCACTGGCACAGACCTGCCTGGCAAAAAGTGATAGGAACTGATGTAACCTAGCCCTGAAAAGGACTTCAATTACAACTAGTCTTTACTCCCAACCTATCTATTTAAGAGCACAGACCTGCCTGATAAAAGTCATATGAAATGATGTAACCTAGTCCTTAAAAGGACTGCAATCACAACTCTTCCCTACTCCGAAGCTATCTGTAGATTTGTGCGAAAATTGGCTTGAAATTAACAAAGTATAGCGCACACAGCAACAGCAGTGCCGTCTAACACTCAGCTACAGCACTGAGAAAATGGTGGCAACGGGGAAAATGACTGGGTCTTATAGGGCAAGGACATGTGACATACACTGCCAATGACACATGCCCTTGCTTGTGTGGAAAAAAAGCACTTCGCTCCGTGTGTGCGCTGCTGATTGGCTGACAGACTGCACCTCCCCACTGTAATTGCGGGAAAGAGAAAAAAATATAGAGATCTTCATTATTCCTGCAGAGATCCATCCCCTGCCCCTTCCCCTGCCCCGCTGTACACTCAAACTGCGTATTAACATTAATTTTCAGCATTACTGAGAAAAAATCCAGTTATGATTTTGGTGCACGAACAGTTATCGAACATAACCTCAAAAAACAGGTCGAATTTGAGATTGGCGAACAGTTCGAGTCGAACACCGCTCATCTCTACTTGTGGGACCTTTTCGGGTTGAGGATGGAGTGAAGCTCAACTCTCAGACCTACTGCCAGTTTCTGGAAGGCAACTTCTTCAAGCAGTGGTAAAGGAAGAAGTCGGTATCGTTCAAGAAAAACATGATTTTAATGCTGGACAATGCTCCATCACATGCATCCAACTACTCCACAGCGTGGCTGGCCAGTAAAGGTCTTAAAGAAGAAGAAATAATGACATGGCCCCCTTGTTCACCTCATCTGAACCCCATAGAGTACCTGTGGTCCAAATAAAATGTGAGATCTACAGGGAGGGAAAACAGTACACCTCTCGGAACAGTGTCTGGGAGGCTGTGGTGGCTGCTGCACGCAATGTTGATCGAAAACAGATCAAGCAACTGACAGAATCTATGGATGGAAGGCTGTTGAGTGTCATCATAAAGAAAGGTGGCTAAATTGATCACTAATTTTTGGGGTTTTTGTTTTTGCATGTCAGAAATGTTTATTTCTAAATTTTGTGCACTGATATTGGTTTACCTGGTGAAAATAAACAAGTGAGATGGGATTATATTTGGTTTTTATTAAGTTGCCTACTAATTCTGCACAGTAATAGTTACCTGCACAAACAGATATCCTCCTAAGATAGCCAAATCTAAAACAACCCCACTCCAACTTCCAAAAATATTAAGCTTGGATATTTATGAGTCTTTTGGGTTGATTGAGAACATAGTTGTTGATCAATAATAAAAATAATCCTCTAAAATACATCTTGCCTAATAATTCTGCACACAGTGTTCATTTTTTCAGCAAAAATGTTTCTTTAGCCCCAAATTTGTCATTTTCATGAGGCAAAAGAAGAAAATTGATCACTCAAATGGGCACAATGGGCACAAAAGGGAAGGGGGCATTTAGATTTGGGAGCACAGGTGCTACTGGATTTCTTTTTGGGGGAGCCATGACATTTTTCCCGAGATTTTGTGTTGCCAGTAACATGGTCACCCCCTATATTTACTAAAATAGATTATGAACATGAGTGGGGATTTGTTTTTTGTGGGTTGATTTGATGTTATTATTTTTAACTTTTTGGTTTCCATAACATTTTGGATCATACTGTATTTATCCTTTTCTCTAGCCTGAGCACTTACAGAGTTTTCACCTAAATCTTCTAAATACCTAATTTCGATGAAACTTTCAATAGATCCATTCACTAATTAGGCAGGAGAGTTGCTCTGGACTTCATCTGGCCTCTGTTCAGCTATTTCCATCTTTTCTGATGTGCACAAAACTGTGGCCGACCGCACTTTTGTACATCCCTAAAAAAGATGCCAAAAAAGGTGGACGTCTTCTGGATCATAGGCCAGACGAAGTTCAAAATGACTATCTATTTCCCTCACTATAGGTAATGTTCCATTCAGGATTTTGTTTGAATTACGTACTTTGGAGATTTACACGCAAACCCTGATTTAAGTTTTCAACATAGACTGCAGGATAAATGTGCGCCGAGCCTTATTGCGATCTTTGAAAAGCAGAATGAAAATATCAACAGTAGTGATGAACGAGCATACTCGCAAGTACTCGGTACATGCCCGAGCATCTCAGTACTCGAGATGCTCGGAGCTCGCCAAGTACTTGTGAGATGCTCGGGCAGATGCTCGGTTCCCCTCCCTGCATGTTTGGCGCTCTTTAGAGTGCCAATCAACATGCAGGGATTGTCCGTCACTCACAGTAATGTCGCAGCCATGTTGGTTGTAGCATTACAGTGATTGGCTGGCCACACAGCATCATCAAGTCTATATCAGACCTGGAGCCGCTGTGCTCGTCAGTCTATTCCGCAATCAGGCAGTGTAGGGAGAGGTGCTGCTGAGCTAGGGAGAGATTTGGTTGTGTATTAGGTAGTGTAGGGAGAAAACAAGTACATTACACATATCCATCTCAACAAACAGTGCTTCTGAGGACTAAACCATCTGCAGAGATATCAGGCAGGCAGTGTATATAGCAGACTGCAGTGCACATTGCATAAGAGGCTCTATTCCAGTTCTGCCTTCTGCTGATGTTAGATATTTCTAGACAAAGGCCCAGGTCTCAGGGGCCAGGAAGAATTTTTTTTGGATCTTAATGCTGATTATTTGCTTACAAAAGCAATCCAGAGAACACCGTTTTTCTGTGTCATTTGCTTGTTGGCACTGCAGAATACAGCCAGGTCCTTTCCATATTACAGCGCTAAAATTCCCGCTATTTAAAACTGTGGTTTGTCCGTCACACGGATCACATATAAATGAGCTGAAAATACTGCCATTTTTAGCGTCCATTCAAATTTTATTTCAGTGTGCCAGCAAAGTTTTTGGCACCGGTTTGCTGTTCATGGCTACCTACAGCCCAGGAATTTAAAAAACTGTGCTTTCATCCATCACATATAACTTGGATCCAAATTCAGCCATTTGTAGTGAGCGTGGAAGATATTGTCCTCCATTTAAAATGGGAAGGGCGCGTGACAAGTGATGGGGAACTGGATGTGATGGTGACGGTGCATGCAGAGGCTGAGGCTGAGGCCGTGGGCAAGCTGAAATTGTGCCACAACAAACAATCACATCTTCTCGCCCGACATTCCTGTCCTAATTCCTAGGGGACTGCAGAACACCACTATTGAACCCAGAGCAGTGTCAAAAGGTTGTTGGTTGGATAGCGGATAATGCTTCCAGTCACTTATCCACCACCACCCTGTCTTCCACACGGTCAAGTCTCAGTAGCCATGAGTGTGGACTGCATATTCCACACCCTGATCCTCTTTCCTCCCACCATGCCGAGCGCCCAGAGACAACTGATCACACACTTGGACATTCTGAAGAGCTGTTCACTTTTCCATTTATAGATTTGGGCCTCTCGCCCGGTACACTTGAAGCGGGGCAAGAGGAGATCGCATGTAGCGATGCCCAAATATTTGAGCAGCCACAGTCACACGAAGGCGACGGTGGGAAGGTGTCACAAGAGGTGGACTATGATGAGACACAATTGCCAGAAAGTCAGGAGGAGGACCAGGGTGCGGAAGTGGAAGACGAGGTGGTGGATGATATAGTAACTGACCCAACCTGGAAGGAGGACATGCAGAGCGAGAACAGCAGCACACAGGGGGAGGGAGGCAGAGCACCCCAACAGGCAGGAAGAAGCAGTGTGGTGGCCGCAGAAAGAAGGCAGGCAACCGTTCCCCGTAACACCAACATGAAGGAAGTTGCCAGTACAACTGTTAGGTCTTCCAGAGTCTGGTTGTTTTTTAAAGACTCTACAGATAACCCCAAAAAAGGCCATTTGCACCACCTGCCAGGCCAGCATCAGCAGGGGTGGCAAAACGACCAGCCTGACCACCACCAGCATGATCAGGCACATGGGAGCAAAGCACCAGATTTTGTCGGCCGAACCCCAGGGTCCAGGAACAGTGTCTGCGGGTGGCACCATTGCTTCTTCCGCTGTTGTTTATGCAAGCCAATCCCCTGTCCATGGTGCATGTGAAGATGCCTCCTGCCCTGCACTTGTCATTGCACACTCTCAAGTAGCAGCATCAGGAAGCACGTCCACGTCTTTGTCCCATTCAGTTGTCCATACTCCAGTCCTTGGAATGCAAGCGCAAATATCCAGCCAACACCCCACAGCCACACTACTATATTTACACATTTCACGACTAGTGTTGAGCATTCCGATACTGAAATATCGGGTATCGGCCGATATTCGCGGTATCGGAATTCCGATACTTAATTCCGATACTTTTACAATATCGAATACCGGAATCGGAAGTTCCCATAATGCCTGCGCTCTGAATTGTCTCTGAAGGATGACAAGCTGGATGGCAGCGCTCAGCTGAGATCCAGCCTGTCATCAGAATGCCATCCCAGCGTGGGAGAATTCTCCTGATCGTTTAAAAGCCGGCGGGTGGTAAAAAGCCGCCAGCTTTTAAACAATCACACAGCCCCATACTGCTTCCCCGCAGCCTACCACCCCGATCCTCCGCTCCCCTCGCCACCTCCCATCCCGATCGTAAGTTAGGACCGGGCGGGGAGCGCAGCACCAAGGAGCGGGGAGCGAAGGACCCGGGCGGGGAAGCCGGCAGTGAAAAGACTTCACCGCCGGCTTTCCCGTTCTGTGCTGCGCTTTCCCGCCGGTTATTTCAAATGAACAGCTGAGGTATCAGGTGATGCCGATCAGCTGTTCATTTGAAGTAGCCGCGGTGCCCTCAGAGGGTTCATGTGAGTTCATGCTTGACAGCATTGCATGAACTCACATGAACTTTCCCACGGCCGCAAAGGTCAGCCTCACCTCCCAGACGATCAGCCCGTCATGATTGGAGTGTGTGGGTGTCTGTGCGCGGTGTCTGCGAGTGTGTGCGGGGTGTCTGTGCGTGTGTCTGCGAGTGTGTGCGGTGTCTGTGCGATGTCTGCGGGTGTGTGCGTGCAGGCAGACATAGGCCGATGTGACACTACTACTCCCATCGGCCTATGTCTGTCCCCCGTCCACTCGTGCCAGCAGGATCAGCTCGATGGGAGCAGTAGTTCCCATCAGCCTGATCCTGCTATTTAAATTGCCCTACTGTGTCCCCAATAAATTTTAAATACATGTCATTGGTGGCCAGTGGTTACCTAAAATAAATTAGTTTATACATTACCTGTCCCCGCCGATCGCCACCTAAAAAAAAGTAAAAAATAAAAAACTACACCTATACTCACCTAAACACCTAATTCCCCGAAGCCATCGATCTCCTGTAATAAAATATAAAATAATAAACCACAACCTTATCCTTACCCCTCCGTAGTAGTCCACGAGTGTCCCACGATGATCTCCAGTTTAGAGCAGCCACATAGAATGTGACCGCTCTGAACCGCTGCCGCCGCTAGAATGACAGGGCCGTAAAGCAGCCCCGTCATTGCATAAGCGGGTTCGCCGGAGTTCAGGCAGCGCTGCTCCGGTTAGCTCCTTTACGGCCCTGCTGTATCGTGAGAAATTCCCACGGTACAGCAGCGCCGTAAAGGAGGTCTCCGGAGCTGCGCTGCCTGAATGCACTCCGGTGACCTCCGTCAGTGGCTCCCGCAGCCGGGAGCGGACGTGTTCCCGGCAGTGTGAGCTTACAGCAGCCATGCACAGCGGTCACCATCTCCAGATGTGACAGCTGTGCATGGGAGATCAGCGCAGGAACATGGACAGGTAACTATTTTTTTTTAGTAAACTAAGAATTAAATAAAATTGTATGTTTATTTCAAATAAATTATTTTTTTCTGGGTGTAGTGTGTTTTTTCTTTTTAACACTTTGTAGGTTAGTAATGGGGGTGTCTTATAGACGCCCATCATTACTAACCAGGGCTTCATGACAGCTGGCGCTGACATGAACACCACCACTATTACCCCCTGCCACCGCACCAGGGCAGCGTGGAAGAGCGAGGCTAAGTGCCAGAGTTGGCGCATCCTATGGATGCGCCATTTCTGGGGCGGCTGACGGCTGGTGTTTCTAGCCTGGGAGGGGGCCAATATTCATGGCACCCTTCCTGGGCTATTAATATCAGCCCACAGCTGTCCGCCTAGCCTTTGCTAGCTATTAAATAGGGGGTACCCCACGTCATTTTTTTGGGGGGATCACCCATTTTAATAGCTATTAAAGGCTAGGTATTCAGCTGGGGGCTGATATTAGTAGCCTGGGAAGCTCCGTGGGTATTACCCACTTCCCAGGCTTCAAACATCTGCCCCAGCCGTCTGCTTAACCTCCGCTAGAGCCTAAAATTATGGGGGATCCCATGCCAATTTTTTTTAAAATAAATCCTTTATTTTAACACTAAATGACATTTGAGGAGTTAATAAAGATGAAGTCCCTAAATTATTATTTATTTTTTAATTATTTTTTCCCAAAAATTTTGACGTGGGCTTTGCCATATTTTTGTATGCCAGCCAGGTACAGCATCCAGCTTCTATGAACGCGCCATTTTCCGGGGTGGCTGCGGACTGCAATTTGCACCGGGGGGGGCAGAAAGCTTGGGCCTCCCTGAGCTGCAGATTCCAGCCCCCAGCTGCCTAGTTGCACCTGGCTGGACACACAAATAGGGCGAAGCCCCACGTTTTTTTTTTTTTTAATTATTTCATGAAATTCATGAAATAATAAAGAAAAAAAGGGGTTCCCTATTAGTGTTGAGCCACCCCCGTAGTGTTCGAGTTCGGTTCGGTTCGTCGAACACCCGTGTGTTCGCTGAACTGTTCGTCGAACTGTTCGTCGAACACCTTCGAACACCGTTAAAACCAATGGCAGGCAAACAAAAACACATAGAAACACATAGAAAACACCTTCAAAGGTGTCCAAAAGCTGACAAACTGCTCAGAAGACACAACTAACACATGGAAAAGTGACAAGTACATATAGTCATGCGAAAAGAAAAGAGGTGGAGGAGTAAAAGGAGGGGGAGACACAGATATAGGCATGTCATGCCCTTCTAAAATCCAAAAAGTGAGAAGCCGAGACGGCCAGTCCGCTCCTGCCCGTGCCACCTCCGTGTCGCCGGGTTTGTGCCAGAGCCGCGGTGAACCCTGACGGCCAGCCCCCCTCTCCCAATACTGGTGCCTGTCCGCTGGTGGGTCGAGAGAGCCCCCCTGTGGTGGAGGCAGCTCTAAGCTTTTTAATTTAAATTGTCCCTCTAATTTGAATGAATACACTTTAAATCCATTTACAAGAATCTATTGGAGGGCAAGTCTCATGCCAGCAGCCGCGTAATTCCAGCTCCAGTAGCGTCCACTAAAGCTGCTGCAGTTAAAAAGCTTTTATAAGGATCGAGCTCGGCTGTCCACCGCAAGGCATCCTAGTGCCAGTCCCATCCCCTATGCCTTGGGGTGCCTCCTGATGCTCTTCACTAAGTATCCCGTGGTCCCGAAGCATTTCCTTTGAAAAAATTAAGTGTCCAAACTACAGGTGGTGTAGCTTGCTTAACAGCCGGGATAATCCGCTGACTAGCAGACACTGCTACTAGGCACAAAGTATTTCCTGGGCTAGATGCAGTTAAAAATTTGTAAGTAGATACTCTCGTTGGATGCTGAGAAAGCATTCCATAGAGTCTCCTGGCACGCTATATATGATTCTCTTAAAAAGCTTGGGGTAGGGGTCTAGGGGACCCTTTTATAGCCAAAATCACGGCCCTGTATCACAATACGTCACCTAGGCTGAAGATAAATGGAACTGTAGCACCGAGGGCTCGGTTGCTACAGACGTATTGCACCTCACCCAGAGGTGTGATATCTCACTCTCAGATAAGGATGGAGTGTGGATCAGGACCCGACACCTGCATGCATTACACCACATTGCCGTGGGGCAGGGCGACCAATATGCCCCTGAGATGGGCATGACAGTCCCTGTCCCTGGCTGGAGTGGGGGGAGGGAACACTGAGGAAGGGGAACCCTGCAGTGCAGGAGCAGGGAGGAAGCAGTTCCTGGGTACATTGAGAAGGGAGTATAAAAGGTGGGCACCATCTTAGTTCAGTGCAGAGAAGTCTGAGCAGAAGTGGCAGGGAGCAGGGGCTCTGCATGAGCTCTGCTCCGGAGGCGGGCCTAGTAACAGAGGCCCAGGCCTGCAAGAGGGAGAAGGAAGGAAGAGGAGCGGAGAAGGCTCCAGGAACGAGGAATGAAGGGATCCCAGGGGTGCGGACGGGCGAATCGCCACCGCACGGCCGAATCCACCTGCGTGGAGGGGTCAGGCCAAAGGGGGAGACCGGTCCCCGAACTAGTGGAGGCAGGAAACGACCCTCAGCTAGAAACCGGAGGCTCTGACATTTTATGTGGCGCAGCCCCTTGCTCCACCCGCTAGGAAGGCACCACATAGGGTCAGGGAAACTGGCGCCAAGTTTACCAAGAGGAGGCCCGAGGCAGCCGGACAGAAGTGTTGGTAAGAAAGGCCAGACAAATGACACACAAAGGGGGTCCTGTGAAGCACTCCAAAGTTATCTGGGAGTTGTCTGAGCCCCTCACCTGGTGAGCACAGTACGACGTGGGCAGCCGTTACCTGCAGACGTGGTCTGGATAATAAGAACTGTGAGTAAAGGCCCTGAACTGCATCACTGACTCCGTGTCGTTACTGCTGCTGCCCTGCACCATCACCCCCATCCTCCGCATACACTGCCCTGAGGCTATACTCCTCCCGTGGGGAGTTATGCTACGCTCTGCTGCACCCACAACACCAGCCTTAGCGGTCTGCCCTGTAGCGGCGGTTCACTCTGACCGCAATCCACGGGTGGCGTAGTCGGACATTTAAACATCAAAACCACATAAATAGTTCCGCCACTGGTTTGACCGCCCTGAGCCACGGAACCGGATCGCCGCCACGAAGACTACAACCACCAGCATCCACCAAAAAGGGTCCGCTCCGGGTGTCCCAAGGCCCAGGGGGTGCGTCAGAACATTTTCATCACCTTTCACAATCACCAATGGGACAAGGCAGGGATGTCCTCTGTCCCCTCTCTTATACATCCTAGTGACGGAGCACCTGCTCTCATCAATTCGCCATAACCCCAATATTAGGTGGATTGAGGTGGGAGGCACCGAGTACAAGTGCTCTCTATTTGCTGATGATGTTCTAGTATATATCACTCAATCACATATATCCATCCCTGCTGTTATGGCTGAAATAGATCACTTTGTTACATGGTAAAATTTTAAAATCAATGCAGTGAAGTCTGAGGCCCTCGATGTCTCCCTCCCTAAATCCATATAGGATTCCATCCAGTCCAACTTTCCCTTTGCCTGGCCATCACAGGGTATCAAATACTTAGGAATTCCTATTCATAGAGACCTCTCCCATCTATGTTATCTTAATTTTGGGCCCTTTATTGAACAATTCCATACAGACCACGGTTGGCAAGTTAGAACTGTAAGATTCACTACGTGAACCACTGGTATTTTGTGGAAAAGCACATGTACACCGCGTTCAAAATTATTATGCAAAAAGTGTTTAGGAGTGATAAGGGAAGAATTTGTTTGTTTGTCAGTTAAACTCATTGATGGTGATGTGTGTCAGGGCTCTTTATATCACTGTAAGCAATTGCAGACACCTGTGCTAATTAGTTTGGCAGGTGTGTCCAATGAAAGGCAAGACTACTTAAGAAGGCTCTCTCACATTATTAAGCAGCCTACATTTTCTGCCAAAATGGGAAAGAAAAAGGATGTGTCGGCTGCTGAGAAGCAACAAATTGTGGAGTGTTTAGGTCAAGGCATGACTACAATCAACATTGTGCGATGATCAGGATGAAGTGTCTTGGCAATCAAGAAGTATGTAGCTGATTCACAGTACACACGTGTGCGTGCTGATAAGGGCAAATTGAGGACTCTTTCCTACAGGCAATTACGTCAGGTTGAAACAGCAGCGGCAAAAAAGCCTGGTCATAGCAGCAGACAAGTTTTTGAAGCTGCTTGTGCCTCCAACGTCCCCCGAACAACAAGATGCAGGGTCCTTCAGAGGTTTGCAGCTGTGCATATGCCATCCTGTCGACCTCCTCTATCCACTTCACACAAGCAGAAACGGCTCCAGTGGGCCAAACATTACATGAAGACTGATTTCAAAACTGTTTTGTTCACGGATGAGTGCCGTGCAGCGCTCGATGGTCCAGATGAATGGAGTGGAGGATGGCTGGTTGATGGACACCCCACGCAAACACGGCTACAGCGCCAACAAGGAGGAGGTGGAGTAATGTTTTGGGCTGGAATCATGGGGAGAGAGATTGTCGGCCCCTTTAGGATCCCTGAAGGCGCTAAAGATGAACTCCATAATGTATGTGGATTTTCTCAAACAGCACTTCCTGCCATGGTTCAAGAAGAAGAACCGTGTATTTCACAGCAAGATCATTTTTCTGCATGATAATGCACCATCTCATGCTGCACATAAAACATCTGCATCTCTGGCTGATATGGGCATAAAAGGGGACAAACTTATGGTGTGACCCCCATGCTCCCCTGACCTCTACCCCATTCAGAACCTTTGGAGCATCATTAAAAGGAGTGTCTATGATGGCGGGAGGCAGTTCACATCTAAGCAACAGCTCTGGGAGGGTATTCTGTCCTCATGCAAAACAATTGAAGCAGAAACCATCCAATACCTGACAAATTCAATGGACGAGAGAGTTCAGAAGCTCCTTTCGAACAAGGGGTCCTATGTGAAAATGTAACATCACCTAGAATAAAGTTTTGAGTTGAAAACTGTTTGATTTCAGTTTCTAAACCTGCTAATGCTTATAATTTCAAAAATGACCATTTTTTTGGTCTTTATTAAAATGAAAAGGTTGATCGAAAAGTTTGGGGGATCTAAGAGTGTGGCAACCCAGTAGTCATGATTACTTCGAATTCTGACAATATGAGGGTCATGCTGCAGGTAGTGCAGCAAGAAGGCACTTATGTGTCTTGCGCATCTCGGAGCTCCAAAATTATTTTCCGGGCTAGATGCAGCTAAAAATTATTTTTAATTTTAAATCTGGTGAAGCTTATTATAGATGGCCTAATAGGATCAGTGCTGCACACTGCTACAAAGCCCAAATTATTTTCCAGTCAAGATACAGATAAACATGATTAGTAATTTGAAAGCTTAAAACGGTTGGTAGGGTGATTTTAACCAATCATCAAGCTTTTACTCTCCTCAGGATGACACAGGGGTAGAAAAGTCGTTTCGGATCCATGATTTGTTCATCTTTATGAACGTGAGTCTGTCTACATTATCAGTGGAGAGCCGCGTGCGCTTATCTGTCAGCACACCACCAGCAGCGCTGAACACACGTTCAGACAGAACGCTGGCTGCGGGGCATGACAAGATCTCCAAGGCGTAAGTGGCTAGCTCCGGCCATTTATCCAGATTGGAAGCCCAAAAAGAGCAAGGGTCCAGTGACACAGTCGTGGCTTCAATGTTTACTTGGAGATACTCCTGTACCATCGTCTCTAGGCGTTGACTATGTGTCAGACTTCTTGTCTCCTGTGGCCTTGCAAAGGATGGGCTAAAAAAGTGGTGAAATGATTCCGCAAAATTGATGTTACCAGCAGATACTGTGGTTCTGTTACGGTTTGAGTGCTGAACACTTGACGGTCCCACGGTTGGCAAGTTGGAACTGTGAGATTCACTACGTGCACCACTGGTATTTTGTGGAAAAGCACATGTAAGATTCTGCAACAGTCTCTGCTGATACTCCTGCATGCGTGCGTCCCTTTCTATGGCAGGAATAATTTCTGCAAATTTACTTTTGTACCGGGGATCTAACAGTGTGGCAACCCAGTAGTCAGGATTATTTCTAATTCTCACAATTCGAGGGTCATGTTGCAGGTAGTGCAGCAAGAAGGCACTCATGTGTGTTGCGCATCCAGGAGCACCAAGTCCCTGTTGTGTTGGTGGCGAGGTAGCAATCATGCTTCCTTCCTCTGTCCTCTCCCCCCAACCTCGCACAACAGAAATGTGATCAAGGTCTCCCTCATCTGATGAGTCTTCCATCAGTTCGTCCTCCACTTCTTCCTGGGCTCCTGCACCTTCCTCACTAGTTTGGCTGCTACCATGCGCCCTGGTAAAATCATCTCCCCCACCCTCACATGCCTGCCGCCTTGGTGCTGCCGACCGTCTGGACCTTGCAGATGTTAGCCCTTCCGCATACAACTCCTCCTCCTCTACTTCCTCCACCTCCTCTTGTGCCTCCACCTGACTCCGAATTCTGTTTAACATGTGCTCCAGCATGTAAATCACCGGAATAGTCATGCTGATAATGGCATCGTCAGCACTAAACATCTTCGTCGCCATTTCAAAACTGTGCAGAAGGGTGCATAGGTCCCTGATCTGAGACCACTCCTCCAGCGTGATTTGCCCCACCTCTGAATCTCGTTGGCCCAGGCTATACGTCAGAACGTATTGCACCAGGGCTTGTCGGTGCTGCCACAGTCGCTGCAACATGTGCAAAGTTGAATTCCACCGGGTAGGCACATCGCATTTTAGCCGGTGAAGTGGCAGGCCCAACGACTTCTGTAGAGATGTAAGTCGCTGAGCTGCGGGATGCGAACGGCGAAAGTGAGCACACAGCGACCGTGCCCTCTGCAGAAGGCCATCTAGTCTGGGATAGTGGGCTAAAAATTGCTGGACAACCAGGTTCAACACGTGAGCCATACAAGGCACGTGTGTGACATTGCCCCGGCGAAGGGCCGCACCCAGGTTTGCAGCATTGTCGCACACGGCCTTCCCTGGTTTCAGGTCCAGTGGAGACAACCATTCATGAAATTGGTTCTCCGGAGCTGACCACAACTCCTCAGCTGTGTGACTCACATTTCCCAGACATTTCAATGTAAAAACCGCCTGATGACGTTGAGCCCTACTGCCAGCATAGTAAGGAGGTGTGCAGGATCCCTTCTGCGCAGTTAGAAAGCTTGTGGCATGACCAGACAGGCTTTGGGTGCAGGTGGAAGACCGAGAGGAGGTTGAGGAGGCAGAAGCAGTGGAGGAAAAATGACATAAAGAGGATTGACGCACAACTCGTGGGGACGGCAAGACTTGGACAGCAGCCCCTTGTCCTGCTGTCACCATAGTTACCCAGTGCCCAGTCAGCGACATGTAACGCCCCTGTCCATGCCTACTCGTCCAAGTGTCTGTGGTGAAATGCACCCTGTCACACACAGAGTTTCTCAAAGAAGCGGTGATGTTGTGTGCGATATGCTGGTGGAGCGCAGGCACACCTTTCTTTGGGAAGTAGTGCCGACTGGGCATCTGGTACTGGGGCACTGCAATGGACATAAGGTCTCGAAAATCCTCTGTGTCCACCAGGCGGAAAGGCAGCATTTCTGTAGCCAAGAGCTTGCAGATGGTGAAATTCAACCTCTTAGCTTTCTCATGGCTAGGAGGAAATGGTCTTTTACTTGTCCACATCTGAGGGACCGAGGGCTGGCTATTGTGCTTAGACGGGGTTGATAAGGGTGTCCCCGGCAAACTGCCGGTCTGTGAGGAAGATGCAGGCGGACATGTTAGGTTGCCTTGATCCAAAGGTGGTGCTATCGATGTCGGACAGCGCTCAAGACCAGCTGGTGTTACCACCTCCAAAGAAAATGATGACCTGCCAATCACGCTTGCTGTTGCGGGTAAAGAGGTGGCAGGTCTGCGCCCCAAAACAGGTGTGACTGCTGTCCCCCCAGTCACAGAGGATGAAGAGGCCGCGGGTGCACAAGATATGGCAGACGGTGGTTGGCCCGGCCGGCTAGACCGCATTGTAGCACACTGAGCTTCCCACTGCAACTTATGCTTCATGTCCATGTGCCGGTTCATGCATGAAGTACTCAAACTATGTATTTTTTGGCCTCTACTTAGCTTTTGCTGACAAATGTTACAGATAACACGAGTTGGGTCATCTTTATCGATCTGAAAAAATGCCCAGGCTATGCAAGGCTTAGCACCCATGCGACCTGAAGAGCCACCACGACTTGTGGTGAGAGGCAGAGTTGTGTTTGAGGATGCAGTTGTTGACGTGCTTCCAGTACTACGTCTCTGTCCAGGAAGGCGCAACCTGACCTCGTCGTCACTAGCATCTTCCTCCACCTCCTCTGCTGACCTCATCTCTTGGCTGACTGTGGGTTGACAGTAAGTGGGATCTCCGACCTCATCATCATCACCCTGTGCGTTATCACACCCGTCGTCCTCAGAGCCAACCTGTTCCTGCCCTGACAAAAAACTAAAGTTGTCGCTCCAATCAGGTATTTGAGTCTTATCATCGTCTTCCTCATTGTCTCCACCAACAGGAGTTACAGTTTGGGAATGAGGGTCTACATTATGGTCAGAACCTTCTGCGTCTGGTCCTGGATCCGACTCATAAAGATTCTGGGCATCAGTGCAGATCATTTCCTCGTCTGGATTCACAGAAGCGCTGGAGTCGACCTCTGATTCCCAGGCTATAGTATGAGTAAACAGCTCTGCAGACTCAACCATCTGTTCTACCTCATACTCAGACGGGCAGCTGGAGATTTGGGAGCTGTGAGGAAGCAAGTGCGATTTGGGTGACACCTTTGAGGACTGGAGTATTTGTGATGTTGAAGTTGATGTGGAGGAGAGCCCACTTAAAGGAGCACTTGATATCCGTTGAAGCACCTGCTGTTTTTGTGCCTCATCTGGAATTTTTAGCGATTGGCGTGGCCGTAAGAAAGGGATCTTATCACATTGTCCGCTAAAAGAAGTAGACATTTTAGTTTGGCTGGAAGATGGTCTTTCTTCTGCACCTACCCCACGGACACAACCTTTTTTCCCCTTCCCAACACGCCTATTCCCCTTTCCACCAGCAGCAGGCCTTTTTCCACTCATTTTGGTGGTTAACTAATTCACAACTCTGGAGTTGTTTGCACAAAAAAACAATGGATGGTAACCGAGCAGAGCTGAGTGGCCAAACTGTGGTATTAGGCCAAAACTATTGGCTGGGTTAGATGCAGAAAAAAATTATTTTTAATTTGCAACCTGATGGAGGTCAGTATAGATGGACTAATAGACCAAGTCCCACACACCGCTAGAAGCCCAAATATTTTTTCAGAGCTAAATGAAGAAAAAAATTATTTTTAATTTGCAACCTGATGGAGGTCAGTATAGATGGACTAATAGACCAAGTCCCACACACTGCTAGAAGCCCAAATATTTTTTCAGAGCTAGATGCAGAAAAAAATTATTTTTAATTTGCAACCTGATGGAGGTCAGTATAGATGGACTAATAGACCAAGTCCCACACACTGCTAGAAGCCCAAATATTTTTTGAGAGCTAGATGCAGAAAAAAATTATTTTTAATTTGCAACCTGATGGAGGTCAGTATAGATGGACTAATAGACCAAGTCCCACACACCGCTAGAAGCCCAAATATTTTTTCAGAGCTAGATGCAGAAATTTTTTTTATTCAATTTGCTACCTGATGGAGGTCAGTATAGATGGACTAATAGACCAAGTCCCACACACTGCTAGAAGCCCAAATATTTTTTCAGAGCTAGATGCAGAAAAAAATTATTTTTAATTTGCAACCTGATGGAGGTCAGTATAGATGGACTAATAGACCAAGTCCCACACACTGCTAGAAGCCCAAATACTTTTTCAGAGCTAGATGCAGAAAAAAATTATTTTTAATTTGCAACCTGATGGAGGTCAGTATAGATGGACTAATAGAACAAGTCCCACACGCTGCTAGAAGCCCAAATATTTTTTCAGAGATAAATGAAGAAAAAAATTATTTTTAATTTGCAACCTGATGGAGGTCAGTATAGATGGACTAATAGACCAAGTCCCACACACTGCTAGAAGCCCAAATATTTTTTCAGAGCTAGATGCAGAAAAAAATTATTTTTAATTTGCAACCTGATGGAGGTCAGTATAGATGGACTAATAGACCAAGTCCCACACACCGCTAGAAGCCCAAATATTTTTTCAGAGCTAGATGCAGAAAAAAATTATATTCAATTTGCAACCTGCTGGAGGTCAGTATAGAAGGACTAATAGAACAAGTCCCACACACTGCTAGAAGCCCAAATATTTTTTCAGAGCTAAATGAAGAAAAAAATTATTTTTAATTTGCAACCTGATGGAGGTCAGTATAGATGGACTAATAGACCAAGTCCCACACACTGCTAGAAGCCCAAATATTTTTTCAGAGCTAGATGCAGAAAAAATTATATTCAGTTTGCAACCTGATGGAGGTCAGTATAGATGGACTAATAGAATGATGCTATGCCCAAAAGATTTTACTTCACTAGGTGCAGTAAAAAAATTGGTATTCTATACACAGGTGGTATATCTTGCAACACAGATAGGCTACTCCACTGACTAACACACTCTGCAATAGGCCAAAAAGGATTAGCTTTGCTAGATTCAGCCAAATGCTGTGAAAAAAACTTGCACAGCACTGGCACAGACCTGCCTGGCAAAAACTGATAGGAACTGATGTAACCTAGTCCTGAAAAGGACTCCAATTACAATTAGTCTTTAATCCCACAATCTATCTATTTAAGAGCACAGACCTGCCTGATAAAAGTCGTAGGAAATGCTGTAACCTAGTCCTTAAAAGGACTGCAATCACAACTATTCCCTACTCCCAAGCTATCTGTATATTTGTGCGAAAATTGGCTTGAAATTAACAAGGTATAGCGCACACAGCAACAGCGGTGCCGTCTAACACGCAGCTGCAGCAGTGAGAAAATGGTGGCGACGGGGAAAATGGCTTGGTCTTATAGGGCAAGGACATGTGACATACACTGCCAATCACACATGCCCTTGCTTGTGTGAAAAAAAGCACTTCGCTCCGTGTGTGCGCTGCTGATAGGCTGACAGATTGCACCTCCCCACTGCAAATGCGGGAAAGAGAAAAAAAAATGGAGATCTTCATTGTTCCTGCAGAGATCCATCCCCTGCCCCTCCCCCCGCCCCGCTGTACACTCAAACTGCGTATTAACATTAATTTTCATCATTACTGAGAAAAAATCCAGTTTTGATTTTGGTGCACGAACAGTTATCGAACATAACTTCGAACAGCCGAATTTTTCTCAAATTGTTCGTGTTCGCCGACCGGCTCGAACACCGCCCAAAACAGCTCGAATTTGAGATTGGCGAACAGTTCGAGTAGAACAACGCTCATCTCTATTCCCTATATTGTTGTGTCCGGCCAGGTACAAATAGGCAGCTGGTGGTTGGGCGCAGCCCGTTCCTGCCTGCTGTACCTGGCTGGACACAAATATAGTGCGAAGCCCCACGTCAATTTTTTTTTAATTATTTCAGGAAATTCATGAAATAATTAAAAAAAAATTGATGTGGGGCTTCGCCCTATATTTGTGTCCAGCCAGGTACAGCAGGCAGGAACGGGCTGCGCCCAACCACCAGCTGCCTATTTGTACCTGGCCGGACACAACAATATAGGGATGCCCTTTTTTTAAAAAATTATTTCATGAAATAATTAAAAAAAAATTGACGTGGGGCTTCGCACTATATTTGTGTTCAGCCAGGTACAGCAGGCAGGAACGGGCTGCCCCCAACCACCAGCTGCCTATTTGTACCTGGTTGGACAAAACAATATAGGGAAGCCCTTTTTTCTTTATTATTTCATGAATTTCATGAAATAATTAAAAAAAAAAAAAACGTGGGGCTTCGCCCTATTTGTGTGTCCAGCCAGGTACAACTAGGCAGATGGGGGCTGGAATCCGCAGCGCAGGGAGGCCCAAGCTTTCTGGGCCCCACCCGCTGCAAATTGCAGTCCGCAGCCACCCCGGAAAATGGCGCGTTCATAGAAGCGCCATCTTCTGGCGCTGTACCCAACTCATCCAGGGCCCTGGTGCGGTGGCTCACTGGGTAATAAAGGGGTTAAGGCCAGCTTGGCATTATCAGCTGGCCCTAAGCCCGAAATTCATGGGGTCACGCCAATATTAGACATGACCACCATGAATTTCTAGTAAAGTATTTAAAAAAAACACAACACCCAGAAAAAAAGTCCTTTAATTGAAATAAACACACAATTCTTTATTGTTCTAAATTAAACTCTACTAACCTCACGCCCATTCCAGCTGAAGCCAACGATCTCCTGCAATAAAAGTAAAATAATAAACCAACCTCATCCTTACCTTTCCATGGTTCCCACGACAGCTTCAGCTCTGCTACATCGAGATGACAGGCTGGACCGCAGCAGAACGCTGCCATCCAGCCTGTCATCCCGCAGACACTGAGAAGCGCAGGCATGCTTGCGCTCCTCAGTGTCTCTCTGTGACGGCATAAAGATGAGCCGAGGTCATGTCCAATGAACTCGGCTCACCTCATGCACGTCACTGACAGCGTGGGAAAATTCTCCTGCACTCAGCGCTTCAGCGTGAGAATTTTCCCACGCTGTCAGTGACGTGAATGAGGTGAGGTCATGTCCAATGAACTCAGCTCACCTCATGCATGTCACTGACAGCGTGGGAAAATTGGATGAGGTTGCTTTATTATTTTTCTTTTATTGCAGGAGATCGTTGGATTCAGCTGGAATGGGCGTGATGGTAAGTAGAGTTTAATTTAGAACAATAAAGAATTGTGTGTTTATTTCAATTAAAGGACTTTATTCTGGGTGTTTGTGGTTTTTTTTTAACTTTGACTATGGGGTTAGTAATGGGGGTGTCTTATAGACGCCTCTCCATTACTAACCTGGGCTTGATGTCAGCTGGCATTATAAGCTGACATCAACCCCAGCCCTATTACCCCACTGCCACCGCTACAGGGCAGTGGGAAGAGCGAGGCTAAGTGGCAGAATTGGCGCATTCTGGGGCGGCTGACGGCTGGTGTTTCTAGCCTGGGAGGGGGCCAATATTCATGGCACCCTTCCTGGGCTATTATTATCAGCCCCCAGCTGTCTGCCTAGCCTTTCCTAGCTATTAAATTAGGGGGGACCCCACGTCATTTTTTTGAGGGGGTCCCCCATTTTAATAGCTAGTAAAGGCTAGGTATTCAGCTGGGGGCTTATATTAGTAGCCTGGGAAGCTCCGTGGGTATTACCCCCTTCCCAGGCTTCAAACATCTGCCCCAGCCATCTGCTTAACCTCCGCTAGAGACTAAAATTAAGGGGAACCCCACGCCAATTTTTTTTAAAATAAATCCTTTATTTTAACACTAAATGACAAGTACAGTAAGCAACACTGTCACTGTACTTCATATATATGTGACTGACATGTTTCTATCTATCTAATCTATGTGTGAAGCTCTATTCTTTCTGTTCTAAATTGACGGGTACCGGTGTATGCCGCTGATGAGTTGCCGGCTTTTCATGTAATACATTCTACATTATTCTTAGTTGTTTTACTTCATGTAGAATTAACCTACAAGGAAAGAAAGGGTTTATTTTCATTCCGATATTTGTGTCCCATTGACTTGCATTGGTTTCCGGTATCGGAATCGGCGATATCCGATACTTTTTGGGTATCGGTCCGATCCAATCCTATACGATATTTCCTGATATCGGAAGGTATCGCTCAACACTATTCACGACTGCTTATGCTCGAAATGTTGCCTTTTAAGCTCATGGAGACTCTGTCCTCAGCCGCCACTATTTCTCCCGGTGTGTCATCCCCGCATTACACAAGCACGTGTCCCAAAACATTAGCCGTGCCCTCAACAACGCAGTTACCGAGAAAGTCCACCTAACCACGGACACGTGGACAAGTGCTTGGGGCAGGGATGGTACAACTCAATGACGGCAAACTGGATTAACATAGTGGAAGCCGGGACACAGTCGGACCTTGGGACGGAACATGTCAACCTGATGCCAAGGATTGCAGGCCCTGGGTCAATCAGGTTGCCCCCACAGTATACAGCTCCTGCACCTTATCCTCCTCAGCCTCCTCCTCCTCTTCAGCCTCCATCTCCGAAATGACCACATCAGTCACAAGCTGGAAGCACTGCAGCACTGCCTCGGACAAGCGGTAACAGGCTGTGCTGAATCTAATATCCTTAGGTGACAAACCGCACAATGCTGAAGAGTTGTGGACAGCTCTGAAAGAGCAGGCAGTTATGAGTCTCACACCGCTGAACCTACAGCCAGTCATGGTCGTGTGTGACAATGGCTGGAACCTGGTGGCGGCTCTGAAGCTAGGCGAGCTCACACATGTACCATGCCTGGCCCATGTGCTTAACCTCGTGGTTCAGCGGTTTCTCAAATCCTCCCAAAGCTGCCGGATCTGCTTGTTAAAGTACACCACCTGTGTGCCCATTTTATAAAGTCACCTACAGCTTCTGCTACCCTTGCCATGTTTCAGCAGCGTTTGCAGCTTCCAGCACACAGACTGTTGTGTGATGTTCCCACACATTGGAACTCTACTCTGCAGATGTTGGGAAGGATTTGTGAGCAGAAGAGGGCAGTTGTTGAGTACCAGCATAAACAAGGCCGTTGGTATTCAGTTCAGATTCCACACATAAGACCTCAGGAGTGGACATGGATGTCAGACATATGTTCCATCCTCCAAAACTTTGAGGACTCCACCAAGATGGTGTGTAGCGATGAAGCCATAATTATCATCACCATCCCACTTCTGTGTCTTCTGAAATGCTCTCTGCTCACAATCAAAGAGGATGCATTGCAGGCGGAGCACGATGAGATGGAGCAAGGAACCACACAGGGTGATTACACATGGCCCAGCCTCATCTCATCCCAATGTGGATTGGGTGACAATGAGGAAGAGGAGGAGGAGGAAGAACAGGAGCTAGTTTGAGGGGCTATAGACTGTATTACTTGCACAGCTGTCATACCGTCTGTTCAGCGTGGATGGCCTGAGGACAGAGAGGAGGAGGAGATCATGGTCAGTCATCCTCTTGGTGAGTACACAGAAGTCCTGCCCGTTAGCAGTCTGTCACGCATGGCTCAGTTTATATTACACTGCCTTTCCCATGACCCTCGCGTTCTCAACATATTTGTGACAGTAATTACTGGTTGGTGACACTTCAATACCCACACTACAAGGAGAACTTTATATCTCTCATTTCTGAGGCGAACAGGTCTACAAAAATGGGGCTGTACCAGAAGGTCCTTGTTGCGGAACTATTAAAAAAATTCCCATCTGAAATCGCTGGCGGCAGAGGTCATAGTTCGTTGGACAACCAAGGAGTACAGGCGAGAAAGACAACTTCAATCCAGCAGAGGAAGAAGAACACTGTCAAAGGTCTGTGAGAATTTTCTCAGCCCCTCCCATCGCTCAAGCCCTGAGGCGTGGGGTACTCTCACAAGGAGTGCAAAGTTTGGGAAGATGCTGAGGGAGTACCTTGCCGTCCGTACCAACGTCCTCAGTGATTCCTCTGTGCCTTATAATTATTGGGTATCCAAGGTGAATATGTGGGAAGAACTGGCTCTCAATGCCATGGAGGTCCTAGCCTGCCCTGCCACCAGCGTTTTATCAGAGCAGGTTTTTAGTGCCGCTGGTGGAATTATAACTGATTAGAAACTGTCAACTGAAAATGCTGACAGGCTGATTCTTACAAAAATGAACAAGGGCTGGATTGGGCCAGACTTCTCAACACTACCGAATGAAAGCAGCATAGCAAACTCAAATCCAGTGTCTTTTTTTGGGAGGTGTATTCCCATGCATCTCTTCACACCCACACATGGGTATATGCTTCCTGATTTTGGCTATTTGCTCTTGTCCTCCTCCTTCTCCTCTTCCTCATCCTCCACCACCATATCACCAGGCTGACCGTGGTCCATGATGCAACACCCACATAATTTTTTAAAAGGGTGTTTATGATGCCTGTAATAAAAAATGTATACATTATGTTCATGTATACCCCCCAGGGATAAATGTTTGTCAGCCCATACACTTAGTATAGGAGACCCACTCCTTTCTAATGGGAACATTTTTTATGAGGCCCTCCTCCATGTCTCTTCCAAGGGGCATTGGAGTGCCTCCCAATTTTTGGCAGTCCTTGCATTCACTGCATAGGCAAACACAATGGGAGACCCACAATGGGAGACCCACTTCCTAATAATGGCAGCATTTTTTTTCAGGAGGCCCTCCTCTACATCTCTTCTAAGGGGTATTGTGGTGCGTCCAAATTTTGGGCAGCCCTGCCACTCACTGCCTACGCAATAACAGTATAGGAGACCCACTCTTTAGTAATGGGAACAATAAAACATAGCCGACTGATGGCTCTCTAAGAATAGGGAGGCCCGACTGCTGGCCCTTTAAGAATAGTAAAAGCCGCCTGATGGCCCTATAAAAATAGGCTTTGTGACGTTCAGAGTCCCTCCTTCATAAATGAAACATGATGTGTATGATGATATCTCCCACACCACATGGCCAGATAAGGTTGTAAAATGTTAAAATGACATTTCCTGGTGAATGCATATGTCACGGTTGAAAGCAATGCAAAAGTGAAAAAACGCATCAAAAACGCCACGTGTGAACATAGCCCAAGGTGTGGAGAAGCATTTTTGTTTTTGATTATTTATTTTGCGTTATATACAAGTCATTACCCTGGAAAGGATGTTCCTTAACATATTTCCTGGGAAAATCCATTTTGGTTTCGTTTTTGTATGTTTTATTGAGAGTCCGTAAAAGTGGCGTAATACCTCTGACAACTTTGCTGACATTAAGTGACCTGGGAGTCAGAAATGCTTGCAGGGGTCTTCCCCATGCTTTCCCCGTGTCATTTGAGCACTGTTCCCATCGATTTGGGCAATTTTTAGGCCCTCTGCAGACCACTGGGGGGAGCAGTCTGAAAAATGCTCGAGTTTCCCATAGACTTACATTGTCGAGCTCGGGTCGAGCACCCGAGTATTCCAATGTGCTCGACCCGAGCATCGAGCACCCGAGCATTTTAATGCTCGCCCATCACTAATAAACAGCAGTTTAAGAATTGTTTTTATGCATCTTTTATGTTATTCACTGTGCGGCACAAGTGATAAATGAATACCAAGAGGGGGACAGTCAATGAACAGATTGTTTGGATTTTTACTATCAATTGATCATGTAACTCCTCTTTGTGAATATTTATTACTGATCTGTACTGTGCATTACCCACTATGGGATATTATTGATGGACTCTGTTGTGCCCTTGTTTAAGCTACTCAACGGCCTCAGTTTGATATGTAGTCTTGAGTCCTGTATGTTCTATTAGGACTGGGTCATTTTTGACTTTTGCCTGTTTAGCTGTGTCCTGGATAGGGGAAGTCTCAAAGTCACATTTCGCCTGCCTTGTTTTTACTTTATCATGTTGGATTAATTCCTAATAAAGGTTATCATTATTTATTTGGCTGCATCTGCTTTCATTGCTTTTGGGATTTGGTATACATAAGTGATAAGATGGCTGTTTTATTCAGATCAGTATGATTACAGTGATGCCACATTTATATTATTATTTTAAGATTTACTTCTATCACACACTAAAAAATGCTTTTTGAAAAAAAAGGTTTTTGCATCATCATATTTTGAGATCTATAATTTTTCAATTTTTCTTCCGCCATTCGTATGAGGGCTTGTTTTATTCAGGATGAGTTGGAAAATTTATTAGTAGCATTTTTGGGCACATACCATAAATGTGTTCTTTTTTCTTTTTGGTTTTACATAAATGTGTTTATTTAGTGGCGTAATATTTTTTTTACAATTTTTTTGTTCTTTACTCTTCTTTTTAATTTTTGTAAAAAAAAAAGGTTAGTGGACTACCAATCAAATTAACAATTGCACGGTCAGCAAGGTAGAGTGTATTAAAATATAACTTTTACTTCAAAATATTTAAAAAAAGCATAAAACTTGTAATAAACAACATATAGATAGACACACAATGTATTAAAATGATAATCACCTATCTGGGTTAGCTATATGTATGATAGCATTGTAATACCCCTATAGGCGATGTAGAGATTCGGTATAGAAAAAAGGAACAATCTCACCGAATGATCAGATGGTGTCATATGCAGGTAGACCTAGGTCGATTCCAGATAGAACAAATTCTAGATGCCGGATAGAGGAAAAAAGTGTGTGTGTGTGTGTGTGTGTGGGGGGGGGGGGGGGGGTATTGTCATAAAACAGCCACACATTTCCCCACAAATGTCTCCAAAGGATCAAAAAAATAGATGTCCCTTAGTACTTCAGACAACTTTCATCATTAACTCTTCAGGGGAGAGATGGGTATAAAATAACAACCACAATGGCTGGGGCTCTAAATTCCCACACCAAAGTGTTAGGAAGGAGATTACCTGGAGGAAGTGAGGCGTCTGCTTCCATTAAATCACCCATGTCACCCGTGCGCTCCAAGGTAGGATGCACCGGAAATTACACTCCCGTTTTTGGAGACATGTTATTTAATAGACGCAGATACCTCACTTCCTCCAGGTTATCTTCTTCCTAACTTTTTGGTGTGGGAATTTATATACCCCATCTGTCCCCTGATGAGTTAATGATGAAATGCGTCGGGAGTACTAAGTGGCATCTATATTTTTGATCCTTGGGAGACATTTGCGGGGAAATGCGTGGCTGTTTAATGACAATGTCAACCCTCCCCACACACTTTTTCCTATATTCAGCATTTAGAACTTGTTCAATCCGGAATCAACCTGGATCTACCTGATCATTCGGCAAGATTGTTCCTTTTTTCTATACCGAATCTCTACATCGCCTAGAGGGGTATTTTATATTTTGAAATAAAAGTTATATTTTAATACTCTCTACCTTGCTGATATAAAAAAGTCTTGTCTTTTACTTTGCCTCTCTATGGGACTTTTACTTCTATGATCACTGTTCTAATGCATTGCAGTGTACATGCATTGAAAAGCATTAGAGCTCTCTGTGTGATATTGTCAGAATACCTTTTAGAACATGCTTATGGCATGGTCTAACAGGGCAACATAGCTGGCAGACCTGAAGCGGGAATGAGAGAGATGTGTGCTCTACCGTTGTTTGTCACGTGCTCTGAAGAAACAGATAATCTTCAAATGCAACAAAAACAGGCACACAAATATTGATGAAAAACTATTTATTTATAGACCCAAAAAGTAAAACAGAAGTATTGACCAACGTTTTGGCCTATCTTGGCTTTTCTCAAGGTATATCTGTTATGAAGAGCGGTCCAGGTGCACAAGAATGCTGTGTATGACGCATTATTTGACCTCCAGCTACTATGACAATGTTCGGCTCCCCGCAAGGGTTCCAATGGGGTGACTGAGGGAGTCCCCAATTGCTAGCGATCGCAGCATTTAGAGGGTTAAACAACCAGGGGAAGTGTGGACATCGTCTCAGGAAGTGATAGTCACAACTCGGCTGGCACTTAAGCTGAGCTCCTGGCGGCAATCGTATGGGCACAGTTTATGTGACCGCATAATCATTATGATGCAACTGTACATTAATTTATGGGAACCCCTTCCCGATCATGATGTTCAGTAAGGGGTTAAAGAGTAACATTCACTTTAATTTTTATTTAATAATTCAATTGTACACATGAGTAAGAAACTTTATAATACATCTTAGGTTGCGATTACGCCATCAGTATTTGGTCAGTATTTTACATCAGTATTTGTAAGCCAAAACCAGCTGAGGAACAATCAGAGGAAAATTATGATAAAAACACGTCACCACTTCTGCATTTTTCACCAACTTCTAGTTTTGACTTACAAATACTGGTGGGAAATAGTAACCAAATACTGATAGTATGACCATATCCTTATAATATTATTTTTTTTTGTCAGCCAGGGCTGATCATTAATTTTTTAAATTCTCAGGTAAAATCTGTATTCAGTGAAGACAGATTTTTACATTACTGAGATAGGAAATTACAGTTGTAGATTCTATGTAGAGGGGAAGGGGGTAAGTAGGAGCTTCTCCTTCCACCGTCCCTTTCCCTTCTGCACAGAATCTCATCAGTAGCAGCTCTCATTTCCTATCTCAGTAACAGGAAAATCTGTTTTCACTGAATACAGATTTTACCTCAGAATTGGGAATTTTGATAATGACTGATGAATTTTGGCAGAGAAAGAAGCAAATCTCTCTGATAACATATATTTACAAACTTACTTATTTTCATATGTACTATTGATTTATGAAATAAAAGTTAAAACGAACGTTACTCTTTAAATATCTGTTACTCAAGTTAATAAGGCTCAAATTGAATTAAATATGATAGGACTTCATATTTGTTTTATGTGCTTTCCTCAAAATTGCTCCCAGCTTTTTACAGAGCAGAAGCGTATTAGATATCCACAAGATAACGCAGAGTGCGATGTACCACAATGCATTAAATATCACATTCAATATCCAAAAGAAGATTGCAATATGGACAATGGAAGCTGCAGAAAGAGAAAAGTCTTTGATGTTAATCATTGTAATTAAAGTCCATATGATATTGATAACTACATTTAATTTAATGGAAACCATTGCTGGCAATAAAGCCGTGTGTGTTTTGATGTTAATCTTTGTCTTCCAAAGGGGAAAAAACAAACAGATTGAAAATAAACAGATTAAAGTATAGATTGTATTGTGCAGGCATCTGCAATTTCCTTTCATATGCTTTGTTAATGACTGTATTAAAGCCTGTATTCATCAACAGGTGCCAAGAAACAAAGCAGAAGCGGAAAAATAAAACTCAAACATGATAAAATAATAAAAAATGATATATCATAAAAAAAAGCAATCATTTCTTTCACAGAGTCCCAGCTGGAAGTAAACAACCCTTGTTTCATAAGCTTTCTACATAGAATATAAAATCTCATTTAAATCACAATACATAATATAATGTTGGATTCTTTTTTTTTAACCCATCTGTTCCAAATTAGGTTTGTGTTCAGCAGTGGCTAATGAACAACATTTATCCGAGGCCACAGACGTTGTTTAGACATTACTTCTAATGCAGCTTGTATCTCTTACAATTGGATTGCCCCTCATGGGCAGTTCTGACCTGTAGGAGACACTAACATTTTCTTTTTTTTTTTGTGCGGTCATTTCAGATTTTTTTGAAAACTGGTATTTAACAGTTGTTACTGAAACTATTGCAACTGCTACTTTGTTAGCAAATTGAAACAAAAGCTAAAATTTACACCACTATTTATTTGGTCTCTAAACAACAATAATTTGGTTTCAAAAGATGTTTTATATTGAAAAAAAAAGGTAATGCCTATTAAAAATAAAAGCAAAAGATACTGTATTTCTGATTACACCTTTAGAGGAAATGTTAATGAAGCATCTAAGTGTTCAGTACAGAAGTTTCTTTCTTTGCAAACTTTTATTCTACATAAGAAAAAAATAAGAACCTTATGGCCACATACAATAGTGACTTAGCTAAAAAAAAATACCTATTACAGAAACTGAGAGGCTCTCACTAATTTATGTCGTCACTTTATAATCAGGGAGACATGAACTGCCAGTACCTACTTGTTCCTTAAAATAAAGCGATCTTTGGCAATTTCACAGGTTTTCCCAGTTAACACAAAGTCATTCAAATGAAGGAGTTTGTGCTGTATTTGTAGAAGAAACTAAATGCATAAAACAAGTGCATAATAGGCTGAATTCTGATATGCTGTCAGTGGGAATAAAAAAGGATAAATCTCATGCTGACTAGTACCATTAGGCACATCTGTAATGTCACTTGAAGTGGACGCTTTAATCTCGATGTAAAAACGGATAATCCAATCAGTAAAGCAGCCATGGTATTTAGCAGAAAAGAAGTTACTAGGACTGGATGCCTTTCATCCAAATTTAAAGAATTCTGGTCTGCTTCAGATATAATCCAGGAACTAATCTGTTAATGACTCATTTTGGAGTCATTTTTATTTTGGAGACTCTTTTTTTTGGAGTTATATAGTGTGTTCAAAGAAATGCAACATTTATAAATATTAATATGTTTTATCCCAGATTAAAATAATAGGTTAAAAGTTAAACGGTAAAGAGAATTCAAAAAATAAAACCAAGTTAATAAATGTCTCAAATAAATAAAATCTTGGGAAAAAAAGACATGCAGAAAGGATTATAAAATATATTTTTTTATCCTAAGCCTTGTAAAGTAGACAAAAGGCAGCACTCCAGAAAGCAATATATAATGAAGCACCTTTATTCCTTATGCACACTTTAAAACATGGGGCCAGGGAAGCGGGAGTCCTTCAGGATGACAGCAGTTTCGCAACCAGCACCCATCCAGTATTTGAACCCATTGAAGCATCAGCTGGGTGCGAAACGGCTGTCGTCCTGAATGACCCCAGCTTCTCTGGCTCCATGTTTTAAAGTGTGCATAAGGAATAAAGGTGCTTCATAATATATTGCTTGCTGGAGTGTCGCCTTTTGTCTACTTACAAGGTTTTACAAGATAGCCCTGTTTCCGGCTGAGCATCTGCTGATTGCGATCCCTGGCCATCTGTGGACTGACGATCACTGAACTGCCTGCAGGTATGTGATCTGAATAGTGCTGGTTTCTTTTGCCTTTTTTTATTCACCTGCTTTGATTTTTTTTTTCAGTTGGACTTCAAAAAACATTTTAAAGCGAACCTATCACTAAAATTTGTATTATGTATATTAAAAGCTGATGCAATCATCTCTGCTGTGTAAGTCCGGTTGTGCTGCACTTGTTAATAGCTGTGCACTTTCAGAAGAGGAGATACTGTACACAAACATATGTATGTAGATATTCATTGAATATATCTGCATTTATTAATATATATATATACATATACAGTGCTCAAAAAAATAAAGGGAACACTCAAATAACACATCCTAGATCTGAATGAATTAAATATTCTCATTGAATACTTTGTTCTGTACAAAGTTGAATGTGCTGACAACAAAATCACACAAAAATCATCAATGGAAATCAAATTTATTAACCAATGGAGGCCTGGATTTGGAGTCACCCCCAAAAGTAAAGTGGAAAAACGCACTACAGACTGATCCAACTTTAATGTAATGTCCTTACAACAAGTCAAAATGAGGCTTAGTATTGTGTGTGGCCTCCACGTGCCTGTATGACCTCCCTACATTGCCTGGGCATGCTCCTGATGAGGTTGCAGATGGTCTCCTGTAGGATTTCCTCCCAGACCTGGAATAAAGCATCCGCCAACTCCTGGACAGTCTGTGGTGCAACGTGACATTGGTGGAAGGAGCGAGACAGGATGTCCCAGATGTGCTCAATCGGATTCAGGTCTGGGAAATGGGCGGGCCAGTCCATAGCTTCAGTGCCTTCATCTTGGAGGAGCTGCTGAAACACTCCAGCCACAAGAGGTCTGGCATTGTTCTGCATTAGGAGGAACCCAGGGACAACCGCACCAGCATATGGTCTCACAAGGGGTCTGAGGATCTCATCTCGGTACCGAATGGTTGTCAGGCTACCTCTGCTGAGCACATGGAGGGCTGTGCGGCCCTTCAAAAAAATGCCACCCCACACCATTACTGACCCACTGCCAAACCGGTCATGCTGAAGGATGTTGCAGGCAGCAGAACTCTCTCCACGGTGTCTCCAAACTCTGTCACGTCTGTCACATGTGCTCAGTGTGAACCTGCTTTTATCTGTGAAGAGCACAGGGCACCAGTGGCTACTTTGCCAATCCTGGTGTTCTGTGGTAAATGCCAAGTGTCCTGCACCGTGTTGGGCAGTGAGCACAACCCCCATCTGTGAATGTCGGGCCCTCATACCACCCTCATGGAGTCGGTTTCTAACCGTTCGTGCAGACACATGCACATTTGTGGCCTGCTGGAGGTCATTTTGCAAGGCTCTGGCAGTGCTCCTCCTGTTCCTCCTTGCACAAAGGCGGAGGTAGCGGTCCTGCTGCTGAGTTGTTGCTCTCCTATGGCCTCCTCCAAGTCTCCTGGTGTACTGGCCTGTCTCCTGGTAGCACCTCCAGCCTCTGGACACTACGCTGACAGACACAGCAAACCTTCTTGCCACAGCTCGCAATGATGTGCCATCCTGAATGAGCTGCACTACCTGAGCAACTTCTGTGGGTTGTAGAGTCCGTCTCATGCTACCATGAGAGTGAAAGCACAACCAACATTCAAAAGTGACAAAAACATCAGCCAGAAAGCATTGGTACTGAGATGTGGTCTGTGGTCCCCACTAGTAGAACCACTCCTTTATTGAGTGTGTTTTGATAATTGCCAATAATTTCCATCTATTGTCTTCCATTTGCACAACAGCATGTGAAATTAATTGTCAATCAGTGTTGCTTCCGAAGTGGACAGATTAATTTCACAGAAGTTTGATTTGCTTGGAGTTATATTCTGATGTTTAAGTGTTCCCTTTATTTTTTTGAGCAGTGTATACATACACCGCGTGCAGAATTATTAGGCAAATGCGTATTTTGGTCACTTGATACTTTTTATACATGTTGTCTTACTCCAAGCTGCATAGGCTTGAGAGCCATCTACCAATTAATGATGTGCATCTCTGTAATGAGGAGGGGTGTTGTCTAATGACATCAACACCCTATATAAGGTGTGCTTAAATATTAGGCAACTTCCTTTCCTTTGGCAAAATGAGTCAGAAGAGAGATTTGACGGGCTCTGAAAAATCCAAAATTGTGAGATGTCTTGCAGAGGGATGCAGCAGTCTTGAAATTTCCAAACTTTTGAAGCGTGATCACCGAACAATCAAGCGTTTTATGGCAACTAGCCAACAGGGTCGCAAGATGTGTGTTGGCCAAAAAAGGCGCAAAATAATTGCCCATGAATTGAGGAAAATCAAGCGTGAAGCTGTCAAGATGCCTTTCGCCACCAGTATTGCCATATATCAGAGCTGCAACGTTACTGGAGTATCAAAGAGCACAAGATGTGCGATACTCAGGGACATGGCCAAGGTAAGGAAGGCTGAAAAACGACCACCTTTGAACAAGAAACATAAGATAAAATCTCAAGAATGGGCCAAGAAATATCTTAAGACTGATTTTTTAAAGGTTTTATGGACTGATGAAATGAGAGTGGCTCTTGATGGGCCAGATGGATGGGCCAGAAGCTAGATCAGTAAAGGGAAGAGAGCTCCACTTCGACTCAGATGCCAGCAAGGTGGAGGTGGGGTACTGGTATGGGCTGGTATCAAAGATGAACTTGTGGGACCTTTTCGGGTTGAGGATGGAGTGAAGCTCAACTCCCAGACCTACTGCCAGTTTCTGGGAGACAACTTCTTCAAGCAGTGGTACAGGAAGAAGTCGGTATCATTCAATAAAAACATGATTTTCATGCAGGACAATGCTCCATCACATGCATCCAACTACTCCACACCGTGGCTGGCCAGTAAAGGCAAAAAGATGAAGAAATAATGACATGGCCCCCTTGTTCACTTGATCTGAACCCCATAGAGTACCTGTGGTCCATCATAAAATGTGAAATCTACAGGGAGGGAAAACAGTACACCTCTCGGAACAGTGTCTGGGAGGCTGTGGTGGCTGCTGCATGCAATGTTGATCAAAAACAGATCAAGCAACTGACAGAATCTATGGATGGAATGCTGTTGAGTGTCATCATAAAGAATGGTGGCTATACTGATCACTAATTTTTTGGTTTTTGTTTTTGCATGTCAGAAAAGTTTATTTCTAAATTTTGTGCACTGATATTGGTTTACCTGGTGAAAATAAACAAGTGAGATGGGATTATATTTGGTTTTTATTAAGTTGCCTAATAATTCTGCACAGTAATAGTTACCTGCACAAACAGATATCCTCCTAAGATAGTCAAATCTAAAAGAAAAACCACTCCAACTTCCAAAAATCTTAAAGCTTGGATATTTATGAGTCTTTTGGGTTGATTGAGAACATAGTTGTTGATCAATGATAAAAAATAATCCTCTAAAATACAGCTTGCCTAATAATTCTGCACACAGTGTATGTGTGTGTTTCTATATGTAATCTCAATAAATGCAGGGTTAGCCACATTATTCAATCTATAAATAAACATGCACTTTACATTTATTTCTATGTGTGCACTATTTGTGGTATTTATTAAAGAAGTTGCCCAGGATTTAGCCCCTTCATGACATGCCATTTTCCTCCCCTTTTCCCAGAGCCATAACGTTTTTAATTTTCCATCCCCATAGCCATATGAGGGCTTGTTTTCTTGCGGGACGAGTTGTACTTTTTAATGACACCATCCATTTTATCATTTGATGTACTGGAAAAAATCAAAGTGCATTGAAATTCCAAAAAAAGTGCAACTCCATAATTGTTTCTGTTTTTTTTTCTTTACCATGTTCACTTTACGGTAAAACTAACCTGACAATATTATTGTTCAGGTCAGTACGAGTACGCAGATGACAAACCATTATAGTTGTTTTTTATTTAAGTATTGAAAAATAAATTTTGAAATACGTGGTTATTGATACTATCTTGAGGTACATACAATGTTTTGATTGCCTCCTATTGCATTTTATTGTAATGTTGCAATGGCCAAAACAACGTAATTCCGGTGTTGATTTTTTTTGTGTTACACATTTTCTGATTGGATTAATCTATTTTATATTGTGGTAGATCGGAAACACTTAAGCAATACCAAATATGTCAATTTTTTTATTTTTAATGGGGCAAAAGGATGATTTTAACTTTTGTATTTTTTGTTTGTCATATTTTTAAAAACACAGTACTAGAGTATTACCGTATTTGTTAGCCCACTTAGGGAACTTGATGCTGCAATCATTGGATCACATGTACTATACGTAGCAGTGCAAAATCCCGGTCTCCTATAAATGGCAGATAAACGCTGGCTTTCACGGGACAAGCAAGATTGACAAGAGATTGACAGCGGCATTTAACATATTAACAGCCGTAATCGGAGCTCCGCTCCACCCACGGCTGGTAGAGGCACATGATGGCTGAATAATTCAGCCATCATCTGCACGGAAAGATACAGGCTCTGCTTACAAGCCTGCATCAAAGATCCCTCATATGAAGTAACTGTACATCATATGTTGGGAAGGGGTTAAAAAAAACTAGTAGCAGCAAAAAATCTGTAATAAATAAAAAAATAAATAAATTCTCACCTGGCAAATCCATGACATTCTAGCATTTCTACTTGTTGTTCGGAGTAGAGCTCAGCTGCACCAGTCAGTCAGTCTATGCTCTGGCCGTCACTATGACATTGGTAATACTGTATATGCTGATTGCTTCTGATGTTCAGTTAGGGATATGGGGTGTTTACTGCACAGGGTAAGCTGCTCCACTCCCTATGGTAGGGACATACTGACTAATGCATTGACTGCCGAGTACTAACCAGAGGAATAAGCAGCACAGCCCTCAGTTCCTTCCAACATGAAGAAGCACCCCTTATAATTTGGAGATGCCACTTATTCATGTCAGAAGCACTCGCCATATACAGTTTTAGCGCTCTCACAGTGCCGACCAGGGAGCAAACTGACTGCTGTGTCAAATATAAGCACTCAGAACTGGACAGGTAGAGAGATTTCATCAGGGAATCCCTCCACAAGCAAAGCACTGAGAAATCTTCATTAGTGCAGCAGTCAGTTTGCACCCTGACCAGCACTGTGTACCTATACTGCATATGCTGAGCAATGCTCAGCCCTTGTCACACTGATCAGCGCTGGGCTGGTAGACTGATTCCCTCTATCAGTCCAGCACTGAGTGCTCATCAGTATTTCAGCAGTCAATACATAAGGCTGGAATCACACAAGCATATAGCATCCAAGCGGTATGCTAATGACATTTGGCTTGAGCGTGAGCTGAGAGTCCGTGCCCTGTGCTCCGAGAGAATGTCCATGAGAGAAATGCAGCACAGGTGTGGAGAAGAACGAGAAAGTAATTTCTTCATCTCCTCCATAGCCTGTCTCAGCGAATATCGGGCTGCACAGTGATGACATCAGAGTGCAGTCAGATGTTTAACACACACCCATAGGCTTGTATTGCTGCTTGTGAACCGAGTCACGCTGCAGTTGTTCTCTCATGCCGAAATGGCATGAAAAAATGTCAGATCTGAGCTGCTCCATAGAATAACACTGGTCCGAGTGCTATGTGACGTTTTATCGCATAACACTCGGCTGTGTTATACGGCAGTGTGACCCCGGCCTTAGTCAGACTCTAGGCCCATGGAATGTAACCGCTTATGCCATGCAGTAGACACCATTTATTCCTGTCAGTAGTGCTCAGCATATACAGTACAGTGCCAGCCAGGACGCAGACCAACCAAATCACTCCTCAAGCCCAGCGCTGAGCAGTCAGTGTGCGTCCTGACAGGCACTGTGATTGTACCTATACTTTATATGCTGGGCAATGCTGACAATATTAACACAGCACAATAAATTGTAGGGATATTAATATGTCTATCCATACAAATAACTGCTCAGTTTACAGTATATGTATAAGAATAAAAACAGAAAAATAGCAAAGCCGCACTAATCTACAAAATGCAGGTGATCATTGGATGTCAAAGTACAAATATAAAAAAGCATCACTTGTTTCAGAGAAAGAAAAGTTATTTATTCCAAGACAATGTATGCAACATTTTGTCTCCAGCAATAAGTTCTTTTTTAGTAAAAACTAAGGGGCTTCAGTATTGGCACTATTTCTGTGTACTTGATATATACAGTATGTGTGTGTCCTATCTATCTATCTATCTATCTATCTATCTATCTATCCATCCAATATCTATCCATCCCATATGTATCCCATATCTATCTATCTATCTATCTATCTATCTATCTATCTATCTATCTATCTATCTATCTATCCCATGTCTATCTATCTACAGTGGGTACAGAAAGTATTCAGACCCTTTTAAATTTTTCACTCTTTGTTTTATTGCAGCCATTTGGTAAATTCTAAAAACTTCATTTTTTTTCTCATTAAAGTAGACTCTGCACCCCATCTTGACTGAAAAAAAGCAGAAATGTAGAAATTTTTGCAAATTTCTTAAAAAAGCAAAACTGAAATATCACATTGTCATAAGTATTCAGACCCTTTGATCAGACACTCATATTTAAGTCACATGCTGTCCATTTCCTTGTGAGCCTCCTTGAGATGGTTCTACTCCTTCATTGGAGTCCTGCTGTGTTTAATTAAACTGATAGGACTTGATTTGGAAAGGCACACACCTGTCTATATAAGACCTCACAGCTCACAGTGCATGTCAGACCAAATGAGAATCATGAGTTCAAAGGAACTGCCCAAGGAGCTCAGAGACAGAATAGTGGCAAGGTCCAGATCTGGCCAAGGTTACAAAAGAATTTCTGCATTACTCAAGGTTCCTAAGAGCACAGTGGCCTCCATAATCCTTAAATGGAAGAAGTTTGGACCACCAGAAGTCTTCCAAGACCTGGCCGTCTAGCCAAACTGAACAATCATGGGAGAAGAGCCTTGGTGAGAGAGGTAAAGAAGAACCCCAAGATCACTGTGGCTGAGCTCCATAGATGCAGTAGGAAGATGGGAGAATGTTCCACAAAGTCAACTATCACTGCAGCCCTCCACTAGTCGGGCCTTTATGGCAGAGTGGCCCGACGGAAGCCTCTCCTCAGTGCAAGACATATGAAAGCCCGCTCACATAGAGTTTGCTCAAAAACACATGAAGGACTCCCAGACTATGAGAAATAAGATTCTCTGGTCTGATAAGATGAAGATAGAACTTTTTGTTGATAATTCTAAGCGGTATGTGTGGAGAAAACCAGGCACTGCTCATTAACTGCCCAATAGAATCCCAACAGTGAAACATGGTGGTGGCAGCATCATGCTATTGGGGTGTTTTTCAGCTGCAGGGACTGGTTACAATTGAAGGAAACATGAATGCGGTACAGAGATATCTTGGATGAAAACCTCTTCCAGAGTGCTCTGGACCTCAGACTTGGCTGAAGGTTCACCTGCCAACAAGACAATGACCCTAAGCACACAGCTAAAATAACAAAGGAGTGGCTTCAGAACAACTCTGTGACTATTCTTGACTGACCCAGCCAGAGCCCTAACCTAAACCCAATTGAGCATCTCTTGAGAGACCTGAAAATGGCTGTCCACCAACGTTCACCATCCAACCTGATAAAAACTAGAGAAGATCTGCAAGGAAGAATGGCAGAGGATCCCCAAATCCAGGTGTGAAAAACTTGTTGCATCATTCCCAAGAAGACTCATGACTGTCCTAGCTAAAAAGAGTGCTTCTACTCAATACTGAGCAAAGGGTCTGAATACTTATGACCATGTGATATTTCAGTTTTTCTTTAATAAATTTGCAAAAATTTCTACATTTCTGTTTTTTTTCAGTCAAAATGGTGTGCAGAGTGTACTTTAATGAGAAAACAAATGAACTTTTTAGAATTTACCAAATGGCTGCAATAAAACAAAGAGTGAAAAATTTAAAAGGGTCTGAATACTTTCTGTACCCACTGTATCTATTATCTATCTATCTATCCCATATTTATCTATTATCTATCATTATCTATCTCTCATATCTATTTATCTATCATCTATCCATCTCTCATATCTATCTATTTATCTCATATATATTATTTATCTCATATCTATCTATTCATATCTATCTATAGAACTATCAATCAAACTTGATTAACCATAAAGTTTCATATAACATACCATTTATATACCCTATTACTATAAATGTGAGCTTTTATAAATTTCTGCTTTCATATAAATGGGTTTACAGGTTACCAGAGAGTAAACCGATCTGGCTAATACATGCAGGGCTTTACTCTGTAGCCTCAGGCGTTGCCTAGCAACCAGCCTGTAATCTAGGGGTGTGCCTCATTAGAACACAGCATGCTTATCTGACAATCCCAAAATAGCCGCTCCCAAAATCTGTGATTCTCTCAACATAATTCTTTTATTCACAGATATTATGCTTTCAAATGTGGTTTATTCATACATATAGTCTCCTTACTATGATATATGCTAAAATATGTGAATGTGATGGGCCCTCTTTAAGGCTATTTTCACACTTTGCCATTATGCTACTTTTTTATGCAAATTAAAAGCTGATTTTTACAGTACCAGCAAAAAGCTATGGAGATTTCAGAAATCTCATGCATATGCTTGTTTTTTTTTCATCTGACTGAATTGAAAAATTGCTGCTTTTTTGAAAATTGCAACATGTCAAATTCTTTCAGTGTTTTTGCAGCATTTTTTCACCTATAGAAAGCAATGAGTAAGTGCAGAAAAGCAGCAAAAGATGTTGCCATCTGTTTTTTTCAGCGCTTTTAGTGAAAAAAAGCAGGTACAGCGGGATGTGGAACACATTTATTTTTGTGATTGTTATGATCTGCAACATGAACTAAGGAAAGATAGGGGAAAGCTGTCCCTACAGTAAGACTAAGCTGAATCCCTACAATGTAGCGGCAGTGAACAGACCCGCCTTAGACCTCGGCTAGTCCGAACGAAGACCTATAGAATTAGGGAGGGGTCCCTAAATGAACTAAGGACTGGGACAAAAATGGGACGCCTCCGAAACAGAAGTTGTTGCAGAGCACAAAGACAAACTGACAAAAAGTACTAGCGGTCCCAAAGGACCAAGGGAACTTGACAGAGAAAGGCACAGAAGCACCAGGCTAGAGAGACAGTAGATCACTGAAGTCCAGCACAGCCAGGAGGGCAGAGCTGGAATATAAAGGCAGATGGTCACATGACCGCAAATCACAAGATAGAAAAACTAACTGGAGGGTTCTAACAGTACCCCCTCTTTTATGAGGATCCTCTGGATGCTCCAGGCCCAGGCCTATCCAGAAACCTCCTGTGGAAAGCTTTAAAAAGCCTAGGAGCAGAGACTTCATCCGTCCTTACCCAGGAGTTGTCTTCGGGACTGAAACCCTTCCAGGAGACAAGATACTGTAATATCCCTCTATGCCATCTAGAATTCAAGATATGCGAAATTTCAAATTCGCCGTCTTCCACCACAGGAGTAACTGTGACAGTGGCATCCCTATCTGATACATCAGCCTTTTTCAACAAGGAAACATGAAACACAGGATTAATCTTCCAGGAAGTAGGGACATCCAACCTAACAGCAGACGGGTTAACAACCTGAAGCACTTTAAATGGACCCACAAACTTAGTACCCAGTTTTTTAGAGGGAATCCTCAACAGCAGGTTCTTCGAGGACAACCAAACCATATCACCCACAGTAAACAAAACCTCTTTATGTTTCCTGTCAAAATACTTCTTGGACTTCTTGTTAGCCTCTTGCAGGTTACAATGTACATTAGTCCAAACTCTCTCCAAATCACCGGAAAAATTCTCCTCCTCCGGCACCGCCGACCCCAATTTGGAGAACGAACCAAAAGACGGATGTCTCCCAGTACAACAGAAAAAAAGGAGAACACCCAGCAGAGGAGGATGTATGATTGTTAAGAGCAAATTCTGCGAGACGCAGAAACTCAGACCACACCTATTGATTGTCTGCCACAAAACAATGCAAAAACTGTTCAACATCCTGGTTTTTTCTTTCAGTCTGTCCATTCAACTCCGGATGATAACCAGATGAAAATGGCAAATGAACTCCCAACCTGTCACAAAAAGCTCACCCCTGTGGTTCTTTGCGCAAAAGTGACATAAAACCAATGCGCTGTGATTCATTCCCAGAGGATCTTGGGTCTCAAACAAAAATATAACAAACAAGCATTTTTAAAGGAAAAAAAAAAATCTTGCTGTTTGCCATAAAAAACATCACGCAGTCCTTCCTTGGGTTCGACAAAATGCTCTCCAGGACAGCTACTCACGTGTTGCTGTAGCTCGGCCACCTCCAGAGACAATCCCTGCAGGTGTTGAGCCAAATCCTGGACGGAAACCATACTGATCCCCAAATTTCTTTCCTTTTAGTTTTTTTTTTGGGCTGGACTTACTGTTATGATCTGCAACTTGAACTAAGGAAAAATAGGGGAAAGCTGTCCCTACAGTAAGACTTAGCTGAATCCCTACGATGTAGTGGGCTGCCTGTTCCTTGTGAACAGACCCGCCTTAGTCCTCGGCTAGTCTGAACGAAGACCTATAGAATTAAGGGAGGGGCCCCTAAATGAACTAAGGACTGGGACAAAATTGGGACACCTCCTAAACAGAAGTTGTTGCAGAGCACAAAGACAAACTGACCAAAAGTATTAGCGGTCCCAGAGGACCAAGCAAACTTGACAGAGAAAGGCACAGAAGCACCAGGCTAGAGAGACAGTAGAACACTGAAGTCCAGCACAGCCAGGAGGGCGGAGCTGGAATATAAAGGCAGATGGTCACATGACCGCAAACCACAAGATAGAACCCTCCTGTTTGTTTTTTCTAACAGTGATTTTCGCAAGTTCAAACCAAAATGTCTTGGCCTCCTCACCTGACCATTGCTGTTAGTATTAGTACAGTTTATTTAAATTACTTATATGTGTGAAAGTAAACAATGCCTGACCAATATGTGAAATTGAACAATACATGATCAACTCAATGGCCGACCAATGTGTCTCTTAGGTAAACTATGCCTGACCAATTCAACTCCCTCCCGCTGTTTTTACATTTGCAATTGTATATTTTTTTATGAACTCATATGAACATTTTTGTTCAGAAGTTACTATTTTTTCAGACAAACTTTTACCACTAGATAACTTAATCAAATTGCCTTTTTTTTTCAAAAAATGTTTTATGGCTTCACATATGTCTCGCATTGGTGGATTAACACCCTGCATTGTTCATGATAGTATGGTGGAAGCAAAGCTGAACCTAGGGATCTTGAATAACGCAGCAAGAAAATCCACAAGAAAAAAACAGCAAAATCTGCTTTTTGTCTGTAGATTTTTTACTGTCAAGAGATCAGGTTTTGTCTGCAGAAAAAAGCAGCAAAAAAGCAACATGTGAACATAGCCTAACAAACAGGCCTGAAAGTCTTGATGACTTGACTTATTCTCTCAATTTATCTCTCCAATTGCAAGGAACATTATTTTTAACTGATTTTGTATGAGGCCTTGTTTTATGTGGAATAGCTTGTGTTAGCTTTTGCCACTGATTTGGGGTACATAAATTATTGTGTAATTGATATGCAATAAGATGATTAAATTGATATGCTAAGAATCGAGACAAATGTATGTAACACACCAAAACTACAGGTGTGCTCTTTTAAGGTTAGTCCTCTTGGCCATCAAATGACATGTACTTTACCTAGAAAGAAACAATGTATTGGACACTAGCTGTATATTAATGGAGTGCTAACCAAAATTCATGTAACGCATGGGCAATTTAAAAAAAAAAAGAAAAGAAAACCATGTATAAAAGACCAGTTGAACTTCCTAAATGTAAACATTACAAATATTTATTATAAAACTAACACAAAACCTAGAAAAGACAAAAAAACATTTAAAAAAATTGATATGATTCAGCCAATCAGGAGGGCTATCACAGGCAGTATAATACATAGTGGCCGGGCAAGGAAAGGCATTTTATGCCTGTGCTATGTAGGGATGATAATAATAATAATTTTATTTATATAGCGCCAATATATTCTGCAGCACTTAACAGTTCAGCTAGGACATGTGCAGACAAAGACATTACAAAGCAGCACATAGCTCAACAGTTACAGGAGAAGTGAGAACCTGCTCTCAAGCTCACAGTCTATAAGGAAATGGGGAAGGATTGGGGACACAATGGGTAAAAAGTAGTTGTCATGTGTGGTCCAGCCATCATTATAATAAATAGGGGCTTTCAAATAATGCTTCATTAGTCAGTCATCAGCAAATGTCTGTACAGGTACCAAGTCCTATTAGGTGTATGGAGAATGTGGACAGATGAATAAGAGGGACCACATTCTGAGGAAAAAAATAGAGGGAGGGAGCAGGGGAGAGTTAGATTATTGAAGTGAGGTGATAAGCCTGATAAAAAGAGATGTGTTTTTAATGCACGCTTAAAAATGCAGGGCCTAGGTATTGATTGATCTTCCGAGGTAGTGCATTCCAGAAAACTAGGGCAGCACAAGAGAAGTCTTGGAGATGGAAGTGGGAGGTTCGGATTACAGGGGAGGTTAGTATTAGATCAGTTACAGAACAGAAAGAATGGGAAGGGTGATAGACAGAGATGACGGAGTAGATGTATGGTGGTGCAGAAGTGTGGAGAGCTTTCTGGGCGAGAGTGATAAGTTTGCATTGTACTCTGTAGTAGAGAAACCAGTGAAATGAATGGCACAAGGTAAAGACATTGGTGTAGGGCTTGGATTCTGGAGATGTTTTTTAGATGCAGACACAAGCCAGTGAGTGATCGGATACAGGGAAAAAAGGAAAGTTCAAATATGACCTCAAGAAAATGTGTGTTGTTTGGAGGTTATGGTAAAACCAGCCAAGGAAATGTCTATATTAGGTATAGGTAGGTTAGTAGAGAGGGTAAACAAGAGAGGTTCCTTTTTGGAGAGATTCAGTTTCAGATAGAGGGAGAATATGATGTTAGAGACAGCAGAAAGACAATCACTGGTGTTTTGTAGTAATGTAGGAATCATATTACCCAAGACTTTTTTTTTTCTTTTTACAAAAAACATACTTGTGGGTGCAGCACCCATCTGACAATTAGTAGTTAGTTATACGTCTAAAAACGCCGCTTGTGAATTGGCACCTGAGAAAGTGAAACTCAAAATTCAAATCATTGTCATTTAAATACTGTGTAAAGTTCAGCACCGTTGCCACATCACCCAACAAATTAACAAGTACATAATTTTCTTAGCAGTCATACAAAGCCAGAACAGCAGAAGATGAATTATTATAGCCAGAAGATGGATTCTATAGCCACCAGAATGATCTCTGAATTTACTTTATTACATACTATAGCTAAACAGTATTGTAGGGCTATCATTGTTTTATCATGTGAAATGATGGAAAATACATTTTCTAAACCTTTTTTACACAGTAGTGCTATATCTTAAAAAAAACCAGGAATCTATGACATAAATGTTAAAAGATGATCATCTAACCAGCAACTGATCCTCTCATTGAGAGACCCAATGCCTAAGAAAGTATGACAAAGAAGTTTCGAAAACACCCTGGTAGGGGTTTTAAAGACAATGAAATATGGACATAACAGATCTTTCCTCATACAGATATTGTTTTCTTTCTTTCATTAAGCTTAGCAACACAACACGCTCCTTCAATAAATGTAACAATTTTCAAAAATATCAGGTACACACTTAACCTCCAATATATATCATTACTGTCTAAAATTTCAGGTTTTGGAACAAATCAGGAGCTGGCACATGTAACTTAATTGGATAGTAAAAGAGGTTAGGCATAGCTGGATGAACATGGTATTCCTTAATGAAGTCAAAAGCCGCATTATCCTGTTCAAAACTAAAGTGATTATGTAAAATAACCACATTTTGATCAGGAAAACAAAGACCTTCATATTCATTATACACTGGATAAGCATTTTCATTACTATTTAATTTAGTGTTTTCATTATAAAAGTGTCTCTTAACAGTGAAGAGATGTATAAATTTGTTAACATCCAACATCCAAAATAATGGCTCTCCCAGGCATTATGTCACATGAGCCCTGTTGCCCAATCAGCACTGGCTTAACACTCCCCACCTTCAGAGCTGCGGATGGCCTCTTACTACCTTGTGATATCTGACAGATCCAAAGTCAGACAGCAAAGCCAATGCTGTTTGGGTGCAGGGCTCTCATGACAAAGTTACATGAGCCCAGGGAGAGCCAGTGACGACACCACTGGAACAGCACCATGATGAGAGGAGAGTATAAGTGTTATTTTAAAGGGGCAAACATGGTGATTGAGAAGGGGTTGTCATAGTAGGGACAACCCCTTTAACCATCTTCCTAAAAAAGAATTGTAATTTTTTTCAGTTCATCATATTACAGGGTTCTTATTATATACGCTTACCATTTTCACATCTGCATCATGGCTTTTCATTTGGATCCATATGGCCACATTCACTAGTTCAGTACTTGGTGAGATTCCTACATCAGTATTTGTAAAGCCAAAACCAAGAGTGGAACAATCAGGAAAAGTATAATAAAAACACGTCAACACTTCTGCATTCTTCACCCATTCCTTGTTTTGGCTTACAATTACGGATGTAAAATACTGACCAAATACTGATCGTGTGAATGTGCCTTAACACTGTCTAATGGCATATTACAATCTCACACCGCTAACTGCATTGGTTTACAATAAGATCTGTCGGATTTTCCATCAACATCAAGATTATTATTGCAAGTTAAAGTATCTTTGTCATCAAAACGGCTGTAACTACTAATGGATGCACTAACACCTCAACTGATAGTGTGAGCCTAGCACAAAAGGTACCTTTAATAAAGATTTATAACTCACACTCAGAATGTGTTTACATGCTCTTCACTAACACACACACACGTCAAGGAAGTTGGTTCTCAGTCTGGGTTAGCAGACTCAGAAATGCAAATCAGCCAATTATATATCCAGAACCATTCGTGTAATGCAAAGCAATTTCATAATACAAATAAGTTTTAATTTGAAGTTTATACAGTCATATAATAAACAGAGTGTGATTGTTCTTTGCAGGAAAAAAAAACTAAAATCTTAACATAGTGTTGTCTTACAAAGTCTGTTTAGTGGAGAAGGATAGCATACAATTTTTCACTATTTATTTGAACAATTTACTGAAAATTGATGTAGCAACACTACTTTAAGATTCACTTTCATACCTTGGTTACGCCAGACTTGATGTGAGCTGTAATCCGCAGGCAGCTTCTTGTCAACCATTACATTCTCTGGACTGAAAGCATTTATATCTGAAATTTGTGCATTACTACTGCTGTTTTCTGGAGACAATAATACAAATATAGAGTTACACTTTATAAAAATAAAAAAAAAACTATAAAAACCCACAATTCTGTCTAAAAGACTATTTATCAGGAGGGAAAGTTGTACAGTTTTAAAGGAGTGTTATACCTTGCGTTCAAAGAAAAGAATAAAACTATCTAGAAATAGCATGATGTGTTGCTGAATTTATTATGTTTTATGTTACTTTGGTAATAATAAAAAGGAAAACATATAATTTCTACTTCTATTCTTCTGCCATGTAAATACCATTATGCCTGAAAATGACAAAACTATTCAGAGAGTGATACCTTTATTGGCTAACCAGAAAAAAATATATGCAAGCATTCAGAGCACAGAGGCTCCTACTTAAGGCAGGATTACAAATAAATTAATAAGACAGATGAGGAAGAGGACTAGAACTCTAGTGCCACCCACAGGAAGTAGCCAAACCAGAACTCACACTTTGCACTGATGAGGGGCAGTACAGTGTCTGCAAATTGAATTTCTGGTCTTGGCTTTTTATCCTAAGTCATGTGATAAGGCTCGTTAACGGGTCACTATTGACTTCTAGGATTGCTACTTCCTGTAGATGGCACTAGAGTTCTAGTCCTCTTCCTCGCTGAAGAGACATATTGCATATTTCCCAGAGGAGCATTGAGGCTTTAAAAGTCTCCTCACCTGACGTGCTTATAGTGGGTACGGAAAGTATTCAGACCCCTCTAAATTTTTCACTCTTTGTTTCATTGCTGCCAATTCGAAAAAGTTCAAATCAAGAAGGGTCACATAGTTGTTCAAAAGCCACTCCTTTGTTATTTTAGCTGTCTGCTTAGGGTCATTGTCTTGTTCACAGGTGAACCTTCAGCCAAGTCTGAGGTCCAGAGCACTCTGGAAGAGGTTTTCATCCAGGATATCTCTGTACTTGGCCGCATTCATGTTTACTTCAATTGCAACTAGTCATCTTGTCCCTGCAGCTGAACAACACCCCAATAGCATGATGCTGCCACCACCATGTTTCACTGTTGGGATTGTATTGGGCAGGTGATGAGCAGTGCCTGGTTTTCTCCACACATACCGCTTAGAATCATCACCAAAAAAATTCTATCATTGTCTCATCAGACCACAGAATGTTATTTCTCAGTCTGGGAGTCCTTCATGTGTTTTTGAGCAAACTATGCGGGCTTTCATATGTCTTGCACTCAGGAGAGACTTCTGTCAGGCCACTCTGCCGTAAAGGCCCGAATGGTGAAGGGCTGCGGTGAGAGTAGACTTTGTAAAACTTTCTCCCATCTCCCTACTGAATCTCTGGAGCTCAGCCACAGTGATCTTGGGGTTCTTCTTTACATCTTTCACCAAGGCTCTTCTCCCATGATTTCTCAGTTTGGCTGACCCTCGCGTTCTCAAAATTTTGCGTGACAGTCATTACTGGTTGGTGACACTTCTAGACCCACGCTACAAGGAGAACTTTATATCTCTTATTCCTGAGGCGGACAGGTCTACAAAAATGGGGCTGTACCAGAAGGCCCTTTTTGCGGGACTATTATAAAAATTCCCATCTGAAAACACTGGTGGCAGAGGTCACTGTTCGTTGGACAACCAAGGAGTACAGGCAAGAGACCCACTTCCTAATAATGGGAACATTGTTTTCAGGAGGCCCTCTGACCTCCACGTCTCTTTCAAGGGGCATTGTAGTGCCTCCAAATTTTTCAAAGGTTTATATATCTAGAGTAATCTAGCTGCAGCTAAATTTCTTTTCTAACTTTTTCTTTTCAATTTTATTGGTCTTCCAAACAATTTTCACATGTTATCTTTTCTGAAGAATGTTCTTTACAGACATTTTCCCCACACGTGGTACTCTATCGCTCAGTTTTCCTCTCTAAGTTTCTTGGAATAATGAAACAATGCTTTCGTTTTCTTTCTCCTGGCCCTGCAATATCCTGAAAGCTGTATGCCACACCGTTCATGTTGCTTCGCTCCATCATGTGAAGCATTACAAGTTCATGGCAAAGGTCCTTCAAGAACAGACGTCTCCTGTCCTTTCTCCTTGCATGGAATTCTGGATGAGTTTATGTATAAATAATGAATGAATTCAGGGCTGCTACATCAAGCATATTTGAAAAAATTACTACAGGCCAACGTCTTGTTTGCCTCTTGCATGAATATTCTCCCATTTCATCCATTTTGTCTACACTTCCTTTAGTTTTATTGTAATACAGGATGATTTCTGGTTTCAATTTCCTGTCATTGCTGTCAATACTGCAATCATAATGCATGGTACTGAGTAATATAACAGATTTCTCCTTCTTCGCTTTGTAAGATACCAGTGTCGCTTTGTTGTTGAAACCAAAGACACTCTCATAAAGTGCTCGCTGTGGATTGTGTTTCATTGCTTGAGGAATTTCTCGTCAGTTTAGCTTCATAGTACCAACACGTGTAGCAGCTTTTTCAAGCAGAAAATTGCCCAGTGCAACATTGGTAAAATAATTGTCTATGGTAATGTTTCTACCTGAATTGTATATTGGTAGAGCTAGTGTTTTCACAATCTCAGACCCTAGATCTTTCTGCACTGGTGCATCAACTTCTTTGCCACAGTAGATAAGCCCATTTATGCCATAATAATTTGCAGAATCACACATAAAGAAGATTTTTATTCCATACTTGGCTGGTTTACTTTGCATGTATTGTATGAACTTGCAACGTCCTCTGAAGGGTACAAGTTGCTCATCTACTGTAACATTAGTACTAGGATTGTAAAGTTTGGTGCAATTTTTGATAAATATGTTCCAGATATAACTGATAGGGGCTAATTTGTCTGTTTGGAACCTCGCTGCATGAGTTTGTTTATCATCAAATCAAATGTTTCTTCTAATTTCCTCATATCTGTCCACTGCCATTGTCGCTTTATAGTGTGGATCAGACAGTTGGTTCAGAAATAATTCTCTGATTGGAACATCATATGATTTTTGACTCCCTGCCAGCAGTAAAAGTTCAATACATGCATAAAGTTCCTGTTTTGAGATATTTTTCCAGGACTTATTTTTTGCAGAAGCGATATGTCTTCCTTCTAGGCCTTATCACTCCTTCCCAAAATCACATGACATCCTCACATGGCATGATGCACTCCCTGGCCTCTCCACAAGAAACCCTGACTATAAATAAAGTAACTTGAGACTCAAACACTGCTGAGTACATGATAAAAATGGCAGGGGCCTTAAAAAAGGCCCCCATTCTGTACAGATGTGGTTTTCCCCAAAAAAGCATTGTTACACCAAAATGCCTATCAAAAAAATTATATGAACAACTGGATATTACCAACAACAACATACTTAAGGAAACCTAGAGTTTCAAAATTCTAACTAAAGTAATTTTGCAGATAATAGCAAAAAAGTAAGAACCGGTGCCTAAAAGGCCTCCGATATGCATTGTAGGGTTAAGGGTTATTCCCAACATAGAAAGTTATCACCTCTGCATAGTCCATTTTGACTTTAGTGCTACTCTTGCTGCCAAACGGAGTTGCCAACATAGAATCAGCAAGGAGCTCCTGATCTGATGGTGGTGTGTTCAGAGCCCATCAATAGCAATAATAATTCAGAGATAGTAATTCAGGATTAAAAGGAACAATGATTTGGCAAATTTATTAGAATTGAATTGAATTCTACTTGAATTTAGACAAAATCTGTGTTTTCTAGAAAGAAGGTTTTTATAATCTGCTGAACATGAATTTAGCAAGATGATGTCTGGCTAGCCATCAATTTGCTGAACCATAGAAGGCCATCAAAAGGTTTAAAACAAATTTAAAATATAGTAAAAACTCTGCTCACCTCCCAGCTACCTCTGCAACATGGAATCCCTCACGGCTTCTGTTTACTGCCACTTTGCACTGAAACCTGAAGCCTTTCTACAGGCCCGGAACATTTCAGTGCATTCACGTTTTAAGGCTGTCTTATAATGGACTTTCTAGGCCAAGACTTCCATCTGCATCCTCATGGCATCCAGGACCTAGTCATGGTCGTAAGTCCCATCGTTGTGTTTAGAAGCCTGGGCTTTCACCCCATGGCAGCAATAAAGAAATGCTAAGTTAACTGTACGATTGACAGGGAGCAGTGGAGGAGAGTGATGAGGTAAGTACTGGTTGCGTTTTTTTATATCTTACACTTATTATGCATTTATGGGACCTCTCCACTTATAATTAGCCACACCATCACCCTCCTCTGACATCATCACCTCCTCATTACCTCAATCTGGTTCCCAAGTCCTGTCCATCAAAGAATAATAATAGTCTTCATCATCATCCCATTTTTGGCAGACTTTTGTCTGAGTGTGGGTAAAGCCCTGAACTTCTCGCCTGTGCCAGATTCTGTAGATTTGCCCCAACTCAGAGTGCAATTACTATCTCGGCTGCCACTGCCATTGCCTGACAAAGCCATGAACTCAGCTAGGTGTTTGAACCATGTCCTGTATCTTCTCTATCCCCATATAATTCAAGTTAAAATTTTCAAATTCTGACTGTTTATCTTACTTGCATTGTTATGTCTTAGAGAATAAAGAAAACAGAAAAAATAGAGGGGTCATTGACCAAATTAAAAATTCACAATTGATTAACTGTTATGGCAGTGGTGTAGGACTGTGCAGAACACTAACTTAAATTCACAATGTCTGTCAGCTATCATCCTTCTGTGACTGAGATAAGCGATTTGTCATTTTTTTAACAATGCCCCCCACTTTTCCCCCACTAATATGCTACAGGAAATGCTGGAAGATAAGAACCTGTATTTGGCAATACTACTGCCTGAATGGCTTGTGCCTTCGGTGATGTCGTGGTTTCCTAGCAGCTACTGCATTGTTACGGACAGTAATATAAAAGCATAAAACATGGCACCTGTGTCCATTGACATTGTTAATTTTAGTTTTACCATACATTTGTTTCAACCCCAATTATTCCCACTTTCCAAAAAATGACTGAACAAGAAATACTAGATAAATATCCCCCCGAAAAAAATAGCGGTGGCAAAATATCACAGTATTGGTGTACCATGTCCAAATTTAAAATTTGACTGCTAGAACTGGTGTGCAAAAAGAAGAGAAGCAGACAGTCAAATAATTATCTGGATTTTAAAAAATAAATTGTATTTTTTAACACAATTATTCCCACCTTCCCAAAAAGGACTGAATGAGAAATTCTAAAGCTCAGTACTGCAGCTTATGGCATGCACACTATCTCTGGGAGATGGCAAGTTTATATTTTTCCTTTAAGAAATATTGGGTTAGCTTGCTGCTTGCTTTTAAATGAAGAATGAATAAAAAAGTGTAACTGAAATGAAGCAGCTGCAAGCTACATTAGATCAATGTAATTAATCACCAGGACTGCTGCTGCCAGCTCTCCTCTATCATCTGAATCTCTGTATTATTCGCAGACTATTACACTAATTTTCTTCACTGCAGTAGTGGTTTAACATACACTGTCTATTGCTAAGCTGTGAGCTGTGAAATCATTTTACTATCCAGATTCATCCCCAAATGGCAGCTGCATTGCCTGCCTAGGCTTTTATACAAGCAATGAAAGTCCCTCCTGACAGCTGCAATGTATTATTGGGAAGCCTACTTGACCATGTCTGAGGTCATGTGAGCCTTCTTTGTCTGATGCACTCTTCCACATTGTCTAAATTGGTGGGAGGGATTTTAGGTAATTCAAGCAAAGCAAATTGTTTCCAAAAATTCTATACAAATTTGATGTGCATCTTATTGTTTTGCTCATGTCAAACAGATAATCATACCTTCAATACTAGAGCAGAATTCTATAGCAGGTAGCCTCTACTACCTAGTTGCATCTATCTTTTTCTTATGCTTTTATGTCCATTACCATGGACTGTATATATTAGTCTATACCTTTGCCAATTGGACAGATAATTGCTGCTAAGCTTACTTTATGTGCTATACAGAAAATATGTCTTACACTTATATGCTAAGCATATATGGTCTTAATTTCTGGTTAACCAAGCACTGATGTTGTCAATATTAGCTTGCATCTTTATAGGGGGCCCATTTTTATGTCAAAAACAGTTATTTTTTCCCTAATATTGATCTTTTTGAAACATCTGTAGTTTTACCATGCAGAGTTCAATATTTTGAATTAGGCAGGGATTTAAATGGCCATATTGAAAAAATAGTCAGTCATTAATGCATACTGCAGGCTTGGTGGGTTCTGTGTGCAGGTCCTCATTGCAGATGGGTCTCAGAGCTGTCTTTGCACTGTATGCATTTTTCTGTGTGGCTATGTGCACTGGCAATAATGGGTCTGTTTGCTCTGTGTGAGCATTCCGTGGCACACATGGACAGCATATAGGCGATTATATGCTTGTCTGAACAAACCCTTATAGTCATACAAGGATTGTGTACCCAAGCTATTCATATTTATACAAGTATACAGAATATAACAATATATAACTATCATATGATATACAGGTAAGCACTTGTAATAAGTAACATTTCTTACAAAGTGATTTAGAAAGTCTATCATGGGAAAAAGTACAATTCTAAAACCAGCAGTATGATTCCGTAGCAAATTTCATGTACAGATATAGCACTTCTGAACTTTATGTTTCCATAGCTCTGCTCCCTGCATGATCTACAGATAATTTGTGAAGTGGAGCAGAAAATATATGGCTTTGCAATATTTTAGTAATTTCACGCTGCTAACTTCACAAATGGATGTTGCACGTACTGATTAGATTAAAGGCTATATGCAAATGAAGGTTAGGTGTGGGGCTTTTATCTTATGTACATTGTAAAGTTAGCTTGCTGCTTTGTTTGAATAGTTGCAGGTATTGCATAGGAGTATAGGTCTCGATATGAAACCAAAGAATTTTTACTATAAATATGGAGCAGATTTTTTATAGTAGATTGACTACCTGCTATATTCTAAATGAACAAATTACTGGTGCATACTAAGAAAATAAAAATCAAACTAAACTTTACTTTTTTCTTCTTTTTTAAGTGGTTATATTTTAAGTTCTTAAAGTAAATATTATAGGATAATATCCCGATATAGAGTCATGAGAAAAACTAAATACAACCTTTTTGAATTGTATGATTTTACATATCTGGACATAACAAAAACAACTATTATTTGGAAGTCTGAAAAGTATGTACATACAACGCATGGCAAGTTTCACTATCATTATTTAAAAACTAGGCCAAAAATTAGAAGCAATATTTAAAAAAATTAAGTTTACCCCATGATACGATCCAAGCTCTTGTAGGCTTCAATTACCTTCAAAGAGAATCTGAAGACCTATCTCTTCCAAAAAGCCTACAACCTACAGTTACCACCGCTCCATCATACCACTGCCCAGCCAGCTCTGTCCTCACCTACTGTATCCTCACCCATCCCTTGTAGATTGTGAGCCCTCGCTGGCAGGGTCCGCTCTCCTTCTGTATCAGTCAGCGACTTCTATTGTTTAAGATTACTGTACTTGTTTTTATTATGTACACCCCTTTTCTCATGTAAAGCGCCATGGAATAAATGGTGCTACAATAATAAATAATAATAACAATAATCAACCTTTAACAACAATCATTTGAAGTGTTAGGTTTCTGTTTTATATTTTGTATGATTTTTGACATGAAAGCCTGTGCTCAGCATTGTATTGTGTGAAGTTCTGAATTTTCATTGAGCCATTGCAACACCTTAATTCTTTTCCTTTTCAGCCATTCTGATGTAAATTTGTCGGGGTGCTTAGGATCAATATCCATTTGCATTACCCAGTTTTAACTAAGATGTAGCATTTGGACCGATAGTGTCATATTCGTCTCTTAAACTTTTGGTTGACTCATTGGCTGCAAGATGAGCATAAATCATCATGCCTCAACCACAATTCTTAACAACTGATAGATGTTTGGACATCATGGATGTATAGATTGTAATGGCCATATATCTCAACTTTGGTCTCATCTGCAAAAAGCCTACTAAGGTTCCAGCACTCTAAACAATGATAGAAAGTCAATGGATGTGTTTCAAAAAGGTGGATGCTTTTATAGATTCTCCAAAACAAGGGTTGCTGATAAAGTTGCCCAACGTTTCAACCACCACCGGTTAAAGGACCAGCGAACTACAGCCAGGTACGCTTACCTTTTACCCCTCACAACAATCCACTGGTCATCTGAGATACAGCCGTTCATAGGATAAAGTAAGGGCACAATACCCCTTACTCCCATTCTGGGAATTCTTCACACTACATTACTGAGAGCATACTGTATCATAATTGCCAGTTTACACCATGCTATAATCCAGGATCTTGCGAAATGGAACATTTGAGATTCTACCATATAGCTTATTTGAAGCCCCTGATGAAAACCCCGGTGGGGTTGAAACGTTGGGCAACTTTATGAGCAACCCTTGTTTTGGAGAATCTATTAAAGCATCCACCTTTTTGAAACACATCCATTGACTTTCTATCATTGTTTAGAGTGCCGGAACCTTAGTAGGTATTATACAGTGTAATTGAGTTCCTGGCACCTTCCCTTTATTAGTTGAGCCTGGACTTTATATTTTTGTGCTTCATCTGTAAAAAGAACTCTTCACCAGAAGTCATGTGCTTTGTTTAGGTGTATCGTTGCAAACTGTGCTATGGTCTTTTTTGAAAGAAGAAGTTATCTCCTGGTAAACCTTCCAAACTTACCATTCTTGTTCAGTCTTTTTCTAATTGTATTATCATGAATTTGAACATTTACCATGCTAACTAATGCCTTTCGAGTTTTTTTCAATTTCTCCGTTTATTGCATGGTCTGACCGTGGAGTGAATTTGCTGGGATGTTGAATCCTGGAAGATTGTGAACTGTCTTGATTGGGGTCCATCATTTTACAGTGACAAAGGTTATTCAAAAGAGGGAAACCAGGTTGTTTGTAAATGGCATTTTAACTTTTCCTTCTCCAAGATCTTTGTTGATGTTTTTATTCCTTGGCATTGTATTAACACACCTGAATGCTTCAGACCAGCAAACTACCAAAACTTCTGTTTTTATAGAGGTGACCACACTTGCTGATGAATAATTAAGGGCATTCAATTAGTAGTACCTGGCTGAAAACCTACTCAATTCTTGTGGAAGTATTGAGAGTGTGCATTTTTTCACACTTCTTATGCATTTTGGCCTTGATTTTTGTACAATAAATAATCACTTGGGGTAATTTGTCAAGTTGAATTAATCTAATTTTAAGGCTTTTTAAAGACGCCATACTTTATGTTCTGGTAGGTAAAACTATAGAATTCAAAGAAGGTGTACTTAGTTTCTTTTCTTGAATGTACATTAAACTTTCAATATATCATACCATATTTACAACAGGATGAGAAGCTATGTATGCCATTATTTAATTTTGCATTGTCATTTGAAACTTTTAAATTCCGATACATAAAGGACTCATAAAAAAGCAATATCGCTACAGTAGCCATTGTGAAAATTAAGAAATAAAAGAATCTGCAGCTGTTTGAGTTTTCAGTATCTGCCGAGTTGGCCAACTGTCACTTTTTCACTAAATGCAAATAATGTCGTAGTTAATAATCAGTTTATGAGATTCAAACTCAGAGTCTTAGTTTGTGAAATAGAGCACTTGACAGACTTATTATGAAAAAATACAAAAAAGTCTAAATCCTTAAACACAAAAATAACTACTGGATATTGGCAAAATAACCTCATGTAAGTATGCAAACATACACTATATGCCAAACGGGAAGTGGCAATAAATAGTGTTGACCGAGCACTAAAATGCTCGGGTTCTCGAAGCTCGGGCCGAGCTCACTGTGATACTCGGTTGCTCGACCCGAGCAACGACCCCAATGTTAGTCTATGGGAGACCCGAGCATTTTTGCGGCGGCACCCCCGGCAGTCTGTAGAAAGCCTAGAAAGTGCCCAAAACGATAGTGACAGTGCTCAAATCAAATGGGGACAGCATTGGGATCACCCCAGGAAGCATTTCTGACCCCCGGGTCACTGCTGTCAACAACGAGGTCAGAGGTATTAAGCCACTTTTACGGGCTCACAATAAAACATTCAAAAACTAAACTGAAACGGTTTTCCTGTGAAATATGTTAAGGAACATCCTTTCCAGGGTAAAGACTTGTGTATAAGGTAAAATAAACAACCAAAAAAAAAAAATACTCCTCCACACCTTGGGCTATGTTCACAAGTAGCACTTTTTATGCGTTTTTGTACTTTTGTATTGCTTTCCACCGTGACAAATGCATTCACCGGGAAATGTCAATTTTACATTTTACAACCTTATCTGGCCATGTGCTGTGTGACACATGCATACATTGATGAAAAGACTTGGGAACAGCATGGGGAAGACCCATGGAAGCATCTCTGATACCCAGGTCACTGCCTAAAAGTGTGCCCATCAGAAGTGATCCTTGCCGCATCAGAAGATGCAGACTTGCAACTATCCCCGTGCAAGTCCTTGTCTATCTGGGATGGATATTAGTCCTCAGATGAACTGTTTGTTTGATTTTGCAGGCTTTAGAGACCCTACACTACCTATTTCGTAGTATAAATCTCTCCCTAGCTCAGCAGCACTCTCCCTACACTGTCTGATCCGGAACGACTGTGTCCAAGATAGCGGCGCCCGGATTTAAATACACAAGGTGACACCGTGTGGCCAGCCAATCACTGTAATGCCCACAACAAGCGTGGCTGCGGCATTACAGTGACTGGATGGCTCGGTGCTCGCCGAACATCCCGAGTAGTGAGATGCTCGGGCGAGTACAGAGCAGTGTCGAGCATGCTCGCTCAACACTAACAGAAACGTATCAGATGACGTCACCGCTTGAGCAGGAGAATTCTTCCACGCTGGGACCGCATTGGGATGGCAGGCTGGATGGTAGCAGGCATGCTTGCGCTCTGCAGTGTCTCTGAAGGATGGCATGCTGGATGGCAGCGTTCTGCTACCATCCAGCCTGCCATCTCTATGCCGTCCCAGCAAGGGAGAATTGTCCTGCTCAAGCGGTGCCGTCATTTTCCGGAACCGCATGCGCAGGAGAATTTTCCCACGCTGTCAGTGACGTGCATGAGGTGAGCGGAGTTCATTGGACATGAACTCGGCTCAACTGGATGCTGTCACAGCCAGACACTGAGGAGCTGCACTGAGGAGCTTCTCAGTGTTTGCGGCATGGCAATCTGGATGGCAGCGTTCTGCTGCGATCCAGCCTGTCATGTCAGTGTAGCAGAGCTGAAGACGGCCTGGGAACCATGGAAAGGTAAGGATGAGATTGGTTTATTATTTTACTTTTATTGCAGAAGACATTGGCTTCAGCTGGAATGGGCGTGACGGTGAGGAGAGTTTAATTTAGAACAATAAAGAATTGTGTCTTTATTTCAATTAAAGGACTTGATTCTGGTTGTTTGTGTTTTTTTTTTAACTTTCACTATAGGGTTAGTAATGGGGGGGTGTTATAGACGCCTCTCTATTACTAACCTGGGCTTGATGTCAGCTGGCATTATAAGCTGACATCAACCCTAACCCTATTACCCCACTGCCAATGCTACAGGGCAGTGGGAAGAGTGAAGCTAAGTGCCAGAATTGGCGCATCCTATGGCTGGTGTTTCTAGCCTGGGAGGGGGTCAATATTCATGGCACCCTTCCTGGGCTATTAATATCAGCCCCCAGCTGTCTGCCTAGCCTTTGCTAGCTTTAAAATAGGGGGGACCCCACGTAATTTTTATTTTGGGTCCTCCATTTTAATACTTCGTAAAGTCTAGGTATTCAGCTGGGGGCTGATATTAGTAGCCTGGGAAGCTCCGTGGATATTACCCCATTCCCAGGCTTCAAACATCTGCCCCAGCCATCTGCTTAACCTCCGCTAGAGATTAAAATTACGGGGAACCCTACGCCAATTTTTTTTTTTTAATAAATACTTTATTTTAACATTAAATGACAAGTACAGTAATGAACACTGTCACTGTACTTATTATATACGTGACTGACATGTTTCTATTAGTGTTGAGCGAGCATGCTCGACACTGCTTGGTATTTGCCCGAGCATCTCACTACTCGGGATGTTCGGCAAGCACCGAGCATTTTCGGGTTACTCGGGCGGGAGCTCGGGTCTTCGCCCTGCATGTTTGGCGCTCTTTATAGAGCCAATGAACATGAAGGGATTGACATCCAGTCACTGTAATGCCGCAATAACGTTGGTTGTGGGAATTACAGTGATTGACTGGCCACACAGCGTCACCTCTAGTATTTAAAACCGGACGCCGCAATCTTGGACTCAGTCGCTCCGGATCAGGCAGTGTAGGGAGAGTGCTGCTGAGCTAGGGAGAGATTTAGAATGCGAAATAGGTAGTGTAGGGTCTCTAAAGCCTTCAAAATCAAGCAAACAGTCCTTCTGAGGACTAATATCCATCCCAGATAGACAAGGACTTGCACGGGCATAGTTGCAAGTCTACATCTTCTTATGCGGTAAGGATCACTTCTGATGGGCACACTTTTAGGCAGTGACCTGGGTGTCAGAGATGCTTCCAGGGGTCTTTCCCATGCTGTTCCCATCTCTTTTCAGCACTGTATGCATGTGTCACACAGCACATGGCCAGATAAGGTTGTAAAAGGTTAAAATGAAATTTCCCGGTGAATGCATTTGTCACGGTTGAAAGCAATACAAAAGTGCAAAAAAATGCTACTTGTGAACATAGCCCAAGGTGTGGAGGAGTATTTTTGTTTTTGGTTATTTATTTTACCTTATACACAAGTCTTTACCCTGGAAAGGAAGTTCCTTAACATATTTCACAGGAAAACAGTTTCAATTTAGTTTTTGAACGTTTTATTGTGAGCCCGTAAAAGTGGCTTAATACCTCTGACCACGTTGTTGACAGCAGTGACCTCGGGGTCAGAAATGCTTCCTGGGGTAATCCCCATGCTGTCCCCATGTCTTTTGAGCACTGTCACTATCGTTTTGGGCACTTATTAGGCTCTCTACAGACTGCCGGGGGTGCAGCCGCAAAAATGTTCGGGTTTCCCATACACTAACATTGGGCTCGTTGCTCGGGTCGAGCACCCGAGTAACACGGTGAGCTCGGCCGGAGCTGCGAGCACCCGAGCATTTAAGTGCTTGCTCAACACTAGTGACACCCGCTGACACTGGTCGTGGACCTTGGGGTTCGCCCCACAAAGTCGGGTGCTTTGCTGACATGTGCCTGATCATGCTGGTGGTGTGCAGGCTGCTAGTTTTGTCACCGCTGCTGATGCTGGCCTGGCAGGTGGTACAAATGGGCTTTTTGGGGTTATCAACAGAGTCTTTAAAAAAATTCCAGACTCAGGAAAACCTACCGGTTGTACTGGCAACGTCCCTCGTGTTGGTGTTACGGGGAACGTTTGCCCGCCTTCTGTGTGCGGCCACCACACTGCTTCTTCCTGCCTGTTGGGGTACTCTGCCTCCCTCCCCCTGTGTGCTACTGGCCTCGCTCTGCGTATCCTCCTGCCACGTTGGGTCAGTTACTAGATCATCCACCACCTCCTCCTCTTCCGCAACTCGGTCCTCCTCCTCACTTCTTGGCAATTGTGTCTCGTCATCGTCCACCTCTTGTGACAAATTGCCAGCGTCCCCTTCCTGTGGCCGTGGCTGTTCAAATTTTTGGTCATCGCTACATGGGATCTCCTCTTCCACCACTTCAAGCAGAGTAGGCGAGGGGCCCAAATATGGAAATGGACCAGTGAACAGCTCTTCACAGTGTCCAACTGTGGGATCAGTTGCTGTCTGATGACACTCGGCATGGTGGGAGGAAGGAGCATCAGGGTGAGGAGGAGTATGCGGTCGAGATTCACGGCTACTAAGACTTTATGACTGTTGTGGAAGACAGACGGTGGTGGTGCCCAGGTAACTGGAAGTATTATTATCTGCTATCCAATTAATAACCTGTTCACACTGATCAGTTGGCAATAGTGGTGTTGTTGTGTGCTTCCCTAGTAATTCGGTCAAGAACTGGAAGCGAGAAGATGTGGCTGTTGGTTGTGGCACATTTTCACCTTGGTCACGGCCCCGTTCTCTGCACGCACCATCACCAGAACGTCCAGTTCCACGTCCCTTGCCACGCGCCTTGCCCATTGTAAATGAAGTAAAATAGCTTACACTCGCACTATCAATGGCAAAAGGGTAATAAAATGGAGATTAGAACCGTGGAAGAGGAAAACCACAGTTCTATTTCTATGGCCTACACCAGAATCTTTTAAACAGATATATTTGTGTCTGAACAGTCAGAGAGACACTCAAACTGTTTTTTTATGGAAAAAAGGCAAAAATGTGGATAACACCCAGATTTGAGCCGCGGAACTGTAAAAACCTCTGTTCTAGTTATCTGGCCAAAACCAGACTCTTTTAAGCAGATATATTTTTGTCTGAACACTCACAGACACACTCAATTTTTTTGGGGGGGTGAAATAATACCAGAAAGTTAATAAGACGGGTATTTGTACAGTCTGACTGAGGAATAAAAAAAAAAAAAAAAGAAGAGGATTTAGATGAAAAAAAAAGGATTTTTCCTGAGACCTGGGGCTAAGTCTAGCAATTTGAGCAGCAGCAGCACACAGGACTGTAAAGCAGTGCTTGTTGGTATAACCACTGCATCTCCTATACAGCCTGCCTGCCTGCCTGATATCTGGGATGGATATTAGTCCTCAGAAGGACTGTTTGTTTGATTTTGCAGGCTTTAGAGACCCTAAACTACCTATTTCGCAGTATAAATCTCTCCCTAGCTCAGCAGCACTCTCCCTACACTGTCTGATCCGGAGCAACTGTGTCCAAGATGGCTGCGCCCGGTGTTAAATACTCGAGGTGACGCTGTGCGGCCGGCCAATCACTTTAATGCCCACAACCAACATGGCTGCGGCATTACAGTGACTGGCTGGCAATCCCTGCATGTTCATTGGCTCTGTAAAGAGCACCAAACATGCAGGCCTGAGACCCGAGCTCCCGCCCGAGTAACCCGAAAATGCTAGGTGCTTGCCGAACATCCCGAGTAGTGAGATGCTTGGGTGAGTACCGAGCAGTGTCGAGCATGCTCGCTCAACACTAGTAATCAAGAATAAGACAGCAAAAATATAGCTGGGGAAAGCTCATTCTCAATCCAATCCCAGATGAAATATTGTAAGTGGTAGTATAAAGACTTGTCATGTTTCTACATACTCTGTCTGGTGGAAAGTGTGAGTGAAAACTTTGATAAATTATCTTTGTAATGTTATTCTCTAAGTTATTCATTAACTGTTATAAAAGAAAAACATTGTAAAAATAAAGCAAGAGTGTATCCATACAATAGACAAAGAATTTTACAGGTCAGGTAGTATGCTTGTGAAATCTAAAATTTCCCAAAGGAGAGTATAAAAAAATCTCGTCTTTTATTGCATGCTCAAAAGATTTTTTCCCCCTTTTTTATAGATAGCATTGGTATTAAGACAAAAATTCAATTTACATTTTCACCCCATTGAGACACTTCCAATTTGTTACACATACAGAAAGTTCTTGACATTATTCTTCTGGGAAACAAATTTAGTAGGAACAGATCTACCTCGAAGAATTTGTCCAGGTCTAGAAGATTAGACTTTTAGATTTTGTTTCAAATCATGAATAATGATGGAAGAAAATCAGGCAAGGAATTGCTTATACAAAAATGAAGGAAGAGGCGACAAGAGCAAAATAAATAAGAGTAATTGTCTGGGTGAGGAAAATTCAAATTGAATTTTCTAAATGGTAAATTGTAAATGGGATCATTGTCCGTGTTCTCATACAAATTTAAACAACTGAAAATAATGGCTATGGATTGTCAGACAAGTTTCTTCTAAAATTCAGATCATGTGTTTCATTAAAGAAGAAAAGCTTTTAATTCATGTCTCCCGTACATTTCCTTTCACTAGAGGGAATATTTGATCTATCATTTCACTTAACTCTATGCTACTAGCCACTATTCTATGCCAGTCAGAATATGTATTGCTTCATTTGGGGCACTACAGCATTTAGGACGAGGTTCTCTATTAGTGGACAACTCGTTTAAGAGTATTTTTACATTCAAATACTAACTGTGTTCATTTTTATGTGGGCTCAGGCCTTGTATCCCTCAATTCAAGCAGTTTAGCTTTCTTCAAAATTGGAGTAATTGGTATATTTAATTTTACTGCATAGTATTATTGAAATTACATGGTGACTAAACTTTAAAAAAATGTTTGAGATGTTATTATATCCCAGCCACAATTCAGTAGATTTGATTGGTAACAGTCCTGGTCCCAAGACCCAGTGTGATTACTCAAACGAAGTCCAGAAGCACTTAGGTTATTCTCAGGTTTGAGCAGAATGGTACTAATACCCTTAAATTTTCTATGAACTTGTATGCTCATTCCTCTCTTTGCTCTGAAGAATAGGGCTTATTTAATCAGTCGGGGCAGGAGGGGTGGTCGAAGGGCCTGGTCCCAGCTGATGAAGACAATTCAATGGTGCTCATGATAGAAATAGCATATCAATAGATTATTCTTAAAGGGGTTGTCCACTACTTTTTAAAATATGTCAAAGCATTTTTATGATGAAAAGCAGCTTCTTTGTAATTACCTCCCTTTGCCTTTTCTGCCTGTTAGTGGCGCTATCACTGGCCGCTCACAGGCATCACGTGACCCCCGGCTGCAGCTGGCTCTGACATCCGTTGACATCACAACAAATCCAGGCTGTAGCCGGGGGTCTTTTTCTTCTGCGTTCGACGGTGGCTGCTGGGTTGTGGGCGGAGTTATCCTTGACAAGTAATTGTAATGACCCTCTGAATTGTAAAGTGCTGCAGAATATGTTGGCAATATAGAAATAAAATTATTATTATTTATTATTATGATTAACAAATCTGGTCACAAAGATTGGAAGGAAGCTCTTTAGCATTTATGCTTGAACTTTAGGAAGCTGAAAATGGTTGATTTTTTTGTATTAATTTTATACTTGAAAAATATAAATGCAAATGTGCTGTCATCTATTTTTGACAACATATCTACTTGAATTAAGAAGTACGAATTATAGTCAATACATAAAAATTCTGCTATATGTAGGAAAGAGCATTTCAATGGCTCTAACTGACTCTTGTAACACTAAAATACTACTAAAAACTAAACAAACCAAAGTACCTCATTGTATTAGCACTGAACAGAGGATCTGTTTGCAGTGAATGTAAGCTAAATATTTAATAAATATACACGTTAATTTGTCAATCTTCTAAAACAGACAAACCGTAATATATGTCATGAGTGTCCTGGCCGTGACTTTCGGTTACTACAAAGTTGACTCAGATCTGTCAGAAAATTCAGAGTATAAGCGCAACAGTTCCTTCTCAGAAATAATTTATCATTTAAAAAAAATGCTTTAAATGACAAACAGATACAGTACAATAGTCACAAAAAGTCTTTGTAGAAATCCAGGTGCAGAAAACACAATCTGTTTGAATGCGCAGCATTCATTGTCTCTAAACTATTGTATGCTTCTGAGGAAATGGCATTGTCATTGTTTCTTTCCAGAACATTCAATGTAATCAACTTTACACAGAAGTTGCATCAAAAATCTCATTTAGAAACCTATGCAGTGGAGCGGATAATTGAAAACATAAGATTTATTCTATGAAAACACTGAGCAAAAAAGAAGAAAAAAATAATACTCTCCAAAACAAATTCAAGTCCCTAAAATAAGAAGTTTTCATTTAATGCCACAACACTCAAGTATTTATTTGTTCAATGGCATAATAATTAGGATGCACCAGCTGTGCCGAGCTTATGTTACAGTTGGCATCAGAAAAACAAATGCATAGTTTTGTAAACATTTCCACAATACGAACACATGGATAAAGATTGCACATTTTTCTAGCTGCTTAATTTATGCTATTTGATGGAAGGAGAAAAATACAGATTAGATTTAATTTCATGAAGACAAACTCAAAAGCACTTGCACAATTACCCAAAATGTAACCCGAAAAACTGCAAAAACTTTGGAAACGTCCACCAAAACCACTTTTAGACAATGCTTAAGGAAGTCTGATTATATAAATGGAGATTAGCAAATACATTCGAATGGAACTGAATTCCACTGAAATATAACAAAAATAAGCAAATGCAGTTTTTTTGTAATTAGCTCACACAGGAATTCAGCAAAGTGGCAGCATGTAGACAATAAAGGGCGATCAGAAAGTAAAAAAAAACTACTTCTATTCACCTTACTGTACATTTCTCTAGCTCCTTCGCTCCTTGGCATAGGCGGATTATAATGAGGGCAATCTAAGCTACCGCCCGGGGCCCGAGGCTTCCAGGGGGGCCCATGAATTGCCCCAATTATAAATCACAATCCCATGTGTTAAGTCACCACCGCTGTCCCGCGGCCGCAGGCGGCTTGAATGATGCTGAGCCTGCCTTGCTGTATAATGTCAGGCAGGCAGAGCGGACCCAGCATACACAGCGCGGGCGGCCGGACGCATCTATTTAACAGTTATGCCCACTCACATCACGATGCAGCCTCTCCTAGCCGGGGCCACCACGGCCGCATTTTGCCTCTATTGCGCGCAGATGCTGGGCCCGCCATATATATATTATATATATATATATATATATATATATATATATATATATATATATATATATATAAGGAAAAAGAGCAGCACAAGCAAACAACTTGTAAATGAGTGGGTGCCCATCCTCAGGTAAATACCAAACCTTCTTACATATGAAAAAATAGTAGAAACAGCACTCCATAAATAGATGATTTATTAGCTCAGCAAGAGCTGTGGCAACGTTTCGGCTAAATACTTTGCTTGAAAAAGCTGTGGGGGCTCACACTGTATATAACCAGCTTTGGGGGGCTCATACTGTATGTAACCAGCTATGGGGGGCTCATACGGTATATAACCAGCTATGGGGGGCTCATACTGTATATAACTAGCTATGGCAGGCTAATACTGTATATAAACAGCTATGGCGGGTACATACTGTATACAACCAGCTATGGGGGGCTCATACTGTATACAACCAGCTATGGGGGGCTCATACTGTATACAACCAGCTATGGAGGGCTCATACTGTATATAACCAGCTATGGTGAACGTTACCAGTACAACTGTTAGGTCTTCACAACTCTGGTTATTTTTAAATACTCTGCAGATAACCCCAAAAAAAGTCATTTGCACCATCTGCCAAGTCAGCATCAGCAGGGGTAGCAAAACAACCAGCCTAACCACCACTAGCCTGATCAGGCACATGGCAGCAAAGCACCCGACTAAGTGGGCCGAACCCCTGGGTCCAGCAACAGTGTCTGTGGGTGACACCACAGCTTCTTCCGTTTTTGTGCATGCACATCAATCCCCTGTCCATGGCGCATGCCAAGATGCCTCCTGCCCTGCACCTGTCATTTAATGCTCTCAACTAGCAACATCAGCAAGTACGTCCACGTACTTGTCCCAGCATTCAGTTGTCCCTAACCTAGTCCTTGGAACGCAAGCGCAAATATGCAGCCAACGCCCCACAGACCACACTACTAAATTCACACATTTCGCGAATGCTTGCGCTCAAAAAGTTGCCTTTTAGGCTTGTGGAGATGGAAGCTTTCCGCAACCTGATGGTGGCGGTCTTCTCTGGCATTCCACACATAAAACCTCAGGATTGGACATAGATGTCAGACATATGTACTATCTTCCAAAACTTTGAGGACTCCACCAAGATGGTGAGCGGTGATGACGCCATCCCGCTTCTCTGTCTTCTGAAATGCTCTCTGCTCTCAATTAAAAAGGATGCATTGCAGGCAGAGCACGATGAGATGGAGCGAGGAACCATACAGAGTGATTCCACACAGCCCAGCCTCATCTCATCCCAACGTGGATTGGGTGACAATGAGGAAGAAGAGGAGGAGGAAGAACAGGGGCTAGTTTCCTGCGCTACAGACTGTACTACCTCCACATTTGTCATACCGTCTATTCTGCGTGGATGGCCTGAGAACAGGGAGGAGGAGGAAGAGGAGGACAACATGGTCAGTTGTCCTCTTGGAGAGGACACGAAAGTCTTGCCTTTTAGTTTATGTTTTGCTGCCTCTCCCGTGACCCTCGCGTTGTCCAAATTTTGGGTGACAGTCATTACTGGTTGGTGACACTTCTAGACCTACTCTGCAAGGAGAATTTCCTGTCTCTTATTCTGGCGCAGGACAGGCCTAATAAAATGAGGTAGCAAAAGAAGGCCCTTGATGCAGAATTATTAAAAAAATTCCCATCTGAAAATGCTGGCAGCAGAGGTCACAGTTTGTTGGACAACCAAGGAGTACAGGCGAGAGAGACACAAATGCAATCCAGCAGAAGCTGAGGAACACTGTCAAAATTCTGGTACAGTTTTCTCAGACCCTCTAACACACAAGCCCTGATGGCCGGGGTACTCTCCCAAGGAGGGAAAATTTGCGGAATATGGTGAGGAAGAAGGCTGACCATGCCAACGTCTTCCATGTGTCCTCTGTGCCATATAATTACTGAGAATCAAAGCAGGACATGTGGAATGAACTGGCTCTCTGCGCCTTTGAGGTCCTGGCCTGCCCTGCCACTAGCGTTTTGTCAGAGCTGGTTTTTAGCTCCATTGGTGGACTTATAACCGATAGGCGCATTTCGCCTGTTAACTAAAAATGCTGACAGACTGACTCTTATATAAATGAACAAAGGCTAGATAGGGCCAGACATCTCTACACCACCAAATGATAGCAGCGTAACCTAAATTAAAAAGCAGTGTCTTTATTTTGGAGGTCTAACTCTATTTCCATGCACCTCTGTCTTCACACCCAGACATGGGTATACGCTTCATGATTTATGTCTATTTGCTTTTGTCCTACTCCTTCTCCTCATCCTCCATCACAATATCATTCACCACCATATCTACCATATCACCTACTCTATGTGTCTTGCAAGGGGCATTGAAGTTCCTCCAAATTTTTGGCAGCTTTTGCATTCACTGTATAGGCAAACACTATGGGAGACCCACTTCCTAATAATGGGAAAATTGTTTTTAGGAGGTTTTCTGACCTCTGCGTCTCCTGAAAGGGGCATTGGAGTGCCTCCAAATTTTTGGCAGCCCTTCCAGTCATCACATACGCAATAATAGTATAGGAGACACACTCGTAAATAATGGGAACAACAAAACATAGCCAGCTGATTGCTCTCTAACAATAGCGAGGGCCGATTGCTGGCCCTTTAAGTCCCTCCATCACAAATGAAACAGGATGTGTCAGATGATGTGTCACACACCACATGGCCAGCTAAGGTTGTAAAATGTTAAAATGACATTTCCCAGTGAATGTATTTGTCTTGGTTGAAAGAAATGCAAGAGTGCATCAAAAATACTATGTGTGAACATAGCACAAGGTGTGGAGGAGCATTTTAGTTTTTGTAGATTTATTTTGCCTTATATACAAGTCATTACCCTGGAAAGGATGTTCCTTAACATATTTCCCAGGAAAATCCATTTGGATTTGTTTTTGTATGTTTTATTGTGAGTCTGTAAAAGTGGCGTAATATCTGTGACAATGTTGTTAATAGCAGTGACCTGGGAGTCAGAAATGCTTTCAGGGGTCTTCCCCATGCTGTTCCCATGTCATTTGAGCACTGTTCCCATCAATTTGGGCAATTTTTAGGCCCTCTGCAGACCCCCATGGGGAGCAGCTTGAAAAATGATCGAGTTTCCCTTTGTCTTACATTGAGCTCGTTGCTTGGGTCGAGCACCCAAGTATTCCAATTTGCTTGACCCGAACATCGAGCACCCGAGCATTTTAGTGCTCGCCCACCACTACTCAGAAGGACTGTTTAGTTTAGATTGATATATAGATATGCAGTGGAATACATTTACTACCTTAACCAAGAAAATCTCTCCCTGACTCAGCAGCAGCTCTCCCTACTCTGCTTGTTTCTGGGATAGACTGTGATGAGCCTTCCGTCACCAGGTCTTAAATGGACCAGATGACACTATGTGGCCAGCCAGTCACTGTAATGCCACAACCAACATGGCTTTGGCATTACAGTTCGTGCCAAGCAATCCATGCATGTTCATTGGCTCTCTAAAGAGTGCCAAATATGCAGGACGGGGACCCGAGATCCAGCCCGAGCAACCTCGGAAATACTCGCCGACCGCCGAACATGTCGAGCACCGTGATGCTCAGATAAGTAGTGGCGAGCACGTTTGCTCATCACTGTTAGATATACCATTTTTAATTTTTTTAAAGAAAAAATCTCCCAAATTCTGAAACTTAAACACAAGAGTTTACCTACCTAAATTCACGTGTTTAAAATAATTTTCTAAGTCTTCTTCATTGCTTCAATAGTTTAATATTAGTGTTGAGCGAGCATGCTCAGCACTGCTCGGTACACGACCGAGCATCTCATTACTCGGGATGTTTGGCGAGCACCGAGTATTTTCGGGTTACTCGGGCGGGAGCTCGGGTCTCCGCCCTGCATGTTTGGCGCTCTTTACAGAGCCAATGAACATGTAGGGATTGCCAGCCAGTCACTGTAATGCCGCAGCCATGTTGTTTGTGGGCATTACAGTGATTGGCTGGCCGCACAGTGTCACCTAGAGTATTTAAAACCGGGCGCCGCCATCTTGGACACAGTCGCTCCGGATCAGACAGTGTTGGGAGAGTGCTGCTGAGCTAGGGAGAGATTTATACTGCGAAATAGGTAGTGTAGGGTCTCTAAAGCCTGCAAAATCAAACAAACAGTCCTTCTGAAGACTAATATCCATCTCAGACAGGCAGGCTGTATAGGAAACACAGTGGTTAACACTGCATTACAGTCCAGTGTGCTGCTGCTCAAATTGCTAGACTTAGCCCCAGGTCTCAGGGGCCAGGAAAAATGCTTTTTTTTTTTCATCTAAATCCTCTTTTTTTTTTCTCTCAGTCAGGCTGTACATATACACATCTTATTAACCTTATGGTATTCCCCCCCCCCCAAAAAAAAAATTGAGTGCGTCTGTGAGTGTTCAGACCCAAATATATCTGTTTAAAAGAGTCTGGTTTCAACCAGATAACTAGAACTGTGGTTTTGCAGTTCCACGGTTCAAATTTCTGTATTATCCACTTTTTTGCCTTTTTGCCACCAAAAAAAGAACAGTTTGAGTGTCTCGCTGACTGTTCAGACACAAATATATCTATATAAAAAAGTCTGGTATGCGCAAGGAAATTAGAAATGTGGTTTTCCTCTTCCACGGTTCAAATCTGGGTGTAATCCACCTTTTTGCCTTTTTAACATAAAACAAAAAGTTTCAGTGTCTCGCTGACTGTTCAGACACAAATATATCTGTTTAAAAGATTCTGGTGTAGGCAAGAGAACTAGTACTGTGGTTTTCCTCTTCCACGGTTCAAATCTCATTTTTATTACCCTTTTGCCATTGATAGTGCGAGTGTAAGCTAATTTACTTCATTTACAATGGGCAAGGCGCGTGGCAAGGGACATGGAACTGGACGTACTGGGTGATGGTGCGTGCAGAGGACGGGGCCGTGGCCAAGGTGAAAATGTGCCACAACCAACAGCCACATCTTCTTGCTCCCAGTTCTTGACCGAATTACTAGGGAAGCACACCACAACACCACTATTGCCAACTGATCAGTGTGAACAGGTTATTAATTGGATAGCAGATAATACTTCCAGTCACCTGGGCACCACCACCTCTGGTCTGTCTTCCACATGGTCAAGTCTTAGTAGCCGTGAGTCTCGAACGCATACTCCTCCTCACCCTGATGCTCCTTCCTCACCCTATGCCGAGACAGCCGTCAGACAGCAACTGATCCCACAGTTGGATACTCTGAAGAGCTGTTCACTGGTCCATTTCCATATTTCGGCCCCTCACCTGCTCCACTTGAAGTGGTGGAAGAGGAGATCCCATGTAGCGATGCCCAAATATTTTAACAGCCACAGCCACAGGAAGTGAGGAGGAGGACCGTGGTGCGGAAGTGGAAGAGGAGTAGGTGGTGGATTATCTAGTAACTGACCCAACGTGGCAGGAGGATACGCAGAGCGAGGCCAGCAGCACAAAGGGAGAGGGAGGCAGAGTACCCCAACAGGCAGGAAGAAGCAGTGTGGTGGCCGCAGACAGAAGGCGGGCAACCGTTCCCCATAACACCAACACGAGGGATGTTGCCAGTACAACCAGTAGGACTTCCAGAGTCTGTAATTTTTTTAAAGACTCTGCTGATAACCCCAAAAAGGCCATTTGTACCACCTGCCTGGCCAGCATTAGCAGGGGTGACAAAACTACCAGTCTGACCACCACCATAATGATCAGGCACATGTCAGCAAAGCACCCGACTTTGTGGGGAAAACCCCAGGGTCCCCGACCAATGTCAGTGGGTGTCACAACTACTTCTTCTGCTGTTGTTCGTGTAAGAGAATCCCCTGTTGTGCGTGCAAGGCAATCCCCTGTCAATACTGCATGCAAAGATGCCGCCTCCTCTCAGTCTTCACTTGTTATGGCAGTTTCTCACATCAAGGTCCACGTCCCACCACAGCGTTCAATTGTCCATATCAAAGACCTTTGAACGAAAGCGCAAATTCGCAGCCAACGCCCCACAGGCCACAGAACCTAAATTCGCACATTTCACAACTGCTTGCTTTGGAAATGCTGCCTTTTAGGCTGGTGGAGACAGAATCCTTCCACAACCTTATGGCGGTGGCCGCCCTTGGTACTCGGTCCCCAGCCAACAATATTTTGCCTTGTGTGCCATCCCTGCACTACACAAGCACGTGTCCCAAAACATCTGCCGTGCCCTCAACAACGCAGCTGCTGGGAGAGTCCACCTGACAACAGACACGTGGACAAGTGCTTGTGGCCAGGGATGGTACATCTCCCTGACGGCACACTGGGTAAACATAGTGAAAGCCGGGACCCAGTCGGACCTTGGGACGGAACACAACCTCCCCACACCGAGGATTGCGGGCCCTATGTCAGTTAGAGTTGCCCCCACAGTGTACAGCTCCTGTGCATCATCCTCCTCCTCCTCATGATCAGCCTCCATCTCAGATATCACCACATCAGTTACAAGCTGAAAGCACTGCAGTACTGCCTCAGCCAAGCGGCAACAGGCTGTGCTGAAACTCATAAGCTTAGGTGATAAACCTCACATTGCGTGTGAGTTGTGGACAGCTGTGAAAGAGCAGGCAGATCTGTGGCTGAGACCGCTGAACCTACATCCAGGCATGGTTGTGTGTGACAATGGCCGTACCATGCCTGGCTCATGTGCTTAACCTCGTAGTTCAGTGGTTTCTTAAATCGTACCCTGAGTTGCCATATCTGCTCGTCAAAGTACGCCGCCTGTCAGCTCATTTTCGCAAGTCGGCTACAGCTTCCGCCGCCCTTGCTCTGTTGCAGCAGCGTTTGCAGCTTCCGGCACACCGACTGGTGTGTGATGTCCCCACACTTTGAAACTCTACCCTCCACATGTTGCAAAGGATTTGTGAGCAGAAGAGAGCAGTTGTGGAGCACCAGCTGCAACAAGGCCGTTGATATTCAGGTCAGACTCCACACATAAGACCTCAGGAGTGGACATGGATGTCTGACATATGTACCATCCTGACAAACTTTGAGGAGTCCACCAAGATGGTAAGTGGCGATAACGCCATCATTAGCGTCAGCATCCCACTTGTCTGTCTTTTGCAACGCTATCTACAGAGAATTAAAGAGGAGGCATTGCAGCCAGAGTATGATGAGATGGATCAAGAAGCCGAAGCGGTCGATTACACACAGCCCTGCCTCATCTCATCCCAGCATGAATTGGGGGACAATGAGGGAGAGAAGCAGGAGGAGGAAGAACAGGAGCTGGTATCATGCGCTGTAGACGGTAGTACCTGTACAACTGTCATACCGTCGGTTCAGTGTGGGTGGCCTGAGGACAGAGAGGGGGGAGGATGAGGAGGAGGAGGAGAGCATGGTCAGTCGTCATTTTGGTGGGGACATGGAGGTCTTGCCGGTTACCAGTCAGGCACGCATGGCTGACTTTATGTAACGCTGCCTTAACCGTGACCCTCGCGTTGTCAAAATGTTGGGTGACAGTCATTACTGGTTGGTGATACTTTTAGACCCCGCTACAAGGAGAACTTTCACTCTCTTATTCCTGAGGTGTAGAGGTCTACATAAATGGGGCAGTACCAGAAGGCCTTTGCTGCAGAACTGTTAAAAAAATTCCCATCTGAACACGCTAGCGGCAGAGGTCACAGTTCGTTGCCCAACCAAGGCGTACAGGCGAGAGAGACGCAACTCCAATCCAGCAGAGGCAGGGGATCACTGTCAACATTCTGGGACAGTTTTCTGAGACCCGCCCAGCTTACAGGCCCTGAGGCGCGGGGTACTCTCACAAGGAGTGGAAAGTTTCAAATGATGGTGAGGGAGTACCTTGCCGACCTTACCAGCGTACTCCGTGATTCCTCTGCGCCTTTTACTTATTGGGTATCCAAGCTGGACACTTGGAATGAACTTGCTAGCGTGTTATCGGAGCATTTTTAGTGCCGCTGGGGGAATTATAACTGATAAGCACAGTCGCCTGTCAACTGACAATGCTGACAAGCTGACCCTTATCAAAATGAACGAGGGTTGGATTGGGCCAGACTTCTAATCACCACCATATGACAGCAGAGTAACAAAGTCAAATCCACTGTGTTGTTTCGGGAGGTGTATTCCCATGCACTGCTTCCTTCCCACACATGGGTATACGCTTCCTCATTTCGGCTGTTTTTTGCTCTTCTCCTTATCCTCAGGCTCCACCACCACTATACCACCAGGGTGACTGTGGTACGTGTTTCCAGCATTGCAAGTTCCTCCGTCCTAATTTTTGGCAGCTTTTGCTTGGAAGGCATAGGCAAAGACTATGTGAGACCCACTCCCCAATAATGGGAATAATGTTTTTAATATGCTGTACTGCATGGCTCTTGTAAGGTGCATTAAAATAGTCTTGTTAAGCTACTGTGACCTCCACGTCTCTTCCACGGGGCATTGATATTGTCTTTTTATTCCACTGTAACCTCCACCACTCTTCCACTGGGCATTGATATTGTCTTTTTATTCCACTGTAACCTCCACCACTCTTCCAAGGGGCATTAAAACCGTCTTGTTAAGCTACTGTGACCTCCACGTCTCTTCCAAGTGGCATTAAAACCGTCTTGTTAAGCTACTCTGAACTCCACAACTCTTCCAAGGGGCATTGAAATGTTGTTTTTAATTACCTCTAACCTCCACGACTCTTCCAACGGGCATTGCATTTCCTCCTAATTTTAGTCAGCTTTTGCTTTTCAATGCATATGCTAATACTAAGGGAGACCCACTTCCCAATAATGGGGAGAAGGATTTTAGTATGCTGTAATCCACATCTGCTTCAAGGGGCATTGCAGTACCTCATAATTTTTGGAAAGCCTTCCATTCACTGCTTAGGCCAACAGTGTACAGGAGACCCAGTTGCTATATATGGAAAAAAAGATTTAGTTAAGGCCTTCTGACCTCCATGTCACTTCCAAGGGGCATTGGAGTGCCTCTAAATTTTTGGTAGGCATTGCACTCACTGTATGCCCTATAACTGTAGCCGAACTGCTCCTTTTGGTACAGAAACATATCCTACAAGACATGTATGGTTGACTGGCCTGATATTGATGTGAATGGTTCCTGTTCATCCTGCTGTTTCTCCTTTGCCACCACCTCATCCATCATTCATCACCTGAAGCTTTGTTTTAACGGGAGTCTTAGAACTGGGATAGTAACAGGAAAACATCCAGCAATCCTCGGAGGAGGTAGGATATGCGCCAAAACGCTGACCACCTCAGGCCTAGCCGCTACTACATGCATGCGCTTGCATTCCCAGGAACAGAAAGCTAAGGAGATGGATGGCCTCACGATCATGAATAATTTGCTCATTGTGTAGGAGGCAGACCACCTTCTGAACTTTGTGTTGAACCCTGATTGACCCAGGACCCGCAATCCTCTATGTCTGCAGGATGTGTTGCATCCCAGTGTCCAACTGTGTCCCGGCTTCCACAATAATAACCCAGTGTGAAGGCGTCAGTGAGATGGACCATCCCTGGCCACATTCACTTGTCCATGTGTTTGTGGTTAGGCTGTCCTTCCCACTAAATGCACTGGCCTTGGGGCGACTGGGGACCGAGTATGGACACCCGGCCACCCCCTGGCGTCTGGGGACCAAGCGTGGACACCTGGCCGCCGGGCGGCTGGGGACTAAGTATGGATAACAGGCCATTGACGCAGCCATGACGTGGTGGCCAGATTCCACCTCCACATGTCTAAAAGTCCCAATTTCAAGTACAAGCAAGCAGTATGGTATTGCAGCCTGGGGGTGGGTGGGTGACAGGCTGCATACTTGCGCTTGCGTTGCAAGGAATGGGGGAGGTAAAATTGAAGACTGCCCTGGGACAAGGACTTGAATGGGGATAGTTGCAAGTTTGCAATGACAGGTACAGGGCGGGAGGCATCTTCGTATGTTGAACAGGGGGTTGGCATGCACACACTACTGCGGAATAGGCTGTCCTTCCCACTAAATGCACTGGGGAGGGCACAGGTAATGTTTTGCTATGTGCGCTTGTGTATAAGGTGCACAGGGACAAATAGGGGAGGCTGGGGACCGAGTATTTACACCAGGCTGCCCCCTGGTGGCTGGGGACAGAGTGGGGACACCCGGCCGCCGGGCGTCTGGGGACTGAGTATGGATACCAGGCCGCCGACGCAGCCATGACATGGTGGCCAGCGTCTGCTCCACAATAAGCCTAAAAGGCCTCATTTCAAGTGCAAGCAAGCTAGCAATATGGTATTGCAGCCTGGGGGTGGGTGGCAGGCTTCACACTTATGCTTGCATTCCAAGAAAACAAAGCGGATGCTAACTTCTATCATCATCATGCTCCTCACCTTGGCACTCTCAACTCCCCTGATGGAGAAGCCAGGGCCCATCGGAGGAGTCTGGTTGTCTGGTGGGCTCGTCCAATGCTGCCCTAAAGCAGGCCAGGCCAAGAAAAGTGTGGGGAAGGTTACCGGGACAAATAGTGGTGGCTGGGGACTGAGTATGGAGACCTCGCTGCTGAAGCAGCCATGAAGTAGTGGCCAGCTTCCGCCTCCTCCAAACTAAAAGGCCCCATTTCAAGTGCAAGCTAGCAGTATAGCATTGCAGCCTGCGGGTGGGTGGGTGGTTGGCTGCATATTTGCGCTTGCATTGCAAGGAATGGGTGAGGTACAATTGAACACTGCCCTGGGACAAGGAATTGCACGGGGATAGTTGCAAGTCTGCATGTTCTGATGCTGCAAGGATCACTTCTGATGGGCACACTTTTAGGCAGTGACCTGGGTGTCAGATGCTTCCAGGGGTTTTCCCCATGCTGTTCCCATGTCTTTTCAGCACTGTATGCATGTGTCACACAGCACATGGCCAGATAAGATTGTAAAATGTTAAAATGACATTTCCCGCTGAATGCATTTGTCACGGTTGAAAGCAATACAAAAGTGCAAAAATTCATAAAAAATGCTACTTGTGAACATAGCCCAAGGTGTGGAGGAGTATTTTTGTTTTTGGTTATTTATTTTACCTTATACACAAGTCTTTACCCTGGAAAGGATGTTCCTTAATATATTTCACAGGAAAACAGTTTCAGTTTCGTTTTTGAACGTTTTATTGTGAGCCCGTAAAAGTGGCTTAATACCTCTGACCATGTTGTTGACAGCCGTGACCTGGTGGTCAGAAATGCTTCCTGGGGCAATCCCCATGCTGTCCCAATGTCATTTGAGCACTGTCACTATCGTTTTGGGCACTTTTTAGGCTTTCTACAGACTGCCGGGGGTGCCGCAGCAAAAATGCTCAGGTCTCCCATAGACTAACATTGGGCTCGTTACTCGGGTCGAGCACCCGAGTATCACGGTGAGCTCGGCCCGAGCTTCAAGCACCCAAGCATTTTAGTGCTCGCTCAACACTATTTAATATTCTATGGGTACACACGGCAGTTGAATACAGCAGCCAGTTATACTTGCATGCAATGGGATGTAATTCTTTCATAGATTTCCTGGTTCCATTCTATTTGGTAAATTTAGCAAATTAACTTTTTTTATTTTATTTTTTAATGATAAAAAATCTGCATAATCTTGAAACTTCAACATACAATGGGGAAAAAAAGTAAATCACCAATAGTGCAAGTTCTACCACTTAAATAGATGAGAGAAGCCTGTAATTGACATCATAGGTAGATCTCAACTATGAGAGACTAAATGAGAAAATCACATTGTCTGAATTTTAAAGAAATTCTGGTGGAAAAATAAGTATTTGGTCAATTAGAAAACTTCATCTCAATACTTTGGTATATATGCTTTGTTGGAAATGACAGAGGTCAACGGTTTTCTGTAAGTCTTCACAAGGTTGGCAAACACTGTTGCTAGTATGACCGAGATATAGTCTATAACACATCATATAAGAAGAAAATGGTGAGCTATCGATTCAAAGGTTATACTATAAGAATATCTACGCTGTCAGATCAAGGGCACCAGCCCTATAGGATATCCGTTACCTTGTGCCATGTCAGTATGATCTTAAGCAGCGTGCACTAAGATGCTGGGGGGTGTGAGGCATCTTAGTGCACACTGCTTAAGATCATACTGACATGGCACAAGGTAACGGATATCCTATAGGGCTCTTTTCCCAAAATAGACTATATCTCGGTCTTTCTAGTTGTACAGGGATTACGGACCATATATTATATGGTCAGTTTGTAGGTTTACTGTTGCTTGTATGTTGGCCCATTCCTCCAATCAGATCTCCTCTGGAGTGTAGCATCGGCGTCTCTGCCACCTACTGGGCAGAGACGCCGTTCCCCTCACCGCCGCGGTCCCAGTCTGGCGTCTTCCTGCTCTCTTGCTGCTAAGGAGCGAACTGCACGCAGCTTCCCAGCACTGTGCTTAGGGTGCACGCTCCCTCCCTCTTAAAGGGGCCGCGAGCGCCGTCCTAAAGAGTCCTTGGCCAATGGCCAGAGGAATGACCCTATATTAAGCACCTCCTCCAAAATGGAGGTGCCTGTGCAAGGTTGTTGTTTGTGTGCTAACACTCTCCTCAGCCCTCAGGTTCCTTGCCCGCCAGTCTGCCTAACAGTCCTGCCCGCCAGTCTCCTTCCCAGAACACCTGCCAGATTACCAGCCGTGTCCACCAGCCTGCCAACCCAGAGCACCTGCCAAGTTATCGGCCGTGTCCGCCTGCTCATTTTCCCGGAGTACATGTCTGGCTATCCGCCGTACCCGCCTGCTTGCCTACCTGGATCACCCGCCAGCCTACCAGTCGTGCTCTTCCGCTGTACCGGTCAGCTCCTGTCATCTGACCCTTGGGAGTCACCTGCTCTCAAACAAGGTCGGTTCCAGAGTGGCACCTGGTTCACCTGCCCAGTCCCTCCTTGGTTCACGGAGTCGACTAAGCCGCCGTTTGACCTGGGTCAGTCCGAGTATGCACCTAGTTATGCCCCTCTGCCCCCTCCTTGCATCAAAGCACAGAGGTTCCACCACCTGGACCCGTAACATAGAGCAGTGAGTTTTTGCGGCTGTCGCTGGGCAACAAGGACTTTCAACTCCCTCCAAAGGTTTTCTATAGGGTTTAGATCTGGAGACTGGCTAGGCCACTCCAGGACCTTTAAATGCTTCTTACGAAGCCACTCCTTCATTTCCATGGCAATGTGCTTGGGATCATTGTCATGCTGAAAGACCCAGCCACGTTTCATCTTCAATGCCCTTGCTGATGGAAGGAGGTTTGCACTCAAAATCTCACAATACATGGCCTCATTCATTCTTTCATGTACATGGATCAGTTGTCCTGGTCCCTTGGCAGAGAATCAGCCCCAAAGCATTTTGTTGCTACCCCCATTCTTCACAGTAGGTATGGTGTTCTTTGGATGCAACTCAGCATTCTTTCTCCTGCAAACACGTCTAGTTGTGTTTCTACCAAATAGTTCTACTTTGGTTTCATCTGACCATATGACATTCTCCCAATACTCTTCTGGATCATCCAAATGCTCTCTAGCAAACTTCAGACGGGCCCGGACAAGTAATGGCTTAAGCAGGGGGACACGTCTGGCACTGCAGGATCTGAGTCCCTGGCGGCATAGTATGTTACTGATTGTAGCCTGTTTAACGTTGGTCCCAGCTCTCTGCAGGTCATTCACTAAGTCCCCCGTGTTGTTCTTGGATTTTTGCTCACCTTCCTTGAGATCATTTTGACCCCATGGGGTGAGATCTTGTGTGGAGCCCCAGATCAAGGGAGATTATCAGTGGTCTAGTATGTCTTCCATTTTCTAATTATTGCTCCCACAGTTGATTTCTTCACAGCAAGCTGCTTGCCTATTGCAGATTCAGTCTTCCCAGCCTTGTGCAGGGCTACAATTTTGTGTCTGGTGTCCTTCGACAGCTCTTTGGTCTTCACCATAGTGAAGTTTGGAGTGTGACTGTTTGAGGTTGCGGACAGGTGTCTTTTATACTGATAACAAGTTCAAACAGGTGCCAGTACTACAGGTAATGAGTGGAGGACAGAGGAGCCTCTTAAAGAAGAAGTTACAGATCTGTGAGAGCGAGAAGTCTTGCTTGTTTGTAATTGACCAAATACTTATTTTCCACCAAAAATGTGAAAAAAAATCCTTTCCAATTCAGACAATGTGATTTTTCAGGATTTGTTTTCTCATTTTGTCTCGCATAGTTGAGGTCTACCTATGATATCAATTACAGGCCTCTCTCATGTTTTTAAGTGGGAGAACTTGCACAATTATTGGCTGACTAAATACTTTATTTCCCCACTGTACGTGTTCATCTGAATTGTGTGCATAGTTTGAAATAATTTGCCAAGCCTTCTTCATTTCTTCAGTTACTCTAAATTAGACTTGTACACACGACACCTGAGTAAAGCAGCCAGTTGGATGCGCTAGCTTGTGCAAGTGATTCTACCTACATTTTCTGGTCCCATTCAATTTTGAAAAGGAACAAGGAGTTTTTATTTTTTAAAACTTTATTATAATTATAAAAGATCTCTTTTTAGAATACGTGTTTTAATTGTCTACTCTAAATACCATATACACCATGGCCATAATGTTATTGTTGCCACATATTTGTTACTGGTCGTAAACCTACATATATCAAATTTTCAACCTAGCATTTTACAGTAGGTTTCAGTTTCATTATATTACTTTTCATTTTAATAAACAAAAACAAGAAAAAGCAACAATGAGAAGTTAAGTTTTGGCAACTGTTCAGTCACATTTAAAAGGGGTTGTCCACTACTAGACAACCCCTTGTCAATCTGAATGTTATAATGATTATATTATCTCCTGCCAAAGTGCAGGAGGGGAGATATGTTTCACTGAGGCTATTAGCTTCAGTGAGGTGAAACATGGAAGTTTTTTCCTGCATGGTAGGTCCAGAGAGGGTTAATCAGCCAGATTTAAAAGGGCACGTTTTGTTTTTGTATGGCCAAAGTGCAGGGGGGAGGAAATTCACCATATCTCCACCACAGGGCGTGGTCTGGGCTATAAATAGCCAGCCCTTTGACTCAGGGGTTGTTCAGTGTGTAGAGCAGCTAGCTCCTGAGAGAGAGGAGCTTGTGTTTTGTGCTAACCTGGACCGTGTGCTATTATTAACCCCGGCCGATATAAGGACTCTGCTGTATCTTTTATTTTGCTTTGCCCTTATGTCGAATGGGTTGTGTTTACTTTTTGAACTCGAGGTTGTTTTATGACATTTTTAATAAACCCAGCCGAACCTTAAAGAGACAGTGTTCCATGTCTACTCCCGTATAAAGCCGAACAAGCCGCTTTACCACAGGTGGTGTTTGAATTGCGGTCAGCACTCCCAGCAAACATGTGTGACTGTTACAAGAGGTGCTGCATAACCTGGGTGAAGTCTGCTATAAGCTAGCAAGTGACGCCAGACAAAATGGAGGAACTAATTAAGCATCTGGTGCAAGCACAGCACCAGCAGCATGAACAGCAGCACAGGGAGCAGCAACAGGAACAGCAGATAGAGCAACAAGAGACCAGTAAGCTGCTTATGCAGCAGCTCCAGCTCCAGCAGAAGGCCCAACAGGACCAGTGCCGACAACAGGCACAGCGAATTGATTTGCTCACTGGGGCAATTCGTGGCACAGCAACAGCTCCAACTCTAAGGTCAGTGGACGACTCTTCCATCCGGAAGGCGGTAAGGTGAGCTCAGCAGAAATTGACCCCGGGTGAGGAAGTAGAAGCCTTTCTGACGGTATTTGAGAGGGTCGCTGAGAGGGAGAAACTTTCACCAGAGCAATGGGAAGAGGTGCTGGTGCCATTCTTGAGAAGCAAGCCCCAGAAGGCTTACTATAACTTGGCCTTGCAAGATGCCAAGGAGTATGGAAAATTAAAAACGGATATTTTGGCGCACTTAGGGGTGACAATGACTGTCAGGGCACAGCCGGTCCACCGATGGGTGTATCACCATGAGAAGCCCTCTCGCTCCCAAATGTTTGATTTACTGGACCTGGTCCAAAAATGGTTGCATCCAGAGTCCACTACCCCTGTGCAGATGGTAGAGTGAGTGGTTATGGATCGGTTCGCACATTCCCTGCCGAGGCCAATACAGAGTTTGGTTGCCCAGGGTGATCTCCGGAGCACCGATGAACTGGTTTGACTGGTTGAGAGGTATCAGGGGACCGAGGGTTCCTTGGGAAAGCAGCCCACTCCATACTGGGGGGTCTCACTAGGCGGAGGCCCAAAAAGGGGTAGGGCGTCCAAAGTCCAAAGGGGTGGGGGAGGGAATGCCAAAGGTCCCTACTGGTGATATATGCTGGAGATGTCCCGGCCCAGGCCATGTAGCCGCCCGCTGTCCCCTGACCACAGAGCAGATGGACTGTAGCCTGAGATGCCGATGTTCTTACTAGGTCAACCCCGTCTGTAGTGTGGACTATCAGCCCAGTGAGGGGCCACAATCAAGTCCCATGACCATAAATGGGATACTAGTGGCAGGTCTCTTGGATTCATGGAGTTTGGTGACTCTAATAAGGGTCACACTCCCAAACCAGTTGATTCCTGGGAAAAACATGGGTGTACGATGCAAGGGACGCCAAAGATTACCCTATTGCCAGAGTGACTATATAAACTGACTGTGGGGCTGAGTCCCATGAGGTCAGGGTGCTTAAGGACCTGCTCCACCCGGTAATAATAGGGCGGGACTTTAGCCTGTTCTGGGACTTGTGGCAGAAAGCGGGAGTACCAAGGGTCTCAAACAGGAGCCCGGTACACCATGATGCATCATCATCTCAGTAAGAGTCAGATTAGTTCCCTCTGTGTCCTTGCTGATGACGAGGATGAGACGGTGACCCCGGAGGCCGAAATTACGGATTTGAGGGTGTCTGGGGGAAATTTTGGTACTGCTCAATTGCAGTATGTTACACTGAAGAATGCATTTGTTAATTTATCAGAAATAAATGTGGTTGCTCTAGAGCTGGGGCTGACACCAGATTCCCATATTTAACCATAAATGACGAGCTGCTTTATCAGGTCACTAAACCGAGAGGGGAAGTGATAGAGCAGTTATTGGTGCCGGTTCCCTATAGGTGTAGGGTATTAGATCTGGCTCATTCTCATGTCTTGGTTGGGCAACTGGGAGTAGAGAAAACAGAAGAGGTGGTCCTGCAGAGGTTCTACTGGCCAGGATGTCACCGAGACATTGTTAATTCCTGCCCATCCTGCCCTACCTGTCAACTAACTGCTCTAGTAACCCATTTTCGCAGTCCCCTAGTGCCATTACCCATTATAGAGGTCCCATTTGACCGGATTGCCATTGACCTTGTTGGGCCCCTGGTTAAGTCCACCACGGGGCATCAGCACATTTTAGTGGTGATGGACTATTCGACAGGGTACCCGGAGGCTGTACCACTGAGAAACTCCTCTGCCAGGAGTATAGCCCTTGAGCCTTTTACATATTTTCTCCCAGACAGGCTTGCCAAAGGAGATCCTGACAGACCAAGGAACTCCTTTCATGTCAAAAGTGATGAGGGAGTTGTGTAAAGCTCTCGAAATTACACAACTCAGGACCTCCGTGTATCATCTGCAGATGGACGGCCTCGCGTAGATGTTTAACAAGACCCTGAAATCCATGTTAAAGAAGGTGATGGAAAATGCTACCTGCTGTTTTAGGTTAGGGAAGTACCCCAGGCCTCTATGAGATTTGAGCTGCTATATAGATGGCATCCTTGCAGACTTCTGGATATTGCAAAGGAGACATGGGAAGCCGAAGTGACACCCAACAAGAGCGTCATCGAGAATGTGGCCCAAATGCAGGACCGGATTGAGAAGGTGATGCCGATTGTGAGGGAGAGCCTCTTCAAATCCCAAGAGGCCCAAGCCAGGGTTTACAACTGGGTGACGAGACAGACAGTTCAGTCCGTGGGGCCAGGTTTTGGTTTTAATCCCCACAGTGGAAAGTAAATTCCTGGCCAAGTGGCAAGGGCTATATGAGGTGGTTGAAAAACTGAGTGACGTCAACTACAAGGTCCACCAACTAGGAAGAAGAAAGCCATACCAGGTATACCACATTAATCTGCTCAAACCATGGCAAGACAGGAAACCAGGGAAAAACAAATGCCTGGGTGCCCATCCTGAAGCCAAAGCCGAGGATGTCACAGTAGCAGAGACAATCACCGGCCCGGAAGCAACAGTGCTGAGAGCTGCTTCAGCAAAACCCAGACTTGTTTTTGGAGTTACCAGGGTGCACATAGGTTGTGGAACATAAGACCCTGACAGAACCACATGTACGGGTGAACCAGTGGCCATATTGAATCCCAAAAGCCCACCGCAAGGGGATCTCCAAAGGTGGTGTGGAGAATGTTGAACCTGGGCGTCATCGAGGAATCAAAGAGCGGCTGGTCCAGCCCCATTGTTCTTGTGCCAAAGCCAGATGGAGAATGGCGGTTCTGTAAGAACTACTGAAAGATAAATTAAGTGTCGGGATTCGACACGTTTCCGATAAGATGAATTTATTGAAAGGCTAGGGCCAGTCAGAAACATCACCACCCTGGACCTAACAAAAGAGTATTGACAAATTGTCCTGTCACCAAGGGCCAAGGAGAATATGGCCTTCTCCACACCTGACGGGTGCTTTCAGTACACCAGATTGCCGTTCGGTCTGCAGGGAGCCCCAGCTGCCTTCCAGAGGGCCATAGACCGGGTCCTAGCCCCGCACATGAAGTGCGCCACTGCATACCTGGACGACATTGTGATTTTCAGTCTGGATTGGGGAAGTCACCTACAGAAGGTCTAAATGGTACTTGATGCTTTGAGGAAGGTTGGGTTTACACTAAACTATAAGAAGTGCGCTATAGGGAAAGAAGAGGTGAAATATTTGGGCTACATTGTTGGAAGAGGCGAGATCAAGCCGCAAGTAAATAAGGTGGAAGCAATCCAAAATTGGCCATAACCGAACTCCAAGAAACAGGATCAGGCGTTTCTGGGAATTGTGGGATAAAATCGGCGATTTATCCTGAATTTTGCCAAAATAGCTGCACCTCTGACCGACCTGATAAAAGGGAGGAAAACAGCGATGGCCAAATGGGAGGGAGTGTTCCATGAATTGAAGCTCGCCCTGTGTAAGCAGCCAGTCTTGATTGCTCCGGGCTTCAATAAGGAGTTTGTGGTCCAGCGGCACACCTCAGAGGTTGGGTTATGAGCTGTGTTATCCCAAGAAGTGAACGGGGAGAAACATCCCATTCTGTATCCAAGCAGAAAACGCTCTGCCTGTGAGAAAAACTAACCCATCGTAGAAAATGAGTGCTTGGCCATCAAGTGGACAGTTGACACCCTGAGGTATTACCTCTTAGGCCGTAAGTTCAGATTAGTGTCAGATCATGTGCCCCTGAGATGGATGAGAGAAAGGAAGAATGCCCGGGTGGCAAGGTGGTTTCTCGCACTCCAGGACTTTAATTTTCATGTGGAGCACGGGCCTGGGAAACTACATAGTAATGCAGATGCCCTATACAGACATCCATGTTTAATGAGTGAAGGTACCAAAACCCCTGGCTTTGGGCTGAAGGGGGGATATGTGACAAAGTCACTGACAAAGTGCTGGAGGGGAGATATGTTTCACTGAGGCTCTTCAGTTCATGGATGTGAAACGTGGAAGTCTTCTCCTGCATGGCAGGTGCAGAGAGGGCAGCCTTTTGACTCAGGGGTTGTTCAGTGTGTGGAGAAACTAGCTCCTGAGAGAGAGGAGCTTGTGTTTTGTGCTAACTCGGACCGTGTGCTATTGTTAACCCTGAGTGGCCGTACCCCGGCTAAGCTATGGACTGTATTGTATCTTTTATTTTGCTTTACCGCTATGCCGAATGGGCCGGGTTTACTTTATGAACTCTAGGTTGGTCTATGATATTTTTTAATGTCACAAAGAGATAGTGTTCCATGTCTACTCCTGTGTATAGCCGAGCAAGCCGCTTTACCATAATATTATATACATATATATATATATATATATATATATATATATATATATTTATGTTTACACGCACACACACACTGACACATATGCATACATACACACATTATATTTGTACACACTCTGAACTCTTAGTTTGTCATCACATATTTACAGTGGTCTTTTGTGACATAGCTATTGGAAGGGAGCTTTTGGTAGATGATCTCATATTATAGCAGGGATTTGTGACCGACACTCATACAACCATCGCATAAGAACACATAATTGTTCACTCTTCATATACTATTGGCTTAAGCAGCTAATGGGGATATTTTCACTATGACGCTCTATATTTTAAAAAAAATTTTTTTTTTTTTATTGTGGATTAGGTTAAATATTGGAATGATAAAGTTGCTCATGCAGTATTGTAAATCATTAGACTGTCAAAATACAAATTAACCTCAATGTCTGCCATGTCAGTTATTATACCAATATTTTTATTATGCAATTAATCTAAAATTATCACAGATTGGACAAGTGCAAATGACAGTTTTTCTATCCATTGGAGGAAAAAAACAGTCCGATTATTCTAATCAGAGTTTGATCAGAGTGGGATCTGATTTTCTCGGTGGAGGAGAAAAAAAAATGTTTCCCCATCTTCTCCATTATGTCAGTCTGTTAAAATAGGACCGCATTCAGATGTCATCGGAGTGTGGTCCGATTTTTTTCACAGACCCATAGATACGAATGGGCAAGTGCCATCCAATTCTCAGAGACAAATTGTGCATGCTGCAATATTTTTTCCTTGTACTGAGGAAAATCAGACATGCACAGCCCAATATGATAACATGAGTGCTATCCGTCAAAAATATGGATAGCACTCTTCTGATTTAAACAGTCGTGTGCACGAGCCCATGTAATCGATCAAGGCACACTTCAAAATTAGTGGGAAAAACAGAATTTTAAAAAGTAACTTACCTAATTCTTGGTCAAGAATTAATTCCAAATCTTTAAGAATTTGTGTGACGCTTAACTGTAAACAGAGAATCAGCATGTTTAATGTTATTTATAAATACTAGTATTCACTTTGCACAATGACTAATTATTCTAACCTGTTCCTCTGAACCTGGATAAGATACATAGTCTTCTTTAATCACAAAATTCTTCTCATCTTTAGAACATCTGCATAAAACAAACATATAAAGGAACTGTACAGTATATTACCTGTTATTTATAGATAATAGAAAACATTATATACATTGCTTTATAGAAAATATTCTTATATGTTATTATTTCCAACATCAAACATTTTTCTGATAAACATGCTTACAAGGAAACAAAGCACTCTCTGTGACTGTGATCGTTACGCTCATGGATATGTGTACTCTTGGCTATGAATTAATTTGGAGAGTGAGAAGAGATAGTGCCATGGGTTGGGCTTAGCCTTGAGGGGCGTGACTAAGTGACTACCTGGATTTCACTAGAGGCTCTGGTGGTGAGGGTAGGCTTGGCCACATGTAGTCACTAGGTACCACTCCAGGGCAGTCCCCAGGATTGCAAAAGCTAACCAGAGGGACAGAGGCATGGGTATGCAGTACAGGAGGGCACAGACAAGACATTGTCAGATGGTCCGAGATCGGGGCAAGCAGCACAGGGTCAGTAAGCGTAGCCAAGGTCAGGAAAGGAGAGGTCAGGCAGGATGAAAAAAATAGCCGAGTCAGTAACGGGTAGCAGAATGCAAATACAAACAAATGTGGACTAACAGGGTAAGAACCAATGTTTGGGGGGGGTGGAGTGGAAGGCGGAGCTGCCTAATAAAGGCCCTGCTCGCACGGTATAGGCCGGGGAAAATAATCTTTGCAGGACCTAGCAGAGGTAAATTACTGTAGAGATCGGCAACGTCCTCCTAGAACTAAATGAATGCAGCAAGCAGGTGCAGCAATGCTGCCTGAATCAGATTAACGGATTGACCTGAGGCAGGGAGAAACCGCACAGTGAGTAGAAAGGTGCTGGGGAGGCGTGTGAGGTCCCACTGTGACAAAATGAACAATGGTTCAACCAGCAACTATTGTGTGTGTGTATACACAATAAAGGGACTGTTTTTGAAGAGACTAGATACAAATATAATGGACTTACATAAGTAAGGCAATTGTCACGGTTCCACCCCTCACTGTGTCTGGGATGCAGTTACTGACAGCTCCGCAGTCCAATCTTGTACAGGGGCGGCCTGGAGCAGTCAGTACTATGACTGACAGCTCGACCATCCAAGCTGGTACAGGGGCGTGCATTGGCGGTCAGTGTGTTGATTGACAGTTTGGCTGTCCAACCTGAGACTGGGAGACACTTGCTATCTTCAGGTGTTTATTATTCCAGTTGAATGCCTGGCTACTTAACTGAGCAGTTTCCCCCAGATCTCTGCCAGACGTACATTCAGCTAGTGTGAGGTTTGTTCTCTGTGCCTTGAGTTCCATTTATTGATCTAACGTTGCCCGACCTTGGACCTTGTTCTGACCATCCGTCTGTTTAACCCCTTCTGCTCTGATCTGCTTTCCTCCTGGTATTCTGATCTACGTAACTTTACGTGACTACGTCTTTGCCTGTTCCCTCTGTTTATGACATACCCTCCTGGCTTTGACTTCAGACTCCTTGACTATCCGGTCTCACGGCCTGGCCGTGAAAAGTGACTCAGCGTTACAGCAATAGTCAAAATTAAAATAAAAGAAAAAGGAGTTTCTTACTCTGGACTTCAAAAACTAAATTGGAGATATAAAGAAATTATTGTGTGCAAGACATGTTACACTAAACAAATTGTCATTATCAACTTATAAAACTAAGACTTTAATTTTTCTCCTGTTTAGAGAAAAAAGTAAAACCACTTAAATACAAATTTCTATCTGCCCTACAAAATTGATACAATAATATGGTAATAGTCTTCTAGTCTAAAATATATCCAGCATGTTACTTAAGAGGTAAATAAGAGGTAAATAAAATTGCACCAACGCATTTTGATAATTACAATAAGGAGTATATAAGCACAAACAACCTTTAATAAAGTATTCAATATGAAAAGTCTTACCAAGATTGCATTTAAGTAGAGCAAAACATAGCTTGATTCCACTCTTTCCCAGTTCATTTAAATCATAGGCAAAGAGAAAGGAGTATTTTAACATTTGGATCCCTGCTAAAGAGTGGTCACCTTGTCATTGGCTGGTGGCCTTACTTACTCAAATGAATGTGTACAAAGAACTTAATATTTTTACAAGCCTAGCAATAGAGGAATATATTATATACATTATATATACTTTTTATGCACACACACACACACACACACACACACACATTACTCAACATTGAAATTTCAACAGCAAGAAGGAAAAGCAACAAGGTTATGCAAATCAAGGAGGTAGCAAGGGTCTACAGATAATCAAATTTTCAAGCACCTAGCTCCAATCTGTAGCACATGAAAGGAGCATAAAAAGACAGATTGAAAGCAATTTTTTTAGCCACATGAAACCTCAAAACTGGCATTAAGCATTGTGAGAGAATTGTGCAATGCCTCCTGTTTCTTGACATGTCAGTTGTCACCACTTGTCACAAACTGGGAGAAAGAGTCGTTGAACTGAGAGATATTGGTTAATCACTGCAGAAGAGAATAGGCAGGAATTTCAGTACTATCCAATATTGCATGGCTCAATGGCTGGAGAATGACAAGGAATTGGAATGATAGCAAGAGGTGCACAGAGGAGATCCATTATGTACTGCAAGTAAAATTGGATGTTAAATTCCAAGTCTAAGGCATCAAACAGCATCTATACTTACCATTAGAAGGCATTTGCACAACATTTGGGTACAAGTCAGATATCCAGCTGCAGGCGTTACATTGACCTCCTGCAAGAATACAATGGAGCCAGGAATGGAGGTTTAACATCTTGAGTCTTAGATGCAAAATAGCCGTGATATTAGTCTGTGTGTGCAATGCCATGAAGAGGCCTTCACAAGGGATCGCCACACTGATCTTTTTCCTAGGATTTTGGTGAGGGGTGATATAATTTATGATAGTGTGCCTTTAATGAAAACTAGAGGGGTTCAACTATCAGCTCGGCATTATATTGATTTAATCATGGAGATAATGGTATAGCCATTTCTCCATAGTTTCAAAGGAGACATTTTTCAACAGGACAATGCCAGGACACACATTGCTCATGCTGCCGAGAGCAGACTGTGTGCTGCCATGGCATGCAGTGTGTTTGCACTTGTATCCCATTGAAAACATTGGGGACTTCATTTGTCAGCTATATCAAAATATCAAAAGGAACTGCCTACAACAGATCTCAATGATTTGACCGCCTTAGGGCATTCAGCATGGTAGAATGTTCCTCAGACAACCATTAGAAATCTCAATAACATCATGTCAAGTAGTGTGTGAGCGCATTTATGTGTGTGCCGCTCATGCTCATACTGAATAAATTGAAAATGTTTATCTATTTTTTGATCAATTCCTGATCATTAACAGGATTTTAAATCCTGTGATTTCTAAAAATGGCTGTAGGTTCTTGGTGTTGCAATTTCAATGTTGAGTGTATATAAATGTATATATACATACACAGACATACTCGTATATTTAATAAATTTTAATTTACCAGCTTCATCAAATTTCCAAGCAAATTTGATTTGTGGTGAATTAAACATACTCTAAAGTCTCCAATTCCAATTAAAAAATGTGCATAAAACTCTTTGGACTCCTAAGTCTTTGGCCAACCCATTTCTATCTATTTAACATATACGGCTATATTAACAAGTGGTAACCAAAAGATTTAATAATATTTAATAATACTCCGAAGGGTCTGACTGTTTACACTTTTAAAAGTAAAAACATTCTAAAAGTATTATTTTTTTATGCATACAATGCCAGGAGCTTATACACATACTGTTGATAGGGAAAAACCATGGCTTTTTATCGAGCATTAGTCCAAAAATTATCCCTTTTTGGGGAGTGACAACTGGTTTGGTGTCTTCAAACTGAATAAGCCATGGCTTGACTTCTTTAGTAATGAAAAAAATTATTACTTATCTCTTTTTGTTAAGAAGTAACAGGTCTGGTTTTAGTAAAGTGACTAAGCCTTGGGAGACCCCAGACCCATACAGTATGGATAATTGGAAGCATACGTCTACGACAGAGACAACAAATACAGTGGACAGCATAAATGAATGCATCCTCTTTGAAAAGTAAGATTTTAATCAATATCTCAATCAACAAAAAGATAATTTCCCAAATTTTGACAAGATCGAGTTTCATAGAGCATCTTTAACCCAAAACATGAACGTCAAGTAAATAATATAACTTTTATTACAAAATTAGCAGTTTTGCTCAAATTAGTTGAAGCAAAAATGAATAATTAATACACCCCACTCCAAAAGCATTTATCCTGGTGTCATAACTCCAGAGTATATAATCCCATTACTCTCCATATTTTTCAGCATTAGTGTTGAGCGAGCACTAAAATGCTTGGGGGCTCGAAGCTCAGGCCGAGCTCACCGTGAAACTCGAGTGCTCGACACGAGCAACGAGCCCAATGTTAATCTATGGGAGACCCGAGCATTTTTGCGGCGGCAACCCCGGCAGTCTGTAGAAAGCCTAAAAAGTGCCAAAAACGATAGTGACAGTGCTCAAAAGACATGGGGACAGCATGGGCATTGCCCCAGGAAGCATTTCTGACCCCCAGGTCACTGCTGTCAATAACGTGGTCAGAGGTATTAAGCCACTTTTACGGGCTCACAAAAAAACGTTCAAAAAGGAAACTGAAACAGTTTTCCTGTGAAATATGTTAAGGAACTTCCTTTCCAGGGTAAAGACTTGTGTATAAGGTAAAATAAATAACCAAAAACAAAAATACTCCTCCACACCTTGGGCTATGTTCACAAGTTGCATTTTTTAGGCGCTTTTTGCACTTTTGTATTGCTTTCAACCGTGACAAATGCATTCACCAGGAAATGTCATTTTAACATTTTGCAATCTTATCTGGCCATGTGCTGTGCGACACATGCATACAGTGCTGAAAAGACATGGTAACAGCATGGGGAAGACCCCTGGAAGCATCTCTGACACCCAGGTCACTGCCTAAAAGTGTTCCCATCAGAAGTGATTCTTGCCGCATCAGAAGATGCAGACTTGCAACTATCCCAGTACAAGTCCTTGTCCCAGGGCAGTGTTCAATTGTACCTCCCCTATTCCTTGCAATGCAAGCGCAAGTATGCAACCTGCCACCCACCCACCCGCAGGCTGCAATACCATACTGCTAGCTTGTACTTGAAAGGGGGCCTTTTTGTTTAGAGGAGGCCGAAGCTGGCCACTACCTCATGGCTGCTTTGGCTGCGAGGTATCCATACTCAGTCCCCAGCCACCCGGGTGTCCACTCTCGGTCCCCAGCCGCCAGTGGGCGGCCGGGTGTCCATACTCGGTCCCAGCCGCCCCACGGCAGGGTGTTTACACACGGTCCCCAACTGCCTAGGGGCGGCCGGGTGTCCATAAACGGTCCCCAGCCGCCCCCATTTCTTCTTGGAAGTTCCCCCACTCTCTTCTGAGCCCGGCCTGCTTTAGGGCAGCATTGGACGAGCCCACCAGAGAACCAAACTCCTCCGGTGGGCCCTGGCTTCTCCATCAGGGGAGTTGAGAGTGCCAAGGTGAGGAGCATGATGATGATGATAGAAGTTAGCATCTGCTATGTTTTCTTGGAATGCAAGCGTAAGTGAGCAACCTGCCACCCACCCACCCCCAGGCTGCAATACCATACTGCTAGCTTGCACTTGAAATGGGGCCTTTTAGTTTGGAGGAGGCCGAAGCTGGCCACTACCTCATGGCTGCTTTGGCAGTGAGGTATCCATACTCAGTCCCCAGCCGCCCGCCGGGTGTCCACGCTCGGTCCCCAGCTGCCAGGGGGTGGTTGGGTGTCCATACTCGGTCCCCAGCCGCCCCGCGGTCGGGTGTCCACACACGGTCCCCAGTCGCCTGGGGGCAGCCATGTGTCCATAAACGGTCCCCAGCCGCCCCTATTTCTCTGTGGAAGTTCCCTCCACACTTTTCTTAGCCCAGCCTGCTTTAGGGCAGCATTGGATGTGCCCACCAGAGAACCAGACTACTCCGGTGGGCCCTGGCTTCTCCATCAAGGGAGTTGAGAGTGCCAAGGTGAGGAGCATGATGATGATGATAGAAGTTAGCATCTGCTTTGTTTTCTTGGAATGCAAGCGCATGTATGTAGTAGCGGCTAGGCCTGAGTTGGTCAACGTTTTGGCGCATATCCTACCTCCTCTGAGGATTGCTGGATGTTTTCCTGCTACTATCCCAGTTCTATGACTCCCATTAAAACAAAGCTTCAGGTGATGAATGATGGATGAGGTGGTGGCAAAGGAGAAAGATCAGGAGGAACAGGGATCATTCACATCAATATCAGGCCAGTCAACTACACATCTTGTTGGATATGTTTCTGCACCAAACGGAGCGGTTCGGCTACACAGTTATAGGGCATGCACCGAGTGCAATGCCTACCAAAAATTTCGAGGCACTCCAATGACCCTTGGGAGTGACATGAAGGTCAGAGGGTCTTAACTTACCCATTTTTTCCATTTATACCAACTGGGTCTCCTGTGCACTGTTGGCCTAAGCAGTGAATGGAAGGCTTTCAAAAAATTATGAGGAACTACAATGCCCCTTAAAACAGACGTGGAATACAGCATACTAAAAACCTTCTACCCATTATTGGGGAGTGGGTCTCCCTTAGTATTTGCCTATTCATTGAAAAGCAAAAGCTGACTAAAATTAGGAGGAAATGCAATGCCATTTGGAAGAATGGTGGAGGTTGCAGTGGAATAAAAAGACAATATCAATGCCCCTGGGAAAAGAGGTGGAGGTCGCAGTAGCTTAACAAGACGGTTTTAATGCCCCTTGGAAGAGATGTGGAGGTCGCAGTAGCTTAACAAGTGAAAAGAAAAGAAAGGGCGCATGTGTAGACTCACAGGGCTATTTGCTGAATTTAAAAAGTGCCAGTACACTCACCTGTGAAGGTTGTGTACGTCTACACAACCAAGATTAAGCGTGTAATTAATGAGGCTCCGGGTCACCTCTATTTGTAGTACCGTCCTGTCGGTGTTTGCCTCGCAACTCCGTGCTCCTCAAGTGGTCACACGATCCTGCTGGACCAGATACCACGTCACCGCAGGTCCTCAGTAGTTTAACCCGGTGGTTGGATACCGCAGGTCCTCAAACATCCAAATAGACCAGGCCGCTCCTGCCGCTTTAGCTCCGCATGGAGATATCTCACAAGTAAACAATGGTGCAGCGGTCTCAGGGAGCGCCAAAGGAATACTGGACAATTTAGTAGATGTCAACCGACTTTTATTCTTCCTCCAATACCACTGCCACAACGCGTTTCAACGGTCTAAGCCGTCTTCATCAGGTGGGGTAACGGGGAATGTTACAATGACAGCTTTATAAAGGGGTGGTATTTTACAAAATTTAGACCACGTGTTGTAATCAATTAACCCTTTCATTGAAAAACTCCATATAATACATTCTTAACCAATTAACCTCTTATTTCCCCTGGAAACAGCATTGTGCACTAAAAAATCCCTACATGGATTCTTAAAATCACAATTCTTAGTAAAAACTTCCTATTTGTAAAAAAATAAATAACATTTTTTTTTTTTTTTTAAATATATTTATTACCAACTATTAAAAATTATTAAAATCATCCTGGGGACCTTCTTGGGGTGTCTTGACAGTGTTATACTGCAGTTTCCAGCCCCCAATTCAAAAGTTGAATTTCTTAAAGAGACAGTGCACTTTCATATAAAATGGCCGAAAATAACCCTGTACAATTACCCACTACGATTATAAACCCCATAAATATTTAAAAACACCCTGGGAACCTTACCTTGTACAATTGCCCACTGCTATAAAAAAGAACTAAATACCAGCCCGAAAGGGCAAGCAGGAGATTTGCTTGCCCTTTCGGGCTGGTATTTAGTTCTTTTTTCATGTTGTCGTCAGTTACTTAGTTTACTGGAAGCATAGGTTCCGATCATGATAATGGATAGCATTGGGTTTTATGAGTTTTATTATAGCAGTGGGCAATTGTACAAGGTTATTTTCGGCTATTTTATATGAAAGTGTACTGTCTCTTTAAGAAACTTAACTTTAGAATTGGGGGTTGACAATCGTAGTATAGCATTGTCAGGACACTCTGGTAAGGTTCCCAGGGTGTTTTTAAACATTTATGGGGTTTATAATCGCAGTGGGCAAGGGTACAAGGTTATTTTCGGCCATTTTATATGAAAGTGTACTGTCTCTTTAAGAAATCCAACTTTTGAATTGGGGGCTGGAAACTGCAATATAGCATTGTCAGGACACTCTGGTAAGGTTCCCAGGGTGTTTTTAAATATTTATGGGGTTTATAATCGTAGTGGGTAATTGTACAGGGTTATTTTCGGCCATTTTATATGAAAGTGCACTGTCTCTTTAAGAAATTCAACTTTTGAATTGGGGGCTGGAAACTGCAGTATAACACTGTCAAGACACCCCAAGAAGGTCCCCAGGATGATTTTAATAATTTTTAATAGTTGGTAATAAATATATTTAAAAAAAAAAAAAAAATGTTATTTATTTTTTTACAAATAGGAAGTTTTTACTAAGAATTGTGATTTTAAGAATCCATGTAGGGATTTTTTAGTGCACAATGCTGTTTCCAGGGGAAATAAGAGGTTAATTGGTTAAGAATGTATTATATGGAGTTTTTCAATGAAAGGGTTAATTGATTACAACACGTGGTCTAAATTTTGTAAAATACCACCCCTTTATAAAGCTGTCATTGTAACATTCCCCGTTACCCCACCTGATGAAGACGGCTTAGACCGTTGAAACGCGTTGTGGCAGTGGTATTGGAGGAAGAATAAAAGTCGGTTGACATCTACTAAATTGTCCAGTATTCCTTTGGCGCTCCCTGAGACCGCTGCACCATTGTTTACTTGCAGTAGCTTAACAAGACAGTTTTAATGCACCTTGGAAGAGGTGTGGAGGTCGCAGTAGCTTAACAAGATGGTTTTAATGCCCCTTGGAAGAGACGTGGAGGTTACAGTGGAATAAAAAGACTGTTTTAATGCCCCTTGGAAGAGACGTGGAGGTCACAGTGGAATAAAAAGACAATATCAATGCCACTGGGAAAAGTGGTGGAGGTCGCAGTAGCTTAACAAGACGGTTTTAATGCCCTTGGTTAAAGTGGTGGAGGTCGCAGTAGCTTAACAAGACGGTTTTAATGCCCCTTGGAAGAATGGTGGAGGTCGCAGTAGCTTAACAAGACGGTTTTAATACCCCTTGGAAGAATGGTGGATGTCGCAGTGGAATAAAAAGACAATATCAATGCCCGTGGGAAAAGTGGTGGAGGTCGCAGTAGCTTAACAAGACAGTTTTAATGCCCCTTGGAAGAGACGTGGAGGTTACAGTGGAATAAAAAGACGGTTTTAATGCCCCTTGGAAGAGACGAGGAGGTCGCAGTGGAATAAAAAGACAAAATCAATGCCCCTGGGAAAAGTGGTGGAGGTCACAGTAGCTTAACAAGACGGTTTTAATGCCCCTTGGAAGAATGGTGGATGTCGCAGTGGAATAAAAAGACAATATCAATGCCCCTGGGAAAAGTGGTGGAGGTCGCAGTAGCTTAACAAGACTGTTTTCATGCCCCTTACAAGAGCCATGTAGTACAGCATATTAAAAACATTATTCCCATTAATGGGGAGTGGGTCTCCCATAGTCTTTGCCTATGCCTTCCAAGCAAAAGCTGTCAAAAATTAGGATGGAGGAACTTGCAATGCTGGCAACACGGACCACGGTCACCATGGTGGTATAGTGGTGGTGGAGGCTGAGGATAATGAGAAGAGCAAAATACAGCCGAAATGAGGAAGCTTATACAAATGTGTGGGTGTGAAGCGGTGCATGGGAATACACCTCCCGAAATAACTCAGTGGATTTGACTTTATGTTACTCTGCTGTCATGTGGTGGTGATGAGAAGTCTGGCCCAATCCAGCCCTTGTTCATTTTGATAAGGGTCAGATTGTCAGCATTGTCAGTTGACAGGCGAGTGCGCTTATCAGTTATAATTCCCCCAGCGGCACTAAAAACACGCTCCGATATTACGCTAGCGGCAGGGCAGGCCAGGACCTCCAAGGCATACAGAGCGAGTTCATTCCAAGTGTCCAGCTATGATACCCAATAATTAAAAGGCACAGAGCAATCACGGAGGACGCTGGTACGGTCGGTAAGGTACTCCCTCACCATCTTTTGAAACTTTCCACTCCTTGAGAGAGTACCCCGCGCCTCAGGGCCTGTAAGCTGGACGGGTCTGAGAAAACTGTCCCAGAACGTTGATAGTGTTCCCCTGCCACTGCTGGATTGGAGTTGCATCTCTCGCCTGTACGCCTTGGTTGGTCAAAGAACCGTGACCTCTGCTGATAGCGTGTTCAGATGGGAATTTTTTAACAGTTCTGCAGCAAGGGCCTTCTGGTACTGCCCCATTTTTGTAGACCTCTCCACCTCAGGAATAAGAGAGTGAAAGTTCTCCTAGCAGATGGGGGTCTAAAAGTGTCACCAACCATTAATGACTGTCATACAACATTTTGACAACGCGAGGGTCACCGTTAGGGCAACGTAACCTAAAGTCAGCCATGCGTGCTAGACTGGTAACGGGCAAGACTTCAGTGTCCTCACCAAGATGACTACTGACCATGCTCTCCTCCTCCTCCTCCTCCCCCTGTCCTCAGGTCACCCACGCTGAACCGACTATGCGACAGTTGTACAGGTACTAACGTCTACAGTGCATGATACCAGCTCCTGTTTTTCCTCCTCCTCTCCCTAATTTTCCCCCAATGCACGTTGGGATGAGATGAGGCTGGGCTGTGTGTAATCACCCATTATGGGTTCTTGATCCATCTCATCATACTCTGGCTGCAATGCCGTGTGTGATCTCGCCTCGCCTCAGAGCCGCCACGAGGTTATGGCCATTGTCACACACGACCATGCATGGATGTAGGTTCAGCGGTCTCAGCCACAGATCTGCCTGCTCTTTCACAGCTGTCCACAACTCACAAGCAGTGTGAGGTTTATCACCCAAGCTTATGAGTTTCAGCACAGCCTGTTGCCACTTGGCTGAGGCCGTACTGCAGTGCTTCCAGCTTGTAACTGATGTGGTGATATCTGAGAAGGAGGCTGAACATGAGGAGGAGGAGGAGGATGATGCGCAGGAGCTGTACACTGTGGGGGCAACTCTGACAGACATAGGGCCCGCAATCCTCAGTGTGGGGAGGATGTGTTCCCTCTCAAGGTCCGACTGGGTCCCAGCTTCCACTATGTTTACCCAGTGTGCCGTCAGGGAGATGTACCATCCCTGGCCACAAGCACTTGTCCACGTGTCCGTTGTCAGGTGGACTCTCCCAGTTACTGTGTTGTTGAGGGCACGGCAGATGTTTTGGGACACGTGCTTGTGTAATGCAAGGATGGCACACCGGGCAAAATAATGTCGGCTAGGGACCGTATACCGAGGGACGGCCACCACCATAAGGTTACGGAAGGATTCTGTCTCCACCAGCCTAAAAGGCAGAATTTCCAACGCAAGCAGTCGTGAAATGTGCGAACTTAGGACTGTGGCCTGTGGGGCATTGGCTGCGAATTTTTGCTTTCATTAAAAGCTCTGGGATATGAACAATTGAACGCTGCTGTGGGACGTGGACATTGATGCTGTTTCTTGAGAAACTTCCATAGCAAGTGAAGACAGAGGGGGGGGCATCTTTGCATGCAGTATGGACAAGAGGTTCTCTTACACGCACAACAGCGGAAGAAGCAGTGGTGACTCCCGCTGACACTGGTCATGGACCCTGGGGTACACTCCACAAAGTCGGGTGCTTTGCTGCTATGTGCCTGATCATGCTGGTCGTGGTCAGGCTGGTAGTTTTGTCACCACTGCTGATGCTGGCATGGCAGGTGGTACAAATGTCCTTTTTGGAGTTATCAGCAGAGTCTTTAAAAAAATTTCAGACTTTGGAATACCTACCGGTTTTACTGGCAACGTCCCTCGTGTTGGTGTTATGGGGAACTATTGCCCGCCTTCTGTGTGCGGCCACCACACTGCTTCTTCCTGCCTGTTGGGGTGCTCTGCCTCCCTCCCCATCTGTGCTGCTGGCCTCGCTCTGCGTGTCCTCCTGCCATGTTGGGTCAGTTTCTAGATCATCCACCACCTCCTCCTCTTCCACTTGCACACCATGATCCTCCTCCTCACTTCGTGGCAATTGTGTCTAGTCATCGTCCACCTCTTGTGACAAATTGCCAGCGTCGACTTCCTGTGGCCGTGGGTGTTCAAATATTTGGGCATCGCTACATGAGATCTCCTCTTCCACCACTTCAAGCGGAGCACAAATAAGGAAATGGACCAGTGAACAGCTCTTTAGAGTGTCCAAGTATGGGATCAGTTGCTGTCTGACGACACTCGGCATGGTGGGAGGAAGGAGCATGAGGGTGAGGAGGAGTATGTGGTCGAAACTCACGGCTTCTATAACTTGACCGGGTGGAAGACAAACCGGAGGTGGTGGTGCCCAGGTAACTGGAAGTATTATCTGCTATCCAATTAATAACCTGTTCACACTGATCAGTTCGCAATACTGGTGTTTTTCTGTGCTTCCCTAGTAATTCGGTCAAGAAGTAGGAGCGAGAAGATGTGGCTAATGGTTGTGGCACATTTTCACCTTGGCCATGGCCCCATCCTCTACACGCACCATCACCAGAACGTCCAGTTCCACGTCCCTTGCCACGCGCCTTGCCCATTGTAAATGAAGTAAAATAGCTTACACTCCAGCCTAATGGCCAGAAGCTCATGATCCCCAGTAGTATAGATTCGCTCGGCTGGCAAAAACAGTTTAGAGAAAAAAAAAAAAACGCGAGACAGACTTCCCCGAAGAAGTTCTTTGCAGGAGAACTGCCCAGGACTGAAATATGAGGCATCTACTAGTGTTGAGCCACCCCCGTAGTATTCGAGTTCGGTTCGTCGAACACCCGTGTGTTCGCCGAACTGTTCGTCGAACTGTTTGTCGAACACCTTCGAACACCGTTAAAACCAATGGCAGGCAAACAAAAACACATAGAAACACATAGAAAACACCTTCAAAGGTGTCCAAAAGCTGACAAACTGCTCAGAAGACACAACTAACACATGGAAAAGTGACAAGTACATATAGTCATGCGAAAAGAAAAGAGGTGGAGGAGTAAAAGGAGGGGGAGACACAGATATAGGCATGTCATGCCCTTCTAAAATCCAAAAAGTGAGAAGCCGACACGTTCAGTCCGCTCCTGCCCGTGCCACCTCCGTGTCGCCGGGTTTTTGCCAGAGCCGCGGTGAACCCTGACGGCCAGCCCCCCTCTCCCAATACTGGTGCCTGTCCGCTGGTGGGTCGAGCGAGCCCCCCTGTGGTGGAGGCAGCTCTAAGCTTTTTAATTTAAATTGTCTCTCTAATTTGAATAAATACACTTTAAATCCATTTACAAGGATCTATTGGAGGGCAAGTCTCATGCCAGCAGCCGCGTAATTCCAGCTCCAGTAGCGTCCACTAAAGCTGCTGCAGTTAAAAAGCTTTTATAAGGATCGAGCTCGGCTGTCCACCGCAAGGCATCCTACTGCCAGTCCGAGCCCCTATGCCTTGGGGTGCCTCCTGATGCTCTTCACTGAGTATCCTGTGGTCCCGAAGCATTTCCTTTGAAAAAATGAAGTGTCCAAACTACAGGTGTTGTAGCTTGCTTAACAGCCGGGATAATCCGCTGACTAGCAGACCCTGCTACTAGGCACAAAGTATTTCCTGGGCTAGATGCAGTTAAAAATTTGTAATTGGATACTCTCGTTGGATGCTGAGAAAGCATTCCATAGAGTCTCCTGGCACGCTATATATGATTCTCTTAAAAAGCTTGGGGTAGGGGTCTAGGGGACCCTTTTATAGACAAAATCACGGCCCTGTATCGCAATACGTCACCTAGGCTGAAGATAAATGGAACTGTAGCACCCTGAGGGCTCGGTTGCTACAGAGGTATTGCACCTCACCCAGAGGTGTGATATCTCACTCTCAGGTAAGGATGTAGTGTGGATCAGGACCCGACACCTGCATGCATTACACCACATTGCCGTGGGGCAGGGCGACCAATATGCCCCTGAGATGGGCACGACAGTCCCTGTCCCTGGCTGGAGTGGGGGGAGGGAACACTGAGGAAGGGGAACCCTGTAGTGCAGGAGCAGGGAGGAAGCAGTTCCTGGGTGCATTGAGAAGGGAGTATAAAAGGTGGGCACCATCTTAGTTCAGTGCAGAGAAGTCTGAGCAGAAGTGGCAGGGAGCAGGGGCTCTGCATGAGCTCTGCTCCAGAGGCGGGCCTAGTAACAGAGGCCCAGGCCTGGAAGAGGGAGAAGGAAGGAAGAGGAGCGGAGAAGGCTCCAGGAACGAGGAACGAAGGGATCTCAGGGGTGCGGACGGGCGAGTCGCCACCGCACGCCCGAATCCACCTGCGTGGAGGGGTCAGGCCAAAGGGGGAGACCGGTCCCCGAAACTAGTGGAGGCAGGATACGACCCTCAGCTAGAAACAGGAGGCTGTGACATTTTATGTGGCGCAGCCCCTCGCTACACCCGCTAGGAAGGCACCACATAGGGTCAGGGAAACTGGCGCCAAGTTTACCAAGAGGAGGCCCGAGGCAGCCGGACAGAAGGGTTGGTAAGAAAGGCCAGACAAAGGACACACAAAGGGGGTCCTGTGAAGCACTCCAAAGTTATCTGGGAGTTGTCTGAGCCCCTCACCTGGTGAGCACAGTACGACGTGGGCAGCCGTTACCTGCAGACGTGGTCTGGATAATAAGAACTGTGAGTAAAGGCCCTGGACTGCATCACTGACTCCGTGTCATTACTGCTGCTGCCCTGCACCATCACCCCCATCCTCCGCATACACTGCCCTGAGGCTATACTCCTCCCGTGGGGAGTTATGCTACGCTCTGCTGCACCCACAACACCAGCCTCAGCGGTCTGCCCTGGAGCGGCGGTTCACTCTGACCGCAATCCACGGGTGGCGTAGTCGGACATTTAAACATCAAAACCACATAAATAGTTCCGCCACTGGTTTGACCGCCCTGAGCCACGGAATCGGGTTGACGCCACGGAGACTACAACCACCAGCATCCACCAAAAAGGGTCCGGCTCCGGGTGTCCCAAGGCCCAGGGGGCGCGTCAGAACATTTTCATCACCTTTCACAATCACCAATGGGACAAGGCAGGGATGTTCTCTGTCCCCTCTCTTATACATCCTAGTGACGGAGCACCTGCTCTCATCAATTCGCCATAACCCCAATATTAGGTGGATTGAGGTGGGAGGCACCGAGTACAAGTGCTCTCTATTTGCTGATGATGTCCTAGTATATATCACTCAATCACATATATCCATCCATGCTGTTATGGCTGAAATAGATCACTTTGTTACATGGTCAAATTTTAAAATCAATGCACCGAAGTCTGAGGCCCTCGATGTCTCCCTCCCCAAATCCATATAGGATTCCATCCAGTCCAACTTTCCCTATGCCTGGCCCTCACAGGGTATCAAATACTTAGGAATTCCTATTCATAGAGACCTCTCCCATCTATGTTATCTTAATTTTGGGCCCTTTATTGAACAACTCCATACAGACCACGGTTGGCAAGTTAGAACTGTAAGATTCACTACGTGAACCACTGGTGTTTTGTGGAAAAGCACATGTACACTGTGTTCCAAATTATTATGCAAAAAGTGTTTAGGAGTGATAAGGGAAGAATTTGTTTGTTTGTCAGTTAAACTCATTGATGGTGATGTGTGTCAGGGCTCTTTATATCACTGTAAGCAATTGCAGACACCTGTGCTAATTAGTTTGGCAGGTGTGTCCAATGAAAGGAAAGACTACTTAAGAAGGCTGTCTCACATTATTAAGCAGCCTACATTTTCTGCCAAAATGGGAAAGAAAAAGGATGTGTCGGCTGCTGAGAAGCAACAAATTGTGGAGTGTTTAGGTCAAGGCATGACTACAATCAACATTGTGCGATGATCAGGATGAAGTGTCTTGGCAATCAAGAAGTATGTAGCTGATTCACAGTACACACGTGTGCGTGCTGATAAGGGCAAATTGAGGACTCTTTCCTACAGGCAATTACATCAGGTTGAAAGAGCAGCGGCAAAAAAGCCTTGTCATAGCAGCAGACAAGTTTTTGAAGCTGCTTGTGCCTCCAACGTCCCCCGAACAACAAGATGCAGGGTCCTTCAGAGGTTTGCAGCTGTGCATGCGCCATCCTGTCGACCTCTTCTATCCACTTCACACAAGCAGAAACGGCTCCAGTGGGCCAAACATTACATGAAGACTGATTTCAAAACTGTTTTGTTCACGGATGAGTGCCGTGCAGCGCTCGATGGTCCAGATGGATGGAGTGGAGGATGGCTGGTTGATGGACACCCCACGCAAACACGGCTACAGCGCCAACAAGGAGGAGGTGGAGTAATGTTTTGGGCTGGAATCATGGGGAGAGAGATTGTCGGCCCCTTTAGGATCCCTGAAGGCGCTAAAGATGAACTCCATAATGTATGTGGATTTTCTCAAACAGCACTTCCTGCCATGGTTCAAGAAGAAGAACCGTGTATTTCACAGCAAGATCATTTTTCTGCATGATAATGCACCATCTCATGCTGCACATAAAACATCTGCATCTCTGGCTGATATGGGCATAAAAGGGGACAAACTTATGGTGTGACCCCCATGCTCCCCTGACCTGTACCCCATTCAGAACCTCTGGAGCATCATCAAAAGGAGTGTCTATGATGGCGGGAGGCAGTTCACATCTAAGCAACAGCTCTGGGAGGGTATTCTGTCCTCATGCAAAACAATTGAAGCAGAAACCATCCAAAACCTGACAAATTCAATGGACGAGAGAGTTCAGAAGCTCCTTTCGAACAAGGGGTCCTATGTGAAAATGTAACATCACCTAGAATAAAGTTTTGAGTTGAAAACTGTTTGATTTCAGTTTCTAACAACCTGCTAATGCTTATAATTTCAAAAATGACCATTTTTTTGGTCTTTATTAAAATGAAAAGGTTGATCGAAAAGTTTGGGGGATCTAAGAGTGTGGCAACTCAGTAGTCATGATTACTTCGAATTCTGACAATATGAGGGTCATGCTGCAGGTAGTGCAGCAAGAAGGCACTTATGTGTCTTGCGCATCTCGGAGCCCCAAAATTATTTTCCGGGCTAGATGCAGCTAAAAATTATTAGTAATTTTAAATCTGGTGGAGCTTATTATAGATGGCCTAATAGAATCAGTGCTGCACACTGCTACAAAGCCCAAATTATTTTCCAGCCAAGATACAGATAAACATGATTAGTAATTTGAAAGCTTAAAACAGTTGGTAGGGTGATTTTAACCAATCATCAAGCTTTTACTCTCCCCAGGATGACACAGGGGTAGAAAAGTCGTTTCGGATCCATGATTTGTTCATCTTTATGAACGTGAGTCTGTCTACATTATCAGTGGAGAGCCGCGTGCGCTCATCTGTCAGCACACCACCAGCAGCGCTGAACACACGTTCAGACAGAACGCTGGCTGCGGGGCATGACAAGATCTCCAAGGCGTAAGTGGCTAGCTCCGGCCATTTATCCAGATTGGAAGCCCAAAAAGAGCAAGGGTCCAGTGACATAGTCGTGGCTTCAATGTTTACTTGGAGATACTCCTGTACCATCGTCTCTAGGCGTTGACTATGTGTCAGACTTCTTGTCTCCTGTGGCCTTGCAAAGGATGGGCTAAAAAAGTGGTGAAATGATTCTGCAAAATTGATGTTACCAGCAGATACTGTGGTTCTGTTACGGTTTGAGTGCTGAACACTTGACGGTCCCACGGTTGGCAAGTTGGAACTGTGAGATTCTCTACGTGCACCACTGGTATTTTGTGGAAAAGCACATGTAAGATTCTGCAACAGTCTCTGCTGATACTATTGCATGCGTGCATCCCTTTCTATGGCAGGAATAATTTCTGCAAATTTACTTTTGTACCGGGGATCTAACAGTGTGGCAACCCAGTAGTCAGGATTATTTCTAATTCTCACAATTCGAGGGTCATGTTGCAGGTAGTGCAGCAAGAAGGCACTCATGTGTGTTGCGCATCCAGGAGCACCAAGTCCCTGTTGTGTTGGTGGCGAGGTAACAATCATGCTTCCTTCCTCTGTCCTCTCCCCCCAACCTCGCACAACAGAAATGTGATCAAGGTCTCCCTCATCTGATGAGTCTTCCATCAGTTCGTCCTCCACTTCTTCCTGGGCTCCTGCACCTTCCTCACTAGTTTGGCTGCTACCATGCGCCCTGGTAAAGCCATCTCCCCCACCCTCACATGCCTGCCGCCTTGGTGCTGCCGACCGTCTGGACCTTGCAGATGTTAGCCCTTCCGCATACAACTCCTCCTCCTCTACTTCCTCCACCTCCTCTTGTGCCACCACCTGACTCCGAATTCTGTTTAACATGTGCTCCAGCATGTAAATCACCGGAATAGTCATGCTGATAATGGCATCGTCAGCACTAAACATCTTCGTCGCCATTTCAAAACTGTGCAGAAGGGTGCATAGGTCCCTGATCTGAGACCACTCCTCCAGCATGATTTGCCCCACCTCTGGATCTCGTTGGCACAGGCTATACGTCAGAACGTATTGCACCAGGGCTTGTCGGTGCTGCCACAGTCGCTGCAACATGTGCAGAGTTGAATTCCACCGGGTAGGCACATCGCATTTTATCCGGTGAAGTGGCAGGCCCAACGACTTCTGTAGAGATGTAAGTCGCTGAGCTGCGGGATGCGAACGGCGAAAGTGAGCACACAGCGACCGTGCCCTCTGCAGAAGGCCATCTAGTCTGGGATAGTGGGCTAAAAATTGCTGGACAACCAGGTTCAACACGTGAGCCATACAAGGCACGTGTGTGACATTGCCCCGGCGAAGGGCCGCACCCAGGTTTGCAGCATTGTCGCACACTGCCTTCCCTGGTTTCAGGTCCAGTGGAGACAACCATTCATGAAATTGGTTCTCCAGAGCTGACCACAACTCCTCAGCTGTGTGACTCACATTTCTCAGACATTTCAATGTAAAAACTGCCTGATGACGTTGAGCCCTACTGCCAGCATAGTAAGGAGGTGTGCAGGATCCCTTCTGCGCAGTTAGAAAGCTTGTGGCATGACCAGACAGGCTTTGGGTGCAGGTGGAAGACCGAGAGGAGGTTGAGGAGGCAGAAGCAGTGGAGGAACTTTGACATAAAGAGGATTGACGCACAACTCGTGGGGACGGCAAGACTTGGACAGCAGCCCCTTGTCCTGCTGTCACCATAGTTACCCAGTGCCCAGTCAGCGACATGTAACGCCCCTGTCCATGCCTACTCGTCCAAGTGTCTGTGGTGAAATGCACCCTGTCACACACAGAGTTTCTCAAAGAAGCGGTGATGTTGTGTGCGACATGCTGGTGGAGCTCAGGCACACCTTTCTTTGAGAAGTAGTGCCGACTGGGCATCTGGTACTGGGGCACTGCGACGGACATAAGGTCTCGAAAATCCTCTGTGTCCACCAGGCGGAAAGGCAGCATTTCTGTAGCCAAGAACTTGCAGATGGTGTAATTCAACCTCTTAGCTTTCTCATGGCTAGGAGGAAATGGTCTTTTACTTGTCCACATCTGAGGGACCGAGGGCTGGCTATTGTGCTTAGACGGGGTTGATAAGGGTGTCCCCGGCAAACTGCCGGTCTGTGAGGAAGATGCAGGTGGACATGTTAGGTTGCCTTGATCCAAAGGTGGTGCTATCGATGTCGGACAGCGCTCAACACCAGCTGGTGTTACCACCTGCAAAGAAAATGATGACCTGCCAATCACGCTGGCTGTTGCGGGTAAAGAGGTGGCAGGTCTGCGCCCCAAAACAGGTGTGACTGCTGTCCCCCCAGTCACAGAGGATAAAGAGGCCGCGGATGCACAAGATATGGCAGACGGTGGTTGGCCCGGCCGGCTAGGCCGCATTGTAGCACACTGAGCTTCCCACTGCAACTTATGCTTCATGTCCATGTGCCGGTTCATGCATGAAGTACTCAAACTATGTATTTTTTGGCCTCTACTTAGCTTTTGCTGACAAATGTTACAGATAACACGAGTTGGGTCATCTTTATCGATCTGAAAAAATGCCCAGGCTATGCAAGGCTTAGCACCCATGCGACCTGAAGAGCCACCATGACTTGTGGTGAGAGGCAGAGTTGTGTTTGAGGATGCAGTTGTTGACGTGCTTCCAGTACTACGTCTCTGTCCAGGAAGGCGCAACCTGACCTCGTCGTCACTAGCATCTTCCTCCACCTCCTCTGCTGACCTCATCTCTTGGCTGACTGTGGGTTGACAGTAAGTGGGATCTCCAACCTCATCATCATCACCCTGTGCGTTATCACACCCGTCGTCCTCAGAGCCAACCTGTTCCTGCCCTGACAAAAAACTAAAGTTGTCGCTCCAATCAGGTATTTGAGTCTTATCATCGTCTTCCTCATTGTCTCCACCAACAGGAGTTACAGTTTGGGAATGAGGGTCTACATTATGGTCAGAACCTTCTGCGTCTGGTCCTGGATCCGACTCAAAGATTCTGGCATCAGTGCAGATCATTTCCTCGTCTGGATTCACAGAAGCGCTGGAGTCGACCTCTGATTCCCAGGCTATAGTATGAGTAAACAGCTCTGCAGACTCAACCATCTGTTCTACCTCATACTCAGACGGGCAGCTGGAGATTTGGGAGCTGTGAGGAAGCAAGTGCGATTGGGGTGACACCTTTGAGGACTGGAGTATTTGTGATGTTGAAGTTGATGTGGAGGAGAGCCCACTTAAAGGAGCACTTGATATCCGTTGAAGCACCTGCTGTTTTTGTGCCTCATCTGGAATTTGTAGCGATTGGCGTGGCCGTAAGAAAGGGATCTTATCACATTGTCCGCTAAAAGAAGTAGACATTTTAGTTTGGCTGGAAGATGGTCTTTCTTCTGCAGATATTACTGTTGCTTTAACACCTACCCCACGGACACAACCTTTTTTCCCCTTCCCACCAGCAGCAGGCCTTTTTCCACTCATTTTGGTGGTTAACTAATTAATAACTCTGGAGTTGTTTGCACAAAAAAACAATGGATGGGAACCGAGCAGAGCTGATTGGCCAAACTGTGGTATTAGGCCAAAACTATTGGCTGGGTTAGATGCAGAAAAAAATTATATTCAATTTGCAACCTGATGGAGGTCAGTATAGATGGATTAATAGAACAAGTCCCACACACAGCTAGAAGCCCAATATTTTTTCAGAGGTAGATGCAGAAAAAAATATATTCAGTTTGCAACCTGATGGAGGTCTGTATAGATGGATTAATAGAACAAGTCCCACACACAGCTAGAAGCCCAATATTTTTTCAGAGGTAGATGCAGAAAAAAATATATTCAGTTTGCAACCTGATGGAGGTCAGTATAGATGGACTAATACAACAAGTCCCACACACAGCTAGAAGCCCAATATTTTTTCAGAGGTAGATGCAGAAAAAAATATATTCAGTTTGCAACCTGATGGAGGTCAGTATAGATGGATTAATAGAACAAGTCCCACACACAGCTAGAAGCCCAATATTTTTTCAGAGGTAGATGAAGAAAAAAATATATGCAGTTTGCAACCTGATGGAGGTCAGTATAGATGGACTAATACAACAAGTCCCACACACAGCTAGAAGCCCAATATTTTTTCAGAGCTAGATGCAGAAAAAAATTATATTCAATTTGCAACCTGATGGAGGTCAGTATAGATGGACTAATAGAATGATGCTATGCCCAAAAGATTTTGCTTCACTAGGTGCAGTAAAAAAATTGGTATTCTATACACAGGTGGTATATCTTGCAACACAGATAGGCTACTCCACTGACTAACACACTCTGCAATAGGCCAAAAAGGATTAGCTTTGCTAGATTCAGCCAAATGCTGTGAAAAATACTTGCACAGCACTGGCACAGACCTGCCTGGCAAAAACTGATAGGAACTGATGTAACCTAGTCCTGAAAGGACTCCAATTACAATTAGTCTTTACTCCCACAATCTATCTATTTAAGAGCACTATCCTGCCTGATAAAAGTTGTAGGAAATGCTGTAACCTAGTCCTTAAAAGGACTGCAATCACAACTATTCCCTACTCCCAAGCTATCTGTAGATTTGTGCGAAAATTGGCTTGAAATTAACAAGGTATAGCGCACACAGCAACAGCGGTGCCGTCTAACACGCAGCTGCAGCAGTGAGAAAATGGTGGCGACGGGGATAATGGCTTGGTCTTATAGGGCAATAACATGTGACATACACTGCCAATGACACATGCCCTTGCTTGTGTGAAAAAAAGCACTTCGCTCCGTGTGTGCGCTGCTGATAGGCTGACAGATTGCACCTCCCCACTGTAAATGCGGGAAAGAGAAAAAAAAATGGAGATCTTCATTGTTCCTGCAGAGATCCATCCCCTGCCCCTCCCCCACCCCGCTGTACACTCAAACTGCGTATTAACATTAATTATCATCATTACTGAGAAAAAATCCAGTTATGATTTTGGTGCACGAACAGTTATCGAACATAACCTCGAACAGCCGAATTTTTCTCAAATTGTTCGTGTTCGCCGAACGGCTCGAACACCGCCCAAAACAGCTCGAATTTGAGATTGGCGAACAGTTCGAGTAGAACAACGCTCATCTCTAGCATCTACCTCAAAGAGAAACTGTTTGTTAGGATCAGGGTGGTGCAGCACTGGAGCCCTCGTGAAGGCCTCTTTCAAAAGCTGGAAGGCTGACATGGTAGACTCAGACTAGACTCTAGGATTAGCCCCTTCTTGGTTAAGACAGAGATAAGTGCCATAAGGGATGGGAAATGCCGAATGAAGTGTCTTTAGAAGTTGGAAAAAACCATGTACCACTGGATGACCTGCAAGCCTTGGGGACTACTCATGGAGAGAAGAGCAGCAACCTTTTCGGGATCCACTTCAAGACCATGCCTTGAAACAATGTAGCCAAGGAAAGGCAAGTAGGGTTTTTCGAAGACAAATTTGGAAAACTTGGCAAGCTAACTGTTCTCTCATAGACGCTGCAGAACCTGACGGACATGTCTTCTATGGGTAGGTAACAAATTCCTGAAACATGGTGGGTGCTTTGCTGAGACAAAAGAGCATGACAAGGTACTAGGAATGACCGTCATGGGTATTAAAGCAGTTTTTCATTCATCTCTGTTGCGGATACAAATCAAGTTGTAAGCCTCTTGCAGATCCAATTTGGCCAAGATCTTTGCCCAATGGATTCTATCAAATAGTTCAGAGATGAAAGGTGGGGGATATTTGTTCTTTATAGTGATTTTGTTAAGACTTCGATAGTCAATACAGGGAGATAGGAAACCATCCTTCTTACTCATGCAAAAAATCCAGCACAGGCAGGAAAAGATGACTTATGGATGAATCATTTGGATAAGTTCTCTCGGATATACTCTCAGATAGAGATAGAGGATACACCCTGCCCCGGGGTGGGGAGGTACCAGACTGAGGGTCGATGGGACAGTCGTAGTGTCTGCAAGGTGGCAACACCTCTGCATTCTTCTCACAAAAGACATGTGCAAAGGAGCAATAATAGGTTGGCAGTGAAGGAAGATTCGAATGCACGGAAGGTTGAGACTTGGACTTGACCTTGGCAAGGCAATTGATGGCACAATTCAATCCCATGCGAGAGGATCAGAGCACAGAGCACTGACACTCAGCTCCCGCTTGCAGCAGAACTGGAGCTGAGTGTTACTGCCATATCACATTTGATGCTCTCGCATCAGATGCCATACGCTACTGTGTCTCCGGCCTTATTTTGAGAACAAATTACACACAGATGGACTCAATTTATTAATTATTTGACTTTTGGATAAAATTGGTCACTGAGGATTTTATGTAGGTTTATCAGACGATAGAGGGCTGAATACGAATGCACATCACAATTTTCAAATTTATATTTTTAAAATAATTAGAAAACCATGTATCATTCCCTTCGCACTTCACAAATACTTACTACTTAGTGTTGGTATATCACATAAAATCTAAATAAAAATATTTAAAGTTTGTGGGTGTAAAGTAAAAAAAATGGGGAAAAGTTTACAGGGTATGAATTCTTTTTCAAGGAACTGTATCTGGAAGCTTTAGCTAGTGCTACTACAGCTCATCTCTTCAATATAAATTGAGTAAATAGGAAATATGTTTCTTTATAGCTGATTTTTTATTATATATGTCACATCATATATGTCATATTACTTTGTATCTCACTCCCATAATTGCAGAAGAGTTTAAACATTACTCTAACGTTCAAATTTTAAGGTGCATTTGAGTAAGTCGGAAATACTTAATCTCCCAAATGCAGAGGTTTTACATCTTTGGTCCACTTTTCCATTTTAAATGGAACTGTAATATGATAATATATCTTCACATTTCTATTTCAGCAAATTTGTGTCATGATGGTGTCATGTCCCCCTGGGAGGTAGAAGGTTATGACGGGTAATTAATCACAGGTCCCTTTTAGAGTCAGTGTGGTTCGTCACCTATTTTAAATGGATTTCCTTTCCATCAGTGCTTAAAGGGTTAAAGACTCTTTCCATACTGGCTGAGAACATACATTATTGTTGCTCTCAGCTGCAACTGCTGATACAATTTCCTCTCTTTACATATTCTAGCTCTGAGCATTTCTTCCTTGCAAGTTAATAATCTTCTTCCTGGAAGTGTTGAAGCTGTGTAGTGTTGGAGGGTTTTGTGTGCAGTAGTTTTGCGAGTGTTTATCTCCTTGTCCTTATTCCTATTTAGTTTGTTTATCCCTCCCTTTCCCCATCCTCCTCCCTATTTTGGTGAGTGCTGTTGTAAGACAGTGGTTTTCAGTTTTCCCTGTCTTTGTGTCCATTTTCCCTTTAATTTCTGTCCCATGCCTCATGGGATGGGGAGGAGACAGATTAGAGTTTAGCAGGAGCATAGTAAGGTCAGAGACCTAGGCCTCTCTACCATCAAGAGTACCCCTGGGACAGGGATAGCTAAGGTACCAGTTCCAGGGACAGTTTTAGGCCCTTCTCCCTGAATTTAGACTGTCGCTGTGATATTTTCAACAGCCCCACATTTTGGATCTTGTTATGGATCCCAAAAGCAGTCCTTGCCAAACAATTGTAGGGTCTGTGGCTTTAACTGTCAGACCAGCAATCTAGGGTCACGCAGCAGAGTATTGGTCTGATGGGCAGTCAGGCTGAACCTGAACCTAAGGTAGTCCTCCTAGATAGGTTTCCTGGGCCATGGGATTAATTTGTTACTTTCCTTGAAGCCTTCAAGCTTTATTTTAGACTTTGTCCACATTCATCAGGGAGTGAAGAGCAACAGGTTTGAATTGTTACTTCCCTGCTTCAAATAGATCTTCAATCCTTGTCCTTTTCACTTCTGTCAGACTCCCTGTCTCTTTGGTCAGCTGATAGTTTTTTTGTGGCCCTAGGCCTCACATACGGCAATCCGGGCCATGTCTCCCTTGTTGAGTCTAAGCTTGTGAACTTATTTTTAATATCTTGAAGAGGAATTTTGCTCAGAGTTCCATAGGTGGGCTACTGACACCCGGTGGAATGATTCTGCTCTTTGAAGTCAGTCAGGGACTGTCTGAAAGACTAAAAGACACACTAGTGATTTGCAAAACTCTGTTGTCATTGGAGACCACCATGGCTCTGGTCACAAGTAGAGATAGACGCCTCAGGGATAGACCTGTTGTGACTCTGTCCTCTATGATATTCCCTAAAACTGAAGTTCTCCCTGTGTGCTCTGAAGAACCAATGCTGTTAGGGGAGCCTCCCCTTGGTATGGGTCTACAGTGGTTCACCGCAAAACGGAGTTGTATTTTTTCTGGAAGCATTTCTGACTCCCACGTCACTGCTGTCAACAATGTTGTCAGAGCTATTACGCCACTTTTACGGACTCACAATAATACATACAAAAACGAAACCAATATGGATTTTCCTGGGAAATATGTTAAGGAACATCCCTTTCCAGGGTAATGACTTGTCTATAAGGCAAAATAAATAGCCAAAAACAAAAATGCTCCTCCACACCTTGGGCTATGTTCACACATAGCATTTTTGATGCACTTTCGCATTGCTATCAACCAAGATAAATGCATTCACCAGGAAATGTCATTTTAACATTTTACAACATTACCTGGCCATGTGGTGTGTGAAACATCATCAAACACATCTTGTTTCATTTATGAAGGAAAGAATAGCCTTACTACTCTTAAAGGACAACTAGTCGGCCCTCGCTATTGTCAGCCAGCTATTCTTTGTTGTTCCCATTATTAAACGAGTGGGTCTCCTATACTGTTATTGCGTATCCAGTGACTGCAAGGGCTGCCAAAAATTTGGACGCAACCTAATATCCCTTTGAAGAGACAGAGGAGGGTCTCAGTAAAAAAAATGTTCCCATTATAACGGAGTGTGTCTTCTATAGTGGTAATGCCCATGCTGTGACTGCAAGAGCTGCCAAAATTTGGGAAAAACCCCACTAACAATTTAAACACACATAGAGCAGGGCCTCAGTAACGACATGTTCCTATTATTAAGGAGAGGGTCTTCTATACAGTTATAAGGTATGCAGTGAGTCCAATGCCTGCCAAAATTTAGGAAAACCCATACCAGCAATTTAAAGACACAGAGCTGGGATACATTAACGAGTGTGCCATGTTCCCATTAAAAGGAGTGGGTCTCCCATACTGTTTGACTATGGAGTGAATGCAATGGCTGCAAACAAAATTTGGAGGAATTCCAATTCCCCTTGTAAGAGACGTAGAGGTCAGAGGGCCTCTTGAAAACAATGCTCCTATTATTTTGAAGTGGGTCTCACACAATGTTTGCCTCTGCTGTGAATGCAACGGATGACAAAGATTTGAAGGAACTCCAATGTCCCTTAAAAGAGATGTAAATATGGTGAAATGGTAGATATGGTAGTGATATGGAGGAGGATGTGGAGGATGAAGTTGCGGAAAAGGAGGAGGACAAGAGGAAATAGACAAAATCAGGAAGCGTATACCCATGTCTGGGTGTGAAGACAGGTGCATGGGAATAGAGTTAGACCTCCCAAAAAAGAGACCCTGTATTTGAGTTTATGTTACGCTGCTATCATTCGGTAGTGTTGAGAAGTCTGGCCCAATCCAGCCCATGTTCATTTTTTTAAGAGTCAGCCTGTCAGCATTTTCAGTTAACAGCATTTTCAATTTGGACAACGCAAGGGTCATGGGAAGGCAGCATAACATAAACTCAGCCATGTGTGCAAGACTACTAACGGTCAAGTCTCTGTCCTCACTAAGAGGATGACTGACCATGCTCTCTTCCTCATCCTCCTCCTCCCTGTCCTCAGGCCATCCACACTGAACAGACGGTATGACAGTTGTGCAGGTAGTACAGTCTATAGCGCAGGAAACTAGCTCCTGTTCTTCCTCCTCCTCTTCCTCATTGTCACCCAATCCACGTTGGGATGAGATTAGGCTGGGCTGTGTGGAATCACCCTGTATGGTTCCTTGCTCCGTCTCATCGTGCTCTGCCTGCAATGCATCCTCTTTAATTGTGAGCAGAGAGCGTTCCAGAAGACAGAGAAGCGGGATTGTGACGCTAATTATGGCCTCATCGCCGCTCACCATCTTGGTGGAGTCCTCAAACTTTTGGAGGATGGTGCATACTGTATGTCTGACATCCGTGTCCTCTCCTGAAGTCTAATGTGTGGAAACTGACTTAAATACCGACAGCCGTGATGATACTGGTAGTCAACAACTGCCACTTCTGCTCTCAAATCCTTCCCTTTATCTGCAATGTAGAGTCCTAACGCGTGGGGACATCGTAGATCAGTTGGTGAGCAGGAAGCTGCAAATGCTGCTGAAGCACGGCAAGGGCGGTAGATACTGTAGCTTACCTTCTAAAATGGGCACACACGTGGCGTACTTTGACAAGCAGTTCCGGGTAGGTTTTGAGAAATCGCTGAACCATGAGGTTAAGCACATGGGTCAGGCATGGTACGTGTGTGAGCTCGCCTCGCCTGAGAGTGGTCACCAGGATCAGGCCATTGTCAAACGCGACCATACCTGATCGCAGAGTCAGCGGTGTCAGCCACAGATCTGCCTGCTCTTTCAGAGCTGTCAACAACTCTTCAGCATTGTGCGGTTTGTCACCTAAGTATATTAGCTTCAGCACAGCCTGTTACCGCTCAGACTAGGCAGTGTTGCAGTGCTTCCAGCTTGTGACTGATATGGTCATTTCGGAGATGGAGGCTGAAGAGGAGTAGGAGGAGGAGGTGCAGTAGCTATAGAATGTGGGGGCAACCCTAGCTAACCGAAGGCCCGCAATCCTCGGCGTCGGGAGGACATTTTCGATCCCAAGGTCCGACTGGGTCCCAGAAAGCTTCCGTCTCCACAAGCTTAAAAGGCAACATTTTGAGCGCATGCATTCGAAAAACGTATTAATTTAGTAGTGTCACCAGTGGCGCGTTGGCTGCGTATTTCCACTCACGTTCCAAGGACTGAGGTAGGGACAACTGAACGTTGCCCTGGGACAAGGACATGAAAGGGCTTGCTGATGGTGCTAGTTGAGAGTGTGCAACGACACGTGCAGGAAAGGAGGCATCTTGGCATGCTCCATGGACAGGGGATTGGCGTGCACACACAATAGCGGAAGAAGCAGTGGTGTCACCCGTAGACACTATTTCTGAACCCTGGGGTTCGGCCCACTTAGTTAGGTGCTTTGCTGCCATGCACCTGATCATGCTTGTGGTGGTCAGGCTGCTAGTGTTTTTTTGCAAAAGGAGGATCTACTAAATATTAATGTCACTTTTCTGGTGAGGTGCCCATACTTATGCTCCTGTCAAATTTTGTTTGAATGCAGATTGCACATTTTCTGTTAGTACAATAAACCTCATTTCAAGGCAGAAACATTACTGTGTCCAACAGTTATTACATATATCAAACTGAAATAGCTGTTGCAAAAACACCAATTTTTATAAAACATTAAGCTTAAGATTAATAGGGGTGCCCAAACTTTTTCATATAACTGTATATGTGATATGTCTGACTGAGAACCAAGGTTTTAAATAGAGGGCCTGTAATTTACTAATACTATTGTTCACAGAGACCTAGTGTGAATAGCTTGACCGACACACTGCAATAGAATGAAAAAGGAGGCCAATATTTTCCACGTTCAGTTTAAATTTCTGGATTTTTATCACTGAAATATGGGAAAGACATGGCTGTATTCTGCAGTGCTAACAAGCAAATGGAGCAGAAAAATGGTTTACTCTGGATTGGTTTTTAAAGCAAATAACCAGGATTAAGATAAAAAAAAATTCCCTGGCCCCTGATATCTGGGGCTATGTCTACAAATGTCTGTAATTATTACAGCAGCAGCAAACAGGACAGTCAATGGACCCTCTTGCGGTATATGCACTGCAGTCTGCCACATACCCTGCCTGCCTGCCTCTTGCTATCACCACTGAATATATGCAGCTGGATTAGTCTTTAGAAAGACTGTCACTTCATATGGATTATATATATATATATATATATATATATATATATATATATATATAGTGTTGTGGAATACTTTTACTAAGTATAAAGAAGAAAATCTCTCCCTGACTCAGCAGCAGCTCTCTCTACTCTGCCTTTTTCCGGGGTAGACTGTAATGAGCATAGCTGGACCAAGCCTTATGTAAACCTGATGTCTCTGTGCGACCAGCCAATCACTGTAATGCCACAGTCAACATGGCTATGGCATTACAGTTCATGGCAAGCAATCCCTGCATGTTCATTGGCTCTGTAAAGAGCACCAAACATGCAGGGCGGGGACCCGAGTTCCTGCCCGAGCAACCCGGAAATACTCGCCGAGCTTGTTGAGCACCGTGATGCTCGGGCGAGTAACAAGTGGCGAACACATTCGCTCATCACTACTCTACATCTTTCGATCAGTGAATTTTTATGCAGGTAACCTCATGCAATGTGTGGGAAACACTCAGTGCAACATGAAGGGAAGAGCGGAGGGAAGCCCAAACACTAGGTATAGGGGAAGTGGAGACCCCTTGGCAGATCTATTAACACCCTGCCTACCCTACTTTCCCTATATAGGTTCCACACCAATCGCCAAGCAGGAAACCTAAGCCCTGTATATCCCTAGAGCTAGGCCCTAGATAGAGAGGGGGAGGGGTGAGCACTGGTCAGACCCCACTACAAACTAAACACAACAAGGAAGACAAACAAAGGGGATAACTTAGATTAAGCAGACACCAGAGGGGAAATGCCATTTGTCCTCCAAGGCCACCAGAGAAGAAGCCAGCCGACCGCCAGCGATCCAAGCCAGAGCCAAGTAACACAGACATATCACCGGTGGTTCCCTGCAGCAAACTGAGGGTTTTTAACTCCCCTGAAAGGGTGTGTGAATTGACAGCAGAAGGGAGGTCGCCCCTGGGTCTTAAAGTGAGAAGGATTTAGAAGGCGTCGACAAATGCCAAACGCAGTGACCTTCTTTAGCCAGAACCAGAGTGACTGTCTGTAACACCTGACCTACCCGTGACAGGTAGTGCATAATGTGAACTTTTGCATAGGGGTTCTTCACATGGAGCTCCTTTCTAGTTACATCTTGGAAGGTCTCCCTATCCCTATTGTGTTAGGCCTTCCCTGGCTAACTGTGCATAATCCAGTTATCGATGGTCAGTCCAGAGAAATAGAGTGGAGTGATTTCTGCAAAAATAATTGTCTGAGTACCATCATTTACACTGTGTCCACTAAAATCATACCCTCTTCTCTGTCTGATTTTGTGGATGGGTTCGCAGAAAAGGGGTGCAAAGAACTTCCTCCCATCATGTATAGGATTGCCCATAAACTTGCATCCTAGAGTGAAGTTACCCAAGACCAGATTATTTAATCTGTCTGGCCCTGAAAGGCAGGCTATGAAAGATTATATATCTGAGAGTCTTTTTAAAGGACATCTTAGACCCTCTTCGCCCATAAAGGCAGGGTTTCTTTGTTAAGAAGAAAGATGGGGGCCAGCATCCCTGTTTAGATTTTCATGAGTTAAATCGAGACCCGTATCCCCTCCCGCTCATTTCTGACTTTTTTAATCAAATTGTTGAGGCAAAATGGTTCTCCAAGCTGGACATCAGGGGAGGCTATAATAGGATTAGTAGGGGGATGAGTGGAAGACAGCCTTTAACACTTCAGAAGGGCATTATGAAAACTTTGTCATGCCCTTTGGTTTGACTAATGCCAAAAGGGACAATTTCCATAATTTTGTTAACGACATTTATCGTCACCTCGTGGGTAGATTTGTTGTGGTGTATCTTGACAATATTTTGATATACTCACCTGATCTCAAGTCACATCAGGCAGGGGTTACAGGTTCTGCAGGATAATAAAATGTACTTCAAATTGGAAAAATGTGTCTTCACATTACAAGAGGATCAATTTCTTGGGTTCTTAGTGTCTGCTGCAGGTTTCTGGATGGATCCTGATAAGGTCTGTGCAGTTCTGGAATGTGATCTGACAGAATCTTAAAGCGTTTGCAATGTTTTTTGGGGTTTGCTAACTATTATCGGAAGTCTATTCACAACTTCTCGTCGATTGTCTAACCACTCACTGTCCTGAAAAAGCAAGATATGGACTTATCAAGGTGATCCTACTGCACCAGTCAGACATTCACTTCTTTGTAGAAGTGCCTTTCCACTGCTCCTGCACTCATACAACCTGATGTTTCCCAACCATTTATTTTTGAAGTTGATGCATCTGAGTTATTGGTTGGGGCTGTGTTGTGTCAAGGGTCGTCTTCTGGTGGCATCCATGTGTATTTTTCTCTAAAAAATTGTCAGCTGCTTGTCCTTCAAGGAAATTATTTGTACCACTGCATCTGAGTCTCAAAGTTCTAGCGTCACATTATACCTCAGCTCTTGCTGGTCTTCTAAGTAGTAAAACAACCTTAGACTTTCATTCTCTGTTTTGGTGGCCAAGGTTCCATCAGAATGTGGTTGACTGTGTCTTCCTGTAATGTCTTTGCATTTTAAGACCTTGCATACTCGTCCATCTGGGGCTCTTCTAACATTAACCATACCTGATCGGCCATGGAAACATTTATCCATGGATTTTATTATGGATCTTCTTTTCTCCTCTTGTAAGACTTATCTTAGTTGTGATGGATAGGTTTAGTAAAATGGCTCACTTATTTGCTTTAACTGCTTTCCCCAATGCCAAGACCCTGGCTCAGGTGTTTGTCACAAAGATCATGAAGATTCACAGTGTTCCCTACAATGTGGTGTCAGATTAGGGGACCCAGTTTGTATCTAAATTCTGGAGGGCATTTTGTTCTCGTCTGGGGATGCATCTATCCTTTTCTTTGGTGTTCCATCCTCAAACTATCTGTCAGACTGAACATCTAAACCAAAGAGTAGAAACATACCTCAGGTGTTTTGTGTCAGATAATCAGGGGGATTGGTCATCTTTTTTACAATTAGCTGAGCTTGATTTGAACAATCTTTGCAGTGAGTCCACTGGTAAGTCACCATTTTTTGGTAAATATGGCTTCTATCCCCAGTTCTGTACCTTCAGTAAAGAGGTGTCTTCAGGGGTTCCTGGGGAGTAATGATTTTCTTCATCACTCTTATCTGCATGGCAAGGGGTTCAGAACTACTTAAAAAACATGGGGGGCAGATATAAATGCATGGCTAATAGGAAACGGTTGTCAGGCAGTCTACCAGAAATATTAAATTGAAAACTCCTTCCTATAAATTAAGCTCTAGGTTCATTGGTCCTTACAGGATGGTCACCGTATTTAACCTTGTAGCTTTTTGTCTTGAGCTTCCTCTATCAAAACCCAAAATTTTTTCCACAGGTCATTGCTCAAAAAATAGGTAGTGCCTATGGAGCTGTCACCCTTGCCGCCGGCACTAGTTATTGTTGATGGTAACTTGGAGGTTCATGTGTCAAGAATTGTGGATTCTGGTATGGTTCGCTGCTCTTTACAATACTTGATGCACTGGAAGGGGTATGGTCCTGAGGAGAGGATGTGGGTACCAGCATCAGAGGTTAATGTCAGTAAACTGATTCAGGCCTTCCATGTGGCCCATCCGGATAAACCTGATCCCGAAGGTCCAGTGGCCCCCTGTAGAAGGTGGGTACTGTCATGAGGGTGTCACATTCCCCTGGGAGAACTAGAGTTAGAAGGTCATGACGGGTAACAAATCACAGGTCCTCCTTTGAGACAGTGTGATTCATGTTCTATTTTAAATGGATTTCCTTTTCATCAGTGCAGAAAGAGTTAGGAATCTTCCATGCTGGCTGAGAGCATACAGCATTGTTGTTCTCAGCTGCAACTGCTGACATAATTTCCTCTCCCTACATACACTAGCTCAGGGCGTTTCTTCCTTGCTGGTGAAAGAATCTTCTTACTGGAAGTGTTTAAGCTGTGAAGTGTTGGAGTTGAGAATACTTGCTGGAGGGTTTTGTGTGCAGTAGTTTCGTGAGTGTTTATCTCCTTGTCCTTATTCCTATTTAGTTAGCTTATTCTTTCCTTTCCCTATTCTCATCCCTATTTTTGGTGAATGTTGTTGTATGATAGTGGTTTTCAGTTTTTCCTGTCTGTCTGTGTTGGTCCAGTTTCCCTTACATTTCTGTCACATGCTTCATGGAGTGGAGGAAGGAACAGATTAGGATTTAAAAGAAGAATAGTAAGGTTGGAGAGCCAGGCCTCTCTACCATCATGAGTACCCATAAGACAGAGATAGTTAGGGTCCCAGCTCCAGCAACAGTTTTAGACTCCTCTCCCCCTTACTTCAGACAATATGTCCAAAATATACTGTCTTAGTTTTTAACCCCTACTTAGGAATATTGAAAAAAAACATATTAGATTGGAGTAAACTCCCTAAGTCTTTGATGTGTTAGTTCAGAAGAATAAACATTCTGAAGATAGACGTTTTACCAAATATGCTATACCTTTTCCAGACTACCCCATATTAAATTCCTAGACCCTTTAACTTTAAATAAAAGCCCATGGCTTCCAAATTTGTCTTGGTCATTCCAGGCAAAAATTGTCATACTCCCTACTGGCACTTTCCAAGGGGTATGGAGGGCTGTTTTTTCCGAGGATATCATAAAGCCTCGATTCTTACATGTATACTAAATATTATGTACAATTTTGCCATGAAAATTTGGGTAGAATTGGAGATAAATACCTCTTGAAAGTATTTTTCCTTTACAGGCAAGACACAAACAGGTCAGATAGAGTTCATTTGGATCCAGAGTTTGTTTCACTTGATTACTTCTCAAATGGTTTGGACAAGATCTACTAGCCCACTTCTGTTTTTAAATTCAAGTCCTCCGTCACACCATTTCAGTGGTAAATAGAGATGAGCGGTGTTCGACTCGAACTGTTCGCCAATCTCAAATTCGAGCTGTTTTGGGAGGTGTTCGAGCAGTTCGGCGAACCCGAACGATTTGAAAAAAATTTGGCTGTTCGAAGTTATGTTCGATAACTGTTCGTGCACTAAAATCATAACTGGATTTTTTCTCAGTAATGCTGAAAATTAATGTTAATACGCAGTTTGAGTGTACAGTGGGGCAGGGAGAGGGGCAGGGGATGGATCTCTGCAGAAATAATGACGATCTCAATTTTTTTTTCTCTTTCCCGCATTTACAGTGGGGAGGTGCAGTCTGTCAGCCTATCAGCAGCGCACACACAGAGCGAACTGTATTTTTTCACACAAGTAAGGGCATGTGTCATTAGCAGTGTATGTCACATGTCCTTGCCCTATAAGACACAGCCATTTTCCCCGTCGCCACCATTTTCTCACTGCTGCAGCTGCGAGTTAGACGACACCACTGTTGCTGTGTGCGCTATACTTTGTTAATTTGAAGACAATTTTCGCACAAATCTACAGATAGCTTGGGAGTAGGGAATAGTTGTGATTGCAGTCCTTTTAAAGGACTAGGTTACATCATTTCCTACGACTTTTATCAGGCAGGTCTGTGCCAGTGCTGTGCAAGTTTTTTCACAGCATTTGGCTAAATCTACCAATGCAAATCCTTTTTGTCCTCTTGCAGTGTGTGTTAGTCAGTAGAGAAGCCTAACTGTGTTGCAAGCTATACCACCTGTGTATAGAATACAAATTTTTTAACTGCACCTAGTGAAGTAAAACCTTTTGGGCACAGCATCATTCTATTAGTCCATCTATACTAACCTCCACCAGGTTGCAAATTCAATTTAATTTTTTTCTGCATCTAGCTCTGAAAAATTATTTCAGCTTGTAGCAGTGTGTGGGACATGTTCTATTATTCCATCTATACTAACCTTCACCAGGTTGCAAATTCAATATAATTTTTTTCTGCATCTAGCTCTGAAAAAATATTTGGGCTTGTAGCAGTGTGTGGGACTTGTTCTATTACATCTAACCAAGCCAATACTTTTGGGCTAATACCACAGTTTGGCCACTCAGCTCTGCTCGGTTACCATCCATTGTTTTTTGTGCAAACAACTCCAGAGTTGCCAATTAGTTAACCACCAAAATGAGTGGAAAAAGGCCTGCTGCTGGTTGAAAGGGGAATAGGTGTGTTGAGAAGGGAAAAAAAGGTTGTGTCTGTGGGGTAGGTGTTAAAGCAACAGTAACATCTGCAGAAGAAAGACCATCTTCCAGCCAAACTAAGATGTCTACTTCTTTTAGTGGACAATGTGATAAGATCCCTTTCTTACGGTCACGCCAATCGCTACAAATTCCAGATGAGGCACAAAAACAGCAGGTGCTTCAACGGATATCAAGTGCTCCTTCATGTGGGCTCTCCTCCACCTCAACTTCAACATCACAAATACTCCAGTCCTCAGAGGTGTCACCCCAATCGCACTTTCTTCCTCACAGCTCCCAAGTCTCCAGCTGCCGATCTGAGTATGGGGTAACACAGATGGTTGAGTCTGCAGAGCTGTTTACTCTTACTATATCCTGGGAAATGGAGGTCTGCTCCAGAGCTTCTGTTAATCCAGACGAGGAGATCATCTGCACTGATGCCAAGAATCTTTATGAGTCGGATCCAGGACCAGACGCAGAAGGTTCTAACCATGATGTAGACCCTCATACCCAAAATGTAACTCCTGTTGGTGGAGATAATGAGGAAGACGATGATGAGACTCAAATACCAGATTGGAGCGACAACTTTAGTTTTTTGTCAGGGCAGGAACAGTTTGGCTCTGAGGACGACGGGTGTGATAACACACAGGGTGATGATTATGAGGTTGGAGATCCCACTTACTGTCAACCCACAGTCAGCCAAGAGAGAAGGTCAGCAGAGGAGGTGGAGGAGGATGCTAGTGACGACGAGGTCAGGTTGCGCCTTCCTGGAAAGAGACGTAGTACTGGAAGCACGTCAACAACTGCATCCTCAAACACAACTCTGCCTCTGACCACAAGTCGTGGTGGCTCTTCAGGTCGCATGGGTGCTAAGCCTTGCATAGCCTGGGCATTTTTTCAGATCGATAAAGATGACCCAACTCGTGTTATCTGTAACATTTGTCAGCAAAAACAAAGTAGAGGCCAAAAAATACATAGTTTGAGTACTTCATGCATGAACCGGCACATGGATATGAAGCATAAGTTGCAGTGGGAAGCTCACTGTGCTACAATGCAGCCTAACGTGCCGGGCCAACCACAATCTGCCATATCTTGTGCATCCATGGACTCTTCATCCTCTGTGACTGGGGGGACAGCAGTCACACCTGTTTTGGAACGCAGACCTGCCACCTCTTTACTCGCAACAGCCAGCGTGAATGGCAGGTCATCATTCTCTTTGGAGGTGGAAACACCAGCTGGTGTTCAGCGTTGTCCGACATCGATAGCACCACCTTTGGATCAAGGCAACCTAACATGTCCACCTGCATCTTCCTCACAGACCGGCAGTTTGCCGGGGACACCCTTCTCAACCCAGTCTAAGCACAACAGCCAGCCCTCGGTCCCTCAGATGTGGACAAGTAAAAGACCATTTCCTCCCAGCCATGAGAAAGCTAAGTGGTTGAATTTCACCATTTGCATGCTCTTGGCTACAGAAATGCTGCCTTTCTGCCTGGTGGACACAGAGGATTTTCGAGACCTTATGTCCATCGCAGTGCCCCAGTACCAGATGCCCAGTCGGCACTACTTCTCAAAGAAAGGTGTGCCTGCGCTCCACCAGCATGTCGCACACAACATCACCACAGACACTTGGACAAGTAGGCATGGACAGGGGCAATACATGTCGTTGACTGGGCACTGGGTAACTATGGTGACAGCAGGACAAGGGGCTGCTGTCCAAGTCTTGCCGTCCCCAAGAGTTGTGCGTCAATGCTCTTTATCTCGAAGTTCCTCCACTGCTTCTGCCTCCTCAACCTCCTCTCGGTCCTCCACCTGCACCCAAAGCCTGTCTGGTCATGCCACAACTTTCTAACTGTGCAGAAGGGATCCTGCACACCTCCTTACTATGCAGGCAGCAGGACTCAACGTCATCAGGCGGTTTTTACTTTGAAATGTCTGGGAAATGTGAGTCACACAGCTGAGGAGTTGTGGTCAGCTCTGGAAAACCAGTTTCATGAATGGTTGTCTCCACTGGACCTGAAACCAGGGATGGCCGTGTGCGACAATGCAGCAAACCTGGGTGCGGCCCTTCGCCGGGGCAATGTCACACACGTGCCTTGTATGGCTCACGTGTTGAACCTGGTTGTCCAGCAATTTTTAGCCCACTATCCGGGACTAGATGGACTTCTGCAGAGGGCACGGGCGCTGTGTGCTCACTTCCGCCGCTCGCATCCCGCAGCTCAGCGACTTACATCTCCACAGAAGTCGTTGTGTCTGCCACTTCACTGGCTAAAATGCGATGTGCCTACCCGGTGGAATTCAACACTGCAAATGTTGCAGCGACTGTGGCAGCACCGACAAGCCCTGGTGCAATATGTTGTGACTTATAGCCTGGGCCAACGAGACGCAGAGGTGGGGTAATTCACGCTGGAGGAATGGGCTCAGATCAGGGACCTATGCACCCTTCTGCACAGTTTTGAAATGGCGACGAAGATGTTTAGTGCTGACGATGCCATTATCAGCATGACTATTCCAGTGATTTACATGCTGGAGCACATGTTAAACAGAATTCGGAGTCAGGTGGTGGCACAAGAGGAAGTGGAGGAAGTAGTAGAGGAGGAGTTGTATGCGGAAAGGTTAACATCTGCAAGGTCCAGACGGTCGGCAGCACCAAGGTGGCAGCCATGTGAGGGTGGGGGAGATGGTTTTACCAGGGCGCATGGTAGCAGCCAAACTAGTGAGGAAGGTGCAGGAGCCCAGGAAGAAGTGGAGGACGAACTGATGGAAGACTCATCAGATGAGGGAGACCTTGATCACATTTCTGTTGTGCGAGGTTGGGGGGAGAGGGCAGAGGAAGGAAGCATGATTGTTACCTCGCCACCGACACAACAGGGACTTGGTGCTCCTGGATGCGCAATACATATGAGAGCCTCCTTGCTGCACTACCTGCAACATGACCCTCGAATTGTGAGAATTAGAAATAATCCTGACTACTGGGTTGCCACACTGTTAGATCCCCGGTACAAAAGTAAATTTGCAGAAATTATTCCCGCCATAGAAAGAGATGCACGCATGCAGGAGTATCAGCAGAAACTGTTGCAGAATCTTACATGTGCTTTTCCCCAAAACACTAGTGGTGCATGTAGTGAATCTCACAGTTCCAACTTGCCAACCGTGGGACCGTCGAGTGTTCAGCACTCAAAATGGAACAGAAACACAGTATCTGCTGGTAACATCAATTTTGCGGAATCATTTCACCACTTTTTTAGCCCATCCTTTACAAGGCCACAGGAGACAGGAAGTCTGACACATAGTCAACGCCTAGAGACGATGGTACAGGAGTATCTCCAAGTAAACATTGAAGCCATGACTGTGTCACTGGACCCTTGCTCTTTTTGGGCTTCCAATCTGGATAAATGGCCGGGGCTCGCCACTTACGCCTTGGAGATCTTGTCATGCCCCTCAGCCAGCGTTCTGTCTGAACGTGTGTTCAGCGCTGCTGGTGGTGTGCTGACAGATAAGCGCACGCGGCTCTCCACTGATAATGTAGACAGACTCACGTTCATAAAGATGAACAAATCATGGATCCAAAACTACTTTTCAACCCCTGTGTCATGCTGGGGAGAGTAAAAGCTTGATGATTTGTTAAAATCGCCTCACCAACCGCTTTAAGCTTTTAAATTACTAATCCTGTTTATCTGTATCTTGGCTGGAAAATAATTTGGGCCTTCTAGCAGTGTGCAGTACGGATTCTATTAGGCCATCTATACTAAGCTCCACCAGCTTTCAAATTAATAATAATTTTTGGCTGCATCTAGCTTGGAAAATAATTTTGGGGCTCCTAGATGCGCAAGACACATGAGTGCCTTCTTGCTGCACTACTTGCAACATGACCCTCAGATTGTCAGAATTCGAAATAATCCTGACTACTTGGGTTGCCACACTCTTAGTTCCCCCACACTCTTCGATCAACCTTTTCATTTTAATTAAGAACAAAAAATGGTCATTTTTGAAATTATAAGCATTAGCAGGTTATTAGAAACTGAAATCAAACAGTTTTCAACTCAAAACTTTATTCTAGGTGATGTTACATTTGCACATAGGACCCCTTGTTCGAAAGGAGCTTCTGAACTCTCTCGTCCATTGAATTTGTCAGGTTTTGGATGGTTTCTGCTTCAATTGTTTTGCATGAGGACAGAATACCCTCCCAGAGCTGTTGCCTCCCGCCATCATAGACACTACTTTTGATGATGCTCCAGAGGTTCTGAATGGGGTTGAGGTCAGGGGAGCATGGGGGTCACATCATACATTTGTCACCTTTTATGCCCATATCAGCCAGAGATGCAGATGTGCCATGTGCAGCATGAGACGGTGCATTATCATGCATGAAAATGATCTTGCTGCGGCATACACGGTTCTTCTTCTTGAACCATGGCAGGAAGTGCTGTTTGAGAAACTCCACATACATTATGGAGTTCATCTTTACCCCTTCAGGGATCCTAAAGGGGCCGACAATCTTTCCCATGATTCCAGCCCAAAACATTACTCGACCTCCTCCTTGTTGGCGCCGTAGCCATGTTTGCATGGCGTTTCCGTCAACCAGCCTTCCTCCACTCCATCCATCTGGACCATCGAGCGTTGCATGGCACTCATCAGTGAAAAAACAGTTTTGAAGTCAGTCTTCATGTATTGTCTGGCCCACTGGAGCCGTTTCTGCTTGTGTGCAGTGGATAGAGGAGGTCAACAGGATGGCTTACGCACAGCTGCAAACCTCTGAAGGACTCTGCATCTTGATGTTCGGGGGACGTTGGAGGCACCAGCAGCTTCAAAAACTTGTCTGCTGCTATGACGAGGCTTTTTTGCCGCTGCTCTTTTAACCTGATGTAATTGCCTGTAGGAAAGAGTCCTCAATTTTCCCTTATCAGCACGTACACGTGTGTACTGTGAATCAGCTACATACTTCTTGATTGCCAAGACACTTCATCCTGATCATCGCACAATGTTGATTGTAGTCATGCCTTGACCTAAACACTCCACAATTTGTTGCTTCTCAGCAGCCGACACATCCTTTTTCTTTCCCATTTTGGCAGAAAATGTAGGCAGCTTAATAATGTTGGACAGCCTTCTTAAGTAGTCTTGCCTTTCATTGGACACACCTGCCAAACTAATTAGCAAAGGTGTCTGCAATTGCTTACAGTGATATAAACAGCCCTGACACACAATCACCATCAATGAGTTTAACTGACAAACAAAAAAATTCTTCCTTTATCACTCCTAAACACTTTTTGCATAATAATTTGGAACACAGTGTACATGTGCTTTTCCACAAAACACCAGTGGTTCACGTATTGAATCTTACAGTCTAACTTGCCAACCGTAGTCTGTATGGAGTTGTTCAATAAAGGACCCAAAATTAAGATAACAGACGGGAGAGGTCTCTATGAATATGAATTCCTAAGTATTTGATACCCTGTGAGGGCCAGGCAAAGGGAAAGTTGTACTGGATGGGATCCTGTATGGATTTGGGGATGGAGACATCGAGGGCCTCAGACTTCGCTGCATTGATTTTAAAATTTGACCATGTAACAAAGTGATCTATTTCAGCCAGCAGGGATGCATATATGTGATTGAGTGATATATGCTAGGACATCATCAGCAAATGCAGAGCACTTGTACTCGGTGCCTCCCACCTCAATCCACCTAATATTGGGGTTATGGCGAATTGATGAGAGCAGGTGCTCCGTCACTAGGATGTATAAGAGAGGGGACAGAGGACATCCCTGCCTTGTCCTATTGGTGATTATGAAAGGTGATGAAAATGTTCCATTTATCTTCAGCCTAGGTGACGTATTGCGATACAGGGCCGTGATTTTGCCTATAAAAGGGTCCCCTAGACCCCTACCCCAAGCTTTTTAAGAGAATAATATATGGCGTGCCAGGAGACTCTATGAAATGCTTTCTCAGCATCCAATGAGAGTATCTAATTACAAATTTTTAACTGCATCTAGCCCAGGAAATACTTTGGGCCGAGTAGCAGTGTCTGCTAGTCAGCGGATTATCCCAGCTATTAAGCAAGCTACACCACCTGTAGTTTGGACACAATTTTTTCAAAGGAAATGGTCGGGCCCCCGGGACACTCAGTGAAGAGCATCGGGGAGGCACCCCAAGGCATAGGGGCTGGGACTGGTGGTAGGACGCCTTGCGGTGGACCGCCGAGCTCAATCCATATAAAAGCTTTTTAACTGCAGCAGCTTTAGTGAACGCTACTGGAGCTGGAATTATGCGGCTGCTGGCATGAGACTTGCCCTCCACTAGATCCTTGTAAAAGTATTTAAAGTGTACTCATTCAAATTACAGAGACAATTTAAATTAAAAAGATTAGACCTGCCTCCACTGCAGGGGGGCTCGCTCGACCCACCAGCGGACAGGCACCAGTATTGGGAGAGGGGGGCTGGCCATCAGGGTCCACCGCGACAGTGGCACAAGCCCGGCGACTTGGAGGTCGCACGGGCAGCAGCGGACTGGCCGTGTCGGCTACGCACTTTTTTGGCTTTAGAAGGGCATGACATGCCTATATCTGTGTCTCCCCCTCCTTTTACTCCTCCACCTCTTTTCTTTTCGCATGACTATATGTACTTTTCACTTTTCCATGTGTTAGTTGTGTCTTCTGAGCAGTTTGTCAGCTTTTGGACACCTTTGAAGGTGTTTTCTATGTGTTTCTATGTGTTTTTGTTTGCCTGCCATTGGTTTTAACGGTGTTCGAAGGTGTTCGACGAACAGTTCGGCAAACATACGGGTGTTCGACGAACCGAACCGAACTCTAACACTACGGGGGTGGCTCAACACTTGTGGTAAATGAGTTGCTGTCAAGGATAGAGGCAACAAACCAGTCTCATTTTGTGCGGTGTTTAAAAGGGAGTTAGGTGCAACTCTGTATTCCTGCCATAGGGTGGGACAAAGCAGGTTTTTTTTACATGTAAACTTTCCATCTATCTCATGTCAAATGCGGGAGACAAATTACAAGATCTTACCCCGATGGTATAGGATTCCTGATCATCTTCACAGTATGTTTCTGAAAGTTTCAGATAGATGCTAGAGATGTGAGAATGCTGAGGACACCATGTTGCACATCTATTAGTCCTGTTCATGCATTAATAAACTGTCATAGGTGATTTTTTTACCTTATTATCTTTCATTTCAAAAATATTAATTTATTTTATCTCCTGATGTTTACAGGTTTTCCATGCTACCAAATTCTACTTCATGTCTTAATTAGGGAGTTTTCCAAAAATCCCTGATAGCAAACAGACAACTCATGCCTAAACATTGAAGGTCCTCTGTGCCACCTTTTAGGCCACAATGGATGGAACCAATTGATTTTCTAATACGTACAAAGCAAATGGTGGTTGTAAATAGCTGTGGCTACACTCAGACCATATGAATATACTAGACAATGGACTTCCTGGCCATCCTTCAATTAAATTCTTGGTTCTTTGGATCAGGCTGAGTGAGGACTTTGAGATCTTCCCCTTAGAGTTTCTCACCTTTTCCTCTTTTTTATTTCTATTTGTGCTTTCGTTTCCTGCTTTTTTTTTTTTTTTTTTTTTTTTTTTTAGCTTGAGACAATAATACTTCCTTCTTATCTCTCCTTGTAGTTTGATCTTTATTGCTTTTCCTCTATTCCCTTACTAAGTCCTTCTTTCAGATTTACCAATTGTGGACTATCCTGTGTGATAACTGGATTTATATTAAATTTTTCATATTTTTATAAAGTATATTTTTGCTTGCGATTTGCATCTGGGATCATTGGTACAATGTTTCTGAAAACACCCTTTACTATGCCTATGCTTGCGCTTCAACTTCTGTAAATGATACGATTGGCACAATGACTACTTGTTATACCTTGTACATTTGGTACTTTTATATTTCCTTTTGTGTTGCACATCTGCTTGGAAGTTGATTCACTATAAAAACTTTTTTAATAAGATTTTTCTAGTCAAATTTAGGACGTGCATGATGCAAGGACCTCATGTTACAGTGCTTTGCCCAAATGTAGAACATTCCACAATGTACAAGGCATTTCTCTTATGCCAAGTTGTAGTTGACAGCGAAATTTCCAGCAAGAGACTTGATGCAATGAAACCACTTAGTCCCTATTTGTTTTTTGTCACCTATGTTCCTAAGCTGTTAGAGATGAGCGGATTGATATGCTGTTAATTGACTGAGTAGACTTTCCTCAAATTTGCAACTCCAGGCAAAATCAAGCAATTTGTGATTCAATTCATGAGGAATGCGAAAGGAAAAAAATTGCATGGCCCCAGTTCACACACTGATGAAGATTGTAGCAGCCAGAGAGAGGGCTCATGAAGTCAGGCGTGGCCGTGCAGATTATGATATCACATGCTCTAATGCAGGACATGTTAAGATGCTGATGTTATGAAGGGAAAATGTGATCACACCAAATATTAATTTGATTTAGATTTCTCTTTTGTTAATTCACTTTGCATTGTGTTTATAGATCAAGTTAAACTATTATTTCTATTTCTGAAAGCATTCTTAATTTTCAGCATTTTTCCACAACTGTTTAAAACCTTTGCCAGTACCAAAATATGCTACATATTTTTATAGTGTATTTTGGTAATATACTGTATATCACACACACACGTCTGTATTGCTGCCACAGCAGACTCCTGGAGATATCACATGTATTCTACAGTGTGCATTAAAAATGTTTTGATTTCTGTAGTATCAGCTGAACTCAATTTATTTATATACCAAAAATTAAAAAAGAAAACATACCATAATCAATTCACGTAAAAATCCAATAATTTATTTAACTGTAGCAATAAATATTGCTGGTCGTTTAACAGCTCGGATAAGAATTGCTGAACCTTCCAATTGTTAGGAGCACAAGGATGATGGTATGCAATTCAAAGCTAATTCTTAGGTCTAAACTAAAAAAAAATCTATTTTTCTTCCCTGCAATTGATTTTAATTATTACTTTGCACCAGATCATATCGGCAGGAGGGTCAGAGATTACAATAAAATCAACCAACAGCCTGGAATCTAATGAGGCACAGCTGCAGGATAAGAAAAGTATCTATAATTAAGTTTTGTAATTTTGCTGTAGAAAGTAGCAAGAACATTAGCTGCAAAGATTATTCTTTTGTAAATCGAAAGATCTGGTAAAGCTTCAGTCAAAAGCAAGAGTAAGAGAAACCTCTAATGTGATAGTAGGTGGTATGAAAAAAATGACATATTATATCATTTAATTTTTTTAAAAAAACAACCATTTAATGGATGATATGTAAAGTCTATATGCTTTTACATATCTCAAATACCTAACTTGTTTTCAACAACATATAGAAGGTTATTTATTACCCAACGGTTTAGGAGCAATGTATCAGAATATGACCTATTTTTCTACCAGATTTTTGAAATTATTGTAGTTTAAAAAAATGGTGAGGTTTTTTTTCCATATCAGAATCTGTATTAAAAATGCAAAATTAGAAATTTTGCAATTTTCACATTGCCACTTGGGCTATTTACGCTCCTATTTCCTGTCCTTTCAGAAAGAGATTTCACCAGGCTCAGTATAACAGGTAGCATTAGATTAACAGGTAACCCATATACACAACTGATAGCACGGGGCCCACATAATAGGCTATGTCATGCTCCCCCTCCCTTCACAATGACCTTTACACACTCTCATTAGTCTTAATACAGACGATGGGGTCTGTACTATGATCGTATTATAGTTTAACATTTTGGGTACTGTAACATGGCTTGGGGGCGATAGCGGTGGGTGAGGTACTCGTGCTTCATGCTCCAGCACGCTACATGAAAATGGGGGTCCTGGCTGGGTGTGTGGACTTTAGCTTTGATGGTGATACACCCTTGCAGACCAAGTGTTGCCATTGCATTCAGCCGGCCAGTACCAGAGGTTACACTTTGTGAAGTGGTTGTATTTCATACCAGTACAACGAGTCCATGCCTCTTAAAACATGAAACTATGTTGCTGGCTTTATAAGTCTCTAAACAACATTGCATCCTTTTATTTAGTCTGTGATCTACAAGTACAACTAGAGCCTTCCCTATAAGTGACTCTCCTAGGGACAAATGGTGCTCCATGCTATTAGTGCCCTAGTTTGTACTTTTGTCAGTATTAGGTATATTTTGATGACCTAAGGTCATATTCCATAAGAAATCTGCTACAGAGAGGAAAGATACCATAGATACTCCACTCAAGTGGAATCAGGTATAATACGCCATGGGTATAAACCACAGGTACATCAAATGACTAATACGTCATGAACTAGAATAATGTCAATTAAACTTGTTGTCCTTATGAATTATGCCACACCATATAGTGTGTTACTACTAGTGATGAGCGAGCACTAAAGTGCTCGGGTACTCGTTGTGCGGGTCGAGTAAATTGGAATGCTCGAGAGCTCGGACAGAGTAATGAGCCCAATGTAAGTTTATGGGAAACTTGAGCATTTTTCCGGCGGCTCCCCCCGGCGGTCTGCAGAGGACTTAAAATTGCTCAAATCGATAGGAACAGTGCTCAAATGACATGGGATCAGCATGGAGAAGACCCCTGCAAGCATTTCTGACTCCCAGGTCACTGCTATCAACAATGTTGTCAGAGGTATTACGCCACTTTTACGAACTCACAATAAAACATGCAAAAACGAAAAAAAAAATGGATTTTCCTTGGCAATATCTTAAGGAATATCCTTTCCAGGGTAATGATAATATATAAGGCAAAATAAATAGCCAAAAACAAAAATGCCCCTCCACTCCTTGGGCTATGTTCACACATAGCGTTTTTGATGCATTTTTTGCACTTTTGCATTGTTTTCAACCAAGACAAATGCATTCACTGGGAAATGTCATTTTAACATTTTGCAACCTTATCTGGCCATGTGGTGTGTGACACATCATCAGACACATACATACAGTGCTCAAAAGACATACGAACAGCATGGGGAGGACCCCTGGAAGCATCTCTGACTCCCAGGTCACTGCCTAAAAGTGTGCCCATCATAAGTGATCCTTGGCGTATGCAAAGATGCCTCTGTTATTGCAGACTTGCAACAATCACTGTCCACGTCCTTGTCCCAGGGCAGCGTTCAGTTGTCTCTACCCTATTCCTTGGAATGCAAGTGCAAGTATGCAGCTAGCCACCCACCCACTCACAGGCTGCAATACTACACTGCCAAATTTTTGACAGCTGCTTGCACTTGAAATGTGACCTTTTAGGCTCGTGGAGGCGGAAGCTGTCCACAACCTCTTGGCGGTAGCGGCCAGGTGTCCATACTCGGTCCCCAGCCGCCACTATTTCTGCCAGTGTCGTCTCCTCCTTCCACATGCAGGGGTCCCACAATGCTACACGTGCACTCCCCAGTGCACTTACTGGGAAGGACCGCGTAACCACAAACACGTGGACAAGTGAATGTGGCCAGGGACGGAACGGAGCCAGTCCACAGATTGTCGGGGAGAGTTGTATTTCACCACAGCCATATTCTTTAGCTCGATGAAAGGACTTTGGAAACCATATCTACTATAGCTGTCATTTCTCCCAGAAAGTCCTCTAACGCAGGTTGTCGCATAAGCAATGGCAGCCCGTCTAACATCAGCTCGCACTTGTCGGCGGTGCTTCGACACACAAACATCTTTCTTTGCCCTTCAATTTCATGACTACAGAGATGTGCAGTGGTCTGATATACAAATGCAGTTTGAGAAATAACATGCAATGAATCACGTCCAATCCACGTTAAAAAAAAGCAGCCATAGAGTGTCCAGGTACCTTCCCACACAGCCAGGGCTGCTTCTCGGCATGGTTGGACAGACCCAACAGAGAACCGGAGACTCCTGCGGTGGGCCGAGACTTCTCCATCGGGAGAGTTCATAGTGCCGAGGTGAGGTCATGATGATGAGAGAGGCCACCATTTGCTTAGTTTTCTGTTACTTAGAGTGCAAGCGCAAGTATGTAGCCAGCCAGCCACCCCACCAACCACAGGCCACAATAGTAAACTGTCAGATTTCTGGGCAGCTGCTTGCACTTAATATGTGGTCTTTTAGGCTCATGGAGGCAGAAGGTTTTCACAACCTCATGGCGGCGGCGACCAGGTGTCCATACTCTGTCCCCAACCGCCACTATTTTTCCCGTTATCGTCTCCACCTTCCACAAGCAAGGGTCCCTGAACATTACTGTTGATACTTTTCTGTGGGAATCTGCTTGTCTCCCACAAGCCTGTAATATTTCCAGTGAACTATGGTATGACACCATGGTATTAGCACTGCTCCCAGTACAAGTAGCGAAGCCTCCCTCAATTTCCTTCTCAGAAATTCTATTTGGTAGACTGAGTGGCTGCCAAAATACATTAGATTCTCACAAAGGAGCTGAAGATAGAGTGGCAGTAGGTGCAAGTCTAAACAGCCTATTTGATATCAGAGAGTGAACGGCAGCACATTGGCTCAGTGATTAGCACTGACGCCTTGCAGAGCTTGGATCCTGGGTTTCCACCTCAGTAAAAAAAGGAGCCATAGAGTGTCCGGGAACCTTCCAACACAATTTTCTTAGACAGGACTGCTTCTCAACAGGGTTGGACGGTCCCAACAGAGAATCCTCGGGTGGGCCCTGGCATCTTCATCAGGAGAGTTCTTGATAGCGCAAACTTTGCAGCAACTATGGGGCTCTTGAGCAAGGGAGAAAGGTGAGCCCTCTGCATCAAATCCTCTGGTGGACCCAATGTTTTTCAGTTTGAAACTGCTTCTCAGTGGGAGTTGTATTTCACCACATCCATATTCTTTAGCTTGGTGAAAGGACTGCAATAGAGGGAAACCGTATATACTCCTGCTGTCATTTCTCCGTCGCCATGTTCTGCCCATTGTCACACACGATCATGCCTGGCTGTATGTTCAGCGGTGAGAGCCACAGATCAGGATGCTGTGTTACAGCTTTCAACAACTCTGCAGCACTGGGCAGTTTGTCCTATCTTCAGCAAAGCCTGTTGCCACTTGGCCAAGGCTGTGCTGCAGTGCTTTCAGCTTGTGACTGATGTGGTCATATCTGAGATGGAGGCCAAACTGGAGGAGGAGGTGCAGGAGATGAACTATGTGAGTACATTTAGGTTACATTGGTGAATCTGGTTTTTATACTAGACAAATATCCTACTGTGCTTTTTTTACGTTATTTTTTTTTTTTTTTTAAGACAAATGCATTCCCTGGGAAATGTCATTTTAACATTTTACAACCTTATCTGGCCATGTGGTGTGTTACATCATCTGACACATCCTGTTTCATTTATGATGGAAGGACTCTGAAGGTCGCAAAGCCTATTTTATAGGGCCATCAGGCGGCCCTTACTATTCTTAAAGGTACAGCAGCCCGCCCTCGCTATTGTTAGAGAGCCATGAGCCGGCTATGCTTTGTTGTTCCCATTATTAACGAGTGGGTCTCCTATACTGTTATTGCGTATGCAGTGGCTGCAAGGCCTGACAAAAATTTTGACGCAACGCAATACCCCTTTGAAGAGACCTAGAAGAGGGTCTCAGTAAAAAAAATGTTCCCATTATAAAGGAGTGGGTCTCCTATAGTGGTAATGTCCATGCTGTGACTGCAGAGGCTGTCAAAATTTGGGAAAAACCCCACTAACAATTTAAAGACACAGAGCTGGGCCACAGTAATGAAATGTTCCCATTAGAAAGGAGAGGTTCTGCTATACAGTTGTAGGGTATGCAGCGAGTCCAAAGACTGACAAAATTTAGGAAAAACCCCACTAACAATTTAAAGATACATAGAGCAGGGCCACAATAATGACTTGTTTCCATTAGAAAGAAGAGGACTGTGACTGCAGTGGCTAAAAGACAGAGGTCGGAGGGCCTCCTGAAAACAATATTCCAATTATTAGGAAGTGTGTCTCCCATACTTCTTGCCTATGCAGTGAAGCAACGGCTGCCAAAAATTTGGAGGAACTAAAATACCCCTTGCAAGAGGCGTAGATATGTTGATATGGTACATATGGTGGTGATATAGTGGTGGAGGATGAGGATGCGGAGAAGGAGGAGGAGGACAAGAGCAAATAGACAAAATCAGTAAGTATAAACCCATGTCTGGATGTGAAGCCAGAGGTGCATGGGAATAGAGTTAGACCTCCCCCAAAAAAGACACTGTATTTGAGTTTATGTTTATATTATGCTGCTATCATTTGGTGGTCTTGAGAAGTCTGGCCCAATCCAGCCCTTGTTAATTTTTATAAGATTCAGCCTGTCAGCATTTTCAGTTGACAAGTGGATACGCCTATCGGTTATAATTCCATCGGCGGCACTAACAACCAGCTCTGACAAAACGCTAGCGGCAAGGCGTAGAAAGCCAGTCCACGCCACTTGTCCAGCTTGAATACCCAATAATTATAAGGCACAGAGGAATAACGGACCATGTTGGTACGATCGGCAAGGTACTCCCTTAGCATCTTCCAAAACTTTGCACTCCTTGTGAGAGTACCCCACGCCTCAAGGCCTCTGCGATGGGAGGGTGTGAGAAAACTGTCTCAGAATTTTGACAGTGTTCCCCTGCCTCTGCTGGATTGCATTTCTGTCTCTCTTGCCTATACTCCTTGGTTGTCCAACAAACTGTGACCTCTGGCGCCAATGTTTTCAGATGAGAATTATTTAAATAATTCCGCAACAACAGACTTCTCTTAATACTCCATTTTATTAGGCCTATCCTGCAAGGGAATAAGAAACAAAGTTCTTTCTGTAGTGTGGGTCTAGGAGCATTACCAACCAGTAATGACTGTCACCCCAAATTTAGACAATGCGAGGGTCAAGGGAGACGCAGTGTAACTTAAACTTAGCCATGTGTGCCAAACTGCAAAGAGGCAAGACTTCCATGTCCTCACCAAAAGGATGACTGATCATCCTCTCCTCCTCATCCTCCTCCTCCCTGTCCTCAGGCCATCCAAGCTGAACAAACAGTATGACTGGTGCAGGTAGAACAGTCTATAGCGCAGGAAACTAGCTCCTTTTCTTCCTCCTCCTCATCTTCCACATTGTCACCCAAATCCACATTGGGATGAGATGAGGCTGGGCTGTATGTAATCTCCCTGTATGGTTCCTTGCTCCATCTCACCGTGCTCTGGGCACACAAGCGGCGTACTTTGACAAGCAGATCCAGGTAGGTTCTGAGAAACCGCTGACCAACGAGGCTAAGCACATGGGCCAGGCATGGTTTGTGCGTGACCTCACCTCGTCATTGCCAGACATGACCATGCCTGGCTGTAGCGTCAGCGGTGTCAGCCACAGATGTGCTTGCTCTTTCAGAGCTGTCCAAAACTCTTCAGCGTTGTGTGGTTTGTCCCCTAAGCATATTAGCTTTAGCACATCATGTTGCCGCTTGGCCGAGGCAGTGCTGCAGTGCTTCCAGCTTGCAACTGACGTGGTCATTTTGGAGTTGGAGGTTGAAGAGGAGGAGGAGGTGCAGGAACTGTAGAATGTGGGGGCAACCCTGATTCACCCAGTCCTCGGCGTCGGAAAGACATGTTATTTTCCAAAGTCCGATTAGGTCCAGGCTACCACTATATTAACCCAGTGTGCCATTAACGAGATGTACCGTCCCTGCCCACAAGCACTTGTCCACGTGTCCATGGTTAGGTGGCCTTTCCCAGTAACTGCTTTGTTGAGGGTACGGCTAATGTTGTGGAACACGTGCTCGTGTAATGTGGGGACGGCACACCAGGAGAAATAGTGACGGCTGGGTACCGAGTACCGAGTGACAGCCACCGCCATTAGGTTGCTGAAAGCTTCCATCTCCACGAGCCTAAAAGGCAACATTTCGAGCTCAAGCATTCGCGAAACGTGAGTATTTATTAGTGTGTCCTGTGGGGCTTTAGCTGCATATTTGCGCTTGCATTCCAAGGACTGGGGTAGGGACAACTGAACGTTGTGCTGGGAAAAGGACGTGGATGTGCTTGCTGATGGTGCTACTTGAGAGTGTGGAACGACACGTGCAGAGCGGGAGGCATCTTGGCATGCTCCATAGACAGGAGATTGGCATGCACACACAACAGCGGAACAAGCAGTGGTGTCACCCGCAGACACTGTTGCTGGACCCTGGGGTTCAGCCCATTTAGTCGGGTGCTTTTCCACCATGTGCCTGATCATGCTGGTGGTGGTCAGGCTGGTAGTTTTTCTACCCCTGCTGATGCTGGCCTGCAAGGTGGTGCAAACGGCCTTTTTGGGGTTATCTGCAGAGTCTTTAAAAAATAACTCGGGAAGACCTAACAGTTGTACTGGCAACTTCCGTCGTGTTGGCGTTACGAGGAGTACTTTCCCGCCTTATGTCTGCGGCCACCAGAATGCTTTTTCCTGCCTGTTGTGGTGCTTTGCCTCCCCCTCTGTGTGCTGCTGTCCTTGTTCTGTGTGTCCCCCTGCCAGGTTGGATCAGTTACTATATCATCCACCACCTCGTCTTCCACTTTCGCACCCTTGTCCTCCTCCTGACTTTCTTGCAATTGTGTCTCATCATTATCATCCTCCTCTTTCAACAGTAATTGCATTTTACCACCGTTGCCTTCATGTGACCGTGGCTGCTCTAATATTTGGACCTCACTGCACACGTTCTCCTCTTGACTCGCTTGAAGGTGGCTGGACGAGAGGCCCGAGTCTACAAATGGAAAAGTGAACAGCTCTTCTGAGTGTCCAAGTGTGGGATCAGTTGTCTCTGGGCACTCGGTATGGTGGGAGGAAGAAAGATGAGGGTGAGGAATATGCGGTCCAGACTCACAGCTACTGAGACTTGACCTTGTGGAAGACAGGGTGGAGGTGGTGGTGGCCAAGTGACTGGAAGCATTATCTGCTATACAACCAATAACCTTTTCACACTGCCCTGTGTTCAATAGTGGTGCTCTGCGGTCCCCTAGTAATTTGGACAGGAAGGTCGAGAGAGAAGGTGTGGGTGTTGGGTGTGGCACAATTTCAGCTTGCCCACGGCCACGTCCTCGGTGTCTGCATGCACCATCACCATCACATCCACTTTCCCGTCTCTTGCCACACACCTTGCCCATTTTAAATGGAAGACAATATTTTCCACGTTGACGAGAAAAGGCTGATTTTGGAACGCAGTTATAGGTCTGACAAAGAGCCACAATTTTAAATAGCAGACCTGTAATATGCTAATATTATTCTACACGGAGACCTAGTGTGAATAGCTTCACCGACAAACTGCAAAGGAATGAAAATTGAAGAAATGTATGATTTTTGAAGACTTTTCGGTGATATGTCTGACAGAAAACCACGGCTTTAAATTGTAGGCCTGTAATTTACTAATATTATTCTACACGGAGACCTAGTGTGAATAGCGTCACCGACACACTGCAACAGAATGGAAAAGGTGGCCAATTTTTTCCATGTTCAGTTCAAATTTCTGGATTTTTATTGCTGTAATATGGAACAGATCTGGCTTTATTCTGCAGCAGTGAGCAGAAAAATGGTGTACTCTGGATTGCTTTTTAAGTAAATAACCAGGATTAAGATAAAAAAAAAAATTGCCCTGGCCCCTGATATCTGGGGCTGTCTAAAAATATCTGTAATTATTACAGCAGCAGCAGACAGGATATTCAATGGAAACTCTTGTGCTGTATTATACATTGCAGTCTGCCACATACACTGCCTGCCTAAAATTTATTATATGCAGCTGGATTAGTCCTCAGAAGGACTGTTGGTTCAGATGGATATAAATTTATATTGTGGAATGCCTATACTAACTATGAACAAGCAAATCTCTCCCTGACGCAACAGCAGCTCTCCTTACTCTGCCTGATTCCGGGGTACACTGTGACGAGCATGGCGGTTCCCGGTCTTATATAGACCTGATGACGCTGTGCGGCCAGACAATCACGGTAATGCCCTCAACCAACATGGCTACGGTATTACAGTGCATGGTAGACAATCCCTGCATGTTCATTGGCTCTCTAAAGAGCAGCAAACATGCAAGGAGGGGACCAGAGTTCCAGCCCGAGCAACCCGGAAATACTCGCCGAGCACAGTAATGATCGGGCGAGTACCGAGCAGTGGCGAGCGCGTTCGCTCATCACTAGTTACTACAAATCAGTGCTTATTCTTTATTTAATGATCTTCTTACACAATGAGAGATAGAGAGATAGAGAGAAAGAGATACACCCAGAGAGAGATACACAGAGAGAAAGAGAGAGACAGAGAAAGAGAGAGAGAAAGAGCTAGAGACACAGAGAGAGAGAAAGGGACACAGAGAGACAGGAACACAGAGCGAGACAGAGAGAGACAGAGATAGAGAGACAGAGACACGTACAGACAGACAGAGAGAGAGAGCGTGAAAGAGACACACGTTCTAAATGCTAAAATTGGCTGCGTTGTTCAAGTGGAACTATAATGAGCAAAAATGCTATTTATCCGCAGGTGCAGGGTTAAACTTCAGGTCAACACATTAAAATGCTGCCTGGATGCATTATTGAACATCAGGCTACCGGGAGAATATGAACTGACACTTTAACATCAAACTCTGCAGTGTGGATGGGGAATTTGATCTGTCAATCCAAGTGCCAGGGAGTGATTGTAGTCACCATTCAAATTATAGTGAGCAGTGACCAGCTCCACAATGGCTCCGATGACTGAAAGAGAGCTGCTCCAAGTCCATAAATCTAATTTCTCCTGGTAGCTGAACCAGTGCACCAGGCAGCATTTAAACGCAATTTACATGCAGATTAATCATATATCCTGTATCTGCAGGTAAATAGCATTTCTGTCATGGGATTAAAGATTGGTAACCTAACCATGTTGATGTTTTTTTTGCAGAAAGCTGTACATACCCATCGGGTGCTAGTTCTCTGGGGAAGTGATCAGGTACCAGCAAGTGTTAATCAGGCAGCGAACTCCAAGTAGCCAGCAGATCAAGCCTTTATTCGATTGATAACAGCTGTTCAGAGGGTTGAAGACTAATGAATCTTTGGACTTTACTGTAGAATCCCCTCACGGAAAACAACTCCTTGGATAAAATACTGTTTCATTAAAGAAAACTAATAGTAAGATGTATGAACATGCTGATAACATGTTTAGCACTAGAATATAGCCTAGACAGGTTACAAATGTATCCTATTGAGTGCACAAGAAGGTATATATTGGTTTGCTGCCTCTGAGTGTAAACAAATCAGTGTTTTATTTATTGCTTGAAGGTTAACCCCTTAAGGACCTAGCCATTTTGTAGGTTAATGGCCGGGTCTCATTTTTTTAAATCTGAGCAGTGTCACTTTAGGAGGTAATAACTCAGGAATGTTTCATCGGATTCCAGTGATTCTGAGTTTTCTAATGACATTGTACTTCATGATTGTTGTAAAATGTGTTCAATTTGACTTGTGTTTGTGAATACATTGGAAATTTGGCGCAAATTTTGAAAATTTCACAATTTTCAAACTTTTAATTCTTTGACCTTAAACTAGAGAGTTATGTCACACAAAATAGTTAATAAACAACATTTATTAACTATTTTGTTTATATCAACACAATTTTTGAAAAATCCTTTTTTTTTGTTAAGTGGCTAGAAAAGTTAAAAGTTGTCCATATATTCAAGAATATTGGATGAGTGTCCTACACACTATCTCAAAGGTTCTTTAATCCTCACTTCCTGCTGCATCAGAACTATGCTTGCTCCACATTTTCCAGGAGGGACTTACTAAAAATAAGACTTCCCTTCTTAGACATTTTTTGGCATCTGCCAGGATTCTGATTCCTACAATTTTGAAGTCAAAAATTGCCCCTACAGATGTCCAATGGAAACAGCGAGTGGAGCAGGTAAATAGACTGGAAGAGCTATTGAGTTGGGAGCTGATGAAACATTCTCTTTTTGTGACAGTGTGGTCCCCCTGGCGCTCGTTCAGCTCTTTCTAGCTCCTAATGACAGGTTGACCACACATTGAAGTGATCTCTGTTGGTCCTTCCCTTTCACTATATTATATGAACTTATAACATGCTTCTATATAAATCAGAAAATGTGTACTCAAAACGGTTTCTTCTAAATAAGTCGTTAAACTCACATCATTACTCCAACTTACAAAAACTTGCTGTCCATATTAACTTACTAATATGCCCAACACGGTACCTTCCCCCCTTCTTTCTCCCCTCCCCCCACTCCTTACTATACCACTTGTAGACATGTTGTTTTCTGCACGCTATACATATAGCTTTTTCCTTGTCTATCTATTAGTTTTCTCTCTCCTCCTCATGTGTAGAGAGATTGAGAAGAAAACAAATGTGTTGCAGACCTGTTTTATTGACTTTCATGTCTGTAATTAAACATATGTAAATTATCGTTATGACAACTTTGTTTCTTGTTAACCTTTGACTGTTGTTAATCTACATGGTGTGACATACTAGTTTAAGCAAAAAATGTAATAAAAAGATTAAGAAAAGAAGGGTTAAAAGTTGATCAGCAATTTCTCATTTTTCAAACATATTTTTCTCTGAAATGTTGTGCCTTGTATCTTTTGAATTCATTTGTAATATTGCCTGACGAAGTGTTCTCTGAAAGATTGCATATTTTTTTTTTTCTGGTTAGCCAATAAAGGTATTATTCCCAGAATACTATTGAGTATAAAAGTATTTACATCAATTTTTCTGGCTAACACGGTACCACAATATAACTTTGTATTGTACATCATGATAATGGAAGATACCCCAATGTACCGATAACAGATGGATCTGAAAAACCTCCTGAAGAAACTGGCACAAATGAGCAGCAACATTTTCTTTCTATCCAGATGCAAAAAGAAAACTTAATCCCCAAAGGCCTCAGAATAAGGAATCCGACTCAGTGTAAATACAATACACATTTTTCACAGAAACTTTGCTACAGATCATCTGAGAGACTGCAGAATCATCTCATTGGGTTTTTCTACAACAAGAAGAGGACCATCCTTGAGGAGATAACTTCTTTACAGGAATGAATACAAGAACCAGATTCAAGTCTAATCAAGGAGACATTAAAGGATTTTTACAAATAATTGCATCACCACCTTATTATCAATAGGAAAAAGAAACTTGACAGTCTCAGGAAGAAAGCAGGTCTCAATGTACACTATCATTTTAATACATCGTCCTCTGTTGTGAACCTCTCACAGTATGAGCCAAGCACAGGAGAAATTAATGTTTTATCAAATGGACTAACATTCTGTCCTACAAAACAACTTGATACGGATCAGTTTTGTAGTGATATCGAGGAATTCTTCCGCAGATTATGGCTTAAAGAATTCTTTTACAACCATGCAGATATCACATCACAAGATAATCTGAACAACACATCAAAAAAGAAAAAGAGGACAAACTGGACCCCGCAACCGGGGCACAACCAAACTCTGGATCACTACATAGACTGTCTCCACAAAAAAGTTTAATCTGACATTTTGGACAGACACCACAAAGTGTCACACAATATCAGCATGGAGGAAAGGTAAGCCATGCAATCTTTAAAAGCTAACAATGTCATCATCAAACCACTAGACAAAGGAAGGGCTGTAGTCAGTATGAACATGTCAGATTACATCCAGGAAGCACACAGACAACTCTTGGATATAAAATACTACACTCCACTTCAGGAAGATCCCACCAAAAATACACATAGGAACAAACACATATCATCAATGGATTTGATTCTACTTCATCCTCACTACTGGAACAAATACCAGACAATCCCCAAACAGGTACCTTCTACATGTTACCTGAAATACATAAAGAAGGTAATCCTGGGAGGCCAATCATTTCTGGTATTGGGACATTAACGGAAAACATCTCAGGCTGGGTGGAGAACATTCTGAAATCCCTGGTGAGATGCACACCCAGCTATACACGGTGTTCCAAATTATTATGCAAATAATATTTTCTCAGATTTTCCCAAATTACCTATATGAATTGCAGTCATTGTAATTTTCCAGTCAAATAACTATTAGAGTACAATTGAAAGGTTTTTGTACAAACTGCCTATGATAACAGTATATTTTTTAAAAAATAAAAAACTCAAACTGCACTCAGCCCTGGGCCCGCTTCCGGAGGACACAATACTAGCCACCATGGATGTAGAGTCTCTCTACTCCAACATTCCTCATGAGGATGGGATTGCAGCATGCAAACATTTCCTACAAAAAAACAATCTGGCCAAAGAACCAACTCTGCAATTCATCAGGTTTGTGCTCCATCACAATTATTTCTCCTTTGGACATAATTTATACCAACAATGTATGGGCAGCGCCATGGGAAGAAACATGTCCCCACAATATGCTAACCTATTTATGGCTAAACTAGAGGAGGAGTTTTTGTTATCTTGCTCTATGAAACCTCTCGCATACTTCCGCTACATTATCTGCTAATAATCTGGACAGGCTCCAAAGATGATCTGCTGACCTTCCACAATAATGTCAACAGGTTCCACCCAACCATCAAGCTCACCCTCAACTTCTCAAAATCCCAAATACATTTTCTGGACATGACCATATATATCAAAGACAACACCATACAAACATCAATTTACCACAAGCCCACAGGACGTCCGGCATATCTTAGATGGAACAGCTGTCATCCAAGACACACAAAAAAATCCATCATCTACAGTCAAGCTCTGAGGTACATTCGAATCTGTTCAGACAGCAAGGACAGAAAACTGCAGCTGCTATTACTGAGGAATGCATTCCTACAACAAGGATACGATCCACTGGTAATAGATGAACAGTTCCACAGAGCTACAAGAATACCAAGAAGCAGCCTCCTGGATTAAAGACAGAGGGAGCACAACAACAGAGTACCTCTTGTGGTCACAAACAACCCCCAAATGAACATCCTAAGGAAAATCGGTGCTAATTAGTGTTGAGTGAGCATGCTCGACACTGCTCGTTACTCGCCCGAGCATCACGCTACTCGGGATGCTTAGCGAGCACCAAGCATTTCCGGGTTACTTGGGAGGGAGCTCGGGTCTCCGCCCTGCACGTTTGGCGCTCTTTACAGAGCCAATGAACATACAGGGATTGCAGGCGTCACCTCGAGTATTTAAAACCGGGCGCCGCCATCTTGGACAAAGTAGCTCCGGATCAGCCAGTGTAGGGTCAGTGCTGCTGAGTTAGGGAGAGATATATAGTGCAAAATAGGTAGTGTAGGGTCTCAAAAGCCTGCCAAATCAAACAAACAGTCCTTCTCAGGACTAATATCAATCCCAGATATCAGGCAGGCAGGCAGGCTGTTTAGGAGATGCAGTGGTTATACCAGCAAACGCTGCATTACAGTCCTGTGTAGTGTTGAGCGATACCTTCCAATATCGGGAAATATCAGATCGGATTGGATCGGATCGTTACCCAAAAAGTATCGGATATCGCCGATTCCGATACCGGAAACCAATGCAAGTCAATGGGACACAAATATCGGAATAAAAATAAACCCTTTCTTTCCTTGTAGGTTAATTCGACATGAAGGAAAACAGCTAAGAATAATGTAGAAGGTATTTCATGAAAAGCCGGGAATTCAGCAGCGGCATACACCGGTACCCGACAATTTAGAACAGAAAGAATAGAACATCACACATAGATTAGATAGATAGAAAAATGTCAGTCACATATATATGAACTACAGTGACAGTGTTGCTTACTGTACTTGTCATTTAGTGTAAAGGATTTATTAAAAAAAATAACAGTGTTTTCATGCACCGTCTCTTTAAAAAAGCCGGCCTGCAATTCAGCAGCGGTACCCGACAATTTAGAATAGAAAGAATAGAGAATCACAAATAGATAGAAACATGTCAGTCACATATATAAAAAGTACAGTAATAGTGTTAATTACTGTACTTGACATTTAGTGTTTAAATTAGTGTTGAGCCACCCCCGTAGTGTTCGAGTTCGGTTTGGTTAGTCGAACACCCGTATGTTCGCCGAACTGTTCGTCGAACACCGTTAAAACCAATTGCAGGCAAACAAAAACACATAGAAACACATAGAAAACACCTTCAAAGGTGTCCAAAAGCTGACAAACTGCTCAGAAGACACAACTAACACATGGAAAAGAGACAAGTACATATAGTCGTGCGAAAAGAAAAGAGGTGGAGGAGTAAAAGGAGGGGGAGACACAGATATAGGCATGTCATGCCCTTCTAAAACCAAAAAAGTGCAAAGCCGACACCGCCAGTCCGTTCCTGCCCGTGCGACCTCCATGTCGCCGGGTTTGTGCCAGAGCTGCGGTTGACTCTGACGGCCAGCCCCCCTCTCCCAATACTGGTGCTTGTCCGCTGGTGGGTCGAGCGAGCCCCCCTGCGGTGGAGGCAGGTCTAAGCTTTTTAATTTAAATTGTCTCTCTAATTTGAATGAATACACTTTAAATCCTTTTACATTCATCTATTGGAGGGCAAGTCTCATGCCAGCAGCCGCGTAATTCCAGCTCCAGTAGCATCCGCTAAAGCTGCTGCAGTTAAAAAGCTTTTATAAGGATCGAGCTTGGCGGTCCACCGCAAGTCGTCCTACCGCCAGTCCCAGCCCCTATGCCTTGGGGTGCCTCCCCAATGCTCTTCACTGAGTGTCCTTTGGGCCCGAACCATTTCCTTTGAAAAAATTAAGTGTCCAAACTACAGGTGGTGTAGCTTGCTTAACAGCTGGGATAATCCGCTGACTAGCAGACACTGCTACTAGGCACAAAGTATTTCCTGGGCTATATGCAGTTAAAAATTTGTAATTAAATACTCTCGTTGGATGCTGAGAAAGCACTCCATAGAGTCTCCTGGCACGCCATATAGTATTCCCTTAAAAAGTAGTCTAGGGGACCCTTTATAGGCAAAATCACGGCCCTGTATCGCAATACGTCACCTAGGCTGAAGATAAATGGAACATTTTCATCACCTTTCATAATCACCAATGGGACAAGGCAGGGATGTCCTCTGTCCCCTCTCTTATACATCCTAGTGACGGAGCACCTGCTCTCATCAATTCGCCATAACCCCAATATTAGGTGGATTGAGGTGGGAGGCACCGAGTACAAGTGCTCTGCATTTGCTGATGATGTCCTAGTATATATCACTCAATCACATATATCCATCCATGCTGTTATGGCTGAAATAGATCACTTTGTTACATGGTCAAATTTTAAAATCAATGCAGCGAAGTCTGAGGCCCTCGATGTCTCCCTCCCCAAATCCATATAGGATTCCATCCAGTCCAACTTTCCCTTTGCCTGGCCCTCACAGGGTATCAAATACTTAGGAATTCCTATTCATAAAGACCTCTCCCCTCTATGTTATATTAATTTTGGGCCCTTTATTGAACAACTCCATACAGACCACGGTTGGCAAGTTAGAACTGTAAGATTCACTACGTGAACCACTGGTGTTTTGAGGAAAAGCACATGTACACTGTGTTCCAAATTATTATGCCAAAAGTGTTTAGGTGTGATAAGGGAACAATTTGTTTGTTTGTCAGTTAAACTCATTGATGGTGATGTGTGTCAGGGCTCTTTATATCACTGTAAGCAATTGCAGACTCCTGTGCTAATTAGTTTGGCAGGTGAGTCCAATGAAAGGCAAGACTACTTAAGAAGGCTGTCCCACATTATTAATCAGCCTACATTTTCTGCCAAAATGGGAAAGAAAAAGGATGTGTCGGCTGCTGAGAAGCAACAAATTGTGGAGTGTTTAGGTCAAGGCATGACTACAATCAACATTGCCAAGACACTTCATCCTGATCATCGCACAATCAAGAAATATGTAGCTGATTCACAGTACCCACGTGTGCGTGCTGATAAGGGAAAATTGAGGACTCTTTCCTACAGGCAATTACGTCAGGTTAAAAGAGCAGCGGCAAAAAAGCCTTGTCATAGCAGCAGACAAGTTTTTGAAGCTGCTGGTGCCTCCAACGTCCCCCGAACAACAAGATGCAGAGTCCTTCAGAGGTTTGCAGCTGTGCGTAAGCCATCCTGTCGACCTCCTCTATCCACTGCACACAAGTAGAAACAGCTCCAGTGGGCCAAACAATACATGAAGACTGACTTCAAAACTGTTTTGTTCACCGATGAGTGCCGTGCAACGCTCAATGGTCCAGATGGATGGAGTGGAGGATGGCTGGTTGATGGACGCCCCACGCAAACACGGCTACGGCGCCACCAAGGAGGAGGTGGAGTAATGTTTTGGGCTGTAATCATGGGGAGAGAGATTGTCAGCCCCTTTAGGATCCCTGAAGGGGTAAAGATGAACTCCATAATGTATGTGGAGTTTCTCAAACAGCACTTCCTGCCATGGTTCAAGAAGAAGAACCATGTATTCCTCAGCAAGATCATTTTCATGCATGATAATGCACCGTCTCATGTTGCACATAACACATCTGCATCTCTGGCTGATATGGGCATAAAAGGGGACAAACTTATGGTGTGACCCCCATGCTCCCCTGACCTCAACCCCATTGAGAACCTCTGGAGCATCATCAAAAGGAGTCTCTATGATGTCGGGAGGCAGTTCACATCTAAGCAACAGCTCTGGGAGGGTATTATGTCCTCATGTAAAACAATTGAAGCAGAAACCATCCAAAACCTGACAAATTCAATGGACGAGAGAGTTGAGAAGCTCCTTTCGAACAAGGGGTCCTACGTGCAAATGTAACATCACCTAGAATAAAGTTTTGAGTTGAAAACTGTTTGATTTCAGTTTCTAATAACCTGCTAATGCTTATAATTTCAAAAATGAACATTTTTTTGTTCTTTATTAAAATGAAAAGGTTGATCGAAGAGTGTGGGGGATCTAAGAGTGTGGCAACCCAGTAGTCAGGATTACTTTGAATTCTGACAATCTGAGGGTCATGTTGCAGGTAGTGCAGCAAGAAGGCACTCATGTGTCTTGCGCATCTAGGAGCCCCAAAATTATTTTCCGGGCTAGATACAGCTAAAAATTATTATTAATTTGAAAGCTGGTGGTGCTTAATACAGATGGCCTAATAGAATCAGTACTGCACACTGCTACAAGGCCCAAATTATTTTCCAGCCAAGATACAGATAAACATGATTACTCATTTTAAAGCTTGAAACGGTTGGTAAGGAGATTTTAACAAATCATCAAGCTTTTACTCTCCCCAAGATGACACAGGGGTAGAAAAGTCATTTCGGATCCATGATTTGTTCATCTTTATGAACGCGAGTCTGTCTACATTATCAGAGGAGATCTTCGTGCACTTATCTGTCAGCACACCACCAGTAGTGCTGAACACACATTCAGACAGAACGCTGGCTGCGGGACATGACAAGATCTCCAAGGCGCAAGTGGTGAGCTCCGGGGATTTATCCAGATTGGAAGCCCAAAAAGAGCAAGGGTCCAGTGACACAGTCATGGCTTCAATGGTTACTTGGAGATACTCCTGTACCATCGTCTCTAGGCGTTGACTATGTGTCAGACTTCTTGTCTCCTGTGGCCTTGCAAAGGATGGGCTAAAAAAAGTGGTGAAATGATTCCGCAAAATTGATGTTACCAGCAGATACTGTGTTTCTGTTACGTTTTCAGAGCTGAACACTCGACGGTCCCACGTTTGGCAAGTTGCAACTGTGAGTGTTAGAACCTTGCTCTTAGGTTTTTTCCTCTGCTGGTCACATGACCTCGTTGGCCTATTTAATCCTGCTCCACCCTTCTGGCTTTGCTGGACTTCATTGTATATCTACTTTCTAGCTAGCCTGTGCTCTGTATCTAACTCTGTTAGTTTGCTTGGTCTACGGACCTCTATGTTCTATATATTTTGTTTGTTTGTCTGTCTGCTACTATTTCTGTTAGGAGGTGTCCCATTTTCCTCCCAGTCCTTAGTACTTGTAGGGATTCCTTCCCCACATCTATAGGTCTCCGTACAGACTAGCTTAGGACTTTAGCAGGTCTGATCGCAGGATCAGGTTCCCTGTTACATCGTAGGGATTCAGCTGAGTTCTATCGTAGGGACAGATTTCCTCTCTTTCCTTAGCTCTGGTAGCAGAACATAACAGTAAGTCCAGCCTGCAAATTCTCTAAGGAAAGATTTTTCTGTTCCATCATGGTGTCGGTTCAGGATTTGGCTCATCGCCTGCAGGGACTCTCTCTGGAGGTGGTCGAGCTCCGTCAGCACGTGAGTAACTGTCCTGGAGCACATTTCTTGGAGCCTAAGGTATGTTTGCCGGATTTATTTTTTGGTGAACACCGAGAATTTTTTTCATTTAAAAATGCTTGCTTATTGTATTTTAGTTTGAGACCCAAGTCCTCTGGGGATGAATCCCAGCGCATAGGGTTCATAATGTCACTTTTGCGCAAAGAGCCTCAGGAGTGGGCCTTTTCTTTGCAACCTAGTGATACATGCTTCAGATCAGTGGATAGTTTTTTTTCTGCTTTGGGACTATTATATGATGATCCTGACCGTGTCGCATCAGCTGAGACTGAGTTAAGACGTTTGAGACAGGGATCAGGTAATGTGGAAAAATATTGTACTCATTTCCGTCGTTGGTCTACTCAAACAGGGTGGAACGATTCTGCTCTGAAAAGTCTATTTCTTGCTGGGCTCAATGAAAGGGTTAAAGACCTGCTAATTGCTTATCCTACACCTGAAGATTTGCAACAGGCTATGCAATTAGCTATACGGGTGGATAGGAGACTGCGTGCAAGGGTTAATGAGAGCAAATCCTCTGCTATGTCAGTTTCTGGTTATGAAAATGTGTGTACTAACAGTGGTGAATCGATGGAGATTGGATCGGTGGCACCTTGCTCTCAAGAAAAAGACCGTCGATTTTCTGAAGGCTTGTGTTTCTATTGCGGAAAATCTGGTCATTTGATTAAAGGCTGTGAGCTTCGTATGAAGAAAGAAAAAAAAATGGTCAGTCATGCCCGTATTGCCTGTTTAAATTCCAAGGGTGTATTTTTAGCTGCTTCCACGATTGCTCAGGAAAAATTAATGGAATTTCGGGTGTTTGTTGATTGTGGGTCTACTCTGAATGTAATTGATGGGGGATTCTTGGAAAGACTCAATTTAAAACCCGAACCTTTATCATCCCCCATTGCTGTGGTTTCTGTGGATGGTTCCCCTTTGAAGAATATTACTCTCAAGGTCTGTGAATTTCCTCTCACTATTAATGGTGTTCACCATGAGAAATTGGATTTGGTCGTTTTGAATAACTTGCCTTCTCCAGTAATATTGGGATTGCCCTGGTTAAAATTTCACAATCCTGTACTGGATTGGTCTACCAATGAAATTAAATCCTGGAGCCATAAATGTTATGACAAGTGTTGTAACGGGCGTATTGCAGCTTTGGATAGGGGAGAATTGCCTGTTCCTATTCAGGATTTTTGGAGAGTTTTTTCTGAGAAGGAATCGCAGGTTTTGCCTCCCCATAGAGACTATGATTGTTCTATTGAATTCGTCCCTGGAGCGACTCTTCCTAAAAGTCGTTTATTTAACCTTACTATTCCTGAGAGGAAGGCTTTGGATGAATACATACAGACAAGTTTGGCCGCCGGTCACATTAGGCCCTCTAAGTTGTAGCGCCGGCGTCCCTGCCCTCTGCTAGGCAGGGACGCTGTTCCCCTCACCTCCCTGCTCCGTGCCCGGCGTCCTCCTCCCGCTCTGCTGGCAGCACGCGCTCCTTCCCGGCCACTGTGCTTAGGGCGCGCGTGCGCGCTCTCCCTCCCTCTTAAAGGGGCCGCGCGCGCCGTCCTAAGGAGTCCCCGGCCAATGGCCGGAGGACTTCACCATATATAAGGCACCTCCTCCAAAATGGAGGTGCCCGAGCAATGTTGTTGCACTGTTCTACTCTGCTTCAGCCCTCAGGTCCCGTTGCCAGTTACCTGCCTGATTCCTGCCAGAGTCCTGCCAGTTTGCTGTCTGTTTCCTGCCAGTTATTCCTGCTACCTGCTTGCTAGCCTGAGGTCCGACGGTCTGCCTTACAACTCCTGTCAGTCTGTCTAAGGACCAGCTTGCCCGCTCACCTGGGAGCGCACATCAGCTACCTGCCTGCTTGCTAGCCTGAGGTCCGACAGTCTGCCTTTCTACTCCTGTCAGTCTGTCTATGGACCAGCTTGCCCGCTCACCTGGGAGCGCTCCTCCGCTACCTGCCTGCTTGCCTGCCCGGAGGCTCCGCCGTCACGTGCTGTGACCACCAGCTATTCCAGAGACTCTTGCCCGCTCACCTGGGAGCGCTTCTCCGTTACCTGCCTGCTTGCCTGCCCGGAGGCTCCGCCGTCACATGCTGTGACCACCAGCTATTCCAGAGACTCTTGCCCACTCACCTGGGAGTGCTTCTCCGCTACCTGCCTGTTTGCCTACCTGGAGGCTTCGCCGTCACGTGCTGTGACCACCTGCTATTCCAGAGACTCTCGCTTGCTCACCTGGGAGCACACATCCTCCATCTGCCTTGCTAGCCTACCTGGAGGTTCAGCCATCACAGGTCGTACCTACCCTTTACCTAGAGACTGCCCCAGTTACTTGCCGTGACCTCCAGCCCGTTCACCCAGAGACTGCCCCGGTCACTTGCCGTGACCTCCAGCCCGTTCACCCAGAGACTGCCCCGTGACCTCCAGACCGTTCTTCCAGAGACTGTCCCGGTCACTTGCCGTGACCTCCTGCCCGTACACCCAGAGACTGTCCCGGTCACCTGCTGTGACTGCCTGCCTGGTCGCCACCCGCTCCCTTACAAGGACAGCCCCCTTGTATAGTAGCTCAGAGGTTCCGCTTCCCAGACCCGTTACATAAGTCTCCTGTGGCGGTTGGATTTTTTTTTGTAAAAAAAAAGGACGGCGGTCTACGTCCTTGTCTGGATTTTCGTGAGATTAACAAAATTACTGTACGCAATCCTTACCCACTGCCATTGATTCCTGATCTGTTTAACCAGTTAATGGGGGCCAAGTGGTTCTCTAAAATTGACCTTAAGGGGGCATACAATCTGTTGCGCATGAAGGAGGGGGACGAATGGAAGACTGCTTTTAACACTCCTGTGGGTCATTTTGAGAATCTGGTTATGCCTTTTGGTCTTACTAATGCTCCTGCATTTTTTCAGAATCTTATTAATGACATCCTTAGACCTTTGATCGGCAAAAATGTGGTTGTGTATTTGGATGACATTTTGATTTATTCGCCGGATCTGGAGTCTCATTGGCGGAGCGTATGTGAGGTATTACAATTGTTAATGGACAATTCGCTTTTTGCTAAGCTGGAGAAATGTGAGTTCGCTGTACAGAGAATTAGTTTTTTGGGTTACATTATCTCCAGCGAAGGTTTTGAGATGGACCCGGTTAAAGTTCAAGCTGTACAGGAATGGCCTAGGCCTATTGGTTTGAAATCGATACAGAGGTTTTTAGGTTTCGCCAATTATTACAGGAAATTCATAAAAAATTTTTCTAGTATTGTCAAACCTCTGACCGATCTCACCAGGAAAGGTGCTGATGCGGTTCAGTGGTCTTCTGAGGCCATTGAAGCTTTTGTGTATCTCAAGGAGAGGTTCACGTCTGCTCCCATCCTTATGCAGCCTGATGTGACTAAGCTGTTTTTGGTTGAGGTTGATGCTTCTTCGGTGGGGGTTGGCGCAGTATTGTCTCAGGATAACGGGGATGGATTACATCCCTGTGCCTTTTTTTCAAAAAAATTTTCGGAGTCTGAACTGAATTACGATATTGGTAATCGGGAATTATTGGCTATTAAACTCGCATTTGAACACTGGCTCCACTTCTTGGAAGGTGCGGAATTTCCCGTTCAGGTTCTTACGGATCATAAAAATCTGATATATCTTGATGCTGCCAAGCGCCTGAATGCCCGTCAGGCTAGGTGGGCACTGTTTTTCTCACGGTTTAATTTCTCCGTTACTTACATCCCTGGTACTAAGAATGTTAAGGCGGATGCCTTGTCTCGCAGTTTCTCTCCCATAGTCGGTGCTGAGAAAGAGGAGAACATTTTACAAGAAGGTGTTGTGATAGCTGCTTTGGACTCCGTTTTGGAAGATGAGATTCTTAAAGCACAGGAGAATGCCCCATCTAACACTCCTCATGGGAGGTTGTTTGTGCCTGGGACCTTTAGGAGAGATTTGTTTGTTGAGTGTCACGAATCTCGGTTGGCAGGTCATCCCGGAATCTCTGAGACCAAGAGACTGGTGGGTCTCAGTTTTTGGTGGCCTGGATGGCAGAAGGAAGTCATTAAGTGGGTGCGTCAATGTACTATATGTGCTAGATCTAAGTCCTCTCATACTCCTGCTGCGGGGTTGCTTTGTCCTTTGGAGGTTCCCAGTGCTCCTTGGACACATTTGGCTATGGACTTTATAACTGACCTTCCCCCCTCTGAGGGTTTTACTGTCATCTGGGTGGTCGTGGACCGTTTTAGCAAGATGTGTCACTTGGTTCCCTTCGTCAAACTGCCCTGCGCTAAAACTCTCGCTAAGGCCTTTGTCAAGGAAATTGTCAGACTTCATGGCGTTCCTACTGACATTGTTTCTGATAGGGGTCCTCAGTTCGTGGCTCGTTTTTGGCGTGCCTTTTGTGACAGGTTGGGAGTTCATTTGTCGTTCTCGTCCGGATATCATCCTGAATCTAATGGCCAGACAGAAAGGAAAAACCAGGATGTTGAGCAGTTCTTGCGTTGTTTTGTGGCAGACAATCAAGAGGGGTGGTCTGAGTTTCTGCCACTTGCTGAATTTGCTCTGAACAATCATACATCTTCTTCTGCTGGTTGTTCGCCTTTTTTTTGTTGTTCTGGGAGACATCCGTCGTTTGGGTCGTTCTCCAAGTTGGGATCTGCCGTGCCTGAAGAGGAGAATTTTTCCGGTGATTTGGAGAGAGTTTGGACGGATGTGCATGGTAATCTTCAGGAGGCCAACAGAAAATCTAAAGACTACTTTGATAGGAAACGACAGGAGGTTTTGTTCGCTGTTGGTGACATGGTTTGGTTGTCCTCTAGGAATCTGTGGTTGAGGATTCCTTCTAAGAAATTGGGTCCCAAGTTTGTAGGGCCCTTTAAGGTGCTTCAGGTTGTCAACCAATCTGCTGTTAGGTTGGAGGTTCCTACCTTCTGGAGAATTAATCCGGTATTTCATGTCTCTCTGTTAAAAAAAGCTGTTGTGTCGGATGGTGACGCCTCTGCCTCTGTTCCTCCGGTGGTGGAGGACGGGGAATATGAAATTTCTCGCATCCTTAACTCTAGACGGTATAGAGGTAGTTTGCAGTATCTGGTGGCCTGGAAAGGTTTCGGACCCGAGGATAACTCTTGGGTGAGGTCAGATGATGTTTCCGCGTCCAAACTTATCAGAGCGTTTCACAGGAGATTTCCTGATAAGCCTGGTCCTAGGGGATCCGGAGGATCCTCTTAGAAGGGGGGGTACTGTTAGAACCTTGCTCTTAGGTTTTTTCTATTACTGGTCACATGACCTCGTTGGCCTATTTAATCCTGCTCCGCCCTTCTGGCTTTGCTGGACTTCATTGTATAACTACTTTCTAGCTAGCCTGTGCTCTGTATCTAACTCTGTTAGTTTGCTTGGTCTATGGACCTCAGTGTTCTATATATTTTGTTTGTTTGTCTGTCTGCTACTATTTCTGTTAGGAGGTGTCCCATTTTCCTCCCAGTCCTTAGTACTTGTAGGGATTCCTTCCCCACATCTATAGGTCTCGTACAGACTAGCTTAGGACTTTAGCAGGTCTGATCGCAGGATCAGGTTCCCTGTTACATCGTAGGGATTCAGCTGAGTCTTATAGTAGGGACAGATCTCCTCTCTTTCCTTAGCTCTGGTAGCAGAACATAACAGTGAGATTCACTACGTGCACCACTAGTGTTTTGGGGAAAAGCACACGTAAGATTCTGCAACAGTCTCTGCTGATACTCCTGCATGCGTGCATCTCTTTCTATGGCAGGAATAATTTCTACAAATTTACTTTTGTACCGGGGATCTAACAGTGTGGCAACTCAGTAGTCAGGATTATTTCTAATTCTCACAATTTGAGGGTCATGTTGCAGGTAGTGCAGCAAGAAGGCACTTATGTGTATTGCGCAACCAGGAGCAACAAGTCCCTGTTGTGTTGGTGGCGAGGTAACAATCATGCTTCCTTCCTCTGTCCTCTCCCCCCAACCTCGCACAACAGAAATGTGATCAAAGTCTCCCTTATCTGATGAGTCTTCCATCAGTTCATCCTCCACCTCTTCCTGGGCTCCTGCACCTTCCTCACTAGTTTGGCTGCTACCATGTACCCTGGTGAAACCATCTCCCCCAACCTCACATGCCTGCCGCCTTGGTGCTGCCGACCGTCTGGACCTTGCAGATGTTAGCCCTTCCGCATACAACTCCTCCTCCTCTACTTCCTCCACCTCCTCTTGTGCCACCACCTGACTCCGAATTCTGTTTAACATGTGCTCCAGCATGTAAATCACCGGAATAGTCATGCTGATAATGGCATCGTCAGCACTAAACATCTTCGTCGCCATTTCAAAACTGTGCAGAAGGGTGCATAGGTCCCTGATCTGAGACCACTCCTCCAGTGTGATTTGCCCCACCTCTGGATCCCGTTGGCCCAGGCTATACATCACAACGTATTGCACCAGGGCTTGTCGGTGCTGCCACAGTCGCTACAACATGTGCAGTGTTGAATTCCACCGGGTAGGCACATCGCATTTTAGCCGGTGAAGTGTCATGCCCAACGACTTCTGTTGAGATGTAAGTCGCTGAGCTGCGGGATGCGAATGGCGGAAGTGAGCACACATCGACCGTGCCCTCTGCAGAAGGCCATCTAGACCGGGATAGTGGGCTAAAAATTGCTGGACAACCAGGTTCAACACGTGAGCCTTACAAGGCACGTGTGTGACATTTCCCCGGCGAAGGGCCGCACCCAGGTTTGCAGCATTGTCGCACACGGCCTTCCCTGGTTTCAGGTCCAGTGGAGACAACCATTCATGAAACTTGGTCTCCAGAGCTGACCACAACTCCTCAGCTGTGTGACTCACATTTCCCTGACATTTCAAAGTAAAAACCGCCTGATGACGTTGAGCCCTGCTGCCAGCATAGTAAGGAGGTGTGCAGGATCCCTTCTGCGCAGTTAGAAAGCTTGTGGCATGACCAGACAGGCTTTGGGTGTAGGTTGAGAACAGAGAGGAGGTTGAGGAGGCAGAAGCAGTGGAGGAACTTTGAGATAAAGAGGATTGACGCACAACTCGTGGGGATGGCAAGACTTGGACAGCAGCCCCTTGTCCTGCTGTCACCATAGTTACCCAGTGCCCAGTCAGCGACATGTAACGCCCCTGTCCATGCCTACTCGTCCAAGTGTGTGGTGAAATGCACCCTGTCACACACAGAGTTCCTCAAAGAAGCGGTGATGTTGTGTGCGACTTCCAGGTGGAGCGCAGGCACACCTTTCTTTGAGAAGTAGTGCCGACTGGGCATCTCGTAATGGGGAACTGCGACGGACATAAGGTCTCGAAAATCCTCTGTGTCCACCAGGCAGAAAGGAAGCATTTCTGTAGCCAAGAACTTGCAGATGGTGAAATTCAACCTCTTAGCTTTCTCATGGCTAGGAGGAAATGGTCTTTTACTTGTCCACATCTGAGGGACCGAGGGCTGGCTGTTGTCCTTAGTCGGGGTTGAGAAGGGTGTCCCCGGCCAACTGCCGGTCTGTGAGGAAGATGCAGGCGGACATGTTAGGTTGCCTTGATCCAAAGGTGGTGCTATCAATGTCGGACAGCGCTCAACCCCAGCTGGTTTTACCACCTCCAAAGAAAATGATGACCTGCCAATCACGCTGGCTGTTGCGGGTAAAGAGGTGGCAGGTCTGCATCCCAAAGCAGGTGTGACTGCTGTCCCCCCAGTCACAGAGGATGAAGAGGCCGCAGATGCACAAGATGTGGCAGACGGTGGTTGGCCCGGCCGGCTAGGCCGCATTGTAGCACAGTGAGCTTCCCACTGCAACTTATGCTTCATATCCATGTGCCGGTTCATGCATGAAGTACTCAAGCTATGTATTTTTTGGCCTCTACTTAGCTTTTGCTGACAAATGTTACAGATAACACGAGTTGGGTCATCTTTATCGATCTGAAAAAATGCCCAGGCTATGCAAGGCTTAGCACCCATGCGACCTGAAGAGCCACCACGACTTGAGGTCAGAGGCAGAGTTGTGTTTGAGGATGCAGTTGTTGACGTGCTTCCAGTACTACGTCTCTGTCCAGGAAGGCGCAACCTGACCTCGTCGTCACTAGCATCCTCCTCCAACTCCTCTGCTGACCTCATCTCTTGGCTGACTGTGGGTTGACAGTAAGTGGGATCTCCAACCTCGTCATCATCACCCTGTGTGTTATCACACCCGTCGTCCTCAGAGCCAACCTCTTCCTGCCCTGACAAAAAACTAAAGCTGTCGCTCCAATCAGGTATTTGAGTCTCATCATAGTCTTCCTCATTGTCTCCACCAACAGGAGTTACAGTTTGGGAGCGAGGGTCTACATTATAGTCAGAACCTTCTGCGTCTGGTCCTGGATCCGACTCAAAGGTTCTGGGCATCAGTGTAGATCATTTCCTCGTCTGGATTCACAGAAGCTCTGGAGCCGACCTCTGATTCCCATGCTATAGTATGAGTACACAGCTCTGCAGACTCAACCATCTGTTCTACTCCATACTCAGATGGGCAGCTGGAGACTTGGGAGCTGTGAGGAAGCAAGTGCGATTGGGGTGACACCTTTGAGGACTGGAGGATTTGTGATGATTAAGTTGAGGTGGAGGAGAGCCCACTTAAAGGAGCACTTGATATCCGTTGAAGCACCTGTTTTTTTTTTTTTTTGCCTCATCTGGAATTTGTAGTGATTGGCGTGGCCGTAAGAAAGGGATCTTATCACATTGTCCGCTAAAAGAAGTAGACATCTTAGTTTGACTGGAAGATGGTCTTTCTTCTGCAGATGTTACTGTTGCTTTAACACCTACCTCACGGACACAACCTTTCTTTCCCTTCTCAACATGCCTATTCCCCTTTCCACCAGCAGCAGGCCTTTTTCCACTCATTTTTGTTGTTAACTAATTCACAACTCTGGAGTTGTTTGCACAAAAAACAATGGATGGGAACCGAGCAGAGCTGAGTGGCCAAACTGTGGTATTAGCCCAAAAGTATTGGTTGGGTTAGATGCAGATAAAAATTATTTTGAATTTGCAACCTCCTGGAGGTTAGTATAGATGGACTAATAGAACAAGTCCCACACACTGCTAGAAGCTGAAATAGTTTTTCAGAGCTAGATGCAGAAAAAAATTATATTGAATTTGCAACCTGATGGAGGTTAGTATAGATGGACTAATAGAATGATGGTATGCCCAAAAGGTTTTACTTCACTAGGTGCAGTAAAAAAAATTGTATTCTATACACAGGTGGTGTAGCTTGCAACACAGATAGGCTTCTCCACTGACTAACACACACTGCAAGAGGACAAAAAGGATTTGCTTTGCTAGATTTAGCCAAATGCTGCGAAAAAAACTTGCACAGCACTGGCACAGACCTGCCTTGCAAAAAGTGATATGAACTGATGTAACCTAGCCCTGAAAAGGACTGCAATCACAACTATTCCCTACTCCCAAGCTATCTGTAGATTTGTGCGAAAATTGGCTTGAAATTAACAAAGTATAGCACACAGCAACAGCGGTGCCGTCTAACACGCAGCTGCAGCACTGAGAAAATTGTGGCAACAGGGAAAATGGCAGGGTCTTATAGGGCAAGGACATGTGATATACACTGCCAATGACACATGCCCTTGCTTGAGTGAAAAAAAGCACTTCGCTCCGTGTGTGCGCTGCTGATAGGCTGACAGATTGCACCTCCCCACTGTAAATGCGGGAAAGAGAAAAAAAAATGGAGATCTTCATTATTTCTGCAGAGATCCATCCCATGCCCCTCCCCCCGCCCCGCTGTACACCCAAACTGCGTATTAACATTAATTTTCAGCATTACTGAGAAAAAATCCAGTTATGATTTTGGTGCACGAACAGTTATCGAACATAACCTCGAACAGCCAAATTTTTTTCAAATCGTTTGTGTTCGCCGACCGGCTCGAACACCGCCCAAAAGGAGCTCGAATTTGAGATTGGCGAACAGTTCGAGTCGAACACCACTCATCTCTAGTTGTAAAATGTTAAAATGACATTTCCCTGTGAATGCATTTGTCTTTGTTGAAAGCAATGCAAAAACACATAAAAAACGCTACGTGTGAACAAAGCTCAAGGTGTGGAGGAATATTTTTAGTTTTGGTTATTTATTTTCCCTTATAAGCACAAGTCATTACCCTGTAAAAGATGTTCCTTAATATATTTCCCAGGAAAATCAATTTTGGTTTTGTTTTTGTATGTTTTATTGTGAGTCCGTAAAAGTGGCTTAATACTCGGACAACGTTGTCGACAGCAGTGACCTGAGATTCAGAAATGCTTCCCGGGGTCTTTCCCATGCTGTTCCCATGTCATTTAAGCACTGTTCCCATCGATTTTGGCAATTTTTAGGCCCTCTGCAGACCGCCAGGGGGAGCCGGCTGAAAAATGCTCGAGTTTCCCATAAACTTACTTTGCGCTCGTTGCTCGGGTCGAGCACCCGAGTATTCCAATTTTCTCGACCCGAGCAACGAATACCCGAGCATTTTAGCGCTTGCTCATCACTACTTCTGTCTCCACGAGCCTATAGGGCCACATTTCGAGTGCAATAATTCACGAAATGTGTGAATGTAGGAGTGTGGCCTGTGGGCAATGGCTGCGTATCTGCGATTGCATTCTAAGAACTGGTGTAAGGACAATTGAATGCTGCACTTGGACAAGAATGTGGACGTGCTTGCTGATGTGGCTATTTGAGAGTGTGCTACGACAGGTGCAGAGCAGTTGGCATCTTCTCATGCGCCATGGACAGGGGATTGTATGCTCAAAAGTTGAACAAGCAGTGGTGTCACCCATAGACAATGTTTCTGGACCCTGGGGTTCGGCCCACTTAGTCGGGTGCTTTGCTGTCTTGTCAGGTTGGGTCAGTTATTACATCATCCACCTCCTCGTCTTCCACTTCTGCACCTTGGTCCTCCTCCTCACTTTCTGGCAATTGGGTCTCATCAAAATCATCCACCTCTTGCAACAGTAATTACACTTTCCCACCGTTGCCTTTTTGTGACCGTGGCTGCTCAAAAATTTGGGGATCACTAAACACGTTCTCCTCTTGATTCACTTGAAGCTGGAAGCGCTAGAGGCCCGAATCTATAAATAGAAAAGTGAACAGCTCTTCCGTGTGTCCAAGTGTGGAATCAGTTGTCTCCGGGCACTCTGCATGGTGGGATGAAGGAGGATCAGTGTGAGGAATATACGGTCCAAACTCACGGCTATTGAGACTTGACCGTGTTGAAGACAGGGTGGTGGTTGCAAAGTGACTGGAAGCATTATCTGCTATCCAACCAACAACCTTTTCACACGGCTCTGTGTTCAGTAGTGGTGTTCTGTGGTCCCCTATTAATTGGGACAGGACAGGAAGGTCATGCGACAATATGTGGGTGTTTGTTGTGGCACAAATTCAGTTTGCCCATGGCCTCAGAATGCATTATCACCATCACCTCTTCTTCCCATCCCTTGCTTTGCCCATTTTAAATGGGAGGACAATATTATCCACGTTCACTACAAATGGCTGGATTTGAACCGCAGTTATATGAGATACTTCTGACGGACAAGCACGGTTTTAAATAGCAGACCTGTAGGTTACTATTCTTCACAGTGACCACGTGTGAATAGCTTCACTGATTCACTGCTTTGCCAACACACTGCAACAAAATGGAAATAGAGGCCAATATTTTCCACTTTCACTATAAATATCTGAATTTTTATCGAGATAATATGAAAAAAATCTGGCTGTATTCTGCAGTGCTAACAAGCAAATGGAGCAGAAAAATGGTGTACTCTGGATTGCTTTTTAAGCAAATAATCAGAATTAAGATAAAAAAAATAGCCCTGGCCCCTGATATCAGGGGCTATGTCTACAAATATCTGTAACAGCAGGATCAGTCAGAATTTGCAAGAGACCCTCTTGTGCTGTACACACTGCAATCTGCCACAAACCCTGCCAGCTTAACTCCTGCTATCATCACTGAATATATGCAGCTGGATTAGTCCTCAGAAGGACTGTTCGTTCAGATGGATATATAGATATGCTGTGGAATACCTATACTAACTATAAACAAGCAAATCTCTCAATGACTCAGCAGCAGCTCTCCCTACTCTGTCTTTTTCTGGGGTAGACTGTGCAGAGCCTAGCGTCACCGGGTCCTAAATAGACTCGTTGAGGGCTTTGCGGCCAGCCAATCACTGTAATGCCCACAGCCAACAAGGCCACAGCATTATAGTGCGTGGCAAGCAATCAGTGCATGTCAATGGCTCTCTAAAGAGTGCGAAAAAATCAGGACGGGGACCCAAGCTCCTGCCCGAGTAACCTGGAAATACTTGCAGAGCTTGTCGAGCACAGTGTTGCTCGGGCGAGTACAGAGTAGTGACGAGCTTGTTCGATCATCACTACTTAAAACCCCTTACTGACTGCCGATATGCATTAAAACGGAGTTCGTTAAGTGGCCTCATTCCCTCATCGCCATTTTAAAATGGTGATCGGGAATAAGAGAATAGCATCGCTCAGCGGCGGCAATTCCCGCAGTTGTCAGCTGCATGTGACTGCTGACACCCTGCAGCATAGGCCTAGGCCGGTTTTGTGACCGATCAGGGCCAATTAAACCCCTTAAATACCAATATTAATCAGGACAGTGGTATTTAAAGTTGATACAAGGGGGTCACAAGACCCCCTCAGTAACCATCGGATCCCCGTGATTAGAATCACGGGTCCCGATGGTTACCATGGTACCATGAGGTCATATGATGTCCCCAGAGTACAATGGGCTGTGAAATCCAGCTTGACTGCACATACCCATCACCGTAAAAAAAATTATATGCAATATCGGGACAGAAAAGTCACCCGAGTGTCGTGCAAGGGTAATTCGATTTTCATGCGAGTACAATGCAATTTTTCTCACCTAGCATCTGAATGATATCTGATTTACATGTGAACATATGGTCAAGAAAAAATTTTGAGCATAGGTAGATTGAATAAAATACCACACATATATAAAACATACAAAGTGTAATAAAAAACAATTGATCAATGACCAGACAGGAAAAAATCCCTATGTACATCACATTTAAATGTCTACTCTGTTGGCAGTCTTATACCCACTTTTAAACAGTGGCACATGGTATAGTCAGTATAGATATAAATCCTCAATGTGTACACCAGCTATTGAGATGGATAATTTGTGTCATGAATTTGCCATGTACTGATATTTAAATAGACACACTATAGCGTAGCCAGGGAATACACAATACAAGGTAAATAATTATAGATGGTGTGGGAATCAAAATAGGCCCACACAATAAATATTCAAATAAAATAAAAAACACATTATACTCACCTTTACGCCTAATCCCCGATGTCCATGTCACCTGTAATAAAGAAAAAAAGATTAAACCACCATATTACTTACTTATCCGACGTAATCCCGGTAATCCAGACTGTCCCACGGTGATCCCTTTTATAGAACAGTCACATCGGGAGACGTGACTGCTCTATCCGGCAGCCGAAAATACACTGGCAGGAGTGTGATCACTCCTGCAGTGTATAGCGCTGAGCTGCCATGAAAGAGGTCACTTAAGTTCATAAGCTGATGATCTCCGGTGATCATACTTCTACACCACTGCTGCGTGAGAAAATTCTCATGCAGCGGTGGTGCCATAAACCTCTCTCACGGCAGCTCAGTGCTATATGCTGACACAAGAGCGATTACAAGCCTGTGCAAGTGTGTAGCCAGCTGTCCTGTGGAGTAGTCACATCTGCTGATGTGATTGTTCTACAAGTGAGATATGTATGGGACATTGTGGATTATTTCAATATGTCAGACAGGTAAGGGATAGTTTTGTTTTTTAGTTTAGATTTTTTTTACAGGAGGAGACCACCGCTTCAATGGAATGGGCATTAGGAGAGTATAACTGTGTTCGTTATTTTTAAATAAAAGTGTGTTGTTTTTTTTTTTAATTCAAACAAAGGATTTTTTCTGACTATTTCACAAATTTTACTATGGGATTACTAATGGGGGTGTCTAATAGACGCCTCTCCATTGCAAACCTGGGCTTCAGGTCAGCTACCAATATAGGGCGAACATGAATTCCAACCCTATTGCCCCACTGCACCAGGGGAAGAGGGAAAAGTGAGTCTAAGCACTAGATTTGGTGCATCTTATGGGTGCGCCATTTCTGGGCGCAACAGAGGACTGATATTTTTAGCCTCGGAGGGGGGCAGCATCCAAGTCCTCTTCCCTATCTATTAATATCCACTCACAGCTGTCTGTTTAGCCTTTGCTGGTTAAAATTTTTAAGGGGACCACATGTCCATTTTTTTCTGGGGCCCCCCTGTAACAGAGAGATGGAGAGTAAGATGCCCCCACTACTAATCCCATGGTAAAATTTGTGAAACAAAGACCCAGCCAGAAAAAAATCCTTTTTTTTTTTAAAAAAAGAAAAATAATATAACAATACAATATAACAAACACAGTTATACTCACCTAACACCTATTCCATTGAAGCCCTGGTATCCTGTAAAAAATCAAAATTAAAAACAACCATATCCCTCACCTGTCCAATGTGTTGGAATAATCCACAGTGTCCCACACAGATCACACTTGTAGAGCAGTCACATCAGCAGATGTGACTGCTCTACAGGACAGCTGGCCACACGCTGACACAGGAGAACAATCACTCCTGTGTCAGTGTGTAGCGCTGAGCTGCAGTGATTGATGTCACTTGAGTTCATCAGCTGATTAGCCCTGGTGACCTCACTTATGGCAGCACTGCTGCGGGAGAATTTTCTCACGCATCAGTGATGCCGTAAGTGAGATCACCAGAGTTCATCAGTTGATGAACTCAAGTGGCCTGTCTCACGGCAGCTCAGCGCTATATAGTACAGGAGTGATCATGCTCCTGTTAGTGTGTCGCCGGATAGAGCAGTCACATCTCCAGATGGGACTGTTCTATAAGTGAGATCGCCGTGGGACATTCTGGATTACGCTAACTAGGTGAGGAATATGGTGGTTTGTTATTTTTTCTCTATTAAAAGTGACATGGACATCGGGGATTAGGCATTAAGGTGAGTATTATGGTATTTTTTTAGTTTTAATTTTTTTTTACAGGGAACAAGGCCATCGGCGATTAGGTGTAGGCGAGTATGTGTTTATTTTTATATTTATTTATTAATTTTAACTTTATTTTTTACTTTGAGCACAGACACTGAATGATGAGATTGAGAAAAAAAAGGAAAGGGAAATAGGGAAAAGGACTAGAAGGTTTACATCTTGAAATGCATATACCTGTCTCCTTTTTAATCTCCCTTCCCCACCCTCCCTCTTTCTCACCGACTTTTGATATTTTTTTTCACATTTTTTAATTTTGAATTAAAAGTTATGTTTTAGCTATACTACTTAAGCGGATGTTAGAACCCCCCTTTTTGCCACCTGATGAGAGACTACTACTCCCATCAGCTGGCGCCTCCTAGCACTGTAAACAGCAAGTGCAGGTGCCGCTGATGGGAGAAGTAGTCTCATCAGCCAACGCCTGTGATCCGCGCTAAGCTTTTAATCGCTGGTCACAGTCACGGCTGTGACATCTGACAGCATGATCCCTCAGCATTCTGACCAGTGACGATCAAAGTCCCTGTTTCCCGCGCTGTCACACTGATGACAGCATGAGAAACCACGGTTGTTCGGGGATATATTTGGGCTCGCATTCTGGTTCGGGTACCCGAACACAAACTTTTTTGATGTTTGAGTAAAGTCGACAAACATCAAAAGGTTTACTCATCTCTAGTCGTGTGCGACAATGGCAGTAACCTAGTGGCAGCTCTAAAGCTTGGCTACCTTGCACATGTAACATGACTGGCCTACATGCTCAACTTAGTGGTTCAGCGGTTTCTCAAAACCTACCCAGATCTGACTGAGCTATTTATGAAAGAACAATGTGCCTGCCCATTTTGGCAAGTCAGCCACAGCTTTCGCCACCCAAGCACTGCTGCAGCAGCGTTTGCAACTTTTATTTCACCAACTGGTGTGCGATGTCACCACAAGTTGGAACTCAACACAACATATGTTGGCAAAGGCTTTGTAAGCAGCAGAGAGCAGTGATTGAATGCCAGCTCCAACATCCCTGTCGGTATTCAGGTCAGCTTCCGAACATAAGAGCTGATCAGTGGGTATCGATGTCTGACATCTGTGCGGTTCTCCAAAACTTTGAGGACTTGACCATGATGGTGAGCAGCGATGATACCACAATTAGCATCGCCATCCCTCTTCTCTGTCTACTGAAATGCTCACTGTTAACAATTAAAAAAGAGTCTTTGCAGGCACAGCAAATTGAGATGGAGCAAGAAACTATACAGGGTGATGCTACACAGCCCACCTTCATCTCATCTCAGCTCAGATTTGGTGATAATGAGTAGGAGCAGGAACAGGAGCTGGAGATGGTAATACCCACACCACCTTCATTCCGTCTTTTCAGCATGGATGGCCTCAAGATGAGGAGGAGGATCAGGAGGAAGATGAGGAGGAGGATGAGGAAAAGAACATGGACAGTTGTGCTCTTGGTGGGGTCAGGGAAGTATTGGCTGTTGGCAGTCTGGCACACATGGCCGAGTTAATGTTCTGCTACCTTTCCCTTACCCTTGCATTGTAGGCATTTTGGCCAACACTAACTACTGGTTGGTCACCCTTCAAGACCAAAGTTATAAAGGAGAACTTTCCATCTCTCCTTTCCGTGGTGAAGATGTCTCCTAAAACGCTGCTGTACCAGAAGGCCCTAGTTGAAGATTTATTTAAAAAATTCTCATCTGACAATGTTGGCAGCAGAGGTCACATTTCCTTGGACAGCCAAGGAATAGAGATGAGGGAGACATACACCAGATACAACAGAGGCAGGAGAGCACTTTCAATGGTCTGTGACAGTTTTCCCACTGCCCAGGCCTTGATGCATGGGGTACTTGATAAGGAGGGAAACATTTTGGAAGATGCTGAAGAAGTATCTTGCCAACCATACCGTACTGTTGGGTATCCAAGCTAGACATGTGGCATGAACTGTCTCTCTACACCTTTGAGGTCCTGGCCTTGCCTGCCGCTAGCGTTTTGTCAGAGCCGGTTTTTAGTGCTGCTGGGGGTATTCTAACTGATAGGCACATCCGTCTATCAACTGAAAATGCTGACAGGCTGACTTTTATAAAAATGAACAAGGACTGGATTAGGCCAGACTTCTCAACACCACCAGATGACAGCAATGGAACAAACTCGAATCCAGAGTTTTTTTTTTTTCTTCTGGTCTATTCCCATGCACCCCTTCCCACCAAAATATGGGTACACGCTTCAGTATTTTATCTTTTTTATGTCATCCTCCTCCTCCTCCACCATCTTATCAACTGGATGATTATCATGCAACCCCCCCATTAATTTTTTAAGGTGGTTTATGATACACGCTTTAATAAGTTTTAATGGCCTACCTCTCACATTATTTGATATATCGACATACCCCTAGGGGTGAATGTTTTTCATCCCTTGCACGTAGAACATAGTAAAATAGTAACATAGTTTTTAAGGTTGAAGGAAGACTAAGTCCATCTAGTTCAACCCATAACCTAACATGTTGATCCAGATGAAGGCAAAAAAAAAAACATTTGGCAAACACTAGGCTCCACGTTGGGGAAAAAAATTCCATCCTGACTCCATACGACAATCAGACAAGTTCCCTGGATCAAAGCCCTATCAAGGAATTTAGCATATATAACCGGTAATATTATACTTTTCATGAAAGGCATCCATGCCCTTCTTAAATTTTAGTAGTGAATCACTCATTACAACATCATGCGGCAGAGAGTTCCATAGTCTCACCGCTCTTACAGTAAAGAATCTGTGATTATGATTAAACCTTCTTTCCTCCAGATGTGGAAGATGCCCCCTTGTCCCCGTCTCAGGCCTCAGAGTAAAAAGATCAGTAGAAAGGTCTTTGTACTGTCCCCTCATATATTTGTACATAGTAATAACATCACCCCTAAGCCTTTGTTTTTCCAAACTAAATAACCCCAAGTGTAATAACCTGTCTTGGTATTGCAGACCCCCCAGTCCTCTAATAACCATGGTCGCTCTTCTCTGCACCCGCTCTAGTTCAGTTATGTCTTTCTTATACACAGGAGACCAAATTTGTACAAAGTATTCTAAGTGTGGTTGCACTTGTGGCTTGTATAGAGGTAAAATTATGTTCTCCTCATGAGCATCTATGCCTCTTTTAATGCATCCCATTATTTTATTTGCCTTTGCAGCAGCTGCCTGACACTGGCCACCAAACGTGAGCTTGTCGTCCACCAATACACCCAGGTCTTTTTCAGTGACAGTTTTGTCCAGTGTTTTACAATTAAGCATAGAATTATACATTTTATTTCCTCTGCCCAAGTGCATTACCTTACATTTATCCCTATTAAAGCTCATTTGCCATTTATTAGCCTAAGATTCTAGTTTACATAGATCCTCCTGTAATATAAAATTGTCCTCCTCTGTATTGATTACCCTGCAGAGTTTAAGGTCATCTGCAAATAATGAACTACTACTCCGTATGCCCCCTACAAAGTCATTAATAAATATTTTAAAAAGAAGCGGGCTCAATACTGACCCCTGTGGTACCCCACTGTTAACTGAGACACAGTCTGAGTGAGTTCCATTAATAACCACCCTTTGTTTCCTATCATTGAGCCAGTTATTAACCCACATACATATATTTTCCCCTATTCCCATTGTTCTCATTTTATGTATGAACCTTTTGTGTGCAACCATATCAAAAGCTTTTGATAAGTCCATATACACAACATCCATTGCATTTCCTTGGTCCAGTCCGGAACTTACCTCCTCATAAAAGCTAATCAGATTAGTTTGACAGGAACGGTCCTTCATAAACCCATGTTGATATTGGGTCATGAGGTTATTCTTCTTCAGATACTCTAGTATACCATCGCTTAGGAAACCCTCCAGGATTTTACCCACAGTGAAGGTTAAGCTTACTGGCCTATAATTTCCAAGTTTGGTTTTTGTCCCCTTTTTGAATGTTGGCACCACATTTGCTATACGCCAGTCCTGTGGTACAGACCCTGTTATTATGGAATCTTTAAAGATTAATAATAATGGTCTATCTATGATATGAGCATTACCAGTCTAGGATATCCATTCCTTAATAATGACAAAAAATGTATTATATTCTCTAATACTACCGCTCTTATCTGCAATTGGTGTATGGGTGAGCTGTCGCAGTAGGGATAGAGAATTGCACGCATCTAGTCAGGAATTATTAAAGCCCTTGTTACTGCAACGAAAGAAAAAAAAAACGTCTATTCTATTCCCTATTGATACTACTGTTGGCTGTGTTTACTATAGGGATAGATGCTAGTTATCATCTGCTGAAAATGTTGGTTCATTCTGGTCACATACATCTCTTCCACTGTCCGTAACTTGATTGCTTTTTTCCACACACATTGACAGATTCAGGTTTTTTACGGTGATATTTATTCAGAAATGTATCAAATTAGGTAAAATTAACTGATTTATTGTGTCTATTCACTGTTTCTCTGTAGCATCTGTATGCAAGAGGTATGGGTAGGAGACTTTTCGCTACTGGAGCAGGAATGACCACTTCAGAACTCTCCATTGTTTAGTTTCCATCCATTTCTGGGTGCTTTTTGAAGTATGTTTGGGGTCATTGCCTTGCTGTAAGACCCATGTCTTAGGATGTAAACCAAACTTTCTTACATTGGGCACTACACTGCGACCCAAAATCCTTTGGGAATCTTCTCATTTCATGATGCCTTGCACACAGTCAAGGTACCCTGTGCCAAAGTCAGCAAAACCATCCCTAAATATCTTTGAACCTCCACCATATTTGCCTGTAAGTACTGTGCTCTTTTATTTATAGGCCTAATTCCATTTACAGTAAACAGTTGAATTATGTGCTTTAACAAAAAGCTCTTTCTTGGTCTCATATGTCAAGAAGATGCCTGCTGGCCCTCTAAAAATATTTGAGGCCGCCTGCTGGCAGGCTATAAATTGTGAGGGTCGCCTACTGGTCCTCCAAGTTTCAAACTTTACAGTATTAATACTAATATTGCAAAAAAGAAAATTTGCCCACATCAGATGGACACATTATATTGCAATATGCAGTATTGCAGTAGCAATATACTGATATGCAAAGCATTCTGGCCATCCAAAAATGCTTAGTGAAGGCTTGCTGCTGGCCCTCTAACAATAGTAAGGGCCGCCTGATGGCCCTTTACAATTATTGAGGGTTGCCTGATCGCCCTGGAAAAAAAAAATGAGACTTTCAGAGTCTCTCCTTCATAAATTAAGCAGGATGTGTCTGATAATATCTCACACACCACAAGGCCAGATGAGGTAGTAAAATGTTAAAATTGCATTTACTTGTTAATGGATTTTTCACTGTTGAAAGCAATGCGAACATGCAAAAACACTACATGTGAATATAGCCCAAAGTATGGATTGGCACTTTTTTTCTTATTTATTTTGCCTTATATACAAGCCATTATCTTAGAAAGAATGTTTCTGAACATTTTTTTCCAGGAACATCCATTTTATCTTCATTTGTGTATGTTTTGTCAGTTCGTAAAAGTAGCGTCATACTCTGACAACATTATTCACAGCAGCGATCTGAGATTCAGAGATGCTCTGAGGGGTCTACCCCATGCTGTTCCCATGCCATTTCAGTGCTGTTTCCATCGATTTGGCCAATTTTTAGATCCTTCCAGACCTCTGGGGGGGATGGGGATCGCTGGAAAAATGTTTGAATTTCCCATTGACTTCCACTATACTCGTTACTCGGGTCCAGCACCCAAGCATTACATTTTGCTCGTGTAATGAGTAGTGTTGAGCGAATTTGTTCAGCATATCAAATTCGTGTTTGTGTTGGTGGTTCTGGCTTGTTCGCGCCAAAAAATCGTCTCTTCACACGAACATCCCTGATTTGCTATGCTGTCACACAGATAACATCTGCATGACAGCGTGTCAAATCAGGGATGTTCGTTGGCTGAACGGATCTTTTGGCGCGAACAAGCGGGAACCCCGAACACGAATTTGAAATGCTTAACAAATTCACTCAACACTAGTAACGAGTACCCGAGCATTTTAATGCTCACCCATCACCTGGAGAGGTTCAACTGCTCTGGCACCTCAGGGGCTCAGCTAATGGAGCCCACAATCTATTCAAGTGGAATCTGCATTCTAAAGGCCAAGCAATGCTTCTTCCCATCCGATCCTCGCCATGTGCTCAAACAGTAGTGTACAACCACATATGGGGTACTGCCACATTCTGGAGAAATTGCATAACAAATTTTGGTACCAATTCCTCTTATTATGCCTCATTTAAAATTATACATTTGGTGCTAAAACAGTATTTTCGTGGAAAAAAAATATTTTTTGTTCTCACATCTAACTGTCAAAGTTTTGTGAATCACCTGTAGGTTAACAATGATCAGTACACCCCTTGATGAATTCCTTGATGGGTCTAGTTTACAAAATATGGTCACTTGTGGGAGGTTTCCAGTGTTTAGACACATCAGGGGCTCTCCAAGCGAAAGATTGTGTCCGCTCCCTATTCTAGCCATTTCTGTCTTCAAATAGTCAAACGGTGCTCCTTCTCTGCCGTGCACCCATACACTAGTTTTACCCCACACATGGGGTATCTGTGTACTCAGAAGAAACTGCACATAAATTTTGGGGTTTATTTTCTCCTGTTACCCTTGTGAAAATAAAACAATTGGGGCCAAAATAAAAATTGTGAAAAAAAGTAAAATGTTAAATTTTTCCTTCTACATGGTTTGAGTCCTTATGAAGCATCTGAAGGGTTAATACACTTCTTGAATGTGATTTTAAGGATTTTGAGGGGTGCAGTTTTTATAATGGTGTCACTTTTGAATATTTTTTATCATATAGGCCCCCCAAAGTCACTTCAAATTTGATATGGTCCCTAAAAGAATGGTTTTGTAAATTTTGTTGAAAAAATGAGATATTGCTGGTCGACTTTTAACCCTTTTAACTTCCTAACAAAAAAAAGTTGTTTCAAAAATGATGCAGATGTAAAGTAAGGTAGACATGTTAGAAATGTTGTTTATTATCCATTTTGTGTGACATAACTCTCGGGTTTCAGGAAAAAAAAATAAAAATGTGAAAATTGAAAAATTTTCAAATTTTTCACCAAATTTCCGATATTTTCACAAATAAATGCAAGTCATATTGAAAACATTGTACCACTATTATGAAGTACAATGTGTCATGAAGAAATACTTTCAGTATCACTGGGATCCGTTGAAGAATTTCAGAGTTATTACCACATAAAGTGACATTGGTTAAATTTAAAAAAAATGGCCTGGTCACTAAGTTCAAAATTGGTTTGATCATTAAGGGGTTTAATATGTTATCTAAATGTGTATAATAGCAAACTCCTACTGCATGGCACAACTTTTGTGTCGGTGTCATCCATGAGACAATGCTGTATGCCCGACTGCAGGAAATCCATGAAAATATTACACTTACCGTTTTTCTAAATCACCAGTGCTTTTGAAGTTGGAAAACATTTTCTGAAATTTGAAGCTCTTGATTTTTGTTAAACAAGACATCCTTGACTGGACAAATCCTAGATACAAGTGAAAGTAAATTTGTTAAGTTGTTTACAATATTCTTCTTTAGCAGTTGTCTAAAGCAATACACTTTCAATTGAGAAAACTGATTTGAAGTTCAACGCCAAAAATGAATTACAATAAGCAAATAAAGTGGTCTGACCTAATAGGCAAGCACAGCGGTAATAATAAAAAGTTGTTCAAGTATACAATACATTAGGAAAATAAAGTATGCATGTCTTTCTGAAAATGATATGCTTTTGTTACTGTTTTAACAGAGGAACTGCTAATAAGCAGCTGACCTTTGCAAAAAGTGGAAGTTAGATGCATTTTACATTGCACTTGTGAGATGTATGTAGGATTCCATTGGCATATTGATTCCAACTCTCACATCTTGTTACATTTAGAAGTCATGGTGCTTTTCATTCTTTATTCTATCGTACAGGCATAGAAGTAATTCAATGTGATAATTAAATTTACTAAATGTGAAGACACAACAGCGACTATTAACATCATAACATGCTGACTTCCTGTATATGATTTCCTTTCCAGAATATGATTGTATTTTTAATTTTTAAGAGAATTTCATTGCAGTCTTCAATTTTTTGAACTTTGCCATGGCTGTTATGCATTAACCAAAGATTTTTGATTTGTTGTATTAAACTATTTTAATCAAAATTCAAAAAAGGAGTTCTCTATCGAATTGAAATCTATATCGAATCATATGGGGTCAAGTTTGAGTCAAATTTCATGAAATACATGGTATCATGCGAATTCAGATAATCAGTGAGAAGTTTTGCTATTCGCAATTAAAAAATAATAATAAAAAAAATTCCCATAACCATTTCACACACGCTTAACACTTGGTTAATGGTGTCTGTCATGATAGAGTGGGCTTACCCTATAGTGCCCTAAAGAAATGCAATCACATGATATAGAACAGTCAACAAGTGGGGCTATCACAGGCAGTATAAAACAGAGGGACCGGCCAAGAAACGCCATTTTATGCCTGTAATATGTAGGGATAGGGACACTCAAAGCACATAGGAAAGGGAAATATAAAGGCCTAATTTGATTCTAGTGTACTACTTTAGTGCTGATCTACCATACTGAAAATGGGAGTGATAGTCTCATTCTGTGATAAGAAATCCAAGATTCAAGTGATACACAGTGAACTATTTTAGCTGTCTCATCATCAGCACTCATTGAGTTAATGTGAATTAATACATGTGATATATATTTAAGAGAGTGTACAATGAAAAATGAAATTCTCCATACAGTGTGCACCATTTGTCATTTGAGACTAACATCTACTGCTCAGACAGCACCCTGGAGAACGAGAGGAAAGAGAAAGTGTTTTAGGGAGGGTCGGTCCAAAGAGAGCAATGGATCAGGTAACTTCTGTGATGCAGCTCTCCAATATAAAAGATCGGAGTGACAAGGTGAGTAAGAGGTTGGCGTCAATGAGTGAGACCAGCAGGATGTGCACTGAGACGGATGCTGTGGTAGAGACACTAGTACGGGCCCGGGGCGTCATGCGCCAGTGGACAGGACCCTGATCAGTGAGCCAGACTTCACCTGTCAAGACCTGAGGCCTAGCACTGTGCCAGTCAAGATCCATGATCCAGAGTATGTCTGTCAAGACCTAAAGCCCAGCCCTCATCTGTCCTGGCCCACTAGAAGACCGTCCCAGGTGAAGCATCGAAGACCGAGTGCGGATTTCAATCCGGAAGTGCACATCCACTGCAGTGATCGAGAGACACAGTTGAGCCAGGCTGTTACTTCCAACACTGATATATAGTACAAGGGTCAGTCAGGGGTGGTGCAACAGACTGGGTGGGGACCGTCCAGATTGAGAGAGGTACGGAGAGCATTGATGGACTTTGTCAAAGGGACTTGCGGCCTTGTGAAAAGAATCAGAGACCTCCGCTATGGCCTACTATATAAAGGGAATTGTTATAGTGGTACCCTTAGGACTGTGGACATTGCTCTCATAAGAAACAGGATACATGCAATGTAGTAAAATCTCTCTGCAAGAGATATAGTGCGTTGATAACAATTGTGATATTATTCTATATTGAAAATTGTACTCTGTAATTACCCTGTTATCCTTGAACTACTTTTTGTTCAAATCACCCCTTTCCTATATTCACACCCAGAGAATAAATAGTTAAGCTGATTACTTCCACGTTTTCCTTGTCTACATGTTGCATTCCAGTGACCTGCTTACATATACTTACCTACCAATATTTACAGAGCATAAAGAGGGACAAATAATGTAGTGTGCTGTATGTCCCTTGGCAAATTTGTAACACACACCTAGTCAAACCACCAAGCCACACCCATTTACCATTTTTCTATCCTGGCAGGAGGAGAGGTTAGAGGAGGCGGCGGCAGTGAGGGACATTTAGCGGATGCAGAGATTGCAGGGCATAGACCCAAATCTGGGACTGTCCGCTGTATCCAGGACGAGAGGTACAACAGATTAGCTTATCACTTTGTGGGACTCCAGTCCATCATCCAGATCAGTAGTACCTGATGACTGGATGGGAAGCCAGCGAATAACTTGCCATCCCCAGCACACTTTGCATTAGCAAGGGCTGATTGTGCATCATGTCATACAGATGATGCCGCACCAAACAGTTTTGATGCATTTTTTCTCTATAACCTATGTGGAGCCTGAAAAAAAATGCATGTAAAAAAAAAAAAGTGTCATTGCATTTTTTAACGGCAGAATCAAAAATCTATCTGTACTATTAAAAAACATAAAAACAGTGTGCAAACCATTTAAAAAAATTTGCAGAAAAAAAAGTAGAAAACTCAGCAATTACGCTAGATGTAAATATGGCATCAGCATTATATTTGTATCACTTTTTTATGGGTTTAGTGGAGAAAAAAAATCAATTCCGTCTGTTTTTTACACCATTTATAAGAACATAAATAAACTGTTAACTGTACAAGATGTTACGATTACCTGTCACTGTACGATTACAGGGATACCAAATATGTTTATTATTTGCTGATTTGTGAGGTTTATTTATTTTAAAAAAGCACATTAAAAATAACATTTTTGTAATTGTTTTTCATTTTTTATAGGAAGAAAAATAATTTACTTATATTTTCCCTTTAAAATATAGGTATGTAGAAATACACTGGTATATAGAGATGTAGCTCAATATACAGGTATAATCCACCTGGAATTTAGGAGCATGCACTGCACATTCAAGTATTGAAAAACATGTGTGTCAATGTAGGCTGTAACTCACATCTTTTGATACTGCCTACAATGATAATATAATACAAGAAAACCATAAATATACCTCCGGTGGTAAATAATATAAGTATATATATATATGTAATAATATGCAATATTAGACCATCCGGAGTGAAGGACAAATATGGGAAAACGGGACTATCGGAAAAAACATATAGCAAACAAGAAGAGGAAGGCCGATCATAAAGTCCCAAATATCAGAGTACGGTGAATAATCTCATTTTTATTATTAATGAACAGGTGATGACAAAGAGAAATAATTAAAAATTAAAAAGCAGGGGCGAATGTCTGAGTAAATAGTAATAACTAATAGTTCATGCGGGAGAAGACAAAAGAGGAAGGATATTGGTGTAAATACAAAAATTGAAGATAAAAAATATAAAGACAAAAAACTAATTACAAAAAACGTGTTGAAGTGAGTAATAAATAAAATAAATAGTAGAAGATGCAAATAATCAATGCAATTAATATAGAAAATTATATCATACAGACATGTAGGTGTATAATTGATAAAAATTAATATAGAGAGTGAACTTACATAATACCAACAAATAATATTACATTAGTACATTGTGCAATGATAGTAAGGGAAAAGGCAATGGAAACAGACGTGAGTAGAAAACAAAATGATGAAAATCCTCCAGTATAGATAAACTATATAGTAAAGTTTGAAATAATAAAAAGAAAGTAACTTACACTGAAATGAATACCTCCCGCATGCCAGACATGCGTCCGCCCCGACGCGCGTTTCGGCAGAGCGCCTTCGTCAGGGGGTGGAGATACCAAGGAAGCAGGAAGTTTAAAAAGGAGACCAGAACCAATGAAAACGAAGAAATATGTCAAGGGTGTGTGTGGATGAACCAATCAGCATGGAGGGGGCGTGGTATGACGCGACATGAGCTCGAGCGTCCCCACGCCATGCCATGCTCTGGGGTACGTTTCTGTGATATATAAACACTCCAAAAAAAAGTTAATTTTTTTTTTCTATATTCAATAAGTCATGCATGCAGTGTAAACGTGCTTAGTGGGCGACAAAAATTGCAGAATTATGTGAGTCTTCCGAGGGAGTTATCAGAGGATTATTGGAGCCAAAGAAAGCTGGCGCGACAGCAGAGGTGGCAGGAGCCTGTGGTCCAGATCTGGCCGCTTCCCGGATCCACCAAGTCCCGAACCCAGACCCCAGCCTTAACTGCTGGGTTTCTTGTGGACTGGAGAGCAAGGATCCAGGAACTGATGGGTGGAAATGCAGGGCCTAGGTTGGTCGGAAGAGACAAGGAGGCAAGCTAGGACCAGTGCTGGAGAAATGCTAGAGGGCCTGTTAACCACAAGGTACAATTTGTATCCTGGGGGTGGTCATTATGTATTATCTGCAGCAGTGAAGGGGGTCCATAGAAGAGTTTGGTACCAGTCATCACATTTTGTTTAACCAACGGGCAGTAGAGACGGAACACTTGCCTTGAAGGCTGCAAGAGCTGACGGCTGGAACCAGGGTCGCATTCCTCAAAATAGAGAATCAACATCACTTGTATGTTGTGGGTTTGATCCCAGAAGGAAGGGAGCAGGATGAACCCTTCTTGAGAAATTAACAGGTCTGGGAAGGCTCTCGAGGGGACTCGAGATGGGGCTACTACCACCCCTGAGAATGTACTGTCCTTGGGGTTCCCCACCTTCTAAGTGGGAGCAGGCGATAATGCAGGTGACAGAGGGTGCTGTCTCCCATTTGTACATGTCGTGGCCTTCAGCACTACCGGAAACCAGGTCACTTACAGCCCAGGAACCTGAGCATCGTGCTTCATGAAGCAGGTGGAGGTAGTCCCATCAGCCTCCCGAGGAAGGAGATGAAGAAGCGGACCCCTGAAGAGGATTACTGTATTACACTCCTTTATAATTTTTTCCTGGCTTTACACTTTCTGCAAACCATTTATTAGTGTAGGAATACATGAAGTACAAGTTCTAAATATTTACGATCAAAAATTTGTCATGGATTCAATTAGTCATCCATATAGTTTAACATGCATTGTGTAAAATTACTGTGGGTTAAACTTTTTAAAAACTACCTGGCCTGGTAAAGTTCACAAAAGAATTTTATTCCAAAAATTGACTATTGTCGAATATACTGTAGAACCGGCTGTGTGAAATTTTGTTGGTTTGAAACAGAAGCAAAAATTGGCCTGCTACAGAAATTTGGTTGTTCAAAAATTGACTATTACATCATCTTTTTTTATGTATTTTTTTTTGCAACAAAGATATTTTGTCACAAAGATTTATTTTAGTAAAAGTTGTTTAACTTCTTAAAAACTGTACAGTTAGAAAAAAAATAAAATGATGGAAAAAAAAGGCGGGTTACTTGTCATATATACTGTAGAACTTGGTTCTTGTGAAATTTTATTAGTTTGAAATAAAAAATAAAAAATTGTCCTGCTACAGGTGTACAAATTTTGTTGTTGCATTCAGTACTTAGTCCCCAGCCACTACTATTTCTCCCATTGTGGCGCCCCCTCCTTGTTCTATCACGTGTCCAGGAATATCACCCTTGCCCTCACCAACACTGTTACTGGGGTTGTCCACTAAACGACCGACACATGGACAAGTGCTTGTGGCCAGGACGCTACATTTCCCTGACTGCACATTGGGTGAACATTGTGGATTCTAGAGCAGATTCCCACCCTGGCACTGTACATGTGCTACCGATGCTGAGGATTGCTGGCTCTACGTCTATCATTGTTTCCTCCACCTCCTAAACCAGTTACTGCACCCTCTTCTGCTCATCCTCAATCTCCAGAGTGCTATCACAGACCACGTCGCCCACATCAGCAGGAAGCTCTGACTCAGTGAAGCAGCAACAGGCTCTGCTGAAGCTAAAGTGTCTATGAGACAAACCACACATATGGTACAATTACTTAAAGAAATAACAGACCAGACATATCTGTAGCTTTCGCTGATGAACCTTCAACCAGGCAGGGTCATGTGCGATAATAGCCATAATCTGGTGGCAACCTTCCACACGTACCATGCTTGGCCCACGTGCTCAGCTTGATAGTTCAGCAGTTCTGAAAGCAAAGTAAGGCTACAGCTGCCGCCGTTCTGGCTGAGCTGCAGCAGCGCATGCAAGTGCCAGCTCATTGATTGGTGTGCGAAGTGACCACATGCTAGATCTCCACACTGCACATGCTGATTCACTCCACCCCCCGCCTGTTGTCTGCCACACAATGGACACTGCCCCATCGCCATCAGCGTTGGCCCATCCCACAGTAATGAAGACTGCATCATTGTCACCTGAACCAGTCTGACACCAAACTGGAAATACATAGTCACAATTAATATGGGTGGGAAGGGATTGGAAGAGGACTAAAAACCTACTGGTAAATGCACTTTTCTTTTTAAGAATAGGACTTTCTATTGGAAAAAATTCAGTATTATATGGATGAATTATGGTATAAACTTTACTGTGTGCTTTATATACAGACAAGCCTTTCATATCAAGCACAATTTCAGCAGTTGTCAGAATACTTTCAATGTGCTGTAGCTGATAGGAACAAAAGCCACATTGACAGTTTTTAATTGATAGTACAGTGCATGCTTATTTTGTCTTTTGTACAGAACAAATACTTTCTATATTAAATAGCAGCTCTTTGATGACTTGTAAAGGCAACAACTTTCATCTCTCTGAAGAAAACGGAAGCCCACATCCTAATCTCAACATCTTAACGTTAGTGACAGATGACAGATAAATACTTTTCTACTTTGTGTAAGAATAATGCCCATGAAAAAGAGAAATTCAATCAGATTTTTTTCAAAACAAATTCACTGTTTTAAATGATCGCGCCTCACCGGCAATTATAATGAAGTGGACAGGAAGCCATGAATTTGTGTAAATTAACTTTGTTAGTTACTTTAAATCCTTCAATATATATATATTTCAAATGGGTTATGAAAATTACTGTATGGATATGAAGAATCAAACATATAATAAGTAAAGGAATATGGAATCAAATAAGGAATCAAACATTTATAATAAAGGTACGTCATATGCCGACTCCCTGACTTTGATGCAGGCTCGCATGCTGAGCCCAGAGCTCTCCTGGCAGATTATCGCTGATTTAATCAGCCATCATGTGGCTTCAACAGCTCCAGCTGGGGCTGTTAAATGCTACAGTCAATCTATGACAGTGGCATCTAATACACGTCAGCAGGGGTACACATCATTCCATGCGTACATCAGCGGATCTGTGACGTGATTGCTTAGGGGATTTAGGAGCAGTATCCGAAACGCACATCGAGGTTTTGGTGTGCCACGCACAGGCTTCCGGACAGCTAGGTAAATTACCTCTCTCCATTCGATGACCGCAGGTATACTTTATGATGCATTAATGTGGGACATTCATCTTGCATTTAATGCACTGATCTATACTTTCACTTAAAAGAAACACATTTCACTATTTATTTTGATCGATTGTGATCCCCTTAGTGTAAACTACTACTAATAAACCCTTTTTGGGTGTTGTTTATGCCTGATAGGCTGTGTCTACGGCACAATAACATGTGCACAAGATGTTTTTAACCTATCACAATATGGTCATGTAGTGTCAGTTATATCTTTTTCCATCATTGTATATTCTGATGTTCCTTTTGATCTATGATGTAATGTTACACTTGACATTGGTCTTTTCACTTGTTTAATGGTTCTGGTGTGTGTTTATTTTTAATATTTTTGTATTTTTCTTGCTAATTGTATGTGTGCACTCCTCAGTGCAGTGCAATTTATCACCACTGGTTGTATAAATAAAGGCTTTTTATTTTTGAAATCTATAGTCCTGTTCTTATATGACTAATCTGTTCGTTTTTTTCTCTTTTGGTAATCGGATTTAAAATCCAGATTTGAAACTAGTGGAAATAGTTGCTGGAACATCAAGCAGGCTCATCAAAAGGAAAGGAGAATACCCCAGGAGAAGCACCTAATGTACAATAAAAATAAAAACAAAAATAATAGTGATCCTAAAACATGCTTTATTTCAACTTTCTTTTGTGAATGGGACAATATCCGCCAAATTTTAAACAAACATTCGACCATCCTAAGATCTGATCCACTATTAGCCAACTAGTTACCTGAAAGACACCTAATGGCAGCTAGGAGGAATACAAATTGGAGTGACTATCTGGTAAGGAGCCACTATGTGGCCAAACAAAAGAACTACTTCAACATGAAAGGAATGAAACATGGATGTTATCCATGTGGGGATTGTGTGGCCTGCAAAAACATATGCAGGTCCACCTCCTTTGTATCCTCTGATGGTACGAAGACCTTTCAAATTAGGGCATTTATTTCCTGCAATACAACCCAGGTAACCTGTTATGCTATGTGCCCTTGTTACAAAATTTACATGGGCGTTACCACCTCACATGAACTCCACACTCGTACGAGAGAACATATCAGGAACATTCTTGCAGCAAATGAGATCACAGATGTTTCAGTACTCAAAACATTGCCAAAAATGCTTTAAAGTCTTTCATGACTGCGATCCCCGGGGGATTTCTGTGCATGGAATTGATAGGGTTAATTGCGGTAACAGGGAAGATAATGTGAATCAGGTCCTATGCCAACTCGAATGTCGATTGCTTGTGAGATTGAATGCCATGGCCCCTCTTGGCCTTAATGAAAAATTGTGTTTTGCTACATTTCAGTGCAAACATCTCTCTGCTTTTTCTATTTAAAATTTTTTCTTTTTTAACTTTGCTTTATTTACCTTTTTTTCCTTTAGAACTTGATTCTTCCTATGCCTGGAGAATACATGACTGCTTTTCAAGTACCTACTTTGTTCAAGTCTCAGAATAGTGGGAGAATCACCTGGAGCAATGAACATTTTTTTTCCCCTACTTGTGTATCGGCATTCATCTCACACATGTTCCCATCACATTTTAGATGTTATGTTCTTTCTTATTGCCCAGCTGTCCCTCAATCTTGTACTCCGGAAATATGGCCGCCACTGTGCTTATGCGGGTCTCGTCTCCCATGGCCCAACATGCATCTGTGCCTTTTATGTCAGGGTGAATATCTTCCCTTGGCGCAGATGCAGTTTCGGTTTCCCGGAACTGAGGCCCACATATGGGAACTGACTATTTCTTCATGCACCAAATCTAATGGTGTGCACATGTACACACCCACCAATCTTGATATACAAGGATTTTTTTTTTTCACCCACTGGACCTCAACCCCCATTAAAGCAATAGCAAAATGCGCATTGGGGCCTAGACAGCAGGTGTCATTCACTTGTAACTAATATGGGTAAGCTACTTTAGTTAGTTTAGACTATAACCTTATATTCACTCAGACTGCTTTTTATCTGCATTTTTTCACTATGGCATATGGATGACTGTATACTACCATTGTGAAAACCACTATGCTATGAGATCTAATAATATAGAGACAATACTCTCGCTGCTCCTTTTGTACTTGCACTTTTTATATAGATTTTTCATAATCTATGAACTAAGCAAGAACCAGACCTCCATGTTCTCTCTCACACTTTTGCTTGATTAATGCATGTCTAATGGTATTCCCTTATACGTGTTAACATCACCAATACTATTCATCTATCATGCAATATCTGTTTTTTCTTTTTTCAAAACTCCCCTTTTGGCTATGATTCTTTGGACTTATGTTTATCGTTACCCTCCAATAGGGTTGTCTCCTGATCAAATTTTTCTTTTCTTTTGTTTGGTGAAACTCTATATATTTTTTTTAATAAGTTTTAATTTTGCATCAATGAAATCTTTATTTTAATATATTCTAGATGAGCTTTGCTTACTTAATTGTTTGTTTATGTGTAATATACATATAAATTCCCCTCCTATACAACATTTCCTCGCAAACCAGGTCCCTCGTATCATCTGTTCACACACCCCCATGTACTTAATAGACTTATGTGTCTATACTTGTTCACATACTGGTTGGTGACTGGTTCATTTAGCATTAAGTACTCATTAGTGATGAGCGAGCACTAAAATGCTCAGGTCGAGCAAATTGGAATACTCGGGTGCTCGACCCGAGCAACAAGCCCAATGTAAGTCTATGGGAAACTCGAGCATTTTTCAGGCGGCTCCCCCCGGCGGTCTGCTGAGGGCTTAAAAATTGCCCAAATCGATGGGAACAGTGCTCAAATGCCATGGGAACAGCATGGGGATGACCCATGGAAGCATTTCTGACTCCCAGGTCACTTCTGTCAACAACGTTGTCAGAGGTATTACGCCACTTTCACGGACTCACAATAAAACATACCAAAACGAAATCAAAAAGGATTTTCCTGAGAAATATGTTAAGGAACATCCTTTCCATGACATGTATATAGTATACAAAGCAAAATAAATAACCAAAAACAAGAATACTTCTCCACACCTTGGGCTATGTTCACGCGTAGAGTTTTTGATGTGTTTTTGCACTTTTGCATTGCTTTCAACCAAGACAAATGCATTCACCAGGAAATTTCATTTTAACATTTTACAACCTTATTTGGCCATGTTGTGTGTGACATATCATCAGACACATGCATACAGTGCTGAAAAGTCATGGGAACAGCATGGGGAAGACCTCTGGAAGCATCTAAGACTCCCAGGTCACTGCCTAAAAGTGTGCCCATCATAAGTGATCCGTGGTGCATGGAAAGACGCCTCACGCCATGAACCTGTCGTTGCAGACATGCAACAATCACTGTCCATGTCCTTTTCCCACTGCAGCATTCAGTTGTCCATTTCCCATTCCTTTGAATGCAAGCGCAAGTATGCAGGCAGGCAGCCACCCACCCACCCACAGGCTGCAATACTATACTGCCAAATTTTTGACAGCTGCTTGCACGTGAAATGTGGCCATTTAGGCTCGTGAAGGCGGAAGCTTTTCATAACCTCATGCCGGCGGCAGCCGGGTGTCCATACTTTGTCCCCAGTCGCTACTATATTTCCCGGTATCGCTTCTGCCTTCCACAAGCACGGGTCCCACAACATTACCCGTGCCCTCCCCAGTGCACTTACAGGGAAGGACCGCCTAACCACAAACACGTGGACAGGTGAATGTGGCCAGGGACGGTACAGAGCCAGTCCACAACTTTTTTTGCTGACAGTTGTATTTAGCTTGGCGAAAGGACTGGCATAGAGGGAAACCCTATCTACCCTGCTTGTCATTTCTCCCAGGGAGTCCTGTAATGCAGCTTGTTGCAGAAGCAATGGCAGCCCGTCCAACATCAACTCACCCTTGTTGGTGGTGCTTTGACACACACACATCTTTCTTTGTGCATTTAATTTCTTGAACACAGAGTTGGACAATGGCCTTATCTGTAATGCGTTTTGAGAAATAACATGCATAAGCATGACCGATCCACAATAAAAAAGCAGCCATAGAGAGTGTCCAGGAACCTTCCCCCACACTTTTGTTAGCCAGGGCTGCTTTTTGGCAGGGTTGGACGGGCTCACCAGAGAACCGGAGATTCCTCCGGCGGGCCCTGGCTTCTCCTTCAGGGGAGTTCATAGTGCCGAGGTGAGGCTATGATGATGATAGAGGCCACCATCTGCTTAGTTTTCTGTTACTTGGAATGCAAGTGCAAGTGCAAGTATGCAGCCAGCCAACCACCCACCCAACCACATGCCGCAACACTGAACTGCCAGATTTCTGGGTAGCTTTTTGCACTTGAAATATGGCCGTTTAAGCTCGTGGAGGCGGAAGCTTTTCACAACCTCATGCCAGCGGTGGCCGGGTGTCCATACTCGGTCCCCAGCTGCCACTATATTTCCCGGTATCGCCTCCACCTTCCACAAGCATGGGTCCCACAACATTACCCGTGCCCTCCCCAGTGCACTTACTGGGAAGAACCGCCTAACCACAAACACGTGGACAGGTGAATGTGGCCAGGGACGGTAGGGAGCCAGTCCACAACTTTTTTTGCTGAGAGTTGTATTTAGCTTGGTGAAAGGACTGCCATAAAGGGAAACCCTAGCTATCCTGCATGTCATTTCTCACAGGAAGTCCTGTAAAGCTGCTTTCACTTGAAATGTGTCCTTTTAGACTCATGGAGGTGGAAGCTTTTCACAACCACATGCTTCATGTCCATACTTGGTCCCCAGCCGTCACCATTTCTCCCAGTGTTGTCTCCGTCTTCTACAAGCACGGGTCCCTGAACAATACTGCTGGTGCTCTTCTGGGGAAATTTGCTTGCCTCCTACCAGCCTGGAATATTTCCAGCCAACTATGGTACAACGCCATGGTATTAGCACTGCCCCCAGTACCAGTAGTGAAGTCATCACCAATTTCCTTCTCAGGAATTTTATTTGGTAGACTGAGTGGCTGCCGAAATACATTTTCTCACAAAGGAGCTCAAGATAGAGTGGCAGTAGGTGCAAGTTTCTCCAGCCTGTTAGATATTAGAGGGTGAAAGGCAGCACATTGGATCAGTGGTTAGCACTGAAGACTTGCAGCGCTGGGATCATGGGTTCAAATCCCAGCAAGGACAACATCTGCAAGGACTTTGTATGTTCTCCCCGTGTTTGCGTGTGTTTCCTCCTAAGTAAAAATGCAGCCATAGAGTGTCCAGGAACCTTTCCACAGACTTTTCTTAGACAGGACTGCTTCTTGGCAGGTTTGTACGGTCCGACCAGAGCATCCTCTGGTGTGCCTTGGCTTCTATCTCAGGAGAGTTCATGGGGCTTTTGAGTGGGTGAGAAAGGTTAGCCCTCAGAATCAAATCCTATGGTGGGCACAATGTTTTTCAACCTGAAACCGCTTCTCAGTGGGAGTTGTATTTCACCACAGCCATATTATTTAGCTCGGTGAAAGGACTGGCATAGAGAGAAACTGTATCTACCCCGGTTGTCATTTCTCCATCACCAGGTTCCGCCCATTGTCACACACGACCATGCCTAGCTGTATGTTCAGGGGTGAGAGCCACAGATCAGGCTGCTGTGTTACAGCTTTCAACAACTCTGCAGTGCTGGGTGGTTTGTCAATCAAGCATTAAGCATGTTATCTTCAGCACAGCCTGTTGCCGCTTGGCCAAGGCAATGCTGCAGTGCTGTCAGCTTGTGACTGATGTGGTAATTTCAGAGATGGAGGAGGTGCATGAGCTGAACAATGCGATCACATTGTTGTTAAATTGGTGACGCTGTTTTTTTATACTAAAGAAAGATCCTATTGTTTTTTGTTTTTTTTTAATTTTTTTTTTTTTTTTTTTAAGACAAATGCATTCACCGGGAAATGTCATTTAAACATTTCCCGGTCATTTAAACATTTTACAACCTTATCTGGCAATGTGGTGTGTGACACATCAGCAGAAACATCCTGTTTTATTTATGATGGAGGGACTCAAAGTCATAAAGCCTATTTTTATACGGACATCAGATGGCCCTTACTAATCTTAAAAGGCCACAGTAGGCCCTAGCTATTGTTAGAGAGCCATCAGCTGGCTATGCTTTGTTGTTCCCATTATTAACAAGCGAGTCTCCTATAATGTTATTGCGTATCCAGTGACTGCTAGGGCTGCCAAAAATTTGGACGCAACCCAATACCCCTTTGAAGAGACATAGAGGAGGGTCTCAGTAAAAAAAATGTTCCCATTATAAAGGAGCGGGTCTCCTATAGTGGTAATGCGCATGCTGTGACTGCAAGGGCTGCCAAAATTTGGGAAAAACCCCACTAAGAATTTAAAGACATAGAGCAGGGCCACAGTAACAAGGTACGACATGTTTCCATTTGAAAGGAGAGGGTCTACTATACAGTTATAGGGTATGCAGTGAGTCCAACGGCAGAACATTTTTTGTAAAAACCCCAATAAGAATTTAAAGACAGAAGGAGCAGGGCCACAGTAACAAGGTACGACATGTTCCCTTTAGAAAGCAGATGGTCTGTTTTGCAGTTATAGGGTATGCAGTGAGTCCAACAGCTGACCAATTTTTGTAAAAACCCCTCATAGAATTTAAAGACACACGGAGCAGGGTCACAGTATAAAGGTACGACATGTTCCCATTTGAAAGGAGAGGGTCTGCTATACAGTTATAGGGTATGCAGCGAGTCCAATGGCTGACCAATTTTAGTAAAAACAGCACTAAGAATTTAAAGACACATAGAGCAGGGCCACAGTAACGACAAATTCCCATTAGAAAGGAGAGAGTCTCCCATAGTGTTGGCCTATGCAGTGAAAAATTTGGAGGCACTTCAATGCCCCTTGGAAGAGACGTGGAGGAGGGCCTCATAAAAAAATGTTTCCATTTTAAAGGATCGGGCCTCTTATACTTGTAATGCCCATGCACTAAATGTATGGGCTGACAAACATTTACCCCTGGTGGGTATACATGAATATATTGCATAAAAAAAATTTTTTTACGGGCATCATAAACACCCTTTAAAAAAATTAGGTGGGTGTTGCATCACGGACCACGGTCAACCTGGTGATATCGTGGTGGAGGATGAGGAGAAGGAGGAGGACAAGAGCAAATAGGCAAAATCAGGAAGCGTATACCCATGTGTGGGTGTGAAAAGGTGCATGGGAATACACCTCCCAAGAAAAAACACTGGATTGCAGTTTATGTTACGCTGCTATCATTCGGTAGTGTTGAAAAGTCTGGCCCAATCCAGCCCTTCTTCATTTTTATAAGAGTCAGCCTGTCAGCATTTTCAGTTGACAGGCAGATGCACTTATCTGTTATAATTCCACCAGCGGCACTAAAAATCCACTCTGATAAAACGCTGGCGGCATGGCTGGCCAGGACCTCCAAGGCATAGAGAGTCAGTTCATTCCACGTATCCAGCTTGGATACCCAATAATTATAAGGCGGAGGACGTTGGTACGTCGGCAAGGTACTCCCTCAGCATCTTCCCAAACTTTGCACTCCTTGTGAGAGTACCCCGCACCTCAGGGCCTGTGCAATGGGAGGGTCTGAGAAAACTCGCCCAGAGCTTTGACTGTGTTCCCCTGCCCCTACTGGATTGAAATTGTGTCTCTCTCGCCTGTACTCCTTGGTTGCCCAGCGAAATGTGCCCTCTGCTGCCTGCGTTTTCAGAGGGGAATGTTTTTAATAGTTCAGCAACTAGGGTCTTCTGGCACAGCTCCATTTTTGTAGACCTGTCCGCCTCAGGAATAAGAGATAGAAAGTTCTCCTTGTAGCGTGGGTCTAGAAGTGTCACCAACCAGTAATGACTTTCACCCAAAATTTTGAGAACGCGATGGTCATGGGAAAGGCAGCGTAAGATAGTAGTCTGGCACGTATGGCCGAGTTTAACAGGCAAGACGTCCTCACCAAGAGGATGACTGACCATGCTCTCCTCCTCCTCCTCTCTGTCCTCTGGCCATGCACACCGAACAGACGGTATGACAGTTGTGCGGGAAGTACCGTCTATTTTGCATGAAACTAGCTCCTGTCCTTCCTCCTCCACTTCCTAATTGTCACCCAATCCACGTTGAGATGAGTTGAGGCTTGGCTGTGTGTAATTACCCTGTATGGTTCCTTGCTCCATCTCATCATGCTCCGCCTGCAATGCATCCTCTTTGATTGTGAGCAGAGAGCGCTTCAGAAGACAGAAGTGGGATGTTGACACTATTTATGGTGTCATCACCGCTCACCATCTTTGTGGATTCCTCAAAGTTTTTGAGGATGGTACAGATGTCTAACATCCATGTCCACTCCTGAGGTCTTATGTGTGGAGTCTGAACTGAATACCGATGGCCTTGTTGATGCTGGTACTCAACAACTGCCCTCTTCTGCTCACAAATCCTTCCCAACATCTGCAGTGTAGAGTTCCAACGCGTGAGGACATCACACACCAGTCTGTGAGCCGGAAGCTGCAAATGCCGCTGCAATACGGCAAGGGCTGCGGAAGCTGTAGCTGACTTTCTTAAATGGGCACACAGGGGGCATACTTTAAAAAGCAGATCCGGCAGCTCTGGGTAGGATTTAAGAAATCACTGAACCACGAGGTTAAGCACATGGGCCAGGCACGGTACGTGTGTGAGCTTGCTTCACCTCAGAGCCGCCACCAGGTTCCGACCATTGTCACACACGACCATGGCTAGATGTAGGTTCAGCGGTGTGAGCCACAGATCTGCCTGCTCTTTCAGAGCTGTCCACAACTCTTCAGCATTGTGCGGTTTGTCACCTAAGCATATTAGCTTCAGCACAGCCTGTTGCCGCTTGGCCGAGGCAGTGCTGCAGTGCTTCCAGCTTGTGACTGATGTGGGCATTTCGGAGATGGAGGCTGAAGAGGATGAGGAGGCTGAGGTGCAGGAGCTGTAGACCGTGGGGGCAACCCTGATTGACCTAGGGCCCGCAATCTTTGGTGACGGGAGGACGAGTTCCGTCCAAAGGTCCGACTGGGTCCCGGCTTCCACTAGGTTAACCCAGTGTGCTGTTTGCGAGATGTACCGTCCCGGCCCACAAGCAGTTGTCCACGTGTCCATGGTTAGGTGGACTTTACCGGTAACTGCGTTGTTGAGCACAGCTAATGTTTTAGGACACGTGCTTGTGTAATGCGGGGACAGCAAACCGGGAGAAATAGTGGCGGCTGGGGACAGAGTACCGAGGGACTGCTGCCGCCATCAGGTTGCAGAATGCTTCTGTCTCCACGAGCCTAAAAGGCAACATTTTGAGCGCAAGCAGTCGTGAAATGTGAGAATTTAGTAGTGTGGCCTGTGGGGCGTTGGCTGCATATTTGAGCTTGCGTTCCAAGGACTGGGGTATGGACAACTGAACGTTGCGCAGGGACAAGGACATGGACGTGCTACCTGATGCTGCTACTTGAGAGTGTGCAACGACATGTGCAGGGCAGGAGGCGTCTTCGCATGCCCCATGGACAGGAGATTGGCTTGCATGCACAACAGTGGAAGAAGCAATGGTGCCACCCGCAGACACTGTTCCTGGACCCTGGGGTTCGGCCCACAAAGTTGCGTTCTTTGCTGCCATGTGCCTGATCATTCTGGTGGTGGTTAGGCTGGTCATTTTGCCATCCCTGCTGATGCTAGCCTGGCAGGTGTTGCAAATGGACTTTTTGGGGTTATCGGCAGAGTCTTTAAAAAAACAACCAGACTCGGGAAGACCTAACAGTTGTACTGGCAACTTCCTTCATGTTTGTGTTACGGGGAACGGTTGCCTGCCTTCTGTCTGCAGCCACCACACTGCTTCTTACTGCCTGTTGGGATGCTCTGCCTCCCTACCCCTGTGTGCTGCTGTCCTTGCTCTGCATGTCCTCCTGCCAGGTTAGGTCAGTTACTATATCATCCACCACCTCGTCTTCCATTTCCACACCCTGGTCCTCCTCCTGACTTTCTGGCAATTGTGTCTCATCATCGTCCAACTCTTGTGACACTTTCCCACCGTCACCTTCATGTGACCGTGGCTGCTCAAATATTTGGGAATCGCTATACGCTATCTCCTCTTGCCCTGCTTCAAGTGGACCGGGCGAGAGGCCCGAATCTATAAATGGAAAAGTAAACAGCTCTTCAAAGTGTCCAAGTGTGGGATCAGTTGTCTCTGGGCACTCGGAATGGTGGTAGGAAGGAGGATCAGGGTGAGGAATATGCAGTCCAGACTCTCGGCTACTAAGACTTGACCGTGTGGAAGACAGGGTGGTGGTGGTGGCTGCTAAGTGACTGGAAGCATTATCCGCTATCCAACCAACAACCTTTTGACATTCCTTTGGGTTCAATAATGGTGTGCTGCAGTCCCCTAGCAATTGGGACAGGAAGGTCAGGCGAGAAGATGTGGGTGTTTGTTGTGGCACAATTTCGGCTTGCCCACGGCCTTGTCCTTGGCCTCTGCATGCACCATTACCATCACGTCCAGTTCCCCGTCCCTTGCCACGTGCCTTGCCCATTTTAAATGGAGGACAATATCTTCCACGCTCACTACAAATGACTGAGTTTGGAGCGAATTGATATGTGATCCGTGTGACGGAGAAAACAGAGTTTTGAATACCTGGCCTGTAGGTAAGTAGTTTGACCAGCAAACTGGTGTGAATTGCTTCACTCACACACTGAAATTTTTTTCAATAGAGGCCAGAAATGGCAGTATTTTCTGAAAACGTATATGTAATCCATGTGACGGAGAAAACACAGTTTTAAATAGATGGATTTTTAGCGCTGTAATATGTTAAGGACCTAGCTGTATTCTGCAGTGCCAACAAGCAAATGGCGCAGAAAAACCGTGTTCTCTGGATTGCTTTTTAAGCAGATAATGAGGATTAAGATGCAAAAAAAATTATTCCTGGCCCCTGAGACCTGGGCCTATTTCTAGAAATATCTATCAGCAGCAGCCGACAGAACTGGAATGGAGCCTCTTGTGCTATGTGCACTGCAGTCTGCTATATACACTGCCTGCCTGCCTATATACACTGCCTGCCTGATATCTCTGCAGATGTATTAGTTAATCCTCAAAAGGACTATTTGTTAAGATGGATATGTGTAATGTACGTTTTTTTCTCCCTACACTACCTAATACACAAGCAAATCTCTCCCTAGCTCAGTAGCAGCTCTCCCTATACTGTCTGATCCGAAGTGACTGATGAGCATGGCGGCGCCAGGTCTGATATTCACCTGATGACGCTGTGCAGCCAGCCAATCATTGTAATGCCCACAACCAACAGGCTACGGCATTACAGTGCATGGCAGGCAATCCCTGCATGTTCATTGGCTCTCTTAAGAGCACCAAACATGCAGGGAGGGGACCCAAGTTCCCACCCAAGCAACCCGGAAATACTCGCCGAGCTTGTCGAGCACCATGATGCTCGGGCGAGTACCAAGTAGTGGCGAGTAGAGATGAGCGTTGTTCTACTCGAACTGTTCGCCAATCTCAAATTCGAGCTGTTTTGGGCGGTGTTCGAGCCGGTCGGCGAACACGAACAATTTGAGAAAAATTCGGCTGTTCGAGGTTATGTTCGATAACTGTTCGTGCACCAAAATCATAACTGGATTTTTTCTCAGTAATGATGAAAATTAATGTTAATACGCAGTTTGAGTGTACAGCGGGGCGGGGGGAGGGGCAGGGGATGGATCTCTGCAGGAACAATGAAGATCTCCATTTTTTTTTCTCTTTCCCGCATTTGCAGTGGGGAGGTGCAATCTGTCAGCCTATCAGCAGCGCACACACGGAGCGAAGTGCTTTTTTTCACACAAGCAAGGGCATGTGTGATTGGCAGTGTATGTCACATGTCCTTGCCCTATAAGACCAAGCCATTTTCCCCGTCGCCACCATTTTCTCACTGCTGCAGCTGCGTGTTAGACGGCACCGCTGTTGCTGTGTGCGCTGTACCTTGTTAATTTCAAGCCAATTTTCGCACAAATATACAGATAGCTTGGGAGTAGGGAATAGTTGTGATTGCAGTCCTTTTAAGGACTAGGTTACAGCATTTCCTACGACTTTTATCAGGCAGGTCTGTGCTCTTAAATAGATAGATTGTGGGAGTAAAGACTAATTGTAATTGGAGTCCTTTTCAGGACTAGGTTACATCAGTTCCTATCAGTTTTTGCCAGGCAGGTCTGTGCCAGTGCTGTGCAAGTTTTTTTCACAGCATTTGGCTGAATCTAGCAAAGCTAATCCTTTTTGGCCTATTGCAGAGTGTGTTAGTCAGTGGAGTAGCCTATCTGTGTTGCAAGATATACCACCTGTGTATAGAATACCAATTTTTTTACTGCACCTAGTGAAGTAAAATCTTTTGGGCATAGCATCATTCTATTAGTCCATCTATACTGACCTCCATCAGGTTGCAAACTGAATATAATTTTTTTCTGCATCTAGCTCTGAAAAAATATTTGGGCTTCTAGCAGTGTGTGGGACTTGGTCTATTAGTCCATCTATACTGACCTCCATCAGGTTGCAAATTGAATATAATTTTTTTCTGCATCTAGCTCTGAAAAAATATTTGGGCTTCTAGCGGTGTGTGGGACTTGGTCTATTAGTCCATCTATACTGACCTCCATCAGGTTGCAAATTAAAAATAATTTTTTTCTGCATCTAGCTCTGAAAAAATATTTGGGCTTCTAGCAGTGTGTGGGACTTGGTCTATTAGTCCATCTATACTGACCTCCATCAGGTTGCAAATTGAATAAAAAAAATTTCTGCATCTAGCTCTGAAAAAATATTTGGGCTTCTAGTGGTGTGTGGGACTTGGTCTATTAGTCCATCTATACTGACCTCCATCAGGTTGCAAATTAAAAATAATTTTTTTCTGCATCTAACCCAGCCAATAGTTTTGGCCTAATACCACAGTTTGGCCACTCAGCTCTGCTCGGTTACCATCCATTGTTTTTTTGTGCAAACAACTCCAGAGTTGTGAAATAGTTAACCACCAAAATGAGTGGAAAAAGGCCTGCTGCTGGTGGAAAGGGGAATAGGCGTGTTGGGAAGGGGAAAAAAGGTTGTGTCCGTGGGGTAGGTGCAGAAGAAAGACCATCTTCCAGCCAAACTAAAATGTCTACTTCTTTTAGCGGACAATGTGATAAGATCCCTTTCTTACGGCCACGCCAATCGCTACAAATTCCAGATGAGGCACAAAAACAGCAGGTGCTTCAACGGATATCAAGTGCTCCTTTAAGTGGGCTCTCCTCCACATCAACTTCAACATCACAAATACTCCAGTCCTCAAAGGTGTCACCCAAATCGCACTTGCTTCCTCACAGCTCCCAAATCTCCAGCTGCCCGTCTGAGTATGAGGTAGAACAGATGGTTGAGTCTGCAGAGCTGTTTACTCATACTATAGCCTGGGAATCAGAGGTCGACTCCAGCGCTTCTGTGAATCCAGACGAGGAAATGATCTGCACTGATGCCCAGAATCTTTATGAGTCGGATCCAGGACCAGACGCAGAAGGTTCTGACCATAATGTAGACCCTCATTCCCAAACTGTAACTCCTGTTGGTGGAGACAATGAGGAAGACGATGATAAGACTCAAATACCTGATTGGAGCGACAACTTTAGTTTTTTGTCAGGGCAGGAACAGGTTGGCTCTGAGGACGACGGGTGTGATAACGCACAGGGTGATGATGATGAGGTCGGAGATCCCACTTACTGTCAACCCACAGTCAGCCAAGAGATGAGGTCAGCAGAGGAGGTGGAGGAAGATGCTAGTGACGACGAGGTCAGGTTGCGCCTTCCTGGACAGAGACGTAGTACTGGAAGCACGTCAACAACTGCATCCTCAAACACAACTCTGCCTCTCACCACAAGTCGTGGTGGCTCTTCAGGTCGCATGGGTGCTAAGCCTTGCATAGCCTGGGCATTTTTTCAGATCGATAAAGATGACCCAACTCGTGTTATCTGTAACATTTGTCAGCAAAAGCTAAGTAGAGGCCAAAAAATACATAGTTTGAGTACTTCATGCATGAACCGGCACATGGACATGAAGCATAAGTTGCAGTGGGAAGCTCAGTGTGCTACAATGCGGTCTAGCCGGCCGGGCCAACCACCGTCTGCCATATCTTGTGCATCCGCGGCCTCTTCATCCTCTGTGACTGGGGGGACAGCAGTCACACCTGTTTTGGGGCGCAGACCTGCCACCTCTTTACCCGCAACAGCCAGCGTGATTGGCAGGTCATCATTTTCTTTGGAGGTGGTAACACCAGCTGGTCTTGAGCGCTGTCCGACATCGATAGCACCACCTTTGGATCAAGGCAACCTAACATGTCCGCCTGCATCTTCCTCACAGACCGGCAGTTTGCCGGGGACACCCTTATCAACCCCGTCTAAGCACAATAGCCAGCCCTCGGTCCCTCAGATGTGGACAAGTAAAAGACCATTTCCTCCTAGCCATGAGAAAGCTAAGAGGTTGAATTTCACCATCTGCAAGCTCTTGGCTACAGAAATGCTGCCTTTCCGCCTGGTGGACACAGAGGATTTTCGAGACCTTATGTCCGTCGCAGTGCCCCAGTACCAGATGCCCAGTCGGCACTACTTCTCAAAGAAAGGTGTGCCTGCGCTCCACCAGCATGTCGCACACAACATCACCGCTTCTTTGAGAAACTCTGTGTGTGACAGGGTGCATTTCACCACAGACACTTGGACGAGTAGGCATGGACAGGGGCGTTACATGTCGCTGACTGGGCACTGGGTAACTATGGTGACAGCAGGACAAGGGGCTGCTGTCCAAGTCTTGCCGTCCCCACGAGTTGTGCGTCAATCCTCTTTATGTCATTTTTCCTCCACTGCTTCTGCCTCCTCAACCTCCTCTCGGTCTTCCACCTGCACCCAAAGGCTGTCTGGTCATGCCACAAGCTTTCTAACTGCGCAGAAGGGATCCTGCACACCTCCTTACTATGCTGGCAGTAGGGCTCAACGTCATCAGGCGGTTTTTACATTGAAATGTCTGGGAAATGGGAGTCACACAGCTGAGGAGTTGTGGTCAGCTCTGGAGAACCAATTTCATGAATGGTTGTCTCCACTGGACCTGAAACCAGGGAAGGCCGTGTGCGACAATGCTGCAAACCTGGGTGCGGCCCTTCGCCGGGGCAATGTCACACACGTGCCTTGTATGGCTCACGTGTTGAACCTGGTTGTCCAGCAATTTTTAGCCCACTATCCCAGACTAGATGGCCTTCTGCAGAGGGCACGGTCGCTGTGTGCTCACTTCCGCCGTTCGCATCCCGCAGCTCAGCGACTTACATCTCTACAGAAGTCGTTGGGCCTGCCACTTCACCGGCTAAAATGCGATGTGCCTACCCGGTGGAATTCAACTCTGCACATGTTGCAGCGACTGTGGCAGCACCGACAAGCCCTGGTGCAATACGTTCTGACGTATAGCCTGGGCCAACGAGATTCAGAGGTGGGGCAAATCACGCTGGAGGAGTGGTCTCAGATCAGGGACCTATGCACCCTTCTGCACAGTTTTGAAATGGCGACGAAGATGTTTAGTGCTAATGATGCCGTTATCAGCATGACTATTCCGGTGATTTACATGCTGGAGCACATGTTAAACAGAATTCGGAGTCAGGTGGTGGCACAAGAGGAGGTGGAGGAAGTAGAGGAGGAGGAGTTGTATGCGGAAGGGCTAACATCTGCAAGGTCCAGACGGTCGGCAGCACCAGGGCGGCAGACATGTGAGGGTGGGGAGATGATTTTACCAGGGCGCATGGTAGCAGCCAAACTAGTGAGGAAGGTGCAGGAGCCCAGGAAGAAGTGGAGGACGAACTGATGGAAGACTCATCAGATGAGGGAGACCTTGATCACATTTCTGTTGTGCGAGGTTGGGGGGAGAGGACAGAGGAAGGAAGCATGATTGTTACCTCGCCACCAACACAACAGGGACTTGGTGCTCCTGGATGCGCAACACACATGAGTGCCTTCTTGCTGCACTACCTGCAACATGACCCTCGAATTGTGAGAATTAGAAATAATCCTGACTACTGGGTTGCCACACTGTTAGATCCCCGGTACAAAAGTAAATTTGCAGAAATTATTCCTGCCATAGAAAGGGATGCACGCATGCAGGAGTATCAGCAGAGACTGTTGCAGAATCTTACATGTGCTTTTCCACAAAATACCAGTGGTGCACGTAGTGAATCTCACAGTTCAAACTTGCCAACCGTGGGACCGTCAAGTGTTCAGCACTCAAACCGTAACAGAACCACAGTATCTGCTGGTAACATCAATTTTGCGGAATCATTTCACCACTTTTTTAGCCCATCCTTTGCAAGGCCACAGGAGACAAGAAGTCTGACACATAGTCAACGCCTAGAGACGATGGTACAGGAGTATCTCCAAGTAAACATTGAAGCCACGACTGTGTCACTGGACCCTTGCTCTTTTTGGGCTTCCAATCTGGATAAATGGCCGGAGCTAGCCACTTACGCCTTGGAGATCTTGTCATGCCCCGCAGCCAGCGTTCTGTCTGAACGTGTGTTCAGCGCTGCTGGTGGTGTGCTGACAGATAAGCGCACGCGGCTCTCCACTGATAATGTAGACAGACTCACGTTCATAAAGATGAACAAATCATGGATCCGAAACGACTTTTCTACCCCTGTGTCATCCTGGGGAGAGTAAAAGCTTGATGATTGGTTAAAATCACCCTACCAACCGTTTTAAGCTTTCAAATTACTAATCATGTTTATCTGTATCTTGACTGGAAAATAATTTGGGCTTTGTAGCAGTGTGCAGCACTGATCCTATTAGGCCATCTATAATAAGCTTCACCAGATTTAAAATTAAAAATAATTTTTAGCTGCATCTAGCCCGGAAAATAATTTTGGGGCTCCGAGATGCGCAAGACACATAAGTGCCTTCTTGCTGCACTACCTGCAGCATGACCCTCATATTGTTAGAATTCGAAGTAATCATGACTACTGGGTTGCCACACTCTTAGATCCCCCAAACTTTTCGATCAACCTTTTCATTTTAATAAAGACCAAAAAAATGGTCATTTTTGAAATTATAAGCATTAGCAGGTTGTTAGAAACTGAAATCAAACAGTTTTCAACTCAAAACTTTATTCTAGGTGATGTTACATTTTCACATAGGACCCCTTGTTCGAAAGGAGCTTCTGAACTCTCTCGTCCATTGAATTTGTCAGGTTTTGGATGGTTTCTGCTTCAATTGTTTTGCATGAGGACAGAATACCCTCCCAGAGCTGTTGCTTAGATGTGAACTGCCTCCCGCCATCATAGACACTCCTTTTAATGATGCTCCAAAGGTTCTGAATGGGGTAGAGGTCAGGGGAGCATGGGGGTCACACCATAAGTTTGTCCCCTTTTATGCCCATATCAGCCAGAGATGCAGATGTTTTATGTGCAGCATGAGATGGTGCAGAAAAATGATCTTGCTGTGAAATACACGGTTCTTCTTCTTGAACCATGGCAGGAAGAGCTGTTTGAGAAAATCCACATACATTATGGAGTTCATCTTTAGCGCCTTCAGGGATCCTAAAGGGGCCGACAATCTCTCTCCCCATGATTCCAGCCCAAAACATTACTCCACCTCCTCCTTGTTGGCGCTGTAGCCGTGTTTGCGTGGGGTGTCCATCAACCAGCCATCCTCCACTCCATTCATCTGGACCATCGAGCGCTGCACGGCACTCATCCGTGAACAAAACAGTTTTGAAATCAGTCTTCATGTAATGTTTGGCCCACTGGAGCCGTTTCTGCTTGTGTGAAGTGGATAGAGGAGGTCGACAGGATGGCATATGCACAGCTGCAAACCTCTGAAGGACCCTGCATCTTGTTGTTCGGGGGACGTTGGAGGCACAAGCAGCTTCAAAAACTTGTCTGCTGCTATGACAAGGCTTTTTTGCCGCTGCTCTTTCAACCTGACGTAATTGCCTGTAGGAAAGAGTCCTCAATTTGCCCTTATCAGCACGCACACGTGTGTACTGTGAATCAGCTACATACTTCTTGATTGACAAGACACTTCATCCTGATCATCGCACAATGTTGATTGTAGTCATGCCTTGACCTAAACACTCCACAATTTGTTGCTACTCAGTAGCCGACACATCCTTTTTCTTTCCCATTTTGGCAGAAAATGTAGGCTGCTTAATAATGTGAGAGAGCCTTCTTAAGTAGTCTTGCCTTTCATTGGACACACCTGCCAAACTAATTAGCACAGGTGTCTTTAATTGCTTACAGTGATATAAAGAGCCCTGACACACATCACCATCAATGAGTTTAACTGACAAACAAACAAATTCTTCCCTTATCACTCCTAAACACTTTTTGCATAATAATTTGGAACGCGGTGTACATGTGCTTTTCCACAAGACACCAGTGGTTCACGTAGTGAATCTTACAGTTCTAACTTGCCAACCGTGGTCTGTATGGAATTGTTCAATAAAGGGCCCAAAATTAAGATAACATAGATGGGAGAGGTCTCTATGAATAGGAATTCCTAAGTATTTGATACCCTGTGAGGGCCAGGCAAAGGGAAAGTTGGACTGGATGGAATCCTATATGGATTTAGGGAGGGAGACATCGAGGGCCTCAGACTTCGCTGCATTGATTTTAAAATTTTACCATGTAACAAAGTGATCTATTTCAGCCATAACAGCAGGGATGGATATAAGTGATTGAGTGATATATACTAGGACATCATCAGCAAATAGAGAGCACTTGTACTCGGTGCCTCCCACCTCAATCCACCTAATATTGGGGTTATGGCGAATTGATGAGAGCAGGTGCTCCGTCACTAGGATGTATAAGAGAGGGGACAGAGGACATCCCTGCCTTGTCCCATTGGTGATTGTGAAAGGTGATGAAAATGTTCTGACGCACCCCCTGGGCCTTGGGACACCCGGAGCCGGACCCTTTTTGGTGGATGCTGGTGGTTGTAGTCTTCGTGGCGGCGATCCGGTTCCGTGGCTCAGGGCGGTCAAACCAGTGGCGGAACTATTTATGTGGTTTTGATGTTTAAATGTCCGACTACGCCACCCGTGGATTGCGGTCAGAGTGAACCGCCGCTACAGGGCAGACCGCTAAGGCTGGTGTTGTGGGTGCAGCAGAGCGTAGCATAACTCCCCACGGGAGGAGTATAGCCTCAGGGCAGTGTATGCGGAGGATGGGGGTGATGGTGCAGGGCAGCAGCAGTAACGACACGGAGTCAGTGATGCAGTTCAGGGCCTTTACTCACAGTTCTTATTATCCAGACCACGTCTGCAGGTAACGGCTGCCCACGTCGTACTGTGCTCACCAGGTGAGGGGCTCAGACAACTCCCAGATAACTTTGGAGCGCTTCACAGGACCCCCTTTGTGTGTCCTTTGTCTGGCCTTTCTTACCAACACTTCTGTCCGGCTGCCTCGGACCTCCTCTTGGTAGACTTGGCGCCAGTTTCCCTGACCCTATGTGGTGCCTTCCTAGCGGGTGGAGCAAGGGGCTGCGCCACATAAATGTCAGAGCCTCCGGTTTCTAGCTGAGGGTCGTTTCCTGCCTCCACTAGTTCGGGGACCGGTCTCCCCCTTTGGCCTGACCCCTCCACGCAGGTGGATTCGGGCGTGCGGTGGCGACTCGCCCGTCCGCACCCCTGGGATCCCTTCATTCCTCGTTCCTGGAGCCTTCTCCGCTCCTCTTCCTTCCTTCTCCCTCTTGCAGGCCTGGGCCTCTGTTACTAGGCCCGCTTCCGGAGCAGAGCTCATGCAGAGCCCCTGCTCCCTGCCACTTCTGCTCAGACTTCTCTGCACTGAACTAAGATGGTGCCCACCTTTTATACTCCCTTCTCAATGCACCCAGGAACTGCTTCCTCCCTGCTCCTGCACTGCAGGGTTCCCCTTCCTCAGTGTTCCCTCCCCCCACTCCAGCCAGGGACAGGGACTGTCGTGCCCATCTCAGGGGCATATTGGTCGCCCTGCCCCACGGCAATGTGGTGTAATGCATGCAGGTGTCGGGTCCTGATCCACACTCCATCCTTATCTGAGAGTGAGATATCACACCTCTGGGTGAGGTGCAATACGTCTGTAGCAACCGAGCCCTCGGTGCTACAGTTCCATTTATCTTCAGCCTAGGTGACGTATTGTGATACAGGGCCGTGATTTTGGCTATAAAAGGGTCCCCTAGACCCCTACCCCAAGCTTTTTAAGAGAATCATATATGGCATGCCAGGAGACTCTATGGAATGCTTTCTCAGCATCCAACGAGAGTATCTACTTACAAATTTTTAACTGCATCTAGCCCAGGAAATACTTTGTGCCTAGTAGCAGTGTCTGCTAGTCAGCGGATTATCCCGGCTGTTAAGCAAGCTACACCACCTGTAGTTTGGACACTTAATTTTTTCAAAGGAAATGCTTCGGGACCACGGGATACTTAGTGAAGAGCATCAGGAGGCACCCCAAGGCATAGGGGCTGGGACTGGCACTAGGATGCCTTGCGGTGGACAGCCGAGCTCGATCCTTATAAAAGCTTTTTAACTGCAGCAGCTTTAGTGGACGCTACTGGAGCTGGAATTACGCGGCTGCTGGCATGAGACTTGCCCTCCAATAGATCCTTGTAAATGGATTTAAAGTGTATTCATTCAAATTAGAGGGACAATTTAAATTAAAAAGCTTAGAGCTGCCTCCACCACAGGGGGGCTCTCTCGACCCACCAGCGGACAGGCACCAGTATTGGGAGAGGGGGGCTGGCCGTCAGGGTTCACCGCGGCTCTGGCACAAACCCGGCGACACGGAGGTGGCACGGGCAGGAGCGGACTGGCCGTCTCGGCTTCTCACTTTTTGGATTTTAGAAGGGCATGACATGCCTATATCTGTGTCTCCCCCTCCTTTTTCTCCTCCACCTCTTTTCTTTTCGCATGACTATATGTACTTGTCACTTTTCCATGTGTTAGTTGTGTCTTCTGAGCAGTTTGTCAGCTTTTGGACACCTTTGAAGGTGTTTTCTATGTGTTTCTATGTGTTTTTGTTTGCCTGCCATTGGTTTTAACGGTGTTCGAAGGTGTTCGACGAACCGTTCGACGAACAGTTCGGCGAACACACGGGTTTTCGACGAACCGAACCGAACTCGAACACTACGGGGGTGGCTCAACACTAGTGGCGAGCACGTTCGCTCATTACTAGTGATCACTGATTACTCTATTTATTACTTTGATGGTTAACCATAAAAGGCAAGCAATTGTTACCTTCCACCTTTTCTGTCTCCCCCATTTTCTCATAAATTGAAGCTTGCGAGCAGGGCGGTCTCTCCTTCTGGTATCTGTCGATTTATGTGATTATTGTTATTCTTTAATGTTTTTTATTGGCTGTACAAGTCCCCTCTAAAATGTAAAGTTCTGCGGAATATGGCGCTATAGAAATAAAAATTTGTATTATTGTATTTATATATCTGTCATATTGCCAGGTCAGTTTTATCGTATAGATTAAAAAAACTATGCAATCTCTTCTTAGTTCCTAACAGGAAGATATTCATGACATGTTGAAAGATTTAAAGGGGGAAATAGATTCTTTAGGAGATCGCATGACACATATTAAAACAAAAATGGCAGAATATGCTTCTTTACATAATGATTTGATAGATTCTAATGCAGCCTTAGAAGAAGAGTTAAATTAATTTAAGGCAAGATTTGAGATCTAGAAGATAGATCCCATCTTAACAATGTACAGATGAGGGGAGTCTCTGAATCTATTCAGGATACAGATCTGGCTAATCACTTTTGTAAATTGCTGCAGTTGGTTATTCCTTAATTAGAACTCCAAGACTTGATAGATAGGATTCATAGAATCCCAAAACCTAAAAATCTTAATCCTGTGTTGCCACAGGACATTTTGGCTAGATTTCATTTTTATAAAACCAAGGAAACTTTCTTGCAGAATTTAAGGAAAAAACGAATTTGGCGGTCAATTTTCAAAATATACTGGTCTTCCCAGATCTATCTATGTCAACACTCTCCAAAAGAAAATAAATTATGAAAGTGACTAAAATCTTGAGAAACAATAATACCATATATAGATGGAGATTTCCTGTTAAAATGGTGATTATTAATTCAGGATCAACGTATGTATGTCAAACACCATTACAAGCATAAAAATTTGCTGCAAAAATGGAATTTGCTTGCCTCTAGCTCTGCAATCTTGTCTTCAATTAATGGTAATTAGAAGAAAATAGAACTGGAATGGTCAAAGACTTAAAGTGGAAGAAGTCACAGGAGTCCTGCTGGACTTTCAGGTTATAATGGAACTGAGAGGTTATAGCATATATTAATAGCTCCCAACCGTCCCGTATTCCCTGGGACTGTCCTGATTTGAGGGCCCAGTCCCGGGTCCTGTCTCAGCTGTTCTCCCGATAGGGACGCAGCTAGGCACTTGGCTTTCCGTGCTGCTGTGTGATGCCTTGTAGCTCTGCCTCCCACTCCCTGCTTCTCCTGGGCATCAGTGCAGAGAAATCCTACTGTTCGAGTGATCACACAGCATGAGGGCACAGGGAGCGGGGCCCAGTCTGTGGAGGACAACAAGTTGCGGGCCTGAAGTGAGGGGAGAGACTTGCAGCCTCTCCCATCTGTGGCTGCTGGTATTACAGGGGGGGAGGGGGCTCCTGCAATGTAAGCAGCAGCTCAGCAGTCGGGACTAGGGGGGAGGTGAAGGGGATTTAGCAGGGACAGTGCAGGGATGACAGCTCTCCTGTGTATGTACAGCCCATCCTCTGCTGTTGATTGCCAACACCAGGCACCACCACTGCCACCGGAGACATGATGATGATGATGAAGAAGTGAGTATATACAGTACAGACCAAAAGTTTGGACACACCTTCTCATTTAAAGATTTTTCTGTATTTTGATGACTTTGAAAATTGTACATTCACACTGAAGGCATCAAAACTATGAATTAACACATGTGGAATTATATACTTAACAAAAAAGTGTGAAACAACTGAAAATATGTCTAATATTCTAGGTTCTTCAAAGTAGCCACCTTTTGCTTTGATGACTGCTTTGCACACTCTTGGCATTCTCTTGATAAGCTTCAAGAGGCAGTCACCAGAAATGGTCTTCCAACAATCTTGAAGGAGTTCTCAGAGATGCTTAGCACTTGTTGGCCCTTTTGCCTTCACTCTGCGGTCCAGTTCACCCCAAACCTTCTCGATTGGGTTCAGGTCTGGTGACTGTGGAGGCCAGGTCATCTGGCGTAGCACCCCATCACTCTCCTTCTTGGTCAAATAGCCCTTACACAGCCTGGAGGTGTGTTTGGGGTCATTGTCCTGTTGAAAAACAAATGATGGTCCAACTAAACGCAAACCGGATGGAATAGCATGCCGCTGCAAGATGCTGTGGTAGCCATGCTTATCCAGTATGCTTTGAATTTTGAATAAATCCCCAACAGTGTCACCAGCAAAGCACCCCCACACCATCACACCATTACACCTCCTCCTCCATGCTTCACAGTGGGAACCAGGCATGTAGAGTCCATCCGTTCACCTTTTCTGCGTCGCACAAAGACAAGGTGGTTGGAGCCAAAGATCTCAAATTTAGACTCATCAGACCAAAGCACAGATTTCCACTGGTCTAATGTCCATTCCTTGTGTTCTTTAGCCCAAACAAGTCTCTTCTGCTTGTTGCCTGTCCTTAGCAGTGGTTTCCTAGCAGCTATTTTACCATGAAGGCCTGCTGCACAAAGTCTCCTCTTAACAGTTGTTGTAGAATTGTGTCTGCTGCTAGAACTCTGTGTGGCATTGACCTGGTCTCTAATCTGAGCTGCTGTTAACCTGCGATTTCTGAGGCTGGTGATTCAGATAAACATCCTCAGAAGCAGAGGTGACTCTTGGTCTTCCTTTCCTGGGGCGGTCCTCATGTGAGCCAGTTTCTTTGTAGCGCTTGATGGTTTTTGCAACTGCACTTGGGGACACATTCAAAGCTTGCCCAATTTTTCGTACTGACTGACCGTCATTTCTTAAAGTAATGATGGCCACTCATTTTTCTTTACTCAACTGCTTTTTTCTTGCCATAATACAAATTCTAACAGTCTATTCAGTAGGACTATCAGCTGTGTATCCACCTGACTTCTGCACAACACAACTGATGGTCCCAACCCTATTTATAAGGCTAGAAATCCCACTTATTAAACCTGACAGGGCACACCTGTGAAGTGAAAACCATTTCCAGTGACCACCTCTTGAAGCTCATCAAGAGAATGCCAAGAGTGTGCAAAGCAGTCATCAAAGCAAAAGGTGGCTACTTTGAAGAACCTAGAATATAAGACATATTTTCAGTTGTTTCACACTTTTTTGTTAAGTATATAATTCCACATGTGTTAATTCATAGTTTTGATGCCTTCAGTGTGAATGTACAATTTTCATAGTCATGAAAATACAGAAAAATCTTTAAATGAGAAGGTGTGTCCAAACTTTTGGTCAGTACTGTATGTCAGGTGTGTGAATAATAGAGAATAATAGCTCCCATAAAATTTGTTGTATTTGGTTTTATTAGATCTGCAATTAGATCCTGGTATTCTTATCCTATAGCAGTGGTGGCAGCTTCAGGTTTATGTCATCTAAATTCAGCACCACTAATGGAACCCGCCAGGGGTGTACATTATCGCCAATTATTTTCGCTCTGGCTATGGAGCCCATAGCGGAGTCCATCCGTGCTAACCTAGATATTTCAAGCATAAAAGTCGGTGATTTGGATCATGTAACTAGACTTTATGCAGAGGACTTTATCTTAACATGTACAAATGTGAAAAAAATCCTCCAGACCATTAATTAAAATCTGATGCTGTTTCATAAATTTTTCCTATACATATTACCTATCAAACTAAAAATAAGTTGGAGACTTTATTTCCTTTCATGTGGGCTGAAAAGGGAATTCTATATTTAGGTATATTTCTTACATCTACACATTTATTGGTACAGGAGAATTTCAATACCATATATCACTCACTTGAAACTGAACTGGAAAGATACTTGACAATTCCCCCATCATGGATAGCTAGGATAAATGCTTCCCAAATTATTATATTTATTTGGATGTAATCTCTTAAAAATTCCCCATAAGTTGATTAATAAAGTTCAAGTATTAATCGGGAAATTTATATGAGTGGGGGAAAAAAACAAAAAAGTCTCAAAAAAATATTATCTCCTAACCTTTTAGATTGAGGAACATGAGAGTTCCAAATGTTTTGGTAAATTATAATGCTGCTTGTCACGCCAGGTGTGGGAAAAACTTTGCGCAACACAGAGGGAAGAGGGAAAGGGAGCCCAGACACTAGGGAAAGGGGGAAGTGGAGACCTCCTAGTCTGGTCTAATGTCACCCTGTCTCAACTACCGTCCCTATATTGCCTCCTCAGCAATTGTCGCACGCGTGCTTCGCCCTGTCTTTCCCTGGCATATGGCTAAGGCTAGGGATGGGAGGAGATGAGCACTAGTCGATCTCCACTAAACTCTATAGACAACAAGAGTAGACAAACAGGGGGAGAATGCTTAGCTTTAGATAACTCAAGACAAAAGCTAACTCGGCCTTAAGCTCCATAGAGGACTAAGTACTGCTCTTGTTAAGCCTTCACAAGTAGAAATAAATATAGCCAGCACCTCTCTTAGACACACTAGGTATATATACACCCAGGCCAGAGAGCTAATTACCAGAGGGATGTAGCCGCTAGGTCCTAGAGGCAGCCTCACATCTAAGATGTCGTTTGCAACCAACTGCAGGGCAACTGTGTCAAATCTGATACACCCGTGACACTGATATTTTTGATTCAACGAAGGAATGGTGGTTGGAAGAAGGTTCTCATAGATGGATGCAAATTGAATCCTTTTATGCTAATTATCGTTATACGAGAAGAAAACGTGATATTTAATATCTAAAGGCAACAGTCTTCTCTCCGTGTTTACCACCTATAGTGGCAACTATATTTGCTTGGAACAACTGGGCTAGAAAGAATTGGTCTATGTCGCTGGCAAGTATTTCCATTGGGAATTTCTTATCCCATATTTAAATTTAGTACCATGGTAGATGAGTGGAATTAATACATTAGCAGATATATTTAATCGATCAGTCGTTATGTCATATGATGTTAATAGAAATAAATATGGTAAGAGTAAAAGTTGTTTCTATCAATATTTGCAAATTAGGCATTTTCTAGTGTCATTCTCTTTAGATAAAAGAAACACTAATGGTCAGTTTCAGATTTTTTTAAATAATGTGAATTCCAATACTAAAGGAATGTCTTTAATCTACAAAATCTTAAATAGTCCATTAGAGGAGGGCAAATTGCCGTATATGCTAAACTGACTTCAAGGGCATGTGCGAAGCGCCGCACATAGAGCGCGGTTTGATTAATCCTGGCCCCGTCTGCCTGTGCACTGCGCTGCAGGGTTCTATTGCCAGGCACCGGGAAGTGACAGTGACTCCCCCGGCTTTGCGCATACCCGGGAAGTCAGGGAGCACAGTGCACATTACACAGGGCCCTGTGACGTGCAAAGGAGGGGGGCATATGATCATTAAGAATATAGGTAGGGATTTGGGGGAATAATAAGCACATAGGCGGGGATTGCTTGGCGTTCCCCGGACACCAAGCCTGTACAAAACAGGATTGATTAAAGCGCTTTTCTCTGAAATCAAACCTCTACTATGGGCCATACAGGTATGTATAGATTTACTTTTCTATACCTTGTATGCCCATAGTAGAGGTCTGATAACTCCAAAGTGGTGACAGATTCCCTTTAACTTGCCTAGACTAATAGTCCATAATGATACACTATTTTAAAAGTTAACAGTTTCTGTGTATCAACAAATTGTTTTTATCTTGCATAGTGTAAATATAACAAACAGTTGAGGACAGCAAGTACGTAATGAAGATACTTAGATATCTTATAAAGTTAAATATCCAATTGATTAGTATACAAGGAAGAAAGTGAATTTTAAACTAAATAATTTGCAAATTGCCTTTTCAGAGAGAAAGAGGATTTGAACTCTAGTACTTCCTATAGGTGGCATTAGAGTTCAAGACTTCTTCCTCTCTGAAGAGGCAATTTGCATATTTAATTTTACAGATGAGCATGCATGGTGCATAATTCTTCTCACTCTGACATGCCTGGCTTGCCACTCTCCAAAAGGAGACTTAGAGCCCAAACAAAATAATAAAAATCTATTGGACTTGACTAATTAATCTGTAATGTTAAAATCTTGTCTGGTTGTACAAATCAATCTTTGTAGTCTTAACAAAAAAGCGGTGTGACAAAGTCATATTTTTATATATAACCAAAATTAAGCCTGAAAATATACCAGAGTTAGCTTCTTGATTGAGAACACCCTGAAGAATATCTGTGGCATTGGGGTATTCTAAAAAGTGCTTTGCTTTAAGGTCTTCAAACCATTCACCAGTTTGCAGTTTCATCGATTTGTAACTTAGAGTCTTCCTCCTGACTTTCCTACAACATATAAACACAAATTTGGAACATATGTTACGCTTTCTAGTCACAAAAAAGCAAAATCATGTTTCTACCAAATTTGCCTGAAGCATGCTTGTAGTAGTGTTAGACATTATGTGCCAAAATAAAGACTGGCATTAACAATTCCTTAGATATTTTTTTGTATCCCTTTCCTGTGTTATACAGTTCAACTTCCTTTTCCCATAGATCCATTGACAATTCTTTTGCTTTCCCCATGACTCACAATCCAGAAACGTCAGTGGCTGGATGAAAGATGCAAGATTCTGTCTGGATCCCAGAAACTCACTTGGCTTATATGCACACACACTGATTACAAGCAAACAGGTCACAGGTTAGGATGAAACAAGGCCAAGAAAGGAAAATTCTTCCGGGGTATGTAAACATTTGAGCACAACTATATTATACAGTAGTGTTCAAAATAATAGCAGTCCAATATGATTAACCAGATTAATCACTGTTTTTGGTCTAAATTATACTACCACATGTTAAACAATTTACCAGTTGGTGCATTAGAGTTTAAGAAAACCAACAGACTCAGCATTCATGATCTGCATGTTTTTGAGTCTGTGTACTTGAAAAATTAATTGAAAGGGGGTGTGTTCAAAATAATAGCAGTGTGGAGTTCAATTAGTGAGGTCAGTCATTCTGTGAAGAAAATGATGAGAATCAAGTAGCCATTATTTAGGGTGAAGGCAGCACATGTTGCACATGCATTTCTCCTTGAAAGCCAGAGAAATATGGGTCATTAGAGACATTGTTCAGAAGAACAGCGTACCTTGATTAACAAGTTGATTGGAGAGGGTAAAACTTATAAAAAAGTGCAGAAAATACTAGGCTGTTCAGTTAAAATGATCTCCAATGCTTTAAAATGGAAAGCAAAACCAGAGAGACGTGGAAGAAAATGGAAGACTACCATTTGAATGGATGGAAGAATACCCAGAATGACAAAGGCTCAGCCAGTGATCAGCTCCAGGATAATCAAGTCTCACGTTACCTGTGAGTAATGTGACAGTTAGAAGATGCCGGTGTGAAGCTAATTTCTTAGCAAGGAGTCCTCACAATGTCCCACTGTTTAAAAAAAAAAAAAACACATGTACTGAAGCGGATGCAATTTGCCAAAGAACACGTCAACTGGCCAAAAGAGAAATGGAGAAACATTTTGTGGACTGATGAAAGTATAATTGGTCTTTTAGGGTCCAAGGGTTGCAGACAGTTCATCAGACGACCCCTAAACTCTGCATTCAAGCGACAGTACACTCTGAAGACAGTGAAGCCTGGTGGTCCAAGCATCATGACATGGACATGTTTCTCTTACTATGGTGCTGGACCTATTTACCGCATGCCAGGGATTATGGACCAGTTTGCATATATTAAAATACTTGAAGAGGTCATATTGCTTGACTCAGAAGAGGATATGCCCTTGAAATGGGTGTTTCAACAAGACAATGACCCTAAACACACCAGTAAACAAGCAAAATCTTGGTTCCAGTCTAACAAAATTGAGATTATGGAGTGGCCAGCCCAATCCTCGGACCTTAGTCCGATAGAACACTTTTGGGGTGACATAAAAATGCCACTTTTTGAGGCAAAGCCAACAAATGGCAAAAAAGTTGTAGGATGTAGTCAAAGCATCCTGGGCTGGAATAACAGTTGACAGGTGCCAGAAGTTGCTTGACTATGCAACGTAGATGTGAAGCAGTTATAAAAAACTGTGGGTATACAACTCAATATTACGTTAGCGATTGACAGGAATGCTAAATCCTTAAAAAAAGAGCACATATTGTGAGTTTGTAAAGACAAATGCAGACACTATTTTTTTTTTAAAACAGCCCAATGTTCATTTTTTATTTTCTGTAAAGTAGTTAAAAATTATATACATTTCTCCTCATGTTTTCAATTAGAAAACAGTGTGCAATGTTTCCAATGCATGGAAATAAAAACTAGTATAAAAAAATTTTAAGAAGTAGATTAGAAAAACTCCAGCACCTTCTACATATCCATCACAAGATACAGTTATATGAAAAAGTTTGGGCACCCCTATTAATCTTAAGCTTAATGTTTTCTTAAAATTGGTGTTTTTGCAACAGCTATTTCAGTTTGATATATGTAATAACTGTTCGACACCGTAATGTTTCTGCCTTGAAATGAGGTTTATTGTACTAACAGAAAATGTGCAATCTGCATTCAAACAAAATTTGACAGGTGCATAAGTATGGGCACCTCACCAGAAAAGTGACATTAATATTTAGTAGATCCTCCTTTTGCAAAAATACCAGCCTCTAGTCGCTTCCTGTAGCTTTTAATGAGTTCCTGGATCCTGGATGATGGTATTTTTGACCATTCCTCTTTACAAAACAATTCCAGTTCAGTTAAGTTTGAGGGTCGCCGAGCAAGGGCAGCCCTCTTCAAATGATCCCACAGATGTTCAATGATGTTCAGGTCTGGGGACTGGGATGGCCATTCCAGAACATTGTAATTGTTCCTCTGCATGAATGCCTGAGTAGATTTGGAGCGGTGTTTTGGATCATTGTCTTGCTGAAAGATCCATGCCCTGCGTAACTTCAACTTTATCACTGATTCTTGAACATTATTGTTCAGAATCTGCTGATACTGAGTGGAATCCATGTGTCCCTCAACTTTAACAAGCTTCCCGGTGCCGGCATTGGCCACACAGCCCCAAAGCATGATGGAACCTCCACCAAATTTTACTGTGGGTAGCAAGTGTATTTCTTGGAATGCTGTGTTTTTTTGATGCCATGCATAACGCCTTTTTGTATGACCAAACAACTCAATCTTGGTTTCATCAGTCCACAGGACCTTCTTCCAAAAAGAAATTGGCTTCTCCAAATGTGCTTTTTCATACCTCAGCCGACTGTGTTTGTGGCGTGCTTGCAGAAACGGCTTCTTTCGCATTACTCTCCCATACAGCTTCTCCTTGTGCAAAGTGCGTTGTATAGTTGACCAATGCACAGTGACACCATCTGCAGCAAGTTGATGCTGCAGCTCTCTGGAGGTGGTCTGAGGATTGTACTTGACTGATCTCACCATTCTTCTTTTCTGCCTTTCTGATGTTTTTCTTGGCCTGCCACTAATGGCCTTAACAAGGACTGTCCCTGTGTTCTTCCATTTCCTTACTATGTTCCTCACAGAGGAAACTGACAGGTTAAATCTCTGAGACAGCTTTTTGTATCCTTCCCCTGAACAACTGTGTTGAATAATCTTTGTTTTTAGATCATTTGACAGTTGTTTTTAGGAGCCCATGATGCCACTCTTCAGAGGAGATTCAAACAGAAGAACAACTTGCAAGTGGCCACTTTAAGTAGCTTTTCTCATGATTGCATACACCTGGCTATGAAGTTCAAAGCTCAATGAGGTTACAAAACCAAAAAAGTGCTTTAGTAAGTCAGTAAAAAGTAGGTAGGAGTATTTAAAACAAGAAATTGATAAGGGTGCCCATACTTATGCACCTGTCAAATTTTGTTTGAATGCAGATTGCACATTTTCTGTTAGTACAATAAACCTCATTTCAAGGCAGAAACATTACTGTGTCCAACAGTTATTACATATATCAAACTGGAATAGCTGTTGCAAAAACACCAATTTTAAGAAAGCATTAAGCTTAAGATTAATAGGGGTGCCCAAACTTTTTCATATAACTGTAAGTAAAGTTAAAATGTCCATTTTATTAGTTCCATTAAAAAAGCATCATATGTAAGGCAAACCTTACACGTTTCGAACCAAACAGGGGTTCTTAATCATAGCTTACATTGCTGTAGTTAAAAGACACATATATACAGTACATACCAAAAGTTTGGACACACCTTCTTATTTAAAGATTTTTCTGTATTTTCAGGACATTGAAAATTGTACATTCACACTGAAGGCATCAAAACTATGAATTAACACATGTGAAATTATATAATTAACAATAAAGTGTGAAACAACTGAAAATATGTCTTATATTCTAGGTTCTTCAAAGTAGCCACCTTTTGCTTTTGATGCCTTCAGTGTGACTGTACAATTTTCATAGTCATGAAAATACAGAAAAATCTTTAAATGAGAAGGTGGGTCCAAAATTTGGGTCTGTACTAATATATATACAGTACAGACCAAAAGTTTGGACACTCCTTCTCATTTAAATATTTTTCTGTATTTTCATGACTATGAAAATTGTACATTCATACTGAAGGCATCAAAACTATGAATTAACACATGTGGAATTATATACTTAACAAAAAAGTGTGAAACAACTGAAAATATGTCTTATATTCTAGGTTCTTCAAAGTAGCCACCTTTTGCTTTGATGACTGCTTTGCACACTCTTGGCATTCTCTGGATGAGCTTCAAGAGGTAGTCACCGGAAATGGTTTTCACTCCACAGGTGTGCCCTGTCAGGTTTAATAAGTGGGATTTCTTGCCTTATAAATGGGGTTGGGACCATCAGTTGTGTTGTGCAGAAGTCTGCTGGATACACAGCTGATAGTCCTACTGAATAGACTGTTAGAATTTGTATTATGGCAAGTAAAAAGCAGCTAAGTAAAGAAAAAGGAGTGGCCATCATTTAAGAAATGAAGCTCACTCAGTGCGAAAAATTGGGAAAACTTTGAAAGTGTCCCCAAGTGCAGTTGCAAAAACCATCAAGTGCTACAAAGAAACTGGCTCACATGAGGACCGCCCCAGGAAAGGAAGACCAAGAGCCACCTCTGTTTCTGAGGATAAGATTATCCGAGTCACCAGCCTCAGAAATCGCAGGTTAACAGCAGCTCAGATTAGCGACAAGGTCAATGCCACACAGAGTTCTAGCAGCAGACACATCTCTTCAACAACTGTTAAGAGGAGACTTTGTGCAGCAGGCCTTCATGGTAAAATAGCTGCTAGGAAACCACTGCTAAGGACAGGCAACAAGCAGAAGAGACTTGTTTGGGCTAAAGAACACAAGGAATGGACATTAGACCAGTGGAAATCTGTGCTTTGGTCTGATGAGTCCAAATTTGAGATCTTTGGTTCCAACCACCGTGTCTTTGTGCGACACAGAAAAGGTGAACGGATGGTCTCTACATGCCTGGTTCCCACCGTGAAGCATGGAGGAGGAGGTGTGATGGTGTGGGGGTGCTTTGCTGGTTACACTGTTGGGGATTTATTCAAAATTGAAGGCATACTGAACCAGCATGGCTACCACAGCGTCTTGCAGCAGCATGCTATTCCATCCGGTTTGCGTTTAGATGGACCATCATTTATTTTTCAACAGGACAATGACCCCAAACACACCTCCAGGCTGTGTAAGGGATATTTGACCAAGAAGGAGAGTGATGAGGTGCTACGCCAGATGACCTGGGCTCCACAGTCACCAGACCTGAACCCAATAGAGATGGTTTGGGGTTAGCTGGACTGCAGAGTGAAGGCAAAAGGGCCAACAAGTGCTAAGCATCTCTGGGAACTCCTTCAAGATTGTTGGAATACCATTTCCGGTGACTACCTCTTGAAGCTCAACAAAAGAATGCCAAGAGTGTGCAAAGCAGTCAAAGCAAAAGGTGGCTACCTTGAAGAACCTAGAATATAAGACATATTTTCAGTTGTTTCACACTTTTTTGTTAAGTATATAATTCCACATATGTTAATTCATAGTTTTGATGCCTTCAGTGTGAATGTACAATTTTCATACAGAAAAATCTTTAAATGAGAAGGTGTGTCCAAACTTTTGGTCTGTACTGTATATATTATATATATATATATATATATATATATATATATATATATATATATATATATATATATATATATATATATATATATATACACACATACATACACAGTACAGACCAAAAGTTTTGACACACCTTCTCATTTAAAGATTTATATACACATATGGACTGAAAACAAAAGAGAAAACAGGGTGTAGACCAACAAAGAACAGGAAGTTCATTAGTGAATGAAAAACCTCCTGAGGATAATTGCTCAGTAATATGCATAAATTAAACTTATGTGCATAGTATGTATACCATTAGAAGAAAGGATCAAAGAATGTACATTAGATCATTGTGAAAATGGAGACCATTGGGAATGCGAGAGTTAAGCTTGGTTCGAAACGCGTAAGGTTTGCCTTACATATGGCGCTTTTTTAATGGAACTAATAAAATGGACGTTTTAACCTTACATCTCTTGTGTTGGATATGGAGAAAGTGCTGGAGTTTTTCCAATCTACTTCTTACTGCTTCTCATCCCTGGATTTGCTACCAAGGATTATCGTGCACCAGTGGACCCTTATGGCATATGTATGGTAGGCTGAAATTTTCCTTTTTTTTTTTTTCTTTATAAAGATTTTGTTCTTAACTCATGTTTTTGAATACACTGCTATTATTTTGAACACTACTGTACATTACTAATTGAAATTTCAATACAAACACTAGCGGAATGTGGACATTTTAGCTTCATACTGAAGGCGCAAAATGTACAAATTCTATTTCATTTCACATGTGTATCTTTGCTCACAGTTTCCATATATGCAACTTTAGGTTTCATCAAGAAGTGCCCTGGAATGGTTTCCAGTGAATAGTTATGCCTTTTCAAAAGTTCATTTGTGGAATCACCTTCCTTCAAAAGGGTTTGAAACCATGAAGTGTGTTTTGTAGAGGCAAAGTTAGTACACAATGCTAAGCTGTATTCCACAACTGTTCTATGCCAGAATAAGAAAAGAACCACTCAACTAAAACAAACATCACTGTATCATTAATTTACAACATTAAGGTCAGTCAAATCTGGAAAATTACTAGATACCTTTAAGGTATCCTCAATTTCATTCATAAAACAAATCATGATAATGAAATTGTCTCTCTCATAGAGCACACAAGAAAAGGAAGAAAAAGTTTCCTCGGATTCGGTGGATAAGTTCATAATAGTTACCAAACTCAAAAAAACACAAACTGTGTGTGACACCCCAGGGGTCTGGTTGCCACAGTGATAGAGATATTACGTCTGAGAGCAGGTGGGAGGTCTCTTGGTCAGGAATCCTATGCATGCCACACCTCCTGCACAGTCCTGGGAGGGGAAGAACTTCCCCTATATAAAACTGGGGCTGAGGCAGGGTGAGTGAGTAGAGAAGAAGTAGAGACAGAGAAAAGAAGCAAATATAGGAACAGAACATCAGGAGCTCTGTGGGAGCAGTGTTACAAGGAGTCAGGGGCTGGCAGCTGCAGAGCTCGCCCTGACTGAGAAGATTTCTTACCGGACCCGGAGTCCGAGGCTGTGGGGACTAACTCCTACCCAGCAGCAGAATCCGTCAGGCAGGGGATTCCAGGTCCTCTGGCCAAGAAACCCGAAGGCACGGTCACACGCATGGGACCAGCACCGCCGTCGTGGAGCGGAAGATACTAGAAGGCCCCGAGTCACCGGCCATACGGGTGAGCACCACACGGTACACTCAGGGACGTGGGCTACTTATACCCGCCTCTAGCAAGGTAGCCGGAAGAGTACAGTTAGTTTGGGAGGCCTACAACTCCGCCTGGCCAGGGGAGATCCCATCTGCTCAAGGACTGACCAGTCCCCAATCGCTAGCCAGTACTCCGGGAGGGTCTATCTTTGTCACCAGTAAAGACCCTGAACTACATCGTACCGTCTCCGAGTGGTTCCTGCTACCCCCATCATCCACGTCGGATGCCCTGAGGCCATACCCCTCCCGTTGGGGGTTATACTATCACGCTGCACAATCCTACCACCGGCCTCAGCGGTCTGCCCTGCAGCAGCAGCTCCTTAGCTGTATTCAACGGGTGGCGTAGTCGTCCAACATCTACCACTGATACATCGCCGCTCAGTTTGACTCCCTGGGCACGGACCGGGTCACCGCCACGAGACTACAACCCTCAACAGATCCGGCTCCGGGTAAGCTCCCGCGTGCGCAACGCAGCGCGACACAGGCCCAGGGGCGCGTCATGTGCATATCACTTAATAGCCCTCATAAGTGATTCACACATCAAGTAGCCAGCACATCTCAAATTCAATTATTCAAGGAGACTGCGAGAGTTGGCCTTATTGGCCGAACTGCTGCAAAGAAGACAGAATTGAGTACTGCAAACAAACATAGACTTGTTTGGGCAAAGCAACTCAATGACTTGACATCAAATCAGTGAAAATTGAACTTGACCTGATGAGTCCAGAAATAAGATTTTTGTACCAATTGCAATACCTTTGTGAAACACAGAAAAGTTAAGTGGATGGTTTCTACTTGCGTTGTGTCCACTGAGAAGCAAGAGGTGTGATGGTGTGGGTGTGCTGTACTGGTGACACTGGTGGCAAATTATTCCAAATCCAAGGCACAATTTCCCATCATGGCTAACATAGCATTCTGAAACATACCCTCCCATATGACTTGCATTGTTTGGGATCATAATTAGTTTTGCAACAGGACAATGAATCAAATCACAACTTCAGGTTAAGTGAGGGCTATGTGACAAAGAAGGAGAAGGATAGATTGCAGTGTCAGATGATATGGCCTCCACAATCACCTGACATCAACCCATTTGAAATGTTTTGGGAAGAGTTGGACCACAGAGTGAAGGCAAGCAGCCAACAAGTGCTCAGCACCTCTCAGAACACCTTAAAGTGACTTCCTGATTAAGCTGGTTGAGGAAATGTCAAGGATGTGTAAAGCGGTCATCAAATTAAAAGTGTTTTGAAGAATCTAAGCTTAATAGATTTTCTGGTTTGTCTCACATTTTTTCTTTACTCTTTGTTTCCACGTGTGCTCCTTTGTAGATCAGGACTCAAGGCAGCAAATACACAATGTGTACATTCAAATAAGAAAAAAACAAAAACACTTGAACAGTTGTGTGCAAACTTTTGACTATTAATACATTATAAAAATTATACATCTATATTTTTATACATACACACAGTCAATCCAAAAGATAAATAAATGTAAACATTTAAGTAAAACTGAGATTTTGTCTTTCTTAGGAGAATATCTGTGTGTAACCTTATTGGACAACTATTAGCATCAGAATGGCAGTAAATTAAAAAGTGTGTATAATTGTCACGCTTGCCTAACCTTTGTAGACAAAATCTACATTTAGACATATCATTGAGACTAAGAGAAGTACTGACACTCTCTGCAATAGACTACAATGTTTCCACCTCATCTTTGCTGATGAAATCCAAAAGAATTTAATTTAAGCCACATTGGCATGGAACCCTGCAGTTTCTCAGTTCAAGAAAAGTAAGACGGTCTTAGAGAATAGGCATCCCAATATTCTGTTTATCCCTAAACCCAATCTGCTTTGAATGGAAAAGCATAGTTATGCGTGACTGATGCTACACCATTTAAACTGTGTCCACAATTAGGTAATTTGTAATTTCAATGATTAATTTTAATATTGAACTACAGTTCTGTCAGTCAACCCAAAAGGTTTATAAACCTGAATAATTAAAAGTGAAGTTTTGTCTTTCTTAGGAGAATACTTACGTGAGACATGTAACGGCTGACAGTCTGCTCTCTTGATCTACAGGTCATTTACTGGTAACGCCCCCTTTAATTAAAAATAAGCTCTGGAGGCAGATTTTTGGGGCGATCTATATCCGACCCATAAATCTTAACAGCTCATTTATATAGTAAGAAAAACCTGGATTTCTTGGGAATAAGACAAAGGATCACAGAAATCAAGGTATCAATTTATTCAAATTTTTAGGACTTGCTTACCAATATAGAAGACTAAGGAGGGTTGATCGTACTGACAGATTGCTCTGCAGTGAGAGCAGAGCAGACTGTCTTTACATTTCACCCAGGAGAAGCCTGCTCTGTCCCATTGTGGTGTGTTTTTTTTTTCTTATATATTGGTGCCTGCTTATGATCAGGCAGCATCATATCATACAGGAGAAAGTAGTACACTCTGCTAGTGAAAATTCTCTGATAATGCCCACTTGCACTTACCGAAAATGAACTCATTAGATGTTTAATACTCTTATTACTAATGTGGCCAGTTACACATGAAAAATTTGGTGAAGTTCTTCACTTCCTCCCCATTAATATGCTTGACAGAGGCAAAGGTGGCCAATTGTGGCCTGTGTTTGGAAATGCTACTGCCCATACGGCTGGTGCTATTAGTGGTGATTTTGCTAGCAACTCCGACTTTCTTAGACTTGGTATTAGAGATGAGCGGTGTTCGACTAGAACTGTTCGCCAATCTCAAATTCGAGCTGTTTTGGGCGGTGTTCGAGTTGTTCGACGAACCCGAACGATTTGCAAAAAATTCGGCTGTTCGAGGATATGTTCGATAACTGTTCGTGCACCAAAAGAGTGTCCTGCATGTCTGGTGCTATTTAGAGCACCAATCATGCAGGGATTGTCTGCCACTCACTGTAATGCCACAGCCATGGTGGTTGTGGCATTACAGTGATTGCCCAAATCGATGGGAACTGTGCTCACAGTGAAACACGAAAAGCCGGCAATTCAGCAGCGGCATACACCGGTACCCGACAATTTAGAACCGAAAGAATAGAGCTTCACACATAGATTAGATAGATATAAACATGTCAGCCACATATATACGAAGTACAGTGAAAGTGCTGCTTACTGTACTTGTCATTTAGCGTAAAGGATTTATCAAAAAAAATAAATAGTGTTTTCATGCACCGTCTCTTTAAGAAAGCCGGCCGGCAATTCAGCAGCGGTACCCGACAATTTAGAATAGAAGGAATAGAGAATCACACATAGGTTAGATAGATAGAAACATGTCAGTCACATATATATGAAGTACAGTGACAGTGTTGCTTACTGTACTTGTCATTTAGTGTAAAGGATTTATTAAAAAAAATAATAGTGTTTTCATGCACCGTCTCTTTAAGAAAGCCGGCCGGCAATTCAGCATCTGTACCCGACAATTTATAACAGACAGAATAGAGCTTCACACATAGATTAGATAGATAGAAACATGTCAGTCACATATATATGAAGTACAGTGATAGTGTTGGTTACTGTACTTGTCATTTAGTATTAAAATAAAGGATTTGTTATTAAAAATATTGGCGTGGGGTTCCCCTTAATTTTAGGCTCTAGCGGAGGTTAAGCAGACGGCTGGCTCAGATGTTTGAAGCCTGGGAAGGGGTAATACCCACGGAGCTTCCCAGGCTACTAATATCAGCCCCCAGCTGAATACATAGCCTTTACTAGCTATTAAAATGGGGGACCCCCCCAAAAAAATGACGTGGGGTCCCCCCTAATTTAATAGCTAGCAAAGGCTAGGCAGACAGCTGGGGGCTGATATTAATAGCCCAGGAAGGGAGCCATGAATATTGGCCCCCTCCCAGGCTAGAAACACCAGCCGTCAGACGCCCCAGAAATGGCGCATTCATAGGATGCGCCAATTCTGGCACTTAGCCTCGCTCTTCCACGCTGCCCTGGTGCGGTGGCAGGGGTAATAGGGTTGGGGTTGATGTCAGCTTATAATGCCAGCTGACATCAAGCCCAGGTTAGTAATGGAGAGGCATCTATAAGACACCCCCATTACTAACCCAATAGTCAAAGTTAAAAAAAACACAAACACCCAGAATAAAGTCCTTTAATTGAAATAAAGACACAATCCTTTATTGTTCTAAATTAAACCATACTTACCGTCACGTCCATTCCAGCTGAAGCCAACGATCTCCTGCAATAAAAGAAAAATAATAAAGCAACCTCATCCTTACCTTTCCATGGTTCCCACGACAGCTTCAGCTCTGCTACATCGAGATGACAGGCTGGACCGCAGCAGAACGCTGCCATCCAGCCTGTCATCCCGCAGACACTGAGAAGCGCAGGCATGCTTGCGCTCTGCAGTGTCTGGCTGTGACGGCATCCAGATGAGCCGAGTTCATGTCCAATGAACTCGGCGCACCTCATGCACGTCACTGACAGCGTGGGAGAATTCTCCTGCACTCAGCACTTCAGCGTGAGAATTCTCCCACGCTGTCAGTGACGTACATGAGGTCAGCTGAGTTCATTGGACATGAATGAGCTCACCTCATGCACTTCACTGACAGCGTGGGAGAATTCTCATGCTGAAGTGCTGAGTGCAGGAGAATTCTCCCACGCTGTCAGTGACGTGCATGAGGTGCGCCGAGTTCATTGGACATGAACTCGTCTCATCTTTATGCCGTCACAGCCAGACACTGCAGAGCGCAAGCATGCCTGCGCTTCTCAGTGTCTGCGGGATGACAGGCTGAATGGCAGCGTTTTGCTGCGGTCCAGCCTGTCATCTCGAAGTAGCAGAGCTGAAGCTGTCGTGGGAACCATGGAAAGGTAAGGATGAGTTTGCTTAATTATTTTACTTTTATTGCAGAAGACATTGGCTTCAGCTGGAATGGGCGTGATGGTAAGTATGGTTTAATTTAGAACAATAAAGAATTGTGTGTTTATTTCAATTAAAGGACTTTTTTCTGGGTGTTTGTGTTTTTTTTAAATACTTTACTAGAAATTCATGGCGGTCATGTCTAATATTGGCGTGACCCCATGAATTTCGGGCTTAGGGCCAGCTGATAATGCCAAGCTGGCCCTAACCCCTTTATTACCCAGTGAGCCACCGCACCAGGGCCCTGGATGAGTTGGGTACAGCGCCAGAAGATGGCGCTTCTATGAATGCGCCATTTTCCGGGGTGGCTGCGGACTGCATTTTGCAGCGGGGGGGACCCAGAAAGCTTGGGCCTCCCTGCGCTGCAGATTCCAGCCCCCAGCTGCCTAGTTGTACCTGGCTGGACACAAAAATAGGGCGAAGCTCCACGTATTTTTTTTTTTAATTATTTCATGAAATTCATGAAATAATTAAGAAAAAAAGGGCTTCCCTATATTGTTGTGTCCGGCCAGGTACAAATAGGCAGCTGGTGGTTGGGGGCAGCCTGTTCCTGCCTGCTGTACCTGGCTGGACACAAATATAGGGCGAAGCCCCACGTCAATTTTTTTTTAAACCATTTCATTAAACTAGATGGTGGCCCGATTCTAACGCATCGGGTATTCTAGAATATGTATGCGGCAGACCCGACGCAATCAGCAGAGCGGTGTTTAAATTTGGCGCCAAAATCGCTGACTGGTCGCGGCCAGCAACCGCGACCAATCAGCAAAGCGGTGTTGAAATTTGGCGACTATATCGCTGATTGGTCACGGCCGGCGGTCACGACTAATCAGCAGAGCGGGGTTTAAATTTTGCGCCAATAATGCTGATTGGTCGCGGTCGCGACCAATCAGCGAAGCGGTGTTTACATTTTGCGTCAATAATGCTGATTGGTTGCCATCGCAACCAATCAGCAGAGCGGTGTTTAAATTTGGCGGCAACAATGTTGATTAGTCGCGGCCGGCGGTCGCGACCAATCAGCAGAGCGGGGTTTAAATTTGGCGCCAAAATCGCTAATTGGTCGCGGCCGGCAACTGTGACCAATCAGCAGAGCGGGGTTTAAATTTGGCGCCAATACTGCTGATTTGTCGTGGCCGGCAACCGTGACCAATCAGCCGAGCAGGGTTTAAATTTGGCGCCAATACTGCTGATTGGTCGCGGACGGCGACCGCGATCAATCAGCAGAGCGGTGTTTGAATTTGGCGCCAATAATGCTGATTAGTCGCGGCCGGCATCCGCGACCAATTAGCAGAGCGGGGTTTAAATTTGGTGCCATTCTCGCTGATTGGTCGCGGCTGGAGTCCGCGACCAATCAGCAGAGCGTTGTTTAAATTTGGCGCCAAGCTCGCTGATTGGTCGCGGCCGCTATTTAAATGTGGCGCCCAAATCGGTGATTGGTCGCGGGCAGTGTCCGCGACCAATCAGCAGAGCGGTGTTTAACTTTAGCGCTAAGATCACTGATTGGTCGCGCTCTCCGCACGCGACCAATCAGCTAATCGTATTGGTGAGGACCGGGGAGCGCCGCTGCCTGGTTGGATACTTCCGCTGCGAGAACCCGGGACATGAGCGACTGGTCGCAGCAGAAGTATCCCGACCCGCAGCGCAGCTCCCCGGTCCTCCCTTGACACCCTAGCCGCTGATGTCCCCACAGTATCCGCATGGTGTTACAAAGATCCGGACATTTGTGTTAAAAATCGCTGATTGGTCGCTGGCGCTGCCAGCGACCAATCACCGATTTGGGCGCCAAATTTAAATATCGGCCACAACCAATCACCGATCTTGGCTCCACATTTAAACACCGCTGGGCGCGACCAATCACCGATTTTGGCGCCACATTTAAATAGCATCCGTGACCAATCAGTACAGCGGTGTTTAAATGTGGAGCCAAGATGGGTGATTGGTCGCGGCCGATATTTAAATTTGGCGCCTAAATCGGTGATTGGTCACGGGCAGCGCCAGCGACCAATCAGCGATTTTTAACACAAATGTCCGGACCTTTGTAACACCATGCGGATACTGTGGGGAGATCAGCAGCTAGGGTGTGAAGGGAGGACCGGGGAGCGGTGCTGCGGGTCGGGATACTTCTGCTGCGAGTACCCGCTCATGTCCCAGGTTCTCGGAGCGGAAGTATCCAACCAGGCAGCGCCGCTGACATCCATGCGGCTAGGGTGTGAAGGGAGGACCGGGGAGCGGCGCTAACATCCAATTGGTCGCGGCCGCTATTTAAATGTGCCGCACAAATCGGAGATTGGTCGCCGTCTTGACCGCGACCAATCACTGATCTTGCCGCCAAAGTTAAACACTACTGTGCTGATTGGTCGCGGACGCTGCCCGCGACCAATCACCGATTTGTGCGCCAAATTTAAATATCAGCCTCATGCACGTCACTGACAGCGTGGGAAAATTCTCCTGCACTCAGCGCGAGAATTCTCCCACGCTGTCAGTGACGTACATGAGATGAGCCGAGTTCATTGTCGGCTCATCTTTATGCCTTCACAGCCAGACACTGCAGAGCGCAAGCATGCCTGCGCTTCTCAGTGTCTGCGGGATGACAGGCTGGATGGCAGCGTTCTGCTGCGGTCCAGCCTGTCATCTCGATGTAGCAGAGCTGAAGCTGTCGTGGGAACCATGGAAAGGTAAGGATGATGTTGCTTTATTATTTTTCTTTTATTGCAGGAGATCGTTGGCTTCAGCTGGAATGGGCGTGACGGTAAGTATGGTTTAATTTAGAACAATAAAGGATTGTGTCTTTATTTCAATTAAAGGACTTTATTCTGGGTGTTTGTGTTTTCTTTTAACTTTGACTATGGGGTTAGTAATGGGGGTGTCTTATAGACGCCTCTCCATTACTAACCTGGGCTTGATGTCAGCTGGCATTATAAGCTGACATCAACCCCAGCCCTATTACACCACTGCCACCGCACCAGGGCAGCGTGGAAGAGCGAGGCTAAGTGCCAGAATTGGCGCATCCTATGAATGCGCCATTTCTGGGGCGGCTGACGGCTGGTGTTTCTAGCCTGGGAGGGGGCCAATATTCATGGCTCCCTTCCTGGGCTATTAATATCAGCCCCCAGCTGTCTGCCTAGCCTTTGCTAGCTATTAAATTAGGGGGGACCCCACGTCATTTTTTTTGGGGGGTCCCCCATTTTAATAGCTAGTAAAGGCTATGTATTCAGCTGGGGGCTCATATTTGTAGCCTGGGAAGCTCCGTGGGTATTACCCCCTTCCCAGGCTTCAAACATCTGCCCCAGCTGTCTGCTTAACCTCCGCTAGAGACTAAAATTAAGGGGAACCCCACGCCAATTTTTTTTAATAATAAATCCTTTATTTTAATACTAAATGACAAGTACAGTAACCAACACTGTCACTGTACTTCATATATATGTGACTGACATGTTTCTATCTATCTAATCTATGTGTGAAGCTCTATTCTGTCTGTTATAAATTGTCGGGTACAGATGCTGAATTGCCGGCCGGCTTTTTTAAAGAGACAGTGCATGAAAACACTATTATTTTTTTTAATAAATCCTTTACACTAAATGACAAGTACAGTAAGCAACACTGTCACTGTACTTCATATATATGTGACTGACATGTTTCTATCTATCTAATCTATGTGTGAGGCTCTATTCCTTCTTGTCTAAATTGTCGGGTACCGGTGTATGCCGCTGCTGAATTGCCGGCCGGCTTTTTTAAAGAAAGCGTCTTCTGAGCAGTTTGTCAGCTGTTGGACACCTTTGAAGTTGTTTTCTATGTGTTTCTATGTGTTTTTGTTTGCCTGCCATTGGTTTTAACGGTGTTCGACGGTGTTCTAAGGTGTTCGACGAACAGTTCCTCGAACATCCCGGTGTTCGACGAACCGAACCGAACCCGAACACTACGGGGGTGGCTCAACACTAATCTCTATTAATCCTCTCTCCGCATATCAATTCAATATCTGAATTAATCTTAGAGCACTACACTCATCTTCCCTGCTGCAATTGCACAATATATTAAGGTTTGGAGTAATTGTCAAATGCTCTATGGCTGCCTCTGCCTGTCTCTTTTGCTGAGCTTTGAGATCTGACTACACAAAATAAGCCAAAATTGGCTGCTGCATTCCTGCATGAAGATACTCGGCGAGAACCCGAGCATGCTCGTAAACCTCGAGTAACGAGCATACTCACTCATCACTAGTCATTATCTAAGTAAAATTAGAATAATTAACAAAAAATGCCTGCAAAGGCTTCCTACATGTTTAAAAAGGTCCCTTAGTCTGTTTCAGTAGGCTGCATAATCATGGGGAAAACTGCCGACTTGACAGATGTCCAGAAGGCAGTCATTGATACACTCCATAAGGAGGGTAAGAAGCTGGCTGATCACAGAGTGCTGTATCCAAGCATAATAATGGAAAGTTGAGTGGAAGGAAAAAAGTGTGGTAGAATAAAGTGCACAAGCAACCGGGTTAACCGCAGCCTTGAAAAGACTTAAGAAAAGACCATTCAAAAATTTGGGGGAGATTCACAAGGAATGGACTGCTGGAGTCATTGCTTCAAGAGCCACTACACACAGACGTATCCAAGACATGGGCAACAAATGTTGCTTTCCTTTTGTCAAGCCACTCATGACCAATACACAACGCCAGAACCTGGGCCAAGGAGAAAAAGACCTGGACTGTTGCTCTGTGGTCCAATGTGTTGTTTTCAGATGATAGTAAATTTTGCATTTCATTTGGAAATCAAGGTCCCAGAGTCTGGAGGAAGAGTGGATAGGCACACAAACCATGCTGCTTGTGGTCTAGGGTGAAGTTTCCACAATCAGTGATGATTTAGGGAGCGATGTCATCTGCTGGTGTAGGTCCACTGTGTTTTATCAAGAACAAGATCAACACCGCCTTCTACCAGGAAATTTTAGAGCACTTCACGCTTCCCTCTGCCGGCAAGCTTTTTGGAGATGGAAATTTCATTCTCCAGCAAGATTTGGCACCTGTCCATACTGTCAAAAGTACCAATACCTGGTTTAAAAACAACAGTATCACTGTGCTTGATTGGCCAGCAAACTTGCCTGACCTTAACCCCATAGAGAATCTATGGGGTATTGTAAAAAGAAAGATGAGAGGCACCAGACCCAACAATGCAGATGAGCTGAAGGCTGCTATCAATGCAACCTGGGCTTCCATAACACCTCAGCAGTGCCACAGGCTGATCGCCTCCATGCCACACCGCATTGATGCAATAGGAGCCCCGACCAAGTACTGAGTACATTTACTTAACATTAGTGATGAGCGAACGTGCTCGCCACTACACGGTACTAGCGCGAGCATCACGGTGCTCGACAAGCTCGGCGAGTATTTACAGGTTGCTCAGGCGGGAGCTAGGGTCCCCGCCCTGCATGTTTGTGCTCTTTAGAGAGCCAATGAACATGCAGGGATGGCTTGCCATGCACTGTAATGCCATAGCCATATTGGTTGTGGCATTACAGTGATTTACTGGCCGCATTGAGTCATCGTGTCTATTTAAGACCTAGTGATGCTAGGCTTGTCACAGTATACCAAGTAAAAAGGCAGAGTAGGGAGAGCTGCTGCTGCGTGAGAGAGAGATTTGCTTGTTTATAGTTAGTAAAAGTATTCCACAGCGTATCTATATATCCATATGAACTAGCGGTCCTTCTGAGGACTAATCCAGATGCATATATTCAGTGGTGATAGCAGGAGTTTTAAGTGTTTGTGGAAGACTGCAGTGCATACAGCACAAGAGGGTTCATTGCACGTTCTGTCTGCTGCTGCCGTTACAAATATTTGTAGAGATAGCTCCAGATATCACGGGCCTGTGCCAATTTTTTTTTGTCTTAATCCTGATTATTTGCTTAAAAAGCAATCAAGAGTACACCATTTTTCTGCTCCATCTGCGTGTTAGCACTGCAGAATATAGCCAGATCTTTTCCATATTACAGCGATAAAAATCCAGAAATTTGTAGTGAACATGGAAAATAATGGTCTCCATTTACATTTTGTTGCAGTGTGTCAGTGAAGCTATTCACACGAGGTCGCTGTGATGAATAGTAACCTACAGGCCCGCTATTTACAACTGTGGTTTTCCGTCACATGTATCACATATAACTGCGCTCCAAATTCAGCCATTTGTATTGAACGTGGAAATTATTGTCCTCAATTTAAAATGGGCAAGGTGCGTGGCAAGGGACGGGGAAGTGGATGTGATGGTGATGTGGCACAATTTCAGCTAGCCTCTGCATGCACCAACAAATACCTACGTCTTGTTGCTCGACCTTCCTGTCCTAATTACTACGGGACCGCAAAACACCAATATTGAACACAGAGCAGTGTCAAAAGGTTATTGGTTGGATAGCAGATAAGGCTTCCTGTCACTTCGCCGCTACAGCCACCACCACCCTTGTCTTCCAAATGGTCAAGTCTCAGTAGTCATGAGTCTGAATTCCTTATTCCTCACCCTGTTCCTCCATCCTCCCACCATGCCGAGTGCCTGGAGACAACTGATCCTACACTTGGACACTCAGAAGAGCTGTTCACTTTTCCACTTTTCGCCCGGCCAGCTTCAAGCGGATGAAGAGGAGAATGTGTGTAGTGAAGTCAATTATTTGAGCAGCCACAGTAACATGAAGGAGAGGGAGATGTAGCACCACAACAGGCAGGAAAAGGCAGTGTGGTGGCAGCAGACTCAAGGCAGGGAAAGGTTCCCCGTAACACCAACATGACGGAAGTTGCCAGTACAACTGTTAGGTCTTCCCGAATCTGGTTGTTTTTTAAAGACTCTGCAGATAACCCCAAAAAGGCTATTTGCACTGCCTGCCAAGTCAGCATCAGCAAGGGTAGCAAATCTAGCAGCCTTACCACCAGCATGATCAGGCACATGGCAACAAAGCACCTGACTAAGTGGGCCAAACCCCAAGGTCCAGAAACAGTGTCTGCGAGTGACAACACTGCTTCTTCCGCTGTTGCTCATGCATGCCAATCCCCTGTCCATGGCGCATGCCAAGATGCCTCCCTCTCTGCACCTATCGTTGAACGCTCTCAACTAGCACTATCTGCAAGCAAGTCCACGTCCTTGTCCCAGGGCAGCGTTCAGTTGTCCATACCCCAGTCCTTGGAAAACGAGCACAAATGCGCAGCCAACATCCCACAGACCACACTACTAAATTCACTCATTTCGCGAATGCTTGCTCTTGAAATGTTGCGTTTAAGGCTCATGGAGATGGATGCTTTCTGTAACCTGATGAAGGCAGCCGTCCCTTGGTACTCAGTCCCCAGCCACCACTATTTCTCCTGGTGTGCCATCCCCGCATTGCACAAGCACGTATCCCACAACATTAGCCGTGCCCTCAACAATGCGGTTACTGAGAAAGACCACCAAACCATGGACACGTGGAAGGGTGCTTGTGGGCAGGGACAGTACAGCTCACTGATGGCATACTGGGTTAATATCGTGGAAGCCGGGACTCGGTTGAACCTTGGAATGGAACACGTCCTCCCGACACCGAGAATTGCGGGCTCTGGGTCAATCAGGGTTACCCCCACATTCTACAGCTTCTACATCTCCTTTTCCTCTTCAGCCTCCATCTCTGAAATGACCACATCAGTGACAAGCTGGAAGCACTGCCTCGGCCAAGGCGCAACAGGCTGTTTTGAAGCGAATATGCTTAAGTGACACACCGCATAATGCTGAAGAGCTTTGGACAGCTCTGAAAGAGCAGGTACATCTGTGGCTAACACCACTGAACCTACAGCCAGAAATGGTTGTGTGTGACAATGGCCAGAACATGGTGGCGGCTCTGAAGCGAGGCGAGCTCACACACGTACCATGCCTGCCCATGTGTTTAACTTCTTGGTTCACCGGTTTCTTAAAACCTACCTGGATCTGCTTGTCAAAGTGCACCACATGTGTGCCCATTTTAGAGAGTCAGCTATAGCTTCCGCCACCTTTGCGGTGCTTCAGCAGTGGTTGAAGCTTCCTGATCACCGACTGGTATGCAATGTCCCCATGCGTTGGAACTCTACATTGTAGATGTTTGGAAGGATTTGTGGGCAGAAGAGGGCAGTTGTTGACTACAAGCATCAACACGGCTTCAGTATTCAGGTCAGACTCCAGACGGTACTACCTGCACAACTGTCATCCAGTCTGTTCAGCGTGGATGGCCTGAGAACAGGGAGGAGGATGAGGAAGAGAGCATGGTAATTTGTCCTCTTGTTTGAGGACACGGAAGTCTTGCCTGTTAGCAGTCTGGCATGCATGGCTGAGTTTGTTACGCTGCTTTTCCCCTGTTGAGGAATTATCAAAAAATTTCCATCTGAAAACGTTGGCAGCAGAGGTCACAGTTCATTGGACAATCAAGGAGTACAGGTAATAGAGGCACAAATCCAATCCAGCAGAGGCAGGGGGGACACTGTCAAAATTCTGGGCCAGTTTTCTCAAACCCTCCCATCGCACAGGCCCTGACGCGCGGGGTACTTTCCCAAGGAGGGAAAAGTTTGGTTAGATGCTAAGGGAATACCTTGCTGACCATAAAAACATCCTCCATGATTCCTCTGTGCCTTATAATTATTGGGTATCCAAGCTGGACACATGGCATGAACTGGATCTCTATGACTTAATGGTCCAAGCCTGCCCTTCTGCTAGCTTTTTATCAGAGCGGGTTTTTAGTGCCGCTGGTGGAATTATAACTGATAAGCTCATCTGCATGTCAACTGAAAATTCTGACACGCCGCCAGACTGACTCTTATCAAAATGAACAAAGGCTGGATTGAGCCAAATTTTCCAACACCACCGAATGATAGCAGCGTAACAAACTGAAATCCAGTGTCTTTTTTTGGAGGTGTATTCCTATTCACCTCTGCACACCGAGACATGTGTATACGCTTCCTGATTATGTCTATTTGCTCTTGTCTCCTTTTCCTCATCCTCCATCACCATATCATTCACCACTATATCTACCGTATCACCTCTAGTGTTGAGCCACCCCAGTAATGTTCGGGTTCGGTTCGGTTCGTCGAACACCGGGATGTTCGAGGAACTGTTCGTCAAACTGTTCGTCGAACACCTTAGAACACCGTCGAACACCGTTAAAACCAATGGCAGGCAAACAAAAACACATAGAAACACATAGAAAACACCTTCAAATGTGTCCAAAAGCTGACAAACTGCTCAGAAGACGCTCTCTTTAAAAAAGCCGGCCGGCAATTCAGCAACGGCATACACCGGTACCCGACAATTTAGACAAGAAGGAATAGAGCATCACACATAGATTAGATAGATAGAAACATGTCAGTCACATATATAAGAAGTACAGTGACTGTGTTGGTTACTGTACTTGTCATTTAGTGTAAAGGATTTATTAAAAAAAATAACAGTGTTTTCGTGCACCGTCTATTTAAAAAAGCTGGCCGGCAATTCAGCAGCGGTACCCGACAATTTAGAACAGAAAGAATAGAGCATCACACATAGATTAGATAGATAGAAACATGTCAGTCACATATATATGAAGTACAGTGACAGTGTTGGTTACTGTACTTGTCATTTAGTGTTAAAATAAAAGGATTTATAAAAAAAAAAATTGGCGTGGGGTTCCCCGTAATTTTAGTCTCTAGCGGAGGTTAAGCAGACGGCTGGGGCAGATGTTTGAAGCCTGGGAAGAGGGTCATACCCACGGAGCTTCCCAGGCTACTAAAATCAGCCCCCAGCTGAATACCTAGCCTTTACTAGCTATTAAAATGGGGGACACCCCCAAAAAAATGACGTGGGGTCCCCCCTATTTTATTAGCTAGCAAAGGCTAGGCAGACAGCTGGGGGCTGATATTAATAGCCCAGGAAGGGTGCCATGAATATTGGCCCCCTCCCAGGCTAGAAACACCAACCCTCAGCCGCCGCAGAAATGGCGCGTCCATAGGATGCGCCAATTCTGTCACTTAGCCTCGCTCTTCCCACTGCCCTGTAGCGGTGGCAGTGGGGTAATAGGGCTGGGGTTGATGTCAGCTTATAATGCCAGCTGACATCAAGCCCAGGTTAGTAATGGAGAGGCGTCTATAAGACACCCCCATTACTAACCCCATAGTCAAAGTTAAAAGAAAACACAAACACCCAGAATAAAGCCCTCTAATTGAAATAAAGACACAATCCTTTATTGTTCTAAATTAAACCATACTTACCGTCACGCCCATTCCAGCTGAAGCCAATGATCTCCTGCAATAAAAGAAAAATAATAAAGCAACCTCATCCTTACCTTTCCATGGTTCCCACGACAGCTTCAGCTCTGCTACATCGAGATGACAGGCTGGACCGCAGCAGAAAGCTGCCATCCAGCCTGTCATCCCGCAGACACTGAGAAGCACAGGCATGCTTGCGCTCTGCAGTGTCTGGCTGTGACGGCATAAAGATGAGCCGAGGTCATGTCCAATGAACTCGGCTCACCTCATGCACGTCACTGACAGCGTGGGAAAATTCTCCTGCACTCAGCGCTTCAGCGTGAGAATTTTCCCACGCTGTCAGTGACGTGCATGAGTAGCACAGTAGTGTTTAACTTTGGCGGCAAGATCAGTGATTGGTCGCGGGTCAACCACCATGGTGTTACAAAGGTCCGGACATTTGTGTTAAAAATCGCTGATCGGCCGCTGGCGCTGTCCGCGACCAATCACCAATTTGGGCGCCAAATTTAAATATCGTCCGCGACCAATCACCCATCTTAGCTCCACATTTAAACACCGCTGTACTGATTGGTCGCAGACGCTATTTAAATTTGGCGCACAAATCGGTGATTGGTCGCGGGCAGCGCCCGCGACCAATCAGCGATTTTTAACACAAATGTCCGGATCTTTGTAACACCATGCGGATACCGTGGGGACATCAGCGGCTAGGGTGTCAAGGGAGTACCGGGGAGCGGCGCTGCGGGTCGGGATACTTCTGCTGCGAGCAGTCGCTCATCTCCCGGCTTCTCGCAGCGAAAGTATCCGACCAGGCAGCGGCGCTCCCCGGTCCTCACCAATACGATTCGCTGATTTGTCGCGCTCTCCGCACGCGAACAATCAGTGATCTTGGCGCTAAAGTTAACCACCGCTCTGCTGATTGGTCGCGGACGCTGCCCGCGATCAATCACCGATTTGGGCGCCACATTTAAATAGCGGCCGCGACCAATCAGCGAGCTTGGCGCCAAATTTAAACAACGCTCTGCTGATTGGTCGCGGATGCCGGCCGCGACTAATCAGCATTATTGGCGCCAAATTTAAACACCGCTCTGCTGATTGGTCACGACTGCGACCAATCAGCATTATTGGCGCCAAATTTAAACACCGCTTTGCTGATTGGTCGCGACCGCAACCAATCAGCATTATTGGCGCAAAATATAAACCCCGCTCTGCGGATTGGTCATGTTCGCTGGCCGCGACCAATCAGCATTATTGGCGCAAAGTTTAAACCTCGCTCTGCTGATTAGTCGCGACCGCCGGCCGTGACCAGTCAGCGATTTTGGCGCCAAATTTAAACACCGCTCTGCTGATTGCCCCGGGTCTGCCGCATACATATTCTAGAATACCCGATGCGTTAGAATCGGGCCACCATCTAGTTTCATGAAATAATTTAAAAAAAAATTGACGTGGGGCTTCGCACTATATTTGTGTCCAGCCAGGTACAGCAGGCAGGAACGGGCTGCCCCCAACCACCAGCTGCCTATTTGTACCTGGCCGGACACAACAATATAGGGAAGCCCTTTTTTTCTTAATTATTTCATGAAATAATTTAAAGAAAATTGACGTGGGGCTTCGCCCTGTTTTTGGGTCCAGCCAGGTACAACTAGGCAGCTGGCGGCTGGAATCTGCAGCGCAGGGAGGCCCAAGCTTTCTGCCCCCGCCCCCCGCTGCAAATTACAGTCAGCAGCCACCCCGGAAAATGGCGCGTTCATAGAAGCGCCATCTTCTGGCGCTGTACCCAACTCATCCAGGGCCCAGGTGCGGTGGCTCACTGGGTAATAAAGGGGTTAGGGCCAGCTTTGCATTATCAGCTGGCCCTAAGCCCGAAATTCATGGGGTCACGCCAATATTAGACATGACCACCATGAATTTCTAGTACAGTATTTAAAAAAAACACAACACCCGGAATAAAGTCCTTTAATTGAAAAAAACACACAATTCTTTATTGTTCTAAATTAAACCATACTTACCGTCACGCCCATTCCAGCTGAAGCCAACGATCTCCTGCAATAAAAGAAAAATAATAAAGCAACATCATCCTTACCTTTCCATGGTTCCCACGACAGCTTCAGCTCTGCTACATCGAGATGACAGGCTGGACCGCAGCAGAACGCTGCCATCCAGCTTGCCATGCCGCACACACTGAGAAGCGCAGGCATGCTTGCGCTCCTCAGTGTCTCGCTGTGACGGCATCCAGATGAGCCGAGGTCATGCCCAATGAACTCTGCTCACCTCATGCACGTCACTGACAGCGTGGGAAAATTCTCCTGCACTCAGCGCTTCAGCGTGAGAATTCTCCCACGCTGTCAGTGACGTACATGAGGTGAGCTGAGTTCATTGGACATGAGCTCACCTCATGCACGTCACTGACAGCGTGGGAAAATTCTCACGCTGAAGCGCTGAGTGCAGGAGAATTTTCCCACGGTGTCAGTGACGTGCATGAGGTGAGCTGAGTTCATTGGACATGAAGAGCTCACCTCTTGCACGTCACTGACAGCGTGGGAAAATTCTCACGCTGAAGCGCTGAGTGGAGGAGAATTTTCCCACGCTGTCAGTGACGTGCATGAGGTGAGCTGAGTTCATTGGACATGACCTCGGCTCATCTTTATGCCGTCACAGCCTGACACTGAGGAGCACAAGCAAGCCTGCGCTTCTCAGTGTCTGCGGGATGACAGGCTGGATGGCAGCGTTCTGCTGCGGTCCAGCCTGTCATCTCGATGTAGCAGAACTGGAGCTGTCCTGGGAACCATGGAAAGGTAAGGATGATGTTGCTTTATTATTTTTCTTTTATTGCAGGAGATCATTGGCTTCAGCTGGAATGGGCGTGACGGTAACTATGGTTTAATTTAGAACAATAAAGAATTGTGTGTTTATTAGTGTTGAGCCACCCCCGTAGTGTTCGAGTTCGGTTCGGTTCGTCGAACACCCGTGTGTTCGCCGAACTGTTCGTCGAACACCTTCGAACACCATTAAAACCAATGGCAGGCAAACAAAAACACATAGAAACACATAGAAAACACCTTCAAAGGTGTCCAAAAGCTGACAAACTGCTCGGAAGACACAACCAACACATGGAAAAGTGACAAGTACATATAGTCATGCGAAAAGAAAAGAGGTGGAGGAGTAAAAGGAGGGGGAGACACAGATATAGGCATGTCATGCCCTTCTAAAATCCAAAAAGTGAGAAGCCGACATGTTCAGTCCGCTCCTGCCCGTGCCACCTCCATGTCGCCGGGTTTGTGCCAGATCCGCGGTGAATCCTGACGGCCAGCCCCCCTCTCCCAATACTGGTGCCTGTCCGCTGGTGGGTCGAGCGAGCCCCCCTGTGGTGGAGGCAGCTCTAAGCTTTTTAATTTAAATTGTCTCTCTAATTTGAATGAATACACTTTAAATCCATTTACAAGGATCTATTTGAGGGCAAGTCTCATGCCAGCAGCCGCGCAATTCCAGCTCCAGTAGCGTCCACTAAAGCTGCTGCAGTTAAAAAGCTTTTATAAGGATCGAGCTCGGCTGTCCACCGCAAGGCATCCTACTGCCAGTCCCAGCCCCTATGCCTTGGGGTGCCTCCTGATGCTCTTCACTGAGTATCCCGTGGTCCCGAAGCATTTCCTTTGAAAAAATTAAGTGTCCAAACTACAGGTGGTGTAGCTTGCTTAACAGCCGGGATAATCCGCTGACTAGCAGACACTGCTACTAGGCACAAAGTATTTCCTGGGCTAGATGCAGTTAAAAATTTGTAATTAGATACTCTCGTTGGATGCTGAGAAAGCATTCCATAGAGTCTCCTGGCACGCCATATATGATTCTCTTAAAAAGCTTGGGGTAGGGGTCTAGGGGACCCTTTATAGCCAAAATCACGGCCCTGTATCACAATACGTCACCTAGGCTGAATATAAATGGAACTGTAGCACCCTGAGGGCTCGGTTGCTACAGAGGTATTGCACCTCACCCAGAGGTGTGATATCTCACTCTCAGGTAAGGATGGAGTGTGGATCAGGACCCGACACCTGCATGCATTACACCACATTGCCGTGGGGCAGGGCGACCAATATGCCTCTGAGATGGGTGCGACAGTCCCTGTCCCTGGCTGGAGTGGGGGGAGGGAACACTGAGGAAGGGGAACCCTGTAGTGCAGGAGCAGGGAGGAAGCAGTTCCTGGGTGCATTGAGAATTGAGTATAAAAGGTGGGCACCATCTTAGTTCAGTGCAGAGAAGTCTGAGCAGAAGTGGCAGGGAGCAGGGGCTCTGCATGAGCTCTGCTCCGGAGGCGGGTCTAGTAACAGAGGCCCAGGCCTGGAAGAGGGAGAAGGCAGGAAGAGGAGCGGAGAAGGCTCCAGGAATGAGGAATGAAGGGATCCCAGGGGTGTGGACGGGCGAGTCGCCACCGCATGCCGGAATCCACCTGGGTGGAGGGGTCAGGCCAAAGGGGGAGACCGGTCCCCGAAACTAGTGGAGGCAGGAAACGACCGTCAGCTAGAAACCGGAGGCTCTGACATTTTATGTGGCGCAGCCCCTCGCTACACCCGCTAGGAAGGCACGACATAGGGTCAGGGAAACTGGCGCCAAGTTTACCAAGAGGAGGCCCGAGGCAGCCGGACAGAAGGGTTGGTAAGAAAGGCCAGACAAAGGACACACAAAGGGGGTCCTGTGAAGCGCTCCAAAGTTATCTGGGAGTTGTCTGAGCCCCTCACCTGGTGAGCACAGTACGACGTGGGCAGCCGTTACCTGCAGACGTGGTCTGGATAATAAGAACTGTGAGTAAAGGCCCTGGACTGCATCACTGACTTCGTGTCGTTACTGCTGCTGCCCTGCACCATCACCCCCATCCTCCGCATACACTGCCCTGAGGCTATACTCCTCCCGTGGGGAGTTATGCTACGCTCTGCTGCACCCACAACACCAGCCTCAGCGGTCTGCCCTGCAGCGGCGGTTCACTCTGACCGCAATCCATGGGTGGCGTAGTCGGACATTTAAACATCAAAACCACATATATAGCTTCGCCACTGGTTTGACCACCCTGAGCCACGGAACCGGGTCGCCGCCACAAAGACTACAACCACCAGCATCCACCAAAAAGGGTCCGGCTCCGGGTGTCCCAAGGCCCAGGGGGTGCATCAGAACATTTTCATCACCTTTCACAATCACCAATGGGACAAGGCAGGGATGTCCTCTGTCCCCTCTCTTATACATCCTAGTGATGGAGCACCTGCTCTCATCAATTCGCCATAACCCCAATATTAGGTGGATTGAGGTGGGAGGCACCGAGTACAAGTGCTCTCTATTTGCTTTTGATGTCCTAGTATATATCACTCAATCACATATATCCATCCATGCTGTTATGGCTGAAATAGATCACTTTGTTACATGGTCAAATTTTAAAATCAATGCAGCGAAGTCTGAGGCCCTCGATGTCTCCCTCCCCAAATCCATATAGGATTCCATCCAGTCCAACTTTCCCTTTGCCTGGCCCTCACAGTGTATCAAATACTTAGGAATTCCTATTCATAGAGACCTCTCCCATCTATGTTATCTTAATTTTGGGCCCTTTATTGAACAACTCCATACAGACCACGGTTGGCAAGTTAGAACTGTAAGATTCACTACGTGAACCACTGGTGTTTTGTGGAAAAGCACATGTACACTGTGTTCCAAATTATTATGCAAAAAGTGTTTAGGAGTGATAAGGGAAGAATTTGTTTGTTTGTCAGTTAAACTCATTGATGGTGATGTGTGTCAGGGCTCTTTATATCACTGTAAGCAATTGCAGACACCTGTGCTAATTAGTTTGGCAGGTGTGTCCAATGAAAGGCAAGACTACTTAAGAAGGCTGTCTCACATTATTAAGCAGCCTACATTTTCTGCCAAAATGGGAAAGAAAAAGGATGTGTCGGCTGCTGAGAAGCAACAAATTGTGGAGTGTTTAGGTCAAGGCATGACTACAATCAACATTGTGCGATGATCAGGATGAAGTGTCTTGGCAATCAAGAAGTATGTAGCTGATTCACAGTACACACGTGTGCGTGCTGATAAGGGCAAATTGAGGACTCTTTCCTACATCAATTACGTCAGGTTAAAAGAGCAGCGGCAGAAAAGCCTTGTCACAGCAGCAGACAAGTTTTTGAAGCTGCTGGTGCCTTCAACGTCCCCCGAACAACAAGATGCAGGGTCCTTCAGAGGTTTGCAGCTGTGCATACGCCATCCTGTCGACCTCCTCTATCCACTTCACACAAGCAGAAACGGCTCCAGTGGGCCAAACATTACATGAAGACTGATTTCAAAATTGTTTTGTTCACGGATGAGTGCCGTGCAGCGCTCGATGGTCCAGATGGATGGAGTGGAGGATGGCTGGATGATGGACACCCCACGCAAACACGACTACAGCGCCAACAAGGAGGAGGTGGAGTAATGTTTTGGGCTGGAATCATGGGGAGAGAGATTGTCGGCCCCTTTAGGATCCCTGAAGGCGCTAAAGATGAACTCCATAATGTATGTGGATTTTCTCAAACAGCACTTCCTGCCATGGTTCAAGAAGAAGAACCGTGTATTTCACAGCAAGATCATTTTTCTGCATGATAATGCACCATCTCATGCTGCACATAAAACATCTGCATCTCTGGCTGATATGGGCATAAAAGGGGACAAACTTATGGTGTGACCCCCATGCTCCCCTGACCTCTACCCCATTCAGAACCTTTGGAGCATCATTAAAAGGAGTGTCTATGATGGCGGGAGGCAGTTCACATCTAAGCAACAGCTCTGGGAGGGTATTCTGTCCTCATGCAAAACAATTGAAGCAGAAACCATCCAAAACCTGACAAATTCAATGGACGAGAGAGTTCAGAAGCTCCTTTCGAACAAGGGGTCCTATGTGAAAATAACATGCTTGGGGGATCTAAGAGTGTGGCAACCCAGTAGTCATGATTACTTCAAATTCTGACAATATGAGGGTCATGTTGCAGGTAGTGCAGCAAGAAGGCACTTATGTGTCTTACGCATCTCGGAGCCCCAAAATTATTTTCCGGGCTAGATGCAGCTAAAAATTATTATTAATTTTAAATCTGGTGGAGCTTAGTATAGATGGCCTAATAGAATCAGTGCTGCACACTGCTACAAAGCCCAAATTATTTTCCAGTCAAGATACAGATAAATATGTTTAGTAATTTTAAATCTGGTGGAGCATATTATAGATGGCCTAATAGAATCAGTGCTGCACACTGCTACAAAGCCCAAATTATTTTCCAGCCAAGATACAGATAAACATGATTAGTAATTTGAAAGCTTAAAATGGTTGGTAGGGTGATTTTAACCAATCATCAAGCTTTTACTCTCCCCAGGATGACACGGGTAGAAAAGTCGTTTCGGATCCATGATTTGTTCATCTTTATGAACGTGAGTCTGTCTACATTATCAGTGGAGAGCCGCGTGCGCTTATCTTTCAGCACACCACCAGCAGCGCTGAACACATGTTCAGACAGAATGCTGGCTGCTCGGCATGACAAGATCTCCAAGGCGTAAGTGGCTAGCTCTGGCCATTTATCCAGATTGGAAGCCCAAAAAGAGCAAGGGTCCAGTGACACAGTCATGGCTTCAATGTTTACTTGGAGATACTCCTGTACCATCGTCTCTAGGCGTTGACTATGTGTCAGACTTCTTGTCTCCTGTGGCCTTGCAAAGGATGGGCTAAAAAAGTGGTGAAATGATTCCGCAAAATTGATGTTACCAGCAGATACTGTGGTTCTGTTACGGTTTGAGTGCTGAACACTTGACGGTCCCACGGTTGGCAAGTTGGAACTCTGAGATTCACTACGTGCACCACTGGTGTTTTGTGGAAAAGCACATGTAAGATTCTGCAACAGTCTCTGCTGATACTCCTGCATGCGTGCATCCCTTTCTATGGCAGGAATAATTTCGGCAAATTTACTTTTGTACCGGGGATCTAACAGTGTGGCAACCCAGTAGTCAGGATTATTTCTAATTCTCACAATTCGAGGGTCATGTTGCAGGTAGTGCAGCAAGAAGGCACTCATGTGTGTTGCGCATCCAGGAGCACCAAGTCCCTGTTGTGTTGGTGGCGAGGTAACAATCATGCTTCCTTCCTCTGTCCTCTCCCCCCAACCTCGCACAACAGAAATGTGATCAAGGTCTCCCTCATCTGATGAGTCTTCCATCAGTTCGTCCTCCACTTCTTCCTGGGCTCCTGCACCTTCCTCACTAGTTTGGCTGCTACCATGCGCCCTGGTAAAACCATCTCCCCCACCCTCACATGCCTGCCGCCTTGGTGCTGCCGACCGTCTGGACCTTGCAGATGTTAGCCCTTCCGCATACAACTCCTCCTCCTCTACTTCCTCCACCTCCTCTTGTGCCACCACCTGACTCCGAATTCTGTTTAACATGTGCTCCAGCATGTAAATCACCGGAATAGTCATGCTGTTAATGGCATCATCAGTACTAAACATCTTCGTCGCCATTTCAAAACTGTGCAGAAGGGTGCATAGGTCCCTGATCTGAGACCACTCCTCCAGCGTGATTTGCCCCACCTCTGGATCTCGTTGGCCCAGGCTATACGTCAGAACGTATTGCACCAGGGCTTGTCGGTGCTGCCACAGTCGCTGCAACATGTGCAGAGTTGAATTCCACCGGGTAGGCACATCGCATTTTAGCCGGTGAAGTGGCAGGCCCAACGACTTCTGTAGAGATGTAAGTCGCTGAGCTGCGGGATGCGAACGGCGGAAGTGAGCACACAGCGACCGTGCTCTCTGCAGAAGGCCATCTAGTCTGGGATAGTGGGCTAAAAATTGCTGGACAACCAGGTTCAACACGTGAGCCATACAAGGCACGTGTGTGACATTGCCCCGGCGAAGGGCCGCACCCAGGTTTGCAGCATTGTCGCACACGGCCTTCCCTGGTTTCAGGTCCAGTGGAGACAACCATTCATGAAATTGGTTCTCCAGAGCTGACCACAACTCCTCAGCTGTGTGACTCACATTTCCCAGACATTTCAAAGTAAAAACCGCCTGATGACGTTGAGCCCTACTGCCAGCATAGTAAGGAGGTGTGCAGGATCCCTTCTGCGCAGTTAGAAAGCTTGTGGCATGACCAGACAGGCTTTGGGTGCAGGTGGAAGACCGAGAGGAGGTTGAGGAGGCAGAAGCAGTGAAGGAACTTTGACATAAAGAGGATTGACGCACAACTCGTGGGGACGGCAAGACTTGGACAGCAGCCCCTTCTCCTGCTGTCACCATAGTTACCCAATGCCCAGTTAGTGACATGTAGCGCCCCTGTCCATGCCTACTCGTCCAAGTGTCTGTGGTGAAATGCACCCTGTCACACACAGAGTTTCTCAAAGAAGCGGTGATGTTGTGTGCGACATGCTGGTGGAGCGCAGGCACACCTTTCTTTGAGAAGCAGTGCCGACTGGGCATCTGGTACTGGGGCACTGCGACGGACATAAGGTCTCGAAAATCCTCTGTGTCCACCAGGCGGAACGGCAGCATTTCTGTAGCCAAGAGCTTGCAGATGGTGAAATTCAACCTCTTAGCTTTCTCATGGCTAGGAGGAAATGGTCTTTTACTTGTCCACATCTGAGGGACCGAGGGCTGGCTATTGTGCTTAGACGGGGTTGATAAGGGTGTCCCCTGCAAACTGCCGGTCTGTGAGGAAGATGCAGGCGGACATGTTAGGTTGCCTTGATCCAAACGTGGTGCTATCGATGTCGGACAGCGCTCAACACCAGCTGGTGTTCCCACCTCCAAAGAAAATGATGACCTGCCAATCACGCTGGCTGTTGCGGGTAAAGAGGTGGCAGGTCTGCGCCCCAAAACAGGTGTGACTGCTGTCCCCCCAGTCACAGAGGATGAAGAGGCCGCAGATGCACAAGATATGGCAGACGGTGGTTGGCCCGGCCGGCTAGGCTGCATTGTAGCACACTGAGCTTCCCACTGCAACTTATGCTTCATGTCCATGTGCCGGTTCATGCATGAAGTACTCAAACTATGTATTTTTTGGCCTCTACTTAGCTTTTGCTGACAAATGTTACAGATAACACGAGTTGGGTCATCTTTATCGATCTGAAAAAATGCCCAGGCTATGCAAGGCTTAGCACCCATGCGACCTGAAGAGCCACCACGGCTTGTGGTGAGAGGCAGAGTTGTGTTTGAGGATGCAGTTGTTGACGTGCTTCCAGTACTACATCTCTGTCCAGGAAGGCGCAACCTGACCTCGTCGTCACTAGCATCTTCCTCCACTTCCTCTGCTAACCTCTTGTCTTGGCTGACTGTGGGTTGACAGTAAGTGGGATCTCCAACCTCATCATCATCACCCTGTGCGTTATCACACCCGTCGTCCTCAAAGCCAACCTGTTCCTGCCCTGACAAAAAACTGAAGTTGTCGCTCCAATCAGGTATTTGAGTCTCATCATCGTCTTCCTCATTGTCTCCACCAACAGGAGTTACAGTTTGGGAATGAGGGTCTACATTATGGTCAGAACCTTCTGCGTCTGGTCCTGGATCCGACTCAAAGATTCTGGGCATCAGTGCAGATCATTTCCTCGTCTGGATTCACAGAAGCGCTGGAGTCGACCTCTGATTCCCAGGCTATAGTATGAGTAAACAGCTCTGCAGACTCAACCATCTGTTCTAACTCATACTCAGATGGGCAGCTGGAGATTTGGGAGCTGTGAGGAAGCAAGTGCGATTGGGGTGACACCTTTGAGGACTGGAGTATTTGTGATGTTTAAGTTGATGTGGAGGAGAGTCCACTTAAAGTAGCACTTGATATCCGTTGAAGCACCTGCTGTTTTTGTGCCTCATCTGGAATTTGTAGTGATTGGCGTGGCCGTAAGAAAGGGATCTTATCACACTGTCCGCTAAAAGAAGTAGACATTTTAGTTTGGCTGGAAGATGGTCTTTCTTCTGCAGATGTTACTGTTGCTTTAACACCTACCCCACGGACACAACCTTTTTTCCCCTTCCCAACACGCCTATTCCCCTTTCCACCAGCAGCAGGCATTTTCCACTCATTTTGGTGGTTAACTAATTCACAACTCTGGAGTTGTTTGCACAAAAAAACAATGGATGGGAACCGAGCAGAGCTGAGTGGCCAAACTGTGGTATAGGCCAAAACTATTGGCTGGGTTAGATGCAGAAAAAAATTATATTCAATTTGCAACCTGATGGAGGTCAGTATAGATGGACTAATAGAACAAGTCCCACACACAGCTAGAAGCCCAAATATTTTTTCAGAGGTAGATGCAGAAAAAAATTGTATTCAGTTTGCAACCTGATGGAGGTCAGTATAGATGGACTAATAGAGAAAGTCCCACACACTGCTAGAAGGCCAAATATTTTTTCAGAGCTAGATGCAGATATAAATTATTTTTAATTTGCAACCTGATGGAGGTCAGTATAGATGGACTAATAGAGAAAGTCCCACACACTGCTAGAAGGCCAAATATTTTTTCAGAGCTAGATGCAGAAAAAAATTATTTTCAGTTTGCAACCTGATGGAGGTCAGTATAGATGGACTAATATAGAAAGTCCCACACACTGCTAGAAGGCCAAATATTTTTTCAGAGCTAGATGCAGAAAAAAATTATATTCAGTTTGCAACCTGATGGAGGTCAGTATAGATGGACTAATAGAACAAGTCCCACACACAGCTAGAAGCCCAAATAATTTTTCAGAGGTAGATGCAGAAAAAAATTATATTCAGTTTGCAACCTGATGGAGGTCTGTATAGATGGATTAATAGAACAAGTCCCACACACAGCTAGAAGCCCAATATTTTTTCAGAGGTAGATGCAGAAAAAAAATATATTCAGTTTTCAACCTGATGGAGGTCAGTATAGATGGACTAATAGAGGAAGTCCCACACACTGCTAGAAGGCCAAATATTTTTTCAGAGCTAGATGCAGACAAAAAATTATTTTGAATTTGCAGCGTGATTGAAGTCAGTATAGATGGACTAATAGAACAAGTCCCATACACTGCTAGAAGGCCAAATATTTTTTCAGAGCTAGATGCAGAAAAAAATTATATTCAGTTTGCAACCTGATGGAGGTCAGTATAGATGGACTAATAGAATGATGCTATGCCCAAAAGATTTTACTTCACTAGGTGCAGTAAAAAAATTGGTATTCTATACACAGGTGGTATATCTTGCAACACAGATAGGCTACTCCACTGACTAACACACTCTGCAATAGGCCAAAAAGGATTAGCTTTGCTAGATTCAGCCAAATGCTGTGAAAAAAACTTGCACAGCACTGGCACAGACCTGCCTGGCAAAAACTGATAGGAACTGATGTAACCTAGTCCTGAAAAGGACTGCAATTACAATTAGTCTTTACTCCCACAATCTATCTATTTAAGAGCACAGACCTGCCTGATAAAAGTCGTAGGAAATGCTGTAACCTAGTCCTTAAAAGGACTGCAATCACAACTATTCCCTACTCCCAAGCTATCTGTAGATTTGTGCGAAAATTGGCTTGAAATTAACAAGGTATAGCGCACACAGCAACAGCGGTGCCGTCTAACACGCAGCTGCAGCAGTGAGAAAATGGTGGCGACGGGGAAAATGGCTTGGTCTTATAGGGCAAGGACATGTGACATACACTGCCAATGGCACATGCCCTTGCTTGTGTGAAAAAAAGCACTTCGCTCCGTGTGTGCGCTGCCTATAAGCTGACAGATTGCACCTCCCCACTGTAAATGCGGGAAAGAGAAAAAAAAATGGAGATATTCATTGTTCCTGCAGAGATCCATCCCCTGCCCCTCCCCCCACCCCGCTGTACACTCAAACTGCGTATTAACATTAATTTTCATCATTACTGAGAAAAAATCCACTTATGATTTTGGTGCACGAACAGTTATCGAACATAACCTCGAACAGCCGAATTTTTCTCAAATCGTTCGTGTTCGCCGAACGGCTCGAACACCGCCCAAAACAGCTCGAATTTGAGATTGGCGAACAGTTCGAGTCGAACAACGCTCATCTCTAGTGTTTATTTCAATTAAAGGACTTTATTCTGGGTGTTTGTGTTTTCTTTTAACTTTGACTATGGGTTTAGTAATGGGGGTGTCTTATAGACGCCTCTCCATTACTAACCTGGGCTTGATGTTAGCTGGCATGATAAGCTGACATCAACCCCAGCCCTATTACCCCACTGCCACCGCTACAGGGCAGTGGGAAGAGCGAGGCTAAGTGCCAGAATTGGCGCATCCTATGGATGCGCCATTTCTGGGGCGGCTGACGGCTGGTGTTTCTAGCCTGGGATGGGGCCAATATTCATGGTACCGTTCCTGGGCTATTAATATCAGCCCCCAGCTGGCTGCCTAGCCTTTGCTAGCTATTAAAAAAGGGGGGACGCCACGTCATTTTTTTGGGGGGGTCCCCCATTTTAATAGCTAGTAAAGGCTAGGTATTCAGCTGGGGGCTGATATTAGTAGCCTGGGAAGCTCCGTGGGTATTACCCCTTCCCAGGCTTCAAACATCTGCCCCTGCCATCTGCCTAACCTCCGCTAGAGACTAAAATTAAGGGGAACCCCATGCCAATTTTTTTTTAAATAAATCCTTTATTTTAACACTAAATGACAAGTACAGTAATCAACACTGTCACTGTACTTCATATATATGTGACTGACATGTTTCTATCTATCTAATCTATGTGTGAAGCTCTATTCCTTCTATTCTAAATTGTCGGGTACAGATGCTGAATTGCCGGCCGGCTTTTTTAAAGAGACAGTGCATGAAAACACTATTATTTTTTTTAATAAATCCTTTACACTAAATGACAAGTACAGTAAGCAACACTGTCACTGTACTTCATATATATGTGACTAACATGTTTCTATCTATCTAATCTATGTGTGATTCTCTATTCTTTCTGTTCTAAATTGTCGGGTACCGGTGTATGCCGCTGCTGAATTGCCGGCTTTTCATGTTTCACTGTGGGCACAGTTCCCATCGATTTGGGCAATCACTGTAATGCCACAACCACCATGGCTGTGGCATTACAGTGAGTGGCAGGCAATCCCTGCATGATTGGTGCTCAAAATAGCGCCAGACATGCAGGACATGCTTTTGGTGCACGAACAGTTATCGAACATAACCTCGAACCGCCGAATTTTTTGCAAATCGTTCGGGTTCGTCGAACAACTCGAACACCGCCCAAAGCAGCTCGAATTTGAGATTGGCGAACAGTTCTAGTCGAACACCGCTCATCTCTAATCACCTCCTCTACATCTCTTGCAAGGGGCATTGGAGTGCCTCCAAATTTTTGGCAGCCATTGCAGTCACTGCATACCCAAGTACAGTATGGGAGACCTGCTCCTTTCTAATGGGAACATGTGCTACTGGTTACTGAGGCCAACCTCTATGTATCTTTAAATTGTTTATGGGGTTTTCCCAAAATTTAGTCATCCATTGTACTCACTGCATACCCTATAGGTGTATAGAATACCCGTTCCTTTCTAATGTGAACATGTCGTACTCGTTACTGAGGCCCACCTCTATGTGTCTTTAAATTGAGGTTTTTCCTAAATTTTGGCAGCCCTTGCAGTCACTGCATGGACCTTACCACTATAGGAGACTCAATCCTTATAATGAGAACATGTTTTTTTTACTGAGGCCCTCCTCTATGTCTCTTCAAAGAGATATTGAGGTGCGACCAAATTTTTGGTAGCCCTTGCAGTCACTGCATATGCAACAACAGTATATGAGATCCACTATTTAATAATGGGAACAACAAAGCATAGCCAGCTGATGACCCTCTACCAATAGTGAGGGCCGCCTGATGGCCCTTTAAAAATAGTTTTTGGGACTTTCAGAGTCCGTCCTTCATAAATTAAACAATGGGTCTGATCATGTCTCACTCACCACATAGCCTGATAAGGTAGTAAAATGTTAAAATGACGTTTACCGGTGAATGTATTTTTCACCATTGAAAGCAATGCAAAAGTGAAAAAAAGCATCAAAAACGCTACGTGTGAACATAGCCCAAGCTGTGGAGGATCATTTTTGTATATTCATTTGGCCTTATATAGAAGTCATTACCCTGGAAAGGATGTTTATTAACATATTTCCATGGAAAATCCTTTTTGGTATCGTTTTTGTATGTTTTATTGTGAGTCTGTAAAAGTAGCGTAATAGTCTGACAACATTGTTGACAGCAGTGACCTGGGAGTCAGAGATGCTTCCAGGGGTTTTCCTCATGCTGTTCCCATGTCATTTGAGTACTGTTCCCATCGATTTGAGCAATTTTTAGGCCCTCTGCATACCGCAGGTGGGGGGGGGGGCACCAGAAAAATGCTCGAGTTTCTCATTGACTTACATTGGGCTCGTTGCTCGGGTCGAGCACTCGAGCATTCCAATTTGCTTGACTCGAGCAACGAGTACCCAAGCTTTTCAGTGCTCGCTCATCACTGCTGAATATACATTTCAGTACGCCAACATTTCAGATTTTAAAATCATTTTTCAAGCTGGTGCTATAAAGTATTCTAATTTACTGAGATAATGACTTTTTTTTTATTGGCTGTAAGCCATAATCATCAACATTAACAGAAATAAAACACTTGCAATAGAGGACTCTGTTTGTAATGACTTTGTATAATATATGAGTTCCACTGCAATGTGGAAGCAAAAAATGAAAATTTTACTTTTTTCCCCACACAAATATTGCTTTAGCTCCAAATATTTCATTTTCAAAAGGGTACCAGGAGAAAATGGATCATAAAATTTGTTGTGCCATTTCTCTTGAGTACACCAATACTATGGAGGAAAACTACTGTTTGGGCACATGGCAGAGCTCGCAAGGGAAGGAGAAACATTCGACTTTTGAGCTCAAAATTGGCTGTAATAGATAGCGGATGCCATATCGAGTTTATAGAGCCCTTGATATGCCTAAACCATGGAAACCCTGTACAAGTGACTCCATATTGGAAACTACACCCCTCAAGAAACTTATCTAGATTTTTTGTGAACACCTTGAACCCACAAGTTAATCACACAATTATTGCCTTGAGCCGTGAAAAATAAAAATAAAACATTTTTCCGGCAAAAATGTTTTAGATCCAAATTTTTCCTTTTTACAAGGGTAACAGTAGAGAATAGACCCCAAAATTTGTTGAGCGATTTCTCCTCAGTATGCCAATACCCCATATGTGGTGGAAAAGTACTGTTTGGGTACATGACAGGGCTCGGAATAGAAGGAGCACCAATTGAATTGTGGAGCACAATTTTAGCTGGAATAGATAGCGGATGCCATGTCACATTTGAAGAGCGCCGGACATGTCAAAACAGCAGAAACCCCCCAATAGTGACTCAATTTTTGAAGCTAGACCCCTCAAGAAATGTATCTACAGGAATTCATCTAGGGGTGTAGTGAGAATTTTTCACCCTCTGGCACTTCACAGAATAGTATAATATTGGGCTGAGCAAATGGAAAATTACAATTTTTTCAGCTAAAATATTGCATTGGCTGCAAGTTTTCAACTTTTAAAAGGGATACAAGAAGAAAATAACAATACAATTTGTTACGCAATTTCTCCTGAGTACACCAATGCCCCATTTCTCCTGAGCATGGCAATAACCCATATTTGATCGAGGCAGAGTACAAAGTTCCGAAGGGAAGGAACGCAATATTGGAGTCCAGATTTTGCTTGAATGGTTTGAGGCTGCCATGTCACATTGGCAGAGCTCCTGAGTTGCAAGAATAGCAGTACCTCTCCATAAGTGACCCCATTTTACAAACTATACCTTTAAATTAATGTACCTAAGGGTGCAGTGAGCATGTTGACACTACATGTACAGTACCTCACAGAATTTTAAACCAGTGGGCGGTGAAAAAAGAATAATTCAATTTTTACCACTAAAATGTTGTTTTAGCCCCAAGTATTAACATTTTATAAGGGCTAATATGAAAAAAATTGATCATCCAGTTTGTTGTTCCATTGCTCCTTGCTGTGCAAATACCCTACATGTAAATCGGTAACTACTTTTCAGTCACAGTGAAAAGGTCAGATGGGAAGGAGCACCAAATTGTAGAGCAGATTTTGCTAATTATGGTTTGCGGGTGCCAAGACCCATTGAAAGTGCCCTTGAGGTACCAAGACAGCATAACCCCCTCATAAGTGACCCCATTTTACAAACTGCACCTCTCATTGAATTAATCTAAGGGTGAATTGATTATACAACCCCTGGCAAAAATTATGGAATCACCGGGCTCGGAGGATGTTCATTCAGTTGTTTAATGTTGTTGAAAAAAAGCAGATCACAGACATGGCACAAAGCTAAAGTCATTTCAAATGGCAACTTTAGGGCTTTAAGAAACACTAAAGAAATCAAGATTAAAAATGTGGTACTCAGTAAGGGTAATTTTTTTCAGACCGAGCAGAGGGAAAAAATTATGGAATCATGAAAAACAAACACACAAAAGAACACTCCAATACATCACTGAGGCATGGACTTAATGAGTGACAAACAGTACTCTTCATCAATCTGGCTCCAACTTTCTCTGATTGCTGTTGCCAGATCAGCTTTGCAGGTTGGAGCCTTGTCATGGACCATTTTCTTCAACTTCCACCAAAGATTTTCAATTGGATTGAGATCCGGACTATTTGCAGGCCATGACATTGACCTTATGTGTGTTCTTTCAAGGAATGTTTTCTCAGTTTTTGCTCTATGGCAGGATGCATTATCATCTTGAAAAATGAAGTCATCATCCCCAAACATCCTTTCAATTGATGGGATAAGAAAACTGTCCAAAATATCAATGTAAACTTGGGCATTTATTGAAGATGTAATAACAGCCATCTCCCCAGTGCCTTTACCTGACATGCAGCCCCATATCATCAAATGACTGTGGAAATTTGCATGTTCTCTTCATGCAGTCATCTTTATAAATCTCATTGGAACGGCAGCAAACAAAAGTTCCAGCATCATCACCTTGCCCAATGCAGATTCACGATTCATCACGGAATATGACTTTCATCCAGTCATCCACAGTCCACGATTGCTTTTCCTTAGCCCATTGTAACCTTGTTTTTTTCTGTTTAGGTGTTAATGATGGCTTATGTTTAGCTTTTCTGTATGTTAATCCCATTTCCTTTAGGCGGTTTCTTACAGTCGGTCACAGACATTGACTCCAGTTTCCTCCCATTTGTCCCTCATTTGTTTTTTTGTGCTTTTCCAGTTTTGTTGACATATTGCTTTAAGTTTCTGGTCTTGATGCTTTGATGTCTTCCAGCATGTTTGCCTTTAACAACCTTCCCATGTTGTTTGTATTTGTTCCAGATTTTAGACACAGCTGACTGATAACAACCAACATCTTTTGCAACATTGTGTGATGATTTACCTTCTTTTAAGAGTTTGATAATCCTCTCCTTTGTTTCAATTGACATCTCTCGTGTTGGAGCCATGATTCATGTCAGTCCACTTGGTGCAACAGCTCTCCAAGGTGTGATCACTCCTTTTTAGATGCAGACTAACAAGCAGATCTAATTTGATGCAGGTGATAGTTTTGAAAATGAAAATTTACAGGTTGATTACATAATTTTTTCCTCAGAATTGAATGATTCCATAATTTTTTCCCTCTGCTTGGTATGAAATAAATTACCTATACTGAGTACCACATTTTTAATCTTGATTTCTTTTAGTGTTTCTTAAAGCCCTAAAGTTGCCATTTGAAATGACTTTAGCTTTGTGCCATGTCTGTGATCTTCTTTTTTTCAACAACATTAAACAACTGAATGAACATCCTCCGAGCCCGGTGATTCCATAATTTTTGCCAGGGGTTGTATTGATACCATGGGTGTGTCACAGACTTTTATACCATTGGGCAGTGAAGAAAAAACAATTACATTTTTAGTGCAAAAATGTTGTTTTAGCCCCAAATTTTACATTTTCACATAGGAAAATGAGTAAAACTGCCACCAAATTCTGTTATACAATTGCTGCTGAACATGACAAAACTTTATATGTTGCTGTACAGTACTGCCTAGTCATATGGTGAGACTCGAGAGGGAAGGATTTGACTCTTGGTGTACAAATTTCCATAGGGAAGTTTAAGGAGTCCATTTAGAAAGACTCTAAGGCCACGGCCTCACTATCAGCATTTGGTCAGTATTTTTGTTCAGAAATGGGAGCCAAACCCAGGAATGGGTGATAAATGCAGAATTGGTGCACTTGTTTCTATTATACCTGGTTTTGGCTCCCACTTCTGACTAAAGATACTGACCGAATACTGACCAAATACTGATAGTGGGGCCGTGGCCTTAGTGCCAGAAAAGCAGAATCCCTCCTCAAGTTACTTCATTTTGGAAATTACACCACTCTGAAAATTTACCTACAGGCGTCTCCATAGGTGTTGTTCAGAAACAAACAGCAGTGGATTTTGCAGAGTGAAAATTGCAAAAATGCCATTGTAGTGCCCAGCTCATGCTTCTGGAGACATGGAGACATAAATTAAGTGGGCTCTCTTCACCACAGAAATGCCAAACATGTGGACAATAAATATGGTTTAGGCACACTTTGGGGCACAGAAGGGAGGGAGGCATTTTTATCTGAGAGAACAGAACTTGCTGTATTTTGTTACAGATCTGGGTGGTGGAACCTCTGTGCTGTGGTGCAAGGAGGGACCAGAGGGGCGTGACTAAGTATCTACTCGGCCAGACCTGCGTTGCACGGCAGCTCAGTTGACTCCGTGAACCAGGGAGGGATCGAGCGGAGGAACCAGGTGCCACTCTGGGACCGACCTTGTATGAGAGCAGGTGACTCCCATGAGTCAGAAGGCAGGAACTGACCGGTACAGTGGGTAGACAAGCAGGCTGATTCGGCTGATAGCCGGACAGGTGCTCCTGGTAGGAAAGCTGGCGGGCACAACAGGTAACAGGCAGGTGCTTCCAGGTAAGCAGGCACGGCAGGTAAATGGCAGGTGCTTCCAGGTATGCAGGCGGGTGGGCACGGCAGGTAACAGGCAGGTGCTTCCAGGTAAGCAGGCGGGCAGAGCCCATAGACAGACTAGAGGACTGGACTGTAGGCAGACTGGCAGACTGGACTGTAGACAGACTGGCGGACAGGACCTGAGGGCTGAAGCAAAGTTAGTAACAGAGCAACAACCTTGCATGGGCACCTCCATATTGGAGGAGGTGCCTTTTATAGAGAAAGTCCTCCGGCCATTGGCCGGGGACTTTTTAGGACGGCACGCACGGCCCTTTAAGAGGGAGCGCGTGCGCCCTAAGCACAGTGCCAGGGAAGCTGCGTACACCAGCAGCAGCAGGGAGGCCGGAAGACGCTGGAGCAGGACCGCGGCGGTAGGGGGGGGCGGCGTCTCTGCCTGGCAGGGGGCAGAGACGCCGATGCTACATATTTCTTGGGGGGATGGGGTGGTAAGGAGCCATAGCACTTTTCCAGAGTCTTTGAGCTACCAGTAATGTGGAATCCCCCTATATTTCCATTGATAGATGATGGACCTGAGTGGGGTCTTGCTTTTTTTGTGGACTTAGTCAAAGCTTTTATTGGTAACATTTACATAACATTTTGGATTACATTCATCTGATTCTCTACGCTGAGCACTTACATCAGGGTTTCCATCTAAGTCTCCGAATGATGCAATTTAGGTTAAACTTTTGAACGATCCGTTCACTATAATAATGCAGCAGAGTTGCTCTGGATTCTGTCTCACCTCTGTTCAGCAGCGTCCTTTTTCAGAGGTGCACAAAACTGTGGCCTACCGCACATTTATGTAAGCTTAAACAGATGGACACTGCTGGACCATAGGGCAGACGGCGTCCACAGTGACTCCATTTGCCTCATTATTGGGAATATTCCTATAGGAGTTCCGTATGAATAACCTATTTTAGAGATTTACATGAAAAGCACTTAAGCGCTCATCGTTAAGTGCAGGATAAATGTGAGCTGAGCCTTACCGCAATCTTTGAGAGACAGAATGAACAAATCAACAGCAACTAAAAAATGTTTTCTATTTATTTTTTGCGCCATTTCTCGTATGGTGTAAGTGATAAGACGACTCTAGTCTTCTGGTCGGTGCGATTACAGGGGTACCAGATTTAAAACTTTTTTTATGTTTGGCTGCTATCGCACACTAAAAAAATTATTTATTTTTTTTTTTTTTAAAAAGTTTTTGAGAGCTATAATAATTTTAGATATCTGCAGACAGTCTGATCGCTTGTTATTTGCGGGACGAGTTAATAATTTTATTGATGCCATTTTTGAGCACATAACATTGTTTGATTGCATTCCACTCCGATTTTTGGGAGGCAGAACAAAAACCAGCAATTCAGGGATTGTTTTTTTTTATGCTGTTCAACATGTGATAAAAGTGACAAAGGCAGCTTTATTCTGCAGGTCAGTATGATTGTAATGATGCCATATTTAAATCATTTTGTTGTTTGTTTTAACACTTTTGCACAATAAAAACTATTTTGTAGAAAAATGAATTATTTTTGCATTGCTGTATTCTGAAAGCTATAGCTTTTTTATTTATTTGCTGATGGAGCTGTATTGAAGCTTGTTTTTTGTGGGATAAGATGACGCTTTCATAGATACCACTTTTATTTACAAGCGATCTTCTGATTGCACTTTATTCCCCTTTTTTTTTTACAGCAGTATGATGAAAAGCAAGATTTTTTGCCACTTTTTTATTATTTTTCTTTTAACTTAAGTGGTATTCACTGAAGGGGTTAACTAGTGTGACAGTTTTATAGATCAGGTCGTTCCAGATGCGACAATACCAAATATGTGCAATTTTTGTTGTTTATTTTTTTTTCATAAATATAACTATTTATTAGTATCATTTCTTTTCTTTTGTGATATTTTAAATATTTTTAAATTTTTTTTTACTGTTTTACCAAGTCCCTCTATTGGACTAACTTTTTTTTTTACTCTGATCGCTGGTGTAATGGCAACAGGCCACTACAGCTGTCATGATGACCTCGGATTGCCAAAACAATGATTTGGCCCTCGTGATGACATTGCGGGGGTGCCTATCTGAATGCTGCGATCACTATTGATTTAAGCATTTAAAAGCTTAAATGGCACTGTGCAGTGCGTGCGCTGCACCTGGCCGCAACAGCTGAAGTTTGGCTATCACTTAAGCTGAGCTCCCAAAGGTGATCGTGCGGGTACAGATCCTGGGTCTGCATGATTTCCATGATATCAGTTTACGTAGTAAACCCCTTCCTGAACATGACGTAAACTTACGAAGGTTGTGAAGGGGTTAATTCACTCAGTGACATGCACATTTGATTCTGCATAAAAATATGCGATGTAGGATCATTTACTATAGTAATATCATACTCTGAGACGATCTTCAATTTCCTGTTGAAAGAAAAATAAAAACTGCACTCCAAACTGGCTATCAAATATTTTTATTGTACTAGTAACATCAAAAACATGTTGCATTATGTATACCCTGTTAATACTTAATTATACTAGTTTATTATTATACTGCATTGGGAGTGAATATATTGAATCACTTTTAAAGTCATCATAAAATACATATGAAATATATTCAAAGCAACGTGCTAGATATTTCAGCCTACATGTGCTGCAAAGTTTAGAGGTCAGACAAATGGTACAGGATTCTTTTCACTTCCTAAAGTAGTGTCCTTTGTTGTATAGTAAAGGACATTTTATTAAAATTTTTCAATTAAATCAGGATACAAAATGTTTTATGCCCGCAAGCGGAGCACACATACTTGGCTTTTACTAAGCAATGTAAATAGATCCTCAGACAATTCACTCTATGGTCCATTACATACAGAAAAGGCAATTGTAATCTAATAACCCCTTGGGGAATGGATGGTCTACATGCTTTGGTTACCATCATACTGCACGTTTTTAGAAAACAAACTTACGACAAAAATAAAAATTATATAGAAGCCAGTTGTTAGATTAAAATAGAAAATCACTATGCATTAAATATATAGTTTAAGCTGTAAATCAAATTAGAATTGTTAACTAGAAATCATATTGTATAGCAGTTAAATATGAAAATTAGAGATGAACGAATCTTTTGAAATTTGAATAAGCTGGCTTCATCATTTCCCCCAAAACTTAATTTGTCGCAAATAAATTAGCTGTGAATCACATTACTACGAAGCCTCTAATAACTAGTGTTGAGCCACCCCCGTAGTGTTCGAGTTCGGTTCGGTTCGTCGAACACCCGAGTGTTCGCCGAACTGTTCGTCGAACACCTTCGAACACCGTTAAAAACAATGGCAGGCAAACAAAAACACATAGAAACACATAGAAAACACCTTCAAAGGTGTCCAAAAGCTGACAAACTGCTCAGAAGACATAACTAACACATGGAAAAGTGACAAGTACATATAGTCATGCGAAAATAAAAGAGGTGGAGGAGTAAAAGGAGGGGGAGACACAGATATAGGCATGTCATGCCCTTCTAAAATCCAAAAAGTGAGAAGCCGACACGGCCAGTCCGCTCCTGCCCGTGCCACCTCCGTGTCGCCGGGTTTGTGCCAGAGCCGCGGTGAACCCTGACGGCCAGCCCCCCTCTCCCAATACTGGTGCCTGTCCGCTGGTGGGTCGAGCGAGCCCCCCTGTGGTGGAGGCAGCTCTAAGCTTTTTAATTTAAATTGTCTCTCTAATTTGAATGAATACACTTTAAATCCATTTACAAGGATCTATTGGAGGGCAAGTCTCATGCCAGCAGCCGCGTAATTCCAGCTCCAGTAGCGTCCACTAAAGCTGCTGCAGTTAAAAAGCTTTTATAAGGATCGAGCTCGGCTGTCCACCGCAAGGCATCCTAATGCCAGTCCCAGCCCCTATGCCTTGGGGTGCCTCCTGATGCTCTTCACTAAGTATCCCATGGTCCCGAATCATTTCCTTTGAAAAAATTAAGTGTCTAAACTACAGGTGGTGTAGCTTGCTTAACAGCCGGGATAATCCGCTGACTAGCAGACACTGCTACTAGGCACAAAGTATTTCCTGGGCTAGATGGAGTTAAAAATTTGTAATTAGATACTCTCGTTGGATGCTGAGAAAGCATTCCATAGAGTCTCCTGGCACGCCATATATGATTCTCTTAAAAAGCTTGGGGTAGGGGTCTAGGGGACCCTTTTATAGCCAAAATCACGGCCCTGTATCGCAATACGTCACCTAGGCTGAAGATAAATGGAACTGTAGCACCCTGAGGGCTCGGTTGCTACAGACGTATTGCACCTCACCCAGAGGTGTGATATCTCACTCTCAGGTAAGGATGGAGTGTGGATCAGGACCCGACACCTGCATGCATTACACCACATTGCCGTGGGGCAGGGCGACCAATATGCCCCTGAGATGGGCACGACAGTCCTTGTCCCTGGCTGGAGTGGGGGGAGGGAACACTGAGGAAGGGGAACCCTGTAGTGCAGGAGCAGGGAGGAAGCAGTTCCTGGGTGCATTGAGAAGGGAGTATAAAAGGTGGGCACCATCTTAGTTCAGTGCAGAGAAGTCTGAGCAGAAGTGGCAGGGAGCAGGGGCTCTGCATGAGCTCTGCTCCGGAGTCGGGCCTAGTAACAGAGGCCCAGGCCTGGAAGAGGGAGAAGGAAGGAAGAGGAGCGGAGAAGGCTCCAGGAACGAGGAATGAAGGGATCCCAGGGGTGCGGACGGGCGAGTCGCCACCGCACGCCCGAATCCACCTGCGTGGAGGGGTCAGGCCAAAGGGGGAGACCGGTCCCCGAACTAGTGGAGGCAGGAAACGACCCTCAGCTAGAAACCGGAGGCTCTGACATTTTATGTGGCGCAGCCCCTCGCTACACCCGCTAGGAAGGCACCACATAGGGTCAGGGAAACTGGCGCCAAGTTTACCAAGAGGAGGCCCGAGGCAGCCGGACAGAAGTGTTGGTAAGAAAGGCCAGACAAAGGACACACAAAGGGGGTCCTGTGAAGTGCTCCAAAGTTATCTGGGAGTTGTCTGAGCCCCTGACCTGGTGAGCACAGTACGACATGGGCAGCCGTTACCTGCAGACGTGGTCTGGATAATAAGAACTGTGAGTAAAGGCCCTGGACTGCATCACTGACTCCGTGTCGTTACTGCTGCTGCCCTGCACCATCACCCCCATCCTCCGCATACACTGCCCTGAGGCTATACTCCTCCCGTGGGGAGTTATGCTATGCTCTGCTGCACCCACAACACCAGCCTCAGCGGTCTGCCCTGTAGCAGCGGTTCACTCTGACCGCAATCCACGGGTGGCGTAGTCGGACATTTAAACATCAAAACCACATAAATAGTTCCGCCACTGGTTTGACCGCCCTGAGCCACGGAACCGGGTCGCCGCCACGAAGACTACAACCACCAGCATCCACCAAAAAGGGTCCGGCTCCGGGTGTCCCAAGGCCCAGGGGGTGCGTCAGAACATTTTCATCACCTTTCACAATCACCAATGGGACAAGGCAGGGATGTCCTCTGTCCCCTCTCTTATACATCCTAGTGACGGAGCACCTGCTCTCATCAATTCGCCATAACCCCAATATTAGGTGGATTGAGGTGGGAGGCACCGAGTACAAGTGCTCTCTATTTGCTGATGATGTCCTAGTATATATCACTCAATCACATATATCCATCCCTGCTGTTATGGCTGAAATAGATCACTTTGTTACATGGTCAAATTTTAAAATCAATGCAGCGAAGTCTGAGGCCCTCGATGTCTCCCTCCCCAAATCCATATAGGATTCCATCCAGTCCAACTTTCCCTTTGCCTGGCCCTCACAGGGTATCAAATACTTAGGAATTCCTATTCATAGAGACCTCTCCCATCTATGTTATCTTAATTTTGGGCCCTTTATTGAACAACTCCATACAGACCACGGTTGGCAAGTTAGAACTGTAAGATTCACTACGTGAACCGCTGGTGTTTTGTGGAAAAGCACATGTACACTGCGTTCCAAATTATTATGCAAAAAGTGTTTAGGAGAGATAAGGGAAGAATTTGTTTGTTTGTCAGTTAAACTCATTGATGGTGATGTGTGTCAGGGCTCTTTATATCACTGTAAGCAATTGCAGACACCTGTGCTAATTAGTTTGGCAGGTGTGTCCAATGAAAGGCAAGACTACTTAAGAAGGCTCTCTCACATTATTAAGCAGCCTACATTTTCTGCCAAAATGGGAAAGAAAAAGGATGTGTCGGCTGCTGAGAAGCAACAAATTGTGGAGTGTTTAGGTCATGGCATGACTAGAATCAACATTGTGCGATGATCAGGATGAAGTGTCTTGGCAATCAAGAAGTATATAGCTGATTCACAGTACACACGTGTGCGTGCTGATAAGGGCAAATTGAGGACTCTTTCCTACAGGCAATTACGTCAGGTTGAAAGAGCAGCGGCAAAAAAGCCTTGTCATAGCAGCAGACAAGTTTTTGAAGCTGCTTGTGCCTCCAACGTCCCCCGAACAACAAGATGCAGGGTCCTTCAGAGGTTTGCAGCTGTGCATACGCCATCCTGTCGACCTCCTCTCTCCACTTCCCACAAGCAGAAACGGCTCCAGTGGGCCAAACATTACATGAAGACTGATTTCAAAACAGTTTTGTTCACGGATGAGTGCCGTGCAGCGCTCGATGGTCCAGATGGATGGAGTGGAGGATGGCTGGTTGATGGACACCCCACGCAAACACGGCTACAGCGCCAACAAGGAGGAGGTGGAGTAATGTTTTGGGCTGGAATCATGGGGAGAGAGATTGTCGGCCCCTTTAGGATCCCTGAAGGCGCTAAAGATGAACTCCATAATGTATGTGGATTTTCTCAAACAGCACTTCCTGCCATGGTTCAAGAAGAAGAACCGTGTATTTCACAGCAAGATCATTTTTCTGCATGATAATGCACCATCTCATGCTGCACATAAAACATCTGCATCTCTGGCTGATATGGGCATAAAAGGGGACAAACTTATGGTGTGACCCCCATGCTCCCCTGACCTCTACCCCATTCAGAACCTTTGGAGCATCATTAAAAGGAGTGTCTATGATGGCGGGAGGCAGTTCACATCTAAGCAACAGCTCTGGGAGGGTATTCTGTCCTCATGCAAAACAATTGAAGCAGAAACCATCCAAAACCTGACAAATTCAATGGACGAGAGAGTTCAGAAGCTCCTTTCGAACAAGGGGTCCTATGTGAAAATGTAACATCACCTAGAATAAAGTTTTGAGTTGAAAACTGTTTGATTTCAGTTTCTAACAACCTGCTAATGCTTATAATTTCAAAAATGACCATTTTTTTGGTCTTTATTAAAATGAAAAGGTTGATCGAAAAGTTTGGGGGATCTAAGAGTGTGGCAACCCAGTAGTCATGATTACTTTGAATTCTGACAATATGAGGGTCATGCTGCAGGTAGTGCAGCAAGAAGGCACTTATGTGTCTTGCGCATCTCGGAGCCCCAAAATTATTTTCCGGGCTAGATGCAGCTAAAAATTATTTTTAATTTTAAATCTGGTGAAGCTTTAGTATAGATGGCCTAATAGGATCAGTGCTGCACACTGCTACAAAGCCCAAATTATTTTCCAGTCAAGATACAGATAAACATGATTAGTAATTTGAAAGCTTAAAATGGTTGGTAGGGTGATTTTAACCAATCATCAAGCTTTTACTCTCCCCAGGATGACACAGGGGTAGAAAAGTCGTTTCGGATCCATGATTTGTTCATCTTTATGAACGTGACTCTGTCTACATTATCAGTGGAGAGCCGCGTGCGCTTATCTGTCAGCACACCACCAGCAGCGCTGAACACACATTCAGACAGAACGCTGGCTGCGGGGCATGACAAGATCTCCAAGGCGTAAGTGGCTAGCTCCGGCCATTTATCCAGATTGGAAGCCCAAAAAGAGCAAGGGTCCAGTGACACAGTCGTGGCTTCAATGTTTACTTGGAGATACTCCTGTACCATCGTCTCTAGGCGTTGACTATGTGTCAGACTTCTTGTCTCCTGTGGCCTTGCAAAGGATGGGCTAAAAAAGTGGTGAAATGATTCCGCAAAATTGATGTTACCAGCAGATACTGTGGTTCTGTTACGGTTTGAGTGCTGAACACTTGACGGTCCCACGGTTGGCAAGTTGGAACTGTGAGATTCACTACGTGCACCACTGGTATTTTGTGGAAAAGCACAAGTAAGATTCTGCAACAGTCTCTGCTGATACTCCTGCATGCGTGCATCCCTTTCTATGGCAGGAATAATTTCTGCAAATTTACTTTTGTACCGGGGATCTAACAGTGTGGCAACCCAGTAGTCAGGATTATTTCTAATTCTCACAATTCGAGGGTCATGTTGCAGGTAGTGCAGCAAGAAGGCACTCATGTTTTTGCGCATCCAGGAGCACCAAGTCCCTGTTGTGTTGGTGGCGAGGTAACAATCATGCTTCCTTCCTCTGTCCTCTCCCCCCAACCTCGCACAACAGAAATGTGATCAAGGTCTCCCTCATCTGATGAGTCTTCCATCAGTTCGTCCTCCACTTCTTCCTGGGCTCCTGCACCTTCCTCACTAGTTTGGCTGCTACCATGCGCCCTGGTAAAACCATCTCCCCCACCCTCACATGCCTGCCGCCTTGGTGCTGCCGACCGTCTGGACCTTGCAGATGTTAGCCGTTCCGCATACAACTCCTCCTCCTCTACTTCCTCCACCTCCTCTTGTGCCACCACCTGACTCCGAATTCTGTTTAACATGTGCTCCAGCATGTAAATCACCGGAATAGTCATGCTGATAATGGCATCGTCAGCACTAAACATCTTCGTCGCCATTTCAAAACTGTGCAGAAGGGTGCATAGGTCCCTGATCTGAGACCACTCCTCCAGCGTGATTTGCCCCACCTCTGAATCTCGTTGGCCCAGGCTATACGTCAGAACGTATTGCACCAGGGCTTGTCGGTGCTGCCACAGTCGCTGCAACATGTGCAGAGTTGAATTCCACCGGGTAGGCACATCGCATTTTAGCCGGTGAAGTGGCAGGCCCAACGACATCTGTAGAGATGTAAGTCGCTGAGCTGCGGGATGCGAACGGCGGAAGTGAGCACACAGCGACCGTGCCCTCTGCAGAAGGCCATCTAGTCTGGGATAGTGGGCTAAAAATTGCTGGACAACCAGGTTCAACACGTGAGCCATACAAGGCACGTGTGTGACATTGCCCCGGCGAAGGGCCGCACCCAGGTTTGCAGCATTGTCGCACACGGCCTTCCCTGGTTTCAGGTCCAGTGGAGACAACCATTCATGAAATTGGTTCTCCAGAGCTGACCACAACTCCTCAGCTGTGTGACTCACATTTCCCAGACATTTCAATGTAAAAACCGCCTGATGACGTTGAGCCCTACTGCCAGCATAGTAAGGAGGTGTGCAGGATCCCTTCTGCGCAGTTAGAAAGCTTGTGGCATGACCAGACAGGCTTTGGGTGCAGGTGGAAGACCGAGAGGAGGTTGAGGAGTCAGAAGCAGTGGAGGAAAAATGACATAAAGAGGATTGACGCACAACTCGTGGGGACGGCAAGACTTGGACAGCAGCCCCTTGTCCTGCTGTCACCATAGTTACCCAGTGCCCAGTCAGCGACATGTAACGCCCCTGTCCATGCCTACTCGTCCAAGTGTCTGTGGTGAAATGCACCCTGTCACACACAGAGTTTCTCAAAGAAGCGGTGATGTTGTGTGCGACATGCTGGTGGAGCGCAGGCACACCTTTCTTTGAGAAGTAGTGCCGACTGGGCATCTGGTACTGGGGCACTGCGACGGACATAAGGTCTCGAAAATCCTCTGTGTCCACCAGGCGGAAAGGCAGCATTTCTGTAGCCAAGAGCTTGCAGATGGTGAAATTCAACCGCTTAGCTTTCTCATGGCTAGGAGGAAATGGTCTTTTACTTGTCCACATCTGAGGGACCGAGGGCTGGCTATTGTGCTTAGACGGGGTTGATAAGGGTGTCCCCGGCAAACTGCCGGTCTGTGAGGAAGATGCAGGCGGACATGTTAGGTTGCCTTGATCCAAAGGTGGTGCTATCGATGTCGGACAGCGCTCAACACCAGCTGGTGTTCCCACCTCCAAAGAAAATGATGACCTGCCAATCACGCTGGCTGTTGCGGGTAAATTGGAGGCAGGTCTGCGCCCCAAAACAGGTGTGAATGCTGTCCCCCCAGTCACAGAGGATGAAGAGGCCGCGGATGCACAAGATATGGCAGACGGTGGTTGGCCCGGCCGGCTAGGCCGCATTGTAGCACACTGAGCTTCCCACTGCAACTTATGCTTCATGTCCATGTGCCGGTTCATGCATGAAGTACTCAAACTCTGTATTTTTTGGCCTCTACTTAGCTTTTGCTGACAAATGTTACAGATAACACGAGTTGGGTCATGTTTATCGATCTGAAAAAATGCCCAGGCTATGCAAGGCTTAGCACCCATGCGACCTGAAGAGCCACCACGACTTGTGGTGAGAGGCAGAGTTGTGTTTGAGGATGCAGTTGTTGACGTGCTTCCAGTACGACGTCTCTGTCCAGGAAGGCGCAACCTGACCTCGTCGTCACTAGCATCTTCCTCCACCTCCTCTGCTGACCTCATCTCTTGGCTGACTGTGGGTTGACAGTAAGTGGGATCTCCAACCTCATCATCATCACCCTGTGTGTTATCACACCCGTCGTCCTCAGAGCCAACCTGTTCCTGCCCTGACAAAAAACTAAAGTTGTCGCTCCAATCAGGTATTTGAGTCTTATCATCGTCTTCCTCATTGTCTCCACCAACAGGAGTTACAGTTTGGGAATGAGGGTCTACATTATGGTCAGAACCTTCTGCGTCTGGTCCTGGATCCGACTCAAAGATTCTGGGCATCAGTGCAGATCATTTCCTCGTCTGGATTCACAGAAGCGCTGGAGTCGACCTCTGATTCCCAGGCTATAGTATGAGTAAACAGCTCTGCAGACTCAACCATCTGTTCTACCTCATACTCAGATGGGCAGCTGGAGATTTGGGAGCTGTGAGGAAGCAAGTGCGATTTGGGTGACACCTTTGAGGACTGGAGTATTTGTGATGTTGAAGTTGATGTGGAGGAGAGCCCACTTAAAGGAGCACTTGATATCCGTTGAAGCACCTGCTGTTTTTGTGCCTCATCTGGAATTTGTAGCGATTGGCGTGGCCGTAAGAAAGGGATCTTATCACATTGTCCGCTAAAAGAAGTAGACATTTTAGTTTGGCTGGAAGATGGTCTTTCTTCTGCAGATGTTACTGTTGCTTTAACACCTACCCCACGGACACAACCTTTTTTCCCCTTCCCAACACGCCTATTCCCCTTTCCACCAGCAGCAGGCCTTTTTCCACTCATTTTGGTGGTTAACTAATTCACAACTCTGGAGTTGTTTGCAAAAAAAAACAATGGATGGTAACCGAGCAGAGCTGAGTGGCCAAACTGTGGTATTAGGCCAAAACTATTGGCTGGGTTAGATGCAGAAAAAAAATTATATTCAATTTGCAACCTGATGGAGGTCAGTATAGATGGACTAATACAACAAGTCCCACACACAGCTAGAAGCCCAATATTCTTTCAGAGGTAGATGCAGAAAAAATTATATTCAGTTTGCAACCTGATGGAGGTCAGTATAGATGGATTAATAGAACAAGACCCACACACAGCTAGAAGCCCAATATTTTTTCAGAGCTAGATGCAGAAAAAAATTATATTCAGTTTGCAACCTGATGGAGGTCAGTATAGATGGACTAATACAACAAGTCCCAAACACAGCTAGAAGCCCAATATTTTTTCAGAGGTAGATGCAGAAAAAAATATATTCAGTTTGCAACCTGATGGAGGTCAGTATAGATGGATTAATAGAACAAGTCCCACACACAGCTAGAAGCCCAATATTTTTTCAGAGGTAGATGCAGAAAAAAATATATTCAGTTTGCAACCTGATGGAGGTCAGTATAGGTGGACTAATAGAACAAGTCCCACACACTGCTAGAAGGCCCAATATTTTTTCAGAGCTAGATGCAGAAAAAAATTATATTCAGTTTGCAACCTGATGGAGGTCTGTATAGATGGATTAATAGAACAAGACCCACACACAGCTAGAAGCCCAATATTTTTTCAGAGGTAGATGCAGAAAAAAATATATTCAGTTTGCAACCTGATGGAGGTCAGTATAGGTGGACTAATAGAACAAGTCCCACACACTGCTAGAAGGCCCAATATTTTTTCAGAGCTAGATGCAGAAAAAAATTATATTCAGTTTGCAACCTGATGGAGGTCAGTATAGATGGATTAATAGAACAAGACCCACACACAGCTAGAAGCCCAATATTTTTTCAGAGCTAGATGCAGAAAAAAATTATATTCCGTTTGCAACCTGATGGAGGTCAGTATAGATGGACTAATAGAATGATGCTATGCCCAAAAGATTTTACTTCACTAGGTGCAGTAAAAAAATTGGTATTCTATACACAGGTGGTATATCTTGCAACACAGATAGGCTACTCCACTGACTAACACACTCTGCAATAGGCCAAAAAGGATTAGCTTTGCTAGATTCAGCCAAATGCTGTGAAAAAAACTTGCACAGACCTGCCTGGCAAAAACTGATAGGAACTGATGTAACCTAGTCCTGAAAAGGACTCCAATTACAATTAGTCTTTACTCCCACAATCTATCTATTTAAGAGCACAGACCTGCCTGATAAAAGTCGTAGGAAATGCTGTAACCTAGTCCTTAAAAGGACTGCAATCACAACTATTCCCTACTCCCAAGCTATCTGTATATTTGTGCGAAAATTGGCTTGAAATTTACAAGGTATAGCGCACACAGCAACAGCGGTGCCGTCTAACACGCAGCTGCAGCAGTGAGAAAATGATGGCGACGGGGAAAATGGCTTGGTCTTATAGGGCAAGGACATGTGACATACACTGCCAATGACACATGCCCTTGCTTGTGAAAAAAAGCACTTCGCTCCGTGTGTGCGCTGCTGATAGGCTGACAGATTGCACCTCCCCACTGTAAATGCGGGAAAGAGAAAAAAAAATGGAGATCTTCATTGTTCCTGCAGAGATCCATCCCCTGCCCCTCCCCCCGCCCCGCTGTACACTCAAACTGCGTATTAACATTAATTTTCATCATTACTGAGAAAAAATCCAGTTATGATTTTGGTGCACGAACAGTTATCGAACATAACCTCGAACTGCCAAATTTTTCTCAAATTGTTCGTGTTCGCCGAACGGCTTGAACACCGCCCAAAACAGCTCGAATTTGAGATTGGCGAACAGTTCGAGTAGAACAACGCTCATCTCTACTAATAACCCTGAAAAATAGGTATTTAATCTTGGGAGGTTTTTCAAAATAGCAATGTATCCCTTTTGAGATCTTTAAATGCAACCTGTCATCTGATTCATGGTGTCCAAACCACGAGCAGCACAAAAATCAAAGATTGGTTAAATGATTGCAGTCAGGCATATTCTCTGAAATGCTCCAGCCGGAGACCATAGCTTCAGACGACACTTGTATGACTGTCCCTGGCTAATTCTCTCACTGTCACTATAAGTCATTGACAGGTCTCTTCCTTGTGTGCACATTGAGGAGATCTGTCAATCACATGCAGTAGAGCTCGGAACAGCTAGTCGAGAAGCTGGGGGTATTACTTTGGTCTCAGGCAATGATCACCTGCAAGATCTTTAAAGTACAGTATATTTTCGCTGAAATCTTGGAGCAAGTCTTTGAATCATATTACCCACTGTACGAGCAGTATGAATCAGATGACAAATCAGATGCTTTTTATGTAAGCACAGCCTTATTAATGTGGAAGTGACCTAAAACTGTCGGGCTAGCTGAAAACTAACGATTAGTGGTAAATAATGGGAAATTTTACAATACACTGCAGTGTTAGACTTGTTAGGCTACTTAAATTGTAGAAACGGTGCTAAAATGATCCCTTTTGGGGGGCAGATGTATGTCTATCTGGTGTCTATACACAAGGGGTACAAAACAGAAGAAGAAGCTGTGATTTTTTCACCCTGGGTGGTTAAAAAAATTACAGGTGCATCTCACTAAATTAGAATATCATCAAAATGTTAATTTATTTCAGTTCTTCAATACAAAAAGTGAAACTCATTATACAGAGTCATTACAAACAGAGTGATCTATTTCAAGTGTTTATTTCTGTTAATATTGATGATTATTTCTTACAGCCAATGAAAACACAAAAGTCATTATCTCAGTAAATTAAAATAATTAACAAAACACATACAAAGGCTTTCTAAGCATTTAAAAAGGTCCTTTAATCTGTTTCAGTAGGCTCCACAATCATGGGGAAGACTTCTGACTTGACAGATATCCAGAATGCAGTCATTGAAACACTCCACAAGGTCACAGATCCCAATTTTCATTTGGAAATCAAGGTCCCGGAGTCTGGAGGAAAAGTGGAGAGGCACACAATCCAAGCTGCTTGAGGTCTAGTGTGAAGTTTCCACAATCAGTGATGGTTTGGGGAGCCATGTCATCTGCTGGTGTAGGTCAACTATGTTTTATGAAGTCTAAAGTCAGCGCAGCCGTCTACCACGGAATTTTAAAGCACTTCATGCTTCCCTCTGCCAACAAGCTTTTTGGAGATGGAAATGTCATTCTCCAGCAGGACTTGGCACCTGCCCACACTGCCAAAAGTACCAATACCTGGTTTAAAAACGACAATATCACTGTGGTTGATTGACCATCAAACTCACCTGACCTTAACCCCGTAGAGAATCTATGGATTATTGTTAAGATGAAGAGGAGAAACACCAGACCCAACAATGCAGACAAGCTGAAGGCTGCTATCAAAGCAACCTGGGCTTCCATAACACCTCAGCAGTGCCACAGGCTGATCGCCTCCATGCCACGCCGCATTGATGCAGTAATTGATGCAAAAGTAGCCCCGAGCAAGTATTGAGCGCATTTTCTGAATATACATTTCAGTAGGCCAACATTTCAGATTTTACAAACATTTTTCAAGGTGTTGTTATAAAGTATTCTAATTCACTGAGATAATGACTTTTGTGCTTTCATTGGCTGTAAGCCATAATCAGCAACATTAACAGAAATAAACACTTGAAATAGATCACTCTGTAATTATAGAATATATCAGTTTCACTTTTTGTATTGAATAACTGAAATAAATTAACTTTTTGATGATATTCTTTTTTAGTGAGATGCACCTGTATTTCTATTTGAGGACTTTTATGAGTTTTTTTATCTTTGCTAAATGAAGATGATAAAAGCTTTTTTCCAAGGTGTCCAAACATTACCTTTTGCTTTATTTAGGGAGCAAATATAGATTTGCTCTGACATTTTGAAAGTGAAGATGTTATAGCTTATAAACAAGCATTTAGACACTGATCCCTTTTTTGGAACCACAAAGGATTACCATTCTGAAAAAAAAGTAGATTATTAAACAAGATTTTCATCAAGCCTTCCAAAAATTATCCCTTTATATATGGAGTAGGAACAGGCTAGCTGTTATCTAACTGAAGTAGTAATAGTTTGTTGTCAATAAGCTTTTTTAAAAATTAGTGCGGTTTGAAGTTTGTATACCTTTAAAACAGCAGGTTTTGCATTAGCAATACAGTGCATCACTATAAAACACATTTTGTAAACAAAAGCCAAAAGACATAGTTTGGGCGTCTGTGCAGTGCCAATGGCAGAAGCTGATTGTTAGTGAAATTGGACAGTGCAGGCAAAGAGATGTCTCGTAGAATGGCACCAGAAATAACAGGCCTGGCAGCAGCAGTAAAATCTAGTACTGTAAAACAAAGTGGAAAGATAGGAAATGTATGGATGCCGTGGCTGGGCAGTGTAAGATTAGGACTGAGCAGCATAGCGACAGCAAAGTCAGGCCCAGCAGCAGCAGTACAGTCTCGCAATGTACAGTCACGCAATGTAAAACACTGTAAGTAGGCAGACAGATGTTTTGCTTATGTGGCTGTGCACTGTCAATGGCTGCAGAAGAAGCCACACTATAGATTGGATGAGCAAGTAAGTTCCTGTGTATTTGTAGGGTCAGCAACAGCAGCCTTAGCTGTATCAGTACTACAGTATAGATGACATAATGGACAGAGTAGATGCCTGGCTGCATAGGGGCATCAGCATAGGCAGCAGAACTGTGTAGAAGACAGACAGTCAAGCAAGAACGTCGTATGGCCAATGTAACAATTGGCATCAGCAGTAGATAGATAAATGTTGACACTGATCAATGCCAGATTCATTTTCACAAATGGAATGTTTTCCTCATTGGTGGGAACCTGGTACATTTGGGTGTCACAAAGTTACCAGCCACGCCAAATCTCTTTTCTAATAGTACACTGTAGACTAAAGTGTGCCCACAGCATACCATGTAATTTATTTCCATTGGTCCTATCTGCTGATCCACAAGTTTATGAGATAATAGCTTAAGATATCTGGTGGAGAAAGGACACAGTACAGATACGAATGACCCTGGATGTTCAGGCTGTGAAACTCCCTTTGCTGATGTGAATCAGGTTGGTTTACCGGCAAATAGAACAAATGGTTCATCATATCACATATAATGTAACTGGTGCTGCTACCTTGATTATTCGTTGCAGCTGTAGTGCCGGCACATGCAGGGAGTGTTGACTGTGCAGATAGTGAAGAATGGTTGTAATAGGTAATATTCTATCACCTCAATACCCAACACAAAAAGACAACAAGCAAATATCGTGCAGCAAGCAAACAAACAGCAAAAGTCCATGAAAACAACACAGGGTGCCCAGTCAACACAATTCTGATAAAAAAAAATGGAAAAGAGTCATCCCACCACATCACAATGACCCTATTCAGGACGGTCCTAACCTCTAATAATAAAATTTTATGATTTGTCAAGTGGCATACATGTGGAGAAGGGCTGGGACCTGGCTAGTGGACATGCAGTCATTGGGAACTACATGAATGTAATGTCCACCTCAAAGAAAAGGTAGGACACACCTTTATTTGCACTGGGTGCAAAAAAAATTAAACAAAAATACTAAAGAAATGAACTGGGATATAAGTTGGTGTGCATGCAGCGTGTAAGCATATTTCCATACTGACCAGAGTAAACCCAAGACAAAAACAAAACAAGCAAATAACCTGCAGCAAGCAAACAGCAATAGTGCATGAAAACAACACAGGGTGCCCAGTCAACACAATTCTGATAAAAAAGTAAAAGGTATCCACCACATTATAGTTTGTTTGCTGTTGTTGCAGGGTATTTGCTTGTGTTTTTGTCTTGGGTTTTGTCTGATTAGTGGCCAATGTGGACATGTGCTTACACGCTGCATGCACACCAACCTATATCCCAGTGCATTTCTTTAGGTTTTTTGTATCACCCCAAGTCTGACTTCATGGACCATTAATTAATCAGTCGTCCCATTAGCATTTCCTGTTCTGTATCTGTTGGAAGGGAAGGGGAGAGAATGTGTGCCATGCCATTGTTCCTTTCTGCTGGAGGTTTCCCTAGTATACAACACTACAGACTGTCCAGAGACAGGACTTTATTGACATTTTTGCACACTTTAAATCAATTGTACCTGATGTTTTTAACAGGGTAAGTTGTGCACACATGTGCTAACTCAGGGGGCTGATCCCAAGAGGGAGGTAAAAGTGTAAAAACACATGTTTGGGGTTGGTTGTTGTGTCTTGCAAGAGCTAGAATGTGCTGTTTCAGCCATATCCTGGTACTGCTACATGGATTATTAGAGACTTGGGATCATCTGCAGTATAGGAGATACCATTGTGTCTGCTTTGCAGATGTAGAGAGTTCTTCTAAGAATAACTTCAAGTTATTTTTCCTTGGAAATTAATTACTGGGTACTTTCGTTTTGTTGTCACTATGTTGCAAATTCTGGAGGATTATTTAGTGATCTCAACAATATGTCTTCAAGTGATACACAATTTGTGTTATTGTTCACTAGTTTGCCATCATTGTGTACTCTGTCACACAACACATCATAGACGTCTCCTGGTCATACATGTGGTCATCAGCTGTCTGATGTGCAAAAGTTTCAAGGGCAGGGAAATATTATCCTGTTCATGGGCCTTATTCATCTGCCCCACACAATTAACACTTTTAAAAAAAAATGTGAATTTTGTGAATAAAAAATGTATTTCCAATCATTTGTATTATATAAGGCACTTTTTGTTATCCTTATGAATTGAATCACAAATTGTTCTTATTCGCTGGGACCAGTAAATGCTTAGGAATGCAATCTGCAACGGACCGATCTGCTCATCTCTAGATGTATTACTAATGCAAGCTGAAAGAAAAGTGCACTCTTGATTGTTATTTGATCCATTCCTGTTTTATTTAGTTTCAGCTTTTAGAACAGAAGAAAAAATTCTGCATGCTGCACTTAGTTTTTAAAATGGAAAATAATAAGAGACAGGATGGAACCCAGACAGACCCCATCAAATAAATATGGCCCCTCTGCTTCCTTTTGCATCAGGTATGGATCAGATCTATTTTGAAATCAATTTCATTTATCTGTACCTCTTAACCTTTAGAAATAAACTGAATGTGCATGTGCAAACATTCATAGTTTTAGAGTACTTGTCTCGTTCTCTTAATTTACAAATAATTATTAATTAGTAAAGAACACTCAATAATTATGCCTTGCAACAAAAATGGAACTCAATTAACTGGCCTTTATCAGTACCGATAACCAATTAAAGAAAAAACAGGTGCATTTTAGGTACAAAAAACAAAAGATTAATTGAAACATTTTAAAGCCTTTAAATTACATTTTGGAACGTTAATGCATGCCACAACATGTGAACACAGTCTTATGGGTTTTTTTCCACAACCATGGCAATAACGTGTAATTTACCAAGTTTTTAAAAAGTTACAGCAAAAATGTTACAGTTCTTTAGTAATTGCAGTAAAAACAAATTTTACTAATTTTTTTTTTTACTAAAAAATACATTCATGTATTTTGTTTATATTACAAATGTTGAATCATTTGGCTTTTACAACCTCTCTGTATAATAGTACATGGTATAATGCAGAACAAATGACAGTGGGCAAGCCTGTTCTAATAACGGGGTTTGTGATACTTCGGCCCCAATTAATCAATGTTTTCATGCCATCAAAGTGTTTCACGCAAAGTTGGCATAAAACACTTGAAAAGTCGCAACATTTTTACACAATATGAGGTTGGGCAAAACATTTGCAAATTTTGGTGTTCACTCACCACTTTCAGTCAGCGCCACCTAAAATGGGTGGAGCTGAGGTGGAGCCGGGGCATGCCAACACCCTCTCAGCAAATTCATGAAACATGGCAGTGGGCATTTTGCCAGAAATATTACTGGAGACTGAAGTAACATTTTTTGAGAGGCAAGTGTCAATTAATGAATTAGGCACATCTTATTCCTGAATTAAAAGCAATCTGTCACCATCTTTTTGCTACAGCATCTGAAAGCAGTATAATGTAGGAAAAAAAAAGAGACCCTAATTCTATTTATTAATTTGTGTCACAACTGCTGCGCACAGTAAACTCTCAGAGTTCTTAGGTGTAACATGAAGCAGTGCTGAGTAAGCTGACCTTGCCCACGCTGGGCTCTCTATACATATGTACATATGTAAATAGTCTATTGCTAGTAAGCTGCTTATCACAGGAATGGACGTGGTCTGACTAGCAGTCGCGTGCAGTGTTAGACTTGGGTGTCTGTGGCCCACAGGAGGAATTGATCCTCGGGGCCCACCCTACAGCTATATGCAAATACCTGATAGCCAATATCCCCGATATAGTGGGGTGTCTGCTGTAAATCACAGGCGGCTCCGGCACATCTACTGTGCACATGCTATAACTGGGATATACAATTACGGTAGTTTGCAGTAAAGCGTTTTTTTGGTTAAAACAAGTCATCACCGATCCAAGGGCTCCACAGGATAGGCAATAATTTACTGATCGTTTGGGTCCGAACATTGGAAACCACATTGATCGTAAGAATGTGGACGTTTTATCCTTGTCAGGACCCTCATGCCCATTTTAAAATGCAGCAGCAGGTGGGACGTCGGACCGCAGCTCCATACATTCTCTTTGGCGTTTCCAGAAAAAAAGAAGAACAGCCACTGAGGGAATGAATGGATCAGTGGTCGAGTCGCACATGAGCTCCAGTCTAATGGGGATAAAAGTGCCACATTCTACCAATCGGTGCGGGTCCCAGCAGTCAGACCCCCACTAATCAATAATGTATCACTTATCCTGTGGAGAGGTGATTACTTGTTTTCCCAGGAGAATCCCTGTAAGTGCATCTTGTTCCAAGTATTTAATCACTAATGGAAATAAAGAATCTTCTCTTAATTAATATCGGAGAGAACAAATTACCACCATACACAACACAATCCACTGTACCAACGCAAATAGTACCATATACAAGGGAGAAATACCACCATGCCATGACCAGACCACATATTACCACCACATAGTGCCATATCTCCCCCCACCTTTTCCATCATTGCCATATCTCCCCCACCTGCTCTGTCATCATTGCCATATCTCCCCCCACCTGCTCAGTCATCATTGCCATATCTCCCCCACCTCCTCTATCATTAATGCCATGTTATATCTCCCCCCACCTCCTCCATCACCATGCCATGCATATCTCCCCCACCTCCTCCATCACCATGCCATGTTATATCTCCCCCCACCTCCTCCATCACCATGCCATGCATATCTCCCCCACCTCCTCCATCACCATGCCATGCATATCTCCCCCCACCTCCACCATCACCATGCCATGCATACCTCCCCCCACCTCCTCCATTGCCATGCCATATCTCTCCCACCGCCTTAATCACCATTGCTCTCCCTCAAAGAAAAAAAAACAAACACTTACCTCTCAGCGCGCTCCCCCTTAGCATCGTCCTCCGCTTCCTGCCCAGCATCTTTCTCCCTGACACAGGCTCACGCTGCACGATGACGTCATCAAGTAGCGCAAGCCTGTGTCAGGGAATCCCTCCAGCTCAGTTGCCATTTTCCTTCTGTCGGCAGCGGAGCTGGATGGATCGCTCCCTGCCCACCGCACAGGATGAGAGCAATCTGGCCATGGGCCCCCCAGAGCCTGGGGCTCTGAGAAGCAGGCCAGATTGCCTTCATCAGCAGCACTGGAAGGGCTCTCCTTACCATCTGGGCCCTTGCAGTGCGGAGCACCGGTGGCCATGTTAACCAGGGGCCCTCATGCATCCTGCTTGGGGGCCCGCTGAGGTCCCGAGCCCACCGGAGAATTCTCCGGTGTCTCGGTTCCGCAGTCTGACCCTGGTCGCGTGAGCATCAGACCTGGCAGTGATAATGTCCTAATGATAAATCCTTCATTGTAAGTAAACAACACCACATATTCTGATAAGTGACACATCACTGAATTCTGTGTTTCATCCGATATTTCTGTCTGTCTGTCTTCAGATTACATAGCAAAAACGTGCTGACAGATTCCCTTCAAGATTGGAGTGTAAAAGACCAGCCTTAATAAAAAGGCCTTAATATTTATGGTTCAGTTTCCCAACTGTCTATCTAATTAGTGTGTGACAGTTTCTTATCAGCTTAATGTAAGGGATTCATCTAACATGTAGGAAATTTCAAAAATATATAAACATAAATGTGTATTAACATGAAAATTGTGCATTAACTGTATGACACAATCATATGTACATGGACCAGTATCTATAACATATAAATAAAATTCATACAAGTGCACTGTATCTTGAACAAACAAAAAGTAGCTTTTAGTTGGCAAAAGAAAAAATTTCTACAGTCCTATATAATTCATTCATTCAGCTCCCTCTCTTTCCTCATATTAGAGAATTTTTTTATTGTCACAAAACAATTAGTACATTTAGTATGATCAAACTAATTGAAAATGCAGCTGACCATTTAACTGTGTCTAAGTGATATTTACAGATTTGGGATATAGTTTTGTCTACACTTAATATTCACATGTCTGTAGTTATTTAGAATATGATTCGCGGTTTTGAATAAACTTTGGTTCATTTCCATTTCTTCTTTCTGAAGCTTATTTCATTGTGTTTATCAAGAATTTGCGCTGTGCAGGTGGTCACTATGGCACACAGTATTCATCAGTCAATGACAAACTTAATGATCAGCCAAATTGCGTTCACATTGGAAACTGTCCTTCATCCAGCTGTTAAAGCTGAGATACATTAACATCTTTTTCCTTCTAATAGAGCATTCTTCTCCCTCCAAAACGCATGCCAGGGTTCAATATAAAATATGTACCCTTGACCTTCACCTTCTCTTTTAATAGTTTAATCTCAACTCATACTACAATAAAATCTAATATGGGCTGAGTAGGTTTATAAGTACAATATAGGCTCACAGGCATCCAACACCTGAATATAACATAAAAAGCGTAACTTACTCTTATATGCGTATTACACTTGACTGGGGCTTCTCTTCTGCCGATTGCCAGTCTTTGTTTAGAGGGCTGTGGCTGCGACATCCCATCTACAACACATAACTGTTGCAGTCAGTGGTATCAGCAGTGATGCAGATCGTACGAGAACACTATGGACAGGCTGTAGTGATTACCGCAGCCCTGTAAATAAAGACCAGCAGTAAGCCAAGGAGAACTGGTGCTGGAACAATAGGGTCTTTAAAAAGTAAGCAATTCCTTTTGTGTTATTTTAAATGCATTATCTACCTATGGCCAAATTTTGTCCAATCCTGTAAAATCCCTTTTAAGTTCTAGTGAAACATTTTATTTTAAAAAAAGAGCAATATCTTTCATCATTGGTCATGTTGATGAAGCCGTTATGACTGGTGAACTTTTGATCCATTAAGGCAAAAAACATTTGCAATTTGAATCTAATAATGCATTCTATACTACCTTTGAACAGGTTTTGACATATTCAAGTCTTTCGGCAAGGAAGAAACTTGAACATGTAACCATCTATGTAACACAGATGCAGTAAAAGATTATTTAATCCTTTCTAATGTTATGTAAAAGCTGTAGGGGATTTCTCAGTGGTTAGCACTGTTACTTTGCAGCGCTGGGGTCCTGGGCTCAAATCCCACCAAGGACAACATCTGCAAGGAGTTTGTATGTTCTCCCAGTGTTGGTTTCCTCTGGGTTCTCTGGTTTGCTCCCATACTGAAAAGACATACTGATAGGTAATTTAGATTTTGAGCCGCAAATGGGACAGTAATGGCAAGGTCTAGAAAGCGCTACAAAATTTGATGGCGCAATATAATTAAGCATAATAAATGCATTTAACAAACATGGAAAAAAAAAATGTTTTGCAACATCAGATGCTGCCCCTAGCTTGATTTAAGTGTTAACCTAACATACTTGGCCCTATCTTGGATCTCTTCATACCTAATAGACTGACATTCAGCGTCTCCCACTCACACACCACCTCCTCATCTCCTATCAGTCGGTGTGCCCCAAGGTTCAGTTCAAGGGCCCCTGCTCTTCTCCATCTACACTTTTGGCTTTGGACAGCTCATGGTCTCACCACTTTCAGTACCACCTCTACGCTGATCACACACAGATCTACCTCTCTGGACCAAATATCAACTTCTTACTAACTAAAATCCCACAACGTTTGTCGTCTATTTCATCCTTCTTCTCTGCTAGATTTCTAAAACTTAGCATGGAAAAAACTGAATTCATCATCTTGCCCCCACCTCACTCAACCTCCCCATCTGACAAATCCATCTAAGTTAATGGCTGCCTGCTCTCCCCAGTCCCACAAGCTCTCTGCCTTGGCGTTACCCTGGACACTGATCTCTCCTTCAAACAGCAAATCCAAACCCTTTCCACTTCCACTTCCTGCCGACTCCAAATCAAAAATATCTCCCGCATCCACACATTCCTCAGCAAAGACTCAGCAAAAACACTAGTGCATGCCCTCATCATTTACTGCCTCGACAACTGCACCCTCTTGCTCTGTGACCTCCCTTCAAACACTCTTGCACCCCTCCAAACTATCCTAAACTCTGTTGCCTCAATAATACAGTCCCCCCGCTATTCCCTGGCCTTTCCCCTCTGTCAATCCCTTCACTGGCTCCCCATTGCCCAGAGACTCCAGTTTAATACCCTACCCAGGAATACAAAGCCATCCAGTACCCGTCTCCCCCATACATCTGTGACCTAGTCTCCCGGTACTTACCTGCACGCAACCTCCGATCCTTATAAGATCTCCTTCTCTACTCCCCTCTTATCTCCTCTTCCCACAATCGCATACAATATTTCTCCCGTGCATCCCCAGTACTCTGGAACTCTCTACCCCAACATATCAGATTCTTGCCTTCCGTGGAAACCTTCAAAAGAAACTTGAAGACCTACCTCTTCTAACAAGCCTACAATCCTCAGTAACTACCGCTCTACCATATCGCTGCACGACCAACTCTACCTTCACCTACTGTATCCTCTCTTTTAGATTGTGAGCCCTCGCAGGCAGAGTCCTCTCTCCTCCTGAATAGTGTTGAGCCACCCCCGTAGTGTTCGAGTTCGGTTCGTCGAACACCCATATGTTCGTCGAACACCTTCGGACACCGTTAAACCCAATGGCAGGCAAACAAAAACACATAGAAACACATAGAAAACACCTTCAAAGGTGTCCAAAAGCTGACAAACTGCTCAGAAGACACAACTAACACATGGAAAAGTGACAAGTACATATAGTCATGCGAAAAGAAAAGAGGTGGAGGAGTAAAAGGAGGGGGAGACACAGATATAGGCATGTCATGCCCTTCTACAACCAAAAAAGTGCGAAGCCGACACGGCCAGTCCGTTCCTGCCCGTGCAACCTCCGCGTCGCCGGGTTTGTGCCAGAGCTGCGGTGGACCCTGATGGCCAGCCCCCCTCTCTCAATACTGGTGCCTGTCCGCTGGTGGTTCGAGCCCCCCTGCGGTGGGGGGGGGGGGGGTGGGGGGAGTAACATCTGCAGAAGAAAGACCATCTTTTAGCCAAACTAAGATATCTACTTCTTTTAGTGGACAATGTGATACGATCCCTTTTTTAAGGACACGCCCATCGCTACAAATTCCAGATGAGGCACAAAAACAGCAGGTGCTTCAACAGATATCAAGTGCTCCTTCAAGTGGGCTCTCCTCCACCTCAACTTCAACATCACAAATACTCCAGTCCTCAGAGGTGTCACCCCAATCGCACTTGCTTCCTCACAGCTCCCAAGTCTCCAGCTGCCCGTCTGAGTATGGGGTAACACAGATGGTTGAGTCTGCACAGCTGTTTACTCATACTGTAGCCTGGGAAGCGGAGGTCTGCTCCAGAGCTTTTGTTAATCTAGACGAGGAAATGATCTGCACTGATGCCCAGAATCTTTATGAGTCAGATCCAGGACCAGATGAAGAAGGTTCTGAGCATAATGTAGACCCTCGTTCCCAAACTGTAACTCCTGTTGGTGGAGACAATGATGAAGACGATGATGAGACTAAAATACCTGAGATTGGAGCGACAACTTGACTTTTCGGTCAGGGCAGGAAGAGGTTGGCTCTGAGGACGACGGGTGTGAGAACACACAGGGTGATGATGACGAGTTTGGATATCCCACTTACTGTCAACCCACAGTCAGCCAGTCGATGAGGTGGAGGAGGATGTGACTAGCCCAGGGGATGGGGATGACTCGGTACCCGGGCCTTTGCCTGGCCTTTGGGATGTCGCGGTGGTCGGCTCCCGGGCCCGTACCATGTGGTCACTCTTTAAAAGGGTGGATAATTGTTAATTTTATAAGAGTTCGTGACGCCACTTGTGGTATCTGGTGAGAAGCACCAGCGCTGCAGCAGTACACTGAGGCCGGTGATAAGGCAGCTCGATGGTATAGCTCCCCACAGGTGGAGCTAGGTCTCAGGGCAGTGTATGCAGGGGGAATGCAGGACAGGTGAGACCCAGCTGAGTCAGAGCAAGAACGGGAACGGACACGGTAGTCACTTCAGTACCTTTTACTGGTGGAAATTCAGGCACATCCCGGAGCACTGTAGGGTGAAGGGTGTATATCAGGATCCTCCCCAATGAGCGGGTGTAGGGCCTCCTGTTTCTTGCCTCAGCGTAGTATGTTTCTGACCTGCCTGGATCTAGGCCTAACTTAGTCTCTGTCCTGCGCTGGCTGACCTTGTGGTAGGGCCTTGTCTTTGAGTCCATGCTCCCAGTATGCGGGGCCTAAGCTTCTCCTGGCTCTGTTACGCATCAGCACCTTAGCGATCCTGGGATTTGTAGTTCTCCAGTGATTCCGGTTATGCCTTCCTGGTATCAGAGATCCCGGTAAGCTCGGAACCGATGTCCGGTAAATGCTCCGGGGTGAGCTGGTTGAGCTCCTCTGCCCCCTATGTACTATCTCTCCACTCGCCTTCGGCCTACTCAGGCCCTCACTAGGCTATACACACTAACGGCAACTTGCCGCGATTCACCGATCTTATGGCACCGGCACACCTTAAGCTCTAACTGGGCTCCCTGAATCTAGCTAACAGGAGCCTCGTGATCCACTGATGAACTATTAACTGAGTTCTCTAGACTAGACTGAGCTCCACTGCAGATTGAACTCTCCTAGGCTTCTCTACTGCAGGAACTCTTCAGAGGAACTGAACTGCCTAGCTCCACCTTCCCTATTTATATCCCTAACGGGCTCCCTCTGCTGGTCTGAGGTGGAAGGTGGAGATGTGTGAATGTTTATGGGGGCCTCTTGTGGAGGATTCCATCAATGCACTCTTCTAGGAGCTGTGATACCAAGCGCAGCTGGGCGTCACAGATGCTATTGACGACGAGGTTAGGTTGCGCCTTCCTGGACAGAGACGGAGTACTGGAAGCACGTCAACAACTGCATCCTCAACCACAACTCTGCCTCTGACCACAAGTCGTAGGGGCTCTTCAGGTCGCATGGGCTCTAAGCCTTGCATGGTCTGGGCATTTTTTCAGATCGATAAGGATGACCCAACTCATGTTATCTGTAATATTTGTCACCAAAAGCTAAGTAGAGGCCAAAAAATCCATAGTTTGAGTACTTCATGCATGAACCGTCACATGGATATGAAGCATAAGTTGCACTGTGCTACAATTCGGCGGGCCGGGCCAACCACCGTCTACCCCATCTTGTGCATCCGCGGCCTCTTCATCCTCTCTGACTGGGGGGACAGCAGTCACACATGTTTTTGGACGCAGACCTGCCACCTCTTTACCCGCAACAGCCCGTGTGAATGGCCATTTCATTTGGAAGTGGAAACACCAGCTGGTGTTCAGCGCTCTCCGACATCGAGAGCACCACCTTTGGATCAAGGCAACCTAACTTTTCTGCCTGCATCTTCCTCACAGACTGGCAAGTTTGCTGGGGACAACCTACTCAACCCCGTCTATGCACAACAGCCAGCCCTCGGTCCCTCAGATGTGGACAAGTAAAAGACCATTTCATCCTAGCCATGAGAAAGCCAAGAGGTTGAATTTCACCATCTGCAAGCTCTTGGCTACAGAAATGCTGCCTTTCCGCCTTTTGGACACAGAGGATTTTCGAGACCTTGTGTCCGTCGCAGTGCCCCAGTACCAGATGCCCAGTCGGCACTACTTCTCAAAGAAAGGTGTGCCTGCGCTACACCAGCATGTCACACACAACATCACCGCTTCTTTGAGAAACTCTGTGTGTGACAGGGTGCATTTCACCACAGACACATGGGCGAGTAGGCATGGACAGGGGCGTTACATGTTGCTCACTGGGCACTGGCTAACTATGGTGAGAGCAGGAGAAGGGGCTGCTGTCCAAGTCTTGCCGTCCCCGCGAGTTGTACGTCAATCCTCTTTATCTAGAAGTTCCTCCACTGCTTCTGCCTCCTCAACCTCCTCTCGGTCCTCCACCTGCACCCAAAACCTGTCTGGTAATGCCACCCTCTTTCTAACTTCGCAGAAGGAATCCTGCACACCTCCCTACTATGCTGGCAGCAGGGCCCAATGGCATCAGGCGGTGTTTATTTTGAAATGTCTGGGAAATGTGAGTCACACAGCTGAGCAGTTGTGGTCAGCTCTGGGGACCCAGTTTCATGAATGGTTGTCTCCACTGGACCTGCAACCAGGGAAGGCCATGTGCAACAATGCTGCAAACCTGCCCCGGCTAAGAGCCGCACACAATGTCACACACGTGCCTTGTATGGCTCACGTGTTGAACCTGGTTGTCCAGCAATTTTTAGCCCACTATCCCGGACTAGATGGCCTAATGCAGAGGGCACGGTCGCTGTGTTCTTACTTACGCCATTTGCATCCCACAGCTCAACGACTTACATCTCTACAGAAGTCGTTGGGCCTGCCAGTTCACCGGCTGAAATGCGATGTGCTGACACGGTGGAATTCAACTCTGCACATGTTGCAGCGACTGTGGAAGCACGGACAAGCCCTGGTGCATTACGTTTTGACGTATAGCCTGGGCCAACGAGATCCAGAGGTGGGGCAAATCACACTGCAGGAGTGGTCTCAGATCAAGGACCTATGAAGTTGACGCGCCCCCTGGGCCGTGGGGTACCCGGAGCCGGGCCGGTAGACGCTGGGTGTTGTAGTCACTGTGGCGGCGACCGGGTCCGTGACACAGGGCGGTCAATCCAAGGGTAATTTGTATGTATGGGTTTTATAATGTCAGACTACGCCACCTGTAGAGTGCGGCAAAAAGGGGCCGCCGCTGCGGAACAGTCCTCTGAAGCTGGTGGTTTTGCAGCAATGGTATTATTACTCCCCACAGGAAGAGTGTAGCTTCCGGGCGGTGTGGGTGGATGATGGTGGTTGTAGTGCAGGGAGTCAGTAATGAACACAGAGTTCGTGTGATGCAGTCCCAAGATCTTTACTCACAGTTGTTGCAGTCCAGATTACATGTACCAGAGCAATCTCCCCCGTCGTGCTGTGCATACTCTGTGTGTCCTTTCTCTGGCCTTCTCCCTGCACCGCACACCCAGTGACACTTCTATCCGGTATCCTCGGGCCTTGGCGGGCGGCGTGTGCTCTTATGTGGCTACCTTTGTAGTGAGACTGGTGTGGACTTTGGCCTGCAGTACATGAAATGCTGCAGCCTCCGGTTTCTAGTTGAGCCTTGCTGTTTCTCCGGTAGTTGAGGGACCTGTTCCCCTCATCTGGCCTGACCCCTCTACCTCCTGGTAGCAGCGGGCATATGGGTGGCCTTCTGCACGGCCCGTACCCCTAGGGTCCCTTCGGTTCCTGGAGCCTTCCTGCTCCCACTCCTCTCTTCTCTCCTTCAGTCCTGGGCCTCCCTGGCTAGGCCTGCCTCCGGAGCAGAGCTCATGCAGAGCTCATGCAGAGCCTCTTATCCTGTCACTTCTCCTCCTCTGACTGGCTTGCTCTTTCTAAGATGGCTTCCTGTTTATACTCTCCCTGTCATGTGCTCCCCTAAGCTACTTTCTCCACCCACACCCACTACATAGGACCCTCTCATGAGCTAGGGACCTGGGACTGTGCTCTCCCCCTTAGGATCAATCTCACCCTACCCCCACTGCGGGTATGTGTTGGATGCAGGTGTTAGGGTCCCGAGCCATACTCCTTCCTTACCTGAGGGTGAGATACCACACCTCTGGGTGAGATGCAGTACCTCTGTGGCGACTGAACCGTCAGGGGCGCCACACACCCTTCTGCACAGTTTTGAAATGGCGACGAAGATGTTTAGTGCTGACGACGATGCCATTATCAGCATGACTATTCTGGTGATTTACATGCTGGAGCACACATTAAACAGAATTCAGAGTCAGGTGGTGGGACAAGAGGAGGTGGAGGAAGTAGAGGAGGAGTCGTATGCGGAAGGGATAACATCTCCAAGGTCCAGACGGTCGGCAGCACCAAGGCGGCATGCATGGGAGGGTGGTGGAGAGGGATTAACCAGGGCGCATGGTAGCAGCCAAACTGTTGAGGAAGGTGCAGGAGCCGAGGAAAAAGTGGAGGACGAACTTGCGATGGGCATGTAAGACTCATCAGATGAGGGAGACCTTGATCTCATTTCTGTTGTGCGAGGTTGGGGGGAGAGTGCAGAGGAAGGAAGCATGATTCTTACCTCGCTACCAACACAACAAGGACTTGGTCCTCCTGGATGCGCAAGACTCATGAATGCCTTCTTGCTGCACTACCTGCAACATGACCCTCGGATTGTCAGAATTCTAAGTAATCCTGACTACTGGGTTGCCACACAATTAGATCCCCGGTACAAAAGTAAATTTGCCAAAATAATTCCTGCCATAGAAAGGGATTCACGCATGCAGGAGTATCAGCAGAGGCTGTTGCAGAATCTTACATGTGCTTTTCCACAAAACACCAGTGGTGCACGTAGTGAATCTTACAGTTCTAACTTGCCAACCGTGGGACTGTCGAGTCTTCATCACTCAAACCGTAACAGTAACACAGTATCTGCTGGTAACAGCAATTTTGTGGAATCATTTCACCACTTTTTTAGACCATCCTTTGCAAGGCCACAGGAGACAAGAAGTCTGACACATAGTCAACGCCTAGAGAGGATGGTACAGGAGTATCTCCAAGAGAACATCGAAGCTATGAGTGTGTCACTGGACCCTTGCTCATTTTGGGCTTCCAATCTGGATTAATGGCCGGAGCTCACCACTCACGACCTTGGAGATCTTGTCATGCCCCGCAGCCAGCGTTCTCTCTGAACGTGTGTTCAGCGCTGCTGGTGGTGTGCTGACAGATAAGCGCACGCGGCTGTCCACTGAGAAAGTAGACAGACTCAAGTTCATAAAGATGAACAAATCATGGATCCGCAAGGACTTTTCTACCCCGGTGTCATCCTGGGGAGACTAAAAGCTTGAGGATTTGGTAAAATCATCTCACCAACCGTTTTAAGCAACTCTGGGGCAATTGATGCCATTTAAGTGGTGTCTGTGGCACAATTTTTGGAAAAAATGGAGACTCTTTTTGGAGTCCCCTTGCTGTGTTTTATGTGACGTTGGCATCGTCAATTCCAGGTGGGTTGGGTCGCTCCCCCCCACTTTTAACTGTAAGAAACTACATACACTATGGCTTGGGGTAACACAGATGATTGAGTCTGAAGAGCTGTTTACTCAGAGGTCTGCTCCAAATCTTCAGTGTCTGCTAGTCAGCGTAGAATTTTTAACTGCATCTAGCCTAGGCAATACTTTGGGTGTAGTAGCCCAGCTGCGAAGCAAGCTGCACCGCCTGTGTATCTAATAAGAATTTTTAATTGCATCTAGCCTAGGCAGACTGTGGGGACCCCCAACCAAACCCAGACGCTCAGCCCCCCTACCGCTCCCCTTTCCTTGACAATACAATAATGTAACTCTTACAACTGGATGGGTGAGGATCGGTCACAGCTTTATTAACTCTTTATACTCATTCCATTAGAAAGGCATTTTATTTCTAAAATAATTCAGCTTGTTGCAGCATGCCCTGGGTCTCCACACCGGCAAGTTGGCCAGCAAATTTAACTCTCCAATATGTCCTTTCTATTTCCAGGCCACGGAGGATCCTGCGTACTCATATGCAGGACTGTGACCCCCATCCATCACTCTTAATTCTTGTTCCACTCCGTCCTGGAGTCCTGACAGGAATATGTCCAGTCCAATATCCATTAAGTGAACACCGTCGGGCCGTATGAGGCCTGCTTTATCTCCTTCCAGTTGTCGGTGTTGTATCACTACACCACCTCTGTCGATTCTAAATTTTGCCATCCGAATATTTATTACCCGCCTTGTCCATTCGATGGCAGTGATGTCTCGTGCACCTTCCCATACCGCTATCGGCACAATCTCTGACCATACTGTAGTAAGTTTTGTGAAAAATTCTCTGAAGCGCTCAGTGTCTAGTTTCATTATTGCCATTAGATATGCGCTCTTGTGATGACCTAGGTCGTTTCCCCCGGCCTGTATAACTAATATCACAGGACCTCTTGCCTCTCTCCCTACCTTGATTACTTCCATTAGTACCTGTGGCCATAGCAGGCCTCTAATACAACTCCAGTTGAAATATGTGTTATGAAACTCTAATTTCCTCCCGCCTGGGCGGACTTTCGCCCTTTTTTCTGCCCAATATATATACAAGTGGCCTATCACCCACACTGTTGGCTTAGCGTCACCTGTAAAAGAAACAAACCACGTTAGGATAACAAGTCCGGTCTTATGTATCTCGCCAAACATGTGGATCGCCATCTCTCTGTCCTCTGAACTTCCGTTTCTGACAGTCCTGCTCTTGCTGCTTCCGTGGCCGCGCCTATGCGGAATGAGTGTGTCCCGTAATCTTTGGGGTGGTTCCCTGCCGATGTTATGCATTTATTAAATATAGCTTGGAACTGGTATCTTGATAATGGCGTTACATCAATGTGTGATAGGAAGAAATTACTTTGTGATCTGATGGTTGTATATGTTTTTACTATTGTTACCCGACTCAGTGTACAGTTTGTGGGTTGTAGAAGTACCCAAGTGCCCCTGCCCCCTGCCCGCTGGAACCGTTTTCAATTGGGTAGACATATTGCATTATTGGCTATGACTACGTCCTGGTGTAATAAGCCTCCACTGGTGGTAATTTTGGATTGCGGGACTAATTCGCTTATGTATAGTGCCCCGAAGAAGGCGATCGCAAATGCAGTAGACAGTAGTGTTGCTTCAAATTGTGAGTGTCATGTTAATGGTGTTAGGGATATGATGTGAGAAATCAGTTTTAGTGACACGGGACAGGACGTCTACACTCCTGACTTGGCTGACCCCTTTTCCACCCTTTTATGGATTGTCTGATGATGAATCTTTGTCACATCTCCCCAATTCAGTAGTTGGAAGTGAAATGCTACTCTGGTCAGACACTGCTGCGCTGACGCCCCTGATATGCCCCTCATGATTAGTTTGTGGAGAAATTCTATGGTGACTTGTAATCTGGCTTGTTCACATTGGTCAACCCATCTGCCTGCTACTAGTCGTGTCCACTCTTCCCATGCCTTACCGTATGCTTGCCACTTCGACGGTCAACGGACACTCTGATTAATGGCATCAACTATTCGCCACTAGATCCCATAGGGAGGGTGGGCAACTGTTGCCCCATGGGTGGGCGTTGGGGAGGAGCTCTGTGAAAATCTGCCAATTGAATTGTGATAAAGCAATAGCAGCAGCTTTAGACCCCTCAGCATCGTGGCTAGCGCGGACCCATGCATTGTGTTTTAGGCACAGGAATGCTAGCCGGCGTAGACTGGAGAGACGATGATGCCATCTTATTAATGCAGTGCGCTAGGCTGGTGTTTTTTGTTATGAAGCGTATATTTTTGTTAGCCAGGAGCGCGCCCCATATTTCTATTGCTACCACTATTGGGAAGAAAAATTTTTTTCCGGGCTAGATGCAGGTAAAAATTATTATTAATTTCAAAGCTGGTGGAGCTTGGTATAGATGGCCTAATACAATGAGTACCACACACTGCTACTATGCCCAAAATTATTTTCCAGGCAAGATGCAGGTAAAAATTATTATTCATTTTCAACCTGGTGGAGCTTAGTATAGATGGACTAATAGAACAAGTCCCAAACACTGCTACAAGCCGAAGCCCAAATATTTTTTCAGAGCTAGATGCAGATAAAAATTATATTGAATTTGCAACCTGGTAGAGATTAGTATAGATGGACTAATAGAACAAATCCCACACACTGCTACAAGCCGAAGCCCAAATATCTTTTCAGAGGTAGATGAAGATAAAAATTAAATTGAATTTGCAACCTGGTGGAGGTTAGTACAGATGGACCAATAGAATGATGCTATGCCCAAAAGGTTTTACTTCACTAGGTGCAGTAAAACAAAATTGTATTCTATACACAGGTGGTGTAGCTTTCAACACAGATAGGCTACTCCACTGACTAACACACACGGCAATAGGCCAAAAAGGATTTGCTTTGCTAGATTTAGCCAAATGCTGTGAAATAAACTTGCACAGCACTGGCACAGACCAGCCTGGCAAAAACTGATAGGAACTGATGTAACCTAGCCCTCAAAAGGACTGCAATTGCAATTAGTCTTAACTCCCAACCTATCTATTTAAGAGCACAGACCTGCCTGATAAAAGTGATAGGAAATGATGTAACCTAGTCCTTAAAAGGACTGCAATCACAACTATTCCCTACTCCCAAGCTATCTGTAGATTTGTACGAAAATTGGCTTGAAATTAACAAGGTATAGCGCACACAGCAACAGCGGTGCCGTCTAACATGCAGCTGCAGCAGTGAGAAAATGGTGGTGACGGGGAAAATGGCTGGGTCTTATAGGGCAAGGACATGTGACATACACTGCCAATGACACATGCCCTTGCTTGTGTGAAAAAAAGCAGTTCGCTCCGTGTGTGCGTTGCTGATAGGCTGACAGATTGCACCTCACCACTGTAAATGCGTGAAAGAGAAAAAAAAAATGGAGATCTTCATTATTTCTGCAGAGATCCATCCCCAGCCCCTCCCCCCGCCCCGCTGTACACTCAAACTGCGTGTTAACAGTAATTTTCAGCATTACTGAGAAAAAATCCAGTTATGATTTTGGTGCACGAACAGTTATCAAACATAACCTCGAACAGCCAAATTTTTTTCAAACCCTTTGGGTTTGCCGAACCGCTCGAGCACAGCCCAAAACAGCTCGAATTTGAGATTGGTGAACAGTTCGAGTCGAACACCGCTCATCTCTATTGCAGACACCTGTGCTAATTAGTTTGGCAGGTGTGTCCAATGAAAGGCAAGACTACTTAAGTAGGCTGTCCCTCATTATTAAGCAGCCTACATTTTCTGCCAAAATGGGAAAGAAAAAGGATGTGTCGGCTGCTGAGAAGCAACAAATTGTGGAGTGTTTAGGTAAAGGCATGACTACAATCAACTTTGCCAAGAAACTTCATCCTGATCATCGCACAATCAAGAAGTATGTAGCTGATTGACAGTACACACGTGTACGTGTTGATAAGGGAAAATTGAGTACTCTTTCCTACAGGCAACTATGTCAGGTTAAAAGAGCAGCGGCAAAAAAGCCTTGTCATAGCAGCAGACAAGTTTTTGAAGCTGCTGGTGCCTCCAACGTCCCCCGAACAACAAGATGCAGGGTCCTTCAGATGTTTGCAGCTGTGCGTAAGCCATCCTGTCGACCTCCTCTATCCACTGTACACAAGCAGAAACGGCCCCAGTGGGCCAAACAATACATGAAGACTGACTTCAAAACTGTTTTGTTCACCGATGACCATCGTGCAACGCTCGATGGTCAAGATGGATGGAGTGGAGGATGGCTGGTTGATGGACACCCCATGCAAACACGGCTACGGCGCCAACAAGGAGAAGGTGGAGTAATGTTTTGGGCTGGAATCATGGGGAGAGAGATTGTCGGCCCCTTTAGGATCCCTGAAGGCGCTAAAGATGAACTCCATAATGTATGTGGAGTTTCTCAAACAGCACTTCCTGCCATGGTTCAAGAAGAAGAACCGTGTATTCCACAGCAAGATCATTTTCATGCATGATAATGCACCGTCTCATGCTGCACATAACACATCTGCATCTCTGGCTGATATGGGCATAAAAGGGGACAAACTTAAGGTGTGACCCCCATGCTCCCCTGACCTCATCCCCATTCAGAACCTCTGGAGCATCATCAAAAGGAGTTTCTATGATGGCGGTAGGCAGTGCACATCTAGGCAACAGCTCTGGGAGGGTATTCTGTCCTCATGCAAAACAATTGAAGCAGAAACCATCCAAAACCTGACATTCAATTGACGAGAGAGTTCAGAAGCTCCTTTCGAACAAGGGGTCCTATGTGCAAATGTAACATCACCTAGGATAAAGTTTTGAGTTGAAAACTGTTTGATTTCAGTTTCTAATAACCTGCTAATGCTTATAATTTCAAAAATGACCATTTTTTTGTTCTTTATTAAAATGAAAATGTTGATCGAAGAGTGTGGGGGAACTAAGAGTGTGGCAACCCAGTAGTCAGGATTATTTTGAATACTGACAATCTGAGGGTCATGTTGCAGGTAGTGCAGCAAGAAGGCACTCGTTTGTCTTGTGCATCTAGGAGCCCCAAAATTAACTTCCGGGATAGATGCAGCTAAAAATTATTATTAATTTGAAAGCTGAAGGAGCTTGGTATAGGTGGCCTAATAGAATCAATACTGCACACTGCTACAAAGCCCAAATTATTTTCCAGCCAAGATACAGATAAACAAGATTAGTAATTTGAAAGCTTAAAACGGTTGGTCAGGTGATTTTAACCAATCATCAAGATTTTACTCTCCCCAGGATGACACAGGGGTAGAAAAGTCGTTTCGGATCCATGATTTGTTCATCTTTATGAACGTGAGTCTGTCTACATTATCAGTGGAGAGCAGCGTGCGCTTATCTGTCAGCACACCACCAGCAGCGCTGAACACACGTTCAGACAGAACGCTGGCTGTGGGGCATGACAAGATCTCCAAGGCGTAAGTGGCGAGCTAAGGCCATTTATCCAGATTGGAAGCTCAAAAAGAGCAAGGGTCCAGTGACACAGTCATGGCTTCAATGTTTACTTGGAGATACTCCTGTACCATCGTCTCTAGGCGTTGACTATGTGTCAGACTTCTTGTCTCCTGTGGCCTTGCAAAGGATGGGCTAAAAAAGTGGTGAAATGATTCTGCAAAATTGATGTTACCAGCAGATACTGTGTTTCTGTTACGTTTTGAGTGCTGAACACTCGACGGTCCCATGGTTGGCAAGTTGGAACTGTGAGATTCACTACGTGCACCACTAGTGTTTTGTGGAAAAGCACATGTAAGATTCTGCAACAATCTCTGCGGATACTCCTGCATGTGTGCATCTCTTTCTAGGGCAGGAATAATTTCTGCAAATTAACATTTGTACCGGGGATCTAAGAGTGTGGCAACCCAGTAGTCAGAATTATTTCTAATTCTCACAATTCGAGGGTCATGTTGCAGGTAGTGCAGCAAGAAGGCACTCATGTGTCTTGCGCATCCAGGAGAACCAAGTCCCTGTTGTGTTGGTGGCGAGGTAACAATCATGCTACCTTCCTCTGCCCTCTGCCCCCAACCTCGCACAACAGAAATGTGATCAAGTTCTCCCTCATCTGATGAGTCTTCCATCAGCTCGTCCTCCACTTCTTCCTGGGCTCCTGCACCTTCCTCACTAGTTTGGCCGCTACCATGCACCCTGGAAAAACCATCTCCCCCACCCTCACATGCCTGCCGCCTTGGTGCTGCCGACCGTCTGGACCTTGCAGATGTTAGCCCTTCCGCATACAACTCCTCCTCCTCTACTTCCTCCACCTCCTCTTGTGCCATCACCTGATTCCGAATTCTGTTTAACATGTGCCCCAGCAAGTAAATCACCGGAATAGTCATGCTGATAATGGCATCGTCAGCACTAAACATCTTCGTCGCCATTTCAAAACTGTGCAGAAGGGTGCATAGGTCCCTGATCTGAGATCACTCCTCCAGCGTGATTTGCCCCACCTCTGGATCTCGTTGGCCCAGGCTATACGTCAGAACGTATTGCACCAGGGCTCGTCGGTGCTGCCACAGTCGCTGCAACATGTGCAGAGTTGAATTCCACCGGGTAGGCACATCGCATTTTAGCCGGTGAAGTGGCAGGCCCAACGACTTCTGTAGAGATTTAAGTGGCCAAGCTACGGGATGTGAACGACGGAAGAGAACACACAGTGACAGTGCCCTCTGCAGAAGGCCATCTAGTCCGGGATAGTGGGCGAAAAATTGCTGGACAACCAGGTTCAACAAGTGAGCCATGCAAGGCACGTGTGTGACATTGCCCCGGCGAAGGGACGCACCCAGGTTTGCAGCATTGTCGCACACGGCCTTCCCTGGTTTCAGGTCCAGTGGAGACAACCATTCATGAAATTGGTTCTCCAGAGCTGACCACAACTCCTCAGCTGTGTGACTCACATTTCCCAGACATTTCAAAGTAAAAACCGCCTGATGACGTTGAGCCCTACTGCCAGCATAGTAAGGAGGTGTGCAGGATCCCTTCTGCGCAGTTAGAAAGCTTGTGGCATGACCAGACAGGCTTTGGGTGCAGATGGAGGAACGAGAGGTGGTTGAGGAGGCTGAAGCAGTGGAGGAACTTCGAGATAAAGAGGATTGACGCACAACTCGTGGGGACGGCAAGACTTGGACAGCAGCCCCTTGTCCTGCTGTCACCATAGTTACCCAGTGCCCAGTCAGCGACATGTAACGCCCCTGTCCATGCCTACTCGTCCAAGTGTCTGTGGTGAAATGCACCCTGTCACACACAAAGTTTCTCAAAGAAGCAGTGATGTTGTGTGCGACATACTGGTGGAGCGCAGGACACCTTTCTTTGAGAAGTAGTGCCGACTGGGCATCTGGTACTGGGGCACTGCGACGGACATAAGGTCTTCGAAATCCTCTGTGTTCACCAGGCGGAAAGGCAGCATTTCTGTAGCCAAGAGCTTGCAGATGGTGAAACTCAACCTCTTAGCTTTCTCATGGCTAGGAGGAAATGGTCTTTTACTTGTCCACATCTGAGGGACCGAGGGCTGGCTGTTGTGCTTAGACAGGATTTAGAAGGGTGTCCCCGGCAAACTGCCGGTCTGTGAGGAAGATGCAGGAGGAGGACATGTTAGGTTGCCTTGATCCAAAGGTGGTGCTATTGATGTCTGACAGCGCTGATCACCAGCTGGTGTTTCCACCTCCAAAGAAAATGATGACCTGCCAATCACGCTGGCTGTTGCGGGTAAAGAGGTGGCAGGTCTGCGTCCCAAAACAGGTGTGACTGCTGTCCCCACAGTCACAGAGGATGAAGAGGCCGCGGATGCACAAGATGTGGCAGACGGTGGTTGGCCCGGCCGGCTAGGCCGCATTTTAACACTGTGAGCTTCCCACTGCAATTTATGCTTCATATCCATGTGCCGGTTCATGCATGAAGTACTAAAACTATGGATTTTTTGGCCTCTACTTAGCTTTTGCTGACAAATGTTACAGATAACACGAGTTGGGTCATCTTTATCGATCTGAAAAAATGCCCAGGCTATGCAAGGCTTAGCACCCATGTGACCTGAAGAGCCACCACGACTTGTGGTCAGAGGCAGAATTGTGTTTGAGGATGCAGTTGTTGACGTGCTTCCAGTACTACGTCTCTGTCCAGGAAGGAGCAACCTTACCTCGTCGTCACTAGCATCCTCCTCCACCTCCTCTGCTGACCTCATCGACTGGCTGACTGTGGGTTGACAGTAAGTGGGATCTCCAAACTCGTCATCTTCACCCTGTGTCTTATCACTCCCGTCGTCCTCTGAGCCAACCTCTCCCTGCCCTGACAAAAAACTAAAGTTGTCGCTCCAATCAGGTATTTGAGTCTCATCATCGTCTTCCTCATTGTCTCCACCAACAGGAGTTACAGTTTGGGAACGAGGGTCTACACCATGGTCAGTACCTTCTGCGTCTGGTGCTGGATCCGACTCAAAGATTCTGGGCATCAGTGCAGATCATTTCCTCGTCTGAATTCACAGAAGCTCTGGAGCCGACCTCTGATTCTCAGACTATAGTATGAGTAAACAGCTCTGCAGACTCAACCATCTATTCAACCCCATACTCAGACGGGTAGCTGGAGATTTGGGAGCTGTGAGGAAGAAAGTGCGATTGGGGTGACACCTCTGAGGACTGGAGTATTTGTGATGTTGAAGTTGAGGTGGAGGAGAGCCCACTTAAAGGAGCACTTGATATCCGTTGAAGCACCTGCTTTTTTTGTGCCTCATCTGGAATTTGTTGCGATTGGCGTGGCCATAAGAAAGGGATCGTATCACATTGTCCGCTAAAAGAAGTAGACATCTTAGTTTGGCTGGAAGATGGTCTTTCTTCTGCAGATGTTACTGTTGCTTTAACACCTACCCCACGGACACAAACTTTTTTCCCCTTCCCAACACGCCTATTCCCCTTTCCACCAGCAGAAGGCCTTTTTCCACTCATTTTGGTGGTTAACTAATTGACAACTCTTTAGTTGTTTGCAAAAAAAACAATGGATGGGAACCGAGCAGAGCTGAGTGGCCAAACTGTGGTATTAGCCCAAAAGTATTGGCTGGGCTAGATGTAGAAAAAATTTATATTGAATTTGCAACCTGGTGGAGGTTAGTATAGATGGACTATTAGAACAAGTCCCACACACTGCTACAAGCCCAAGCCCAAATATTTTTTCAGAGCTAGATGCAGATAAAAATTATTTTGAATTTCCAATCTGGTGGAGGTTAGTATAGATGAACTAATAGAACAAGTCCCACACATTGCTACAAGCCAAAGCCAAAATATGTTTTCAGAGCTAGATGCAGATAAAAATTATTTTGAATTTCCAACCTGGTGGAGGTTAGTATAGGTGGACTAATAGAATGATGCTATGCCCAAAAGGTTTTACTTCACTAGGTGCAGTAAAAAAATTTGTATTCTATACACAGGTGGTGTAGCTTTCAACACAGATAGGCTACTCCACTGACTAACACACACGGCAATAGGCCAAAAAGGATTTGCTTTGCTAGATTTAGCCAAATGCTGTGAAAAAATCTTGCACAGCACTGGCACAGACCTGCCTGGCAAAGACTGATAGGAACTGATTTAATCTAGCCCTCAAAAGGACTGCAATTACAATTAGTCTTTCCTCCCAACCTATCTATTTAAGAGCACAGACCTGCCTGATAAAAGTCGTAGGAAATGATGTAACCTAGTCCTCAAAAGGACTGCAATCACAACTATTCCCTACTCCCCAGCTATCTGTAGATTTGTGCGAAAATTGACTTGAAATTAACACTGAAAGTATAGCGCACACAGCAACAGCGGTGCCATCTAACATGCAGCTGCAGCAGTGAGAAAATGGTGGCGACGGGGAAAATGGCTGGGTCTTATAGGGTAAGAACATGTGACATACACTGCCAATGACACATGCCCTTGATTGTGTGAAAAAAAGCACTTCGCTCCGTGAGTGCACTGCTGATGGGGAGGTGCAGTCTGTCAGCCTACTTTAAATGCGGGAAAGAGAAAAAAAAAATGGAGATCTTCATTATTCCTGCAGAGATCCATCCCCTGCCCCTCCCCCCGCCCCGCTGTACACTCAAACTGCGTGTTATCATTAATTTTCAGCATTACTGAGAAAAAATCCAGTTATGATTTTGGTGCACGAACAGTTATCGAACATAACCTCGAACAGCCGAATTTTTTTCAAATTGTTCGTGTTCGCCGAACGGCTCGAACACCGCCCAAAACAGCTCGAATTTGAGATTGGCGAACAGTTCGAGTCGAACACCGCTCATCTCTAGTCCTGAACCAGTCGCTTACTCATTTTGTTAATATTATTTTAAGTGTTTTTCATAAATAACATTACTTTTTCAGTGTATGAAAATACTCAACAAATGAAATACTTTGCAGGAATATTTAAGATTTCTACATGAAAGAGAACGTTACCATAAAGAAATATTTACACTTACAGTCACCCAAATGACGCTCTCCACCCAAAAAAACAAAAAAAGAAAAGAAAAAAACATGGGAAATTTAAGAAAAAAAAAAGATAAAACCTTCAATTTAAGTCAGATGGAGCTACTAGAAACTGGTGAATCAATTGCTACTGGAATGGGGGAATCTTTAAAGCCTCTGACTAAACCAGAACATAAACCATTATGCATTATAAAAAATGTTAATTACATAAATAAACAATGAACCTCCAGACTCTAAATGTCACTTTGTTTGCCACAATACAGTAATGCTGTTTTTTAAGACGATGGATCAAATTTACTATTCAAAATATGCCAAAATTCCAACTAAAATGACTCCAAATTTTAAATATAATTAAATTATTCAAAACATTAAATGTTTCTTAAAATGTTGTCACTAAAAAAGTTCATCCCAGAAAAAAAAATATAGATCTAAATTGAGCTTAAAAGGTTTCCTAAAGTTTACCAAAACTTTTTCAGCATTACATCTAGTTAAAAGAAAGCTAATTTGACATCTACAAGCAGACACACCAAATACATTCTTATGGTGCATCCCTGGTTTAGAAAAATCTATGTATGCCTTTAGGCCAAAATTACTTCCCAGGTAGAGCAATCCATGTGATCACCTCATTATGTATCAAAACAAACACTGCTTCTATTTTAATATTTTATCTTTTTTTGGTTCCGTCTGTCCAATCACATTCTTCAGAAGCCTGGAAGAACGTATCAGAAATTAATCAATAAAAGTTATGAACCCTAACATTTTTAATATCAAAGCTTAAAATAAGTAAAATCTGTAAAATTATTATCTGAATGTCAGAAACTGATTATATTTCTTTAGTAAACATCTCAGGTATATGTAAACCTAGCACTAACCTTACTTTTTCTTTACAAAAATTATTAAATAAAATCTCATTATGGAGAAGAAAATGAGCACAGCAAGTATTTCTTTAAGGCTATATGCATGAATTCACAAAATGATTTATTATACATCATATAACATTATATGGTTAACTAAGCCAGCACAGGCCATAACTAATTTATCAAAGGCCACAGGCTAATGCAAATGTTTTCTGTATTCTGTTTGGCTTCAGAAGGTAGCAGTTTTGTAAACAACTTGCAAGCCTTAATTTTATTTTTATCTATAAAGTTGGAAAAATAGGACATTAATATATAATGCAGTAGCAAACATAATACAAGTGACATTGAATGTAAATTATTCTTCTTACTTTATACACCAAATATTGTTTCATCCTAGATTCGATTCCTACCAGCAAATACAAGCTTTGTAGTAATGAAAATCGGTGGAATATACACTGCTCAAAAAAATAAAGGGAACACTTAAATAACAGAATATAACTCCAAGTAAATCAAACTTCTGTGAAATCAAACTGTCCACTTAGGAAGCAACACTGATTGACAATCAATTTCACAAGCTGTTGTGCAAATGGAATGGACAAAAGATGGAAATTATTGGTAATTATCAAGACACTCAATAAAGGAGTGGTTCTGCAGGTGGTGACCAAAGACCACATCTCAGTACCAATACACATTCAACTTTGTACAGAACAAAGTATTCAATGAGAATATTTCTTTCATTCAGATCTAGGATGTGTTATTTGAGTGTTCCCTTTATTATTTTGAGCAGTATATTTGCCACAAAAACTTTGGGGGAAAATCTGGTGAATTCAAATTTCAAAAGATTTACTTATCTCTACCAAGGGGAAATAAACAAAACTGCACACTCTGGCCCCTGAGGGCTATATGACAGATATATCAGTCATAACCACAGGTCACTTAGTGCTCCATAAACCATCAGAGTTTTGCTATAACTACTAAGAGTGGCATTCTTGCTGAACATAGAAGATTAAACCCCCATGTAGAGACACGAGGGTCAAAGGGTGCTCTCGTCCACTGGCCTGGCTGTCTTTAGAAAGACTACATGGACCAGGACTCATCCCACTGAACCCCCGCATTCCTTTCCCATGGGTAGAAAACTATTCAGACAACACAGGGTGAGGGCAATACCCTACGGTAATAATTTATTGGATCACCAACAGTTAACAACGTATAGTCCAGTCCATGCAAATACATAAGATGGTGCAAATTACAGAGCCTCACCCTTCTGCTGGCTCACCAGAAATTAGAACATCTGCGACTTCAGGACTTCCAGGGCCAAGTACTCCAACCTGCAGTACCCTGCTTTTGGTGGGCACCCATAGAGAGGAGGTAGTGGCAAGCTTAGGAAGGTGACAGAATCCATTGATGTATGTGACATGATTGGAGTACCCAGGTTTGGACAAACACCTCCGTGGGTTCAGTGATGGGCAGTGGATCAAATCTGTATTCCTCTGGTTGGAGCCATGGTGCCAAGGCTGTTGTCCTCTAAATCCCCTGTGTAAAAGGATAAAGGTCCTTTTTTATACCCACAGATGTCCTTCAGGCAATTATCCACCGGTTTGAGGGTAGGTGGGAGGATCTCATCTCTCATTGTTCGAGTGTTCAATTAACCTGTATATTTTGTCCTTCAATGTTTGCAGAACAACAAGCTGCATGGACTGATACAACAGGTAGTAAGCAGGCATTCACCCAATCCCCAAACATCAATTGTTCAATTAACCTTCGCCTTTGTCCCTCAAGGTTATTTAAAAAAATAAATAGTAGGGGCTGATAATCAACAGGCATTCAACATATTAGCAAACATTGATTCAACCTACAACAAGTATCAACATTCAGTCTCATATGAACAATTACTCATACAGTTATATGAAAAAGTTTGGGCACCCCTATTAATCTTAAGCTTAATGTTTTATAAAAATTGGTGTTTTTGCACCAGCTATTTCAGTTTGATATATGTAATAACTGTTGGACACAGTAATGTTTCTGCCTTGAAATGAGGTTTATTGTACTAACAGAAAATGTGCAATCTGCATTCAAACAAAATTTGACAGGTGCATAAGTATGGGCACCCTTATCATTTTCTTGTTTTAAATACTCCTACCTACTTTTTACTGACTTACTAAAGCACTTTTTTTGGTTTTGTAACCTCATTGAACTTTGAACTTCAGAGTCAGGTGTATGCAATCTTGAGAAAAGCTACTTAAAGTGGCCACTTGCAAGTTGTTCTCCTGTTTGAATCTCCTCTGAAGAGTGGCATCATGGGCTCCTCAAAACAACTGTCAAATGATCTGAAAATAAAGATTATTCAACATAGTTGTTCAGGGGAAGGATACAAAAAGCTGTCTCAGAGATTTAACCTGTCAGTTTCCACTGTGAGGAACATAGTAAGGGAATGGAAGAACACAGGGACAGTTCTTGTTAAGGCCAGAAGTGGCAGTCCACGAAAAACAGCAGAAAGGCAGAGAAGAAGAATGGTGAGATCAGTCAAGGACAATCCTCAGACCACCTCCAGAGAGCTGCAGCATCAACTTGCTGCAGATGGTGTCACTGTGCATCGGTCAACTATACAACGCACTTTGCACAAGGAGAAGCTGTATGGGAGAGTGATGCGAAAGAAGCCGTTTCTGCAAGCACGCCACAAACAGAGTCGGCTGAGGTATGCAAAAGCACATTTGGAGAAGCCAATTTCTTTTTGAAAGAAGGTCCTGTGGACTGATGAAACCAAGATTGAGTTGTTTGGTCATACAAAAAGGCGTTATGCATGTCGGCAAAAAAACACAGCATTCCAAGAAAAACACTTGCTACCCACAGTAAAATTTGGTGGAGGTTCCATCGTGCTTTGGGGCTGTGTGGCCAATGCCGCCACCGGGAATCTTGTTAAAGTTGAGGGACGCATGGATTCCACTCAGTATCAGCAGATTCTTGACAATAATGTTCAAGAATCAGTGATAAAGTTGAAGTTACGCAGGGGATGGATCTTTCAGCAAGACAATGATCCAAAACACCACTCCAAATCTACTCAGGCATTCATGCAGATGAACAATTACAATGTTCTGGAATGGCCATCCCAGTCCCCAGACCTGAATATCATTGAACATCTGTGGGATCATTTGAAGAGGGCTGTCCATGCTCAGCGACCATCAAACTTAACTGAACTGGAATTGTTTTGTAAAGAGGAATGGTCAAAAATGCCTTCATCCAGGATCTAGGAACTCATTAAAAGCTACAGGAAGCAACTAGAGGCTGTTATTTTTGCAAAAGGAGGATCTACTAAATATTAATGTCACTTTTCTGGTGAGGTGCCCATACTTATGCACCTGTCAAATTTTGTTTGATTGCAGATTGCACATTTTCTGTTAGTACAATAAGCCTCATTTCAAGGCAGAAACATTACTGTGTCCAACAGTTATTACATATATCAAACTGAAATAACTGTTGCAAAACCACCAATTTTTATAAAACAATAAGCTTAAGATTAATAGGGGTGCCCAAACTTTTTCATATAACTGTATCCCTGGGCCTACGAAATAATAAGTCTAACATAATTAAGAATAAACATGGTGTTGTCACACCCCACACACAGCTGTCACAAGTGAAAGTGGCACATGAAGAGCTAGACAGGGGGTAAGAGACACCTCTGTCAATTCAATGACACCCGCACAGTGCAATTAAAAGTGCCAATGCATTGATATGGCAACCAGAGTCCTAACAAAGTCCTATGGGTCTGCTATACATCACAGCCAATAGTGCTTAACTGACAGTGTTGTTTAATACACACTACTGCTAATCTAGTTTGTTCACCACTACTACGATCAGAAGATCACATGTTAAAGTCCAACATTGTAAAATAAATTTAAAATAAATAATTTTTAAGTGTATTGTCTCGTCTGCAAGGACATATATCAAAACATCAGATTATTTATCCACACTATGAGCACCTCACAAATAAAAAAACAAAATTCCTATTTTTGTTCATCGTGCCTCACAATAAACAAGTTAAAAAGTAAACAAAAATTGTATTTAAACATTTTACCAATTAATACTACAACTTATTATACAAATACTAGCACTCATATCGCTGTAAACAAAAAACTAAACAGTAATGGCTTTCAGAACATTATGCAAATAAATTTTTTTGTGAAAAAGTGATTTTTTTTTGTACAATAGTTGTAAATGTAAAAAAAAAAATATATAAAGTGGATAACATTGTAATCATATTTACTCTTATTATAAAACTAAATAATTACTTATCACATACAGTAGTGATATAAAGTATTTGATTTTGCAAGTTTTCCAACATACAAAGAATGGAGAGGTCTGTAATTTTTATAGTAGGTACACTTGAACTGTGAGAGACCGAATCTAAAAGAAAAGGCAGAAAATCACATTGTATGATTTTTACATAATTAAATTTCATTTTATTGCATGAAATAAGTATTTGATCACCTACCAACCAGCAAGAACTCTGGCTCTCACAGACCTGTTTGTTTTCTTTAAGAAGCCCTCCTACCCTGCACTCGTAACCTGTATTAATTGCACCTGTTTGAACTTGTTAAGTGTATAAAAGAAACCAGTCCACACAGTCAATCGATATCACTCCAACCTCTCGACCATGGCAAAGACCAAAGAGAGGTCTACACCGACACCAGGGACACAATTTCAGACCAGCACAAAGCTGGGATAGGCTACTGGACAATAGGTAAGCAGCTTGTTGAGAAGACAACTGTTGGCACAATTATTACAAAATGGAAGAAACACAAGATGACTGTCAATCTTTCTTGGTCTGTGGCTCCATGTAAGATCTTATCTTATGGGGTAATGAGGATTCTGAGAAAGGTCAGGAATAAGCCCAGAACTACATGGGAGGATTTGGTCAATGACCTGAATAGAGCTGGGACCACAGTCTCAAACATTACTGTTAGTAACACACTACGCCATTGTGGATTAAAATCCTGCAGAGCACGCAAGGACCCCCTGTTCAAGCCAGGACATGTCCAGGCCCTTTTTAAGTTCGCCAATGACCATCTGGATGATCTAGAATAAGCATGGGAGAAGGTCATGTGGCGAGATGAGACCAAAATAGGACTTCTTGGTATCAACTCCACTCGCCGTGTTTGGAGGAAGAAGGATGAGTACAAACCCAAGAACACCTTACCAACCGTGAGCCATGGTGGGGACACATTATACCTTGGGGGTGCTTTTCTGCAAAGAGGACAGTACCACTGCACCGTACTGAAGGGAGGATGGATGGGGTCATGAATAACGAGATTTTGGCCAACATCCTCCATCCTTCAGTAAAAGTATTGAAGATGGGTCGTGACTGGGCCTTCCGGCATGACAATGACCTTAATGACCCGAAACACATAGTCAAGGCCATGAAGGGGTGGCTCCGTAAGAAGCATTTCAAGGTCCTGGAGTGGCCTATACATTCTCCTGACCTGTACTCAATAGAAAATCATTGGAGAGAGCTGAAATTCAATGTTACCCAGAGACAGCCCTGAAACCTGAAAGATCTGGAAAAGATCTTTATTGAGGAGTGGGCCATAATCCTTGCGGCAGCGTGTTAAAACTTTGTCACAAACTACAAGTAACGTCTGGCCTCTGTAATTGCAAACAAAGGTTTCTGTACCAAATATTAAGTTCTGTATTTCTATTGTAACAAATACTTATTTCATGCAATAAAATTCCAATTAATTATGTAAAAATCATACAATGTGATTTTCTGTTTTTTATTAGTGATGAGTGACCGTGCTCGCCACTTTATCAGTACCCGCCCTAGCATCATCCTGCTCAACAAGCTCGGCGAGTATTTCCGGGTTGCTTGGCTAGAAGCTCAGGTCCCCGCCCTGCATGTTTGGTGTTTTTTTAGAGAGCCAATGAACTTGCAGGGACTGTCTGTCATGCACTGTAATGCGGTAGCCATGTTGGTTTTTGATCTTAATCTTGATTATTTGGTTAAAAAGCAATACAGAGTACACCATTTTACTGCTCCACTTACTTGTTAGCACTGCAAAGTACAGCCAGAATTTTTCCATCATCAGATGTGATCCCATTTTACAGCGATAAAGAAACGCAGCTATTTAAAACCATGGGTGTCCAGACGTATCACATATAACTGCAGTACAAATCCAGCCATTTGTAGTGACCGTGAAAAATATGGTCTTCCATTTACAGTTTGTAGCAGTGTGTCAGTAAAGCTATTCACAAGTGGTAGCTGTGAAGAATAGTAAACTACAAGCCTGCTATTTAAAACCCTGGGTGTCTGTCAGACATATCACATAACTGCGGAACAAATCCAGCCATTTGTAGCGAGCGTGGAAAATATTGTCTTCCATTTAAAAAGGGCAAGGCGCGCAGCAAAGGACGGGGAAGTGGACGTGACGCTGATGGTGCATGCAAAGGCCGAGGCAGTGGGCAAGCTGAAATTGTGCCACAACAAACACCCACATCCCAGATTCCAGGTCCAAGGTTATAGCAATAGGTGTATTAGAAGGGAAAACACTAGGGCCAAAAGGAGTACCAGGGATAGTCTCTTACATGCCTCCCCCAAAAACAGGGACACTCAGGAGGCTGTACGATTTATATCGACATACAATGGGGAGTGGGACACTATGAGGGAGTGTCTTAGGAGACATTGGAACCTTCTTAAGACCGAACCTGTGCTTTTCAAATATGTTTCAGATTACCCCTCGATGATGCTCAGAAGTAGAAACTTGAAGGATTTACTGACTCAAAGCCACAATATTCCTGCCCAGTTGAACCCCTTTAGGACCCTTGGACCACCATTGGGATATTTCCCATGTGGCGATTGCATTGCCTGCAAAAATATATCTCGGACAACAACATTCGCATCTGCTGATGGAACTAAGACATATCAAATTAGACATCACATTACGTGCTCTACTGCGCAGGTAATTTATTATGCCGTATGTGGCTGTCCAAAAATTTATATTGGCTTAACGTCACGCCAACTTAAAAACCGTACACGGGAGCATGTACGTGACATTATTTCAGCTAAAACTGCCACCGACCCCATGCAATTAAAAACAATAGCTCACCATTATAGACAGTTCCACCAATGCAATCCTAGGTCCTTCATAGTCCGTGGAATAGAACATGTCCAGTGTGGCATTAGGGATGGAGACATTAGACGCCTCCTTGCACAAAAAGAGTGCAGGCGGATCACCATGTTGGGCACGATGGTGCTCTTCAGTCTAAATGAATCATTAGGATTTGCGTCATTTTTGCAGATCTCAAGTGTCTCTGCAGTTTCCCTCGAGTGGGTTTTTATTATGTTTTTTGTCCCGTTTTTTTTGCTTTGTGTGTGTTTTAATGTTATATTGCTATTTTTTTTTTATTTTATTAAATCTTGTTCCTTTTTATTTTTTAAGATAACATATAGTAAGCTATGTGTCTGTACTGGTTTGAAGTACTGATTCAAGACAGGATATTCAAGATCTGTTTATATTGCATCAACCTCGTTTCACCTCATGAGCATTAGCATAGGACTAGGTATATCTCATTTACAGATGGCATGGAGTGCATTTTGTGACAATTTAAACCATTTATATAGTGCATTTCGTAGCATTTTTTTGTACAATTGTGTCAATATGTGATTGTGGGTCCATATGTTATGATAATTTGCATAAGTGACATACTGTCAGAAATATGTATGAAACCGTGTTTGGTTATCTTGGTGCATTTTTCTCTCAAATCTATTATATGATTTAATGTCTGATCAAAAGCTGTTGAAATACCATATTTTCCGGAGTATAAGATGACCCCCAACTTTTCCAGTTAAAATATAGAGATTGGGATATACTCGCCGAATAATGCTACCCCTCTTCTAACGCACATACGGTAAAAAAAAAAATCAGATTTGATTTTAATATGGTAATTTTAAAGTGATGAACCTTACAGGCGATTGGCTGGTTGTTGTATACAAATCCTGCTTGGATTGGTCAGTTCTCCCTGCCTTCCCAGCTCTTCCTGTCTCCAAGACTATCAGAGAGATAGCACATCCCTCTGGCCCACCTTTGTATCCTATTACCGGTACCTCCTTCTCTGCCTCTCTGTTCTCACTCCTGAGGACTGCAGTGACGAGGTGAGGGAGCGCCTCATCGGGAAGGTGTAAGTGAAGCAAGCTGCAGGCGTCCGGGACGCCCGGGGTATGGAAAAAAGAGAAAGAGCGGTGCTGTTCCCAGAAAAACATGCCTCTTTCACTCGTTTGGCCCGCCCTTGTATTACTTCCTTCTCTGCCTCTCAGATCTCGCACATGCGTGCCTGCGCTGCTTCACTGCAGTCCTCAGGAGCGAGATCTGAGAGGCAGAAAAGGAGGTAATACAAGGGCGGGCCAGACGAGTGAAAGAGGAGTGTTTTTCTGAGCACAGCACCAATCTCTCTTTTTTCCATACTCCGGGCGTCCTGGACACCTGCAGCTTGCTTAACTTACACCTTCACTTACGCCCCCTGAGGAAGTAGAATGGCGAAATCGTGCATTTGGGGTTTGGGCTTGTGACCCACCTCTGCCACTAATCATGGGTAATCCTTATCTTTTATTGATACTGGTTTTAATTATTTCGGGATACTTATGTGCACTGTATGGGACTGTACACGATTGTCTGGTGCTCTGTTCCCTCTTCCTGTACTGTTTGATGCATGCCCCTGTTTGGGGTTAGGTGTGTATGGTGTATACTTACCAGGTTACTAAATGGGACTTTGTTCCAGACAAATGTTGATTTCAACTTAATTACCTTTTACATTGCTGTGCACATATATACTGTGACTCTCCCCCCCCCAATTTTTACATGATTAAATGTTCAGGAGGCTGTTTCTCTTTGCCCTTCTACTGGGTTCTGTGCACTGTTTGATTTGCTTAAAAATGTTTTGTATAATTAATCATGCAATATAGCTTTTTAATAAGACTTAATAAAGTTAAAGCTATTGTAAAAATATTAGTTTATGTCCTTTTGTTCTTCTAAAACACCCACATCTTGTCGCCCGACATTCCTGTCCCAATTGCTAGGGGACCTCAGCACACCACTATTGAACAAATAGCGGTGTCAAAAGGTTGTTGGTTGGATAGCAGATAATGCTTCCAGTCACTTTGCCACTACCACCACCACCCTGTCTTCCACATGGTCAAGTCTCAGTAGCCATGATTCTGGGCTGCATTTTCCTCACCCTGATCCTCCTTCCTCCCATCATGCCGAGTGCCCAAGACAACTGATCCAACACTTGGACACTCTGAAGAGCTGTTCACTTTTCCATTTATAGATTCGGGCCTCTCGCCCGGTCCACTTGAAGCGAGGCAAGAGGAGATTGCATGTAGCGATGCCCAAATATTTGAGCAGCCACGGTCACATGAAAGCGATGGTGGTAAAGTGTCACAAGAGGTGGATGATGATGAGACATAATTGCCAGACAGTCAGGAGGAGGACCAGGGTGCGGAAGTGGAAGACGAGGTGGTGGACGATGAAGTCACTGACCCAACCTGGCAAGGTGACATGCAAAGCGAGGACAGCAGCACACAGGGGGAGGGAGGCGTAGCACCACAACAGGTAAAAACAAGTAGTGTGGTGGCCAAACACCACAAGGCAGGCAACTGTTCCCCGGAACACAAACACGATGGAATTTGCCAGAACAACTGTTAGGTCTTCCCGAATCTGGTTCTTTTTTAAATACTTTGCAGATAACTCCAAAAAGGCCATTTACACCATCTGCCAGGCCAGCAGTCGCAGGGGTAGAAAAACTACCAGCCTAACCACCACCAGCATGATCAGGCACATGACAAAAAAGCAAATGACTAAGTCTGGACCAGGGTCCAGAAACAGTGTCTGTGCTGCTTGTTCCGCTTTTGTGCGTGCACACCAATCCCCTATCCATAGTGCATACAAAGATGCATCCCGCCCTGCACCTTTTGTTGCACACTCTCAAATAGCACCATCAGCAACCACGTCCACGTTCTTGTCACAGAGTTCAGTCGTCCCTACCCCAGTCCTTTGAACACAAGCGTAAATATGCATCCAATGCCCCACATGCCAAGCTACTAAATTCACACATTTCGTGACTGCTTGCGCTTGAAATGTTGCCTTTTAGGCTTGTGCATACAGAAGCTTTCCGCATCCTCATGGTGGTGGCTGTCACTCGGTACTCAGTCCCCAGCTGCCACCATTTCTCCCGGTGTGCCGTCCCTGCATTACACAAGCAAGTGTCTCAGAACATTAGCGGTGCCCCCAGCAACGCAGTTACTGTGAAGGTCCAGCAAACCACGAATAAGTGCTTGTGGGCAGGAACAGTACATCTCGCTGACAGCACACTGGGTTAATGTAGTGGAAGCCGGAACCCAGTCAAACCTTGGGACGGAACATATCCTTCCCTTGCCGAGGATTGCGGGCCCTGTGTCAATCAGGGTTGCCCCCACATTCTACAGCTCCTGCACCTCCTCATCCTCTTCAGCCTCCTTATCCGAAATGCCTACATCAGTCAGAAGCTGGAAGCACTGCAGCATTGCCATGGCAAAGAGGCAACAGGCTATGCTGAAGCTAATATGCTTAGGTGACAAACCGCACAATGCTGAAGAGTTGTGGACAGCTCTAAAAGAGCAGACTGAACTGTGGCGGTCACCGTTAAACCTACAGTAAGGCATGGTCTTGTGTGACAATGGCCGAAACCTGGTGGCAGCTCTGAAGAGAGGTGGGCTCACACATGTACCATGCCTGGCCCATCAGCTTAACCTCGTGGTTCAATGGTTTCTCACAACCTACCCAGCTCTGATTGTCAAAGTACGCCGTGTGTTTGTGACTCGCCCCCTGGGCCGTGGGGCACTCGGATCCGGGCAGTAGGGGAACGATGGGAGTAGTAGTGGCAACCCGATTCTGTGGCTCAGGGTGGTCAGACCAGTGGCAGTCTTTTAGGTGTTTTAAGTAATGTCCGACTATGCCACCCGTGGATTGTGGTTATTAGGAACCGCCGCTGCAGGGCGGACCGCTGGGGCTGAAAGTGGGTGCAGCTGAGGTGGTGTGACTCCCCACGGGAAGAGTGTGGCCCCAGGGCAGTGTAGTAGATGGTGGGAGTGATGGTGGTGAGAGTCCCAGTACCGGTAGTGCTGGAGTTGCAAAGGGAGCACACAGACAACAAGTTACAGTCCAGGGTCTTTACTCACAGTTCATGTGCTCCGGGTCACTTCGGCACCGGTAGTGACCGCCCGAGCCGTGCTGCGTCCACCAGGTGTGGGGCTCGGTCAACTCCCAGGCAGTTCAGAAGTATGGCTCAGGACCCCCTTTTGTCCTTTCTCTGGCCTGCCTCACCAGTGACCCACTTTTGTCCAGCTGCCGCGAACTTGTGCGGGTAAACGTGGGCCCCGTCCTCCGCTGTCCTATATGGTGCCTTCCTAGCAGGTTTGATGAGGTGTCGCACCAATAAATGATCACGACGACCGGTCTTTGGCTGAGGGTAGTTTCTCCTCCACCAACTTGGGGTCCGGTACCCTTAATCTGCCTGACCCTTCACCCTGGATTCTCGTGGGTTCTTAGGGTCCCTTCCACCTTCTTGTTCCTGAGCCCTTCTGTTTCTCTGTCTCTTCTTCTCCTTTTCTGTTCCTTCCTGTTCCTTTCTGTTCCCTTCTCTTGGAGCTGGGATGAGCCCTCCTCCTCCTCAGCCTCTTACTAGGCCCTTCTGGAGCAGAGCTCCTACAGAGCCACTACTCCCTGTCTTCTCCTCACTGGACAGAACGAACTTCTCTCTCTAGAGCCAAGATGGTGCCCACCTTTTATACCTCCCTCTGACCATGAGCCCAGGTGACCAGCAACCAATGGACTCCTACCTACGCTCAGGAACCAACCCCTATCTGCCCCTACAGCACTGGGTGTTCCACCCCCCTCCCCACTCCAGACAGGGACATAGTCGGTCGTGCCTGCACTTCTGTCTAGTGGGAGCACCGTTGAGCTGTCGCTCGGAAATGGGGTGTGTGTGCTGAATGCAGCTAACTGAGCCCTGGTCCATACTCCATCCTTACCCGGGAGTGGAATATCACACCTCTGGTCTGAGGTGCAATACCCCAGTAGCGGCCGAACCCTCGGGGCGCTACATTTGTCTATTTTACAAAGTGAGATTCTAACTTCCGACAACCTTGCCGTTATTCTGCAGCATTTGCAGCTTCCAGCTCAATTTGTGAGCAGCACAGGGCAGTTGTTCAGTACCAGCTTCAAAACATCCTTCGGTGGGAATAGATGTCAGACGTCTCTGCTGTCCTCCAAAACTTTGAGGACTTCACCAAGATGGTAAGCGGTAAGCGGTGATGATGCCATAATTAGCTGCACCATCCCTCTTCTCTGTCTTCTGAAACTATAGCAATTTAAGAGGAGGCAATTCAGGGGGAGCATGATGAGATGGAGCAAGGAACCATACAGGGGGATTCCACACAGCCCAACCTCATCTCATTCCAACTTGGCTTAGGTGACAATGAGGAAGAGGAGGAGGAACAGGAACTACTTTCATTCACTATAGACGGGACTACCCGCACAACTCTCATTCCGTCTCTTCAGTGTGGATGGCCTGAGGAGAGGGAGGAGGAGGATGAGGAGAGTATGGTTAGTCGTCCTCTTGGTGAGGACACGGAAGTCTTGCCTGTTAGCAGTCTGGCACACATTGTTGAGTTTGTTAAACTGCCTTTCCCGTGACCCTCGCATTCTCAAAATTTTGGGTAACAATCATTACAGATTGGTGACACTTCTAGACCCACGCTACAAGGAGAACTTTCTACCTCTTATAACTGAGTCAGACAGGTCTACTAAAATGGGGCAGTATCAAAAGGCCCTTGTTGCGGACTTCCTTGGACAACCAAGAAATACAGGCGACAGAGACACGAATATGTTCCAGCAGAGGCAGGGGAACACTGTCAAGATTCCTGGACAGTTTTCTCAGGCCCTGATGCACAGGGTAATCTCACAAGGAGAGAGAATTTTACGAAGATGCTGAAGGAATACCTTGCCGATCGTACCAACGTCCTCCATGATTCCTCTGTGCCTTACAATTATTGGGTATCCAAGCTGCATACGTGGCATGAATTGGCTCTCTATGCCTTTGAGGTCAAGGCCTACCCTGCCGCCAGCGTTTTAGCAGAGTTGGTTTTTAGTGCCTCTGGCGGAATTATAACTGATAAGTGCATCCACCTGTCAACTGATAATGCTGACAGGCTGACTCTTATAAAAATGAACAAGGGCTGGATTTCGCCAGACTTCTCAGCACCACCAAATGATAGCAGCGTAACAAACTCCAATCCAGTCTCTTTTCTTGGGAAGTGTATTCCCATGCACCTCTTCACACCCAGTCTTGGGTATACACTTCCTGATTTTTTCTATTTGCTCTTGTCCTCCTCCACCACCATATTTACCATTTCACCATATCCATGTCTCTTGCAAGGGTCATTGGAGTGCCTCCAAATTTTTGGCAGCCCTTGCATTTACTGCATAGGTAAGAACAGTATGGGAGACCCATTTCGTAATAATGGGAACATTTTTTTGATAAGGCCCTCCTCTATGTCTCTTCAAAGAGGTATTGGGGTGCGTTCAAAGTTTTGGCAGCGTTTTCAGTCACTGCAGACACAACAACAGTATAGGAGACCCACTCTTTAATAATGGGAACAACAAAGCATAGCCGGCTGATGGTTCTATAACAATAGTAAGGGCCACCTGATGGCCCTATAAAAATAGGCTTTGTGACTTTCAGAGTCCCTCCTTCATAAATTAAACAGGATATGTCTGATCATGTCTCGCACACCATATGGCCAGATAAAGTTGCAAAATGTTAAAATGACATTTACCGTTGAATGCATTTTTCACAGTTGAAAGCAATGCAAAAGTGCTAAAATGCATCAAAAACGTTATGTTTAAACATATCCCAAGGTGTGGAGGAGAATTTTTGTTTTTGGTTATTTATGTTGCCTTATATACAAGTCATTACCCTGGAAAGTTTGTTCCTTAACATTTTTCCCAGAAAAATCCATTTTCGTTTTGTTTTTGTATGTGTTATTGTGAGCCTGTAAAAGTGGTGTAATATTTTGACAACATTGTTGACAGCAGTGACCTGGGAGTAAAAGATTTTTCCAGTGGGTCTTCCCCATGCTGTTCCCATGTCATTTGAGCACTGTTCCCATCAATTTGGGCAATTTTTAGGCCCCCCGCAGACCTCTGGGGGGCTGCCGGAAAAATGCTCAAGTTTCCCATAGCCTTACATTGGGCTCGTTGCTCTGATAGAACACTCGAGCATTCCAATTAGCTTGACTCGAGCAACAAGTACCCTAGCATTTTAGTGCTCCCTCATCACTAGTTTTTATTTTTAGATTCTGTCTCTTACAGTTGAAGTGTACCTACGATAAAAATTTCAGATCTTTCCATTCTTTGTAGGTGGGAAAAATGGCAAAATCAGTAGTTTATCAAATATTTATCTTTCTCACTGTATGGAGCACATTTTACGAAAAAGATTAAAATAACAAAATAAACATATACCAGTGACTGTTTTCTCTCATGCGTCATCTCTCTGGACAATTCCTGTAACCTGAGGTCTATACGGATTGCTAGGAAAATCAGGTTGTCTAGGGAAGCCGGGATGTCTCTCGACCAACCAGTTCATCCTTAATCCTTCTGGACAATCCGTCTGAGAATGTGGTTACTAGTGATGAGCGAATATGTTCGAAATCTGTTTTCAAAAGTTAAATTCGATACGAATATAGCACATTCGGATTCGTGATCGGAAACGCAAGCACTATTACTTAAAATCGGCAAAAATCGGTAACATTCGTCGAACAAGGGTGGAAAAATCATTGCGGTGCAACTACAGTGTTTTTAACAGTTTGGCTAGCATACTGCTTGTATATGATGAGCGGGGGGTGTGTGATGAGGGGAGGGGCTGGTGAGAGCTCAGAAGAGATTAGAGGAGCTGCGCGCTTGTAAACTTTTTTTTTTCCTGTAACTTTAAGTGTGCAAGTCGTGGCTAGCCAATCAGTGCGCAAAAAGCATCCACACTGTCCAGACACAAGGTCTTCTGCCAATGGCTGCTGAAACAACATGTCCTCTCTATATAAAGAGCGGCCATGTTCCCTGGTCACCATTTTATGCATGTCACTGGTCACAGACACCTGCTCCTGCACCCTGCTCCTGTGTAATGAGTGATATTACCTAGACAGTTGCTTGGAAGACAGATCGTTTAGATAGCTAGTCTCCTGTGTGCCTGTGAAATCGACCTTGCAGCAGATTTTTCTTGTGACATTACTGAGGTTCAGACAAAAACATCAGGGCCCATGTCATAGAACTGTGTTGTGCACAGCTTGTATTATGCTCTATGCATGAGTATCCCTTCAATCTATTTTTACCCTTGCTAATGTGATACAGCAAGCAAGAAAGCCCTAGTAGCCCACCTGTTCATTTTGTGGGGTTGAAATTCAGCTGTATGCAGAGCTACTGAATGCAGAGCACAAGTCTTTTTTTCATTTGCTAATGTGATCGCGCAAGCTATAGTAGCCCACCTTGTCATTTTTTGGGGGGTGAAATCCAGCTGTATGCACAGTAAAAAAAATGTTTTTTTCTGTTGCTAGCCAAACTACAAAAATAATTTTTTTTCTGTGACAAACATGATAGGGGGTCTGCCATAAGCCACCTAGTCCTTTTGTAGCGGTGAAATTCAACTGTGCTTATGCAGAGTAAAAAAAAAACAATTTTTTGCTCTGACAAACATGAAACAGCAGACTACATCTGACTTTGAAATATCTTGGAGAATATCTCCTATGTTACACAGGCGTCATCCACAGTAAAAAAAAAAAATACTTTGTTCGGTTCCTAATGTTATACAGCACAGACATCTCAGTTTGAAATAGTTTGGAGAATGTCTCGCATGTTATACAGGTCTCATCCACAGTAAAAAAAATACCTTGGTTCCTAACCAACCATATCTTACCTGGTCATTAAGTGCCACTGAAATTCAGGTTTGTGCAGAGCTGTTGCAGAGCAAAAAAATCTAAATTTTGTTTTGCTAATAGCATGCTCCTACCTCAGTATCTGAGCAACATGAGGGGGAAAAAGAGGCCGTGGTGGGAGGGGGAATAGGCTTGGTGTTCAAGGTATACGTGGGTTATGTGGTAAGGTTAGTGAAAGCACTAGTGAACCAACACCGTCATGTCCTATCCAGAGACAACTGACAACTTCTGTTACTGGATGGGCTACTCCACTCCCTTTATTTGGCAGCCGCACAGCATTACGCCTTGTTGATAAGGGCCAGAAAGAGCAGGTGCTCCAGTGGATGGCAAGCACTGTTTCAAGTGGCCTCTCCTCTTACTCCTCCACCTCAACATCACACACAGTACACTCCATAGAGGTGGCACCCCAATTAGTCTTGCTTACCCCTATGTCACAACTGTCCAACTGCCTAACTGACTGTACGGAACTACAGATGGGCGAGTCTGTAGAACTGTTCACCCATTCTATACCATGTCATCATAAATGTGCTCCAAACATTCACAGAGTCAAGAGGAGGAAAGCATATGCACCGAAGCCCAAAATTTTTTAAGGTTGGATATTCGGGGCTGGACAAAGTAGGGTCCGAGCAGGTACCTGACCCTGGTCACCAGATGTTAACCACCGGGGAGGGAGGTGATCCTGATGAGACTCGGGTACTGTGATGTTAGGGTACCAAGAGGAGAAGGGTCACTCTGAGGGCGAGGAATGGGATAACACATAGGATGATGATGAGGTTGAAGATCCTACTTAGTATGAACCCAGAGTCAAGCAGCCAAGTAGCTCATCTGTGAAGATGGAGTAGGAAGATGAGGAGGTTATGTTTTGCCCTATGGCGCAGACACGGAGTTATGCAAGCACAAGGAGCAGTGCATCCTTAGCCACAATTGTAGCTGTGGCCAGCAGCGGTTGCAGGTCTGCAGCTCGCAGGGGCAGCAAGGGTTGCCTAGCCTGGGCCTTTGACACCGCAAAGGACGAGCCAACTCACATTATCTGCAGAATCTGCAATAAAAAACACTCAGTAGAGGAAAAAAGTGCAATAATTTGACTACTACATGCTTGAACCTTCACATGCGCAATCAACATGGGTTACGCTGGCAATCTTACTGCGCTGAAATGCAGACCAGTAGACTTCAACAACCATCAGCTGCCCCAACCACATTTGCTGCTTTCCCCTCCTCCTCTGTTACCATGCCAAGTATTGTCAGGCAGGTCTCGGACCGCAGAACCTCTGGTTCTCTACCCGCTCCAGTCAGGCTGAGTGACAGCCTGTCAGCTGTAGTGGAAGGAAACATGCCTGCTGTGTTTGTTTCACCATGCACACCACATGTTTCTCAATCCACCATAACATCTCTGCCTACACCTCACTCACGGTCCAGCAGTTTGTACGGTTCACCTTACTTAGTACTGCTGCCAGCCCTCGGTCTGGCAGTTGTGGTCACATAAAAGATTGTTTCATCCTACAAATGACTAGAGATGAGCGAACATTTCAATATTCGGTAAGAAAAAGTTTGCCGAATAAATAGACATCTGCCAAATTTGTTCGTCGAACATATGCGAACATTCCCGAACACCATAGGAGTCAATGGGGGGGGGGGGCAAAAAAAGGTATATACAACACCTACAAATGGGCCTAAAAGCTGCCAAAGCACATCAAATTAGGTGTAGACAGCAGGGAAGGGCCATCAATTGACCCAGAGTACAAGTTCTATAGTTATTATTACTATGACAACAACATTTATTCTGTGGCGCTTTACGTGTCAAAAGGGGTCACCCACTGGTACAAGAGGAGAGAGGACCCTGCCTGCAAGGGCGCACAAACAATCTGCAAGGGATGGGGGAGGATATAGTAAGTAAGGGTTAGTTGTGCAGCGGTATGCTGGAGCGAGGGTTACCGCAGATTGTACACTTGTCACAAGCAGTGGGTCTTCAGCTTCCTTTTCAAGGTTTCCACGGTAGGTGACAGTCTGATTTGTTGGGGTACTTTGTTATCACAGTAGGGGAGATGCACGGGACAAATCTTGTATGCGATTGTGACAAGAAGAGATAAGAGGGAAGTAGAGAAGGAGATCTTGGAAGGATGGGAGGTTGTGTGCAGGTAACTAGTACAGGGAGACTAGGTCACACATGTATGGAGGAGACAGGTTTTCGATGGCTTGGTATGCCAAAGTTAAGCTTTTCAGTTGGAGTATCTGGGCAACAGGGACCCCGTGAAGTGATTGACAGAGGGGAGAAGCCAGGGAATAGCGGGGTTACAGGTGGATTAATCGGCCAGCATACTTTAGGAAAAATTGGGGGGATGCGAAAGTGGTAGAAGGGAGGCCACAGAGCAGGTGATTGTAGTAGTCGAGGTGGGAGATGATGTGGGCATGCACTGTTGTTTTTCTAGATTCATTGATGAGGAATGTGCAGATCCCTGAGACACTTTGGAGTTGGAGTCAGCAGCAAGTGGAAATGGCTTGGATCTGATGTTTGAAGGACAGATCAGAGTCAAGCTTGCAGGACTGGGGAGAGTGGGCAGCCATTCTCTTTGATGAATAGGTCAGTTTGGGGGTGAATGATATGGTGGAAAGACAATGCATTCGGTTTTATTTATGTTAACTTTTACAAAACTAAAAAAGATGGATGAAATACAGGACACACATTGTGGGATTCTGGTTAGTAAGTGATATCAGGTCCAGAGAGGTAGATCTGTGTGTCATCAGCATAGAGATAATACTGAAAGCTGTGAGACCATAAGCTATCCCAGGCCAAAGGTGTAGATGGAGAAGAGGCTGGATCCAAGAACATTATCAGTGCCCTCTCCAGTGCACTTACTGGAAGGAACCGCCTAACCAAAAAAACGCGGACAAGTGAATGTGGCCAGGGACAGTACAGAGCCAGTCCACAGCTTGTGGGTGAGAGTTGTATTTCACCACAGCCATATTCTTTAGCTTGGTGAAAGAACTTGGGAAACCGTATCTACGCCAGCAGTCATTTCTTCCAGGAAGTCCTTTAATGCAGCTTCTTGCATAAGCAATGGCAGCCCTTCCAACATCAGCTCACACTTCTCGCTGGTGCTTAGCCACAAAGATCTTTCTTTACATCTTGAATTTAATCACTACAGAGTTGGACAATGGCCTGATCTGCAATGCGTTTAGAGAAATAACGTGCATAAACAAAGCCAAGGTTCAGGCCGCTGAAGGTCATTAAGTGAAACCCATACAGCTTTCCAACAGACTGAAAGAGGCAAGACTTCCCTGTCCTGAACAAGGGGACGACTGTTAATGTTCTCCTCCTTCTCATTATCACCCAATCCGCATTGAGATGAGATGAGGCTGGGCTGCATAGTTCATTGCTCCTCCTGCAATGCCTCCTCTTTAACTGTGAGGAGCGAGACTTTCAGTAGACAGAGAAGCGGCATGGTGACGTTAGTTATAGCATCATCGCCACTCCCCATCTTGGTAGAGTCCTCACAGTTTTGGAGGATGGCACAGACATTCATGCCCACTCATCAGCTCTTATGTGTGGAGGCTGACCTGAATGCCGATGGGCGCATTGAAGCTGGTACTCAACAACTGCCCTCTGCTGCTCACAAATTCTTCCCAACATCTGCAACATTGATTTCCAACATATGGTGACATTGCACAACAGTCGGTGAGCTGGAAGCTGCAAAACACTGCTGAAACACTGCCAGGGTGGGCACACAAGCGTTGCACTTTCACAAGCAGCTGTGGCAGATCTGGGTAGGTTTTGAGAAATCGCTGAACCACTAAGTAGAGCACATTTAGTGCTCTCTCATTAATAATCTGTACCCCTGTATGGAGAACAATATCAGCACCGAAAGATTAAATATTGCCTGCTAAATATACCACTGTACTAAGAAAATTGATTTGGATTCTATCTTGTGTACCCCTGTGACAAAAATAACTGCACCAAAGAATTAATTTCACTTTAGTAGAACTAGTACAATGGTGACCGACAACTCTTCCATTACAGCCAAATCCAATGGAGACTAGAGATGAGCGTTGTTCTACTCGAACTGTTCGCCAATCTCAAATTCGAGCTGTTTTGGGTGGTGTTCGAGCCGTTCGGCGAACACGAACAATTTGAGAAAAATTCAGCTGTTCGAGGTTATGTTCGATAACTGTTCGTGCACCAAAATCATAACTGGATTTTTTCTCAGTAATGATGAAAATTAATGTTAATACGCAGTTTGAGTGTACAGCGTGGTGGGGGGAGGGGCAGGGGATGGATCTCTGCAGGAACAATGAAGATCTCCATTTTTTTTCCTCTTTCCCGCATTTACAGTGGGGAGGTGCAATCTGTCAGCCTATCAGCAGCGCACACACGGAGCGAAGTGCTTTTTTTCACACAAGCAAGGGCATGTGTCATTGGCAGTGTATGTCACATGTCCTTGCCCTATAAGACCAAGCCATTTTCCCCGTCGCCACCATTTTCTCACTGCTGCAGCTGCGTGTTAGACGGCACCGCTGTTGCTGTGTGCGCTATACCTTGTTAATTTCAAGCCAATTTTCGCACAAATCTACAGATAGCTTGGGAGTAGGGAATAGTTGTGATTGCAGTCCTTTTAAAGGACTAGGTTACAGCATTTCCTACGACTTTTATCAGGCAGGTCTGTGCTCTTAAATAGATAGATTGTGGGAGTAAAGACTAATTGTAATTGGAGTCCTTTTCAGGACTAGGTTACATCAGTTCCTATCAGTTTTTGCCAGGCAGGTCTGTTCCAGTGCTGTGCAAGTTTTTTTCACAGCATTTGGCTGAATCTAGCAAAGCTAATCCTTTTTGGACTATTGCAGAGTGTGTTAGTCAGTGGAGTAGCCTATCTGTGTTGCAAGATATACCACCTGTGTATAGAATACCAATTTTTTTTACTGCACCTAGTGAAGTAAAATCTTTGGGGCATAGCATCATTCTATTAGTCCATCTATACTGACCTCCATCAGGTTGTAAATTGAATATAATTTTTTTCTGCATCTAGCTCTGAAAAAATATTGGGCTTCTAGCTGTGTGTGGGACTTGTTGTATTAGTCCATCTATACTGACCTCCATCAGGTTGCAAACTGCATATATTTTTTTCTTCATCTACCTCTGAAAAAATATTGGGCTTCTGGCTGTGTGTGGGACTTGTTCTATTAATCCATCTATACAGACCTCCATCAGGTTGCAAACTGAATATATTTTTTTCTGCATCTACCTCTGAAAAAATATTGGGCTTCTAGCTGTGTGTGGGACTTGTTGTATTAGTCCATCTATACTGACCTCCATCAGGTTGCAAACTGAATATATTTTTTTCTGCATCTACTTCTGAAAAAATATTTGGCCTTCTAGCAGTGTGTGGGACTTTCTCTATTAGTCCATCTATACTGACCTCCATCAGGTTGCAAATTGAATATAATTTTTTTCTGCATCTAACCCAGCCAATAGTTTTTGCCTAATACCACAGTTTGGCCACTCATCTCTGCTCGGTACCCATCCATTGTTTTTTTGTGCAAACAACTCCAGAGTTGTTAATTAGTTAACCACTAAAATGAGTGGAAAAAGGCCTGCTGCTGGTGGAAAGGGGAATAGGCGTGTTGGGAAGGGGAAAAAAGGTTGTGTCCGTGGGGTAGGTGTTAAAGCAACAGTAACATCTGCAGAAGAAAGACCATCTTCCAGCCAAACTAAAATGTCTACTTCTTTTAGCGGACAATGTGATAAGATCCCTTTCTTACGGCCACGCCAATCGCTACAAATTCCAGATGAGGCACAAAAACAGCAGGTGCTTCAACGGATATCAAGTGCTCCTTTAAGTGGGCTATCCTCCACATCAACTTCAACATCACAAATACTCCAGTCCTCAAAGGTGTCACCCCAATCGCACTTGCTTCCTCACAGTTCCCAAATCTCCAGCTGCCCGTCTGAGTATGAGGTAGAACAGATGGTTGAGTCTGCAGAGCTGTTTACTCATACTATAGCCTGGGAATCAGAGGTCGACTCCAGCGCTTCTGTGAATCCAGACGAGGAAATGATCTGCACTGATGCCCAGAATCTTTATGAGTCGGATCCAGGACCAGACGCAGAAGGTTCTGACCATAATGTAGACCCTCATTCCCAAACTGTAACTCCTGTTGGTGGAGACAATGAGGAAGACGATGATGAGACTCAAATACCTGATTGGAGCGACAACTTTAGTTTTTTGTCAGGGCAGGAACAGGTTGGCTCTGAGGATGACGGGTGTGATAACGCACAGGGCGATGATGATGAGGTTGGAGATCCCACTTACTGTCAACCCACAGTCAGCCAAGAGATGAGGTCAGCAGAGGAGGTGGAGGAAGATGCTAGTGACGACGAGGTCAGGTTGCGCCTTCCTGGACAGAGACGTAGTACTGGAAGCACGTCAACAACTGCATCCTCAAACACAACTCTGCCTATCACAAGTCGTGGTGGCTCTTCAGGTCGCATGGGTGCTAAGCCTTGCATAGCCTGGGCATTTTTTCAGATCGATAAAGATGACCCAACTCGTGTTATCTGTAACATTTGTCAGCAAAAGCTAAGTAGAGGCCAAAAAATACATAGTTTGAGTACTTCATGCATGAACCGGCACATGGACATGAAGCATAAGTTGCAGTGGGAAGCTCAGTGTGCTACAATGTGGCCTAGCCGGCCGGGCCAGACACCGTCTGCCATATCTTGTGCATCCGCGGCCTCTTTATCCTCTGTGACTGGGGGGACAGCAGTCACACCTGTTTTGGGGCGCAGACCTGCCACCTCTTTACCCGCAACAGCCAGCGTGATTGGCAGGTCATCATTTTCTTTGGAGGTGGTAACACCAGCTGGTGTTGAGCGCTGTCCGACATCGATAGCACCACCTTTGGATCAAGGCAACCTAACATGTCCGCCTGCATCTTCCTCACAGACCGGCAGTTTGCCGGGGACACCCTCATCAACCCCGTCTAAGCACAATAGCCAGCCCTCGGTCCCTCAGATGTGGACAAGTAAAAGACCATTTCCTCCTAGCCATGAGAAAGCTAAGAGGTTGAATTTCACCATCTGCAAGTTCTTGGCTACAGAAATGCTGCCTTTCCGCCTGGTGGGCACAGAGGATTTTCGAGACCTTATGTCTGTCGCAGTGCCCCAGTACCAGATGCCCAGTCGGCACTACTTCTCAAAGAAAGGTGTGCCTGCGCTCCACCAGCATGTCGCACACAACATCACCGCTTCTTTGAGAAACTCTGTGTGTGACAGGGTGCATTTCACCACAGACACTTGGACGAGTAGGCATGGACAGGGGCGTTACATGTCGCTGACTGGGCACTGGGTAACTATGGTGACAGCAGGACAAGGGGCTGCTGTCCAAGTCTTGCCGTCCCCACGAGTTGTGCGTCAATCCTCTTTATGTCAAAGTTCCTCCACTGCTTCTGCCTCCTCAACCTCCTCTCGGTCTTCCACCTGCACCCAAAGCCTGTCTGGTCATGCCACAAGCTTTCTAACTGCGCAGAAGGGATCCTGCACACCTCCTTACTATGCTGGCAGTAGGGCTCAACGTCATCAGGCGGTTTTTACATTGAAATGTCTGGGAAATGTGTGTCACACAGCTGAGGAGTTGTGGTCAGCTCTGGAGAACCAATTTCATGAATGGTTGTCTCCACTGGACCTGAAACCTGGGAAGGCCGTGTGCGACAATGCTGCAAACCTGGGTGTGGCCCTTCGCCGGGGCAATGTCACACACGTGCCTTGCATGGCTCACTTGTTGAACCTGGTTGTCCAGCAATTTTTAGCCCACTATCCCAGACTAGATGGCCTTCTGCAGAAGGCACGGTCGCTGTGTGCTCACTTTCGCCGTTCGCATCCCGCAGCTCAGCGACTTACATCTCTACAGAAGTCGTTGGGCCTGCCACTTCACCGGCTAAAATGCGATGTGCCTACCCGGTGGAATTCAACTCTGCACATGTTGCAGCGACTGTGGCAGCACCAACAAGCCCTGGTGCAATACGTTCTGACGTATAGCCTGGGCCAACGAGATCCAGAGGTGGGGCAAATCACGCTGGAGGAGTGGTCTCAGATCAGGGACCTATGCACCCTTCTGCACAGTTTTGAAATGGCGACGAAGATGTTTAGTGCTGACGATGCCATTATCAGCATGACTATTCCGGTGATTTACATGCTGGAGCACATGTTAAACAGAATTCGGAGTCAGGTGGTGGCATAAGAGGAGGTGGAGGAAGTAGAGGAGGAGGAGTTGTATGCGGAAGGGCTAACATCTGCAAGGTCCAGACGGTCGGCAGCACCAAGGCGGCAGGCATGTGAGGGTGGGGGAGATGGTTTTACCAGGGCGCATGGTAGCAGCCAAACTAGTGAGGAAGGTGCAGGAGCCCAGGAAGAAGTGGAGGACGAACTGATGGAAGACTCATCAGATGAGGGAGACCTTGATCACATTTCTGTTGTGCGAGGTTGGGGGGAGAGGACAGAGGAAGGAAGCATGATTGTTACCTCGCCACCAACACAACAGGGACTTGGTGCTCCTGGATGCGCAACACACATGAGTGCCTTCTTGCTGCACTACCTGCAACATGACCCTCGAATTGTGAGAATTAGAAATAATCCTGACTACTGGGTTGCCACACTGTTAGATCCCCGGTACAAAAGTAAATTTGCAGAAATTATTCCTGCCATAGAAAGGGATGCACGCATGCAGGAGTATCAGCAGAGACTGTTGCAGAATCTTACATGTGCTTTTCCACAAAATACCAGTGGTGCACGTAGTGAATCTCACAGTTCCAACTTGCCAACCGTGGGACCGTCAAGTGTTCAGCACTCAAACCGTAACAGAACCACAGTATCTGCTGGTAACATCAATTTTGCGGAATCATTTCACCACTTTTTTAGCCCATCCTTTGCAAGGCCACAGGAGACAAGAAGTCTGACACATAGTCAACGCCTAGAGACGATGGTACAGGAGTATCTCCAAGTAAACATTGAAGCCATGACTGTGTCACTGGACCCTTGCTCTTTTTGGGCTTCCAATCTGGATAAATGGCCGGAGCTAGCCACTTACGCCTTGGAGATCTTGTCATGCCCCGCAGCCAGCGTTCTGTCTGAACGTGTGTTCAGCGCTGCTGGTGGTGTGCTGACAGATAAGCGCACGCGGCTCTCCACCGATTATGAACGTGAGTCTGTCTACATTAAGATGAACAAATCAAGGAACCGAAACGACTTTTCTACACCTGTGTCATCCTGGGGAGAGTAAAAGCTTGATGATTGGTTAAAATCACCCTACCAACCGCTTTAAGCTTTCAAATTACTGATCATGTTTATCTGTATCTTGGCTGGAAAATAATTTGGGCTTTGTAGCAGTGTGCAGCACTGATTCTATTAGGCCATCTATAATAAGCTCCACCAGATTTAAAATTACTAATAATTTTTAGCTGCATCTTGCCCGGAAAATAATTTTGGGGCTCCGAGATGCGCAAGACACATAAGTGCCTTCTTGCTGCACTACCTGCAGCATGAACCTCATATTGTCAGAATTCGAAGTAATCATGACTAGAGATGAGCGTTGTTCTACTCGAACTGTTCGCCAATCTCAAATTCGAGCTGTTTTGGGCGGTGTTCGAGCCGGTCGGCGAACACGAACAATTTGAGAAAAATTCGGCTGTTCGAGGTTATGTTCGATAACTGTTCGTGCACCAAAATCATAACTGGATTTTTTCTCAGTAATGATGAATATTAATGTGAATACGCAGTTTGAGTGTACAGCGGGGCGGGGGGAGGGGCAGGGGATGGATCTCTGCAGGAACAATGAAGATCTCCATTTTTTTTCTCTTTCCCGCATTTGCAGTGGGGAGGTGCAATCTGTCAGCCTATCAGCAGCGCACACACGGAGCGAAGTGCTTTTTTTCACACAAGCAAGGGCATGTGTGATTGGCAGTGTATGTCACATGTCCTTGCCCTATAAGACCAAGCCATTTTCCCCGTCGCCACCATTTTCTCACTGCTGCAGCTGCGTGTTAGACGGCACCGCTGTTGCTGTGTGCGCTATACCTTGTTAATTTCAAGCCAATTTTCGCACAAATATACAGATAGCTTGGAAGTAGGGAATAGTTGTGATTGCAGTCCTTTTAAGGACTAGGTTACATCAGTTCCTATCAGTTTTTGCCAGGCAGGTCTGTGCCAGTGCTGTGCAAGTTTTTTTCACAGCATTTGGCTGAATCTAGCAAAGCTAATCCTTTTTGGCCTATTGCAGAGTGTGTTAGTCAGTGGAGTAGCCTATCTGTGTTGCAAGATATACCACCTGTGTATAGAATACCAATTTTTTTACTGCACCTAGTGAAGTAAAATCTTTTGGGCATAGCATCATTCTATTAGTCCATCTATACTGACCTCCATCAGGTTGCAAACTGAATATAATTTTTTTCTGCATCTAGCTCTGAAAAAATATTTGGGCTTCTAGCGGTGTGTGGGACTTGGTCTATTAGTCCATCTATACTGACCTCCATCAGGTTGCAAATTAAAAATAATTTTTTTCTGCATCTAGCTCTGAAAAAATATTTGGGCTTCTAGCAGTGTGTGGGACTTGGTCTATTAGTCCATCTATACTGACCTCCATCAGGTTGCAAATTAAAAATAATTTTTTTCTTCATTTATCTCTGAAAAAATATTTGGGCTTCTAGCAGCGTGTGGGACTTGTTCTATTAGTCCATCTATACTGACCTCCATCAGGTTCCATATTAAAAATAATTTTTTTCTGCATCTAGCTCTGAAAAAATATTTGGGCTTCTAGCAGTGTGTGGGACTTGGTCTATTAGTCCATCTATACTGACCTCCATCAGGTTGCAAATTGAATAAAAAAATTTTCTGCATCTAGCTCTGAAAAAATATTTGGGCTTCTAGCGGTGTGTGGGACTTGGTCTATTAGTGCATCTATACTGACCTCCATCAGGTTGCAAATTAAAAATATTTTTTTTCTGCATCTAGCTCTGAAAAAATATTTGGGCTTCTAGCAGTGTGTGGGACTTGGTCTATTAGTCCATCTATACTGACCTCCATCAGGTTGCAAATTAAAAATAATTTTTTTCTTCATTTAGCTCTGAAAAAATATTTGGGCTTCTAGCAGTGTGTGGGACTTGTTCTATTAGTCCTTCTATACTGACGTCCAGCAGGTTGCAAATTGAATATAATTTTTTTCTGCATCTAGCTCTGAAAAAATATTTGGGCTTCTAGCGGTGTGTGGGACTTGGTCTATTAGTCCATCTATACTGACCTCCATCAGGTTGCAAATTAAAAATAATTTTTTTCTGCATCTAGCTCTGAAAAAATATTTGGGCTTCTAGCAGTGTGTGGGACTTGGTCTATTAGTCCATCTATACTGACCTCCATCAGGTTGCAAATTAAAAATAATTTTTTTCTTCATTTAGCTCTGAAAAAATATTTGGGCTTCTAGCAGTGTGTGGGACTTGTTCTATTAGTCCTTCTATACTGACCTCCAGCAGGTTGCAAATTGAATATAATTTTTTTCTGCATCTAGCTCTGAAAAAATATTTGGGCTTCTAGCGGTGTGTGGGACTTGGTCTATTAGTCCATCTATACTGACCTCCATCAGGTTGCAAATTAAAAATAATTTTTTTCTGCATCTAGCTCTGAAAAAATATTTGGGCTTCTAGCGGTGTGTGGGACTTGGTCTATTAGTCCATCTATACTGACCTCCATCAGGTTGCAAATTAAAAATAATTTTTTTCTGCATCTAACCCAGCCAATAGTTTTGGCCTAATACCACAGTTTGGCCACTCAGCTCTGCTCGGTTACCATCCATTGTTTTTTTGTGCAAACAACTCCAGAGTTGTGAATTAGTTAACCACCAAAATGAGTGGAAAAAGGCCTGCTGCTGGTGGAAAGGGGAAGAGGCGTGTTGGGAAGGGGAAAAAAAGGTTGTGTCCGTGGGGTAGGTGCAGAAGAAAGACCATCTTCCAGCCAAACTAAAATGTCTACTTCTTTTAGCGGACAATGTGATAAGATCCCTCTCTTACGGCCACGCCAATCGCTACAAATTCCTGATGAGGCACAAAAACAGCAGGTGCTTCAACGGATATCAAGTGCTCCTTTAAGTGGGCTCTCCTCCACATCAACTTCATCATCACAAATACTCCAGTCCTCAAAGGTGTCACCCAAATCGCACTTTCTTCCTCACAGCTCCCAAATCTCCAGCTGCCCGTCTGAGTATGAGGTAGAACAGATGGTTGAGTCTGCAGAGCTGTTTACTCATACTATAGCCTGGGAATCAGAGGTCGACTCCAGCGCTTCTGTGAATCCAGACGAGGAAATGATCTGCACTGATGCCCAGAATCTTTATGAGTCGGATCCAGGACCAGACGCAGAAGGTTCTGACCATAATGTAGACCCTCATTCCCAAACTGTAACTCCTGTTGGTGGAGACAATGAGGAAGACGATGATGAGACTCAAATACCTGATTGGAGCGACAACTTTAGTTTTTTGTCAGGGCAGGAACAGGTTGGCTCTGAGGACGACGGGTGTGATAACGCACAGGGTGATGATGATGAGGTCGGAGATCCCACTTACTGTCAACCCACAGTCAGCCAAGAGATGAGGTCAGCAGAGGAGGTGGAGGAAGATGCTAGTGACGACGAGGTCAGGTTGCGCCTTCCTGGACAGAGACGTAGTACTGGAAGCACGTCAACAACTGCATCCTCAAACACAACTCTGCCTCTCACCACAAGTCGTGGTGGCTCTTCAGGTCGCATGGGTGCTAAGCCTTGCATAGCCTGGGCATTTTTTCAGATCGATAAAGATGACCCAACTCGTGTTATCTGTAACATTTGTCAGCAAAAGCTAAGTAGAGGCCAAAAAATACATAGTTTGAGTACTTCATGCATGAACCGGCACATGGACATGAAGCATAAGTTGCAGTGGGAAGCTCAGTGTGCTACAATGCGGTCTAGCCGGCCGGGCCAACCACCGTCTGCCATATCTTGTGCATCCGCGGCCTCTTCATCCTCTGTGACTGGGGGGACAGCAGTCACACCTGTTTTGGGGCGCAGACCTGCCACCTCTTTACCCGCAACAGCCAGCGTGATTGGCAGGTCATCATTTTCTTTGGAGGTGGTAACACCAGCTGTCCGACATCGATAGCACCACCTTTTGATCAAGGCAACCTAACATGTCCGCCTGCATCTTCCTCACAGACCGGCAGTTTGCCGGGGACACCCTTATCAACCCCGTCTAAGCACAATAGCCAGCCCTCGGTCCCTCAGATGTGGACAAGTAAAAGACCATTTCCTCCTAGCCATGAGAAAGCTAAGAGGTTGAATTTCACCATCTGCAAGCTCTTGGCTACAGAAATGCTGCCTTTCCGCCTGGTGGACACAGAGGATTTTCGAGACCTTATGTCCGTCGCAGTGCCCCAGTACCAGATGCCCAGTCGGCACTACTTCTCAAAGAAAGGTGTGCCTGCGCTCCACCAGCATGTCGCACACAACATCACCGCTTCTTTGAGAAACTCTGTGTGTGACAGGGTGCATTTCACCACAGACACTTGGACGAGTAGGCATGGACAGGGGCGTTACATGTCGCTGACTGGGCACTGGGTAACTATGGTGACAGCAGGACAAGGGGCTGCTGTCCAAGTCTTGCCGTCCCCACGAGTTGTGCGTCAATCCGCTTTATGTCATTTTTCCTCCACTGCTTCTACCTCCTCAACCTCCTCTCGGTCTTCCACCTGCACCCAAAGCCTGTCTGGTCATGCCACAAGCTTTCTAACTGCGCAGAAGGGATCCTGCACACCTCCTTACTATGCTGGCAGTAGGGCTCAACGTCATCAGGCGGTTTTTACATTGAAATGTCTGGGAAATGTGAGTCACACAGCTGAGGAGTTGTGGTCAGCTCTGGAGAACCAATTTCATGAATGGTTGTCTCCACTGGACCTGAAACCAGGGAAGGCCGTGTGCGACAATGCTGCAAACCTGGGTGCGGCCCTTCGCCGGGGCAATGTCACACACGTGCCTTGTATGGCTCACGTGTTGAACCTGGTTGTCCAGCAATTTTTAGCCCACTATCCCAGACTAGATGGCCTTCTGCAGAGGACACGGTCGCTGTGTGCTTACTTCCGCCGTTCGCATCCCGCAGCTCAGCGACTTACATCTCTACAGAAGTCGTTGGGCCTGCCACTTCACCGGCTAAAATGCGATGTGCCTACCCGGTGGAATTCAACTCTGCACATGTTGCAGCGACTGTGGCAGCACCAACAAGCCCTGGTGCAATACGTTCTGACGTATAGCCTGGGCCAACGAGATCCAGAGGTGGGGCAAATCACGCTGGAGGAGTGGTCTCAGATCAGGGACCTATGCACCCTTCTGCACAGTTTTGAAATGGCGACGAAGATGTTTAGTGCTGACGATGCCATTATCAGCATGACTATTCCGGTGATTTACATGCTGGAGCACATGTTAAACAGAATTCGGAGTCAGGTGGTGGCACAAGAGGAGGTGGAGGAAGTAGAGGAGGAGGAGTTGTATGCGGAAGGGCTAACATCTGCAAGGTCCAGATGGTCGGCAGCACCAAGGCGGCAGGCATGTGAGGGTGGGGGAGATGGTTTTACCAGGGCGCATGGTAGCAGCCAAACTAGTGAGGAAGGTGCAGGAGCCCAGGAAGAAGTGGAGGACGAACTGATGGAAGACTCATCAGATGAGGGAGACCTTGATCACATTTCTGTTGTGCGAGGTTGGGGGGAGAGGACAGAGGAAGGAAGCATGATTGTTACCTCGCCACCAACACAACAGGGACTTGGTGCTCCTGGATGCGCAACACACATGAGTGCCTTCTTGCTGCACTACCTGCAACATGACCCTCGAATTGTGAGAATTAGAAATAATCCTGACTACTGGGTTGCCACACTGTTAGATCCCCGGTACAAAAGTAAATTTGCAGAAATTATTCCTGCCATAGAAAGGGATGCACGCATGCAGGAGTATCAGCAGAGACTGTTGCAGAATCTTACATGTGCTTTTCCACAAAATACCAGTGGTGCACGTAGTGAATCTCACAGTTCCAACTTGCCAACCGTGGGACCGTCAAGTGTTCAGCACTCAAACCGTAACAGAACCACAGTATCTGCTGGTAACATCAATTTTGCGGAATCATTTCACCACTTTTTTAGCCCATCCTTTGCAAGGCCACAGGAGACAAGAAGTCTGACACATAGTCAACGCCTAGAGACGATGGTACAGGAGTATCTCCAAGTAAACATTGAAGCCACGACTGTGTCACTGGACCCTTGCTCTTTTTGGGCTTCCAATCTGGATAAATGGCCGGAGCTAGCCACTTACGCCTTGGAGATCTTGTCATGCCCCGCAGCCAGCGTTCTGTCTGAACGTGTGTTCAGCGCTGCTGGTGGTGTGCTGACAGATAAGCGCACGCGGCTCTCCACTGATAATGTAGACAGACTCACGTTCATAAAGATGAACAAATCATGGATCCGAAACGACTTTTCTACCCCTGTGTCATCCTGGGGAGTGTAAAAGCTTGATGATTGGTTAAAATCACCCTACCAACCGTTTTAAGCTTTCAAATTACTAATCATGTTTATCTGTATCTTGACTGGAAAATAATTTGGGCTTTGTAGCAGTGTGCAGCACTGATCCTATTAGGCCATCTATAATAAGCTTCACCAGATTTAAAATTAAAAATAATTTTTAGCTGCATCTAGCCCGGAAAATAATTTTGGGGCTCCGAGATGCGCAAGACACATAAGTGCCTTCTTGCTGCACTACCTGCAGCATGACCCTCATATTGTCAGAATTCGAAGTAATCATGACTACTGGGTTGCCACACTCTTAGATCCCCCAAACTTTTCGATCAACCTTTTCATTTTAATAAAGACCAAAAAAATGGTCATTTTTGAAATTATAAGCATTAGCAGGTTGTTAGAAACTGAAATCAAACAGTTTTCAACTCAAAACTTTATTCTAGGTGATGTTACATTTTCACATAGGACCCCTTGTTCGAAAGGAGCTTCTGAACTCTCTCGTCCATTGAATTTGTCAGGTTTTGGATGGTTTCTGCTTCAATTGTTTTGCATGAGGACAGAATACCCTCCCAGAGCTGTTGCTTAGATGTGAACTGCCTCCCGCCATCATAGACACTCCTTTTAATGATGCTCCAAAGGTTCTGAATGGGGTACAGGTCAGGGGAGCATGGGGGTCACACCATAAGTTTGTCCCCTTTTATGCCCATATCAGCCAGAGATGCAGATGTTTTATGTGCAGCATGAGATGGTGCATTATCATGCAGAAAAATGATCTTGCTGTGAAATACACGGTTCTTCTTCTTGAACCATGGCAGGAAGTGCTGTTTGAGAAAATCCACATACATTATGGAGTTCATCTTTAGCGCCTTCAGGGATCCTAAAGGGGCCAACAATCTCTCTCCCCATGATTCCAGCCCAAAACATTACTCCACCTCCTCCTTGTTGGCGCTGAAGCCGTGTTTGCGTGGGGTGTCCATCAACCAGCCATCCTCCACTCCATTCATCTGGACCATCAAGCGCTGCACGGCACTCATCCGTGAACAAAACAGTTTTGAAATCAGTCTTCATGTAATGTTTGGCCCACTGGAGCCGTTTCTGCTTGTGTGAAGTGGATAGAGGAGGTCGACAGGATGGCGTATGCACAGCTGCAAACCTCTGAAGGACCCTGCATCTTGTTGTTCGGGGGACGTTGGAGGCACAAGCAGCTTCAAAAACTTGTCTGCTGCTATGACAAGGCTTTTTTGCCGCTGCTCTTTCAACCTGACGTAATTGCCTGTAGGAAAGAGTCCTCAATTTGCCCTTATCAGCACGCACACGTGTGTACTGTGAATCCGCTACATACTTCTTGATTGCCAAGACACTTCATCCTGATCATCGCACAATGTTGATTGTAGTCATGCCTTGACCTAAACACTCCACAATTTGTTGCTTCTCAGCAGCCGACACATCCTTTTTCTTTCCCATTTTGGCAGAAAATGTAGGCTGCTTAATAATGTGAGACAGCCTTCTTAAGTAGTCTTGCCTTTCATTGGACACACCTGCCAAACTAATTAGCACAGGTGTCTGCAATTGCTTACAGTGATATAAAGAGCCCTGACACACATCACCATCAATGAGTTTAACTGACAAACAAACAAATTCTTCCCTTATCACTCCTAAACACTTTTTGCATAATAATTTGGAACACAGTGTTCATGTGCTTTTCCACAAAACACCAGTGGTTCACGTAGTGAATCTTACAGTTCTAACTTGCCAACCGTGGTCTGTATGGAGTTGTTCAATAAAGGGCCCAAAATTAAGATAACATAGATGAGAGAGGTCTCTATGAATAGGAATTTCTAAGTATTTGATACCCTGTGAGGGCCAGGCAAAGGGAAAGTTGGACTGGATGGAATCCTATATGGATTTGGGGAGGGAGACATCGAGGGCCTCAGACTTCGCTGCATTGATTTTAAAATTTGACCATGTAACAAAGTGATGTATTTCAGCCATAACAGCATGGATGGATATATGTGATTGAGTGATATATACTAGGACATCATCAGCAAATAGAGAGCACTTGTACTCGGTGCCTCCCACCTCACTAGTTTGGCTGCTACCATGCGCCCTGGTAAAACCATCTCCCCCACCCTCACATGCCTGCCGCCTTGGTGCTGCCGACCGTCTGGACCTTGCAGATGTTAGCCCTTCCGCATACAACTCCTCCTCCTCTACTTCCTCCACCTCCTCTTGTGCCACCACCTGACTCCGAATTCTGTTTAACATGTGCTCCAGCATGTAAATCACCGGAATAGTCATGCTGATAATGGCATCGTCAGCACTAAACATCTTCGTCGCCATTTCAAAACTGTGCAGAAGGGTGCATAGGTCCCTGATCTGAGAACACTCCTCCAGCGTGATTTGCCCCACCTCTGAATCTCGTTGGCCCAGGCTATACGTCAGAACGTATTGCACCAGGGCTTGTCGGTGCTGCCACAGTCGCTGCAACATGTGCAGAGTTGAATTCCACCGGGTAGGCACATCGCATTTTAGCCGGTGAAGTGGCAGGCCCAACGACTTCTGTAGAGATGTAAGTCGCTGAGCTGCGGGATGCGAACGGCGGAAGTGAGCACACAGCGACCGTGCCCTCTGCAGAAGGCCATCTAGTCTGGGATAGTGGGCTAAAAATTGCTGGACAACCAGGTTCAACACGTGAGCCATACAAGGCACGTGTGTGACATTGCCCCGGCGAAGGGCCGCAACCAGGTTTGCAGCATTGTCGCACACGGCCTTCCCTGGTTTCAGGTCCAGTGGAGACAACCATTCATGAAATTGGTTCTCCAGAGCTGACCACAACTCCTCAGCTGTGTGACTCACATTTCCCAGACATTTCAATGTAAAAACCGCCTGATGACGTTGAGCCCTACTGCCAGCATAGTAAGGAGGTGTGCAGGATCCCTTCTGCGCAGTTAGAAAGCTTGTGGCATGACCAGACAGGCTTTGGGTGCAGGTGGAAGACCGAGAGGAGGTTGAGGAGGCAGAAGCAGTGGAGGACTTTGACATAAAGAGGATTGACGCACAACTCGTGGGGACGGCAAGACTTGGACAGCAGCCCCTTGTCCTGCTGTCACCATAGTTACCCAGTGCCCAGTCAGCGACATGTAACGCCCCTGTCCATGCCTACTCATCCAAGTGTCTGTGGTGAAATGCACCCTGTCACACACAGAGTTTCTCAAAGAAGCGGTGATGTTGTGTGCGACATGCTGGTGGAGCGCAGGCACACCTTTCTTTGAGAAGTAGTGCCGACTGGGCATCTGGTACTGGGGCACTGCGACGGACATAAGGTCTCGAAAATCCTCTGTGTCCACCAGGCGAAAAGGCAGCATTTCTGTAGCCAAGAGCTTGCAGATGGTGAAATTCAACCTCTTAGCTTTCTCATGGCTAGGAGGAAATGGTCTTTTACTTGTCCACATCTGAGGGACCGAGGGCTGGCTATTGTGCTTAGACGGGGTTGATAAGGGTGTCCCCGGCAAACTGCCGGTCTGTGAGGAAGATGCAGGCGGACATGTTAGGTTGCCTTGATCCAAAGGTGGTGCTATCGATGTCGGACAGCGCTTAACACCAGCTGGTGTTACCACCTCCAAAGAAAATGATGACCTGCCAATCATGCTGGCTGTTGCGGGTAAAGAGGTGGCAGGTCTGCGCCCCAAAACAGGTGTGACTGCTGTCCCCCCAGTCACAGAGGATGAAGAGGCCGCGGATGCACAAGATATGGCAGACGGTGGTTGGCCCGGCCGGCTAGGCCGCACTGTAGCACACTGAGCTTCCCACTGCAACTTATGCTTCATGTCCATGTGCCGGTTCATGCATGAAGTACTCAAACTATGTATTTTTTGGCCTCTACTTAGCTTTTGCTGACAAATGTTACAGAAAACACGAGTTGGGTCATCTTTATCGATCTGAAAAAATGCCCAGGCTATGCAAGGCTTAGCACCCATGCGAAATGAAGAGCCACCACGACTTGTGGTGAGAGGCAGAGTTGTGTTTGAGGATGCAGTTGTTGACGTGCTTCCAGTACTACGTCTCTGTCCAGGAAGGCGCAACCTGACCTCGTCGTCACTAGCATCTTCCTCCACCTCCTCTGCTGACCTCATCTCTTGGCTGACTGTGGGTTGACAGTAAGTGGGATCTCCAACCTCATCATCATCACCCTGTGCGTTATCACACCCGTCGTCCTCAGAGCCAACCTGTTCCTGCCCTGACAAAAAACTAAAGTTGTCGCTCCAATCAGGTATTTTAGTCTTATCATCGTCTTCCTCATTGTCTCCACCAACAGGAGTTACAGTTTGGGAATGAGGGTCTACATTATGGTCAGAACCTTCTGCGTCTGGTCCTGGATCCGACTCATAAAGATTCTGGGCATCAGTGCAGATCATTTCCTCGTCTGGATTCACAGAAGCGCTGGAGTCGACCTCTAATTCCCAGGCTAAAGTATGAGTAAACAGCTCTGCAGACTCAACCATCTGTTCTACCTCATACTCAGACGGGCAGCTGGAGATTTGGGAGCTGTGAGGAAGCAAGTGCGATTGGGGTGACACCTTTGAGGACTGGAGTATTTGTGATGTTGAAGTTGATGTGGAGGATAGCCCACTTAAAGGAGCACTTGATATCCATTGAAGCACCTGCTGTTTTTGTGCCTCATCTGGAATTTGTAGCGATTGGCGTGGCCGTAAGAAAGGGATCTTATCACATTGTCCGCTAAAAGAAGTAGACATTTTAGTTTGGCTGGAAGATGGTCTTTCTTCTGCAGATGTTACTGTTGCTTTAACACCTACCCCACGGACACAACCTTTTTTCCCCTTCCCAACACGCCTATTCCCCTTTCCACCAGCAGCAGGCCTTTTTCCACTCATTTTGGTGGTTAACTAATTCACAACTCTGGAGTTGTTTGCACAAAAAAACAATGGATGGGTACCGAGCAGAGATGAGTGGCCAAACTGTGGTATTAGGCAAAAACTATTGGCTGGGTTAGATGCAGAAAAAAATTATATTCAATTTGCAACCTGATGGAGGTCAGTATAGATGGACTAATACAACAAGTCCCACACACAGCTAGAAGCCCAATATTTTTTCAGAGGTAGATGCAGAAAAAAATATATTCAGTTTGCAACCTGATGGAGGTCTGTATAGATGGACTAATACAACAAGTCCCACACACAGCTAGAAGCCCAATATTTTTTCAGAGGTAGATGCAGAAAAAAATATATTCAGTTTGCAACCTGATGGAGGTCTGTATAGATGGATTAATAGAACAAGTCCCACACACAGCTAGAAGCCCAATATTTTTTCAGAGGTAGATGCAGAAAAAAATATATTCAGTTTGCAACCTGATGGAGGTCTGTATAGATGGATTAATAGAACAAGTCCCACACACAGCTAGAAGCCCAATATTTTTTCAGAGGTAGATGCAGAAAAAAATATATTCAGTTTGCAACCTGATGGAGGTCTGTATAGATGGATTAATAGAACAAGTCCCACACACAGCTAGAAGCCCAATATTTTTTCAGAGGTAGATGCAGAAAAAAATATATTCAGTTTGCAACCTGATGGAGGTCTGTATAGATGGATTAATAGAACAAGTCCCACACACAGCTAGAAGCCCAATATTTTTTCAGAGGTAGATGCAGAAAAAAATATATTCAGTTTGCAACCTGATGGAGGTCTGTATAGATGGATTAATAGAACAAGTCCCACACACAGCTAGAAGCCCAATATTTTTTCAGAGGTAGATGCAGAAAAAAATATATTCAGTTTGCAACCTGATGGAGGTCTGTATAGATGCATTAATAGAACAAGTCCCACACACAGCTAGAAGCCCAATATTTTTTCAGAGGTAGATGCAGAAAAAAATATATTCAGTTTGAAACCTGATGGAGGTCTGTATAGATGGATTAATAGAACAAGTCCCACACACAGCTAGAAGCCCAATATTTTTTCAGAGGTAGATGCAGAAAAAAATTATATTCAATTTGCAACCTGATGGAGGTCAGTATAATGGACTAATAGAATGATGCTATGCCCAAAAGATTTTACTTCACTAGGTGCAGTAAAAAAATTGGTATTCTATACACAGGTGGTATATCTTGCAACACAGATAGGCTACTCCACTGACTAACACACTCTGCAATAGTCCAAAAAGGATTAGCTTTGTTAGATTCAGCCAAATGCTGTGAAAAAAACTTGCACAGCACTGGCACAGACCTGCCTGGCAAAAACTGATAGGAACTGATGTAACCTAGTCCTGAAAAGGACTCCAATTACAATTAGTCTTTACTCCCACAATCTATCTATTTAAGAGCACAGACCTGCCTGATAAAAGTCGTAGGAAATGCTGTAACCTAGTCCTTAAAAGGACTGCAATCACAACTATTCCCTACTCCCAAGATATCTGTAGATATATGCGAAAATTGGCTTGAAATTAACAAGGTATAGCGCACACAGCAACAGCGGTGCCGTCTAACACGCAGCTGCAGCAGTGAGAAAATGGTGGCGACGGGGAAAATGGCTTGGTCTTATAGGGCAAGGACATGTGACATACACTGCCAATCACACATGCCCTTGCTTGTGTGAAAAAAAGCACTTCGCTCCGTGTGTGCGCTGCTGATAGGCTGACAGATTGCACCTCCCCACTGTAAATGCGGGAAAGAGGAAAAAAAATGGAGATCTTCATTGTTCCTGCAGAGATCCATCCCCTGCCCCTCCCCCCACCCCGCTGTACACTCAAACTGCGTATTAACATTAATTTTCATCATTACTGAGAAAAAATCCAGTTATGATTTTGGTGCACGAACAGTTATCGAACATAACCTCGAACAGCCGAATTTTTCTCAAATTGTTCGTGTTCGCCGAACGGCTCGAACACCGCCCAAAACAGCTCGAATTTGAGATTGGCGAACAGTTCGAGTAGAACAACGCTCATCTCTAGTTATGGCGAATTGATGAGAGCAGGTGCTCCGTCACTAGGATGTATAAGAGAGGGGACAGAGAACATCCCTGCCTTGTCCCATTGGTGATTGTGAAAGGTGATGAAAATGTTCTGACGTGCCCCCTGGGCCTTGGGACACCCGGAGCCGGACCCTTTTTGGTGGATGCTGGTGGTTGTAGTCTCCGTGGCGGCGACCCGGTTCCGTGGCTCAGGGCGGTCAAACCAGTGGCGGAACTATTTATGTGGTTTTGATGTTTAAATGTCCGACTACGCCACCCGTGGATTGCGGTCAGAGTGAACTGCCGCTCCAGGGCAGACCGCTGAGGCTGGTGTTGTGGGTGCAGCAGAGCGTAGCATAACTCCCCACGGGAGGAGTATAGCCTCAGGGCAGTGTATGCGGAGGATGGGGGTGATGGTGCAGGGCAGCAGCAGTAATGACACGGAGTCAATGATGCAGTCCAGGGACTTTACTCACAGTTCTTATTATCCAGACCACGTCTGCAGGTAACGGCTGCCCACGTCGTACTGTGCTCACCAGGTGAGGGGCTCAGACAACTCCCAGATAACTTTGGAGTGCTTCACAGGACCCCCTTTGTGTGTCCTTTGTCTGGCCTTTCTTACCAACCCTTCTGTCCGGCTGCCTCGGGCCTCCTCTTGGTAAACTTGGCGCCAGTTTCCCTGACCCTATGTGGTGCCTTCCTAGCGGGTGTAGCGAGGGGCTGCGCCACATAAAATGTCACAGCCTCCTGTTTCTAGCTGAGGGTCGTTTCCTGCCTCCACTAGTTTCGGGGACCGGTCTCCCCCTTTGGCCTGACCCCTCCACGCAGGTGGATTCGGGCGTGCGGTGGCGACTCGCCCGTCCGCACCCCTGAGATCCCTTCGTTCCTCATTCTTGGAGCCTTCTCCGCTCCTCTTCCTTCCTTCTCCCTCTTCCAGGCCTGGGCCTCTGTTACTAGGCCCGCCTCCGGAGCAGAGCTCATGCAGAGCCCCTGCTCCCTGCCACTTCTGCTCAGACTTCTCTGCACTGAACTAAGATGGTGCCCACCTTTTATACTCCCTTCTCAATGCACCCAGGAACTGCTTCCTCCCTGCTCCTGCACTACAGGGTTCCCCTTCCTCAGTGTTCCCTCCCCCCACTCCAGCCAGGGACAGGGACTGTCGTGCCCATCTCAGGGGCATATTAGTCGCCCTGCCCCACGGCAATGTGGTGTAATACATGCAGGTGTCGGGTCCTGATCCACACTACATCCTTACCTGAGAGTGAGATATCACACCTCTGGGTGAGGTTCAATACCTCTGTAGCAACCGAGCCCTCAGGGTGCTACAGTTCCATTTATCTTCAGCCTAGGTGACGTATTGCGATACAGGGCCGTGATTTTGGCTATAAAAGGGTCCCTTAGACCCCTACCCCAAGCTTTTTAAGAGAATCATATATGGCGTGCCAGGAGACTCTATGGAATGCTTTCTCAGCATCCAACGAGAGTATCTAATTACAAATTTTTAACTGCATCTAGCCCAGGAAATACTTTGTGCCTAGTAGCAGTGTCTGCTAGTCAGCGGATTATCCCGGCTGTTAAGCAAGCTACACCACCTGTAGTTTGGACACTTAATTTTTTCAAAGGAAATGCTTCGGGACCACGGGATACTCAGTGAAGAGCATCAGGAGGCACTCCAAGGCATAGGGGCTCGGACTGGCAGTAGGATGCCTTGCGGTGGACAGCCGAGCTCGATCCTTATAAAAGCTTTTTAACTGCAGCAGCTTTAGTGGACGCTACTGGAGCTGGAATTACGCGGCTGCTGGCATGAGACTTGCCCTCCAATAGATCCTTGTAAATGGATTTAAATTGTATTTATTCAAATTAGAGAGACAATTTAAATTAAAAAGCTTAGAGCTGCCTCCACCACAGGGGGGCTCGCTCGACCCACCAGCGGACAGGCACCAGTATTGGGAGAGGGGGGCTGGCCGTCAGGGTTCACCGCGGCTCTGGCACAAACCCGGCGACACGGAGGTGGCATGGGCAGGAGCGGACTGAACGTGTCGACTTCTCACTTTTTGGATTTTAGAAGGGCATGACATGCCTATATCTGTGTCTCCCCCTCCTTTTACTCCTCCACCTCTTTTCTTTTTGCATGACTATATGTACTTGTCACTTTTCCATGTGTTAGTTGTGTCTTCTGAGCAGTTTGTCAGCTTTTGGACACCTTTGAAGGTGTTTTCTATGTGTTTCTATGTGTTTTTGTTTGCCTGCCATTGGTTTTAACGGTGTTCGAAGGTGTTCGACGAACAGTTCGGCGAACACACGGGTGTTCGACGAACCGAACCGAACTCGAACACTACGGGGGTGGCTCAACACTAATGGAGACCCAATCAGGATACTCCACATTTACAAAAATTAGTGGCAGACATCATCAAAGTGGCATCGATTTCACCAGAGTAGAAGAAGTTTAATGGAGACAGAACCCTCTTCCACTACAGCCAAACCCAATAGATGGAGACCCAAACAGGATTCTCCACATTTCCAAAAATTTGTGGCAGACACTTGAAATGTGTAATAAATTTAAGTACAGTAGAAATAGTGTAAATAAGACCCACACCTTTTATAGTACAGTAAATCCAGGAGATGCTGACTCAATCAGAAGTGTTTACATTTAAAAAAATAGGGCCTAAGACCACAATTTCCGTGGCCTAGAGATTGGAGATGGCGGAGTTCATCCTCTTAGCTTTTTCATGTGTAGGATGAAACAATCTTTTACATGACCACAACTGCGGGACTGAGGGCTGGCTGCAGTGCTGAGAGAGGGCAGAGTACGGTGAAACGGACAAACTGATAGACCGTGAGTGAGGTGCAGGCGGAGAGGTTACGGTGGATTGAGAAATGTGTGGTGTGCTCAGTAAAACAAACAGCAGGCATGTCCGCTTCTATTGCAGGTGTTTGTCAAGGTGCTGCATGACAATACTTGGCACAGTAACAGAGGAAAAGGAAGAAGCAGCAGAGGCATTTGATGGGGCAGCTGATGGTTGTTTATTGAAAATCAATTTAGAGTTTATCATGTGTGTGTACCCGTTTGGGGAGAACAATATCTGCAACAAGTACTCAACTTCACTAGAGTATAACTATACAAATGCATGGAGACCCAAACCTCTTCCACTACAGCCAACCCAATAGATGGAGACACAATCAGGATTCTCCACATTTCCAAAAATTAGCAGCAGACACCAGCAAAGTGGCATCAATTTCACTACAGTAGAATAGTGTAAATAAGACCCACACTTCTTCCAGTACAGCCAACCCAGGAGATGGAGAACTAATGAGGACTGTTCACATTTCTCTAAATGAGGGACTCCTAGCACCGAAGTGGCATAAATTTCACTAGAGTATAAGTATTGCAAAGGAGACCAAAACCTCTTCCACTACAGCCAACCCAATGGATGGAGACCCAATCAGGATTCTCCAAATTTCCAAAATTAGGGCCTAAAACCTGCAGCAGCAGCAAGAGCAGGCACAGAAACCATATGACAGACTGCAATTCCGTGAGATCAATGCTGCACACTAAAAACTACAACATTGCCTACTCTGTATAGTCTGCAATTGGGGTGCAAAAGTCATTGAAGATCCATGACTTGTTCATCTTGATGAACGTTAGGCGGTCTACACATTCATGGGACATACAGCTGCGCTTATCCGTCAAGACACCACCAGCAGCGCTTAAGTCACGTTCAGAGAGAACTTATTTAAAAATAATTACCATCAGGCAAGCAATAATTCATAAACTTCTGTTTTTATGAAGTATAATCAGCACAAGTTTTATTAATGAAAGAATTACTACACACATTATACCAACTACAGATAAATTCCCATAAAAAAACCCTATTAAAAACACACTGAAATAGAGCAAGCTGTTCATAGGAATGGTGTACATGATATATAGGGTGAATATTAATCATACATAAATATCACATATGGGGCTCAAAGTTAAATACTCGATTCTTATATGATACCAAAGAGATATATAATCAGAAATAAAGTGCAGATGCAATTGTAAATAAGCAACATATACAGTACAGACAAAAAGTTTGGACACACCTTCTCATTTAAAGATTTTTCTGTATTTTCATGACTATGAAAATTGTACATTCACACTGAAGGCATCAAAACTATGAATTAACACATGTGGAATTATATACTTAACAAAAAAGTGTGAAACAACTGAAAATATGTCCTATATTCTAGGTTCTTCAAAGTAGCCACCTTTTGCTTTGATGACTGCTTTGCACACTCTTGGCATTCTCTTGATGAGCTTCATGAGGTAGTCACCGAAAATGGTCTTCCAACAATCTTGAGGGAGTTCCCAGAGATGCTTAGCACTTGTTGGCACTTTTGCCTTCACTCTGCCGTCCAGCTCACTTCAAACCATCTCGATTGGGTTCAGGTCTGGTGACTGTGGAGGCCAGGTCATCTGGCGTAGCACCACATCACTCTCCTTCTTGGTCAAATAGCCCTTACACAGCCTGGAGGGGTGTTTGGGGTTATTGTCCTGTTGAAAAATAAATGATGGTCCAACTAAAACGCAAATCGGATGGAATACCATTCCGCTGCAAGATGCTGTGGTAGCCATGCTGGTTCAGTATGCCTTCAATTTTGAATAAATCCCCAACAGTGTCACCAGCAAAGCACCCCCACACCATCATACCTCCTCTTCCATGCTTCACGGTGGGAACCAGGCATGTAGAGTCCATCTGTTCACCTTTTCTGAGTCGCACAAAGACACCGTGGTTGGAACAAAAGATCTCAAATTTGGACTTCTCAGACCAAAGCACAGATTTCCACTGGTCTAATGTCCATTCCTTGTGTTCTTTAGCCCAAACAAGTCTCTTCTTCTTGTTTCCTGTCCTTAGCAGTGGTTTCCTAGCAGCTATTTTACCATGAAGACCTGCTGCACAAAGTCTCCTCTTAACAGTTGTTGTAGAGATGTGTCTGCTGCTAGAACTCTGTGTGGCATTGACCTGGTCTCTAATCTGAGCTGCTGTTAACCTGCGATTTCTGAGGCTGGTGACTCGGATAAACTTATCCTCAGAAGCAGAGGTGACTCTTGGTCTTCCTTTCCTGGGGCGGTCCTCATGTGAGCCAGTTTCTTTGTAGCGCTTGATGGTTTTTGCAACTGCACTTGGGAACACATTCAAAGTTTGCCCAATTTTTCGGACTGACTGACCTTCATTTCTTAAAGTAATGATGGCCACTGGATTTTCTTTACTTAGAATTTGCATTATGGCAAGAAAAGAGCAGCTAACAGTCTATTCAGTAGGACTATCAGCTGTGTATCCACCAGAGTTCTGCACAACACAACTGATGGTCCCAACCCCATTTATAAGGCAAGAAATCCCACTTATTAAACCTGACAGGGCACACCTCTGAAGTGAAAGCCATTTCCCGTGACTACCTCTTGAAGCTCATACTGAGAATGGCAAGAGTGTGCAAAGCAGTCATCAACGCAAAAGGTGGCTACTTTGAAGAACCTAGAATATAAGACATATTTTCAGTTGTTTCACACTTTTTTGTTAAGTATATAATTCACATGTGTTAATTCATAGTTTTGATGCCTTCAGTGTGAATATACAATTTTCAAAGTCATGAAATTACAGAAAAATCTTTAAATGAGAAGGTGTGTCCAAACTTTTGGTCTGTACTGTAGATATAGAGTATCAGGTAAGTATATCACAGCAGCATAGATAGCAGTAATCACTTCCAGATGTACAAAGACTCAACCATAGTGTCAGTGGTGTATGCCTTTAAATCACTTTGCCAAGTCCGATTATACATTTATTGCTATAGATTTTTATTATAGCAATAAAAATCTGATGTCAGGTAAGTATAATGCCGTGACATAAATAACAATGGTCAATAAATTGATTTTACAAATATTCAAAAACTAAACAATAATATAAATAGTCCATATCATAAGACCCATATGCCAAATCCAATTGTACATCCCATACAGATTCTATATATCATGATATTGATTATACACACCATGTGCCATTGCAATGTGATAGCAGCTCGCCTCAAATCCCCTACGCGCATTTTGATGCAAAGCCGTCGTCAGGGGGTGCTGTTATGACATATTCCATGGTTTATATAGGGTATATCCATCTTTAATTAAGCACACGTGTGTGTATGGGTGCATGTGGGCTGTTCGCCGCCGTGTCCATCCCATCGGCCAGCGTCCCGTAAATCGCGCTGCGCTTGTGCACACTCACGAGCTCCGATAGGTAGTCGGGCGGGGGTACCTATTTAAATAATTGTTCCCTGGAGGTGTTGTTGGCCCGTTCGTAGCCGCTCTGAATATTTCTCCTATTATAGTGGCGGGCGTTAAATCGCTTTTGTAGATCCATTGCTTGCTTATTAAAAAGCTCATCCGTTGAACAGAACTGACGCGCTAGGAGGAACTGGCCTGTTGGTATTGATTTCAACACCTCAGGAGGATTTGATGAACGGGCACTTAATATAGCATTTACCGCTGTTTTTTTACGGTATACATCTGTTTTTATCAGTCCATCACTGCCCTTAAAAATCCCTTGGTCCAAAAAGTCAATTTCTCTAGAATTAAGTGTGTAAGTGAGATGAATATTATGATCATTTTTATTAAGTTCTTGAAGAAATGATTCTAAATAGCAGGATTCACCCTGCCATATAATAAAAACATCGTCAATAAACCAAACCACATCTGGACCATGCTGTTGCTGTACAAGACACCCCCATTGCTGTACCCCTTTCCTGCAGGTATATCCAGTCTTTAAAAAGAAAATAGTTCTAAACTATTTAAATCCTCCCGTCGTATTGCGGACAATCAGGTAAGACTTATTACACCATACCATGCTCATTGAAGGGAAATGACAAATATTATAAAATGATACTGGCTTGTATTATTAACAGATAATACACTCAGGAAGATAATTTCACCCAATCCAGCCATAACACCAAAGAGATCTAAAACCCTGAATGCTTCTTAAGTACATAGTCACTACGTTCCACCACCTCCGAAATCTGCTTTGTCAATAAACTATAAGAAAAAATGGGGTTGATACCACTGAGGCTCATGTGGCGCCTGTATTCAAGTTGACAGAGCTTTTGAATTTTCAGACTCCACTGGCTCTAAAAACTACAAAATCTTACATTATATCAATTGTCGATCCACAGGCATCATTTACTGGGCAAAATGCCCATGTAATTTAATTTATATAGGTCTCACATCTCGTGAGTTTATGGTCAGGATTTTGGAACATCTACGGGATATAAAAAATGCAAGAAAGGCAGATACATCTGACAAAATTGAAATGCTCAATAACATCCCTAAACATTTCTAAGAGCATCATAATTGTAATTGGTGTGTGTTAAAATTTAGAGGGATAGACCAAATTCATCTAGGTGCAAAGGGTGGTGACTTAAAGAAAAAGCTAGCCCAGAGAGAAATAAAGTGGATCATCACCCTAGATACTGTAAAACCAAAGGGTTTAAATGATCAAGTTAACTTTGCCCCATTTCTTCTGTAGCTCACCATTGTTGTAATGGGACTAATGGATCTGTCTCCTATTTGCATATTTGTTTTTAATTTAATTCTGTGGCTTGTAGATGTGCTTCTAATTATCCTTTTCCTTATATTAACAGATATAGAAATTAAACATGTATTTCTGCCTGATATACGAAATGAACAACGCATCAGTGATGTTCCATATATTGGAATATACAGCTTTAAGAAAAATCTGACCAAGGCTATTACGGATATTATAATTTGACTGATGAGTATGTACATGTAATAGTTACATAGTTACATAGTTAGTAAAGCCGAATAAAGACTTGCGTCCATCAAGTTCGACCTGTTAGTTCTGTAATTGCTAAAGTTGATCCAGAGGAGGGCAAAAACCCCAAATGATTTGGCCAATCTTCACCTGAGGAAAAATTCCCTCCCGACTCTGAAACCAGCAGTCAGAATAAATCCCTGTATCAACCTACTATTTTATTCTATTTTTAAGTATATGCAGAAATCTGCCTGGTATCTAGAAAAGCATCCAGTCCCCGCTTGAACTGGTTTAGTGAATCCGACATTACCGTCTCCTCACTCAGTGAATTCCATATTCTCACTGCTCTTACCGTAAAGAACCCCTTCCTATGCTGGTGCTGAAACCTTTTCTCTTCCAGTCTTAGTGAATGCCCTCTTGTTACCGTAATATCCCTCCTTTTGAACAAATCCCGGGCAAGGTCTCTATACTGTCCCCTAACATATTTGTACACATTTATTATGTCCCCCCTCAACCTTCTCTTTTCCAGGCTGAATAGTCCTAGTTTTGCCAACCTCTCTGGGTATTGCAGTCCCTCCATTCCCCTTATTAATTTTGTTGCCCTCCTTTGTACCTTTTCAAGCTCATTTATATCCTTTCTATATATTGGGGCCCATAACTGAGCACAGTATTCCAAGTGTGGTCTGACCAGTGCTTTGTACAGTGGAAGAACAATGTTCTCATCCTTTGCAGCTATACCTCTTCTGATACATCCCATTACCCTGTTTGCCCTTACAGCAGCGGCCTGACTTTGGGCACTCCAATTTAGTTTGCTATCAATCAAGATGCCCAAGTCCTTCTCCATCTCTGAATTCCCCAATGGTTTCCCATTCAGTGAGTACTGGTGACTTCCATTTTTCCTTCCCATATGTATGACCTTACATTTCTCCTCGTTAAACCTCATTTGCCATTTAATGCTCCACCTACCCAGCTTATCCAAATCCCTCTGTAGGTCTGCACTGTCCTCTTTTGTATTAATTGTTTTACATAACTTTGTGTCATCTGCAAATATTGATATTTTACTATTTATCCCGTTGACTATGTCGTTAATAAAGATATTAAATAACATTGGGCCTAGTACAGACCCCTGTGGTACCCCACTAGTGACGCTTACCCAATCTGAGTATATTCCATTTATAACCACCCTCTGCCTTCTATTCTTTAGCCAGTTAGCTACCCACTTGCAGACATTTTCCCCCAACCCCATCATTCTCATTTTGTATACCAACCTATTATGTGCCACGCTATCGAACGCTTTTAAGAAGTCGAGATACACGACATCCACTGGTTCCCCCTGATCTACTCGAGAGCTAACCTCCTCATAGAAGTCAATCAGGTTTGTTTGGCAGGAGTGATTCCTCATGAATCCATGTTGGTTCGGGGTTAATAGATTATTAGCATCAAGATGCTCCATGATTGCCTCATTAATAAAGCCTTCAAAAATTTTGCCCACAACGGACGTCAGACTCACCGGCCGATAGTTTCCGGCATCACTTATCGCTTCCTTTTTGAATATTGTCACTACATTCGCCTGTCGCCAATCAAGTGGTACAGACCCAGTCTCAACAGAGTCCTTAAATATAAGATATAACGGTCTGTCTATCACATTATTTAGTTCCCTTAGTACCCGTGGGTGTATGCCATCAAGTCCTGGTGATTTGTTTATTTTAATGTTACTGAGGCGTTTCTGTACCCCAGCTTGGGTTAGATTTGTCATACTTAGTGGAGGATTAAGTTTGTCACTTCTCATTTCGCCTGTTAGTTCTTTTTCCTTTGTGAAAGTTGACGAAAAAAATGTATTTAATAGATTAGCTTTATCCTCATCTTTCTCTATGATTTTGCCTTCATCACTTTTTATCGGTCCAATATTATTCGATTTAATCCTTTTACTATTTATATACGTAAAGAACAGTTTGGGATTTGATCTACTTTCCCTAGCAATACGTCTCTCTGTTTCCTCCTTCGCTATTTTTATTTGTTTTTTTACAGGTTCTCATTTTTTCCTTGTAACACATTAGTGCCTCCTTACTGTTTTCCTGTTTTAATCTCTTGAATGCCTCTTTTTTGCCATTTAACGCCCCTTTTACGTTCTTGTTCAACCATATTGGTTTCCTCTTATTTCTGGCCCTTTTATTCCCATACGGTATATACCTCTCGCACTGAGTATTCAGAATTCTTTTGAAGGTTTCCCATTTACTATTCGTATTTCCTTGATTAAGAACTTTGTCCCAGTCTATAAGTTGAAGGTTTTCTTTCAGCTGATCAAACTTCGCCCTCCTAAAGTTTAATGTTTTAGTTGTTCCCTTATTGATAACCCTACTGAAGGGCCTTTTGAAATTGATAATATTATGATCGCTATTACCTAGGTGCCCCCCTATCTGTACCTCAGTTATTCTATCAGGCCTATTAGTCAATATTAAGTCCAACACTGCCTTCCCTCTCGTTGGTTCCTGCACTAGTTGGGAGAGATAATTATCCTTGATATTTGTCAAGAACCTTTTTCCTTTCTGCGATCTACAGGTTTCTGTTTCCCAGTCAATATCCGGGTAGTTGAAGTCCCCCATTACAATCACCTCATTATGTTTTGCTACTTTGTCTATTTGTCCTAATAGCAGTTTCTCATTCTCCTCTGTTATATTAGGTGGCTTATAGCAGACCCCCAGTAATATTTTATTATTATTTTTTGCCCCCTCTATCTCTACCCACATGGACTCGACCCCCTCTTCTCCCTCTCCTATATCTTCCCTTAGTCTGGGCTTTAGACGTGACCTTACATATAAGCAGACTCCTCCGCCCTTCCCCTGTTTCCGGTCCCTTCTAAATAAACTATAATCTGTTAAATTTACCGCCCAGTCGTAGCTATCGTCTAGCCAAGTCTCTGTTATACCTACGATGTCATACCTCTCCTCCGATATAAGCGCCCGCAGCTCATCCGCCTTATTGGTCAGGCTTCTTGCGTTGGTCAGCATGCAAGATAAAACTTTGGGGTTATTTAGCATCCTATTCTTCTCTAACGATCTAACTGTACTATCCCCACCCCCCTCTCCACCCTCATTATATTCACTTCTCCCCTTCCCCCTTGCTTGCCTCACATCCCCCCTATTTCCTTGGTTTCCCCCCCCGTCTCTAGTTTAAAAACTCCTCCAACCTATTAGCCATCTTCTTCCCCAGCACCGCTGCACCCTCCCCATTGAGGTGCAGCCCGTCCCTACGGTAGAGCCTGTAGCCGACAGCAAAGTCGGCCCAGTTCTCCATGAACCCAAACCCTTCTGCCTTGCACCAACTCTTTAGCCACTTATTCACCTCCCTAACCTCCCGTTGGCGCTCCTGTGTGGCTCGCGGGATTGGTAGTATTTCTGAGAAAACTACCTTGGAGGTCCTTGCCCTAAGCTTCCTACCTAGATCCCTGAAATCATTTTTTAAAGGACCCTCCATCTACCACTCACTTTGTCATTGGTGCCAATGTGGACCATGACCGCTGGGTCTTCGCCAGCCCCACCCAGTAACCTGTCAACCCGATCCGCGATGTGCCGGACTCTAGCGCCAGGGAGGCAGCACACCGTTCGGCGATCCCGGTCTTTGTGACAGATTGCCCTGTCTGTCCCCCTAATAATAGAGTCACCCACTACCAGGACCTGTCTAGCCTGCCCTACACTTCCCCCCTCCCCCTCATTACTGGAGCATACACTCCCCCGAAGTGATGTTAACTATGTAATTTTTGACACAAATAGTATTGTTAAATATGTATCTGTGGGTTGATCTATGAAATATAGTAGATAATGGGCCCTCTGTATTGCATACAAAGCTATAATGTAACTGATGCACTGCTGGCATATTTCCAATTTCTAAGATGGCATCTGTAGGACCCTGGGGTGTGTGATGCAGTGTTGGCATCTTTCCAGTCTCCAAGATGGCATCTGCGGGATCCTGTGGGTGCGCGTCAGTGCCACTTCATCTCCGCCTCATTCACCCGCCCGGCGACATATCGGAGCTCGTGAATGCGCACATGCGCAGCACGACTTACGGGACGCCGGCCGACAGGATGGACACGGTGGCCAACGGCCCACATGCGCCCATACACACAGGTGTGCTTAATTAAAGAAGGATATACCCTATATAAACCATGGAATATGTCATAACAGCACCCCCTGACGAAGGCTTTGAGTCGAAACGAGCGTAGGGGATTTGAGGCGAGTTGCTATCACATTGCAATCGCACATGGTGTGTATAATCAATATCATGATATATAGAATCTGTATGGGATGTACAAATGGATTTTGCATATTGTTCTTATGATATGGACTATTTATATTATTGTTTAGTTTTTGAATATTTGTAAAATCAATTTATTCACCATTGCTATTTATGTCACTGCATTATACTTACCTGACATCAGATTTTTATTGCTAGGAGGTATAATCGGACTTGGCATAGTGGTTTAAAGGCATACACCACTGACACTATGGCTGAGTCTTTGTACATCTGGAAGTGATTACTGCTATCTATGCTGCTGTGATATACTTACCTGATACTCTATATATATTGCTTAATTACAATTGCATCTGCACTTTATTTCTGATTACATATCTCTTTGGTATCATATAAGAATCAAGTATTTAACTCTATGAGCCCCATATGTGATATTTTTGTATGATTAATATTCACCCTATATATCATGTACACCATTTCTATGAACATCTTGCCCTATTTCTGTGTTTTTAATAGGGTTTTAAAGGTTTTTTTATGGGAATTTATCTGTAGTTGGTATAATGTGTGTAATAATTCTTTCATTATTAAAAATTTATGAATTAGTTTGCCTTATGGTAATTAATATTAAAATTGTTGTTTTTTGAGTACTTACAGGATTTAAATAAGTAAATAATTGATTATATAATATAGGTCAGAATGTCCTGTTTAGGATATCAATTATGTTCTGAGAGAACGCTGGCTGCTGGGGATGATAAAACCTCCAAGGTGTGACAAGCAAGCTCAGGCCATTCATCTATTTTTGAAGACCAAAATGTGAAAGGGTCAAAATCCTCACTGATGCTATTCATATTAAGTAGTGTTGAGCCACCCCCGTAGTGTTCGAGTTCGGTTCGGTTCGTCGAACACCCGTGTGTTCGCCGAACTGTTCGTCGAACACCTTCGAACACCGTTAAAACCAATGGCAGGCAAACAAAAACACATAGAAACACATAGAAAACACCTTCAAAGGTGTCCAAAAGCTGACAAACTGCTCAGAAGACACAACTAACACATGGAAAAGTGACAAGTACATATAGTCATGCGAAAATAAAAGAGGTGGAGGAGTAAAAGGAGGGGGGAGACACAGATATAGGCATGTCATGCCCTTCTAAAATCCAAAAAGTGAGAAGCAGACACGGCCAGTCCGCTCCTGCCCGTGCCACCTCCGTGTCGCCGGGTTTGTGCCAGAGCCGCGGTGAACCCTGACGGCCAGCCCCCCTCTCCCAATACTGGTGCCTGTCCGCTGGTGGGTCGAGCGAGCCCCCCTGTGGTGGAGGCAGCTCTAAGCTTTTTAATTTAAATTGTCTCTCTAATTTGAATGAATACACTTTAAATCCATTTACAAGGATCTATTGGAGGGCAAGTCTCATGCCAGCAGCCGCGGTAATTCCAGCTCCAGTAGCGTCCACTAAAGCTGCTGCAGTTAAAAAGCTTTTATAAGGATCGAGCTCGGCTGTCCACCGCAAGGCATCCTACTGCCAGTCCCAGCCCCTATGCCTTGGGGTGCCTCCTGATGCTCTTCACTAAGTATCCCATGGTCCCGAAGCATTTCCTTTGAAAAAATTAAGTGTCTAAACTACAGGTGGTGCAGCTTGCTTAACAGCCGGGATAATCCGCTCACTAGCAGACACTGCTACTAGGCACAAAGTATTTCCTGGGCTAGATGCAGTTAAAAATTTGTAATTAGATACTCTCGTTGGATGCTGAGAAAGCATTCCATAGAGTCTCCTGGCACGCCATATATGATTCTCTTAAAAAGCTTGGGGTAGGGGTCTAGGGACCCTTTTATAGCCAAAATCACGGCCCTGTATCGCAATACGTCACCTAGGCTGAAGATAAATGGAACTGTAGCACCCTGAGGGCTCGGTTGCTACAGACGTATTGCACCTCACCCAGAGGTGTGATATCTCACTCTCAGGTAAGGATGGAGTGTGGATCAGGACCCGACACCTGCATGCATTACACCACATTGCCGTGGAGCAGGGCGACCAATATGCCCCTGAGATGGGCACGACAGTCCCTGTCCCTGGCTGGAGTGGGGGGAGGGAACACTGAGGAAGGGGAACCCTGTAGTGCAGGAGCAGGGAGGAAGCAGTTCCTGGGTGCATTGAGAAGGGAGTATAAAAGGTGGGCACCATCTTAGTTCAGCGCAGAGAAGTCTGAGCAGAAGTGGCAGGGAGCAGGGGCTCTGCATGAGCTCTGCTCCGGAGGCGGGCCTAGTAACAGAGGCCCAGGCCTGGAAGAGGGAGAAGGAAGGAAGAGGAGCGGAGAAGGCTCCAGGAACGAGGAATGAAGGGATCCCAGGGGTGTGGACGGGCGAGTCGCCACCGCACGCCCGAATCCACCTGCGTGGAGGGGTCAGGCCAAAGGGGGAGACCGGTCCCCGAACTAGTGGAGGCAGGAAACGACCCTCAGCTAGAAACCGGAGGCTCTGACATTTTATGTGGCGCAGCCCCTCGCTACACCCGCTAGGGAGGCACCACATAGGGTCAGGGAAACTGGCGCCAAGTTTACCAAGAGGAGGCCCGAGGCAGCCGGACAGAAGTGTTGGTAAGAAAGGCCAGACAAAGGACACACAAAGGGGGTCCTGTGAAGTGCTCCAAAGTTATCTGGGAGTTGTCTGAGCCCCTCACCTGGTGAGCACAGTACGACGTGGGCAGCCGTTACCTGCAGACGTGGTCTGGATAATAAGAACTGTGAGTAAAGGCCCTGAACTGCATCACTGACTCCGTGTCGTTACTGCTGCTGCCCTGCACCATCACCCCCATCCTCCGCATACACTGCCCTGAGGCTATACTCCTCCCGTGGGGAGTTATGCTACGCTCTGCTGCACCCACAACACCAGCCTCAGTGGTCTGCCCTGTAGCGGCGGTTCACTCTGACCGCAATCCATGGGTGGCGTAGTCGGACATTTAAACATGAAAACCACATAAATAGTTCCGCCACTGGTTTGACCGCCCTGAGCCACGGAACTGGGTCACCGCCACGAAGACTACAACCACCAGCATCCACCAAAAAGGGTCCGGCTCCGGGTGTCCCAAGGCCCAGGGGGTGCGTCAGAACATTTTCATCACCTTTCACAATCACCAATGGGACAAGGCAGTGATGTCCTCTGTCCCCTCTCTTATACATCCTAGTGACGCAGCACCTGCTCTCATCAATTCGCCATAACCCCAATATTAGGTGGATTGAGGTGGGAGGCACCAAGTACAAGTGCTCTCTATTTGCTGATGATGTCCTAGTATATATCACTCAAATCACATATATCCATCCATGCTGTTATGGCTGAAATAGATCACTTTGTTACATGGTAAAATTTTAAAATCAATGCAGCGAAGTCTGAGGCCCTCGATGTCTCCCTCCCCAAATCCATATAGGATTCCATCCAGTCCAACTTTCCCTTTGCCTGGCCCTCACAGGGTATCAAATACTTAGGAATTCCTATTCATAGAGACCTCTCCCATCTATGTTATCTTAATTTTGGGCCCTTTATTGAACAACTCCATACAGACCACGGTTGGCAAGTTAGAACTGTAAGATTCACTACGTGAACCACTGGTGTTTTGTGGAAAAGCACATGTACACTGCGTTCCAAATTATTATACAAAAAGTGTTTAGGAGTGATAAGGGAAGAATTTGTTTGTTTGTCAGTTAAACTCATTGATGGTGATGTGTGTCAGGGCTCTTTATATCACTGTAAGCAATTGCAGACACCTGTGCTAATTAGTTTGGCAGGTGTGTCCAATGAAAGGCAAGACTACTTAAGAAGGCTCTCTCACATTATTAAGCAGCCTACATTTTCTGCCAAAATGGGAAAGAAAAAGGATGTGTCGGCTGCTGAGAAGCAACAAATTGTGGAGTGTTTAGGTCAAGGCATGACTACAATCAACATTGTGCGATGATCAGGATGAAGTGTCTTGGCAATCAAGAAGTATGTAGCTGATTCACAGTACACACGTGTGCGTGCTGATAAGGGCAAATTGAGGACTCTTTCCTACAGGCAATTACGTCAGGTTGAAAGAGCAGCGGCAAAAAAGCCTGGTCATAGCAGCAGACAAGTTTTTGAAGCTGCTTGTGCCTCCAACGTCCCCCGAACAACAAGATGCAGGGTCCTTCAGAGGTTTGCAGCTGTGCATGCGCCATCCTGTCGACCTCCTCTATCCACTTCACACAAGCAGAAACGTCTCCAGTGGGCCAAACATTACATGAAGACTGATTTCAAAACTGTTTTGTTCACGGATGAGTGCCGTGCAGCGCTCGATGGTCCAGATGGATGGAGTGGAGGATGGCTGGTTGATGGACACCCCACGCAAACACGGCTACAGCGCCAACAAGGAGGAGGTGGAGTAATGTTTTGGGCTGGAATCATGGGGAGAGAGATTGTCGGCCCCTTTAGGATCCCTGAAGGTGCTAAAGATGAACTCCATAATGTATGTGGATTTTCTCAAACAGCACTTCCTGCCATGGTTCAAGAAGAAGAACCGTGTATTTCACAGCAAGATCATTTTTCTGCATGATAATGCACCATCTCATGCTGCACATAAAACATCTGCATCTCTGGCTGATATGGGCATAAAAGGGGACAAACTTATGGTGTGACCCCCATGCTCCCCTGACCTCTACCCCATTCAGAACCTTTGGAGCATCATTACAAGGAGTGTCTATGATGGCGGGAGGCAGTTCACATCTAAGCAACAGCTCTGGGAGGGTATTCTGTCCTCATACAAAACAATTGAAGCAGAAACCATCCAAAACCTGACAAATTCAATGGACGAGAGAGTTCAGAAGCTCCTTTCGAACAAGGGGTCCTATGTGAAAATGTAACATCACCTAGAATAAAGTTTTGAGTTGAAAACTGTTTGATTTCAGTTTCTAACAACCTGCTAATGCTTATAATTTCAAAAATGACCATTTTTTTGGTCTTTATTAACATGAAAAGGTTGATCGAAAAGTTTGGGGGATCTAAGAGTGTGACAACCCAGTAGTCATGATTACTTCGAATTCTGACAATATGAGGGTCATGCTGCAGGTAGTGCAGTAAGAAGGCACTTATGTGCCTTGCGCATCTCGGAGCCCCAAAATTATTTTCCGGGCTAGATGCAGCTAAAAATTATTTTTAATTTTAAATCTGGTGAAGCTTTAGTATAGATGGCCTAATAGGATCAGTGCTGCACACTGCTACAAAGCCCAAATTATTTTCCAGTCAAGATACAGATAAACATGATTAGTAATTTGAAAGCTTAAAACGGTTGGTAGGGTGATTTTAACCAATCATCAAGCTTTTACTCTCCCCAGGATGACACAGGGGTAGAAAAGTCGTTTCGGATCCATGATTTGTTCATCTTTATGAACGTGAGTCTGTCTACATTATCAGTGGAGAGCCGCGTGCGCTTATCTGTCAGCACACCACCAGCAGCGCTGAACACACGTTCAGACAGAACGCTGGCTGCGGGGCATGACAAGATCTCCAAGGCGTAAGTGGCTAGCTCCGGCCATTTATCCAGATTGGAAGCCCAAAAAGAGCAAGGGTCCAGTGACACAGTCGTGGCTTCAATGTTTACTTGGAGATACTCCTGTACCATCGTCTCTAGGCGTTGACTATGTGTCAGACTTCTTGTCTCCTGTGGCCTTGCAAAGGATGGGCTAAAAAAGTGGTGAAATGATTCCGCAAAATTGATGTTACCAGCAGATACTGTGGTTCTGTTACGGTTTGAGTGCTGAACACTTGACGGTCCCACGGTTGGCAAGTTGGAACTGTGAGATTCACTACGTGCACCACTGGTATTTTGTGGAAAAGCACATGTAAGATTCTGCAACAGTCTCTGCTGATACTCCTGCATGCGTGCATCCCTTTCTATGGCAGGAATAATTTCTGCAAATTTACTTTTGTACCGGGGATCTAACAGTGTGGCAACCCAGTAGTCAGGATTATTTCTAATTCTCACAATTCGAGGGTCATGTTGCAGGTAGTGCAGCAAGAAGGCACTCATGTGTGTTGCGCATCCAGGAGCACCAAGTCCCTGTTGTGTTGGTGGCGAGGTAACAATCATGCTTCCTTCCTCTGTCCTCTCCCCCCAACCTCGCACAACAGAAATGTGATCAAGGTCTCCCTCATCTGATGAGTCTTCCATCAGTTCGTCCTCCACTTCTTCCTGGGCTCCTGCACCTTCCTCACTAGTTTGGCTGCTACCATGCGCCCTGGTAAAACCATCTCCCCCACCCTCACATGCCTGCCGCCTTGGTGCTGCCGACCGTCTGGACCTTGCAGATGTTAGCCCTTCCGCATACAACTCCTCCTCCTCTACTTCCTCCACCTCCTCTTGTGCCACCACCTGACTCCGAATTTTGTTTAACATGTGCTCCAGCATGTAAATCACCGGAATAGTCATGCTGATAATGGCATCGTCAGCACTAAACATCTTCGTCGCCATTTCAAAACTGTGCAGAAGGGTGCATAGGTCCCTGATCTGAGACCACTCCTCCAGCGTGATTTGCCCCACCTCTGAATCTCGTTGGCCCAGGCTATACGTCAGAACGTATTGCACCAGGGCTTGTCGGTGCTGCCACAGTCGCTGCAACATGTGCAGAGTTGAATTCCACCGGGTAGGCACATCGCATTTTAGCCGGTGAAGTGGCAGGCCCAACGACTTCTGTAGAGATGTAAGTCGCTGAGCTGCGGGATGCGAACGGCGGAAGTGAGCACACAGCGACCGTGCCCTCTGCAGAAGGCCATCTAGTCTGGGATAGTGGGCTAAAAATTGCTGGACAACCAGGTTCAACACGTGAGCCATACAAGGCACGTGTGTGACATTGCCCCGGCGAAGGGCCGCACCCAGGTTTGCAGCATTGTCGCACACGGCCTTCCCTGGTTTCAGGTCCAGTGGAGACAACCATTCATGAAATTGGTTCTCCAGAGCTGACCACAACTCCTCAGCTGTGTGACTCACATTTCCCAGACATTTCAATGTAAAAACCGCCTGATGACGTTGAGCCCTACTGCCAGCATAGTAAGGAGGTGTGCAGGATCCCTTCTGCGCAGTTAGAAAGCTTGTGGCATGACCAGACAGGCTTTGGGTGCAGGTGGAAGACCGAGAGGAGGTTGAGGAGGCAGAAGCAGTGGAGGAACTTTGACATAAAGAGGATTGATGCACAACTCGTGGGGACGGCAAGACTTGGACAGCAGCCCCTTGTCCTGCTGTCACCATAGTTACCCAGTGCCCAGTCAGCGACATGTAACGCCCCTGTCCATGCCTACTCGTCCAAGTGTCTGTGGTGAAATGCACCCTGTCACACACAGAGTTTCTCAAAGAAGCGGTGATGTTGTGTGCGACATGCTGGTGGAGCGCAGGCACACCTTTCTTTGAGAAGTAGTGCCGACTGGGCATCTGGTACTGGGGCACTGCGACGGACATAAGGTCTCGAAAATCCTCTGTGTCCACCAGGCGGAAAGGCAGCATTTCTGTAGCCAAGAGCTTGCAGATGGTGAAATTCAACCTCTTAGCTTTCTCATGGCTAGGAGGAAATGGTCTTTTACTTGTCCACATCTGAGGGACCGAGGGCTGGCTATTGTGCTTAGACGGGGTTGATAAGGGTGTCCCCGGCAAACTGCCGGTCTGTGAGGAAGATGCAGGCGGACATGTTAGGTTGCCTTGATCCAAAGGTGGTGCTATCGATGTCGGACAGCGCTCAACACCAGCTGGTGTTACCACCTCCAAAGAAAATGATGACCTGCCAATCACGCTGGCTGTTGCGGGTAAAGAGGTGGCAGGTCTGCGCCCCAAAACAGGTGTGACTGCTGTCCCCCCAGTCACAGAGGATGAAGAGGCCGCGGATGCACAAGATATGGCAGACGGTGATTTGCCCGGCCGGCTAGGCCGCATTGTAGCACACTGAGCTTCCCACTGCAACTTATGCTTCATGTCCATGTGCCGGTTCATGCAAGAAGTACTCAAACTATGTATTTTTTGGCCTCTACTTAGCTTTTGCTGACAAATGTTACAGATAACACGAGTTGGGTAATCTTTATCGATCTGAAAAAATGCCCAGGCTATGCAAGGCTTAGCACCCATGCGACCTGAAGAGCCACCACGACTTGTGGTGAGAGGCAGAGTTGTGTTTGAGGATGCAGTTGTTGACGTGCTTCCAGTACTACGTCTCTGTCCAGGAAGGCGCAACCTGACCTCGTCGTCACTAGCATCTTCCTCCACCTCCTCTGCTGACCTCATCTCTTGGCTGACTGTGGGTTGACAGTAAATGGGATCTCCGACCTCATCATCATCACCCTGTGCGTTATCACACCCGTCGTCCTCAGAGCCAACCTGTTCCTGCCCTGACAAAAAACTAAAGTTGTCGCTCCAATCAGGTATTTGAGTCTTATCATCGTCTTCCTCATTGTCTCCACCAACAGGAGTTACAGTTTGGGAATGAGGGTCTACATTATGGTCAGAACCTTCTGTGTCTGGTCCTGGATCCGACTCAAAGATTCTGGGCATCAGTGCAGATCATTTCCTCGTCTGGATTCACAGAAGCGCTGGAGTCGACCTCTGATTCCCAGGCTATAGTATGAGTAAACAGCTCTGCAGACTCAACCATCTGTTTTACCTCATACTCAGACGGGCAGCTGGAGATTTGGGAGCTGTGAGGAAGCAAGTGCGATTTGGGTGACACCTTTGAGGACTGGAGTATTTGTGATGTTGAAGTTGATGTGGAGGAGAGCCCACTTAAAGGAGCACTTGATATCCGTTGAAGCACCTGCTGTTTTTGTGCCTCATCTGGAATTTGTAGCGATTGGCGTGGCCGTAAGAAATGGATCTTATCACATTGTCCGCTAAAAGAAGTAGACATTTTAGTTTGGCTGGAAGATGGTCTTTCTTCTGCAGATGTTACTGTTGCTTTAACACCTACCCCACGGACACAACCTTTTTTCCCCTTCCCAACACGCCTATTCCCCTTTCCACCAGCAGCAGGCCTTTTTCCACTCATTTTGGTGGTTAACTAATTCACAACTCTGGAGTTGTTTGCACAAAAAAACAATGGATGGTAACCGAGCAGAGCTGAGTGGCCAAACTGTGGTATTAGGCCAAAACTATTGGCTGGGTTAGATGCAGAAAAAAATTATATTCAATTTGCAACCTGATGGAGGTCAGTATAGATGGACTAATACAAATAGTCCCACACACTGCTAGAAGCCCAAATATTTTTTCAGAGGTACTGTAGATGCAGATAAAAATTATTTTTAATTTGCAACCTGATGGAGGTCAGTATAGATGGACTAATAGACCAAGTCCCACACACTGCTAGAAGCCCAAATATTTTTTCAGAGCTAGATGCAGAAAAAAATTATTTTTAATTTGCAACCTGATGGAGGTCAGTATAGATGGACTAATAGACCAAGTCCCACACACCGCTAGAAGCCCAACTATTTTTTCAGAGCTAGATGCAGAAAAAAATTATATTCAGTTTGCAACCTGATGGAGGTCAGTATAGATGGACTAATAGAATGATGCTATGCCCAAAAGATTTTACTTCACTAGGTGCAGTAAAAAAATTGGTATTCTATAAACAGGTGTTATATCTTGCAACACAGATAGGCTACTCCACTGACTAACACACTCTGCAATAGGCCGAAAAGGATTAGCTTTGCTAGATTCAGCCAAATGCTGTGAAAAAAACTTGCACAGCACTGGCACAGACCTGCCTGGCAAAAACTGATAGGAACTCATGTAACTTAGTCCTGAAAAGGACTCCAATTACAATTAGTCTTTACTCCCACAATCTATCTATTTAAGAGCACAGACCTGCCTGATAAAAGTCGTAGGAAATGCTGTAACCTAGTCCTTAAAAGGACTGCAATCACAACTATTCCCTACTCCCAAGCTATCTGTATATTTGTGCGAAAATTGGCTTGAAATTAACAAGGTATAGCGCACACAGCAACAGCGGTGCCGTCTAACACGCAGCTGCAGCAGTGAGAAAATGGTGGCGACGGGGAAAATGGCTTGGTCTTATAGGGCAAGGACATGTGACATACACTGCCAATGACACATGCCCTTGCTTGTGTGAAAAAAAGCACTTCGCTCCGTGTGTGCGCTGCTGATAGGCTGACAGATTGCACCTCCCCACTGCAAATGCGGGAAAGAGAAAAAAAAATGGAGATCTTCATTGTTCCTGCAGAGATTCATCCCCTGCCCCTCCCCCCACCCCGCTGTACACTCAAACTGCGTATTAACATTAATTTTCATCATTACTGAGAAAAAATCCAGTTATGATTTTGGTGCACGAACAGTTATCGAACATAACCTCGAACAGCCGAATTTTTCTCAAATTGTTCGTGTTCGCCGAACGGCTCGAACACCGCCCAAAACAGCTCGAATTTGAGATTGGCGAACAGTTCGAGTAGAACAACGCTCATCTCTAATATTAAGCTCTAGATACTCCTCCACCATTCTCTCCAGTCATTCAACACATGTCAGACGTGTACTCTGTTGTGCTGGTCCACGAGGTGGTCTAAAAAATTAGTGAAAGGCCATTTACTCTGCTGCTACTACTAATGTTTTGGCATTGACAAACTGATGTGCGGGAGGTTGAAAGACTACAGCTGCGATGCACACTGTGTGCCTCACTGCCATCTTGGGGAAAAGCTCTATTAAGGTTGCTTAAACGCTTGTTTCGACACTCCAACATAAGCGGGTCCCTTTCCGGGGCGGGAAGCATCTGTAAAATTGACTCTTATAACATGGATCTAACAGAGTGGCAACCCAGTAGTCAGCATTATTTTGAATCCTAACTATACAGGGATCATGTTGCAGATAGTGCATCAAGAAGGCACTCATATGTCAGGCTCTTCCAGGAGGTCAAAAGCCTGGCTTTATTGTGGTCTGCATAACACTGATGCTTGTTTCGACGGTCCCCTCCTGCCAACCACGTTCAAATGAGAGGGGATGATTATCAGCTTCATCCTCTGACAGCTGCTCACCCATCACCTCTTCCTCCTCCATTAGTTCCTCGGCTCCTGCACCTTCACTAACAGTTTGTTTGGTATCACCAAACCCCTTTGATCGCAGGAATCCACAGTCACTTGGTATCCGCCTGTGTGACGAGAGTCTGGAACTTTGAGACATTCTCATCCCTTCCGCATCCTCCTCTGCTTCTGGGATCACCACCTCCTGCCACAGGTTATTCAAAGTCTGCTCCAGAATGTAGACACGTAGATGACTGGAAAAGTGAAGCTGATGACGTCAAAGTTAACTAGTTTAGTAGCCATTTCAAAACTGTGCAGAAGGGTGCAGAGTAGTGTTGAGCCACCCCCGTAGTGTTCGAGTTCGGTTCGGTTCGTCGAACACCCGTTTGTTCGCCGAACACCTTCGAACACCGTTAAAACCAATGGCAGGCAAACAAAAACACATAGAAACACATAGAAAACACCTTCAAAGGTGTCCAAAAGCTGACAAACTGCTCAGAAGACACAACTAACACATGGAAAAGTGACAAGTACATATAGTCATGCGAAAAGAAAAGAGGTGGAGGAGTAAAAGGAGGGGGAGACACAGATATAGGCATGTCATGCCCTTCTAAAATCCAAAAAGTGAGAAGCCGACATGGCCAGTTCGTTCCTGCCCGTGCCACCTCCGTGTCGCCGGGTTTGTGCCAGAGCCGCGGTGGACCCCGACGGCCAGCCCCCCTCTCCCAATACTGGTGCCTGTCCGCTGGTGGGTCGAGCCCCCCCGCAGTGGGGGGGGGGTAACATCTGCAGAAGAAAGACCATCTTCCAGCCAAGCTAAGATGTCGACTTCTTTTCGTGGACAATGTGATACGATCCCTTTCTTACGGACACGCCCATCGCTACAAATTCCAGATGAGGCACAAAAACAGCAGGTGCTTCAGCGGATATCAAGTGCTCCTTCAAGTGGGCTCTCCTCCACCTCAATTTCAACATCACAAATATTCCAGTCCTCAGAGGTGTCACCCCAATCGCACTTGCTTCCTCACAGCTCCCAAGTCTCCAGCTGCCCGTCTGAGTATGGGGTAACACAGATGGTTGAGTCTGCAGAGCTGTTTACTCATACTATAGCCTGGGAAACGTAAGTCTGCTCCAGAGCTTCTGTTAATCCAGACGAGGAAATGATCTGCACTGATGCCCAGAATCTTTATAAGTCGGATCCAGGACCAGATGAAGAAGGTTCTGAGCATAATGTAGACCCTCGTTCCCAAACTGTCACTCCTGTTGGTGGAGACAATGAGGAAGACGATGATGAGACTCAAATACCTGATTGAAGCGACAACTTGACTTTTCGGTCAGGGCAGGAAGAGGTTGGCTTTGAGGACGATGGGTGTGATAACACACAGGGTGATGATGAGGAGGTTGGAGATCCCACTTACTGTCAACCCACAGTCAGCCAGTCGATGAGGTCAACGGAGGAGGTGGAGGAGGATGTGACTAGCCCAGGGGATGGGGATGACTCGGTACCCGGGCCTTTGCCTGGCCTTGGGGATGTCGCGGTGGTCGGCTCCCTGGCCCGTACCCTGGCGTCACTCTTTAAAAGAGTGGATAATTGTTAATTTTATAAGAGTTTGTGACGCCACCTGTGGTATCTGGTGAGAAGCACCAGCGCTGCAGCAGTCCACTGAGACCCGTGATAAGGCTGCTCGATGGTATAGCTCCCCACAGGTGGAGCTAGGTCTCAGGGCAGCGTATGCAGGGGGAATGCAGGACAGGCGAGACCCAGCTGGGTCAGAGCAAGAACGGGAACGGACACGGTAGTCACTTCAGTACCTTCTACTGGAGGAAATTCAGGCACATCCCGGAGCACTGTAGGGTGAAGGGTGAATATCAGGATCCTCCCCAATGAGCGGGTGTAGGGCCTCCTGTTTCTTGCCTCTGCGTAGTAAGTTTCTGACGTGCCTGGAGCTAGGCCTAACTTTGTCTCTGTCCTGCGCTGCCTGACCTTGTGGTAGGGCCTTCTCTTGGAGTTCACGCTCCCACTATGCGGGGCCTAAGCGTCTCCTGGCTCTGTTACGTATGAGCACCTTAGCCATCCTGGGACTTGTAGTTCTCCAGGGATTCCGGTTATGCCTTACTGAATCTAGTTAGCAGGAGCCTCGTGCTCCACTGCTGAACTATTAACTGAGTTCTCTAGACTAGACTGAGCTCCACTGCAGACTGACCTCTCTTAGGCTTCTCTACTGCAGGAACTCTTCAGAGGAACTGAACTGCCTAGCTCCACCTTCCCTATTTATATCCCTAACGGGCTCCCTCTGCTGGTCTGAGGTGGAAGGTGGAGATGTGTGAATGTTTATGGGGGCCTCTTGTGGAGGATTCCATCAATACACTCTTCTAGGATATGTGATACCAAGCACAGCGGGGCGTCACAGATGCTATTGACGACGAGGTTAGGTTGCGCCTTCCTGGACACAGATCGAGTACTGGAAGCACGTCAACAACTGCATCCTCAACGACAACTCTGCCTCTGACCACAAGTCGTAGTGGCTCTTCAGGTCGCATGGGCTCTAAGCCTTGCATAGCCTGGGCATTTATTCAGAATGATAAGGATGACCCAACTCGTGTTATCTGTAATATTTGTAACCAAAACATAAGTAGAGGCCAAAATATCCATAGTTTGAGTACTTCATGCATGAACCGGCACATGGATATGAAGCATAAGTTGCAGTGGGAAGCTCACTGTGCTACAATGCGGCCTGGCAGGCTGGGCCAACCACCGTCTGCCCCATCTTGCGCATCCGCGGCCTCTTCATCCTCTGACTGGGGGGACAGCAGTCACACATGTTTTTGGACGCAGACCTGCCACCTCTTTACCTGCAACAGCCAGTGTGATTGGCAGGTCATCATTTTCTTTGGAGGTGGTAACACCAGTTGGTGCTGAGCGCTGTCCAACATAGATAGCACCACCTTTGGATCAAGGCAACTTAACATGTCTGCCTGCATCTTCCTCACAGACCGGCAGTTTGCCGGGGACACCCTTATAAACCCCGTCTAAGCACAACAGCCAGCCCTGAGTCCCTCAGATGTGGACAAGTAAAAGACCATTTCCGCCTAGCCATGAGAAAGCTAAGAGGTTGAATTTCACCATCTGCAAGCTCTTGGCTACAGAAATGCTGCCCTTCCGCCTGGTGGACACAGTGGATTTTCGAGACCTTATGTCCATCGCAGTGCCCCAGTACCAGATGCCCAGTCGGCACTACTTCTCAAAGAAAGGTGTGCCTGCGCTCCACCAGCATGTCGCACACAACATCACCGCTTCTTTGAGAAACTCTGTGTGTGACAGGGTGCATTTCACCACAGACACTTGGACGAGTAGGCATGGACAGGGGCGTTACATGTCGCTGACTGGGCACTGGGTAACTATGGTGACAGCAGGACAAGGGGCTGCTGTCCAAGTCTTGCCGTCCCCACGAGTTGTGCGTCAATCCTCTTTATGTCAAAGTTCCTCCACTGCTTCTGCCTCCTCAACCTCCTCTCGGTCTTCCACCTGCACCCAAAGCCTGTCTGGTCATGCCACAAGCTTTCTAACTGCGCAGAAGGGATCCTGCACACCTCCTTACTATGCTGGCAGTAGGGCTCAACGTCATCAGGCGGTTTTTACTTTTAAATGTCTGGGAAAAGTGAGCCACACAGCTGAGGAGTTGTGGTCACCTCTGGAGAACCAATTTCATGAATGGTTGTCTCCACTGGACCAGAAACCAGGGAAGGCCGTGTGCGACAATGCTGCAAACCTGGGTGCGGCCCTTCGCCAGGGCTATGTCACACACGTGCCTTGTATGGCTCACGTGTTGAACCTGGTTGTCCAGCAATATTTAGCCCACTATCCCGGACTAGATGGCCTTCTGCACAGGGCACGGTCGCTGTGTGCTCACTTCCGCCGTTCGCATCCCGCAGCTCAGCGACTTACATCTCTACAGAAGTCGTTGGGCCTGCCACTTCACCGGCTAAAATGCGATGTGCCTACCCGGTGAAATTCAACTCTGCACATGTTGCAGCGTCTGTGGCAGCACCGAAAAGCCCTGACGTATAGCCTGGGCCAACGGGATCCAGAGGTGGGGCAAATCACGCTGGAGGAGTGGTCTCAGATCAGGGACCTATGCACCCTTCTGCACAGTTTTGAAATGGCGACGAAGATGTTTAGTGCTGACGATGCCATTATCAGCATGACTATTCCGGTGATTTACATGCTGGAGCACATGTTAAACAGAATTCAGAGTCAGGTGGTGGCACAAGAGTAGGTGGAGGAAGTAGAGGAGGAGGAGTTATATGCGGAAGGGCTAACATCTGCAAGGTCCAGACGGTGGGCAGCACCAAGGCGGCAGGCATATGAGGGTGGGGGAGAAGGTTTACCAGGGCGCATGGTAGCAGCCAAACTAGTGAGGAAGGTGCAGGAGCACAGGAAGGAGTGGAGGACGAACTGATGGAAGACTCATCAGATGAGGGAGACCTTGATCACATTTCTGTTGTGCGAGGTTGGGGGGAGAGGACAGAGGAAGGAAGCATGATTGTTACCTCGCCACCAACACAACAGGGACTTGGTGCTCCTGGATGCGCAACACACATGAATGCCTTCTTGCTGCACTACCTGCAACATGACCCTCGAATTGGGAGAATTAGAAATTATCCTGACTACTGGGTTGTCACACTGTTAGATCCCCGGTACAAAAGTAAATTTGCCGAAATAATTCCTGCCATAGAAAGGGATGCACGCATGCAGGAGTATCAGCAGAGACTGTTGCAGAATCTTACATGTGCTTTTCCACAAAACACCAGTGGTGCACGTAGTGAATCTTACAGTTCCAACTTGCCAACAGTGGCACCGTCGAATGTTCAGCACTCAAACCGTAACAGAAACACAGTATCTGCTGGTAACATCAATTTTACGGAATCATTTCACCACTTTCTTAGCTCATCCTTTGCAAGGCCACAGGAGACAAGAAGTCTGACACATAGTCAACGCCTAGAGACGATGGTACAGGAGTATCTTCAAGTAAACATTGAAGCCATGACTGTGTCACTGGACCCTTGCTCTTTTTGGGCTTCCAATCTGGATAAATGGCCGGAGCTCGCCACTTACGCCTTGGAGATCTTGTCATGCCCTGCAGCCAGCGTTCTGTCTGAACGTGTGTTCAGCGCTGCTGGTGGTGTGCTGACAGATAAGCACACGCGGCTCTCCACTGATAATGTAGACAGACTCACGTTCATAAAGATGAACAAATCATGGATCTGAAACGTCTTTTCTACCCCTGTGTCATCCTGGGGAGAGTAAAAGCTTGATGATTGGTTAAAATCACCTCACCAACCATTTTAAGCTTTCAAATTACTAATCATGTTTATCTGTATCTTGGCTGGAAAATTATTTGGGCTTTGTAGCAGTGTGCAGTACTGATTCTATTAGGCCATCTATAATAAGCTTCACCAGATTTAAAATTAAAAATAATTTTTAGCTGCATCTAGCCCGGAAAATAATTTTGGGGCTCCGAGATGCGCAAGACACATAAGTGCCTTCTTGCTGCACTACCTGCAACATGACCATCAGATTGTCAGAATTCGAAGTAATCCTGACTACTGGGTTGCCACACTCTTAGATCCCCCACACACTTCGATCAACCATTTCATTTTAATAAAGACCAAAAAAATGGTCATTTTTGAAATTATAAGCATTAGCAGGTTATTAGAAACTGAAATCAAACAGTTTTCAGCTCAATACTTTATTCTAGGTGATGTTACATTTGCACATAGGAACCCTTGTTCGAAAGGAGCTTCTGAACTCTCTCGTCCATTGAATTTGTCAGGTTTTGGATGGTTTCTGCTTCAATTGTTCTGCATGAGGACAGAATACCCTCCCAGAAGCTGTTGCTTAGATGTGAACTGCCTCCCGCCATCATAGACACTCCATTTGATGATGCTCCAGAGGTTCTGAATGGGGTTGAGGTCAGGGGAGCATGGGGGTCACAACATAAGTTTGTCCCCTTTTATGCCCATATCAGCCAGAGATGCAAATGTTTTATGTACAGCATGAGATGGTGCATTATCATGCATGAAAATGATCTTGCTGTGGAATACACACAGTTCTTCTTCTTGAACCATGGCAGGAAGTGCTGTTTGAGAAACTCCACATACATTATGGAGTTCATCTTTACCCCTTCAAGGATCCTAAATTGGCCGACAATCTCTCTCCCCATGATTCCAGCCCAAAGCATTACTCCACCTCTTCCTTGTTGGCGCTGTAGCCGTGTTTGCGTGGGGTGTCCATCAACCAGCCATCCTCCACTCCATCCATGTGGACCATCGAGCGTTGCACGGCACTCATCCGTGAACAAAACAGTTTGGAAATCAGTCTTCATGTAATGTTTGGCCCACTTGGGCCATTTCTGCTTGTGTGCAGTGGATAGAGGAGGTCGACAGGATGGCATACGCACAGCTGCAAACCTCTGAAGGCCCCTGCATCTTGTTGTTCGGGGGACGTTGGAGGCACCAGCAGCTTCAAAAACTTGTCTGCTGCTATGACAAGGCTTTTTTGCCGCTGCTCTTTTAAACTGACGTAATTGCCTGTAGGAAAGAGTCCTCAGTTTGCCCTTATCAGCACGCACACGTGTGTACTGTGAATCAGCTACATACTTCTTGATTGCCAAGACACTTCATCCTGATCATCGCACAATGTTGATTGTAGTCATGCCTTGACCTAAACACTCCACAATTTGTTGCTTCTCAGCAGCCGACACATCCTTTTTCTTTCCCATTTTGGCAGAAAATGTAGGCTGCTTAATAATGTGGGATAGCGTTCTTAAGTAGTCTTGCCTTTCATTGGACACACCTGCCAAACTAATTAGCACAGGTGTCTGCAATTGCTTACAGTGATATAAAGAGCCCTGACACACATCACCATCAATGAGTTTAACTGACAAACAAACAAATTCTTCCCTTATCACTCCTAAACACTTTTTGCATAATAATTTGGAACACAGTGTACATGTGCTTTTCCACAAAACACCAGTGGTTCACGTAGTGAATCTTACAGTTCTAACTTGCCAACCGTGGTGTGTATGGACTTGTTCAATAAAGGCCCCAAAATTAAGATAACAGATGGGAGAGGTCTCTATGAATAGGAATTCCTAAGAATTTGATACCCTGTGAGGGCCAGTCGAAGGGAAAGTTGGACTGGATGGAATCCTGTATGGATTTGGGGAGGGAGACATCGAGGGCCTCAGACTTCGCTGTATTGATTTTAAAATTTGACCATGTAACAAAGTGATCTATTTCAGCCATAACAGCCTGCTGATGGATATATGTGATTGACATCATCAGCAAATGCAGAGCACTTGCACTCGGTGACTCCCACCTCAATCCACCTAATATTGGGTTTATGGCGAATTGATGAGAGCAGGTGGATGCTGGAGGTTGTAGTCTCCGCGGCAGCGACCCGGTTCCGTGGCTCAGGGCGGTCAAAGCAGTGGCGGAACTATTTATGTGGTTTTGATGTTTAAATGTCCGACTACGCCACCCGTGGATTGCGGTCAGAGTGAACCGCCGCTGCAGGGCAGACCGCTGAGGCTGGTGTTGTGGGTGCAGCAGAGCATAGCATAACTCACCAAGGGAGGAGTATAGCCTCAGAGCAGTGTATGCGGAGGATGGGGGTGATGGTGCAGGGCTGCAGCAGTAATGACACGGAGTCAGTGATGCAGTCCAGGGCCTTTACTCACAGTTCTTATTATCCAGACCACGTCTGCAGGTAACGGCTGCCCATGTCGTACTGTGCTCACCAGGTGAGGGGCTCAGACAACTCCCAGTTAACTTTGGAGCGCTTCACAGGACCCCCTTTGTGTGTCCTTTGTCTGGCCTTTCTTACCAACCCTTCTGTCCGGCTGCCTCGGGCCTCCTCTTGGTAAACTTGGCGCCAGCTTCCCTGACCCTATGTGCTGCCCTCCTAGTGGGTGTAGCGAGGGGCTGCGCCACATAAAATGTCACAGCCTCCGGTTTCTAGCTGAGGGTCGTTTCCGGCCTCGACTAGTTTCGGGGACCGTTCTCCCCCTTTGGCCTGACCCCTCCACGCAGGTGGATTCGGGCGTGCGGTGGCGACTCATGCAGAGCCCCTGCTCCCTGTCACTTCTGATCAGACTTCTCTGCAATGAACTAAGATGGTGCCCACCTTTTATACTCCCTTCTCAATGCACCCAGGAACTGCTTTCTCCCTGCTCCTGCACTACAGGGTTCCCCTTCCTCAGTGTTCCCTCCCCCCACTCCAGCCAGGGACTGTCGTGCCCATATCAGAGGCATACTGGTCGCCCTGCCCCACGACAATGTGGTGTAATGCATGCAGGTGTCGGGGTCCTGATCCACACTCCATCCTTACCGGAGAGTGAGATATCACACCTCTGGGTGAGGTGCAATACCTCTGCTGCAACCAAGCCCTCGGGGTGCTACAGTGCTACAGTTCCATTTATCTTCAGCCTAGGTGACGCATTGCGATACAGGGCCGTGATTTTGGCTATAAAAGGGTCCCCTAGACACCTACCCCAAGCTTTTTAAGAGAATAATATATGGCGTGCCAGGAGACTCTATGGAATGCTTTCTCATCATCCAACGAGAGTATCTAATTACAAATTTTTAACTGCATCTAGCCCAGGAAATATTTTGTGCGTAGTAGCAGTGTCTGCTAATCAGCGGATTATCCCGGCTGTTAAGCAAGCTACACCACCTGTAGTTTGGACACTTAATTTTTTCAAAGGAAATGCTTCGGGACCATGGGACACTCAGTGAAGAGCATCAGGAGGCACCCCAAGACATAGAGGCTGGGAATGGCGGTAGGACGCCTTGCGGTGGACAGCCGAGCTCGATCCTTATAAAAGCTTTTTATCTGCAGCAGCTTTAGTGGACGCTACTGGAGCTGGAATTCCGCGGCTGCTGGCATGAGACTTGCCCTTCAATAGATCCTTGTAAAAAGATTTAAAGTGTATTCATTCAAATTAGAGAGACAATTTAAATTAAAAAGCTTAGAGCTGCCTCCACCACAGGGGGGCTCGCTCGACCCACCAGCGGACAGGCACCAGTATTGGGAGAGGGGGGCTGGCCGTCAGGGTCCACCGCGGCTCTGGCACAAACGGAGGTGGCACGGGCAGGAACGGACTGGCCGTGTCGGCTTCTCACTTTTTGGATTTTAGCAGGTCATGACATGCCTATATCTGTGTCTCCCCCTCCTTTTACTCCTCCACCTCTTTTCTTTTCGCATGACTATATGTACTTGTCACTTTTCCATGTGTTAGTTGTGTCTTCTGAGCAGTTTGTCAGCTTTTGGACACCTTTGAAGGTGTTTTCTATGTGTTTCTATGTGTTTTTATTTGCCTGCGATTGGTTTTAACGGTGTTCGACGAACAGTTCGCCGAACACAAGGGTGTTCGATGAACCGAACCGAACTCGAACACTCGAACTACTGTTCACTTTTCAATTTGTAGATTTGGGCAATTCACCCAGCCAGCTTCAAGCGAGCAAAGAGGAGAAAGCGTACAGCAATACCCAAATATTGGAGCAGCCATGGTCACATGATGGCGACGGTGGGAAAGTGCAATTACTGTCGCAAGAAGAGGATGATTATGATGATGATTATGAGACACAATTGCCAGAAAGTCAGGAGGAGGACCAGGGTTCAGAAGTGGAAGACGAGCTGGTGGATGATATAGTAACTGACCCAACCTGGCAGGGGGACATACAGAGCAAGGATAACAGCACAAAGGGGGAGGAATACATAACACCACAACAGGCAGAAGCAGCATGGTGGCCGCAGACACAAGGCGGGAAAGCGTTCCTCGTAAAGTCAACACAACGGAAGTTGCCAGTACAACTGTTAGGTCTTCCCGAGGCTGGATGTTTTTTAAAGACTCGGAAGAAGGCCTTTTTGGGGTTATTTGCACCACCTGCCAAGCCAGCATCAGCACGGGTAGCAAAACTATCAGCCTGACCTCCACCAGCATTATCAGGCACATAGCAGCAAAGCACTCGACTTAGTGAGCCGAAACTCAGGATCCAGAAACAGTGTCTACAGGTGACACCACTGCTTGTTCCGCTGTTGTGAGTGCACGCCAATCCCTGGTCCATGGCGCATGCCAAGATGCCTCCCGCCCTTCACCTGTAACACACTTTCAACTAGCACCATCAGCAAACACGTCCACCTCCTTTTTTCAGTGCAGAGTTCAGTTGTCCCTACCCCAGTGCTTGGAATGCATGCGCAAATCCGCAGCCAATGTCCCACTACTAAATTCACATATTTCGTGAATGCTTGTGCTCGAAATATTGCCTTTTAGGCTCGGAGACGGAAGCTTTCCACAACCTGATGGCGGCCATCCCTCGGTACTCGATTTCCAGCCGCCACTCTTTCTCCCGGTGTGCAGTCCCCGCATTACACGCGCACATGTCCCACAACATTAGATGTGCCCTCAACAACGCAGTTACTGGGAAAGTCCATCTAACCATGGACACGTGGACAAGTGCTTGTGGGCAGGGATGGTACATCTCGCTGACGGCACACTGGGTTAAAATAGTGGAGGCCAGGACCCAGTCGGACCTTGGGACGGAACACGTCCTCCCGACGGCAGGGATTGCGGGCCCTGGGTCAATCAGGGTTGCCCCCACATTCTACAGCTCCTGCTCCTCCTCCTCTTCAGCCTCCATCTCCAAAATGACCACATCAGTCACAAGCTGGTAGCACTGCAGCACTGCCTCGGTCAAGCGGCAACAGGCTGTGCTGAAGCTAATATGCTTAGGTGATAAATTGCACAATGCTGAAATAGCAGGCAGATTTGTGGCTGACACCGCTGAACCTACAGCCAGGCATGGTCATGTGTAACAATGGCCGGAGCCTGGTGGCGGCTTTGAGGCGAGGCGTTGTGCTTATCCTCGTGGTTCAGCGGTTTCTCAAAGTCTACCCGAATCGGTCATATCTGCTGTCACGGGTGTGTCAGAGGTGACAGACAGTTGCCCTGCAGTGGTTTGCAGGAGATCTCCACGTTTGGCAATGCAGACAGCTGCCTAGATAGGAGGCTGTGTTTAGGACCCACTGACTAGCTCCCTTTAGTCTGGGTGTATATATACCTGCTGTGTCTAGGTAGGCGTGGCCAGTTATACTCATTTCTACTTGGAACTTGGCTGAAGCAGGATCACGTCCCTTCTGGAGTAACATAGTAACATAGTAACATAGTTTGTAAAGCCGAATAAAGACTTGCGTCCATCAAGTTCGACCTGTTAGTTCTGTAATTGCTAAAGTTGATCCAGAGGAGGGCAAAAACCCCAAATGATTTGGCCAATCTTCACCTGAGGAAAAATTCCCTCCCGACTCTGAAACCAGCAGTCAGAATAAATCCCTGTATCAACCTACTATATTATTTTATTTTTAAGTATATGCTGAAATCTGCCTGGTATCTAGAAATGCATCCAGTCCCCGCTTGAACTGGTGTAGTGAATCCGACATTACCGTCTCCTCACTCAGTGAATTCCATATTCTCACTGCTCTTACCGTAAAGAACCCCTTCCTATGCTGGTGCTGAAACCTTTTCTCTTCCAGTCTTAGTGAGTGCTCTCTTGTTACCGTAATATCCCTCCTTTTGAACGAATCCCGGGCAAGATCTCTATACTGTCCCCTAACATATTTGTACACATTTATTATGTTCCCCCTCAACCTTCTCTTTTCCAGGCTGAATAGTTCTAGTTTTGCCAACCTCTCTGGGTATTGCAGTCCCTCCATTCCCTTTATTAATTTTGTTGCCCTCCTTTGTACCTTTTCAAGCTCATTTATATACTTTCTATATATTGGGGCCCATAACTGAGCACAGTATTCCAAGTGTGGTCTGACCAGTGCTTTGTACAGTGGAAGAACAATGTTCTCATCATTTGCAGCTATACCTCTTCTGATACATCCCATTACCCTGTTTGCCCTTACAGCAGCGGCCTGACTTTGGGCACTCCAATTTAGTTTGCTATCAATCAAGATGCCCAAGTCCTTCTCCATCTCTGAATTCCCCAATGATTTCCCATTCAGTGAGTACTGGTGACTTCCATTTTTCCTTCCCATATGTATGACCTTACATTTCTCCTCGTTAAACCTCATTTGCCATTTAATGCTCCACATACCCAGCTTATCCATGTCCCTCTGTAGGTCTGCACTATCCTCTTTTGTATTAATTGTTTTACATAACTTTGTGTCATCTGCAAATATTGATATTTTACTATTTATCCCGTTGACTATGTCGTTAATAAAGATATTAAATAACAATGGGCCTAGTACAGACCCCTGTGTTACCCCACTAGTGACGCTTACCCAATCTGAGTATATTCCATTTATAACCACCCTCTGCCTTCTATTCTTTAGCCAGTTAGCTACCCACTTGCACACATTTTCCCCAGCCCCATCATTCTCATTTTGTATACCAACCTATTATGTGCCACGCTATCGAACGCTTTTGAGAAGTCGAGATACACGACATCCACTGGTTCCCCCTGATCTACTCGAGAGCTAACCTCCTCGTAGAAGTCAATCAGGTTTGTTTGGCAGGAGCGATTCCTCATGAATCCATGTTGGTTCGGGATTAAAACATTATTAGCATCAAGATGCTCCGTAATTGCCTCTTTAATGAAGCTTTCAAAAATTTTGCCCACAACGGACGTCAGACTCACCGGCCGATAGTTTCCGGCGTCACTTTTTGCTCTTTTTTGAATATTGGCACTACATTCGCCTGTCGCCAATCAAGTGGCACAGACCCAGTCTCAACAGAATCCTTAAATATAAGATATAACGGTCTGTCTATCACATTACTTAGTTCCCTTAGTACCCGTGGGTGTATGCCATCAGGTCCTGGTGATTTGTTTATTTTAATGTTACTGAGGCGTTTCTGTACCCCAGCTTGGGTTAGATTTGTCATACTTAGTGGAGGATTAAGTTTGTCACTTCTCATTTCTCCTGTTAGTTCGATTTCCTTTGTGAAAGTTGTTGAAAAAAAATTATTTAATAGATTAGCTTTACCCTCATCTTTCTCTATGATTTTGCCTTTCTCACTTTTTATCGGTCCAATATTATCCGATTTAATCCTTTTACTATTTATATACGTAAAGAACAGTTTGGGATTTGATCTACTTTCCCTAGCAATACGTCTCTCTGTTTCCTCCTTCGCTATTTTTATTTGTTTTTTACAGGTTCTCGTTTTTTCCTTGTAACACATTAGTTCCTCTTTACTGTTTTCCTGTTTTAATCTCTTGAATGCCTCTTTTTTGCCATTTAACGCCCCTTTTACGTTCTTGTTCAACCATATTGGTTTCCTCTTATTTCTGGCCCTTTTATTCCCATACGGTATATATCTCTCGCACTGAGTATTCAGAATTCTTTTGAAGGTTTCCCATTTACTATTCGTATTCCTTTGATTAAGAACTTTGTCCCAGTCAATAAGTTGAAGGCTTTCTTTCAGCTGATCAAACTTCGCCCTCCTAAAGTTTAATGTTTTTGTTGTTCCCTTATTGATAACCCTACTGAAGGGCATTTTGAAGTCGATAATATTATGGTCGCTATTACCTAGGTGCCCCCCTATCTGTACCTCAGTTATTCTATCAGGCCTATTAGTCAATATTAAGTCCAACACGGCCTTCCCTCTCGTTGGTTCCTGCACTAGTTGGGAGAGATAATTATCCTTAATATTTGTCAAGAACCTTTTTCCTTTCTGAGATCTACAGGTTTCTGTTTCCCAGTCAATATCCGGGTAGTTGAAATCCCCCATTACAATCACTTCATTATGTTTTGCTACTTTGTCTATTTGTCCTAATAGCAGATTCTCATTCTCCTCTGTTATATTGGGTGGCTTATAGCAGACCCCCAGTAATATTTTATGATTATTTTTAGTTCCCTCTATCTCTACCCACATGGACTCGACCCCCTCTTCTCCCTCTCCTATATCTTCCCTTAGTCTGGGTTTTAGACATGACTTTACATATAAGCAGACTCCTCCGCCTTTCCCCTGTTTCCGGTCCCTTCTAAATAAACTATAATCTGTTAAATTTACCGCCCAGTCGTAGCTATCGTCTAGCCCAGTCTCTGTTATACCTACGATGTCATACCTCTCCTCCAATATAAGCGCCTGCAGCTCATCCGCCTTATTGGTCAGGCTTCTTGCGTTGGTCAGCATGCAAGATAAAACTTTGGGGTTATTTAGCATCCTATTCTTCTCTAACGATCTAACTGTACTATTCCCACCCCCCTCTCCACCCTCATTATATTCACTTCTCCCCTTCCCCCTTGCTTGCCTCACATCCCACCTATTTCCTTGGTTTCCCCCCCCGTCTCTAGTTTAAAAACTCCTCCAACCTATTAGCCATCTTCTTCCCCAGCACCGCTGCACCCTCCCCATTGAGGTGCAGCCCGTCCCTACGGTAGAGCCTGTAGCCGACCGCGAAGTCGGCCCAGTTCTCCATGAACCCAAACCCTTCTGCCTTGCACCAACTCTTTAGCCACTTATTCACCTCCCTAACTTCCCGTTGGCGCTCCTGTGTGGCTCGCGGGATTGGTAGTATTTCTGAGAAAACTACCTTGGGAGGTCCTTGCCCTAAGCTTCCTACCTAGGTCCCTGAAATCATTTTTAAGGACCCTCCATCTACCACTCACTTTGTCATTGGTGCCAATGTGGACCATGACCGCTGGGTCTTCGCCAGCCCCACCCAGTAACCTGTCAAGCCGATCTGCGATGTGCTGGATCGAGCGCCAGGGAGGCAGCACACTGTTCGGCGATCCCGGTCTTTGTGACAGATTGCCCTGTCTGTCCCCCTAATAATAGAGTCACCCACTACCAGAACCTGTCTTGCCTGCCCTACATTTCCCCCCTCCCCCTCATTACTGGAGCATACACTCCCCCGGTGGTCAGAGGATCTGTCGTGCTCCAATAATGCCGGTTCTGAACCAGCCTTCCTATACTTCTTCCCTCTATCCCTCCTAACTGTTATCCAGCTCCCTGCCTGTTCAGCCTGCACTTCCCCTCTATGCTCCACCCCCAGTATTGACCCATTGAGTGTCTGCTCGGTGAGCAGCAAATTCCGTTCCATGTTGTCGATGCTCCTCAGTACCGCTATCTGAGCACTTAGATCCAGAATTTGGGTTTCCAAGTGCACGATATGCTCACATCTCTCGCAGCAGTATGGATCCTCGAGCGGTTGCTCACGGAATGCATATATTGCGCAAGATGTACACTGCACGGCTCCGGCCAAAATGAACGTCATTCTAAATATGGGGATACAGTCAGTATATATATACAAGTACAAAACACAATTATTTACATATAGGTGTATGGACGGGGATCAATTAGGGATGTTCAAGTGTATCAATTAGATATCGGCGGGGGATCAGTTAAGTATGGACGGGGGAATCAGATAAGTAGGTCAGGTGGATTAATTAAGTAAAAGTAAAGTAAAGAAAGAATGAAATACAGTCAGCAATTCAGTCCTAAGTCCTCCCTTCCAAACTCCCTGAATCCAAAGTCACTGAAAAACAAGTCACACACTTTCGTTCGCACTTACGCTCCGGACACACGCAGCTCGTTCACACTCGCAAACTAAGAGATTTAAAGAGTTTTTTTTTTGTTTTTGTTTTTTTTTTCTTCCTTTTCCAGCAATGTACCCTTCACCTCAATGAAGTCTTGAGGCCGTTTGCCCTGTTAGAGTTCTTCTAAAGCTTAGTTGCTATTCCCCTGTGTTGTCTTCCCCTTTTGTCTTCACAGAGCTAGTGGAGGTTGACTAGCGCTCATCTCTTTCCACCCCCAGGTATAGCCTTACACCAGGGATAGTAGGGTGAAGCACGTGATCGGCAACTGCTGTGGAGGCTGTATAGAGACATTAGGGGGAGACAGGGTGATGCTAGTCTGTATTAGGAGGTCACCTCTTCCCCCTTTGCCTAGTGTCTGGGCTCCCTTTCCCTTTCCCCTCTGTGTTGCACTCATGACTCGCCCACGGGGATGGGGACGACTCGGTACCCGGGCCTTTGCCTTGGGGATGTCACGGTGGTCGGCTCCCTGGCCCATACCCTGGGGTCAGCTTTTAAAAGGGGATTATTTGTTAACTCTATGAAAGTTCGTGATGCAACCTGTGGTTTCTGGTGAGAATCACCAGCGCTGCGGCAGTCCACTGAGGCCGGTGATAAGGCAGCTCGATGGTATAGCTCCCCACAGGTGTAGCTAGGCCTCAGGGCAGCGTACGGAAAGGGGATGCAGGACAGACGAGACACAGCCGGGTCAGAGCAAGAACGGGGATGGACACGGTAGTCACTTCAGTACCTTTTACTGGTGGTAATTCAGGCACATCCCGGAGCACTGTAGGGTGAAGGGTGCATATCAGGATCCTCCCCAATGAGCAGGTGTAGGGCTTCCTGTTTCTTGCCTCTGCGTAGTAAGTTTCTGACCTGCCGGAAGCTAGGCCTAACTTTATCTCTGTCCTGCACCGGCTGACTTTGAGGTAGGGCCTTCTCTTGGAGTGCGCGCTCCCAGTTTACGGGGCCTATGTGTCTACTGGCTCTGTTACGTATCAGCTCTCTGGTGAACCTGGGACCTGTAGTTCTCCAGGGATTCTGGTTATGCCTTACTGGGTCGTAGAGATCCCGGTAAGCTCGGACCCGGTGTCCGGTAGATGTTTCGGGGTGAGCTAGGTAAGCTCCTCTGCCCCCAACTGCTACTCACTTTCCACTCGCCTTCGGCCACGCTCGGGCCCTCACTAGGCTACTCACACTAACGGCAGCATACCGCTCTTCACCGCTCTTACAGGCGTCGCTACACCTTGGGCTCACTTACTTGAGCTCCTGAGTAGAGATGAGCGGTGTTCGACTAGAACTGTTCGCCAATCTCAAATTCGAGCTGTTTTGGGCACTGTTCGAGTTGTTCGACGAACCCGAACGATTTGCAAAAAATTCGGCTGTTCGAGGTTATGTTCGATAACTGTTCGTGCACCAAAAGCGTGTCCTGCATGTCTGGCGCTATTTAGAGCACCAATCATGCAGGGATGGTCTGCCACTCACTGTAATGCCACAACCATGGTGGTTGTGGCATTACAGTGACTGCCCAAATCGATGGGAACAGTGCCAACAGTGAAACATGAAAAGCCGGCAATTCATCAACGGCATACACCGGTACCCGACAATTTAGAACCGAAAGAATAGAGCTTCACACATAGATTAGATAGATAGAAACATGTCAGTCACACATATAAGAAGCACAGTGACAGTGTTGCTTACTGTACTTGTCATTTAGTGTAAAGGATTTATCAAAAAAAATAATAGTGTTTTCATGCACCGTCTCTTTAAAAAAGCCGGCCGGCAATTCAGCATCTGTACCCAACAATTTAGAATAGAAGGAATAGAGAATCACACATAGATTAGGTAGATAGAAACATGTCAGTCACATATATATGAAGTACAGTGACAGTGTTGCTTACTGTACTTGTCATTTAGTATAAAGGATTTATTAAAAAAAATAATAGTGTTTTCATGCACTGTCTCTTTAAAAAAGCCAGCCGGCAATTCAGCATCTGTACCCGACAATTTAGAATAGAAGGAATAGAGAATCACACATAGATTAGATAGATAGAAACATGTCAGTCACATATATATGAAGTACAGTGACAGTGTTGATTACTGTACTTGTCATTTAGTGTTAAAATAAAGGATTTATTTAAAAAAAAATTGGAGTGGGGATCCCCATAATTTTAGGCTCTAGCTGAGGTTAAGCAGACGGCTGGGGCAGATGTTTGAAGCCTGGGAAGGGGGTAATACCCACGGAGCTTCCCAGGCTACTAATATCAGCCCCCAGCGGAATACCTAGCCTTTACTAGCTATTAAAATGGGGGACCCCCCAAAAAAATGACGTGGGGTCCCCCCTATTTTAATAGCTAGCAAAGGCTAGGCAGACAGCTGGGGGCTGATGTTAATAGCCCAGGAAGGGTGCCATGAATATTGGCCCCCTCCCAGGCTAGAAACACCAGCCGTCAGCTGCCCCAGAAATGGCGCATCCTTAGGATGCACCAATTCTGGCACTTAGCCTCGCTCTTCCCACTGCCCTGTAGCGGTGGCAGTGGGGTAATAGGGTTGGGGTTGATGTCAGCTTATAATGCCAGCTGACATCAAGCCCAGGTTAGTAATGGAGAGGCGTCTATAAGACACCCCCATTACTAACCCCATAGTCAAAGTTAAAAGAAAATACAAACACCCAGAATAAAGTCCTTTAATTGAAATAAAGACACATTCCTTTATTGTTCTAAATTAAACCATACTTACCATCACGCCCATTCCAGCTGAAGCCAACGATCTCCTGCAATAAAAGAAAAATAATAAAGCAACCTCATCCTTACCTTTCCATGGTTCCCACGACAGCTTCAGCTCTGCTACATCGAGATAACAGGCTGGACCGCAGCAGAACGCTGCCATCCAGCCTGTCATCCCACAGACACTGAGAAGCGCAGGCATGCTTGCGCTCTGCAGTGTCTGGCTGTGACGGCATAAAGATGAGACGAGTTCGTGTCCAACCAGGTACAAATAGGCAGCTGGTGGTTGGGGGCAGCCCGTCCCTGCCTGCTGTACCTGGCTGGACACAAATATAGTGCGAAGCCCCACGTCAATTTTTTTTTAATTATTTCAGGAAATTCATGAAATAATGAAAAAAAAATTGATGTGGGGCTTCGCCCTATATTTGTGTCCAGTCAGGTACAGCAGGCAGGAACGGGCTGCTCCCAACCACCAGCTGCCTATTTGTACCTAGCCGGACACAACAATATAGGGAAGCCCTTTTTTTCTTAATTATTCCATGAATTTCATGAATTTAAAAAAAAAAAATACGTGGAGCTTCGCCCTATTTTTGTGTCCAGCCAGGTACAACTAGGCAGCTGGGGGCTGGAATCTGCAGCGCAGGGAGGCCCAAGCTTTCTGGGCCCCACCCGCTGCAAATTGCAGTCCGCAGCCGCCCCGGAAAATGGCGCGTTCATAGAAGCGCCATCTTCTGGCGCTGTACCCAACTCATCCAGGGCCCTGGTGCGGTGGCTCACTGGGTAATAAAGGGGTTAAGGCCAGCTTGGCATTATCAGCTGGCCCTAAGCCCGAAATTCATGGGGTCACGCCAATATTAGACATGACCACCATGAATTTCTAGTAAAGTATTTAAAAAAAACACAAACACCCAGAAAAAAGTCCTTTAATTGAAATAAACACACAATTCTTTATTGTTCTAAATTAAACCATACTTACCGCCACGCCCATTCCAGCTGAAGCCAATGATCTCCTGCAATAAAAGTAAAATAATAAAGCAACATCATCCTTAACTTTCCATGGCTCCCACGACAGCTTCAGCTCTGCTACATCGAGATGACAGGCTGGACCGCAGCAGAACGCTGCCATCCAGCCTGTCATCCCGCAGACACTGAGAAGCGCAGGCATGCTTGCGCTACTCAGTGTCTGGCTGTGACGGCATCCAGATGAGCCGAGGTCATGTCCAATGAACTCGGCTCACCTCATGCACGTCACTGACAGCGTGGGAAAATTCTCACGCTGAAGCGCTGAGTGCAGGAGAATTTTCCCACGCTGTCAGTGACGTACATGAGGTGAGCCGAGTTCATTGTCGGCTCATCTTTATGCCGTCACAGTCAGACACTGAGGAGCGCAAGCATGCCTGCGCTTCTCAGTGTGTGCGGCATGGCAAGCTGGATGGCAGCGTTCTGCTGAGGTCCAGCCTGTCATCTCGATGTAGCAGAGCTGAAGCTGTCCTGGGAACCATGGAAAGGTAAGGATGAGGTTGCTTTATTATTTTTCTTTTATTGCAGGAGATCGTTGGCTTCAGCTGGAATGGGCGTGATGGTAAGTATGGTTTAATTTAGAACAATAAAGGAATGTGTCTTTATTTCAATTAAAGGACTTTATTCTGGGTGTTTGTGTTTTTTTTAAACTTTGACTATGGGGTTAGTAATGGGGGTGTCTTATAGACGCCTCTCCATTACTAACCTGGGCTTGATGTCAGCTGGCATTATAAGCTGACATCAACCCCAACCCTATTACCCCCTGCCACCGCACCAGGGCAGCGTGGAAGAGCGAGGCTAAGTGCCAGAATTGGCGCATCCTATGGATGCGCCATTTCTGAGGCGGCTGACGGCTGGTGTTTCTAGCCTGGGAGGGGGCCAATATTCATGGCTCCCTTCCTGGGCTATTAATATCAGCCCCCAGCTGTCTGCCTAGCCTTTGCTAGCTATTAAATTAGGGGGGACCCCACGTCATTTTTTTTTGGGGGGGTCCTCCATTTTAATAGCTAGTAAAGGCTAGGTATTCAGCTGGGGGCTGATATTAGTAGCCTGGGAAGCTCCGTGGGTATTACCCCCTTCCCAGGCTTCAAACATCTGCCCCAGCTGTCTGCTTAACCTCCGCTAGAGACTAAAATTACGGGGAACCCCACGCCAATTTTTTTTAATAATAAATCCTTTATTTTAATACTAAATGACAAGTACAGTAACCAACACTATCACTGTACTTATTATATATGTGACTGACATGTTTCTATCTATCTAATCTATGTGTGATGCTCTATTCTTTCTGTTATAAATTGTCGGGTACAGATGCTGAATTGCCGGCCGGCTTTTTTAAAGAGACGGTGCATGAAAACACTATTATTTTTTTTAATAAATCCTTTGCAGTAAATGACAAGTACAGTAAGCAACACTGTCACAGTACTTCATATATATGTGACTGACATGTTTCTATCTATCTAATCTATGTGTGAAGCTCTATTCTGTCTGTTATAAATTGTCGGGTACCGCTGCTGAATTGCCGGCCGGCTTTTTTAAAGAGACGGTGCACGAAAACACTATTATATTTTTTAATAAATCCTTTACACTAAATGACAAGTACAGTAAGCAACACTGTCACTGTACTTCATATATATGTGACTGACATGTTTCTATCTATCTAATCTATGTGTGATGCTCTATTCTTTCATGTCTAAATTGTCGGGTACCGGTGTATGCCGCTGCTGAATTGCCGGCCGGCTTTTTTAAAGAAAGCGCCTTCTGAGCAGTTTGTCAGCTTTTGGACACCTTTGAAGGTGTTTTCTATGTGTTCCTATGTGTTTTTGTTTGCCTGCCATTGGTTTTAACGGTGTTCGACGGTGTTCTAAGGTGTTCGACGAACAGTTCCTCGAACATCCCGGTGTTCGACGAACCGAACCGAACCCGAACACTACGGGGGTGGCTCAACACTACTCCTGAGTCTAGACTGGGCTTCAGGACCGCTGGAGGCCTACCTTGCCTACACAGCAACCCTCGTGCTTCTCCTCACATACAGCTCTTCACTCACTGTGCACTCCAGACTAACTCTCACTGCCTAGCTCCACCTTCCCTATTTATATCCCTAACGGCTCCCTCTGCTGGTCTGAGGTGGAAGGTGGATATGTGTGAATATTTATGGGGGCCTCCTGTGGAGGATTCCATTAATGCACACTTCTAGGATCTGTGGTACCAAGCACAGCTGGGCGCCACATTCACACCTGGCATGACTCCTCACATAAGACCTCAGGAGTGGACATGGATGTCAGACATATGTTCCATCCTCCAAAACTTTGAGGACTCCAACAAGATGGTGAGCAGCGATGACACCATAATTAGTGTCACCATCCCACTTCTCATTCTTCTGAAATGCTCTCTGCTCACAATCAAAGTGGATGCATTGCAGGCGGAGCACGATGAGATGGACAAGGATCCATACAGGGTGATTGTGATTACACACAGCCCAGCCTCATCTCATCCCGACGTGGATTGGGGAACAATAAGGAAGAGGAGGAGGAGGAAGAAGAGGAGCTAGTTTCATGCTCTATTGACGGTACTACCTGCACAGCTGTCATACCGTCTGTTCAGCGTGGATGGCTAGAGGAGAGAAAGTAAGAGGAGGAGGAGAACATGGTCAGTCATCCTCTTGGTGAGAACACGGAAGTCTTGCCTGTTAGTAATCTGGCATGCATGGCTGAGTTTATGTTACACTGCCTTTCCCATGACCCTTGCGTTCTCAAAATTTTGGGTGACAGTCATTTCTACTTGGTGACACTTCTAGACCCACGCTACAAGGAGAATTTTATCTCTCTTATTCCGGAGGTGGACAGGTTTACAAAATGGGGCTGTACCAGAGGGCCCTTGTTGCAATACTAAAAAAAAAATTCCCATCTGAAAACGCTGGCGGCAGAGTAAAAAAGTTTGTTGGACCACCAAGGAGAACAGGCGAGAGAGACAAAAATGCAATCCAGCAGAGGCAGGGGAACACTGTCAAAGTTCTAGGGGAATTTTCTCAGCCCCTCCCTTCGCACAAGCTCTGAAGAGCGGGGTACTCTCAAAAGGAGTGCAAAGTTTGGGAAGATGCTGAGGGAGTACCTTGACGACCGTACTTCTGAACATCTTTCGTGATTCCTCTGTGCCTTATAATTATTGGGTATCCAAGCTGGATACGTGGAATGAACTGGCTCTCCATGCCTTGGAGGTCCTGGCCTGCCCTGCCAACAGCTTTTCATCAGAGTGTGTTTTTAGTGCCGCTGGTGGAATTATAACTGATAAGTGCATCCGCCTGTCAACTGAAAATGCTGACAGGCTGACTCTTATCAAAATGAACAAGGGCTGGATTGGGCAACACTTCTCAACAACACCAAATGATAGCAGCGTAACAAAGTCAAATCCAGTGTCTTTTCTTGGGAGGTGTATTCTCATGCACCTTTTCACACCCTGATATAGGTATATGCTTACTGATTTTGGCTATTTGCTCTTGTTCTCCTCCTTCTCCTCATCCTCCACCGTGATGCAACACCCACATAATTTTTTTAAAGGGTGTTTATAATTTTTTTTATACAGTATGTTCATGTATACCCCCCCAGGGGTAAATGTTTGCCAGCCCATACACTTAGTGCATTGGCATTGCAAGTATAGGAGACCCACTCCTTTCTAATATAAAAATGTTCACATGAAGCCCTCCTCCACGTCTCTTCCAAGGGGCAACCCTTGCATTCACTGCATAGGCAAACATATTTGGAGACCCACTTCCTAATTATGGGAATATTGTTTTCAGGAGGCCCTCCTCTAAGTCTCTTCAAAGGGGTATTGGGGTGCATCCAAATTTCCAAAGTGGTATCAGGGTGCGTCCAAATTTTGTTCAGCCCTGCCACTCACTGCATACACAATAACAGTATAGGAGACCCACTCTTTAGTAATGGAAACAATAAAACTTAGCCGGCTGATGGCTCTCTAAGAATAGTAAAGGCCACCTGATGGCCCTATAAAAATAGGCTTTGTGACTCTCAGAGTCCCTCCTTCATAAATGAAACACGATGTGTCTGATGTTATCTCACTCTCCACATGGCCAGATAAGGTTGTAAAATGTTAAAATGACATTTCCTGGTGAATGCATTTGTCACGTTTGAAAGCAATGCAAAAGTTAAAAAAACGCATCAAAAACGCTATGTGTGAACATAACCAAAAGCAAAAATGCTCCTCCACATCTTAGGCTATTTATTTTGCTTTATATACTAGTCATTACCCTGGAAAGGATGTTCCTTAACATATTTCCCAGGAAAATCCATTTTGGTTTTGTTTTGGTATGATTTATTGTGTCCGTAAAAGTGGCGTAATACCTCTGACAATGTTGTTGACAGAAGTGACCTGGGAGTCAGAAATGCTTCCAGGGGTCTTCCCCATGCTGTCCCCATATCATTTGAGCACTGTTCCTATCGATTTGGGCAATTTTTAGACCCTCTGCAGACCGCCGGGGGGAGCCGCCTGAAAAATGCTCCAGTTTCCCATAGACTTACATTGTGCTCGTTGCTCGGGTCGAGCACCCAAGCAGTCCAATGTGCTCGCTCATCACCAATTGGGTGTCTAAGCAGGACTCTTGGCCCGACCTCTCCTTATATGCCTTGGAGGTGCTGGCCTGCCCTGCTGCTAGTGTGATGTCAGAGCGTGTTTTGAGTTCCGCTGGGTCAATCTTCACTGATAGGCGCAAACACTTCTCCACGGAAAATGCAGACAGACTTACTCTGATTAAATTCAACAAGGACTGGATATCTCCACAGTTTGTAATCCCTCCAGATGACAGCAAGCCAACCTAAATTCACCAAAAATGCAGATTCATGCTATTGCCGTTAACATCACCACTTTCCCTTAAAAACCCGTTTCCTTCCTTAGTCAACCATGGCTCAGCCCATAAGGCTAATTTTTACAAACCCTTTGCACATTGTGCAGTGGACAAACCAGGACAGTATTCCTACTCCAGCCTAACTACTATTTGTGATTGGAGGCCCTTGGGATGGTGGCTACCTACGTCAACCATGACTCAGCTCATAGGGCTCATTTTTACAAAGCCTATGCACATTGTGCAGTGGACAAATCTGAAATGTACAGTGGTCCTACCAGCCTAATATTTGTCATTGGAGACTCTTGTTACAGGTTGTGCCACATTGTGACAGATAGTATAAATTTCTATTAAATATGTATCCCCTGACTGTTGATGACCGACTGATGGCCCTCTGAAAACTTGAATTGAGGGACGCAACTACTACAGCACTCCATCATAGATAATGTTTGACAAGGGAGGCCCCTTATCATGGAATCTCCCTGCACCTATAACACAGCCCCCAGGAGTAATTTGTGGAAATACGATGCACATTCTGCACTCGATCAAGTAGTACATTATCAAGAAGTTTTCTCTTCCTATATAATTTGGGGAATATTGACAATCAAAATCTCTGAGCCATTTGGAGCAGCTTCTCCAATGGATCCTGGAGGGGGGCACCATATAACCTTTGTTCTTTGACTTGCACAAGTGATATGCTTGTGCTCATCATCCAGTTAACTAGTGCAGCTTTATTTTTCTGGTTCACAGAGTTCAGCCATAACTGAGGATCACAGGCCGCACTCACTGCTACCTTCTAGTTCTTCATGTCTCTTGGCCTTTTTCTCTGTAGTCTCAGACCTTAAATGAGTTAAATAATAGAGTGAGTGCCCAACAATATGAATAAGTGAGGGCAGTCTCAAATGTACTGTACACAAGAGGGACCTCCAAAATCTCTAGAAGAGGGCACTTCAAAATGTATGTATGTTATAGGGACACACAAGGGCTCTCACAAAACTCAGCTTTCCTGCCTACTGCAGGGCCTCTGAACATTTGAATTTAAGGCCGCAGTATCACATGGTGGTGGAGGAGGAGGGTCAAGTCCAACGCTACAATGGGCACATTCTAAACTGCTATGGAATATGTATTCCACTATCTGAGTGTCAATGATGGAGGGACCGCACCAAATGTCTAAGTAACAGCTGTCCCTCCAAAACGCATGTTACAGAGCCACCTGAGGCCTCTTATGTCAAAGATCAACATACCTACTGGTACGTTCTAGCTAAGGCCCAGACGCGTTTGCAGGGTCCAGCAGAAAATTACTCGCATTTCCCATTGACTATCATTGTACTCGCTATTCGGAACGAATACGCAATTATTACAAAATACTCATTACGAGTATATCGATTACAAATAGTAAGGTACTCGCTCATCACTAGTAATGATATTTATACTACTTGTACTCTGGATCAATTGATGGTACTTTCCAGGTGTCTACCCCTAATTTGATGTGTTTTGGCAACTTTTGAGCCCGTTTGAAGGTGTTGTGTATGTGGGGTTTTTTTGCCCCCCCATTGAATCCTATGGTAACGTTTGACGAATAAATCAGTGAATATTGCAAATTCGGCAATGGTAATCCGAATCGAATATTGAAACATTTGCTCATCTCTAATAGGGACGTTAGTGGAGACAGGGTGATATTAGATCAGCCTAGGAGGTCTCCACTCCCCCCTTTCCCTAGAGTCTGGATTCCCTTTCCCTCTTCCTTTAATGTTGCACTAAGTCTTTTCCACACCTTGCATGACAGTACCCTGCAGTATAACATTAGTAACAGAAGAAAGTATTTTTTTTTTACTGTGGATGAAGCCTGTATAACATAGAAGATATGCCCCAAGATATTTCAAACTCAGATGTAGCCTGCTGTATCATGATAGTCACAGCAAAAAATAGATTTTTTTTACTCTGCATAAGCTCTGCATACAGCTGAATTTCCCCGCCACAAAAAGGACTATGTGGCTTATGGCAGACTCTGTATCACGTTTTTAAAATACTTTTTGTAGTCTGGCTAGCAACAGAAAAAATATATATTTTTTTACTTTGAAAACAACTAAATTTCACCTCCAAAAAATGACTACGTGGGCTACTATAGCTTGCGCTATCACATTAGCAAATGAAAAAAAAAAAAAAACGACTTGTGCTCTGCACTCAGAAGCTCTGCATACATCTGAATTTAAACCCCACAAAATGAACAGGTGAACAGGTGGGCTACTGGGGCTTGCTTGCTGTATCTCATTAGCAAGTGAAAAAGTAGATTGAAGGGAAACTCGTGCGTAGCGGAGCTGAGCAGTGATGTTATTGTCTGAACCTCAGTGATAGCACAAGAAAAAAAAAATCTGCTGCAGAGCCGATTTCACAGGCACACAGGAGACTAGTTATCTAAATTATCTGTCTTCCAAGCAACCACCTAACTATCTAGCTAATATCTCTCATTACACAGGAGCACCTTCAACAGCACGGTATGTGACCAGTTACATGCATAAAATGGCACTCAGGGAACATGACCGCTCTTTATATAGAGAGGACATGCAATTTCAGCAGCCAATGGTATAAGCCCTTGTGTCTGGACAGTGTGGATGCTTCCAGTGCTGATTGGCTAGTCGCAATTTGCACACTTAAAGTTACAGAAAAAAAAAAAAAGTTTACAAGCTTGCCACTCCTCTGAGCTCTTCACAGCCCCTCGCCTCATCAAACACATCCCACCGCTCATCATACACAAGCAATATGATAGCCTGTTAAAACACTGTAGTTGCACCGCAATAATTTACTGATTTTTGCCGAATTAAAAATGCTCGCCTTTCTGATCACGAATCCGAATGTGCTATATTCGTGTCAAATTTAACTTTTGAGATCGGAATTCGAACATATTCACTCATCACTACTCAAGATCTTATTCACATCTAACAGAAAACTTACACAGCATAGATGCAGCTATTACACTTTGCATTTCAAACATTTGGTTCAAAATTCAATATGAAAGTCGGCATTAAAATAGTTTTCTGGGACTTAGTTTTCTAACTTAGCACTGATTAGCAGGTAGTTGCTAATTACCTGCTTGTTCGGCCGTGTGAGAATCTCTTCTGGCTCAGAGCGGTCAGGGGACGAATCTACTACATCCTATTCTCTTCCATTCTTCTTGGTCGATGGGGTATCACTGCTGACACTATATTAATTGTGTTGGGCTGAACTGGCTGTCAGTCAGTCAATCAACAAGATGTCAGCAGTGATGCCCCATTGACAGTTAAGAGTGTAAGGAACTGTTCTGTCGACATGACATCATAAGAAGTAGGAGAATCATGGCCAGAAGTGGTTCATGACCACATTGATCCAGGAGAAATCGACACACGGCAGAACAACCAGGTAGTTAGGAAAAAAAATAAAAATGGCTAAGCACTTACAAGCAGGTAGTTTCCAAGTCTCAAAAATCCCTTTATTTATCCAACATGTAAGCTTGGGACATAATGATCAAAATGCTTTTAGAAACAAACAGAACCATAAAAGAGTTTTTTGAAAAAGTTAAAAATTTCTAGAAAAGATTGGAAAGGCCGAACAGGCTGCTGCAGAAAAAAAAATTTTTTTTTGCTTTTTAATTTTTCTTTTTTTTTATATCAATACATGTGTTCATTGCCTAATTTGGTGAAACTTTTGGTGATCTTGATGAAATAAAGTCTAATGAAGCAAAGTACAGTATATTTCAGGCTTTTCTTTTCCATGACTCTAGTAATACTAGCAACTTATTCCAGAAGGTTGACGGGTCTTAGGCTATGTGCCCATAATGCAGAAATGCTCCAGATTTTTCCTGAGCGTTTCTGCATCTACCTGGCAGAAAAAATGCATGTGGATTTTACATGCATTTTTCCTGCCAGGGACAAGCGTAAGTGAAGCGTTTTTCACATGCGATTTCGCATGTGGGTTGTCAAGAGCTTTCCAATCGATTTTAGCATCACTTGGAAAGTGTAATGGGTCTGAGAGGTGGAACCACAGATCAACTATACAAAGGGGCAATCCTTGTAAGGAAGCGGGTGACACCCAGGGAAGGCGGGCAGGCAGTCACGGCTAGTGACAGGGACAGTCTCTGGGTAAGAGGGCAGGAGATCACGGCCAGTGACGGTGACAGTCTCTGGGTAAGAGGGCAGGAGGTCACGGCAAGTGACGGGGGCAGTCTCTTGACAGGCGGGTGGTCACGGCAAGTGATGGCTAAGCCTCCAGGTAGGCTAGCAGGCAGGTGGCAGGTGGACGCTCCCAGGTGAGCGGGCGAGAGTCTCTGGACAAGCGGGTGGTCACAGCAAGTGATGGCAGAGCCTCCAGATAGGCAAACAGGCAGGTAACAGGTGGATACTCCCAGGTGAACGGGCAAGAGTCTCTGGACGGGCAGGTGGTCACAGCACGCGACGGATGAGCCTCCAGGTAGGCTAGCAGGCAGGTAGCAGGTAGCAGACGGATCCATAGACAGACTGGCAGGGCTGGTAGGCAGACTGTCGGACCGCAGGAATAAAAGCAGATAGACACGAGTCAGGCAGGTATCACACAGGAAACTGGCAGGAAACTGGTAACGGGACCTGAGGGCTGAAGCAGTGTGATGAACTATGCTACAACATTGCTCGGGCACCTCCATTTTGGAGGAGGTGCCTTATATATGGTGAGATCCTCCTGCCATTGGCCGGGGACTCCTTAGGACGGCGCGCGCGGCCCCTTTAAGAGAGGGGGAGCGCGCGCGCCCTAAGCACAGTGGCCGAGAAGCAGTGCGCGTTGCCAGCAGAGCAGGAGGAGGACGCCGGGCACGGAGCGGAGAGGTGAGGGGAACAGCGTCCCTGCCTAGCAGGAGGCAGGGACGCCGACGCTGCAGAAAGTGCTTGACAACTTGGTCACAGTACATAAATCCATGCAACCGGCATGGATTTATATAGTGTGACCAAGTTATAGTAAAAGAATGGTAAAAAATAAACATACTCACCTTCCGATGGCCCCCGATTTCTTTCTCCGGTACTTCTGGTGTGTTGGGCGGCTCGCGGTGGTCTAAAAGGACCTTACATGACTTCATTTAGTCATGTGACAGGTCACGCGACCGCCGACATCAGTGGTCGCGTGACCCGTCACATGACTAAATGACTTCACCGCAGGTCCTTTTAGACCATCGCGAGCTGCCAGGAAGTCAGGACGCATCGTTATGGAGGCCGGGGGCCATTAGAAGGTAAGTATAATGTATTTTTTTATTTTTAATTTTTTTTTTTTTTTTTTTACAGGTACTATGGTACCCGGGTTTGGAGGAGAGTCTCCTCTTCTCCAGACTTGGTTACCATCCGCTCATTGAATCGCTTATTATCCGCATGTGCACATGTAGTCATGTGGATATTAATCGATTCAATGCAAGTCAATGGCGAGGAAAACACCGCAATTGCGCAAAATAATTGGTAGTGCTGCAGATTTTTCCGCAATGATAATCCGCAGCGGAAAATTCCACAGCATGTGCACATCATCATTAGGGAACATAGCAGACCTTATACCAAGCATTTTTAAGCGTTTCTGCGGCAGAATTGCCGCTGCGGAAACGCTTAAAAAATGCATAGTGGGCACACAGCCTTACACTGAAGTTCATTACTTAAAATCCCTGATATGAAGTAGCGTATAGTGTTAAGATGTTACAGACTGTAAAATACAAACTTCTTCATAAGGTGTCACATAACAGGTTCACTGTACATGATGACAAGTTAATCACTTTTTACCAATTTCTCATTCACCTTTCACACTTGCTACAAAATGAAGTTTAATTAAACTGTGTTAATAGTTCAATAGTCAAATTGTGAAACAAATGTTCTCAATACCAAATATATTTTAATGTACAGAGGATGGCATACATGTGCTCAACTGTTAAGAAAAATAAAAAAAAATTGCTATAGATATGCATCCATACAATGCAATGTTTGGATAAATGGCATGTCTTCAAGGGTTAATTTACACAATGCAGATTTTGTTGTATAAAAATTCTGCAACTGGTCCTGTCATCTGAATCAACTCAATTCAGAAAAATGGAAAAGATAATTCAGAGTGGAAATTCACACTTAGGGTATGCACTTCACTTTTAGATTTAGCAAAATAAAATAATAATATTATATTATTATTATTATTATTAATAATAATTATGACATGTCCTATTTTAATCCAAGTATTGGATTAAAATCACCCATGCAAGTCTAGGGGCCAAGAAAATCATGGACATGTCAACCTTATAAAAGATAGGGAAACCTTTAGGCTGCGTGCCCACGATGCGCTTTTCATGCGTTTCCGCTGCGGAATTTCCGCAGCGGAAACGCATCAAAAACGCTTGGTAATCCGCACCCCATGGTCCCCAATGACATTCCGCAATGTTAATGCACATGCTGCGGATTTTTCCGCAGCGTTTCTGCGACGCTCAAAAATCCGCAGCATGTTCATTAATTTTGCGGACACGCAGCGGAAGCGCCGCCATTGACTTCCATTGAGACGCATATAATCCGTGTCAGTACATTTGTACACACGGATTATATGCGTTTCAATGTGCAGATGGTACCCAGTCTGGAGAAGAGGAGACTCTCATCCAGACCTAGGTACCATCGTGCCTGTAAAAAAAAGAATAAAATAACAAATAAAGTTTATATTCACCTTTCCGACGCCTCTCTCTGCATGCCGGCAGCGCTGAAGGACCTTCGGTGACGTCACAGTCATGTGACCGCAGGCCATTCACCACTGTCTCGCGATATGCCGGCAGCCGGGAACCAGACAGGAAGGAGCGCTGCAGCACACGCCGGGGCATCGGGGGTGAGTATAGCTTTATTTTAAGCAATGTTTTACGGTCACACCATATAAATCCATGCTTTTTGCATGGATTTATATAGTGTGACCTAGTTGTCAAGCACTTTCCAAGTGATGCGAATCGCCTGGAAAGCGCTTGTCAATCGGCATGTATTCTGCAGGAAAAATGCATGTACAATCTGCATGCGTTTTTTATGCCAGGGAGATGCAGAAATGCTGCCGAAATTTTCTGCATCGTGGGCACATAGCCTTACAAAAAAATTTTTTATCAGTGATAAAACACTGATATAAAAACATTGAAATTGATGAAAAATGGATACAATGGATTTTATTTTTAATAAGGCCCTTTTGGGACAGTTTTTTCTCTAAATAATGAGATATAAAAGCAAATAATGTAGTACAACAGTTTATTTAACCAACATCTGCAGAATATTCAAGAAGAAAATTTATTCATATTCAAAAATATAATCCTGTCAATTCCAAAAGAGTTCCATGCACAATTCCAGATAGTCACCATAATCCAATTTATAATAATGTATTAAAACAGCAGAATCTTCCTGATCATGTTGTCGCTAATATATGGGCACATGCATGAAGTAGAACTATAAAACATGACTGCAGCTCATTTAACAATGCTGTACAGTAAAAGCACAACAGTAGTATAGGGATATTTATTATTCTTTTTAAGTCATGTCCTCTCAGTTTTACAATGCCTTGATGAATTAACACAGTGTCCATCTGACAAGCAATATGTTGTTTCAATAGCATCCCCTTCCACCATCTAGAGCATTGGATATATCGTAGTAAAAAAGACAGATTGTTATTCAAAACTTCAGAGAAAATGAACAAAATATTTCACAGAAATGCTTCAATTTCTAAAAGAAGTTGTGCATGAGCCTGTCTAGAATACTGCGATTGTCATTACAGAATTAAGTGTAGATAGGCAGTGTTTTGGGATGAGCGGACCCGTGGAAGTTTGGGTTCGTCCAAACTTTAGTCTAAAGTTTGATTCCGGTACCAGAACATGAGCACAGACCCGAACCCCATATAAGTCAATGGTGACCACAACTTTGGTGCTTTAAAATGTCATAGTAAGGGCTAGGGGGAAAGAATATGGCAGTTGCTCTGTAAACTAATGTGGATAAGTAAATTACTTAAAAGAACATAGAAAAAAAAAAATCTAGAACCAGGAGGGGGGAGGTCCAAGTGGAGAAAGACATGTCGGTGTACATGGAATAGGTGGAGGAGAAGGTAGCCAATATTGTTTTTGTGGCGTTTTTTTAGATTATAACAATGCCTGGATGCGTCTAGACTAGTTGTCTAGTCAGCCAGACGTATGGACAAGCCCTGTGGGATCCACGCCTGTTTCATTTTAATGAATGTTAGCTTCCCCATGTTGGCTGTGGACAGGCGAATGCACCTGTCTGCGATCACACCCCTTGCCATGCTAAACACACCTAAACACACCTTCTGCCGCAGGGCAGTCCAGCATCTTCATGGCAAAAATGTAAAGCTCAGGCCGTGTGTCAAATTTGGAGACCCAGAAGTTAAACGGGGCAGACCCATCTGTTAGTACGTGGAGAGATATGGACACGTACTCTTTCACCATGTTGTACCGTTGCCAAGTCCTGCTAATACGGACTTTATCACAAGGTGCCAAATGTTGTGGCATGCACAGGTAGTTTATCCACATTTTGACCATGATAACCCTGTCTTCCAAGGTGTGCCAGCTGCATTGGCAACTTCCTCCTCCTCCTCTGCCTTGTTCTTCAAGTGAGCCTCCACTTTCAGATGGGAATGCCTTCAGTAGTGCCTCTACCAGCATGCACTTGTATTCACGCATTTTGCGTGATGGAAGTAAAGATGGTACTTTTTCCTTGTAGAAGGGATCCATCAGGATGGTCACCCAGTAATCAGCAGCTCTAATAATCTGGGAAACACGGCCGTTGATGCGCAGGCACAGCAGCTTGTATTGCCTCATGTGTGCCAGGCTGCCCTCAGTGGGAGGTGTATGGTCTGGATCCTCTGTATCCCTCCAGCCATGCTCCAGTGGTGCTCATGAGCTGCTTTGAGTGCCACCCTGCAGTGAACACTCTTCCTCCTCATCCTCCAGAACTGCCCACGGGCTGGATAGTCATGTACTTGGCCACTGTTGGTACAGAAAATCCACCCTTTGAGCCATGTGTGGACAACAGACCGGAAAACTGTATGAATAGTACCTGTTCCTTCTGCTCCTGTGGCCCTCTGCGGATTCAGTCGCCACCAAGGTTCTGCATCTCACCCAGAGGTGTGGTACCCCACTCTCAGTTAAGGAGGGAGTACTACCCGGGATGCACTCACCCGCATTCAATACACTCCACTTCAGTAGGGAAGGGCGAGATTGCTCCTAAGGGAGAGCACAGTCCCTGGTTCCTAGCTGGAGGGTGGAACCATGTAGTGGGTGTGGGTGGAGGAAATAGTTCAGGGAAGCACCATCAGGAAGAGTATAAGAAGGCGGGGAACCATCTAGAAGAGGCGAGTCCTGCTCAGGAGAGCAGTGTAGGAGGGTCCAGGCTCCTGGCTCCAGTGCTAGGAGTTGAGTTGAGTTGAGTGAGTGAGTGAGTGAGAGAGAGAGGAGTTGGGCCTAGTCTGAGAGGCCCAGGAGAGAGAGAGTGAGAGAGAACGGGAGCAGAGGGAAGGCTCCAGAGACAAAGGGGATCCCAGGGGCACGGTGAGTGCAGGAAGCCACCCGTGTGCCCGAATCTACACGGACGTGGAGGGATCAGGCAGCAGAGGGGACCGGCCCCTAACTAGTGGAGAACAACCAGGCTCAGCTAGATAACCGGAGGCTGCTGCATTTTCCAGGTACTGCAGCCAACAACCACAATTACATCGTCGAAAAGGTGGCCGCATAGGGTCCAGGGGATTGCAAGTCGCCTGACAAGACCCTAGGATATTGGCTTGGGACACTGATTGTGAGGCGTAGGGCAGGAGGATGAGAGCCAGCACAGGGAAGACGACCGGGAAAGGCATATAGAACGGGGTCCCTTTTAAGTACTTCTGAGAGACTGCTGAACCCCTTCCCTGGAGGACACAGGACGATGTGGGAGGTTACACACTGGCCCTTGTAACCTGGAGTCTTGAACAACTGTTAATAAAACCTGAAGACTGCACCCCACTGTGTTCTGGAATAATTGCAGCACCATCCCCAGCCCTGCATTACACAGCACCAGCAACATCTACGTCATACCAATTTATCATTTCCTGCCCTGGAACTTAGCTCTACCTGCGGAGAACTGAACCAACTCTGCTGCGTCACCATCAGCTCCAGTGGATCCGCACCGCAGCGGCGGCCCCATATAGCCACATACCACAGGTGGCGTCATGAACATTGTCTCTAAAAACTTTATTCCCCTTTTACTTTCCCTTTAATTGACAGCCCTGGGTCACTGCCACAGTGACTTCCCCCAGCATCGACCGGCCCAGCTACCGAGTAACCCACGGCCCAGGGGGCACGTCACTCCTCTTTCTCCTGTGCCACCACTTCATTGATCATTGCCTGAATTTTTTTTCCCAGCAGGTATAGAAGTGGTAGGTTCACCGGCACCAACCACACATCTGTATGCTGTTTGATCCCCGTTCACACCTCCTATACATTGTGGGATTTGTCCCCCAAACAGAGGCGTTTCAGAGAAGCAAGACATCATTTCCCCCTAGCTGTGCTGAAGTTGGTGGTGCAGGTCTTACTGTGACCGGATGAAGAGGTGGTGGAGGAATTGGAGGAGGATGAGGAGGCAACATGGATAGATTAATGTCCAGCAATCCTCAGTGGTGTTAGGATATGCGCTAGAACGCATTCAGCCTCTGTCCCAGCCACCACATTTACCCAGTGGGCAGTTGCCCGTGCTAACTGGTCCACATACTGGTGGTTATGTGGACCTTGACACTAATGGCATTGCACAGTGAACACCATATTTGGTCTGCAATATGTGTGTAAAAGGCAGAGATGGCCCACGTGTAAAAGTAGTGGCAGCTGGGAACAATGCACTGCGAGACAGCCTCCATGATCAGTTTTTTTTAAAACTGATCGCAGCATTTCAAAAGCTAGGAATTTGGAAATGCTGTCAATCAGGGCTATGGCTTGGTAGGGGGGAATTCCTTCTTTCTCCCGAAGGTTTGTTGTTAATGTTGCTGTCAGTGGTTGACAGCGGCATTTAACAGGTTAACAATCAAGGGCCCCGCTTCACTCTACCAGCAATGGTTAGAAGCAGGTCTTGACTGTAACATACAGCCATGACCTGCTATGTATGGGGTGGGAATTCGCTCTATACAACAGGACCAACTAGGCCTAGAGAGCTCACATCACAGAGCCGTATTGAGCAACTTGCAAAAAAAAGACATGGAGCACAACAGAGAGCAAAAGCAGTTTGGGAAACCCAGAACAGGCGCATCGAAAATACCAGTAAAACAGACTCACTATGTGAACAATACTTTAGAAATTAATGTTGCTGTATTTGTAGAACTTTACGTCTTTTGGGGAGATGAAAGGACACAAGGTAAAAAGACAACAAAAAAGAAAAAAAAAAAACAGACACACATATACATACACATACATACATATATATATATATATATATATATATATACATACATACATACATACATACATACACACACACAAGCTATTGAGCCCTTTCTACGCCCGGGTGGCGAGCATTTTTTATTGGTATATGGTCTCCCATGCTGGTATGTGCTGCCCCCATTCTGTTCCTGGTATGCATGGCACCCCTCATCAACAATCCTGGTATGCATGGCACCCCATCCATCATCCTGGTATGCGTGCCATCGCTCACCCCCCAATCCTGGTATGCGTGCCACCCCTCACCCCCCAATCCTGGTATGTGTAGAGCCCTCATCTCTTTCATGCTGCACACATACAAAAAAACAACAAAAAAAAACAGTTATACTCACCTTTCTTCCCTGTGCTCCAGCGCTACTGGGTCCTGTTCTGCCAGAGGCCGGGGGAAGAGTGCGACGCTGGAGTACGCGCATGCCCAAAATGGCGTCGGACAGCACTGTATGTTGAAGGCACACTGCAAATGTGTCTTCAGTAAAATGGCACCTGACAGCGCTATGCGCATGCGCCGATTCCGACGTCTTCACTCCTGCCCAGTCTCTGGTGAGAAGAGAGGCGCCGCGGCAACGCTCCTCTCGGTCAGGTAAGTATGGCGCCGGAGATCGCAGTATGCATTCAGTGCCTACGCATACCGCGATCTCCGGCACCATATACACTCCTATTACCTGTAACGGCTCAATGCGTTCTTCTGTATGAAGCCAGACTGCGCAGGCATGTCGCGCTTGCGCAGTCTATAAAGGCTTCAGAGAGAGGGACGCTTGAACGATTAGATTATAGATATATATGTGACATGAAGAAGTAGAGCTGTTGCTTTAAAAGCATTCATCAATTACTAGAAGTACCACAAGCACATGAGGCAGGAGTGTTTTTCTCCAGAAGCGTCCAGCAACTAGAGGGGTTAACACAGTCACAGGAGAAGGGGAGGGTTTTAGCAGAGCCCCAGGGGAATTTTGGGGAAGTTGTTTTCTATCTTGCTGGAGCCAAAGAGAAAGGTGGTGTGTGTGTGTTCTGTATCTCACAAAAGCGCCTCTACAAGTGAAAAGGATTCAGGTCAGAAGTGAATCTAAGCACAGGTCAGGTAGAGTTCCTGAACTAACAGTGCAAAGTATCGTCAAGCAGAAAGATAAGGACTTGAAGAAATTGTGTCACAGGGATCATCTCCCTCAGCAAACCCTCCCCCTCCTCCTCCATCTCATTGTGCTGTAAAGAATGCGGTGTTCATTAATGTGCCTTTGCATTAGAACTGTGCTGTCCTGTACTACTGGGAAAGCTGTGAACTACTGTGCTGCTAAGGAAACTGTACTGTTTGTCACTGGAGCCTACTGCTCATAAGATTTAACTTGCACTGGCTGTGCGGCTTCTTATTAAATGCTACTGTTCTACCGTTTAAGATGACTCTTGTCAAGTGTGTCAGGTCAGCAAGTGAAACAACCTACGTGTCTGTGCCTGAAGGTCAATACCACTGTGTGCCTGAGAGAAGCTGCAGCACATGGTCTAAGGTCGCCCTGAGTAATGGTTCCCCCAGGATTCCAAAGAATTCATGTGACCTGTCTCGTTCCTATCTGAACCTAGCGGCGTGCGTGTAGCATGCATGTATATATATACACATATACACACATACATACACATAGTACAGACCAAAAGTTTGAACACACCTCATTTAAAGATTTTTCTGTATTTTCATGACTATGAAAAGTGTACATTCACACTGAAGGCATCAAAACTATGAATTAACACATGTGGAATTATATACTTAACAAAAAAGTGTGAACCAACTGAAAATATGTCTTATATTCCAGGTTCTTCAAAGTAAGCACCTTTTGCTTTGATGACTGCTTTGCACACTCTTGGCATTCTCTTGATGAGCTTCAAGAGGTAGTCACTGGAAATGGCTTTCACTTCCCAGGTGTGCCCTGTCAGGTTTAATAAGTGGGATTTCTTGCCTTATAAATGGGGTTGGGACCATCAGTTGTGTTGTGCAGAAGTCTGGTGGATACACAGCTGATCCTACTGAATAGACTGTTAGAATTTGTATTATGGCAAGAAAAAAGCAAGTAAGTAAAGAAAAACGAGTGGCCATCATTACTTTAAGAAATGAAGGTCAGTCAGTGCGAAAAATTGGGAAAAATTTGAAAGTGTCCCCAAGTGCAGTTGCAAAAACCATCAAGCGCTACAAAGAAACTGGCTCACATGAGGATCGCCCCAGGAAAGGAAGACCAAGAGTCACCTCTGCTTCTGAGGATAAGTTTATCCGAGTCACCAGCCTCAGAAATTTCAGGTTAACAGCAGCTCAGATTAGAGACCAGGTCAATGCCACACAGAGTTCAAGCAGCCGACACATCTCTTCAACAACTGTTAAGAGGAGACTTTGTGCAGCAGGCCTTCATGGTAAAATAGCTGCTAGGAAACCACTGCTAAGGACAGGAAACAAGAAGAAGAGACTTGTTTGGGCTAAAGAACACAAGGAATGGACATTAGACCAGTGGAAATCTGTGCTTTGGTCTGAGGAGTCCAAATTTGAGATCTTTGGTTCCAACCACCGTGTCTTTGTGCGAAGCAGGAAAGGTGAACGGATGGACTCTACATGCCTGGTTCCCACTATGAAGCATGGAGGAGGAGGTGTGATGGTGTGGGGGTGCTTTGCTGGTGACACTGTTGGGGATTTATTGAAAATTGAAGGCATACTGAACCAGCATGGCTACCACAGCATCATGCAGCAGCATGCTATTCCATTCAGTTTGCGTTTAGTTGGACCATCATTTATTTTTCAACAGGACAATGACCCCAAACACACCTCCAGGCTGTGTAAGGGCTATTTGACCAAGGAGTAGAGTGATGGGGTGCTACGCCAGATGACCTGGCCTCCACAGTCACCAGACCTGAACCCAATCGAGATGGTTTGTGGTGAGCTGGACCGCAGAGTGAAGGCAAAAGGGCCAACAAGTGCTAAGCATCCCTGGGAACTCCTTCAAGATTGTTGGAAGACCATTTCCGGTGACTACCTCTTGAAGCTCATCAAGAGAATGCCAAGAGTGTGCAAAGCAGTCATCAAAGCAAAAGGTGGCTACTTTGAAGAACCTAGAATATAAGACATATTTTCAGTTGTTTCACACTTTTTTGTTAAGTATATAATTCCACATGTGTTAATTCATAGTTTTGATGCCTTCAGTGTGAGTGTACAATTTTCAAAGTCATGAAAATACTGAAAAATCATTAAATGAGAAGGTGTGTCCAAACTTTTGGTCTGTACTGTATATATGTGTGAAACCTTTAGTACAGCTAGGTGGTACCAAGGATAGGAGCACCTAGGAAATTAAAGAAAAATACAGGTAGAGCGAACGCTAGGACTAGACTGTAAGGGGTATTGAAAGCTGCGTGTGCGTAGTGTGAAGAAAGGACTGCGCCGTATATCATGTTAAGTGCTGGACTAAAGTTACGCCCAAGGAGTGTCCTCACACATGCACTGTGTGTAATAGCTCCCAAGTCCTAATAGGAGGTATGGATATGCGCGGTATGTGCGATAACACCTCTAGTGGTGAGATCGCAGACAGCGCTGATCAGCTCAGGCACAGAAGACCGCGCGAGCTATGTAATCTATGGGAATCAATAACTGCAGGGCTCTGGGAGGAGGAACCGACATGCGCAGAAGTTATCAGTATTCCTCTAGTGGCTGAGTTCTGGCTAACGCAGGTGCAGTGTGACTAAGACAGGAGACCATACTGGCGTAGAAAGATGATTTAACCCTGGTTTAGGAAAGTAACATTATTACGTTTTGGTGTGGGGAGCCTTTATATGGAAGGGGATGTATTGAATGAGTATAGCTCTCTGCAGGAAGACTGGATCTTCTCCTGATGAACCAACCACTAACGGTGAAACGCGTCGAGAAGTACTGGGGGCAACCCAACACTTTGGCTAATATAAGTTTATCTTCCAATTCCCTATATGTTATGTTGCTAATATGTAATCTCAGACGTGGCAGTGATACCTGCCTGCCACTTTAAATAACTGTGGGTCTACCAGTATAGGGAACCACAGGGGTACGGCATTTACAATAGGGTATGTCAATCGTGTCTGAGCTTATCTTGCATGTTGCACCCCTGATATGTTGTTGTGTGTTATCTATGGTCGGGGGGATAAGATTAGTATGATTTATGAGCATCAGATATGTACCCCCTAACTATATCTTCCTGCTGTTTTTTAAAATAAGTGATTTATGCATTTAAAGTTTTTTCATATTTAAACCTCACACTAATATATTGTATATCCAGTGGCAAAAAATTCTGTTTATCGCCCCTGGCGGAGGTGTGGGGGAAGTGACCTCATAGAGTTAGTATCTAAAAAACTACCTGCACTAAGTCACTTTTTTATGGACACTTTTTTCATGTTGTGTCATGTTGTGATTATTAAAGATTATCATTTATAAAAAAGGGCTGTTTTGCGTTAGATATTAAACATCGGATCTACCCCAAAATCCGATTGGTAAAACGCCAGAAGTACGTTTTGTGGTTGCCGCAACATTGCAATAAAATGCAATAACAGGCTATCACAATATCAGATCTACCCCAAAATGGTATCAATAAAAACTTCAGCTCGGCACACAAAAAATAAGCCCTCACCCAACCCCAGATCCCGAAAATTGGAGACACTACGGGTCTCTGAAAATGGCTCCATTTTTTTTAGCAAATTTTTTAATTTTTTTTCACCACTTAAATAAAAAAGAACCTATACATGTTTGGGATCTAAGAACTCGAAATTACATAGAGAATAAAAATGGCAGGTCAGTTTTAGCATTCAGTTAATATGGTAATCTGGCAGATCAACTGAATTCAAAAATTTTGTTCAATAATTAACCGATTCTCATAAAGTTGGAAATTTGTAAAATTTTAAATGGATCGCAAATAGGAAACATTGAAACGGAATCGTAAAATATTTTGTATACTGTGTGTTGCTTTTACGTCCACCAGATGGGTATAGTATGTGTTGCTTTTATGTCCAACAGTTGGTATATAAATGCCATGCATGTATTCAAATGCAACGTGTATATATATATATATATATATATATATATATATATATATATATATATATATATATATATATATATATATATATATATATATATATATATATATATATATATATATATATATGAGGGGAGGTATGTGTCACACAGGTTGCTAGCCTGTGCGAACTGAAGCCAATAAACTTTCTGCCAGCATGTTATATGATGAAGGGTTAACTCACTTAAAGGGCATGGTTTTAGGGGAATGGCCTAGAGCTGGGAGGGACGTCATTCCCCATACCTCCACCTCCGGGTGTGGCTGAGAAATGTTTAAATGTTCAGTCCTGTTTTTTTTTTTCTGTGTTGTGTTTGGAGGCAAGGTCTCCAGACTGGATAGCCATAGCTCAAGAGGGAGCTGAAGACTGGACATATATGTGTGTGCAGTTCGCCCACACAGGTTATGATTAGAAGATCTGTTAGAGGAGGGCACAGTATTGCACACATTTATAATGGTAACCCATATCAAAAATATATAGTAATAATAGTTGCTAGGGCCCATTATATTGCATAGCCCATGGACCTATGTTTATGGACCCAACGTTACAACATAGTTAACAGAGGGGGGAGCTAAAGAGCGAGGAAAAGCGATCAAAAACAGATCACGTACAGCATATGCAAGGACCACCTATTTGCATATAATGTATAATTTATAGAGTCTGTATACAATTTGGTGGAAAAGAGGAATACGGATTGGCATACCTCCAGGCAAATCTCTTTGCTACTCATATAAATATATCACTGGCCAAATCATCATGGCATATCTTACCTAATAAGGAGAGTGACCACCATATACACCTGCATATGGACGCGCCCCCCGACGCGCTTTTCGATGCTAGCCTTTCTCAAGGGGTCCTTGCATATGCTGTACGTGATCTGTTTTTTTTTTATATACATATGTCTATGTAATGCTTACTCCTTTTTCAGAGGCTTGTTCAATAAAGTTTTGTATTTTTATGCTAAGTGACCCTTTGATCATTTTTCCTCGCTCTTTAGCTCCCCCCTCTGTTACACACATATATATGGACTGTGCTACAGTTTATCTTTTGTTTTGCCAAGTAAGGCTGTGTTTATTTTGTTGGAGTGCAGAGCTTTATGCGGTTAATAAAGCCTGCAAAGAAAACCCAGGTTCCTGAGTCTACTTCTGGAAGAGGCCGAGCGAGTCGTCCTACCACAGTTGGTGTGAGAGTGCTGGCAAGATTCCAGAAACACATGTACCTGCTAAAGAAACCGGTGGATGTCCTGGGTAAAGGCCGCCAGCCAAGCAGAGAAATCCGACAGCATGGAGAACCTGCTTAAACATCTGTTGCAGGTGCAGTAGCTTAAACAAATGCAGCACCAGCAGCAGCAACAGCAACAGCAGGCGCAGTACCAGCAGAAGCACCTGAAGAGCCAGCAGAGCATGCAGCAGCAGCACCAGGAGATGACCAAATTTTTGCTGCAACAGATCCAGTTGCAGCAAAATGTGCTGCAGCAGCAGATTCAGCTTCTGGCGGACCCCACCCCCAGGGCAGACTGATGAGTTGCATGTCAGGAAGGCAGCAAGATGGGTCATGCAGAAAATGACCCCCATGGATGATGTATTAGAATTTCTGACTGACTTTGAGAGGGTGGCTGATTGGGAGAGACTTCCACCAGAACAGTGGGCAGAGGTTCTGGCACCATATTTGTCGGGGGAACCCTAAAAGGCATATTACAACTTGGCACTGCAGGATGCCAAGGAATACACCAAGCTAAAGATAGAGATCTTACCATGCCTGGGAGTGAATATGGCGGTGAGAGCCGAATGAGTCCACCACTGGGCATATGCCAGCGACAAAACCCCCTCGCTCACAGATGTTTAACCTATTGTATCTCCTTCAGAAGTGGTTGCAGCCTGAGTCCTCCACTCCAGCCCAGATGGTCTAGCGGGTGGTGATTGATCAATTCGTGCACTCCCTTTCCAAGTTGGTACAGACTTAGGTTGCCCAGGGCGATCCTCAGAACAGAGATGACTTCATCGGCCTGGCAGAGAGGTATCAGGTAGTCGAGAAATCATTCGGGAAACCGGATATAGCCACTTCTCCGTACTGGGATACACAAAAGGGAGCAGGTTCACCACGGAAGGGGTCTAGAGCCACCATTGGGGGGCATCCCATTCCCACTGAAGGTGCAACAAGGACCGTTGTTAAAGATATAGTCTGTTGGCGGTGTCACAACCTTGGACACGTTGCCGTCCGGTGTAATATGTCCCCTGAACCCATAGACTGCAGCCTAGGAAGACAGGGTTCCTATTATGCTTATCCAGCCTGCAGTGCGGACTGTCGACCAAGCGAGGGGCTGCAGGCATGTGCCATATCCATTAATGGAGTAAAGGTAATTCGACTTTTGGACTCTGGTGACCTTAATCAGAGCTACCATTCCGCACCAGTTGATCCCTTTCAAAACGGTGGGCATCCTGTGCATCCAGGATGACGCCAAGGACTATCCTGAGGCCACAGTGACAGTGGGAACAGACTGTGGCTCCCAGTCCCACGAGGTCGGGGTGGTTAAGGACCTGATACATCCCGTCATGCAGGCCGTGATTTTTATTTATTTTGGGACTTGTGGGGGAAGGGAACTGAACTAAGTAACATGGGGAAAAGCCAGGTCCCTGGAAAAGAACCCCCGACAAAGTCTCAAATGGATGAGTTCCCACTGTGCGTCCTTGCCGGCGATGAGGGTGAGACTGTGACCGTGGAGGCCAATCTCCCTCAGTTAGATGTGTCTGGAGAGAGCTTTGGGACTGCTCAAGTTCGGGACCAGCCCTTAAAAGAGGGCGTTTGACCAGGTTACTGTATGTAATGGGGTTGCCCAAGAGCCAGGGGCCGATTCCAGGTTCCCCGACTTTGCAGTTCAGGCAGAGTTGCTATATCGGATGGCTAAACTAAGGGGCGGTGAGACAGTGGAGAAGCTGTTAGTGCCGGGACCATACCGGCGGAGGGTACTGGATATGGCACACTCACATATTCTGGGGGGGGGGGGGGGCGCCTAAGGGTGGAAAAAACTCAGGAGAGAATAGTGAGGAGGTTTTATTGGCCAGGACATTACTTTGAGATCTTAAACTATTGTAGGTCCTGCCCCACCTGCCAGATAACCGCGCCCACCTTCCACTTCGTAGCCCCTTAGTTCCACTACCTGTGATAGAAATTCCCTTAATTCAGCCCGGGGCCACAAATATATCTTGGTCATCATGGACTATGTGACCTGGTACCCCGAAGCGGTACCCTTAAGGAACTCGTCAAGTAGGAGCATAGCTTGGGAACTTGTCCACATCTTTGCCAGGACCGGCCTGCCAAAGGAAATCCTGATGGACAAAGGGACCCATATCCTTAAGCAGTGTGATGAAGGAGCTGTGTAAAGTGCTTTGAATTACCCAGCTGCGAACCTCCGTTTGCCATCTGCAGACCGATGGCCTTGTGGAGCGGTTTGATAAGACTCTGAAGGCAATGCTCAAAAAGGTCGTCGAGACTGGGACTACCTGCTCCCGTTTTTACTGTTTTCCATCATCTATCTAAGCTACAGGCCATTCTGGATGCTCTAAGGAAGGCAGGATTTACTATACATCTGAAAAAATGTGCCGTCGGAAAAGAGGAGGCCAAAATGGCGAAATAAAGCCGCAAGTAAATAAAGTGGAGACAATCCAGACCTGGCCGAAACTGCTCTCCAAGAAGCAAGTGAGAGCGTTCCTGGGAATGGTGGGATATTACCGGTGGTTTATCCGTAATTTTACCATGATGGCCGCGCCACTGATGGATCTACTAACAGACACCAGATCAACCATGGTGAAGTGAAGTGGACAGAGGAAACAGAGACCGCGTTTCAACTGTTGAAGTCAGAACTGTGTAATCAGCCGGTCCTGGTCGCACCAGACTTCAAGAAAGAGTTTGTGGTCCAGACAGATGCTTCAGAGGTTGGTCTAGGAGCTGTACTCTCTCATGAGATAAATGGGGAAGAGCATCCCTCCTCTTTCTGAGCCGGAAGTTTTTGTCCTGTGAGAAAAACTATGCAAAAGTAGAAAAAGAGCCATAAAGTGGAGCGTAGATACAGAAAGATACTACCTACTAGGCCATAAGTTTAGGTTGGTGTCATACCATGCACCGTTGAGGGAAAAGAGGGGTAAAAATGCCAGGGTAACTAGATGGTTCTTAGCTCTTCAGGACTTCAACTTTCATGTAAAGCATAGGCCCGGGAAGTTACACGGGAACGCTGATGCCCTTTCCAGAGTTCCCTGTCTGGTATCTGAAGGTGCCCAAACCCCCAGATTTGGGCAGAGGGGGGGGGGGGGATATGTGACAGAGTCTCTGGTATGATTTATGAGGGGAGGTATGTGCCACACAGGTTGCTAGCTGTGTGAACTGAAGCCAATAAACTTTCTGCCAGCATGTTATGTGCTGAAGGGTTAACTCACTTAAAGGGCGTGGTTTTAGGCGAATGACCTAGAGATGGGAGGGAAGTCATTCCCCATACCTCCACCCCAAGGTGTGGCTGAGCAACGTTTAAATGTTCAGTCCTGTTTTTTTCTCTCTGTGTTGTGTTTGGAGAGGCAAGGTCTCTGGACTGGACAGCCATTACTCAGGAGGGAGCTGAAGGCTGGACATAACCTGTGTGGGCGAACCACACACATTTATGGACTGCTACAGTTTATCTTTTGTTTTGCCAAGTAAGGCTGTGTTTATTTTGCTGGAGTGCAGAGCTTTATGCTGTTAATAAAGCCTGCAAAGAAAACCCGGGTTCCTGAGTCTACTTTCGGAAGTGGCCGAGCGAGTTGTCCTACCACAGTATATATATATAAAAATGTAAATGTTCGTTTGCTCAACATCTTAAATCTCCAACAGTTCTTAACTGATTGCTTTGACATTTTGACATAGACAGGTGTCACAATGGAGCCGGTAATGTCAGTGATTGCTAGTTATGCAATTCCCTAGTACAGAATGAATGTGACCGGAGGGGGCACAAAGATGAAGGCAGGCAGCAGCAGAGGAGGAGGGGGTGATCGGCTTGACATGTCCCGGGTCAGTACCAGCCAGATCACAGCACGGCTCTTGCCAGTGGTGCAGTAGGATTTGCACTAACTCGCTATCCGCCCACTGCGAGGCTCGGGCCCAGCCCTGCACTCTGAGCGGAGGACTCAGCCTGTGCTTCTCCGTGCAGCCTACCTCTCTCCTTCCCTCCCCCGCTCATTGTTGCGCAGTTGGAAATGAGACTCACCTGCCGAAGAAGCAGCCACAGCAGCAGCGGTGTCGGGGAGCAGAGGCGGCCGCCGCAGTGGTGGTGATGAGCAGCAGAGTCTTTCGGCCTCGAACAGACTATCTCGTCATTCTCCTACACCCCAACCACCACGGGGGATATGAAAGGAGCAGAGCACGGGGGCAGCGGCTGGGGCAAATGAAGGAGTGGGAGAAGGGTTTATGAGTTAGATATCACTATGGGGGGGGGGTGCCAGGAGGCCGGGGAGAGTTAGCCTGGGACTGAGCTTGTAACACCCCCCTCTTGCTGTTGCTTTTACGTCCAACCGCTGGTATCTAAAAACAAACATAGTAGGTATAAAAGTATGCAGAGGAGGAAAAGTGTGGTTCTAGTGCTGTATTCATTTACCTATAATGGTTCTGGTGCTGCATTCAAGTACTGATGGTGGTTCTGTGTATATGGGTGCTGTGGGCCAACCATGCTGTGTACAGTGAAGCTATGGGGCATTATATTGTGTATAGGGGAGCTATGGGCCCATCATACTAAATATAGGGGAGCTGTGGGGACATCATACTCTGTATAAGGGAGCCATGGGTCCACTATTCTGTATATAGAGGAGCAGTATATTGGGGGACCCAGTGAACATTATTAAATGTCAAGTGGGCATTTAAAGAATCATTATTGTTACAGGGGCACTCAAAGTATTGTAACAATGAAAGGGGCAAAATGTGGACACTTTTCTAGGGCATTTGCAAAGTGCATTAATCTTTTCATATTTTACCATCTAGTGGGCACAAAGGAGGCATTATTACTTTGAAAGGGGCACAGTGGTGGGTATTATGTGGGGCACTAAGAAGAAGTCTGTTTTTGTGCCACACAGCAGGTGCAGTAATAAGAACACATTCAACAGCAGCGGCTCAGTTTTGGGGCATCAGCAGAATGAGGAATTTGTGCAGGTTGGGAGAAAATGGTGACGGGGCTAGAATTGTGAGAAGTCAAATATGTCTTTGTTGTAATCTCTGCAGACGAGTCCTGGCTGGAAGAAGTTTTCATGTCGGTCTGGGCCAGATGGAAGAGAGGGGAAAATTAACTACTCCACCAGAAAGAACATCTGTAAGTTATATAACTGAACGGTAATTACTTCTATGGTCTGTCTAGAGATTCATTTTCTGCAACAGTGCGTTTGACTCACCCCCTGGGCTGTGGGGCACCCGGAACCGGGCTTCGGTGCAATGCTGGGGGTAGTAGTGGCAACTCGATCCCGTGGCTCAGGGTGGTCAGACCAAATGCTGTGGCAGTCTATTTGTAGGGTTTTGAATGTCGGACTACGCCACCAGTGGATTGCGGTCAGGGATGACCGCCGCTGCAAGGCAGACCGCTGAGGCTGATGTTGGTATGCAGCACAGGGATAGGATAACTCCCCACTGGAAGAGTGTAGCCTCAGGGCCGTGTAATAGGATGCTGGGGGTGATGGTGCAGTGTTCAGAGTCTGCTTCAAACAGTCCAGGGTCTTTATTGTAGTTAGTACTAATGACCCAACAGGAGTACAAGGTAGGAATGGGCCTGGGTGTCTGAGAGCATTCGGGCAAGCCCCACTGGTCAGGGTGAGTGGGTAGGCCTACAGTTCTCTCTCTGCCCTTGCTGACTATCCCCCTTTTTGTGGTGTGATAGCCCACGTCCCTGAGCTGGCCGTGTACTACGCCTGTATGGCTTGCGACTAGGGCCTTAGGTACCTGTTGCTTCTCCGTGCTGTACCGGTCCCTCTGTGTGGCGGAGCCTCCAGGCTTCTCAGGCCAAGGGACCTAAAATCCCTCGCAGGTCGGTTATCTGCTGCCGGGCTTGCAACCCTGACAGCCACGGACCCCAGTGTCCGGTTTTGTAGTTCTCTCTTAGTCAGGACCGGCTCTCGTCGCCTCTGTCCCTGGCCTGCTGTTTCTCCTCTGCCTCCCGGACTCCTCAGCTTCTGCTGACCTGTCCCTTTCCTCTGGGAACCCTTCTGGATGCTTCAGAAGTGGGTCCTGGTCTCTCTAACCCTGCCCTCAGTTCCAGCTTTTATAGGGGCAGCCTGCTCCCCCTACTGGCCTGGGACAGGAGGTGCTGCATGCTAATGGTCCCTGACCAGGGAACCTCCCTCCTGCTCTCAGACACAGCCTTTAATATTTGTGGCATCCAGGCCTGGGGTGACACCCGTTCATCTCCTGAGGTTCCGCTATACCTACGTTCAGAGTTCACCACTGTAGTTGTGCCCACGGTTACCTGGTTAGAGGCCCACTCAAATGTTTCATCCCTCCTGAGCTGAACCCTTAGCTACACCTCTGACACACGCTGTTTATTGCAAGTTATATCTTTGTAAAACATTAGAAATTTTTTTTTTTATCTCACAGACCACAAGCTTTTTATATCAAAAAGTATGTAAAAGCAGAAAATCTCATAATTTCAACAAGCTGCATGCATGTTTTGAAATACTATTTTTCTAGATGGAACTTTGTTCTGAACATTACATTAAAATGTCATTAGAAACACAGAGAAGAGCACTTCTAATAGGAAGACTGGAGTATACTTCAAAAGCAAAAAGGAGGAAGTAAAATCTCAATTAAGAAGAAAGGAGCATTAAAAATAAGAGCAAACAGAGTCTGCCATATCCCTTCTGAATTGGTCATTAGAGCATGCAACTTTCTCAGGTTTAGCAAGGCTAATAGTAACATTAATATGAAGAATTGTATCAGGCTAATCCCACAAGCAATTTATATCTAGTCAGCTCGAGAGCAGTTATATGTGGAAAATTAGCTCTCTTGCATTAGAAATAGGATAGAGATGATGAACAAACATTTTGCTCCATCTTGATATTCCACTTGACAATCCTCCAGTGCAACAAGAGAATTAAATTGTCTTGTGAAATTAGTCCAAACATTGTGCAATTTCACTTGGTGACCTTGTGTCTGCTTAGCGAGATGACAAGAACATAAATAAGAAATTATTCAATGAATTAGTTTATATGTCTTTTCCAGCAACTGATTTTTCACTTTGCACATTTAACAGTAGAACAAAATGGTAAAAAAACTGCCCATTCTTTAAAAGGGAAACAGTCAACATTTTTTTCCTATATAACCTATAGCCGATCATCTTGCAACCCCATGTGACAGCATTCTATAAAGCTGCACACATGACTCCAAATCGCCCTGCAAGGCAAAAAAAAAAAAACACAACCCTTTCTTAGACTCATCTACGGGGAGGGACAGTCCGGTACCTCTTCTCTTTTTGCGATGCCGTCCTCCTTCTGAGCTTCGTTTTGCTGACGTGTCGTATGTCATCCACACAATATTCCCTTTCGTGCTTCTGTGCATTTCTCTATGCCCTGCCAAGGGAACAGCAAAGTACTGCGCATGCACAGAGAATGGTCAAAAGAGTGCGCACTGCAGTAATTTGGTCTGCCCTGTCATATGGGGCTGAAAAGTGGTGACTTTTGGTTATATCAGAAAAAACTGGTGACAGGTTCCCTTTAAGAGTATGTTTGCACAATGTGGATTTGCTGTGGATTGTTCTGCGACTGTCTCATTTATCTGAAACAATCCATCAGATAAACCAATTTTCAGTACCAGATACATTCTGCAGAATTCACAGATTGTAGTATTTTGTCAATGTCTTTATGTCTTTTTTTATGGTGGGGGGGGGGCTTAAACATTTCTGCTAGATATTAGATGAAATAACTACACATTGTTTACATTTTGGTTTATGGAAGTTTTTTTGGGATCAGTGACACTTCTCAAATGGAAAAACAATTCAGCGATTCAAAATATGTTGATATTGATTATGTATTGTAAAGATTCCTCTGCATTGATACCAATTTATACAGACCCCACATCTGATCAGACCCTCCTCGTTACAGATGTCCTTGTGGACTTCAGAAGCACCTTCGTATAAAAAGAATACTCCCTTTTTCTGCCACTCTTAGTTCTTTGTTGGTCTCAGGCTCACCTGTTGTGACATTTCACCACATGCTGCAGCTGATGTATTTTTTTTAAATATGTTAAATGAATAGGCATATGAGAAAAAAGAATTCTACATTGATGGTGAAAGGAACACAGACTAAAAATTGATGAAAATCAAAACAAATCCACACTGATAAATAATTGTCCATTTGTACTTGTATGCAAAAAAAAAAAAGTCATCTGAGTGGGGCAGTAGACAATTATTTGTTCATAGTCAGTTCCAATTCAAACCATTGAGTAGAGACGTGCCCCTTTAACGCCTTAACGACCGCAGATACGTATTAAAACAGTGGCCGTTAAGGGGCCTTATTCTTTCATTGTCGTTTTAAAATGACGTTTTAAAAACCTCCAGGGTCTCAGCTACACGGTCCAAGATCACATGATCGCCGTTATTCAGTGAATGACGGTGATACCAAAAAAAAAAAAAAGTTTGTGCCGGCTGTTAAGAACAAGTCTCTCTCTTCTGACATGATATACATGTCAGAGGTGAGAGAAATGACGTCCCCCGAGCCCCCTGATACCTCCACCATCCCCCAGTCCCTCCTGATCTGTCCCCTGGCCCTCCGCATCATCTTCCCAACAAAAAAAAAGGGGGGTGCATGTGCAGTGTACCTTCCAAGATCTGATGGCTGGCACCCAGCAACAGCAGAGATATTTTTCCTGTTGATTTGTTTTGATCACTGTGATTTGATCTCTGTGATAGACCCAAAGCTAATAATTAGTATGTCAACACTAGTGTTGAGCGAACATGCTCGACACTGCTCGGTACTCGCCCGAGCATCACGCTACTCGGGATGTTCGGCGAGCACAGAACATTTCCGGGTTACTCGGGTGGGAGCTCGGGTCTTTGCCCTGCATGTTTGGCGCTCTTTACAGAGCCAATGAACATGCAGGGATTGCCAGCCAGTCACTGTAATGCTGCAGCCATGTTGGTTGTGGGCATTACAGTGATTGGCTGGCCGCACAGCGTCACCTCGAGTATTTAAAACGGGGCGCCGCCATCTTGGACAGAGTTGCTCCGGATTAGACAGTGTAGGGACAGCGCTGCTGATTTAGGGAGAGATATAAACTGCGAAATAGTTAGTGTAGGGTCTGTAAAGGCTGCCAGAACAAAAACAGTCCTTTTGAGAACTAATATCCATCCCAGATACCAGGCAGGCAGGCAGGCTATATAGGAGACGCAGTGGCTATACCAGCAAACGCTGCATTACAGTCCTGTGTGCTCCTGTTGCTGAAATTGCTGGACTTAGCACCAGGTGTCGGGGGCCAGGAAAAATTCTTTTTTTTTCCATCTAAATCCTCCTTTTTTTTTCCTCCTTCACACTGTACAAATACTCGTCTTCTTAACCTTTTGGTGTGTCCCCCCCCCCCCCCCCCAAAAAAAAAGCATGTCTTTGATTTTTCAGACACAAATTTAACTGTTGAAAATAGTCTGGTGTAGGCTAGAGAAACAGAAGTGTTGTTTTGCACTTCCATGGTTCAAACCTCTGTATTATCCATTTTGGGCCATTTGTATCTAAAAAAAAAACAGTTTGAGTGTGTCGCTCACTGTTCAGCCGCAAATATCTCTATTTAAAAAAGTGTGGTATACCCCAGTAAACAATAACTGTGGTTTTCCTCTTCCACGGTTCTAATCTACTCTTTATTACCCTTTTTCCATTGATAGTGCAAGTGTAAGCTATTTTACTTCATTTACAATGGGCAAGGCGGGTGGCAAGGGACGTGGAAGTGGACGTTCTGGTGATGGTTTGTGCAGAGAACGGGGCCGTGGCCAAGGTGAAAATGTGCCGCAACCAGCAGCCACATCTTCTCGCTCCCACTTCTTGACCGAATTACTAGGGAAGCACAGAAAAACACCAGTATTGAGAACTGATCAGTGTGAACAGGTTATTAATTGGATAGCAGATAATACTTCCAGTTACCTGGGCACCACCACCTCCGGTCTGTCTTCCACACGGTCACCTCTTAGTAGCCGTGAGTCTCGACCGCATACTCCTCCTCACCCTGATGCTCCTTCCTCCCACCATGCCGAGTGTAGTCAGACAGCAAGTGATCCCACACTTGGACACTCTGAAGAGCTGTTCACTGGTCCATTTCCATATTTGGGCCCCTCGCCTGATACGCTTGAAGTGGTGGAAGAGGAGATCCCATGTTGCGATGCCCAAATATTTGAACAGCCACGGCCACAGGAAGTCGACGTTGGCAATCTGTCACAAGAGGTGGACGATGACGAGGCACAATTGCCAGGAAGTGAGGAGGAGGATCGTGGTGCGCAAGTGGAAGAGGAGGAGGTGGTGGATGATCTAGTAACTGACCCAACGTGGAAGGAGGACATGCAGAGTGAGGCCAGCAGCACACAGGGGGAGGGAGGCAGAGTACCTCAACAGGCAGGAAGAAGCAGTGTGGTGGCCGCAGACAGAAGGCAGGCAACCGTTCCCCGTAACACCAACACAAGGGACATTGCCAGTACAAGCGGTAAGTCTTCCAGAGTCTGGAATTTTTTTTAAAGACTCTGCTGATAACCCCAAAAAGGCCATATGTTCCACCTGCCATGCCAGCATCAGCAGGGGTGACAAAACTACCAGCCTGACCACCACCAGCATGATCAGGCACAAGCGGGTGTCACCACTGCTTCTTCCACTGTTGTGCATGCAATAGAACCCCCTGTTGTGTGTGCAAGGCAATCCCCTGTCCATACTGCATGTAAAGAAGCCCCCTCCTCTCAGTCTTCACTTGTTATGGCAGTTTCTCAAGAAACAGGATCAACGTCCACGTCCCACCGCAGCGTTCAATTGTCCATATCCCAGACCTTTGAACGAAAGCGGAAATTCGCAGCTAACGCCCCACAGGCCACAGTCCTAAATTCGCACATTTCACGACTGCTTGCATTGGAAATTCTGCCTTTTCGGCTGGTGGAGACGGAATCCTTCTGCAATCTTATGGCGGTGGCCGTCCCTCGGTACTCAGTCCCCAGCCGACACTATTTTGCCCGGAGGGAGGAGGGAGGAGGAGGAGGAGGAGCTGCTATCATGCGTTGTAGATGGTAGTACCTGTACAAGTGTCATACCGTCGGTTCAGCGTGGGTGGCCTGAGGACAGGGGGGAGGAGGAGGAGGAGGAGGAGAGCATGGTTAGTCGTCATCTTGGTGAGGACACGGAAATCTTGCCCGTTACCAGTCTGGCATGCATGGCTGACTTTATGTTACGCCGCCTTAACCGTGACCCTCGCGTTGTCAAAATGTTGGGTGACAGTCATTACTGGTTGGTGACACTTGTAGACCCCCGCTACAAGGAGAACTTTCACTCTCTTATTCCTGAGGTGGAGAGGTCTACAAAAATGGGGCAATACCAGAAGGCCCTTGCTGCAGAACTCTTAAAAAAATTCCCATCTGAACACGCTAGCGGCAGAGGTCACAGTTCGTTGCCCAACCAAGGCGTACAGGCGAGAGAGATGCAACTCCAATCCAGCAGAGGCAGGGGAACACTGTCAACATTCTGGGACAGTTTTCTGACACCCACCCAGCTTACAGGCCCTGAGGCGCGGGGTACTCTCACAAGGAGTGGAAAGTTTCAAAAGATGGTGATGGAGTACCTTGCCGATCGTACCAGCGTCCTCCGTGATTCCTCTGTGCCTTTTAATTATTGGGTATCCAAGCTGGACACTTGGAATGAACTCGCTCTGTACGCCTTGGAAGTCCTGGCCTGCCCTGCCGCTAGCGTGTTATCGGAGCGTGTTTTTAGTGCCGCTGGGGGAATTATAACTGATAAGCGCACTCGCCTGTCAACTGACAATGCTGACAAGCTGACCCTTATCAAAATGAACAAGGGCTGGATTGGGCCAGACTTCTCATCACCACCAAATGACAGCAGAGTACCATAAAGTCAAATCCACTGTGTTATTTCAGGAGGTGTATTCACATGCACCGCTTCACACACACACATGGGTATACGCTTCCTCGTTTCGGCTGTTTAATCTTCTTCTCCTTATCCTCAGCCTCCACCACCACTATACCACCAGGGTGCCAGCATTTCAAGTTCCTCCGTCCTTATTTTTGGCAGCTTTTGCTTGCAAGACATGAGTAAATACTATGGGACACCCACTCCCCAATAATGGGACTTATGTTTGTAATATGCTGTACTGCATGGCTCTTGTTAGGGGCATTGCAAGTTGCTCCGTCCTAATTTTTGGCAGCTTTTGCTTGGAAAGCATAAGCAAATACCATGGGACACCCACTCCCCAATAATGGGACATATGTTTGTAATATGCTGTACTGCATGTGATGCGCCCCCTTGGCCATGTGTACACGTGTGTGGGATACCCGGTGCCGGGTCTCTGGGGTCTGTAGTCTCCGTGGCGGTGACCCGGTCCCGTGGCTCAGGCTGGTCAAACCAGTGGCAGTCTTTCTTAGGTTTTGAGGTCAATTGTCCGACTGCGCCACCCGTGGATTGCGATCAGGGAGTACCACCGCTGCGAAGCAGACCACTGAGGCTGGTGTTGTGTGCGCAGCATAGAATGGGATAACTCCCCTCGGGAGGAGTATAGCCTCAGGGTAGTTAGTGTGGATGATGGGGGTGATGGTGCACGAGCGCAGCAGGAACGACTCAGAGTCTTTGCAGTGCAGTTCAGGGTCTTTACTGATGATTATAAGGTAGACCCTCCCGGGAGTATTGGCTAGCATAAGAGGCCTGGTCAGTCTGTGAGCAAGCAGGAGCTCCCCTGGCCAGGTGGAGTTGTAGGCCTCCCCGTCTGTCTGCACTCTTCCTGGCTACCTTGATGTTAGCGGGTAGAAGTAGCCCACGTCCCTGAGTGTACCGTGTAGTGCTCACCCGTATGGCTGGTGACTTGGGGCCTTCTGTTAGCCTCCGCTCCACGACGGCGGTGCTGGTCCCTTGCTTGTGACTGAGCCTCCGGGCTTCTATGGCCAGAGGACCTGAAATCCCCTGCCGGCTGGTTTCTGCTGCTGGATATACAAGTCCTCACAGCTTCGGACTCCTGTGTCCGGTTCCTATTGTCTTCTGCCAGGGCGAGCTCTGCTCAGCTTCCAGCCCCTGGTCTTTAGCTCCTAGCTCCTACAGAGCTCCTTGCTGTTACTTTCCCTTGCTCTCACTCTGACTCTGACTGTTCTCTGACTCACTCAACCCCGCCCCAGATCAAGTTTATAAGGGCAGAATTCTCCCCTCCCAGGATTGGGGCAGGAGGATGTTGCATGTTTAAGGGATGCTGACCAGGAAACCTCCCACTTGCTCTCCGACGTAATATTTCTATTACTGTGGTGACCAGACCCCTGGGGTGCCACACATGGCTCTTGTAAGGGGCATTGCAGTTCCTCAATTTTTGGAAAGCCTTCCATTCACTGCTTAGGCCAACAGTGCACAGGAGACCCAGTTGCTATAAATGGAAAAAAAGGTTTAGTTAACGCCCTCTGACCTCCATGTCATTTCCAAGGGGTATTGGAGTGGCTCGAAATTTTTGGTAGGCATTGCACTCACTGTATGCCCTATAACTGTGTAGCCGAACCGCTCCTTTTGTTACAGAAACATATCCTACAAGACATATCTGGTTGACTGGCCTGATATTGATGTGAATGGTCCCTGTTCCTCCTGCTCTTTCTCTGTTGCCACTACCTCATCCATCATTTATCACCTGAAGCTTTGTTTTAACGGGAGTCATAGAACTTGGATAGTAGCAGGAAAACATCCAGCAATCCTCAAAGGAGGTAGGATATGCGCCAAAACGCTGACCACCTCAGGCCTAGCCGCTACTACATACATGCGCTTGCATTACAACAAAACAAAGCAGATGCTAACTTCTATCATCCTCATCATGCTCCTCACCTTGGCACTCTCAACTCCCCTGATGGAGAAGCCAGGGCCCACCGGAGGAGTCTGATAGTCTGGTGGGCTCGGCCAATGCTGCCCTAAAGCATGCCAGGCTAAGAAAAGTGTGGGAAAGGTTACCGGGACAAATAGGGGTGGCTGGGGACCGAGTATGGACACCCGGCCACCCCCTGGAGGCTGGGGAGCAAGCGTGGACACCCGGCCTCCAGGCGGCTGGGGGCTGAGTATGGATACCAGGCCGCCAACACAGCCATGGCGTGGTGGCCAGATTCCGCCTCCACATGCCTAAAAGCCCAATTTAAAGTGCAAGCAAGCAAGCAGTATGCTATTGCAGCCTGTGGGTGGGTGGGTGGCAGGCTGCATACTTGCGCTTGCATTGCAAGGAATGGGAGAGGTAAAACTGAACACTGCCCTGGAACAAGGACTTGAATGGGGATAGTTGCAAGTCTGCAATGACAGGTGCTAGGTGGGAGGCATCTTCGCATGTACCATGAACAGGGGTTTGGCATGCACACACTGCAGCGGAATAGGCTCTCCTTCCCACTAAATGCACTGGGGAGGGCACAGGTAATGTTTTGGTATACGCGCTTAATCTTATGTATAAGGCACACCAGGACAAATATGGGCGGCTGGGGACTGAGTATGGATACCTCGCTGCCGAAGCAGCCATGAGGTAGTGGCCAGCTTCGGCCTCCTCCAAACTAAAAGGCCCCATTTCAAATGCAAGCTAGCAGTATGGAATTGCAGTCTGGGGGTGGGTGGGTGGCAGGCTGCACACTTACACTTGCATTAAAAGAAAACATAGCAGATGCTAACTTCTGTCATCATCATCATGCTCCTCACCTTGGCACTCTCAACTCCACCGATGGAGAAGTCAGGGCCCACCGGAGGAGTCTGGTTCTCTGGTGGGCTCGTCCAATGCTGCCTAAAGCATGCCGGGCTAAGAAAAGTGTGTGGGGGGATGTTCCAAGGAGAAATAGGGGTGGCTGAGGACCGTTTATGGACACCCGGCTGCCACCAGGCAGCTGGCGACCATGTGTGGACACCCGGCTGCGGGGCGGCTGGGGACCGAGTATGGACACCCGGCCGCCCGGCGGCTGGGGACTGAGTATGGATTCCAGGCCGCCAACACAGCCATGACGTGGTGGCCAGATTCCACCTCCACATGCCTAAAAGGCCCAATTTCAAGTTCAAGCCAGCAAGCAGTACGGTATTGCAGCCTGGGGGTGGGTGGGTGGCAGGCTGCATACTTGAGCATGTATTGCAAGGAATGGGGGAGGTACAATTGAACACTGCCCTGGGACTAGAACTTGCATGGGGATAGTTGCAAGTCTGCATCTTCTGATGCGGTAAGGATCACTTATGATGGGCACACTTTTAGACAGTGACCTGGGAGTCAGAGATGCTTCCAGGGGTCTTCCCCATGCTGTTCCCTTGTGTTTTTAGCACTTTATGCATGTGTCACACAGCACATGGCCAGATAAGGTTGTAAAATGTTAAAATGACATTTCCCGGTGAATGCATTTGTCATAGTTGAAAGCAATACAAAAGTGCAAAAACGCATAAAAAATGCTACTTGTGAACATAGCCGAAGGTGTGGAGGAGTATTTTTGTTTTTGGTCATTTATTTGAACTTATACACAAGTCTTTACCCTGGAAAGGATGTTCCTTAACATATTTCACAGGAAAAAAGTTTCACTTTCGTTTTATTGTGAGCCTGTAAAAGTGGCTTAATACCTCTGACCACGCTGTTGACAGCAGTGACCTGGGGGTCAGAAATGCTTCCTGGGGCGATCCCCATGCTGTCCCCATGTCATTTGAGCACTGTCACTATCGTTTTGGGCACTTGTTAGGCTTTTAAAAGACTGCCGGGGGTGCCACCGCAAAAATGCTCGAGTCTCCCATGGACTAACATTGGGCTCGTTGCTCTGGTCGAGCACCCGAGTATCACGGCGAGCTCGGCCCGAGCTTCGAGCACCCGAGCATTTTAGTGCTCGCTCAACACTAGTCATCACCCATTTCATCCTCATAGTTGGGATTATTTTATTTTTTTTGATTGTATAATTTTTCATTCATTTTTTGCAGTTAGGGCTGGGGTTAAGGTTTTTTCAAAAGTTTTAAAAAAATAAAATAAATATATGACGGCAAGAGTTGAGCTCATCATATTGAATACATCATCATCAGTGATGAGCGCAAGTGCTTGCTGCTCGACTTTGCATCGGGTATGCACCAAGTATTGGGGGTGCTCGAATGATGTGCTCTTGGGTCTGCCCCGAATGTTTTGCAGCTGTTAGACAACCAAAATGCAGGAATTGCCTGCGAAACACAGGCAATCCCCACATTTTTTGTGGGGTAATTAACAGCTGCAAAACATGTGGGGCGAGGCCTCGAGCATCTCACTCAAGCATCTACGATACTTGTTGCATATCCAAGCACCTGACGCAAACTCGAGCAGTGAGCACTTGCACTCAACACTAACAACCCAATGTTAGCAAATTCTGTGTAATACCTTTGGATTCAAAATCCTCACTATACCCCTGGATAAAATCCTTGAGGAATGTAGTTTCCAAAATGGGGTCTCTTGTGGGGTGGTTTCTACTGTTTAGGCACATCAGGAGCTCTCCAAACACGACATAGCTGTAATCTTGAGCAGATGCTATTTTTGCATTCAAAAAGTTAAAAGGCGCTCCTTCCCTTCTGAGTCCTGCAGTGCGCCCACACAGCAGTTTTCTTTCACATATAGGGTATTGGCATACTTGGGAGAAATCGCTCAACAAATTTTGGGGTCTATTTTCTCCTGTTACCCTTGTACAAATAAAAATTTGGGAGCGAAAGTACATTTTTTGGTGAAAAAAAGTAAAAATGTTTATTTTTTATTTCCACATTCCATTAATTCTTGTGAAGTACCTAAACTTCTTGAATGTAGTTTTGAGTGCCTTGAGGGGTGCAGATTTTAGAGTGTTGTTACTTTTGGGTATTTTCTGTCATACAGGCCCCTCAAAGTCACTTCAAATGGAATGAAAAATGGCTGTGTAAATTTTGTTGGAAAAATTTGAAAATTGCTGGTCAAATTTGAACCATTCTAACTTCCTAACCAAAAAAAGTTATGCTTCAAAAATTGTGCTGATGCAAAGTAAAGTAGACATGTGGGGAATGTTGTTTATTGAGGAAATATTATCAACAGGTATGGAAATTGGAGCCAACCCAATCAGAAAGCTCTCTCTAAATGTTTGAAATCCAGCAAGGAGAGTATTATGTGTAAAAATAAAATATAAATTTTAATATTCCATTAAGAATACCTGAGATATAGGAGCCATTAGACAAGTACAATGATAAAGTGCACATGATAAAAAGCAAAACCAGTGCTCAAGATAAAAAATGGTTCGATCTCACCACTTGCAGTTCATTTCTAGGAAGCAGGGACCAGATGATTAGGAGCTAGATGTAATTCAATAGACAGTGGGGGGTAAGGGAAGGAGTATAGACCTTAAACTTCTCTGTCATGCCCCTGCATTGCATATAGCCTGTCTTTTCAGACCATACATATTAGTAGTGACTAGTGAAGAGCGAGCACTAAAATGCTCGGGTTCTCGTTGCTCAGGACGAGCAAATTGGAACGCTCGAGTGCTCGGTCCAAGTAACGATCCCAATGTAAGTCTATGGGAAAAGAAAGAGCATTTTTTCTGCAGCCCCCCCCCCCCCCCCAGGTCTAGAAATTGCCAATAATCGATAGGAACAGTGCTGAAATGACATGGGAACAGCATGGGAAAGACCCACTTTTACGGACTCACAATAAAACATACAAAAATGAAACCAAAATGGATTTTCCTGGGAAATTTGTTAAGGAACATCCTTTGCAGGGTAATGATTTGTATAAAAGGCAAAATAAATAACTCCCCAAAAAATGCTCCCCCACACCTTGGCTATGTTCACATGTAGAGTTTTTGATGCATTTTTGCACTTTTGCTTGCTTTCAACTGTGAAAAATGCATTCATCAGAGACATCATCAGACACATCCCGTTTAATTTATGATAGAGGGACTCAAAAAGTCACAAACACTATTTTTATAGGGCCTTACTATTCTTAAAGGGCCACCAGTTGTCTATGCTTTGTTGTTCCCATTATTAAAAAGTGGGTCTACTATACTGTTAATGTGTATACAGTGACTGCAAGGGCTGCCAAAAATTTGGACGGACCCCAATACCCTTTTGAAGAGACATAGAGGAGGTTCTCGGTACAAAAAAAAATGTTCCCATTATAAAAGGAGGGGGTCTCCTATAGTGGTAATGCCCATGTAGAGAATGAAAGGGCTTTCAAGATTTGGGAAAAAACCCCAATAACAATTTAAAGTCACATTTTTGATATTTTCATATATAAGCTCAAATCATAATCAACCAAATTTAATTATTAACATGAAGTACAATATGTCACGAAAAAAAATCTCAGAATCACTGTGATCTGTTGAAGCGTTCCAGAGTTATTACCACCTAAAGTGACACTGGTAAGATTTAAAAAATTTGGCCTGCTCATAAGGGTCAAAATGAGCTGTCACTAAGGGGTTAAATCAAGGCTAAGGAACTAAGGTTATGTTCCAACAATGAGTATTTGGGTAGTCTTTGATGTTACTGCTTTTCTGCATTTAGTAAATTAAGTTACTTGAATTTTTCACCAAGTTTTTTGACTCCACAGTTTTTGTCTCTTGTTAGTATGTCATGTTTTAAATAAAGCTTCTTTGTTTTGTATACTTCCTGGTGTTTGGCTTTGACAAAATGTTATTGATACAGTCATGTGGGGATTACATGTGTTTCTGCAGTGGAAATGCCTGTGCGTTTTTTTTTCTTTTTTTTACTTGCATATTTTCCAAATTTAATATAAGTCTATCAGAACATTTGCATATAAACAAAGAAAGAAATCAATATGTTGCGGATCTGAAACCTGCACCACAGGTCAATTTATGCTGAATGCAAAAAAAAAAAAAAAAGTATAGTGGGCATGAGATTTCTATAAATCCCATCCACGTTGCTGGAACTGTAAGACACTGCAACAATGTGCAACATCAAATACTCATCTTTGGCACACAGACTAATAGAGATGGCCATGAATGAAATAGTAAGGCCACGTTCCCACATAAACATTGTGTTTTCTTAGTTGTTGCTTTTTTTTTTTTTCTGTTTTCTCTGTTTAACCATCTAAGCAAAAGTAGATGTGATTAATGGAATCTCTTGACCATTGTGCTTAGCTTTTAAACAGTGTTTATTTCCCTGCATAAAAAATAAATAAAAGTATCCTCATCTCTGCACTAAATAAAATGCAGTAGAGAGGAATATGTATAAACTTCCTCTCCTTAACAATATTCAGAGAAGATTAACTTTGCATATTTCTGTGCAGAAACCTGTGAAAAACATGCAGATTAAAAGAGCAGTAGAAAATACTAAGTGTGAACATGGTCTAAAGGTTCATGCAACTCTAAAAACACTAGAGTTGCCACAATCTGAGCTGTACTGCCATGTGCATAAGGCCTAAGTAACATTCATGATGACGGTCTTATAAGTAATTGATATTCATTTCTTTAAATAATATATAATGCACATACCTTATTCTCTGCTCCTCACGCTTCTTCAGTTTAGCATCTCTTTTTAATACCTCTTGAATGATTGCCTGCTCTTTGCTTGTCAGAAAACTCAAATCCATCAATTTGACAATATCCATGACCTACAAGTGACAGTCTTCACAATCCTGCAAAGCTTTGAGGTAATCAAATACATTTCACAATCCACCTGTCTGAATGATAGCAGCTGACATTTAGGTTTGCTTCCTCTCTATATTTTTAGGACAACATATTTTTTCTTATGGCTTCTTCTGGACAGTTGGTACAATGAATAAGGTGATATAATACATTGTGCTTGTATGATAAAATGCATTAATTCTCCATCACATTTCTGAAGCTGGATTTGTAGGAAATATGCTACCTTAGTGGTTGCAAAGCAATTATCTGACAAGCAGGCAGCTGGACAGGTCGTCTTTTACTATGCACATCTCCATGTGAGGCAACTTCAAATAATGCCTGGTAGAATATTTTAGGCTTGGGATGTCTTTTATGAAATGTGGATTTCAGCTGGATTATTAAAATGCAGTGTACATGTACATGTTCCCATATATTATAAATGTTGAGTTATTTTTGCAGGTCGTTTTAGCGTGGAAAATCCACTTCAATTAACAGTCAAAGAAAAGCGGATGTGATTTCATGAAAACTCATGCACACTATGTATTTAAAAAAGATGCAGCAGATCTATGTGTTTTTTTTTTGAGGGGGGAAGGTGGGGTCCGTATATACTTCTATCGGGAGCATTAAAAGTATATGTAAAGTTGCATTTGCACTTTTTAGTGTGAAATTGCAGCACTTCTGCAATGGAAATCACATTAAAAACTGTGCCAAATCCACACCAAAAAATGCAGAAAATAAGATCAAAATAAACATAGCAGATTGCTATTGCATCTTTTAGTGTGAACACATGCATGAAAAAATGCAGAAATTCCACATTTAGGAAAATTGTTTACTATTATTTTAAGTTCCAATGATTAGGTTTTGATGCATAGTTGAGCGTAAAAGTGCAGTACTCAGTGTCTTACAGTTATTGAAATCTCATTCCCACTGTTCTTTTTATTTTATGTTGTGTAAACTGACCTGCTGTGCTTATTTGAAATTTGCACCCTGTCAATTTCTTAGGGGAGTCAGCTTAGTTTTATGTGTGGATTTTCCCCATAAACCTGCATTTTATGCAGAAAATACGCAGGTAAGAAATAGTCTAAGATGCACGTAAGCCAGACATGACTGTATCAATGAAGTTTTTTCAAAGCCAAATGTCAGGAAGAATCATAAACAAAGCAGCTTTATTTTCAACTTGATATATGAACAAGAGACAAAAAAATGCAGCGTCAAAAACACAATAAAAATGCATTTAAACAAAACACACTTTTGGAAACAAAATGAAAAAAATGTAAGTAATCTAACTTACATAATAGGTGCAGATAATCTGCAGCATCAAAAGCTCACTAAACACTCACCGTGGGAACATAGTCCTATTGGCCTCTTAATTTCTGCACTACCATATAACCATAAGACACGTTCAGTATTTGGACAATATTTTACGCAAGTATTTGTAAGGAAAACGTGTTTGTGAAGACACAGGGTCTTCCGTGGGCTTAATACTACTCAGACAACACAGGGTGAGGGAAAAACAGTGTGGTAATACTTTATTGAACCACCAGACAGACAATAAACCTATAGTTCAGTCCCAGCAAATACCTAAGATGGTGCAAAATTGCACACTTACCTTTCCGCTGGTCTGCTGGGAATAGAGCAGCTGCGACTTTGGGACTTCCAGGACCAACTACCTCAACCAGCGCCCCCCCCCGCTGTGGGTGGACACCCACAGAGAGGAGGTAGCAGCAAGCTTAGGAAGCTGACAATCCATTGAGGTACAAGGCCAGGAGACCCAAGGGTCCCACTCTGGCCTTTCTGAACACATCCCTGGGACCAGGCAACCTGGTTTCCCCAAACATCTCCACAGAGTCAGTGATGGCCAATGGAGCAGATCTGTATCCTTCCTGCCAGGGCCATGTTACCTTAGGCTGGCATCCTGTAGGATTCAAAAATGTGTCCCTCTGGATGGAGCCATGCTACCAAGCTGCTGTCCTGAAGAGTGTCTCTGATTCTCCTTTTTAGCACAATAGAAATCCCTGTTTATATGTACATCTGTGGCTCAGGTCATCATTCAAAGGTCAAGGGGGAAGGTGCAGAGGTCATGTCTTATTGTTTGAGAATTTAATCAATTTGCATAGTTTGCATCCCCCCTGCTCTGTAAATGAATACACTAGCTGGCCTAGTAAAGTATGTAATTAGCATACTAACAAACATCATTGTTCCCAAACCCTGAGTCGCTGTCCTCCATATAATAAGTTGCAGTAAATATCAACAAAAATGTCAGCATCCAGGGTTATACAAATACTAGTCTGTATTTATTGACCCACCAAAGAGGAACATATTAATTCAAAATTAAGACTGGGTAATTAAGACTAGAAGCTGTGCCGCCACAGTGATTGTTCCAGGAGTGGAACAATCAAAGGAAAAGTATAATATACCACTTCTGTATTTTTCACCCACTCTTGGTTTTGGCTTACAAATACTGATGTAACATACTGACCAAATACTCAACATGTGAATGTGCCTAAGGGTCATTTATGGCTGATGAAGCACTCATGGTAAAACAGATACATTGACCAAACACTGATGGAAATCTGATCCAAAATAATGCTGTTTTTTGCAGATAAAACCCTTTTATTTTACTTGTTTCCAAGAAAAAAATGTTTGAAGCATCTTAGAAAAAACAATGGCTTACATTAATACTATGTGCAGTTTTATGATTATGTTTTCCAAATTGTATCATGGAAACATACCCATAGGGTGTATTCAGATGGTGTGGTTGAAAATGCTTCGAAAAGTCACGAGTGTTTTGTTGTGGTAATAGTTTTTTCACCTGTTAAATCTGCAGCTGCATCAAAAACAGCAGCAATTCTGTCTGGGACCAGCCGGAAAAGGTGCTATAAAGAATGAACATAATGCACAGCAATGTCAAAATAACCTATTGTGCATATATTATGTCTTTTGTAACTTCTTTTAACTGCTTTAGGCTTCCAAAGTGGCTAAAAGAAGTTACCTATTCACTCTATTCTTCATGCGGTTTCTGCTTGGAAGCCACCACGATTTTATATCTAAAATGTAGAAAAAAGATGCTGGTGACGAAGATGCTGCAAATGTCATCCAAGAAGTAATCACAAAGGAAGTTTAAGAAAAAAACAACACCAGTGTTTATCTGAAGCATCTTGTACTTCAAAAAATGATGTGAATACAATGTTGCATGAAAGATGTAGCGTGCTTATATCCTTAAGCCTCGTTCATCTGTTTTTTGTTCTTTTTCATGAAGAAAAAGGGTCTGCTTTCCATCAGTTTTGGAAACAGATTTTAATCACCGGACAGTATGTCCATCTTTAGAGATGAGCGAATATTTCGATGTTCGGTTTGGATTACGATTGCCGATTTTGCAATATTCGCTGATTTTTGTCGCCGAACATATCTGTACACCAATGGATTCAATGAAGGGCAAAACCAAATGCATACACAACACCTTCAAAGGAGCCCAAAAGCTGACAAAACTGATCAAATTAGGGACAGACACCATAAAATTGACCTCAATTGACCAACAGTACAAATTTTATAATGGCACAGCAGCAATCAGTCATGGGCCATACATGAGGTATCAGGGCTGTAACTTTTTATTTTTTTCCACTAAATGAGCTGTTTAGGAATATATTTTCTGCAAAATGAGTTGACGTTTTTATTCATAACATTTTGGACTCCATAACATTTTTTGATCATTTTTTTTTTTAGATTTTTATTTTTTTTGAGTGGCAAAGCGAACAAAATACAGAGTTTCATAAATTGTTTTTTCATTTACTTTTTTTCATGCCATTCACCGTTTATAAAAAGTGATCTGGCAACTATATTCTTCAGGTCATTACGATCGCAGTGATATTGAATTTATATATATTTTTTTTTATTCTTTTGCTACTTTTGGCCAGTAAAATCTATTTTTTCCAAACAATAATTTGTTTTTCCATCATCATATTCTGATAGCTGTAACTTTTTTTTTGCAGACGGAACTATATAAAGGCTTTATTGATATCAATTTTTTATGAGATTTTTTTCATCACTTTTATTCTGTGTTTTGTGTGTCAGCATGATGAAAAAGCTATATTTTTGGCACATTTTGTATTTATATTTTTATGGTGTTCACCAAATGGGTTGAATAATGTGACAGTTTTATAGATTGGTTGGTTCCAGATGCGGCCATTCCAAATACAGTATGTGTACTTTTTTTTACTTTACCTTTGTTCTTACAGAAAAACTGTGTTTTTACTTGCAAAACATCTTTCCATTTTTTTGCACTTTTTGCTTTTATTGTTTTTACAATTTTAGAAACTTTATTTTACTTTACTTTCACTTTTTTATTTTCTTTTTTTCACTTAGTCCCAGGATGGGACACAAACTTTCCCTGGTCTGATTGTTGATCTACCACTCTGCAATGCATTAGAGCTGACAATCAGACTTAGGCAGGAACCATGTCAGATCCTGTCCCATGCAGGAGCTTACAGGCCACCTGTGTGACGCTGTGGCGAGTTTTCGGCCTGGGGTCACTGTGAAGATCATTGGCATGACGTGATCACAATCACATTGTGCCGATCGGAAAAGACTGGGAGCCCCTCTCTCTTCAAGCAGATCGATGCTGCGGTTGCTTTTGACAGTGGTATCAGAGGGGTTAATTTCCATGCTGTCAGCTATGATATAAGGCTGCCACCCACTGATGATTTCATTGGCTCTGTGTGTGAGACAGCATAAGTGTTGCGCCGTACATATACGGCGATTTGCAGAAACACATTTTCCATTTTGCCATACATGTATGGTGGATGTCGACTAGGGGTTAATAATAAAAATTTAACTGAAAAAGCTTAGCAAAAAAAATTAAAACTAAGGCCTTGTTTAGGTTTCTGTTATTCATGTACATATTTTATTTGTATTTTTCATAGAATACATACCCTTTATAATCTATAGAGATGTTCACATGAGACATGTCAGTCTTTGAATCGAGTCACTGATCACATTTACCCATACAAGTATAAGAGTCCATGAAAATCAGTGACAACAATGCCTTTTTTGTGCTGCTTGTTTATAATGTTGCAATGGATAGGTGTGATCTAGACTGTATGCTAACAGAAGCATACAGTCTAGATCACGTGAAGTCATTATCGGTCTTTACTCCTCTTTAGTCAGACCTCATCTGGAATACTGTGTACAGTTTTGGGCACCACATTTTAAAAAAGACATCGACAAACTGGAGCAAGTTCCGAGAAGAGCGACCAGAATGGTGACTGGTCTGCAAACCATGTCCTATGAGGAACGGTTGCAGGATTTGGGAATGTTTAGCTTGCAAAAAAGAAGACTGAGAGGAGACTTAATAGCTGTCTACAAATATGTCAAGGGCTGTAACAATGTAGAAGGATCATCTTTATTCTCATTTTCACAAGGAAAGACTAGAAGCAATGGGATGAAACTAAATGGGAGGAGACACAGATTAGATATTAGAAAAAACTTTTTGCCAGTTAGGGTGATTAATGAGTGGAACAGGCTGCCACGAGAGGTGGTGAGTTCCCCTTCAATGGACGTCTTCAAACAGAGGCTGGACAGACATCTATCTGATTTAGTGAATCCTGATTTGAGCAGGGGGTTGGACCAGATGACCCAGGAGGCCCCTTCCAACGCTACCATTCTATGATTCAATTATTCTATGATGAGTCACAAATGTGATGCCTACTCCCTACTCATGGATAAGCCGTGAGACAGGGTAATCAAAAGGTCAGGGGTCAGATACCAAGAGAGCTTATAATAAATAGAGGGGTAAGACAAAGGTGGAATCAGGGCACAGTCAGAGGTCAGAATTCCAGGAAGGAAGATCAAGACAAAGTGGCTAGGCAAACGGATGGTCAAGGCAAGGTCCAAGGTAGGGCATCAAAAGATCAGAAGCAGACCAATGGAAAACAAGTCCTGCACACACCAAAGAGCTAAGGCTATGACTGAGAGTAATCGTAGACTGACACCCAGCGAAAGAGCCAGTTAATCACACAAAATGGGAGACATCTGGAAGAAACTCAGAAAGCCCCTGCCCTGATTGGCAGTTGGCCTGTCACTGAAAATACTAAAAACGCAACAACCCCCTACCTCAGATTGTACGGCTAAACTGTCACTCACAATACTGACAGCTCAACGTGCCAAAACCCCAGATTGGATGGCTGAGCTGTCATTCACAATGCTGACCGCTCAACATGACTCTAATTCTTTAGGGCAATTGAGCTGTCACTCACTACATCCAGGACACAGTGAGTGGTGGAATTGCGACAATAGGAAAATAATTGCAATATTTTATTATTTCAGATGAGAAAATCATTGATGAAACAAAGATGGTAAAAACTAGAACACTGCCCCAAACTCTGATGAAAATTGGACCATTTTAGTGTACCAGAAAACTCAATGACTTCTGAATGAAGCCTAAGCTTTTCTCATCCACTGTTACCCCAGCATTGACTCTTCACCATTGCGCTTGTCTTTGTTTATAAGAGGCATCTGCAATGTCTACAATCCTTATAGAGGAGGAGGGTATCCGGCACAACCATCCAATGTTAAAATCCAGTTTATTCATAAGCCATTAAAAGCAAGGATCCAAGGAAACCACACAAAACCTGACTTGTTTCATGAGTAATGCAGGCACCCTTAATCATCCTAAGGTAAGAAAGAATTCAAGATATAAGGCTGAATATGATAAGCCAGTTAATTAAAACCTGCAGAGAATGATTTTTAAATAAAAAAGTCAAACAAAAAAGATCAATTAATATATATATATAGGATTGACAATATGAGGCCCAACATGTTCTGCCATTCAGACAACAGTGATGGCAAACAAACAGGTCATGTTTGAAAATATGGATTCAATAACTTATGCAATAATTTTTGCTTTTCAGATGTTGTTACCTGGTAAAATTTACAATTCCACTATCTACACGAGAAAAGTGTAAAAAGGTGCACAAGCATGACCTAACATGAAAATGCAATAATATAAGCCCCTACAACGGCAATGACAACATCAATGCAAGTTATGGAACACATGCAGACATGTACATGAATAGGCATGATAGGTCATCTTAACACTGAACAACATCATACTGCTTCCATTGAAGCAGAATGGCAGAGCTGCTTGTGCACAAGTACATTAGTTAGCCTTTTTATAACAAGAGTTGGGACAATAGACACATGCCACATTGTTTAAAAATGTATTCCTTTTACCAGGTCATATCAATGTTAGGCCAATATCATAAGCACAAACATTAAATACTATAACATTTATTAAACAAAATGTCAAAGTGTGCAGAGAGCAAGGAAACAGACTCATTTTTATATTTCAAATGAAAAACTATCATCATACATCGGTTATCTTCCTCAGAGTCAGCAGAAGATGCTCCTCAGGTGGAATACATCTCTGCATATTTGTATTTTGAATGGTGAGTCTAGGTCGTAGCTCCTTCAACAGATGGTCAAATGTTGCGATACTCATGCAGCAGTAAGCATAAAACCTGTCTGGATGGCGCCGTAGCTCCCCATACAGCTACTTGAAAGGGCTTTTTGTGCTCCATTGTCTGAGTAGTGGATGAACCCCGAGTTGGTGCCGCCTCCTCGGAACTCCGCTTACTGGGTAACACTCACCAAACCGTCAAGACAACACCCAATGAATAAAGATGCACTCAGTCTGGTTGAACATCAAGTAGAAATACATATTTTACAACCAGGCAAAGGAAAGCATACCAAAGGATAATATTGTAGGGGATATCCCAACAATATTATGGATGTGCTCTCAAGTGGTGCCTTGTGCAGTGTGCTTTTCTTGGGTTATAATCAAACAGGCCCTTAAGTTGATAGTTAATTTGATTAAAAATTCATGTGCAAAATAACATTGCATACGGATTGCGAATGGATAGCATGTGAGAAAAAAATTGCATACTCTGATTGCATTTACATTACACACGGCATACCATATGGATTTCACTAGGACTCCAACCTCATAGTTACTCTCTGACCACAAATGAGTGTTTTGCACTTAGACCTTTGATCCTTACATTATTTCAAAATGAATTAAGGACCGTGAGTAATTCTCTAACTATAAACTTTTGTATCCTAAATGTAACATTTGTTTTAAGTCCCGACACATTCCATGCATTCTTACCAGTAAAAAAAGTTAAACCAGTACAAACTCCAAAAAGAACCTTATATGCTCAAACAAGCGGCAGAAGAAGGATGTCTGTTTAGTTCAAGTGCAGAACTAAAATGACTACAAAAAAACACAAGCGTGAACCTTGCTGTTGGTTGTGGTTTGCTATGTTTTACATTAAATAAGATACCTCAGGGAAAATATATAAATTACATTGTCAGAAAAGAGAAAAATCAGACCTGAGCTTTAGTAATAAACAATCACAACTCTCAACTTCCAATTGCCAAACTAGATGCAGCCGAAAAAGGATGACAATTATTCCTGGAAAAGAATCTATAATTTAGTTTTTAATGGCTCCTAAGTGTCTTCAAGCATAATTCTCATGTACATATATATGAGAAAATATTATGCCTTGGAAAAATCACAAATTATAAAATCAACATCATATAAGTCATGTTTTTGTGCAATGTTTATGTTAGCCATAATATTAAATTAATTTACGTGATATTAAAGGGAACCTGTCACATCCAAAAAAACACTATTTACCTGTAGACATAATGGTAATAAGCAGGTAAATGGCCTTTAAATAACAACTAGCAGGCTTACTGGGAGAGCAGCTGCAGAGAGATCATGGAGTTACTCTTCTCCCTGCAGCTGTTTGTTTCCAATCATCAGGACTGTGCAGCAAGCTGTAGCAGTCACTGCTCAGTATAAAGTAAACATGCTGCAATCGCTCCACAGAACAGTCTGCACAGTACACACATATTTATAGCGTACCACAGAAAAATCCACAACATGTTAATGGTATAAAGTCACAGTGGAAGGAATTATGGATAATCGTGGAATGGGCATCGCGGAGAAACCATAGAGAAATACAAGAGAAAATGTGCGATATAAAGGCCCACAATGTACTTCAAAGAGTTAAAAATACAATCTCTATTAGTTATAGGTCGATAAAAGATCAATAAGGTTACATACGGAGTACAACACACAAATGTTCATGTACAAGATTGAAAAAAGGGGTACCTCAAGCCCCCAGCATAAAAGGCCCCACAAAAAATAGTGAAGGTTCATTTACTGAGACATGGACTTCAATTTTGAAAAACTGACATAAAAAGCAGTGTATATAAGACCAGTTAGAGACAAAGTACAGATACATAGAAAGTAAACTAGTCTGCCCAACTAGCTATCATGTAGAATAATATATATAAAGCCAATATAGGCAATCACACAACAATATCTCCTTGTAATTTTTAGGCTAAAGACAGGGTCTGCAATTTTTATATATATATGGTTTGCAAAATATAATGAACAATTTAGTCAGACAAAGCTGCCATAAAAGCAGTATATACAGGACCAGTTTAGAGTAAAGATCACATGCTCATAGATAGTGAACTAGTGCCATATAGGGCAGTATATACAGAGACAATATGAATAAATGCCTATCAATAACTTCAAGTCCAATGTAGACAGTGGGCCTAGAGCTGGGGGGTGAGTACCCACCCTAACGCGCGTTTTGGTGAGCCTTCCTCAGGGGGTATGTCACTGCATGGCAACAGTCCTTTCTATATATGCAAGGGGAGCCTCCGTTGGACGCCGCACAGCGGTTTCCACTTAGCCCTAAGGACCTGTGATGACGCTTATCGCGTCACGATGGGCAGAGCGAGCCGTGGCGTCAGCATCACGTGATACCCATGTGACAGTCAGCTGACCGTCTCGCAGGTCCTCACAACAAGATGCCGAGAGCCGGGGAGCGCGCAGCCAACGTGACACGCAAGTGTGCTTGGTCGTCAGGGCAACCATGCAGAGGCTAATCGGGTGAGTTGCCAAGAAAAATATAACTGACCCGCATGCTTATGGTATAAATAGATAGGAGAACATCCATCTCAGAACAAGCTCAAAACCATTCATATACCTGGCAAAAAAATCAAAAAGGGCTCTCTGGAAGTAGAACAGTAAACAAATCACATATATATAAATGTGGCAGCAGAATACACTGTGTTTACAAATAACAGGATGAATAATATCCCAATATATATTAGATACATTCAAAAATAATACATAATAATTTCGAAGATAATAAACAGGTATAGTAGAATGTATCAACAGCCACAAAAGGTAATGACAATAATATTTCTTCAATTGAAAGCACACAGACATCGATTTTGCACTGCCATGGTAGATGCAGTGTAGATACGTATATCTTCATGGAAGAGATTGCTTATATCTTCATAATTAGAGATGGATGTAAACGGAGGCAAAGAAAAGGGTGGGCTCAACCATATTGATCAAACATTCGGAGTTCTGGGCACCAGTGATCTGCAGGAGGGCGATCTCAATTGGGACAAACAATTTGACTTACTGCAACATGCTCTAACTAAACGTACCAAACTTTGGTGGAATCTGGCCTTTCTACAAAAATATTTGATATGCAAATTAATACCCAGAGGACTGCCTGTCCGTACTATCCCTACTTTTGTAGTAGAAGATAGTGATTTTATACTGGGATGGGAGGAAGCTTGTACTAAATGTTCAGTTACTTTGATGCAACTTCTGGTCGATCACAATACGAAACTCATCAATGAGTTAGACAAATCTATTGACGAGATACAACTTACCTTGAAGACGTCCTGCCCGACTGAACGCCTTGAAACATACAATACTCAGACTGAAAAAGTTCTCGATGTATGTTTCCTAAAAATTAAAGACATGCAGGCAAAGAAATTAATGAGAGATCAAAAAGATTTTAACACTAGCTCTGTTTATCTATGGAGAAAGAACACTAGTCAGACATCTAGGAGTATACGTCTACCCTCAGATGTTTTGCTCTCCTCTAATAGCGAATCCTCCATTGACACCTCATCCTACATGAAAACTAGATCAGGCCGTGATCTCAACATGACAAGAGATTTAGAATTTCACCCTTACAAACGACGTTTCTTCAAATCTCCAGATGGAGACAAGAAAGATAACAAGGTAATTAACTTAAGTGATAATGATTTAAGTCCAACTGACTTAAGGTTATTAAGTAAGGGTCTCAAGTTTTCCCCTAAAGCTAAATTCGATCGTTTCATAGCTACAAAAGATTTGCATTTATTTGCACGGAAACTCATGTTCAAAAAATATTTTTATGATGAACAGCTTTATGCTCTTTTTCCTACAGAGGAGGAACAGAATGCGCTAAGATCTTTGGAAGATTTGGCTCAGGAGAGTAGTCTAGCTGGAGGAGGTAAGATCCCCAGTTCCATCAAACCTCGGTCCAAGAAGTTTCCCTCATTTGCTTCATCTGCCAGTATAGATATGTTTGAACAGGTGGTAACCAAGGGATTTGATCAAATTCCCCAACATATTGAGCATGATAACCTGACTATTAGTGAAAGAGAGAGGTTGCGGCTGCTTCGGGGGCTCCCCGACGTGGTGCTGAAGCCAGCTGATAAAGGCGGCAATATTGTAATATGGCCTACCACATTATATGAAAAAGAAGCATACCGTCAGCTCGACAATAGTATTGAGCCACCCCCGTTGTGTTCGAGTTCGATTCGGTTCGTCGAACACCTTCGAACACCATTAAAACCAATGGCAGGCAATCAAAAACACATAGAAACACATAGAAAACACCTTCAAAGGTGTCCAAAAGCTGACAAGCTGACAAACTGCTCAGAAGACACAACTAACACATGGAAAAGTGGCAAGTACATAAAGTCATGCGAAAAGAAAAGAGGTGGAGGAGTAAAAGGAGGGGGAGACACAGATATAGGCATGTCATGGCGTTCTAAAACCAAAAAAGTGCGAAGCCGACACGGCCAGTCCGTTCCTGCCCGTGCCACCTCTGTGTCGCCGGGTTTGTGCCAGAGCCGCGGTGGACCCTGACGGCCAGCCGCCCTCTCCCAATACTGGTGCCTGTCCGCTGGTGGGTCGAGCGAGCCCCCCTGTGATGGAGGCAGGTCTAAGCTTTTTGATTTAAATTGTCTCTCTAATTTGAATGAATACACTTTAAATCCTTTTACAAGGATCTATTGGAGGGCAAGTCTCATGCCAGCTCCAGTAGCGTCCACTAAAGCTGCTGCAGTTAAAAAGCTTTTATAAGGATCGAGCTCAGGGGTCCACCGCAAGGCGTTCTACCGCCAGTCCCAGCCCCTATGCCTTGGGGTGCCTCCTGATGCTCTTCACTGAGTATCCCGGGGTCTCGAAGCATTTCATTTGAAAAAATTAAGTGTCCAAACTACAGATGGTGTAGCTTGCTTAACAGCTGGGATAATCCGCTGACCAGCAGACACTGCTACTAGGCACACAGTATTTCCTGGGCAAGATGCAGTTAAAAATTTGTAATTAGATACTCTCGTTGGATGCTGAGAAAGCATTCCATAGAGTCTCCTGTCACGCGGTATATTATTCCCTTAAAAAGCTTGGGGTAAGGGTCTAGGGGACCCTTTTATAGCCAAAATCACGGCCCTGTATCGCAATACGTTACCTAGGCTGAAGATAAATGGAACTGTAGCACCCCGAGGGCTCGGTTGCTACAGAGGTATTGCACCTCATCCAGAGGTGTGATATCTCACTCTCAGGTAAGGATGGAGTGTGGATCAGGACCCCAACACCTGCATGCATTACACCACATTGCCGTGGGGCCGGGCGACCAATATGCCCCTGAGATGGGCACGACAGTCCCTGTCCCTGGCTGGAGTGGGGGGAGGGAACACCGAGGAAGGGGAACCCTGTAGTGCAGGAGCAGGAAGGAAGCAGTTCCTGGGTGCATTGAGAAGGGAGTATAAAAGGTGGGCACCGTCTTAGTTCAGTGCAGAGAAGTCGGAGCAGAAGTGACAGGGAGCAGGGGCTCTGCTCCGGAGGCGGGCCTAGTAACAGAGGCCCAGGCCTGGAAGAGGGAGAAGGAAGGAAGAGGAGCGGAGAAGGCTCCAGGAACAAGGAATGAAGGGAACCCAGGGGTGCGGATGGGCGAGTCGCCACCGCACGCCCGAATCCACCTGCGTGGAGGTGTCAAGCCAAAGGGGGAGACCGATCCCCGAAACTAGTGGAGGCGGGAAACGACCCTCAGCTAGAAACCGGAGGCTGTGACATTTTATGTGGTGCAGCCCCTTGCTACACCCGCTAGGAAGGCACCACATAGGGTCAGGGAAACTGGCGCCAAGTTTACCAAGAGGAAGCCCGAGGCAGCCGGACAGAAGCGTTGGTAAGAAAGGCCAGACAAAGGACACCCAAAGGGGGTCCTGTGAAGCGCTCCAAAGTTATCTGGGAGTTGTCTGAGCCCCTCACCTGGTGAGCACAGTATGACGTGGGCAGCCGTTCCCTGCAGAAGTGGTCTGGATAATAAGAACTGTGAGTAAAGGCCCTGGACAGCTTCACTGACTCCGTGTCGTTACTGCTGCTGCCCTGCACCACCACCCCCATCCTCCGCATACACTGCCCTGAGGCTATACTCCTCCCGTGGGGAGTTATACTATGCTCTGCTGCACCCACAACACCAGCCTCAGCGGTCTGCCCTGCAGCGGGTGGCGTAGTCGGACATTTAAACATCAAAACCACATAAATAGTTCCACCACTGGTTTGACCGGCCTGAGCCATGGAACCGGGTCACCGCCACAGAGACTACAACCACCAGCATCCACCAAAATGGGTCCGGCTCCGTATGTCCCAAGGCCCAGGGGGCGCATCAGAACATTTTCATCACCTTTCATAATCACCAATGGGACAAGGCAGGGATGTCCTCTGTCCCCTCTCTTATACATCCTAGTGACGGAGCACCTGCTCTCATCAATTCGCCATAACCCTAATATTAGGTGGATTGAGGTGGCAGGCACCGAGTTCAAGTGCTCTGCATTTGCTGATGATGTGCTAGTATATATCACTCAATCACATATATCCATCCCTGCTGTTATGGCTGAAATAGATCACTTTGTTACATGGTCAAAATTTTAAATCAATGCAGCGAACTCTGAGGCCCTCGATGTCTCCCTCCCCAAATCCATACAGGATTCCATCCAGTCCAACTTTCCCTTTGCCTGGCCCTCACAGGGCATCAAATACTTTGGAATTCCTATTCATAGAGACCTCTCCCATCTATGTTATCTTAATTTTGGGCCCTTTATTGAACAACTCCATACAGACCACGGCTGGCAAGTTAGAACTGTAAGATTCACTACGTGAACCACTGGTGTTTTGTGGAAAAGCACATGTACAATGTGTTCCAAATTATTATGCAAAAAGTGTTTAGGAGTGATAAGGGAAGAATTTGTTTGTTTGTCAGTTAAACTCATTGATGGTGATGTGTGTCAGGGCTCTTTATATCACTGTAAGCAATTGCAGACACCTGTGCTAATTAGTTTGGCAGGTGTGTCCAATGAAAGGCAAGACTACTTAAGAAGGCTGTCCCACATTATTAAGCAGCCTACATTTTCTGCCAAAATGGGAAAGAAAAGGATGTGTCGGCTGCTGAGAACCAACAAATTGTGGAGTGTTTAGGTAAAGGCATGACTACAATCAACATTGCCAAGACAATTCTTCCTGATCAGCGCACAATTAAGAAGTATGTATCTGATTCACAGTACACACGTGTGCGTGCTGATAAGGTAAAATTGAGGACTCTTTCCTACAGGCAATTACGTCAGGTTAAAAGAGCAGTGGCAAAAAAGCCTGGTCATAGCAGACAAGTTTTTGAAGCTGCTGGTGCCTCCAACATCCCCCGAACAACAAGATGCAGAGTCCTTCAGAGGTTTGCAGCTGTGCGTAAGCCATCCTGTCGACCTCCTCTATCAACTGCACACAATCAGAAACGGCTCAAGTGGGCCAAACAATACATGAAGACTGACATCAAAACTGTTTTGTTCACCGATGAGTGCCGTGCAATGCTCGATGGTCCAGATGGATGGAGTGGAGGATGGCTGGTTGATGGACACCCCACGCAAACATGGCTACAGCGCCAACAAGGAGGAGGTGGAGTAATGTTTTGGGGTGGAATCATGGGGAGAGAGATTGTCGGCCCCTTTAGGATCCCTGAAGGGGTAAAGATGAACTCCATAATGTATGTGGAGTTTCTCAAACAGCACTTCCTGCCATGGTTCAAGAAGAAGAACCGTGTATTCCACAGCAAGATCATTTTCATGCATGATAATGCACCGTCTCATGCTGCACATAACACATCTGCATCTCTGGCTGACATGGGCATAAAAGGGGACAAACTTATGGTGTGACCCCCATGCTCCCCTGTCCTCAACCCCATTCAGAACCTCTGGAGCATCATCAAAAGGAGTGTCTATGATGGCGGGAGGCAGTTCACAATTAAGCAACAGCTCTGGGAGGGTATTCTGTCCTCATGCAAAACAATTGAAGTAGAAACCATCCAAAACCTGACAAATTCAATGGACGAGACATTCAGAAGCTCCTTTCGAACAAGGGGTCCTATGTGCAAATGTAACATAACCAAGAAAAAAGTTTTGAGTTGAAAACTGTTTGATTTCAGTTTCTAATACCCTGCTAATGCTTATAATTTCAAAAATGACCATTTTTTTGTTCTTTATTAAAATGAAAAGGTTGATCGAAGAGTGTGGGGGATCTAAGAGTGTGGCAACCCAATAGTCAGGATTACTTCGAATTCTGACAATCTGAGGGTGATGTTGCAGGTAGTGCAGCAAGAAGGCACTCGTGTCTTGCGCATCTAGGAGACCCAAATTATTTTCCGGGCTAGATGCAGCTAAAAATTATTATTAATTTGAAAGCTGGTGGAGCTTAGTATAGATGGCCTAATAGAATCAGTACTGCACACTGCTACAAAGCCCAAATTATTTTCCAGCCAAGATACAGATAAACATGATTAGTAATTTTAAATCTGGTGGAGCTTAGTATAGATGGCCTAACAGAATCAGTACTGCACACTGTTACAAAGCCCAAATTATTTTCCAGCCAAGATACAGATAAACATGATTAGTAATATTAAAGCTTAAAACGGTTGGTGAGGTGATTTTAACAAATCATCCATCTTTTACTCTCCCCAGGATGACACAGGGGTAGAAAAGTCGTTTCGGATCCATGATTTGTTCATCTTTATGAACGTGAGACTGTCTACATTATCAGTGGAGAGCCGCGTGCGCTTATCTGTCAGCACACCACCAGCAGCACTGAACACACGTTCAGACAGAACGCTGGCTGCGGGGCATGACAAGATCTCCAAGGCATAAGTGGCGAGCTCCGGCCATTTATCCAGATTGGAAGCCCAAAAAGAGCAAGGGTCTAGTGACACAGTCATGGCTTCAATGTTTACTTGGAGATACTCCTGTACCATCGTCTCTAGGCGTTGACTATGTGTCAGACTTCTTGTCTCCTGTGGCCTTGCAAAGGATAGGCTAAAAAAGTGGTGAAATGATTCCGCAAAATTGATGTTACCAGCAGATACTGTGTTTCTGTTACGGTTTGAGTGCTGAACACTCGACGGTCCAACGGTTGGCAAGTTGGAACTGTGAGATTCACTACGTGCACCACTGGTGTTTTGTGGAAAAGCACACGTAAGATTCTGCAACAGTCTCTGCTGATACTCCTGCATGCGTGCATCCCTTTATATGGCAGGAATAATTTCTGCATATTTACTTTTGTACCGGGGATCTAACAGTGTGGCAACCCAGTAGTCAGGATTATTTCTAATTCTCACAATTCGAGGGTCATGTTGCAGGTAGTGCAGCAAGAAGGCACTCATGTGTCTTGCGCATCCAGGAGCACCAAGTACCTGTTGTGTTGGTGGCGAGGTAACAATCATGCTTCCTTCCTCTGTCCTCTCCCCCCAACCACGCACAGCAGAAATGTGATCAAGGTCTCCCTCATCTGATGAGTCTTCCATCAGTTCGTCCTCCACTTCTTCCTAGGTTCCTGCACCTTCCTCACTAGTTTGGTTGCTACCATGCACCCTGGTAAAACCATCTCCCCCACCCTCACATGCCTGCCGCCTTGGTGCTGCTGACCGTCTGGACCTTGCAGATGTTAGCCCTTCCGCATGCAACTCCTCCTCCTCTACTTTCTCCACCTCCTCTTGTGCCACCACCTGACTCCGAATTCTGTTTAACATGTGCTCCAGCATGTAAATCACCGGAATAGTCATGCTGATAATGACATCGTCAGCACTAAACATCTTCGTCGCCATTTCAAAAAAGTGCAGAAGGGTGCATAGGTCCCTGATCTGAGACCACTCCTCCAGCGTGATTTGCCCCACCTCTGGATCTCGTTGGCCCAGGCTATACGTCAGAATGTATTGCACCAGGGCTTGTCGGTGCTGCCACAGTCGCTGCCACATGTGCAGAGTTGAATTCCACAGGGTAGGCACATCGCATTTTAGCCTGTGAACTGGCAGGCCCAACGACTTCTGTAGAGATGTAAGTCGCTGAGCTGCGGGATGCGAACAGCAGAAGTGAGGACACAATGACCGTGCCCTCTGCAAAAGGCCATCTAGTCCGGGATAGTGGGCTAAAAATTGCTGGACAATCAGGTTCAACACGTGAGCCATACAAGGCACGTGTGTGACATTGCCCCGGCGAAGGGCCGCACCCAGGTTTGCAGCATTGTCGCACACGGCCTTCCCTGGTTTCAGGTCCAGTGAAGACAACCATTCATGAAACTGGTTCTCCAGAGCTGACCACAGCTCCTCAGCTGTGTGACTCACATTTCCCTGACATTTCAAAGTAAAAACTGCCTGATGACGTTGAGCCCTGCTGCCAGCATAGTAAGGAGGTGTGCAGGATCCCTTCGGCGCAGTTAGAAAGCTTGTGGCATGACCAGACAGGCTTTGGGTGCAGGTGGAGGACCGAGAGGAGGTTGATGAGGCAGAAGCAGTGGAGGAACTTTGAGATAAAGAGGATTGACGCACAACTCGAGGGGACGGCAAGACTTGTACAGCAGCCCCTTGTCCTGCTGTGACCATAGTTACCCAGTGCCCAGTCAGCAACATGTAACGCCCCTGTCCATGCCTACTCGTCCAAGTGTCTGTGGTGAAATGCACCCGGTCACACACAGAGTTTCTCAATGAAGCGGTGATGTTGTGTGCGACATGCTGGTGGAGCGCAGGCACACCTTTCTTTGAAAAGTAGTGCCGACTGGGCATCTGGTACTGGGGCACTGCGACGGACATAAGGTCTTGAAAATCCTCTGTGTCCACCAGGCGGAAAGGCAGCATTTCTGTAGACAAGAGCTTGCAGATGGTGAAATTCAACCTCTTAGCTTTCTCATGGCTAGGAGGAAATGGTCTTTTACTTGTCCACATCTGAGGGACCGAGGGCTGGCTGTTGTGCTTAGACGGGGTTGAGAAGGGTGTCCCCAGCAAACTGCCGGTCTGTGAGGAAGATACAGGCGGACATGTTAGGTTGCCTTGATCCAAAGGTGGTGCTATCGATGTCGGACAGCGCTCATCAGCAGCTGGTGTTACCACCTCCAAAGAAAATGATGACCTGCCATTCACGCTGGCTGTTGCGGGTAAAGAGGTGGCAGGTCTGCGTCCCAAAACAGGTGTGACTGCTGTCTCCCCAGTCACAGAGGATGAAGAGGCCGCGGATGCACAAGATGTGTCAGACGGGAGTTGGCCCGGCCAACTATGCCGCACTGTAGCACAGTGAGCTTCCCACTGCAACTTATGCTTCATGTCCATGTGCCGGTTCATGCATGAAGTACTCAAACTATGTATTTTTTGGCCTCTGCTTAGCTTTTGCTGACAAATGTTACAGATAACACGAGATCTGAAAAAATGCCCAGGCTATGCAAGGCTTAGCATCCATGCGACCTGAAGAGCCACCACGACTTGTGGTCAGAGGCAGAGTTGTGTTTGAGGATGCAGTTGTTGACGTGCTTCCAGTACTATGTCTCTGTCCAGGAAGGCGCAACCTGACCTCGTCGTCACTAGCATCCTCCTCCACCTCCTCTGCTGACCTCATCTCTTGGCTGACTGTGGGTTGACAGTAAGTGGGATCTCCAACCTCATCATCATCACCCTGTGTGTTATCACACCCGTCGTCTTCAGAGCCAACCTGTTCCTGCCCTGACAAAAAACTAAAGTTGTCGATCCAATCAGGTATTTGAGTCTCATCATCGTCTTCCTCATTTTCTCCACCAAAAGGAGTTCCAGTTGGGGAATGAGGGTCTACATTATGGTCAGAACCTTCTGCATCTGGTCCTGGATCCGACTCATAAAGATTCTGGGCATCAGTGCAGATCATTTCCTCGTCTGGATTCACAGAAGCTCTGGAGCAGACCTCTAATTCCCAGGCTATAGTATGAGTAAACAGCTCTGCAGACTCAACCATCTGTTCTACCCCATACTCAGACGGGCAGCTGGAGACTTGGGAGCTGTGAGGAAGCAAGTGCGATTGGGGTGACATCTCTGAGGACTGGAGTATTTGTGATGTTGAAGTTGAGTTGGAGGAGAGCCCACTTAAAGGAGCACTTGATATCCGTTAAAGCACCTGCTGTTTTTGTGCCTCATCTGGAATTTGTAGCGATTGGCGAGGCCGTAAGAAAGGGATCTTATCACATTGTCCGCTAAAAGAAGTAGACATTTTAGTTTGGCTGGAAGATGGTCTTTCTTCTGCAGATGTTACTGTTGCTTTAACACCTACCCCACGGACACAACCTTTTTTCCCCTTCCCAACACGCCTATTCCCCTTTCCACCAGCAGCAGGCCTTTTTCCACTCATTTTGGTGGTTAACTAATTCACAACTCTGGAGTTGTTTGCACAAAAAAACAATGGATGGGAACCGAGCAGAGCTGAGTGGCCAAATTGTGGTATTAGTCCAAAAGTATTGGCTGGGTTAGATGCAGATAAAAATTATATTGAATTTGCAACCTGATGGAGGTCAGTATAGATGGACTAATAGAACAAGTGTTAGAACTCTCCTGTTAGGTTTTTTCTATTTTGCTGGTCACATGACCTTTTTTGCCTATTTAATCCTGCTCCGCCCTTCTGGCCATGCTGGACTTCATTGTAATTTCTACTCTTAAGCTAGCCAGGTGCTTTGTATCCTTTCTTAGTCAGTTTCGCTAGGTCTTTTGACCTTTATGTTCTATGTTGTTTGTTTGTCTTTTTACTGCTACAATTTCTGCTAGGAGGTGTCCGTCTTTCTCCCAGTCCCTAGTTCTTGTAGGGATCCCTCCCTCACATCTATAGGTCTTCGTTCAGACTAGCTGAGGACTTTAGCGGGTCTGATCACAGGATCAGGTTCTCCGTTACATCGTAGGGATCTAGCTTAGTTCTATTGTAGGGACAGATCTCCTGTCTTTCCTTAGTGCTTGTAGCCTATCATAACAGTAAGTCCAGCCCAAAAATATCTCTAAGGAAAGACCTCCAGTTTCCATCATGGTATCGGTTCAGGATTTGGCTCAACGCCTGCAGGGACTCTCTCTGGAGGTGGCCGAGCTCCAACAACACGTGAGTAGCTGTTCTGGAGCGCATTTTGTGGAGCCAAAGGTACGATTGCCTGATTTATTTTTTGGTGAACAACAAGATTTTTTTTCCTTTTAAAAATGCTTGTTTATTGTATTTTCGTTTGAGACCCAGATCCTCTGGTGATGAATCACAGCGCATAGGGTTCATAATGTCACTTTTGCGCAAAGAACCTCAGGGATGGGCCTTTTCTCTCCAACCTAGAGATCCGTGCTTTAGATCAGTGGATAGTTTTTTTTCTGCTTTGGGGTTGTTGTATGATGATCGTGTCTCATCAGCTGAGACAGAATTGAGACTTTTGAGGCAGGGATCAGGTAATGTGGAAAATTATTGTGCTCTCTTCTGTCGGTGGTCTGCTCAGGTGGGGTGGAATGATTCAGCTCTGAAAAGTTTGTTTCTTGCTGGGCTAGGTGAAAGGGTTAAGGATCTGCTTATTGCTTATCCTACACCTGGAAACTTGCAGGAGGCAATGCAATTAGCTATACGGGTGGACAGGAGACTGCGTGCAAGGGTTAATGAGAGTAAATCCTTTGCCATGTCAGCTCCTAGTCTTGAGAGGGTCTCTACTGACATTGGAGAGCTGATGGAGATTGGAGCGATGTCACCCCGCTCTCAGGAAAAAGACAGCAGGTTTTCTGAAGGTTTGTGCTTTTATTGCGGAAAATCTGACCATTTCATTAAGAACTGTGTGCTTCGTATGAACAAAGAAAAAAAAAAATGGTCAGTTACGCCCGTATAGCCTGTTTAAACACTAAGGGGGTATTTCTTTCTGCTACTACTGCAGCTCAGGAAGAATTAATTGAATTTTGGGTATTTGTGGATTGTGGTTCTACTCTGAATGTGATTGATGGGGGATTCTTGGAAAAACTTAAATTAAAACCCAAACCTTTGTCATCCCCTATTGCCGTGGTTTCTGTCGATGGCTCTCCCTTGAAATGTGTTACTCACGAGGTTTATGAATTTCCCCTCACTATTAATGGCATTCACAAAGAAAATTTGGATTTGGTAGTATTAAATAATTTGCCTTTTCCAGTAGTTTTGGGGTTACCCTGGTTAAAATTGCACAATCCTGTACTGGATTGGTCTACTAATTAGTGTTGAGCCACCCCTGTAGTGTTCGAGTTCGGTTCGGTTCGTCGAACACCCGTGTGTTCGCCGAACTGTTCGTCGAACACCTTCGAACACCGTTAAAACCAATGGCAGGCAAACAAAAACACATAGAAACACATAGAAAACACCTTCAAAGGCGTCCAAAAGCTGACAAACTGCTCAGAAGACACAACTAACACATGGAAAAGTGACAAGTACATATAGTCATGCGAAAAGAAAAGAGGTGGAGGAGTAAAAGGAGGGGGAGACACAGATATAGGCATGTCATGCCCTTCTAAAATCCAAAAAGTGAGAAGCCGACACGTTCAGTCCGCTCCTGCCCGTGCCACCTCCGTGTCGCCGGGTTTGTGCCAGAGCCGCGGTGAACCCTGACGGCCAGCCCCCCTCTCCCAATACTGGTGCCTGTCCGCTGGTGGGTCGAGCGAGCCCCCCTGTGGTGGAGGCAGCTCTAAGCTTTTTAATTTAAATTGTCTCTCTAATTTGAATGAATACACTTTAAATCCATTTACAAGGATCTATTGGAGGGCAAGTCTCATGCCAGCAGCCGCGTAATTCCAGCTCCAGTAGCGTCCACTAAAGCTGCTGCAGTTAAAAAGCTTTTATAAGGATCGAGCTCGGCTGTCCACCGCAAGGCATCCTACTGCCAGTCCCAGCCCCTATGCCTTGGGGTGCCTCCTGATGCTCTTCACTGAGTATCCCGTGGTCCCGAAGCATTTCCTTTGAAAAAATTAAGTGTCCAAACTACAGGTGGTGTAGCTTGCTTAACAGCTGGGATAATCCGCTGACTAGCAGACACTGCTACTAGGCACAAAGTATTTCCTGGGCTAGATGCAGTTCAAAATTTGTAATTAGATACTCTCGTTGGATGCTGAGAAAGCATTCCATAGAGTCTCCTGGCACGCCATATATGATTCTCTTAAAAAGCTTGGGGTAGGGGTCTAGGGGACCCTTTTATAGGCAAAATCACGGCCCTGTATCACAATACGTCACCTAGGCTGAAGATAAATGGAACTGTAGCACCCTGAGGGCTCGGTTGCTACAGAGGTATTGCACCTCACCCAGAGGTGTGATATCTCACTCTCAGGTAAGGATGGAGTGTGGATCAGGACCCGACACCTGCATGCATTACACCACATTGCCGTGGGGCAGGGCGACCAATATGCCTCTGAGAGGGGCACGACAGTCCCTGTCCCTGGCTGGAGTGGGGGGAGGGAACACTGAGGAAGGGGAACCCTGTAGTGCAGGAGCAGGGAGGAAGCAGTTCCTGGGTGCATTGAAAAGGGAGTATAAAAGGTGGGCACCATCTTAGTTCAGTGCAGAGAAGTCTGAGCAGAAGTGTCAGGGAGCAGGGGCTCTGCATGAGCTATGCTCCGGAGGCGGGCCTAGTAACAGAGGCCCATGCCTGGAAGAGGGAGAAGGAAGGAAGAGGAGCGGAGAAGGCTCCAGGAACGAGGAATGAAGGGATCCCAGGGGTGCGGACGGGCGAGTCGCCAACGCACGCCCGAATCCACCTGCATGGAGGGGTCAGGCCAAAGGGGAAGACCGGTCCCCGAAACTAGTGGAGGGAGGAAACGACCCTCAGCTAGAAACCGGAGGCTGTGACATTTTATGTTACGCAGTCCCTCGCTACACCCGCTAGGAAGGCACCACATAGGGTCAGGGAAACTGGCGCCAAGTTTACCAAGAGGAGGCCCGAGGCAGCCGGACAGGAGGGTTGGTAAGAAAGGCCAGACAAAGGACACACCAAGGGGGTCCTGTGAAGCGCTCCAAAGTTATCTGGGAGTTGTCTGAGCCCCTCACCTGGTGAGCACAGTACGACGTGGGCAGCCGTTACCTGCAGACGTGGTCTGGATAATAAGAACTGTGAGTAAAGGCCCTGGACTGCATCACTGACTCTGTGTCATTACTGCTGCTGCCCTGCACCATCACCCCCATCCTCCGCATACACTGCCCTGAGGCTATACTCCTCCCGTGGGGAGTTATGCTACGCTCTGCTGCACTCACAACACCAGCCTCAGCGGTCTGCCCTGCAGCGGCGGTTCACTCTGACCGCAATCCACGGGTGGCGTAGTCGGACATTTAAACATCAAAACCACATAAATAGTTCCGCCACTGGTTTGACCACCCTGAGCCACGGAACCGGGTCGCCGCCACGAAGACTACAACCACCAGCATCCACCAAAAAGGGTCCGGCTCCGGGTGTCCCAAGGCCCAGGGGGTGCATCAGAACATTTTCATCACCTTTCACAATCACCAATGGGACAAGGCAGGGATGTCCTCTGTCCCCTCTCTTATACATCCTAGTGACGGAGCACCTGCTCTCATCAATTCGCCATAACCCCAATATTAGGTGGATTGAGGTGGGAGGCAACGAGTACAAGTGCTTTCTATTTGCTGATGATATCCTAGTATATATCACTCAATCACATATATCCATCCATGCTGTTATGGCTGAAATAGATCACTTTGTTACATGGTCAAATTTAAAAATCAATGCAGTGAAGTCTGAGGCCCTCGATATCTCCCTCCCCAAATCCATATAGGATTCCATCCAGTCCAACTTTCCGTTTGACTGGCCCTCACAGGGTATCAAATACTTAGGAATTCCTATTCATAGAGACCTCTCCCATCTATGTTATCTTAATTTTGGGCCCTTTATTGAACAACTCCATACAGACCACGGTTGGCAAGTTAGAACTGTAAGATTCACTACGTGAACCACTGGTGTTTTGTGGAAAAGCACATGTACACTGTGTTCCAAATTATTATGCAAAAAGTGTTTAGGAGTGATAAGGGAAGAATTTGTTTGTTTGTCAGTTAAACTCATTGATGGTGATGTGTGTCAGGGCTCTTTATATCACTGTAAGCAATTGCAGACACCTGTGCTAATTAGTTTGGCAGGTGTGTCCAATGAAAGGCAAGACTACTTAAGAAGGCTGTCTCACATTATTAAGCAGCCTACATTTTCTGCCAAAGTGGGAAAGAAAAAGGATGTGTCGGCAGCTGAGAAGCATCAAATTGTGGAGTGTTTAGGTCAAGGCATGACTACAATCAACATTGTGCGATGATCAGGATGAAGTGTCTTGGCAATCAAGAAGTATGTAGCTGATTCACAGTACACACGTGTGCGTGCTGATAAGGGCAAATTGAGGACTCTTTCCTACAGGCAATTACGTCAGGTTAAAAGAGCAGCGGCAAAAAAGCCTTGTCATAGCAGCAGACAAGTTTTTGAAGCTGCTGGTGCCTCCAACGTCCCCCGAACAACAAGATGCAGGGGCCTTCAGAGGTTTGCAGCTGTGCATACGCCATCCTGTCGACCTCCTCTATTCACTTCACACAAGCAGAAACGGCTCCAGTGGGCTAAACATTACATGAAGACTGATTTCAAAACTGTTGTGCTCACGGATGAGTGCCGTGCAGCGCTCGATGGTCCAGATGGATGGAGTGGAGGATGGCTGGTTGATGGACACCCCACGCAAACACGGCTACAGCGCCAACAAGGAGGAGGTGGAGTAATGTTTTGGGCTGGAATCATGGGGAGAGAGATTGTCGGCCCCTTTAGGATCCCTGAAGGCGCTAAAGATGAACTCCATAATGTATGTGGATTTTCTCAAACAGCACTTCCTGCCATGGTTCAAGAAGAAGAACCGTGTATTTCACAGCAAGATCATTTTTTTGCATGATAATGCACCATCTCATGCTGCACATAAAACATCTGCATCTCTGGCTGATATGGGCATAAAAGGGGACAAACTTATGGTGTGACCCCCATGCTCCCCTGACCTCTACCCCATTCAGAACCTCTGGAGCATCATCAAAAGGAGTGTCTATGATGGCGGGAGGCAGTTCACATCTAAGCAACAGCTCTGGGAGGGTATTCTGTCCTCATGCAAAACAATTGAAGCAGAAACCATCCAAAACCTGACAAATTCAATGGACGAGAGAGTTCAGAAGCTCCTTTCGAACAAGGGGTCCTATGTGAAAATGTAACATCACCTAGAATAAAGTTTTGAGTTGAAAACTGTTTGATTTCAGTTTCTAATAACCTGCAAATGCTTATAATTTCAAAAATGACAATTTTTTTGGTCTTTATTAAAATGAAAAGGTTGATCGAAAAGTTTGGGGGATCTAAGAGTGTGGCAACCCAGTAGTCATGATTACTTCGAATTCTGACAATATGAGGGTCATGTTGCAGGTAGTGCAGCAAGAAGGCACTTATGTGTCCTGTGCATCTTGGAGCCCCAAAATTATTTTCCGGGCTAGATGCAGCTAAAAATTATTATTAATTTGAAATCTGGTGGAGCTTAGTATAGATGGCCTAATAGGATCAGTGCTGCACACTGCTACAAAGCCCAAATTATTTTCCAGCCAAGATACAGATAAACATGATTAGTAATTTTAAATCTGGTGGAGCTTATTATAGATGGCCTAATAGAATCAGTGCTGCACACTGCTACAAAGCCCAAATTATTTTCCAGCCAAGATACAGATAAACATGATTAGTAATTTGAAAGCTTAAAACGGTTGGTAGGGTGATTTTAACCAATCATCCATCTTTTACTCTCCCCAGGATGACACAGGTGTAGAAAATTCGTTTCGGATCCATGATTTGTTCATCTTTATGAACGTGAGTCTGTCTACATTATCAGTGGAGAGCCGCGTGCGCTTATCTGTCAGCACACCACCAGCAGCGCTGAACACACGTTCAGACAGAACGCTGGCTGCGGGGCATGACAAGATCTCCAAGGGGTAAGTGGCTAGCTCCGGCCATTTATCCAGATTGGAAGGCCAAAAAGAGCAAGGTTCCTGTGACACAGTCATGGCTTCAATGTTTACTTGGAGATACTCCTGTACCATCGTCTCTAGGCGTTGACTATGTGTCAGACTTCTTGTCTCCTGTGGCCTTGCAAAGGATGGGCTAAAAACGTGGTGAAATGATTCCGCAAAATTGATGTTACCAGCAGATACTGTGGTTCTGTTACGGTTTGAGTGCTGAACACTTGACGGTCCCACGGTTGGCAAGTTGGAACTGTGAGATTCACTACGTGCACCACTGGTGTTTTGTGGAAAAGCACATGTAAGATTCTGCAACAGTCTCTGCTGATACTCCTGCATGCGTGCATCCCTTTCTATGGCAGGAATAATTTCGGCAAATTTACTTTTGTACCGGGGATCTAACAGTGTGGCAACCCAGTAGTCAGGATTATTTCTAATTCTCACAATTCGAGGGTCATGTTGCACGTAGTGCAGCAAGAAGGCACTCATGTGTGTTGCGCATCCAGGAGCACCAAGTCCCTGTTGTGTTGGTGGCGAGGTAACAATCATGCTTCCTTCCTCTGTCCTCTCCCCCCAACCTCACACAACAGAAATGTGATCAAGGTCTCCCTCATCTGATGAGTCTTCCATCAGTTCGTCCTCCACTTCTTCCTGGGCTCCTGCACCTTCCTCACTAGTTTGGCTGCTACCATGCGCCCTGGTAAAACCATCTCCCCCACCCTCACATGCCTGCCGCCTTGGTGCTGCCGACCGTCTGGACCTTGCAGATGTTAGACCTTCCGCATACAACTCCTCCTCCTCTACTTCCTCCACCTCCTCTTGTGCCACCACCTGACTCCGAATTCTGTTTAACATGTGCTCCAGCATGTAAATCACCGGAATAGTCATGCTGATAATGGCATCGTCAGCACTAAACATCTTCGTCGCCATTTCAAAACTGTGCAGAAGGGTGCATAGGTCCCTGATCTGAGACCACTCCTCCAGCGTGATTTGCCCCACCTCTGGATCTCGTTGGCCCAGGCTATACGTCAGAATGTATTGCACCAGGGCTTGTCGGTGCTGCCACAGTCGCTGCAACATGTGCAGAGTTGAATTCCACCGGGTAGGCACATCGCATTTTAGCCGGTGAAGTGGCAGGCCCAACGACTTCTGTAGAGATGTAAGTCGCTGAGCTGCGGGATGCGAACGGCGGAAGTGAGCACACAGCGACCGTGGCCTCTGCAGAAGGCCATCTAGTCTGGGATAGTGGGCTAAAAATTGCTGGACAACCAGGTTCAACACGTGAGCCATACAAGGCACGTGTGTGACATTGCCCCGGCGAAGGGCCGCACCCAGGTTTGCAGCATTGTCGCACACGGCCTTCCCTGGTTTCAGGTCCAGTGAAGACAACCATTCATGAAACTGGTTCTCCAGAGCTGACCACAACTCCTCAGCTGTGTGACTCACATTTCCCAGACATTTCAAAGTAAAAACCGCCTGATGACGTTGAGCCCTACTGCCAGCATAGTAAGTAGGTGTGCAGGATCCCTTCTGCGCAGTTAGAAAGCTTGTGGCATGACCAGACAGGCTTTGGGTGCAGGTGGAAGACCAAGAGGAGGTTGAGGAGGCAGAAGCAGTGGAGGAACTTTGACATAAAGAGGATTGACGCACAACTCGTGGGGACGGCAAGACTTGGACAGCAGCCCCTTGTCCTGCTGTCACCATAGTTACCCAGTGCCCAGTCAGTGACATGTAACGCCCCTGTCCATGCCTACTCGTCCAAGTGTCTTTGGTGAAATGCACCCTGTCACACACAGAGTTTCTCAAAGAAGCGGTGATGTTGTGTGCGACATGCTGGTGGAGCGCAGGCACACCTTTCTTTGAGAAGTAGTGCCGACTGGGCATCTGGTACTGGGGCACTGCGACGGACATAAGGTCTCGAAAATCCTCTGTGTCCACCAGGCGGAAAGTCAGCATTTCTGTAGCCAAGAGTTTGCAGATGGTGAAATTCAACCTGTAACATACCTGGCGGCGTCCTTGCATGGTGGTCCATCTCCCACTGTGCAAGAGCGCGCACTTGATCTCCAGTCCAGAATGTCTCTCTGGCTTCCCTCCTTGCTGTCTGTTTGTCTGTTTTGGCTGCATAGGGCGACGCCCTCTGAACTTCCTGTTTCTTGTACCTGCTGCGGACACGCCCCTGTTGCACCTTCAGCCTATTGCTGTCCATCTTTGGGTATTTATACCACCTTCTTCCTCAAGATGGCGCCTGAGCATTGTTTCTTGTCAGTTGGCTTTTTGTCTCTGACATGCCAGGTCCTATCCTGTTTTCCTGCCTGTTTTCCAGTTCTGTGTCTGAACTGTGGTCTGTTCTTGTGAACACGCTTCTTGCCTGTTCTTTCGCCTTCTAGGGGCCGTATTCCTAGATCTGCCTGTCTGTGCCTTGCGGTATCTGTTCCCGTCTGAACAGAGTCCTGTTTGTGTCTCTGCCTTGCGGTATCTGTTCCCGTCTGAACAGAGTCCTGTTTGTGTCCCTGCCTTGCGGTATCTGTTCCCGTCTGAACAGAGTCCTGTTTGTGTCTCTGCCTTTCGGTATCTGTTCCCGTCTGAACAGAGTACTGTTTGTGCCTCTGCCTTGCGATATCTGTTCCCGTCTGAACAGAGTCCTGTTTGTGTCCCTGCCTTGCGGTATCTGTTCCCGTCTAAACAGAGTCCTGTTTGTGTCCCTGCCTTGCGGTATCTGTTCCCGTCTGAACAGAGTCCTGTTTGTGTTCCTGCCTTGCGGTATCTGTTCCCGTCTGAACAGAGTCCTGTTTGTGTTCCTGCCTTGCTGTCTCTGTTCCCGTTCCTCTGTTCCCTGTTGTCTGTGCCTCGTTTCTACTTTAACCTTGTCTCCCTTTTCCCTCTATGTCTGTTTTCTGCGTCTTTCTGCAGAGTCTGAACTCGCTCCTAAATTCCTTCTCGTCGTCTCTGTACCTCTGTTGTGAATTTAGTGTACGCTCGCTACTTCTATGTAAGTACTGTGCGTGCTTCTGGTTCTGCCTTTCCTTCTCCGTCTGTTCTTTGTGAACAGAGTCCTATCCCCTTGCCTTGTTTACCGCTCTGCGGTGTCCGCTCTGCTCCTGCTTAGCTTGCCGCTCTTGCGGCTTCTGCTCTGCTCCTGCCTTGTTTACCGCTCTGCGGTGTCCGCTCTGCTCCTGCTTAGCTTGCCGCTCTTGCGGTTTCTGCTCTGCTCCTGCCTTGTTTACCGCTCTGCGGTGTCCGCTCTGCTCCTGCTTAGCTTGCCGCTCTTGCGGTTTCTGCTCTGCTCCTGCCTTGTTTACCGCTCTGCGGTGTCCGCTCTGCTCCTGCTTTGCTTGCCGCTCCTGCGGTTTCTGCTCTGCTCTTATCTTGCTTACTGCTTCTGCGGTTTCCGCCCTGCCCTGCTTCTGCCCGCTGCTCCGGCAGTCCTGTCCTGCCCTGCTTGTGCTCGCTGCTCCTGCAGCCCCGTCCTGCTCTGTTCTTGCCCACCGCTTCGGGCGTTCCCTCTCTGCTGTGGTTGTCTACCGCATCTGCGGTTCTGTGACCCAGTCTGTACTGGGTCTTAACCTCTCTGTGCTCCAGCCCGTCCTTTCGGCCAGTACCTCCCTGCCTGCATACTCGCCTGTATCCACCCATCTGCATACCTGCCGTGTTTGCTTACATCCACCAGTCTGTGCCAGCCTAACCTGCCTGTTCCAGTTATCCCAGCGTGGGTCAACCCCCGTGTCCGGTGTTTGACCTGGAGTAGCACCTGGTCCCTCTGCCCAGTTTCTCCCTGGTGCACTGGCGTCGTATGCCGTCGTGCCACCTTGGTCGGATCGGCCAGATACTTAGTCACGCCTCTCCAGGCACTCTCCGGTCCATGGTCCAGTGGAACCACAACACCCGCACACGCCAGTCAGTCCGGGCGTGTGCATAACAGCATGCTCAGGCCATGGTTCCCGTTGAGCCCCACGGCCTTCGCTCTGTGAGAAGTTTTCCAGCAAATACATGCATTAAAATAAATAAATACATTTTTTTTTCCCTTTAGCTGAGTTCCAGGCGAATTACGCACCCGTCCAGATGGATCTATCTGCTCTCGTTCCTGTGGATCCGCCACGTTACTATGGGGATCCAAGACAAAGTTGTGCATTTGTGGAACAATGCATGTTACACTTCAAGTTCTACCCTCTATGTTTTCCCACCGATCGGGTTAAGGTGGCATTCATTATGTCTTACCTGGCGGGTGATGCCTTGGAATGGATCAACCCCCTATATGAAACACAGGATCCGTTCCTCCTGGACTTAATGGCCTTCCTGGTGGCCTTTCTAATGGTCTTCGATGATCCTAACCCGGAGGCTCCTGCTGAAGCTTCACCTCCCAATATCCCGGAGCAGCCCCGATGGGTAATGTGTGTGGGTAGCGCAATAGTCCTCCAGCCCAATGAGACTACTGCCCACCCAGAATCCTCACAGAGTGACTACGCTTTCCGGAATACTTCTCCCAACCTCAAGAGGCAGTCCAGACGTGCTAGACGTAGAGGCAAGCCGTCACGCCAGGGTCTGTTCTCAATGAGACCTCCTGACCCCAACCTTGAAGTCCCTACTGAAGCTTCATCTCCCTGTATCCCGGAGAAGCCCCAACGGGTAATGTGCGTGGGTAGTGCTCCGGTTCTCCTGCCCGAAGAGACTTCTGCCCATCCAGACTCCACACAGGAGAACTTCCTGCACCCGGCATCAGATGCTTCACCCACTTTAACCGGTGTGCATGTCCAAGGATGCTCCAAAGCTGTGGTTACCTCTGAGTCTGTGCACCTCTACTACCTGGCGGAGGACCCCCTGTTGCCTCCTGAATCCTCCGGGATACCACTCGATGACAAATGGAGAGAGACTTCTCTACACTCGGTACTCGATACTTTGTCCGCTTCGTCCTGTGAGCCTGACAATGGGTACCCCAAAGTGGTAGTTACCCCGAGTCTCTACACCCCTCCGACCAGGCAGAGGACCTCCAGTTGTCTCCAGAACCCTTCGGGGTGCTACCTGGTAGCGAAAGGACAGAGACTCTCCTATACTCTGTACCTGATAACTCGCTCGCTTCGTCCAGTGAGTCCAACCTAGTGTACTCCGAAGCAGAGGTTACTCCCGAGTCTCTACACCCCTCCGACCAGGCGGAGGACCTCCAGTTGTCTCCAGAACCCTTCGGGGTGCTACCTGGTAGCGAAAGTACAGAGACTCTCCTATACTCTGTACCTGATACCTCGCTCGCTTCGTCCAGTGAGTCCAACCTAGTGTACTCCGAAGCAGAGGTTACTTCCGAGTCTCTACACCCCTCCGACCAGGCGGAGGACCTCCAGTTGTCTCCAGAACCCTTCGGGGTGCCACCTGGTGGTGAATGGACAGAGACTTTCCTATATCCTGGATCTGATACCTCGCTTGCTTCGTCCAGTGAGTCCGACCTTGTGTACTCTGAAGCAGAGGTTTCCCTTGAGTCTCTACACCCCTCTGACCAGGCGGAGGACCTCCAGTTGTCTCCAGAACCCTTCGGGGTGCCACCTGGTGGTGAATGGACAGAGACTTTCCTATACTCGGTATCCGATACCTCGCCTGCTTCCTCCAGTGAGTCCGACCTAGTGTACTCTGAAGCAGATGTTTTCTCTGAGCCTCTGCACTCTTCTGACCCGGCGGAGGACCTCCAGTTGTTTCCTGAATTCTCCGGGGTACCACCAGATAACAAAGAGACAGTGACTTTTCCTCATTATGTACCTGATAACCCGTCTATTTCTTCCTGTGAGCTTGACAAGATGTACCTCGAAGCAAAGATTACCCCCAAGTCTCTGTCCCCCTCCAACCCGGTGAAGGACTTCCAGTTGTCTCCTGTACCCTCTGGGGTGCCACCTGAAAATATGTGGAGAGAGACTTCCTTGTGTGCTGTTCCTGGTACTCCACCCGTTTCGTCTGTTGCTAAGGATGGCTGGATAGGAGGTAGCATCCTAGCTAACCAGATGAGATCAATTTTTCCTGTGGACAGTGGAAGTGATCTCCTTGAAGTAAACGACTGGTCCTCGAATTCCCTGTGGAAGATTCTGGCATTCCTGAAGAAGAGGGGGCGTAAGGGGGGGGGTACTGTAACATACCTGGCGGCGTCCTTGCATGGTGGTCCATCTCCCACTGTGTAAGAGCGCGCACTTGATCTCCAGTCCAGAATGTCTCTCTGGCTTCCCTCCTTGCTGTCTGTTTGTCTGTTTTGGCTGCATAGGGCGACGCCCGCTGAACTTCCTGTTTCTTGTACCTGCTGCGGACACGCCCCTGTTGCACCTTCAGCCTATTGCTGTCCATCTTTGGGTATTTATACCACCTTCTTCCTCAAGATGGCGCCTGAGCATTGTTTCTTGTCAGTTGGCTTTTTGTCTCTGACATGCCAGGTCCTATCCTGTTTTCCAGTTCTGTGTCTGAACTGTGGTCTGTTCTTGTGAACACGCTTCTTGCCTGTTCTTTCGCCTTCTAGGGGCCGTATTCCTAGATCTGCCTCTCTGTGCCTTGCGGTATCTGTTCCCGTCTGAACAGAGTCCTGTTTGTGTCTCTGCCTTGCGGTATCTGTTCCCGTCTGAACAGAGTCCTGTTTGTGTCCCTGCCTTGCGGTATCTGTTCCCGTCTGAACAGAGTCCTGTTTGTGTCTCTGCCTTTCGGTATCTGTTCCCGTCTGAACAGAGTCCTGTTTGTGTCTCTGCCTTGCGGTATCTGTTTCCGTCTGAACAGAGTCCTGTTTGTGTCCCTGCCTTGCGGTATCTGTTCCCGTCTGAACAGAGTCCTGTTTGTGTCCCTGCCTTGCGGTATCTGTTCCCGTCTGAACAGAGTCCTGTTTGTGTTCCTGCCTTGCGGTATCTGTTCCCGTCTGAACAGAGTCCTGTTTGTGTTCCTTCCTTGCTGTCTCTGTTCCCGTTCCTCTGTTCCCTGTTGTCTGTGCCTCGTTTCTACTTTAACCTTGTCTCCCTTTTCCCTCTATGTCTGTTTTCTGCGTCTTTCTGCAGAGTCTGAACTCGCTCCTAAATTCCTTCTCGTCGTCTCTGTACCTCTGTTGTGAATTTAGTGTACGCTCGCTACTTCTATGTAAGTACTGTGCGTGCTTCTGGTTCTGCCTTTCCTTCTCCGTCTGTTCTTTGTGAACAGAGTCCTATCCCATTGCCTTGTTTACCGCTCTGCGGTGTCCGCTCTGCTCCTGCTTAGCTTGCCGCTCTTGCGGTTTCTGCTCTGCTCCTGCCTTGTTTACCGCTCTGCGGTGTCCGCTCTGCTCCTGCTTAGCTTGCCGCTCTTGCGGTTTCTGCTCTGCTCCTGCCTTGTTTACCGCTCTGCGGTGTCCGCTCTGCTCCTGCTTAGCTTGCCGCTCTTGCGGTTTCTGCTCTGCTCCTGCCTTGTTTACCGCTCTGCGGTGTCCACTCTGCTCCTGCTTAGCTTGCCGCTCTTGCGGTTTCTGCTCTGCTCCTGCCTTGTTTACCGCTCTGCGGTGTCCGCTCTGCTCCTGCTTTGCTTGCCGCTCCTGCGGTTTCTGCTCTGCTCTCATCTTGCTTACTGCTTCTGCGGTTTCCGCCCTGCCCTGCTTCTGCCCGCTGCTCCGGCAGTCCTGTCCTGCCCTGCTTGTGCTCGCTGCTCCTGCAGCCCCGTCCTGCTCTGTTCTTGCCCACCGCTTTGGGCGTTCCCTCTCTGCTGTGGTTGTCTACCGCATCTGCGGTTCTGTGACCCAGTCTGTACTGGGTCTTAACCTCTCTGTGCTCCAGCCCGTCCTTTCGGCCAGTACGTCCCTGACTGCATACTCGCCTGTATCCACCCATCTGCATACCTGCCGTGTTTGCTTACATCCACCAGTCTGTGCCAGCCTAACCTGCCTGTTCCAGTAATCCCAGTGTGGGTCAACCCCCGTGTCCGGAGTTTGACCTGGAGTAGCACCTGGTCCCTCTGCCCGGTTTCTCCCTGGTGCACTGGCGTCGTATGCCGTCGTGCCACCTTGGTCGGATCGGCCAGATACTTAGTCAGGCCTCTCCAGGCACTCTCCGGTCCATGGTCCAGTGGAACCACAACACCCGCACACGCCAGTCAGTCCGTGCATGTGCATAAAACAACCTCTTAGCTTTCTCATGGCTAGGAGGAAATGGTCTTTTACTTGTCCACATCTGAGGGACCGAGGACTGGCTATTGTGCTTAGACGGGGATGATAGGGGTGTCCCCGGCAAACTGCCGGTCTGTGAGGAAGATGCAGGCGGACATGTTAGGTTGACGTGATCCAAAGGTGGTGCTATCGATGTCGGACAGCGCTCAACACCAGCTGGTGTTACCACCTCCAAAGAAAATGATGACCTGCCAATCACGCTGGCTGTTGCGGGTAAAGAGGTGGCAGGTCTGCGCCCCAAAACAGGTGTGACTGCTGTCCCCCCAGTCACAGAGGATGAAGAGGCCGCGGATGCACAAGATATGGCAGACGGTGGATGGCCCGGCCGGCTAGGCCGCATTGTAGCACACTGAGCTTCCCACTGCAACTTATGCTTCATGTCCATGTGCCGGTTCATGCATGAAGTACTCAAACTATGTATTTTTTGGCCTCTACTTAGCTTTTGCTGACAAATGTTACAGATAACACGAGTTGGGTCATCTTTATCGATCTGAAAAAATGCCCAGGCTATGCAAGGCTTAGCACCCAAGCGACCTGAAGAGCCACCACGACTTGTGGTGAGAGGCAGAGTTGTGTTTGAGGATGCAGTTGTTGACGTGCTTCCAGTACTACGTCTCTGTCCAGGAAGGCGCAACCTGACCTCGTCGTCACTAGCATCTTCCTCCACCTCCTCTGCTGACCTCATCTCTTGGCTGACTGTGGGTTGACAGTAAGTGGGATCTCCAACCTCATCATCATCACCCTGTGCGTTATCACACCCGTCGTCCTCAGAGCCAACCTGTTCCTGCCCTGACAAAAAACTAAAGTTGTCGCTCCAATCAGGTATTTGAGTCTCATCATCGTCTTCCTCATTGTCTCCACCAACAGGAGTTACAGTTTGGGAATGAGGGTCTACATTATGGTCAGAACCTTCTGCGTCTGTTCCTGGATCCGACTCATAAAGATTCTGGGCATCAGTGCAGATCATTTCCTCGTCTGGATTCACAGAAGCGCTTTAGTCGACCTCTGATTCCCAGGCTATAGTATGAGTAAACAGCTCTGCAGACTCAACCATCTGTTCTACCTCATACTCAGAGGGGCAGCTGGAGATTTGGGAGCTGTGAGGAAGCAAGTGCTATTGGGGTGACACCTTTGAGGACTGGAGTATTTGTGATGTTGAAGTTGATGTGGAGGAGAGCCCACTTAAAGGAGCACTTGATATCCGTTAAAGCACCTGCTGTTTTTGTGCCTCATCTGGAATTTGTAGCGATTGGCGTGGCCATAAGAAAGGGATCTTATCACATTGTCCGCTTAAAGAAGTAGACATTTTAGCTTGGCTGGAAGATGGTCTTTCTTCTGCAGATGTTACTGTTGCTTTAACACCTACCCCACGGACACAACCTTTTTTCCCCTTCCCAACACGCCTATTCCCCTTTCCACCAGCAGCAGGCCTTTTTCCACTCATTTTGGTGGTTAACTAATTCACAACTCTGGAGTTGTTTGCACAAAAAAACAATGGATGGGAACCGAGCAGAGCTGAGTGGCCAAACTGTGGTATTAGGCCAAAACTATTGGCTGGGTTAGATGCAGAAAAAAATTATATTCGATTTGCAACCTGATGGAGGTCAGTATAGATGGACTAATAGAACAAGTCCCACACACAGCTAGAAGCCCAAATATTTTTTCAGAGGTAGATGCAGAAAAAAAATATATTCAGTTTGCAACCTGATGGAGGTCTGTATAGATGGACTAATAGAGAAAGTCCCACACACTGCTAGAAGGCCAAATATTTTTTCAGAGCTAGATGCAGACAAAAAATTATTTTGAATTTGCAACCTGATGGAGGTCAGTATAGGTGGACTAATAGAACAAGTCCCACACACTGCTAGAAGGCCAAATATTTTTTCAGAGCTAGATGCAGAAAAAAATTATATTCAGTTTGCAACCTGATGGAGGTCAGTATAGATGGACTAATAGAACAAGTCCCACACACAGCTAGAAGCCCAAATATTTTTTCAGAGGTAGATGCAGAAAAAAATTATATTCAGTTTGCAACCTGATGGAGGTCTGTATAGATGGATTGATAGAACAAGTCCCACACACAGCTAGAAGCCCAATATTTTTTCAGAGGTAGATGCAGAAAAAAAATATATTCAGTTTGCAACCTGATGGAGGTCAGTATAGATGGACTAATAGAACAAGTCCCACACACAGCTAGAAGCCCAAATATTTTTTCAGAGGTAGATGCAGATAAAAATTATTTTTAATTTGCAACCTGATGGAGGTCAGTATAGATGGACTAATAGAGAAAGTCCCACACACTGCTAGAAGGCCAAATATTTTTTTCAGAGCTAGATGCAGATAAAACTTATTTTTAATTTGCAACCTGATGGAGGTCAGTATAGATGGACTAATAGAACAAGTCCCACACACAGCTAGAAGCCCAAATATTTTTTCAGAGGTAGATGCAGATAAAAATTATTTTTAAATTGCAACCTGATGGAGGTCAGTATAGATGGACTAATAGAGAAAGTCCCACACACTGCTAGAAGGCCAAATATTTTTTCAGAGCCAGATGCAAATAAAAATTATTTTTCATTTGCAACCTGATGGAGGTCAGTATAGATGGACTAATAGAGAAAGTCCCACACACTACTAGAAGGCCAAATATTTTTTCAGAGCTAGATGCAGAAAAAAATTATATTCAGTTTGCAACCTGATGGAGGTCTGTATAGATGGATTAATAGAACAAGTCCCACACACAGCTAGAAGCCCAATATTTTTTCAGAGGTAGATGCAGAAAAAAAATATATTCAGTTTGCAACCTGATGGAGGTCTGTATAGATGAATTAATAGAACAAGTCCCACACACAGCTAGAAGCCCAATATTTTTTCAGAGGTAGATGCAGAAAAAAAATATATTCAGTTTGCAACCTGATGGAGGTCAGTATAGATGGACTAATAGAGAAAGTCCCACACACTGCTAGAAGGCCAAATATTTTTTCAGAGCTAGATGCAGAAAAAAATTATATTCAGTTTGCAACCTGATGGAGGTCAGTATAGATGGACTAATACAACAGGTCCCACACACAGCTAGAAGCCCAAATATTTTTTCAGAGGTAGATGCAGATAAAAATTATTTTTAATTTGCAACCTGATGGAGGTCAGTATAGATGGACTAATAGAGAAAGTCCCACACACTGCTAGAAGGCCAAATATTTTTTCAGAGCTAGATGCAGATAAAAATTATTTTTAATTTGCAACCTGATGGAGGTCAGTATAGATGGACTAATAGAGAAAGTCCCACACACTGCTAGAAGGCCAAATATTTTTTCAGAGCTAGATGCAGAAAAAAATTATATTCAGTTTGCAACCTGATGGAGGTCAGTATAGATGGACTAATAGAACAAGTCCCACACACTGCTAGAAGCCCAAATATTTTTTCAGAGCTAGATGCAGAAAAAAATTATATTCAATTTGCAACCTGATGGAGGTCAGTATAGATGGACTAATAGAATGATGCTATGCCCAAAAGATTTTACTTCACTAGGTGCAGTAAAAAAATTGGTATTCTATACACAGGTGGTATATCTTGCAACACAGATAGGCTACTCCACTGACTAACACACTCTGCAATAGGCCAAAAAGGATTAGCTTTGCTAGATTCAGCCAAATGCTGTGAAAAAAACTTGCACAGCACTGGCACAGACCTGCCTGGCAAAAACTGATAGGAACTGATGTAACCTAGTCCTGAAAAGGACTGCAATTACAATTAGTCTTTACTCCCACAATCTATCTATTTAAGAGCATAGACCTGCCTGGCAAAAACTGATAGGAAATGCTGTAACCTAGTCCTTTAAAGGACTGCAATCACAACTATTCCCTTCTCCCAAGCTATCTGTAGATTTGTGCGAAAATTGGCTTGAAATTAACAAGGTATAGCGCACACAGCAACAGCGGTGCCGTCTAACACGCAGCTGCAGCAGTGAGAAAATGGTGGCGACGGGGAAAATGGCTTGGTCTTATAGGGCAAGGACATGTGACATACACTGCCAATGACACATGCCCTTGCTTGTGTGAAGAACAGCAGTTCGCTCCGTGTGTGCGCTGCTGATAGGCTGACAGACTGCACCTCCCCACTGCAAATGCGGGAAAGAGAAAAAAAAATGGAGATCTTCATTATTCCTGCAGAGATCCATCCCCTGCCCCTCCCCCCACCCCGCTGTACACTCAAACTGCGTATTAACATTAATTTTCATCATTACTGAGAAAAAATCCAGTTATGATTTTGGTGCACGAACAGTTATCGAACATAACCTCGAACAGCCGAATTTTTCTCAAATCGTTCGTGTTCGCCGAACGGCTCGAACACCGCCCAAAACAGCTCGAATTTGAGATTGGCGAACAGTTCGAGTAGAACAACGCTCATCTCTACTACTAATGAAATTAAGTCCTGGAGCCCTAAGTGTTATGACAAGTGTTGTAACGGGCGCATTGCTGCTGTGGATAAAGGGGAATTACCTGTTCTTATTCAGGATTTTTGGAAAGTTTTTTCTGAGGAGGAGTCACAAATTTTGCCTCCCCATAGAGACTATGATTGTACCATTGAATTTGTCCCCGGAGCAACTCTTCCTAAAAGTCGTTTATTTAATCTTACTATTCCTGAGAGAAAAGCTTTGGAGGAATACGTACAGACGAGCTTGGCCGTCGGTCATATCAGACCCTCTAAGTCACCTGTGGCTGTTGGATTTTCTTTTGTTAAAAAAAACGACGGCGGTTTACGTCCTTGTCTGGACTTTCGCGAGATTAATAAAATTACTGGACGCAATCCTTACCCACTGCCATTGATTCCAGATTTGTTTAACCAGTTAGTGGGGGCCAAGTGGTTCTCTAAAATTGATCTCCGGGGGGCATACAATTTGTTGCGCATGAAGGAGGGTGATGAATGGAAGACTGCTTTTAACACTCCTGTGGGTCATTTTGAGAATCTGGTTATGCCTTTTGGTCTTACCAATGCACCAGCATTTTTTCAGAATCTTATTAATGACATCCTTAGACCTTTGATCAGCAAAAATGTGGTTGTGTATTTGAATGACATTTTGATTTATTCGACTGATCTGGAGTCTCATTGGCGGAGCGTACGTGAGGTATTACAGTTATTAATTGACAATTCGCTTTTTGCTAAGCTAGAGAAATGTGAGTTCGCTGTACAGAGAATTAGCTTTTTGGGCTACATTATCTCCAGCGAGGGCTTTGAGATGGACCCGGTGAAAGTTCAAACTGTGCAGGAATAGCCTAGGCCTATTGGTTTGAAATCGATACAGAAGGTTTTGGGTTTCGCCAATAATTACAGAAAATTCATTAAAAATTTTTCTATTATTGTTAAACCATTGACCGATCTCACCAGGAAAGGTGCTAATACGGTTCAGTTGACTACTGAGGCCATTGAAGCGTTTGTGTTTCTAAAGGAGAAGTTCAGCTCTGCCCACATCCTTATGCAGCCTGATGTGACTAAGCCGTTTTTGGTTGAGGTTGATGCTTCTTCTGTGGGGGTCAGTGCGGTGTTGTCTCCGGAAAACAAGGATGGAGTACATCCCTGTGCCCTTTTTTCAAAAAAAATTTCTGAGACTGAACTTAATTACGATATTGGTAATCGGGAATTGCTGACTATTAAACTCGCATTTGAACACTGGCGTCATCTCTTGGAAGGTGCTGAATTTCCCATTCAGGTTTTCACTGATCATAAAAATCTGATCTATCTTGATGCTGCCAAGCGCTTGAATGCCCGTCAGGCTAGGTGGGCTCTTTTTTTTTCGTGGTTTAATTCTTCCGTTACTTACATCCCGGGTACCAAGAATGTTAAACCTGATGCTTGGTCTCGCAGCTTTTCTCCCATGGTCGGTGCTGAGGAGGAGGAGAGCACTTTACAAGAAGGTGTTGTGATTGCTGCATTGGACTCCGTTTTGGAAGATGAGATTCTTAAAGCACAGGAGAATGCCCCATCTAACTCTCCCCATGGGAGGTTTTTTGTGCCTAGGACTTTTAGGAGAGATTTGTTTGTTGAGTGTCATGAGTCTCGGTTGGCAGGTCATCCAGGAATTTCTGAGACCAAGAGACTTGTGGGTCGCAGTTTTTGGTGGCCTGGATGGCAGAAGGAAGTCATTAAGTGGGTGCGTCAATGTACTGTGTGTGCTAGATCTAAGTCTTCTCATTCTCCTGCTGCGGGGTTGCTTTGCCCTCTGGAGGTTCCTAGTGCACCTTGGACACATCTGGCCATGGACTTTATTACTGACCTTCCCTCCTCTGAGGGTTTCACGGTCATCTGGGTGGTCGTGGACCGTTTTAGCAAGATGTGTCACTTGGTTCCCTTCATCAAACTGCCCTGCGCTAAGAAACTCGCTAAGGCCTTTGTTAAGGAAATTGTCAGACTCCATGGTGTTCCTACTGACATTGTTTCTGATAGGGAACCTCAGTTCGTGGCTCGTTTTTGGCGTGCCTTTTGTGACAGGTTGGGAGTTCATTTGTCGTTTTCATCTGGATATCATCCTGAGTCTAATGGCCAGACAGAAAGGAAGAATCAGGATGTTGAGCAGTTCTTGCGTTGTTTTGTGGCAGACAATCAAGAGGGCTGGTCTGAGTTTCTGCCGCTTGCTGAATTTGCTTTTAACAACCATACATCCTCTTCTGCTGGGTGTTCGCCTTGTTTTTGTTGTTCTGGGAGACATCCGTCTTTTGGGTCATTCTCCAAATTGGTATCGACTGTGCCTGAGGAGGAGAGTTTTTCCAGTGATTTGGAGAGAGTTTGGACGGATGTGCGTGGTAATCTTCAGGAGGCTAACAAAAAATCTAAGAGGTACTTTGACAGGAAACGTCAAGAGGTTTTGTTAACGGTTGGTGACATGGTTTGGTTGTCCTCTAAGAATCTGCGGTTGAGGATTCCGTCTAAAAAATTGGGTCCCAAGTTTGTAGGGCCCTTTAAGGTGCTTCAGGTAGTTAACCAATCTGCTGTAAGGTTGGAGGTTCCTACCTCCTGGAAGATTAATCCGGTGTTTCATGTTTCTGATGTATCAGATAGAGACGCCACTGCCACTGTTCCTCCGGTGGTGGAGGACCGGGAATATGAAATTTCCCGCAACCTTAATTCTAGACGGTATAGGGGGAGTTTGCAGTATCTCGTTGCTTGGAAGGGTCCCGAGGATAACTCATGGGTGAGGGTGGATGATGTTTCTGCTTCCAGACTTGTCAGAGCGTTTCACAAGAGGTTTCCGGATAAGCCTGGGCCTAGGGGATCCGGAGGATCCTCTTAGAAGAGGGGGTACAGTTAGAACTCTCCTGTTAGGTTTTTTCTATTTTGCTGGTCACATGACCTTTTTTGCCTATTTAATCCTGCTCCGCCCTTCTGGCCATGCTGGACTTCATTCTTATTTCTACTCTTAAGCTAGCCAGGTGCTTTGTATCCTTTCTTAGTCAGTTTTGCTAGGTCTTTCGAACTCTATGTTCTATGTTGTTTGTTTGTCTTTTTACTGCTTCAATTTCTGCTAGGAGGTGTCCATCTTTATCCCAGTCCCTAGTTCTTGTAGGGATCCCTCCCTCACATCTATAAGTCTTCGTTCAGACTAGCTGAGGACTTTAGCGGGTCTGATCGCAGGATCAGGTTCCCCGTTACATCGTAGGGATCTAGCTTAGTTCTATTGTAGGGGCAGATCTCCTGTCTTTCCTTAGTGCTTGTAGCCGATCATAACAACAAGTCCCACACTTGCTACAAGCTGAAATATTTTTTCAGAGCTAGATGCAGAAAAAAATTATATTGAATTTGCAACCTGATGGAGGTCAGTATAGATGGACTAATAGAACAAGTCCCACACACTGCTACAAGCCGAAATATTTTTGCAGAGCTAGATGCAGAAAAAAATTATATTGAATTTGCAACCTGATGGAGGTCAGTATAGATGGACTAATAGAACAAGTCCCACACACTGCTACAAGCTGAAATATTTTTTCAGAGCTACATGCAGAAAAAAATTATATTGAATTTGCAACCTGATGGAGGTCAGTATAGATGGACTAATAGAACAAGTCCCACACACTGCTACAAGCTGAAATATTTTTTCAGAGCTACATGCAGAAAAAAATTGTATTGAATTTGCAACCTGATGGAGGTCAGTATAGATGGACTAATAGAACAAGTCCAACACTCTGCTAGAAGCCTAAATATTTTTTCAGAGCTAGATGCAGAAAAAAATTATATTGAATTTGCAACCTGATGGAGGTCAGTATAGATGGACTAATAGAACAAGTCCAACACTCTGCTAGAAGCCTAAATATTTTTTCAGAGCTCGATGCAGAAAAAAATGATATTGAATTTGCAACCTGCTTGAGGTTAGTATAGATGGACTAATAGAATGATGCTATGCCCAAAAGGTTTTACTTCACTAGGTGCAGTAAAAAAAATTATATTCCATACACAGGTGGTGTAGCTTGACTAACACACTCTGCAATAGGCCAAAAAGGATTTGCTTTGCTAGATTTAGCAAAATGCTGTGAAAAAAACTTGCACAGCACTGGCACAGACCGGCCTGGCAAAAAGTGATAGGAACTGATGTGACCTAGCCCTGGAAAGGACTGCAATTACAATTAGTCTTTACTCCCAACCTATCTATTTAAGAGCACAGACCTGCCTGATAAAAGGCGTATGAAATGATGTAACCTAGTCCTTAAACGGACAGCAATCACAACTCTTCCCTACTCCCAAGCTATCTGTAGATTTGTGCGAAAATTGGCTTGAAATTAACAAAGTATAGCGCACACAGCAACAGCGGTGCCGTCTAACACGCAGCTGCAGCAATGAGAAAATGGTGGCGACGGGGAAAATGGCTGGGTCTTATAGGGCAAGGACATGTGACATACACTGCCAATGACACATGCCCTTGCTTGTGTGAAAAAAAGCAGTTCGTTCCGTGTGTGCGCTGCTGATAGGCTGACAGACTGCACCTCCCCACTGTAAATGCGGGAAAGAGAAAAAAAAATGGAGATCTTCATTATTCCTGCAGAGATCCATCCCCTGCCCCTCCCCCCGCCTCGCTGTACACTCAAACTGCGTATTAACATTAATTTTCAGCATTACTGAGAAAAAATCCAGTTATGATTTTGGTGCACGAACAGTTATCGAACATAACCTCGAACAGCCGAATTTTTTTCAAATCATTCGTGCTCGCTGAACGGCTCGAACACCGCCCAAAACAGCTTGAATTTGAGATTGGCGAACAGTTCGAGTCGAACGCCGCTCATCTCTACTCGACAACACAACCTTTTATAAATGTCTTACCTTCAATCCACTCCAATCATTTACCTTGAAACTTTCTAAAATTATCAAAACAGCAGTTGATAATGCGATTATAACTAGGGAGCTGGCTTCGGCGCTACAGGTCGTGGAGCCTTCGATAGCAACCCTCTACCTCCTTCCAAAATTACACAAAAATTCAAAAGTCCCCCCGGGGAGCCCGATTATATCTGGCACAGGTAATTTCTTGAAAAACTTAAATTTATGGATAGACTCCAAGCTACAACCGCTTGTGGAGACTCTACCGTCTTTTTTGTTGGATACTGGGAATTTCCTGAAAAGGGTGGATGGCCTGAGCATAGGCAGAGACACAATGCTGGTGGCTGGCGACATATAGTCGCTCTACACCAGCATCAGGCATGTTGATGGAATTAGGGCTACTAGATTTTTTCTTTCAAGCTCAAATTTACCAGCTGACGTTGTGGCACTTGTATTAGAACTTCTTGAGTACTCTTTAACCCATATTTTTTTCACTTTCAAAGGGTCTTTCTACCTGCAGATCCAGGGAACAGCTATGGGAGCCTCCTTCGCCCCCTCATATGCCAATCTGTTCCTGGGGCTGTGGGAGAGAGACCTCACCCTGCACGATGGGCAGTCATCAATGGATCGCGTCCTCCTCTGGACGCGTTACATTGACGATATTTTTCTGATCTGGCAGGGATCTGAGGGACAGTTGCATCATTTTATGCAGTCTCTTAACGTTAATAATGTGAATATTTGTATTACTTATCAATTCGATATGAACAAGATTACATTCCTTTATGTGACCATCCGTAGAGATGTCAATGATTTTCTTCAGACTGGGATTTTTAGGAAGAGCACAGCTAGCAATTCTCTATTACATGCCACTTCAGCGCATCCAAAATATATGATCCAATACCTCCCAGTAGGACAATTTCTTCGCTTGCGTAGAATTTGTTCTGACCACCAAGAATTTATCAGGCAAGCTGAGGAATTAAAATCACACTTTTACGAGAGGGGTTACAGCAAGAGAGTAGTCAAAAGGGCGTTCAATCGGGCAAGATATTCTAAACGTTCAGATTTACTGTATAAAAAACGAGAGAATATAAATGATACTAATCAAGTGAGATTCATTACCAATTACCATGCTCAATTCTCTCGTATGAGATCTTGCCTAATTAAAGCATGGCCTATTCATCAGATAGACCCTACCATTTCTAAGTTTTTACCTCCTACTCCCAGTATCACTATTAGGAGATCAAAAAATTTACGGGACTATCTTATACGTAGCCATTATCAGACTATGCAGGAAAGGGCCTTTTTTGACAGGGTTGGTCCTGCGCCTGGATGCAGACCGTGTGGCCACTGCATAGCCTGCCCTAATGTTGATTGTGCTACTCAGTTCTATGATTCCTCACGGACTAAGGTGTATGATATCCGTAGACCTATTAACTGTACATCTAGATATGTGATTTTTTTTGCTACATGTCATTGTGGTCTCATTTACGTAGGCCTAACTTCTCGCCAGCTCAAAGTGAGGATTCGTGAGCATGTATTGGGCATTCAGGCGGCAGTTGGTCACTCGGATGTATCCACGCTTAGGACCATTCCCCGTCACTTTAAATTACATCAAGACTGTGACAGCACACTTCTTAAAGTGCGGGGTATAGATTTACTTACAAATAGTGCTAGAGGTGGAAAGATGAGTCAACGTTTGGTACAATTGGAAGCCCGTTGGATTTGGGCTCTGGACACCATCCATCCCAAAGGGTTAAACGAACACCTCAGTTTTGTCCCTTTTCTGTGATCGCCAACTGCAGACTCATGTGCATCATTGTATTATTTTATCACTGTTTTATCATTTTTTTATTCATTTGTGTTTTTTAATCTATCCTAGATGTCCGTACATTTATCTGCATGTGCCGTTCAGACATTTTGTGGGCATTATTTTTGTCCCATCTTGCTATATATGCAATATATGATCTGCCTCCGTTTACATCCATCTCTAATTATGAAGATATAAGCAATCTCTTCCATGAAGATATATGTATCTACACTGCATCTACCATAGCTGTGCAAAATCGATGTCTGTGTGCTTTGAATTGAAGAAATATTATTGTCATTACCTTTTGTGGCTGTTGATACATTCTACTATACCTGTTTATTCTCTTCGAAATTATTATGTATTATTTTTGAATGTATCTAATATATATTGGGATATTATTCATCCCGTTATTTGTAAACACAGTGTATTCTGCTGCCACATTTATATATATGTGATTTGTTTACTGTTCTACTTCCAGAGAGCCCTTTTGATTTTTTTGCCAGGTATATGAATGGTTTTGAGCTTGTTCTGAGATGGATGTTCTCCTATCTATTTATACCATAAGCATGCAGGTCAGTTATATTTTTCTTGTCAACTCACCCGATTAGCCTCTGCATGGTTGCCCTAACGACCAAGCACGCTTGCGTGTCACGTTGGCTGCGCGCTCGCCGGCTCTCGGCGTCTTGTTGCGAGGACCTGTGAGACGGTCAGCTGACCGTCACGTGGGTATCACATGACGCTGACGCTGCGGCTCGCTCCGCCCATCGTGACGCTTATCGCGTCATCACAGGTCCTCAGGGCTAAGTGGAAACCGCTGTGCAGCGTCTAACGGAGGCTCCCCTTGCATATATAAAAAGGACTGTTGACATGCAGTGACATACCCCCTGAGGAAGGCTCGTCGAAACGCGCGTTGGGGTGGGTACTCACCCCCCAACTCTGGGCCCACTGTCTACATTGGACTTGAAGGTATTGATAGGCATTTATTCATATTGTCTCTGTATATACTGCCCTATATGCCACTAGTTCAATATCTATGAGCATGTTCTCTTTACTCTAAACTGGTCCTATATATACTGCTTTTATGGCCTCTTGAGAAAGCGATCCACGCGAAACGCACGTCGAGGCTTGCGGGCTTTACACCTGTTTTCTCCTGCCTTGTCAATTCACCCTCCTGCCCTCTCCTTCTGGCACTGTCATTGGTGAGCTACTTCTATTTATAATGATTGTATATGCTGGATACCTCTCAATACTATATACCCTCTATTTATAATGATTGTATATGCTGGATAGCTTGCAATGTTGTATACCCTTGGGTTGATTACATGTATATCTTTGGTATCCTAGACCCTTTATGAATTTTTGAGCTATGGATTTCTTGCTCCCGATCTAGGTGTATCACTATTTTAACCCGGTCGTGCCTGCACCCTAGGGGAACACTTTTTTCAATGACTTACTTTTGGATTTCATTCTGAATTACTTTGTACTATTGGTCTATGTGTTCCCTTTCGTTTGCAGTATGACTATGGTTGCTTTTTGTACCTTTTACCCTGTGATATGTTCCGCAATCTACATATATTTGTAATCTACACTATTTTAGATGTGATTTTCTCAATATTTAATAAAGTTTTTTCGAATTTTGCCGCATACTCGAGTTTCTCTAGTTTTTCGTTTTTATGGCAGCTTTGTCTAACTAAATTGCTCATTATATTTTGCAAACCATATATATAAAAATTGCAGACCCTGTCTTTAGCCTAAAAATTACATGGAGATATTGTTGTGTGATTGCCTATATTGACTTTATATATATTATTCTACATGATAGCTAGATGGGCTGACTAGTTTACTTTCTATGTATCTGTACTTTGTCTCTAACTGGTCTTATATACACTGCTTTTTATGTCAGCTTTTTCAAAATTGAAGTCCATGTCTCAGTAAATGAACCTTCACTATTTTTTGTGGGGCCTTTTATGCTTGGGGCTTGAGATACCCCTTTTTTCAATCTTGTACATGAACATTTGTGTGATGTACTCCGTATGTAACCTTATTGATCTTTTATAGACCTATAACTAATAAAGATTGTATTTTTAACACTTTGAAGTACATTGTGGGCCTTTATATCGCATATTTTCTCTTGTATTTCTCTACAGTACACACATGTCAAAGAGCAGGTTGGCAATCAATCTGCACAGGAGTGATTACAGGTCTTTAGGTTGATGTGTAGAATGCAATAAAATGGGCAAAGACAGGAAAACCTTGGTGATCAGGCAACGTGGTCAAGATTCCCCATTGATGCGAGAGAAATGAAGGCCAGCCCATTTATTACAATCCCATAGATGTGTTACTGTAGTAAAAATTGCTAAAAAGTTGTTGCAGTCTATGATTAAGGAGTAAGAACACACAGTGCATCGCTGCTTACTGTGTAAGTGGCTGAGTAGCTGCAGACAATCAGAATGCTTATGCCGATCACAGCATATAATGGTTAAATGAACATCAGAACCAAATCATGAAACAATTGTAGCTGGTGACTAGTGTTGAGCCACCCCCGTAGTGTTCGAGTTCGGTTCGGTTCGTCGAACACCCGTGTGTTCGCCGAACTGTTCGTCGAACTGTTCGTCGAACACCTTCGAACACCGTAAAAACCAATGGCAGGCAAACAAAAACACATAGAAACACATAGAAAACACCTTCAAAGGTGTCCAAAAGCTGACAAACTGCTCAGAAGACACAACTAACACATGGAAAAGTGACAAGTACATATAGTCATGCGAAAAGAAAAGAGGTGGAGGAGTAAAAGGAGGGGGAGACACAGATATAGGCATGTCATGCCCTTCTAAAATCCAAAAAGTGAGAAGCCGACACGTTCAGTCCGCTCCTGCCCGTGCCACCTCCGTGTCGCCGGGTTTATGCCAGAGCCGCGGTGAACCCTGACGGCCAGCCCCCCTCTCCCAATACTGGTGCCTGTCCGCTGGTGGGTCGAGCGAGCCCCCCTGTGGTGGAGGCAGCTCTAAGCTTTTTAATTTAAATTGTCTCTCTAATTTGAATGAATACACTTTAAATCCATTTACAAGGATCTATTGGAGGGCAAGTCTCATGCCAGCAGCCGCGTAATTCCAGCTCCCGTAGCGTCCACTAAAGCTGCTGCAGTTAAAAAGCTTTTATAAGGATCGAGCTCGGCTGTCCACCGCAAGGCATCCTACTGCCAGTCCCAGCCCCTATGCCTTGGGGTGCCTCCTGATGCTCTTCACTGAGTATCCCGTGGTCCCGAAGCATTTCCTTTGAAAAAATTAAGTGTCCAAACTACAGGTGGTGTAGCTTGCTTAACAGCCGGGATAATCCGCTGACTAGCAGATACTGCTACTAGGCACAAAGTATTTCCTGGGCTAGATGCAGTTCAAAATTTGTAATTAGATACTCTCGTTGGATGCTGAGAAAGCATTCCATAGAGTCTCCTGGCATGCCATATATGATTCTCTTAAAAAGCTTGGGGTAGGGGTCTAGGGGACCCTTTTATAGCCAAAATCACGGCCCTGTATCACAATACGTCACCTAGGCTGAAGATAAATGGAACTGTAGCACCCTGAGGGCTCGGTTGCTACAGAGGTATTGCACCTCACCCAGAGGTGTGATATCTCACTCTCAGGTAAGGATGGAGTGTGGATCAGGACCCGACACCTGCATGCATTACACCACATTGCCGTGGGGCAGGGCGACCAATATGCCTGTGAGATGGGCACGACAGTCCCTGTCCCTGGCTGGAGTGGGAGGAGGGAACACTGAGGAAGGGGAACCCTGTAGTGCAGGAGCAGGGAGGAAGCAGTTCCTGGGTGCATTGAAAAGGGAGTATAAAAGGTGGGCACCATCTTAGTTCAGTGCAGAGAAGTCTGAGCAGAAGTGGCAGGGAGCAGGGGCTCTGCACGAGCTCTGCTCCGGAGGCGGGCCTAGTAACAGAGGCCCAGGCCTGGAAGAGGGAGAAGGAAGGAAGAGGAGCGGAGAAGGCTCCAGGAACGAGGAATGAAGGGATCCCAGGGGTGCGGACGGGTGAGTCGCCACCGCACGCCCGAATCCACCTACGTGGAGGGGTCAGGCCAAAGGGGGAGACCGGTCCCCGAAACTAGTGGAGGCAGGAAATGACCCTCAGCTAGAAACCGGAGGCTGTGACATTTTATGTGGCGCAGCCCCTCGCTACACCCGCTAGGAAGGCACCACATAGGGTCAGGGAAACTGGCGCCAAGTTTACCAAGAGGAGGCCGGACAGAAGGGTTGGTAAGAAAGGCCAGACAAAGGACACACAAAGGGGGTCCTGTGAAGCGCTCCAAAATTATCTGGGAGTTGTCTGAGCCCCTCACCTGGTGAGCACAGTACGAAGTGGGCAGCCGTTACCTGCAGACGTGGTCTGGTTAATAAGAACTGTGAGTAAAGGCCCTGGACTGCATCACTGACTCCGTGTCGTTACTGCTGCTGCCCTGCACCATCACCCCCATCCTCCGCATACACTGCCCTGAGGCTATACTCCTCCCGTGGGGAGTTATGCTATGCTCTGCTGCACTCACAACACCAGCCTCAGCGGTCTGCCCTGCAGCGGCGGTTCACTCTGACCGCAATCCACGGGTGGCGTAGTCGGACATTTAAACATCAAAACCACATAAATAGTTCCGCCACTGGTTTGACCACCCTGAGCCACGGAACCGGGTCGCCGCCACGAAGACTACAACCACCAGCATCCACCAAAAAGGGTCCGGCTCCGGGTGTCCCAAGGCCCAGGGGGTGCATCAGAACATTTTCATCACCTTTCACAATCACCAATGGAACAAGGCAGGGATGTCCTCTGTCCCCTCTCTTATACATCCTAGTGACGGAGCACCTGCTCTCATCAATTCGCCATAACCCCAATATTAGGTGGATTGGGGTGGGAGGCACCGAGTACAAGTGCTCTCTATTTGCTGATGATGTCCTAGTATATATCACTCAATCACATATATCCATCCATGCTGTTATGGCTGAAATAGATCACTTTGTTACATGGTCAAATTTTAAAATCAATGCAGCGAAGTCTGAGGCCCTCGATGTCTCCCTCCCCAAATCCATATAGGATTCCATCCAGTCCAACTTTCCCTTTGCCTGGCCCTCACAGGGTATTAAATACTTAGAAATTCCTATTCATAGAGACCTCTCCCATCTATGTTATCTTAATTTTGGGCCCTTTATTGAACAACTCCATACAGACCACGGTTGGCAAGTTAGAACTGTAAGATTCACTACGTGAACCACTGGTGTTTTGTGGAAAAGCACATGTACACTGTGTTCCAAATTATTATGCAAAAAGTGTTTAGGAGTGATAAGGGAAGAATTTGTTTGTTTGTCAGTTAAACTCATTGATGGTGATGTGTGTCAGGGCTCTTTATATCACTGTAAGCAATTGCAGACACCTGTGCTAATTAGTTTGGCAGGTGTGTCCAATGAAAGGCAAGACTACTTAAGAAGGCTGTCTCACATTATTAAGCAGCCTACATTTTCTGCCAAAATGGGAAAGAAAAAGGATGAGTCAGCTGCTGAGAAGCATCAAATTGTGGAGTGTTTAGGTCAAGGCATGACTACAATCAACATTGTGCGATGATCAGGATGAAGTGTCTTGACAATCAAGAAGTATGTAGCTGATTCACAGTACACACGTGTGCGTGCTGATAAGGGCAAATTGAGGACTCTTTTCTACAGGCAATTACGTCAGGTTAAAAGAGCAGCGGCAAAAAAGCCTTGTCATAGCAGCAGACAAGTTTTTGAAGCTGCTGGTGCCTCCAACGTCCCCCGAACAACAAGATGCAGGGTCCTTCAGAGGTTTGCAGCTGTGCATACGCCATCCTGTCGACCTCCTCTATCCACTTCACACAAGCAGAAACGGCTCCAGTGGGCCAAACATTACATGAAGACTGATTTCAAAACTGTTTTGTTCACGAATGAGTGCCGTACAGCACTCGATGGTCCAGATGGATGGAGTGGAGGATGGCTGGTTGATGGACACCCCACGCAAACACGGCTTCAGCGCCAACAAGGAGGAGGTGGAGTAATGTTTTGGGCTGGAATCATGGGGAGAGAGATTGTCGGCCCCTTTAGGATCCCTGAAGGCGCTAAAGATGAACTCCATAATGTATGTGGATTTTCTCAAACAGCACTTCCTGCCATGGTTCAAGAAGAAGAACCGTGTATTTCACAGCAAGATCATTTTTTTGCATGATAATGCACCATCTCATGCTGCACATAAAACATCTGCATCTCTGGCTTATATGGGCATAAAAGGGGACAAACTTATGGTGTGACCCCCATGCTCCCCTGACCTCTACCCCATTCAGAACCTCTGGAGCATCATCAAAAGTAGTGTCTATGATGGCGGGAGGCAGTTCACATCTAAGCAACAGCTCTGGGAGGGTATTCTGTCCTCATGCAAAACAATTGAAGCAGAAACCATCCAAAACCTGACAAATTCAATGGACGAGAGAGTTCAGAAGCTCCTTTCGAACAAGGGGTCCTATGTGAAAATGTAACATCACCTAGAATAAAGTTTTGAGTTGAAAACTGTTTGATTTCAGTTTCTAATAACCTGCTAATGCTTATAATTTCAAAAATGACCATTTTTTTGGTCTTTATTAAAATGAAAAGGTTGATCGAAAAGTTTGGGGGATCTAAGAGTGTGGCAACCCAGTAGTCATGATTACTTCGAATTCTGACAATATGAGGGTCATGTTGCAGGTAGTGCAGCAAGAAGGCACTTATGTGTCTTGCGCATCTCGGAGCCCCAAAATTATTTTCCGGGCTAGATGCAGCTAAAAATTATTATTAATTTTCAATCTGGTGGAGCTTAGTATAGATGGCCTAATAGGATCAGTGCTGCACACTGCTACAAAGCCCAAATTATTTTCCAGTCAAGATACAGATAAACATGATTAGTAATTTTAAATCTGGTGGAGCTTATTATAGATGGCCTAATAGAATCAGTGCTGCACACTGCTACAAAGCCCAAATTATTTTCCAGCCAAGATACAGATAAACATGATTAGTAATTTGAAAGCTTAAAACGGTTGGTAGGGTGATTTTAACCAATCATCAAGCTTTTACTCTCCCCAGGATGACACAGGAGTAGAAAAGTCATTTCGGATCCATGATTTGTTCATCTTTATGAACGTGAGTCTGTCTACATTATCAGTGGAGAGCTGCGTGCGCTTATCTGTCAGCACACCACCAGCAGCGCTGAACACACGTTCAGACAGAACGCTGGCTGCGGGGCATGACAAGATCTCCAAGGCGTAAGTGGCTAGCTCCGGCCATTTATCCAGATTGGAAGCCCAAAAAGAGCAAAGGTCCAGTGACACAGTCATGGCTTCAATGTTTATTTGGAGATACTCCTGTACCATCGTCTCTAGGCTTTGACTATGTGTCAGACTTCTTGTCTTCTGTGGCCTTGCAAAGGATGGGCTAAAAAAGTGGTGAAATGATTCCGCAAAATTGATGTTACCAGCAGATACTGTGTTTCTGTTACGGTTTGAGTGCTGAACACTTGACGGTCCCACGGTTGGCAAGTTGGAACTGTGAGATTCACTACGTGCACCACTGGTGTTTTGTGGAAAAGCACATGTAAGATTCTGCAACAGTCTCTGCTGATACTCCTGCATGCGTGCATCCCTTTCTATGGCAGGAATAATTTCTGCAAATTTACTTTTGTACCGGGGATCTAACAGTGTGGCAACCCAGTAGTCAGGATTGTTTCTAATTCTCACAATTCGAGGGTCATGTTGCAGGTAGTGCAGCAAGAAGGCACTCATGTGTGTTGCGCTTCCAGGAGCACCAAGTCCCTGTTGTGTTGGTGGCGAGGTAACAATCATGCTTCCTTCCTCTGTCCTCTCCCCCCAACCTCGCACAACAGAAATGTGATCAAGGTCTCCCTTATCTGATGAGTCTTCCATCAGTTCGTCCTCCACTTCTTCCTGGGCTCCTGCACCTTCCTCACTAGTTTGGCTGCTACCATGCGCCCTGGTAAAACCATCTCCCCCACCCTCACATGCCTGCCGCCTTGGTGCTGCCGACCGTCTGGACTTTGCAGATGTTAGCCCTACCGCATACAACTCCTCCTCCTTTACTTCCTCCACCTCCTCTTGTGCCACCACCTGACTCCGAATTCTGTTTAACATGTGCTCCAGCATGTAAATCACCGGAATAGTCATGCTGATAATGGCATCGTCAGCACTAAACATCTTCGTCGCCATTTCAAAACTGTGCAGAAGGGTGCATAGGTCCCTGATCTGAGACCACTCCTCCAGCGTGATTTGCCCCACCTCTGGATCTCGTTGGCCCAGGCTATACGTCAGAACGTATTGCACCAGGGCTTGTCGGTGCTGCCACAGTCGCTGCAACATGTGCAGAGTTGAATTCCACCGGGTAGGCACATCGCATTTTAGCCGGTGAAGTGGCAGGCCCAACGACTTCTGTAGAGATGTAAGTCGCTGAGCTGCGGGATGCGAATGGCGGAAGTGAGCACACAGCGACCGTGCCCTCTGCAGAAGGCCATCTAGTCTGGGATAGTGGGCTAAAAATTGCTGGACAACCAGGTTCAACACGTGAGCCATACAAGGCACGTGTGTGACATTGCCCCGGCGAAGGGCCGCACCCAGGTTTTCAGCATTGTCGCACACGGCCTTCCCTGGTTTCAGGTCCAGTGGAGACAACCATTCATGAAATTGGTTCTCCAGAGCTGACCACAACTCCTCAGCTGTGTGACTCACATTTCCCAGACATTTCAAAGTAAAAACTGCCTGATGACGTTGAGCCCTACTGCCAGCATAGTAAGGAGGTGTGCAGGATCCCTTCTGCGCAGTTAGAAAGCTTGTGGCATGACCAGACAGGCTTTGGGTGCAGGTGGAAGACCGAGAGGAGGTTGAGGAGGCAGAAGCAGTGGAGGAACTTTGACATAAAGAGGATTGACGCACAACTCGTGGGGATGTCAAGACTTGGACAGCAGCCCCTTGTCCTGCTGTCACCATAGTTACCCAGTGCCCAGTCAGCGACATGTAATGCCCCTGTCCATGCCTACTCATCCAAGTGTCTGTGGTGAAATGCACCCTGTCACACACAGAGTTTCTCAAAGAAGCGGTGATGTTGTGTGCGACATGCTGGTGGAGCGCAGGCACACCTTTCTTTGAGAAGTAGTGCCGACTGGGCATCTGGTACTGGGGCACTGCGACGGACATAAGGTCTCGAAAATCCTCTGTGTCCACCAGGCGGAAAGGCAGCATTTCTGTAGCCAAGAGCTTGCAGATGGTGAAATTCAACCTCTTAGTTTTCTCATGGCTAGGAGGAAATGGTCTTTTACTTGTCCACATCTGAGGGACCGAGGGCTGGCTATTGTGCTTAGACGGGGTTGATGAGGGTGTCCCCGGCAAGCTGCCGGTCTGTGAGGAAGATGCAGGTGGACATGTTAGGTTGCCTTGATCCAAAGGTGGTGCTATCGATGTCGGACAGCGCTCAACACCAGCTGGTGTTACCACCTCCAAAGAAAATGATGACCTGCCAATCACGCTGGCTGTTGCGGGTAAAGAGGTGGCAGGTCTGCGCCCCAAAACAGGTGTGACTGCTGTCCCCCCAGTCACAGAGGATGAAGAGGCCGCAGATGCACAAGATGGGGCAGACGGTGGTTGGCCCGGCGGGCTAGGCCGCATTGTAGCACACTGAGCTTCCCACTGCAACTCATGCTTCATGTCCATGTGCCGGTTCATGCATGAAGTACTCAAACTATGTATTTTTTGGCCTCTACTTAGCTTTTGCTGACAAATGTTACAGATAACACGAGTTGGGTCATCTTTATCGATCTGAAAAAATGCCCAGGCTATGCAAGGCTTAGCACCCATGCGACCTGAAGAGCCACCACGACTTGTGGTGAGAGGCAGAGTTGTGTTTGAGGATGCAGTTGTTGACGTGCTTCCAGTACTACGTCTCTGTCCAGGAAGGCGCAACCTGACCTCGTCGTCACTAGCATCTTCCTCCACCTCCTCTGCTGACCTCATCTCTTGGCTGACTGTGGGTTGACAGTAAGTGGGATCTCCAACCTCATCATCATCACCCTGTGCGTTATCACACCCGTCGTCCTCAGAGCCAACCTGTTCCTGCCCTGACAAAAAACTAAAGTTGTCGCTCCAATCAGGTATTTGAGTCTCATTATCGTCTTCCTCATTGTCTCCACCAACAGGAGTTACAGTTTGGGAATGAGGGTCTACATTATGGTCAGAACCTTCTGCGTCTGGTCCTGGATCCGACTCATAAAGATTCTGGGCATCAGTGCAGATCATTTCCTCGTCTGGATTCACAGAAGCGCTGGAGTCGACCTCTGATTCCCAGGCTATAGTATGAGTAAACAGCTCTGCAGACTCAACCATCTGTTCTACCTCTTACTCAGACGGGCAGCTGGAGATTTGGGAGCTGTGAGGAAGCAAGTGCGATTGGGGTGACACCTTTGAGGACTGGAGTATTTGTGATGTTGAAGTTGATGTGGAGGAGAGCCCACTTAAAGTAGCACTTGATATCCATTGAAGCACCTGCTGTTTTTGTGCCTCATCTTGAATTTGTAGCGATTGGCGTGGCAGTAAGAAAGGGATCTTATCTCATTGTCCGCTAAAAGAAGTAGACATTTTAGTTTGGCTGGAAGATGGTCTTTCTTCTGCAGATGTTACTGTTGCTTTAACACCTACCCCACGGACACAACCTTTTTTCCCCTTCCCAACACGCCTATTCCCCTTTCCACCAGCAGCAGGCCTTTTTCCACTCATTTTGGTGGTTAACTAATTTACAACTCTGGAGTTGTTTGCACAAAAACCCAATGGATGGGAACCGAGCAGAGCTGAGTGGCCAAACTGTGGTATTAGGCCAAAACTATTGGCTGGGTTAGATGCAGAAAAAAAATTATATTCGATTTGCAACCTGATGGAGGTCAGTATAGATGGACTAATAGAACAAATCCCACACACAGCTAGAAGCCCAAATATTTTTTCAGAGGTAGATGCAGAAAAAAATTATATTCAGTTTGCAAACTGATGGAGGTCTGTATAGATGGATTAATAGAACAAGTCCCACACACAGCTAGAAGCCCAATATTTTTTCAGAGGTAGATGCCGAAAAAAAATATATTCAGTTTGCAACCTGATGGAGGTCAGTATAGATGGACTAATAGAGAAAGTCCCACACACTGCTAGAAGGCCAAATATTTTTTCAGAGCTAGATGCAGACAAAAAATTATTTTTAATTTGCAACCTGATGGAGGTCAGTATAGATGGACTAATAGAGAAAGTCCCACACACTGCTAGAAGGCCAAATATTTTTTCAGAGCTAGATGCAGATATAAATTATTTTTAATTTGCAACCTGATGGAGGTCAGTATAGATGGACTAATAGAACAAGTCCCACACACAGCTAGAAGGCCAAATATTTTTTCAGAGGTAGATGCAGATAAAAATTAATTTGAATTTGCAGCCTGATGGAGGTCAGTATAGATGGACTAATAGAGAAAGTCCCACACACTGCTAGAAGGCCAAATAATTTTTCAGAGCTAGATGCAGACAAAAAATTATTTTGAATTTGCAACCTGATGAAGGTCAGTATAGATGGACTAATAGAGAAAGTCCCACACACTGCTAGAAGGCCAAATATTTTTTCAGAGCTAGATGCAGACAAAAACTTATTTTTAATTTGCAACCTGATGGAGGTCAGTATAGATGGACTAATAGAGAAAGTCCCACACACTGCTAGAAGGCCAAATATTTTTTCAGAGCTAGATGCAGATATAAATTATTTTTAATTTGCAACCTGATGGACGTCAGTATAGATGGATTAATAGAGAAAGTCCCACACACTGCTAGAAGGCCAAATATTTTTTCAGAGCTAGATGCAGAAAAAAATTATATTCAGTTTGCAACCTGATGGAGGTCAGTATAGATGGACTAATAGAACAAGTCCCACACACAGCTAGAAGCCCAAATATTTTTTCAGAGGTAGATGCAGAAAAAAATTATATTCAGTTTGCAACCTGATGGAGGTCTGTATAGATGGATTAATAGAACAAATCCCACACACAGCTAGAAGCCCAAATATTTTTTCAGAGGTAGATGCAGAAAAAAATTATATTCAGTTTGCAAACTGATGGAGGTCTGTATAGATGGATTAATAGAACAAGTCCCACACACAGCTAGAAGCCCAATATTTTTTCAGAGGTAGATGCCGAAAAAAAATATATTCAGTTTGCAACCTGATGGAGGTCAGTATAGATGGACTAATAGAGAAAGTCCCACACACTGCTAGAAGGCCAAATATTTTTTCAGAGCTAGATGCAGACAAAAAATTATTTTTAATTTGCAACCTGATGGAGGTCAGTATAGATGGACTAATAGAGAAAGTCCCACACACTGCTAGAAGGCCAAATATTTTTTCAGAGCTAGATGCAGATATAAATTATTTTTAATTTGCAACCTGATGGAGGTCAGTATAGATGGACTAATAGAACAAGTCCCACACACAGCTAGAAGGCCAAATATTTTTTCAGAGGTAGATGCAGATAAAAATTACTTTGAATTTGCAGCCTGATGGAGGTCAGTATAGATGGACTAATAGAGAAAGTCCCACACACTGCTAGAAGGCCAAATAATTTTTCAGAGCTAGATGCAGACAAAAAATTATTTTGAATTTGCAACCTGATGAAGGTCAGTATAGATGGACTAATAGAGAAAGTCCCACACACTGCTAGAAGGCCAAATATTTTTTCAGAGCTAGATGCAGACAAAAACTTATTTTTAATTTGCAACCTGATGGAGGTCAGTATAGATGGACTAATAGAGAAAGTCCCACACACTGCTAGAAGGCCAAATATTTTTTCAGAGCTAGATGCAGATATAAATTATTTTTAATTTGCAACCTGATGGAGGTCAGTATAGATGGATTAATAGAGAAAGTCCCACACACTGCTAGAAGGCCAAATATTTTTTCAGAGCTAGATGCAGAAAAAAATTATATTCAGTTTGCAACCTGATGGAGGTCAGTATAGATGGACTAATAGAACAAGTCCCACACACAGCTAGAAGCCCAAATATGTTTTCAGAGGTAGATGCAGAAAAAAATTATATTCAGTTTGCAACCTGATGGAGGTCTGTATAGATGGATTAATAGAACAAGTCCCACACACAGCTAGAAGCCCAATATTTTTTCAGAGGTAGATGCCGAAAAAAAATATATTCAGTTTGCAACCTGATGGAGGTCCGTATAGATGGACTAATAGAGAAAGTCCCACACACTGCTAGAAGGCCAAATATTTTTTCAGAGCTAGATGCAGACAAAAAATTATTTTTAATTTGCAACCTGATGGAGGTCAGTATAGATGGACTAATAGAGAAAGTCCCACACACTGCTAGAAGGCCAAATATTTTTTCAGAGCTAGATGCAGATATAAATTATTTTTAATTTGCAACCTGATGGAGGTCAGTATAGATGGACTAATAGAGAAAGTCCCACACACTGCTAAAAGGCCAAATATTTTTTCAGAGCTAAATGCAGATAAAAATTATTTTTAATTTGCAACCTGATGGAGGTCAGTATAGATGGACTAATAGAGAAAGTCCCACACACTGCTAGAAGGCCAAATATTTTTTCAGAGTTAGATGCAGAAAAAAATTATATTCAGTTTGCAACCTGATGGAGGTCAGTATAGATGGACTAATAGAACAAGTCCCACACACAGCTAGAAGCCCAAATATTTTTTCAGAGGTAGATGCAGATAAAAAATATTTTTAATTTGCAACCTGATGGAGGTCAGTATAGATGGACTAATAGAGAAAGTCCCACACACTGCTAGAAGGCCAAATATTTTTTCAGAGCTAGATGCAGACAAAAAATTATTTTGAATTTGCAGCGTGATGGAGGTCAGTATAGATGGACTAATAGAACATGTGCCACACACTGCTAGAAGGCCAAATATTTTTTCAGAGCTAGATGCAGAAAAAAATTATATTCAGTTTGCAACCTGATGGAGGTCAGTATAGATGGACTAATAGAACAAGTCCCACACACTGCTAGAAGCCCAAATATTTTTTCAGAGCTAGATGCAGAAAAAAATTATATTCAATTTGCAACCTGATGGAATTCAGTATAGATGGACTAATAGAATGATGCCATGCCCAAAAGATTTTACTTCACTAGGTGCAGTAAAAAAATTGCTATTCTATACACAGGTGGTATATCTTGCAACACAGATAGGCTACTCCACTGACTAACACACGTTGCAATAGGCCAAAAAGGATTAGCTTTGCTAGATTCAGCCAAATGCTGTGAAAAATACTGGCACAGACCTGCCTGATAAAAGTCGTAGGAAATGCTGTAACCTAGTCCTTAAAAGGACTGCAATCACAACTATTCCCTACTCCCAAGCTATCTGTAGATTTGTGCGAAAATTGGCTTGAAATTAACAAGGTATAACGCAAACAGCAACAGCGGTGCCGTCTAACACGCAGCTGCAGCAGTGAGAAAATGGTGGCGACGGGAAAAATGGCTTGGTCTTATAGGGCAAGGACATGTGACATACACTGCCAATGACACATGCCCTTGCTTGTGTGAAAAAAAGCACTTCGCTCCGTGTGTGCGCTGCTGATAGGCTGACAGATTGCACCTCCCCACTGTAAATGTGGGAAAGAGAAAAAAAAATGGAGATCTTCATTATTCCTGCAGAGATCCATCCCCTGCCCCTCCCCCCACCCCGCTGTACACTCAAACTGCGTATTAACATTAATTTTCATCATTACTGAGAAAAAATCCAGTTATGATTTTGGTGCACGAACAGTTATCGAACATAACCTCGAACAGCCGAATTTTTCTCAAATCGTTCGTGTTCGCCGAACGGCTCGAACACCGCCCAAAACAGCTCGAATTTGAGATTGGCGAACAGTTCGAGTCGAACAACGCTCATCTCTACTGGTGACCGGGTTTGTTTTCTTTGAAATTATGTGAATAGCAGGATACATGTGTGTTTCTTTACTGGGGAAAAGATGGCATCGGGATGTACTATGGTAAGAAGGCAAACAGTAAGTGTTTATTCGTACTCCCATGACAGCACCACGAGAGAGAGGATCCACCCATCATGGACAGGAAACCTACAGGTCAGAAAGGGCGGCACCTCTCTCCCACCTCATTTTAGGTTTCCTGTCCATGATGGGAGACCTATCAGGTTCCTGCAGGATGAATTGGAAGCGGTGTCTTGCCCAGAGGGATAGACAGGGTACGTGGAGCGGTGAAGTTCATCCCCTGGTCGGTCCTCTTCCTCCTGGAGACACCACGGCAGGGCTCATTGGAGCACCTCCGTGTGTGTTGCGGTCAGCGTGACATCCCCTCGATGGAGCCGGATGGTCCGCTGTGTGTGTGGAACCGCATGCGGGTAAGCCTCCCCCCCCGCTTCACTACAAGAGATCGGGGCCATGCCGGCGGGGAACGTGTCAGGCGTGGCCCTGTTGCTGCGGCCCTATGACGTATTTCCGGTGTGCCAGCCTCCACCGGCCTCCCGGCCTCCCAGCCTTTTGTGTTTTCATAACAATGGGAGATACACAGGAGCTTTCACCTCAGCAAGAACAACTGCTGCAGGAGCAGCCCTCTGGGGAGCCCTCTTAACAGGCAGTGCAACGTCTTTCCCGGATCGGGTCCAGCTGTTCGACTAAGAAGTTCACCGCTAAGAGCAGGAAGGAAGGTCCTGTCGTTCGGCGTGATCCTCCGCCGGTTAAGAAGGTTTCCTCTGCTTCTACGGAACCGCATATGCCAGGGGGTAAGTGGAATCTTCATGAAAGTTCTACTAATTGCCTCCCTTTTTCTTCTGTCTATGAAATCTTTTCAGAGCACAAAATGTTCGTTTAAATCAAAGCATAAAGAATGTGCCCTATGCAGCAGCCCGCTCCCTGATGCATATATTAAAAAGTTGTGCCAGCCTTGTATTGACAAGGTGATGGTGGAAGAATCCCCAGGTTTTTCTTTGGGCCTAAAAACTCTAATTAAAATAGGCAAGGCTTTGTGAGGGAATTCTGAGGTCAGGCATTCCCCTCAGGACCCTCGACCAGGCTCAGATTCCGACATCTCAGACATTTCTTTCTCTTACCTATCCTCCTCTGATAGCAAATCTGAGAGACAATGTTTTCCTTTAAATGAGGTAGATGCCTTGGTGAAAGCTGTCCATTTTACTATGGGCTTTGTGGACACTAGATCAGAGAAGTCCCGGGAGGATGTTATGTTTGGGGGTTTCGGTCAAAAAAAGAAGAGATCCTTTCCCATGAATACAAAGATTAAGGATCTCATTGAAAGAGAGTGGCAAAAGCCAGACAGAAAGGGCAGCATCCCTCCCTCTTTCAAAAGGAGGTATCCGTTTGATGATGCCGCATGCTCCTCTTGGTCAAAGGCACCAAGGCTTGATGTGGCCATTGCTAAAGCATCAAAAAAGGCTTCCCTCCCCTTCGATGAAATGGGAGCTTTAAGAGACCCCCTGGACAGACGAGCAGATACCTTTTTAAAAGGTACTTGGGAGACCACTACAGGAGCCTTGAAACCAGCAGTGGCTGCCACCTGCACATCCAGAACCCTGATGGTCTGGCTGGAACAGCTGGACAACCAATTGAAAGAGGGTGTCTCCAGGAAGGAGATTATTTCTTATCTTCCCCTAGTCCAGGGTGCAGCGGCCTTTCTTGCAAACGCATCTGCAGACTCAGTTAGACTAGCAGCAAAATTGTCAGCTCTTTCAAATGCTGCTCGGCGAGCCCTCTGGCTAAAATGCTGGCCTGGAGATGTACAAACAAAATCTAGACTCTGTACAGTTCCTTGTGAGGGTGAATATCTTTTCGGCCAAACCATGGATGATCTGCTGGAAAAAGCAGGAGATCCTAATAAGGGCTTTCCGTCTGTACCTCTACCCTCTTTTAAAAAATCCTTTCGAAAAAAGAAGTTTGTCCGTAGACGATTCTTTAGAGAACAGGAAAAATTCGAGGAAAGAGGTCGCAAAGGTAGAGGCCTACTCTTTGGTTCTTCTTCCAGAGATGAGCGGAAGCCAGGGAAATCACAATCCACCCAAGTGGGAGGGAGATTGTCATTGTTTTTTCCGGCTGGGGAATGTATTTCACATAGCAGTTGGATTTTAGGCCTAATTAGGTTTGGTCTTAAATTAAAATTTCAAGCCCTTCCTTACAGAAGATTTGTAATTATTCCCTCTAGTTCCTCCCCAGAGTGGCAGGCTGACCTCATATCGGAAATACAAGACCTAACAAAGAAAAACGTCCTGATTGAGGTTCCGAAAACAGAAGAGGGAGACGGATTCTACTCCAAGCTCTTCTTGGTTCCCAAAGCGGATGGGTGTTTCAAGATTATCATAAATTTAAAATTCTTAAATCGGTTTCTTAGAATAGACACCTTCAAAATGGAGTCGTTAAAAACAATAATAAAATTGCTTTTTTCCCACTGTTATATGGTAGTCCTGGATCTTAAAGACGCTTATTTCCATGTCCCCATTCATACGGATTATCAAAAGTATTTAAGATTAGCCATCGAAATTTAAAGGGGTGGTAAGACACTACCAGTATACCGCTCTTCCCTTTGGGTTAGCTATAGCCCCAAGAGTTTTTACTAAACTAGTGGCAGAAGTGATGGACCACATAAGAGAAAAAGATATTTTCATAATCCTGTACCTCGATGATTTCCTGATAGTGAGGGATTCCTTTTCACAATGCGAGGCCCATCTTCAGGTAACAATTTCTGTCCTACAAGACCTAGGTTGGTTTCTAAATCTTGAAAAATCTAGGTTGACTCCACAAAAAGCCCAACAGTTCCTGGGGGTCATTTTAGATTTAGATAGGAAGTTATGTCATTTATCAGTAGAGAAAATTGCAAAAATTCAGGGACTAGTGAAGCATTGTATGGATAGACGCTCTATGACACTATGCAAAGCCATGTCTTTATTGGGGACCCTGACCTCAAGTTTTTCGGCAGTGCTCTGGTCCTAATTTCATTCAAGGGGTCTTCATTGGGATGTGTAATATAATGACTCAATCCTAGATGGACATCTAGACCGGGAGTTTACCTTGGGCCCTCGCTCCTTACAATCCCTTCGCTGGTGGGTAGTTTACACTAATCTTTCTAGGGGAGTCCATTGGGAAAGTAAACCTATGGCAGTTTTAACTACAGATGCAAGTGCTACAGTTTGGTGAGCTCATTTTGAAAACAGCTTAATTCAGGGAACCTGGTCAGAAAATGAGATACAGTTTTCCTCGAATGTTAAGGAGCTTTTGGCGGTTGATTATGCGCTCAATGGGTTCCTTGTATATTTACAGGGCCAGGATGTCCGTATACTCTCGGACAATCAAGTCTCAGTAGCGTATATAAATCATCAAGGGGGGACCCGTTCAAGAGACTTAATGAGAGTAGCAGACAGACTTCTTAAGAAAGCAGATAATTTTCTCTCCCTTTCTGCGGTTCATCTAAGAAAGATCAGGACAGACGAAGCCAGAATGATCCTCATATGCCCCTTTTGGCCCAAGAGGCCATGATTCTCTTGTCTCCGCAGGATGTCAATATCAAACCCCTGGATCCTTCCGGAAATCCCGGACCTTCTTACTCAGGGTCCGGTTTCCCATCCTCCAGCCCCAAATCTCCATTTAACGGCATGGAATTTGAATGGGTACTGTTAACTTGCAAAGGGTTTTCCTCAAATTTAGTAAACACTCTCTTAAGTAGCAGAAAGCCTGTTACTACCCGCATCTATGCTAGAACTTGGAGGAAGTTCCTGTCCTTTGCAGAATTCAAACTAGAGGATAGGATCTCTATTGGGAAGATACTAGAGTTTTCTACAGGGGGGGTTAGAACGGGGTCTAACCATTAGTACTTTGAAGGTACTAGTTTCAGCTTTAGGAGCCTTATTTGCATTTGATATAGTAGCAAATTATTGGGTAGCACGGTTTATAAAGGCTTCTTTCAGATGTAGACCTATCGGTAAATCCAAACCCTCTACCTGGGATTTAAAACTGGTCTTATATGCCTTGACTAACCCCCCCTTCGAACCTCTAGATTCAGCCACCCATAAAATTATTTTTCTTAAAACAGCCCTGTTAGTGGCCCTAACTTCGGCCAGAAGAGTAAGTGACATACAGGCCTTTTCTATATCCCCACCATTTACCCAAATTATGGATAATAGAATTGTCTTTAAGCCTGATCCAGCCTTTCTCCCAAAAGTAGTCTCACGGTTTCATAGAACTCAAGAAGAAAATCTTCCAACCTTTTGTTTCCACCCTAAAAATCAGAAAGAGGAGGAACTACATACATTACATGTTAGAAGGTGCGTGCTTAAATATCTGGAGGTTTCACACAGTTTTAGGAAAGATAGTTCCCTATTTATATGCCATCAGGGGGCTAGAAGGGGTTGCAAAGCTTCAAAATCCACAATTGCTAGGTGGTTTAGAGAGGCCATCTCCCTCGCCTACTGCTCGGGGGATAGGGAAGTACCGGAAGGGTTGAGAGCACACTCCACCAGAGCGGTAGCAACTTCCTGGGCCGAGAAGACGGGGGTTTCCATTGAAGACATATGTAAGGATGCCACCTGGTCTTCTCCCTCCACCTTCTATAGGCATTATAAAATGGATTTGGGTGACTCTAATGATCTCACCTTCGGGAGAAGGGTGCTTCAAGCGGTGATCCCTCCCTTATCTCCTTTCGTCTCTGTAATTCTCTCGTGGTGCTGTCATTGGAGTACAAATAAAGCCTTAGTTACTTACCAGTAACGGGATTTTTCGGAGACCATGACAGCACCCTTATATTCCCTCCCTACACTGGTGTTTTTTTGCACTCCCGTAGAGTTATTTTCTTTTTTTTGCACCTTCGGGGGAAGTTACTTAAAGTAAATGGCTTAAAATGAATTTGTTTTGTTGTTGTTAACCTTGGCGGTCGTCTCATGCTCTGTTAACTAAACTGAGGCGGGAGAGAGGTGCCGCCCTTTTTAACCTGTAGGTTTCCTGTCAATGATGGGCGGATCCTCTCTCTCGTGGTGCTGTAATGGGCTCCGAAAAATACCGTTACCAGTAACTAACTAAGACTTTTGATATTTTTGCCTTTGTAAAGCATGTTTTCAAAACATACAGAATAGTTTAGGTCATATCTTCATACAGCAATTGAGGGCTCCGGTCAAAGTCTCTGTCACAAATGTAGTCAAATTTGACAGCAAAATTATCACTGCATGCATCATTATTCTTTCAGTCAAAAACAATGAAACGTTGACGAAACCAAACAGGCCCCATTAGATGCCACTGTGGCCTGTAGGGAGCTGATGATAATCATCAGCAGTCGAGCACTGTGTTATGACTTCCATTAATACTTGTATTTGTGTATCCCACTAAAGACAACATCTGTAAGGAGTTAGTATGTTCTCCCCATGTTGGCGTAGTTTTCCTCCGGGTTCTCCGGTTTCCTCCCACATTTCAAAGGTTCGTTTTTAAAAGCTGTGGCTTTCTGCTTGCAATCCTACCACGTACACCTTTTGTTATTCAGCGTCCACCTTATGGTGGAGTCATAAACATTAACATTAACTTATGTGAGAGAGACATTTAGTTGCTTTTTGACTTTGTATACCATTATATGCCTTGTTTTTGGAGTGATATTTGCTAGTCTTTAATTTCTTACATTTTTGCCAATCTGTCTATAGATTTGTGGAGTCCAATCTCTTTAGAGATGGTTTAGTAATCTTTCCCAGTCTGATGAACATCAATAACTTTTCTTCAGAGATCTTCAGAAATCTCTTTTGCTTGCACCATGATACAGTTCCACAAACATATGTTGTTAAGCTTAAACTTTGATAGATCCCTGTTTAAATAAAACAGGTTGCCCAGTCATAACTGATGTCATCCCATTGATTGAAAACACCTGGCTCTAATTTCACTGACAAATTGTCTGCTAATCCTAAAGGTTCAAATATTTTGCCACTCACTTACATGTGATAGTGCTTCTTTTACTTCAATAAAAAATAAGAAAGTACTTTTAGGACATGTATAAAAATCTGATGTAGTTTTGGGCAAATTTCTGCAGTAATAATTCTGAACAGTTAACAAACTTTGAGGCAACTTTGTGCATACCTTTGAGTGACAATTTGCATGTAATGAAGACCTATAGAATATTAGTAACTGTGATCATTTCTATTATTGATATTCTGTTGATAGGTCAATTGTGATGTTGATTTCACAATGTGAAATAATGGTGTGACCAGACTGGATCTTTAGTGTAGCTATATGAGGGTAAATGAAGACCTCATGTGTATAATAGGGCTGTGTGCAGTAGACTGTATGGAGGCACACCATGTACCACATTATCTTGCGTATAATAATGCTTTATGCAGAATCCTAAATAATGCAACTCCATGTACTACCTTATAATGTTCCAGAATCATATTCTCTGAATATACTTCACTTGAAGCAATGCTTCTAGAAAAAAACAGCCTCATATTATGGAATTTGGTTGCATGTCACAATAATTTTGTCTTATTTCTATATGAAATCAGAGGAAAATGTGTGTGGAATAAGACCACATTAGATAGAGAGGTGCCCTATTACAACTACGCAGAGGTTGTACAGATCCTTAATATGGTCATTTAAATGGGTTTTTAAAATGACATTGTTAATATATATTAAAGATTAGTTAATGGAGGTACTATTTAAATGGAAAAATCAGCTATTTCTACTTTTCAACTAAACATAAACTGTACTATACTAAATCAGTTAAATTTTATTCATATTTGTCTAAAACACAATGAGCTTAAACCGTAATGCTAACATGGGATCATCTACCTTCTCATGCCTGTAATGACTCATTAAATACTATACAGTTTGGTAGTCATCCAGCAGACTCTGCAATTGCATCCATTCATTGTTATTGATATACCCTGACCATAGTTTAGATAAAAATAACTTTTAAGAGAGGACAGCATAATACATTAATGGACAAGTTCACATATAATTGGGGACTTGTACCTCATGCCACTCAGGCTGTCCCAACTCCTCCTTTATCTTTTTAGATTTGTCTTATGATTCAGATTGTGCATCCTACATTGGGAGCATAATGAGTATATATTTTTGGCAAAAATAGATCACATTGTAGAAATAACAAAAGCCTGTAACCATAGGAAAATAAGTGTTTCAACTGTAAAAATGGGTCAGAAGACAGATGTGATGCAAAGTTAGCATATAACAATCAACAGAATACATAGCAGAAATGTTTGGGAAAGATTTGGTTAGAAGTAATTCAGGCAAACAGTGGAGGAAACAGTTAACAACTACCTTGGACTCAGTTGCCAAAAACCTAATTGTGGCCCAACATAGAATGCATTTAAAGAAATTGCCTATAACATGTAAGTTACGCTAAATATCACACCAGATGCTTGTCCATGCTGATAATTCTCTCTTTGGGATGATGATAGACAAAACATATTTTGATTAAAACTTCATTAAAATTTGTCATCATGACAAAAGGGATCGTCTTTTACTTCCTCCACAGCCAATCAACAATAAGCTCCTCACCTATATGCAATTATGGGCATTGTGTAAAGGTGCAGGAGCTCGCTGTTGATTATCTAGTTACATATTACTGATATTCTACTTCTGCAACTCAATTTATTTGCTACCATTCCTGACTTGGCCTGATTGTTAATTCCCTCAACTCCATTTGCTGCTGGCAATTACTTTGCCTTGGTATATAGGCTGAAATGTCAGCTGTATATAGAGTGTCAATAGTTTTTTTAGGGTTTTAAGACTGATGAGTAGACAATCTAAAAATCCATTCATGAATCTATCTCAAAGCCATTTAACCAATTCCTTTAAAGGGAATCTGTCATCCCCCTGGGACCTATCAGACCTCTAATATGGGCATACAGGTGATAGAAATGTGAATCTATACTTACCTGTATGTCCCATATTAAATTCTACTTCCTTTGTAATAGCTTTTTATTAAATTAGTTTTGGCAAGCTGCACATGCGGGGGATGCAAAGAAATCCCTGCCTATTAGCTTTATTTCCATATCCCCCCTCCCCTGCACATGACAGGGCTCTGTAACTTGCAGTTCCCGGGCGGATCCCGTGCCTGCGCAATTTACTCTGTACAGAAGGCGCTCTTCTTCCTGCTGTCTGTGTAGCTTTGTGGAGCAGGAAACTTGGGCGCAGGCGCCGGTGAGTCACAGGATTAGTAATGAGCAAGCACTAAAATGCTCGGATACTCGTTGCTCAGGTCGAACAAATTGGAATGCATGAGTGCTTAGTCCGAGTAACGAGCCCAATGTAAGTCTATGGGAAACTCGAGCATTTTTCAGGTCCCCCCCCCCCCCCGTTGCCAAATTCAAAGGGAACAGTGCTCAAATGACATGGAAACAGCATGGGGAAGACCCCTGGAAGCATTTCTGACTCCAAGGTCAATGTTGTCAGAGGTATTATGCCACTTTTACGGACTCACAATAAAACATACAAAAAACAAAATGCATTTTCCTGGGAAATATGTTAAAGAACAAACTTTCCAGGGTAATGACTTGTATATAAGGCAAAATAAATAACCAAAAACAAAAATACTCCTCCACATCTTGGGCTATGTTCACACGTAGCATTTTTGATGCATTTTTGCACTTTTGCATTGCTTTCAACCGTGACAAATGCATTCACCGGGAAATGTCATTTTAACATTTTACAACCTTATCTGGTCATGTGGTGTGTGACACATCATCAGACACATCCTGTTTCATTGAAGGAGGGATTGTAAATGTCACAAACACTATTTTTACAGCCTTAGTATTTTTAAAGGGCCAGCAGTCGGCTATGCTTTGTTGTTCCCATTATTAAAGAGTGGGTCTCCTATACTGTTATTGCGTATCAAGTGACTTCAAGGGCATCTAAAAATTTGGACGCAACTCAATACCCCTTTGAAGAGACATAGAGGAGGGTCTCAGTAAAAAAAATATTCCCATTATAAAGAAGTGTGTCTCCTATAGTGGTAATGCCCATGCAGTGAGTCCAACGGCTGCCAAAATTTAAGAAAAACTCTACTAACAATTTAAAGACATATTGAGCTGGGCTACAGTAATGAGTATGACATGCTCCAATTAAAAAGGTGTGGGTCTCCCATACTGTTTACCTATTTCAGTGAATGCAACGGCTGACAAAAATGTGGAGAAACTCCAGTGTCCCTTGCAAGAGACGCAAAGGTCGGAGGGCCTCCTGAAAACAATGTTCCCATTATTAGGAGGTGGGTCTCCCATACTGTTTGCCTATGCAGTGAATACAACGGCTGCCAAAAATTAGGAGGAACTGCCTTTGTGTGACCATGGCTGCTCCAATATTTGGGTATCGCTATACGCGTTCTCCTCTTGACTCGATTGAAGCTTGCCGGGCGAGAGGCCCAAATCTACAAATGGAAAAGTGAACAGCTCTTCTGAATGTCCAAGTGTGGGATTCGTTATCTCTGGGCACTCAGCATGCTGGGAGGAAGAAGGATCAGAGTGAGGAATATGCGGTCCAGACTCAGGGCTACTGAGTCTTGACCATGTGGAAGACAGGTGGTGGTGGCAAAGTGACTGGAAGCATTATCTGCTATCCAACCAACAATCTTTTGACACTGCTCTGGGTTCAATAGTGGTATACTACGGTGCCCTAGTAATTAGGACAGGAAGGTCGAGCGAGAAGATGTGGGTGTTTGTTATAACACAATTTCAGCTTGCCCACGGTCACGTCCTGGGCCTCGACCTCTGCATGCACCATCACGTCCACTTCCCCATCCTTTGCCACGCACCTTGCCCATTTTAAATGGAGGACAATATTTTCCACGTTCACGAGAAATGGCTGATTTTGGAATTCAGTAATATGTGATACGTCTGGCAGAGAACCACAGTTTTAAATAGCAGGCCGGTAATTTACTAACATTATTCTACACAGAAACCTAGTGTGAAAAGCTTGACCAACACACTGCAAAGAAATGGATGGCAGAAATGGCTGATTTTGGAACACTGTTATAGGTAATATGTCTGACAGAAAACCACTGTTTTAAATAGCAGGCCTGTAATTTACTAATACTATTATTCACAGACACCTAGGGTGAATAGCTTAACGGACACACTGCAAAAGAATGGAAAAAGAAGGCTAATATTTTCCACGTTCAGTTCAAATTTCTGGATTTCTATCACTGAAATATAGAACATATCTGGTTGTATTCTGCAGTGCTAACAAGCAAATGGAGCAGAAAAATGATGTACTCTGGATTGCCTTTTAAGCAAATAACCAGGATTAAGATAAAAAAAAAAAATTGCCTTGAGCCCTGATATCTGGGGCTATGTCTACAAATATCTGTAATTATTGCAGCAGCAGACAGGATGTTCAATCGACCCTCCTGCACTATATGCACTGCAGTCTGCTACATACAATGCCTGCCTGCTTAACTCCTGCCTAGAACTGATTATATGCAGCTGGATTAGTCCTCAGAAAGGCTGTTAATTCTGCACACAGTGTATTCATCTAAACTATTAGGCAAGTTGTATTTTAGAGGATTATTTTTATTATTGATGAACAACTATGTTCTCAAGCAACCCAAAAGACTCATAAATATCCAAGCTTAATATTTTTGGAAGTTGGAGTGTTTTTTTTTTATATTTGGCTATCTTAGGAGGATATCTGTTTGTGCAGGTAACTATTACTGTGCCGAATTATTAGGCAACTTAATAAAAACCAAATATAATCCCATCTCACTTGTTTATTTTCACCAGGTAAACCAATATCAGTGCACAAAATTTAGAAATAAACATTTCTGATATGCAAAAACCAAAACCAAAATAATTACTGATCAATATAGCCACCTTTCTTTATGATGACACTTAACAGCCTCCTATCCATAGATTCTGTCAGTTGCTTGATCTGTTTTCGATCAACATTGTGTGCAGCAGCCACCACAGCCTCCCAGATACTGTTCTGAGAGGTGTACTGTTTTCCCTCCATGTAGATCTCACATTTTATGATGGACCACAGGTTCTCTATGGGGTTCAGATCAGGTGAACAATGGGGCCATGTCATTATTTTTTCTTCTTTTAGACCTTTACTGGCCAGCCATGCTGTGGAGTAGTTGGATGCATGTGATGGAGCATTGTCCTGCATGAAAATCATGATTTTCTTGAACGATACAGACTTTTTCCTGTACCACTGCTTGAAGAAGTTGTCTTCTAGAAACTGGCAGTAGGTCTGGGAGTTGAGCTTCACTCCATCCTCAACCAGAAAAGGTCCCACAAGTTCATCTTTGATGATACCAGCCCATACCAGTACCCTACCTCCACCTTGCTGGCGTCTGAGTCGGAGTGGAGCTCTCTGCCCTTTACTGATCCAGCCTCTGGCCCATCCATCTGGCCCATCAAGAGTCACTCTCATTTCATCAGTCCATAAAACCTTTGAAAAATCAGTCTTTAGATATTTCTTGGCCCATTCTTGACATTTTATCTTATGTTTCTTGTTCAAAGGTGGTCGTTTTACAGCCTTCCTTACCTTGGCCATGTCCCTGAGTAGCGCACACCTTGTGCTTTTTGATACTCCAGTAACGTTGCAGCTATGAAATATGGTAAAACTGGTGGCGAATGGCATCTTGGCAGATTCACGCTTGATTTTCCTCAATTCATGGGCAGTTATTTTGCGCCAACACGCTTCTTGCGATCCTATTGGCTATTTGCCATGAAACGCTTGATTGTTTGGTGATCACGCTTCAAAAGTTTGGAAATTTCAAAACTGCTGCACCCCTCTGCAAGACTTCTGACAATTTTGGACTTTTCAGAGTCCGTCAAATCTCTCTTCTGACCCATTTTGCCAAAGGAAAGGAAGTTGCCTAATAATTAAGCACACCTTATATAGGATGTTGATGTCATTAGTCAACACCTATCCTCATTACAGAGATGCACATCACCAGATTTACTTAATTGGTAGTTGGCTCTCAAGCCTATGCAGCTTGGAGTAGGACAACATGTATAAAAAGTATCATGTGATCAAAATACTCATGTGCCTAATAATTCGGCACACAGTGTATATATGTTGTGGAATACCTATACTAACTATAAACAAGCAAACCTCTCCCTGACTCAGCAGCACCTCTCCATACTCTGCCTGGTTCCAGGATACACTGTGACGAGCACAGCGGTGCCAGGTCTTGTATAGTCGTGATGACGCTGTAAGGCCAGCCAATCACTGTAATGCCACAACCAACATGGTTACGGCATTACAGTGCGTGGCAGGCAATTCCTGTATGCTCATTTGCTTTCTAAAGGGCACCAAACATGCAGGAAGCAGACCCGAGTTCCCGCCTGAGCAACCCGGAAATACTTGCCAAGCACCGTGATGCTCGGGTGAGTACCGAGCAGGGGTGAACGCGTTCTCTCATAACTAGTTATTGTAATTTTTAATATTAATTATGGATCTCTTCATTTTTTTTCAGTTAATTGTTATAACCGTGAAAAAGTTCCCTGTTCATATGTGAACAAAATCAGGATAGAGCCATTATTAGAGGATGGAATCCAGGACATGAGACATTATTACAGGATGGAAGTCAAGATTACATGTTAGAGACCAAAAATATTTAGATTTGAGAGTCCTCAGTGGTTGATACCTTTTAATGGCTAACTGAAAAGATGGTCACAAATTGCAAGCTTTTGAGACTATCTTGGTCTCTTCATCAGGCTAGTATACCACAAAATCTGAAGAGTCACATATTTATACACAATAAGACACAAAAATAATGCAATAGATAAGACAGGTGATGAAAAGAAGAGTTATTATGGAAGAGATAAACAGTTCTGGCTATAAATATTTTAGCAGTTATTAGATAAGGAGTGTGAAAGTTTTATTGTCCTGTGACTAGGTCCATTGTTGTGATGGCCTCACAGGTCTGAGGGGCACATTCCTTAGTTGATGTAGAATGACATAAATCCATGCGACACATTCATTCCTGCTCTGAAAGGGTTAAAGGTCACCATCAGTTTATATTTTGAGATTTGAAGTTACCTTTTAATATCAGTAATTTCATGTCTTTTATGTAGGGGAACAAAAATGCTTGGCTACAGGTACAGTAGATCTATTCTATTTTCTTTAATTGTGTGGCGATGATGATTCATCCTTGTCCTAAGTTTTTGCCCTGTCTCTCCTACATAAAGACCCTCAGCTGGACATTTGGTATATATAAGTAAGTACACTACATCTGTGTACAGACCTGTGAGGCCATCACAACACTGGACCTAGTCACAGGACAATAAAACCTTCACACTCCTTATATATTAACTGCTAAAATATTTATAGCCAGAACTGTTTATCTCTTCCATAATATCTCTGCTTTTCATCACCTGCCTTATCTATTGCATTATTTGTGTGTCTTATTGTGCGTAAATATGTGACTCTTCAGATTTTGTGGTATACTAGCCTGATGAAGAGACCAAGGTAGTCTCGAAAGCTTGCAATTTGTGACCATCTTTTCAGTTATCCATTAAAAGGTATCAACCACTGAGGACTGTCAAATCTAAATATTTTTCTATCTACTGGCTAACACGGTACAATAATATATATATTTTCCGTATGTTAGAAACCAAAACAGAGGACATTATTCCACCTGGACCCGTGGAAGCGAGTTTAGGACTCAAAACGATCATCGTCTGTTAGTTGACCCGCTCCCCCACATCCATGATTTCATTCTTCTTCTTATTATTATTATTATTGTATTAATATTATTATTGTTGTATAAATAAAGAAGAGTTTTACCTCGCACAGACTGCCACCCCTTTCATCTCTACTTTGCTGCATTATTTCGGGATGGTAGATATTATTATAGCATAGCGGCCCAGACTGAGGACATTATTACAGGATGGGGGATAGGATGGGAGAAATGAGTGCTCTTCAATGGCAATTGTAAGAAAATAGTTTTATATACAATGAGGGACATTATTAGATAATGGATGAAATTATAGGTGCCAGAATAGAGAACATTATTATGCGATGAAAGCCATTATCACAGTGTAAGATGGGTGGATGTGGACTCACTTCATCACAGGCCAGGTTTAACCTAGAGGGTCACAACTAAGTGACTACCTGGTATTCACTAGAACCTCTGATGGTCAGGATAGGCTTGGCCGCAGGTAGGTACCACTCCAGGACAGTCGCCAGGTCTACAACAGCTGATCGGAGGATAAGAGACACGGGTGCAAGGTACAGGTGGATGAAGGCAAAGACATGTTCAGACAATCTGATCAGGCAGCAAGGGTTCAATACACATAGCTGAGGTCAGGAGCAGAGAAATCAGAATAAGCGAGTAGGCTAGCCAGGTCAGAAAACAGGAGAGACAATACAAGAGAGCACCTTACAGAAAACTAGACCGGAACTGAACTAGAACCTTAGATCAGGTAATGAATGATGGGAGGAGCCGCCTAATTAACCCCCTACTGCTTGGGGAAAGGCCAGGAAAGCTAACCTCTGAAGGACATCGTGGGGTTAAGTTCCTGTAGAATCCGGCAGTGCCTCCCTTAAGCCAGGTGGGCACTCACCAGCAGCAGAAGGATACAGCAGTGATGGAAATGCTGCAATAGACAGCTCGAGACTGGGGAGAGGAATGACTGGGGAGATATTAATAGTTGCCATGGCAACCCAAGACCAAGTAATGGACTTCAGGTGAGCCTGCTATGGTGGCCTGCAGGGCCTTGCAATAAGCAGGATCTAACTGGTGAAGTGTCAGTGTATAACTGATTTAATACACTGCAGTACATAAGTATAAGAAATCAGGAAACTAAAATTTAAAGTCTCATATAGCAATTAAATAAACAAGTTACAAAAAAATTTCAAACAAAAATATGTAAAAAAAAAAAAAACAGAAAAATATTTTGCCACTAAAAATACTGTTCTTGAAAAACGAAAGAAAACAAAAGTATGCATTTGGTATCCCCATGTCCATAGTGACCTAAGATATAGAATTGTAGCATAACCCATATGATTGACGCTATAGAAAAACACAAACCAAAAATATATATTTTTCATTATACTGAAACACAATGAATGGAAAATAAAGTGATCAGAAAATCACTGAATCAATGAAAATTACATTATCATCCTTCAAGTAATGGGACCCATCAATTTAATTTTTTTTTCTATGTGTGCCCCATTTACCTGGCCGAATTTGAGTCCCCTGCTCTAGGGTAAGAAAAGTTCACCATCACAGTAAGGCCATGGTCCCGCTATCAGTATTTGGTCAGTATTCGGTCAGTATTTTTTCTCAGGAGTGGGAGCCAAAACCAGGACTGGGTGATAAATGCAGAATTGGTGACTTGTTTCTATTACACCTTTTCTCTGATTGTTCCTCATCTGGTTTATATCCCTTAACTAAATGATAAATGATTTGCAACCTTCAAACTGCATTATAAAAAGTGTTTTAAACTGGAAAACATTTTAGCCAATTTATCATGTTCATTGACAGTGTCACTGACCAGAATGTAGGTTTGTTATAGAGATAAGAGTTACATTAACTTTTTAAGGATGATTGCTTTATTATTTTAATTAAGATATTTTCTTTGACAAAAGAAGATATAACAGTATAAAAGATAAGATTTAGGAAGAAAGTCAAAATTACAGGACCCCAACTGGCACTGCATGATTGAGCAGTTGGATATAACAAATTATACAGTATGGAAGTCACAGAGCCACAGAATATAATCTAAAAGTGCAAAGTAGAAGTTTTGTCGATGCTTGCAATGGGAATATTATGATTTTACTTTTTAAATTACAAACAGACATAATTGAATATTTTTTATCTTTAATAATTAGTTTTCTTGCTCAGAGTTATAAACTGTTGATGTTTATTTTTTTTTCAACTAATTTCGCTTATAGAAAAAAAAAATCATAGTTCTCTTGTAGTGGTTTAACATTATTTTTCAAACACGGCATGTGTTAAACCGCCAGAATTAATAATAGAGTAGATGAAGTTTTATTACTCCTGTACCAGTACATTTTTTGTTTTGTGATTTGTTAGCAAAATACATGCTGTTTTACTAATCTAATATCTATACAAACAAAGAACACCTCCTAATTGCTTATATGTGATTGTTATGCACTGAGCATCCCAGTACAAACGTTATCTTTCATGCCACAGAGGTAGGAAAGTGATTTGCTCCGGGTTTACAATCTGCCATTGCTCAAATGTTGAGCCATAAGCAATTCATCAAAAATGCATAATGCAAAGCAGTTTTGGCATTTCCCAGTTCGTCAGCATGCACAGTGTGCAATGTTTGTTCATTGTAAATACAGAATAAAACTGGGTTGCACCTTATCATATTTCAAGTGCTTTAGATACATAGAGATGCTGCTTTTATACAGTTTTATTTTTTGCCAGAACCTTATGAATCAGATATGTCTTTTCATTGCACAGAATGATGACCCTTGAAGAAGATATATCTTTAGCTTTTTATTTTAATATATACTATGTAAGGCTGGATTCACATATACCATTTGGACCATACTCAGTTTTCTAAGCCTTATTCAACCTATATGCAAATTGTCTCTTCAGAAAGGAAGAGGACTTGAACTTTAGCACCACTTATTAGAGGTAGCTATACTAAAGGTGAATATTGATCCTATAGGACTTTGATATAAGCCAAACCAGAAACTCCATTTGCAGACACCTGTTTCGGGGTGTTGCCACTCCTCAGTGCGAAGCATGAGATCTGATTTGGCTATAAAAGAGGCCTCTGACTGGGATTTAAGGGTTAACGTTTCTCCTTGTAGAGAATGAAATGCATGGATATGCAGACTTACTAGCCATGCAATGCTCCTCTGGGAAATTAAATATGCAAATTGTTTCTTCAAAGAGGAAGAGTAATTGAACTCTAGAGCCACCTATTAGAAGGCTTGTTAAAAGGTCAATATTGATTTATAGGATTGCTACTTTTAATTCATGGTGCAAGAGTTCAAGTCCTCTTCCTCTCTGAAGAGACAATTTGCATGTTTAATTTCCCAAAGGAACATTTGACAGCTTATAAATCTCCTTATCCTGGCATGTCAGGCATGTAACTCTTCATAAGGCTCTAAGGGGTAACATTTCTCCTTGGGGAAAGTGACAAGCCAGGCCTGGCATGTCAGAGTGAGGAGACTTATATGCCATTCATGCTCTTCAGGGAAATTAAATATGCAAATTGTCTCTTCAAAGAGGAAGAGAACTTGTACTCTAGTGCCAACAAATGGAGGTAGCAATCCTAAAAGTCAATATCGACCCTTTAACGAGCCTTGCCATATGACTTACAATTAAATCCAAACCAGAATCTCAATTGCAGGCATGGTGTTTTGGGGTATTGCCCTTCGTAAATGCAAAGTTCGAGATCTGATTTCGTTAGCAGAAAGGCTTAAGACTGGAATCTAAGGGGTAATGTTTCTTGGGGAGAGTGACAAGCCAGACCTAGCCAAATCAGATCTCGTATGTTGCACTGACGAGGGGCAATACCCCAAAACACTGTGTGTTCAAATTGAGATTCTGATTTGGCTTTTATCCTAAGTCATATGGAAAGGCTCGTCAAATGGTTGATGATGACTTTTAGGATTACTACTTCCCATAGGTGGCACTCCACTCCATTGTACTGGTAACGGTAACTGATGAGCGAGTATGCTTGCCACTACTCGGTACTCGCCCGAGCATCACACTGCTCGATCTGCTCGGTCTCAGCGAGTATTTATGGGTTGCTCATGCGGGAGCTCGGGTCCCCGCCCTGCATGTTTGGTGCTCTTTAGAGAGCGAATCACATTCAAGGATTGCTTGCCAAGCACTGTAATGCCATAGCCATGTTGGTTGTGGCATTACAGTGATTGGCTGGCAGCATAGCGTCATTGGGTCTATATAAGACATGGTGACCCTATGCTCGTCACAGTTTATCCCGGAAATAGGCAGAGTAGGGAGAGATGCTGCTGTTTGAGGGACAGAATTGGTGGTGTAATAGCTAGATATAAGTAGTGGTACTCCAGGAGTATATATATATCCATCTGAACTAACAACAGTCCTTCTGAGGACTAATCTAGCTTCATATATTCAGTGGTGATAGCAGAAGTTAGGTAGGCAGGCAGGGTTTGTGGCAGTGTATACAGCACAAGAGGGTCCATTGCACATTCTGTCTGCTCCTGCTGTTACAGATAGATATAGCCCCAGATATCAGGGGCCAGGGCTGATTATTTTTTATTTTAATCCTGATTATTTTTTAAAAAAGTAATAGTGTCCAACATTTTACTGCTCAATTTGCTTGTTAGCACTGCAGAATATAGCCAGATCTTTTCCATCATCAGATGTGATCCCATATTACAGAGATAAAAATCCAGAAATTGGAAAATATTATCCTTCATTTACAGTTTGGCAGCAGTGTGTCAGTGAAGCTATTCACATGTGGTTGCTGTGAATAATAGGAAGCTACAAGCCCGCTTTTAAAAACCGTGGGCATCCATCAGATGTAATAATATAATAATCTTTCTTATTTATATAGCGCCAACATATTCCGCAGCACTTTACAATTCAGACTGCGATACAAATCCAGCCATTTGTAGTGACCGTATAAAATACTGTCTACCATTTACAGTGTGTAGCAGTGTGTAAGTGAAGCTATTCACAGATAGTTACTGTGAATAATTGGAAACTACAAGCCTGCTATTTAAAACCATGGGCGTCCGACAGATGTATCACATATAACTGCGGTACAAATCTAGCCATTTGTAGCGACCAAGGAAAATATTGTCTTCCATTTTAAATGGGCAAGGCGAGTGGCAAGAGACAGGGAAGTGGACGTGATGCTGATGATGCATGCAGAGGCCGAGGCCGTGGGCATGCTGAAATTGTACCACAAGAAACACCCAAATCTTGTTGCCTGACCTTCCTGTCACCATTGCTAGGGGACCGCAGCACACCACTATTGAACCCAGAGCAGTGTCAAAAAGTTGTTGGTTGGATAGTAGATAATGCTTCCAGTCACTTTGCCACTACAACCACCACCCTGTCTTCCACACGGTCAACTCTCAGTAACCGTGAGTCTGGGCCACATATTCCTCACCCTGATACGCCTTCCTCCCACCATGCCAAGTGCCTGGAGAAAACTGATCCCACACTTGGACACTCTGAAGAGCTGTTCACTTTTTAATTAATAGATTCAGGCCTCTTGTCCAGTCAGCTTCAAGCGGAGCAAGAGTATATCGCATGCAGCGATGCCCAAATAATTGAGCAGCCATGGTCACACGAAGGCGATGATTGGAAAGTGGAATTACTGTCGTAAGAGGTGGATGATGATACCAGAAAGTCAGGAGGAGGACCAGGGTGCGGAAGTGGAAGACGAGGTTGTGGACGATGAAGTCACTGACCCAACCCGGCAAGGTGACATGCAGAGCGAGGACAGTAGCACACAGCGGGAGGGAGGCGTAGTATCACAACAGATAGCAACAAGCAGTGTGGTGGCCACAGACAAAAGGCGGGCATTTTTTCCCTGGAACATAAACATGACAGAAGTTGCCAGTACAACTGTTAGGTCTTCACAAGTCTGGTTCTTCTTTAAAGACTGTTTAGATAACCCTTAAAGGCCATTTGCACTATCTGCCAGGCCAGCAGCAGCAAGGGTAGAAAAACTGTCAGTCTGAACACCACCAGCATGATCAGGCACATGACAGAAAAGCACCCAACTAAGTGGGCCAAACGCCAGAGTCCAGAAACAGTGTCTGTGGGTCACACCTCTGCTTGTTCTGCTGTTGTGCATGTACGCCAATCCCCTGTCCATGGCACATGCAAAGATGCTTTATGCCTTGCACCTGTCATTGCACACTCTCAACTAGCATTATCAGCAACCACGTCCACGTCCTTGTCCGAGCGCAGTGTTCAGTTGTCCCTACCCCAGTCCTTGGAATACAAATACACCCAATGCCCTACAGGCCGCACTACTAAATTCACATGTTTTGTGACTGCTTGCACTCAAAATGTTGTCTTTTAGTCTCGTGAAGACGGAAGCTTTCTGCAACCTGATGGCGGAGGCCATCCCTCGGTACTCTGTCCCCAGCCACCTCTATTTCTTTTGGTGTGCCGTCCCCCCATTACACAAGCACGTATCCCATAACTTTAGCCGTGCCCCCAAAAATGCAGTTACAGGGAAGGTCCATCTAACCATAGACACGTGGACAAGTGCTGGAGGTCAGGGATGGCACAGTTCAATGACGGTACACTGGGTTAATATAGTGGAAGTCGGGAACCTATCTGACCTTGGGATGAAACTCGTACTTCCGACAAAGAGGCTTGCGGGCCCTAGGTCAATCAGGGTTGTCCCCACAGTCTACTGCTCCTGCACCTTCTCATCATCTTCAGCCTCTATCTCCAAAATGACCACATCAGTCAGAAGCTGGAAACACTGCAGCACTGCCTTGGCCAAGTGGCAACAGACTGTGCCGAAGCTAATATGATTAGGTGACAAATTGCACACCGCTAAAGAGTTGTGGACAGCTCTGAAAGAGCAGGCAGATCTGTGGCTGGCTACGCTGAATCTACAGCCAGGCATGGTTGTGAGCGACAATGGCAGGAACCTGGTGGCGGCTCTGAAGTGAAGCGTGCTCACACACATACCATGCCTGGCCCATGTGATTTACTTTGTGGTTCAGCAATTTCTCAAAACCTACCCGGATCTGCCGGATCTGATTCTCAAAATATGCCGCATGTGTGCCCATTTTAGAAAGTCAGCTCCAGCTTCCGCCGCCCTCGCCGTGCTTCAGCAGCCTTTGCAGCTTTCAGCTCAAGAACATAAAAGGGGCGTTAAATAACAAAAAAGAGGCATTCAAGAGATTAAAACAGGAAAACAGTAAGGAGGCACTAATGTGTTACAAGGAAAAAACGAGAACCTGTAAAAAACAAATAAAAATAGCGAAGGAGGAAACAGAGAAACGTATTGCTAGGGAAAGTAGATCAAATCCCAAACTGTTCTTTACGTATATAAATAGTAAAAGGATTAAATCGGATAATATTGGACCGATAAAAAGTGAGGAAGGCAAAATCATAGAGAAAGATGAGGATAAAGCTAATCTATTAAATAATTTTTTTTCGACAACTTTCACAAAGAAAATAGAACTAACAGGCGAAATGAGAAGTGACAAGCTTAATCCTCCACTAAGTATGACTAATCTAACCCAAGTTGAGGTACAGAAACGCCTCAGTAACATTAAAATAAACAAATCACCTGGACCTGATGGCATACACCCACGGGTACTAAGGGAACTAAGTAATGTGATAGACAGACCGTTATATCTTATATTTAAGGACTCTGTTGAGACTGGGTCTGTACCACTTGATTGGCGACAGGCGAATGTAGTGCCAATATTCAAAAAGGGAGCGAAAAGTGACGCCGGAAACTATCGGCCGGTGAGTCTGACGTCCGTTGTGGACAAAATTTTTGAAAGCTTTATTAAAGAGGCAATTACGGAGCATCTTGATGCTAATAATCTTTTAATCCCGGACCAACATGGATTCATGAGGAATCGCTCCTGCCAAACAAACCTGATTGACTTCTACGAGGAGGTTAGCTCTCGAGTAGATCAGGGGGAACCAGTGGATGTCGTGTATCTCGACTTCTCAAAAGCGTTCGATAGCGTGCCACATAATAGGTTGGTATACAAAATGAGAATAATGGGGCTGGGGGAAAATGTCTGCAAGTGGGTAGCTAACTGGCTAAAGGATAGAAGGCAGAGGGTGGTTATAAATGGAATATACTCAGATTGGGTAAGCGTCACTAGTGGGTACCACAGGGGTCTGTACTAGGCCCAATGTTATTTAATATCTTTATTAACGACATAGTCAACGGGATAAATAGTAAAATATCAATATTTGCAGATGACACAAAGTTATGTAAAACAATTAATACAAAAGAGGACAGTGCAGACCTACAGAGGGATTTGGATAAGCTGGGTATGTGGAGCATTAAATGGCAAATGAGGTTTAACGAGGAGAAATGTAAGGTCATACATATGGGAAGGAAAAATGGAAGTCACCAGTACTCACTGAATGGGAAATCATTGGGGAATTCAGAGATGGAGAAGGACTTGGGCATCTTGATTGATAGCAAGCTAAATTGGAGTGCCCAAAGTCAGGCCGCTGCTATAAGGGCAAACAGGGTAATGGGATGTATCAGAAGAGGTATAGCTGCAAAGGATGAGAACATTGTTCTTCCACTGTACAAAGCACTGGTCAGACCACACTTGGAATACTGTGCTCAGTTATGGGCCCCAATATATAGAAAGGATATAAATGAGCTTGAAAAGGTACAAAGGAGGGCAACAAAATTAATAAAGGGAATGGAGGGACTGCAATACCCAGAGAGGTTGGCAAAACTAGGACTATTCAGCCTGGAAAAGAGAAGGTTGAGGGGAGACATAATAAATGTGTACAAATATGTTAGGGGACAGTATAGAGATCTTGCCCGGGATTTGTTCAAAAGGAGGGATATTACGGTAACAAGAGGGCATTCACTAAGACTGGAAGAGAAAAGGTTTCAGCACCAGCATAGGAAGGGGTTCTTTATGGTAAGAGCAGTGAGAATATGGAATTCACTGAGTGAGGAGACGGTAATGTCAGATTCACTACACCAGTTCAAGCGGGGACTGGATGCATTTCTAGATACCAGGCAGATTTCAGCATATACTTAAAAATAAAATAAAATAGTAGGTTGATACAGGGATATATTCCGACTGCTGGTTTCAGAGTCGGGAGGGAAATTTTCCTCAGGTGAAGATTGGCTAAATCACTTGGGGTTTTTGCCCTCCTCTGGATCAACTTTAGCAATTACAGAACTAACAGGTCGAACTTGATGGACGCAAGTCTTTATTCGGCTTTACAAACTATGTTACTATGTTGCTATGTTGTGCGATGTCCCCACGCATTGGAACTCAACGTTCACTATGTTGGGAGGATTTGTGAGCAGTATGGAGCAGTTGGTGAGTACCAGCTTCAAAACGTCCGTCGGTATTAAGGTCAGCCTCCACACATAAGACCTCAAGAGTGGGCATGGTTGTCAGACATTTATGCCATCCTCCAAAACTTTGAGCCCTCCATCAAGATGATGAGCAGTGATGACGCCATAATTAACATCACCATCCCGCTTCACTGTCTCTTGAAACTATCGCTGCTCACAATTAAAGAGGAGGCATTGCAGGTGGAGCACGATGAGATGGAGCAAGGAACCATACAGGATGATTACACACAGCCCAGTCTCATTTCATCCCAACATGGATTGGGAGACAATGAGGAAGAGGAGGAGGAAGAACAGGAGCTAGTTTCCTTCACAACTGTCATATCGTCTGTTCAGCGTGGATGGCCTTACGAGAAGGAGAAGGAGGAGGATGAGGAGGAGAGCATGGTCAGTCGTCCTCTTGGTGAGGAAATGAAAGTCTTGCCTGTTAGAAGTCTGGCACACATGACTGACTTTATGTTATGCTGCTTTTCCAGTGACCCTCGTGTTCTCCAAATTTTTGGTGACAGTAATTACTGGTTGGTGACACTTCTAGATCCACACTACAAGGAGAACTTTCAATCTCTTATTCCCGTGGCAGACAGGTCTACTAAACTGGGGCAGTACCGAAAGGCCCTTGTAGTGGAATTATTAAAAAAATTCCGATCTGAAAACGCTGGTGTCAGAGGTCACAGTTCATTGGACAATCAAGGAGTACAAGTGAGAGAGACATGAATTTGATACAGCAGAGGCAGGGGAACACTGTCAAAGGTCTGGGAGAGTTTTCTCAGACCCTCCCATCGCACAGGCCCTGATGATTGGGGTACTCTCACAAGTAGGGATAATTTTACAAAGATGCTGAAGGAGTATCTTGCCGACCATACCAACGTCCTCCATGATTCCTCTGTGCCTTATAATTATTGGGATTCCAAGCTGGAAATGTGTCTTGAACTGGCTCTCTACGCCTTGGAGGTCCTTGCCTGCCCTGCTGGTAACGTTTTGTCAGAGCGGGTTTTTAGCGCCGAAGGGGGAATTATAAGTGATAGGCGCATTAAAATGTTGATAGGCTGACTCATATAAATGAATAAGGGCTGGATTGGGCCAGGCGTCTCAACACCACCGAATGATAGCAGCTTAATATAAACTCAAATCCAGTGTCTTCTATTTGGGAGGTCTTTTCCCGTGACCCTCTTCACACCCAGACATGGGTATATGCTTCCTGATTTTGTTCATTTACTCTTGTCCTCCTCCTTCTCCTCATCCTCATCCTCCATCACCATATCACCAGGGTGAACTTGATGCAACACCCACATAATTTTTTAAGAGTGTTTATGATGCCCATTGGAAATGTTTTTTATACATTATGTTCATGTATACCCCCAGGAGTAAATGTTTATCAGCCCATGCACTAAGTGCATGGGTGTTATAAGTATAGGAGACTGGCTCCTTTCTAATGGGAACATTTTTTTAATGAGGCCCTCCTCCACATCTCTTCCAAGGGGCATTAGAGTGTGTCCAAATTTTTGTCAGCCCTTGCAATCACTGCATACGCAATAACAGTATAAGAGACCCGCTCTTTTATAATGGGAACATTTTGTTACTGAGGCCCATCTCTACGTGTCTTCAAATTGGTTTTGGGGTTTTTCCTACATTTAGGCTGCTGTTGCAGTCACTGCATATGCCTGTATAGCAGAACAGCACCTTTATAATGGGAACATTTTGTTGCAGAGGCCCTCCTGTATGCGTCTTTAAATTGCTATTGAGATTATTCCTAAATTTAGGCAGTCGCTGCAGTCACTGCATACACAATAACTGTATAGCAGAACCACTCCTTTATAATGAGAACATGTCGTTACTGAGGCCCAACTCTGTGCCTTTAAATGGGTATTGGGGTATTTCCCAAATTTAGGAAGCCATTGTAGTCACTGCATACGCAATAACTGTATAGCAGATCCGCTCCTTTCTAATGGGAGCATGTCGTTACTGAGGCACACCTCTATGTGTCTTCAAATTGGTATTGGGATATTACCCAAATTTAGACAGTCTTTGCAGTCACTGCATGGGAATTAACACTATAGGAGACTCACTCCGTTATAATGGGAATTTATATTTTACTGAGGCCCTCCTCCACGTCTCTTCCAAGGGGCTTTAGAGTGCGTCCAAATTTTTGTCAGTCCTTGCAATCACTGCATACACAATAACAGTAAAGGAGACCTACTCTTTAATAATGGGAACAACAAAGCATAGCCGGCTGATGTCCCACTAACAATAATGAGGGCCGACTGCTGGCCCTGTAAAAATAGTAAGGGCTGCCTGATGGACCTATAAAAATAGCCTTTGTGACTTTCAGAGTCCCTCCTTCATAAATCAAAAAGGATGTGTCTGATCATGTCTCGCACACCACATGGGAAGATAAGGTAGTAAAATGTTAATATTACATACACTGGTAAATGTATTTTTCACCGATGAAAGCAATGCAAAAGTGAAAAATGCATCAAAAACGCTACGTGTGAACATAGCCCGAATTGTAAAGAATCATTTTTGTTTTTGTTTATTTATTTTGCCTTATATACAAGTCATTACCCTGGAAAGGATGTTCCTTAACATATTTCCCAGGAAAATCCATTTTGGTTTAGTTTTTTTATGTTTTATTGTTCGTCCTTAAAAGTGGTGTAATATTTTGACAACTTTGTTCACAGCAGTGACCAGGGAGTCATAAATGCTCCCAGGGATCTTCCCCATGCTGTTCACATGCCATTTGAGCACTGTTCCCATCAATTTGGGCAATTTCTAGGCCCTCTGCAGACCACCGAGGGGAACCGCCTGAAAAATGCTCGAGTTTCCCATAAACTTATATTGGGCTCGTTGCTCGGGTCGAGCACTCGAGCATTCCTATTTGCTTGGCTCGAGCAACAATTACCCAAGCAATTTAGTGCTCGCTAGTGATGGGCCACTTTTACGGACTCACAATAAAACATACTAATTCGAAACCAAAATGGATTTTCTTAGGAAATATGTCAAGGAACATCCTTTCCAGGGTAATGACTTGTATATAAGGCAAAATAAATAACCAAAAACAAAAATACTCATCCACACCTTGGGCTATGTTCACACTTAGCGTTTTTGATGCGTTTTTGCACTTTTGCATTGCTTTCAACCGTGACAAATGCATTCACCGGGAAATGTCATTTTAACATTTTACAATCTTATCTGGCCATGTTGTGTGTGAGATATGATCAGACACATCCTGTTTCATTCATGAAGGAGGGACTCTGAAAGTCACTAAGCCTATTTTTATAGGGCCATCAGGCGGCCTTTACTATTCTTAAAGGGCCAGCAGTCGGCGCTCGCTATTCTTAGAGAGCCATCAGCCGGCTATGCTTTGTTGTTCCCATTACTAAAGATTGGGTCTCCTATACTATTATTGCGTATGCAGTGAGTGGCAGGTCTGCACAAAATTTGGACGCACCCCAATACCCCTTTAAAAATTTGGATGCACCCCAATACCCCTTTGAAGAGACTTAGAGGAGGGCCTCCTGAAAACAATGTTCCCATTATTAGGAAGTGGGTCTCCCATACTGTTTGCCTATGCAGTGAATGCAAGGGCTGCCAAAATTTGGACCTACTCCAATGCCCCTTGGAAGAGACATAGAGGAGGGCCTCCTGAAAACAATGTTCCCATTATTAGGAAGTGGGTTTCCCATTGTATTTGCCTATGCAGTGAATGCAAGGGTTGCCAAAAATTGGGAGGCACTCCAATGCCCCTTGGAAGAGAAGTAGAGGGCTTCATGAAAAAATGTTCCCATTTTTAGGAAGTGGGTCTCCCATAGTGTTGGCCTATGCAGTGAATGCAAGGGTTGTCAAAAATTTGGAGGCACTCCAATGCCCCTTGGAAAAGGCGTAGAGGGGCTCATGAAAAAATGTTCCCATTATTAGGAAGTGGGTCTCCCATAGCGTTGGCCTATGCAGTGAATGCAAGGGCTGCCAAAAATTGGGAGGCACTCCAATGCCCTTTGGGAGAGACGTGGAGGACGGCCTCATAAAAAAATGTTCCCATTAGAAAGGAGTGAGCCTCGTATACATGTAATGCCCATGCACTAAGTGTATGGGCTGACAAACATTTACCCCTGCGGGGTATACATGACTATACGCTATAATTTTTTTTATTTACGACCATCATAAACATCCTTTAAAAAAATTATGTGGGTGTTGCATCAAGGACCATGGTCACCCTGGTGATACGGTAGTGGAGGATGAGGATGGGGAGAAGGAGGAGGACAAGAGCAAATAGGCAAAATCAGGAAGCGTATAACCATGTGTGGGTATGAAAAGGTGCATGGGAATAAACCTCCCAAAATACAACACTGGATTTGAGTTTATGTTACGCTGCTATCATTTGGTGGTGTTGAGAAGTCTGGCCAAATCCAGCTCTTGTTGACATAAGAGTCAGCCTTTCAGCATTTTCAGTTGACAGGCGGATGTGCTTATCAGTTATACGAGGGTCAGTCAATAAGTAATGCCTCCTATTTTTTTTCTCCTTTTAACTGGCAAGAAATTCAAATGCAATTACATAGGTTGAAAACCACAACATTAACGATTAATTTGTCACTTTTCAATATAATCTCCATCCATCGCCACAATCTTGGTCCACCGTTTAACAAGGGCATGTATTCCAGCATGGTAAAAAGCATTCTTGGGACCCACCGTGCACAAACTTTTCTGTATCCCAGTTGTCCAATAATTTTCATCACACTGCCTTTAATGAGGCAGATAATGCCACACAATTCATCTGCAGTCACCCGGCGGTCACCACGAACGATGTCATCGACTCGCTGAATGTTGCTTGGAGTCACTGCGGTTACTGGCCTGCCACTCCGCATTTTGTCAGCCAACGGTGTTGGCCCTTCAGCTGTGTTACAGCGACGAACCCATCGTCTAACAGTACTGACATCCACTGTTGCATCACCGTACACATTTTTCAGTCTCTCATCAATTCGAAAGGGCGTTTCACCTTCTACATGCAAGAATTCAATCACAGAACGTTGTCTAATATGAACATCGATGTCAGCCATTTTGCAAACGGATAAAGTCCTGCCACCTGTTGGTGCAGAAAGTTGCAATTGCTATGGATTGGTGAAGAAGGTTTGAGGAATTCTGCCAAATTTGAATATTTAACATAACTACCTTATTTAAGTAGAAAAAAAATAGGGGGCATTACTTATTGACTGACACTCATAATTCCACCTGCGGCACTAAAAACCCGCCCTGATAAAACGCTAGTGGCAGGGCAGGCCAGGACTTCCAAGTTGTAGAGAGCCAGTTCATTCCACGTATCCAGCTTGGATACACAATAATTATAAGGCACAGAGGAATCACGGAGGACAGTGGTAGGGTCGGCAAGGTACACCCTCAGCATCTTCCCAAATTTTACACTCCTTGTGAGAGTACCCCGCGCCTCAGGGCCTGTGCGATGGGAAGGGCTGAGAAAATTGTCCCCGAACTTTGACAGTGTTCCCCTACCTCTGCTGAATTGGAGTTGTGTCTCTCTCGCCTGTAGTTCTTGGTTGTTCAACGAACTGTGACCTCTGCCACAAGCGTTTTCAGATGGAAATTTTTTTAATAGTTCCACAACAATGACTTTCTGGTACTGCCCCATTGTTGTAGACCTGTCCGCTTTAGGAATAAGAGATATAAAGTTCTCCTTGAAGCGTGGGTCTAGAAGTGTCACCAACCAGTAATGACTGTCGTCCAAAATTTTGAGAACGCAAGGGTCATGGGAACGGTAGCGTAACATAAACTCAGCCATGTGTTCCAGACAGCTAACAGGCAAGACTTCCATGTCCTTACCAAGAAGATGACAAACCATGCTCTCCTCCTCCTCTCTGTCCTCAGGCCATCTACGCTGAACAGACGGTAGAACAGCAGTGCAGGTAGTACCATCTATAGACCATGTGTGTAACCAGTCTTTATGGTTCCTTGCTCCTTCTCATCGTGCTCTGCCTGCAATGCATCCTCTTGATTGTGAGCAGTGAGTGTTTCAGAAGACAGAGAAGCAGGATGGTAACACTAATTATGGCGTCATTGCCGCTTACCATCTTGGTGGAGTCCTCAAAGTTTTGGAGGATAGTATATATGTTTGACATCCATGTCCACTCCTGAGGTCTTATGAGTGGAGTCTGAACTGAATACTGATGGCCTTGTTGATGCTGGTACTCAACAACTGCCCTCTTCTGCTCAAAAATCCTTCCCAACATCTGCAGTGTAGAGTTCCAATGCGTGGGGACATCACACACCAGTCTGTGATATGGAAGCTGCAAATACTGCTGAAATACAGCAAGGGCGGCGGAAGCTGTAGCTGACATTCTAAAATGGGCACACAGGCGGCGTACTTTATCAAGCAGATCCGGCAGCTCCGGGTAGGATTTGAGAAACTGCTTAACCACAAGGTTCAGCACATGGGCCAGGCATGGTACGTATGTGAGCTTGCCACACCTCAGAGCCGCCACCAGGTTCCGGCCATTGTCACACACAACCATGCCTGACTGTAGGTTCAGCGGTGTGAGCCACAGATCTGCCTGCTCTTTCTGAGCTTTACACGACTCTTCAGCATTGTGCGGTTTGTCACCAAAGCATATTAGCTTCAGCACAGCCTGTTGTCGCTTGGTCGAGGCAGTGCTGCAGTGCCTCCAGCTTTTGACTGATGTGGTCATTTTGGAGATGGAGGCTGAAGAGGAGGAGGAGGATGAGGTGCCGGAGCTGTAGACTGTGGGGGCAGCATTGATTGACCTAGGGCCCGCAATCCTTGGCTTCGGGAGGACATGTTCCGTCCCAAGGTCTGACTGGGTCCCTGCTTCCACTATGTTAACCCAGTGTGCCGTCAGTGAGATGTACCATCTCTGCCCACAAGCATTTGTCCACGTGTCCATGGTTAGATGGACTTTCCCAGTAACTATTTGTTGAGGGCACGGCTAATGTTTTGGGACACATGCTTGTGTAATGGGGGGACGCCACACCAGGAGAAATAGTGGCGGCTGGGTTCCGAGTATCGAGAGACGGCCGCCGCCATCAGGTTGCGGAATGCTTCCATTTCCATGAGCCTAAAAGGCAACATTTCGAGCGCAAGCAGTCGCAAAATTGGTAAAATGGGAATTTAGTAGTGTGGCCTGTGGGACGTTGGCTGCATATTTGCACTTGTGTTCCAAGGACTAGGGTATGTACAACTGAACACTGCACTGGGACAAGGACATGCTTCCTCTTGCTGCTAGTTGAGAGTGTGCAATGACATGTGCAGGGCAGGAGGCATCTTTGCATGCACCATGGACAGGGAATTGGCTTGCATGCAGAACAGTGGAAGAAGCAGTGGTGCCACCCGCAGACATTGTTCCTGGACCCTGGTGTACGGCCTACAAAGTTGGGTGCTTTGCTGCCATGTGCCTGATCATGCTGGTGGTGGTCAGGCTGGTAGTTTTGCCACCCCTGCTGATGCTGGCCTGGCAGCTGGTGCAAATGGCCTTTTGGGGGTTATCGGCAGAGTCTATAAGAAAACAACCAGGCTTGGGAAGACCTAACTGTTGTACTGGCAACTTCCTTTGTGTTGGTGCTACGGGGAACGGTTGCCTGCCTTCTGTCTGCGGCCACCACACTACTTCTTCCTGCCTGTTGGGGTGCTCTGCCTCCCTCCCCCTGTGTGCTGCTGTCTTCGCTCTGCATGTCCTCCTGCCAGGTTGGGTCAGTTACTAGGTCATCCACCACCTCGTCTTCCACTTCCGCACCCTGGTCTTCCACCTGACTTTCTGGCAATTGTATCTAATCATCCTCCACCTCTTGTGACACTTTCCCTCCATGACCATTGCTGCTCAAATATTTGGGCATCGCTACATGCGATCTCCTTATGCCCCGCTTCTATAAATGGAAAGGTGAACAGCTCTTCGGAGTGTCCAAGTGTGGGATCAGTTGTCTCTAGACACTCGGCAGGGTGGGAGGAAGGAGGTTCAGGGTGAGGAATATGTGGTCCAGACTCACGGCTACTGAGACTTGACCGTGTGGAAGACAGGATGGTGGTGGTGGTGGTGGCTAAGTGCCTGTAAGCATTATCTGCTATTCAACCAATAAACTTTTCATACTGCTCTGTGTTTAATAGTGGTGTTCTGCGGTCCCCTATTAATTGACACAGGAAGGTCGAGTGAGAAGATGTGGGTGTTTGTTGTGGCACAATTTCAGCTTGCCCACGGCCTCGACCTATGCATGCACCATCACCATCACCATCACGTTCCAGTTCCCCGTGCCTTACCGCGAGCCTTGCCCATCAGAGGCCTCTCATGCGGACAAATCAGTTCTCAAGTTTTACTTTGAGGAGGTGCAATACCCCAAAACATATCTGATTCAACTCAATGATGCCAAATCCTAATCGTATTTTGTTAATAGTTCAAATTACCGTTCATTACCCCTGTTGCCATTACCTTGTTCAGAATACCTGTTATATATGTAAACTGTTTTTATTTATCTCTGACTGTCCTCGCCCTGTGTCTCAATGTGTTGCATTCCGGCACCTGCATTACATTTGGCGTAGTCGACAGGATGCAAAATTCAGATGCAGAGATGGCGGATCAGTCTGTGGCTGGGTCCGGCCGGAGCCATATACCCCTGGGGGCTATGCTCAGCCATCTTCCCAAGTTCACGGAACTTGCCCTCCTAACTCTTGATGGAGAGGCCCGGCAAACTGTGATGTACCGCCCACCTGGGGACCGTGAACAAAGAGATAAAAATTCTAGAGGACATGCACGGTGACACCACGGATCTGGGACACTTGCGCCTACAGTTATTTCAGCTGTTCCAAGAGGAAAATGAAACCATAAATCAGTATGTTAATGCATTACAGAAAGAGATGGCCCAATTCGTTAAGAAGGCTCGAGATGGGAACCGAGGACTGGGACCATTGGATGAAGTGTTGCTGTCACGGGTGTGTCGCCACGAAGATCGTCACGAGTACGCAGCCTGACTTCTCGCAGCTGACTTGTTGGTGCTTTGTGTTTTTCGGCAGTGAGGGAGTTAATTCTCTCTCTCTCTGTGCTAGACGAGGTCCAGCCTCGCCCAGCTGCAATCAATACTGCTGTAGTGAGGCTCCTTCAAATGCCTGCTGGTCTGTTTGGGAAGTGTCGGTGAAAGCATTTCATTCAGACTAACAGAGCGGATCGTGGTGTTTGGAGTTTCTGAGATAAGTGTATTTGGAGTGTTTTTTCCCTTCCTCGCTTTATCATTTATCTCCTTTCCCGTTGGTGTTCCCTCTGTTGTAGTTGTGTAGTTGTTGTATGCAAGGTGGTTTTGGTTTTTCCCTTGTACTGTCTCGTTCGTCTAAGTACTGTGTGTGGGCATATTATTACTTGTCCCCTTTTGTTGTGATCGGGGTCCTTCTCAGGACTAGATTACTTAGGTGCAGGGATCCTCAGGAGGTAGGGGTTACGCTGGCGGCCTGGACCTCTGTACCTTTAACAGTACCTCCAGGTTGAGGGATTAGTCAGGGCCCCAGCTTAGGGTCAGCTTAGGCCCCCTACCTCCAGTATACAGAGACAGCGTGACATTTTCACCGACCCACTTAGTTTTTCTCCAGCTACCATGGATCCAGTAGCCGGTCTAGCTCGGCAGTTGCAGAGTTTGTCCATGGAGCTGGCGGACGTTAGGTCCAAGGTTTTGCATCCTCAGGAGCAAGCCGGACCAGAACCTAAAGTAGCTCTCCCTGACAGGTTCACTGGGGGGCGGGACAAGTTTTTTGTTTTCCGGGAGGCATGCAAGTTGTACTTTCGGCTGCGGCCTCGGTCATCGGGGAGTGAAGAACAAAGGGTGGGAATTGTCATCTCGCTCCTACAAGGGGACCCACAATCTTGGGCGTTCTCTCTTCCCCCGGGCTCCCCGGCTCTCCAGTCAGTGGATAGGTTTTTCGCTGCTCTGGGACTCGTATATGATGACCCAGATCGGATCTCCCTTGCTGAGTCTAAGTTACGTAGGATCCAGCAGGGAGATCGTCCGGCGGAGGAATTCTGTTCGGAGTTCCGTAGGTGGGCCACGGACACCCAGTGGAATGACCCGGCTCTTAGGAGCCAGTTTTGTCATGGTTTATCCGACAAATTACAGGATGTGTTGGCACAGTATGACTCTCCCGCGTCACTGGAAGCCGCTATGGCCCTTGCTATTCGCATTGACAGACGGCTTCGGGAGAGGTGCGGGATAACTCTACCCCCTGTGATGACTCCACCTCCTACAAGGTCCCCTCATATGGTGATTCCCCTGGTCAGTCCAGAGGAGCCTATGCAATTAGGAGGGACATCATTTCGGGGGAGGGGACCGGTGGTGCGCCATAAGACAGGAAGGTGTTTCTTCTGCGGGAGAAAGGGACATTTTATTGGGGGGTGTCCATCCCGTCCCTTGCAGAGTGAAGAGTCGTCGGAAAACTGTTGATCCCAGGTTGTGTGGTGGACGGCAATCTGGGAGTAGGTATTTCGTCCCTAGGTTCGTCTCAGTTTCTCGTACCGGCGGAGGTGGTGGTGGGTACGAGAACTGAGAGGATATCTGTTCTTCTGGATAGTGGGGCCGGGGCTAATCTGGTTGATGCTCGGTTTGCCCGGGTTCAAGGTATGCGATTGAGTGAGTTGGCTAAACCCATCCCCATATTCTCGATCGATGCCAGGCCTCTCGGTCAGGGAAGTTTTTTGCAAGCTGTGCATGACGTAAAACTTCAAGTGGGGGCGATACATAAAGAACTGTTGTCTTGCTACGTGTTGGAGGGTCTTCCCACTCCGATAGTGTTGGGCCTTCCTTGGTTTGCTAAGCATAACCCGGTTATTAATTGGCAAACCAGAGAGATAAGCCAATGGAGTAAATTCTGTAATAAAAACTGCATGAACACGGTCATCGGTGCGGTTACTCCTTGGGTCTTACCTCCATTTCTGGCGGACTTTGAGGATGTATTCTCGGAGAAAGGGTGTCAGGAACTACCTCCTCATCGCGAGTATGACTGTTCTCTAAAACTGCTCCCTGAGGCCAAGTTACCTAAAGCTAGGTTGTATAACCTTTCTGGTCCTGAGAGGCAGGCCATGAAGGATTATATTTCAGAAAGTCTGGCTAAGGGGCATATTAGACCTTCATCTTCACCTGTGGCTGCGGGGTTCTTCTTTGTTAAGAAGAAAGATGGAGGCCTACACCCTTGCCTGGATTTCCGTGAACTTAATCAGATTACGGTCCGAGATCCGTATCCGCTCCCACTTATTCCCGATCTCTTTAATCAGATCGTGGGCGCCAAATGGTTCTCTAAGTTGGATCTCAGGGGGGCGTACAATCTGATTAGGATGAAGGAGGGGAATGAGTGGAAGACGGCGTTTAACACTCCGGAGGGGCATTATGAGAACCTTGTCATGCCATTCGGTCTGACTAATGCCCCGGCGGTGTTCCAACACTTTGTTAATGACATTTTTCGCTGCCTGGTGGGACAGTTTGTTGTCATATATCTGGATGATATCTTAATTTACTCGCCGGATCTGGTGTCTCATCAGGAGCACGTTAGGCAGGTGTTACAGATCTTGCGGGATAATAAACTGTATGCCAAATGGGAAAAGTGTGTGTTCGCCGTACAGGAACTCCAGTTTTTAGGCTTCCTGGTTTCAGCGTCCGGTTTTCGTATGGACCCTGGGAAAGTGCGGGCAGTTCTTGAGTGGGATCGGCCAGAGACTCTTAAGGCACTACAACGTTTCCTGGGGTTTGCTAATTATTACCGGAAGTTCATTCGTAATTTCTCGTCCATGGTTAAGCCTCTCACAGACATGACTAAAAAGGGGACGGATTTTTCTAGGTGGTCTGACAAGGCTTGTCAAGCATTCTCCTCCTTGAAAAAATGTTTTGCCTCGGCACCCATACTCATTCAACCTGATGCGTCACAGCCATTCATTGTAGAGGTAGACGCTTCCGAGGTAGGGGTGGGAGCAGTATTGTCACAGGGTTCGTCCCCTGGTAAGTGGCATCCGTGTGCTTTTTCTCTAAAAAATTGTCGTCCGCTGAGAGGAATTACAATGTCGGCAATAGGGAACTCTTGGCCATTAAGTTAGCTTTTGAGGAGTGGCGCCATTTTTTGGAGGGGGCAGTCCATCCGGTCACCGTCATCACCGATCACAAGAACCTGCTATATCTGGAGTCCGCGAAACGTCTGAATCCCAGACAAGCTAGGTGGTCATTGTTTTTTACCAGGTTTAATTTTGTCGTTACATATCGTCCTGGGTCAAAAAATGTAAAGGCGGATGCCTTATCTCGTAGTTTCCCTGGGGCCGGGAATACGGACGACCCGATTCCTATCCTTCAGGAGGGGGTGGTGGTTTCGGCAGTATGCTCTGAGCTGGAGGAGGAGGTATTGGAGGCTCAGGGGGACGCCCCTGTTGGACCTCCGGGGAGACTGTTTGTTCCAGATCAGTTGCGACAAAAGGTGATCGAGGCACACCATAACTCAGTTTTTGCAGGACACCCGGGGAGTAAAGCAACTGTGGATCTCCTCTCGCGTCGGTTTTGGTGGCCTAACTTACATAAGGAGGTGGTAACTTTTGTCGCGTCCTGTGGGGTTTGTGCGCGCTCTAAGACCTCACATACCCGTCCGTCTGGGGCCCTCTTACCTTTGAAGATCCCGGAGCGTCCTTGGACTCATCTGTCTATGGACTTTATTACGGACCTCCCTCCGTCTTCGGGTAAAACGGTCATACTCGTTGTAGTGGACAGGTTCAGCAAGATGGCACATTTTATCGCTCTTCCGGCTCTCCCTAATGCTAAAACTCTTGCGCAGGTGTTCATTGGGGAGATTGTGAGGCTTCACGGGGTACCCTCCGAGGTGGTGTCTGATCGGGGGTCTCAGTTTGTGTCCAAGTTCTGGAAGGCGTTTTGTGCACGGCGGGGGATGCATTTGTCATTCTCTTCGGCTTTTCATCCTCAGACCAATGGTCAGACGGAACGTATGAACCAGAGCTTGGAGACATATCTCCGGTGTTTTGTGTCAGAGAACCAGGAGGACTGGGCTTCTTTCTTACCTCTGGCAGAGTTTGCTCTTAATAATAGGCGGAGCGAGTCCACTGGTAAGTCTCCGTTTTTTGGGGCATATGGTTTTCACCCCCAGTTTTGTACTTTCAGTAGGGGGGGCTATTCGGGGGTTCCTGAGGAGGAACGATTTTCCTCATCACTCGCTTCAGTATGGAGAGGGGTGCTGAAGAATCTGAATACTATGGGGAACCGATACAAACGTATGGCTGATAGGAGGAGAGTGTCTGGTCCGGACCTAAGTGTGAACAATCGGGTATGGTTGTCTACCAGGAATATTAAACTTAAGGTTCCCTCCTGGAAACTGGGTCCCAGGTTCATCGGGCCGTACAGAATCAGTTCTATTATTAATCCGGTGGCATTCCGTCTTGACCTCCCCCCTACGTTTAAAATTCACAACGTGTTCCACAGATCGTTGCTTAAGAGGTATGTGGCGCCGGTGGTACCGTCACCTTTACCGCCCCCTCCAGTGGTGGTCAATGGTAACCTGGAGTTCCAGGTATCGAGGGTCATCGATTCACGCTTTAATCGCCGGTCCCTTCAGTACCTGGTTCATTGGAAAGGGTATGGTCCTGAGGAGAGGATGTGGGTTCCTGCTTCGGATATTAACGCAGACCGATTAGTTCGGGCCTTCCACACGACTCACCCGGATAAACCTGGCCCTGAGGGTCCGGAGGCCCCTCGTAGAAGGGGGGGTACTGTCACGGGTGTGTCGCCATGAAGATCGTCACGAGTACACAGCCTGACTTCTCGCAGCTGACTTGTTGGTGCTTTGTGTTTTTCGGCAGTGAGGGAGTTAATTCTCTCTCTCTCTGTGCTAGACGAGGTCCAGCCTCGCCCAGCTGCAATCAATACTGCTGTAGTGAGGCTCCTTCAAATGCCTTCTGGTCTGTTTGGGAAGTGTCGGTGAAAGCATTTCATTCAGACTAACAGAGCGGATCGTGGTGTTTGGAGTTTCTGAGATAAGTGTATTTGGAGTGTTTTTTCCCTTCCTCGCTTTATCATTTATCTCCTTTCCCATTGGTGTTCCCTCTGTTGTAGTTGTGTAGTTGTTGTATGCAAGGTGGTTTTGGTTTTTCCCTTGTACTGTCTCGTTCGTCTAAGTACTGTGTGTGGGCATATTATTACTTGTCCCCTTTTGTTGTGATCAGGGTCCTTCTCAGGACTAGATTACTTAGGTGCAGGGATCCTCAGGAGGTAGGGGTTACGCTGGCGGCCTGGACCTCTGTACCTTTAACAGTACCTCCAGGTTGAGGGATTAGTCAGGGCCCCAGCTTAGGGTCAGCTTAGGCCCCCTACCTCCAGTATACAGAGACAGCGTGACAGTTGCGTCACCAACTGATTGCTGGCTTGAAAGACCCTTCCCTGAGGCAGGTCTTGAAGGAGCGATTGAGCCCCTCTCTGGGCTTCCTGGAGGTTGTGGCTGAAGCTAGAGTCCTGGAGAAAGAAGTTCCTGTTCTCAAAGCCACAGATAGAAGTCATGAGGCAATTGCCCCTCGATTCACCCACAAAGAGCCTGATTGGGTATGGGAGATACGTCAGGAAATTAGAGATTTTCGGGGTGAGCTGAACACTATTAGAAAGACTCCTGCTCCTTGCCGATGGACCGTACTGCCCAATGTGGACGGAGACCAGAGTGAGAAAGATGTGCTTACCAGGCCCCAGCACGTCATGTACCCGACCTATCGGTAGAACAAGGACCAGAGTGATGGACCTGCGGCTGTAGGGGGCATATCTCCAAAGACTGCCCAAACCGAGAAAGGAGGAGGCGGGGGCAGCCATTAAACTAAGATGTCCCACGGTTGTGGAGAATATCATGGGGTCTTGAGCTTCAGGAAGTGGAAGAGGGAGCTCTGAAGACATTGTCTCCGAGAGGCCCATTATCTGGGCTGAATTTAATGGGCAGCGGATCCGCTGTCTAATGGACACTGGGTCTCAGGTGACCACTATGCATGAAACACATTTCCAAAGTCACTTTCCTGAAGTTGCTCGTTCCTGGCAGGAACCCACTGTTAAACTGTTGGCGGCTAATCAACTACCTATCCCAGTAGCGGGAATAGTATGGATGTCTGTCCGGGCATGCGAAAGGACCTTGGTCAGAAAAGGATAGTACTGACCACAGGGCCAGGAGGCGATGGGCCCATTGTAACCCTTGGCATGAATGTGCTGAAGGAGCTTGGACAGTTCCTGGCTGAGGGCTCTAACAAAAACAACTGCACCCATGCCACTCGTGACCCAGCTAACAAGAGAGTATTCCAGCATCTCGTGCGAGTCAGTCAAAATCAAAAATTGCCCGCTACCTCTCAGTACCTTGGTAAGGTATCGATACCGCCCGAAGCCACAATGACACTGCCAGTGGGACAGACTGTACTTACTTTACCGGTACTGACACATGTGTCCTTAGAGGGTGTGGACATTCACATTGAACCAATGGAGGGAGAGGAAGCACCCTCTGGACTCCTGGTTGCTTGGACACTGGCCACTGTGCGGCAGGGTCGAGTGCCCGTGTGCTGCATCAATTTAAGTGGCACGAGTTTACAGTTGTTGCCCCGACAAGAGGTGGCGCGAGCTTGCATAATGCCAGAGGCCCTTAAGAGAGCTGACGCTATAGGGCTGGCACCTGTGGAAGGAGAGCCATGGACCCTGGAGGTGTCCCTCAACAGCCAAGAGAATGGAAGAGAACCGTTGGCTGGGTGCCATCTCTTGGAGAAAATGGAGGCTAATCTTACTGAGTTTTCCGCTGGAAAAGTCAGACAGATCGAACAACTTCTGCAGTGGTATCAGGGAGTGTTTGCACAACATGAGTTTGCCGCTGCCGTGGTCGACGCCCAGGAGACCAGAGAGGAGCTGAGGCCCACTCAAATTCTGGGCCGCTCAAGAGACGAGTGGATACATCTGCAACAATCTGACCCAGAGCTGGCAAAACAGAGAGATTGGGTTGCCCTGGGTCAAAGACCCGACCAGGAAGCCAGGGCCGCTTCACTTCCAACTATCCTACAAATCCTAGGCCAGTGGGAGAGGCTCTTTCTGAAGGATGGCTTGCTATGCCGAAAAATCCAGCTACCTCGAGAGTTTGATGTTACCTGGCAAGTAGTAGTTCCAGAAGCACTGGTAATGCAGCTAGCCCAGGAAGCTCATAGAAGAGGTGGTCACTTTGGTGTGGAGAAGATCTTTCAGTGGTTACAACTGCTGGTGTATTGGCCTCAGCTGCAGCAAGAAGTCAAAGTGGTCTGCCGAACATGTCGCCAGTGTGAGTTGAACAAGCCCACAAACAGCTCCCATTCAGACCATTCGAACTTCTGCACCCTTGGAAGTCCTGATGATTGACTACCTGATTATCGGAACTTCATACAATGGCTACGGACATTGTTTTGTAATGACTCACCAAGTTCGCAGTAGTGACGCCTACCCGAGATCAGACAGCAGAAGCAGCTAAGGCCATCTGTCAGGATTTCATCCTGATTTATGGGTGCCCAAAGCGAATACATTCTAACCAGGGGGTCTGCTTCCAAGGACACATGATGGATGAACTATACTGTATCTATGGGATCGACCAATCCCGAACAATGCCCTACCACCCTCAAGGGAACGGCATAGTGCAAGCGCTTCAACCGAATTCTGTTGCAAATGTTGCAAACGCTGGAAGTGGACAAAAAGATGAAGTGTCCCGAATTCGTGTCCGAGCTAATCGAGTTCATGCGACTACTGGCTACACCCCTTACATGTTGCTGTTTGGAAGGAGTGGGTGAGAAATTACTGAACAAGAGCTAGACTCAGAAGACTCCGGCCCGGGTAGTTGCCCAAGTACCTGGATTTGAGAACACAAGCACCGGCTTCATAAGTGGGAAGATTGGTTGCGCAGAAGTTTCAGAAAGTAGAGCATGCAGATCGGCCCCCGACCTCGGGTGGATCACTCCAGCCATGAGACCGTATGCTGGTAAGGGTCAATTGATTTGGGAGTAAACAGGACCATCGTTGGGAGGCGATACCATATCGGGTGGTGATGATGATTCACCCAGACAACCCTGCCTATGAGGTATCCCTGAAGGGGATTACGCCGCGACACTCAGGATGTTGCACCGCGATATGCTGCGACCTTGCTCCTCTGAAGCAGAGGCCTGTAACGGAGTTGGGCCTTCAAACAAATTAGCTGAAGTGCCACATACAGGAACCTTGGGGGATGAAGAATGATGGGCCACAATGCAGTTGGGCCCATCAGAACCGTCAATGCCAACCCCGAGTGGGACCCTTAATGAATCAAGAAGTGACTTGCAATCCCCAGTGGTTGATTCATTAGATATCCCGGAGTCACCTCCGCAGGAGGAGCCCCGCCAAACTGAGCAGGCTAGTGCCGGAATTCCTCCTAACCGGTAGACTCAAGAAGAGTTTATCTGGTCTCAGATCCAGCAGAAAATGGAGAAGTGTGCCCAACTCCTGTCTGAACTTGCACTGCCTGGAAAGAGACATCAATCCCGCAAGAAATCCACTCGGCCGATGACTGGTGAACAAAAAGGAGGGAGGAATGTAATGGAGGCAAGAGAGCCTTTAAGAGAATTCTTACAGGATGCTTCAAAGACGGAGAGAGATTGCCATCTGCTGGTCAGGCACAGTCAAACGGAACCAAGATGTACAAGGGAAGTTAAAGGGGGAGCAGATTTAGATGCTGGACCCAGTCAGGTGACTTCCAGGAAGGAATTCCTGGGTATAAGAGACCAGAACGCCAAGCCTGAGGAGGTTTTGACGCCAAGCAGCAGAGAGGTGCTCCCTACGTGTTGAGAAGCCCCGCGTGGCAGGCCTAAACCAGAGGCCTACGAGGTGCCACAGCCAGACACCGGTGGATGAGCTCTAGATCCCTCACAGATGTGCCCCGAGTGCTGTGCCTACTGAGGAGAGTCTTAACCTGCTTGCGGTGCTGAGTGAGTTCGTGGAACCCGACGTCGTCCGCCAACAGACGAGGTCTGGACCCCCCTATCCACGGCTTGAGAGACTGCCTCCAACGGCCAGGAAGAGAGGAGTTGGGAGACGGCTGCACAAGGAAAGTAAAGGAGATGCATACGTGAGCAGGGCCATCACTTCTACTGTTCACTCATGGTACCGGGACTAGTTGGGTTTAGGTACTCAGGTTGGGAGGGGAGCGGTTGGGGTTGAAGAAGCTAACTGTGATTTAATTGACTTTGTCTGGAAAAGACTTTCGGCCTAGCAGTAATAACCGGTGACCCCCGCTAGGGCCATATACAGAGTTAAAGAACTGACGTGGTGACTCCCATGATTGGGTGCGCCACACTACCTTGAGAGACTTCGTATTTTGTTAATATTTTAAATTACTGTTCATTACCCCTGTTGCCATTCCCTTGTACAGAATACCTGTTATCTCTTTATATAAATTGTTTATATTCATCTCTGACTGTCCTCACCTTGGGTCTCTGTGTGTTGCATTTCAGAACCTGCATTACACTATGATGCATGTAGTGCCAATATATTTGAACTATGTAAAATAAAAGGTGGACAATTGTTTAAAGTAATTTACACCGTTGTCTTGGCATATATCAAACATACAAATTTGTACAATGCATATTTTCTTTTTTTGGTGTTTTTCTGTCACCCTTACTACTTTTTTAAAAAGTGAGCAGGCATGGTGAAAGGGGGCACAGCTATACATGGCCCAATAAATTCACTGTTATTTACCCAAGAAAGAGATGTTAATCAAAATCGAAGCAGACATCTCATATAACTTATTGCTTGAGTTGATTAATTGTTTGACCCCTTGTCTTCTTTTACAGACTTTAACTACTAGTGTCAACTAATCCTCCAGTACAGTTCCTGATTGCTCTTCTATTTAAGACAAATGTACTTGCTTTATGCTGACTATGACTTTAGTTAGTTCCAATCCATGCTTCCAATATGGTTCCTATACAGGAGTCACTGATAAGAAACTACTCAGACTATGAATGTCCATGCAGAAAAGTGTAAACCTCTTGAAAAGGAAAAATCAGGGAATACCAAGAAGTCACTTTAATTCCACACCTTAGTTTAGTCCCCGACAGTCTTCTCATGGAATAGATGGTCAATTTGACAAATGACTGTGATATAAGGGTGTTATGATTTTTTTCCAAAAACACTGCCAAACTGAGTTTAGTATTCAAGCTCAGACTAAATTTTTTCCAACCTGTTTTAAATACCCTCTGCCCCCAGCTTCCTCACCCTGCGGAAATAAAAATACATACCAGTGAACAGAATTTTTTTAAGGAACCTTGAGATATTTTAAATTACTTTGGCAGGATATAAAAATGTCTCTGCAATTACTGTATAATAAAGTAAAATCTGCTTACATTTTTGCTAAATTATGTTTGTTGAGTTAATATAAAATATTTTGAATTCCTGACTTCTCTGTCACTTTAATTGTTTTTGGATAAATGAAAACAGGGCACCACAAAAATATCAAATGCTAACACAATATCTCAATAAGTATCTGTTCCAATACATCATTGTGACACAAATAAAATTGTGAGAGCTCTTACTTAACAAACCTAAAATGTATTTCTACCTTCTTCTGTGTATTCCCTGTAAACACTTCCAAGTGAAGCCACTTGATTAATTGGAAATGTAATAATTCAGTGCCCTTTAAAATGACAGATATACCTGATAGAGTGTAATGATAAGGCTGAGGTAAATACCAAAATCCATTTAAAAAGTTCACAATAGAACTTATAATAAGATAAGATATGTTAAAAGTTGAAGAAATGAGTAGAGCTTTATTAAGTGAAGTTTCATTCAGTTTATTATTAGTGTTGAGCGAGCACTAAAATGCTCGGGTGCTCGAAGCTCGGGCCGAGCTCACCGTGATATTCGGGTGCTAGACCCAAGCAACGAGCAAAATGTTAGTCTATGGGAGACCCGAGCATTTTTGCGGCGGCACCCCCGTCAGTCTGTAGAAAGCCTAAAAAGTGCCCAAAACTATAGTGACAGTGCTCAAATGACATGGGGACAGCATGAGGATCACCCCAGGGAGCATTTCTGACCCCCCAGGTCACTGCTGTCAACAACGTGGTCAGATGTATTAAGCCACTTTTACGGGCTCACAATAAACCGTTCAAAAACGATACTGAAAGTGCTTTCCTGTGAAATATGTTAAGGAACATTCTTTCCAGGGTAAAGACTTGTGTATAAGGTAAAATAAATAACCAAAAACAAAAATACTCCTCCACACCTTGGGCTTTGTTCACAAGTAGCATTTTTTATGCGTTTTTGCACTTTTGTATTGCTTTCAACCGTGACAAATGCATTCACCGGGAAATGTCATTTTAACATTTTACAATCTTATCTGGCCATGTGCTGTGTGAAACATGCATACAGTGTGGAAAAGACATGGGAACAGCATGGGGAAGACCCCTGGAAGCATCTCTGACACCCAGGTCACTGCCTAAAAGTGTGCCCATCAGAAGTGATCCTTGCCGCATCAGAAGATGCAGACTTGCAACTATCCCCGTGCAAGTCCTTGTCCCAGGGCAGTGTTCGATTTTACCTCCCCTATTCCCCCATTCCTTGCAATGCAAGCGCAAGTATGCAGCCTGCCATCCACCCACCCCCAGGCTGCAATACCATACTGCTAGCTTGCTTGCACTTGAAATTGGGCCTTTTAGGCATGTGGAGGGGGAATCTGGCCACAACGTCATGGCTGCGTCAGCGGTCTGGTATCCATACTCAGTCCCAAGCCGCCCGGCGGCCGGGTGTCCACACTCGGTCCCCAGACGCCAGGGGACGGCCGGGTGTCCATACTCTGTCCCCAGCCGCCCTTATTTCTCCCGGTAATGTTCCCCACACTTTTCTTAGCCTGGCCTGCTTTAGGGCAGCATTGGCCGAGCCCACCAGACAACCAGACTCCTCCGCTGGGCCCTGGCTTCTCCATCAGGAGAGTTGAGAGTGCCAAGGTGAGGAGCATGATGATGATGATAGAAGTTAGCATCTGCTTTGTTTTCTTGAAATGCAAGCGTAAGTGTGCAGCCTGCCACCCACCCACCCCCAGGCTGCAATACCATACTGCTAGCTTGCTTGCACTTGAAATTGTGCCTTTTAGGCATGTGGAGGCGGAATCTGGCCACCACGTCATGGCTATATCGGCGGCCTGGTATCCATACTCGGTCCCCAGCCGCCCCGCGGCCGAGTGTCCACACTTCATCCCCAGCCGCCACGGGGCGGCCGAGTGTTCATACTCGGTCCCCAGCCGCTCCGCGGCTGGGTGTCCACAATCGGTCCCCAGGCGCCAGGGAGCGGCCGGGTGTCCATAAATGGTCCCCAGCCGCCCCTACTTGTCCCGGTTACCTTCCCCACACTTTTCTTAGCCTGGCCTGCTTTAGGGCAGCATTGGCCGAGCCCACCAGACAACCAGACTCCACCGGTGGACCCTGGCTTCTCCATCAGGGGAGTTGAGAGTGCCATGGTGAGTAGCATGATGATGATGATAGAAGTTAGCATCTGATTTGTTTTCTTGGAATGCAAGCGTAAGTGTGCAGCCTGCCACCCACCCACCCCCAGGCTGCAATACCATACTGCTAGCTTGCTTGCACTTGAAATTGGGCATTTTAGGCATGTGGAGGCGGAATCTGGCCACCACGTCATGGCTTCATCGGCGGCCTGGTATCCATACTCAGTCCCCAGCCGACCGGCGGCCGGGTGTCCACGCTTGGTCCCCAGCCGCCCCACGGCCGGGTGTCCATAAACGGTCCCCAGCCGCCCTTATTTGAAGGACAGCCTAACCACAAACACGTGGACAAGTGAATGTGGCCAGGGATGGTCCATCTCACTGACGCCTTCACACTGGGTTAATATTGTGGAAGCCGGGACACAGTTGGACACTGGGATGCAATACGTCCTCCAGACATAGAGGATTGCGGGTCAAGGGTCAATCAGGCTTCAACACAAAGTTCAGAAGGTAGACAGCAGCAGTGGTCAGCCTCCTACACAACGAGCAAATTATTCATGATCATGAAGCCATCCATCTTCTTAGCTTTCTGTTCCTTGGAATGCAAGCGCATGTATGTAGTAGCGGCTAGGCCTGAGGTGGTCAGCGTTTTGGTGCATATCCCTCCTCCTCCGAGGATTGCTGGATGTTTTCCTGCTACTATCCCAGTTCTATGACTCCCGTTAATCTTCAGGTGATGAATGATGGATGAGGTGGTGGCAAAGGAGAAAAGCAGGAGGAACAGGGACCATTCACATCAATATCAGGCCAGTCAACCACACATGTCTTGTTGGATATGTTTCTGTACCAAAAGGAACGGTTCGGCTACACAGTTATAGGGCATACAGTGAATGCAATGCCTACTAAAAATTTTGAGGCACTCCAATGCCCCTTGGAAGTGACATGGAGGTCAGAGGGCCTTAATTAAACCGTTTTTTCCATTAATAGCAACTGGGTCTCCTGTACACTGTTGTCCTAAGCAGTGAATGGAAGGCTTTCCAAAAATTATGAGGAACTGCAATGCCCCTTGAAACAGACGTGGATTACAGTGTAATAAAAGCTTTCTACCCATTATTGGGGAGTGGTTCTCCCTTAGTGTTCGCCTATGCATTGAAAATCAAAAGCTGACTAAAATTAGGAGGAAATGCAATGCCCATTGGAAGAGTCGTGGAGGTTAGAGTTAATTAAAAACAACATTTCAATGCCCCTTGGAAGAGCTGTGGAGTTCAGAGTGGTTTAACAAGACGGTTTTAATGCCCCTTGGAAGAGTGGTGGAGCTCGCAGTAGCTTAACAAGACGGTTTTAATGCCCCTTGGAAGAGTGGTGGAGGTCGCAGTAGCTTAACAAGATGGTTTAAATGCTCCATGGAAGAGACTTGGAGGTCACAGTAGCTTAACAAGATGGATTAAATGCCCCTTGGAAGAGACATGGAGGTCACAGTGGAGTAAAAAGACAATATCAATACCCCTTGGAAGAGTGGTGGAGGTCGCAGTAGCTTAACAAGACAGTTTTAATGCCCCTTGGAAGAGACGTGGAGATCACAGTGGAATAAAAAGACAATATCAATGCCCCTTGGAAGAGACGTGGAGGTCACAGTAGCTTAACAAGATGGTTTTAATGCCCCTTGGAAGAGACGTGTAGGTCACAGAAGCTTAACAAGACGGTTTAAACGCCCCTTGGAAGAGTGGTGGAGGTCGCAGTAGCTTAACAAGACGGTTTAAATGCCCCTTGGAAGAGACGTGGAGGTCACAGTGGAAAAAAAATACAATATCAATGCCCCTTGGAAGAGTGGTGGAGGTCGCAGTAGCTTAACAAGACAGTTTTAATGCCCCTTGAAAGAGTGGTGGAGGTCACAGTGGAATAAAAAGACAATATCAATGCCCCTTGGAAGAGACGAGGAGGTCACAGTGGAATAAAAAGACAATATCAATGCCCTTGGAAGAGTGGTTGAGTTCGCAGTAGCTTAGCAAGACGGTTTTAATGCCCCTTGGAAGAGTGGTGGAGGTCAAAGTGGAATAAAAAGACAATAACATTGCCACGTGGAAGAGACTTAGAGGTCACAGTAGCTTAAAAAGACGATTTTAATGCCCCTTACAAGAGCCATGCAGTACAGCATATTAAAAACATTATTTCCATTTTTGGGGAGTGGGTCTCCTATAGTCTTTGCCTATGCCTTCCAAGCAAAAGCTGCCAAAAATTAGGACGGATGAACTTGCAATGCTGGCAACATGGACCACGGTCACCCTGGGGCTATAGTGGTGGTGGAGGCTGAGGATAAGGAGAAGAGCAAAAAACAACCGAAATGAGGAAGCATATACCCATGTGTGGGTGTGAAGCGGTGCATGGGAATACACCTCCCGAAACCACACAGTGGATTTGACTTTATGTTACTCTGCTGTCATTTGGTGGTGATGAAAAGTCTGGCCCAATCCAGCCCTTGTTCATTTTGAGAAGGGTCAGCTTGTCAGCATTGTCAGTTGACAGGAGATTGCACTTATCAGTTATAATTCCCCCAGCGGCACTAAAAACACACTCCAATAACAAGCTAGCGGCAGGGCAGGCCAAGACCTCGAAGGCGTACAGAGCGAGTTCATTCTAAGAGTCCAGCTTGGATACCCAATAATTAAAAGGCACAGAGGAATCACGGAGGACGCTAGTACGGTCGGCAAGGTACTCCCTCACCATCTTTTGAAACTTTCCACTCCTTGTGAGAGTACCCCATGCCTCAGGGCCTGTAAGCTGGGCGGGTTTCAGAAAACTGTCCCAGAACATTGACAGTGTTCCCCTACCTCTGCTGGATTGGAGTTGCGTCTCTCTCGCCTGTACGCATTGGTTGGGCAACGAACTGTGACCTCTGCCGCTAGCGTGTTCAGATGGGAATTTTTTTAACAGTTCTGCAGCAAGGGCCTTCTTGTACTGCCCCATTTTTGTAGACCTCTCCACCTCAGGAATAAGAGAGTGAAAGTTCTCCTTGTAGCAGGGGTCTAAAAGTGTCACCAACCAGTAATGACTGTCACCCAACATTTTGACAACGCGAGGGTAACGGTTAAGGCAGCGTAATATTAAGTCAGCCATGCGTGCCAGACTGGTAGCAGGCAATACTTCTGTGTCCTCACCAAGATGACGACTGACCATGCTCTCCTCCTCCTCCTCCTCCCCCCTGTCCTCTGAACACCAACGCTGAACCGACGGTATGACAGTTGTACAGGTACTACCGTCTACAGCGCATGATACCAGCTCCTGTTCTTCCTCCTCCTCCTCCTCCTCTCCCTCATTGTCCCCATGCACGTAGGGATGAGATAAGGCTGGGCTGTGTGTAATTACCCGCTATGGCTTCTTGATCCATCTCATCATGCTCTGGCTGCAATGCCTCCTCTTTAATTCTCTGCAGAGAGCGTTGCAAAAGACAGACAAGTAGGATTCTGACGCTAATGATGACATCATCGCCACTCACCATCTTGGTGGACTCCTCAAAGTTTGTCAGGATGGTACATATGTCAGACATCCAGGTCCACTCCTGAGGTCTTATGTGTGGAGTCTGACCTGAATATCGACAGCCTTGTTGATGCTGGTACTCCATAACTGCTCTCTTCTGCTCACAAATCCTTTACAACATGTGGAGGGTAGAGTTCCAATGTGTGGAGACATCACACACCAGTCGCTGTGCCGGAAGCTGCAAACGCTGCTGCAACACAGCAAGGGCGGCGGAAGCTGTAGCCGACTTCTGAAAATGAGCTGACAGGCGGCGTACTTTGACGAGCAGATCTGACAACTCGGGGTACGATTTAAGAAACCGCTGAACCACGAGGTTAAGCACATGAGCCAGGCATGGTGCGTGTGTGATCTCGCCTTGCCTCAGAGCCGCCACCAGGTTACGGCCATTGTCACACATAACCATGCCAGGATGTAGGTTCAGCGGTCTCAGCCACAGATCTGCCTGCTCTTTCACAGCTGTCCACAACTCACAAGCAGTGTGAGGTTTATCAGCTAAGCTTATGAGTTTCAGCACAGCCTGTTGCCACTTGGCTGAGGCAGTACTGCAGCGCTTCCAGCTTGTAACTGATGTGGTGATATCTGAGATGGAGGCTGAACATGAGGAGGAGGAGGAGGATGATGCGCAGGAGCTGTACACTGTGGGGGCAACTCTGACTGACATAGGGCCCGCAATCCTTGGTGTGGGGAGGATGTGTTCCGTCCCAAGGTCCGACTGGGTCCCTGCTTCCACTATGTTTACCCAGTGTGCCGTCAGGGAGATGTACCTTCCCTGGCCACAAGCACTTGACCACGTGTCCGTTGTCATGTGGACTCTCCCAGTAACTGCATTGTTGAGGGCACAGCAGATGTTTTGGGACACGTGCTTGTGTAGTGCGGGGATGAAACACCGGGCAAAATAGTGTCGGCTGGGGCCTGAGTACCGAGGGACGGCCACCGCCATAAGGTTGCGGAAGCATTCCGTCTCCACCAGCCTAAAAGGCAGCATTTCCAACGCAAGGAGTCGCGAATTTAGGACTGTGGCCTGTGGGGCATTGGATGCGAATTTACGCTTTCGTTCAAAGCTCTGGGATATGGACAATTGAATGCTGCGGTTGGACGTGGACGTTGACGTTGATGCTGTTTCTTGAGAAACTGCCATAACAAGTGAAGACTGAGAGGAAGGGGCATCTTTGTGTGCAGTATGGACAGGGGATAGCCTTGCACGCACAACAGGGGGTTCTCTTACATGCGCAACAGCGGAAGAAGCAGTGGTGACAACCACTGACACTGGTCGTGGACCCTGGCGTTTGCCCCACAAAGTTGGGTGCTTTGCTGCCATGTGCCTGATCATGCTGGTGGTGGTCAGGCTGGTAGTTTTGTCACCCCTGCTGATGCTGGCCTGGCAGGTGGTACAAATGGCCCTATTTGGGGTAATCAGCAGAGTCTTTAAAAAAATTCCAGACTCTGGAAGACCTACCGGTTAAACTGGCAATGTCCCTCGTGTTGGTGTTACAGGGAACGGTTGCCCGCCTTCTGTCTGCGGCCACCTCACTGCTTCTTCCTGCCTGTTGGGGTACTCTGCCTCGCTCCCCCTGTGTGCTGCGGGCCTTGCTCTGCGTGTCCTCCAGCCACGTTGGGTCAGTTACTAGATCATCCACAACCTCCTCCTCTTCCACTTCCGCACCACGGTCCTCCTCCTCACTTTGTGGCAATTGTGTCTCATCATCGTCCACCTCTTGTGACAAATTGACATGCATCGCCTTCCTGTGGCCGTGGCTGTTCAAATATTTGGCCATCGCTACATGGGATCTCCTCTTCAAGCGGAGCAGGCGAGGGGCACAAATATGGAAATGGACCAGTGAACAGCTCTTCAGAGTGTCCAACTGTGGGATCAGTTGCTGTCTGACGACACTCGGCATGGTGGGAGGAAGGAGCATCAGGGTGAGGAGGAGTAAGCAGTCGAGACTCACGGCTACGAACACTTGACCGTGTGGAAGACAGACCGGAGGTGGTGTTCCCCAGGTGACTGGAAGTATTATCTGCTATCCAATTGATAACCTGTTCACACTGATCAGTTCGCAATAGTGGTGCTGTTGTGTGCTTCCCTAGTAATTCGGTGAAGAACTGGGAGCGAGAAGATGTGGCTGTTGGTTGTGGCACATTTTCACCTTGGCAACGGCCCCATCCTCTGCACGCACCATCACCAGAACGTCCTGTTCCACATCCCTTGCCACGCGCCTTGCCCATTGTAAATTAAATAAAACAGCTTACACTCACACTATCAGTGGCAAAAAGGTAATAAAAAGGAGATTTGAACCGTGGAAGAGGAAAACCACAGTTCTAGTTCTCTGGCCTACACCAGTCTCTTTTAAACAGATATATTGGTGTCTGAACAGTCAGCGAGACACTGAAAATTGTTTTTTTTTATGCAAAAAAGACAAAAAAGTGGATAATACAGAGATTTGAACCGTGAAACTGCAAAACCACAAATATAATTTCCTGGTGTATACCAGACTTGGTAAAATAGATATATTTGTGTCTGAACAGTCAGCAACACACTCAATTTTTTTTTTTTGGGGGGGGGGAATACCAAAAGGTTAATAAGACGGGTATTAGTACAGTCTGACTGAGGAAAAAAACAAACAAACAGGATTTAGATGAAAAAAAAAGGATTTTTCCTGGGGCTAAGTCTAGAAATTTGACCAGCAGGAGCACACAGGACTGTAATGCAGTGTTTGTTGGTATAACCACTGCATCTCCTATACAGCCTGCCTGCCTGCCTGATATCTGTTCTGAGATCCATCTTGATCGGCAAGGGAATGGACTAAGGAAGGTTCTTTACTGTTTGGCTGTAGACCATAAGGGTATATGCGCACGGGGCGTTTTTTAAACGCATTGCAAACCTTATCCCAGCATTTTCTATGAGAATTTGGAAGATCTGTGCACATGATCAGGAATTTCATGTGTGTTTAAATAAGCAGCATGTCCATTCTTTGTGCCGATTTGCCTGTGTTTTTCCTATACAATGCATTGGAAAAAAACACATGGCAAAAAAAAAACCCATATAAAAATTGTGGAATTTCCGCAGCGTTTTTGATGCCAAAAAGTGCAGAACCTTGCTGAAACACTGCAGAAATTTCTGCAAGCAAATATTGATGGTGCGCACATACCCAAAACATCTAGGTGGTCCCAAGTCTATTCTGCAATGACGTTCCAAAATGTCACTGCATAATAGAGCTGCTGTATACATTTTACAGCATGGTTGTGGCTCTCAGACACAGCTAGATTCACTGCCGAGAAGGGAGATGTCTCGATTCCACCTATCGGTGTGTCTGGAAGCAGTGAGTGACAGTTCAGCTGTCCAATCCAGGACAAAGGCGTGCTGAGCTGTCATTAAGGTGATTGACAGCTCAACCATTCAATTAAAAGCTGGGGCGTACTGAGCTGTCCGTGTGCTGAGTGACAGTTTATCATTCCAATCAGGGCTGTGGCTTCTTCCTTGTGTCACCTATTGGAGTAATTACATAGCTGCCTCCAATTGGTGCCAGTTGTAGGTTAGCTCAAGTGATGTGCGCTTGTTCTGTACTCTGTGTTCCTCTATTTGATGTTTGTTGCCCGACCTTGGACTTTACCTTTGACCATCCATTTGCCTTCCCTTTTGTCTTGGGATGAGGCCCAGGATAAGGGACATATATATCAGGATGGGGGATGTATATACTAGGATGGGGCCAAGGATAAGGGATATATATACCAAGATGGAGCCAGGAAGGTAAACATATATAATAGAATGGAATACATATATATACCAGGATGGGGGAGTCCAAATCTTACACCAGGGCCCATCGGGCTCTAGTTATGCTACTGGTTAGAGATTTTAGTAAGAGCATTTTCTGCGACATGCAAAGAGTAGATACTAGTGATGAGAAAGCATGTCTGCAAGTGGGTAGCTAACTGGCTAAAGGATAGAAGGCAGAGGGTGGTTATAAATGGAATATACCCAGATTGGGTAAGCGTCACTAGTGGGGTACCACAGGGGTCTGTACTAGGCCCAATGTTATTTAATATCTTTATTAACGACATAGTCAACGGGATAAATAGTAAAATATCAATATTTGCAGATGACACAAAGTTATGTAAAACGATTAATACAAAAGAGGACAGTGCAGACCTACAGAGGGATTTGGATAAGCTGGGTATGTGGAGCATTAAATGGCAAATGAGGTTTAACGAGGAGAAATGTAAGGTCATACATATGGGAAGGAAAAATGGAAGTCACCAGTACTCACTGAATGGGAAATCATTGGGGAATTCAGAGATGGAGAAGGACTTGGGCATCTTGATTGATAGCAAGCAAAATTGGAGTGCCCAAAGTCAGGCCGCTGCTGTAAGGGCAAACAGGGTAATGGGATGTATCAGAAGAGGTATAGCTGCAAAGGATGAGAACATTGTTCTTCCACTGTACAAAGCACTGGTCAGACCACACTTGCTCAGTTATGGGCCCCAATATATAGAAAGGATATAAATGAGCTTGAAAAGGTACAAAGGAGGGCAACAAAATTAATAAAGGGAATGGAGGGATTGCAATACCCAGAGAGGTTGGCAAAACTAGGACTATTCAGCCTGGAAAAGAGAAGGTTGAGGGGGGACATAATAAATGTGTACAAATATGTTAGGGGACAGTATAGAGATCTTGCCCGGGATTTGTTCAAAAGGAGGGATATTACGGTAACAAGAGGGCATTCACTAAGACTGGAAGAGAAAAGGTTTCAGCACCAGCATAGGAAGGGGTTCTTTACGGTAAGAGCAGTGAGAATATGGAATTCACTGAGTGAGGAGACGGTAATGTCAGATTCACTACACCAGTTCAAGCGGGGACTGGATGCATTTCTAGATACCAGGCAGATTTCAGCATATACTTAAAAATAAAATAAAATAGTAGGTTGATACAGGGATTTATTCTGACTGCTGGTTTCAGAGTCGGGAGGGAATTTTTCCTCAGGTGAAGATTGGCTAAATCATTTGGGGTTTTTGCCCTCCTCTGGATCAACTTTAGCAATTACAGAACTAACAGGTCGAACTTGATGGACGCAAGTCTTTATTCGGCTTTACAAACTATGTTACTATGTTACTATGCTCGTTACTCGAGATTTACGAGCATGCTCGGGTGCTTTCCGAGTATCTTCGGGGTGCTCGAATGTTATGTTTGCGTCACTCCAGCATGCTCACTGAAAAAACACGCTCGCTCATCACTAGTGGACACCCAAATCTCTTCTTGACCTTTTACAATCATTTGAAAGATAGCAGATTATAGGAGAGTAGACTAAGCATTCCAGGAATTTAGGGATGAAGGGGAGCTTAGAAACTGGTCTATACTAATGGTTAGCAGAGCAGTTCCGGTTAACGGATGATATATTTCAAATAAAGAGTTTATGACGGAATGCTTTAAGGAAGAGCGAAAGAAACTGTAAGGAAAAGATAGGTTAAATATTTTAGTTTAGGTGGATAGTGACAGCTAGGGAGCAGAAATAGAGGAAGTGAGAGGAAATTAAGTCACTGATGTAGGTAGTAGAAAGAGATGAAGCAAGGAGTCTCGTAACGTTTTCTGTGAACGATTCTCAAGACGGCAAGAGAACTTGTGATGTGAACTAGATTGCCATCATGTGTAATGGGTTAATCTTTATTTTAAAGGTGCAGCTTCATTTAGGGAACTTTTCGGTGTTTTATTATTATTTGCTCTAAGAGGTAACATTTCTCCTTGTCGAAAGTGACATGCCTGACATGTCAGGGTAAGGAGACTTGTAGGGTGAGCAATGCTCCTCTGGGAAATGAAATATGCAAATTGTCTCTGCAGAGTTGAAGAGGATTTGAATTCTAGTTCCACCTATTGGAAGTAAGGACAATTTGCATAATTAAGTTCCCACAAGAGCATTGCACGGCCTATATGTCTCCTTTCCCTGGTATATCAGGCATGGCACTCTCCACAAAGAGAGACAATACCTGTTAAACTTCATTGCGAGGCCTCTCATACAGCCAAATCAGATCTCATGCTTTGCACTGAGGAGGAGCAACACCCCTAAACATGTGTCTGGAAATTGAGATGCCGATTTGACTTTTATCCATTTTAAGTCACATGGCAAAGCTCAATAGAAGGACAATATTGACTTTTAAGATTTCTACTTCCAATAGATGGCGCTAGAGTTCAAGTCCTCTTCCTCTCTTAATTCAAAATCATGTTTTTCATTGCGTTGGTGACAGCATGAGGAGAGGGCCCAGGTGTTGAGATCTCTTCACATGTTTCTGATTCTAGCTATATTACATAGTAAGCATCTGCTGTTAGTCATTTAAGTGGAACTCATGCTGAATGCTCATGTAAACTGACTACCATAGGAAAGGAAACTAAGATATTCACTACATACCAAAATACTGTGGCATTGCATTATAAAGCGTAGGCAATTGGATGATAACAAGCTAAAGGGAATATGTCAGCAGGTTTTTGATATTTAATCTGAAAGCAGCATGATGTAGGGACAGGGAGCCTGATTCCAGTGATGTGTCACTTACTGAGCTGTTTACTATAGTTGTGATCAAATCACTATTTTCTCTGTTCTAGATTTAGCAGTGGTCAGAATGCTGAACTGTTTATAACCCCACCTACACCCCTGATTGGCAGCTTCCTATATACACTAAATATTGTCAGCAAGCTGCCAATCAGTGGTAAGGTTCCAGTTATACTGATTGACCTGACTGCCTTGAATGCGACACCTAGTCCTGCAGTGATTATCTCCTGCTGATAAAACACTGATTGTTTTGAAACTAAAGCAAGCTGCTGATCAAGGAACACATCATTGGAATCAGGCTCTTTGACCCTACATCATGCTGATATCAGATTAAATAGCAAAAATCTGCCTACAAATTGCATTTAGTATTCTTAGAGGACTTAACAAAAAAGTAAAAACCAAAAACATTTTTAGAAGTAAAAAAAAATGTAAAAATATCAAGACTTGAATTACCCACCTTCTTATACCATTGAAAGAAAACTTATTTAGCATCGCTGCATCCATAAAAGTCTGATGTATAAAAATATCAAATTAATTAAACATTGTAAAGAGAAAAAAAAGTTAGAAAAATCACTAAAAGCCATCAAAAAGTTGGATGTATCATGCTATTTATAATCCATAATTTGTCAATGTTATATTATTTGATATATGACTGCTATTTTTTTACATACTTAGGATTTTAGTTCTTCACATAAATAAATAAAAACCCGTACTACTTTAGTATCGCTGTAATCGTATTCACCTGGGAAATTATGATTCTTAACAAAGAATGAAGGCCACAAAAGGAAAACCAAAAAAACTGTGGCGGAATTGCATTTTTTTTTTACAATTTCACTGCACTTGGATTTTTTTTTTCCATTTTTCAGTACATTAAAATGAATGGAATTTTTCGAAACTGCCACTTTTCTACAAGAAGCTAGCCTTTTTTTGCTTGTGTTTGACAAAAAAAATAAAAAAAAGTTAGCAAAACACACAAAAAATTGCCCGGTCTTTAAGAGGTTAATGTTTTAGTAATATGTAAGAAGCACAAAAATGACAATAGTATTTTTTTGCAATAAGAACCCTGATACCCCAATATGTAGCAATGTTACTTTGGGGTCTAGTACAACGGAGTTACTGTAACCTCTGCAGCCCCTCAATAAAACCCTGCTTATAACAGTTCCTGAATTTGTAGCTTATTAGCAAACATTAGGGTCACACTACTGCTTTTTATAACAACAGTGCTGTAGTACTGATATTTCAGTTTTGGTATATAATTTTTGAAAAAATGTTGTAATTTCTTAATAACCCAATACTGAAAAAAAGATAATCCTTCAGTCAAACGTAAACAACTAGCGGTAACTGTTATCCTAATACATATTCATTTTGGTTACTCTGGGATAATTTAATGGATCACATTTAGATTCTACTTGATCTTTAAGAGGTATTATGAACCAGTGAAGCATTACTGTTATGTAGTTGATTCCACATTGGGGTTGGATAAGCTTTCATAATATTTCCTAACTGCTAGTGGAAAGGTATAGGCATTACTCAGAAATGCTAAAGTCTAGTTACTTCTCTCTCATTGTTTTGGTCTATGGAACACTTGGACCCCTCCATTCTTCCTATTATACCTGAGTCAAAGGATATAAAGTAGTGATGAGCGAGCATGCTCGTTACTCCAGGTTTACGAGCATGTTTGGGTGCTTTCCGAGTATCTTCAGCGTGCTCGGGTGTTATGTTTCAGTCACTCTGTGCGCATGATTTGCGACTGTTTGACAGCTTTAATACATGTGAGGAATGCCTGTTTCGCAAATCATGCACACAGATTGACTAAAACATAACACCCGAGCATGCTGAAGATAGTCGGCGAGCACCGGAGCATGCTCGCTGAACGGGTTAACAGAACATACTCGCTCATCACTAGTATCAAGTGATGATCTGTTCCATATCAAATGATCCAAACTGGGTAGCAATTAGATACAGATATATTAGGTGAACTTATTGAATTATGTAGTTTGTCAATAAAATGAGAGATAAAAAATGTGAGTTTAAAGAAGGCGTTGAAGCAGGAGTTCAAGACCTCTGTGTATTTAACTTTTCCCTACTTTTTATTATTCTTTACTATATTGTTTGACTGGACGATGGATATCAGGATTGGAGCTTTTCTTTTTTGTACAGTCTGGTATTTGAGCAAAGAACTGGAACAGGAGGTTCAGGGTGCACATAATGCCGTGCAGCTATCACAATATATGGTATAAAGCAGCCAATCAGGATGGACTATCATAGTTTATATAAAAGGCAGGGAATGTAATAGGCATTTTAGCCTTATTTAGTAATAGGACATAAAAGCTCACAGCTCAGCAAACCAGCTAAAAAGAAAAAAATCCTAAAACATTCAATTAATACTACAGACAGTAACATGTTGTACAACTGTTTCACAGAAGAGTGTTGTAATCTGCAAATAATACATACAGAGTTTCAATTGATAAGGTAGAGATAAATAAGAGAGGTGCTAGTGTGTCATCCCAGGCCTGGATGCCACAAATATTAAAGGCTGTGCCTGAGAGCAGGAGGGAGGTTCCCTGGTTAGGGACCATTAGCATTCAGCACCTCCTGTCCCAGGCCAGTAGGGGGAGCTGGCTGCCCCTATAAAAGCTGGAACTGGGGCAGGGTTAGAGAGACCAGAACCCACTTCTGAAGTGTCCAGAAGGGTTCTCAGAGAAGAGGGACAGGTCAGCAGCAGCTGAGGAGTCCGTGAGGCAGAGGAGAAACTGCAAGCCAGGGACAGAGGCGACGAGAGCCGGTCCTGGCAGAGAATCACACAACCAGACATTGGGGTCCGAGGCTGTCAGGGTTATAAGCCCAGCAGCAGAGAACCAACCCGCGAGGGATTTCAGGTCCCTTGGCCTAAGAAGCCTGGAGGCTCCACCACACAGAGGGACCAGTACAGCGAGGAGAAAGCAAAAGGTACCCAAGGCCCGAGTCGCAAGCCATACAGGAAAGAAGCACACGGCCAGCTCAGGGGCTATTACACCACAAAGAGGGAGATAGTCAGAAAGAGCATAGAGAGAACGGTAGGCCTATACACTCACCCTGACCAGTGGGGCTCGCCCGAATGCTCTCAGACACCCATTAACATTCCTAACCGGTACCACTGTTTGGTCATTAATAATACCTACTATAAGACCCTGGACTGTTTGAAGCGGACTCTGAACTCTTACTGTTGCGGCCTGCACTATCACCCCCAGCATCCACCTACACTGCCCTGAGGCTACACTCTTCCTGTGGGGAGTTATCCTACCCCTGTGCTGCACACCAACACCAGCCTCAGCGGTCTGCCTTGCAGCGGGGGTTATCCCTGACCGCAATCCTCGGGTGGCATAGTCGGACATTCAAAACACTGATAAATAGACTGCCACCATTTGGTCTGACCACCATGAGCCACGGGATCGGGTTGCCACTACTACCCCCATCAGCACCGTACACTAGAAGGCCCGGTTCCGGGTACCCCACGGCCCAGGGGGCGAGTCAGCTTGGCGTAGTTGGCAGGATTGTGACCAACCCGCCACAAACGGGTATTGCGTGCCTGAAAAAGACTTTATACATACCTGAGTGAAGTTTCTCGCCATTCGGGGCCATTTCCCGCCAATCAGAGCCGTTTCCCGCCATCTGGCGCCATCTTCGGGACGCCGCGCAGGAAGAAGAGGGGCGTGGACGTCAAAAAATACGCGAGACCTGAAGCCCCGCCCTACGCTGAAACGCTGCACAAGGTCCTGGAAGGAGATCCAGCGAACGCCGACGTCATCACCGAGCGACGCAAGAGCATCACGAGCGGAGCCGCGGCCTACGGAAGAGGATCGCCGGAAGGTAGGCCACGGTTAACTAGGGGGGGAAGAAGATGTCGGACTCGGAGGGACCCTCTACCACCAGCGTAGCCGCTGCAGCTGTGATGCCGTTTTCCATGCCCTATATCCCCGGAGCGGCCTGGCTGCCACAGTATGCCGGCGAGTAGCATACCTTGGGCGACTTTAAAGAAAGGCTGTATAGCCTGTTCAAAGTTTATCCCCTGACAGAAGAACAGAAAGTAAGCATACTGATAGGGCAGTTAACTGGTGCGGCCCAGCGGAAGATAAAGTCTTGGACAGCTGAGGAGAAAAGGACTGTAAGGGGGGTTCTGACCCGTCTACGGGACTCCTTTGATACCTGTACCTCAGCAGAAATCAAAATGCAGTTCTATGGATGTAAGCAACGAGCTCAAGATAGCATCAGAGATTACGCCCTAAATTTACTGGAAGCCTTGGGAGCAATCAAGCAAGCTGACCCTGGCAGCGTGCATGATACGGATAAACTATTGATGGCCAGTTTATAGAAGGTCTGCTGTCCAGCGCACACAGAACTCAGCTGCGCCTCATGGCCCTACAGAACCCCAATTTGACTTTTGCACAGTTCAAAGATAGGGCCATCCGGGTGCTTCGAGAACCTGCACCGGGTGGCGCTGTAGCTTCCCGGCGCCCTGCCATCACTTACCAACAGGGGGTGGCGCCTTACCCCGCAGACCTTGTGGGGGCTGATGCGCAGGCCCTAAACCCATCCAAGCCTGCAAACCTGCACCATTTCGTCCAAGAACTAACAAAGAGTGTTGCTGCATTGACCAGGACCGTACAGTCGTTACAGATGGACCCACCAGGACCAATCAAGCTGGCTTCCAGTCCGGAGGATGTCCCGTGGGGTCGACGGAGGAGGATCCCGTCATTCTGAGGGAGGCCCGCCGATCGTTACATTGAGGACGGACAGCCGATTTGCCGCCGTTGCAGCCAGCCGGGACACGTAGCCAGGTACTGTACTTTAAATGGGTCCGACCTGGGGCAGAGGGCCAACCCTCAGGCATAAGGTCATTAGGCCCGTCTAATTGGCCTGATAAGTTGTGCTCGAGTTCGGTTCGGTTCGTCGAACACCCTTGTGTTCGCCGAACTGTTCGTCGAACAGTTCGTCGAACACCTTCGAACACCGTTAAAACCAATGGCAGGCAAACAAAAACACATAGAAACACATAGAAAACACCTTCAAAGTAGTCCAAAAGCTGACAAACTGCTCAGAAGACATAGCTAACACATGGAAAAGTGACAAGTACATATAGTCATGCGAAAAGAAAAGAGGTGGAGGAGTAAAAGGAGGGGGAGACACAGATATAGGCATGTCATGCCCTTCTAAAATCCAAAAAGTGAGAAGCCAACACGGCCAGTCCGTTCCTGCCCGTGCCACCTCCGTTTGTGCCAGAGCCGCGGTGGACCCTGACGGCCAGCCCCCCTCTCCCAATACTGGTGCCTGTCCGCTGGTGGGTCGAGCGAGCCCCCCTGTGGTGGAGGCAGCTCTAAGCTTTTTAATTTAAATTGTCTCTCTAATTTGAATGAATACACTTTAAATCCTTTTACAAGGATCTATTGAAGGGCAAGTCTCATGCCAGCAGCCGTGTAATTCCAGCTCCAGTAGCGTCCACTAAAGCTGCTGCAGTTAAAAAGCTTTTATAAGGATCAAGCTCGGCTGTCCACCGCAAGGCGTCCTACCGCCAGTCCCAGCCCCTATGCCTTGGGGTGCCTCCTGATGCTCTTCACTGAGTATCCCGTGGTCCCGAAGCATTTCCTTTGAATAAATTAAATGTCCAAACTACAGGTGGTGTAGCTTGCTTAACAGCCGGGATAATCCGCTGACTAGCAGAAACTGCTACTAGGCACAAAGTATTTCCTGGGCTAGATGCAGTTAAAAATTTGTAATTAGATACTCTCGTTGGATGCTGAGAAAGCATTCCATAGAGTCTCCTGGCACGCCATATATTATTCTCTTAAAAAGCTTGGGGTAGGGGTCTATGGGACCTTTTTATAGCCAAAATCACGGCCCTGTATCGCAATGCGTCACCTAGGCTGAAGATAAATGGAACTGTAGCACCCCGAGGGCTCGGTTGCTGCAGAGGTATTGGACCTCACCCAGAGGTGTGATATCTCACTCTCAGGTAAGGATGGAATGTGGATCAGGACCCCGACACCTGCATGCATTACACCACATTGCCGTGGGGCAGGGCGACCAATATGCCACTGAGATGGGTACGACAGTCCCTGTCCCTGGCTGGAGTGGGGGTAGGGAACACTGAGGAAGGGGAACCCTGTAGTGCAGGAGCAGGGAGGAAGCAGTTCCTGGGTGCATTGAGAAGGGAGTATAAAAGGTGGGCACCATCTTAGTTCAGTGCAGAGAAGTCTGAGCAGAAGTGACAGGGAGCAGGTTCTCTGCATGAGCTCTGCTCCAGAGGCGGGCCTAGTAACAGAGGCCCAGGCCTGGAAGAGGGAGAAGGAAGGAAGAGGAGCGGAGAAGGCTCCAGGAATGAGGAACGAGGAATCCCAGGGGTGTGGACGGGCGAGTCGCCACAGCACGCCCGAATCCACCAACGTGGAGGGGTCAGGCCAAAGGGGGAGACCGGTCCCCGAAACTAGTGGAGGCGGGAAACGACCCTCAGCTAGAAACCGGAGGCTGTGACATTTTATGTGGCGCAGCCCCTCGCTACACCCGCTAGGAGGGCAGCACATAGGGTCAGGGAAACTGGCGCCAAGTTTACAAAGAGGAGGCCCGAGGCAGCCGGACAGAAGGGTTGGTAAGAAAGTCCAGACAAAGGACACACAAAGGGGGTCCTGTGAAGCGCTCCAAAGTTATCTGGGAGTTGTCTGAGCCCCTCACCTGGTGAGCACAGTACGACGTGGGCAGCCGTTACCTGCAGAAGTGGTCTGGATAATTAGAACTGTGAGTAAAGGCCCTGGACTGCATCACTGACTCCGTGTCGTTACTGCTGCTGCCCTGCACCATCACCCCGATCCTCCGCATACACTGCCCTGAGGCTATACTCCTCCCATGGGGAGTTATGCTACGCTCTGCTGCACCCACAACACCAGCCTCAGCGGTCTGCCCTGCAGCGGCGGTTCACTCTGACCGCAATCCACGGGTGGCGTAGTCGGACATTTAAACATCAAAACCACATAAATAGTTCCGCCACTGGTTTGACCGCCCTGAGCCACGGAACCGGGTCGCCGCCACGGAGACTACAACCACCAGCATCCACCAAAAAGGGTCCGGCTCCGGATGTCCCAAGTAGAGATGAGCGTTGTTCTACTCGAACTGTTCGCCAATCTCAAATTCGAGCTGTTTTGGGCGGTGTTCGAGCCGTTCGGCGAACACGAACGATTTGAGAAAAATTCGGCTGTTCGAGGTTATGTTCGATAACTGTTCGTGCACCAAAATCATAACTGGATTTTTTCTCAGTAATGATGAAAATTAATGTTAATACGCAGTTTGAGTGTACAGCGGGGTGGGGGGAGGGGCAGGGGATGGATCTCTGCAGGAATAATGAAGATCTCCATTTTTTTTTCTCTTTCCCGCATTTGCAGTGGGGAGGTGCAGTCTGTCAGCCTATCAGCAGCGCACACACGGAGCGAACTGCTGTTTTTCACACAAGCAAGGCCATGTGTCATTGGCAGTGTATGTCACATGTCCTTGCCCTATAAGACCAAGCCATTTTCCCCGTCGCCACCATTTTCTCACTGCTGCAGCTGCGTGTTAGACGGCACCGCTGTTGCTGTGTGCACTATACCTTGTTAATTTCAAGCCAATTTTCGCACAAATCTACAGATAGCTTGGGAGTAGGGAATAGTTGTGATTGCAGTCCTTTTAAGGACTAGGTTACAGCATTTCCTACGACTTTTATCAGGCAGGTCTGTGCTCTTAAATAGATAGATTGTGGGAGTAAAGATTAATTGTAATTGCAGTCCTTTTCAGGACTAGGTTACATCAGTTCCTATAAGTTTTTGCCAGGCAGGTCTGTGCCAGTGCTGTGCAAGTTTTTTTCACAGCATTTGGCTGAATCTAGCAAAGCTAATCCTTTTTGGCCTATTGCAGAGTGTGTTAGTCAGTGGAGTAGCCTATCTGTGTTGCAAGATATACCACCTGTGTATAGAATACCAATTTTTTTACTGCACCTAGTGAAGTAAAATCTTTTGGGCATAGCATCATTCTATTAGTCCATCTATACTGACCTCCATCAGGTTGCAAATTGAATATAATTTTTTTCTGCATCTAGCTCTGAAAAAATATTTGGGCTTCTAGCAGTGTGTGGGACTTGTTCTATTAGTCCATCTATACTGACCTCCATCAGGTTGCAAACTGAATATAATTTTTTTCTGCATCTAACTCTGAAAAAATATTTGGCCTTCTAGCAGTGTGTGGGACTTTCTCTATTAGTCCATCTATACTGACCTCCATCAGGTTGCAAATTAAAAATAATGTTAATCTGCATCTAGCTCTGAAAAAATATTTGGCCTTCTAGCAGTGTGTGGGACTTTCTAGATTAGTCCATCTATACTGACCTCCATCAGGTTGCAAATTAAAAATTATTTTTATCTGCATCAACCTCTGAAAAAATATTTGGGCTTCTAGCTGTGTGTGGGACTTTTTCTATTAGTCCATCTATACTGACCTCCATCAGGTTGCAAACTGAATATAATTTTTTTCTGCATCTGTCTCTGAAAAAATATTTGGGCTTCTAGCTGTGTGTGGGACTTTCTCTATTAGTCCATCTATACTGACCTCCATCAGGTTGCAAATTAAAAATATTTTTTTTTCTGCATCTACCTCTGAAAAAATATTGGGCTTCTAGCTGTGTGTGGGACTTGTTCTATTAATCCATCTATACAGACCTCCATCAGGTTGCAAACTGAATATAAATTTTTTCTGCATCTACCTCTGAAAAAATATTTGGGCTTCTAGCTGTGTGTGGGACTTGTTCTATTAGTCCATCTATACTGACCTCCATCAGGTTGCAAACTGAATATAATTTTTTTCTGCATCTAGCTCTGAAAAAATATTTGGCCTTCTAGCAGTGTGTGGGACTTGTTCTATTAGTCCACCTATATTGACCTCCATCAGGTTGCAAATTCAAAATAATTTTTTGTCTGCATCTAGCTCTGAAAAAATATTTGGCCTACTAGCAGTGTGTGGGACTTTCTCTTTTAGTCCATCTATACTGACCTCCATCAGGTTGCAAATTAAAAATAATTTTTATCTGCATCTACTTCTGAAAAAATATTTGGGCTTCTAGCTGTGTGTGGGACTTGTTCTATTAGTCCATCTATACTGACCTCCATCAGGTTGCAAACTGAATATAATTTTTTTCTACATCTAGCTCTGAAAAAATATTTGGCCTTCTGGTAGTGTGTGGGACTTTATCTATTAGTCCATCTATACTGACCTGAAATCAGGTTGCAAATTAAAAATAATTTTTATCTGCATCTACCTCTGAAAAAATATTTGGGCTTCTAGCTGTGTGTGGGACTTTTTCTATTAGTCCATCTATACTGACCTCCATCAGGTTGCAAACTGAATATAATTTTTTTCTGCATCTATCTCTGAAAAAATATTTGGCCTTCTAGCAGTGTGTGGGACTTTCTCTATTAGTCCATCTATACTGACCTCCATCAGGTTGCAAATTAAAAATATTTTTTTTTCTGCATCTACCTCTGAAAAAATATTGGGCTTCTAGCTGTGTGTGGGACTTGTTCTATTAATCCATCTATACAGACCTCCATCAGGTTACAAACTGAATACAATTTTTTTCTGCATCTACCTCTGAAAAAATATTTGGGCTTCTAGCTGTGTGTGGGACTTGTTCTATTAGTCCATCTATACTGACCTCCATCAGGTTGCAAACTGAATATAATTTTTTTCTGCATCTATCTCTGAAAAAATATTTGGCCTTCTAGCTGTGTGTGGGACTTTCTCTATTAGTCCATCTATACTGACCTCCATCAGGTTGCAAATTCAAAATAATTTTTTGTCTGCATCTAGCTCTGAAAAAATATTTGACCTTCTAGCAGTGTGTGGGACTTTCTCTATTAGTCCATCTATACTGACCTCCATCAGGTTACAAACTGAATATATTTTTTTTCTGCTTCTACCTCTGAAAAAAAATTTGGGCTTCTTGCTGTGTGTGGGACTTGTTCTATTAGTCCATCTATACTGACCTCCATCAGGTTGCAAATCGAATATAATTTTTTTCTCCATCTAACCCAGCCAATAGTTTTGGCCTAATACCACAGTTTGGCCACTCAGCTCTGCTCGGTTCCCATCCATTGTTTTTTTGTGCAAACAACTCCAGAGTTGTGAATTAGTTAACCACCAAAATGAGTGGAAAAAGGCCTGCTGCTGGTGGAAAGGGGAATAGGCGTGTTGGGAAGGGGAAAAAAGGTTGTGTCCGTGGGGTAGGTGTTAAAGCAACAGTAACATCTGCAGAAGAAAGACCATCTTCCAGCCAAACTAAAATGTCTACTTCTTTTAGCGGACAATGTGATAAGATCCCTTTCTTACGGCCACGCCAATCGCTACAAATTCCAGATGAGGCACAAAAACAGCAGGTGCTTCAACGGATATCAAGTGCTCCTTTATGTGGGCTCTCCTCCACATCAACTTCAACATCACAAATACTCCAGTCCTCAAAGGTGTCACCCCAATCGCACTTGCTTCCTCACAGCTCCCAAATCTCCAGCTGCCCGTCTGAGTATGAGGTAGAACAGATGGTTGAGTCTGCAGAGCTGTTTACTCATACCATAGCCTGGGAATCAGAGGTCGACTCCAGTGCTTCTGTGAATCCAGACGAGGAAATGATCTGCACTGATGCCCAGAAACTTTATGAGTCGGATCCAGGACCAGACGCAGAAGGTTCTGACCATAATGTGGACCCTCATTCCCAAACTGTAACTCCTGTTGGTGGAGACAATGAGGAAGACGATGATGAGACTCAAATACCTGATTGGAGCGACAACTTTAGTTTTTTGTCAGGGCAGGAACAGATTGGCTCTGAGGACGACGGGTGTGATAATGCACAGGGTGATGATGATGAGGTTGGAGATCCACTTACTGTCAACCCACAGTCAGCCAAGAGATGAGGTCAGCAGAGGAGGTGGAGAAAGATGCTAGTGACGACGAGGTCAGGTTGCGCCTTCCTGGACAGAGACGTAGTACTGGAAGCACGTCAACAACTGCATCCTCAAACACAACTCTGCCTCTCACCACAAGTCGTGGTGGCTCTTCAGGTCACATGGGTGCTAAGCCTTGCATAGCCTGGGCATTTTTTCAGATCGATAAAGATGACCCAACTCGTGTTATCTGTAACATTTGTCAGCAAAAGCTAAGTAGAGGCCAAAAAATACATAGTTTGAGTACTTCATGCATGAACAGGCACATGGACATGAAGCATAAGTTGCAGTGGGAAGCTCAGTGTGCTACAATGCGGCCTAGCCGGCCGGGCCAACCACCGTCTGCCATATCTTGTGCATCCGCGGCCTCTTCATCCTCTGTGACTGGGGGGACAGCAGTCACACCTGTTTTGGGGCGCAGACCTGCCACCTCTTTACCCGCAACAGCCAGCGTGATTGGCAGGTCATCATTTTCTTTGGAGGTGGTAACACCAGCTGGTGTTGAGCGCTGTCCGACATCGATAGCACCACCTTTGGATCAAGGCAACCTAACATGTCCGCCTGCATCTTCCTCACAGACCGGCAGTTTGCCGGGGACACCCTTATCAACCCCGTCTAAGCACAATAGCCAGCCCTCGGTCCCTCAGATGTGGACAAGTAAAAGACCATTTCCTCCTAGCCATGAGAAAGCTAAGAGGTTGAATTTCACTATCTGCAAGCTCTTGGCTACAGAAATGCTGCCTTTCCGCCTGGTGGACACAGAGGATTTTCGAGACCTTATGTCCGTCGCAGTGCCCCAGTACCAGATGCCCAGTAGGCACTACTTCTCAAAGAAAGGTGTGCCTGCGCTCCACCAGCATGTCGCACACAACATCACCGCTTCTTTGAGAAACTCTGTGTGTGACAGGGTTCATTTCACCACAGACACTTGGAGGAGTAGGCATGGACAGGGGCGTTGCATGTCGCTGACTGGGCACTGGGTAACTATGGTGACAGCAGGACAAGGGGCTGCCGTCCAAGTCTTGCCGTCCCCACGAGTTTTGCGTCAATCCTCTTTATGTCAAAGTTCCTCCACCTCTTCTGCCTCCTCAACCTCCTCTCGGTCTTCCACCTGCACCCAAAGCCTGTCTGGTCATGCCACAAGCTTTCTAACTGCGCAGATCCTGCACACCTCCTTACTATGCTGGCAGTAGGGCTCAACGTCATCAGGCGGTTTTTACTTTGAAATGTCTGGGAAATGTGAGTCACACAGCTGAGGAGTTGTGGTCAGCTCTGGAGAACCAATTTCATGAATGGTTGTCTCCACTGGACCTGAAACCAGGGAAGGCCGTGTGCGACAATGCTGCAAACCTGGGTGCGGCCCTTCGCCGGGGCAATGTCACACACGTGCCTTGTATGGCTCACGTGTTGAACCTGGTTGTCCAGCAATTTTTAGCCCACTATCCCAGACTGGATGGCCTTCTGCAGAGGGCACGGTCGCTGTGTGCTCACTTCCGCCGTTCGCATCCCGCAGCTCAGCGACTTACATCTCTACAGAAGTCGTTGGGCCTGCCACTTCACCGGCTAAAATGCGATGTGCCTACCCGGTGGAATTCAACTCTGCACATGTTGCAGCGACTGTGGCAGCACCGACAAGCCCTGGTGCAATACGTTCTGACGTATAGCCTGGGCCAACGAGATCCAGAGGTGGGGCAAATCACGCTGGAGGAGTGGTCTCAGATCAGGGAACTATGCACCCTTCTGCACAGATTTGAAATGGCGACGAAGATGTTTAGTGCTGACGATGCCATTATCAGCATGACTATTCCGGTGATTTACATGCTGGAGCACATGTTAAACAGAATTCGGAGTCAGGTGGTGGCACAAGAGGAGGTGGAGGAAGTAGAGGAGGAGGAGTTGTATGCGGAAGGGCTAACATCTGCAAGGTCCAGACGGTCGGCAGCACCAAGGCGGCAGGCATGTGAGGGTGGGGGAGATGGTTTTACCAGGGCGCATGGTAGCAGCCAAACTAGTGAGGAAGGTGCAGGAGCCCAGGAAGAAGTGGAGGACGAACTGATGGAAGACTCATCAGATGAGGGAGACCTTGATCACATTTCTGTTGTGCGAGGTTGGGGGGAGAGGACAGAGGAAGGAAGCCACCAACACAACAGGGACTTGGTGCTGCTGGATGCGCAACACACATGAGTGCCTTCTTGCTGCACTACCTGCAACATGACCCTCGAATTGTGAGAATTACAAATAATCCTGACTACTGGGTTGCCACACTGTTAGATCCCCGGTACAAAAGTAAATTTGCAGAAATTATTCCTGCCATAGAAATGGATGCACGCATGCAGGAGTATCAGCAGAGACTGTTGCAGAATCTTACATGTGCTTTTCCACAAAACACCAGTGGTGCACGTAGTGAATCTCACAGTTCCAACTTGCCAACCGTGGGACCGTCAAGTGTTCAGCACTCAAACCGTAACAGAACCACAGTATCTGCTGGTAACATCAATTTTGCGGAATCATTTCACCACTTTTTTAGCCCATCCTTTGCAAGGCCACAGGAGACAAGAAGTCTGACACATAGTCAACGCCTAGAGACGATGGTACAGGAGTATCTCCAAGTAAACATTGAAGCCATGACTGTGTCACTGGACCCTTGCTCTATTTTGGGCTTCCAATCTGGATAAATGGCCGGAGCTAGCCACTTACGCCTTGGAGATCTTGTCATGCCCCGCAGCCAGCGTTCTGTCTGAACGTGTGTTCAGCGCTGCTGGTGGTGTGCTGACAGATAAGCGCACGCGGCTCTCCACTGATAATGTAGACAGACTCACGTTCATAAAGATGAACAAATCATGGATCCGAAACGACTTTTCTACCCCTGTGTCATCCTGGGGAGAGTAAAAGCTTGATGATTGGTTAAAATCACCCTACCAACCGTTTTAAGCTTTCATATTACTAATCATGTTTATCTGTATCTTGGCTGGAAAATAATTTGGGCTTTGTAGCAGTGTGCAGCACTGATTCTATTAGGCCATCTATAATAAGCTCCACCAGATTTAAAATTACTAATCATGTTTATCTGTATCATGGCTGGAAAATAATTTGGGCTTTGTAGCAGTGTGCAGCACTGATCCTATTAGGCCATCTATACTAAGCTCCACCAGATTTAAAATTAATAATAATTTTTAGCTGCATCTAGCCCGGAAAATAATTTTGGGGCTCCGAGATGCGCAAGACACATAGGTGCCTTCTTGCTGCACTACCTGCAACATGACCCTCACATTGTCAGAATTCGAAGTAATCATGACTACGGGGTTGCCACACTCTTAGATCCCCCAAACTTTTCGATCAACCTTTTCATTTTAATAAAGACCAAAAAAATGGTCATTTTTGAAATTATAAGCATTAGCATGTTATTAGAAACTGAAATCAAACAGTTTTCAACTCAAAACTTTATTCTAGGTGATGTTACATTTTCACATAGGACCCCTTGTTCGAAAGGAGCTTCTGAACTCTCTCGTCCATTGAATTTGTCAGGTTTTGGATGGTTTCTGCTTCAATTGTTTTGCATGAGGACAGAATACCCTCCCAGAGGTGTTGCTTAGATGTGAACTGCCTCCCGCCATCATAGACACTCCTTTTGATGATGCTCCAGAGGTTCTGAATGGGGTAGAGGTCAGGGGAGCATGGGGGTCACACCATAAGTTTGTCCCCTTTTATGCCCATATCAGCCAGAGATGCAGATGTTTTATGTGCAGCATGAGATGGTGCATTATCATGCAAAAAAATGATCTTGCTGTGAAATACACGGTTCTTCTTCTTGAACCATGGCAGGAAGTGCTGTTTGAGAAAATCCACATACATTATGGAGTTCATCTTTAGCGCCTTCAGGGATCCTAAAGGGGCCGACAATCTCTCTCCCCATGATTCCAGCCCAAAACATTACTCCACCTCCTCCTTGTTGGCGCTGTAGTCGTGTTTGCGTGGGGTGTCCATCATCCAGCCATCCTCCACTCCATCCATCTGGACCACCGAGCGCTGCACGGCACTCATCCGTGAACAAAACAGTTTTGAAATCAGTCTTCATGTAATGTTTAGCCCACTGGAGCCGTTTCTGCTTGTGTGAAGTGGATAGAGGAGGTCGACAGGATGGCGTATGCACAGCTGCAAACCTCTGAAGGACCCTGCATCTTGTTGTTCGGGGGACGTTGGAGGCACCAGCAGCTTCAAAAACTTGTCTGCTGCTATGACAAGGCTTTTTTGCCGCTGCTCTTTTAACCTGACGTAATTGCCTGTAGGAAAGAGTCCTCAATTTGCCCTTATCAGCACGCACATGTGTGTACTGTGAATCAGCTACATACTTCTTGATTGCCAAGACACTTCATCCTGATCATCGCACAATGTTGATTGTAGTCATGCCTTGACCTAAACACTCCACAATTTGTTGCTTCTCAGCAGCCGACACATCCTTTTTCTTTCCCATTTTGGCAGAAAATGTAGGCTGCTTAATAATGTGAGACAGCCTTCTTAAGTAGTCTTGCCTTTCATTGGACACACCTGCCAAACTAATTAGCACAGGTGTCTGCAATTGCTTACAGTGATATAAAGAGCCCTGACACACATCACCATCAATGAGGTATGTCCTCTGTCCCCTCTCTTATACATCCTAGTGACGGAGCACAGTACACACGTGTGTGTACTGATAAGGGCAAATTGAGTACTCTTTCCTACAGGCAATTACGTCAGGTTGAAAGAGCAGCGGCAAAAAAGCCTTGTCATAGCAGCAGACAAGTTTTTGAAGCTGCTGGTGCCTCCAACGTTAGCCGAACAACAAGATGCAGGGTCCTTCAGAGGTTTGCAGCTGTGCATACGCCATCCTGTCGACCTCCTCTATCCACTGCACACAAGCAGAAACGGCTCCAGTGGGCCAAGACTGATTTCAAAACTGTTTAGTTCACGGATGATTGCCGTGCAACGCTCGATGGTCCAGATGGATGGAGTGGAGGATGGCTGGTTGATGGACACACCACGCAAACACGGCTACAGCGCCAACAAGGAGGAGGTGGAGTAATGTTTTGGGCTGGAATCATGGGGAGAGAGATTGTCAGCCCCTTTAGGATCCCTGAAGGGTTAAAGATGAACTCCATAATGTATGGGGAGTTTCTCAAACAGCACTTTCTGCCATGGTTCAAGAAGAAGAACCGTGTATTCCACAGCAAGATCAATTTTATGCATGATAATGCACCGTCTCATGCTGCACATAACACATCTGCATCTCTGGCTGATATGGGCATAAAAGGGAACAAACTTATGGTGTGACCCCCATGCTCCCCTGACCTCTACCCCATTCAGAACCTCTGGAGCATCATCAAAAGGAGTGTCTATGATGGCGGGAGGCAGTTCACATCTAAGCAACAGCTCTGGGAGGGTATTCTGTCCTCATGCAAAACAATTGAAGCAGAAACCATCCAAAATCTGACAAATTCAATGGACGAGAGAGTTCAGAAGCTCCTTTCGAACAAGGGGTCCTATGTGAAAATGTAACATCACCTAGAATAAAGTTTTGAGTTGAAAACTGTTTGATTTCAGTTTCTAATAACCTGCTAATGCTTATAATTTCAAAAATGACCATTTTTTTTGGTCTTTATTAAAATGAAAAGGTTGATCGAAGAGTGTGGGGGATCTAAGAGTGAGGCAACCCAGTAGTCAGGATTACTTCGAATTCTGACAATCTGAGGGTCATGTTGTAGGTAGTGCAGCAAGAAGGCACTTATGTGTCTTGCGCATCTCGGAGCCCCAAAATTATTTTCCGGGCTAGATGCAGCTAAAAATTATTATTAATTTTAAATCTGGTGGAGCTTAGTATAGATGGCCTAATAGAATCAGTACTGCACACTGCTACAAAGCCCAAATAATTTTCCAGCCAAGATACAGATAAACATGATTAGTAATTTGAAAGCTTAAAATGGTTGGTGAGGTGATTTTAACCAATCATCAAGCTTTTACTCTCCCCAGAAAGACACAGGGGTAGAAAAGTCGTTTCGGATCCATGATTTGTTCATCTTTATGAACGTGAGTCTGTCTACATTATCAGTGGAGAGCCGCGTGTGCTTATCTGTCAGCACACCACCAGCAGCGCTGAACACACGTTCAGACAGAACGCTGGCTGCGGGGCATGACAAGATCTCCAAGGCGTAAGTGACGAGCTCCGGCCATTTATCCAGATTAGAAGCCCAAAAAGAGCAAGGGTCCAGTGACACAGTCATGGCTTCAATGTTTACTTGGAGATACTCCTGTACCATCGTCTCTAGGCGTTGACTATGTGTCAGACTTCTTGTCTCCTGTGGCCTTGCAAAGGATGAGCTAAAAAAGTGGTGAAATGATTCCGCAAAATTGATGTTACCAGCAGATACTGTGTTTCTGTTACGGTTTGAGTGCTGAACACTCGACGGTCCCATGGTTGGCAAGTTGGAACTGTGAGATTCACTACGTGCACCACTGGTGTTTTGTGGAAAAGCACATGTAAGATTCTGCAACAGTCTCTGCTGATACTCCTGCATGCGTGCATCCCTTTCTATGGCAGGCATGATTTCGGCTAATTTACTTTTGTACCGGGGATCTAACAGTGTGGCAACCCAGTAGTCAGGATTATTTCTAATTCTCCCAATTCGAGGGTCATGTTGCAGGTAGTGCAGCAAGAAGGCACTCATGTGTCTTGCGCATCCAGGAGGACCAAGTCCCTGTTGTGTTGGTGGCGAGGTAACAATCATGCTTCCTTCCTCTGTCCTCTCCCCCCAACCTCGCACAACAGAAATGTGATCAAGGTCTCCCTCATCTGATGCTTCTTCCATCAGTTCGTCCTCCACTTCTTTCTGGGCTCCTGCACCTTCCTCACTAGTTTGGCTGCTACCATGCGCCCTGGTAAAACCATCTCCCCCACCCTCACATGCCTGCCGCCTTGGTGCTGCCGACCGTCTGGACCTTGCAGATGTTAGCCCTTCCGCATACAACTCCTCCTCTTCTACTTCCTCCACCTCCTCTTGTGCCACCACCTGACTCCGAATTCTGTTTAACATGTGCTCCAGCATGTAAATCACCGGAATAGTCATGCTGATAATGGCATCGTCACCACTAAACATCTTCGTCACCATTTCAAAACTGTGCACAAGGGTGCATAGGTCTCTGATCTGAGACCACTCCTCCAGTGTGATTTGCCCCACCTCTGGATCCCGTTTGCCCAGGCTATACGTCAGAACGTATTGCACCAGGGCTTGTCGGTGTTGCCACATTTGCTTAAACATGTGCAGAGTTGAATTCCACCGGGTAGGCACATCGCATTTTAGCCGGTGAAGTGGCAGGCCCATGGAGTTCTGTAGAGATGTAAGTCGCTGAGCAGCGGGATGCGAACGGCGGGAGTGAGCACACAGTGACCGTGCCCTCTGCAGAAGGCCATCTAGTCCGGGATAGTGGGCTAAAAATTGCTGGACAACCAGGTTCAACACGTGAGCCATACAAGGCACGTGTGTGACATTGCCCCGGCGAAGGGCCGCACCTATGTTTGCAGCATTGTCGCACACGGCCTTCCCTGGTTTCAGGTCCAGTGGAGACAACCATTCATGAAATTGGTTCTCCAGAGCTGACCACAACTCCTCAGCTGTGTGACTCACATTTCCCAGACATTTCAAAGTAAAAACCGCCTGATGATGATGAGACCTACTGCCAGCATAGTAAGGAGGTGTGCAGGATCCCTTCTGCGCAGTTAGAAAGCTTGTGGCATGACCAGACATGCTTTGGGTGCAGGTGGAGGACCGAGAGGAGGTTGAGGAGGCAGAAGCAGTGGAGGAACTTTGACTTAAAGAGGATTGACGCACAACTCGTGCGGACGGCAAGACTTGGACAGCAGCCCCTTGTCCTGCTGTCACCATAGTTACCCAGTCAGCGACATGAAACGCCCCTGTCCATGCCTACTCGTCCAAGTGTCTGTGGTGAAATGCACCCTGTCACACACAGAGTTTCTCAAAGAAGCGGTGATGTTGTGTGCGACATGCTGGTGGAACGCAGGCACACCTTTCTTTGAGAAGTAGTGCCGACTGGGCATCTGGTAATGGGGCACTGTGACGGACATAACGTCTCGAAAATCCTCTGTGTCCACCAGGCGGAAAGGCAGCATTTTTGTAGCCAAGAGCTTGCAGATGGTGAAATTCAACCTCTTAGCTTTCTCATGGCTAGGAGGAAATGGTCTTTTACTTGTCCACATCTGAGGGACTGAGGGCTGGCTGTTGTGCTTAGACGGGGTTGAGAAGGGTGTCCCCGGCAAACTGCCGGTCTGTGAGGAAGATGCAGGCGGACATGTTAGGTTGCCTTGATCCAAAGGTGGTGCTATCGATGTCGGACAGAGCTCAACACCAGCTGGTGTTACCACCTCCAAAGAAAATGATGACCTGCCAATCACGCTGGCTGTTGCGGGTAAAGAGCTGGTAGGTCTGCGCCCCAAAACAGGTGTGACTGCTGTCCCCCCAGTCACAGAGGATGAAGAGGCCGCAGATGCACAAGATGGGGCAGACGGTGGTTGGCAACTTATGCTTCATGTCCATGTGCCTGTTCATGCATGAAGTACTCAAACTATGTATTTTTTGGCCTCTACTTAGCTTTTGCTGACAAATGTTACAGATAACACGAGTTGGGTCATCTTTATCGATCTGAAAAAATGCCCAGGCTATGCAAGGCTTAGCACCCATGCGACCTGAAGAGCCACCACGACTTGTGGTGAGAGGCAGAGTTGTGTTTGAGGATGCAGTTGTTGACGTGCTTCCAGTACTACGTCTCTGTCCAGGAAGGCGCAACCTGACCTCGTCGTCACTAGCATCCTCCTCCACCTCCTCTGTTGACCTCATCTCTTGGCTGACTGTGGGTTGACAGTAAGTGGGATCTCCAACCTCATTATCATCACCCTGTGTGTTATCACACCCGTCGTCCTCAGAGCCAACCTGTTCCTGCCCTGACAAAAAACTAAAGTTGTCGCTCCAATCAGGTATTTGAGTCACATCATCGTCTTCCTCATTGTCTCCACCAACAGGAGTTACAGTTTGGGAATGAGGGTCTACATTATGGTCAGAACCTTCTGCGTCTGGTCCTGGATCCGACTCATAAAGATTCTGGGCATCAGTGCAGATCATTTCCTCGTCTGGATTCACAGAAGCGCTGGAGCCGACCTCTGATTCCCAGGCTATAGTACGAGTAAACAGCTCTGCAGACTCAACCATCTGTTCTACCTCATACTCAGACGGGCAGCTGGAGATTTGGGAGCTGTGAGGAAGCAAATGCGATTGGGGTGACACCTCTGAGGACTGGAGTATTTGTGATCTTGAAGTTGATGTGGAGGAGAGCCCACTAAGAGGAGCACTTGATATCCGTTGAAGCACCGGCTGTTTTTGTGCCTCATCTGGAGTTTGTAGCTATTGGCGTGGCCGTAAGAAAGGGATCTTATCACATTGTCCGCTAAAAGAAGTAGACATTTTAGTTTTGCTGGAAGATGGTCTTTCTTCTGCAGATGTTACTGTTGCTTTAACACCTACTCCACGGACACAGCCTTTTTTCCCCTTCCCAACATTCCTATTCCCCTTTCCACCAGCCGCAGGCCTTTTTCCACTCATTTTGGTGGTTAACTAATTCACAACTTTGGAGTTGTTTGCACAAAAAAACAATGGATGGGAACCGAGCAGAGCTGAGTGGCCAAACTGTGGTATTAGGCCAAAACTATTGTCTGTGTTAGATGCAGAAAAAAATTATATTCAGTTTTAAACCTGATGGAAGTCAGTATAGATGGACTAATAGAACAAGTCCCACACACTGCTCGAAGCCCAAATATTTTTTCAGAGCTAGATGCAGAAAAAAATTATATTCAATTTGCAACCTGATGGAGGTCAGTATAGATGGACTAATAGAACAAGTCCCACACATTGCTAGAAGCCCAAATATTTTTTCAGAGCTAGATGCAGAAAAATATTATATTCAATTTGCAACCTGATGTAGGTCAGTATAGATGGACTAATAGATCAAGTCCCACACACTGCTAGAAGGCCAAATATTTTTTCAGAGCTAGATGCAGAAAAATATTATATTCAATTTGCAACCTGATGGAGGTCAGTATAGATGGACTAATAGAACAAGTCCCACACACTGCTAGAAGGCCAAATATTTTTTCAGAGGTAGATGCAGAAAACTATTATATTCAATTTGCAACCTGATGGAGGTCAGTATAGATGGACTAATGGAACAAGTCCCACACACTGCTAGAAGGCCAAATATTTTTTATAGCTAGATGCAGAAAAATATTATATTCAGTTTGCAACCTGATGGAGGTCAGTATAGATGGACTAATAGAACAAGTCCCACACACTGCTAGAAGGCCAAATATTTTTTCAGAGCTAGATGCAGAAAAAAATTATATTCAATTTGCAACCTGATGGAGGTCAGTATAGATGGACTAATAGAACAAGTCCCACACACTGCTAGAAGCCCCAATATTTTTACAGAGGTAGATGCAAAAAAAAATTATATTCAATTTGCAACCTTATGGAGGTCAGTATTGATGGACTAATAAAATGATGCTATGCCCAAAAGGTTTTACTTCACTAGGTGCAGTAAAAAAATTGGTATTCTATACACAGGTGGTGTAGCTTGCAACACAGATAGGCTACTCCACTGACTAACACACTCTGCAATAGGCCAAAAAGGATTAGCTTTGCTAGATTTAGCCAAATGCTGTGAAAAAAATTTGCACAGCACTGGCACAGACCTGCCTGGCTAAAACTGATGGGAACTGATCTAACTTAGTCCTGAAAAGGACTGGAATTACAATTAGTCTTAACTCCCAACCTATCTATTTAAGAGCACAGACCTGCCTGATAAAAGTCGTAGGAAATGCTGTAACCTAGTCCTTTAAAGGACTGCAATCACAACTATTCCCTGCTCCCAAGCTATCTGTAGATTTGTGCGAAAATTGGCTTGAAATTAACAAGGTATAGTGCACACAACAACAGTGGTGCCGTCTAACACGCAGCTGCAGCAGTGAGAAAATTGTGGCGACGGGGAAAATGGCTGGGTCTTATAGGGCAAGGACATGTGACATACACTGCCAATGGACACATGCCCTTGCTTGTGTGAAAAAAAGCACTTCGCTCCGTGTGTGCGCTGCTGATAGGCTGACAGATTGCACCTCCCCACTGTAAATGCGGGAAAGAGAAAAAAAAATGGAGATCTTCATTATTCCTGCAGAGATCCGTCCCCTGCCTCTCCCCCGCCCCGCTGTACACTCAAACTGCGTATTAACATTAATTTTCCGCATTACTGAGAAAAAATCCAGTTATGATTTTGGTGCACGAACAGTTATCGAACATAACCTCGAACAGCCGAATTTTTTTCAAATCGTTCGTGTTCGCCGAACGGCTCGAACACCGCCCAAAACAGCTTGAATTTGAGATTGGCGAACAGTTCAAGTCGAACACCGCTCATCTCTAGTGATAAGTACGTAGGGGGATGCCCGGTTTTACCTGTAGTGCTGGACGGTATCCCCATGAGTGTACTGCTGGACACCGGGTCCCAAGTGACTACCATCCCCTATGTACTTTTCAAGCAGTATTGGAGTGACACTGATATCACCAGTTATCCAGACGATGACTTGAGCATCATCGCCAGAAATGGTCAACCCGTGCCGCAGGTGGGGTTCAGAGAGATGACCATCAAGATTGGTAAGGTTGAACTGCCGTCACAGGGAGTGATCATTGTGGACATTGACCATCGAGAAAGTCACCCTAAAATAACCTTGGGTACTAACGTGATTGAAAATCGTCTTTCAAAAGTAATTATAATTTTGCAGCAGGTGGCGATGAATGCGAGTTCCAGCCAACAGAGAGTCCTCCAGAAAGAGATAAGAGCTCTGATGAGGTGGCAACAGGTAGAACTGTCTGGTGGTGAGATCGGTAGCTTGAGGATGAGCGACCCGTTCCTCATTGCCATGCCTCCCAAAAGTGAAATGATGATCTGGTGTCGGAGTACAATCGAATTAAGAGGGAGAGACTACCAAGCCATGGTAGAACCCGTGTACTCAGACAGCAGGCCCACCATTTTGACAGCCCGGGGGGTGGTTGATGTCCACCATGGAAGGGTGCCCGTCCGGATCTTAAACATTGGGGAAAGGGAAGTACATTTGCCCCGGTACGCTACATTAGCCAAATTGTTTGCTGTCGAACATAGTGCTCTCAGGGTCGTGGAACCCTTGCCTCCATCTCCACCGGTGGAGGATAATGGCTCCCAGAAACACAAGGAGGACAGGTGCCAGAAACTCCATGTGGGTGCTGACTCCATTCCCCTGCACCAAAAACAAGGAGTCTACCGGGTGGTTCAGGAGTACGAGAGAATCTTTAGTAAGCACCCGCTAGACTTCTGCCGAGTAAAGGGAGTGGAACACCACATCCCCACGGGGAGCCACCACCAATAAAAGAGAGACACAGACCTGTACCCCCAGCACAATATCAGAACGCAAAGGGCATGCTGAGAGAAATGAAAGAAGCTGGGGTCATTAGAGATAGCTGTAGCCCCTGGGCAGCTCCCTTAGTTTTGTTAAAAAAAGAAAGATGGTACCATGAGAATTTGCGTGGACTATAGAAAGGTCAATCGTATCAGCAATAAAGACGCATACCCGTTACCTAGGATAGAGGAGTCTTTAGCCGCACTAAAATCAGCAAACTTCTTCTCTACTTTGGATCTTACTAGCGGGTACTGGCAGGTTCCTGTGGCAGAGGCTGACAAGGAGAAGACCGCCTTCACCACCCAGATTGGATTAAGTGAATTCAACTGTATGCCATTCAGGCTCTGCAACGCACCTGGGACCTTCCAGAGGCTGATGGAATGCTGTCTAGGGCACCGAAACTTTGAGACGGTCCTACTTTACCTGGACGACGTGATTGTCTATTTGAAGACTTACGAGGACCATCTAAAGCACCTGGCCGAGGTGTTCGAGGCCCTGGCAGGCTTTGGCATGAAAGTGAAACCCTCCAAGTGCCATCTGTTAAAGCCGAAGGTACAGTACCTGGGACACGTGGTGAGTGCAGAAGGAGTAGCCCCCGACCCTGACAAAATCACAGCAATAAAGAACTGGCCAAGCCCCTCTAACATAAAAGAAGTGAGGCAGTTCCTCGGGTTGGTAGGCTACTACTGAAGGTTCATCCCCGGGTTCACCAAGATGGCAGCCCCTATGCAGGACCTCCTTATAGGACAGTCTAAGACCAGAAGCCAAAAGCTACCCTTCAAGTGGGACAAGCCGGAAGAGGAGTCCTTCCGCCAGCTGAAGAAGGCCCTCATGGGGGATGAGATCCTGGCCTACCCCGATTATGGCCAGCCTTTTATCCTCCACACAGATGCCAGTAATGTGGGACTGGGAGCCGTACTGTCACAGAACCAACAGGGCAGAGAAAGGGTGATCGCGTACGCCAGCCGGAAGCTGAGGCCCACCGAGAGAAACCGGGAGAATTACAGCTCCTTTAAGCTGGAGTTCTTTGCAGTGGTGTGGGCTGTAACGGAACGTTTCAAGCATTACCTGGCCTCTGCGAAGTTCACTGTGTACACGGACAACAATCCTTTGACGCACCTGGACACTGCGAGACTTGGTGCCCTAGAGCAGCGGTGGATGGCCCGGCTAGCAAACTATGACTTCACCATCAAATACCAGGCAGGCCGAGCCAATACCAATGCAGATGCCCTATCGAGAATAGAGATGAGCGTTGTTCTACTCGAACTGTTCGCCAATCTCAAATTCGAGCTGTTTTGGGCGGTGTTCGAGCCGTTCGGCGAACACGACCAATTTGAGAAAAATTCGGCTGTTCGAGGTTATGTTCGATAACTGTTCGTGCACCAAAATCATAACTGGATTTTTTCTCAGTAATGATGAAAATTAATGTTAATACGCAGTTTGAGTGTACAGCGGGGTGGGGGAGGGGCAGGGGATGGATCTCTGCAGGAACAATGAAGATCTCCATTTTTTTTTCTCTTTCCCGCATTTGCAGTGGGGAGGTGCAATCTGTCAGCCTATCAGCAGCGCACACACGGAGCGAAGTGCTTTTTTTCACACAAGCAAGGGCATGTGTCATTGGCAGTGTATGTCACATGTCCTTGCCCTATAAGACCAAGCCATTTTCCCCGTCGCCACCATTTTCTCACTGCTGCAGCTGCGTGTTAGACGGCACCGCTGTTGCTGTGTGCGCTATACCTTGTTAATTTCAAGCCAATTTTCGCACAAATATACAGATAGCTTGGGAGTAGGGAATAGTTGTGATTGCAGTCCTTTTAAGGACTAGGTTACAGCATTTCCTACGACTTTTATCAGGGAGGTCTGTGCTCTTAAATAGATAGGTTGTGGGAGTAAAGACTAATTGTAATTGGAGTCCTTTTCAGGACTAGGTTACATGAGTTCCTATCAGTTTTTGCCAGGCAGGTCTGTGCCAGTGCTGTGCAAGTTTTTTTCACAGCATTTGGCTGAATCTAGCAAAGCTAATCCTTTTTGGCCTATTGCAGAGTGTGTTAGTCAGTGGAGTAGCCTATCTGTGTTGCAAGAAATAACACCTGTGTATAGAATACCAATTTTTTTACTGCACCTAGTGAAGTAAAATCTTTTGGGCATAGCATCATTCTATTAGTCCATCTATACTGACCTCCATCAGGTTGCAAACTGAATATAATTTTTTTCTGCATCTAGCTCTGAAAAAATATTTGGGCTTCTAGCAGTGTGTGGGACTTGGTCTATTAGTCCATCTATACTGACCTCCATCAGGTTGCAAATTAAAAATAATTTTTTTCTTCATTTAGCTCTGAAAAAATATTTGGGCTTCTAGCAGTGTGTGGGACTTGTTCTATTAGTCCTTCTATACTGACCTCCAGCAGGTTGCAAATTGAATATAATTTTTTTCTGCATCTAGCTCTGAAAAAATAGTTGGGCTTCTAGCGGTGTGTGGGACTTGGTCTATTAGTCCATCTATACTGACCTCCATCAGGTTGCAAATTAAAAATAATTTTTTTCTGCATCTAGCTCTGAAAAAATATTTGGGCTTCTAGCAGTGTGTGGGACTTGGTCTATTAGTCCATCTATACTGACCTCCATCAGGTTGCAAATTAAAAATATTTTTTTTCTGCATCTAGCTCTGAAAAAATATTTGGGCTTCTAGCAGTGTGTGGGACTTGGTCTATTAGTCCATCTATACTGACCTCCATCAGGTTGCAAATTAAAAATAATTTTTTTCTGCATCTAGCTCTGAAAAAATATTTGGGCTTCTAGCAGTGTGTGGGACTTGGTCTATTATTCCATCTATACTGACCTCCATCAGGTTGCAAATTAAAAATAATTTTTTTCTTCATTTAGCTCTGAAAAAATATTTGGGCTTCTAGCAGTGTGTGGGACTTGGTCTATTAGTCCATCTATACTGACCTCCATCAGGTTGCAAATTAAAAATAATTTTTTTCTGCATCTAGCTCTGAAAAAATATTTGGGCTTCTAGCAGTGTGTGGGACTTGGTCTATTAGTCCATCTATACTGACCTCCATCAGGTTGCAAATTAAAAATATTTTTTTTCTGCATCTAGCTCTGAAAAAATATTTGGGCTTCTAGCGGTGTGTGGGACTTGGTCTATTAGTCCATCTATACTGACCTCCATCAGGTAGCAAATTAAAAATAATTTTTTTCTGCATCTAGCTCTGAAAAAATATTTGGGCTTCTAGCAGTGTGTGGGACTTGGTCTATTAGTCCATCTATACTGACCTCCATCAGGTTGCAAATTAAAAATAATTTTTTTCTTCATTTAGCTCTGAAAAAATATTTGGGCTTCTAGCAGTGTGTGGGACTTGTTCTATTAGTCCTTCTATACTGACCTCCAGCAGGTTGCAAATTGAATATAATTTTTTTCTGCATCTAGCTCTGAAAAAATAGTTGGGCTTCTAGCGGTGTGTGGGACTTGGTCTATTAGTCCATCTATACTGACCTCCATCAGGTTGCAAATTAAAAATAATTTTTTTCTGCATCTAGCTCTGAAAAAATATTTGGGCTTCTAGCAGTGTGTGGGACTTGGTCTATTAGTCCATCTATACTGACCTCCATCAGGTTGCAAATTAAAAATAATTTTTATCTGCATCTACAGTACCTCTGAAAAAATATTTGGGCTTCTAGCAGTGTGTGGGACTATTTGTATTAGTCCATCTATACTGACCTCCATCAGGTTGCAAATTCAAAATAATTTTTTTCTGCATCTAACCCAGCCAATAGTTTTGGCCTAATACCACAGTTTGGCCACTCAGCTCTGCTCGATTACCATCCATTGTTTTTTTGTGCAAACAACTCCAGAGTTGTGAATTAGTTAACCACCAAAATGAGTGGAAAAAGGCCTGCTGCTGGTGGAAAGGGGAATAGGCATGTTGGGAAGGGGAAAAAAGGTTGTGTCCGTGGGGTAGGTGTTAAAGCAACAGTAACATCTGCAGAAGAAAGACCATCTTCCAGCCAAACTAAAATGTCTACTTCTTTTAGCGGACAATGTGATAAGATCCCTTTCTTACGGCCACGCCAATCGCTACAAATTCCAGATGAGGCACAAAAACAGCAGGTGCTTCAACGGATATCAAGTGCTCCTTTAAGTGGGCTCTCCTCCACATCAACTTCAACATCACAAATACTCCAGTCCTCAAAGGTGTCACCCAAATCGCACTTGCTTCCTCACAGCTCCCAAATCTCCAGCTGCCCGTCTGAGTATGAGGTAGAACAGATGGTTGAGTCTGCAGAGCTGTTTACTCATACTATAGCCTGGGAATCAGAGGTCGACTCCAGCGCTTCTGTGAATCCAGACGAGGAAATGATCTGCACTGATGCCCAGAATCTTTATGAGTCGGATCCAGGACCAGACGCAGAAGGTTCTGACCATAATGTAGACCCTCATTCCCAAACTGTAACTCCTGTTGGTGGAGACAATGAGGAAGACGATGATAAGACTCAAATACCTGATTGGAGCGACAACTTTAGTTTTTTGTCAGGGCAGGAACAGGTTGGCTCTGAGGACGACGGGTGTGATAACGCACAGGGTGATGATGATGAGGTCGGAGATCCCACTTACTGTCAACCCACAGTCAGCCAAGAGATGAGGTCAGCAGAGGAGGTGGAGGAAGATGCTAGTGACGACGAGGTCAGGTTGCGCCTTCCTGGACAGAGACGTAGTACTGGAAGCACGTCAACAACTGCATCCTCAAACACAACTCTGCCTCTCACCACAAGTCGTGGTGGCTCTTCAGGTCGCATGGGTGCTAAGCCTTGCATAGCCTGGGCATTTTTTCAGATCGATAAAGATGACCCAACTCGTGTTATCTGTAACATTTGTCAGGAAAAGCTAAGTAGAGGCCAAAAAATACATAGTTTGAGTACTTCATGCATGAACCGGCACATGGACATGAAGCATAAGTTGCAGTGGGAAGCTCAGTGTGCTACAATGCGGCCTAGCCGGCCGGGCCAATCACCGTCTGCCATATCTTGTGCATCCGCGGCCTCTTCATCCTCTGTGACTGGGGGGACATCAGTCACACCTGTTTTGGGGCGCAGACCTGCCACCTCTTTACCCGCAACAGCCAGCGTGATTGGCAGGTCATCATTTTCTTTGGAGGTGGTAACACCAGCTGGTGTTGAGCGCTGTCCGACATCGATAGCACCACCTTTGGATCAAGGCAACCTAACATGTCCGCCTGCATCTTCCTCACAGACCGGCAGTTTGCCGGGGACACCCTTATCAACCCCGTCTAAGCACAATAGCCAGCCCTCGGTCCCTCAGATGTGGACAAGTAAAAGACCATTTCCTCCTAGCCATGAGAAAGTTAAGAGGTTGAATTTGACCATCTGCAAGCTCTTGGCTACAGAAATGCTGCCTTTCCGCCTGGTGGACACAGAGGATTTTCGAGACCTTATGTCCGTCGCAGTGCCCCAGTACCAGATGCCCAGTCGGCACTACTTCTCAAAGAAAGGTGTGCCTGCGCTCCACCAGCATGTCGCACACAACATCACCGCTTCTTTGAGAAACTCTGTGTGTGACAGGGTGCATTTCACCACAGACACTTGGACGAGTAGGCATGGACAGGGGCGTTACATGTCGCTGACTGGGCACTGGGTAACTATGGTGACAGCAGGACAAGGGGCTGCTGTCCAAGTCTTGCCGTCCCCACGAGTTGTGCGTCAATCCTCTTTATGTTAAAGTTCCTCCACTGCTTCTGCCTCCTCAACCTCCTCTCGGTCTTCCACCTGCACCCAAAGCCTGTCTGGTCATGCCACAAGCTTTCTAACTGCGCAGAAGGGATCCTGCACACCTCCTTACTATGCTGGCAGTAGGGCTCAACGTCATCAGGCGGTTTTTACATTGAAATGTCTGGGAAATGTGAGTCACACAGCTGAGGAGTTGTGGTCAGCTCTGGAGAACCAATTTCATGAATGGTTGTCTCCACTGGACCTGAAACCAGGGAAGGCCGTGTGCGACAATGCTGCAAACCTGGGTGCGGCCCTTCGCCGGGGCAATGTCACACACGTGCCTTGTATGGCTCACGTGTTGAACCTGGTTGTCCAGCAATTTTTAGCCCACTATCCCAGACTACATGGCCTTCTGCAGAGGGCACGGTCGCTGTGTGCTCACTTCCGCCGTTTGCATCCCGCAGCTCAGCGACTTACATCTCTACAGAAGTCGTTGGGCCTGCCACTTCACCGGCTAAAATGCGATGTGCCTACCCGGTGGAATTCAACTCTGCACATGTTGCAGCGACTGTGGCAGCACCGACAAGCCCTGGTGCAATACGTTCTGACGTATAGCCTGGGCCAACGAGATTCAGAGGTGGGGCAAATCACGCTGGAGGAGTGGTCTCAGATCAGGGACCTATGCACACTTCTGCACAGTTTTGAAATGGCGACGAAGATGTTTAGTGCTGACGATGCCATTATCAGCATGACTATTCCGGTGATTTACATGCTGGAGCACATGTTAAACAGAATTCGGAGTCAGGTGGTGGCACAAGAGGAGGTGGAGGAAGTAGAGGAGGAGGAGTTGTATGCGGAAGGGCTAACATCTGCAAGGTCCAGACGGTCGGCAGCACCAAGGCGGCAGGCATGTGAGGGGGGGGAGATGATTTTACCAGGGCGCATGGTAGCAGCCAAACTAGTGAGGAAGGTGCAGGAGCCCAGGAAGAAGTGGAGGACGAACTGATGGAAGACTCATCAGATGAGGGAGACCTTGATCACATTTCTGTTGTGCGAGGTTGGGGGGAGAGGACAGAGGAAGGAAGCATGATTGTTACCTCGCCACCAACACAACAGGGACTTGGTGCTCCTGGATGTGCAACACACATGAGTGCCTTCTTGCTGCACTACCTGCAACATGACCCTCGAATTGTGAGAATTAGAAATTATCCTGACTACTGGGTTGCCACACTGTTAGATCCCCGGTACAAAAGTAAATTTGCAGAAATTATTCCTGCCATAGAAAGGGATGCACGCATGCAGGAGTATCAGCAGAGACTGTTGCAGAATCTTACATGTGCTTTTCCACAAAATACCAGTGGTGCACGTAGTGAATCTCACAGTTCCAACTTGCCAACCGTGGGACCGTCAAGTGTTCAGCACTCAAACCGTAACAGAACCACAGTATCTGCTGGTAACATCAATTTTGCGGAATCATTTCACCACTTTTTTAGCCCATCCTTTGCAAGGCCACAGGAGACAAGAAGTCTGACACATAGTCAACGCCTAGAGGCGATGGTACAGGAGTATCTCCAAGTAAACATTGAAGTCACGACTGTGTCACTGGACCCTTGCTCTTTTTGGGCTTCCAATCTGGATAAATGGCCGGAGCTAGCCACTTACGCCTTGGAGATCTTGTCATGCCCCGCAGCCAGCGTTCTGTCTGAACGTGTGTTCAGCGCTGCTGGTGGTGTGCTGACAGATAAGCGCACGCGGCTCTCCACTGATAATGTAGACAGACTCACGTTCATAAAGATGAACAAATCATGGATCCGAAACGACTTTTCTACCCCTGTGTCATCCTGGGGAGAGTAAAAGCTTGATGATTGGTTAAAATCACCCTACCAACCGTTTTAAGCTTTCAAATTACTAATCATGTTTATCTGTATCTTGACTGGAAAATAATTTGGGCTTTGTAGCAGTGTGCAGCACTGATCCTATTAGGCCATCTATACTAAAGCTTCACCAGATTTAAAATTAAAAATAATTTTTAGCTGCATCTAGCCCGGAAAATAATTTTGGGGCTCCGAGATGCGCAAGGCACATAAGTGCCTTCTTGCTGCACTACCTGCAGCATGACCCTCATATTGTCAGAATTCGAAGTAATCATGACTACTGGGTTGCCACACTCTTAGATCCCCCAAACTTTTCGATCAACCTTTTCATTTTAATAAAGACCAAAAAAATGGTCATTTTTGAAATTATAAGCATTAGCAGGTTGTTAGAAACTGAAATCAAACAGTTTTCAACTCAAAACTTTATTCTAGGTGATGTTACATTTTCACATAGGACCCCTTGTTCGAAAGGAGCTTCTGAACTCTCTCGTCCATTGAATTTGTCAGGTTTTGGATGGTTTCTGCTTCAATTGTTTTGCATGAGGACAGAATACCCTCCCAGAGCTGTTGCTTAGATGTGAACTGCCTCCCGCCATCATAGACACTCCTTTTAATGATGCTCCAAAGGTTCTGAATGGGGTAGAGGTCAGGGGAGCATGGGGGTCACACCATAAGTTTGTCCCCTTTTATGCCCATATCAGCCAGAGATGCAGATGTTTTATGTGCAGCATGAGATGGTGCATTATCATGCAGAAAAATGATCTTGCTGTGAAATACACGGTTCTTCTTCTTGAACCATGGCAGGAAGTGCTGTTTGAGAAAATCCACATACATTATGGAGTTCATCTTTAGCGCCTTCAGGGATCCTAAAGGGGCCGACAATCTCTCTCCCCATGATTCCAGCCCAAAACATTACTCCACCTCCTCCTTGGTGGCGCTGTAGCCGTGTTTGCGTGGGGTGTCCATCAACCAGACATCCTCCACTCCATCCATCTGGACCATCGAGCGCTGCACGGCACTCATCCGTGAACAAAACAGTTTTGAAATCAGTCTTCATGTAATGTTTGGCCCACTGGAGCCGTTTCTGCTTGTGTGAAGTGGATAGAGGAGGTCGACAGGATGGCGCATGCACAGCTGCAAACCTCTGAAGGACCCTGCATCTTGTTGTTCGGGGGATGTTGGAGGCACAAGCAGCTTCAAAAACTTGTCTGCTGCTATGACAAGGCTTTTTTGCCGCTGCTCTTTCAACCTGACGTAATTGCCTGTAGGAAAGAGTCCTCAATTTGTCCTTATCAGCACGCACACGTGTGTACTGTGAATCAGCTACATACTTCTTGATTGCCAAGACACTTCATCCTGATCATCGCACAATGTTGATTGTAGTCATGCCTTGACCTAAACACTCCACAATTTGTTGCTTCTCAGCAGCCGACACATCCTTTTTCTTTCCCATTTTGTCAGAAAATGTAGGCTGCTTAATAATGTGAGAGAGCCTTCTTAAGTAGTCTTGCCTTTCATTGGACACACCTGCCAAACTAATTAGCACAGGTGTCTGCAATTGCTTACAGTGATATAAAGAGCCCTGACACACATCACCATCAATGAGTTTAACTGACAAACAAACAAATTCTTCCCTTATCACTCCTAAACACTTTTTGTATAATAATTTGGAACGCAGTGTACATGTGCTTTTCCACAAAACACCAGTGGTTCACGTAGTGAATCTTACAGTTCTAATTTGCCAACCGTGGTCTGTATGGAGTTGTTCAATAAAGGGCCCAAAATTAAGATAACATAGATGGGAGAGGTCTCTATGAATAGGAATTCCTAAGTATTTGATACCCTGTGAGGGCCAGGCAAAGGGAAAGTTGGACTGGATGGAATCCTATATGGATTTGGGGAGGGAGACATCGAGGGCCTCAGACTTCGCTGCATTGATTTTAAAATTTTACCATGTAACAAAGTGATCTATTTCAGCCATAACAGCATGGATGGATATATGTGATTGAGTGATATATACTAGGACATCATCAGCAAATAGAGAGCACTTGTACTTGGTGCCTCCCACCTCAATCCACCTAATATTGGGGTTATGGCGAATTGATGAGAGCAGGTGCTCCGTCACTAGGATGTATAAGAGAGGGGACAGAGGACATCACTGCCTTGTCCCATTGGTGATTGTGAAAGGTGATGAAAATGTTCTGACGCACCCCCTGGGCCTTGGGACACCCGGAGCCGGACCCTTTTTGGTGGATGCTGGTGGTTGTAGTCTTCGTGGTGGCGACCCAGTTCCGTGGCTCAGGGCGGTCAAACCAGTGGCGGAACTATTTATGTGGTTTTCATGTTTAAATGTCCGACTATGCCACCCGTGGATTGCGGTCAGAGTGAACCGCCGCTACAGGGCAGACCACTGAGGCTGGTGTTGTGGGTGCAGCAGAGCGTAGCATAACTCCCCACGGGAGGAGTATAGCCTCAGGGCAGTGTATGCGGAGGATGGGGGTGATGGTGCAGGGCAGCAGCAGTAACGACACGGAGTCAGTGATGCAGTTCAGGGCCTTTACTCACAGTTCTTATTATCCAGACCACGTCTGCAGGTAACGGCTGCCCACGTCGTACTGTGCTCACCAGGTGAGGGGCTCAGACAACTCCCAGATAACTTTGGAGCACTTCACAGGACCCCCTTTGTGTGTCCTTTGTCTGGCCTTTCTTACCAACACTTCTGTCCGGCTGCCTCGGGCCTCCTCTTGGTAAACTTGGCGCCAGTTTCCCTGACCCTATGTGGTGCCTTCCTAGCGGGTGTAGCGAGGGGCTGCGCCACATAAAATGTCAGAGCCTCCGGTTTCTAGCTGAGGGTCGTTTCCTGCCTCCACTAGTTCGGGGACCGGTCTCCCCCTTTGGCCTGACCCCTCCACGCAGGTGGATTCGGGCGTGCGGTGGCGACTCGCCCGTCCGCACCCCTGGGATCCCTTCATTCCTCGTTCCTGGAGCCTTCTCCGCTCCTCTTCCTTCCTTCTCCCTCTTCCAGGCCTGGGCCTCTGTTACTAGGCCCGCCTCCGGAGCAGAGCTCATGCAGAGCCCCTGCTCCCTGCCACTTCTGCTCAGACTTCTCTGCACTGAACTAAGATGGTGCCCACCTTTTATACTCCCTTCTCAATGCACCCAGGAACTGCTTCCTCCCTGCTCCTGCACTACAGGGTTCCCCTTCCTCAGTGTTCCCTCCCCCCACTCCAGCCAGGGACAGGGACTGTCGTGCCCATCTCAGGGGCATATTGGTCGCCCTGCCCCACGGCAATGTGGTGTAATGCATGCAGGTGTCGGGTCCTGATCCACACTCCATCCTTACCTGAGAGTGAGATATCACACCTCTGGGTGAGGTGCAATACGTCTGTAGCAACCGAGCCCTCAGGGTGCTACAGTTCCATTTATCTTCAGCCTAGGTGACGTATTGCGATACAGGGCCGTGATTTTGGCTATAAAAGGGTCCCCTAGACCCCTACCCCAAGCTTTTTAAGAGAATCATATATGGCGTGCCAGGAGACTCTATGGAATGCTTTCTCAGCATCCAACGAGAGTATCTAATTACAAATTTTTAACTGCATCTAGCCCAGGAAATACTTTGTGCCTAGTAGCAGTGTCTGCTAGTGAGCGGATTATCCCGGCTGTTAAGCAAGCTGCACCACCTGTAGTTTAGACACTTAATTTTTTCAAAGGAAATGCTTCGGGACCATGGGATACTTAGTGAAGAGCATCAGGAGGCACCCCAAGGCATAGGGGCTGGGACTGGTGTTATGTTCTGCTACCAAAGCTAAGGAAAGAGAGGAGATCTGTCCCTACTATAAGACTCAGCTGAATCCCTACGATGTAACAGGGAACCTGATCCTGCGATCAGACCTGCTAAAGTCCTAATCTAGTCTGTACGGAGACCTATAGATTTGGGGAGGGAATCCCTACAAGTACTAAGGACTGGGATGAATATGGGACACCTCCTAACAGAAATAGCAGCAGACAGACGAACAAACAAAATAGATAGAACCTAGAGGTCCGTAGACCAAGCAAACTAACAGAGTTAGATACAGAGCACAGGCTAGCTAGAAAGTAGATATACAATGAAGTCCAGCAAAGCCAGAAGGGCGGAGCAGGATTAAATAGGCCAACAAGGTCATGTGACCAGCAAAGGAAAAAAAACCTAACAGCAAGGTTCTAACAGTACCCCCCCTTCTAAGAGGATCCTCCGGATCCCCTAGGACCAGGCTTATCAGGAAATCTCCTGTGAAACGCTCTGATAAGTCTGGACGCGGAAACATCATCTGACCTCACCCAAGAGTTATCCTCGGGTCCGAAACCTTTCCAGGCCACAAGATACTGCAAACTACCTCTATACCGTCTAGAGTCAAGGATGCGAGAAATTTCATATTCCCCGTCCTCCACCACCGGAGGAACAGAGGCAGAGGCGTCACCATCCGACACAACAGCTTTTTTTAACAGAGAGACATGAAAGACCGGATTAATTCTCCAGGAGGTAGGAACCTCCAACCTAACAGCAGATTGGTTGACAACCTGAAGCACCTTAAAGGGCCCTACAAACTTGGGACCCAATTTCCTAGAAGGAATCCTCAACCGCAGATTCCTAGAGGACAACCAAACCATGTCACCAACAGCGAACAAAACCTCCTGTCGTTTCCTATCAAAGTAGTCTTTAGATTTTCTGTTGGCCTCCTGAAGATTACCACGCACATCCGTCCAAACTCTTTCCAAATCACCGGAAAAATTCTCCTCCTCAGGCACGGCCGATCCCAACTTGGAGAAGACCCAAACGACGGATGTCTCCCAGAACAACAAAAAAAAGGCGAACAACCAGCAGAAGAAGATGTATGATTGTTCAGAGCAAATTCGGCAAGTGGCAGAAACTCAGACCACCCCTCTTGATTGTCTGCCACAAAACAACGCAAGAACTGCTCAACATCCTGGTTTTTCCTTTCTGTCTGGCCATTAGATTCAGGATGATATCCGGACGAAAACGACAAATGAATTCCCAACCTGTCACAAAAGGCACGCCAAAAACGAGCCACGAACTGAGGACCCCTATCAGAAACAATGTCAGTAGGAACGCCATGAAGTCTGACAATTTCCTTGACAAAGGCCTTAGCGAGAGTTTTAGCGCAGGGCAGTTTGACGAAGGGAACCAAGTGACACATCTTGCTAAAACGGTCCACGACCACCCAGATGACAGTAAAACCCTCAGAGGGGGGAAGGTCAGTTATAAAGTCCATAGCCAAATGTGTCCAAGGAGCATGGGGACCTCCAAAGGACAAAGCAACCCCGCAGCAGGAGTATGTGAGGACTTAGATCTAGCACATATAGTACATTGGCGCACCCACTTAATGACTTCCTTCTGCCATCCAGGCCACCAAAAACTGCGACCCACCAGTCTCTTGGTCTCAGAGATTCCGGGATGACCTGCCAACCGAGATTCGTGACACTCAACAAACAAATCTCTCCTAAAGGTCCCAGGCACAAACAACCTCCCATGAGGAGTGTTAGATGGGGCATTCTCCTGAGCTTTAAGAATCTCATCTTCCAAAACGGAGTCTAAAGCAGCTATCACAACACCTTCTTGTAAAATGTTTTCCTCTTTCTCAGCACCGACTATGGGAGAAAAACTGCGAGACAAGGCATCCGCCTTAACATTCTTAGTACCAGGGATGTAAGTAACGGAGAAATTAAACCGCGAGAAAAACAGTGCCCACCTAGCCTGACGGGCATTCAGGCGCTTGGCAGCGTCAAGATATATCAGATTTTTATGATCCGTAAGAACCTGAACGGGAAATTCCGCACCTTCCAAGAAGTGGCGCCAGTGTTCAAATGCGAGTTTAATAGCCAATAATTCCCGATTACCAATATCGTAATTCAATTCAGTCTCCGAAAATTTTTTTGAAAAAAAGGCACAGGGATGTAATCCATCTCCGTTATCCTGAGACAATACTGCGCCAACCCCCACAGAGGAAGCATCAACCTCAACCAAAAACGGCCTAGTAACATCAGGCTGCATAAGGATGGGAGCAGAGGTGAACCTCTCCTTGAGATACACAAAAGCTTCAATGGCCTCAGAAGACCACTGAACCGCATCAGCACCTTTCCTGGTGAGATCAGTCAGAGGTTTGACAATACTAGAAAAATTTTTTATGAATTTTCTATAGTAATTGGCGAAACCCAAAAACCTCTGTATTGATTTCAAACCAATAGGCCTAGGCCATTCCTGCACAGCCTGAACCTTAACCGGATCCATCTCAAAACCTTTGCTGGAGATAATGTAGCCCAAAAAACTAATTCTCTGTACAGCGAACTCACATTTCTCCAGCTTAGCAAAAAGCGAATTGTCCATTAATAACTGTAATACCTCACGCACGCTCCGCCAATGAGACTCCAGATCTGGCGAATAAATCAAAATGTCATCCAAATACACAACCACATTTTTACCGATCAAAGGTCTAAGGATGTCATTAATCAGATTCTGAAAAAATGCAGGAGCATTAGTAAGACCAAAAGGCATAACCAGATTCTCAAAATGACCCACAGGAGTGTTAAAAGCAGTCTTCCATTCATCACCCTCCTTCATGCGCAACAGATTGTATGCCCCCTTAAGGTCAATTTTAGAGAACCACTTGGCCCCCAGTAACTGGTTAAACAGATCAGGAATCAATGGCAGTGGGTAAGGATTGCGTACCGTAATTTTGTTAATCTCACGAAAATCCAGACAAGGACGTAAACCGCCGTCCTTTTTTTTTACAAAAAAAAATCCAACCGCCACAGGAGACTTAGAGGGCCTAATGTGACCGGCGGCCAAACTTGTCTGTATGTATTCCTCCAAAGCCTTCCTCTCAGGAATAGTAAGGTTAAATAAACGACTTTTAGGAAGAGTCGCTCCAGGGACAAATTCAATAGAACAATCATAGTCTCTATGGGGAGGCAAAACCTGCGATTCTTTCTCAGAAAAAACTCTCCAAAAATCCTGAATAGGAACAGGCAATTCTCCCCTATCCAAAGCTGCAATACGCCCGTTACAACACTTGTCATAACATTTATGGCTCCAGGATTTAATTTCACTGGTAGACCAATCCAGTACAGGATTGTGAAATTTTAACCAGGGCAAACCCAATATTACTGGAGAAGGCAAGTTATTCAACACTACCAAATCCAATTTCTCATGGTGAACACGATTAATAGTGAGAGGAAATTCACTGACCTTGAGAGTAATATTCTTCAAAGGGGAGCCATCCACAGAAACCACAGCAATGGGGGATGATAAAGGTTCAGGTTTTAAATTGAGTTTTTCCACGAATCCCCCATCAATAACATTCAGTGTAGACCCGCAATCAACAAACACCCGAAATTCCATTAATTTTTCCTGAGCAATCGTGGAAGCAGCTAAAAATATACCCTTGGAATTTAAACAGGCAATACGGGCGTGACTGACCATTTTTTTTTCTTTCTTCATACGAAGCTCACAGCCTTTAATCAAATGACCAGATTTTCCACAATAGAAACACAAGCCTTCTGAAAAACGACGGTGTTTTTCTTGAGAGCGAGGTGCCACCGATCCAATCTTCATCGGTTCACCACTGTTAGTACACACATTATCATAACCAGAAACTGACATAGCAGAGGATTTGCTCTCATTAACCCTAGCACGCAGTCTTCTGTCCACCCGTATAGCTAATTGCATAGCCTGTTGCAAATCCTCAGGTGTAGGATAAGCAATTAGCAGGTCTTTAACCTTTTCACTGAGCCCAGCAAGAAATAGACTTTTCAGAGCAGAATCGTTCCACCCTGTTTGAGTGGACCAACGACGAAAATGTGTACAATATTTTTCCATATTACCTGATCCTTGTTTTAAACGTCTCAACTCAGTCTCAGCTGATGCCACACGGTCAGGATCATCATATAATAGTCCTAAAGCAGAAAAAAAACTATCCACTGATCTGAAGCATGTATCACTAGGTTGCAAAGAAAAGGCCCACTCCTGAGGCTCTTTGCGCAAAAGTGACATTATGAACCCTACGCGCTGGGATTCATCCCCAGAGGACTTGGGTCTCAAACGAAAATACAATAAGCAAGCATTTTTAAATGAAAAAAATTCTCGATGTTCACCAAAAAATAAATCCGGCAAACATACCTTAGGCTCCAAGAAATATGCTCCAGGACAGTTACTCACGTGCTGACGGAGCTCGGCCACTTCCCGAGAGAGTCCCTGCAGGTGTTTAGCCAAATCCTGAACCGACACCATGATGGAACAAAAAAAAATCTTTCCTTAGAGAATTTACAGGCTGGACTTACTGTTATGTTCTGCTACCAAAGCTAAGGAAAGAGAGGAGATCTGTCCCTACTATAAGACTCAGCTGAATCCCTACGATGTAACAGGGAACCTGATCCTGCGATCAGACCTGCTAAAGTCCTAATCTAGTCTGTACGGAGACCTATAGATTTGGGGAGGGAATCCCTACAAGTACTAAGGACTGGGAGGAATATGGGACACCTCCTAACAGAAATAGCAGCAGACAGACGAACAAACAAAATAGATAGAACCTAGAGGTCCGTAGACCAAGCAAACTAACAGAGTTAGATACAGAGCACAGGCTAGCTAGAAAGTAGATATACAATGAAGTCCAGCAAAGCCAGAAGGGCGGAGCAGGATTAAATAGGCCAACAAGGTCATGTGACCAGCAAAGGAAAAAAAACCTAACAGCAAGGTTCTAACAACTGGCAGTAGGATGACTTGCGGTGGACAGCCGAGCTCGATCCTTATAAAAGCTTTTTAACTGCAGCAGCTTTAGTGGGCGCTACTGGAGCTGGAATTACCGCGGCTGCTGGCATGAGACTTGCCCTCCAATAGATCCTTGTAAATGGATTTAAAGTGTATTCATTCAAATTAGAGAGACAATTTAAATTAAAAAGCTTAGAGCTGCCTCCACCACAGGGGGGCTCGCTCGACCCACCAGCGGACAGGCACCAGTATTGGGAGAGGGGGGCTGGCCGTCAGGGTTCACCGCGGCTCTGGCACAAACCCGGCGACACGGAGGTGGCACGGGCAGGAGCGGACTGGCCGTGTCGGCTTCTCACTTTTTGGATTTTAGAAGGGCATGACATGCCTATATCTGTGTCTCCCCCTCCTTTTACTCCTCCACCTCTTTTATTTTCGCATGACTATATGTACTTGTCACTTTTCCATGTGTTAGTTATGTCTTCTGAGCAGTTTGTCAGCTTTTGGACACCTTTGAAGGTGTTTTCTATGTGTTTCTATGTGTTTTTGTTTGCCTGCCATTGGTTTTAACGGTGTTCGAAGGTGTTCGACGAACAGTTCGACGAACAGTTCGGCGAACACACGGGTGTTCGACGAACCGAACCGAACTCGAACACTACGGGGGTGGCTCAACACTAATCGAGAATGCCCCACTTGCCCGATGAGGGAGAAAATCCAGACGAACTGGAGGAAATAGAGCTCCCTGCATTCCACCGGTATGGGGCCACTTAGTACTCCCACCGTGTAAGAGACAAAGACTTGACCACTGTCATGTTCAATCCCTTACCTCACCACGGCTGGGCTGAAACGCAGGATAGTGACACTGCAGTTCGCTTGGTGAAGGAAATGTTGACCCAGGCAGACGCTAGCCCTGGCCCGGACGCTCAAGAGGAAGCCAAGCAGTTATGGAAGGAGAAAAGCAAGCTATTCCTCTATGAAGGTAAGCTGTGCAGAAGGCTTGTCAACCACCGGATGCACGAGCTGACCTGGCAGGTAGTGGTCCCAAGACGAGATGCAGTAATGGTCCTGGAGGCCTACCATGACAGAGCGGGACACTTCGGGTGGAAGAAACTGGAGTTCCTACTGAGAGAGCGGTTCTTTTGGGTAGGTATGAGAGGGGCCATAGAGAAGTGGTGCAGGGACTGCGGCCCATGTAAACTCAGAAGGAAGGACCATACCAGCCAGAAGACACCCTTGAGGCCCATCATCACCAGGCAACCCCTTGAGCTGGTAGCTCTAGATCATGTGAAATTGGCTCCAAGCCGGTCGGGCTACGTCTATGCCCTGACAATAGTGGACCACTATTCCCGGTTCCTGGTGGTGGTTCCCGTTAAAGACTTGATAGCCCAAACAGCGGCCAGAGCCTTCCAACAACACTTCTGCCATCCACACGGGTATCCGGAACAGGTCTTGACAGATCAAGGTCCAGCGTTTGAGGCTGAAGTCTTCCAGGAGTTCTGCAACCTCTACGGCTGTAAGAAGATTCGGACAACGCCTTACCACCCGCAAACCAACGGGCTGTGTGAGAAAATGAATAATATCGTCATTGATCTCCTCAAAACGTTGCCCTTGGAAGAACGCAGCCTGTGGCCGGAAAAGCTGCCAGACCTGATAGACTTATACAACCATATCCCGGTGAATGCTACAAATTGCACCCCGGCTTACCTGATGCGGGCAAGACCAGGTAAGCTGCCGATCGACCTGGAGATGGGAGTCCTGACACCCGAGGAAACCTCCCCAGATGCAGACTGGGATACGGAGCGGCGGCTACAGTACAAGAAGGTACAGGAGAGTGTGGAGAGGAGTCTGGCTCAAGGGAGAGAAAAGCAAGAGAGGCTCTTCAACCAACAAGCCCCTGCTGGTCCTCTGGAACCTGGTGAGCAGGTCCTGAAGCGGAAGAGAAGGCTTCACAAGCTAAATGACCAGTGGGAGAGCGACCCGTACACAGTACTGCAGTGCGACCACAACAACCCCAAGTTATGTGTAATTACGAAGGATGGAGGAGAAACCACTAGCACCGTCTCCAGGGACCACCTAAAACGGTGCCCCAAGCAACTGCAGAGTCCAAGTGAGGATCAATATGACCTTGAGCCCGCAGTGGACAAGGAAGAAACGGTCAGCACCATTCTCGGAGAGTTCCCCCGGTCCTGGACTCAGATAAACGACGCAATAGTGGTACCCGTCCTACACTTCCTTCAACCAACCCAGCAGGAGCCTACAGAAGAACTCATGCCAGCAGCCCAGGAGAGTCAACCCTCTGCTGACAGTGAGCCTGCCATGCTTGCGGTAAACCAAAGGACCCGCAGACAGCTGCCTGCACTGCCTGTAAACCCAGCTAGTAGCTTTACCGTAAATGCTAGTGGGGAAAGCCAAGTTAGACCACCACCAGACAGTGGGTTATGCAGGTCAACCCGGAGCACTAGGGGGCAAACACCAGCTCACTGAAAGATCTAAATGCTGAATATTGTAAATGTTTTATGTTTGTTACCTGGTTATTAATAATGTTTTTTCCAGTTTCCCTAGTTCAATGGACTGACAGGTCATGAACACTGAATGGCCGGAACTCTCTTGTAGATAGTTGCACCTGGTGCCCTCTTTCGAAGATGGCCACGGAAGAAAATCCTGTCCGGCGTGGCCTCCTTGTGGTCCAAAGTAGTTAGCTTTACCTTGCCGCCACGCCCAAGGCCAGGAACTTGGGGTTTATAGGGACAGGTCCCCACACCGTGGAAAACTTCACCTTGTTGGGTGACATGGACACCCGGTCATGGAAGCGCCGTGGCCTTAAGGACAAAATGTATCTGTATATATGTAATGTTATAATTTACACCCTGTATTTGTGTTTCCTGTTTATTCCGGAGTACTACATTTTACTAGGGGGGAATGTGTCACCCCAGGCCTGGATGTCACAATTATTAAAGGCTGTGTCTGAGAGCAGGAGGGAGGTTCCCTGGTTAGGGACCATTATCATGCAGCACCTCCTGTCCCAGGCCAGTAGGGGGAGCTGGCTGTCCCTATAAAAGCTGGACCTGGGGCAGGGTTAGAGAGACCAGAACACACTTCTGAAGTGTCCAGAAGGGTTCTCAGAGAAGAGGGACAGATCAGCAGCAGCTGAGGAGTCTGTGAGGCAGAGGAGAAACTGCAATCCAGGGACAGAGGCGACGAGAGCCGGTTCTGGCAGAGAATCACACAACCGGACATTGGGGTCCGAGGCTGTCAGGGTTATAAGCCCAGCAGCAGAGAACCAACCCGTGAGGGATTTCAGGTCCCTTGGCCTAAGAAGCCTGGAGACCCCGCCACACAGAGGGACCAGTACAGCGAGGAGAAAGCAAAAGGTACCCAAGGCCCGAGTCGCAAGCCATACAGGCGAGAAGTACACGGCCAGCTCAGGGACGTGGGCTATTACACCACGAAGAGGGGGATAGTCAGAAAGAGCATTGAGAGAATGGTAGGCCTACACTACACTCTCACCCTGACCAGTGGGGCTCGCCCGAATGCTCTCAGACACCCAGGCCCATTCCTAACCGGTACCACTGTTGGGTCATTAATAATACCTACAATAAAGACCCTGGACTGTTTGAAGCGGACTCTGAACTCTTACTATTGCGGCCTACACTATCACCTCCAGCATCTACCTACACTGCCCTGAGGCTACACTCTTCCCGTGGGGAGTTATCCTACCCCTGTGCTGCACACCAACACCAGCCTCAGCGGTCTGCCTTGCAGCGGCGGTTATCCCAGACCGCAATCCACGGGTGGCGTAGTCGGACATTCAAAACACTGATAAATAGACTGCCACCATTTGGTCTGACCACCCTGAGCCACGGGATCGGGTTGCCACTACTACCCCCATCAGCACCGTACACTAGAAGGCCCAGTTCCGGGTACCCCACGGCCCAGAGGGCGAGTCACTAGCAGAAGCTGCAGTGCATGACTCATTGTGACTGATCAGTTATATGGTGTAGATGGCATCTGTCCTGTAGAATTTGAATTACAGTTACACATTATTCTCTTCATATTTAATGTACTGTATTAGAAATTTAGCAAGGCAATGCAATATTATCTGTTGAAAAAAATCTGAATCAGCGTCAGTCAGATACTGCATCAGCAAAAGATTTTTCTGTATTTTCATGACTATGAAAATTGTACATTCACACTGAAGGCATCAAAACTATGGATTAACACATGTGGAATTATATACTTTACAAAAAAGTGTGAAACAACTGAAAATATGTCTTATATTCTAGGTTCTTCAAAGTGGCCACCTTTTGCTTTGATGACTGCTTTGCACACTCTTGGCATTCTCTTGATGAGCTTCAAGAGGTAGTCACCGGAAATGGTTTTCACTTCACAGGTGTGCCCTGTCAGGTTTAATAAGTGGGATTTCTTGCCTTATAAATGGGGTTGGGTCCATCAGTTGTGTTGTGCAGAAGTCAGGTGGATACACAGCTGATAGTCCTACTGAATAGACTGTTAGAATTTGTATTATGGCAAGAAAAAAGCAGCTAAGTAAAGAAAAACAAGTGGCCATCATTACTTTAAGAAATGAAGGTCAGTCAGTCCGGAAAACTGGGCCAACTTTGAAAGTGCCCCCAAGTGCAGTTGCAAAAACCATCAAGTGCTACAAAGAAACTGGCTCACATGAAGACCGCTCCAGGAAAGGAAGACCAAGAGTCACCTCTGCTTCTGAGGATAAGTTTATCCGAGTCACCAGCCTCAGAAATCGCAGGTTAACAGCAGCTCAGATTAGAGACCAGGTCAATGCCACACAGAGTTCTAGCAGCAGACACATCTCTACAACAACTGTTAAGAGGAGACTTTGTGCAGCAGGCCTTCATGGTAAAATAGCTGCTAGGAAACCACTGCTAAGGACAGGCAACAAGCAGAAGAGACTTGTTTGGGCTAAAGAACACAAGTAATGGACATTAGACCAGTGGAAATCTGTGCTTTGGTCTGATGAGTCCAAATTTGAGATCTTTAGTTCCAACCACCTTGTCTTTGTGCGACGCAGAAAAGGTGAACGGATGGACTCTACATGCCTGGTTCCCACCGTGAAGCATGGAGGAGGAGGTGTGATGATGTGGAGGTGCTTTGCTGGTGACACTGTTGGGGATTTATTCAACATTGAAGGCATACTGAACCAGCATGGCTACCACAGCATCTTGCAGCGGCATGCTATTCCTTCCGGTTTGCGTTTAGTTGGACCATCATTTATTTTTCAACAGGACAATGACCCCAAACACACCTCCAGGCTGTGTAAGGGCTATTTGACCAAGAAGTAGAGTGATGGGTTGCTACGCCAGATGACCTGGCCTCCATAGTCACCAGACCTCAACCCAATCGAGATTGTTTGGGGTGAGCTGGACCGCAGAGTGAAGGCAAAAGGGCTAACAAGTGCTAAGCATCTCTGTGAACTCTTTCAAGATTGTTGGAAGACCATTTCCGGTGACTACCTCTTGAAGCTCATCAAGAGAATGCCGAGAGTGTGCAAAGCAGTCATCAAATCAAGAGGTGGCCACTTTGAAGAACCTAGAATATAAGACATATTTTCAGGTGTTTCACACTTTTTTGTTAAGTATATAATTCCACATGTGTTAATTCATAGTTGTGATGCCTTCAGTGTGAATGTACAATTTTCAAAGTCATGAAAATACAGAAAAATCTTTAAATGAGAAGGTGTGTCCAAACTTTTGGTCTGTACTGTATATAAATAAATATATATATATATATATATATATATATATATATATATACAGCAATTTGGTCAGCAAGATGAGCAAGGCTAATGATGTCCTCCTCCTGTTCGTGATTGTCTTTCTCGTAGCCAGTCTACACCTGCAAGCAGTGCTTTCTAATTGCAATAAGCCACATCATCATCCTTATCTACTGATTTCTGTACTCTTCCTCCTCTCCTTCCATTGCATCATTGGTTAAGCTTTTGTGTGCCCAAGAAACAAGCAGTCAGTCGTCTGTATCAAAACTGAACTCCCACATGTCTAAGATCACCACAATCAATGCCAATTCACATGGATTTTACTTATATTTGTGGAAGGAAACATACTAAACATCCATTATTTTTTAAAAGAAGTCATTTCCACGACGTCCTACCACAAAATTCCCAATTTTAAAGCATTTTTAAAATCAACATTCATTGTCTTCCATGCATCACATTTTTGCAACATGTTATCATCTTTTTTATTTTTTACCTTTTACTTTTTTTTTTACCTTTTACTTTTTTTGTGAAATTTCATTTTTTTTTACTTTTTGAGGTTTTGATAGAATACTATTTTTGTAAGAGCTGAGTTTCACAATTATTTTATCATTTTAGCACATATGTAAAGTTTGGGTGTGGGGCATCGACTGGGTTCACTTTTTCAGATTGGACCATGCACATGATTGAGTCCCTACACCAGACAAGGCACAAAGGATCAAGTTGTTGTAACTTAGCAAAAAATAAATATTCTTTGAATTCTGTTAATACAATTTTGTTTAACAAAACATAAAATTCTTGTCTAATGTTTTTTTGGTCAGTTGAAGTTTTCCGGGTAATACTGCAAAGAATTTGAGCTTTGTGCAAACACTTTATGGTTTATGCTGCATGCTGCCGGATGTGAAGGAGGTTTGTCAGCAGCAGGTGGATGTGAAGGGGAATATGTAGTTGGGCTGACTGCAACAGTGAAAATGACAATGGCGATGCTGACCATGAGAACCAATGTTTATCATGTGTAATATATATTTTATCGTGTATTTCTAATTATTATTTTTTATTATAAGATGTAGATTTGTATAGAAGTGAAGAATCTAAAAAGTGAAAAGTAGTGTGCAGTGAAAATAATGTGATCTTATAACACAGATGTCGGATGAGTGGTTAATAGTCATTAAAGTGGGCAATAATTAAGCCCCATTTTCTTCTTTACTTTAATATCTGGCTTTTAGAGATGAGCGAACCCCTGGATGTTTGGGTCCGGTGGGTTCGGCCGAACAGCTATTAAATGTTTTGGTACCAGAACAGTACCTGGACCCGGACCCTATTCATATGAATGGAAGGGCCCAAACATCCGTAGCCTCACGCCCTGCCATCTGCGTGACAGCGTGGGAAACAGGGGCTCTGATAGGCAGTAAGATCATTATCGCATGTCAGAGAGTTGGGGGATCACACTGTCAGATGTCAGCGTGATCCCGCAGCAGTCATGGTGACTGTGACCCATGGTAAAATGCTTACGATGGGTCATAGGCGTTGGCTGAGGAATATACTACTACTCCCATCAGCCTATATCTGCTGTCACAGTTAACAGCGAGTGCAAGCACCGCTGATGGGAGTATTCATCAGCCCGCACCTGTCCTCAAAGTAAAAAAAAGTTAGAATTAAGAAATATTGAAATAAATATAAAAACACAGTTATACTTACCTAACTCCTAATCCTTGAATCCCTTGTCCATTGTAAAAAATAAAAAAACACCAAAATACTCTCCTAACATCTAAACCCCAAAACCTATGTCACCTGTAAAAGAGAAAAAATGGAGAGATCTCTGTAAGACACCCCCATTACCTACCCCATAGCAAAAGTTTTTAAATAAAGACAAAGCAAGAATAAAATATTTTATTTTAGATAAAAGTCCACACCATTTTTTGCACATTTATTTAAAAATAAAAAACAGTTACACTCACCTAATGCCCAATTCTCTGAAGCCATTGTCCCCTGTAAAAAAACAGGAAAAAAAAGAAACCTTATACTCACCTAACGCCCAATCCATTTGAAGCCATTGTCACCAGTAAAAAATCAAAAATAAAAACAACAACAGTGATGAAATAATCCATACTGTCCCACAACAATGTCACTCATAGAGCAGTCACATCAGCAGATGTGACTGCTCTACACAACAGCAGGCTGCAGCTGCCATGAGAGGTCACAGGAGCTCATCAGCTGATGAACCCCGGTGACCTCACTTATAGCATAGGCCTGCATGAGAACTTTCTCATGTGGCAGTGTAGTAAGTGAGATCACTGGAGCTCATCAGGTGATGAACCCCTGCTACCTCTGTCAGGGCAGCTCAGTGCTTTACACTGTAGGAGTGATTATGCTCCTGTCAGTGGGCAGATGTGACTGCTCTAGAAGTGATCCGATTGTTGTGGGACATTATGAATTATGTGGATTATGATGGATAGGTGAGGATTATGGTGATTTATCATTTTGTCTCTTTTATAGGTGACATGGGATTCAAGGATTAGGTGTTAAATGAGTATTCTGGTGTTTTTTTATTTAAATATTGTTTTACAGGGGACAAGGGCTTCCAGAATTAGGTGTTAGGTGAGTATAACTGTGTTTTTTATTTTTATTTTAATATTTATTTATTAATTTTAACTTTTTTTTATTATGAGCACAGGCGCCAGCTGATGAATACTCCCATCAGCAGTGCCTGTGCTCACTGTTAACAGTAACAGCAGGCATAGGCTGATGGGAGTAGAAGTACTCTCCTCAGCTGATGCCTGTGATCCGTGATAAGCTTTTTATCGCAGGTCACAGTCACAGCTGCGGGATCATGCTGACATCTGATTGCATGATCCTACAGTGTTCTGACCAGTTGTATCAATGTTACTGCCAATCAGAGACCCTGTTTACTGTGCATAAGACAGCGCAGGAAACACAGAAAACCCCAACCCAAACAGTAACACTGACTTCCTGAGGAAGTCCATGTTTGTGGTCCGTGCCGAACACTAGTTGTTCAGTATAGACCCCGAACTTTACTGTGCGGGTTTGTCCATCTCTACTGTTTTTTTTAAGAATGACAACATTATATTGTTTGTTCTCAAAAATAATAGATGTTAGCAATACTGCTCTCTATGCATGGCAATATATCTTGTCTAGTATAAAGAATAAAGTGCTCTTGCATATTTTATATAGCTTGTTGAGGGTTTAATATGCTATTAAATAGAGAGAAAAGGAAGCAACAAAACAGTCTTTCCTTTAGGGTATATGAAAGTGGTCCCTTGATTGCTTGATTAATGGTTACTGTTTATCTCATTTGTTCATATGACAACAATACATGACATATAACTCTGCAGTCTGAGCTATAATATTTCATGTAAGAGGAACTCATGGAACTCATTAGTCATATTTTACACATTTCCACATATATTTAGTCATTTTTCTCAGACATCATGCTTTCTTAGAGCTTATAAATCAGTTTTTTCCTTCCAGTGAAGCTCTCACCACTGTTGCTATTTTGTATTCTGTGTGCTCAATTACTTTTTAAAGTATTGATTTATTTGTATTGCAAAATAATAGAGCTGTCACTTAATGAATATACAGTAAGCAAAATCATTCTAAATAACAAATGTAAGCAAATTGTTAGCTAGTTTTTAAGCTTTAATAAAAATTAGTAGCCCTTACACAAAACTACTAAGAGCAAGCAGAGCCACAGTGTTCAATGTGAATAGGTCCAAAGCAACAGCTGAAGCCATTGATGAATCTGGTGGATTACAGGCTAATGCAGACTCCTATAGGCACTGAAGCTAAGCTTTAGTCACAAATTAAAAGAAATTATTTAGATAATTTTCATTGCAGACCATGATAACTATCAGTTCGTGCATTAATATTATAGCAGTTTTTTCTGATATAGCTGATAGTGGTTATGTAGTTATTAGGCTAGGGTCACATCATTGAGAATTGGTCCTATTATGCTAATCACACTCTGATCACACTCGAGTCAGAGTGTGATCATAGTGAGTTCCGATTCTCTCGGATGAGGAGAAGATGGGAAAAAAATACTCCATCTTCTCCATTCTGTCAGTCTGTGTCTCTGAAGGATGACAAGCTGGATGGTAGAGCTCTGCTGCCATCCAGCGCTTCAGAGACACTGCAGGTAGCGCTTCAGAGACACTGCACGTGCAAGCATGCCTGTGCTCTGCAGTGTCTCTGAAGGATGACAAGCTGGATGGTAGCACTCTGCTGCGATCCATCCTGTCATCTCAATGCCATCCCAGCATGGGAGAATTCTCCTGCTCAAGCGGTGACGTCATTTGTCGGCACTGCATGCGCAGGAGAATTCTCCTACGCTGTCAGTGACATGCATGAGGTGAGCTGAGTTCATTGGACATGAACTCGGCTCATCTTGATGCCGTCACAGTCAGACACTGAGGAGCTTCACTGAGGAGCTTCTCAGTGTCTGCGGCATGGCAAGCTGGATGGCAGCGTTCTGCTGCGCTCCAGCCTGTCATGTTAATGTAGCAGAGCTGAAACTGTCCTGGGAACCATGGAAAGGTAAGGATGAAGTTGGTATTATTTTACTTTTATTGCAGGAGATCGTTGGCTTCAGCTGGAATGGGCGATACGTTAAGTAGGGTTTAATTTAGAACATTAAAGGAATGTGTCTTAATTTCAATTAAAGGACTTTATTCTGGGTGTTTGTGTTTTTTTCACTTTGACTATGGGGTTAGTAATAGGGCTGTCTTATAGATGCCTCTCCATTACTAACCTGGGCTTGATGTCAGCTGGCATTATAAGCTGACATCAACCCCAACCCTATTACCCCACTGCCACCACTACAGGGCAGTGGGAAGAGCGAGGCTAAGTGCCAGAATTGGCACATCCTATGGATGCGCCTTATCTGGGGCAGCTGATGGCTGGTGTTTCTAGCCTGGGAGGGGGCCAATATTCATGGCACCCTTCCTGGGCTATTAATATCAGCCCCCAGCTGTCTGCCTAGCCTTTACTAGCTATTAAAATAGGGGGGACCGCACGTCATTTTTTTGGGGGTCCCCCATTTTAATAGCTAGTAAAGGCAAGGTATTCAGCTTGGGGCTGATATTAGTAGCCTGGGAAGCTCCGTGGGTATTAACCCCTTCCCAGGCTTCAAACATCTTCCCCAGCCGTCTGCTTAACCTCCGCTAGAGACTAAAATTACGGGGAACCCCACAGCAATTTTAACACTAAATGACAAGTACAGTAACCAACACTGTCACTGTAGTTATCACTCTAATCTATGTGTGATGCTCTTTTCTTTCTGTTCTAAATTGTCGGTACCGGTGTATGCCGATGCTAAATTGCCGGCTTTTCATGTTTCACTGTGAGCACTGTTCCCTTTGATTTGGGCAACCAATGTAATGCCACAATCACCATGGCTGTGGCATTACAGTGAGTGGCAAACAATCCTTCCATGATTGGTGCTCAAAATAGAACCAGACATGCAGGACGGGGACCCGAGCTCCCGCCCTAGCATCTCGAAAGTACTCGGCGAACTCCAAGCATCTGGACTACTGAGATACTCGGGCGAGTACCGAGCAGTGGCGAGCATGCTCGCTCATCATTAATTAACAGTATTATGGTGAAAAAATCCAGTTACGCTTTTGGTGTACGAACAGTTATCGAACATAACCTCGAACAGCCAAATTTTTTGCAAATCGTTCGAGTTTGTCGAACGACTCTAACACCGCCCAAAACAGCTTGAATTTGAGATTGGCGAACAGTTCGAGTCGAACACCGCTCATCTCTACTCATTGCTTGAGTAGAGCAAAGTAGAATGCTCGACAAGACTAATGTAAGTCTAAGGAAACTCAAGCATTTCTCCGGCCCCCCACCCCCTGGAGGTCTGCAGAGGGCCTAAAAATTGCCGAAATCGATGGGAACAGTGCTCAAATGACATGGGAACAGCATGGGGAAGACCCCTGGAAGCATGTCTGACTCCCAGGTCACTGCTGTCAACAATGTTGTGAGAGTATTACGCCACTTTTACAGACTCACAATAAAACATACAAAAATTAAACCAAATTGGATTTTCCTGGGAAATATGCTATGGAGCATCATTTCCAGGGTAATGACTTGTATATAAAGCAAATTAAATAACCCAAAACAAAAATACTCCTCCACACATTGGGCTATGTTCACACTTAGCGTTTTTGATGCTTTTTTACACTTTTGCATTGCTTTCAACTGTGACAAATGCATTCACCAGGAAATGTCATTTTAACATTTTACTACCTTATCTGTCCATGTTGTGTGTGAGAAATGATGAGACACATCCTGTTTCATTTATGAAAAAGGGACTTTGAAAGTCACAAAGCCTTTTTGTATAGGGCCACCAGGCAGCCCTTACTATTCTTAAAGGGCCAGCAGTCGGCCTTCGCTATCAGCCTGCTATGTTTTGTTGTTCCCATTATAAAGGAGTGGGTCTTCTATAGTGGTAATGCCCATGCAGTGACTTCAAGTGGGGCCTCAGTAGCAACATGTTCCCATTAGAAAGGAGCATTTCTGTTATACAGTTATAGGGTATGCAGTGAGTACAATGGCTGCCAAAATTTGGGAAAAACCCCAATACCAATTTAAAGACACATAGAGGTGGGCCTCAGTAACAAAATGTTCCCATTAGAAAGGAGTGGGTCTCCCATACTGTTATTGCAAATGCAGAGACTGCAACGGCTGCCAAAAATTTCCAATGCCCCCTGCAAGAAACATAGAGGATGGCCTCATAAAAAAAATGTTCCCATTATTAGTAAGTGGGCCTTCCATACTGTTATTGCCTTTGCAGTGAATGCAATGGATGCCCAAAATTTGGAGGCATTCCAATGCCTCTTGCAAGAGACATAGATATGGTGGTATGGTAGATATGATGGATGAGGACAAGAGCAAATAGACACAATCAAGAAGCGTATAGCCATGTCTGGGTATGAAGACAGAGGTGCATAGAATAGAGATAGACCTCCCAAAAAAAAAGACACTGTATTTGAGTTTATGTTCCACTGCTATCATTCGGTGGTGTTGAAAAGTCTGGCACAATCCAGCCCTTGTTCGTTTTCATTAGAGTCAGCCTGTCAGAATTTTCAGTTGACAGGTGGATGCGCCTATCAGTTATAATTCCCCCGGCGGCACTAAAAACCCGCTCTGACAAAATGCAAGGAACTCCAAGGCGAAGAGAGCCATTTCATGCCACGTGTCCAGCTTGGATACCAAAAAATAATAAGGCACAGAGGAATCACGGGGGAAATTGGTACGGTTGGAAAGGTACTACTACAGCATCTTCCCAAACTTTTCCCTCCTTGAGAGACTACCACGCGTATCAGGGCTTGTGTGATGGTACGGTCTGAGAAACCTGTCCCAGAACTTTGAAAGTGTTCGCCTGCCTCTGCTGGATTGGATTTGTATCTCTCTCATTTGTACTCCTTGGTTGTCCAACGAACTGTGACCTCTGCCACCAGAGTTTTCAGATGGGAATTTTTTTAATAATTCCGCAACAAGGGCCTTCTGGTACTGCCCCATTTTATTAGGTCTGTCCTGGAAAGGAATAAGGCACATAAAGTTCTCCCTGTAGCGTGGATCTAGAAGCGTCACCAACCAGTATTGACTGTCACTCAAAATTTGGACAAAGCAAGGGTCACAGGAAAGTCAGCATAACATAAACTCAGCCAGGTGTGCCAGACTGCAAAGAGGCAAGATTTCCGAGTCCTCACCAAGAGGACGACTGACCATGCTCTCCTTCTCCTTCTCCATCTCCTCAGGCCATCCACGCTGAACAGGCGGAATGACAGTTGTGTGGGTAGTACCTTCTATAGCGCAGGATACTAGCTCCTGTTCTTCCTCCTCCTCCTACTCTTCCTCATTGACACCCAATCCACGTTGGGATGAGATGAGGCTGGGCTGTATGGAATCACCCTATATGCTTTCTTGCTCCATCTCATCATGCTCATCCTGCAATGCATCCTCTTTAATTGTGAGCAGAGAGCCTTTCAGAAGACAGAGAAGTGAGATGGTGACGCTAATTATGGTGTCATCGCCGCTCACCATCTTGGTGGAATCCTCAAAGTTTTGGAGGATGGCACAGAAGTCTGACATCCATGTCCACTCCTGAGGTCTTATGTGTGGAGGCTGACCTGAATACCGACGACTATGTTGATGCGGGTAGTCAAAAACTGCTTTCTGCTGCTAAAAAATCCTTCCCAACATCTGCAACGTTGAGTTTCAACGCGTAGTCACATCACACACCAGTCGGTGAGCCAAAAGCTGCAAGCGCAGCTGAAGCACTGCAAGGGTGGTGGAAGCTGTAGCTGATTTTCTAAAATGGGCGTACTTTACATGAAGATCTGGCAGATCCGGGAAGATTTTGAGAAACCGCTGAACCATGAAGATAAGCACATGGGCCAGGCATGGTATGTGTGTGAGCTCGCCTTGCTTCAGAGCCGCCACCAGGTTCCGGCCATTGTCACACACGACAAAGCCTGGCTATAGGTTCAAAGGTGTCAGGCACAGATCTGCCTGCTCTTTCAGAGCTGTCCAAAACTCTTCAGCGGTGTGCAGTTTGCCACCTAAGCATATTAGCTTTAGCACAGCTTGTTGTCGCTAGGCCGAGTCAGTGCAGCAGTGCTTCCAGCTTGTGACTGATGTGGTAATTTCAGAGATGGTAGGATCTGGTGTAGGCCAGAGAAATAGAACTGTGGTTTTCCTCTTCCACGGTTCTATTCTCCTTTTAATTACACTTTTGCCATTGATAGTGTGAGTGTAAGCTATTTTATTTCATTTACAATGGGCAAGGCGCGTGGCAAGGGACGTGGAACTGGACGTTCTGGTGATGGTGCGTGCAGAGAACGGGGCCATGGCCAAGGTGAAAATGTGCCACAACCAACAGCCACATCCTCTCGCTCCCAGTTCTAGACCGAATTACTAGGGAAGCACATAACAACACCACTATTGCCAACTGATCAGTGTGAACAGGTTATTAATTGGATAGCAGATAATACTTCCAGTTACCTGGGCACCACCACCTCCGGTCTGTCTTCCACACGGTCAAGTCTTAGTAGCCGTGAGTCTCGACTGCATGCTCCTCCTCACCCTGATGCTCCTTCCTCCCACCATGCCGAGTGTCGTCAGACAGCAACTGATCCTACAGTTGGACACTCTGAAGAGCTGTTCACGGGTCCATTTCCATATTTGGGCCCCTTGCCAGCTCCGCTTGAAGTGGTGGAAGAGGAGATCCCATGTAGCGATGGCCAAATATTTGAACAGCCATGGCCACAGGAAGGCAACGCTGGCAATTTGTCACAAGAGGTGGACAATGACAAGACACAATTGCCACGAAGTGGGGAGGAGGACCGTGGTGCGGATGTGGAGGAGGAGGAGGTGGCGGATGATCTAGTAACTGACCCAACGTGGCAGGAGGACACGCAGAGCGAGGCCAGCAGCACACAGGGGTAGGGAGGTAGAGTACCCCAACAGGCAGGAAGAAGCTGTGTGGTGGCCGCAGACAGAAGGTGGGCAACCATTCCCCGTAACACCAACACGAGGGACGTTACCAGTACAACCAGTAGGTCTTCCAGAGTCTTGAATTCTTTTAAAGACTCAGCTGATAACCCCAAAAAGGCCATTTGTACCACCTGCCAGGCCAGCATCAGCAGGGGTGACAAAACTACCAGCCTGACCACCACCAGCATGATCAGGCACATGTCAGCAAAGCACCCAACTTTGTGGGGCAAACCCAGGGTCCACGGCCAGTATCAGCGGGTGTCACCACTGCTTCTTCCGCTGTTGGACATGTAAGAGAACCCCCTGTTGTGCGTGCAAGGCAATCCCCTGTCCATACTGCATGCAAAGATGCCCCCTCCTCTCAGTCTTCACTTGTTATGGCAGTTTCTCAAGAAACACGTCCCACCGCAGCATTCAATAGTCCATATCCCAGACCTTTGAACGAAAGCGCAAATTCGCAGCCAACGCCCCACAGTCCTAAATTCGCACATTTCAGGACTGCTTGTGCTGGAAATGCTGCCTTTTAGGCTGGTAGAGACTGAATCCTTCCGCAACCTTATGGAGGTGGTGGTCCCTCGGTACTCGGTCACCAGCTGACACTATTTTGCCCGGTGTGCCATCCCCGCACTACACAAGCACGTGTCCCAAAACATCTGCCGTGCCCTCAACAGCGCAATTACTTGGAGAGTCCACCTGACATGTGGACAAGTGCTTGTGGCCAGGGACAGTACATCTCCCTGACGGCACACTGGGTAATCATAGTGGAAGCCGCGACCCAGTCGGACCTTTGGATAGAAGACTTCCTCCCCACACCGAGGATTGCGGGCCCTATGTCAGTCAGAGTTGCCCCCACAGTGTACAGCTCCTGCGCATCACCCTCCTCCTCCTCATGTTCAGCCTCCATCTCAGATATCACCACATCAGATACAAGCTGGAAGCACAGCAGTACTGCCTCTGCCAAGCGGCAACAGGCTGTGCTGAAACTCATAAGCTTAGGTGATAAACCTCACACTGCTTGTGAGTTGTGGACAGCTGTGAAAGAGCAGGCAGATCTGTGGTTGAGACCGCTAAACCTACATCCAGGCATGGTCATGTGTGACAATGGCCATAACCTGGTGGCGGCTCTGAGGCGAGGCGAGATCACACACGTACCATGCCTGGCTCATGTGCTTAACCTCGTGGTTCAGCTGTTTCTTAAATCGAACCCCGAGTTGCCAGATCTGCTCGTCAAAGTACACCGCCTGTCAGCTCATTTTCGCAAGTCAGCTACAGCTTCCGCCGCCCTTGCTGTGTTGCAGCAGCGTTTGCAGCTTCGGCAAACCGACGGTGTGTGATGTCCCCACACGTTGGAACTCTACCCTCCACATGTTGCAAACGATTTGTGAGCAGAAGAGAGCAGTTGTGGTGTACCAGCATCAACAAGGCCGTCGGTATTCTGGTCAGACTCCACACATTACAACTCAGGAGTGGACCTGGTTGTCTGACATATGCACCATACTGACAAATTTTGAGGGGTCCATCAAGATGGTGAGTGGCAATAACGCCATCATTAGCGTCAGCATCCCACTTATCATTCTTTTGCAACACTTTCTGTAGAGAAATAAAGAGGAGGCATTGCAGCCAGAGTATGATGAGATGGATCAAGAAGCCGTAGCGGGCGATTACACACAGCCCTGCCTCATCTCATCCCAATCTGCATTGGGGGACAATGAGGAAGAGGCGGAGGAAGAAGAACAGCAGCTGGTATCACTCGCTGTAGACGGTAGTACCTGTACAACTGTCATACCATCGGTTAAGCGTGGGTGGCCTGAGGACAGGGGGGAGGAGGGGGAGGAGAGCATGGTCAGTCGTCATCTTGGTGAGGACACGGAAGTCTTGCCCATTACCAGTCTGGCACGCATGGCTGACTTTATGTTACGCTGCCTTAACCGTGACCCTCGTGTTGTCAAAATGTTGCATGACAGTCATTACTGGTTGGTGACACTTTTAGACCCCCGCTACAAGGTGAACTTTCACTCTCTTATTCCTGAGGTGGAGAGGTCTACAAAAATAGGGCAGTACCAGAAGGCCCTTGCTGCAGAAGTGTTAAAAAATTCCCATCTGAGCACGCTAGCGGAAGAGGTCACAGTTCGTTGCCCAACCAAGGCATACAGGCGAGAGAGACGCAACTCCAGTCCAGCAGAGGCAGGGGAACACTGTCAACGTTCTGGGACAGTTTTCTGAGATCCGCCCAGCTTACAGGCCCTGAGGCGCGGGGTTCTCTGACGAGGAGTGGAAAGTTTCAAAAAATGGTGAGGGAGTACCTTGCCGACCGTACCAGCGTCCTCTGTGATTCCTCTGTGCCTTTTAATTATCGGTATCCCAGCTGGACACTTGGAATGAACTCGCTCTGTACGCCTTGGAGGTCCTGGCCAGCCCTGCCACTAGCGTGATATCGGAGTGTGTTTTTAGTGCTGCTGGGGGAATTATGACTGATTAGCGCACTCGCCTGTCAACTGTCAATGCTGACAAGCTGACCCTTATCAAAATGATCAAGGGCTGGATTGGGCCAGACTTCTCATCACCACCAAATGACAGCAGAGTAACATAAAGTCAAATCCACTGTGTTATTTCGGGAAGTGTATTCCAATGCACATCTTCACACCCACACATCGGTATACGCTTCCTCATTTCGGCTGTTTTTTGCTCTTCACCTTATCCTCAGCCTCCACCACCACTATACCACCAGGGTGACCGTGGTCCGTGTTGCCAGCATTGCAAGTTCCTCCATCCTAATTTTTGTTAGCTTTTGCTTGGAAGGCATAGGAAAAAACTATGGGAGACCCACTCCCCAATAATGGGAATAATGTTTTTAATATGCTGTGCTGCATGGCTCTTGTAAGGGTCATTGAAAGTTCCTCCGTCCTAATTTTTGGCAGCTTTTGCTTGGAAGGCATAGGCAAAGACTATGTGAGACCCACTCCCCAATAATGGGAATAATGTTTTTAATATGCTGTACTGCATGGCTCTTGTAAGGGGCATTAAAATCGTCTTGTTAAGCTACTGTGACCTTCACCTCTCTTCCAAGGGGCATTGATATTGTCTTTTTATTCCACTGGGACATCCACGTCTCTTCCAAATGGCATTAAAACGGTCTTGTTAAACCACTCTGAACTCCACAGCTCTTTCAAGGGGCATTGAAATGTTGTTTTTAATTACCTCTAACCTCCACGACTTTTCCAACGGGCATTGCATTTCCTCCTAATTTTATTCAGCTTTTTCTTTTCAATGCATAGGCGAACGCTAAGGGAGACACACTCCCCAATAATGGGTAGAAGGTTTTTAGTACGCTGTAATCCACGTCTGTTTCAAGGGGCATTGCAGTTCCTCATAATTTTTGGAAAGCCTTCCATTCACTTCTTAGGCCAACAGTGTACAGAAGACCCAGTTGCTATAAATGGAAAAAATGGTTTAGTTAAGGCCCTCTGACCTCCATGTCACTTCCAATGGATATTGGAATGCCTCAAAATTTTTGGTAGGCATTGCACTCACTGTATGCCCTATAACTGTGTAGCCAAACCGCTCCTTTTGGTACAGAAACATATCCTACTAGACATGTGTGTTTGACTGGCCTGATATTGATGTGAATGGTCCCTGTTACTCCTGCTCTTTCTCCTTTGCCACCACCTCATCCATCATTCATCACCTGAAGCTTTGTTTTGACGGAAGTCATAGAACTGGGATAGTTGCAAGAAAACATCCAGCAATCCTCGGAGGAGGTAGGATATGCGCCAAAACGCTGACCACCTCAGGCCTAGCCGCTACTACATACATGTGCTTGCATTCCAAGGAACAGATAGCTAAGGAGATGAATGGCCTCATGATCATGAATAATTTACTCGTTGTGTAGGAGGCCGACCCCTACTGCTGTCTACCTTCTGAACTTTGTGTTGAAGCCTGATTGACCCAGGACTCGCAATCCTCTATGTCTGGAGGACGTGTTGCATCCCAGTGTCCAAATGTGTCCTGGCTTCCAGAATATTAACCCAGTGTGAAGGCGTCAGTGAGATCCATCCCTGGCCACATTCACTTGTCCACGTGTTTGTTGTTAGGCTGTCCTTCCCACTAAATGCACTGGGGAGGGCACAGGTAATGTTTTGGTATGCGCGCTTCTGTATAAGGTGCACCGGGACAAATGGAGGCGGCTGGGGGCCATTTATGGTCACCCGGCCACCCCCAGGTGGCTGGGGACCGTGTGTGGACGCCAGGCGCCTGAGGACTGAGTTTGGAAACCAGGCTGCCGACGCAGTCATGACGTGGTGGCCAGATTCCGCCTCCACATGCCTCCACATGCCTAAAAGGCCTAATTTCAAGTGCAAGCAAGCAAGCAGTATGGTATTGCAGCCTGGGGGTGGGTGGGTGTCAGGCTGCATACTTGCACTTGCATTGCAAGGAATGGGGGAGGTACAATTGAACACTGTACTGGGACAAGGACTTGAACGGGGATAGTTGCAAGGCTGCAATGGCAGGTGCAGCGCGGGAGGCATTTTCACAAGTGCCATGAACAGGTGGTTGGCGTGCACACACTACAGCGGAATAGGCTGTCCTTCCCACTAAATGCACTGGGGAGGGCACAGGTAATGTTTTGGTATGCGCGCTTGTGTATAAGGCGCACCGGAACAAATTGGGGGTGGCTGGGGACTGAGTATGGATACCAGGCCGCCGACGCAGCCATGACATGGTGGCCGGCATCTGCCTCCACAAGCTTAAAAGGCCTAATTTCTAGTGCAAGCAAGCTAGCAGTATGGTATTGCAGCCTTGGGGTGGGTGGGTGGCAGGCAGCACTCTTACGCTTGCATTCCAAGAAAACAAAGCAGATGCTAACTTCTATCATCATCATCATGCTCCTCACCTTGGCACTCTCAACTCCCCTGATGGAGAAGCCAAGGCCCACCGGAGGAGTCTGGTTCTCTGGTGGGCTCGTGCAATGCTGCCCTAAAGCAGGCCAGGCTAAAAAAAGTGTGGGGAAGGTTCCCAGGACAAATGGTGGCGGCTGGGGACTGAGTATGGAAACCTCGCCGCCGACGCAGCCATGATTTAGTGGCCAGCTTCGGCCTCCTCCAAACTAAAAGGCTCCATTTCAAGTGCAAGCTAGCAGTATAGTATTGCAGCTTGCGGGTGGGTGGTTGGCTGCATATTTGCGCTTGCATTGCAAGGAATGAGGGAGGTACAATTGAACACTGCCCTGGGACAAGGACTTGCACGTGGATAGTTGCAAGTCTGCATCTTCTGATGCGGCAAGGATCACTTCTGATGGGCACACTTTTAGGCAGTGACCTGGGTGTCAGAGATGCTTCCAGGGGTCTTCCCCATGCTGTTCCCATGTCTTCTCAGCACTGTATGCATGTGTCACATGGCACATGGCCAGATAAGGTTTGTAATGCAGCGGCTTGAGGCATTACTGTAATGGTCCAAGGTGTGTTCTGGCTGACCATGTACCTCTCCCTCAGGTGACTGATCACATCACTATGACATCAGCACAGGTCCTGTGCACACAGAAAGACTGATCACATGACTGTGACATCAGCACAGGTCCTGCATGCGCTGGAGGATATATAAATCCTGGTGCTTTTGAAACATGGGGTGAAACGCGTGAGGCCTGTTCTCTGTGTGTGGGACACCATTAGAGTGTGAGGCCTAGTGAGGCCTAGTGAAGCCTGGTGAAGCCTGAAAGGCAGAGGCTGGATTCTTGTGTGTAAGAGATGCCATTAGCCTTGGAGTGCAAGAGGCTTGGAAGACAAGAGTCATGAAAGGCAGAGGCTGGATCCTTGTGTGTAAGAGATGCCAGTAGCCTTGGAAGGTACTAGGGCTGGAGACCACCATCTGGGAAGCCGTTAAGCCACAGCTGTGGCAGAACAAATCTGATGGAAACCGCTACACCTGGCAAAAGGTAAAAGCGGTGCGTTATATGGACATTGATATAGTTACTTTGCTGAAGGCTGTAACTGGAGCCAAGTTTTGCATGTCTGCCGCTTGAAAGGCTCTTGGATGTTATGTGTGTAAACATGCTGGTGAGCCACTGAGATGGACTATGTTATAAGCAGTTTTGGAGTGTAATAAACTGCTGGATTGTGAAATACCGGAAAACGTTGCAGGTGTGCTTTAATTGACCCGGTGAAGCGAGTGTCCCCCCGCATGATGACTAGCGCTGCCTTACATGTGGTTGGAGAATGCGGGCAACTGCAGCCCGATTTCTAGGGGCAACTGCAGCCTGGTAGCTAGGGACAACTGCAGCCCGGTTGCTAGGGGCAACGGCACAGGACGACGAGTGTGGATACAAGCATCTTGCTGTAACTCGGCGGGGTTACGAAAATTGTCCTCGCACTCAAACCTGGTTTGTTGTGGCTCGGCGGGGTCACGAAAATTAAAGCATCTGGCTGTAACTCGGCGAGGTTACGAAAATTGTCCTCGCACTGAAACATGGTTTGCTGTGGCTCGGTGGGGCCATGAAAATTTTCCGGGGAGAGCGGTGTGAAGTGTCCAGTGTGAACAGCATACTGCGATGGCTGTGAACGGAGCAGCAAATGAAACTGAAGCTATTGAGCGATTAAAGTGCCGGTTAAAACCGCAACAGGTATTTGAGAAACGTCTACAGTACATGGTGCAGGAATTGCAGGAGCTGTTGGCACCGTATAGAATGGCGGCAGTGGACCATTCTGTGAACTCTCCGGGGGCGCCAGTATTGTCCCAGACTGCCCGGGAAGGTGGTAAGAGATGTTGTGAACTGAGTCCTAAGACTATTGCTGATTTTTTTTGTAAAAATCCTGCTACAGGTATGGTTGTCCAAAAAGGGGCGGAGTCTAAAAAGGGGGCGGATTTTCAAAAGAGCATGGAGTATAGAAAACCAAAATTTGTTACTGGTTGTGGGTTGGTACCGTTTAAAAATGACAATTTTACCATTGATAACGGGGTAGCTCCAGTAGAAGGGGTTGACGTCAAAGTGGGAGGTGTCCTGTTAGTCAACAACACCTTGGGGAGTGACACAGACCCCGTAGCTGACGGTGACACTATGAAAGTAAAAAGAGAGTTCGGTCAGGAGGGGCTAGACGAGGGGAGTAAGTCCCACTCTCGTCGTCGACGGCGCAGGGGCCACAAAGAGGTTGCTCCTGTAGTCTTTGCTGGATCCTCCTTTAGAGGCTGAAGAGGAGGTGACGTTGCCAGTAGCAACCTCCGGTACAGTACTGAGACAGAAGGATCAGGATCTGACAGCCCTGAAAGAGGAGGTGGCCAGTCATGACCAAGAGCTGAAGCCTATCAGGCAGCAGTGTCAGAGTGACATGCAGCAACTATGGGAAAACCTGGAAAACGTGTCCTCAGACCAGCTGAGCCTGGAGTCTGAATGGCAGAAAATATACCAGGTTGTGAGGAACTTACAGCGAAAACTGGAGGGAAGCAGCGAGGAAGTTAACCAATGGAAGGAAATGTTCCAGGAAATTAAGGTGGACCACCGCAAAACCAAGCAGGAGGTTTTTCAATTGGAGATTGACAAAGCAGAGTGTGAAGATGAGTTGTGCGAGGTGAAAGATCGTTTCACCCTGGTACAGTTAGAGCTGTACCAAGTGAAGAAAGAGCTGTGTGAATCCAAGAAGGAGTATGGTGAACTTAGTGGGGAACTGCAACTAATAAAGAGAGACTATGGGGATCTCCTCAAGGTTAAGGAAAAACTAGAGGATGATAAGGCGGATGCAGACCAAATGCGCCAAGTGGTTGAGACCACTCTGCAGGACACCAGTGATGAAAATGATGATCTCTGCAGAAAGACCCTAGGTCTGGAAGTTCAGGTGAAGGAGCTGCAGACGTTCTGTGATCTCCAGAGGGCAGAGACGTGCCTTAAAGAAAGAATCAGCAAGATGGAAGCTGAGCAGAAAAAGATGGAGGAGTCTATCGGAGAAACCACAGACCAGGGTCAGGAGTTGGCCACTGGAGATGGGAGGTATGAAACAAATACCTCCTCGAATAATGCGAGCTCGGATGATTCGGTGGATGTAAGAGCTGAGATCAAGGAGCTCAAGGAGATGCTACAAGCCCATTTGAAGCAAGAGAAGCTTGAGAGACTGGCTGTTGAGAGCCGAGTGGGCGCATTGGAAACAGAGAGGTCTGAGAGAACTCTACTGTTAAAGGAGCCGTTGAAGCAGGAAGAGCTTCAGAGATGGGCTGCTGAGAGACGAGTAGCTGAGCTAGAAGAAGAAGTTTTCGAGCTCAAAGGTCGCCTAGCAAAGTACCACTCAGTGAACGAGACCTCCTTGGAGAAGGAAAAGGGCAAACAAGTTGCACTTACTCCTTTATACCATGCGAAGGTGGACCTGAGGAGAGCTAAGAGTGTGTTAACAGAAGATAAGTATGAGATGGAAGTGGTCAAGACGAAAATTCTTGAATTTGTAGCTGTGAGTCAGCTCAGGGGAAGCATACAGGGTGAAGAAGCTGAAAGTCAGTTGTCCCTGAAACCTGAGCCAGTTGATCGTCTGGAAACCACTGGTGAGACCGAACCGTCTCGGTACAAGTGCCTCATAGATGTACCTGAGGATTTGAGAGAAGAATGCACCAGTGAGTCCGTGCATGAAGAGTTTAAGAAGGCCGTGGGAGCATGTAAGGTGTACTCGACCTCAGAAGCTAAACAGCTGTTGGTCCTGTCCACAACCGAAGTCACAGTGAAGAGGGTGGCTATCCTAAGTGACATGCACTGGCGATGTATTCGCACAAAGCGATTTGTCCGGTTGAAGACGGAACAAGCCATTAGACAACTGGAGCTTATGAGAAAAGCTCAAAGTCTGCGTGAAGAGGTAATCCGGGTGCCTCGTGCTCTGGTAAGAAAGCTCATTGGGAGAAATGGCCTAGCCATGCAGATGATGGTAAAGAAGTCTGGTGTGATGAAAGTAAGGAGTCCACGTGATCGACAGGACTGGATACCAGATGAAGACGGCATGGTGTCATTCTCCGCTGTAGGAATGGAAGAAAGTCTTGCATACATAAGCATGCTGATGGGGTACCGAGTGACCTACCTGCGAGAGGTTGAACAGTTGAATCTCGCTAGACTGCGAGAGGAAAGACAGAATCGCCTGAGCAGCAGAAGATGGCAGCTGTCTAGAAATTGTGAGACCAGACAGAGAAAGGACCCTTCAAATAATAGAATGGCTACAGTCGAAGTTAGAGACTTTCCAAGATGTCCTGAGGATAGTGGGCGTGGGTTTAAAGGTAGTGAGACCTCCAGTAACTCAGGTTTGAGTGGCCCATACAAACAACCCAATAGAGTACGGGACAATACGGAGTCGAACCGGACCTTAGATACCAGGGCATGTGAGTCACACTGCTGTATTGACTGCTGGGAGCTGGGGAGGTCTGACAAGGTTACGACTGACTGCTGGGAGCGAGGGATGTCTGACAAGTTTACGACCCGGAAATGTGACTTGACGAAGTCAGTGACAATGACAGATGGTAGGTCCCTAAGGAATGGGCTAATGTCGATGAATAATGTTCCAGGGGCTGAGCAGTGCAATTGTCAAGTACACGGTCTCTGTGTGAACTGTGGGTTATAATGTGATTGTGTGTATATTATATGTTCAACCCCATAAATTTGAATAGAGGGTGGGGTATGTAATGCAGCGGCTTACAGCATCACTGTAATGGTCCAGGGTGTGTTCTGGCTGACCATGCACCTCTCCCTCAGGTGACTGATCACATGACTGTGACATCAGCACAGCTCGTGTGCACATTAAGACTGATCACATGACTGTGACATCAGCACAGGTCCTGTATGCGCTGGAGGATATATAAATCCTGGTGCTTTTGAAACAGGGGGTGAAAGGCGTGAGGCCTGTTCCCCGTGTGTTGGACACCATTAGAGTGTGAGGCCTAGTGAGGCCTAGTGAAGCCTGGTGATGCCTGAAAGGCAGAGGCTGAATCCTTGTGTGTAAGAGATGCCAGTAGCCTTGGAAGGTACGAGGGCTGGAGACCCCATCTGGGAAGCCATAAAGCCACAGCTGTGGCAGAACAAATCTGATGGAAACCGCTACACCCGGCAAAAGGTAAAAGCGGTGCGTTATATGGACATTGATACAGTTACTTTGCTGAAGGCTGTAACTGGAGCCAAGTATGCATGTCTGCCACTTGAAAGGCTCTTGGATGTTATGTGTGTAAACATGCCGGTGAGCCACTGAGATGGACTATGTTATAAGCAGTTTTGGAGTGTAATAAACTGCTGGATTGTGAAATACCGGAAAACGTTGCAGGTGTGCTTTAATTGACCCGGTGAAGCGAGTGTCGCCCAGCATGATGACTAGCGCTGCCTTACAGGTTGTGAAATGTTAAAATGACATTTCCCGGAGAAAGCATTTGTCACGGTTGAAAGCAATACAAAAGTTCAAAAAAGCATAAAACATGCTACTTGTGAACATAGCCCAAGGTGTGGAGGAGTATTTTTGTTTTTGGTTATTTCTTTTACCTTATACCCAAGTCTTTACCCTGGAAAGGATGTTCCTTAACATATTTCACAGGAAAGCAGTTTCAGTTTAGTTTTTGAACGTTTTATTGTGAGCCCTTAAAAGTGGCTTAATACCTCTGACCACGTTGTTGACAGCAGTGACCTGGGGGTCAAAAATGCTTCCTGGGGCGATCCCCATGCTGTCCCCATGCTGTTCCCATGTCATTTGAGTACTGTCACTATAGTTTTGGGCACTTTTTAGGCTTTCTACAGACTGCCGGGGGTGCCGCCGCAAAAATGCTCGGGTCTCCCATAGACTAACATTGGGCTCGTTGCTCGGGTTGAGCACCCGAGTATCACGGTGAGCTCGGCCCGAGCTTCGAGCACCCGAGCATTTTAGTGCTCGCTCAACACTAATCCTAGCCATCAATTAAGGCTAGGGGAATGCTGTGAGCAGCACGCTCTACCGTGTCGGCTCACCGGTTGGTGTCCACGCCACGGAGGCGTCCTCGCTAAAGATCCAGCATTCCAGGTCTCCGCCATTGTATGTGTGGTCACACTGCTTGTTTTACATCCATGTGTTGGGTGCTGCAGAGATCCTCCTCCTCTTTAGGAACTTAGGTTCCAGGCCTTTCCTGGCCCGCAGCTATCGGCAGCTGGGCGTTTCATGCTGCCAAATCCTTCCTGCTCCGCACAGCAGTGTCTTACAGTACAGAAGTTTTTTAGTTTTGTTTCTGGAGTGTTGCTAACTCCCAGCATTGTACCTTGTTTAGTTTCTACTTGTGTGTGCACTTAACACACTTGTTTATTTCTTTCTCTGTGCTTAGCTGAACATTCCTCTGGGACTCAGCTGCTGCAGCTCCTCTGCAGTCCGGTGGACCCCGACTTGTCCTTTGAGTTTTATTTTATTAAAGGACACGCCAGCGTAACATCCTGCATGTTCATTGGCTCTCTAAAGAGCACCAAACATGCAGGGTGGAGACCTGAGCTCCAGCCCGAGCAACCCGGAAATATTCACTGAGTGCCAAGCATGTCGAGCACAGTGATGCTTGGGCAAGTACCGAGTAGTGGCGAGCAGGCTTGCTCATCACTACTGTTCACCCATTCTATACCATGGGCATCAGAAGTGTACTCCAAACCTTCACAGAGTCAAGAAGAGGAGGAAAGCATCTGCATTGATACCCAAATTTTTTTTCGGTTGGATTCAGGGCAGGACGAAGTAGGGTTCGAGCAGGTTCCTGATACTCGTCACCAGACGTTAACCACCGGGGGAGGGAGGTGATCCTTATGAGACCCAGAGGCTCATTCAGACTGTACTGTGCTGTCAGGACAACAAGAGGAGAAAGGTCACTCTGAGGGCGAAGATTGGGGTAACACATTGGATGATGACGAGGTTGATTAACCTACTTGGTGTGAACCATGAGTCACGCAGCTGAGTAGATCATCTGAAGAGGTGGAGGAGGAAGATGAGGAGGTTACCTTTCGCCCTACGGCGCAGAAAAAGAGTGATGCAAGCACGAGGAGCACTGCATCCTTATCCACAACTGTGGATGTGGCCAGCAGTGGTCACGGGTCTGTAGCTCGCAGGGGCAGCAAGGGTTGCCTAGACTGGGCCTTTTTTGAGACCTGAAAGGATGAGCTAACTCACGCTATCTGCACACGTTGCAAGAAAAAACTCAGTAGAAGAAAAAAGTGCAATGATTTGATGACTACATGCATGAACCTTCATGTGAGCACACAACATGTGTTACGCTGCGGACCTCAGCAACCACCAGCTGCCCCATCAACTTCATCCGCTGCTTCTTCCTCCTCCTCTGTGTAACATACCTGGCGGCGTTCTTGCATAGTGGTCCATCTCCCACTGTTCAAAAGCGCACACTTGATCTCCAATCCAGAATGTCTCTCTGGCTTCCCTCCATGCTGTCTGTTTGCCTCTGTTTCTGCTGCTTAAGGGCGGCGCCCGATCACTTCCTGCTTTTTGTACCTGCTGCAGGCACACCCCTTGTGCGTCCTCAGCCTATTGCTGTCTGTCACCTGGTATTTAAACCAGCTGCTCCAATTAACCCAGGCCTGAGCAACTTGCCCTGTCAGTTGGCTTCTTGTCTCTGACATGCCAGGTCCTGTGTATGTTACCTGTCTTGCAGTATCTGTTCCCGTGTCTGTACTATGTCCTAGCTGTGTACTCTAACCTGCAGTCTGTACACGCTCTCTAGCCTGTTGTCTTCTGCCTATCCTGGAGGCTGTATTTCCAGGCCAGTGTGAACACGCTACTGGCCTGTTCTTTCCGCCTTCTAGGGGCCACATACCTAGACCTGTTCCTGTATCTTGCCTGTTCTTGTATGTATACTCTCCTAGCCTGTTACCTGTTTTTCTCCTTGTCCGTACCTTCCCTTTTCTTGCAGAATCTGATCCCGTACCTATCTCCTACTCGTTGTCTCTGTACTCCCGTTTGTGAGTTTAGAGTCCACTCGCTACTTCATTGCAAGTATCCTGTGTGTACCTGGTTCTGCCTTTCCCTTCCAGTCTGTTCCGTGTGAACAGAGCCCTGTCCCCTCTGCTCTGCCTTGCTTACCGCTCCGGCGGTTCTTGCCCGCTCTGCCCTGTCCACCGCGTCTGTGGTTTCGCTTTGCTCAGCCCTGTCCACCGCGTCTGCGGTTTCGCTTTGCTCAGCCCTGTCCACCGCGTCTGCGGTTTCGCTTTGCTCAGCCCTGTCCACTGCGTCTGCGGTTTCGCTTTGCTCAGCCCTGTCCACCGCGTCTGCGGTTTCGCTTTGCTCAGCCCTGTCCACCGCGTCTGCGGTTTCGCTTTGCTCAGCTCTGTCCACCGCGTCTGCGGTTTCGCTTTGCTCAGCCCTGTCCACCGCGTCTGCGGTTTCGCTTTGCTCAGCCCTGTCCACCGCGTCTGCGGTTTCGCTTTGCTCAGCCCTGTCCACCGCGTCTGCGGTTTCGCTTTGCTCAGCCCTGTCCATCGCGTCTGCGGTTTCGCTTTGCTCAGCCCTGTCCACCGCGTCTGAGGTTTCGCTTTGCTCAGCTTTGTCTACCGCGTCTGCGGTTTTGCTCTGCTCAGCCTTGTCTACCGCGTATGCGGTTTTGCTCTGCTCAGCCTTGTCTACCGCGTCTGTGGTTTTCCTCTGCTCTGCGTTGTCTACCGCGTCTGTGGTTCTGCTCTGCTCGGCTTTGACTACCGCACCTGCGGTTTCGCTTTACTCTGTTTGTTTACCGCATCTGCGGCTCCGAATTTGTCTCCCAGTCTGTACTGGACCCTACCCAGCCTGCGCTCTAGTCTGCCTGTTCCTGTATTCCCCGGCGTGGGTCAACAGCAGTGTCCGGAGTCTGACCTGAAGTAGACCCTGGTCCCTCTGCTCGGTTCCTCCCTGGTGCACTGGCGTCGTATGCCGTCGTGTGACCTTGGTCGGATCGGGCAGACACTTAGTTACGCCCCTCCAGGCACTCTCCGGTTCATGGTACAGTGGAACCACTAAACACGCACACGCCAGTCAGTCCGGGCGTGTGTATTACACTCTGTCACTGTGCCAAGTATTTTCACTCAGGTCTCCCACCGCAGAACCTCTGGTTCTCTATCTGCTCCCATCAGGCTGAGTGAGAGCTCGTCAGCTATAACTGAAGTGGACACGCCTGCTGTATGTTTTTCATCGAGCACACCACATGTTTCTCAATCCACCATAACATCGGCACCTGCACATCACTCACAGTCCACCAGTTTGTCCGCTTCACCATACTCCGCACTCTCTCAGCACTGCAGCCAGCCCTCGGTCCCGCAGTTGTGGTCACGTAAGGATTGTTTCATCCTATACATAACAAAGCTAAGAGGTTGAACTCTACCATCTCAAATCTGTTGACCATAGAAATGCTGTCTTTCCGCCTGGTAGATACAGACGGTTTCCGAAAGCTGATGGCCATCGCAGTCCCCCAATACCAGTTGCCCAGTCGCCATTACTAAAAAAGCTGTGCTTGCACTACACCAGCATGTTGCAGACAACATCACCCGTTCCTTGAGTAAATCTATGTCTGCCAGGATGCATTTCACCACAGACACTTGGAAGAGTAAGCATGGTCAATGACGTTACATATCTCTGACTGGGCACTGGGTGACTCTGGTGGCTGTGGAGGCAGGCGGGAAAGGGACCTCTCTACAAATATTGGAATCCCAAAGGCTTGCAGAACAAACCTCTGTATTTCACACTTCCTCCACTACTTCTGCCTTCTCCACCTCCTCTAGGGCCTCCACCTGCACACGCAACCTCTGCCTTAACGAGACAATAGTGCAGAGCGAATCCACACCACCTCCATACTACGCAGAGAGGGCTCACCGCAATCAGGCAGTCTTAAAATTAATATGCCTTGGAGTTCGCAGTCATACAGCTGTCTCCACTGAACCTAGAATCAGGGAAGGATGTGTGCGATAATGTTCTAATGTTGTGAAACTGGTGGCGGCCCTAGGCCGAGGCAAGCTCACACACATGCTTTGCATGGCTCACGTCCTCAACCTGGTGGTACAGCGATTTCTCCATCACTATCCCGGCTTGGATGAGCTGCTTCAGAAAACATGGAAGCTGTGTGCTCACTTCCACTATTCTCACCCCTCATGTCATCGACTTGCATCGATACAGAGGTCTTTGTCCATGCCAGTTAACAGGTTGATTCGTGATGTGAGGACATGGGGGAATTTCCACTCTGCATATGTTACAGCGACTGTGGCAGCAGCAACGAGCCCTGACGCAGTATGTCATGTCTTATTGCCTGGGCCAATGCAGTACGGACGTGGGGCATATCACGTTTATGGAGTGAAGACAGATTAAGGACCTCTGCACCCTTCTGCACAGTTTTTAAATGGCTACTAAAATAGTTATCACTGACGATGCCATCGTCAGCATCACTATTCCGGTCATCTACATGCTGGAGCAGACTTTGAATAACATGCAGCAGGAGGTGGTTGTCCCAGAAGAAGAGGAGGATGCGGAAGGGATAAGAATGCCTAGTGGTGGTGGATTACTGCGATTGAAGGGAATTGGTGATACCAGTCAAATTGTTAGTGAAGGTGCGAGAGCCGAGGAACAAATGGAGGAAGAAGAGATTCTAGGCGAGAGTCAGAAGATGAAGAGGATAATCATCCCCTCTCTGTTGAACTTGGTGGTTGGCAGGAGGAAACGGAGGAAACAAGCATCACTGTTACCCAACCAGCAATACAGCATGATTTTGGATCACCTGGAAGAGTCTGACATATGAGTTTTTTCTTGATGAACTGCAACATGATCCCCGTATAGTTAAGATTCAAAATAATGCTGATTACTGGGTTGCCACTCAGTTAGATCCACGATATAAGAGTAAATTTGGCCAGATGCTTCTCACCCTGGAAAGGGACCCACTAATGCTGGAATATCAAAACCAGCTTTTAAGCAACTTTAAGATAGGTGTTCCCTAAGAAAACAGCGAGGCACACAGTGTGCATCACAGCTGTAGTCTTTCAACCTCTGTCACGTCAGTTTGTCAACGCCAAAAACATTTTCAGCAGAGTAAATGGCAAAAGCAATTTCTTCGAGTCCTTTCACACATTTTTTAGACCAGATCGTGCATCAGCACAACAGAGTACAAGTCTGACGTGGTGAATGACTGTAGAGGATGGTGCAGGAGTATCTAGAGCTCAATATGAATAACATCAGGGAAGATGTGAACCCTTTTACATTTTGGTCTTCAAAAATGGATGAATGGTCTGAGCTTGCCGGTCACGCCTTGGAGGTTTTATCATGCCCGGCAGCTAGTGTTTTCTTGGAACGTGTCTTCAGCGGTGCTGGTGGTGTCCAGACAAATAAGCATAGCCGGCTGTCCTATGAAAGTGTAGACTGCCTATCTTTCATCAAGATCAACAAGTCATGGATCTCCAAGGACTTTTGCACCCCAATCGCAGAATGTACAGACTAGGCGATGTTATAGTTTTTAGTGTGTTGCATTGATCTTGTGGAATTGAGTCTGTAATATGGCTTCTGTGTCTGCTCTTGCTGCTGCTGCAGGTTTCAGGCACTATTTTTTTAAGATGTGAACACTCCTGATTGAGTCTCCATCTATTGGGTTGGCTGTAGTGGAAGAGGTGTCGTTCCTAATTCTACATTGCCAACTGTAGTGAAATTGATGCCATTTTGCTGGTGTCTGCCACTAACTTTTGTAAATGTGGAGAATCCTGATTGGGTCTCCATCTATTGGTTTGACTGTAGTGGAAGAGGTTTTGGTCTCCATTAAACTACTTCTACTCTGCTGAAATTGATGCCACTTTGGTGGTTTTAGGCCCTAAATTAAGCAAATGTGAACAATTCTGGTTAGGTCTCCTTTTCCCGGGTTGGCTGTAGTGGAAGAGGTTTTGGTTTCCTTTACAATTGTTATATTCTAGTGAAATTTAATTTTTTGGTACTGATATTGTTCTCCACACAGGGGTACATATACATGTTAAACTCAAAATTGTTTTTCTTACTACCTTACAGGCTACATATCAGATTAAAACTATTTGCTGCAAATATTTTTCTCCATACAAGGAAAAAAAAAAGTAGGGTCCGCGCAGTTTCTTGATCCTTGTCACCAGACGTTAATCCCCAGAGGGGGAGGTGATCCTGATGAGACTCAGATACCTGAGGGTCACGCGGACTCTACTTTGCTGTCAGGGCAAGAAGAGGAGGAGTGTGACTCTCAGATCGAGGAATGGGATAACACATTGGATGATGATGAGGTTGTAGATCCCATTTGGTGTTAACGCAGAGGCAAGCAGCCGAGTAGCTCATCTGTGGAGTTGGAGAAGGAGGAATATGAGGAAGTTACATTGCATCCTATGGCGCAGACACGTAGTGATTTGGGTTGAGCGAGTATGTTCTGTCCGAGTATGCTCGGGTCGAGCTCCGAGTATTTATAGCTGCTCGGTGATAGGGATTAATCGCTCCCGTGTGCATGATTTGCAACTGTTTGACAGATTTATTACATGTGAGGAATGTGTAAGAAATAGACATTCCTCACATGTAATAAAGCTGTCAAACAGTTGCAAATCACGCACATGGGAGTGATTTAACCTTATCACCGAGCAGCTTTAAATACTCGGAGCTCGGCCCGAGCATACTAGGCAAAAGGGTTAATAGAACATACTCCCTCAACACTAGTAGTGATGCAAGCACGAGGAGCACTGCATCCTATGACCAGCAGCAGTCGCAGGTCTGCAGCTCTCAGGGCTGGCAAGGGTTGCCTAGCCTGGGCCTTTTTTGAGACCGCAAAGGTTGAGCCAGCTCACATTATCTGCAAACTTTGCAAGAAAAAACTCAGCAGAGGGAAAAAGTGCAATAATTTGACTACTACATTCATGAACCTTCATAGGTGCAATCAACATGCTTTACACTGGAAATCTCACTGCGATAAAATTAGGACCTCAACAACCATCAGCCGCCCCATCAACCGCATCTGCTGCTTCTTCCTTCTCCTCTGTTACTGTGCCAAGTATTGTCACGCAGGTCTCTCACCATAGAACCTACATTGTATACCCGCTCCAGTCACCCTGAGTGTGAGCCCGTCAGCTGTAACAGAATCGGACATACCTGCTATGTTCATTTCACCGAGCACACCACATCTTTCTCAATCCACCATAACATCCCCCCCTGAACCTCAGTTCACTGTACTCCGCCCTCTCTCAGCACAGCAGCCAGCCCTCAGTCCCGCTGTTGTGGTCACGTAAAAGATTATTTCATCAGTCACATGACAAGGCTAAGAGGTTGAACTCCACCACCTCGAATCTGTTGGCCACGGAAATGGTGGTGTAAGGCTCTAATTTTTTTAAATGTGAACACTCCTGATTGTGTTATCTGCTGGGTTGGCTGTACTGGAAGAGGTATCGGTCCCCATTATAATACTTCTACTCTATTTTAAATTAATTGTTTGGTGCAGATATTGTTCTCACAGGAGAACACATGATAAAATAGAAATTGGTTATCTTTCTACCGTGTTATATAAAGCAGGCTACAGCTCCACGCAAAATTCTTTGGGGCAGATATTGTTCTCCACACAGGGCTACACAGACATGATAAATTAAAAATTGGTATATAAAGCAGGTTACATTTACGCTTAAAATACTTGGGGCCGGAGGTGTTGTTCTCCATACAGGGGAAAAAAAATGTTGGGTCCAAGCAGCTTCCTAGCCTATGACTGTACTGTGCTGTCAGGGCAAGAAGAGGAGGAGGGTGACTCTCAGGGCGATGAATGGGATAACACATTGGATGATGTTGAGGTTGTAGATCCCACTTGTTGTGAACCCAGAGGCACGCAGCTGAGTAGCTCATGTGAGAAGGTGGAGGAGGAAGAACGACGAGCACTGCATCCTTAGCCACAACTGTGGCTTAGGCAAGCAGTGGTCGCGGGTTTGCAGCTCTCTGGGATCGCAAGGGTTGCCTAGCCTGTGCCTTTCTTGAGACCGCAAAGGATGAGCCAATTCACATTATCTGAAAACTTTGCGATAAACTCAGCAGAGGGAAAAAGTGCAATAATTTGACTACTACATGCATGAACTTTCACATGCGCAATCAACATGCATTACTTTGGCAATCTCACTGCGATAAAATGCTGACCTTAACAACCATCATCTGCCCCATAAACTGCATCTGCTGCTTCTTCCTCCTCCATTACCGTGCCAAGTATTATCACACAGGTCTCCCACCGCAGAACCTCCAGTTCTTTACCCGCTCCAATGAGGTTGAGTGAGACCCCGACAGCTGTAACAGAAGCGGACATGTCTGCTGTTTTTGACCGATCTCAGAAAACGAGCACACCACCACTTTATCAATCCATAGCAACATCCCCATCTGGATCTCACTCACGGTCCAGCAGTTAGTCCACCATCCACCAACTCCATCATCTCCAATCTGTTGGCCACAGAAATGGTTGTGACAAGCCCTAATTTTTTGAACTGTGAACACTCCTGTATGGTTGCTTTTTTTACTGAGGGGGAAACCCGAGAACTCTGGGGAGACCTCCACAAACACAGGGAGAACATACAAACTACTTGCAGATGTTGTCCTTGGTGGGAATTGAACCTAGGACCCCAATGCTGCAAGGCAACAGTGCTAACCACTGAGCCACCGTGCTGGTTTCTCTGTTCTCCCGGCTCTTATATCTAACATGCTGGAGAAACTTGCACCTACTGCCACTCACTGTCTTCAGCTCCTTTCTGAGAAACTAATGTTTGGTCAGCTACTCAGTCTACCAAATAAAATTCCTGAGAAGGAAATTGTGGATGGCTTCACTTCTGGTACTGGGTGCACTGCTAATACCATGACAAGCTTATTCCCACAGAAAAGTACCTGCAGCAAGCTAAGGAGACGGTGGCCTCTATCATCATAAAGGAGTTAGCTCGCTGTCTAGGAGACCGACCACCGCTGCTGTCTACCTTGTGAACATTGTCTTGAAGCTTGCAAAGTGTCACAGGTTTCCCATGACAGAGAGAAGTCAGAAGACTGCAGTGTCTGATTCCTCCCACTCCTGCACTCATTAGAAGCCTTTCGCCTTCATATTAATTGATGCAGGGGTTAGTCTGCTCAGTTGTGAGCTCCTGGAAGCTTCCCTCCATTTAGCATCTCAGCAGATTTGTCCAGTGCATCTCCCCCACTGTGTAACTCTGTACCTCAACATATCAGACACACGCCTACCGGGGAAACCTTGAAAAAGAAGCTGAAGACCCACTTCTTCTGACAAGCGTACAATCTGCGGTAACCCTCGCTCCAGCATATCAAAGCACGACTAGCAGTGCCCTGACCTACTATATCCTCGCCCATCCCTTGTAGATTGTTTGTGAGTCCTTGCAGTCAGGGTCCTCTATCCTCTTGTACCAGTCGTGACCTCTTTTCACATGCAAAGTGCCATGGAATAAATGTCGCTGTAATAGTAATAATGATAAGTACAGTACTTGTACTCTGGGTCAGTTGATTGCACTTTCCTGGTGTCTACCCCTAATTTGATGTGTTTTGGCAGCTTTTGCCCCCCAATGAATCCTGGCATTCGGCAATGTTCAGCGAACACTTGGCGAATAAATTGGCGAATATTGCAAATTCTGAGAACGTAACCTGAACCGAACATTGAAACATTCCCACACCTCTATCGGTCACAGCTTAGTAAATACTTGGTTAATGGAAAAAGTGAGATTTTTCTGTCTCACTGTGAGAGGGTCTGTAGTGGGCTGTGGGATCCAGCTCTGCATTCTGGAATCCCTCAACCTGAAATTTTGTCCCAACTTTGGTAGATAATCAGGCCTTTCTTATTAAGTATTAGGAACACCTGTGAGCACTTTTGAAATTGATTTATATTTAATCAAATCACCAGTCTGGGACTATCCACTATTTTACTAAAATAAAAAGGGGAGCCCCAGATTGATATGCTTAAACGGGGTTATACAGAACTTTGATTTTTTTGTATGGGGCTATGAACTTACAAACAGGTAGATGCTAATTACCTGCCTGTCCAGCCTGATGATGATCTCTGTTGGCTCAGATCACGTATAGGTCTTGTCAATGTTTCTCCTGTTTCCGGTGATGTCATGTCGACAGAGCAGCTTCTTCTCTTATGCTCTGTTCTGTCGATGGATTGCCACTGCCTTAAGGACCTTGCTTTGTGACCAATAACATTCATATTGGACTGTATAAAGGATTTTCCTACCTGATGACATAAAGCTGAAAACATCCAATTGTCGAACATGTCTTTGTAAGCTGATGCATTGACATTTCACTTTAATGGAAATAAGTCACAATGTATTTAGATAGGTGGGTAGCATTCTCCAGCCATTCAACCAAATTAGAATTTGCCCATTACACTGCCAAATAGTAAAACATGATTTATTACTGCATAGGACAGTGTTTTACTGCTCCATAATTCAGCGTTGGCATGCTTCACAGCTGAATGTTAGCATTGCACATGGTAATCATAGGCAGTTTGCAGCTGCTTGACAATGGAAATCCATTTCATGAAATTGTCATCACATAGTTGTTGTGCTGATGACACAACAGTTGAAACTGTTTGAAACTTGGTACTGAATTATGCAACATATAATAGGCACATTTTTAGTGATCCTTATTCAGCACTGTTAGTTTGAACTATTGTAGATCCTTGCACTTCATAATAATAACATACTGTTGACTTTGGTATACATAGCAAGTCAGACATTTTATTATCTGGTATGGGGCAAAGATGACATCCACAGTGTTATGTTAAAATCTAAAGCTCTTAAGGAGATTGTCTGATGAAAATACATTCTTATCTATCTGCATGATACTTCATAGCTTAGAGATCAGTGAGGATCTGACCATTAGGACTCAGACTGATTGACAGAACAGGACACTTTCATCTTCATTAGAACAGAGCTCTGCCACATTATTCACTCTCCATGGGACTGATGGAAAAAGCTTAGCGCAGTTCCATAGGGAATGAATGATGCAATGGTCAGACATGCACACTATCGTTTAACTCTAAAGGGAATAAAAGTAGAGATGAGCGGTGTTCGACTCGAACTGTTCTCCAATCTCAAATTCGAGCTGTTTTGAGCGGTGTTCGAGCCGTTCGGCGAACACGAACAATTTGAGAAAAATTCGGCTGTTCGAGGTTATGTTCGATAACTGTTCGTGCACCAAAATCATAACTGGATTTTTTCTCAGTAATGATGAAAATTAATGTTAATACGCAGTTTGAGTGTACAGCAGGGTGGGGGGAGGGGCAGGGGATGGATCTCTGCAGGAACAATGAAGATCTCCATTTTTTTTTCTCTTTCCCGCATTTACAGTGGGGAGGTGCAGTCTGTCAGCCTATCAGCAGCACACACACGGAGCGAACTGCTTTTTTTCACACAAGCAAGGGCATGTGTCATTGGCTGTGTATGTCACATGTCCTTGCCCTATAAGACCCAGCCATTTTCCCCGTCGCCACCATTTTCTCACTGCTGCAGCTGCGTGTTAGACGGCACCGCTGTTGCTGTGTGCGCTATACTTTCAGTGTTAATTTCAAGCCAATTTTCTCAGAAATCTACAGATAGCTTGGGAGTAGGGAATAGTTGTGATTGCAGTCCTTTTAAGGACTAGGTTACAGCATTTCCTACGACTTTTATCAGGCAGGTCTGTGCTCTTAAATAAGTAAACAATGGTGCAGCGGTCTCAGGGAGCGCCAAAGGAATACTGGACAATTTAATAGATGGCAACCGACTTTTATTCTTCCTCCAATACCACTGCCACAACGCGTTTCAACGGTCTAAGCCGTCTTCATCAGGTGGGGTAACGGGGAATGTTACAATGACAGCTTTATAAAGGGGTGGTATTTTACATAATTTAGACCACGTGTTGTAATCAATTAACCCTTTCATTGAAAAACTCCATATAATGCATTCTTAACCAATTAACCTCTTATTTCCCCTGGAAACAGCATTGTGCACTAAAAAATACCTACATGGATTCATAAAATCACAATTCTTAGTAAAAACTTCCTATTTGTGTTTAAAAAAATAAATAACATTTTTTTTTTTTTTTTTTTTATATTTATTACCAACTATTAAAAATTATTAAAATCACCCTGGGGACCTTCTTGGGGTATCTTGACAGTGCGATACTGCAGTTTCCAGCCCCCAATTCAAAAGTTGAGTTTCTTAAAGAGACAGTACACTTTCATATAAAATGTCCGAAAATAACCTTGTACCATTACCCACTGCGATTATAAACCCCATAAATGATTAAAAACACCCTAGGAAACTTCCCAGGGTGTCCTGACAATGCTATACTACGATTACCAACCCCCAATTCAAAAGTTAAGTTTCTTAAAGAGACAGTACACTTTCATATAAAATGGGCGAAAATAACCTTGTACAATTGCCCACTACTATTATAAAGCTCATAAAACCCAATGCTATCCATTAACATGATCGAAACCTATGCTTCCAGTAAACTAAGTAACTGACGACAATAGGAAAAATGAACTAAATACCAACCCGAAGGGGCAAGCAAATCTCCTGCTATGCTACGTCATACCATACCTTTAATCCTGTGCAGGTAACCCCGCAAGCCATCATTAAACGGCTGATGACAACCCGGGAAAGATATGAGAGGGACAACATTAAACCTTCTCAGATTTAATGGTTTGATGTGTTTTCAATCGTAAGGTTCAAACCCTCAGGGTACAAAGTACCCATTTTGTATATCCAAAAACTTTCTTTCTTTATAAGTGTATTCAATCGTTCTGGTCCATTATCCACAATGTGGTCAATAATGGTTATTTTCATCTTACTCGGGTCTTTGTGGTGATGGTTTGCCTAGTGGCTAGAGACACTATGTAATTGATATCCTGCCCTTATATTAGATCTGTATTTATTTAATTGGGCATGGGCCTTCTGAATTGTCTGGCCGATGTATTGCAAGCCACAAGGGCACTCCAACAGGAATACTACATAGGTGGATTGGCATGTTAATCTCTGTTTGATCTGGAAAACCTCATTAGTGGTATTAGATTGAAAGGTTTTTGCATTATTGGTTATAACGCCACAACACATACATTTAGGTGTATTGCATGCGAAACAGACTCCTGTGTTAGTATTAGTCGTCACATCCCTTATTTTTTTCTTTCTATTCGTGTTGCTGGGAGCAAGCAAGGTTTTTAAACTTCTATTCTTCCTGAAGATAATATTTGGTTTCTCTGGAATACTTTTGGAGAGAATGGGGTCACCTTTTAAAATAAACCAATGTTTCTGTAATAACTCCCGTACTACTGACCTGGATTGGCAAAATGTAGTAATTAAACTCCACTTTGTCTTTTCCTCTGTCCTTACAGAAGCCCTATCCGGATTCTCCCTTCTGTCCAAGCACGAATCTTGTGATAGGGTGCACGTTCTTTTATATGCATCTTTTAAAAGTTTTTTTGGATAGCCTTTTTCCAAGAATCTCTTTTTGAGAATCTTGGATTCCACCTTAAAGTCAGAATCCAGAGTACAGTTTTTCCTGACTCTCCAATACTGCCCATAAGGCACATTTTTGATCCATCCAGGAAGGTGTCCACTGTTGAATTTGAGGTAGCTATTCACATCCACTGGTTTAAAAAACGTGGATGTGAATATTCTCCCCAGGTGGTCGAACTGCACCCATAGATCCAAGAATTGGAGAAGTCAAATTAAATAAATTTGAAGAGGATCTAATTAGAAAGAAAGCTATGAAATTATGGAGGGATAGAAAGGAAAGGATAAGTGAGTATGAAAAAATGCCTACCACCACCCAAATAAATGCATCTGAGGAGGGATTAAGAGCACAATTAGATGTGGAAGGGAGGGATAAAAAAGGAAAAGGAGAAAAAATGGATAAATTCACCAATTCCAATAAGGAAAGGTGATTTCTTTATGGGCAGTATTGGAGAGTCAGGAAAAACTGTACTCTGGATTCTGACTTTAAGGTGGAATCCAAGATTCTCAAAAAGAGATTCTTGGAAAAAGGCTATCCGAAAAAACTTTTAAAAGATGCATATAAAAGAACGTGCACCCTATCACAAGATTCGTGCTTGGACAGAAGGGACGATCCGGATAGGGCTTCTGTAAGAACAGAGGAAAAGACAAAGTGGAGTTTAATTACTACATTTTGCCAATCCAGGTCAGTAGTACGGGAGTTATTACAGAAACATTGGTTTATTTTAAAAGGTGACCCCATTCTCTCCAAAAGTATTCCAGAGAAACCAAATATTATCTTCAGGAAGAATAGAAGTTTAAAAACCTTGCTTGCTCCCAGCAACACGAATAGAAAGAAAAAAATAAGGGATGTGACGACTAATACTAACACAGGAGGCTGTTTCGCATGCAATACACCTAAATGTATGTGTTGTGGCGTTATAACCAATAATGCAAAACCTTTAAATCTAATACCACTAATGAGGTTTTCCAGATCAAACAGAGATTAACATGCCAATCCACCTATGTAGTATACCTGTTGGAGTGCCTTTGTGGCTTGCAATACATCGGCCGGACAATTCAGACGGCCCATGCCCGATTAAATAAATACAGATCTAATATAAGGGCAGGATATCAATTACATAGTGTCTCTAGACACTATGCAAACCATCACCACAAAGACCCGAGTAAGATGAAAATAACCATTATTGACCACATTGTGGATAATGGACCAGAACGATTGAGTACACTTATAAAGAAAGAAAGTTTTTGGATATACAAAATGGGTACTTTGTACCCTGAGGGTTTGAACCTTACGATTGAAAACACATCAAACCATTAAATCTGAGAAGGTTTAATGTTGTCCCTCTCATATCTTTCCCGGGTTGTCATCAGCCGTTTAATGATGGCTTGCGGGGTTACCTGCACAGGATTAAAGATATGGTATGTCGTAGCATAGCAGGAGATTTGCTTGCCCCTTCGGGTTGGTATTTAGTTCATTTTTCCTGTTGTCGTCAGTTACTTAGTTTACTGGAAGCATAGGTTCCGATCATGTTAATGGATAGCATTGGGTTTTATGAGCTTTATAATAGTAGTGGGCAATTGTACAAGGTTATTTTCGGCCATTTTATATGAAAGTGTACTGTCTCTTTAAGAAACTTAACTTTTGAATTGGGGGTTGGTAATCGTAGTATAGCATTGTCAGGACACCCTGGGAAGGTTCCTAGGGTGTTTTTAAATATTTATGGGGTTTATAATCTCAGTGGGTAATGGTACAAGGTTATTTTCGGACATTTTATATGAAAGTGTACTGTCTCTTTAAGAAACTCAACTTTTGAATTGGGGGCTGGAAACTGCAGTATCGCACTGTCAAGACACCCCAAGAAGGTCCCCAGGGTGATTTTAATAATTTTTAATAGTTGGTAATAAATATAAAAAAAAAAAAAAAAAATGTTATTTATTTTTTTAAACACAAATAGGAAGTTTTTACTAAGAATTGTGATTTTATGAATCCATGTAGGTATTTTTTAGTGCACAATGCTGTTTCCAGGGGAAATAAGAGGTTAATTGGTTAAGAATGCATTATATGGAGTTTTTCAATGAAAGGGTTAATTGATTACAACAAGTGGTCTAAATTATGTAAAATACCACCCCTTTATAAAGCTGTCATTGTAACATTCTCCTTTACCCCACCTGATGAAGACGGCTTAGACCGTTGAAACGCGTTGTGGCAGTGGTATTGGAGGAAGATTAAAAGTCGGTTGCCATCTATTAAATTGTCCAGTATTCCTTTGGCGCTCCCTGAGACCGCTGCACCATTGTTTACTTGTGAAATATCTCCATACTTAGCCAAAGCGGCAGGAGCAGCCTGGTCTATTTGGATGTGTGAGGACCTGCGGTTAGCCAGCCACCGGGTTAAACTACTGAGGACCTGCGGTGACGTGGTATCTGGTCCGGCAGGATCGTGTGACCACTTGAGGAGCACGGAGTTACGAGGCAAACACCAACAGGACGGTACTACAAATAGAGGTGACCCGGAGCCTCATTAATCACACGCTTAATCTTGGTTGTGTAGACGTAGACAACCATCACAGGTGAGTGTACTGGTACTTTTTCAATTATTTAAATAGCCCTGTGAGTCTACACATGCGCCCTTTCTTTTCTTTTCGCATGTGCTCTTAAATAGACAGCTTGGGAGAAGGAACTAGTTGTAATTGCAGTCCTTTTGAGGACTAGGTTATAGCATTTCCTAGGACTTTTTGCCAGGCAGGTCTGTGCCAGTGCTGTGCAAGTGTTTTTCACAGCATTTGACTAAATCTAGCTAAGCAAACCCTTTTTGGCCTCTTGCAGTGTGTGTTAGTCAGTGGAGTAGCGTATCTGTGTTGCAAGCTACACCACCTGTGTATAGAATACAATTTTTTTTACTGCACCTAGCCAAGTAAAACCTTTTGGGCATAGCATCATTCTATTAGGCCATCTATACGAAGCTCCACCAGCTTGCAAATTACTAATAATTTTTATCTGCATCTAGCTCGGAAAATAATTTTGGGCTTGTAGCAGTGTGTGCGACTTATTCTATTAGTCCATCTATACTAAGCTCCACCAGCTTGCAAATTACAAATAATTTTTAGCTGCATCTTGGCTGGAAAATAATTTTGGGCTTGTAGCAGTGTGTGGGACTTATTCTATTAGTCCTTCTATACTAAGCTCCACCAGCTTGCAAATTAATAATAATTTTTATCTGCATCTAGCTCGGAAAATAATTTTGGGCTTGTAGCAGCGTGTGGGACTTATTCTATTAGTCCATCTATAATAAGCTCCACCATCTTGCAAATTACAAATAATTTTTATCTGCATCTAGCTCGGAAAATAATTTTGGGCTTGTAGCAGTGTGTGGTACTCAATCTATTAGGCCATCTATACTAAGCTCCACCAGTTTGCAAATTACAAATAATTTTTAGCTGCATCTAACTCAGAAAATAATTTTGGGCTTGTACCAGTGTGTGGGACTCATTCTATTAGTCCATCTATAGAAAGCTCCACCAGCTTGCAAATAACAAATAATTTTTATCTGCATCTAGCTCGGAAAATTATTTTGGGCTTGTAGCAGTGTGTGGGACTCATTCTATTAGTCCATCTATACTAAGCTCCACCAGCTTGCAAATTACAAATAATTTTTATCTGCATCTAGCTCGGAAAATAATTTTGGGCTTGTAGCAGTGTGTGGGACTCATTCTATTAGTCCATCTATACTAAGCTCCACCACCTGTGTATGTAATAAAATTGTTTTACTGCATCTAACCCAGCCAATCCTTTTGGGCTAATACCATAGTTTGGCCACTCAGCTCTGCTCGGTTCCCATCCATCGTTTTTTGTGCAAATAACTCCAGAGTTGTCAATTAGTTAACCACCAAAATGAGTGGAAAAAAGGCCTGGTGCTGGTGAAAAGGGGAATAGGCCTGTTGGGAAGGGAAAAAAAGGTTGTGTCCGTGGGGTAGGTGTTAAAGCAACAGTAACATCAGCAGAAGAAAGACCATCTTCCAGCCAAACTAAGATGTCTACTTCTTTTAGCGGACAATGTGATAAGATCCCTTTCTTACGGCCGCGCCAATCGCTACAAATTCCAGATGAGGCACAAAAACAGCAGGTGCTTCAACGGATATCAAGTGCTCCTTTAAGTGGGCTCTCCTCCACCTCAACTTCAACATCACAAATACTCCAGTCCTCAGAGTAGTCACCCCAATCGCACTTGCTTCCTCACAGCTCCCAAGTCTCCAGCTTCCCGTCTGAGTATGGGGTAGAACAGATTGTTGAGTCTGCAGAGCTGTTTACTTATACTATAGCCTGGGAATCAGAGGTCGGCTCCAGAGCTTCTGTGAATCCAGACAAGGAAATGATCTGCACTGATGCCAAGAATCTTTATGAGTCGGATCCAGGACCAGACGCACAAGGTTCTGACCATAATGTAGACCATCGTTCCCAAACTGTAACTCCTGTTGGTGGAGACAATGAGGAAGACGATGATGAGACTCAAATACCTGATTGGAGCCACAACTTGAGTTTTTTTGTCAGGGCAGGAAGAGGTTGGTTCTGAGGATGACGGGTGTGAGAACACACAGGGTGATGATGACGAGGTTGCAGATCCCACTTACTGTCAACCCACAGTCAGCCAGTCGATGAGGTCAGCAGAGAAGGTGGAGGTGGATGCTAGTGACGACGAGGTCAGGTTGTGCCTTCCTGGACAGAGACGTAGTACTGGAATCACATCAACAACTGCATCCTCAAACACAACTCTGCCTCTGACCACAAGTCGTGGTGGCTCTTCAGGTCACATGGGTGCTAAGCCTTGCATAGCCTGTGCATTTTTTCAGATCGCTAAGGATGACCCAACTCGTGTTATCTGTAACATTTGTCAGCAAAAGCTAAGTAGAGGCCAAAAAATACATAGTTTGAGTACTTCTTGCATGAACCGTCACATGGATATGAAGCATAAGTTGCAGTGGGAAGATCACTGTGCTACTATGCGGCCTAGCTGGCCGGGCCAACCACCATCTGCCCCACCTGTGTCATCCTGGGGAGACTAAAAGCTACTGCGCAGCATTTTCCAAAAATTTGAGGGAATTACCATGGGAATGGTTTGGAAGAGGTATAAGAGTTTAGGTAGGACGTTCATTTTTAGTATACTTATTCTGCCAAACCAGGAAAAATCCTTCACCATCCAAGAAGTAAGATCTTTATGGAGTTGTTCAATAAAGGGCCCAAAATTAAGATAAAATAGACGGGAGAGGTCTGTATGAATACGAATTCCTAAGTGTTTGATACCCTGTGAAGGCCAGGCAAAGGGAAAGTTGGACTGGATGGAATCCTGTATGGATTTTGGGAGGGAGACATCGAGGGCCTCAGACTTCGCTGCATTGATTTTAAAATTTGACTATGTAACAAAGTGATCTATTTCAGCCATAACAGCAGGGATGGATATATGAGATTGAGTGATATATACTAGGACATCATCAGCAAATGCAGAGCACTTGTACTCGTTGCCTCCCACCTCAATCCACCTAATATTGGGGTTATCGCAAATTGATGAGAGCAGGTGCTCCATCACTAGGATGTATAAGAGAGGGGACTGAGGACATCCCTGCCTTGTCCCATTGGTGATTATGAAAGGTGATGAAAATGTTCCATTTATCTTCAGCCTAGCTGACGGATTGCGATACAGGGCCATGATTTTGGCTTTAAAAGGGTCCCCTAGACCCCTACCCCAAGCTTTTAAAGAGAAAAATATATAGCTTGCTAGGAGACTCTATGGAATGCTTTCTCAGCATCCAACGAGAGTATCTAATTACAAATTTTTAACTGCATCTAGCCCAGGAAATACTTTGGACCTAGTAGCATTGTCTGCTAGTCAGCGGATTATCCCAGCTGTTAAGCAAGCTACACCACCTGTAGTTTGGACACTTAATTTGTTTCAAAGGAAATGCTTTGGGCCCCCGGGACACTCAGTGAAGAGCATCGGGGAGGCACCCCAAGGCACAGGGGCTGGGACTGGCGGTAGGAAGCCTTGCGGTGGTCCGCCAAGCTCGATCCTTATAAAAGCTTTTTAACTGCAGCAGCTTTAGTGGACGCTACTGGAGCTGGAATTCCCGCAGCTACTGGCATCAGACTTGCCCTCCAATAGATCCTTGTAAAAGGATTTAAAGTGTACTCAATCAAATTACAGAGACAATTTAAGTTAAAAAGCTTAGACCTGCCTCCACCGCAGGGGGGCTCGCTCGACCCACCAGCGGACAGGCACCAGTATTGGGAGAGGGGGGCTGGCCGTCACGGTCCACCACAGCTCTGGCACAAACCCAGCGACACGGAGGTGGCACGGGCAGGAACGGACTGGCCGTGTCAGCTTTGCACTTTTTTGGTTTTAGAAGGGCATGACATGCCTATATCTGTGTCTCCCCCTCCTTTTTCTCCTCCACCTCTGTTCTTTTCATATGACTATATGTACTTGTCACTTTTCCATGTGTTAGTTGTGTCTTCTGAGCAGTTTGTCAGGTTTTGGACACCTTTGAAGGTGTTTTCTATGTGTTTCTATGTGTTTTTGTTTGCCTGCCATTGGTTTTAATGGTGTTCGACGGTGTTCGACGAACAGTTCGACGAACAGTTCAGCGAACATACGGGTGTTCAACGAACCGAATCAAACTCGAACAATACGGGGGTGGCTCCACTCTAAATAAAAGTTCCTTGTTCTGCCAATTGGTGCTGGTCATGTGAATAGGCGATTATTTATCCTCACTGGAGAATTCGTTTAAATACAACCCATATAACTGCCAATGCTTGTTTATAGAGATTGAATGGCTATGTACTTGACTTTATGTATGTGTTTGAATTGGTTAATAATGAGGCACCAGAAGGAAAATATAATTGGGAGAGATACGCATATACATTTTATTATACACTGTGCTCCAAATTATTATGCAAATGCTACTTTTCTCTTTTCCTAAACGATGGATGCATATGAGTCAGTAAAATGTTCAAATAATCAATCATTAGAGCAGAGGTTTGGATCCTAGACAACCTTTTATCCGGCCTCTGGCAGATTACCAAGGACCCCAGTGCTTGGGCCGACAGCTGTATTTTACCGGCCACCGGCCTATTAATTTCTTCTTGCTCTGTGAGCACGCGCACGCAGTATTCACTGAACCAGTGCCAGCGTCAGGACGTACTTTGTGAGCGGCATTAGCGCACAATTTGTACAGCCCCCGAAGGATGGTATAAACATCCTAATGGCAGATAAAAGATTCCCCAGCCCTGCATTAGAGTCATTAGAGTATAAATAAAATTTTATTAAACAAAAGTTCCAATGATAACAGTATTTTTTCAGAACTCAAGATAGACTGTTCCAAATTATTATACACAACAGAGTTTTGAAATATTTTATAGGTTGCAAAGAACTGAAAATAGTCATTTGCTGAAATTGCAGCATTAAGAGGTCACATTTACTGAAAACAAAAGATTTTTCAATGCAAAACATCTTAACAGGCCAAGATACATGTTAAAATAGGACCCCTTCTTTGATATCACAGACAACCAGCACTCTTGTCTTTTCTGTAAGAACGTGTCGTGATGGCGGACTCATGACACTCACCGACTGTTACCGCCCGAACACCGTTTCAACTAATTATCACAGGTGTTTGAGATTTCAGTGATCCAAGGAGTCCTGAGATACAATACCATCCTTTAGTTCATTAAAAAAAAATTACATTTTTATGACACGTAAATCCAATTTGCATAATAATTTGGAATGCTATATGCAGCTATATAGAGCTTATATTTAACATTTAAATACTATTAGTAGTAGATACTTGAGATACAGTGCATTGTGAAAGTATTTGGCCCCCTTGAACTTTTCTACCTTTTGCCATATTTCTCGCTTCAAACATAAAGATATAAAATTCTAATTTTTTGGGGAAGAATCAACAACAAGTGGGACACAATCGTGAAGTGGAACAAAATTTATTTGATATTTTAAACTTTAAAAAAAAAAATGAAAGCTGAAAAGTGGGGCGTGCAATATTATTCGGCCCCTTTACTTTCAGTGCAGAAAACTCACTCCAGAAGTTCAGTGAGGATCTCTGAATGATCCAATGTTGTCATAAATGACTGGTAATGATTAGTGTTGAGCGAGCACTAAAATGCTCGGGTGCTCGAAGCTCAGGCCGAGCTCACCGTGATACTCGGGTGCTTGACCCGAGCAACAGGCCAAATGTTAGTCTAAGGGAGACCCGAGCATTTTTGCGGTGGCACCCCCGGCAGTCTGTAGAAAGCCTAAAAAGTGCCCAAAACGATAGTGACAGTGCTAAAATGACATGGGGACAGCATAGGGATCGCCCCAGGAAGCATTTATGACCCCCAGGTCACTGCTGTCAACAACGTGGTCAGAGGTATTAAGTCACTTTTACGGGCTCACAATAAAACGTTCAAAAACGAAACTGAAACTTTTTTCCTGTGAAATAAGTTAAGGAACATAATTTCCAGGGTAAAGACTTGTGTATAAGGTAAAATAAATAACCAAAAACAAAAATACTCTTCCACACCTTGGGCTATGTTCACAAGTAGCATTTTTTATGCGTTTTTGCACTTTTGTATTGCTTTCAACCGTGACAAATGCATTCACCGGGAAATGTAATTTTAACATTTTACAACCTTATAAGGTAAGATAAGATAAGATATACTTTATTTATCCCGGAGGAAATTGCGGTATCACAGCAGCAGAACACAGATCTCGAACATGACACATATGATAACATAACATTTGGAATGCTTTAGACATTGCTTTTCAGACATTTGTTAAACACCCCCATAGCTGTTGGAACAAACGATCTCCTGTATTTTTACTTTTTACACCTTAGTTGTATTAGGCGATTGCTGAATGTGCTCTTCTGTTTCGCAAACAGTTCATAAAGCGGGTGTGTGTTGTTGCCCATTATAGCTCTGCACTTCTTCTTAATCCTATCCTCTACCACCTCTTCAAAAGTCCCAAGCTGTAGGCCCACCGTCGCGCTAGCCTTCTTTATAAGTTTGAGCTTGTTGGCGTCAGCAACACGCACACTGTTACCCCAGCAAATTATTGCACCAAAGGTGGCACTAGCCACAATGGATTGGTAGAACACCTCAAGCATGTTGCCACACACATTAAAAGACCTTAATTTCCTTAGGAAGTACAATCTACTCATCCCCTTCTTGTAGACCTTCTCCATGTGGCACTTCCAGTCTAGCTTGCTATCCAGGTAAACCCCCAAATATTTGAAACTGTCCACCATCTCCACATCCTGACCGTCAATGGTAACAGGTAGGCATACCTTCTTGAACCTTCCATAGCTCATCACCAACTCCCTGGTTTTCTTAACATTTAGTTCTAGATGGTTAGCCTGGCACCATACTACAATGTCCGCAACCACCATTCTATATTCCTCTTCATCCTGGTCCTTCCCAATACCGCCAACTATCACAGAGTCATCCGAGTACTTCTGGAGGTGACAACGGTCTGATTTATACTGAAAGTCAGCTGTGTACAATGTAAAGAGGAATGGCGACAGCACTGTTCCCTGCGGGGCTCCGACACTGCTCAGTACACTATCTGATGTAGCCGTCCCCCACCTAACAAACTGTGGCCTATCCGACAGGTAGTCAATTATCCAATTCACAAGTCCCTCATCCACCGCCATTTTAATCAACTTTCCACGCAGTAAGAGTGGCTGTAATGTGTTGAACGCACTAGAGAAATCAAAGAACAAAGCACGCACTGTGGTTCCATCATTGTCCAAAAAGGAATGTACTGTTTGTAGCAGAGACGCTACAGCATCGTCCTCCCCCAGTCCCTGCCGGTACGCAAACTGAAGAGCATCAGTATGCGCCATCACCCTCGGACACAAGTGAGCAAGTACTATTCTCTCAAAGGACTTCATCGCATGGGATGTTAAGGCCACCGGTCTATAGTCCCCCGGGGAAGCCGGGAAGGTAGTCTTGGGAACCGGCACCAGGCAGGAAGTCTTCCATAGCACTGGTACTCTCTTTGATTGTAAGCTCTGGTTAAAGAGATGCTGTAAGACAGTACACAACTCATTTGCACACACTCTGAGGACACGTGGACTGAGACCGTCAGGCCCTGCTGCTTTGCCAATGGCCAGCTTACTAAACTGGTCCCTCACGTCATTTTTGGAGACCGAGAAATGATCTATTTCACCCCCTGTTAATTTAGCTAGTTGTTCCCCGGCCTCCTCCCCCTTCCCTGCTGCTACCGCACCTTTATTGCTGAATCTATTGAAGAACTCATTCATTTCATTAGCCATTCTAAGTCCACCACCCCCCTGCTCCGACCTTGCCTTAAACCCAATCACTAGCTTCATTCCAGCCCACACCTCTCTGGAGCTTTTTTGTGCAAATTGATTTTCTAATTTAACTCTGAATGCCTCACGGGCAATCTTAATTTTCCCCTTTAGGTCTCGCTGTATAATTTTCAATGCGTTCTTGTCCTTCCTTTTAAAAGCCAGTTTTTTCATGTTTAGTAAATGTTTCAACTCTTTTGTAATCCATGGCTTATTGTTTGCATAACACCGAATCTCTTGAACAGGTACTACAATGTCCATACAGAAGTTGATGTAATCAGTAACTCTGCCAGTAATCTCATTAACATCACAATTCTCTTTCATGGTACCCAACACCTCCCAGTCTGTACAATCAAAGCAGTCTTGTAACGCCTCCTCTGCTGCTGGACACCACTTCCTTATCTTTTTAATTGTCACTGGTTGTTTGCGGACGTCTGGTTGGTAAGCAGGAGACAATAGTATGAGGTTGTGGTCAGATTTCCCCAGGGGGGGTAATGCAGCCGATGAATAAGCATTCTTAACATTAGCAAAGAGGAGATCCAGTGTGTTGTTGTCCCGTGTAGGACATTTGACATATTGATAGAACTTTGGTATTGCAGATGAGATCTTTACTCGATTGAAATCCCCAGAAATTACAGTTAAAGAGTTTGGGTGTTTAGTCTGAAGCCGGGCCATCACCCCTGACAACACATCCCCAGCAGCCTCTGGGTTCGCACATGGTGGTATATACATCACAACTACAATAACAAGAGTGAATTCTCTAGGCAGATAGTAAGGCCTGAGGCCCACTGCTAACAGTTCAATATTTGGACAGCAATGTTTCTCCTTAACAGTTACATGCCCCTGATTGCACCATCTGTTGTTAATGTAGAGTATCACTCCTCCACCTTTTTTCTTGCCGCATCTAACTCTCTCTCTATCAGCCCGAACCATTTGAAACCCTGGTACCGAGACACATGAATCTGGGACCTCCTCATGCAGCCAGGTTTCTGTAAAGCACATGAGACTGAATTCCCTAAACTCCTTCTGGGTCTTACTCAGAGCCAGCAGTTCATCCGACTTATTTCCCAGCGATCGTACGTTACCCATGATAATGGATGGGACCACTGGTTTAAACCTTCTCCTCCAGGACTTGATCTTCTTGCCTGCTCTGCAGCCTCTGAAAGGTCTCCTTATTTCCCGTGGAACATTCAGTATTGCCACTGCTGGAGAAGACTTTATCCTGCGCAGTTCCAGAAGACGATCCCTAGAATACACTGCTCGTTTAGCAACAGACCTAGGGTCCACCATCCCGTCATTGTTTCCACCCGTCACACCAGTCCTCTCCATGGCAAATCGTATGCAGTGACCTCCACCGCTCACATATGGCTGTATCCCTGTCACAGGCTGTGGGCAGCAGCATGCATCCTTCAGTAGCATTAGCTGAGATGGTCCGTATTGCGTGCCCCAGAGTGTCTGTACCTGCAGGAGACTTGTAAGTGGTGGAAGAAGATCCAGGTGCAGATCTCGTGCTGTGTGCCCAGCAGCAGTTGATAGTGTGGGAATTGTTGTATCTTCCATCCCCAATAGACGAGTATACAGGAACGTTGCAATCCCGAGAAGGTAATAAAATAATAAAATAAAATAACTGTAACAAAACTGTAACTGAAATAAAGTAGAAGCTTCGGCTGCTGCAATGGGCTGCCAGTAGTCCGGCGCCGTATTGTCTCCACAATCTAGCAGAGAGGCAGACAGGCATGTCCACACCCTCCGGAGTCAGAAAGTGAAGAGTGGCCATGTGCTGTGTGACACATGCATACAGGGCTGAAAAGACATGGGTACAGCATGGGGAAGACCCCTGGAAGCATCTCTGACACCCAAGTCACTGCCTAAAAGTGTGCCAATCAGAAGTGATCCTTGCCACATCAGAAGATGCTGACTTGCAACTATCCCCGTGCAAGTCCTTGTCCCAGGGCAGTGTTCAATTGTACCTCCCCCATTCCTTGCAATGCAAGCGCAAATATGCAGCCAACTACCTACCCACCCACAGGCTGCACTACTATACTGCTAGCTTGCACTTGAAATGGGGCCTTTTAGTTTGGAGGAGGCCGGAGCTGGACACTACCTCCTGGCTGCTTCAGCAGCGATGTCTCCATACTCATTCCCCAGCCACCACTGTTTGTCCCGGTAACCTTCTCCACACTTTTCTTAGCCTGGCCTGCTTTAGGGCAGCATTGGACGAGCCCACCAGAAAACCAGACTCCTCCGGTTGGCCCTGGTTTCTCCATCAGGGGAGTTGAGAGTGCCAAGGTGAGGAGCATGATTATGATGATAGAAGTTAGCATCTGCTTTGTTTTCTTGGAATGCAAGCGTAAGTGTGCAACCTGCCACCCACCCACCCCCAGGCTGCAATACCATACTGCTAGCTTGCTTGCACTTGAAATTAGCCCTTTTAGGCTTGAGGAGGCAGACGCTGGCCACCATGTCATGGCTGAGTCGGCGGCCTGGTATCCATACTCAGTTCCCAGCCGCCCGGCGGCCGGGTGTCCACACTCGGTTTCCAGCCGCCAGGGGGCGGCCTGGTGTCCATACTCGGTCCCCAGCCGCTCTTATTTGTCCCAGTGCGCCCTATACACAAGCGCGCATACCAAAACATTACCTGTGCCCTCTCCAGTGCATTTAGTGGGAAGGATAGCCTAACCACAAACCCGTGGACAAGTGAATGTTGCCAGAGATGGTCCATCTCACTGACGCCTTCACACTGGGTTAATATTGTGGAAGCCAGGACACAGTTGGACACTGGGATGCAACATGTCCTCCAGACATAGAGGATTGCGGGTCCTGGGTCAATCAGGCTTCAACACAAAGTTCAGAAGGTAGAGAGCAGCAGTGGTCGGCCTCCTACACAATGAATAGATTATTCATGATCATGAGGCCATCCATCTCCTTAGCTTTCTGTTCCTTGGAATGCAAGCGCATGTATGTAGTAGCGGCTAGGCCTGAGGTGGTCAGCGTTTTGGCGCATATCCTACCTCCTCCGAGGATTGCTGGATGTTTTCCAGCTTCTATCCCAGTTCTATGACTCCCGTTAAAACAAAGCTTCAGGTGATGATTGATGGATGAGGTGGTGGCAAAGGAAAAAGAGCAGGAGGAACAGGGACCATTCACATCAATATCAGGCCAGTCAACCACACATGTCTTGTTGGATATGTTTCTGAACCAAAAGGAGCGGTTTGTCTACACAGTTATAGGGCATACAGTGAGTGCAATGCCTACCAATAATTTCGAGGCACTCCAATGCCCCTTGGAAGTGACATGGAGGTCAGAGGACCTTAACTAAACTGTTTTTTCCATTTATAGCAACTGGTCTCCTGTACACTGTTGGCCTAAGCAGTGAATGGAAGGCTATCCAAAAATTATGAGAAACTGCAATGCCCCTTGAAGCAGATGTGGATTACAGCGTACTAAAAACCTTCTACCCATTATTTGGGAGTGGGTCTCCCTTAGTGTTCACCTATGTAATGAAAATCAAAAGCTGACTAAAATTAGGAGGAAATGCAATGCCCGTTGGAAGAGTCATGGAGGTTAGAGGTAATTAAAAACAACATTTCAATGCCCTTTGGAAGAGCTGTGGAGTTCAGAGTGGTATAACAAGACGGCTTTAATGCCCCTTGGAAGAGACATCGAGGTAACAGTAGCTTAACAAGATGGTTTTAATGCCCCTTGGAAGTGTGGTGCAGGTTACAGTGGAATAAAAAGACAATATCAATGCCCCTTGGAAGAGTGGTGGAGGTCGCAGTGGAATAAAAAGACTATATCAATGCCCCATGGAAGAGTGGTGGAGGTCCCAGTGGAATAAAAATACAATATCAATGACACTTGGAAGAGTGGTGGAGGTCCCAGTGGAATAAAAAGATAATATCAATGCCCCTTGGAAGAGTGGTGGAGGTTACAGTGGAATAAAAAGACAATATCAATGCCCCTTGGAAGAGTGGTGGACGTCGCAGTGGAATAAAAAGACAATATCAATGCCCCTTGGAAGAGTGGTGGAGGTCCCAGTGGAATAAAAAGACAATATCAATGACCCTTGGAAGAGACATAGAGGTCACAGTAGATTAGCAAGACGATTTTAATGCCCCTTTGAAGAGACGTGGAGTTCAGAGTGGTTTTATCAAGATGGTTTTAATGCCCCTTGGAAGAGACGTGGAGGTCACATTAGCTTAACAAGATGGTTTTAATTCCCCTTGGAAGAGATGTGGAGTTCAGAGTGGTTTAACAAGACGGTTTTAATGCCCCTTGGAAGAGACGTGGAGGTCCCAGTGGAATAAAAAGACAATATCAATGCCCCTTGGAAGAGTGGTGGAGGTCACAGTAGCTTAACAAGATGATTTTAATGCCCCTTACAAGAGCCATTCAGTACAGCATATTAAAAACATTATTCCCATTATTGGGGAGTGGGTCTCCTACAGTCTTTGCCTATGCCTTCCAAGCAAAAGCTGCCAAAAATTAGGATGGAGGAACTTGCAATGCCACTTACAAGAGCCATGCAGTAGAGCATATTAAAAACATTATTCCCATTATTGGGGAGTGGGTCTCCCATAGTCTTTGCATATGCCTTCCAAGCAAAAGCTGCCAAAAATTAGGATGGAGAAACTTTCAATGCCCCTTACAAGAGCCATGCAGTACAGCATATTAAAAACATTATTCCCATTGTTGGGGAGTGGGTCTCCCATAGTCTTTGCCTATGCCTTCCAAGCAAAAGATGCCAAAAATTAGGACAGAGGAACTTGCAGAGCTGGCAACATGGACCACGGTCACCCTGGTGGTATAGTGGTGGTGGAGGCTGAGGATAAGGAGAAGACCAAAAACAGCCGAAATGAGAAAGCGTATGCCCATGTGTGGATGTGAAGCGGTGCATGGGAATACACCTTCCGAAATAACACAGTGGATTTGACTTTATGTTACTCTGCTGTCATTTGGTGGTGATGAGAAGTCTGGCCCAATCCAGCCCTTGTTCATTTTGCTAACGGTCAGCTTGTCAGCATTGTCAGTTGAGAGGCGAGTGCGCTTATCTGTTATAATTCCCCCAGCGGCACTAAAAACACGCTCCGATAACAAGCTAGCGTCAGGACAGGTCAGGACCTCCAAGGCGTACAGAGCGAGTTCATTCCAAGGGACCAGCTTGGATACCCAATAATTAAAAGGCACAGAGGAATCATGGAGGACGCTGGTACGGTCGGCAAGGTACTCCCTCTCCATCTTTTGAAACTTTCCACTGCTTGTGAGAGTACCCCATGCTTCAGGGCCTGTAAGCTGGGAGGGTCTCAGAAAACTGTCCCAGAACATTGACAGTGTTACCCTGCCTCAGCTGGATTGGAGTTGCGTCTCTCTTGCCTGTACGCCTTGGTTGGGCAGCGAACTGTGACCTCTACCGCTAGCGTGTTCAGATGGGAATTTTTTTAACAGTTCTGCAGCAAGGACCTTCTGGTACTGCCCCATTTTTGTAGACCTCTCCACCTCAGGAATAAGAGAGTGAAAGTTCTCCTTGTAGCGGGGGTCTAAAAGTGTCACCAACCAGTAATGACTGTCACTCAACATTTTGACAACGCGAGGGTCACGGTTAAGGCAGCGTAACATAAAGTCAGCCATGCGTGCCAGACTGGTAACGGGTAAGACTTCCGTGTCCTCACCAAGATGACGACTGACCATGCTCTCCTCCTCTTCCTCCTCCTCCCCCCTGTCCTCTGGCTACCCACGCTGAACCGACAGTATGACAGTTGTACAGGTACTACCGTCTACAGCACATAATTCCAGCTCCTGTTCTTCCTTCTCTTCCTCCTCCTCCTCTCCCTCATTGTCCCCCAATGCACGCTGGGATGAGATGAGGCTGGGCTGTGTGTAATCGCCTGCTACGGCTCCTTGATCCATCTCATCATACTCTGGCTGCAATGCCTCCTCTTTAATTCTCTGCAGAGAGCGTTGCAAAATAATGATAAGTGGGATGCTGACGCTAATGATTGCGTCATCGCCACTCACCATCTTGGTGGACTCCTCAAAGTTTATCAGGATGGTACATACGTCAGACATCCAGGTCCTCTCCTGAGGGCTTATGTGTGGAGTCTGACCTGAATATCGACAGCCTTGTTGCAGCTGGTACTCCACAGATGCTCTCTTCTGCTCACAAATCCTTTGCAACATGTGGAGGGTAGAGTTCAAACGTGTGGGAACATCACACACCAGTCGGTGTGCCGGAAGCTGAAAACGCTGCTGCATCACAGCAAGGGTGGCTGAAGCTGTAGCCGACTTCCGAAAATGAGCTGACAGGGGGCGTACTTTGACGAGCAGATCTGGCAACTCGGGGTACGTTTTAAGAAACCGCTGTACTCCGAGGTTAAGCACATGAGCCAGGCATGGTACGTGTGTGATCTCGCCTCGCCTCAGAGCCGCCACCTGGTTACGGCCATTGTCTCACATGACCATGCCTGGATGTAGGTTCAGCGGTCTCAGCCACAGTTCTGCATGCTCTTTCACAGCTGTCCTCAACTCACGAGCAGTGTGAGTTTTATCACCTAAGCTTATGAGTTTCAGCACAGCCTGTTTCCGTTTTCCTGAGGCAGTACTGCAGTGCTTCCAGCTTGTAACTGATGTGGTGATATCTGAGATGGAGGCTGAACATGAGGAGGAGGAGGATGATGCGCAGGAGCTGTACACTGTGGGGGCACCTCTGACTGACATAGGGCCCGCAATCCTCGGTGTGGGGAGGATGTGTTCCATCCAAAGGTCCGACTGGGTCCCGGCTTCCACTATGTTTACCCAGTGTGCCATCATGGAGATGTACCGTCCCTGGCCACAAGCACTTGTCCACGTGTCCATTGACAGGTGGACTCTCCCAGTACCTGCGTTGTTGAGGGCACGGCAGATATTTTGGGACACGTGCTTGTATAGTGCGGGGATGGCACACCGGGCAAAACAGTGTCGGCTGGGGACCGAGTACCGAGGGACGGTCACCGCCATAAGGTTGCGGAAGGATTCCGTCTCCACCAGCCTAAAAGGCAGCATTTCCAACGCAAGCAGTCGTGAACTGTGATAATTTAGGACTGTGGCCTGTGGGGTGTTGGCTGCGAATTTGCGCTTTCGTTCAAAGGTCTGGGATATGGAAAATTGAATGCTGCGGTGGGACGTGGATGTTGATGCTGTTACTTGAGAAACTGCCATAACAAGTGAAGACTGAGAGGAGGGGGCATCTTTGCATGCAGTATGGACAGAGGATTGCCTTGCACGCACAACAGGGGGTTCTATTACACGCACAACAGTGGAAGAAGCAGTGGTGACACCCGTTGACACTGGTCATGGACCCTGGGGTTCGCCCCACAAAGTCGGGTGCTTTGCTGACATGTGCCTGATCATGCTGGTGGTGGTCAGGCTGGTAGTTTTGTCACCCCTGCTGATGCTGTCCTGGCAGGTGGTACAAATGGCCTTTTGGGGTTATCAGCAGAGTCTTTAAAACAATTCCAGACTCTGGAAGACCTTCCGGTTGTACTGACAATGTCCCTCGTGTTGGTGTTATGGGGAATGGTTGTCTGCCTTCTGTCTGTGGCCACCACACTGCTTCTTCCTGCCTGTTGGGGTACTCTGCTTCCCTCCCCCTGTGTGCTGCTGGCCTCGCTCTGCGTGTCCTCCTGCCACATTGGGTCAGTTACTAGATCATCCACCACCTCCTCCTCTTCCACTTCCATACCACGGTCCTCCTCCTCACTTCGTGGAAATTGTGTCTCGTCATCGTCCACCTCTTGTGACAAATTGCCAGCATCGCCGTCCTGTGGCCGTGGCTGTTCAAATATTTGGCCATCGCTACATGGGATCTCCTCTTCCACAACTTCAAATGGAGCAGGTGAGGGGCCCAAATATGGAAATGGACCAGTGAACAGCTCTTCAGAGTATCCAACTGTGGGATCAGTTGCTGTCTGACAACACTCGGCATGGTGGGAGGAAGGAGCATCAGGGTGAGGAGGAGTATGCGGTCGAGACTCACGGCTACTAAGACTTGACCATGTGGAAGACAGACCGGAGGTGGTGGTGCCCAGGTGACTGGAAGTATTATCTGCTATCCAATTAATAACCTGTTCACACTGATCAGTTGGCAATAGTGGTGTTGTTGTGTGCTTCCCTAGTAATTCGGTAAAGAACTGGAAGCGAGAAGATGTGGCTGTTGGTTGTGGCACATTTTCACCTTGGCCACGGCTCAGTCCTCTGCACGCACCATCACCAGAACTTCCAGTTCCACGTCCCTTGCCACGCGCCTTGCCCATTGTAAATGAAGTAAAATAGCTTACACTCACACTATCAATGGCAAAAGGGTAATAAAAAGGAGATTAGAACCGTGGAAGAGGAAAACTACAGTTCTATTTCTCTGGCCTACCCAGAATCATTTAAACAGATATATTTGTGTCTGAACAGTCAGAGAGACACTCAAACAGTTTTTTTTTCATGGAAAATGGCAAAAGGTGGATAACACCCAGATTTGAACCATGGAAGAGGAAAACCACAGTTCTAATTTCCTGGCGTATACCAGACTTTTTTAAATAGATGTCTGAACAATCAAACTGTTTTTTTATGGAAAAAAAGCAAAAAAGTGGAAAAAACAGAGATTTGAACAGTGGAACTGCAAAACCACAGTTCTAGTTATCTGGCCGAAACCAGACTGTAGCGCCGGCGTCCCTGCCCTCTGCTAGGCAGGGACGTTGTTCCCCTCACCTCTCTGCTCCGTGCCCGGCGTCCTCCTCCCGCTCTGCTGGCAGCGCGCGCTCCTTCCCGGCCACTGTGCTTAGGGCGCGCGCGCGCGCTCTCCCTCCCTCTTAAAGGGGCCGCGCGCGCCGTCCTAAGGAGTCCCCGGCCAATGGCCGGAGGACTTCACCATATATAAGGCACCTCCTCCAAAATGGAGGTGCCCGAGCAATGTTGCTGCACTGTTCACTACTCTGCTTCAGCCCTCAGGTCCCATTGCCAGTTACCTGCCAGATACCTGCCAGATTCCTGTCAGCTTGCTGTCTTATTCCTGCCTGATATTCTGCTACCTGCCTGCTAGCCTGAGGTCCGACGGTCTGCCTTACAACTCCTGTCAGTCTGTCTAAGGACCAGCTTGCCCGCTCACCTGGGAGCGCACATCAGCTACCTGCCTGCTTGCCTGAGGTCCGACGGTCTGCCTTCCAACTCCTGTCAGTCTGTCTATGGACCAGCTTGCCCGCTCACCTGGGAGCGCACATCTGCTACCTGCCTGCTAGCCTACCTGGAGGCTCCGCCGTCACGTGCTGTGACCACCTGCCTGTCCAGTGACTCCTGCCCGCTCAGCTGGGAGCGCTCATCTGCTGCCTGTCTCCTAGCCTACCTGGAGGCTCTGCCGTCACGTGCTGTGACCACCCGCCTGTCCAGAGACTTCTGCCCGCTCACCTGGGAGCGCTCATCTGCCGCCTGTCTGTTGGTCTTCCTGGAGGCTCCGCCGTCACATGCCGTGACCACCCGTTTATCCAGAGACTCTCGCCTGCTCACCTGGGATCTCACGTCTACCATCAGCCGCCACAGGTTGTACCAACCCTTTACCCAGAGACTGCCCCGGTCACTTGCCGTGACCATCTGCCCGTTCATCCAGAGACTGCCCCGGTCACTTGCCGTGACCATCTGCCCGTTCATCCAGAGACTGCCCCGGTCACTTGCCGTGACCATCTGCCCGTTCATCCAGAGACTGCCCCGGTCACTTGCCGTGACCTCCTGCCCGTTCTTCCAGAGACTGTCCCGGTCATCTGCTGTGGCTGCCTGCCTGGTCGCCACCCGCTCCCTTACAAGGACCGCCCCCTTGTATAGTAGCTCAGAGGTTCCGCCTCCCAGACCCGTTACAGCTCTCGGACCTGTGTCATGAACTGTCCCGTCAGAGGTCCCAACAGGAGTCCATCCTGGGTCACCTGCGGAATGTCAATTCTCGCCTGGACACTCTGACTGCTCCGCCAGCAACCTCCGCCAGTGCCATGACTCGCAATCCGGCAGCTCCGCTGCCCACTAATACCATGGTATCCTACCCCGGACCCCGGCTTTCTGCACCTCCTCGCTTCGGAGGCGACTCCGCCCAGGCTCGGGGCTTCATAAATCAGTGCACCCTGCACTTTGAACTATTGTCCCACCAGTTTAACTCCGACCGGGCCAAAATTGCCTTCATCATGTCCCATCTCACCGGGGAGGCCCTGGCCTGGCTAAATCCTCTATGGGAGAGAGGAGACCCCCTGGTGTCCGACTTGCCTGCCTTTCTCACGGCTTTCCGGAAAGTCTTCGACGAACCCGGACGGAAGGCCTCATCCGCATCATCACTGCTACGCCTCCGTCAGGGAGGTCTCACTGTGGGCCAATATGCCATACGGTTCCGTACCCTTGCCTCGGAGCTGGCCTGGGATAACGACGCTCTGGTATCCGTCTTCTGGGAGGGTCTGTCAGGCCGTATTAAAGATGAACTTGCCGGTCGGGACATTCCTACCACTCTCGATGACCTAATAACTCTTGCCACCCGGATTGACCTACGGTTCCAGGAGCGTGCCAAAGAGGTCACCCGTGAGAGGAGGTTTCCACGTCTAGCTCCTACTTTTCAGAAACCCGTCACTCCCTCCGTCTCTCCCCAGGTACACTCTCCTGAGCCTATGCAGGTCGACCAGACCAAGATGGTCAAAACCCGTCAGGACTTACGCCGTGCCGAGGGGAGCTGCTTCTACTGTGGCAGTAAGGAGCACCGGATCCGTGCCTGCCCGGAGAGGTCGGGAAACGCCTGTGTCTAGGTTCGCTCAGAGAGGTCGACCTAGACAAGAATAAATCCTCTCCATCTCTGCTGCTGTCAGTCTCAATCGTCTGCGGGGAGAACCGTTATTTCGAACTAGCCCAACTTGACTCTGGAGCAGCCGGGAATCTTATTTCACAGTCCCTGGTAGAGAAATACCGCATCCCCACCAAACCTCTGGCTGTACCCTTGTCTGTTGCTGCCGTGGATGGGGGTCTCTTACCACGCCCCATCCAACTCATCACCGAATCCATTACTCTGCAGGTGGGAATGCTGCATTCTGAGAGTATCTCCTTTCATGTTCTGCCTGGACTCTCTCACGCCCTCTTGCTAGGTCTACCTTGGCTCCAGAGACATGCACCCGTGCTTGACTGGCAGACCGGAGAGGTCCTTCGCTGGGGACAGGACTGCCATAAGACCTGTCTGGTTCCCGTCCATCCCGTCCGTCCTTCTCCTACCCCAGCTAATCTACCTGGACTTCCGATTCCTTATTGGTCTTATGCTGATGTCTTTAATAAAAAGGAGGCAGAGACATTACCCCCTCATAGACCATACGACTGCCCTATCGACCTGTTACCCGGTACTACTCCTCCCCGTGGGAGTATTTATCCATTATCCGCTGCTGAGACCCGGTCGATGTCCGAATATATTGAGGAGAATCTGGCCAGGGGATTCATCCGGAAATCTACCTCCCCGGCGGGAGCAGGCTTCTTTTTCGTCAAAAAGAAGGACGGTTCTCTCCGTCCCTGTATAGACTATAGAGGCCTTAACCAGATCACGGTGAAGAATAAGTACCCCCTTCCGCTCATTCCGGAGTTATTTGATCATCTGAGGGGGGCTAGAATCTTCACCAAACTGGACCTCCGTGGGGCATACAACCTGGTTCGTATCCGTCAGGGGGATGAATGGAAGACGGCATTCAACACCCGGGACGGCCACTATGAATATCTGGTAATGCCCTTTGGTCTCTGTAACGCTCCTGCCGTCTTTCAAGAGTTGGTCAATGACATCTTCCGGGACCTTCTCTACTCCTGCGTAGTGGTGTACCTGGACGACATCTTGGTCTTCTCTCCGGATCTCCAGACTCACCGGAGGGACGTTCGTCAGGTCCTGCTCAGGCTCAGGCAGAATCACCTCTTCGCTAAATACGAGAAGTGCCTCTTTGAGCAGACCTCGCTTCCGTTTTTGGGCTACATTATTTCTCAGACCGGCCTACGAATGGATCCAGAGAAACTGTCTGCCATCGAGAAATGGCCTCAACCGGAGGGGTTGAAGGCCATTCAGCGGTTCCTGGGCTTCGCCAACTACTACCGCCTCTTCATACCACACTTCTCTTCCCAGACTGCCCCAATTTCCGCGCTCACCCGTAAGGGTACTAATCCCAAAGAGTGGCCGCCCGAAGCAGAGGAGGCCTTTCTTTCCTTAAAACAGGCCTTCTCTTCCTCCCCGGTGCTGCATCGCCCGGATGGCAACAAGCAGTTCTTCCTGGAAGTTGACGCCTCCTCCTCTGGAGCCGGAGCGGTACTTACTCAAAGATCATCTTCCAGGAGGATGGTAACTTGCGGCTTCTTCTCTAAACTCTTCTCCTCCTCAGAGCGCAATTATTCCATAGGAGACCGAGAGTTATTGGCCATCAAACTGGCATTGGAGGAGTGGCGTTACCTGCTCGAGGGGGCTCTTCACCCGGTAATAATTTACACTGACCACAAGAACTTGGCTTATCTCCAGCATGCCCAGAGACTTAACCCGCGCCAAGCCCGGTGGTCCTTGTTTTTTGCTCGCTTTGATTTTGTTCTTCATTTTCGCCCGGCTGACAAAAACGTCAAGGCGGACGCCTTGTCTCGATCCTTTCTGGTGTCTGATCTCGAAGAAGATCCGAAACACATCATCGATCCCGCCAGAGTAATGCAGGTGGCTCCCGTGAGTCTAAATCGTCTCCCTCCCGGAAAGACGTTCGTATCAGTACCTGATCGGGAGAAGATCCTTCACTGGGGTCACTCGTCTAAACTGGCTGGCCATGCCGGTCAGAAAAAAACCCTCCAGCTTATTACCCGGCACTACTGGTGGCCTACCCTGCACAAGGACGTAATAGACTTTGTTTCTGCCTGTGTGTCCTGCGCCCGCAACAAGGTTCCGAGACATCTGCCAGCCGGTCGCCTCCTTCCGCTTTCTGTACCTGCTGCCCCCTGGCAGTGTCTAGGTTCGGACTTTATAACTGACCTCCCAGTCTCTGCCGGTTGTACGGTCATTTGGGTGGTCGCTGACCGCTTCTCCAAGATGGCTCATTTCGTTCCCCTGCCAGGCCTCCCGTCTGCACCCGAGCTAGCTAAAGACTTTATTCGTCACATCTTTCGTCTTCATGGCCTGCCCCTCCACATCGTGTCGGATCGTGGGGTACAGTTCACCTCACGCTTCTGGAGAGCCACTTGTAAACTGCTAGACGTCACCCTGGACTTCTCTTCCGCTTACCACCCACAGTCCAATGGTCAAGTGGAGCGGATCAATCAGAACCTGACCAGTTACCTCCGGCACTTCGTTAATGCCCATCATTCAGACTGGGTGGATCTCCTACCATGGGCCGAGTTCTCTTATAACAATCACGAGAGCGAATCCTCCTCCAAATCCCCGTTTTTTGTAGTCTTCGGTCAGCATCCTCGGATTCCTTTTCCTGTCTCCACCTCTGTGGACAACCCGGCTGCGGAATCTCTCGTTAGCAAATTTTCCTCCATTTGGGAGAGTACCCGATCCGCACTCCTTCAGTCGTCCGAACGGATGAAAAGACACGCTGACAAAAAACGCCTGGATCCTCCACAATTTCGTCCTGGAGATAAAGTCTGGCTCTCATCTAAATATGTCCGACTCAAGATACCTTCTTACAAGTTAGGGCCTCGGTTCATCGGTCCTCTGGAGGTCATCAGTCAGATCAACCCGGTGGCCTATAAATTGAAACTCCCGGCCAACTTACGGATCCCTAACTCCTTCCATGTATCTCTCCTCAAACCTGTGGTACTTAACTCTTTTTCCAAGTCTACAGGTACGCCTCCTGCTCCGGTTTCTGCTGAGGATGAGTTTGAGGTAGAGAACATTCTTGCCACCAAAAGGGTAAGAGGAAAGACCTTTTTTCTAGTAGATTGGAAGGGGTTTGGTCCTGAGGAGAGAACGTGGGAGCCCCGGGAGAACATCCATGCCCCTCTTATCCTTGCTAAATTTCTGTCTGGCCTAAAAAAGGGGGGCCTAAAGGGGGGGTACTGTAGCGCCGGCGTCCCTGCCCTCTGCTAGGCAGGGACGCTGTTCCCCTCACCTCTCTGCTCCGTGCCCGGCGTCCTCCTCCCGCTCTGCTGGCAGCGCGCGCTCCTTCCCGGCCACTGTGCTTAGGGCGCGCGCGCGCGCTCTCCCTCCCTCTTAAAGGGGCCGCGCGCGCCGTCCTAAGGAGTCCCCGGCCAATATATATAAGGCACCTCCTCCAAAATGGAGGTGCCCGAGCAATGTTGTTGCACTGTTCACTACTCTGCTTCAGCCCTCAGGTCCCGTTGCCAGTTACCTGCCAGATTCCTGTCAGCTTGCTGTCTTATTCCTGCCTGATATTCTGCTACCTGCCTGCTAGCCTGAGGTCCGACGGTCTGCCTTACAACTCCTGTCAGTCTGTCTAAGGACCAGCTTGCCCGCTCACCTGGGAGCGCACATCAGCTACCTGCCTGCTTGCCTGAGGTCCGACGGTCTGCCTTCCAACTCCTGTCAGTCTGTCTATGGACCAGCTTGCCCGCTCACCTGGGAGCGCACATCTGCTACCTGCCTGCTAGCCTACCTGGAGGCTCCGCCGTCACGTGCTGTGATCACCTGCCTGTCCAGTGACTCCTGCCCGCTCACCTGGGAGCGCTCATCTGCTGCCTGTCTCCTAGCCTACCTGGAGGCTCTGCCGTCACGTGCTGTGACCACCCGCCTGTCCAGAGACTTCTGCCCGCTCACCTGGGAGCTCACGTCTACCATCAGCCGCCACAGGTCGTACCAACCCTTTACCCAGAGACTGCCCCGGTCACTTGCCGTGACCATCTGCCCGTTCATCCAGAGACTGCCCCGGTCACTTGCCGTGACCATCTGCCCGTTCATCCAGAGACTGCCCCGGTCACTTGCCGTGACCATCTGCCCGTTCATCCAGAGACTGCCCCGGTCACTTGCCGTGACCTCCTGCCCGTTCTTCCAGAGACTGTCCCGGTCATCTGCTGTGACTGCCTGCCTGGTCGCCACCCGCTCCCTTACAAGGACCGCCCCCTTGCATAGTAGCTCAGAGGTTCCGCCTCCCAGACCCGTTACACAGACTCTTTTAACCAGATATATTTGTGTCTGAACACTCACAGACACACTCATTTTTTTTTTTGGGGGGGGGGGGATATCAAAAGGTTAATAAGACGAGTATTTGTACAGTCTGACTGAGGGAAAAAAAAAAAAGGATTTAGATGAAAAAAAATAATTTTTCCTGGCCCCTGAGACCTGGGGCTAAGTCAAGCAATTTGAGCAGCAGCAGCAGCACACAGGACTGTAATGCAGTGTTTGTTGGTATAACCACTGCGTCTCCTATGTCCAAGATGGCAGCACCCCATTTTAAATACTCGAGGTGACGCTGTGCGGCCAGCCAATCACTGTAACGCCCACAAGCAACATGGCTGCGGCATTACAGTGACTGGCTGGCAATCCCTGCATGTTCATTGGCTCTGTAAAGAGCGCCAAACATGCAGGGCGGAGACCCGAGCACCCGCCTGAGTGACCAGAAAATGCTCAATGCTCGCCGAACATCCCGAGTAGTGAGATGCTCGGGCGAGTACCGAGCAGTGTCGAGCATGCTTGCTCAACACTAGTAATGATAAATAGAATCCACTTCTGTGTAATCAAGTCTCCGTGTAAATGCACCTGCTCTGTGATAGTTTCACGGTTCTGTTTCAAGTGCAGAGAGCAGCATGAAGACCAAGGAACACACCAGGCAGGTCCGAGATACTGTTGTGGCAAAGTTTAAAGCTGGATTTGGATACAAAAAAATTTCCCAAGTTTTAAACATCTCAAGGAGCACTGTGCAAGCGATCAAATTGAAATGGAAGGAGTATCAGACCACTGCAAATCTACCAAGACACGGCCGTCCCTCTAAACTTTCATCTCGAACAAGGAGAAGATTGATCAGCGATGCAGCCAAAAGGCCCATGATCACTCTGGATGAACTGCAGAGATCTACAGCTAAGGTGGGAGAGTCGGTCCATAGGACAACAATCAGTCATACACTGCACAAATCTGGCCTTTAAGGAAGAGTGGCAAGAAGAAAGCCATTTCTCAAAGATATCCATAAAAAGTCTTGTTTGAAGTTTGCCACAAGCCACCTGGGAGACACACCAAACATGTGGAATAAGGTGCTCTGGTCAGATGAAACAAAAATCTTACTTTTTGGTGACAATGCAAAACGATATGTTTGGCGTAAAAGCAGCAGAGCTCATCACCCTCAAAACACCATCCCCCACTGTCAAACATGATGGAGACAGCATCATGGTTTGGGCCTGCTTTTCTTCAGCAGGGACTGGGAAGATGGTTAAAATTGATGGGAAGATGGACGGAGCCAAATACAGGACCATTCTGGAAGAAAACCTGTTGGAGTCTGCAAAAGACCCGAGACTGGGATTGAGATTTATCTTCCAACAAGAGAATGATCGGAAACATAAAGCAAAATCTACAATGGAATGGTTCAAAAATAAACGTATCCAGGTGTTAAAATGGACAAGTCAAAGTCCAGACCTGAATCCAATCGAGAATCTGTGGAAAGAGCTGAAAGCTGCTGTTCACAAATGCCCTCCATCCAACCTCAATGAGCTCAAGCTGTTTTGCAAGGAAGAATGGGCAAAATTTCAGCCTCTCGATGTGCAAAACTGATAGAGACATACTCCAAGTGACTTGCAGCTGTAATCGCAGCAAACGGAGGCGCTACAAAGTATTAATTCAAGGGGGCCAAATAATATTGCAAGCCCCACTTTTCAGTTTTTCATTTGCTAATAAAGTTTAAAATATCCAATAAATTTTGTTCCACTTCACGATTGTGTCCCACTTGTTGATTCTTCCCCCCAAAATTAGAATTTTATATCTTTGTTTGAAGCCAGAAATGTGGCAAAAGGTAGAAAAGTTCAAGAGGGCCAAATACTTTCACAATGCACTGTATATGTACATTTCCATGCTGCAATACATCGTTTAGGTATCCTCACTTCCCACAAAATTTGGCTCATATCCTATCAGTGTTTTCCCTAGGAAACATGTTAGCAACAATTACTGACAGAATGAAATACTGTGCAGCTGTTAATATGTTTAGCTAATCACTTAGCTAATCACTTAATCAATTCATCAAAGAAAATGTTTGGCATTATCACACCAGTTTTAGGCAGCTTTGCCAAAATTTGCGGAGCCAGGGAGTAGCCGGGGCAAGATGAGGTTTGGCTATACCCGCCCATCCTTCATAACTGCCATCGTTTCCTCAGATGTGTCACTCCAGTCCCTGACTTGAGTAATGTTTCTTGTAAGGAGCATGGGTGCGCAAGCCATTGATAAAATGCACCAATTTAAGTGACCTGAGCCTTTTAATGAATTTGGCGCATCTTATTTCTGCATGCTCGTCATTAAGACTGGCATTTCGTACCTTAGTTTTTATTTCATACAGTAAGAAAAAGTATTTCTATTGTAGACCATAATGTCTGCTTTTCCAAAAAGGAGATATTTTGATTATAAAAATGTTACTATAAATGCTGTTCTTCAAGTGATCTGAAACTATTTATTTTTTTTTTTTTTTTGTGACTTGCATTCCCTTTTAAGGTATTTTAATATCAAGCATTTTAGTAAAGTAACCATGGAGATAATAGAGATGTTCAGAGGTTGTTTCTTTACTAAAACTTAGATTAAAGCATATTTTCTGGGAAATGAACAAAACTATTTAAGGTAAAGTATGTGCCTTACAGTGTGAAGTTAGACTGCTGCATCTGTGTTTGTTAAAAATAACTTCTTTTACCTTTTATGTCTTAAGGCACCAGATATATTGATTTGTGGTAAACTCAAATAAGAGAAAGAAAAAAGTTTTCTTCTTCCTTTTTAACTTATATCGCTATTGAATTCTGCTTTTCAACTTTCATTGCATTTTAATGTGCCTTAAAATATGTATGCGTGTATGTATGTATATACATATATATATATAAATATATGTATATATATATATATATATATATATATATATATATATATATATGTATATGTATGGACTGTCCACTTAGTAAAGGACCCCAAACTTGTCCTGGAAAAGTAAATAGTCTGCAAATGACTGGACCACTAGATCCAGGGAGTTTGGTGAACCTCGTGAGGGTCACGCTCCCTCTCCAACCGATCCCTGGGAAGAAGGTGGCATCCGCTGCATTCACAGAGACGCTAAAAACTATCCGGTGGCCAGAGTGGTCATTGAAACAGCACGAGGTACTGAGTCCCATGAGGTCGGTGTGGTCCAAGGTTTATTGCACCCAATTATCATAGGCCTGGACTTTGTGCTGTTTTGTGACTTGTGGCGGACGGGCAGAAGCATGGTTTGCTGGGATAAGAGATGAGTTGCCCCTAAAGAAATCTCACCAAACCCAGAGTCTGACAGGTTTCCCTTCTATGTAATGGTGGGGGATGAGGAGGCAGCATCCTCTGAGGCCAACATTTTCTGAGTTAGGGGTGATCGGAGGCAATTTTCGGCCTGCCCAACATAGGGACCTAACTCTAAAAGAGGCGTTCCATAATGTAACCATTATAAATGCGTTATAGCACAGGAGCCAGGGGCTGACGCCAGGTTTCCCTATTTTATGATGAGTGGGGACTTTTTGTACCGGCTTCTTAGGTCAGAGAGGAAATAGTGGAGCAATTATGGGTACCAGGACCCAATAGATGGAGGGTGTTTGACTTGGCCCATTCACATGTCTTGGGTGGCCACTGGGTGTGAACAAAAACCAAGAACAGGTCATTTGGAGGCTATATTGACCCAGATGTCACCAGGAAATCCTAAGGTATTGCAAGTCCTGTCCCACCTGCCAGTTAACTGCCCCGATCTTTCACTTCCAAAATCCCCTCGTGCCACTACCTATCATAGAGGTGCCGTTTGAGCAAATTGTCATGGACTTGGTCGGTTCTCTTGTTAAGTCTGCTCGTGAGCATCAATATACAGTATATTACAAGTGAGTACACCCCTCACATTTTTGGAAATATTTTATTATATCTTTTCAGGTGACAACAATGAAGATATGACACTTTGATACACTGTAAAGTAGTCGGAATACAGCTTGTATAAGGCTATGGTCATATTATCTGTATTTGGTCAATATTTCACATCAGTATTTGTAAGCCAAAAACAGGAATGGGTGAAAAATACAGAAGTAGTGCACATGTTTCTATAATACTATTCTTCGGAATACAGCTTGTATAAGGCTATGGTCATACTACCTGTATTTGGTCAATATTTCACATCAGTATTTGTAAGCCAAAAACAGGAATGGGTGAAAAATACAGAAGTAGTGCACGTGTTTCTATAATACTATTCTTCTGATTGTTCCTCACTTGGCTTTTGCTTTCAAATTGTGCCCACAATGTCAATATTTTGTGTGGCCACCATTATTTTCAAGCACATCTTGGAGCTGGTGGATGTTAGCGACCATGCCCTCCTCTACATTCCATTTGAGGATGCCCCACAGATGCTAAATAGGGTTTAGGTCTGGAGACAGTCTTGGCCAGCCCAGTACCTTTCCCTCAGTTTCTTTAACAAGGCAGCATTTGTCTTGGAGATGTGTTTGGGGTGGTTATCATGTTGGAATACTGCCCTGCAGCCCAGTTTCCAAAGGGAGGGGATCATGCTCTGCTTCCATTTGTAAAAGTACATGTTGGCATTCATAGTTCCCTCAATGAACTTTAGCTCCCCACAGCCAGCAGCACTCATACAGCGCCAAACCATGATACTTCCACCATCATGTTTGACTGTAGGCAAGACACACTTGTCTGTGTACTCCTCACCAGGTTTCCGCCATACACGCTTGACAGCATCTGAACCAAATAAGTTTATCTTGGTCTCATCAGACCACAGGACATGGTTCCAGTAATCCATGTGCTTAGTCTGCTTGTCTCAGCAAACTGTTTGCAGGCTTTCTTGTGTAACATATTTAGAAGAGGTTTCCTTCTGGAATGACAGCCATGCTGACCAATTTGATGCAGTGTGTGGCGTATGATCTGAGCACTGACAAGCTGACTGCCTACCCCTTTAACCTCTGCAGCAATGCTGGCAGCACTCATACGTCTGTTTGGAAAAGACAACCTCTGTATATGACGCTGAACACTATTCTACGCGATACGCAGAAGTGGTTCCCCTGAGAAACCCCTTCTGGAAAATTATAGCACTTAAGTTGCTCCACATCTTCACCTGGACAGGACCAACGAGGGAGATTCTGACTGACCAAGGAACCTCCTTTATGAGTAAAGTGATAAGTGAACTGAGTAAGGCCTTGAAAATTACACAACTCAAGACATCAGTGTACCATCCCCAGACAGAAGGCCTTGTGAAAAGGTTCAATAAAACCTTAAAGAGTATGCTTAAGAAGGTCATTGAAAAGTACGGTCGAGACTGGGACTGTCTCCTTTGTTATCTATTATTCTCTATCCAGGAGTTTCTGCAAGCTTCTACCGGAATTTCTTGTATGGCTGACATCCAAGGGATCTCCTTGAAATAGCAAAGGAAACCTCGGAAGCCAAAGTCACATTCCATTGGAGCATCATTGAGCATGTCACCCAGATGCGGGAGAGGGTTGTGAAGGTAATGCCCATTGTAAAGGAACATCTCCTCCAAGTACAAGAGTCTCAATCCTGCGTCAAAAACTGGTCAGCCAGGGTGAGGCAGTTCAGCTCCGGCGACCAAGTCCTCGTGCTTATTCCCACGGTGTAGAGTACGTTTTTGGACAGATGGAAAGGCCCCAAGAGGTGGTAGAGAAGCTGGGTGAAGTGAACTACAAGGTTCATCAACCAGAAGACGAAAGCCATATCAGGTTTCCCACATCAGTCTTATCAAGGCATGGCAAGACAGGGACCCAAGTGAAACTTAAGCCAAAAGGTGACATTGAAGGTGTCACCATAGCCGAGACGCTGTCGAAGTCCCAAAAACAGCAGTGTCGGGAATTGCTGCATCAGAACTGGGACCTGTTCTCAGATTTGCTGGGGTGTAAAGATGTCGTAGAACAGGAGGGTCTAACAGAACCCCGTGTGCGGGTGAACTTGAAGCCCTACTGAATTCCGGAGGCCCAGCGAAAACTAATCTCCAAGGAAGTGAAGCGTATTCTGAATCTCGGAGTTATTGAGGAATCTAAGAGCGGGTGGTCTAGCCCGATTGTCCTTGTTCCAAAACCCAATGGCGAGTGGAGATTCTGTAATGATTATCGAATGCTGAACAAAGTCTCCAAGTTCTATCCGCATATCCGATGACTAAGCTGATCGAGAGACTTGGCCAGCAAGGTACATAACCACCTTGGATCTAATAAGAGGATTTTGGAAAAGTCCCCATGTCACAAGAGGCCAAGAAGACAGCTTTCTCTATGCCCGATGGTTGCTTCCAATATGTCCAGATGGCATTTGGACTGCAGAAAGCTTCAGCCACCTTCCAGAGGGCCAGGGAGCAAATCCTTGCACCCCATAAGAATTACACTGCGGCATACCTGGAAGATATTGTAATCTTCAGCCTGGATTGAGGAAGTCATTTGGAAAAAATCCAGGTAGTGTTTGATGCTCTCTGGATGGCTTGTTTTTTTATGAATCCAAAAAAATATGCCATGGGGAAAGAAAAGGCCAAATTTTTAGGATATGTAGTTGTTAGAGGCGAGATCAAACCTCAGATCGGTAAGCTGGACGCAATCCAGAACTGGCCAAGACCACTCTCAAAGAAGCAAGTTAGGGCCTTAATGTGAATCGTATGGTACTATAGTTCCTTCCAAACTTTCCCATTATGGCCGCACCCCTGAGCAACCTCCTTAAGGGTACAAAATCGGATATGACCAAATGGACTTCAGAGGCAGAGACAGCCTTTCAAGATCTGAAAGTAACTATCTGTAAGCAGCAGGTCCTGGTAGCCCCCAACTTTAAGAAGGAATTTGTACTACAAATGGATGCCTCAGAAGTCGGATTATGAGAGGTCCTTTCTCAGGAGATACATGGAGAGGAGCACCCTGTTCTCTACCTGAGTAGAATATTGTCAGCATATGAGAAAAATTATTCCATTGCAGAAAAGGAATGCTTAGCCATAAAGTGGACACATTGCAATACTATCTGTTAAGGTGAAAATATAAATAAGGGTCAGACCATGCCCCACTCGGGTGGATGAGCGAGAAAAAGGGGAAAATGCTCATGTCACCTGCTGGTTTCTAGCCCTGCAGGATTTCCACTTTGATGTGGAACATAAAGCCAGGAAGTTACGTGATAAGGGCTCATACCCATTTGTGTGAAAAAAAAGTTCAGTTTTCTGGACCGAAAAAACAGCCGAGTGTCATGCAAGTGCTATACGAGTGTCATGCGAGTGCTATGCGATTTTCATGCACCGTCTCTAAAAGCCAGCAATACATCAGCCCCATACAGTTACAATACATCGGTACCTGACAATTTAGAATAGAAAGATTAGATCTACACACAAAGAATAGATAGATAGAAAGATGTCAGTCACATATATCATTAGTACAGTGACCCTGCTGGTTACTGTACTTGTCATTTATTGTTAAATTACAGAATTTTTTTTTAAAAATTGTTGTGGGGTCCTCCATAATTTTATAGTCTAGCATAGGTTAAGCAGACAGCTGGGGCAGATGTTTGAAGACTGGGAAGGGGGTAATACCCATGGAGCTTCCCTTGCAACTAATATCAGCCCCCAGCTGAATACTTACCCTTTACTGGCTATTAAAATGGGGGACCCCAAAAAATAGGACGTGGGATCCCCCTATTTTTAAAGCTAGCAAAGACTATGCAGACAGCTGGTGACTGATATAAATAGCCTAGGAAATGGTCATGAATATTGGCCCCTCCGAGGCTAGAAACAGCAGCCCTCAGCTGCCCTAGAAATGGCGCATCCTTAGGATGCGCCAATTCTGGCACTTATCCTCGCTTTGCCCATTGCCCTGTGGTGGTGAGAAATGGACTTTTAGGGCTGGGGTTGATGTCAGTTTATAATGGCAGCTGACATCAAGCCCAGGTTAGTAATGGAGAGGCATCTATAAGATGCCCCCATTACTAACCCCATAGTGGAAGTGATATGTGATAAAAAGACACCCACACCTTGAATAAAATATTTTATTTAAAATAAACACAGACACCCTTTAATCTTCTAAATTAAATTCTACTTACCATCATGCATATTCCATCTGAATCCCATGTTTCCTGTAATAAAAGCAAAATAATTAACCAAACTCATCCTTTTCGACGTGAAGAACAGAATCCAAGTGTCTGGCGACCGCTCCAGCTCTGCTACATCTAGATGGCATGCTTGCGCTCCTCAGTGCCTCGCTGTGACGGTATCAAGATGAGAAGAGTACATGTCAAATGAACTCAGTTCACCTCATTGATGTCATGATGAATGACATCCCTCCCATCTCTATGTCATTCACATAAAACCACACCCTAAAGAGTTATCCCCCAGCAAATAACATGCTGGCAGAAATTCAGTAGGTCTCAATTCACACAGGAGAACAACCTGAGTGACACATACCTCCCCTCATATATCACACTGGTGACTCTGTCACAATATATATATATATATATATGTATAGCCAGCCATGAGTTCTTCTAAGCCGCTGCATAGCACTCTGAAAATGAAAATGGTGGAGGCCCACAGAGCAGGAGAAGACTATAAGAAGATAGCAAAGCATTTTCATGCTGCCAATTCCTCAGTTCAAAATGTAATTAAGAAATGGCAGTTACCAGGAACAGTGGAGGTCAAGATAAGGTCTGGAAGATAAAGCAAAGTTTCAGTGAGAGCTGCTCGTAGGATTGCTAGAGAGGCAAATCAGAACCCTCGCTTGACTGCAAAGGACTGTCAGAAAGATTTAGCAGACTCTGGAGTTGTGGTACATTGTTCTACTGTTCAGAGACACCTGCACAAATATGGCCTTCATGGAAGCGTCATCAGAAGAAAACCTCTACTGCATCCTGACCATAAAATTCAGCTTCAGGAGTATTCAAAAGAACATCTAAACAAGTCTGATGCATTTTAGAAATAAGTCCTGTGGACCGATGAGGTTAAAATAGAGCTCCTTGGTCACAATGATCAAAGGTATGTGTGGAGAAGAAAGGACAAAGAATTTCAGGAATAGAACATCTCACCAACCTTTAAGCATGGGGGTGGATCAATCTTGCTTTGGTGTTGTGTTGCAGCTAATGGCACGGGGAACATTTCACAGTTAGAGTAAAGAATGGATTCAATGAAATTTCAATAAATTCTTGATGCAAATATAACACCATCTGAAAAAAAGCTGAAGTTGAAAAGAGGATGGCTTCTACAAATGGATAATGATACTAAACACAAGTCAAAATCCCCAATAGACTACCTCAAAAGGCAGAAGTTGAAGGTTTTACATGGGCACTTACAGTCCTCTGATTGAAAATCTGTGGCTAGACCATAAAATAGCAGTGCATGCAAGACGACCCAGGAATATCACAGAACTAGAAGAATTTTCCAAGGAAGAATGAATGAAAATCCATCAAACAAGAATTCAAAGACTCTTGCCTGGCTGCAAAAAGTGTTTACAAGCTGTAATACTTTCAAAAGAGGGTGCTATTAGGTACTAACCATGCAAGGTGCCCAAATATTTGCATCTGCCCATTTTCTTTTTTGTATTTTTTAAAAAAGGAAAGATGAATATATCTATATCTATGTCTATATCTATATATATATCTATATATATATATATATATATATATATATTTGTCTAAAATACAAAGGATAAATGTCATCTTTAACTTTAGGCTTTTTTAGAGATCATTTAATCTTCAATTTGCTTAACTGTTCACAATAACAGTAATTTTTACCAAGGGTGCCCAAACTGCTACATGCCACTGTATACATAAATATACAGGGTGGTCCAAAAGTAGGTGGACAGAAAATGTAATAAGGTTATGAAGGGGGAGATTTATCAAACATGGTGTAAAGTGAAACTGGCTCAGTTGCCCTTAGCAACCAATCAGATTCCACTTTTCATTCCTCACAGACTCTTTGGAAAATTAAAGGTGGAATCTGATTGGTTGTTAAGGGCAACTGAGCCAGTTTCACAGATCTAGTTTTCACAGATAGATCTCCCCCAAATCTGTATTCTTTTAAGATAATTCAGATAACACATAATGGCAAATAATTTAATCACAGATCAAAGAAAATGGATTTTAACAGAGTATTGGAAGTCTCAAAATGCTGTAACCGTTAGAGCAAATTGGGTTGAAACTTTTGGTACTCAAGCCCCAAAGAGACAAACCATTTACCGCATTCGTGACAAATTCAATGCCACTGGCTCAATCCTTAATGCTCCCAAAACAGTCTGTACAGAAGATAAGAAAACAACTTGTTGCTGAAACATTTGTTCAGAGTCCAAAAAAGTCCACCAGAAGAGCCTCTTTGGAATTGAGAATTTCACGAGCTTATATCATGCGAATCCTTAAATCTATTGGGTGGAAAGCTTATCGTCCACGTCTAATTCATGGTTTAATGGAGGATGATCCAGACTGACGGCTGCAATTTAGTGAGATTATGCTTAACGAAATTGAAGAAAATCCAGTAATTTTAGATAACATTATGTGGAGTGATGAAGCTTCTTTCAAATTATCCGGCCATATTAACAGACATATTTGTATTTACTGGTATAATGAGAACATGCATTTAATATTAGAGCAACAACTAAATGAGCCTGTTGTCAATGTTTGGGGTGATATTTCAAGTTTTGGTGTTTTAGGACCAATATTTTTTGATGGAATAGTCACAGGAGATAAGTATCTCGAAATTCTAATGAATCAAGTTTTTCCCCAGTTACAGCAACAGCCTGATTCAAATGACCTTTATTTCCAACAAGATGGGGCCCCTCCACATTATTCAAGAGTAATCCGCAAGTATCTTGATGAAACATTTCCTAATAAATGGATTGGCCGAAGAGGCGACTTGATTGGCTGGCACGTTCACCAGACTTGACCCCAATGGATTTTTTCTTTTGGGGAGTACTCAAGGACAAAGTTTATAGTCGAAAACCAAAAAGTGTCAGTGATTTGAAAAATTACATAAAAGAAGAATTTCAAGAAATTAATACTCAAAGAGACTTGTGCAAAAAAATTTGTCGAAGCGTAAGAGGCAGACTTCAAAGCAGTACAAATTGTAATGGAAAACAGTTTGAGCACCTGCGTTGATAAAATTTAAGGGTTTTTGTATTATTGTTCAGAATAAAATTTAATTGTCAATGTTATGCTTGTATTAGTAAATATAATTTTATATATAAATCAAAATAAATGTTATTATTTTCTGGCCGCCTACTTTTGGACCACCCTGTACATATACCTATTTATTTGTATTTTGCTTTGATGTGTCTCACACATTTCGTGAGGGAAACCTCTCTAGAGAGTGAAGATTTTGCTGTCACACCTTGGCCCTGGTGCCTGAGGAAACCTATATGCCCTTCTATCACATAAGAAGGGAATGGTTATATAAATAGTTTATAGGAGATACTACTACAGATCTTTCATTGAGAAATACAAATTTAGCAAAATTTAACTTGACACTTAATGCATTACATTTCATGATGCTTCAAACCTTAACTCGATATTTAGCACAACAGAAGCAATTTAAAATGTCAAAATGAATGTAATGGTATGTAACATGTTGTGTTAAAACAAAACTTTTATGTATCTTTTTTTTGGATTATCTTTACCCTTCTTTGTCCTGAAGATTGCTGTGGGTATAGGTTCTGAGACCCCATCAATAGCTTAAAAATCTATTTTATACTGTATTCTTTTGAGCTTTTGCATTAGTATGTGTGCACTTATTAATGATGAAGCTTAATGCTTCTGCCTGCTAAGCCGAGTGAAATAGAGCGGACTTTTGAGCGAGTTTTTGAGCTTGGACCCTTACCAGTCTGCAGGGCAAGTAATTTAGAATAAAAATATTAAAGAAAATGTTAAATGATTCTATTCCTCTGCTTTTCTGATTCTGCATTTGGTCACTGTTAATCGATTTTATTTACACTTAAAGGACATAGATTGCATTAAGCATATTGAAGTAAAGGGTCAGGGAGAGGCCCACGGTGACTCCCGACACTGTTATTCAGAGGTTTCTCAAGTTGACTGCTGATTTCTATTTCATAAGTTTTATTGACAGAGAAAATTACAGATCAGTAGAGATGAGCGAATTTTTAGAAAGTTGAATTCATCAATTTTCCTGAATTTTTCCAGGAAATTTTATTTACAGTGAATCGATTCATCATAAATCCAATGTACTCTAAAGCCTCCAAATGCCCTGAAAAGGTGAATATGTATGCTTTCACACACTATTTGTAAAGTTTATTCAGTGTTTTCTTGGGTTTATTGTTTTTGATTTTTGTATGTTCCAACTTCATATCTGTATCTTTTATTTTGGTTTAATGATGTGGTCTTTTCTTGCTCATTATCTTGGACTGAGATATGTTATCATTTTTTGGATGTGCATAAAATTTTCATTTTCCATTGGTTGAATTTATATGCTCGACTGGCTCTCCATACAAATTTATAGTTGTGCCCACCACAATTTCTTCCTTTCTATTGAGTGTTTTGTGTCTTTATCTACCGATCTCTCCAGCAAATGCTGGAGGCATTGTGAGAGGGCCCACCCCACCACGCTTGAGGCCATGTAATCCCTCCCTGGCTGATGCAATTTACATTGTAACAGATATGGATTCGATTTTGATGGGTTCAGCAAATTCCTAAAACATTGACAGAAATTACATTCACATCAAATCATTTTGCTCTTTTCTACCAGTGACCGAAGACAGTGACTGGCAAAATCATAATGGGAGTAGTGAGGTATCACTTCTTTTTTTATGCCATTCTGACCTTTTTTTAAAAAAAATTCTAAATGAACAACCCTTTTAAAAGGCAGATGTAAGTCTTGATTATAAACAAAATATTTTTCTTAAAATATATCAAATCCATTCTATTTAAACTTTAAGCTTTCATGATGAAGCATTTTGGAATTTGCCTTCTGACAGTGCAATTGCACAGTATCTCTGCAGGCTGAATGTTTCATGCCTACTCTAAAATGTTAAGTTATCCGTGGTCATGCAAACTGAACCATATAATAGTTCCATGCAGCTGGCTTTGGAAGTTTACATTTTTAATTCCTGCTGGTGGAAATGACATTAAATACATAATAGAAATTATTTTTGAGGACATTGAACACTACATTTAAATGGACTAGTTGTAATTTAAAGATGTTTTCCACTGTCTGAATCTCAAACATTTCCTATAATCTATATATATAATTGTCTAATTCTGTCTGTTTGCTTGTAACGGAAATCCCGCGTCGCTGATTGGTCACGCCTGCCGCCCGCGACCAATCAGCGACAGGCGCAGTCCGGCCGTGAATTGGCGCGGGATTTGAACCACGCTTCGCTGATTGGTCGCGCCCGGCCGGCCGCGACCAATCAGCGATATTGGCGTGGAATTTATCCCCCAGTCACAGCGCGACGTAGTTCACTCACGATTACTGAATAAGTTCTGTCAGTCACAGTGCCACGCAGTTCACGCACGTTTACTGAACAAGTTCTGTTGAAAAAAAGAAGGATCGCTTCACTGTGTCAAACTTTTAGGGTGCTCTGAAGAAATAGGTAGTATAGATATCAAAAAAGAACTTCGGCACTCCAATATGGATGCAAAAATTGGTTTTTATTAGCAGAATTCCCCATAAATGAAAAGCAGGCCAACGTTTCGACCTAACATGGTCTTTCTCGGGGCCTATGCTAAACATCAAAAGAATATATCCCATTAACATTTGTATATAAACAGAAAATAAGGAAAAACAAAATATACACATACATCTATTTATAAATTATGTGGAATAACCCACAAAAGATTGTGAAATAAATTTGTAAGGTACAGTAGAATATGCAAATAGCGTGCGTTTTTTTAAAAAAAATTTTTTTTATATATGTATATAAATTCAAGAATAATGATCTAGTAGGAGACCTCATGCTGCCACAAGAATATAAAGTATATATATATATATATATATATATATATATATATATACATATATTCACATATATACATGAAGGACAAACGTTGTCAGATGATTTACAATGAGGAAAAAGGATACAATTTATATTAAAGAGTGTGGGTAACATGCAATATATTCATCATAAGGCTTCTAATGGGAATATCAATGTAAGCTCATGGAGTCACTGATCCCATATGGTGTCATGGTCCGTCATAGAGTTAGTTACAAGAGGAGTAGCAGCAAAGAAACTTTATTACAGGTAAGAAGGAACAATTAGACACATAACAAACGGTTCGAATAGCAAAAATGGCATAGGGCATACTGAAGGATTACATACCTGGCGTAAAGGGAATAGTGCGTGGACTAGGAACAGCGAAAAAGCGCCGTGTGATGGAAAGAAGGAAGGAGCCATCCTTATACAGTAAAGACCAAAAGTTTGGACACAACTTCTCATTTTAAGATTTTTCTGTATTTTCATGACTATGAATATTGTACATTCACACTGAAGGCATCAAATCTATGAATTAACACACGTGGAATTATATACTTAGCAAAAAAGTGTGAAACAACTGAAAATATGTCTTATATTCTAGGTTCTTCAAAGTAGCCACCTTTTGCTTTGATGACTGCTTTGCACACTCTTGGCATTCTCTTGATGAGCTTCAAGTGGCAGTCACCGGAAATGGTCTTCCAACAATCTTGAAGGAGTTCCCAGAGATGCTTAGAACTTGTTGGCCCTTTTGCCTTCACTCTGCGGTCCAGCTCACCCCAAACCATCTCGATTGGGTTCAGGTCTGGTGACTGTGGAGGCTTGGTCATCTGGTGTAGCACCCCATCACTGTCCAAATAGCCCTTACACAGCCTGGAGGTGTGTTTGGAGTCATTGTCCTGTTGAAAAATAAATGATGGTCCAACTAAACGCAAACCGGATGGAATAGCATGCCGCTACATGATGCTGTGGTACCCATGCGGGTTCAGTATGCCTTCAATTTTGAATAAATCCCCAACAGTGTCACCAGAAAAGCACCCCCACACCATCACACCTCCTCCTCCATGCTTCACAGTGGGAACCAGACATGTAGTGTCCATCCGTTCACCTTTTCTGCGTTGCACAATGACACGGTGGTAGGAACCAAAGATCTCAAATTTGGACTCATCAGACCAAAGCACAGATTTCCACTGGTCTAATGTCCATTCCTTGTGTTCTTTAGTCCAAACAAGTCTCTTCTGCTTGTTGCCTGTCCTTAGCAGTGGTTTCCTAGCAGCTATTTTACCATGAAGGCCTGCTGCACAAAGTCTCCTCTTAACAGTTGTTGAAGAGATGTGTCTGCTGCTAGAACTCTGTGTAGCATTGACCTGGTCTCTAATCTGAGCTGCTGTTAACCTGTAATTTCTGAGGCTGGTGACTAGGATAAACTTATCCTCAGAAGCAGAGGTGACTCTTGGTCTTCCTTTCCTGGGGTGGTCCTCATGTGAGCCAGTTTCTTTGTAGCGCTTTATGGTTTTTGCAACTGCTCTTGGGGACACTTTCAAAGTGTTCCCAATTTTTCAGACTGACTGACCTTCATTTCTTAAAGTAATGATGGCCACTCGTTTTTCTTTACTTAGCTGCTTTTTTCTTGCCATAATACAAATTTTTACAGTCTGTTCAGTAGGACTATCATTAAACCTGACAGGGCACACCTGTGAAGTGAAACCATTTCCGGTGACTACCACTTGAAGCTCATCAAGAGAATGCCAAGAGTGTGCAAAGCAGTCATCAAAGCAAAAGGTGGCTACTTTGAAGAACCTAGAACATAAAACATATTTTCAGTTGTTTCACACTTTTTTGTTAAGTATATAATTCCACGTGTGTTAATTCATAGTTTTGATGCCTTCAGTGTGAATGTACAATTTTCATAGCCATGAAAATACAGAAAAATCTTTAAATGAGAAGTTGTGTCCAAACTTTTGGTCTGTACTGTATAGGACTAGTGCGTTGGTGGAAGCGGTGAAAGAACGCCGGTGTATATCCGGTCATGCGCAGTATGGCCACACTAACTTCCGGTGCGCATGCTGGAATGCAAAGGGAGACAGTGGAACGCAAGTCACTTCCGGACATGTGCAGTATATACGCTACACTGGAAGTAAGTGGATAGACTTTACTTAAGGTGTAAATCAGTGGAAAGAGGTTATACTCAATCAAGAGCAGAATAATGCAGGGTGAGCCAACCTTAGGAGGAGCTATAGGAGTTGAATACTTGAAAAACAGATTATATTATATCAAATTGCAAAATAAGGAGGGGGATCCTGAAGAGTCAAAAAAAAAAATGCATGGGATTCCTTACAGAGGTCCCTGGGAACCTTATTTAGTAACCTACAAGACAAAGAAAAATAATCAGTAACATGAAATATATTCAATTATTATAAAATGGCAAACAATCTAGTCACCCATACTGTAAGCCCAGTGAATGACCCACAACTTAAAACTATAATCAGTAGCATAGAATTATCCGCTAAACCCTGGTTTATTATCCTATCCAATAGACACTAGACAGAGTGAGATTTATGTCATATAGGTAGAGGGATTTTTTTTGGGGGGATATAGGAATTTTTTATTCATATTGTGCTTCATACTCCATATTAAGTCCTTTCGGAGTGAGGGTCTGTAGCGTACGTATCCAGTATAATTCACGTTTTTTGAGGTTTTGAATCCGGTTGCCCCCCCGTCTACTTGACGAAATGTGATCAATTACTTGATACCTTAATTGTGAAATGTTGTGGGACATAGCTAGAAAATGTGCTGGTATAGGTAACATCGTGCATCCACAACGAATTGTTGATTTGTGTTGTTTAAATGCGGTCTCGGATATGTTGGGTGGTCTCACTAACATATGCGAGACCGCATGGACACTTAACATACGCGAGACTGCATTGACACTTAATTAGATACACCACATATGTGGAATCACAAGAGAAATATTCTTTAATAGAATAACGTTTGCCAGAATGAGGATGTTTAAAAGTGTCACCCTTAGTAATATTTGAACATCGTAAACATCCTATACAAAGTACCCCTCCGGGGGGTGGCCAAGGTGCGTTGGATTGGTCCCTTATTTGTGGATCCCACGTCAGCTCTAACCAAATGGTCGCAAATGTTTCGGGATCTTTTATGACATAGTAGGGGGACATTGGTAAATTCCTCTATATCCGGATAAGATTGCCCTAACAGGGACCAATATTTTTTAATGCACTTGAATATCTGTCCCCCAAAGGGGTGATAGGTGTTCACGAAAGTCAGTCGTGAGTTATTATTCCATCGTGAAGTCGGTTGGGTGACCTGGTTCAAGATATGTGATGGGTAACCCCTCTGTCGAAATTTGTCGTTCATCTCCTCATGTCTAATTTTTTTAGAATCTGCAGTAGACACTATTCGATCCACCCTATTATGTTGTGATATTGGTAATGACCTTTTAATATGGCCCAGGTGACAGCTGGAATACAACAATAGACTGTTTTTATCCATTGGTTTTGTGTATAAGTCACTGACTAGATATCCTGTGTCACCGAGTGTAATCCATGTGTCCAAAAAATGTATGGAATGTGGGTTTTGGTGCATGGTAAATGTCAGATTAGTAACTTTGCTGTTAAGGTCATCAAAAAAAGTTTTTAAGTTGTGTCTTGTGCCAGTCCAAATAAAGAAAATATCGTCAATAAAACGTCTCCAGCATAGCACATACTTTTCAAACAGAGGGTGAGTATATTCATGATCTATCTCAAAATTCCCCATGAAGATATTGGCATAGGGAGGTGCCACATTGGAGCCCATCGCCGTACCCCTCTTTTGAAAGAAAAAACGATCTTCAAACATGAATTTTTTTTTTGTGAGAATCAAAGTTAATAAATCACTGCAAAAGTCAATCTGATAGGCTGAGAATGTAGTATGGGCTCTTAGAAATTTTATTGTGGCACAAATGCCCTCCTGGTGATTGATACTAGCATAGAGACTGTTGACGTCCATTGTTGTTAGGATGCTGTTAGTAGGGATTGGTCCTAATTCTCTTATGCATGTCAAAAATGGGTAGTGTCCTTAAGGTATGAGGTAATCTTCTGAATATGGGGTGTTAAAATTTTTTCTAATGTAATAGCCAAGGGTGACAATATAGAATCTGTAGAGGCTACAATAGGTCTCCCGGGTGGTGCCTGTAGATTCTTGTGTATTTTGGGTAAGGTATAAAATACCGGCATTATTGGGTTTGGATTGACCAAAAATTCTGACAGTTTGGAATCGATTGTGCCTCTCTGAGAATGATGTAAGACTAAATTTTTAATTAAATTAGCCACCTCTGTGGTGGGGTTACGTGTTATAGGTAGATAAGTTTCAGTATCATTCAATTGAGTGTATATCTCTGATATATAATAAGACCGGTCCATAATAACAATTGCTCCCCCCTTATCAGCTGGTTTTACAATAAGTTCTTTCCTTTTTTTCAATGAGGAAAGGGCCATACTTTCCTCAGGGTTGAGGTTATTTTTGTTATGCAGATCGCCTCTCTTTATGGCTTGTAGGACTTGATTAATGTCTTTCTGGACCAAGTCAATATATGTCTCTACATGATTATGTGTACGAGGCGGTTGGAAATGGCTAGGAATATGCAGTTTCAAGCCATGTAAAGAGAACATTCCATCATTCTGGCTGCTCTGAGAGGCACCTAGAGGATCAGTAGTAAGCCCCCTATCAGAGGAAAAATGGACTTTCATTCTTAAGGTTCTATAAAAGCGTTGTAGTTCTTGCTCCAGTTGGAATGTATCAAAGGCAGGTGTAGGGCAAAATGAAAGACCTTTTTGCAATAGGTCTAATTCGGCTGGTGCTAAGGATTGTGAGGAGATGTTATACACGATGTTAGTCCTACCTGAGAACGAGTTGTCATCCGAGTGTTGTCTGTCGATTGCTTCTCCCCGCCTCGTCTTATTCTTGGTGGACGGTTTCTGCGTTGATCCAAAAAATAATTTGGTTGATAGGTACCTCATTCGCTGTCTGTAAAGGAGTGTCGGCCTGAAGAAGAGTTGTATCCTCGCCTGTATGATCTGCTGCTTCTGCCTTGATCTGAAGAGCGCCATCTATACACTTGATTATTGAGGTATTCTTCAGCGTCACGTAGAAATTTAGATTTTTTCCGGATCTGGAGTTCGTTGCGATATTCAGAAATGGTTTTGTCCACTTTGTTTTTCAGTGTTGTAAATTCTTCAGATGAAATTGTATTACTCAATTGTTTCTCAGTAGAGGCAATCCTAGTATGTAGATCGGTTATTTCCTTCTGGAGAAAATCAATTGTCAACACAATAATGTCCATTGAGCATTTGTTGAGGATCCCCTCGAACTTACTGCAATAATCAGAGCTATCATTAAATAGAGAAGGACGTAGGTTGACTCTTAATCCTCGTGGAATTTGTTGTGTTTTGTGATATTCTGAGAGAGTAACGCAGTGTAGATCCAAAGCGGTATAGCTCCTTAGTTCCACCCGGAGGGGAACTTTCCCGTGTCTAGGATGTTTACAGTGTTCAAATATTACTAAGGGTGACACTTTTACACATCCTCATTCTGGCAAACGTTATTCTCATCAAGAGAATGCCAAGAGCGAGCAAAGCAGTCATCAAAGCAAAAGGTGGCTACTTTGAAGAACCTAGAATATAAGACATATTTTCAGTTGTTTCACACTTTTTTGTTAAGTATATAATTCCACATGTGTTAATTCATAGTTTTGATGCCTTCAGTGTAAATGTACAATTTTCATAGTCATGAAAATACAGAAAAATCTTTAAATGAGAAGGTGTGTCCAAACTTTTGGCCTGTACTGTATGTGTATATATATATATATATATATATATACACAGTACAGACCTAAAGTTTAGACACACCTTCTCATTTAAAGATTTTTCTGTATTTTCCTGACTATGAAAATTGTACATTCACACTGAAGGCATCAAAACTATGAATTAACACATGTGGAATTATATACTTAACAAAAAAGTGTGACACAACTGAAAATATGTCTTATATTTTAGGTTCTTCAAAGTAGCCACCTTTTGCTTTGATGACTGCTTTGCACGCTCTTGGCATTCTCTTGATGAGCTTCAAGAGGTAGTCACCGGAAATGGTTTTCACTTCAGAGGTGTGCCCTGTCAGGTTTAATAAGTGGGATTTCTTGCCTTATAAATGGGGTTGGGACCATCAGTTGTGTTGTGCAGAAGTCAGGTGGATACACAGCTGATAGTCCTACTGAATACACTGTTGAAATTTGTATTATGGCAAGAAAAAAGCAGCTATGTAAAGAAAATCGAGTGGCCATCATTACGTTAAAAAATGAAGGTCAGTCCGAAAAATTGGGCAAACTTTGAAAGTGTCCCCAAGTACAGTTGCAAAAACCATCAAGCACTACAAAGAAACTGGCTCACATGAGGACCGCCCCCAGAAATGAAGACCAAGAGTCACCTCTGCTTCTGAGGATAAGTTTATCCGAGTCACCAGCCCCAGAAATCACAGGTTAACAGCAGCTCAGATTAGAGACCAGGTCAATGCCACACAGACTTCTACAGCAGACACATCTCTACAACAACTGTTAAGAGGAGACTTTGTGCAGCAGGTCTTCATGGTAAAATAGCTGCTAGGAAACCACTGCTAAGGACAGGCAACAAGCAGAAGAGACTTGTTTGGACTAAAGAACACAAGGAATGGACATTAGACCAGTGGAAATCTGTGCTTTGGTCTGATGAGTTCAAATTTGAGATCTTTGGTTCCTTCCACCGTGTCTTTGTGCAACGCAGAAAAGGTGAACGAATGGACTCTACATGCCTGGTTCCAACCGTGAAGCATGGAGGAGGAGGTGTGATGGTGTGGGGGTGCTTTACTGGTGACACTGTTGTGGATTTATTCAAAATTGAAGGCAAACTGAACCAGCATGGCTATCAGAGCATCTTGCAGCGGCATGCTATTCCATCCGGTTTGCGTTTAGTTGGACCATCATTTATTTTTCAACAGGACAATGACTCCAAACACACCTCCAGGCTGTGTAAGGGCTATTTGGAGAGTGATGGGGTGCTACGCCAGATGACGTGGCCTCCTCAGTCACCAGACCTGAACCCAATCGAGATGGTTTGAGGTGAGTTTGACCGCAGAGTGAAGGCAAAAGGACCAACAAGTGCTAAGAATCTCTGGGAACTCCTTCAAGATTGTTGGAAGACCATTTCCAGTGACTACCTCTTGAAGCTCATCAAGAGAATGCCAAGAGTGTGCAAAGCAGTCATCAAAGCAAAAGGTGGCTACTTTGACGAACCTGGAATATAAGACATATTTTCAGTTGTTTCACACTTTTTTGTTAAGTATATAAGTTTTGATGCCTTCAGTGTGAATGTACAATTTTCATAGTCATGAAAATACAGGAAAATCTTTAAATGAGAAGGTGTGTCCAAACTTTTGGTCTGTACTGTATATATATATACTTTATATTCTTGTTGAAGCATGAGGTCTCCTACTATATCATTATTCTTGAATTTATATACATATATAAAAAAAAATTTTTAAAAAACACACGCTATTCGCATATTCTACTGTACCTTACAAATTTATTTCACAATCTTTCGTGGGTTATTCCACATCATTTATAAGTAGATGTATGTGTATATTTTGTTTTTCCTTATTTTCTGCTTATATACAAATGTTAATGGGATATATTCTTTTGATGTTTAGCATAGGCCCTGAGAAAGACCATGTTAGGTCGAAACGTTGGCCTGCTTTTCATTTTGGGGAATTCTGCTAATAAAAACCAATTTTTGCATCCATATTGGAGTGCCGAAGTTCTTCTTTGATAACTGAGCAAGTTCTGTCAGTCACAGTGCCACGTAGTTCACTCACATTTACTGAACACGTTCTGTCAGTCACAGCGCACTGAACAGATACTTCTTTACTGTGCGCTATCACGATTTACGCTTCCTGTCTTCCAATGGGTCGTAAGCGAAAATACGCCAATGAGGATGACAGAATTAACTACATACATATTCTAGAATACCCGATGCATTAGAATCGGGCCACCATCTAGTATAAAATAACAAGCTTAGATAATACATGCCTTCCCTAGCGACAGCATTGGCTCTTCTCTTCTGGTCTGGTCTCAGTGTTTTAGCTGCAGTGGTGACATCACATCTACAGCCAGGGTCGGACTGGGGTGCCTAGGGCCCACCAGGGGAACTGACTCTAGGGGCCCACACTACAGCCCACCTAAACGGTTTTATTACTTGTTATGTTTTCTATAATGTACTATAATTACATGTTTGGCCGCGCTGTGGAGCACCAAGCGGCAGGACTTTCTTCGAACAGTCATTCCGTACTGCCAGAGTCCCTTTAACGGTAACTTGTCACCTTGAAAAATGCTATTTATCTGCAGATATTGGGGTAATCTGCAGGTAAATAGGGTGTAAAGCCTGGTTAGACAGCTTATTGGAAAACCATTGGCTACACGGAGAAAATTACATTTTATTCTCCCTGCTGCCACTCGCTTCCTGTCATAGGGTCGGTGAGGGTGCTGCAATAACATCCGGCACCTTGATTGTGACATCTTCCATGGAGGCCAACCTCAGGCTGAGCTTCATTGAATGACTAACATGGCAGCAGCACCTGGCAACTAGTGCTGAGCGAACGTGGTTGGATAAGGTGTGATCCCAGCATGCTCGGGTGTTATCTGAGTATCTTGTAGTGCTCTGCTACTATGCTCGAGTCCCCGGGGTAGCATGTTTTACGGAGGTAGACAGACGCAACACAAACAGGAATTGCCGGTTTGTTAGGTAATCCCTGCATGTGTTGCTTCAGTCTATCACCGCAAAACATGCTACCCCGGGGACTCGAGCATATTAGCAGAGCACTACAAGATACTCGGATAACACCCGAGCATGCTGGGATCACACCTTATCCAACTAAACTCACTCAGCACTAGTTGCCAGGTGCAGCTACCATGTTAGTCATTCAATGAAGCTCAGCCTGAGGTTGGGCTCCATGGAAGTGTCACAATCAAGGTGCCGGACGTTATTGCAGCACGCTCACTTTGTAGTTCGCGGTGACTGTAATGTCTCTTATCCGACCACGCTCACTCAGCACTACTGGCAACCCATCAGCAACCTGCAACTGCGTCACAGGGGGCTGAAGGGAACAGGTGACTGCATGCACCGGCCATTGTGCTATCTAAATGCCGCTGTCAGTGATTGAAAAGGGCACTTAAATACTCAAAACAGCAGCAATCAAGGCGAGCTCTGATCACTGCTGTTACAGGCAGACGCCGGCTATGTAACACAGCCGACATCTGCCCGGTATGGAGCAGGCTCAGCTCCTGAACCCGCTCCATACAAGCACATCCCAATGGTGACAGTTATGACAAGGTTAGCAAATTTCACTTGTCTGTTCCTAAATGTGGAAAGACAAATGGAATTCCCTAACACATGTGAAAGAGAACTAATAGATTTAGTAAAGGTGCCTCAAGCATATGAATCTTACTACACACCACAATGCACAGTTACATACACTCATCTTACAAAAATACATATTATTCCAGATACGCAAACATGCACAAACACGCAGACGCGCACAAACACATCAGTACATGAATACATCATCGGAACCACCATCAATTGTAATATCAGGTCAGCCCCATATATCTTTGTATCGCATAAACCTACAACTCCCAGTATGTAATTAACAATAGAGATACTGGGAGTTATCAGTCATCATCAGACTGCGGACCATACAGGAAGCACAGTTCTGATGAGACACAGGCAGGATCACAAATGAACATTTACATCCTGGTATCTTACCTGAGAAGTCTTCTCTGATTAGAGTTGTTCTCTTTCTTTTCGTCTCCATCTTGTCCAGACCCCTTGAGGACTTTTCTCATCCACAGCTCGTCTCTGCAGACTTCCATCTTCTCCGGTCTTCTGCAGCTCATCCCCACACGATGCCCTTAAAGATAGCAGAATTATTATAATGCTCCTGAATAAAAATATCTACACTGAGCCCCTGAATAAACCTAACTCTTACAATGCTCCCTGCACAAAACATGACATACACTCTACCCCTCTTATGGTACCTGCTCTCCACACTGTCCTCTCCTTACCATACTGGGCCCCCTGTTCACATTGTCCTCTCACACTGTGTCCCCCCTATACTGCTCAGTCTCTATACTGTGCCCCTTCATCACACTCCCCCTCCTCAGCATACTGTTCCCCCCTTTCTGTGCCCTCATACTGTTTCCCCCATACTGCCGCATCTCCATACCTTCCCCCACACTACCTAGTCTCTGTGCTGTGTCACCTCACACTTTTCTCCCTCCATACTGTCTCCTCACACTATTCCCCCACTCTCCGTACTGTTTTCTCATACATCCCCCTTCCCCATTCTGTTCCCGCACCCATTCCCACACCTCCCCTAGTTATTTCACACATCTCCCCATTCTGTCTCCTAAAATTTCTCTCCCATCTCTCCCCAAATATAATAAATCTTCGGAAGAGCACACAGACATGCAGAAGCGCGCTTACACACACGAAAACAAGCGCACACAGACACATACTGAGGGCTCTTTCACACGTCAGTACATGCGATGACAGTTTCCACACGTACCAGAGACATTGGTACACGCAGACCCATTCAAATGAATGTTTTTACCTGCTGCACCTCCTGCAAAACGTCCCGCACACTGATGACAGCGCTCTTCCCAAGCACCGGGTGCTGAACGCTGCTCTCATCATAGATCCCTGCCGGCGCTGCGATCAGCAACAGCAGGGTCAATGATGAGAGTAGTAGTCTACTCCCGCCGTGTCCAACTGTAAAAATAGGAATAAAATAAAAAACTCCTTATACTCACCTCTCCTAAGTGTCACCCGCTGTAATCCGTGCGAGCGCTCACGCCGAGGAGAATGACTCCTGCAGCGAGCGGGCCCCGGAGCTGCGCTCAACAAGGGGTGCCCTGTCAATCACTCAGCACAGCTCCGGGGCCCGCTCACTGCAGGAGTTGTTCTCCTCGGCGTGAGCGCTCGCACGGATTACAGCGGGTGACACTTAGGAGAGGTGAGTATAAGGATTTTATAATTTTATTCCTATTTTTACAGTTGGACACGGCGGGAGTAGACTACTACTCTCATCATTGACCCTGCTGCTGCTGATCGCAGCACCGGCAGGGATCTATGATGAGGGCAGCACCCAGCTCTTGGGAACAGCGCTAACTGTACATTGATTCCCAAGCGCTGGTATGTGTCACACGGATGACACACAGGTGGACACGGATATCTCCAGTCCCGTAAATATCAGGACATGTGAAAGAGCCCTAATATACACAAGCAGATACACATACAGAAATGGGGACACGTACACACGCAGGCAAGCACTCACAGAAATGCACACGCAGTCATGCACAGACACACTCAGACAATCACATACAAAAATGCAGACATGCAGGGAAGCATGCACACACGTGTGAAGACACATATACACATGTAGACATGCAGGCACTCAAATACATACACACACACGCATGCAGGCATATACACACACACTGTACACACACAGCCATATACACAAACTGTACACACATGCATATACACACAGGCAGGCATATACACACACACACACACGCAAGCATATATACACACGCATCGCAGGCATATACACACACACTGTACACACAGGCATATATACACACACACACTGTACACACAGGCATATACATACACACTGTACACACACAGGCATTTACACACACACTGTACACACAGGCATATACACACAGGCATTTACATACACACTGTACACACACACACACGCAGGCATATACACGCACCCACCGCAGGCATATACACACATGCACTGCAGGCATATACACACACACAGGCATATGACTCACCCGTAAAAACGTTATTGAATATTTGGCACGGTGCTCTTGATATGAAATTGAAGCAGTGACAGCTGTAGGCCTGCAGCCTTGTTTCCAATTCCAGGCCTGGTTGGAGAGTTGAACTGTAGAGTGCTGCCGGTCACCGTCCACATATCCAGCCCCGGAACCGGTATAAAAAAGCCCAGAGTCAGAGCAGGAGAGAAGGGGGCGGTGCCACCACCCAGGAGCCAGTATTACTACAGGGGAGCAGGCCAGGGCAGATATGGAGCCGGAATGGGACGTATCAGAAGCCCGGGAGCAGGGAGAGCAGAGCGAGACATCAGCTTCGGTGGCGCCGGCGTCTCAGAGGCCGGCCCCGGAGCAGAGAGAAAGCACTGCAGAGCGCAGCCGCGGCGTATCAGAGGCCAGAAGAGAGCTGCGTCAGCGTCAGTGTCACCTGACACCACAGCACAGTCTGCCAGCCAGCGGGAAAGCAGAGCGCGCTGTGCGTGTCACCGCCCAGAAAGAATCCGTCCTCTCAGTGGCAGAGACTCACGTGGTAAGTATGCTGCATGTACGTCACTGCAGGCCCGCTGTCACCAATGAATGTGCCGTACGCGCGATGCTACATTTGCTTCAGCCGCGCTTTTAAAGGGCCCCCGCCACCAATTTTCTCACTCTCATATCGGGGCCCACCGGGAAATTTCCCGATTTCCCGCCAGGCCAGACCGACCCTGTCTACAGCTAATATCACAACTGCAGCCAATCACTGAACTCAGTGGCTCAGCAGATGCAGGTGGCACAAGCCGATGAGCTAAATGATTGGCCGCAGGCGTAATGTGAAAACATTGAGACCTGAGCAGATGGAGGGACACAGCACTGGGCTTGGGTGGCTACTATCTGATTTTGCTATTTCATATTACATGAAATGCTTGGGGACCACATCTCTAAAAGTCAAATATCTCTTTAATTCTTAGATTTAAAAAAACACAAATGTTATTGTAAATGTCTAAAAAACTGTTTGAATTTATTTTATCTTCTTGTTAAATGCTTGGTGAACTGTACAACATATGAGCCATTAAACAATGTGGACACATGGCTTAAACTCATATTATACCCTCCCCGCAAAATGACATGAAGGTGTGTCAAGTTTGCAGGTGGCTTACTACAATCTGACATATAGTTGCGTAATTAAGACTGCACAGGCACAGGAGTTGTGGCCTTACTATCTGTAGCAGGAGCCGATTGTTAGACACAGCCAGGCTACTGCTTCCTGTGCTGAGACTAGACTTAGTACTGATTTCACACTTTAACTCAGCATATGACAGTACCATGTGAGGAATCTGCTCCCTTTGTCAGCCCTTTGGCACCCCAACATTGCAACCGCAGGGCTGTAATGGTTTCTATGGCAACAAGAGAAACCTAACACTGGTTTTCCTGTCTTCCATATCTCTGAGCCAATCAGATGTCACTGAGACAAAGCCCGATAAGCTAACTGACAGTCAAAGACAAGCAGTGGAGGTAAAATTCTATAATTTATGTTTTTTTTGAATTTGCTGGCCAAAAATAAATGATGTTTTTTTGCAAATGTGTCATTATTAAACGACATAATAAAACATAAATAAAACAAAATTTGATATTTTCATATTTTTTCTGACTTACAGAATAAAGTTAACTCTTTATTTTTGCAACACGGCAAATAGCATAAAATTTAAAACACAAAAAACATTGACAGAATTGTTGTTTTGTTTATATTCCTTTTTCATAAAGATTTGATAACACTTTGTTAATAAGTTACATGTAGCCCAAATTGATGCCGCTGACAATAGAACTCATCTTGAAAAAAAAAAGCCCTCATCTGACTAAAAAATAAAAAAGTGATAAAAAAAGGCTATATCTGGCTGTGAGGACAAACGGTTGAAGGATTTTCATATTTCTATGTACAACACATTTTGTGCTTTTTTTTTGTAAGAACACAAGTATTTTTGCATGTATTTACCAGGAACACAAAGTAAAATGTTAAAGTGAACCTGTCAGCTGATACATACTGCCCAATCTGTGAGCAGCATGTATTAGACACTGACTGCATGATTTAAGCCATGTATATTTGACTCTGAAACATTGTGACACTTCAGAGAAAAATATACTTTAAAGATGTTGTCCACTACTTTATCATTGATGACCTATCCTTAGGATAAGTCATCAATGTCTTATCTGTCAGGGTCTGACACCTGGCTCCCCCGCCGATCAGCTGATCTTGATGTCGGCGCCTGCCGATGCTGTCTGTTTTTGCCAGATGGAACAGCCCCATTGCAGAGTTGCTCCATATTGTGATAGTGACAGCGGCAGGGTACTGCACGTTCTTCTCCTATTGATTTGAATAGAAGGTGGATTTAAAGTACCCTGCCGCAGCCACTATCAGAAAACAGAGCAGCTCTGCAATTGAGCAGTTCCAGTCAGCGGCCACCGCTGCCACTAGAAACAGCTGATCGGCGGAGGTGCCAGGTGTCGGACCCCAACCAATCAGACACTGATGACCTATCCTAAGGATAGGTCATCAATGATAAAGCAGAGCATAATATCTTTAAAAGCCATGACATTGGCAAGGATTGACAGGTCACTGGGTATACATGCACATAGATAGGCACCTGTCAAACCAGAGTACGGGGCAGGGAGAAGCAGCCGGGGACCAGCCTGTCCGACTAGTCTACAGCATGTTTTAGGTCCTTGGTGGCTTTTTAAGTATGTTTTCTTCTAAAATGCTTTGACATTAAACATACTTGTGACGCGCCCCCTGGGACATATTCCTTTTTGAGGGGAATACCCGGCACCGGATCAGATGGGGGGGTTTGTAGTCTCCGAGTGGCTGTGACCCGGTCCCGTGCCCAGGGCGTCAAGCTCAGTGTGATGTGGCAGTTCTACAGATGTTACTAAAGTTCTTTTGTGTCGACTACGCCACCCGTTGTGATGCGGTCACTGTGGCCGCCGCTGCAGCAGGGTCCGCTGAGGCTGATGGTGGGTGCGCAGCTTGGTGAGATAACCCCCAACGGGAGGGGTATAGCCTCAGAGGGGACAGGTGCAGAGGATGGGGGTTGTGGTGGTGTAGTGCAGACAGCAGTGAAGACAGAGTCGGGTTGTGCAGTTAAGGGTGTTTACTTACTGCAGATGTTGTACTGGTCACTCCAGCTGCTAGTGACCACCCGAGCCGTGCTGCGTCCACCAGGTCCTGGATCCAGCCAACCCCCAAACAAGTCCGGAGCGTGGCCCTGAGCTCTCCCTCTGTCCTTTCTTCAGCCGTCCCCACCAGTGATCCACCTAGGTCCAGCTCCCTCGGGCCTTCTGTTGGGACACCCTTGGCCCTGGGTTCCCTGACCCTTCATGTGGTGTGCCTTCGGGGTGAATGTGGTGGGTGGCCGTGGCAGACACTGCCCACGGTCTCCGGTCTCTGGCTGGGGATTGTTTTTACCCCCACCAGTTTGGGTTCCGGTACCCTTTTGCTGACTCCTCACCCGGTGCTCTGATTTGGGTTCTTGGGTCCCTTCTCTTCTGTGCTCTGGGTCTTTCTCTTTTCTCCTCTCTCACTCTGGGTCTTGGTCTTTCTTCTCTCCTCTCCTAACTTGTTCTCTGCAGCTGATCCTCTCTGCATCTGATCCTCTGCATCTGACCCTGATTCTAGTTGGTGCCCACCTTATATACACCCTCTATGTGTGAGCTCAGGTGACCAGCACCCAATGAGCTCCTAACTTTACCCAGGCTGCTCCCCTTATCTGCCCCTACACTACATGGGATGTACCACCCCCCTCCCACTCCAGCCAGGAACAGACTCGGTCGTACCTGCACATTTCTAAGTGGGAGTACCGTCGGCCTGTTCCCCGGAAATGGGATGTGTGTAGTGCATGCAGCCTACCGAGCTCAGATCCACACTCCATCCTTACCCGGGAGTGGAATATCACACCTCTGGGTTGAGGTGCAATACCCCTGTAGCAGCCGAATCCTCAGGGTGCTACACTTGTATGAGATAATAAGCCAATGTCTGATACGTGCTGCCCATGGATTAGGTAGCATGTATCAGCTGTCAGGTTCTCTTTATGTATTAATCGTGTGTCTAAAATATTTCTTTCATTTTAAAGGACCACATCTGTGTATATGTTTTGTGTTCTAGCGAAACATATAGTGGCACCAAAACCCTATTTTTTTAAAGCATGATTATTTTATTAATGTACTATAATAAATATCAATATTGATGCATAAATGCTAAAATAGATTCACAAACATTTTACAGAATAACTCTAGTTTCACATACATTTTAATATAAACTGGGGATTGAAAATAAACAGTGGAGGATTGTGTGTTGCACACCACAGCTGTATTATCTTACAAGAAACATGCTGTGTCTTCTGGGCTTAAATACTCAACATACATACAATTTACAAGTAACACTCAAATTTCAAATTCAGCAGTTTGCTTGAAATTGGCTAGGAAATTTGATTAATATCAAAGTTATTGGGTATGTGACTGGCTCTAGCAGTGAACAGGTACAGGAACTGACTGCTTCTTACATGCAGTTGTATAGTGAAATGTGAAAAATAGGTCTTGTGTACTTGTGTATTTAGAGTAACAATGGTTCATTTGCTGTGCGTCGCAATGGTCCATTGTGTATATGGACAATAAACGGACTGAAAATCCACCCATGTGAACTAGCATTAATTTTGTTGTGCAATGACAAGTGGCTTCTCATAGAGCCCTTGCTTTAACCATGTAAAGAGGATCTTTGATCAAATTTTCTGGTTATCTGAATGCAAAATATAATAGGTGCGGCACAGTGGACTAAAACTTTTTTTTCAATGACACTATTAGCAACATAAGTAAAATATTTCTGCTCCGCAGCACTTATTAAATACTGTGCCCAGTTCAACATGAAAAAATTAGTGAAAGGGCTTATTTTAGGGCCAGGAGATTTTTAGTTTTTTTGCTTTCATTTTTTCCTCCCCTTTAAGAACATAACTTTTTTTTTTTTCCATCAACATTTGCTTTTTTGTGGGACAACTTGTACTTTTGAACGACATGATCAATTTTACCATTCAATGCACTAGGAAAAAGGTAAAATTATAAGTTTTAAGTGTCGTAAAAATGCAAAAAAAAATTATTTTTCAATACTTTTGTTAGTTTTGTTTTTATGGCATTCATTGTTCAATAAAAATGATCTCGCAATATGATTCTCCAGATCAGTACAATTATGGCTATACAAAGCCTGATTTTTTTTTGATTTTTTTTTATTTCAATTGTGAAAAAAAATTGGAAATTAAGAAAAAATGTCCTTGTGTAGCTATTTTCAGAGACCTGTAATGTTTTCATTTCCAGTCCATAAAGTTGTGAGAGTGCTTGTTTTTTTGTAAGGCAAGCTGATGATTTTATTGATACTATTTTGGAATAGGTAAGACTTTTTGATTTTTTATTATTGCAATGGTTTTGCACAGTTTGCCAAATAAATCACAATTCTGCATTTTTAATTTTGTTTTCCATACTGTGTTTTCATATTAAGTTAATTTTATATTTTGACAGCTCATACTTAAATTTTTTAAATATCTTTATTTTGAGTTTAAAAAGGGGATTTCAGATGATTGTTATTTGTATGTTTTTTTATATTGAGAAATTTTTTTTTTTAATTCCCTTTGGTACTTGAACTTGTGACCATATGATTTCCTATAGTATACTGCAACAACTTGTATACTCTTCAACAACTTGGGATTGTGTCGGTGGGGGGAAAATTGGCAAATAAATTGCGCTCCTCATGCCAATGCACTGTAAGCAATGTTGCTATAGATTGACCGTGGCATTAAACAGATTAATAGCAGAATATAAAGTTCATCTCCACCTGTGGATGTCAGAGGCAGATGATCACTGATTAATACAGTCGTCATCTAGCTGCTGCAGCACTCTGCCTCTGCCACTAAGACTAATTCACCACTCTAGGCGCGATCATGTTATTAGATTGTGCCTCCTGTGCAGATAGAGCCTCAGTCTGCACAGTGCACTGCCTGGGGAAGACATTGAGGGCAACAGTTGAAGGTGAATAGTTTGTATTATTTTTTTTTATTATCAGTACTTGTGGGTAACATGATGACTTGTGGTGTCATCATATTGTGTGTGTGGGGTGGGGAAAGCAGGACCCTTAAACTATGAATGGAGGTCATTGTATTGTGTTGAGGGTAGTGGGGGGGCCCTCATTCTATGTGAAGTGCTGTGGGAGCCCATTATACTGCCTGTGTTAGACATCATATTGGGTTTAGAGGCCCTCATACTGTGTGAGGGGTTATTGAGGCCTTTATACCGCCTGTGGGGCTGCAAGGGACATCATATTGTGCAAGGGGGCCCTTATATTGTGTGGGAGAAGTGGTGGTCATCATTCTGTCTGAGGGGAAATTTAGGGGTATCATGCTGTGGGAAATATAATACTGTGTTGGTGTCATTGTGGCAGCATGTTAAGGGGAAGCGGGGATCTCAATTACTACTTTTGCTGTAGGGCCCCATGATTTCTACATACTCAACTCGCTCCGACGTACTGTAACCACCATAAATCACCCTAAAATGGCTGCTGCATTCCCTGCCTATGCTTTTATACAGGCTATGGTGGTCCATCCTGAATAACAATGCTGTACCAACCATTTTAAATATATCCATTAAGGTAACAAAAAAACCAAGGGCATGGTCACATGCAGCACGTTGGTTGCTGAAATTTCTAACACTTGAAATCTTTAATTTGAATGAAGTGATTTAGTTTGTAAGAGCATTCATTTTTTTGTAAGCCACAATCAGAACTACAGGACAGTCACAGATGATTATGCAGCAATTCTGGCTAATATGAATTTCCCCATGTTCGAATTTTGCATCTGCACTGAGCTGAGTTTATAGCGGTTTAATATAGGGAATATTGACTAGATGTAACTCAGCCGATGTTTGGTAATTGATATACTGATGCTTCTTGCTTTAGAAGAGGCAAAAGCAGCAGTTTTATTTAGTGTTTGTTTGAAATAAGAGTTTCTCTGCAGAGAACTATAGCTTGTAAGAAGTAATATCACATTGTTACAATAAGACCCCATAATTCTGTGCTGATGTAAAAATAAAAAAATAATAGTTCCAGAACAACAAAATAACAATTTCATTTTTTTGTGGTTTTGAAAATAAAAAAATGGTCTACTTTTTAAGGGCTTAGTAATACTTTTTTATTTTACCATAAGGAGTGCATCATCTATTCTCTATTATTCTTATCACAGGATTAATAGCAACTGTTCCCTAAAGGTTACTTGTAGATTCATTTTAGTTTCCATATATAAAAATGACATTTAATATACAGTGTATGCATTCATGTTGAAGGGATAAATTAAGATTAGTCCTTGTGATGTCATTGCCCTTACAGATTCAGTACACTTCATTAGACAGCCAGTCATATTCCAAAGGCAGAACTAAATAATGCATCAATCAAAGGCAAGGAAATGATCAGATATAATGAGTCATAGTTTATGTAAGAGTAACTCCAACACCTGCTTGTTACTCTGCATATGTTACACCACTTTATATATTAATTTGAAATTCATCTTTTGAAGCTCTTCACATCTAATTCCATTACTTTTAAAAGGTCAGATCTATTATTCTGAAATTCTCCTGGTGAAATTTGCATTGTGGATAACTTTAAGGAAATGTTTTCAATGTCCTTCTTTGTGACTTCCACAGTTAGTGGTGTCTATAAATGTATGATAGTTATCAACCTTGCAAACCGTTGTAGAAATGATTTACTTTTCACCTGTTCATTACCTCTTAGAGTAACAAGCATTATATGGGATGATGTTTAGCAGCATTAACTTAGAATATCAAAATTAACAAGCATGGCAGATGGTTTAAAAAGTTTGATATTTGTATTTATTTTATTTGTACTGCACATAAAAGTTATTAATAAAAAGTTAATATCATGAGTACAATTGCACGCTACTCAGGATTTCACTCTTTGGTGCATGTTTGCGTAACACCTTTATCCTACCTTGAAAACAGTTTGTATACTTTTAACAAACACTAGATCTAAGTTACTTATAATTATAAGTTGTATAATGAAACCAAGCCTTGTTTTCAGCCAAGGATAACTTATCATTAATATTAGTATTCAAATGTCCTAATGATTTAACTTTTATAGAAAATTCTCACACAACGATGCAGTAAGTGAGGTCACCGGAGTTCATGAGCTGATCATCAGCTGATGAACTCGTGACCTCTCTCCCAGCAGCTCAGCGCTATACACTGTTGGGCGCAATCATGATCCTGTCAGTGTATAGCCTGCTGCCGGGTGATCCAATCTCCGTGGGACACTCGAGACTACGGTGGATAGGTGAGTATAATGTGTTTTTTATTTTAATATTGATTTATTTTAACTTTTTTTTTTTACATTGTCAGCACAGGAGCTGGCTGATGACAGCTCCAGTCAGTGGCACCTGCTCTCGCTGTTATCAGCAGCAGCCATAGGCTGATGGGAGAAGTAGTCACTAGTGATGAGCGAGCATGCTTGCTACTGTTCGGTGCTCACCTGAGCATCTCACTGCTCGAGATGCTCGGCGCTCGCCGAGTCTTTCCGGGTTGCTCGGGTGGGAACTCGGGTCCCCTCCCTGCATGTTTGGCACTCTTTAGAGAGCCAATGAACATGCAGGGATTGCCTGACATGCGCTATAATGCCGTAGCCATGTTGGTTGTGGGCATTACAGTGATTGGTTGGCTGCACAGCATCATCAGGTCTATATCAGACCTGGCGCCGCTATGCTCATCACAGTCACTGCGGATCAGACAGTGTAGGGAGAGCTGCTGCTGCTTCAGGGACAGATTTGATTGTGTATTAGGTAGTGTAGGGAGAAAAACCGTACATTACACATATCCATCTTAACAAACAGTTCTTCTGAGGACTAATCCATCTGCAGAGATATCAGGCAGGCAGGCTGTATAGGCAGGCAGTGTATATAGCAGACTGCAGTGCATATAGCACAAGAGGCTCCATTCCAATTCTGCATTCTGCTGCTGTTAAATATTTCTATACAAAGGCCCAGGACTCATGGGCCAGGAATACTTTTCTTTGGATCTTTATCCTCATTATTTGCTTAAAAAGCAATCCAGAGAACACCGTTTTTCTGCGCCATTTGCTTGTGTAGGGAGAGGTGCTGATGTTTCAGGGACAGATTTGCTTGTGTATTAGGTTGTGTAGAGAGAAAAACCGTACACTACACATATCTATCTTAACAAACAGTCCTTCTGAGGACTAATCCATCTGCAGAGATATCAGGCAGGCAGGGTATATAGGCAGGCAGTGTATATAGCAGGCTGCAGTGCATATAGCACAAGAGGCTCCATTCCAATTCTGCCTTCTGCTGCTGTTAGATATTTCTACACAAAGGCCCAGGTCTCATGGGCCAGGAATACTTTTCTATGGATCTTAATCCTCATTATTTGCTTAAAAAGCAATCCAGAGAACACCATTTTTTCTGCGACATTTGCTTGTTGGCACTGCAGAATATAGCCAGGTCCTTTCCATATTAGAGCGCAAGAAATCCAGCTATTTAAAACTGCGTATTCTCCGTCAAACGGATCACATATACGTTGTCAGAAAATACTGCCATTTCTGGCCTCCATTAAAAATCTCCTTTAGTGTGTCATTGAAGCAATTCACCACAGTTTGCTGTTCAAACTACTTACCTACAGGCAAGGTATTTAAAACTCTGTTTTCTCCGTCAAACGGATCACATATACGTTGTCAGAAAATACTGCCATTTCTGGCCTCCATTAAAAATCTCCTTTAGTGTGTCATTGAAGCAATTCACCACAGTTTGCTGTTCAAACTACTTACCTACAGGCAAGGTATTTAAAACTCTGTTTTCTCCGTCAAACGGATCACATATACGTTGTCAGAAAATACTGCCATTTCTGGCCTACATTAAAAATTTCATTTACTGTGTCATTGAAGCAATTCACCGCAATTTGCTGTTCAAACTACTTACCTATATAAGTACACACATATAAGTTCGCTCCAAACTCAGTCATTTGCAGTGAGCATGGAAGATACTGTCCTCCATTTAAAATTGGCAAGGCACGTGGCAAGGGACGGGGAACTCGACTTGATGGTAATGGTGCATACAGAGGCTGACGACGAGGCCGTGGGCAAGCCGAAATTGTGCCACAACAAACACCCACATCTTCTCGCCTGACCTTCCTGTCCCAATTTGTAGGGGACAGCAGCACACCACTATTGAACACAGAGCAGTGTCAAAAGGCTGTTGGTTGGATAGCGGATAATGCTTCCAGTCACTTAGCCACCACCACCACCTTGTCTTCCACACGGTCAAGTCTCAGTAGCCGTGAGTCTGGACCGCATATTCCTCACCCTGATCCTCCTTCCTCCCACCATGCCGAGGACCCAGAGACAACTGATCCCACACTTGGACACTCTGAAGAGCTGTTCACTTTTCCATTTATAGATTTGGGCCTCTCGCCTGGTCCACTTGAAGCGGGGCAAGAGGAGATCGCGTGTAGTGATGCCCAAATATTTGAGCAGCCACTGTCACACGAAGGCGACAGTGGGAAAGTGTCACAAGAGGTGGACGATGATGAGACACAATTGCTAGAAACTCAGGAGGAGGACCAGGGTGCGGAAGTGGAAGACGAGGTGGTGGATGATATAGTAACTGACCCAACCTGGCAGGAGGACATGCAGAGCGAGGACAGCAGCACACAGGGGGAGGGAGGCAGAGCACCCCAGCAGTACAACTGTTAGGTCTTCCCGAGTCTGGTTGTTTTTTAAAGACTCTGCCGATAACCCCAAATAAGGCCATTTGCACCACCTGCCAGGCCAGCATCAGCAGGGGTGGCAAAACGACCAGCCTGACCACCACCAGCATGATCAGGCCCATGGCTGCAAAGCACCCCACTTTGTGGGCCGAACCACAAGGTCCAGGAACAGTGTCTGCGAGTGGCACCATTGCTTCTTCCGCTGTTGTGCATGCAAGCCAATCCCCTGTCCATTGTGCATGCAAAGATGCCTCCTGCCCTGAACCTATCGTTGCACACTCTCAAGCAGCAGCATCAGGAAGCACCTCCATGTCCTTGTCCCAGCACAGCATTCAGTTGTCCATACCCCAGTCCTTTGAACGCAAGCGCAAATATGCAGCCAATGCCCTACAGGCCACACTACTAAATTCTCACATTTCACGACTGCTTGAGCTCGAAATTTTGCCTTTTAGGCTCGTGGAGATGGAAGCATTCCGCAACCTGATGGCAGCGGCCGTCCCTCGGTACTCTGTCCCCAGCCACCACTATTTCTCCCGGTGTGCTGTCCCCGCATTACACAAGCACGTGTCCAAAAACATTAGCCGTGCTCTCAACAGCGCAGTTACCGGTAAAGTCCTCCTAACCACGGACAGGTGGACAAGTGCTTGTGGCCAGGGACGGTACATCTCGCTCACGGCACACTGGTTAACATAGTGGAAGCTGGGACCCAGTCAGACCTCGGGACGGAACACGTCCTCCTGACGCCAAGGATTGCGGGCCTTAGGTCAATCAGGGTTGCCCCCACGGTCGACAGCTCCTGCACTTCATCCTCCTCTGCTTCCTCCTCCTCTTCAGCCTCCATCTCCGAAACGACTACATCAGTCACAAGCTGGAAGCACTGCATCACTGCCTCGGCCAAGCGGCAACAGGCTGTGCTGAAGCTAATATGCTTAGGTGAAAAACCGCACAATGCTGAAGAGTTGTGGACAGCTCTGAAAGAGCAGGCAGAACCTAGAGCCTACGTGTGTGACAATGGCCGGAACCTGGTAGCGGCTCTGAGGCGAGGCGAGCTCACACACATACCATGCCTGGCCCATGTGCTTTACCTCATGGTTGAGCGGTTTCTCAAATCCTACCCGGAGCTGCCGGACCTGCTTTTTAAAGTACGCCGCCTATGTGCCCATTTTAGAAAGTTAGCCGCAGCTTCCGCCGCTCTTGCCGTGCCTCAGCAGCGTTTGCAGCGTTTGCAGCTTCCGGCTCACAGACTGGTGTGTGATGTCCCTACGTGTTGGAACTCTACACTGCAGATGTTGGGAAGGATTTGTGAGTAGAAGAGGGCAGTTGTTGAGTACCCGCATCAACAAGGCCATCGATATTCAGTTCAGACTCCACACATAAGACCTCAGGAGTGGACATGGATGTCAGAAATATGTAAAATCCTCCCAAACTTTGAGGACTCCAACAAGATGGTGAGCGGCGATGTCACCATCCCACTTCCCTATCTTCTGAAATGCTCTCTGCTCACAATCAAAGAGGATGCATTGCAGGCGGAGCACAATGAGATGGAGCAAGGAACCATACAGGGTGATTACACACAGCCAAGCCTCATCTCATTCCAAAGTGGATTAGGTGACAATGAGGAAGAGGAGGAGGAGGAGGAAGGACAGGAGCTAGTTTCATGCACTATAGACGATACTACCTGCACAGCTGTCATACCGTCTGTTCAGCGTGGATGGCCAGAGAACAGAGAGGAGGAGGAGGAGGAGAGCATGGTCAGTCATCCTCTTGGTGAGGACAGGAAGTCTTGCGTGTTAGTAGTCTGGCACACATGGCTGAGTTTATGTTACGCTGCCATTCCCATGACCCTCGCATTCTCAAAATTTTAGGTGACAATCGTTACTGGCTGGTGACACTTCTAGACCCACGCTACAAGGAGAACTTTCTATCTCTTATTCCTGAGGCGGACAGGTCTACATAAATGGGGCTGTACCAGAAGGCCCTTGTTGGGGAACTATTAAAAAAATTTCCATCTGAAAACGCTGGCGGAAGAGGGCACACTTCGTTGGACAACCAAGGAGTACAGGCGAGAGAGACACAACTTCAATCCAGCAGAGGCAGGGGAACACTGTCAACGTTCTGGGAGAGTTTTTTCAGACCCTCCCATCGCACAGGCCCTGAGGCATGGGGTACTCTCACAAGGAGTGCAAAGTTTAGGAAAATGCTGAGGGAGTACCTTGCCGATCGTACCAACGTCCTCCATGATTCCGCTGTGCCTTTTAATTATTGGGTATCCAAGCTGGATATATGGAATGAACTGGCTCTCTATGCCTTGGAGGCCCTGGCCTGCCATGCCACCAGCGTTTTATCAGAGCGGGTTTTTAGTGCCGCTGGTGGAATTATAACTGATAAGCGCATCCGCCTGTAAACTGAAAATGCTGACAGGATGACTCTTGTAAAAATGAACAAGGGCTGGATTGGGCCAGACTTCTCAACACCACCGAATGATAACAGCATAACATAAACTCAAATCCAGTGTCTTTTCTTGGGAAGTGTATTCCCATGCACCTTTTCACACCCACACATGGGTATACGCTTCCTGATTTTGGCAATTTGCTCTTGTCCGCCTCCTTCTCCTCATCCTCCACCACCATATCACCAGGGTGACCGTGGTCCTTGATGCAACACCCATATAATTTTTTTAAAGGGTGTTTTTGATGCCTGTAAAAAAAATTTTTTATACAGTATGTTCATGTATACCCCCCAGAGGTAAATGTTTGTCAGCCCATACACTTAGTGAATGGGCATTACAAGTATAGGAGGCCCGCTCCTTTCTAATGGGAACATTTTTTTATGATGCCCTCCTCCACGTCTCTTCCAAGGGTCATTGAAGTGCCTCCAAATTTTTGGCAGCCCTTGCATTCACTGCATAGACCAACACTATGGAAGACTCTCTCCTTTCTAATGGGAATTTGTCGTTACTGTGGCCCTGCTCTATGTTTCTTTAAATTCTTAGTGGGGTTTTTCCTAAAATTGGTCAGCCGTTGGACTCACTGCATACCCTATAACTGTATAGCAGACCCTTTTGTTTCTAATGGGAACATGTCGTACTTGTTACAGTGGCCCTGCTCTGTGTGGCTTTAAATTCTTAGTGGGGTTTTTATTAAAATTGGTTAGCCGTAGGACTCACTGCATACCCTATAACTGTATAGCAGACTCTCTCCTTTCTAAATGGAATTTGTCATTACTTTGGCCCTGCTCTATGTGTCTTTAAATTCTTAGTGTGGTTTTTGCCAAATTTTGGCAGCCCTTGCAGTCACTGGATACGCAATAACAGTATAGGAGACCCACTTGTTAATAATGGGAACAACAAAGCATAGCCGGCTGATGGCTTTCTAATAGTGTTGATCGAGCACTAAAATGCTCGGGTGCTTGAAGCTCGGGCCGAGCTCACCCGAGCTCACAGTGATACTCGGGTGCTCGACCTGAGCAACGAGCCCAATGTTAGTCTATGGGAGACCCGAGCATTTTTGTGGCGGCACCCCCGGCAGTCTGTAGAAAGCCTAAAAAGTGCCCAAACGATAGTGACAGTGCTCAAATGACATGGGGACAGCATGGGGATCGCCCCTGGAAGCATTTCTGACCGCCAGGTCACTGTTGTCAACAACGTGTTCAGAGGTATTAAGCCACTTTAAAGGGCTCACAATAAAACGTTCAAAAAAGAAACTGAAACGGTTTTCCTGTGAAATATGTTAAGGAACTTCCTTTCCAGGGTAAAGAATTGTGTATAAGGTAAAATAAATAACCAAAAAAAAAAAAAAATACTCCTCCACACCTTGAGCTATGTTCACAAGTAGCATTTTTTTATGCGTTATTGCACTTTTGTGTTGCTTTCAACCGTGACAAATGCATTCACCGGGAAATGTCATTTTAACATTTTACAATCTTATCTGGCCATGTGCTGTGTGACACATGCATGCAGGGCTGAAAAGTCATGGGAACAGCATGGGGAAGACCCCTGGAAGCATCTCTGACACCCAGGTCACTGCCTAAATGTGTGCACATCAGAAGTGACCCTTGCCGCATCAGAAGATGCCAACTTGCAACTATCCCCATGCAAGTTCTTGTCCCAGGGCAGTGTTCAATTGTACCTCTCCCATTCTTTGCAATGCATGCGCAAGTATGCAACCTGCCACCCACCCACCCCCAGGCTGCAATACCATACTGCTAGCTTGTACTTGAAATGGGGCCTTTTAGTTTGGAGGAGGCCGAAGCTGGCCACTACCTCATGGCTGCTTCGGCAGCGAGGTAACCATACTCAGTCCCCAGCCACCCGGCGGCCGGGTGTCCACGCTCAGTCCCTAGCCGCCTCGGGGCGGCTAGGTGTCCATACTCGGTCCCCAGCCAACCCGCGGCCGGGTGTCCACACACGGTCCCCAGCCGCCTGGAGGCGGCCGGGTGTCCATAAACGGTCCCCAGCCGCCCCTATTTCTCCTTGGAACATCCTCCCACACACTTTTTTTAGCCCGGCCTGCTTTAGGGCAGCATTGGACGAGCCCACCAGAGAAGCAGACTCCTCCGGTGGGCACTAGCTTCTCCATCAGGGGAGTTGAAAGTGCCAAGGTGAGGAGCATGATGATGATGATAGAAGTTAGCATCTGGTTTGTTTTGTTGGAATGCAAGTGTAAGTGTGCAACCTGCCACCCACCCACCCCCAGGCTGCAATACCATACTACTAGCTTGCTTGCACTTGAAATTGGGCCTTTCAGGCATGTTGAGGCAGACAACGGCCACCATGTCATGGCTGCGTTTGCGGCCTGGTATCCATACTCAGTCCCCAGCCACCCGGCGGCCGGGTGTCCACGCTCGTTCCCCAGCCGCCAGGGGGCGGCAAGGTGTCCATACTCGGTCCCCAGCTGCACCGCTGCCGGGAGTCCACACACGGTCCCCAGCCGCCTGGGGGCGGCCGGGTGTCCATAAACGGTCCCCAGCCGCCCCTATTTCTCCTTGGAACATCCCCACACACTTTTCTTAGCCTGGCCTGCTTTAGGGCACCATTGGATGAGCCCATCAGAGAACCAGACTCCTCTGGTGGGCCCTGGATTCTCCATCAGGGCAGTTGAAAGTGCCAAGATGACGAGCATGATGATGATGATAGCAGTTAGCATCTGCTTTGTTTTCTTGGAATGCAAGCGCATGTATGTAATAGCTGCTAGGCCTGAGGTGGTCAGCATTTTGGCGCATATCCTATCTAGTGTTGAGCCACCCCCGTAGTGTTCGAGTTCGGTTCGGTTCGTCGAACACCCGTGTGTTCGCCGAACTGTTCGTCCAACTGTTCGTCGAACACCTTCGAACACCGTTAAAACCAATGGCAGGCAAACAAAAACACATAGAAACACATAGAAAACACCTTCAAAGGTGTCCAAAAGCTGACAAACTGCCCAGAAGACACAACTAACACATGGAAAAGTGACAAGTACATATAGTCATGAGAAAAGAAAAGAGGTGGAGGAGTAAAAGGAGGGGGAGACACAGATATAGGCATGTCATGCCCTTCTAAAATCCAAAAAGTGAGAAGCCGACACGTTCAGTCCGCTCCTGCCCGTGCCACCTCCGTGTCGCCGGGTTTGTGCCAGAGCCGCGGTGATCCCGGACGGCCAGCCCCCCTCTCCCAATACTGGTGCCTGTCCGCTGGTGGGTCGAGCGAGCCCCCCTGTGGTGGAGGCAGCTCTAAGCTTTTTAATTTAAATTGTCTCTCTAATTTGAATAAATACACTTTAAATCCATTTACAAGGATCTATTGGAGGGCAAGTCTCATGCCAGCAGCCGCGTAATTCCAGCTCCAGTAGCGTTCACTAAAGCTGCTGCAGTTAAAAAGCTTTTATAAGGATCGAGCTCGGCTATCCACCGCAAGGCATCCTACTGCCAGTCCCAGCCCCTATGCCTTGGGGTGCCTCCTGATGCTCTTCACTGAGTATCCCGTGGTCCCGAAGCATTTCCTTTGAAAAAATTAAGTGTCCAAACTACAGGTGGTGTAGCTTGCTTAACAGCCGGGATAATCCGCTGACTAGCAGACACTGCTACTAGGCACAAAGTATTTCCTGGGCTAGATGCAGTTAAAAATTTGTAATTAGATACTCTCGTTGGATGCTGAGAAAGCATTCCATAGAGTCTCCTGGCACGCCATATATGATTCTCTTAAAAAGCTTGGGGTAGGGGTCTAGGGGACCCTTTTATAGCCAAAATCACGGCCCTGTATCGCAATACGTCACCTAGGCTGAAGATAAATAGAACTGTAGCACCCTGAGGGCTCGGTTGCTACAGAGGTATTGCACCTCACCCAGAGGTGTGATATCTCACTCTCAGGTAAGGATGGAGTGTGGATCAGGACCCGACACCTGCATGCATTACACCACATTGCCGTGGGGCAGGGCGACCAATATGCCCCTGAGATGGGCACGACAGTCCCTGTCCCTGGCTGGAGTGGGGGGAGGGAACACTGTGGAAGGGGAACCCTGTAGTGCAGGAGCAGGGAGGAAGCAGTTCCTGGGTGCATTGAGAAGGGAGTATAAAAGGTGGGCACCATCTTAGTTCAGTGCAGAGAAGTCTGAGCAGAAGTGGCAGGGAGCAGGGGCTCTGCATGAGCTGTGCTCCGGAGGCGGGCCTAGTAACAGAGGCCCAGGCCTGGAAGAGAGAGAAGGAAGGAAGAGGAGCGAAGAAGGCTCCAGGAATGAGGAATGAAGGGATCCCAGGGGTGCGGACGGGCGAGTCGCCACCGCACGCCCGAATCCACCTGCATGGAGGGGTCAGGCCAAAGGGGGAGACCGGTCCCCGAAACTAGTGGAGGCAGGAAACGACCCTCAGCTAGAAACCGGAGGCTGTGACATTTTATGTGGCGCAGCCCCTCGCTACACCCGCTAGGAGGGCAGCACATAGGGTCAGGGAAACTGGCGCCAAGTTTACCAAGAGGAGGCCCGAGGCAGCCGGACAGAAGGGTTGGTAAGAAAGGCCAGACAAAGGACACACAAAGGGGGTCCTGTGAAGCGCTCCAAAGTTATCTGGGAGTTGTCTGAGCCCCTCACCTGGTCAGCACAGTACGACTTGTGCAGCCGTTACCTGCAGACGTGGTCTGGATAATAAGAGCTGTGAGTAAAGGCCCTGGACTCCATCACTGACTCCGTGTCGTTACTGCTGCTGCCCTGCACCATCACCCCCATCCTCCGCATACACTGCCCTGAGGCTATACTCCTTCCGTGGGGAGTTATGCTACGCTCTTCTGCACCCACAACACCAGCCTCAGCGGCCTGCCCAGCAGCGGCGGTTCACTCTGACCGCAATCCACGGGTGGCGTAATCGGACATTTAAACATCAAAACCACATAAATAGTTCCGCCACTGGTTTGACCACCCTGAGCCACGAAACCGGGTCGCCGCCACGGAGACTACAACCACCAGCATCCACCAAAAAGGGTCTGGCTCCGGGTGTCCCAAGTCCCAGGGGGTGCATCAGAACATTTTCATCACCTTTCACAATCACCAATGGGACAAGGCAGGGATGTCCTCTGTCCCCTCTCTTATACATCCTAGTGACGGAGCACCTGCTCTCATCAATTCGCCATAACCCCAATATAAGGTGGATTGAGGTGGGAGGCACCGAGTACAAGTGCTCTCTATTTGCTGATGATGTACTAGTATATATCACTCAATCACATATATCCATCCATGCTGTTATGGCTGAAATAGATCACTTGGTTACATGGTCAAATTTTAAAATCAATGCAGCGAAGTCTGAGGCCCTCGATGTCTCCCTCCCCAAATCCATATAGGATTCCATACAGTCCAACTTTCCCTTTGCCTGGCCCTCACAGGGTATCAAATACTTAGGAATTCCTATTCATAGAGACCTCTCCCATCTATGTTATCTTAATTTTGGGCCCTTTATTGAACAACTCCATACAGACCACGGTTGGCAAGTTAGAACTGTAAGATTCACTACGTGAACCACTGGTGTTTTGTGGAAAAGCACATGTACACTGTGTTCCAAATTATTATGCAAAAAGTGTTTAGGAGTGATAAGGGAAGAATTTGTTTGTTTGTCAGTTAAACTCATTGATGGTGATGTGTGTCAGGGCTCTTTATATCACTGTAAGCAATTGCAGACACCTGTGCTAATTAGTTTGGCAGGTGTGTCCAATGAAAGGCAAGACTACTTAAGAAGGCTGTCTCACATTATTAAGCAGCCTACATTTTCTGCCAAAATGGGAAAGAAAAAGGATGTGTCGGCTGCTGAGAAGCAACAAATTGTGGAGTGTTTAGGTCAAGGCATGACTACAATCAACATTGTGCGATGATCAGGATGAAGTGTCTTGGCAATCAAGAAGTATGTAGCTGATTCACAGTACACACGTGTGCGTGCTGATAAGGGCAAATTGAGGACTCTTTCCTACAGGCAATTACGTCAGGTTAAAAGAGCAGCGGCAAAAAAGCCTTGTCATAGCAGCAGACAAGTTTTTGAAGCTGCTGGTGCCTCCAACGTCCCCCGAACAACAAGATGCAGGGTCCTTCAGAGGTTTGTAGCTGTGCATATGCCATCCTGTTGACCTCCTCTATCCACTTCACACAAGCAGAAACGGCTCCAGTGGACCAAACATTACATGAAGACTGATTTCAAAATTGTTTTGTTCACGGATGAGTGCCGTGCAGCGCTCGATGGTCCAGATGGATGGAGTGGAGGATGGCTGGTTGATGGACACCCCACGCAAACACGGCTACAGCTCCAACAAGGAGTAGGTGGAATAATGTTTTGGGCTGGAATCATGGGGAGAGAGATTGTCGGCCCCTTTAGGATCCCTGAAGGCGCTAAAGATGAACTCCATAATGTATGTGGATTTTCTCAAACAGCACTTCCTGCCATGGTTCAAGAAGAAGAACCATGTATTTCACAGCAAGATCATTTTTTTGCATGATAATGCACCATCTCATGCTGCACATAAAACATCTGCATCTCTGGCTGATATGGGCATAAAAGGGGACAAACTTATGGTGTGACCCCCATGCTCCCCTGACCTCTACCCCATTCAGAACCTCTGGAGCATCATCAAAAGGAGTGTCTATGATGGCGGGAGGCAGTTCACATCTAAGCAACAGCTCTGGGAGGGTATTCTGTCCTCATGCAAAACAATTGAAGCAGAAACCATCCAAAACCTGACAAATTCAATGGACAAGAGAGTTCAGAAGCTCCTTTCGAACAAGGGGTCCTATGTGAAAATGTAACATCACCTAGAATAAAGTTTTGAGTTGAAAACTGTTTGATTTCAGTTTCTAATAACCTGCTAATGCTTATAATTTCAAAAATGACCATTTTTTTGGTCTTTATTAAAATGAAAAGGTTGATCGAAAAGTTTGGGGGATCTAAGAGTGTGGCAACCCAGTAGTCATGATTACTTCGAATTCTGACAATATGAGGGTCATGTTGCAGGTAGTGCAGCAAGAAGGCACTTATGTGTCTTGCGCATCTCGGAGCCCCAAAATTATTTTCCGGGCTAGATGCAGCTACAAATTATTATTAATTTTAAATCTGGTGGAGCTTAGTATAGATGGGCTAATAGGATCAGTGCTGCACACTGCTACAAAGCCCAAATTATTTTCCAGTCAAGATACAGATAAACATAATTAGTAATTTGAAAGCTTAAAACGGTTGGTAGGGTGATTTTAACCAATCATCAAGCTTTTACTCTCCCCAGGATGACACAGGGGTAGAAAAGTCGTTTCGGATCCATGATTTGTTCATCTTTATGAACGTGAGTCTGTCTACATTATCAGTGGAGAGCCGCGTGCGCTTATCTGTCAGCACACCACCAGCAGCGCTGAACACACGTTCAGTCAGAACGCTGGCTGCGGGGCATGACAAGATCTCCAAGGCGTAAGTGGCTAGCTCCGGCCATTTATCCAGATTGGAAGCCCAAAAAGAGCAAGGGTCCAGTGACACAGTCATGGCTTCAATGTTTGCTTGGAGATACTCCTGTACCATCGTCTCTAGGCGTTGACTATGTGTCAGACTTCTTGTCTCCTGTGGCCTTGCAAAGGATGGGCTAAAAAAGTGGTGAAATGATTCCGCAAAATTGATGTTACCAGCAGATACTGTGGTACTGTTACGGTTTGAGTGCTGAACACTTGACGGTCCCACGGTTGGCAAGTTGGAACTGTGAGATTCACTACGTGCACGACTGGTGTTTTGTGGAAAAGCACATGTAAGATTCTGCAACAGTCTCTGCTGATACTCCTGCATGCGTGCATCCCTTTCTATGGCAGGAATAATTTCTGCAAATTTACTTTTGTACCGGGGATCTAACAGTGTGGCAACCCAGTAGTCAGGATTATTTCTAATTCTCACAATTCGAGGGTCATGTTGCAGGTAGTGCAGCAAGAAGGCACTCATGTGTGTTGTTCATCCAGGAGCACCAAGTCCCTGTTGTGTTGGTGGCGAGGTAACAATCATGCTTCCTTCCTCTGTCCTCTCCCCCCAACCTCGCACAACAGAAATGTGATCAAGGTCTCCCTCATCTGATGAGTCTTCCATCAGTTCGTCCTCCACTTCTTCCTGGGCTCCTGCACCTTCCTCAATAGTTTGGCTGCTACCATGCGCCCTGGTAAAACCATCTCCCCCTCCCTCACATGCCTGCCGCCTTGGTGCTGCTGACCGTCTGGACCTTGCAGATGTTAGCCCTTCCGCATACAACTCCTCCTCCTCTACTTCCTCCACCTCCTCTTGTGCCACCACCTGACTCCGAATTCTGTTTAACATGTGCTCCAGCATGTAAATCACCGGAATAGTCATGCTGATAATGGCATCGTCAGCACTAAACATCTTCGTCGCCATTTCAAAACTATGCAGAAGGGTGCATAGGTCCCTGATCTGAGACCACTCCTCCAGCGTGATTTGCCCCACCTCTGGATCTCGTTGGCCCAGGCTATACGTCAGAACGTACTGCACCAGGGCTTGTCGGTGCTGCCACAGTCGCTGCAACATGTGCAGAGTTGAATTCCACCGGGTAGGCACATCGCATTTTAGCCGGTGAAGTGGCAGGCCCAACGACTTCTGTAGAGATGTAAGTCGCTGAGCTGCGGGATGCGAACGGCGGAAGTGAGCACACAGCGACCGTGCCCTCTGCAGAAGGCCATCTAGTCTGGGATAGTGGGCTAAAAATTGCTGGACAACCAGGTTCAACACGTGAGCCATACAAGGCACATGTGTGACATTGCCCCGGCGAAGGGCCGCACCCAGGTTTGCAGCATTGTCGCACACGGCCTTCCCTGGTTTCAGGTCCAGTGGAGACAACCATTCATGAAATTGGTTCTCCAGAGCTGACCACAACTCCTCAGCTGTGTGACTCACATTTCCCAGACATTTCAAAGTAAAAACCGCCTGATGACGTTGAGCCCTACTGCCAGCATAGTAAGGAGGTGTGCAGGATCCCTTCTGCGCAGTTAGAAAGCTTGTGGCATGACCAGACAGGCTTTGGGTGCAGGTGGAAGACCGAGAGGAGGTTGAGGAGGCAGAAGCAGTGGAGGAACTTTGACATAAAGAGGATTGACGCACAACTCGTGGGGACGGCAAGACTTAGACAGCAGCCCCTTGTCCTGCTGTCACCATAGTTACCCAGTGCCCAGCCAGCGACATGTAACGCCCCTGTCCATGCCTACTCGTCCAAGTGTCTGTAGTGAAATTCACCCTGTCACACACAGAGTTTCTCAAAGAAGCGGTGATGTTGTGTGCGACATGCTGGTGGAGCGCAGGCACACCTTTCTTTGAGAAGTAGTGCCGACTGGGCATCTGGTACTGGGGCACTGCGACGGACACAAGGTCTCGAAAATCCTCTGTGTCCACCAGGCGGAAAGGCAGCATTTCTGTAGCCAAGAGCTTGCAGATGGTGAAATTCAACCTCTTAGCTTTCTCATGGCTAGGAGGAAATGGTCTTTTACTTGTCCACATCAGAGGGACCGAGGGCTGGCTATTGTGCTTAGACGGGGTTGATAAGGGTGTCCCCGGCAAACTGCCGGTCTGTGAGGAAGATGCAGGCGGACATGTTAGGTTGCCTTGATCCAAAGGTGGTGCTATCGATGTCGGACAGCGCTCAACACCAGCTGGTGTTACCACCTCCAAAGAAAATGATGACCTGCCAATCACGCTGGCTGTTGCGGGTAAAGAGGTGGCAGGTCTGTGCCCCAAAACAGGTGTGACTGCTGTCCCCCCAGTCACAGAGGATGAAGAGGCCGTGGATGCACAAGATATGGCAGACGGTGGTTGGCCCGGCCGGCTAGGCCGCATTGTAGCACACTGAGCTTCCCACTGCAACTTATGCTTCATGTCCATGTGCCGGTTCATGCATGAAGTACTCAAACTATGTATTTTTTGGCCTCTACTTAGCTTTTGCTGACAAATGTTACAGATAACACGAGTTGGGTCATCTTTATCGATCTGAAAAAAAGCCCAGGCTATGCAAGGCTTAGCACCCATGCGACCTGAAGAGCCACCACGACTTGAGGTGAGAGGCAGAGTTGTGTTTGAGGATGCAGTTGTTGACGTGCTTCCAGTACTACGTCTCTGTCCAGGAAGGCGAAACCTGACCTCGTCGTCACTAGCATCTTCCTCCACCTCCTCTGCTGACCTCATCTCTTGGCTGACTGTGGGTTGACAGTAAGTGGGATCTCCAACCTCATCATCATCACCCTGTGCGTTATCACACCCATCGTCCTCAGAGCCAACCTGTTCCTGCCCTGACAAAAAACTAAAGTTGTCGCTCCAATCAGGTATTTGAGTCTCATCATCGTCTTCCTCATTGTCTCCACCAACAGGAGTTACAGTTTGGGAATGAGGGTCTACATTATGGTCAGAACCTTCTGCGTCTGGTCCTGGATCCGATTCATAAAGATTCTGGGCATCAGTGCACATCATTTCCTCGTCTGATTTCACAGAAGCGCTAGAGTCGACCTCTGATTCCCAGGCTATAGTATGAGTAAACAGCTCTGCAGACTCAACCATCTGTTCTACCTCATACTCAGACGGGCAGCTGGAGATTTGGGAGCTGTGAGGAAGCAAGTGCGATTGGGGTGACACCTTTGAGGACTGGAGTATTTGTGATGTTGAAGTTGATGTGGAGGAGAGCCCACTTAAAGGAGCACTTGATATCCGTTGAAGCACCTGCTGTTTTTGTGCCTCATCTGGAATTTGTAGCGATTGGCGTGGCCGTAAGAAAGGGATCTTATCACATTGTCCGCTAAAAGAAGTAGACATTTTAGTTTGGCTGGAAGATGGTCTTTCTTCTGCAGATGTTACTGTTGCTTTAACACCTACCCCACGGACACAACCTTTTTTCCCCTTCCCAACACGCCTATTCCCCTTTCCACCAGCAGCAGGCCTTTTTCCACTCATTTTGGTGGTTAACTAATTCACAACTCTGGAGTTGTTTGCACAAAAAAACAATGGATGGGAACCGAGCAGAGCTGAGTGGCCAAACTGTGGTATTAGGCCAAAACTATTGGCTGGGTTAGATGCAGAAAAAAATTATATTCAATTTGCAACCTGATGGAGGTCAGTATAGATGGACCAATAGAACAAGTCCCACACACAGCTTGAAGCCCAAATATTTTTTCAGAGGTAGATGCAGATAAAAATTATTTTTAATTTGCAACCTGATGGAGGTCAGTATAGATGGACTAATAGAGAAAGTCCCACACACTGCTAGAAGGCCAAATATTTTTTCAGAGGTAGATGCAGAAAAAAATTATATTCAGTTTGCAACCTGATGGAGGTCAGTATAGATGGACTAATAGAACAAGTCCCACACACAGCTAGAAGCCCAAATATTTTTTCAGAGGTAGATGCAGATAAAAATTATTTTTAATTTGCAACCTGATGGAGGTCAGTATAGATGGACTTATAGAGAAAGTACCACACACTGCTAGAATGCCAAATATTTTTTCAGAGCTAGATGCAGACAAAAAATTATTTTCAGTTTGCAACCTGATGGAGGTCAGTATAGATGGACTAATAGAAGAAGTCCCACACACAGCTAGAAGCCCAAATATTTTTTCAGAGGTAGATGCAGAAAAAAATTATATTCAGTTTGCAACCTGATGGAGGTCTGTATAAATGGATTAATAGAACAAGTCCCACACACAGCTAGAAACCCAATATTTTTTCAGAGGTAGATGCAGAAAAAAAATATATTCAGTTTGCAACCTGATGGAGGTCAGTATAGATGGACTAATAGAGAAAGTCCCACACACTGCTAGAAGCCCAAATATTTTTTCAGAGCTAGATGCAGAAAAAAATTATATTCAGTTTGCAACCTGATGGAGGTCTGTATAGATGGATTAATAGAACAAGTCCCACACACAGCTAGAAGCCCAATATTTTTTCAGAGGTAGATGCAGAAATAAAATATATTCAGTTTGCAACCTGATGGAGGTCAGTATAGATGGACTAATAGAGAAAGTCCCACACACTGCTAGAAGGCCAAATATTTTTTCAGAGCTGGATGCAGATACAAATTATTTTTAATTTGCAACCTGATGGAGGTCAGTATAGATGGACTAATATAGAAAGTCCCACACACTGCTAGAAGGCCAAATATTTTTTCAGAGCTAGATGCAGAAAAAAATTATATTCAGTTTGCAACCTGATGGAGGTCAGTATAGATGGACTTATAGAACTAGTCCCACAAACAGCTAGAAGCCCAAATATTTTTTCAGAGGTAGATGCAGATAAAAATTATTTTTAATTTGCAACCTGATGGAGGTCTGTATAGATGGATTAATAGAACAAGTCCCACACACAGCTAGAAGCCCAATATTTTTTCAGAGGTAGATGCAGAAAAAAAATATATTCAGTTTGCAACCTGATGGAGGTCAGCATAGATGGACTAATAGAGAAAGTCCCACACACTGCTAGAAGGCCAAATATTTTTTCAGAGCTAGATGCAGAAAAAAATTATATTCAGTTTGCAACCTGATGGAGGTCAGTATAGATGGACTAATAGAACAAGTCCCACACACTGCTAGAAGCCGAAATATTTTTTCAGAGCTAGATGCAGAAAAAAATTATATTCAATTTGCAACCTGATGGAGGTCAGTATAGATGGACTAATAGAATGATGCTATGCCCAAAAGATTTTACTTCACTAGGTGCAGTAAAAAAATTGGTATTCTATACACAGGTGGTATATCTTGCAACACAGATAGGCTACTCCACTGACTAACACACTCTGCAATAGGCCAAAAAGGATTAGCTTTGCTAGATTCAGCCAAATGCTGTGAAAAAAACTTGCACAGCACTGGCACAGACCTGCCTGGCAAAAACTGATAGGAACTAATGTAACCTAGTCCTGAAAAGGACTGCAATTACAATAAGTCTTTACTCCCACAATCTATCTATTTAAGACCACAGACCTGCCTGATAAAAGTCGTAGGAAATGCTGTAACCTAGTCCTTAAAAGGACTGCAATCACAACTATTCCCTACTCCCAAGCTATCTGTAGATTTGTGCGAAAATTGGCTTGAAATTAACAAGGTATAGCGCACACAGCAACAGCGGTGTCGTCTAACACGCAGCTGCAGCAGTGAGAAAATGGTGGCGACCGGGAAAATGGCTTGGTCTTATATGGCAAGGACATGTGACATACACTGCCAATGACACATGCCCTTGCTTGTGTGAAAAAAGCACTTCGCTCCGTGTGTGCGCTGCTGATAGGCTGACAGATTGCACCTCCCCACTGTAAATGCAGGAAAGAGAAAAAAAAATGGAGATCTTCATTATTCCTGCAGAGATCCATCCCCTGCCCCTCCCCCCACCCCGCTGTACACTCAAACTGCGTATTAACATTAATTTTCATCATTACTGAGAAAAAATCCAGTTATGATTTTGGTGCACGAACAGTTATCGAACATAACCTCGAACAGCCGAATTTTTCTCAAATCGTTCGTGTTCGCCGAACGGCTCGAACACCGCCCAAAACAGCTCGAATTTGAGATTGGCGAACAGTTCGAGTAGAACAACGCTCATCTCTAATCCTATCTCCTCCGAGGATTGCTGGATGTTTTCCTGCTACTATCGCAGTTCTATGACTCCAGTTAAAACAAAGCTTCAGGTGATGAATGATGGATGAGGTGGTGGCTAAGGAGAAAGAGCAGGAGGAACAGGGACCATTCACATGAATATCAGGCCAGTCAACCACACATGTCTAGTAGGATATGTTTCTGTACCAAAAGGAGAGGTTCGGCTACACATTTATAGAGCATGCAGTGAGTGCAATGTCTACCAAAAATTTCGAGGCACTCCAATGCCACTTGGAAGTGACTTGGAGGTCAGGGTGCCTTAACTAAATAGTTTTTTCCATTTAATGTAACTGAGTCTCCTGTGCAATGTTGGCCTAAGCAGTGAATGGAAGGCTTTCCAAAAATTATGAGGAACTGAAATGCCCCTTGAAACAGACGTGGATTACAGCATACTAAAAACTTTCTACCCATTATTGGGGAGTGGGTCTCCCTTAGTGTTTTCCTATGCATTGAAAAGCAAAAGCTGACTAAAATTAGGAGGAAATGCAATGCCCGTTGGAAGGATGGTGGAGTTCGCAGTGGAATAAAAAGACAATATCAATGCCCCTTGAAAAAGTGGTGGAGGTCGCAAGAGCTTAACAAGACGGTTTTAATGCTCCTTGGAAGAGACGTGGAGGTCGCAGTGGAATAAAAAGACAATATCAATACCCCTGGGAAAAGTGGTGGAGGTCGCAGTAGCTTAACAAGACAGTTTTAATGCCCCTTGGGGAAGTGGTGGAGGTCACAGTAGCTTAACAAGACAGTTTTAATGCCCCTTGGAAGAGACATGGAGGTCGCAGTGGAATAAAAAGACAATATCAATGCCCCTGGGAAAAGTGGTGGAGGTCGCATTAGCTTAAGAAGACAGTTTTAATGCCCCTAGGAAGAGCGGTGGAGGTCGCAGTAGCTTAACAAGACGGTTTTGATGCCCCTTGGAAGAGTGGTGGAGGTCACAGTAGCTTAACAAGACAGCTTTAATGCCACTTGGAAATGTGGTGGAGTTCGCAGTAGCTTAACAAGCCAGCTTTAATGCCTCTTGGAAAAGTGGTGGAGGTCGCAGTAGCTTAACAAGACAGTTTTAATGCCCCTTGGAAGAGACGTGGAGGTTGCAGTAGCTTAACAAGACAGCTTTAATGCCCCTTGGAAAAGTGGTGAAGGTTGCAGTAGCATAACAAGACAGCTTTAATGCCCCTTGGAAAAGTGGTGGAGGTCGCAGTAGCTCAACAAGACGGTTTTAATGCTCCTTGGAAAAGTGGTGGCGGTTGTATTAGCTTAACAAGACAGTTTTAATGCCCCTTGGAAGAGACGTGGAGGTTGCAGTAGCTTAACAAGATGGTTTAAATGCCCCTTGGCAGAGACGTGGAGGTCGCAGTAGCTTAACAAGACGGTTTGAATGCCCCTTGGAAAAGTGGAGGAGGTCGCATAAGCTTAATAAGATGGTTTTAATGCCCCTTGGAAAAGTGGAGGAGGTCGCAAAAGCTTAACAAGACAGTTTTAATGCCCCTTGGAAGAGACGTGGAGGTTGCTGTAGCTTAACAAGATGGCTTAATTGCCCCTTGGAAGAGACGTGGAGTTCGCAGCAGCTTAACAAGATGGTTTTAATGCCCCTTGGAAAAGTGGTGGAGGTCGCATTAGCTTAACAAGACGGTCTTAATGCACCTTGGAAGAGACGTGGAGGTTGCAGTAGCTTATCAAGATGGTTTAAATGCCCCCTGGAAGAGTGGTGGAGGATACAGTAGCTTAACAAGATGGTTTTAATGCCGCTTGGAGAAGTGGTGCAGGTCGCAGTAGCTTAACAAGACGGTTTTAATGCCCCTTGGAAGAGATGTGGAGGTCAAATTGGTTTAACAAGATGGTTTTAATGCCCCTTGGAAGAGTGGTGGAGGTCACAATAGCTTAACAAGACATCTTTAATGCCCCTTGGAAAAGTAGTGGAGGTAGCAGTAGCTAAACAAGACAGCTTTAATGCCCCTTGGAAAAGTAGTGGAGGTCGCAGTAGCTAAACAAGACAGCTTTAAAGCCCCTTGGAAAAGTGGTGGAGGTTGCAGTAGCTTAACAAGATGGTTTTAATGCCCCTTGGAAAAGTGGTGGAGGTCGCATTAGCTTTACAAGACGGTTTTAATGCCCCTTGGTAGAGACATGGAGGTTGCAGTAACTTAACAAGACAGTTTAAATGCCCCTTGGAAGAGTGGTGGAGGTTACAGTAGCTTAACAAGACAGTTTTAATGCCCCTTGAAGAAGTGGTGGGGGTCGCAGTAGCTTAACCAGACGGTTTTAATGCCCCTTGAAAGAGACGTGGAGGTCAAAGTTGTATAACAAGATGGATTTAATGCCCCTTGGAAGAGCGGTGGAGGTAACAGCAGCTTAACAAGACGGTTTTAATGCCCCTTGGAAGAGTGGTGGAGGTCACAGTAGCTTAACAAGACATCTTTAATGCCCCTTGGAAAAGTAGTGGAGGTAGCAGTAGCTAAACAAGACAGCTTTAATGCACCTTGGAAAAGTGGTGGAGGTCGCAGTAGCTTAACAAGACGGTTTTAATGCCCCTTGGAAAAGTGGTGGAGGTCGCATTAGCTTAACAAGATGGTTTTAATGCCCCTTGGAAGAGCCATGGAGGTTGCAGTAGCTTAACAAGACAGTTTAAATGCCCCTTGGAAGAGATGTGGAGGTCGCAGTAACTTAACAAGATGGTTTCAATGCCCCTTGGAAAAGTGGTGGAGGTTACAGTAGCTTAATGAGACGGTTTTATTGCCCATTGGAGAAGTGGTGGAGGCCGCAGTAGCTTAACAAGACGGTTTTAATGCCCCTTAGAAGAGACGTGGAGGTCAGAGTGGTTTAACAAGACGGTTTAAATGCCCCTTGGAAGAGACGAGGAGGTCAGAGTGGTTTAACAAGACTGTTTTAATGCCCCTTACAAGAGCCATGCAGTACAGCATATGAAAAACAATATTCCCATTTTTGGGGAGTGGGTCTCCCATAGTCTTTGCCTATGCCTTTCAAGCAAATGCTGCCAAAAATTAGGACAGAGGAACTTGCAATGCTGGCAACATGGACCACGGTCTCCCTGGTGGTATAGTGGTGGTGGAGGCTGAGGATAAGGAGAAGAGCAAAAAAAAAGCCGATTTGAGGAAGTGTATACCCATGTGTGGGTGTGAAGCGGTGCATGGGAATACACCTCCCGATATAGCACAGTGGATTTGACTTTATGTTACTCTGCTGTCATTTGGAGGTGATGAGAAGTCTGGCCCAATCCAGCCCTTGTTCATTTTGATAAGGGTCAGCTTGTCAGCATTGTCAGTTGACAGGCGAGTACGCTTATCAGTTATAATTCCCCCAGCGGAACTAAAAACACTCTCCGATAACACGATAGCGGCAGGGCAGGCCAGGACCTCCAAGGCATACAGAGCGAGTTCATTCCAAGTGTCTAGCTTGGATACCCAATAATTAAAAGGCACAGAGGAATCACGGAGGATGCTGGTACGGTCGGCAAGGTACTCCCTCACCGTCTTTTGAAACTTTCCACTCCTTGTGAGAGTACCCCGCGCCTCAGGGCCTGTAAGCTGGGCGGGTCTCAGAAAACTGTCCAAGAATGTTGACAGTGTTCCCCTGCCTCTGCTGAATTGGAGCTGCGTCTCTCTCGCCTGTACACCTTGGTTGGACAACAAACTGTGACCTCTGACGCTAGCGTGTTCAGATGGGAATTTTTTGAACAGTTCTGCAGCAAGGGCCTTCTGGTACTGCCCCATTTTTGTAGACCTCTCCACCTCAGGAATAAGAGAGTGAAAGTTCTCCTTGTAGCTGGGGTCTAAAAGTGTCACCAACCAATAATGACTGTTACCCAACATTTTGGCAACGTGAGGGTCACCGTTTAGGCAGCGAAACAAAGTCAGCCATGCGTGCCAGACTGGTAACGGGCAAGACTTCCGTGTCCTCACCAAGATGATGACTGACCATGCTCTCCTCCTCCTCCTCCTCCTCCCCCCTGTCCTCAGGCCACCCATGCTGAACCGACCATATGTCAGTTGTACAGGTACTACCGTCTACAGAGCATGATAACAGCTCCTGTTCTTACTCCTCCTCCTCCTCGTCATCATTGTCCCCCAATGCACGTTGGGATGAGATGAGGCTGGGCTGTGTGTAATGGCCCATTATAGATTCTTGATCCATCTCATCATACTCTGGCTGCAATGCCTCCTCTTTAATTCTCTGCAGAGAGCGCTGCAAAAGACAGACAAGTGGAATGCTGACGCTAATGATGGCGTCATCGCCACTCACCATCTTGGTGGACTCCTCAAAGTTTGTCAGGATGGTACATATATCAGACATCCAGGTCCACTCCTGAGGTCTTATGTGTGGAGTCTGACCTGAATATCGACAGCCTTGTTGCAACTGGTACTCCACAACTGCTCTCTTCTGCTCACAAATCCTTTGCAACATGTGGAGGGTAGTCTTCCAATGTGTGGGGACATCACACACCAGTCGGTGTGCCGGAAGCTGAAAACGCTGCTGCAACACAGCAAGGGTGGCAGAAGCTGTAGCCGACTTGCGAAAATGAGCTGACAGGCAGCGTACTTTGTTGAGCAGATCTGCAAATCGGGGTACGATTTAAGAAACCGCTGAACCACGAGGTTAAGCACATGAGCCAGGCATGGTACGTGTGTGATCTCGCCTCGCCTCAGAGCCGCCACCAGGTTATGGCCATTGTCACACGACCATGCCGGGATGTAGGTTCAGCGGTCTCAGCCACAGATCTGCCTGCTCTTTCACAGCTGTCCACAACTCACAAGAAGTGTGAGGTTTATCACCTAAGCTTATGAGTTTCAGCACAGCCTGTTGCCGCTTGGCTGAGGCAGTACTGCAGTGCTTCCAGCTTGTAACTGATGTGGTGATATCTGAGATGGAGGCTGAATATGAGGTGGAGGAGGAGGATGATGCACAGGAGCTGTACACTGTGGGGGCAACTCTGACTGACATAGGGCTCGAAATCCTCGGTGTGAAGAGGATGTGTTCCGTCCCTAGATCTGACTGGGTCCCGGCTTCCACTATGCCTACCCAGTGTACCGTCAGGGAGATGTACCATCCCTGGCCACAAGCACTTGTCCACTTGTCCGTTGTCAGGTGGACTCTCCCAGTAACTGCGTTGTTGAGGGCACGGCAGATGTTTTGGGACACGTGCTATTGTAGTGCGGGGATGGCACACCGGGCAAAATAGTGTCGACTGGGGACCGATTACTGAGGGACGGCCACCGCCATAAGGTTGCGGAAGGTTGCCGTCTCCTCCAGCCTAAAAGGCAACATTTCCAATGCAAGCAGTCGTGAAATGTGCGAATTTAGGACTGTGGCCTGTGGGGCGTTGGCTGCGAATTTCTGCTTTCGCTCAATGGGCTGGGATATGGACAATTGAACGTTGCGGTGGAACGTGGACGTTGATGCTGTTTCTTGAGAAACTGCCATAACAAGTGAAGACTGAGAGGAGGGGGCATATTTGCATGCAGTATGGACAGGGGATTGCCTTGCACCCACAACAGGGGTTTCTATTACACGCACAACAGCGGAAGACGCAATGGTGACACCCGTTGACAATGGTCGTGGACCCTGGGGTTCGCCCCACAAAGTCGGGTGCTTTGCTGCCATGTGCCTGATCATGCTGGTGATGGTCAGGCTGGTAGTTTTGTCACCCCTGCTGATGCTGGCATGGCAGGTGGTACAAATGGCCTTTTTGGGGTTATCAGCAGAGTCTTTAAAAAAATTCCAAACTCTGGAAGACCTACAAGTTGTACTGGCAACGTCCCTCGTGTTGGTGTTACGGGGAACTGTTGCTTGCCTTCTGTGTGCGGCCACCACACTGCTTCTTCCTGTTTGTTGGGGTACTCCGCCTCCCTCACCCTGTGTGCTGCTGGCCTTGCTCTGCATGTCCTCCTGCCACTTTGGGTCAGTTACTAGATCATCCACCACCTCCTCCTCTTCCACTTGCACACCACGATCCTCCTCCTCACTTCCTGGCAATTGTCTCTCGTCATCGTCCACCTCTTGTGACAAATTGCCAGTGTCGACTTCCTGTGGCCGAGGCTGTTCAAATATTTGGGCATCGCTACATGGGATCTCCTCTTCCATCACTTCAAGCAGAGCAGGCGAGGGGTACAAATCTGGAAATGGACCAGTGAACAGCTCTTCAGAGTGTCCAAGTGTGGGATCAGTTGCTGTCTGACTACACTCGGCATGGTGGGAGGAAGGAGCATCAGGGTGAGGAGGAGCATGCGGTCGAGTCTCACGGTTACTAATATTTGACCATGTGGAAGACAGACTGGAGGTGGTGGTGCCCAGGTAACTGGAAGTATTATCTGCTATCCAATTAATAACCTGTTCAAACTGATCAGTTCGCAATACTGGTGTTGTTCTGTGCTTCCCTAGTAATTTGGTCAAGAAGTGGGAGCGAGAAGATGTGGCTGTTGGTTGTGGCATATTTTCACCTTGGACACGGCACCGTCCTCTGCACGCACCATCACCAGAACGTCCAGTTCCACGTCCCTTGCCACGCGCCTTGCCCATTGTAAAGGAAGTAAAATAGCTTACACTCGCACTATCAATGGAAATAGGTTGAGATAAAGTAGATTAGAACCGTGGAAGAGGAAAACCACAGTTCTATTTCTCTGGCCTACAACCGACTCTTTTAAACAATCTGAACAATCAGGGAGAAACTATTACTGTTTTTCTTTACGGAAAAAATACAAAAAGCTGAATAATAGAGATTTTTTACTGTGGAATGGCAAAACCACAGTTATTGTTTACTGGGGTATATCAGACAATTTTAAATAGATATATTTGCGGCTGAACAGTGAGCGACACACTCAAACTGTTTATATTTAGTTAAAAATGGCCCAAAAGTGGATAATACAGAGGTTTGAACGGTAGAACTACAAAATCACACTTCTATTTCTCTGGCCTACACCAGACTATTTTCAACAAATATATTTGTGTCTGAACAATCAGGGAGACACTATTAAATTTTTTTTTTTACGTCAAAAAATGCAAAAAGCAGGATAATAGAGATTTTTTACCGTAGAATGGCAAAACCACAATTATAATTTACTGGTGTATACCAGTCTCTTTTCAACAGATATATTTGTGTCTGAACAATCAGGAGACACTATTACTGTTTTTCTTTACGGAAAAAATACCAAAACCTGGATAATACAGAGATTTGACCCGTGGAACTGCAAAACCACAGTTCTATTTCTCGGGCCTACACAAGACTATTTTCAACAGATATATTTGTGTCTGAACAATCAGGAGACACTATTACTGTTTTTCTTTACGGCAAAAAATGCCAAAAGCAGGATAATACAGAGATTTGACCTGTGGAACTGCAAACCACAGTTCTATTTCTCGGGCCTACACCAGACTATTTTCAACAGAGATATTGGTGTCTGAACAATCAGGAGACACTATTACTGGTTTTCTTTACGGCAAAAAATGCCAAAATCAGGATAATACAGAGATTTGACCCGTGGAACTGCAAAACCACAGTTCTATTTCTCGGGCCTACACGAGACTATTTTCAACAGATATATTTGTGTCTGAACAATCAGGAGACACTATTTCTGTTTTTCTTAATGGAAAAATATGAAAAGCTGGATAATAGAGATTTTTTACCATGGAACTGCAAAACCACAGTTCTATTTCTCGGGCCTACACCAGACTATTTTCAACAGATATATTTGTGTCTGAACAATCAGGAGACACTATTACTGTTTTTTTTTACGGCAAAAAATGCCAAAAGCAGGATAATACAGAGATTTGACCCGTGGAACTGCAAAATCACAGTTCTATTTCTCGGGTCTCCACCAGACTATTTTCAACAGATATATTTGTGTCTGAACAATCAGGGAGACACTATTACTGTTTTTCTTTACGGCAAAAAATGCCAAAAGCAGGATAATACAGAAGTTTGACCTTTGGAACTGCAAAACCACAGTTCTATTTCTTGGGCCTACACCAGACTATTTTCAACAGATATATTTGTGTCTGAACAATCAGGAGACACTATTTCTGCTTTTCTTAATAGAAAAATTATCAAAAGCTGGATAATAGAGATTTTTTACCCGTTGAACTGCAAAACCACAGTTCTATTTCTCGGGCCTACACCAGAGTATTTTAAAGAGATATATTGGTGTCTGAACAATCAGGAGACACTATTACTGTTTTTCTTTACGGAAAAAAAACCAAAAGCTGGATAATAGAGATTTTCCACCGTGGAACGGCAAAGCCACAGTTATAATTTACTAGTTTATACCAGACTCTTTTAGACAGATATATTTGTATCTGAACAATCAGGAGACACTATTACTGTTTTTCTTTATGGCAAAAAATGCCAAAAGCAGGATAATACAGAGATTTGACCCATGGAACTGCAAAACCACAGTTCTATTTCTTGGGCTTACACCAGACTATTTTCAACAGATATATTTGTGCCTTTACAATCAGGAGACACTATTACTGTTTTTCTTTACGGCAAAAAATGCCAAAAGCAGGATGATACAGAGATTTGACCGTGGAACTGCAAAACCACAGTTCTATTTCTTGGGCCTACACCAAACTATTTTCAACAAATATATTTGCGTCTGAACAATGAGGAGACACTATTACTGTTTTCCTTTACTGCAAAAAATGTCAAAAGCAGGATAATACAGAGATTTTTCACCGTTGAACGGCAAAACCACAGTTATAATTTACTGGTATATACCAGACTCTTTTAAACAGATATATTTGTGTCTGAACAATCAGGAGACACTATTACTGTTTTTCTTTACTGAAAAAATATCAAAAGCTGGATAGTAGAGATTTTTTACCGTGCAACTGCAAAACCACAGTTCTATTTCTCGGGCCTACACCAGACTATTTTCAACAGATATATTTGTGTCTGAACAATCAGGAGACACTATTACTGTTTTTCTTTACGGCAAAAAATGCCAAAATCAGGATAATACAGAGATTTGACCCGTGGAACTGCAAAACCACAGTTCTATTTCTTGGGCCTACACCAGACTATTTTCAACAGATATATTTGTGTCTGAACAATCAGGAGACACTATTTCTCCTTTTCTTAATGGAAAAAATATCAAAAGCTGGATAATAGAGATTTTTTACCGTTGAACTGCAAAACCACAGTTCTATTTCTCGGGCCTACACCAGAGTATTTTAAAGAGATATATTGGTGTCTGAACAATCAGGAGACACTATTACTGTTTTTCTTTACGGAAAAAAAACAAAAGCTGGATAATAGAGATTCTCCACCGTGGAACGGCAAAGCCACAGTTATAATTTACTGGTTTATACCAGACTCTTTTAAACAGATATATTTGTATCTGAACAATCAGGAGACACTATTACTGTTTTTCTTTACGGCAAAAAATGCCAAAAGCAGGTTAATACAGAGATTTGACCCATGGAACTGCAAAACCACAGTTCTATTTCTTGGGCTTACACCAGACTATTTTCAACAGATATATTTGTGCCTATACAATCAGGAGACACTATTACTGTTTTTCTTTACTGCAAAAAATGCCAAAAGCAGGATGATACAGAGATTTGACCGTGGAACTGCAAAACCACAGTTCTATTTCTTGGGCCTACACCAAACTATTTTCAACAAATATATTTGTGTCTGAACAATCAGGAGACACTATTTCTGTTTTCCTTTACGACAAAAAATGGCAAAAGCAGGATAATAGAGAGATTTTTCACCGTTGAACGGCAAAACCACAGTTATAATTTACTGGTATATACCAGACTCTTTTAAACAGATATATTTGTGTCTGAACAATCAGGAGACACTATTACTGTTTTTCTTTACGGAAAAAATATCAAAAGCTGGATAGTAGAGATTTTTTACCGTGCAACTGCAAAACCACAGTTCAATTTCTCGGGCCTACCCCAGACTATTTTCAACAGATATATTTGTGTCTGAACAATCAGGAGACACTATTACTGTTTTTCTTTACGGCAAAAAATGCCAAAAGCAGGATAATACAGAGATTTGACCTGTGGAACTGCAAAACCACAGTTCTATTTCTTGGGCCTCCACCAGTCTATCTTCAACAGATATATTTGTGTCTGAACAATCAGGAGACACTTTTTCTGGTTTTCTTAATGGAAAAAATATCAAAAGCTGGAAAATAGAGATTTTTTTACCGTGGAACTGCAAAACCACAGTTCTATTTCTCTGGCCTACACCAGACTATTTTAAACAGATATATTGGTGTCTGAACAATCAGGAGACACTATTACTGTTTTTCTTTACGGAAAAAAAACGAAAAGCTGGATAATAGAGATTTTTTACCGTACAACGGCAAAACCACAGTTATAATTTACTGGTGTATACCAGACTCTTTTAAACAGATATATTGGTGTCTGAACAATCAGGAGACACTATTACTGTTTTTCTTTACGGAAAAAATACCAAAAGCTGGATAATACAGAGCTTTGACCCGTGGAACTGCAAAAGCACAGTTCTATTTCTCTGGCCTACACCAGACTATTTTCAACAAATATATTTGTGTCTGAACAATCAGGGACACACTATTACATTTTTTTTTTACGGCAAAAAATGCCAAAAGCAGGATAATAGAGATTTTTTACCGTAGAACGGCAAAACCACAGTTATAATTTACTGGTGTATACCAGACTTCTATTTCTTTGGCCTACACCAGACTCTTTTAAAAATATATATTTGTGTATGAACTGTCACAGACACCCTTTTTTTTTTTTGGGGGGGGGGGACACCAAAAGGTTAATAAGATGGGTATTTGTACAGTGTGAAGGAGGAAAAAAAAAGAGGATTTAGTTGAAAAAAAAGGATTTTTCCTGGCCCCCGAGACCTGGAGCTAAGTCCAGCAATTTCAGCAACAGGAGCACACAGGACTGTAATGCAGTGTTTGCTGGTATAACCACTGCATCGCCTATAAAGCCTGCCTTTCTCCCGGTCAGGGAGACACTATTACTGTTTTTTTTTACAGGCAAAAAATGCCAAAAGCAGGATAATACAGAGATTTAACCCGTGGAACTGCAAAACCACAGTTATAGTTATGTGGCGTACACCAGACTCTTTTAAACAGATAAATTGGTGTCTGACCCGTCAGGGAGACACCATTACAGGTTTTTTTACGGCAAAAAATGCCAAAAGCAGGATAATACAGAGATTTGACCCGTGGAACTGCAAAACCACAGTTCTATTTCTCCGGCCTACACCAGACTATTTTCAACATATATATTTGTGTCTGAACAAACAGGAGACACTATTACATTTTTTTTTATGGCAAAAAATGCCCAAACCAGGATAATAGAGATTTTTTACCGTGGAATGGCAAAATCACAGTTATAATTTACTGGTGTATACCAGACTTCTATTTCTCTGGCCTACACCAGACTATTTTAAAAATATATATTTGTGTCTGAACTGTCACAGACACACTTTTTTTTTTGTGGGGGGGGACACCAAAAGGTTAATAATATGGGTATTTATACAGTGTAAAGGAGGAAAATAAAAAAAAGAGAATTTAGATGAAAAAAAAAGAATTTTTCCTGGCCCCCGAGACCTGGAGCTAAGTCCAGCACTTTCAACAACAAGAGCACACAGGACTGTAATGGAGCATTTGCTGGTATAACCATTGCGTCTCCTATACAGCCTGCCTGTCTCCTTGTCAGGGAGACACTGTTACTGTTCTTTTTACAGGCAAAAAATGCAAAAAGCAGAATAATACAGAGATTTGACCCGTGGAACTGCAAAACCACAGTTATATTTTTCTGGCCTACACCAGACACTTTTCAACAGATATATTGGTGTCTGACCAGTCAGGGAGACACTATTACAGTTTTTTTTTAGGGCAAAAAATGCCAAAAGCAGGATAATACAGAGATTTGACCCGTGGAACTGCAAAACCACAGTTCTGTTTTTCTGGCCTATACCAGACACTTTTAAACAGAAATATTGGTGTCTGAACAGTCAGGGAGACACTATTACAGTTTTTTTACGGCAAAACATGCCAAAAACAGGATAATACAGAGATTTGACCCGTGGAACTGCAAAACCACAGTTATAGTTATGTGGCCTACACCAGACTGTTTTAAACAGATATATTGGTGTCTGACCAGTCAGGGAGACACTATTACAGTTTTTTTTTACGGCAAAAGATGCCAAAAACAGGATAATACAGAGATTTGACCCGTGGAACTGCAAAACCACAGTTCTATTTTTCTGGCCTACACCAGACTCTTTTAACCAGATATATTGGTGTCTGAACAGTCACAGACGTACTCAATTTTTTTGCGGGGGGGGGGTAAATACCAAAAGGATAATAAGACGTGTATTTGGACAGTCTGACTGATGTAAGGCGGCAGTGTTCACACCGTGAAGTAACTGAGGCAGTGACCCAAGCAAGCCCATCATAAACAGCTTTTATTTCAGCAACTCACGGGTTAACAGAAAGTCCTCCGGTTCGCAGCTGGGTTAACAGAAAGTCCATACACAATGGTTGCCGAGGGCGATGGCCGTGCCGGCCGCTCAGAGCCTGACGGGTGCAGAGGGGTCCCAGTCAGGGGTTCAGCCACCCTCAGTCCTGCTGAGGGTTTCCTGCTATGCTCCTAGCAGGTTCAAACATAGAACAACACCAATCCTTAGTGCAGGGGTTTTAAAGGACTTGTGGCAAGAGCCACTGGAAAACCCGGGTTGGAGGGAGGAGGCCGCCCCACTGCCTCCTGTGACCTCCTCCCAGAAATGAAGGCCCTGCCAGGTTTTTACTAATCTGCCTTAGCCAGATAGCCTGACTTGGTCCATGCTCACCTTCATTCCTGCATTGCAGCCGCAGGTGTGTCCGTGACTGCAATGCACTCCAATGGTTTTAATAGGTCTCTGTGCACGTTCTGGGGGAGATATAACGTCCCTCGTATACGATCCTGGTCACTGCCTCACATATCCCCCCCCCTGTTCAAACTTGTGAGGTTGAACATTTGCCATCATACAGGGTGCCCTGGACACGGCTTCCGCATTTCCCTGCGACTTCCCAGGGCGATGTTCTGCAGAAAAACAGAAATTTTGCAGTGACCGGAACCACCTAGTGACTCGCGCATTCCTCTCCTTGGCATTTCTCATCCATACCAAGGGTGAGTGGTCCGTCACCAAGCGGAACTGACGCCCGAGTAAATAATAACATAGCGATTCCAAGGCCCACTTAATAGCCAAACACTCCTTCTCTACCACGCTATAGTTTTTCTCTGCCGGGACAAGTTTTCTACTCAAGGTGACTGGGTGCTCTTCACCATTCACTTTTTGTGACAATACCACTCCTAGGCCTACCTCCGAGGCATCTGTCTGCACAATGAAGGTTTCCTTGAAGTTGGGGCTAATGAGGACCGGCTGTCCACACAGGGCCAACTTCATGGACTGAAAATCTTCTTCTGCCTTAGGGTTCCACTGAACCATTAGCGATTTTTTCGCTTTCAAGAGATCAGTCAGGGCCACCGTTCGCCCAGCAAAATTAGGTATAAACCTGCGGTTATACCCCAGGATGCCAAGGAATGCCCTCACCTGCTTTGTACTTGATGGTTTAGGCCAGTTTTTTATGGCCTCAACTTTATTGATTTGGGGCTTAATAGCTCCTCGGCCTATCACATAACCAAAATATCGGGCTTCCTCTAGCCCTATCGCACATTTTTTTGGATTTGCCGTTAACCCCGCAGTTCTGAGAGAATCCAAAACCACTTGTACCTGGGATAGGTGCGTATGCCAGTCAGTGCTAAAGATGATAATGTCATCTAAATACGCGGACGCGTACTCCTGATGAGGCTTTAGCACTATGCCCATCAATTTCTGGAACGTACCCGGGGCCCCATGTAACCCAAAAGGTAAGACCACATAGTGGTATAGACCCTCCGGAGTTACAAAGGCGTTTTTTTCCTTTGCCGAATCTGTGAGAGGTACCTGCCAGTAGCCCTTGGTGAGATTGAGCGTGGTAAAGTACTGGGCCTGCCCCAGTCTCTCAATCAGCTCGTCCATCCTGGGCATTGGATAGAGGTCAAATTTTGACACTTTATTCAATTTCCGGAAATCGTTACAGAAGCGTGACGATACATCTGGTTTTGGAATAAGAACGATGGGTCTAGCCCACTCACTCCGTGACTCCTCTATGATGCCTAACTGAAGCATTTGTTTTACCTCAGCCGTGATGGCTTGCCTCCGGGCTTCGAGTACCCCGTATGGTCTCATTCGCACCCTTACCCCAGGTTCGGTGGCAATGTCATGTTGGATCACCGTAGTCCTACCCGGTAGCTCTGAGAACACGTCGGTATTATGCTGCACCAGCGAGCGAGCCTCCCATCGCTGCTGTTTAGTGGGGGCCTCACTTATCCTGATCTCCCCCTCGGACGGTTCCCTGGCTGAAGGTAGAGAACTCTCAGGCGATATGCCCGGGATGATGTCTGCAACTAAACACTCTCTGTCTTTCCAAGGTTTCAGCAGGTTTACATGGTAAAGCTGCTCCGGTTTCCTTCTTCCAGGCTTATACACCCGGTAATTTACCTCCCCCACTTTTTCTAGAACCTCATATGGCCCTTGCCACTTGGCCATGAGTTTACTCTCGGTTGTGGGTACCAGAACTAACACCCGATCGCCCTTGTTTAAAGACCTGACTCTTGCCCTTTTATTATATGTGCGCCTCTGGGCTGCCTGGGCATCTAACAGATGTTCTTTCACAATGGGCATGACCGCCATGATCCGGTCCTGCATACTAGCCACGTGTTCAATTATACGCCTATGTGGAGTTGGCTCTTGTTCCCATGTCTTTTTGGCTACGTCCAACAGACCCCTAGGGTGTCTGCCGTACAATAACTCAAAGGGAGAGAATCCTGTGGAAGCCTGGGGTACCTGACTGACGGCAAACATCAGATAGGGTAGCAACATGTCCCAATCCCTCCCGTCCTAAGAAACCACCTTTTTTAACATGGACTTGAGGGTTTTATTGAACCGTTGTACTAGCCCGTTGGTTTGAGGGTGGTACACCGACGTGCGCAATTGTTTAATATTTAGCAATTTGCACAGTTCCCTTGTCACTTTGGACATAAAAGGGGTCCCTTGATCCGTCAGGATCTCCTTAGGTAGTCCAAGGCGACAGAACATAGCAAACAGCTCCCGTGCAATCAGTTTTGCTGAGGTGTGGCGTAGTGGTATTGCCTCCGGGTACCGGGTGGCATAGTCGATGACCACCAGTATATGTTGGTGGCCACGGGCGGATTTTACCATGGGCCCTACCAAGTCCATTGCAATCCATTCAAAAGGTACCTCTATCACTGGCAGGGTTACCAATGGGCTATGGAAACTTACGGTGGGTGCGGTCAACTGACATTTGGGGCAAGATTCGCAGTAGCTTTTGACCTCCGTGTAAACCCCAGGCCAAAAGAACCACGGTAAGTTACGTTCTAGCGTCTTTTTTACCCCTAGGTGTCCACCCAGCAGGTGTGAGTGTGCCATCTCCAGAATCGCCCGACGGTACGACTGAGGTGCCACTAACTGTTCCACAACCTCGTCCCTGATCTTATCTATCTTATAGGGCAACTCACCGTTGATTACCATGCGTGGAAATACAGTATCTGCACGGGGCTGTTGAGCTCCACCATTTACCTCTAACACCCTTTCCCGCGCCTGAGCCAGGGTGGGATCCTGTAGCTGAGCCATCCCAAACGTGGCCCGGGACCCTTCCAGCTCGGGTATCGATGGGATCTCCTCGACCTCTCCTGCCAGCACCTCTAAGGGAAACCTATCGGGGTCACACTTTGTCCCTAGGTTGGAAAACCCTACGGCAGGTTCCCCTGACTCAGGTTCATCGGGTACAGGGCCTGTAACACAATTTACCTGGGGAGAGTGGATTTTGCTTTTCCAAATAGTCCAGAACAGGGGCAAGTCTCTTCCCAACACAGTCCCATAGGGAAGAGTTTTTACCACCCCTACCACATGTTTTATTTCTCCACACGGACAAGGCTACCTCCGCAGTTGGGTACTCTCGGAGGTCCCCATGGATACACACAACCCCGACGGGCCGTCCACTGAGGTTGTCTCCTGCCACCAGTGACCCATGTACCAAAGTAACAAGGCTCCCTGAGTCCAGGAGGGCCTCCGTGGGATACCCATTAACCAGTACCTGGCATAGTTGAAGTTCACTGTCCCCAGGGTCGGCGCTCGCCGTACAGACGGTCTGGACATACATTGAGACCCGGCGGTTATATCCGCAGTCCATGGGTTCCGTAATCAGGGGGCAATTAGCAACCACAAATCCCGGCCCCTGACACCTCCAGCACCTAAGGGTGGAGGTACTGTTAGGTCTTATTACAGTTTGTGAGGGAACCGGTCTCCTCCCACTCTCATTCCTGGGTTCCCATTCAGCACGGGTATGGTGCTGACTATCCCCAGCAGAGGGACGCGACCCCTTTCCCAACTCTTGGGTTGGCAGGGATCGGCGTGACAGCCGCAAGGGGGCAGATTCCCGGATAAAGTCCTGAGTGGCCGAGTAGCGCTCGATCTAGCTGACCACCTGATCGAGTATGCCAGGGTCCACTTGCCCCACCCAACGTTGGATAGCGGCTGGCAGAGTCCTCACCAGCCGGTCAATCACCACCCTCTCCACCATCTGGGCTGGAGTCAAAGTCTCAGGCTGGAGCCACCTCTTTACTAGAGATGAGCGTTGTTCTACTCGAACTGTTCGCCAATCTCAAATTCGAGCTGTTTTGGGCGGTGTTCGAGCCGTTCGGCGAACACGAACAATTTGAGAAAAATTCGGCTGTTCGAGGTTATGTTCGATAACTGTTCGTGCACCAAAATCATAACTGGATTTTTTCTCAGTAATGATGAAAATTAATGTTAATACGCAGTTTGAGTGTACAGCGGGGTGGGGGAGGGGCAGGGGATGGATCTCTGCAGGAACAATGAAGATCTCCATTTTTTTTTCTCTTTCCCGCATTTACAGTGGGGAGGTGCAATCTGTCAGCCTATCAGCAGCGCACACACGGAGCGAAGTGCTATTTTTCACACAAGCAAGGGCATGTGTCATTGGCAGTGTATGTCACATGTCCTTGCCCTATAAGACCAAGCCATTTTCCCAGTCGCCACCATTTTCTCACTGCTGCAGCTGCGTGTTAGACGGCACCGCTGTTGCTGTGTGCGCTATACCTTGTTAATTTCAAGCCAATTTTCGCACAAATCTACAGATAGCTTGAGAGTAGGGAATAGTTGTGATTGCAGTCCTTTTAAGGACTAGGTTACAGGATTTCCTACGACTTTTATCAGGCAGGTCTGTGCTCTTAAATAGATAGATTGTGGGAGTAAAGACTAATTGTAATTGGAGTCCTTTTCAGGACTAGGTTACATCAGTTCCTATCAGTTTTTGCCAGGCAGGTCTGTGCCAGTGCTGTGCAAGTTTTTTTCACAGCATTTGGCTGAATCTAGCAAAGCTAATCCTTTTTGGCCTATTGCAGAGTGTGTTAGTCAGTGGAGTAGCCTATCTGTGTTGCAAGATATACCACCTGTGTATAGAATACCAATTTTTTTACTGCACCTAGTGAAGTAAAATCTTTTGGGCATAGCATCATTCTATTAGTCCATCTATACTGACCTCCATCAGTTTGCAAATTGAATATAATTTTTTTCTGCATCTACCTCTGAAAAAATATTGGGCTTCTAGCTGTGTGTGGGACTTGTTGTATTAGTCCATCTATACTGACCTCCATCAGGTTGCAAACTGAATATATTTTTTTCTGCATCTACCTTTGAAAAAATATTGGGCTTCTAGCTGTGTGTGGGACTTGTTGTATTAGTCCATCTATACAGACCTCCATCAGGTTGCAAACTGAATATATTTTTTTCTGCATCTACCTCTGAAAAAATATTGGGCTTCTAGCTGTGTGTGGGACTTGTTGTATTAGTCCATCTATACTGAACTCCATCAGGTTGCAAACTGAATATATTTTTTTCTGCATCTACCTCTGAAAAAATATTGGGCTTCTAGCTGTGTGTGGGACTTGTTGTATTAGTCCATCTATACTGACCTACATCAGGTTGCAAACTGAATATATTTTTTTCTGCATCTACCTCTGAAAAAATATTGGGCTTCTAGCTGTGTGTGGGACTTGTTCTATTAATCCATCTATACAGACCTCCATCAGGTTGCAAACTGAATATATTTTTTTCTGCATCTACCTCTGAAAAAACATTGGGCTTCTAGCTGTGTGTGGGACTTGTTGTATTAGTCCATCTATACTGACCTCCATCAGGTTGCAAACTGAATATATTTTTTTCTGCATCTACCTCTGAAAAAATATTGGGCTTCTAGCTGTGTGTGGGACTTGTTCTATTAGTCCATCTATACAGACCTCCATCAGGTTGCAAACTGAATATATTTTTTTCTGCATCTACCTCTGAAAAAATATTGGGCTTCTAGCTGTGTGTGGGACTTGTTGTATTAGTCCATCTATACTGACCTCCATCAGGTTGCAAACTGAATATATTTTTTTCTGCATCTACCTCTGAAAAAATATTGGGCTTCTAACTGTGTGTGGGACTTGTTCTATTAATCGATCTATACAGACCTCCATCAGGTTGCAAACTGAATATATTTTTTTCTGCATCTACCTCTGAAAAAATATTTGGCCTTCTAGCAGTGTGTGGGACTTTCTCTATTAGTCCATCTATACTGACCTCCATCAGGTTGCAAATTGAATATAATTTTTTTCTGCATCTAACCCAGCCAATAGTTTTGGCCTAATACCACAGTTTGGCCACTCAGCTCTTCTCGGTTCCCATCCATTGTTTTTTTGTGCAAACAACTCCAGAGTTGTTAATTAGTTAACCACCAAAATGAGTGGAAAAAGACCTGCTGCTGGTGGAAAGGGGAATAGGCGTGTTGGGAAGGGGAAAAAAGGTTGTGTCCGTGGGGTAGGTGTTAAAGCAACAGTAACATCTGCAGAAGAAAGACCATCTTCCAGCCAAACTAAAATGTCTACTTCTTTAAGCGGACAATGTGATAAGATCCCTTTCTTACGGCCACGCCAATCGCTACAAATTCCAGATGAGGCACAAAAACAGCAGGTGCTTCAACGGATATCAAGTGCTCCTTTAAGTGGGCTCTCCTCCACATCAACTTCAACATCACAAATACTCCAGTCCTCAAAGGTGTCACCCCAATCGCACTTGCTTCCTCACAGCTCCCAAATCTCCAGCTGCCCGTCTGAGTATGAGGTAGAACAGATGGTTGAGTCTGCAGAGCTGTTTACTCATACTATAGCCTGGGAATCAGAGGTCGACTCCAGCGCTTCTGTGAATCCAGACGAGGAAATGATCTGCACTGATGCCCAGAATCTTTATGAGTCGGATCCAGGACCAGACGCAGAAGGTTCTGACCATAATGTAGACCCTCATTCCCAAACTGTAACTCCTGTTGGTGGAGACAATGAGGAAGACGATGATAAGACTCAAATACCTGATTGGAGCGACAACTTTAGTTTTTTGTCAGGGCAGGAACAGGTTGGCTCTGAGGACGACGGGTGTGATAACGCACAGGGTGATGATGATGAGGTTGGAGATCCCACTTACTGTCAACCCACAGTCAGCCAAGAGATGAGGTCAGCAGAGGAGGTGGAGGAAGATGCTAGTGATGATGAGGTCAGGTTGCGCCTTCCTGGACAGAGACGTATTACTGGAAGCACGTCAACAACTGCATCCTCAAACACAACTCTGCCTCTCACCACAAGTCGTGGTGGCTCTTCAGGTCGCATGGGTGCTAAGCCTTGCATAGCCTGGGCATTTTTTCAGATCGATAAAGATGACCCAACTCGTGTTATCTGTAACATTTGTCAGCAAAAGCTAAGTAGAGGCCAAAAAATACATAGTTTGAGTACTTCATGCATGAACCGGCACATGGACATGAAGCATAAGTTGCAGTGGGAAGCTCAGTGTGCTACAATGCGGCCTAGCCGGCCGGGCCAACCACCGTCTGCCATATCTTGTGCATCCGCGGCCTCTTCATCCTCTGTGACTGGGGGGACAGCAGTCACACCTGTTTTGGGGCGCAGACCTGCCACCTCTTTACCCGCAACAGCCAGCGTGATTGGCAGGTCATCATTTTCTTTGGAGGTGGTAACACCAGCTGGTGTTGAGCGCTGTCCGACATCGATAGCACCACCTTTGGATCAAGGGAACCTAACATGTCCGCCTGCATCTTCCTCACAGACCGGCAGTTTGCTGGGGACACCCTTATCAACCCCGTCTAAGCACAATAGCCAGCCCTCGGTCAATCAGATGTGGACAAATAAAAGACCATTTCCTCCTAGCCATGAGAAAGCTAAGAGGTTGAATTTCACCATCTGCAAGTTCTTGGCTACAGAAATGCTGCCTTTCCGCCTGGTGGACACAGAGGATTTTCGAGACCTTATGTCCGTCGCAGTGCCCCAGTACCAGATGCCCAGTCGGCACTACTTCTCAAAGAAAGGTGTGCCTGCGCTCCACCAGCATGTCGCACACAACATCACCGCTTCTTTGAGAAACTCTGTGTGTGACAGGGTGCATTTCACCACAGACACTTGGACGAGTAGGCATGGACAGGGGCGTTACATGTCGCTGACTGGGCACTGGGTAACTATGGTGACAGCAGGACAAGGGGCTGCTGTCCAAGTCTTGCCGTCCCCACGAGTTGTGCGTCAATCCTCTTTATGTCAAAGTTCCTCCACTGCTTCTGCCTCCTCAACCTCCTCTCGGTCTTCCACCTGCACCCAAAGCCTGTCTGGTCATGCCACAAGCTTTCTAACTGCGCAGAAGGGATCCTGCACACCTCCTTACTATGCTGGCAGTAGGGCTCAACGTCATCAGGCGGTTTTTACATTGAAATGTCTGGGAAATGTGAGTCACACAGCTGAGGAGTTGTGGTCAGCTCTGGAGAACCAATTTCATGAATGGTTGTCTCCACTGGACCTGAAACCAGGGAAGGCCGTGTGCGACAATGCTGCAAACCTGGGTGCGGCCCTTCGCTGGGGCAATATCACACACGTGCCTTGTATGGCTCACGTGTTGAACCTGGTTGTCCAGCAATTTTTAGCCCACTATCCCAGACTAGATGGCCTTCTGCAGAGGGCACGGTCGCTGTGTGCTCACTTTCGCCGTTCGCATCCCGCAGCTCAGCGGCATACATCTCTACAGAAGTCGTTGGGCCTGCCACTTCACCGGCTGAAATGCGATGTGCCTACCCGGTGGAATTCAACTCTGCACATGTTGCAGCGACTGTGGCAGCACCGACAAGCCCTGGTGCAATACGTTCTGACGTATAGCCTGGGCCAACGAGATCCCGAGGTGGGGCAAATCACGCTGGAGGAGTGGTCTCAGATCAGGGTCCTATGCACCCTTCTGCACAGTTTTGAAATGGCGACGAAGATGTTTAGTGCTGACGATGCCATTATCAGCATGACTATTCCGGTGATTTACATGCTGGAGCACATGTTAAACAGAATTCGGAGTCAGGTGGTGGCACAAGAGGAGGTGGAGGAAGTAGAGGAGGAGGAGTTGCATGCGGAAGGGCTAACATCTGCAAGGTCCAGACGGTCGGCAGCACCAAGGCGGCAGGCATGTGAGGGTGGGGGAGATGGTTTTACCAGGGCGCATGGTAGCAGCCAAACTAGTGAGGAAGGTGCAGGAGCCCAGGAAGAAGTTGAGGACGAACTGATGGAAGACTCATCAGATGAGGGAGACCTTGATCACATTTCTGTTGTGCGAGGTTTGGGGGGAGAGGACAGAGGAAGGAAGCATGATTGTTACCTCGCCACCAACACAACAGGGACTTGGTGCTCCTGGATGCGCAACACACATGAGTGCCTTCTTGCTGCACTACCTGCAACATGACCCTCGAATTGTGAGAATTAGAAATAATCCTGACTACTGGGTTGCCACACTGTTAGATCCCCGGTACAAAAGTAAATTTGCAGAAATTATTCCTGCCATAGAAAGGGATGCACGTATGCAGGAGTATCAGCAGAGACTGTTGCAGAATCTTACATGTGCTTTTCCACAAAATACCAGTGGTGCACGTAGTGAATCTCACAGTTCCAACTTGCCAACCGTGGGACCGTCAAGTGTTCAGCACTCAAACCGTAACAGAACCACATTATCTGCTGGTAACATCAATTTTGCGGAATCATTTCACCACTTTTTTAGCCCATCCTTTGCAAGGCCACAGGAGACAAGAAGTCTGACACATAGTCAACGCCTAGAGACGATGGTACAGGAGTATCTCCAAGTAAACATTGAAGCCACGACTGTGTCACTGGACCCTTGCTCTTTTTGGGCTTCCAATCTGGATAAATGGCCGGAGCTAGCCACTTACGCCTTGGAGATCTTGTCATGCCCCGCAGCCAGCGTTCTGTCTGAACGTGTGTTCAGCGCTGCTGGTGGTGTGCTGACAGATAAGCGCACGCGGCTCTCCACTGATAATGTAGACAGACTCACGTTCATAAAGATGAACAAATCATGGATCCGAAGCGACTTTTCTACCCCTGTGTCATCCTGGGGAGAGTAAAAGCTTGATGATTGGTTAAAATCACCCTACCAACCGTTTTAAGCTTTCAAATTACTAATCATGTTTATCTGTATCTTGGCTGGAAAATAATTTGGGCTTTGTAGCAGTGTGCAGCACTGATTCTATTAGGCCATCTATAATAAGCTCCACCAGATTTAAAATTACTAATCATGTTTATCTGTATCTTGACTGGAAAATAATTTGGGCTTTGTAGCAGTGTGCAGCACTGATCCTATTAGGCCATCTATACTAAAGCTTCACCAGATTTAAAATTAATAATAATTTTTAGCTGCATCTAGCCCGGAAAATAATTTTGGGGCTCCGAGATGTGCAAGACACATAAGTGCCTTCTTGCTGCACTACCTGCAGCATGACCCTCATATTGTCAGAATTCGAAGTAATCATGACTAATGGGTTGCCACACTCTTAGATCCCCCAAACTTTTCGATCAACCTTTTCATTTTAATAAAGACCAAAAAAATGGTCATTTTTGAAATTTTAAGCATTAGCAGGTTGTTAGAAACTGAAATCAAACAGTTTTAAACTCAAAACTTTATTCTAGGTGATGTTACATTTTCACATAGGACCCCTTGTTCGAAAGGAGCTTCTGAACTCTCTCGTCCATTGAATTTGTCAGGTTTTGGATGGTTTCTGCTTCAATTCTTTTGCATGAGGAGAGAATACCCTCCCAGAGCTGTTGCTTAGATGTGAACTGCCTCCCGCCATCATAGACACTCCTTTTAATGATGCTCCAAAGGTTCTGAATGGGGTAGAGGTCAGGGGAGCATGGGGGTCACACCATAAGTTTGTCCCCTTTTATGCCCATATCAGCCAGAGATGCAGATGTTTTATGTGCAGCATGAGATGGTGCATTATCATGCAGAAAAATGATCTTGCTGTGAAATACACGGTTCTTCTTCTTGAACCATGGCAGGAAGTGCTGTTTGAGAAAATCCACATACATTATGGAGTTCATCTTTAGCGCCTTCAGGGATCCTAAAGGGGCCGACAATCTCTCTCCCCATGATTCCAGCCCAAAACATTACTCCACCTCCTCCTTGTTGGCGCTGTAGCCGTGTTTGCGTGGGGTGTCCATCAACCAGCCATCCTCCACTCCATCCATCTGGACCATCGAGCGCTGCATGGCACTCATCCGTGAACAAAACAGTTTTGAAATCAGTCTTCATGTAATGTTTGGCCCACTGGAGCCGTTTCTGCTTGTGTGAAGTGGATAGAGGAGGTCGACAGGATGGCGTATGCACAGCTGCAAACCTCTGAAGGACCCTGCATCTTGTTGTTCGGGGGACGTTGGAGGCACAAGCAGCTTCAAAAACTTGTTTGCTGCTATGACAAGGCTTTTTTGCCGCTGCTCTTTCAACCTGACGTAATTGCCTGTAGGAAAGAGTCCTCAATTTGCCCTTATCAGCACGCACACGTGTGTACTGTGAATCAGCTACATACTTCTTGATTGCCAAGACACTTCATCCTGATCATCGCACAATGTTGATTGTAGTCATGCCTTGACCTAAACACTCCACAATTTGTTGCTTCTCAGCAGCCGACACATCCTTTTTCTTTCCCATTTTGGCAGAAAATGTAGGCTGCTTAATAATGTGAGACAGCCTTCTTAAGTAGTCTTGCCTTTCATTGGACACACCTGCCAAACTAATTAGCACAGGTGTCTGCAATTGCTTACAGTGATATAAAGAGCCCTGACACACATCACCATCAATGAGTTTAACTGACAAACAAACAAATTCTTCCCTTATCACTCCTAAACACTTTTTGCATAATAATTTGGAACACAGTGTACATGTGCTTTTCCACAAAACACCAGTGGTTCACGTAGTGAATCTTACAGTTCTAACTTGCCAACCGTGGTCTGTATGGAATTGTTCAATAAAGGGCCCAAAATTAAGATAACATAGATGGGAGAGGTCTCTATGAATAGGAATTCCTAAGTATTTGATACCCTGTGAGGGCCAGGCAAAGGGAAAGTTGGACTGGATGGAATCCTATATGGATTTGGGGAGGGAGACATCGAGGGCCTCAGACTTCGCTGCATTGATTTTAAAATTTGACCATGTAACAAAGTGATCTATTTCAGCCATAACAGCATGGATGGATATATGTGATTGAGTGATATATACTAGGACATCATCAGCAAATAGAGAGCACTTGTACTCGGTGCCTCCCACCTCAATCCACCTAATATTGGGGTTATGGCGAATTGATGAGAGCAGGTGCTCCGTCACTAGGATGTATAAGAGAGGGGACAGAGAACATCCCTGCCTTGTCCCATTGGTGGTTGTGAAAGGTGATGAAAATGTTCTGACGCGCCCCCTGGGCCTTGGGACACCCTTAGCCGGACCCTTTTTGGTGGATGCTGGTGGTTGTAGTCTCCGTGGCGGCAACCCGGTTCCGTGGCTCAGGGCGGTCAAACCAGTGGCGGAACTATTTATGTGGTTTTGATGTTTAAATGTCCGACTACGCCACCCGTGGATTGCGGTCAGAGTGAACCGCCGCTCCAGGGCAGACTGCTGAGGCTGGTGTTGTGGGTGCAGCAGAGCGTAGCATAACTCCCCACGGGAGGAGTATAGCCTCAGGGCAGTGTATGCGGAGGATGGGGGTGATGGTGCAGGGCAGCAGCAGTAATGACACGGAGTCAGTGATGCAGTCCAGGGCCTTTACTCACAGTTCTTATTATCCAGACCACGTCTGCAGGTAACGGCTGCCCACGTCGTACTGTGCTCACCAGGTGAGGGGCTCAGACAACTCCCAGATAACTTTGGAGTGCTTCACAGGACCCCCTTTGTGAGTCCTTTGTCTGGCCTTTCTTACCAACCCTTCTGTCCGGCTGCCTCGGGCCTCCTCTTGGTAAACTTGGCGCCAGTTTCCCTGACCCTATGTGGTGCCTTCCTAGCGGGTGTAGCGAGGGGCTGCGCCACACAAAATGTCACAGCCTCCTGTTTCTAGCTGAGGGTCGTTTCCTGCCTCCACTAGTTTCGGGGACCGGTCTCCCCCTTTGGCCTGACCCCTCCACGCAGGTGGATTCGGGCGTGCGGTGGCGACTCGCCCGTCCGCACCCCTGAGATCCCTTCGTTCCTCGTTCCTGGAGCCTTCTCCGCTCCTCTTCCTTCCTTCTCCCTCTTCCAGGCCTGGGCCTCTGTTACTAGGCCCGCCTCCGGAGCAGAGCTCATGCAGAGCCCCTGCTCCCTGCCACTTCTGCTCAGACTTCTCTGCACTGAACTAAGATGGTGACCACCTTTTATACTCCCTTCTCAATGCACCCAGGAACTGCTTCCTCCCTGCTCCTGCACTACAGGGTTCCCCTTCCTCAGTGTTCCCTCCCCCCACTCCAGCCAGGGACAGGGACTGTCGTGTCCATCTCAGGGGCATATTGGTCGCCCTGCCCCACGGCAATGTGGTGTAATGCATGCAGGTGTCGGGTGCTGATCCACACTACATCCTTACCTGAGAGTGAGATATCACACCTCTGGGTGAGGTGCAATACCTCTGTAGCAACCGAGCCCTCAGGGTGCTACAGTTCCATTTATCTTCAGCCTAGGTGACGTATTGCGATACAGGGCCGTGATTTTGGCTATAAAAGGGTCCCCTAGACCCCTACCCCAAGCTTTTTAAGAGAATCATATATGGCGTGCCAGGAGACTCTATGGAATGCTTTCTCAGCATCCAACGAGAGTATCTAATTACAAATTTTTAACTGCATCTAGCCCAGGAAATACTTTGTGCCTAGTAGCAGTGTCTGCTAGTCAGCGGATTATCCCGGCTGTTAAGCAAGCTACACCACCTGTAGTTTGGACACTTAATTTTTTCAAAGGAAATGCTTCGGGACCACGGGATACTCAGTGAAGAGCATCAGGAGGCACCCCAAGGCATAGGGGCTCGGACTGGCAGTAGGATGCCTTGCGGTGGACAGCCGAGCTCGATCCATATAAAAGCTTTTTAACTGCAGCAGCTTTAGTGGACGCTACTGGAGCTGGAATTACGCGGCTGCTGGCATGAGACTTGCCCTCCAATAGATCCTTGTAAATGGATTTAAAGTGTATTTATTCAAATTAGAGAGACAATTTAAATTAAAAAGCTTAGAGCTGCCTCCACCACAGTGGGGCTCGCTCGACCCACCAGCGGACAGGCACCAGTATTGGGAGAGGGGGGCTGGCCGTCAGGGTTCACCGCGGCTCTTGCACAAACCCGGCGACACGGAGGTGGCACGGGCAGGAGCGGACTGAACGTGTCGGCTTCTCACTTTTTGGATTTTAGAAGGGCATGACATGCCTATATCTGTGTCTTCCCCTCCTTTTACTCCTCCACCTCTTTTCTTTTCGCATGACTATATGTACTTGTCACTTTTCCATGTGTTAGTTGTGTCTTCTGAGCAGTTTGTCAGCTTTTGGACACCTTTGAAGGTGTTTTCTATGTGTTTCTATGTGTTTTTGTTTGCCTGCCATTGGTTTTAACGGTGTTCGAAGGTGTTCGACGAACAGTTCGATGAAGAGTTCGGCGAACACAGGGGTGTTCGACGAACCGAACCGAACTCGAACACTACGGGGGTGGCTCAACACTACTCTTTACCAGCTGCAGGAGGTCATAGGCCTGAGACCGGGCGGGTCGGGTCCCCACATAGGCCCATGTAAACACACGCTGAGCCCTCACGAGTGTATTGACCCCCAGCCGGGCAAGGATCTCACCTTTGAGTCTCTGGTAGTCTTGGGCATCCTCTCGGCTGAGGTCGAAGCAGGCCTTTTGGGCATCGCCGACCAAAAACGATGCCACCACTTCTGTCCACTGGCCGGCTGGTAGGTTTTCCTGCTCTGCCGTGCGCTCATAAATGGTCAGGAAGGCTTCCACGTCGTCCTCCGGTCCCATCTTCCTCAGCGCTGAGTGAACCTTGTCCCGGGCTTCACGATGTTCTGGGGCTGGTGCCGTCGGTGTCTCCCGCAGGGCTGCAATCTGTTGCAGCAACAGTTCGTTTGTTTTCTGCTGCTGCTGGTACAGCAGTTGCTGCTGTTGATTATGATGCTGTTCCCACTCCTGCTGTTGCCTTTGGAGACTCTGGTACTTCTCCTGCTGTTGCCGCTGAGTCTGCATCTGCTGCTGCTGGGCAAGTACCAGCTGCTTCAACTGCTCATCCATTTTGTCCACGGGGTGAGGCTGAAAGGTGGCAGGGCAGATTGTGGTCATGCGGCGGCCTGTAGGGTATGCCTCAGTCACTATGCCCGCATTCTCCACCAAGCTGTAAGGCGGCGGTGTTCACACCGTGCAGTAACTGAGGCAGTGACCCAAGCAAGCGCAACATAAACAGCTTTTATTTCAGCAACTCACGGGTTAACAGAAAGTCCATACACTATGGTTGCCGAGGGCGACGGCCGTGCCAGCCGCTCAGAGCCTGACAGGTGCAGAGGGGTCCCAGGCAGGGGTTCAGCCACCCTCGGTTCTGCTGAGGGTTTCCTGCTGTGCTCCTAGCAGGTTCCAACATAGATCAACACTAATCCTTAGTGCAGGGGTTTTAAAGGACTTGTGGCAAGAGCCACTGGAAAACCCGGGTTGGAGGGAGGAGGCCACCCCACTGCCTCCTGTGACCTCCTCACAGAAATGAAGGCCCTGCCAGGTTTTTGCTAATCTGCCTTAGCCAGATAGCCTGACTAAGTCCATGCTCACCTTCATTCCTGCATTGCAACCGCAGGTGTGTCCGTGACTGCAATGCACTCCAATGGTTTTAATAGATCTCTGTGCACATTCTGGGGGAGATATAACGTCCCTCGTATACGATCCCGGTCACTGCCTCACACTGAGGAAAAAAAAAATACAGGATTAAGATGAAATAAAAAAAAAAATGTTTCCTGGCCCCTGAGACCCGGGTGATAAGTCGAGCAATTTGACCAACAGGAGCTCACAGGACTGTAATGCAGCATTTGCTGGTATAATCACTGCGTCTCCTATACAGCCTGCCTTTCTGCCTGCCTGATATCTGGGATGGATATTAGTCCTGAGAAGGACTGTTTGTTTGATTTGGCAGGATTTAGAGACCCTACACTACCTATTTCGCACTAAATATCTCTCCCTAACTGAGCAGCACTCTCCCTACACCGTCTGATCCGGAGCGACTGTGTCCAAGATGGTGCCGCCCAGTTTTAAATACTCGAGGTGACGCTGTGTGGCCAGCCAATCACTGTAATGCCCACAAACAACATGGCTGCGGCTTTTCAGTGACTGGCTGGCAATCCCTGCATGTTCATTGGCTCTGTAAAGAGCGCCAAACGTGCAAGGTGGAGACACAAGCTCCCGCCCGAGTAACCCGGAAATGCTCGGTGCTCGCCGAACATCCCGAGTAGCGTGATGCTCGGGCGAGTAACGAACAGTGTCGAGCATGCTCCCTCAACACTAGTCAGCGAAAAAGTGCGAATATGTTTTGAAGGCACAACTGGCACACTTTAACTGAAGTACAATATTTTTCAACTTGCAAAAAATGTCAGGATTATTACCGCAGTAATATTTGATCATGTCTGATGACCAATTTTTTATGCAGTGCCGGTATAAAGATGCTATCGGTCAGCGACCAAGTGTGGATATGTTTTGAACGCACAACTGGTTAATTTTGAATGTAAGCAGAGTGTTGGCTACCCTGTACTGTAACTTTACTTTATCTGACATTTCTTACCTGAGTTAGTATGATCCACTTTTCAATAGTACCATTCAAAGTTGACCAGGGAAGATTTTGAAGAGAAGACATTTTCCAAACTGATTTTCTACAATAGTATCACCTTTTCAAGGAACCACTGTCGAATTGAGTGATTCCTTTAAAATGACCCATTCGTTTACCAATAGTGGTAAAGGAAAACTGCATAGCATATTGTCATGGGTGTGTCAGAAGTGACAGTCACCCTGCAGTTGGTGGCAAGAGATCTCTTTGTTTGTAATTACAGACACCTTCTTAGAGGCTGTCTCTTTAGGACCCAGGGCTATCCTCCTCTGGCTAATTAACACTCTGGCCTGGGTGTATAAATACCTGCTGTCTCCTGGAGGGAGGTGGCGGTGATACTCACATTACCCTTTGTGAAGGATCAGAGCAAGAGCATTACTTCATCCTCTCTGGAGCTATGAGGACAGGTTTTCACCTCTCTGTAGTCCACTAAAAGCTAAGTTATCTTCCCTTGTTTGTTCCCTCTTGTTGTCTTTAGTGGTCAGTGGGGATCGAAAAGTGCTCATTCTCCTCCCTTCCCTAGCCAGGGCCAAATGCCAGGTAAAGACAGGGGAAGGTTCACGTGCAGCTGTTGGTGAAGAGTAGTGATGAGCGAGCATGCTCGCTACTGCTCGGTACTCGCCCGAGCATCTCACTGCTCGAGATGCCCGGCGCTTGTCGAGTATTTCCGGTTTTGCTAACGGGAGCTCGGGAACATGCAGGGATTGTCTGCCACACACTGTAATGCCACAGCCATGTTAGTTGTGGCATCACAGTGATTGGCTGGACACACATCGTCATCAGGTCTATATCAGACTTGGCGCTGCCATGCTCATCACAGTCTACTTCGGAATCAGGCAGTGTAGGGAGAGGTGCTGCTGAGCTAGGGAGAGATTTGCTTGTTTCTTAGTTAGTGTAGGTATACCACCATATATTATACACATATCCATCTCCATGAACAGTCCTTCTGAGTACTAATCCAGCTGCATAGATATCATTGCTAGGCAGGCAGGCAGTGTATGTGGCAGACTGTAGTGCATATATCAAGAGGGTCCATTCCAGTTCTGTCTGCTGCTGGTGCGTTAACAGAAATTTGTAGAAATAGCCCCGGGCATCAGAGGCCAGGAATAATTTTTTTTTGTATCTTAATCCTGATTATTTGCTTAAAAAGCAATCCAGAGAACGCTGTTTTTCTGCTCCATTTGCTTGTTGACACTGCAGAATACAGCCAGATCCTTTCCATATTACAGTGCTAAAAATCCATCTATTTAAATCCGCGATTTGTCTGTCACACTGATCATATATCAGTGCGCTGAAAATTCTGCCATTTCTGGCCTCCATTGAAATTTTGTTGCAGTGTGTTAGCGAAGTTATTGACACCAGTTCGCTGTTAAAAATAGTTACCTACAGGCCAGCTATTTAACCCCTTTCTGGCCCTGGGTGTACTAATACGTATCTGTGCCCTGGGCCTTATGGGCGTGATATGTATTAGTACACCTTGGTGATTTCGCCCGCACACAAGCGGTGCGGGCGAGTTCACTGCCGGGTGTTAGCCGATTGTCACAGCTGACACCCGTTGCTATGTGCAGGGAGCAGTCCCTTACCGCTCCCTGAACATTAACCCCCGAATTGCTGCGATCGAAATCGATCGCAGCATTCTGATGGCGAGAGGAAGTAAGTGCGATACCTACCTTCTCTGCTGAGTCGTGTCCCGGATGTTGTCATGGTGACCCAGTGTCATCATGACAACATTCGGGTCACCAGGAGGCAGGAAGTTGCTTTGGTCATGCGCAGTGCACGACCCAAAGTAACTTCTCCCTGTGCAGCGCTGACAGGCTGCATAGCACAGGGATGGTGCTGCATTCCTGTGCTCTGCAGTCGATCAGACTGCAAAAAGTGAAAGTCCCATAGTGGGACAATGTGCAAAAGTAAAAAAAATGTCAGAAAGTAAAAAAAAATAAAAAAATAATAGTAAAAAAAATAAATAAAAATATATTGTACCCATAAACAATCTTATAAAAAAAACTAAAACAATAAAAGTACACATATTTGGTATTGCCACGTCCGGAACGACCTGACCTATAAAACTGTCCCGCTAGTTAACCCCTTTAGTGAACATGGTAAAAAAAAACAAATAAAAAACGAAACATAAAACAATGCTTTATCATCAAACCGCAAAACAAAAAATGGAATAAAACGTGATCAAAAAGACAAATGTAAATAAAATTGGTACTGCTGAAAATGTCATCTTGTCCCGCAAAAAACAAGCTGCCATATGGCTCCAACGGCCGAAAAATCCCCCAAAAAAATAAGTTATAGCTCTCAGAATAAAACGATGCAAAAACTATTTCTTTTTTCTATAAAATAGTTTTTATTGTGTAAAAGCGCCAAAACATAAAAAACAATATAAATGTGGTACCACTGTAAACGTACTGACCTGAAGAATAAAGCTACATTATCAATTTTACCACACACAGAACGTAAAAAAAAAATAATTCCTGAATTGTTGGTTTTTGTTTATTCTGCCTTCAAAAAATCGGAAAAGCGATCAAAAAATGTCACGTGCCCGAAAATGGTACCAATAAATACGTCCACTTGTCCCACAAAAAACAAGTCATCACGTGACTCTGTCGTCCGAAATATGGAAAAATTATAGCTCTCAAAATAAGGTGATGCAAAAACTAGTATTTGCAAAAAAAAAGTTTTTTTATTGTGTGACAGCTGTCAATCATAAAAATCTGAAATGAGCCTAATATCTCTGTAATTGCACCGACGCGAAGAATAAAGTTGTCTAATCACTTATACCACACGAGGAACGGCGTAAAAAATAAACTTTAGGGTTGGAGTTGTGCTAGGGTTGGCTTATGCTAGGGTTAGGGTTGTGCTAGGGTTAGGGTTGGGCTAGGGTTAGGTTTGGGATAGGGTTAGGGTTGAGCTAGGGTTAGGGTTGAGCTAGGGTTAAGGTTGTGCTTGGGTTAGGGTTGTGCTAGAGTTAGGGTTGTGCTACGACTAGGGTTGTGCTAGAGTTAGGGTTGTGCTAGGGTTAGGGTTGTGATAGGGTTAGGGCTGTGCTAGGGTTAGGGCTGTGCTAGGGTTAGGACTGTGCTAGGGTTAGGGTTGTTCTAGGGTTAGGCTAGGGTTAGGCTAGGGTTAGGGTTGGGCAAAGGTTAGGGTTGGGTTAGGGTTGGGCTAGGGTTAGGGTTGGGCTAAGGTTAGGGTTGGGCTAGGCTTGGGGATGTATTAGGTTGGGGTTGAGATTTTTTCTTAAGTAAAGAAAAACAAATGATGACGATATGGCGACTAATGTTGAGCGCAAGTGCTCGCTACTTGTGTTTGCATTGGGTGCTCGGGTATGCACCGAGTATAGCGGATGCTCGAGTGACATGCTCAAGTCTCCACCCCAAATGTTTTGCAGCTGTTATACAGCCAAAAAAAGGTCGCGGGGATTGCCTGCCATGCACGAGCAATCCCCGCATGTTTTTCGTTGGGTGTCTAATAACCGTAAAACATGCGGGACGGGGACTCGAGCATGTTACTTGAGCACCCACGATACTTGGTTCCTACCCAAGTACTCGATGAAAACTCAAGTAGGGTGCACTTGCACTCAAGACTAATGACAACTTATTCAATATGATGACCTAATGTTATCAAATTCTGTGTCATATCTCTGGGTTCAAAATGTTCACTATACACCTTGATAAAATCCTTGAGGGGTGTAGTTTCCAAAATGGGGTCACATGTGGGGGGTTTAAAATATTAAGGCACATCAGGGATTCCCCAAAGGCAACATGGCGTTCCCTAATTATTCAAGCAAATTTTACATTCAAAAAGTCAAACGACACTCCTTCCTTTCAGAACCCAGCCGTGCACCCAAATAGTGGTTTTCCCCCACATATGGGGTATCGGCTTACTCAGGAGAAATTGCACAACAAATTTCATGGTATAATATCTCCTGTTACCCTTAGGAAAATGCTAAATTATGGGCTGAAAAACATTTATGTTGGAAAAATGTGAAAATTTTATTTTTACGGCTTAATGTTATTAACTTCTGTGAAATACCTGGGGGGTTCAGGGTGCTCACAACACATCTAGATAAGTTTCCTGGGGGTCTAGTTTCCAAAATGTTGTAACTTATGGGGGGTTTCCACTGTTTAGGCACATCAGTGGCTACCCAAGCACAACATGGCGTCCACTCAAGCAAATTTTACATTCAAAAAGTCAAATGGCGCTCCTTCCCTTCTGAATACCTGCCATGCATCGAAACAGTGGTTTTCCTCCACATATTGGATATCTACTTACTCAGGAGTAATTGCACAACAAATTGCATTGTGCAATTTCCCCTGTTACCTTATGAAAATGCAAAATTTGGGGCTGAAAAACATTTTTGTTGGAAAAATGTGAAAATTTTATTTTTACGGCTCAATGTTATAAACTTCTGTGAAGCACCTGGGGGTTCAGGGTGCTTACCACACATCTAGATAAGTTCCCTGGGGGTCTAGTTTCCAAAATGGGGTAACTTGTGGGGGGTTTCAACTGTTTAGGCACATCAGGGGCTCCTCAAACCCAACATGGTGTCCAATAATTATTCAAGCAAATTTTACATTCAAAAAGTCAAATGGCGCTCTATTCCTTCCGAACCCTGCCGTGCACCCAAACAATGTTTTTTCCTCACATATGGGGTATCAGCGTGCTCAGGAGAAATTTCACAACAAATTTTGGGGTTCATTTTTTCCTGTTACCCCTGAAAAAAAAATTGGGTCTAAAGTAACATTTTTGTGAAAAAAGTTAAATGCTCATTTTTTTCTTCCACATTCCAAAAATTCATGTGAAGCACCTGAAGGGCTAATAAAAACTTATTGAATGTGGTTTTGAGCACCTTGAGGGGTACATTTTTTAGAATGGTGTCACTTTTGAGTATTTTCTGTCATAAAGCCCCCTCAAAGTCTCGTCAAATGTGATGTGGTCTCTAAAATAAAATGGTTTGGTAAATTTTGTTGTAAAAATGAGAAATCGCTGACCACCTTTTAACCCTTATAGCTCCATAATAAAAAAAAATTGTTTCCAAAATTGTGCTGATGTAAAGTAAAGATGTGGGAAATGTTATTTATTAACTAGTTTGTGTGACATATCTCCCTGATTTAAGGGCATAAAAATTAAAATTTTGAAAATTGCGAAATTTTTAAAATGTTCGCAAAATTTCCGATTTTTTCACAAATAATCGCAAGTGATATTGAAGAAATTTTACCACTATCGTGAAGTACAATATGTCATGAAAAAACAATCTCAGAATCAGCGGGATCCGTTGAAGTGTTCTAGAGTAATCACCTCATAAATTGACAGTGGTCAGAATTGTAAAAATTGGCTGGGTCATTAACCTGCAAACCACCCTCGGGGGTAAAGGGGTTAAAACTGTGGTTTGTCCGTCACATGGATCACATATAAGTGCCCTGAAAATTCTGTCATTTCTGGCCTCCATTGAAATTTTGTTGCCATGTGTCAGTGAAATTATTGACACGAGGTCGCTATTAAAAATAGTTACCTACAGGCCAGCTATTTAAAACTATAGTTTTCTGTCACTCGTATCACATATCACTACAGTTCAAATCCAGCCATTTGTAGTGAACGTGGAAAATATTGTCCTCCATTTAAAATAGGAAAAGCGCGTGGCAAAGGACGGGAAAGTGGACGTGTGATGGTGATGATGGTGCATGCAGAGGACAAGGCCGAGGCCGCCGGCTAGCTGAAATTGTGGCACAACAAACACCCACATCTTCTCGCTCGACCTTCCTATCCGAATTAATAGGGGACCGCAGAACACTACTATTGAACACAGAGCTGTGTTCCCACCATGCAGAGAGCCCGGAGACAACTGATCCCACACTTGGACACTCCAAAGAGCTGTTCACTTTTCCTTTTATAGATTCAGCCCTCTCGCCCGGTCCACTTGAAGCTGGGCAGGAGGAGATCGCATGTAGCTATACCCAAATATTTGAGCAGCCACAGTCATACGAAGGCGACTGTGGGAAACAGTCACAAGAGGTGGAGGATGATGAGACACAAATGCCAGAAAGTCAGCAGAAGGACCAGGGTGCGGAAGTGGAAGATGAGCTGGTGGATGATATAGTAACTGACCCAACCTGGCCAGGGGACATAAAGAGGGAGGACAGCAGCACACAGGGGGAGGGAGGCATAGCACCACAATAGGCAGAAAGAAGCAGTGTGGTGGCCACAGACAGAAGGCAGGCAACCGTTCCCAGTAACATCAACATGGCTGAAGTTGCCAGTACAACTGTTAGGTCTTCCCGAGTCTGGTTGTTTTTTAAAGACTCAGCACAAAACCCCAAAAAGGCCATTTGCACTACTTGCCAGGCCAGCATCAGCAGGGGTGGCAAAACTACAAGCCTGACCACCACTAGCAGGCACATGGCAGCAAAGCAGCCGACTTTGTGGGCCGAATGCCAGGGTCCAGGAACAGTGTCTGTGGGTTCTCCACTGCTTCTTCGGCTGTGTGCATGCAAGTCAATACTCTGTCCATGGTGCATGCGAACATGCCTCCTGCCCTGCACCTGTTGTTACACACTCTCAACTTGCACCATCAGCAAGCACATCCACATCATTGTCCCAGCGCAGCGTTTAGTTGTCCTTGGAACCCAAGCGCGAATATACAGTCAATGCCCCACAGGTCACACTACAAAATTCTCACATTTTGCGACTGCTCGCACTCGAAATGTTGACTTTTAGGCTCGTGGAGACGGAAGCTTTCCGTAACCTGATGGCGGTGGCCGTCCCTCGGTACTTCGTCCCCAGCCGCCATTATTTCTCCCGGTGTGCCGTCCCCGCATTACTCGAGTACATGCCCCACAACATTAGCCATGCCCTCAACAACGCAGTTACTGGGAAAGTCCACCCCACCACGGACACGTGGACAAGTGCTTGTGGGCAGGGATGGTACATCTTGCTGATGGCACACTGGGTTAACATAGTGGAAGCCGGAACCCAGTAGGACCTTGGGACAGAACGCATCCTCCCGACGCTGAGGATTGCGGGCCCTGGGTCAATCAGGGTTGCCCCCAAATTCTAAAGCTCCTGCACCTCCTCAGCCTCCTCTTCAGCATCCATCTGCGAAATGATCACATCAGTCGCAAGCTGGAAACACTGCAGGACTGCCTCGGCCAAGTGGCAACAGGCTATGCTGAAGCTAATATGCTTAGGTGACAAACCAAACACTGAAGAGTTGTGGATAACTCTGAAAGAGCAGGCAGATCTGTGGCTGACACTGCTGACCCTTCAGCCAGACATGGTCATGTGTGACAATGGCCGGAACATGGTGGCGGCTCTGAGGTGAGGAGAAATCACACACACGCCATGCCTGGCCCATGTCCTTAACCTCGTGGTTCAGCGGTTTCTCAAAACCTACCTGGAGCTGCCGGATCTGCTTGTCAAAGTATGCTGCCTGTAACATACCTGGTGGCAGGCTTGCATAGTGCACCATCTCTCACTATGCAAGATCGCAAACTTGATCATCAGTCCAGTCTTGCTAGCCTGGCTTCTTTCCATGCTGTCTGTTTGTCTCTGTTCTGACTGCTTAGGGCGGCGGCCCGGTTACTTCCTGATTCTTGTAGCTGCTGTGGGCACACCCCTAATGCGTCCACAGCCTATTGCTGTCTGTCACTGGATATTTAAACCAGCTTCACTTGGAAGCTGATGCCTGAGCAACTTTAACATTCAGTATGCTTCTAGACTCTGAATGTGCCAGGTCCTGTTCTGTTTTTTCTGCTTGTCTGCCTTCTTGGAGGCTGTATTTCCAGGCCTGTCTGAACACACTCCTAGCCTGTTCGTTTCTGCCTCTGGGGGCCGTATACCCAGGCTCGTTCCTGTATTTCGCTGCCGTAACAGTTCCTGTCTGAACTGTCTCCTAACCTGTTACCTGTTTTGTCTCTATGTCCGTTTCCTCCCTTTTTCTGCAGTGTCTGAACCAGCGCTTGGCTATACCAAGGCTCATTCCTGTATTCTGTTGCAGTAACAGTTCCTGTCTGAATTGTCTCCTAACCTGTTACTTGTTTTGTCTCTATGTCCATTTCTTCCCTTTTGCTGCAGTATCTGAACCAGCACTTGGCTTTACCTAGGCTCGTTCCTGTATTTCGTTGCAGTACAGTTCTTGTCTGAACTGTCTCCTGCCCTCTTACCTGTTTTGTCTCTGTGTCCGTTTCCTCTCTTTTTCTTCAGAGTCTGAACCTGAACCTAACTCCTACTCATTGTCGCTGTACTTCTGTTTGTGAGTTTGGAGTCCACTCACTACTTCTTTGCAAGTACCTTGTGTGTATCTGGTTCTGCTTTTCCCTTCCAGTCTGTTCCGTGCGAACAGAGCCCTGTCCCCTCTGTTCTGCCTTACTTACCGCTATGGCGGTTTCTGCCCGCTCTGCTCAGCCTTGTCCACTGCACTTGCGGTTTCGCTCTGCTCTGCCTTGTCGACCGCATCTGCGGTTTCGCTCTGCTCTGCCTTGTCGACCGCATCTGCGGTTTCGCTCTGCTCAGCCTTGTCCACCGCACTTGCGGTTTCGCTTTGCTCAGCCTTGTCCACCGCACTTGCGGTTTCGCTTCGCCCAGCCTTGTCCACCGCACCTGCCATTTCGCTCTGCTCAGCCTTGTCCACCGCACCTGTGGTTTCGCTTTACTCTGCTTGATTACTGCATCTACGGCTCTGAACCCGTCTCCTAGTCTGTACTGGACCCTACCCAGCCTGTGCTCTAACATGCCTGTTCCTGTATTCCCCGGTGTGAGTCAACAGCCGTGTCTGGGGTCTGACCTGGAGTCGCACCTGGTCCCTCTGCTCGGTTCCTCCCTGGTGCACAGGCGTCATATGTCGTCGTGCGACCTTGGTCGGAACGGGGCAGATACTTAGTTACGCCCCTCCAGGCACTCTCCGGTTCATGGTCCAGTGGGATCACTAAACACGCACACGCCAGTCAGTCCGGGCGTGTGCATAACACTGCCTGTGTGCCCATTTTAGAAAGTCACCTACAGCTTTCGCCACCCTTGCCGTGCTTCAGTTGCTTTTGCAGTTTCTGGCTCACCGATTGGTGTGTGATGTCCCCACGTGTTGGAACTCTATATTGCAGATGTTGGGAAGGATTTGTGAGCAGAAGAGGGAAGTTGTTGACTACCAGCATAAACAAGGCCATCAGTATTCAGTTCAGACTCCACAAATAAGACCTCAGGAGTGGACATGGATGTCAGACATCTGTACCATCCTCCAAAACTTTGAGGACTCCACCAAGATGGTGAGCGGCGATGACACCATAATTAGCGTCACCATCCCACTTCTCTGTCTTCTTAAATGCTCTCTGCTCAAAATCAAAGAGGATGCATTGCAGGTGGAGCACAATGAAATGGAGCAAGGAACCATACAGGGTGATTGCACACAGCCCAGCCTCATCTCATCCCAACGTGGATTGGGTGACAATGAGGGAGAGGAGGAGGAGCTAGTTTATGCGCTATAGACGGTACTACCTGCTTAACTGTCATACCGTCTGTTCAGCATGGATGGCCTGAGGACAGGGAGGAGGAGGATGAGGAGGAGAGCATAGTCAGTCATCCTCTTGGTGAGGACATGGATGTCTTGCCTGTTAGCAGTCTGGCACGCATGGCTGAGTTCATGTTACACTACCTTTCCTGTGACCATCGCGATCTCCAAATTTTGGGAGACAGTCATTACCGGTTGGTGACACTTCTAGACCCACGCTACAAGGAGAACTTTCTATCTCTTATTCCTGAGGCAGACAGGTCTACTAAAATGGGGCAGTACCAGAAGGCCCTTGTTGAGCAATTACTAAAAAAATTCCCATCTGAAAACGCTGGCGATAGAGGTCACAGTTCGTTGAACAACCAAGGAGTACAGGAGAGAGAAACACAACTCCAATCCAGCAGAGGCAGGGGAACACTCACAAAGTTCTTAGACAGTTTTCTCAGACCCTCCCACCTTATAGGCCCTGAGGTGTGGGTTTCTCTCATAAGGAGTGCAAAGTTTGGGAAGATGCTGAGGGAGTACCTTGCCGATCGTACCAGCGTCCTCCGTGATTCCTCTGGAATTATAACCGATAGGCGCATCTGCCTGTCAACTGAAAATGCTGACAGGCTGACTCTTATAAAAATGAACAGGGCTCGGTTGGGCCAGACTTCTCAACACATCCAGTGTCTTTTTTTGGGAGGTCCATTCCCATGCACCTCTTCACACCTACACATGAGTATACGCTTCCTGATTTTGTCTATTTGCTCTTGTCCTCCTCCATCTGCTCATCCTTCATTACCATATCTACAATATCACCTCCTCTATGTGTCTTGCAAGGGGCATTGGAGTTCCTCCAAATTTTTGGCAGCTTTTACATTCACTGCATAGGCAAATACTATGAGAGACCCACTTCCTAATAATGGGAACATTGTTTTTAGGAGGCTCTCTGACATCTACGTCTCTTGCAAGAGGCATTGGAGTTCCTCCAAATTTTTCGCAGCCCTTGCAGTCACTGCATACGCAATAACAGTATAGGAGACCCACTCGTTTATAATGGTAACAACAAAGCATAGCCAGCTGATGGCTCTCTAACAATAGAGAGGGCCTACTGCAACTGCTTCTTTAAGAATAGTAAGGGCCACCTGATGGCCCTATAAAAATATTCTTTATGACTTTCAGAGTCCCTTCATCATAAATGAAACAGGATGTGTCTGATGATGTGTCACACACCACATGGCCAGATAAGGTTGTAAAATGTTAAAATGACATTTCCCAGTGAATGCATTTGTCTTGGTTGAAAGCAATGCAAAAGTGAAAAAATGCATCAAAAATGCTACGTGTGAACATAACCCAATTTGTGGAGGAGCATTTTTGTTTTTGGTTATTTATTTTGCCTTATATACAAGTCATTACCCTGGAAAGGATGTTCCCTAACATATTTCCCAGGAAAATCCATTTTGGTTTCGTTTTTGAATGTTTTAATGTCCGTAAAAGTGGTGTAATAGCTCTGACAACATTGTTAACAGCAGTGACTTTGGGGTCAGAAATGCTTCCAGAAATGCTGTTCCCATGTCCTTTGAGCACTGTTCCCATCAATTTGGACAATTTTTAGGCCCTCTGCAAACTGCCAGAAGGAGTCGCTGGAAAAATGCTCAAGTTTCCCATAGACTTACATTGGGCTCATTGCTCGGGTCGATCACCCGAGCATTCCAATTTGCTCAACCCGAGCAATGAGCACCCGAGCATTTTAGTGCTCGCTCATCACTAGTGAAGAGCCAATATAGGGAAGTTAGTGGAGACAGGTTGATACCACTCCTCCTTTTCCCTAGCGTTTGGGCTCCCTTTCCCTCTTCCCTTTGTGTTGCACTAAGTCTTTCCCATAACTTGTGTGACATTATCGCCGGCCGAGCACATTTTGAAAAGGAAAAAAAAACCGAAACCTGACATTTTGTTTTTTTTGTGTGTGTGTTTTTTGGGCGTGGTTTTCTTGTTTTTTTCCTTTCTCCTTGGTATGGTTTCAGCTGCAGAGCTCACAGAGCGGCTGCACAGTGTCTATCTGGAGGTGAATGACCTCCACTGTGAGGTTCAGCAGCGGCTACAGCTCGCAAATGTGGTGGTCTCTGCAGGTAGGCCTGTCCAGCCTGAACCCAAGGTTGCCCTCCGGGACAGGTTTTTTGGAGGTAGGAACAAGTTTTTTGTATTCAAGGAGGCATGAAAACTGTATTTTAAACTTTGTCCTTACTCCTCCAGAAATGAGGAGCAGCAGGTTGGAATTTTGATCTCTTTACTGCAGGGAGATCCTCTTTCGTGGGCGTTTTCTTTACCACAGTACTTGGTTTGTCTCCAGTCGGTGGATGGGTTTTTCTGGGCTATGGCTATCATCTATAATGACCCTGACAGAGTTGCCTTGGCTGAGTCTAGGCTACTTCGCCTTCAGCAGGAGAATCGGGCAATGGAGAAGTACAGTTCGAAATTCTGTAGATGGGCAACGCATTCCAAATAGAATGACTCAGCCCTTAAAAGTCAATTTTGTGAGGCTCTAACTGAAAGGCTGAAAGATGCCTTGACAGTATATGAAACCCCTCAGTCCTTGGAGGCTGCCATGTTGTTAGCCATACTTTTTGTTAGACGCTTTTGGGATAGACGAGTGGGACCACCTTCTCTGGGGCCTTCTTGTCGGGGTTGTGTACCTCTGCCGGGGGAGCGGTCTGGGGGTGAGCCAGTACTGGGGGAGGTGAAGAAAACCCATGCAGTTAGGGGATGTCTCTTCATCGACTAACACAAAAAACCCTTTGTCTATTTATCTTAAAAGGTAATCTTTAATAGTCATACTTGACACATATAACATACAAGTGCCCATAAAAAGTGACCTAGTGCAGGTAGAACTGTTCATTTATCATGATTATTTTTATAATTATTTTTTCTTTTTACACACCTTATTGCTGACGATAATAGTCTTCCACTATTGGATATATAATTTATAGGTGTGAACTTGGACAAAAGCAGCCTATACACAACAAGTCACTAAACTTAAAAACAGCAGGAGAAGGTTGTTGTAGATGGGACATATGAATGCATATCTATTATTTCCCAAGCTACATCAATATATCACATATATATATCAAGGGTGCAGCCTTATACCAGTAGTCCTTAATCAAATATATTCACATATTCCAGTATAATATACCTTTAGTTAGCAATGCTAATCCCACTCACAGTTTGCATTTATGTGGTAAACTAATACTCCATTCCAAATACTTTTTCATAATAATAACATGATCAAAAAATAGGATTTATCTTATATAAGAATTCAGGTTGCCCGATCATTCCTCCAAACTTCTCATGTCTCTTCATCATACATTTCCCCGGAGATTCACAAGAAAAAAGGCATATTTTTTTGTGGGAAAAAGGGACATTTAGTTGGGACCTCTCCTTCAATTCTTAAACAAAAGGAGACTCGATTAACTTTTTGTAGTCTGGAGTTGGATAAACAAGGGATGCATGTGTTGCCCACCTGCAGTCCCCGATTTGTTCTGACAGCAGAGGTGGTGCTAGAGAGCAAAACTGAGAAAATTTCTGTGTTTGTTGACAGTGGAGCCGCAGTCAGCATGGTTGATGCTGAGTTTGTGAAAATTCATGGTCTTGCTTGCTGTACTTTAGCTAAACCTATTTCCATCTTTGCCATTGACTCGGCGCCACTTGCACAGAAAGCATTTACTCAGATTGTACATAATGTAAAAATGAGGGTGGCATCAGTTCAATGTGAAATAATCCCTTGCTATGTCCTTGACAATCTTCCCACACCTATTGGTTTGGGTATTCCTTGGCTTGTTAAACATAATCCGTTGGTGGATTGACTGTCCTATTAACCTGACCCCCGGAGCTAAACTACCGAAGTCCAGACTGTATAATCTTTCTGGCCCTGTGAGACAAGCCATGAAAGATTTCATTGCGAAAAGTCTGCAGAAGAGACATATCAGACCCTCATTTTCGCCCATGGCGGCAGGGTTCTTCTTTGTGAAGAAAAAAGATGGCGGTCTGCATCCCTGTTTAGATTTCCGGGAATGAAATCAAATTACCATCCATGATCCATACCCTCTTCCTCTGATTCCGGATTTGTTCAGCCAGGTTGTGGGAGCTAAGGTATTCTCAAAGTTGGATTTAAGGGGAGCCTACAATCTGGTTAAAATTAGAGAGGAATGGTAAACATCTTTCAATACCCCTGAAGGGAATTTCAGGAGTCTGGTTATGTCTTTTGGTTTAATAAATAAATCTGTGGTATTTCAGCATTTCATAAATGAAATTTTCCATCATTTGCTGGTGAGGTTTGTGGTGGTCTATTTGGACGGTATTTTGATTTACTCACCTGATTTGGAGACACATCGAGGGCATGTTAAGCAGGTGCTCCAGATATTAAGGGATAACAAACTTTATGCCAAACTGGAAAAATATGTTTTCGCTGTTCAGGAGGTGCAGTTTTTGGGGTACTTGTTGTCATCTTTGGGTTTTCTGATGGATCCGGAGAAGAGCCGTGCAGCCCTTGATTGGGACCGTCCCGAGAACATGAAGGCTCTACAAAGTTTTCTGGGCTTTACGAATTTTTACTGGAAATTCATCCAAAATGACTCTGTAATTGTGAAACCCCTTACTGACATGACTAAGAGAGGGGTTAACTTCACCATCCCTCCTCTGATCAACTTATTGAATTACGTAATGAATTACGTGAAATATGTGAGTACTCTCCACTGGCTTTATTGTTTTGTCATAACACACCCTATATGTAGCTACACTATATCCACAGCCTTAGTAAATGGTACGTTTAATATGCATTAGCCTGATGCCTTTATACCCTGTACTTATCTGCTGACTTACTTATAGCATATAGGGGCTATATGCTCCAATATTTGAACTTCTGTTTGTAAAATATTCTTGTGTTGTGCTGCTACTTTGATGCTAATCTTTCCACATACTTAAAACAACCCCCCCCTTTTTGCACTTGCACTTTACCTTGTTTCAGGGGAGTTCTATATGCATTTTTCATTCACGGATTAATTGGTAACAGCACTTTATAATAGGGTTAGTGCAATATTGGATCAATGAATCAAAATTGCCATGGATGGGCTAATTTTCATGTACTAATATAGCTATGTTGGAGGTTTGGTTGTTGTAATATTTGAAGGCACCTGTTTTTTATATAAAAAAAATATATTTTAAAACTATTGAAATAAATTATATTGATTTTATATGTGTCTATTTATCTTCCTTTAAACTTGGCCCATACAGCTCGAGTTTTTTTTGTTTGTTTAAAATTACTCTGGGAGTGATAACCTTGACCTTGTTGAGCTATAATGACTTAGAGAGGGTCTGATTTTTCCAAATGGTCAGATGCTACCCTCCAGGCTTCTTCCTTAAAGAAACATTTTGCCACTGCACCTATATTCAGTCAACCCAATATTTGCCAACCCTTTATTGTGGAGGTTGACGCGTCGGATTTCGGGGTTGGAGCTGTGTTGTCTCAGGGTTCATCCCCTGGTACACGGCATCCTTGCATCTTCTTTTCTAAAAAATTGTCTTCGGCTGAGAGAAATTATGACGTGAGTAATAGGGAACTTTTGGCTATCAAATTGGCATTTGAAGAATGGCAACATTGGTTGGAGGGGGCTGTCTATCCTATTACTGTTATTACTGACCATAAGAATCTGTCATATAGCCAGTCAGCTAAACGTCTCAACCATAGGCAAGCCAGACGGTCCCTGTCTTTTACTAGGTTCAATTTTGTTACTTTTCATCCAGGTGTCAAAATTGTCAAGGTTGATGCTATGTCCCGGAGCTTCCCTGGTAGTGGTGATCATGAGAACCCTGCCCTGATATTACAGAAAGGGCTAGTCATTTCGGCACTGTATCCTGAACTGGAGGGTGAGGTGTTGGAGGCTCAGGGGGGCGTCCCTGCTTCCTGCCCTTCATGAAAGTTATTTGTACAATATAATCTGAGCCGCAAAGTAATCAAGGAACATCATAACTCTGTGCTTGCTGGGCATCCAGGTGGTAAGGTAACCGCAGACCTCCACTCTCGTCGTTTTTGGTGGCCAGGGTTGCATCAGGATGTGATTGAATATTTATCTGCTTGTAGTATTTGCGTGCATTCTAAGGTTTTGCATACCCGTCCGTCTGGTACTCTTCTTCCGCTACCTATCCTTAGTAGGCCATGGACACACTTGTCCATTGATTTTATTACTGACTTACTGGTTTCTGCAGGCAAAATGGTGGTTTTGGTGGTTTCAGGTAGGTTCAGTAAAATGGTTCACTTCGTCGCTTTACCTGCACTTCCAAATGCCAAGACACTTGTTCGGGTGTTCATAAATGAGATCATGAAGCTTCACAGGGTTCCCTCCGATGTGGAGTCAGATTGGGGGACCCAGTTTGTTTCCAAGTTCTGGAAGGCATTCTGTTCTTGACTGGGGGTGAAGCTGTCCTTTTCCTCTGCCTTCTACCCTCAGTCGAATGGACTGACCGAGCAGGCGAATCAGAATTTGGAGACCTACCTCAGGTGTTTCATCTCCGAAAATAAGGAGGATTCGGCATCTTACTTACCGCTGGCAGAATTTGACATTAATAATCAAGAATCCACTGGCAGGTTACCGTGCTTCGGTGCATATGCTTATCACCCACAGTTTGGTACCTTTTGTGGGGGAGGAGCTTCGGGAGTTCTTTAAGAGAAATGGTTTGCTTTGTCACTCTCCTCGGTATGGCAGGGTGTTCTGAGTAATTTAAAGATCATGGGAGACAGGTATAAACGTATGGCTGACAGAAAACGCTAGCCAGATCCGGACCTGAATGTGAATGACTTTGTGTGGTTGTCTACCAGGAATATAAGATTGAAAGTTCCTTCTTGGAAGCTGGGGCCTAGGTTTATTGGTCACTGTAAAATAACCATCGTCATTAACCCAGCAGCGTTTTGTCTTGAATGTCCTCATGTCTTTAAGGCCCACAACATGTTCCACAGGTTCTTACTGAAGAAGTATGTAGAACCTCTTGAGCCCATGGCCAGAACAATGCATAATAATCTATGCCAGAGGTGTTTTATACTGACAAGCTACTTAGCACATCTCCTGGGCAGGGGAGGAAGCACAAAAGTATACAGACATTACAGCAGGGGATCACAGCTGATTCTTTCTGTGAGGTAAAACTTTTCACTTCCTGTTTTTAAACAATGTTTTACTTCAAAGAAAGAATTAGCTGTGATCCCCTGCTGTAATGTCCAATTACTCTTTTGCTTCCTTCCATGACCTTAGCTGTCCTGTCTGCATATTCTCGTTTGCTTCCTTCCCTGCCCAGGAGCTGTAGTATGATCAGACCATTTTCCTGCACGGTCAGACACAGCCATTATACAGTACACAGCAGGGGCACATTTATAAGATTATCTTCGCACAGGAACATTTTTTTAAATACTTCCAACTGTGGAACTTGTTAATATTTAAAAATCGATTGATTAAAATGTTGATTAAAATTAACTGCTTGTGGTAAAGCCCTTTTAAGTATTTTGAGGTATCATAGCAGCAAAAAAAATATTTTTATTTCCCCAATGGGACAAAAACAGGTAATTGTGTTTACAAAAAAAAAAATGTAATGTATCATAAAAAATGGTAAAAAATATATGGTATCCTAATATATTATTACATACAATATAATGCATTATTTAAACTGCATTTCCCAAAAGCTTGAAAAGAAATGCAACAAAATAATGGTGATAAGGAAAGCAATTATATATCCTTCAACATACAAGCTCCAAATGCCTACATCAACTAAAGATTTTAAAAGTTATGGGCCTTGCTAAGTGGCAACCAATTTTTTTTTCCATGAAGGAAAAAGATGGAGACTAAATTTCTTTCATTAAACGTGGTGAGTATTTTTGACCATATCTTAACATTCACATTCAAGCATATGGATGGGGCCCTAACTTATTTGTGTAAAATAGTTATATGAGCCTCTAACAATTATGTGGTTCAGACCTCACCTTTCAATAATGCATTACAGACATGAGTAAACTGGGGAAAGAGTTTAATTTCTTTTATAGTAGGTGGTAGTCAGACCATCAGGGCCCTGTGGGAAGGAAATTAAAGTTTCTTTAAACTTGTTTTACAGTTTGAAGGTGTAACGGTTCCCGGAGTGGTAGCCATGGTTGAGGGACTCAGTTTCTGCAACCTGGCATGGTACAGAAAAGCAGGGTCCATTCTCTGTGTGTGTGTGTGATGCTGCTGTTACCATGGACACTCCCCAGCTACTCTGTTCGGCCGTCCTTGAGGTGGCCGTGATTCCCTGCGACCCCACAAACGAGAAACCACAACAGTCCATAAAAGCAAACTCATCTTTACTAGCAGTTGTAAAAGCACACAACAAATAGCAAGAATTGTTGACAACATTCTTTAGATGACAAAACAATGACCAGTCTCCAGCTCTCATCTTCAGCGCCACAGTTGGTGAAATTTTTGTCTCTCCCATCTGTACCCTGACATTTTAGGCTAATATCAAACACTGACCATCACTTTCAAACAGTTGAGACCAGTTGTGAACAGGTGCATACTAAGAGTAGTCACCTCCATATATAACTAATAAATAAAGTAGCATTCTGAAACGCTATAGCATGTAAACGTAAAATATATGAAATTGGAATTACATTACTGCTCTAAAAAATAGGAAAAAAAACAAAGATACATAGAGCATAAATTGGCCAATTCTTGTATGCCAAGCAGCCAACAACAAGATGATCCTCACAGCAGGATCCTACCTACCCATATAAATGTAGGATATGAGCCCAGGAGAGGAATCACATTAGGTTAGGTTCCCATCCTCTTTGCTGTCCACCTACAGTTTTTCAAGGATCATTTGAACAAACTGAGAAGTCTATTAAAACATTGCTTTGTGGATGGATAAGACAATAGAGCTTTTGGTTTAAATAAGAAATGTTTGGAGAAAAAAAACACTACCTTAAAGCATAAAATCTTATCCTATCTGTATGTTGTAATATCATGGCTTGGCCATAATGCATCTTAGCCAGGATGGCTTGCCATCATTGATGCACCAATGAATTATGAATTATACCAACAAATTATAAGAAAACCCACAAACATACAACAACATAGTTGAAACTGTTTTGTTGGCACTATTGATCTAAAGTTCCTCCAATTAGATGTTCAGAAGTAATCAACAATTACCAGAAATATTTAAATGCAGAAATTGCTGTAGAAGGGGTTCATTCCTGATACTCCAAGTAAAGATTCACATACTTTTGCCACTCATAAATGTAGTGTTAGATTAATTTAAAAAAATGTCAGATTCTAAAATGTTTACCTCATTTGTTTGATTTGGTTCTCAATCTACTTTTAGGACATGTGTATGTAAAAGTTAAGGGACTGTTAATGCAATGTGAAAATATGAAAGAGAAATTAAAATCAAATTAATATTTGGTGCGACCAACCTTTGCTTTCAACACAACATCAATTCTTCCATGTACACTTGCACACAGTTTTTGAAGGGACTCGACAGGGAGGTTGTTCCAAACATCTTGAAGAGCAAATCACAGATCTTTTGTCAATGTAACCTTGCAAAAATCTTTCTGTCTCTTTATTTAATCCCAGACAGACTCTTCATCGTGTTGAAGATAGTTCTTAATGACATTGGTTGCATAATTGGTGTTATTATCCTACTGCAGAATAAATTTGGAGCCAATCAGTCGCCTACCTGATGGAGTTGCATGATGGATAAGTATCTGCCTGTATTTCTTAGCATTATGGACACCATAATCCTGACCAAACCTCTACTTCATTTGCTTGAATTCAGTCCCAAACTTGCAAGAAACCTCCATCATGCATCATTGTTGCCTGCAGACACTCATTATTGTACCGCTCTCCAGCACTTCAGCAAATAAGTTGCCTTCTGTTAAAGCACAAATTTGACTCATCAGTCCAGAGCAACTATTAACATTTTTTAGCAGCCAAGTTCTGGTGTTTTCACATAGTTAAGTCACTTGGACTTGTTTCCATGTCAAAGGTATGTCATTTTGCTTGCATTTCTTTCATGAAAACCATTTCTAACCAGAATTCTCTTAACAGTATATGAAAGTAACTAGGCCTAACTGGTTGCTGACAGTTCTGATGGCACAGCTAGGCATATTTTGATTTTGAAGTAAACATGGCATGTCTTTTATCTCCTGCACTATGTTTCCTTGGCTTGACATTGCGTTTACGGTTGTCAACATTGTCCATTTCTTGGTGCGTCATCAAAAGAGCTTGAACAGTTCATTTTGAAAGCCTAGTGTGAAGACCCGGGGTCTTCCGTGGGTGTAACGCTACTCAGACAACACAGGGTGAGGGTAAAACAGCGTGGCAATACATTATTGAACCACAAAATGTACAATAAACACACAGAACAGTCCTAGCAAATACCCAAGATGGTGCATGTTACAATGTCTTACCCTTCCACTGGCCCGCCTGGAATTGAAAGTCAAATATGGAGCCAGGTGACCTGATTGACCCAACTTAGATTTCTTCATAACGTCCACGTTCAGTGATATTCAATGAAGCAGATCTGTATTTCCTCTTGACGGAGCCATGTGTTCTCGTTTCTGTCCTCAATAGCCTGACTTGGCTGTGTCTTTTTCAGGTCTGTCTGCTACAGAGGCCTTGTCCCTAAATAGTTCACAATTGTTCTTTGAAACACACATTCACAGGTCAAGGATAAGGGCTCAAGTATCCACAGCTCATCCCACCAAGATTGACTGGAAAACACCCTACAATGGTATTTAATATATCTAGCAAACATTCATTATTCAGAGTCCCTGTATGGCAGATGATATATTCTCAGAGCTGATATAAGATGTAGATAACAGCCATTCATCAATTACCAAATATCACCTCAAGTGATCAACATTCAAGTTCATACAAACAATAGCCTGTGTTGAGCAACCAAAGAAGAACACAAGTTAAAAAGTCAACATAAAAATAAAGATATATTGCTCTTGGCCATCAGAAAGTATGTCTGACATAATTAAGAGGAAAAGCTGGGTTGTCACACATAGTTTACTTTAAAAAGTTTGCTTGAAATAGAGTTGCTGATGCAGTATAACTGCCTTGTTGTTCTTGTGGTTCTGAGAATTGGTGTACACATTGACATGGTGCATGACCTGTGATGTGAAATAATCTTACATAACCTCGCATTTTTAGCAAAGTTTGGCTGTTCGTCAACTAGTTCTAAGTTTCCTATCTCCCTATTTTGTTTGAACTTAGATGTATTATTATTACCCTTTTTGTCTAATTCAGGGGTCCTCAAACTACGGCCCGCGGGCCACATGCGGCCCACGGAGGACTTTTATCCGGCCCGCCGGGCTATGGGCGGAGGAGAGGAGAGCGGTGCCATTGCCCGCCCTTCCCCCCGCTTGCTCAGGGCCCCGGCAGGTGGATACTTACCTCTCCCCGTGCCTCCGCAGATCCGCTGTCTTCCTGCTCTGCGCTTCCTGTGACGTCTCAGGTCAGAGGGCGCGGTGACGTCTTTACACCACGCCCTCCCGAGTGCCGTCACAGGCAGCGCTGAGCGGGACAACGCAGCCGCGATGCTGGAGTCCGGACCAGAGTAGAGCAGTGGCAGCGGAAGCGGCAGCGGCAGCAAGTGAGAAGTGAGAAGTGAGGTGAGTATTGGATTTATTTATTTTTTTTATGTATGGAGGCATAGGTCATTATATGGGGGGGTGACATCCAGCATGGGGCATGATATGGGGGGTGACATGCTGCATGGGGCATTACATGGGGGAGTGACATGCTGCATGGGGCATTATATGGGGGGTGACATGCTGCATGTGGCATTATATGGGGGGGTGACATGCTGCATGGGGCATTATATGGGGGAGTGACATGCTGCATGGGGCATTATATGGGGGAGTGACATGCTGCATGGGGCATTATATGGGGGGTGACATGCTGCATGTGGCATTATATGGGGGGGTGACATGCTGCATGGGGCATTATATGGGGGGTGACATGCTGCATGGGGCATTTTATGGGGGGGTGACATGCTGCATGGGGCATTATAAAGACAGGGGAGTGATATCCTGCATGGGGCATTATATGGGGGGGTGACATCCTGCATGGGGCATTATATGGGGGGTGACATCCTGCATGGGGCATTATATGGGGGGTGACATCCTGCATGGGGCATTATATGGGGGGGAAAGGGACATCGTGCATGGGGCATTATAAAGACAGGGGAGTGATATCTTGCATGGGGCATTATGTGGTGTGAGAAAGGGACATCCTACATGGGGCATTATATGGGGGGTGGCATCCAGCATGGGGCATTATAAGGGGGGGAACAGCCTGCATATGGCATTATAAGGGGGAAACAGCCTGTATATTGGGAACATTTACCTGCCCATTGAGGACCTATGCTGCCTATTGGGGATATTTACCTGCCTATTGGGGATATTTACCTGCCTATTGGGGACCTATGCTGCCTATTGGGGACATTTACCTGCCTATTGGGACCTATGCTGGCTATTGGGTACAGTTACCTACCTATTGAAATACCGGTTGATTTAACTTTACTTGTTCTTCATTTTAAATATTGTATTTGTTCCTGTATTGTTTTTTTTGCTTCAAAATAAGATATGTGCAGTGTGCATAGGAATTTGTTCATAGTTTTTTTTAAAAACTATATTCCGGCCCTCCAATGGTCTGAGGGACCGTGAATTGGCCCCCTGTTTAAAAAGTTTGAGGACCCCTGGTCTAATTGGTTACTCATACAACTTGCTTTGATCTGATAGTGTTTAAGAAAACAAGCGCAGGAACTAAATTTAATAGAGCTGAGGACAAGCATACGGGATTGCTGATGACACAGTGCAGTAGACAGTAACTGGAGGTTATGCAATACACATAGTACGATTTAGGTGCACACTTAGAGGAGGATAAATGCAAACAAGAGTTTGTACACCAGGTGCATAGAAAAAAGTTCAGCTCAGGTGTCATGTAAGACAAATAGGCAAAGTAATAAGCAGAAATTTGGAGGCTACTTAAGTGAAAGTTCTTTCACCACTAAGCCAAATCATTTTATGAAGTGATTTGCAAACTTTAACAGCCTTGAATACTGGACAGAATTAGCATAAAGAATTGTGAAAGTTTAGTTATTCCTTAACAGAAAGTTTGAAAAGTTTGTAACTTTTGCATACAGCCAGTTATATACATAATCTTCCAGATGACAGTGCTGAGAAGAACTGAATGATTCATATATAATAAGAAATGCAAAAGTAATTTACCATTAAAAGCCCAGGAGTACAGATTTCTCCCCTTATCCACTATAACCACCATTTTTTTTAATAGAATGTAATCATCTATTGCTATTACAACTTCTGGAGAACAGTTGTAAACGTTCCAATAAAAGTAAATTGCATTTGTGATTATTCATCTGAGATACAGTATTACTTTTAATAACAGGATACAATGTTATAATCTAGACAAATGTGTCAGTCTTTATAATGCCTCCATCATAGCATTATTGTGAGCATTTTGTAAAAAGCTGCAAGACAACTCTTATTAAAACATTTATTACCTGATATAGCACCTTTATTGCTGACAAAGGATATATTGGGACATGAAATAATATGAGCTTTGTTTTAAACCAGTAATAAAAGTATTATTAAATATTATCTAATGTAGGTAAACATGCCAATTTTACTTTCCCTTCATCCGATGCATGTTAAAAAATGACATATGTAGAGCATTTATCAAAAAATGTGGCTATCAGCAATAATAACGACTAGAAATGAGTGGATCAGGTAAAATTCAAATTTGCTTGTTAGCACAGATTTTCCCAGGAAATTCATTGTTCTTTTAATGTCACTTATTATGTTCTAAGGTCTTTCCAGTCTCTCAGACCCCATAGCAAAATACATTTAACAAGTGAAAAAAAAAATCATTATTCTCACCCTCCACTCCTCACCGCCACATGTCCACATTTCATAATCCCTCAACGCTCACTTTGAAATCTTCAGTCCTCTCACACATTGCTGGACTTCAGGGCATCATGTTGCTCAGGAAGGTTTTGCATATGCGCATGGGAGGTCAACAGTATCATGATGTGAAAACTTAGACCATGACCTCCCACATTTCTGTTCGGAATCCTTCCAGATGCCATCACACCTGGAAGTCTGGCACAGTGTAAGAGGCCCAAAGATTCCTTTTTGAGCGGGAGGAGATCTGCGGCGACGACTGGATGGGTGGCAGTGAATCGTGGAGGGGCCAGAGAGGTGTGTATAACAATTTTTAATTCTTTTAACCTTTTGATTGCACATTATGGTACAGAAAAATGTCTGCTCATGGGTTGCTGTATCGATTTTTGACATTGATTTTTGGTGAATGCAGATTTTTGTTAAATTCAAGTAGAATTCAATTCCATTCAAAATTATTTACTCATATCTAATAACTTTCTATGTTCATCCAAAGCAGACTGGGCTTACATTTTGCTGTGCTGGTTAGTGTCCAGCCTCAAGTGTCAAATAAAGTAGAGTATAGATCTCTGTTTAAGTCATACCTGGTGAGCTGCTTGCTCAAATTCTTTGGTCTAGATGGATAGAATTCAGAATGGATAGATGTATTTAACTCAATCAGAGGAATATAAGCTGTAGAGGCTAGATGGCTGCTGGAACAACAGATGTTGTAGAGACTGGATGGCAGCTGGAGCAAAAGAGGCTGTAGAGATTGGATGTCAGTGGGAACATTGAAGGCTATAGAGATTGGATGGCAGCTGGAGAGATAGTGTCTCTACTGGGGTCATGACAGCTGAAGTAACAATAGAGCCGAGTATGCAGATTTGAGTATGCAGCCCGTCCCCTGCTCAATCAATATGAGTAGTCATCATATGATGGCTCACATACAATTTGGTTACTTATGGTCACATGCCAAGAGTTGCTTTTTATAATTCTCTCAATGCCTATTAAAAAAGCACAGCTCCTGCTTGTATGACCATAAGTATGAAAATCTCATACAGTGGTGGACAAAAGTATTGGCACCCCAGCAATTCTGTCAGATAATACTCAGTTTCTTCCTGAAGATGATTGCAATCACAAATTCTTTGGTATTATTCTCTTCATTTAATTTGTCTTCAATGAAAAGACACAAAAAGAATTGTCCTAAAGCCAAATTGGATATAATTCCACGCCAAACCTAAAAAAGGGGGTGGACAAAAGTATTGGCACTGTTTGAAAAATCATGTGATGCTTCTCTAATTCGTGTAATTAACAGCACCTGTAACTTACCTGTGGCACCTAACAGGTGTTGGCAATAACTAAATCACATTTGCAGTCAGTTAACATGGATTAAAGTTGACTCAACCTCTGTCCTGTGTCCTTGTGTGTACCACATTGAGCATGGAGAAAAGAAGACCAAAGAACTGTCTGAGGACTTGAGAAACCAAATTGTGAGGTAGCATGAGCAATCTCAAGGCTACAAGTCCATCTCCAAAGACCTGAATGTTCCTGTGTCTTCTGTGCGCAGTGTCATCAAGAAGTTTAAAGCCCATGGCACTGTGGCTAACCTCCGTAGATGTGGACGGAAAAGAAAAATTGACGAGACATTTCAACGCAAGATTGTGCGGATGGTGGATAAAGAACCTCGACTAACATCTAAACAAGTTCAAGCTGCCCTGCAGTCCGAGGGTACAACAGTGTCAACCCGTACTATCCGTCGGCATCTGAATGAAAAGGGACTGTATGGTAGGATACCCAGGAAGACCCCACTTCTTACCCTGAGACATAAAAAAGCCAGGCTGGAGTTTGCCAAAACTTACCTGAGAAAGCCTAAAACGTTTTGGAAGAATGTTCTCTGGTCAGATGAGACAAAAGTAGAGCTTTTTGGGAAAAAGCATCAACATAGAGTGTACAGGAAAAAAAAGGGATTCAAAGAAAAGAACACGGTCCCTACAGTCAAACATGGCGGTGGTTCCCTGATGCTTTGGGGTTGCTTTGCTGCCTCTGGCACTGGACTGCTTGACCGTGTGCATGGCATTATGAAGTCTGAAGACTACCAACAAATTTTGCAGCATAATGTAGGGCCCAGTGTGAGAAAGCTGGGTCTCCCTCAGAGGTCATGGGTCTTCCAGCAGGACAATGACCCAAAACACACTTCCAAAAGCACTATAAAATGGTTTGAGAGAAAGCACTGGAGACTTCTAAGGTGGCCAGCAATGAGTCCAGACCTGATTCCATAGAACACTTGTGGGGAGATCTCAAAATGGCAGTTTGGAGAAGGCACCCTTCAAATATCAGGGACCTGGAGCAGTTTGCCAAAGAAGAATGGTCTACAATTCCAGCAGAGCATTGTAAGAAACTCATTGATGGTTACCGGAAGCGATTGTTCACAGTTATTTTGGCTAAAGGTTGTGCAACCAAGCATTAGGCTGAGGGTACCAATACTTTGTCTGGCCCATTTATGGAGTTTTGTGTGAAATGATCAATGATTTGATTTTTGCTTCATTCTCTTTTGTGTTTTTTCCTTGCAAGCAAATTAAATGAAGATAATAATACCAAAGAATTTGTGATTGCAATCATTTTCAGGAAGAAACTGAGTATTATCTGACAGAATTGCAGGGGTGCCAATACTATTGGCCAGCACTGTATGAGTGATCATGTGATGACTGCTGAAGCTGGCAAGAAGATTTGAATACTCATATTACACGTTGTGAGAATTGGGCATTTTACAGTGCTTAATTTTATAATAAAAGGAGTTATCCAAGTTTGTCATAAAAGTCTGCAGTCACTATAAGTGACTTCAGACTTCTGGACTCTCATAGTGCATGTACTTTACATTTTCAGGATTCTCTTGTGCTGGTGGCAAGAGTGGATGGTCATGTAAGTGCAAGTGTGCAAATTGCAAACTTCCGGCCAGATTCTACTAGACGTGTCCGGCCTAGCTCAATTCACTTTTATTGAGTAAGGCCACGCATGTCTATTCAGCACATGACCCCATGTATGTAAATTGTATACGTGTGGTTTCATGACCTCCCGCTTTCACCACCAGCACCAAAGAATTCTGACATCATGTGCAGTGCACACACTGTGAGAATTCAGAAGTCTGCAGTCATATAGAGCGATTGCAGACTTTCATCACAAACATAGACAAACCCTTTAATTCTACTAACATAAATAAAAGAAAATTAACCCTTAGCTTGTCAGATGGCACAACACTTTATTACCATAGCCTTGTATTCACGTAATCTTACAAGTTATGGATTGTTACATGTGTACAGGATCAGAACCAATAGCAGCACAATAAAACATTACCAGAATAGCAAGCAGTACAGAAACACAACCACATAACCATAAACAATGCAGAAATAGATAATCAGAACACCAGCAGTACAGAACTTTAAAATCAGAACCACCAGCAGTGCAGAAATACATCACCAAAACCACCATCAATACATGAATACAACACTAGAACCACCATCAGTACATGACTACTTCACCAAGAGCACCATTAGTACACTAATAAATCACCAGAACCACCATCAGTGCTTAAATACATCACAGTCCCTGCATACTTCCATCTTTTCTGGTCGATTCCAACATGGTGCCCTTAAAAATAGCAGCATGATTATAATTCTCCTGAATAAAAATATCTATATCTACCCTATGCTGTGCCCATGAATAAATAATTCACCCTCACTTTGCTCCCTGCGCAAGATATGACCCACACACTGTCCTTCTTATTGTACATGCACTCCACACTGCCCTCTCCTTGCAATACTGGGCCCCCTCTTCACACTGTTCTCTCACACTGTGTCCCCCCTATACTGCACTAGAGTGCTCTATACACTGCCTACGCTTGACACTCCTCCTTGGCATACTGTTCTATCCTTTCTGAGCCCTCACACTGTCCTCCCTCTCTATATTGCCCCCCTGTCCCACACTATACAGTCTCTTTTCTGTGCCCCCTCACACTTTTTCCCCCATAATTTCTCCACACATTATTCCACTAAATAGTCTCCTCACACAACCCCCCAATCCCCATACTATTTCTTCACACATTCCCCACTCCCTCCCTATTAGTGTTGAGCCACCCCCGTAGTGTTCGGGTTCGGTTCGGTTCGTCGAACACCGGGATGTTCGTGGAACTGTTCGTCGAACACCTTAGAACACCGTCGAACACCGTTAAAACCAATGGCAGGCAAACAAAAACACATAGAAACACCTAAAAAACACCTTCAAAGGTGTCCAAAAGATGACAAACTACTCAGAAGACACTCTCTTTAAAAAAGCCGGCCGGCAATTCAGCAGCGGCATACACCGGTACCCGACAATTTAGTCAAGAAGGAATAGAGCATCACACATAGATTAGATAGATAAAAAAATGTCAGTCACATATATAAGAAGTACAGTGACAGTGTTGGTTACTGTACTTGTCATTTAGTGTTAAAGGATTTATTAAAAAAAATATTAGTGCTTTCATGCACCGTCTCTTTAAAAAAGCCGGCCGGCAATTCAGCATCGGTACCCGACAATTTATAACAGAAAGAATAGATCATCACGCATAGATTATATAGATAGAAACATGTCAGTCACATATATAAGAAGTACAGTGATTGTGTTGATTACTGTACTTGTCATTTAGTGCCAAAATAAAGGATTTATAAAAAAAAAAATTGGCGTGGGGTTCCCCGTAATTTTAGCCTCTAGTGGAGGTTAAGCAGACGGCTGGGGCAGATGTTTGAAGCCTGGGAAGGGGGTAATACCCACGGAGCTTCCCAGGCTACTAATATCAGCCCCCAGCTGAATACCTAGCCTTTACTAGCTATTAAAATGGGGGACCCCCAAAAGAGTGACGTGGGGTCCCCCCTATTTTAATGGCTAGCAAAGGCTAGGCAGACAGCTGGGGGCTGATATTAATAGCACAGGAAGGGTGCCATGAATATTGGCCCCCTCCCAGGCTAGAAACACCAGCCGTCAGCCGCCCCAGAAATGGCGCATCCATAGGATGTGCCAATTCTGGCACTTAGCCTCGCTCTACCCACTGCCCTGTAGCGGTGGCATTGGGGTAATAGGGCTGGGGTTGATGGCAGCTTATAATGCCAGATGACATCAAGCCCAGGTTAGTAATGGAGAGGCGTCTATAAGACTCCCCCTTTAATAACCCCATAGTCAAAGTTAAAAAAAAAAAACACAAACACCCAGAATAAAGTCCTTTAATTGAAATAAAGACACAATTCTTTATTGTTCTAAATTTAACCATACTTACCATCACGCACATTCCAGCTGAAGCCAACGATCTCCTGCAATAAAAGTAAAATAATAAAGCAACATCATCCTTACCTTTCCATGGTTCCCACGACAGCTTCAGCTCTGCGAAATTCACATGACAGGCTTGACCGCAGCAGAACGCTGCCATAAAGCTTGCCATGACGCAGAGACTGAGAAGCGCAGGTATGCTTGCGCTCCTCAGTGTCTCGCTGTGGCGGCATCCAGATGAGCCGAGGTCATGTCCAATGAACTCAGCTCACCTCATGCACATCACTGACAGCGTGGGAAAATTCTCAGCGCTCAGCGCTTGAGCAGGTGAATTCTCCCACGCTGGGATGGCATTGAGATGACAGGCTGGATCGCAGCTAAGCGCTGCCATCTAGCATGCCATCCTTCATAGACACTGCAGAGCGCAGGCATGCTTGCGCTCTGCAGTGTCTCTGAAGGATGACAAGCTGGATGGCAGTGCTCAGCTGCGATCCAGCCTGTCATCTCAATGCCATCCCAGCGTGGTAGAATTCTCCTGCTCAAGCGCTGAGCGCTGAGAATTTTCCCACGCTGTCAGTGACGTGCATGAGGTGAGCTGAGTTCATTGGACATGACCTCGGCTCATCTTTATGCCGTCACAGCCAGACACTGAGAAGCGCAAGCATGCCTGCGCTTTTCAGTCTCTGCGGCATGGCAAGCTTGATGGCAGCTTTCTGATGTGGTCAAGCCTGTCATGTGAATGTAGCAGAGCTGAAGCTGTCGTTGGAACCATGGAAAGGTAAGGATGATGTTGCTTTATTATTTTACTTTTATTGCAGGAGATCGTTGGCTTCAGCTGGAATGGGCGTGATGGTAAGTATGGTTTAATTTAGAACAATAAAGAATTGTGTTTTTATTTCAATTAAAGGACTTTATTCTGGGTGTTTGTGTTTTTTTTTTAACTTTGACTATGGGGTTAGTAATGGGGGTGTCTTATAGATGCCTCTCCATTACTAACCTGGGCTTGATGTCAGCTGGCATTATATGCTGACATCAACCCCAGCCCTATTACCCCACTGCCACCGCTACAGGGCAGTGGGAAGAGCGAGGCTACGTGCCAGAATTGGTGCATCCTATGGATGCGCCATTTCTGGGGCGGCTGACGGCTGGTGTTTCTAGCCTGGGAAGGGGCCAATATTCATGGCACCCTTCCTGGGCTATTAATATCAGCCCCCAGCTGTCTGCCTAGCCTTTGCTAGCTATTAAAATAGGGGGACCCCACGTCATTTTTTTGGGGGTCCCCCATTTTAATAGCTAGTAAAGGCTAGGTATTCAGATGGCGGCTGATATTAGTAGCCTGGGAATCTCCGTGGGTATTACCCCCTTCCCAGGCTTCAAACATCTGCCCCAGCCGTCTGCTTAACCTCCGCTAGAGACTAAAATTACGGGGAACCCCACGCCAATTTTTTTTTTAATAAATCCTTTATTTTAACACTAAATGACAAGTACAGTAATCAACACTATCACTGCACTTCTTATATATGTGACTGACATGTTTCTATCTATCTAATCTATGTGTGATGCTCTATATTCTTTCTGTTATAAATTGTCGGGTACCGATGCTGAATTGCCGGCCGGCTGTTTTAAAGAGACGGTGCATGAAAACACTAATATTTTTTTTAATAAATCCTTTAACACTAAATGACAAGTACAGTAACCAACACTGTCACTGTACTTCTTATATATGTGACTGACATGTTTCTATCTATCTAATCTATGTGTGATACTCTATTCTTTCGGTTCTAAATTGTCGGGTACCAGTGTATGCCGCTGTTGAATTGCCGGCTTTTCATGTTTCACTGTGAGCACTGTTCCCATCGATTTGGGCAACCACTGCAATGCCACAACCACCATGGCTGTGGCATTACAGTGAGTGGCAAACAATCCCTGCATGATTGGTTCTCTAAATAGCGCCAGACATGCAGGACACGCTTTTGGTGCACGAACAGTTTTCGAACATAACCTCGAACAGCCGAATTTTTTGCAAATCGTTCACGTTCGTCAAACGACTCGAACACCGCCCAAAACAGCTCGAATTTGAGATTGGCGAACAGTTCTAGTCGAACACCTCTCATCTCTACTCCCTATACTATCTCCTCACATATTCCCCCCACTCATCAAATATTCTCTTCATACATTAAACCACTGATCATACTATCTCCTCACACATTCCCCCTTCAGTCTCCATACTGTCTCCTCATACATCCCGTCTCCATACTGTTTCAGCACCCATTCTCCCACTCCTAATACTGTACAGATCCCTCCCCACTCCTCAAATTCTTCTCACACATTCCCCCTTCATGTTCCATACTGTCTCCTCACACATTCTCCTGCCCATACTGTTTCCACACCTATTCACCCCACTCCTCATACTTTACAGATCCTCCCATGCTTCCCATACTCACACATTTCCCACCCCACCTGCTCACCATAATGTCCCCTCACACATTCACCCCCCTCACTCTCCATATTGTCTTCTGAAACATCCCCAGTCAGTCCCCATACTGTTTCCATGCCCATCCCCCCGCTCATAATACTATTTCCTCACTCATTTGCCATACTGTTTCCTCTTATATTCTTCCCATACTGTCATGTACAATAATTATTCAGTTTCTTTAGCTCCATTGGAGCACTTACCATACCAAAAAAATGTTCTTCACACCAATGTGGCGCCAGAGTGTGAGGTCAGCAGCGTGATCAGATGACCTGATCACACTACTGATGTCGCCTGACCTGGAAGTTCCAGTAATCTGGGCTTTAATTGTACTCATGCCTAAAATAAGCGAGTATAGTTGTTAGCTGGGAGCCGGCATGCTACACCTTCTCTGAGCCGGCTATCAGCTTTACAGCTGGCTCAGAGAATGGTCGAATCCCACTAAAGGGAGTGACAAAATGCAGCCACCAGAGAGACACATTGGACCGGCGCATCAGATGGCTTGATGGCTCCTCCCTGCCGGCTGCACCTTGGGCAAATGCCTTGCATGCCCCTCTTGGATTTACTCCTGTCTTACCAATATAATTATGACGTATACAGAGTTCCTTTATGTGTGAAGCTATGAGAAAATGCTCCACATTCCAGTAGATGCTGTATTATATGTGTGTTATTTTCTTTTTGCTATTTGTTTCTAAAATGTCATCAACTATTACTTGTAAATGAACTCTTTAAAATGTATTGTTAAATATATTCATTATAATAGTAATAATAGTCATCATAGCACTCCAATATTGCTATCAAGAAAATGGTAGCTTATTTTACATCTTTATTTCTACATCTACTTGCTATCTGCTATGAAATAAACAGTTTATATCAAGCTCTTACAGTACAATATTTAGCATGCGCTGCTTGTACTTACCAATTCCTTCTAGTACTGTGCTAGTTATAAATGTTGTCCTTATGCACAGGATCTCTTATCTCTTTCATCTCCTGCAGAGAGAAATTACAATGTTGCTTTTACAGAAATGACATTATGTGTGGTAAGTAGTAACACTGGTAAATGACAAACCTGCTGAGACTGTCAGCAATTTTTATTGTGTTTGACTAGCAGAGTCAGAATCATCACTGCTTTTAAATTTGGAAAAATAACTTGAGCAAAAAGTCTACTTAAAATGTTGAAAAAATAGATAGAAAAGAATGTGTAAAAATGATACATTAATGCAGTTAATACTACGGATAAAATTGTAAAACTAAACATAAATATTTAAACACAATATAAATTTTTACAAGGAAAATATAATATGAAAATTACCTAAAATTTAAAAAAGGTTTTTAGGTTAAACATTTTTTTTGGAGTGGAGTTTTTCTATTTTATTAAGTTACTTTACATAAAAAAATTGCAGAATTTGCCGAATTTGGTAATTATTTGTCAGTTTTGATGCTTAGACATTGACATTAACATTCATTTATGCCAAAAGCCATAATCTTATTTGTCTTTCAAGAGTCAACCAAATATTGTAATAATATAATAACTAATACATTATTATATTTCTTGCATGGGTTGCTATAATTATTTTCATGTAATGTTTTAGTATTTTTATAAAAATATTTTAATAAAAAAAATGATATTGTCATGTTCCCACAAGTATGTTTCCCGGTAAACTGTAAGCCCACGAAGACAGGGCCCTCTCCTCTCTGTACTAGTCTGTCATTGTTAATTTTTCCACTGTAATTTTTAGGTGAATTTTATCTGTATCCCTCTCTTATGTTCATCACCTTGGAAACAATGGTGTTCTAAAAATAAATAATAATAATATTTCATATGTGTTCCTCCTATTTCTGTGAGTCATCAAAATTGTTGAAGTGTCATACAGTACAGACCAAAAGTTTGGACACACCTTCTCATATAAAGATTTTTCTGTATTTTCATGACTTTGAAAATTGTACATTCACACTGAAGGCATCAAAACTATGAATTAACACATGTGGAATTATATACTTAACAAAAAAGTGTGAAACAACTGAAAATATGTCTTATATTCTAGGTTCTTCAAAGTAGCCACCTTTTGCTTTGATGACTGCTTTGCACACTCTTGGCATTCTCTTGATGAGCTTCAAGAGGTAGTCACTGGAAATGGTATTCACTTCACAGGTGTGCCCTGTCAGGTTTTAATAAGTGTGATTTCTTGCCTTATAAATGGGGTTGGGACCATCAGTTGTGTTGTTCAGAAGTCTGGTGAATACACAGCTGATAGTCCTACTGAATAGACTGTTAGCTGCTTTTTTCTTGCCATAATTAAAATTCTAAGTAAAGAAAAACGAGTGGCCATCATTACTTTAAAAAATGAAGGTCAGTCAGTGTGAAAAATTGGGAAAACTTTGAAAGTGTCCCCAAGTGCAGTTGCAAAAACCATAAAGCGCTTCAAAGAAACTGGCTCACATGAGGACAGCCCCAGGAAAGGAAGACCAAGAGTCACCTCTGCTTCTGAGGATAAGTTTATCCGAGTCACCAGCCTCAGAAATCGCAGGTTAACAGCAGCTCAGATTAGAGACCAGGTCAATGCCACACAGAGTTCTAGCAGCAGACACATCTCTACAACAACTGTTAAGAGGAGTCTTTGTGCAGCAGGCCTTCATGGTAAAATAGCTGTTAGGAAACCACTGCTAAGGACAGGCAACAAGCAGAAGAAACTTGTTTGGGCTAAAAAATACAAGGAATGGACATTAGACAAGTGGAAATCTGTACTTTGGTCTGATGAGTCCAAATTTGAGATCTTTGGTTCCAACCACTGTGTCTTTGTGCGACGCAGAAAAGGTTAACGGATGGATTCTACATGCCTGGTTCCCACCGTGAAGCATGGAGGAGGAGGTGTGATGGTGTGGGGGTGCTTTGCTGGTGACACTGTTGGGGATTAATTCAAAATTTAAGGCATACTGAACCAGCATGGCTACCACAGCATCTTGCAGCGGCATGCTGTTCCATCCGGTTTGCGTTTAGTTGGACCATTATTTATTTTTCAACAGGACAATGACCCCAAACACACCTCCAGGCTGTGTAAGGGCATTTGATGAAGAAGGAGAGTGATGGGGTGCTACGCCAGATGACCTGGCCTCCACAGTCACCAGACCTGAACACAATCGAGATGGTTTGGGGTGAGCTGGACCGCAGAGTGAAGGCAAAAGGGCCAACAAGTGTTAAGCACCTCTGGGAACTCCTTCAAGATTGTTGGAAGACCATTTCCGGTGACTTCCTCTTGAAGCTCATCAAGAGAATGCCAAGAGTGTGCAAAGCAGTCATCAAAGCAAAAGGTGGCTACTTTGAAGAACCTAGAATATAAGACATATTTTCAGTTGTTTCACACTTTTTTGTTAAGTATATAATTCCACATGTGTTAATTCATAGTTTTGATGCCTTCAGTGTGAATGAACAATTTTCATAGTCATGAAAATACAGAAAAATCTTTAAATGAGAAGGTGTGTCCAAACTTTTGGTCTGTACTGTATATAAATTGAAAAAAACCCAAACATTTTTATTTTAGAGCAATGCGTAATATGTGTTATGCAGTTAAAGAGGTATTCCCATCTCCAAGATCCTATCTCAATATGTAGTATGTGTAATAATAATAATATTAGCAAATACCTCCAATTAGAAATGTAGAATAGTATTTTTGATTCGCTATGTCTCTTTCCTAATGTGCAGGCATTGCAGGACCTTAGATATCCATGGTTATGTCCACTGATAAAGTGACAGTTAGTTAGCTAGCTGCTAGTGGTCGTAGCCATGGATACCTAAGGTCCTGTATTGCCTGCACATGAGGTAAGTGGCATAGCAAATCAAAAATACTACACTACATTTCTAATTGGAGGTATTTGCTAATATTAATATTATTATTACATCTACTACATATTAGGGTAGGATCTTGCGGTACTATGTGAAAAAATCTGAAATTTGGCGAAAATTTTGAACATTTTGCAATTTTCAAGCTTTGAATTTTCATGCCCTTAAATCAGAGAGATATGTCATGCAAAATAGTTAATAAATAACATTTCCCACATGTCTACTTTACATTAGCACAATTTTGGAACCAACATTTTTTTTATTAGGAAGTTATAGGGGTTAAAAGTTGACCATTGATTTCTCATTTTTCCAACAAAATTTACAAAAACATTTTTTTAGGGACCATATCTTATTTGAAGTGACTTTGAGGGGCCTTTATGACAGAAAATACCCAAAAGTGTCACCTTCTAAAAACTGCACCCCTCAAGGTGCTCAAAACCACATTCAAGAAGTTTATTAACTCTTTAGGTGCTTCACAGGAATATTTAGAATGTGGAAGAAAACAATGAATATTTAACAAATATTTTACAAAAATGTTACTTGAGACCCAAATTTTTTTTATTTTCGCAAGGGTAACAGGAGAAAATGGACTACAAAATTTGTTGTGCAATTTTTCATGAGCATGTTAATACCCCATAAGTGGGAGAAAACCACTGTTGGGGCGCACGGCAGGACTCAGAAGGGAAGGAGTGCCATTTGACTTTTTTAATGTAAAATTTGCTTGAATAATTAGTGGACGCCATGTCGTGCTTGGGGAGCCCCTGATGTGCCTAAACAGTTGAAACTCCCCAAAAGTGACACCATTTTGGAAACTAGACCCCTCAAGGAACTTATCTAGATGTGTGGTGAGCACCTTGAACCCCCAGGTGCTTCACAGAAGTTTATAATATTGAGATGTAAAAATAAAATGTTCACATTTTTCCCGCAAAAATGTTTTTCCGCCCCAAATTTTGCATTATCATAAGGGTAACAGGAGAAATTGCACAATGAAATTTGTTGTGCAGTTTCTCCTGAGTACGTTGATACCCCATATGTGGGGGAAAACCACTGTTGGGGTGCACGGCAGGGTTCAGAAGGGAAGGAGCACCATTTGACTTTTTGAATGTAAAATTTGCTTGAATAATTAGTTGACGCCATGTCACGTTTGGGCATCCCCTGATGTGCTTAAACAGTAGAAACCCCCACAAGTGACCCCATTTTGGAAACTAGACCCTTCAAGGAACATATCTAGATGTGTGTTGAACACCTTGAACCCCCAGGTGCTTCACAGAACTTTATAACGTAAAGCAGTGCAAATAAAAATGATCTTTTATCCCCAATTTTTTTTTTTCACAAGGGTAAGAGAAGAAAATGGACCCCAAAAACTGTTGTGCAATTTTTCCTGAGTATGCCGATACCCCATATGTGGTGGAAAACTACTATTCAGGCACAATGCAAAGCTCATTAGGGAAAGAGTGCCATATTACAGTGCAGATTTTACTTTTGCAGTTTGCAGGAGACATGACCCATTGAGAGAGCCCCTGCAGTCCCAGAATAGCAGAAACCCCTCCATTAATGACCCCATTTTACAAACTACACTTCTCAATGAATTCATCTAGGGGTGCAGTGATCATATTGACACCACATGTGACTCATAGAAATTTATACCATTAGGCAGAGAAGAAAAAATAATTATATTTTTACCACAAAAATTTTTTTTACATTTTCACACAGGGCAATGGGTAAAAATGGTGCCAAAATGTGTCACACAATTTATTCTAAACGTGGCAATATCCCATATGTGGTTGTACAGTACCACTTAGCCATACGGCGAGACCCGGGAAGGACGGAGCGCTATTTGACTCTTGGAGAACAAATTATTGTACACTGTGTTCCAAATTATTATGCAAATAATATTTTCTCAGATTTTCCCAAATTACCTATATGAATTGCAGTCATTGTAATTTTCAAGTAAAATAACTATTAGAGTACAATTGAAAGGTTTTTGTACAAACTGCCTATGATAACAGTATATTTTTAAAAAAGTAAAACACTCAAACTGCATTCAAAACGCATGTTCCAAATTATTATGCACAGCAGAGTTTTCAACCTTTTCATTTTAATAAAGAAGAAAAAAATGGTCATTTTTGAAATTATAAGCATTAGCAGGTTATTACAAACTAAAATCAAACAGTTTTCAACTCAAAACTTTATTCTAGGTGATGTTACATTTGCACATAGGACCCCTTGTTCGAAAGGAGCTTCTGAACTCTCTCGTCCATTGATTTTGTCAGGTTTTGGATGGTTTCTGCTTCTATTGTTTTGCATGAGGACAGAATACCCTCCCAGAGCTGTTGCTTAGATGTGAACTGCCTCCCGCCATCATAGACACTCCTTTTGATGATGCTCCAGAGGTTCTCAATAGGGATGAGGTCAGGGGAGCATGGGGGCCTCACCATAAGTTTGTCCCCTTTTATGCCCATAGCAGCCAGAGATGCAGATGTGTTATGTGCAGCATGAGACGGTGCATTATCATACATGAAAATGATCTTGCTGCGGAATGCACGATTCTTCTTCTTGAACCATGGCAGGAAGTGCTGTTTGAGATACTCCACATACATTATGGAGTTCATCTTTACCCCTTCAGGGATCCTAAAGGGGCCGACAATCTCTCTCCCCATGATTCCAGCCCAAAACATTACTCCACCTCCTTCTTGTTGGCGCCGTAGCCATGTTTGCATGGGGTGTCCATCAACCAGCCATCCTCTACTCCATCCATCTGGACCATTGAGCGTTGCACGGCACTCATCGGTGAACAAAACAGTTTTGAAGTCAGTCTTCATGTATTGTTTGGCCCACTGGAGCCGTTTCTGCTTGTGTGCAGTGGATAGAGGAGGTCGACAGGATGGCTTACGCACAGCTGCAAACCTCTGAAGGACCCTACATCTTGTCGTTCGGGGGACGTTGGAGGCACCAGCAGCTTCAAAAACTTGTCTGCTGCCTTGACAAGGCTTTTTTGCCGCTGCTTTTTTAACCTGACGTAATTGCCTGTAGGAAAGAGTCCTCAATTTGCCCTTATCAGCACGCACACGTGTGTACTGTGAATCGGCTACATACTTCTTGATTGTGCGATGATCACGATGTAGTGTCTTGGCAATGTTGATTGTAGTCATGCCTTGACCTAAACACTCCACAATTTGTTGCTTCTCAGCAGCCGACACATCCTTTTTCTTTCCCATTTTGGCAGAAAATGTAGGCTGCTTAATAATGTGGGACAGCCTTCTTAAGTAGTCTTGCCTTTCATTGGACACACCTGCCAAACTAATTAGCACAGGTGTCTGCAATTGCTTACAGTGATATAAAGAACCCTGACACACATCACCATCAATGAGTTTAACTGCCAAACAAAAAAATTCTTACCTTATCACTCCTAAACACTTTTTGCATAATAATTTGGAACACAGTGTATATACAGAGCACCTAATTGCTATAAGAGCAGAATTCCCCCTCAAGTGACCGCATTTTGGAAATTATATCCCTTTGGAAATTTACCTACAGGTGTAGTGACAATTTTTACTTTATGGGTGTTTTCCAGAAACAAGCAGCAGTAGATATTGCTAAGTGAAAATTTCAAACTGCGGTTGAAGTGACTAGTATGTTGTAGCAACCAGTACGTTATGCCTAGCTCATGCTTCTGGAGACATGCACCTGTCAATTAGGCAGGCTCTCATCACTACAGGAATACCAAACTTGTGGACCCTAAATGTAGTTTAGGCACATTGTGGGGCTCAAAAGGGAGGGGGGCATTTGGATTTGAGAGCACAGAATTTTCTGAATTTCTTTTGGGGGGCAAGGGCCATTTCGCTTTTCCAGAGCCTTTTTGCTACTAGTAACATGGAAGCCCCTTATATTTTCATTAACAGATTACAGACCTGAGTGGGGACTTGCTTTTTTTGGAGGATTGAATTGAAGCTTTTATTGGGAACATTTTACATAACGTTTATCCGGCGCTCCAGGCTGAGTACTGATATTGGGGTTTCCATCTAAATCTCCAAGTGAAGTAATTCAGATGAAACCCCCCGAGGGATCCATTCACTATAATGAGGCAGCAGAGTTACTCTGGACTCAGTTCCGTCTCAGTTTAGCGGTGTCCTTTATTTCAGAAGTGCACAAAACTGTGGCCAACCACATTTTTATGCACGCCTTAAAAAACTGACACCGTGGGATCACAGGTCCTACAGCGTCCACGGTGCCTCCATCTGCCTCATTACAGGGAATCTTCCGCCGGGGGTTCCGTCTGAATCACGTATTTCAGAAATTTACACAGAAACCCCGGTGTAAGCGCTCAGCGCAGGATAAATGTGAGCCGTGGCTTACTGCGTTGTTTTTGGAAGCAGAATGAGCAAATTAGCAGCAGGTGAAGAATTGGTTTTATTTATTTTTTACACCGTTCCTCGTGCTGTGTAAGTGATTAGAAGACTTTATTCTTCGGGTCAGTGTGATTACAGAGATACCAGATTCATATTGGGTTTTTATGATTGACAGCTGTCACACTAAAAGACACTTTTTTTGCAAAATCTAGTTTTTGCAAAGTCATATTTTGAGACCTATAATTTTTCCATATTTCGGCTGACAGAGTCATGTGTTGGCTCGTTTTTCTCGGAACGAGTTGACATTTTTATTGGTACCATTTTCGGGCACGTGACATTTTTTGATGGCTTTCTATTCTGTTTTTTTATGAGGTAAAATGAACAAAAAACAGAAATTCAGGATTTGTTTTTTGAGTTTTTTTTAATGCCGTTCCACATGTGGCAAAAGTGATTAGGCAGCTTTATTATTCTGGTCAGTACATTTACAGCGATACTACACTTAAATTGTTTTTTTATGTTTTGGCGCTTTTACGCAAAAACTATTTTATAGAAAAAAGAATTGTTTTTGCATCGCTTTGATCTGAGAGCTCTAACTTCTTTATTTTTCGACTGATGGAGCTGCATGGCAGCTTTTTTTTGCGTGACAAGATGACGTTTTCAGTGGTACCATTTTTATTTACATTTGGCTTTTTGATCGCATTTTATTCCACTTTTAGTTTGGCAATATGATGAAAAAGCATAGTTTTTCGCTCCATTTTTTTTTTACGGTGTGCACAGAAGGGGTTAATTAGTGTGACAGTTTTATAGATTGGGTTGTTCCGGATGCGACAATACCATATATGTGTACATTATTTGTTTTTGCATAAATATACGGATTTATTGGTTAAAATTTTTTTATTTCTTTTTGTGATATTTTTTTTTAACAGTTTGAAAATGTTTTTAGATTTTTTTTTAGCTTTTTTACTTAGTCCTTGTATGGGACTTCAATTTTTATTTTTCTGATCACTGGTCTCATGCAATGCAATAGACATGTATTGCATTGCATGAGAGCTGACAGTTTTACAGATACAGGCAGGCTGAGTCTAGCAGGACACAGTGCATGGCAGACCTGGAGGTGGTCATGTGACCTCCGGCTGCCATGACAACGTCAGGTCCTATCAGCTAATCAGCATGATTCCTAACTCTAGCTTCTCACCTCGCTATGTGCCAGCAAGCGTCAAAAAAGCAGCACCTGGGCCAGACTATGTTTTGCACCTTTTGGAAAGCTGGATATGTAATGTGCACTGTCAAAAATGGAGAACGACCACCCCCACAAATGTACAAAATGCAAAGGGACCAACCCATCAAGACCGGCGTTGTTCATGCCAATTTTAATGAGGGGGAGTGCCAGATTCAGACGCTCCTGATTCATGATGAGGTGCATGCCTCTTTATTAATCTGGAGCATTTGACGAGTGGTGGCAGAGCGCGCGGTCAATGCCGGGTGTGACGCGGGGGGTAACCCCACCCACAGCCTGGCATCCACCTGGAACGCGGAAGACAAAGACCCCCAGGTACTGCCAGCACTTGTCGTGGCGTCAGCGGATGTCAGAGCTGGCTGCAGCCGGGGGTCACGTGATGCCTGTGAGCAGCCAGTGATAGCGTCACTCACAGGCATTATCAGCAACGTAAGGTATTTACAAAAAGTCTTAGGGTCCCCGGGGGGATACATTAGGGGGGTAATATAAAGTACTGGACAACCCCTTTAATGCTTTAAAGACAAGTATACTTTAGGATCAAGTCATTTTTTTTTGTTTTTTTCATTGACTTATACCAAAAGCCATAACTTTATTTCTTTCAAATTTCAACATAATATGTTAATAATATGATAACTAATACATTATCTTTATTATATGGCTTGGTAGAATTATTTTTATTTAATATTGTAGTACATTTGCTTGATAACAACATGTTTTATTGAAAAAATTATATTTTTTATGTTGCCATGTTTCCACAATAGTGTTTCCAGTGATGAAACCATATGAGGATTCATTTTGTGCAGAATGAAAAGTAGGTTTTATTGGCGCTATTTTGATATATTTTAAATTCATTGTTTGAAATTATATAATTAAGTTTGTTAAGCAAAATATCAGTTCCACCATTGTTTTTGCACTATTGTTTTCACAGGCTGTGCAATGTAGTTTAATTAACGTGTTCCTTTATTTCATATAAGTCATCAAAATTGTGGGAGTGTCATATATCAAATGAAAAACAAAGTTTTATTTGAGTGCAATGCTGTATTTTAATTTTATTTTTTTGATGGGCTTGTTCACTTTAATAAATGTTATTGATCCTGATTTTACTTTTTTTTATTTTATTTGGGGACTGGAATAAATGCCTCTATTTTTTGTGTGCCGAAGCATTACTATCTGTGAGCATGAAACTCACAGATAATATATTTTCTATTCCTCTGTTATGGTCTAATAGGCTTTCACCAATGGCAGACCAGAAGACTTTTGTTAGGACTAATCTATACGCTTACTTTGTGAGCCTCTTCTGCCACTGTTCTTGCAGGTGCAATGACATTAGGAAATTAGAGCCAACCTTAACATCTATTGTCACCAAAGGTGATTCTTGCAAGAAGTCAAACAACACTGCAAAATGGGACTGTAATGCTTGTAATCATATTTATTACTGAACATTTTTACGGTTATGTGAATATAATGACTGTACCAGACATATTAGCAATCACAAAAGTCTCATATGGACGCAAAAAAACATAGAGCTGAACTCCCCTTCCACGATTCCACCAGCATTTTAGCACTGCTCCAAATGTCTTGCATTGGCAGTGCCGCTGACTCCACCTTAAAAATGAGTTAGCTAATCAGTGAGTTCAACAGCTCTAATGGGGTGTTCCCATGAAGATGTCAAAGTCGCAATCAGTGCCACGGTAGTCAATTAAACTGTAGCCAGGGGAAAAATTTAGTTCAAAGAGAACAACAGACTTCATACATGGCAATCACGTTTCGCCCTGTTTTTTTCACGAATTGATTTAAATTTTACATATTATTTCGGCTAAGAGGAATTGCAGTAGAGGCTTTTTCCAGATTGTGTGTTCTCTCCAATTATCTTCCAGAGTAACTGACACATTATTGATCAATGTTATCCCTGGAGAAGAGTCCTTTGTATTTCGCCTTGACCTCCAGACTTGGGTGTTGTTTTGGATTCATTATTCTTTCCTGTCAAATAAACCAAGATTCACCTGTTAATATCGGTTTAATTTCTATTCGTGGCCAAACTAAAAAAATAAAATATGACAAGCAATTTGCAACAAATGTACTTAGTTTAAGCCACTCAGGCCGTTAACTTCTGATCTTCTCCCACTGGTGGACATACCATTGATGTAACCTGTGCACCTGCAGAAGAGACCAAAAGGTAAAGGGGTACAGTTCCACTCTCAAAGCAGGTGGAATTTTGCATTATGATGAGATATTAGTTTGCAAAGGGCCCATATATTGTTCCTGTACAGGGACCCTCTTCTGACTGCATCTGCATTTGTCTGATCCAGTCATTGGATAGAAATATTATTGGATTTAATTACCTCTTTGCTCACCTAGAGGATCATGTAATTCCCTAGCTTCTAAAATGCACCACTTAAACCAATGCCTAATTATTGGCTCTGCTGTGTGCACATATATTTTTCAGTGAAATATTGTGGATTCGTGGATCCACTGCCTTGTTAACCCTGATTGCAGAGTATAGATTTTTGTTAATTTTCTGGAAAGTATTATGTGAAGGCTTAAAAGCAAAAGTGAAGAAAATATATAATCAGTAGAAGAAAAGTATAATAGTAGTAGAGTTACATTTAGTTGACAAAAGGGGCAAACTGGATTTACTGGTATTGCAAGCACAAAGGGGGTTCCCCTGGCGGTATCAAATATGGCACCTCAGCTCCTGGACTCTGAGCTTCAAAGGGGTTAGCAGATGGTCTGTAACCAGGCAGAGTATTTCCCATTTCCTGTATAGAGAAGGGTTGTGGAAACAGAAGATATTTGAAATGTAAGGCCCTAAATTAGTTCATCGTCCCGTTATAAACAGCAACTTTAAATAGTTGAATCCAGGCCATCCTGTAAATATGAGCCCAGGGCCAGGCATATAAAAATGAGTGACACAATAGGAAAGTTGCTCACATGTGAGGGCCTGCCTATGCCGGTGTGATCCATAATTCATTTCTCCTTCCCTAAGCGACACAGAAAATAACTGTAGATGGAAATATTTTGGTATTTCTGTTATTTCTCCTTTTTTATTTTATAACTGTTTTGCATATTTGTGTGCCATTTTATTTTTTCCTTTTTATATCTTTTATTGTAAACACTGTATATTTTTATATTAAAGCTTAAAATCTTTAATAAGTTTGATCCTTGTATGCTCTAAAGAATCCATAGCCTTAAGAGAGTGTGTGGCCTTTTTGATTGTCTGACAGTAATATATTTTGGGGACTCATAAACCTGTGTATTTTTATTTAGTGGTGGCAATGTGTTAAGAAGCCGGGGTGTGTGGACTGTGTCGGGGTGTGATTAATGCTCTCTTTATAGCCTAGAACAGAGGTTGAGTGCTGGATTGAGTGAGAGGAGATAAAATAACCCTTGAAGGCACACCCCATGTCACATGCTGAGCAGTTTGTACCTGACAGCAAATAGCAGGCTTTCTTTTAGTCGGTTAACATTCTAGATAATAAGATATGGGGTGGAAGTGTTGAGGATTGCGTTATAGCTTTGACACCTGAACCCCAGTTAACATGGGTTTTCAAGACTTTTCCTACATATTGTATACTGAGGTCTTTTTTCTATATACTTTTTTTTTAAAATATACCATATAAGGAACAGTAATCTAAATCTGCAAATTGTTGAATGTGTTTTATTTATAATCCATCTCTGCTTCACAATCACCATAGGGAAGCTGAAAATCTTTTCACAAATGAATACATGGAAGATAAAAACAAAGGATAGTTTCCTTCCTCCAAGTCATATTCAGACATTTCCGCATATACTGCAAAACTCTTCATTCATTAAAGTAACCAATATTTTATCTAGTTCAATTTGCTATTCTTCTCTCAAAAGGACAAATCACAGAACAAAACTTGGCAATTTTGTGCTGATTTAAGAGATATATTAAAGGGAAATATACTGTAAAAGGCAAAAAAAAAACCTTCTGTTCATAAAGCTTCCTAGAATTTTATATGATGAAAATAGATAAATATAAAATACAATCTATATATCTTTCTATATTAGACAGCAGCAAATTGATCTGATATGAATCAAATTTGGGTTAATTTTTTTAGCAATTTGCTGAACCTCAACAAATTACGATTTCCTTTGTGCATATCACCTAAAATGGTTGTCACCACTTTACACATTACAGAAGATTGCATCAACCAGAGCAGGACCACATGATCTTAAATGCCTTGCAGCTTTCACATTACATAGTGTGGCACAAAATATCAAGAGGGACTATCATAGCCTGTATAAAAGCAGGAGCAGAGAATGCAGCAGTCATTGGGGTGAATCTGGAGATTGAGAGAATACTACAGCTCACAGCTTAGACACAGACACACAGGGAAGAATGTGATAAAACATTGAATAAACTGTAGAGATAGTTTGTGACAGCACAGCAGTGAAGAAGAATAGTGTGCAAGGAAAATTGTTGTTGAATTCCACCAGTTAACAACCAATTACCCAAAGCAATTTCCATACATTTCAGTAGGCCAACATTTCGGATTTTAATATCATCTTTCAAGCTGTTGTTCTAAAGTATTCTAATTTTCTGAGATAATGACTTATGTGTTTTCATTGTCTGTAAGCCATAATCCTCAACATTAACAGAAATAAACACTTGAAATACATCACTATGTTTGTCATGACTCTATATAATATATGAATTTCACTTTTGCATTGAAGAATTAAAATAGATCAACTTTTTGATGATATTCTAATTTTGTGAGAAGCACTTGTATATTCCCTATTAGAGATTAGCGAATGTTTTGATGTTTGGGTTCGCCGACTAAACCTGAACATCAAAAATAGGTTCATGTTCAGGCACCCAAGCCCAAACACGAACCTGACCGGGGTCCCGAACATCAGTAGTTTCCCACGCTGTCATCTGCATGGCAGAGCGGGAAACAGGGGCTTTGATCGGCAGTATCATAGTTACTGCCGGTCACAGGTGCTGCTGGATCATGCTGTTAGATGTCAGCGTGATCTTGCACCTGTGACAGTGACCCATGGTAAAAAGCGTACTGCGGGTCACAGGCGCTGGCTGATGAGACTACTTCTCCCATCAGCCGGCGCCTGATCTCACTGTTAACAGCAAGCAGGAGCGTCGCTGATAAAAGGAGTAGTCTCTCATCAGCGGGTGCTTGTGCAGTGAAAGTAAAAAAAAAGTTAAAATTAATAAATAATTATTTAAATAAAAATAAAAAACACATTATACTCACCTACAGTCAGTATCATCAGAAACACATACATAATATGTACAAATATATTAAGCCAGCCAGATGCCCAAAAAAACAGCCTGAAATGGATAATACCTTAGGACACTCATATATTCACACAGAATCATAGTCCATGAAAATATGACAAAATATCAAAATTTATTGAAAAAGTATAACATAAACAGGTAAAATATATAAACATCAAATGTATAAAAATAGTCTACAATAGCAAAGACACATATATTTTTGTGAGTAGTAAACAAAAATATACCGGTCATGAGTGGTGTTACATCTTAACTTTGTGAATGGAATCAACACAATATATCACAGTCTTCATTTGAGAAAATGAATGAAGAAGCTATCATACGGCTGGTATAAACGAGATGTGCATCCCCTATATGTAGAAATCAATTAGCTTGGACACAATGACAAGTGCATAAAATAAGGGATCCTATATCATATGTATTAACCATATATACCATCTGAGAGCTACTTAGTAACGCCAAGGGATAAATACAGGCCACATGTAAAAAGACTAGTGATGGGCGAGCACTAAAATGCTTGGGTGCTCCATGCTCGGGTCGAGCAAATTGGAATGTTCCGGTGCTCGACCTGAGTAATGAGCCCAATGTAAGTCTATGGGAAACTCGAGCATTGTTCAAGCGGCTCCCCCCGGCGGTCTGCAGCGGATTTAAAAATTGCCCAAATCGATGGGAACCGTGCTTAAATGACATGGGAACAGCACGGGGAAGACCCCTGGAAGCATTTCTGACTTCCAGGTCACTGTTGTCAACAACGTTGTCAGAGGTACTACACCACTTTTACGGACTCAAAATAAAACATACAAAAACGAAAGCAAAATGATGTAAAGAGATTCCTGAGAAATATGTTAAGGAACATCCTTTCCAAGGTAATGACTTGTCTATAAGGCAAAATAAATAACCAAAACCAAAAATACTCCTCTACACCTTGGCCTATGTTCACACATAGCGTTTTTGATGCGTTTTTGCACTTTTGCATTGCTGTCAACCGTGACAAATGTATTCACCGAGAAATGTCATTTTAACATTTTACAACCTTATCTAGCCATGTGGTGTGTGAGACATGATCAGACACATCCTGTTTCATTTATGAATGAGGGACTCTGAAAGTCACAAAGACTATTTTTATAGGGCCATCAGGAGGCCTTTACTATTCTTAAAGGGCCAGCAGTCAGCCCTCGCTATTCTTAGAGAGCCATCAGCCGGCTATGATTTGTTGTTCCCACTACTAAAGAGTGGGTCTCCTATACTGTTATTGCGTATGCAGTGAGTGGTTGGTCTGCCCAAAATTTGGATGCATTCCAATACCCCTTTGAAAATTTGGACGCACCCCAATAACCCTTTGAAGAGACTTATAGGAGGGCCTCCTGAAAACAATGTTCCCATTATTAGGAAATGAGTTTCCCATAGTGTTGGCCTATGCAGTGAATCCAAGGGTTGCCAAAAATTTGGAGGCACTCCAATGCCCCTTGGAAGAGATGTAGAGGGCCTCATGAAAAAATGTTCCCATTATTAGGAAGGGGGTCTCCCATAGTGTTGGCCTATGCAGTGAATCCAAGGGTTGTCAAAAATTTGGAGGCACTCCAATGCCCCTTGGAAGAGACATAGAGGGCCTCATGAAAAAATGTTCCCATTATTAGGAAGGGGGTCTCCCATAGTGTTGGCCTATGCAGTGAATCCAAGGGTTGCCAAAAATTTGGAGGCACTCCAATGCCCCTTGGAAGAGACATAGAGGGCCTCATGAAAAAATGTTCCCATTATTAGGAAGTGGGTCTCCCATAGTGTTGGCCTATGCAGTGAATCCAAGGGTTGCCAAAAATTTGGAGGCACTCCAATGCCCCTTGGAAGAGATGTAGAGGGCCTCATGAAAAAATGTTCCCATTATTAGGAAGGGGGTCTGCCATAGTGTTGGCCTATGCAGTGAAAGCAAGGGCTGAAAAAAAAATTAGGAGGCACTCCAAAGCCACTTGGAAGAGACGTAGAGGGCCTCATGAAAAAATGTTCCCGTTATTAGGAAGGGGGTCTCCCATAGTGTTGGTCTATGCAGTCAATGCAAGGGCTGCCAAAAATTGGGAGGCACTCCAATGCCCCTTGGAAGAGACGTAGAGGGCCTCAAGAAAAAATGTTCCCATTATTAGGAAGTGGGTCTCCCATAGTGTTGGTCTATGCAGTGAATGCAAGTGCTGCCAAAAATTGGGAGGCACTCCAATGCACCCTGGAAAAGATGTAGAGGAGGGCCTCATGAAAAAATGTTCCAATTAGAAAGGAGCGGGTCTCCTATACTTGTAGTGCCCATGCACTAAGTGTATGGGCTGATAAACATTTACCCCTGGGGGGTATACATGAACATACTGTCTAAAAAATTTTTTTTACGGGCATCATAAATACCCTTTAAAAAATTATGTGGGTGTTGCATCACGGACCCCGGTCAACCTGTTGATATGGTGGTGGAAGATGAGGATGAGGAAAATCAGGAAGCGTATACACATGTGTGGGTGTGAAAAGGTGCATGAGAATACACCTCCCATAAAAACCACTGGATTTGAGTTTGTTATGCTGCTATCATTCGGTGGTGTTGAGAAGTCTGGAACAATCCAGCCCTTGTTCATTTTTATAAGAGTCAGCATGTCAGCATTTTCAGTTGACAGGCGGATGCGCTTATCAATTATAATTCCACCAGTGGCACCAAAAACCTGCTCTGATAAAATGCTGGTGGCAGGGCAGGCCAGGACCTCCAAGGCGTAGAGAGCAAGTTCATTCCATGTGTCGAGTTTGGATACCCAATAATTATAAGGCACAGAGGAATCACAGAGGACGTTGGTACGGTCAGCAAGGTACTCCCTCAGCATCTTCCCAAACTTTGCACTCTTTGTGAGAGTACCCCACGCCTCAGGGCCTGTGCGATGGGAGGGGCTAAGAAAACTCTCCCAGAACTTTGACAGTGTTCCCCTGCTCTGCTGGTTTGGAGTTGTGTCTCTCTCACCTGTACTCCTTGATTGTCAAATGAACTGTGATCCCTGCTGCCAACATTTTCAGATGGGAATTTTTTTAATAGTTCCGCAACAAGGGCCTTCTGGTACTACCCCAATTTTGTAGACCTTTCCGCCTCAGGAATAGAAGATATAAATTTCTCCTTGTAACGTGGTCTAGAAGTGTCACCAACCAGTAATGACTGTCACCCAAAATTTTGAGAACGCAAGGGTCACGGGAAAGGAAGCGTAACATAAACTCAAGACTTCCGTGTCCTCACCAAGAGGACGACTGACCATGGTCTCCTCCTCACTGTCCTCAGGCCATCCACGCTGAACAGACATTATGACAGTTATGCAGGTAGTACTGTCTAGAGCGTATGAAACTATTTCCTGTTCTTCCTTCTCCTCCTCCTCTTCCTCATTGTCACCCAATCCACATTGGGCTGAGATGTGGCTGGGCTGTGTATAATCACCCTCTATGGTTCCTTGCTCCTTCTCATCATGCTCCACCTGCAATGCATCCTCTTTGATTGTGAGCAGAGAGCGTTTCAGAAGACAGAGAAGTGGGATGGTGATGCTACTTATGGCCTCATCGCCGCTGACCATCTTGGTGGAGTCCTCAAAGTTTTGGAGGATAGTACATATGTCTGATATCAATGTCCACTCCTGAGGTCTTATGTGTGGAGTCTGAAGTGAATACTGACTGCCTTGTTGATGCTGGTACTCAACAACTGCCCTCTTCTCACAAATCCTTCCCAACATCTGCACTGTAGAGTTCCAATGCGTTGGGACACACCAGTCGATGAGCTGGAAGCTGCAAACGCTGCTGAAGCACGGCAAGGGCGGTGGAAGCTGTAGCTGACTTTCTAAAATGAACACACTGACTTTGACAAGCAGATCTGGCAGCTCCGGGTAGGTTTTTGAGAAACCGCTGAACCACGAGGTTAAGCACATGGGCCAGGCATGATACATGTGTGAGCTCGCCTCGCCTCAGAGTTGCTACCAGGTTCCAGCCATTGTCACACATGACCATGCCTGGCTGTAGGTTCAGCAGTGTCAGCCACAGAACTACCTGCTCTTTAAGAGTTGTCCACAACTCTTCAGCATTGTGCGGTTTTATCAACTAAGCATATTAGCTTCAGCACACCCTGTTGCCCCTTGGCTGAGGCAGTGCTGCAGTGCTTCTGTTAAGGGAGGGCAATAACCCTTCACGGTTGACCAAGTGAGTGTCAAATTATTAAATTATTATGTTGATTGCAATCCACAGAAAACCAAACGGAAACAATGTTCAGTATTGGGAGGATTCAAAGAATCTCTGATCCCGTTTATTTTGCTTAGCATTTTATATTGTTTTGAGTATATCAAATAGCCAATCAACTCTACAGCCATACTACAACACTATAGGCTAACTGATGTTAGTATAATTATTACGGAAAACACATATATGGTCATATTATCATTGCTAGTTTGAAGCACTATGGAAATTTTACAAGGTCAAACTTGGCCTAAACAAGAAGTTAGATAACAGAGTGTCTGACAAAATGTTCTCTTGAGAAAAGGTTAGTGTGAGATAAGTTCTATGGGAAGAGAAAGAAAGAATGTATGTTATGCAAGGAGTGATAATAACATGATTATAAAGCGAGTAGACAAAATGGAGTTGCTCTAGCATGAATATCAGTATGTCCTCTACATTCCCCCCTAAAAATTATGTTATTATCAACAATAGAGGTGCTATCCCAGGGTCATGCTTTGAGCCTGAGGGGCATTGGACTTCACTCAATTAGTGCCCTTGTTACCAATTGAGGCTGTCGCGGCATGCCCACCCCCCCTTGTTAGTTGATATAATCATAAGCTCAGATCTGAGGTTGGTCGAGGCAAGCGGGTAAAGGTCGTCATTCCTTTGTCATCCAGGTCCTCAATGCTGGTTACATCTGGGAGGTCCGTGTACAGTAGCACTGGATGTCGGTTTACAGCGTCCTCCTTGCTCTCTGATGACTGGCAGGCTTTACTCATGCAAAATGAGATACAATAAAAGACTAGTTTTAGTAAAACATATATTAACAAGCAAGCAACAATATGCAACACTCTTTGGTCAATTCATTATGTTTGTTATACTCTTCCCTGAGTTTCCTAATGTCTTCCATTTTAGTCTTTAACTGTATGGTAGAGTCGGGGTCAATAGGCTGGGCCTATAACCTGACACATCCCTTCTTGAGTTGCTGTTAAATAGTCCAGCACTAAAGTATGTTGATTAGCCACTATAATAAGTTGATTCTGCACCGCAACAGCAGTATTAATTACTTCCAAAATATTCTAAATCGGGTCATCTAAGTAATCAGTGACTTCCACTAACTTGTCTCACATTTGTGTTACCATAGGGTAGAGGAAGACAGTACTGGCTATCTTATTGGTTATACTCATTTGTACTAAATGAGGTCTTCCTGATGGGCGTGGGGTGTTTTCCTTGGCATGTTTATAAATGGAATGAAGAGGGATGGTTCTCAAATCTACTTTACTATGGGGAATAAGAAAAGTGGCTGGAGTTAGCCGGGCCAATGTACAAGTGCCCCCTACTCCGACTGGGAGCCATTTCTACGCATTATTCCCACAGACACAATATGTGGCTGATGTCAGATCCCATAAAGCAGAATGCTGTAATACTAATTTATGCACCAAATCAATAAAAACAGTGTTATTTGATAACATACACCATGAAAGCATTTGTCCCAGGGGGCTACAATATCCAACATTTGGATTCCAACATGTTGGATCACTAGGTTTATATTCAGAAAATTCATTACAAGGGACGTTACCAGATATTTTATAACATGTGTCATTGGTGCCTTTTATAAACAGATTTGCATGTACCCATGAGTGATTATGAATGTATCTTTCCAATAATGACGGTCTGGGACGGACCGCCAGAAAGGGCATACTAGCGGCTGAAACTGGTGAGTGAGTACATATCCAACAGTCACTGATCTGGTTGTTTTCTAATTGTCTCAATTCTTGTACCAAAATCTGATGGTGAGTAATTAACTTATTATTAAATAGGTCAGTACTCTATTTTAGGCTATTCCAGGTATTGACTAGTTTAACCATACATATTATCATAAAATATCTCAGCTGTTGGGATTGTCAGGAGCACTTGGTATGGTCCGTCATACAATGGTTCTAGTCCGTGTTTCCAAACATGCCTCTTCATATACACATAATCTCCAGGCTTGAGGGTATGATAACCTTCTGCATCAGCTGGATCTGGAATAGAAGATGATACTAACGCATGGGTGTTAGTTAAGGCTTTGGCAAATTGAATCACATATTGCACAACATGATCTGTTTCTTCTGATAATTGTTGTGGGGTAAATCTAGCTATGGCTGGTTGTGACCCAAATAGTATCTCATAGGGTGACAGTTTGTGTTTCCCTATGGGGGTGGTGTGTATGTGGTATAGTGCAATGGGAAGGAGCTCAGGCCACTGGGCCATAGTCTCCTGCATCATTTTGGTTCACTGCCCTTTTAGTGTGCCATTGAATCTCTCCACCTTGCCACTTGACTGTGGATGGTAAGGAGTATGTAACGTCACTGTTGATCCGATCATGGTGAATATTTCTTGATATACGCATGAGGGAAAGGCTGGTCCTTGATCACTTTTGATAACTTCAGGGACTCCATACCGGCAAACAACTTCAGAGACCAGCTTCTTGGCGGTAGTCTTGGCAGTCATGTTTGGAACGGCGAATGCTTCTGGCCAACTGGAAAACATATCCACTACCACTAAGCAGTCCATGGGCCCAGGCCGCAATGGCTGGATACAGGAGTCAAGGCAAACAGTACAGTTGTTTCTTCTTCCATAGCCCATCTATCAACTAAGCACCCGCCTCCTTCCACGACTGCCATTCTTCTTTAGAGCGTAGAGCGTGTGGAGCGACAGCCAACTGTCTTGGTAGTTGCACCGCTTCCATCAATTGTCTGACGCTTTCAGCATTTTTCACAGGAGAACCTGCAGTCAGAGCTTTGAGCTCTGCTTCCTGTGCTGACATACTGGGAGGTAAGACCGCATCCTCTTCCAATGTATCTTCAGTTGTGACAGCATATCCAGTATGAAACCTGCCAGAGGTGTCAGCATATCTGGATCATCCATCCGTATACAATGCAAGTTCTGGGTCATCCAAGGGTACTTCCCCCACTAGAACAAGTAGAGTTGACTCCGCAGTAATTTGTTCCGGACAATCATGCGGTGGAGCCTCTTTCCCCTCTCCTTCAGGTGCTGGTAGCAGGATGGCTGGGTTGATGGTGGTGCACCGGTGTAATCTCACATTTTCTGGCAACCGCAGGTGTCTCTGTGTGGACAGATGTTTAGGTGGTTGCTGTGTGGCGTGAACCGCTCGTAGACAGCTGGGCTTGTTGCAACAGTTCTTGGTGCTTGTTGTTTACATCAGCCAGAGTGTCTTCTCTTAATGCATCATACAGGGGCTGCATCAGACGTGAGGTGTCTGGGATCCATTGTCTGCAATATGTACATAGTCTGAGGAACCGTTGCAGCTCTATGGAATCTTTTGGGAATGGTAGTGCGTAGATGACCATCTTCCTTTCTTCTGTGAGATGTCTTGCATCCTGAGTAAGGCAATGGTCTTAGAAGACCACTTGACCAAGGCAAAACTGAAGCTTCGAGGCTGAGACTCGACAATTCAGTTCTGCCAGATGCTTGAGGAGGCTAACACTGGCCCTGATGGACACTTGCTCCGTGTAAATGTAATATGTAAATGCAAACAGAAACTGACAGTCTTTGTGTAGTGGAATGCTAATAAAAAAAACCCAAAAAACAAAAATGTTTGCTTAATCAATTACTGTAAACCAGACAACGTGTACTGTATGTGCATCTATTAGAAGCATAATCATATATGACCATCTAGAAAATTAATTTACATAAACACATATAATGCTCTGTCACACACTGATCATGATGATCTTCCTCATACACATTCTGGGATTCTGGGTGTAGTGTGTATTTCTGCCTGTATTTCGGGTGTGCTAAGATGGCTACCACCAGAAGGAAGCATACTACAGGAAGGGTGCACCAAGATGGCCACCACCAAAGGGACATGTGGTCAGAGGCTGGAGGTGATGCAATGGGTGTAGCAACATGGCCGCTACAGGAAGGGTTGGAACTTTGGGCGGACATAGGTATAACAGATGAGGATAGGAGTGGCTTGGGTAGTGGCAAGGGGTGGGTCTCCTGGACGGGGCACGTGACATGCAACAAAATAATCTGCTGACAATGGATTCTGCTGGCCACAATTAGAACATTTCCAACAATTCATTACTCTGCCATTATCGGAGAGCAGTATCTTTGTAATACACATAACATAGCATCTTTCCCTTATTGTCTGTATTTTCTTCCTCCATTCACCTTTTTTCCCTCTCTGCTCTGGACCAAGCCAAGGCCGTTTTGCTATTCTAACAGCTGTAACTTGCGCTTATCTGGCAGCGCGCATATTTCAGTTAACCATTTAAGTTCCTCCACATATCTACATACGTTTTGCTTCGGTCAACAAACTCAGCGCAACCTTCAGCACAACTTTTCCCTCACATGTATTCACCACTTTTCAACATTTCAACTTTCCATTGGTATCTGATATGTTAATCATAACCATGTGTAGTGCCCGTAATATGCAGACCTCCTCTATGTGTGCATCAGAGTTTCGATCTTTTAAAGTAAGGATCATCTGACCATTGTCCTGGAATTGGATTCGGGATCGGAATTTAGACAAGAGGTCTGCTCCTAAAAGATTTTCCTGGCAGGTCGGGGATATGACAAATTGTGCCACTACTACTTCTGGAAATGGGCCAATTGGAATAGGTTTGGTGAAAGTGTGTTTGTTAGGTCTGCCATCTACACCGATCAATATTAGATTGTCGTTAGAAAATTGGACTGGGTCAGTTCAGTGGATTGATTTTAAAATGGAGTTGGCCGCCCCAGTGTCTACCATGAACTTTACCGGATGGATTCCTTCATTCCCTCCCACTGGGAGAACTACAGATGAACAGAGCCCGGGGGTGATTACGGGCATCACGATGGCAGACTCTGGTTGGCCTTCCTTTCAGAATGGGCGGTCCTGGGGAACATTTTCTCTTAACAAGTCCCGTGGGCCGGGTTTCCTATTTCTGAATACGGGGACTTGTGTGGTGCACTGACCAGCAGGGGTGTGACAGTCCCTTTGGAAGTCTCCTGCTCGGCCACACCTCCAACACTGAAGATGGGAATTCACTACTGGTCTTCTCTCGGGATACATTACTTGCTGATCAGGTACCACCATGGGATAATAGTGGGGCTGTAAGGGAGGAGGAGGATACCGGGGGAGCAAGGGGGGATACTGTGCTATGGGTACTGCGGGTGCAGCAACTACCATTGTACTGATTGTGGGGAGATCTTGGAGGTAGGGGAATACTGGAGGAGACCAGATATCGGGTTTGATTGTGGGTTTGATTAATTGGGCAGCATAATCAACAAGATCCCTGTCGATGGCCAAGAGTCTTATCTCTCTCAGTTTAGTTGGATGCATGGCAATACACTGCTTTAAAGCCCCGACTATTATTTTGGCCGCAACCTCTTTTGGGTATCCAAAGATACCAGTGGAAATGAATGGCAGGGCTAGAGTTGGGGCCACATGAAGCTGTGATGCGTATGCCAGGGAGTTTTGGATTGTTTCTTTAAGCAGGTGTTGTGACCTGGGTAAATCCAGGGGATCATATTTTGGTCCAACAGCATGTATAACAAACTGACATGATAGCTGTCCGGCTCTTTTAGCCATCACCTCTCCTTCTCTTAATGGACCATGGTCACGGATGTAATCATTAGATGCAGCTTGTATTGTAGGTCCCCCAATACGACATATCTCTGCAGCTAGCCCCCACCCATGCTGCAGTTTCGCATTTGCTGCATTTACAGTGATCCCAACCTGCTGTTGTGGTATACTCCCCATGCCTATTCTCTGTATAGTGGAGAAATTTGAAGGACTATTCAGTAAAACAGACGCCACTTCCTCATACTCGTGTCCATGTTCTATTTCCCCAGTTTGGGAGAGGGTGAATAGGGAAGAGTTCAGAGGACCCTGGGTCTCTCTGAATGGAGTATGGACCATGGCAGGGGCAGGTGGGGGTGGTGGTTTGTAATACCCCCCATCTACGTTAAGTAATGGGCAGGTTGGTGCTACAACACCGGGTTTACGTGCGCCACAATTATAGCACGTCTTGCGCCATCCTGAATTAGTGACCCAACACACATTACAGAGCCAACCGTCTGGGTTATATGATGGTGGCTGACTCTCAGTGGGAAGTGCAGGGTATTTAATCTCATAAGGTATAAATTGCTCAGTTTCCGGATTCAGGGGCTGGGGTACTGCTACATTTGTGGGAGATGCTTCTTTAGGGGCTCTAGATTAGAATTGTGGACACATAATTTGGGAAGGGGGACCTACTGTACTTCCTCCTGTACTTTTCCAACATATCCTTCATCACAAATCTCATGTGCCACTTTCCTAAAGTTTTCAGCATCTTCCAACAATTCACAATCAACTAATTTTCCTCTATTGTGGCGAATTCCTTCGTCCCACAACACAGGCTGAACATCCTCCCCTCCACAGGAAAATTTAACACCTTAAACACTTTTTACACTTTTGGCGCATGCTTAAATGATCTTTTCCCTTCTCGACTGATCATGATATTCTTCACATTCTCTCCCACCTGTCTCTCTCTCTCCTCCTGGAGAGACAAATTCTTTCTGCTCTACGGAAACATTGATTATTCAGTACAACTGACAAAAAGATCCTTAATTTGTGCACAGCGAAGTCTGGCCAGAGCTCCCAGCTGTTCCACTATTAACTCACCCCTCCCATCGGTGGAATTCTTTCACAGCACAATGAAAGGAGGAGCGGCTTTTGCATCAGCTTTGCAGCTCTTAGCAACTTAGCAGCACTCCGGACACTCGATATACGTATATCTACTTGCGTGTCCTACCCAATCTTCGATCACCTGCCGCAACTGAAACTAACAATGTTCAGTCTCTCCTAATGATTTTTGTCAGAAGCTGAGAAAGATTCACACAATAGTCACTTGTCAATCCGAGGTGATACTGCTTTGAAGTTAAATAATATCAGACCCCTAATGGGACAACACCCCTTAAAGTCTCACCTTTGACTATATCCAACCAGGACGTCCGGAGATACTGCAAACAACCACACACCACGTGGAAACCACGCCAAACAGTTAGTGTCACTGGTAAACAACTTGTGCACTTACCGTGGCTTTTTGTGGGGGATGATCAGTCCCAAATCCAGTGGGGGAGGCTGAAGGCAGGTCTCTCTTTGTGGACGTCCAGAGGTGGAGGGGCGTCCCTGGTTAGGTATCCGAGTCACGGCACCAACTGTTAAGGGAGGGCAATAACCCTTCACGGTTGACAAAGTGAGTGTCAAATTATTAAATTATTATGTTGATTGCAATCCACAGAAAACCAAACTGAAACATTGTTCTGTATTGGGAGGATTCAAAGAATCTCTGATCCCGTTTATTTTGCTTAGCATTTTATATTGTTTTGAGTATATCAAATAGCCAATCAACTCTACAGCCATACTACAATACTATAGGCTAACTGATGTTAGTATAATTATTACGGAAAACACACATATGGTCATATTATCATTGCTAGTTTTAAGCACTATGGAAATTTTACAAGGTCAAACTTGGCCTAAACAAGAAGTTAGATAACAGAGCGTCTGACAAAATGTTCTCTTGAGAAAAGGTTAGTGTGAGATAAGTTCTATGGGAAGAGAAAGAAAGAATGTATGTTATGCAAGGAGTGATAATAACATGATTTTAAAGCGAGAAGACAAAATGGAGTTGCTCTAGCATGAGTATCAGTATGTCCTCTACACTTCCACCTTGCGACTGATGTGGTCATTTCGGAGATGGAGGCTGAATAGGAGGAGTAGGCTGAGGAAGATGAGGTGCAGAAGCTCTAGACTGTGGGAGCAACCCTGATTGACCTAGGGCCCGCATTCCTTGGCTTCGGGAGAATGTGTTCCATCTCAAGGTCCGACTGAATCCCGGCTTCCACTATGTTCACCGTCAGCGAGATGTACCCTCCCTGCCCACAAGCACTTGTCCACGTGTCAGTGGTTAGGTGGACTTTCACAGTAACTGCGTTGTTGAGGGCACGGCTAATGTTGTGGGACACGTGCATGTGTAATGCGGGGACGGCACACCGGGAGAAATAGTGATGGCTGGGGACCGAGTACCAAGTGACGGCCGTCGGCATCAGGTTGTGGACAGCTTCCATCTCCATGAGCCTAAAAGGCAACATTTCATGTGCAAGCAGTGGCAAAATGTGGGAATTTAGTACTGTGGCCTGTGGGGTGTTGGGTGCGTAAAGTAATTTATTTGAAATAATGACAGTCTTATATTTATGATTCTTAATTAACCAAACACAATTATACTTACGTAACGCGTAATCCACTGACGCTTGTCCCCTGTAACAAAAATAAATTCATAACGCAACATAGTTCTCACATTTCCGATGTAATGAAATAATCCAGATTGTCCCACAGCGATCCTATAATTTATAGAACAGTCGCATCAGTAGTCACTGATGTGGCTGCTCTGTTCAGCAGCCGGACAAACACTGACAGGAGCGTCATCACTCCTGCAATGTGTAGCGCTGTGCTGCTGTGAGATAGGTCACTTGAGTTCATCAGTTGATGAACTCCTGTGACCTCACTTACGGCACCACAGCTGCGTGATAATATTCGTGTTCAGGCCGACTTTTGCCGATTTTTGGGCAAAATGCTCGGGAATCCGAACACAAATCCGAATGAGCAATGTTCATGCTGAATTTGAAAAAATCAAATATTTTCTGTTCATGTTCGCTCATCACTACTCCCTAATCACTTTGATAGAATATAATTTAAGGTGCAGAGCTGTAAGCCACACTTATCCCTAGAACATGGATTTGCTGCACTACCTCTCCATTTTTTATTTGTGGCAGTGTTGGAGATAGTTCAATTGAGCATGATTGAAGCAATGTGAATGTGCTTGACCGCTGCTCTATTCAGACAGGGCTGTCTTCCAGGCAGACAAGGTGTGCAGTGGTCAAGCCTCCAGCCATTAATAAAAAAAAAAAAAAAAAAAAAAAAAAACAGAAATCTTGCAATTTTTTTACATTGTCCACTAAATATTAAACAAAACTCACACTCTTATTCTATATGGGAGAATTTTCTTTTCATCATCCTTCTCTCGCTAGGACCCAGCGGTGATCTCCACCTTCTGCTGCTAATTAACATACCCTTGCTTTACCTTTAAAAACCCTCCGTATCTCCAGAGAGTCACCGGTGATAGAGTAAAATTTCTCTGTTCAGGTCTGGTGCACTAGCAGATGGCTAGATTCATCTTGGAGTTCCTTTGAGGATAGTACTCGTGATCTCTCTGGTGTCTTCTCACAGCTAAGTTTTTCCTCTTGTATGTTTCCCTTGTTTGTCTTTAGTTGCAGTGGGGCTGACTAGCGCTAACCCCTGCCCCTCCCTACCTAGGGCCCAGTTCTAGGGATAGCCAGGGCTTAGGTATCCTGCTCGGCCATAGGTGAGGAACCTATCTAGTGATGATAGGGGAGTCAGGGTGTTGTTAGATCAACCTAGGGGTCTCTACTCTCCTTTTCCTAAGCTGCTGGGCTTCCCCCCTTTTCCTGTCATCATTCGCTGGGTCCTTCCCATACCTAACATGACAGTATCATGAATATGAAAGGCAAGATTACAGTAAAAGGTTATGTCTTCAAACACAGTAGATAACACAAGATCCACTGTTCACATTAGATGTCACAGCGTACCTCCTGCTTCATTTACAATGACCTTTATCCAGATTAGAGCATGCTCAGATAATACTTCTATGAAAATATGGAAGTCTAAAATTAAACCTTCTGGCTCATGTGAAAAATAGCTTTATATGGATGGTGTATAGACAGTAATGAGAAAAAAGTGATCAAACATTTTTTTTTAAAAATGCAGTTAACATAAAAATCTGATTTAAACAATGGGTCAATTTCTTTCTGTTTTTTGTGGGGAAAAGTTGTATTTTTAACACAAAAATAATAAAAAAAAAAAAAAAAAAAAAAAAATAATAATGCCAGCACACGTTTAGTATTAAATTAATTCACAAGTGCACATAAACGATATGAGGCCAATATACTAACGTACATATAAACACATGATGCATCAGGACAGTGTTACTAATGAATACATGAACTCCAATATTGCAATATTGTTGTAAACGTTAAAAACTTAAGGTACTTTAGTCTTTTTTTTTATCAAAGAGCGCAAAAGTCATCAAACCATGTCAATGTGTACCTTTCAATATGGATGGTACCCAACTACTATGGCATATGTCCCACTTCTTCATGTGCCAAACCAGCCTGATGTGAATGGGGAGTGAAAAGGAAACCAGGTGTCATGGCTCAACTCTGGAGCACGATCCAGTGACATGGCTGTGTGGTCAGTTTCCCTCTCTGCTGGACCATAGCCTGTGTTTACTTTGTCCAACTGCTGATAATGCTCTTCTTTTTCTTTCGCTTTACTCTACTGGCACATGCAGTCTTTGCTAGCTATATTTCCAAACAGATTGTGTTTGGAGATGCAGCTCCTCGGCTAAGGATTACCTTTCCTCGTTAATCTCTGTTGCTTTTCTTATCGTTTGTAAGTTTTGTTCCTCATCAGTAGAGATGAGCGTTGTTCTACTCGAACTGTTCGCCAATCTCAAATTCGAGCTGTTTTGGGGGGTGTTCGAGCCGTTCGGCGAACACGAACGATTTGAGAAAAATTCGGCTGTTCGAGGTTATGTTCGATAGCTGTTCATGCACCAAAATCATAACTGGATTTTTTCTCAGTAATGATGAAAATTAATGTTAATACGCAGTTTGAGTGTACAGCGGGGTGGGGGGAGGGGCGGGGGATGGATCTCTGCAGGAATAATGAAGATCTCCATTTTTTTTTCTCTTTCCCGCATTTACAGTGGGGAGGTGCAATCTGTCAGCCTATCAGCAGCGCACACACGGAGCGAAGTGCTTTTTTCACACAAGCAAGGGCATGTGTCATTGGCAGTGTATGTCACATGTCCTTGCCCTATAAGACCAAGCCATTTTCCCCGTCGCCACCATTTTCTCACTGCTGCAGCTGCGTGTTAGACGGCACCACTGTTGCTGTGTGCGCTATACCTTGTTAATTTCAAGCCAATTTTCGCACAAATCTACAGAAAGCTTGGGAGTAGGGAATAGTTGTGATTGCAGTCCTTTTAAGGACTAGGTTACAGCATTTCCTACGACTTTTATCAGGCAGGTCTGTGCTCTTAAATAGATAGATTGTGGGAGTAAAGACTAATTGTAATTGCAGTCCTTTTCAGGACTAGGTTACATCAGTTCCTATCAGTTTTTGCCAGGCAGGTCTGTGCCAGTGCTGTGCAAGTTTTTTTCACAGCATTTGGCTGAATCTAGCAAAGCTAATCCTTTTTGGCCTATTGCAGAGTGTGTTAGTCAGTGGAGTAGCCTATCTGTGTTGCAAGATATACCACCTGTGTATAGAATACCAATTTTTTTACTGCACCTAGTGAAGTAAAATCTTTTGGGCATAGCATCATTCTATTAGTCCATCTATACTGACCTCCATCAGGTTGCAAACTGAATATATTTTTTTCTGCATCTAGCTCTGAAAAAATATTTGGGCTTCTAGCAGTGTGTGGGACTTTCTCTATTAGTCCATCTATACTGACCTCCATCAGGTTGGAAACTGAATATATTTTTTTTCTGCATCTACCTCTGAAAAAATATTGGGCTTCTAGCTGTGTGTGGGACTTGTTCTATTAATCCATCTATACAGACCTCCATCAGGTTGCAAACTGAATATTTTTCTGTATCTACCTCTGAAAAAGAGCTTTTGTTAATCCAGACGAGGAAATGATCTGCACTGATGCCCAGAATCTTTATAAGTCGAATCCAGGACCAGATGAAGAAGGTTCTGAGCATAATGTAGACCCTCGTTCCCAAACTGTCACTCCTGTTGGTGGAGACAATGATGAAGACGATGATGAGATTCAAATACCTGATTGGAGCGACAACTTGACTTTTCGGTCAGGGCAGGAAGAGGTTGGCTTTGAGGACGACGGGTGTGATAACACACAGGGTGATGATGACGAGGTTGGAGATCCCACTTACTGTCAACCCACAGTCAGCCAGTCGATGAGGTCAACGGAGGAGGTGGAGGAGGATGTGACTAGCCCAGGGGATGGGGATGACTCGGTACCCGGGCCTTTGCCTGGCCTTGGGGATGTGGCGGTGGTCGGCTCCCTGGCCCGTACCCTGGGGTCACTCTTTAAAAGAGTGGATAATTGTTAATTTTATAAGAGTTTGTGACGCCACCTGTGGTATCTGGTGTGAAGCACCAGCGCTGCAGCAGTCCACTGAGACCCGTGATAAGGCTGCTCGATGGTATAGCTCCCCACAGGTGGAGCTAGGTCTCAGGGCAGCATATGCAGGGGGAATGCAGGACAGGCGAGACCCAGCTGGGTCAGAGCAAGAACGGGAACGGACACGGTAGTCACTTCAGTACCTTTTACTGGAGGAAATTCAGGCACATCCCGGAGCACTGTAGGGTGAAGGGTAAATATCAGGATCCTCCCCGGGTGTAGGGCCTCCTGTTTCTTGCCTCTGCGTAGTAAGTTTCTGACCTGCCTGGAGCTAGGCCTAACTTTGTCTCTGTCCTGCGCTGGCTGACCTTGGGGTAGGGCCTTCTCTTGGAGTTCACGCTCCCACTATGCGGGGCCTAAGCGTCTCCTGGCTCTGTTACGTATCAGCACCTTAGCCATCCTGGGACTTGTAGTTCTCCATGGATTTAGGTTATGCCTTACTGAATCTAGTTAGCAGGAGCCTCGTGCTCCACTGCTGAACTATTAACTGAGTTCTCTAGACTAGACTGAGCTCCACTGCAGACTGACCTTTCTTAGGCTTCTCTACTGCAGGAACTCTTCAGAGGAACTGAACTGCCTAGCTCCACCTTCCCTATTTATATCCCTAACGGGCTCCCTCTGCTGGTCTGAGGTGGAAGGTGGAGATGTGTGAATGTTTATGGGGGCCTCTTGTGGAGGATTCCATCAATACACTCTTCTAGGATATGTGATACCAAGCACAGCGGGGCGTCACAGATGCTATTGACGACGAGGTTAGGTTGCACCTTCCTGGACACAGATGGAGTACTGGAAGCACGTCAACAACTGCATCCTCAACCACAACTCTGCCTCTGACCACAAGTCGAAGTGGCTCTTCAGGTCGCATGGGCTCTAAACCTTGCATAGCCTGGGCATTTATTCAGAATGATAAGGATGACCCAACTCGTGTTATCTGTAATATTTGTAACCAAAACATAAGTAGAGGCCAAAAAATCCATAGTTTGAGTACTTCATGCATGAACCGGCACATGGATATGAAGCATAAGTTGCAGTGGGAAGCTCACTGTGCTACAATGCGGCCTAGCAGGCTGGGCCAACCACCGTCTGACCCATCTTGTGCATCCGCGGCCTCTTCATCCTCTGTGACTGGGGGGACAGCAGTCACACATGTTTTTGGACGCAGACCTGCCACCTCTTTACCTGCAACAGCCAGTGTGATTGGCAGGTCATCAGTTCATTGGGAAGTGGAAACACCTGCTGGTGTTGAGCGCTCTCTGACATCGAGAGCACCAGCTTTGGATCAAGGCAATCTAACATGTCCGCCTGCATCTTCCTCACAGACCGGCAGTTTGCCGAGGACATCCTACTCAACCCCGTCTAAGCACAACAGCCAGCCCTCGGTCCCTCAGATGTGGAAAAGTAAAAGACCATTTCCTCCTAGCCATGAGAAAGCTAAGAGGTTGAATTTCACCATCTGCAAGCTCTTGGCTACAGAAATGCTGCCTTTCCGCCTGGAGGACACAGTGGATTTTCGAGACCTTATGTCCGTCTCAGTGCCCCAGTACCAGATGCTCAGTCGGCACTACTTCTCAAAGAAAGGTGTGCCTGCGCTCCACCAGCATGTTGCACACAACATCACCGCTTCTTTGAGAAACTCTGTGTGTGACAGGGTGCATTTCACCACAGACACTTGGACGAGTAGGCATGGACAGGGGCGTTACATGTCGCTGACTGGGCACTGGATAACTATGGTGACAGCAGGACAAGGGGCTGCTGTCCAAGTCTTACCGTCCCCACGAGTTGTGCGTCAATCCTCTTTATCTCGAAGTTCCTCCACTGCTTCTGCCTCCTCAACCTCCTCTCGGTCCTCCACCTGCACCCAAAGCCTGTCTGGTAATGCCACCTGCATTCTAACTGCGCAGAAGGAATCCTGCACACCTCCTTACTATGCTGGCAGCAGGGCTCAAGGGTTCAGTGTTTACTTTGAAATGTCTGGGAAATGTGAGTCACACAGCTGAGGAGTTGTGGTCAGCTCTGGAGACCCAGTTTCATGAATGGTTGTCTCCACTGGACCTGCAACCAGGGAAGGCCGTGTGCGACAATGCTGCATCGCCGGGGCAATGTCACACACGTGACTTGTATCGCTCACGTGTTGAACCTGGTTGTCCATAAATTGTTAGCCCACTATCCCGGACTAGATGGCCTTCTGCAGGGGGCACGGTCGCTGTGTGCTCACTTCCGCCGTTCGCATCCCGCAGCTCAATGACTTACATCTCTACAGAAGTCGTTGGGCCTGCCAGTTCACCGGCTGAAATGCGATGTGCCGACACGGTGGAATTCAACTCTGACCATGTTGCAGCGACTGTGGCAGCACCGACAAGCCTTGGTGAAATACGTTCTGACGTATAGCCTGGGCCAACGAGATCCAGAGGTGGGGCAAATCACGCTGCAGGAGTGGTCTCAAATCAGGGACCTATGAAGTTGACGCGCCCCCTGGGCCGTGGAGTACCCTGAGCCGGGCCGGTAGACGCTGGGGGTTGTAGTCACTGTGGCGATGACCCGGTCCGTGATCCAGGGCGGTCAATCCAAGGGTAATTTGTATATATGGGTTTTATAATGTCCGACTACGCCACCTCTGGAGTGGGGCAAAAGGGGCCGCCGCTGCGGAACAGTCCTCTGAAGCTGGTGGTTTTGCAGCAATGGTATTATTACTCACCACAGGAAGAGTGTAGCTTGAGGGCAGTGTGGGTGGATGATGGTGGTTGTAGTGCAGGGAGTCAGTAATGAACACAGAGTCCGTGTGATGCAGTCCCAAGATCTTTACTCACAGCTGTTGCAGTCCAGATTACAGGTACCAGAGCAATCTCACCCGTCGTGCTGTGCGTACTCAGTGAGGGGCTCAGTCCACCCCTAGATAGCTCCGGAGTGCTTAGCAGGACCCCCTTCTGTGTGTCCTTTCTCTGGCCTTCTACCTGCACCTCACACCCAGTGACACTTCTATCCGGTATCCTCGGGCCTTGGCGGGCGACTTGTGTTCCGTCCCCTGGGTCCTATGCAGCTACCTTCTTAGTGAGACTGGTGTGGACTTTTACCTGCAGTACATGAAATGCTGCAGCCTCCGGTTTCTAGTTGAGCCTTGCTGTTTCTCCGCTAGTTGAGGGACCGGTTCCCCTTATCTGGTCTGACCACTCTACCTCCTGGTAGCAGCAGGAGTACGGGTGGCCTTCTGCACGGCCCATAGCCCTAGGGTCCCTTCGGTTCCTGGAGCCTTCTTGCTCCCACTCCTCTCTTCTCTCCTTCAGTCCTGGGCCTCCCAGGCTAGGCCCGCCTCTGGAGAAGAGCTCATACCGAGCCTCTGCTCCTGTCACTTTTCCTCCTCTGACTGGCTTGCTCTTTCTAAGATAGCTTCCTATTTATACTCTCCCTGTCATGTGCTCCGCTAAGCTGCTCCCCTAAGCACCCACTACATAGGACCCTTCCACCAGCTAGGGACCTGGGACTGTGCTCTCCCTTAGGAGCAATCTTGCCCTACCCCCACTGCGAGTATGTGCTGGATGCAGGTGTTAGGGTCCCGAGCCATATGCCTTCCTTACCTGAGGGTGAGATACCACACCTCTGGGTGAGATGCAGTAACTCTGTGGCGACTGAACCCTCAGGGGCGCCACACACCCTTCTGCACAGTTTTGAAATGGCGACGAAGATGTTTAGTGCTGACGACGATGCCATTATCAGCATGACTATTCCGGTGATTTACATGCTGGAGCACACACTAAACAGAATTCAGAGTCAGGTGGTGGGACAAGAGGAGGTGGAGGAAGTAGAGGAGGAGTCGTATGCGGAAGGGATAACATCTCCAAGGTCCAGATGGTTGGCAGCACCAAGGCGGCAGGCATGGGAGGGTGGGGGAGAGGGATTAACCAGGGCGCATGGTAGCAGCCAAACTGGTGAGGAAGGTGCAGGAGCCGAGGAAGAAGTGGAGGACGAACTGGCGATGGGCATGGAAGACTCATCAGATGAGGGAGACCTTGATCACATTTCTGTTGTGCGAGGATGAGGGGAGAGGGCAGAGGAAGGAAGCATGATTCTTACCTCGCTACCAACACAACAAGGACTTGGTCCTCCTGGATGCGCAAGACTCATGAGTGCCTTCTTGCTGCACTACCTGCAACATGACCCTCAGATTGTCAGAATTCGAAGTAATCCCGACTACTGGGTTGCCACACTCTTAGATCCCCGGTACAAAAGTAAATTTGCCGAAATAATTCCTGCCATAAAAAGGGATTAAAGCATGCAGGAGTATCTGCAGACGCTGTTGCAGAATCTTACATGTGCTTTTCCACAAAACACCAGTGGTGCACGTAGTGAATCTCACAGTTCTAACTTGCCAACCGTGGGACTGTCGAGTCTTCATCACTCAAACCGTAACAGTAACACAGTATCTGCTGGTAACAGCAATTTTGTGGAATCGTTTCACCACTTTTTTAGACCATCCTTTGCAAGGCCACAGGAGACAAGAAGTCTGACACATAGTCAACGCCTAGAGAGGAAGGTGCAGGAGTATCTCCAAGTGAACATCGAAGCCATGACTGTGTCACTGGACCCTTGCTCATTTTGGTATTCCAATCTGGAAAAATGGCCGGAGCTCGCCACTCACGCCTTGGAGATCTTGTCATGCCCTGCAGCCAGTGTTCTCTCTGAACATGTGTTCAGCGCTGCTGGTGGTGTGCTGACAGATAAGCGCACGCGTCTGTCCACTGAGAATGTAGACAGACTCACGTTCATAAAGATGAACAAATCATGGATTCGCAAGGACTTTTCTACCCCTGTGTTATCCTTGGGAGACTAAAACCTTGAGGATTTGGTAAAATCACCTCACCAACCGTTTTAAGCAACTGTGGGGCAATTGATGCCACTTAACCCTAGAACGCATGACCATAAAAATCTACACTTTCATATACCTGGGGCCTTTTAGGCTCGTGTGCAAATAACATGGAATAACTCAAACTCAAATGACAAACAACTATATACATGAAGAATACCTAGAGTTTCAAAATTCTAACTAAAGTAATCTTGCAGAAAATAGAAAACAATTAACAGGGCGGGCCTGCGAGGCCCCAGGTATGCGTTCTAGGGTTAAGTGGTGTCTGTGCAACAATTTTGGGAAAAAATGGAGACTCTTTTTGCAGTCCCCTTGCTGTGTCTTACGTGACGTTGGCATCGTCAATTCCAGGTGGGTTGGGTCGCTCCCCCCCCTTTTTAACTGTAAGAAACTAGATACACTATGGCTTGGGGTAACACAGATGGTTGAGTCTGAAGAGCTCAGAGGTCTGCTCCAAATCTTCAGTGTCTGCTAGTCAGCGTAGAATTTTTAACTGCATCTAGCCTAGGCAATACTTTGGGTGTAGTAGCCCAGCTGCGAAGCAAGCTGCACCGCCTGTGTATCTAATAAGAATTTTTAAATGCATCTAGCCTAGGCAGACTGTGGGGACCCCCAACCAAACCCAGACGCTCAGCCCCCCTACCGCCCCCCTTTCCTTGACAATACAATAATGTAACTCTTACAACTGGATGGGTGAGGATCAGTCACAGCTTTATTACCTCTTTATACTCATTCCATTAGAAAGGCATTTTTTCTCTAAAATAATTCAGCTTGTTGCAGCATGCCCTGGGTCTCCACTCCGGCAAGTTGGCCAACAAGTGTAACTCTCCAACATGTCCTTTCTATTTCCAGGCCACGGAGGATCCTGCGTACTCGTATGCAGGACTCTGACCCCCACCCATCACTCTTAACGCTTGTTCCACTCCGTCCTGGAGTCCTGACAGGAATATGTCCAGTTCAATATTCATTAAGTGAACAACGTCGGGCCGTATGAGGCCTGCTTTATCTCCTTCCAGTTGTCAGTGTCGTACCACTACACCGCCTCTGTCTCTTCTAAATTTTGCCATCCGAATATTTATTACCCACCTTGTCCGTTCGATGGCCGTGATGTCTCGCGCACCTTGCCATACCGCTATCGGCACAATCTCTGACCATACTATCACTAGTTTTGTGAAAAATTCTCTGAAGCGCTCAGTGTCTAGTTTCATTATTGCCATTAGTTATGACCTAGGTTGTTTCCCCTGGCCTGTATAACTAAGATGACCGGACATCTTGCCTCTCTCCCTACCTTGATTACCTCCATTAGTACCTGTGGCCATAGCAGGCCTCTAATACCTCTCTAGTTGAAATATGTGTTATGAAACTCTAATTTCCTCCCACCTGGGCAGACTTTCGCCCTTTTTTCTGCCCAATACATATACGAGTGGCCTATCACCCACACTGTTGGCTTAGCGTCACCTGTAAAAGAAACAAACCACGTTAGGATAACAAGTCCGGTCTTATGTATCTTGCCAAACACGTGGATTGCCATCTCCCTATCCTCTGAACTTCCGTTTCTGACAGTCCTGCTCTTGCTGCTTCCGTGTCCGCGCCTATGCGGAATGAGTGTGTCCCGTAATCTTTGGGGTGGTTCCCTGCTGATGTTATGCATTTATTAAATATAGCTTGGAACTGGTATCTTGATAATGGCATTCCATCAATGTGTGATAGGAAGAAATTACTTTGTGATCTGATGGTTAGATATGTTTTTACTATTGTTACCCAACTCAGTGTACCGTTTGTGGGTTGTAGAAGTACCCAAGTGCCCCTGCCCGCTGGAACCGTTTTCGATTTGTGTATGCGTAGACGTATTGCATTATTGGCTATGACTACGTCCTGGTGTAATAAGCCTCCACTGGTGGTAATTTTGGATTGAGGGACTAATTCGCTTATGCATAGCGCCCCGAAGAAGGCGATCACAAATGCAGTAGACAGTAGTGTTGCTTCAAATTGTGTCATGTTAATGGTGTTAGGGATATGATGTGAGAAATCAGTTTTAGTGACACGGGATGGGACGTCTACACTCCTGACTTGGCTGACCCCTTTTCCACCCTTTTATGGATTGTCTGATGATGAACCTTTGTCACATCTCCCCACTTCAGTAGTTGGAAGTGAAATGCTACTCCGGTCAGACACCGCTGCGCTGATGCCCCTAATATGCCCCTCATAATTAGCTGGTGGAGAAATTCTATGGTGACTTGTGATCTGGCTTGTTCACATTGGTCAACCCGTCTGCCTGCTACTAGTCGTGTCCACTCTTCCCATGCCTTACCGTATGCTTGCCACGTCGACGGGGCAACTGACGCTCTGATTAATGGCATCAACTATTCGCCACTAGATCCCATAGGGAAGGTGGGCAACTGTTGCCCGATGGGTGGGCGTTGTGGAAGAGCTCTGTGAAAATCTGCCAATTGAATTGTTATAAAGCGTTAGCAGCAGCTTTAGACCCCTCAGCATAGTGGCTAGCGCGGACCCATACATTGTGTTTTAGGCACAGGAATGCTAGCCTGGGTAGTAGGCCTAGCACTGAGGGAGACGATGATGCCATCTTATTAATGCAGTGCGCTATGCTGGTGTTTTTTGTTATGAAGCGTATATTTGTGTAAGCCAGGCGCGCGCCCCATATTTCTATTGCTACCACTATTGGGAAGAAAAATTATTTTCAGGGCTAGATGCAGCTAAAAATTATTATTCATTTAAAAGCTGGTGGAGCTTGGTATAGAGGGACTAATACAATGAGTCCCACACACTGCTAGAAGGCCAAATATTTTTTCAGAGCTAGATGCAGATAAAAATTATTTTTCATTTGCAACCTGATGGAGGTCAGTATAGATGGACTAATAGACCAAGTCCCACACACAGCTAGAAGGCCAAATATTTTTTCAGAGCTAGATGCAGATAAAAATTATTTTCAGTTTGCAACCTGATGGAGGTCAGTATAGATGGACTAATAGAACAAGTCCCACACACAGCTAGAAGGCCAAATATTTTTTCAGAGGTAGATGCAGAAAAAAATTATATTCAGTTTGCAACCTGATGGAGGTCAGTATAGATGGACTAATAGAACAAGTCCCAAACACAGCTAGAAGCCCAAATATTTTTTCAGAGGTAGATGCAGGTAAAAATTATTTTTAATTTGCAACCTGATGGAGGTCAGTATAGATGGACTAATAGAACAAGTCCCACACACACCTAGAAGCCCAAATATTTTTTCAGAGCTAGATGCAGACAAAAAATTATTTTTAATTTGCAACCTGATGGAGGTCAGTATAGATGGACTAATAGAGAAAGTCCCACACACTGCTAGAAGGCCAAATATTTTTTCAGAGCTGGATGCAGATAAAAATTATTTTTAATTTGCAACCTGATGGAGGTCAGTATAGATGGACTAATAGAGAAAGTCCCACACACTGCTAGAAGGCCAAATATTTTTTCAGAGCTGGATGCAGATAAAAATTATTTTTAATTTGCAACCTGATGGAGGTCAGTATAGATGGACTAATAGAGAAAGTCCCACACACTGCTAGAAGGCCAAATATTTTTTCAGAGCCAGATGCAGACAAAAAATTATTTTTAATTTGCAACCTGATGGAGGTCAGTATAGATGGACTAATAGAGAAAGTCCCACACACTGCTAGAAGGCCAAATATTTTTTCAGAGCTGGATGCACATAAAAATTATTTTTAATTTGCAACCTGATGGAGGTCAGTATAGATGGACTAATAGAGAAAGTCCCACACACTGCTAGAAGGCCAAATATTTTTTCAGAGCTGGATGCAGATAAAAATTATTTTTAATTTGCAACCTGATGGAGGTCAGTATAGATGGACTAATAGAGAAAGTCCCACACACTGCTAGAAGGCCAAATATTTTTTCAGAGCTAGATGCAGAAAAAAATTATATTCAGTTTGCAACCTGATGGAGGTCAGTATAGATGGACTAATAGAACAAGTCCCACACACAGCTAGAAGCCCAAATATTTTTTCAGAGGTAGATGCAGATAAAAATTATTTTTAATTTGCAACCTGATGGAGGTCAGTATAGATGGACTAATAGAGAAAGTCCCACACACTGCTAGAAGGCCAAATATTTTTTCAGAGCTAGATGCAGACAAAAAATTATATTCAGTTTGCAACCTGATGGAGGTCAGTATAGATGGACTAATAGAACAAGTCCCACACACAGCTAGAAGCCCAAATATTTTTTCAGAGGTAGATGCAGAAAAAAATTATATTCAGTTTGCAACCTGATGGAGGTCTGTATAGATGGACTAATAGAACAAGTCCCACACACAGCTAGAAGCCCAAATATTTTTTCAGAGGTAGATGCAGAAAAAAATTATATTCAGTTTGCAACCTGATGGAGGTCTGTATAGATGGATTAATAGAACAAGTCCCACACACAGCTAGAAGCCCAATATTTTTTCAGAGGTAGATGCAGAAAAAAATTATATTCAGTTTGCAACCTGATGGAGGTCAGTATAGATGGACTAATAGAGAAAATCCCACACACTGCTAGAAGGCCAAATATTTTTTCAGAGCTAGATGCAGAAAAAAATTATATTCAGTTTGCAACCTGATGGAGGTCAGTATAGATGGACTAATAGAACAAGTCCCACACACTGCTAGAAGCCCAAATATTTTTTCAGAGCTAGATGCAGAAAAAAATTATATTCAATTTGCAACCTGATGGAGGTCAGTATAGATGGACTAATAGAATCATGCTATGCCCAAAAGATTTTACTTCACTAGGTGCAGTAAAAAAATTGGTATTCTATACACAGGTGGTATATCTTGCAACACAGATAGGCTACTCCACTGACTAACACACTCTGCAATATCCCAAAAAGGATTAGCTTTGCTAGATTCAGCCAAATGCTGTGAAAAAAACTTGCACAGCACTGGCACAGACCTGCCTGGCAAAAACTGATAGGAACTGATGTAACCTAGTCCTGAAAAGGACTGCAATTACAATTAGTCTTTACTCCCACAATCTATCTATTTAAGAGCACAGACCTGCCTGATAAAAGTCGTAGGAAATGCTGTAACCTAGTCCTTAAAAGGACTGCAATCACAACTATTTCCTACTCCCAAGCTATCTGTAGATTTGTGCGAAAATTGGCTTGAAATTAACAAGGTATAGCGCACACAGCAACAGCGGTGCCGTCTAACACGCAGCTGCAGCAGTGAGAAAATGGTGGCGACGGGGAAAATGGCTTGGTCTTATAGGGCAAGGACATGTGACATACACTGCCAATGACACATGCCCTTGCTTGTGTGAAAAAAGCACTTCGCTCCGTGTGTGCCCTGCTGATAGGCTGACAGATTGCACCTCCCCACTGTAAATGCGGGAAAGAGAAAAAAAAATGGAGATCTTCATTATTCCTGCAGAGATCCATCCCCTGCCCCTCCCCCCACCCCGCTGTACACTCAAACTGCGTATTAACATTAATTTTCTTCATTACTGAGAAAAAATCCAATTATGATTTTGGTGCACGAACAGTTATCGAACATAACCTCGAACAGCCGAATTTTTCTCAAATCGTTCGTGTTCGCCGAATGGCTCGAACACCGCCCAAAACTGCTCGAATTTGAGATTGGCGAACAGTTCGAGTAGAACAACGCTCATCTCTATTACTGACCTCCATCAGGTTGCAAACTGAATATATTTTTTTTCTGCATCTACCTCTGAAAAAATATTGGGCTTCTAGCTGTGTGTGGGACTTGTTCTATTAATCCATCTATACAGACCTCCATCAGGTTGCAAACTGAATATAATTTTTTTCTGCATTTACCTCTGAAAAAATATTTGGGCTTCTAGCTGTGTGTGGGACTTGTTCTATTAGTCCATCTATACTGACCTCCATCAGGTTGCAAACTGAAAATAATTTTTTGTCTGCATCTGGCTCTGAAAAAATATTTGGCCTTCTAGCAGTGTGTGGAACTTTCTCTATTAGTCCATCTATACTGACCTCCATCAGGTTGCAAATTAAAAATAATTTTTATCTGCATCTACCTCTGAAAAAATATTTGGGCTTCTAGCTGTGTGTGGGACTTGTTCTATTAGTCCATCTATACTGACCTCCATCAGGTTGCAAACTGAATATAATTTTTTTCTGCATCTAGCTCTGAAAAAATATTTGGCCTTCTAGCAGTGTGTGGGACTTTCTCTATTAGTCCATCTATACTGACCTCCATCAGGTTGCAAATTAAAAATAATTTTTATCTGCATCTAGCTCTGAAAAAATATTTGGCCTTCTAGCAGTGTGTGGTACTTTCTCTATTAGTCCATCTATACTGACCTCCATCAGGTTGCAAATTCAAAATAATTTTTTGTCTGCATCTAACTCTGAAAAAATATTTGGCCATGTAGCAGTGTGTGGGACTTTCTCTATTACTCCATCTATACTGACCTCCATCAGGTTGCAAATTAAAAATAATTTTTATCTGCATCTAGCTCTGAAAAAATATTTGGCCTTCTAGCTGTGTGTGGGACTTGGTCTATTAGTCCATCTATACTGACCTCCATCAGGTTGCAAATGAAAAATAATTTTTATCTGCATCTAGCTCTGAAAAAAATATTTGGCCTTCTAGCAGTGTGTGGGACTCATTGTATTAGTCCATCTATACCAAGCTCCACCAGCTTTTAAATTAATAATAATTTTTAGCTGCATCTAGCCCTGAAAATAATTTTTCTTCCCAATAGTGGTAGCAATAGAAATATGGGGCGCGCGCCTGGCTTACAAAAATATACGCTTCATAACAAAAAACACCAGCCTAGCGCACTGCATTAATAAGATGGCATCATCGTCTCCCCCAGTGCTAGGCCTACTACCCAGGCTAGCATTCCTGTGCCTAAAACACAATGTATGGGTCCGCGCTAGCCACTATGCTGAGGGGTCTAAAGCTGCTGCTAACGCTTTATAACAATTCAATTGGCAGATTTTCACAGAGCTCTTCCACAACGCCCACCCATCGGGCAACAGTTGCCCACCTTCCCTATGGGATCTAGTGGCGAATAGTTGATGCCATTAATCAGAGCGTCAGTTGCCCCGTCAACGTGGCAAGCATACGGTAAGGCATGGGAAGAGTGGACACGACTAGTAGCAGGCAGACGGGTTGACCAATGTGAACAAGCCAGATCACAAGTCACCATAGAATTTCTCCACCAGCTAATTATGAGGGGCATATCAGGGGCGTCAGAGAAGCGGTGTCTGACCGGAGTAGCATTTCACTTCCAACTACTGAATTGGGGAGATGTGACAAAGGTTCATCATCAGACAATCCATAAAAGGGTGGAAAAGGGGTCAGCCAAGTCAGGAGTGTAGACGTCCCGTCCCGTGTCACTAAAACTGATTTCTCACATCATATCCCTAACACCATTAACATGACACTCACAATTTGAAGCAACACTACTGTCTACTGCATTTGTGATCGCCTTCTTCGGGGCGCTATGCATAAGCGAATTAGTCCCTCAATCCAAAATTACCACCAGTGGAGGCTTATTACACCAGGACGTAGTCATAGCCAATAATGCAATACGTCTACGCATACACAAATCGAAAACGGTTCCAGCGGGCAGGGGCACTTGGGTACTTCTACAACCCACAAACGGTACACTGAGTTGGGTAACAATAGTAAAAACATATCTAACCATCAGATCACAAAGTAATTTCTTCCTATCACACATTGATGGAATGCCATTATCAAGATACCAGTTCCAAGCTATATTTAATAAATGCATAACATCGGCAGGGAACCACCCCAAAGATTACGGGACACACTCATTCCGCATAGGCGCGGCCTCGGAAGCAGCAAGAGCAGGACTGTCAGAAACGGAAGTTCAGAGGATAGGGAGATGGCGATCCACGTGTTTGGCAAGATACATAAGACCGGACTTGTTATCCTAACGTGGTTTGTTTCTTTTACAGGTGACGCTAAGCCAACAGTGTGGGTGATAGGCCACTCGTATATGTATTGGGCAGAAAAAAGGGCGAAAGTCTGCCCAGGCGGGAGGAAATTAGAGTTTCATAACACAAATTTCAACTAGAGAGGTATTAGAGGCCTGCTATGGCCACAGGTACTAATGGAGGTAATCAAGGTAGGGAGAGAGGCAAGATGTCCGGTCATATTAGTTATACAGGCTGGGGGAAACAACCTAGGTCATCATAACAGCGCATAACTAATGGCAATAATTAAACTAGACACTGAGCGCTTCAGAGAATTTTTCACAAAACTAGTGATAGTATGGTCAGAGATTGTGCCGATAGCGGTATGGCAAGGTGCGCGAGACATCACAGCCATCGAACGGACAAAGCGGGTAATAAATATTCGGATGTCAAAATTTAGAAGAGACAGAGGCGGTGTAGTGGTACGACACCGACAACTGGAAGGAGATAAAGCAGGCCTCATACGGCCCGACGTTGTTCACTTAATGAATATTGAACTGGACATATTCCTGTCAGGACTCCAGGACGGAGTGGAACAAGCGTTAAGAGTGATGGGTGGGGGTCAGAGTCCTGCATACGAGTATGCAGGATCCTCCGTGGCCTGGAAATAGAAAGGACATGTTTGGAGAGTTACACTTGTTGGCCAACTTGCCGGAGTGGAGACCCAGGGCATGCTGCAACAAGCTGAATTATTTTAGAAATAAAATGCCTTTCTAATGGAATGAGTATAAAGAGTTAATAAAGCTGTGACCGATCCTCACCCATCCAGTTGTAAGAGTTACATTATTGTATTGTCAAGGAAAGGGGGGCGGTAGGAGGGCTGAGCGTCTGGGTTTGGTTGGGGGTCCCCACAGTCTGCCTAGGCTAGATGCATTTAAAAATTCTTATTAGATACACAGGCGGTGCAGCTTGCTTAGCAGCTGGGCTACTACACCCAAAGTATTGCCTAGGCTAGATCCAGTTAAAAATTCTACGCTGACTAGCAGACACTGAAGATTTGGAGCAGACCTCTGAGCTCTTCAGACTCAACCATCTGTGTTACCCCAAGCCATAGTGTATCTAGTTTCTTACAGTTAAAAAGGGGGGGGAGCGACCCAACCCACCTGGAATTGACGATGCCAACGTCACGTAAGACACAGCAAGGGGACTCCAAAGAGAGTCTCCATTTTTTCCCAAAATTGTGGCACAGACACCACTTAACCCTAGAACGCATACCTGGGGCCTCGCAGGCCCGCCCTGTTAATTGTTTTCTATTTTCTGCAAGATTACTTTAGTTAGAATTTTGAAACTCTAGGTATTCTTCATGTATATAGTTGTTTGTCATTTGAGTTTGAGTTATTCCATGTTATTTGCACACGAGCCTAAAAGGCCCCAGGTATATGAAAGTGTAGATTTTTATGGTCATGCGTTCTAGGGTTAAGTGGCATCAATTGCCCCACAGTTGCTTAAAACGGTTGGGGAGGTGATTTTACCAAATCCTCAAGGTTTTAGTCTCCCAAGGATAACACAGGGGTAGAAAAGTCCTTGCGAATCCATGATTTGTTCATATTTATGAACGTTAGTCTGTCTACATTCTCAGTGGACAGACGCGTGCGCTTATCTGTCAGCACACCACCAGCAGCGCTGAACACACGTTCAGAGAGAACACTGGCTGCAGGGCATGACAAGATCTCCAAGGCGTGAGTGGTGAGCTCCGGCCATTTTTCCAGATTGGAATACCAAAATGAGCAAGGGTCCAGTGACACAGTCATGGCTTCGATGTTCACTTGAAGATACTCCTGCACCATCCTCTCTAGGCGTTGACTATGTGTCAGACTTCTTGTCTCCTGTGGCCTTGCAAAGGATGGTCTAAAAAAGTGGTGAAACGATTCCACAAAATTGCTGTTACCAGCAGATACTGTGTTACTGTTACGGTTTGAGTGATGAAGACTCGACAGTCCCACAGTTGGCAAGTTAGAACTGTGAGATTCACTACGTGCACCACTGGTGTTTTGTGGAAAAGCACATGTAAGATTCTGCAACAGCGTCTGCAGATACTCCTGCATGCGTCAATCCCTTTTTATGGCAGGAATTATTTCGGCAAATTTACTTTTGTTCCGGGGATCTAAGAGTGTGGCAACCCAGTAGTCGGGATTACTTTTAATTCTGACAATCTGAGGGTCATGTTGCAGGTAGTGCAGCAAGAAGGCACTCATGAGTCTTGCGCATCCAGGAGGACCAAGTCCTTGTTGTGTTGGTAGCGAGGTAAGAATCATGCTTCCTTCCTCTGCCCTCTCCCCTCAACCTCGCACAACAGAAATGTGATCAAGGTCTCCCTCATCTGATGAGTCTTCCATGCCCATCGCCAGTTCGTCCTCCACTTCTTCCTTGGCTCCTGCACCTTCCTCACCAGTTTGGCTGCTACCATGCGCCCTGGTTAATCCCTCTCCCCCACCCTCCCATGCCTGCCGCCTTGGTGCTGCCAACCGTCTGGACCTTGGAGATGTTATCCCTTCCGCATACGACTCCTCCTCTACTTCCTCCACCTCCTCTTGTCCAACCACCTGACTCTGAATTCTGTTTAGTGTGTGCTCCAGCATGTAAATCACCGGAATAGTCATGCTGAAAATGGCATCGTCGTCAGCACAAAACATCTTCGTCGCCATTTCAAAACTGTGCAGAAGGGTGTGTGGCGCCCCTGAGGGTTCAGTCGCCACAGAGTTACTGCATCTCACCCAGAGGTGTGGTATCTCACCCTCAGGTAAGGAAGGCATATGGCTCGGGACCCTAACACCTGCATCCAACACATACCCGCAGTGGGGGTAAGGCAAGATTGCTCCTATGGGAGAGCACAGTCCCAGGTCCCTAGCTGGTGGAAGGGTCCCATGTTGTGGGTGCTTAGGGGAGCAGCTTAGCGGAGCACATGACAGGGAGAGTATAAATAGGAAGCTATCTTAGAAAGAGCAAGCCAGTCAGAGGAGGAAAAGTGACAGGAGCAGAGGCTCGGCATGAGCTCTGCTCCAGAGGCGGGCCTAGCCTGGGAGGCCCAGGACTGAAGGAGAGAAGAGAGTAGTGGGAGCAGGAAGGCTCCAGGAACCGAAGGGACCCTAGGGCTATGGGCCGTGCAGAAGGCCACCCGTACTCCTGCTGCTACCAGGAGGTAGAGGGGTCAGACCAGATAAGGGGAACCGGTCCCTCAACTAGCGGAGAAACAGCAAGGCTCAACTAGAAACCGGAGGCTGCAGAATTTCATGTACTGCAGGTAAAAGTCCACACCAGTCTCACTAAGAAGGTAGCCGCATAGGACCCAGGGGACGGAGCACAAGTCGCCCGCCAAGGCCCGAGGATACCGGATAGAAGTGTCACTGGGTGTGAGGTGCAGGTAGAAGGCCAGAGAAAGGACACACAGAAGGGGGTCCTGCTAAGTACTCCGGAGCTATCTGGGGTGGACTGAATCCCTCACTGAGTACGCACAGCACGACGGGTGAGATTGCTCTGGTACCTGTAATCTGGACTGCAACAGCTGTGAGTAAAGATCTTGGGACTGCATCACACGGACTCTGTGTTCATTACTGACTCCCTGCACTACAACCACCATCATCCACCCACACTGCCCTCAAGCTACACTCTTCCTGTGGTGAGTAATAATACCATTGCTGCAAAACCACCAGCTTCAGAGGACTGTTCCGCAGCGGCGGCCCCTTTTGCCCCACTCCAGAGGTGGCGTAGTCGGACATTATAAAACCCATATATACAAATTACCCTTGGATTGACCGCCCTGGATCACGGACCGGGTCACCGCCACAGTGACTACAACCCCCAGCGTCTACCGGCCCGGCTCAGGGTACTCCACGGCCCAGGGGGCGCGTCAACTTCATAGGTCCCTGATTTGAGACCACTCCTGCAGCGTGATTTGCCCCACCTCTGGATCTCGTTGGCCCAGGCTATACGTCAGAACGTATTGCACCAGGGCTTGTCGGTGCTGCCACAGTCGCTGCAACATGGTCAGAGTTGAATTCCACCGTGTCGGCACATCGCATTTCAGCCGGTGAACTGGCAGGCCCAACGACTTCTGTAGAGATGTAAGTCATTGAGCTGCGGGATGCGAACGGCGGAAGTGAGCACACAGCTACCGTGCCCCCTGCAGAAGGCCATCTAGTCTGGGATAGTGGGCTAACAATTTATGGACAACCAGGTTCAACCCGTGAGCCATACAAGGCATGTGTGTGACATTGCCCCGGCGATGCAGCATTGTCGCACACGGCCTTCCCTGGTTGCAGTTCCAGTGGAGACAACCATTTATGAAACTGGGTCTCCAGAGCTGACCACAACTCCTCAGCTGTGTGACTCACATTTCCCAGACATTTCAAAGTAAACACTGATGCCTTGAGCCCTGCTGCCAGCATAGTAAGGAGGTGTGCAGGATTCCTTCTGCGCAGTTAGAATGCAGGTGGCATTACCAGACAGGCTTTGGGTGCAGGTGGAGGACCGAGAGGAGGTTGAGGAGGCAGAAGCAGTGGAGGAACTTCAAGATAAAGAGGATTGACGCACAACTCGTGGGGACGGTAAGACTTGGACAGCAGCCCCTTGTCCTGCTGTCACCATAGTTACCCAGTGCCCAGTCAGCGACATGTAACGCCCCTGTCCATGCCTACTCGTCCAAGTGTCTGTGGTGAAATGCACCCTGTCACACACAGAGTTTCTCAAAGAAGCGGTGATGTTGTGTGCGACATGCTGGTGGAGCGCAGGCACACCTTTCTTTGAGAAGTAGTGCCGACTGAGCATCTGGTACTGGGGCACTGAGACGGACATAAGGTCTCAAAAATCCACTGTGTCCTCCTGGCGGAAAGGCAGCATTTCTGTAGCCAAGAGCTTGCAGATGGTGAAATTCAACCTCTTAGCTTTCTCATGGCTAGGAGGAAATGGTCTTTTACTTTTCCACATCTGAGGAACCGAGGGCTGGCTGTTGTGCTTAGACGGGGTTGAGTAGGATGTCCTCGGCAAACTGCCGGTCTGTGAGGAAGATGCAGGCGGACATGTTAGATTGCCTTGATCCAAAGCTGGTGCTCTCGATGTCAGAGAGCGCTCAACACCAGCAGGTGTTTCCACTTCCCAATGAACTGATGACCTGCCAATCACACTGGCTGTTGCAGGTAAAGAGGTGGCAGGTCTGCGTCCAAAAACATGTGTGACTGCTGTCCCCCAAGTCATAGAGGATGAAGAGGCCGCGGATGCACAAGATGGGTCAGACGGTGGTTGGCCCAGCCTGCTAGGCCGCATTGTAGCACAGTGAGCTTCCCACTGCAACTTATGCTTCATATCCATGTGCCGGTTCATGCATGAAGTACTCAAACTATGGATTTTTTGGCCTCTACTTATGTTTTGGTTACAAATATTACAGATAACACGAGTTGGGTCATCCTTATCATTCTGAATAAATGCCCAGGCTATGCAAGGCTTAGAGCCCATGCGACTTGAAGAGCCACTACGACTTGTGGTCAGAGGCAGAGTTGTGGTTGAGGATGCAGTTGTTGACGTGCTTCCAGTACTCCATCTGTGTCCAGGAAGGCGCAACCTAACCTCGTCGTCAATAGCATCTGTGACGCCCCGCTGTGCTTGGTATCACATATCCTAGAAGAGTGTATTGATGGAATCCTCCACAAGAGGCCCCCATAAACATTCACACATCTCCACCTTCCACCTCAGACCAGCAGAGGGAGCCCGTTAGGGATATAAATAGGGAAGGTGGAGCTAGGCAGTTCAGTTCCTCTGAAGAGTTCCTGCAGTAGAGAAGCCTAAGAGAGGTCAGTCTGCAGTGGAGCTCAGTCTAGTCTAGAGAACTCAGTTAATAGTTCAGCAGTGGAGAACGAGGCTCCTGCTAACTAGATTCAGTAAGGCATAACCGGAATCCCTGGAGAACTACAAGTCCCAGGATGGCTAAGGTGCTGATACGTAACAGAGCCAGGAGACGCTTAGGCCCCGCATAGTGGGAGCGTGAACTCCAAGTGAAGGCCCTACCAGAAGGTCAGCCAGCGCAGGACAGAGACAAAGTTAGGCCTAGCTCCAGGCAGGTCAGAAACTTACTACGCAGAGGCAAGAAACAGGAGGCCCTACACCCGCTCATTGGGGAGGATCCTGATATTCACCCTTCACCCTACAGTGCTCCGGGATGTGCCTGAATTTCCTCCAGTAAAAGGTACTGAAGTGACTACCGTGTCCGTTCCCGTTCTTGCTCTGACCCAGCTGGGTCTCGCCTGTCCTGCATTCCCCCTGCATTCGCTGCCCTGAGACCTAGCTCCACCTGTGGGGAGCTATACCATCGAGCAGCCTTATCACAGGTGTCAGTGGACTGCTGCAGCGCTGGTGCTTCTCACCAGATACCACAGGTGGCGTCACAAACTCTTATAAAATTAACAATTATCCACTCTTTTAAAGAGTGACCCCAGGGTACGGGCCAGGGAGCCGACCACCGCGACATCCCCAAGGCCAGGCAAAGGCCCGGGTACCGAGTCATCCCCATCGCCTGGGCTAGTCACATCCTCCTCCACCTCCTCCGTTGACCTCATTGACTGGCTGACTGTGGGTTGACAGTAAGTGGGATCTCCAACCTCGTCATCATCACCCTGTGTGTTATCACACCCGTCGTCCTCAAAGCCAACCTCTTCCTGCCCTGACCGAAAAGTCAAGTTGTCGCTCCAATCAGGTATTTGAGTCTCATCATCGTCTTCATCATTGTCTCCACCAACAGGAGTGACAGTTTTGCAACGAGGGTCTACATTATGCTCATAACCTTCTTCATCTGGTCCTGGATCCGACTTATAAAGATTCTGGGCATCAGTGCAGATCATTTCCTCGTCTGGATTAACAGAAGCTCTGGAGCAGACTTACGTTTCCCAGGCTATAGTATGAGTAAACAGCTCTGCAGACTCAACCATCTGTGTTACCCCATACTCAGACGGGCAGCTGGAGACTTGGGAGCTGTCAGGAAGCAAGTGCGATTGGGGTGACACCTCTGAGGACTGGAATATTTGTGATGTTGAAATTGAGGTGAAGGAGAGCCCACTTGAAGGAGCACTTGATATCCGCTGAAGCACCTGCTGTTTTTGTGCCTCATCTGGAATTTGTAGCGATGGGCGTGTCCGTAAGAAAGGGATCGTATCACATTGTCCACGAAAAGAAGTCGACATCTTAGCTTGGCTGGAAGATGGTCTTTCTTCTGCAGATGTTACCCCCCCTCCCCACTGTGGGGGGGCTCGACCCACCAGCGGACAGGCACCAGTATTGGGAGAGGGGGGCTCGCCGTCAGGGTCCACCGCGGCTCTGGCACAAACCCGGCGACACGGAGGTGGCACGGGCAGGAACGAACTGGCCGTGTCGACTTCTCACTTTTTGGATTTTAGAAGGGCATGACATGCCTATATCTGTGTCTCCCCCTCCTTTTACTCCTCCACCTCTTTTCTTTTCGCATGACTATATGTACTTGTCACTTTTTCATGTGTTAGTTATGTCTTCTGAGCAGTTTGTCAGCTTTTGGACACCTTTGAAGGTGTTTTCTATGTGTTTCTATGTGTTTTTGTTTGCCTGCCATTGGTTTTAACGGTGTTCGAAGGTGTTCGACGAACAGTTCGACGAACAGTTCGGCGAACACACGGGTGTTCGACGAACCGAACCGAACTCGAACACTACGGGGGTGGCTCAACACTACTCATCAGTACCCTTTTCTTTCTTTCACATTTGGGTCTGGGAGGCTTTCCATGTATTTTTCTTGTTGTGTGGTTTTTCTTATTTTCTTCCGTCTTTCCTGTGTGTCTTTGTAAACATGTTCATAGGCCAGTGCCTTTTCCTCAGATTTTTATGTATTTCACTTTATAGTTATTATTATTTTAGTGTTGCTTGTTGGTAATATAGGATCATGAGAATTATCCACTGAAGCCCTCTCGAATAATGACTATGACAAATCTGTGTGAGTAAAACTCGGCATTCAAAGAAGAAAGTTGAAAAATGTGTTGATTTAATTATTATCCAAAGCAGTCCATAAATTATGATATTTCGATCCACACAGCACCGTCATCAGATAAAAGCTGACTGGGTATAGACAAAAGCAGAGCATGCAGTGCTGATGCGGAGTGACGGTGTCACTATTAGGAATGACGCTAGGAGGAATGAATACCTTTTATATTTAATTTACTAGTTTCTAGCAAAATATCTAGGCAAATAAGAAACTTAGAACTCTGAACAAGTATTTGCTTAATGCTAGTAATGAGCGAGCATTCTCGACACTGCTTGGTACTCGCCCCAGCATCTCACTGCTTGATGTCCTCGGCGCTTGGCGAGTATTTCCGGGATGCTCGGGCAGGAGCTCGGGTCACTGTCCGGCATGTTTGGCGCTCTTTAGAGAGCCAATGAACATGCAGGGATTGCTTGCCGCCACGTACTTTAATGCCGTAGCCATGTTGATTATTATTATTATTATTTATTATTATAGCGCCATTTATTCCATGGCGCTTTACATGTGAAAAAAGGGGGTATACATAGCAAAAACACTTACAATAATCTTAACAAAATGAGTCAGGGACTGGTACAGGAGGAGAGAGGACCCTGCCCACGAAGGCTCACAATCTACGAGGAATGGGTGAGGATTCAGTAGGTGGGGGCAAAGCTGGTCATGCAGCAATGTCATGAAGGGGTGGTTTCTGCAGGTTGTACGCTTGTCTGAAGAGGTGCGTCTTCAGGTTCCTTTTGAAGGTTTCCACGGTAGGCGAGAGTATGATGTGTTGGGGTAGAAAGTTCCAGAGTAGGGGGGATGCACGGGAGAAATCTTGTATACGATTGTGGGAAGAGGAGATTAGAGGGGAGTAGAGAAGGAGATCTTGTGAGGATCGGAGGTTGCATGTAGGTAAGTATTGGGAGACTAGGTCACAGATATATGGAGGAGACAGATTGGTTGTATATGGCTTTGTATGCCAGGGTTAGGGTTTTGAACTGGATTCTCTGGGCAATGGGGAGCCAGTGAAGGGATTGACAGAGGGGAGAGGCCGGGGAGTAGTGGGGGGACAGGTGGATTAGTTGAGCAGCAGAGTTTAGGATAGATTGGAGGGGGGCGAGAGTGTTGGAAGGGAGGCCACAGAGCAGGTGGTTGCAGTAGTTGAGGCGGGAGATGATGAGGGTATGTGTTTTTGCAAAGTCTATGCTGAGGAATGCGCGGATGCAGGAGATGTTTTTGAGTTGGAATCGGCAGGAAGTGGAAAGGGCTTGGATATGTGGTTTGAAGGAGAGGTCAGAGTCGAGGGTTACCCCGAGGCAGAGAGATTGCTTGACTGGGGAGAGTGGGCAGCCATTGATGTCGATGGATATGTCAGATGGGGGGGATGAATGAGAAGGTGGAAAGATGATGAATTCTGTTTTATCCATTTTAAGTTTTAGAAATCTGGCAGGAAGAAGGATGAGATAGCGGACAGACATTGTGGGATTTTGATTAGTAGGAAGGAGATATTGGGTCCAGTGAGATAGATCTGTGTGTCATCGGCGTAGAGGTGATACTGAAAGCCGTGAGACTCTGAGATGTCCCAGGCCAAAGGTGTAGATGGAGAAGAGCAGAGGTCCTAGAACTGAACCTTGGGGGGCAAAGAGAGATAGAGGGCAAGATGAGGAGGTGGTGTGCGAGTGGGAAACGCTGAAAGTCCTGCCTGTTAGGTATGAGGAGATCCAAGATAGGGCCAAGTCCATGATACCAAGAGATGAGAGGGTCTGTAGTAAGAGGGAATGGTCGACTGCATCAAAGGCAGATGACAGGTCCAGGAGGAGGAGGATGGAGTAGTGTCGCTTGGATTTGGCGGTTAGTAGGTCATTGGTGACTTTGGTCAGGGCAATTTCAGCTGAGTGATGCGGTCGGAAGCCAGATTGTAAGCGTTCGAAGAGGGAACATGAGGAGAGGTGGGAGGACAGTTCAAGGTGGACATGTTGTTTCAGCAGTTTTGAGGCATAGGGGAGAAGTGATATGGGGCGATAGCTGGTCAGAGATGATGGGTCAAGGGAGAGCTTTTGAGGCGTGATTGAGGCGTGTTTGAAACATGAGGGGAAGACACCAGCTGTTAGTGACAGGTTGAAGAGGTGGGTTAGGGTTGGGGTGAAGACTGTGGTAAGGTTAGGGATAAGGTGGGACAGATTGGATCAAGTTCGCAGGTGGTGAGGTGTAACTTGGAGAGTAAAGAAGAGACTTGGTCTTCTGTAATGGTGGAGAAGTGGGATTTGGAGGAGGAAGGTTGAGTAGATATGAAGAGGGGCTGTGGGCACTTTAGGGAAAAGCTTTGTCTGATGTTGTCAATCTTCTGCTTGAAGAATGAGGCAAAGTCTTCAGCTGAGATGAGAGGAGAGGGAGGAGGCACTGGGGGATGGAGGAGAGAATTGAAAGTGTTGAATATCTGTTTAGGGTTGTGAGACAGGGAGGACATGAGAGATGAGAAGTAGGTTTGTTTTGCTGCAGTGAGTCTGGACTTGAAAATAGTGAGGGATTGTTTGAATGCGATGAAGTGCTCAATAGAGTGGGACCTTTTCCATCTCCACTCAGCAACCCTGGTGGCCCGTCGCAGTTCTTTAGTAAGGTTGGTGTGCCAGGGTTGCCTGCTGATTATGCGAGCTTTGGTATGTGTGAGAGGGGCGACTGAGTCGGGAGCTGCGGCTTTTGTGGTATTATGTAAAGCAGCAGCAACATCTGCATTGTGTAAGGAATTTATGTCTGTAAGAGGGAGGAGGGATTCAGAGAGTGAGTGTAGGTTGAGATGTTTGAGGTTTCTGCGAGGGTGTGCAAGTTTTGGAGTGGGGATTGTGGACCTGGAGAGGAGAGGGTAGACTATGTAAGTAGGTTGTGTTCTGAGAGAGGGAGAAAAGAGTTAGAGAGGCTTAATAGGGAGCAGAGGCGGAAAAATAAAGCTGCACTAGTCAACTGGATGACGAGCTCAAATATATCACTTGTGCAAGTCAATGAACAAAGGATATATTGTGCCCCCCCATCCAGGATGGGAAGAAGAAGCTTCTTCTAATGGCTCAGAGATTTTGATTGTCAATATTCCCCAGATTATGTAGCAAGAGAAGACTTCTTGATACTTTACTACTTGGTCCAGTGCAGAATGTGCATCGTATTTCCAAAAATTACTCCTGGGGGCTATGTCATAGGTGAAGGAAGATTCCATGACAAGGGCCTCCCTTGACAAACATTATCTATGATGGAGTGCTGTAGTAGTTGTGGCCCTCAATTCAAGTTTTCAGAGGGCCATAAGTCGGTCATCAACAGTCAGTGTAAATTTCTATTGAATATGTATCCCCTATCTCAGTCATAAAGTGGCACAAGCCAGGCATGTTTTTTTTGCCAAATAGGGTGACTGACAGTACATTTCTATTGAATATGTATTCCCTATCTCAGTCACAATGTGGCACAACCTGTGACAAGGGCCTCCAATGACTAATATTTTTTTTGGTAGGACCACTGTACATTCCAGATTTGTCCACTGCACAATGTGCATCGGGTTTGTAAAAATTAGCCCTATGGGCTGAGTCATGGATGATGCAGGAAGCCACCATCCTAAGGGCATCCAATCACAAATAATAGTTAGGCTGGAGTAGGAATACTGTCCTGGTTTGTCCACTGCACAATGTGCATAGGGTTTGTGAAAATTAGCCCTTTGGGCCGAGTCATGGTTGACTCACTATTTTGGCTGTGACAGCTAGCTTGGCTTGTGCATCAACATCTGAAAATCTGTCAACAAAACCCAAAATGCCCCAAAAGCCTGTATGAATGCCAGTTAAATGCTGGCTTTCAAGGAGGATCATAATGACAGGCATGGAGGTCTTCAACAGACCTGCAGCTGTCATGACAACCCATCCGCACCCCATGATCAGGACACAGACGCGCTGATGGGTAGGTGGAATAATGCATCCCCCTGCCGGCATGTGTTAATTGGTGATCTCAGAGATTGTCACTGGGATTTAACAGGTTAACAGCCGTGGTCAGTGGTCCGCTTCACCTGAAGCTGTAAGATGCACATGATGGCTGATTTTATCAGCCACCATCTGCCAGGAAAGATGTGGGGTCAGCATCAAAGTCAGGGATCTGGCATAAGATGCATCAGAACATCATATCTTGGTAAAGGTTAATGACCTTTGCATCTAAAAGGTTAAACAGCTGAGATAGGTGTTATCTCCAATCTCAGCTGATGCAGCATGACTTTAAATGCTCAAGAGGTTAGTGACTTTTCAGCATCAAGGTGAGTACAGGGGGACAGAACAGTCAGCAATAGATGTCAACAATTCAATATGGGAAAGATGGACCATGTCTCAAATAGGCTGCTGGTGAAGTCCAGTAGTAGTTACTCCCCCGAACTTGCTATAGTCCATACAAAATAGAAAACGATTACAACAAGTTTTTTTTTTCATAATTTATTAAAAATATTTAATCCAGTATATATATACAAGTAATAGAAATAACTTTGCAGTATATTCACCACTATGAACAAATCATCCACACTGCGGAACAAGCTTGAGCAAGCTTCCGACTTGCAAACAGATCCTGGGTGTGAGTGATCTCTGTGCAGACTTGCGCTTCCATAGATTGAGAAGGGGAGCAGAGACACTGACCAACGATGAGGGAAACACACTAGCGGCGATGTTTTGGGGGACCTCCCCTTTCTCAAGCTTGCAATCTTTCTTACATTCCTTCCTTTTAATGACGCACACCATGTGACCCAGCACCAATCCAAACAGCTTGTGCCATTTTCTGTTAGGCAAAAAAGATAATTATACATGTCTAAGAAGCAATGTTAATGTTAAACTGTGAAATAACTCTGAAGACTGTGAAATATACTCTCTTCTATGCCTTTTGAACTCCAAAGTAATGATTTGTTTTATGAGCGCTCAGGAAATCAATACAGCACAGCCTTGTATGGTGTACTAGATAGAACTCCTGATTTATTAGCACATGTAAGCTACTTAAATAGTGTCACAGACAAAGGAAAAATTCCCTGCATAATATGATTCAATAGGAACTTTAAGGGCTTGGATAGAAACGTGAAATTTCCCCGCCCAGCAGTGTTATTTGGTCATTATGACACAGGAGTTGTAATACAAGATGTATATCACAGTCACAAAATGGATTCTATTCTCTCACAAGACTTTGCTCAAATTTCTCATTGAATGTCATTTTGAATGTGTATGTATACAGATTTGTGTATATCACAACTCTCTGCTATTGATGAGTGAATTCAAATTCAGCAGTTCACTTGAATTTGACCAGGAAATTCTATTTGCGTCAAATTTATTTGATGCAAATCAATGTGTCTTATTATGTTTTGGGTTTTCCCTATAACCCACAGTATGATGAACACTTCATCTGTCACTGCTGCCTTATTTTTATTTCATCACCGCATTTGAGGTCCTATTCTTCCATCTCCAGTTTCACAACATGAAGGCAACTGAGGTCATGGCTTGGCTCTCGGGTGATGTTTAACAAGATATCAGAGGCCTAGTCAGTGTCGTAAGCCCCAGGGCAGGGCGAATTTGAGGAAGTGTAGGATTCAGTGCAGCAGTTAAAATGAAGCACAGAAGACCAGACAGGAACTCAAGTATTGGGACCAGTGAGAAATGAGGTATTATTTTTTCACATTTTTCACCCATTTACTGGGCATCTCCAAACCAGCAATGTTTGTGGAAATTGTGGTGAATCCCCCCCAAAAAAATTATTTTGTTTCTGAAAAGCAGATACACAAATAGTCAAATCAAAACATATCTTGAAATATCTTAACATTTTCTAAATTTTATTTGCCACTAACCTGACCTGTCATGTTACTGATAAAAGTTTTACATGTCTGCAAAGGAAATATATGTCCACATCAAAGCGATGCAGCCTTTTCATTATACAGGCATTTCATGATGGGAGGCTATTTTTAAATGGTATCTTCTAGTACTGTGCAGAATTGATTTCACTGAATGGATTACAGGAGTTAAGATGTTGGCAGCACTACATGTTTTTGCCTTTACTGATTTCAAGCCACAGCAGGAGGGATGAATACCCTATGCATTTAATTTTCTCATTTCTTGTAAAATGTCTGGGTAAATAAGAAACTTAGAACTCTGAACAAGTGTTTGCTTAATGCTTTTATAAATGAGTGTGCTTTAATTGTATTATTAGAAGACTGTATATTAAGGGTAAAATGAGGCTCGGTAAAATCAGAAATGGTTGGTCTAAAAGGGGTTCTCACATAAATAATAAAACTCCTTGATGCATATGACGCGCCCCCTGGGCCATATTCTTTAGGGGAATACCCGGAGCCGGATCAGATGGGGGTTGTAGTCTCCGAGTGGCTGTGACCCGGTCCGTGCCCAGGGTGTCAAGCTCAGTGTGTGGCAGTCCTATGATGTTACTGGATGTTCTTTATGTCGACTACGCCACCCGTTGAATTGCGGTCACTACGGCCGCCGCTGCAGCAGGGTCCACTGAGGCTGATGTTGTTTGTGCAGCTTAGGTAGTATAACCCCCAACGGGAGGGGTATAGCCTCAGGGGGTCAGGTGCAGAGGATGGTGGTTGTGGAAGTGCAGGGATGATGGTAATCAGAGACAGAGTCGGGTTGTGCAGTTCAGGGTTCTTTACTTACTGCAGATGTTCCGGTCACTCCGGCCTTGAGTGACCACCCGAGCCGTGCTGCGTCCACCAGGTCCTGGACTCGGCCAACCCCCAAGTAGTTCTGGAGCGTTGTTCTGAGCTCCCGTTCTGACCTGTCCTCGTCTCTGGCCTTCCCCACCAGGGATCCACCTATGTCCGGCTCCCTCGGGCCTCTTGTTGGCAAAACCTTCTCTGGCTTTCCTGACCCTATTCGTGGTATGCCTTCCGGGTGGATTTAATGGGTGATCGTGGCAGATCCTGCCCACGACCTCCGGTCTCTGGCTAAGGTGTGCTGTAGCCTCTGCCAGCTTGGGATCCGGTACCCTGTTGCCAACTCTTCACCCTGTGGTTGTATTTGGGCTCTCAGAGTTCCTTCTTTCTCCCCCTCTGGGTCTTTCGTTCTCTCCTCTCTCACTCTGGGCCTGGGGCTGCTCTGCTCCTCTGCTCTCTTCCACTCCTCTGCAAAGACTGATGTCTCTCTGTCTTCTCACAGACTGACTGTGGCTGACTGACTGTGGCTGACTGACTGACCCTGATCTTAGATGGTGCCCACCTTAAATACTCCCTCTATGTGTGAGCTCAGGTGACCAGCACCCAATGAGCTCCTATCTTTACCCAGGCTGCTCCCCCTATCTGCCCCTACACTACTGGGATGTACCACCCCCCCTCTCACTCCAGCCAGGAACAGACTCGGTCGTACCTGCACATTTCTAAGTGGGAGTACCGTTGGTCTGTTCCTCGGAAATGGGATGTGTGTAGTACATGCAGCTGACTGAGCTCAGCTCCACACTCCATCCTTACCCGGGAGTGGAATATCACACCTCTGGGTTGAGGTGCAATACCCCTGTAGCAGCCGAATCCTCAGGGTGCTACATTCCCCCCTGGTAAATCACAGCACGTCCTCGGGCTGTAAGATATAAACAACATCCAAAACATACAATTTTTTTCATAAACATAAACATATAAACATATAAAACATCACATATATTATCAGCAATAAACTTTTCATATAAATAACATTTTTGTAAACATTCCTGTCTCTGGTTCCTCCGGTCACGGTGCAACTTGTGACCGGGTAAAATGCGACAGTCTCTTGAAGAAAATGGTTTTCCCATAAAACCAGTAGGGGGCGCTTTTAGGAAGCGCAACTATTTACAAGGGGAGGTATGGCCGCTCTCAGTCCTCGGCCAGGTAATGGGAATAGGGATGACCGCTCTCAGTCCTCGGTCAGTGGGAATAGGGACACACGGGTTAACAGTTCAGTTCTCTGGTCCCAACGGGGACTATATTAGCAGCAACGGTTCACTGTACCCCGATGGGTAACTATTTACAGTCTCTATACTACCGTACTCAACGACGGCGTCCTCCTGCTCTTTCTTTGTGGTTACCTTTAGCTTCAGACCTGTCCGGGTCCTCTTGCTCCTCCTCACACCGCAGCTCCTCCTCCGTCAGGCGATGCACATGGAGGGCGTAGGGTCCTTTGGCACACTTGTGCCGGGTGAAGGTGACCTCGTCCCCTATATAAAGGTCACGACCTCTGTGTCCCTCCGGTAGGTGGGACTCAACGTCTCTCCTGGTCACGAAGACGTCGCCTGGGGTGCGGTGATCTCGGATGAAGCCCCACCCGTGCTGCATATTAAACTTGATCACAGTCCCGGTGGAAGGGGGACCATGAGCTGCACGGGGACTCCTCCTGGCCCGGCTCTTCTGCTCCGCGCTCCTTATTTGGGCTTGTTGTTCCCGGACCCGCCTCTCTCTCCGCTCCCTCTCGAAGACCTCGAGCTGCTGGCGGCAGCACTCTGCACGCTCCGCTGCGGCTGCCCGAGTCTCCTGAGTGAACCCCATGAGGTCTTCTCCGGTGGGGTCCCACTCAAACTGTGCCTCCTCTAGCGGGGGCGAGATCCTCTTTATGGGCTTTGGAACCGGGATCAGGGGTTCGTCTAGGGGTCTCTCTTTCCGGAGTCGAGGATGGTGAAACTCCGGTGGCCATATGAAGGGCTGCCCATCCGGGCACGTATGTTGGGCGAACAGATCTTCTCCCAGATGCGGCACTCTTGGTTTTATGGGCGCGGTGGTGGTGGCGCCCGGGTTGCCCAGGCCTTGCGGCCAGGCCTGGGGCACCTGGAAAGTGAAGGGCACCGTAAGGACGGCGGCGCCCTGGGCTACTTGGCCCTGTGACCAGGCCGGGGGCTCCGCGGAGGTAGGGGGCGCTGTTGGTATTGCGGCGCCCGGGGGTACAAGGCCCTGCGACCAGGCTGGTGGTACTTCCTGCTTGGTCACGCTCGGGGTCGAGGCGTGTGACGTCACAGGGGTCGCGGCTGCGGCTTCCGGTTGAGGCCTAGTCTGTGGCGGTGACGTTGCGGTTACGGGCACGGCAGGGGGTACTTCGGGCTCTGCGACGGGGAGCTGGGGCAGGTGCGCGGTTTCCCGGTTTGGGGTAGAGACGTCCCCTTTACCTGCCTCCTTTCGTTCGGCTCCCTTCTCGGCGCCGTCTCCGGCCTTCAGTCCTCCTGCGCCATCCTCAGAGGCGGTCTGTCTCCTCGTCTCGGGTGGCGTGCTCTGCTGACGAGTTCTTGTCTGCTGGGCCATCTCTCGGCTCCACTCCGCTAACGTCTCTCGCTGCACCCGGGCCATCCTCCGTGCGAGGCCCTCCAGCGCGGTCTGTGCACACTCCCGGTCTCAGGGGAGCTGTGCTAGGACCTCCACTAAGCCTAGTGGGGTCGTTGCTTCTAGCAGGCTCCTGACCAACGGGTCGGTGCTGCTCTGCTCTCCTCTCGTTGTCTCCAGCAGGCCTTCTGGAGTGGCGACCGGCAACAGGCTCCTGACCACTGGGTCGGTGCTGCCTGGAGTGGCGGCCCGCATCAGGCTCCTGACCACTGGGTCGGTGCTGCCTGGCTCTCCCTCCATCTCCGGGTAGGCTCTTTCTGGACTCTCCTCCAGACGTCTTGTCTCCGGGTGCGCTCTCTCCAGACTGCTCCAAGCGACACCCATCTTTGTTCTCTTGTTCTCAGTCCTCCCACTTCAAGGGCGGTCCTGGGGCCACTTGGTGATTGTCAGCTCCAGGGGCAGTTCTTTCATGCTGACAGACACCTCTAGCATCACAGTCTCTGTTGGTGGGCGCGGTTTCCACTTTTGGCGCCATTCTTCGACCTGGCCCACGATGGGAGGTGGCCTCTTGCCACCCTCTGGCACGCCCATAATGGCGTCCGCTCTTCCAAGGCGGGAAATCTTCGGAAATGGCGGGAATCGTCTCCCAGTGGCGGGAAACTCTGCAGATGGCGGGAAAAAGCTGTTAATGGCGGACAACCGGCGGGAATCGACCTGTGATGGAGTCCGATGGCGGGGACTCTCCGGAACCGGCAGGAGACTTCTTTTTGAGGTAAACTTGTTCTTTTCTTCAGGCACGCAGTACCCGGTTGTTGCGGGCACGTAATCCTGCCGACTACGCCAAAGTTGACGCGCCCCCTGGCCATATTCTTTAGGGGAATACCCGGAGCCGGATCAGATGGGGGTTGTAGTCTCCGAGTGGCTGTGACCCGGTCCGTGCCCAGGGTGTCAAGCTCAGTGTGTGGCAGTCCTATGATGTTACTGGATGTTCTTTATGTCGACTACGCCACCCGTTGAATTGCGGTCACTACGGCCGCCGCTGCAGCAGGGTCCACTGAGGCTGATGTTGTTTGTGCAGCTTAGGTAGTATAACCCCCAACGGGAGGGGTATAGCCTCAGGGGGTCAGGTGCAGAGGATGGTGGTTGTGGAAGTGCAGGGATGATGGTAATCAGAGACAGAGTTGGGTTGTGCAGTTCAGGGTTCTTTACTTACTGCAGATGTTCCGGTCACTCCGGCCTTGAGTGACCACCCGAGCCGTGCTGCGTCCACCAGGTCCTGGACTCGGCCAACCCCCAAGTAGTTCTGGAGCGTGGTTCTGAGCTCCCGTTCTGACCTGTCCTCGTCTCTGGCCTTCCCCACCAGGGATCCACCTATGTCCGGCTCCCTCGGGCCTCTTGTTGGCAAAACCTTCTCTGGCTTTCCTGACCCTATTCGTGGTATGCCTTCCGGGTGGATTTAATGGGTGATCGTGGCAGATCCTGCCCACGACCTCCGGTCTCTGGCTAAGGTGTGCTGTAGCCTCTGCCAGCTTGGGATCCGGTACCCTGTTGCCAACTCTTCACCCTGTGGTTGTATTTGGGCTCTCAGAGTTCCTTCTTTCTCCCCCTCTGGGTCTTTCGTTCTCTCCTCTCTCACTCTGGGCCTGGGGCTGCTCTGCTCCTCTGCTCTCTTCCACTCCTCTGCAAAGACTGATGTCTCTCTGTCTTCTCACAGACTGACTGTGGCTGACTGACTGTGGCTGACTGACTGACCCTGATCTTAGATGGTGCCCACCTTAAATACTCCCTCTATGTGTGAGCTCAGGTGACCAGCACCCAATGAGCTCCTATCTTTACCCAGGCTGCTCCCCCTATCTGCCCCTACACTACTGGGATGTACCACCCCCCCTCCCACTCCAGCCAGGAACAGACTCGGTCGTACCTGCACATTTCTAAGTGGGAGTACCGTTGGTCTGTTCCTCGGAAATGGGATGTGTGTAGTGCATGCAGCTGACTGAGCTCAGCTCCACACTCCATCCTTACCCGGGAGTGGAATATCACACCTCTGGGTTGAGGTGCAATACCCCTGTAGCAGCCGAATCCTCAGGGTGCTACACATACATATACTTACTTTATACTTGTTTCTCTACTGCTATATTCTCTCAATAACCATTGCTCTACTTTTAATTTCTGACACAATAACATGTTGTTCATTACTATGTCACTATGAGTAACAGAGACAACATGTTTGCCAGAATGCAATAACCATGGCAATGTACTGATTGCTGTGGTTTCAACACCTTCTATTCCCAGCAAACATGATTTTGGTTGGAGAAGCCATTGCCAGCCAGGCATTTGATGTGAAGCTGCCTCTTTAACATAAATATAGTATTATATGGCCACCTATGTACAACCCCATTACCAAAAGTAGTTGGGACAATGTGTGAAATGTAAAGAAAACAAGATTGCCAGTAAAGCCATGCTGCTGTGATGGATGCACTATGTGGTTAAGCATTGGTTTGATGCAATATGCAAGTCCCTACCTGAAAAAGAAGTGGTCTAGATGGGAGCATATGTTGCTCTAAAACCTTTGATAGTGCCTTTCAGATGTATAAGCTTAAAATGCCATAGGCATCGGAGATGCAGGATTTTGCATTGTGTGCTGATAACAAGCTGGATGGTCCTTCTCCGCTTGAGTCAGAAGGACACAGCATCCATAGTTTCCAGAAACAATTTCACATTTTGATTCATATGACCACAGTTTTCCCTTTTGCCTCAGTCCATTTTATTTGATTTTTGGTCCAGATATAATGACAGTGTTTCTGGATTGTGTTGATATATTTTTTATTTTTCGTAAGATAGAGCTTTATCTTACAATTGTGGATTATATAGCAAACTGTGTTTACAGACACTGGTTTCAGGAACCATTCCTGTACCTGGCAGTGATTTGCATGACCGAATCATGCCTGCTTTTAATGCCTTGCCACCTGAGGGCCAGTAGATAATGAATATCTAAAATTGACCATCAGCCTTGTACCTTGTGCACATGAATTTTTCTAGAATCTCTGAATCTTTATATGACATTATGCATTGTATATGTTGGGATATTCTAAGTCTTTGCAGTTTAACATTGAGGAAGCTTTTTCTTAAATTGTTCCACATTTTTTAGATGTAGTTGTTCAGATTGGTGAATTTCTGATCATCTTTGCTTTTGAGAGACTCTGCCTCTATAACATGCTCTTTTTATACACAATCATGTGACTCTGTAGAAGATTCACCCTCTAGCTGTTTTTAATTAGTACCTCTTACGTTTTCAGTCTTTTGCTAACCCCGTCCCAACTTTTTTGAGATTTGCTACTGTCATCAATTTCTAAATGAATTATTTTTTTCAACAGAAATGGAAAAATGTCTAATTTCAACTCCTGCTATGGGTTCTATGTTTTGTTGTGAAGACAATATGGCTGTAAGAGATTTACAAATCATTACAGTCTTGATTTTCTTTACATTTTACACAGCTTCTTAACTGTTTTGGATTAGAGTTGTACTATAAGAATCTTTGAGTCAGTCGAATAGGAGTCACTCTCATATAGTAGCTCTCCTTTCTCACTCATAGAGGGGGGTTCCTAAAAGAGACCCCCATTTAGTAGATTATTATGCCTTAAGAAAAGATGAGCACATATATTAATGTTTCTATGGCAGACTGCTGCTTTAGCTGTGATCCACAAGCTGCACTGCCAAGGAAAGCTTAATTTTCCCTTTCTGAATATGGAAATGGTATTCTTCCTTTTTACAGGCGTATTTCACTTTTATACAGAGATATATCTATATATACTAGTACAGGTCTACATTCCTATATACTAGGGGTAAAATAAAAGTCAGTATTTTTTTCCTATGAAAATAACTAAAAAACAATGACAAGCAGTAAAAATAATGATGTTTTATAATGCATTCTTTTTATAAATAAACATCACACATACAGTTAAGTTTCCAAGAATGAGGAGCCAAATTTTCATTGTTCTGCTCTTCCTTAAGAAGACAGAACACTCAGCACTATGGCCAATTTAGTCAGCATGAGCTGTGGAGCTTAGTAATTGGCTGCAGTGGTCACATGATCTACGGACATGACATCACCGCTGCAGCCTGTAAACGAAGTCCAGAGCAATGAAAGAGAGCTGGCAGTTGAGCAGGGGAAGATGACTAATGCAGATTGTATCGTTTTTAATAGAGGCACACTGCTGTATAAATAAAGTTGAAAGGGGGAAAACCTTATTAAAGAATTAAAGAGGTTTTTGAGTTTTAGTGACAATATTTTTTTTACTTAAATATATGCATTTGGGGCTAAAAAAATTGCAATTGGGTTTCATCAAAATTCATTGCTTGGATTTTACAGACTTATTGCTTCAATGCACATTCAATTTTGATGCAATCTATGTTCATAAATTATCTAAGAGGTGCCTAAATAAAGGGCACATTCAGACAACTGTTTTTCTCGTAGGAGTTTTATCCATATTTTTCATGTCTGAGTATAATTTATGGGGCTGTACAAATGTCTAATTTTTTTGAGGATGGCATGGTCCATTCAAAATTGCAGAAACATTTTCCACATTCATCCAAGTATTGGATCAAAATCTGCAATGTAAGTCAATGTGTCAGTGAAAAAATCAGGCAAGCACTAGTGTTCTCTTAAGTGCAAAAATAATTTTTTAGCCTCAAATGGATGCAATAAAGGAACACAAAATATCCACAAAGATGGACAACCCCTTTAACTATAAACACAACCCCTTTTAAGATGCTCCTCCAAGTCCTTAGTACACAGCACCTTGTGATATTCAAACTTACAACACTTCTTAACCTGATGGCAAAGAAAGAAAAAACAGTCTAGGCATAGACTTATAGGAAAACATGATGGCAATCTTGACAGAAAGTTGACAGAGCTTATTATTGTCAGTGAAGACAGTCAAATTATGCTGGTGTGGATCTAATTGCTAATTTGTAAATTGCTGTCCACTGCTCTGTTCCTATAGTAGGACATAACAACTGAAGGGTTTAGCAGTAGTGTGAAAACAGGCTTAGCAGGGTTTTCTCAGGAAAAAAGTTCCCATATTTTTTGGATTATAAGACGCACTTTTTCCCCCAAAATTTTTTGGGAAAATGGGGGTGTGTCTTATAATGCAAACTTACCGGTGGAGCGGGGTCCCAGGATCGCTGCAGCTGGAAATTTCTGCTTTCCGGCAGAGGCAGGAGTCAGAAAATGGCTTGCGGTCCCCTGGGCTGCGGTGCCCTCACTTGCGGTCCGGTAGTTGTCCGGTGGTGCAGTGCGCATTTTGTAAAAGCCAGGACCCCCCACCTTCCATACTGTTCCATGCTGTGGTCTCCGGGAAAATGGCTGCCGAAGGCGGCGCATGCGCAATTGAGATCTCGGGAGTCTAGATCTTGGGAGATGAGATCTTGGTGCTGAGATTTCAATCTGAGTTTGCGCTGCCTTCAGCGGCCATTTTCCCGGAGACCACCGCACGGAACAGTATGGAAGGTGAGGGGCTTCGGCTTTTACAAAATGTCGGCGAAGCCCTTGCACCACAGGACACCTACCAGACCGCAAGCCAGGGCACCGCAAGTCAGGGCACCGCAGCACAGGGGACCGCAAGTCAGGGCACCTCAAGCCAGGGCACCGCAAGCCAGGAGACCGCAAGCCAGAGGACCGCGGCCACCTTGTGACTCCTGACTCTGCCGGAAGGCAGAAACTTCTGGCTGCAGCAATCTCCCTACTCCTGCCTCCACCCTGCCACCTGAGACCTAGCTACACCAATGCCTCAGCCCCCTAGATAAACTGATTATAACACGCACAGGTTTATAAAAAAACATTTTTTCCTATTCTTCTCCCCAAAATTTGGAGTGCGTCTTATAAACTGGTGAGTCTTATAATCTGCAAAATACAGTAATTTTATTCTACATTTTAATCAAAAGATCTTTGAATAATAATACTTTCCTAAATTGAATGTGTCTTAAAAAAAAATGTTCCTGTGCAGAGATAATCTTATAAGTGTGCTCCTGCTAGGTACTAGGTGTAATGGCTGTGTCTGACCGTGTATGGAACACAGTCTGATCATACCACAGCTCCTGTGCAGGGGAGGAAGCAAAAGAGTATACAGAAATTACAGCATGGGATTGCAGCTGATTGATTGTGTGTAAAAGATTTCACTGAATGTTTTTAAGCAATGTTTTAGCTCAAAGAAATAATCAGCTGTGATCACCTGCTGCATCGTCTGTATACTGTTTTGCTTCCTCCCCTGGCCAGTACATGTGGTATGATCAGACCATGTCACTTTAAGGTCAGACGCAGCCATTGCACATTACATAGCAGGGGCACATTTATAAGATTATCTCAGCACAGTAACATTTTTTTAAACACATCCAATTGTGGAACTTATCATTATTCCAAGATCTATTACCATATATACTCGAGTATAAGCTGACCTGAATATAAGCTGAGGCACCTAATTTTACCACAAAAAACTGGGAAAACTTATTGACTCGAGTTTAAGCCTAAGGTGAGAAATGCAAGAGCTACTGGTAAATTTCCCCATCCTGGTAAGCATGGCCCCCTCATCCCCAAGCCTGGTATGCATGGTCCCCTCAGCCTCAATCCTGGTATGTATGCCCCCCCTATCCTGATATGCATGGCACACTCATCCCCAATCCAGGTATGCATGCCCCGTCATCCCCAATCCTGGTATGCATGACCCCCCTATCCTGATATGCATGGCACACTCATCCCCAATCCAGGTATGCATGCCCCGTCATCCCCAATCCTGGTATGCATGACCCCCCTATCCTGGTATACATGGCCCCCATCACTGCACACATGAAAAAATAAACGCTTCTACTTAACTTTCTTCCCTCTGCTCCAGCGCTGCATCCTGTTCTCAGCTGATCTCAGCATCTGAGCAATGCATGACAACTCTGCCATTCACCCTCAGATGCTGAGGTGAGCTGCCGGGATATTTGCTACTCTCCACGCCAGGACCATCGGAGTGAAGTGGAGTGAATATCCATGTTCTTTAATAGCGGGCACACACTGTCAGCAGCACCACAGCTCCCGTCTCTGTGCCCGCTACTAAAGAGAATGAATATTCACTCCTCTTCATGCCCATGAGAGTGGGGAGGAGTGAATATTCATACTCTCTAATAGCAGACACGGAGGATCGTTGAGCCCCTGCTGCGGCCCTGTTGACACTGTGTGCCTGCTATTAAAGAAATGAATATTCACTCCTCTCCACTCCAATCCCATGGGCATTGAGAAGAGTGAATATTCATTTTTATTTAGCAGCGGGCACACGTGATAGCTGCAGCAGCTGCTATTACCTGTGTCCCGCTCCTCCTCCGCTGCAACCCCCCACACCACTATCTACCACCGGAATGTATATACTAAATAAAGTATACTGTATACCCGAGTATAAGCCGAGTGGGGCTTTTTCAGCCCAAAAATATGCTGAAAAAGTCAGCTTATACTCGAGTATATATGGTAATTAAAATGTACTTTGTTCATGGGAAAACCCCTTTTAATGTGTGTATATCACTTTCTAACATTTTCTTTATGTGGCCAAGGGAGAAGGAAATATTAAATAGGCGTGGCAACGTGTGTGGCTCAAAATGTTACCATAGTCTATCACTCTTTAACTTCTTTGAAAGTTCAGAGGTATGAGAATGAGTGATTCCGCCAGTTCCTACCAGTTTTCCAAGCCATATGTTAAAATGTCCCTACCATGAATTGATGTACATGTGAGATGCTCATACAGTCGCCTTGCTGTATTCAGTTGTATCCATATCTTCAGGATATGAATGCAATTGAACATATATCTGGTGCTGCTCTGGGCAGTGAGCTCACTTCAGCTCCCTACCCCGATTAGGAAGCCTTCAAAGTGATGCAACAGCATGATGATGTCACCATGTAACTTATGTTATTCCACAGAAGAGAAGAGGTGACAATATTTACTTGTGAAGACTCAGAAGAGATAAGCTTTTTTATTGGCAATACAGGGAGCAAACTGTGGGGGCAATATTAGAATGTTAAGCGGCACATTGGGGGCACTTTTTACCATCTGTAGAGGCACAAAATGGTCACTTTTACCGTGTGTGGACACAGAGGGTATAATATTACTATGTTTATCTATGCACAGAGAGAGCACTGTTATGTAGTGGGCACAGAGGGGGCCCTATAACGTGGGGGCAGAGGAGCCCTAAAAACATCTTTGAGCACATAAAAAATAGTATTGCCATATAGGGGCACTATAACATGTGGGGTGACAAAGGGCCCTATTATAATATGAAGACACATATGAGGCTCTATTTACCTCTGAAACACATAGCATGTGTGGGTACAGTAGGGCATTGTTGAGGTACACAGGGGGCACTAATACAATGTGGAAACAATATTACCATTTGTGAGAAATGAGGAGGTACTATTATTGTGTGTTGGTACTACTGCTATGTGTGGTCACAAAGGAGCCCCATTTACTGTGTGTTGGCATTATTACCCTGTGGAGGATTATAAATAATACTATTAGAGTTTGGGGGTACTATTACAGTGGGGGTACAAACAAAGGGTTTTATTACTGGGTGGGGAACCAGTTGGAGCATTATTACTGCCTGAGCACTTTGAATGAGTTAATCACTATGTGCTTTTTGTAGAAGTGTGGAAAAGTGAGCATAGTGCAATCTCAAGATGTCTGTGTGTTTACATTTTGCAAAAAACTGTTGTAAAGAAGCTTTATGGCCCAAAAGTTTTTTTAATAAGTCACTTTTCATTTATTGTCTTGTTCTTCAAACTGCATCATGCAATTTATGATTTTTACCAAAATTCATACATGCTTTTGCACCTTTTTAGAGAAGTCACATATTCCACGAAAATGTTGGAGTATTTACACAAAAGAAAAAAAAAATCTTGGCGTACATCAAATCACTCTGGGGGAATGAGCCTTGAGTACATCTTTAAAAAAGTCTCAATTGATGAATCAGCCAAAACAGATCAGGAAAACTCCAAACCGCATGAACAATGACAAACATAAATATAATTGGCAAATAGACATACAATAGACATAAAAAACAAGCATACTTAAAGAAAAAATAGTTTTCAGTCCGCTCACCATCCTGGTAGCTCTTCTCTGTACTTGCTTCCGATTTTCGGTGTCATTTTTAAAATGTGGTACCCAGGTATGGACACAGTATTCCAGATGAGGTCTAACTAAGGAGGAGAAGAGAGGTATAATTACTTCATGTGATCTAGACTCTATCCTTCTCTTAATACATTCCAGAACTGTGTTTGCCTTTTTTTCTGCTGCATCACACAGTTGACTCATGTGAAGTCTGTGATCTATTAGCATACCCAAGTCGTTTTCACACGTGCTGTTGCTTAGTTCTATTCCTTTCATTTTGTTTTAGTCATTTTTGTTTCTCTTGCCCTGATGTAGAATCTTGTAGTTCTCCATGTTAAATACCATTCTATTAGTTTCTGTCCATTGTTCAAGCTTATCTAGATCCTTCTGAATCCTTTCTCTGTCTTCTCTAGTGTTAGCTATCCCTCCTAGCTTTGCATCATCTGCAAAGCAAATTTGATTAGTTTACCTTCCGTTTCCTTATTTAAATCATTTATAAAAATGTTGCACAATACTGCGGCCAGGGCAGAGCCTTGTGGTACGCCACTTGAAAAACTCTTCCAATTGGATGTGCAACCATTTATTACCACTCTTTGAGTATGATCACTAAGCCAGTTATGAATCCACTTAACCGTAGCCTTGTCAATCCCATACTTGGTCATTTTTTTTCAATAAGCATAATATGATATATTTTATCAAATGCTTTGCTGAAGTTGCAATATACTATATCTACTGCATTTCCCTGATCCACCCACTCAGTGATTCCATCATAAAAGGAAATCAGAGTAGTCTGACATGACTTGTTTGCAAAAAAGCCATGCTGGCTCTGATTAATTACTGTATTCTTTTCCAAGTACAAGAACAAGTACATGTCTATGAATGCTGGAACTTTTCTTGATTTATTTTTAGGGACAGGGGTTGCATTTGTTAGACAACCTCTTAAACTGTAAATTAAAACTACAGTATTATAGGTTTTATTATAGTGGTTTAATGTAAATGCATGTTCTACACTACATTATGGATTTAATAAATTTTTTAACTACATTTTCAATTTGTTTACCTTATTTCAAAGACAATTAGAGACAATCAGATGCAATTGTTTCACATGAGAATTAATTTCTTTATTACATATGAAAGTAATAAAATATCCATATAAAATGCAATTAAATAACAATCATGTTCTTCCAATAATACATACAGTAAAATTGCTTTAACACAAATGCAAACAAGCTGTAAAGCTGAATGAATATATCATCAGTCCTCAAAGACCTATAAATAATGAAACTAGATTAAGTTAACTCAGTAATAAACACAACCTATAAATGGAAGCTTATACTTCACTCTGTGTAAGAAGCTATGAGATTCCATTAAATTAACTAAAATGTAAATTTAATTAGAAAGTAGTGGTAATTATTATTATTATTATTATTATTTTTATACACAATAAATCATAACTTCTTTGCTGTGTAAAATTACTAAAATGAACAATGAATATATTGAACATAGACAGTACACTCAAGATTCGAATTGCAACACCAGAAAGGAAAAGTTGTGAATTTATGAAAATCACAAGATTGATAAACATGTTAATGATATGTAAATTATAAAAAATAGAATCAATATTTTTAAAGCTTCTCAATTTATTCAGTATTGATTATGTCTGCCCCATGCAGAAATACATGCATTTCCATGCATTGGCATGTTATCAATGAGGTTATTCATGTTTGTCTTAGGAATGATGCTTAATGTACTTGGGTTTGCAAATCATCAAGATCTGCTACTGGCAGCTCCATTTGTATTTGCCAACCAATGACTTGTGGTCGATAAGAGACAAGTTTACAGGCCTTAGTAATATGTTCAATCAGTAAATGTGAATAGTGGTACCAGAGCGCCAATAACAGGGCAAAAATATTAAAAGGACTGGTTTATTAACACACACAATGCATTTCGGTGGACACAGCTACCTTCATCAGGTGTGACACCTAATGAAGGTAGCTGTGTCCACCAAAACACGTTGTGTGTGTGTTAATAAACCAGTCCTTTTAATATTTTTGCCCTGTTATTGGCGCTCTGGTACCGCTATTCACATTTACTGATTGTCCTTTTCCCCCTGTTGGGGTGCGGTAGAGCTGCCTTTAATTTATTGTTCTTTCACCTGTGAGAGGAATTTATTTAGAATTACTACCCTGGTTTTCCAAGCTGCGCTGCTCTAACCCCTCTGTAATGCTGCCGGGGGTGTTGGTGAAGCTGGGCGTCTATCTCGGCGTTACATGCTACTAACCTGAACACGTGATCCACCACCGAGAGATCAGGATCTGTAAACGCCGCTGGAAATAGATGACAGCCACCAACAGAGCGGAGCTTGTGGAGCTTTACACTGGGGTTGTGCAGAGGTGCACAACTTCATAAGGTTAGTAGCCATCCCCACTCCCCTCTAACAATTGCAATACTGAGTCACCCATTGCGCCTTGTTCTCTCCTCTCTTTACATACTTAGTAATATGTTCAGGCCATTATGGTTGCTCTCAGTAGCACAAGCAACTTGCAGCCTGGCATTTTCCTATTAATAAATGGCTCTTGAGATATTTTGGAGAAATTACCATATCACTGTTTCCACAACCAAACCAGTCAAATGCCAAGCTGTTAGTGTACCTTTTATGAAGACTAGAGGGGTCTGGGAACAGGATAGACTTCCATTCCAGTCCCCATTGCAAGAGGGTCCATTGAACGTCCTGTCTGCTGCTGCTGTAATAATTACAGATATTTGTAGACATAGCCTCAGATATCAGGGGCCAGGGCAATTTTTTTTTTATCTTAATCCTGGTTATTTGATTAAAAAGCAATCCATGGTACACCATTTTCTCCTCCATTTGCTTGTTAGCCCTGCAGAATACAGCCAGATCTGTTCCATATTTCAGCGATAAAAATTCAGAAATTTGCACTGGCCTCCTTTTCCATTCTGTTGCAGTGTGTCGGTCAAGCTATTCACACTAGGTCTCTGTGTAGAATAATATTAGTAAATCACAGATCTGCTATTTAAAACCGTGGTTCTCTGTCAGACATACCACCAATAAGAGTGTTCCATAATCAGCCATTTCTAAAATTTTCATTTTGTTGCAGTGTGTCGGTCAAGCTAATCAAAAGGTAAAAATCCAGAAATTTGAAAATATTGACCTCCTTTTACATTCTGTTGCAGTGTGTCGGTCAAGCTATTCACACTAGGTGTCTGTGAAGAATAGTATTAGTAAATTACAGGCCTGGTTTTTAAAACTGTGGATTTCTGTCAGATGTAGAATGTTAAAAATATTGTCCTCCATTTATAGATTGTAGTAGTGTGTCAGTGTACACCATTTTACAGCTCCATTTGCTTGTTCGCAGAATATAGCCAGTTTTTTAGTTTTATTCATATTACTGTATTGTGGTAGCAGAGGAACTTTTTTCAATGATCAGACGCATGTGACCCATATGACTGCTGTAATAATACAGAAATTTTGTGGAGCTTGCCACATATTCCACTCCTTTTAAAGTCAGCCACCTGACAAATACCATACTATTAGGCGACTGCCTGAAACTGTGGCCATTAGACGTTATCCCATATGACTGCCCTAATAATCCAGCAATTATTATGAGCGTGTCAAATATTACACTCCATTTAAAGTATTGCAGTTGAGGGTTCAAACCTATTCTCAGTTGGCAGGTAGTGACTTGTATATAAGGCCAAAGAAATAAAATAAAATAAATTTATGGACTGTGGAAGACATTTATACCACCAGAATGAACACTCATGTGTAGGTAGTGATGATACAACCTAGCAGCAGCACCTGTTCATATTGTAAATGGATCTGACAGCGTTATCAATAGGGAATATAATAGATTTTAAATTTTTTGGGCAGCACCAGCAGCACGCAGTGTAAGGCAATAAAACCTGGCTGGATCGGTCTAATGCGCTATCCATATTGCGATACCTCACCCGTAAAAGAATTTCAGATAAGACAATTAATATTCTAGAACATAGAATCTATTTGAATTGTCCTTCCCATAATTAAGGAGTGTGTCTCCTATACTGTTATTGCATATGCAACAATTTCAAGGGCTGCCAGAAATTAGGACGCACTCCAATACATGTTTAAAGAGACATAAAAAAATAAAAACACAGTAGGATTTTTCTTTAGTGTAAAACCCAGAATCGCTATTGTAACCTCAATGTAATCACATTGTTCAGCTCCTGCACCTCCTCCTCCAGTTGGAGCTCCATTTCCAAAATGACCACATCAGTCACAAGCTGGATGCACTGCAGCACTGCCTTGGCCAAGCGGCAACAGGCTGTGCTGAAGATAAAATTCTAAATGCTTAGGTGACAAACTGTCCACTGCTGCAGAATTGTTGAAAGCTATAACACAGCAGCCTGATCTGTGGCTCTCACCGCTGAACATACAGCCAGGCATGGTTGTGTGTGACAATGGGCGGAACCTGGTGGTGAAGAAATGACAGCTGGAGTAGATACGGTTTCCCTCTATGCCAGTCCTTTCCCCAAGCTAAAGAATATGGCTGTGGTGAAATACAACTCTCACCGAGATGCAGTGACAGACTGAAAAATCTTGGGCCCACCAGAGGATTTGATTCTGAGGGCCCACCTTTCTCCCCCACTCAAGAGCCCCATTGCAGCTGCAAAGTTTGCACTATCATGAACTCTCCTGATGGAGAAGCCAAGGCCCACCAGAGGATTCTCTGGTGGGCCCATAAAACCCTGCCAATAAGTAGCCCTGGCTAAGAAAAGTGTGTGGGAAGGTTCCTGGACACTCTATGGCTGCTTTTTTTTACTGTTGACTGGCTCCAGCAATCTATAAGATTGCAATCTATGATCCCTTCACTGTCTCCCCATTGGCCAGAGAATTTAGTTCAAAACCTTAACCATGACATGCAAAGCCATCCACAACCTGTCTGCTCCATATATCTGTGACCTAGTCTCCTGGTACATACCTGCACGCAACCTCCGATCCTCACAAGATCTCCTTCTCTACTCCCATCTTCTCTCCTCTTCCCACAATCGCATACAAGATTTTTCTCGTGCATCCCTTCTACTCTTGAACTGTGTACCCCAACATATCAGACTGTTGCCTACTGTTGAAACATTAAAAAGGAAGCTGAAGACCAACCTCTTCTGACAAGCCTACAACCAGCAGTAACCCTCGCTCCACCATACCGCTGCACAACCAGCTATACCCTCACCTACTGTATCCTCACCCATCCTTTATAGACTGTTTGTGCGCACTCACGGGCAGGGTTCTCTCTGATCTTGTACCAGTCAATGACTTATTTTCACATGTAAAGCTTAATGGAATAAATGGCACTATAATAATAAATAATAATTATACTACTTGTACTCTGGGTCAATTGATGGCAATTTCCTGGTGACTGCCCCTAAATTGATGTGTTTTGTCAGCTTTTGGTCCCGTTTGAAGGTGTTGTGTATACGTTTGGTTTTGGCACCCATTGAATCCAATGGCGTTTGGCAATATTCGGCGAATATTCGACAATTACATTGGCGACTATTGCAAAAACGGCGATTGTAATCCGAAAAAAATATTGAAATATTTGCTCGTTTCTAATCAGAAACACCCTTAAAAAATTATGTGGGTGTTGCAACATGGTCTCCCTGGTGATATGGTGGTGGAGGATGAGGAGTAGGAGGAGGGCGACATAAAATAGAACAATTCCTGAAGGGTATACCCATGTCTGGGTGTGAAGGGGTGCATGGGAATAGATGCCCCAAAAAATAACCACTGGATTTGAGTTTATGCTTGATGCTATCATCTGGTGGTGTTGAGAAGTGTGGCCCAATTAATTGAAGAAGTAAGTGTACCCAGAAGAGGGGGAAGCCTCAAAAAACTCCTTTTGAGGAGAGAGGCATTTTGGATTTTCACACTAAATAGGTTATCTCCCAATGGTTTGAATAAGGAATACAGTGTTAGCCAAATTTTCTAAATCATTATTTTTCCTTTTTTAAGACCATTCAAAATCAATGAATTTTTTTTCGGGATATTACAGTATTGGATGAGGCCAATAAGAAGGCGATCTCCAGATATGGCCATATCATGAAGCAGTGAAACATATTATATTGGGCATAATATTATATTCTTGTGATTTATCTCATTTTTTATTGGTAATAACTTGAAGTAACACATTTTGACAATAGAATTAGGGGTAGGAGTGACTATGAACATGATTAGGTGGAAATTTAATGGTTTGTGATGCTATAATTATGGCATGACCCTATACAAAATGATCTGATTATCGGTACTGTATTTTTGAGAGTTATTGTCAATGAATTAAAAATATTAATTAAATTGAGTGAGCAATATAAAATTAATAAAAATTATAAAAAGTTTTTAAAAAAAATCTTTATAAAAAAATCTTTAATAAAATAACTTTCAAATTTTTTTTCTAGAAAATTGCATTAATTGTAATAATTATGGATTGCTTATTTATATATTCTAGATAGGTGAATCAACAATGGGATATTTAATATTTGGAGGTATTTTTGTTGTTATATGCAAGAATGTTTAGGTTTTTGTATTTAATATTTTGTTGTACTGGTATGGAGATACTATATTAATTCATGATGTCATATTTTGATGTCTATTTTTGTTTTTTGTTTTATTGTTTATTTATGATGTTTATTTATTATTTCATGTGTAATGTTATATTTTGTGTAATGTTCCATTGTGGTTTTCTGTACTATTTTTTCTATATATGTGTGGAATTTGTCTTGTTATCTACAATTGACAAAAAGCCTGCAAGAGGCTGAAATGTTTTGGTGTAGTTTTCCTACATGTGGAATAAATGAATTGATCGTATACACGTGAGTGCTGGGATCCTTCTACTTTGCTTGGCCCAATTCAGGCTTTGTTCATTTTTATAATAGTCAGTCTGTCAGCATCTTCAGTTGACAGGCGGATGCGCCTATCAGTTTTATCAGTTATATTGCCCTCGGCGGCACTAAAAACTAACTCTGACAAAACGCTAGTGGCCAGGACCTCCAAGGCATAGAAAGACAGTTCATGCCACGTGTCCAGCTTGCATCTTCCAAAACGTTTCCCTCCTTGTCAGCGTACCCCGCGTATCAGGGCCTGGGCACTGGGAGGGTATGAGAAAACTGTCCCAGACCTTTGACAGCATTCTCCTGTCAATGCCACATCTGGTTTGTGTCTTCCTCGTTTGTACTCCTTGATTGTCCAATGAACTATCTGACTGTGATCTCTGTCGCCAGTGTTGTCAGATGGGAAATTTAGTTTTTGTTATAATTCTTCAACATGAGCCTGAACTTAATATCTCCAAAAATGAACTCCTTCGGTTTTCTCCCTCCACTAATCTACCTATACCTGAGTTTGCAATTTCTTTTGGTGCTGCCACCATAACTCCCACTTGGCACGCCTGCTATCTTGGAGTCATATTTGGCACACAACTTTCCTTTATTGAACATGGAAAATCACTCACTCGCTTTTATCACCTGCACCTTAAAAATTTCTCCAGAAGTCAACCTTTTCTCACCTTTGATACTGCAAATTATCTTATTGTCACTCTTATTCACTAGTGCAACTCTCTTCTAATCGGTCTCCCTCCAAACAAACTGTCTCCTCTCCAATCCCTTCTGAATGCAGCAGCCAGGGTCGTATTTCTATCAAGTCATTTCACCGACGCCTCTACCCTGTGCCAGTCATTGCACAGATTAGGTTAAACAATCACTACAGAATACAATACAACCTCATCTCTCTCACCGACCAAGCTGTCCACAGTTCTTCACCGGCCTATATCTCATCCCTCATTTCTGTGTATCACCCCCTCTGTGCCCTCCATTCTCCGAACATTGTTTTTAGGAGGCTCTCTGACCTCTACGTCTCTTGCAAGGGGCATTGGAGTTCCTCCAAATTTTTGGCAGCCGTTGCTTCACTGCATAGGCAAATACTATGGTAGACCAGCTTCCTAATAATGGGAACATTGTTTTTAGGAAGCTCTCTGAACTCTACGTCCCTTGCAAGGGACATTAGAGTTCCTCCAAATTTTTTGCAGCCCTTTCCTTCACTGCATAGGCCAACACTATGGGAGACCCACTTCCTAATAATGAGAACATTTTTTCATGAGGCCCTCTACGTCTCTTCCAAGGGGCATTGGAGTGCCTCTCAATTTTTGGCAGCCCTTGCATGCACTGCATAGGCCAATACTATGGGAGACCCACTTCTTTATAAAAAAACATTGTTTTCAGGAGGCCCTCTGACCTCCACGTCTCTTCCAAGGGGCATTGGAGTGCCTCCAAATTTTTGGAAACCCTTGCATTCTCTGCATAGGCAAACACAATGGAAGACTGACTTCCTAATAATGGGAACATTTTTTTCAGGATGCCCTCCTATAAGTCTCTTCAAAGGGTTATTGGGGTGCGTCCAAATTTTCAAAGGGGATTTTGGGTGCGTGCAAATTTTGGGCAGCCCTGCCACTCACTGCATACGCAATAACAGTATAGGAGACCCACTCTTTAGTAATGGGGACAACAAAGCATAGCCGGCTGATGGCTCTCTAAGAATAGTGAGAGGCGACTGCTCGCCCTTTAAGAATAGTAATGGATGCCTGATGAAAAATAGGCTTTGTGACTTTCAAAGTCCCTTCTTCATAAATGAAACAGGATGTGTCGGATCATGTCTCACACACCATATTGCCAGATAAGGTTGTAAAATGTTAAAATAACATTTCCCGGTGAATGCATTTGTCACTGTTGAAAGCAATGCAAAAGTGCAAAAATGCATCAAAAACGCTATGTGTGAACACAGCCCTAGGTGTGGAGGAGTATTTTTGTTTTTGGTTATTTATTTTGCCTTATATACAAGTCATTACCCTGGAAAGGATGTTCCTTAACATATTTCCCAGGAAAATCCATTTTGGTTTCGTTTTTGTATATTTTATTGTGAGTCCGTAAAAGTGGCGTAATACCTCTGACACCATTGTTGACAGCAGTGACTTGGGATTCAGAAATGCTTCCAGGGGTGTTCCCCATGCTGTTCCCATGTAATTTGAGCACTGTTCCCATCAATTTGGGCAATTTTTAGGCCCTCTGCAGACCACCGGGGGAGCCACCTGAAAAATGCTTGATTTTCCCATAGACTTACATTGGGCTCGTTGCTCAGGTCGAGCACCCGAGCATTCCAATTTGCTCGACCCGAGTATTGAGCAACCGAGCATTTTAGTGCTCGCCCATCACTACTCATCTGCTCTTACTTTACATGATATGTAACACAACATAATGCATACTTCACAGTTCAGTAGGAAAAAATTGGGAGACATTTTACTAGCATGGGGGACATTATATCAGAATGGGGGACATTATACCAGAATTGGGGACATTATACCAGCATGGGGGACATTATATTAGCATTATTATACCAGCATTGGGACATTCTAAAATGTATGGGGGACATTATACCAGGATGGAGGACATTATACCAGGATGGGGACATAATACTAGAAAGGGGCCCACTATGGGGGAAAATGGGGGATGAACACATATGTCTTTAAAGTATCTAGAATACTACAAGGGCCCCTACATCTGACCAACATGCAGATGGGGACACAGATCCAAATTTTGCACCAGTGTTCATCGAAATCTGGATAAGTCACTGCTCACAGCCCCTAAGCTGTGCTCTCCATCTCTTCACATGGATATCACACAAGCTGAACTGAAGGTCAAAACAATCACAACACTGTAATAAGAAACAGTGCTATACTTAACAAGAGGTTTATATATAATATGGGATGGTGCTATATATAACAAAATAGAATGTTTTGTAAAAATGGACAGCGCTGTATATAACAGGGCATGGAATATAATATGGGACAGATTGCTCAGTGTGCATTTTAAATTGCCTGTTTAAACAGATAGATCACAGTAAATGACTGCTGATCGTTAATGGTTTACCAATTGGTGGTCATTACGTGCTGCAGGTCAGTCTGTACAAATGAACCCCTATACAGAATAAATCTTTACATCTTTACAACTTACTGCTGATTAGTGTTGAGCGAGCACTAAAATGCTCGGGTGCTCGAAGCTCGGGCCGAGCTCGCCGTGATACTCGGGTGCTCGACCCGAGCAACGAGCCCAATGTTAGTCTATGGGAGACTCGAGCATTTTTGCGGTGGCACCCCCGGCAGTCTTTTAAAAGCCTAACAAGTGCCCAAAACGATAGTGACAGTGCTCAAATGACATGGGGACAGCATGGGGATCTCCCCAGGAAGCATTTCTGACCCCCAGGTCACTGCTGTCAACAACGTGGTCAGAAGTATTTAGCCACTTTTACCGGCTCACAAAATGTTCAAAAACGAAAGTGAAACTTTTTTCCTGTGAAATATGTTAAGGAACATCCTTTCCAGGGAAAACACTTGCGTATAAGTTAAAATAAATGACCAAAAACAAAAATACTCCTCCACACCTTCGGCTATGTTCACAAGTAGCATTTTTTATGCGTTTTTGCACTTTTGTATTGCTTTCAACTATGACAAATGCATTCACCGGAAAATGTCATTTTAACATGTTACAACCTTATCTGGCCATGTGCTGTGTGACACATGCATAAAGTGCTGAAAAGACATGGGAACAGCATGGGGAAGATCCCTGGAAGCATCTCTGACTCCCAGGTCACTGTCTAAAAGTGTGCCCATCATAAGTGATCCTTGCCGCATCAGAAGATGCAGACTTGCAACTATCCCCATGCAAGTTCTAGTCGCAGGGCAGTGTTCAATTGTACCTCCCCCAATCCTTGCAATACAAGCGCAAGTATGCAGCCTGCCACCCACCCACCCCCAGGCTGCAATACCATACTGCTTGCTTGCTTGAACTTGAAATTGGGCCTTTTAGGCATGTGGAGGCGGAATCTGGCCACCACGTCATGGCTGTGTTGGCGGCCTGGAATCCATACTCAGTCCCCAGCCACCCGGCGGCCGGGTGTCCATACTCGGTCCCCAGCCGCCCCTATTTCTCCTTGGAAATCCCCCCACACACTTTTCTTAGCCCAGCCTGCTTTAGGCAGCATTGGACGAGCCCACCAGAGAACCAGACTCCTCCGGTGGGCCCTGACTTCTCCATCGGTGGAGTTGAGCGTGCCAAGGTGAGGAGCATGATGATGATGACAGAAGTTAGCATCTGCTATGTTTTCTTTTAATGCAAGTGTAAGTGTGCAGCCTGCCACCCACCCACCCCCAGACTGCAATTCCATACTGCTAGCTTGCACTTGAAATGAGGCCTTTTAGTTTGGAGGAGGCTGAAGCTGGCCACTACCTCATGGCTGCTTCGGCAGCGAGGTATCCATACTCAAGCCCCAGCCGCCCCTATTTGTCCTGGTGTGCCTTATACATAAGATTAAGCGCGTATACCAAAACATTACCTGTGCCCTCCCCAGTGCATTTAGTGGGAAGTAGAGCCTATTCTGCTGTAGTGTGTGCATGCCAAACCCCTGTTCATGGTACATGCGAAGATGCCTCCCACCTTGCACCTGTCGTTGCAGACATGCAAATATCCCCATTCAAGTCCTTATCCCAGGGCAGTGTTCTATTGTACCTCTCCCATTCCTTGCAATGCAAGCGCAAGTATGCAGCCTGCCACCCACCCACCCCCAGGCTGCAATACCATACTGCTTGCTTGCTTTCACTTTAAATTGGGCCTTTTAGGCATATGGAGTCAGAATCTGGCCACCACACCATGGCTGTGTCGGTGGCCTGGTATCCATACTCAGTCCCCAGCCGCCTGGTGGCCGGGTGTCCCCGCTTGCTCCCCAGCCTCCAGGGGGGGGGCGGGTGGCCATACTCGGTCCCCAGCCACCCCTATTTGTCCCGGTAACCTTTCCCACACTTTTCTTAGCCTGGCCTGCTTTAGGGCAGCATTGGCCGAGCCCACCGGGCTATCAGACTCCTCCGGTGGGCCCTGGCTTCTCCATCAGGGGAGTTGAGAGTGCCAAGGTGAGGAGCATGATGAGGATGATAGTAGTTAGCATCTGCTTTGTTTTGTTGTAATGCAAGCGCATGTATGTATTAGCGGCTAGGCCTGAGGTGGTCAGCGTTTTGGCGCATATCCTACCTCCTCCGAGGATTGCTGGATGTTTTCCTGCTACTATCCAAGTTCTATGACTCCAGTTAAAACAAAGCTGCAGGTGATAAATGATGGATGAGGTAGTGGCAAAGGAGAAAGATCAGGAGGAACAGGGACCATTCACATCAATATCAGGCCAGTCAACCAGATAAGTCTTGTAGGATATGTTTCTGTAACAAAAGGAGCGGTTCGGCTACACAGTTATAGGACATACAGTGAGTGCAATGCCTACCAAAAATTTCGAGGCACTCCAATGCCCCTTGGAAATTACATGGAGGTCAGAGGCCGTTAACTAAACCTTTTTTTCCATTTATAGCAACTGGGTCTCCTGTGCACTGTTGGCCTAAGCAGTGAATGGAAGGCTTTCCAAAAATTATGAGGAACTGCAATGCCCCTTACAAGAGCCATGTGTGGCACCCCAGGGGTCTGGTCACGACAGTAATAGAGATATTACGTCGGAGAGCAAGTGGGAGGTTTCCTGGTCAGGATCCCTTAAACATGCAACATCCTCCTGCCCCAGTCCTGGGAGGGGAGAATTCTGCCCTTATAAACTGGATCTGGGGTGGGGTTGAGTGAGTCAGAGAACAGAGAACAGTCAGAGTCAGAGTGAGAGCAAGGGAAAGTAACAGCAAGGAGCTCTGTAGGAGCTAGGAGCTAAAGACCAGGGGCTGGAAGCTTAGCAGAGCTCGTCCTGGCAGAAGACAATAGGAACCGGACACAGGCGTCCGAGGCTGTGAGGACTTATATATCCAGCAGCAGAAACCAGCCGGCAGGGGATTTCAGGTCCTCTGGCCATAGAAGCCCGGAGGCTCAGTCACAAGCAAGGGACCAGCACCTCCATCATGGAGCGGAGGCTAACAGAAGGCCCCAATTCAACAGCCATACGGGTGAGCACTACACGGTACACTCAGGGATGTGGGCTACTTCTACCCGCTTACAGCAAGGTAGCCAGGAAGAGTGCAGACAGACGGGGAGGCCTACAACTTCACTTGGCCAGAGGAACTCCTGCTTGCTCACAGACTGACCAGGCCTCTTATGCTAGCCAGTACTCCAGGGAGGGTCTACCTTATAATCATCAGTAAAGACCCTGAACTGCATTGCAGAGACTCTGAGTCGTTCCTGCTGCGCTCGTGCACCATCACCCCCATCATCCACACTCACTGCCTGAGGCTATACTCCTCCCATGGGGAGTTATCCCATTCTCTTTTGTGCACACAACACCAGCCTCAGCAGTCTGCCTCGCAGCGGTGGTACTCCCTGACCGCAATCCACAGGTGGCGCAGTCGGACAATTAACCTCAAAACCTAAGAAAGACTGCCACTGGTTTGACCAGCCTGAGCCACGGTACCGGGTCACCGCCACGAAGACTACAGACCCACGAGACCCGGCACCGGGTATCCCACACACGTGTACACACGGCCCAGGGGGCACGTCACATGCAGTACAGCATATTACAAACATAAGTCCCATTATTTGGGAGTGGGTCTCCCATAGTATTTGCTTATGCCTTGCAAGCAAAAGCTGCCAAAAATTAGGACGGAGCAACTTGCAATGCCCCTTACAAGAGCCATGCAGTACAGCATATTACAAACATAAGTCCCATTATTGGGGAGTGGGTCTCCCATAGTATTTGCATATGCCTTGCAAGAAAAAGCTGCCAAAAATTAGGACGGAGCAACTTGCAATGCCCCTTACAGGAGCCATGCAGTACAGCATATTACAAACATAAGTCCCATTATTGGGGAGTGGGTCTCCCATAGTATTTGCTTATGCTTTCCAAGCAAAAGCTGCCAAAAATTAGGATGGAGCAACTTGCAATGCCCCTTACAAGAGCCATGCAGTACAACATATTACAAACATAAGTCCCATTATTGGGGAGTGGGTGTCCCATAGTATTTGCTTATGCCTTGAAAGCAAAAGCTGCCAAAAATTAGGATGGAGCAACTTGCAATGCCCCTTACAAGAGCCATGCAGTACAGCATATTACAAACATAAGTCCCATTATTGGGGAGTGGGTGTCCCATAGTATTTGCTTATGCCTTGCAAGCAAAAGCTGCCAAAAATTAGGACGGAGCAACTTGCAATGCCCCTTACAAGAGCCATGCAGTACAGCATATTACAAACATAAGTCCCATTATTGGGGAGTGGGTCTCCCATAGTATTTGCTTATGCCTTGCAAGCAAAAGCTGCCAAAAATAAGGATGGAGGAACATGCAATGCTGGCACCATGATGGTATAGTGGTGGTGGAGGCTGAGGATACGGAGAAGAAGATAAAACAGCCGAAACGAGGAAGCGTATACCCATGTGTGGGTGTGAAGCGGTGCATGTGAATACACCTCCCGAAATAACACAGTGGATTTGACTTTATGTTAATCTGCTGTTGCTTGGTGGTGATGAGAAGTCTGGCCCAATCCTGCCCTTGTTCATTTTGATAAGGGTCAGCTTGTCAGCATTGTCAGTTGACAGGCGAGTGCGCTTATCAGTTATAATTCCCCCAGCGGCACTAAAAACACACTCCGATAACACGCTAGCGGCAGGCAGGCCAGGACCTCCAAGGCGTACAGAGAGAGTTCATTCCAAGTGTCCAGCTTGGATACCCAATAATTAAAAGGCACAGAGGAATCACGGAGGATGCTGGTACGGTCGGCAAGGTACTCCCTCACCATCTTTTGAAACTTTCCACTCCTTGTGAGAGTACCCCGCGCCTCAGGGCCTGTAAGCTGGGCGGGTGTCAGAAAACTGTCCCAGAACGTTGACAGTGTTCACCTGCCTCTGCTGGATTGGAGTTGCATCTCTCTCGCCTGTACGCCTTGGTTGGGCAACGAACTGTGACCTCTGCGTGTTCAGATGGGAATTTTTTTAAGAGTTCTGCAGCAAGGGCCTTCTGGTACTGCACCATTTTTATAGACCTCTCCACCTCAGGAATAAGAGAGTGAAAGTTCTCCTTGTATCGGGGGTCTACAAGTGTCACCAACCAGTAATGACTGTCACCCAACATTTTGACAACGCGAGGGTCACGGTTAAGGCAGCGTAACATAAAGTCAGCCATGCGTGCCAGACTGGTAACGGGCAAGATTTCCGTGTCCTCACCAAGATGACGACTGACCATGCTCTCCTCCTCCTCCTCTTCCTCCTCCCCCCTGTCCTCAGGCCACCCACGCTGAACCGACGGTATGACACTTGTACAGGAACTACCGTCTACAACGCATGATAGCAGCTCCTGTTCTTCCTGCTCCTCCTCCTCCTCCTCCTCTCCCTCATTGTCCCCCAATGCATGTTGGGATGAGATGAGGCTGGGCTGTGTGTAATCGCCAGCTACGGCTTCTTGATCCATCTCATTATACTCTGGCTGCAATACCTCCTCTTTAATTCTCTGCAGAGAGCGTTGCAAAAGACTGACAAGTCGGATGCTGACACTAATGATGGCGTCACCGCCACTCACCATCTTGGTGGCCTCCTCAAAGTATGTCAGGATGGTACATAAGTCAGACATCCAGGTCCACTCCTGAGGTCTTATGTGTGGAGTCTGACCTGAATATCGACGGCCTTGTTGCAGCTGGTACTCCACAACTGCTCTCTTCTGCTCACAAATCCTTTGCAACATGTGGAGGGTAGAGTTCCAACATGTGGGGACATCACACACCAGTCGGTGTGCCGAAAGCTGCAAACGCTGCTGCAACACAGCAAGGGCGGAGGAAGCTGTAGCTGACATGCGAAAATGAGCTGACAGGCGGCGTACTTTCACGAGCAGATCTGGCAACTCGGGGTGCGATTTAAGAAACCGCTGAACCACGAGGTTAAGCACATGAGCCAGGCATGGTACGTGTGTGATCTCACCTCGCCTCAGAGCCGCCACCAGGTTACGGCCATTGTCACACATGACCATGCCGGGATGTAGGTTCAGCGGTCTCAGCCACAGATCTGCCTGCTCTTTCACAGCTGTCCTCAACTCACAAGCAGTGTTAGGTTTATCACCTAAGCTTATGAGTTTCAGCACAGCCTGTTGCCGCTTGGCGGAGGCAGTACTGCAATGCTTCCAGCTTGTAACTGATGTGGTGATATCTGAGATGGAGGCTGAACATGAGGAGGAGGAGGAGGAGGAGGATGCGCAGGAGCTGTACACTGTGGGGGCAACTCTGACTGACATAGGGCCCGCAATCTTCGGTGTGGGGAGGATGTATTCCATCCCAAGGTCCGACTGGGTCCCGGCTTCCACTATTTTTACCCAGTGTGCCGTCAGAGATATGTACCGTCCCTGGCCACAAGCACTTGTCCACGTGTCCGTTGTCAGGTGGACTCTCCCAGTAACTGCGTTGTTTAGGGCACGGCAGATGTTTTGGGACACGTGCTTGTGTAGTACGGGGATGGCACACCGGGAAAAATAGTGTCGGCTGGGGACCGAGTACCGAGGGACGGCCACCGCCATAAGATTGCGGAAGGATTCCATCTCCACCAGCCTAAAAGGCAGCATTTCCAATGCAAGCAGTCGTGAAATGTGCGAATTTAGGACTGTGGCCTGTGGGGCGTTAGCTGCGAATTTCCGCTTTCGTTCAAAGCTCTGGGATATGGACAATTGAACGCTGCGGTGGGACGTGGACGTGGACGTTGATGCTGTTTCTTGAGAAACTGCCATAAAAAGTGAAGACTGAGAGGAGGGGGCATCTTTACATGTAGTATGGACAGGGGATTGCCTTGCACACACAACAGGGGGTTCTATTGCACGCACAACAGTGGAAGAAGCAGTGGTGACACCCGCTGACACTGGTCGTGGACCCTGGGTTTCGCCCCACAAAGTCGGGTGCTTTGCTGCCATGTGCTTGGTCATGCTGGTGGTGGTCAGGCTGGTAGTTTTGTCACCCCTGCTGATGCTGGCATGGCAGGTGGAACATATGTCCTTTTTTGGGGTTATCAGCAGAGTCTTTAAAAAAATTCCAGACTCTGGAAGACCTACCGCTTCTACTGGCAACGTCCCTCGTATTGGTGTTACGGGGAACGGTTGCCTGCCTTCTGTCTGCGGCCACCACACTACTTCTTCCTGCTGGTTGGGGTACTCTGCCTCCCTCCCCCTGTGTGCTGCTGGCCTCCCTCTGCATGTCCTCCTTCCACATTGGGTCAGTTACTAGATCATCCACCACCTCCTCTTCTTCCACTTGCACACCACGATCCTCCTCCTCACTTCCTGGCAATTTTGTCTCGTCATCGTCCACCTCTTGTGACAGATTGCCAACGTCGACTTCCTGTGGCCGTGGCTGTTCAAATATTTGGGCATCGCAACATGGGATCTCCTCTTCCACCACTTCAAGCGTATCAGGCGAGGGGCCCAAATATGGAAATGGACCTGTCAATAGCTCTTCAGAGTGTCCAAGTGTGGGAACACTTGCTGTTTGATGACACTCGGCATGGTGGGAGGAAGGAGCATCAGGGTGAGGAGGAGTATGCTGTCGAGACTCACGGCTACTAAGAGTTGACCGTGTGGAAGACAGACCGGAGGTGGTGGTGCTCAGGTAACTGGAAGTATTATCTGCTATCCAATTAATAACCTGTTCACACTGATCAGTTCTCAATACTGCTGTTGTTCTGTGCTTCCCTAGTAATTCGGTCAAGAAGTGGGAGCGAGAAGATGTTGCTGTTGGTTGTTGCACATTTTCACCTTGGCCACGGCCCCGTCCTCTGCACGAACCATCACCAGAACATCGACTTCCACGTCCCTTGCCACGCGCCTTGCCCATTGTAAATGAAGTAAAATAGCTTACACTTGCACTATCAATGGAAAAAGGGTAATAAAGAGTAGATTAGAACCGTGGAAGAGGAAAACCACAGTTATTGTTTACTGGGGTATACCACACTTTTTTAAATAGAGATATTTGCGGCTGAACAGTGAGCGACACACTCAAACTGCTTTTTTTTAGATACCAAAGGCCCAAAACTGGATAGCACAGCGATTTGACCCATGGAACTGCGAAACCACACTGGGATGTCGGGCCTACACAAGACTATTTTCAACAGATATATTTTTGTGCCACAACAGTCAGGAGACACTACTGTTTTTCTTTACGGAAAAAACTACCAAAAGCTGAATAATAGAGATTTTTAACCGTGGGATGGCAAAACCACAGTTATTGTTTACTGGGGTATACCACACTTTTTTAAATAGAGATATTTGCGGCTGAACAGTGAGCGACATACTCAAACTGCTTTTTTTTTAGATAACAAAGGCCCAAAACTGGATAGTACAGCGATTTGACCAGTGGAACTGCGAAACCACACTGGGATGTCGGGCCTACACAAGACTATTTTCAACAGATATATTTTTGCGTCACAACAGTCAGGAGACACTACTGTTTTTCTTTACGGAAAATATACCAAAACCTGAATAATAGAGATTTTTTTACCGTGGGATGGCAAAACCACAGTTATTGTTTACTGGGGTATACCACACTTTTTTAAATAGAGATATTTGCGGCTGAACAGTGAGCGACACACTCAAACTGCATTTTTTTTAGATAACAAAGGCCCAAAACTGGATAGTACAGCGATTTGACCGGTGGAACTGCGAAACCACACTGGGATGTCGGGCCTACACAAGACTATTTTCAACAGATATATTTTTGTGTCACAACAGTCAGGAGACACTACTGTTTTTCTTTACGGAAAAAACTACCCAAAGCTGAATAATAGAGATTTTTTACCGTGGGATGGCAAAACCACAGTTATTGTTTACTGGGGTATACCACACTTTTTTAAATAGAGATATTTGCGGCTGAACAGTGAGCGACACACTCAAACTGCTTTTTTTTAGATACCAAAGGCCCAAAACTGGATAGTACAGCGATTTGAGCCATGGAACTGCGAAACCACACTGGGATGTCGGGCCTACACAAGACTATTTTCAACAGATATATTTTTGTGTCACAACAGTCAGGAGACACTACTGTTTTTCTTTACGGAAAATATACCAAAACCTGAATAATAGAGATTTTTTTACCGTGGGATGGCAAAACCACAGTTATTGTTTACTTGGGTATACCAGACTTTTTTAAATATATAGATTTGCTGCTGAACAGTGAGCGACACACTCAAAATGTTTTTTCTTTTTAGATACAAATGGCCCAAAATGGATAATACAGAGGTTTGAACCGTGGAAGTGCAAAACAACACTTCTGTTTCTCTAGCCTACACCAGATTATTTTCAACAGTTATATTTGTGTCTCAAAAATCAGAGACACGCTTTTTTTTTGGGGGAGGGGAACACACCAAAAGGTTAATAAGATGGGTATTTGTACAGTGTGAGTGAGGGAAAAAAAAGGAGGATTTAGATGAAAAAAAAGGATTTTTTCTGGCCTCCGACACCTGGTGCTAAGTCCAGCAATTTCAGCAACAGGAGCACACAGGACTGTAATGCAGCGTTTGCTGGTATAACCACTGTGTCTCCTATACAACCATGCCTGCCTGGTATCTGGGATGGATATTAGTCCTGAAAAGGACTGTTTGTTTGTTCTGGCAGCCTTTACAGACCCTAAACTAACTATTTTGCAGTTTATATCTCTCCCTAAATCAGCAGCATTGTCCCTTCACTGTCTAATCCGGAGCGACTGTGTCCAAGATGGCGGCGCCCGGTTTTAAATACTCGAGGTGACGCTGTGCGGCCAGCCAATCACTGTAATGCCCACAACCAACATGGCTGCAGCATTACAGTGACTGGCTGGCAATCCCTGCATGTTCATTGGCTCTGTAAAGAGCGCCAAACATGCAGGGCGGAGACCCGAGCTCCCGCCCGAGTAACCAGGAAATGCTCGGTGCTCGCCGAACATCCCGAGTAGCGTGATGCTCGGGCGAGTACCGATCAGTGTCGAGCATGTTTGCTCAACACTACTGCTGATGTCTTGCGTGGAGATAGCCTTTATTTATTCATCTTGTCAAACCTTTATGTTGATGTCCTAACTCTGTGACTTGGTCACTCCAGAGTTTGCTGCACTGATACCCCTGAAATTAAAAATGGTACACATTTGATTCCTGAATAAGAAATCTTTGCACAAAGCACCACTGAATACAGACATGAGCCACACTATTTAACCCCTTTACACCTGAAGGTGGTTGGCATGTTAATGACCATGGCAATTTTTACCATTCTGACCACTGTCAGCTTATGAGGTAATAACTCTGGAAAGTTTCAACGGATCCCCCTGATTCTGAGAATATTTTTTGTGACATATTTTACTTGATGATAGTGATGAAATTTCTTTGATATGACTTTTGTTACTTTGTGAAAAAATAGGAAATTTTATGAAAATTTTGAAAATTTTGCAATTTTCAAACTTTGAATTTTCATGCCCTTACATCAGAGAGATATGTCACACAAAATAGTTAATACATAACATTTCCCACATGTCTACTTTACATCAGCACAATTTTGGAACCCCAATTTTTTGATGTTAGGAAGTTATAAGGGTTAAAAGTTGACCAGAAATTTCTCATTTTTCCATCAAAATTGGAAAAACATTTTTTTAGGGACTAGTGTTGAGCCACCCCCGTAGTGTTCGAGTTCGGTTCGGTTCGTCGAACACCCATATGTTCGACGAACTGTTCGTCGAACTGTTCGACGAACACCTTTGAACACCATTAAAACCAATGGCAGGCAAACAAAAACACATAGCAACACATAGAAAACACTTCAAAGGTGTCCAAAAGCTGACAAACTGCTCAGAAGACACAACTAACACATGGAAACGTGACAAGTACATATAGTCATGCGAAAAGAAAAGAGGTGGAGGAGTAAAAGGAGGGGGAGACACAGATATAGGCATGTCATGCCCTTCTAAAACCAAAAAAGTGCGAAGCTGACACGGCCAGTCCGTTCCTGCCCGTGCCACCTCCGTTTCGCCGGGTTTGTGCCAAAGCCGCGGTTGACCCCGACGGCCAGCCCCCTCTCCTAATACTGGTGCCTGTCCGCTGGTGGGTCGAGCCCCCCCATGGTGGGGGGGGGAGTAACATCTGCAGAAGAAAGACCATCTTCCAGCCAAACTAAGATGTCTACTTCTTTTCTTGGACAATGTGATACGATCCCTTTCTTACGGACACGCCCATCGCTACAAATTCCAGATGAGGCACAAAAACAGCAGGTGCTTCAACGGATATCAAGTGCTCCTTCAAGTGGGCTCTCCTCCACCTCAATTTCAACATCACAAATACTCCAGTCCTCAGAGGTGTCACCCCAATCGCACTTGCTTCCTCACTGCTCCCAAGTCTCCAGCTGCCCGTCTGAGTATGGGGTAACACAGATGGTTGAGTCTGCACAGCTGTTTACTCATACTATAGCCTGGGAAACGGAGGTCTGCTCCAGAGCTTCTGTTAATCCAGACGTGGAAATGATCTGCACTGGTGCCCAGAATCTTTATAAGTCGGATCCAGGACCAGATGAAGAAGGTTCTGAGCATAATGTAGACCCTCGTTCCCAAACTGTAACTCCTGTTGGTGGAGACAATGATGAAGACGATGATGAGACTCAAATACCTGATTGGAGCGACAACTTGACTTTTCGGTCAGGGCAGGAAGAGGTTGGCTCTGAGGACGATGGGTGTGAGAACACCCAGGGTGATGATGACAAGGTTGGAGATCCCACTTACTGTTAACCCACAGTCAGCCAGTCGATGAGGTCAGCAGAGGAGGTGGAGGAGGATGCGACTAGCCCAGGGGATGAGGATGACTTGGTACCCGGGCCTTTGCCTGGCCTTGGGGATGTCACGGTGGTCGGCTCACGGGCCCGTACCCTGGGATCACTCTTTAAAAGGGTGGATAATTGTTAATTTTACAAGAGTTCGTGACGCCACCTGTGGTATCTGGTGAGAAGCACCAGCGCTGCAGCAGTCCACTGAGGCTGGTGATAAGGCAGCTCGATGGTATAGCTCCCCACAGGTGGAGCTAGGCCTCAGGGCAGCATATGCAGGGGGAATGCAGGACAGGCCAGACCCAGCTGGGTCAGAGCAAGAACGGGAACTGACACGGTAGTCACTTCAGTACCTTTTACTGGTGGAAATTCAGGCACATCCCGGAGCACTGTAGGGTGAAGGGTGCATATCAGGATCCTCCCCAATGAGCGGGTGTAGGGCCTCCTGTTTTTTGCCTCTGCGTAGTAAGATTCTGACCTGCCTGGAGCTAGGCCTAACTTTGTCTCTGCCCTGCGCTGGCTGACCTTGTGGTAGGGCCTTGTCTTGGAGTTCACGCTCACAGTATGCAGGGCCTAAGCGTCTCCTGGCTCAGTTATGTATCAGCACCTTAGAGATCCTGGGACTTGTAGTTCTCCAGGGATTCCGCTTATGCCTTACTGAGTCTTGGAGATCCCGGTAAGATTGGATCCGGTGTCCGGTAAATGCTTCAGGGTGAGCTGGTTATGCCCCTTATGTACTAACTCGCCACTCGCCTTCGGCCTACTCGGGCCCTCATTAGGCTATACACACTAACGGCAGCTTGCCGCACTTCACTGATCTTATGGCGCCGGCACACCTTAAGCTCTAACTGGGCTCCCTGAATCTATCTAGCAGGAGCCTCATGCTCCACTCCTGAACTATTAACTGAGTTCTCTAGACTAGACTGAGCTCCACTGCAGACTGACCTCTCTTAGGCTTCTCTACTGCAGGAACTCTTCAGAGGAACTGAACTGCCTAGCTCCACCTTCCCTATTTATATCCCTAACGGGCTCCCTCTGCTGGTCTGAGGTGGAAGGTGGAGATGTGTGAATGTTTATGGGGGCCTCCTGTGGAGGATACCGTCAATGCACTCTTCTAGGATCTGTGATACCAAGCGCAGCGGGGCGTCACAGATGCTATTGACGACGAGGTTAGGTTGCGCCTTCCTGGACAGAGACTGAGTACTGGAAGCACGTCAACAACTGCATCCTCAACCACAACTCTGCCTCTGACCACAAGTCGTAGTGGCTCTTCAGGTGGCATGGGCTCTAAGCCTTGCATAGCCTGGGCATTTTTTCAGATCGATAAGGATGACCCAACTCGTGTTATCTGTAATATTTGTCAACAAAAGCAAAGTAGAGGCCAAAAAATCCATAGTTTGAGTACTTCATGCATGAACCGTCACATGGATACGAAGCATAAGTTGCAGTGGGAAGCTCACTGTGCTACAATGCGGCCTAGCGGGCCGGACCAACCACCGTCTGCCCCATCTTGTGCATCCGCGGCTTCTTCATCCTCTGTGACTGGGGGGACAGCAGTCACACATGTTTTTGGACGCAGACCTGCCACCTCTTTACTCGCAACAGCCAGTGTGATTGGCAGGTCTTCAGTTCATTTGGAAGTGGAAACACCTGCTGGTGTTGAGCGCTCTCCGACATCGATAGCACCACCTTTGGATCAATGCAACCTAACATGTCCACCTGCATCTTCCTCACAGACCGACAGTTTGCCGGGGACACCCTACTCAACCCCGTCTAAGCACAACAGGCAGCCCTCAGTCCCTCAGATGTGGACAAGTAAAAGACCATTTCCTCCTAGCTATGACCAAGCTAAGAGGTTGAATTTCACCATCTGCAAGCTGCTGGCTACAGAAATGCTGCCTTTCCGCCTGGTGGACACAGAGGATTTTCGAGACCTTATGTCCTTCCCAGTGCCCCAGTCCCAGATGCCCAGTCGGCACTACTTCTCAAAGAAAGGTGTGCCTGCGCTCCACCAGCATGTTGCACACAACATCACCGCATCTTTGAGAAACTCTGTGTGTGACAGGGTGCATTTCACCACAGACACTTGGACGAGTAGGCATGGACATTGGCATTACATGTCGCTGACTGGGCACTGGGTAACTATGGTGACCGCAGGACAAGGGGCTGCTGTCCAAGTCTTACCGTCCCCACGAGTTGTGCGTCAATCCTCTTTATCTCGAAGTTCCTCTGCTGCTTCTGCCTCCTCAACCTCCTCTCAGTCCTCCACCTGCACCCAAAGCCTGTCTGGTAATGCCACCTGCATTCTAACTGCGCAGAAGGAATCCTGCACACCTCCTTACTATGCTGGCAGCAGGGCTCAACGGCATCAGTGTTTACTTTGAAATGTTTGGGAAATGTGAGTCACACAGCTGAGGAGTTGTGGTCAGCTCTGGAGACCCAGTTTCATGAATTGTTGTCTCCTCTAGACCTGCAACCAGGGAAGGCCATGTGCGACAATGCTACAAACCTGGGTGCGGCCCTTCACCGGGGCAATGTCACACACGTGCCTTGTATGGCTCACGTGTTGAACCTGGTTGTCCAGCAATTTTTAGCCCATTATCCCGGACTAGATGACCTTCTGCAGAGGGCACGGTCGCTGTGTGCTCACTTCCGCCATTCGCATCCCACAGCTCAACGACTTACATCTCTACAGAAGTCGTTGGGCCTTCCAGTTTACCGGCTGAAATGCGATGTGCCAACATGGTGGAATTCAACTCTGCACATGTTACAGCGACTGTGGCAGCACCGACAAGCCCTGGTGCAATACGTTCTGACGTATAGCCTGGGCCAATGAAATCCAGAGGTGGGGTCAATCACGCTGCAGGAGTGGTCTCTGATCAGGGACATATGAAGTTGACACGCCCCCTGGGCCATGGGGTACCCGGAGCTGGGCCGGTAGACGCTGGGGGTTGTAGTCACTGTGGCGGTGACCCGGTCCATGACCCAGGGCGGTCAATCCAAGGGTAATTTGTATATATGGGTTTTATAATGTCCGACTGCGCCACCTGTGGAGTGCGGCCGCTGCGGAACAGTCCTCTGAAGCTGGTGGTTTTGCAGCAATGGTATCATTACTCCCCACAGGAAGAGTGTGGCTTCAGGGCAGTGTGGGTGGATGATGGTGGTTGTAGTGCAGGGAATCAGTAATGAACACATTGTGATGCAGTCCCAAGATCTTTACTCACAGTTGTTGCAGTCCAGATTACAGGTACCAGAGCAATCTCCCCCGTTGTGCTGCGCGTACTCAGTGAGGGGCTCAGTCCATCCCCAGATAGCTCCGGAGTACTTAGCAGGACCCCCTTCTGTGTGTCCTTTCTCTGGCCTTCTCCCTGCACCTCACACCCAGTGACACTTCTATCCGGTATGCTCGGGCCTTGGCGGGCGACGTGTGTTCCGTCCCCAGGGTCCTACGTGGCTACCTTCTTAGTGAGACTGGTGTGGACTTTGGCCTGCAGTACATGAAATTCTGCAGCCTCGGGTTTCTAGTTTAGCCTTGCTGTTTCTCCGCTAGTTGAGGGACCAGTTCCCCTTATCTGGCCTGACCCCTCTACCTCCTGGTAGCAGCGGGCGTACGAGTGGCCTAATGCACGGCCCATACCCCTGGGGTCCCTTCGGTTCCTGGAGCCTTCCTGCTCCCACTCCTCTCTTCTCTCCTTCAGTCCTGGGCCTCCCAGGCTAGGCCCGCCTCCGGAGCAGAGCTCATGCAGAGCCTCTGCTCCTGTCACTTCTCCTCTGACTGGCTTGCTCTTTCTAAGATGGCTTTCTATTTATACTCTCCCTGTCATGTGCTCCCCTAAGCTGCTCCCCTAAGCACACACTACATAGGACCCTCCCACCAGCTAGGGACCTGGGACTGTGCTCTCCCTTAGGAGCAATCTCGCCCTACCCCAACTGCTGGTATGTGTTGGATGCAGGTGTTAGGGTCCCGAGCCATACTCCTTCCTTACCTGAGGGTGAGATACCACACCTCTGGGTGAGATGCAGTAACTCTGTGGTGACTGAACCCTTAGAGGTGCCACACACCCTTCTGCACAGTTTTGAAATGGCGACGAAGATGTTTAGTGCTGACGACGATGCCATTATCAGCATGACTATTCTGTTGATTTACATGCTGGAGCACACATTAAACAGAATTCAGAGTCAGGTGGTGGGACAAGAGGAGGTGGAGGAAGTAGAGGAGGAGTCGTATGCGAAAGGGATAACATCTCCAAGGTCCAGACGGTCGGCAGCACCAAGGCGGCAGGCATGGGAGGGTAGGGGAGAGGGATTAACCAGGGTGCATGGTAGCAGCCAAACTGTTGAGGAAGGTGCAGGAGCTGAGGAAGAAGTGGACGACGAACTGGCGATGGGCTTGGAAGACTCATCAGATGAGGGAGACCTTGATCACATTTCTTTTGTGCGAGGTTTGGGGGAGAGGGCAGAGGAAGGAAGCATGATTCTTACCTCGCTACCAACACAACAAGGACTTGGTCCTCCTGGATGTGCAAGACACATGAGTGCCTTCTTGCTGCACTACCTGCAACATAAACCTCGGATTGTCAGAATTTGAAGTAATCCCGACTACTGGGTTGCCACACTCTTAGATCCCTGGTACAAAAGTAAATTTGCCAAAATAATTCCTGCCATAGAAAGGGATTTACGCATGCAGGAGTATCTTCAGACGCTCTTGCAGAATCTTACATGTGCTTTTCCATAAAACACAAGTGGTGCACGTAGTGAATCTCACAGTTCTAACGTGCCAACCGTGAGACTGTCAAGTCTTCATCACTCAAACTGTAACAGTAACACAGTATCTGCTGGTAACAGCAATTTTGTGGAATCGTTTCACCACGTTTTTAGACCATCCTTTGCAAGGCCACAGGAGGTAAGAAGTCTGACACATAGTCAATGCCTAGAGAGGATGGTACAGGAGTATCTCCAAGTGAACACCGAAGCCATGACTGTGTCACTGGACCCTTGCTCATTTTGGGATTCCAATCTGGAAAAATGGCCGGAGCTCGCCACTCACTCCTTGGAGATCTTGTCATGCCCTGCAGCCAGCGTTCTCTCTGAACGTGTGTTCAGCGCTGCTGGTGGTGTGCTGACAGATAAGCGCACGCGGCTGTCCACTGAGAATGTAGACAGACTCACGTTCATAAAGATGAACAAATCATGGATTCGCGAGGACTTTTCTACCCCTGTGTCATCCTGGGGAGACTAAAAGCTTGAGGATTTGGTAAAATCACGTCACCAACCGTTTTCAGCAATTGATGCCACTTAACCCTAGAACGCATGACTATAAAAATCTACACTTTCACATACCTGGGGCCTTTTAGGCCCGTGTGCAAATAACATGGAATAACTCAAACTCAAATGACAAACAACTATATACATGAAGAATACCTAGAGTTTCACAATTCTAACTTAAGTAATCTTGCAGAAAATAGAAAATAATTAACAAGGCGGGCCTGCGAGGCCCCAGGTATGCGTTCTAGGGTTAAGTGGTGTCTGTGCCACAATTTTGGGAAAAAATGGAGACTCTTTTTGGAGTCCCCTTGCTGTGTCTTACGTGACGTTGGCATCGTCAATTCCAGGTGGATTGGGTCGCTCCCCCCCCCTTTTAACTGTAAGAAACTTGGGGTAACACAGATGGTTGAGTCTGAAGAGCTGTTTACTCAGAGGTCTGCTCCAAAGCTGCAGTGTCTGCTAGTCAGTGTAGAATTTTTAACTGCATCTAGCCTAGGCAATACTTTGGGCGTAGTAGCCCAGCTGCAAAGCAAGCTGCACCGCCTGTGTATCTAATAAGAATTTTTAAATGCATCTAGCCTAGGCAGACTGTGGGGACCCCCAACCAAACCCAGACGCTCAGCCCCCCTACCGCCCCTCTTTCCTTTACAATACAATAATGTAACTCTTACAACTGGTTGGGTGAGGATCGGTCACAGCTTTATTAACTCTTTATACTCATTCCATTAGAAAGGCATTTTATTTCTAAAATAATTCAGCTTGTTGCAGCATGCCCTGGGTCTCCACTCCGGCAAGTTGGCCAACAAGTGTAACTCTCCAACATGTCCTTTCTATTTCCAGGCCACGGAGGATCCTGTGTACTTGTATGCAGGACTCTGACCCCCACCCATCACTCTTAATGCTTGTTCCACTCCGTCCTGGAGTCCTGACAGGAATATGTTGTAATGCACACGCCCGGACTGACTGGCGTGTGCGTGATTAGTGATTCCACTGTGCCATGAACCGGAGAGTGCCTGGAGGGGCATTACTAAGTATCTGCCCGATCCGACCAAGGTCGCACGACGGCATAAGACGCCTGTGCACCAGGGAGGAACCGGGCAGAGGGACCAGGTGCTACTCCAGGTCAGAACCCGGACACGGCTGTTGACCCACACCGGGGAATACAGGAACAGGCAGGCTAGAGCGCAGGCTGGGTAGGGTCCAGTACAGACTGGGAGATGGGTTCAGAGCCGCAGTTGCGGTAATCAATCAGAGCAAAGCGAAACCGCAGATGCGGTAGACAAGGCCGAGCAGAGCAAAACCGCAGACGCGGTAGACAAGGCCGAGCAGAGCAAAACCGCAGACGCGGTAGACAAGGCTAAGCAGAGCAAAACCGCAGATGCGGTAGACAAGGCTAAGCAGAGCGAAACCGCAGACGCGGCAGACAAGGCTGAGCAGAGCGAAACCGCAGACGTGGTAGACAAGGCTGAGCAGAGCAAAACCGCAGACGCGGTAGACAAGGCTGAGCAGAGCGAAACCGCAAGTGCGGTGACAAGGCAGAGCGGGCAGGAACCGCCGGAGTGGTAAGTAAGACAGGACAGAGATAAATCGCCGAAGCGGTAAACAAAGACAAAGCAAAGGGGACAGGGCTCTGTTCACACGGAACAGACTGGAAAAGAAAGGCAGAACCAGATACAGACAAGGTACTTGCAAAGAAGTAGCGAAAGGACTCCAACTCACAAATGGAAATAAAATGACAATGAGTAGAAGTTAGGTGCAGTTTCAGACTCTACAGAAAAAGGGAGCAAACAGACATAAAGACAAAACAGGTAAGAAGCTAGGAGACAGTTCAGACAAGAACAGTTACTGCAACAAAATGCAAGAACGAGCCTAGGTAAAGCCAAGTGCTGGTTCAGACACTGCAGAAAAAGGGAGCAAATGGACATAAAGACAAAACAGGTAAGAAGCTAGGAGACAGTTCAGACAAGAACAGTTACTGCAACAAAATGCAGGAACGAGCCTAGGTAAAGCCAAGTGCTGGTTCAGACACTGCAGAAAAAGGGAGCAAACGGACATAAATACAAAACAGATAAGAAGCAAGGAGACAGTGCAGACAAGAACAGTTACTGCAACAAATACAGGAGCGAGTCTGGGTATGCGGCCCCCAGAGGGCGGGATGAACAGGCTAGGAGTGTGTTCAGACAAGCCTGGAAATACAGCCTCCAGGAAAGGCAGAAAGACAGCTCGCTAGAGAGCACAGACAGGACTCAGTTCAGACACGGGAACTGATACCGCAAGGCAGGAAACATAGACAGGACCTGGAACATCAGTGACAAGAAGCCAACTGACAGAACAAGATGCTCAGGCATGGATTCCAAGGAGGAGCTGGTTTAAATACCAGGTGACAGACAGCAATAGGCTGAGAACGCATTAGGGGTGTGTCTGCAGCAGCTACAAGATACAGGAAGTTCGGCGGGCGTCGCCTTAAGCAGCCAGAGCAGAGCAAAGCAGAGATTATGGAAAGGAGCCAGAGTGGCAGTCTGGACTGGAAATCAAGTGCGCGCTCTTGCACAGTGGGAGATGGACCACTATGCAAGGACGCCGCCTGATATGTTACATATGTCCAGTCCAATATCCATTAAGTGAACACCGTCGGGCCGTATGAGGCCTGCTTTATCTCCTTCCAGTTGTCGGTGTCGTATCACTACACCGCCTCTGTCTCTTCTAAATTTTGCCATCCGAATATTTATTACCTGCCTTGTCCGTTCGATGGCCGTGATGTCTCGCGCACCTTGCCATACCTCTATCAGCACAATCTCTGACCATACTATAGTTAGTTTTGTGAAAAATTCTCTGAAGCGCTCAGTGTCTAGTTTCATTATTGACATTAGTTATGCGCTCTTGTGATGACCTAGGTTGTTTTCCCCGGCCTGTATAACTAAGATGATCACACCTCTTGCCTCTCTCCCTACCTTGATTACCTCCATTAGTACCTGTGGCCATAGCAGGCCTCTAATACCTCTCAAGTTGAAATATGTGTTATGAAACTCTAATTTCTTCCCGACTGGGCGGACTTTCGCCCTTTTTTCTGCCCAATATATATACGAGTGGCCTATCACCCACACTGTTGGCTTAGCGTCACCTGTAAAAGAAACAAACCACGTTAGGATAACAAGTCCGGTCATATGTATCTCGCCAAACACGTGGATCGCCATCTCCCTATCCTCTGAAATTCCGTTTCTGACAGTCCTGCTCTTGCTGCTTCCGTGGCCGCGCCCATGCAGAATGAGTGTGTCCCGTAATTTTTGGGGTGGTTCCCTGCCGATGTTATGCATTTATTAAATATAGCTTGGAACTGGTATCTTGATAATGGCGTTCCATCAATGTGTGATAGGAAGAAATTAATTTGTGATCTGATGGTTATATATGTTTTTACTATTGCTACCTGACTCAGTGTACCGTTTGTGGGTTGTAGAAGTACCCAAGTGCCCCTGCCCAGTGGAACCGTTTTCGATTGGCTTATGCGTAGACGTATTGCATTATTGGCTATGACTACGTCCTGGTGTAATAAGCCTCCACTGGTGGTAATTTTGGATTGAGGGACTAATTCGCTTATGCATAGCGCCCCGAAGAAGGCGATCGCAAATGCAGTAGACAGTAGCGTTGCTTCAAATTGTGAGTGTCATGTTAATGGTGTTAGGGATATGATGTAAGAAATCAGTTTTAGTGACACGGGACGGGACGTCTACACTCCTGACTTGGCTGACCCCTTTTCCACCCTTTTATGGATTGTCTGATGATGAATCTTTGTCACATCTCCCCAATTCAGTAGTTGGAAGTGAAATGCTACTCCGGTCAGACACCGCTGCGCTGACGCCCCTGATATGCCCCTCATCATTAGCTGGTGGAGAAATTCTATGGTGACTTGTGATCTGGCTTGTTCACATTGGTCAACCCGTCTGCCTGCTACTAGTCGTGTCCACTCTTCCCTTGCCTTACCGAATGCTTGCCATGATGACGGGGCAACTGACGCTCTGATTAATGGCATCAACTATTCGCCACTAGATCCCATAGGGAGGGTGGGCAACTGTTGCCCGATGGGTGGTCATTGGGTAAGAGCTCTGTGAAAATCTGCCAATTGAATTGTGATAAAGTGTTAGCAGCAGCTTTAGACCCCTCAGCATCGTGGCTAGCGCGGACCCATACATTGTGTTTAAGGCACAGGAATGCTAGCCGGCGTCGTAGGCCTAGCATTGGGAGAGACGATGATGCCATCTTATTAATGCAGTGCGCTAGGCTGGTGTTTTTTGTTATGAAGCGTATATTTTTGTTAGCCAGGCGTGCGCCCCATATTTCTACTGCTACCACTCTTAGGAAGAAAAATTATTTTCAGGGCTAGATGCAGCAAAAAAATATTATTAATTTCAAAGCTGGTGGAGCTTGTTATAGATGGCCTAATACAATGAGTACCACACACTGCTACAAGTCCAAATATTTTTTCAGAGCTAGATGCAGAAAAAAATTATATTGAATTTGCAACCTGGTGGAGGATGGTATAGAAGGACTAATAGAACAAGTCCCACACACTGCTACAAGCCAAAATATTTTTTCAGAGCTAGATGCAGAAAAAAATTATATTGAATTTGCAACCTGGTTGAGATTAGTATAGATGGACTAATAGAACAAGTCCCACACACTGCTACAAGCCGAATTATTTTTTCAGAGCTAGATGCAGAAAAAAATTATATTGAAATTGCAACCTGGTGGAGGTTAGTATAGATGGATTAATAGAACAAGTCCCACTCACTGCTACAAGCCGAAGCCCAAATCTTTTTTCAGAGCTAGATGCAGATAAAAATAATATTGAATTTGCAATCTGGTGAAGGTTAGTATAGATGGACTAATAGAACAAGTCCCGCACAGTGCTACAAGCCGAAGCCCAAATATTTTTTCAGAGCTAGATGCAGGTAAAAATTATAATGAATTTCCAACCTGGTGGAGGTTAGTATAGATGGATTAATTGAACAAGTCCCACACACTGCTACAAGCCGAAGCCCAAATATTTTTTCAGAGCTAGATGCAGATAAAAACTATATTGAAATTGCAGCCTGGTGGAGGTTAGTATAGGTGGACTAATAGAACAATTCCCACACACTGCTACAAGCCGAAATATTTTTTCAGAGCTAGATGCAGAAAAAAATTATATTGAATTTGCAACCTGGTGGAGGTTAGTATAGATGGACTAATAGAAAAAGTCCCACACACTGCTACAAGCCGAAGCCCAAATATTTGTTCAGAGCTAGATGCAGATAAAAATTATATTGAATTTGCAAACTGGTGGAGGTTGGTATAGATGGACTTATAGAACAAGTCCCACACACTGCTACAAGCCGAAAAATTTTTTCAGAGCTAGATGCAGAAAAAAAATTATATTGAATTTGCAATCTGGTGGAGGTTAGTATAGATGGACTAATAGAACAAGTCCCACACACTGCTACAAGCCGAATTATTTTTTCAGAGCTAGATGCAGAAAAAAATTATATTGAATTTGCAAACTGGTGGAGGTTAGTATAGATGGACTAATAGAACAAGTGCCACACACTGCTACAAGCCGAAGCCCAAATATTTTTTCAGAGCTAGATGGAGATAAAAATTATATTGAATTTGCAATCTGGTGGAGGTTAGTATAGATGGACTAATAAAACGAGTCCCACACACTGCTACAAGCCGAAGCCCAAATATTTTTTCAGAGCTAGATGCAGATAAAAATTATATTGAATTTCCAACCTGATGGAGGTTAGTGTAGATGGATTAATTGAACAAGTCCCACACACTGCTACAAGCCGAAGCCCAAATATTTTTTCAGAGCTAGATGCAGATAAAAATTATATTGAATTTGCAACCTGGTGGAGGTTGGTATAGATAGACTAACAGAACAAGTCCCACACACTGCTTCAGGCCGAAATATTTTTCACAGCTAGATGCAGAAAAAAAATTATATTGAATTTGCAATCTGTTGGAAGTTAGTATAGATGGACTAATAGAACAAGTCCCACACACTGCTACAAGCCGAAATATTTTTTCAGAGCTAGTTGCAGAAAAAAATTATATTAAATTTGCAACCTGGTGGAGGTTAGTATAGATGGAATAATAGAACAAGTCCCACAAACTGCTACAAGCCGAAGCCCAAATACTTTTTCAGAGCTAGATGCAGATAAAAATTATATTGAATTTGCAACCTGGTGGAGGTTAGTATAGATGGCCTACTAGAACAAGCCCCACACACTGCTGCAAGCCGAAGCCCAAATATTTTTTCAGAGCTAGATGCAGATAAAAATGATATTGAATTTGCCACCTGGTGGAGGTTAGTATATATGGACTAATAGAACAAGTCCCACACACTGCTACAAGCCGAAGCCCAAATATTTTTCAGAGCTAGATGCAGATAAAAATTATATTGAATTTGCAACCTGGTGGAGGTTAGTATAGATGGACTAATTGAACAATTCCCACACACTGCTACAAGCCAAAATATTTTTTCAGAGCAAGATGCAGAAAAAAATTATATTGAATTTGCAACCTGTGGAGGTTAGTATAGATGGACTAATAGAACTAGACCCACACAATGCTACAAGCCAAAGCCCAAATATTTTTTCAGAGCTAGATGCAGATAAAAATTATATTGAATTTGCAACCAGGTGGAGGTTAGTATAGATGGACTAATAGAACAAGTCCCACACACAGCTACAAGCCGAAATATTTTTTCAGAGCTAGATGCAGAAAAAAATTATATTGAATTTGCAACCTGGTGGAGGTTAGTATAGATGGACTAATAGAACAAGTCCCACACACTGCTACAAGCCGAAGCCCAAATATTTTTCCAGAGCTAGATGCAGATAAAAATTATATTGAATTTGCAACCTGGTGGAGGTTGGTATAGATGGACTAATAGAAGAAGTCCCACACACTGCTACAAGCCAAAATATTTTTTCAGAGCTAGATGCAGAAAAAAATTATATTGAATTTGCAACCTGGTGGAGGTTAGTATAGATGGAATAATAGAACAAGTCCCACACACTGCTACAAGCCGAAGCCCAAATACTTTTTCAGAGCTAGATGCAGATAAAAATGTCTATTGAATTTGCAAACTGGTGGAGGTTAGTATAGATGGACTAATAGAACAAGTCCCACACACTGCTACAAGCCGAAGCCCAAATATTTTTTCAGAGCTAGATGCAGATAAAAATGATATTGAATTTGCAACCTGGTGGAGGTTAGTATAGATGGACTAATAGAACAAGTACCACACTCTCCTACAAGCCGAAGCCGAAATATTTTTTCAGAGCTAGATGCAGAGAAAAATGATATTGAATTTGCAACCAGGTGGAGGTTAGTATAGATGGACTAATAGAACAAGTCCCACACACTGCTACAAGCCAAAATATTTTTTCAGAGCAAGATTCAGAAAAAAATTATATTGAATTTGCAACCTGGTGGATGGTAGTATAGATGGACTAATAGAACTAGTCCCACACACTGCTACAAGCCCAAGCCCAAATATTTTTTCAGAGCTAGATGCAGAAAAAAATTATAATGAATTTTCAACCTGGTGGAGGTTAGTATAGATGGACTAATAGAACAAGTCCCACACACTGCTTCAAGCCGAAGCACAAATGTTTTTCAGAGCTAGATGCAGATAAAAATTATATTGAATTTGAAACCTGGTGGAGGTTAGTATAGATGGACTAATAGAACAAGTCCCATACACTGCTACAAGCCGAAGCCCAAATATTTTTTCAGAGCTAGATGCAGATAAAAATTATATTGAATTTACAACCTGGTGGAGGTTAGTATAGATGGACTAATAGAACAAGTCCCACACACTGCTACAAACCGAAGCCCAAATATTTTTTCAGAGGTAGATGCAGATAAAAATTACATTGAATTTGCAACCTGGTGGAGGTTAGTATAGATGGACTAATAGAACAAGTCCCACACACTGCTACAAGCCGAAGCCCAGATATTTTTGCTGAGCTAGATGCAGATAAAAATTATATTGAATTTGCAACCTGGTGGAGTTTTGTATAGATGGACTAATAGAACAAGTCCCACACACTGCTACAAGCCGAAATATTTTTTCAGAGCTAGATGCAGAAAAAAATTATATTGAATTTGCAACCTGGTGGAGGTTAGTATAGATGGACTAATAGAACAAGTCCCACACACTGCTCCAAGCAGAAATATATTTTCAGAGCTAAATGCAGAAAAAACATATTGAATTTGCAACCTGGTGGAGGATAGTATAGATGGACTAATAGGACAAGTCCCACACACTGCTACAAGCTGAAGCCCATATATTTTTTCAGAGCTAGATGCAGATTAAATTTATTATGAATTTGCAACCTGGTGGAGGTTAGTATAGATGGACTAATAGAACAAGTCCCACACACTGCTACAAGCCGAAATATTTTTTCAGAGCAAGATGCAGAAAAAAATTATATTGAATTTGCAACCTGGTGGAGGTTAGTATAGATGGACTAATAGAACGAGTCCCACAAACTGCTACAAGCCGAAGCCCATATATTTTTTCAGAGTTAAATGCAGATAAAAATTATATTGAATTTGCAACCTGATGGAGGTTAGAACAGATGGACTAATAGAACAAGTCCCACACACTGCTCCAAGTCGAAATATATTTTCAGAGCTAAATGCAGATAAAACTTATATTGAATATGCAACCTGGTGGAGGTTAGTATAGATGGACTAATAGGACAAGTCCCACACACTGCTACAAGCTGAAGCCCATATATTTTTTCAGAGCTAGATGCAGATTAAATTTATATTGAATTTGCAACCTGGTGGAGGTTAGTATAGATGGACTAATAGAATAGGTCCCACACACTGCAACAAGCCGATGCCCAAATATTTTTTCAGAGTTAGATGCAGATAAAAATTATATTGAATTTGCAACCTGGTGGAGGTTAGTATAGATGGACTAATAGAACAAGTCCCACACACTGCTACAAGCCAAAATATTTTTTCAGAGCAAGATGCAGAAAAAAATTATATTGAATTTGCAACCTGGTGGAGGTTAGTATAGATGGACTAATAGAACGAGTCCCACAAACTGCTACAAGCCGAAGCCCATATATTTTTTCAGAGCTAGATGCAGATAAAAATTATATTGAATTTGCAACCTGATGGAGGTTAGAACAGATGGACTAATAGAACAAGTCCCACACACTGCTACAAGCTGAAGCCCAAATATTTTTTCACAGTTAGATACAGATAAAAATTATATTGAATTTGCAACCTGGTGGAGGATAGTATAGATGGACTAATAGAACAAGTCCCACATACTGCTACAAGCCGAAGCCCAAATATTTTTTCAGTGCTTGATGCAGATAAAAATTATATTGAATTTGCAACCTGGTGGAGGTTAGTATAAATGGACTAATAGAACAAGTCCCACACACTGCTACAAGCTGAAATATTTTTCCAGAGCTAAATGCAGAAAAAAATTATATTGAATTTGCAACCTGGTGGAGGTTAGTATAGACGGACAGATAGAACAAATCCCACACACTGATAGAAGCCCAAATATTTTTTCAGAGCTAGATGCGGATAAAAATTATATTGAATTTGCAACCTGGTGGAGGTTAGTATAGATGGACTAATAGAATGATGCTATGCCCAAAAGGTTTTACTTCACTAGGTGCAGTAAAAAAATTGGTATTCTATACACATGTGGTGTAGCTTGCAACACAGATAGGCTACTCCACTGACTAACACACACTGCAAGAGTCCAAAAAGGATTTGCTTTGCTAGATTTAGCCAAATGCTGTGAAAAAAAATTGCACAGCACTAAAACAGACCTGCCTGGCAAATAGTGGTAGGATCTGATGTAACCTAGCCCTCAAAAGGACTGCAATTACAATTAGTCTTTACTCCCAACCTATCTATTTAAGAGCACAGACCTGCCTGATAAAAGTGATAGGAACTGATGTAACCTAGCCCTGAAAAGGACTGCAATTACAATTAGTCTTTACTCCCAACCTATCTATTTAAGAGTACAGACCTGCCTGATAAAAGTCGTAGGAAATGATGTAACCTAGTCCTTAAAAGGACTGCAATCACAACTATTCCCTACTCCCAAGCTATCTGTAGATTTTTGCGAAAATTGGCTTGAAATTAACAAAGTATAGCGCACACAGCAACAGCGGTGCAGTCTAACACGCAGCTGCAGCAGTGAGAAAATGGTGGCGACCGGGAAAATGGCTGGGTCTCATAGGGCAAGGACATGTGACATACACTGCCATTGACACATGCCCTTGCTTGTGTGAAAAAAAGCAGTTCGCTCCATGTGCGCGCTGCTGATAGGCTGACAGATTGCACCTCCCCACTGTAAATGCGGGAAAGAGAAAAAAAAATGGAGATCTTCATTATTTATGCAGATATCCATCCCCTGCCCCTCCCCCCACCCCGCTGTACACTCAAAATGCGTATTAACATTAATTTTCAACATTCATGGGAAAATATCCAGTTATGATTTTGGTGCACGAACAGTTATCGAACATAACCTCAAACAGCCGAATTTTTTTCAAATTGTTCGTGTTCACCGAACGGCTCGAACACCGCCCAAATCAGCTTGAATTTGAGATTGGCGAACAGTTCGATTCGAACACCGCTCATCTCTTTTAGGGACCACATCATATTTGAAGTGACTTTGAGGGGCATTTATTACAGAAAATTCCTAAAAGTGACACCATTCTAAAAACTGCACCCCTCAAGGTGCTCAAAACCACATTCAAGAAGTTTATTAACCTTTCAATTGCTTTACAGGAATCTTTGGAATGTGGAAGAAATCAATGAACATTTAACATTTTTTTTACAAAAATGTTAATTTAGACAAAATTTTTTTATTTTTTCAAGGGTAACAATAAAAAATGGACCACAATTTGTTTTGCAATGTCTTCTGAGCACGCCAATACCCCACATGTGGGGGAAAACTACTGTTTGGGCACACGGCAAGGCTTGGATGGGACGGAGCGCCATTTGACTTTTTTGCATCTAAAATTTGCTTGAATAATTAGCGGATGCCATGTCACGTTTGGAGAGCCCCTAATGAGTCTAAACAGTGGAAACCCCCCACAAGTGATACCATTTTAGAAACTAGAGCCCTTACAGAGCTTCTCTAATGTGGTGAGCACCCTGACCCCCCAGGTGTTTCACAGAAGTTTATAACGTAGAGCCGTGAAAATAAAAAAATCTAACTTTTTCCACAAAAATGATCTTTTAGCTCCATTTTTTATTTTTACAAGGGTAAGAGGAGAAAGTGAACCCCAAAAACTGTTTTACAATTTCTCCTGAGTACGCCGATACCCCATATGTGGGGAAAATACACTGTTTGGGCGAACAGCAGGGCTCAGAAGGGAAGCAGCACTGAATGACTTTTTGAACGCAAAATTGGCTGGCATCAAGAGCGGATGCCATGTCGCATTTGGAGAGCCCCTGATGCGCCTAAACAGTGGAAACCCCCCAGAAGTGACCCGAAACTAGACCCCTCAAGGATTTTATCAAGGGGTATAGTGAACATTTTGAATCCAGAGGTACAACGCAGAATTTGATAACATTAGGTCATCATATTGAATAAGTTGTCATTAGTCTTGAGCGCAAGTGCTCGCTGTTTGAGTTTGCATCGGGTACTCGGGTATGCGCCATGTATCACGGGTGCTCTAGTGACATGCTCGAGTCCCTGCCCTGCATTTTTCACAGTTGTTAGGCACCCCAAAAAAAAACATGCAGGGATCGCTCGTGCATGGCGGCAATCCTCACATGTTTTTTTGGCTGTATAACAGCCACAAACCATATGGGACGGAGACTCGAGCATGTCACTCGAGCACTCGTGATACTCATGATGACATCGGGTCACCATGGCAATGATATGGACCTCACACTGAGAGTGTGGGGTCTCCGTTCCAAGGTTAGAGGGGCACTCTTACCTCTGCTTGTCTTGGAAATGCTGCAATCGACTTCGATGGCAGTATTAAGGGGGTTAATGAGCAGGGAGCGGTGTGGGACCGCTCCTGGCACATAGTACCAACTCTCAGAATCAGCTGACACACGGCGGTGATTGCGGCAACACAGCCTCTGTGCAGGCATGATCACATTGTCATAATAGTACGTACCTCGTCCATAAGGTTCAGGGCACAGGGACAATATCAGAAAAGGGTTAATATAGAATAAGCTATTATGTAACTCACCATTCCAAATATAAATTGATAATCCACCACTGTGCCCCCCGTTAACCACTTTTTCTTTTCACAATTAATCTATAAATTAATTAACCACTGCAATCTTTCCCCCAATTTATTGCCTGTCACTCTTCAGTCCTCAACATCGCACCAATGGGAACCTCCCGCTCCCCCAATTCATTATAATGACATGTCCCCCCTGATTCGTTATAATTATATGCCACTCGAATTTGTTACATTTACATGTCCCCCAAACAATTCATTATTTAATGTGCTCCTTCCTACCCCCAACCACAATTTATTATAATATAATGTCTCGCCCACTCCCCTTTCCTTCACTTTATTAAAAAAATGGTTTAAATACTTGCCTAATATTTACCTCTCCATATGATCTCATATAGCTCCACTTTTTCTTCTGCCCGTGCATACATGCTGTCACGATTATGTCATTACATCCGCGACGGCTGAGTCACATCACAGAGGAAGAAACAGAAGCTTCCCTGTAGCTTCACTGCCATTCACTATTGCCGACATGTCTGATGACAAATAAAATATTCTAATGAGGGAAATCTGGCCCTGGGCCCTGGAAAGTAGCCCAGATTTCTCTCATGATACTTTGTCTATTGTTGTGAGCTTGCGCATTGTGGCCAAAATATTCACTCATAATTCATGCATTTTTTGCATCTTTTTAATATCTCTTTTTTTATAATGTTTTAATCTTTTGCAGGGTGCAGCAATGTCCTTCAGTGTTGATTGAGGGTAATTGGGGTGTCTATCTCTGTGCATTTTTTTTCTCCACTCATGGTTATTGGTTGAGTGATGCCACTAATTATCAAACTAATGTGCTTTCTCTTTTTAAATCTTAATGACAACCAAAAATATCCAAATGACAATGATCAAAAGTTCACATACCCCAGTTCTTAATACCGTGCCCCCTCTAACATCAATGACAGCTGAAAGTCTTTTGTGGAAGTTGTGGATGAGGTTCTTTATTTTCTCAGATAGTAAAGATGTCCATTCTTCTTGGCAAAAAGCCACCAGTTCCTGAAAATTCCTGGGCTGTCTAGCATGAACTGCACGCTTGAGATCTCCCCAGAGTGGCTCAACGATATTGAGGTCAGGAGACTGAGATGGCCTGTCCAGAACCTCCACTTTGTTCTGCTGTAGCTAATGACAGGTCGACTTGGCCTTGTGTTTTGGATCACTGTCATGTTGGAATGTCCAAGTTCATCCCATGGGCAGCTTCCGGGCTGAGAAGTGCAAATTTGTCTCCAGTATTTGCTGATAACGTGCTGCATTCATCTTTCCTTCAACTTTTAACAAGTTCCCTGTGCCTTCGTGTAGCATCGGCGTCTCTGCCCTTTGCCAGGCAGAGACGCCGTCCCTCTCACCACCGCGCTCACTGCCCGGTGTCTTCCAGCACTCCTCTTCCTGCTTCTGCTGCCGGCGCGCGCAGCTTCCCGGGCACTGTGCTTAGGGCACGCGCACGCTCCCTTCCTCTTAAAGGGGCCGCGCGTGCTGCCCTAAGGAGTCCCCGGACAATTGCCGGAGGTCCTCCCATATATAAGGCACCTCCTCCAAAATGGAGGTGCCCGAGCAATAGTTGATGCACAGTGTACTTACCTCTGCTTCAGCCCTCAGGTCCCGCTGCTAGCCTGACTACTAGTCCTGACCGCCAGCCTGACTATCAGTCCTGTCCGCCAGCCTGACTACTCTCCAGCCCGACAGTCTGTCTTCCGTTCAGCCCGCCAGTCTGTCTATGGGCTTCACCCGCCTGCTTACCTGGGAGCACCTGCCTGTTACCTGTCAGCCTACCTTGCGGCTCCCACCTGTCACTTGCCGTGACCACCTGTCTGCCTACCCGGAGGCTCCTGCCCGTCACTTGCCGTGACCACCTGACAGCCTACCTAGAGGCTCCCGCCTGTCACTTGCCGTGACCACCTGTCTGCCTACCCGGAGGCTCCTGCCCGTCACTTGCCATGACCACCTGACAGCCTACCTATAGGCTCCCACCTGTCACTCGCCGTGACCACCTGTCTGCCTACCCGGAGGCTCCTGCCCGTCACTTGCCGTGACCACCTGACAGCCTACCTAGAGGCTTCCGCCTTTCGCCTGCTGTCTCTGCCTGTTCATCTACCTGGATCTTACGTCAGCCGGCCTGCTGTGCCCATCTTCAGTATCGGACAGTCTCAGCCATCTGACCCGTGGGAGTCACCTGCTCTCTTACAAGGTCATCCCCAGAGTAGCACCTGGTCCCTCTGCTCGGTCCCTCCCTGGTCACGGAGTCATTAGCCACCGTGCGACCTAGGTCGGTCCGAGAGGATACTTAGTTATGCCCCTCTGGGTCCCTCCTTGCACCGCAGCACAGAGGTTCCACCACCCGGATCCGTAACACTTTGTAGTTCACACATCCCCAAAACATCAGCGATCCACCTCCATGTTTTACTCTAGGAGTGGTGTTCCTTTCGTTATAGGCCTTGTTGACCTCTCTCTAAATGTAACTTTCATGGTTGTGGCCAAAAAGTTAAAATTTAGTCTCATCACTCCAAATTACCTTGTTGCAGAAGTTTTGAGGCTTGTTTCTGTGCTGTTTGGCATATTGTAGATGAGATACTTTGTGCCATTTGGGCAATAATGACTTTTCTCTGGCGACTCGACCATGCAGCCCATTTTTCTTCAAGTGCCTCCTTATTGTGCATCTTGGAACAGCCACACCTCTAGTTTTCAGAGTCCTGAATTTCTGCTGATGTTATTTGTGGGTTTTTCTTTGCATCCCAAGCAATTTTCCTGGCAGTTGTGGCCAAAATTCTTGTTGGTCTACCTGACTGTGGTTTGGTTTTTACAGAGCCCCTGATTTTCCATTTGTTAATCACAATTTGAATGCTGCTGACTGGCATTATCAATTCCTTGGATATTTTTTTGTATCCCTTTCCTGTGTTATACAGTTCAACTACCTTTTCCTGTAGATCCATTGACAATTCTTTTGCTTTCCCCGTGACTCACAATCCAGAAGCGTCAGTGACTGGATGAAAGATGCAAAAGTCTGTCTGGATCCCAGACTCAGCTTTTATGCACACACAATGATTACAATCAAACAGGTCACAGATGAGGATGTTACCTTTAGTAGCCATTCAAACCCAATTGTGTCAAATTCTGTTATGTTATCAGGCCAAAATCTCCAGGGTATGTGAACTTTTGATCAAGGTCATTTGGATGTTTTTGGTTGTCATTAAGATTTGAAAAGAGAAAACACAGTAGTTTGACAATAAATGGTTTCACCAAGCCAATAACCATGAGTGGAGAAAAAGTAATTTTGTTATTATTCATATTCTCTGAAACAAGGCCAAGAAAGGAAAAATTCTGTCGGGGTATGTAAACTTTCGAGCACAACTGTATATAGAGTTGGGCAGCCAACTTGATCTAATAGTTTGGGAATCACTAATAGGCTGTAAGCAAGACAATGTGCACTACATCTGTGTGACTGATGCCCTTTACAATCATCTGTGTGCATTTATAATACAAAAAAAACATAAATGGAAGGTATTTACTGTAAGTGGTTGTTTTAACTGCTTTTTTCCACCTGTGCCTCCGCTTTTATCACGTGGACCAGCTCCAACCTGCAGTGCGTTAGTATTGTTAGTATTGTGATCTGATGTTGGTATATATACAGGGTCAGGATGGTCTGGCGGGGTAGCAGGGTAATACCCAGTGGGCCCTTGCTGAAGAGAGAGGGAATATATATAAATATATATTTGCGGCAGCGGGCCCTTTAAAACTACAGGGGCGCGCGCGCATGACGCTCGGGACAGTAGAAGGCTGGACAGGGAGCAGGGGTCACATGCATGGCCGTGGGGCATTTTGCTGCATCTGGCCGCATGCACAGACCTCAACAGCCGGATCAGCATGCACGACCGTGGGCCCTTGTGAAGCGCCTGGGCGCATGCACAGTGCTTAGCAGTCGGGAAGTAGAGCGGGTGGAGGGTGCACAGCTGTGGGCTCTTTTGAAGTGCCTGGATACGCCACAGACCTAAACAGCTGGAGGTGGTCGGGGTCGTGCTGACGGCCGCATCACTTCTATAAGTGATGTCACACCTTGCACTGCTTTCCACCGTAGAATAAACAAGCTAAGGTAGAATAATAATATTAACACCCCTAATATTTTTATGTATTTATATGAATATGTGTATATGTTTGTCTGTGCATGTGTTTGTGTGTGTACACGTGTGCATCTGTCTTGGGTGTGCATGCCAACACCTACATGCGTGTTTTTGTGTGCATTTACACTGTGTGCAGAATTATTAGGCAAATGAGTATTTTGATCACATGATACTTTTTATACATGTTGTCCTACTCCAAGCTGCATAGGCTTGAAAGCCAACTGCCATTTAAGTAAATCTGGTGATGTGCATCTCTGTAATGAGGAGGGGTGTTGACTAATGACATCAACACCGTATATAAGGTATGCTTAATTATTAGGCAACTTCCTTTCCTTTGGCAAAATGGGTCAGAAGAGAGATTTGACGGGCTCTGAAAAGTCCAAAATTGTGAGATGTCTTGCAGAGGGGTGCAGCAGTCTTGAAATTTCCAAACTTTTGAAGCGTGATCACCGAACAATCAAGCGTTTCATGGCAAATAGCCAACAGGGGCGCAAAATAACTGCCCATGAATTGAGGAAAATCAAGTGTGAAGCTGCTAAGATGTCATTCGCCACCAGTTTTGCCATATTTCAGAGCAGCAACGTTACTGGAGTATCAAAAAGCACAAGGTGTGCGATACTCAGGGACATGGCCAAGCTAAGGAAGGCTGAAAAATGACCACCTTTGAACAAGAAACATAAGATAAACTTCAAGAATGGGCCAAGAAATATCTTAAGACTGATTTTTCAAAGGTTTTATCGACTGATGAAATGAGAGTGACTCTTGATGGGCCAGACGGATGGGCCAGAGGCTGGATCAGTAAAGGGCAGAGAGCTCCACTCCAACTCAGACGCCAGCAAGGTGCAGGTGGGGTACTGGTATGGGCTGGTATCATCAAAGATGAACTTGTAGGACCTTTTCAGGTTGAGGATGGAGTGAAGCTCAACTCCCAGACCTACTGCCAGTTTCTGGAAGACAACTTCTTCAAGAAGTGGTACAGGAAGAAGTCGGTATTGTTCAAGAAAAACATGATTTTCCTGCAGGACAATGCTCCATCACATGCATCCAACTACTCCACAGGGTGTCTGGCCAGTAAAGTTCTAAAAGAAGAAAAAATAATGTCATGGCCCCCTTGTTCACCTGCTCTGAACCCCATAGAGAACCTGTGGTCCATCATAAAATGTGAGATCTACAGGGAGGGAAAACAGTACACCTCTCGGAACAGTGTCTGGGAGGCTGTGGTGGCTGCTGCACGCAATGTGTATCGAAAACAGATCAAGCAACTGACAGAATCTATGAATGGAAGGCTGTTGAGTGTCATCATAAAGAAAGGTGGCTATATTGATCACTAATTTTTTGGGTTTTTGTTTTTTCATGTCAGAAATGTTTATTTCTAAATTTTGTGCACTGATATTGGTTTACCTGGTGAAAATAAACAAGTGAGATGGGATTATATTTGGTTTTTATTAAGTTGCCTAATAATTCTGCACAGTAATAGTTACCTGCACAAACAGATATCCTCCTAAGATAGCCAAATCTAAAAAAAAAAACACTCCAACTTCCAAAAATATTAAGCTTGGGTATTTATGAGTCTTTGAGTTTGATTGAGAACATAGTTGTTGATCAATAATAAAAATGATCCTCTAAAATACAACTTGCCTAATAATTCTGCACACAGTGTATGTGTGTGTGTAGTGTGTGCATTTCAGTGTGTGTGTGCGCATGTCTTTGTGTGTCTTTGCGTGCATGTCTGTGTGTCTGCACCTGCGTGCTTGTGTCTGCGCCTGCGTGCTTGTCTGCGCCTGCGTGCATGTGTCTGCGTGTATGCATGTCTGCATGCCTGTGCTTGTCTGAGAGTGCATTTCTGTGTGCATATCTGCATGTGCATGCGTGCACGTATCTGTGTGTGTGCATGTCTGCGTGTGTTTACGTGTGCATTTCTGTGTATGTATGTGCAGGTCTGAGTGTGCATTTCTTTGGGTGTATCTGCATGTGTGTGCATGTCTGAACGTGTGTGTGCTTGCCTGTGCTGCGTGGATCTGTGCTTGACTGTGTTTGCATTTATGTTTGTGTGCATGTCTGTCTGCAAGTGTGTGTTTGCCTGCACTGCGTGTTTGTATGCTCATCCGCATGTCTGTCTGTGTGCGCGCATGTGTGTCTAGATGTCCGTGTGTGCATATAGTATGTGCGCATCTGTACACACATGTATGTGTGCATGTTTTTACATGCTCGCAGGTCTGTCTAGAAGACAGTATGGAGAGAATGTCTGAAAACATCACATAATGAATTGGTGCGGGAACAGAATGGGGAAGGGAGATGTATGAGGAGACAGTATGGAGAGTGGGGGGGATGTGTGAGGAGGTTATTGAGGGGAATGATGTGAGGAGACAACATGGGGGGAGAAAAGTGTGAGGGGACACAGAACAGAGACTGGATAGTGGGGGGAGGTATAGACATATGGCAGTATTTTGGGGGGACAGTGTGAGCTCACAGCAAGGAGGGAACAGTATGCTGAGGAGGGGTAGTGTGAAAAAGGAGCACAGTATAGAGACTGGGCAGTATTGGGGGGACTCAGTGTGAGAGGACAGTTTGAAGAGGAGACCCAGTATAGAAAAGAGAGAACAGTGTGGAGAGCATGGACAATAAGAGGGGTAGAGTGAGTGGGTCATATTTTGTGCAAGGAGAATTGTGAGAGCTAATAGTCTATACAGGGGCTAAGCGTAGAGCAGATATTTTTTATTCAGGAGCATTATAATGACACTGCTATCTTTAAGGGTATCATGTCAGGTTGTGCTGCAGAAGATCGGAGTAGATGGAAGTCTGCAGAGACGAGCTGTGGATGAGAAAACTCATCAAGGCGTCTGGACAAGATGGAAACAAAAAGAAAGAGAATGACTCTAATCAGAGAAGACATCTCAGGTAAGATACCTGGATGTAAATGTTTTATTTGTGATACTTCCTTCATCTCATCAGTACTGTACTTCCTTTATGGTCCACAACCTGATGATGACTGATAACAACAACTCCCAGTAGCTCAATTTTTAAGGACATACTGGAGTTGTGGCTTCATGCTATACAACGGTATATGGGGTTGAGCTGACATTACAATTGAGGTACAATGTACTTATGGTGATTCAAGTGATATATTTGATGCGCCCCCTGGGGCCATGGGGTACTCGGTAGCCAGGGCGGTCAGTGCTGGGGATATCACGGTGGCAGTGACCCGGTCCGTAGCCCCGGCTGGTCAAATAAAGGAAAGTAAAAAGGGAATAAAGTTTTTGGGAAAATGTTCGTGATGCCACCTGTGGTATATGGGGCCGCCGCTGCGGTGTAGATCCACTGGGGCTGATGGTGACGCAGCAGAGTTGGTTCAGCTCTCCACCGGCAGAGCTAAGCTCCAGGGCAGTATATGAAGAATTGTGGAGGTAGATGTTGTTGGTAAGGTATAATGCAGGTGATGGCGCAGCAATTATTCAACGACATAGTGGGGTGCAATCTTCAGGTTTTACTCACAGTTGATAAGTTCCTCAGGTTACACTTTCCGGATTATAACCGCCCACGTCGTCCTGTGTCCTCCGGGGTTGTGATCCAGCAAACTCTCAGGTATTTCAAGAGCACTCAGACAGGACCCCGTTCTATGTGACTTTCCTGGTCGTCTCACTGCACGGGCTCTCACTCTCCTGCCCTGAGCCTCACAATCAGTGTCCAAAGCTAGTGGCCTCGGGCCTTGTCGGGCGACTTGCAATCCCCTGGACCCTATGTGGTCACCTTTTCAGCGATGTAATAGTGGGTTTTGGCTGCAACACCTTGCAAATGCTGCAGCCTCCGTTTTGCTACTTGAGACTGGTTGTTCTCCACTAGTTTGGGGCCGGTCCCCCTCTGCGGTCAGATCCCTCCAGGTCCATGTGAATTCGGGCACACGGGTGGCTTCCTGCACTCACTGTGCCCCTGGGATCCCTTCTGTCTCTGGAGCCTTTCCCTCTGCTCCCGTCTTCACTCACTCTCCTCCTGGGCCTCCCTTTCTAGGCCCGACTCCTCTCTCTCTTGAGTGGAGCTCCTCCTGAGCTCTCACTCCCAACTGTCTCTCCTCTGAACTGTCCTCAATTGACTGCTTCTAGATGGTTCCCTTTCTTCTTATACTCTTCCTGTCTGTGCTCCCCTGACCTACTTCCTCCACCCACCTCCTCTACCTAGTTCCACCCTCCAGCTAGGGACCAGGGACTGTGCTCTCCCTTAGGAGCAATCTCACCCTTCCCTACTGAAGTGGAGTGTATTGGATGTGGGTGTGTGGGTCCCGGGTAGTACTCCATCCTTACCTGAGAGTGGGGTGCCACACCTCTGGGTGAGATGCAGTACCTCTGTGGCAACTGGACCCGCAGGGGCACCACATATTCATGTACTGATGTGTGTGTGTGTGCGTGGGTGTCTGCGTGTTTGTGCATGTCTGCATATGTGTCTGTGTATCTGGAAATCTGGAATTATATGTATTTTTGTACGATGTGTGTATGTAACAGTGCATTGTTGTGTGTAAACACATTCATATGCTTGGGGCACATTTTCTAAATCTATTAGGGCTCTTTCACATGTGTTAGGGATTTCCGTTTGTCTTTCCATGTTTAGGAACAGACAAGTGAAATTTGCTAACCTAGTCATAACTGTCCCTATTTGGTCCAGAAACCTTTGTTTGTGTAGCATCGGCCTCTCTGCCTCCTGCCGGGCAGAGACGCCGTTGCCCTCACCGCCGCGGCCCTGGTCCGGCATCTTCTGGCTCTGCTGCTGCTGAGGCGCGCACTGCACACAGCTTCCTTGGCATTGTGCTTAGGACGCGCGTGCTCCCTCCCTCTTACAGGGGCCAAGCGTGGTCCTAAAGTGTCCCCAGCCAATGGCCGGAGGACTGACCTAATATTAAGCACCTCCTCCAAAATGGAGGTGCCTGTGCAAGGTTGTTGTTTGTGTGCTAACACTCTCCTCAGCCCTCAGGTCCCTTGCCCGCCGGTCTGTCTAACAGTCCTGCCCGCCAGTCTGTCTAACAGCTGAGCCCGTCAGCCTGCCTACCCGGAGCACCTGCCAGTTACCTGCCGTGCCCGCCAGTCTGCCTAAGCCGCCGTGTGACCTGGGTCGGTCCGAGAAGGCACTTAGTTACGCCCCTTTGGTCCCTCCTTGCATCAAAGCACAGAGGTTCCACCACCCGGATCCGTAACAGTTTGCACAGGCCATGGAATCCGGTGGCTCCCATGCTCCTTTGGTCTCTGACTTGTACCAGGAGGTCTCTCGTCAGAGATTCCAACAAGAGACTATCCTGTCCTATCTGTGGACAGTCAACTCCCGCCAGGACACGCTGTCTACTCTGACGGTGTCCATCTCTAATCGAGCGGCACCCACTCCGGTGGCACCCATTCCGGCAGCACCTCTACCCTGTGGCGCTGTGGCACCCGGCTTTGGACCCCGGCTTTCTGCGCCTCCACGTTTCAATGGTGACCCTGTCCTATGTCGGGGCTTCATAAATCACTGCACGCTGCACTTTGAACTTCTGGCATACCAGTTTGTCTCCGACCAGGCCAAGTTGGCATTCATCATGTTTCACCTCACCGGAGAGGCGTTAGTGTGGCTTAACGCTCTGTGGGAGAGAGGGGATCCTCTGGTTTCCTATATCCAGGCTTTCCTCGCGGCTTTCCGGAAAGTGTTCGATGAAACTCAATGAAGATCTTCTACTGCCTCCTCACATCTCCGACTCCGTCAAGGGAGGCTTTCTGTGGGATGGTATCTCGTGCATTTCCGCACCCTCGCTTCCGAACTGGCCTGGAATAAAGAGGCACTGGTGTCCACCTTTTGGGAGGGCCTTTCTGGACGGATCAAGGATGAGCTAGCCAGCCGAGACATACCTTCCACCCTGGACAATCTGGTGTCTTTAGCTACCTGGATCGACATCCGCTTTCTGGAATGTGCTAAGGAGACGACCCGGGAGAGAAGACTTCCGCGTCTCGCTCCAACCTTCCAAAGTCCGGTCTCGCAACCAGCAATCCCCCAGGTGTCTTCTCAAGACCCAATGCAAATTGACCAAGTCAAGATGGTCAAGTCTCGCCAGGAGACATGCCGCGCCGAGGGGTGTTGCTTCTACTGTGGCAGTATAGAGCATCTGATCCATTCCTGCCCAGATAGACTGGGAAACTCCAGTGTCTAGGACCACTCGGAGAGGTCATCCTAGGCAAGAGTTCTTCCTCTCCGTCCTTGACTCTGTCCGTTTCTGTCACCAGTGGTGAGACCCGCTTCTTCGAGACTGCCTTTCTGGATTCCGGAGCTGCAGGGAATCTCATTCAACAGGCCATTGTGGAACATTTTCAGATTTCTACCATACGTCTGGCTGAACTTCCCATCCTCAGTGGATGGGAAGCTTCTTCCGGAAACCATCTTGCTGGTCACTGAGCCTGTAACTCTTCAGGTGGGAATGCTGCACTCAGAGAAGATCTCCTTTCATGTGCTGTCCGGTCTCTCTCATCCCCTCTTGCTTGGTCTGCCGTGGTTACAGAGACATGAGCCCATTCTGAATTGGATATCTGGTGAAGTGCTCCGTTGGGGTCAGGAATGCCATGAATCCTGTCTGGTTCCAGTTCGTCTTGCTCGACCCCGGTCTACGCAAGCTAACCTACCTGGCCTGCCGGCACCCTACTGGTCCTATGTCGACGTCTTTGACAAAAAAGAGGCTGAGACACTACCACCTCATAGGCCGTATGATTGCCCCATTGACCTAATACCTGTTGCTTCACCTCCTCGTGGGCGAATCTACCCCTTGTCATTGGCCGAGACCCGTGCTATATCTGAGTACATTGAGGAGAATCTTGGTAGGGGATTTATCCAAAAATCCACCTCTCCGGCTGGAGCAGGATTGTTCTTCGTCAAGAAGAAAGATGGCTCGCTTCGTCCTTGTATTGACTATAATCTAAACCAGATTACCATAAAAAATAAGTACCCCCTGCCTCTCATCTCGGAGTTGTTTGACCGCCTAAAAGGTGCGAGGATCTTCACCAAGCTCGATTTTCGGGGGGCATACAATCTGGTCCGTATTCGCCATTCAGACTAATGGAAGACGGTCGGTCACTACGAATACCGTGTGATGCCCTTTGGTCTCTGTATTGCTCCAGCCGTCTTCCAGGAGCTAGTTAACGACATCTTCCGATATCTCCTGTATTCCTGCATGGTGGTGTACCTGGACGACATCTTAGTGTTCTCCCCGGATCAGCCCTCACACCGGACGGATGTTCGTCAGGTTCTGCTGAGGCTCCGGAAGAATCGCCTGTATGCTAAATATGAGAAATGCCTCTTTGAGCAGACCTCCTTGCCATTTCTTGGTTACATCATTTCTGAGACTGTTCTGTGGATCAATCCCGAGAAGGTGTCTGCCGTCTTAAAGTGGCCCCGACCGGAGGGATTGAAGGCGATTCAACGGTTTTTGGGTTTCGCAAACTATTACCGCCTCTTCATTCCTCATTTCTCCTCTCGGACTGCTCCCATCTCAGCTCTCACACGTAAAAGAGAAAATCCAAGGGAGTGGCCTTCCAAGGCGGAGAAAGCCTTCCTCTCCCTAAAACAAGCCGCCTCCTCTGCTTCAGTGCTACACCGTCTGGATTGCAACAAGCAGTTTTTCCTGGAGGTCAATGCCTCCTCCCCCGGGGCCGAAGCAGTGCTCACCCAGAAATCCTCGTTCGGGAGAATGGTAACCTGCGGCTTCTTCTCCAAGCTCTTCTCCTCGTCCGAGCGCAACTACTCCATAGGAGATTGAGAGCTGCTGGCCATCAAAATAGCACTGGAGGAGTGGCGCTACTTGCTGGAGGGGGCTCTGCACACAGTGGTTATCTTCACTGACCATAAAACCCTTGCTTATTTGCAGAATGCCCAAAGACTAAACCTGCGTCAGGCCAGATGGTCACTATTCTTCACTCACTTCTGCTTTACTCTTCACTGCCGCTGGGCAGACAAGAACAATAAAGCCAAAGCACTATCCCATTCATTTTTGTCTACGGACCAGGAGGAGGAGCCTCTACATATCATTGACCCCTCCAAAATAATGACTGTTGCTTCGTTTGACCTGTCTCAGCTACCTCCCGGTAAGACCTTTGTAGCGGTTCAGGAAAGGAAGAAGGTTTTACTGTGGGGCCATTCGTCCAAACTGGCTGGTCACACAGGCCAGAGGAAGAAATTTCTGCTCATTGCCCAACATTATTAAAGGCCCACCCTGTTCAAGGATGTTGCAGAATTTTTTGAGGCTTGTTCCTCTTCTTCCTGTAACAAGATACCTAGGCACATCCCAGCCGGCTGCCTTCTTCCTCTTCCCATGTTTCTGCCGGTTGTAATGTTCATTTGGGTGGTCACTGACCGCTTTACTAAGATGCTCCACTTCATTCCCCCGCCTGGCTTTCTGTCTGCACCGGTGCTGGCTAAGGACTTCATCTACCACATCTTCCGTCTTCACAGGCTACCCCTCCACATGGTCTCGGATCGTGGAGTTCAATTCACTTCGCGCTTCTGGAGAGCCTCGTGCAAGCTGCTGGATGTTTCCTTGGATTTTTCTTCGGCCTATCATCCTCAGTCCAATGGCAAAGTGGAACGCATCAATCAAATCCTCACCAGTTTTCTTCGACACTTTGTTAACGCTCACCATAGTGATTGGGTTGAGCTTCTGCCCTGGGCCTAGTTTTCCTATAACAACCATGAGAGCGAGTTTTCTGCTAAAACTACATTTTTTGTGGTCTACTGACAACACCCCCGGATTCCGTTTCCCGTCTCCTCTTCAGTGGACAATCCTGCCGCGGAGTCTCTCGTCAGCGAATTTTCTGCAATTTGGGAAGACACTAGATCTGCTTTTCTTCTACCCTCAGAGCGGATAAAGAAGCATGCTGATAGACGTCTGGATCTGCCTCAATTCCGTCCGGGAGACAAGGTCAGGCTTTCTTCCAAATATGTTCGCGTTAAGATACCATCTTACAAGTTGGGTCCGCGGTTACAAGCTTAAACTCCCGGCCTCTTTACGGACTCACAACTGCTTTCACGTGTCTATTCTCACACGGGTTGTCCTTAATTCTTTCTTTGACAATCCAGGTACCACTCCGGCTCCAGTCACCACTGAGGACGTCTTTGAGGTAGAAAACATTTTGGCCACAAAGAGGGTAAGAGGAAAGACTTTCTTTCTTGTGGATAGGAAGGGGTTTTGCCCTGAGGAGAGGTCTTGGGAGCCCAGGGAGAGCATTCATGCCCCTCATCTTCTAGAAAAGTTTCTCACAGGCTTAAAGAAGAGGGGGCATAAAGGGGGGGTACTGTAGCATAAGCATCTCTGTCTCCTGCTGTGGCCCTGGTCCTGTGTTTTCCGGTTCTCCTGCTGCTGAGGCGCGCTCTGTGCACAGCTTCCCGGGCACTGTGATTAGGGCGCGGGCTCCCTCCCTCTTAAAGGGGCTGCATGCGCCATCCTAAAGAGTTCCCGGCCAATGGCCGGAGGACTGACCCTATAATAAACACCTCCTCCAAAATGGAGGTGCCTGTGCAAGGTTGTTGTTTGTGTGCTAACACTCTCCTCAGCCCTCAGGTCCCTTGCCTGCCAGTCTGTCCAACAGTCCTGCCCGCCAGTCTGTCAAACATTCCTGCCCGCCAGTCTGTCCAACAGTCCTGCCCGCCAGTCTGTCCAACAGTCCTGCCTGCCAGTCTGTCCAACAGTCCTGCCTGGCAGTCTGTCCAACAGTCATGCCCGCCAGTCTGTCTAACAGCCGAGCCCGCCAGCCTGCCTACCCGGAAAACCTATCAGTTACCTGTCGTGCCCGCCAACCTGCCTAAACGGAGCACCTGCCAGTTACCTGCCATAGCCGCCTGCTCGTTAACCCGGAGTACCCGTCTGGCTATCCACTGTACCCACCTGCTTGTCTACCTGGATTACCCGCCAGCCTACCTGCTGTGTTCATCCGCTGTACCGGTCAGCTCCTGTCATCTGACCCGTGGGAGTCACTTGCTCTCACACAAGGTCGGTTCCAGAGTGGCACCTGGTTCACCTTCCCGGTCCCTCCCTGGTTCACGGAGTCGACTAAGCTGCCGTGTGACCTGGGTCGGTCCGAGTAGGCACTTAGTTATGCCCCTCTGGTCCCTCCTTGCATCAATGCCCAGAGGTTCCACCACCCGGATCTGTAACAGTTTGCAATTGTGTGTTACTAACGGTAATGTTTGAGACTGTGGTCAGCTATATACCTGAGGAAGTGTAATCGTAGCTTTTAGAAATAAACTACAAAATTGGTAAAAATATACAATCTCTCGTCAAATTTCTTCACCACGGAGGATCGGGGTTTTTATTCCCGGCACCAACTTCATCCTTTTACAGACAACCTCATTGCCATTTTAAAATGGCAATTGGGAATAGGGGTAAAGTGATCCCCAGAGTCTGAAAATTTCCAGGGTCTTGGCTATCCGGGGCAGCTGAGACCCTGGAGAACACAATCAGGGCTGGAATTTACAGTTTTTCCTGCCATACACTGGCAATCCCTGCAAGTGTTTTGGGTGCCTAACAGTCACCAAACGTGGGGCGGAGACTTCAGTATGTCACTCAAGCACTTGCAATAGTCGTGCATACACGAGCAACTGATGCAAACTTGAGTAGTGAGTAGAGATGAGCGGTGTTCGACTAGAACTGTTCGCCAATCTCAAATTCGAGCTGTTTTGGGCGGTGTTCGAGTTGTTCCACGAACCCGAACGATTTGCAAAAAATTCGGCTGTTCGAGGTTATGTTCGATAACTGTTCGTGCACCAAAAGCGTGTCCTGCATGTCTGGCGCTATTTAGAGCACCAATCATGCAGGGATTGTCTGCCACTCACTGTAATGCCACAGCCATGGTGGTTGTGGCATTACAGTGGTTGCCCAAATCGATGGGAACAGTGCCAACAGTGAAACATGAAAAGCCGGCAATTCAGCAGCGGCATACACCTGTACCCGACAATTTAGAACCGAAAGAATAGAGCTTCACACATAGATTAGATAGATATAAACATGTCAGTCACATATATAAGAAGTACAGTGAAAGTGTTGATTACTGTACTTGTCATTTAGCGTAAAGGATTTATCAAAAAAAATAATAGTGTTTTCATGCACCGTCTCTTTAAAAAAGCCGGCCGGCAATTCAGCAGCGGTACCCGACAATTTATAACAGACAGAATAGAGCTTCACACATAGATTAGATAGATAGAAACATGTCAGTCACATATATATGAAGTACAGTGATAGTGTTGGTTACTGTACTTGTCATTTAGTATTAAAATAAAGGATTTATTATTAAAAAAATTGGCGTGGGGTTCCCCTTAATTTTAGGCTCTAGCGGAGGTTAAGCAGACAGCTGGGGCAGATGTTTGAAGCCTGGGAAGGGAGTAATACCCACGGAGCTTCCCAGGCTACTAATATCAGCCCCCAGCTGAATACATAGCCTTTACTAGCTATTAAAATGGGGGACACCCCAAAAAAAATGACGTGGGGTCCCCCCTAATTTAATAGCTAGCAAAGGCTAGGCAGACAGCTGGGGGCTGATATTAATAGCCCAGGAAGGGAGCCATGAATATTGGCCCCCTCCCAGGCTAGAAACACCAGCCGTCAGCCGCCCCAGAAATGGCGCATTCATAGGATGCGCCAATTCTGGCACTTAGCCTCGCTCTTCCACGCTGCCCTGGTGCGGTGGCAGGGGGTAATAGGGTTGGGGTTGATGTCAGCTTATAATGCCAGCTGACATCAAGCCCAGGTTAGTAATGGAGAGGCGTCTATAAGACACCCCCATTACTAACCCCATAGTCAAAGTTAAAAAAAACACAAACACCCAGAATAAAGTCCTTTAATTGAAATAAAGACACAATCCTTTATTGTTCTAAATTAAACCATACTTACTGTCACGCCCATTCCAGCTGAAGCCAACGATCTCCTGCAATAAAAGAAAAATAATAAAGCAACCTCATCCTTACCTTTCCATGGTTCCCACGACAGCTTCAGCTCTGCTACATCGAGATGACAGGCTGGACCGCAGCAGAACGCTGCCATCCAGCCTCTCATCCCGCAGACACTGAGAAGCGCAGGCTTGCTTGCGCTGCTCAGCGTCTCTCTGTGACGACATCCAGATGAGCCGAGTTCATGTCCAATGAACTCGGCTCACCTCATGCACGTCACTGACAGCGTGGGAAAATTCTCACGCTGAAGCGGTGAGTGCAGGAGAATTCTCCCACGCTGTCAGTGACGTGCATAAGGTGAGCTCATGTCCAATGAACTCAGCTCACCTCCTGCACTTCACTGACAGCGTGGGAGAATTCTCCTGCACTCAGCGCTTCAGCGTGAGAATTCTCCCACGCTGAAGCGCTGAGTGCAGGAGAATTTTCCCACGCTGTCAGTGACGTGCATAAGGTGAGCTCATGTCCAATGAACTCAGCTCACCTCCTGCACGTCACTGACAGCGTGGGAGAATTCTCCTGCACTCAGCGCTTCAGTGTGAGAATTCTCCCACGCTGAAGCGCTGAGTGCAGGAGAATTTTCCCACGCTGTCAGTGACGTGCATGAGGTGAGCCGAGTTCATTGGACATTAACTCGGCTCATCTGGATGCCCTCACAGAGAGACACTGTGGAGCGCAAGCAAGCCTGCGCTTCTCAGTGTCTGCGGGATGAGAGGCTGGATGGCAGCGTTCTGCTGCGGTCCAGCCTGTCATCTCGATGTAGCAGAGCTGAAGCTGTCATGGGAACCATGGAAAGGTAAGGATGATGTTGCTTTATTATTTTTCTTTTATTTCAGGAGATCGTTGGCTTCAGCTGGAATGGGCGTGATGGTAAGTATGGTTTAATTTAGAACAATAAAGAATTGTGTGTTTATTTCAATTAAAGGACTTTTTTCTGGGTGTTGTGTTTTTTTTAAATACTTTACTAGAAATTCATGGTGGTCATGTCTAATATTGGCGTGACCCCATGAATTTCGGGCTTAGGGCCAGCTGATAATGCCAAGCTGGCCCTAACCCCTTTATTACCCAGTGAGCCACCGCACCAGGGCCCTGGATGAGTTGGGTACAGCGCCAGAAGATGGCGCTTCTATGAACGCGCCATTTTCCGGGGTGGCTGCGGACTGCAATTTGTAGCGGGGGGGGGCCCAGAAAGCTTGGGCCTCCCTGCGCTGCAGATTCCAGCCCCCAGCTGCCTAGTTGTACCTGGCTGGACACAAAAATAGGGCGAAGCCCCACGTACTTTTTTTTTAATTATTTCATGAATTTCATGAAATAATTAAGAAAAAAAGGCCTTCCCTATATTGTTGTGTCCGGCCAGGTACAAATAGGCAGCTGGTGGTTGGGGGCAGCCCGTTCCTGCCTGCTGTACCTGGCTGGACACAAATATAGTGCGAAGCCCCACGTCAATTTTTTTTAAATTATTTCATGAATTTCCTGAAATAATTTAAAAAAATTGAAGTGGGGCTTCGCACTATATTTGTGTCCAGCCAGGTACAGCAGGCAGGAACGGGATGCCCCCAACCACCAGCTGCCTATTTGTACCTGGCCGGACACAACAATATAGGGAAGCCCTTTTTTTCTTAATTATTTCATGAATTTCATGAAATAATTAAAAAAAATTGAAGTGGGGCTTCGCACTATATTTGTGTCCAGCCAGGTACAGCAGGCAGGAACGGGCTGCCCCCAACCACCAGCTGCCTATTTGTACCTGGCCGGACACAACAATATAGGGAAGGCCTTTTTTTCTTAATTATTTCATGAAATTCATGAAATAATTAAAAAAAAAGTACGTGGGGCTTCGCCCTATTTTTGTGTCCAGCCAGGTACAACTAGGCAGCTGGGGGCTGGAATCTGCAGCGCAGGGAGGCCCAAGCTTTCTGGGCCCCCCCCCCGCTACAAATTGCAGTCCGCAGCCACCCCGGAAAATGGCGCGTTCATAGAAGCGCCATCTTCTGGCGCTGTACCCAACTCATCCAGGGCCCTGGTGCGGTGGCTCACTGGGTAATAAAGGGGTTAGGGCCAGCTTGGTATTATCAGCTGGCCCCAAGCCCAAAATTCATGGGGTCACGCCAGTATTAGACATGACCGCCATGAATTTCTAGTAAAGTATTTAAAAAAAACACAACACCCAGAATAAAGTCCTTTAATTGAAATAAAGACACAATTCTTTATTGTTCTAAATTAAACCATACTTACCGTCACGCCCATTCCAGCTGAAGCCAACGATCTCCTGCAATAAAAGAAAAATAATAAACCAACCTCATCCTTACCTTTCCATGGTTCCCACGACAGCTTCAGCTCTGCTACATCGAGATGACTGGCTGGACCGCAGCAGAACGCTGCCATCCAGCCTGTCATCCCGCAGACACTGAGAAGCGCAGGCATGCTTGCGCTCCTCACTGTCTCGCTGTGACGGCATCCAGATGAGCCGAGGTCATGTCCAATGAACTCGGCTCACCTCATGCACGTCACTGACAGCGTGGGAAAATTCTCACGCTGAAGTGCTGAGTGCAGGAGAATTCTCCCACGCTGTCAGTGATGTGCATGAGGTGAGCTCATGTCCAATGAACTCAGCTCACCTCCTGCACGTCACTGACAGCGTGGGAAAATTCTCCTGCAATCAGCGCTTCAGCGTGAGAATTTTCCCACGCTGTCAGTGACGTGCATGAGGTGAGCCGAGTTCATTGGACATGAACTCGGCTCATCTGGATGTCGTCACAGAGAGACGCTGAGCAGCGCAAGCAAGCCTGCGCTTCTCAGAGTCTGCGGGATGACAGGCTGGATGGCGGCGTTCTGCTGCGGTCCAGCCTGTCATCTCGATGTAGCAGAGCTGAAGCTGTCGTGGGAACCATGGAAAGGTAAGGATGAGGTTGCTTTATTATTTTTCTTTTATTGCAGGAGATCGTTGGCTTCAGCTGGAATGGGCGTGATGGTAGGTATGGTTTAATTTAGAACAATAAAGGATTGTGTCTTTATTTCAATTAAAGGACTTTATTCTGGGTGTTTGTGTTTTTTTTAACTTTGACTATGGGGTTAGTAATGGGGGTGTCTTATAGACGCCTCTCCATTACTAACCTGGGCTTGATGTCAGCTGGCATTATAAGCTGACATCAACCCCAACCCTATTACCCCCTGCCACCGCACCAGGGCAGCGTGGAAGAGCGAGGCTAAGTGCCAGAATTGGCGCATCCTATGAATGCGCCATTTCTGGGGCGGCTGACGGCTGGTGTTTCTAGCCTGGGAGGGGGCCAATATTCATGGCTCCCTTCCTGGGCTATTAATATCAGCCCCCAGCTGTCTGCCTAGCCTTTGCTAGCTATTAAATTAGGGGGGACCCCACGTCATTTTTTTTGGGGTGTCCCCTATTTTAATAGCTAGTAAAGGCTATGTATTCAGCTGGGGGCTGATATTAGTAGCCTGGGAAGCTCCGTGGGTATTACCCCCTTCCCAGGCTTCAAACATCTGCCCCAGCCGTCTGCTTAACCTCCGCTAGAGCCTAAAATTAAGGGGAACCCCACGCCAATTTTTTTAATAATAAATCCTTTATTTTAATACTAAATGACAAGTACAGTAACCAACACTATCACTGTACTTCATATATATGTGACTGACATGTTTCTATCTATCTAATCTATGTGTGATGCTCTATCTTTCTGTTCTAAATTGTCGGGTACCGCTGCTGAATTGCCGGCCGGCTTTTTTAAAGAGACAGTGCATGAAAACACTATTATTTTTTTAAATAAATCCTTTACACTAAATGACAAGTACAGTAAGCAACACTATCACTGTACTTATTATATATGTGACTGACATGTTTCTATCTATCTAATCTATGTGTGAAGCTCTATTCTTTCTGTTCTAAATTGTCGGGTACAGATGCTGAATTGCCGGCCGGCTTTTTTAAAGAGACGGTGCATGAAAACACTAATATTTTTTTTAATAAATCCTTTACACTAAATGACAAATGCAGTAACCAACACTGTCACTGTGCTTCTTATATGTGTGACTGACATGTTTCTATCTATCTAATCTATGTGTGATGCTCTATTCCTTCTTGTCTAAATTGTCGGGTACCGGTGTATGCCACTGCTGAATTTGCCGGCCGGCTTTTTTAAACAGAGTGTCTTCTGAGCAGTTTGTCAGCTTTTGGACACCTTTGCAGGTGTTTTCTATGTGTTTCTATGTGTTTTTGTTTGCCTGCCATTGGTTTTAACGGTGTTCGACGGTGTTCTAAGGTGTTCGACGAACAGTTCGACGAACAGTTCCTCGAACATCCCGGTGTTCGACGAACCGAACCGAACCCGAACACTACGGGGGTGGCTCAACACTAGTAGTGAGCACTTGCACTCAACACTAATAACGACATATTCAATATGACGACTAGTGATGAGTAGTGTTGAGCGATACCTTCCGATATCGGGAAATATCGGATCGGATTGGATCGGACCGAAACTCCAAAAATATCGGATATTGCCGATTCCGATACCGGAAACCAATGCAAGTCAATGGGACACAAATATCGGAATGAAAATAAACCCTTTCTTTCCTTGTAGGTTAATTCTACATGAAGGAAAACAACTAAGAATAATGTAGAATGTATTACATGAAAAGCCGGCAATTCAGCAGCGGCATACACCGGTACCCGACAATTTTGAACAGAGAGAATAGAGCATCACACATAGATTAGATAGATAGAAACATGTCAGTCACATATATAAGAAGTACAGTGACAGTATTGCTTACTGTACTTGTCATTTAGTGTTAAAGGATTTATTTAAAAAAATAATAGTGTTTTCATGCACAGTCTCTTTAAAAAAGCCGGTCGGCAATTCAGCATCCGTACCCGACAATTTAGAATAGAAAGAATAGAGCATCACACATAGATTAGATACATAGAAACATGTCAGTCACATATATAAGAAGTACAGTGATAGTGTTGATTACTGTACTTGTCATTTAGTGTTAAAATAAAGGATTTATTAAAAAAAAAAATTGGCGTGGGGTTCCACGTAATTTTAGTCTCTAGCGGAGGCTAAGCAGACGGCTGGGGCAGATGTTTGAAGCCTGGGAAGGGGGTAATACCTACGGAGCTTCCCAGGCTACTAATATCAGCCCCCAGCTGAATACCTAGCCTTTACTAGCTATTAAAATAGGGGACCCCTAAAAAATGACGTGGGGTCCCCCCTATTTTAATAGCTAGCAAAGGCTAGGCAGACAGCTGGGGGCTAATATTAATAGCCCAGGAAGGGTGCCATGAATATTGGCACCCTCCCAGGTTAGAAACACCAGCCGTCAGCCGCCCCAGAAATGGCGCATCCATAGGATGCGCCAATTCTGGCACTTAGCCTCGCTCTTCCCACTGCCCTGTAGCGGTGGCAGTGGGGTAATAGGGCTGGGGTTGATGTCAGCTTATAATGCGAGCTGACATCAAGCCCAGGTTAGTAATGGAGAGGCGTCTATAAGACACCCCCATTACTAACCCCATAGTCAAAGTTAAAAAAAAACACAAACACCCAGAATAAAGTCCTTTAATTGAAATAAACACACAATTCCTTATTGTTCTAAATTAAACCATACTTACCATCACGCCCATTCCAGCTGAAGCCAACGATCTCATGAAATAAAAGTAAAATAATAAAGCAACCTCATCCTTACATTTCAATGGTTCCCAGGACGGCTTCAGCTCTGCTACATTCACATGACAGGCTGGATCGCAGCCGAAAGCTGCCATCCAGCTTGCCATGCCGCAGACACTGAGAAGCGCAGGCATGCTTTCGCTCCTCAGTGACTGGCTGTGACGGCATCCAGATCAGCCGAATTCATTTCCAATGAACTCAACTCACCTCATGCATGTCACTGACAGTGTGGGAGAATTCTACTGTATGCCGCTGATGAATTGCTGGCCGGCTTTTTTAAAGAGATGGTGCATGAAAACACTATTATTTTTTTTTAATAAATCCTTTAACACTAAATGACAAGTACAGTAAGCTGAGCGCTGCCATCCAGCTTGTCATCCTTCAGAGACACTGCAGAGTGCAGGCATTATGGGATCTTCCGATTCCGGTACTCTATATTCTAAAAGTATCGGAACTCAGTATGGGAAATCCGATACCGCGAATATCAGTCGATACCCGAAATTTCAGTATCGGAATGCTCAACACTAGTGATGAGCAAACGTACTCGCCACTACTCTGTACTCGCCCGAGCATCACTGTGCTCGACAAGCTCGGCGAGTATTTCCGGCTTGGTCGAGCAGAGTATCAGGTTCCTGCTCTGCGTATTTGGCGCTCTTTAGAGAGCCAATGAACATGCAGGGATTGCTTGCCACGCCCTGTAATGTGTAGCCATGTTGATTGTGGCATTACAGTAATTGGCTGGCCACTTAGCGTCATCAGATCTCTATAAGACCTTGTGGCGCTTTGCTCGTCACAATTTACCCGGAAACATGCAGATTAGGGAGAGCTGCTGTTGAGTCTGAGAGAGGTTTGCTTATTTATAGTTAGTATAGGTTTTCCACAGCAGATCTATATATCCATCTGAACTAACAGTCCTTCTGAGGACTAATTCAGCTGCATATATTCAGTCATGGTTAGCAGGAGTTTGGCAGGCAGGCTGCAGTGGATACAGCACAAAAGGGTCCATTGCACGTTTTGTGTGCTGTTGCTGTTACAGATATTTGTAGACATAGTCCCAGATATCAGGGGCCAAGGCTATTTTTTTTTTTGAGACTCAAGCACATGATTTAACTTCTAGATTCCTACGGCGTGGTTATTAGATGAAAAATATCCATCGGGCATTTACTCAAGCTAAACAAACAGATCGCCAAGCTCTAATATTTTCCACAAGGAAAAAGGAAACTGATGGACATGTTCGGTTTAATACCAACTATCATTCTCGATGGCGTGAGATGTCGGATGTTATCACTAAATATTGGCCTATCCTTCAACAAGATTCTGTTCTAGCTAAATTGTTACTGAGTCACCCCTTAATTACAGCTAATCACTGTAAAACTTTAGGAGATTTCTTGGTACACAGCCATCATGTCCCTCCTAATTCCACATTGATTTTTGGTTCCAGGGGTCCCAAATGGGGCTCATGAAGCTGCGGAAATTGTAAGACTTGCAAATATATTGAAAAAAATGATGTCTTTTTTAATTTTGGGCATGTACGCCAGTTTAAAATTTTACATTTTAAAAATTGCCGTACTTCTATGGTAATTTACCAAGCCACTTGCCCATGTGGATTATATTATGTGGGGATGACAACCCGTGAATTACAAGTCCGAGCTCTGGAGCATATCAAGGACATCAGCGCTGCATTCCAAATTCCAAATTATGATGTGGGTGCTTTATCCAATTTAAAACCCATGGCAAGACATTTTCGGCAGTACCATCCGAATCATGAATATCTTTTGAGAATAAAAGGTACCGATCAGTTATATCCTGGTAATAGGAGGGGAGATTACAGTAAAAAACTTGCACAAATTGAGTGGAAGTGGATTACCCTTCTCAAATGTATAACCCCTAAAGGTCTCTATGAGCAATGGGGTTTTTCAAGTTTTCTCTAAGAAACATAGCAACATAGCACCCTTTGTCTTTGTGCATATATACATATATATGAATGTTTACAATTATTCATGCATGTGGATGTATTTTGCACAATTAAGGTTTTGGTGTCTTGTATTTAATAAATCGAGCATTTATCATATCAGTTTATTTGCCCAATTTTTCATCATCTTTACATTTATACAACATTAAATGGTGGTGCATTTTCAGTCTTATTTTTTTTCGTTTCCTTTTTTTTTTATTATTTATTTATTTATTTATTTAATTTATTTTTATATTTATTTTTTCACATATTATTTATTTTTTTAGTTTTTGTTTTTCATTTATTTTATCAACATATTGGTATATATACAAGTTTACTTTCTATATACATATGCAAAAGCACTTTTACACACTATGCGGTCAAGTATGTGTATGTTTATGCGTGCATGTATGTGTATACATATATATATATACATATTGTTTTGCATACTTGCATTCAACACATTCCATCTTTATTATTCACTCACTTTTATTCATACATGTATATATTTATATATATAATTTTTTTTCACTGATTTACCCTCCTTCACCCTACACATTCTCAAATATTTCAATATATATGCATATATACACTGCTCAAAAAAATAAAGGGAACACGCAAATAACACATCCTAGATCTGAATGAATGAAATATTCTCATTGAATACTTAGTTCTGTACAAAGTTGAATGTGCTGACAACAAAATCACACAAAAATAATCAATGAAAATCAAATTTATTAAACAGTGGAGGCCTGTATTTGTAGCCACCCCCAAAATTAAAGTGGAAAAACACAATACAGGATGATCCAACTTTGATGTAATGTCATTAAAAAAAGTCAAAATGAGGCTCAGGATTGTGCCTGTATGACCTCCCTACAATGCATGGGCATGCTCCTGATGAGGTTGCGGATGGTCTCCTGTGGGATCTCCTCCCAGACCTGGACTAAAGCATCCGCCAACTCCTGGACAGTCTGTGGTGCAACGTGACGTTGGTGGATGGAGCGAGACATGATGTCCCAGATGTGCTCAATCGGATTCAGGTCTGGGGAACGGGCGGGCCAGTCCATAGCTTCAATGCCTTCGTCTTGCAGGAACTGCTGACACACTCCAGCCACATGAGGTCTGGCATTGTCCTGCATTAGGAGAAACCCAGGGCCAACCGCACCAGCATATGGTCTCACAAGGGGTCTGAGGATCTCATCTCAGTACCTAATGGCAGTCAGGCTACCTCTGGTGAGCACATGGAGGGCTGTGCAGCCCTCCAAAGAAATGCCACCACACACCATTACTGACCCACTGCCAAACCGGTCATGCTGAAGGATGTTGCAGGCAGCAGATCGCTCTCCACGGCGTCTACAGACTCTGTCACGTCTGTCACATGTGCTCAGTGTGAACCTGCTTTCATCTGTGAAGAGCACAGGGTGCCAGTGGCGACTTTGCCAATCCTGGTGTTCTGTGGCAAATGCAAAGCGTCATGCATGGTGTTGGGCTGTGAGCACAACTCCCATCTGTGGACATCGGGCCCTCATACCACCCTCATGGAGTTGGTTTCTAACCGTTTGTGCAGACACATTCACATTTGTGGCCTGCTGGAGGTCATTTTGCAGGGCTCTGGCAGTGCTCCTCCTGTTCCTCCTTGCACAAAGGCGGAGGTAGCGGTCCTGCTGCTGGATTGTTGCCCTCCTACAGCCCGCTTCACGTCTCCTGGTGTAATGGCCTGTCTCCTGGTAGCGCCTACAGCCTCTGGACACTATGCTGACAGACACAGCAAACCTTCTTGCCATAGCTCACATTGATGTGCCATCCTGGATGAGCTGCACTACCTGAGCAAATTCTGTGGGTTGTAGAGTCCGTCTCATGCTACCACGAGTGTGAAAGCACAACCAACATTCAAAAGTGACCAAAACATCAGGCAGAAAGCATTGGTACTGAGATGTGGTCTGTGGTCCCCACATGCAGAACCACTCCTTTATTGAGGGTGTCTTGATAATTGCCAATAATTTCCATCTATTGTCTATTCCATTTGCACAACAGCATGTGAAATTGAATGGCAATCAGTGTTGCTTCCTAATTGGACAGTTTGATTTCACAGAAGTTTGATTTACTTGGAGTTATATTCTGTTGTTTAAGTGTTCCCTTTATTTTTTTGAGCAGTGTATATTATATAACAATATTTTTTTATATATATTCCCTTTTTTCATATTTCTTTTGTTTCACATTTTTATCACATTCATCTCACATTTATTATTTCATTTTTCATTATTTCATTTTTTATTTTATTATATTTTTCATTCTATTTTTCATATTTCATTATTCACCATTTATATATATCTTATCTAGTGATGAGCGAGCATTTAAATGCTCAGGTACTCATTGGTCGGGTCAAGCAAATTGGAACACTCGGGTTCTCGACCCGAGCAACAGGCCCAATGTACTGTAAGTCTATGGGAAACTCGAGCATTTTTCAGGCGGCTCCCCCCGGTGGTCTGCAGAGGGCCTAAAAATTGCCCGAATCGATGGGAACAGTGCTCAAATGACATGGGGACAGCATGGGGAAGACAACTGGATTCATTTCTGACTCCCAGGTCACTTCTGTCAACAAAGTTGTCAGAGGTATTACGCCACATTTACGGACTCACAATAAAACATACCAAAACGAAACCAAAATGGATTTTCCTGGGAAATATGTTAAGGAACATCCTTTCCATGACATGTACAATGTACATAAAGCAAAATAAATAACCAAAAACAAAAATACTCCTCCACAACTTGGGCTATGTTCACACGTAGTGTTTTTGATGCGTTTTTGCACTTTTGCAATGCTTTCAACCAAGACAAATGCATTCACTGGGAAATGTCATTTTAACATTTTACAACCTTATTTGGCCATGTGGTGTGTGAAACATCATCAGACACATGCATACAGTGCTGAAAAGTCATGGGTACAGCATGGGGAAGACCTCTGGAAGCATCTCTGACTCCCAGGTCACTGCCTAAAAGTGTGCCCATCATAAGTGATCCTTGGCGCATGCGAAGATGCCTCCTGCCATGAGCCTGTCATTGCAGACTTGCAACAATCACCATCCATGTCCTTGTCTTACTGCAACGTTTAGTTGTCCCTACCCTATTCCTTGGAATGCAAGCGCAAGTATGCAGGCAGGCAGCCACCCACCCACAGGCTGCAATACTATACTGCCAAATTTTTGACAGCTGCTTGCACTTGAAATGTAGCCTTTTAGGCTCGTGTAGGCGGAAGCTTTTCACAACCACATGCCGGCGGCGGCCGGGTAACCATACTCGGTCTCCAGCCGCCACTATATTTCCCAGTATCACCTCCGCCTTCCACAAGCACGGGTCCCACAATATTACCCGTGCCCTCCCCAGCGCACTTACAGGGAAGGACCGCCTAACCACAAACACATGGACAGGTGAATGTGGCCAGGGACGGTACAGAGCCAGTCCACAACTTTTTTTGCTGACAGTTCTATTTAGCTTGGTGAAAGGACTGGCATAGAGGGAAACCCTATCTACCCTGCATGTAATTTCTCACAGGAAGTCCTGTAAACCTGCTTTCACTTGAAATATGGCATTTTAGGCTCATGGAGGCAGAAGCTTTTCACAACCACATGCCTCATGCCTGGTGTTCATACTCGGTCCCCAGCCGTCACTATTTCTCTCGGTGTTGTCTCCGTCTTCTACAAGCGCGGGTCCCTGAACATTACTGCTGGTACTTTTCGGTGGGAATTTGCTTGCCTGCTACCAGCCTGGAATACTTCCAGCAAACTATGGTATGACGCCATGGTATTAGCACTGCCCCTGTACCAGTATCAAAGCCATCCCCAATTTCCTTCTTAGGAATTTTATTTGGTAGACTGAGTGGCTGCCCAAATACATTTTCTCACAAAGGAGCTGAAAATAGAGTGGCAGCAGGTGCAAGTTTCTCCAGCCTGTTAGATATTAGAGGGTGAACGGCAGCACATTGGATCAGTGGTTAGCACTAGAGATGAGCGTTGTTCTACTCGAACTGTTCGCCAATCTCAAATTCGAGCTGTTTTGGGCGGTGTTCGAGCCGGTCGGCGAACACGAACAATTTGAGAAAAATTCGGCTGTTCGAGGTTATGTTCGATAACTGTTCGTGCACCAAAATCATAACTGGATTTTTTCTCAGTAATGATGAAAATTAATGTTAATACGCAGGTTGAGTGTACAGCGGGGCGGGGGGAGGGGCAGGGGATGGATCTCTGCAGGAACAATGAAGATCTCCATTTTTTTTTTTCTTTCCCGCATTTGCAGTGGGGAGGTGCAATCTGTCAGCCTATCAGCAGCGCACACACGGAGCGAAGTGCTTTTTTTCACACAAGCAAGGGCATGTGTGATTGGCAGTGTATGTCACATGTCCTTGCCCTATAAGACCAAGCCATTTTCCCCGTCGCCACCATTTTCTCACTGCTGCAGCTGCGTGTTAGACGGCACCGCTGTTGCTGTGTGTGCTATACCTTGTTAATTTCAAGCCAATTTTCGCACAAATATACAGATAGCTTGGGAGTAGGGAATAGTTGTGATTGCAGTCCTTTTAAGGGCTAGGTTACAGCATTTCCTACGACTTTTATCAGGCAGGTCTGTGCTCTTAAATAGATAGATTGTGGGAGTAAAGACTAATTGTAATTGGAGTCCTTTTCAGGACTAGGTTACATGAGTTCCTATCAGTTTTTGCCAGGCAGGTCTGTGCCAGTGCTGTGCAAGTTTTTTTCACAGCATTTGGCTGAATCTAGCAAAGCTAATCCTTTTTGGCCTATTGCAGAGTGTGTTAGTCAGTGGAGTAGCCTATCTGTGTTGCAAGATATACCACCTGTGTATAGAATACCAATTTTTTTACTGCACCTAGTGAAGTAAAATCTTTTGGGCATAGCATCATTCTATTAGTCCATCTATACTGACCTCCATCAGGTTGCAAACTGAATATAATTTTTTTCTGCATCTAGCTCTGAAAAAATATTTAGGGTTCTAGCAGTGTGTGGGACTTGGTCTATTAGTCCATCTATACTGACCTCAATCAGGTTGCAAATTAAAAATAATTTTTTTCTTCATTTAGCTCTGAAAAAATATTTGGGCTTCTAGCAGTGTGTGGGACTTGTTCTATTAGTCCTTCTATACTGACCTCCAGCAGGTTGCAAATTGAATATAATTTTTTTCTGCATCTAGCTCTGAAAAAATATTTGGGCTTCTAGCGGTGTGTGGGACTTGGTCTATTAGTCCATCTATACTGACCTCCATCAGGTTGCAAATTAAAAATAATTTTTTTCTGCATCTAGCTCTGAAAAAATATTTGGGCTTCTAGCAGTGTGTGGGACTTGGTCTATTAGTCCATCTATACTGACCTCCATCAGGTTGCAAATTAAAAATAATTTTTTTCTTCATTTATCTCTGAAAAAATATTTGGGCTTCTAGCAGCGTGTGGGACTTGTTCTATTAGTCCATCTATACTGACCTCCATCAGGTTGCAAATTAAAAATATTTTTTTTCTGCATCTAGCTCTGAAAAAATATTTGGGCTTCTAGCAGTGTGTGGGACTTGGTCTATTAGTCCATCTATACTGACCTCCATCAGGTTGCAAATTAAAAATAATTTTTTTCTGCATCTAGCTCTGAAAAAATATTTGGGCTTCTAGCAGTGTGTGGGACTTGGTCTATTAGTCCATCTATACTGACCTCCATCAGGTTGCAAATTGAATAAAAAAAATTTCTGCATCTAGCTCTGAAAAAATATTTGGGCTTCTAGCGGTGTGTGGGACTTGGTCTATTAGTCCATCTATACTGACCTCCATCAGGTTGCAAATTAAAAATAATTTTTTTCTGCATCTAGCTCTGAAAAAATATTTGGGCTTCTAGCAGTGTGTGGGACTTGGTCTATTAGTCCATCTATACTGACCTCCATCAGGTTGCAAATTAAAAATAATTTTTTTCTTCATTTAGCTCTGAAAAAATATTTGGGCTTCTAGCAGTGTGTGGGACTTGTTCTATTAGTCCTTCTATACTGACGTCCAGCAGGTTGCAAATTGAATATAATTTTTTTCTGCATCTAGCTCTGAAAAAATATTTGGGCTTCTAGCGGTGTGTGGGACTTGGTCTATTAGTCCATCTATACTGACCTCCATCAGGTTGCAAATTAAAAATAATTTTTTTCTGCATCTAGCTCTGAAAAAATATTTGGGCTTCTAGCGGTGTGTGGGACTTGGTCTATTAGTCCATCTATACTGACCTCCATCAGGTTGCAAATTAAAAATAATTTTTTTCTGCATCTAACCCAGCCAATAGTTTTGGCCTAATACCACAGTTTGGCCACTCAGCTCTGCTCGGTTACCATCCATTGTTTTTTTGTGCAAACAACTCCAGAGTTGTGAATTAGTTAACCACCAAAATGAGTGGAAAAAGGCCTGCTGCTGGTGGAAAGGGGAATAGGCGTGTTGGGAAGGGGAAAAAAGGTTGTGTCCGTGGGGTAGGTGCAGAAGAAAGACCATCTTCCAGCCAAACTAAAATGTCTACTTCTTTTAGCGGACAATGTGATAAGATCCCTTTCTTACGGCCACGCCAATCGCTACAAATTCCAGATGAGGCACAAAAACAGCAGGTGCTTCAACGGATATCAAGTGCTCCTTTAAGTGGGCTCTCCTCCACATCAACTTCAACATCACAAATACTCCAGTCCTCAAAGGTGTCACCCAAATCGCACTTGCTTCCTCACAGCTCCCAAATCTCCAGCTGCCCGTCTGAGTATGAGGTAGAACAGATGGTTGAGTCTGCAGAGCTGTTTACTCATACTATAGCCTGGGAATCAGAGGTCGACTCCAGCGCTTCTGTGAATCCAGACGAGGAAATGATCTGCACTGATGCCCAGAATCTTTATGAGTCGGATCCAGGACCAGACGCAGAAGGTTCTGACCATAATGTAGACCCTCATTCCCAAACTGTAACTCCTGTTGGTGGAGACAATGAGGAAGACGATGATAATTCTCAAATACCTGATTGGAGCGACAACTTTAGTTTTTTGTCAGGGCAGGAACAGGTTGGCTCTGAGGACGACGGGTGTGATAACGCACAGGGTGATGATGATGAGGTCGGAGATCCCACTTACTGTCAACCCACAGTCAGCCAAGAGATGAGGTCAGCAGAGGAGGTGGAGGAAGATGCTAGTGACGACGAGGTCAGGTTGCGCCTTCCTGAACAGAGACGTAGTACTGGAAGCACGTCAACAACTGCATCCTCAAACACAACTCTGCCTCTCACCACAAGTCGTGGTGGCTCTTCAGGTCGCATGGGTGCTAAGCCTTGCATAGCCTGGGCATTTTTTCAGATCGATAAAGATGACCCAACTCGTGTTATCTGTAACATTTGTCAGCAAAAGCTAAGTAGAGGCCAAAAAATACATAGTTTGAGTACTTCATGCATGAACCGGCACATGGACATGAAGCATAAGTTGCAGTGGGAAGCTCAGTGTGCTACAATGCGGTCTAGCCGGCTGGGCCAACCACCGTCTGCCATATCTTGTGCATCCGCGGCCTCTTCATCCTCTGTGACTGGGGGGACAGCAGTCACACCTGTTTTGGGGCGCAGACCTGCCACCTCTTTACCCGCAACAGCCAGCGTGATTGGCAGGTCATCATTTTCTTTGGAGGTGGTAACACCAGCTGGTCTTGAGCGCTGTCCGACATCGATAGCACCACCTTTGGATCAAGGCAACCTAACATGTCCGCCTGCATCTTCCTCACAGACCGGCAGTTTTCCGGGGACACCCTTATCAACCCCGTCTAAGCACAATAGCCAGCCCTCGGTCCCTCAGATGTGGACAAGTAAAAGACCATTTCCTCCTAGCCATGAGAAAGCTAAGAGGTTGAATTTCACCATCTGCAAGCTCTTGGCTACAGAAATGCTGCCTTTCCGCCTGGTGGACACAGAGGATTTTCGAGACCTTATGTCCGTCGCAGTGCCCCAGTACCAGATGCCCAGTCGGCACTACTTCTCAAAGAAAGGTGTGCCTGCGCTCCACCAGCATGTCGCACACAACATCACCGCTTCTTTGAGAAACTCTGTGTGTGACAGGGTGCATTTCACCACAGACACTTGGACGAGTAGGCATGGACAGGGGCGTTACATGTTGCTGACTGGGCACTGGGTAACTATGGTGACAGCAGGACAAGGGGCTGCTGTCCAAGTCTTGCCGTCCCCACAAGTTGTGCGTCAATCCTCTTTATGTCATTTTTCCTCCACTGCTTCTGCCTCCTCAACCTCCTCTCGGTCTTCCACCTGCACCCAAAGCCTGTCTGGTCATGCCACAAGCTTTCTAACTGCGCAGAAGGGATCCTGCACACCTCCTTACTATGCTGGCAGTAGGGCTCAACGTCATCAGGCGGTTTTTACATTGAAATGTCTGGGAAATGTGAGTCACACAGCTGAGGAGTTGTGGTCAGCTCTGGAGAACCAATTTCATGAAAGGTTGTCTCCACTGGACCTGAAACCAGGGAAGGCCGTGTGCGACAATGCTGCAAACCTGGGTGCGGCCCTTCGCCGGGGCAATGTCACACACGTGCCTTGTATGGCTCACGTGTTGAACCTGGTTGTCCAGCAATTTTTAGCCCACTATCCCAGACTAGATGGCCTTCTGCAGAGGGCACGGTCGCTGTGTGCTCACTTCCGCCGTTCGCATCCCGCAGCTCAGCGACTTACATCTCTACAGAAGTCGTTGGGCCTGCCACTTCACCGGCTAAAATGCGATGTGCCTACCCGGTGGAATTCAACTCTGCACATGTTGCAGCGACTGTGGCAGCACCGACAAGCCCTGGTGCAATACGTTCTGACGTATAGCCTGGGCCAACGAGATTCAGAGGTGGGGCAAATCACGCTGGAGGAGTGGTCTCAGATCAGGGACCTATGCACCCTTCTGCACAGTTTTGAAATGGCGACGAAGATGTTTAGTGCTGACGATGTCATTATCAGCATGACTATTCCGGTGATTTACATGCTGGAGCACATGTTAAACAGAATTCGGAGTCAGGTGGTGGCACAAGAGGAGGTGGAGGAAGTAGAGGAGGAGGAGTTGTATGCGGAAGGGCTAACATCTGCAAGGTCCAGACGGTCGGCAGCACCAGGGCGGCAGGCATGTGAGGGTGGGGGAGATGATTTTACCAGGGCGCATGTTAGCAGCCAAACTAGTGAGGAAGGTGCAGGAGCCCAGGAAGAAGTGGAGGACGAACTGATGGAAGACTCATCAGATGAGGGAGACCTTGATCACATTTCTGTTGTGCGAGGTTGGGGGGAGAGGACAGAGGAAGGAAGCATGATTGTTACCTCGCCACCAACACAACAGGGACTTGGTGCTCCTGGATGCGCAACACACATGAGTGCCTTCTTGCTGCACTACCTGCAACATGACCCTCGAATTGTGAGAATTAGAAATAATCCTGACTACTGGGTTGCCACACTGTTAGATCCCCGGTACAAAAGTAAATTTGCAGAAATTATTCCTGCCATAGAAAGGGATGCACGCATGCAGGAGTATCAGCAGAGACTGTTGCAGAATCTTACATGTGCTTTTCCACAAAATACCAGTGGTGCACGTAGTGAATCTCACAGTTCCAACTTGCCAACCGTGGGACCGTCAAGTGTTCAGCACTCAAACCGTAACAGAACCACAGTATCTGCTGGTAACATCAATTTTGCGGAATCATTTCACCACTTTTTTAGCCCATCCTTTGCAAGGCCACAGGAGACAAGAAGTCTGACACATAGTCAACGCCTAGAGACGATGGTACAGGAGTATCTCCAAGTAAACATTGAAGCCACGACTGTGTCACTGGACCCTTGCTCTTTTTGGGCTTCCAATCTGGATAAATGGCCGGAGCTAGCCACTTACGCCTTGGAGATCTTGTCATGCCCCGCAGCCAGCGTTCTGTCTGAACGTGTGTTCAGCGCTGCTGGTGGTGTGCTGACAGATAAGCGCACGCGGCTCTCCACTGATAATGTAGACAGACTCACGTTCATAAAGATGAACAAATCATGGATCCGAAACGACTTTTCTACCCCTGTGTCATCCTGGGGAGAGTAAAAGCTTGATGATTGGTTAAAATCACCCTACCAACCGTTTTAAGCTTTCAAATTACTAATCATGTTTATCTGTATCTTGACTGGAAAATAATTTGGGCTTTGTAGCAGTGTGCAGCACTGATCCTATTAGGCCATCTATAATAAGCTTCACCAGATTTAAAATTAAAAATAATTTTTAGCTGCATCTAGCCCGGAAAATAATTTTGGGGCTCCGAGATGCGCAAGACACATAAGTGCCTTCTTGCTGCACTACCTGCAGCATGACCCTCATATTGTCAGAATTCGAAGTAATCATGACTACTGGGTTGCCACACTCTTAGATCCCCCAAACTTTTCGATCAACCTTTTCATTTTAATAAAGACCAAAAAAATGGTCATTTTTGAAATTATAAGCATTAGCAGGTTGTTAGAAACTGAAATCAAACAGTTTTCAACTCAAAACTTTATTCTAGGTGATGTTACATTTTCACATAGGACCCCTTGTTCGAAAGGAGCTTCTGAACTCTCTCGTCCATTGAATTTGTCAGGTTTTGGATGGTTTCTGCTTCAATTGTTTTGCATGAGGACAGAATACCCTCCCAGAGCTGTTGCTTAGATGTGAACTGCCTCCCGCCATCATAGACACTCCTTTTAATGATGCTCCAAAGGTTCTGAATGGGGTAGAGGTCAGGGGAGCATGGGGGTCACACCATAAGTTTGTCCCCTTTTATGCCCATATCAGCCAGAGATGCAGATGTTTTATGTGCAGCATGAGATGGTGCATTATCATGCAGAAAAATGATCTTGCTGTGAAATACACGGTTCTTCTTCTTGAACCATGGCAGGAAGTGCTGTTTGAGAAAATCCACATACATTATGGAATTCATCTTTAGCGCCTTCAGGGATCCTAAAGGGGCCGACAATCTCTCTCCCCATGATTCCAGCCCAAAACATTACTCCACCTCCTCCTTGTTGGCGCTGTAGCCGTGTTTGCGTGGGGTGTCCATCAACCAGCCATCCTCCACTCCATCCATCTGGACCATCGAGCGCTGCACGGCACTCATCCGTGAACAAAACAGTTTTGAAATCAGTCTTCATGTAATGTTTGGCCCACTGGAGCCGTTTCTGCTTGTGTGAAGTGGATAGAGGAGATCGACAGGATGGCGTATGCACAGCTGCAAACCTCTGAAGGACCCTGCATCTTGTTGTTCGGGGGACGTTGGAGGCACCAGCAGCTTCAAAAACTTGTCTGCTGCTATGACAAGGCTTTTTTGCCGCTGCTCTTTCAACCTGACGTAATTGCCTGTAGGAAAGAGTCGTCAATTTGCCCTTATCAGCACGCACACGTGTGTACTGTGAATCAGCTACATACTTCTTGATTGCCAAGACACTTCATCCTGATCATCGCACAATGTTGATTGTAGTCATGCCTTGACCTAAACACTCCACAATTTGTTGCTTCTCAGCAGCCGACACATCCTTTTTCTTTCCCATTTTGGCAGAAAATGTAGGCTGCTTAATAATGTGAGACAGCCTTCTTAAGTAGTCTTGCCTTTCATTGGACACACCTGCCAAACTAATTAGCACAGGTGTCTGCAATTGCTTACAGTGATATAAAGAGCCCTGACACACATCACCATCAATGAGTTTAACTGACAAACAAACAAATTCTTCCCTTATCACTCCTAAACACTTTTTGCATAATAATTTGGAACACAGTGTACATGTGCTTTTCCACAAAACACCAGTGGTTCACGTAGTGAATCTTACAGTTCTAACTTGCCAACCGTGGTCTGTATGGAGTTGTTCTATAAAGGGCCCAAAATTAAGATAACATAGATGGGAGAGGTCTCTATGAATAGGAATTCCTAAGTATTTGATAACCTGTGAGGGCCAGGCAAAGGGAAAGTTGGACTGGATGGAATCCTATATGGATTTGGGGAGGGAGACATCGAGGGCCTCAGACTTCACTGCATTGATTTTAAAATTTGACCATGTAACAAAGTGATCTATTTCAGCCATAACAGCATGGATGGATATATGTGATTGAGTGATATATACTAGGACATCATCAGCAAATAGAGAGCACTTGTACTCGGTGCCTCCCACCTCAATCCACCTAATATTGGGGTTATGGCGAATTGATGAGAGCAGGTGCTCCGTCACTAGGATGTATAAGAGAGAGGACAGAGGACATCACTGCCTTGTCCCATTGGTGATTGTGAAAGGTGATAAAAATGTTCTGACGCACCCCCTGGGCCTTGGGACACCCGGAGCCGGACCCTTTTTGGTGGATGCTGGTGGTTGTAGTCTTCGTGGCGGCGACCCGGTTCCGTGGCTCAGGGCGGTCAAACCAGTGGCGGAACTATTTATGTGGTTTTGATATTTAAATGTCCGACTACGCCACCCGTGGATTGCGGTCAGAGTGAACCGCCGCTCCAGGGCAGACCGCTGAGGCTGGTGTTGTGGGTGCAGCAGAGCGTAGCATAACTCCCCACGGGAGGAGTATAGCCTCAGGGCAGTGTATGCGGAGGATGGGGGTGATGGTGCAGGGCAGCAGCAGTAACGACACGGAGTCAGTGATGCAGTCCAGGGCCTTTACTCATAGTTCTTATTATCCAGACCACGTCTGCAGGTAACGGCTGTCCACGTCGTACTGTGCTCACCAGGTGAGGGGCTCAGACAACTCCCAGATAACTTTGGAGCGCTTCACAGGACCCCCTTTGTGTGTCCTTTGTCTGGCCTTTCTTACCAACCCTTCTGTCCGGCTGCCTATGGGCTCCTCTTGTTAAACTTGGCGCCAGTTTCCCTGACCCTATGTGGTGCCTTCCTAGCGGGTGTAGCGAGGGGCTGCGCCACATAAAATGTCACAGCCTCCTGTTTCTAGCTGAGGGTCATTTCCTGCCTCCACTAGTTTCGGGGACCGGTCTCCCCCTTTGGCCTGACCCCTCCACGCAGGTGGATTCGGGCATACGGTGGCGACTCGCCCGTCCGCACCCCTGGGATCCCTTCGTTCCTCGTTTCTGGAGCCTTCTCCGCTCCTCTTCCTTTCTTCTCCCTCTTCCAGGCCTGGGCCTCTGTTACTAGGCCCGCCTCCGGAGCAGAGCTCATGCAGAGCCCCTGCTCCCTGCCACTTCTGCTCAGACTTCTCTGCACTGAACTAAGATGGTGCCCACCTTTTATACTCCCTTCTCAATGCACCCAGGAACTGCTTCCTCCCTGCTCCTGCACTACAGGGTTCCCCTTCCTCAGTGTTCCCTCCCCCCCACTCCAGCCAGGGACAGGGACTGTCGTGCCCATCTCAGGGGCATATTGGTCGCCCTGCCCCACGGCAATGTGGTGTAATGCATGCAGGTGTCGGGTCCTGATCCACACTACATCCTTACCTGAGAGTGAGATATCACACCTCTGGGTGATGTGCAATACCTCTGTAGCAACCGAGCCCTCAGGGTGCTACAGTTCCATTTATCTTCAGCCTAGGTGACGTATTGCGATACAGGGCCATGATTTTGGCTATAAAAGGGTCCCCTAGACCCCTACCCCAAGCTTTTTAAGAGAATCATATATGGCGTGCCAGGAGACTCTATGGAATGCTTTCTCAGCATCCAACGAGAGTATCTAATTACAAATTTTTAACTGCATCTAGCCCAGGAAATACTTTGTGCCTAGTAGCAGTGTCTGCTAGTCAGCGGATTATCCCGGCTGTTAAGCAAGCTACACCACCTGTAGTTTGGACACTTAATTTTTTCAAAGGAAATGCTTCGGGACCACGGGATACTCAGTGAAGAGCATCAGGAGGCACCCCAAGGCATAGGGGCTGGGACTGGCAGTAGGATGCCTTGCGGTGGACAGCCGAGCTCGATCCTTATAAAAGCTTTTTAACTGCAGCAGCTTTAGTAGACGCTACTGAAGCTGGAATTAGGCGGCTGCTGGCATGAGACTTGCCCTCCAATAGATCCTTGTAAATGGATTTAAAGTGTATTCATTCAAATTAGAGAGACAATTTAAATTAAAAAGCTTAGAGCTGCCTCCACCACAGGGGGGCTCGCTCGACCCACCAGCGGACAGGCACCAGTATTGGGAGAGGGGGGCTGGACGTCAGGGTTCACCGCGGCTCTGGCACAAACCCGGCGACGCGGAGGTGGCACGGGCAGGAGCGGACTGAACGTGTCGGCTTCTCACTTTTTGGATTTTAGAAGGGCATGACATGCCTATATCTGTGTCTCCCCCTCCTTTTACTCCTCCACCTCTTTTCTTTTCGCATGACTATATGTACTTGTCACTTTTCCATGTGTTAGTTGTGTCTTCTGAGCAGTTTGTCAGCTTTTGGACACCTTTGAAGGTGTTTTCTATGTGTTTCTATATGTTTTTGTTTGCCTGCCATTGGTTTTAACGGTGTTCGAAGGTGTTCGACGAACAGTCCGACGAACAGTTCGGCGAACACACGGGTGTTCGACGAACCGAACCGAACTCGAACACTACGGGGGTGGCTCAACACTAGTTAGCACTGAAGACTTGCAGCGCTGGGATCCTGGGTTCAAATCCCAGCAAGGACAACATCTGCAAGGACTTTGTATGTTCTCCCCGTGCTTGTGTGTGTTTCCTACTCAGTAAAAAAGCAGCCATAGTTTCGTGGAACCTCTCCACACACTTTTCTTAGCCAGGACTGCTTCTTGGCAGGGTTAGACGGTCCCACTAGAGAATCCTCTGGTGTGGCTTGGCTTCTACCTCAGGAGAGTTCATGATAGCGATAACTTTGCAGCTGCTATGGGACTTTTGAGCGGGGAAGAAAGTTTAGCCCTCAGAATAAAATCCTCTGGTGGGCACAATGTTTTTCAATATGAAAAAGCTTCTCACTGGGAGTTGTATTTCACCACAGCCATATTCTTTAGCTTGGTGAAAGGACTGGCATAGAGGGAAACCATATCTACCCCGGCTGTCATTTCTCCGTCACCAGGTTCGGCCCATTGTCACACACGACCATGCCTGGCTGTATGTTCAGCGGTGAGATCCACAGATCAGGCTGCTGTGTTACAGCTTACAACAACTCTGCAGCGCTGGGCGGTATGTCAATTAAGCATTAAGCATGTTATCTTCAGCATAGCCTGTTGCCGCTTGGCTAAGGCAGTGCTGCAGTGCTGTCAGCTTGTGACTGATGTGGTCATTTCGGAGATGGAGGAGATGCATGAGCTGAACAATGTGATTACAGTGTTGTTAAATTGGTGATGCTGTTTTTTATACTAAAGAAAGTTCCTATTGTTTTGGGGTTTTTTTTACATATTTTTTTAAGACAAATGCATTCACCGGGAAATGTCATTTTAACATTTTACAACCTTATCTGGCAATGTGGTGTGTGACACATCATCAGACACATCCTATTTTATTTATGTTGGAGGGACTCTGAAAGTCATAAAGCCTATTTTTATAGGGACATGAGACAGCCCTTACTAATCTTAATAGGCCAGCAGTCGGCCCTAGCTATTTTTAGAGAGCCATCAGCCGGCTATGCTTTGTTGTTCCCCTTATTAACAAGTGGGTCTCCTTTACTATTATTGCGTATCCAGTGACTGCAAGGGCTGTCAAAAATTTGGACGCAACCCAATACCCCTTTGAAGAGACATAGAGAAGGGTCTCCGTAAAAAAAAAATGGTCCCATTATAAAGGAGCGAGTCTCCTATAGTGGTAATGCCCATGCTGTGACTGCAAGAGCTGCCAAAATTTCTGAAAAACCCCACTAAGAATTTAAAGACACATGGAGCAGGGCCACAGTAACAAGTAGGACATGTTTCCATTAGAAAGGAGAGAGTCTGCTATACAGTTATAGGGTATGCAGTGAGTTCAACGGCTTACAATTTTAGGAAAAACTCCACTAAGAATTTAAATACAGACAGAGCAGGGCCACAGTAACAAGGTACGACATGTTCCCATTAGAAAGGAGAGGGTCTGCTATACAGTTATAGGGTGTGCAATGAGTCCAACGGCTGACAATTTTAGGAAAAACCCCAGTAAGAATTTAAAGACACACAGATTAGGGCCACAGTAACGACAAATTCCCATTAGAAAGGAGAGAGTCTCCCATAGTGTTGGCCTATGCAGTGAATGCAAGGGCTGCCAAAAATTTGGAGGCACTTCAATGCCCCTTGGAAGAGATGTGGAGGAGGGCCTCATAAAAAATGTTCCCATTAGAAAGGAGCGGGCCTCCTATACTTCTAATGCCCTTGCACTAAGTGTATGGGCTGACAAACATTTACCCCTGGGGGGTATACATGAACATACTGTATAAAAAATTTCTTTTACGGGCATCATAAACACCCTTTACAAAAATTGGGTGTGTGTTGAATAATGGACCACGGTCACCCTGTCGATATGGTGGTGGAGGATGAGGAGAAGGAGGAGGACAAGAGCAAATAGCCAAAATTAGGAAGCGTATACCCATGTGTGGGTGTGAAAAGGTGCATGGGAATACACCTCCCAAGATAAGACACTGGATTGGAGTTTATGTTACGCTGCTATCATTCTGTGGTGTTGAGAAGTCTGGCCCAATCCAGCCCTTGTTCATTTTTATAAGAGTCAGCCTGTCAGCATTTTCAGTTGACAGGCGGATGCGCTTATAAGTTATAATTCCACCAGTGGCACTAAAAACCCGCTCTGATAAAATGCTGTCGGAAGGGCAGGCCAGGACCTCCAAGGCATAGAGAGCCAGTTCATTCCACGTATCCAGCTTGGATACCCAATAATTATAAGGCACAGCGGAATCACGGAGGATGTGGGTAAGGTCAGCAAGGTACTCCCTCAGCATCCTCCCAAACTTTGCACTCCTTTTGAGAGTACCCCGCGCCTCAGGGCCTGTCTGATGGGAGGGTCTGAGAAAACTCTCCCAGAACTTTTACAGTGTTCCCCTCTGCTAGATTGAAGTTGTGTCTCTCTCGCCTGTGCTCCTTGATTGTCCAACGATGTGTGCCCTCCACCGCCAGCATTTTCAGATGGGAATTTTTTTAATAGTTCTGCAACAAGGGCCTTGTGGAACGGCCCCATTTTTGTAGACCTGTCCGTCTCAGGAATAAGAGATATAAAATTCTCCTTGTAGCGTGGGTTTAGAAGTGTCACCAACCAGTAATGACTGTCACCCAAAATTTTGAGAACACGAGGGTCATGGGAAAGGCAGGGTAATTTAAACTCAGCCATGCTTGCCAGACTACTAACAGGCAAGACTTCCATGTCCTCACCAAGAGGATGACTGACCATGCTCTCCTCCTCCTCCTCCTCCTCCTGTCAGCCCTCTGGCCATCCACGCTGAACAGGCGGTATGACAGCTGTGCAGGTAGTACCCTCTATAGTGCGTGAAACTAGCTCCTGTCCTTCCTCCTCCTCCTCCTCTTCCTCATTGTCATCCATTCCACGTTGGGATGAGATGAGGCTGGGCTGTGTGCAATCACCCTGTATGGTTCCTTGCTCCATCTCATCGTGCTTCGCCTGCAATGCATCCTCTTTGATTGTGAGCAGAGAGCATTTCAGAAGACAGAAGTGGGATGGTGATGCTACTTATGGCATCATCACCGCTCACCGTCTTGGTGGAGTCCTCAAAGTTTTGGAGGATGGTACATATGTCTGACATCCATGTCCACTCCTAAGGTCTTATGTGTGGAGTCTAAACTGAATACCGATGGCCTTGTTGATGCTGGTACTCAACAACTGCCCTCTTCTGCTCACAAATCCTTCCCAACATCTGCAGTGTAGAGTTCCAACGTGTGGGGACATCACACACCAGTCTGTGAGCTTGAAGCTGCAAATGCTGCTGAAAAAGCGGAAAGGGAGGTGGAAGCTGCAGCTGACTTTCTAAAATGGGCACACAGGCGGCGTACTTTAACAAGCAGATCCTGCAGCTCCGGGTAGGATTTGAGAAACCGCTGAACCATGAGGTTAAGCACATGGGCCAGGCATGGTACGTGTGTGAGCTCGCCTTGCCTCAGAGCCGCCACCAGGTTCCAGCCATTGTCACACACGACCATGCCTGGCTGTAGGTTCAGCAGTGTGAGCCACAGATCTGCCTGCTCTTTCAGAGCTGTCCACAACTCTTCAGCATTGTGTGCTTTTTCACCTAAGCATATTAGCCTGTTGCCGCTTGGCCGAGGCAGTGCTGCAGTGCTTCCAACTTGTGACTGATTTGGTCATTTTGGAGATGGAGGCTGAAGAGGATAAGGGGGCTGAGGAAGATGAGGTGCAGGAGCTGTAGACCGTGGGGGCAACCCTGATTGAACTAGGGCCCGCAATCCTTGGCGTCGGGAGGACGTGTTCCGTCCCAAGGTCTGACTGTGTCCCGGCTTCCACTTTGTTAACCCCGTGTGCCGTCAGTGAGTTGTACTGTCCGTGCCCACAAGCACTTGTCCACGTGTCCGTGGTTAGGTGGATTTTACCGGTAACTGCGTTGCTGAGAACACGGCTAATGTTTTGGGACACGTGCTTGTGTAATGCGGGGACGGCACACCGGGGGAAATAGTGGCAGCTGGGGACCGAGTATCCAGGGATGACCGCCGCCATCAGGTTGCGGAATGCTTCCGTCTCCACGAGCCTAAAAGGCAACATTTCGAGCGCAAGCAGTCGTGAAATGTGAGAATTTAGAAGTGTGGCCTGTGGGGCGTTGGCTGCATATTTGCGCTTGCATTCCAAGGACTGGGGTATGGACAACTTAACGCTGCGCTGGGACAAGGACATGGACGTTTTACCTGATGCTGCTACTTGAGAGTGTGCAATGACAGGTGCAGGGCAGGAGGCATCTTCGCATGCACCATAGACAGGTGATTGGCTTGCATGCACAACAGCGGAAGAAGCAATGGTGCCACCCGCAGACACTGTTCTTGGACCCTGAGGTTCGGCCCACGAAGTCGGGTGCTTTGCTGCCATGTGCCTGATCATGCTGGTGGTGGTCAGGCTGGTCGTTATGCTACCCCTGCTGATGCTGGCCTGGCAGGTGGTGCAAATGGCCTTTTTGGGGTTATCGGCAGAGTCTTTAAAAAACAACCAGACTCGGGAAGACCTAACAGTTGTACTGGCAACTTCCTTCATGTTAGTGTTACGGGGAACGGTCGCCTTCCTTATGTCTGCGGCTACCACACTGCTTCTTCCAGCTTGTTGGGGTGCTCTGCCTCCCTCCCCCTGTGTGCTGCTGTCCTCGCTCTGCATGTCCTCCTGCCAGGTTGGGTCAGTTTCTATATCATCCACTACCTCGTCTTCCACTTCCGCACCCTGGTCCTCCTCCTGACTTTCTGGTAATTGTGTCTCATCAACGTCCACCTCTTGTGACACGTTCCCACACTGCTCAAATATTTGGGCATCGCTACACGCAATCTCCTCTTGTCCCGCTTCAAGTGGACCGGGCGAGAGGATCGAATCTATAAATGGAAAAGTGAACAGCTCTTCAAAGTGTCCAAGTGTGGGATCAGTTGTCTCTGGGTACTCGGCATGGTGGGAGGAAGGAGAATCAGGGTGAGGAATATGCGGTCCAGACTCACGGCTACTGAAACTTGACCGTGTGGGTGGTGGTGGTGGTGGTGGCTAAGTGACTGGAAGCATTATCCACTATCAATACAACAACCTTTTGACACTGCTCTTGGTTCAATAGTGGTGTGCTGTGGTCCCCTAGAAATTGGGACAGGAAAGTCTTTCGAGAAGATGTGGATGTTTGTTGTGGCAAATTTCGGCTTGCCCACGGCCTGGTCCTCGGCCTCTGCATGCACCATTACCATCATGTCCAGTTGCCCGTCCCTTGCCACGTGCCTTGCCCATTTTAAATGGAGGACAGTATCTTCCACGCTCACTACAAATGACTGAGTTTGGAGCGAATTTAAATGTGATCCGTGTGACGGAGAAAACAGAGTTTTAAATACCTGTCCTGTAGGTACGTAGTTTGACCAGTAAACTGCTGTGAATTGCTTCACTGACACACTGAAAGAAATTTTTAATGGAGGCCAGAAATGGCAGTATTTTCTGACAACGTATATGTGATGGAGAAAACACGGTTTTAGATACATGGCCTGTAGGTAACTATTTTAAACAGCAAACCAGTGTCAAAAACTTTGCTGACACACTGAAAATTTTTGTTTAATAGAGGCCAGAAATGGCAGTATTTTCTGAAAACTTATATGCGATCCGTGTGACGGAGAAAACACAGTTTTAAATACCTGGCCTGTAGGTAACTGTTTTGAACAGCAAACCATTGTCAAAAACTTTGCTGACACACTGAGAAAAAAATTTAATGGAGGCCAGAAATGACAGCTTTTTTGACAGCTTTATTACATGTGAGGAATGTGTAAGAAGCAGACATTCCTCACATGTATCAAAGCTGTCAAAAAGTCGCAAACCATGCACACGGGAGTGATTCAAACATATCACCGAACACGCTATAAATACTCGGTGCTTGCCCAAGTATACTCGGCGAAAGGGTTAACAAAACATACTCGTCTATTTCTTCCATATTCCTCACATGTAATAAAGCTGTCAAACAGTCGCAAATCATGCACACGGGAGTGATTCAAACATATCACCGAGCAGCTGCAACTAATCGGTGCTCGGCCCGAGCATACTCGCCGAAAGGGTTAACAAAACATACTCGCTCATCACTACTCAGCACTAATCTTATCACATTGTATTTTTTCACTTTTCACTTCATAATTTTTTATTTATCTTGTTTGTACCTCACAATATATATTTTTTCACCCTTGCACAACATAATATTTATTGATTTTTAATTTTTTTATTTTTTATTTATTTTTTTTTTGTTTTTTTTGTATATGTGTGTATACACCTTTTTATATATTTTTTTCACTTTTTTTCACTGTTTTTCCCCACTTTATTTATTTTTTTATTATTTTTGATTTTTCAATTTTTTCCCATTTTATTCATATCTGCATATCTTTTTCCCTTATGGGCATCCCTTTTTTAATATAGTTGCGGTAATATTGTGTGCCGCTTTGAATTTGTTGCTGCTTGCATGACTTATTGGCACCCTCCCATTTGCCCCTTTTCAACATGTCTACGGCAGCGTTGAGCGCCGCTCTGCACATGCTCTCTGCCGTCCGGCATCTTGGTTGTCCTGGATACCGAGTCGCTAACTGTTACTAGCATCGCACTTGGTGACATTTCTCCCGGACTTCAGGTGCATGGACCGGAGGCGCGCTTGCGGTAGTTGCGGTGCCATGTAATTATAGTGCTGCCTAATTGCAAGTCTGTCCAGCTGTGTGGGGCCTTTATATTCTTTCCCTGATCCCCTGCACTTCACTCCCTGACGAAGCGAGAGCGAAACGCGCGTTGCAGTGGTGTGAGGGGATCTGTGGTGTGTCCAGTTCCGGGGTATGTTGCACCCTTTAATATTTTTTTGATTGGCCATCATCTCTACATGCATATGTGGTCTAATTTCCGCTTGGAATATATTTACATAGCTAATTGTTGACCACATGTATTTACTAATTGTAAATTCATGGTCCATAGACTTATTTATGGCTACCAGAAGCACTTTGCACTTTCTAGTAATTTATTTATTATAATATCATGCATTTATATTCATTCATGGTTCATAGATCTACTTACGGTAGCTAAAGCACCTTGCACTTTTTGTTAGTTACCATCATGATTTAGTAAATTGATGTATTACAAGATTATGTATTATTTATAAATCTTCATTTTGTATTTTTGCACATTGCACCTTTATAAGCATTTTTGTAATACTATGTGCTTGTTTTTGCATGTTGGCCTATATTTTTGATATTTATGGATACACCCAAATCTCCTCTATTTTTATATTTCGTGTTTTTAACATTGTGGTTTTATTTTGTGTTGTGTAGTCTTATACTAATAAATTGACCTTTGATCTATAATAATTTGGTCTCAGAATGCATTTTTTGGTGTTTCTCTAATTTTTTTTTATTTTAATCCTGATTATTTGCTTAAAAAGTAATCCAGAGTACACCATTTGTCTGCTCCATTTGCTTGTTAGCACTACAGAATACAGCCAGATCTTTTCCATATTACAGAGCTAAAAATCCAGAAATTTGTAGTGAACATGGAAAACATTGGCTTACATTTACAGTTTGTTGCATTGTGTCAGTGAAGCTCTTCACACGAGGTCGCAGTGTAGAATAGTAACCTACAGAACCGCTATTTAAAACCGTGGTTGTCCATCAGATGTATCACATATAACTGCAGTCCAAATTCAGCCATTTCTGGCCTTCATTTACAGTTTATTGCAGTGTGTCAATGAAGCTATTCACAGGAGGTCGCTGTGAAGAATAGTAAACTACAAGTCGGCTACTTAAAACCGTGGTTGTCCGTCAAATCCAGCCATTTGTAGTGAACATCGAAAATATTGTCCTCCATTTAAAATAGGCAAGGTGCGTGGCAAGAGACGGGGAAATGGACGTGATGGTGATGGTGCATGCAGAGGCCGAGGCGGTGGGAAAGGTGAAATTATGCCACACCAAACACCCACATCTTGTAACTCGACCTTCATGTCCCAAATACTAGGGGACCTCAGAACACCACTATTGAACACAGCAGAGTCAAAAGGTTGTTGGTTGGATAGCAGATAATGCTTCCAGTCACTTTGCCACCACCCTTTCTTCTACACGGTCAAGTATTAGTAGCCATGAGTATGAACTGCATATTCCTCACCCTGATCCTCTTTCCTCCCACCATGCCGAGTGCTCGGAGACAACTGCACACTTGGACACTCCGAAGAGCTGTTAACTTTTCCATTTATAGATACGGGCCTCTCACCTGGACAGCTTCAAGCAGGGCAAGAGGAGAAAGTTTGTATTGATGCCCAAATATTTCAGCTGCCACGGTCACATGAAGGCAATGGTGGGAAAGTGCAATTACTGCCGCAAGATGTGGATGATGATGAGACACAATTACCAGAAAGTCAGGAGGAGGACCAGGGTGTAGAAGTGGAAGAAAAGGTCGTGGATGATATAGTAACTGACCCAACCTGGCAGGGAGACATGCAGAGCAAGGGCAACAGCACACAGGGGAAGGGAGGCGCAGCACCACAACAGGCAGAAAGAAGCAGTGTGGTGACCACAGACACAAGGCGGAAAAGTATTCCCCGTAACACCAACACAACGGAAGTTGCCAGTACAACTGTTAGGTCATCCCAAGTATGGTTGTTTTTTAAAGACTCTGCAGATAACTCCAAAAGAGCCATTTGCACCATCTGCCAGGCCAGCATCAGCAGGGGCAGCAAAACTAGCAGTCTGACAACCACCAGCATGAACAGGCACATGACAGCAAAGCACCGGACTAGGTGGGCCTAACTGCAGGGTGATGTCCACGTCCTTGTCCCAGCGCAGTGTTAAGCTGTCCCTACCCCAGTCCTTGGAGTGCAAGTGCAAATATGCAGCCAATTCCCTCAAGCCACACTATTAAACTCACACAAATCGCAAATGCTTGCACTCGAAATGTTGCCTTTTAGGGTCATGGAGACGGAAGCTTTCTGCAACCTACTGGTGGCGGCCATCTCTCGGTACTCCGTCCCCAGCCGCCACTATTTCTCCCAGTGTGCCATCCCCGCATTACACATGCACGTGTCCCACAACATTAGTCGTGTCCTCAACAATGCAGTTGGAAAGTCCATACGTGGACAAGTGCTTAAGGGCAGGGACAGTACATCTCACTGACGGCACACTCTGTTAATATAGTGGAATCCAGGACCCAGTCGGTCCTAGGGACGGAACACGTCCTCCCAACGCCAAGGATTGCAGGCCCTGGGTCAATCAGGGTTTCCCCCTCGTTCTACAGCTCCTGCACCTCCTCATACTCCTCTGCAGCCTCCATCTCCGAAATGACCACATCAGTCCGAAGCTGGAAGCAGTGCATCACTGCCTTGGCCAAGAGACAACAGGCTGTGCTGAAGCTAATATGCTTAGGTGACATATCACACACCACTGTAGAGTTGAGGAAAGCACTGGAAGAGCAGGCAGTTCTGTGGCTGTCACTGCTGAAGATACAGTTAGGCATGGTCGGCCGGAACCTTGTGGCGGCTTTGAAGTGAGGCGAGCTCACACACGTGCTAAACCTGGCTCATGTGCTCAACTTCGTAGTTCAGCGGTTTCTCAAAACCTACCCGGATCTGCCAGATTTGCTTGTCAAAGTACGCTGCATGTATGCCCATTTTAGAAAGTCAGCTACAGTTTCTGGTGCCCTTGCCGTGATTCAGCAGCCTTTGAGCTTCCAGCTCACCAACTGGTGTGTGATGTCCCCATGAATGGGAATTCAATGTTGCATATGTTGGGAAGGATTTGTGAGCAGCTGAGGGCAGTTGTTGAGTACCAGCTTCAAAACATCCGCCGGTATTCAGATCAGCCTCCGCACATAAGACCTCAAGAGAGGGCATGGATGTCAGACATCTGTGCTGTCTTCCAAAACTTTGAGGACTCCACTAAGATGGTGAGCGGTGATGCCGCCATAATTAGCGTCACCATCCTGCTTCTCTGTCTTCTGAAACAATCGATGCTCACAATTAAAGAGGAGGCATTGCAAGTGGAGCACGATGAGATGGTGGAAGGAACCATAAAGGGTGATTATACACAGTCCAGCCTCATCTCATCCCAACATGGATTGGGTGACAATGAGGATGAGGAGGAAGAACAGGAGCTAGTTTCCTGCGCTATAGACGGTACTACCCACACAACTGTCATACAGTACCATCTGTTCAGCGTGGATGGCCTTAGGAGAGGGAGGAGGATGAGAGCAGAGCATGGTCAGTCGTCCTCTTGGTGAGAACTCGAAGTCTTGCCTGTTAGGAGTCTGGCACACATGGCTGAGTTTATGCTAAGCTGCCTTTCCCCTGACCCTCGCATCCTCCAAATTTTGGGTGACAGTCATTACTGGCTGGTGACACTTCTAGACCCATGCTACAAGGAGAACTTTTTATCTCTTATTCCCGCTGCGAACAGGTCTAATAAAATGGGACAGTACCAGAAGGCCCTAGTTGCGGAATTTAAAAAAAAATTCCCATCTGAAAATGCTGATGACAGAGGTCACAATTCCTTAGACAACCAAGGAGTACAGGCGAGAGAGACACAAATATGATCCGGGTGAGGCAGGGGAACACTGTCAAAGGTCTGGGAGAGTTTTCTAAGACCCTCCCATTGCACAGCCCCTGATGCACAGTGTACTCTCACAAGGAGGGATAATTTTACGAACAACGTCCTCTGTGATTCCTCTGTGCCTAATAATTATTTGATATCCAAGCTAGACACGTGGCATGAACTGGCTCTCTACACCTTGGAGGTCGTGGACTAACCTGCCGCTACATTTTTGTCACAGTGGGTTCTTAGTCCTGCCTGCGGAATTATAACTGATAGGCGCATGCGCCTGTCAACTGAAAATGCTGACAAGCTGACTCTTATAAAAATGAAAAAGGGCTGGATTGTGCCAGACTTCTCAACATCACCAATTGATTGCAGTAGAACATAAACTCAAATCCAGTGTCTTTTTTTGGGAGGTCTATTCCCATGCATGCACCTCTTCACACTCAGGCATGGCTATACACTTCCTGATTTTGTCTATTTTCTGTTGTCCTCCTCCTTCTTCTCATCCACATCCTCCACCACCATATCACCAGGGTGACCGTGATGCCACACCCACATAATTTTTTTTTAAGGGAGTTTATGATGTCTGTAGGAAATGTTTGTTATAAAGCATGTTCATGTATACACCCCAGGGGTAAATGTTTTTCAGTCCATGCACGGGCATTACAAGTATAGGAGACCAGCTCCTTTATAATGGGAACATTTTTTTAATGAGGTCCTCCTCTATGTCTCTTCCAGGGGGCATAGGAGTGCATCCAAATTTTTGGCAGCCCTTGCAGTCACTGCATTCGCAATAACTGTATAGCAGAACCGCTCCTTTCTAATGGGAACATGTTGTTATGGAGGCCCTCCTCTATGTGTCTTTAAATTGGCATTGGGGTTATTCCTACATTTAGGCAGCTGTTGCAGTCACTGCATATGCAATAATTGTATGTGTAAAAATAAATTTTTTGCTCAGTCTCTCTTACAACATTCTGTAACCTTGAGTGCAGACTCATACACAGATCTGATATAATGTTCTTAAAAGATTGGAACTTAGAGGAAGCTGGCACAGATGTTCTTGCATGCTGGCCACCCTCCTCCGCTAGCTGACTGGCTGAAGTTCTATCTACTGCAGCGTTATCCAAGCCAACACTACTGAACTTTAAGTGATTTGATTGTACACACTCGTTAAAGATGACATAGATGTCAGAATTTGATTTGTCCAATGGCGTTTCATACCTTAATCGACTGCAATTGTCCGTTGTAGTTTCTTCAGCCTCAACATTGTAGTTCTCCACTGCAGGTTCTTCTGCTTCAAAAATGCAATTATCCCCTGGAGGCTCCTCTGCTTCAACAATGCAATTCCGCACTGCAAGTTCTTCTGCTTCAACAATGCAATTATTCACTGGAGGTTCCTCTGCTTCAACAATGCAATTCCTCACTGCAGGTTCTTCTGCTTCAACAATGCAATTCTCCACTGCAGGTTCTTCTGCTTCAGCAAGGCAATTCTCCACTGCAAGTTCTTCTGCTTCAACAATGCAATTCTCAACTGCAGGTTATTCTGCTTCAACAATGCAATTCTCCACTGCAGGTTCTTCTGCTTCAGCAAGGCAATTTTCCACTGCAGGTTCTTCAGCAATTAGCTGCAATACTGGTTTTCCATACAGGTGTCAGCTGGATGGCAACGGGACTGATACTCTGATATGGGAAAAGGTTTGGCCTTGCTGCAATGGGCTCTAAAAAAGATTGTCTGGCAAGATATTTAATCCTTTCAGCCCTTGTACCCTATGCCTCACCATTAGATAGGCTGGAAACTCTCTAACCGCCAACTCCCGCTGGTCACCATAGTGACCAGACTATAGAGGATGTTAATCAGACATCCTCCAATAGATTCCTTTGCCGACTCTTATACCACCACCTGCTGGTCTCCAGTCGTATTACAGAGCAACCATTTACATTTAATTTACCAGAATGATACCAGGCAATAGATCAAAGCATAAATGACTCCTCAGACTGCTATGAATGCAGAAATGTTTATAATGGCCCCTTTTGGGTCATTTTGCACTGCTCAAAAAAATAAAGGGAACACTCAAATAACAGATCCTAGATCTGAATGAATGAAATATTCTAATTAAATACTTTGTTCTGTACAAAGTTGAATGTGCTGACAACAAAATCACACAAAAATCATCAATGGAAATCAAATTTATTACCCAATGGAGGCCTAGATTTGGAGTCACCACCAAAATTAAAGTGGAAAAACACACTACAGGCTGATCCAACTTTGATGTAATGTCCTTAAAACAAGTCAAAATGAGGCTCAGTATTGTGTGTGGCCTCTACGTGCCTGTATGACCTCCCTACAATGACTGGGCATGCTCCTGATGAGGTTGCGGATGGTCTCCTGTGGGATCTCCTCCCAGACCTGGACTAAAGCATCTGCCAACTCCTGGACAGGAACCCAGGGACAACTGCACAAGCATATGGTCTCACAAAGGGTCTGAGGATGTTATCTTGGTACCTAATGGCAGTCAGGCTACCTCTGGCAAGCACATGGAGGGCTATATGGCCCTCCAAAGAAATGCCACCCCACACCATTACTGACCCATTTCCAAACCGGTCATACTGAAGGATGTTGCAGGCAGCAGATTGCTCTCCACGGCGTCTCCAGACTCTGTCATATCTGTCACATGTTCTCAGTGTGTACCTGCTTTCATCTGTGAAGAGCGCAGGGCGCCAGTGGTGACTTTGCCAATCCTGGTGTTCTGTGGCAAATGCAAAGGATCCTGCACGGTGCTGGGCTGTGAGCACAACCCCCATCTGTGGACGTCGGGCCCTCTTACCACCCTCATGGAGTCGGTTTCTAACCGTTTGTGCACACAAATGCACATTTGTGGCTTGCTGGAGGTCATTTTGCAAGGCTCTGGCAGTGCTCCTCCTATTCCTCCTTGCACAAAGGCAGAGGTAGCGGTCTGGCTGCTAGGTTGTTGTCCTCCTACGACCACCTCCATCTGGGACATCATGTCTCGCTCCATCCACCAACGTCATGTTGCACCACAGACTGTCCAGGAGTTGGCGGATGCTTTTGTCCAGGTCTGGGAGGAGATCCCACAGGAGACCATCCGCAACCTCATGAGGAGCATGCCCAGGTGTTGTAGGGAGGTCATACAGGCACGTGGAGGCCACACACAATACTGAGCCTCATTTTGACTTGTTTTAAGGACATTACGTCAAAGTTGGATCAGCCTGTAGTGTGTTTTTCCACTTTAATTTTGGGGTTCACTCAAAATCCAGGCCTCCATTGGCTAATAAATTTGATTTCCATTGATGATTTTTGTGTGATTTAGTTGTCAGCACATTCAATTTTTGTACAGAACAAAGTATTCAATGATAATATTTCATTCATTAAGATCTAGGATGTGTTATTTGAGCGTTCCCTTTATTTTTTTGAGCAGTGAATAGAGCAAAACTGCTCCTTTGTAATGGGAACATGTTGTTACGGAGGCCCTTCTCTATGAGTTTTTAAATTGATATTGGGGTTTATCCTACATTTAGGCAGCCATTGCAGTCACTGCATAAGCAATAACTGTATAGCAGAAATGCTCCTTTCTAATGGGAACATGTCATTACTGAGGCACACCTCTATGTGTCTTCACATTGGTATTGGGGTTTTTCCAACAATTGGGCAGCCTTTTCAGTCACTGCGTACGTAATTACGGTATAGGAGACTTGCTCCTTAATAATGGGAAAAACAAAGCACAGCCAGCTGATGGCCCTGTAACAATAGTGAGGGCCGCTGATGGCCCTTTAAAAATAGTAAGGGCCGCCTGAGGGCCTTATGAAAAGAGGCTTTGTAACTTTCAGATTTCCTTCTTCATGAATGAAACAGGATGTGTCTGATCATGTCTCACACACCACATGGCCAGATAAGGTAATAAAATGTTAAAATCATATTTACTGGAAAATGTATCTTCCACCTTTGAAAGCAATGAAAAAGTGCAAAACTGCATCAAAAACTCTGTGCGAACCTAGCCCAAGGTGTGGTTATTTAATGTGCCTTATATACTAGTCTTTACCCTGAAAAGGATGTTCCTTAACATTTTTCCAGGAAAATCCATTTTGGCTTCGTTTATGTGTGTTTTATTGTGAGTCCATGAAAGAGGTGTAGTATCCTGACAATATTGTTCACACCAGTGACCTGGGAGTCAGAGATGCTTACAGGGGTCTTCCCCATGCTGTTCCCATGTTATTACAGCACTGTTCCCTCGATTTCAGCAATTTTTAGGCCCTCTGCAGATCTCCGGGGGGGGGGGGGCGCCGGTAAAATGCTTGAGTTTCCCATAGACTTACATTGGGCTCGTTGTTCGATCGAGCGCTCAAGCATTCCAATTTGCTCGACTTGAGCAACGAGTACCCAAGCATTTTAGAGCTCGCTCATCACTAGTCCTCATATGTACTCATGCAGTTATATATGATCCTCATCCTGGTATATATGTCCCTCTATCCAGGTAAACATGGTCCCCATCCAGGTATATATGGTCCCCATCCTGGTATACATGCCCCCCCTTCCCAATCCTGTTATATATGGCCCCCTCATCCCCATCCTGGTATATATGACACCCTCATCCCCATCCCGGTGTGTGTGTATATATATATATATATATATATGTATATAAATATACATATATATATATGTACATATGTTCATGACTATGAAAATTGTACATTAACAAAAAAGTGTGAAACATCTGAAAATATGTCTTATACTGTAGGTTCTTCAAAGTAGCCACCTTTTGCTTTTATGACTGCTTTGCACAGTCTTGGCATTCTCTTGATGAGCTTCAAGAGGTAGTCATCGGAAATGGTCTTCCAACAATCTTGAAGGAGTTCCCAGAGATGCTTAGCACTTGTTGGCCCTTTTGCCTTCACTCTGCAGCCCAGCTCACCCCAAACCATCTCGATTGGGTTCAGGTCTGGTGACTCTGGATGCCAGGTCATCTGGCATAGCACCCCATCACTCTCCTTCTTGGTGAAATAGCCCTTACACAGGAGGCGTGTTTGGGGTCATTGTCCTGTTGAAAAATAAATGATGGTCCTGCTAAGCGCAAACCGGATGGAATAGCATGTGGCTGCAAGATGCTGTGGTAGCCATGCTGGTTCAGTATGCCTTCAATTTTGAATAAATCCCCAACAGTGTCACCAGCAATGCACCCCCACACCATCACACCTCCTCCTTCATGCTTCACGGTGGGAGCCAGGCATATAGAGTCCATCCGTTCACCTTTTCTGCGTCACACAAAGACACAGTGGTTGGAACCTAAGATCTCAAATTTGGACTCATCAGACCAAAGCACAGATTTCCACTGGTCTAATGTCCATTCCTTGTGTTCTTTAGCCCAAACAAGTTTCTTCTGCTTGCTGCCTGTCCTTAGCAGTGGTTTCCTAGCAGCTATTTTACCATGAAGGCCTGCTGCACAACGTCTCCTCTTAACAGTTGTTGAAGAGATGTGTCTGCTGCTAGAACTCTGTGTGGCATTGACCTGGTCTCTAATATGAGCTGCTGTTAACCTGCGATTTCTGAGGCTGGTGACTCGGAAAAACTTATCCTCAGAAGCAGAGGTGACTCTTGGTCTTCCTTTCCTGGGGCGGTCTTCATGTGAGCCAGTTTCTTTGTATCGCTTGATGGTTTTTGCAACTGCACTTGGGGACACTTTCAAAGTTTGCCCAATTTTTCGCACTGACTGACCTTCATTTCTTAAAGAAAGTAATTGATGGCCACTCGTTTTTCTTTACTTAGCTGCTTTTTTCTTGCTATAATACAAATTCTAACAGTCTATTCAGTAGGACTATCAGCTGTGTATCCACCTGACTTTTACACAACACAATTGATGGTCCCAACCCCATTTATAAGGCAAGAAATCCCACTTATTAAACCTGACAGGGCACGCCTGTGAAGTGAAAACCATTTCCTGTGACTACCTCTTGAAGCTCATCAAGAGAATGCAAAGAGTGTGCAAAGCAGTCATCAAAGCAAAAGATGGCTACTTTGAAGAACCTAGAATAAAAGACATATTTTCAGTTGTTTCACACTTTTTTGCTAAGTATATAATTCCACATGTGTTAATTCATAGATTTGATGCCTTCAGTGTGAATGTACAATTTTCACAGTCCTGAAAATACAGAAAAATCTTTAAATGAGAAGGTGTTCAAACTTTTGGTCTGTACTGTATATATATAATTATATAAGTATATATCATAAGTATTCAGACCCTTTGTTCAAACACTCATATTTAAGTCACATGTTGTCCATTTCCTTGTGATCCTCCTTGAGATGGTTCTACTCTTTCATTGGAGTCCAACTGTGCTTAATTAAACTGATAGAACTTGATTTGGAAAGCCACACACCTGTCTATTAAAGACCTCACATTTCACAGTGCATGTCAGACCAAATGAAGATCATGAGCTAAAAGGAACTGCCCAAGGAGCTGAGAGACAGAATTGTGGCAAGGCACAGATCTGGCCAAGGTTACAAAATAATTTCTGCATTACTCAAGGCTCCTAAGAGCACAGTGGCCTCCATAATCCTTAAATGGAAGAAGTTTGGAACCACCTGAAGTCTTCCTAGACCCGGCCATCCAGCCAAACTGAGCAATGGTGGGAGAAGAGCCTTGGTGAGAGAGTTAAAGAAGAACCCCAAGATCACTGTGGCTGAGCTCCAGAGATGCAGTAGGAAGATGGGAGAAAGTTCCACAAAGTCAAGTATCACTGCAGCCATCCACCAGTCGGGCCTTTATTGCAGAGTGATCCGATGGAAGCCTCTCCTCAGGATGACTGGTTGCAATTGAAGGAAACATGAATGTGGCCAAGTACAGAGACATCCTGGATGAAAACCTCTTCCAGAGTGCTCTGGACCTCAGACTTGGCCGAAGAACACTTCCAACAAGACAATGACCCTAAGCATACAGCTAATATAACAAAGGCGTAGCTTCAGAACAACTCTGTGACCATTCTTGATTGGCCCAGCCAGAGTGCTGACCTAAACCCAATTGAGCATCTCTGGAGAGACCTGAAAATGGCAGTCCACCAACATTCACCATCCAACCTGACAGAACTGGAGAGGATCTGCAAGGAAGAATAGCAGAGGATCCCCAAATCCAAGTGTGAAAAACTTGTTGCATCATTCCCCAGAAGACTTATCGCTGTACTATCTCAAAAGGGTGCTTCTACTCAATACTGAGCGAAGGGTCTGAATACTTATTACCATGTGATATTTCAGTTTTTCTTTTTTAATAAATTGGCAAAAATTTCTACATTTTCAGTCAAGATGGGGTGCAGAGTGTACTTTAATGTGAAAAAAATGAACTTTTTAGAATTTACCAAATGGCTGCAATGAAACAAAGAATGAAAAATTTAAAGAGGTCTGAATATCCACTGTATGTTTTAACCCTAGTGCCTTGCTATTTTAGCAATTTTGTAATAAAGAAGGAATATTTTTAAATTTTATATGGGAGCTGGAACCTTTTTCAGTTTCATTTATTGCTTTGTCACAACAGGATCAGGATGGAGTTCCGTGCACCTGCTCGACTGTATTGGTGAGCTGACCTATTCTCCATAATAATATATGGGATTGATGACAGCTGTGATTTGTCAAAAATCACAGCTGCCATCAAGCTCTGGGGTTAGTAATAGAGAGGTGTCAGTCTGACCCCCATATTTCTAATCCTGTAAGTAAAAATAAACACTCACACAGAAAAGTCTGTTATTTAAAAAAAATCAGACACTCTCTTTCACCAATTTATCTCCTAAAAGAGATCCCACGCCGGTCCACCGCAGTCTAATGGATCTTCAGTAATCAACATTGATGTCCCATGACGAGCCCCATCCAAAATTCTAGCATATGGAGCCCGGTTAAGATAACTCTGATAACCTTTAAGGGACACCTGGAGGCTGTAAACTAAGGTTACCAGAGTTCACAGACTCCGTGTGTTCCAGCAGCTGGGAACTCCAGTAGCCTTAAAATCTCCCTTAAAGGCTCCCTTAAGTTTTCCGGAGCTCACAGTTGCTGAGAAACCCAGTTGCTGTGAACTCTGGTATCACAGAGCAATCCAGCAATCCATATGACCAGCGTAGTCTGGTAGTCTGACGTACTCCAGTGATTTTGCCAGGTCAAGCGGATTGCCAGACTGGGTTGTGAACTGATGTAACCTCACTAACATCTCCGAGGTTATATCAGTTCATAGTCGGCTGGTCTTGCAGAGCAGCGTGCCTGGAAGTGGCGACTAGAAAAGCCTATGGAGCGTTGTTACGATGCTCCTTACTGTTCAGACGACATAGGACATTGTACGATCGATGGATTACTTCGGAACTGCATGGGTTTATTTTTTAATAAATGGGAGAATGAGGGCATTTGTTTTTGGGAATAAAGGATTTTTGTGTTTTCCTTTATTTTACTGGGTTAGTAACAGGGGGGGGGGGGGGTCTGCGGCATTCCTGAGTAATCTTAGCCCATTTCTCTTGAATAATGGACTCCAGTTCACTAATATTCTTGGTTGTGTGTGCTGCATCTGCCTTCTTCAGATTCCATCAAAGTTGTTTTATGGGGTTCTTGTCAAGCAACCAACCGATTCTAGAAGAAGTAGCTAGTCAAAAATGAATGCAGATTACTATCTGTAAGTAATTAGCATTTCTGAAGGTAACAAGTTCTCATTAAACACTAATTGCTGGATATGAGCTAATTTACAATACATTTCAATTTTAAGGCATACAAAAAGGTTCTCTAAAAACCGAGCTCACATGCATACATGCTTTTCAATCATACTATTTTATAAGGGTGAAACTTATTTAAATGTGCACAAAAATAGGCATTTTGGAAAGTTTCTTGTGCTTTCATAGGCTTAAAAAGGGGTTGCAAATGTTGCAAGGTACATTATACTTACAGATATTTAGAATTTAATTACACTATCCAAAGCCTTGAATGATAGTTTGTAGTTCTTGTTTCTTTATATTTTTGTTGAAATAAACTTTTTTAGGATAGTATGCAGCTCCTTAAAAATTGTGTTAAGTCAAGGCAATCTAAGATTGTTTGTTAATATGTTTTAACATTGTAATTTTAAATGTTCTTTATGTGATCAAAAGGAATGTTCTATTATCTTCTCATATTTTAAGATCTGCAGCTATAATTAAATTGTTATAATGTCTGTTTTAATGCCATGAAAGAACTGAAGATGATTTGGAAATATTCATTTACTACAGGTTATTTGAAAAACCGGTCAAGTGCATATTAACATAGAGTAACTGCTAAGGTTTTCTCAGGCAATGTCACACTCTGTTGTCGATAACATTTCTCGTATTGTTAAGCTAAACTGGTTATTTGTCTTACAGAGTAATAGTTATTGTCAGATTTAAGTGGTAACTAATGGAGCCAAGGATAAGAAAAGTAAATCAACAACTGTCATTGTCATCCAGTTCCTAAACTGACAAAATACCAGTCTGATGTTAAAATCGCTATGTTCAAACATATCCAGTCCCCATCATTCAGTGCTGAAAGCTGTAGTTTTCACAAGTCCATCATATGTCTTTTTCTACTTCCACTGTTTTATTAGCTCACTTGAAATTGGCAATGAGGGAAAAATTAACAATGCTTGGATGACTACAGGCATAAGCCATTATTATTAAATATAATTCTTTGTGCAGTGGACCAAAACAAAGAAAAAGCATTTTGTATGAGAAAATGAATCACTGATCTGTCATTTATTTTTTATTGCCTTTATCTATCTATCTATCTATCTATCTATCTATCTATCTATCTATCTATCTATCTATCTATCTATCTATCTATCTATCTATCTATCTATCTAGAATAAAATATGGAACAGTACACTCAACAAATTCAATGTGGGTGCAAACACTTCCCAAACAAAATATCAAAATTTTGGTAGAGTATATAGAAGTAAAAAAGGTAGGCAGCACTCCAATAGTTACCAAAAAAGTGGACTTTATTTAGCCCATGTGGCATGGGTAAGTTTCGGTTCAAATGAGCTGCTACTTAGAATGAAGATCCAATTGTCTTCTGAAGTCCACTTGAGTGTTGAGGTAGTGATGCAACACTTTTTGCAGGAATGAGTGCATTAATCTGTACAATTCTTGGAAAATATTACAAAATAATGTGATATTCAACCAAAAACACAAGCAAAGCAACCATAAAAAGCAACATATAATACGATTAGTGTTGAGCGAGCACTAAAATGCTCGGGTGCTCGAAGCTCGGGCCGAGCTCGCCGTGATACTCGGGTGCTCGACCTGAGCAACGAGCCCAATGTTAGTCTATGGGAGACTCGAGCATTTTTGCGGTGGCACCCCCGGCAGTCTTTTAAAAGCCTAGCAAGTGCCCAAAACGATAGTGACAGTGCTCAAATGACATGGGGACAGCATGGGGATCGCCCCAGGAAGCATTTCTGACCCCCAGCTCACTGCTGTCAACAACGTGGTCAGTGGTATTAAGCAACTTTTACGGGCTCACAATAAAACGTTCAAAAGCGAAAGTGAAACTTTTTTCCTGTGAAATATGTTAAGGAAGTTCCTTTCCAGGGAAAAGACTTGTGTATAAGTTAAAATAAATCACCAAAAACAAAAATACTCCTCCACACCTTCGGCTATGTTCACAAGTAGCATTTTTTATGCGTTTTTGTACTTTTGTATTGCTTTCAACTATGACAAATGCATTCACCGGGAAATGTCATTTTAACATTTTACAACCTTATCTGGCCATGTGCTGTGTGACACATGCATAAAGTGCTGAAAAGACATGGGAACAGCATGGGGAAGACCCCTGGAAGCATCTCTGACTCCCAGGTCACTGTCTAAAAGTGTGCCCATCATAACTGATCCTTGCCGCATCAGAAGATGCAGACTTGCAACTATCCCCATGCAAGTTCTAGTCCCAGGGCAATGTTCAATTGTACCTCCCCCATTCCTTGCAACGCAAGCGCAAGTATTCAGCCTGCCACCCACCCACCCCCAGGCTGCAATACCATACTGCTTGCTTGTTTGAACTTGAAATTGGGCCTTTTAGGCATGTGGAGGAGGAATCTGGCCACCACTTCATAGCTGTGTTGGTGGCCTGGAATCCATACTCAGTCCCCAGCCGCCCGGCGGCCGGGTGTCCATACTCGGTCCCCAGCCGCCCCGCGGCCGGGTGTCCACACACGGTCCCCAGCCGTCTGGGGGCAGCCGGGTGTCCATAAACGGTCCCCAGCCGCCCCTATTTCTCCTTGGAACATCCCCCACACACACTTTTCTTAGCCCGGCCTGCTTTAGGCTGCATTGGATTAGCCCACCAGAGAACCAGACTCCTCCGGTGGGCCCTGACTTCTCCATCGGTGGAGTTGAGAGTGCCAAGGAGAGGAGCATGATGATGATCACAGAAGTTAGCATCTGCTATGTTTTCTTTTAATGCAAGTGTAAGTGTGCAGTCTGCCACCCACCCACCCCCAGACTGCAATTCCATACTGCTAGCTTGCACTTGAAATGGGGCCTTTTAGTTTGGAGGAGGCCGAAGCTGGCCACTACCTCATGACTGCTTCGGCAGTGAGGTATCCATACTCAGTCCCCAGCCGCCCCTATTTGTCCTGGTGTGCCTTATACATAAGATTAAGCGCGTATACCAAAACATTACCTGTGCCCTCTTCAGTGCATTTAGTGGGAAGGAGAGCCTATTCCGCTGTAGTGTGTGCATGCCAAACCCCTGTTCATGGTACATGCGAAGATGCCTCCCACCTTGCACCTGTCGTTGCAGACTTGCAACTATCCCCATTCAAGTCCTTGTCCCAGGGCAGTGTTCAATTGCACCTCTCCCATTCCTTGCAATGAAAGCGCAAGTATGCAGCCTGCCACCCACCCACCCCTAGGCTGCAATGCCATACTGCTTGCACTTTAAATTGGGCCTTTTAGGCATGTGGAGGCGGAATCTGGCCACCACGCCATTGCTGTGTCGGCGGCGAGGTATCCATACTCAGTCCCCAGCCGCCTGGTGGCCGGGTGTCCCCGCTTGCTCCCCAGCCTCCAGGAGGTGGCCGGGTGTCCATACTCAGTCCCCAGCCACCCCTATTTGTCCCGGTAACCTTTCCCACACTTTTCTTAGCCTGGCCTGCTTTAGGGCAGCATTGGCCGAGCCCACCGGACTATCAGACTCCTCCAGTGGGCCCTGGCTTCTCCATCAGGGGAGTTGAGAGTGCCAAGGTGAGGAGCATGATGAGGATGATAGAAGTTAGCATCTGCTTTGTTTTGTTGTAATGCAAGCGCATGTATGTAGTAGCGGCTAGGCCTGAGGTGGTCAGCGTTTTGGCGCATATCCTACCTCCTCCGAGGATTGCTGGATGTTTTTCTACTACTATCCAAGTTCTATGACTCCCGTTAAAACAAAGCTTCAGGTGATAAATGATGGATGAGGTAGTGGCAACGGAGAAAGAGCAGGAGGAACAGGGACCATTCACATCAATATCAGGCCAGTCAACCAGATATGTCTTGTAGGATATGTTTCTGTAACAAAAGGAGCGGTTCGGCTACACAGTTATAGGGCATACTATGAGTGCAATGCCTACCAAAAATTTCGAGGCACTCCAATGCCCCTTGGAAATGACATGGAGGTCAGAGGGCGTTAACTAAACCTTTTTTTCCATTTATAGCAACTGGGTCTCCTGTGCACTGTTGACCTAAGCAGTGAATGGAAGGCTTTCATAAAATTATGAGGAACTGCAATGCCCCATACAAGAGCCATGTGTGGCACCCCAGGGGTCTGGTCACCACAGTGATAGAGATATTACGTCGGAGAGCAAGTGGGAGGTTTCCTGGTCAGGATCCCTTAAACATGCAACATCCTCCTGCCCCTGTCCTGGGAGGGGAGAATTCTGCCCTTATAAACTGGATCTGGGGCGGGGTTGAGTGAGTCAGAGAACAGAGAACAGTCAGAGTCAGAGTGAGAGCAAGGGAAAGTAACAGCAAGGAGCTCTGTAGGATCTAGGAGCTAAAGACCAGGGGCTGGAAGCTGAGCAGAGCATGCCCTGGCAGAAGACAACAGGAACCGGACACAGGAGTCCGAGGCTGTGAGGACTTATATATCCAGCAGCAGAAACCAGCCGGCAGGGGATTTCAGGTCCTCTGGCCATAGAAGCCCGGAGGCTCAGTCACAAGCAAGGGACCAGCACCGCCATCGTGGAGCGGAGGCTAACAGAAGGCCTCAAGTCACCAGCCATACGGGTGAGCACTACACGGTACACTCAGAGACGTGGGCTACTTCTACCCGCTTACAGCAAGGTAGCCAGGAAGAGTGCAGACAGACGGGGAGGCCTACAACTCCACCTGGCCAGGGGAACTCCTGCTTGCTCACAGACTGACCTGGCCTCTTATGCTAGCCAGTACTCCTGGTAGGGTCTACCTTATAATCATCAGTAAAGACCCTGAACTGCACTGCAAAGACTCTGAGTCGTTCCTGCTGTGCTCGTGCACCATCACCCCCATCATCCACACTCACTGCCCTGAGGCTATACTCCTCCCGTGGGGAGTTACCCATTCTCTGCAGCGCACACAACACCAGCCTCAGCGGTCTGCCTCGCAGCGGTGGAACTCCCTGACCGCAATCCACAGGTGGCGCAGTCGGACAATTAACCTCAAAACCTAAGAAAGACTGCAACTGGTTTGACCAGCCTGAGCCACGGGACCGGGTCACCGCCACGGAGACTACAGACCCAAGAGACCCGGCACCGGGTATCCCACACACGTGTACACACGGCCCAGGGGGCGCGTCACATGCAGTACAGCATATTACAAACATAAGTCCCATTATTGGGGAGTGGGTCTCCCAAAGTATTTGCTTATGCCTTGCAAGCAAAAGCTGCCAAAAATTATGATGGAGTAACTTGCAATGCCCCTTACAAGAGCAATGCAGTACAGCATATTACAAACATAAGTCCCATTATTGGGGAATGGGTCTCCCATAGTATTTGCTTATGCCTTGCAAGCAAAAGTTGCCAAAAATTAGGACGGAGCAACTTGCAATGCCCCTTACAAGAGCCATGCAGTACAGCAAATTACAAACATAAGTCCCATTATTGGGGAGTGGGTCTCCCATAGTATTTGCTTATGCCTTGCAAGCAAAGGCTGCCAAAAATTAGGACGGAGCAACTTGCAATGCCCCTTACAAGAGCCATGCAGTACAGCATATTACAAACATAAGTCCCATTATTGGGGAGTGGGTCTCCCATAGTATTTGCTTATGCCTTGCAAGCAAAAGCTGCCAAAAATTAGGACGGAGCAACTTGCAATGCCCCTTACAAGAGCCATGCAGTACAGCATATTACAAACATAAGTCCCATTATTGGGGAGTGGGTCTCCCATAGTATTTGCTTATGCCTTGCAAGGAAAAGCTGCCAAAAATTAGGACGGAGCAACTTGCAATGCCCCTTACAAGAGCCATGCAGTACAGCATATTACAAACATAAGTCCCATTATTGGGGAGTGGGTCTCCCATAGTATTTGCTTATGCTTTCCAAGCAAAAGCTGCCAAAAATTAGGACGGAGCTACTTGCAATGCCCCTTACAAGAGCCATGCAGTACAGCATATTACAAACATAAGTCCCATTATTGGGGAGTGGTTCTCCCATAGTATTTGCTTATGCTTTCTAAGCAAAAGCTGCCAAAAATTAGGACAGAGCAACTTGCAATGCCCCTTACAAGAGCCATGCAGTACAGCATATTACAAACATAAGTCCCATTATTGGGGAGTGGGGGTCCCATAGTATTTACTTATGCATTGCAAGCAAAAGCTGCCAAAAATTAGGATGGAGCAACTTGCAATGCCCCTTACAAGAGCCATGCAGTACAGCATATTACAAACATAAGTCCCATTATTGGGGAGTGGGGGTCCCATAGTATTTACTTATGCATTGCAAGCAAAAGCTGCCAAAAATTAGGACGGAGCAACTTGCAATGGCCCTTACAAGAGCCATGGAGTACAGCATATTACAAACATAAGTCCCATTATTGGGGAGTGGGGGTCCCATAGTATTTACTTATGCATTGCAAGCAAAAGCTGCCAAAAATTAGGATGGAGCAACTTGCAATGCCCCTTACAAGAGCCATGCAGTACAGCATATTACAAACATAAGTCCCATTATTGGGGAGTGGGTGTCCCATAGTATTAGCTTATGCCTTGCAAGCAAAAGCTGCCAAAAATAAGGACGGAGGAACTTGCAATACTGGCACCCTGGTGGTATAGTGGTGGTGGAGGCTGAGGATAAGGAGAAGAAGATTAAACAGCCGAAACAAGGAAGCGTATACCCATGTGTGGGTGTGAAGCGGTGCATGTGAATACACCTCCCGAAATAACACAGTGGATTTGACTTTATGTTACTCTGCTGTCATTTGGTGGTGATGAGAAGTCTGGCCCAATCCAGCCCTTGTTCATTTTGATAAGGGTCAGCTTGTCAGCATTGTCAGTTGACAGGCGAGTGCGCTTATCAGCTATAATTCCCCCAGTGTCAGTAAAAACACGCTCCGATAACACGCTAGCGGTAGGGCAGGCCAGGACCTCCAAGGCGTACAGAGCGAGTTCATTCCAAGTGTCCAGATTGGATACCCAATAATTAAAAGGCACAGAGGAATCACGGAGGATGCTGGTACGGTCTGCAAGGTACTCCCTCACCATCTTTTAAAACTTTCCACTCCTTGTGAGAGTACCCCGCGCCTCAGGGCCTGTAAGCTGGGCGGGTGTCAGAAAACTGTCCCAGAATGTTGACAGTGTTCCCCTGCCTCTGCTGGATTGGAGTTGCATCTCTCTCGCCTGTACGCCTTGGTTGGGCAACGAACTATGACCTCTGCCGCTAGCGTGTTCAGATGGGAATTTTTTTAAGAGTTCTGCAGCAAGGGCCTTCTGGTACTGCCCCATTTTTGTAGACCTCTCCACCTCAGGAATAAGAGAGTGAAAGTTCTCCTTGTAGCGGGGGTCTACAAATGTCACCAACCAGTAATGACTGTCACCCAACATTTTGACAACGCGAGGGTCACGGTTAAGGCTGCGTAACATAAAGTCAGCCATGCGTGCCAGACTGGTAACGGGCAAGATTTCCGTGTCCTCACCAAGATGACGACTGACCATGCTCTCCTCCTCTTACTCCTCCCCCCTGTCCTCAGGCCACCCACGCTGAACCGACAGTATGACACTTGCACAGGTACTACCGTCTACAACGCAAGATAGCAGCTCCTGTTCTTCTTCCTCCTCCTCCTCCTCTCCCTCATTTTCCCCCAATGCACATTGGGATGAGATGAGGCTGGGCTGTGTGTAATCGCACTCTACGGTTTCTTAATCCATCTCATCATACTCTGTCTGCAATGCCTCCTCTTTAATTCTCTGCAGAGAGCGTTGCAAAAGACAGACAAGTGGGATGCTGACACTAATGATGGCGTCATTGCCACTCACCATCTTGGTGGCCTCCTCAAAGTTTGTCAGGATGGTACATATGTCAGACATCCAGGTCCACTCCTGAGGTCTTATGTGTGGAGTCTGACCTGAATATCGACGGCCTTGTTGCAGCTGGTACCCAACAACTGCTCTCTTCTGCTCACAAATCCTTTGCAACATGTGGAGGGTAGAGTTCCAATGTGTGGGGACATCACACACCAGTCGGTGTGCCGGAAGCTGCAAACGCTGCTGCAACACAGCAAGGGCGACGGAAGCTGTAGCCGACTTGCGAAAATGAGCTGACAGGCGGCATACTTTCACGAGCAGATCTGGCAACTCGGGGTACAATTTAAGAAACCGCTGAACCACGAGGTTAAGCACATGAGCCAGGCATGGTACGTGTGTGATCTCACCTCGCCTCAGAGCCGCCACCAGGTTACGGCCATTGTCACACTCAACCATGCCGGGATGTAGGTTCAGCGGTCTCAGCCACAGATCTGCCTGCTCTTTCACAGCTGTCCTCAACTCACAAGCAGTGTGAGGTTTATCACCTAAGCTTATGAGTTTCAGCACAGCCTGTTGCCGCTTGGCGGAGGCAGTACTGCAATGCTTTCAGCTTGTAACTGATGTGGTGATATCTGAGATGGAGGCTGAACATGAGGAGGAGGAGGAGGAGGATGCGCAGGAGCTGTACACTGTGGGAGCAACTCTGACTGACATAGGGCCTGCAATCCTCGGTGTGGGGAGGATGTGTTCCGTCCCAAGGTCCGACTGGGTCCCGGCTTCCACTATGTTTACCCAGTGTGCCGTCAAAGAGATGTACCGTCCCTGGCCACAAGCACTTGTCCACGTGTCCGTTGTCAGGTGGACTCTCCCAGTAGCTGCGTTGTTGAGGGCGCGGCAGATGCTTTGGGACACGTGCTTGTGTAGTGCGGGGATGGCACACCGGGCAAAATAGTGTCGGCTGGGGACCGAGTATCGAGGGACGGCCACCGCCATAAGATTGCGGAAGGATTCCGTCTCCACCACCCTAAAAGGCAGCATTTCTAACGCAAGCAGTCGTGAAATGTGCGAATTTAGGACTGTGGCCTGTGGGGCGTTAGCTGCGAATTTCCGCTTTCGTTCAAAGGTCTGGGATATGGACAATTGAATGCTGCGGTGGGACGTGGACGTGGACGTTGATGCTGTTTCTTGAGAAACTGCCATAACAAGTGAAGACTGAGAGGAGGGGGCATCTTTACATGCAGTATGGACAGGGGATTGCCTTGCACACACAACAGGGGGCTCCATTGCACGCACAAGAGTGGAAGAAGCAGTGGTGACACTCGCTGACACTGGTCATGGACCCTGGGTTTCGCCCCACAAAGTCGGGTGCTTTGCTGCCATGTGCCTGATCATGCTGGTGGTGGTAAGGCAGGTAGTTTTGTCACCCCTGCTGATGCTGGCATGGCAGCTGGAACATATGGCCTTTTTGGGGTTATCAGCAGATTCTTTAAAAAAATTCCAGACTCTGGAAGACCTACCGCTTGTACTGGCAACTTCCCTCGTGTTGGTGTTACGAGGAACGGTTGCCTGCCTTCTGTCTGCGGCCACGATACTGCTTCTTCCTGCCTGTTGGGGTACTCTGCCTCCCTCCCCCTGTGTGCTGCTGGCCTCACTAGGCATGTCCTCCTTCCACATTGGGTCAGTTACTAGATCATCCACCACCTCCTCCTTTTCCACTTGCGCACCACGATCCTCCTCTTCACTTCCTAGAAATTGTGTCTCGTCATCGTCCACCTCTTGTGACAGATTGCCAACATCGACTTCCTGTGGCCGTGGCTGCTCAAATATTTGAGCATCGCAACATGGGATCTCCTCTTCCACCACTTCAAGCGTATCAGTCGAGGGGCCCAAATATGGAAATGGACCAGTGAACAGCTCTTCAGAGTGTCCAAGTCTGGGATCACTTGCTGTCTGACGACACTCGGCTTGGTGGGAGGAAGGAGCATCAGGGTGAGGAGGAGTGTGCGGTCGAGACTCACGGCTACTAAGAGTTGACCGTGTGGAAGACAGACCGGAGGTGGTGGTGCCCAGGTAACTGGAAGTATTATCTGCTATCCAATTAATATCCTGTTCACACTGATCAGTTCTCAATACTGGTGTTGTTCTGTGCTTCCCTAGTAATTCGGTCAAGAAGTGGGAGCGAAAAGATGTAGCTGTTGGTTGTGGCACATTTTCTCCTTGGCCACGGCCCCGTCCTCTGCACGAGCCATCACAAGAATGTACATCCCTTGCCACGCGCCTTGCCCATTGTAAATGAAGTAAAATAGCTTACACTTGCACTATCAATGGAAAAAGGGTAATAAAGAGTAGATTAGAACCGTGGAAGAGGAAAACCACAGTTTTTGTTTACTGGGGTATACCACACTTTTTTAAATAGAGATATTTGCTGCTGAACAGTGAGCGACACACTGAAACTGCTTTTTTTTTAGATACCAAAGGCCCAAAACTGGATAGTACAGCGATTTGACCCGTGGAACTGCGAAACCACACTGGGATGTCGGGCCTACACAAGACTATTTTCAACAGATATATTTTTGTGTCACAACAGTCAGGAGACACTACTGTTTTTCTTTACGGAAAAAAATACCCAAAGCTGAATAATAGAGATTTTTTACCGTGGGATGGCAAAACCACAGTTATTGTTTACTGGGGTATACCACACTTTTTTAAATAGAGATATTTGCGGCTGAACAGTGAGCGACACACTCAAACTGCTTTTTTTTTTAGATACCAAAGGCCCAAAACTGGATAGTACAGTGATTTGACCCGTGGAACTGTGAAACCACACTGGGATGTCGGGCCTACACAAGACTATTTTCAACAGATATATTTTTGTGTCACAACAGTCAGGAGACACTATTGTTTTTCTTTAAGGAAAATATATCAAAACCTGAATAATAGAGATTTTTTACCGTGGGATGGCAAAGCCACAGTTATTGTTTACTGGGGTATACCACACTTTTTTAAATAGAGATATTTGCGGCTGAACAGTGAGCGACACACTCAAACTGCTTTTTTTTTAGATACCAAAGGCCCAAAACTGGATAGTACAGCGATTTGACCCGTGGAACTGCGAAACCACACTGGGATGTCGGGCCTACACAAGACTATTTTCAACAGATATATTTTTGTGTCACAACAGTCAGGAGACACTACAGTCATGGCCAAAAGTATTGAGAATGAGACAAATAGTAATTTTTCCAAAGTTTACTGCTTCATTTTTTGTAATGGCAATTTGCATATACTCCTGAATGTCAAAGAGTGATCAGCTTAAGAGCAATTACTGTACTTGCAAAGTCAATATTTGCCCAGAAAATGAACTTTAACCTCCAAAACACAATTCAACATCATTGCAGTCCTGCCTTAAAAGGAGCAGCTAACATCGTTTTAGTGATTGATCCATTAACACAGGTGTGGGTGTTGATGAGGACAGGGCTGGCGATCAATCAGTCATGATTAAGTAAGAGTGACATCACTGGACACTTTAAAAGGAGGCTGGTTCTTGGTATCATTGTTTCTCTTCAGTTAACCATGGTTGTCTCTAAAGAAACACGTGCAGCCATCATTGCACTGCACAAAAATGGCCTAACAGGGAAGAGTATCGCAGCTACAAAGATTGCACCTCAGTCAACAATCTATCGCATCATCAAGAACTTCAAGGAGAGAGCTTCCATTGTTGTCAAAAAGGCTCCAGGGCGCCCAAGAAAGACCAGCAAGTGCCAGGACCGTATCTTAAAACTGTTTCAGCTGCGGGATGGGACTAGCAGCAGTGCCGAGCTTGCTCAGGAATGGCAGCAGGCTGGTGTGAGTGCTTCTGCACGCACTGTGAGGCGGAGACTCTTTGAGCAAGGGCTGGTTTCAAGGAGGGCAGCAAAGAAGCCACTTCTCTCCAGAAAAAACATCAGGGACCGACTGATATTCTGCAAAAGGTACAGGGAGTGGACTGCTGAGGACTGGGGCAAAGTCATTTTCTCTGATGAATCCCCTTTTCGATTGTTTGGGACATCTGGAAAACAGCTTATTCGGAGAAGAAGAGGTGAGCGCTACCACCAGTCTTGTCTCATGCCAACTGTAAAGCATCCTGAAACCATTCATGTTTGGGGTTGCTTCTCAGCCAAGGGAATCGGCTCACTCACAGTCTTGCCTAAAAACACAGCCATGAATAAAAAATGGTACCAGAATGTCCTCCAAGAGCAACTTCTCCCAACCGTCCAAGAGCAGTTTGGCGCCCAACAATGCCTTTTCCAGCATGATGGAGCACCTTGCCATAAAGCAAAGGTGATAACTAAATGGCTTATGGAACAAAACATAGAGATTTTGGGTCCATGGCCTGGAAACTCCCCAGATCTTAATCCCATTGAGAACTTGTGGTCAATCATCAAGAGACGGGTGGACAAACAAAAACCAACAAATTCTGGCAAAATGTAAGCATTGATTATGCAAGAATGGACTGCTATCAGTCAGGATTTGGTCCAAAAGTTGATTGAGAGCATGCCAGGGAGAATTACAGAGGTCTTGAAGAAGAAGGGGCAACACTGCAAATATTGACTTGCTGCATTAACTCATTCTGTCAATATAACCTATTGGTACTCATAATATGATAGAAATTATATTTCTGTATGTGATATAAACATCAGACAAACACTAATAAAAACCAGAGGCAAGCAGATCATGTGAAAATATAATTTTGGTGTCATTCTCAAAACTTTTGGCCATGACTGTATTGTTTTTCTTAACGGAAAAAACTACCAAAAGCTGAATAATAGAGATTTTTTACCGTGGGATGGCAAAACCACAGTTATTGTTTACTGGGGTATACCACACTTTTTTAAATAGAGATATTTGCGGCTGAACAGTGAGCGACACACTCAAACTGCTTTTTTTTTAGATAACAAAGGCCCAAAACTGGATAGTACAGCGATTTGACCCGTGGAACTGCGAAACTACACTGGGATATCGGGCCTACACAAGACTATTTTCAACAGATATATTTTTGTGTCACAACAGTCAGGAGACACTACTGTTTTTCTTTACGGAAAATATATCAAAACCTGAATAATAGAGATTTTTTACAGTGGGATGGCAAAACCACAGTTATTGTTTACTGGGGTATACCACAATTTTTAAATAGAGATATTTGCGGCTGAACAGTGAGCGACACACTCAAACTGCTTTTTTTTTAGATACCAAAGGCCCAAAACTGGATAGTACAGCGATTTGACCCGTGGAACTGCGAAACCACACTGGGATGTCGGGCCTACACAAGACTATTTTCGACAGATATATTTTTGTGTCAAAACAGTCAGGAGACACTACTGTATTTCTTTATGTAAAAAACTACCAAAAGCTGAATAATAGAGATTTTTTTCCGTGGGATGGCAAAACCACAGTTATTGTTTACTGGGGTATACCACACTTTTTTAAATAGAGATATTTGCGGCTGAACAGTGAGCGACACACTCAAACTGCTTTTTTTTTAGATACCAACGGCCCAAAACTGGATAGTACAGCGATTTGACCCGTGAAACTGCGAAACCACACTGGGATGTCGGGCCTACACAAGACTATTTTCAGCAGAAATATTTTTGTGTCACAACAGTGAGGAGACACTACTGTTTTTCTTTACGGAAAAAACTACCAAAAGCTGAATAATAGAGATTTTTTACCGTGGGATTTCAAAACCACAGTTATTGTTTACTGGGGTATACCACACTTTTTTAAATAGAGATATTTGCGGCTGAACAGTGAGCGACACACTCAAACTGCTTTTTTTTTAGATAACAAAGGCCCAAAACTGGATAGTACAGCGATTTGACCCGTGGAACTGCGAAACTACACTGGGATATCGGGCCTACACAAGACTATTTTCAACAGATATATTTTTGTGTCACAACAGTCAGGAGACACTACTGTTTTTCTTTACGGAAAATATATCAAAACCTGAATAATAGAGATTTTTTACAGTGGGATGGCAAAACCACAGTTATTGTTTACTGGGGTATACCACAATTTTTAAATAGAGATATTTGCGGCTGAACAGTGAGCGACACACTCAAACTGCTTTTTTTTTAGATACCAAAGGCCCAAAACTGGATAGTACAGCGATTTGACCCGTGGAACTGCGAAACCACACTGGGATGTCGGGCCTACACAAGACTATTTTCGACAGATATATTTTTGTGTCAAAACAGTCAGGAGACACTACTGTATTTCTTTATGTAAAAAACTACCAAAAGCTGAATAATAGAGATTTTTTTCCGTGGGATGGCAAAACCACAGTTATTGTTTACTGGGGTATACCACACTTTTTTAAATAGAGATATTTGCGGCTGAACAGTGAGCGACACACTCAAACTGCTTTTTTTTTAGATACCAACGGCCCAAAACTGGATAGTACAGCGATTTGACCCGTGAAACTGCGAAACCACACTGGGATGTCGGGCCTACACAAGACTATTTTCAGCAGAAATATTTTTGTGTCACAACAGTGAGGAGACACTACTGTTTTTCTTTACGGAAAAAACTACCAAAAGCTGAATAATAGAGATTTTTTACCGTGGGATTTCAAAACCACAGTTATTGTTTACTGGGGTATACCACACTTTTTTAAATAGAGATATTTGCGGCTGAACAGTGAGCGACACACTCAAACTGCTTTTTTTTTAGATAACAAAGGCCCAAAACTGGATAGTACAGCGATTTGACCCGTGGAACTGCGAAACTACACTGGGATATCGGGCCTACACAAGACTATTTTCAACAGATATATTTTTGTGTCACAACAGTCAGGAGACACTACTGTTTTTCTTTACGGAAAATATATCAAAACCTGAATAATAGAGATTTTTTACAGTGGGATGGCAAAACCACAGTTATTGTTTACTGGGGTATACCACAATTTTTAAATAGAGATATTTGCGGCTGAACAGTGAGCGACACACTCAAACTGCTTTTTTTTTAGATACCAAAGGCCCAAAACTGGATAGTACAGCGATTTGACCCGTGGAACTGCGAAACCACACTGGGATGTCGGGCCTACACAAGACTATTTTCGACAGATATATTTTTGTGTCAAAACAGTCAGGAGACACTACTGTATTTCTTTATGTAAAAAACTACCAAAAGCTGAATAATAGAGATTTTTTACCGTGGGATGGCAAAACCACAGTAATTGTTTACTGGGGTATACCACACTTTTTTAAATTGAGATATTTGCGGCTGAACAGTGAGCGACACACTCAAACTGCTTTTTTTTTAGATACCAAAGGCCCAAAACTGGATAGTACAGCGATTTGACCCGTGGAACTGCGAAACCACACTGGGATGTCGGGCCTACACAAGACTATTTTCGACAGATATATTTTTGTGTCAAAACAGTCAGGAGACACTACTGTATTTCTTTATGTAAAAAACTACCAAAAGCTGAATAATAGAGATTTTTTTCCGTGGGATGGCAAAACCACAGTTATTGTTTACTGGGGTATACCACACTTTTTTAAATAGAGATATTTGCGGCTGAACAGTGAGCGACACACTCAAACTGCTTTTTTTTTAGATACCAACGGCCCAAAACTGGATAGTACAGCGATTTGACCCGTGAAACTGCGAAACCACACTGGGATGTCGGGCCTACACAAGACTATTTTCAGCAGAAATATTTTTGTGTCACAACAGTGAGGAGACACTACTGTTTTTCTTTACGGAAAAAACTACCAAAAGCTGAATAATAGAGATTTTTTACCGTGGGATTTCAAAACCACAGTTATTGTTTACTGGGGTATACCACACTTTTTTAAATAGAGATATTTGCGGCTGAACAGTGAGCGACACACTCAAACTGCTTTTTTTTTAGATAACAAAGGCCCAAAACTGGATAGTACAGCGATTTGACCCGTGGAACTGCGAAACTACACTGGGATATCGGGCCTACACAAGACTATTTTCAACAGATATATTTTTGTGTCACAACAGTCAGGAGACACTACTGTTTTTCTTTACGGAAAATATATCAAAACCTGAATAATAGAGATTTTTTACAGTGGGATGGCAAAACCACAGTTATTGTTTACTGGGGTATACCACAATTTTTAAATAGAGATATTTGCGGCTGAACAGTGAGCGACACACTCAAACTGCTTTTTTTTTAGATACCAAAGGCCCAAAACTGGATAGTACAGCGATTTGACCCGTGGAACTGCGAAACCACACTGGGATGTCGGGCCTACACAAGACTATTTTCGACAGATATATTTTTGTGTCAAAACAGTCAGGAGACACTACTGTATTTCTTTATGTAAAAAACTACCAAAAGCTGAATAATAGAGATTTTTTACCGTGGGATGGCAAAACCACAGTAATTGTTTACTGGGGTATACCACACTTTTTTAAATTGAGATATTTGCGGCTGAACAGTGAGCGACACACTCAAACTGCTTTTTTTTTAGATACCAAAGGCCCAAAACTGGATAGTACAGCGATTTGTCCCATGGAACTGTAAAACCACACTGGGATGTCGGGCCTACACAAGACTATTTTCAACAGATATATTTTTGTGTCACAACAGTCAGGAGACACTACTGTTTTTCTTTACGGAAAATATACCAAAACCAGAATAATAGAGATTTTTTACCGTGGGATGGCAAAACCACAGTTATTGTTTACTGGGGTATACCACACTTTTTTAAATAGAGATATTTGCGGCTGAACAGTTAGCGACACAATCAAACTGTTTTTTTTTTTAGATACAAATGGCCCAAAATGGATAATACAGAGGTTTGAACCGTGGAAGTGCAAAACAACACTTCTGTTTCTCTAGCCTACACCAGATTATTTTCAACAGTTATATTTGTGTCTCAAAAATCAGAGAAACGCTTTTTTTTTGGGGGGGGGGGGACACCAAAAGGTTAATAAAACGGGTGTTTGTACAGTGTGAAGGAGGAAAAAAAATGAGCATTTAGATGAAAAAAAAAATGGATTTTTCCTGGCCCCCGACACCTGGTGCTAAGTCCAGCAATTTCAGCAACAGGAGCACACAGGACTGTAATGCAGCGTTTGCTGGTATAACCACTGTGTCTCCTATACAGCCTGCCTGCCTGGTATCTGGGATGGATATTAGTCCTGAAAAGGACTGTTTGTTTGTTCAGGCAGCCTTTACAGACCCTACACTAACTATTTTGCAGTTTACATCTATCCCTAAATCAGCAGCGCTGTCCCTACACTGTCTAACCCGGAGCGACTGTGTCCAAGATGGCGGCGCCCGGTTTTAAATACGCTGTGCGGCCAGCCAATCACTGTAATGTCCACAACCAACATGGCTGCAGCATTACAGTGACTGGCTGGCAATCCCTGCATGTTCATTGGCTCTGTAAAGAGCGGCAAACATGCAGTGCGGAGACCTGAGCTCCCGCCCGAGTAACCTGGAAATGCTCGGTGCTCGCCGAACATCCCGAGTAGCGTGATGCTCGGGCGAGTACCGAGCAGTGTCGAGCATGTTCGCTCAACACTAAATAGGATCTTTGAAGTGAAATCCAAATTTGTCATCATGAAAATGGAGCTGATTCATTAAGACTGGCATTGTGCATTCTGGTCTGAATGAAGGGGCTATCTGGAGTACGATGTGCCTAATTCATTAAGCTAGGTATGCTGTCTAATGACTTAGGTGCATCTGGTATGCATCGCCGCCAAAAGTGTCCTTCATTCACATGCTGTTTCACATAGCTATTATGTATCGTATTTTTTGGACTATGAGACGCACTGGACCATAAGACACACCTAGGTTTTAGAGGAGGAAAATAGAAAAAGAAAATTTAAGCAAAAAATGTGGTCACGATGCACTGTTAAGGGGGAGGGGGTCTGCTGCTGACACTGGTATTGGGGTAATGTCCCCCAATACTGATAATATCCCCCATCCTGGCATATATGCCCCCCCTTCTTATTATACGTGGCCCCCATTCCATCCTGGTATGCATGGCACTCCTCCATCCTGGTATGCATGGCACCCCTCCATCCTGGTATGCATGGCACCCCTCCATCCTGATATGCATGGCACCCCTCCATCCTGGTATGCATGGCACCACTCATCCTTATCTTGGTATGCATGGCACCCCTCATCCCTGTCCTGGTATACATGGCACAGCAATCCCCATCCTGGTATGCATGGCACCCCTCATCCCTGTCCTGGTATGCATGGCACCTGTAATCCCTATCCTAGTATGCATGGCACCCCTAATCCCTTACCTGGTGGTATGCATGTCACCACTCATCCTTATCCTGGTATACACGGCCCCCTCATCCTTATCCTGATATGCATGGCCCCATCATCCTTATCCTGGTATGCATGGCCCCCTCATCCTTATCCTGGTATGCATGGCACCCCTCATCCTTATCCTGTTGTGCATGGTCCTCTCATCCGTATTCTGGTATGTATGATCCCCCTCATCCGTATACTGGTATGTATGGCCCCCTCATCCTTATTCTGGAATGTATGGCCCCCTCATCCTTATCCTGGTATGTATGGTCCCCTCATCCTTATATTGGTATGTATGGCCCCCTCATCCTTATCCTGGTATGCATGGCCCCCCTCATCATTATCCAGGTATGCATGGTCCCCCTAATCCCCTTCACGCTGCACATAAAAACAATAAATACTAACTACTCACCTCTCTTCTCTCCTACAGCGCTGCATCCTGTCTTCCCTCACAGGTCTCTCCATGTGAGCCACACATGACATCACTGCCATGCGCGACTCACAAGGAGAGATCAGTTGCCGGAAGTCTCTGCTCCTCACGTCAGAACTGTGCAGCACGGCTTATACTGTTGCCGGGCGATCTTGTGTGCCCGCTATTAAAGGGCATGAATATTCACCCTCTCTCCATGCCCATGAGTGTGGAGAGGGGGAGAATATTCATGCTCTTTAACAGCGGGCACACGAGATTGCCCGGCAACAGCAGCAGACGCTCTGCAGATACACTGTGTGCCGCTATTAAGGAGCATGAATATTCAGTGCTCCCCACGCCCATGGCACATGGGGAGCAGTGAATATTCATTTTCTTTAGCAGCAGTGTAGGCTGCAGCAGGTGGTTACTGTCTCCTGAGCCCCACTCCTCCGCCGCTACCGCTCCCCCACACTGTATATATATATATATATATATATATATATATATATACACCCCCAACATTTGGATTATAAGACGCATCCCCCATTTTCCTCCAAAATTTTGGAGGAAAAAATTGCATCTTACAGTCCGAAAAATACGGTAATTTAATGGGTTGATGCAGACATGTCCTGTCCTTCATGTCCTGCCCATGATACACCAATCTTAGCATAGCTGGCCGAGAGTGGTTTATAGACCCTAAGGCCTGGGTGAGTTTTTGATGTTGCGGAATTTCTGCAGCAATTTTACACCTATTAAGTAAATTAGGTTACTTGTGTTTTTTCATTGCGTCTTTGAGGGTGTTTTTTGCATACATTTTTAAGCATTTTTCATGCTGCAGTTTTCGTTTCATGTTGGTGTTTCATGTTTTAAACAAAGCTGCTTTGTTTATGATGCTTTCTGGTGCTTGGCTTTAACAAAACTTTATTGATAGAGTTATGTGCGGATTACATGAGTTTTTGATGCATTTCTGCCAAGTAAACGCAGTGAAAACATATGTGTGTTTTTTTACTTGCAGAACTTTTGCAAGTCTAAGGAAAAATGTCCACATAAAACTCAGCTTATCCAGATCATTTTGTAATATTTTACAGTTTTTATTATCCTGCATAGTTTTGTGTCATCAGCAAAGACAGACACTTTACTCTCAATCCTATCCATAAAGTCATTAATAAAGAGATAAAATACAGACATAGCAGATAGTACATTATAAAACCTTGAATGTCTTGTGGCAGCATATATACATCAAACAGAGCGTACCTCAGAGGATACATCAAACTTTTATTAAATGTACTCAGTGGAGAGATGGAGCAGCAGTCGAGCATGCATATGTACTGCTGTTCTATACATGCTGTACGGGCCTTCCCGAGATAGTCGATTACATCTCCAATGAATAGAGCGTCAATGAACATTATCTATTACTGCTCTATTCCAACAGGGGGCAAAACTCCCCTATGCTGGATCTCACTGTGGGTCATAGCTGTCAAATCTACAGCAGTGTAGAAGTTACTAACTAGTCTATGTATAGATAATGAGGGCTTCCTACCTGGCGTCTTGTGAAAATGTTTGATAAAGGGTACTTATTTTATCTATACTCCTGTTATATGCATTGTTTTCAGACATACAGATAGGAAATCTAGATTGTGAGCCCCAATGGGAACAGTGCCCATAATGTCTGTAAAACGCTGTGGAATTAATGGCGTTATATAAGTGAATAAAATTAATAAATGAATAAATAAATAATGGTTTGGCTTCTTATCCAAAGTCATATGGCAAGTCTCGTTAAAGGGTTGATATTAACTTTTAGCATTGCTACACAGAATTTAAGTCTTCTTCCTCTCTGAAGAGGATATTTAATGTAATGCATTTGTTTGCTTGTCTTTTTTTCTGCATTCTATCTGTCTGTACACTTTTTATTGTCTGATTATTCACTTTTTTAAGCTAGATAATTAGACTAGTAGAGAAGTACAGTGCAAAAATGCTTAAAAATATTAGATACAAGGTTACATTTGATTTAAATGGCTATGTGCATTAGGACACACTAGTAGCATTACATAAGACAATAAAAAATAAGTAATGATATTGCTTTTTTACTTACAGGGAAGGTTATACCCAGTGTGAAATGAATTGCTCAAATTTCATTTTCTTCTCAATAAAAAAGTCAAAAAGAGCTACTGCAAATATTGTCAGCTCATTAAACTTGAGGACACACCAAATAAATGTGCTGAAAAGAATTCCACCAATTCCCCCACCTATCGCTTCGAACCAAATGCAAACTACCGCAACCTCTCCTACGTAAAACCCGTGCCCCGGACGCCCATCCCCCTGCTCCCTCTCTCTGGAGCACTCTGGAAAGCCCGCTCTGTCTTTAACAAACTCCAATTTGTCCACGCCCTCTTTACCTCTCACAATCTCTCCTTCCTGGGCATCACAGAGAGATGGCTGACACCCTCCGATACTGCCTCCCCTGCTGCGCTGTGTTACGATGGCTTGCACTTCACCCACACTCCTAGCCCTGGTAACAGACATTGTGGAGGAGTGGGTCTTCTCTAGTGTTGAGCCACCCCCGTAGTGTTCGAATTCGGTTAAATTCGTCGAACACCCTTGTGTTCGCCGAACTGTTCGTCGAACTGTTCGTCGAACACCTTCGAACACCGTTAAAACCAATGGCAGGCAAACAAAAACAGATAGAAACACATAGAAAACACCTTCAAAGGTGTCCAAAAGCTGACAAACTGCTCAGAAGACATAACTAACACATGGAAAAGTGACAAGTACATATAGTCATGCGAAAAGAAAAGAGGTGGAGGAGTAAAAGAAGGGGGAGAAACAGATATAGGCATATCATGCCCTTCTAAAATCCGAAAAGCGAGAAGCCGACATGGCCAGTCCGTTCCTGCCCGTGCCACCTCCGTGTCGCCGGGTTTGTGCCAGAGCTGCGGTGGACCCTGACGGCCAGCCCCCCTCTCCCAATACTGGTGCCTGTCCGCTGGTGGGTCGAGCGAGCCCCCTGTGGTGGAGGCAGGTCTAAGCTTTTTAATTTAAATTGTCTCTCTAATTTGAATGAATACATTTAAATCCTTTTACAAGGATCTATTGGAGGGCAAGTCTCATGCCAGCAGCCGCGTAATTCCAGCTCCAGTAGCGTCCACTAAAGCTGCTGCAGTTAAAAAGCTTTTATAAGGATCGAGCTCGGCAGTCCACCGCAAGGCGTCCTACCGCCAGTCCCAGCCCCTATGCCTTGGGGTGCCTCCTGATGCTCTTCACTGAGTATCCCGGGGCCCCGAAGCATTTCCTTTGAAAAAATTAAGTGTCCAAACTACAGGTGGTGTAGCTTGCTTAACAGCTGGGATAATCCGCTGACTAGCAGACACTGCTACTAGGCACAAAGTATTTCCTGGGCTAGATGCAGTTAAAAATTTGTAATTAGATACTCTCGTTGGATGCTGAGAAAGCATTCCATAGAGTCTCCTGGCACGCCATATAAGATTCTCTTAAAAAGCTTGGGGTAGGGGTCTAGGGGGCAATTTTATAGCCAAAATCACGTCCCTGTATCGCAATACATCACCTAGGCTGAAGATAAATGGAAATGTAGCACCCCGAGGGCTTGGTTGCTACAGAGGTATTGCACCTCACCCAGAGGTGTGATATCTCACTTTCAGGTAAGGATGGAGTGTGGATCAGGACCCCGACACCTGCATGCATTACACCACATTGCCGTGGGGCAGGGCGACCAATATGCCTCTGAGATGGGCACGACAGTCCCTGTCCCTGGCTGGAGTGGGGGGAGGGAACACTGAGGAAGGGGAACCCTGTAGTGCAGAAGCAGGGAGGAAGCAGTTCCTGTGTGCATTGAGAAGGAAGTATAAAAGGTGGGCACCATCTTAGTTTAGTGCAGAGAAGTCTGAGCAGAAGTGACAGGGAGCAGGGGCTCTGCATGAGCTCTGCTCCGGAGGCGGGCCTAGTAACAGAGGCCCAGGCCTGGAAGAGGGAGAAGGAAGGAAGAGGAGCGGAGAAGCCTCCAGGAACGAGGAACGAAGGGATCCCAGGGGTGCGGACGGGCGAGTCGCCACTGCACGCCCGAATCCACCAGCGTGGAGGGGTCAGGCCAAAGGGGGAGACCGGTCCCCAAAATTAGTGGAGGCGGGAAACGACCCTCAGCTAGAAACCGGAGGCTGTGACATTTTATGTGGCGCAGCCCCTCGCTACACCCGCTAGGAAGGCACCACATAGGGTCAGGGAAACTGGCGCCAAGTTTACCAAGAGGAGGCCCGAGGCAGCCAGACAGAAGCGTTGGTAAGAAAGGCCAGACAAAGGACACACAAAGGGGGTCCAGTGAAGCGCTCCAAAGTTATCTGGGAGTTGTCTGAGGCCCTCACCTGGTAAGCACAGTACGACGTGGGCAACCGTTACCTGCAGAAGTGGTCTGGATAATAAGAACTGTGAGTAAAGGCCCTGGACTGCATCACTGACTCCGTGTCGTTACTGCTGCTGCCCTGCACCATCTCCCCCATCCTCCGCATACACTGCCCTGAGGCTATACTCCTCCCGTGGGGAGTTATGCTATGCTCTGTTGCACCCACAGCACCAGCCTCAGCGGTCTGCCCTGCAGCGGCGGTTCACTCTGACCGCAATCCACGGGTGGCGTAGTCGGACATTTAAACATCAAAACCATATAAATAGTTCCGCCACTGGTTTGACCGCCCTGAGCCACGGAACCGGGTCGCCGCCACGGAGACTACAACCACCAGCATCCACCAAAAAGGGTCCGGCTCCGGGTGTCCCAAGGCCCAGGGGGCGCGTCAGAACATTTTCATCACCTTTCATAATCACCAATGGGACAAGGCAGGGATGTCCTCTGTCCCCTCTCTTATACATGCTAGTGACGGAGCACCTGCTCTCATCAATTCGCCATAACCCCAATATTAGGTGGATTGAGGTGGGAGGCACCGAGTACAAGTGCTCTCTATTTGCTGATGATGTCCTAGTATATATCACTCAATCACATATATCGATCCCTGCTGTTATGGCTGAAATAGATCACTTTGTTACATGGTCAAATTTTAAAATCAATGCAGCGAAGTCTGAGGCCCTCGATGTCTCCCTCCCAAAATCCATACAGGATTCCATCCAGTCCAACTTTCCCTTTGCCTGGCCCTCACAGGGTATCAATTACTTAGGAATTCCTATTCATAGAGACCTCTCCCGTCTATGTTATCTTAATTTTGGGCCCTTTATTGAACAACTCCATACAGACCACGGTTGGCAAATTAGAACTGTAAGATTCACTACGTGAACCACTGGTGTTTTGTGGAAAAGCACATCTACACTGTGTTCCAAATTATTATGCAAAAAGTGTTTAGGAGTGATAAGGGAAGAATTTGTTTGTTTGTCAGTTAAACTCATTGATGGTGATGTGCGTCAGGGCTCTTTATATCACTGTAAGCAATTGCAGACACCTGTGCTAATTAGTTTGGCAGGTGTGTCCAATGAAAGGCAAGACTACTTAAGAAGGCTGTCCCACATTATTAAGCAGCCTACATTTTCTGCCAAAATGGGAAAGAAAAAGGATGTGTCGGCTGCTGAGAAGCAACAAATTGTGGAGTGTTTAGGTCAAGGCATGACTACAATCAACATTGTGCGATGATCAGGATGAAGTGTCTTGGCAATCAAGAAGTATGTAGCTGATTCACAGTACACACGTGTGCGTGCTCATAAGGGCAAATTGAGGACTCTTTCCTACAGGCAATTACGTCAGGTTAAAAGAGCAGCGGCAAAAAAGCATTGTCATAGCAGCAGACAAGTTTTTGAAGCAGCTGGTGCCTCCAACGTCCCCCGAACAACAAGATGCAGGGTCCTTCAGAGGTTTGCAGCTGTGCATACGCCATCCTGTCGACATACTCTATCCACTTCACACAAGCAGAAACGGCTCCAGTGGGCCAAACATTACATGAAGACTGATTTCAAAACTGTTTTGTTCACGGATGAGTGCCGTGCAACGCTCGATGGTCCAGATGAATGGAGTGGAGGATGGCTGGTTGATGGACACCCCACGCAAACACGGCTACAGCGCCAACAAGGAGGAGGTGGAGTAATGTTTTGGGCTGGAATCATGGGCAGAGAGATTGTCGGCCCCTTTAGGATCCCTGAAGGGGTAAAGATGAACTCCATAATGTATGTGGAGTTTCTCAAACAGCACTTCCTGCCATGGTTCAAGAAGAAGAACCGTGTATTCCACAGCAAGATCATTTTTATGCATGATAATGCACCGTCTCATGCTGCACATAACACATCTGCATCTCTGGTTGATATGGGCATAAAAGGGGACAAACTTATGCTGTGACCCCCATGCTCCCCTGACCTCTACCCCATTCAGAACCTCTGGAGCATCATCAAAACGAGTGTCTATGATGGCGGGAGGCAGTTCACATGTAAGCAACAGCTCTGGGAGGGTATTCTGTCCTCATGCAAAACAATTGAAGCAGAAACCATCCAAAACCTGACAAATTCAATGGACGAGAGAGTTCAGAAGCTCCTTTCGAACAAGGGGTCCTATGTGCAAATGTAACATCACCTAGAATAAAGTTTTGAGTTGAAAACTGTTTGATTTCAGTTTCTAATAACCTGCTAATGCTTATAATTTCAAATATGACCATTTTTTGGTCTTTATTAAAATGAAAAGGTTGATCGAAGAGTGTGGGGGATCTAAGACTGTGGCAACCCAGTAGTCAGGATTACTTCGAATTCTGACAATCTGAGGGTCATGTTGCAGGTAGTGCAGCAAGAAGGCACTTATGTGTCTTGCGCATCTCGGAGCCCCAAAATTATTTTCCGGGCTAGATGCAGCTAAAAATTATTATTAATTTTAAATCTGGTGGAGCTTAGTATAGATGGCCTAATAGAATCAGTACTGCACACTGCTACAAAGCCCAAATTATTTTCCAGCCAAGATACAGATAAACATGATTAGTAATTTGAAAGTTTAAAACGGTTGGTGAGGTGATTTTAACCAATCATCAAGCTTTTACTCTCCCCAGGATGACACAGGGGTAGAAAAGTAGTTTCGGATCCATGATTTGTTCATCTTTATGAACGTGAGTCTGTCTACATTATCAGTGGAGAGCCGCGTGCGCTTATCTGTCAGCACACCACTAGCAGCGCTGAACACACGTTCAGACAGAACGCTGGCTGCGGGGCATGACAAGATCTCCAAGGCGTAAGTGGCGAGCTCCGGCCATTTATCCAGATTGGAAGACCAAAAAGAGCAAGGGTCCAGTGACACAGTCATGGCTTCAATGTTTACTTGGAGATACTCCAGTACCATCGTCTCTAGGCGTTGACTATGTGTCAGACTTCTTGTCTCCTGTGGCCTTGCAAAGGATGGGCTAAAAAAGTGGTGAAATGATTCCACAAAATTGATGTTACCAGCAGATACTGTGTTTCTGTTACGGTTTGAGTGCTGAACACACGACGGTCCCACGGTTGGCAAGTTGGAACTGTGATATTCAGTACGTGCACCACTGATGTTTTGTGAAAAAGCACATGTGAGATTCTGCAACAGTCTCTGCTGATACTCCTGCATGCGTGCATCCCTTTCTATGGCAGGAATAATTTCTGCAAATTTACTTTTGTACCGGGGATCTAACAGTGTGCAACCCAGTAGTCAGGATTATTTCTAATTCTCACAATTCGAGGGTCATGTTGCAGGTAGTGCAGCAAGAAGGCACTCAGGTGTCTTGCGCATCCAGGAGCACCAAGTCCCTGTTGTGTTGGTGGCGAGGTAACCATCATGCTTCCTTCCTCTGTCCTCTCCCCCCAACCTCGCACAACAAACATGTGATCAAGGTCTCCCTCATCTGATGAGTCTTCCATCGGTTCATCCTCCACTTCTTCCTGGGCTCCTGCACCTTCCTCACTAGTTTGGCTGCTACCATGCGCCCTGGTAAAACCATCTCCCCCACCCTCACATGCCTGCCGCCTTGGTGCTGCCGACCATCTGGACCTTGCAGATGTTAGCCCTTCCGCATACAACTCCTCCTCCTCTACTTCCTCCACCTCCTCTTGTGCCACCACCTGACTCCGAATTCTGTTTAACATGTGCTCCAGCATGTAAATCACCGGAATAGTCATGCTGATAATGGCATCGTCAGCACTAAACATCTTCGTCGACATTTCAAAACTGTGCAGAAGGGTGAATAGGTCCCTAATCTGAGACCACTCCTCCAGTGTGATTTGCCCCACCTCTGGATCTCGTTGGCCAGGCTATACGTCAGAATGTATTGCACCAGGGCTTGTCGGTGCTGCCACAGTCGCTGCAACATGTGCAGAGTTGAATTCCACCGGGTAGGCACATCGCATTTTAGCCGGTGAAGTGGCAGGCCCAACGACTTCTGTAGAGATGTAAGTCGCTGAGCTGCGGGATGCGAACGGCGGAAGTGAGCACACAGCGACAATGCCCTCTGCAGAAGGCGATATAGTCTTTGATAGTGGGCTAAAAATTGCTGGACAACCAGGTTCAACACGTGAGCCGTACAAGGCACGTGTGTGACATTGCCCCGGCGAAGGGCCGCACCCAGGTTTGCAGCATTGTCGCACACGGCCTTCCCTGGTTTCAGGTCCAGTGGAGACAACCATTCATGAAATTGGTTCTCCAGAGCTGACCACAACTCCTCTGCTGTGTGACTCTCAGGTGTGCAGGATCCCTTCTACGCAGTTAGAAAGCTTGTGGCATGACCAGACAGGCTTTGGGTGCAGGAGGAGGACCGAGAGGAGGATGAGGAGGCAGAAGCAGTGGAGGAACTTTGAGATAAAGAGGATTGACGCACAACTCGTGGGGACGGCAAGACTTGAACAGCAGCCCCTTGTCCTGCTGTCACCAGAGTTACCCAGTGCCCAGGCAGCGACATGTAACGCCCCTGTCCATGCCTACTCGTCCAAGTGTCTGTGGTGAAATGCACCCTGTCACACACAGAGTTTCTCAAAGAAGCGGTGATGTTGTGTGCGACATGCTGGTGGAGCGCAGGCACACCTTTCTTTGAGAAGTAGTGCCGACTGGGCATCTGGTACTGGAGCACTGCGACGGACATAAGGTCTCGAAAATCCTCTGTGTCCACCAGGCAGAAAGGCAGCATTTCTGTAGCCAAGAGGTTACAGATGGTGAAATTCAACCTCTTAGCTTTCTCATGGCTAGGAGGAAATGGTCTTTTACTTGTCCACATCAGAGGGACCGAGGGCTGGCTATTGTGCTTAGACGGGGTTGATAAGGGTGTCCCCGGCAAACTGTCGGTCTGTGAGGAAGATGCAGGCGGACATGTTAGGTTGCCTTGATCCAAAGGTGGTGTTATCGATGTCGGACAGCGCTCAACACCAGCTGGTGTTACCACCTCCAAAGAAAATGATGACCTGCCAATCACGCTGGCTGTTGCGGGTATAGAGGTGGCAGGTCTGCGTCTCAAAACAGGTGTGACTGCTGTCCCCCCCAGTCACAGAGGATGAAGAGGCCGCAGATGCACAAGATGGGGCAGACGGTGGTTGGCCCGGCCGGCTAGGCTGCATTGTAGCACAGTGAGCTTCCCACTGCAACTTATGCTTCATGTCCATGTGCCGGTTCATGCATGAAGAACTCAAACTATGTATTTTTTGGCCTCTACTTAGCTTTTGTTGACAAATGTTACAGATAACACGAGTTGGGTCATCTTTATCGATCTGAAAAAATGCCCAGGCTATGCAAGGCTTAGCACCCATGCGACCTGAAGGGCCACCACGACTTGTGGTCAGAGGCAGAGTTGTGTTTGAGGATGCAGTTGTTGACGTGCTTCCAGTACTACGTCTCTGTCCAGGAAGGCGCAACCTGACCTCGTCTTCACTAGCATCCTCCTCCACCTCCTCTGCTGACCTCATCTCTTGGCTGACTGTGGGTTGACAGTAAGTGGGATCTCCAACCTCATCATCATCAGCCTGTGTGTTATCACACCCGTCGTCCTCAGAGCCAACCTGTTCCTGCCCTGACAAAAAACTAAAGTTGTCGCTCCAATCAGGCATTTGAGTCTCATCATCGTCTTCCTCATTGTCTCCACCAACAGGAGTTACAGTTTGGGAGTGAGGGTCTACATTATGGTCAGAACCCTCTGCGTCTGGTCCTTGATCCGACTCAAAGATTCTGGGCATCAGTGCAGATCATTTCCTCGTCTGGATTAACAGAAGCGCTGGAGCCGACCTCTGATTCCCAGGCTATAGTATGAGTAAACAGCTCTGCAGACTCAACCATCTGTTCTACCTCTTACTCAGACGGGCAGCTGGAGATTTGGGAGCTGTGAGGAAGCAAGTGCGATTGGGGTGACACCTTTGAGGACTGGAGTATTTGTGATGTTGAAGTTGATGTGGAGGAGAGCCCACTTAAAGGAGCACTTGATATCCGTTGAAGCACCTGCTGTTTTTGTGCCTCATCTGGAATTTGTAGCGATTGCCGTGGCCGTAAGAAAGGGATTTTATCACATTGTCCGCTAAAAGAAGTAGACATTTTAGTTTGGCTGGAAGATGGTCTTTCTTCTGCAGATGTTACTGTTGCTTTAACACATACCCCATGGCCACAACCTTTTTTCCCCTTCCCAGCATGCCTATTCCCCTTTCCACCAGCAGCAGGCCTTTTTCCACTCATTTTGGTGGTTAACTAATTCACAACTCTGGAGTTGTTTGCACAAAAAAACAATGGATGGGAACCGAGCAGAGCTGAGTGGCCAAACTGTGGTATTAGGCCAAAGCTATTGGCTGGGTTAGATGCAGAAAAAAATTATATTCAATTTGCAACCTGATGGAGGTCAGTATAGATGGACTAATAGACCAAGTCACACACACTGCTAGAAGCCCAAAGATTTTTTCAGAGCTAGATGCAGAAAAAAATTATATTAAATTTGCAACCTGATGGAGGTCAGTATAGATGGACTAATAGACCAAGTCCCACACACTGCTAGAAGCCCAAATATTTTTTCAGAACTAGATGCAGAAAAAAATTATATTCAATTTGCAACCTGATGGAGGTCAGTATAGAAGGACTAATAGAACAAGTCCCACACACTGCTAGAAGCCCAAATATTTTTTCAGAGCTAGATGCAGAAAAAAAATATATTCAATTTGCAACCTGATGGAGGTCAGTATAGATGGACTAATAGAACAAGTCCCACACACTGCTAGAAGCCCAAATATTTTTTCAGAGCTAGATGCAGAAAAATATTATATTCAATTTGCAACCTGATGGAGGTCAGTATAGATGGACTAATAGACCAAGTCCCACACACTGCTAGAAGCCCAAATAATTTTTTCAGAGCTAGATGCAGAAAAAAATTATATTCAGTTTGCAACCTGACGGAGGTCAGTATAGATGGACTAATAGACCAAGTCCCACACACTGCTAGAAGCCCAAATATTTTTTCAGAGCTAGATGCAGAAAAAAATTATATTCAATTTGCAACCTGATGGATGTTAGTATAGATGGACTAATAGAACAAGTCCCACACACTGCTAGAAGCCCAAATATTTTTTCAGAGCTAGATGCATAAAAAAAATATTTTTAATTTGCAACCTGATGGAGGTCAGTATAGATGGACTAATAGACCAAGTCCCACACACTGCTAGAAGCAAAAATATTTTTTCAGGGATAGATGCAGAAAAAAATTATATTTAATTTGCAACCTGATGGAGGTCAGTATAGATGGACTAATAGAACAAGTCCCATACACTGCTAGAAGCCCAAATATTTTTTCAGAGCTAGATGCAGAAAAAAATTGTATTGAATTTGCAACCTTATGGAGGTCAGTATAGATGGACTAATAGAACAAGTCCCACATACTGCTAGAAGCCCAAATATTTTTTCAGAGCTAGATGCAGAAAAAAAATATTTTTAATTTGCAATCTGATGGAGGTCAGTATAGAAGGACTAATAGACCAAGTCCCACACACTGCAAGGAGCCCAAATATTTTTTCAGAGCTAGATGAAGAAAAAAATTATATTCAATTTGCAACCTGATGGAGGTCAGTATAGATGGACTAATAGACCAAGTCCCACACACTGCTAGAAGCCCAAATATTTTTTCAGAGCTAGATGCAGAAAAAAATTATATTCAATTTGCAACCTGATGGAGGTCAGTATAGACGGACTAATAGACCAAGTCCCACACACTGCTTGAAGCCCAAATATTTTTTCAGAGCTATAGGCAGAAAAAAATTATATTCAATTTGCAACCTGATGGAGGTCAGTATAGATGGACTAATAGACCAAGTCCCACACACTGCTAGAAGCCCAAATATTTTTTCAGAGCTAGATGCAAAAAAAAATTATATTCAATTTGCAACCTGATGGAGGTTAGTATAGATGGACTAATAGAAGAAGTCCCACACACTGCTAGAAGCCCAAATATTTTTTCAGAGCTAGATGCAGAAAAAAATTATATTGAATTTGCAGACTGATGGAGGTCAGTATAGATGGACTAATAGAACAAGTCTCACACACTGCTAGAAGCCCAAATATTTTTTCAGAGCTAGATGCAGAAAAAAATTATATTGAATTTGCAACCTGATGGAAGTCAGTATAGATGGACTAATAGAACAAGTCCCACACACTGCTAGAAGCCCAAATATTTTTTCAGAGCTAGATGCAGATAAAAATTATATTCAATTTGCAACCTGATGGAGGTCATTATAGTTGGACTAATAGAACAAGTCTCACAAACTGCTAGAAGCCCAAATATTTTTTCAGAGCTAGATGCAGAAATTTTTTTTATTGAATTTGCAACCTGATGGAGGTCAGTATAGATGGACTAATAGAACAAGTCCCACACACTGCTAGAAGCCCAAATATTTTTTCAGAGCTAGATGCAGAAAAAAATTATATTCAATTTGCAACCTGATGGAGGTCAGTATAGATGGACTAATAGAACAAGTCCCACACACTGCTAGAAGCCCAAATATTTTTTCAGAGCTAGATGCAGATAAAAATTATATTCAATTTGCAACCTGATGGTGGTCCGTATAGATGGACTAATAGATCAAGTCCCACACACTGCTAGAAGCTCAAATATTTTTTCAGAGCTAGATGCAGATAAAAATTATTTTTAATTTGCCACCTGATGGAGGTCAGTATAGATGGACTAATAGACCAAGTCCCACACACTGCTAGAAGCCCAAATATTTTTTCAGAGCTAGATGCAGATAAAAATTATTTTTAATTTGCAACCTGATGGAGGTCAGTATAGATGGACTAATAGAACAAGTCCCACACACTGTTAGAAGCTCACATATTTTTTCAGAGCTAGATGCAGAAAAAAATTATATTCAATTTGCAACCTTATGGAGGTCAGTATAGATGGACTAATACAGTGTTCCCCAACTCCAGTCCTCAAGGCCCACCAACAGGTCAGGTTTTCAGGATCTCCTTAGTATTGCACAGGTGATGGAATTATTGCCTGTGCAGGTGATGGAATTATCACCTGTGCAATACTAAGGAAATCCTGAAAAAATGACCTGTTGGTGGGCCTTGAGGACTGGAGTTGGGGAACCCTGGACTAATAGAATGATGCTATGCCCAAAAGGTTTTACTTCACTAGGTGCAGTAAAAAAATTGGTATTCTATACACAGGTGGTGTAGCTTGCAACACAGATAGGCTACTCCACTGACTAACACACTCTGCAATAGGCCAAAAAGGATTAGCTTTGCTAGATTTAGCCAAATGCTGTGAAAAAAACTTGCACAGCACTGGCACAGACCTGCCTGATAAAAGTCCTAAGAAATGCTGTAACCTAGTCCTCAAAAGGACTGCAATTACAACTAGTCCCTTCTCCCAAGCTGTCTATTTAAGAGCACAGACCTGCATGATAAAAGTCGTAGGAAATGCTGTAACCTAGTCCTCAAAAGTACTGCAATCACAACTATTCCCTACTCCCAAGCTAACTGTATATTTCTGAGAAAATTGGCTTGAAATTAACACTGAAAGTATAGCGCACACAGCAACAGCGGTGCCGTCTAACACGCAGCTGCAGCAGTGAGAAAATGGTGGGTCTTATAGGGCAAGGACATGTGACATACACTGCCAATGACACATGCCCTTGCTTGTGTGAAAAAAAGCAGTTCGCTCCCTGTGTGCTCTGCTGATAGGCTGACAGATTGCACCTCCCCGCTGTAAATGCGGGAAAGAGAAAAAAATGGAGATCTTCATTATTCCTGCTGAGATCCATCCCCTGCCCCTCCCCCCGCCCCGCTGAACACTCAAACTGCGTATTAACATTAATTTTCAGCACTACTGAGAAAAAATCCAGTTATGATTTTGGTGCACGAACAGTTATCGAACATAACCTCGAACATCCGAATTTTTTTCAAATTGTTCGTGTTCGCCGAACGGCTCGAACACCGCCCAAAACAGCTCGAATTTGAGTTTGGCGAACAGTTCGAGTCGAGCAACGCTCAACTCTAGTCTTCTCCTTTCTAACAACTGCACCTTTAGCCCTACCCCTCCTCTACCCTTCCTTATTCTCCCTTTTTTTGAAGTCCACTCTGTCCGCATCAACTCTCCCTCCAATCTCCAAGTGGCTGTCATATGCCAACCTCCAGGCCCGGTCACTGCCTTTATTGACCAATTCTCCACCTGGCTTCTTTACTTTCTCTCTGTTGACATTCCCACAATCATTATGGGCAATTTCAGCATCCCCACTGACACTCGCCAGTCAACAGCATCAAAACTCCTGTCGCTTACTTCATCCTTCGGACTTACTCAGTGGTCCTCCTCAGCCACCCATACAGACGGACACACACTAAACCTCAGCTTCACTCGACTTAGCTCCCTATCTAACCTCACAACCTCCCCCCTACCCCTATCTTACCACCATCTACCATCTAGTCACCTGCTCATCCCTGTCCTCCTCATCTGTCACCCATGTCCAGCATTTAGCACACCCCCGCAGAAACCTTGCACATCTAGAAACCCACACACTCTGGCTCTATTCTACCAAGAACATCCATATCTTCACTCCAAAACACAAACGGTGCCACTCTCGCATCAGCTATTGACTCGGTCGCCCCTCTTGTGCATGACAAAACGCGACGAGTCAATAGGCAACCCTGTCACAACAACCTCACTAAACAGCTTCGACAAGCGTCCAGGGTTGCGTAACAGCGTTGGAAGAAAACACATTCTCAAGGTGACTTCAGTGCATTCAAACAAGCAACACTTGCATTCAAATCAGCCCTCATTTCTGCTAAACAGGTCTACTTCACAACCCTCATATCTTCCCTATCCTACAACCCCAAACAGCTATTCAAAACTTTTAACTCTTTCCTCCGCCCTCCACTGCCCCCTCCGACCTCCATCATCTCTGCTGAGGAATTAACCACTCACTCCAAAAACAAGATTGACCAAACATGGCAGGTCTTTACTGTCCAGCCACCACAACCCCTTTGTTTTCCAGACCATTGCCCGTCCCCCATAACTTCCCTTCACAACATCATGGAAAGAGACCTTACTTGTCTCCTCTGCAAATCACACCTCACCACTTGTGCACTTGACCCCATCCCATCCCACCTCCTCCCCAACCTCACCCCCACACTCATCTCATCCCTGACCCAACTCTTCAAACTATGACTAATTTCTGGTATCTTTCCCACTGCCTTCAAACATGACACAATCACGCCCATCCTCAAAAAGCCATCCCTCGACCCAGCTGCCTTGTTCAGCTACTGCCCCATATTGCTGCTCCCAATTTGCCTCCAAACTCTTGAGCAACACGCTCATGCTAAACTTTCCTCTCACTTCTCATCTAACTCTCTCTTCGACAACTGACAATCCGGCTTCCACCCCCACCATTCCACTGAAACTGCCCTTACCAAAATCACTAATTACTTACTTACAGCCAAACCTAACAGACAATTCTCTGTACTCCTTCTTTTTGAGCTGTACTCTGCTTTCGACACAGTTGACCACTGCCTCCTACTACAGATCCTCTCTTCCTTTGGAGTCAAAAACCTTGCCTTATCTTGGATCTCATATCTTCCTAGGTGCACATTTAGCGTCTCCCTCTCCCACACTAAACCTCACTCCACCCTCTCTCTGTTGGAATCCCTCAAGGCTCTGTCCTAGGACCCCTAATCTTCTCAATCTATACCCTTGGCCTAGGACAGCTCATAAAATCCCTTGGCCTCCAGTACCAGCTGTACGGTTATGACACCCAGATCTACCTCTCTGGCCCAGACGTCACCTCTCTGCTGTCCAGAATCCCAGCATGTCTAGCAGCCATATCCTCTTTCTTCTCCTCCTGCTTCTTCAAGCTCAATGTGGACAAAACTGAACTCATCATCTTTCCCCCATCTCGCATATCTTCCCCACCTGATCTTTAAATCACAATAAATGACATCACACTTTCCCCTGTACCAGAAATCTGCTGCCTTGGACTAACCCTTGACTCTGCCCTGTCATTCAAACCCTACATCCAAGCTCTCGCCACCTCCTGTCGTCTCCAGATCAAAAATATTTCCAGAATCTGTCTTTTCCTCAACCCTCACTCTACTAAACTGTTTGCATGCCCTCATCATCTCCCGCTTCGACTACTGCAACATCCTCCTTTGTGGCCTACCTGTTAACACTCTCGCACCCCTCCAGTCCATCCTTAACTTTGCTGTGCAACTGGTTCATCTTTCGCCTTGCTACTCCTCTGCTACCCCACTTTGTAAATCCCTTCACTGGCTCCCAATTGCCCAGCATATCCTGTTCAAACTACTAATACTGACCTACAAATCCATCCATAACCTCACTCCTCCATACATCTCTGAACTAATCTCCTGATACATTCCCTTACTTAATCTCTGGTCCTCCCAAGACCTCCTGTCCTCTACACTTATTCGTTCCTCACCCAATCGCATCCAAGATTTCTGCCGAATATCCCCCATCCTATGGAATTCTGTGCCTCAACACGTCCGATTATCCGCCACATTTGGATCCTTCAGAAGGAACCTGAAAACCCATCTCTACAAACAAGCTTACAGCCTGCCATGACCTTGCTTGCTGGCACCTCACCAACACCGGAGCTACTGCAATCCCCCCAACCTACTTTCTCCTTCCTCGTTCCTATTGAATATATGCCCACAAGGGCAGGGTCCTCTTCCCTCTATACCAGTCTATCATTGTTAGTTTGTTTACTGTAAGTGATATCTGTATTTGGTATGTAACCATTTCTTATGTACAGCACCATGTAATCAACGTCGCTATATAAATAAATAATAATAATGAAAAGAATGTTGATTTGAAAATGTAGCGAAAGGAAATCTGCTATATGTTTATTTTCATAATACAATTACTGTATATGTACATTTTTAGAAAAGAAAAGCATATCTACAATTAAGTATCACTAAAACTCAAAGTCCCATGGCTTCCAGTACCACCTATATGCTGATGACACTGAGATCTAACTCTCTGGCCCAGACGTCACCACTATGGTGTCCAGAATCCCGGAGTGTCTATCAGCCATATCTTCCTTCTTCTCCTCTCGCTTCCTCAAGCTCAATGTGAAAAAATCTGAACTCATGATCTTTCCTCCATCTCACGTATCTTCCCCACTGGATCTATCTATCACAATAATTAATAGTACCAGAAATCCGCTGTCTCAGAGTAACCCTCGACTCTGCCATGTCCTTCAAACACATCCAAGCTCTCGCCACCTAATGTTGTCTACAGCTTAAAAATATCTCCAGAATCCATCATTTCCTCAACCCTCAATCTACTAAAATGCTTGTGCATGCTCTCATCATCTCCCGCCTCAACTACTGCAACATCTGCAACATCTTCCTCGGTGGGTCACCTCTCCAATCCATCCTTAACTCTGCTGCCCACCTAATCCATCTCTCTCCTCACTATTTCTCTGCTGCTCCCCCTTGCAAATCCATTCATTGGCTCCCAACTGCCCAGCATTTCCAGTTCAAGCTACTAATACTGACCTACAAAGCCATCCATAACCTGTCTCCTCCATACATCTTCGAACTAATCTCCCGATATCTTCCCTCATGTAATCTTTGGTCTTCCTAAGAACTCCTTTATACTTATTTGTTCCTCACCCAATCACCTCCAAAACGTCTCCCGAATATCCCCCATCCTCTGGAATTCTGTGTCCCAGCACAACCGAATATCCACCACATTCGGATCCTTCAGATGGATCCTGAAAACCCATCTCTTCAAGAAAGCTTACAGCCTGAAATGACCCCGCTGCCTCCTCACCATCACCAAAGCTGCCTCCTCACCACCACCGATGCGGCCGCCAAACAAACACCGGAGATGCTGCAATCCCCCTAACCTACTGTCTCCTTCCCCATCATTCTGTAGAATGTAAGCCCACAGGGGCATGATGCTCTTCCCTCTGTACCAGTCTATGATTGTTAGTTTGTTTAGTGTAAGTTATATCTGTATTTTGTACATAAACCATTTTCATTACAGCACAATGGAATTAATGGTGCTATATAAATAAATTATAATGAAAATAATACAATTAAAAATATATAAATTATACCTAAACAATGGCTACCAAAAATGCTGTATGTGCTGGGTTTAGAAAAAAAAAACAAATTTTACCCTGCTCAACATACAAACAAATAATGGATTTCGTAGACAGAGCTGTGTAGCTGGTTTCAAGGTGTGGCTGGAAATTCAATGGGTTTTGATTTATGAAATATGAGTTTTTAAATGTATCAATTAAATGATTTACGGGTTTATTTTCTTATTTTAATGTATATGCATTATTTGTGTGGTGATTATGGTGATAATCTAAATAAGAACTTTGTTAAGATAGCATACATTATGTGTTGTAAATTGTTAATAAAGTCATGTATTGGACAAAAGTTAGACGTTAAAAGTTAGATTAAGCAAGTGTGTACTTTACAGGTTAAACTGTGAGAATGGAAGATAAGGGGGTGAGACGTAGGTTGGTAGCTAGAACTGAGTTGATAGAAGGTAGGGTCCTTTTGTCCAGACAATGTCAAAAGAAATTACAGAATATGTGAAGTAACTGTAATGTAGAAGAAAAAATTCATTCAAAAATGATTCCTTTAGTAGCAATAGATTTGGATTTGGTTTTGGGAAGCAAAGAAACAATGGCTTCTTAGAAATCTGGGCAAAAATTATCCATTTTTTTGGAGGAATTTCAGGTTTAATTACTTTTTACAGGGTAGGGTTCCAAGCAGCGGTACCGTATAGCTATAGCACTTAATGGATAAGTAAGAGATTTTTGGTTGTTTATAGCCAGTGATGCAGAATATGTGTGACTGTCTACCAGCAGTGGCAATCACAGTGGCAGTAATCGCACAGTATAGAATAAAATGGGACAGGCAAGATATCTGGCTTTGCTAGGTTAGCCCTGGCAGCAGCATTACAGTATATCTATAATACATAATTGACAGCAGATGTGTGACTGTTTATTGGCAGTGGAACACAACTACACTAAACTTCTTAATGGGTGCAGTTGAACCACACAAACCAGAGTATTTGTCCAATGTTTTAGGTCTATCTATACCTGTTACTATTGCCGAATTTTCCGCTTTAATGTCCTTTTACTATTCAAATTTACCCTAAAATGGATGCTGCATTCCCTGACTTGTCTTTTATTACAGGCTATGATTAGCTGCACTATACTATGTGATGTGATAGCTGCAAGGCATTAAGGTGAAGCATTATGCTGAACCCCAATAAAAATAGCCCCCAAACGATGACTACGTACTTTAAATTATAAATTGCACGGCCATAAGGGGGTTAAATGAATAGTTTTTTTGTCTATATATTAATTTTTTTTTAACATTCATTGATCCCAAAACTAGGCAGAGGTTTAAGTTACACAAACATGTTATTTATGTGATGCAAATATTCTCTCGATGTTAGGAAATGCTCTCCAGTTTTCATATAGTTATTTTATTGTAATGTGGATATTGTCAGGATCATTAGCTCATTCTGGCAGATGTTTAGGAATGGTGGCAAGCAGTTACTAAAACTTTCTTTTAATTAAAAAGCTAAATAATTTATGAGTTTTTGATAAGTGTAGATACTTGGAGACATGAAAGTTTGTTGGCTGCTTGCAATAAAGACTGGAGTCTTAAGCCTTCTGCTTTTACAAAATTTCCCATATGTGCTATAAGATGCTTACCGATCATTACTACTGGAGATCAATACTGAGAAACATCTGTGGCTCCAGTTAACATAAAGCTCAGTTTATTTGTGTATCAGTCAGCATAAGTCTAAGAGGAAACACTGAATAGACTAATAGATATACTTAGCATTTACGCTGCATTGATTTCTTTTACAGTAAAATGTATATACAAAGAGAAAAGGAAGATAATGACAATTTCCTTAACCTATGATATTTATCTAATGCTCAGGAAAGTATCTAATAAGTTAATGTCATTTTGGATCTTACTATAAGCTCTGTTCTTTTAAAGTGCCTACAGCCAAGCTTTACTTTTTTTTGGAGATGAAAGGATTCTTTGACAGGGAAGTTTTCTTACTATAAAAGAAGCACTCACAATAATTTTTTATTAGATAAACCTGTGTAAATGCATATGTAATGTAGTGGAAGTTCATTAATATAACTACTGATTGCTATCTTCCCTGCTTCGGTCCTTTTCTGGGGTATGTGACTTCTATTCTGACTAGCCGGGTCACACTTGAATTTGAGGGAGCCGGAAGTCACTTTTACAATGTAAGCCTATGGACAATGAGAAACAGGCTCCATAAACTCACATTGCAAAAGTATATTCCAGCTCACACATAAACCCAGTGTGAGCCGGGTAGTCATAAAGGAAGTCACGTGAGTAAGAAGAGGACCAGAGTGGTGCTGAAAACTGGTGAAGACAGTAATTGGTAACTATAGTTCCTTTAAGATGGATGGGATCAGAGGTGGGCTGGGCTGGGGGATATGGAGGCATATGCCCCCCGACCAGTCCACATGCAGCTTGTGTGACTGCCCAGCTGTTTACTGCTTTCAAGGCCTTGGGCTGGCACTACAGTCTTAAAGTAGTACACATGCTGGCTTGGGTCTGTTGCAAAATAGTATATCAGACACCAAACTCATGTCATTCTGCCTTTTTGCAGTGAGCAACATGAGAGACCAGACAGCACTGGATCATTGTATGTATGAGCTCCAGATAGTGTTGGGGCAGGAGATTTGTGCTGTTGGTACAGTGAGGAGATGGCAGGACACTGCCCACCTTCCGACAAGTCTAGAGTAGTATCCTATATTATGTCTGAAACTGCTCTATCTAAAGAACATTGTAAGTTATTTCAGCATTTTGAACCTTCATGTAGGTAGGTGTTGTGCCGTCAGCGTGAATTCAGTGGCTCCAATATCACCAGACCTGCATAATTGTGCAAACTGCTACCATATATCACACTGTGCCCCAGATAGAGCCACTGCAGACCAGACTGTACAGAATTCTGCACTGGACTGATACTGCACCTTGGTACAAGGAATCACAGATTATGTATTATATATGGAGCCATATATTATAACATGTATGGCCCAGGGGTGGATTAAGAGAAGCCAGGGCCCCGCAAAGTTTTGAATGTGTGAGTCTCCCACCTCCCAGGTACACGATGTATCATGTGACATGTCACATGATCACTTTTTGATAGATTATGTGATAGATCATGTGATAGGTCATGCAAGTAACACACAAGTGCTCTGGTGCACATCTGTAGATGGAAGATGATAGAAATAGTGGTGCACAAAGCGCAACACCCTCATTTTTCCCTTATGTACAGCACTAAACATAAAATAGCACTATACATAATAGAACAGGCGTAGGAGATAAATGTTCATGAGGGGCTAAATGAGAGACTGTGACTGTTGTGGAGGCCAAACCAATAAGCTGAAATTAATTCAGCTCAATATTAATATTAACATATCAAATATAATTATTTTTTATATTAATTGTATGACAATATTGAGCAGAATTAAGAATGCTAACATCCCCCTATATACAGTACGAGCCCCCTCATAGCCCCCTCAATCAACAACCAAAGCGATCAGCCTATGGGGCCCTTATACATGCAAACCATAAGAAAGAATACCCGCAAAAAATTATCTTTATTCAGTTGGTTTAAAAACCCATATACCTCATGGTCACGCTTCTATGGACATGGACTACCTATATACTATAAATGTAGACTCTATATACCCTGAGAAGTTGTGGACTTAGCTTAATGGCATCTTCTTCCAATGCTTTTTCCCCTCTTTTGGTCATTCAGGGTTTCATCAGGGAATTCCTTCAATCAGGACAAGATTAGCAGACCATAAGTTGTACTGCTATGAGGATAACAGCTCACAGGCCCAGGCAATATGCCCCACATAGCCGCCTACATACAATATGAGCCCCCACACAGCCCCCCAATATACAGTATGAGCCCCCATACAGCCTCCTATATACAGTATGAGCACTCACATAGCCTCCTATATACAGTATGAGCCTGAACATAGCCCCCTATATACAGTATGAGCCCCCAAATAGCCTCATATATAGAGTATGAGCCCTGACATATCTCCCTATATACAGTATGAACCCCCATATAGCATCCTATATACAGTATGAGCCCATACATAGCTGCCTATATACAATATCAGCACCCTATAGCCTTCTAAATACAGTATGAGACACCATATAGTCCCTGAGTCTGCATGATTAACGGCTGTTAGACAGCCTCAACACATGCAGGGATTGCCTGCTTGTTATGGAATCCTCACATGTGTTGAAGCTGTCTTACAGCTTTAAATCATGCAGACGCAGGGACTCGAACAGAATATATGAGTATGCCGAAGCTACTCGGTAAGCACCCGAGCATGCTCAGATAAAGAGTTAAACGAGCACACTTGCTCATAACTATTGTATACAGGTTAAAGGACAGGATTCCTACGGAATTAGTCAGATGGAGTAGCTAGTGCTAAATCAGTCCGAGGAAGCCTTTTTGAAAAAATGGTGTCTGACAGACTTTACACTTATCTGCTCTTTAAATTTGTAGACTTTTAGCCCAAGAGACCTACATACATGATCAAAATTGTTGGTACCCCTTGTTTAATGAAAGAAAAACCCACAATGGTGACAGAAATAACTTGAATCTGACAAAAGTAATAATAAATTAAAATTCTATGAAAATGAACAAATAAAAGTCAGTCATTGCTTTTCAACCCTGCTTCAACAGAATTTAAAAAAAATTAAACTCATGAAATAGGCCTGGACAGAAATTATGGTACTCTTAACTTAATATTTTGTTGAACAACCTTTTGAGGCAATCACTGCAGTCAAACAATTCCTGTAACTGTCAATGAGACTTCTGCATCTCTCGACATGTATTTTGGCCCACTCCTCATGAGCAAATTGCTCCAGTTGTCTCGTGTTTGAAGGTTGCCTTTTCCAGATGTCATGTTTCAGCTGTTTTCAAAGATGCGCAATAGGATTTAGGCCAGGGCTCATAGAAGGCCACTTCAGAATAGTCCAATGTTTTCCTCTTAGCCATTCTTGGGTGTTTTTAGCTGTTTGTTTTGGGTCATTATCCTGTTGCAAGACCCATGACTAGAGATGAGCGGTGTTCGACTAGAACTGTTCGCCAATCTCAAATTCGAGCTGTTTTGGGCGGTGTTCGAGTTGTTCGACGAACCCGAACGATTTGCAAAAAATTCGGCTGTTCGAGGTTATGTTCGATAACTGTTCGTGCACCAAAAGCTTGTCCTGCATGTCTGGCGCTATTTAGAGCACCAATCATGCAGGGATTGTCTGCCACTCACTGTAATGCCACAGCCATGGTGGTTGTGGCATTACAGTGATTGCCCAAATCGATGGGAACAGTGTCAACAGTGAAACATGAAAAGCCGGCAATTCAGCAGCGGCATACACCGGTACCCGACAATTTAGAACCGAAAGAATAGAGCATCACACATAGATTAGATAGATATAAACATGTCAGCCACATATATACGAAGTACAGTGACAGTGCTGCTTACTGTACTTGTCATTTAGTGTAAAGGATTTATCAAAAAAAATAATAGTGTTTTCATGCACCGTCTCTTTAAAAATCCGGCCGGCAATTCAGCAGCGGTACCCGACAATTTATAACAGACAGAATAGAGCTTCACACATAGATTAGATAGATAGAAACATGTCAGTCACATATATATGAAGTACAGTGATAGTGTTGGTTACTGTACTTGTCATTTAGTATTAAAATAAAGGATTTATTATTAAAAAAAATGGCGTGGGGTTCCCCTTAATTTTAGGCTCTAGCGGAGGTTAAGCAGACGGCTGGGGCAGATGTTTGAAGCCTGGGAAGGGGGTAATACCCACGGAGCTTCCCAGGCTACTAATATCAGCCCCCAGCTGAATACCTAGCCTTTACTAGCTATTAAAATGGAGGACCCCCCCCAAAAAAATGACGTGGGGTCCCCCCTAATTTAATAGCTAGCAAAGGCTAGGCAGACAGCTGGGGGCTGATATTAGTAGCCCAGGAAGGGAGCCATGAATATTGGCCCCCTCCCAGGCTAGAAACACCAGCCGTCAGCCGCCCCAGAAATGGCGCATCCATAGGATGCGCCAATTCTGGCACTTAGCCTCGCTCTTCCACGCTGCCCTGGTGCGGTGGCAGGGGGTAATAGGGTTGGGGTTGATGTCAGCTTATAATGCCAGCTGACATCAAGCCCAGGTTAGTAATGGAGAGGCGTCTATAAGACACCCCCATTACTAACCCCATAGTCAAAGTTAAAAAAAACACAAACACCCAGAATAAAGTCCTTTAATTGAAATAAAGACACAATCCTTTATTGTTCTAAATTAAACCATACTTACCATCACGCCCATTCCAGCTGAAGCCAACGATCTCCTGCAATAAAAGAAAAATAATAAAGCAACCTCATCCTTACCTTTCCATGGTTCCCAGGACAGCTTCAGCTCTGCTACATCGAGATGACAGGCTGGACCGCAGCAGAACGCTGCCATCCAGCCTCTCATCCCGCAGACACTGAGAAGCGCAGGCTTACTTGCGCTGCTCAGCGTCTCTCTGTGACGACATCCAGATGAGCCGAGTTCATGTCCAATGAACTCGGCTCACCTCATGCACGTCACTGACAGCGTGGGAAAATTCTCACGCTGAAGCGGTGAGTGCAGGAGAATTCTCCCACGCTGTCAGTGACGTGCATAAGGTGAGCTCATGTCCAATGAACTCAGCTCACCTCCTGCACGTCACTGACAGCGTGGGAGAATTCTCCTGCACTCAGCGCTTCAGCGTGAGAATTCTCCCGCTGAAGCGCTGAGTGCAGGAGAATTTTCCCACGCTGTCAGTGACGTGCATAAGGTGAGCTCATGTCCAATGAACTCAGCTCACCTCCTGCACGTCACTGACAGCGTGGGAGAATTCTCCTGCACTCAGCGCTTCAGTGTGAGAATTCTCCCACGCTGAAGCGGTGAGTGCAGGAGAATTTTCCCACGCTGTCAGTGACGTGCATGAGGTGAGCCGAGTTCATTGGACATTAACTCGGCTCATCTGGATGCCCTCACAGAGAGACACTGTGGAGCGCAAGCAAGCCTGCGCTTCTCAGTGTCTGCGGGATGACAGGCAGGATGGCAGCGTTCTGCTGCGGTCCAGCCTGTCATCTCGATGTAGCAGAGCTGAAGCTGTCATGGGAACCATGGAAAGGTAAGGATGATGTTGCTTTATTATTTTTCTTTTATTTCAGGAGATCGTTGGCTTCAGCTGGAATGGGCGTGATGGTAAGTATGGTTTAATTTAGAACAATAAAGAATTGTGTGTTTATTTCAATTAAAGGACTTTTTTCTGGGTGTTTGTGTTTTTTTTAAATACTTTACTAGAAATTCATGGTGGTCATGTCTAATATTGGCGTGACCCCATGAATTTCGGGCTTAGGGCCAGCTGATAATGCCAAGCTGGCCCTAACCCCTTTATTACCCAGTGAGCCACCGCATCAGGGCCCTGGATGAGTTGGGTACAGCGCCAGAAGATGGCGCTTCTATGAACGCGCCATTTTCCGGGGTGGGTGCGGACTGCAATTTGCAGCGGGGGTGGCCCAGAAAGCTTGGGCCTCCCTGCGCTGCGGATTCCAGCCCCCAGCTGCCTAGTTGTACCTGGCTGGACACAAAAACAGGGCGAAGCCCCACGTCAATTTTCTTTAAATTATTTCATGAAATAATTAAGAAAAAAAGGGCTTCCCTATATTGTTGTGTCCGGCCAGGTACAAATAGGCAGCTGGTGGTTGGGGGCAGCCCGTTCCTGCCTGCTGTACCTGACTGGACACAAATATAGTGCGAAGCCCCACGTCAATTTTTTTTAAATTATTTCATGAAATAATTAAGAAAAAAGGGCTTCCCTATATTGTTGTGTCCGGCCAGGTACAAATAGGCAGCTGGTGGATGGGGGCAGCCCGTTCCTGCCTGCTGTACCTGGCTGGACACAAATATAGTGCGAAGCCCCACGTCAATTTTTTTTAAATTATTTCATGAATTTCCTGAAATAATTTAAAAAAATTGAAGTGTGGCTTCGCACTATATTTGTGTCCAGCCAGGTACAGCAGGCAGGAACGGGCTGCCCCCATCCACCAGCTGCCTATTTGTACCTGGCCGGACACAACAATATAGGGAAGCCCTTTTTTTCTTAATTATTTCATGAATTTCATGAAATAATTAAAAAAAATTGAAGTGGGGCTTCGCACTATATTTGTGTCCAGCCAGGTACAGCAGGCAGGAACGGGCTGCCCCCAACCACCAGCTGCCTATTTGTACCTGGCCGGACACAACAATATAGGGAAGGCCTTTTTTTCTTAATTATTTCATGAATTTCATGAAATAATTAAAAAAAAAGTACGTGGGGCTTCGCCCTATTTTTGTGTCCAGCCAGGTACAACTAGGCAGCTGGGGGCTGGAATCTGCAGCGCAGGGAGGCCCAAGCTTTCTGGGCCACCCCCGCTGCAAATTGCAGTCCGCAGCCACCCCGGAAAATGGCGCGTTCATAGAAGCGCCATCTTCTGGCGCTGTACCCAACTCATCCAGGGCCCTGATGCGGTGGCTCACTGGGTAATAAAGGGGTTAGGGCCAGCTTGGCATTATCAGCTGGCCCTAAGCCCGAAATTCATGGGGTCACGCCAATATTAGACATGACCACCATGAATTTCTAGTAAAGTATTTAAAAAAAACACAACACCCAGAATAAAGTCCTTTAATTGAAATAAAGAGACAATTCTTTATTGTTCTAAATTAAACCATACTTACCATCACACCCATTCCAGCTGAAGCCAACGATCTCCTGCAATAAAAGAAAAATAATAAACCAACCTCATCCTTACCTTTCCATGGTTCCCACGACAGCTTCAGCTCTGCTACATCGAGATGACTGGCTGGACCGCAGCAGAACGCTGCCATCCAGTCTGTCATCCCGCAGACACTGAGAAGAGCAGGCTTGCTTGCGCTCCTCACTGTCTCGCTGTGACGGCATCCAGATGAGCCGAGGTCATGTCCAATGAACTCGGCTCACCTCATGCACGTCACTGACAGCGTGGGAAAATTCTCACGCTGAAGTGCTGAGTGCAGGAGAATACTCCCACGCTGTCAGTGATGTGCATGAGGTGAGCTCATGTCCAATGAACTCAGCTCACCTCCTGCACGTCACTGACAGCGTGGGAAAATTCTCCTGCAATCAGCGCTTCAGCGTGAGAATTTTCCCACGCTGTCAGTGACGTGCATGAGGTGAGCCGAGTTCATTGGACATGAACTCGGCTCATCTGGATGTCGTCACAGAGAGACGCTGAGCAGCGCAAGCAAGCCTGCGCTTCTCAGTGTCTGCGGGATGACAGGCTGGATGGCAGCGTTCTGCTGCGGTCCAGCCTGTCATCTCGATGTAGCAGAGCTGAAGCTGTCGTGGGAACCATGGAAAGGTAAGGATGAGGTTGCTTTATTATTTTTCTTTTATTGCAGGAGATCGTTGGCTTCAGCTGGAATGGGCGTGATGGTAAGTATGGTTTAATTTAGAACAATAAAGGATTGTGTCTTTATTTCAATTAAAGGACTTTATTCTGGGTGTTTGTGTTTTTTTTAACTTTGACTATGGGGTTAGTAATGGGGGTGTCTTATAGACGCCTCTCCATTACTAACCTGGGCTTGATGTCAGCTGGCATTATAAGCTGACATCAACCCCAACCCTATTACCCCCTGCCACCGCACCAGGGCAGCGTGGAAGAGCGAGGCTAAGTGCCAGAATTGGCGCATCCTATGAATGCGCCATTTCTGGGGCGGCTGACGGCTGGTGTTTCTAGCCTGGGAGGGGGCCAATATTCATGGCTCCCTTCCTGGGCTATTAATATCAGCCCCCAGCTGTCTGCCTAGCCTTTGCTAGCTATTAAATTAGGGGGGACCCCACGTCATTTTTTTTGGGGGGTCCCCCAATTTAATAGCTAGTAAAGGCTATGTATTCAGCTGGAGGCTGATATTAGTAGCCTGGGAAGCTCCGTGGGTATTACCCCCTTCCCAGGCTTCAAACATCTGCCCCAGCCGTCTGCTTAACCTCCGCTAGAGCCTAAAATTAAGGGGAACCCCACGCCAATTTTTTTAATAATAAATCCTTTATTTTAATACTAAATGACAAGTACAGTAACCAACACTATCACTGTACTTCATATATATGTGACTGACATGTTTCTATCTATCTAATCTATGTGTGATGCTCTATCTTTCTGTTCTAAATTGTCGGGTACCGCTGCTGAATTGCCGGCCGGCTTTTTTAAAGAGACGGTGCATGAAAACACTAATATTTTTTTTAATAAATCCTTTACACTAAATGACAAGTGCAGTAACCAACACTGTCACTGTGCTTCTTATATGTGTGACTGACATGTTTCTATCTATCTAATCTATGTGTGATGCTCTATTCCTTCTTGTCTAAATTGTCGGGTACCGGTGTATGCCGCTGCTGAATTTGCCGGCCGGCTTTTTTAAAGAGAGTGTCTTCTGAGCAGTTTGTCAGCTTTTGGACACCTTTGCAGGTGTTTTCTATGTGTTTCTATGTGTTTTTGTTTGCCTGCCAATGGTTTTAACGGTGTTCGACGGTGTTCTAAGGTGTTCGACGAACAGTTCGACGAACAGTTCCTCGAACATCCCGGTGTTCGACGAACCGAACCGAACCCGAACACTACGGGGGTGGCTCAACACTACCCATGACCTGTGACTGAGACCAAGCTTTCTGACATTGGGCAGCACATTTCTCTCTAGAATCCCTAGATAGTCTTGAGATTTCATTGACATTCTCCCAGAAGCTTTGTGGCTTGTCAACATGTAGTTTGGCAAATTCCAGTCTGTCTTTTTTATGATTTTCTTTCAATAATGGTGTTCTCCTTGGTCGTCCCTCATGAAGTCCACTTTGGATCAAACAACGACGGATGGTGTGATATGACACTGATGTTCCTTGAGCTTGAAGTTCACCTTTAATCTCTTTAGAAGTTTTCCCGGGCTCTTTTGTTACGATTCGTATTATCCGTCTTTTTGAATTGTCATCAATTTTCCTCCTGCGGCCACGTCCAAGGAGGTTGGCTACAGTCCCATGGATCTTAAATTTCTGAATAATATGTGCAGCTGTAGTCACAGGAACATCAAGCTGCTTGGAGATGGTCTTATAACATTTACATTTAACATGCTTGTCTATAATTTTTTTTCTAATCTCCTGAGACAACTCTTTCCTTTGCTTCCTCTGGTCTATGTTGAGTGTGGTACACACCATGTCACCAAACAGCACAGCGAGTATCTGTAGCTCTATATACAGGCCCACTGACTGATTACAAAATTGTAGACACCTGTGATGCTAATTAGTGGACACAACTTGATAAAACATGTCCCTTTTGTCACATTATTTTCAGGGGTACCATCATTTCTGTCCAGGCCTATTTAATTTTTTTTAAAATTTTGTGGAAGCATGGTTGAAAAGCAATGTCTGACTTTCATTTGTTCATTTTCATAGATTTTAAATTTATTGTTACTTTTGTCAGATTCAAGTTATTTCTGTGACCATTGTGGGTTTATCTTTCATTAAATGAGGGGTACCAACAATTTTTGACCACGTGTGTATGTTCGGTAAATATTAGGTCAGGGTTGTGGCCGGTGGGCTCACACAAATTGTCCAATTTGTGTACTAAATACAGTCATCAAGTGAATTCTATATAGTAGTAATGCAGTTTACATTTCCCATTTTCAATTTTTGTATACATTGTAGCACATACAGACTGCTCCTGTATTCTTTCGTTTATATATAATGCTTGCGCCTGTTCATATATGCCTCATTCTGTTAAGAGGTCCTGGTTGGTCTTTTTTTTTCTTTTTCTTTTTTTAGATAGGATAGTCAGAGATTTTTCTGGAACTAACCACATGCATGTGAATTCACCCTTTGACCTTCTGCACATGCACAATTTTTTCAGCGTTTTCAAATGTTTGCAAACATTTTTTTTAGTAATTTCAGTAGTCTTCTATAACAAAACCTATGAGAAAAAGAATAAAATAATTCCATGAACAGACAATGCTGCTTTTGACAACACTCTGCATTCATGTCTCAGATTAAAAAATGAATAATTTATTTAAACTATAGAACTTGGATACGACGATTTCTTTTGCCTATAGGGTTTGCTGAATTTAATGTTATGCAGGATAGTTGATACAGTAATAGGTTAAAAACCCTTAAATGTCGCAACTCCTTTTGGATTCACACCCTTCAAACACTTGAACCCAGGGGACTAAATAGATATAATGAAATTTCTAGTTTCATTTTATATGGCATTTACACTTTGTGTTTTTTGTTTTGCAGAAATGTTGAAACAGATTCCACATCATCCACTCTTCCACTGAGTATTATGTTTTTGTCCCTCATTTCTTTAGCTTTCTAATCTAGTACTTTTCTTTTCTACCCTTTCTTTTCATTGTTCATTTCTGCTTGTCATTTATTTTACGTATTTCACTCACTTTATTTCTATATTATTTTCTCTTGTGCTTTAGTCTATTATTTTTATATTTTTTACCTTTGTCCTATTACTTACCTGTTATTTTTTAGCTTTCACTTCTTATCCTTACAGTCTATATAGTTATTTTACCAGTATTCCCCTTTTTATTTATTATTACGTTTATGGACATACCCCTATACAATTTTGTTTTCATTTTCTTATTCCTATCTGTGTGCCCCATATTTATATATATTCCTTTTACTTCTTTCCTTCCATTCCTTTTCTTTCCCATGCATTCCTTTCATGTCTTCTTATTCATTACGAGGCCCAATATAAACGATATGTTACTTTTGGTGACTTGACCCCACCAACTCACTCCATAGATGTGACACTTTCTCAACTGGACGTCACTTCTTGCTGAGATTGGATTTACGTCATACACAGACATCGAGCCGCGACTCCAGTATAATATCCTATTTAAACTTGCTGTGTTCTCAGTCTTCTAGCGTTTTTCATTACAGCAATATATGCTTATCTCCTTGTGCTGTTCTTTTTAATCTATTTGTGCATTTTTGAATCCGATGAATTGATGTACCATAACCTCTTTATTCTTTTAACAGACATTATTTCACTTATCTTATGCCCATCTCTGAACCCTGGAGTGGATAATGTGAATGTCATTTACAGCCATGTGCTATTTAGTTGAATCACTGTGCTCTATATCTTGTATTTTGTGCTGCATAACACTATGGGACCATGGTGCTTTTTTAATCCTATGGAGAAAGTTGATCTTGCAATATGTTACAAATATATATCATAAAATTATTCCATTATTTTTCTCGTTATTGGCTGGCATTTTAAGAGGTAATTATATATGCAATATAAAATCTGGTTATTTGATATTTTATATAGACATGCTTCATGTTTATTTTCTTATATATTTCACATATTCACATTTACATCTAATCAACATGTTCTATTGCTAAATACTCTTTTATTTTTTCTGTATAATTTAGTTTCTGAAAAAGGCCCAAGTGGTGGTCGAACACAAAACGCAAAACATATGTATAAACCGAGGATTGCTATTCTGAAATAAAATCTTCCTACGCATTTGTTCCAGAATGATAAATTCTCTTTGTTACTTGACTACATGAACATTTTTGGCTTCTAGCAATAAAAACTTGCCCTCTGCTTTTACAAAATTTCCCATATGTGCTTTAAGATGTTTACAGATCATTATTACTGGTGTGACAATTCTGATGGTTAACAGAATGAAAGCTATGTATGAAAGTAATGGCCTTGAGGATCAGTGGCCTGATAGGCCTTGCTTAGAGGCGTAGGTAGGGGTTCAGCTAAGGTGGGGACGAGGTAACCATGGTATACAACTATGGTGGCACATTCCATTTGTAAATATAGGGGAATTTCAGCAGTCGACCATTTTGTTACTGAAAATAAATTTCTATACAAAGACTAAGACTGATATTTCTGCCCTGTAGTGAAATATAGTGGTAGATACCAGACCAGCAGAACAGCCCCCCAGAAGAAGGTACGCCAGCCAGAATGCGCCTTGGGGTCGTGACACCGCAATATATGTTTAATGGATTTATCTTTTAATATAAATATACCCTCTGCAAGACTGTCATTTTTACTACTATTGGACTAACATGAAGAGCACTTAGGTATATAATAAATACAACTAGAGAGGCAGCCAAGAATCTAAATGACCAACACAAGAACAAAAATGGTGCAAAAAAGTATCGTCAAAATGTAAGGCTGTGTGCCCATGATGCGTTTTTTAAGCGTTTCCGCAGCGGCAAAAACGCTGCAGAAACGCTTAAAAAATGCATGGTAGAAGGCCTGCCATGTTCCCCAATGATAATCCGCATGTGCTGTGCACATGCAGCGGAAATTTCCGCTGCGGATTATCATTGCGGAAAAAAATGCAGCATGTCCATTAATTTTGCGGAAGCGCTGCATTTTTGCCGCCATTGACTTGCATTTGAACGCATGGATTCCGCATCACTCCATATGTAGATGCGCATTCCATGTGTGCGGATGGTACCCGGGTGTGGAGGACAGGAGACTCTCCTCCGGACCCGGGTACCATAGAACCTGTGATAAAAAGAATAAAATAAATATTATATTTTCCTTCTGATGGCCCCCGCTGCGCTTGTCCTCCCATGCCGGCAGCTCACGATAGACTGAAGGACCTGCGCTGATGTCATAGTCATGTCACGGGTCACGCGATGCTGACGTCGGCAGGTCCTTCAGTGTACAGCGATCTGCCGGCAGCCAGGATGGAGCGAAGCAAGACTCCGGGGGCCATTGGAAGGTAAGTATAGATTTTTTTTTTTATTTTTAACCATTCTTTGGGGTCACACTATATAAATCCGCTTGTCGACCCACATGCGTAAATGCATGTGAAGAACGCTACACATCCGCATGTCCCTGTCAGGAAAAACACATGTACAATCCGCATGTACAATCCGCAAGCGTTTTTTCTGCCAGGGAGATGCAGAAACGCTCAGGAAAAATCCGGAGCATTTCTGCATAGTGGGCACATAGCCTAACTTTTATTCAATGATAATACATAATAAAAAATTTTTTGAAAGATATAAAACAGGGAAAACTCCAATGGAGGGCCACATGGATATATGCAGAGGCAGATGTTGGTTAAAAGATGCCATAATAAAGACAGCAATCATAGACTGGATGGTGGATGAAGTCATTTTGGACTCAGTCTGGCCTCTGATCCAGTGGTGTTTTTTTTTTGCCATCTCTTGAGCATACAAGTCCTGCCATATGGTCAAATAGTGGTTTTGGATGACATACTAGGTACAAACACGTTTAGGAGAAATTGGTTAAATAATTTGGAAGTCAATTTCACCTATTACCCCTTGTTAAAACAAAATATAAAAATGTTTGAAAAATAATGTAGTAAAGCTATTGTATAGTAAACATTGTTTATTAACTAGTTTTAATGGTATGACTATATTTGATTAACCCCTTTCTGACGTGAGGCGTAATTATATGTCCCTGTGTCCTGGGCCTTGATGACCAGGTACTTATAGCTACATCTCACCTTTAATGCAGCATTTCAATCGCATTCGCGGTGATTGCATTAAAATTCCGGTATCATCGTACCTCAGGGTAGATGGCATTGTCGTTCCATGCAACTACGATCAATGTGATTGGCTGTTCAATTCTGAACAGCCAATCACAGCATTTCTCAGTGTTTCAGGCAATCAGATTGATTGCCTGAAACACTGATGTACAGTCTAGGATCGGTGCTGTAAGAGCCCTGTACTTCCTCATAGTAGCTGAGGATTTGTTTAGGGCGGTCCTGTGCACCATGCTGGGCATTGTTGTGCCACAGAAACCCCACAATCGCTGTTCCTGCTGCCTGATTCCTGCTGCTGAAGAAGACAAGACAACTGTAAGAAGATTTTTTAATCCCTGATCCCTGCCTGATCTCTCCTTATCCACCCCAATTCCGCTCTCTCCTGTTTCCCCCTCTTTTACCCCCCCCGCCACACCCCCTTTTTCTGCCACCGAGCACTGATCAGTACTTGATCGCTCTATTTTTGGCAGTTTTTTTTTTCATGCATCCCACAGCGGCTGAGCGCTGATCAGTGACGCAAAGCTCTGATCAATGTCCTTGCTCGCTGTTTCCAGGACTTTTTTTATCCCTGTCCATTTTTATCCCCCTTTTTAACCACCTCCGTGTGTGCACCCAGCAGCCGCAGTGCATTGATCAGTGATGCAAATCATTGATCCACACTCATGCTTGCTGTTTTCTCCTTTTTTTTCACTTACTATTCCCCCCCTTTGCACCACCTCCGTGCGCACATCCAGCAGCTGCCGAGCGTTTATCAGTGATGCAAATTACTGATCGACACTCGTGCTTGCTGGTTTCCACTCTTTTTTTCCACTTACTATTTTTTCTCCCCCCCTTTTGCACCACCTCCATGCGCACATCCAGCAGTCGCCGAGCATTGATCAGTGAAGCAAATCACTGATCCACACTTTTGCTTGCTGTTTTACACTTTTTTTTTCAATGACTATTTTCTCCACCCACCCCTTTGCTCCAGTCCGTATGTGCATCCTACAATCACTGACACACATAAATGATCAACCTTCGGTTGTTACATTTTTTCTTTTATCTTTATTTTTTTAAAAAAAAGTTTACACCAAGCACTCTCACACACACAACTGAATGAAGTTTGGTACCCACATAAACACCACATACGTTAAAAAAAATGCTGTCCTCCTCTTCCTCCTCAGGTGATGCTGAACCACTACAAAAATGGACAGTACAGAAGCTGAACCACTGCCCACCATTACTGACCCCATGTGGACCTCACCCCGTAAAGTTATGAGCCACTGATTCCTGATTTTGTGGCGCAATCAAGAAACAAAGAAACAAGTTTGACACCACTGGTCTCACAGAAATATAATTTTTAAAAGTCTTTTTCTCTGAGGAATTTGTAAACTTCATGGTGGGCCAAACTAATTTGTACGTTCACCAATTTTTGGCACAAAACCACTCATCATTTTCTAATTAGACTCCTGTAGATGCAGTAGAAATTATGAAGTTTTGGGGTCTGGTCCTTCACATGGGGATACTGAAGAAGCCAGAAGTTTGGCAATATTGATGACATTTTGTATAACACTCCAGTGTTCCGAATGGTCATGACCTGGACACTTTTTGAGGCCATCCACAAATTCTTGCAATATAATGATAATGCAAACTGTCCTCATCGAGATGATGCCAATTTTGATCGTCTTTTCAAAGTTCGGCCGGTCATTGAGCACTTCAACAACAAGTTTGCTGAGGTGTACGTGCCCCAGAGGGACATCTGCATGGATGAGTCCCTAATCCATTTTAAGGGGAGACTTAAATTCCGGCAGTACCTGCCTGTCACACAAGGTGAGGGAAGGCACAAGTGTACAAAGACGGAAAGGTGGAAGGGAGCCCAACAACTAAGGAAATGGGGAGTAGAGACCACTAGGCAGATCTAATATCACCGCCTACCCTATCGTCTCTATATTGTTAAAACCCTCCTGTTAGTTTTTTTCTATTTTGTGGTCACGTGACCTGCAGCCTATTTTTTCCAGCTCCGCCCTTCTGGCTTTGCTGGACTTCAGTGTTACTTTGACTCTTAATCTAGCCAGGTGCTTTGTACCTATCTCTATAGTTTGCTTGGTCCTTGGACCTCTAAGTATTTTTGTCTGTTTGTCTTTTTGCTCCGCTACAACTTCTGCTATGAGGAGTCCAATTTTGTCCCAGTCCTTAGTACTTTTAGGGACCCCTCCCTTATATCTATAGGTCTGCGTTCAGACTAGCTGAGGACGAAGGCGGGTCTGTTCACAAGGAACAGGTTGCCCGCTGCATCGTAGGAAATCAGCTTAGTCCTGTTGTAGGGACAGTTTCCCTATCTTTCCTTAGTTCTTGTAGCAGATCATAACATATATAGGTTCCACACCTATCGCCGAGCAGGAACCTAATCCATTTATTTCCCTAGAGATAGGCCCTAGATAGGGGGGACGGGGTGAGCACTAGTCAGTCCCCACTACAAACTAAGCACAACAAGGTAAACAAACAAAGGGGATACACTTAGCTTGAGCAGACACCAGAGAGATAATGCCAATTATCCTCCAAGGGCACCAGAGAAGAAACTAGCCGACTCCTAGTGCTCCAAGGCTCTCTGGAGAAATGGAGAGTTTTTAACTACCAAGCAAGGATGTGTCAATCAGCAGCAGAAGGTGGAGATCGCTGCTGGGTCCTAAAAGAAGAAGGATATAACTTACTACAGAGATGGGAGGATCAAGAAGACGTTTCAATGCCCAGCGCAGTGACCTTCTACAGCCTGATTCAGAGTGACTGTCTGTCACGTCTGACACACTCGTAACAGTACCCCTCCTTCTACGAGTGTCCTTCGGACACTGAGGACCAGGTTTCTCAGAATAAGAGGTGTGGAATGAATGAATCAGCCTGGGGGCATTCACTTCTGATCCCGAAACCCACATTCTTTCCTCTGGACCATAACCCTTCCAGGGCACCAAGTACTGTAGGGAACGACGCTGAATGTGAGAATCTACAATCCTCGAAATCTGAAAGTCCAAATTATCATCAACCATGATTAGGAGCAGCAGTAGGGGAGAGGACTGAAGAGGTTCTACATATTTCTTGAGCAGAGACCTGTGAAACACATTAAGGGCCTGAGGTAGCTCAAGACGAAACGCTGCTGAGTTAATGACGGCGGTTATTTTATAGAGACCAATAAATCTAGGTCCCAGCTTCCAGGAAGGAACCTTCAACTTGATATTCCTGATAGAAAACCAAACAAAGTCATTCACACTTCGGTCCAGACCTGGCAAGCGTTTCCTGTCAGCATACGTTTGTACATGTCTCCCATGATCTTCAAATTACTCAGAACCCCCCACCACAGAGAGGAGATTGAAGAAGCAAAACGTTCCTCCTCAGGAACTCCCGAAGCCCCTCCCCTACTAAAAGTACCAAACTTGGAAACCGTATGCACCAAAGAACGGTGACCTGCCGGTAGATTCTTGGCGATATTAAAGCGCACTGTCAGCAGGATTGTGCTTAGTAAACTACATACCCTGCCAGGTGGGCACCGTTATACTGAGCAAAATTATACCTTTGATGATGAAATCCATCCAGGGGCTATTTTATAATCTTTACTTTCAGTTCTGAAATAATGATATGCATGTGCTCTGGTGCTCTAATTATGTATTCATGTATGCCTAGCTGACTGGGTAATTTGAGTCACAAACTGAAATTTACATTCCCCCCAAAATGGCCCCGGCCAGCGCATGCGGGTGCCATTTTGCTTTTAAAAAAATAATTTGGGTGCAGCAGCATGGCGCCACACTTGCACAGTAGCATTTCTCGGCAACCGAGAAATTCTACTACGCAAGCGTGGGGGCCATATTACTGCAGGCAAATTTCTTTTTCCTGTAGCAAAATGACATCCACACGTGCGCAATAACTAGGCATATTCATTATGTCAGAACTGAAAGTAAAGATTATAAAAGAACCGCTGGACAGATTTCATCATCAAAGGAATCATTTTACTCAGTATAATGGTGCCCACCTCACAATGTATGTAGTTTACTAAGCACAATCCTGCTGACAGGTGCACTTTAATAGCAAATTTTGCCAATGGTAAATAAGATGCCAAATCCTCATGGTTTTTGGAGACAAATGTGGCGCCCAGGGGATGGGGACGACTCGGCGCCCGGGCCTTTATGCCTGGTCTTGGGGGATGTCGCGGTGGTCGGCTCCCGGGCCCATACCCTGGGGTCTCTCTTAAATAAAAGGGGAAATTGAAATGTCAAAGTTCGTGACGCCACCTGTGGTGTCTGGTGAGGATCACCAGTGCTGCGGCAGTTCACTGAGGCCGGTGTTACGGCAGCTTTGATGGTGTAGCTCCCCACAGGTGGAGCTAAGCCTCAGGGCAGAGATGTTTGACGAGGTGCACGATATGGCGGTGACCCAGCCAGGTCCAAGGAAGAACAGGGGACACACACACAGGGTTTGCTTCTGTACCTTTTACTGGTGGAAATGCAGGTACCATCCGGAGCACTGTAGGGTGAGGGGTGCACTGCAGGACTCTCCCCAGTGAGCAGGTGTAGGGCCTCCTGTTTCTTCGCCGCTTACTGTTAGTCTCTGGCCTGCCTGGAGCTAGGCCTAACTTAGTCTCTGTTCTGCACTGGTTGATCCTGTGGTAGGGCCTTCTGTTGGAGTACACACTCCCTGGTATATGGGGCCTCGGTAACTCCTGACCCTGGTATAACAGTCAGTGTTTGGTATTCCAGGGACCTGTAGTTCGCCAGGGGTTCTGGTTGTCTTCTGCTGGGTATAAAGAATCCCTGCAGACTCGGACACAGTGTCCGGTATATGGTTTCTGGGGTGAGCTTGTAAAGCTCCTCTGCCCCCAATGCTACTCACTCCTCTAGCCTTCGGCCTACTCGGCCCTCACTAGGCTATACACACTGGCAGTTAGGTGGCTGCCTCTTCTGCTGTTCTCTGAGCGTCAGCAACGCTCCTAGCTCACTAACCTGAGCTGCTTGAGTCTGACTGAGCTCCACTGCAGACTGACCTGTTTCTCTGTGTCTCACTCTGCAGGAACTGGCTGTGGACTCCAGACTGTTCTGTCTTCACTCTCTTCCTGAGGAGAACTCACTCACAGACTCTCTCCTTCTGTGGCTGAGCAGAAACTGCAGAATCACTCACTGGGCTGCCTAGCTCCACCATCCCTATTTATACCACTATCAGGCTCCCTCTGGTTGTCTGAGGGGGAAGGTGGAGGTGTGTGTATGCTCTGAGGGCCTCTTGTGGAGAAAACCTGAAATGTACCCCTCCAGGATCTGTGGCTCCATGCACAGCAGGGCGTCACACAAACAGGTAAGTCTCCAAATTCTGATTAATGTGCTCTATCTGCCCATGTGACTGAGGATGAAAGGCAGAGGAAAAGGACAGCTGCACCCCCAGTCGAGTACAGAAAGCTTTCCAGAACTTAGAAATAAACTCGGTCCCCCGATCTGACACCACATTGGAGGGAACCCCGTGAAGCTTCACAATCTAACTTATAAATACCTGAGCAAGAATCTTGGCATTCAGAAGTGCCGGTAAAGCGACAAAGTGAACCATTTTACTGAACATATCTACAACCAACAAAACCACAGCCTTGTAAGTCAGTAATAAAATCCATGGACAAGTGTGCACATGGCCTGCTTGGAATAGGTAGTAAAAGAAGTGTACCAGACGGACGGGTATGCGATACTTTAGAAAGCGCCAAAATACTACAAGCAGACACATGTTCAACCACATTCTAATGCAACCCCGGCCACCAAAAATGACGAGAAAGAAGGTCCGCAATTGCCTTACAACCTGGATGACCAGCAAGCACAGAGTTGTGATGTTCCCTAATTACTTTGCGGCGCAGATTAGATGGTACAAATAATCTCAAAACCAAAAGGGAGGAAATCAAACAAACTGGTCATGGAGATATAAATACAAAAAAAAACAACCAGGAGATAGAAATCAGGGCTGTAATAAAATAGCCTTTATTTGAGGTCAATGTATAACCTTGGCATTGTGAACAAAAAGTGCACACACACGAATAAAATGACATAAAATCACTAATGGTACAAAATGCAAAAAGAGTATAAAGATTACATCCAGATTGTAGTAATTAGATAGCTATACTCTCACTAAACTGAATAATACTACACAAAAACCATGTAAAATCGCTAATGGTACAAAATGCATGAAGAGCATAAAAATGACATCCAAATTGTAAAGGTATCAACCACTGAGGACTCTCAGATTCCAATATTATCCAAATTGTAGGAACTAGATCGCTATACTCTCACCAAACTGAATAGTGCTGCACAAGAACCATATAAGATCCTTAGATAGTAAAAGGATACACAAAAGCCACTTTAAGAAGCAATGCATGTATAGGTATGAAAGGGTCCAAGTTTAAGGGCCAATAGAAGGTATATTTATGTATCCCTACACAAGTATGTCATAGCGTGGAGAGAGAAGGGGGAGAGAAAAGCCCCTGAAGTAATTACCTGGTAATTAATAATGCCCTGTGCTGCACGCTGCGCCCCGACTTGCATTTCGGCATTGCTGCCTTCGTCAGGGGGTGGCGTCCAGCAGATGAGTGAGGGAGTATATAGCGACCGAAACCAGTGAGAGAAGAAGGCGTGTTGATGACGCATCCGCGATCAGGAGGAACATGCCCACTGAAACCGCCCCCGCGTCACGTGACCAGAGAAGCCGGTCAGCTGACCACGCCTCTCCAGGCACTGTTGATACAGGAGCCGGGAAGGCGAGCGGGACACAGATCGTGCATGAGTGCTTGCCAGATTCATCTCATGGTGTAAATATTGGGATCCCAATGAGAAAAAAAAGAATAATCTTAAGGTGATACTATAGAAATGCACAAAGGAGCCAGGGAATTGCCATAGTATATCAATAATAATTATATAACTAAGTATAACAATAATGTTTCAAGATATAGAGACAAAAACAACAATGAATGTGACACTCGCAATATAGTAAATACATAAGAGCTGAAAATTATTTCCAATATAAATATTAGTAATAATATAAAATAACAGGCAAATGTGCTAAGAATAAAGTGAGTAAGTGCAATTGAAATTGCAATTGAACTACAAAAGACATTAGATATATGCGCTACAATAATAAAGGTATGTCCTTATTTCAGAGCATAGTCCGTCAAGATGAAAACACCACTGGAAGACTGGACCGGATCATCCACAGATATTAGCCAACGGAACAAGTAAGTGGTCGCTCTAAAGATAAAACAAGATTAAATTAAAAACATGTAAAAATTTACAACCAAATAAACACACATAGGACAGCTATGGTTAAATAAATGGTGCAAAGCTTAGGTTTTCATTGAAACCAGAGGGAGAAACCGTATTAAGTGTCCATATCCAATGAGTTTATAATTTAACCAAGGCAGTAGTAATGTTACCACCCCTAATATTAGGCCTAATCATATAAATTTCGATTACTTTTAATAAAGAGGGGTCACAATTATGATGCAGCCTAAAGTGTTTTGGGATTGTTGTGAGCATTGAACAGTCCTCAGTTTCACGGGCAGCAGAGATATCATTCACATGCTACCTGACCCTCAATTTCAATGGTCGTGTTGTAAGCACCACATAGATCAGGGAGCAGGGGCAGGTGGCATAGTAAATCACTGCTTTGGGTATACATGTGATGGTATTCGTGCTTTTGTAACCTTTAGAGCCATCAAAGTTGGAAAAGGTTTTAGATCTAGTAATATCTGGACAAGCCACACATTTACCGCATGGTTTACATCCCCATGCAGGTTTTGAGTCCGTAAATGGATTTTTTTGTTCATTAATGTAGTGGATCTTGACTAATTTATCCCTTAGATTTGGTGCCCTCCGAAATGTGATATTTGGACTGCTGCCAAAATAATTGCACAAGACGGAATCACTAGTCAAAATTGGTCATGCTTTGTCCAAAATCTGGTACATCTGCTCAGTACAACCATGAAACTGAGTAATAAATCTAATGTGTTACGGGTCAGGGAGGTGGAACCTCTGTGCTACGGTGCAAGGAGGGACCCAGAGGGGCGTAACTAAGTATCAACTCGAACCGACCGTGGTCATACGGCGGCTAACGACTCCGTTACCAGGGAGGGACCAAGCCGAGGGACCAGGTGCTACTCTGGGGACGACCTTGTAAGGGAGAAGGTGACTCTCACGGTACAGATGGCAGGGACTGACCGGAATAGCAGGTAGGCACAGCAGGCAGGCTGGCGAGCAGAAACCTCAAGGTAGGCTATCAGGTAGACACGGCAAATGACGGCAGGAGTCTCTAGGTGGGCTGGCAGGTGGTCACGGCAAGTGATGGCAGGAGTCTCTAGGTGGTCACGGCAAGTGACGGCAGGAGTCTCTAGGTGGGCTGGCAGGTGGTCACGGCAAGTGACGGCAGGAGTCTCTAGGTGGTCACGGCAAGTGACGGCAGGTGCCTCTGGGAAGGCACGGCAGGTAAAAAGCAGGTAACAGGCAGGTCACAGGCAAGTGCTCCCAGGTGAGCGGACTGGCAGACACAGCAGGTAACAGGCAGGCAACAGACAAGTGCTCCCAGGTGAGCGGACTGGCAGGCATGGCAGGTAACAGGCAGGCAACAGGCAAGTTCTCCCAGGTGAGCGGGCTAACAGGCACGGCAGGTAACAGGCAGGTAACAGGCTGGCGGGAAAGACTGGTAGTTAGGCTAGCAGCGGGACCTGAGGGCTGAAGCAGTGGTCAGAAACACTGTGCATCAACTTTTGCTCGGGCACCTCCATTTTGGAGGAGGTGCCTTATATATGGGAGGACCCTCGGTTATTGGCCGGGGACTCCTTAGGATGGCGCGCGCGGCCCTTTTAAGAGGGAGGGAGCGCTCGCGCGCCCTAAGCATAGTGCCCGGGGAGCTGCGCGCGCCGGCAGCAGTAAGAGGAGCGCTGGTGAACGCAGAGTGGGGAGCGCAGGGAGCGAGGAGGTGAGTGGGACGGCACCTCTGCCTAGCAGGGGGCAGAGACGCCGATGCTACCATACCCCCCCCCTTTTCGCCCCCTCTTTTTTAAGGCCAGAAAGGAATTTTTCAAGGAGAAGCTGGGCATGAATGTTCTCCGTGGGTTCCTAAGTTCTCTCCTCTGGGCCAAACCCCTTCCAATCCACTAGAAAAATGGTCTTTCCTCTTACCCTCTTAGTGGCAAGAATGTTCTCTACCTCAAAAACGTCCTCAGTGGAAACTGGAGCAGGGGGAGAACCTAGATTGGAAAAAGAGTTAAACACAACTGGTTTGAGGATAGATACATGGAAGGAGTTGGGAATCTGTAAGGTGGCCGGGAGTTTTAACTTGTAGGCCAGTGGTTTGATTTGTTTGAGAACTTCAAATGGACCGATAAACCGAGGACCCAACTTATAGGAGGGTATTTTGAGTTGGACATGTTTGGTAGAGACCCAGACATTATCTCCCTGGTGGAATTGAGGCGGATGCAGACGTCTCTTGTCAGCATGTTTCTTCATCCGCTCAGAGGACTGAAGAAGTGCGGACCTAGCATTTTCCCAAATGGTGGAGAATTCGCTGACAAGAGCCTCCACAGCAGGGTTGTCCACCGAGGTGGAGATGGGAAACGGAATCCAGGGATGTTGACCGTGGACCACGAAGAATGGGGATTTAGAAGTAGATTCGCTCTCATGGTTGTTGTACGAGAATTCGGCCCATGGTAGGAGCTCCACCCAATTGGTATGGTGAGCATTGACAAAGTACCGGAGGTAGCTGGTAAGGATTTGGTTGATACGCTCCACTTGGCCATTGGACTATGGATGGTAGACGGAGGAGAAATCCAGGGTGATATCCAGTAGCTTACAGGTAGCTCTCCAGAAACGTGAGGTGAACTGAACTCCTCGATCCGATACAATGTGGAGGGGTAGGCCATGGAGACGGAAAATATGACGGAAAAAATCCTTGGCCAGCTCCCATGCAGACGGGAGACCAGGTAGAGGAATGAAGTGGGCCATCTTTGAGAAGCGGTCGGCGATCACCCAAATGACTGTACAACCGGCAGAAACAAGGAGATCAGTAATAAAGTCCATGGCAATGTGCTGCCATGGGGCAGCAGGTACGGGAAGAGGCAGGAGGCGACTGGCTGGAAGATGTCTGGGAACTTTGTTGCGGGCACAGGACGAACAGGCCGAGACGAAGTCTACCACATCCTTGCGCAGGGTAGGCCACCAGTAATGCCGGGTAATGAGTAGGAAGGTCTTCTTTTGGACAGCATGGCCGGCTAGTTTAGATGAATGACCCCAGTGAAGGACCTTCTCACGATCTGGTACCGCTACAAACGTCTTACCGGGTAGAAGACGAGTCAGATCCAAGGGGGTCACATTCATCACTTTGGAGGGGTCGATGATGTGGATGGGCTCCTCCTCTTGATCGGAGGACAGGAAGGATTGGGACAAGGCATCGGCTTTGACATTCTTGTCCGCCGGGCGGAAATGTAGGACGAAGTCGAAGCGGGCGAAGAACAAAGACCACCGGGCCTCACGCGATTGAGTCTTTGGGCATTCTGGAGATATGCCAGGTTTTTGTGATCCGTATAGATGATCACCGGGTATAGAGCCCCTTCAAGCAGGTAACGCCACTCCTCCAGCACCAATTTAACGGCTAAGAGTTCTCGGTCTCCTATGGCGTAGTTGAGCTCAGACGAGGAGAAGAGTTTGGAGAAGAAGCCGCAGGTTACCATTCTCCCGGATGAAGACTGTTGGGTGAGCACCGCTCCGGCTCCGGAGGAGGAAGCATCAACCTCCAAGTCGAACTGTTTGCTGCTATCCGGACAGCGCAGCACTGGGGCAGAGGAGAAGACTTGCTTTAAGGAAAGGAAGGCCTCCTCAGCTTCGGGCGACCATTCCTTGGGATTTGCTCCCTTACGGGTGAGCGCAGATATGGGAGCAGTCCGGGAAGAGAAGTGCGGGATGAAGAGATGATAGTAGTTGGCGAAGCCCAGGAATCGCTGAATCGCCTTCAACCCCTCCGGACGGGGCCACTTTAGGACAGCAGAGAGCTTCTCAGGATCCATTCGTAGGCATGTCTGGGAGATAACATAGCCCAGGAAAGGAAGAGAGGTCTGCTCGAAGAGGCACTTCTCGAACTTAGCATAGAGGTAATTCTGCCTGAGCCTAAGCAGGACCTGACGAACATCCCTCCGGTGTGTGGGAAGATCCGGAGTGAAGACCAAGATATCGTCCAGGTACACCACCACGCAAGAAGATCACGGAAGATGTCGTTGACCAATTCTTGGAAGACGGCAGGAGCATTGCAGAGACCGAAGGGCATCACACGGTATTCATAGTGACCGTCCCGGGTATTGAATGCCGTCTTCCACTCGTCTCCTTGATGGATTCGGACCAGGTTATACGCCCCACGTAGATCTAGCTTGGTAAAGATCCTAGCTCCCTTAAGACGGTCAAACAGCTCGGAGATGAGCGGCAGGGGGTATTTGTTATTTACCGTGATTTGGTTGAGTCCTCTATAGTCAATACAGGGGCGTAATGAACCATCTTTCTTCTTAACGAAGAAGAATCGGGCTCAAGCCGGGGAGAAAGATTTCCGGATGAATCCCCTGGCCAGATTCTCCTCGATGCACTCCGACATGGCCCGGGTTTCGGCCGACGACAATGGGTAAATACGCCCATGGGGTGGAGTGGCGCCAGTTACCAGGTCAATCGGGCAATCATATGGCCTATGAGGTGGCAGTGTCTCTGATTCCTTTTTACCAAAGACATCTGCATAGGGCCAGTAAGGTTCCGGTAGACCGGGGAAATTAGCCGGGGTAGGTGGAGGACAAGCCGGGCGAACCGGAACCAGGCAGGTCCTATGGCTGTCCTGCCCCCACCGGAGTACTTCACCGGATTGCCAGTTCACCATGGGTTCATGTGTCTGGAGCCAGGGTAGACCAAGCAATATGGAGTAAGAGAGTCCAGACAGCACATGGAAGGAGATCTTCTCAGAGCGCAGCATTCCCACCTGCAGGGTTATGGGTTCAGTGACGAGCAGGATGGTCACCGGAAGGAGTCTTCCATCCACGGAGGCGACTGACAATGGTTCAGCCAGAGGTTTGGTGGGAATCCGGTATCTCTCTACCAGGGACTGGGAAATGAGGTTTCCAGCAGCTCCAGAATCCAGGTGAGCAATTTCAAAGTGATGGTTCTCTCCCCAGGAGATAGAGACAGACAAAGTCAGGGACGGAGAGGGCTAACTTTTGCCTAGGACGACCTCTCCGAGCGGTCCTAGACACTGGAGTTTCCCGGCTTCTCTGGGCAGGAACAGATGAAGTGCTCCTTACTGCCACAATAGAAACAGCTCCCCTCGGCTCGGCGTGACTCTTGGCGAGATTTGACCATCTTGGTCTGGTCGATCTGCATAGGTTCGGGCGAGTGCGCCCGGGGAGTGACTGGTTGAGAGGCAGGTCTCTGGAATGTAGGAGCAAGGCGAGGAAACTTTCTCTCCCGGGTAGTCTCTTTGGTACGTTCTTGGAAACGGATGTCAATCCGAGTAGCTAGTGACACTAGGTCATCCAGGGTGGTAGGAATGTCCCGACCGGCTAACTCGTCCTTAATCCGACCGGAAAGACCCTCCCAGAAGACGGACACCAGAGCCTCGTTGTCCCAGGCAAGCTCAGAAGCGAGGGTACGGAACCGTATGGCATATTGGCCCACGGTGAGACTCTCTTGGTGGAGACGTAGCAGAGAGGAGGCTGAAGAGGATTTTCATCCTGGTTCATCGAAGACTTTCCGGAAAGCAGCGAGGAAAGATGATAGGTCGGACACCAGGGAATCCCCTCTCACCCACAGGGGATTTAGCCATGCCAGTGCTTCCCCAGTGAGATGGGACATGATGAATGCCACCTTGGCCCGGTCAGAGATGAACTGATGTGCCAAGAGTTCAAAGTGCACGGTGCACTGGTTTATGAAACCTCAAGCTAAGGCGGGCTTGCCAGCAAAACGTGGAGGTGCCGAGAGCCGGGATCCATAGCCGGACGCCATAATAGGACTAGGTTGTGGTGCCGCGGAAGCAGGCGCTGCCTGACCAGAGATGGACACAGACGGATCGGACATTGCGCCTAGGCGAGAGTTAACAGACCGCAGGAAGGACAGGACCGACTCCTGTTGAAACCTCTGACATAAGACCTCCTGGTGCAGGTCGGAGATTGCGGGGGTCTGGGGGCCACCGAGTTCCATGGCCCGAGCAAACTGTTACGGGTCAGGGACGTGAAACCTCTGTGCTATGGTGCAAGGAGGGACCCAGAGGGGCGTAACTAAGTATCAACCCTAACTGACCCTGATCGTACGGCGGCTAACGACTCCGTGACCAGGGAGGGACCGAGCCGAGTGACCAGGTGCTACTCTGGGGACGACCTTGTAAGGGAGCAGGTGACTCCCACGGTACAGATGGCAGGGACTGACCGGAATAGCAGGTTGGCAGGTGGTCACGGCAAGTGATGGCAGGAGTCTCTAGGTGGTCACGGCAAGTGACGGCAGGAGTCTCTAGGTGGGCTGGCAGGTGGTCACGGCAAGTGACGGCAGGAGTCTCTAGGTGGTCACGGCAAGTGACAGCAGGAGCCTCCGGGAAGGCACGGCAGTTAACAAGCAGGTAACAGGCAGGTAACAGGCAAGTGCTCCCAGGTGAGCGGACTGGCAGACACGGCAGGTAACAGGCAGGCAACAGACAAATGCTCCCAGGTGAGCGGACTGGCAGACATGTCAGGTAACAGGCAGGTAACAGGCAGGTAACAGGCTGGCGGGCAAGACTGGTAGTCAGGCTAGCAGCGGGACCTGAGGGCTGAAGCAGAGGTCAGAAACACTGTGCAACAACTTTTGCTCAGGCACCTCCATTTTGGAGGAGGTGCCTTATATATGGGAGGACCCTCGGCTATTGGCCGGGTCTCCTTAGGACGGCGCGTGCGGCCCCTTTAAAAGGGAGGGAGCGCACGCGCCCTAAGCACAGTGCCCGGGGAGATGCGCTCGCCGGCAGCAGGAAGAGGAGCGCTGGTGAACGCAGAGTGGGAAGCGCCGGGAGTGAGGAGGTGAGTGGGGCGGCGTCTCTGCAGGGGGCAGAGACGCCGATGCTACATAATGGTTTTATTATCAATAACTTTAGGGGTGGTAGAATAAAGAACCTGATGTCTCAAGGTATCCCTAGCTCTATTATATGCTCTTTTTATAGCTCTTCTGCTATAGCCCCTATTCAAAAATCTTGTTTTCAATTTACAAGTTCGAAACTCAAAATCAGCATCATTGGAACATATTCTGAGTAATCGCAGAAATTGACCTACCGGAATATATCTAATCATTGCCGGTGGATTTGATGAAGAGGCCAACAGCAGAGAATTAACTGCTGTGTTTTTCCTAAAGAGATCAGTTTGGAGACAGTTATATATATCTATTGTGATTTTTTCATCCAGGAACTCAACCGAGTCCATGTCAAAATGATAAGTAAGATGGATTGGATATTGTTACTGTTTTGATTGAGAACAGTCATGAAAGTATGTAAATCATCCACCGAGCCATGCCAGGTCATAAAAATGTCATCAATGTATCTCGTCAAAAAGAGAACGCGGTCCATTGATGCAAAGCGATCTGACATGAAGAGGTCCTTCTCCCACAACCCTAGGAACAAATTGGCGTAAGCAGGTGCAAAAGACGCACCCATCGCAGTTCCATGGAGCTGCAGCAAGAAGGAGCCCTTGAACAGAAAAAAATTGTGAGATAAAGTTAACTGGAGCAGTTCAGTCACAAATCCACTCATAATGGGAGTAAGAGATGACATCCCCAGAAAAAATTGAGTCGCTGTTATTCCATCCGTATGCTGGATATTGGTATAGAGCGACTCCATGTCGCAAGTTACCAATAAGGTTTCTCCACAATGTGAAGACCATCTATCTTACGGAAAAAAACGCTGGTGTCTTGGTGTATGATGGTAGAGATTACCCCAGTGGTTGTAGCTGAAAATGAATGAATTTATTAATATTCTCCAGATAGTTCCCACTCCCTGAGATGATGGGTCTCCCTAGAGGTGTAACTTGATTCTTATGAACTTTGGGTAGTAAATAAAGGGTGGGAATGCATGGTTCGCTGACCCAAAGTGCCGCATGTAATTCTTTAGTAATCACTTCACCCTCAATAACTTCATTAAGAATTTTGGACAAGTCAGTTAGAAATTTCTCCGTTGGGTTGAAGGTAAGTTTCAAATAGCATTCTCTAATGTTCAACTGACGGAATGCTTCTGCCTCATACAGCACTTTGGGCCAGACCACAACATTCCAACCCTTATCAGCTTGCTTAAAAACAACATCATCAAGTCCCATTAGTCTCTTTAAACATTGGTGTTCTTCTTTATTGAGATTAGTACGTCTGGGATGGCGAGCCATTTTGGAACATTCCTGACTTACCACTCTAACAAAAACATCAATATTCGGGCAAGTTGATAAAGGAAGGAATTAACATGATTTTGGTCGTATAGACATAGGGATCTTACCTCCCTGAGGGGTATTATGCTCAAGTGCCGGATCTTCAAGATCAGTTAACGCCTCCTGTTCCGCCTCTGTGGGAAATAATTTCAGAATTGATTCATTATGAAAATACCGGTTGAACAACAGTGCTCGGGCGAACATATGAAGATCTTTAATTGCAGTAAAAGCATCAAAGTCTGCTGTCGGACAAAACGTAAGACCTCTATGCAAGACAGATAATTCAGTTTCAAAGAATTCATATGTACTAAGATTTATTACCTTTAGGCCACTATTGTTAGACTTCGGAGAATACCCATAGCTTCTTTCATAGGGATTAGGACGTAATTCCCTTTTGCATTTAGATGTAGTCATCACCGCAACAGAGGTGGAAGAGGAGGCATCAGAAACCTCACTGACAGAAGTGACCGGTGGTGCCCTGTCTCTTTTGAATCCAGAAGAAGGTTGTTTCTTCCACCTATACACCAAACCAGACACAAAGTCATTTTGATCTCTCTCCAATTTATTTATTTGTTTCTCTTGTATTTTCTTGACCAATTCATCCATATACTGATTCATTTGATCAGTGGAAAGTTCAGGCACAAATAATCTCCCTGAAGGGCAGGAGGCTGGGGCATCCCCCCTGAGCCTCCAACATCTCACCCTCAAGCCCGGACCACGCCACCTGGAAACCGGAAGTGACGTGGTCCAAGGGCGAGTGTCCAATAAAAGAGAGCTATGCGTTCCACCCTGGAGAGCACCAATGATGCGCAGCACCGGAAGCTGAAATGACGTGTTCTCAAATCACATTACACTCAGATCATACCCCCAGGTAACCGGAAGTGACGCCATCAAAGGAGCACGCATCCCATATGTATAGACGGTGCTAGGAAATTGATATTTTACAGCAAGATCTTAATAAATTACTTACTCATAATGAAATTGAAAAATTTAAAAAGGAGATTGAAGATCTACATTCTACCTGTGAGAAGCAAATTAACCCTAGAACGCGCAACCATAGAAATCTACACTTTCACATACCTGGGGCCTCTTAGGCCTGTGTGCAAATAACATGGTGTAACTCAAATAGAACTACTTTTCAAATTTGAGATGTGAATATTTCAAAACATTATAATTATGTGCATAAAACAAAAAAAAGTAATTACACCGGCTTAAAACGCCCAATATATGCATTCTATATAATTCTTTATATATATATATATATGTAAAGGACATATTGATACTCATGCTAGAGCAACTCCATTTTGCCTGCTCGCTTTAAAATCATGTTATTATCACTCCTTGCTTAACATACATTCTTTCTTTCTCTTCCCATAGAACTTATCTCACACTAACCTTTTCTCAAGAGAACATTTTGTCAGACACTGTTATCTAACTTGTTCAGGCCAGGTTTGACCTTGTAAAAATTCCATAGTGCTTCAAACTAACAATGATAATATGACCATATATGTGTTTTCCGTAATAATTATACTAACATCAGTTAGCCTATAGTATTGTAGGATGGCTGTAGAGTTGATTGGCTATTTGATATACTCAAAACAATATAAAATGCTAAGCAAAATAAACGGGATCAGAGATTCTTTGAATCCTCCCAATACAGAACATTGTTTCCGTTTGGTTTTCTGTGGTTTGCAATCAACATAATAATTTAATAATTTGACACTCACTTGGTCAACCGTGAAGGGTTATTGCCCTCCCTTAACATATATATATATATATATATATGTATATATATATATATAAAACGATTTTTTTGTCTAAAAGTTTTTAATATAAAAGTTATAGTAAACATGGTGCAGGAATATTTCTTTTTCAAAAACTTTCCTTTTCAACTTTACTGATTACCCCAACAATTTTCACATATTTTTTCGGAAGAACGTTCCTTTCAGACATTTTGTCCACAAGTAGTACAGAAACGCTCAGATTTCCTTTCCTTCTTTGCTGGACAAATATAACAGCGCTTTCTTTTTTTTTCTCTTGGCTCTGGATGTCCCTGAAAATGTATACCACATCGGATGATAGCTTCCGTAATTTGCCTTTGCAAGCATTTCGTGTTGCTTCGCTCCATCTTGGTAGGCATCAAAAGTTCATAGCAAAGTTCCATCAAGAATAGACGTCTCTTGTCCATCCTGTTGGCATGGAATTCTGGATGAGTTTCACTATAAACAATATAGCTATTGAGGGCTGACACATCAAGGATATAATAAAAAATGACTACAGGCCAACGTTTTGTCTGCCTCTTGCACGAATACTCTCCAATCATTTCATCCATCTTGTCCACACCTCCTTTTGTTTTATTATAATGCAGTATGATTTCAGGTTTCTGTTTCCTGTCATCGGTGTCAATACTTCCATCATGATGCATTGTACTCAGTAATATCACGGATTTTTATTTCTTTGCTTTATAAGATACCATTGTCTCTTGATTGCAGAAACCAAAGACACTTTCATAAAGTGGTCGCTTGGGATTGTGCTTCATGATTGGAGGAATTTCGCGGCGGTTTAGCCTCATAGTACCAACAAGTGTGTGTTTTTTCTGAAGCAAAAATTTGCCTAGTTCCAGATTGGTAAAGTAGTTGTCCATTTTTTCCAGAATTGAAAATTGGTACTGCAAGTTTTTTTACTATGTCAGAAAATAGGACTTTCTGGACTGGAGCATCAGCTTCTTTGCCACAGTAAATCAGACCATTCATGCCATAATAGCTTGCAGAATCACACCTCCAGAAAGTTGTTATGCCATACTTGGCAGGTTTACTGGACATGTACTGAATGAATTTGCAACGTCCCCTAAAGGCAAGAAGTTGCTCATCCACTGTCACATTGTCATTAGAATGGTAAAGCTTTGTACAGTTTTTGAGGAAAAGATTCCAGATTTAGCTAATAGGGGCTAATTTATCTGTTTCCAACCTCACAGGACGAGTTCTCTTATCATCAAAACAAAGGCTTCTCCGAATATTCTCAAATCTATTGACTGACATTGTAGCTTTGTAGTGTGTATCTGAAAAAGGCTTCAGAAATAATTCTCTGATTGGAACATCGTACGATTTTGTATACCCTGCCAGAAGAGTAAGGGCAATATAACCATATAGTTCCTCTTTTATTATATTTTTCCATGTCTTTTTTCTTCCTGAAGTGATATGTTTTCCTTCTAAGTAACAGTACAGACAAAAAGACTGAAGATCACATGTAAACCAAGTACAGGCCTAAAAGACCCCAGGTATGTGAATATGGGGTAGTCCCAAAAAAGAGTTGTTTTACCGAAATGCCTATAACATAAAAATATATGAACAACTGGAAATTACTAACAACTATATACCTGAGGAATACCTAGAGTTTCAAAATTCTAACTAAAGTAATCTTGCAGAAAATAGAAAACAAGTAACCTAGCAGGCCTGCGAGGCCGCAGGTATGCGTTCTAGGGTTAAGGAAACCAAAACCAGGAAATATGTTCGTGATCAAACGGACATGGAATATAATCAAGTGTATAGATGGAGATTGCCTCCACAAAAAAGTAGAGAAAGAAATGTCTCTATTACATCATCTACCTCTGCTGATTCAGTTTAGTCTGGTCCACAGAAGATGTATAATACCAGGAATAACAAGAGGAAGTATTATCCCACTTCTTCATCTCAGGGCAAGAGACCTATGAAATTGCATCATGTGACCACGATGACAGAATCTGCTAATAAGGTAATTAACCTCTCTTATATTGCACTTACGGGACCTCAAATAGAAGTCCTTGGTCTAAGTTTTTCTCCCTCTGCTTAATTTGACCCTTTTGTAGCCATAAAGGATTTACATCTCTTTGCTCGGTGACTTCTATTGAAAAGATTGCATCATAAACCCATGTCAGAAATGAATGTGCTTTTTGAAACTGAGGAGGGACAGGAGGCTTTCCAAATTTTGAATGATTTACTTCAGGAACAGGAACCTTTACAGTCCAGTAAGTTCCCTACTGCTCTTATTCCTAGGTCAAAAAAGTTTCCTCCACTGACCCTTAATGCTAATATAGAGATGTTTGTTAAGCTAGTTAGTGATGATCTTAAAAAGATTCCTACTAATATTCCCAGACACAATTGTACATTAGAACAAAAACTAGCTATTGAACAACTGTCTGCTAGAACTGATGTGGTCATCAAGCCCTCCGATAAAGGAGGTAACATGGTTATTTGACCATGTGAATTATATGAAAAGGAAGCATATAGGCAGTTAAGAGATGTAAAAAACTATCGTAAACTCACATACAATACTTTGCTATCATTTAGTGTTGAACTTCGGACTATTTCGGAAAAGGCTGTAGCTTCCAATATCATTACTAAAAAGGAAATGGAATATTTGACAACTGAATATCCCATGGTGGCTACTTTCTATATGTTACCTAAAGTGCATAAGAATCTCTCATGTCCACCAGGTAGGCCAATCGTTTCTGGGAACAATAATCTGACGGAACCAATTGCGAAATTAATTGATTATGTCCTTCATCAATAGTTGAAACCTTACCTTTCTACTTGAAAGATACAAAGGATGTTCTGTGTAAATTGAGAAACATCGGGTTGACTGAGTATAGGTGCAGTGGCAAAACAACTCTTTTGGGCGGAAAAAGCCTGCAGGGCAGCAACCGACCATTTAGAAAAATCAGACCCTTTCCTTGTCATGTCAGTGAGGGGTTTCACAATTACCAAATAATTTTGTATAAATTTCCAGTAAAAATTAGTAAAGCCCAGAAAATGTTGTAAAACCTTCTGTTTCTCGGGACGGTCCCAATCAAGGACTGCACAGATCTTCTCTGGATCCATCTGAAAACCCGAAGATGACAACAGGTACCCCAAAAACTGCACCTCCTTGATGGCGAAAGCACACTTTTCTAATTTGGCTTTTATTTTGTTATACCTTAATATCTGAAGCACCTGTTTAACATGCCCCCGATACGTCTCAATATCAGGTGAGTAAACCAAAATATCATCCAGATATACCACCACAAACCTGCCCACCAAATGATGGAAAATATAGTTTATGAAATGCTGGAACACCGCAGGTGCATTGGTCAGACTGAAAGGCATAACCAGACTTTCAAAATTCCCCTCAGGGGTATTGAACGCTGTTTTCCATTCATCTCCTTCTCTGATTATAACTAGATTGTAGGCTCCCCTTAAATCCAACTTGGAGAACACCTTAGTTCCCACAACCTGGCTGAACAAATCTGGAATCAGAGGAAGATGGTATGGATCTCGGATGGTAATTTGATTCAATTCCCAGAAATCTAAAAAGGGACAGAGACTGCCATCTTTCTTCTTCACGAAGAAGAACCCTGGCGCCATGGTCAAAGATGAGGGTCTGATATGTCCCTTCTCCAGACTTTCCACAATGAAATCCTTCATGGCTTGTCTCTCAGGGCCAGAAAGATTATACAGTCTGGACTTTGGTTGTTTAGCTCCGAGGGTCAGGTTAATAGGACAGTCATATGCACTATGAAGAGGTAAATCCAGACACCCCTTCTCAGAAAAAACATCCTCAAAACCAGACAAAAATGCAGATAAGGTCTTTGTAGAAACTGCAGAAAGGGAAATGTTTAAACAGATGTCATGGAAGTAATCTCCCCATTCAATGATCTCTCTGGATTGCCAATCCACTATCGGATTATGTTTCACCAACAAGGGTAGACCCAGTACATTTGGAGTGGGAAGGCTGCCCAGCAAATAAAAAGGAATCATCTCACAATGAACAGACCCCACCCTTAGTCTTACAATATGTACAATCTGAATCAGAGCTTTCTGTACAAGTGGCGCTGAGTTGATGGAAAAATAGGAATGATCTTATCTAAAGTTCAGCAATCAAGCCCATGAGTTCTCACAAACTCAGCATCAACCATGCTGACTCCAGCTCCACTGTCTACAAACACAGAAATTTTCTCAATCCTGCTCACTAGCACCACCTCTGCTGTCAGGACAAACCGAGAACTGCAGGTTGACAACAAACACACCCCTAGATTATCCAACTCCACACTACCAAGGGTTAATTGATTTTTATTTTGCTTAGAATTCGAGGGACAGGCCCCAATAAAATATCCTTTTTTTCCACAAAAAAAAACCACACGCCTTTTTTTTGCAGATCTCAGGGGAAACATTCGATGCAGAGGCACCCCCTAACTGCATGGGGTTTTCAACCTCCACCAGTACTGGTTCACCCCCAGACCAAAGGCATCTGTCAACACGTTTAGGAAATGACATGGCAGCCTCCAAGGACTCTGGGGTTTCATACACTGACAACTCATCTTACAACCCTTCAGTAAGGCCCTGACAAAATTCACTTCTAAGAGCCATGTCATTCCATTTGGTGTCAGCTAGCTGACCGATTCTCCAACTGAATGCAACGCAGCCAGGACTCAGCCAAGGAGATTCGGTCAGGATCATCATAGGTGAGGGCTAGAGCCCCGAAAAAAACCTCCACTGACTGGAGAAAAACAACCCTGTTGCAAAGAGAAAACCCAGGATTAAGTATCTCCTTGCAACAGTGAGATCACAATCTCCACTCACTGCATCTCATCTCCAGAGGAGTAAGGACGAAGTTTAAAATATAACTTGCAAGCTTCCTTGAACACAAAAAAATCTTGTCCTTACTAGTGTTGAGCCACCCCCGTAGTGTTCGAGTTCGGTTCGGTTCGTCGAACACCCGTGTGTTCGTCGAACTGTTCGTCGAACACCTTCGAACACCGTTAAAACCAATGGCAGGCAAACAAAAACACATAGAAACACATAGAAAACACCTTCAAAGGTGTCCAAAAGCTGACAAACTGCTCAGAAGACACAACTAACACATGGAAAAGTGACAAGTACATATAGTCATGCGAAAAGAAAAGAGGTGGAGGAGTAAAAGGAGGGGGAGACACAGATATAGGCATGTCATGCCCTTCTAAAATCCAAAAAGTGAGAAGCCGACACGTTCAGTCCGCTCCTGCCCGTACCACCTCCGTGTCGCCGGGTTTGTGCCAGAGCCGCGGTGAACCCTGACGGCCAGCCCCCCTCTCCCAATACTGGTGCCTGTCCGCTGGTGGGTCGAGGGAGCCCCCCTGTGGTGGAGGCAGCTCTAAGCTTTTTAATTTAAATTGTCTCTCTAATTTGAATGAATACACTTTAAATCCATTTACAAGGATCTATTGGAGGGCAAGTCTCATGCCAGCAGCCGCGTAATTCCAGCTCCAGTAACGTCCACTAAAGCTGCTGCAGTTAAAAAGCTTTTATAAGGATCAAGCTCGGCTGTCCACCGCAAGGCAGCCTACTGCCCGTCCCAGCCCCTATGCCTTGGGGTGCCTCCTGATGCTCTTCACTGAGTATCCCGTGGTCCCGAAGCATTTCCTTTGAAAAAATTAAGTGTCCAAACTACAGGTGGTGTAGCTTGCTTAACAGCCGGGATAATCCGCTGATTAGCAGACACTGCTACTAGGCACAAAGTATTTCCTGGGCTAGATGCAGTTAAAAATTTGTAATTAGATACTCTCGTTGGATGCTGAGAAAGCATTCCATAGAGTCTCCTGGCACACCATATATGAATCTCTTAAAAAGCTTGGGTAGGGGTCTAGGGGACCCATTTATAGCCAAAATCACGGCCCTGTATCACAATACGTCATCTAGGCTGAAGATACATGGAACTGTAGCACCCTGAGGGCTCGGTTGCTACAGAGGTATTGCACCTCACCCAGAGGTGTGATATCTCACTCTCAGGTAAGGATGGAGTGTGGATCAGGACCCGACACCTGCATGCATTACACCACATTGCCATGGGGCAGGGCGACCAATATGCCTCTGAGATGGGCACGACAGTCCCTGTCCCTGGCTGGAGTGGGGGGAGGGAACACTGAGGAAGGGGAACCCTGTAGTGCAAGAGCAGGGAGGAAGCAGTTCCTGGGTGCATTGAGAAGGGAGTAAAAAAGGTGGGCACCATCTTAGTTCAGTGCAGAGAAGTCTGAGCAGAAGTGGCAGGGAGCAGGGGCTCTGCATGAGCTCTGCTCCGGAGGCGGGCCTAGTAACAGAGGCCCAGGCCTGGAAGAGGGAGAAGGAAGGAAGAGGAGTGGAGAAGGCTCCAGGAACGAGGAATGAAGGGATCCCAGGGGTGCGGACGGGCGAGTCGCCACCGCACGCCCGAATTCACCTGCGTGGAGGGGTCAGGCCAAAGGGGGAGACCGGTCCCCGAAACTAGTGGAGGCAGGAAACGACCCTCAGCTAGAAACCGGAGGCTGTGACATTTTATGTGGTGCAGCCCCTCGCTACACCCGCTAGGAAGGCACCACATAGGGTCAGGGAAACTGGCGCCAAGTTTACCAAGAGGAGGCCCGAGGCAGCCGGACAGAAGGGTTGGTAAGAAAGGCCAGACAAAGGACACACAAAGGGGGTCCTGTGAAGCGCTCCAAAGTTATCTGGGAGTTGTCTGAGCCCCTCACCTGGTGAGCACAGTACGACGTGGGCAGCCGTTACCTGCAGACGTGGTCTGGATAATAAGAACTGTGCGTAAAGGCCCTGGACTGCATCACTGACTCCGTGTCGTTACTGCTGCTGCCCTGCACCATCACCCCCATCCTCCGCATACACTGCCCTGAGGCTATACTCCTCCCGTGGGGAGTTATGCTACGCTCTGCTGCACCCACAACACCAGCCTCAGCGGTCTGTCCTGCAGCGGCAGTTCACTCTGACCGCAATCCACGGGTGGCGTAGTCGGACATTTAAACATCAAAACCACATAAATAGTTCCGCCACTGGTTTGACCACCCTGAGCCACGGAACCGGGTCGCCGCCACGAAGACTACAACCACCAGCATCCACCAAAAAGGGTCCGGCTCCGGGTGTCCCAAGGCCCAGGGGGTGCATCAGAACATTTTCATCACCTTTCACAATCACCAATGGGACAAGGCAGGGATGTCCTCTGTCCCCTCTCTTATACATCCTAGTGACGGAGCACCTGCTCTCATCAATTCGCCATAACCCCAATATTAGGTGGATTGAGGTGGGAGGCACCGAGTACAAGTGCTCTCTATTTGCTGATGATGTCCTAGTATATATCACTCAATCACATATATCCATCCATGCTGTTATGGCTGAAATAGATCACTTTGTTACATGGTCAAATTTTAAAATCAATGCAGCGAAGTCTGAGGCCCTCGATGTCTCCCTCCCCAAATCCATATAGGATTCCATCCAGTCCAACTTTCCCTTTGCCTGGCCCTCACAGGGTATCAAATACTTAGAAATTCCTATTCATAGAGACCTCTCCCATCTATGTTATCTTAATTTTGGGCCCTTTATTGAACAACTCCATACAGACCACGGTTGGCAAGTTAGAACTGTAAGATTCATTACGTGAACCACTGGTGTTTTGTGGAAAAGCACATGTACACTGCGTTCCAAATTATTATGCAAAAAGTGTTTAGGAGTGATAAGGGAAGAATTTGTTTGTTTGTCAGTTAAACTCATTGATGGTGATGTGTGTCAGGGCTCTTTATATCACTGTAAGCAATTGCAGACACCTGTGCTAATTAGTTTGGCAGGTGTGTCCAATGAAAGGCAAGACTACTTAAGAAGGCTGTCTCACATTATTAAGCAGCCTACATTTTCTGCCAAAATGGGAAAGAAAAAGGATGTGTCGGCTGCTGAGAAGCAACAAATTGTGGAGTGTTTAGGTCAAGGCATGACTACAATCAACATTGTGCGATGATCAGGATGAAGTGTCTAGGCAATCAAGAAGTATGTAGCTGATTCACAGTACACACGTGTGCGTGCTGATAAGGGCAAATTGAGGACTCTTTCCTACAGGCAATTACGTCAGGTTGAAAGAGCAGCGGCAAAAAAGCCTTGTCATAGCAGCAGACAAGTTTTTGAAGCTGCTTGTGCCTCCAACGTCCCCCGAACAACAAGATGCAGGGTCCTTCAGAGGTTTGCAGCTGTGCATACGCCATCCTGTCGACCTCCTCTATCCACTTCACACAAGCAGAAACGGCTCCAGTGGGCCAAACATTACATGAAGACTGATTTCAAAACTGTTTTGTTCACGGATGAGTGCCGTGCAGCGCTCGATGGTCCAGATGGATGGAGTGGAGGATGGCTGGTTGATGGGCACCCCACGCAAACACGGCTACAGCGCCAACAAGGAGGAGGTGGAGTAATGTTTTGGGCTGGAATCATGGGGAGAGAGATTGTCGGCCCCTTTAGGATCCCTGAAGGCGCTAAAGATGAACTCCATAATGTATGTGGATTTTCTCAAACAGCACTTCCTGCCATGGTTCAAGAAGAAGAACCGTGTATTTCACAGCAAGATCATTTTTCTGCATGATAATGCACCATCTCATGCTGCACATAAAACATCTGCATCTCTGGCTGATATGGGCATAAAAGGGGACAAACTTATGGTGTGACCCCCATGCTCCCCTGACCTGTACCCCATTCAGAACCTTTGGAGCATCATTAAAAGGAGTGTCTATGATGGCGGGAGGCAGTTCACATCTAAGCAACAGCTCTGGGAGGGTATTCTGTCCTCATGCAAAACAATTGAAGCAGAAACCATCCAAAACCTGACAAATTCAATGGACGAGAGAGTTCAGAAGCTCCTTTCAAACAAGGGGTCCTATGTGAAAATGTAACATCACCTAGAATAAAGTTTTGAGTTGAAAACTGTTTGATTTCAGTTTCTAACAACCTGCTAATGCTTATAATTTCAAAAATGACCATTTTTTTGGTCTTTATTAAAATGAAAAGGTTGATCGAAAAGTTTGGGGGATCTAAGAGTGTGGCAACCCAGTAGTCATGATTACTTCGAATTCTGACAATATGAGGGTCATGCTGCAGGTAGTGCAGCAAGAAGGCACTTATGTGTCTTGCGCATCTCGGAGCCCCAAAATTATTTTCCGGGCTAGATGCAGCTAAAAATTATTATTCATTTTAAATCTGGTGAAGCTTTAGTATAGATGGCCTAATAGGATCAGTGCTGCACACTGCTACAAAGCCCAAATTATTTTCCAGTCAAGATACAGATAAACATGATTAGTAATTTTAAATCTGGATGAGCTTATTATAGATGGCCTAATAGAATCAGTGCTGCACACTGCTACAAAGCCCAAATTATTTTCCAGCCAAGATACAGATAAACATGATTAGCAATTTGAAAGCTTAAAACGGTTGGTAGGGTGATTTTAACCAATCATCAAGCTTTTACTCTCCCCAGGATGACACAGCGGTTGAAAAGTCGTTTCGGATCCATGATTTGTTCATCTTTATGAACGTGAGTCTGTCTACATTATCAGTGGAGAGCCGCGTGCGCTTATCTGTCAGCACACCACCAGCAGCGCTGAACACACGTTCAGACAGAACGCTGGCTGCGGGGCATGACAAGATCTCCAAGGCGTAAGTGGCTAGCTCCGGCCATTTATCCAGATTGGAAGCCCAAAAAGAGCAAGGGTCCAGTGACACAGTCATGGCTTCAATGTTTACTTGGAGATACTCCTGTACCATCGTCTCTAGGCGTTGACTATGTGTCAGACTTCTTGTCTCCTGTGGCCTTGCAAAGGATGGGCTAAAAAAGTGGTGAAATGATTCCGCAAAATTGATGTTACCAGCAGATACTGTGGTTCTGTTACGGTTTGAGTGCTGAACACTTGACGGTCCCACGGTTGGCAAGTTGGAACTGTGAGATTCACTACGTGCACCACTGGTATTTTGTGGAAAAGCACATGTAAGATTCTGCAACAGTCTCTGCTGATACTCCTGCATGCGTGCATCCCTTTCTATGGCAGGAATAATTTCTGCAAATTTACTTTTGTACTGGGGATCTAACAGTGTGGCAACCCAGTAGTCAGGATTATTTCTAATTCTCACAATTCGAGGGTCATGTTGCAGGTAGTGCAGCAAGAAGGCACTCATGTGTGTTGCGCATCCAGGAGCACAAAGTCCCTGTTGTGTTGGTGGCGAGGTAACAATCATGCTTCCTTCCTCTGTCCTCTCCCCCCAACCTCGCACAACAGAAATTTGATCAAGGTCTCCCTCATCTGATGAGTCTTCCATCAGTTCGTCCTCCACTTCTTCCTGGGCTCCTGCACCTTCCTCACTTGTTTGGATGCTACCATGCGCCCTGGTAAAACCATCTCCCCCACCCTCACATGCCTGCCGCCTCGGTGCTGCCGACCGTCTGGACCTTGCAGATGTTAGCCCTTCCGCATACAACTCCTCCTCCTCTACTTCCTCCACCTCCTCTTGTGCCACCACCTGACTCCGAATTCTGTTTAACATGTGCTCCAGCATGTAAATCACCGGAATAGTCATGCTGATAATGGCATCGTCAGCACTAAACATCTTCGTCGCCATTTCAAAACTGTGCAGAAGGGTGCATAGGTCCCTGATCTGAGACCACTCCTCCAGCGTGATTTGCCCCACCTCGGAATCTCGTTGGCCCAGGCTATACGTCAGAACGTATTGCACCAGGGCTTGTCGGTGCTGCCACAGTCGCTGCAACATGTGCAGAGTTGAATTCCACCGGGTAGGCACATCGCATTTTAGCCGGTGAAGTGGCAGGCCCAACGACTTCTGTAGAGATGTAAGTCGCTGAGCTGCGGGATGCGAACGGCGGAAGTGAGCACACAGCGACCGTGCCCTCTGCAGAAGGCCATCTAGTCTGGGATAGTGGGCTAAAAATTGCTGGACAACCAGGTTCAACACGTGAGCCATACAAGGCACGTGTGTGACATTGCCCCGGCGAAGGGCCGCACCCAAGTTTGCAGCATTGTCGCACACGGCCTTCCCTGGTTTCAGGTCCAGTGGAGACAACCATTCATGAAATTGGTTCTCCAGAGCTGACCACAAATCCTCAGCTGTGTGACTCACATTTCCCAGACATTTCAATGTAAAAACCGCCTGATGACGTTGAGCCCTACTGCCAGCATAGTAAGGAGGTGTGCAGGATCCCTTCTGCGCAGTTAGAAAGCTTGTGGCATGACCAGACAGGCTTTGGGTGCAGGTGGAAGACCGAGAGGATGTTGAGGAGGCAGAAGCAGTGGAGGAACTTTGACATAAAGAGGATTGACGCACAACTCGTGGGGACGGCAAGACTTGGACAGCAGCCCCTTGTCCTGCTGTCACCATAGTTACCCAGTGCCCAGTCAGCGACATGTAACGCCCCTGTCCATGCCTACTCGTCCAAGTGTCTGTGGTGAAATGCACCCTGTCACACACAGAGTTTCTCAAAGAAGCGGTGATGTTGTGTGCGACATGCTGGTGGAGCGCAGGCACACCTTTCTTTGAGAAGTAGTGCCGACTGGGCATCTGGTACTGGGGCACTGCGACGGACATAAGGTCTCGAAAATCCTCTGTGTCCACCAGGCGGAAAGGCAGCATTTCTGTAGCCAAGAGCTTGCAGATGGTGAAATTCAACCTCTTAGCTTTCTCATGGCTAGGAGGAAATGGTCTATTACTTGTCCACATCTGAGGGACCGAGGGCTGGCTATTGTGCTTAGACGGGGTTGATAAGGGTGTCCCAGGCAAACTGCCGGTCTGTGAGGAAGATGCAGGCGGACATGTTAGGTTGCCTTGATCCAAAGGTGGTGCTATCGATGTCGGACAGCGCTCAACACCAGCTGGTGTTACCACCTCCAAAGAAAATGATGACCTGCCAATCACGCTGGCTGTTGTGGGTAAAGAGGTGGCAGGTCTGCGCCCCAAAACAGGTGTGACTGCTGTCCCCCCAGTCACAGAGGATGAAGAGGCCGCGGATGCACAAGATATGGCAGACGGTGGTTGGCCCGGCCGGCTAGGCCGCATTGTAGCACACTGAGCTTCCCACTGCAACTTATGCTTCATGTCCATGTGCCGGTTCATGCATGAAGTACTCAAACTATGTATTTTTTGGCCTCTACTTAGCTTTTGCTGACAAATGATACAGATAACACGAGTTGGGTCATCTTTATCGATCTGAAAAAATGCCCAGGCTATGCAAGGCTTAGCACCCATGCGACCTGAAGAGCCACCATGACTTGTGGTGAGAGGCAGAGTTGTGTTTGAAGATGCAGTTGTTGACGTGCTTCCAGTACTACGTCTCTGTCCAGGAAGGCGCAACCTGACCTCGTCGTCACTAGCATCTTCCTCCACCTCCTCTGCTGACCTCATCTCTTGGCTGACTGTGGGTTGACAGTAAGTGGGATCTCCAACCTCATCATCATCACCCTGTGCGTTATCACACCCGTCGTCCTCAGAGCCAACCTGTTCCTGCCCTGACAAAAAACTAAATTTGTCGCTCCAATCAGGTATTTGAGTCTTATCATCGTCATCCTCTTTGTCTCCACCAACAGGAGTTACAGTTTGGGAATGAGGGTCTACATTATGGTCAGAACCTTCTGTGTCTGGTCCTGGATCCGACTCATAAAGATTCTGGGCATCAGTGCAGATCATTTCCTCGTCTGGATTCACAGAAGCGCTGGAGTCGACCTCTGATTCCCAGGCTATAGTATGAGTAAACAGCTCTGCAGACTCAACCATCTGTTCTACCTCATACTCAGACGGGCAGCTGGAGATTTGGGAGCTGTGAGGAAGCAAGTGTGATTGGGGTGACACCTTTGAGGACTGGAGTATTTGTGATGTTGAAGTTGATGTGGAGGAGAGCCCACTTAAAGGAGCACTTGATATCCGCTGAAGCACCTGCTGTTTTTGTGCCTCATCTGGAATTTGTAGCGATTGGCGTGGCCGTAAGAAAGGGATCTTATCACATTGTCCGCTAAAAGAAGTAGACATTTTAGTTTGGCTGGAAGATGGTCTTTCTTCTGCAGATGTTACTGTTGCTTTAACACCTACCCCACGGACACAACCTTTTTTCCCCTTCCCAACACGCCTATTCCCCTTTCCACCAGCAGCAGGCCTTTTTCCACTCATTTTGGTGGTTAACTAATTCACAACTCTGGAGTTGTTTGCACAAAAAAACAATGGATGGGAACCGAGCAGAGCTGAGTGGCCAAACTGTGGTATTAGGCCAAAACTATTGGCTGGGTTAGATGCAGAAAAAAATTATATTCAATTTGCAACCTGATGGAGGTCAGTATAGATGGACTAATAGAACAAGACCCACACACAGCTAGAAGCCCAAATAATTTTTCAGAGGTAGATGCAGAAAAAAAAATATTCAGTTTGCAACCTGATGGAGGTCAGTATAGATGGACTAATACAACAAGTCCCACACACAGCTAGAAGCCCAATATTTTTTCAGAGGTAGATGCAGAAAAAAATATATTCAGTTTGCAACCTGATGGAGGTCTGTATAGATGGATTAATAGAACAAGTCCCACACACAGCTAGAAGCCCAATATTTTTTCAGAGGTAGATGCAGAAAAAAATATATTCAGTTTGCAACCTGATGGAGGTCTGTATAGACGGATTAATAGAACAAGTCCCACACACAGCTAGAAGCCCAATATTTTTTCAGAGGTAGATGCAGAAAAAAATATATTCAGTTTGCAACCTGATGGAGGTCAGTATAGATGGACTAATACAAAAAGTCCCACACACAGCTAGAAGCCCAATATTTTTTCAGAGGTAGATGCAGAAAAAAATATATTCAGTTTGCAACCTGATGGAGGTCTGTATAGATGGATTAATAGAACAAGTCCCACACACAGCTAGAAGCCCAATATTTTTTCAGAGCTAGATGCAGAAAAAAAGGATTAAGCTTTGCTAGATTCAGCCAAATGCTGTGAAAAAAACTTGCACAGCACTGGCACAGACCTGCCTGGCAAAAACTGATAGGAACTGATGTAACCTAGTCCTGAAAAGGACTCCAATTACAATTAGTCTTTACTCCCACAATCTATCTATTTAAGAGCACAGACCTAGGGCAAGGACATGTGACATACACTGCCAATGACACATGCCCTTGCTTGTGTGAAAAAAAGCACTTCGCTCCGTGTGTGCGCTGCTGATAGGCTGACAGATTGCACCTCCCACTGTAAATGCGGGAAAGAGAAAAAAAATGGAGATCTTCATTGTTCCTGCAGAGATCCATCCCCTGCCCCTCCCCCCACCCCGCTGTACACTCAAACTGCGTATTAACATTAATTTTCATCATTACTGAGAAAAAATCCAGTTATGATTTTGGTGCACGAACAGTTATCGAACATAACCTCGAACAGCCGAATTTTTCTCAAATTGTTCGTGTTCGCCGAAAGGCTCGAACACCGCCCAAAACAGCTCGAATTTGAGATTGGCGAACAGTTCGAGTAGAACAACGCTCATCTCTAGAGAGGATCAAGAAGTTGTCCGCAATGCCAAGCTCAGTGATCTTCTACAGCACATCAGGGGCTCTGCAAACGCGTCATGACGCCCGCAAACCATTCCATCAAAACGTCACTCCTTCCCTTCTGAGCCCTGACGTGCACCCAAACAATAGATTTATCCCACATATGGGGTATCAGCATACTTAGGAGAAATTGCAGAACAGATTTTGAGTTCCACTGTCTCCTGTTACCCTTGTGAAAATAAAAAAATTGGGGCTAAAAGATAATTTTTATGGAAAAAAGTGATTTTTTTTTATTTTCACGGCTCTACGTTATAAACTTTTGTGAAACACTTGAAGGGTTCAAAGTGCTCATCTCACATTTATATATTTTTCTTAAGGAATTTATCAAGATGTGTAGTGAGCACTTTGAACCCTTCAAGTGTTTTACAAAGTTTAAATCACTTTTATCCACAAAAATTATCTTTTAGCCCCAAATTTTTTATTTTCACAAGGGTAACAGGAGATTTTAGATACAAAAAGTTGCTGTGCAATTTCTCCTGAGTACACTGATACTCCATATGTGGGGGATAACCATTGTTTGGGTGCACGGCAGGGCTTGGAATAGGAGGAGCGCCGTTTGACTTTTTAAGCGCAAAACTCGCTGGAATTGAGAGCGGACTCCATGTCGCATTTGGAGAGCCCCTGATGTGCTGAAACAGTAGAATCTCACCACAAGTGACTCCATTTTGGAAACGAGACCCGTAATATACCAACTATGTAAATTGATTAGCTCAAACAATGAGACATTAGCCATGTGAGTAATACCCTCCCTAACCCCTTGACCTGTGGATGTGTAGTTAAAAAGGACATGTGCTTATGTAGCAGTCACACTTGTCACGAAGATTGGAAAGAGACTTTACAAAGAGAATCAGAGATCATACTCCCTTCAGACAATCAGCTTAGTAGGATGGCTTTAACCAAAGAGCCACAGATTTGTATTCTACATTATTTTAGCCTAAGGATTAGTATTGAGTGATTATGCTCGACACTGCTCGGTACTCGCCCAAGCATCATGCTACTCGGGATGTTAGGCGAGCACCGAGCATTTCCGGGTTACTCGGGCGGGAGCTCGGGTCTCCGCCCTGCATGTTTGGCGCTCTTTACAGAGCCAATGAACATGCAGGGATTGCCAGCCAGTCACTGTAATGCCGCAGCCATGTTGGTTGTGGGCATTACATTGATTGGTTGGCCTCACAGCGTCACCTCGAGTATTTAAAACCGGGCGCCGCCATCTTGGACACAGACGGCTGGGATCAGACAGTGTAGGGACAGCGCTGCTGATTTAGGGAGAGATATATACTGCGAAATAGTTAGTGTAGGGTCTGTAAAGGCTGCCAGATCAAGCAAACAGTCCTTCTCAGGACTAATATCCGTCCCAGATATCAGGCAGGCAGGCAGGCTGTATAGGAGATGCAATGGTTATACCAGCAAACGCTGCTTTACAGTCCTGTGTGCTCCTGTTGCTGAAATTGCTGGACTTAGCTCCAGGTTTTGGGGGCCAGGAAAAATCCTTTATTTTTCATCTAAATCCACTTTTTTTTTTCCTCCTTCACTCTGTACAAATACCCGTCTTATTAACCTTCTGGTGCCCCCCCCCCAAAAAAAAAATGTGTGCCTGTGACAGTTCAGACACAAATATATCTGTTTAAAATAGTCTGGTGTAGGCCAGAGAAACAGTAGTGTGGTTTTGCAGTTCCATGGTTCAAACCTCTGTATTATCCACTTTTGCGCCATTTGTATCTAAAAAAATCCAGTTTGAGTGTCTCGTACACTGTTCAGCCGCAAATAAATATATGTAAAAAAGTCTGGTATACACCAGTAAATTATAACTGTGGTTTTGCTGTTCCTCGATAAAAAATCTCTATTATCCTGCTTTTGGCATATTTGCCGTAAAGAAAAACAATAATAGTGTCTCCTGATTGTTCAGACACAAATATATCTGTTGAAAATAGTCTGGTGTAGGCCCGAGAAATAGAACTGTGGTTTAGCAGTTCCACGGGTCAAATCTCTGTATTATCCTGCTTTTGGCATTTTTTTCCGTAAAGAAAAACAGTAATAGTGTCTCCTGATTGTTCAGACACCAATATATCTGTTTAAAAGAGTCTGGTATACACCAGTAAATTATAACTGTGGTTTTGCTGTTCCTCGGTAAAAAATTTCTATTATCCAGCTTTTGGTATTTTTTCCGTAAAGAAAATCAGTAATAGTTTCTCCCTGATTGTTCAGATTGTTTAAAAGAGTCGGGTGTAGGCCAGAGAAATATAACTGTGGTTTTCCTCTTTCACGGTTCAAATCTACTTTTTATTACCCTTTTTCCATTGATAGTGCGAGTGTAAGGTATTTTACTTCCTTTACAATGGGCAAGGCGCGTGGCAAGGGATGTGGAACTGGACGTTCTGGTGATGGTGCTTGCAGAGGACGGGGCCGTGGCCAAGGTAAAAATGTGCCACAACCAACAGCCACATCTTCTCGCTCCCACTTCTTGACCAAATTACTAGGGAAGCACAGAACAACACCAGTATTGCGAACTGATCAGTGTGAACAGGTTATTAATTGGATAGCAGATAATACTTCCAGTTACCTGGGCACCTCCGGTCTGTCTTCCACACGGTCAAATCTTAGTAGCCGTGAGTCTCGACTGCATATTCCTCCTCACCCTGATGGTCCTTCCTCCCACTATGCCGAGTGTCGTCAGACAAACACTGATCCCACACTTGGACACTCTGAAGAGCTGTTCACTGGTCCATTTCCAGATTTGTGCCCCTCGTCTGCTCCGCTTGAAGTGGTGGAAGAGGAGATCCCATGTAGCGATGCCCAAATATTTGAACAGCCACGGCCACAGGAAGTCGACGCTGGCAATTTGTCACAAGAGGTGGACGATGACAAGACACAATTGACAGAAAGTGAGGAGGAGGATCGTGGTACGCAAGTGGAAGAGGAGGAGGTGGTGGATGATCTAGTAACTTACCCAACGAGGCAGGAGGACATGCAGAGCGAGGCCAGCAGCACACAGGGTGAGGGAGATAGAGTACCACAACAGGCAGGAAGAAGCAGTGTGGTGGCCGCAGACAGAAGGCAGTTAACAGTTCCCCGTAACACCAACACGAGGGACGTTGCAAGTACAACCTGTAGGTCTTTCAGAGTCTGGAATTTTTTTAAAGACTCTGCTGATAACCCCAAAAGTGCCATTTGTGCCATCTGCCATGCCAGCATCAGCAGGGGTGACAAAACTACCAGCCTGACCACCACCAGCATGATCAGGCACATGGCAGCAAAGCACCCAACTTTGTGGGGCGAACCCCAGGGTCCACGACCAGTGTCAGCGGGTGTCACCACTGCTTCTTCCGCTGTTGTGCATGCAATAGAACCCCTGTTGTGTGTGCAAGGCAATCCCCTGTCCATACTGCATGCAAAGATGCCCCCTCCTCTCATTCTTCACTTGTTATGGCAGTTTTTCAAGAAACAGCATCAACGTCCACTTCCATGTCCCACCGCTGCGTTAAATTGTCCATATCCCAGACCTTTGAACGAAAGCGGAAATTTGGAGCTAACACCCCACAGGCCACAGTCCTAAATTCGCACATTTCATGACTGCTTGCGTTGGAAATGCTGCCTTTTAGGCTGGTGGAGACGGAATCCTTCCGCAACCTTATGGCGGTGGCTGTCCCTCGGTACTCGGTCCCCAGCCGACACTAATTTGCCCGGTGGGCCATCCCCGCACTACACAAGCACATGTCCCAAAACAACTGCCGTGCCCTCAACAACACAGTTACTGGGAGAGTCCACCTGACAACGGACACGTGGACAAGTGCTTGTGGCCAGGGATGGTACATCTCCCTGATGGCAGACTGGGTAAACATAGTGGAAGTCGGGACCCAGTCGGACCTTGGGATGGAACACATCCTCCCCACGCTGAGGATTGCGGGCCCTATGTCAGTCTGAGTTGCCCCAATAGTGTACAGCTCCTGCGCATCATCCTCCTCCTCATGTTCAGCCTCCATCTCAGATATCACCACATCAGTTACAAGCTGGAAACACTGAAGTACTGCCTCCGCCAAGCGGCAACAGGCTGTGCTGAAACTCATAAGCTTAGGTGAGAAATGCCTGGCTCATGTGCTTAACCTCGTGGTTCAGCGGTTTCTTAAATCATACCCTGAGTTGCCAGATCTGCTAATCAAAGTACGCAGCCTGTCAGCTCATTTTCGCAAGTCGGCTACAGCTTCTGCCGCCCTTGCTGTGTTGCAGCAGCGTTTGCAGCTTCCGTCACATCAACTGGTGTGTGATGTCCCCACACGTTGGAACTCTACCTTCCACATGTTGCAAAGGATTTGTGAGCAGAAGAGAGCAGTTGTGGAGTACCAGCTGCAACAAGGCCATCAATATTCAGGTCAGACTCCACACATAAGACCTCAGGAGTGGACCTGGATTTCTGACATATGTACCATCTTGACAAACTTTGCGGAGTCCACCAAGATGGTGAGTGGCGATGACGCCATCATTAGCGTCAGCATTCCACTTGTCTGTCTTTTGCAACGCTCTCTGCAGTGAAATAAAGATGAATCATTGCAGCCAGAGTATGATGAGATGGATCAAGAAGCCGTAGCGGGCGATTACACACAGCCCAGCCTCATCTCATCCCAACTTGCATTGGGGGACAATGAGGGAAAGGAGGAGGAGGAGGAGGAAGAACAGGAGCTTGTATCATGCGCTGTAGATGGTAGTACCTGTACAACTGTCATACCGTCGGCAGGGGGGAGGAGGAGGAGGAAGAGGAGACCATGGTCAGTCTTCATCTTGGTGAGGACACGGAAGTCTTGCCCGTTACCAGTCTGGCATGCATGGCTGACTTTATGTTACGCTGCCTTAACCGTGACCCTCACGTTGTCAAAACGTTCGGTGACAGTCATTACTGGTTGGTGACACTTTTAGACCCCCCGCTACAAGGAGAACTTTCACTCTCTTATTCCTGAGGTGGAGAGGTCTACAAAAATGGGGCAGTACCAGAAGGCCCTTGCTGCAGAACTGTTTAAAAAATTCCCATCTGAACACGCTAGCGGCAGAGGTCACAGTTCATTGCCCAACTAAGGTGTACATGCGAGAGAGACGCAACTCCAATCCAGCAGAGGCAGGGGAACACTGTCAACGTTCTGGGACAGTTTTCTCAGACCCTCCCTTCGGACAGACCCTGAGGCGTGGGGTACTCTCACAAGGAGTGGAAAGTTTCAAAAGATGGTGAGGGAGTACCATGCCGACCATACCAGCGGCCTCCGTGATTCCTCTGTGCCTTTTAATTATTGGGTATCCAAGCTGGACACTTGGAATGACCTCGCTCTGTACGCCTTGGAGGTCCTGGCCTGCCCTGCAGCTAGCGTGTTATCGGAGCGTGTTTTTAGTGCCACTGGGGGAATTATAACTGATAAGCGCACTCGCCTGTCAACTGACATTCTGACAAGCTGACCCTTATCAAAATGAACAAGGGCTGGATTGGGCCAGGCTTCTCATCACCACCAAATGACAGCAGAGTAACATAAAGTCAAATCCACTGTGTTATTTCGGGAGGTGTATTCACATGCACCGCTTCACACCCACACATGGGTATACGCTTCCTCATTTCGGCCGTTTTATGTTCTTCTCCTTATCCTCAGCCTCCACCACCACTATACCACCAGGGTGACCCTTGTCCTTGTTGCCATTATTGAAAGTTCCTCCGTCCTTATTTTTGTCAGCTTTTGCTTGGAAGGCATAGGCAAAGACTATGGGAGACCCACTCCCCAATAATGGGAATAATGTTTGTAATATGCTGTACTGCATGGCTCTTGTAAGGGGCATTGCATGTTCCTCCGTCCTAATTTTTGGCAGCTTTTGCTTGGAAGGCATAGGCAAAGACTATGGGAGACCCACTCCCCAATAATGGGAATAATGTTTGTAATATGCTGCACTCCATGGCTCTTGTAAGGGCCATTGCAAGTTCCTCCATCCTAATTTTTGGTAGCTTTTGCTTGGAAGGCATAGGCAAAGACTATGGGAGACCCACTACCCAATAATGAGAATAATGTTTGTAATATGCTGTACTGTATGGCTCTTGTAAGGGGTATTAAAACCATCTTGTTAAGCTAATGGGACCTCCACGTCTCTTCCGAGAGGCATTAAAACCGTCTTGTTAAGCTACTGGGACCTCCACGTCTCTTCCGAGGGGCTTTAAAACCGTCTTGTTAAGCTACTGGGACCTCCACGTCTCTTCCGACGGGCATTAAAACCGTCTTGTTAAGCTACTGCGATCTCCACAACTCTTACAACGGGAATTGCATTTCCTCCTAATTTTAGTCAGCTTTTGATTTTCAATGCAAAAGCAAACACTAAGGGAGACCCACTCCCCAATAATGGGTAGAAGGTTTTTAGTATGCTGTAATCCACTTCTGTTTCAAGGGGCATTGCAGTTCCTCATAATTTTTGGAAAGCCTTCCATTCACTGCTTAGGCCAACAATGCACAGGAGACCCAGTAGCTATAAATGGAAAAAATTGTTTAGGTAAGGCCCTCTGACCTCCATGTCACTTCCAAGGGGCATTGGAGTACCTCGAAATTTTTGGTAGGCATTGCACTCACTGTATGCCCTATAACTGTGTAGCCGAAATGCTCCTTTTGGTACAGAAACATATCCTACAAGACATGTGTGGTTGACTGGCCTGATATTGATGTGAATGGTCCCTGTTCCTCCTGCTCTTTCTCCTTTGCCACCACCTCATCCATCATTTATCACCTGAAGCTTTGTTTTAACGGGAGTCATAGAACTGGGATAGTAGCAGGAAAACATCCAGCAATCATCGGAGGAGGTAGGATATGCGCCAAAACGCTGACCACCTCAGGCCTAGCCGCTACTACATACATGTGCTTGCATTGCAAGAAAAAAAAACAGATGCTAACTTCTATCATCATCATGCTCCTCACCTTGGCACTCTCAAATCCCCTGATGGAGAAGCCAGGGCCCACCGGAGGAGTCAGGTTCTCTGGTGGGCTCGTCCAATGCTGCCCTAAAGCAGGCCAGGCTAAGAAAAGTGTGGGGAAGGTTACCAGGACAAATAGTGGAAGCTGGGGACTGAGTATGGAGACCTCGCTGCCGAAGCAGCCATGAGGTAGTGGCCAGCTTCAGCCTCCTCCTAACTAAAAGGCCACATTTCAAGTGCAAGCTAGCAGTATGGCATTGCAGCCTGGGGGGAAGGGGGTGGCAGGCTGCATATTTGCGCTTGCATTGCAAGGAATGGGGGAGATGCAATTGAACACTGCCCTGGGACAAGGACTTGCACGGGGATAGTTGCAAGTCTGCATCTTCTGATGCGGCAAGGATCACTTCTGATTGGCAAGTTGCTATTCAAGTTTCATATATTTCATGTTCCCATGCTTAGCGTTGCTGAGTGCTACTTTATTTGTTAGTTTTATATGGAGGTAGCTGCTCCTTTTAAGCACCTGTACACACCTATGTGTTCCCTTTATTTTTTGAGCAGTGTATAATGTCCATAACACAGTAGGGATCCCAAATCATTCTTCCTTATCGCTTGTCAGACATATATCAACATATTCATCTATAGCAGGTAAGTATCATGTGTTGAATTAAAAAAACAATTAAAATAAAACAAATATTAACACAAGAACCACACATTTAAAATGTACCCAAATAATGAATTGGTCACACAGGGGATCAAGGACTACAAAAATGGGGCGAAACTAAGATTTTCATTAAGTCAGGTGGGGTGTAGGCTTTTTAAGGTCCATAAACACCGGGATTCCAATTGGGTAAGACGGTGTGAAATAGGACCACCCCAAACACTCACCTTAATACTATCCATACCTCAGACCCTAAGTAGACTTGGATTGCTTTGGTGATGAAGTTTAAAATTGCGCGCGATGATTTTCAGCATGGATGCGTCCGCATGATCCGCTGAAGCCACAATCCCCAAAACATGCTCCCGAACTCTTACTTTTAATTGTCGCGTGGTTAGGCCTATATATACTAATCCACAAGGACGCGAAGCATGGTAGATAACGTTGAGTGTATAGAAAGATATATATTTCTTGATGTTATAAGTAGTGGAGCCATCAGAGTTCGGGAAGTTGTTGCAACAATCTATGTTGGGGCAGGCTGCACAGCGCCCACATGTACTGCATCCACGCTGAACTGCCACCGCATAAAGAAAAGTGGGCCTTGATACTCCATCATAATGACTACGCACAAAATGGTCACGCAGGTTTTTTGTCACCGGAATGTATATATACTAGTGCATCTTACTAAATTAGAACATCATGAAAAAGTTAATTTATTTCATTTCTTCAATACAAAAAGTGAAACTCATATATTATATAGAGTCATTACAAACAGATTGATCTATTTCAAGTGTTTATTTCTGTTAATGTTGATGATTATGGCTTACAGCCCATGAAAATACAACAGTCATTATCTTAGTAAATTAAAATAATTAACAAAAAACACCTGCAAAGGCTTTCTAAGTGTTTAAAAAGGTCCCTTAGTCTATTTCAGTAGGCTTCAAAAACATGGGAAAGACTGCTGACTTGACAGATGTCAAGAAGGCAGTCATTGAAACACTCCACAAGGTCCTAGAGTTCCAATTTTCATTTTGAAATCAAGGTCCCAGAGTCTGGAGGAAGAGTGTAGAGGCACACAATCCAAGCTGCTTGAGGTCTAGTGTGAAGTTTCCACAATCAGTGATGGTTTTGGGAGCCATGTCATCTGCTGGTGTAGGTCCACTGTGTTTTATCAAGACCAAAGTCAGCATAGCCGTCTACCAGTAAATTTTAGAGCACTTCATGCTTCCCTCTGACGACAAGCTTTTTGGAGATGGAAATTTCACTCTCCAGCAGGACTTGGTACCTGTCCCCACTGCCAAAAGTACCAATACCTGGTTTAAAAACAACAGTATCAGAGTGCTTGTTTGGCCAGAAAACTTGCCTGACCTTTACCCCATAGAGAATCTATTGGGTATTGTCAAGAGGAAGATGAGAGACACTAAACTAAAAAAAAACAGACAAGCTGAAAGCTGCTATCGAAGCAACCTGGGCTTCCATAACATCTCAGCTGTGCCACAGGCTGATCGCCTCCATGCCATATCCGCATTGATGCAGTAATTGATAGAGATGAGCGTTGTTCTACTCGAACTGTTCGCCAATCTCAAATTCGAGCTGTTTTGGGCGGTGTTCGAGCCGGTCGGCGAACACGAACAATTTGAGAAAAATTCGGCTATTCGAGGTTATGTTCGATAACTGTTCGTGCACCAAAATCATAACTGGATTTTTTCTCAGTAATGATGAAAATTAATGTTAATACGCAGTTTGAGTGTACAGCGGGGCGGGGGGAGGGGCAGGGGATGGATCTCTGCAGGAACAATGAAGATCTCCATTTTTTTTTCTCTTTCCCGCATTTGCAGTGGGGAGGTGCAATCTGTCAGCCTATCAGCAGCGCACACACGGAGCGAAGTGCTTTTTTTCACACAAGCAAGGGCATGTGTGATTGGCAGTGTATGTCACATGTCCTTGCCCTATAAGACCAAGCCATTTTCCCCGTCGCCACCATTTTCTCACTGCTGCAGCTGCGTGTTAGACGGCACCGCTGTTGCTGTGTGTGCTATACCTTGTTAATTTCAAGCCAATTTTCGCACAAATATACAGATAGCTTGGGAGTAGGGAATAGTTGTGATTGCAGTCCTTTTAAGGACTAGGTTACAGCATTTCCTACGACTTTTATCAGGGAGGTCTGTGCTCTTAAATAGATAGGTTGTGGGAGTAAAGACTAATTGTAATTGGAGTCCTTTTCAGGACTAGGTTACATGAGTTCCTATCAGTTTTTGCCAGGCAGGTCTGTGCCAGTGCTGTGCAAGTTTTTTTCACAGCATTTGGCTGAATCTAGCAAAGCTAATCCTTTTTGGCCTATTGCAGAGTGTGTTAGTCAGTGGAGTAGCCTATCTGTGTTGCAAGATATAACACCTGTGTATAGAATACCAATTTTTTTACTGCACCTAGTGAAGTAAAATCTTTTGGGCATAGCATCATTCTATTAGTCCATCTATACTGACCTCCATCAGGTTGCAAACTGAATATAATTTTTTTCTGCATCTAGCTCTGAAAAAATATTTGGGCTTCTAGCGGTGTGTGGGACTTGGTCTATTAGTCCATCTATACTGACCTCCATCAGGTTGCAAATTAAAAATAATTTTTTTCTGCATCTAGCTCTGAAAAAATATTTGGGCTTCTAGCGGTGTGTGGGACTTGGTCTATTAGTCCATCTATACTGACCTCCATCAGGTTGCAAATTAAAAATAATTTTTTTCTGCATCTAGCTCTGAAAAAATATTTGGGCTTCTAGCAGTGTGTGGGACTTGGTCTATTAGTCCATCTATACTGACCTACATCAGGTTGCAAATTAAAAATAATTTTTTTCTGCATCTAGCTCAGAAAAAATATTTGGGCTTCTAGCGGTGTGTGGGACTTGGTCTATTAGTCCATCTATACTGACCTCCATCAGGTTGCAAATTAAAAATAATTTTTTTCTGCATCTAGCTCTGAAAAAATATTTGGGCTTCTAGCAGTGTGTGGGACTTGGTCTATTAGTCCATCTATACTGACCTCCATCAGGTTGCAAATTAAAAATAATTTTTTTCTGCATCTAGCTCTGAAAAAATATTTGGGCTTCTAGCGGTGTGTGGGACTTGGTCTATTAGTCCATCTATACTGACCTCCATCAGGTTGCAAATTAAAAATAATTTTTTTCTTCATTTATCTCTGAAAAAATATTTGGGCTTCTAGCAGCGTGTGGGACTTGTTCTATTAGTCCATCTATACTGACCTCCATCAGGTTGCAAATTAAAAATAATTTTTTTCTGCATCTAGCTCTGAAAAAATATTTGGGCTTCTAGCAGTGTGTGGGACTTGGTCTATTAGTCCATCTATACTGACCTCCATCAGGTTGCAAATTAAAAATAATTTTTTTCTGCATCTAGCTCTGAAAAAATATTTGGGCTTCTAGCAGTGTGTGGGACTTGGTCTATTAGTCCATCTATACTGACCTCCATCAGGTTGCAAATTGAATAAAAAAAATTTCTGCATCTAGCTCTGAAAAAATATTTGGGCTTCTAGCGGTGTGTGGGACTTGGTCTATTAGTCCATCTATACTGACCTCCATCAGGTTGCAAATTAAAAATAATTTTTTTCTTCATTTAGCTCTGAAAAAATATTTGGGCTTCTAGCAGTGTGTGGGACTTGTTCTATTAGTCCTTCTATACTGACCTCCAGCAGGTTGCAAATTGAATATAATTTTTTTCTGCATCTAGCTCTGAAAAAATATTTGGGCTTCTAGCGGTGTGTGGGACTTGGTCTATTAGTCCATCTATACTGACCTCCATCATTTTGCAAATTAAAAATAATTTTTTTCTGCATCTAGCTCTGAAAAAATATTTGGGCTTCTAGCGGTGTGTGGGACTTGGTCTATTAGTCCATCTATACTGACCTCCATCAGGTTGCAAATTAAAAATAATTTTTTTCTGCATCTAACCCAGCCAATAGTTTTGGCCTAATACCACAGTTTGGCCACTCAGCTCTGCTCGGTTACCATCCATTGTTTTTTTGTGCAAACAACTCCAGAGTTGTGAATTAGTTAACCACCAAAATGAGTGGAAAAAGGCCTGCTGCTGGTGGAAAGGGGAATAGGCGTGTTGGGAAGGGGAAAAAAGGTTGTGTCCGTGGGGTAGGTGCAGAAGAAAGACCATCTTCCAGCCAAACTAAAATGTCTACTTCTTTTAGCGGACAATGTGATAAGATCCCTTTCTTACGGCCACGCCAATCGCTACAAATTCCAGATGAGGCACAAAAACAGCAGGTGCTTCAACGGATATCAAGTGCTCCTTTAAGTGGGCTCTCCTCCACATCAACTTCAACATCACAAATACTCCAGTCCTCAAAGGTGTCACCCAAATCGCACTTGCTTCCTCACAGCTCCCAAATCTCCAGCTGCCCGTCTGAGTATGAGGTAGAACAGATGGTTGAGTCTGCAGAGCTGTTTACTCATACTATAGCCTGGGAATCAGAGGTCGACTCCAGCGCTTCTGTGAATCCAGACGAGGAAATGATCTGCACTGATGCCCAGAATCTTTATGAGTCAGATCCAGGACCAGACGCAGAAGGTTCTGACCATAATGTAGACCCTCATTCCCAAACTGTAACTCCTGTTGGTGGAGACAATGAGGAAGACGATGATAAGACTCAAATACCTGATTGGAGCGACAACTTTAGTTTTTTGTCAGGGCAGGAACAGGTTGGCTCTGAGGACGACGGGTGTGATAACGCACAGGGTGATGATGATGAGGTCGGAGATCCCACTTACTGTCAACCCACAGTCAGCCAAGAGATGAGGTCAGCAGAGGAGGTGGAGGAAGATGCTAGTGACGACGAGGTCAGGTTGCGCCTTCCTGGACAGAGACGTAGTACTGGAAGCACGTCAACAACTGCATCCTCAAACACAACTCTGCCTCTCACCAAAAGTCGTGGTGGCTCTTCAGGTCGCATGGGTGCTAAGCCTTGCATAGCCTGGGCATTTTTTCAGATCGATAAAGATGACCCAACTCGTGTTATCTGTAACATTTGTCAGCAAAAGCTAAGTAGAGGCCAAAAAATACATAGTTTGAGTACTTCATGCATGAACCGGCACATGGACATGAAGCATAAGTTGCAGTGGGAAGCTCAGTGTGCTACAATGCGGTCTAGCTGGCCGGGCCAATCACCGTCTGCCATATCTTGTGCATCCACGGCCTCTTCATCCTCTGTGACTGGGGGGACAGCAGTCACACCTGTTTTGGGGCGCAGACCTGCCACCTCTTTACCCGCAACAGCCAGCGTGATTGGCAGGTCATCATTTTCTTTGGAGGTGGTAACACCAGCTGGTCTTGAGCGCTGTCCGACATCGATAGCACCACCTTTGGATCAAGGCAACCTAACATGTCCGCCTGCATCTTCCTCACAGACCGGCAGTTTGCCGGGGACACCCTTATCAACCCCGTCTAAGCACAATAGCCAGCCCTCGGTCCCTCAGATGTGGACAAGTAAAAGACCATTTCCTCCTAGCCATGAGAAAGCTAAGAGGTTGAATTTCACCATCTGCAAGCTCTTGGCTACAGAAATGCTGCCTTTCCGCCTGGTGGACACAGAGGATTTTCGAGACCTTATGTCCGTCGCAGTGCCCCAGTACCAGATGCCCAGTCGGCACTACTTCTCAAAGAAAGGTGTGCCTGCGCTCCACCAGCATGTCGCACACAACATCACCGCTTCTTTGAGAAACTCTGTGTGTGACAGGGTGCATTTCACCACAGACACTTGGACGAGTAGGCATGGACAGGGGCGTTACATGTCGCTGACTGGGCACTGGGTAACTATGGTGACAGCAGGACAAGGGGCTGCTGTCCAAGTCTTGCCGTCCCCACGAGTTGTGCGTCAATCCTCTTTATGTCATTTTTCCACCACTGCTTCTGCCTCCTCAACCTCCTCTCGGTCTTCCACCTGCACCCAACGCCTGTCTGGTCATGCCACAAGCTTTCTAACTGCGCAGAAGGGATCCTGCACACCTCCTTACTATGCTGGCAGTAGGGCTCAACGTCATCAGTCGGTTTTTACATTGAAATGTCTGGGAAATGTGAGTCACACAGCTGAGGAGTTGTGGTCAGCTCTGGAGAACCAATTTCATGAATGGTTGTCTCCACTGGACCTAATACCAGGGAAGGCCGTGTGCGACAATGCTGCAAACCTGGGTGCGGCCCTTCGCCGGGGCAATGTCACACACGTGCCTTGTATGGCTCACGTGTTGAACCTGGTTGTCCAGCAATTTTTAGCCCACTATCCCAGACTAGATGGCCTTCTGCAGAGGGCACGGTCGCTGTGTGCTCACTTCCGCCGTTCGCATCCCGAAGCTCAGCGACTTCCATCTCTACAGAAGTCGTTGGGCCTGCCACTTCACCGGCTAAAATGCGATGTGCCTACCCGGTGGAATTCAACTCTGCACATGTTGCAGCGACTGTGGCAGCACCGACAAGCCCTGGTGCAATACGTTCTGACGTATAGCCTGGGCCAACGAGATTCAGAGGTGGGGCAAATCACGCTGGAGGAGTGGTCTCAGATCAGGGACCTATGCACCCTTCTGCACAGTTTTGAAATGGCGACGAAGATGTTTAGTGCTGACGATGCCATTATCAGCATGACTATTCCGGTGATTTACATGCTGGAGCACATGTTAAACAGAATTCGGAGTCAGGTGGTGGCACAAGAGGAGGTGGAGGAAGTAGAGGAGGAGGAGTTGTATGCGGAAGGGCTAACATCTGCAAGGTCCAGACGGTCGGCAGCACCAAGGCGGCAGGCATGTGAGGGTGGGGGAGATGGTTTTACCAGGGCGCATGGTAGCAGCCAAACTAGTGAGGAAGGTGCAGGAGCCCAGGAAGAAGTGGAGGACGAACTGATGGAAGACTCATCAGATGAGGGAGACCTTGATCACATTTCTGTTGTGCGAGGTTGGGGGGAGAGGACAGAGGAAGGAAGCATGATTGTTACCTCGCCACCAACACAACAGGGACTTGGTGCTCCTGGATGCGCAACACACATGAGTGCCTTCTTGCTGCACTACCTGCAACATGACCCTCGAATTGTGAGAATTAGAAATAATCCTGACTACTGGGTTGCCACACTGTTAGATCCCCGGTACAAAAGTAAATTTGCAGAAATTATTCCTGCCATAGAAAGGGATGCACGCATGCAGGAGTATCAGCAGAGACTGTTGCAGAATCTTACATGTGCGTTTCCACAAAATACCAGTGGTGCACGTAGTGAATCTCACAGTTCCAACTTGCCAACCGTGGGACCGTCAAGTGTTCAGCACTCAAACCGTGACAGAACCACAGTATCTGCTGGTTACATCAATTTTGCGGAATCATTTCACCACTTTTTAAGCCCATCCTTTGCAAGGCCACAGGAGACAAGAAGTCTGACACATAGTCAACGCCTAGAGACGATGGTACAGGAGTATCTCCAAGTAAACATTGAAGCCACGACTGTGTCACTGGACCCTTGCTCTTTTTGGGCTTCCAATCTGGATAAATGGCCGGAGCTAGCCACTTACGCCTTGGAGATCTTGTCATGCCCCGCAGCCAGCGTTCTGTCTGAACGTGTGTTCAGCGCTGCTGGTGGTGTGCTGACAGATAAGCGCACGCGGCTCTCCACTGATAATGTAGACAGACTCACGTTCATAAAGATGAACAAATCATGGATCCGAAACGACTTTTCTACCCCTGTGTCATCCTGGGGAGAGTAAAAGCTTGATGATTGGTTAAAATCACCCTACCAACCGTTTTAAGCTTTCAAATTACTAATCATGTTTATCTGTATCTTGACTGGAAAATAATTTGGGCTTTGTAGCAGTGTGCAGCACTGATCCTATTAGGCCATCTATACTAAAGCTTCACCAGATTTAAAATTAAAAATAATTTTTAGCTGCATCTAGCTCGGAAAATAATTTTGGGGCTCCGAGATGCGCAAGGCACATAAGTGCCTTCTTGCTGCACTACCTGCAGCATGACCCTCATATTGTCAGAATTCGAAGTAATCATGACTACTGGGTTGCCACACTCTTAGATCCCCCAAACTTTTCGATCAACCTTTTCATTTTAATAAAGACCAAAAAAATGGTCATTTTTGAAATTATAAGCATTAGCAGGTTGTTAGAAACTGAAATCAAACAGTTTTCAACTCAAAACTTTATTCTAGGTGATGTTACATTTTCACATAGGACCCCTTGTTCGAAAGGAGCTTCTGAACTCTCTCGTCCATTGAATTTGTCAGGTTTTGGATGGTTTCTGCTTCAATTGTTTTGCATGAGGACAGAATACCCTCCCAGAGCTGTTGCTTAGATGTGAACTGCCTCCCGCCATCATAGACACTCCTTTTAATGATGCTCCAAAGGTTCTGAATGGGGTAGAGGTCAGGGGAGCATGGGGGTCACACCATAAGTTTGTCCCCTTTTATGCCCATATCAGCCAGAGATGCAGATGTTTTATGTGCAGCATGAGATGGTGCATTATCATGCAGAAAAATGATCTTGCTGTGAAATACATGGTTCTTCTTCTTGAACCAAGCAGGAAGTGCTGTTTGAGAAAATCCACATACATTATGGAGTTCATCTTTAGCGCCTTCAGGGATCCTAAAGGGGCCGACAATCTCTCTCCCCATGATTCCAGCCCAAAACATTACTCCACCTCCTCCTTGTTGGTGCTGTAGCCGTGTTTGCGTGGGGTGTCCATCAACCAGTCATCCTCCACTCCATCCATCTGGACCATCGAGCGCTGCACGGCACTCATCCGTGAACAAAACAGTTTTGAAATCAGTCTTCATGTAATGTTTGGCCCACTGGAGCCGTTTCTGCTTGTGTGAAGTGGATAGAGGAGGTCGACAGGATGGCGCATGCACAGCTGCAAACCTCTGAAGGACCCTGCATCTTGTTGTTCGGGGGACGTTGGAGGCACAAGCAGCTTCAAAAACTTGTCTGCTGCTATGACAAGGCTTTTTTGCCGCTGCTCTTTCAACCTGACGTAATTGCCTGTAGGAAAGAGTCCTCAATTTGCCCTTATCAGCACGCACACGTGTGTACTGTGAATCAGCTACATACTTCTTGATTGCCAAGACACTTCATCCTGATCATCGCACAATGTTGATTGTAGTCATGCCTTGACCTAAACACTCCACAATTTGTTGCTTCTCAGCAGCCGACACATCCTTTTTCTTTCCCATTTTGGCAGAAAATGTAGGCTGCTTAATAATGTGAGAGAGCCTTCTTAAGTAGTCTTGCCTTTCATTGGACACACCTGCCAAACTAATTAGCACAGGTGTCTGCAATTGCTTACAGTGATATAAAGAGCCCTGACACACATCACCATCAATGAGTTTAACTGACAAACAAACAAATTCTTCCCTTATCACTCCTAAACACTTTTTGTATAATAATTTGGAACGCAGTGTACATGTGCTTTTCCACAAAACACCAGTGGTTCACGTAGTGAATCTTACAGTTCTAACTTGCCAACCGTGGTCTGTATGGAGTTGTTCAATAAAGGGCCCAAAATTAAGATAACATAGATGGGAGAGGTCTCTATGAATAGGAATTCCTAAGTATTTGATACCCTGTGAGGGCCAGGCAAAGGGAAAGTTGGACTGGATGGAATCCTATATGGATTTGGGGAGGGAGACATCGAGGGCCTCAGACTTCGCTGCATTGATTTTAAAATTTTACCATGTAACAAAGTGATCTATTTCAGCCATAACAGCATGGATGGATATATGTGATTGAGTGATATATACTAGGACATCATCAGCAAATAGAGAGCACTTGTACTCGGTGCCTCCCACCTCAATCCACCTAATATTGGGGTTATGGCGAATTGATGAGAGCAGGTGCTCCGTCACTAGGATGTATAAGAGAGGGGACAGAGGACATCACTGCCTTGTCCCATTGGTGATTGTGAAAGGTGATGAAAATGTTCTGACGCACCCCCTGGGCCTTGGGACACCCGGAGCCGGACCCTTTTTGGTGGATGCTGGTGGTTGTAGTCTTCGTGGCGGCGACCCAGTTCCGTGGCTCAGGGCGGTCAAACCAGTGGCGGAACTATTTATGTGGTTTTCATGTTTAAATGTCCGACTACGCCACCCGTGGATTGCGGTCAGAGTGAACCGCCGCTACAGGGCAGACCACTGAGGCTGGTGTTGTGGGTGCAGCAGAGCGTAGCATAACTCCCCACGGGAGGAGTATAGCCTCAGGGCAGTGTATGCGGAGGATGGGGGTGATGGTGCAGGGCAGCAGCAGTAACGACACGGAGTCAGTGATGCAGTTCAGGGCCTTTACTCACAGTTCTTATTATCCAGACCACGTCTGCAGGTAACGGCTGCCCACGTCGTACTGTGCTCACCAGGTGAGGGGCTCAGACAACTCCCAGATAACTTTGGAGCACTTCACAGGACCCCCTTTGTGTGTCCTTTGTCTGGCCTTTCTTACCAACACTTCTGTCCGGCTGCCTCGGGCCTCCTCTTGGTAAACTTGGCGCCAGTTTCCCTGAGCCTATGTGGTGCCTTCCTAGCGGGTGTAGCGAGGGGCTGCGCCACATAAAATGTCAGAGCCTCCGGTTTCTAGCTGAGGGTCGTTTCCTGCCTCCACTAGTTCGGGGACCGGTCTCCCCCTTTGGCCTGACCCCTCCACGCAGGTGGATTCGGGCGTGTGGTGGCGACTCGCCCGTCCGCACCCCTGGGATCCCTTCATTCCTCGTTCCTGGAGCCTTCTCCGCTCCTCTTCCTTCCTTCTCCCTCTTCCAGGCCTGGGCCTCTGTTACTAGGCCCGCCTCCGGAGCAGAGCTCATGCAGAGCCCCTGCTCCCTGCCACTTCTGCTCAGACTTCTCTGCACTGAACTAAGATGGTGCCCACCTTTTATACTCCCTTCTCAATGCACCCAGGAACTGCTTCCTCCCTGCTCCTGCACTACAGGGTTCCCCTTCCTCAGTGTTCCGTCCCCCCACTCCAGCCAGGGACAGGGACTGTCGTGCCCATCTCAGGGGCATATTGGTCACCCTGCCCCACGGCAATGTGGTGTAATGCATGCAGGTGTCGGGTCCTGATCCACACTCCATCCTTACCTGAGAGTGAGATATCACACCTCTGGGTGAGGTGCAATACGTCTTTAGCAACCGAGCCCTCAGGGTGCTACAGTTCCATTTATCTTCAGCCTAGGTGACGTATTGCGATACAGGGCCGTGATTTTGGCTATAAAAGGGTCCCCTAGACCCCTACCCCAAGCTTTTTAAGAGAATCATATATGGCGTGCCAGGAGACTCTATGGAATGCTTTCTCAGCATCCAACGAGAGTATCTAATTACAAATTTTTAACTGCATCTAGCCCAGGAAATACTTTGTGCCTAGTAGCAGTGTCTGCTAGTAAGCGGATTATCCCGGCTGTTAAGCAAGCTGCACCACCTGTAGTTTAGACACTTAATTTTTTCAAAGGAAATGCTTCGGGACCATGGGATACTTAGTGAAGAGCATCAGGAGGCACCCCAAGGCATAGGGGCTGGGACTGGCAGTAGGATGCCTTGCGGTGGACAGCCGAGCTCGATCCTTATAAAAGCTTTTTAACTGCAGCAGCTTTAGTGGACGCTACTGGAGCTGGAATTACCGCGGCTGCTGGCATGAGACTTGCCCTCCAATAGATCCTTGTAAATGGATTTAAAGTGTATTCATTCAAATTAGAGAGACAATTTAAATTAAAAAGCTTAGAGCTGCCTCCACCACAAGGGGGCTCGCTCGACCCACCAGCGGACAGGCACCAGTATTGGGAGAGGGGGGCTGGCCGTCAGGGTTCACCGCGGCTCTGGCACAAACCCGGCGACACGGAGGTGGCACGGGCAGGAGCGGACTGGCCGTGTCGGCTTCTCACTTTTTGGATTTTAGAAGGGCATGACATGCCTATATCTGTGTCTCCCCCTCCTTTTACTCCTCCACCTCTTTTATTTTCGCATGACTATATGTACTTGTCACTTTTCCATGTGTTAGTTATGTCTTCTGAGCAGTTTTTCAGCTTTTGGACACCTTTGAAGGTGTTTTCTATGTGTTTCTATGTGTTTTTGTTTGCCTGCCATTGGTTTTAACGGTGTTCGAAGGTGTTCGACGAACAGTTCGACGAACAGTTCGGCGAACACACGGGTGTTCGACGAACCGAACCGAACTCGAACACTACGGGGGTGGCTCAACACTAGTAATTGATGCAAAAGGAGCCCCGACCAAGTATTGACTGCATTTACTGAACATACATTTCAGTAGGCCAACATTTCAGATTTTAAAAACATTTTTCAAGCTGTTGTTATAAATTATTCTAATTCACTGAGATAATGACTTTTTTGCTTTCATTGGCTGTAAGCCATAATCTTCAACATTAACAGAAATAAACACTTGAAATAGATCACTCTGTTTGCATTGACTCTATATAATATATGAGTTTAACTTTTTGTATTGAAGAACTGAAATAAATTACCTTTTCAATGATATTTTAATTTAGTGAGATGCACCTCTATATATTTATGATATCCACGCTGGGACCTTAAATGATACTTCCTCTTTGCCTTCTATGTATAGATCACAGGGTAGTGCTGTAGGGATTGATCTGTTTATTTTTCGCTCTGCACTCACATGCGATGCCTGCACGCAGTGGCACCATGGTCCTGTTGTATGCACTGGTTCTCGGCATCCTCAGCGTTCAATTCTTTGAGTGACATGGATGCCGACACCGCCGTGAATCCTAGTAACGGTGACACTCTCTGCGTCACTTTTGGACATGCGCAGACAGCCTGGGTGAACTTCCGCCCCAACTGATGACGCGATTGACGTAATTTCCACCGGTGCGCACAGCGGCATGGGATGATGCTGCTGCCATATACGAGAATGTGTTTGTGTGGAGGCGTGGCTGAAGTTAATCATGTGTGTGGTAATTATTTGGGGAGTATCGAGCCCCCTATTTATAGCAGCTATGTGGCAAGTATCATTACCTTTTGAGAAAGGCAAGCGCCAAAACGCGCATTGGGTAACGGCCTCAGCGCGGTAGCCTGGGTTTAGGAAGTGCTCTTGGAGGTATGTAATGAGTCTACTTGTGTCTTCTGGCATATGTAGTGTACTTTGAGTTTGTGATATCTATCTACATTAATAATGTTGAGCAAATAATCCATTTATGATTGATATGATCCTATTACATTGTGCCACCGCAATGGGTGGCCGTTGTTGTTGTTTTTAAATTGGTGTATCCATTCTTTGTATTTTCTGTAGATACATGTATTAAAAGCATTTTTATGTTTATAATGCTACCTCTTTCTCGTCTATTTTGACCATTGGATACCCCTCTATCTTCCCATACAAATGCAGACTTTCGTCTCTTAGAGAGGAGTTCACATTGGTAGGGTCCTGGTTTCGAGAAACGCCTTACCGTGGCTACCAGGTACATATGAATTGGCCAATTTTTGCACTAAGACTTCTCAGTTATTTCTATTTTCTAGAGCAGTAATGCTATTCATATTTCATATACCATATATACTCGTGTATAAGCCGACTTTTTCATCACTTTTTTTATGCTGAAAAAGCCCACCTCGGCTTATACTCGAGTATATGCTTACATATCCCGCTGTTGAAGGTTGTAGGGGGGTTGCAGTGGCGGAGTAGCAGTGCACAGGCAGTAGCCAGCTGATGCAGCTACCACGTGCTGCTAAAGAAAATGAATAGTCACTCTTCTCCACAACCATGGAAGTGGAGAGGAGTGAATATTCATTTTCTTTAATAGCGTGCGGTATCAGTTGCAGCCGTCGGCTTCCTACTGCTGCTCAGCAATCCTGTGTGCCCGCTATTAGAGAGTATAAATATTCACTCTTGTCCATTCCCATGGGCGTGGAGAAGAGTTAATATTCATTCTCTTTAGTAGGGGGCACAAAGAATATCTGGGCTGCAGCTACAGTGTGCGCTATTAAAGAAAATGAATATTCAATCCTGTCCACACCCATAGTCCCGACATAGAGAGGAGTGAATATCCCCGCAGCTCACCTCAGCATCTGAGGGCGCATGGCAGTGATGTCATGCGCTGATCAGATGCTGAGATCAGCTGCTGCTGACAGCTAAACAGGACGCAGCACTGGAGCAGAGGGGAGTTAGGTGAGTAGAAGGGTTTATTTTTTTCATGTGCACAGTGATGGGAGGCCATGTATATCAGGATAGGGGAGCCATGCATACCAGGATTGAGCATGAGGGGGCCATGCATAACAAGATTGGGGATGAGGGGGCCATGCATACCAGGATTGGGAATGAGGGGGCCATGCATACCAGGATTGGGAATGAGGGGGGCATGCATACCAGGATTGGGGATGAGGGAGCCATGCATACCAGGATTGGTGAAGAGGGGGCCATGAATACCAGGATTGGGATGAGGGGGCCATGCTTACCAGGATTGGTGATGAGGGGGCCATGCATACCAGGATTGGTGATGAGGGGGCCATGCATACCAGGATTGGGATGAGGGGGCCATGCATACCAGGATTGGTGATGAGGGGGCCATGCATACCAGGATTGGTGATGAGGGGACCATGCATACCAGGAATGGGATGAGGGGGCCATGCATACCAGGATTGGTGATGAGGGGGCCATGCATACCAAGATTGGGATGAGGGGGCCATGCATACCAGGATTGGTGATGAGGGGGCCATGCATACCAGTATTAGGATGAGGGCGCCATGCATACCAGGATTTGGGTAAGGGGGCCATGCATACCAGGAATGGGATGAGGGGGCCATGCATACCAGGATTGGGGATGAGGGGGGCCATGCATACCAGGATTAGGGATGAGGGGGCCATGCATGCCAGGATTGTGGATGATGGGGCCATGCATATCAGGATTGGGGATGAGGGAGCAATGCTTACCAGGATGGCGAAGTTTACCAGCAGCTGCTGCAGTTTCCCCTCTGGACTTATATTCTGGTCAATAAGTTTTCCCAGTTTTCTGTGGTAAAATTAGGTGCCTCGGCTTATATTTGGGTCGGCTTATTCTCGAGTATATACGGTATTTCATGTTCGCATACTTATTGTTGCAGATTGCTACTTTATTTGTTAGATATTTTAAAAATAGAAATGAAAGTTATATTTTACATGACACTATCTACCTTGCTGACCACAACTTAATTGAATGGTAGATTGCCAAACCTATAATGGTGTCACTGAAGTTTGCGGTTCATTGCAAGTAAATTCCTTCCTATTTTGTTTTTATTTGTATTCCACATTGCTCTATAGGCAGTGGATCAACATTGAGCATACAGTGAATTTCATTTTTCTTTTACTGAAAAAAGGAATTGAATCATTGTGCAGTACAAATGAAACAAATTATTTATCTAGCTGGGAACTTTGCCAAAATAACAGATGGAAAACCCTGGAATGCATATACTATACATGAAGATTGCCTTAGCACTTTAATTGGCACAGTGTGTTCCGTCTATATTTAATATGTGAAAAATGTAGAAAGCTTCATTTATAGATTACAGTGCCAGGGCCACTGCATATGTTCATACAGAAAGTCTGTTTCCTTCTGTTACCATTGCCACCATTGACCTCTTCACAGTGGCATATTAATTTTTTTTGGAATCCTGCATGCTATTTTGGAATTGGTGCAGCAGTTCTTTACTGACACTACTTTTACAAAACTCCTTCCCCAGCAGTCTATATATTTCATGGATTACATGAAATCTGTGAGCCTTGATTGTGGATTTTTATGACCATTGTAGGGGTTCACTCTCTTGGGTAGCTGCTTGGAACACAAAGCTACACAGTTGTTTATATCACAGAAAAATAGTGTATTTTTCCGCTGGTTCTACAGTACTGAATACAAAATCATAAACATAATATCTCTAGCCTTATCCTGGCAATAACTGAACAATATAGACACTGGCTATTCAGACACAGCTGAGCTAGCCCCAACTTGGTTACACAAAACAGCTATTGTTCATAGCAACCAGTGATACTTGCAGTTTGGTGTACATGGCTTGTGTAGTCTCTTCTCAAAGAGGTTCTGGCTTGTCTTGCACCTAATCAGGACCTGTAGTGCTAGGATTTAACTCCTAGCCTACCTGGCTTTTCTACATACTACCCTCCCCCCTATCCAACTAGTGATTACAGGGGGCCAATTTAAGCTCCAGAAATATCCTACCATTCTCAGGCCTTAAATTGACCCGAGCGTGAGGCTTATGCTTGATTCGGGCAACCTAGTAACTCTGATAACTTGCCCCTATTTTTGGGTTCCATTTTCTGGCTGTACTGTTTTTGGAATGGCGACATACCTGTAGTTTCTGCCACTTTGACACCCGCTATGTTGGCTTCTGACTGGCCAACAAGCAAGGAGTTTGTATTGGTCCCTATTCTTTCAGTGTTTCAGCAGGTTGTCATAATATATGGGAAAGGGCTTCCTTCTCCTTGGTTAGTGTAATTTACAGTTGACCTCTCCCACCTTTTCCACCACCTCATAGGGTCCCTGCTACTTGGTAAGTAATTGAGTCTCTACCTTGGGTACTAACACAAGTACCCGATCCCCAGGCCTAAATTGTCTCATCGATAACCCCTGGATTTTGCCTCTTGGGCCTTGAGGAGATGCTCTTTTTACCTGACCCTTCACTTTGGTTCCTCAACACAACGAGTCATCATGTCTGGCCAATTGCGGAAAACATCTATCAGCTCTCGGCTCTTGGGGAACACCATTTAAAACACTTACATTTATAGTTTCCAGAGTATCTTTTACCGTTAAGTCACAGAGCTGGGCAGTCCAATAATTGTCCTGGGACTCCTCCATGTCAGAAATATTGGCTCCAGGGGATGCTTCCTCATCTTCCATTCTAGCCAGTACAATGAAAGCAAATTAACCATTTACATCTTGTGACCTTGTTACCATAGTTGACTCCTGGTGGCTTACTGGATTACTACAGCTTTAGCCCACTAGTCCCAGAATAACAGAAAGATAAGTCTGACAATTATAGCATGCAATGAGTCTTTCACCACTCCTACTTCGTGGGACACAGAACTATAGTCTGTGCGTATGTTGACCCAGGCCATGGGATAGTTCTTGGCATCTCCATGGATGCACTTTACCCCCACCCCCTTTCCTTGGACAAGAACAAGCGGAAACTGATCTCTTACAATGGTCATCAAACTTCCTGAGTCCAGGAGTCCAGTCACAGTCACACTGTTCAACATCACTTGGCACAGCTGAAGATATGGCACTGCACTTGGTATGTGCAAAATATGAGAAGCTTCAGCCTACAAAGCAACCCATCCATTCAGAGACCAACAGACAGTGGGCTGATATATGCCCCAGAGCACAATACCTCCAGAAGGAAACAGTATGGGATGTACCCCTTGAACCCGGCTCTGATGCCTCCTGGATTTTTGGCTCCCCCTTAGACGTAGTCTTGAGCCCGTTCTTTTTTGTATCCAAGAAAGGTGACCTCAGGCTCTCTTGATAGTTCAGGGAGTTTTCTACAGCCAAGTATATTTCCTCTAGGCTCACAAGTTCATTTGCATTCTGGAGATCACCTTGGACAACCCAGATTTTTACAGATTTCAGTAATGAGTAGAGATGAGCGGTGTTTGACTAGAACTGTTCACCAATCTCAAATTCGAGCTGTTTTGGGCGGTGTTCAAGTCACTCGACGAACGCGAATGATTTTCAAAAAATTCGGCTGTTCGAGGTTATGTTCGATAACTGTTCGTGCACCAAAAGCGTGTCCTGCATGTCTGGCGCTACTTAGAGCACCAATCATGCAGGGATTGTCTGCCACTCACTCTAATGCCACAGCCATGGTGGTTGTGGCATTACAGTGGTTGCCCAAATCGATGGGAGCAGTGCTCACAGTGAAACATGAAAAGCCGGCAATTCAGCAGCGGCATACACCGGTACCCGACTATTTAGAACCGAAAGAATAGAGTATCACACATAGATTAGATAGATAGAAACATGTCAGTCATATATATAAGAAGTACAGTGATAGTGTTGATTACTGTACTTGTCATTTAGTGTTAAAATAAAGGATTTATTAAAAAAAAAATTGCCGTGGGGTTCCCCGTAATTTTTGTCTCTAGCGGAGGTTAAGCAGACGGCTAGGGCAGATGTTTGAAGCCTCGGAAGGGGGTAATACCCACAGAGCTTCCCAGGCTACTAATATCAGCCACCAGCTGAATACCTAGCCTTTACTAGCTATTAAAATGGGGGACCCCCAAAAAAATGATGTGGGGTCCCCCCTATTTTAATAGCTAGCAAAGGCTAGGCAGACAGCTGGGGGCTGATATTAATAGCCCAGGAAGGGTGCCATGAATATTGGCCCCCTCCCAGGCTAGAAACACCAGCCGTCAGCCGCCCCAGAAATGGCGCATTCATAGGATGCGCCAATTCTGGCACTTAGCCTCGCTCTTCCCACTGCCCTGTAGCGGTGGCAGTGGGGTAATAGGGTTGGGGTTGATGTCAGCTTATAATGCCTGCTGACATCAAGCCCAGGTTAGTAATGGAGAGGCGTCTATAAGACACCCCCATTACTAACCCCATAGTCAAAGTTACAAAAAAACACAAACACCCAGAATAAAGTCCTTTAATTGAAATAAAGACACAATTCTTTATTGTTCTAAATTAAACCATACTTACCATCATGCCCATTCCAGCTGAAGCCAACAATCTCCTGCAATAAAAGTAAAATAATAAAGCAATATCATCCTTACCTTTCCATGGTTCCCACGACAGCTTTAGCTCTTCTACATTCACATGACAGGCTGGACCGCAGCAGAACGCTGCCATCCAGCTTGCCACACGCTGTCAGTGACGTGCATGGGGTGAGCTCATGTCCAATTAACCTTTCTAATATTAAGTTGACTCAAATCCAGCTAGATGTCCTCAATAGGGGCCTTTATTTTTCCCCCACATCTAAGTTTGATTATTTCACAGCCATAAAGGATTTGCATTTGTTCGCCCGCAAATTATTATTTAAAAAGATGTTTCACAAACCTATTGACAATGTCTTTTCTACTATAGAAGAACAAGAGGCGGTGAGAATTTTGCAAAGCCTATTGGAGGAACAATTTGCCCCTCAAACAGGTAAGTTACCAAAAAGCATCATTCCCACATCTACCAAATTTCCCCCCTTAACTTTATATCCAAATATAGAGCTTTTTGTCCAACTAGTCAGTGCTGACTTCAAACGAATTCCAACCACATTATCATATGATAATTTGAGCAGAGAAGAAAGGAAGGCTCTTAATGAATTAAAAGAGTTGGATAATGTTGTAATCAAAGCATCTGATAAAGGTGGTAATGTGGTAGTTTGGCCTTCTACTATGTACAACAATGAAGTTAAACGTCAATTGAAAGATGCAACCACATATAAGAAACTTACCTTCAATCCTCTTTCCAAATTCTAGGATGAACTTCAGACTCTCCTTCATGATGCAGTTTCCACTGGAACAATCACTGAAAAAGAAAAAGAATGTCTTTTCTATAAAGCTCTGAACGTATCTGCTTTTTACTTGTTACCCAAGGTCCATAAGGACCGGACTAGTGTTGAGCGAGCACTAAAATGCTCGGGTGCTCGAAGCTCGGGCCGAGCTCGCAGTGATACTCGGGTGCTCGACACGAGCAAAGAGCCCAATGTTAGTCTATGGGAGACTCGAGCATTTTTGCGGTGGCACCCCCGGCAGTCTTTTAAAAGCCTAACAAGTGCCCAAAACGGTAGTGACAGTGCTCAAATGACATGGGGACAGCATGGGGATCGCCCCAGGAAGCATTTCTGACCCCCAGGTCACTGCTGTCAACAACGTGGTCAGAGGTATTAAGCCACTTTTACAGGCTCACAATAAAAAGAAAGTGAAACTTTTTTCCTGTGAAATATGTTAAGGAACATCCCTTCCAGGGAAAAGACTTCTGTATAAGTTAAAATAAATGACCAAAAACAAAAATACTCCTCCACATCTTCGGCTATGTTCACAAGTAGCATTTTTTATGCGTTTTTGCACTTTTGTATTGCTTTCAACTATAACAAATGCATTCACCGGGAAATGTCATTTTAACATTTTACAACCTTATCTGGCCATGTGCTGTGTGACACATGCATAAAGTGCTGAAAAGACATGGGAACAGCATGGGGAAGACCCATGGAAGCATCTCTGACTCCCAGGTCACTGTCTAAAAGTGTGCCCATCATAAGTGATTCTTGCCGCATCAGAAGATGCAGACTTGCAACTATCCCCATGCAAGTTCTAGTCCCAGGGCAGTGTTCAATTGTACCTCCCCCATTCCTTGCAATACAAGCGCAAGTATGCAGCCTGCCACCCACCCACCCCCAGGCTGCAATACCATACTGCTTGCTTGCTTGTACTTGAAATTGGACCTTTTAGGCATGTGGAGGCGGAATCTGGCCACCACGTCATGGCTGTGTTGGCGGCCTGGAATCCATACTCAGTCCCTAGCCGCCCGGCGGCCAGGTGTCCATACTCAGTCCCCAGCCGCCCCGCTGCCGAGTGTCCACACGGTCCCCAGCCGCCTGGGGGCAGTCGGGTGCCCATAAACGGTCCCCAGCCGCCCCCATTTCTCCTTGGAACATCCCCCCACACACTTTTCTTAGCCCGGCCTGCTTTAGGCAGCATTGGACGAGCCCACCAGAGAACCAGACTCCTCCGGTGGGCCCTGACTTCTCCATCGGTGGAGTTGAGAGTGCCAAGGTGAGGAGCATGATGATGATGACAGAAGTTAGCATCTACTATGTTTTCTTTTAATGCAAGTGTAAGTGTGCAGCCTGCCACCCACCCACCCCCAGACTGCAATTCATACTGCTAGCTTGCACTTGAAATGGGGCCTTTTAGTTTAGAGGAGGACAAAGCTGGCCACTACCTCATGGCTGCTTCAGCAGCGAGGTATCCATACTCAGTCCCCAGCCGCCCCTATTTGTCCTGGTGTGCCTTATACATAAGATTAAGCGCGTATACCAAAACATTACCTGTGCCCTCCCCAGTGCATTTAGTGGGAAGGAGAGCCTATTCCGCTGTAGTGTGTGCATGCCAAACCCCTGTTCATGGTACATGCGAAGATGCCTCCCACCTTGCACCTGTCGTTGCAAACTTGCAACTATCCCCATTCAAGTCTTTGTCCCATGGCAGTGTTCAATTGTACCTCTCCCATTCCTTGCAATGCAAGCGCAAGTATGCAGACTGCCACCCACCCACCCCCAGGCTGCAATACCATACTGCTTGCTTGCTTGCACTTTAAATTGGGCCTTTTAGACATGTGGAGGCGGAATCTGGCCACCACGCCATGGCTGTGTCGGCGGCCTGGTATCCATACTCAGTCCCCAGCCGCCTGGTGGCCGGGTGTCCCCGCTTGCTCCCCAGCCTCCAGGGGGTGGCCGGGTGTCCATACTCGGTCCCCATCCACCCCTATTTGTACCGGTAACCTTTCCCACACTTTTCTTAGCTTGGCCTGCTTTAGGGCAGCATTGGCCGAGCCCACCGGACTATCAGACTCCTCCGGTGGGCCCTTGCTTCTCCATCAGGGGAGTTGAGAGTGCCAAGGTGAGGAGCATGATGAGGATGATAGAAGTTAGCATCTGCTTTGTTTTGTTGCAATGCAAGTGCATGTATGTAGTAGCGGCTAGGCCTGAGGAGGTCAGCGTTTTGGCGCATATCCTACCTCCTCCGAGGATTGCTGGATGTTTTCCTGCTACTATCCAAGTTCTATGACTCCCGTTAAAACAAAGCTTCAGGTGATAAATGATGGATGAGGTAGTGGCAAAGGAGAAAGAGCAGGAGGAACAGGGACCATTCACATCAATATCAGGCCAGTCAACCAGATATGTCTTGTAGGATATGTTTCTGTAACAAAAGGAGCGGTTCGGCTACACAGTTATAGGGCATACAGTGAGTGCAATGCCTACCAAAAATTTCGAGGCACTCCAATGCCCCTTGGAAATGACATGGAGGTCAGAGGGCATTAACTAAACCTTTTTTTCCATTTATAGCAACTGGGTCTCCTGTGCACTGTTGGCCTAAGCAGTGAATGGAATGCTTTCCAAAAATTCTGAGGTACTGCAATGCCCCTTACAAGAGCCATGTGTGGCACCCCAGGGGTCTGGTCACCACAGTAATAGAGATTACGTCGGAGAGCAAGTGGGAGGTTTCCTGGTCAGGATCCCTTAAACATGCAACATCCTCCTGCCCCAGTCCTGGGAGGGGAGAATTCTGCCCTTATAAACTGGATCTGGGGTGGGGTTGAGTGAGTCAGAGAACAGAGAACAGTCAGAGTCAGAGTGAGAGCAAGGGAAAGTAACAGCAAGGAGCTCTGTAGGAGCTAGGAGCTAAAGACGAGGGGCTGGAAGCTGAGCAGAGCTCGCCCTGACAGAAGACAAAAGGAACCGGACACAGGAGTCCGAAGCTGTGAGGACTTATATATCCAGCAGCAGAAACCAGCCGGCAGGGGATTTCAGGTCCTCTGGCAATAGAAGCCCGGAGGCTCAGTCACAAGCAAGGGACCAGCACTGCCGTCATGGAGCGGAGGCTAACAGAAGGCCCCAAGTCACCAGCCATACGGGTGAGCACTACACGGTACACTCAGGGACGTGGGCTACTTCTACCCGCTTACAGCAAGGTAGCCAGGAAGAGTGCAGACAGACGGGGAGGCCTACAACTCCACCTGGCCAGGGGAACTCCTGCTTGCTCACAGACTGACCAGGCCTCTTATGCTAGCCAGTACTCCTGGGAGGGTCTACCTTATAATCATCAGTAAAGACCCTGAACTGCACTGCAAAGACTCTGAGTGATTCCTGCTGCGCTCGTGCACCACCACCCCCATCATCCACACTCACTGCCCTGAGGCTATACTCCTCCCGAGGGGAGTTATCCCATTTTATTCTGCGCACACAACACCAGCCTCAGCGGTCTACCTCGCAGTGGTGGTACTTCCTGACCGCAATCCACAGGTGGCGCAGTCGGACAATTAACCTCAAAACCTAAGAAAGATTGCCACTGGTTTGACCAGCCTGAGCCACGGGACCGGGTCACCGCCACGGAGACTACAGACCCCAGAGACCCGGCATCGGGTATCCCACACACGTGTACACACGGCCCAGGGGTCGCGTCACATGCAGTACAGCATATTACAAACATAAGTCCCATTATTGGGGAGTGGGTGTCCCATAGTATTTGCTTATGCCTTGCAAGCAAAAGCTGCCAAAAATTAGGATGGAGCAACTTGCAATGCCCCTTACAAGAGCCATGCAGTACAGCATATTACAAACATAAGTCCCATTATTGGGGAGTGGGTCTCCCATAGTATTTGCTTATGCTTTCCCAGCAAAAGCTGCCAAAAATTAGGACGGAGCAACTAGCAATGCCCCTTACAAGAGCCATGCAGTACAGCATATTACAAACATAAGTCCCATTATTGGGGAGTGGGTCTCCCATAGTATTTGCTTATGCTTTCCCAGCAAAAGCTGCCAAAAATTAGGACGGAGCAACTTGCAATGCCCCTTACAAGAGCCATGCAGTACAGCATATTACAAACATAAGTCCCATTATTGGGGAGTGGGTCTCCCATAGTATTTGCTTATGCTTTCCCAGCAAAAGCTGCCAAAAATTAGGACGGAGCAACTTGCAATGCCCCTTACAAGAGCCATGCAGTACAGCATATTACAAACATAAGTCCCATTATTGGGGAGTGGGTCTCCCATAGTATTTGCTTATGCTTTCCCAGCAAAAGCTTCCAAAAATTAGGACGGAGCAACTTGCAATGCCCCTTACAAGAGCCATGCAGTACAGCATATTACAAACATAAGTCCCATTATTGGGGAGTGGGTCTCCCATAGTATTTGCTTATGCTTTCCCAGCAAAAGCTGCCAAAAATTAGGATGGAGCAACTTGCAAAGCCCCTTACAAGAGCCATACAGTACAGCATATTACAAACATAAGTTCCATTATTGGGGAGTGGGTCTCCCATAGTATTTGCTTATGCTTTCCCAGCAAAAGCTGCCAAAAATTAGGATGGAGCAACTTGCAATGCCCCTTACAAGAGCCATGCAGTACAGCATATTACAAACATAAGTCCCATTATTGGGGAGTGGGTGTCCCATGGTATTTGCTTATGCTTGCCCAGCAAAAGCTGCCAAAAATTAGGACGGAGGAACTTGTAATGCTGGCACCCTGGTGGTATAGTGGTGGTGGAGGCTGAGGATAAGGAGAAGAAGATTAAACAGCTGAAACGAGGAAGCGTATACCCATGTGTGGGTGTGAAGCGTTGCATGTGAATACACCTCCCGAAATAACACAGTGGATTTGATTTTTTGTTACTCTGCTGTCATTTGGTGGTGATGAGATGTCTGGCCCAATCCAGCCCTTGTTCATTTTGATAAGGGTCTGCTTGTCAGCATTGTCAGTTGACAGGCGAGTGCGCTTATCAGTTATAATTCCCCCAGCGGCACTAAAAACACGCTCCGATAACACGCTAGCGGCAGGGCAGGCCAGGACCTCCAAGGCCTACAGAGCGAGTTCACTCCAAGTGTCCAGCTTGGATACCCAATAATTAAAAGGCACAGAGGAATCACGGAGGAAGCTGTTACGATCGGCAAGGTACTCCCTTACCATCTTTTGAAACTTTCCACTCCTTGTGAGAGTACCCCCTCAGGGCCTGTAAGCTGGGCGGGTGTCAGAAAACTGTCTCAGAACGTTGACAGTGTTCCCCTGCCTCTGCTGGATTGGAGTTGCATCTCTCTCGCCTGTACGCCTTGGTTGGGCAACGAACTGTGACCTCTGCCGCTAGCGTGTTCAGATGGGAATTTTTTTAAGAGTTCTGCAGCAAGGGCCTTCTGGTATTGCTCCATTTTTGTAGGCCTCTCCACCTCAGGAATAAGAGAGTGAAAGTTCTCCTTTTAGCGGGGGTCTACAAGTGTCACCAACCAGTAATGACTGTCACCCAACATTTTGACAATGCGAGGGTCACGGTTAAGGCAGCGTAACAAAAAGTCAGCCATGCGTGCCAAACTGGTAACGGGCAAGATTTCCGTGTCCTCACCAAGATGACGACTGACCATGCTCTCCTCCTTCTCCTCCTCCTCCTCTTCCTCCTCACCCCTGTCCTCAAGCCACCCACGCTGAACCGACGGTATGACACTTGTACAGGTACTACCGTCTACAACGCATGATAGCAGCTCCTGTTCTTCCTCCTCCTCCTCCTCCTCCTCTCCCTCATTGTCCCCCAATGCACGTTGGGATGAGATGAGGCTGGGCTGTGTGTAATCGCCCGCTGCGGCTTCTTGATCCATCTCATCATACTCTGGCTGCAATGCCTCCTCTTTAATTCTCTGCAGAGAGCGTTGCAAAAGACAGACAAGTGGGATGCTGACACTAATGATGGCGTCATCGCCACTCACCATCTTGGTGGCCTCCTCAAAGTTTGTCAGGATGGTACATATGTCAGACATCCAGGTCCACTCCTGAGGTCTTATGTGTGGAGTCTGACCTGAATATCGACGGCCTTGTTGCAGCTGGTACTCCACAACTGCTCTCTTCTGCTCACAAATCCTTTTCAACATGTGGAGGGTAGAGTTCCAACGTGTGGGGACATCACACACCAGTCGGTGTACCGGAAGCTGCAAACGCTGCTGCAACACAGCAAGGGCGGTGGAAGCTGTAGCCGACTTGCGAAAATGAGCTGACAGGCGGCATATGGTCACGAGCAGATCTGGCAACTCGGGGTACGATTTAAGAAACCGCTGAACCACGAGGTTAAGCACATGAGCCAGGCATGGTACGTGTGTGATCTCACCTCGCCTCAGAGCTGCCACCAGGTTACGGCCAATGTCACACACGACCATGCCGGGATGTAGGTTCAGCGGTCTCAGCCACAGATCTGCCTGCTCTTTCACAGCTGTCCACAACTCACAAGCAGTGTGAGGTTTATCACCTAAGCTTATGAGTTTCAGCACAGCCTGTTGCCGCTTGGCGGAGGCAGTACTGCAATGCTTCCAGCTTGTAACTGATGTGGTGATATCTGAGATGGAGGCTGAACATGAGGAGGAGGAGGAGGATGCGCAGGAGCTGTACACTGTGGGGGCAACTCTGACTGACATAGGGCCCGCAATCCTCGGTGTGGGGAGGATGTGTTCCGTCCCAAGGTCCGACTGGGTCCCGGCTTCCACTATGTTTACCCAATGTGCCGTCAGAGAGATGTACCATCCCTGGCCACAAGCACTTGTCCACGTGTCCGTTGTCAGGTGGACTCTCCCAGTAACTGCGTTGTTGAGGGCACGGCAGATGCTTTGGGACACGTGCTTGTGTAGTGCGGGGATGGCACACCGGGCAAAATAGTGTCGGCTGGGGACCGAGTACCGAGGGACGGCCACCGCCATAAGATTGCGGAAGGATTCCGTCTCCACCAGCCTAAAAGGCAGCATTTCCAATGCAAGCAGTCGTGAAATTTGCGAATTTAGGACTGTGGCCTGTGGGGCGTTAGCTGCGAATTTCCGCTTTCGTTCAATGGTCTGAGATATGGACAATTGAATGCTGCGGTGGGACTTGGACGTGGACGTTGATGCTGTTTCTTGAGAAACTGCCATAACAAGTGAAGACTGAGAGGAGGGGGCATCTTTACATGCAGTATGGACAGGGGATTGCCTTGCACACACAACAGGGGGTTCTATTGCACGCACAACAGTGGAAGAAGCAGTGGTGACACCCGCTGACGCTGGTCGTGGACCCTGGGTTTCGCCCCACAAAGTCGGGTGCTTTGCTGCCATGTGCCTGATCATGCTGGTGGTGGTCAGGCTGGTAGTTTTGTCACCCCTGCTGATGCTGGCATGGCAGGTGGAACATATGGCCTTTTAGGGGTTATCAGCAGAGTCTTTAAAAAAATTCCAGACTCTGGAAGACCTACCACTTGTACTGGCAACGTCCCTCGTGTTGGTGTTATGGGGAACGGTTGCCTGCCTTCTGTCTGCGGCCACCACCATGCTTCTTCCTGCCTGTTAGGGTACTCTGCCTTCCTCCCCCTGTGTGCTGCTGGCCTCACTCTGCATGTCCTCCTTCCACGATGGGTCAGTTACTAGATCACCCACCACCTCCTCCTCTTCCACTTGCGCACCATGATCCTCCACCTCACTTCCTGGCAATTGTGTCTCGTCATCGTCCACCTCTTGTGACAGATTGCCAACGTCGACTTCCTGTGGCCGTGGCTGTTCAAATATTTGGGCATCGCAACATGGGATCTCCTCTTCCACCACTTCAAGCGTATCAGGCGAGGGGCCCAAATATGGAAATGGACCAGTGAACAGCTCTTCAGAGTGTCCAAGTGTGGGATCACTTGCTGTCTGACGACACTCGGCATGGTGGGAGGAAGGAGCATCAGGGTGAGGAGGAGTATGCGGTCGAGACTCACGGCTACTAAGAGTTGACCGTGTGGAAGACAGACCGGAGGTGGTGGTGCCCAGGTAACTGGAAGTATTGTCTGCTATCCAATTAATAACCTGTTCACACTAATCAGTTCTCAATACTGGTGTTGTTCTGTGCTTCCCTAGTAATTCGGTCAAGAAGTGGGAGCGAGAAGATGTGGCTGTTGGTTGTGGCACATTTTCACCTTGGCCACGGCCCCGTCCTCTGCACGAACCATCACCAGAAAGTCCACTTCCACGTCCCTTGCCACGCGCCTTGCCCATTGTGAATGAAGTAAAATAGCTTACACTTGCACTATCAATGGAAAAAGGGTAATAAAGAGTAGATTAGAACCGTGGAAGAGGAAAACCACAGTTATTATTTACTGGGGTATACCACACTTTTTTAAATCGAGATATTTGCGGCTAAACAGTGAGCGACACACTCAAACTGCTTTTTTTTTAGATACCAAAGGCCCAAAACTGGATAGTACAGTGATTTGACCCGTGGAACTGCGAAACCACACTGGGATGTCGGGCCTACACAAGACTATTTTCAACAGATATATTTTTGTGTCACAACAGTCAGGAGAAACTACTGTTTTTCGTTACGGAAAAAACTACCAAAACATGAATAATAGAGATTTTTTACCGTGGAACAGCAAAACCACAGTTCTAATTTACTGGTTTATACCAGGCTTTCTAAAATATATATATATTTGCGGCTGAACAGTGAGCGACACACTCAAACTGTTTTTTTTAGATACAAATGGCCCAAAAGTGGATAATACAGAGGTTTGTACCGTGGAACTGCAAAACCACACTTGTATTTGTCGGGCCTACACCAGACTATTTTCAACAGATATATTTGTGTCTGAAAAATCAGGGAGACACTATTTTTTTTTTTTTTACAGCAAAAAATGAAAAAAGCAGGATAATAGAGATTTTTTACCGTGGAACAGCAAAAGCACACTTCTGTGTCTCTGGCCTACACCAGACTATTTTCAACAGACATATTTGTGTCTGAAAAATCAGGGAGACACTATTATTCTTTTTATACAGCAAAAAATGCCAAAAACAGGATAATAGAGATGTTTTACCGTGGAACATCAAAACCACAGTAATAATTTACTGGTGTATACCAGGCTTTTTAAAATATATATATATTTGCAGCTGAACAGTGAGCGACACACTCAAACTGTTTTTTTTGGATACAAATGGCCCAAAAGTGGATAATACAGAGGTTTGTACCGTGGAACTGCAAAACCACACTTGTATTTCTCGGGCCTACACCATACTATTTTCAACAGATGTATTTGTGTCTGAAAAATCAGGGAGACACTATTTTGTTTTTTTTACAGCAAAAAATGCAAAAAGCAGGATAATAGAGATTTTTTACCGTGGAACAGCAAAAGCACACTTCTGTCTCTCGGCCTACACCAGACTATTTTCAACAGATGTATTTGTGTCTGAAAAATCAGGGAGACACTATTTTTTTTTTTTTTTACAGAAAAAAATGCAAAAAGCAGGATAATAGAGATTTTTTACCGTGGAACAGCAAAACCACACTTCTGTCTCTCGGCTTACACCAGACTATTTTCAACAGATATATTTGTGTCTGAAAAATCAGGGAGACACTATTATTTTTATACAGCAAAAAATGCCAAAAACAGGATAATAGAGACGTTTTACCGTGGATCATCAAAACCACAGTAATAATTTACTGGTGTATACCAGGCTTTTTAAAATATATATATATTTGCGGCTGAACAGTGAGCGACACACTCAAACTGTTTTTTTAAATACAAATGGCCCAAAAGTGGATAATACAGAGGTTTGTACCGTGGAACTGCAAAACCACACTTGTATTTCTCGGGCCTACACCAGACTATTTTCAACAGATATATTTGTGTCTGAAAAATCAGGGAGACACTATTTTTTTTTTTTTACAGCAAAAAATGCAAAAAGCAGGATAATAGAGATTTTTTACCATGGAACAGCAAAAGCACACTTCTGTCTCTCTGGCCTACACCAGATTATTTTCAACAGATATATTTGTGTCTGAAAAATCAGGGAGACACTTATTATTTTTATACAGCAAAAAATGCCAAAAACAGGATAATAGAGATGTTTTACCGTGGAACATCAAAACCACAGTAATAATTTACTGGTGTATATCAGGCTTTTTAAAATATATATATATTTGCGGCTGAACAGTGAGCGACACACTCAAACTGTTTTTTTTAGATTCAAATGGCCCAAAAGTGGATAATACAGAGGTTTGTACCGTGGAACTGCAAAACCACACTTGTATTTCTCGGGCCTACACCAGACTATTTTCAACAGATATATTTGTGTCTAAAAAATCAGGGAGACACTATTTTTTATTTTTTTTACAGCAAAAAATGCAAAAAGCAGGATAATAGAGATTTTTTACCATGGAACAGCAAAAGCACACTTCTGTCTCTCTGGCCTACACCAGACTATTTTCAACAGATATATTTGTGTCTGAAAAATCAGGGAGACACTTATTATTTTTATACAGCAAAAAATGCCAAAAACAGGATAATAGAGATGTTTTACCGTGGAACATCAAAATCACAGTAATAATTTACTGGTGTATAAAAGGTTTTTTAAAATATATATATATTTGCGGCTGAACAGTGAGCGACACACTCAAACTGTTTTTTTTAGATACAAATGGCCCAAAAGTGGATAATACAGAGGTTTGTACCATGGAACTGCAAAACCACACTTGTATTTGTCGGGCCTACACCAGACTATTTTCAACAGATATATTTGTGTCTGAAAAATCAGGGAGACACTACTTTTTTTTTTTTACAGCAAAAAATGCAAAAAGCAGGATAACAGAGATTTTTTACGGTAGAACAGCAGAAGCACACTTCTGTCTCTCTGGCCTACACCAGACTATTTTCAACAGATATATTTGTGTCTGAAAAATCAAGGAGACACTTATTATTTTTATAAAGCAAAAAATGCCAAAAACAGGATAATAGAGATGTTTTACCATGGAACATCAAAACCACAGTAATAATTTACTGGTGTATACCAGGCTTTTTAAAATATATATATATTTGCGGCTGAACAGTGAGCGACACACTCAAACTGGTTTTTTTTAGATACAAATGGCCCATAGAACTGCAAAACCACACTTTATTTCTCTGGCCTACACCAGACTATTTTCAACAGATATATTTGTGTCTGAAAAATCAGAGGCACACTTTTTTTTTGGGGGGGGGGCACCAAAAGGTTAATAAGATGGGTATTTGTACATTGTGAAGGAGGAAAAAAAAAAGAGTATTTAGATAAAAAAAAAGGATTTTTCCTGGCCCCCGGGACCTGGAGCTAAGTCCAGCAATTTCAGCAACAGGAGCAGCACACAGGACTGTAATGCAGCGTTTGCTGGTATAACCACTGTGTCTCCTATACAGCCTGCCTGCCTGCCTGCCTGATATACCTGGGATGGATATTAGTCCTGAGAAGGACTGTTTGTTTGATCTGGCAGCCTTTACAGACCCTACACTAACTATTTTGCAGGATATATCTCTCCCTAAATCAGCAGCGCTGTCCCTACACTGTCTGATCCGGAGCGACTGTGTCCAAGATGGCGGCGCCCGGTTTTAAATACTCGAGGTGACGCTGTGCGGCCAGCCAATCACTGTAATGCCCACAAACAACATGGCTGCGGCATTACAGTGACTGGCTGGCAATCCCTGCATGTTCATTGGCTCTGTAAAGAGCTCCAAACATGCAGGGCGGAGACCCGAGCTCCCGCCCGAGTAACCCGGAAATGCTCGGTGCTCGCCGAACATCCTGAGTAGCGTGATGCTCGGGCGAGTACCGAGCAGTGTCGAGCATGTTCGCTCAACACTAGACCGGACCCATCCTCCAGGTCGACCAATAGTGTCAGGAATTGAAAATATGGGTCAGCCTATTTGCCGTTTCATTGACCATACTCTCAGACCTCTGCTTGAGACACTGCCTTCTTATCTTAAAGATACTTCTGATCTTCTCAAAAAAATGGATGGATTAATTGTCGACACCAATACGGTGATCGTTGTATGTGACGAAGAATCTCTATACACATCCATCAATCACACTGATGGCTTACGATCGGCAAGATATTTTTTAGAAATGTCCAAGCATGATGTTCCATTTATCAATTTTGTCCTTGATCTCTTGGCATTTGCCCTGACACATAATTTTTTTCTTTTTGATGGATCTTTTAACCTACAGCTCCGGGGTACAGCAATGGGGGCAGCTTGTGCGCTCTCTTACGCTAACCTATTCCTGGGGCTGTGGGAGAAGGACATTTTTTCATCTGATTCCCTGCCTCATTTGTAAAAAGTCCTGTCAAGGCATCGTTTCATAGATGATGTTTTGTTTTTGTGGCAGGGCACAGATGAGGAACTTTCAATCTTCATGCAATCCTTGAACAATAATACTCTGAACATCAAATTAACTTACAAGATGGGATGCAAAAATATTGATTTTTTAGATGTACGATTGGAGATTGACACCTCGGGCACCATCCAAACAGATGTTTTAGCAAGGAAACGGCTGCTAATTCCTTACTGCGCGCTGACTCTTCGCATCCGAGGAAACTCATCGACAGTATGTCGATAGGCCAATTCTTACGCATGCGCAGGATTTTCTCTAATGACTATGATTTTGAGAAACAATCACAGGACCTTATCAAACGTTTTCAAGAACGTGGTTACTCGAATAAATCTATACAACGAGGCTATCGTCGTGCACGGTTCTCAAAAAGGAATACACTTTTATATAACACTAAGCCAAGGAAGTATAATGACATTGTTAGATTTATATCTACATACAATTCAGGAAATAAAGACATGTGGGCGAGTCTTAAGAAATACTGGAGCATACTTAACTTGGATCCCATCCTTGTCAATTATATTACAAAATGTCCAGCAATTGCGTATCGTCGTTCACATAATTTAAAGGATTTACTAGTACAAAGCTACGTCAAAAGAGATGACCAAAAAACAATTTTCAATACTGGAAAGCCCAAATGGGGCAGTAAACCTTGTGGATCCTGTGTTGCCTGTCCAAACATTGCTAAAACGGATTCTTTCACAGATTCATCCATGACAAAGAATTCCAAAATTACTCATACTATTTCTTGTAAAACTATTGGCATTATCTATCTAGCCAATTGTCCCTGTAACAAATATTACGTGGGTCTAACTACACGTGAACTCAGAAGACGTGTTAGAGAACATGTGTTAGACATTAAGGCGGCCAAAGGAAGCTCTGATTCATCGGAATTAAAGACGTTACCACGCCATTTTAAACACTACCATAATTGTGACAGTTCGAAGTTATCAGTCAGGGGCATCGATCGAGTCTATTTAGACCAGAGGGGCGGAAATTGGAAGAAAACTCTTGCACAGAAGGAAGTAAAATGGATTACTCTCTTGGATACCCTCACCCCAAGGGGTCTTAATGAAACGGTAAGTTTTGTACCTTTTCTTGTACTTTTTTGTCTCTGTTATATGGTCTTTGTTTTCATTTGTTTTTTATCTATCTTAACTTTTTATTCTATAAGGTTTTAATTTTTGTTTATTTTGTAGTTCTTTCGCCAACGAGACATCTTTCATTCCTTTGGCCGGAATTTACTCATCTGGACGGATGGTCATCTTCTTTGCACAGACTATATATCAATTGCACTTTCCCCTCTTCTGGGCTTAACTTCTTCAACAGTTGTTTTTGTATGGACATAATGTCATTATATGTAACTTTGTTCATTTTATGCATTATTTATGATTCTTTTTATTTTTATACTTATTTTTGTTTTAATTTTTTATTTTTCATTTTCTCTGTTCACTATGTCTGTATCGGTCTTTTTTATTTTAATTTTCACTTAATATTTGTCACTTTTTTGGTCATATAATTTATACCATTCTCTGGCTAAGAGATCACTGTGGACTTAGTTTTGATTATTCTCCATTGGGCTACACTCCTCAATATGCTCTCTAGTGATATACTATCTGTTTATACTTCACCCTTCGCTTTTATTACTCCTTTTTGACCGTCCCCATCATTTCATCTTAAATATGCGTTCCACGGTGGAGCACACCTTGACGTCATTTCCGCTCCTGTGCCGCGGCCTTTGGTCATGTCGCGTGATGCGGAGGTGGCGCCGTGCGTCCCACGGTGGAACGCATCCTGACGTAATTTCCGCTCCTGTGCCGCGACCTTTGGGTCGCGTCGCGTGATGCGGAAATGGCGCCGGGGCTTGTGGACGGCCCTGCACGATCACCTGCTGTGGGGGTCCATAATTATTCACCTCAATTCCATTGGCCAATGGACTCTATTTAACGACCCCACACCCATGTTTCTATCATCCCTCATTAAAGCCAGCAAGGCGAAACGCGCGTCGGGATACACGGGGTTCAGTGCCTACATACTGGTGGTAAGCACGCTTATTTTACTGCATTTCGTATCTGCTCCCCTCCTTATTATATGAGGGATTCATTGCTCTAACTGTGGGTATTATACCTTAATTGTTGAATTACTTTCCCTTTATTTATTCTTGCATATTTGCACCATTACAAGCACTGTCACTTTACCCTGTTACTACTATGGGAAATATCACAATTATTTATTTTCACAATTTTGTGATTTATGCAAATTTTGAAGAGTCCCCCTTTTTTTCTTTTTTCATTCAATCCCACTTTTTGAGCCTTTGATATTTATATCATACATCCTGTGATTGTGTCTGCATGTACCCACCATATATTAAATAATTTTTATACATTTTCTTGGGTTTTTCCAAGCCTCTAGCATTAATTGCTATTCATAATATATCATACATGTTCCCATGATTTTGTGTATCTATTAATTTACTTGTCTTGGCACTTTATCCTGTATACAAACACCTGTTGGATTCTGTACAGTACTATTCCATATTTGTCTATCTATTTTACCTAATAAAGCTTTTTGGATTTTTATTATTGTCTAATCTATGTGTGATGCTCTATTCTTTCTGTTATAAATTGTCGGGTACCGATGCTGAATAGCCGGCCGGCTTTTTTAAAGAGACGGTGCATGAAAACACTAATATTTTTTTAAATAAATCCTTTAACACTAAATGACAAGTACAGTAACCAACACTGTCACTGTACTTCTTATATATGTGACTGACATGTTTCTATCTATCTAATCTATGTGTGATGCTCTATTCCTTCTTGTCTAAATTGTCGGGTACCGGTGTATGCCGCTGCTGAATTGCCGGCCAGCTTTAAAGAGAGTGTCTTCTGAGCAGTTTGTCAGCTTTTGGACACCCTTGAAGGTGTTTTCTATGTGTTTCTATGTGTTTTTGTTTGCCTGCCATTGGTTTTAACGGTGTTCAACGGTGTTCGACAGTGTTCTAAGGTTTTCGACGAACAGTTCCTCGAACATCCCGGTGTTCGACGAACCGAACCGACCCCGTACACTACGGGGGTGGCTCAACACTAGTAATGAGTTGATTAATCGGTCGACTACCAATCTTCCCACCATCTGTGCTGGAGAGCAGGTCTCAGGCTGAAGCAATTTTTGCACCAGGAGTAACACGTCAAACATCTTAGACTGGGGGGCTTATCCCTTTGGTAGTTCCAGAGGTGCACCCATTGCACCTTTACTGCAAGGGTTATGCCCAAACGTGCTATAATTTCCACCTTCAATTTGCCATACTTCTTGAAATCCTGCAGGGCAAGGTCATAAATAATACACTTTCTGTGGTTCTCTAGTAAGGTACAGAACTAGGAACTCTGCCCAATGCTCTGGGGGCAGTTTTCCCATCTTTGCCACCCTCTCAACGTTTGACAAAGGTGATGGGATATCGGACATGGATTGGTCAACTTTGTTTGACCTTATCAGGTGAAATATATCTTTATCTTCACAGGTTAAACATTCATGATCTGAATTTAGGTGAATGGTGGATGGTAACCATGGTTATGATGCATGTCAGGGGTTGGTGGATTGATTTGTTATGAATATGCTGATATGTATTCTGTATAGCATTTTTATCTGTATTATGTATTACTGTATTGCAATATGGAACTATGTGATATGTAATACTCTGATGTCTAATATTTTATCTATGTATTTATTTTGATGATAGGTTGGGCCCTATATGGTGATTGGTCCTTTTTTGTAATCTACACTATTTTAGGCCACCATGTCAGAGAATTTGTACACTTGATAAAGACTAGTGATGAGCGAATGTCCTGGCCACTGCTCGATACTCACCAGAGCATCACGCTGCTCGACAAGCTCGGCGCTCGGTGAGTATTTCCAGGTAGCTCAGGCGGGAACTCAGGTCCCCTCCCAACATGTTTGATGCTCTTTAGGGAGCCAATAAACATGCAGGGATTGCCTGCCATGCACTGTTCATATTTGTATATATAGCCCAAGATATCAGGGGCCAGGGCAATTTTTTTTTTATCTTAAATCTGGTTATTTGCTTAAAAAGCATACCAGAGTATACCATTTTTCTGCTCTATTTACTTGTTAGCACTGCAAAATATTGCCAGATCTGTTCCATATTTCAGTGATAAAAATCCAGAAATTTGAACTGAATGTGTAAAATATTGGCCTCCTTTTCTATTTTGTTGCAGTGTGTTGGTCTAGCTATTCACACTAGGTGTCTGTGAACAATAGTATTAGTAGATTACAGGCCTGTTATTAAAAACCGTGGTTCTCTGTCCGACATATCACCTATAATAGTGTTCCAAAGTCAGCCATTTCTTCTATTTTCATTTTGTTGCAGTGGGTCGGTCAAGCTAGTCACACTAAGTCTCTCTGTAGAATAATATTAGTAAATTACAGGCCCGCTATTTAAAACCGTGGTTCTCTGTTAGACATATCACCTATAACAGTGTTCCAAAATCAGCCATTTCTTCCATTTTCATTTTGTGGCAGTGTGTCGGTAAAGCTATTCATATTAGGTCTCTCTGTAGAATAATATTAGTAAACTACAGGCCTGCTATTTAAAACTGTGGTTCCCTGTCAGACATATCACCTATAACAGTGCTCCAAAATCAGCCATTTCTGCCTTCCATTTCGTTGCAGTGTGTTGGTCAAGCTATTCACACTAGGTCCTTGTGTAGAATAATATTAGTAAAATATAGGCCTGCTAATAAAAACTGTGGTTCTCTGTCAGACATATCATCTATAACAGTGTTCCAAAATCAGCCAATCCTGCCTTTCATTTCGTTGCAGTGTGTTAAGTACTGCAACTAAGAACTAAGCAATAGGATGGAAAAGCTGTCCCTGCACTGAGGCTCAGCTTAAACCCTACGCTGGGGTAGGTGCCTAATTCCTTGTGAATAGCCCCACTGACACTCCTGCACTGAACTCAAAAGAAGACCTGAAGGAAGGGGAAAGGGGTCCCTAAAAGATCTAAGGACTGGGAGCAAAAACAGGAGACATCCTAACAGAAAAGTTATTTGCAGAAACGAAGATTAAAGGGAACAAAACTGGTGGAACAAGAAGTCCCAGGATATTAATTGTCCTAAGCACAAAGAACTAACAACGCAAATTAGCCAGAACCCAAGCGTAACAACAATGATGTCCAGCAAGGAATGGGAGACAGGTGCTGAGTAATAAAGAGTGAGGAGATCACGTGACCAAGACACCCAGCACCAGAGGAAAAGACTAGAAGCCAGCAAAACACAAAAAGATGGCCGAAAAGTAAAACAACATAGATTCTAACACAGTGTGTTGGTCCATCTATTCACACTAGGTCTCTGTGTAAAATAATATTAATAATATGAGTAAATTACAAGCCTGCTATTTAAAACCGTGGTTCTCTGTCAGACATATCACCTATAACAGTGCTCCAAAATCAGCCATTTCTGCCTTTCATTTCTTTGCAGTGTGTCGGTCAAGCTATTCACACTAGGTCTCTGTGTAGAATAATATTAGTAAATTACAGGCCTGCTAATTAAAACCGTGGATCTCTGTCAGACATATCACCTGTAACATTTTTCCAAAATCAGCCATTTCTGCCTTCCATTTCGTTGCAGTGTGTTGGTCAAACTATTCACACTAGGTCTCTGTGTAGAATAATATTAGTAAATTACAAGCCTGCTATTTAAAACAGTAGCTCTATGTCAGACATATCACCTATAGCAGTGCTCTAAAATCATCCATTTCTGCATTTCATTTTGTTGCAGTGTGTCGGTAAAGCTATTCACGCTAGGTCCTTGTGTAGAATAATATTAGTAAATTACAGGCCTGCTATTTAAAACTGTGGTTCTCTGTCAGACATATCACCTATAACATTGTTCCAAAATTAGCCATTTCTTTCATTTTCATTTCGTTGCAGTGTGTCGATCAAGCTATTCACACTAGGTCTCTGTGTAGAATAATATTAGTAAATTACAGGAATGATATTTAAAACCATGGTTCTCTGTCAGTCATATCAGATATAGCTGCGTTCCAAATCAGCCTTGTGAACGTGGAAAATATTTCGTTCATTTAAAACGGGTAAGGAGGTTGGCAAGTGTACGTGAAGGTAATGGTGCATGCAAGCTGAAATTTTGCCACAACACCTACATCTTGTCGCTCGACCTTCCTGTCTCAATTACTAGGGGACCGCAGTACACCACTATTGAAACCAGAGTAGTGACAAAAGGTTGTTGGTTGGATAGCAGATAATGCTTCCAGTCACTTTGCCACCACCATCACCCTGTCTTCCACACGGTCCTCACCCTGATCCTCCTTCCTCCCACAATGCTGAGTGCCCGTAGACAACTGATCACACACTTGGACACTCAGAAGAGCTGTTCACTTAACCTTTTGTAGATTTGGGCCTTTTGCTTGGCCAGCTTCAAGCGAAGCAAGAAGAGAACGCGTGTAGCAATGCCCAATTATTGGAACAACCACGGTCACGCAAAGGCAATGGTGGGAAAGTGAAATTATTGTCGCAAAAGGTGGATGATGATGATGAGACACAATTGCCAATAGGTCAGGAGGAGGACCAGAATGCGGAAGTGGAAGACGAGGTGGTGGATGATATAGTAATGGACCCAACCTTGCAGAGGGAAATACAGAGCGAGGACAGCAGCACACAGGGGGGGAGGCATAGCACCACAACAGGCAGGAACAAGCAGTGTGGTGGCTGCAGACACAAGGTGTGAAAGCAATCCTCGTAACGCCAACACGACGGAAGTTGCCAGTACAACTGTTAGGTCTTCCTGAGTTTGGTTGTTTTTTAAAGACTCTGCAGAAAACCCCAAAAAAAACATTTGCACCACCTGCCAGGCCAACATCAGCAGGGGTAGCAAAACTAGCAGCCTGACCACCACGAGCATGATCCGGTACATGGCAGCAAAGCACCCAACTAAGTGGACCGAACCCCTGGGTCCATAAAGAGTATCTTCGGGTGACACCACTGCTTCTTCCACTGTTGTGGGTGCACGCCATTCCCCTGTCCGTGGCGCATGCGAAGATGCCTCCCGCCCTGCACGTGTCGTTGAACGCTCTCAACTTGCACCATCAGCAAGCAAGTCCACGTCCTTGTCCCAGCGCAGCATTCTGCCGTCCCTACCCCAGTCCTTGGAATGCAAGCGCAAATACGCAGCCAACACCCAACAGGCCACACTACTAAATTCACACATTTCACAAATGCTTGCACTCAAAATGTTGCCTTTTGGGCTCATGGAGATGGAAGCCTTCTGCAACCTGATTTTGGCGGCTGTCTCTTGGTACTCGGTCCCCAGCCGCCACTATTTCTCCCAATGTGCCGTCCCCGCATTACATGAGAACGTGTCCCACAAAATTAGCTGTGCCCTCAACAATGCAGTTACTGTGAAAGTCCACCTAACCACGGACACGTGGACAAGTGCTTGTGGGCAGGGACGGTACATCTCGATGACGGCACATTGGGTTAATATAGTGTAGGCGGGACATAGTCGGACCTTGGGACGGAGCACGTACTTCCGACGCCAAGGATTGTGGGCCCTAGTTAAATCAGGGTTGCCACATTCTACAGCTCCTGCACCTCTTCGTCCTCTTCAGCCTCCATCTCCGAATTGACCACATCAGTCACAAGCTGGAAGCAATGCGGAACTGCCTTGTCCAAGCGGCAACAGGCTGTGCTGAAGCTAATATGCTTAGGTGACAAACTGCACAATGCTGAAGAGTTTTGGACAGCTCTGAAAGAGCAGGCAGATCTGTGGATGACACTGCTTACCCTACAGCCAGGCATGGCTGTGTGACAATAGCCATAACCTGGTGGCGACTCTGAGGCGAGGTGAGCTCACACATGTACCATGCCTGGGGCATGTGCTTAACATCGTGATTCAGCGGTTTCTCAAAACCTATCTGGATCTGACAGATCTGCTTGTCAAAATATGCTGCCTGTGTGCCCATTTTAGAAAATCAGCTACAGCTTCTGCCGCCCTTGCCGTGCTTCAGCACCGTTTGCAGTTTCCAGCCCACCGAGTGATCTGGGATGTCCCCACGCATTGGAACTCTATATCTCAGATGTAGGGAAGGATTTGTGAGCAACAGAGGGCAGTTGTTGACTACCAGCATCAACAAGGCTGTTGGTATTCAGTTCAGACTAAACACATAAGACCTCAGGAGTGGACATGGATGTCAGACATCTGTACTATCCTCCAAAACTTTGAGGACTCCACCAAGATGGTGAGCGGCGTTGACGCCATAATTAACATCACCTTTCCGCTTCTTTGTCTTCTGAAACGCTTTCTGCTCACAATTAAAAAGGAGAACGATGAGATGGAGCAAGGAACCAAACAGGGTGATTTCTCACAGCCCAGCCTCATCTCATCCCAAGGTGGATTGGGTGACAAGGAGGAGGAGTAGGAGGAATAACAGGAGCTAGTTTCCTGTGCTATAAACAGTACTACCTGCACAACTGTCATACCGTCTGTTCAGTGTGGATAGCCTGAGGATAGGGAGGAGGAGGAAGAGAAGTAGGATGAGGAGGAGAGCATGGTCAGTCGTTCTCTTGGTTAGGACACGGAAGTCTTGCATCTTTGCTGTCTGGCACACATGGTTGAGTTTATGTTACGCTGCCTTTCCCGTGACCCTCGCGTTGTCCGAATTTTGGGTGACAGTCATTACTAGTTGGTGATGGTTCTAGACCCACTCTACAGGGAGAACTTTCTTTTTCTTATTCCCTTGCAAGACAGGCCTAATAAAATGGTGCAGTAAGAGAAGGCCCTTTAAAAAATTCCCATCTGAAAACGCTGGCGGCAGAGGTCACAGTTCATAGGACAACCAAGCAGTGGAGGCGAGAGAGACACAAATGTAATCCTGCAGAGGCAGGGGAACACTGTCAAAGTTCTGGGACACTTTTCTCAGACCCTTCCATCGCACAGGTCCTGAGGCGCGGGGTACTCTCACAAGGAAGGAAAAGTTTCCGAAGATGGTGAGGGAGTACCTTGCCGATCATACCAATGCCCTACATGATTCCTCTGTGCCTTATAATTATTGGGTATCCAAAGTGATTACGTGGCATGAACTGGCTCTCTATGCCTTGGAGGTCCTGGCCAGCCCTGCCACTAGCGTTTTGTCAGAGCGGGATTTTAGTGATGCCAGTGGAATTATAACCGATAGGAGCATCTACCTGTTAACTGAAAATGTTGACAGATTGACTCTTAGAAAAATGAACAAGGACTGGATTGGGCCAGTTGTCTCAACACCACCGAATGATAGCAGCGTAACATAAACTCAAATATAGTGTTTTTTTGGAGAAGTCTAAATCTATTCCCATGCACCTCTGTCTTCACACCAAAATATGGGTATATGCTTCCTGATTCTGTTCTATTTGCTCTTGTCCTCCTCTTCATCCTCATCCTCCACATCATCCTCTATTTCACCACCATATCTACCATATCACCATATCTACGTCTCTTGCAAGGGACATTGGAGTTCCTCCAATTTTTTGGCAGCCGTTGCATTCACTGCATAGGCAAACACTATGGGAGACCCACTTCCTAATAATGGGAACAATGTTTCAGTTTTCAGAAGGCCCTCCAACCTCTACGTCTTTTGCAAGGGGCATTGGAGTGCTTCCACATTTTTGGCAGCTGTTGCATTCACTGCATAGGCAAACAGTATGGGAGACATATTTCCTAATAATGGGAACATTGTTTTCAGGAGGCCCTCTGACCCCTATGTCTTTTGCAAGGGACACTGGAGTTCCTCCACATTTTTGGCAGCCGTTGCATTCACTTCCTAGGCAAAAAGTATGGGAGACCCACTCTTTTTTTCTTACTCGTTACTGTAGCCCAGCTCCGTGTGTCTTTGAATTGTTACTAGGGTTTTCCCTAAGTTTTGGCAGCCATTGGACTCACTGCATACCCAATAACTGTATGACAGACCCTCTCCTTTCTAATGGGAACATGTCATTACTGTGGCCCAGCTCTATGTGTCTTTAAATTGTTAGTGGGGTTTTTCCTAAGTTTTGGCAACCATTGGACTCACTGCATACCCTACAACTGTGTAGCATACCCTCTCCTTTCTAATGGGAACATGTTGTACTCTTTATTGTGGCCCAGCTCTGTATCTTTAAATTGCTAGTGGAGTTTTTCCCAAATTTTGGCAGCCATTGCAATCACAGCATAGGCATTACCACTATAGGAGACCCACTCCTTTATAATAGGAACATTTTTTTTACTGACACCCTCCTCTATGTCTCTTCAAAGTGGTATTGGGGTGCGTCCAAATTTTTGGAAGCCCTTGCAGTTACTGCATACGCACTCTTTCATATTGGGAACAACAAAGCATGGCCGACTGCTGGTCCTTTAAGAATAGTAAGGCTGTAAAAATAGTGTTTGTGACTTTCACAATCCCTCCTTAATAAATGAACTAGGATGTGTCTGCTGATATTTCACACACCACATGGCCCGATAAGGTTGTAAAATTTTAAAATTACATTTCCCGGTGAATGCATTTGTCACTGTTGAAAGCAATGCAAAAGTGCAAAAATGCATCAAAAACGCTACGTTTAAACATAGCCCATGGTGTGTAGAAGCATTTTTGTTTTTGGTTATTTATTTTGCCTTATATACAAGTCATTACCCTGGAAAGGATGTTTCTTAACATATTTCCCAGGAAAATCCATTTTGGTTTTGTTTTTGTATGTTTTTTTTGTGAGTCAGTAAAAATGGAATAATACTCTGACAACATTGTTGACAGTAGTGACCTGGGAGTCAGAAATGCTTCCAGGGGTCTTCCCCATGTTGTTCCCATGTCATTTGAGCACTGATCCCATCGATCTGGGCAATTTTTAGGCCCTCTGCAGTTTTTATTTAAAACTTGACATACCAAAAAGAGGCAAGAACCCGAGTTATAAAAACATGATAGAAATGTATAGAAAAGTCACTAAAAATGTAATAAAAATAAACGCAAGAATCCTAAATTAGCTAATTGGTATAGAAATGCTGATGATTATAAAAAAACTCACTAAATACTAATCGTGAAATGTTACCACTTCACTCCCTGATGTGGCACAAATCAAATCGTAACATGAAATAGCTGGTCCACACTCCTTAGCACTGGCACAAAGGAGCACACTTTTCAAATTTGGCATTGCATTTAGGTCGTTTGGCACAGAGAAAAAAAATAAATAAAAAAAATATTTAGTCAAAGGCCAGAAAAGGTGACTGCTAATCATGTACAGAACAAACAAACTCTTTAAAGAGGACCTTTCAATTTTTTTTTTGCTCGACTAGACACATGATTTAATAGTGGCTGCAGAAAAAATTAACATGTCCCAAAATAGCTTAGCGTTTGTTTCGCAGTTTGTGAGATGTAATGACAGACATAACTGAGTGCTGGGAGTAGAGACAGATGATGAACTTCTTTCAGATACGGTCATGGCAGTCAGTGTGAGAGGAGGAGCAACAAGTGTTGAGTTTAGCTGTCACATTACAATCCCTTCTCTAATGACATTGTCACCTCTGTTGTACCATCTCTTCTTAAACACTGCCTGTCAAGAGATGAGAGCTTAAAAGTGTCTGTTGTCAGTATTCACAATAATGTATGTTGTGCTCACTTGTAATGGCTCTGCAGTGAGAGCAGAGAAGGCTGTGGCTACATCTCACATAAAATTAACCTTCTCTGACCTATTGTGGGGCGTGTTCTTTTCTCCTGTGTACTGCTGCCTTGCTGCCTGCTTATGATTGAGCAATGTCATACAGGGAGAAAAATTATATGCACCCAGTCAAAACGCACTGATAATGCTTCCTTTTGATATAACGAGAATTAAGTCATTAAATGCCAAATACATTGATTGCTAATATATCTACAATGGAAAAAAAACTTGTTATTCTGCTCTCCAGCAACTATTATATCATACTTCAAATTCAACACAAAAAAAATTGGTGAAAGTTCCAAACAGCTCCTTCCCTGCAGACTCAAATAGAAACACTGATCCCCGACTGTGTTTGCAAGCAAGGAGCTCCAGTTGCTTTCAGAAAGTTGGCTGAATTGTATGGTGTTACTATCTGTGTGGAGGGGTGTGCAGTTTCTGTCAAACGCTTAGGCAATTCTCTAAACCAGCTTTTGATATCTTCTGTTTGGAAAATGTTAATGAACCAGATGGCCATAGAAGACAATGTAGGTCTTGATGAGCACAGGTAGCTGCAATGAGTGGTCTGCAAAATATTTGGAAATGTTGTTCAGTAGTGAGGGAAAAGTTACCTAGAATTAATTCACTGTGTAATATTATGCAAAGAAGCCAGTTTTTATACATAAGGCTTGAAGTTGTAACCTCTTTAGTGTCATTAGCTATATTCAACAAAGAAGGAAGCATTTTTCCACAGTAATAAGAAGCACACACAGGTTTCCATGTGTGTTTCAGCTGTGTTTCTTGTAAAGAAAAAAGAAAAAATCAGCCCATATGTCATTCAGTGGAGCATGCTTTTTTTCTTCTGGACAATTCATTATAAATATAAAAGAAAAAATATTCTATATGCCTCTGTATTAAACATATGCCATACAGAGATACAGTATGGCTTTGATATGAATGTTCAGACATTATTTTCTCATAATTTATCATTCCTCAGTGCTTAGAAACAGAGATTTAACATTAAACATTACATTTCATTGGATTTTGACGTTCTTTCATTAAAAAGGTTAGGATTTAGGCCATCACATTCTCATTACTTTAATCAAATTTTATTTTAGTAAATCATTTTCACTTTCAGAAGTGCATTCATAAGATGTTTAATGTAAATTTATTTTTATTACAAAGGGATATATTATTTGCCCTTTTTGGTTTGAAGAATCCTTGAAAGTTTAAGCAAATTTTCTTAACATTAATGAAATGGCCTTTTGGGGTTCTCAATTTTAGAGTAAAAGTAGTCACATGGATTAAGTAACCTGTAATTTACATTGACCATGGTTGCATAAATTAAAGATGGCTGATGTTGAACTTTTCAAATGAAACCTTCCTATAGCCTTACTAAATTAGCATCTTAAAATTGTTCTTGAAATGTTATTACTATGTAATGTCAAAAAAATGTGCACATGATTGCATCAAAATGTGTGCCTATTTAAAAAGAAGAATTGTTCAATATAGAAATATAGTAAATAGATTGCTCTGGTTGCTCTGTTTGACATCTGAATAATTAAATGCAGTATTGACATTTATTGGTGCAGCATATAAGCAGTTTTCATCAACAGTATCTTTAGAATTTAGACCGAGGACAGGCAGAAAGTTGAATAACTTATGGACATCATAAATGTTTAAGATGAATGGAATGTTTTAAATTCGAATTGGCTGGTTTGAACATATGTTCTCAAGAATAAATTCTTAAAGAATCACTTTACTGAAAAGCCTCTTGTTGTCCAGAAAATATGTGTAACACGCTGAAGTCTCTTAGATGTGTACTGAAACTGTTTTGAAACTGTTTTGAGCTTTGTAATGCAAAACAGCTTTATTAATGTCCAAATGACCCCAACCTATCTGGCTAAGGAAAAACAGATGATAAGTGGTGGTAGCCAGAAACCAATTTAACTTAACACTGCAGTTTCATACTTTACTTAACTTTTCGACTGTTTATGCAATTTATTACTTTTTGGGGTTAGATGCTGTCATTATTGTGATGACACCACATTTATTCTTAATTATGCCAGATGTATTGTTCTGTAGATCAAGGGACATGAGCCATTGCTCATATGAGAATGCACATTGACTCTTGATGTATGTTGAATTGTTGAATGTCTGCTGAGTACCTATTGTATCAGTTTATTATTCTACCAACCTTGGAGGCAAAGATGCAGGTTAATTGAACAATCAATGTTTGTTAATATGTTGAATGCCTGCTGATTACCTATTGTATCAGACACTTCAGTTTATTATTCTACAAACCTTGAAGGACAAAATATGCAGGTTAATTGAACACTTGAACAAAGAGGGATTACCCCCTCCCACCTTCCCCCTATCCTGTTGAAGAATACCCTGCATTTGAGCTGTGGAATATAAGAGGGTGATCTGCCTGTATTTCCATTGAGATTCTACAGGACAGCATCCAAGGAACCATGGCACTAACTGGTCGAATACAGATCTGCTCCACTGCCCATCACTGAACCCCCAAAGATGTTTGGAGAACCCAGGTTGGGACAATCAGGCCACATACCTCAATGTACTCTGTCAGCTTCCTAAGCTTCCTCTCTATAGGTGCCCGCCAAAAGCTTATGTGCTGCTGGCTGGGGTTGTTGGCCCTGAAGCCCCAAAGTTATAGATTTTCTAATATAGTAGAACAAGAAGCGCACACTGCTGAAGATGAGATGCCAGCTAAATGGGATACTCTCCTCAGGTAAATATATAGACAATAGCCGCACTCAAGTTGATTTGCAAAAAAGTAGAACAGTTTATTCAAAAATGTTTAACATTCACCACACTGTAGAGATCATCCACCGTAGAGTGTCTATGCCTCTGCACGCAGCAGACCCCCACACCACCGCCAAGGCTCAACGAAGCTGAAGGAAGCACTTACCCTTCATGACACCTTGATCCCCAAGTCTGGAGCCATGTTAGAAAAAGACCATCTCTGGTCGAAACATCACGACATATAGCTTTAAGCTCCTTTTGTTCTTATCGCTACGGTATGGTGAATATAACATTGGTAAACATTTTTGAAAAAACTGTTTAACTTTTTGCAAATCAACTTGAGTGTGGCTGTTGTCTATATACAGTGAAGGAAATAAGTATTTGATCCCTTTCTGTTTTTGTAAGTTTGCCCACTGACAAAGACATTAAAAGTCTATAATTTTAAGGGTAGGTTAATTTTAGCATAGAGAGATAGAATATCCCCCCAAAAAATCAAGAAAATCACATTGTATAAATTTGATATTTTTTTTTGCTTTTTGCAGTGAAGAATAAGTATTTCTGCAGCAAGCTTGTTCTGGGATCTCTGTGTGATTCCAAGGGTGTCCCCTGACACTATATATAACACAATGTGTATGCATCAAGGAGATGTGTAGCTGGTGTGGCTGTGCAGTGCCAGTGGTAGCAGCAGTTTAGGGACATTCGCAGAAGCAGTACTACAGTATATGTCATGATGGGCAGAAGCAGATGGCCTGGGCCATCAGCACTATTAGGGGAACATAATACAGACAATGGACAATTAAGCAGGCAGATGGTATGGCCTGTTTAATCATTGGCAGTTGGCTGTGATCCATGTCTAATTAATTTTGAGAAATGTAAGGTTTTTACATGTTTGCCATGGACAGCCTGGTCCGCATGTCCGTGACAAAGTCACTGACAGTGACTGAACCTGGCTATTCATTTTCTTTAGCCCGGTGCATTGGTTGGTTTTCAAGGCTAGCATTGTCAACATTATCATTTTTGCTCTGTCAGCCTCATCCCATGACTGTGCCAAGTTTATAACCCCTCCACATCTACCTGCCACTTCTCTTCCTCTTCTTCCTCCTCCTTCTCCACATCCTACAGCATGTAACATAGACTTTGAAGCTCACAAACTGACACTGGGCAGTGGGAAAAAGTGCAAGGTGCTGTTTTTTCTTCAACTCTTCTTGCATTCCGGTTAGTGTTTATTCCAAGAAAAATATAGATTGGAATCGTTGATTGCATATGTCTTCCTACTGGCAATTTTTGCTATCTTTTCAAAGTAGATAACATGCTTGGCTCTTCAGCAGTCAATGTCAGATCTCAAAGTAACCTACTCTCCAGCTTGGCTGCTGCAGGATATAGCACTAAGTGCATGGGCTGAAAAACATTTACCTCTGGGGATATACATGAACATACTGTATAACTAGCAGGATGTTAGAGGTAGGCCTCTATAAAAATTTCCTATGGGCATCATAAGCACCCTTCAAAAAATTATGTGGGTGTTACATCGCGGTCACCCTGGTCATATGGTGGTGAAGGATGAGGAGAAGGAGGAGGACAACAGAAAATAGACAAAATCAGGAAGCGTATACCTATGTCTGGATGTGAAGAGATACATGGGAATAGACCCCCCAAAAAAGACACTGGATTTGAGTTTATATTCCGCTGCTATCATCTGGTGGTGTTGAGTAGTGTTGAGCAAATTTGTTTGGCATTTCAAATTCATGTTCATGTTCAGGGTTCCGGCTTGTTTGTGCCAAAAAATCGTCTCCGCCCATGAACATCCCTGATTTGCCACACTGTCACGCAGATGTTTATGTTAAATGTACTGCAACATTTTACTAGACCTCTCCGCCATGTTTAGGAGAGATAGAATTTCTCCTTGTAGCGTGAGTCTAGAAGTGTGTGCAACCAATAATTACTGTCAGCCAAAATGTGTACAGCGCAAGGGTCACGGGAAAGGCACTGTAACAAAGTCAGCCATGTGTGCCAGACTGGCAACATCCAAGTCTTCCCTGTCTTGACCAAGAGGAAGACTGTACATGCTCTCCTCCTCATCTTCCTCCTCCTCATTCTCCCTCTTCTCAGGCCATCCACGCTGAACAGACGGTATGACAGTTGTGTCAGTAATATTGTCTGTAGCGCAGGAAACCAGCTCCTCTTACTCCTCCTCATTATCTCCCAATCCACGTTTGGATGAGATGAGGCTGGGCTGTGTGGCATCACCCTGTATAGTTCCTTTCTCCATCTCATCATGCTGCGCCTGCAATGCCTACTCTTTATTTGTGAGTAGCGAGCTTTTCAGTAGACAGAGAAGTGGGATGGTGACGCAAATTATGGCATCATCGCCGCTCACCATCTTGGTGGAGTCCTCAAAGTTTTGGAGGACAGCACAGATGTCTGACATCCATGCCCACTCATCAGCTCTTATGGGCGGAGGCTGACATGAATAATGATGGGTGTGTTGAAGCTGGCACTCAACAACTGGCCTCTGCTGCTCACAAATCCTTCCCAACATATGAAAGGTTGAGTTCCCACGCATGGTAACATCACACACCAGTTGGTGAGCAGGAAGCTGCAAATACTGCTGAAGCACGGCGAGGGCGGTGGAAGCTGTAGGTGACTTTTAAAAATGGCCAAACACGCGCCATACTTTGACAAACAGCTCAGGCGGATCTGGGTAAGTTTTGAGAAACTGCTGAACCCCAAGGTTGAGCACATGGGCCAGGCATATTACATGTGCGAGTTTGCATAGCTTCAGTGCTGCCACCAGCCTTTGTCACACATGAGTCCATGACCATGCCTGGCTGTAGGTTCAGCAATAAAAACCACAGATCTGCCTGCTCTTTTTCAGCTGTCAACAACTCTGCAGTGGTGTGCTGTTTGTCATCTAAGCATATTAGCTTCAGAACAGCCTGTTGCCGCTTGGCCGAGGCAGTTATGCAGTGCTTGCAGCTTACGACTCATGTGGTCATTTCGGAGATGGAGGCTGAGGAAGAAGAGGAGGTGCTGGAGCTGTAGAATGTAGGGGCAACCCTGACTGACCCAGGGCCTGCAATCCTTGGTGTCAAGAGGACGTGTTCGTTCCAAGGGTCCGACTGGTTCCTGGCTTCCGCTATATTAACCCAGTATGCCGTCAACAAAATGTACCATCCCTGGCCACGAGCACTTGTCAATGTGTCCATGGTTAGGTGAGCCTTCCCAATAACTGGATTGTTGAGGGCACAGGTATTATTCTGGGACACGTGCTTGTGTTAGGCGAGGACTGCACACCAGGAGAAATAGTCATCAGGTTGTGGAAAGAGTCCATCTCCACAAGCCTAAAAGGCAGCATTTTAAGTGCAAGCATTCGAGAAATGTGGGAGTATAGAAGTGTGGCCTGTGGGGCGTTGGCTGCGTATTTGTGTTGCGTTCAAAGAACTGGGGTAGGGACAACTGAATGCTGCCCTGGGACAAGGACGTGGTTGCTGATGGTGGTGGTTGTGAGTATGCAACGACAGCTGCAGGGCGGGAGGCATCTTTGCCTGTGCCATGGACAGGGGATTGGGGTGCATGCATAACATCTGAACAGGCAGTGGTGTCACCCGCAGACACTGTTTCTGGGCCCTGGCATTAGGCCCAACTAGTCGAGTGCTTTGCTGTCATGTGCCTAAGCATGATGGTGGTGGTCAAGCTGCTATTTTTGCTGCCCTTGCTGATGCTGGCATGGCAGAGATTGCAAATGGCCTTTTTGGGGTTATCTGGACAGCTTTAAAAAAGAACCAGACTCTGGAAGACCTAACAGTTAGACTGGCAACTTCCCTCGTGTTGGTGTTCCGCGGAACAGTTGCCCACTGCTTGTTCCTGCCTGTTGCAGCAGAATATAAACTTCTTTTCTTTCCAAAGATAAAACATGTTGCCTCTCTCATTATTTTAGAAAGGCTTGTTAAAAATCTATTGCTTCTTCAATTAACAAACAACAAACTTTTGCTGCTCACCAAACAAAAATTTTGGGATCACTGCTTGCCAAAAAGCCATAACTTATCCTCAGTACACCACCTGTGTATAAACAACAGCAAAGCATGCATATTCCCCCAAAAGTAGATAAGTTTTGGACCATTTTTACATTTTAAAATACATTTAAAGTCTTTCAGTGCCGTGTGTTAGTAAACAGGCTGTTACACTGTGTTCAGAATTATTTGGCAAGTTGTATTTTAGAGGATTATTTTTATTATTGATCAACATCTATGTTCTCAATCAACCGAAAAGACTCATAAATATCCAAGCTTAATATTTTTGGAAGTTGGAGTGTTTTTTTTTTAGATTTGGCTATCTTAGGGGGATATCTGTTTGTGCAGGTAACTATTACTGTGCCGAATTATTAGGCAACTTAATAAAAACCAAATATAATTTCATCTCACTTGTTTATTTTCACCAGGTAAACCAACATCAGTGCACAAACTTTAGAGATAAACATTTCTGACATGATAAAACAAAAACCAAAAAAATTAGTGCTCAATAACACTCAACAGAATTCCATCCATAGATTCTGTCAGTTGCTTGATCTGTTTTCGATCAACATTGTTCAAAGTTGGTGGTTTTTCAGCCTTCCTTACCTTGGCCATGTCCCTGAGTATCGCACACCTTGTGCTTTTTGATACTTCAGTAACGTTGCAGCTCTGAAATATGGCAAAACTGGTGTCGAATGGCATCTTGGCAGCTTCACGCTTGATTTTCCTCAATTCGTGGGCAGTTATTTTGCACCTATTTTGGCCAACACGCTTCTTGTGACCCTGTTGGCTATTTGCCATGAAATGCTTGATTGTTCGGTGATCACGCTTCAAAAGTTTGGAAATTTCAAGACTGCTGCATCCCTCTGCAAGACATCTCACAATTTTGGACTTTTCAGAGCCCGTCAAATCTCTCTTCTGACCCATTTTGGCAAAGGAAAGGAAGTTGCCTAATAATTAAGCACACCTTATATAGGGTGTTTATGTCATTAGTGAACACCCCTCCTCATTAAAGAGATGCACATCACCAGATTTACTTAATTGGTAGTTGGCTCTCAAGCCTATGCAGCTTGGAGTAGGACAACATGTATAAAAAGTAACATGTGATCAAAATACGCATTTGCCTAATAATTCTGAACACAGTGTAGTTACCATTTGGCATTTGAAAATAACCATATATGTTGAGTTCACTTGGACATTACTAAACTTGAAATATGTTCAATACAGTCCTTGTAGGCCCCAACTATTAAACATTTTCTAGGCAAATGGAAGCATTATTTTAAGTGTGATTCATGGCGAACTGACACAATGTCTATCAAATTTTTATGAAACTTTTAGGAAATACTCTCTCTCCCTCAGTACTTAGCTTTACCATGCTTGTTTATCCCTCTTTCCCTCAGTACTCATCTTTCCTATTCTCTAGTATGCCTTTAGCCCTCAGTAATCAGCTTTCCCAAGCTCTAATATTCCTCTTTCCCTCAGTACTCAGCTTTCTAATGCTCTGATATCCCTCCTTTCCCCAGTACCCAGCTTCCCCGTGCTCTGGTAAACCTCTATCCCTCAGTAATCAGCTTTACCAAGCTCTGATATCCTTCATTCCCTTAGTGTCCAACTTTCCCACTCTCTGATATCCTCTTGAACTCAGCACCCAACTTTCCCATGCTCCTATATCCTTCTTTCCCTTAGTACCCAGCCATCCCATGCTCTGATATCCCTCTTTCTGGCAGCACCCATCTTTTCCATACCTTGACATCCCCCAATTTCCAGCACTTATTATGTATCTGGTTGCCATAGTAACCTGTCTGGGAATAGGTTCTGCTTTACACTAGAAGGGCTTCCCCTTAGCCACACTCTCTGCGACCTATAGTGCTATTCTTATCACATGACCTCAACTGTCCATTTACTGCCTTTTTCTCATAAAGTTGTTATCCAAGACTATGCTTTTTAACTATGGGCCTAAGAACTAACAGACAGGTTGTTACTAACTACCTGCTTGCTGGGCCATGCACCAATTTATGTTGGAAATGCAATACACATGTATGTGGGGTGGGTGGTTTTTTGCCATCTTTTTAATTTTAATTTAGAATTTTTCATCTTTTTTTCTTATTTTTTATTTTTGTTTTTTGATTTCATCTTCTATATTTTGTTTCTTATGTGCCACTATTTTGGTATCTATTGTTTATTTTTTCTAATACATATTCATACTTTTTTTCTTTGCATGGTCTTGTATATGATTCATGTGAATTAATTATAGACCAGTGGAAATATGATGTTATTTATCCATTCATATACACCTTTCATATTACATTAGTTATGCATACTTGCCTATGACTTGTCCATCTTTTTTCTTTTCTCTAGCCTTTGTTTATACCAGCCTATTTTTTGATGTTATACTTTACCTTAGGCATATGGTCAAATTTGTCTTAAATTATATTTATATATGTTCACTTAGCGTCTTTTAGATTGATGACTCTTAGTCACTGTTTTGTATTCACTTTTTGTCCTGATCTTATTATTTTCTACATGGTCCATATATCTCTTATTCATTGCAGTGTCACTTTAAATGTTCCTTATTTTCATGGCGCTCTAATAAATTCCACACTTTCACTTTATATTGGCACTTTGCACTTTGTTTTACATGCGTGATAATTCCCTTATTGTAGACTGTCTTAATATTTGTAATATCTGCATGGCTATTACTCCCCTTCTCCATCCCCTGACTTGCGTGTACCATTGCCTCTCCTTTCTTGTTGCTTCTTCCATATATCTTTTAGCTCTGAACATCTCTTCTAGTATGGTTGTACACTTAGTCTTCTTGAAAATGGCTGTTGATTGTGCGCACATACATTGTGGTCCCTTGCCACGTCACGTTCCTGATGGCTGCCTGTAAAACTTTGAGCACATGTCTGATTTTGGCTTACAAATAGTGATGTAAAATACTGATACTGAACATGTGACCATGGCCTTAGCCTGTGCCTCTTATTGCCTCCTTATACAAATTTTGACATTTTATATGGTTCATATATATATATGCAGTTTAAATGGTATTTTTCTAATAAACTTGTTATTTTTTATTCTATATTTTTGTTTGGTGGTTTGTGGTTACTTCAATTTCTAGGTGGTTTTTCTTCTCTTGCTGAAAGAAACTCAATATTGACAAATTGAAATTTATTGTATTTTCTAAACCCAATTCAACTAATCCACTAGAACAAAGTTACTACTCTAAATCATAGTAAATGGCTTGATACTCCTCTGCATTTAGGTATCCGTGGATAACATCCTGTCACACAGGCCATGCATGCTAGCACTTACTGCTTTTTCTTAGCCTTCGGGCAACAAAAAATGCCAGTGTATGACCTCATTATGTATCACTTATATACAACTACAATGTTCTCCTATGTGGCCCAATTGTATTCTTCTTGCCTTACCACACTTGTATGCTGTCTCTTCGCACTAACTTCCACCGTAATAAAATCTGCGGTAGGTCTGTGAAGATGATGCACAATCAACAATATGAGCAGTCAGGTTATCCGAAAATAAGATCTGTTCACTTCAGCCATGATTCATAGTTAAAATAGCTTTCATGGTTCGACTCTGGGACTCGATTCGGTGATCTCTGGCTGTGGTTTGGTTTCCCGCTCTGTTTGACAACAGCCTTGTTGTATCTGTCCAAATGCTGACAATGCTCTTGTCTTTGCTTTGCTGTGTTGCTTCTATGCAGGTGTTTTCACTTCCTCATTTTCATTTGTCTTATCACATCTTAGGAAGGGCTATTTATACTCTCCTGGCACAGGCAGTTTTTGCTGGCTATATTCCAAGTTAGATGGATGCTTGGAGTCCCAGCTCCCCAGTGAAGGATTATCTTGCTGAGGTTATCTCTAGTGCCTCTCCTGCGGATTGTTTGCCTATTCCCCTTTTCAGCTCTTTTCCCATTTTATTGCATTCAGGGTCTGGGGGGGGTTTCACGTATACAAAAGGTCTTTTATGTTTCCGTTCTTTTCCTTCCATCTTATTTTAGGGTGCCAACCTCTGGGGTTAGGCAAAGACAAGTGAAGGTCAGGTTAGGGAATGCCTAGTCTGTATGAAACTGTGATGTGCAGGTTTAACATCTCCACTGAATTGTTCATCCCCATGTGAGTGTCAGGGCTTAGTCATAACACTAACTGTTTGGCGCCCATGGGTTCTAAATCATCAGTGGATTCTGTGGTCTCCCATTCTGGTTCAGCCAGGGCTGATGCTGCTCAGCATCACCGTCAGTCCCAACGCCTAGCCAATGCACGGGAGGTACAAGTGGTATCTCGTGTATTTGTGCCTAGCAACATGAAGAACAGGTTGCGGAGAGAGATTAGGCCACCACAGCCTAAGTCTAAAATGCATCGCACTGAGCATGCCCGTGACATGGTGCACCGTGATTGGTGGTTCAGGAACCAGCTGACCCGGTGACCTGGCACCGCCTGATTCGTCATAGGTGATGTCACCAATGGTGCGACAGTGGGGCAGGGCTTAGTTTTTAAAAGGTCCGCCCACAAACATGGTGGCGCGCTCAGATCATTTGAGCTAGTTGTTTGGTTGTGCACGCATCTCTCCTGAGCTCCTCTAAGAGCCATATTAAGCGAGTCGGCTCAGTCCGGTAGCTCGCCGGCTGAGTGCACGAGTACCTGGCGGAACTCACTCCCGTACACTAGCGTCGTCTCTTATAGCGTAGCGCCTGTACCATAGACAGGGCTACTGCTCCTAGTCTGGTCACACGTCTCCCTGCGGTTCTTTGAGATAGTGTGAACCGCTTTAGCGCCAATCCCTATAGCGTAGCACCTGTATCAAAGACAGGGCTACTGCTGTTCCCACGGTCGCACGTCTCCCTGCGGTTCTTGGAGAATGTGCGAACCGTCTTACCCTTCCGTGTGCTGTAACACGAAGGGCTAAGATTGTTGTTAGGTGCGTCGCCGGTCGCTCTCCCTCCGTGCAGTTAACGGAGATAGAGCGCACCGCTATACCCTGTCCAGTGTGAAGTTAACACGGAAGGGTTATCTTTAGTTGGTTGTCTTCCCTTCTCACCCGGGAAGAGTTCGGCAGCAGTCCAGCAGGCTGCATCGCGGACCCCGGGGTCGGTTGCGTTCCTATTTAATAAAGTGTTTGCAACCGTCCCCCTAACAGTAACACTATTGACAAAAATTGTATATCCTAAGCATTTCAAAATATGTGTGTAGTATAGTGAAAGTATGTTAAATACTTCCCAATTGCCATCTTCCCCAGTTTCCAGTGGCGTTCCAATCTTCTACTTGCCTGGTTGAAATTCCGACTCGTCAGATCACACGGGTTTATGAGTGAATGTGAAGTTGCTATTACAATCCAAAGGCTTATGTTGAAAATGTTATTTCCAGTATACACACAAATCTTTGTGTGATCTGGCAAGTCAGAATTTCAGTCCCTTGAGGTAGAAGAAGACTAGCTCAGTGCTGGAATAAGGGGAAGACAGCAATATGTCATATAAATGCACCTACACTACACACATATATGCAAAAGGATATACATTTTTTTTGAAAGTGCTTTTTTAATTTATCTTTCTCCTCACTTTTCTACCACTTTCCCTTACTGTGAGGCTCCTCCCTGGAAAACCTTTGTCCGTGTACCTTATTGATATGTGACTGTTTGGATTTGATATACAGGTGCATCTCACTAAATTAGAATTTCATCAAAAAGTTAAATTATTTCAGTTTTTCAATACAAAAAGTGAAACTCAAGTGTTTATTACTGTTAATGTTGGTGATTATGGCTTACACCCAATGAAAACACAAAAGTCATTATCTCAGTAAATTAGAATACTTTATAGCAACAGCTTGAAAAATGCTTTTAAAATGCGAAATGTTGGCCTACCGAAATGTATGTTCAGTAAATGCACTGGGCTCCTTTTGCATCAATTACTGCAACAATGCAGCGTGGCATGGAGGCGATCAGCCTGTGGCACTGCTGAAGTGTTAAGGCCCCGTCACACTTAGCGATGCTGCAACGATCCCGACAACTAAACGACCTGTCAGGGATCGTTGCTGCGTCGCTATGTGGTCGCTGGTGAGCTGTCAAACAGGCAGGCTCACCAATGATCAGGGGAGCAGCGACATCGTGGAAAGAATCTTTCCACGATGTCCTGCTCCAGTTACCAGCCTGCTGCTGAAGCAGGAGCAGGCTGGAAACCATGGTAAACATCGTGTTACTAGGGGCACATGCGCACCTAGTAACTTGTTGTTTATCATGGTTACCACTCTGCTACAGTGAGCGAGAGGTTACCGCTCACTTTAGCAGGCTCGTAACCATGATAAACAGCGGGTTACTAGGTGCGCGTGTGCCCCTAGTAACCCAATGTTTATCATGGTTACTAGCCTGATCGCTGCTCCCGCTGGTCACACACAGCGATGTGTGCTGACCAGCGGGAGGGCAACGACCAAAAAATGGTCCAGGACACTTTGCAGCGATCAGCGACCTCACAGCAGGGGCCTGATCGCTGCAAAGTGTCACACATAGCGACATCGCTGGTGAGGTCGCTGTTGCGTCACCAAAACAGTGACAAAGCAGCGATCTTGCTAGCGATCTCGCTATGTGAGACAGGGGCCTTAAGGGAGCCCAGGTTGCTTTGATAGCAGCCTTCAGCTCGTCTGCATTGCTGGGTCTGGTGTCTCTTATCTTCCTCTTGACAATACCCCATAGATTCTCTATGGGGTTAAGTTTAGGCGAGTTTGCTGGCCAATCAAGCACAGTGATACTGTTGTTTTTAAACCAGGTATTGGTACCTTTGGCAGTGTGGACAGGAGCCAAGTCCTGCTCGAGAATGAAATTTCCATCTCCAAAAAGCTTGTCGGCAGAGGGAAGCATGAAGTGCTCTAAAATTTCCTGGTAGACAGCTGCGCTGACTTTGGTCTTGATAAAACACAGTGAACCTACACCAGCAGATGACTTGGCTCCCCAAACCATCACTGATTGTGGAAACTTCACACTAGACCTCAAGCAGCTTGGATTATGTGCCTCTCCACTCTTCCTCCAGACTCTGGGACCTTGATTTCCAAATGAAATGAAAAATTTACTTTGCATTTACTTAGTGTGTCAATGACTGCCTTCTGGACATCTGTCAAGTGAGCAGTCTTCCCCATGCTTGTGGAGCCTACTGAAACAGACTAAGGGACCTTTTTTAACCTTCGTCAGGCTGCAGAATTTTACAACGTTAACAGGCTGCAGAGGTACAATTGTACCTTCATATATACCTCCGCTGTGGGAAGACTTTCCCCTTTACTTGGTTTCAGAAACTAAAGTTCATTCAGCTACAAATGTTATGCTGATATCTATTGGCCAGTGTTGTTACTGCTCACTTATGTTGCTGTCAATTAAGTTGATTCAAACTGGGAGTGGCTTCTACTTCTCTTCCTACCTCCCTCCTCTCAGTAGCCATTTTGCTGTTCATCTCATTGCTGTGAGCACACACATTTCTAGACTTGTGAAGTCTTCAATTTCTTGGATACGAAGGTAGGAAAGTCTCACAGCATCTAACAGCCAGTTATACCTTCATTCGCCTTATGTGGGGACAGAACAGTCAGAAATTGTCTTTGAGCCTGGACTTGGCTTACATATATTTTGTATGAAACTTATCACTATAGGTATGATTTTTATACGAAAAATGGATAATAATTAGTATCTCCATATTGTTTTACGATGTTTTACTTATATTCAGCACAAAATAAAGATGGTGGCTCTGTTACAATTTTCCTATTGGTCGAAAAAACAGTCGAAGATGGAATGAAAATTCTGAAACCGTATACGGTTTACATAATATATGAATGACATTTATAAATAATTATCACTAGAAATAATTTACTTTTTTATCTGCACTTTAGAATCGAGTTTCATTCTACTTGCCACGTGTTGCTGAACTAAATTACGAAGCCAAAATTCATCTACCAAGTCATCATGAGTGATAGTGATGCTGGATCTAGTTTCCGCCATAATCCAAGAAAACGTGTTTGCAGGTTAGTATCATTTTGTGAAAAGCCAATAATGTAGTATTGTGTAGTATTTCGAAAAATTATTTATTTTTCATTTTTTCATATTTACAGATTTACGTCTGACGAAATAATGCGAATGCTAGAAGTATCTGTTTCTGAGCATGAGGAAGAACCATATGTTGCATCTGATGATGAAAACTATGTACCACAAGTGGATGTTACTGAAGAAGATTCAGACATTGAACAAGAAATGGTCTTAGAGCAGGAAAAAGAATACGACTCAGACGAAAGTGTTGAGGATGAGTCTGTGCCTCAAAGTGCTGGCGACATTTGGACTGCTAAGGATAAAACTCAATGGTGTAGTGATCCACTGCCAAATGCACAAACAAAATGTTGCAATGTCCTACAACAAAGAGGTGGCCCTGCAGCAATCAGCAACCTGTATACAGCAAAAGAGCTATTCAAGTCAATCATAACTCCCGAGATGTGTGACATCATATTACGAGAAACGAATCGAAAGGCCAAGAGAGTTTGTGATGCTTACAACAACGAACTGGTACAACATTTTCCTGATTCTTCTGAACGGCCACCACAAAAAACATTCAAGCAATTTACTGAAACTGAACTCCATGCATTTTTGGGCATACTGATTGCTGCTGGTGTGCACAGAGACAACAAAGAGAATCTGGAGGAAATGTGGAATGTTGCTGCTCTGCTTCTTATACGTGCAGCCATGTCTCGTGACCGCTTCAAGATGATACTCAGATTTATCAGATTTGACTACGAAAATACACGTGCAGAACGTGTGCAAACAGATAAAGCTGCACCAATACGGGACATCTGGACAATGCTGAACAAAAATCTGGAGAGAGCCTACAAGCCATATAATTGTATCACCATCGACGAGCAATTATTTCCATTTAGAGGCCATACTAAATTTACCCAGTATATACCTTCAAAACCAGCTAAATATGGCTTAAAGATTTTCTGGGCTTGTGACTCGTCAAACGCCTACCCATTACAAGGTCAGCTCTACCCTGGGAAACCAACTGATGGTCCTCGAAAAGTAAACATTGGTGAACGAACAGTATTGGACCTAGTGAGCTCGTATAAAGGCTCTGGAAGAAATGTCACCACCGATAACTTCTTTACAACCATGGAACTAGCTAAGGTATTGAACTCCTGGAACATGACACTAGTTGGTACAGTGAGAAAAAACAAAAGGTTCCTACCTAGCAACATGCAGCCGGCCAAAGAAAGGCCTGTAAACTCGACAAATTTTGCCTACAATCATGATGTAACAGTCTGTTCATATGTACTAAAGAAGAACAAATCAGTCGTGCTTCTATCATCTATGCACATGACGGGAGAAGTTGAAGAGACACTAGCAGCCCAGCCAGAGATAATAAAATACTACAACTAAACAAAAGGCGGAGTTGATGTTATGGATAAAATGTTGGGAGAGTACACTGTGAAACGACGAACATTACGTTGGCCTCTGGCATTTTTCTACAATATGATTGACGTCACTGGGTTAGCATCCTACATCATCTACAGAGAACACAATCCAAGCTTCAGGAAAAAGGATCAACGAAGAAAGTTCCTGAAAGATCTCGCAAATCATCTGTGTATGCCTGCAATTGAAGATCGTAGTACAAACCGAATGATGATGAGAAACCATTTTCTTCGAGGTGCAGTAGAAATGGTGCTTGGACGATGCATTCTGGTAGCATCGCAATCAGCAGCTGGCCCTCAAATACCTCATGGTAGTCGTGGACCCTCCCCTGTTGTTGGTAGTTGCTATGTCTGCCGAGACCGGAGGCGAAAACAACGTAAGACTAGAAAGTCTTGTGTGGTTTGTGTGAAACCCATTTGAGATGAACACTCGGTAGCAAAGACAACATGCATTACTTGCGAAGAAAATCAATAAAAAAAGTTTCTTACATTTTCTTTTATAATGTAAATGAACAGTTTTTTTACTTGTTTATAATAATAAAATAGCATTATCATTAAAAAAAATATTATTCTTTTTTCCTTGCATTGTCTTCATTCAAAATATATGAGGGTACATTTGTACCTATGCAGCTTGTTATGGATGCAAAAATATCTCGACCCCTTATCTCGGAAGGTGGTGGAGATATTTTATTGAAACTTGGCCAATATATTCTGGACCAAAACTGCAGAGATGTCACGAAATTTCAACCCTCTACGGCTTTTCGAAAAAAAATTATTGCAATTTTAAAACGGAATAGTTACAATTGTACCTACTCAGCCGGACGAAGGTTAACACTAGGACTACTGGACTCGTGACCCCGCCTAGAACTACTGAAAGGAGTCATTTTGACTCCTTGCTTGTTTTCGTTTATTTTTAGAGTTTCATTTGTGGTTATTTATTAATAATTATATTTTTTGTAATGTATTATTATTGTGAGATCCAACAGTAATGCTTTTGATTGTTTTTTTTCTGCTTTTCTTATTTTTCTACAGAAAATAACAATAATTATAATAGACGTTTTTCAAACATTTTTTTTTATTCAAGTGCACACATATAAACAACAACTGAAGAACAAAAAGCAGAGAAAATGTAGGTGGAGGAGCATAAAAATGAAAATATGGCGCAGAATTCACCTTCTAAACATTTGGTGTTTCGCATTTTAGGCATTGCCTTTGATTTATGGCAGTACATTGCCCACACAAAGACTTACCACAAGTCTTACAATTTCCGACAGATCTATTTTTCTTGCACTTTTCTTTGATCTGGCAAAATTTTGTTTGAACCATCACTTCTGAGCATGTAGAAACTTGGGACGTGGAACCCTTTTCCCTATCTGTGACATAAGGACCACTCAACTCTCTCACAAGCGTTTGCAAAAATGCCTTGCGTGACATTTTTTGGTGGGTAATCTCCTTGAATATTATCCATGCATTTATACCCGCAAAGTCTAAGGCATTTTCAAATGCATGAACAGGCCATCTCCTTGTGCATGTTCGTGTGGTATATATTCGTGCCATCTGATCCACTACATCTACTCCATATTTTGTTTCATTGTAAAACTTTACCGTTTCTGGAGTTTTTTTAGCGGAATCAGACGCAACAACAACATCTGGATGGACGGAACTCAAAATGACAACATTTTTGTTGGGCTTTTCTTGATATACTGTAAGTGTAAAATTGTCTTCATTTCTAAACACTTTAGTGTTGTACAATTCCTCTTTCATTGATTTTATTTCTTTATGCACTTCTCGTCTTATCTTGTTCAGTGTTCCCACGATGGTTGTTCCTTTGCTTTTTAGCTGTTTAGCTAATTTTACTGAAGTAAAATAATTATCGGTTGTAACATTGCGACCTTTTTTCAAAAACGGGTCCAATAACTTCATTACCACATGGTCAGCTAAACGGTCCTCAGCACGGCGTGTGTCATCTTTGCCTAGATAAGGGAAGCCATTTGCCAGATATTTGCTCCTCTTATCAACAACTAGCCAATATTTGTGGCCATATTTATCTGGTTTGGAAGGCATGTACTGCGTGAATGGACACCTAGTTTTGCTTGGGAAAAGTTGCTCATCCACCGTTATGTATTGGCCAGGTTTGTAACACGCAATACAATTTTCAATAAACCTGTCCCACACAGTAGAAAATAGAGCAAACTTGTCCGTTTGCAGTCTCTTCGATCGAGTAGATTTCTCATCAAATCTGAGAAACCTCATAATTTCAACAAAGCGGTCCCTAGACATTGTCGCTTTGCAAAACGGTATTCCCCAGTCATTACACCAAATACTGCTAATCGAGTGACGGTTCGTGCCAGATATTCCACGAGCATAGAATATCGCAATGAATGCATCTAGCTCCTCATCAGATAGAGTAAACTGTAAATTATTGTTCCTGCATGCTTCTGCAAGCGTACAGTTCTTTATATGTGTCCATATATATGAATCAAAAAATAAATGCCATGCGCTCAAAGGACTATCGATAATGATATTTCTTCTGTCGTATCCTGTAGGGCCAGGTGCTTCTCGAAGAATTTTTTGGCTGTCACGCCTACCAGGCAAGTGTTCTCCAATTTCAACAGGTTTCCATTGAATACCATCCGCTGAAACTAGTATTCCTTCAGATTCGCCTTCTCTGGTGTTTGTTGTTGCATTACCTTCGCCGCCATCGTTATCTGTTGTTCTTTCATTTCTGGGACGTTTTGCTGATTTTTTCTGTCCACGACCAGGAGGATGGTCACGAGGCAACATAACTGCATGAGCCCGATCCCCAGTTGATGTGCTTGGAATATCTGTAAAAAAGTTGATGAATATTTAGAATTTTTGTTTTGTAAGGGTCCGTGCACACTGGCTGGATTAGCGGCGGAATATCCGACCGTATATTCTCACCACAATCCGGCCCGTACCTGCCCGCTCAGGTACAGAGCGTAGTTTCATACCTGAAGCTCCGCTCCGAACCCCGGGCTGGAGCCGCTGTCTGGGACGGAGCCGTGCTCGCGCGTAAGCAAGCGCTGCTCTATCCCTGACAGCGGCTCCAGCCCGGGGTTCGGAGCGGAGCTTCAGGCATGAGCGGGCAGGTACGGCCTGTATTGCGGCAAGAATATCCAGATGGCTATTCAGCCAGAATTCTGCTAGTGTGCACAGGCCCTAACTCAGTGTGTGGAAGAACAAATAAATACACATAACTACTTACCTTCTGGATTTGTTCCTTCTGAGTCTTCAGATTCACTTGATATGTTATGAGGAATGAAATCTTCATCACTGTCAGAATCAAATACATGTTCCTGCAATTCGGATTCCGATTCATCCTCCGGTATGGATTGCAAAGTAGCCAGAATATCCTGAGGCTTTATCAAACGTCTTCTCTCCATATTCCTCACAAATTCCATAATTCTATATAGTTCCCTGCTGAAAAATAGAAATGAAATGAAAACTAAAAGAAATAATAACTGTTCTGCCACCTTCAAAAGTAGGTGGGCTGAATCAGTTGACAGACAGCTAAACTATTTCATAACAATTCATACCTGTATGAGTCTTCAGAGCTCGTATGTCTGCGTCTGTTCTCTTTGTCTCTTCAGCTGAACTGAAAGTAAAGTTACTATCCAGAATACTGTCTCCTGCTAGGACCTTAGAAAAACACCACCCTTCATTAGCATAAGATAAGAGCCTAGCGTAAACAAGCTATTTTGTTCAGCATTACACAGTAATACAAGCAGGTAAAACACAAGGAAAATGTGAAAAGTTGACATGTAAATTGAACTACATCTATATGAACATCAGGGTAAATAAGACAGAGTGAAAAAATTATGCACAAAACTTTATAGCAACATTTAGTGACAAAAGGACCTCAAAATATAGTAGGGAGTCAAAATGACTCCCTTCAGTAGTTCTTGGTAAATTTTGAAAAAAACGCGCAAATTTTTCACCAAAATTATTTATTCTCACAAAATCTTTTTTCACATCATATCTGAGGAAAAGTCACCGAGTTTCAAGCCGGAATTCTGAAAAATGTAGTCACAGAAGAGAAATAAAAAACGAAAGGAGTCAAAATGACTCCATCAGTAGTTCTAGTGTTAAACACGTGGGAAGCCTTTGCAGGTGTTTTTTGTTAATTATTCTAATTTACTGAGATAATGACTTTTGTGTTTTCATTGGCTGTAAGCCATAATCATCAACATTAACAGAAATAAACACTTGAAATACATCACTCTGCTTGTAATGACTCTATATAATATATGAGTTTCACTTTTTGTATTTAAGAACTGAAATAAATTAACTTTTTGATGATAATCTAATTTATTGAGATGCACCTGTATTACATTATAATGTATTTTTGATATTGTGTGTACATTTTTCTCAGCACTAAGTAAAACAATTATTTGAGCCACTAATGTGCGTATGTGTGCCTGGTATGTCTATGTGCCTGTGTGTATATATGTACTGTATGTGCTGTACGTGTTTGCATTGCATAGTGTTAGTATTTATATTCAGATTTTTCAGCACTAGACTATTTCAATTGAAAATAATTTCATGGAGAGAGACTGAATTATAATTCAGAAATGTTCTAAAGGCTGTAAAGTCACCAAAAATATTCAATGACAAAAAAAGTCAACAGCAGAATACATTTCCTGTTGAAGAGCAGGTTATTAAATATGTATGAACTTTGCAGCATCTATTTTGAGAATCAGTGTGGACCTGAAGTCTGCAATTCTTCTAATTACATTACCTTTAACTCAGCTGTGTACATTTCCCCGTTTAAAAATTCTTTAAAAACATGTTTTGTATTTTTTTCAAATGTAAAAGCTAGTTTTAGAAAACAAAGGAGAATGTTCTAACATTGGCAGGTCAAAGCAGAAAGTAAATAGGGGTTTTAATTGAATGTCACAGGCTATAAATGATGCTTCTTGTATAAACTCATTTGTGAAGCTTTGACCCCCATTCGACTTGCCTTTCTTATTTTCTTTTAATTTTTAAAGAATAAAGGATTTTCCCTTGCTAGTATATCAGCATATCCCAAACACAATGGACCAAAACTTGTTTCTTGTCAAAACTTTTCTTTTATTTTGATATGCAGCAGAAAAATATTGTGTTTTTTTTAAAACTCTTTAAAGTATATATGTACAAATATGATCAAGTTTACTTAATATTAAATATTCACCATAAAATATATTTTCTAGCTTACATTCATAAAACATACTAGATAAGTAGACTAAATAAATGAAAAACCACATAAACCACACATTAACTGAAAGGGGTTGTTCACTAGTGGACAAAACCTTATTAATATCACCTGTATTGTTCTATATTTTCTGCATTGTACTTTAGGGTTGTGGCCGTCCCATGGGCTTTCTACCCTTAACCACCTATCTTTCACAGACAGCTTTTAATTAGAGCTAAGCTGGATCTTACATTTTTCCCAGATTTTTTGAGGCCTCATTAGGCATATAGAGAGGTCAGTCAAAAGATTTAGGGCCTATCCACTGAGGTTACCTTGGTCCTAGTGATGACATACACTTTTTGATGAAAAAATATTAACTAAGTACCTCACATTTTTTATGTATTCAGCAATAGTGGAATTCATGTACTGTGCTCAATAATTGCACAGTGTTGATACATTTTATGATAGTATACAGTGGGTACGGAAAGTATTCAGACCCCTTTAAATTTTTCACTCTTTGTTTCATTGCATCCATTTGGTAACTTCTAAAAAGTTTTTTTTTTCTCATTAAAGTACACTCTGCATCCAATCTTGACTGAAAAAAAACAGAAATGTAGAAATTTTTGCAAACTTATTAAAAAAGAAAAACTGAAATATCACGTGGTCAGGCAGGCAGGCCCCTATCGCCAAACACTGGCCCCGGCCTCCAGCCATGCACTGGGCCTCAGCCAGGCCCCGGCCCCCAGCCAGGCCCCAGCCCTCAGCCTGGCATCGAGCCCTCAGCCTGACATCGGGCCCTCAGCCTGACATCGGGCCCCAGCCTGGCATCGGGCCCCAGCCATCTCTTCTGCTGCAGCTGCCAGGTTCCTGAGGGAGGGAACAGAGGGCCCTGCAATCCTGCTCTACCGCAACTCCCCGCTGCTGGAGCACCGGATTCCTGAAGGACCCTGCCTCCTGTGACCCTCGCTTCACCGACCACCAGGTAAGATATTGTACCTATTAAGACTATAAGATGGACTCCATCTTATTAAAATATATAATTTTTCTATATTCCACCCCAAAATTTGGGGTGCGTCTTATGGTCCGGTGCGTCTTATAGTCCGAAAAATACAGTATCTGTTAGCTCCAACCCACTTATTATAAAACAAGACCACAGATATAATATATACTTTTCATGCAAAAAAACAACAATATCATTTTCTAAATAATACTTTTAAAAAATTGACATACAGTTAAAAAAATAAAACATATCACCATATTGTTATTGAACAAGTCTACTATACCAAAACTAATATACCAATAATAAACCACATAAAAGTAATGAAAACACAATGACCATATTTTATCATCATATTGTTTTTGAATATAACCACCGTTCTGTTACTTAACAAAATTAACTCTGCCAAAAGAAATATATAGCAATCTACCAGTAATACCACATACAAAGGATGAATACTGCTATACCATGACCGAAACACATATTACTACCACATAGTAATCTAATAATACCAACATGCTGATCATTATCAAAAATCACAGTACAAACAGTAATATTACCACCAGTGACAGTTATACAGAGGAGTTCTCAACACCTTGAAGACTAGAAGCAAAGGGATGAAACTTAATGGGAGAAGATACAGATTAGAGATTAGAAAAAACTTTTTGACAGGGAGGGTGATCAACGAGTGGAACATGTTGCCACAATGGAAGTCTTCAAAGAGAGGCTTGAAAGACATCTGTCTGAGATGGTTTAGTGAATCCTGCATTGAGCAGGGGGTTGGACACAATGACGTTGGAGGTCCCTACCAACTCTGACATTCTATGATTCATACAAAGTATATTGTAAATCCAGTGACTTATCAGTAACACCTATAATTTAAGTCATTATTTTTCCCATTTATTCATCCAGCACAGACCACTGTGATTTCTTTCCAGCTAGGACTCATCTAGGCAGAAAGTAACAGACATACTGTACATCTATGATTGATCACTTCTAGAGTACCCTCCACACTTTTCCCCCCACATTTACACAACGCCAGAGAAAGAATTGAAAAATTGCAATAGTACCACCCTGGTACTCTTTTAATCCTCCAATGGTAACAGAATCTGTTAATATAAAATATATTACAGTAGTGATGTCTCACTTTGTGACCCCTCACATTTGAAATGTCCCCCTCTGTGGCCATCAAACAATATTAATGCATATGTCCCCTTTTATGGCCCCTGTGCAGTAGTAAAAATCATTAAATTAATTTCAAATTTTACAGAAAATTGGGATTTTCTAGAATCAAAACTTTTTGTGATTTGCTATGGGAGAGTTCAGCAAAATGTAGACCAGCCAGCTGCAAGGTGATTGATAAGGGGTTAAAAACAATTTTTAAACAAAACTTTACTTGGCCCTCCAGAAATATTTCTTGTTGTCGCTTTTCCTCTGATTGTCTCTTCTATATATTTTGTTCAAGTTTTTTTCCAGCCATGTCTTCTATCACAAAGCATCATGCAGTGAAATAAAACTCTTATTAATAAATAATGCCTGTTTCCCTGCATATGAATAAAGGATATCCAATGTTAGTATGTCCTATACAAAGAATAGCTGGATAGAATTGTACCATGGCACAATGACATATAGCACATTCCACGTGACTGCTTATGACGGGACCTATGTCAATGATGTTCATTGTGCCCCATCTGACTTCATGGGGCCAAGTAAACTGTAGACTTGACTGGAAGAGTAATGGAAGGAAAAACCTTCCAATAGAAGGACTGGTGATGACAGGACAGATAAACGGAGGGCAGAGGAAATAGAGAGAATAATTTTTTTTTCAACCCCTTCCCAGGTGATTTTTTTTCCCTTCAAATGTATTCTATGCAAATCTCATTATCCATCCCTTTCTCTCATAAAATGAGTGAATCCTGCTGAATTAAATTTTGGGAAAGTCAATCCACTATATAAGGTAATATTCTGATCTAAAATGAAATTTGACTCCATATGAGAAGCAAAGTAGAATTCCTCAAAATAAAATAATTAAATATTTTCAGTAGTTTTTTTTAAAATAATCACTCATCTACTTGCCCAAAACATGCTATTTGTAGATCACTAGGATTTGTTATATATCCCAGCTCAGGCACCAGGCGTTGATTCCTTCCTCTATGGTAAGCGTATTCTGAGCTAATCTATGTCACGGCAATCTCATCTGACATCATCACCCAAAGCCTTTTAAGGCCTGTTCAGCCAGCCATGAGACATCTGAGTATTCCGGAAACGTAGCTTTCAGCTACCTCGTGTATTACTGGATTTTGCCTATTCATCCACAGCACTCAGCAGTTTAATCATCAAACTCCTGCCTGCTATGCAATAATCTGCAACTACTTCTGAACTCAGTCTTGTAAATCCTGAATCCACTCATAACTCTGCTGCTACGGGCATCTGTGACCAGACTCATTTCAGCTAATACTTGTGGTGTTCACACTATTATTTTTATATGTAAACTACCTGAGTATTTGTTTCCACTATTCCTGTGTGTAGCTATGCCATGGCACTGCTTTATCTGCTCCACTTGTCTGTCTGTCTGCCTGCTCTACTGCATATCCTGCTGTCCCATTCCTCACTGAGGGTTGCACCATCGCCTCTTGTCTATACTGCTCACCGTGACCAATGGTTTAAAAAATTAACCTCACCAGGTGAGCCAAAAATGGAGTTATATGAGGACTTAACTGGAAATTAATGTGATATACTCATCAATAAAGGAGCAGAATTAAGACGTCATTCATTTTCAACTGAGAAATGGACCAACACTGCGATAGCCTTGAGTCTCTGTGATCTTTTAACTGCTCTTAACACAATAACCTCAATTTTCATATTGATTTGCTTATTTGTGAACAGTTGTAATAATAATTGGTAAATGATAGTACTGATGACTAACAATATAACTAATACAGTTATATGAAAAAGTTTGGACACCCCTATTAATCTTAAGCTTAATGTTTTATAAAAATTGGTGTTTTTGCAACAGCTATTTCAGTTTGATATATGTAATAACTGTTGGACAAAGTAATGTTTCTGCCTTGAAATGAGGTTTATTGTACTAACAGAAAATGTGCAATCTGCATTCAAACAAAATTTGACAGGTGCATAAGTATGGGCACCCTTATCATTTTCTTGTTTTAAATACTCCTACCTACTTTTTACTGACTTACTAAAGCACTTTTTTTGGTTTTGTAACCTCATTGAGCTTTGAACTTCATAGCCAGGTGTATGCAATCATGAGAAAAGCTACTTAAAGTGGCCACTTGCAAGTTGTTCTCCTGTTTGAATCTCCTCTGAACAGTGGCATCATGGGCTCCTCAAAACAACTGTGAAATGATTTGAAAACAAAGATTATTCAACATAGTTGTTCAGGGGAAGGAAACAAAAAGCTGTCTCAGTGATTTAACCTGTCAGTTTCCACTGTGAGGAACATAGTAAGGAAATGGAAGAACACAGGGAAAGTTCTTGTTAAGGCCAGAAGTGGCAGGCCAAGAAAAACATCAGAAAGGCAGAGAAGAAGAATGGTGAGATCAGTCAAGGACAATCCTCAGACCACCTCCAGAGAGCTGCAGTATCAACTTGCTGCAGATGGTGTCACTGTGCATCGGTCAACTATACAACGCACTTTGCACAAAGAGAAGCTGTATGGGAGAGTGATGCGAAAGAAGCTGTTTCTGCAAGCATGCCACAAACAGAGTCGGCTGAGGTATGCAAAAGCACATTTGGAGAAGCCAATTTCTTTTTAGAAGAAGGTCCTGTGGACTGATGAAACCAAGATTGAGTTGTTTGGTCATACAAAAAGGCGTTATGCATGGCGGCAAAAAAAACACAGCATTCCAAGAAAAACACTTGCTACCCTCAGTAAAATTTGATGGAGGTTCCATCATGCTTTGGGGTTGTGTGGCCAATGCCGGCACCGGGAATCTTGTTAAAGTTGAGGGACGCATGGATTCCACTCAGTATCAGCAGATTCTTGACAATAATGTTCAAGAATCAGTGATAAAGTTGAAGTTACGCAGGGGATGGATCTTTCAGCAAGACAATGATCCAAAACACCGCTCCAAATCTACTCAGGCATTCATGCAGAGGAACAATTACAATGTTCTGGAATGGCCATTCCAGTCCCCAGATCTGAATATCATTGAACATCTGTGGGATCATTTGAAGAGGGCTGTCCATGCTCGGCGACCATCAAACTTAACTGAACTGGAATTGTTTTGTAAAGAGGAATGGTCAAAAATACCTTCATCCAGAATCCAGGAACTCATTAAAAGCTACAGGAAGCGACTAGAGGCTGTTATTTTTGCAATAGGAGGATCTACTAAATATTAATGTCACTTTTTTGGTGAGGTGCCCATACTTATGCACCTGTCAAATTTTATTTGAATGCAGATTGCACATTTTCTGTTAGTACAAAAAACCTCATTTCAAGGCAGAAACATTACTGTGTCCAACAGTTATTACATATATCAAACTGAAATAGCTATTGCAAAAACACCAATTTTTATAAAACAATAAGCTTAAGATTAATAGGGGTGCCCAAACTTTTTCATATAACTGTATTTAAACTTGATCGTCAGTTGTCATGCAGTATAAATAGTTTTATTGTTGACACAATAAATGCACATTTGCACTTGCATCTGTTATTGAAGCTGATTCCACGGCCATGTCTTAGAGTTCAGTTGTGTGAACTTTGCACCCCTGAAATCATGTAATCAGTGGTGTAGACTATGCTCTACACAATGCTGTACCACTATCTAAAAATTGTATCAATTGAATAACACTATCTCCAAACAATGATAAATACAGGAACTACAGTGAATGGATAACATCACTGTATATTGACTGAATATTACTAACATACTATAGTATACAGTATATGTTTTTATTTTTTCATTTACATAGTACATTTTCATATATATACCTCTTGTCTTTATTGATTGTTTCTATTTATTTCAAACTGTGATTTGATATTTTTGATTATGTGTCCAGGCAGGATGTTATTGTGTATTTGTAAATGGGTTTCTGTGTAGGAATGGGTTGGGAGTTGCAAGTGGGTCCTAATTCTTAAAAAGAAGAATGGCAATGTAATATAAACAAAGACAATTCTTGTTAAATGGTTTAGAATTTATATTCAATCACAATTTATTCTCCTTTCAAGAAAAATTGCACTTGCAGTACTATGGAACAGTTATGCAAATCTCTTCATGGGGTGATCCAAGTCACTATTGCCTATTGCATCTGAGGATTATCAAAACCATTATATATATTATTATTGTTACATCGACGATCTCTTTATAATTTGGTGCAGTACCCATTTAGAGGCTTCTCACTTTATTGAGATATTGGACAAAAATGAAAGAGGAATATTTTCCACTTCGAATATTTTTGTGGATTAAATTTTTTTTTTTTAGATTTAGAATTATTACATGAAAATAATATATGCAAATTGTCTCTTCAGAGAGGAAGAGGACTTGAACTACAGTGCCACCTATTGAAAGTAGCAATTCTACATGTCAATATTGACCCTTTAACAAACCACATGAAAATTAGATAATTATGAGTAAAACACACTTCAAGTCTGTGAATGCAAATGGATATCTGGACTTTCATGACGCACATTTCCCTAAAGTGGAAAAGAGATATTCCTCTGAGCTAATTTTGTTGTATAAGGAGAAATTATACTTTAATTACACGAGTCAATCAAAATTACCACTCAAAATGTTTTCTGAGAAAATATATCCAATAAAATTTAAAGAAACAGCATATCAAAAAAATCCAAGTCTAACTCAAAATGATTGTATATCTGCTAATAGTAACCCTTCTAAGAAAATCCCCAAATTAGACACCAATAAGTCTAATATGGATGAGATAAATAATCGATGGAAACTTACTTTCATTACTTCTTGTAATAAAGGACACAAAACCATCAGAAATATTCTAAAAAAATACTGGTATATTTTGAAAAAAGATCAGATATTAAAAGAGGAAATTCCGCTGAACCGAATGTCACATTTCGTAGGGGCATTACAAAATAACATATGATTGTGTCCAGTAAACTAAAAAAGATTAAGGCCGATAATAATCATAAAGGGATTTGTTTTAAATAAAACAACCAAGAGGACTCCAGGTATTTTTAAATGTGGTATAAAAAATGCTGCTTTCTCTGAACAGTCGGGCCTGTGTCCTTCTCTGCCCTTATCTATATTGAGGTCGGCTGACACAAGGTAAGGTTTTAATACTAGAGACAATATAGGACCATCCTGATTGCATACAATTGTCACAGTGGGATGGCTTTTACTCTTTTCTGATAAAAAAAATTATGGTTAACAAAGTATTTTACAGGGGAGAAAGACATACCCAGTGACACTGGACATGGAAAACAACTCTGCCCTACAAACTGTGCTCAACTGGTGACCGCCAATCTGTGATAACCCAGGTACACGGTATAAAAATCCATAATATGTCATAGCTTCAGGGCATTATGGGGAGGCCCACACATCATCAAAAAATGACCTTAGCCCACTCTTTAATGCTCCAGCAGTGTGGGAAATGGTACAGGGCAATCTAATCTCAAAATGTTCAAATTCACGTTAAACCATACTTTTCAGGAAATTTCAGACAAAAACAATCCTTTGTAGATCAATCTACTCATCTCTAGGAGTCACAAACTAGGTGGAAATAAAAAATAGGTGACTCCTATGAAATCTGGGTCACTTCACAGGTCTGCAATATATATGTGACTTAAAGTATGACTCATGAGAAAAAACATTTAATAAGGTTAATGGAGCTCTGCAGTTCCCCAAATTTCTACTTATCAGAATTCCACTATTTCAGAGTGTTAAGCCACCCGGTGGTGCAAGTGGATTAGTGGACTCACTGTGCCACAGGGCCGGGTCTGCCTAGGTAGGGGCATAGCTAAGCGGCTCCCTGGCATTCACTACAGCTCTAGATGGTGGAGACAGTATGGGCTACAGGTAGCCATCGGGTACCACTCCTAGGCAGATGTTGGTACTGCAGCAGCTGACCCCAGGAGTCAGGTGGTTAGCGGACACAGACTAGGGCTCAGTTTAGACTAGTAGGTTCAGGTTTATTGCAGAACAGTAAACACACAGACTCAGATGAATACTTCTGGGATGGGTTGTAGCAGTCCGGATACTCGAATAGAGAAACGCTCAGACACTGGCCACACCAGGACCAGAGGACTTTGGAAACAGGACTGACCACACTAGAACCAGGTAACAATGTTCAGGCACTGGCAGCACCCGGACCAGGGGACTTCGTAAACAGGATTGGCTGCACCAGGACCAGGGGTCAATGTTGAGGCACTGGCCGCAACGGTACCAGGGGACTTCGGGAATAGGACTGCCACACCAGGACCAGGAGAAAATGTTCTGTACCTGGCCGCACCGGAACCAGGGATTCAGGTTTAGGATCTGGCCACACCAGGACCAGAGGACTTAACAACTCAATAGTAAGGTAGACTACATACTAATGAAATGTAAATGAAATGTTGCTTCAGCAACTCTCTAAAGGAGAGGGAGTCTTTTATACAGGAGGACTCTCGGTCGTCGCTAGAGCAGTGAATATGCCAGCATTCCTGCATGGAGGGGGAAGGGAAACCATTCACAGGAGCTGGCAATGGTATTATACAGAGATAGCCTTATGTCCTATATAATGCCACAGTTAAAGCCTTTGCTGGGTATGGCATTTTGGCAAACAAGTAGCACTTACATGAGGTTTTTGGTAGTCAGCAATAAAAATGCTATCAGTGAAAATGGCAGTAATGGGCAGTTTAGATCACTTCTGTGCTGCCTGAAAGAAATTAACTAAATATGATTTAGAAAATAAAAAATAAATTTTTTGTGACTGAAAAAGATATCTATAATAATAAACTCATGAGAAATATGATGATGGCACACAATTTGAATAGCATCTACCACCATTTACACACATTTTTTAAGTAACTTGTATTATTATTTTGGAGTATTTTGCATCAGTTTTTGAAAGTCAAAACTAGGAGTGGGCACAAAACACAGAAGATGTTCTATTGTTTCCATTACACTTATTCTCTATGTAAGTTCAACTTCTAGTTTTGGGTTACAAATATTGATGCCAAAAAACTGACCAAAATGCAGCCATGCGAAAGGGGCCTAAGAAGCTTCTTTTAATATGGAATATATTTGCAATGTGGAAATAGTCTAGAAAAAACAGAAGAGATGGTCAAAAAATGTTTGTCACATTCCATCCACAGTAAGTATCTTAGTCAGACGAGGGCTCTTTTTATGCCTGTTTGCTTTTTAGCATTCTTTACAGTACACCTGGCTCAATTCTCCAGTGGGTTTATTACACAACTAATTTTGTTTAAATCAGAACCAATTTGTGAATGTGTTTGCTGATGCTGAATCTCGAAATTTTAGCTGAATCCTAGAATTATTGAAATTGAATCAAACATCTGCAGGCATTACCTGCCTTGCAATGACTCGCATAGTTCCTTAAATGCATAAACAGATTAGTCTATGGAACTTTTGGTCTGTGAAAAACAACAAACAAGAAAACATGTCAGAGCACTTTAACCTATGAAGTACATAGATAATTTTGTCTGTAAGGGTAAATAATATTTTTTTATTCAAAATGTAAATGATAAGTTAATGATTTTTTTTAACATACATTTTTCTTTTAAGGTATAAATCTGTGAACATGCCACAATCACTAAAATTGAGGATAAATTTGATCCTGGGAGTGTAACCCTTTTCATGTTACATACATATAATGATTATATAGGGGGTGAGAGCTCTCCCATGGTTGTGCAATGATAGGGTGATGATAGATTGCCAAGGACCATGGTTGTGCAATGGTAGGGTGTTGATATATTGACAAGGACCAAATAGTTGCTTCCAGATCTGCTACCTTAGTACACTTAGAAGGTACTGTATATATGCAGGACCTTATAGGATGCCTGTCATTCAAAATGCCCTTTAACCCTTTACTGATGTACAGTACAGACCAAAAGTTTGGACATATCTTCTCATTTAAAGATTTTTCTGTATTTTCATGACTTTGAAAATTGTACATTCACACTGAAGGCATCAAAACTATGAATTAACACATGTGGAATTATATACTTAACAAAAAAGTGTGAAACAACTGAAAATATGTCTTATATTCTAGGTTCTTCAAAGTAGCCACCTTTTGCTTTGATGACTACTTTGCACACTCTTGGCATTCTCTTGATGAGCTTCAAGAGATTCCCAACATCATAGTTGAGCTCTGTCTCAGAAATTTTTTTTGAAAAGAAAGCACATCCTCACCCTCATGGGACAGAACTGCCCCTACGCCTATAGATGAGGCATCCACCTCAACCAAAAATGGCTTGGTTTCATCCGTCTGGATAAGAACAGGAGCAGAGCTGAACCTCTCCTTGAGTTACTCAAATAGCCTCAGTGGACCATTGGACTGTATTAGCACCCTTCTTGGTGAGATCAGTAATGGGTTTAGCGATGACAGAGAAATTCTTTATGAATTTCCTGTAATAATTGGCAAACCCCAATTGCATGTGTACCATCTTAGACCTCAGTTCACATTGCTTGGTTTTTTAAATTCCAGATGAGGCACAAAAACAGCAGGTGCTTCAACGGATATCAAGTGCTCCTTGAAGTGGGCTCTCCTCCACCTCAACTTCAACATCACAAATACTCCAGTCCTCAGAGGTGTCACCCCAATCGCACTTGCTTCCTCACAGCTCCCAAATCTCCAGCTGCCCGTCTGAGTATGGGGTAGAACAGATGGTTGAGTCTGCAGAGCTGTTTACTCATACTATAGCCTGGGAATCAGAGGTCGGCTCCAGAGCTTCTGTGAATCCAGACGAGGAAATGATCTGCACTGATGCCCAGAATCTTTATGAGTCGGATCCAGGACCAGACGCAGAAGGTTCTGACCATAATGTAGACTCTCGTTCCCAAATTGTAACTCCTGTTGTTGGAGACAATGAGGAAGACGATGATGAGACTCAAATGCTTGATTGGAGCGACAACTTGAGTTTTTTGTCAGGGCAGGAAGAGGTTGGCTCTGACGACGACGGGTGTGATAACACACAGGGTCATGATGACGAGGTTTCAGATCCCACTTACTGTCAACCCACAGTCAGCCAGTCAATGAGGTCAGCAGAGGAGGTGGAGGAGGATGCTAGTGATGACGAGGTAAGGTTGCGCCTTCCTGGACAGAGACGTAGTACTGGAAGCAAGTCAACAACTGCATCCTCAAACACAACTCTGCCTCTGACCACAAGTCGTGGTGGCTCTTCAGGTCGCATGGGTGCTAAGCCTTGAATAGCCTGGGCATATTTTCAGATCGATAAGGATGACCCAACTCGTGTTATCTGTAACATTTGTCACCAAAAGCTAAGTAGAGGCCAAAAAATCCATAGTTTGAGTACTTCATGCATGAACCGTCACATGGATATGAAGCATAAGTTGCAGTGGGAAGCTCACTGTGCTACAATGCGGCCTAGCGGGCCGGGCCAACCACCGTCTGCCCCATCTTGTGCATCCATGGCCTCTTCATCCTCTGTGACTGGGGAGACAGCAGTCACACCTGTTTTGGGATGCAGACCTGCCACCTCTTTACCCGCAACAGCCAGCGTGATTGGCAGGTCATCATTTTCTTTGGAGGTGGAAACACCAGCTGGTGTTGAGCGCTCTCCGACATCGAGAGCACCACCTTTGTATCAAGGCAACCTAACATGTCCGCATGCATCTTCCTCACAGACCGGCAGTTTGCCGGGGACACCCTTCTCAACCCCATCTAAGCACAACAGTCAGCCCTCGGTCCCTCAAATGTGGACAAGTAAAAGACCATTTCCTCTTAGCCATGAGAAAGCTAAGAGGTTGAATTTCACCATCTGCAAGCTCTTGGCTACAGAAATGCAGCCTTTCCACCCGGTGGACACAGAGGATTTTCGAGACCTTATGTCCGTCGCAGTGCCCCAGTACCAGATGCCCAGTTGGCACTACTTCTCAAAGAAAGGTGTGCCTGCGCTCCACCTTCTTTGAGAAACTCTGTGTGTGACAGGGTGCATTTCATCACAGACACTAGGACGAGTAGGCATGGACAAGGGCGTTACATGTCGCTGACTGGGCACTGGGTAACTATGGTGACAGCAGGACAAGGGGCTGCTGTCCAAGTCTTGTCGTCCCCACGAGTTGTTCGTCAATCCTCTTTATCTCGAAGTTCTTCCACTGCTTCTGCCTCCTCAACCTACTCTCGGTCCTCCACCTGCACCCAAAGCCTGTCTGGTCATGCTACACGCTTTCTAACTGCGCAGAAGGGATCCTGCCCACCTCCTTACTATGCTGGCAGAAGGGCTCAATGTCATCAGGCAGTTTTTACTTTGAAATGTCTGGGAAATGTGAGTCACACAGCTGAGGTGTTGTGGTCAGCTCTGGAGAACCAGTTTCATGAAAGGTTGTCTCCACTGGACCTGAAACCAGAGAAGGCCGTGAGCGACAATGCTGCAAACTTCGGTGCCGCCCTTCGCCGGGGCAATGTCACACACGTGCCTTGCATGGCTCACGTGTTGAACCTTTTTGTCCATCAATTTTTAGGTCACTATCCTGGACTAGATGGCCTTCTGTAGAGAACACGGTCACTGTGTACTCACTTCTGCCGTTCACATACCACAGCTCAGCGACTTACATCTCTACAGAAGTCATTGGGCCTGCCACTTCACCGGCTAAAATGCGATGTGCCTACCAGGTGGAATTCAACTCAGCACATGTTGCAGCGACTGTGGCAGCACCGACAAGCCCTGGTGCAATACGTTCTGATGTATAGCCTGGGCCAACGGGATCCAGAGGTGAGGCAAATCACGCTGGAGGAGTGGTCTCAGATCAGGGACCTTTGCACCCTTCCGCACAGTTTTGAAATGGTGACGAAGATGTTTAGTGCTGACGATGCCATCATCAGCATGACTATTTCAGAGATTTACATGCTGGAGCACATGTTAAACAGAATTCGGAGTCAGGTGGTGAGACAAGAGGAGGTGGAGGAAGTAGAGGAGGAGGAGTTGTATGCGGAAGGGCTAACATCTGCAAGGTCCAGACGGTCAGCAGCACCAAGGCGGCAGGCATGTGAGGGTGTGGGAGATAGATTTACCAGGGCGCATGGTAGCAGCCAAACTTGTGAGAAAGGTGCAAGAGCCCAGGAAGCTGTGGAGGACGAACTGATGGAAGACTCATCAGATGAGGGAGACCTTGATCACATTTCTGTTGTGCGAGGTTGGGGGGATAGGGCAGAGGAAGGAAGAATGATTGTTACCTCGCCACCAACACAACAGGGACTTGGTGCTCCTCGATGCGCAAGACACATGAGTGCCTTGTTGCACCACTACCTGCAACATGACCCTCGAATTGTCAGAATTCGAAATAATCCTGACTACTGGGTTGCCACACTCTTAGATCCCTGGTACAAAAGTAAATTTGCCGAAATAATTCCTGCCATAGAAAGGGATTCACGCAGTATCAGCAGAGACTGTTGCAGAATCTTACATGTGCTTTTCCACAAAACACCAGAGGTGCACGTAGTGAATCTCACAGTTCTAACTTGCCAACCTTGGGACTGTCGAGTCTTCAGCACTCAAACCGTAACAGAAACACAGTATCTGCTGGTAACAGTAATTTTGCGAAATCATTTCACAGCTTTTATAGCCCATTTTATAGCCCATCTTTTATAGCCACAGGAGACAAGAAGTCTGACACATAGTCAACGCCTAGAGACGATGGTACAGGAGTATCTCCAAGTAAACATCGAAGCCATGACTGTGTCACTGAACCCTTGCTCTTTTTGGGCTAGTCAGCGTAGTAACCCAGCTGTGAAGCAAGCTGCACCGCCTGTGTATCTAATATTGATTTTTAAATGCATCTAGCCTAGGCAGACTGTGGGGACCCCTAACCAAACCCAGGCGCTCAGCCCCCTAACGCCCCCCTTTCATTGACAATACAATCATGTAACTCTTATAACTGGATGGGTGAGGATCGGTCACAGCTTTATTAACTGTTTATGCTCATTCCATTAGAAATGCATTTTATTTCTAAAATAATTCAGCTGGTTGCAGCATGCCCTGTGTCTCCAGTCTCCACAACGGCAAGTTGGCCAACAAGTGTAACTCTCCAACATGTCCTTTCTATTTCCATGCCACGGAGGATCCTGCTTACTCGTATGCAGGACTCCGATCCCCATCCATCACTCTTAACGCTTGTTCCACTCCGTCCTGGAGTCCTGATAGTAATATGTCCAGTCCAATATCCATTAAGTGAACACCGTCGGGCCGTATGAGGCCTGCTTTATCTCCTTCCAGTTGTTGGTGTCGTATCACTACACAGCCTCTGTCTCTTATAAATTTTGCCATCCGAATATTTTTGACCTGCCTTGTCCGTTCGATGGCCGTGATGTCTCATGCACCATGCCATACCATTCTCGGCACAATCTCTGACCATACTATAGTTAGTTTTGTGAAAAATTCTCTGAAGCGCTCAGTGTTTAGTTTCATTATTTCCATTAGTTATGCGCTCTTGTGATAAGCTATGTTGTTTCCCCCGGCCTGTATAACTATGATGACTAGACCTCTTGCCTCTCTCCCTACCTTGATTACCTCCATTAGTACCTGTGGCCATTGCAGGCCTCTAATACCTCTCCAGTTCAAATATGTGTTATGAAACTCCAATTTCCTCCCGCTGACTTTCACCCTTCTTTCTGCACAATATATATACGAGTTCTTAATCATTGCATAGCAAAAAAACAGCAAGGAAGTGGTATTTATATGTCATGTCCTGCTATGCACCTGTTCAAGGCTGAGTTAATCAGAAATTTAAACACACATACCATGTTAAAATCGTATAGGATAGAAACAATGCATATAAATGTAAATAATCAAAAAGAAAAAGAAAAGAAGAAAAAAGGAACATATATATAATAATAATCTATAAATGATCACTCATAATGATACATCAAATCATGTCTGATGTTTAAACCAGCTGGTACACGTGTATTTAAAGTATAAATCCACCAACTTTCTCTATTAAGGATCTTTCTCCTATAATCATCCACCAAATCTCCACCAATCGCCACGGCCCACGGAGGGGCCACCACAGTCAGTGAATCCTTCCTTATTTAGTATAGAGTCTACCAATACTTTGGGCGTAATAGCCCAGCTGCGAAGCAAGCTGCACCGCCTGTGTATCTAATGAGAATTTTTAACTGCATCTAGCCTAGGCAGACTGTGGGGACCCCCAACCAAACCCAGACGCTCTGCATCTAACCCAGCCAATCATTTGATAGTATTGCTAGTAGCAGAGTCGCATGGGCTCTAAACGTTGCATAGCCTGTGCATTTTTTCAGATCGCTAAGGATGACCCAACTCGTGTTATCTTTAACATTTGTCACCAAAAGCTAAGGAGAGGCCAAAAAATACAAGTTTGAGTACTTCATGCATGAACCGTCACATGGATATGAAGCATAAGTTGCAGTGCGAAGCTCACTGTGCTACAATGCGGCCTAGCGGGCCGGGACAACCACCATCTGCCCCACCTGTGTCATCCTGGGGAGACTAGAAGCTACTGCGTAGTCTTTTCCAAAAATGTGAGGGAATTACGACGGGAATGGTTTGGAAGAGGTATAAGAGTTTAGGTAGGACGTTCATTTTTAGTATACTTATTCTGCCGAACCAGGAAAAATCCTTCACCGTCCAAGAAATAAGATCTTTATGGAGTTGTTCAATAAAGGGCCCAAAATTAAGATAAAATAGATGGGAGAGGTCTCTATGAATACGAATTCCTAAGTGTTTGATACCCTGTGAGGGCCAGGCAAAGGGTAAGTTGGACTGGAGGAATACTGTATGGATTTGGGGAGGGAGACATCGAGGGCCTCAGACTTCGCTGCATTGATTTTAAAATTTGACCATGTAACAAAGTGATCTATTTCAGCCATAACAGCATGGATGGATATATGTGATTGAGTGATATATACTAGGACATCGTCAGCAAATGCAGAGCACTTGTACTCGGTGCCTCCCACCTCAATCCACCTAATATTCGGATTATCAAGAATTGATGAGAGCAGGTGCTCCATCACTTGGATATATAAGAGAGGGGACAGAGGACATCCCTGCCTTGTCCCATTGGTGATTATGAAAGGTGATTAAAATGTTCCATTTATCTTCAGCCTAGCTGACGGATTTTGATATAGGGCCATGATTTTGGCTATAAAAGGGTCCCCTAGGCCACTACACCAAGCTTTTTAAGTGAATAATGTATGGCGTGCCAGGAGACTCTATGGAATGCTTTCTCAGCATCCAACGAGAGTATCTAATTACAAATTTTTAACTGCATCTAGCCCAGGCAATACTTTGGGCCTAGTAGCAGTGTCTGCTAGTCAGCGGAGTAGCCACCGCCTGTAGATCTAATTACAAATTTTTAACTGCATCTAGCCCAGGAAATACTTTGGACGTAGTAGCAGTGTCTGCTAGTCAGCGGATTATCCCACTTGTTAAGCAAGCTACACCACCTGCAGTTTGGACACTTAATTTTTTCCAAACAAAATGCTTCAGGCCCCTGGGGCACTCAGTGAAGAGCATAGGGGAGGCACCCCAAGGCACAGGGGCTGAGACTGGCGGTAGGACGCCTTGCGGTGGACCGCCAAGCTCGATCCTTATAAAAGCTTTTTAACTGCAGCAGCTTTAGTGGACACTACTGGAGCTGGAATTCCCGCGGCTGCTGGCATCAGACTTGCCCTCCAATTGATCCCTGTAAAAGGATTTAAAGTGTACTCATTCAAATTACAGAGACAATTTAAATTAAAAAGCTTAGACCTGCCTCCACCGCAGGGGGGCTCGCTCGACCCACCAGTGGACAGGCACCAGTATTGGGAGAGGGGGGCTGGCCGTAAGGGTCCACCGCAGCTCTGGCACAAACCCGGCGACACGGAGGTCGCACGGGCAGGAACGGACTGGCCGTGTCAGCTTCGCACTTTTTTGGTTTTAGAAGGGCATGATATGCCTATATCTGTGTCTCCCCCTCCTTTTACTCATCCACCTCTTTTCTTTTCTCATGACTATATGTACTTGTCACTATTCCATGTGTTAGTTGTGTCTTCTGAGCAGTTTGTCAGGTTTTGGACACCTTTGAAGGTGTTTTCTATGTGTTTCTATCTGTTTTTGTTTGCCTGCCATTGGTTTTAACGGTGTTCAACGGTGTTCGATGAACAGTTCGACGAACAGTTCGGCGAACATATGGGTGTTCGACGAACCAAAACGAACTCGAACACTACGGGGGTGGCTCAACTCTAATCATGAGAAACAGAATCCAGCAATACAGGAAACTTCTCATTCTGTCTAGCCCTCAACATTCTATCCACATGACTAGCTAACTGTATGGCAACTTGCAGAGTATCAGGTGCAGGGAATGCAATGATCAAATCTTTAACCCTTTCACTCAAGCCTGCCAGAAACGGAAACTTGAGTGCAGGGTCATTCCACCTGACCTCTGCAGACCATCATCTGAACAGGGTGCAATACCTCTCAGCATCAAGAGAACCCTGTTTGAGATGTCTCAGCTCTCCTTCAGCTAATGTAACCCAATCAGGATCATCATATAGCAAACCCATGGCATCAAAAAATGCCTCCACAGACCTCAAATAATGATCATCAGGAGACAAGGAAAACCAGATTTGAGGTTCCTTACGCAATAGAGACATAATAATGCCTACACGCTGTAGTTCACTCCCAGAAGACCTAGGTCTGAGCCGAAAAAACATCAAACAAGCATTTTTAAATGAAAATAAATCCTGTAATTTCCCCGAGAAACACTCAGGTAATCCTACCTTAGGCCCTTCATAGTGTTCTGCAGGGTATTTACTCACATACTGCTGAAGACCGGCAATCTCCAGAGTCAACCCTTGCAAGCATTGAGCAAGCTCCTGTATGGTACTCATACTGAAGAAAATCCAGGAAGAGAAGAGGAGAAGAAAAAAAAAACAACCTTTTTTTTTTTTTCTTTTTAAGCGTGGCTGGACATACTGTTATGTTCTGGATTTGTAGTTGCAGAAATGAAGATTAAAGGGAACAAAACTGGTGGAACAAGAAGTCCTAGGATAACAATTGTCCAAAGCACAAAGAACTATACAAGGCTGCTTAGCCAGAGCACAAGCATAACAACACTGATGCCCAGCAGGGAATGGGAGCCAGGTGCTGAGTAATAAAGAGTGCAGAGATCATGTGACCAAGAAACCCAGCACCAGAGGAAAAGACTAGAAGCCAGCAAACCACAACAAGATGGCTGATAGTAAAACAAAATATATTCTACAGTCAAGTAGTGACCAAAAATTTTGCATGTTTTAAAAAGTGTGATTACTTCTGTCTGGTTGTTGTGATGCCATTTTCCTGGTGATTTTAGTAAAACAGAAGCAAATGGTTATCAGCCATAAGGAATAAAATTGTGCTTGACATTGTTTTATCCCATTATGTGTTAGTTTTCAACATTTGCTAGGCCAAATGTTTTGCATGTTTTGTCATGGGAAGTGCAATTTTTCATAACAAAAATTTTTTGTGTGTGTTTTTAGGTTAAAACATAGCAAAGACAAAGCCAAATTTATCACCAGATGTCAGTAAGTTTATTATTCTGAGAGTGAAGTCCGGCAAAAGTCAAAAAGAGATAGCTATGGAATTCAACTTTCAATTCTCGGAAAAATTCCTCCAAGGTGGATCACATTAAAGAAAAAGTCAGTATCTGATGTCCATAAAAGTGCTGTACAGATTTCGAACAAAATGAACAAAGAATATGGGGTCAAGGTGAATCGCCAAACTGTAGTGCGATGGCTAAGAGCAGTAGGGTTGAATACACGAGTTCCAGTCAAGAAGCCTTTTATCTCTGCAAAGAACCGGAAGGTCCAACTTGAGTTTGCCAAAGAACATAGCCAATGGAAAAGAGAAAGATTGGTCTAAGGTGTTGTGGTCGGATAAATCCAAATTTGGCTTTGTCTTTGCTATGTTTTAACCTAAAAACACACACATAAAAAATAAAATGAAATTTTAGGCACAATTCGACTACCCATGACAAAATATGCAAAACATTTGGCCCAGCAAATGTTGAAAACTAACACATAATGGGATTAAACAATGTCAAACACAATATTCGTCCTTATAGCTGACAACTATTTGCTTCTGGTTTACTAAACTCACCAGGAAAATGGCAGCACAACAACCAGACAAAAGTAATCACACTTTTAAAAAAAATGCAAAACTTTTGGTCGCCACTTTATATATTTTTTTCATTGCTGGATCTATGTGAGGGATTTTTTTCAGCGTGGTGAGCTGACGGCTTTATAGATAACTTTTTTTGGTTTTGGATAGATACAACATTTTCACAACTTCATTTTTTAGAGAGTTGTGGCAATCAAAAAAATTCAGTTCCGCTGTTTTGATTTTTTTTCTCATTATGGTATTTACGGTTTCAGTTAATTATTTTTATACTTTTATAGATTGGACTTTTACATACTTGACAATACAAAACATGCTTAACTTTTTTTTACTTTGTTTATTCTTAATTATTAATGAGAATGAAATGATTCACATTTTTATACTTTAATACTTTTTCATATTTTATTAAGCTTTTATTTTGTTCTTCTGTTTTTTGAACCCATAATGAACTTGAACTTTCAATAGTTTAATCTCTTTTTCTAAACAGGTCAATACAGCAGTATTGCAGTTTACAGTCGAGGTGACATTTTCCTATAAAGCTCAAACATAAGCAGCAATGAGGGCCTTCAGCAGGCCCCATGCTGCCAAAACAGCTCATCAGAACAAGGGAGACGGTGTACATCTGTGATTTAACTATTTATATCACATTGTCAGTGTTAGACAGTAGCATTTAAATAGTTAAACAGTTTCGATCAGAGATAGCTCTGATCACTGCCTTTACAGGAAGATTTCGAATCATAGCTTGCATTTCACATGTATGATGCTCCATACATCAACATATGATATTCTAGTATGTCGAGTAAGGGTTAAAGTGTTTTTATTGTGGACTAGTAGTAAAAGATGAAAAAAATTTACATTTTGTATGAAATCCCCAAAAAACAGCCCCTTGCCACCATTAAAATGAAAAATGGCTGTTTGTTTGAACAATAAAAGCCATATACAGTTACATAGATAGATAGAGAAGTACAGTCATCAAGGTCAAGTTCAAGTGCAGTGGGCAGCTAGTGTCAGCAAGAATCCATCGATCGGAGCAGTGGGAGGCCTTACTGGAATCCTTTGCAGACATTCCATCAACGTCCAGAACTCAAGGCTCAATACAGGTACTATAACGAATGCCTTATCCACTGCCATACAGAGGAAGATAAAGGTGGAACCATTTGAAGGGAAGATAGCAGATCCCGGGTGTACTACGGAACTTGATGGAAAATCACTGGGGCTGACAAAAGCAATAAATGTAGGGATAAGTCAGGGTGAAAGGATAGTAATGCTGAAAACGTACTGTATTAAGGAAACAAGGAATAAGAAGTGTTGTGCCCAATACTACGTGCTACAATCTGATTAACTTGATTTGACCAGTAAACATTTGTGTGTTGACGTAAACTGCGTGTCCTCTGAGTTATGTGCTGTGGCTCCAGAAGATGGAGGCCCTGAGATAGCAGAGGCCTGCGGCCTACAAGTGAGTGTGTTACACCCCACACCTGACATCACATTGGGACTTGGACATAATTTTTCTCTAAAGTGCCAGAGCGTTATGGAGCAGCAGCTCGACCATGGCTACCGTCCTCGGTCACTTTACACTACTGCTACTAGTAGTTTGATGCAAGAAATTCATAAACAATATTGGGTGTCTGGCAAAAGAAAAACTGTACAAGTGCAAACAAATTAGTTTCTTTGCAAAAGCACATTGTTTAAGTTAATTTCGGTACTGATAGAAGCAGATCCCTACCTAACACATTGTCACAGTGACATCAATCTATCTCGCTCTATCAATTTCTTGCAATTAAATCTATTGTCTTCTCTTCATCCACTTCTGTTAAATATAGTTATATGGGTTGAAAAAAGAACTAGATCCATCAATTTCAACCTTTCTCTACCAATCATACAATTTTTGTCACTAATTATAATTAGTGACAATAAATGTATAATTGGTAGAGAAATGTTTCTTCTTCAGTACACATAACATTGTGGGTTATAGATAATTATCTATAACTCACAATGTTATGTGTACTGAAGAAATCATGCTGCCCTTTTTTAAAAGCTGTTATAGTGTCTGCCATTACTACTTCCTGTGGTTGGGTATTCCACAGATTTACTACTCTAACTGTAAATAACCCTTTCCTATTTAGCTGCTGGAATCACCGTTCTTCCACCCGTAATGAGTGTCCTCTGGTCCCTTGGTATAACCTTTGGAAGGAATAAGTCATGTGCTAGTCCTTTGTATTGATCACAGATGTATTTATACATATTAATGATATCTCCTCTGATATGTCTTTTTTCTAAACTAAACATGCCCAACTTTACCAGCCTCTCATCATATGGAGGCCTTCCATCCCTTGTAATAATCTAGTTGCCTGCCTTTGAAATGACTTTAACTTCCACATGCTATATGGATGCCATATTCTAAATGTGGCCTTACAAGTGATTTATAAAGGGGTAACAATATGTTGGGATCACTGGATTATATCTCTCTTTTTATACACTCTAAAATTTTGTTTGCCTTTGTAGCTGCTGCTTGACATTGAGTACTACTGCTCAGCTAACTTGTAACCAGAATACTCAAGTCTTTCTCCTGTTCTGTAGTCCAGAGTATACTTCCATTTAATGTATATGCAGCAATAGGATTACTCAGTCTTAGGTGCATTACTCTGCATTTATCAACATTAAATCTCATTTTCCAAGTGTTTGCCCAGTAAGACATCTTTCCCAGATCATTTTGTAATATTGTACTATCAAGGTCATTTTTTAATATCCTGGTGTCTTCAGCAAAGACTGACACTTAACTTTCAATCCCATCCACAAGTTCATTAATAATGATATTTAAAAGAATCAGTGCTAGTACAGATCCCTGCGGCACCCCACTGCTGACTAAATCCAATTTAGAGAATCACCCACTTACAATGACTCTGTGTTTCCTTTCGTTTAGCCAGTTCCTTAACCATCTTCATATACAACCCCTGGTAAAAATTATGGAATCACCGGGCTGGGAAGATGTTCATTCAGTTGTTTAATGTTGTTGAAAAAAAGCAGATCACAGACATGGCACAAAACTAAAGTCATTTCAAATGGCAACTTTAGGGCTTTGAGAAACACTAAAAGAAATCAAGATTAAAAATGTGTAAAAAACACGAGAGATGTCAATTGAAACAAAGGAGAGGATTATCAAACTCTTAAAAGAAGGTAAATCATCACGCAATGTTGCAAAAGATGTTTGTTGTTCACAGTCAGCTGTGTGAAAAATCTGGACCAAATACAAACAACATGGGAAGGTTGTTAAAGGCAAACATACTGGTAGACCAAGGAACACATCAAAGCATCAAGACCGGAAACTTAAAGCAATATGTCTCCAAAACAGGAAATGCACAACAAAACAAATGAGGAATGAATGGAAGGAAACTGGAGTCAATGTCTGTGACAGAACTGTAAGAAACTGCCTAAAGGAAATGGGATTTACATACAGAAAAGCTAAACATAAGCTATCATTAACACCTAAACAGAAAAAAACAAGGTTACAATGGGCTAAGGAAAAGCAATCATGGACTGTGGATGACTGGATGAAAGTCATATTTAGTGATGAATTGCAAATCTGCATTGGGCAAGATGATGATGCTTGAACTTTTGTTTGGTGCCATTCCAATGAGATTTATAAAATTGACTGCATGAAGAACATGCAAATTTCCACAGTCATTGATGATATGGGGCTGCATGTCAGGTAAAGGCACTGGGGAGATGGCTGTCATTACATCTTCAATAAATGCCCATGTTTACATTGATATTTTGGACAGTTTTCTTATCCCATCAATTGAAAGGATGTTTGGGGATGATGACATCATTTTTCAAGATGATAATGCATCCTGCCATAGAGCAAAAACTGTGAAAACATTCCTTGAAAGAAGACACATAAGGTCAATGTCATGACCTGCAAATAGTCCGGATCTCAGTCCAATTGAAAATCTTTGGTGGAAGCTGAAGAAAATGGTCCATGACAAGGCTCCAACCTGCAAAGCTGATCTGGCAACAGCAATCAGAGAAAGTTGAGCCAGATTGATGATGAGTACTAGTTGTTGTCAGTTATTATATTATTCTCTGCAATATATTTCTACAGGTCATCTCTTCTAATGCCCTCAAAAACTTTGCACATTACTGATGAATGACTTACCGGATAGTAGTTGTCTTGATCAACCTTCTTACCTTTCTTAAATATCAGTACCACATCAGCTATCCTCCAACCTTGTGGCACCAACCCTGTTACAAGAGAGTCTACGAAGATGAAATACAGCGGTCTGTCAATTTCTGAGCTCAATTACAGCATTATCCTTTGATGAATGCCATCAGAGCAAGGGTATTTGTCAATGTTTAATTTTCTCAGATGCAGGCGACCTACTTCTTGTGTTAAAATAGTTATATCAGGTGGTGAACTTTAATTTTTGCCTAGTTGAATGATCCCTGGAACAGTCAGTTCATTGGTGATCATGGATAAAAAAGTGCCTGTTTAATATCTCAGCCTTTTTTTGTCCCCTATAATTATCTTATTATTATCATCTCTTAAGGGGCCAATAACATGTTTTTTTTCCTAGCTTGACTTCGCAAATGTAAAAACATTTCTTAATGAGATCTTTATACTCCTGAAATGCAATTTCTGAATTCTCGGTATTTAAGATTATGAGTGCCCTTTGTTTTTGTCTTATTAAGCTTTGCACTGTTTTATTTATCCATATTGGCTTCTTTTTAGTTTTTGACATTTTATTACCAGAGGGTATTAATTTTCTACAGTATTCTAGTAGAAAACCTAAAATATGCCCCATTTATGTTCGGTATCCCAAGTTATTGGTATCCCATTCTACATGTTTAAGCTCCTCCCTTAATTTGTTGAAATCAGCTTTCTTAAAGTTCCAGGTTTTTGCATTTCTCTTTTGAAATGTTTTATTGAATATTGCATTGAAACTTATCAGAACTGGTGGATCTGAAATTGTATCTGGTTTATTTGACAGGACCAGATCCAGCAGATTATCTCCTCTGGTTAGTTCATCTACCAAGCAATTGGGAAAAGGGGAAAAAAGGGGAACGGATGTGAGTAAAAACTAACTTTTAGTAATTATTGAATAATAAAATATAATTAATAATTTATAACCAACAATTGTATCTACATCCAATTGAGGATGTATACTGGATCACGGTCGATAATAGTTATGTATTCTCAATAAACGTGATCCACTAAAATCCTGATAAAAACTGGACAATGGATGTATTAAATAAATGGATCCCTAACCAATATCCCTTACAAATTAATGGTTAGGTTTATATATCCATGAAATGATTGTCACATATTCAATTGATTAGCCTAGATGGTATCCAGAATTATAGTATGCTATATAAAATTATACTGATACCCAAGTAATGGGCTATAATATTATGCATACAATTCACAGAACCGGTAAATAAATAGAATTTCAGTAGGCAAATTCACAGAGCCCAATTAATTCTAATCCCCTTATTTTCCATGCAAGACAGTATACAGTGGTGTTAATCAAAGATCTCATATAATTGGCACTATGAGCAGATATCCCGTCAATGCCGTGTGCTATGGTCATATATGCCAAGGCACGATGTCTCATGCGGCTCACATTCACATGTGTTTGTGAGGCTAATAGGATAGCTAATCCTGCAGGTGCATCTTGTTACTAATTAATTACCTTGTTACTTAACCGAACTCTCAACCCTAGATCTCTGCCAATCATAGCATTCGCTCGGTAGTGCTGTTTGGCTGGTATTCTCTGCTGTGTGTATTGATCTATTGATGCCTAACTTTGGACCTCGTTCTGACCATCCGTTTGCTTAACCCCTTTGCTCTGATCCGCTATTTTCCTGGTATTATGACCTCAGACCATGACCTGACTTTGCCTTTGACTTTTCCCTTTTGTTTACTTTGTGCTTCCTTGATATCTGACCCCGGAAAGTTTGACTACTCTGCCCCACCGCTTGTCTGGAAATTGTGACTAGCGTTACAACAACACACTGACATGGTCTCAGCGGCAGATGACCCTGTCTGTCCTCCTAATTATTATTATTATTTATTATTATAGTGCCATTTATTCCATTGGTCTTGGGGTATATATAGCGAAAACAATTACAATAATCTTGAACAAAACATGAGGGCGACTGGTACAGGAGGAATGAGGACCCTGCCCACGAGGGCTCACAGTCTACAAGGGATGGGTGAGGAGACAGTAGGTGACGGTGGGGCTGGTCGTGCAGCTGTATGGTGGAGCGGTGGTTACTGCAGGTTGTACGCTTGCTGGAAGAGGTAGGTCTTCAGGTTCCTTTTGAAGGTTTTCACAGAAGAAGAGAGTCTGATATGTTGGGGTAGAGAATTCCAGAGTAGGGGGTATGCACGGGAGAAATCTTGTATGCGATTGTGGGAAGGGGAGATAAGAGGGGAGTAGAGAAGGAGATCTTGTGAGGATCGGAGGTTGCATGTGGGTATGTATCGGGAGACTAGCTCAGAGAATCCCCTACCACCAACATCTGTCTGGGCTTTGCTGCATTCCTATTTCTTTCATTCCTACAGCTGTCATATTACTGGTTCTGCTGTAATGATCCTAGTCCTGGGCTTGAATTCCTAATATCAGCCAAACATGCATATTTACTAGGTTGTGCCAGATCAGGACTAGGCTCCCTGACACATTTCCCTCTATCTATTCTTTCAACTGTTACTCAGCTACCTATTTCTGTGTCCTGATCTTCCCCACCTTCCATATCACTGGTCCCAGCCAGAACATTCTCAGAGAGCTCTAAACTCCTCTCCAGGTTTGCAATGCTCTTGAGTGTTGGAAGCTGCACATTTAGATCCATTACCTGGGATTCCAAACATGTAACTTGCAGGCATCGAGGGCAGATATATTCAACCTCAAACTGCTGTTCAAATCATGCATATAACTCACAAGATGCATACCTGGTAATATTGTCCTTGGGGCACCTATTAAATGGGGATAAATAGTACAGATAAAAGAAGACAGCAATGGAAAACTACTAAGGAAAACACCAAACTATGCTCTTATGTTAAAGTATGATATTGTTTAACTATGCACTTATCTGCAGCCCCCCCGCTTAACATGCAGCCCGCACTTTGCTCAGCTGACCTTGCTTAGAGTCTGTGAAACTTGTAGTTCTCTGACTGGCTCTGCGGTCCTCTTTCCTGTCCACATTCCCCGTAAAATGGCAGCAGCATTTTTTGCTTGGAATCTTTGGGTGGCAAGCAATGAGTCATCAGTGTCCTCTAACCTATGAACCCTAATAGCTGTTTGATTGTGCAATAGGGTGGGTATAAGCCATCATGGGGATCCCTGCTGGAGTATGACAGAGGTCATGTGATCCTTATTCTTTGTTTTATGCCATCTGTAACATTGTGATTTGTTTGAATCAAATTAGTGTTGGCTTCACACAAACATAAAAAAATTTGGGAAGATATGATTTTCATCCATATGTTGGTCAATATGCAATTTGCATGGTATCCATTTTGCATAATTTTTTATGTCAGCAATTATTAACATTTACAAGACCAAATACAGTTTCTTTGTTAAGAACTGTAATGTATCTTAAAAAAATGATGCTTTACGGATGAACCAAATGAGATGCATTTTATTTGTGTACACCCATAGACTTGAATAGGTGAGTCTCACCCAACATATTGAAGAAACTAGTGAATAGTATGATTAATATCATGTGTAGATTCAGTTCATGAAAACAAAAATGCTCATCTGAAAAGCCTTATTGAATAACACTGGTCCTAGTGCTGTCCGTGTGATGTCAGTTTTTTCACTGACAGCACTTATATTGAACATACACCCATGACTACACACATGCATGCAAGGCTGTCAGTGATTATAAGATTTGACAAGGACCCGACATATGATGGTGAGGAGATAAGTATAAGCATTTTTTCTATTTTTTAAACTTTTGATGGCCCTTTATGGTTCTGAAAAATGGAGCCAGTGGCCAGTGGCCTCCCAAATTTCAAGAAAATTACAAAAAGTCTGCAGTTTGATGACTGCGGATTTAGATAAAATTTAAGTAGAATTCAATTACTCCCATTTTTTTGGGCTCATCTCTAGAAGCAAGCAATCTCATCTTTAGAAGCAATCAATCAGCCTTGAATGCCTAAAATAGGTGTGACTTGTATCCTAATAAATATTGACCATATTTTCTTAAATATCTGCATCATGTCATTCCTCTGTTATTCCTCCCGTAAATATACGAAAGAATCCTTCTGTTTAATCAGTGCTAATAGTGCCTGACTACGTAGAGGCATTCCCTTGTTAAGAAGATGGCAATGGCTAGTTGTCAATTTATTTATACATTTCCCTAAAGAATAACAGAAGCAAATGCAGAGTTTGAAGAAAAAGTCAGAAATGCTATTGTAAATTAAAGGGAATCTGTCAATAGCATCAACCCTCCTAAGCCGTCTATATGGACATGTAGGTCATTGAAAGTTGAGTAAAATTATATATTGATAACTGCGATCCAATGTCTTATTACACAGATATTCACATACTTCTTAATATGTAAATGAGCAGTTAAGATCTTTGGGCAGGACACAGATTTCCTTAAGAATCAGACTCCAGGGAAAAATTTAAATAAAAGGGAATGTTACCAGTGTGAACCAGGTAATGATTGATACTTTGCTGTCATAATTACATGCTGTCCTGCAGTGAGATCAGAACAACAGAGCTAACAATACAGCAACGGTGAAATTTGTCTCTTTACAAATATTTTCAGCAGCAGTTGTCCTCTTATAGTGCTGTCAGCCCTGCTGCAGAGCTGTGCCTGATTATAAATGATACAGTACAGCAGAGTTGAACCTTGTCTAATTACAAACACAACAAGCACATTTGCAGTTTTCTTCTCACAGAGCTGTCAGCTTTGTTGTCGTGCCCTTCCCCCACACTGACTGCCTATGAGAAGGAAGCTAAAGCACAGTGAGATGACATCTGCAAATGTTTTTGTAATGAAGCAAAGTTCACTTCTGCTTTACTTTGTGTGATTATGAGAGCAAAGTGTCAGTTATTACTTTGTTCACAATGGTAATGCCACTATTGTTTAAAATAATCTCAGGAGGCAGATTCTCATGCAGATTAGTGTTTGGCCCATAGATCTGAACAGCTCATTTGTATATAAGAAAAATCAGAATTTCTCTGGAAGAGGACATGGTATCGCAGATATCAATGTATCATTTTATTCAATTTTCTATGACCTGCTTGCTCATATAAGCAGCTTAGAAGAGTTGCTCTTACTGACAGATTCCCTTTAATGCTTTGAATAAAGAAAAAACTAAATTAGAAAAAAAATATTTTAATAATGTATGCACGTATTTATAAACAAGACTATATCCCTAGTGATTATTATATAAACTATCTGCAAATATGAAAATGGATGATGCCATGAAATATTTTAATATATTGGTTTCATTTATAAACTCTGGAATATTGTGATTAAGGAGAGCTATTTTCTATTTTAGCTAATGAGGAGTTATACATATTTATATAACTCCACCTTTGACTCCTGTTTAGCCATAATAAGTTTAGTATTTGATTGACATTCTATTACTCTGAACTATGAGAAGAAAAACATTTAAAAATAAATTATGTATCTTTCTTTACAATTTTAAATGAATATATTACTTGAACTGTTTTACTAAAATCTTCATGTTTTTCTCAGCTGGTAAAGTTAATTGACTCATTTTTAGGTATGAGAGCTTTTCTACAAAATCCGAGTTCTTCAAACCAAGAAAAAATAACAAAATTACTAAAGATGAGCAGATTTATCCATGGAGGATTGACTTCAAGTCAAGTTTTCTGAAATTTGCAGGCTACAATTCAGTTTGCAAGCATTAAACAAATATATATATATACAGTATATATATGCCCGGCTACATTTTACACAATGCTGAAGACTTAGAAATCAAGTTATTAACAGCAAGCATGGCCATGTGGGCTTCTTCATCATGTCTTTCATCTATCACATCATATGGTCTAGAGCAGGGCTATCAAAGTCAGTGTAATAGATGATGAGAGGTCAAAGATTGTTATTTTATGCTTATACAGTGTAGGGATAGAAGGTCAGAGTGCTCATTCCGTCAAGGGATAGAAAAAATCCTAGTCTGATTGTGGTGTACTATAATAGTAATATATTTGTATTTATATAGCACCAAAATATTCTGCAGCACTTTACAATTCCAAATATGTGCAGAAAATAAACCATAGTACAGAGCATCTGTGGCAGTTTCACCATTCTGAGTCAAAGGACAAACATCAGCATATTTGTTAAGCAAGTCTATTTTGCATTTTTCAAAGTAAAACTTGATGACCAATATAAATCTTGGGCCCCTCACAAGGTGTGCAGTCCATGTGTCAAGAGTTTATGGATGTGAATGAAGACAACATGTGATAAGATGTAATTTGGTTTATCTATGGTTTGGCAAGAGCCAAGAGATCATTCCAGTGACTTACTTTTGTAAAGTGAAAACTTAAGGCTATAAAAAGAAAAATAAATATAAAATAGAGTATCTTATTCTTCCATCAGCTATATGTCCAGTGTCTCATTCAGCTGATCCCAGTGCAGTTTTCCTTGAACTACCCTTTTTTCAATTCTCAAGAATAGCATTCTGAAGAAGAACAAAGTGACAGCAATTATGAAGATTTTGAAATTGAAGATGTCTTGGTTCATAAGGGATTTGACCAGAATGAGTTGAACAATTTGGCATGAGATTTGGGAGCAAGGTTTCAGAACTGCTAGCATCTAGACTACGGGAGAAAAGCTTTCTTAAAAAAGAGAAAAGGTATTCTACTTTCGATTCAGATAAAGTGCATTTCTACAATAGTTTAGAAGTGACAGCGGCTTTGTGTATTGCCATAAGATACATGGTTTATTAAGGAATTGGGAATTCCAATCTATAACATCTATAACTCAAATGAATGCCCACTGTTCATCAATAGCTTAAAATGGAGCTTAAAATATGTCCTCCTGCATAATGCAATTTATTTGGTGCAGTCCCAATTGGCTATTCAGTTTCTCTATGTGAAGAATACATTGACATAAAGAGAGTGATTGAGTTGTTGCAACAGCAGAAACACACTTGCATCATCTGTATTGACCTTAAAATGGTACTCTTACTCCTTGGTCAGCAACGTTTCTACACCATGTATCCTTGTTTTTTGAGCATGTGGGAGCTTAAGAGAAGCATTGGGTGGAGATAAATTGGCCTCCAAGATCTTCACTCAAACCTGATGAACCAAACATTTTACATGAGACACTTCTTGACAGAAGGAATATTATATTCCCACCACTGCACATGAAACAGGGTCTCATGAAGAAATTTGTGAAAGCTTGGCCAACTGAAGAAGACTGTTTCAAGTACCTATTTTTGGCATTTCCTTGCATCTTATTTGAAAAAATAAATAACAAAAGACTGACCATCATTTCCAAACAGAAAACTGGTGTGTAGAGGTGCATACTAAGAGTAGCCATCACTATACATAACTAACAAATAAAGTTGCACTCTGTAGTGTTATAGTATCCCAACATGAAATATATGAAATTTGAATTGAATTACTGCTCTTGAAAATAGGAAAAACTAAAAATACTTAGCACATAATTTGGCCAATTCTTGCATACACAGCATAGCCAATGACAAGGCGATCTCCTTTTGCTGGGTACCTATCCTAATGTGAATCCTCTCCTAGACTGAAGCCTACATTTATATGGGAAGGAAAGACCCTGCTGCAATTAAAATCACTTCGGGCTGATGGGTTAAGTGCTTAGTCAGAGAGCCTATATATAAATAACAAAAGACTGACTGTCACTTCCAAACAGAAAACTGGTGTGTGCAGGTGCATACTAAGAGTAGCCATTTCTAAACATAACTAACAATTAAAGTTGCACTCTATAGTGCTATACCATGTAAGCATGAAATATATGAAATTTGAATAGCATTACTGCTCTAGAAGATAGGAAAAAGTGAAGATACTTAGCACATACAGTGGGTACGGAAAGTATTCAGACTCCTTTAATTTTTTCACTCTTTGAATCATTGCAGCCATTTGGTAAATTCTAAAAAGTTTATTTTATTCTCAAGTATACTCTGCAACCCATCTTGACTGAATAAAACAGAAATGTAGAAATTTTTGCAAATTTATTGAAAAAGAAAAACTGAAATATTACATGGTCATAAGTATTCAGACCCTTTGCTCAGTATTGAGTAGAAGCACCCTGTTGAGCTAGTACAGCCATGAGTCTTCTTGGGAATGATGCAACAAGTTTTTCGCACCAGAATTTGGGGATACTCTGCCAATCTTCCTTGCAGAGCCTCTCCAGTTCCGTCAGGTTGGAAGGTGAACGTTGGTGGACAGCCATTTTCGGGTCTCTCCAGAAATGCTCAATTGGGTTTTGGTCAGGGCTCTGGCTGGGCCAGTCAAGAATGGTCACAGAGTTGTTCTGAAGCCACTCCTTTGTTATTTTAGCTGTATGCTTAAGGTCATTGTCTTGTTGGAAGGAAAACCTTTGGCCAAGTCTGAGGTCCAGAGCACTCTGGGAGAGGTTTTCATCCAGAATATCTCTGTACTTGGCCGCATTCATGTTTCATTCAATTGCAACCTGTCGTTCTGTCCCTGCAGTTTAAACACACCCTAAAAGCATGATGCTGCCACCACCATGTTTCACTGTTGGGATTGTATTGGGCAGGTGATGAACAGTGCCTGGTTTTCTCCACACATACCGCTTAGAATTTTCACCAAAAAGTTCTATCTTTGTCTCATCAGACCACAGAATCTTATTTCTCATAGTCTGGGAGTAGAGATGAGCGTTGTTCTACTCGAACTGTTCGCCAATCTCAAATTCGAGCTGTTTTGGGCGGTGTTCGAGCCGTTCGGCGAACACGAACAATTTGAGAAAAATTCGGCTGTTCGAGGTTATGTTCGATAACTGTTCGTGCACCAAAATCATAACTGGATTTTTTCTCAGTAATGATGAAAATTAATGTTAATACGCAGTTTGAGTGTACAGCGGGGTGGGGGGAGGGGCAGGGGATGGATCTCTGCAGGAACAATGAAGATCTCCATTTTTTTTTCTCTTTCCCGCATTTGCAGTGGGGAGGTGCAATCTGTCAGCCTATCAGCAGCGCACACACGGAGCGAAGTGCTTTTTTTCACACAAGCAAGGGCATGTGTCATTGGCAGTGTATGTCACATGTCCTTGCCCTATAAGACCAAGCCATTTTCCCCGTCGCCACCATTTTCTCACTGCTGCAGCTGCGTGTTAGACGGCATCGCTGTTGCTGTGTGCGCTATACCTTGTTAATTTCAAGCCAATTTTCGCACAAATATACAGATAGCTTGGGAGTAGGGAATAGTTGTGATTGCAGTCCTTTTAAGGACTAGGTTACAGCATTTCCTACGACTTTTATCAGGGAGGTCTGTGCTCTTAAATAGATAGGTTGTGGGAGTAAAGACTAATTGTAATTGGAGTCCTTTTCAGGACTAGGTTACATGAGTTCCTATCAGTTTTTGCCAGGCAGGTCTGTGCCAGTGCTGTGCAAGTTTTTTTTCACAGCATTTGGCTGAATCTAGCAAAGCTAATCCTTTTTGGCCTATTGCAGAGTGTGTTAGTCAGTGGAGTAGCCTATCTGTGTTGCAAGATATAACACCTGTGTATAGAATACCAATTTTTTTACTGCACCTAGTGAAGTAAAATCTTTTGGGCATAGCATCATTCTATTAGTCCATCTATACTGACCTCCATCAGGTTGCAAACTGAATATAATTTTTTTCTGCATCTAGCTCTGAAAAAATATTTGGGCTTCTAGCAGTGTGTGGGACTTGGTCTATTAGTCCATCTATACTGACCTCCATCAGGTTGCAAATTAAAAATAATTTTTTTCTTCATTTAGCTCTGAAAAAATATTTGGGCTTCTAGCAGTGTGTGGGACTTGTTCTATTAGTCCTTCTATACTGACCTCCAGCAGGTTGCAAATTGAATATAATTTTTTTCTGCATCTAGCTCTGAAAAAATAGTTGGGCTTCTAGCGGTGTGTGGGACTTGGTCTATTAGTCCATCTATACTGACCTCCATCAGGTTGCAAATTAAAAATAATTTTTTTCTGCATCTAGCTCTGAAAAAATATTTGGGCTTCTAGCAGTGTGTGGGACTTGGTCTATTAGTCCATCTATACTGACCTCCATCAGGTTGCAAATTAAAAATAATTTTTTTCTGCATCTAGCTCTGAAAAAATATTTGGGCTTCTAGCAGTGAGTGGGACTTGGTCTATTAGTCCATCTATACTGACCTCCATCAGGTTGCAAATTAAAAATATTTTTTTTCTGCATCTAGCTCTGAAAAAATATTTGGGCTTCTAGCAGTGTGTGGGACTTGGTCTATTAGTCCATCTATACTGACCTCCATCAGGTTGCAAATTAAAAATAATTTTTTTCTTCATTTAGCTCTAAAAAAATATTTGGGCTTCTAGCAGTGTGTGGGACTTGTTCTATTAGTCCTTCTATACTGACCTCCAGCAGGTTGCAAATTGAATATAATTTTTTTCTGCATCTAGCTCTGAAAAAATAGTTGGGCTTCTAGCGGTGTGTGGGACTTGGTCTATTAGTCCATCTATACTGACCTCCATCAGGTTGCAAATTAAAAATAATTTTTTTCTGCATCTAGCTCTGAAAAAATATTTGGGCTTCTAGCAGTGTGTGGGACTTGGTCTATTAGTCCATCTATACTGACCTCCATCAGGTTGCAAATTAAAAATAATTTTTTTCTGCATCTAGCTCTGAAAAAATATTTGGGCTTCTAGCGGTGTGTGGGACTTGGTCTATTAGTCCATCTATACTGACCTCCATCAGGTTGCAAATTAAAAATAATTTTTTTCTGCAACTAGCTCTGAAAAAATATTTGGGCTTCTAGCAGTGTGTGGGACTTGGTCTATTAGTCCATCTATACTGACCTCCATCAGGTTGCAAATTAAAAATAATTTTTTTCTGCATCTAGCTCTGAAAAAATATTTGGGCTTCTAGCGGTGTGTGGGACTTGGTCTATTAGTCCATCTATACTGACCTCCATCAGGTTGCAAATTAAAAATAATTTTTTTCTGCATCTAGCTCTGAAAAAATATTTGGGCTTCTAGCAGTGTGTGGGACTTGGTCTATTAGTCCATCTATACTGACCTCCATCAGGTTGCAAATTAAAAATAATTTTTTTCTGCATCTAGCTCTGAAAAAATATTTGGGCTTCTAGCAGTGTGTGGGACTTGTTATATTAGTCCTTCTATACTGACCTCCAGCAGGTTGCAAATTGAATATAATTTTTTTCTGCATCTAGCTCTGAAAAAATAGTTGGGCTTCTAGCGGTGTGTGGGACTTGGTCTATTAGTCTATCTATACTGACCTCCATCAGGTTGCAAATTAAAAATAATTTTTTTCTGCATCTAGCTCTGAAAAAATATTTGGGCTTCTAGCAGTGTGTGGGACTTGGTCTATTAGTCCATCTATACTGACCTCCATCAGGTTGCAAATTAAAAATAATTTTTTTCTGCATCTAGCTCTGAAAAAATATTTGGGCTTCTAGCAGTGTGTGGGACTTGGTCTATTAGTCCATCTATACTGACCTCCATCAGGTTGCAAATTAAAAATAATTTTTATCTGCATCTACAGTACCTCTGAAAAAATATTTGGGCTTCTAGCAGTGTGTGGGACTTGGTCTATTAGTCCATCTATACTGACCTCCATCAGGTTGCAAATTCAAAATAATTTTTTTCTGCATCTAACCCAGCCAATAGTTTTGGCCTAATACCACAGTTTGGCCACTCAGCTCTGCTCGGTTACCATCCATTGATTTTTTGTGCAAACAACTCCAGAGTTGTGAATTAGTTAACCACCAAAATGAGTGGAAAAAGGCCTGCTGCTGGTGGAAAGGGGAATAGGCGTGTTGGGAAGGGGAAAAAAGGTTGTGTCCGTGGGGTAGGTGTTAAAGCAACAGTAACATCTGCAGAAGAAAGACCATCTTCCAGCCAAACTAAAATGTCTACTTCTTTTAGCGGACAATGTGATAAGATCCCTTTCTTACGGCCACACCAATTGCTACAAATTCCAGATGAGGCACAAAAACAGCAGGTGCTTCAACGGATATCAAGTGCTCCTTTAAGTGGGCTCTCCTCCACATCAACTTCAACATCACAAATACTCCAGTCCTCAAAGGTGTCACCCAAATCGCACTTGCTTCCTCACAGCTCCCAAATCTCCAGCTGCCCGTCTGACTATGAGGTAGAACAGATGGTTGAGTCTGCAGAGCTGTTTACTCATACTATAGCCTGGGAATCAGAGGTCGACTCCAGCGCTTCTGTGAATCCAGACGAGGAAATGATCTGCACTGATGCCCAGAATCTTTATGAGTCGGATCCAGGACCAGACGCAGAAGGTTCTGACCATAATGTAGACCCTCATTCCCAAACTGTAACTCCTGTTGGTGGAGACAATGAGGAAGACGATGATAAGACTCAAATACCTGATTGGAGCGACAACTTTAGTTTTTTGTCAGGGCAGGAACAGGTTGGCTCTGAGGACGACGGGTGTGATAACGCACAGGGTGATGATGATGAGGTCGGAGATCCCACTTACTGTCAACCCACAGTCAGCCAAGAGATGAGGTCAGCAGAGGAGGTGGAGGAAGATGCTAGTGACGACGAGGTCAGGTTGCGCCTTCCTGGACAGAGACATAGTACTGGAAGCACGTCAACAACTGCATCCTCAAACACAACTCTGCCTCTCACCACAAGTCGTGGTGGCTCTTCAGGTTGCATGGGTGCTAAGTCTTGCATAGCTTGGGCATTATTTCAGATCGATAAAGATGACCCAACTCGTGTTATCTGTAACATTTGTCAGCAAAAGCTAAGTAGAGGCCAAAAAATACATAGTTTGAGTACTTCATGCATGAACCGGCACATGGACATGAAGCATAAGTTGCAGTGGGAAGCTCAGTGTGCTACAATGCGGCCTAGCCGGCCGGGCCAATCACCGTCTGCCATATCTTGTGCATCCGCGGCCTCTTCATCCTCTGTGACTGGGGGGACAGCAGTCACACCTGTTTTTGGGCGCAGACCTGCCACCTCTTTACCCGCAACAGCCAGCGTGATTGGCAGGTCATCATTTTCTTTGGAGGTGGTAACACCAGCTGGTGTTGAGCGCTGTCCGACATCGATAGCACCACCTTTGGATCAAGGCAACCTAACATGTCCGCCTGCATCTTCCTCACAGACCGGCAGTTTGCCGGGGACACCCTTATCAACCCCGTCTAAGCACGATAGCCAGCCCTCGGTCCCTCAGATGTGGACAAGTAAAAGACCATTTCCTCCTAGCCATGAGAAAGCTAAGAGGTTGAATTTCACCATCTGCAAGCTCTTGGCTACAGAAATGCTGCCTTTCCGCCTGGTGGACACAGAGGATTTTCGAGACCTTATGTCCGTTGCAGTGCCCCAGTACCAGATGCCCAGTCGGCACTACTTCTCAAAGAAAGGTGTGCCTGCGCTCCACCAGCATGTCGCACACAACATCACCGCTTCTTTGAGAAACTCTGTGTGTGACAGGGTGCATTTCACCACAGACACTTGGACGAGTAGGCATGGACAGGGGCGTTACATGTCGCTGACTGGGCACTGGGTAACTATGGTGACAGCAGGACAAGGGGCTGCTGTCCAAGTCTTGCCGTCCCCACGAGTTGTGCGTCAATCCTCTTTATGTCAAAGTTCCTCCACTGCTTCTGCCTCCTCAACCTCCTCTCGGTCTTCCACCTGCACCCAAAGCCTGTCTGGTCATGCCACAAGCTTTCTAACTGCGCAGAAGGGATCCTGCACACCTCCTTACTATGCTGGCAGTAGGGCTGAACGTCATCAGGCGGTTTTTACATTGAAATGTCTGGGAAATGTGAGTCACACAGCTGAGGAGTTGTGGTCAGCTCTGGAGAACCAATTTCATGAATGGTTGTCTCCACTGGACCTGAAACCAGGGAAGGCCGTGTGCGACAATGCTGCAAACCTGGGTGCAGCCCTTCGCCGGGGCAATGTCACACACGTGCCTTGTATGGCTCACGTGTTGAACCTGGTTGTTCAGCAATTTTTAGCCCACTATCCCAGACTAGATGGCCTTCTGCAGAGGGCACGGTCGCTGTGTGCTCACTTCCGCCGTTCGCATCCCGCAGCTCAGCGACTTACATTTCTACAGAAGTCGTTGGGCCTGCCACTTCACCGGCTAAAATGCGATGTGCCTACCCGGTGGAATTCAACTCTGCACATGTTGCAGCGACTGTGGCAGCACCGACAAGCCCTGGTGCAATACGTTCTCACGTACAGACTGGGCCAACGAGATTCAGAGGTGGGGAAAATCACGCTGGAGGAGTGGTCTCAGATCAGGGACCTATGCACCCTTCTGCACAGTTTTGAAATGGCGACGAAGATGTTTAGTGCTGACGATGCCATTATCAGCATGACTATTCCGGTGATTTACATGCTGGAGCACATGTTAAACAGAGTTCGGAGTCAGGTGGTGGCACAAGAGGAGGTGGAGGAAGTAGAGGAGGAGGAGTTGTATGCGGAAGGGCTAACATCTGCAAGGTCCAGACGGTCGGCAGCACCAAGGCGGCAGGCATGTGAGGGTGGGGGAGATGGTTTTACCAGGGCGCATGGTAGCAGCCAAACTAGTGAGGAAGGTGCAGGAGCCCAGGAAGAAGTGGAGGACGAACTGATGGAAGACTCATCAGATGAGGGAGACCTTGATCACATTTCTGTTGTGCGAGGTTGGGGGGAGAGGACAGAGGAAGGAAGCATGATTGTTACCTCGCCACCAACACAACAGGGACTTGGTGCTCCTGGATGCGCAACACACATGAGTGCCTTCTTGCTGCACTACCTGCAACATGACCCTCGATTTGTGAGAATTAGAAATAATCCTGACTACTGGGTTGCCACACTGTTAGATCCCCGGTACAAAAGTAAATTTGCAGAAATTATTCCTGCCATAGAAAGGGATGCACGCATGCAGGAGTATCAGCAGAGACTGTTGCAGAATCTTACATGTGCTTTTCCACAAAATACCAGTGGTGCACGTAGTGAATCTCACAGTTCCAACTTGCCAACCGTGGGACCGTCAAGTGTTCAGCACTCAAACCGTAACAGAACCACAGTATCTGCTGGTAACATCAATTTTGCGGAATCATTTCACCACTTTTTTAGCCCATCCTTTGCAAGGCCACAGGAGACAAGAAGTCTGACACATAGTCAACGCCTAGAGACGATGGTACAGGAGTATCTCCAAGTAAACATTGAAGCCACGACTGTGTCACTGGACCCTTGCTCTTTTTGGGCTTCCAATCTGGATAAATGGCCGGAGCTAGCCACTTACGCCTTGGAGATCTTGTCATGCCCCGCAGCCAGCGTTCTGTCTGAACATGTGTTCAGCGCTGCTGGTGGTGTGCTGACAGATAAGCGCACGCGGCTCTCCACTGATAATGTAGACAGACTCACGTTCATAAAGATGAACAAATCATGGATCCGAAACGACTTTTCTACCCCTGTGTCATCCTGGGGAGAGTAAAAGCTTGATAATTGGTTAAAATCACCCTACCAACCGTTTTAAGCTTTCAAATTACTAATCATGTTTATCTGTATCTTGACTGGAAAATAATTTGGGCTTTGTAGCAGTGTGCAACACTGATCCTATTAGGCCATCTATACTAAAGCTTCACCAGATTTAAAATTAAAAATAATTTTTAGCTGCATCTAGCCCGGAAAATAATTTTGGGGCTCCAAGATGCGCAAGGCACATAAGTGCCTTCTTGCTGCACTACCTGCAGCATGACCCTCATATTGTCAGAATTCGAAGTAATCATGACTACTGGGTTCCCACACTCTTAGATCCCCCAAACTTTTCGATCAACCTTTTCATTTTAATAAAGACCAAAAAAATGGTCATTTTTGAAATTATAAGCATTAGCAGGTTGTTAGAAACTGAAATCAAACAGTTTTCAACTCAAAACTTTATTCTAGGTGATGTTACATTTTCACATAGGACCCCTTGTTCGAAAGGAGCTTCTGAACTCTCTCGTCCATTGAATTTGTCAGGTTTTGGATGGTTTCTGCTTCAATTGTTTTGCATGAGGACAGAATACCCTCCCAGAGCTGTTGCTTAGATGTGAACTGCCTCCCGCCATCATAGACACTCCTTTTAATGATGCTCCAAAGGGTAGAGGTCAGGGGAGCATGGGGGTCACACCATAAGTTTGTCCCCTTTTATGCCCATATCAGCCAGAGATGCAGATGTTTTATGTGCAGCATGAGATGGTGCATTATCATGCAGAAAAATGATCTTGCTGTGAAATACACGGTTCTTCTTCTTGAACCATGGCAGGAAGTGCTGTTTGAGAAAATCCACATACATTATGGAGTTCATCTTTAGCGCCTTCAGGGATCCTAAAGGGGCCGACAATCTCTCTCCCCATGATTCCAGCCCAAAACATTACTCCACCTCCTCCTTGTTGGCGCTGTAGCCGTGGTTGCGTGGGGTGTCCATCAACTAGCCATCCTCCACTCCATCCATCTGGACCATCGAGCGCTGCACGGCACTCATCCGTGAACAAAACAGTTTTGAAATCAGTCTTCATGTAATGTTTGGCCCACTGGAGCCGTTTCTGCTTGTGTGAAGTGGATAGAGGAGGTCGACAGGATGGCGCATGCACAGCTGCAAACCTCTGAAGGACCCTGCATCTTGTTGTTCGGGGGACGTTGGAGGCACAAGCAGCTTCAAAAACTTGTCTGCTGCTATGACAAGGCTTTTTTGCCGCTGCTCTTTCAACCTGACGTAATTGCCTGTAGGAAAGAGTCCTCAATTTGCCCTTATCAGCACGCACACGTGTGTACTGTGAATCAGCTACATACTTCTTGATTGCCAAGACACTTCATCCTGATCATCGCACAATGTTGATTGTAGTCATGCCTTGACCTAAACACTCCACAATTTGTTGCTTCTCAGCAGCCGACACATCCTTTTTCTTTCCCATTTTGGCAGAAAATGTAGGCTGCTTAATAATGTGAGAGAGCCTTCTTAAGTAGTCTTGCCTTTCATTGGACACACCTGCCAAACTAATTAGCACAGGTGTCTGCAATTGCTTACAGTGATATAAAGAGCCCTGACACACATCACCATCAATGAGTTTAACTGACAAACAAACAAATTCTTCCCTTATCACTCCTAAACACTTTTTGTATAATAATTTGGAACGCAGTGTACATGTGCTTTTCCACAAAACACCAGTGGTTCACGTAGTGAATCTTACAGTTCTAACTTGCCAACCGTGGTCTGTATGGAGTTGTTCAATAAAGGGCCCAAAATTAAGATAACATAGATGGGAGAGGTCTCTATGAATAGGAATTCCTAAGTATTTGATACCCTGTGAGGGCCAGGCAAAGGGAAAGTTGGACTGGATGGAATCCTATATGGATTTGGGGAGGGAGACATCGAGGGCCTCAGACTTCGCTGCATTGATTTTAAAATTTGACCATGTAACAAAGTGATCTATTTCAGCCATAACAGCATGGATGGATATATGTGATTGAGTGATATATACTAGGACATCATCAGCAAATAGAGAGCACTTGTACTCGGTGCCTCCCACCTCAATCCACCTAATATTGGGGTTATGGCGAATTGATGAGAGCAGGTGCTCCGTCACTAGGATGTATAAGAGAGGGGACAGAGGACATCACTGCCTTGTCCCATTGGTGATTGTGAAAGGTGATGAAAATGTTCTGACGCACCCCCTGGGCCTTGGGACACCCGGAGCCGGACCCTTTTTGGTGGATGCTGGTGGTTGTAGTCTTCGTGGCGGCGACCCAGTTCCGTGGCTCAGGGCGGTCAAACCAGTGGCGGAACTATTTATGTGGTTTTCATGTTTAAATGTCCGACTACGCCACCCGTGGATTGCGGTCAGAGTGAACCGCCGCTACAGGGCAGACCACTGAGGCTGGTGTTGTGGGTGCAGCAGAGCGTAGCATAACTCCCCACGGGAGGAGTATAGCCTCAGGGCAGTGTATGCGGAGGATGGGGGTGATGGTGCAGGGCAGCAGCAGTAACGACACGGAGTCAGTGATTCAGTTCAGGGCCTTTACTCACAGTTCTTATTATCCAGACCACGTCTGCAGGTAACGGCTGCCCACGTCGTACTGTGCTCACCAGGTGAGGGGCTCAGACAACTCCCAGATAACTTTGGAGCACTTCACAGGACCCCCTTTGTGTGTCCTTTGTCTGGCCTTTCTTACCAACACTTCTGTCCGGCTGCCTCGGGCCTCCTCTTGGTAAACTTGGCGCCAGTTTCCCTGACACTATGTGGTGCCTTCCTAGCAGGTGTAGCGAGGGGCTGCGCCACATAAAATGTCAGAGCCTCCGGTTTCTAGCTGAGGGTCGTTTCCTGCCTCCACTAGTTCGGGGACCGGTCTCCCCCTTTGGCCTGACCCCTCCACGCAGGTGGATTCGGGCGTGCGGTGGCGACTCGCCCGTCCGCACCCCTGGGATCCCTTCATTCCTCGTTCCTGGAGCCTTCTCCGCTCCTCTTCCTTCCTTCTCCCTCTTCCAGGCATGGGCCTCTGTTACTAGGCCCGCCTCCGGAGCAGAGCTCATGCAGAGCCCCTGCTCCCTGCCACTTCTGCTCAGACTTCTCTGCACTGAACTAAGATGGTGCCCACCTTTTATACTCCCTTCTCATTGCACCCAGGAACTGCTTCCTCCCTGCTCCTGCACTACAGGGTTCCCCTTCCTCAGTGTTCCCTCCCCCCACTCCAGCCAGGGACAGGGACTGTCGTGCCCATCTCAGGGGCATATTGGTCGCCCTGCCCCACGGCAATGTGGTGTAATGCATGCAGGTGTCGGGTCCTGATCCACACTCCATCCTTACCTGAGAGTGAGATATCACACCTCTGGGTGAGGTGCAATACGTCTGTAGCAACCGAGCCCTCAGGGTGCTACAGTTCCATTTATCTTCAGCCTAGGTGACGTATTGCGATACAGGGCCGTGATTTGGGCTATAAAAGGGTCCCCTAGACCCCTACCCCAAGCTTTTTAAGAGAATCATATATGGCGTGCCAGGAGACTCTATGGAATGCTTTCTCAGCATCCAACGAGAGTATCTAATTACAAATTTTTAACTGCATCTAGCCCAGGAAATACTTTGTGCCTAGTAGCAGTGTCTGCTAGTGAGCGGATTATCCCGGCTGTTAAGCAAGCTGCACCACCTGTAGTTTAGACACTTAATTTTTTCAAAGGAAATGCTTCGGGACCATGGGATACTTAGTGAAGAGCATCAGGAGGCACCCCAAGGCATACGGGCTGGGACTGGCAGTAGGATGCCTTGCGGTGGACAGCCGAGCTCGATCCTTATAAAAGCTTTTTAACTGCAGCAGCTTTAGTGGACGCTACTGGAGCTGGAATTACCGCGGCTGCTGGCATGAGACTTGCCCTCCAATAGATCCTTGTAAATGGATTTAAAGTGTATTCATTCAAATTAGAGAGACAATTTAAATTAAAAAGCTTAGAGCTGCCTCCACCACAAGGGGGCTCGCTCGACCCACCAGCGGACAGGCACCAGTATTGGGAGAGGGTGGCTGGCCGTCAGGGTTCACCGCGGCTCTGGCACAAACCCGGCGACACGGAGGTGGCACGGGCAGGAGCGGACTGGCCGTGTCGGCTTCTCACTTTTTGGATTTTAGAAGGGCATGACATGCCTATATCTGTGTCTCCCCCTCCTTTTACTCCTCCACCTCTTTTATTTTCGCATGACTATATGTACTTGTCACTTTTCCATGTGTTAGTTATGTCTTCTGAGCAGTTTGTCAGCTTTTGGACACCTTTGAAGGTGTTTTCTATGTGTTTCTATGTGTTTTTGTTTGCCTGCCATTGGTTTTAACGGTGTTCGAAGGTGTTCGACGAACAGTTCGGCGAACACACGGGTGTTCGACGAACCGAACCGAACTCGAACACTACGGGGGTGGCTCAACACTATCTGGGAGTCCTTGATGTGTTTTTGAGCAAAATCTATGTGGGCTTTCATATGTCTTGCACTGAGGAGAGATTTCGTTGGGCCACTCTGCCATAAAGGCCCGACTGGTGGAGGGCTGCAGTGATAGTTGACTTTGTGGAACTTTCTCCTATCTCCCTACTGCAGCTCTGGAGCTCAGCCACAGTGATCTTGGGGTTCTTCTTTACCTCTCTCACCAAGGCTCTTCTCCCATGATTGCTCAGTTTGGCTTGACGGCCAAGTCTAGGAAAACTTCTGATGGTCCAAAACTTCTTCCATTTAAGGATTATGGAGGCCACTGTGCTCTTAGGAACCTTGCGTTATGCAGAAATTCTGTTATAACCTTGGCCAGATCTGTGTTTTGCCACAATTCTGTCTCTGAGCTCTTTGGGCAGTTCCTTTGAGCTCATGATTCTCATTTGGTCTGACATGCACTGTGAGCTGTGAGGTCTTATATATGTGTGCCTTTCCAAATCAAGTCCTATCAGTTTAATTAAACACAGCTGGACTCCTATGAAGGAGTAGAACCATCTCAAGGAAGATCACAAGGAAGTGGACAGCATGTGACTTAAATATGAGCGTCTGAGCAAAGGGTCTGAATACTTATGACCATTTGATATTTCAGTTTTTCTGTTTTAATAAATTTGTAAAAATTTCTACATTTCTGTTTTTTTCAGTCAAGATGAGGTGAAGAGTGTCCTTTAATGAGAGAAAAAATAACTTTTTAGAATTTACCAAATGGCTGCAATGAAACAAAGAGTGAAAAATTTAAAGGGGTCTGAATACTTTCCGTACCCACTATAATTTGGCGATTTCATGCATGCCCAGCAGCCAACGACAAGGCAGTCTCCTATGTACAGAGATGGCTACTCTTAGTATGCTCCTGTTCACACCAGTTTTCTGTTTGGGAGTGACTGTCAGTGTAATTCGTTAGATTTAAAAAACAAAGGCCGGTGTGTTTGATGGTCCACAGATTCGGCAGATCATCAAAGATGAACATTTCATTGGGACATTGTCAGAACTCCAAAAGAATGCTTTTTTGTCATTCAATGACCTTCTCAATTACTTTCTTGGAAATACATGAGCAAACAATGGAATCAAAATTGACCAGAAACTTTTGGAGAGCTACAAAATGCTTGATTGCCATATGAGTATAAAGGTACAGTTTCTGCATAGGTATTTTTCTAATTTCCCTGAAAACAGTGCAGTCAGTTATGAGCAAGATGAACGATTCCACCAAGATTTGAAGGTCATGGAGGGACTGCATCAGTGTAGATGGGATGTATATATGATGGCTATTAGTGGAGCATCAGGCAAGATTGCCCACAAATTGAACACTCTAGACAAAGCATAAATTACCTTAACTACTACCTAACTTTACTACTTGCACACAATTTGAATTACTGTAACAATACATCCTTTGTATGAACAAAATAGCCTTAAATAAATATTACATAAATTGTTTTTTTGCATTACATTCCATTGTATGTACATTTTGCATGGTTTTGGTGAAAAAGGAAGGTTATCCTGTAACTTAAAAAGCTGCAGTGATAGAGAAAAACTGGGGCCACTTTTGGATTCAGAAGCCAAGGTTAGTTAAAAGCAAGTGTCAGATCTAATGCAATGAAAATTGTGTTCAAGTCTGCTCTGTTGACAGGGGACTGCCATTGTCATTCTTGTTGACAGCTGGATCCCCGTTGCCGACTATCAATCAGAAGGATGTCCAAAGGCATGCTCCATTGGCATAGCGACATAGCAGAGCAGAATAGAAGCCGTTGCTCTATAGACGTGATGTCAGCAAAGGCTGCTGAATCACCTGCACGAGCGGTCTGTGACCACTCTGTACTGGCAGAGATCAACGTCAAGAACAAAAGGCAGGTGGGTAGCATATTTTTTTGTATTTACAAAGTCCCAGATATTCTCTTTAATTATGTTCACCCATTTAAAAATAATATTATGTTAGGAGTCTATGGGGGGACCAAAAAAATGCATAGACAACACGTAGAAATGGGTCCAAAAGCTGCAAAACATATCAAATTAGGTGTAGACACCAGGGAAATGCCATCAATTGACCCAGATAACAAGTACTATAATTATTATTACTGTGACAGCAACATTTATTCAGTAGCGCTTTACATGTCAAAAGGGATCACCAACTGGTACAACAGGAGAGAGGACCCTGCCTGAGAGGGCACACTGGCACAGACGTGGTTTGTGGAACCACTGTACCACGGACCCCGGAGACCCTGGAGGGGCGTGACTAAGTGAGCACCGGACTGTTCACTACAGCCTCTGATGTTGAGGTTAGATTTGGCTCCTGATGAATGACAGGTGCCACTCCAGGAAAGATCAACGGACGCGCAGCATCTGGACCCAGTAAGACAGACTGGATGGTGCAGCAGGCAGCGTCTGTATCAGGAGTGCAACAGGCAGAGTCGGCATCAGGAGTGCAGCAGGCAGAGTCTGTATCAGAGTGCAGCAAGGACAGGTATGCAACCTTACACAACTTAGACTGCAAAACAGGAAGGTTCCACTACAGCTAACCCAATAGATGGAGACCCAATCAGGATTCCCCACATTTAAAAAAATTGTGGCAGACGCCAGCAAAGTGGCATCAATTTCACTACTGTAGAAATATTGCAAATAAAACCCACACCTCTTCCAGTACAGCCAACCCAGGAGATGGAGACCTAACCAGGAGTGTTCACACTCACCTAAATGAGGGCCTAACACCACCGAAGTGGCATCAATGTCATCAGACTACAAGTAGTTTAACACAGACCCATACCTGTCCCACTACAGCAAACCCAGGAGATGCAGAATCAATCGGAAGTGTTTAACTTTTAAAAAATAGGGCTTAAGACCACCATTTTCGTGGCCAACAGATTGGAGATGGTGGAGTTCAACCTCTTAGCTTTGTCATGTGTAGGATAAAATATTTTACGTGACCACAACAGTGGGATTGAGGGCTGGCTGCAGTGCTCAGAGAGGGCAGAGTATGGTGAAATGGACAAACAGATAGACCGCAAGTGAGGTGCAGGCGGAGATGTTACGGTGGATTGAGAAACGTGTGGTGTGCTCAGAGAAATGAACACAGCAGGCATGTCCGCTTCACTTACAGCTGACCGGCTGTCAATCAGCCTAACTGCAGCGGGTGCACAGCTGGTTCTATCGGACACCTGCGTGACACAACAGAGGAGGAGAAAGAAGCAGCAGAGGTTTTTGATGCGGCGGCTGATGGTTGTTTATTGAGAATCAATTTAAAGTTTATCATGTTTGTGTACCCGTTTAGGGAGAAGAATATCTGCACCAAATGCTCAATTTCACTACAGAATAGCTATAGAAATGCATGGAGACCAAAACCTCTTCCACTACAGTCAACCCAATGGATGGAGACTCATTCAGGATGCCCCACATTTCCAAAAAATTTGTGGCAGATGCCAGCAAAGTGTAATCAATTTCACTACAGTAGAAACAGAGTAAATAAGACCCACAACTGTTCCAATACAGCCAACTCAGGAGATGGAGACCTCACCAGGAGTGTTCACATTGCCCTAAATGAGGGCCTAACACCACCGAAGTGGCATAAATTTAACTATAGTATAAATATTGCAAAGGGCCCTAAACCAGTTCCACTACAGCCAGCCCAATAGATGGAGACCCAATCAGAATTCCCCACATTTAAAAAAATTAGTGGCAGAAGCCAGCAAAGTGGCATCAATTTCACTACTGTAGAAATAGTGTAAATAAGAACCACACCTCTTCCAGTACAGCCAACCCAGGAGATGGAGACCTAACCAGGAGTGTTCACATTGCCCTAAATGAGGACCTAACACCACTGAAGTGGCATTAATGTCATCAGACTACAAGTAGTTTAACGCAGACCAAAACCTGTCCCACTACAGCCAACCCAATGGATGGAGAGTTGGAGACACAATCAGAATTCTCCACGTTTCCCAAAATTAGGGCCTAAAACCTGCAGCAGCAGCAGCAGCAAGAGAAGCACAGAAGCCTTATCACAGACTGCAATTTAAAGAGATCAATGTAGCACACTCAAAACGACAACATCGCCTACTCTGTACAGTCTGCAATTGGGGTGCAAAAGTCCTTGAAAAGCCATGACTTGATCATCTTGATGAAAGTTAGGCGGTGCACACTTTTAGGGGACAGCCGGGTGCGCTTATCCGTCAAGACACTACTAGCAGCACTGAAGACACGTTCAGAGAGAATGCTGGCTGCTGGGCATGACAATACCTCCAAGGAGTGAGAGGCAAGCTCAGGCCATTCATCCATTTGGCCAACAGCCACCAGAGTCACCCAGTGCCCAGTCAGCGAGATGTAATGCCCTTGGCCTTGCTTACTCGTCCAGGTGTCTGTGGTGAAATGCACCCTGGCACATGTAGATTTAGACACGGAACGGGTGATGTTGTCTTTGACATGCTGGTGTAGCACAGTCACAGCTTTCTTAGAGAAGTAATGGCGACTGGGCAACTGGTAATGGGGGACTGTGATGGCCATCAGTTTTAGGAAACCATCTGTATCTACCAGGCGGAAAGGCAGAATTTTCGCGGCCAACAGATTGGAGGTGGTGGAGTTCAAACTCTTAGCTTTGTCATGCGTAGGATGAAACAATCATTTACGTGACCACAATTGCGGGACCGAGGGCTGGCTAAGGTGCTGAGAAAGGGCAGAGCATGGTGAACTGGAAAAACTGATGGAGCGTGAGTGAGGTGCAGATGTTAGGGTGGATTGAGAAGCATGCGGTGTGCTCGGTGAAAAAAACACAGCAGGCGTGTCCTCTTCTGTTACAGCTGATGGGCTGTCACTCAGCCTGACTGGAGCAGGTAAATAACTGGAGTTTCTGCGATGGGAGACCTGCATGACAATACTTGGCAAGATAACAGAGGAGGAGGAAGAAGCAGCGGATGCGTTTGATGGGGCAGCTGATGGTTGCTGAGGTGCGCTGGTCCGCATTTCAGCGCGGTAAGATTCCCAGCATAGAGAATGTTGTTTGAGCATGTGAACATTCATGCAAGAAGTAGTCAAATTATTGCAAATTTTCCCTCTACTGAATTTTTTATCGCAAAGTTTGCAGATAACGTGAGTTGGCTCATCCTTTGCAGTTACAAAAAAGGCCCTTGCTAGGCAATCCTTGCTGCCCCTGCGAGCTGCAGACCCGTGACCGCAGCTGGCCACAGTCACAGTTGTGGCTAAGGATGTTGTTCTCCTCGTGCTAGCATCACTATGTGTCTGCGCCATAGGGCAAAATGTAACCTCCTCGACTTCCTCCTCCACCTCCTCAGATGAGCAACTCGACTGCGTGACTCTTGGTTCACACCAAGTAGGATCTTCAACCTCGTCATCATACAATATGTTATCCCATTCTTCACCTTCAGAGTGACCCCTCTCCTCTTGTTGCCCTGACAGCACAGCACAGTCTGCATGAGCCTCAGGTATCTGAGTCTCATTGGGATCACCTCCCTCCCCTGCGGTTAACGTCTGGTGATGAGGGTCAGGAACCTGCTCGGACTCTACTTCGTACTGCCCCGAATCCAAACTAAAAAAATTTTGGGCATCTTTGCAGATCCTTTCCTCCCATTGAGTCTGTGACTGTTTGGAGTACACTTTTGTTGCCCATGGTGTAGAATGGGTGAAGAGTTCTACAGACTCGCCCATCTTTGGTTCGCTACAGTCAGTTGGGCAGTTGGCCAGTTGTGATGCGGGGGGAAGCATGGGTAATTGGGGTGCCTCCTCTGTGGACTGTACTTAGTGTGATGTTGAGTTGGAGGAAGAAGAGAGGGAACTTGAAGCAGAGCTTGCTATTCACTGGAGCACCTGCTCTTTCTGGGCCTTATCAACAAGGCGTATCACTGTGCGGCTGTCAAAGGAAGGGAGTGCAGTTAGTCGTCCACTAATATAAGTTGTCAGTTGTCTTTGGATAGGACCTGTTTGTGTTGGTTTACTAGTGCTTTCACTAACATTACCACGTACCCCATGTACACCTTGAACACCAAGCCTATTCCCCCTTCCACCACGCCCTCTCTTTTTCCCACTCATGTTGTTCAGATACAATGGTAGGAGCACGCAATTAACTAAAGAAAAATATTTTTTTTTCCTGTGCAACAGCTCAGCACACACCTGAATTTCAGCGACACTAAATAACAAGGTAAGATATGGCCTTCCGTATAACATTACCAACAGACAAAAGAAATTTGTTACTGTGCGTGAGGCCGATAAAACCTACAAGGTATTCTCCAAACAATTTCAAACTGAGATGTCCCCTGCTGTATTACTTTAGGAGCAGAAGACATTTTTTTTTTAATGTGGATGAGGCCAGTATGACACAGAATATATGCTCCAAAATATTTCAAACTCAGATCTAGCCAGCTGTATCACTTTACTCAGAGCAAAAAATATTTTTGGGTTACTCTGCATAAGCTCTGCGTCCAGCTGACTTTGACCGCCACTGACGCAATAGCTGGCTTATAGCACTGTATGACTTTTGGCACAGGAAAAAAAAATTTTTGGACTGGGCCTAGTAAGAGAAGTTTTCTTTTTTTTACTGTGAAACCGGGACAAATTCAACGCCACTAAATTAGGATCTGCCTTTTAGTAGACTGGATCAACTTTGCCACAGTAAAAAACCTTTGGTGGACAAATATATATAGGTTTGACTGTGCATACAAGCTGAATTTGACTGCCACTGATGTAGTAGCTGGCTTATAGCACTGTATGACTTTTAGCACAGGAAAAAATATTTTTGGACTGGGCGTAGCAAGAAAAAAAATTAATTTTTTTAATCTGAAACTACCTGAAGTTCAACTCCACTAAAATAGAATCTGACACTAAAAAAAACTTTAGTGCACACAGCTTTCAATATAACAATAGCAATAGAAAAAAAAACAGATTTTGTGCTCTGCAATAAGAAGCTCTGCAGACTGTGCAGAGCACAATTTCAACTCCACTAAATGAAAAGGTGCACTGCGCTTGCTTGATCACATTAACAAGTGCAAAAAAAAAGCTTCAAGGTATATTGAGACATGGAGCTGTATACCAGCGGTGCACAGCACTATTGTATGGCATGGGCCCTCTGTTTCTGTCAGAATCTCAGTACTTGCACAAGAACACCAAAAATGTGCTGCACCAGCGGTTGCAGAGGTACACAGGCCAGGAATTATCTACACTATCTAACTACCACACAAGCGCCCATCTATCTAGCTTATATCCCTCATTACACAGGAGAGCACTGAGCTACGTCTGTCTCCAGCAGTGACATGGATATAATGGTTCTGAGGGAACATAGCCACTTTTTATATTGAGAGGACATGTGATTTCTGCAGCCAATTGCAGAAGCCCTTATGTCTGGACCGTGTAGATGCTTCCTGAGCTATGATTGGCTGGCCGCACTTTCCTCAGTTAAAGTTACCGCCCACAGGAAAAAAACAAAAAAAACATTGCGCCGCTGATCTGACCAGTTCTAAGCTCTCCACAGCCCCCACACTCACCTGGCACATGTCACCGCACATCATACACTTGCACTATGAAAACAAAACTGTTCAAAACGCAGTGGTTGCCCTGTATTCGCTGTCCCACGCAAATTTATCGAACTTTTCCGATTTTAAGAAAATTTGCTCGTCTTTGCAATCACAAATTAGTATGTGCCATATACATGCTGAATTTGAAACTTTCGAACATTCGCCAAACAAATTCGCTGAACACTATTTAATTAGTTGTGTGTCAGCTATCTTGATTATTCATACACGTGTGTTTTACTGTCATGAGTTTATGCACTTTGCATGGTCTTTATGATTATGCAATATTTTGAAAATGTATTAATTTATTTGGAGTGCAGCCTTCATTTGTTTTCTATAGATAGATAGATCAAGTCATGTTGAAAATTATGTTATTCTCTTGTGTGGTTTGAATTCAGTTGAGAAGTACATTCTTAGGCTTCATTGGGATAACAGGTAATTCCCATAATGCATTCCATCCAATAATCCAATAAGTACAATAGTTTGATGAAAGGCATGGGACAAACCAGTGGCATTGAGGATCAATACAGCAGTAAACAGCTCATGATTACAAGGTAAGCACCAGGTGTTCAGAATGACAATAGAGAAATACAATCAAAATTCTCAAGATTTGAATAACCCTGCATTGTTTATGCAGAGAGCACAGAAGGACATATTTTATTCCCAGATGTGAGCACTTCTCTATGCCTAGGTAGTACAACTCAAATATAAACTGTCTGCAAGTAAGAACTGCATTTGTGTCTGGAGTAGTGATAAGCGAACATGTTCGCTACTGCTCGGTGCTCGCCAGAGCATCTCACTGCTCGACATGCTCGGCACTCGCCGAGTATCTCCGGGGTTGCTCGGTGCAGGGAGCTCGGGTCTCCTTCCTGCATGTTTGGCGCTCTTTGGAGAGCCAATGAACATGCAGGGATTGGCTGTCACTCACTGTAATGCCGTAGCCATGTTGGTTGTGGCATTACAGTGATTGGCTGGCCGCACAGTGTCATCAGGTCTATATCAGACCTGGCGCCGCCATGCTCGTCACAGTCACTTCGGAATCAGACAATGTAGGTAGAGCTGCTGCTGAGCTAGGGAGAGATTCGCTTGTTTCTAATTAGTGTAGGTTTACAGACTATATTAGAGACATATATCCACCTCAACAAACAGTCCTTCTGAGGACTAATCCATCTGCAGAGATATCAGGCAGGCATTGTATATAGGCAGGCAGGCAGTGAATATAGCAGACTGCAGTGCATATAGCACAAGAGGCTCCATTCCAGTTCTGCCTTCTGCTGCTGTTAGATATTTCTAGACAAAGACCCAGGTCTCAGGGGCCAGGAATAATTTTTTGGGGATCTTAATCCTGATTATTTGCTTAAAAAGCAATCCAGAGAACAACGTTTTTCTGCACCATTTGCTTGTTGGCACTGCAGAATACAGCCAGGTCCTTTCCATATTACAGCGCTAAAAATCCAGCTATCTAAAACTGTGTTTTCTCCGTCACACGGATCACATATACGTTTTCAGCAAATAATGCCATTTCTGGCCTCCATTACATTTTTTTTCAGTGTGTTAGCAAAGTTTTTGACACCGGTTTGCTGTTCAAAATACAGTCAAGGCCAAAAGTATTGAGAATGAGACAAATAGTAATTTTTCCAAAGTTTACTGCTTCATTTTTTGTAATGGCAATTTGCATATACTCCTGAATGTCAAAGAGTGATCAGCTTAACAGCAATTACTGTACTTGCAAAGTCAATATTTGCCCATAAAATGAACTTTAACCCCCAAAACACATTTCAACATCATTGCAATCCTGCCTTAAAAGGAGCAGCTAACATCGTTTTAGTGATTGATCCATTAACACAGGTTGTGGGTGTTGATGAGGACAGGGCTGGCGATCAATCAGTCATGATTAAGTAAGAATGACATCACTGGACACTTTAAAAGGAGGCTGGTTCTTGGTATCATTGTTTCTCTTCAGTTAACCATGGTTATCTCTAAAGAAACACGTGTAGCCATCATTGCACTGCACAAAAATGGCCTAACAGGGAAGAGTATCGCAGCTACAAAGATTGCACCTCAGTCAACAATCTATTGCATCATCAAGAACTTCAAGGAGAGAGCTTCCATTGTTGTGAAAAAGGCTCCAGGGCGCCCAAGAAAGACCAGCAAGTGCCAGGACCGTATCTTAAAACTGTTTCAGCTGCGGGATCGGACTACGAGCAGTGCCGAGCTTGCTCAGGAATGGCAGCAGGCTGGTGTGAGTGCTTCTGCACGCACTGTGAGGCGGAGACTCTTTGAGCAAGGGCTGGTTTCAAGGAGGGCAGCAAAGAAGCCACTTCTCTACAGAAAAAACATCAGGGACTGACTGATATTCTGCAAAAGGTACAAGGAGTGGACTGCTGAGGACTGGGGCAAAGTCATTTTCTCTGATGAATCCCCTTTTCGATTGTTTGGGACATCTGGAAAACAGCTTATTCGGAGAAGAAGAGGTGAGCGCTACCACCAGTCTTGTCTCATGCCAACTGTAAAGCATCCTGAAACCATTCATGTGTGGGGTTGCTTCTCAGCCAAGGGAATTGGCTCACTCACAGTCTTGCCTAAAAACACAGCCATGAATAAAGAATGGTACCAGAATGTCCTTCAAGAGCAACTTCTCCCAACCATCCAAGAGCAGTATGGCGCCCAATAATGCCTTTTCCAGCATGATGGAGCACCTTGCCATAAAGCAACGGTGATAACTAAATGGCTCATGGAACAAAACATAGAGATTTTGGGTCCATGGCCTGGAAACTCCCCAGATCTTAATCCCATTGAGAACTTCTGGTCAATCATCAAGAGACGGGTGGACAAACAAAAACCAACAAATTCTGGGGACTGGGAACTGGACGTGATGGTGATGGTGCATGCAGAGGCCGAGGCCTTGGGCAAACCGAAATTGTGCCACAACAAACACCCACATCTTCTCGCTTGACCTTCCTGTCCCAATTAATAGGGGACCACAGAACACCACTATTGAACACAGAGCAGTGTGAAAAGGTTATTGGTTGGATAGCAGATAATGCTTCCAGTCACTTAGCCACCACCACCACCACCTTGTCTTCCACACGGTCAAGTTTAAGTAGCTGTGACCTCCTTCCTCCCATCATACCAAGTGCCCAGAGACAACTGATCCCACACTTGGACAGTCTGAAGAGTTGTTCACTTTCCTATTTATAGTATAGCGCCTCTCGCAGGTCTACTTGAAGTGGGGTAAGAGGAGATTGCATGTAGTGATGCCCAAATATTTGAGCAGCCACGGTCACATGAAGGCAACGGTGGGAAAGTGTCCCAAGAGGTGGACGATGATGAGACACAATTGCCAGAAAGTCAGAAGGAGGACCAGAGTGCGGAAGTGGAAGACGAGGTGGTGAATGATACAGTAACTGACCCAACATGGCAGGAGGACATGCAGAGCGAGAACAGCAGCACATAGGGGGAGGGAGGCAGAGCACCAAAACAGGCAGGAAGAAGCAGTGTGGTGGCCACAGACAGAAGGCAGGCAACCATTCCCCGTAACACCAACACAAAGGAAGTTGCAGTACAACTGTTAGGTCTTCCCGAGTCTGGTTGTTTCTTAAAGACTCTGCCGATAACCCCAAAAAGACCATTTGCACCACCTGCCAGGCCAGCATCAACAGGGGTGACAAAACGACCAGCCTGACCACCACCAGCATGATCAGGCACATGGCAGCAAAGCACCCGACTTTGTGGGCCAAACCCCAGGGTCCAGGTACAGTGTCTGCGGGTGGCACCATTGCTTCTTCCGCTGTTGTGCATGCAAGCCAATCCCCTGCTCATGGTGCATGCGAAGATGCCTCCTGCCCTGCACATATAGTTGCACACTATCAAATAGCAGCATCAGGGAGCATGTCCACATCCTTGTCCCAGCACAGCGTTCAGTTGTCCATACCCCAGTCCTTGGAATGCAAGAGCAAATATGAAGCCAACACCCCACAGGCCACAGTACTAAATTCCCACATTTCATGACTGCTTGCGCGCAAAATGTTGCATTTTAGGCTCGAGGAGACGGAAGCATTCTGCAACCTGATGGCAGCGGTCGTCCCTTGGTACTCGGTCCCCAGCCACCACTATTTCTCCCGGTGTGCAGTCCCAGCATTACACAAGCACGTGTCCCAAAACATTAGCCATGCCCTCAACAACGCAGTTACCAGGAAAGTCCATCTAACCACAGACACGTGGACAAGTGCTTATGGGCAGGGATGGTACATCTCACTGACGGCACACTGGGTTAACATAGTGGAACCGGGACCCAGTCAGACCTTGGGATGGAACACGTCCTCTCGATGCTGAGGATTGCGGGCCCTAGGTCAGTCAGGGTTGCCCCCACAGTCTACAGCTTCTGCACCTCATCCTCCTCCTCCTCTTCAGCCTCCATCTCCGAAATGACCCCATCAGTCACAAGCTGGAAGCACTGCCTCGGCCAAGCAGCAACAGGCTGTGATGAAGCTAATATGCTTAGGTGACAAACCGCACAATGCTGAAGAGTTGTGGACAGCTCTGAAAGAGCAGGCAGATCTGTGGCTCACACCACTGAACATACAGCCAGGCATGGTCGTATGTGACAATGGACGGAACCTGGTGGCGGCTCTGAGGTGAGGCGAGCTCACACACATACCTTGCCTGGCCCATGTGCTTAACATAGAGTGTCGGGGAAGGTTCCCGGACACTCTATGGCTGCTTTTTTAATGTGGATCGGACATGTTTATGCATGTTATTTCTCAAACCGCATTGCAGATCAGGCCATTGTCCAACTCTGTATTCATGAAATTAAATGCGCAAAGAAAGATGTTTGTTTGTCAAGGCACCACCGACAAGTGCGAGTTGATGTTGGATGGGCTGCCATTGCTTCTGCAACAAGCTGCATTAGAGGACTTCCTGGGAGAAATGACACCCAGGATAGATACAGTTTCCCTCTATGCCAGTCCTTTCACCGAGCTAAATACAACTCTCAACAAAAAAATCTGTGGACTGGCTTCGTACCATCCCTGGCCACATTCACCTGTCCACGTATTTGTGTTTAGGTGGTCCTTCCCAGTAAGTGCCCTGGGAAGGGCACGGCTAATGTTGTAGGACCCGTGCTTGTGGAAGGCGGAGACAATACCGGGAGAAATAGTGGCAGCTGGGGAACGAGTATGGACACCTGGTCGCCGCTGCCATAAGATTATGGACAGCTTCCGTCTCCACGAGTCAAAAAGGCCACATTTCAAGTAAAAGCAGCTTTAGAGGACTTACTGGGAGAAATGAAAGCTGAGTAGATATGATTTCCCAAGTCCTTTTACCAAGATAAAGAATATGGCTGTGGTGAAATACAGTTCAGAATAAAAAGCTGTGGGCTGGCTCTGTACCGTCCCTGGCCAGATTCACCTGGCCACGTGTTTGTGGTTAGGCGGTCCTTCCTAGTAAGTGCACTGGGGAGGGCACGGGTAATGTTGTGGGACCCATGCTTGTGGAAGGCGGAGACAATACCGGGAAAAATAGTGGCGGCTGGCGACCGAGTATGGATACCCGGTCGCCGCCGCCATAAGATTGTGGACAGCTTACGCCTCCATGAGCCTAAAAGGCCACATTTTAAGTGCAAGTGCCAAAAATTTGGCAGTATAATATTGCAGCCTGTGGGAGGGTGGGTGGCTGACTGCATACTTGCGCTTGCATTCCAAGAAATGGGGTAGGGACAACTGAACGCTGCACTGGGACAAGGACGTGGAAGGTGATTGTTGCAAGTCTGCAATGACAGGTGCATGGCGGGAGGCATCTTCGCATGCACCAAGGATCACTTATGATGGCCATACTTTTAGGAAGTGACCTGGGAGTCAGAAATGCTTCCAGAGGTCTTCCTCATGCTGTTCCCATGTCTTTTCAGCACTGCATGCATGTGTCTGATGATGTGCCACACACGACATGGCCAGATAAGGTTGTAAAATGTTAAAATGACATTTCCCAGTGAATGCATTTGTCTTTGCTAAAAGCAATGCAAAAGTGCAAAAACACATCAAAAACACTACGTGTGAACATAGCCCAAGGTGTGGAGTAGTATTTTTGGTTTTGGTTATTTATTTTGCCTTATATACAAGTCATTACCCTGGAATGGATGTTCCTTAACATATTTCCCAGGAAAATCTATTTTGGTTTCATTTTTGTATGTTTTATTGTGAGTCTGTAAAAGTGGCGTAATACTCTGACAAGGTTGTTGATAGCAGTGACCTGGGAGTCAGAAATGCTACCAGGGGTCTTCCCCATGCTGTTCCCATGTTATTTGAGCACTGTTCCCATCGATTTGGGCAATTTTTAGGCCCTCTGCAGACCGCCGGGGGGAGCCGCCTGAAAAATGCTCCAATTTCTCATAGACTTACATTGGGCTCGTTGCTTGGGTCGAGCACCCGAGTATTCCAATTTGCTCGACCCGAGCAACGAGTAGCCAAGCATTTTAGTGCTCACTCTTTGTAATGCACACGCCCGGGCTGAGCGGCGTGTGCGTGTATATGTAGTGATTCCACTGGACCGTGCCGGAGAGTGAATACCTGAAGGGGCGTAACTAAGTATTCACCCGATCTGGCCAGGGTCGCCCGATGGCATACAACGCCAGTGCACCAAGGAGAAACCGAGCAGAGGGACCAGGTGCTACTCCAGGACAGACCCCGGAAACGGCTGTTGACCCACACCGGGGAATACAGGAACAGACAGGTTAGGCTGGCACACAGACTGGTGAGTATAGGCAGGCACGACTGTTATGCAGGCAGGCGGGTATGCAGGCAGGGGGGTACAGGCAAGCACGGCTAGAGTGCAGACAGGGAGGCACTAGCAGGTTGGAACACAGGCGGGATAGGACCCAGTACACACTGTAACTCAGGAACTGAAACACAGATGTGGCGGACAAACACAGCAGACTGAGGCCATCCAGAGTGGTGACCGAGAGCAGGGCAAGACGAGACCGCCTAGAGCGGTGAGCGAGAGAAGAGCAGGACTAGGTCGCCTGGTGCGGTGAGCAAGAGTAGAGCAGGACGAGGCCGCCTGGAGCGGTGAGCAAGAGTAGAGCAGGACGAGGCCGCCTGGAGCGTTGAGCAAGAGTCAGAGCAGGACGAGGCCGCCTGGAGCGGTGAGCAAGAGACAGAGCAGAGCGAGACTGCCGGAGCAGCGAGCAAAGGGTCAGAGCAGAGCGAGACTGCCGGAGCAGCGAGCAAAGGGTCAGAGCAGAGTGAGACTACCGGAGCAGCGAGCAAAGGGTCAGAGCAGAGCGAGACTGCCAGATCAGCGAGCAAAGGGTCAGAGCAGAGCGAGATTTCCGGAGCAGCGAGCAAAGGGTCAGAGCAGAGCGAGACTGCCGAATCAGCGAGCAAAGGGTCAGAGCAGAGCGAGACTTCCGGAGCAGCGAACAAAGGGTCAGAGCAGAGCGAGACTGCCGGAGCAGCGAGCAAAGGGTCATAGCAGAGCGAGATTTCCGGAGCAGCGAGCAAAGGGTCAGAGCAGAGCGAGACTGCCGAATCAGCGAGCAAAGGGTCAGAGCAGAGCGAGACTGCCGGAGCAGCGAGCAAAGGGTCAGAGCAGAGCGAGACTGCCGGAGCAGCGAGCAAAGGGTCATAGCAGAGCGAGACTGCCGGAGCAGCGAGCAAAGGGTCAGAGCAGGCCAGAACCGCCGGAGCGGTGAGCAAGGCAGAGCAGGGGGGACATGGCTCTGTTCACACGGAACAGACAGGAAGGGAAAGGCAGAACCAGATACCCACAGGATACTTGCAGTGAAGTAGCGAGTGGACCACAAACTCACAAACGGGAGTACAGGGACAACGAGTAGGAGTTATGTATGAGTTCAGACTCTACAGAAAAAGAAAAGTTACGGACATAGAGAACAACAGGAAACAGGTTAGAAGAGTATACAGACAAGAACAGACACAGTAGCAGGATACATCAGCGGGTCTAGGTATGCAGCCCCTAGAAGGCGGAAGGAACAGGCTAGGAACGTGTTCAGACAGGCCTGGAAATACAGCCTCCAGGAAAGGCAGGCAAGCAAACACAGAAAGGGACCTGGCACATTCAGAGTGAAAGAGCACACTGAAGAAACACAATGCTCAGGCAGGGTGTCTTGGGAGGAGCTGGGTTAAATACCAGGCGACAGACAGCAATAGGCTGAGGACGCATCAGGGGTGTGTCTGCAGCAGGTACAAGAAACAGGAAGTGATCGGGCGCCGCCCTTAAGCTGCAGAAACAGTGGCAAGCAGACAGCATGGAGGGAAGCCAGGCTAGCAGACTGGACTGGAGATCAAGTGCACGCTCTTGCACAGTGGGAGATGGACCACTATGCAAGGACGCCGCCAGGTATGTTACACTCTTCACTAGTGACAATATCTATATATAACATTGCTTTATTAGTTTGAAAACTAGCTTTAAATGACATAGAGAATTACATTATGTAAACCATGATGTTAAAAACGCATTGCATACGCTAGTTGAGAAAAATCGCATTGTACTCGCATGACACTCGTCCTTCTTTTCTGAATTAACATAGAACCAATTTTTTAATATTCTAGTGTGACTCCAGCCAGATTTAGACAATTTTGTGAACAATATTTGAGAGAAAAAAGGAAAGGCCTTTTGTGTATATAGAAAAAGTCTTAGATCTTTGAGTTCAGCTTATGAAAAATGGGAGCAAAAGCAAAAGTGTTGCGTTTATATTTTTCTTCAGTGAATATATATATGTATTTATATATAAAAAAATAAATAAATAAATAGGAAACAGCACAAAAATTATGTTTTGGTGCAAAAAAAGCCCCCCCCAGGTACATACCAGTCCTTTAGATATCCATGCGAAAATGGAGGCAGCACACAGAGTAGAGTAAAGTGATAAGGTTTAATACCCCATATGGCATATGTATATATATATATATATATATATATATATATATATATATATATATATACACTAACTATTGAACCCATTCTACGCCCGGGTGGGGAGCATTTTTATTGGTATTTGGTCTCCCATGCTGCTATGTGCTGCCCCCCTCCTGGTATTTGTGCTACCCCCTTTCTGTTTCCACCAGTATAGAGACGTTATGACCCCTTGTTTCCCCAAGGAACTCTCAACCCCCAGTACCTTTCCACGAAATCCACCAAGTCATCAGCATTACGGGGATCTCCCTGGGCAACGCAGGATTGCACCGACCTCGGAAGGGAGTGTATGAACCTGTCCATGACAACTTTCTCAACCATTTGTGTTGCGGAGGAAGATTCAGGTTGCAACTAGTGTTGAGCGAATTTGTTCGGCGAATGTTCGAAAGTTTCAAATTCAGCGCGAATATGGCACATTCAGATTCGTGATCGCAAAGGCGAGCAAATTTTCTTAAAATTAGAAAAGTTTGACGAATTTGCGCAAGACGGCAAATACAGGGCAACCACAGCGTTTTGAACAGTTTTATTAGCATAGTGAAAGTGTATGTTGAGCGGTGACATGTGCCAGGTGAGTGTGGGGGCTGCGGACAGCTTAGAACAGGTCAGATTAGCGGCACACTGTTTTTTTTTTCCTTTAGCGGTAACTTTAACTGAGGAAAGTGCGGCCAGCCAATCATAGCTCAGGAAGCATCTACACTGTCCAGACATAAGGGTTTCTGCAATTGGCTGCAGAAATCACATGTCCTCTCAATATAAAAAGTGGCCTTGTTCCCTCAGCACCATTATATCCATGTCACTGCTGGAGACAGACGCAGCTCAGTGTTCTCCTGTGTAATGAGAGATATTAGCTAGATAGATGGGCGCTTGTGTGGTAGTTTGATAGTGTAGATAATTCCTGGCCTGTGTACCTCTGCAACCGCTGGTGTAGCATATTTTTGGTGTTCTTGTGCAAATACTGAGATTCTGACAGAAACAGAGGGCCCATGCCATACAATAGTGCTGTGTACTTCTGGTATAGAGCTCCATGTTTCAGTATACCTTGAATCTTTTTTTTCCACTTGCTAATGTGATCAAGCAATCGCAGTGCACCTTTTCATTTAGTGGGGTTGAAATTGTGCTATGCACAGTCTGCAGAGCTTCTTATTGCAGAGCACAAAATCTGTTTTTTTTCTGTTGTTATTGTGATATTAAAAGCTGTGTGCACTAAAGTTTTTTTTGTGTCAGATACTTTTTTAGTGGAGTTGAACTTCAGGTGGTTTCAGAGTAAAAAAATTCATTTTTTCTCTTGCTACGCCCAGTCCAAAAAATATTTTTTCCTGTGCCAAAAGTCATACAGTGCTATAAGACAGCTACTACGTCAGTGGCGGTCAAATTCAGTTTGTACGCACAGTCAAACTTATATATATTTTTGGTTGGCAGGCAGAGTCCACCAAAGGTTTTTTACTGTGGCAAAGTTGATCCAGTCTGCTAAAAGGCATATCCTATTTTAGTGATGTTGAACTTGTCCTGGTTTCAAAATAAAAAAAAACAAACTTCTCTTACTAGGCACAGTACAAAAACATATTTTTTTCCTGTGCCAAAAGTCATACAGTGCTATAAGCCAGCTACTACGTCAGTGGCGGTCAAAGTCAGCTGGACACAGAGCTTATGCAAAGTAACCCAAAAATATTTTTTGCTCTGAGTAAAGTGATACAGCTGGCTAGATCTGAGTTAAAAACATTTTGGAGCATATATTCTATGTCATACTGGCCTCATCCACATTAAAAAAAAAAATGTTCTTCTGTTCCTAAAGTAATACAGCAGGGGACATCTCCGCTTGAAATTGTTTGGAGAATATCTCGTAGGTTTTATTGGCCTCATGCACAATAACAAATTTATTTTGTCTGTTAGTAACGTTATACGGCAGGCCATATCTTACCTTGTCATTTAGAGTCGATGAAATTCAGGTGTGTGCTGAGCTATTGCACAGGAATAAAATGTATTTTTCTTTAGTTAATTGCATGCTCCTACCACTGTATCTGACAAACATGAGTGGGAAAAAGAGAGGGCGTGGTGGAAGGGAGAATAGGCTTAGTGTTCAAGGTGTACATGGGGTACGTGGTAATGTTAGTGAAAGCACTAGTAAACCAACACAAACAGGTCCTATCCAAAGACAACTGACAACTTATGTTAGTGGACAGCCTACTGCATGTTATGCACACGCCCGGACTGACTGGCGTGTGCGTGTTTAGTAATCCCACTGGACCATGAACCGGAGAGTGCCTGGAGGGGCATAACTAAGTATCTACCCGACCTGACCAAGGTCGCACGACGGTTAACGACACCTGTGCACCAGGGAGGAACCGAGCAGAGGGACCAGGTGCTACTCCAGGTTAGACCCCTGACACGGCTGTTGACTAGTGTTGAGCCACCCCCGTAGTGTTCGAGTTCGGTTCGGTTCGTCGAACACCCGTATGTTCGCTGAACTGTTCATCGAACACCTTCGAACACCGTTAAAACCAATGGCAGGCAAGCAAAAACACATAGAAACACATAGAAAACAACTTCAAAGGTGTCCAAAAGCTGACAAACTGCTCAGAAGACACAACTAACACATGGAAAAGAGACAAGTGCATATAGTCAAGCTAAAAGAAAAGATGTGGAGGAGTAAAAGGAGGGGAAGACACAGATATAGGCATGTCATGCCCTTCTAAAACCAAAAAAGTGCGAAGCTGACACGGCCAGTCCGTTCCTGCCCGTGCCACCTCCGTGTCGCCGGGTTTGTGCCAGAGCTGCGGTGGACCCTGATGGCCAGCCCCCCTCTCCCAATACTGGTGCCTGTCCGCTGCTGGGTCGAGCTCCCCTGCGGTGGGGGGGGGAGTAACATCTGCAGAAGAAGGACCATCTTCCAGCCAAACTAAGATGTCTACTTCTTTTCGCGGACAATGTGATACGATCCCTTTCCTATGGACACGCCCATCGCTACAAATTCCAGATGAGGCATAAAAACAGCAGGTGCTTCAATGGATATCAAGTGCTCCTTCAAGTGGGCTCTCCTCCACCTCAACTTCAACATCACAAATACTCCAGTCCTCAGAGGTGTCACCCCAATTGCACTTGCTTCCTCACAGCTCCCAAGTCTCCAGCTTCCCGTCTGAGTATGGGGTAACACAGATGGTTGAGTCTGCACAGCTGTTTACTCATAACATAGCCTGGGAAACGGAGGTCTGCTCCAGAGCTTCTGTTAATCCAGACGAGGAAATGATCTGCACTGATGCCCAGAACTTTTATAAGTCGGATCCAGGACCAGATGAAGAAGGTTCTGAGCATAATGTAGACGCTCGTTCCCAAACTGTAACTCCTGTTGGTGGAGACAATGATGAAGACGATGATGAGGCTCAAATACCTGATTGGAGCGACATCTTGACTTTTCGGTCAGGGCAGGAAGAGGTTGGCTCTGAGGACGACGGGTGTGAGAACACAGGGTGATGATGACGAGTTTGGAGATCCCACTTACTGTCAACCCACAGTCAGCCAGTCGATGAAGTCACCAGAGGAGGTGGAGGAGAATGTGACTAGCCAAGGGGATGGGGATGACTCGGTACCCAGGCCTTTGCCTGGCCTTGGGGATGTCGCGGTGGTCGGCTCCCGGGCCCGTACCCTGGGGTCACTCTTTAAAAGGGTGGATAATTGTTAATTTTATAAGAGTTCGTGACGCCACCTGTGGTATCTGGTGAGAAGCACCAGCGTTGCAGCAGTCCACTGAGGCCGGTTGTAAGGCAGCTCGATGGTATAGCTCCCCACAGGTGGAGCTAGGCCTCAGAAAAGCGTATGCAGGGGAAATGCAGGACAGGCGAGACCCAGCTGAGTCAGAGCAAGAACGGGAATGGACACGGTAGTCACTTCAGTACCTTGTACTGGTGGAAATTCAAGCACATCCCAGAGCACTGTAGGGTGAAGGGTGCATATCAGGATCCTCCCCAATGAGCGGGTGTAGGGCCTCCTGTTTCTTGCCTCTGCGTAGTAAGTTTCTGACCTGCCTGGAGCTAGGCCTAACTTTGTCTCTGTCCTGCGCTGGCTGACCTTATGGTAGGGCCTTGTCTTGGAGTTCACGCTCCCAGTATGTGGGGCCTAAGCGTCTCCTGGCTCTGTTACGTATCATCACCTTAGCGATCCTGGGACTTGTAGTTCTCCAGGGATTCCGGTTATGCCTTACTGGGTCATAGAGATCCCGGTAAGCTCGGATCCGGTGTCCGGTAAATGCTTCGGGGTGAGCTGGTTAAGCTCCTCTGCCCCTTATGTATTAACTCGCCACTCGCCTTTGGCCTACTCGGGCCCTCACTAGGCTATAGACACTAACGGCAGCTGGCCGCGCTTCACCGATCTTATGGCGCCGGCACACCTTAAGCTCTAACTGGGCTCCCTGAATCTAGCTAGCAGGAGCCTCGTGCTCCACTGCTAAACTATTAACTGAGTTCTCTAGACTAGACTGAGCTCCACTGCAGACTGACCTCTCTTAGGCTTCTCTACTGCAGGAACTCTTCAGAGGAACTGAACTGCCTAGCTCCACATTCCCTATTTATATCCCTAATGGGCTCCCTCTGCTGGTCTGAGGTGGAAGGTGGAGATGTGTGAATGTTTATGGGGGCCTCTTGTGGAGGATTCCATCAATGCACGCTTCTAGGATCTGTGATAACAAGCGCAGCGGGGCGTTACAGATGCTATTGACGACAAGGTTAGGTTGAGCCTTCCTGGACAGAGACGGAGTACTGGAAGCACGTCAACAACTGTATCCTCAACCACAACTCTGCCTCTGACCACAAGTCGTAGTGGCTCTTCAGGTCGCATGGGCTCTAAGCCTTGCATAGCCTGGGCATTTTTTCACATCGATAAGGATGACCCAACTCGTGTTATCTGCAATATTTGTCACGAAAAGCTAAGTAGAGGCCAAAACATCCATAGTTTGAGTACTTCATGCATGAACCGTCACATGGATATGAAGCATAAGTTGCAGTGGGAAGCTCACTGTGCTACAATGCGGCCTAGCGGGCCGGGCTAACCATCATCTGCCCCATCTTGTGCATCCGCGGCCTCTTCATCCTCTGTGACTGGGGGGAAAGCAGTCACACATGTTTTTGGACGCAGACCTGCCGCCTCTTTACCCGCAACAGCCAGTTTGATTGGCAGGTCGTCAGTTCATTTGGAAGTGGAAACACCTGCTGGTGTTGAGCGCTCTCCGACATCGAGAGCACCATCTTTGGATCAAGGTAACCTAACATGTCCGCCTGCATCTTCCTCACAGACCGGCAGTTTGCTGGGGACAGCCTTCTCAACTAGTGTTGAGCCACCCCCGTAGTGTTCGAGTTCGGTTCGGTTCGTCGAACACCCGTGTGTTCGCCGAACTGTTCGTCGAACTGTTCGTCGAACACCTTCGAACACCGTTAAAACCAATGGCAGGCAAACAAAAACACATAGAAACACATAGAAAACACCTTCAAAGGTGTCCAAAAGCTGACAAACTGCTCAGAAGACACAACTAACACATGGAAAAGTGACAAGTACATATAGTCATGCGAAAAGAAAAGAGGTGGAGGAGTAAAAGGAGGGGGAGACACAGATATAGGCATGTCATGCCCTTCTAAAATCCAAAAAGTGAGAAGCCGAGACGGCCAGTCCGCTCCTGCCCGTGCCACCTCCGTGTCGCCGGGTTTGTGCCAGAGCCGCGGTGAACCCTGACGGCCAGCCCCCCTCTCCCAATACTGGTGCCTGTCCGCTGGTGGGTCGAGAGAGCCCCCCTGTGGTGGAGGCAGCTCTAAGCTTTTTAATTTAAATTGTCCCTCTAATTTGAATGAATACACTTTAAATCCATTTACAAGGATCTATTGGAGGGCAAGTCTCATGCCAGCAGCCGCGTAATTCCAGCTCCCGTAGCGTCCACTAAAGCTGCTGCAGTTAAAAAGCTTTTATAAGGATCGAGCTCGGCTGTCCACCGCAAGGCATCCTAGTGCCAGTCCCAGCCCCTATGCCTTGGGGTGCCTCCTGATGCTCTTCACTGAGTATCCCGTGGTCCCGAAGCATTTCCTTTGAAAAAATTAAGTGTCCAAACTACAGGTGGTGTAGCTTGCTTAACAGCCGGGATAATCCGCTGACTAGCAGACACTGCTACTAGGCACAAAGTATTTCCTGGGCTAGATGCAGTTAAAAATTTGTAAGTAGATACTCTCGTTGGATGCTGAGAAAGCATTCCATAGAGTCTCCTGGCATGCCATATATGATTCTCTTAAAAAGCTTGGGGTAGGGGTCTAGGGGACCCTTTTATAGCCAAAATCACGGCCCTGTATCACACTACGTCACCTAGGCTGAAGATAAATGGAACTGTAGCACCCTGAGGGCTCGGTTGCTACAGACGTATTGCACCTCACCCAGAGGTGTGATATCTCACTCTCAGATAAGGATGGAGTGTGGATCAGGACCCGACACCTGCATGCATTACACCACATTGCCGTGGGGCAGGGCGACCAATATGCCCCTGAGATGGGCATGACAGTCCCTGTCCCTGGCTGGAGTGGGGGGAGGGAACACTGAGGAAGGGGAACCCTGCAGTGCAGGAGCAGGGAGGAAGCAGTTCCTGGGTGCATTGAGAAGGGAGTATAAAAGGTGGGCACCATCTTAGTTCAGTGCAGAGAAGTCTGAGCAGAAGTGGCAGGGAGCAGGGGCTCTGCATGAGCTCTGCTCCGGAGGTGGGCCTAGTAACAGAGGCCCAGGCCTGCAAGAGGGAGAAGAAAGGAAGAGGAGCGGAGAAGGCTCCAGGAACGAGGAATGAAGGGATCCCAGGGGTGCGGACGGGCGAGTCGCCACCGCACGCCCGAATCCACCTGCGTGGAGGGGTCAGGCCAAAGGGGGAGACCGGTCCCCGAACTAGTGGAGGCAGGAAACGACCCTCAGCTAGAAACCGGAGGCTCTGACATTTTATGTGGCGCAGCCCCTTGCTCCACCCGCTAGGAAGGCACCACATAGGGTCAGGGAAACTGGCGCCAAGTTTACCAAGAGGAGGCCCGAGGCAGCCGGACAGAAGTGTTGGTAAGAAAGGCCAGACAAAGGACACACAAAGGGGGTCCTGTGAAGCGCTCCAAAGTTATCTGGGAGTTGTCTGAGCCCCTCACCTGGTGAGCACAGTACGACGTGGGCAGCCGTTACCTGCAGACGTGGTCTGGATAATAAGAACTGTGAGTAAAGGCCCTGAACTGCATCACTGACTCCGTGTCGTTACTGCTGCTGCCCTGCACCATCACCCCCATCCTCCGCATACACTGCCCTGAGGCTATACTCCTCCCATGGGGAGTTATGCTACGCTCTGCTGCACCCACAACCCCAGCCTTAGCGGTCTGCCCTGTAGCGGCGGTTCACTCTGACCGCAATCCACGGGTGGCGTAGTCGGACATTTAAACATCAAAACCACATAAATAGTTCCGCCACTGGTTTGACCGCCCTGAGCCACGGAACCGGATCGCCGCCACGAAGACTACAACCACCAGCATCCACCAAAAAGGATCCGGCTCCGGGTGTCCCAAGGCCCAGGGGGTGCGTCAGAACATTTTCATCACCTTTCACAATCACCAATGGGACAAGGCAGAGATGTCCTCTGTCCCCTCTCTTATACATCCTAGTGACGGAGCACCTGCTCTCATCAATTCGCCATAACCCCAATATTAGGTGGATTGAGGTGGGAGGCACCGAGTACAAGTGCTCTCTATTTGCTGATGATGTCCTAGTATATATCACTCAATCACATATATCCATCCCTGCTGTTATGGCTGAAATAGATCACTTTGTTACATGGTAAAATTTTAAAATCAATGCAGCGAAGTCTGAGGCCCTCGATGTCTCCCTCCCTAAATCCATATAGGATTCCATCCAGTCCAACTTTCCCTTTGCCTGGCCCTCACAGGGTATCAAATACTTAGGAATTCCTATTCATAGAGACCTCTCCCATCTCTGTTATCTTAATTTTGGGCCCTTTATTGAACAATTCCATACAGACCACGGTTGGCAAGTTAGAACTGTAAGATTCACTACGTGAACCACTGGTGTTTTGTGGAAAAGCACATGTACACCGCGTTCCAAATTATTATGCAAAAAGTGTTTAGGAGTGATAAGGGAAGAATTTGTTTGTTTGTCAGTTAAACTCATTGATGGTGATGTGTGTCAGGGCTCTTTATATCACTGTAAGCAATTGCAGACACCTGTGCTAATTAGTTTGGCAGGTGTGTCCAATGAAAGGCAAGACTACTTAAGAAGGCTCTCTCACATTATTAAGCAGCCTACATTTTCTGCCAAAATGGGAAAGAAAAAGGATGTGTCGGCTGCTGAGAAGCAACAAATTGTGGAGTGTTTAGGTCAAGGCATGACTACAATCAACATTGTGCGATGATCAGGATGAAGTGTCTTGGCAATCAAGAAGTATGTAGCTGATTCACAGTACACATGTGTGCGTGCTGATAAGGGCAAATTGAGGACTCTTTCCTACAGGCAATTACGTCAGGTTGAAAGAGCAGCGGCAAAAAAGCCTTGTCATAGCAGCAGACAAGTTTTTGAAGCTGCTTGTGCCTCCAACGTCCCCCGAACAACAAGATGCAGGGTCCTTCAGAGGTTTGCAGCTGTGCATACGCCATCCTGTCGACCTCCTCTATCCACTTCACACAAGCAGAAATGGCTCCAGTGGGCCAAACATTACATGAAGACTGATTTCAAAACTGTTTTGTTCACGGATGAGTGCCGTGCAGCGCTCGATGGTCCAGATGAATGGAGTGGAGGATGGCTGGTTGATGGACACCCCACGCAAACACGGCTACAGCGCCAACAAGGAGGAGGTGGAGTAATGTTTTGGGCTGGAATCATGGGGAGAGAGATTGTCGGCCCCTTTAGGATCCCTGAAGGCGCTAAAGATGAACTCCATAATGTATGTGGATTTTCTCAAACAGCACTTCCTGCCATGGTTCAAGAAGAAGAACCGTGTATTTCACAGCAAGATCATTTTTCTGCATGATAATGCACCATCTCATGCTGCACATAAAACATCTGCATCTCTGGCTGATATGGGCATAAAAGGGGACAAACTTATGGTGTGACCCCCATGCTCCCCTGACCTCTACCCCATTCAGAACCTTTGGAGCATCATTAAAAGGAGTGTCTATGATGGCGGGAGGCAGTTCACATCTAAGCAACAGCTCTGGGAGGGTATTCTGTCCTCATGCAAAACAATTGAAGCAGAAACCATCCAAAACCTGACAAATTCAATGGACGAGAGAGTTCAGAAGCTCCTTTCGAACAAGGGGTCCTATGTGAAAATGTAACATCACCTAGAATAAAGTTTTGAGTTGAAAACTGTTTGATTTCAGTTTCTAACAACCTGCTAATGCTTATAATTTCAAAAATGACCATTTTTTTGGTCTTTATTAAAATGAAAAGGTTGATCGAAAAGTTTGGGGGATCTAAGAGTGTGGCAACCCAGTAGTCATGATTACTTCGAATTCTGACAATATGAGGGTCATGCTGCAGGTAGTGCAGCAAGAAGGCACTTATGTGTCTTGCGCATCTCGGAGCCCCAAAATTATTTTCCGGGCTAGATGCAGCTAAAAATTATTTTTAATTTTAAATCTGGTGAAGCTTATTATAGATGGCCTAATAGGATCAGTGCTGCACACTGCTACAAAGCCCAAATTATTTTCCAGTCAAGATACAGATAAACATGATTAGTAATTTGAAAGCTTAAAACGGTTGGTAGGGTGATTTTAACCAATTATCAAGCTTTTACTCTCCCCAGGATGACACAGGGGTAGAAAAGTCGTTTCGGATCCATGATTTGTTCATCTTTATGAACGTGAGTCTGTCTACATTATCAGTGGAGAGCCGCGTGCGCTTATCTGTCAGCACACCACCAGCAGCGCTGAACACACGTTCAGACAGAACGCTGGCTGCGGGGCATGACAAGATCTCCAAGGCGTAAGTGGCTAGCTCCGGCCATTTATCCAGATTGGAAGCCCAAAAAGAGCAAGGGTCCAGTGACACAGTCGTGGCTTCAATGTTTACTTGGAGATACTCCTGTACCATCGTCTCTAGGCGTTGACTATGTGTCAGACTTCTTGTCTCCTGTGGCCTTGCAAAGGATGGGCTAAAAAAGTGGTGAAATGATTCCGCAAAATTGATGTTACCAGCAGATACTGTGGTTCTGTTACGGTTTGAGTGCTGAACACTTGACGGTCCCACGGTTGGCAAGTTGGAACTGTGAGATTCACTACGTGCACCACTGGTATTTTGTGGAAAAGCACATGTAAGATTCTGCAACAGTCTCTGCTGATACTCCTGCATGCGTGCATCCCTTTCTATGGCAGGAATAATTTCTGCAAATTTACTTTTGTACCGGGGATCTAACAGTGTGGCAACCCAGTAGTCAGGATTATTTCTAATTCTCACAATTCGAGGGTCATGTTGCAGGTAGTGCAGCAAGAAGGCACTCATGTGTGTTGCGCATCCAGGAGCACCAAGTCCCTGCTGTGTTGGTGGCGAGGTAACAATCATGCTTCCTTCCTCTGTCCTCTCCCCCCAACCTCGCACAACAGAAATGTGATCAAGGTCTCCCTCATCTGATGAGTCTTCCATCAGTTCGTCCTCCACTTCTTCCTGGGCTCCTGCACCTTCCTCACTAGTTTGGCTGCTACCATGCGCCCTGGTAAAATCATCTCCCCCACCTTCACATGCCTGCCGCCTTGGTGCTGCCGACCATCTGGACCTTGCAGATGTTAGCCCTTCCGCATACAACTCCTCCTCCTCTACTTCCTCCACCTCCTCTTGTGCCACCACCTGACTCCGAATTCTGTTTAACATGTGCTCCAGCATGTAAATCACCGGAATAGTCATGCTGATAATGGCATCGTCAGCACTAAACATCTTCGTCGCCATTTCAAAACTGTGCAGAAGGGTGCATAGGTCCCTGATCTGAGACCACTCCTCCAGCGTGATTTGCCCCACCTCTGAATCTCGTTGGCCCAGGCTATACGTCAGAACGTATTGCACCAGGGCTTGTCGGTGCTGCCACAGTCGCTGCAACATATGCAGAGTTGAATTCCACCGGGTAGGCACATCGCATTTTAGCCGGTGAAGTGGCAGGCCCAACGACTTCTGTAGAGATGTAAGTCGCTGAGCTGCGGGATGCGAACGGCGGAAGTGAGCACACAGCGACCGTGCCCTCTGCAGAAGGCCATCTAGTCTGGGATAGTGGGCTAAAAATTGCTGGACAACCAGGTTCAACACGTGAGCCATACAAGGCACGTGTGTGACATTGCCCCGGCGAAGGGCCGCACCCAGGTTTGCAGCATTGTCGCACACGGCCTTCCCTGGTTTCAGGTCCAGTGGAGACAACCATTCATGAAATTGGTTCTCCAGAGCTGACCACAACTCCTCAGCTGTGTGACTCACATTTCCCAGACATTTCAATGTAAAAACCGCCTGATGACGTTGAGCCCTACTGCCAGCATAGTAAGGAGGTGTGCAGGATCCCTTCTGCGCAGTTAGAAAGCTTGTGGCATGACCAGACAGGCTTTGGGTGCAGGTGGAAGACCGAGAGGAGGTTGAGGAGGCAGAAGCAGTGGAGGAACTTTGACATAAAGAGGATTGACGCACAACTCGTGGGGACGGCAAGACTTGGACAGCAGCCCCTTGTCCTGCTGTCACCATAGTTACCCAGTGCCCAGTCAGCGACATGTAACGCCCCTGTCCATGCCTACTCGTCCAAGTGTCTGTGGTGAAATGCACCCTGTCACACACAGAGTTTCTCAAAGAAGCGGTGATGTTGTGTGCGACATGCTGGTGGAGCGCAGGCACACCTTTCTTTGAGAAGTAGTGCCGACTGGGCATCTGGTACTGGGGCACTGCGACGGACATAAGGTCTCGAAAATCCTCTGTGTCCACCAGGCGGAAAGGCAGCATTTCTGTAGCCAAGAGCTTGCAGATGGTGAAATTCAACCTCTTAGCTTTCTCATGGCTAGGAGGAAATGGTCTTTTACTTGTCCACATCTGAGGGACCGAGGGCTGGCTATTGTGCTTAGACGGGGTTGATAAGGGTGTCCCCGGCAAACTGCCGGTCTGTGAGGAAGATGCAGGCGGACATGTTAGGTTGCCTTGATCCAAAGGTGGTGCTATCCATGTCGGACAGCGCTCAAGACCAGCTGGTGTTACCACCTCCAAAGAAAATGATGACCTGCCAATCACGCTGGCTGTTGCGGGTAAAGAGGTGGCAGGTCTGCGCCCCAAAACAGGTGTGACTGCTGTCCCCCCAGTCACAGAGGATGAAGAGGCCGCGGATGCACAAGATATGGCAGACGGTGGTTGGCCCGGCCGGCTAGGCCGCATTGTAGCACTCTGAGCTTCCCACTGCAACTTATGCTTCATGTCCATGTGCCGGTTCATGCATGAAGTACTCAAACTATGTATTTTTTGGCCTCTACTTAGCTTTTGCTGACAAATGTTACAGATAACACGAGTTGGGTCATCTTTATCGATCTGAAAAAATGCCCAGGCTATGCAAGGCTTAGCACCCATGCGACCTGAAGAGCCACCACGACTTGTGGTGAGAGGCAGAGTTGTGTTTGAGGATGCAGTTGTTGACGTGCTTCCAGTACTACGTCTCTGTCCAGGAAGGCGCAACCTGACCTCGTCGTCACTAGCATCTTCCTCCACCTCCTCTGCTGACCTCATCTCTTGGCTGACTGTGGGTTGACAGTAAGTGGGATCTCCGACCTCATCATCATCACCCTGTGCGTTATCACACCCGTCGTCCTCAGAGCCAACCTGTTCCTGCCCTGACAAAAAACTAAAGTTGTCGCTCCAATCAGGTATTTGAGTCTTATCATCGTCTTCCTCATTGTCTCCACCAACAGGAGTTACAGTTTGGGAATGAGGGTCTACATTATGGTCAGAACCTTCTGCGTCTGGTCCTGGATCCGACTCATAAAGATTCTGGGCATCAGTGCAGATCATTTCCTCGTCTGGATTCACAGAAGCGCTGGAGTCGACCTCTGATTCCCAGGCTATAGTATGAGTAAACAGCTCTGCAGACTCAACCATCTGTTCTACCTCATACTCAGACGGGCAGCTGGAGATTTGGGAGCTGTGAGGAAGCAAGTGCGATTTGGGTGACACCTTTGAGGACTGGAGTATTTGTGATGTTGAAGTTGATGTGGAGGAGAGCCCACTTAAAGGAGCACTTGATATCCGTTGAAGCACCTGCTGTTTTTGTGCCTCATCTGGAATTTGTAGCGATTGGCGTGGCCGTAAGAAAGGGATCTTATCACATTGTCCGCTAAAAGAAGTAGACATTTTAGTTTGGCTGGAAGATGGTCTTTCTTCTGCACCTACCCCACGGACACAACCTTTTTTCCCCTTCCCAACACGCCTATTCCCCTTTCCACCAGCAGCAGGCCTTTTTCCACTCATTTTGGTGGTTAACTAATTCACAACTCTGGAGTTGTTTGCACAAAAAAACAATGGATGGTAACCGAGCAGAGCTGAGTGGCCAAACTGTGGTATTAGGCCAAAACTATTGGCTGGGTTAGATGCAGAAAAAAATTATTTTTAATTTGCAACCTGATGGAGGTCAGTATAGATGGACTAATAGACCAAGTCCCACACACCGCTAGAAGCCCAAATATTTTTTCAGAGCTAGATGCAGAAATTTTTTTTATTCAATTTGCAACCTGATGGAGGTCAGTATAGATGGACTAATAGACCAAGTCCCACACACTGCTAGAAGCCCAAATATTTTTTCAGAGCTAGATGCAGAAAAAAATTATTTTTAATTTGCAAACTGATGGAGGTCAGTATAGATGGACTAATAGAACAAGTCCCACACGCTGCTAGAAGCCCAAATATTTTTTCAGAGATAAATGAAGAAAAAAATTATTTTTAATTTGCAACCTGATGGAGGTCAGTATAGATGGACTAATAGACCAAGTCCCACACACTGCTAGAAGCCCAAATATTTTTTCAGAGCTAGATGCAGAAAAAAATTATTTTTAATTTGCAACCTGATGGAGGTCAGTATAGATGGACTAATAGACCAAGTCCCACACACCGCTAGAAGCCCAAATATTTTTTCAGAGCTAGATGCAGAAAAAAATTATATTCAATTTGCAACCTGCTGGAGGTCAGTATAGAAGGACTAATAGAACAAGTCCCACACACTGCTAGAAGCCCAAATATTTTTTCAGAGCTAAATGAAGAAAAAAATTATTTTTAATTTGCAACCTGATGGAGGTCAGTATAGATGGACTAATAGACCAAGTCCCACACACTGCTAGAAGCCCAAATATTTTTTCAGAGATAAATGAAGAAAAAAATTATTTTTAATTTGCAACCTGATGGAGGTCAGTATAGATGGACTAATAGACCAAGTCCCACACACTGCTAGAAGCCCAAATATTTTTTCAGAGCTAGATGCAGAAAAAAATTATTTTTAATTTGCAACCTGATGGAGGTCAGTATAGATGGACTAATAGACCAAGTCCCACACACCGCTAGAAGCCCAAATATTTTTTCAGAGCTAGATGCAGAAAAAAATTATATTCAGTTTGCAACCTGATGGAGGTCAGTATAGATGGACTAATAGAATGATGCTATGCCCAAAAGATTTTACTTCACTAGGTGCAGTAAAAAAATTGGTATTCTATACACAGGTGGTATATATTGCAACACAGATAGGCTACTCCACTGACTAACACACTCTGCAATAGGCCAAAAAGGATTAGCTTTGCTAGATTCAGCCAAATGCTGTGAAAAAAACTTGCACAGCACTGGCACAGACCTGCCTGGCAAAAACTGATAGGAACTGATGTAACCTAGTCCTGAAAAGGACTCCAATTACAATTAGTCTTTACTCCCACAATCTATCTATTTAAGAGCACAGACCTGCTTGATAAAAGTCGTAGGAAATGCTGTAACCTAGTCCTTAAAAGGACTGCAATCACAACTATTCCCTACTCCCAAGCTATCTGTATATTTGTGCGAAAATTGGCTTGAAATTAACAAGGTATAGCGCACACAGCAACAGCGGTGCCGTCTAACACGCAGCTGCAGCAGTGAGAAAATGGTAGCGACGGGGAAAATGGCTTGGTCTTATAGGGCAAGGACATGTGACATACACTGCCAATCACACATGCCCTTGCTTGTGTGAAAAAAAGCACTTCGCTCCGTGTGTGCGCTGCTGATAGGCTGACAGATTGCACCTCCCCACTGCAAATGCGGGAAAGAGAAAAAAAAATGGAGATCTTCATTGTTCCTGCAGAGATCCATCCCCTGCCCCTCCCCCCGCCCCGCTGTACACTCAAACTGCGTATTAACATTAATTTTCATCATTACTGAGAAAAAATCCAGTTATGATTTTGGTGCACGAACAGTTATCGAACATAACCTCGAACAGCCGAATTTTTCTCAAATTGTTCGTGTTCGCCGACCGGCTCGAACACCACCCAAAACAGCTCGAATTTGAGATTGGCGAACAGTTCGAGTAGAACAACGCTCATCTCTATTCTCAACCCCGTCTAAGCACAACAGCCAGCCCTCGGTCCCTCAGATGTGGACAAGTAAAAGACCATTTCCTCCTAGCCATGACAAAGCTAAGAGGTTGAATTTCACCATCTGCAAGCTGTTGGCTACAGAAATGCTGCCTTTCCGCCTGGTGGACACAGAGGATTTTCGAGACCTTATGTCCATCGCAGTGCCCCAGTACCAGATGCCCAGTCGGCACTACTTCTCAAAGAAAGGTGTGCCTGCGCTCCACCAGCATGTCGCACACAACATCACCGCTTCTTTGAGAAACTCTGTGTGTGACAGGGTGCATTTCACCACAGACACTTGGACGAGTAGGCATGGACAGGGGCGTTACATGTCGCTGACTGGGCACTGGGTAACTATGGTCACAGCATGACAAGGGGCTGCTGTCCAAGTCTTACCGTCCCCACGAGTTGTGCGTCAATCCTCTTTATCTCGAAGTTCCTCCACTGCTTCTGCCTCCTCAACCTCCTCTCGGTCCTGCACCTGCACCCAAAGCCTGTCTGGCAATGCCACCTGCTTGCTAACTGCGCAGAAGGAATCCTGCACACCTCCTTACTATGCTGGCAGCAGGGCTTAACGGCATCAGTGTTTACTTTGAAATGTCTGGGAAATGTGAGTCACACAGCTGAGGAGTTGTGGTCAGCTCTGGAGAACCAGTTTCATGAATGGTTGTCTCCACTGGACCTGAATCCAGGGAAGGCTGTATGCGACAATGCTGCAAACCTGGGTGCGGCCCTTCGCTGGGGCGATGTCACACACGTGCCTTGTATGGCTCACGTGTTGAACCTAGTTGTCCATCAATTTTTAGCCCACTATCCCGGACTAGATGGCCTTCTGCAGAGGGCACAGTCACTGTGTGCTCACTCCCGCCATTCGCATCCCGCAGCTCAACGACTTACATCTCTACAGAATTCGTTGGGCCTGCCAGTTCACCGGCTGAAATGCGATGTGCCGATATGGTGGAATTCAACTCTGCACATGTTGCAGCGACTGTGGCAGCACCGACAAGCCATGGTGCAATACGTTCTGACGTATAGCCTGGGCCAACGAGATCCAGAGGTGGGGCAAATCATGCTGGAGGAGTGGTCTCAGATCAGGGACCTATGAAGTTGACGCACCCCCTGGGCCGTGGGCTACCCGGAGCCGGGCCGGTAGACGCTGGGGGTTGTAGTCACTGTGGCGGTGACCCGGTCCGTGACCCAGGGCAGTCAATCCAAGGGTAATTTGTATATATGGGTTTTACAATGTCCGACTATGCCACCTGTGGAGAGTGGCCAAAGGGGCCGCCGCTGCGGAACAGTCCTCTGAAGCTGGTGGTTTTGCAGCAATGGTATTATTAATCCCCACAGGAAGAGTGTAGCTTCAGGTCAGTGTGGGTAGATGATGTTGGTTGTAGGGCAGGGAGTCAGTAATGAACACAGAGTCCGTGTTATGCAGTACCAAGATCTTTACTCACAGTTGTTGCAGTCCAGATTACAGGTACCAGAGCAATCTCCCCCGTCGTGCTGTGCGTACTCAGTGAGGGGCTCAGTGCACCCCCAGATAGCTGCGGAGTACTTAGCAGGACCCCCTTCTCTATGTCCTTTCTCTGGCCTTCTCCCTGCACCTCACACCAAGTGACTCTTCTATCCGGTATCCTCGGGCCTTGGCGGGCGACGTGTGTTCCGTCCCCTGGGTCCTATGTGGCTACCTTCTTAGTGAGAAAGGTGTGGACTTTGGCCTGCAGTACATGAAATTCTGCAGCCTCCGGTTTCTAGTTGAGCCTTGTTGTTTCTCCGCTAGTTGAGGGACCAGTTCCCCATATCTGGCCTGACCCCTCTACCTCCTGGTAGCAGCGGGCGTACGGGTGGCCTTCTGCACGGCCCGTACCCCTAGGGTCCCTTCGGTTCCTGTAGCCTTCCTGCTCCCACTCCTCTCTTCTCTCCTTCAGTCCTGGGCATCCCAGGCTAGGCCCGCCTCCGGAGCAGAGCTCATGCAGAGCCTCTGCTCCTGTCACTTCTCCTCCTCTGACTGGCTTGCTCTTTCTAAGATGGCTTCCTATTTATACTCTCCCTGTCATGTGCTCCCCTAAGCTGCTCCCCTAAGCACCCACTACTTTGGACCCTCCCGCCAGCTAGTGACCTGGGACTGTGCTCTCCCTTAGGAGCAATCTCGCCCTACCCCCACTGCGGGTATGTGTTGGATGCAGGTGTTAGGGTCCCGAGCCATACTCCTTCCTTACCTGAGGGTGAGATACCACACCTCTGGGTGAGATGCAGTAACTCTGTGGCGACTGAACCCTCAGGGGCGCCACACACCCTTCTGCACAGTTTTGAAATGGCGACGAAGATGTTTAGCGCTGACGACGATGCCATTATCAGCATGACTATTCCGGTGATTTACATGCTGGAGCACACATTAAACAGAGTTCAGAGTCAGGTGGTGGGACAAGAGGAGGGGGAGGAAGTAGAGGAGGAGTCATATGTGGAAGGGATAACATCTCCAAGATCCAGACGGTCGGCAGCACAAAGGCGGCAGGCATGGGAGGGTGGGGGAGAGGGATTAACCAGGGTGCATGGTAGCAGCCAAACTGTTGAGGAAGGTGCAGGAGCCGAGGAAGAAGTGGAGGATGAACTGGCGATGGGCATGTAAGACTCATCAGATGAGGGAGACCTTGATCACATTTCTGTTGTGCGAGGTTGGGGGGAGAGGGCAGAGGAAGGAAGCATGATTCTTACCTCGCTACCAACACAACAAGGACTTGGTCTTCCTGGATGCGCAAGACACATGAGTGCCTTCTTGCTGCACTACCTGCAACATGACCCTCAGATTGTCAGAATTCGAAGTAATCCCGACTACTGGGTTGCCACACTCTTAGATCCCCGGTACAAAAGTAATTTTGCCGAAATAATTCCTGCCATAGAAATGGATTCACGCATGCAGGAGTGTCTGCAGACGCTGTTGCAGAATCTTTCATGTGCTTTTCCACAAAACACCAGTGGTGCACATAGTGAATCTCACAGTTCTAACTTGCCAACCGTGGGACTGTCGAGTCTTCATCACTCAAACCGTAACAGTAACACAGTATCTGCTGGTAACAGCAATTTTGTGGAATCTTTTCACCACTTTTTTAGACCATCCTTTGCAAGGCCACAGGAGACAATAAGTCTGACACATAGTTAACGCCTAGAGAGGATGGTACAGGTGTATCTCCAAGTGAACATCGAAGCCATGACTGTGTCACTGGACCCTTGCTCATTTTGGGATTCCAATCTGGAAAAATGGCCGGAGCTCGCCACTCACGCCTTGGAGATCTTGTCATGCAATGCAGCCAGCGTTCTCTCTGAACGTGTGTTCAGCGCTGCTGGTGGTGTGCTGACAGATAAGCGCACGCGGCTGTCCACTGAGAATATAGACAGACTCACGTTCATAAAGATGAACAAATCATGGATTCGCAAGGACTTTTCAATTCCTGTGTCATCCGGTGGAGACTAAAAGCTTGAGGATTTGGTAAAATCACCTCACCAACCGTTTTAAGCAAGTGTGGGGCAATTGATGCCGCCTAACCCTAGAACGCATGACCATAAAAATCTACACTTTCACATACCTGGGGCCATTTAGGCCCGTGTGCAAATAACATGGAATAACTCAAACTCAAATGAGAAACAACTATATACATAAAGAATACCTAGAGTTTCAAAATTCTAACTAAAGTAATCTTGCAGAAAATAGAAAACAATTAACAGGGCGGGCTTGCAAGGCCCCAGGTATGCGTTCTAGTGTTAAGTGGTGTCTGTGCGACAATTTTGGGAAAAAATGGAGACTCTATTTGGAGTCTACTTGCTGTGTCTTTCGTGACGTTGGCATCGTCAATTTCAGGTGGGTTGGGTCGCCCCCCCCCCCTTTTAACTGTAAGAAACTACATACACTATGGCTTGGGGTAACACAGATGGTTGAGTCTGAAGAGCTGTTTACTCAGAGTTCTGCTCCAAAGCTTTAGTGTCTGCTAGTCAGCGTAGAATTTTTAACTGCATCTAGCCTAGGCAATACTTTGGGCGTAGTAGCCCAGCTGTGAAGCAAGCTGCACCGCCTGTGTATCTAATAAGAATTTTTAAATGCATCTAGCCTAGGCAGACTGTGGGGACCCCCAACCGAACCCAGACGCTCAGCTCCCCTACCGCCCCCCTTTCCTTGACAATACAATAATGTAATTCTTACAACTGGATGGGTGAGGATCGGTCACAACTTTACTAACTCTTTATACTCATTCCATTAGAAAGGCGATTTATTTCTAAAATAATTCAGCTTGTTGCAGCATGCCCTAGGTCTCCACTGCGGCAAGTTGGCCAACAAGTGTAACTCTCCAACATGTCCTTTCTATTTCCAGGCCACGGAGGATCCTGCGTACTCGTATGCAGGACTCTGACCCCCACCCATCACTCTTAGTGCTTGTTCCACTCCATCCTGGAGTCCTGACAGGAATATGTCCAGTCCAATATCCATTAAGTGAACACCATCGGGCCGTATGAGGCCTGCTTTATCTCCTTCCAGTTGTCGGTGTCGTATCACTACACCACCTCTGTCTCTTTTAAATTTTGCCATCCGAATATTTATTACCCGCCTTGTCCGTTCGATGGCCGTGATGTCTCGTGCACCTTACCATACCTCTATCGGCACAATCTCTTACCATACTATAGTTAGTTTTGTGAAAAATTCTCTGAAGTGCTCAGTGTCTAGTTTCATTATTGCCATTAGTTTTTTTTTTAATTTACTGTTATCACAGACAGTTTGTACCAAAACCTTTCCATTGTACTCTAATAGTTATTTGACTGGAAAATTACAATGACTGCAATTCATATAGGTAATTTGGGAATATCTGAGAAAATATTATTTGCATATTAATTTGGAACACAGAGTATATAGAGAGAGGAAAGGAAGAAAAAAATAAGGGGATAAGTAAAAACCAAGACAAGGTTAAAGCAAAGAAGGACTTGTGATGCTTCCAACTCTTAAGTGACATGGAGGTCTTGACTGACGGGGATTGAAGGAACCAATATCATAAAGGAAGCCATAAAACTTAAAGAAAAAAGAGACATCACAATAATTAAAAATCTACAAAGCAGAGAATACAGTGATTCTAAATAACTGATGTAAAGCTAAGTTTCTCATTTAGCCCATGTGGTGTTGTTGTGTCCAAGGTCACTATCCAATGGCATTCCAATTGGGCCAGAAGGAGTTTAAGGTTACCAGCTCTGATGCCATGGCAAAGTCTTTCAATGCCTTGTACTTTGAAATCAGTGGGATCACAGATATTATTATTACTGTATTTAATATTAGAGCACCATTTATTCCATGGCGCTTTACATGTGAAAAGGGGTATAAATAATAAAAACAATTACACTAATCTTAAACAATACCAGTCACTGACTGGTGCAGGAGGAAAGAGGACCCTGCCCATAAGGGCTCACAGTCTACAAGGGATGAGTGATGATACAGTAGGTGAGGGTAGAGCGGGTGATGCAGCGGTATGATGGAACAAGGTTTACTGCAGGTTGTAGGATTGTCGGAAGAGGTGAGTCTTCAGGTTCCTTTTGAAGATTTCCACGGTAGGCAAGAGTTTGATATGTTGGGGTAGAGAATTCCAGAGTAGGGGGGATGCATGGGAGAAATCTTGTATGAGATTGTGGGTAGAGGAGATAAGAGGGGAGTAGAGAAGGAGGTCTTGTGAGACATGACAGGACTTTAAATCTTATGCTTTTTCGAATAAAAATTTATTTTTATTGACTTTCTGGAGGTCGTGTCTTCATAGCTTCGATAGGTTATAAACAAAATGCTTATTTGCTACAAGAGAAACTGACATGTTGAAGATTTTAAAAGCACACTGCAGGTCAGTTTCGCAGCGTTAAAAAAGAGCACAGTGGGCATGATATTTATTTAAATCCCGTTCACCTTTCTGAAATTGTAATATGCTACCTTTTTCACTCAACGAAAATATCCAGCATCAGAATGGTGCCAAATATTCATTGTGTGAACTTAGCCCTAGGGTGCATCTACAGAAACCGATAACATCAGTTAATTGACTCCCTATTGGCTACACATAAATTGATCTGTGGTTGTTTAATAACCTGTTTAGGTGAGTCTGCACCTGGCAACCCCACCGATCAGCTGTTCCCGGTGCTGGCGGCAGCTGGAACTGCTCATTTATGGAGCTCCACAGCTCTGTTAATTCTATAGTGGTTGCAGCTGGGTATAACATATCCACCCCCTTTTCAAATCAACAGAGGGCATATATGCAGTACTTGGTCATGGCTATTATTCCATTGATAGAGTTGTGTATCTCCACCATTGAGCAGTTTCGGCCGTCAGCCGAAACAGTTGATCGCAGAGGGTGTCGGGTGTCGCATACTCAACCATCAAATACTGATGACTTTTCCTAAGGATATGCCATCAATGTTAAAGTCCCAGACAATTCTTTTAAAAAGCTAAGACTGTTCAGCAAAATTATTTCATTAAAATAGGAAGTGCAAAAGCATTTTTCTTAAGAAGCAAGATACAGTAATATCAGAAATTCCAATAACTTACAGTATATAAAAAATTGTATTTCATGATTTAGAAAGAACATTTTCTTATGTAAAGGAAGACTCAGAGGTTACATAACTGCTGTCTAATAACATTTGTGGTTTGGGAAGAATATTTATTTTGTGTCAGTTAAAAATTAGATTAAGCTTAATAAATAAAACACCTAAAATATAAAGTGAAAACATTTATAATCACTTCAAGGTTTATACCAAAGTACAAAATTGACTTTCCAATTAACATAATGCCTAACATTTTTTTTCTGTTAGTCTGTGTCATAGGAGTAGCAGAGAAGAATAAACAAATATTAAACTGTAAATCACATTAAGTGTCAGAAACTACAGATTCTGTCAAATAGTTGAAGAAGTGTTACCCAATCAGTTTATATCCCAGGAGGTCTATGACACTTTGTGTACATTAGAAGGTATAATGAAAAATATTTGCCTTGAGACAAAAGGAGCCAAGACAACAAAAATGATAAAAATAGCTCATAAAATGCTCAAATACAGAGAACAGACTAAAAATGAGTTAGAAAAAGAAAAGCTTTTATTGGTCAAGTTATAGGTGATAGATACTTTAGTGCCATTTGGACTCTCCCTTGTTTGCATTTTATGTGCACTTTGAGCTTTCTGTAAGTTTGATCGTCAATATCAATGCAGTGAGCCGTTACTGCAAGCTCGTTGCTTTCTAGGCCTGTACTCTTCAGTGGCTGAAATTAAATTTTACTTTCTCTCCACAAAATAAATACTCAATGGGAATGTTTTCTAATGTAAAGTCAATTAACACAACATATGTAGCTAAAGTCAATAAACACCAATCAGATAATAGTGCACACCATGCAAACAATTATGTACAAGATATGCTATAATATCATCTGCTGGATGATCTGCTAGAGATAATTTATAATTATGTTTGATATGTAAAGCTTAGGGGAAGGACAAGGTAAAGTAGCAGAAATGCTACAATCAATTACAAAGAAGATCCGTATATATACAGGACAGACCAAAAGTTTGGACACACCTTCTCATTTAAAGATTTTTCTGTATTTTCATGACTATGAAAATTGTACATTCACACTGAAGGCATCAAAACTATGAATTAACACATGTGGAATTATATACTTAACAAAAAAGTGTGAAACAACTGAAAATATGTCTTATATTCTAGGTTCTTCAAAGTAGCCACCTTTTGCTTTGATGACTGCTTTGCACACTCTTGGCATTCCCTTGATGAGCTTCAAGTGGTAGTGATTAGTGTTGAGCGAACACTAAAATGCTCGGGTGCTCGAAGCTCAGGCCGAGCTCGCCGTGATACTCGGGTGCTCGACCCGAGCAACGAGCCCTATGCTAGTCTATGGGAGACCCGAGCATTTTTGCGGCGGCACACCCAGCAGTATTTTAAAAGCATAACAAGTGCCCAAAACGATAGTGACAGTGCTCACATGACATGGGGACAGCATGTGGATCGCCCCAGGAAGCATTTCTGACCCCCAGGTCACTGCTGTCAACAACGTGGTCAGAGGTATTAAGCCACCTTTAAGGGCTCACAATAAAACGTTCAAAAACGAAACTGAAACTGCTTTCCTGTGAAATATGTTAAGGAAGTTCCTTTCCAGGGTAAAGACTTGTGTATAAGGTAAAATAAATAACCCCCCAAAAAAATACTCCTCCACACCTTGGGCTATGTTCACAAGTAGCATTTTTTATGCGTTTTTGCACTTTTGTATTGCTTTCAACCGTGACAAATGCATTCACCGGGAAATGTCATTTTAACATTTTACAACCTTATCTGGCCATGTTCTGTGTGACACATGCATACAGTGCTGAAAAGACATGGGAACAGCATTGGGAAGACCCCTTGAAGCATCTCTGACACCCAGGTCACTGCCTAAAAGTGTGCCCATCAGAGGTCATCCTTGCCGCATCAGAAGATGCAGACTTGCAACTATTCCTGTGCAAGTTCTTGTCCCAGGGCAGTGTTCAATTGTACCTACCCCATTCCTTGCAATGCAAGCGCAAGTATGCAGCCTGCCAACCAGGCTGCAATACCATACTATTTGCTTGCTTGCACTTGAAATTGGGCCTTTTAGGCATGTGGAGGCGGCATCTGGCCACCACGTAATGGCTGCGTTGGCGGCCTGGTATCCATACTCAGTCCCCAGCCACCCGGCGGCCGGGTGTCCACACTCGGTCTCCAGCCGCCAGGGGGCGGCCGGGTGTCGATACTCGGTCCCCAGCCGCCCCGCGGCCGGGTGTCCACGCACGGTCCCCAGCCGCCTGGGGACAGCCGGGTGTCCATAAACGGTCCCCAGCCGCCCCTATTTCTCCTTGGAACATCCCACCACACACTTTTCTTAGCCCGGCCTGCTTTAGGGCAGCATTGGACGAGCCCACCAGAGAAACAGACTCCTCCGGTGGGCCCTGGCTTCTCCATCAGGGGAGTTGAGAGTGCCAAGGTGAGGACCATGATGATGATGATGATAGAAGTTAGCATCTGCTTTGTTTTCTTGGAATGCAAGCGCATGTAAGTAGTAGTGGCTAGGCCTGAGGTGGTCAGCGTTTTGGCGCATATCCTACCTCCTCCGAGTATTGCTGCAAAAGCTGATTAAAATTAGGAGGAAATGCAATGCCCGTTGGAAGAGTCGTGGAGGTTAGAGGTAATTAAAAACAACATTTCAATGCCCCTTGGAAGAGCTGTGGAGTTCAGAGTGGCTTAAGAAGACGCTTTTAATGCCACTTTGAAGAGACGTGGAGGTCACGGTAGCTTAACAAGACGGTTTTAATGCCCCTCGGAAAAGACGTGGATGACACAGTAGTTTAACAAGACGGTTTTAATGCCCCTTACAAGAGCCATACAGTACAGCATACTACAAACATTATTCCCATTATTGGGGACTGTGTCTCCCATAGTCTTTGCCTATGCCTTCCAAGCAAAAGCTGCCAAAAATTAGGATGGAGGAACTTGCAATGCCCCTTACAAGAGCCATGCAGTACAGCATATTACAAACATTATTCCCATGATAGGGGAGTGGGTCTCCCACAGTATTTGCTTATGCCTTCCAAGCAAAAGCTGCCAAAAATTAGGATGGAGGAACTTGCAATGCCCCTTACAAGAGCCATGCAGAACAGCATATTACAAACATTATTCCCATTATTGGGGAGTGTTTCTCCCATAGTCTTTGCCTATGCCTTCCAAGCAAAAGCTGCCAAAAAATAGGATGGAGGAACTTGCAATGCCCCTTACAAGAGCCATGCAGTACAGCATATTACAAACATTATTCCCATGATAGGGGAGTGGGTCTCCCACAGTATTTGCTTATGCCTTCCAAGCAAAAGCTGCCAAAAATTAGGATGGAGGAACTTGCAATGCCCCTTACAAGAGCCATGCAGTACAGCATATTACAAACATTATTCCCATTATTGGGGGGTGTGTCTCCCATAGTCTTTGCTAATGCCTTCCAAGCAAAAGCTGCCACAAATTAGGACGGAGGAACTTGCAATGCCCCTTACAAGAGCCATGCAGTACAGCATATTACAAACATGATTCCCATGATTGGGGAGTGGGTCTCACATAGTATTTGCTTATGCCTTCCAAGCAAAAGCTTTCAAAAATTAGGATGGAGGAACTTGCAATTAGTGTTGAGCCACCTCCGTAGTGTTCGAGTTCGGTTCGGTTCATCGAACACCCTTATGTTCGCCGAACTGTTCATTGAACTGTTCATCGAACACCTTCGAACACCGTTAAAACCAATGGCAGGCAAACAAAAACACATAGAAATACATAGAAAACACCTTCAAAGGTGTCCAAAAACTGACAAACTGCTCTGAAGACACAACTAACACATGGAAAAGTGACGAGTACATATAGTCATGCGAAAAGAAAAGAAGTGGAGAAGTAAAAGGAGGGGGAGACACAGAAATAGGCATGTCATGCCCTTCAAAATCCAAAAAAGTGCGAAGCCGACAAGGCCAGTCCGTTCCTGCCCGTGCGACCTCCGTGTCGCCGGGTTTGTGCCAGAGCTGCGGTGGACCCTGACGGCCAGCCCCCCTCTCCCAATACTGGTGCCTGTCCGCTGGTGGGTTGAGCGAGCTCCCCTGTGGTGGAGGCAGGTCTAAGATTTTTAATTTAAATTGTCTCTCTAATTTGAATGAATACACTTTAAATCCATTTACAAGGATCTATTGGAGGGCAAGTCTCATGCCAGCAGCCGCATAATTTAAGCTCCAGTAGCGTCCACTAAAGCTGCTGCAGTTAAAAAGCTTTTATAAGGATCGAGCTCGGAGGTCCACCACAAGGCGTCCTACCGCCAGTCCCAGCCCCTATGCCTTGGGGTGTCTCCCCGATGCTCTTCACTGAGTGTCCCGGGGGCCCGAACCATTTCCTTTGAAAAAATTAAGTGTCCAAACTACAGGTGGTGTAGCTTGCTTAACAGCTGGGATAATCCGTTGACTAGCAGACACTGCTACTAGGCATAAAGTATTTCCTGGGCTAGATGCAGTTAAAAATTTGTAATTAGATACTCTCGTTGGATGCTGAGAAAGCACTCCATGGAGTCTCCTGGCACGCCATATATTATTCCCTTAAAAAGCTTGGGGTAGGGGTCTAGGGGACCCTTTTATAGGAAAAATCACAGCCCTGTATCGCAATACGTCACCTAGGCTGAAGATGAATGGAATGTTTTCATCACCATTCATAATCACCAATGGGACAAGGCAGGGATGTCCTCTGTCCCCTGTCTTATACATCCTAGTGACGGAGCACCTGCTCTCATCAATTCGCCATAACCCCAATATTAGGTGGATTGAGGTGGGAGGCACCGAGTACAAGTGCTCTGCATTTGCTGATGATGTCCTAGTATATATCACTCAATCACATATATCCATCCCTGCTGTTATGGCTGAAATAGATCACTTTGTTACATGGTCAAATTTTAAAATCAGTGCAGCGAAGTCTGAGGCCCTCGATGTCTCCCTCCACAAATCCATACAGGATTCCATCCAGTCCAACTTTCCCTTTGCCTGGCCCTCACAGGGTATCAAGTACTTAGGAATTCGTATTCATAGAGACCTCTCCCGTCTATGTTATCTTAATTTTGGGCCCTTTATTGAACAAGTCCATACAGACCACGGTTGGCAAGTTAGAACTGTAAGATTCACTACGTGAACCACTGGTGTTTTGTGGAAAAGCACATGTACACTGTGTTCCAAATTATTATGCAAAAAGTGTTTAGGAGTGATAAGGTAAGAATTTTTTTTGTTTGTCAGTTAAACTCATTGATGGTGATGTGTGTCAGGGCTCTTTATATCACTGTAAGCAATTGCAGACACCTGTGCTAATTAGTCTGGCAGGTGTGTCCAATGAAAGGCAAGACTACTTAAGAAGGCTGTCCCACATTATTAAGCAGCCTACATTCTCTGCCAAAATGGGAAATAAAAAGGATGTGTCGGCTGCTGAGAAGCAACAAATTATGGAGTGTTTAGGACAAGGCATGACTACAATCAACATTGCCAAGCCACTTCATCCTGATCATCGCACAATCAAGAAATATGTAGCTAATTCACAGTACACATGTGTGCGTGCTGATAAGGGAAAATTGAGGACTCTTTCCTCCAGGCAATTACGTCAGGTTAAAAAAGCAGCGGCAAAAAAGCCTTGTCATAGAAGCAGACAAGTTTTTGAAGCTGCTGGTGCCTCCAACGTCCCCTGAACAACAAGATGCAGAGTCCTTCAGATGTTTGCAGCTGTGCGTAAGCCATCCTGTCGACCTCCTCTATCCACTACACACAAGCAGAAACGGCTCCAGTGGGCCAAACAATACATGAAGACTGACTTCAAAACTGTTTTGTTCACCCATGAGTGCCGTGCAACGCTCGATGGTACAGATGGATGGAGTGGAGAATGGCTGGTTGATGGACACCCCACGTAAACATGGCTACAGCGCCATCCAGGAGGAGGTGGAGTAATGTTTTGGGCTGGAATCATGGGGAGAGAGATTGTCGGCCCTTTTAGGATCCCTGAAGGGGTAAAGATGAACTCCATAATGTATGTGTAGTGTTAGAACTCTCCTGTTAGGTTTTTTTTAGTTTGCTGGTCACATGACCATTTTTGCCTATTTAATCCGGCTCCGCCCTCCTGGTCTTGCTGGACTTCATTGTATTTACTACTCTTGAGCTAGCTTGGTGCTCTGTTGCCGTTCTCTGTTAGTTTTGCTAGGTCTTCTGACCTCTATGCTTTTTGTTGTGTGTTTGTCTTTGACTGCTACTATTTCTGCTAGGAGGTGTCCAAACTTATCCCAGTCCCTAGTTCTTGTAGGGATCCCTCCCTTACATCTATAGGTCTTCGTTCAGACTAGCCGAGGACTTTAGCGGGTCTGATCGCAGGATCAGGTTCCCCGTTACATCGTAGGGATCTAGTTTAGTTCTATTGTAGGGACAGTTCTCCTGTCTTTCCTTAGTCCCTGTAGCAGATCATAACATGTAGTTTCTCAAACACCACTTCCTGCCATGGTTCAAGAAGAAGAACCGTGTATTCCGCAGCAAGATCGTTTTCATGCATGATAATGCACCGTCTCATGCTGCACATAACACATCTGCATCTCTGGCTGATATGGGCATAAAAGGGAACAAACTTATGGTGTGACCCCCATGCTCCCCTGACCTCAACCCCATCCAGAACCTCTGGAGCATCATCAAAAGGAGTGTCTATGATGGCGGGAGGCAGTTCACATCTAAGCAACAGCTCTGGGAGGGTATTCTGTCCTCATGCAAAACAATTGAAGCAGAAACCATCCAAAACCTAACAAATTCAATGGACGAGAGAGTTCAGTATCTCCTTTCTAACAAGGGGTCCTATGTGCAAATGTAACATCACCTAAAATAAAGTTTTGAGTTGAAAACTGTTTGATTTCAGTTTCTAATAACCTGCTAATGCTTATAATTTCAAAAATTACCATTTTTTTGTTCTTTATTAAAATGAAAAGGTTAATCGAAGAGTGTGGGGGATCTAAGAGTGTGGCAACCCAGTAGTCAGGATTACTTCGAATTCTGACAATCTGAGGTTCATGTTGCAGGTAGTGCAGCAAGTAGGCACTCATGTGTCTTGCGCATCTAGGAGACCCAAAATTATTTTACGGGCTAGATGCAGCTAAAAATAATTATTAATTTAAAAGCTGCTGGAGCTTAGTATAGATGGCCTAAAAGAATCAGTACTGCAAACTGCTACAAAGCCCAAATTATTTTCCAGCCAAGATACAGATAAACATGATTAGTAATTTTAAATCTGGTGGAGCTTAGTATAGATGGCCTAATAGAATCAGTACTGCAAACTGCTACAAAGCCCAAATTATTTTCCAGCCAAGATGCAGATAAACATGATTAGTAATTTTAAATCTGGTGGAGCTTAGTATAGATGGCCTAATACAATCAGTACTGCAAACTGCTACAAAGCCCAAATTATTTTCCAGCCAAGATACAGATAAACATGAATAGTAATTTTAAATCTGGTGGAGCTTAGTATAGATGGCCTAATAGAATCAGTATTGCAAACTGCTACAAAGCCCAAATTATTTTCCAGCCAAGATACAGATAAACATGATTAGTAATTTTAAACCTGGTGGAGATTAGTATAGATGGCCTAATAGAATCAGTACTGCAAACTGCTACAAAGCCCAAATTATTTTTCAGCCAAGATACTGATAAACATGATTATTCATTTTAAATCTGTTGGAGTTTAGTATAGATAGCCTAATAGAATCAGTACTGCACACTGCTACAAAGCCCAAATTATTTTACAGCCAAGATACAGATAAACACGATTAGTAATTTTTAATCTGGTGGAGCTTAGTATAGATGGCCTAATAGAATCAGTACTGCACACTGCTACAAAGCCCAAATTATTTTCCTGCCAAGATACAGATAAACATGATTAGTAATTTTAAATCAGGTGGTGTTTAGTATAGATGGCCTGATAGAATCAATACTGCACGCTGCTACAAGGCCCAAATTATTTTCAACCCCATCCAGTACCTCTGGAGCATCATCAAAAGGAGTGTCTATGATGGCGGGAGGCAGTTCACATCTAAGCAACAGCTCTGGCAGGGTATTCTGTCCTCATGCAAAACAATTGAAGCAGAAACCATCCAAGACCTAACAAATTCAATGGACGAGAGAGTTCAGTAGCTCCTTTCTAACAAGGGGTCCTATGTGAAAATGTAACATCACCTAGAATAAAGTTTTGAGTTGAAAACTGTTTGATTTCAGTTTCTAATAACCTGCTAATGCTTATAATTTCAAAAATTACCATTTTTTTGTTCTTTATTAAAATGAAAAGGTTAATCGAAGAGTGTGGGGGATCTAAGAGTGTGGCAACCCAGTAGTCAGGATTACTTCGAATTCTGACAATCTGAGGGTCATGTTGCAGGTAGTGCAGCAAGTAGGCACTCATGTGTCTTGCGCAACTAGGAGACCCAAAATTATTTTCCGGGCTTGATGCAGCTAAAAATTATTATTAATTTGAAAGCTGCTGGAGCTTAGTATAGATGGCCTAAAAGAATCAGTACTGCAAACTGCTACAAAGCCCAAATTATTTTCCAGCCAAGATACAGATAAACATGATTAGTAATTTTAAATCTGGTGGAGCTTAGTATAGATGGCCTAATAGAATCAGTACTGCAAACTGCTACAAAGCCCAAAATATTTTCCAGCCAAGATGCAGATAAACATGATTAGTAATTTTAAATCTGGTGGAGCTTAGTATAGATGGCCTAATACAATCAGTACTGCAAACTACTACAAAGCCCAAATTATTTTCCAGCCAAGATACAGATAAACATGATTAGTAATTTTAAATCTGGTGGAGCTTAGTATAGATGGCCTAATAGAATCAGTACTGCAAACTGCTACAAAGCCCAAATTATTTTCCAGCCAAGATACAGATAAACATGATTAGTAATTTTAAATCTGGTGGAGCTTAGTATAGATGGCCTAATAGAATCAGTACTGCAAACTGCTACAAAGCCCAAATTATTTTCCAGCCAAGATACAGATAAACATGATTATTAATTTTAAATCTGTTGGAGTTTAGTATAGATGGCCTAATAGAATCAGTACTGCACACTGCTACAAAGCCCAAATTATTTTCCAGCCAAGATACAGATAAACATGATTAGTAATTTTAAATCTGGTGGAGCTTAGTATAGATGGCCTAATAGAATCAGTATTGCAAACTGCTACAAAGCCCAAATTATTTTCCAGCCAAGATACAGATAAACATGATTAGTAATTTTAAACCTGGTGGAGCTTAGTATAGATGGCCTAATAGAATCAGTACTGCAAACTGCTACAAAGCCCAAATTATTTTTCAGCCAAGATACTGATAAACATGATTATTCATTTTAAATCTGTTGGAGTTTAGTATAGATGGCCTAATAGAATCAGTACTGCACACTGCTACAAAGCCCAAATTATTTTCCAGCCAAGATACAGATAAACATGATTAGTAATTTTAAATCTGGTGGAGCTTAGTATAGATGGCCTAATAGAATCAGTACTGCACACTGCTACAAAGCCCAAATTATTTTCCTGCCAATATACAGATAAACATGATTAGTAATTTTAAATCTGGTGGTGTTTAGTATAGATGGCCTAAAAGAATCAATACTGCACACTGCTACAAGGCCCAAATTATTTTCCAGCCAAGATACAGATAAACATGATTAGTAATTTTAAATCTGGTGGAGCATAGTATAGATGGCCTAATTGAATCAGTACTGCACACTGCTACAATGCCCAAATTATTTTCCAGACAAGATAAAGATAAACATGTTTAGTAATTTTAAAACTTAAAACGGTTGGTGAGGTGATTTTAACAAATCATCAAGCTTTTACTCTCCCCAGGATGACACAGGGGTAGAAACGTCGTTTCGAATCCATGATTTGTTAATCTTTATGAACTTGAGTCTGTCTACATTATCAGTGGAGAGCCGCGTGTTCTTATCTGTCAGCACACCAGCAGCAGCACTGAACACACGTTCAGACAGAACGCTGGCTGCAGGGCAAGACAAGATCTCCAAGCCGTAAGTGGCGAGCTCCGGCCATTAATCCAGATTGGAAGCCCAAAAAGAGCAAGGGTCCAGTGGCACAGTCATGGCTTCAAAGTTTACTTGGAGATACTCCTGTACCATCGTCTCTAGGCGTTGACTATGTGTCAGACTTCTTGTCTCCTGTGGCCTTGCAAAGGATGGGCTACAAAAGTGGTGAAATGATTCCGCAAAATTGATGTTACCAGCAGATACTGTGTTTCTGTTACGGTTTGAGTGCTGAACACTCGACGGTCCCACGGTAGGCAAGTTGGAACTGTGAGATTCACAACGTGCACCACTGGTGTTTTGTGGAAAAGCACATGTAAGATTCTGTAACAGTCTCTGCTGATACTCCTGCATGCATGCATCCCTTTCTATGGCAGGAATAATTTCTGCAAATTTACTTTTGTACCGGGGATCTAACAGTGTGGCAACCCAGTAGTCAGGATTATTTCTAATTCTCACAATTCGAGGATGATGTTGCAGGTAGTGCAGCTAGAAGGCACTCATGTGTCTTGCGCATCCAGGAGCACCAAGTCCCTGTTGTGTTGGTGGTGAGGTAACAATCATGCTTCCTTCCTCTGTCCTCTCCCCCCAACCTCGCACAACGGAAATGTGATCAAGGTCTACCTCATCTGGTGAGTCTTCCATCAGTTCGTCCTCCACCTCTTCCTGGGCTCCTGCACCTTTCTCACTAGTTTGGATGCTACCATGCGCCCTGGTAAAACCATCTCCCCCACCATCGCATACCTGCCGCCTTGGTGCTGCCGACCGTCTGGACCTTGCAGATGTTAGCCCTTCCGCATACAACTCCTCCTCCTCTACTTCCTCCACCTCCTCTTGTGCCACCACCTGACTCCGAATTCTGTTTAACATGTGCCCCAGCATGTAAATCACCAGAATAGTCATGCTGATAATGCCATCGTCAGCACTAAACAACTTCATCACCATTTCAAAACTGTGCAGAAGGGTGCATAGGTCCCTGATCTGAGACCACTCCTCCAGCGTGATTTGCCCCACCTCTGGATCACGTTGGCCCAGGCTATACGTCAGAACATATTGCACCAGGGCTAGTCGGTGCTGCCACAGTCGCTGCAACATGTGCAGAGTTGAATTCCACCAGGTAGGCACATCGCATTTTAGCCGGTGAAGTGGCAGGCCCAACGACTTCTGTAGAGATGTAAGTCGCTGAGCTGCGGGATGCGAACGGCGGAAGTGAGCACACAGCGACCGTGCCCTCTGCAGAAGGCCATCTAGTCCGGGAGAGTGGGCTAAAAATTGCTGGACAACCAGGTTCAACACCTGAGCCATACAAGGCACATGTGTGACATTGCCCCGGCAAAGGGCCGCACCCAAGTTTGCAGCATTGTCGCACACGGCCTTCCCTGGTTTCAGGTCCAGTGGAGACAACCATTCATGAAACTGGTTCTCCAGAGCTAACCACAACTCCTCAGCTGTGTGACTCACATTTCCCAGACATTTCAAAGTAAAAACCGCGTGATGACGTTGATCCCTGCTGCCAGCATAATAAGGAGGTGTGCAGGATTCCTTCTGTGCAGTTAGAAAGCTTGTGGCATGACCAGAAAGGCTTTGGATGCAGGTGGAGGACCGAGAGGAGGTTGAGGAGGCAGAAGCAGTGGAGGAATTTGAGATAAAGAGGATTGACGCACAACTCGTGGGGATGGCAAGACTTGGACTGCAGCCCCTTCACCTGCTGTCACCATAGTTACCCAGTGCCCAGTCAGTGACATGTAACGCCCCTGTCCATGCCTACTCGTCCAAGTGTCTGTGGTGAAATGCACCCTGTCACACACAGAGTTTCTCAAAGAAGCGGTGATGTTGTGTGCGACATGCTGGTGGAGCGCAGGCATACCTTTCTTTGAGAAGTAGTGCCGACTGGGCATCTGGTACAGGGGCACTGCGACTGTCACACTGTCACAGAATACTGGAGGTAGGGGGCCTAAGCTGACCCTAAGCTGGGGCCCTGACTAATCCCTCATCCTGGAGGTACTGTTAAAGGTACAGAGGTCCAGGCCGCCAGCGTAACCCCTACCTTCTGAGGATCCCTGCACCTAAGTAATCTAGTCCTGAGAAGGACCCCGATCACAACAATAGGGAACCAGAAATAATATGCCCACACACAGTATTTAGACGAACGAGACAGTACAAGGGAAAAACCAAAACCACCTTGCATACAACTTCTAAACAACTACAACAGAGGGAACACCAACGGGAAAGGAGATAAATGATAAAGCGAGGAAAGGGAAAACACACTTCCAAATACACTTATCTCAGCAACTCCAGACACCACGATCCGCTCTGTCAGTCTGAATGAAAAGCTTTCACCGACACCTCCCAAACAGACCTGCAGGAATATAAAGGAGTCTCACTAAAGAAGCATTGATTGCAGCTGGGCGAGGCTGGACCTCAGCTAGCCCAGAGAGAGAGAGAATTAACTCCTACACTGCCGAGAAAACACAAAGCACCAACAAGTCAGCTGCGAGAAGTCAGGCTGTGTACTCGTGACGATCTTCGTGGCAACACACCCGTGACAGTACCCCCCCTTCTACGAGGGGCCTCTGGACCCTCAGGGCCAGGTTTATCCGGGTGAGTCGTGTGGAAGGCCCGAACTAATCGGTCTGCGTTAATATCCGACGCAGGAACCCACATCCTCTCCTCAGGACCATACCCCTTCCAATGAACCAAGTACTGAAGGGACCGGCGATTAAAGCGTGAATCAATGACCCTCGATACCTGGAACTCCAAGTTACCATTGACAACCACAGGAGGGGGAGGTAAAGGTGACGGTACCACCGGCGCCACATACCTCTTAAGCAATGATCTGTGAAACACGTTGTGAATTTTAAACGTAGGGAGGAGGTCAAGACGGAATGCCACCGGATTAATAACAGAACTGATTCTGTACGGCCCGATGAACCTGGGACCCAGTTTCCAGGAGGGAACCTTAAGTTTAATATTCCTGGTAGACAACCATACCTGATCGTTCACACTTAGGTCCGGACCAGACACTCTCCTCCTATCAGCCATACGTTTGTATCGGTTCCCCATAGTATTCAGATTCTTCAGCACCCCTCTCCATACTGAAGCGAGAGATGAGGAAAATCGTTCCTCCTCCGGAACCCCCGAAGAGCCCCCCCTACTGAAAGTACAAAACTGGGGGTGAAAACCATATGCCCCAAAAAACGGGGACTTACCAGTGGACTCGCTCCGCCTATTATTGAGAGCAAACTCTGCCAGAGGTAGGAAAGAAGCCCAGTCCTCCTGGTTCTCTGACACAAAACACCGAAGATATGTCTCCAAGCTCTGGTTCATACGTTCCGTCTGACCATTGGTCTGAGGATGAAAAGCCGACGAGAATGACAAATGCATCCCCCGCCGTGCACAAAACGCCTTCCAGAACTTGGACACAAACTGAGACCCCCGATCAGACACCACCTCGGAGGGTACCCCGTGAAGCCTCACAATCTCCCCAATGAACACCTGCGCAAGAGTTTTAGCATTAGGGAGAGCCGGAAGAGCAATAAAATGTGCCATCTTGCTGAACCTGTCCACTACAACGAGTATGACCGTTTTACCCGAAGACGGAGGGAGGTCAGTAATAAAGTCCATAGACAGATGAGTCCAAGGACGCTCCGGGATCTTCAAAGGTAAGAGGGCCCCAGACGGACGGGTATGTGAGGTCTTAGAGCGCGCACAAACCCCACAGGACGCGACAAAAGTTACCACCTCTTTATGTAAGTTAGGCCACCAAAACCGACGCGAGAGGAGATCCACAGTTGCTTTACTCCCCGGGTGTCCTGCAAAAACTGAGTTATGGTGTGCCTCGATCACCTTTTGTCGCAACTGATCTGGAACGAACAGTCTCCCCGGAGGTCCAACAGGGGCGTCTCCCTGAGCCTCCAATATCTCCTCCTCCAGCTCAGAGCATACTGCCGAAACCACCACCCCCTCCTGAAGAATAGGAATCGGGTCGTCCGTATTCCCGGCCCCAGGGAAACTACGAGATAAGGCATCCGCCTTTACATTTTTAGACCCAGGACGATATGTAACGACGAAATTAAACCTGGTAAAAAACAATGACCACCTAGCTTGTCTGGGATTCAGACGTTTAGCGGACTCCAGATATAGCAGGTTCTTGTGATCGGTGATGACGGTGACCGGATGAACTGCCCCCTCCAAAAAATGGCGCCACTCCTCAAAAGCTAACTTAATGGCCAAGAGTTCCCTATTGCCGACATCGTAATTCCTCTCAGCGGACGACAATTTTTTAGAGAAAAAGGCGCACGGATGCCACTTACCAGGGGACGAACCCTGTGACAATACTGCTCCCACCCCTACCTCGGAAGCGTCTACCTCTACAAAGAATGGCTGAGACGCATCAGGTTGAATGAGTATGGGTGCCGAGGCAAAACATTTTTTCAAGGAGGAGAATGCTTGACAAGCCTTGTCAGACCACCTAGAAAAATCCGTCCCCTTTTTAGTCATGTCTGTGAGAGGCTTAACCATGGACGAGAAATTACGAATGAACTTCCGGTAATAGTTAGCAAACCCCAGGAAACGTTGTAGTGCCTTAAGATTCTCCGGCCGATCCCACTCAAGAACTGCCCGCACTTTCCCAGGGTCCATACGAAAACCGGACGCTGAAACCAGGAAGCCTAAAAACTGGAGTTCCTGTACGGCGAACACACACTTTTCCCACTTGGCATACAGTTTATTATCCCGCAAGATCTGTAACACCTGTCTAACGTGCTCCTGATGAGACACCAGATCCGGCGAGTAAATTAAGATATCATCCAGATATATGACAACAAACTGTCCCACCAGGTGGCGAAAAATATCATTAACAAAGTGTTGAAACACCGCCGGGGCATTAGTCAGACCGAATGGCATGACAAGGTTCTCATAATGCCCCTCCGGAGTGTTAAAAGCCGTCTTCCACTCATCCCCCTCCTTCATCCTAATCAGATTGTACGCCCCCCTGAGATCCAACTTAGAGAACCATTTGGCGCCCACGATCTGATTAAAGAGATCGGGAATAAGTGGGAGCGGATACGGATCTCGGACCGTAATCCGATTAAGTTCACGGAAATCCAGGCAAGGGCGTAGGCCTCCATCTTTCTTCTTAACAAAGAAGAACCCCGCGGCCACCGGAGAAGATGAAGGTCTAATATGCCCCTTAGCCAGACTTTCAGAAATATAATCCTTCATGGCCTGCCTCTCAGGACCAGAAAGGTTATACAACCTAGCTTTAGGTAACTTGGCCTCAGGGAGCAGTTTTACAGAACAGTCATACACGCGATGAGGAGGTAGTTCCTGACACCCATTCTCCGAGAATACATCCTCAAAGTCCGCCAGAAATGGAGGTAAGACCCAAGGAGTAACCGCACCGATGACCGTGTTCATGCAGTTTTTATTACAGAATTTACTCCATTGGCTTATCTCTCTGGTTTGCCAATTAATAACCGGGTTATGCTTAGCTAACCAAGGAAGGCCCAACACTATAGGAGTGGGAAGACCCTCCAACACGTAGCAAGACAACAGTTCTTTATGTATTGCCCCCACTTGAAGTTTTACGCCATGCACAGCTTGCAAAAAACTTCCCTGACCGAGAGGTCTGGCATCGATCGAGAATATGGGGATGGGTTTAGCCAACTCACTCAATCGCATACCTTGAACCCGGGCAAACCGAGCATCAACCAGATTAGCCCCGGCCCCACTATCCAGAAGAACAGATATCCTCTCAGTTCTCGTACCCACCACCACCTCCGCCGGTACGAGAAACTGAGACGAACCTAGGGACGAAATACCTACTCCCAGATTGCCGTCCACCACACAACCTGGGATCAACAGTTTTTTCGACGACTCTTTACTCTGCAAGGGACGGGATGGACACCCCCCAATAAAATGTCCCTTTTTCCCGCAGAGAAAACACCTTCCTGTCTTATGGTGCACCACCGGTCCCCTTCCCCGAAATGATGTCCCTCCTAATTGCATAGGCTCCTCCGGACTGACCAGGGGAACCACCATATGAGGGGACCTTGTAGGAGGTGGAGACATTACAGGGGGTAGAGTTATCCCGCACCTCTCCCGAAGCCGTCTGTCAACGCGAATAGCAAGGGCCATAGCGGCTTCCAGTGACGCGGGAGAGTCATACTGTGCCAACACATCCTGTAATTTGTCGGATAAACCATGACAAAACTGGCTCCTAAGAGCCGGGTCATTCCACTGGGTGTCCGTGGCCCACCTACGGAACTCCGAACAGAATTCCTCCGCCGGACGATCTCCCTGCTGAATCCTACGTAACTTAGACTCAGCAAGGGAGATGCGATCTGGGTCATCATATACGAGTCCCAGAGCAGCGAAAAACCTATCCACAGACTGGAGAACCGGGGAGCTTGGGGGAAGAGAGAACGCCCAAGATTGTGGGTCCCCTTGTAGGAGCGAGATGACAATTCCCACCCTTTGTTCTTCACTGCCCGATGACCGAGGCCGCAGCCGAAAGTACAATTTGCATGCCTCCCGGAAAACAAAAAACTTGTCCCGCCCCCCAGTGAACCTGTCAGGGAGAGCTACTTTAGGTTCTGGTCCGGCTTGCTCCAGAGGATGCAAAACCTTGGACCTAACGTCCGCCAGCCCCATGGACAAACTCTGCAACTGCCGAGCTAGACCGGCTACTGGATCCATGGTAGCTGGAGAAAAACTAAGATGGTCGGTGAAAATGTCACACTGTCACAGAATACTGGAGGTAGGGGGCCTAAGCTGACCCTAAGCTGGGGCCCTGACTAATCCCTCATCCTGGAGGTACTGTTAAAGGTACAGAGGTCCAGGCCGCCAGCGTAACCCCTACCTTCTGAGGATCCCTGCACCTAAGTAATCTAGTCCTGAGAAGGACCCCGATCACAACAATAGGGAACCAGAAATAATATGCCCACACACAGTATTTAGACGAACGAGACAGTACAAGGGAAAAACCAAAACCACCTTGCATACAACTTCTAAACAACTACAACAGAGGGAACACCAACGGGAAAGGAGATAAATGATAAAGCGAGGAAAGGGAAAACACACTTCCAAATACACTTATCTCAGCAACTCCAGACACCACGATCCGCTCTGTCAGTCTGAATGAAAAGCTTTCACCGACACCTCCCAAACAGACCTGCAGGAATATAAAGGAGTCTCACTAAAGAAGCATTGATTGCAGCTGGGCGAGGCTGGACCTCAGCTAGCCCAGAGAGAGAGAGAATTAACTCCTACACTGCCGAGAAAACACAAAGCACCAACAAGTCAGCTGCGAGAAGTCAGGCTGTGTACTCGTGACGATCTTCGTGGCAACACACCCGTGACAGCGACGGACATAAGGTCTCGAAAATCCTCTGTGTCCACCAGGCGGAAAGGAAGCATTTCTGTAGCCAAGAGCTTGCAGATGGTGAAATTCAACCTCTTAGCTTTGTCATGGCTAGGAGGAAATGGTCTTTTACTTGTCCACATCTGAGGGACCGAGGGCTGGCTGTTGTGCTTAGACGGGGTTGAGAAGAGTGTCCCCAGCAAACTGCAGGTCTGTGAGGAAGATGCAGGCGGACATGTTAGGTTGCCTTGATCCAAAGGTGTGCTATCGATGTCGGACAGCGCTGAACACCAGCTGGTGTTTCCACCTCCAAAGAAAATGATGACCTGCCAATCACGCTGGCTGTTGCGGGTAAAGAGATGGCAGGTCTACATCCAAAAACAGGTATGACTGCTGTCCCCCCAGTCACAGAGGATGAAGAGGCCACAGATGCACAAGATGTGGCAGACGGTGGTTGGCCCGGCCGGCTAGGCCGATTTGTAGCACAGTGAGCTTCCCACTGCAACTTATGCTTCATGTCCATGTGCCGGTTCATGCATGAAGTACTGAAACTATGTATTTTTTGGCCTCTACTTAGCTTTTGCTGACAAATGTTACAGATAACAGGAGTTGGGTCATCTTTATCGATCTGAAAAAATGCCCAGGCTATGCAAGGCTTAGCACCCATGCGACCTAAAAAGCCACCACGACTTGGGGTCAGAGGCAGATTTGTGTTTGAGGATGCAGTTGTTGACGTGCTTCCAGTACTACGTCTCCGTCCAGGAAGGTGCAACCTGACCTCGTCGTCACTAGCATCCTCCTCCACCTCCTCTACTAACCTCATCTCTTGGCTGAATGTCGGTTGACAGTAAGTGGGATCTCCAACCTCATCATCATCACCCTGTGTGTTATCACACCCGTCGTCCTCAGAGCCAACCTGTTCCTGCCCTGACAAAAAACTAAAGTTGTCACTCAAATCAGGTATTTGAGTCTCATCATCGTCTTCCTCATTGTCTCCACCAACAGGAGTTACAGTTTGGGAACGAGGGTCTACATTATGGTTAGAACCTTCTGCGTCTGGTCCTGGATCCGACTCATAAAGATTCTGGGCATCAGTGCAGATCATTTCCTCGTCTGGATTCAGAGAAGCTCTGGAGCCGACCTCTGATTCCCAGGCTATAGTATGAGTAAACAGCTCTGCAGACTCAACCATCTGTTCTACCCCATACTCAGACGGGCAGCATGGAGACTTGGGAGCTGTGAGGAAGCAAGTGCGATTGGGGTGACACCACTGAGGACTGGAGTATTTGTGATGTTGAAGTTGAGGTGGAGGAGAGCCCACTTAAAGGAGCACTTGACATCCGTTGAAGCAACTGCTGTTTTTGTGCCTCATCTAGAATTTGTAGCGATTGGCGTGCCCGTAAGAAGGGGATCTTATCACATTGTCCGCTAAAAGAAGTAGACATCTTAGTTTGGCTGGAAGATGGTCTTTCTTCTGCAGATGTTACAGTTGCTTTAACACCTACCCCACGGACACAACTTTTTTTCCCTTCCCATCACGACTATTCCCCTTTCCACCAGTAGCAGGCCTTTTTCCACTCATTTTGGTGGTTAACTAATTCACAACTCTGGAGTTGTTTGCACAAAAAACAATGGATGGGAACTGAACAGAGCTCAGTGGCCAAACTGTGGTATTAGCCCAAAAGAATTGGCTGGGTTAGATGCAGAAAAAAATTGTATTGAATTTGCAACCTGATGGAGGTCAGTATAGATGGACTAATAGAACAAGTCCCACACACTGCTAGAAGCCGAAATATTTTTTCAGAGCTAGATGCAGAAAAAAATTATATTGAATTTGCAACCTGATGGAGGTCAGTATAGATGGACTAATAGAACAAGTCCGACACACTGCTAGAAGCCGAAATATTTTTTCAGAGCTAGATGCAGAAAAAAATTATATTGAATTTGCTACCTGATGGAGGTCAGTATGGATGGACTAATAGAACAAGTCCCACACACTGCTAGAAGCCGAAATATTTTTTCAGAGCTAGATGCAGAAAAAAATTATATTGCATTTGCAACCTGGTGGAGGTTAGTATAGATGGACTAATAGAATGATGCTATGCCCAAAATGTTTTACTTCACTAGGTGCAGTAAAAAAAATTGTATTCTATACACAGGTGGTGTAGCTTGCAACACAGATAGGCTTCTCCACTGACTAACACACTCTGCAATAGGCCAAAAAGGATTTGCTTTGCAATATTTAGCCAAATTCTGTAAAAAAAACTTGCACAGCACTGGCACAGACCGGCCTGGCAAAAAGTGATAGGAACTGATGTAACCTAGCACTAAAAAGGACTGCAATTGCAATTAGTCTTTACTCCCAACCTATCTATTTAAGAGCACAGACCTGCCTGATAAAATTGATAGGAACTGATGTAACCTAGCCCTGAAAAGGACTGCAATTACAATTAGTCTTTACTCCCAACCTATCTATTTAAGAGCACAGACCTGCCTGATAAAAGTGAAAGGAAATGATGTAACCTAGTCATTAAAAGGACTGCACTCACAACTCTTCCCTACTCACAAGCTATCTGTAGATTTGTGCGACAATTGGCTTGAAATTAACAAAGTATAGCACACACAGCAACAGCTGTACCGTATAACATGCAGCTGCAGCAGTGAGAAAATGGTGGCGACGGGGAAAATGGCTGGGTCTTATAGGGCAAGGACATGTGACATAAACTGCCAATGACACATGCCCTTGCTTGTGTGAAAAAAAAGCAGTTCGCTCCGTGTGTGCGCTGCTGATAGGCTGACAGATTGCACCTCCCCACTGTAAATGCGGGAAAGAGAAAAAAAAATGGAGATCTTCATTATTCCTGCAGAGATCCATCCCCTGCCCCTCCCCCCGCACCGCTGTACACTCAAACGACGTATTAACATTAATTTTCAGCATTACTGAGAGAAAATCCAGTTATGATTTTGGTGCACGAACAGTTATCGAACATAACCTCGAACAGCCAAATTTTTTTCAAATCGTTCGTGTTCGCCGAACGGCTCGAACACCACCCAAAACAGCTCGAATTTGAGATGGGCGAACAGTTCGAGTCGAACACCGCTCATCTCTACTTGCAATGCCCCTTACAAGAGCAATGCAGTACCGCAAATTACAAACATTATTCCCATGATTGGGGAGTGGGTCTCCCATAGTATTTGCTTATACCTTCCAAGCAAAAGCTGCCAAAAATTAGGACGGAGGAGCTTGCAATGCCCCTTACAAGAGCCATGCAGTACAGCAAATTACAAACATTATTTCCATGATTGGGGAGTGGGTCTCCCATAGTATTTGCTTATGCCTTCCAAACAAAAGCTGCCAAAAATTTGGATGGAGGAACTTGCAATGCCCCTTACAAGAGCCATGCAGTACAGCATATTACAAACATTATTCCCATGATTGGGGAGTGGGTCTCCCATAGTATTTGCTTATGCCTTCCAAGCAAAAGCTGCCAAAAATTAGGATGGAGGAACTTGCAATGCCCCTTACAAGAGCCATACAATACAGCATCTTAAAAATATTATTCCCATTATTGGGCAGTGTGTCTCCCACAGTCTTTGCTTATGCCTTCCAAGCAAAAGCTGACAAAAATAAGGACGGAGGAACTTTCAATTATGGCAACACGAACCACGGTCACCCTGGTGGTATAGGGGTGGTGGAGACTGAGGAGAAGGAGAAGAACATAAAACAGCCAAAATGAGGAAGCGTATACCCATGTGTGGGTGTGAAGCGGTGCATGTGAATACACTTCCCGAAAAAACATGGTGGATTTGACTTTATGTTACTCTGCTATCATTTGGTGGTGATGAGAAGTCTGGCCCAATCCAGCCCTTGTTCATTTTGATAAGGGTCAGCTGGTCAGCATTGTTAGTTGACAGGCGAGTGCGCTTATAAGCTATAATTCCCCCAGCGGCCCTAAAAACACGCTCGGATAACACGCTAGTGGCAGGGCAGGCCAGGACCTCCAAGGCGTACAGAGCGAGTTCATTCCAAGTGTCCAGCTTGGATACCCAATAATTAAAAGGCACAGAGGAATCATGGAGGACGCTGGTACGGTCGGCAAGGTACTCCCTCACCATCTTTTGAAACTTTCCACTCCTTTTGAGATTACCCCGCGCCTCAGGGCCTGTAAGCTGGGCAGGTCTCAGAAAACTGTCCCAGAATGTTGACAGTGTTCCCCTGCCTCTGCTGGATTGGAGTTGCCTCTCTCTCGCTTGTACGCCTTGGTTGGTCAACGAACTGTGACCTCTGCCGCTAACGTGTTCAGATGGGAACTTTTTTAACAGTTCTGCAGCAAGGGCCTTCTGGTACTGCCCCATTTTTGTAGACCTCTCCACCTCAGGAATAAGAGAGTGAAAGTTCACCTTGTAGCGGGTGTCTACAAGTGTCACCAACCAGTAATGAATGTCACCCAACATTTTGACAACGCTAGGGTCACGGTTAAGGCAGCAAAACATAAAGTCAGCCATGCGTGCCAGACTGGTAATGGGCAAGACTTCCTTGTCCTCACCAAGATGACGACTGACAATGCTCTTCTCCTCCTCCTCCCCCCTGTCCTCAAGCCACCCACACTGAACCGACGGTATGACAGTTTTACAGGTACTACCGTCTACAGCGCATGATACAAGCTCCAGTTCTTCCTCCTCCTCCTTCTCTCCCTCATTGTCCCCCAAAGCACGTTGGGATGAGATGAGGCTGGGCTGTGTGTAATTGACCGCTACGGCTTCTTGATCCATCTCATCATAAACTGACTGCAATGCCTCCTCTTTAATTCTCTGCAGAGAGCATTGCAAAAGACAGACAAGTGGAATGCTGACGCTAATTATGGCGTCATCGCCACTCACCATCTGGGTGGACTCCTCAAAGTTTGTCAAGATGGTACAGATGTCAGACATCCAGGTACACTCCTGAGGTCTTATGTGTGGAGTCTGACCTGAATATTGATGGCCTTGTTGCAGCTTGTACTTCACAACTGCTCTCTTCTGCTCACAAATCCTTTGCAACATGTGGAGGGTAGAGTTCCAACATGTGGGGACATCACACCAGTAGGTGTGATGGAAGCTGCAAACGCTGCTGAAACACAGCAAGGGCGGCGGAAGTTGACTTGCTAAAATGAGCTGATATGCGGCGTACTTTGACGAGCAGATCTGGCAACTCGCGGTACGATTTAAGAAACCGCTGAACCACGAGGTTAAGCACATGAGCCAGGCATGGTACGTGTGTGATCTCGCCTCGCCTCAGAGCCGCCACCAGGTTATGGCCATTGTCACACACGACTATGCCTGGATGTAGGTTCAGTGGTCTCAGCCACAGATCTGCCTGCTCTTTCACAGCTGCCCACAACTCACAAGCAGTGTGAGGTTTCTCCCCTAAGCTTAGGAGTTTCAGCACAGCCTGTTGCCCCTTGGCGGAGGCAGTACTGCAATGCTTCCAGCTGGTAACTGATGTGTTGATATCTGAGATGGAGGCTGAACATGAGGAGGAGGAGGAGGATGATGCGCAGGAGCTGTACACTGTGGGGGCAACTCTGACTGACATAGGGCCTGCAATCCTCGGTGTGGGGAGGATGTTTTCCATCCCAAGGTCTGACTGGGTCCCGGCTTCCAATATATTTACCCAGTGTGCCATCAGGGAGATGTACCATCCCTGGCCACAAGCACTTGTCAACGAGTCCATTGTCAGGTGGACTCTCCCAGTAACTGCATTGTTGAGGGCATGGCAGATGTTTTGGGACACGTGCTTGTGTAGTGCGGGGATGGCACATCGGGCAAAATAGTGTCGGCTCGGGACCTAGTACCGAGGGACGGCCACCGCCATAAGGTTGCGGAAGGATTCCGTCTCCACCAGCCTAAAAGGCAGCATTTCCAACGCAAGTAGTCGTGAAATGTGCAAATTTATGACTGTGGCCTGTGGGGCGTTAGCTGCGAATTTGTTCTTTCATTCAAAGGTCTGGGATATGGACAATTGAACGCTGCCGTGGGATGTGGACGTGGACGTTGATGCTGTTTCTTGAGAAACTGCCATAACATGTGAAGACTGAGAGGAGGGGGCATCTTTGCATGCAGTATCGACAGGGGATTGCCTTGCACACACAACAGGGGGTTCTATTGCATGCACAACATCGTAAGAAGCAGTGGTGTCACCCGCTGACACTGGTCATGGACCCTGGGGTTCGCCCCACAAAGTCGGGTGCTTTGCTGCCATGTGCCTAATCATGCTGGTGGTGGTCAGGCTGGTAGTTTTGTCACCCCTGCTGATGCTGGCATGGCTGGTTGTACAAATGGCCTTTTTAGGGTTATCAGCAGAGTCTTTAAAAAAATTCCAGACTCTGGACGATCTACCGGTTGTACTGGCAACGTCTCTCATGTTGGTGTTACGGGGAACGGTTGCCCGCCTTCTGTCTGCGGCCACCACACTGCTTCCCTCCCCCTGTGTGCTGCTGGCTTCACTCTGCATGTCCTCCTGCCACGTTGAGTCAGTTACTAGGTCATCCACCACGATCCTCCTCCTCACTTCCTGGCAATTATGTCTCGTCATTGTCCACCTCTTGTGACAAATTGCCAGCGTCGACTTCCTGTGGCCGTGGCTGTTCAAATATTTGGGCATCGCTTCATGGGATCTCCTCTTCCTCCACTTCAAGCGGAGCAGGCGAGGGGCACAAATCTGGAAATGGACCAGTGAACAGCTCTTCAGATTGTCCAAGTGTGGGATCAGTTGCTGTCTGACGACACTCGGCATGGTGGGAGTAAGGAGCATCAGGGTGAGGAGTGTTGGCATATGCAACAAATTAGGACTTATTATAAGTGAAAGGAGGACTTTATACTAACCAGACAGCAGATGTCAATAGTGTGTAAAGTTATATGCTTGCTGTAAAGATGGGGAGAAAAGCTCTCAATTGTTGGTTGTTCTTACTTCCTGTGTTTTTCTTCTTTTCCTGAATGTGTTATGTCAGCAGCACACGGACTGTGTGACACTGAATTGTATCTCATTGTATCTCATGTTTAACCAGTATGAAGTAAATACTGTTTACTTAAGATAACTTGCTGATTGAAGCTCTCGTCGTAAGTACAGTGGTGACTGTAAGAAGATGCACTCTGCGACAGGTTATGGACCCAGGCCGGAACCCAGACACTAAAGCCCAGACACTACAGGCCTGCACTACAAGAGGATCCTGGTTTATAACCCCAGATAACGGAGCACACAGATAAGCTCTGTAAACAGAAGGAAATAAATCCAGATACAGAGTGACAAAGGAATTCATGATCCCAGGAGCTGGATATAATTACAGAGAATTCAACACAGGCAGGACATTCAGGAACTATCAGCAAGAAAAAACAGGAGAATATCTTCAGTACAACTCTCTAAACAAGTAAGACTATATAAAGATGATGAGTAACACAGAACTGAAATTCACAGTAGCTAAACTGAATAGTGAAAATTATAAGTTATGGAAATTCAAAGTAGAGATGTTGTTATCTAAGGATGATTTATGGGAAGTAATTGTTACAGAAAAGCCAGATCAAGATAATCAGACATGGGATAAGAAGAATAGGCAAGCGAGAGCCGCCATTAGCTTATTAGTGGATGATGCTCATTTAATACATATAAGAAATGAAGAAACAGCTAATGAAATGTGGGAAGAATTAAGAAAACTGTATGAAAGACCTAGCTTGAATCACAAGTTATTTTTATTAAGAAAGCTTTACAGTATGAGATTGAGTGAAAATTACGACATGTAGAAGCACATATTCTCAATGATGGAAGTGATATCACAGCTAAGATCTATTGGTGAAGACATTAAAGAAAGTCATGTAGCAGCTATATTATTGTGCAGTTTACCAGATTCGTATGCAGCCTTGATAAATGCCCTTGAGACGAGACCAGAAACTGACATTACATTAGATTTTGTGAAAACAAGACTAATAGATGAATATCAGAGAAGAAAACAGCAAAGAAATGATTCTTCTACTGAAAAGGACAGTGAAAACGCTCTTAAAACTACAGAATTGAAAAAACCCTATGATAAAGAGACAAGAGAATGCTTCAGATGTAAGAAAAAAGGTCATTTAAAGAAAGACTATACCATATGGAAAGCAGAACAACAAAAATTACAACATAAAAAGCATACACAGTAAGTAAAAAACACAATTTCCGATTCATGTGAGAATAATTGGAATGGCACATTTAAAGTAACAGACTAGAAATCATCACTTGGTTGGTTTATTGATTCAGGAGCAACGAGTCATATGACAAGTGACAAGAATTTCTTTACTGATCTTGATTTAGATAAGAAAGAAGCCATTTATCTTGCAGATGGAAGCAAAATAACCGCAGAAGGTATCGGACAAGGTATGCTAAATTGTTCAAACAAGTTCGGACAAGATTCAAAGATACTTGTACAGGATGTGTTGCATGTTCCAAAATTGGAAGGCGGATTATTATCTGTGAAACGTTTAACAGCAAAAGGACTTACAGTAAAATTCAAAGACAATGAGTAAGCAATTATTGCAGGAAACAAGGTGATCACCAAAGTCAAGGCAGATGAACAATTATATCATTTTGACACACCAAAGGAACAGATGAAGGTATGTACACATGATCATAAAAACTGTATTCACATGTGGAATAGATGTCTAGGACATAGACACCCTGACAGTATAAGGGAACTACAGAGAAAAGAATTGACAAAAGATTTAAAGATATCAGATTGCTCAATTATCGTAAGATGTGAATGTTGTATAAAATCCAAAGCCACAAGGATATCTATTCCAAAAGAAAGTCTGATGAAAAGCGAAAGACCACTTGATTTGGTGCATACTTAAGTATGTGGACCGATGAAAGTGACTACATCTGGAGGCAATAGATACATGTTGACTTTTATAGACGACTACTCAAGATACACAGTCACATACTTAATTAAGAACAAAAATGAAGTTTTTGATAAACTTGTAGACTATGTAACAAGATCAAGTAACAAATTTCTAAGGAAGCCAACTGTCATCAGAAGTGATAATGGAGGTGAATTTACAAGTCACAGAATAGAAGAATACTTAAGACAAAATGGAATAGAACACCATAAAACTGTTCCATACACACCTGAACAAAATGGAGTAGCAGAAAGGAAAAACAGAACTCTAACAAAAATGATAAGATGTATGCTGACGGATTCCAAACTACCAGAGAAATATTGGGGTGAAGCAGCAATGACAGCTACATATCTACAGAACCGACTTTTTTCCAGAAAACTGACGAAAACTCCATATGAACTGAGGCAAGGTATGAAACCAAGTGTCAATCATTTAAAAGTTTTTGGATGTAAAGTTTTTATATTCATTCCAACAGAAATACGTTCCAAACTTCAAAACAGATCCATGGAAGGAATATTCGTTGGATATAGTGAAAATTGCAAAGGATATAGAATCCTTGATCCCAAAACAGACAGAGTTACGGTGAGTAACAGTGTGACATTCATTGAAGATTTAAATGAAGACATAATGATTTCAGTTGAAACAAAAAATGAGAAAAACAATAGTGACATAACGGAAGAAATATCTGATGAGAAAGAAGTAGAAATCAATGAAGAACAAAATACTGAAAGTGAAGAATCACAACTACAAAAAGACACAGAACCAAGATATTCAATGAGAGAGAACAAAGTAAAACCACCAAAACGTCTCTCATACAAGACAAGCATAAGAAAAATCTATGAGCCTACCTCTTGGGAAGACATATCTAAACTTCCTGAAGAAGAAGCTAATAAATGGATAGAAGCAACAGAAACAGAAATTAAATCCATGCATGATTCAAATACATGGACACTAACAGATTTGCCAGAAGGAAGAAAAGCCATAGGATGTAAATGGATTTTTAAAGTAAAATACCAAACAGATGGCACAGCTGAAAGATACCGAGCAAGACTCGTAGTTAAAGGGTATTCTCAAAAATATGGAGAAGACTATGATGAGACATTTGCTCCAGTTGTCAAACACACTACAATAAGAACTTTACTTACAGTTGCAGCAATGAAACAGATGGAACTGAAACATCTGGATGTAAAGACAGCTTTTCTGAATGGAGATTTAACAGAAGACATTTACATGGAATAACCTCCAGGATTCAAAGATGAAAGAAATCCAAGCAAAGTTTGCAAACTACAGAAAAGCATATATGGTTTAAAGCAAGCAGCTAAAGCGTGGAATGACAAAATCACGGAAGTACTTACAAATGAAAAATTTCAAAGAAGCAAAGCTGATCCATGCTTGTACACAAAAAGGTTGATTAATAGATGGATTTATGTACGCATATACAGTATAGACCAAAAGTTTGGACACACCTTCTCATTTAAAGATTTTTCTGTATTTTCATGACTTTGAAAATTGTACATTCACACTGAAGGCATCAAAAAATATGAATTAACACATGTGGAATTATATAATGAACAAAAAAGTGTGAAACAACTGAAAATATGTCTTATGTTCTAGGTTCTTCAAAGTAGCCACCTTTTGCTTTGATGACTGCTTTGCACACTCTTGGCATTCTCTTGATGAGCTTCAAGAGGTAGTCACCGGAAATGGTCTTCCAACAATCTTGAAGGAGTTCCCAGAGATGCTTAGCACTTGTTGGCCCTTTTGCCTTCACTCTGCGGTCCAGCGCACCCCAAACCATCTCGATTGGGTTCAGGTCTGGTGACTGTGGAGGCCAGGTCACCAGGCGTAGCACCCCATCACTCTCCTTCTTGGTCAAATAGCCCTTACACAGCCTGGAGGTGTGTTTGGGGTCATTGTCCTGTTGAAAAATAAATGGTGGTCCAACTAAACACAAACTGGATGGAATAGCATGCAGCTGCAAGACGCTGTGGTAGCCATGCTGGTTCAGTATGCCTTCAATTTTGAATAAATCCCCAACAGTGTCACCAGCAAAGCACCCCCACACCATCACACCTCCTCCTCCATGCTTCACGGTGGGAATCAGGCATGTAGAGTCCATCCGTTCACCTTTTCTGCATCGCACAAAGACACGGTTGTTGGAACCAAAGATCTCAAATTTGGACTCATCAGACCAAAGCACAGATTTCCACTGGTCTAATGTCCATTCCTTGTGTTCTTTAGCCCAAACAAGTCTCTTCTGCTTGTTGCCTGTCCTTAGCAGTGGTTTCCTAGCAGCTATTTTACCATGAAGGCCTGCTGCACAAAGTCTCCTCTTAACAGTTGTTGTAGAGATGTGTCTGCTGCTAGAACTCTGTGTTGCATTGACCTGGTCTCTAATCTGAGCTGCTGTTAACCTGCGATTTTTGAGACTGGTGACTCGGATAAACTTATCCTCTGAAGCAGAGGTGACTCTTGGTCTTCCTTTCCTGGGGCGGTCCTCATGTGAGCCAGTTTCTTTGTAGCGTTTGATGGTTTTTTCAACTGCACTTGGGGACACTTTCAAAGTTTGCCCAATTTGTCGGACTGACTGACCTTCATTTCTTAAAGTAATGATGGCCACTCGTTTTTCTTTACTTAGCTGCTTTTTTCTTGCCATAATACAAATTCTAATAGTCTATTCAGTAGGACTATCAGCTGTGTATCCACTTAACTTCTGCACAACACAACTGATGGTCCCAACCCCATTTATAAGGCAAGAAATCACACTTATTAAACCTGACAGGGCACACCTGTGAAGTGAAAACCATTTCCGGGGACTACCTCTTGAAGCTCATCAAGAGAATGCCAAGAGTGTGCAAAGCAGTCATCAAAGCAAAAGGTGGCTACTTTGAAGAACCTAGAATCTAAGACATATTTTCAGTTGTTTCACACTTTTTTGTTAAGTATATAATACCACATTTGTTAATTCATAGTTTTGATGTCTTCAGTGTGAATGTACAATTTTCAAAGTCATGAAAATACAGAAAAATCTTTAAATGAGAAGGTGTGTCCAAACTTTTGGTCTGTACTGTATGTAGACGACATTTTGATTTGTTTTAAACAAGAAAGGGATAAAGAAAATATTCTAAAAATCCTGAACCAACATTTCAAAAATCAAAGACTTGGGAAATGTAAAACAGTACCTAGGAATACAGGTAGAAAGAGAAGTAGACGGAAGTTTCCTACTGAATCAAAATCACATGATTCAAGACATAACAGAAAAATTTGGATTAAAGGATGCAAAAACAGTAAAGTCTCCAATGGAAACTAGTTATCTCAAAGAGATGAACAGTGAAAAAAATATTCTACCAAATAATGAAGAATACAGAACAGCAATAGGAAAACTACTGTATCTAGCGACCGTTACAAGACCAGACATCGCAGCAGCAGTAGGAATCCTGAGTAGAAAGGTATCAAAACCAAATAAAGCTGATTGGAATGCCATGAAGAGAGTAATGCGTTATTTGAAAGGAACTAGCAATGTTAAGCTGAAATTACCCACAAGCGATAATTGCATTTTAACAGGATATGTTGATGCAGATTGGGCTGGAGATCCAACTGACAGAAGATCTACCAGTGGACATATTTTTTCTCTCTCAGGTGGACCAATAAGTTGGACAAGTAAGAAACAGTCAATTGTGACACTGTCTTCAACAGAAACAGAATATGTTGCCGGAGCACATGCGAGTCAAGAAGTACTGTGGTTAAGACAATTGTTGACAGAATTAGGACAACCACAGTTGGAACCAACAAAACTGAAAGAGGACAATCAAGGATGTCTTGTTCTTGCTCAGATGGAAATAGTCAATCCAAGAACCAAGCATATTGATGTGAAATATCATTTCTTGAGAGATCATCAGGAACAAGGAGTCTTGAAGTTAGAGTTTTGTCCTACTGAAGAAATGACAGCAGACATCTTAACGAAGGCGTTGAATGCTGATAAACACCAGAGACTAATAAAAAAGATGGGTTTGATTGAATAAGTCCTTACTGTTGAGAAAGGGTGTTGGCATATGCAACAAATTAGGACTTATTATAAGTGAAAGGAGGACTTTATACTAACCAGACAGCAGATGTCAATAGTTATATGCTTGCTGTAATGGTGGGGAGAAAAGCTCTCAATTGTTGGTTGTTCTTACTTCCTGTGTTTTTCTTCTTTTCCTGAATGTGTTATGTCAGCAGCACACGGACTGTGTGACACTGAATTGTATCTCGTGTTTAACCAGTATGAAGTAAATACTGTTTACTCAAGATATCTTGCTGATTGAAGCTCTCATAAGTACAGTGGTGACTGTAAGAAGACTGTAAGAAGATGCACTCTGCGACGAGGAGGAGTATGCGGAGGAGTATGCGGTCGAGACTCACGGCTACTAAGAGTCGACCATGTGGAAGACAGGCCGAAGGTGGTGGTGCCCAGTTAACTGGAAGTATTATCTGCTATCCAATTAATAACCTGTTCACACTGATCAGTTCGCAATACTGGTGTTGTTCTGTGCTTCCCTAGTAATTCGGTCATGAAGTGGGAGCGAGAAGATGTGGCTGTTGGTTGTGGCACATTTTCACCTTGGCCATGGCCCCGTCCTCTGCACGCACCATCACCAGAACGTCCACTTCCACGTCCCTTGCCACGCGCCTTGTCCATTGTAAAGGAAATAAAATAACTTACACTCACACTATCAATGGAAAAAGGGGAATAAAAAGTAGATTAGAACCGTGGAAGAGGAAAACCACAGTTCTATTTCTCTGGCCTATACCCAACTCTTTTAAACAATCTGAACAATCAGGGAGAAACTCTTACTGTTTTTCTTTACGGAAAAAATACCAAAAGCTGAATAATAGAGATTTCTTACCATGGAACAGCAAAACCACAGCTATAATATACTGGTATATACCAGGCTTTTTTAAATATATATATTTGCGGCTGAACAGTGATCAACACACTCACCCTGTTTTTTTAGATACAAATGGCCCAAAAGTGGATAATACAGAGATTTGACCCGTGGAACAGCAAAACCACACTTGTATTTCTTGGGCCTACATGAGACTATTTTCAACAGATATATTTGTGTCTGAACAATCAGGAGACACTATTATTTATTTTTTACGGCAAAAAATGCCAAAAGCAGGATAATAGAGATTTTTTACCGTGGAACAGCAAAACCACAGTTATAATTGACTGGTGTATACCAGACTTTTTTAAATATATATATTTGCGGCTGAACAGTGAGCGACACACTCAAATTGATTTTTTTAGATTCAAATGGCCCAATAGTGGATAATACAGAGGCTTGAACCGTGGAACTGCAAAACCACCCTTGTATTTCTCGGGCCTACACCAGACTATTTTCAACAGATATATTTGTGTCTGAACAATCTGGAGACACTATTATTTTTTTTTTACGGCAAAAAATGCCAAAAGCAGGATAATACAGAGATTTGACCCGTGGAACTGCAAAACCACACTTGTATTTCTCGGGCCTACACCAGACTATTTTCAACAGATCTATTTGTGTCTGAACAATCAGGAGACACTATTATTTATTTTTTATGGCAAAAAATGCCATAAGCAGGATAATAGAGATTTTTTACCGTGGAACAGCAAAACCAAAGTTATAATTGACTGGTGTATACCAGACTTTTTTAAATATATATACTGTATTTGCAGCTGAACAGTAAGCGACACACTCAAACTGTTTTTTTTAGATACAAATGGCCCAAAAGTGGATAATACAGAGGTTTGAACCGTGGAACTGCAAAACCACACTTGTATTTCTCGGGCCTACACCAGACTATTTTCAACAGATATATTTGTGTCTGAAAAATCAGGAGACACTATTATTTATTTTTTATGGCAAAAAATGCCAAAAGCAGGATAGTAGAGATTTTTTACCGTGGAACAGCAAAACCACAGTTATAATTGACTGGTGTATACCAGACTTTTTTAAATATATATATATTTGCGGCAGGACAGCGAGCGACACACTCAAACTGTTTTTTTAAGATAAAAATGGCCCAAAAGTGGATAATACAGACGTTTGAACCGTGGAACTGCAAAACCACACTTGTTTTTCTCGGCCCTACACCAGACTATTTTCAACAGATATATTTGTGTCTGAAAAATCAGGAGACACTATTATTTATTTTTTATGGCAAAAAATGCCAAAAGCAGGATAGTAGAGATTTTTTACGTGGAACAGCAAAACCACAGTTATAATTGACTGGTGTATACCAGACTTTTTTAAATATATATTTATTTGCGGCAGGACAGTGAGCGACACACTCAAACTGTTTTTTTAAGATACAAATGGCCCAAAAGTGGATAATACAGACGTTTGAACCGTGGAACTGCAAAACCACACTTGTATTTCTCGGGCCTACACCAGACTATTTTCAACAGATATATTTGTGTCTGAAAAATCAGGAGACACTATTATTTATTTTTTACGGCAAAAAATGCCAAAAGCAGGATAAAACAGAGATTTGACCCGTTGAACTGCAAAACCACTGTTATATTTGACTGGTGTATACCAGACTTTTTTAAACATATATATTTGCGGCTGAACAGTGAGCTATACACTCAAACTGTTTTTTTTAGATACAAATGGCCCAAAAGTGGATAATACAGAGGTTTGAACCGTGGAACTGCAAAACCACACTTGTATTTCTCGGGCCTACACCGGACTATTTTCAACAGATATATTTGTGTCTGAACAATCTGGCGACACTATTATTTATTTTTTACGGCAAAAAATACCGAAAGCAGGATAATACAGAGATTTGACCCGTGGAACTGCAAAACCACACTTCTATTTCTCGGGCCTACACCAGACTATTTTCAACAGATATATTTGTGTCTGAACAATCAGGAGACACTATTATTTTTTTCTTTATGGCAAAAAATGCCAAAAGCAGGATAATAGAGATTTTTTACCGTGGAACAGCAAAACGAAAGTTATAATTGACTCGTGTATACCAGACTTTTTAAAATATATATACTGTATTTGCGGCTGAACAGTGAGCGACACACTCAAACTGCTTTTTTTAGATACAAATGGCCCAAAAGTGGATAATACAGAGGTTTGAACCGTGGAACTGCAAAACCACACTTGTATTTCTCGGGCCTACACCAGACTATTTTGAACAGATATATTTGTGTCTGAAAAATCAGGAGACACTATTATTTTTTTCTTTATGGCAAAAAATGCCAAAAGCAGGATAATAGAGATTTTTTACAGTGGAACAGAAAAAGCACAGTTATAATTTATTGGTGTATACCAGACTTTTTTAAATATATATATTTGCGGCTGAACAGTGAGCGACACACTCAAACTGTTTTTTTAGATACAAATGGCTCATGGAACTGCAAAACCACACTTCTATTTCTCTGACCTACATCACACTATTTTCAACAGATATATTTGTGTCCAAAAAATCAGAGACACACTATTTTTTTTTGGGGGGGGGGGACGCCAAAAGGTTAATAAGATGAGTATTTGTACAGTGTGAAGGAGGAAAAAAAAAAGAGGATTTAGATGAAAAAAAAGGATTCTTCCTGGCCCCCGAGACCTGGAGCTAAGTCCAGCAATTTCAGCAACAGGAGAACACAGGACTGTAATGCAGCGCTTGCTGGTATAACCACTGCTTCTCCTATACGGCCTGCCTGCCTGCCTGCCTGGCTATCTGGGATGGATATTAGTCCTAAGAAGGACTGTTTGTTTGATTTGGCAGCCTTTACAGACCCTACACTAACTATTTCGCAGGATATATCTCTCCCTAAATCAGCAGCGCTGTCCCTACACTGTCTGATCCTGAGCGACTGCTGATAGATGCTGTGGTAGCCATGCTGGTTCAGTATGCCTTCAATTTTGAATAAATCCCCAACAGTGTCACCAGCAAAGCACCCCCACACCATCACACCTCCTCCTCCATGCTTCACAGTGGGAACCAGGCATGTTGAGTCCATCCATTCACCTTTTCTGCGTCGCACAAAGACACGGTGGTTGGAACCAAAGATCTCAAATTTGGACTCATCAGACTAAAGCACAGATTTCCACTGGTCTAATGTCCATTCCTTGTGTTCTTTAGCCCAAACAAGTCTCTTCTGCTTGTTGCCAAGGCTAGCGACTTGGATAAAGGTATCCTCAGAAGCAGAGGTGACTCTTGGTCTTCCTTTCCTGGGGAGGTCCTCATGTGAGCCTTGTGAAAGTATTTGGCCCCCTTGAACTTTTCCACCTTTTGCCACACTTCTGTTTTCAAACATAAAGACATAAAATTCTAATTTTTGGGGGAAGAATCAACAACAAGTGGGACACAATTGTGAAGTGGAATGAAATGTATTGGATATTTTAAACTTTTTAAAAAAATAAAAACTGAAAAGTGGGGCGTGCAATATTATTCGGACCCCTTGAGTTAATACTTTGTAGCGCCACCTTTTGCTGCGATTACGTCTGCAAGTCGCTTGGGGTATGTCTCTATCAGTTTTGCACATCGAGAGTCTGAAATTCTTGCCCGTTCTACCTTGCAAAACAGCTCGAGCTCAGTGAGGTTGGATGGAGAGCGTTTGTGATCAGCAGTTTTCAGCTCTTTCCACAGATTCTCGATTGGATTCAGGTCTGGACTTTGTCTTGGCCATTCTAACACCTGGATATGTTTATTTTTGTAACCATTCCATTGTAGATTTTGCTTTATGTTTTGGATTATTGTCTTGTTGGAAGATAAATCTCAGTCCCTGTCACAGGACTTTTGCAGACTACAACAGGTTTTCTTCCAGAATAGTCCTGTACTAGGCTCCGTCCATCTTCCCATCAATTTTAACCATCTTCCCTGTCCCTGCTGAAGAAAAGCAATCCCAAACTATGATGCTGCCACCACCATGTTTGACAGTGGGGATGGAGTTTTGAGGGTGATGAGCTGTGTTGCTTTTACGCCAAACATATCATTTTTCATTGTGGCCAAAAAGTTTGATTTTGGTTTCATCTGACCAGAGCACCTTATTCCACATGTTTGGTGTGTCTCCCAGGTGGCTTGTGGCAAACTTCAAACGAGACTTTTAATGGATATCTTTGAGAAATGGCCTTCTTCTTGCCACTCTTTCATAAAGGCCAGATTTGTGCAGTGTACGACTGATTGTTGTCCTATGGACAGACTCTCCCACCTCAGCTGTAGATCTCTGCAGCTCATCCAGAGTGATCATGGGCCTCTTGGCTGCATCTCTGATCAGTTTTCTCCTTGTTCGAGATGAAAGTTTAGAGGGATGGCCGGGTCTTGATAGATTTGCAGTGGTATGATACTCCTTCCATTTCAATATGATCGCTTGCACAGTGCTCCTTGAGATGTTTAAAACTTGGGAAATCTTTTTGTATCCAAATCCGGCTTTAAACTTCGCCACAACAGTATCTCTGACCTGCCTGGTGAGTTCCTTGGTCCTCATGATGCTCTCTGCACTTGAAACAGAACCCTGAGACTATCACAGAGCAGGTCCATTTATATGGAGACTTGATTACACACAGGTTGATTCTATTTATCATTACCTGTCATTTAGGACAACATTGGATCATTCAGAGATCCTCACTGAACTTCAGGAGTGTGTTTGCTGCACTGAAAGTAAAGGGGCCGAATAATATTGCATGCCTCACTTTTCAGTTTTTAATTTGTTAAAAAAGTTTAAAATATCGAATAAATTTCGTTACACTTCACAATTGTGTCCCACTTGTTGTTGATTCTTCCCAAAAAAATTAGAATTTATATCTTTATGTTTGAAGCCAGAAATGTGGCAAAAGGTAGAAAAGTTCAAGGGGGCAAAATACTTTCACAAGACACTGTATATGTATATATGTACAGTACAGTGTATATATATACAGTACAGTGGCATGCTATTCCATCCGGTTTGCGTTTAGTTGGACCATCATTTATTTTTCAACAGGACAATGACCCCAAACACACCTCCAGGCTGTGTAAGGGCTATTTGACCAAGAAGGAGAGTGTTGGGGTGCTACGCCAGATGACCTGGCCTCCACAGTCACCAAACCTGAAACCAATCGAGATTTGAAGAAGCTAGAATATAAGACATATTTTCAATTGTTTCACACTTTTTTGATAAGTATATAATTCCATATGTGTTAATTCATAGTTTTGATGCCTTCAGTGTGAATGTACAATTTTCATAGTCATGAAAATGCAGAAAAATCTTTAAATGAGAAGGTGTGTCCAAACTTTTGGTCTGTACTGTATATACAGTTGTGCTCAAAAATTTACATACCCTGGCAGAATTTTTACTTTCTTGGGCTTTTTTCATTTAGCATGAATGATAACAAAAAACTTTTTCTGCACTCACGGTTATTGGTTGGTTGAAGCCATTTATTGTCAAACTACTGTGTTTTTTCTTTTTAAATCTTAATGACAACCAATGTAACAGAGCCTCCTCCATGTTTCACCGTAGGGACAGTGTTCTTTTCTTGATATGCTTCATTTTTCCGTCTGTGAACATGTAATTTGGCAAATTCCATTCTGGCTTTTTAACGATTTTTTTTCAACAATGGTGTTCTCCTTGTCATCTTCCATGAAGTCCACTTTGGATCAAACAATGACGGATAGTGCGATCTGACATTGATGTTCCTTGAGCTTGAAGTTCTCCTTTAATCTCTTTAGAAGTTTTCGTGGGCTCTTTTGTTACCATTAGTATTTTCCGTCTCTTTGATTTGTCATCAATTTTCCTCATGCGGCCACGTCCAGGGAAGTTGGCTACAGTCCCATGGATCTTAAATTTCTGAATAATATGTGCAACTGTAGTCACAGGAACATCAAGCTGCTTGGAGATGGTCTTATAGCCTTTACCTTTAACATGCTTGTCTATAATTTTCTTTCCAATCTCCTGAGACAACTCTTTCCTTTGCTTCCTCTGGTCCATGTTGAGTGTGGTACACACCATATAACCAAACAGAACAGTGAGTACCTGTAGCCCTATATATAGGCCCACTAACTGATTACAAGATTGTAGACACTCGTGATGCTAAAAGGACAGGAAAGACAAAAAGATGGGAGAAAGTCTATTTTTGTTAAATCCAACTTAAGACCAGTGCTCAATGATGATATTTGGGGGCAGCAGCAACAAAGTAGAGTTTGTATGGGTAAAAGTACATGGGGATGGCAATAATGGAAAGCTGCTAATTGGAGCTTGTTACAAGCCTCCTAATATAGCTGAACAGGTAGAGGATGAAATGCTGCAACAAATTAAAAAGCAGCAAATAATAATAGGGTCCTTATTATGGGCATTTTAACTATGCGTTCCATGGAAAATATATTCCTCTGTTTGTGATAAAATCTGTAAGTTCTAAGTTGATTGATGAAAATAATCTGAAGAAATAATTTGTTGGTTCTGGTCCAGTCAAATAAACCAGATACAATATTATAATGCTAAAATGTACTACCGCGCTTACACAAAATAGATTTGGTAAACAGTAATATAGTACATTTTAGCATTATCATTTTTTCTAGGACAGGTTATCACATGGAGCCTGTTTTACTACAAGCAGCTGCACCCATACTGATCAGTGTAGCGCGAGTGTGTATATATATATTTCTTTCAGATACAATATCAGATCTACAGATACGGGAGCATTTGGACAGCAGCGACTACAATATGTTCGGTTTCAATGTAATATTCAATAAAACATTTCAAAGGAGAAGTAGAAAGCCTAGAATACTAGGAAAGCTAAATTCACTCCATTAAGGGAAGAGCTTTGGTTTGTACTATAGATCTGGATTGTCTACTGGTTATTGTGATACTATACATAAATGGAGAGTGTTTAAAGAAAAACTACTAGAATCCTGTAGAAAGTTTATACCCTCTGGTCATAAAAAGTCCAATAATAAAAAGAAACAATTATGGCTAGATAGTACCGTACAAAAACAAAAGGTATCTAAAGCCTTGAGGCCCAGAAAAAATAGCATTCCAGGAGCATAAAGATCTCAATAAGAAGTGTTAAAAAGAAATCAGAGGAACAAATCATCAAGAACATTAAAATGAGCCCCCAGCAAAATATAAACGTATTAATGTAGAAAATAAAAAAAATTGATGGCATCGGTCCCTTAAAAGATGATCATAGCAATATAATTATAGAGGATAAAGATAAGGTTGAGGTATTAAAATTGTTCTTTTCATCCGGGTTCATCAATAAACTGCCTGTGCCAGGTGTCATTCAGCAAGGCTGAAATCTAAGTTCACTACCCATTATAACTAAATTAACACAAGGAGAAATACCGCTACATCTAAGCAAGTAAAATATTGACAAAGCCTCCGGGATGTATCTCCTCTTCTTAGACTCTCATGTAACAGGGTTGGTGCCACAGAAATGGAGGATGACTGAAGTCGTACTGATATTTAAGGAAGATAAGAGGATTGAGACAACTACCGTCTGTTAAGTGTGACATCAGTGGTGTGCAAATTGAGTTGCAAGTTTTTTAGGGCATTATGAGAGGTGACCTGCAAAAATATATTGAAGAGAACAATTTAATAACTGACAACCAGCATGGATTCATGAAAGATAAGTCATGTCTAACCAACATGCTGGGTTACAATGAGGAGATAAATGCAAACCTGAATGGTCATGCGGCTGAAGTGATATTTCTGGATTTTGGAAAGGCATTTGATATTATACCAGACAATAGTGGAGCTCCATTTAAAGTGTAGAGGTGACTGATGACATTTGCCAGCTACTGTAGTACAGCTCCTATTCCTTTGCATTGCAGCTATTCTGCAGTAGATGGCAATAGCTTAACAACTCCATTTAAAACGTTTGTATCCACATGGCAGCTGAGCAAAATATAGCCATCCCAAAAGCCAAACCTATGTAATATCCTTAATTCAGGAGATTTCTGAGTTTTTATCAACCCTCAAACATAGAGTGGAGTTTCTTATTTTAGACTTCATTCTGTGAGCCAAATCAAAAGGCACCTGGAATGAGTGGTGTTACTTTAGGCATATCTTCTACTCGCACATTAAGTAAACTCTCATTATTGGCAACTTTCAGCTGATAGAAAAAGAAAAATTTGTTGACTGTTCCAGCATATTTTGATAATTTAAATATGCTAATTACCAATTGAAGAAAAGATGGACTGGAAAGACACAAAGTGCAAAATAGGGTCTTATCTGGGAAACAATATTAAAAGAATTGCATCATGGTGCATCATGGTGCTCAGTTGGTTGGGCTGTGTCCACACAACCACTGAAGATGCTTAAGCCTGCTGTAGACCCACGGGAGGATTAAAGTGCAGGACAATGATTGTGGTTGTCCTGAAGAAGAAGTTTATATACTTCGAAATGGGTTGACAAAAAAAACACTTTTACTCAGATTGGCATCCTTCATCCTTCCCACATGGCAGAGCAGAATTAACCCATTTGTTTCTACATTACCTGCAATGACCAGCTGAAGTCAGCTTAATGTTCTGAACATAATGGTATCAGATGTTTGTGATGACAATGAAAAGGACATCCTGGAGACTAAATGTATATTCATCAATGCAATGCTATTGCCAACAAAGACCATGGTGGCAGCAGAGATGCAGCGCTGATGTTATGCAACTGTCTAGTATGTTCCACATCAGGTTTTACAGCTCTACCAACATCCAGAAACTTCTGTATTCTTCTATTATTATTAAGACTTCTGTGATTTGTGCAATCAGCACCTACGACTCCACAAGACTAACTGGTAAACTCATAATTTGTCATAAGTCTCACAAAGTCTTATTAGAATCCATTCACATAACTTTCAGGTACTGGTTAACCAATTATTTCCTGCTAGAATCATGAACTCTTCTTAGAGACTGTTTGCGCTATGTTATAATCTGCAGTGGATTATATACCTTGCATTTGAACTAGTTTATAAATCAAATACTATAAGTTTCACAAACTGTTATTATAATCAGTTCACATAAAGATGCTACCTGCTGGGTACTTTGCTACCTACACCTGTGTGTTGCATCAGACGATCTGTTGTCCTCTGCATCTTCTCTCCTTTGTTCATCTGTCCTCCTGGTTCAGGTTTTACCTGAAGAAGGCTGCAAACAGCCGAAACGCGTTGTGTATATAGGTTTTATTGTTTTATATTAGTGTGAATAATAAAAAAATTTTTTTTACTTAAGAGCAACCTGAAGTTCCTGCACCGTGATCTCACTTGGTGGCAAAGACAGCGCCATCACCTGGTTCTCCCCTTTGGCATTCTCATTGTGGGATACTCCTGTCTCAGGATTCAATCCCACCTCACCTGGTTGGCCGCAGTCTTTTGCAAATTCATCCATACTACAAGCGGGAGTTGTGCCTCTGCTTGCACAACCGCATCAGGTGAGCAATTTCCTATAGATACTCACCCTCTTAATTGATCAAATCTTACTTTGCTTAGATAGCGCCACATTTTTTCTCCTTTAGGAAATCTATTATCGTTTGCCTGGAAAATACGTGTGGAATACTATCCGTGGAGTCATGAGAACATGTTATGAGCTGTAGACTGTAAATCCGTAAGGGCAGGACCCTCTCTTTTCTAGCTCAGTCTTTCATTGTTAGTTTCTTGACAGTAATTTATATTATGTTTTCTATGTAACCCCTTCTCATGTACAGCACCATAAATCAATGGTGATCTAAAAATTATTATTAATAATAATAATAAGCTCTGTAATGCAAACACGGCCTTTTTAATGTTCAAATAACTTTAATCTATTTGGCTATTGGAAAATGGATGGTAACCAGATGTTACCATCAGAATATTTAACTACACACTGTAGAATAAGACTTTTTTGGCATCTTAAATTGTATATACAGTCTAAAATGATATAACATAGTAACATAGTAACATAGTTTGTAAAGCCGAATAAAGACTTGCTTCCATCAAGTTCGACCTGTTAGTTCTGTAATTGCTAAAGTTGATTCAGAGGAGGGCAAAAACCCCAAATGATTTAGCCAATCTTCACCTGAGGAAAAATTCCCTCCCGACTCTGAAACCAGCAGTCAGAATAAATCCCTGTATCAACCTACTATTTTATTCTATTTTTAAGTATATGCTGAAATCTGCCTGATATCTAGAAATGCATCCAGTCCCCGCTTGAACTGGTGTAGTGAATCCGACATTACAGTCTCCTCACTCAGTGAATTCCATATTCTCACTGCTCTTACCATAAAGAACCCCTTCCTATGCTGGTGCTGAAACCTTTTCTCTTCCAGTCTTAGTGAATGCCCTCTTGTAACCATAATATCCCTCCTTTTGAACAAATCCCGGGCAAGATCTCTATACTGTCCCCTAACATATTTGTACACATTTATTATGTCCCCCCTCAACCTTCTCTTTTCCAGGCTGAATAGTCCTAGTTTTGCCAACCTCTCTGGGTATTGCAGTCCCTCCATTCCCCTTATTAATTTTGTTGCCCTCCTTTGTACCTTTTCAAGCTCATTTATATCCTTTCTATTTATTGGGGCCCATAACTGAGCACAGTATTCCAAGTGTGGTCTGACCAGTGCTTTGTACAGTGGAAGAACAATGTTCTCATCCTTTGCAGCTATACCTCTTCTGATGCATCTCATTACCCTGTTTGCCCTTACAGCAGCGGCCTGACTTTGGGCACTCCAATTTAGTTTGCTATCAATCAAGATGCCCAAGTCCTTCTCCATCTCTGAATTCCCCAATGATTTCCCATTCAGTGAGTACTGGTGACTTCCATTTTTCCTTCCCATATGTATGACCTTACATTTCTCCTCGTTAAACCTCATTTGCCATTTAATGCTCCACCTACCCAGCTTATCCAAATCCCTCTGTAGGTCTGCACTGTCCTCTTTTGTATTAATTGTTTTATATAACTTTGTGTCATCTGCAAATATTGATATTTTACTATTTATCCCGTTGACTATGTCGTTAATAAAGATATTAAATAACATTGGGCCTAGTACAGACCCCTGTGGTACCCCACTAGTGACGCTTACCCAATCTGAGTATATTCCATTTATAACCACCCTCTGCCTTCTATCCTTTAGCCAGTTAGCTACCCACTTGCAGACATTTTCCCCCAGCCCCATCATTCTCATTTTGTATACCAACCTATTATGTGGCATGCTATCGAACGCTTTTGAGAAGTCGAGATACACGACATCCACTGGTTCCCCCTGATCTACTCGAGAGCTAACCTCCTCGTAGAAGTCAATCAGGTTTGTTTGACAGGAGCGATTCCTCATGAATCCATGTTGGTTTGGGATTAAAAGATTATTAGCATCAAGATGCTCCGTAATTGCCTCTTTAATGAAGCTTTCAAAAATTTTGCCCACAACGGACGTCAGACTCACCGGCCGATAGTTTCCGGCGTCCACTTTTCGCTCCCTTTTTGAATATTGGCACTACATTCGCCTGTCGCCAATCAAGTGGCACAGACCCAGTCTCAACAGAGTCCTTAAATATAAGATATAACGGTCTGTCTATCACATTACTTAGTTCCCTTAGTACCCGTGGGTGTATGCCATCAGGTCCTGGTGATTTGTTTATTTTAATGTTACTGAGGCGTTTCTGTACCCCAGCTTGGGTTAGATTAGTCATACTTAGTGGAGGATTAAGCTTGTCCCTTCTCATTTCTCCTGTTAGTTCTATTTCCTTTGTGAAAGTTGTCGAAAAAAAATTATTTAATAGATTAGCTTTATCCTCATCTTTCTCTATGATTTTGCCTTCATCACTTTTTATCGGTCCAATATTATCCGATTTAACCCTTTTACTATTTATATACGTAAAGAACAGTTTGGGATTTGATCTACTTTCCCTAGCAATACGTTTCTCTGTTTCCTCCTTCGATATTTTTATTTTTTTTTTGTAGGTTCTCGTTTTTTCCTTGTAACACATACCTTTTGGAGCAGATGCATGCATTGCTGTTTTTATAGACAGATGGTGCAAACAGAAGAGACTGTAGGATTTTCAAAAGATTGGGTGCAACAATCATCCATATTTGGAGACTTTGCTAAATGAAGAAGAAATGGCTTTTTGTATAAGCCATCCAAAAATTATCCCTTTAATTAGGGAGACAAAATAGGTGTTCCGTTTTGAAACCAAAGAAGTTATAGCTTCCCAACTTGAAATAAAAAAATTAAAAATCTATTTTTTGGGGGTCCGCAACTGGTTTGCTAATCAAAAAAAGTATGAACAATAACAAAGGCTTTTTAGAAAGCTTTCCAAACATTATTCCCTTTCTCTGGAGACAAAACGGGAGGACTGTTTTGAACATTAATAAGTTATGAAATATTACTAATTATTTAAAAAAAATTAGAGATATTTTGAGAACTATTTCTTGAGGGTTCAAAATCTGAGAATATGTTTCCCAGCATAAGTAGTTCTATCTAGCACTATGAAATACAATCCTCAGCTTGGAGATGCGTGATGCAAAAGTGTCTTCTATTCATATGTAGCAATAACTATCTGTTTGTTAAAGCAAGAACAAGGCATATCTGAAAAAAACATATAGAAACATGTCAATATGCTAAGAAACTAAGCTAAGGAATCCTAAAACTTTATACCTTACACAGAGAGCATTTATAAAAGTTCATGATGAAAATTTAATTAGGATTACCTCTTTGGATCTGAGCTGGCGTTTTTTGATTTGTCACCCTAAGATGATAAAATACTGGAGGCTCAATAGACTAAATAGATGATGTAATAGACTAGCTACTAGCAACGCAACAATGATGATGAAATAATAAAATGCATTTTTTTTATCAGCATGCGTGAAAGGTGTAATAAGTAATTACAACCTCCTCTGGATCTTGAAAATAAGAGCCAATCAGCAAATGTAAGCATTATATTAGTTTTCAGAACCAAAAAATTATTTATGTTTCACTGTTTTCATCTCTGAACCAATTTGGCTGTAGAACAGTATTATTTAAATATCATGCACACACTAATAGGTAAATACTTGTGGTTTAGTTTCAAGAATATATAGTTTTCTTTGAAAAAAAATTAAAATGATAGTCCATATACCTTCACAAAATAGGATGATATTAGAGCTGAAAAACACCCTCGCTAGCTAGTGTGTCATGACCCCAAAAAAGCATCAAAGCAGCAAATGGCGATAACACCCCTGATATGGTGAAATAAGGACTAGATATAAGCATAAATGAATATACCACTGCGCTATGATGCTATATACATTGCTCAAAAACATAAAGGGGACACTTAAACAACAGAATATAACTCCAAGTAAATCAAACTTCTGTGAAATCAAACCGTCCACTTAGGAAGCAACACTGATTGACAATCAATTTCACATGCTGTTGTGCAAATGGAATATACAATAGATGGAAATTATTGGCAATTATTAAGACACACTCAATAAAGGAGTGGTTCTGCAGGTGGGGACCGCAGACCACATCTCAGTACCAATGCTTTCTGGCTGATGTTTTGGTCACTTTTGAATGTTGGTTGTGCTTTCACACTCGTGGTAGCATGAGACGGACTCTACAACCCACAGAAGTTGCTCAGGTAGTGCAGCTCATACAGGATGGCACATCAAAGCGAGCTGTAGCAAGAAGGTTTGCTGTGTCTGTCAGCGTAGTGTCCAGAGGCTGGAGGTGCTTCCAGGTGACAGGCCAGTACACCAGGAGACGTGTAGGGGGCCGTAAGAGGGCAGCATCCCAGCAGCAGGACCGCTACCTCTGCCTTTGTGCAAGGAGGAACAGGAGGAGCACTGCAAGAGCCCTGCAAAATGACCTCCAGCGGGCCAGAAATGTGCATGTGTCTGCACAAATGGTCAGAAACCGACTCCATGAGGGTGGTATGAGAGCCCGACGTCCACAGAAGTGGGTTGTACTCACAGCCCAACACCGTGCAGGATGCTTGGAATTTGACACCGAACACCAGGATTGGCAAAGTCGCTAATGGCACCCTGTGCTCTTCACAGATGAAAGCAGGTTCACACTGTGCACATGTGACAGACGTGACAGAGTCTGGAGATACTGTGGAGAGCGATCTGCTGCCTGCAACATCCTTCAGCATGACCGGTTTGGTCAGTAATGGTGTGGGGTGGCATTTCTTTGGAGGGCCGCACAGCCCTCTATGTGTCCTGCCCATTCCCCAGACCTGAATCCGATTGAGCACATCTGGGACATCATGTCTCGCTCCATCCACCAACGTCACGTTGCACCAGAGACTATCCAGGAGTTGGCGAATGCTTTAGTCCAGGTCTGGGAGGAGATCCCACAGGAGACCTTCCACAACCTCATCAGGAGCATGCCCAGGCATTGTAGGGAGGTCATACAGGCACGTGGGGACTACACACAATACTGAGCCTCATTTTGACTTGTTTTAAGGACCTTACATCAAAGTTGGATCAGCCTGTAGTGTGTTTTTCCTCTTTAATTTTGGGGGTGACTCCAAATCCAGCCCTCCATTGGTTAATACATTTGATTTCCATTGATGATTTTTGTGTGATTTTGTTGTCAGCACATTCATCTTTGTACAGAACAAAGTATTCAATGAGAATATTTCATTCATTCAGATCTAGGATGTATTATTTGAGTGTTCCCTTTATATTTTTGAGCAGTGTATATGTATACCTATATATATGCCCTACAGGTATATATTGCCGTAGCATCATAGTGCAGTGGTATGTTCATTTATGCTTGCAAAATAGGATGAGACTAGGAAATCTAGGCAGATTCATGTTCCAATAGCAAGCACATATAACTGATCGCTTTATTCAGGGGGCATGTGTATGGGTCTAAAATTAGACCATTGGAGCAATTAAGCACGCTCAAAAAATGTTTTAAACAATGCAACATCTAGTAAAAACTTGTGTTTTAATCTAAAAATTTTGAAGACTTCACTTTAAAACACTGGGCTTGCCCTTAGAAAAAAAAGCGTGAATTCATAATTTTGATTTATTTTCAAAATCTGCAATGAGTTACCTACTACTACCATTGCTTGCTGGCACAGTGTGAAAAAAAGTAGCTATTAAGGTGCTGTTGCTCCAGTATATGATAGATGTATTAATTCACAGTCATACACTGAGTGGAGGGTATGAGAATATTCCAAGCGTTCACTGTATGTCACTTGAATCTTGGATTTCTATTAACAGACTGAGACTATGACTCCAATTTTCAGTCTGGTAGATCAGCACTTAAGCCTGCACCAATCACATTAGATTTTTTTCTATCCCTAGGCTATGTGCTCTGAGCTCCTATCCCAAGACAGTACAGGTATGGTATAAAATGGCATTCATTGGCTGGCCTTTATGTTTTCTACTACCTGTGATAGTCCCCTTGATTGCTTGTAAATCATGTATGTGCTGAATTTGCGAAAACAATTTTGCAGAATCAGTTCACTCATCTTTCTTATTGGTACATGTGGGTAAGATAACAAGGCATATGGGGTAGGGAGCATTTTTATGTGCATTTGCAAAACTTGCTTCATTATCAAACCTTGATGCTAAGTAGCATGTTTTGTATCTAAAACAATATATATTAAGCAGTCATATCTTACAAAGTACAGTATTTGTTTTCTAATGTCTAAGAAATTGCACTAATACTACAAAGTAGTTATATCATATATCTGTGCGTTACTATGGCATCCACTAGGATTATGTGTCACCAAATGAGTAATGTTCTTAAGATGTTGAAAATTATGTGTGGGTTGTGCAAATATAATAAGCTGTAAGATAAGTACAGTATGCTTTGAAATTTAATAATCTTAGAATCTTTGAAATTGTGTTAAAACTTTTCCAACTTTATTTAGAATGATTATTTTAGCAATTCACTATTTAACTGTTTGTACATAGCTATCTTCACATATCAGATTTTAAGATATTTAGAATTTGAAGTAAAGGAGATGAAAATGTAAACTAGCAAAAGAGTCGGGGTTAAAGGGAAGTTAAATGTTAAACAGTAACTAAACTTTCTCACTGATTTGTTCATACTTAGCAGGCACTTGAATTGCTTGCAGATTAGTGTGAGCCCAGGTCCTGAGACCCCACTGGTGACACAATAGACCCTGATAAAGACGAGCTCAGCTGACAGGTGCACACATATCCCAACTGAACATGCACACAAATTAGAGTATGGATTCAATACAAAGCATAGGTTAAGTATTAGTGATGAGCAATCACTAAAATGCTCGGGTACTCGTTGCTCGGGTCGAGCAAATTGGATTGCTTGAGTGCTTGGTCCGAGCAACAAGCCCAATGTAAGTCTTTGGGAAACTCGAGCATTTTTCCGGCGCCCCCCCCGGCGGTCTAAAGAGGGCCTAAAAATTGCCCAAATTGATGGGATCAGTGCTCAAAAGACATGGGAACAGCATGAGGAAGCTCTCTGACTCCCAGTTCACTGCTGTCAACAACATCACAGGTATTATACCACTTTTACAGACTCACAACAAAACATACAAAAACAAAACCGAAATGGATTTTCCTGGGAAAAATTTTTAAGGAAGATCCTTTCTAGGATAATGACTTGCATATAAGGTAAAATAAATAGGTATAAATAAACATCCCGAAACTAAAATTCTTCTCCATACCTTGGGCTATGTCCACACGTTGCGTTTTTGATATGTTTTTGCACTTTTGCATTGCTTTCAAAGGTGAAAAATACATTCACAGGTAAATGTCATTTTAACATTTTACTACCTTATCTGGCCATGTGGTGTGTGAGACATGATCAGAAACATCCATACAGTGCTGAAAAGACATGGGAACAGCATGGTGAAGACCACTGGAAGCATCTGACTCCCAGGTCACTGCCTAAAACTGTGGTCATCAGACGTGATCCTATATTACTGCGGTAATAATACAGACATTTTTGGCAACGTGACAAATATTAAACTTCATTTAAAATGGGCAAGGTGTGTGGCAAGGGACGGGGATGTGGACATTATGGTGATAGTGCACGCAGAGGCCGTGGGCAAGATGAAACTGTGCCTGCTGAGGGAGCACAACAAACACCCACATCATGTCGAACTACCTTCCTGTCCCAATTTCTATGGGGCTGCGGAACACTGCTATTGAAGCCAGAGCAGTGTGAAAAGGTTGTTGGTTGCATAGCTTATAATGCTTCCAGTCAGTTTGCCCCCACCCTGTCTTCCACACAGTCCAGTCTCAGTAGCCGTGTGTCTGGGCCACATTATTATTATTACTTTAGTGCCATTTATTCCATGGCGCGTTACATGTGAAAAAGGGGTATACATTGCAAAAACAATTACAATAATCTTGAAAAAATGTAACGGTGATTGATACAGGAGAGGAGAGGACCCTGAACACAAGAGCTCACAGTCTACAAGGGATGGGTGAGAATACAGTCCATGAGGGTAGAGCTGGTCATGCAATGGTATGATGGAGTGAGGCTTACAGCAGGTTGTATGCTAGTCTGAAGAGGTGGGTCTTCAGCTTATTTTTGAAGGTTTTAACAGTAGGCGAGAGTTACAGAGTAAGGGGGATGCAAGGGAGAAATCTTGTATGCGATTGTGGGAAGAGGAGATAAGAGGGGAGTAGAGAAGGAGATTTTGTGAGGATCGGAGGTTGAGTGCAGGTATGTACTGGGAGACTAGGTCACAATATATGGAGGAGATAGGTTGTATATGGCTTTGTATGCTATGGTAAGGGTTTTGAACTGGAGTCTTTGGGTAATGGGGAGCAAGTGAAGGGATTTACAGAGAGGAGAGGTAAGGGAACAAGGCGGGGGGACAGGTGGATTAGTTGGGCAGCAGAGTTTTGGATAGATTGGAGGGGTGTGAGAGTGTTGGAAGGGAGGCCACAGTGCAGGAGGTTGCAGTAGTTGAGGCGGGAGATGATGAGGGCATGCACTAGTGTTTTTGCAGATTCATGGTTTAGGAATGTGCGGATCCGGTTGATGTTTTTGAGTTGGGGTCGGCAGGAAGTGGAAAGGGCTTGGATATGTGGTTTGAAGGAGAGATTAGAGTCCAGGGTTACCCCAAGGCAGCGAGCTTGCGGGACTGGGGAGAGTGGACAGCCATTGACATTGATAGATAGGTAAGATGTGGGAATTGAATGAGATGGTGGAAAGATGATGAATTATGTATTATCCATGTTGATTGTAGTCGGACATCTTTTTGTAGTAAGAATTGTAGTTTCCGTGCACCTACAATCAAAATCTGGAGGTGCTAAGCAGAGCTGTAGGGAAACTACAACCCTTACTACAAAAAGATGCCCTACTACAATCCATATTTCTAGACCCCCCACTTCTATGTTTCAGGCAGCCCCCAAATTTAAGAAGCATCATTGTCAGAAGCTCCCGGTCATCTCTACCAGCTACAGGTACCTTTCCCTGCAACCAGAAAAAATGTAAAACCTGTCAACTTATAATGACCACAGACAAGATAAAGATGCCCAATTCACACCAGGACTGCAAGATCCCAGGTACGTTCAGCTGTATCACATCTAATGTAGTGTACTTAATTTTATGCACCAAATGTCCATCTGAGGGTGTGTATGTAGGGGAGACCGGGGAAAAACGTAGGACTAGAATGAATTCTCATCACCACACAATAAAAGAAAAAAGAATAGACCTACCTGTAGCTAAGCATTTTTGTTTCCCTAATCACAGCATCACAGACATGAAATTATTGGTATTAAAAGGTAATTTCAAATCTCACAGACAGAAAAGAGTGCCAAACATGCAGGGAGGGGACCCGAGCTCCTGCCCTAGCATCTCGGAAATACTCGCCGAGCATGTCGAGCAATGAGATGCTCGGGCGAGTACCAAGCAGTGACGAGCACACTCACTCATCACTAGATTCCAAACTTTCAAGCACCAATGTGCTCTCTGTCCAGATCTGCACCATTCTATTAATGGCAGCATTGTGTTTCCCTGTGGTCTTGTTGTTCAGATTCTGATTTGCAAAGAAATGAGTATTAATCTAAAAACCTTTGCTTTATTTAAATATTTCTCAATGGAAGTGCGCCATCCTCTTCTGCATGACACGGTTTTCCACTCATCCCTCTGCACCATACATGCTTCTGTGACGCCTCTTACTCGAAAAGACCTTTATTTTACCCTGGGAGATGGGGGACTCAGAGTCAGGTCCTGTGATGGAGAGATGGGGTGCAGCCGTGGATCGGACCCGACCCATGCTCAGGGCCGTCACATTAAAAGAGATGGTGTGGGCTTATCCGGGTTGAGTGGCTGATTTACGACTACGCCACCTGTGGCACCTGGTGAAGGCCACCAGCGCCGCTGCAGTCCGCTGAGGCATGGTGTTATGGCGGCAAGAGTTATTACTACTCCCACAGGCGGAGCAAGGCCTCAGGGCATAGGGACAGGATGGAGGGGGTAGTAGTAGAGGAAGACGGGCGCCACGTCGTGCGGTGTAGCGCAGAATAAACAGTCCGGAGGCCATAGGGGTGAACTTACAAGGCTTTACTCACTTTAGAGATGGCAGAAGGAAGGCGACTCCCTGCTCCCCTCGGAGTCCTGTGGTCACCAGGGATGGGGGTCCGACAACCTCCGAGTAAGTCCAGCATTCAGTCGGGACCCTACACCAGAGTGTTCCTGAACTACAGACCGAATCATTTCCTGTCCGTGTGTGTGCAAATAGGCCGGGTCTCCCTCTGAGCTCCTCTCAGAAATAGGGCACGGGTGGCAGCTCCGCTCCGTCCGATACCCGGTGGGATCCTCAGGGCCTACCGGGCTTTCCCGACCAGGACGTGGAGTAGCAAGGTCGGGTGTCGGGGGCCGGTACCCCTCTTGCAGCCAGACTCCCTCTGAATATATCAGCATGGCGAGGACAGGGGCATACACCGCTCCATCTGCATCCTGCCTGGGATCCATTTGCTGTGGAGCCACACTCTTAAGCTCCGGGCCTTCTTGGTCCTGGTCCTTGACCGGGTCGAGACATTCCTTGTCTACGTCCTACCCCTCGTCCCAAGGCCGGGGTATGAGGGCTGTGTCTCCATCCGATGCAGGCCCACAAAGGATCCGCGTTAGGGTGGGGGATCACAGTACCCTCAGCAATTGACAGCATAAAGACCGTCAAAGGGCTAGGCTAAAGACGATCAAAAGACCAAGACCAAAGATGGCTTTTTATTAAATATGAAATTTAAAGTGTAACTAAATTGTAAGTCCTCCACCCTCACCCACTAACTGGTTCCCCTAACTCTTGGTTCCCCAGTCTCCCTGTAACCAGGGGAGCAGCACATAGTGCATACTAGCCCCCTCTGGTGGAGAAATGTGGTGTTGGATGCAAAGGTTGGGTCACGACTATCACACTGTTCTTACCTCAGAGGAGGAACACTACACTCCATTAGAGAAGTGCAGCATCCCTGTGGTGGTCGAACCCTCAGGGGCGCCACATTCCCCCCTGGTAAAACACAGCACATCCACGGGCTGCAAAAGAAGTAACACCCAGGAAATTTTCTTTTTAATATAAACATGAACTATCTTCCCTTTATGGGAGGCACATCTTCTTAAACGTTGCATAACAGGTTATGCAGTTGAAAATTACAAAAGTATAAAAAATTATAAAAGTGCTAGCATTTTTCCAGAGACATTTGTGCAAACAGATGGGTTAAGGTGCAAAGATGCAGAGTCAGTTCACAAGTGCGAGAGACCTGCCCAAACCCTCAACGTAGGCCCTGGGGTGGCTGCAGGGCATGAAGATCCCGAGTTGGACCTCCCGGAGAGCCACCCTGACAGGATTTCCTTCTGAGGTCTTGAGATAGAAATATTCGCGATTTTTGTATAAAACCTATATGGAGCACCTAAAAAGTATCAAACTATTTACAAAGGAAAGAGTCTGTCTGCTACCAGTCCGCAGGGACACCTGTGTTTAGAATCCGGGGATTATAAAATAAGCAAAAATAGAAAAGTCAACACTCATAACATGCAAACAAAAACTGTAACAGCCAGGGGCTGCTTTAGAAATCGGGCTCTCTCCTTGGAAAAGGCTCTTTCCTCCCGACGGAGGCTGACCGGTCCCCTGAGGCTGAGCGCGAGGTGGCGTCGCTCCCGGAGACTATGTGTACATAGAGAGTGTAGCACCCTCGCACCCCCTGGTGGCGAGAAAAGGTCACTGTATTGCCCGGGAAGAGGTTCCGACCAGGGTGTCCCTTCTTCAGACGCGGCTCGACGTCCCGCCGGCTGACAAATACATCGTCCTGGTACTGGGGACTTCTAATGAGCCCCCACCCCGCCTTATGGTGGAAGCGTTACACCTGCCCTTGCACTCGGGGACTGGGACAGGTGGCCTCTTCCTGACGAGCCCGGGATTTGGCAGCTTTGGCCCGTACCTCTAGACGTTCACAGCGGAGCTCCCGTTGACGTTGCTCCCGAGCGAGCTGGAAGATCTGGTCGCTGCACCACTGGCTCCTCCTCCTCCGTGCTTCAGCCCGGGTCTCACAGGGGAAGCCCATCAGGTCCGCCCCCGTTTGTCCCAGGCCCACTCCTCAGCCTCGGGCCAGGTTACAGCTGGTGCAGGTAGCGGGGTCATCACGGGTTGCTGTGGGTCCTCTACAGGCGCGGTCCAGTCTGGGCTAGAGTCGGCTGATTCCTCTGCAGCTTCAAGTGCTTCGGTTTCAGGGTTAGGGCGGCATCGCAGTTCCCCACTCATAGCTGCCGCTTGCAGCTCCGGTGCCAAGGCCTGCTCCCAGGTGGCCGCGTGGGGTATTAAATACTCCGTCATAAGGTCCAGGATTGTTACGTTAGGCTCTGCAGCCGGGGCAGGGGTAGCACACTCCCCCGCCGCTGGGCCGCTCATGACCTCTGTCACCGCATCTCGTTGTCCTGGGACCTCAACTCCTTGGCGGCGGTCCCAGATACGTAGAATCATCTCTTCCCGCCACGCAGCCGTCGCCGCCTCCTGGGCCTCTCTCTGTCTTCGCAAGAGACTCGGAGCTTCCTGCCGGAGAAATTCAAAATCTCCAGATGTGAGGATACTGCTGCCTCACTCTCTGCCGGGTGAAGGGCCTAAACCGGGTTCAGAAGGTGCGTTGGTTTGCACTCCAGAGGCTTCCATGTCTGCCTCTGATGAATGCCAAGCTCCGACTGCAATGGCCGCACCTTGTTGCTTTTCTTCTTCCTCCTCTTTCGGGGTGGTTCCTGGGCGGGATGCTGACAGGCCCGCCTTCGTTCAGCCCACCCGGTTTGACGGGCATTACCCCGCGGACAGTCTCTGATTGAAGGGGTAGTCGACATTTTTGGCGCCATGCGGGAGCCCAGCCCGCGATGGGAGGTGTTTGAAGACAATCTTTTCACAGCATTATGGCGCCTGTTTTTCTTGAGCGGGCGCCATTTTAACTGTAAAACAACAGTTCAAGGTGTAAGGCACACAGTACCCGGTAGCAATGGGTAATTCCCTCTTTTGCTGCGGGGCACGCGATCCTGCCGACTACGCCAGGTTGTGACGCCTCTTACTCGAAAAGACCTTTATTTTACCCTGGGAGATGGGGGACTCGGAGTCGGGTCCTGTGATGGAGAGATGGGGTGCAGCCGTGGCCCGGACCCAACCCATGCTCAGGGCCGTCACATTAAAAGAGATGGTGTGGACTTATCCGGGTTGAGTGGCTGATTTACGACTACGCCACCTGTGGCACCTGGTGAAGGCCACCAGCGCCGCTGCTGTCCGCTGAGGCATGGTGTTATGGCGGCCAGAGTTATTACTGCTCCCCACAGGCGGAGCAAGGCCTCAGGGCATAGGGACAGGATGGAGGGGGTAGTAGTAGAGGAAGACTTAGATTATTAAGAATAGATTAGATATTAGAAAAAACTTTTTGACAGTGAGGGTGATCAATGAGTGGAACAGGCTGCCACGAGAGGTGGTGAGTTCCCCTTCAATGGACGTCTTCAAACAGAGGCTGGACAGACATCTGTTTGAGATGATTTAGTGAATCCTGCTTTGAGCAGGGGGTTGGACCAGATGACCCAGGAGGTCCCTTCCAACTCTACATTCTATGATTCTATGATTCTATGATTCTTTGAAGACGGGCGCCTCGTCGTGCGGTGTAGCGCAGAATAAACAGTCCAGAGGCCATAGGGGTGAACTTCCAAGGCTTTACTCACTTTAGAGATGGCAGAAGGAAGGCGACTCCCTGCTCCCCTCGGAGTCCTGCGGTCACCAGGGATGGGGGTCCGACAACCTCCGAGTAAGTCCAGCATTCAGTCGGGACCCTTCACCAGAGTGTTCCTGAACTACAGACCGAATCCTTTCCTGTCCGTGTGTGTGCAAATAGGTCGGGTCTCCCTCTGAGCTCCTCTCAGAACTAGGGCACGGGTGGCAGCTCCGCTCCGTCGGATACCCGGTGGGATCCTCAGGGCCTACCGGGCTTTCCCCACCAGGACGTGGAGTAGCAAGGTCGGGTGTCGGGGGCCGGTACCCCTATTGCAGCCGGACTCCCTCTGAATATATCAGCATGGCGAGGACAGGTGGCGTACACCGCTCCGTCTGCATCCTGCCTGGGATCCATTTGCTGTGGAGCCACACTCTTAAGCTCCGGGCCTTCTTGGTCTTGGTCCTTGACCGGGTCGAGACATTCCTTGTCTACGTCCTACCCCTCGTCCCAAGGCCAGGGTACGAGGGCTGTGTCTCCATCCGATGCAGGCCCACAAAGGATCCGCGTTAGGGTGGGGGATCACAGTACCCTCAGCAATTGACAGCATAGAGACCGTCAAAGGGCTAGGCTAAAGACGATCTAAAGACCAAGACCAAAGATGGCTTTTTATTAAATATGAAATTTAAAGTGTAACTAAATTGTAAGTCCTCCACCCTCACCCACTAACTGGTTCCCCTAACTCTTGGTTCCCCAGTCTCCCTGTAACCTGGGGAGCAGCACATAGTGCATACTAGCCCCTTCTGGTGGAGAAATGTGGTGTTGGATGCAAAGGTTGGGTCACGACTATAACACTGTTCTTACCTCAGAGGAGGAACACTACACTCCATTAGAGAAGTGCAGCATCCCTGTGGCGGTTGAACCCTCAGGGGCGCCACATTCCCCCCCTGGTAAAACACAGCACATCCACGGGCTGCAAAAGAAGTAACACCCAGGAAATTTTCTTTTTAATATAAACATGAACTATCTTCCCTTTATGGGAGGCACATCTTCTTAAACGTTGCATAACAGGTTATACAGTAGAAAATTACAAAAGTATAAAAAATTATAAAAGTGCTAGCATTTTTCCAGAGACATTTGTTCAAACAGACGGGTTAAGGGGCAAAGACGCAGAGTCAGTTCAGAAGTGCGAGAGACCTGCCCAAACCCTCAACGTAGGACCTGGGGTGGCTGCAGGGCATGAAGATCCCGAGTTGGACCTCCCGGAGAGCCACCCTGACAGGATTTCCTTCTGAGGTCTTGAGGTAGAAATATCCGCGATTTTTGTATAAAACCTTTATGGAGCACCTAAAAAATAGCAAACTATTTACAAAGGAAAGAGTCTGTCTGCTGCGAGTCCACAGGGACACATGTGTCTAGAAACCGGGGATTATAAAATAAGCAAAAATAGAAAAATCAACACTCATAACTTGCAAACAAAAACTGTAACAGCCGGGGGCTGCTTTAGACCTCGGGCTCTCTCCTTGGAAAAGGCTCGTTCCTCCCGACGGAGGCTGACCGGTCTCCTGAGGCTGAGCGCGAGGTGGCGTCGTTCCCGGAGACTATGTGTACATCCAGGGCGTAGCACCCTCACACCCCCTGGTGGCGAGAAAAGGTCACTGTATTGCCCGGGAAGAGGTTCCGACAAGGGTGTCCATTCTTCAGACGCGGCTCGACGTCCCGCCGGCTGACAAATACATCGTCCTGGTACTGGGGACTTCTAATGAACCCCCACCCCGCCTCATGGTGGAAGCGTTCGACCTGCCCTTCCACTTTGGGACTTGGACAGGTGGCCTCTTCCTGACGAGCCCGGGATTTGGCAGCTTTGGCCCGTACCTCTAGACGTTCACAGCGGAGCTCCCGTTGACGTTGCTCCCGAGCGAGCTGGAAGATCTGGTCACTGCACCACTGGCTCCTCCTCCGTGCTTCAGCCCGGGTCTCACAGGGGAAGCCCATCAGGTCCCCCCACGGTTGTCCCATGCCCACTCCTCAGCCTCGGGCCAGGTTCCTGCTGGTGCGGGTAGCGGGGTCATCACGTATTGCTGTGGGTCCTCTACAGGCACGGTCCAGTCCGGGCTGGAGCCGGCGGATTCCTCTGCAGCTTCAAGTGCTTCGGTTTCAGGGTTAGGGCGGCAAAGCAATTCCCCACTCATAGCTGCCGCTTGCAGCTCCGGTGTCAAAGCCTGCTCCCAGGTGGCCGCGTGGGGTATTAAATACTCCGTCATAAGGTCCAGGATCGTTACGGTAGGCTCTGCAGCCGGGGCAGGGGTAGCACACTCTCCCGCCGCTGGGCCGCTCATGACCTCTGTCACCGCATCTCGTTGTCCTGGGACTAGTGTTGAGCCACCCCCGTAGTGTTCGGGTTCGGTTCGGTTCGTCGAACACCGGGATGTTCGAGGAACTGTTCGTCGAACTGTTCGTCGAACACCTTAGAACACCGTCGAACACCGTTAAAACCAATGGCAGGCAAACAAAAACACATAGAAACACATAGAAAACACCTGCAAAGGTGTCCAAAAGCTGACAAACTGCTCAGAAGACACTCTCTTTAAAAAAGCCGGCCGGCAAATTCAGCAGCGGCATACACCGGTACCCGACAATTTAGACAAGAAGGAATAGAGCATCACACATAGATTAGATAGATAGAAACATGTCAGTCACACATATAAGAAGCACAGTGACAGTGTTGGATACTGCACTTGTCATTTAGTGTAAAGGATTTATTAAAAAAAATATTAGTGTTTTCATGCACCGTCTCTTTAAAAAAGCCGGCCGGCAATTCAGCATCTGTACCCGACAATTTAGAACAGAAATAATAGAGCTTCACACATAGATTAGATAGATAGAAACATGTCAGTCACATATATAATAAGTACAGTGACAGTGTTGCTTACTGTACTTGTCATTTAGTGTAAAGGATTTATTTAAAAAAATAATAGTGTTTTCATGCACTGTCTCTTTAAAAAAGCCGGCCGGCAATTCAGCAGCGGTACCCGACAATTTAGAACAGAAAGATAGAGCATCACACATAGATTAGATAGATAGAAACATGTCAGTCACATTTATAATAAGTACAGTGACAGTGTTGGTTACTGTACTTGTCATTTAGTGTTAAAATAAAGGATTTATTAAAATAAAAATTGGCGTGGGATCCCCCATAATTTTAGGCTCTAGCGGAGGTTAAGCAGATGGCTGGGGCAGATGTTTGAAGCCTCGGAAGGGGGTAATACCCACGGAGCTTACCAGGCTACTAATATCAGCCCCCAGCTGAATACTTAGCCTTTACTAGCTATTAAAATGGTGGACCCCCCCAAAAAAATGACGTGGGGTCCCCCCTATTTTAATAGCTAGCAAAGGCTAGGCAGACAGCTGGGGGCTGATATTAATAGCTCAGGAAGGGTGCCATGAATATTGGCCCGCTCCCAGGCTAGAAACACCAGCCGTCAGCCGCCCCAGAAATGGCGCATCCATAGGATGTGCCAATTCTGGCACTTAGCCTCGCTCTTCCCACTGCCCTGTAGCGGTGGCAGTGGGGTAATAGGGCTGGGGTTGATGTCAGCTTATAATGCCAGCAGACATCAAGCCCAGGTTAGTAATGGAGAGGCGTCTATAAGACACCCCCATTACTAACCCCATAGTCAAAGTTAAAAAAACACAAACACCCAGAATAAAGTCCTTTAATTGAAATAAACACACAATTCTTTATTGTTCTAAATTAAACCATACTTACCGTCACGCCCATTCCAGCTGAAGCCAACGATCTCCTGTAATAAAAATAAAATAATAAACCAACATCATCCTTACCTTTCCATGGTTCCCAGGACAGCTCCAGCTCTGCTACATCGAGATGACAGGCTGGACCGCAGCAGAACGCTGCCATCCAGCCTGTCATCCCGCGGACACTGAGAAGCGCAGGCATGCTTGCGCTCCTCACTGTCTCGCTGTGACGGCATCCAGATGAGCCGAGGTCATGTCCAATGAACTCGGCTCACCTCATGCACGTCACTGACAGCGTGGGAAAATTCTCACGCTGAAGCGCTGAGTGCAGGAGAATTTTCCCACGCTGGCCGGACACAACAATATAGGGAAGCCCTTTTTTTCTTAATTATTTCATGAAATAATTTAAAGAAAATTGACGTGGGGCTTCGCCCTGTTTTTGTGTCCAGCCAGATACAACTAGGCAGCTGGGGGCTGGAATCCGCAGCGCAGGGAGGCCCAAGCTTTCTGGGCCACCCCCGATGCAAATTGCAGTCCGCAGCCACCCCGGAAAATGGCGCGTTCATAGAAGCGCCATCTTCTGGCGCTGTACCCAACTCATCCAGGGCCCTGATGCGGTGGCTCACTGGGTAATAAAGGGGTTAGGGCCAGCTTGGCATTATCAGCTGGCCCTAAGCCCGAAATTCATGGGGTCACGCCAATATTAGACATGACCACCATGAATTTCTAGTAAAGTATTTAAAAAAAACACAACACCCAGAAAAAAGTCCTTTAATTGAAATAAACACACAATTCTTTATTGTTCTAAATTAAACCATACTTACCATCACGCCCATTCCAGCTGAAGCCAACGATCTCCTGAAATAAAAGAAAAATAATAAAGCAACATCATCCTTACCTTTCCATGGTTCCCATGACAGCTTCAGCTCTGCTACATCGAGATGACAGGCTGGACCGCAGCAGAACGCTGCCATCCAGCCTGTCATCCCGCAGACACTGAGAAGCGCAGGCTTGCTTGCGCTCCACAGTGTCTCTCTGTGAGGGCATCCAGATGAGCCGAGTTAATGTCCAATGAACTCGGCTCACCTCATGCACGTCACTGACAGCGTGGGAAAATTCTCCTGCACTGAGCGCTTCAGCGTGGGAGAATTCTCACACTGAAGCGCTGAGTGCAGGAGAATTCTCCCACGCTGTCAGTGACGTGCAGGAGGTGAGCTGAGTTCATTGGACATGAGCTCACCTTATGCACGTCACTGACAGTGTGGGAAAATTCTCCTGCACTCAGCGCTTCAGCGTGGGAGAATTCTCACGCTGAAGCGCTGAGTGCAGGAGAATTCTCCCACGCTGTCAGTGACGTGCAGGAGGTGAGCTGAGTTCATTGGACATGAGCTCACCTTATGCACGTCACTGACAGTGTGGGAGAATTCTCCTGCACTCACCGCTTCAGCGTGGGAATTTTCCCACGCTGTCATTGACGTGCATGAGGTGAGCCGAGTTCATTGGACATGAACTCGGCTCATCTGGATGCCGTCACAGAGAGACGCTGAGCAGCGCAAGCAAGCCTGCGCTTCTCAGTGTCTGCGGGATGACAGGCTGGATGGCAGCTTTCTGCTGCGGTCCAGCCTGTCATCTCGATGTAGCAGAGCTGAAGCTGTCGTGGGAACCATGGGAAGGTAAGGATTATGTTGCTTTATTATTTTTCTTTTATTGCAGGGGATCGTTGGCTTCAGCTGGAATGGGCGTGATTGTAAGTATGGTTTAATTTAGAACAATAAAGAATTGTGTCTTTATTTCAATTAAAGGACTTTATTCTGGGTGTTTGTGTTTTTTTTTAACTTTGACTATGGGGTTAGTAATGGGGGTGTCTTATAGACGCCTCTCCATTACTAACCTGGGCTTGATGTCAGCTGGCATTATAAGCTGACATCAACCCCAGCCCTATTACCCCACTGCCACCGCTACAGGGCAGTGGGAAGAGCGAGGCTAAGTGCCAGAATTGGCGCATCCTATGGATGTGCCATTTCTGGGGCGGCTGACGGCTGGTGTTTCTAGCCTGGGAGGGGGCCAATATTCATGACACCCTTCCTGGGCTATTAATATCAGCCCCCAGCTGTCTGCCTAGCCTTTGCTAGCTATTAAAATAGGGGGGACCCCACGTCAATTTTTTGGGGGGTCCCCCATTTTAATAGCTAGTAAAGGCTAGGCATTCAGCTGGGGGCTGATATTAGTAGCCTGGGAAGCTCCGTGGGTATTACCCCTTCCCAGGCTTCAAACATCTGCCCCAGCCGTCTGCTTAACCTCAGCTAGAGACTAAAATTATGGGGGATCCCACGCCAATTTTTTTTTAAATAAATCCTTTATTTTAACACTAAATGACAAGTACAGTAATCAACACTGTCACTGTACTTCATATATATGTGACTGACATGTTTCTATCTATCTAATCTATGTGTGATGCTCTATTGCTTCCATTCTAAATTGTCGGGTACAGATGCTGAATTGCCGGCCGGCTTTTTTAAAGAGACGGTGCATGAAAACACTATTATTTTTTTAAATAAATCCTTTACACTAAATGGCAAGTACAGTAATCAACTCTGTCACTGTACTTCTTATATATGTGACTGACATGTTTCTATCTATCTAATCTATGTGTGATTCTCTATTCCTTCTATTCTAAATTGTCGGGTACCGCTGCTGAATTGCCGGCCGGCTTTTTTAAAGAGACGGTGCATGAAAACACTAATATTTTTTTTTATAAATCCTTTACACTAAATGACAAGTACAGTAATCAAGACTGTCACTGTACTTCTTATATATGTGACTGACATGTTTCTATCTATCTAATCTATGTGTGATGCTCTATTCTTTCGGTTCTAAATTGTCGGGTACCGGTGTACCGCTGCTGAATTGCCGGCTTTTCATGTTTCACTGTGAGCACAGTTCCCATCGATTTGGGCAATCACTCTAATGCCATAACCACCATGGCTGTGGCATTACAGTGAGTGGCAGACAATCCCTGCATGATTGGTGCTCTAAATAGCGCCAGACATGCAGGACACGCTTTTGGTGCACGAACAGTTATCGAACATAACCTCGAACAGCCGAATTTTTTGCAAATCGTTCGGGTTCGTCGAACAACTCGAACACCGCCCAAAACAGCTCGAATTTGAGATTGGCGAACAGTTCTAGTCGAACACCGCTCATCTCTACCTGGGACCTAAACTCCTTGGCTGCGGTCCCGGATACGTAGAATCATCTCTTCCCGCCACGCAGCCGTCGCCGCCTCCTGGACCTCTCTATGTCTTCGCAAGAGACTCGGAGCTTCCTGCCGGAGAAATTCAAAATCTCCCGATGTGAGGATACTGCTGCCTCACTCTCTGCCGGGTGAAGGGCCTGAACCGGGTTCAGAAGGTGCGTTGATTTGCACTCCAGAGGCTTCCATGTCTGCCTCTGACGAATGCCAAGCTCCGACTGCAATGGCCGCACCTTGTTGCTTTTCTTCTTCCTCCTCTTTCGGGGCGGTTCCTGGGCGGGATGCTGACAGGCCCGCCTTCGTTCAGCCCATCCGGTTTGACGGGCATTACCCCGCGGACAGTCTCTGATGGAAGGGGCAGTCGACATTTTTAGCGCCATGCGGGAGCCCAGCCCACGATGGGAGGTGTTTGAAGACAGTCTTTTCACAGCATTATGGCGCCTGTTCTTCTTGGGCAGGCACCATTTTAACTGTAAAACAACAGTTCAAGGTGTAAGGCACACAGTACCCGGTAGCAATGGGTAATTCCTTCTTTTGCTGCGGGCACGCGATCCTGCCGACTACTCCAGGTTGTGACGCCTCTTACTTGAAAAGACCTTTATTTTACACTGGGAGATGGGGGACTCGGAGTCGGGTCCTGTGATGGAGAGATGGGGTGCAGCCGTGGACCGGACCCAACTCATGCTCAGGGCCGTCACATTAAAAGAGATGGTGTGGGCTTATCCGGGTTGAGTGGCTGATTTACGACTACGCCACCTGTGGCACCTGGTGAAGGCCACCAGCAGCGCTGCAGTCCGCTGAGGCATGGTGTTATGGTGGCCTGAGTTATTACTACTCCCCACAGGCGGAGCAAGGCCTCAGGGCATAGGGACAGGATGGAGGGGGTAATAGTAGAGGAATACGGGCACCGCGTCGTGCGGTGTAGCGCAGAATAAACAGTCCGGAGGCCATAGGGGTGAACTTCCAAGGCTTTACACACTTTAGAGATGGCAGAAGGAAGGCGACTCCCTGCTCCCCTCAGAGTCCTGCGGTCACCAGGGACGGGGGTCCGACAACCTCCGAGTAAGTCCAGCATTCAGTCGGGACCCTACACCAGAGTGTTCCTGAACTACAGACCGAATCCTTTCCTGTCCGTGTGTGTGCAAATAGGCCGGGTCTCCCTCTGAGCTCCTCTCAGAACTAGGACACTGGTGGCAGCTCCGCTCCGTCCGATACCCGGTGGGATCCTCAGGGACTACCGGGCTTTCCCGCCCAGGACGTGGAGTAGCAAGGTCGGGTGTCGGGGGCCGGTGCCCCTCTTGCAGCCGGACTCCCTCTGAATATATCAGCATGGCGAGGACAGGTGGCGTACACCGCTCCGTCTGCATCCTGCCTGGGATCCATTTGCTGTGGAGCCACACTCTTAAGCTCCGGGCCTTCTTGGTCCTGGTCCTTGACCGGGTCGAGACATTCCTTGTCTACGTCCTACCCCTCGTCCCAAGGCCGTGGTACAAGGGCTGTGTCTCCATTCTATGCAGGCCCACACAGGATCCGCGTTAGGGTGGGGGATCACAGTGCCCTCAGCAATTGACAGCATAAAGACCGTCAAAGGGCTAGGCTAAAGACAATCAAAAGACCAAGACCAAAGATGGCTTTTTATTAAATATGAAATTTAAAGTGTAACTAAATTGTAAGTCCTCCACCCTCACCCACTAACTGGTTCCCCTAACTCTTGGTTCCCCAGTCTCCCTGTAACCAGGAGAGCAGCACCTAGTGCATACTAGCCCCCTCTGGTGGAGAAATGTGGGGTTGGATGCAAAGGTTGGGTCACGACTATCACACTGTTCTTACCTCAGAGGAGGAACACTACACTCCATTAGAGAAGTGCAGCATCCCTGTAGCGGTCGAACCCTCAGGGGCGCCACACTTCTAATGGCCCTGCATGGGCAGAAGAAACAGGAAGTGTGCTGCTGCCAGGCACAGTATTATTTCCTTAGAAGTGTGTTCCCTGCCTCTGTGCACTGCTTCATTATCTATCACTGTCACTGTCTGATTAGCATGTTCTCACAGCGTTTACAGCAGAGGGTGGTATAACAGCCATGGGCTCTTGAAGCAGTGCACGAAGCGAGGGAAAACTGATAAAGCACTTACTCCCAGTAACTCTTCTCCTGAAGCGATATCCCCAGCAGCCATGTGTACAATCAGTCCCTCTGTGATCTCTCTGTATTAAGCAGTCAGATCCTGAAAATTATTGCAATATCTCACAGCTGATTGCAGACTGGCCTCAGCGGAACTGATATAGTATGCGCTGCTGCCAGGGACATCGCATCAGAGGTGCCAGGAATAAGTGCTTCATCAGTTTTCCCTGCCTTCACAAGGTGGACAGTTGTAAGGGTGTGACAGGGGCTGTCATTCACCTCTCCCCTAAAGTTAACATCTACGGTAACTGTAAATATGTGTTAGAACATTATTTTATTGTATTGTATGAGTAATGTAAAATGTGAAACTCCATAGAATCTTATAGGCACTAATGCGCTCAGTAAATGTGATTAATGTATAATATTCTTTATGTGTAACATACAGGGTTAAGTATATGGCATAGGTAAAGTGTAGGACTTAGGGATTAATTTAGAAAGTGAATATTTAGTTGGGGGCACCTTAGATATAGAAGGTTTAGTGACTGCAGTAGGGTAGTTATGGTGAAGTTTGCCCAGCAACTAAAGGAGAGTTTGTGCCCCTCGCCACAACATCCACCCTGTGGCCTTCACACAGTGATGGACAGTGAAGCAATGCACAGAGGTAGCGAACACACATCTAATGAAATAATACTGTCCTCTGCAGCAGCTTAATGCAACTGCCCTCAGCATGATCTCTGTGCTTTGAGCAGCGAAACCAATTCCGGTGAGTGTAGTGCCACTTACAATTTTGAGACTTTTGTCCAGTTAGGCTGTGTGCTCACGATGCGTTTTTGGTGTGTTTTTTGGTGCGTATTTGCAGCGCGTAAATGCTCCAGAAATGCATTGCATACCTTATCCCATGGCTTCCTATGACATTCTGCAAGTTCTGTGCACATGGTCAGGATTTTTTCTGCGCGGATTTTACTCGCAGGAAAAATCCGGACATGACCAATTCTTGTGCGTTTCTGCATGCAGATTTGCCTATACAATGCATTGGAAAAACACATGGCAAATACACATGCAAAAATGCATCAAAACGCGTCAAAAACGCATGTAAAAACCGCATATGTTTTTCTGCCAAGGAGATGCAGAAATGCTCAGGAAAATTTCTGCTTCATTTCTGCATCGTGGGCACTAAGCCTTAGTCGTATTTGCATACCATTCACTGGTCCTTCGCATAGTATGTATATGTGTTTACCTAAAAATATTTTAATTATATTTAGAACTTTTTTTCATTTTTATGTGTAACATAGTAAAATATTTAAAAGAAGGGTAATTTTTGGTAATAGGCACCCTTTAATTTTTATTTATAGCATTGATCATTTTTCATGCAATAAATGATAACTTTGCCTTTGCTTAAATTTGAAATAGTACTTGTTCATTTTTCATTACATAGTTCTTTACTTGAAGAGTATGCAACAAAATAAAAATTCATTAAACCAATTGAGATGAGACAATTTTCACAAGACTTCATAAGGGCCTGACTATAGAAGCTAATTTGTAGCTTCAGAAAAAAACAGACAGGCTAAGGGCTGTATTTTATTTCTAAGTTAGATAGGACATCAAATGAGCATGTTACTAAAATATTTCTTAAGCCACCATTAAATTACTGTCTCTCCAAGAGCTATAGTGACATGTGAAATAATGAGTTTATTTCTTTCTTCTCTTGTTACGAGATCTACACAAATGTCATTTCATGCACTATCCTCTGATCATCAAATACTATCAAGTTTCCCCATAGAAATAAAATTATTTAAACAACGATAATAGAAAAAGAGAAAGGAAAAATATATTTTAGAATAAATAATTTCGACAATATTTTACATAGATGGAAATAAAACCTAACAAAATGAATATTATATGTGTGACTTATTCACATGTTATGGCTTCTGCTATTAATGGAACCATGTGTACTATAATGGATCTTAAAGATTTCAAAACATCCTAATAGATCTCAAGGATGCCATGAAGTACTGTATTTGGTTGGAAACCATGTTACTGATTCAACTTCCCAATTGTCCTTTACTATAGTGTCCTGTGATTGCTCCTCTTGTTAATTCTGGTAAACATTTGGTGAGATTTAATGTTAATTCAAAGACTTGTCATTCAATGATAAATAACTGTAAAATACAGCATAAAGTTCTGGCACAGTTATTCCCTATCAATCTCTACTTGTAAATGTGGCATATATACCGCATGCAGAATTATTAGGCAAATGAGTATTTTGATCACATGATACTTTTTATACATGTTGTCCTACTCCAAGCTGCATAGGCTTGAGAGCCAACTACCAATTAAGTAAATCTGGTGATGTGCATCTCTGTAATGAGGAGGGGTGTTGTCTAATGACATCAACACCCTATCTAAGGTGTGCTTAATTATTAGGCAACTTCCTTTCCTTTGGCAAAATGGGTCAGAAGAGAGATTTGACGGGCTCTGAAAAGTCCAAAATTGTGAGATGTCTTGCAGAGGGATGCAGCAGTCTTGAAATTTCCAAACTTTTGAAACGTGATCACCGAACAATCAAGCGTTTCATGGCAAATAGCCAACAGGGTCGCAAGAAGCGTGTTGGCCAAAAAAGGCGCAAAATAACTGCCAATGAATTGAGGAAAATCAAGCGTGAAGCTGCCAAGATGCCATTCGCCACCAGTTTTACCATATTTCAGAGCTGCAAAGTTACTGGAGTATCAAATAGCACAAGGTGTGCGATACTCAGGGACATGGCCAAGCTAAGGAAGGCTGAAAAACGACCACCTTTGAACAAGAAACATAAGATAAAACGTCAAGAATGGGCCAAGAAATATCTTAAGACTGATTTTTCAAAGGTTTTATAGACTGATGAAATGAGAGTGACTCTTGATGGCCAGATGGATGGGCCAGAAGCTAAATTAATAAATGGCAGAGAGCTCCACTCCGACTCAGACGCCAGCAAGTTGGAGGTGGGGTACTGGTATGGGCTGGTATCATCAAAGATAAACTTGTGGGACCTTTTCATGTTGAGGATGGAGTGAATCTCAACTCCCAGACCTACTGCCAGTTTCTTGAAGACAACTTCTTCAAGCAGTGGTACAGGAAGAAGTCGGTATTGTTCAAGAAAACATGATTTTCATGCAGGACAATGCTCCATCACATGTATCCAACTACTCCACAGCGTGGCTGGTCAGTAAAGGTCTAAAAGAAGAAAAAATATTGACATGGCCCCCTTGTTCACCTGATCTGAACCCCATAGAGAACCTGTGGTCCATTATAAAATGTGAGATCTACAGGGAGGGAAAACAGTACACCTCTCGGAACAGTGTCTGGGAGGCTGTGGTGGCTGCTGCACGCAATGTTGATCGAAAACAGATCAAGCAACTGACAGATTCTATGGATGGAAGGCTGTTGAGTGTCATCATAAAGAAAGGTGGCTATATTGATCACTAATTTTTTTGGTTTTTGTTTTTGCATGTCAGAAATGTTTATTTCTAAATTTTGTGCACTGATATTGGTTTACCTGGTGAAAATAAACAAGTAAGATGGGATTATATTTGGTTTTTATTAAGTTGCGTAATAATTCTCCACAGTAATAGTTACCTGCACAAACAGATATCCTCCTAAGATAGCCAAATCTAAAAAAAAAACACTCCAACTTCCAAAAATATTAAGCTCGGATATTTATGAGTCTTTTGGGTTGATTGAGAACATAGTTGTTGATCAATAATAAAAATAATCCTCTAAAATACAACTTGCCTAATAATTCTGCACACAGTGTAGTACATCTTTTTTCTTTGATTTTGTGCACTCCTTTCAGGTACACATTACCTTCTATAGTGCCCAGCCTGTCTGCTTTTTTGTTCCTTTATTTTTTGAGGATTTAGGTTATACTTTCTCCGTGTTGTGTGCATTGCAACAGAAACAAAGGACTTTGTCCTGAACCCAAGATTTCCCTGTGCTATTATCTGACCATAGTATCACACTTCTCAACTATGGGTCTGATAGGACATTCTTTGCATACATCACGGCAATCAATATCACTTCAAGTTACAAGCTTTTCAAAAGCCATTACACATTTCCTTTGTTACCATTTTTTTTGGAGCAGTGTATTAGGCTGGATTTACGCAATGAAAAGTCTGCAGGTATGCTGACCCAAACTCGACAGCCTCATATATGACTATGATGCTGAAGAATTCATTCATCACAGACCACAAAACATGGATATGTGAATGCAACCTTAAAGTGACAGGTGTACTGAGCTAATAGACTAAATAGCACAACATGAATGTGCCCCAAATCAGGTTGCCTTCATTTAAAGAGTAACTATTGTTTTAATTTTTATTTCAGAAATCAATATTACATATGAAAATAAACAACTTGGTACATTCTCTAAATGGGATATAGTCAGCAGTGGGGTACTGCAGAGATCTGTGTTAGGACCGATTCTTTTTAACCTCTTTATGGTTTTTATGACCTAGTGGATGGGATTGAGAGTAAAGTGTCAGTTTTTGCTGACGATACCAAACTATGCAGGATATTAAAATCTGACCTTGACATTACAATAATACAAAATGATCTGGGAAAGATGACTGAATGGGCAAACACTTGGCAGATGAGGTTTAATGTAGATAAATGCAGAGTAATGCACCTAGGATGGAATAATCCTATTGCTACATATACAGGGTGGGACATTTATATGGATACACCTAAATAAAATGGGAAAGGTTGGTGATATCAACTTCCTGTTCGTGGCACATTAGTATATTGGAGGGGGAAAGCTTTTCCAGATGGGTGGTGACAGTGGCGGCCATTTGGAAGTCAGCAATTTTGGATCCAACTTTATTTTTTTCAATGGGAAGAGGATCATGTGACTTATTGAGAATTTCATAAGAAAAACAATGGTGTGCTTGGTTTTAACATAACTTTATACTTTCATGAGTTTTTTACAAGTTTATGACCACTTATAAAATGTGTTCAAAGTGCTGCCCATTGTGTTGGATTGTCAATGCAACCCTCTTCTCCCACTCTTGACACACTGATAGCAACACCGCAGAAGAAATGCTTGCACAGGCATCCAGAATCCATTGTTTCAGATGCTGCACATCTCGTATCTTCGCAGCATAGACAATTGCCTTATTCTGGTTACAAGTAAGCTGAGCAGCAGTACTCAAGGTTAAGCAGCAGCCACAAAAGCAAACAAGATTAGTGTTGAGCGAGTATGTTCTGTCCGAGTATGCTCTGGCCGAGCTCCGAGTATATATAGCTGCTCGGTGATAAGGTTAAATCGCTCCCGTGTGCATGATTTGCAACTGTTTGACAGCTTTATTACATGTGAGGAATGTGTAAGAAATAGACATTCCTCCCATGTAATAAAACTGTCACACAGTTGCAAATCATGCACACGGGAGCAATTTAACCTTATCACCGAGCAGCTGTAAATACTCGGAGCTCGGCCCGAACAAACTCGGCGAAAGGGTTAATAGAACATACTCGCTCAACACTATTCAATATCTAAATTCTCAACTCTGAGGTAAAATCTGTATTCAGTGAAGACAGACTGTTATATTACTGATATAGGGGTTGGATACAATTCTATGTTGATGGAAGGAAGGAGGATCTAGAGACAGAGCTTCTCCCTTCTCTTCCCACTCCTATCGAAATATAATCTTATCAGTAGCAGCTTTCATCTCTATCTCAGTAATGGGAAAGTTTGGCTTCACTGAATGCAGATTTTACCTTAGAATAGAGAATTTTTATAATGACTGATGAATTCCAGTGTGCGCTGGATACTGGGCAGTAGTGAAACACCGCCCAGTCAATCAGAGGGGTGCAAGTGACTGGGTCATGCCTGGGTGAATCCAGGAAATCCGGAAATTGATGAGACATCAGCAGATGTCAACGGGGTCAGATGGGGTCATGTGAAGGGGAATGATCGAGCAGCGATAGCGCCGCTTACAGGCACATATGGCAATAAGAGGTATTTACAAAAACACTTCTTTACAAGGTTTAAATCAAAGGGCAAATTATACATTGTGAGCCATAAATGCAACTAAATGTAGTCATGAATGGTATAAAGTTAGACTAGACAATAGATATGAGCAGATCATTTGGGATCTAAATTTACAGATTTCTACGAATTTTCCACGAAAGTTTATATTTAGTGTTTCTGGAGTATCTCTAGACCTCAGAGAATAACAAATGTAAAATAAAACAATCTTGTAAAAAAAATCCCAAAAAACTCTTATTTATCTTACCACTCACCTCTCCAGCCTCCCTGCTGTCTGCTGCTCACTGTTAGCAGTCCATCTTCTTCTTTCTGACGTCATCAGCACATCTGTCCTCTTCATTTTAAGCTAGGACTTCCAGCCCAGTCACTGCATCTTGAATGTTCATGCCACAAATCATGATGTCACGTCTTTGTGACTTTATAACAGTGACTCCCAAGGTCTGAGCAAGATGCAACCTTGAAAAGAGGAGAACCAAACAGCAGGCAACAAGTGCAGGGTAGCCGGAGGGGCATGCGATCAGTGTTTTTTGGGGAAGGTAACCATTTGTGTCCCTTAACGTTTTGTAAAATGGCGATCAGGTATTGTTATTCATTTATTTACTTAATTTTGTGAATCTAATCACAAAATGGTTGAGTTTGCAAATTTCAGAAAGCAATGGGCAGCAGGGCAGTCGGGGAGACACTTTGAAAATATTGGTTCATTTTTAGACAGTCCAGTCTACATTTACACTATGAGAATTAGGATTAGTAAACCGGCCTCATTGTTTTCATTTTGTTTTAGATTGAATTTCAAAATCATATACTAAAAACATTTTACTCTAGAAATATGACATGATTTAGCCAGATTCTGTGTCATGTTACTCTACAAAACATCTAAAACGGAGCTTTTAAAGCCCTTTTAACATTTAACAGAACGAAAACTATGTGGTAGTAAGGAACTGACTGCTTTTTCTATATTACAGTACATACATATGGGGAAAGCTGTCAATCAGTTGCAGGCGATCAGCAAGCCTGCAGCTAATAACCTCCAGGTCACAGTCCTTGCAGCGTGCTGCAGCTATTAAACCATTTAGCAAAACTACAGCATATTTGCAGAACAGACACACTGGTGAAATCATCATGTCTGTCAGTACTTCATGCTGCCTTCAGAGCTGCATAACCATAGTCACAGATTCTGTGCATATAATGAAGATGTAAAAAAATAAGTATCATAATTAGTGTTGAGCGAGCATGCTCGACAATGCTCGGTACTCGCCCGAGCATCTCACTACTCGGGATGTTCGGCGAGCACCGAGCATTTACGGGTTACTCGGGCGGGAGCTCGGGTCTCCGGCCTTGCATGTTTGGCGCTCTTTACAGAGCCAATGAACATGCAGGGATTGCCAGCCAGTCACTGTAATGCTGCAGCCATGTTGTTTGTGGGCATTACAGTGATTGGCTGGCCGCACAGAGTCACCTTGAGTATTTAAAACCGGGCGCCGCCATCTTGGACACAGTTGCTCCGGATCAGACAGTGCAGGGTTAGTGCTGCAGAGCTAGGGAGAGATTTATACTGCAAAATAGTTAGTGTAGGGTCTCTAAAGCCTGCCAAATCAAACAAAAAGTCCTTCTCAGGACTAATATCCATCCCAGATATCAGGCAGGCAGGCTGTATAGGAGACGCAGTGGTTATACCAACAAACACTGCATTACAGTCCTGTGTGCTCCTGCTGGTCAAATTGCTAGACTTATCCCCAGGTCTCAAGGGCCAGAAAAAATGCTTTTTTTTTCATCTAAATCCTGTTTGTTTGTTTTTTCCCTCAGTCAGACTGTACAAATACCCATCTTATTAACCTTTTGGTATTTCCCCCCCCCAAAAAAAAAAAAAAAAATTGAGTGTGTCTGTGACTGTTCAGACACAAATATATCTATTTTAACAAGTCTGGTATACACCAGGAAATTATAACTGTGGTTTTGCAGTTCCACGGTTCAAATCTCTGTATTATCCACTTTTTTGTCTTTTTTCCATAAAAAAAAACATTTTGAGTATCTTGCTGACTGTTCAGGCACACCAATATATCTGTTTAAGAGAGTCTGGTGTAAGCCAGAGAACTCGAACTGTGTTTTTCCTCTTCCAAGATTCAAATCTGGGTGTTATCAACCTGCTTGCCTTTTTTCCACAAAAAAAACAGTTTAAGTGTGTCGCTGACTGTTCAGACAAAAATATATCTGTTTTAAAGATTCTGGTGTAGGCCAGAGAAATAGAACTGTGGTTTTCCTCTTCCACGGTTCTAATCTCCTTTTTGTTACCCTTTTGCCATTGATAGCGTAAACTATTTTGCTTCATTTACAATGGGCAAGGTGTGTGGCAAGGGACATGGAACTGGACGTTTTGGTGATGGTGCGTGCAGAGGACGGGGCCGTGGCCAAGGTGAAAATGTGCCACAACCAACAGCCAAATCTTGTCGCTCCAAGTTCTTGACCGAATTACTAGGGAAGCACACAACAACAAGACCACTATTGCGAACTGATCAGTGTGAGCAGGTTATTAATTGGATAGCAGATAATACTTCCAGTCATCTGGGCACCACCACCTCTGGTCTGTCTTCCACACGGTCAAGTGTTAGTAGCTGTGAGTCTCGACCGCATGCTCCTCCTCACACTGATGCTCCTTCCTACCACCATGCCGAGTGTCATCAGACAGCAACTGATCCCACAGTTGGCACTCTGAAGAGCTGTTCACTGATCCATTTCCATATTTGGGCCCCTCACCTGCTCTGCTTGAAGTGGTGGAAGAGGAGATCCCATGTAGCGATGCCCAAATATTTGAACAGCCACGGCCACAGGAAGGCGACGCTGGCAAATTGTTACAAGAGGTGGACCATGACGAGACACAATTGCCATAAAGTGAGGAGGAGGACCGTGGTGCGGAAGTGGTAGAGGAGGAGGAGGTGGATGATGTAGTAACTGACCCAACGTGGCAGGAGGACACGCAGAGCGAGGCCAGCAGCACACAGGGGGAGGGAGGCAGAGTACCCCAACAGGCAGGAAGAAGCAGCGTGGTGGCCGCAGACAGAAGGCGGGTGTAACGGGTCTGGGAGGCGGAACCTCTGAGCGACTATACAAGGGGGCGATCCTTGTAAGGAAGCGGGTGGTGACCAGGGAAGACGGGCAGGTAGTCACAGCAGGTGACCGGGACAGTCTCTGGGTAAACGGGCAGGAGGTCACGGCAAGTGACCGGGACAGTCTCTGGGTAAACGGGCAGGAGGTCACAGCAAGTGACCAGGGCAGTCTCTGGGTAAACGGGCAGGAGGTCACAGCAAGTGACCGGGACAGTCTCTGGGTATAGGGTTGGTACGACCTGTGATGGCTGAGCCTCCAGGTAGGCTAGCATGCGGATGGCAAGTGTGTGCTCGAAGGTGAGCAGGCGAGAGTCTCTGGATAAGCAGGTGGTCACAGCATGTGACGGCGGAGCCTCCAGGTAGGCTAACAGGCGGATGCAGATGAGTGCTCCCAGGTGAGCAGGCGAGAGTCTCTGGATAAGCAGGTTGTCACAGCATGTGACGGCGGAGCCTCCAGGCAGGCTAACTGGCAGGTAGCACATGAGTGCTCCCAGGTGAGCAGGCAAGAGTCTCTGGACTGGCAGATGGTCACAGCACGTGACGGTGGAGCCTCCAGGTAGGCTAACAGACAGGTAGCAGGTGAGCGCTCCCAGGTGAGCGGGCAAGCTGGTCCATAGACAGACTGACTGGTGTCGGAAGGCAGACCGTCGGACCTCAGGCTAGCAAGCAGGAAAGCGGATGACAGGCAGCAAACTGGCAGGAAACTGGCAGGTAACTGGCAGGTAACTGGCAGGTAACTGGCAGGTAACAGGCAGGTAACAGGCAACGGGACCTGAGGGCTGAAGCAGAGTAGTGAACAGTGCAACAACATTGCTCGGGCACCTCCATTTTGGAGGAGGTGCCTTATATATGGTGAAGTCCTCCGGCCATTGGCCGGGGACTCCTTAGGACGGCGCGCGCGGCCCCTTTAAGAGGGGGGGGAGCGCGCGCCCTAAGCACCGTGGCCGGGAAGGAGTGCGCGCTGCCAGCAGAGCGGGAGGAGGACGCCGGGCTCGGAGCGGAGAGGTGAGGGGAACAGCGTCCCTGCCTAGCAGGGGGCAGGGACGCCGACGCTACAGTACCCCCCCCTTTAGGCCCCCCTTTTTTAGGCCAGACAGAAATTTAGCAAGGATGAGAGGGGCATGGATGTTCTCCCGGGGCTCCCACGTTTTCTCCTCAGGACCAAACCCCTTCCAATCTACTAGAAAAAAGGTCTTTCCTCTTACCCTTTTGGTGGCCAGAATGTTCTCTACCTCAAACTCGTCTTCAGCAGAAACCGGAGCAGGAGGCGTACCTGTAGACTTGGAAAAAGAGTTAAGTACCACGGGTTTGAGGAGAGATACATGGAAGGAGTTAGGGATCCGTAGGTTGGCCGGGAGTTTCAATTTATAGGCCACTGGGTTGATCTGACTGATAACCTCCAGAGGACCGATGAACCGAGGCCCTAACTTATAGGAAGGAATCTTGAGCCGGACATACTTGGACGAGAGCCAGACTTTATCCCCAGGACGGAATTGTGGAGGATCCAGACGTTTTTTGTCAGCGTGTCTTTTCATCCGCTCGGACGACTGAAGGAGTGCGGATCGGGTACTCTCCCAAATGGAGGAAAATTTGTTAACGAGAGATTCTGCAGCCGGATTATCCACCGAGGTGGAGACGAGAAATGGGATCCGAGGATGCTGACCGAAGACTACAAAAAACGGGGATTTGGAGGAAGATTCGCTCTCGTGGTTATTGTACGAGAATTCAGCCCATGGCAGGAGATCCACCCAGTCAGAATGGTGGGCATTAACGAAGTGCCGGAGGTAACTGGTCAGGTTCTGATTGATCCGCTCCACTTGACCATTAGACTGTGGGTGGTAAGCGGAGGAGAAGTCCAGGGTGACGTCTAGCAGTTTACAAGTGGCTCTCCAGAAGCGTGAGGTGAACTGTACCCCACGATCCGACACGATGTGGAGGGGCAGGCCATGAAGACGAAAGATGTGGCGGATAAAATCTTTAGCCAGCTCGGGTGCAGACGGGAGGCCTGGCAGGGGAACGAAACGAGCCATCTTGGAAAAGAGGTCAGCGACCACCCAAATGACCGTACAACCAGCAGAGACGGGGAGATCAGTTATGAAGTCCATAGCTATATGCTGCCAGGGGGCAGCAGGTACAGGAAGCGGAAGGAGGCGACCGGCTGGCAGATGTCTCGGAACCTTGTTGCGGGCGCAGGACACACAGGCAGAAACAAAGTCAATTACGTCCTTGTGCAGGGTTGGCCACCAGTAGTGCCGGGTAATAAGCTGGAGGGTCTTTTTCTGACCGGCGTGGCCAGCTAGTTTAGACGAGTGACCCCAGTGTAGGATCTTCTCCCGATCAGGTACTGATACGAACGTCTTACCGGGAGGGAGACGATTTAGACTCACGGGAGCCACCTGCATTACTCTGGCGGGATCGATGATGTGTTTAGGTTCCTCCTCGAGATCAGACACCAGAAAGGATCGGGACAAGGCGTCCGCCTTGATGTTTTTGACAGCCGGGCGAAAATGAAGAACAAAATCAAAGCGAGCAAAAAACAAGGACCACCGGGCTTGGCGCGGGTTAAGTCTCTGGGCATGCTGGAGGTAAGCCAAGCTCTTGTGGACAGTGTAAATTATTACCGGGTGAAGAGCCCCTTCGAGCATGTAACGCCACTCCTCCAATGCCAGCTTGATGGCCAATAACTCTCGATCTCCTATGGAATAGTTGCGCTCCGAAGGGGAGAAGAGTTTGGAGAAGAAGCCACAAGTTACCATTCTCCCGGAAGGCGATTTTTGGGTAAGTACCGCTCTGGCTCCAGAGGAGGAGGCGTCAACTTCCAGGAAGAATTGCTTGTTGCCATCTGGGCGATGCAGCACCGGGGCGGAAGAGAAGGCCTGTTTTAAGGAAAGAAAGGCCTCCTCTGCTTCGGGCGGCCACTCTTTGGGATTAGTGCCCTTACAGGTGAGCGCAGAAATTGGGGCAGTCCGGGAAGAGAAGTGCGGTATGAAGAGGCAGTAGTAGTTGGCGAAGCCCAGGAACCGCTGAATGGCCTTCAACCCCTCCGGTCGAGGCCACTTCTCGATGGCAGACAGTTTCTCAGGATCCATTCGTAGGCCGGTCTGAGAAATTATGTAGACCAAAAACGGAAGCGAGGTCTGCTCAAAAAGGCACTTCTCATATTTAGCGAAGAGGTGGTTCTGCCTGAGCCTGAGCAGGACCTGACGAACATCCCTCCGGTGAGTCTGGAGATCCGGAGAGAAGACCAAGATGTCGTCCAGGTACACCACCACGCAGGAGTAGAGAAGGTCCCGGAAGATGTCATTGACCAACTCTTGAATGACGGCGGGAGCGTTACAGAGACCGAAGGGCATTACCAGATATTCATAGTGGTCGTCCTGGGTGTTGAATGCCGTCTTCCATTCATCCCCCTGACGGATACGGACCAGGTTGTACGCCCCACGAAGGTCCAGTTTGGTGAAGATTCTAGCCCCCCTCAGACGATCAAATAATTCCGTAATGAGCGGAAGGGGGTACTTTTTCTTCACCGTGATCTGGTTTAGGCCTCTATAGTCTATGCAGGGACGGAGAAAGCCGTCCTTCTTTTTAACGAAGAAGAAGCCTGCTCCCGCCGGGGAGGTAGATTTCCGGATAAATCCCCGGGCCAGGTTCTCCTCAATATATTCGGACATAGACCGGGTCTCAGCAGCGGACAATGGGTAAATACGCCCACGGGGAGGAGTAGTACCGGGTAACAGGTCGATAGGGCAGTCGTATGGTCTATGAGGGGGTAGTGTCTCTGCCTCCTTTTTATTAAGGACATCAGCATATGACCAATAAGGAATCGGAAGTCCAGGTAGATTAGCTGGGGTAGGAGAAGGACGGACGGGATGGACGGGAACCAAACAAGTCTTATGGCAGTCCTGTCCCCAGCGAAGGACTTCTCCAGTCTGCCAGTCAAGCACGGGTGCATGTTTCTGGAGCCAAGGTAGGCCTAGCAAGAGGGCATGAGAGAGTCCAGGCAGAACATGAAAGGAGATACTCTCAGAATGCAGCATTCCCACCTGCAGAGTAATGGATTCGGTGATAAGTTGGATGGGACGTGGTAAGAGACCCCCATCCACGGCAGCGACAGATAAGGGTACAGCCAGAGGTTTGGTGGGGATGCGGTATTTCTGTACCAGGGACTGTGAAATAAGATTCCCGGCTGCTCCAGAGTCAAGTTGGGCTAGTTCGAAATAACGGTTCTCCCCGCAGACGATTGAGACTGACAACAGCAGAGATGGAGAGGATTTATTCTTGTCTAGGACGACCTCTCTGAGCGATCCTAGACACAGGCGTTTCCCGACCTCTCCGGGCAGGTACGGATCCGGTGCTCCTTACTGCCACAGTAGAAGCAGCTCCCCTCGGCACGGCGTAAGTCTTGACGGGTTTTGACCATCTTGGTCTGGTCAACCTGCATAGGCTCAGGAGAGTGTGCCTTTGGAGAAACGGAGGGAATAACGGGTTTCTGGAAGATGGGAGCTAGACGTGGAAACCTTCTCTCACGAGAGACCTCTTTGGTGCGCTCCTGGAACCGTAGGTCAATCCGGGTGGCAAGAGTTATTAAGTCGTCGAGAGTGGTAGGAATGTCCCGACCGGCGAGTTCATCTTTAATACGGCCGGACAGACCCTCCCAGAAGACAGACACCAGAGCGTCGTTATCCCAGGCCAGCTCCGAGGCAAGGGTACGGAACAGTATGGCATATTGGCCCACGGTGAGATCTCCCTGACGGAGGTGTAGCAGAGACGATGCGGATGAGGTCTTCCGTCCGGGTTCATCGAAGACTTTCCGGAAAGCCGTGAGAAAGGCTGACAAGTCGGACACCAGAGGGTCTCCTCTCTCCCATAGAGGATTCAGCCAAGCCAGAGCCTCCCCCGTGAGGTGGGACATGATAAAGGCCACTTTGGACCGGTCAGAGATAAACTGGTGGGACAAGAGTTCGAAGTGCAGGGTGCACTGGTTTATGAAGCCCCGAGCTTGAGCGGGGTCGCCTCCGTAGCGAGGAGGTGCGGAAAGCGGGGGTCCAGGACAGGATACCATGGTATTGGTGGGCAGCGGCGCTGCCGGGTTGCGAGTCATGACACTAGCGGTGGTTGCTGGTGGAGCAGTCAGAGTGTTCAGGCGAGAGTTGACATTCCGCAGGTGACCCAGGATGGACTCCTGTTGGGACCTCTGACGGGACAGTTCATGACATAGGTCCGAGAGCGAGGGAGCTTGGGTACCACCGAGTTCCATGGCCCGAGCAAACTGTAACAGGTCTGGGAGGCGGAACCTCTGAGCGACTATACAAGGGGGCGATCCTTGTAAGGAAGCGGGTGGTGACCAGGGAAGACGGGCAGGTAGTCACAGCAGGTGACCGGGACAGTCTCTGGGTAAACGGGCAGGAGGTCACGGCAAGTGACCGGCACAGTCTCTGGGTAAACGGGCAGGAGGTCACAGCAAGTGACCGGGGCAGTCTCTGGGTAAACGGGCAGGAGGTCACAGCAAGTGACCGGGACAGTCTCTGGGTATAGGGTTGGTACGACCTGTGACGGCTGAGCCTCCAGGTAGGCTAGCAGGCGGATGGCAGGTGTGCGCTCCCAGGTGAGCAGGCGAGAGTCTCTGGATAAGCAGGTGGTCACAGCATGTGACGGCGGAGCCTCCAGGTAGGCTAACAGGCGGATGCAGATGAGTGCTCCCAGGTGAGCAGGCAAGAGTCTCTGGATAAGCAGGTGGTCACAGCATGTAACGGCGGAGCCTCCAGGCAGGCTAACTGGCAGGTAGCAGATGAGCGCTCCCAGGTGAGCAGGCAAGAGTCTCTGGACTGGCAGATGGTCACAGCACGTGACGGCGGAGCCTCCAGGTAGGCTAACAGACAGGTAGCAGGTGAGCACTCCCAGGTGAGCGGGCAAGCTGGTCCATAGACAGACTGACAGGTGTCGGAAGGCAGACCGTCGGACCTCAGGCTAGCAAGCAGGAAAGCGGATGACAGGCAGCAAACTGGCAGGAAACTGGCAGGTAACCGGCAGGTAACTGGCAGGTAACTGGCACGTAACAGGCAGGTAACAGGCAGGTAACAGGCAACGGGACCTGAGGGCTGAAGCAGAGTAGTGAACAGTGCAACAACATTGCTCGGGCACCTCCATTTTGGAGGAGGTGCCTTATATATGGTGAAGTCCTCCGGCCATTGGCCGGGGACTCCTTAGGACGGCGCGCGCGGCCCCTTTAAGAGGGAGGGAGAGCGCGCGCGCGCACCCTAAGCACAGTGGCCGGGAGGAGCGCGCGCTGCCAGCAGAACGGGAGGAGGACGCTGGGCTCGGAGCGGAGAGGTGAGGGGAACAGCGTCCCTGCCTAGCAGGGGGCAGGGACGCCGACGCTACAGAGGGCAATTGTTCCCCGTAACATCAACACGAGGGACATTGTCAGTACAACCGGTAGGTATTCCAGAGTCTGGAATTTTTTTAAAGACTCTGCTGATAACCCCCAAAAGGCCATTTGTACCACCTGCCAGGCCAGCATCAGCAGGAGTGACAAAACTACCAGCCTGACCACCACAAGCATGATTAGGCACAAATCAGCAAAGCACCCGACTTTGTGGGGCGAACCCCAGAGTCCACGACCAGTGTCAGCGGGTGTCACCACTGCTTCTTCCGCTCTTGTGCGTGTAAGAGAACCCCCTGTTGTGCGTGCAAGGCAATCCCCTATCCATACTGCTTGCAAAGATGCCCCCTCCTCTCAGTCTTCATTTGTCATGGCAGTTTCTCAAGAAACAGCATCAACGTCCACGTCCACGTCCCACCGCAGCGTTCAATTGTCCATATCCCAGACCTTTGAACGAAAGCGCAAATTCGCAGCTAATGCCCCACAGGCCACAGTTCTAAATTCGCACATTTCACGACTGCTTGCGTTGGAAATGCTGCCTTTTAGGCTGGTGGAGACTGAATCCTTCCGCAACCTTATGGCGGTGGCCATCCCTCGGTACTCGGTCCCCAGCCGACACTATTTTGCCCGGTGTGCCATCCCCGCGCTACACAAGCACGTGTCCCAAAACATCTGCCGTGCCCTCAACAACGCAGTTACTGGGAGAGTCCACCTGACAACAGACACGTGTACAGCTCCTGCGCATCATCCTCCTCCTCCTCATGTTCAGCCTCCATCTCAGATATCACATCAGTTACAAGCTGGAAGCACTGCAGTACTGCCTCAGCCAAGCGGCAACAGGCTGTGCTGAAACTCATAATCTTAGGTGATAAACCTCACACTGCTTGTGAGTTGTGGACAGCTGTGAAAGAGCAGGCAGACCTGTGTCTGAGACCGCTGAACCTACATCCAGGCATGGTCGTGTGTGACAATGGCTGTAACCTGGTGGTGGCTCTGAGGTGAGGCGAGATCACACACGTACCATGCCTGGCTCATGTGCTTGACCTCGTGGTTCAGCAGTTTCTTAAATCGTACCCCGAGTTTCCAGATCTGCTCGTCAAAGTGTGCCGCCTGTCAGCTCATTTTCGGAAGTCGGCTACAGCTTCCGCCGCCCTTGCTGTGTTGCAGCAGCGTTTGCAGCTTCCAGCACACTGACTGGTATGTGATGTCCCCACACATTGGAACTTTACCCTCCACATGTTGCAAAGGATTTGTGAGCAGAAGAGAGCAGTTGTGGAGTACCAGCTGCAACAAGGCCGTCGATATTCAGGTCAGACTCCACACATAAGACCTCAGGAGTGGACCTGGATGTCTGACATATGTACCATCCTGACAAACTTTGAGGAGTCCACCAAGATGGTGAGAGGCGATGACGCCATCATTAGCATCATCATCCCACTTGTATGTCTTTTTCAACGCTCTCTGCAGAGAATTAAAGAGTAGTGTTGAGCCACCCCCGTAGTGTTCGAGTTCAGTTCGGTTCGTCGAACACCCGTGTGTTCGCCGAACTGTTCGTCGAACTGTTCGTCGAACACCTTCGAACACCGTTAAAACCAATGGCAGGCAAACAAAAACACATAGAAACACATAGAAAACACCTTCAAAGGTGTCCAAAAGCTGACAAACTGCTCAGAAGACACAACTAACACATGGAAAAGTGACAAGTACATATAGTCATGCGAAAAGAAAAGAGGTGGAGGAGTAAAAGGAGGGGGAGACACAGATATAGGCATGTCATGCCCTTCTAAAATCCAAAAAGTGAGAAGCCGAGACGGCCAGTCCGCTCCTGCCCGTGCCACCTCCGTGTCGCCGGGTTTGTGCCAGAGCCGCGGTGAACCCTGACGGCCAGCCCCCCTCTCCCAATACTGGTGCCTGTCCGCTGGTGGGTCGAGAGAGCCCCCCTGTGGTGGAGGCAGCTCTAAGCTTTTTAATTTAAATTGTCCCTCTAATTTGAATGAATACACTTTAAATCCATTTACAAGGATCTATTGGAGGGCAAGTCTCATGCCAGCAGCCGCGTAATTCCAGCTCCAGTAGCGTCCACTAAAGCTGCTGCAGTTAAAAAGCTTTTATAAGGATCGAGCTCGGCTGTCCACCGCAAGGCATCCTAGTGCCAGTCCCAGCCCCTATGCCTTGGGGTGCCTCCTGATGCTCTTCACTAAGTATCCCGTGGTCCCGAAGCATTTCCTTTGAAAAAATTAAGTGTCCAAACTACAGGTGGTGTAGCTTGCTTAACATCCGGGATAATCCGCTGACTAGCAGACACTGCTACTAGGCACAAAGTATTTCCTGGGCTAGATGCAGTTAAAAATTTGTAAGTAGATACTCTCGTTGGATGCTGAGAAAGCATTCCATAGAGTCTCCTGGCACGCCATATATGATTCTCTTAAAAAGCTTGGGGTAGGGGTCTAGGGGACCCTTTTATAGCCAAAATCACGGCCCTGTATCACAATACGTCACCTAGGCTGAAGATAAATGGAACTGTAGCACCGAGGGCTCGGTTGCTACAGACGTATTGCACCTCACCCAGAGGTGTGATATCTCACTCTCAGATAAGGATGGAGTGTGGATCAGGACCCGACACCTGCATGCATTACACCACATTGCCGTGGGGCAGGGCGACCAATATGCCCCTGAGATGGGCACGACAGGCCCTGTCCCTGGCTGGAGTGGGGGGAGGGAACACTGAGGAAGGGGAACCCTGCAGTGCAGGAGCAGGGAGGAAGCAGTTCCTGGGTGCATTGAGAAGGGAGTATAAAAGGTGGGCACCATCTTAGTTCAGTGCAGAGAAGTCTGAGCAGAAGTGGCAGGGAGCAGGGGCTCTGCATGAGCTCTGCTCCGGAGGCGGGCCTAGTAACAGAGGCCCAGGCCTGCAAGAGGGAGAAGGAAGGAAGAGGAGCGGAGAAGGCTCCAGGAACGAGGAATGAAGGGATCCCAGGGGTGCGGACGGGCGAGTCGCCACCGCACGCCCGAATCCACCTGCGTGGAGGGGTCAGGCCAAAGGGGGAGACCGGTCCCCGAACTAGTGGAGGCAGGAAACGACCCTCAGCTAGAAACCGGAGGCTCTGACATTTTATGTGGCGCAGCCCCTTGCTCCACCCGCTAGGAAGGCACCACATAGGGTCAGGGAAACTGGCGCCAAGTTTATCAAGAGGAGGCCCGAGGCAGCCGGACAGAAGTGTTGGTAAGAAAGGCCAGACAAAGGACACACAAAGGGGGTCCTGTGAAGCGCTCCAAAGTTATCTGGGAGTTGTCTGAGCCCCTCACCTGGTGAGCACAGTACGACGTGGGCAGCCGTTACCTGCAGACGTGGTCTGGATAATAAGAACTGTGAGTAAAGGCCCTGAACTGCATCACTGACTCCGTGTCGTTACTGCTGCTGCCCTGCACCATCACCCCCATCCTCCGCATACACTGCCCTGAGGCTATACTCCTCCCGTGGGGAGTTATGCTACGCTCTGCTGCACCCACAACACCAGCCTTAGCGGTCTGCCCTGTAGCGGCGGTTCACTCTGACCGCAATCCACGGGTGGCGTAGTCGGACATTTAAACATCAAAACCACATAAATAGTTCCGCCACTGGTTTGACCGCCCTGAGCCACGGAACCGGATCGCCGCCACGAAGACTACAACCACCAGCATCCACCAAAAAGGGTCCGGCTCCGGGTGTCCCAAGGCCCAGGGGGTGCGTCAGAACATTTTCATCACCTTTCACAATCACCAATGGGACAAGGCAGGGATGTCCTCTGTCCCCTCTCTTATACATCCTAGTGACGGAGCACCTGCTCTCATCAATTCGCCATAACCCCAATATTAGGTGGATTGAGGTGGGAGGCACCGAGTACAAGTGCTCTCTATTTGCTGATGATGTCCTAGTATATATCACTCAATCACATATATCCATCCCTGCTGTTATGGCTGAAATAGATCACTTTGTTACATGGTAAAATTTTAAAATCAATGCAGCGAAGTCTGAGGCCCTCGATGTCTCCCTCCCTAAATCCATATAGGATTCCATCCAGTCCAACTTTCCCTTTGCCTGGCCCTCACAGGGTATCAAATACTTAGGAATTCCTATTCATAGAGACCTCTCCCATCTATGTTATCTTAATTTTGGGCCCTTTATTGAACAATTCCATACAGACCACGGTTGGCAAGTTAGAACTGTGAGATTCACTACGTGAACCACTGGTGTTTTGTGGAAAAGCACATGTACACCGCGTTCCAAATTATTATGCAAAAAGTGTTTAGGAGTGATAAGGGAAGAATTTGTTTGTTTGTCAGTTAAACTCATTGATGGTGATGTGTGTCAGGGCTCTTTATATCACTGTAAGCAATTGCAGACACCTGTGCTAATTAGTTTGGCAGGTGTGTCCAATGAAAGGCAAGACTACTTAAGAAGGCTCTCTCACATTATTAAGCAGCCTACATTTTCTGCCAAAATGGGAAAGAAAAAGGATGTGTCGGCTGCTGAGAAGCAACAAATTGTGGAGTGTTTAGGTCAAGGCATGACTACAATCAACATTGTGCGATGATCAGGATGAAGTGTCTTGGCAATCAAGAAGTATGTAGCTGATTCACAGTACACACGTGTGCGTGCTGATAAGGGCAAATTGAGGACTCTTTCCTACAGGCAATTACGTCAGGTTGAAACAGCAGCGGCAAAAAAGCCTTGTCATAGCAGCAGACAAGTTTTTGAAGCTGCTTGTGCCTCCAACGTCCCCCGAACAACAAGATGCAGGGTCCTTCAGAGGTTTGCAGCTGTGCATATGCCATCCTGTCGACCTCCTCTATCCACTTCACACAAGCAGAAACGGCTCCAGTGGGCCAAACATTACATGAAGACTGATTTCAAAACTGTTTTGTTCACGGATGAGTGCCGTGCAGCGCTCGATGGTCCAGATGAAAGGAGTGGAGGATGGCTGGTTGATGGACACCCCACGCAAACACGGCTACAGCGCCAACAAGGAGGAGGTGGAGTAATGTTTTGGGCTGGAATCATGGGGAGAGAGATTGTCGGCCCCTTTAGGATCCCTGAAGGCGCTAAAGATGAACTCCATAATGTATGTGGATTTTCTCAAACAGCACTTCCTGCCATGGTTCAAGAAGAAGAACCGTGTATTTCACAGCAAGATCATTTTTCTGCATGATAATGCACCATCTCATGCTGCACATAAAACATCTGCATCTCTGGCTGATATGGGCATAAAAGGGGACAAACTTATGGTGTGACCCCCATGCTCCCCTGACCTCTACCCCATTCAGAACCTTTGGAGCATCATTAAAAGGAGTGTCTATGATGGCGGGAGGCAGTTCACATCTAAGCAACAGCTCTGGGAGGGTATTCTGTCCTCATGCAAAACAATTGAAGCAGAAACCATCCAAAACCTGACAAATTCAATGGACGAGAGAGTTCAGAAGCTCCTTTCGAACAAGGGGTCCTATGTGAAAATGTAACATCACCTAGAATAAAGTTTTGAGTTGAAAACTGTTTGATTTCAGTTTCTAACAACCTGCTAATGCTTATAATTTCAAAAATGACCATTTTTTTGGTCTTTATTAAAATGAAAAGGTTGATCGAAAAGTTTGGGGGATCTAAGAGTGTGGCAACCCAGTAGTCATGATTACTTCGAATTCTGACAATATGAGGGTCATGCTGCAGGTAGTGCAGCAAGAAGGCACTTATGTGTCTTGCGCATCTCGGAGCCCCAAAATTATTTTCCGGGCTAGATGCAGCTAAAAATTATTTTTAATTTTAAATCTGGTGAAGCTTATTATAGATGGCCAAATAGGATCAGTGCTGCACACTGCTACAAAGCCCAAATTATTTTCCAGTCAAGATACAGATAAACATGATTAGTAATTTGAAAGCTTAAAACGGTTGGTAGGGTGATTTTAACCAATCATCAAGCTTTTACTCTCCCCAGGATGACACAGGGGTAGAAAAGTCGTTTCGGATCCATGATTTGTTCATCTTTATGAACGTGAGTCTGTCTACATTATCAGTGGAGAGCCGCGTGCGCTTATCTGTCAGCACACCACCAGCAGCGCTGAACACACGTTCAGACAGAACGCTGGCTGCGGGGCATGACAAGATCTCCAAGGCGTAAGTGGCTAGCTCCGGCCATTGATCCAGATTGGAAGCCCAAAAAGAGCAAGGGTCCAGTGACACAGTCGTGGCTTCAATGTTTACTTGGAGATACTCCTGTACCATCGTCTCTAGGCGTTGACTATGTGTCAGACTTCTTGTCTCCTGTGGCCTTGCAAAGGATGGGCTAAAAAAGTGGTGAAATGATTCCGCAAAATTGATGTTACCAGCAGATACTGTGGTTCTGTTACGGTTTGAGTGCTGAACACTTGACGGTCCCACGGTTGGCAAGTTGGAACTGTGAGATTCACTACGTGCACCACTGGTATTTTGTGGAAAAGCACATGTAAGATTCTGCAACAGTCTCTGCTGATACTCCTGCAAGCGTGCATCCCTTTCTATGGCAGGAATAATTTCTGCAAATTTACTTTTGTACCGGGGATCTAACAGTGTGGCAACCCAGTAGTCAGGATTATTTCTAATTCTCACAATTCGAGGGTCATGTTGCAGGTAGTGCAGCAAGAAGGCACTCATGTGTGTTGCGCATCCAGGAGCACCAAGTCCCTGTTGTGTTGGTGGCGAGGTAGCAATCATGCTTCCTTCCTCTGTCCTCTCCCCCCAACCTCGCACAACAGAAATGTGATCAAGGTCTCCCTCATCTGATGAGTCTTCCATCAGTTCGTCCTCCACTTCTTCCTGGGCTCCTGCACCTTCCTCACTAGTTTGGCTGCTACCATGCGCCCTGGTAAAATCATCTCCCCCACCCTCACATGCCTGCCGCCTTGGTGCTGCCGACCGTCTGGACCTTGCAGATGTTAGCCCTTCCGCATACAACTCCTCCTCCTCTACTTCCTCCACCTCCTCTTGTGCCACCACCTGACTCCGAATTCTGTTTAACATGTGCTCCAGCATGTAAATCACCGGAATAGTCATGCTGATAATGGCATCGTCAGCACTAAACATCTTCGTCGCCATTTCAAAACTGTGCAGAAGGGTGCATAGGTCCCTGATCTGAGACCACTCCTCCAGCGTGATTTGCCCCACCTCTGAATCTCGTTGGCCCAGGCTATACGTCAGAACGTATTGCACCAGGGCTTGTCGGTGCTGCCACAGTCGCTGCAACATGTGCAGAGTTGAATTCCACCGGGTAGGCACATCGCATTTTAGCCGGTGAAGTGGCAGGCCCAACGACTTCTGTAGAGATGTAAGTCGCTGAGCTGCGGGATGCGAACGGCGGAAGTGAGCACACAGCGACCATGCCCTCTGCAGAAGGCCATCTAGTCTGGGATAGTGGGCTAAAAATTGCTGGACAACCAGGTTCAACACGTGAGCCATACAAGGCACGTGTGTGACATTGCCCCGGCGAAGGGCCGCACCCAGGTTTGCAGCATTGTCGCACACGGCCTTCCCTGGTTTCAGGTCCAGTGGAGACAACCATTCATGAAATTGGTTCTCCAGAGCTGACCACAACTCCTCAGCTGTGTGACTCACATTTCCCAGACATTTCAATGTAAAAACCGCCTGATGACGTTGAGCCCTACTGCCAGCATAGTAAGGAGGTGTGCAGGATCCCTTCTGCGCAGTTAGAAAGCTTGTGGCATGACCAGAAAGGCTTTGGGTGCAGGTGGAAGACCGAGAAGAGTTGAGGAGGCAGAAGCAGTGGAGGAACTTTGACATAAAGAGGATTGACGCACAACTCGTGGGGACGGCAAGACTTGGACAGCAGCCCCTTGTCCTGCTGTCACCATAGTTACCCAGTGCCCAGTCAGCGACATGTAACGCCCCTGTCCATGCCTACTCGTCCAAGTGTCTGTGGTGAAATGCACCCTGTCACACACAGAGTTTCTCAAAGAAGCGGTGATGTTGTGTGCGACATGCTGGTGGAGCGCAGGCACACCTTTCTTTGAGAAGTAGTGCCGACTGGGCATCTGGTACTGGGGCACTGTGACGGACATAAGGTCTCGAAAATCCTCTGTGTCCACCAGGCGGAAAGGCAGCATTTCTGTAGCCAAGAGCTTGCAGATGGTGAAATTCAACCTCTTAGCTTTCTCATGGCTAGGAGGAAATGGTCTTTTACTTGTCCACATCTGAGGGACCGAGGGCTGGCTATTGTGCTTAGACGGGGTTGATAAGGGTGTCCCTGGCAAACTGCCGGTCTGTGAGGAAGATGCAGGCAGACATGTTAGGTTGCCTTGATCCAAAGGTGGTGCTATCGATGTCGGACAGCGCTCAAGACCAGCTGGTGTTACCACCTCCAAAGAAAATGATGACCTGCCAATCACGCTGGCTGTTGCGGGTAAAGAGGTGGCAGGTCTGCGCCCCAAAACAGGTGTGACTGCTGTCCCCCCAGTCACAGAGGATGAAGAGGCCGCGGATGCACAAGATATGGCAGACGGTGGTTGGCCCGGCCGGCTAGACCGCATTGTAGCACACTGAGCTTCCCACTGCAACTTATGCTTCATGTCCATGTGCCGGTTCATGCATGAAGTACTCAAACTATGTATTTTTTGGCCTCTACTTAGCTTTTGCTGACAAATGTTACAGATAACACGAGTTGGGTCATCTTTATCGATCTGAAAAAATGCCCAGGCTATGCAAGGCTTAGCACCCATGCGACCTGAAGAGCCACCACGACTTGTGGTGAGAGGCAGAGTTGTGTTTGAGGATGCAGTTGTTGACGTGCTTCCAGTACTACGTCTCTGTCCAGGAAGGCGCAACCTGACCTCGTCGTCACTAGCATCTTCCTCCACCTCCTCTGCTGACCTCATCTCTTGGCTGACTGTGGGTTGACAGTAAGTGGGATCTCCGACCTCATCATCATCACCCTGTGCGTTATCACACCCGTCGTCCTCAGAGCCAACCTGTTCCTGCCCTGACAAAAAACTAAAGTTGTCGCTCCAATCAGGTATTTGAGTCTTATCATCGTCTTCCTCATTGTCTCCACCAACAGGAGTTACAGTTTGGGAATGAGGGTCTACATTATGGTCAGAACCTTCTGCGTCTGGTCCTGGATCCGACTCATAAAGATTCTGGGCATCAGTGCAGATCATTTCCTCGTCTGGATTCACAGAAGCGCTGGAGTCGACCTCTGATTCCCAGGCTATAGTATGAGTAAACAGCTCTGCAGACTCAACCATCTGTTCTACCTCATACTCAGACGGGCAGCTGGAGATTTGGGAGCTGTGAGGAAGCAAGTGCGATTTGGGTGACACCTTTGAGGACTGGAGTATTTGTGATGTTGAAGTTGATGTGGAGGAGAGCCCACTTAAAGGAGCACTTGATATCCGTTGAAGCACCTGCTGTTTTTGTGCATCATCTGGAATTTGTAGCGATTGGCGTGGCCGTAAGAAAGGGATCTTATCACATTGTCCGCTAAAAGAAGTAGACATTTTAGTTTGGCTGGAAGATGGTCTTTCTTCTGCACCTACCCCACGGACACAACCTTTTTTCCCCTTCCCAACACGCCTATTCCCCTTTCCACCAGCAGCAGGCCTTTTTCCACTCATTTTGGTGGTTAACTAATTCACAACTCTGGAGTTGTTTGCACAAAAAAACAATGGATGGTAACCGAGCAGAGCTGAGTGGCCAAACTGTGGTATTAGGCCAAAACTATTGGCTGGGTTAGATGCAGAAAAAAATTATTTTTAATTTGCAACCTGATGGAGGTCAGTATAGATGGACTAATAGACCAAGTCCCACACACCGCTAGAAGCCCAAATATTTTTTCAGAGCTAGATGCAGAAATTTTTTTTATTCAATTTGCAACCTGATGGAGGTCAGTATAGATGGACTAATAGACCAAGTCCCACACACTGCTAGAAGCCCAAATATTTTTTCAGAGCTAGATGGAGAAAAAAATTATTTTTAATTTGCAACCTGATGGAGGTCAGTATAGATGGACTAATAGACCAAGTCCCACACACTGCTAGAAGCCCAAATATTTTTTCAGAGCTAGATGCAGAAAAAAAATATTTTTAATTTGCAACCTGATGGAGGTCAGTATAGATGGACTAATAGACCAAGTCCCACACACCGCTAGAAGCCCAAATATTTTTTCAGAGCTAGATGCAGAAAAAAATTATATTCAATTTGCACCCTGCTGGAGGTCAGTATAGAAGGACTAATAGAACAAGTCCCACACACTGCTAGAAGCCCAAATATTTTTTCAGAGCTAAATGAAGAAAAAAATTATTTTTAATTTGCAACCTGATGGAGGTCAGTATAGATGGACTAATAGACCAAGTCCCACACACTGCTAGAAGCCCAAACATTTTTTCAGAGCTAGATGCAGAAAAAAATTATTTTTAATTTGCAACCTGATGGAGGTCAGTATAGATGGACTAATAGACCAAGTCCCACACACCGCTAGAAGCCCAAATATTTTTTCAGAGCTAGATGCAGAAAATTTTTTTATTCAATTTGCAACCTGATGGAGGTCAGTATAGATGGACTAATAGACCAAGTCCCACACACTGCTAGAAGCCCAAATATTTTTTCAGAGCTAGATGCAGAAAAAAATTATTTTTAATTTGCAACCTGATGGAGGTCAGTATAGATGAACTAATAGACCAAGTCCCACACACTGCTAGAAGCCCAAATATTTTTTCAGAGCTAGATGCAGAAAAAAATTATTTTTAATTTGCAACCTGTTGGAGGTCAGTATAGATGGACTAATAGAACAAGTCCCACACGCTGCTAGAAGCCCAAATATTTTTTCAGAGCTAAATGAAGAGAAAAATTATTTTTAATTTGCAACCTGATGGAGGTCAGTATAGATGGACTAATAGACCAAGTCCCACACACTGCTAGAAGCCCAAATATTTTTTCAGAGCTAGATGCAGAAAAAAATTATATTCAGTTTGCAACCTGATGGAGGTCAGTATAGATGGACTAATAGAATGATGCTATGCCCAAAAGATTTTACTTCACTAGGTGCAGTAAAAAAATTGGTATTCTATACACAGGTGGTATATCTTGCAACACAGATAGGCTACTCCACTGACTAACACACTCTGCAATAGGCCAAAAAGGATTAGCTTTGCTAGATTCAGCCAAATGCTGTGAAAAAAACTTGCACAGCACTGGCACAGACCTGCCTGGCAAAAACTGATAGGAACTGATGTAACCTAGTCCTGAAAAGGACTCCAATTACAATTAGTCTTTACTCCCACAATCTATCTAATTAAGAGCACAGACCTGCCTGATAAAAGTCGTAGGAAATGCTGTAACCTAGTCCTTAAAAGGACTGCAATCACAACTATTCCCTACTCCCAAGCTATCTGTATATTTGTGCGAAAATTGGCTTGAAATTAACAAGGTATAGCGCACACAGCAACAGCGGTGCCGTCTAACACGCAGCTGCAGCAGTGAGAAAATGGTGGTGACGGGGAAAATGGCTTGGTCTTATAGGGCAAGGACATGTGACATACACTGCCAATCACACATGCCCTTGCTTGTGTGAAAAAAAGCACTTCGCTCCGTGTGTGCGCTGCTGATAGGCTGACAGATTGCACCTCCCCACTGCAAATGCGGGAAAGAGAAAAAAAAATGGAGATCTTCATTGTTCCTGCAGAGATCCATCCCCTGCCCCTCCCCCCGCCCCGCTGTACACTCAAACTGCGTATTAACATTAATTTTCATCATTACTGAGAAAAAATCCAGTTATGATTTTGGTGCACGAACAGTTATCGAACATAACCTCGAACAGCCGAATTTTTCTCAAATTGTTCGTGTTCGCCGACCGGCTCGAAAACCGCCCAAAACAGCTCGAATTTGAGATTGGCGAACAGTTCGAGTAGAACAACGCTCATCTCTATTAAAGAGGAGGCATTGCAGCCAGAGTATGATGAGATGGATCAAGAAGCCGTAGCGGGCGATTACACACAGCCCAGCCTCATCTCATCCCAACGTGCATTGAGGGACAATGAGGGAGAGGAGGAGGAGGAGGAGGAAGAACAGGAGCTGGTATCATGCGCTGTAGAGGGTACAACTGTCATACCGTCGGTTCAGCATGGGTGGCCTGAGGACAGGGGGGTGGAGGAGGAGGAGGAGGAGAGCATGGTCAGTCATCATCTTCGTGAGGACACGGAAGTCTTGCCCGTTACCAGTCTGGCGCGAATGACTGACTTTATGTTACGCTGCCTTAACCGTGACCCTCGCGTTGTCAAAATGTTGGGTGACAGTCATTACTGGTTGGTGACACTTTTAGACCCCTGCTACAAAGAGAACTTTCTGTCACACTAATACTGCGTACAGGAGGTCAGGGGCCTAAGCTGACCCTAAGCTGGGGCCCTGACTAATCCCTCTACCTGGAGGTACTGTTAAAGGTACAGAGTTCCAGGCCGCCAGCGTAACACCTACCTCCTGAGGATCCCTGCTCCTCTGTAATCTAGTCCTGAGAAGGACGCCGATAACAACAATAGGGGACAGGAAATAATATGCCAACAAACAGTACTTAGACGAACGAGACAGTACAAGGGTCAAACCAAAAAACCACCTTGCATACAAAAACTACTCCACAACTACAGAGGGAACACCAACGGGAAAGGAGATAAATGATAAAGCGAGGAAGGTTAAAACCACACCAAATACACTTAGCTCAGAACTCCAAAATACCACGATCCGCTCTGTTTGTCTGTATGAAATGCTTTCACCGACACTTCCCTAACAGACCGGCAGGCATTTGAAGGAGTCCCACTACTGCAGCATTGATTGCAGCTGGGCGATGCTGGACCTCGTCTAGCACAGAGAGAGAGAGTTAACTCCCTCACTGCCGATAAACATAAAACACCAAAAACTCAGCTGCGAGAAGTCAGGCTGTGTAATCTTGACGATCTTCGTGGCCACACACCCGTGACAGTACCCCCCCTTCTACGAGGGGCCTCCGGACCCTCAGGGCCAGGTTTATCCGGGTGAGTCGTGTGGAAGGCCCGAACTAATCGGTCTGCGTTAATATCCGACGCAGGAACCCACATCCTCTCCTCAGGACCATACCCCTTCCAATGAACCAGGCACTGAAGGGACCGGTGATTAAAGCGTGAATCGATGACCCTCGATACCTGGAACTCCAAGTTACCATTGACCACAACTGGAAGGGGGAGGTAAAGGTGATGGTATCACCGGCGCCACATACCTCTTAAGCAACGATCTGTGAGTCTGTGGAACTGTGTATCGGTTCCCCATAGTATTCAGATTCTTCAGCACCCCACTCCATACTGAAGCGAGTGATGACGAAAATCGTTCCTCCTCAGGAACCCCCGAAGAGCCCCCTCTACTGAAAGTACAAAACTGGGGGTGAAAACCATATGCCCCAAAAAACGGGGACTTACCAGTGGATTCGCTCCGCCTATTATTAAGAGCAAACTCCGCAAGAGGTAAGAAAGAAGCCCAGTCCTCCTGGTTCTCTGACACAAAACACCGGAGATATGTCTCCAAGCTCTGGATCATACCTTCCGTCTGACCATTGGTCTGAGGATGAAAAGCCGATGAGAACGATAAATGCATCCCCCGCCGTGTACAAAATGCCTTCCAGAATTTGGACACAAACTGAGACCCCCGATCTGACACCACATCGGAGGGTACCCCGTGAAGCCTTACAATCTCCCCAATGAACACCTGCGCAAGAGTTTTAGCATTAGGAAGAGCAGGAAGAGCGATAAAATGTGCCATCTTGCTGAACCTGTCCACTACAACGAGTATGACCGTTTTACCCGAAGACGGCGGGAGGTCCGTAATAAAGTCCATAGACAGATGAGTCTAAGGACGCTCCGGGATCTTCAAAGGTAAGAGGGCCCCAGACGGACGGGTATGTGAGGTCTTAGAGCGCGCACAAACCCCACAGGATGCGACAAAAGTTACCACCTCCCTATGTAAGTTAGGCCACCAAAACCGACGCGAGAGGAGATCCACCGTTGCTTTACTCCCCGGGTGTCCTGCAAAAACTGAGTTATGGTGTGCCTCGATCACCTTTTGTCGCAACTGATCTGGAACAAACAGTCTCCCTGGAGGTCCAACAGGGGCGTCCCCCTGAGCCTCCAATACCTCCTCCTCAAGCTCAGAGCATACTGCCGAAACCACCACCCCCTCCTGAAGGATAGGAACCGGGTTGTCCGTATTCCCGGCCCCAGGGAAACTACAAGATAAGGCATCCGCCTTTACATTTTTTGACCCAGGACGATATGTAACGACAAAATTAAACCTGGTAAAAAACAATGACCACCTAGCTTGTCTGGGATTCAGACGTTTAGCGGACTCCAGATATAGCAGGTTCTTGTGATCGGAGATGACGGTGACCGGATGGACTGCCCCCTCTAAAAAATGGCGCCACTCCTCAAAAGCTAACTTAATGGCCAAGAGTTCCCTATTGCCGACATCGTAATTCCTCTCAGCGGACGACAATTTTTTAGAGAAAAAGGCACATGGATGCCACTTACCAGGGGACGAACCTTGTGACAATACAGCTCCCACCCCTACCTCGGAAGCGTCTACCTCTACAATGAATGGCTGTGACACATCAGGTTGAATGAGTATGGGTGCCGAGGCAAAACATTTTTTCAAGGAGGAGAAAGCTTGACAAACCTTGTCAGACCACCTAGAAAAATCCGTCCCCTTTTTTGTCATGTCTGTGAGAGGTTTAACCATGGACGAGAAATTCCGAATGAACTTCCGGTAATAATTAGTTCCCCGTAACATCAACACGAGGGACATTGTCAGTACAACCGGTAGGTATTCCAGAGTCTGGAATTTTTTTAAAGACTCTGCTGATAACCCCCAAAAGGCCATTTGTACCACCTGCCAGGCCAGCATCAGCAGGAGTGACAAAACTACCAGCCTGACCACCACAAGCATGATTAGGCACAAGTCAGCAAAGCACCCGACTTTGTGGGGCGAACCCCAGAGTCCACGACCAGTGTCAGCGGGTGTCACCACTGCTTCTTCCGCTCTTGTGCGTGTAAGAGAACCCCCTGTTGTGCGTGCAAGGCAATCCCCTATCCATACTGCTTGCAAAGATGCCCCCTCCTCTCAGTCTTCACTTGTCATGGCAGTTTCTCAAGAAACAGCATCAACGTCCACGTCCACGTCCCACCGCAGCGTTCAATTGTCCATATCCCAGACCTTTGAACGAAAGCGCAAATTCGCAGCTAATGCCCCACAGGCCACAGTTCTAAATTCGCACATTTCACGATTGCTTGCGTTGGAAATGCTGCCTTTTAGGCTGGTGGAGACTGAATCCTTCCGCAACCTTATGGCGGTGGCCATCCCTCGGTACTCGGTCCCCAGCCGACACTATTTTGCCCAGTGTGCCATCCCCGCGCTACACAAGCACGTGTCCCAAAACATCTGCCGTGCCCTCAACAACGCAGTTACTGGGAGAGTCCACCTGACAACAGACACGTGTACAGCTCCTGCGCATCATCCTCCTCCTCCTCATGTTCAGCCTCCATCTCAGATATCACATCAGTTACAAGCTGGAAGCACTGCAGTACTGCCTCAGCCAAGCGGCAACAGGCTGTGCTGAAACTCATAAGCTTAGGTGATAAACCTCACACTGCTTGTGAGTTGTGGACAGCTGTGAAAGAGCAGGCAGACCTGTGGCTGAGACCGCTGAACCTACATCCAGGCATGGTCGTGTGTGACAATGGCTGTAACCTGGTGGCGGCTCTGAGGTGAGGCGAGATCACACACGTACCATGCCTGGCTCATGTGCTTGACCTCGTGGTTCAGCAGTTTCTTAAATCGTACCCCGAGTTTCCAGATCTGCTCGTCAAAGTGTGCCGCCTGTCAGCTCATTTTCGGAAGTCGGCTACAGCTTCCGCCGCCCTTGCTGTGTTGCAGCAGCGTTTGCAGCTTCCGGCACACTGACTGGTATGTGATGTCCCCACACATTGGAACTTTACCCTCCACATGTTGCAAAGGATTTGTGAGCAGAAGAGAGCAGTTGTGGAGTACCAGCTGCAACAAGGCCGTCGATATTCAGGTCAGACTCCACACATAAGACCTCAGGAGTGGACCTGGATGTCTGACATATGTACCATCCTGACAAACTTTGAGGAGTCCACCAAGATGGTGAGAGGCGATGACGCCATCATTAGCATCATCATCCCACTTGTATGTCTTTTTCAACGCTCTCTGCAGAGAATTAAAGAGGAGGCATTGCAGCCAGAGTATGATGAGATGGATCAAGAAGCCGTAGCGGGCGATTACACACAGCCCAGCCTCATCTCATCCCAATGTGCATTGAGGGACAATGAGGGAGAGGAGGAGGAGGAGGAGGAAGAACAGGAGCTGGTATCATGCGCTGTAGAGGGTACAACTGTCATACCGTCGGTTCAGCATGGGTGGCCTGAGGACAGGGGGGTGGAGGAGGAGGAGGAGGAGAGCATGGTCAGTCATAATCTTCGTGAGGACACGGAAGTCTTGCCCGTTACCAGTCTGGCGCGAATGACTGACTTTATGTTACGCTGCCTTAACCGTGACCCTCGCGTTGTCAAAATGTTGGGTGACAGTCATTACTGGTTGGTGACACTTTTAGACCTCTGCTACCAAGAGAACTTTCTGTCACACTAATACTGCGTACAGGAGGTCAGGGGCCTAAGCTGACCCTAAGCTGGGGCCCTGACTAATCCCTCTACCTGGAGGTACTGTTAAAGGTACAGAGTTCCAGGCCGCCAGCGTAACCCCTACCTCCTGAGGATCCCTGCTCCTCAGTAATCTAGTCCTGAGAAGGACGCCGATAACAACAATAGGGGACAGGAAATAATATGCCAACAAACAGTACTTAGACGAACGAGACAGTACAAGGGTCAAACCAAAAAACCACCTTGCATACAAAAACTACTCCACAACTACAGAGGGAGCACCAACGGGAAAGGAGATAAATGATAAAGCGAGGAAGGGAAAAACCACACCAAATACACTTAGCTCAGAACTCCAAAATACCACGATCCGCTCTGTTTGTCTGTATGAAATGCTTTCACCGACACTTCCCTAACAGACCGGCAGGCATTTGAAGGAGTCCCACTACTGCAGCATTGATTGCAGCTGGGCGAGGCTGGACCTCGTCTAGCACAGAGAGAGAGAGAGTTAACTCCCTCACTGCCGATAAACATAAAACACCAAAAACTCAGCTGCGAGAAGTCAGGCTGTGTAATCTTGATGATCTTCGTGGCAACACACCCGTGACAGTACCCCCCCTTCTACGAGGGGCCTCCGGACCCTCAGGGCCAGGTTTATCCGGGTGAGTCGTGTGGAAGGCCCGAACTAATCGGTCTGCGTTAATATCCGACGCAGGAACCCACATCCTCTCCTCAGGACCATACCCCTTCCAATGAACCAGGCACTGAAGGGACCGGTGATTAAAGCGTGAATCGATGACCCTCGATATCTGGAACTCCAAGTTACCATTGACCACAACTGGAAGGGGGAGGTAAAGGTGATGGTATCACCGGCGCCACATACCTCTTAAGCAACGATCTGTGGAACACGTTGTGAATTTTAAACGTAGGGGGGAGGTCAAGACGGAATGCCACCGAATTAATTATAGAACTGATCCCGTATGGCCCGATGAACCTGGGACCCAGTTTCCAGGAGGGAACCTTAAGTTTTATATTCCTGGTAGACAACCATACCCGATCGTTCACACTTAGGTCCGGGCCAGACACTCTCCTCCTATCAGCCATATGTTTGTATCGGTTCCCCATAGTATTCAGATTCTTCAGCACCCCACTCCATACTGAAGCGAGTGATGACGAAAATCGTTCCTCCTCAGGAACCACCGAAGAGCCCCCTCTACTGAAAGTACAAAACTGGGGGTGAAAACCATATGCCCCAAAAAACGGGGACTTACCAGTGGATTCGCTCCGCCTATTATTAAGAGCAAACTCCGCAAGAGGTAAGAAAGAAGCCCAGTCCTCCTGGTTCTCTGACACAAAACACCGGAGATATGACTCCAAGCTCTGGATCATACATTCCGTCTGACCATTGGTCTGAGGATGAAAAGCCGATGAGAACGATAAATGCATCCCCCGCCGTGTACAAAATGCCTTCCAGAATTTGGACACAAACTGAGACCCCCGATCTGACACCACATCGGAGGGTACCCCGTGAAGCCTTACAATCTCCCCAATGAACACCTGCGCAAGAGTTTTAGCATTAGGAAGAGCAGGAAGAGCGATAAAATGTGCCATCTTGCTGAACCTGTCCACTACAATGAGTATGACCGTTTTACCCGAAGACGGCGGGAGGTCCGTAATAAAGTCCATAGACAGATGAGTCTAAGGACGCTCCGGGATCTTCAAAGGTAAGAGGGCCCCAGACGGATGGGTATGTGAGGTCTTAGAGCGCGCACAAACCCCACAGGACGCGACAAAAGTTACCACCTCCCTATGTAAGTTAGGCCACCAAAACCGACGCGAGAGGAGATCCACCGTTGCTTTACTCCCCGGGTGTCCTGCAAAAACTGAGTTATGGTGTGCCTCGATCACCTTTTGTCGCAACTGATCTGGAACAAACAGTCTCCCTGGAGGTCCAACAGGGGCATCCCCCTGAGCCTCCAATACCTCCTCCTCAAGCTCAGAGCATACTGCCGAAACCACCACCCCCTCCTGAAGGATAGGAACCGGATTGTCCGTATTCCCGGCCCCAGGGAAACTACAAGATAAGGCATCCGCCTTTACATTTTTTGACCCAGGACGATATGTAACGACAAAATTAAACCTGGTAAAAAACAATGACCACCTAGCTTGTCTGGGATTCAGACGTTTAGCGGACTCCAGATATAGCAGGTTCTTGTGATCGGAGATGACGGTGACCGGATGGACTGCCCCCTCTAAAAAATGGCGCCACTCCTCAAAAGCTAACTTAATGGCCAAGAGTTCCCTATTGCCGACATCGTAATTCCTCTCAGCGGACGACAATTTTTTAGAGAAAAAGGCGCATGGATGCCACTTACCAGGGGACGAACCTTGTGACAATACAGCTCCCACCCCTACCTCGGAAGCGTCTACCTCTACAATGAATGGCTGTGACGCATCAGGTTGAATGAGTATGGGTGCCGAGGCAAAACATTTTTTCAAGGAGGAGAAAGCTTGACAAACCTTGTCAGACCACCTAGAAAAATCCGTCCCCTTTTTTGTCATGTCTGTGAGAGGTTTAACCATGGACGAGAAATTACGAATGAACTTCCGGTAATAATTAGCAAACCGGAAACGTTCTGGTGCCTTAAGATTCTCTGGCAGATCCCACTCAAGAACTGCCCGCACTTTCCCAGGGTCCATACGAAAACCGGACGCTGAAACCAGGAAGCCTAAAAACTGGAGTTCCTGTAGGGCGAACACACACTTTTCCCATTTGGCATACAGTTTATTATCCCGCAAGATCTGTAACACCTGCCTAACGTGCTCCTGATGAGACACCAGATCCAGCGAGTAAATTAAGATATCATCCAGATATATGACAACAAACTGTCCCACCAGGCGGCGAAAAATGTCATTAACAAAGTGTTGGAACACCGCCGGGGCATTAGTCAGACCGAATGGCATGACAAGGTTCTCATAATGCCCCTCCGGAGTGTTAAACGCCGTCTTCCACTCATCCCCCTCCCTCATCTTAATCAGATTGTACGCCCCCCTGAGATCCAACTTAGAGAACCATTTGGCGCCCACGATCTGATTAAAGAGATCGGGAATAAGTGGGAGCGGATACGGATCTCGGACCGTTATCCGATTAAGTTCACGGAAATCCAGGCAAGGGCGTAGGCCTCCATCTTTCTTCTTCACAAAGAAGAACCCCGCGGCCACCGGTGAAGATGAAGGTCTAATATGCCCCTTAGCCAGACTTTCAGAAATATAATCCTTCATGGCCTGCCTCTCAGGACCAGAAAGGTTATACAACCTAGCTTTAGGTAACTTGGCCTCAGGGAGCAGTTTTACAGAACAGTCATACTCACTATGAGGAGGTAGTTGCTGACACCCTTTCTCCGAGAATACATCCTCAAAGTCCGCCAGAAATGGAGGTAAGACCCTAGGAGTAAACGCACCGATGACCGTATTCATGCAGTTTTTATTACAGAATTTACTCCATTGGCTTATCTCTCTAGATTGCCAATTAATAACCGGGCTATGCTTAGTTAACCAAGGAAGGCCCAACACTATAGGAGTGGGAAGACCCTCCAACACGTAGCAAGACAACAGCTCTTTATGTATCACCCCCACTTGAAGTTTTATGTTATGCACAGCTTGCAAAAAACTTCCCTGACCGAGGGGCCTGGCATCGATCGAGAATATGGGGATGGGTTTAGCCAACTCACTCAATCACATACCTTGAACCCGGGCAAACCGAGCGTCCACCAGATTAGCCCCGGCCCCACTATCCAGAAGAACAGATATCCTCTCAGTTCTCGTACCCACCACCACCTCCGCCGGTACGAGAAACTGAGATGAACCTAGGGACGAAATACCTACTCCCAGATTGCCGTCCACCACACAACCTGGGATCAACAGTTTTCCGACGACTCTTCACTCTGCAAGGGACGGGATGGACAGCCCCCAATAAAATGTCCCTTTCTCCCGCAGAAGAAACACCTTCCTGTCTTATGGCGCACCACCGGTCCCCTCCCCCGAAATGATGTCCCTCCTAATTGCATAGGCTCCTCTGGACTGACCAGGGGACCCTCCATATAAGGAACCCTTGTAGAAGGTGGAGTCATCACAGGGGGCGGAGTTGCCCCGCACCTCTCCCGAAGCCGTCTGTCAATGAGAATAGCAAGGGCCATAGCGGCTTCCAGTGACGCGGGAGGGTCATACTGAGCCAACACATCCTTTAATTTGTCGGATAAACCTTGACAAAACTGGCTCCTAAGAGCCGGGTCATTCCACTGGGTGTCCGTGGCCCACCTACGGAACTCCGAACAGAATTCCTCCGCCGGACGATCTCCCTGCTGGATCCTACGTAACTTAGATTCAGCAAGGGAGATCCGATCCGGGTCATCATATACGAGACCCAGAGCTGCAAAAAACCTATCCACTGACTGGAGAGCCGGGGAGCCTGGGGGAAGAGAGAACGCCCAAGATTGTGGGTCCCCTTGTAGGAGCGAGATGACAATTCCCACCCTTTGTTCTTCACTCCCCGACAACCGAGGCCGCAGCCGAAAGTACAACTTGCATGCCTCCCGGAAAACAAAAAACTTGTCCCGCCCCCCAGTGAACCTGTCAGGGAGAGCTACTTTAGGTTCTTGTCCGGCTTGCTCCTGGGGATACAAAACCTTGGACCTAACGTCCGCCAGCTCCATGGACAAACTCTGCAACTGCCGAGCTAGACTAGCTGCTGGATCCATGGTAGCTGGAGAGAATCTTATTGGGTCGGTGAAAATGTCACACTAATACTGCGTACAGGAGGTCAGGGGCCTAAGCTGACCCTAAGCTGGGGCCCTGACTAATCCCTCTACCTGGAGGTACTGTTAAAGGTACAGAGGTCCAGGCCGCCAGCGTAACCCCTACCTCCTAAGGATCCCTGCACCTCACTAATCTAGTCCTGAGAAGGACCCCGATAACAGCAAAAGGGGACAGGAAATAATATGCCAACAAACAGTACTTAGATGAACGAGACAGTACAAGGGTCAAACCAAAAAACCACCTTGCATACAAAAACTACTCCACAACTACAGAGGGAACACCAAAGGGAAAGGAGATAAATGATAAAGCGAGGAAGGGAAAAACCACACCAAATACACTTAGCTCAGAACTCCAAAATACCACGATCCGTTCTGTTTGTCTGTATGAAATGCTTTCACCGACACTTCCCTAACAGACCGGCAGGCATTTGAAGGAGTCCCACTACTGCAGCATTGATTGCAGCTGGGCGAGGCTGGACCTCGTCTAGCACAGAGAGAGAGTTAACTCCCTCACTGCCGAAAAACACAAAACACCAAAAACTCAGCTGCGAGAAGTCAGGCTCTGTAATCGTGATGATCTTCGTGGCGACACACCCGTGACACTTTCACACAAAGATAAGAGGCAGAGAAACTGAGAAATTGTTTAGAGGCTTCCAAGTTCATAGTGAAAATCCTTAAAGGGGTTTTCCCATGAACAAAAGGTCATTTTAAAAATTGGCTGTTTGACCGTGTACAGAACATATCACAGCTCCTGGGCAGGGGAGGAAACAAAATAGAGATAGAGTATACAGACATTATAGTATGGAATGACAGAGGATTAATTTTCTGAGGTAAAATATTGCTTAAACACAGGCAGTGAAATTTTTTACCTCAGAAAATGAATCCGTCCTAAGGAGTCCTCGGCCAATGGCCAGAGGACTTCTCATATAAAAGGCACCTCCTCCAAAATGGAGGTGCCCGTGCAAGGTTGTTGCTCAGTGTACTGTCGCTCAGTGTTGTCTGCTTCAGCCCTCAGGTCCCTCTTCCAGTCTGACTACCAGTCCAGTCCGCTAGCCTGACTACCAGTCCAGTCCGCCAGCCTGACTACCAGTCCAGCCCGACTGTCTGCTTACAGCCCAGTCCGCCAGTCTGTCTGTGGGCTTGGCCAGTCCACTTATCCGGAGCCTTTACCTGCCACCTGTCTCCGCCAGCCAAGTACACTCTCCAGCCCGACGGTCTGCCTACAGTCCAACCCGCCAGTCTGTCTATGGGCCAGGCTAGCCTGCCTACCCGGAGACCGTACCAGGTACCTGCCGTGCCTACCAGCCAGCCTACCTGGAGGCTCCTGCTTGTTACCTGCCATGTCTACCAGCCTGCCTACCTGGAGGCTCCTGCCAGTTACCCGTGGTGTCTGCCAGTCCGTCTACCCGGATCACCCGTCAGCCTGTCTGCCGTGCTCATCTGCTGTACCGGTCAGTCTCTGCCTTCTGACCCATGGAAGTCACCTGCTCTCATACAAGGACTGGCCCAGAGTAGCACCTGGTCCCTCTGCTCGGTCCTTCCCTGGTTCACGGAGTCAATTGAGCCACCGTGCGACCTTGGTCAGTCCGAGTTGATACCTAGTTACGCCTGTCTTGTCCCTCCTTGCACCGCAGCACAGAGGTTCCACCACCCGGATCCGTAACAGTTTGCACAGGCCATGGAACCCGGTGGCCCCCAGGCCCCCGCGCTCTCTGACCTGCACCAGGAGGTCTCACATCAGAGAGCCCAACAGGAGACTATCCTGTCTTTTCTGTGGACTGTTAACTCACGCCTAGACACGCTGTCCACCCCGTCTGTGTCCGTCTCTAGCCGAGCGGCACCTGCTCCGGCGGCACCACAACCCAGTGTCAATATGGCGTCCGGCTTTGGAACCCGGCTCTCGGCACCCCCACGTTTTGCTGGTGACCCCGCCCTAGCTCGGGGCTTCATCAATTAGTGCACCCTTCACTTTGAGCTCCTGTCACACCAGTTCATCTCTGACCATGCCAAGGTGGCATTCATCATGTGTCACCTCACCTGAGAAGCACTGGCATGGCTAAACCCCCTGTGGGAGAAAGGGGACCCACTGGTGTCTAATCTACCGCCTTTCCTCGCTGCCTTCCAGAAGGTCTTCGATGAACCAGGACGAAAATCCTCTACTGCCTCCGCTCTTCTCCGTCTCCGTCAAGGGAGTCTCACCATGGGTCAGTAAGCCATACATTTCTGGACCCTGGCATCGGAACTTGCTTGGAACAACGAGCCCCTGGTGTCCGTCTTCTGGGAAGGTCTTTCCGGACGGATTAAGGATGAACTAGCAGGTCGGGACATTCCTTCCACCCTGGACGACCTAGAGTCGTTGGCTACCCGGATTGACATCCGTTTCCAGGATTGTGCCAAGGTGACAACCCGAGAGAGTAGATTTCCGTGCCTCGCACCAACCTTCCAAGAGCCAGTACCGCAACCAACAATTCCCAGGGCACGCTCGCCCAAACCCATGCAAGTTAAACAAACCAAGATGGCCAAATCTCGACTGGAGACACGCCGAGGGGAGGGGAGTTGCTTCTATTGCGGCAATAAAGAGCATCAGATCAGTTCATGCCCGGTGAAGTCAGAAACTCCAGTGTCTAGGACCACTTGGAGAGGTCATCCTAGACAAGAGTAAAACCTCTCCGTCACTGACTCTATCTGTTTGTATTTCCAGTGGCAAGACACGCTTCTTTGAGACAGCCTGCCTGGATTCCGGATCCGCCGGGAATCTCATTTCACAGGCAGTAGTGGAGCAGTACCAGATTCCTACTATACGTCTGGCTGAAACATTGGCAGTCGCCTCTGTGGACGGGAGGCTTCTTCCAGTGAACATCCTGCTCGTCACAGAGCCTGTAACCCTTCAGGTGGGAATGCTGCACTCGGAGAAGATCTCCTTTCACGTGCTGTCCAGTCTCTCTCACGCTCTCCTGCTTGGTCTGCCCTGGCTTCAGAAACATGAGCCCATCCTGAATTGGAGATCCGGTGAAGTGCTTCGTTGGGGTCAGGAATGCCATGAGTCCTGCCTGGTTCCGGTCCGTCCAGCTCGACCTCCGTCTACTCCAGTTAATTTACCTGGTCTACCGGCACATTACTCATCCTATGCAAATGTCTTCCATAAGAAGGAAGCAGAGACACTGCCACCTCATAGGCCATATGATTGCCATATCGACCTGGTACCCGTTGCCTCTCCACCCCGTGGGCGTATCTACCCCTTGTCGCTGGCCCAAACCCAGGCCATGTCTGAGTATATCGAAGAAAATCTGGCTAGGGGATTCATCCAGAAATTTACCTCCCCGGCTGGAGCAGGATTCTTCTTCGTAAAAAAGAAAGACTGTTCACTGCGCCCCTGTATCGATTATAGGGGACCAGATTACCATCAAAAACAAATACTCCCTGCTGCTCATCTCTGAGCTGTTCAATCCCCTTAAAGGCACGAAGATCTTTACCAAGCTCGATCTTCGTGGGGCGTAAAACTTGGTCCGGATCTGCCAAGGATTTTTAAAAGGCAAAACCTTTTTAAAATTTGTAGAAAAGACAAAAAATGGACATCTCAGACGACAAAGCAAATATTATGGGGTGGTGTGTATAAAAAATGCCATACGCGTTTCGAGTGAAAAACTCTTGAACACTGGCTATGAAAAAGAATATTCTGAACTGGACTTAAGTATACTAACAAATAATCATGGATACAAAAAACACATGAAAAGAATCAAGAAAATACCAATCACAGAGAAGACTAGACTGAATATATGAAAAGAAAAAGGTGGAAACAAAACAAAAATGTACCCTGGAAAAACTGAATGAGAAATATGTAATGCAATACATATGAACAACTATGTGTGTATACATGTATACATATGAGAAAGTCCTAGAGAAAAATGGTACAAGTAAGAGCAGAAAATATCCCAAAAGGAAAAGAGAGAAAAAAAGGGGGAGAAAAAAAACAAAATCAACCACAACCTGCAGACAATAAATATGTGCATGAATAAATTTTCAATAAACATTAACTGCAGAAAACTCTAAAAAATATATATATATATATAGTTTTGTTTTATCCTTTTTCTTTGTCTTTTTCCTTATGGACTCAGTATTACGCTTTTGATAGTATAACATAATTTCTCATCTGAGATTAAGCCCTAATGGAGCGTATGGATTAAGAAAAAAAATATATAAATAAATAAATAGAAAAAAATAATTTTAAAAAAATCTCCTTTCTCTCTTCCCTTTTGGACTCAGTATTATGCTTTTGATGGTATAACATAATTTTTCATCTGAGATTAAGCCCTAATGAAGCGTATGGATTAAAAAAAAAAAATAAATTAATAAAAAATAAAAAAAATTGAAAAAAATTTCTCCTTTTTCTCCTTTCTCTCTTCCCTTTTGGACTCAGTATTATGCTTTTGATAGTATAACATAATTTCTCATCTGAGATTAAGCCCTAATGGAGCGTATGGTTTAAGAAAAAATAAATAAATAAATAAATAAATAAAAATTCTCCTTTTTCTTCTTTCTCTCTTTCTTTTCAGGGATCAGTATTATGCTTTTAATAATGTAACATAATTTCTCATCTGAGATTAAGCCCTGATGGAGCATATGTGTTCAGAGAAAATATCCAGACAGCTTCTTTGTTGCAGACCGCATCAGTATGACTACCGCCTCTAACATGTTTTGGTATTTGTTCTATCGCGTATACACGCATACCAATTTTACTGCGATTATGACATTCCACAAAATGTTTTGAGATATTAGAGATGTTCCTATCTGTGGGCTCTTCAATGTCATAAAGGTGCTCCCTGATTCTAAATTTGACCTTACGGATAGTTGAACCAACATATTTGCGGTTACAGATTGTGCATTCAGCAACATAAACTACGTGATCACTATTGCAGTTTAAGAAGCTTTTTATACTGAATTTTTCACTCTGATTGTAATTGTAAAAATGATTGGTTTTGAACGACACTGTGCAGGTATAAAAACGGAGTTTGTCCACACTTAAAATAACCCTTTAATGACAACCATGTTTGAGATGTGGGTTTTTGTGATGGTTAACATGCAAACTAGGTGATAATACATTTCCTAGGGTTTTCTTTCCTTAGTACTATTCTCACTCCATCTTTTAAGATGTTTGTAATGACGGGATCATCTTGCAAAATGTGTAGATTGTGTCGCACTATCTGGGAAATAGACCTAAAATGCGGACTATGATTAAGAACCAAAACTGGCAAGCTGTTTTTTTAATTTGACTTCATCCTAGTTTTATTTATTAAGTCAGTCCTATTCCTAGTGTTTGCAATCTGTTGTGCTCTGTTTAGGCTTAAATTGGGATAGTGTCGATCAGAAAGGCGCTGTCTGTTAGTCCTGGATTCTATGTCAAAGCTGGCACTGGAGCTGCAATACTGCTTAGCGCTAGAGATGAGCGGTGTTCGGCTCGAACTGTTCGCCAATCTCAAATTCGAGCTGTTTAGAAAATTAATGTTAATAAGCAGTTTGAGTGTACAGCGGGGCGGGGGGAGGGGCATGGGATGGATCTCTGCAGAAATAATGAAGATCTCCATTTTTTTTCTCTTCCCCGCATTTACAGTGGGGCGGTGCAGTCTGTCAGCCTATCAGCAGCACACACACGGATCGAACGGCTTTTTTTCACACAAGCAAGGGCATGTGTCATTGGCAATGTATGTCACATGTCCTTGCCCTATAAGACCCAGCCATTTTCCCCGTCGCCACCATTTTCTCACTGCTGCAGCTGCGTGTTAGACGGCACCGCTGTTGCTGTGTGCGCTATACTTTGTTAATTTCAAGCCAATTTTCGCACAAATCTACAGATAGCTTGGCAGTAGGGAAGAGTTGTGATTGCAGTCCTTTTAACGACTAGGTTACATCATTTCCTACGACTTTCATCAGGCAGGTCTGTGCTCTTAAATAGATAGGTTGGGAGTAAAGACTAATTGTAATTGCAGTCCTTTTCAGGGCTAGGTTACAACAGTTCCTATCACTTTTTGCCAGGCAGGTCTGTGCCAGTGCTGTGCAAGTTTTTTTCATAGCATTTGGCTAAATCTAGCAAAGCAAATCCTTTTTGGCCTATTGCAGAGTGTGTTAATCAGTGGAGTAGCCTATCTGTGTTGCAAGCTACACCACCTGTGTATAGAATACAAATTTTTTTACTGCACCTAGTGAAGTAAAACCTTTTGGGCATAGCATCATTCTATTAGTCCATCTATACTAACCTCCACCAGGTTGCAAATTCAGTATCATTTTTTTCTGCATTGAGCTCTTAAAAAATATTTCGGCTTCTAGCAGTGTGTGGGACTTGTTCCATTAGTCCATCTATACTGACCTCCATCAGGTTGCAAATTCAATATAATTTTTTTCTGCATCTAGCTCTGAAAAAATATTTTGGCTTCTAGCAGTGTGTGGGACTTGTTCTATTAGTTTTTCTATACTGACCTCCATCAGGTTGCCAATTCAATATAATTTTTTTCTGCATCTAGCTCTGAAAAAATATTTCGGCTTCTAGCAGTGTGTGGGACTTGTTCTATTAGTCCATCTATACTGACCTCAATCAGGTTGCAAATTCAATATAATTTTTTTCTGCATTTAGCTGTGAAAAAATATTTTGGCTTCTAGCAGTGTGTGGGACTTGTTCTATTAGTCCATGTATACTGACCTCCATCAGGTTGCAAATTCAATATAAGTTTTTTCTGCATCTAGCTTTGAAAAAAATATTTGGGCTTCTAGCAGTGTGTGGGACTTGTTCTATTAGTCCATCTATACTAACCTCCATCAGATTGCAAATTCAATATAATTTTTTTCTGCATCTAGCTCTGAAAAAATATTTCAGCTAGTAGCAGTGTGTGGGACTTGTTCTATTAGTCCATCTATACTAACCTCCATCAGGTTGCAAATTCAATATAATTTTTTTCTGCATCGAGCTCTGAAAAAAGATTTCGGCTTCTAGCACTGTTTGGGCCCTGTTCTATTAGTCCATCTATACTAACCTCCATCAGGTTGCAAATTCAATATAATTTTTTTCTGCATCGAGCTCTGAAAAAATATTTCGGCTTCTAGCAGTGTGTGGGACTTGTTCTATTAGTCCATGTATACTAACCTCCACCAGGTTGCAAATTCAATATAATTTTTTCTGCATCTAGCTCTGAAAAAATATTTCAGCTTGTAGCAGTGTGTGGGACTTGTTCTATTAGTCCATCTATACTGACCTCCATCAGGTTGCAAATTCAATATAATTTTTTTATGCATCTAGCTCTGAAAAAATATTTCGGCTTCTAGCAGTGTGTGGGACTTTTCTAATAGTCCATCTATACTTACCTCCATCAGGTTGCAAATTCAATATAATGTTTTTCTGCATCGAGCTCTGAAAAAATATTTCGGCTTCTAGCAGTGTGTGGTAATTGTTCTATTAGTCCATCTATACTAACCTCCGCCAGGTTGCAAATTCAATATAATTTTTTTCTGCATCTAGCTCTGAAAAAATATTTGGCCTTCTAGCAGTGTGTGGGACTTGGTCTATTAGTCCATCTATACTGACCTCCATCAGGTTGCAAATTAAAAATATTTTTTTGTCTGCATCTAGCTCTGAAAAAATATTTGGCCTTCTAGCAGTGTGTGGGAATTGTTCTATTTGTCCATCTATACTGACCTCCATCAGGTTGCAAATTAAAAATAATTTTTATCTGCATCTAGCTCTGAAAAAATATTTGGGCTTCTAGCAGTGTGTGGGACTTGTTCTATTAGTCCATATATACTGACCTCCATCAGGCTGCAAATTAAAAATAATTTTTTGTCTGCATCTAGCTTTGAAAAAATATTTGGCCTTCTAGCAGTGTGTGGGACTTGTTCTATTAGTCCATCTATACTGACCTCCATCAGGTTGCAAATTGAATTTAATTTTTTTCTGCATCTAGCTGTGAAAAAATATTTGTCCTTCTAGCAGTGTGTGGGACTTGTTCTACTAGTCCATCTATACTGACCTCCATCAGGTTGCAAAGTCAAAATAATTTTTTGTCTGCATCTAGCTCTGAAAAAATATTTGGCCTTCTAGCAGCGTGTGGGACTTGTTCTATTAGTCCATCTATACTGACCTCCATCAGGTTGCAAACTGAATATAATTTTTTTCTGCATCTACCTCTGAAAAAATATTTGGGCTTCTAGCAGTGTGTGGGACTTGTTTTATTAATCCATCTATACTGACCTCCATCAGGTTGCAAATTAAAAATAATTTTTATCTGCATCTAGCTCTGAAAAAATATTTGGCCTTATAGCAGTGTGTGGGACTTGTTCTATTAGTCCATCTATACTGACCTCCATCAGGTTGCAAATTAAAAATATTTTTTTGTCTGCATCTAGCTCTGAAAAAATATTTGGCCTTCTAGCAGTGTGTGGGACTTGTTCTACTAGTCCATCTATACTGACCTCCATCAGGTTGCAAATTCAAAATAATTTTTTTTACTGCATCTAGCTCTGAAAAAAATATTTGTCCTTCTAGCAGTGTGTGGGACTTGTTCTACTAGTCCATCTATACTGATCTCCATCAGGTTGCAAATTTAAAATAATTTTTATCTGCATCTAGCTCTGAAAAAATATTTGTCCTTCTAGCAGTGTGTGGGACTTGTTCTACTAGTCCATCTATATTGACCTGCATCAGGTTGCAAAATGAATAAAAAAAATTTCTGCATCTAGCTCTGGAAAAATATTTGGGCTTCTAGCAGTGTGTGGGACTTGTTTTATTAGTCCATCTATACTGACTTCCATCAGGTTGCAAGTTAAAAATAAGTTTTATCTGCATCTAGCTCTGAAAAAATATTTTTCCTTCTAGCAGTGTGTGGGACTTGTTCTATTTGTCCATCTATACTGACCTCCATCAGGTTGCAAACTGAATATAATTTTTTTCTGCATCTACCTCTGAAAAAATATTTGGGCTTCTAGCAGTGTGTGGGACTTGTTCTATTAGTCCATCTATACTGACCTCCATGAGTTTGCAAATTAAAAATATTTTTTTGTCTTCATCTAGCTCAGAAAAAATATTTGGCCTTCTAGCAGTGTGTGGGACTTGGTCTATTAGTCCATCTATACTGACCTCCATCAGGTTGCAAATTAAAAATATTTTTTTGTCTGCATCTAGCTCTGAAAAAATATTTGGCCTTCTAGCAGTGTGTGGGACTTGTTCTATTAGTCCATCTATACTGACCTCCATCAGGTTGCAAATGAAAAATAATTTTTATCTGCATCTAGCTCTGAAAAAATATTTGGGCTTCTAGCAGTGTGTGGGACTTGTTCTTTTAGTCCATCTATACTGACCTCCATCAGGTTGCAAATGAAAAATAATTTTTATCTGCATCTAGCTCTGAAAAAATATTTGGCCTTCTAGCAGTGTGTGGGACTTGTTCTACTAGTCCATCTATACTGACCTCCATCAGGTTGCAAATTAAAAATAATTCTTTGTCTGCATCTAGCTCTGAAAAAATATTTGGCCTTCTAGCAGTGTGTGGGACTTGTTCTATTAGTCCATCTATACTGACCTCCATCAGGTTGCAAATTGAATATAATTTTTTTCTGCATCTAGCTCTGAAAAAATATTTGTCCTTCTAGCAGTGTGTGGGACTTGTTCTACTAGTCCATCTATACTGACCTCCATCAGGTTGCAAATTCAAAATAATTTTTTTCTGCATCTAGCTCTGAAAAAATATTTTGCCTTCTAGCAGTGTGTGTGACTTGTTCTATTAGTCCATCTATACTGACCTCCATCAGGTTGCAAACTGAATATAATTTTTTTCTGCATCTACCTCTGAAAAAATATTTGAGCTTCTAGCAGTGTGTGGGACTTGTTTTATTAGTCCATCTATACTGACCTCCATCAGGTTGCAAACTGAATATAATTTTTTTCTGCATCTACCTCTGAAAAAATATTTGGGCTTCTAGCAGTGTGTGGGACTTGTTTTATTAGTCCATTTATGCTCACCTCCATCAGGTTGCAAATTAAAAATAATTTTTATCTGCATCAAGCTCTGAAAAAATATTTGGCCTTCTAGCAGTGTGTGGGACTTGTTCTATTAGTCCGTCTATACTGACCTCCATCAGGTTGCAAACTGAATACAATTTTTTTCTGCATCTACCACTGAAAAAATATTTGGGCTTCTAGCTGTGTGTGGGACTTGTTCTATTAGTCCATCTATACTGACCTCCATCAGGTTGCAAATTGAATATAATTTTTTTCTGCATCTAACCCAGCCAATTGTTTTGGCCTAATACCACAGTTTGGCCACTCAGCTCTGCTCGGTTCCCATCCATTGTTTTTTTGTGCAAACAACTCCAGAGTTGTGAATTAGTTAACCACCAAAATGAGTGGAAAAAGGCCTGCTGCTGGTGGAAAGGGGAATTGGCATGTTGGGAAGGGGAAAAATGATTGTGTCCGTGGGGTAGGTGTTAAAGCAACAGTAGCATCTGCAGAAGAAAGACCATCTTCCAGCCAAACTAAAATGTCTACTTCTTTTAGCGGACAATGTGATAATATCCCTTTCTTACGGCCACGCCAATCGCTACAAATTCCAGATGAGGCACAAAAACAGCAGGTGCTTCAACGGATATCAAGTGTTCCTTTAAGTGGGCTCTCCTCCACATCAACTTCAACATCACAAATACTCCAGTCCTCAAAGGTGTCACCCCAATCGCACTTGCTTTCTCACAGCTCCCAAATCTCCGGCTGCCCGTCTGAGTATGAGGTAGAACAGATGGTTGAGTCAGCAGAGCTGTTTACTCATTCTATAGCCTGGGAATCAGAGGTCGGCTCCAGTGCTTCTGTGAATCCAGACGAGGAAATGATCTGCACTGAGTCGGATCCAGGACCAGACGCTGAAGGTTCTGACCATAATGTAGACCCTCATTCCCAAACTGTAACTCCTGTTGGTGGAGACAATGAGGAAGACGATGATGAGACTCAAATACCTGATTGGAGCGACAACTTTAGTTTTTTGTCAGGGCAGGAACAGGTTGTCTCTGAGTACGACGGGTGTGATAACGCACAGGGTGATGATGATGAGGTTGGAGATCCCACTTACTGTCAACCCACAGTCAGCCAAGAGATGAGGTCAGCAGAGGAGGTGGAGGAGAATGCTAGTGACGACGATGTCAGGTTGCGCCTTCCTGGACAGAGACGTAGTACTGGAAGCACGTCAACAACTGCATCCTCAAACACAACTCTGCCTCTCACCACAAGTCGTGGTGGCTCTTCAGGTCGCATGGGTGCTAAGCCTTGCATAGCCTGGGCATTTTTTCAGATCGATAAAGATGATCCAACTCGTGTTATCTGTAACATTTGTCAGCAAAAGCTAAGTAGAGGCCAAAAAATACATAGCTTGAGCACTTTATGCATGAACCGGCACATGGACATGAAGCATAAGTTGCAGTGGGAAGCTCACTGTGCTACAATGCGGCCTAGCCGGCCGGGCCAACCACCGTCTGCCATATCTTGTGCATCCGCGGCCTCTTCATCCTCTGTGACTGGGGGGACAACGGTCACACCTGTTTTGGGGCTCAGACCTGCCACCTCTTTACCCGCAACAGCCAGCGTGATTGGCAGATCATCATTTTCTTTGGAGGTGGTAACACCAACTGGTGTTGAGCGCTGTCCGACATCGATAGCACCACCTTTGGATCAAGGCAACCTAACACGTCCCCCTGCATCTTCCACACAGACCGGCAGTTTGCCGTGGACACCCTTATCAACCCCGTCTAAGCACAATAGCCAGCCCTCGGTCCCTCAGATGTGGACAAGTAAAAGACGATTTCCTCCTAGCCATGAGAAAGCTAAGAGGTTGAATTTCACCATCTGCAAGCTCTTGGCTATAGAAATGCTGCCTTTCCGCCTGGTGGACACCGAGGATTTTCGAGACCTTGTGTCCGTCGCAGTGCCCCAGTACCAGATGCCCAGTCGGCACTACTTCTCAAAGAAAGGTGTGCCTGCGCTCCACCAGCATGTCGCACACAACATCACCGCTTCTTTGAGAAACTCTGTGTGTGACAGGGTGCATTTCACCATAGACACTTGGACGAGTAGGCATGGACAGGGGCGTTACATGTCGCTGACTGGGCACTGGGTAACTATGGTGACAGCAGGACAAGGGGCTGCTGTCCAAGTCTTGCCGTCCCCACGAGTTGTGCGTCAATCCTCTTTATCTCAAAATTCTTCCACTGCTTCTGCCTCCTCAACCTCCTCTCGGTCCTCCACCTGCACCCAAAGCTTGTCTGGTCATGCCACAAGCTTTCTAACTGCGCAGAAGTGATCCTGCACACCTCCTTACTATGCTGGCAGCAGGGCTCAACGTCATCAGGCTGTTTTTACTTTGAAATGTCTGGGAAATGTGAGTCACACAGCTGAGGAGTTGTGGTCAACTCTGGAGAACCAATTTCATGAATGGTTGTCTCCACTGGACCTGAAACCAGGGAAGGCCGTGTGCGACAATGCTGCAAACCTGGGTGCGGCCCTTCGCCGGGGCAATGTCACACACGTGTCCTGTATGGCTCACGTGTTGAACCTGGTTGTCCAGCAATTTTTAGCCCACTATCCCGGACTAGATGGCCTTCTGCAGAGGGCACGGTCGCTGTGTGCTCACTTCCGCCGTTCGCATCTCGCAGCTCAGCGACTTACATCTCTACAGAAGTCGTTGGGCCTGCCACTTCACCGGCTAAAATGCGATGTGCCTACCCGGTGGAATTCAACTCTGCACATGTTGCAGCGACTGTGGCAGCACCGACAAGCCCTGGTGCAATACGTTCTGACGTATAGCCTGGGCTAATGAGATCCAGAGGTGGGGCAAATCACGCTGGAGTAGTGGTCTTAGATCAGGGACCTATGCAGCCTTCTGCACAGTTTTGAAATGGCGACTAAGATGTTTAGTTCTGACGATGCCATTATCAGAATGACTATTCCGGTGATTTACATGCTGGAGCACATGTTAAACAGAATTCGGAGTCAGGTGGTGGCACAAGAGGAGGTGGAGGAAGTAGAGGAGGAGGAGTTGTATGCGGAAGGGCTAACATCTGCAAGGTCCAGACGGTCGGCAGCACCAAGGCGGCAGGCATGTGAGGGTGGGGGAGATGGTTTTACCAGGGCGCATGGTAGCAGCCAAACTAGTGAGGAAGGTGCAGGAGCCCAGGAAGAAGTGGAGGACGAACTGATGGAAGACTCATCAGATGAGGGAGACCTTGATCACATTTCTGTTGTGCGAAGTTGGGGGGAGAGGACAGAGGAAGGAAGAATGATTGTTACCTTGCCACCGACACAACAGGGACTTGGTGCTCCTGGATGCGCAACACACATGATTGCCTTCTTGCTGCACTACCCTCAACATGACCCCCGAATTGTGAGAATTAGAAATAAACCTGACTACTGGGTTGCCACACTGTTAGATCCCCGGTACAAAAGTAAATTTGCAGAAATTATTCCTGCCATAGAAAGGGATGCACACATGCAGGAGTATCAGCAGAGACTGTTGCAGAATCTTACATGTACTTTTCCACAAAACACCAGTGGTGCACGTACTGAATCTCACAGTTCCAACTTGCCAACCGTGGGACCGTCGAGTGTTCAGCACTCAAACCATAACAGAAACACAGTATCTGCTGGTAACATCAATTTTGCGGAATCATTTCACCACTTTTTTAGCCTATCCTTTGCAAGGCCATAGGAGACAAGAAGTCTGACACATAGTCAACGCCTAGAGACGATGGTACAGGAGTATCTCCAAGTAAACATTGAAGCCATGACTGTGTCACTGGACCCTTGCTCTTTTTGGGCTTCCAATCTGGATAAATGGCCGGAGCTAGCCACTTACGCCTTGGAGATCTTGTCATGCCCCGCAGCCAGCGTTCTGTCTGAACGTGTGTTCAGCGCTGCTGGTGGTGTGCTGACAGATAAGCGCACGCGGCTCTCCACTGATAAAGTAGACAGACTCACGTTTATAAAGATGAACAAATCTTGGATCCGAAACGACTTTTCTACGCCTGTGTCATCCTGGGGAGAGTAAAAGCTTGATGATTGGTTAAAATCACCTCACCAACCATTTTAAGCTTTCAAATTACTAATCATGTTTATCTGTATCTTGGATGGAAAATTATTTGGGCTTTGTAGCAGTGTGCAGTGCTGATTCTGTTAGGCCATCTATACTAAGCTCCACCAGATTTAAAATTACTAATCATGTTTATCTGTATCTTGGCTGGAAAATAATTTGTTCTTTGTAGCAGTGTGCAGTACTGATTCTATTAGGCCATCTATACTAAGCTCCACCAGATTTAAAATTAATAATAATTTTTAGCTGTATCTAGCCCGGAAAATAATTTTGGGGCCCCGAGATGCACAAGACACATAAGTGCCTTCTTGCTGCACTACCTGCAACATGACCCTCAGATTGTCAGAATTCGAAGTAATCCTGACTACTGGGTTGTCACACTCTTAGATCCCCCACACTCTTCGATCAACCTTTTCATTTTAACAAAGACCAAAAAAATGGTCATTTTTGAAATTATAAGCATTAGCAGATTATTAGAAACTGAAATCAAACAGTTTTCAACTCAAAACTGTATTCTAGGTGATGTTACATTTGCACATAGGACCCCTTGTTCGAAAGGAGCTTCTGAACTCTCTCGTCCATTGAATTTGTCAGGTTTTGGATGGTTTCTGCTTCAATTGTTTTGCATGAGAACAGAATACCCTCCCAGAGCTGTTGCTTAGATGTGAACTGCCTCCCACCATCATAGACACTCCTTTTGATGATGCTCCAGAGGTTCTGAATGGGGTAGAGGTCAGGGGAGCATGGGGGTCACACCATAAGTTTGTCCCCTTTAATGCCCATATCAGCCAGAGATGCAGATGTGTTATGTGCAGCATGAGACGGTGCATTATCATGCTTAAAAATTATCTTGCTGTGGAATACACGGTTCTTCTTCTTGAACCATGGCAGGAAGTGCTGTTTGAGAAACTCCACATACATTATGGAGTTCATCTTTACCCCTTCAGGGATCCTAAAGGGGCCGACAATCTCTCTCGCCATGATTCCAGCTCAAAACATTACTCCACCTCCTCCTTGTTGGCGCTGTAGCCGTGTTTGCGTGGGGTGTCCATCAACCAGCCGTCCTCCACTCCATCCATCTGGACCATCGAGCGTTGCACGGCACTCATCGGTGAACAAAACAGTTTTGAAATCAGTCTTCATGTAATGTTTGGCCCACTGGAGCCTTTTCTGCTTGTGTGAAGTGGATAGAGGAGGTCGACAGGATGGCGTATGCACAGCTGCAAACCTCTGAAGGACCCTGCATCTTGTTGTTCGGGGGATGTTGGAGGCAACAGCAGCTTCAAAAATTTGTCTGCTGCTATGACAAGGCATTTTTGCCGCTGCTCTTTTAACCTGACGTAATTGCCTGTAGGAAAGAGTCCTCTATTTGCCCTTATCAGCACGCACACTTGTGTACTGTGAATCAGCTACATACTTCTTGATTGCCAAGACACTTCATCCTGATCATCGCACAATGTTGATTGCAGTCATGCCTTGACCTAAACACTCCACAATTTGTTGCTTCTCAGCAGCCGACACATCCTTTTTCTTTCCCATTTTGGCAGATAATGTAGGCTGCTTAATAATGTGGGACAGCCTTCTTAAGTAGTCTTGCCTTTCATTGGACAAACCTGCCAAACTAATTAGCACAGGTGTCTGCAATTGCTTACAGTGATATAAAGAGCCCTGACACACATCACCATCAATGAGTTTAACTGACAAACAAACAAATTCTTCCCTTATCACTCCTAAACACTTTTTGCATAATAATTTGGAACACAGTGTACATGTGCTTTTCCACAAAACACCAGTGGTTCACGTAGTGAATCTTACAGTTCTAACTTGCCAACCGTGGTCTGTATGGAGTTGTTCAATAAAGGGCCCAAAATTAAGATAACATAGATGGGAGAGGTCTCTATGAATAGGAATTCCTAAGAATTTGTTACCCTGTGAGGGCCAGGCAAAGGGAAAGTTGGACTGGATGGAATCCTGTATGGATTTGGGGAGGGAGACATCGAGGGCCTCAGACTTCGCTGCATTGATTTTAAAATTTGACCATGTAACAAAGTGATCTATTTCAGCCATAACAGCAGGGATGGATATATGTGATTGAGTGATATATACTAGGACACCATCAGCAAATAGAGAGCACTTGTACTCGGTGCCTCCCACCTCAATCCACCTAATATTGGGGTTATGGCGAATTGATCAGAGCAGGTGCTCCGTCACTAGGATGTATAAGAGAGGGGACAGAGGACATCCCTGCCTTGTCCCATTGGTGATTATGAAAGGTGATGAAAATGTTCTGACGTGCCCCCTGGGCCTTGGGACACCCGGAGCTGGATCCTTTTTGGTGGATGCTGGTGGTTGTAGTCTCCGTGGCGGCGACCCGGTTCCGTGGCTCAGGGCGGTCAAAGCAGTGGCGGAACTATTTATGTGGTTTTGATGTTTAAATGTCCGATTACGCCACCCGTGGATTGCGGTCAGAGTGAACCGCCGCTGCAAGGCAGACCGCTGAGGCTGGTGTTGTGGGTGCAGCAGAGCGAAGCATAACTCCCCACGGGAGGAGTATAGCCTCAGGGCAGTGTATGCGGAGGATGGGGGTGATGGTGCAGGGCAGCAGCAGTAACGACACGGAATCAGTGATGCAGTCCGGGGCCTTTACTCACAGTTCTTATTATCCAGACCACGTCTGCAGGTAATGGCTGCCCACGTCGTACTGTGCTCACCAGGTGAGTTGCTCAGACAACTCCCAGATAACTTTGGAGTGCTTCACAGGACCCCCTTTATGTGTCCTTTGTCTGGCCTTTCTTACCAACCCTTCTGTCCGGCTGCCTCGGGCCTCCTCTTGGTAAACTTGGCGCCAGTTTCCCTGACCCTATGTGGTGCCTTCCTAGCGGGTGTAGCGAGGGGCTGCGCCACAAAAAATGTCACAGCCTCCGGTTTCTAGCTGAGGGTCGTTTCCCACCTCCACTAGTTTTGGGGACCGGTCTCCCCCTTTGGCCTGACCCCTCCACGCAGGTGGATTCGGGCGTGCGGTGGCGACTCGCCCGTCCGCACCCCTGGGATCCCTTTGTTCCTCGTTCCTGGAGCCTTCTCCGCTCCTCTTCCTTCCTTCTCCCTCTTCCAGGCCTGGGCCTCTGTTACTAGGCCCGCCTGCGGAGCAGAGCTCATGCAGAGCCCCTGCTCCCTGTCACTTCTGCTCAGACTTCTCTGCACTGAACTAAGATGGTGCCCACCTTTTATACTCCCTTCTCAATGCACCCAGGAGCTGCTTCCTCCCTGCTCCTGCACTACAGGGTTCCCCTTCCTCAGTGTTCCCTCCCCCCACTCCAGCCAGGGACAGGGACTGTCGTGCCCATCTCAGGGGCATATTGGTCGCCCTGCCCCACGGCAATGTGGTGTAATGCATGCAGGTGTCGGGTCCTGATCCACACTCCATCCTTACCTGAGAGTGAGATATCACACCTCTGGGTGAGGTGCAATACCTCTGTAGCAACTGAGCCCTCAGGGTGCTACAGTTCCATTTATCTTCAGCCTAGGTGACGTATTGCGATACAGGGCCGTGATTTTGGCTATAAAAGGGTCGCCTAGACCCCTACCCCAAACTTTTTAAGGGAATAATATATGGCGTGCCAGGAGACTCTATGGAATGCTTTCTCAGCATCCAACGAGAGTATCTAATTACAAATTTTTAACTGCATCTAGCCCAGGAAATACTTTGTGCCTAGTAGCAGTGTCTGCTAGTCAGCGGATTATCCCGGCTGTTAAGCAAGCTACACCACCTGTAGTTTGGATACTTCATTTTTTCAAAGGAAATGCTTCGGGACCACGGGATACTCAGTGAAGAGCATCAGGAGGCACCCCAAGGCATAGGGGCTGGGACTGGCAATAGGATACCTTGCGGTGGACACCCGAGCTCGATCCTTATAAAAGCTTTTTAACTGCAGCAGTTTTAGTGGACGCTACTGGAGCTGGAATTACTCGGCTGCTGGCATGAGACTTGCCCTCCAATAGATCCTTGTAAATGGATATAAAGTGTATTCATTCAAATTAGAGAGACAATTTAAATTAAAAAGCTTAGAGCTGCCTCCACCACAGGGGGGCTCGCTCGACCCACCAGCGGACAGGCACCAGTATTGGGAGAGGGGGGCTGGCCGTCAGGGTTCACCCTGGCTCTGGCACAAACCCGGCGACACGGAGGTGGCACGGGCAGGACCGGACTGGCCGTGTCAGCTTCTCACTTTTTGGATTTTAGAAGGGCATGACATGCCTATATCTGAGTCTCCCCCTCCTTTTACTCCTCCACCTCTTTTCTTTTCGCATGACTATATGGACTTGTCACTTTTCCATGTGTTAGTTATGTCTTCTGAGCAGTTTGTCAGCTTTTGGACACCTTTGAAGGTGTTTTCTATGTTTTTCTATGTGTTTTTGTTTGCCTGCCATTGTTTTTAACGGTGTTCGAAGGTGTTCGACGAACAGTTCGACGAACAGTTCGGCGAACACACGGGTGTTCGACGAACCGAACCGAACTCGAACACTACAGGTGTGGCTTGACACTAATCCATACCTTTAGCTGACTAGACAACTATACCAGCCGCACCCAGGAAGTGTTCAACTCTATTTACCATTCGTTTAATTTGGTTGCCTCCCCAAATAAAAAAAAAGAAACATTGTTGGCTACCTTGTCCTCCGACTCTTCCACCTAAACTGCCATGTCCACCTCCACCTCCTCTCCCATTTGGACTTCCGCCCCCTGGTTCTAGATTTTTTTTGTTAATTTTATGTTCTTTTAAGTGAGTTCCCTAAAAAGCAAAAAATCAAAAGAAACATAAAAAACAAGAAAAAAGAAACACAAAAAAACACAAAACAATGTTGGATTGCTCCTCCCTGTCCTCTTCCACCTAAATTGCAAAATCCATTCCCTCCACCTCCTATTGTACGTAAAAACACATTTTTCTTTTCTGCAACATTGTCTGTGGGAGTAATATGTGTAAAGACAATTTTTTTCTAATCTGCAACTGTGTCTGTGGGAGGAATAGGCTAAAAACATATTTTTCTAATCTGCACCCGAGTCTGTGATATTACTGTGTGTAAAAACTAATTTTTCTACTTTTGTGCACCCGTGTCTGAGAGTAATGTGCGTAAAAACAATTTTTTCTAATCTGCAACCATGTCTGTGGGAGTACCTTGCCTAAATACTACTTCAAAAAATTAGGAGAGCATCAAATAGGGGACGTGGACTTGGCCATGAAGTTCTTGCTTTTTGCCTTCTTGTTTTGTTTCTTGTTCTCCCATATCGGTATCATCTCTTGGAAATGATTGTGCATTCTGGTCACACACATCTCTTCCACAATCCATAACTTCATAGCTTTTTTTCCATACAATCATTGACAAATTCATGTTTTTTACTGTGATCTGTGGTCATAAATTCATCAAAGCAGACAAAATTAACTCATTTAATTACCATTTGCAGTTTTACTGTACCATCCATGTGTATGTGGTAGTGGTGGGAGACTTTAGCTACTGGAGTTTGAACTACTACTGCTTCTGGCACCTGATTTGCCCTCCAATAGATGCTCATTAAAAGATTTAAAATACTCTTCCAATTACAGAGCCTCTAAATAGGCATGGCTGTCTTGCTACATTACATTAATTTGCGCGACTACTACTTCCTTGGATGTGTTACCCGTTTATCAGGCTCCCTCTTTAGAATTAAACTCTAATTCTCTCTTACCTATGGTCACCTCACCATGGAATGAATCCCATATGACACGAGGTGGTGGTTGGAAGGGAGAGTGGCTCACTGTGCGGGCAGTTCCCAAAGTGACAGGTGTACAAAAAACACCCCTTGCACGGGGAAGGTGAGGTACTGGCATCCAGAGGACACCACAGAGCCGCAATTCTTCATCACTCACCTCACCCAGAGCAATGCAAGGGGTCTCTTGGAAGAGGGGCTTGGGGTCTATGCAGCGCTTCGATCAGGCTTAGTAATTGTCTCTGACATGGGGGGGGGTTATTATGTTATTTGAAGCAGTTTCCCTATCCACATTTGTTTGCATGGCAATTGTCCTGCTCTTACACTCATTGTGCTTCCTTTAGCAGCCCCATAGCCCTTACTGCGACCATTTTACAGTAATGTTAAAGCACCGAATTTTGGGCTGCCATTGACTTCTATTGGGTTTGGGGTCAAGTTCGAGGACAAGTTTGGATACCAAACTTTGGATGACGGTTCGGCCAAGTCCCGACGAACCCACTCATTCCTAGTCACCATTTCTTGATGCACCAGGGTTATTTCGGCTCTGGTGTCTCTGAGACAAACAATATCTTTACTGCCCACAGTGACATATTCACAGTTCTCATTATTCCTCATGTCAGTGCAAGCCACAAATAAGACAGAAGGTGGGGGCCCCGGAGGCTTTGTGATCATTGTAGCTCTTTTCTTCCTATCAGGGAGAGTGACACAAATATATTCCTCTGTGTTACACATAAAGCATTCTCTGGGACCCTGAGAAAGTAGATGTAGATTTCCCTGGGGATTGGCTGGTAGAGGGCCCGAAACTGGTTAACCTCTCTTCTAGTTGAATTCCAATGGCTTCAAAACTTCTGGCATCCTGTTGACAGTATAAGAGTCAGCAATCTTTGCACTCTGCTCAGCAGTCTTTGGCTCTCGATCGCACACAAATTGTCATACATCCATGGGATATATGTGGAGGAATTGATCCTTGTCCATAAGATCCTCTAGTTCCTCAAAGCTGGTTGCAGAAAGTCCTTGGATCCATTGACAGAATGTGGTCCTCAAAGTGCTCTCGACATCCACATAGCTGTCAGTTGAAACGTGCTGTAGACTCCAGAACTTTTCCTTGTACACTTCTAGAGTAAGGTTGTATTTCCTGACCAGAGCCTCTTTTATTATGTCATAGTCCCCATCTAGATCTGGTGGAAGGTCAGCAAAAACTTCCAGGGCTTTGCCTTTTAACCCTGGAGTGAAATGCTGTGCCCACTGATCACGGGATAGATGGTACCGCCTGCAGGGATTTTCAATACCCCCGAAGAAAAGTATCCAAGTCTCCATCTTTCTCAATCACAAGAAAATTTTCCAAGCATGGTCTTCCTTGATTTAGGTCCTGAGAAAGGAGTAGCTGAGAATTATTACCCCTTTATATTTGGGCCATCTAAAGTTGGAAGTCTCTCTCAGCCTAGGTAGCAGCAGCCTCTCTCTCAGCCTGGTGTTCTGCAGCAGCAGCAGCCTGTTGGTAGTGTAGGAAAAGCAGCAGTCGCATACTGGCATCACATTCTCCCAGCTGTTGTAAAGCAAAAAAAAGTCCAATGCTTGCCTCAGAACTGGTATTGTTGGTACCCTAAAAAGTTATTTTCCAAGACAAGATACATTGCTTGGCTCCTCTGAGCTGAGCTTTCTTTTTATCCAGTTATTGTGCTCCAAATCGTGCTCCATCAAGGCTCCATCATGGCATCAATCAGTAGATCCAGTAGACAGCCTTTTGCCAAATAAAATATAGAAAAGAGAAATGGAGAAGGGGAAAACTGTTTGCAATTATGTCTAAGTAAGCACTAAGTTGAACCTTGTATAACTAGTGCATCCCTCGCAAGGATACCAGTCCTTTATGTAACATACCTGGCGGCGCCCTTGCATGGTGGTCCATCTCCCACTGTGCAAGAGCGCGCACTTGATCTCCAGTCCAGAATGTCTCTCTGGCTTCCCTCCATGCTGTCTGTGTCTGTTTCTGCTGCTTAAGGGCGGCGCCCGATCACTTCCTGCTTTTTGTACCTGCTGTGGGTCACACCCCTTGTGCGTCCTCAGCCTATTGCTGTCTGTCACCTGGTATATCACCCAGCTGCTCTAATCAATCCCTGCCCGAGCATTGTGTTTCATTCAGTGTGTGCTTGCACTCTGAAGGTGCCAGGTCCCGTTCTGTGTTCTCTTGTCTGCCTATCCTGGAGGCTGTATTTCCAGGCCTGTCTGAACACGCTCCTAGCCTGTTCCTCCCACCTTCTAGGGGCCGATTACCTAGACCCGCTCCTGTATCTTGTCTGTCCTGTCTGAACTCGCTCCTAGCCTGTTCCTCCCGCCTTCTAGGGGCCGATTACCTAGACCCGCTCCTGTATCTTGTCTGTCCTGTCTGAACACGCTCCTTGCCTGTTCGTCCCGCCACTCTGGGGGCCGTATTCCCAGACCCGCTCCTGTATCCCGCTGCAGTGTCGGTCTCTTCCGTACACTCAGTTCCAGTCTGAACTCTCTCCTATCCTTTACCTGTTTTGCCTCTATGTCCGTTCCTTTCCTTTTTCTGCAGAGTCTGAACTCGTACCTAACTCCTGCTTGTTGTCTCTGTACTCCCGTTTGTGTGTTTGTGGTCCACTCGCTACTTCACTGCAAGTACCTTGTGGGCATCTGGCTCTGCCTTTCCCTTCCTGTCTGTTCCGTGTGAACAGAGCCCTGTCCCCCCTGCTCAGTCTCGCTCCGCTCTGACTCTTTTGCTCACTGCTCCGGCAGTCTCGCTCCGCTCTGACTCCTTTGCTCACTGCTCCGGCAGTCTCGCTCCGCTCTGACTCTTTTGCTCACTGCTCCGGCAGTCTCGCTCCGCTCTGACTCCTTTGCTCACTGCTTTGGCAGTCTCGCTCCGCTCTGACTCCTTTGCTCACTGCTCCGGCAGTCTCGCTCCGCTCTGACTCTTTTGCTCACTGCTCCGGCAGTCTCGCTCCGCTCTGACTCCTTTGCTCACTGCTTTGGCAGTCTCGCTCCGCTCTGACTCCTTTGCTCACTGCTCCGGCAGTCTCGCTCCGCTCTGACTCCTTTGCTCACTGCTCCGGCAGTCTCGCTCCGCTCTGACTCCTTTGCTCACTGCTCCGGCAGTCTCGCTCCGCTCTGACTCCTTTGCTCACTGCTCCGGCAGTCTCGCTCCGCTCTGACTCCTTTGCTCACTGCTCCGGCAGCCTCGCTCCTCTCTGACTCCTTTGCTTACCGCTTCTGGCGGTCTCGTCCTGCTCTGCTCTTGCTCACCACTCCTGGTGGCCTCGTCCTGCTCTGCTCTTGCTCACCGCTCCTGGCAGTCTCGTCCTGCTCTGCTCTTGCTCACCGCTCCTGGCGGTCTCTTCCTGCTCTGCTCTTGCTCACCGCTCCAGGCGGTCTCGTCATGCTCTGCTCTTGCTCACCGCTCCAGGCGGTCTCGTCCTGCTCTGCTCTTGCTCACCGCTCCAGGCGGTCTCGTCCTGCTCTGCTCTTGCTCACCGCTCCAGGCGGTCTCGTCCTGCTCTGCTCTTGCTCACCGCTCCAGGCGGTCTCATCCTGCTCTGCTCTTGTTCACCGCTCCAGGCGGTCTCGTCCTGCTCTGCTCTTGCTCACCGCGCCAGGCGGTCTCGTCCTGCTCTGCTCTTGCTCACCACTCCAGGCGGTCTCGTCCTGCTCTGCTCTTGCTCACCGCTCCAGGCAGTCTCGTCCTGCTCTGCTCTTGCTCACCACTCCAGGCGGTCTCGTCCTGCTCTGCTCTTGCTCACCGCTCCAGGCGGTCTCGTCCTGCTGTGCTCTTGCTCACCGCTCCAGGCGGTCTCGTCCTGCTCTGCTCTTACTCACCGCTCCAGGCGGTTTCGTCCTGCCCTGCTGTCGCTCACCTCTCTGGGCGGCCTCACTCTGCTGTGTTTGTCTGCCACATCTGTGGTTCTGTTCCAGAGTCCCAGTGTGTACTGGGTCCTATCCCGCCTGTGTTCCTACCTGCTAGTGCCTTCCTGTCTGCACTCTAGCCGTGCTTGCCTGTACCCCCCTGCCTGCATACCCGCCTGCCTGCATACCAGTCGTGCCTGCCTATTCCCACCAGTCTGTGTGCCAGCCTAACCAGTCTGTTCCTGTATTCCCCTGTGTGGGTCAACAGCCGTGTCCGGGGTCTGTCCTGGAGTAGCACCTGGTCCCTCTGCTCGGTTCCTCCTGGGTGCACTGGCGTCGTATGCCGTCGTGCGACCCTGGTCGGATCGGGTGAATACCTAGTTACGCCCCTCCAGGCATTCACTCTCCGGCACGGTCCAGTGGAATCACACGCACACGCCACTCAGCCCGGGCGTGTGCATTACACTTTAGTACAGGGAATAATTGCTTAAATGGTATACTAATGCTCCAATAGAAGTAAACAGTATCCCACAACTGCCAACCAAGTTGTAATATAAATACTTCTCAGCACGTGACATGGGGTGCGCCTGCAAGGGTTAATTTATCGCCTCTCTCAATACAGCACTCAACCCCTTTTGTAGGCTATAAAGTGAGCATAAATCAGCTTGGTTATAATCACCATCTGCACACACTTTGAAACTTGGCTCATTAGACCGAGGTGTCACGATTGATACCTCTCTTTATTCTTCCAGGAGACCCTCTATGGTTCTGTATTTCTGCAGTAATGCTATGTGCCCACGATGCAGAAATGCTCCGGATTTTTTCCTGAGCATTTCTGCATCTCCCTGGCAGAAAAAACGCATGCGGTTTGTACATGCGTATTTCCTGCCAGGGACATGCGGATGTGAAGGGTTCTTCACATGCATTTCCGCATGCGGATTGTCAAGTGCTTTCCAAGCGATTTTAGCATCACTTCGAAAGTGCATGACAACTTGGTCATACTATATAAATCCATGCAAACAGCATGGATTTATATAGTGTGACCTTAAAGAATGGTAAAAAATAAAAAAAAAAATCTATACTTACCTTCTGATGGCCCCCGGAGTCTTTATTCGCTCCATCCTGGCTTGCCGGCAGCTCGCGGTACACTGAAGGACCTGCCATCACATGACTAAATGACGTCAGCGCAGGTCCTTCAGTCCACCGCGATCTGCCGGCAAGCGAAGACAAGGAGAGCGGGGGCCATCAGAAGGTAAGTATAATATTTATTTTTTATTTTATTCTTTTTTTACAGGTTCTATGGTACCTGGGTCTGGAGGAGAGTCTACTGTCCTCCGGACCCGGGTACCATCCGCACATTGAAACGCTTAGATTCCGTATGTGCAGATCCAGTGATGAGGAATCCAAGCGTTCCAATGCAAGTCAATGGCGGTGAAAACGCAGCGCTTCCACAAAATAATTGGTAGTGCTGCGTTTTTTTCCACAATGATAATCCGCAGTGGAAATTTCCGCAGCTTGTGCACAGCACATGTAGATTATCATTGGGGAACATGGCAAACCTTCTACCATGCGTTTTTTAAGCGTTTCTGCAGCGTTTTTGCCGCTGCGGAAACGATTAAAAACTGCATCGGCAAAAATGATGTCCTTAGTGTAGAGTCAGTCATGGGGATGCAGACTTAACTAGTTATTTTACTGATGTTATAGTTTCCCTTACAATGGGAAAGAGTAAGATCAACCATTTGTACTTTCTCTGTTCCTATCCCATAATAGGTCAAGATCAGTCTTCTTGAAGTGCCTTATAGTGGATTCATGGAAAGGTAATTACTGATTTAATTACTAATTTTCACTTTCAAGTTGAGAAGAAGTTCAGATGTGACAATAATTATCCGTAAAAATGGACAGCTATCTTTTTAAATTTTGCACTGTGCGCTTTACATAATTTGCATTGCTTAAACCCAAAAACAAAAAATGCAAGGGATAAAGTCACCTTTGTAAATTTTAAAAGTTAATAGTTAATTAGAAAAAAACTTAATATTAAAATCCAAAATACAGACACAAAAACACATACAATGTTATGCGCATTGGGTCCTTGGTGGGTGAGCAAATAATTAACAATGTTTATGATATGGCCATGTAGTTTCTGCTCTTTAACTGTGGGATACTTCCTATTTTGCATATTTATATGATTACTTATACCAGCTGAGTATATACTATTATTATTAATTTATTGCATGATATTTACTTGATTGCTCAGCTTGTATGTTAAATCTATATTATTATATTTATTGTGGGGTCCCTTCAGTTAATCACCCACCATTGTATGTGATATTTAATATTAAGAGTTTTTATCTAATAAAGCATATAACTTTTTAAATTTACAAAGATGACTTCAGTCCTGGCATTTTTTTGTTTTTGGGTTTATGCATGGTCGTTAATGCCTTTTGGGACACATTACACTCACCAGGGGTTTTCTTGCATTTTTTTGATACTTTGCACTGTGCAGCCGCTTGCAGACAAGTAAAGGAGCTGCACACTACGTATATAGCAGAGTTCTGTATGGTGGTTCTTTATAGAACTGATACATCGATATTGCACTACATTTTAATGGAGAAAATATTCTGGAGCTACCAAATTGTATAAGGACCATAGTAAACATGGGGATCCTCCCAAACTAGATATGAGTGACAATGAAGGACAAAAGGGAGTTTAAGTACCCCAATAATGTGTCAATACAAGTGAAATGCATATAAAACATGTTAACATTTATTAGAACTGATGAAAAAGAGCAGATTATTGTAACAATAGTGAAAAGTAAACGATGACACACACACAAACATGTGAAGGATTTGGCACATACACTAGAGAGTATTATATATAATAATAGCCAAACACTTTAGATAATAACACATAATGTGTATATGGGGTAATCAGAGAATATGATAGGGAAGTATCCCTACTGCAATGGTACTGCTATGTTAGGAGACTAATGATATACAAGTAATTAAAGCAGAATCATGTCTTAGAGATGAACCCCCAAGTCTAACTGAGTAACCATGTGTGGGCAATGGTAATGGTACCGGTATGATCACCCATAAAATTCTGCAGTGCAAGGTGCTTCAAAAAGAGGTGCCCCTACTTGCATTTTGCATAGGCTTCATCGGGGGGGCCTGTGTGCTCTGTGTGCAGGATGAGGTAATATATGTTGCCAACAAAAAGAATGCGATCAATCGCCATTGAATGAGTGCATGGGGCGGAACCTCCAGCGTCACTCCTGACAGGGTCGGTGCGTGTCAGGAAGACTACTTCCTCTGATGTCAGTGACTTGCACTGCACCGAACTGATGTCTTTGAGGATGGGACGTGTGGCACCCCTGCGGGTCCAGTTGCCACAGGGGTACTGCATCTCACCCAAAGGTGTGGTACCCAACTCTCAGGTAAGGACAGAGTACTACCCAGGACCCACACACCCACATCCAATACACTCCACTTCAGTAGGGAAGGGCGAGATTGCTCCTAAGGGAGAGCACAGTCCCTGGTCCCTAGATGGAGTGTGGAACTAGGTAGAGGAGGTGGGTGGAGGAAGAAGTTCAGTGGAGCACAGAGGGTAGAAGTATAAAAAAAGTTCTAGAGAGAGTTCTGCTCAGGGGAGCAGTAGAGGTCTGTTCTGCTCAGGAGAGCAAGGAAGGAGAGAGGAGTCGGGCCTAGTGAGAGAGGCCCAGGAGGAAAGTGAGGAAAGAAGACAGGAGCAGTGAGGAGGGCTCTAGAGAGACAAAAGGGATCCCAGGGGCACGGCGAGTGCAGGATGCCACCCGTGAGCCCGAATTCATGCTGACGTGGAGGGATCAGGCCGCAGTAGGGGACCGGCCCCAGCCTAGTGGAGTACTTCAAGTCTCTGCTGGCAAACTGGAGGCTGCAGCATTTCAGATGCTGCAGCCACACTCCACACTTACATTGCAGAAAAGGTGGCTATAGAGGACCAAGGGGACAAAGAAGACATCGCCCGACAAAGCCTGCAGCCACTGACTTGGGACACAGGGTGTGAGGCACAGGGCAGGAGGGTGAGAGCCAGCGCAGTGAGATGACCTGGAAAGGTACATAGAACGGGGTCCTGTCCAAGTGCTCCTGAGATACTTGAGAGTTTGCTGGATCCCTACCCCTTAGGACACAGGACGATGTGGGCGGTTATACAACGGTAACTGTAACTTGGAGAACTTAAGAACTGTGAGTAAAACCTGAAGTCTGCACCCCACTGTGTCCTCGGCTAATTACTGCGTCACCTGCCCTGCAGTACACTAGCCGCATACCACAGGTGGCGTCACGAACATTATCCTCCAAAAACTTTATTCCCCTTTTAATTTTCATTTAATTGACCGCCCGAGGCCATGGACTGGGTCACTGCAACCGTGACATCTCTAGCACCGACAGGCCTGGCTACTGAGTACCTCACGGCCCAGGGGGCGCGTCAGGACACATGGAGGATTTGCACGTGAACCTCAGTGAGCCTAGAAGGACCTGTGGATGTATTGACTTATTATTGGGGTACTTAAACTCCCTTTTGTTGTTCATTGTCACTTACATTTTAATGTAATTTGAAAATTATATTTTTGTTTTAGGATCTGTCATGTCTCTTATGCACCCATACTCGAGAGTGTCACAAAGATAAGAGGCAGAGAAACTGAGAAATTGTTTAGAGGCTTCCAGGTTCATAATGAAAGTCCTTAAAGGGGTTTTCCCATGAACAAAAGTTCATTTTAAAAATTGGCTGTGTCTGACAGTGTAGAGAACTTACCACAGCTCCTGGGCAGGGGAGGAAACAAAAGAGTATACAGACATTACAGCACGGAATGAGAGAGGATTCATTGTGTGAGGTAAAATATTGCTTAAACACTGGCAGTGAGATTTTTTACCTCACAAAATGAATCCTCTGTGATCCCCTGCTGTAATGTCTGTATACTCTTTTGCTTCCTCCCCTGCCCAGTAGCTGTGGTATGTTCTGTACACGGTCAGACACTGAAAATTTTTAAATTAACATTTGTTCGTGGGAAACCCCCTTTAATAGGGTTGTTTCATTAATAAAAGTGCTGTTTAATCAATAGATAATGGTAAATTAAGCATTTTCACAATTGCATGAGTTTAAAAAACCCTTGCCTTGTAGAAATAAACTTATAATGGTGCCATTTTTTATCCTGTGTAATTGCCTGTGGCGACCATGTAGAGTTAGCTAGGGGAGGGAGGATAAACTGTATTTTCCACTGAAGCTCCCAGCAGCCATCTATAGTCCCTCCTCTTGCTAACAGAAAGAAGAAAGTGGGTCGGCAATACGTTTTCCATGGTGGTGCTCGTGGAGAAACAGCAGTAGATAAAATAGAATCCCGGAAATTAAGCATTTCTTTCTTCATTAATGAAATCCTGGGATGGGCTGAAATGTCTGTGATTTGGATTTCCATATGTGCATTAAATGAACTTCAATACATGTGAGTGCCGGGATTCTATTTTATTTCCTTCTCTTGCTAACATCTGTGTGATCAATACAAACAGCTTGCACCAAGCAGAAGTTAAAGCACTTCTAAATGGTCAGTCACAACAATATATTATTTTAAATGCATCCAATAGGAGAAAATGCTTCATTTTCCATTATTTATTGATTAAACAGAACTTTTGTTCATGGCACAACCCTTTTAGTACCTGATATATCACCCAATGGTACCTTAAAATAATTCAGATATTTTATTTATTAGTCCAGTTGTGCATGTCATATTTCATATTATACTGTATAATAAATTACTGTATTCTAATTTAAACCCTCAAACCTATTTCTAGCAATTAGATATAAGCAACTTGATTTGTGCTGCCCTGGATCGGTGTACTGTCTAGTCCTCTGTGATAGCCGGTGTTCACTTCTGCCATTGGCATCCTTGGCTCAGGATCCTGGTGCTTAATAGGCTCCCCGATTTCTTGATGTGTGTCATGGTGCAATGTCGTGAAGTTGCAGGGCCTAGTAAGTAAACAAGGCTGCCAGAATCCTGGTTCTAGGATATGAGGTATAGAAGTGACGCCATAGAATTTCGGCCTGGACTCCGGACCAGCCAAAAGCAAATCCTCTCCTTCACTACAACCACATATAAAGTGAGTAGTTCTGAAGGTAGAAGGGCATTTATACATTCCTGTAATATGCTTCATCTATATACCTGTTGTAAAGGAAAAAGTTTAAAAACTTTTGCTTCTATAAAAATAATGTGATTATACATTGATACTTCTAATAGGTCTCACTAGCGCTCAAGTCTTCTTCCTCTCTGAAGAGCCAATTTGCAAACATGATTTTTTAACATTTTTTTAAATATTTATTGCAAATTGTACAACTTTTTATACTTTAAATCTATTGTTTTTTTAATCTGTCAAATGGCCAATTGTCTGTATTTTATTTATATATTATTTCCTACACAAATTGCTTGATTTTATTTTTGTCACTGAAGAAAGCATTTAATATAATTATATTTATTTATTCAACTTTATTCAACTTTGATAAGTAAATAGCAAAAGTGTAATATGTCAAGGTTTACTGCATTTGCCCTTGAAAAATGCTAGATATAAGGGTTCTTTAAATCTATTGTAAATGTTTAAATCGATTAAAATGAAGTTTGTGCAATGTTAAACATGGCCCTTGGAGGCTAACTAATTAGTAAACCAGAGAGTTTTATAGCTCTCAAGTGCCATCTTTGAACTGAAAAAGACATCTACTAATGAAGTCCCTTGTGGGATCTATATATAATTTGCCAGACTACACAGTCTGGTTACTGAATTATCAACACTTTCCATATATGCAGAATAATAAGCGGATTTTCAATATACAAGAAAATTGAAAGTTTTTGTGATGACTTTCAGGGGGATTAAGCATGCACTGATCACAAATTATGTACTTTGATGTAGTATTAATCTTTTTAGCACTTTTGTTCATGTAGCTAGCAATCTGTTGTTCGTATAGATAATATTTAGAATAAATGTTAGAGAGTATTTTTTGTAAGACCTTGTATAAGAAGCACAGAATGTAGAGACCAGCTAGAAAGACGTAACAGTCCCCAGAAAGAGTATGATGAGTTGTCCTGAACTACACACAGATGTTGGGCAGGATTTTGCACAGTATGTCCATTCAAGTTATTAAATGCTTCTTATACTAATCCTTAAAGGCGCTGTCCGGTTTCAGAAGAAAAGATTGATTGATTGCAGAATCCTAACAGTGTGCAATGTGCACACTGTTACAATTCTTCTGTTCGCTGGTTGAGTGATCATGTAACCACATGTATGTGATTTGCATACTTGGAGTCACATGCTAACTAGTCTTACTCGACTTCTTTCAAAATATGAAAATTACTGGATGATACGGTTGATTTGTATTTTTCATAATACTGCATGGAAAACATAAACAGTTTGCATTAAATAAGAGTATCATTTAAAAGGTTATTCCCACCTTTATGTATGAGGATTGCTGGACTGTATTTGTAACTACAAGCAATTTTGCAATTTACAGTTTACTAAAATATTTAGCCATTCTTGAGATTACAATTTTTTGGGTAACACTTTTCTTTCTTCTTTTTTAAAACTCATTCCCTTGGAGACCGACCACCGTGTCTGACCTTGCCCATGAGTTTGTTTCTCATTATAATTAAATGTTTCTTACAATTCACTGAGGACTGCTGATTACTATCTTATGTGAGAACAAGATGCCCTACAAATGACATGTGACAAACTACTGCTAAATACTGTATATATATACATCACTTCTCTGTTACAGTAATTTCTAAAGTACTCAGTGAAGGTCAGAAAATAGAAGGATGAAATCTAGTAGATATATATACAATGAAAGTGGAACACAAGGAGTTAATGCTCACATTGAATTTTCTTACATACTATAAAGTGCCAAATGATATAGATAAAAGCTTTTGCAGTGCAAAAAGGTGGGCCACATCAATTGCCACAAAGAAATTGATATACGTATATACGTAACATTGGGTTATCCTATACCAAATAATCAAATGTATGTATAGCACAGGCTATATGTCTTAACATAGGTACATTGATCAAATATAACATACAATTGTAAGGATATATGTATTAAGTAGCCATCCCCATCAGCAGACCCATAAGTCACACATAGAAAACATTATAGTCATAATGATCAAGTGTTTTAGCTGCTAAGAGGAGTTAATCAAAGTGTATGTCACAAATTCATATCCATAGTTAAGGCAGATGTATGTGCCAATGTCAAGGTTCACCCTAGGAAAGGTCCCCAATGCACTTTTCACAAAGTTCAGTACCTTGCTTCATCATGGGAAGATAATATTGTGCCCCAATCACATACTGGGAGTTTCAATTCCATTGGCGCCCATCATACAAGACCAGGGCCAGCCAATGATGCTGAGTGTGGTGGCACATGCACGATACACCACATCATACAAGGCATAACTGTCAGTCCGTGCATGCACAGGAGTGGGGACGTGTCACCATGGCTCTTGTGCATGCAAGAACGGCACTAAGATGCCCGATGATGCGGGGGTGGTGAAGAGCAGAGCGTGCATGCTCAACTCAGCAATAACGGACATGCAAAAGTTTGTAAGAACAGTGGTGAAATTGGTGAGTTCTACCGGTAGAGATTAGTGATGGGCGAGCACTAAAATGCTCTGGTACTCGTTGCTCAGGTCGAGCACATTGGAATACTCGGGTGCTCAAACCGAGCAACGAGCCCAATGTAAGTCTATGGGAAACTCGAGCATTTTTCAGACGCCTCCCCCCTGGCGGTCTTCAGAGGGCCTAAAAATTGCCCAAATTGTTGGGAACAGTGCTCAAATGACATGGCAACAGCGTGGGGAAGACCCCTGGATGCATTTCTGACTCCCAGGTTACTGCTGTGAACAATATTGTCAGAGGTATTACGCCACTTTTACTGACTCACAATAAAACATACAAAAACAAAACCAAAATGGATTTTCCTGGGAAATATGTTAAGGAACATCCTTTCCAGGGTAATGACTTGTATATAAGGCAAAATAAATAACCAAAAAACAAAAACACTCCTCCACACCTTGGGCTATGTTCACATGTAACGTTTTTGATGCGTTTTTGCACTTTTGCATTGCTTTCAACCGTGACAAATGCATTTACCAGGAAATGTCATTTTAACGTTTTACAACCTTATCTGGCCATGTGGTGTGTGACAAATGATCAGTCACATCCTGTTTCATTTCTGAAGGATGGACTCTGAAAGTCACAAAGCCTATTTTTATAGGGCCATCAGGTGGCCTTACTATTCTTAAAGGGCCAGCAGTCAGCCCTCAGTATTCTTAGAGAGCCATCAGCCGGCTATGCTTTGTTGTTCCCATTACTAAAGAGTGGGTCTCCTATATTGTTATTGCCTATGCAGTGAGTGGCAGAGCTGCCTAAAATTTGGACACACCCCAATACCCTTTTGAAAATTTGGATGCACCCCAATATCCCTTTGAAGAGATATAGATGAGGGCCTCCTGAAAACAGTGTTCCCATTATTAAGAAGTTGATCTCCCATACTGTTTGCCTATGCAGTGAATACAAGGGCTGCCCAAAATTTGGACCTACTCCAATGCACCTTGGAAAAGACATAGGGGAGGGCCTCATGAAAAAAAAATGTTCCCAATAGGAAGTGGGTCTCCCATTTTGTTTGCCTATGCAGTGAATGCAAGGGTTGCCAAAAATTTGGAGGCACTCCAATGCTCCTTGGAAGAGATATGGAGGTCAGAGGGCCTCCTCAAAACAATGTTCCCATTATTAGGAAAAGGGTCTCCCATTGTGTTTGCCTATGCAGTGAATGCAAGATTGCCAAAAATTTGGAGGCACACCAATGCCCATAGGAAGAGATGTGGAGGTCAAAGGACCTCCTGAAAACAATGTTCCCATTATTAGGAAGTGGGACTCCCATAGTGTTGGTCTATGCAGTGAATGTGAGGGCTGCCAAAAATTGGGAGGGACTCCAATGCCCCTTGGAAGAGACGTAGAGGGCCTCATGAAAAAATTTTCCCATTATTAGGAAGTGGGTCTCCCATAGTGTTGGCCTTTGCAGTTAATGCAAGGGCTGCCATAATTTGGAGGCACTCCAATGCACCTTGGAAAATATGTGGAGGTGGGCCTCATAAAAAATGTTCCGATTAGAAAGGAGTGGGTCTCCTATACTTGTAATGCCCATGTACTAAGTGTATGTGCTGAAAAACATTTACCCTTAGGGGAATAAATGAACATACTGTATACATTTTTTTTTTACTGCCATCATAAACAACACCCTTTAAAAAAATTATATGGGTGTTGCATCACGGACCACGGTCACCCAGGTGATGTGGTGGTGGAGGATGAGGATGAGGAGAAGGAGGAGGACAAGAGCAAATAGCCAAAATCAGGAAGCATATACCCATGAGTGGGTGTGAAGAGGTGCATGGGAATACTCCTCAAAAAAAAGACACCAGATTTGAGTTTATGTTACGCTGCTATCATTCGGTGGTGTTGAGAAGTCTGACCCAATTCAGCCCTTGTTCATTTTTATAACAGTAAGCCTGTCAGCATTTTTAGTTGACAGGCAGATGCGTTATAATTTCACCAGCGGCACTAAAATAACACTCTGATAAAACGCTAGCGGCAGGGCAGGCCAGGACCTCCAAGGTGTAGAGAGCGAGTTCATTCCACTTGTCCAGCTTAGATACCCAATAATTATAAGGCACAGAGGAATCACGGAGGACGTTGGTATGGTCGGCAAGGTACTCCCTCAGCATCCTTACAAACTTTGCACTCCTTGTGAGAGTACCCCGCGCCTCAGGGCCGGCAAGATGAAATGGTCTGAGAAAACTCTCCCAGAACTTTGACAGTGTTTCCCTTCCTTTGCTGGATTGGAGTTGTGTTTCTCTGGCTGTACTCCTTAGTTGTCCAATGAACTGTGACCTCTGCCACCAGCGTTTTCAGATGGGATTTTTTTTAATAGTTCAGTGACAAGGACCTTCTGGTACTGACCCCATTTTGGTAGACCTGTCCGCCTCAGGAATAAAATATAAAAAGTTCTCCTTGTAGTATGAGTCTAGAAGTGTGACCAACCAATGACTGTCACCCAAAATTTTGAGAACGCGAGGGTCATGGGAAAGACAGCGTAACATAAACTCAGCCATGCGTGCCAGACTGCTAACAGGCAAGGCTTCCAGTTTCCTCACCAAGAGGACGACTGACTATGCTCTCCTCCTCCTCCTCCCTGTCTTCAGGCCAACCACGCTGAACAGACGGTATGACAGTTGTGCAGGTAGTACCGCATGAAACTAGCTCCTGTTCTTCCTCCTTCTCCTCCTCCTCTTCCTCATTGTCACCCAATCCACATTGGAATGAGATGAGGCTGGGCTGTGTGTAATCACCCTGTATGGTTCCTTGCTCCATGTCATCGTGTTCCGCCTGCAATGCATCCTCTTTAATTGTGAGCAGAGAGCATTTCCGAAGACAGAGAAGCAGGATGGTGAAGTTAATTATGGCATCATCGCCGCTCACCATCTTGGTGGAGTCCTCAAAGTTTTGGAGGATGGTACATAGGTCTGACATCCAAGTTCACTCATGAGGTCTTATGTGTGGAGTCTGAACTGAATATCGACGGCCTTGTTGATGGTGGTACTCAACAACTGCCATCTTCTGCTCACAAATACTTCCCAACATCTGCAGTGTAGAGTTACAAAGCGTGGGGACATCACACACCTATCGGTGAGCCGGAAGCTGCAAACACTGCTGAAGCACGGCAAGGGCGGTGGAAGCTGTAGCTGACTTTCTAAATGGGCAGCGTACCTTGACAAGCAGATCCGGCAGCTCCGGGTAGGTTTGGAGAAACCGCTGAACTACGAGGTTAAGCACATGGGTCAGGCATGGTACATGTGTGAGCTCGCCTAGCCTCAGAGCCGCTACCAGGTTTCAGCCATTATCACACATGACCATGACGGGCTATAGGTTCAGCGGTGTGAGCCACAGATCTGCCTGCTCTTTCAGAGCAGTCCACAACTCTTCAGCATTGTGTGGTTTGTCATCTAAACATTTTAGCTGCAGCACAGCCTGTTGCCACTTGGCTGAGGCAGTACTGGAGTACTTCTAGCTTGTGACTGATGTGGTCATTTTGGAGATGAAGGCTGAAGAGGAGGGGGAGGCTGAGGAGGATGAGGTGCAGGAGCTGTAGACTGTGGGGGCAACCCTGAATGACCTAACACCTGCAATCCTCAGCGTCGGGATGATGTGTTCTATCCCAAAGTCCGACTGGGTCCCAGCTTCCACTGTTTTAACCCAGTGTTCCATCAGCGAGATATACTGTCGCTGCCCACAAGTACTTGTTCACGTGTCCGTGGTTAGGTGGGCTCTCCCATTAACTGCATTGTTGAGGGCATGGCTAATGTTGTGGTACACGTGCTTGTGTAATGTGGGGATGGCACACCAGAAGAAATAGTGTCGGCTGGTGACCGAGTACCGAGGGACAGCCGCCGCCATCAGGTTGCGGAAAGCTTCCGTCTCCAAGAGCCTAAAAGGCAACATTTTGAGCGCAAGCAGTTGCGAAATGTGGGAATTTAGTAGTCTGGTCTGTGGGGCATTGGCTGCATATTTGCGCTTGCGTTTCAAGGACTGGGGTATGGACAACTGAACGCTGTGCTGGGACAAGGACGTGCTTGCTGATGGTGCTAGTTGAGAGTGTGCAATGACAGGTGAAGAGCAGGAGGCATCTTCGCATGCACTATGGACAGGGGATTGGCGTGCACGCACAACAGCGGAAGAAGCAGTGGTGCCACCCGCAGACACTGTTCCTGGACCCTGGGGTTCGGCCCACAAAGTCAGGTGCTTTGCTGCCATGTTCCTGATCATGCTGGTGGTGGTCAGGCTGTTAGTTTTTCTGCCCCTGCTGATGCTTTCCTGGCAGGTGGTGCAAATGGTCTTTTTGGGGTTATCGGCAGAGGGTTTAAAAAACAACCAGACTCGGGAAAACCTAACATTTTTACTGGCAACTTCAGTCGTGTTGGTGTTACAGGGAACGGTTGCCTGCCTCCTGTCTGCGGCCACCACACTGCTTCTTCCTGCCTGTTGGAGTGCTCTTCCTCCCTCCCCCTTTGTGCTGCTGTCCTCGCTATGCATGTCCTCCTGCCAGGTTGGGTGAGTTAATATATCAGCCACCATCTCGTCTTCCACTTCTACACCCTGGTCTTCCTCCTGACTTTCTGGCAATTGTGTCTCATCATCGTCCATTTCTTGTAACACCTTCCCACCATCATCTTTGCATGACCATGGCTGCTCAAATATTTGGGCATCGCTACATGTGATCTCCTCTTGCCCCGCTTCAAGTGGACTAGGTGAGAGGCCCGAATCTATAAATGGAAAAGTGAACAGCTCTTTGGAGTGTCCAAGTGTGGGATCAGTTGTCTCTGGGCACTCGGCAAGGTGGGAGGAAGGAGGATCAGGGTGAGGAATATGCGGCGCAGACTCACAGCTACTGAGACTCGACCGTGTGGACGACAGGATGGTGGTGGTGGTGGCAAAATGACTGGAAGCATTTTCCGCTATCCAACCATCAACCTTTTGACACTGCTCTGGGTTCAATAGTGGTGTGCTGCGGTCCCCTATTAATTGGGACAGGAAGGTCGGGCGAGAAGATGTGGGTGTTTGTTATGGCACAATTTCAGCTTGCCCATGGCCTCAGCCTCTGCATGCACCATCACCATCACATCCAGTTCCCCATCCCTTGCCACGCGCCTTGCCCATTTTAATTGGAGGACAATATCTTCCACGCTCACTACAAATCGCTGAATTTGGAGCAAACTTATATGTGATCCGTGTGACAGACAAACCACAGTTTTTAATAGCTAGTGTAATGCAGCAGCTTGCTAGCATTACTGTAAATGGTCCAGGATGTGTTTACCGGACAATGTACCTTCCCCTTTAACTGACTGGTCACATGACAGTGACATCACACAGGTCCTGATTAGTGTTGAGCCACCCCCGTAGTGTTCGGGTTCGGTTCGGTTCGTCGAACACCGGGATGTTCGAGGAACTGTTCGTCGAACTGTTCGTCGAACACCTTAGAACACCGTCGAACACCGTTAAAACCAATGGCAGGCAAACAAAAACACATAGAAACACATAGAAAACACCTGCAAAGGTGTCCAAAAGCTGACAAACTGCTCAGAAGACACTCTCTTTAAAAAAGCCGGCCGGCAAATTCAGCAGCGGCATACACCGGTACCCGACAATTTAGACAAGAAGGAATAGAGCATCACACATAGATTAGATAGATAGAAACATGTCAGTCACACATATAAGAAGCACAGTGACAGTGTTGGTTACTGCACTTGTCATTTAGTGTAAAGGATTTATTAAAAAAAATATTAGTGTTTTCATGCACCGTCTCTTTAAAAAAGCCGGCCGGCAATTCAGCATCTGTACCCGACAATTTAGAACAGAAAGAATAGAGCTTCACACATAGATTAGATAGATAGAAACATGTCAGTCACATATATAATAAGTACAGTGATAGTGTTGCTTACTGTACTTGTCATTTAGTGTAAAGGATTTATTTAAAAAAATAATAGTGTTTTCATGCACTGTCTCTTTAAAAAAGCCGGCCGGCAATTCAGCAGCGGTACCCGACAATTTAGAACAGAAAGATAGAGCATCACACATAGATTAGATAGATAGAAACATGTCAGTCACATATATATGAAGTACAGTGATAGTGTTGGTTACTGTACTTGTCATTTAGTATTAAAATAAAGGATTTATTATTAAAAAAATTGGCGTGGGGTTCCCCTTAATTTTAGGCTCTAGCGGAGGTTAAGCAGACGGCTGGGGCAGATGTTTGAAGCCTGGGAAGGGGGTAATACCCACGGAGCTTCCCAGGCTACTAATATCAGCCCCCAGCTGAATACATAGCCTTTACTAGCTATTAAAATGGGGGACCCCCCCAAAAAAATGACGTGGGGTCCCCCCTAATTTAATAGCTAGCAAAGGCTAGGCAGACAGCTGGGGGCTGATATTAATAGCCCAGGAAGGGAGCCATGAATATTGGCCCCCTCCCAGGCTAGAAACACCAGCCGTCAGCCGCCCCAGAAATGGCGCATTCATAGGATGCGCCAATTCTGGCACTTAGCCTCGCTCTTCCACGCTGCCCTGGTGCGGTGGCAGGGGGTAATAGGGTTGGGGTTGATGTCAGCTTATAATGCCAGCTGACATCAAGCCCAGGTTAGTAATGGAGAGGCGTCTATAAGACACCCCCATTACTAACTCCATAGTCAAAGTTAAAAAAAACACAAACACCCAGAATAAAGTCCTTTAATTGAAATAAAGACACAATCCTTTATTGTTCTAAATTAAACCATACTTACCATCACGCCCATTCCAGCTGAAGCCAACGATCTCCTGCAATAAAAGCAAAATAATAAAGCAACCTCATCCTTACCTTTCCATGGTTCCCACGACAGCTTCAGCTCTGCTACATCGAGATGACAGGCTGGACCGCAGCAGAACGCTGCCATCCAGCCTGTCATCCCGCAGACACTGAGAAGCGCAGGCATGCTTGCGCTGCTCAGCGTCTCTCTGTGACGACATCCAGATGAGCCGAGTTCATGTCCAATGAACTCGGCTCACCTCATGCACGTCACTGACAGCGTGGGAAAATTCTCACGCTGAAGCGCTGATTGCAGGAGAATTTTCCCACGCTGTCAGTGACGTGCAGGAGGTGAGCTGAGTTCATTGGACATGAGCTCACCTCATGCACATCACTGACAGCGTGGGAGAATTCTCCTGCACTCAGCACTTCAGCGTGAGAATTTTCCCACGCTGTCAGTGACGTGCATGAGGTGAGCCGAGTTCATTGGACATGACCTCGGCTCATCTGGATGCCGTCACAGCGAGACAGTGAGGAGCGCAAGCATGCCTGCGCTTCTCAGTGTCTGCGGGATGACAGACTGGATGGCAGCGTTCTGCTGCGGTCCAGCCAGTCATCTCGATGTAGCAGAGCTGAAGCTGTCGTGGGAACCATGGAAAGGTAAGGATGAGGTTGGTTTATTATTTTTCTTTTATTGCAGGAGATCGTTGGCTTCAGCTGGAATGGGTGTGATGGTAAGTATGGTTTAATTTAGAACAATAAAGAATTGTGTCTTTATTTCAATTAAAGGACTTTATTCTGGGTGATGTGTTTTTTTTAAATACTTTACTAGAAATTCATGGCGGTCATGTCTAATACTGGCGTGACCCCATGAATTTTGGGCTTGGGGCCAGCTGATAATACCAAGCTGGCCCTAACCCCTTTATTACCCAGTGAGCCACCGCACCAGGGCCCTGGATGAGTTGGGTACAGCGCCAGAAGATGGCGCTTCTATGAACGCGCCATTTTCCGGGGTGGCTGCGGACTGCAATTTGTAGCGGGGGGGGGCCCAGAAAGCTTGGGCCTCCCTGCGCTGCAGATTCCAGCCCCCAGCTGCCTAGTTGTACCTGGCTGGACACAAAAATAGGGCGAAGCCCCACGTATTTTTTTTTTAATTATTTCATGAAATTCATGAAATAATTAAGAAAAAAAGGCCTTCCCTATATTGTTGTGTCCGGCCAGGTACAAATAGGCAGCTGGTGGTTGGGGGCAGCCCGTTCCTGCCTGCTGTACCTGGCTGGACACAAATATAGTGCGAAGCCCCACTTCAATTTTTTTTAATTATTTCATGAAATTCATGAAATAATTAAGAAAAAAAGGGCTTCCCTATATTGTTGTGTCCGGCCAGGTACAAATAGGCAGCTGGTGGATGGGGGCAGCCCGTTCCTGCCTGCTGTACCTGGCTGGACACAAATATAGTGCGAAGCCCCACTTCAATTTTTTTAAATTACTTCAGGAAATTCATGAAATAATTTAAAAAAAATTGACGTGGGGCTTCGCACTATATTTGTGTCCAGCCAGGTACAGCAGGCAGGAACGGGCTGCCCCCAACCACCAGCTGCCTATTTGTACCTGGCCGGACACAACAATATAGGGAAGCCCTTTTTTTCTTAATTATTTCATGAAATAATTTAAAGAAAATTGACGTGGGGCTTCGCCCTGTTTTTGTGTCCAGCCAGGTACAACTAGGCAGCTGGGGGCTGGAATCCGCAGCGCAGGGAGGCCCAAGCTTTCTGGGCCACCCCCGCTGCAAATTGCAGTCCGCAGCCACCCCGGAAAATGGCGCGTTCATAGAAGCGCCATCTTCTGGCGCTGTACCCAACTCATCCAGGGCCCTGATGCGGTGGCTCACTGGGTAATAAAGGGGTTAGGGCCAGCTTGGCATTATCAGCTGGCCCTAAGCCCGAAATTCATGGGGTCACGCCAATATTAGACATGACCACCATGAATTTCTAGTAAAGTATTTAAAAAAAACACAACACCCAGAAAAAAGTCCTTTAATTGAAATAAACACACAATTCTTTATTGTTCTAAATTAAACCATACTTACCATCACGCCCATTCCAGCTGAAGCCAACGATCTCCTGAAATAAAAGAAAAATAATAAAGCAACATCATCCTTACCTTTCCATGGTTCCCATGACAGCTTCAGCTCTGCTACATCGAGATGACAGGCTGGACCGCAGCAGAACGCTGCCATCCAGCCTGTCATCCCGCAGACACTGAGAAGCGCAGGCTTGCTTGCGCTCCACAGTGTCTCTCTGTGAGGGCATCCAGATGAGCCGAGTTAATGTCCAATGAACTCGGCTCACCTCATGCACGTCACTGACAGCGTGGGAAAATTCTCCTGCACTCAGCGCTTCAGCGTGGGAGAATTCTCACACTGAAGCGCTGAGTGCAGGAGAATTCTCCCACGCTGTCAGTGACGTGCAGGAGGTGAGCTGAGTTCATTGGATATGAGCTCACCTTATGCACGTCACTGACAGCGTGGGAAAATTCTCCTGCACTCAGCGCTTCAGCGTGGGAGAATTCTCACGCTGAAGCGCTGAGTGCAGGAGAATTCTCCCACGCTGTCAGTGACGTGCAGGAGGTGAGCTGAGTTCATTGGACATGAGCTCACCTTATGCACGTCACTGACAGCGTGGGAGAATTCTCCTGCACTCACCGCTTCAGCGTGAGAATTTTCCGACGCTGTCAGTGACGTGCATGAGGTGAGCCGAGTTCATTGGACATGAACTCGGCTCATCTGGATGTCGTCACAGAGAGACGCTGAGCAGCACAAGCAAGCCTGCGCTTCTCAGTGTCTGCGGGATGACAGGCTGGATGGCAGCGTTCTGCTGCGGTCCAGCCTGTCATCTCGATGTAGCAGAGCTGAAGCTGTCGTGGGAACCATGGAAAGGTAAGGATGAGGTTGCTTTATTATTTTTCTTTTATTGCAGGAGATCGTTGGCTTCAGCTGGAATGGGCGTGACGGTAAGTATGGTTTAATTTAGAACAATAAAGGATTGTGTCTTTATTTCAATTAAAGGACTTTATTCTGGGTGTTTGTGTTTTTTTTAACTTTGACTATGGGGTTAGTAATGGGGGTGTCTTATAGACGCCTCTCCATTACTAACCTGGGCTTGATGTCAGCTGGCATTATAAGCTGACATCAACCCCAACCCTATTACCCCCTGCCACCGCACCAGGGCAGCGTGGAAGAGCGAGGCTAAGTGCCAGAATTGGCGCATCCTATGAATGCGCCATTTCTGGGGCGGCTGACGGCTGGTGTTTCTAGCCTGGGAGGGGGCCAATATTCATGGCTCCCTTCCTGGGCTATTAATATCAGCCCCCAGCTGTCTGCCTAGCCTTTGCTAGCTATTAAATTAGGGGGGACCCCACGTCATTTTTTTTGGGGGGTCCCCCATTTTAATAGCTAGTAAAGGCTATGTATTCAGCTGGGGGCTGATATTAGTAGCCTGGGAAGCTCCGTGGGTATTACCCCCTTCCCAGGCTTCAAACATCTGCCCCAGCTGTCTGCTTAACCTCCGCTAGAGCCTAAAATTAAGGGGAACCCCACGCCAATTTTTTTAATAATAAATCCTTTATTTTAATACTAAATGACAAGTACAGTAACCAACACTATCACTGTACTTCATATATATGTGACTGACATGTTTCTATCTATCTAATCTATGTGTGATGCTCTATTCTTTCTGTTATAAATTGTCGGGTACAGATGCTGAATTGCCGGCCGGCTTTTTTAAAGAGACGGTGCATGAAAACACTATTATTTTTTTTAATAAATCCTTTACACTAAATGGCAAGTACAGTAATCAACACTGTCACTGTACTTCATATATATGTGACTGACATGTTTCTATCTATCTAATCTATGTGTGAAGCTCTATTCTTTCGGTTCTAAATTGTCGGGTACAGGTGTATGCCGCTGCTGAATTGCCGGCTTTTCATGTTTCACTGTTGGCACTGTTCCCATCGATTTGGGCAATCACTGTAATGCCACAACCACCATGGCTGTGGCATTACAGTGAGTGGCAGACAATCCCTGCATGATTGGTGCTCTAAATAGCGCCAGACATGCAGGACACGCTTTTGGTGCACGAACAGTTATCGAACATAACCTCGAACAGCCGAATTTTTTGCAAATCGTTCGGGTTCGTCGAACAACTCGAACACCGCCCAAAACAGCTCGAATTTGAGATTGGCGAACAGTTCTAGTCGAACACCGCTCATCTCTAGTCCTGATGCACACAGTTAGGTCCTGTCAGTATGGGTGTATGTGTGCACAGGATATATAAACCCTGCTTAATTTGAGGTAGGTGTGTTCGGTGTGAGGCGTGATGCCTGTGCTCCGTGTGTGTGTGGGACACCGTTTGTGAGAGGCCTAGTGAGGCCGAGTGAAGCCTGGCAGCCTGAAGGCAAAGACTGGATCCTGTGCGGATGCTAGTGGCCTTGGAAGGCAGCGGCTTTGGAGTGAAGCCTGGTACCTGGAAGGTCGAGCCTGGATCCTGTGCGGATGTCAGTGGCCTTTGAGGGAGAGCCGGCTGGAGTAAGAGTCCTGAAAGGCAGAGCTGGATCCTGTGTGGATGTCAGTGGCCTTTGAGGGAACGACAGCTAGAGACCCCTACCTGGGAAGCCACAAAGCCACAGTGGTGGCAAGCGTAATGGACTGAGACAGCTAAACCCGGCAAAGGTAATACCCTGTGCTATATGGACATTGTGATATGAACATTGCTATTTTTACCTTGCCGTAAGCTGTAACCTGGAGCAAGTGGGCCGGTGTGCCACTTGGCTCATGAACATTGTGTTTATGTGTGTAAACATGCCGGTGGCGTACTAAGATGAACTGTGTGAACTTGTTGTTTATGAAGTAATAAACTGCTGAGCATTGTTTATAAACGGAAAGACATTGCACGTGTGCATTGATTGTAGCAGCAAAGTGAGTATTCCCCATTATGATGACTAGTGCTGCCTTACATATGGTTCGAGAATGCGGGCAGCTGCAGCCCGGTTGCTAGCGGCAACGACAACCCGGTTGCTAGGGGCAACGGCACAGGACGACGAGTGTGGATAAAGCATCTTGCGGCAACTCGGTGGGGTTGCGAAGATTGGCGTCGCACTCAAACCTGGTTTGCAGTGGCTCGTCGGGGCTCACGAAGTTTAAAGCATCTTGCGGCAACTCAGCGGGGTTGCGAAGATTGGCGTCGCACTCAAACCTGGTTTGCTGTGGCTCGGCGGGGCCACGAATATTTTTTCCGGGAGAGCGTTCTAGTGTGAACAGCGTACCGCGATGGCTGTGAGCAAAGCAGCAGATCTGTCTGGAGCTATTGAGCGGATGAAGGGCCGGTTGGGACCGGAGCAGGCATTTGTGAAACTTTTACTGGACATGGTGCAGGAACCGCAGGAGCTGTGGGCACCATATGGAATGGCGGCAGTGGACCATTCTATGGACTCTCCGGGGGCGCCAGTGTTGTCCCAGAGTGCCCGGGGAGGTGGTAAGAGATGTTGTGAACTGAGTCCTAAGACTACTGCTGATTTTTTGTGTAAAAATTACCCTGCTGGTGTGGTTGTTAAAAAGGTGGCGGAGTCTAAAAAAGGGGCGGATTTTCACAAGAGTGTGGAGTGTAGAAAACTGAAAATTGTTACTGGTTGTGGGTTGGTACCTCCTAAAAATGACAATGTGACCGTTGATAACGGGGTAACTCCAGTAGAATGGGGTGACGTCAAAGTGGGAGGTGACCTGTTAGTCCACAACACCATGGGGAGTGACACAGACCCCGCAGCTGACTGTGACACTATGAAAGTAAAAAGTAAGTTCAGTCAGGAGGGGCTAGACGAGGGGAGAGAGTCCCCCTCTCGTCGTCGACGGCGCAAGGGCCACAAAAAGGTTGCTCCGGTAGTACTCCCTGAAAATGAAAATAAAGAGAATATAGTACTGTGTGCCTATGCTTTGTAACGGGTCTGGGAGGCGGAACCTCTGGGCTACTATACAAGGGAGCGGTCCTTGTAAGGGAGCGGGTGGCGACCAGGCAGGCAGTCACAGCAGGTGACCGGGACAGTCTCTGGGTGTACGGGCAGGAGGTCACGGCAAGTGATCAGGGCAGTCTCTGGAAGAATGGGCTGGAGGTCACGGCAAGTGACCGGGGCAGTCTCTGGAAGAACGGGCTGGAGGTCACGGCAAGTGACCGGGGCAGTCTCTAGGTAAAGGGTAGATACGACCTGTGATGGCTGAACCTCCAGGTAGGCTAGCAAGGCAGATGGAGGATGTGTGCTCCCAGGTGAGCAAGCGAGAGTCTCTGGAATAGCAGGTGGTCACAGCACGTGACGGCGGAGCCTCCAGGTAGGCAAGCAGGCAGGTAGCGGAGAAGCGCTCCCAGGTGAGCGGGCAAGAGTCTCTGGAATAGCTGGTGGTCCCAGCACGTGACAGCGGAACCCCCGGGCAGGCAAGCAGGCAGGTAGCGGAGAAGCGCTCCCAGGTGAGCGGGCACGAGTCTCTGGAATAGCTGGTGGTCACAGCACGTGACAGCGGAGCCTCCGGGCAGGCAAGCAGGCAGGTAGCGGAGAAGCGCTCCCAGGTGAGCGGGCAAGTGTCTGGAATAGCTGGTGGTCACAGCACGTGACAGCGGAGCCTCCGGTCAGGCAAGCAGGCATGTAGCGGAGAAGCGCTCCCAGGTGAGCGGGCAAGCTGGTCCATAGACAGACTGACCGGAGTTGTAAGGCAGACCGTCGGACCTCAGGCAAGCAGGCAGGTAGCTGGAAATCAGGCAGGATTAGAACAGCAAGCTGGCAGGAATCTGGCAGGTAACTGGCAGGTAACTGGCAACGGGACCTGAGGGCTGAAGCAGAGTAGAACGGTGCAACAACATTGCTCGGGCACCTCCATTTTGGAGGAGGTGCCTTATATATGGTAAAGTCCTCCGGCCATTGGCCGGGGACTCCTTAGGACGGCGCGCGCGGCCCCTTTAAGAGGGAGGGAGGGCGCGCGCGCGCGCCCTAAGCACAGTGGGCGGGAAGGAGCGCGCGCTGCCAGCAGAGCGGGAGAGGGACGCCGGGCACGGAGCAGAGCAGTGAGGGGAACAGCGTCCCTGCCTAGCAGAGGGCAGGGACGCCGGCACTACAGTACCCCCCCCTTTAGGCCCCCCCTTTTTTAGGCCAGATAGAAATTTAGCTAGGATGAGAGGGGCATGGATGTTCTCCCGGGGCTCCCACGTTCTCTCCTCAGGACCAAACCCCTTCCAATCTACCAGAAAAAAGGTCTTTCCTCTTACCCTTTTGGTGGCAAGAATGTTCTCTACCTCAAATTCGTCCTCAGCAGAAACCGGAGCAGGAGGCGTACCTGTAGACTTGGAAAAAGAGTTAAGCACCACGGGTTTGAGGAGAGATACATGGAAGGAGTTAGGGATCCGTAAGTTGGCCGGGAGTTTCAATTTATAGGCCACCGGGTTGATCTGACTGATGACCTCCAGAGGACCGATGAATCGAGGCCCTAACTTGTAAGAAGGTATCTTGAGTCGAACATATTTAGATGAGAGCCAGACTTTATCTCCTGGACGAAATTGTGGAGGATCCAGGCGTTTTTTGTCAGCGTGTCTTTTCATACGCTCGGATGACAGAAGGAGTGCGGACCGGGTACTCTCCCATATGGAGGAAAATTTGCTAACGAGAGATTCCGCAGCCGGGTTGTCCACAGAGGTGGAGACAGGAAAAGGAATCCGAGGATGCTGACCAAAGACTACAAAAAACGGGGATTTGGAGGAGGATTCGCTCTCGTGATTATTATAAGAGAACTCGGCCCATGGTAGGAGATCCACCCAGTCAGAATGGTGGGCATTAACGAAGTGCCGGAGGTAACTGGTCAGGTTCTGATTGATCCGCTCCACTTGACCATTGGACTGTGGGTGGTATGCGGAAGAGAAGTCCAGGGTGACGTCTAGTAGTTTACAAGTGGCTCTCCAGAAACGTGAGGTGAACTGTACCCCACGATCCGACACGATGTGGAGGGGCAGGCCATGAAGACGGAAGATGTGGCGGATAAAGTCCTTAGCCAGCTCGGGTGCAGACGGAAGGCCTGGCAGGGGAATAAAGTGAGCCATCTTGGAAAAGCGGTCAGCGACCACCCAAATGACCGTACAACCGGCAGAGACGGGGAGATCAGTTATAAAGTCCATTGCTATATGCTGCCAGGGGGCAGCAGGTACAGGAAGTGGAAGGAGGCGTCCGGCTGGCAGATGTCTCGGGACTTTGTTGCGGGCGCAGGACACACAGGCAGAAACAAAGTCTATTATGTCCTTGTGCAGGGTAGGCCACCAATAGTGCCGGGCAATAAGCTGGAGGGTCTTTTTCTGACCGGCGTGGCCAGCTAGTTTAGATGAATGGCCCCAGTGTAGGATCTTCTCCCGATCAGGTACTGAAACAAACGTCTTACCGGGAGGGAGACGATTTAGACTCACGGGAGCCACCTGCATTACTCTGGCGGGATCGATGATATGTTTAGGTTCTTCCTCGAGATCGGACACCAGAAAGGATCGGGACAAGGCGTCTGCTTTGACGTTTTTGTCAGCCGGGCGAAAATGAAGAACAAAATCAAAGCGAGCAAAAAACAAGGACCACCGGGCTTGGCGCGGGTTAAGTCTCTGGGCATGCTGGAGGTAAGCCAAGTTCTTGTGGTCAGTGTAAATTATTACCGGATGAAGAGCCCCCTCGAGTAGGTAACGCCACTCCTCCAATGCCAGCTTGATGGCCAATAACTCTCGGTCTCCTATGGAACAGTTGCGCTCAGAAGAGGAGAAGAGTTTGGAGAAGAAGCCACAAGTTACCATTCTCCTGGAAGATGATTTTTGAGTAAGTACCGCTCCGGCTCCAGAGGAGGAGGCGTCAACTTCCAGGAAGAACTGCTTGTTGCCGTCCGGGCGATGCAGCACCGGGGCGGAAGAGAAGGCCTGTTTTAGGGAAAGAAAGGCCTCCTCTGCTTCGGGCGGCCACTCTTTGGGATTAGTACCCTTACGGGTGAGCGCGGAAATTGGGGCAGTCCGGGAAGAGAAGTGCGGGATGAAGAGGAGGTAATAGTTGGCGAAGCCCAGGAACCGTTGAATAGCCTTCAACCCCTCTGGTCGGGGCCATTTCTCGATGGCAGACAGTTTCTCAGGATCCATTTGTAGGCCGGTCTGAGAGATAATGTAGCCCAGAAACGGAAGCGAGGTCTGCTCAAAGAGGCACTTCTCATATTTAGCGTAGAGATGGTTCTGCCTGAGCCTGAGCAGGACCTGACGAACATCCCTCCGGTGAGTCTGGAGATCCGGAGAGAAGACCAAGATGTCGTCCAGGTACACCACTACGCAGGAGTAGAGAAGGTCCCGGAAGATGTCATTGACCAACTCTTGAAAGACGGCAGGAGCGTTACAGAGGCCAAAGGGCATTACCAGATATTCATAGTGGCCGTCCCGGGTGTTGAATGCCGTCTTCCATTCATCCCCCTGACGGATACGAACCAGGTTGCACGCCCCACGGAGGTCCAGTTTGGTGAAGATTCTAGCCCCCCTCAGACGATCAAATAACTCCGGAATGAGCGGAAGGGGGTACTTATTCTTCACCGTGATCTGGTTAAGGCCTCTATAGTCTATACAGGGACGGAGAGAGCCGTCCTTCTTTTTGACGAAAAAGAAGCCTGCTCCCGCCGGGGAGGTAGATTTCCGGATGAATCCCCTGGCCAGATTCTCCTCAATATATTCGGACATCGACCGGGTCTCAGCAGCGGATAATGGATAAATACGCCCACGGGGAGGAGAAGTACCAGGTAACAGGTCGATAGGGCAGTCGTATGGTCTATGAGGGGGTAGTGTCTCTGCCTCCTTTTTATTAAAGACATCAGCATAAGACCAATAAGGAATCGGAAGTCCAGGTAGATTAGCTGGGGTAGGAGAAGGACGGACGGGATGAACGGGAACCAGACAGGTCTTATGGCAGCCCTGTCCCCAGCGAAGGACTTCTCCGGTCTGCCAGTCAAGAACGGGTGCATGTTTCTGGAGCCAAGGTAGGCCTAGCAAGAGGGCGTGAGAGAGTCCAGGCAGAACATGGAAGGAGATACTTTCAGAATGCAGCATTCCCACCTGCAGAGTAATGGATTCGGTGATGAGTTGGATGGGGCGTGGTAAGAGCCCCCCATCCACGGCAGCAACAGAAAAGGGTACAGCCAGAGGTTTGGTGGGGATGCGGTATTTCTCTACCAGGGACTGTGAAATAAGATTCCCGGCTGCTCCAGAGTCCAGTTGGGCTAGTTCGAAATAACGGTTCTCCCCGTAGACGATTGAAACTGACAACAGCAGGGATGGAGAGGATTTATTCTTGTCTAGGTGGACCTCTCTGAGCGAACCTAGACACAATCGTTTCCCGACCTCTCCGGGCAGGCACGGATCCGGTGCTCCTTACTGCCACAGTAGAAGCAGGTCCCCTCGGCACGGCGTAAGTCCTGACGGGTCTTGACCATCTTGGTCTGGTCGACCTGCATAGGCTCAGGAGGGTGTACCTGGTTAGAGACAGAAGGAGTGACGGGTTTCTGAAAAGTAGGAGCTAGACGTGGTAACCTCCTCTCACGGGTGACCTCTCTGGCACGCTCCTGGAACCGTAGGTCAATCCGGGTGGCAAGAGTTATTAAGTCATCGAGAGTGGTAGGAATGTCCCGACCGGCAAGTTCACCTTTAATACGGCCGGACAGACCCTCCCAGAAGACGGAAACCAGAGCGTCGTTATCCCATGCCAGCTCCGAGGCAAGGGTACGGAACCGTATGGCATATTGGCCCACGGTGAGACTTTCCTGACGGAGGCGTAGCAACGATGATGCGGATGAGGTCTTCCGTCCGGGTTCGTCGAAGACTTTCCGGAAAGCCGTGAGAAAAGCAGGCAAGTTGGACACCAGGGGATCTCCTCTCTCCCATAGAGGATTTAGCCAGGCCAGGGCCTCCCCGGTGAGATGGGACATGATGAATGCAATTTTGGCTCGGTCGGAGTTAAACTGGTGGGACAATAGTTCAAAGTGCAGGGTGCACTGATTTATGAAGCCCCGAGCCTGGGCTGAGTCGCCTCCGAAGCGAGGAGGTGCAGAAAGCCGAGGTCCGGGGTAGGATATCATGGTGTTAGTGGACAGCGGAGCTGCCGGATTGCGAGACATGGCACTGGCGGAGGTTGTTGGTGGAACAGTCAGAGTGTCCAGGCGAGTATTGACATTCCGCAGGTTACCCAGGATGGACTCCTGTTGGGACCTTTGACGGGACAGTTCATGACACAGGTCCGAGAGCGAGGGAGCTTGGGTGCCACCGGGTTCCAGGGCCCGAGCAAACTGTAACGGGTCTGGGAGGCGGAACCTCTGGGCTACTATACAAGGGAGCGGTCCTTGTAAAGGAGCGGGTGGCGACCAGGCAGGCAGTCACAGCAGGTGACCGGGACAGTCTCTGGGTGTACGGGCAGGAGGTCACAGCAAGTGATCAGGGCAGTCTCTGGAAGAACGGGCTGGAGGTCACGGCAAGTGACCGGGGCAGTCTCTGGAAGAACGGGCTGGAGGTCACGGCAAGTGACCGGGGCAGTCTCTAGGTAAAGGGTAGGTACGACCTGTGATGGCTGAACCTCCAGGTAGGCTAGCAAGGCAGATGGAGGATGTGTGCTCCCAGGTGAGCAAGCGAGAGTCTCTGGAATAGCAGGTGGTCACAGCACGTGACGGCGGAGCCTCCAGGTAGGCAAGCAGGCAGGTAGCGGAGAAGCGCTCCCAGGTGAGCGGGCAAGAGTCTCTGGAATAGCTGGTGGTCACAGCACGTGACAGCGGAGCCTCCGGGCAGGCAAGCAGGCAGGTAGCGGAGAAGCGCTCCCAGGTGAGCGGGCAAGAGTCTGGAATAGCTGGTGGTCACAGCACGTGACAGCGGAGCCTCCGGGCAGGCAAGCAGGCAGGTAGCGGAGAAGCGCTCCCAGGTGAGCGGGCAAGCTGGTCCATAGACAGACTGACCGGAGTTGTAAGGCAGACCGTCGGACCTCAGGCAAGCAGGCAGGTAGCTGGAAATCAGGCAGGATTAGAACCGCAAGCTGGCAGGAATCTGGCATGTAACTGGCAGGTAACTGGCAACGGGACCTGAGGGCTGAAGCAGAGTAGAACGGTGCAACAACATTGCTCGGGCACCTCCATTTTGGAGGAGGTGCCTTATATATGGTAAAGTCCTCCGGCCATTGGCCGGGGACTCCTTAGGACGGCGCGCGCGGCCCCTTTAAGAGGGAGGGAGGGCGCACGCGCGCGCCCTAAGCACAGTGGCCGGGAAGGAGCGCGCGCTGCCAGCAGAGCGGGAGAGGGACGCCGGGCACAGAGCAGAGCGGTGAGGGGAACAGCGTCCCTGCCTAGCAGAGGGCAGGGACGCCGGCACTACATGCTTCAAGTGTGGATCCTCCTTTAGAGGTAGAAGAGGAGATGACGTTGCCCGTAGCAACCTCCGGTACGGTACTGAGACTGACGAGTCAGGATCCGACAGCCCTGAAAGAGGAGGTCGCCAGTCATGACCAAGAGCTGGAGCCTATCAGGTCGCAGTGAAAGATTGACGTGCAGCAATTACGTGAAAACCTGGGGAACGTGTCCTCAGACCAGCTGAACCTGGAGTCTGAGCAGCAGAAAATATAACAGGTTATGAGGAACTGGCAGCGAGACATGGAGAGAAGCAACGCGGAAATTAACCATTGGAAGGAAATGTTCTACGCAATTAAGGAGGACCGCCGCAAAATCAAGGAAGAGGTTTTGCAGTTGAAGCTTGAGAAGGAGGCGCAGCAGGATGGTGTTTCTGGACGTGAACAAATCCTAGAACGTCTGCGCAAACAGCTCAACCAGGAGCTGTGTGACTCCAAGAAGGAGTGTGGTGAACGCAGTAGGGAACTGCAACAGAGTAAGAGAGATTATGAGGATCTCCTCAAGGTGAAGGAAAAACTAGAGGAGGATAAGGCGGATGCAGAGCAAGTGCGCCACGTGGTTGAGACCACTCTGCAAGACACCCGTGAGGAGAATGATGGTCTCCGGGGAAAGACCCTAGATCTGGAAGCTCAGGTGAAGGAGCTACAGATGTCCTGTGATGCTCTCCCGAAGGCGGAGACGTACCTTAAGGAAACAGTCAGCAAGATGGAAGCTGAGCGAGAGTGGATGGGGGTGTCCATCGGAAAAGCCACAGACCAGGGCCAGGAGTTGGCCGCTGGTGAGGGGAGGTATGAAGCAGATACCTCCTCGAGTGATGCGAGCTTGGACGATTCGGTGGAAGTAAGAGCCGAGATCAGGGAGCTCAAGGAATTGCTTCAGGCCCATTTGAAGCAAGAGAGGTCTGAGAGAACTCTACTGTTAAAAGAGCAGTTGAAGCAGGAAGAGCTTCAGAGACGGGCCGCTGAAAGGCGAGTGACGGAACTAGAGGAAGAGGTTTCCGGGCTCAAAAGTCGCCTGACAAAGTATCACTCGGTGAGCGAGGCCTCCTTGGAGAAGGAAAAGGGCAAACACGTTGTACTCACTCCCTGGTACCATGAGAAGGTGGACCTGAGGAGAGCTAAGAGCAGAGTAACAGAAGATAAATATGAAGTGGAAGTGGTCAAGACGAAAATTCGTGAATTTGTAGCTGTGAGTCAGCTCAGGGTAAGCATACAGGGGGAAGAAGCTGAAAGTCAGTTTTTCCTAGAACTCTGAGCTGGTTGATCGTTTGGAAACTACTGGTGAGTCCGAAACGTCTTGGTACAAATGCCTCGTAGATGTACCCGAGGATTTGAGGGAAGAATGAGTTTAAGAAGGCTGTGGGAGCCTGTAAGGTGTACTTGACCTCAGAAGCTAAACAGCTGGTGGTCCTGTCCACGACCGAAGTCACAGTGAAGAGGGTGGCTATCCTAAGTGACATGCACTGGCGATGTATTCGCACAAAGCGGTTTCTCCGGTTGAAGACGGAGAAAGCCGTTAGACAACTGGAGTTGTTGAGGAAAGCTCACAGTATGCGGGAAGAGGTCATCCGGGTGCCTCATGTTCTGGTGAGGAAACTCGTTGGGAGAAATGGTCGAGCCATGCAGATGATGGTCAAGAAGTCTGGTGTGGTGAAAGTAAGCAGTCCACGTGATCGTCAGGACTGGATACCAGACGAAGACGGCATGGTATCATTCTCCGTTGTAGGTACAGAAGAAAGCCTGGAATATATACGCATGCTGATTGAGTACCGAGTGACCTACCTGCAGGAGGTAGAACAATTGAATCTTGCCAGACTGCGAGTAGATAGACAGCATCATCTGAGCAGCAGAAGTTGGAAGCCGTCTAGAAATAGTGAGACCCGACAGAGAAAGGGCCCCCTAAATACCTGAACAGCTACAGCTGGAGTTAGGGACCTTTCAAGATGTCCTGGGAGTAGTGGGCGTGGGTTTAGAGGTAGTGAGACCTCCAGTAACTCAGGTTTGAGCAGCCCATACAAACGACCCCATAGAGGACGGGACAGTACGGAGTCGAACCGGACCTTAGATACCAGGGCATGTGAGTCACACCGCTTTATGACTGACCGCTGGGAGCGGGGGAGACCTGACAAGGTTACGACTGACCGCTGGGAGTGGGGGTTGTCAGACAAGATTATGACTGACCGCTGGGAGCGGGGGAGACCTGACAAGGTTACGACCCGGAAAGGTGACATGACGAAGTCAGTGACAAATGGTAGGTCCCTAAGGAATGGGTTAATGTCGTTGACTAAGGTTCCAGGGGCTGAGTAGCACAATTGTAAAGTACATGGTCTCTATGTGAGCTGGGGGTTATAATGTTATTGTGTATATTATGTGTTCAACCCCACAAGTTTGAACAGAGGGGGGGGATATGTAATGCAGCAGCTTGCTAGCATTACTGTAAATGGTAAAGGATGTGTTTACCAAACCATGTACCTTCCCCTTTAACTGACTGGTCACATGACCGTGACATCACACAGGTCCTGATGCACACAGTTAGGTCCTGTCAGTATGGGTGTATGTGTGCACAGGATATATAAACCCTGCTTAATTTGAGGCAGGTGTGTTCGGTGTGAGGCGTGAGGCCTGTGCTCCGTGTGTGTGTGGGACACCGTTTGTGAGAGGCCTAGTGAGGCCGAGTGAAGCCTGGCAGGCTGAAGGCAAAGACTGGATCCTGTGCGGATGCTAGTGGACTTGGAAGGCAGCGGCTTTGGAGTGAAGCCTGGTACCTGGAAGGTCGAGCCTGGATCCTGTGCGGATGTCAGTGGCCTTTGAGGGAGAGCCGGCTTGAGTAAGAGTCCTGAAAGGCAGAGCCTGGATCCTGTGTGGATGTCAGTGGCCTTTGAGGGAACGACGGCTAGAGACCCCTACCTGGGAAGCCACAAAGCCACAGTGGTGGCAAGTGTAATGGACTGAGACAGCTAAACCCGGCAAAGGTAATACCCTGTGCTATATGGACATTGTGATATGAACATTGCTATTTTTACCTTGCCGTAAGCTGTAACCTGGAGCAAGTGGGCCGGTGTGCCACTTGGCTCATGAACATTGTGTTTATGTGCGTAAACATGCTGGTGGCGCACTAAGATGAACTGTGTGGACTTGTGGTTTATGAAGTAATAAACTGCTGAGTATTGTTTATAAACGGAAAGACATTGCACGTGTGCATTGATTGTCGCAGCAAAGCGAGTATTCCCCATTATGATGACTAGTGCTGCCTTACACTAGCCTGTAGGCAACTATGTTTAACAGCGACCGCGTGTCAATAACTTCGCTGACACACTGAGACTAAATTTTAATGGAGGCCAGAAATGGCAGAATTTTCAGCGCAATTATATGTGAACCGTGTGACGGACAAATCATAGTTTTAAGTAGCTGCATTTTTAACGCTGTAATATGAAAAGGACCTGGCTGTATTCTGCAGTGCCAACAAGCAAATGGCACAGAAAAACGGTGTTCTCTGGATTGCTTTTTAAGCAAATAATCAGGATTAAGATAAAAAAAAATATTCCTGGCCCCTGATATCTGGGGCTATTCCTATAAATATCTGTAAAAGCACCAGCAGACAGAACTGGAATGGACCCTCTTGCTATGAGCACTGCAGTCTGCTATATACCCTGCCTTCCTGCCTAGCACTGATATGTCTGCAGCTGGATTAGTCCTCAGAAGGACTGTTAGTTGAGGTGGATATGTACAGAATCTTGTAGAATACCTACACTAAGTAATAAACAACCAAATCTCTCCCTAGCTCAACAGCACCTCTCCCTACACTGCCTGATTGCGTAGTAGACTGTGACGAGCACGGCGGCGCCAGGTCTGATATAGACCTGATGAGGTTGTGCGGATAGCCAATCACTGTAATGCCACAACCAATATGGCTGCGGCATTACAGTGTGTGGCAGACAATCCCTGCAGATTGATTGGCACTCTAAAGAGCACCAAACATGCAAGGAGGTGACCCAAGCATCTGCCCAAGCATCTCGGAAGTACTCGGAGAGCTACGAGCTTCTCGGATACTGAGATGCTCGGGCGAGTACCGAGTACTTGCTCTCCAATAGTATTCAAACAATCTATAGCATCTAAAGTATAATATATAACAGTAAATAATTTTAATTATGGACAGGACACGGATTATATAGTGCAACAAGAACTGTTGATGATTGATTATATACATCCAATTCAATCACCCAACTATGGTAGTTAACATGAATATAACATTCAGTTGTGCATGACGGCCTGTTACAAGAAATGATTCCATCTTCTTTGACGTTATCCCTGGAATATTGCGACTGGATGTTTAGATTATCTGTATTAGAACATGAGGATTGCTGGCCAAAATCAAGATGGGGGCTAAAAGATGACAAAAACATTGAATCATTCAGTTAACAAATCAAAAACAAACAGTTGTAATATAATAAAAAAAGCTAAAAAAGTGTTAAGAAAAGAAGAAATACAGTATATGCAAAAAAACGTAAAAAGATGAAAAATTAAAAAGACTGAGAATATCTCCAGGAAAGATGTGAAACTAAGTGTCTCATTCAATCCATGTATGGCCAAGGTACACAGAGATGATCCACCTAATTTAAAACTGGGTAAAGAACTTTTTTATAATAGCGCCTCTAATACTACAATGGATGTCATCTATTCCCTTGACTTTAAGTGATCAAGCAAAGGACATTGGTGTAGGCAAGACAGTGGTCACAAGGAAAATAACCCAAAACAGGACCTCTTGAACCAAAGGGATAAGACTGCAATATCCTTTCTTTAATCCACCAACAAGTTTACCCCCTCTCCTGAAATCTTAGTTTAAGATCTTTGTTTTGCGTTTCAAATCTATCCTCGGACAAGCAGATCCACCTTATCCTGAGAACAGGATATCCAACAGGGACAGGACAGCCCTGCCTCTTCTTCCCTCACAGGTGCAGACAGACAGAATGACACTTCGGTCACAGGTAGGCCCGATACTCTCGTCTACAACATTTCTTCACAGGCCCTCACCCCAACTGAGACAAGAATATTACAAAAGGGATTATCCTTTTGTCCCACCCCAGCCTTTGACCCTTTCACCTTAGATTTGGAACTGAGGCGTTTTTTTCGTAATCTTAGGCTTAAGGTCCATTTCTCTACAAATGAGGATTCTTCTAGTCATTCCTCTTCTGAACATCAGACAGAACAGTTGTCATTAAATGAATTAGGCCTCAGAATACCATCCAAATTCAATCCTCCAAAAGCTTACCATCCGGTGGAAACATACATCACATTGGTGAAAAGGGATATTGAACAACTGAAGACCAAGGTGTTATGAACTGCTACAAACACTAAGGAAAGATAGGAAAACTGTCCCTACAATAGGACTAAGCTGATTCCCTTCGATGCAACGGCGGACCAGTTCCTTGTGAACAGACCCGCCTAAGTCCTCGGCTAGTCTGAACGCAGACCTATAGATATAAGGGAGGGGTCCCTCCAAGAACTAAGGACTGGGATATAGTTGGACACCTCCTAGCAGAAATTGTAGCAGAGCAAAGACAAACAAACAAAAAGTACTAGTGGTCAAAAGACCAAGCAAACTACAGAGAAAGGTACAAGGCACCTGGCTAGCTTAAGAGTAAATGTAACACTGAAGTCCAGCAAGGGCAGAAAGGCGGAGCTGGATTATATAGGCAGAAAGTCATGTGACCAACAAAACAGAAAAAAACTAACAGGAGGGTTCTAACAGTACCCCCTCTTCTATGAGGATCCTCCGGATCCTCCAGGCCCAGGTCTATCAGGAAACCTCTTGTGAAACGCTCCAACAAGTCTAGGAGCAGAGACATCATCCGCCCCTACCCAGGAGTTATCCTTGGGACCGAAACCTTTCCAAGCGAAGAGATACTGCAATCTCCCTCTATGCCATCTAGAATTAAGAATGCGAGAAATTTCATATTCCCCGTCTTCCACCACCGGAGGAACAGAGACAGTGGCATCCCTATCAGAAAGATCAGCTTTTTTCAATAAGGAAACATGAAACACCGGATTAATCTTCCAGGAGGTAGGAACCTCCAACCTAACAGCAGATTGGTTAACTACCTGAAGCACCTTAAATGGCCCTACAAACTTCGGGCCCAATTTCTTAGAAGGAATCCTCAACCGCAGATTCTTAGAGGACAACCAAACCATGTCACCAACCGTAAACAAAACCTCTTGACGTTTCCTGTCAAAGTACCTCTTGGATTTTTTGTTAGCCTCTTGAAGGTTACAACGTACATCAGTCCAAACTCTCTCCAAATCACCGGAAAAATTCTCCTCCTCCAGCACAGCCGATACCAATTTAGAGAATGACCCAAACGACGGATGTCTCCCAGTACAACAAACAAAAGGAGAACACCCAGCAGAAGAGGATGTATGGTTGTTAAGAGAAAATTCAGCCAGTGGCAGAAACTCAGACAACCCCTCTTGATTGTCAGCCACAAAACAACGCAAAAACTGCTCAACATCCTGGTTCTTTCTCTCTGTCTGTCCATTAGACTCAGGATGATATCCAGATGAAAATGACAAATGAACTCCCAACCTGTCACAAAAGGCACGCCAAAAACGAGCCACGAACTGAGGTCCCCTATCGGAAACAATGTTGGTAGGAACGCCATGGAGCCTGACAATTTCCTTAACAAAAGCCTTAGCGAGTGTCTTAGCGCAGGGCAGTTTGATGAAGGGAACCAAGTGACACATCTTGCTAAAATGGTCCACGACCACCCAGATAACAGTGAAACCTTCAGAGGCAGGAAGGTCAGTAATAAAATCCATAGCAAGATGCGTCCAAGGTGCACTAGGAACCTCCAAAGGGCAAAGCAACCCCGCAGCAGGAGCATGTGAAGACTTAGATCTAGCGCACACAGTACATTGACGCACCCACTTAATGACTTCCTTCTGCCACCCAGGCCACCAAAGACTACGACCTACAAGTCTCTTAGTCTCTGAAATTCCTGGATGACCTGCCAACCGAGATTCATGACACTCCACAAACAAATCTCTCCTAAAGTTCCTAGGCACAAACAACCTCCCATGGGGAGTGTTAGATGGGGCATCCTCCTGGGCTTTCAGAATCCCATCTTCCAAAGCGGAGTCCAATGCTGCTATCACAACACCTTCCTGTAAAATGCTCCCCTCCTCCTCGGTACCAACCATGGGAGAAAAACTGCGAGATAAAGCATCAGCTTTTACATTCTTGGTAACCGGGATGTAAGTAACAGAAAAATTAAACCGCGAAAAAAAAAGTGCCCATCTAGCTTGACGGGCATTCAAGCGCTTGGCAGCATCAAGATAGATCAGATTCTTATGATCAGTGAAAACCTGAATGGGAAATTTAGCACCTTCCAAGAGATGACGCCAATGTTCAAATGCGAGTTTAATCGCCAGCAATTCCCGATTACCGACATCGCAATTAAGTTCGGTCTCAGAAAATTTTTTTGAAAAAACAGCACAGGGATGTTCTCCATCCTTTTTTTCCGGAGACAAAACAGCACTGACCCCCACCAAAGAAGCATCAACCTCGACCAAAAAAGGCTTGGTTTCATCAGGCTGCATAAGGATGGGGGCAGAACTGAACCTCTCCTTGAGATACACAAAAGCTTCAATGGCCTCAGTAGTCCACTGGACCGTATTCGCACCTTTCCTGGTGAGATCGGTGAGCGGCTTAACAATTATAGAAAAATTCTTAATGAATTTTCTGTAATAATTGGCGAAACCCAAAAATCTCTGTATCGATTTCAAACCAATAGGCCTAGTCTATTCCTGCACCGCCTGAACCTTCACCAGGTCCATCTCAAAGCCCTCGCTGGAGATAATGTAGCCGATAAAACTAATTCTCTGCACAGCGAACTCACATTTCTCCAGCTTAGCAAAAAGTGAATTGTCGCTTAACAACTGCAATACCTCACGTATGCTCTGCCAATGAGACTCCAGATCCGGCGAATAAATCAAAATGTCATCCAAATACACCACCACATTCTTACCAATCAACGGTCTTAGGATGTCATTAATAAGGTTCTGAAAAAACGCTGGTGCATTGGTAAGACCAAAAGGCATAACCAGATTCTCAAAATGACCCACCGGAGTGTTAAAAGCAGTTTTCCACTCATCACCCTCCTTCATACGTAACAAATTGTATGCCCCCCGGAGATCAATTTTAGAGAACCACTTGGCCCTCACTAACTGGTTGAACAAGTCAGGAATTAATGGCAGTGGGTAGGAATTGCATACTGTAATTTTATTAATTTCGCGAAAGTCCAGACATGGACGTAAACCGCCGTCCTTTTTTTTTACAAAAAAAAATCCAACAGCCACAGGTGACTTAGAAGGTCTAATGTGACCGGCAGCCAAGCTTGTCTGTATGTTTTCCTCCAAGGCCTTTCTCTCAGGGATAGTAAGATTAAATAAGCGACTCTTGGGAAGAGTAGCTCCAGGGACAAACTCAATAGTACAATCATAGTCCCTATGGGGAGGCAAAACTTGCGACTCCTCCTCAGAAAAAACCTTCCAAAAAATCCTGAGTAGGTACAGGTAATTCCCCTCTTTCCACAGCAGCAATGCGACCGTTACAACATTTATCATAACACTTAGGACTCCAAGACTTAATTTCATTGATAGACCAGTCCAGTACAGGATTGTGCAATTTTAACCAAGGTAACCCCAAAACCACTTGAGAAGGCAAATTATTTAATACCGCCAAATCCAAATTCTCTTGGTGAATACCATTAATGGTAAGGGGAAATTCAAAAACCTTGTGAGAAATACATTTCAAGGGAGAGCCATCAACAGAAACCACAGAAATAGGAGATGACAAAAGTTTGGATTCTAATTTAAATTTTTCCAAAAATCCCTCATCAATCACATTCAGTGTAGAACCACAATTCACAAATACCCGAAATTCAATCAACTCCTCCTGGAATGAGGTGCTTCCAGAAAGAAATACTCCTTTTGAGTTCAAACAAGCTATACGGGCGTAACTGACCTTTTTTTTTTCTTTGTTCAAACGAAGCACACAGTTCTTAATAAAGTGGTCAGATTTACCGCAATAAAAACATAATCCCTTAGCAAATCTGCGGTCTTTTTCCTGACAGTGGGGTGACATCGCCCCAATCTCCCTCAGTTCTCCACCTTCCGAGCAGACCCTCTGAAAACTAGGAGCTGCCATAGCAGTAGATTTCTTTTCATTAATCCTAGCACACAGTCTCCTGTCCACACGTATAGCTAATTGCATTGCCTCCTGCAAGGATCCAGGTTTTGGAAAGGCAATCAGCAGATTCTTAACCCTTTCACCTAGACCAGCAAGAAACAGACTTTTTAATGCCGAGTCATTCCATTCCACTTTGGCTGACCATCTTCTGAAGTATGTACAATAATTTTCCACATCACCTCATCCCTGCTTCAAACGTCTTAATTCAGTTTCAGCAGATGAGACTCGATCAGGATCATCATACATCAACCCCATAGCAGAAAAAAAATCTTCCACAGATCTAAAACACGGATCATTAGGTTGTAAAGAAAATTCCCATCCCTGTGGTTCTTTGCGCAAAAGTGACATTATAAACCCAATGCGCTGTGATTCATTCCCCGAGGATCTGGGTCTTAAACGAAAATATAATAAACAAGCGTTTTTAAAGGAAAAAAAATCTTGCTGTTTACCATAAAAAAATCTGGCAGTCCTACCTTTGGTTCGACAAAATGCGCTCCAGGACAGCTACTCACATGTTGCAGGAGCTTGGCCACCTCCAAAGACAGTCCCTGCAGGCGTTGAGCCAACTCCTGAACCGACACCATGCTGATATCTGGATTTCTTTCCTTAGAGTGTTTTTTTTTTTTTTGGGCTGGACTTACTGTTATGAACTGCTACAAGCACTAAGGAAAGATAGGAAAACTGTCCCTACAATAGGACTAAGCTGATTCCCTACGATGCAGCGGGGGACCTGTTGCTTGTGAACAGACCCGCCTAAGTCCTCGGCTAGTCTGAACGCAGACCTATAGATATAAGGGAGGGGTCCCTCCAAGAACTAAGGACTGGGATATAGTTGGACACCTCCTAGCAGAAATTGTAGCAGAGCAAAGACAAACAAACAAAAGGTACTAGTGGTCAAAAGACCAAGCAAACAACAGAGAAAGGTACAAGGCACCTGGCTAGCTTAAGAGTAAATGTAACACTGAAGTCCAGCAAGGCCAGAAGGGCGGAGCTGGATTATATAGGCAGAAAGTCATGTGACCAATAAAACAGAAAAAAACTAACAGGATGGTTCTAACACAAGGTCTCCAGTGGTATGTTTCCCCTCTGTATGAATCTCAGTGGGGAGGAGAAACAAGCTTTACATTCATTTACCACGAATGACCAAATCATCATTAAACCAGCGGATAAAAGGGGCGCGATAGTGGTTATGGATCGCTCATACTATATCAGAGAGATCGAAGGACAACTAAGTGATCCAGATGTATATACTAGGGTTCCGAATAATCCTACATCCCAGATTAGTCAGCTCATTCGTACTAAGATCGAATCACTATTCAACTTTCAAGTCATTGACCAAAAACTGTCAGATTATTTAATCAACAAACACCCTATAACTCCTGTCTTTTACACGCTCCCCAAGATCCACAAAAATTTACAATATCCGCCCAGACAACCGATTGTTGCATCGACTGATTCCTTACTCTCCCCATTGGCTAAAACAATTGAAAAAATCTTAACACCACTCTTACCCGCTATCCCATCATACATTAAGGACTCATCGGATTTTCTGTCGCATCTGCACCAACTTGACTCGATACCTCCTGGATCCATTCTGGTTACACTAGTTGTAAACAGTCTATATACATCCATTAACCATGACTTTGGACTGGAGTAGAGATGAGCGTTGTTCTACTCGAACTGTTCACCAATCTCAAATTCGAGCTGTTTTGGGCGGTGTTCGAGCCGGTCGGCGAACACGAACAATTTGAGAAAAATTCGGCTGTTCGAGGTTATGTTCGATAACTGTTCGTGCACCAAAATCATAACTGGATTTTTTCTCAGTAATGATGAAAATTAATGTTAATACGCAGTTTGAGTGTACAGCGGGGCGGGGGGAGGGGCAGGGGATGGATCTCTGCAGGAACAATGAAGATCTCCATTTTTTTTTCTCTTTCCCGCATTTGCAGTGGGGAGGTGCAATCTGTCAGCCTATCAGCAGCGCACACACGGAGCGAAGTGCTTTTTTTCACACAAGCAAGGGCATGTGTGATTGGCAGTGTATGTCACATGTCCTTGCCCTATAAGACCAAGCCATTTTCCCCGTCGCCACCATTTTCTCACTGCTGCAGCTGCGTGTTAGACGGCACCGCTGTTGCTGTGTGCGCTATACCTTGTTAATTTCAAGCCAATTTTCGCACAAATATACAGATAGCTTGGGAGTAGGGAATAGTTGTGATTGCAGTCCTTTTAAGGACTAGGTTACAGCATTTCCTACGACTTTTATCAGGCAGGTCTGTGCTCTTAAATAGATAGATTGTGGGAGTAAAGACTAATTGCAATTGGAGTCCTTTTCAGGACTAGGTTACATCAGTTCCTATCAGTTTTTGCCAGGCAGGTCTGTGCCAGTGCTGTGCAAGTTTTTTTCACAGCATTTGGCTGAATCTAGCAAAGCTAATCCTTTTTGGCCTATTGCAGAGTGTGTTAGTCAGTGGAGTAGCCTATCTGTGTTGCAAGATATACCACCTGTGTATAGAATACCAATTTTTTTACTGCACCTAGTGAAGTAAAATCTTTTGGGCATAGCATCATTCTATTAGTCCATCTATACTGACCTCCATCAGGTTGCAAATTGAATAAAAAAATTTTCTGCATCTAGCTCTGAAAAAATATTTGGGCTTCTAGCGGTGTGTGGGACTTGGTCTATTAGTCCATCTATACTGACCTCCATCAGGTTGCAAATTAAAAATAATTTTTTTCTGCATCTAACCCAGCCAATAGTTTTGGCCTAATACCACAGTTTGGCCACTCAGCTCTGCTCGGTTACCATCCATTGTTTTTTTGTGCAAACAACTCCAGAGTTGTGAATTATTTAACCACCAAAATGAGTGGAAAAAGGCCTGCTGCTGGTGGAAAGGGGAATAGGCGTGTTGGGAAGGGGAAAAAAGGTTGTGTCCGTGGGGTAGGTGCAGAAGAAAGACCATCTTCCAGCCAAACTAAAATGTCTACTTCTTTTAGCGGACAATGTGATAAGATCCCTTTCTTACGGCTACGCCAATCGCTACAAATTCCAGATGAGGCACAAAAACAGCAGGTGCTTCAACGGATATCAAGTGCTCCTTTAAGTGGGCTCTCCTCCACATCAACTTCAACATCACAAATACTCCAGTCCTCAAAGGTGTCACCCAAATCGCACTTGCTTCCTCACAGCTCCCAAATCTCCAGCTGCCCGTCTGAGTATGAGGTAGAACAGATGGTTGAGTCTGCAGAGCTGTTTACTCATACTATAGCCTGGGAATCAGAGGTCGACTCCAGTGCTTCTGTGAATCCAGACGAGGAAATGATCTGCACTGATGCCCAGAATCTTTATGAGTCGGATCCAGGACCAGACGCAGAAGGTTCTGACCATAATGGAGACCCTCATTCCCAAACTGTAACTCCTGTTGGTGGAGACAATGAGGAAGACGATGATAAGACTCAAATACCTGATTGGAGCGACAACTTTAGTTTTTTGTCAGGGCAGGAACAGGTTGGCTCTGAGGACGACGGGTGTGATAACGCACAGGGTGATGATGATGAGGTCGGAGATCCCACTTACTGTCAACCCACAGTCAGCCAAGAGATGAGGTCAGCAGAGGAGGTGGAGGAAGATGCTAGTGACGACGAGGTCAGGTTGCGCCTTCCTGGACAGAGACGTAGTACTGGAAGCACGTCAACAACTGCATCCTCAAACACAACTCTGCCTCTCACCACAAGTCGTGGTGGCTCTTCAGGTCGCATGGGTGCTAAGCCTTGCATAGCCTGGGCATTTTTTCAGATCGATAAAGATGACCCAACTCGTGTTATCTGTAACATTTGTCAGCAAAAGCTAAGTAGAGGCCAAAAAATACATAGTTTGAGTACTTCATGCATGAACCGGCACATGGACATGAAGCATAAGTTGCAGTGGGAAGCTCAGTGTGCTACAATGCGGTCTAGCCGGCCGGGCCAACCACCGTCTGCCATATCTTGTGCATCCGCGGCCTCTTCATCCTCTGTGACTGGGGGGACAGCAGTCACACCTGTTTTGGGGCGCAGACCTGCCACCTCTTTACCCGCAACAGCCAGCGTGATTGGCAGGTCATCATTTTCTTTGGAGGTGGTAACACCAGCTGGTCTTGAGCGCTGTCCGACATTGATAGCACCACCTTTGGATCAAGGCAACCTAACATGTCCGCCTGCATCTTCCTCACAGACCGGCAGTTTGCCGGGGACACCCTTATCAACCCCGTCTAAGCACAATAGCCAGCCCTCGGTCCCTCAGATGTGGACAAGTAAAAGACCATTTCCTCCTAGCCATGAGAAAGCTAAGAGGTTGAATTTCACCATCTGCAAGCTCTTGGCTACAGAAATGCTGCCTTTCCGCCTGGTGGACACAGAGGATTTTCGAGACCTTATGTCCGTCGCAGTGCCCCAGTACCAGATGCCCAGTCGGCACTACTTCTCAAAGAAAGGTGTGCCTGCGCTCCACCAGCATGTCGCACACAACATCACCGCTTCTTTGAGAAACTCTGTGTGTGACAGGGTGCATTTCACCACAGACACTTGGACGAGTAGGCATGGACAGGGGCGTTACATGTCGCTGACTGGGCACTGGGTAACTATGGTGACAGCAGGACAAGGGGCTGCTGTCCAAGTCTTGCCGTCCCCACGAGTTGTGCGTCAATCCTCTTTATGTCATTTTTCCTCCACTGCTTCTGCCTCCTCAACCTCCTCTCGGTCTTCCACCTGCACCCAAAGCCTGTCTGGTCATGCCACAAGCTTTCTAACTGCGCAGAAGGGATCCTGCACACCTCCTTACTATGCTGGCAGTAGGGCTCAACGTCATCAGGCGGTTTTTACATTGAAATGTCTGGGAAATGTGAGTCACACAGCTGAGGAGTTGTGGTCAGCTCTGGAGAACCAATTTCATGAATGGTTGTCTCCACTGGACCTGAAACCAGGGAAGGCCGTGTGCGACAATGCTGCAAACCTGGGTGCGGCCCTTCGCCGGGGCAATGTCACACACGTGCCTTGTATGGCTCACATGTTGAACCTGGTTGTCCAGCAATTTTTAGCCCACTATCCCAGACTAGATGGCCTTCTGCAGAGGGCACGGTCGCTGTGTGCTCACTTCCGCCGTTCGCATCCCGCAGCTCAGCGACTTACATCTCTACAGAAGTCGTTGGGCCTGCCACTTCACCGGCTAAAATGCGATGTGCCTACCCGGTGGAATTCAACTCTGCACATGTTGCAGCGACTGTGGCAGCACCGACAAGCCCTGGTGCAATACGTTCTGACGTATAGCCTGGGCCAACGAGATTCAGAGGTGGGGCAAATCACGCTGGAGGAGTGGTCTCAGATCAGGGACCTATGCACCCTTCTGCACAGTTTTGAAATGGCGACGAAGATGTTTAGTGCTGACGATGCCATTATCAGCATGACTATTCCGGTGATTTACATGCTGGAGCACATGTTAAACAGAATTCGGAGTCAGGTGGTGGCACAAGAGGAGGTGGAGGAAGTAGAGGAGGAGGAGTTGTATGCGGAAGGGCTAACATCTGCAAGGTCCAGACGGTCGGCAGCACCAAGGCGGCAGGCATGTGAGGGTTTGGGAGATGATTTTACCAGGGCGCATGGTAGCAGCCAAACTAGTGAGGAAGGTGCAGGAGCCCAGGAAGAAGTGGAGGACGAACTGATGGAAGACTCATCAGATGAGGGAGACCTTGATCACATTTCTGTTGTGCGAGGTTGGGGGGAGAGGACAGAGGAAGGAAGCATGATTGCTACCTCGCCACCAACACAACAGGGACTTGGTGCTCCTGGATGCGCAACACACATGAGTGCCTTCTTGCTGCACTACCTGCAACATGACCCTCGAATTGTGAGAATTAGAAATAATCCTGACTACTGGGTTGCCACACTGTTAGATCCCCGGTACCAAAGTAAATTTGCAGAAATTATTCCTGCCATAGAAAGGGATGCACGCATGCAGGAGTATCAGCAGAGACTGTTGCAGAATCTTACATGTGCTTTTCCACAAAATACCAGTGGTGCACGTAGTGAATCTCACAGTTCCAACTTGCCAACCGTGGGACCGTCAAGTGTTCAGCACTCAAACCGTAACAGAACCACAGTATCTGCTGGTAACATCAATTTTGCGGAATCATTTCACCACTTTTTTAGCCCATCCTTTGCAAGGCCACAGGAGACAAGAAGTCTGACACATAGTCAACGCCTAGAGACGATGGTACAGGAGTATCTCCAAGTAAACATTGAAGCCACGAATGTGTCACTGGACCCTTGCTCTTTTTGGGCTTCCAATCTGGATAAATAGCCGGAGCTAGCCACTTACGCCTTGGAGATCTTGTCATGCCCCGCAGCCAGCGTTCTGTCTGAACGTGTGTTCAGCGCTGCTGGTGGTGTGCTGACAGATAAGCGCACGCGGCTCTCCACTGATAATGTAGACAGACTCACGTTCATAAAGATGAACAAATCATGGATCCGAAACGACTTTTCTACCCCTGTGTCATCCTGGGGAGAGTAAAAGCTTGATGATTGGTTAAAATCACCCTACCAACCGCTTTAAGCTTTCAAATTACTAATCATGTTTATCTGTATCTTGACTGGAAAATAATTTGGGCTTTGTAGCAGTGTGCAGCACTGATCCTATTAGGCCATCTATAATAAGCTTCACCAGATTTAAAATTAAAAATAATTTTTAGCTGCATCTAGCCCGGAAAATAATTTTGGGGCTCCGAGATGCGCAAGACACATAAGTGCCTTCTTGCTGCACTACCTGCAGCATGACCCTCATATTGTCAGAATTCGAAGTAATCATGACTACTGGGTTGCCACACTCTTAGATCCCCCAAACTTTTCGATCAACCTTTTCATTTTAATAAAGACCAAAAAAATGGTCATTTTTGAAATTATAAGCATTAGCAGGTTGTTAGAAACTGAAATCAAACAGTTTTCAACTCAAAACTTTATTCTAGGTGATGTTACATTTTCACATAGGACCCCTTGTTCGAAAGGAGCTTCTGAACTCTCTCGTCCATTGAATTTGTCAGGTTTTGGATGGTTTCTGCTTCAATTGTTTTGCATGAGGACAGAATACCCTCCCAGAGCTGTTGCTTAGATGTGAACTGCCTCCCGCCATCATAGACACTCCTTTTAATGATGCTCCAAAGGTTCTGAATGGGGTAGAGGTCAGGGGAGCATGGGGGTCACACCATAAGTTTGTCCCCTTTTATGCCCATATCAGCCAGAGATGCAGATGTTTTATGTGCAGCATGAGATGGTGCATTATCATGCAGAAAAATGATCTTGCTGTGAAATACACGGTTCTTCTTCTTGAACCATGGCAGGAAGTGCTGTTTGAGAAAATCCACATACATTATGGAGTTCATCTTTAGCGCCTTCAGGGATCCTAAAGGGGCCGACAATCTCTCTCCCCATGATTCCAGCCCAAAACATTACTCCACCTCCTCCTTGTTGGCGCTGTAGCCGTGTTTGCGTGGGGTGTCCATAAACCAGCCATCCTCCACTCCATTCATCTGGACCATCGAGCGCTGCACGGCACTCATCCGTGAACAAAACAGTTTTGAAATCAGTCTTCATGTAATGTTTGGCCCACTGGAGCCGTTTCTGCTTGTGTGAAGTGGATAGAGGAGGTCGACAGGATGGCATATGCACAGCTGCAAACCTCTGAAGGACCCTGCATCTTGTTGTTCGGGGGACGTTGGAGGCACAAGCAGCTTCAAAAACTTGTCTGCTGCTATGACAAGGCTTTTTTGCCGCTGCTGTTTCAACCTGACGTAATTGCCTGTAGGAAAGAGTCCTCAATTTGCCCTTATCAGCACGCACACGTGTGTACTGTGAATCAGCTACATACTTCTTGATTGCCAAGACACTTCATCCTGATCATCGCACAATGTTGATTGTAGTCATGCCTTGACCTAAACACTCCACAATTTGTTGCTTCTCAGCAGCCGACACATCCTTTTTCTTTCCCATTTTGGCAGAAAATGTAGGCTGCTTAATAATGTGAGAGAGCCTTCTTAAGTAGTCTTGCCTTTCATTGGACACACCTGCCAAACTAATTAGCACAGGTGTCTGCAATTGCTTACAGTGATATAAAGAGCCCTGACACACATCACCATCAATGAGTTTAACTGACAAACAAACAAATTCTTCCCTTATCACTCCTAAACACTTTTTGCATAATAATTTGGAACGCGGTGTACATGTGCTTTTCCACAAAACACCAGTGGTTCACGTAGTGAATCTTACAGTTCTAACTTGCCAACCGTGGTCTGTATGGAATTGTTCAATAAAGGGCCCAAAATTAAGATAACATAGATGGGAGAGGTCTCTATGAATAGGAATTCCTAAGTATTTGATACCCTGTGAGGGCCAGGCAAAGGGAAAGTTGGACTGGATGGAATCCTATATGGATTTAGGGAGGGAGACATCGAGGGCCTCAGACTTCGCTGCATTGATTTTAAAATTTTACCATGTAACAAAGTGATCTATTTCAGCCATAACAGCAGAGATGGATATATGTGATTGAGTGATATATACTAGGACATCATCAGCAAATAGAGAGCACTTGTACTCGGTGCCTCCCACCTCAATCCACCTAATATTGGGGTTATGGCGAATTGATGAGAGCAGGTGCTCCGTCACTAGGATGTATAAGAGAGGGGACAGAGGACATCCCTGCCTTGTCCCATTGGTGATTGTGAAAGGTGATGAAAATGTTCTGACGCACCCCTTGGGCCTTGGGACACCCGGAGCCGGACCCTTTTTGGTGGATGCTGGTGGTTGTAGTCTTCGTGGCGGCGATCCGGTTCCGTGGCTCAGGGCGGTCAAACCAGTGGCGGAACTATTTATGTGGTTTTGATGTTTAAATGTCCGACTACGCCACCCGTGGATTGCGGTCAGAGTGAACCGCCGCTACAGGGCAGACCGCTAAGGCTGGTGTTGTGGGTGCAGCAGAGCGTAGCATAACTCCCCACGGGAGGAGTATAGCCTCAGGGCAGTGTATGCGGAGGATGGGGGTGATGGTGCAGGGCAGCAGCAGTAACGACACGGAGTCAGTGATGCAGTTCAGGGCCTTTACTCACAGTTCTTATTATCCAGACCACGTCTGCAGGTAACGGCTGCCCACGTCGTACTGTGCTCACCAGGTGAGGGGCTCAGACAACTCCCAGATAACTTTGGAGCGCTTCACAGGACCCCCTTTGTGTGTCCTTTGTCTGGCCTTTCTTACCAACACTTCTGTCCGGCTGCCTCGGGCCTCCTCTTGGTAAACTTGGCGCCAGTTTCCCTGACCCTATGTGGTGCCTTCCTAGCGGGTGGAGCAAGGGGCTGCGCCACATAAAATGTCAGAGCCTCCGGTTTCTAGCTGAGGGTCGTTTCCTGCCTCCACTAGTTCGGGGACCGGTCTCCCCCTTTGGCCTGACCCCTCCACGCAGGTGGATTCGGGCGTGCGGTGGCGACTCGCCCGTCCGCACCCCTGGGATCCCTTCATTCCTCGTTCCTGGAGCCTTCTCCGCTCCTCTTCCTTCCTTCTCCCTCTTGCAGGCCTGGGCCTCTGTTACTAGGCCCGCCTCCGGAGCAGAGCTCATGCAGAGCCCCTGCTCCCTGCCACTTCTGCTCAGACTTCTCTGCACTGAACTAAGATGGTGCCCACCTTTTATACTCCCTTCTCAATGCACCCAGGAACTGCTTCCTCCCTGCTCCTGCACTGCAGGGTTCCCCTTCCTCAGTGTTCCCTCCCCCCACTCCAGCCAGGGACAGGGACTGTCGTGCCCATCTCAGGGGCATATTGGTCGCCCTGCCCCACGGCAATGTGGTGTAATGCATGCAGATGTCGGGTCCTGATCCACACTCCATCCTTATCTGAGAGTGAGATATCACACCTCTGGGTGAGGTGCAATATGTCTGTAGCAACCGAGCCCTCGGTGCTACAGTTCCATTTATCTTCAGCCTAGGTGACGTATTGTGATACAGGGCCGTGATTTTGGCTATAAAAGGGTCCCCTAGACCCCTACCCCAAGCTTTTTAAGAGAATCATATATGGCGTGCCAGGAGACTCTATGGAATGCTTTCTCAGCATCCAACGAGAGTATCTACTTACAAATTTTTAACTGCATCTAGCCCAGGAAATACTTTGTGCCTAGTAGCAGTGTCTGCTAGTCAGCGGATTATCCCGGCTGTTAAGCAAGCTACACCACCTGTAGTTTGGACACTTAATTTTTTCAAAGGAAATGCTTCGGGACCACGGGATACTTAGTGAAGAGCATCAGGAGGCACCCCAAGGCATAGGGGCTGGGACTGGCACTAGGATGCCTTGCGGTGGACAGCCGAGCTCGATCCTTATAAAAGCTTTTTAACTGCAGCAGCTTTAGTGGACGCTACTGGAGCTGGAATTACGCGGCTGCTGGCATGAGACTTGCCCTCCAATAGATCCTTGTAAATGGATTTAAAGTGTATTCATTCAAATTAGAGGGACAATTTAAATTAAAAAGCTTAGAGCTGCCTCCACCACAGGGGGGCTCTCTCGACCCACCAGCGGACAGGCACCAGTATTGGGAGAGGGGGGCTGGCCGTCAGGGTTCACCGCGGCTCTGGCACAAACCCGGCGACACGGAGGTGGCACGGGCAGGAGCGGACTGGCCGTCTCGGCTTCTCACTTTTTGAATTTTAGAAGGGCATGACATGCCTATATCTGTGTCTCCCCCTCCTTTTACTCCTCCACCTCTTTTCTTTTCGCATGACTATATGTACTTGTCACTTTTCCATGTGTTAGTTGTGTCTTCTGAGCAGTTTGTCAGCTTTTGGACACCTTTGAAGGTGTTTTCTATGTGTTTCTATGTGTTTTTGTTTGCCTGCCATTGGTTTTAACGGTGTTCGAAGGTGTTCGACGAACAGTTCGACGAACAGTTCGGCGAACACACGGGTGTTCGACGAACCGAACCGAACTCGAACACTACGGGGGTGGCTCAACACTAGACTGGAGGCACTCACTTGGCTCTTGGAGAAATACAGTGGCTGTTCCCAATCCCGCAAAGATCTCTGTAGGGACCTGTCCGACATTATTCTGCACAACAATTTTTTTCTTTTTGGAGATAGATTTTACATACAAAAACGCGGGACAGCCATGGGGTCCAACATGGCACCCCCTTATGCTAATATCTTTATGGAGCACTTCGAAGAGAAATATGTAACACCAGACAGTGGCATATATCCGGGCATTAGATTTTGGAAATGCTACATAGACGACGTATTCATCATTTGGGACCAAGATGAGACACACTTGATTAAATTTTTCGAATACCTCAATGGGTGTATGCCAGGCATCTCTTTTACTCAAACACATGACAGATGCCAGATTAATTTCCTTGACATCATGGTCATCATGGATGACCAAGGACATCTATCCACTGACCTGTTTGTTAAATCCACGGATCAGAATGCTCTCCTGCATTACACTAGCTGTCACCCTAAATAAGTAAAAAAATCACTTCCAATTTCACAACATACCAGGGTCAACAGAATAGTGTCTGACTCATCCCTCAGAATTAGACGCCATGGAGAAATGGGACAGAAGTTCATCAACAGGGGTTACCCAACCTCTATCTCATTTCCGCCTCTTGAACGGAGACAACGCAAACCTACATCACACTGGATGATCTTTGTGAATACCTACCATCCATACCAAACATTGATTCAAGATATCCTAAAAGGTCACTGGTCAATATTAGGCAGATCCTACCCCGGTATACTAGATTTTCAACAACCAATGTTGATATGCAACAAAAGACCACGCAATTTGAGAGACAAATTAGTGAGGGCGGACATTGGCAGTCTGCAGACTAGTAGACGCCAGACCACTTTGGCGACACCTCGCATGGGTAATTTCCCATGCCTTGGGTGCCGCCAATGTTCCAAAATGACTAAGGGTAGTTTTTTTACCCTTCCAGCAACAGGCAAGAGTTTCCCCATCAGGGGTTATTTCACTTGCGAGTCCTCTTTTGTTGCTTACGTTATTAAATGTCCGTGCGGTCTCAGATATGTTGGAGAGACCACCCAGCATATCCGAGACCGCATCAGCAAACATAAATCTACCATCAGATGCAAATATAATTTATTGCCTATTCCTAATCACTTTTCTACACAAAATCATTCAGTTTCACAGCTTTTGGTTTCAAATTATTGATCATGTTCCGGTAAATAGGAGAGGGGGAAACAGAATAGAGAGACTCAAGGAGAGAGAAACCTATTGGATCTTTACCCTGAAAACACTTGAACCCCATAGTCTCAATAGAGAATACGAGATTCATGTCTAACTATTCTCCCTCTCACCGTACCATGACATAGATGCCCCACATTAGCTTTATTTTATTGTCCACCGTATATATGGGTGGGATGCCGTATACTAATGTTTATGCATTACCTCTTCCAACTTAAGCCATTCATAGTTTCCATGCTTTAACACTAATGGTATTTCCTTCCTTTTCAGACCCTCCATGTATAAATATGATCAGTTGCCCTCAGAATATTATTATTATCATCATATATCCTTTTTCACATTTATAAGTGTATCTTTTGATGTCATCTCATGTGTCATTGTACCTGTTTGTGCATATAATAAGCGTTATATTGTTGGTATATCATTCTTCTTCTCCCCCCCCCCCCCATTTTTTCTTCTTTTTCCTTTTTCCCTTTTTTTTCCCCCTTTATCTACCCTTATGGTTTTCTAAACAGGCCCCTTATAGGTCTTTTTTAATCTGTGCCCTCTATCAAATCTACAGAGATTAATATACACCAACCTTTTGCTCTTAGTATATGATCAGGTTACACCATTGATTGATTTCCTGGTTTAACTATGCAGTGAATTGCACAGCTTGCGTTCCACAATCACATTCAATCTGATAGTACGCATCCCGTGCATGCGTGGTGATGCATTCCACAAAACCGGAACTTGCTTTCCAAAGCACAGGAAACAGGAAGCATAGCGTGGGCTGACTATTTAAAGCCAGACTACCGAACAAACAGACACACTGCGGTCACCTCGTACAGGACACAGGTAGGATTCTCACACCTGGAGGGTGGTGCTCTTGAGGGGAACACGTTTTTCTGGACAATCATTTGTCGTCCTAAATTTGGTCTATTCGCAGATTGGCAGCACATTTCCCTCTACAATCCCTGGCAACAATACCAGAAATAAACTCCCCTCTTCTTGGTAACCTACATGATCCCCATTCATTTGGAACATAAAGTCATATTTAACGCCTTTTAGCTTTACATCTATTCTTACTCTTAATATGGATTTCATTCATTTCCATTTTTAATGACAGTTTGAGCTGCCAGACACTTATCTCGAGGATTATTTATCTTTTATGGTCTATATTCAACAAGTCCAGGGTATTTATGCCTTTTGATACAACTTTCTCCTTCCTTTTTTCCCCACATCCTCCCTTTCTTTTCTGTCTCTAGTTTTTTCATCATTTTACTGTCTTTATTTGAGATGCTATATGAAATTTATATTTCTGAGACATACGTCCCATGAGGTCATTGTTACTTTTCCTTAATGAAGGATATAGCACTTTTTTCAATATTGTCCTAATTATTTTCTGGGAAATCCTAGACACAATCACAATTTCTTTTCAGTTTTTTCAATATTATGGTGGATATAACACACCCTCAAGTGTCTAATTGCACATATGTTAATGTTTTTCCAGTCACTAAAATGTGAATGTAACCAGTACTAATACCAACATTTTTTGTTTTTTTGTTTACATGTTTTTGTATAACTGTATTTGAAGCCCCTGATGAAAACCCCGGAGGGGTTGAAACGTTGGGCGGGCGATTACTCACTGGAGAACCATTAAAGGAAATTTGATTTGAAATTGCAACTATTTGACTATCTACATTTCTTTTGAGCGCCGGAACCGTATTATTTTCTGCCCTGCTGATAGAAGCATTATGGGCAGATGACGCATGTAACAAGGAATTCAATAATGTACAGTAGATTTCCTAAATACCTAAGTCTGTATAGATTGAGCTTTACCAAGCAAAATGCTAATATCCAGAAAGTCAGTCTTTTTCACATAGGTGAGCCTGATGCTAAATGTATATATGCTAAGTTGATCCTTGAAGAGTTCAAGCTACCCTGCAGTGCCCTGCCAAAAAATGAGAAGATCGTCTATATATAGGGATAAGCAAAAGGGTAACAATGTTTTGAACTTTTGAATTTCGGGCTCCATATCTCACCATCCACTATTGGTTTGAACGTGAGACTACCATCATTTTATAGACAATCATCTTGGCTATCTCATACATAAATTTGACTTGAAACTTTTTAGCATATGATTAGTTATGCAGATTCTTGTCTTGTCACTGCATTGTTACTGTTTTGCTCCAAAAATCTAAATTTTTATTATTTTGTTAGTATTTTGTAAATCCACCTTTAGCTTTCATCACTGCCTGAATCCTTCTGGGTATGCTCTTGATCAGATTCAAACATGTCTCGACTGAAATATGATACCAGGTCTCTTTTACGCATTCCCAAAGTTGGTGCATACCGTTCGACTCACTTGCGTATGTATACAGCTTTTTCTTTAACTGTACCCACAAGTGTTCAAATTGGTTGAGGTCTAAGGACTGTGGGTGGGCCACTCCATCACGTCTGCTTCATTGTCATTGAACCATTTCTTCACCATTATCGATGTAGGCTTCTGGTCATTGTTCTGCTGGAATACTATGTCGTCCTTTTCATACTGATAGTACTCGAGTGTACTAAGTAACTTGTAGGTTACTCAAACAAAGCTCAGCATTGAGACCATCATCGATCCTAGTCAAGTATCCAATGCCTTTGGCTGTGAAACAACTCATTAGGCTTCCTCCACCGAACTTGACAGTTCTTTCAATTTCTCGATCCATTAGATCCTTTTTTTCTTGTTTCTTCCAGACCCATTGGCACCCATCAGAACCTAGTTTATTGACTTTCATCTCATTTCTCCAAATCACCCATTTCCAATCTTAATTCCACTTTTCTGCAAACTCGAGCATACACTTCTTGTGACAATATTCTGGTTGAGGTTTCTTCTTCTTTTTTCGAGCCACTATTCCAGACGTGTGTAGCATGCATCGCACGGTGCTTGGATGGACATCTGTGATCTCGGTATTATGAAGAAAATCAGCCACCCCCACTGCTGTGTTTGTTGTGCCAGAATTGATAGATCTTGTGAAGTGACGATTTGTTGACTCTGATATTTTGCCTGGACATCCACCTCTTGGCTTTTGAATGGATGGACGGATTTCATTTCATATTCTTCAACTGTCAGTGCACTCACATGATGCAGTTTGGCAATTTTCTTGGCCATGAGACTGCTATTGTTGAGCTGGATAATGCAGTTTCTCTTTTCTTGGGAAATCTTCTTCATGGCTGCTCCTTTATTCGAACCAGTGACCTTTCGCTTGGGAATCTACCCAATAATACACTGAGCTATTATGGTCTCAACCAAAGGATTTAGGTAAAAATTGATCAATTTGCATATTGGGTCATATAGACCCTCCATGTCAGAAACAATCAGACGTCCCAGTGGGTTGGCATCCTTATGGACTTTAGGAAGGAAGTACAGGGTGGGTAGTTTGGGAAGTTTCATCGTTAGTCCTTCAGGAACTTTTTTTATCAATGATGCCCTTGTTATAGGCTTTCATTAGTATCACTTGGAGCTGTTCCGATAAATTATAAGGATAGATTCTAAGCTTGCAAGCAGGGCCCTCACTCCTCTTGGTATGTGTTGAATTATGTGTTAATCTATAATGTCTGATATTGTCTGTACGTGTCCGCACTGAATTGTAAATTGCTATGCCTGACTCCAGCTAGAAGTACTTAGTTGTGGAACTGCACAGCACAACTCTGTCAAAAGTAAAGTGGCCCTGGCTGGGTAGACACATCCGTCTGTTACTGGACTCTATTGAGAGCGAATGTGCAGTACCTGGCCACAGCCACTATACCATTGACAGAGCTGTGCTGTGCAGCTCCACAACTGAGCACTACCAGCTGCTGCCAAGAACAGTTGATGAATGGGGGTGCCGGCTATCCCACCCTCACTAATTAGATATTTGTGAGCTATCAAGGCCATCAGTGTAAACGTCCCGAATAACCACTTTATCATGTATTGTGTTATAAAAACAGTATACACATTATTCACACAAGTGACCTTGCCCATAATTTAGTTTCTCAATGTAATTAAATGTTTCTTACCATTCACTGAAGACTGTTGATCACTATATTGTGTGAGATCGAGATGCCCTACAAATGACATGTGGCAAACTACTGTTAAATACTGTATATACATCACTTTTCTGTTACTGTAATTTCTGAATTACTCAGTGAAGGTCATAAAATAGAAGAATGAAATCTTGTAGATATATACAGTTGAAACCAGAAGTTTACATACACTATATAAAATGACACATATGCATGTTTTTCTAAATATCTGACATTACCATCATTTTTAATATTTGCCAAATGCCAGAATAATGAGAGAGAGAATGTTTTAAGGCAGGGGTCTCAAACACACGGCCCGCGGGCCGCATGCGGCCCCTGAGGCTGCTTTATGCGGCCCGCAGGCACAGACCCCTTGACGATCCCGACCTGGTCCAGGAGGAGCCGCCGCCAGCAGCGCTGAATTGCCACACAGACTGTTTCCCAGCACTGCATTTCCAATGCCAGCCGCTGGCCAATCAGAGGCCAGCAGCTGATATCTGCGTGTCGGCGCAGCGAGTATGACGTCATTGCCATATGCAGATGTCAGCTGCTGGCCTCTGATTGGCCAGCGGCTGGCATTGGAAATGCAGTGCTGGGAGACAGTCTCTGTGCAGCAATGCAGCGCTGCTGTCGGCGGCTCCTCCTGGACCAGGTCGGGATCGTCAAGGGGTCGGACTCTGTGGTGCCTGCGGGCCACATCTGCAGGAAAGGCCGCCGAGGGAACGGAGGACAGGTGAGAATCATCTTTTTTTTTTTCTATTTTATGTGTGTGAAGAACAACACAGGGGGCACATAGCCACAAGAGGGGACCTGGATGGGGCACATAGCCACAAGAGGGGACCTGGATGGGGCACATAGCCACAGGATGGGGACCTGGATGGGGCACATAGCCACAAGAGGGGACCTGGATGGGGCACATAACCACAAGATGGGGACCAGAGCCACAAGATGGAGACCTGGATGGGGCACATAGTCACAAGATGGGGACCTGGATGGGGCACAGAGCCACAAGATGGGGACCTGGATGGGGCACAGAGCCACAAGATGGGGACCAGAGCCACAACATGGGGACCTGGATGGGGCACATAGCCACAGGATGGGGACCTGGATGGGGCACATAGCCACAAGAGGGGACCAGGATGGGGCACATAGCCACAAGATGTGGACCTGGATGGGGCACATAGCCACAAGATGGGGACCTGGATGGGGCACAGAGCCACAAGATGGGGACCAGAGCCACAACATGGGGACCTGGATGGGGCACATAGCCACAAGATGGGGACCTGGATGGGGCACATAGCCACAGGATGGGGACCTGGATGGGGCACATAGCCACAAGAGGGGACCTGGATGGGGCACATAGCCACAAGATGGGGACCTGGATGGGGCACATAGCCACAAGATGGGGACCTGGATGGGGCACATAGCCACAAGATGGGGACCTGGATGGGGCACATAGCCACAGGATGGGGACCTGGATGGGGCACAGAGCCTCAAGATGTGGACCTGGATGGGCCACAGAGCCACAAGATGTGGACCTGGATGGGGCACATAGCCACAAGATGGGGACCTGGATGGGGCACAGAGCCACAAGATGGGGACCAGAGCCACAACATGGGGACCTGGATGGGGCACATAGCCACAAGATGGGGACCTGGATGGGGCACATAGCCACAGGATGGGGACCTGGATGGGGAACATAGCCACAAGATGGGGACCTGGATGGGGCACATAGCCACAAGATGGGGACCTGGATGGGGCACATAGCCACAAGATGGGGACCTGGATGGGGCACAGAGCCACAAGATGGGGACCTGGATGGGGCACAGAGCCACAAGATGGGGACCTGGATGGGGCACAGAGCCACAAGATGGGGACCTGGATGGGGCACAGAGCCACAAGATGGGGACCTGGATGGGGCACAGAGCCACAAGATGGGGACCTGGATGGGGCACAGAGCCACAAGATGGGGACCAGAGCCACAAGATGGGGACCTGGATGGGGAACATTGCCACAGGATGGGGACCTGGATGGGGCACATAGCCCAAAGATGGGGACCTGGATGAGGCACATTAGTACAAGATGGGCGCCAGGATGGGGAATGTTGCTACAGGATGGGGACCTGGATGGGGCACATTAGTACAAGATGGGGACTTGGATGGGGATCATTACTACAAGATGTTTTCCATTATTACTATATGATGCTAATTGTAAGACAATATTACTGTATGTGGCCAATTGGGGGAAATAAAATTGTAAAAAAAATAAAAAATAAAATAAAGCATGAAAAAATATTGGGCACTAAAAATGCTGTTTTATATGTAAACTAAAGTAAATACAAAAAAGTGCACGTTTATTATCGCCACATCCATAACGACCCAAGCCATAAAAAAATAAACACGGCAAAAATGTTCAAAAGGTGTATACAAAAAAAATGGTATCACTAAAAATGTCACATTGAACAAAGAATGCGGCCCCCCAAATTCAAATTTTTTCCATGTGCGGCCCATATACCCAGCCGAGTTTGAGACACCTGTTTTAAGGCATTTTTATTACTTACTGCAATGTCAAAAGTTTACATACGCTAAGGTTACTATGCCTTTAAACAATTCTGCCCATATGATGATGCCATGTGTTTGGAAGCTTCTTTTGGCAACATCTGAGTTAGAGACACACATGTGGATATATTTTAATGCATGCCTGAAACACACTGCTTCTTTGTGTAGCATCTTGGGAAAGTCTAAATAAATCAGTCAAGATATCAGGGAGAGAATTGTGGACTTGCACAAGTCTGGCTCATCCTTGGGTACCATTTCAAGATTCCTGAAGGTACCTCGTTCATATGTACAAATAATTATACGCAAGTACAAACAAGATGGGAATTTTCAGCCATCATACCACTCTGGTAGGAGACGGGTTCTGTGTCCCAGAGATGAACGTGCTTTGGTCCGACATGTGTATATCAACCCAAGGATAAAAGCAAAAGATCTTATGAAGATGATGATGGAAGCTGGTAAGATTGTGTCAATAACCACAGTAAAACAAGTAATGTATCAACATGGGCTGAAAGGCCACTCTGCCAGGAAGAAGCCATTACTCCAAAAGAAACATAAAAAAGGAAGATTAATGTTTGCAAATGCACATACAGTAGGAACAAAGACTTTAATTTTTGGAGACATGTCCTGTGGTCTGATGAAATTAAAATTTAACTTTTTGGGCATAATGACCATCGTTAAGTTTGGAGGAAAAAGGGAGAAGCTTGGAAGCCTGAGGCTATGTACCCACGAAGCAAAAATGCTCCGGATTTTTCCTGAGTGTTTCTGCATCTCCCTGGCAGAAAAAACACATGCAGATTTTACATGCGTTCTTTCTGCCAGGTAGAAGCGTTTGTGTAGCATTTTCGCATGCATTTCCGCATGCGGGTTTTCAAGCGCTTTTCCAAGCGATTTTAGCATCTCTTGGAAAAGTGCTTGACAACTTGGTCACACTATATATGTTGTGTGACCAAGTTACGATGCTGCAAATGCAGCATCAATAGTAAAAAAAGAATAAAAATGTTAAAAAAAAAACAAAAAACCATTATATTCTCATTCCGATGGCCCCCGGTCTCATTCTCCGGTGCTTCCAGTGTCTTCGGCGGCTCACGGTGCGGTAAAAAGGACCTTCCATGTCGTCATTTAGTCATGTGACAGGTCACGCGACCGCCGATGTCAGCTGTCGCCTGACCTGTCACATGACTAAATGACGTCAAGGAAGGTCCTTTGACACCACCACGAGCAGCCGAAGAGCCAGCAGCGCTGCCGGGAGTAGACAGGGGGCCATCAGAAGGTTAGTATATGTTTTTTTTTATTTTATTCTTTTTTAACTACCGATATTATGGTACTCGGATCTGGAGAAGAGTATCCTCTTCTCCAGACCCGGGTACCATTCGCGCATTGAATCGCATAACATCCGCATGCATACTTGTATAAGCTTTAAACTTTGCATAAGCTTTAAGATGCCTCCTATATGGAGAAACTAGCCACATGCATTGCTCAGGTGTGACTTTGGCCCATTCTTCCACACAAACACTCTTTAAATCCTGAAAGTCCTGTGGGCTACTTCTATGAAATCTGAGCTTTAGTTCCTTCCATAAATTTTTATTAGATTCAGGTCAGTTAATTGGTTTGGCCATTCTAGCATCTTTATCTTATTTCTCTGAAACCAATTGAGTGTTTCTTGGCTGTGTGTCTGAGATCGTCTTGCTGAAATGTCCACCCTCATTTTATTTTCATCATCATGGTAGATGGCAGCAGATTTTTTTCAACAATGTCTAGGTACATTTGTCCATTCATCCTTCCTTCAACTATCTGAATGTTGCCATTGCCATATTCTGAAAAACAGCCCCACACCATGATGTTCCCACCTCCAGACATCAATATTGGTATGGTGTTTTTGGGGTGATATGCAGTGCCTTTGGGCCTCCAAATATGGTGTTTATTATGGCATACAAAGAGTTCAATTTTGCTCTCATCTGACCAGACTGTATTCTCCCAGAATTTCACAAGCTTGTCTAAATGTTGTTGAGCAAACTTTAACTGCACTTGAACATGCTTTTTGCTCAACAATTGAGTCTTGCATGGTGAGCATGCATACAGGAAATTGAGGTTGAGTGCATTACTTATTGTTTTCTTTGAAACAGTTGTGCCTGCTAATTCAAGGTCTTTCTGTTGCTCTCCACGTGTGATCCTTGGCTCTTGGAAAACTCTTCTGATAATTATTTTTACTTCTCTGTCTGACATCTTATGGGGAGAATCTGGTCATGGGCAGTTTATGATGTTTTCCACTTCCAGATTATGGCCCTAACAGTGCTCACTGGAACTTTCAGTAGTTTAAAAATTCTTCTGTAACCAATGATATCAGATCAGTATATTATGCATCAATAAGGTTGCAAAGGTCTTGAGATAGCTCACTGGTTTTACCCATCATGAGATGTTTATAGGCTATCCGTTGAACCAGGTAATATTATTTTTCACTTAGTGGCAAGATTGCTTTTTAAATACTGATACATTTTTGCCGATGTCATGACTTTCTGTAACGCTCTGCCCGGTGCCCCTGCACTCTGTCCCCTGCTCCCTCCATGCAGGGACACCAAGTTACTAACCACCCCGGCCCACGTGCTCATGTTCCTGCCTCCTTCCTCCTCTGTGCATTCCACAATTTGTCTTGGTGACAGGCCTAGGACATTTGTGCACCCGCTTCCCAGTTTTTACAGGGACAGCACACGCACATGGTAAATGCCCCCAGAAGCAGCGGGGAGGCATTTAGTCAAATGTTTGAGCACCGGCAAGGTGTCTCCCAGCCAAAAGCTGGGAGACATATTGTATAGAAGGTACCCTCCCCAATAGTGAGGTGCCTGGAAAACCGCAATAGTTTTGTAGGTGGTTAGTGTAAGCAACTGTATGTTTCCAGGTCCCCTGTCCTTAGCCTGTTACTGTTCTCCTGTATTCCTCATCCTGTGTCTGGTATACTGAGTCCCATAGTCCAGTCTAGTTGCCCGTGTTTCCTGAAACCGCATCTGCCGTATCTGTCTGCTACCCTGGGGGGCTGAATGCCCAGGCCCCAGCCCTTATCCTGAAACCATGTCCACGGTATCTGTACCCCGTGGCCACTTTGGCAGTACCAGAACTGTTACCTGAGAACAGCGAGTCATCACTGTCTCAAGTGGCCGTCCTGTCTATACAGTTCAATCCTGTCTCAAGTGGCTGTTCTGCCAAATAATACGTCACTATCTCTTGGGGTCAGCAGCATCACCATGGAGTGGTACCTGTCAGATACCTACCGCACAAGTCTGACCTTACTACTAGAGGCTCGAACGAACACCAAGGTAGCTACTTAGTTATGCCCCTCCAGGGTAAGCCGGGCCTTTGGCACAGTGGTCCACGAATGACTTATGCCACCTAAGAGCGTAACAGTTTGCTCAAGCCATGGACTCCACTGACATCAAGATTCCCCAGGTCACTGACCTGTATCAAGAACTCTCCCGTCAGCATGATTAGCAAGAAGTTTTTTTCTCATATTTGAGGACTGTAAATTCCCATTTGGATGCTTTGACCACGGCCGCTTACTGTGCTCCTGCTCAAGCTGCCACAGCTACAGCCAAGTCTACCCTGCCTGCGACTTATGTACCATTCGCTTATCGGCTCCACCACAATACAGTGGAGACCCTAAGCATTGCTGTGGATTCCTAAACCAGTGCACTCTGCACTATGAACTTTTGGCCCATCAGTTTCTGACTCTTCAGGCTAAGGTGGGACTCCTAATTTTTCATATTGTTGGAGAAGAATTAGCATGGATTAACCCCTTGTGGGTGAGAGAGAATCCTGTGACCCCGGACCTGCAGGCCTTCCTGGTTGCCTTCTGGAAGGAATTCGATGAACCTGGTCATGCTTCCTCCACTGAATTCTCCCTGCTCAGACAATTTCAGGGAGAATTTTACACCAGCCTGTATGCCGTCAGGTACCACACCTTGTCATCTGAACTGTGATGGAATGACGAAGCTTTGGTAGCCAACTTCAGGAAATGATTATCTGGAAGAATCTAGGACGAATTCGAGCATCTCTGGAGGAATTAATCTCCCTGGCGATCCGAATCGACCTCTGGTTTCAAGAGCGAACTAAAGAAGTGACTCGTGAAAGTAGACTGGCTTGTCTGGCTGTGTCATTCCAAAAACTGCTTTCTTAGGCCTCCTGAAACATTCATAATGGCCGAACCGATGCAGGTTGATCGTGTTAGTCTGGCAGAGTGGCAGCCAGAGAATGGACGTGCCAATGGAGTGTGCTTCGGCTGCAGTAGCGCGGAGCATTTTATTTGTGACTGTCCAAAGAAGTCTAAACTCCTGAACCTAGGGATTGTGGGTGAAACATCCCAAGGTGATAGAGGAGGTTCTTCACCACTGACTTTGAACATTTCTGTCTCCTGCGGAGGAATCCGGTTTAATGAAACAGCCATTCTTGACTCTGGTTTGGCTGGAAATTTCATACAATGGGCCATGGTGGATCGGTATCGAATTCCCTTTTGATGCCTCTTGAATCTGCTGACTGTGTCATCTGTTGAAGGGAAGGATCTCCCTAAAGTTGTTCAAGTCATCACAGAACCAGTAGAGCTACAGATTGGAGCACCCCATTCTGAGAAGTTTGCCTTGTTTGTGCTTTCTAACATTTTTCCCGTAAGATATTTCAATGGGGAAAGTCATGTCATGAGAAGTGCCTGATATCTGTGCTGCCAGCGGGATCGCCTGTGTTGTCATCCTCTCCAACAGGCGATGATTCCAGTAGCCGATTTTCTGAAGACCTACCGCCTGAGAGATGCATCCTGGTTGAGATTGATGTGAAGATCAACCCTGTAAAAGTCTTCTAGTTCCAGGAGGTTGCAGGTTGGCTATGTCAAGGCTGAGGCATACTCCGAGGCTTTTCTGTCCACCAGCCAGAAGGAAGAGTTCCAGTCCATCTTCGTGTCTTCCAAGGGGAGAGCTATTCCTGCTGGACATAGAGAGGCTCTGCAAAAGAAAGTCCTTGATTCCTTATCTGCTGCATTCTACTCTGATGAGGTCCAGCCTGTGAGAGGTATTCTGGTCAAGAAGAAGGTGGAAGATGTGACTTTCTTCCCAGTGGCTCGGAGAGAATGTGGTCCTGATGTGAGGTCAAGGAAGTTCAGGAGGAAGAATTTGGCTCCATTATCTCTGCAAGGAGTCATCAGGAGCTTGAACAAGATAAGTTGTAAAGTGGGGTACTGTAAGACTCAGACAAGTGCTGCTGAATGCTGTCCCCTGCTCCCTCTTTGCAGGTACCCTGGATTACTCACCATCCCGGCCCTCAGCACGGCCCCTGGCATGCTTTTGTTCTTGCCTAATTTGTGCATGCAGCAATGTGCCTCGGCGGTGTGCCTAGGTCCCCCGTCCTTAGCCTGTTACAGTTTTCCCTTATTCTGTGTCCCATATCTTGAGTCCCTTAGTCCAGTCTAGCTGCTCGTGAATCCTGAAACTGCATCTGCGATACCTGTCTGCTACCCTGAGGGCTGAATGCCCAGGCCCGAGCCCTGATCCTGAAACATTGTATTGACGGTAACAGAACTGTTACCCGAGAACAGTGAGTCATCCATGTCCTAAGTGGCCATCCTGTCTATACAGTCCATTCCTGTCTCAAGTGGCTGTTCTGTTCTGTAGTATGTCTCTGCCCTTTGGGGTCAGCAGCTACTGCCAGACATTGCCCTGGAGTGGTATCTGGCAGCTACCTGCTGCACAAGTATGACCTCACCATTAGAGGCTCCAGTGAACACCAAGGTAGCTGCTTAGTTACGCCCCTCCAGGATAAGCCCTTTCTGTGGCACAGTGGGTCCACGAACCAAGTGCGCCACCTAAGAGCATAACACTTTCCATGGCTTTTTGCATCTCTCTTTCTTCATGAGTTCAATACATTTTCTCATTATTACACATAACTTAATTTATGACATCTATGTTTTGATTTCTTTGCCTGTGTGGATTGAGTGGATTGTTACCAATAGCTGGTGAGAATTTCATGTCAATAGCACGTTTACAAATATATTTACTTAAAAAATTGGTGAACTGTTCAATTCCTCTTTCACTCACTGTAAGTGAAATAAGTTATAAGTAGAAATTCCTGAAAATTGTAGAAAGACCCATCTCTGGAAGGCATGATTACTTGGTTGTTGCTCCTTATTAGAACAGAGCTGGGTTCTAGTTGGCTGAATAGGATGCCTTAAATGCAGTTCACAAATGATACAGAGCAAAATGCAATGTGATGGTCAGTAACTATCAGTTAATGTACCCTAGAAGTCATGTCTAATTGGAAAACTCCACACATAGGTGAGAACTAATGAGGTTATTATCTGTGGATTTGTATGGGTAAAATCTCTATTGAATCACAGTAGAAGGCAAGTATGAGAGATTTTATAAATATCACCCTTGTACATCAGAATTTCTAGACATAGATAATGACCTACAGTGCAGAATTTTAAACAATCTTTGCTAAAAAAAATATTCCCCTGTAGCTTTAAAGGGGTTTTCCCATGAACAAAAGTGTATTTAAAAATGGTCTGTGTCTGACCGTGTACTGAACATACCACATCTCCTGGGCAGGGGAGGAAGCAAAAGACAATACAGACATTGCAGCAGGGGATCACAGAGGATTCATTTTGTGAGGGAAAACATTTCTGTAGCACCCTGAGGATTCGGCTGCTACAGGGGTATTGCACCTCAAGCCAGAGGTGTGATATTCCACTCCCGGGTAAGGATGGAGTGTGAGACTGAGCTCAGATAGCTGCATGCACTACACACATCCCATTTCCGGAGGGCAGACCAACGGTACTCCCACTTAGAAATGTGCAGGTACGACCGAGTCTGTCCTTGGCTGGAGTGGGAGGGGGGTGGACCATCCCAGTAGTGTAGGGGCAGATAGGGGGAGCAGTCTGGGTAAAGATAGGAGCTCATTGGGTGCTGGTCACCTGAGCTCACACATAGAGGGAGTATAAAAGGTGGGAACCATCTAAGATCAGGGTCAGTCAGTCAGCCAGTCTTTGCAGAGGAGTCAGAGGAAGAGAGCAGAAGAGCAGAGCAGCCCCAGGCCCAGAGAGAGAGAGAGGAGAAAGAAAGAAAGACCCAGAGGGGGAGAAAGAAGGAACTCTGAGAACCCAAATATAACCAAAGGGTGAAGAGTTGGCAACAGGGTACCGGATCCCAAACTGGTGGGGGCTACAGCATACCTCAGCCAGAGACCGGAGGCCGTGGGCAGCATCTGCCACGGCCACCCACCATATCCACCCGGAAGGCAGACCACGCATAGGGTCAGGGAGCCCAGAGGCAAGGGTTCGCCAACAAGAGGCCCGAGGGAGCCGGACATAGGTGGATCCCTGGTGGGGAAGGCCAGAGACGAGGACAGGACAGAACGGGAGCTCAGAACCACGCTCCAGAACTACTTGGGGTTTGGCCGAGTCCAGGACCTGGTGGACGCAGCACGGCTCGGGTGGTCACTCAAGGCCGGAGTGACCGGAACATCTGCAGTAAGTAAAGAACCCTGAACTGCACAACCCGACTCTGTCTCTCATTACCATCATCCCTGCACCTCCACAACCACCATCCTCTGCACCTGACCCCCTGAGGCTATACCCCTCCCGTTGGGGGTTATACTACCTAAAGCTGCACCAACACCATCAGCCTCAGCGGACCCTGCTGCAGCGGCGGCCGTAGTGACCGCAATTCAACGGGTGGCGTAGTCGACATAAAGAACTTTAGTAACATCAGTAAGGACTGCCACACACTGAGCTTGACACCCTGGGCACGGACCGGGTCACAGCCACTCGGAGACTACAACCCCCATCTGATCCGGCTCCGGGTATTCCCCTAAAGAATATGGCCCAGGGGGTGCGTCAACTTTGGCGTAGTCGGCAGGATAACGTGCCCGCAACACCCGGGTACTGCGTGCCTGAAGAAAAGAACAAGTTTACCTTAAAAAGAAGTCTCCTGCCGGTTCCGGAGGGTCCCCGCCATCGGACTCCATCACAGGTCGATTCCCGCCGGTTGTCCGCCATTAACAGCTTTTTCCCGCCATCTGCAGAGTTTCCTGCCACTGGGAGACGATTCCCGCCATTTCCGAAGATTTCCCGCCTTGGAAGAGCGGACGCCATTATGGGCGTGCCAGAGGGTGGTAAGAGGCCACCTCCCATCGTGGGCCAGGACCGAAAATGGCGCCAAAAGTGGAAACCGCCCCCACCAACAGAGTCTGTGATGCTAGAGGTGTCTGTCAACGTGAAAGAACTGCCCCTGGAGTTGACAATCACCAAGTGGCCCCGGGACCGCCCTCGAAGTGGGAGGACTGAGAACAAGAGAGCAAAGATGGGTGTCGCCTGGAGGAGTCTGGAGAGAGCGCACCCGGGGACAAGAAGCCTAGAGCTGAGTCCAGAAGAAGCTTACCCGGAGATGGAAGAAGAGCAGAGCAGCACCGGCCCGCTGGCCAGGAGCCTGCTGGAGACAACGGAAGGAGAGCAGAGCAGCACCGACCCGCTGGCCAGGAGCCTGCTAGAAGTAACGACCCCACTAGGCCTAGTGGAGGTCCTCGCACAGCTCCCCCGAGACCGGGAGTGTGCGCAGACCGCACTGGAGGGCCTCGCAAGGAGGATGGCCCGGGTGCAGCGAGAGACGTTGGCGGAGTGGAGCCGTGAGATGGCCCAGCAGACCGAGACTCGTCAGCGGAGCACGCCACCCAAGACGAGGAGACAGACCGCCTCTGAGGATGGCGCAGGAGGACTGAAGGCCGGAGACGGCGCCGAGAAGGGAGCCGAACGAAAGGAGGCAGGTAAAGGGGACGTCTTTACCCCAAACCGGGAAACCGCTTGCCTGCCCCAGCTCCCCGTCGCAGAGCCCGAAGTACCCCCTGCCGTGCCCGTAACCGCAACGTCACCGCCACAGACTAGGCCTCAACCGGAAGCCGCGGCCGCGACCCCTGTGACGTCACACGCCTCGACCCCGAGCGTGACCAAGCAGGAAGTACCACCAGCCTGGTCGCAAGGCCTAGTACCCCCGGGCGCCGCAATACCAACAGCGCCCCCTACCTCCGCGGAGCCACCGGCCTGGTCGCAGGGCCAAGTAACACAGGGCGCCGCCGTTCTTACGGTGCCCTTCACTTTCCAGGTGCCCCAGGCCTGGCCGCAAGGCTTGGGCAACCCGGGCGCCACCTCCACCGCGCCCATAAGACCAAGAGTGCCGCATCTGGGAGAAGACCTGTTCGCCCAACATACGTGCCCGGATGGGCAGCCCTTCGCATGGCCCCAAGAATACATCCAGCTGGAGCTGCAAAAAGCAAGGGCCATGTGTGAACCCCTGATCCCGGCTCCAAAGCCCGTAAAAAGGATCTCGCCCCCGCTAGAAGAGGCCCAGTTTGAGTGGGACCCCACCGGAGAAGATCTCATGGGGTTCACTCAAGAGACTCGGGCAGCCGCAGCGGAGCGTGCTGAGTGCTGCCGCCAGCAGCTCGAGGTCTTCGAGAGGGAGCGGAGAGAGAGGCGGGTCCGGGAACAGCAAGCTCAAATAAGGAGCGCGGAGCAGAAGAGCCGGGCCAGGAGAGACCCCCGTGCAGCGCATAGTCCCCGCACCACCGGGACTGTGATCAAGTTTAATATGCAGCATGGGTGGGGCTTCATCCGAGACCACCGCACCCCAGGCGACGTCTTCGTGACCAGGAGAGACGTTGAGTCCCACCTACCGGAGGGACACAGAGGTCGTGACCTTTACATCGGGGACGAGGTCACCTTCACCCGGCACAAGTGTGCCAAAGGACCCTACGCCCTCCATGTGCATCGCTTGACGGAGGAGGAGCTGCGGTGCGAAGAGGAGGAGCAAGAGGACCCTGACGGGTCTGAAACAAGAACTGAAACTGTCCACAAAGAGAGAACAGGAGGACGTCGTCGTTAAGTACGGCAGAGTAGAAGCTGTACATAGTTGCCCGTCGGGGTACCAAGAACTGTTGCTGCTTATATAGTCCCCGTTGGGACCAGCGTGTGTGAACTGTTACCCGTGAGTCCCCTATCCATTACCAGGCTAAGGACTGTGAACAGCCATTCCTAAATCCTAATACCTGGCCGAGGACTGAGAGCGGCCATATCCCTTGTAAATAGTTGCGCGTCCTAAAGCGCCCCCTACTGGTTTTACAGGAAAACCATTTCCAAGAAAAGGAACTGTTGCACTTAACCCGGTCACACGTTGCACAGTGACCGGAGGAGGAACAGAAGCGAGAAAAAGTCTACAAGAATGTTTTATATGAAAAAGTTTTATTGATATATATATATATATAATGTTTTATATGATGTTTTATTATGTTGTTTATGCAAAAATTGTATGTTTTGGTGTTTTTATATCTTACAGCCCGAGGACGTGCTGTGATTTACCAGGGGGGAATGTAGCACCCTGAGGATTCGGCTGCTACAGGGGTATTGCACCTCAAGCCAGAGGTGTGATATTCCACTCCCGGGTAAGGATGGAGTGTGAGACTGAGCTCAGATAGCTGCATGCACTACACACATCCCATTTCCGGAGGGCAGACCAACGGTACTCCCACTTAGAAATGTGCAGGTACGACCGAGTCTGTCCTTGGCTGGAGTGGGAGGGGGGTGGACCATCCCAGTAGTGTAGGGGCAGATAGGGGGAGCAGTCTGGGTAAAGATAGGAGCTCATTGGGTGCTGGTCACCTGAGCTCACACATAGAGGGAGTATAAAAGGTGGGAACCATCTAAGATCAGGGTCAGTCAGTCAGCCAGTCTTTGCAGAGGAGTCAGAGGAAGAGAGCAGAAGAGCAGAGCAGCCCCAGGCCCAGAGAGAGAGAGAGGAGAAAGAAAGAAAGACCCAGAGGGGGAGAAAGAAGGAACTCTGAGAACCCAAATATAACCAAAGGGTGAAGAGTTGGCAACAGGGTACCGGATCCCAAACTGGTGGGGGCTACAGCATACCTCAGCCAGAGACCGGAGGCCGTGGGCAGCATCTGCCACGGCCACCCACCATATCCACCCGGAAGGCAGACCACGCATAGGGTCAGGGAGCCCAGAGGCAAGGGTTCGCCAACAAGAGGCCCGAGGGAGCCGGACATAGGTGGATCCCTGGTGGGGAAGGCCAGAGACGAGGACAGGACAGAACGGGAGCTCAGAACCACGCTCCAGAACTACTTGGGGTTTGGCCGAGTCCAGGACCTGGTGGACGCAGCACGGCTCGGGTGGTCACTCAAGGCCGGAGTGACCGGAACATCTGCAGTAAGTAAAGAACCCTGAACTGCACAACCCGACTCTGTCTCTCATTACCATCATCCCTGCACCTCCACAACCACCATCCTCTGCACCTGACCCCCTGAGGCTATACCCCTCCCGTTGGGGGTTATACTACCTAAAGCTGCACCAACACCATCAGCCTCAGCGGACCCTGCTGCAGCGGCGGCCGTAGTGACCGCAATTCAACGGGTGGCGTAGTCGACATAAAGAACTTTAGTAACATCAGTAAGGACTGCCACACACTGAGCTTGACACCCTGGGCACGGACCGGGTCACAGCCATTCGGAGACTACAACCCCCATCTGATCCGGCTCCGGGTATTCCCCTAAAGAATATGGCCCAGGGGGTGCGTCATTTCCCTGCCTGTATTTAAACAATGTTTTACTTTACATAAAGAATCAGCTGTGATCCCCTGCTGTAATGTCTGTATTGTCTTTTGCTTCCTTCCCCCACCAATCATCATATCATATAGCACTGTGTATTTACAATTGCTTATTTTGCCTTTCCACCCAGCTAATTTATTTTCCACTAGGTCTATGACATCATGTGATTAAAAAGTGACTAGCTGAATCATTCTAAACTCTGTGCAGAAACAGGAAGTATATTTTCCCTGTATGAGTCATGAGTCACTGCAAAAGTCCCCGGCAATGGGAAGAGGGAGCAGCTGGATCAGGAGTTGAAGAATGGAATGATAAATGCAAGGGCAAGAGAATTCTTGTTTCTACAAAGAGCAAAGAAAAGAGAAGAGTTAGCTGGGTAGAAAGGCAAAATGAGCAATTGTAAATACACAGTGCTATATAATATGATGATTGCAATATATTAAGAGGATAAAAACTTTGATGGAAGAGCTTCTTATTAATAAATAGGGGCGATCTTATTACTATGTACAAGTATATGAGGGGACAGTACAAAGACCTGTCTACTGATCTTTTTACTCTGAGGCCAGAGACGGGGACAGGGGGGCATCTTCTACGTCTGGAGGAAAGAAGGTTTAATCATAATCACAGACGGGGATTCTTTACTGTAAGAGCAGTGAGACTATGGAACTCTCTGCCGCATGATGTTGTAATGAGTGATTTACTACTAAAATTTAAGAAGGGCATGGATGCCTTTCTTGAAAAGTATAATATTACAGGTTATATATACTAGATTCCTTGATAGAGCGTTGATCCAGGGAACTAGTCTGATTGTCGTATGGAGTCGGGAAGGAATTTTTTTCCCCAATGTGGAGCTTAGTGTTTGCCACATGGTTTTTTTTTGCCTTCCTCTGGATAAACATGTAAGGCTATGGGTTGAACTAGATGGACTTAGTCTTCCTTCAACATTAAAAACTATGTTACTATGTTACTATGATTCTTTGCATACTTGCAAATCAGCTGTTTGTTTTGGCTGCAGCATACAAGTGAATCAAACAGTGACTTCATTGCTTATATCTTGTTTTACTCTGGCTGGCTAAGTGCACACGATGCGTATTTGAAGCGGAAATTTCTGCTTCATTTCCGCATGTCCTTTTTCCTGGAAAACGCATGCGGAATTTGGCATGCGTTTTTCACGCGTAATTCGCGCATTTTGCACATGCGGAATTGCCTTGCGTTTTCTACTGCATTGTAGATGGCAATTCCGCATGCGTAAACGCACAAAAAATTGACATGCTGTGGAATTTTCCGCACAACAAGACGCTGCGGAAAATTCCGCAACGTGGGCATTACAATTGCGGAATGCCATAGGGGACCATGGCTGAAGGCTAACATGCGTAATTCATGCGTTTACGCTGCGGAATTTTCCACACAAAATAAGCATGAAATACGCATCGTGTGCACATAGCCTAAAACCTTCAACATTGATAAAAACAGAAATAAAATATTTTCAACACATGACCACAAGTTTACAAATTACATATGAGCCTGTCACATGATAGACACTCAGGCAAGAAAGCTGAACGGAAATCTATCAGTGTATACATTGCACACTGTTGGCATTGGGCATTTTAGACTACCTGCAAAGTGTAAACCCCTCTAAGAGGTGAGTACAAACCCAAGGGTAAGAGCAAATGATATACCATCCATTATTTGTGACATGTCCATTATAGGTCTCTAGAACTTAGCAGTTTTTTTTTTCATTAATAAATTTGAGGAGTCATACTAGGAAACCACCGTAGCTCAGCACTATTGCTTTGCAGCACTGGAGTTCTGGGCTCAAATCCCACCTATGAAAACACCTGCAAGGAGTTTGTATTTCTCCTCGTGTTTGCTAAATGTGAGCTCGTTTTTGTTCAAAATGAAATTTATTTGTCAGTGACAGCATTTTCGTGTACATACAACTTATCACCTGACTTTTGTTAACTCTTTATGGGGAGAAGCAGAAAAAAACAGCAGTTCTGCTGTTCTTTTTTGATGTTTTATATCTTCTGTTATTTATGCGGCACAAATAAGTTGTTGACTTAATTCTTTGGGTCAGCATTATGGTGATATCAAATTTCTATAGATTGTGAGGGGTCAGCTCTGTGGAAGGCACTGGTTCACGCTAGGATGAAGTCCAATGGTTCAAAACAAACTGATGGTTTATTACATGTCCATAAACCAGGCAGGAAACAAAAATAACACAGCCTCTTTCTGGTTCCTAAAAGGTATAACAGAACAAAACACAAAATAACAAGTCTATACAGCACGGCCTCAGCCGTTTAAATGAAGATGCCTTTCTCTGCCTTCAGCAAGGTCTGAGCAGCCCAAGCCAGCCTGCTTAGCATGCACAACACACAGACAGACTGAGACAAGCACAGCTGTCTTAAATCAGCCTTCCAAGACCTGGACTGGAGGTAAGTGAGCTGGTGATCTCCTCCAGCTCTTTCAGCTGCTCGTAAAACCCGGCCCTATAATCCGGGCCCATTAACCACCTCTCAGCACTATGTGTGCTGGAGCCTGCTTTCTGAGTTCTACATCACCAATGCTTGGCACCGTGAGTACACATACCTCCCGTCCACAACCTGTCCGTCTGCAACCTTACAAGATTTATTTATGTTTTACTACTTTTGTACCATAAATTCACTGAAAAAAAGTGGTTTGTTTCTACTTATTCTGAAAGCAATATGTTTTTACATTTTTGGTCAACCAAGTTGTATAAGAGCTTATTTTTTGCATGATGTGAAGGAATGTACAAAAAAAACAACAATTCTGAAATTTTTATTTATTTTAAATACTATTCATTACTTAGTTTAATGGATATATTCATTTTATTATGCAAGTTATTAATAATACCCTGGTAATATACTGTAGTTTTTTTTTACTCACACAAAAAAATCTAATTTGTTTTAAATCTATTTAAAAAAACATTTTTTTAGGCTTATGGGGGTTATTTTTTTCAGGAAAAGCTGATGTTTTTATTGGTGCCATTTTTGGGTACAAATCTTTTGGATCACTTTTTAATTCATTGTTTGTGAGGCTGGATGAGCAAAATCCAATAATTCTACTATATTCTATGTGATAAATAATGATATAATTTTATCATGCAGGTCAATACAATTACACTGTTATCAAATTTATATGATTTTTTTACATTTCACTACTCTTGCACATGAAAATCACGTGTCATTAAAAAGATATATATATATTTTTTTGCATCATATTTTGAAACCCGTCACTTTTTTTTTCACTTAAAAAGCTGTATGAAGGTTTATTTTTTGCGTAACAAGCTGTAGTATATACAGGTAACAATTTTGAATACATAAATTGCTTTAATCATTTTTTAATCCTTTTTATTTGTGAGGCAGGATAACAAAAATGGCAAAATTTGGGGTTAATTTATTTTTTATTTTTTATGGCTTTCATGGTCTGGGATAGATAATGATATATTGTTATAGCATGTCTCATTGCAGATGTGGTAATACCAAATGTGTGATTTATTTTAGCTATGCTTATTTTTTTCCAGATTTTATTGTGAAAACTGTGATTTTGGGGAGGACATTTTTACTTCTTTTTTTAAAACATGTCTTTAAATTATTTCCACAATATTTATTAGTCCACCAAGGTGATTTTAACATGTAATCTAATGAATATAAAACACAGCCATACCTTACACGACACTGTCAGTCCTTGGCTGATAGCCTATCAGGCCTTACCACCAGTGGGTTCTGTTTGGTTGTGGTATATGGGAGACCCAGAGGGCTTTGTCATGTCACCAGCTGCCATAGCAATCTATGGGCACCCGCAATTGCACTACAGGGAGGCAGGGTACCAATGGGATGAGAAAGGAATCACTTTATCTCTGTCAAACTTTTCGTGTCACTGTTTCTCTTGTGTTGCTGTCCTGTTAAACTGCTAGATCGGTAAAAACACCGACTCTAGCAGTTGCATGTTTATAATTGTAACAACAATCAAACCACATTTTATTAGTAATCAATGCAAAGATATAGGATATTAACTCCCAAAGGACAGGGCAATTTTTCATTTTTTTCCCCCCATTATTCTAAGGCCCATAACACTTCTAGTTTTTTGTCGACATAGCCACATGAAGGCTTGTTTTTTTGCGGGATTCGTTGTACTTTTGAGATGACACCATCCTTTTCATCATGTGATGTACTGGAAAGCAGTAAAAATTCAAGTGTGGATAGCAAAAGCTGCTAAGTACCTAGATTGTCTCTATAGAGTAGAGGACTGCAGATTTTAATGGGCACCATATAAAGCTTATCATCTAATGCAAAAAACGTTGATTCTATGTTCTACACTCATCCACTACAGTTTAAACATGTCAGTTATAAGGACCTGTAGGGCTGTCATATAATGTAAGTGCCTTTATTTTTCACTCACTTGGCTAAGATACCTAGCACAGACATTATTAGTCTTATATCTTATGATCAAATCAGTTATGATCAAATCCTATGAGATGTAAAAAGAGGAAATCATCATAGTTTGTCTAAAAATAGGAATGCAGTTATAGTTAGTACTAGCAAATAGTTATTGGATTGTGGCTTAGATCTGAAAATAAAATATAGCACTATAGGTATTTTGATATTTCCTTATCAAAAGTTCTTCAACACTTTTCTCCTTTGGTAGCCAGAACAATTTTTGCAATTTTGACATCTACAAATATAAAATAACTTACAAAATAAAAAGAAACATATTAAACTCCAAACCCTTATATATTTTTGAAAGACTACACCTGACGCCTTGTTAAAATGTGTCACATGCATGCAATTTTGCGACACATTAAAATTTTTCATAAATAATGCAAAAAAAATCATGTTAATGAGCAAAAGTGTGAACCAAACTGCCAAACTGAAAGTTAGATACAAGACACCTCTTAAAAATAAAAGTTTAAAGGGTTTATCAGCTACCTATCCAATCCCTTTTTAAATAAAGCACTCCTTATTGCAAAATAAAAAGAACATATACTCATCTCCTGCACTGTGCCACGTCAGACCTACATCCAATTAGTGGCTGGGACCAGGCTTTGCATCCTAACATAACAACAATCTTCTGTGACCTCTGAGGCTTGGTCATTGCTGGATGCTGTTCTAGAGTGAATACAGTGGTGCACGACTGGGGAAGAAGGTACACCCAGGGCCAGATGGCCGTAAGTGGGCATCAAAGACAGCAGAGGTGTTGAGACAGGTGACCTATGTGGTGAATAATATGTTTTGATTTTATTAACTTTTTGCTGGCCTTCTACGTATAGTTCAGTAAAATTTCCACCAGAATGGGACACCATTTTGCTAAAATTGTGTGGAGCAAAATAGAAAAGTTCTGTATTGCAGAGAGTCTGGATTTTTGTAAAATTTAAGTATAATTTAATACCACTTGAATAAATGAATACATCTCTAATCCTGACCAAATGCCCAACTTCATTTGCTGAAATGCAGCCCCAAACTTAAAGTAATATCCATCAAGATTCACTTTTATGTGCAGACTCAGACTTCTGTTACAGTCAAATATATCAAGTTTTGACCAATCAGTTTAGAGGACCTGCTGCCATTTTTCGTTCATATCTTGTCCTTGTTTCCAAAGTAAAACATATTATTTTTGACAGCAGTTCTTCAATGAAGACCACTTTTGGTTTGACTTCTCAGAACAGTAGATAAATGTAACTGCCAGTTCTTAGCTGGTGGCACTGTTTGACCGTTTTCCGATTTTGAAGGAAAGGAAGTATAATGTCTTTCATCTGCTACACTAAGTTTCCTTAGCCAACCATTGCATCTATCATTCTTAACATTGCCCCTATTTTGGTGTCCTCAATGCTGAGAAATACATACAGTTATTTTTCCATTTTATAATATTATTAAGTAGGCATCTCCAAATGTATTATGCAGCAGGAAAATGACCAAAACATACAGACAATGTCATTAAGAACTATCTTTAGCTTGAAAAAGAGAAATAAATTCTGCAAGTGATAATATGGATCCCACAGAGACCTGATCTGAGCATCATTAAATCTGTGTGTGATTACATGAAGAGATAGGAGGATTTGCATAAGCCATCAGCTACAGAAAATCTTTTGTTAGTGACGCACCCCCTGGGCCATGTTCAAGGGATACCCGGAGCCGGATCTCGATGGGGGTAGTAGTCCTTGTGGCGGTGACCCGGTCCGTGCCCAGGGTGTCAAACTAAGTGGCAGTCTATGGCAGTAGATGTTAATTTGATCGACTACGCCACCCGTTGAGTGCGGCTTTGAAGCCGCCGCTGCAGAGCAGTACGCTGAGGCCGGTGGTATATGTGCAGCAGTGATGGTATAACCCCCAACGGGAGGGGTATGGCCTCAGGGCAGCAGGTGTGGATGATGGGTGTAGTTATGTTGTAGAAAGGAGAGTCAGAGACTTGAGGTGCAGTTTCAGGGTTTTTACTCACGGTTGTTCTCTCAGTCACTCTGGCCTTGAGTGACCACCCGAGCCGTGCTGCGTCCACCAGGTCCTGGACTCGGCTAACCCCCAGGCAGTTCTGGAGCATGGTCCTGAGCTCCCTTCTCCCTCTCTTTCTCCTGGCCGTTCCCACCAGGGATCCACCTTTGGCGGGCTCCCTCGGGTCTCTTAGTGGTCAAACCTCCTCTGGGTTCCCTGACCCTATGCTTGGTGTGCCTTTCTGGTGGATTTGGTGAGGGTCGTGGCAAATCTTGACCACGACCTCCGGTTCCTGGCTGAGGATAAGTGGCCTCCACCAGTTCGGGTTCCGGTACCCGTGTCCGCCAACCCTTCACCCTTTCTGGTCTGTTTCTGGGTTCTTGGGGTTCCCTCTGTCTTTCTCTCTGGGTCCTTCTTACTCCTCTCTCTGCAGGCCTTGCTCTGGAGCTGGGCCCAGCCGGAGCCACAGCTCCCTGTCAGCCCTCCTGGCTGAGCTCCCCTGCTAAAAAGACCCTGTCCTAAGATGGTGCCCACCATATATACTCCCTCTATGTGTGAGCCCAGGTGACTAGCACCCAATGAGCTCCTAGCTTTACCCAGAGTTCTCCCCCTATCTGCCCCTACACTACTGGGATGTTCCACCCCCCTCCCACTCCAGCCAGGGACAGACGCTGTCGTACCTGCACATATACTTGGTGGGAGTACCGTAGTTCTGTCCCCCAGAAATGGGATGTATGTAGTGCATGCAGCCTACTGAGCTCAGTCCCACACTCCATCCTTACCCGGGAGTGGAATACCACACCTCTGGCTTGAGGTGTAATACCCCTGTAGCAGCCGAATCCTCAGGGTGCTACATTAGTTTTCCAAAATATTTAAAATATCCACCCCTGTTGAGTTCTATCCAAAACTGTGTGCATGTGTGTCAAGAAGAATTGATGCTTTCATGCGGTTTTGAAGGCAAAGGATGGTCAACCCTAATATTGATATAGTTTAGATTTATTTTCTGTCCATTTCCTTTGTAATTTGTTAATTGATAAAAATAAACTATTAACAGTTGTATTTTTGAAAGCATTCTTACAGTGCACATTTTTTCAACATTTACCTAAAACTTTTGCACAGTACTGTTTACCCTGACATTTGATACTATTTGGATGATATGTGCCAAAACCCTGACTATATACATGTTTAGATAAAAATGAGAATTTCAGATAAAGCTGTGCTAAGTTGTTATTAAGTTCTGAAATGTATTTAGATTAATGCACAGCATGAGGATGCTTATCTGTTTCAACAACTTTTTCTAGTTCATATATTCTTCTTGCAGATACATTTTATAGTTAATTAGTATGCCTTATACTAATAAGGCTTACGGGACATACAGTTTATTATTAGTGATGAGCGAATGTGCTCGACACTGTTCGGTACTCGCCCGAGCTTCACTGTGCTCGATAAACTCGGCGCTCAGCAAGTATTTCCGGGTTGCTAAGGTGGAAACTCGGGTCCCCTCCATGCATGTTTGGTGCTCTTTAGAGAGCCAATGAACATGCAGGGATTGCCTGCCATGCACTGTAATGCTGTAGCCATGTTGGTTGTGGGCATTACAGTGATTGGCTGGCTGCATAGTGTCATCAGGTTTATATAAGACCTGGCGCCGCCATGCTCATCACAGTGTAAGTCAGAATCAGGCAGAGTAGGGAGAGGTGCTGCTGCGTCAGGGAGAGATTTGCTTCTTTATAGTTAGTATAGGTATTCCACAAAATATATCTATAATATCCATCTGAACTAACAGTCCTTCTGAGAACTAATCCAGCTACATATAATCAGTGCTAGACAGGCAGGCAGTGTATTTGGCAGACTGCAGTGTATGATACAGCACAAGAGGGTCTATTGAGCGTCCTGTCTGATGCTGCTGTAATAATTACAGATATTTGTAGACATAACCTCAGATATCAGGGGCCAGGGCAAATTTGTTTTTGATATTAATCCTGGTTATTTGCTTAAAAAGAAATCCAGAGTACACAATTTTTCAGCTCCATTTGCTTGATCTCACTGCAGAATAAATCAAGATTTGATCCGTATTTCAGTGATAAAAATCCATAAGTTTAAAGTGAACGTGGAAAATATTGGCCTCCTTTTCCATTCTGTTGCAGTGTGTCGGTCAAGCTATTCACATTAGTAAATTACAGGCCTGCTATTTAAAACCGTGGTTCTCTGTCAGACATATCACCTATAAGACTGTTCCAAAATCAGACATTTCTTCCATTTCCAATCTGTTGCACTGTGTTCGTCAAGTTATTCATACTAGGTCTCTGTGTAGAATAGTATTAGTAAATTACAGGCCTGCTATTTAAAATCGTGGTTCTCTGTCGGACATAACACCTATAAGACTGTTCCAAAATCAAACATTTCTTCCATTTCCATTCTGTTGCAGTATGTCGGTCAAGCTATTCACATTAGGTCTCTGTGTAGAATAATAGTAGTACAATTGTGATTCTCTTGTGGTTCTCTGTCAGACGTATCACATATAACTGCGTTCCAAAATCAGCCATTTCTCATGAACGTGGAAAATATTGTCCTCCATTAAAAATGGTCAAGGTGAGTGGCAAGGACCAGGGAAGTGGACGTGATGGTGCATGCAGATGCCGAAGCCGAGGACGTGGGCAAGCTAAAATTGTGCCACAACAAACACCCACATCTTGTCGCTCTACCTTCCTATCCCAATTACTAGGGGACCGCAGAGCACCACTATTGAACCCAGAGCAATGTCAAAAGGTTGTTTGTTGGATAGCAGATAATGTTTCCAGTCACTTTGCCACCACCACCCTGTCTAGACTCAGTAGCCACTGGACCACATATTCCTCATCCTTATCCTCTTTCCTCCCACCATGCTGAGTGTTAGGTGTCAGGCAGTTGCTGGACTTGAAATTGGGTTAGAGTCATCAGTGAATTCTGTGGTCTCCCATTCTGGTCCAGCCAGGGCAGATGCTGCTCAGCCTTGCCATCAGTCCCAAAGCCTAGCCAGTGCACGAGATGTACAGGCTGTCTCTTGGGTCTTTGTTCCTAGTAGTGTTAAGCATAGGTTGCGGAGGGGAACAGGGCTGCCACAGTCTAAGTCAAGGATGCACTGCACCGAGCATGCTCGTGACATGGCGGACCGTGATTGGTGGTTTGGTATCAGCTGATCCGGTGACATGGCACCGCCTGATTGGTCGCAGGTGACATCATCAGTAGTGCGACCAATAATGCGACGGTGGGCAGGGCTTAGTCTTTAAATAGGCCGCCCACAAGCATGGCGGTGCGCTCTGATCATTTGAGCTTAGGCTGTGTTCCTGTGTGGACGCTTAGCTGTTCTCTCCGTGACCTGATGATGCGAGAGCTTGCTCGGCTGATTAGCATAGGTCGCTTAGGCAGGCTCCACGTGCTCTCTAGCTGCTCTCTCCGTGATCTGCCGATGCCAGAGTTTGCTCAACTGATTAGCACAGGTTGCTTAGGCAGGTTTAACGGCCCTTAGGCAGGTTTAGCGGGGCTTAGGCAGACTTAGCTGGGGGAGGCAGGTAGTTTCCGTTTGGCAGTCTGGCTCCAGCAAGGAGGTTGTTATACACCTTGAGCAGACTAAGGGCCCCATATCCCTGGCACCACCTGTTAGCCACGTGGAGAGTTACTCCACAGTCTGGTCCCACACCGGCTGGAGCACGTACATGCCTTCGTGAGTCACACACACTTCCTAGCACCTGCTGCGTAGCCTCTGTGCAGTTAACAGGGCTACGGCAACTATTATTTGTAGCACATCTCTCGTGCAGTTAACGGAGATAGTGCGAATCCCTTTTCCCATCCTGGTGTGTTGTTAACACTGGAGGGATTTACACTTTAAGTTGGTTGTCTTACACGCTTACCCGATGGGTGTTTGGCCTCAGTCTTCGTGGCTGCACTGCGGACCCCGGGGGTTTGGTTGCATATCATTTTAATAAAGTTGTTGCAACCGTCCCCCTAACACTGAGTGCCCGGAAACAACTGATCCCACACTTGGACACTCAGAAGAGCTGTTCACTTTTCCATTTGTAGATTTGGGCCTCTCGCCTGGGCAGCTTCAAGTGAGTCAAGAGGAGAACGCGTGTAGCGATGCCCAAATATTGGAGCAGCCATGGTCACACGAAGGCGATGCTGGGAAAGTGCAATTACTATCGCAAGAGGTGGATGATTATGATGAGACCCAATTGCCATTGACCCAACCTGGCAGGGGGACATACACAGCGAGGATAGCAGCACACAGGGGGATGGAGGAGTAGCAGCACAACAGGCAGAAAGAAGCAGTGTGGTGGCTGCAGACACAAGACAGGAAAGCGTTCCTCCTAACGCCAACATGACGGAGGTTGCCAGTACAACTGTTAGGTCTTCCCGAGTCTGATTATTTTTTAAAAACTCTGTAGATAACCCCAAAAAGGCCATTTGCACCACCTGCCAGGCCAGCATCAGCAGAGTAGCAAAACCAGCAGCCTGACCACCTCGAGCATGATCAGGTACATGGCAGAAAAGCATCTGACTAAGTGGGCTGAACCCCAGGGTCCAGCAACAGTGTCTGCGGGTGACACCACTTGTTCTTCCGCTGTTGTGCGTGCATGCCAATCCCCTGTCAATGGCGCATGCCAAGATGCCTTCCGCACTTCACCTGTCGTTGAACACTCTCAACTAGCACCATCAGCAAGCACGTCCACGTTCTTGTCCCAGCGCAGCCTTCAGTTGTCCCTACCCCAATCCTAGGAACACAAGCACAAATATACAGCCAACGCCCCACAGGCCACTCTACTAAATTCACACATTTCGCGAATGAATTTTGCTTGAAATGTTGCCTTTTAAGCTCGGGGAGATGGAAGCTTTCTGCAACCTGATGGCAGCTGCTGTCCCTCGGTACTCGGTCCCCAGCCGCCACTATTTCATGGATGTTAGACATCTGTACCATCCTCCAAAACTTTGAGGGCTCCACCAAGATGGTGAGCGGCGATGACGCAATAATTAGCATCACCATCCCGTTTCTCTGTCTTCTGAAACGCTCTCTGCTCACAATTAAAGAGGATGCATTGCAGGCAGAGCATGATGAGATGGAGCAAGGAACCATACAGGGTGATTACACACAGCCCAGACTCATCTCATCCCAACGTGGATTGGGTGACAATGAGGAAGAGGAGGTGAAGGAAGAACAGGAACTAGCTTCCTGCGCTATGGACGGTACTACCTGCACAACTGCCATACTGTCTGTTCAGCGTGGATGGCCTGAGGACAGGGAGGAGGAGGAAGAAAATAATTGGCAGGGGGCGCTAGTGGTTTTACAAGCAGAACCTGCTGCGGATAAAAGCAGTAAACCATAAAGCTGCAATAGGGATACAAATAAAATGTGAGTGGTATCTGCGCTGGTCTTGGTGGGGCTGAGGTACTAACAATAAAATTAGAGAGGTGATATTAAAATATAGTTATTTTTATTGAGTTGTTAAAATATTAAAATGATAATTGCACAATATCAGAATGGCAATATGAGGAAAAATCCTATGTCTGGTAAGGGGTAGCTGATAGGCTGAGGTGGACGTGAAAGCCAATCCTGGATGGGGTCTCCTAGGGGGAAACAGATGAGACCTCAGGGGGTGAGTAGATAGAGACTTAATGTGTTGTATCAAGGGTGGTAGGGAATATTACCTGAGATGATCTGAGGTGGTGAAGACGTACGGGTGTCCGGGTTCGAGGTCAGTATAAACTTCTAAGTGAGGGTGGGATGTCAGTTTAGGAGATGACAAAAATTGATAGTTAGGTACAAGGTAACCAGATGAGATTTAACTGTACCACCGCATATCGAGGTACGCTATGAGTGCAATCTGCCTTGCCACCAGCTGCACGCTCCCTCAAGCATCATGTCACCACTCTTCATTGGTCTTAATAGACCTGAATATTGCCAGGGACTTCAGCTCTTCTGACGCAAAGCAGGTAGCCCACCCAGAGCACCCTGTGAATTGTTATGATCTGCAACAAGTACTAAGAAAAGAAAGAGGAAAGCTGTCTCTACAGTAAGACTAAGCTGAATCCCTACGATGTAGCGGGCTGCCTGTTCCTAGCGAACAGACCCGCCTTAGTACTCAGCTAGTCTGAACGAAGACCTATAGCATAAAGGGAGGAGTCCCTAAAAGAACTACGGACTGGAAGAAAAATGGGACACCTCTTGAACAGAGAAAGTTGTTGCAGAACACAAAGAGACAAACTGACAAAAAGGTACTAGAGGTCCCAGAAGGACCAAGTGAACTGACAGTGATAGGCACCGAAGCACCTGGCTAGAGAAACAGTCAAACACTAAAGTCCAGCACAGCCAGAAGGGCAGAGCTGGAATATAAAGGCAGGTGGTCACGTGATCGCAAAACACAAGATGGAAAAAAAACAAACAGGAGGGTTCAAACAGTACCCCCTCTTTTATGAGGATCCTCCAGATCCTCCATGCCCAGGCCTATCTGGAAATCTCCTGTGGAAAGCTCTAACAAGCCTAGGAGCAGAGACTTCATCCTTCCTTACCCAGGAGTTATCTTCGGGACCGAAACCCTTCCAGGAGACAAGATACTGTAATCTCCCTCTATGCCATCTAGAATTCAAGATAAGAGAAATTTCATATTCGCCGTCTTCCACCACAGGAGGAACTGTGACAGTGGCATCCCTATCTGATACATCAGCCTTTTTCAACAAGGAAACATGAAACAGGATTAATCTTCCAGGAAGTAGGGATATCCAACCTAGCAGCAAACGGATTAACAACCTGAAGCACTTTAAATAAACCCACAAACTTAGGACCCAGCTTTAGAGGGAATCCTCAACCGCAGGTTCTTTGGGGTCAACCAAACCATTTCACCCACAGTAAACAAAACCTCTTTACGTTTCCTGTCAAAATACTTCTTGGACTTCATGTTAGCCTCTTGAAGGTTGCAATGTACATTAGTCCAAACTCTCTCCAAATCACGGGAAAAATTCTCCTCCTCCGGCACCGCCGACCCCAATTTGGAGAACGAACCAAAAGACGGATGTCTCCCCGTACAACAAAAAAAAGGAGAACACCCAGCAGAGGAGGATGTATGATTGTTAAGAGCAAATTATGCGAGAGGCAGAAACTCAGACCACACCTCTTGATTGTCCGCCACAAAACAACGCAAAAACTGTTCTACATCCTGGTTCTTTCTTTCAGTCTGTCCATTAGACTCAGGATGATACCCAGACGAAAATGATAAATGGACTCCCAACCTGTCACAAAAAGCACGCAAAAAGTGAGTCACAAACTGAGGTCCTCTATCAGAAACAATCTCCTTAACAAACGCCTTAGCGAGTGTCTTGACGCAAGGCAGCTTATTGAATGGAACCAAATGACACATCTTACTAAAACGGTTCACGACCACCCAGATGACAGTAAAACCCTCGGACGCAGGAAAATCGGTAATAAAATCCATTGTGAGATGCGTCCAAGGTGCACTAGGAACCTCCTTAGGGCAAAGCAACCCCGCAGCAGGAGTATGTGAAGCCTTTGACCAAGCACACACCATACATTGACGCACCCACTTGATGACTTCTTTCTACCATTCAGGCCACCAAAAACTGTGACTGATAAGTCTCTTAGTCTCCGAAATTCCTGGATGACCTGCCAACTGAGGCTCATGACACTCCACAAACAAATCTCTCCTAAAGGTTCTAGGCATGAACAACCTCCCTTGGGGAGTGTTAGATGGAGCATCATATTGAGCTTTCAGAATCTCATTCTCCAAAACGGAGTCCAATGCCGCCACCACAAATCCTTTCTGTAAAATGCTCTCCTCTTCCTCGGCACCGACAGAAGGTGCGAGATAAAGCATCGGCTTTAACATTCTTAGTACCAGGGATATAGGTAACAGAAAAATTAAACCGAGAAAAAAAAAGTGCCCATCTAGCTTGACGGGCATTCAAGCACTTGGCAGCATCCAGATAGATCAAATTCTTATGATCTGTGAAAACCTGAATAGGAAATCAAGCGCCTTCCAAAAAATGTTGCCAATGTTAAAACGCGAGTTTAATAGCCAGCAACTCACGATTTCCAACATCATAATTTAGTTCAGTTTCCGAAATTTTTTTTGAAAAGAAGGCACAAGGATCTACTCCTTCCCTGTTCTCCTGAGACAAAACTGCTCCGACCCCCACCGATGAAGCATCGACCTCGACCAGAAAAGGCTTGGTCTCATCAGGCTGCATAAGGATAGGAGCAGAACTGAACCTCTCTTTGAGATACTTAAACGCTTCAATGGCCTCAGTAGTCCACTGGGCCGTATTCGCACCTTTCCAGGTGAGATCGGTTAGAGGCTTAACAATTACAGAAAAATTCTTTATGAATTTCCTGTAATAATTGGAAAAACACAAAAATCTCTGTATAGATTTCAAACCAACAGGCCTAGGCCATTCCTGCACAGCCTGAACCTTCACCGGGTTCATCTCAAAGCCCTCGCTGGAGACAATGTAGCCCAAAAAACTAATTTTCTGCACACCGAACTCACATTTCTCCAGCTTAGCAAAGAGTGAATTATCACTCAATAACTGCAAAACTTCACGTACACTCTGCCAATGGGACTCTAGATCTGGTGAATAAATCAAAATGTCATCCAAATACACAACTACATTCTTACCAATCAAAGGTCTCCGGATGTCATTAATAAAGTTCTGAAAAAATGCAGGTGCATAGGTAAGACCAAAAGGCATCACCAGATTCTCAAAATGACCTATCGGAGTGTTAAAAGCAGTTTTCCATTCATCACCCTCCTTCACTCGTAACAAATTGTATGCCCCCTGGAGATCAATCTTAGAGAATCACTTGGCCCGCACTAACTGGTTAAACAAGTCAGGAATTAACCGCAATGGGTAGGAATTGCGTACGGTAATCTTATTAATTTCACGAAAATCTAGACATGAACGTAAACCCTCTTCCCTTTTTTAACAAAGAAAAATCCAACTGCCACAGGCGACTTAGAAGGTCTAATGTGACCAGCAGCCAGGCTAGTCTGTATATACTCCTCCAAGGCCTTTCTTTCAGGGATAGTCAGATTAAACTAGTGACTCTTGGGAAGAGTAGCTCCCGGAACAAACTCAATGGCGCAATCATAATCCCTATGAGGAGGTAAAACTTGCGACTCCTCCTCGGAAAAAAACCTCCAAAAATCTTGAATAGATACCGGTAATTCACCTTTTTCCACAGCCACAATGTGACCATTACAACATTTATCAAGACTTAATCACATTAGTAGACCAGTCCAGTAAAGGATTGTGCAGTTTTAACCAAGGCAAACCTAGAACGACCGGAGAGGGTAAATTATCTAATGCAACCAAGTTCAAAATTTCTTGGTGAACTCCATTGATAGTGAGGGGAAATGCAGCAACCTTGTGAGCAATACATTTCAAGGGAGTGTTATCAATTGCAATCACAGAAATAGGTGATGACAGAGGTTTGGATTTCAATTTAAGATTTCCCAAAAACCCTTTATCAATCACATTAAGTGTTGAATCACAATCCACAAATACCTGAAATTCAACCAAATTTTCCTGCTAAGTACTACTCCCAGAAAGAAATACTCCTGCAGAGCGTAAACAAGCTAAACGGGCGTACCTGACCTTTTTTTTTCTTTACTTAAACGAACCTCACAATACTTAATCAAATGGTCAGCTTTACCACAATAAAGACACAATCCCTCGGCAAACCTCCGGTCTCTTTCCTGAGAGCGGAGTGACATCGCCCCAACCTCCATCGGTACTCCGCCATCAGAGCAGATTTTTTGGGGACTAGGACCTGGCATTACAGGAGTCTTTACCTCATTCACCCTGGACCTCAGCCTCCTGTCCACACGAACAGCTAATTGCATGGTATCCTGCAGAGTCTCAGGTGCGGGGAATGCAAGACCAGCAAGAAATAAACAATTCAGAGCAGAATCATTTCATTTGACTTCTGAAGCCCATCTTCTAAAGTGTGTGCAATAATTTTCAACATCACCTGACCCCTGATTCAAACGCCTAAGTTCTGCCTCAGCGGATGAGATTTGATCAGGATCGTCATATAATAGCCCCATAGCAGAAAAAAATTCTTCTACTGACCTTAAACATGAATCATTAGGTTGGAGAGAAAAGGCCCACCCCTGTGGTACATTGCGCAAAAGTGACATAATAAAACCAATGCTCTGTGATTCATTCCCAGAGGACCTAGGTCTCAAACGAAAATATAACAAACAAGCATTTTTAAAGGAAAAAAAATCTTGCTAAAAACATTAGGCAGTCCTACCTTGGGTTCCACAAAATGCGCTCCAGAACAGCTACTTACGTGTTGCTGAGGCTCGGCCACCTCCAGAGACAATCCCTGCAAACGTTGAGCCAAATCCTGGACGGAAACCATACTGATCCCCGAATTTCTTTCCTTTTAGTTTTTTGTGCTGGACTTACTTTTATAATCTGCAACAAGTTCTAAGGAAAGAAAGAGGAAAGCTGTCCCTACAGTAAGACTAAGCTGAATCCCTACGATGTAGCATGCTGCCTGTTCCTAGCGAACAGACCTGCCTTTGTCCTCGGCTAGTCTGAACAGTGGGTCCGAGCCTCCCCCACTGTATCTCTGCATTGCCAAGCAAGCTCTAACTGGACATTCTGGTTAACCGTCATACAATCTCAGCCTCTAGCCTCAGGTAACCTTAATCTAGGACAGCTCAGCGCTCCACCGCCAATCCCGGTGTTCTATAATATCTTGTTTTTTTATTTCTAGGTATTTGTAATATACAACATAGTGCCTATCTTGACCTATCTGTACAGGTCACCCATTTGATCAAGTTAAATTAATCGCTCTCCAATACAGGTAAATCTCATCGACTTACCTTGTAAATAACTATCGATTTTTGTCATCTCCTAAACTGACATCCCCCTTCTCATAGAAGTTTATACTGACCTCGAACCCGGATGCCCGTATGTCTTACCTCTTCAGACCATCTCAGTAAATCTTCCCTTCCTCCCTTGAGACAACACATTAAGTATCTACCTGCTCACCCCCTCACATCTCATCTGTTTCCCCCTAGGAGACCCCATCCAGGATTGACTCTCACGTCCACCTCAGCCTATCAGCTACCCCTTACCAGACCTAGTATTTTTCCTCATATCGCAATTCTTATATTGCACAATTATCATTTTAATATTTTAACAACTTAATAAAAATAACTGTTTTAATATCACCTCTCTAATTTTATTGTGAGTAACTCAACCCCACCAGGACCAGTGCAGAAACGACTCACGATTTAGTAGGAGGAAGAGGAGAAGGATGAGGAGGAGAGCATAGTCAGCCATCCTCTTGGTGAGGACATGGAAGTCTTGCCTCTATGTGGTTTGGCCCAAATGACTGAGTTTTCTACGCTGCCTTTCCCGTCACCCTCATGTTGTCCAAATTTTGGGTGATAGTCATTATTGGTTGGTGACCCTTCTAGACCCATGCTACAAGGAGAACTTTCTGTTTCTTATTCCTGCGCAGGACAGGTCAAATAAAATGGGGCAGTATCAGAAGGCCCTTGTTGCAGAATTATTAAAAAAATTCCCATCTGAAAACGCTGGCGGCAGAGGTCACAGTTCATTGGACAATCAATGAGTACAGATGAGAGAGACAAAAATGCAATTCAGCAGAGGCAGAGGAACACTGTCAAAGTTCTGAGACAGTTTACTCAGACCTTCCCATTGCACAAGCCCTGATGCGCGGGGTACTCATCCGAGGAGGGAAAAGTTGCAGAAGATGCTGAGGGAGTACCTTGCCAACTGTACAAACGTCCTCCGTGATTCCTCTGTGCCTTATAATTATTGGGTATTCAAGCTGAACACGTGGCATGAACTGGCTGTCTACGCCTTGGAGGTCCTAGCCTGCCCTGCCGCTAGCATTTTGTCAGAGCGGTTTTTAGTGCCGCCGGTGGAATTATAACCGATAGGCGCATCCGCCTGTCAACTGAAAATGCTGACAGGCTGACTCTTATAAAAATGAACAAGGGCTGGATTGGGCCAGACTTCTCAACACCAACACGAGCGTAACATAAACTCAAACAAAGTGTCTTCTTTTTGGGAGGTCTAACTCAATTCCCATGCACCTCTGTCTTCACACCCAGACAGAAGTATATGCTTCCTGATTTTGTATATTTGCTCTGGTCCTTCTCCTCCGCATCCTCATCCTCCACCACCATATCACCACCATATGTACCATATCAACATATCTACATCTCTTGCAAGGGACATTGCATAGGCAAACAGTATGGGAGGCCCAGTTCCTGATAATGGGAACATTTTTTTTAGTAGGCCCTCTGACCTTTACGTCTTTTGCAAGGGGCATTGGAGTTCCTCCAAATTTTTGGAAGTCGTTGCTTCACTGCGTAGGCAAACAGTATGGGAGACCCAGTTCCTAATAATGGGAACATTGTTTTTAGGAGGCCCTCTGACCTCTATGTCTCTTGCAAGGTCATTGGAGTGCCTCCAAATTTTTGACAGCCATTGCAGTCACTGCATAGGCAAATAGTATGGGAGACCCTCTCCTTTCTAATGGGAACATGTCGTTACTGAGGCCCACCTCTATGTGTCTTTAAATTGTTATTGTGATTTTTCCTAAATTTTGGCAGCCTTTGCACTCACTTCATACCCTATAATTGAATACCAGACCCTCTCCTTTCTAATGGGAACATGTCATACTCGTTACTGTGGCCCAGCTCTATGTGTCTTTAAATTCTTAGTGAGGTTTTTCCTAAATTTTGGCATCTGTTGGACTCACTGCATACCCTATAACTGAATAGCAGACCCTCTCCTTTCTAATAGGAACATGTTGTTACTGTGGCCCAGCTCTATGTGTCTTTAAATTGTTAATAGGGTTTTTCCTAAATTTTGGTAGCTGTTGCACTCACTGCATACCCTATAACTGAATAGCAGACCCTTTCCTTTCTAATGGGAACATGTAGTTTCTGTGGCCCAGCTCTATCTGTCTTTAAATTGTTATTATGGTGTTTCCTAAATTTTTGCAGCCATTGCACTCACTGCATACCCTATAACTGAATAGCAGACCCTCTCCTTTCTAATGGGTACATGTCATACGCGTTAGTGTGGCCCAGCTTCATGTGTCTTTAAATTGTTATTGGGGTTTTTCCCAAATTTTGGGAAAATGTCTCTTCAAAGGGGTATTGGGTTGCATCAGAATTTTTGGCAGCCCTTGCAGTCACTGGATATGCAATAACAGTATAGGAGACCCACTCGTTAATAATGGGAACAACAAAGCATAGCCGGCTGATGGCTCCCTAACAATGAGAGCCGACTGCTGGCCCTTTAAGAATAGTAAGGGCTGCCTGATGACCCTATAAATATAGGCTTTGTGATTTTCAGAGTCTCTTCATCATAAATGAAACATGATGTGTTTGATGATGTGTCACACACCACACCAGATAAGGTTGTAAAATGTTAAAATGACATTTCCTGGTGAATGCATTTGTCTTGGTTGAAAGCAATGCAAAAGTGCAAAAACGCATCAAAAACGCTACATGTGAACATAGCCCAAGGTGTGGAGGAGCATTTTTGTTTTTGGTTATTTATTTTGCCTTATATGCAAGTCATTACCCTGGAAAGGATGTTCATTAACATATTTCCCAGGAAAATCCATTTTGATTTTGCTTTTGAATGTTTTATTGTGAGTACGGAAAAGTGGCGTAATATCTCTGACAACATTGCTGACAACATTAACCTGGGAGTCAGAAATGCTTCCAGGGGTCTTCCCCATGCTGTTGCCCTGTCATTTGAGCACTGTTCCCATCGATTTGGGCAATTGTTAGGCCCTTTGCAAACCACCGGGGGGAGCCACCGGAAAAATGCTCTTTTTTCCCATGGACTTACATTGGGCTCGTTACTCGGACCGAGCACTCGCTCATTCCAATTTGCTCGACTCGAACAAGTACCCAAGCATTTTAGTGCTCGCTTATCACTATATATTATACATTAATACATTTACATAAATAAGAATAAGCGAAGTTATATGTAATCTTGAAAATTTTACAAAATATTTACAGTATTATGTACAATAGTATTTAGAGAAGAACAGTTTTTTTAATTTGCCAAATCACACGGATCTTCCCAGGTGATTCGATTTGCATTTCAATTATTCTCCTCAAATTGAATGGCCCCTATTATTCTCTGAGTTCTTCAAAGACCCCAGAGCATAATAAACATAAGATGTAAAAAACTTATAATTGGGTCACTGCTCATCTGTCCGGCCCCTCCGCTGCTTGTTGTCCACTGTGCAGTCCTGAGAATTCTAATAATGAAAAAATCAGTCCAGGAAGAGAAAGAAGCCCTTTTCTCTCATACGCTATGTTACAAATCGAGATATGTGAATTTATTCAAGTGAAATTGAATTGTTCATTTTTGAGAAAGCGTATTTTTGTAAATTGGTTTCATGTGGATTCAGCAAAATTATGGCTCCCGTCTCATGCATCTTCATAATCCTTTGATGCTCACCTACATGCACTAATTATCACCATACACTGCAATAATGTGAATAATTGCAAGATCAAATCACCCCAAATGAATAACAATGTAACATAAAAGTTTTAAATAATATAAGAATATATATAAAAAAATTGCATCACCTGATGGCATGGGTTTTTTATACTCATGTTTATTTCCTTTTTGTGTATTGGAACAAAACAAAGAACAGAGAAAAAATGCAAATTGGACATAATTTTACACAAAGCTCCAAAAATAGGCCTGATAAAATTGTTGACACCTTTTATTTAATATTAATAATCCTGCAATTTTTGTGAGCGTGTCAAATTTTACACTCCATTTAAACTATTGCAGTTGTGGGTTCAAACCTATTCACAGTTTGTCGCTGACAAATAGCATATCTGTGAACAATGTTGTCAGAGTTTTACGCCACTTTTCTGGACTGACAAAAAAAACATACAAAAAACAAGCTAAAATGGAAAAAATGCTAAGAAACATTCTTTCCAGGGTAATGACTTGTAAATAAGGCCAAAGAAATACTAAAAAAAAAGTTATGGACTGTGGAAGACATTTATGCGACCTGAATGAACAGTCATATGGAGCTGATGATACCACCTAGTTGCACCTGCCCTTTTGTAAATGCATCTAACAGAGTTATTGATAGGGAATAGAAAAGATTTGACATTTTTTTGGGCAGCACCAGCAGCACGCTGTATAAAGCAATAAATAATACCTATTTACACTGCGATACCTCACCCATAAACAAATTTCAGATAAGACAGTTAATATTCTAGAATATAGAATCTATTTGAATTGTCCTTCCCATTATTAAGGATTAGGTCTCCTTTATGGTTATTGCATATGCAGCAATTTCAAAGGCTGACAAAAATTAGGACGCACTCCAATACACATTTGAAGAGACGTAAGAAAAAAAAAATTAAAACACAGTAGGATCTTTAGTATAAAAACCAGACTCGCCAATGTAACGTCAATGTAATCACATTGTTCAGCTCCTGTACCTTCTCCTCCTGTTCAGCCTCCATCTCTGAAATTAACACATCAGTCACAAGCTGGAAGCACTGCAGTGCTGCCTTTGCCAAGCGCCAACAGGCTTTTCGGAAGATAATGTGCTTAATGCTTAGGTGACAAACCGCAAACCACTGCAGAGTTGTTGAAAGCTGTAACTCAGCAGGCAAATCTGTGGCTCTCACTGCTGAACATACAGCCAGGCATGGTCGTGTGTGACAGTGGCCGGATCCTGGTGGTGAAGAAATGACAGCCGGAGTAGACACGGTTTGCCTGTATGCCAGTCCTTTCATCCGACCTAAAGAATATTGCTGTGGTGAAATAAAACTCTCTCTGAGAAGCAGCCCTGGCAAAGAAAAGTCTGTGTGAAGGTTCCCAGACACTGTATGGCTGCTTTTTTACTGTGGATTGGACGTACTTATGCATGTTAATTCTCAAAACGCTTTGCAGATCAGGCCATTGCCCAACTCTGTAGTCATGAAATTCAAGGCATAAAGAAAGATCTTTGTGTGTCGAAGCACCACTGAGAAGTGTGAGCTGATGTTGGATGGGCTGCCATTGCTTATGCAACAAGCTGCATTAGAGGACTTCCTGGGAGAAATGAGAGCATAAGTAGATATGGTTTCCCTCTATGCCAGTCCTTTCACCCAGCCAAAGAATATGGCTGTGGTGAAAAACAATTCTCACCGAGAAGCAGTGACAGACTGAAGAACATTGGGCCGACTTGAGGATTTGATTCTGTGGGCCCGTCCAACCCTGCCGGGAAGCAGCCATGGCTAAGGAAAGTCTGTGTGAAGGTTCCTGGACACTCTATGGCTCCTTTTTTACTGAAGGGGAAACACACACAAACACAGGGAGAACATACAAAATCCTTGCAGATGTTGTCCTTGGTGAGATTTGAACCCAGGACCCCAGTGCTGCAAGGCTTCAGTGCTAACCACTGAGTCACTGTGCTGCCCTCTCTATTTTCCCTCTTATATCTAACATGCTGGAGAAACTTGCACCTACTGTCACTCAGTATCTTCAACTCCTTTGTGAGAAACTAATGTATTTGGGAAACGACTCAGTCTACCAAATAAAATTCCTGAGAAGGAAATTGTGGATGGCTTCGCTACTGGTACTGGCGGCACTGCTAATACCATGGTGTTGTGCCATAGTTCGCTGGAAATATTCCAGGCTGATTGGAGTCAAGCTGATTCCCACAGAAAAATACCAGTAGCAAGCTAAGGAGCTGGTGGCATCTATCATCATCACAACCAGCAAGGTTTGTACTATGAACTCTCCTGAAGGAGAAGCCAGGGCTCACCGGAGGAACCTCCGGTTTTCTGGTGTGCCCGTCCAACCCTGCCAAGAAGCAGCCCTGGCTAAGAAAAGTCTGTGGGAAGGTTCCTGGACACTCTATGGCTGCTTTTTTTTTACTGTGGACAGCCTCCAGCAATCTATAATATTGTGATCTAAAAGATCCCTTCACCGGCTCCCCATTGGCCAGACATTCCAGTTAAAAACCCTAACCATGACATGCAAAGCCATCCACAACCTGTGTGCTCCATATATCTGTGACCTAGTCTCCCGGTACATACCTGCACGCAACCTCCGATCCTCACAAGTTCTCCTTCTCTATTCCTATCTTATCTCCTCTTCCCACATTCATATACAAGATTTCTCCCGTGCATCCCCCCTACTCTGCAACTCTGTACCCCAACATATCAGACTCTTGTCCTCTGTTGAAACCTTTAGAAGGAAGATGAAAACCCACCTCTTCCGACAAGTTCATTCCAAGTGTCCAGCTTGCATACCCAATAATTAAAAGGCACAGAGGAATCAAGGAGGACGCTGGTACGGTCGGCAAGGTACTCCCTCACCATCTTTTGAAATTTTCCACTCCTTGTGAGAGTACCCCGCGCCTAAGGGCCTGTAAGCTGGACGGGTCTCAGAAAACTGTCCCAAAACGTTGACAGTGTTTCCCTGCCTCTGCTGCATTGGAGTTGCATCTCTCTCGCCTGTATGCCTTGGTTGGGCAACGAACTGTGACCTCTGCCGCTAGCATGTTCAGATGGGAATTTTTTAACAGTTCTGCAGCAAGGGCCTTCTGGTACTGCCCCATTTTTGTAGACCTCTCCACCTCAGGAATAAGAGAGTGAAAGTTCTCCTTGTAGCGGGGGTCTAAAAGTGTCACCAACCAGTAATGACTGTCACCCAACATTTTGACAACGCGAGGGTCACATTTAAGGCAGTGTAACATAAAATCAGCCATGCGTGCCAGAGTAGTAACGGGCAAGACTTCCGTGTCCTCACCAAGATGATGACTGACCATGCTCTCCTCCTCCTCCTCCTCCCCCCGTCCTCAGGCCACCCACACTGAACCGACGGTATGACAGTTGTACAGGTACTACCGTCTACAGCGCATGATACCAGCTCCTGTTCTTCCTCCTTCTCCTCCTCTCCCTCATTGTCTCCCAATGCACGTTGGGATGAGATGAGGCTGGGCTGTGTGTAATCGACCGCTACGTCTTCTTGATCCATCTCATCATACTCTTCCTGCAATGCCTCCTCTTTAATTCTCTGCAGAGACCACTGCAAAAGACAGACAAGTGGGATGCTGACGCTAGTGACCACCACTCACCATCTTGGTGGACTCCTCAAAGTTTGCCAGGATGGTAAATATGTCAGACATCCAGGTCCACTCCTGAGGTCTTATGTGTGGAGTCTGACCTGAATGTCGACGGCCTTGTTGCAGCTTGTACTCCACAACTGCTCTCTTCTGCTCACAAATCCTTTGCAACATGTGGAGGGTAAAGTTCCAACGTGTGGGGACATCACACACCAGTCGGTGTGCCGGAAGCTGCAAACGCTGCTGCAACACAGCAAGGGCGGAGGAAACTGTAGCCGACTTCCGAAAATGAGCTGACAGGCAGCCTACTTTGACGAGCAGATCTGGCAACTCGGGGTACGATTTAAGAAACTGCTGAACCACGAGGTTAAGCACATGAGCCAGGCATGGTACGTGTGTGATCTCGCCTCGCCTCAGAGCCGCCACCAGGTTATGGCCTTTGTCACACACGACCATGCCTGGATTTAGGCTCAGCGGTCTCAGCCACAGATCTGCCTGCTCTTTCACAGCTGTCCACAACTCACAAGCAGCGTAAGGTTTATCACCTAAGCTTATGAGTTTCAACACAGAGTGTTGCCACTTGGCTGAGGCAGTACTGCAATGCTTCCAGCTTGTAACTGATGTGGTGATATCTGAAATGGAGGCTGAACATGAGGAGGAGGAGGAGGATGATGCGCAGGAGCTGTACACTGTGAGGGCAACTCTGACTGACATAGGGCCCACAATCCTCGGTGTGCATCTCTGGCTGCTATGGTCATAAAAGGGGACAAACTTATGGTGTGGCACCCATGCTCCCCTGACATCAACCCCATTGAGAACCTCTGGAGCATCATCAAAAGTAGTGTTTATGATGGCGGGGGGCAGTTCACATCTAAGCAACAGCTCTGGGAGGATATTCTGTCCTCATGCAAAACAATTGAAGCAGAAACCATCCAAAACCTGACAAATTCAATGGACGAGAGAGTTAAGAAGCTCCTTTCGAACAAACGGTCCTATGTGCAAATGTAACATCACCAAGAATAAAGTTTTGAGTTGAAAACTGTTTGATTTCAGTTTGTAATAACCTGCTAATGCTTATAATTTCAAAAATGACAATTTTTTTGTTCTTTATTAAAATGAAAAGGTTGAAAACTCTGCTGTGCATAATAATTTGGAACATGCATTTTGTGTGCAGTTTGAGTTTTTTATTTTTTAAAAAATATAGTGTTATCATAGGCAGTTTGTACAAAAACCTTTCATTTGTACTCTAATAGTTATTTGACTGGAAAATTACAATGACTGCAATTCATATAGGTAATTTGGGAAAATCTGAGAAAATATTATTTGCATAATAATTTGGAACACAGTGTAGTGTCGGCTGGGAACCGAGTACCGAGGGACGGTCACCGCCATACGGTTGCGGAAGGATTCTGTCTCCACCAGCCTAAAAGGCAGCATTTCCAACGAAAGCAGTCGTGAAATGTGCGAATTTAGGACTGTGACCTGTGGGGCGTTGGCTGCAAATTTGCTCTTTTGTTCAAAGGTCTGGGATATGGACAATTGAACTCTGCGGTGGGACGTGAACGTTGATGCTGTTTCTTGAGAAACTGCCATAACAAGTGAAGACTGAGAGGAGGGGCCATCTTTGCATGCAGTATGGACAGGGGATTGCCTTGCACGCACAACAGGGGGTTCTCTTAGATGCACAACAGTGGAAGAAGCAGTGGTGGCACCCGCTGACACTGGTCGTGGACCCTGGGGTTCGCCCCACAAAGTCGGGTGCTTTGCTGACATGTGCCTGATCATGCTGGTTGTGGTCAGGCTGGTAGTTTTGTCACCCCTGCTGATGATGGTCTGGCAGGTGGTACAAATGGCCTTTTTGGGGTTATCAGCAGAGTCTTTAAAAAAATTCCAGACTCTGGAAGACGTACCGGTTGTACTGGCAATGTCCCTCATGTTGTTGTTATGGGGAACGGTTCCTCTCCTTCTGTCTGCGGCCACCACACTGCTTCTTCCTGCCTGTTGGGGTACTCTGCCTCCCTCCCCCTATGTGCTGCTGGCCTCGCTCTCCGTGTCCTCCTGCCACGTTGGGTCAGTTACTACATCAGTTACTAGATCATCCACCACCTTCTCCTCTTCCACTTCCGCACCATGGTCCTCCTCCTCACTTCGTGGCAATTGTGTCTCGCCATCATCCACCTCTTGTGACAAATTGCCAGCGTCGCCTCCGTGTAGCCTGTGGCCATCGCTGCATGGGATCTCCTCTACCACCACTTCAAGCGGAGCAGGCGAGGGGTCCAAATATGGAAATGGACGAGTGAACAGCTCTTCAGAGTGTCCAACTGTGGGATCAGTTGCTGTCTGACGACACTCGGCATGGTGGGAGGAAGGAGCATCAGGGTGAGGAGGAGTATGCAGTCGAGATTCACGGCTACTAACACTTGACCGTGTGGAAGACAAACCGGAGGTGGTGGTGCCCAGGTTATTGGAATTATTATCTGCTATCCAATTAATAACCTGTTCACACTGATCAGTTCGCAATAGTGGTGTTGTTGTGTGCTTTCCTAGTAATTCGGTCAAGAGCTGGGAGCGAGAAGATGTGGCTGTAGGTTGTGGCACATTTTCACCTTGGCCACGGCCCCCTCCTCTGTACGCACTATCACCAGAACGTCCATTTCCATGTCACTTGCCACGCGCCTTGCCCATTGTAAATGAAGTAAAATAGCTTACACTCGCACTATCAATGGCAAAAGGGTAATAAAAAGGAGATTAGAACCATGGAAGAGGAAAACCACAGTTCTATTTATCTGTCCTACACCAGAATCTTTTAAACATATATATTTGTGTCTGAACAGTCATCGAAACACTCAAACTGCTTTTTTCTATGCAAAAAGGTGGATTACACCCAGATTTGAACCGTGGAAGAGGAAAACCACAGTTCTAGTTCTCTGGCCTACACCAGACTCTTTTAAACAGATATATTTGTGTCTGAACAGTCAGCGAGACACTCAAACTGTTTTTTTTTATGCAAAAAGGTGGATTACACCCAGATTTGAACCGTGGAAGAGGAAAACCACAGTTCTAGTTCTCTGGCCTACACCAGACTCTTTTTAACAGATATATTTGTGTCTGAACAGTCAGCGAGACACTCAAACTGTTTTTTTACATGTAAAAAAGGCAAAAAGGTGGATTACACCCAAATTTGAACCGTGGAAAAGGAAAACCACAGTTCTATTTCTCTGGCGTACACCAGAATCTTTTAAACAGATATATTTGTGTCTGAACAGTCAGCGAGACACTCAAACTGTTTTTGTTTATGGAAAAAAGGCAAAAAAGTGGATAATACAGAGATTTGAACCGTGGAACTTCAAAACCACAGTTCTAGTTATCTGACCGAAACCAGAGTTTTTTAAACAGATATATTTGTGTCTGAACACTCACAGACACACTCAATTTTTTTTTGGGGGGGAGGGGAAATACCAAAAGGTTAATAAGACGGGTATTTGTACAGTCTGATTGAGGAAAAAAAAAAAAAGAAGATTTAGATGAAAAAAATAGGATTTTTCCTGGCCCCTGAGACCTGGGCCTAAGTCTAGCAATTTGAAAAGCAGCACACAGGACTGTAATGCACTGTTTGTTGGTATAACCACTGCGTCTCCTATACAACCTGCAAGTCTGATATCTGGGATGGATATTAGTCCTCAGAAGGACTGTTTGTTTGATTTTGCAGGCTTTAGAGACCCTACACTACCTATTTCGCATTATAAATCTCTCCCTAGCTCAGCAGCACTCGCCCTACACTGTCTGCTCCGGAGCGACTGTGTCCAAGATGGCGGCGCCCGGTTTTAAATACTCGAGGTGACGCTGTGCAGCCAGCCAATCACTGTAACGCCCACAACCAACATGGCTGCGGCATTACAGTGACTGGCTGGCAATCCCTGCATGTTCATTGGCTCTGTAAAGAGCGCCAAACATTTAGGGCGAAGCTCCCGCCCAAGTAACCCGAAAATGCTCGGTGCTCGCCAAATATCTCGAGTAGTGATATTCTTTGGCGAGTACCGAGCAGTGTCGAGCATGCTCGCTCAACACTAATCATGATAGACTGATAAAAAACATATGGTCTTTAGAAAGTATTAAAATTAGGTAAATACACTGTGTGCAGAATTATTAGGCAAGTGGTATTTTAGAGGATTATTTTTATTATTGATCAACATCCCAAAAGACTCATAAATATCCAAGCTTAATATTTTTGGAAGTTGGAGTGGGCTTTTTTTCGATTTGGCTATCTTAGGAGGATATCTGTTTGTGCAGGTAACTATTACTGTGCAGAATTATTAGGCAACTTAATAAAAACCAAATATAATCCCATCTCACTTGTTTATTTTCACCAGGTAAACCAATATCAGTGCACAAAATTTAGAAATAAACATTTCTGACATGCAAAAACAAAAAACAAAAAATTAGTGATGAATATAGCCACCTTTCTTTATGATGACATTCAGCAGCCTTCCATCCATAGATTCTATCAGTTGCTTGATCTGTTTTCGATCAACATTGCATGCAGCAGCCACCATAGCCTCCCAGACACTGTTCCGAGAGGTGTACTGTTTTCCCTCCCTGTAGATCTCACATTTTATGATGGACCACAGGTGAACAAGGGGGCCATGTCATTATTTTTTCTTCTTTTAGACCTTTACTGGCCAGCCACGCTGTGGAGTAGTTGAATGCATGTGATGGAGCATTGTCCTGCATGAAAATCATGTTTTTCTATAATGATACCGACTTTTTCCTGTACCACTGCTTGAAGAAGTTGTCTTCCAGAAACTGGCAGTAGGTCTGGGAGTTGAGCTTCACTCCATACTCAACCCGAAAAGGTCCCACAATTTCATCTTTGATGATACCAGCACATACCAGTACCCCACCTCCACCTTGCTGGCGTCTGAGTCGGAGTGGAGCTCTCTACCATTTACTGATCCAGCCTCTGGCCCATCCATCTGGCCCATCAAGAGTCACTCTTATTTCATCAGTCCATAAAACCTTTGAAACATCAGTCCTAAGATATTTCTTTGCCCATTCTTGATGTTTTATCTTATGTTTCTTGTTCTTAGGTGGTCGTTTTTCAGCCTACCATACCTCGGCCATGTCCCTGAGTATCGCACACCTTGTGCTTTTTGATACTCCAGTAACGTTGCAGCTCTGAAATATGGCAAAACTGGTGGCGAAAAGCATCTTGGCAGCTTCACGCTTCATGTTCCTCAATTCATGGACAGTTATTTTGCCCCTTTTTTGGCCATCTCGCTTCTTGCGACCCTGTTGGCTATTTGCGATTAAACGCTTGATTGTTCGGTGATCACGCTTCAAAAGTTTTGGAAATTTCAAGACTGCTGCCTCCCACTGCAAGACATCTCACAATTTTGGACCTTTCAGAGCCCGTCAAATCTCTCTTCTGACCCATTTTGCCAAAGGAAAGGAAGTTGCCTAATAATTAAGCACACCTTATATAGGGTGTTGATGTCATTAGTCAACACCCCTCCTCATTACAGAGATGCACATCACCAGATTTACTTAATTTGTAGTTGGCTCTCAAGCCTATGCAGCTTGGAGTAGGACAACATGTATAAAAAGTATCATGTGAGCAAAATACTCATTAGCCTAATAATTCTGCACACAGTGTATAAATCTTAGATGAATTAAAACACATGAAAAATTACACCACATTATTATTTATTTAACTAAGGTTAAGACAAAATGAAAAAGCAGTAAGTAAAAAATTAAGTACACCCAATGTTTTACGCTCTAGGTGCCGCAAGTGCTTTGTGGACCCACTGTGCCACAGACCTGACTTACCCCAGAGGGGTGTAACTAAATTGCCTTGGTGTTCACTGGAGCCTAAAGGTACTATTGGCATGAAATTCTCACCAGATGTCGGTAACAACGCATTCAATCCACACAGGCAAAGAAATCAAAACATAGAGGTCCATATATTAACCCTCCGTCACATACAATATCGGTTCTAACGAGTTCACATACAATGTGACTGTCAGGCGCAGGCTAGAAAAATACCTATAATATCTAATGTTTGCAATTTCAGTGGATGTTTCAGGGATGTAATAAAAGAGACTACACATAATCAGGTGCAAAAAAACCCCATTTACTTAACATAAAACTAATAACTCTGAAATACAAACATTTCAAAACTCCTGCCAAATAAAAGTGATGTGCCTGTCAGGCCTATTGTATGTGACGGAGGGTTAAGTTAGGTGTAATAGTGAGAAAATGTATTTTTATGCTCTTAGGCGGCGCACGTGATTCATGGACCCACTGTGCCACAGACCAGACTTACCCTGGAGGGACGTAACTAATCAGCTAACTTGGTGTTCCCTTGAGCCTCTAGTGGTGAGGTCAGGCTTGTGAGGGAGGTAGTTTCCAGGTACCACTCCAAGGCGACGTCCGGCAGTAGCTTCTGACCCCAAAGGGCAGAGACGTACTACGGAGAAGGACGGCCACTTGGGACAGGAACCGACTGTGCAGACCTGGCGGCCATTTGGGAAAAGTTCAGACACACTGAACTCAGGATAGCTGACTGGTACCACAGATGCGGCCATGGGGTACAGGTACCGCAGATGTGGTTTTGGGTTTCAGACTGGTTCAGACACACTGGTCTCAGGATAGCTGACATGTACCGCCGATGCGGTCATGGGGTACCGGTACCGCAGATGCGGTTTCGGGATTCGGACAGATTCAGACACACTGGTCTCGGGATAGTTGACAGGTACCACTGAAGAGGACACGGGGTACAGGTACCGCAGACATGGTTTTGGGATTTGGACACCGCTGGAGCGGACACAGGAAACATGGACTAACTATGGCGGACTAACAGGACAAGGGACACGGGATACTAATACAGACTAAGGATGGGGGACCTGGCAAAATACAGTTGCAAATATACACCTACAGTACAGACCAAAAGTTTGGTCACACCTTCTCATTTAAATTTTTTTCTGTATTTTCATGATTATGAAAATTGTACATTCACACTGAAGGCATCAAAACTATGAATTAACACATGTGGAATTATATACTTAACAAAAAAGTGTGAAACAACTGAAAATATGTCTTATATTCTAGGTTCCTCAAAGTAGCCACCTTTTGCTTTGATGACTGCTTTGCACACTCTTGGCATTCTCTTGATGAGCTTCAAGAGGTAGTCACCAAAAATGGTCTTCCAACAATCTTGAAGGAGTTCCCAGAGATGCTTAGCACTTGTTGGCCCTTTTGCCTTCACTCTGCGGTCCAGCTCACCCCAAACCATCTCGATTGGGTTCAGGTCTGGTGACTGTGGAGGCCAGGTCATCTGGCATAGCACCCCATCACTCTCCTTCTTGGTCAAATATCCCTTACACAGCCTGAAGGTTTGTTTGGGGTCATTGTCCTGTTTAAAAATAAATGATGGTCCAACTAAATGCAAACTAGATGGAATAGCATGCTGGTTCAGTATGCCTTCAATTTTGAATAAATCCCCAACAGTGTCACCAGCAAAGAACCCCCACACCATCACACCTCCTCCTCCTTGCTTCACGGTGGGAACCAGGCATGTAGAGTCCATCCGTTCACCTTTTCTGCGTCGCACAAAGACACTGTGGTTGGAACCAAAGATCTCAAATTTGGACTCATCAGACCAAAGCACAGATTTCCACTGGTCTAATGTCCATTCCTTGTGTTCTTTAGCCCAAACAAGTCTCTTCCGCTTGTTGCCTGTCCTTAGCAGTGGTTTCCTAGCAGCTGTTTTACCTTGAAGACCTGCTGCACAAAGTCTCCTCCTAACAGTTGTTGAAGAGATGTGTCTGCTGCTAGAACTCTGTGTGGCATTGACTTGGTCTCTAATCTGAGCTGCTGTTAGCCTGCGACTTCTGAGGCTGGTGACTCGGATAAACTTATCCTCAGAAGTAGAGGTGACACTTGGTTTTCCTTTCCTGGAAGGTGTGTCTAAACTTTTGGTCTGTACTGTATATAAATAAATCATTTTGGCCAAGTAGGAATCATAGACACCAAAGAATAGAGCAAAGAATTGGGTGGCCAAAAATAAAATTGCAAATACTTTATTTAAATACATATAAAAAAACATAAACATGCTAAAAGAAAAGAAAACACCACAGATGGAACAGTAGGTGGGTGAACCTGGACAATGAAGTATGTAGGTAAATATATAGATATAGATAGATATAGATATAGATGTAGTTATATACTCTATATATATACATATATATACTGCTCAAAAAAATAAATGGAACAATCAAATAACACATCCTTAATCTGAATGAATGAAATATTCTCATTGAATACTTTGTTCTGTACAAAGTTGAATGTGCTCACAACAGAATCACACAAAAATCATCAATGGAAATCAAATGTATTAATCAATGGAGGCCTGGATTCGGAATCAACCCAAAAATTAAAGTGGAAAAACACACTACAGGATAAGCCAACTTGACGTAATGTCCTTAAAACAAGTCTAAATGAGGCTCAGTATTGTGTGTGGCCTCCACGTGACTGTATGACCTCCCTACAATGCCTGGGCATGCTCCTGATGAGGTTGAGGATGGTCTCCTGGGGACCTCCTCCCAGACCTGGACTAAAGCATCTGCCAACTCCTGGACAGTCTGTGGTGTGGTGTTGGTGGATGGAGCGAGACATGATGTCCCAGATGTGCTCAATCGGATTCAGTTCTGGGAAACGGGCAGGCCAGTCCATAGCTTCAATGCCTTCATCTTGCAGGAACTGCTGACACAATCCAGCCACATGAGGTCTGGCATTGTCCTGCATTAGGAAATACCTAGGGCAAACAGCACCATCATATGGTCTCACAAGGGGTCTGAGGATCTCATCTCGGTACCTAATGACAGTCAGGCTACCTTTGGCAAACACATGGAGGGCTGTGCGGCCCTCCAAAGAAATGCCACTCCACATCATTATTGACCCACTGCCAAAGCGGTCATACTGAAGGATGATGAAGGCAGCAGATCGCTCTCCACGGCGTCTCCAGACTCTGTCACATTTGTTACATGTGCTCAGTGCTAACCTGCTTTCATCTGGGAAGACCACAGGGCGCCAGTGATGACTTTGCCAATCCTGGTGTTCTTAGGCAAATGCCAAGTGTCCTGCACAGTGTTGGGCTGTGAGCACAACCCCCATCTGTGGACGTCGGGCCATCATACCACCCTCATGGAGTCGGTTTCTAACTATTTGTGCAGACACATGCACATTTGTGGCCTGCTGGAGGTCATTTTGCAGGGCTCTGGCAGGGCTCCTCCTGTTCCTCCTTGCACAAAGGCAAAGTCCTGCTGCTGTGTTGTTGCTCTCCTACGGCCCCCTCCACATCGCCTGGTGTATTGGCCTGTCTCCTGGTAGCGCCTCCAGCCTCTGGACACTATGCTGACAGATACAGCAAAACTTCTTGCCACAGCTCGCATTGATGTGCCATCCTGGATGAGCTGCCTTACCTGAGCAAATTCTGTGTGTTGTAGAGTCCGTCTCATGCTACCACGAGTGTGAAACACAACCAACATTCAAAAGTGACCAAAACATCAGCCAGAAAGCAAATGGTACTGAGATGTGGTCTCTGGTCCCCACCTGCAGAACCACTCCTTTATTGAGTGTGTCTTGATAATTGCCAATAATTTCCATCTATTGTCTATTCCATTTGCACAACAGCATGTGAAATTGATTGTCAATCAGTGTTGCTTCCTAAGCGGACAGTTTGATTTCACAGAAGTTTGATTTACTTGGATTTATATTCTGTTGTTTAAGTGTTCCCTTTATTTTTTTGAGCAGTGTATATATATATATATATATATATATATATATATATATATATATATATATATATATATATATATATTCTCACACCACAAAAGGTGGGTATATCAATTTACACAGTCTTCAACAATAATCCAGGGGTGTTTGTACACAGTAATATGTCTTTTTATGCATAGTAAAAATGTACAAACATCCCATAACTAACGCATCAAAATGACAGGTATGAAAAATTACAAACCAACACGTCAAAGAAAAATCATGTATATTCATATGGCACAGCAAGGTGTGCAGAGGTGTCTATGTTAAATTAAATATTCAGGGAGAGAATGAGGCAATTTAGCACCCTAAATAAAGTCTATCATATTTAATAGGGATGTTGAAGAATGATGAAAGGTGTCAGTAATTCCGCACTCCTCTGTTAAATTAGATTATACAGGATCCAGTCCTTTTGTGATAGATTTATTCCTTTGATAAGCTGAAAATAGACGCGTTTCGTGGATGTCCCGTCCACTCCTTCAAAGGTATGGCTTAAGAGAGGTTAGCAGCAGGGAACATATATACCATCATAAGTGCAAAAAAACTGGCGCCAAAACGCCAGCAGCTTTTTTTTTTTTTTTTTTAAACAGAACTTAACATATTCCTTAAAACAGTGTGTCTGATAGTGTCATTAGAAGGACACTCAAAACAAAGTAATGAGAGTTGGATAAAATTGAAAAAGACTTAAAATATCTTCCACATATGTTATAAAGAGTAAAAATATATATATATATACAGTTAGGTCCATATATATTTGGACAGAGACAACATTTTTCTAATTTTGGTTCTAGACATTACCACAATGAATTTTAAACAAAACAATTCAGATGCCGTTGAAGTTCAGACTTTCGGCTTTCATTTGAGGGTATCCACATTAAAATTGGATGAAGGGTTCAGGAGTTTCAGCTCCTTAACATGTGCCACCCTGTTTTTAAAGGGAACAAAAGTTATTGGACAGCTTAAATAATTGTAAATAAAATGATCATTTCTAGTACTTGGTTGAAAACTCTTTGTTGGCAATGACTGCTGAAGTCTTGAACTCATGGACATCACCAGACGCTGTGTTTCCTCCTTTTTGATGCTCTGCCAGGCCTTCACTGTGGTGGTTTTCAGTTGCTGTTTGTTTGTGGGCCTTTCTGTCTGAAGTTTAGTCTTTAACAAGTGAATTGCATGCTCAGTTGGGTTGAGATCAGGTAACTGACTTGGCCATTCAAGAATATTACACTTCTTTGCTTTAATAAACTCCTGCATTGCTTTGGCTTTATGTTTTGGGTCATTGTCCATCTGTAGTATGAAACGACGACCAATCAGTTTGGCGGCATTTGGCTGGATCTGAGCACACAGTATGGCTCTGAATACATCAGAATTCATTTGGCTGCTTCTGTCCTGTGTGGCATCATCAATAAACAATAGTGACCCAGTGCCACTGGCAGCCATGCATGCCCAAGCCATCACACTGCCGCCGCTGTGTTTTACAGATGATGTGGTATGCTTTGGATCATGATCTGTACCACGCCTTCGTCATACTTTTCTCTTTCCATCATTCTAGTAGAGGTTGATCTTGGTTTCATCTGTCCAAAGAATGTTTTTCCAGAACTGTGCTGGCTTTTTTTAGATGTTTTTTAGCAAAGTCCAGTCTAGCCTTTTTATTCTTGATGCTTATGAGTGGCTTGCACCGTGCAGTGAACTCTCTGTATTTACTTTCATGCAGTCTTCTCTTTATGGTAGATTTGGATATTGATACGGCTACCTCCTGGAGAGTGTTGTTCACTTCGTTGGCTGTTATGAAGGGGTTTCTCTTTGCCATGGAGATTATTGTGCGATCATCCACCACTGTTGTCTTCCGTGGGTGCCCAGGTCTTTTTGCATTGATGAGTTCACCAGTGCTTTCTTTCTTTCTCAGGATGTACCAAACTGTAGATTTTGCCACTCCTAATATTGTAGCAATTTCTGGGATGGTTTTTCTCTGTTTTTTGCAGCTTAAGGATGGCTTGTTTCACCTGCATGGAGAACTCCTTTGACCACATGTTTACTTCACAGCAAAACCTTCCAAATGCAATCACCACACCTCAAATCAACTCCAGGCCTTTTATCTGCTTAATTGAGAATGACATAACGAAGGTATTGCCCACACCTGTCCATGAAATAGTCTTGTAATCAATTGTCCAATTACTTTTGGTCCCTTTAAAAACAGGGTGGCACATATTAAGGAGCTGAAACTCCTAAACCCTTCATCCAATTTTAATGTGGATACCCTCAAATGAAAGCTGAAAGTCTGAACTTCAACTGCATCTGAATTGTTTTGTTTAAAATTCATTGTGGTAATGTCTAGAACCAAAATTAGAAAAATGTTGTCTCTGTCCAAATATATATGGACCTAACTGTATATATATATATATATATATATATATATATATATATATATATATATATATATCTTTTTTTTTTCTTAGAAAAACAGAGTAATTACACATGCATCAATTTTTGTAGAAAAGTATAAATCCATTTATTTTACATATATGCTGACAGTTAACTATTAAAAACAACAATTATTTTACAGACAGTGAGCCGTAGTAGATGATGAACCGATCAATTGGGGTGGTTTGCAGGTCTACAAGTGTGTATCCTGAGTGGCATTAACATCAATCATATCACATTGCAGTAAACAGTTTAACACCAGTCTTTTTTAGTAATCAGAAGGGCTTTATCTTCCCCTCTCCACGGGAGGTAGCAAACAGCAGGCAGAGAGAAAACAACAAGTCACAGTTTAACAGCACGCCATTACATACATATCTCAGTCTATGCCTCAAATGCAATCATAAAAGTAGGCTGCAAACTATCAGTGCTCATGTACCCAGTACACAGATACCCTGTGCTGAAATCTCAAACCCCAGTTAGTGTCACCTCACTGAATTAAGCAAGAATATCTCATTTTGCGGTGTTAGCGGCGTTAAATTATGTATTACATGCTATTACCAGTCAGGAAGGCTGTTAGGACCCACTTACCACGTGACCCCTGGCCCCAATGCGCATTTCGCACTAGCTTCCTCCACGGGGTGTGGCTACAGGCTCAGCCAATCACTCTTTTATGTCGGGCTAAGAAATCACGTGCTTCAATCTGTCCAATACTGATCAGAAGGCGGCGCATGCATTCAGCCCCTCCTGCCCTCCTCCCACCGTCCCTCGCTCCTCAACCACGCATGTCTGGACACCAGGATTACATGTGAAATTAGATCTTAGGAGGAGCACAAAATATTATCATACCCTTTCCTCTTGATGTGGTTAATTTAATTTAATCACTGCTTTGGCTTTATTGGTGACATGAAGCATATTTATATTTCATCCTGACAATAGGGACACGGACAAGATAGGAAGCATATGCATAAAGTGGTCAGGGTTACACCATGAACATACACTTTAATTATGCTAATCCTTGTTAATGCGTTCATACAGTTGTATCCCTCCTAAAAAAATGAAAAAAATGACTAAATAATGTCGACCAACTATCAGATACCTCCGTGGTCTAGAGGCACTAACCATGGACGTTGTCTTGATATGGTATATAATACCAAGGAACGACGGGTTTGAATTACTATAAATATTACGAAAAACTCTTTTATATATTTTTTTTACTATATATATATATATATATATATATATATATATATATATATATATATATTTACTCATTATAACTTATATGGAAGATGTTTTAAGTCTATTTCAATTTTATACAACTCTCATTATTTTTTTATGAGTGTCCTTCTAATGACACTATCAGACACACTGTTTTAAGGAATACGTATAGTTTTGTTTAAAAAAAAAAGCTGCTGGCATTTTGGCGCCAGTTTTTTGCACTGACCAAGGTATACAGTATATGTTCACTGCTGCTAACCTCTCTTAAGCTATACACTTGAAGAAGTGGACCGGACGTCCATGAAACGCGTCTGTTTTTAGCTTGTCAAAGGAATAAATCTATCACAAAAGGACTGGATCCTGTAGAATCTAATTTAACAGAGGAGCACGGAATTACTGACACCTTTCATCATTCTTCTACATTGCTAACCAACAAGGTTTGGTGTCTCCAGCAGCCCTCTCTCACGCTTAATACATGAGTTGTGCATGTCACAACCCCGCAAGGTAAGCACATTCTCATTTAATAATTTTGTTTGCCTGGGTAACAGCACTATTGCGCCCCCATTCTTATTTCTTTGTAATATCTAATAGGGAGGATTACACAATTTTAGTCCCACAATAGGGATTAGTGTTCAGCGAGCATGCTCGACACTGCTCATTACTCGCCCGAGCATCACGCTACTCGGGATGTTCGGCGAGCACCGAGCATTTCCGGGTTTTCTCGGGCGGGAGCTCGGGTCTCCACCCTGCACGTTTGGCGCTCTTTACAGAGCCAATGAACATGCAGGGATTGCCAGCCAGTCACTGTAATGCTGCAGCCATGTTGTTTGTGGGCATTACAGTGATTGGCTGGCCGCACAGCGTCACCTCGAGTATTTAAAACTGGGCGCCGCCATCTTGGACACAGTCGCTCCGGATCAGCCAGTGTAGGGTCAGTGCTGCTGAGTTAGGGAGAGATATATAGTGCAAAATAGGTAGTGTAGGGTCTCTAAAGCCTGCCAAATCAAACAAACAGTCCTTCTCAGGACTAATATCCATCCCAGATATCAGGCAGGCAGGCAGGCTGGCTGTATAAGAGACGCAGAGGTTATACAAGCAAATGCTGCATTACAGTCCTGTGTGCTCCTGTTGGTCAAATTGCTAGACTTATCACCCCGGTCTCAGGGGCCAGGAACATTTTTTTTCATCTAAATCCTGTATTTTTTTTTTCCTCAGTCAGACTGTCCAAATACGCGTCTTATTAAACTTTTGGTATTCCCCTCCCCCCAAAAAATTGAGTGTGTCTGTGACTGTTCAGACACCAATATATCTGTTCAAAAGAGTCTGGTGTAGGCCAGAAAAATAGAACTGTGTTTTTTCAGTTCCACGGGTCAAATCTCAGTATTATCCTGTTTATGGCATTTTTTGCCGTAAAAAAAACTGTAATAGTGTCTCCCTGACTGGTCAGACACCAATATATCTGTTTAAAAGATACTGGTGTATGCCACATAACTATAACTGTGGTTTTGCAGTTCCACTGGTCAAATCTCTGTATTATCCTGTTTTTGGCATTTTTTGCCGTAAAAAAAACTGTAATAGTGTCTCCCTGACTTGTCAGACACCAATATATCTGTTTAAAAGAGTCTGGTGTACGCCACATAACTATAACTGTGGTTTTGCAGTTCCACAGGACAAATCTCTGTATTATCCTGCTTTTTGCATTTTTTGCCAAAAAAAAACCAGTAATAGTGTCTCCCTGACTGATCAGACACCAATATATCTGTTTAAAAGAGTCTGGTGTAGGCCAGAAAAATAGAACTGTGGTTTTGCAGTTCCAAGGGTCAAATCTCTGTATTATCCTGTTTTTGGCATTTTTTGCCGTAAAAAAAACTGTAATAGTGTCTCCCTGACTGTACAGACACCAATATATCTGTTTAAAAGAGTCTGGTGTAGGCCAGAAAAATAGAACTGTGGTTTTGCAGTTCCACGGGTCAAATCTCTGTATTACCCTGTTTTTGGCATTTTTTGCCGTAAAAAAACTGTAATAGTGTCTCCCTGACTGGTCAGACACCAATATATCTATTTAAAAGAGTCTGGTGTACGCCACATAACTATAACTGTGGTTTTGCAGTTCCATGGGTCAAATCTCTGTATTATCCTGCTTTTGGCATTTTTTGCTGTAAAAAAAAAACAGTAATAGTATCTCCCTGACTGTTCAGACACCAATATATCTGTTTAGAAGTGTCTGGTGTAGGCTGGAAAAATAGAACTGTGATTTTGAAGTTCCAAGGGTCAAATCTCTGTATTATCCTGTTTTTGGCATTTTTTGCCGTAAAAAAAACTGCAATAGTTTCTCCCTGACTGTACAGACACCAATATATCTGTTTAAAAGAGTCTGGTGTAGGCCAGAAAAATAGAACTGTGGTTTTGCAGTTCCACGGGTCAAATCTCTGTATTATCCACATTTGGGTCTTTCTTACATAAAAAAAACAGTTTGAGTGTGTCGCTGACTGTTCAGCCCCAAATATATCTATTTAAAATAGTCTGGTATACGCCAGTTTATTAGAACTGTGGTTTTGCAGATCATCGGTTCAAATCTCTGTATTATCCTGCTTTTGGCCTGTTTTACGTAAAAAAACAGTAATAGTGTCTCCCTGTCTGTTCAGTCACAAATATATCTGTTTAAAAGTTTCTGGTGTAGGCCAGACAAATAGAACTGTGGTTTACCTTTTCCACGGTTCTAATCTCCTATTTATTACCCTTTTTCCATTGATAGTGTGAGTGTAATCTATTTTACTTCATTTACAATGGGCAAGGCGCGTGGACAGGGACGTGGAACTGGACGTTCTGGTGATGGTGCGTGCAGAGGATGTGGCCATGGCCAAGGTGCAAATGTGGCACAACCAACAGCCACATCTTCTCGCTCCCACTTCTTGACCGAATTACTGGGGAAGCGCACTACAACACCAGTATTATGAACTGATCAGTGTGAACAGGTTATTAATTGGATAGCAGAAAATACTTCCAGTTACCTGGGCACCACCACCTCCGGTCTGTCGTCCACATGGTCAAGTTTTAGTAGCCGTGAATCTCTAACGCTTACTCCTCCTCACCCTGATGCTCCTTCCTCCCACCATGCCGAGTGTCGTCAGACAGCAACTGATCCCACACTTGGACATTTTGAAGAGCTGTTCACTGGTCCATTTCCATATTTGTGCCCCTCACCTTCTCCACTTGAAGTGGTGGAAGAGGAAATCCCATGTAGTGATGCCCAAATATTTGAACATCCACGGCCACAGGAAGTCGACGCTGGTAATTTGTCACAAGAGGTGGATGATACAATTGCCACGAAGTGAGGAGGAGGATTGTGGTGCGCAAGTGGAAGAGGAGGAGGTGGTGGATGATCTACTAACTGACCCAACTTGGCAGGAGGACATGCAGAGTGAGGCCAGCAGCACACAGGGGGAGGGAGGCAGAGTACCCCAACAGGCAGGAAGTAGCCGCACAGAGAAGGCGGACCACAGTCCCCGTAACACCAACACGAGGGACCTTGCCAGTACAACATGTAGGTCTTCCAGAGTCTGGAATTTTTTAAAGACTCTGCTGATAACCCCAAAAAGGCCATTTGTACCATCTGCCATGCCAGCATCAGCAGGGGTGACAAAACTACCAGCCTGACCACCACCAGCATGTTCAGGCACATGGCAGCCATGCACCCGACTTTGTGGGGCGAACCCCAGGGTCCACGACCAGTGTCAGCGGGTGTATACATTGCTTCTTCCGCTGTTGTGCATGTGATAGAACACCCTGTTGTGCATGCAAGGCAATCCCCTGTCCATACTGCATGCAAAGATGCCCCCTACACTCAGTCTTCACTTGTTATGGCAGTTTCTCAAGAAACAGCATCAACGTCCACGTCCCACCGCAGCGTTCAGTTGTCCATATCCCAGAGCTTTGAATGAAAGAGCAAATTCACAGCAAACGCCCCACAGGGCACAGTCCTAAATTCGCACATTTCACGACTGCTTGCATTGTAAATGCTGCCTTTTAGGCTGGTGGAGACAGAATCCTACCGCAACCTTATGGCGGTGGCCGTTTCTCTGTACTCGGTCCCCAGCCGACACTATTTTGCCCGGTGTGCCATCCCCGCACTACTCAAGCACGTGTCCCAAAACATCTGCCGTGCCCTCAACAACGCATTTACTGGGAGAGTCCACCTGACCACCGACACGTGGACAAGTGCTTGTGGCCAGGGACGGTACATCTCCCTGACGGCACACTGGGTAAACATAGTGGAAGTCGGGACCCAGTCGGACCTGGGATGGAACACATCCTCCCCACACCGAGGATTGCGGGCCTTATGTCAATCAGAGTTGCCCCCACAGTGTACAGCTCCTGCGCATCATCATCCTCCTCCTCCTCATGTTCAGCCTCCATCTCAGATATCACCACATCATTTACAAGTAGTGTTGAGCCACCCCCGTAGTGTTTGAGTTCGGTTCGTCGAACACCCGTGTGTTCGCCGAACTGTTCGTCGAACTGTTCGTCGAACACCTTCGAACACCGTTAAAACCAATGGCAGGCAAACAAAAAACACATAGAAACACATAGAAAACACCTTCAAAGGTGTCCAAAAGCTGACAAACTGCTCAAAAGACACAACTAACACATGGAAAAGTGACAAGTACATATAGTCATGCGAAAAGAAAAGAGGTGGAGGAGTAAAAGGAGGGGGAGACACAGATATAGGCATGTCATGCCCTTCTAAAATCCAAAAAGTGAGAAGCCGACACGTTCAGTCCGCTCCTGCCCGTGCCACCTCCGCGTCGCCGGGTTTGTGCCAGAGCCGCAGTGAACCCTGACGGCCAGCCCCCCTCTCCCAATACTGGTGCCTGTCCGCTGGTGGGTCGAGCGAGCCCCCCTGTGGTGGAGGCAGCTCTAAGCTTTTTAATTTAAATTGTCTCTCTAATTTGAATGAATACACTTTAAATCCATTTACAAGGATCTTTGGAGGGCAAGTCTCATGCCAGCAGCCGCGTAATTCCAGCTCCAGTAGCGTCCACTAAAGCTGCTGCAGTTAAAAAGCTTTTATAAGGATCGAGCTCGGCTGTCCACCGCAAGGCATCCTACTGCCAGTCCCAGCCCCTATGCCTTGGGGTGCCTCCTGATGCTCTTCACTGAGTATCCCGTGGTCCCGAAGCATTTCCTTTGAAAAAATTAAGTGTCCAAACTACAGGTGGTGTAGCTTGCTTAACAGCCGGGATAATCCGCTGACTAGCAGACACTGCTACTAGGCACAAAGTATTTCCTGGGCTAGATGCAGTTAAAAATTTGTAATTAGATACTCTCGTTGGATGCTGAGAAAGCATTCCATAGAGTCTCCTGGCACGCCATATATGATTCTCTTAAAAAGCTTGGGGTAGGGGTCTAGGGGACCCTTTTATAGCCAAAATCACGGCCCTGTATCGCAATGCGTCACCTAGGCTGAAGATAAATGGAACTGTAGCACCCTGAGGGCTCGGTTGCTACAGAGGTATTGCACCTCACCCAGAGGTGTGATATCTCACTCTCAGGTAAGGATGTAGTGTGGATCAGGACCCGACACCTGCATGCATTACACCACATTGCCGTGGGGCAGGGCGACCAATATGCCCCTGAGATGGGCACGACAGTCCCTGTCCCTGGCTGGAGTGGGGGGAGGGAACACTGAGGAAGGGGAACCCTGTAGTGCAGGAGCAGGGAGGAAGCAGTTCCTGGGTGCATTGAGAAGGGAGTATAAATGGTGGGCACCATCTTAGTTCAGTGCAGAGAAGTCTGAGCAGAAGTGGCAGGGAGCAGGGGCTCTGCATGAGCTCTGCTCCGGAGGCGGGCCTAGTAACAGAGGCCCAGGCCTGGAAGAGGGAGAAGGAAGGAAGAGGAGCGGAGAAGGCTCCAGGAACGAGGAATGAAGGGATCCCAGGGGTGCGGACTGGCGAGTCGCCACCGCACGCCCGAATCCACCTGCGTGGAGGGGTCAGGCCAAAGGGGGAGACCGGTCCCCGAAACTAGTGGAGGCAGGAAACGACCCTCAGCTAGAAACAGGAGGCACCACATAGGGTCAGGGAAACTGGCGCCAAGTTTACCAAGAGGAGGCCCGAGGCAGCCGGACAGAAGGGTTGGTAAGAAAGGCCAGACAAAGGACACACAAAGGGGGTCCTGTGAAGCGTTCCAAAGTTATCTGGGAGTTGTCTGAGCCCCTCACCTGGTGAGCACAGTACGACGTGGGCAGCCGTTACCTGCAGACGTGGTCTGGATAATAAGAACTGTGAGTAAAGGCCCTGGACTGCATCACTGACTCCGTGTCGTTACTGCTGCTGCCCTGCACCATCACCCCCATCCTCCGCATACACTGCCCTGAGGCTATATTCCTCCCGTGGGGAGTTATGCTACGCTCTGCTGCACCCACAACACCAGCCTCAGCGGTCTGCCCTGGAGCGGCGGTTCACTCTGACCGCAATCCATGGGTGGCGTATTCGGACATTTAAACATCAAAACCACATAAAAAGTTCCGCCACTGGTTTGACCGCCCTGAGACATGGAACCGGGTCGCCGCCATGGAGACTACAACCACCAGCATCCACCAAAAAGGGTCCGGCTCCGGGTGTCCCAAGGCCCAGGGGGCGCGTCAGAACATTTTCATCACCTTTCACAATCACCAATGGGACAAGGCAGGGATGTTCTCTGTCCCCTCTCTTATACATCCTAGTGACGGAGCACCTGCTCTCATCAATTCGCCATAACCCCAATATTAGGTGGATTGAGGTGGGAGGCACCGAGTACAAGTGCTCTCTATTTGCTGATGATGTCCTAGTATATATCACTCAATCACAAATATCCATCCATGCTGTTATGGCTGAAATAGATCACTTTGTTACATGGTCAAATTTTAAAATCAATGCAGCGAAGTCTGAGGCCCTCGATGTCTCCCTCCCCAAATCCATATAGGATTCCATCCAGTCCAACTTTCCCTTTGCCTGGCCCTCACAGGGTATCAAATACTTAGGAATTCCTATTCATAGAGACCTCTCCCATCTATGTTATCTTAATTTTGGGCCCTTTATTGAACAACTCCATACAGACCACGGTTGGCAAGTTAGAACTGTAAGATTCACTACGTGAACCACTGGTGTTTTGTGGAAAAGCACATGTACACTGTGTTCCAAATTATTATGCAAAAAGTGTTTAGGAGTGATAAGGGAAGAATTTGTTTGTTTGTCAGTTAAACTCATTGATGGTGATGTGTGTCAGGGCTCTTTATATCACTGTAAGCAATTGCAGACACCTGTGCTAATTAGTTTGGCAGGTGTGTCCAATGAAAGGCAAGACTACTTAAGAAGGCTGTCTCACATTATTAAGCAGCCTACATTTTCTGCCAAAATGGGAAAGAAAAAGGATGTGTCGGCTGCTGAGAAGCAACAAATTGTGGAGTGTTTAGGTCAAGGCATGACTACAATCAACATTGTGCGATGATCAGGATGAAGTGTCTTGGCAATCAAGAAGTATGTAGCTGATTCACAGTACACACGTGTGCGTGCTGATAAGGGCAAATTGAGGACTCTTTCCTACAGGCAATTACATCAGGTTGAAAGAGCAGCGGCAAAAAAGCCTTGTCATAGCAGCAGACAAGTTTTTGAAGCTGCTGGTGCCTCCAACGTCCCCCGAACAACAAGATGCAGGGTCCTTCAGAGGTTTGCAGCTGTGCATACGCCATCCTGTCGACCTCCTCTATCCACTTCACACAAGCAGAAAAGGCTCCAGTAGGCCAAACATTACATGAAGACTGATTTCAAAACTGTTTTGTTCACGGATGAGTGCCGTGCAGCGCTCGATGGTCCAGATGTATGGAGTGGAGGATGGCTGGTTGATGGACACCCCACGCAAACACGGCTACAGCGCCAACAAGGAGGAGGTGGAGTAATGTTTTGGGCTGGAATCATGGGGAGAGAGATTGTCGGCCCCTTTAGGATCCCTGAAGGCGCTAAAGATGAACTCCATAATGTATGTGGATTTTCTCAAACAGCACTTCCTGCCATGGTTCAAGAAGAAGAACCGTGTATTTCACAGCAAGATCATTTTTTTGCATGATAATGCACCATCTCATGCTGCACATAAAACATCTGCATCTCTGGCTGATATGGGCATAAAAGGGGACAAACTTATGGTGTGACCCCCATGCTCCCCTGACCTCTACCCCATTCAGAACCTTTGGAGCATCATTAAAAGGAGTGTCTATGATGGCGGGAGGCAGTTCACATCTAAGCAACAGCTCTGGGAGGGTATTCTGTTCTCATGCAAAACAATTGAAGCAGAAACCATCCAAAACCTGACAAATTCAATGGACGAGAGAGTTCAGAAGCTCCTTTCGAACAAGGGGTCCTATGTGAAAATGTAACATCACCTAGAATAAAGTTTTGAGTTGAAAACTGTTTGATTTCAGTTTCTAACAACCTGCTAATGCTTATAATTTCAAAAATGACCATTTTTTTGGTCTTTATTAAAATGAAAAGGTTGATCGAAAAGTTTGGGGGATCTAAGAGTGTGGCAACCCAGTAGTTATGATTACTTTGAATTCTGACAATATGAGGGTCATGCTGCAGGTAGTGCAGCAAGAAGGCACTTATGTGTCTTGCGCATCTCGGAGCCCCAAAATTATTTTCCGGGCTAGATGCAGCTAAAAATTATTATTAATTTTAAATCTGGTGAAGCTTTAGTATAGATGGCCTAATAGGATCAGTGCTGCACACTGCTACAAAGCCCAAATTATTTTCCAGTCAAGATACAGATAAACATGATTAGTAATTTTAAATCTGGTGGAGCTTATTATAGATGGCCTAATAGAATCAGTGCTGCACACTGCTACAAAGCCCAAATTATTTTCCAGCCAAGATACAGATAAACATGATTAGTAATTTGAAAGCTTAAAACGGTTGGTAGGGTGATTTTAACCAATCATCAAGCTTTTACTCTCCCCAGGATGACACAGGGGTAGAAAAGTCGTTTCGGATCCATGATTTGTTCATCTTTATGAACGTGAGTCTGTCTACATTATTAGTGGAGAGCCGTGTGCGCTTATCTGTCAGCACACCACCAGCAGCGCTGAACACACGTTCAGACAGAACGTTGGCTGCGGGGCATGACAAGATCTCCAAGGCGTAAGTGGCTAGCTCCGGCCATTTATCCAGATTGGAAGCCCAAAAAGAGCAAGGTTCCAGTGACACAGTCATGGCTTCAATGTTTACTTGGAAATACTCCTGTACCATCGTCTCTAGGCGTTGACTATGTGTCAGACTTCTTGTCTCCTGTGGCCTTGCAAAGGATGGGCTAAAAAAGTGGTGAAATGATTCCGCAAAATTGATGTTACCAGCAGATACTGTGGTACTGTTACGGTTTGAGTGCTGAACACTTGACGGTCCCACGGTTGGCAAGTTGGAACTGTGAGATTCACTACGTGCACCACTGGTATTTTGTGGAAAAGCACATGTAAGATTCTGCAACAGTCTCTGCTGATACTCCTGCATGCGTGCATCCCTTTCTATGGCAGGAATAATTTCTGCAAATTTACTTTTGTACCGGGGATCTAACAGTGTGGCAACCCAGTAGTCAGGATTATTTCTAATTCTCACAATTCGAGGGTCATGTTGCAGGTAGTGCAGCAAGAAGGCACTCATGTGTGTTGCGCATCCAGGAGCACCAAGTCCCTGTTGTGTTGGTGGCGAGGTAATAATCATGCTTCCTTCCTCTGTCCTCTCCCCCCAACCTCGCACAACAGAAATGTGATCAAGGTCTCCCTCATCTGATTAGTCTTCCATCAGTTCATCCTCCACTTCTTCCTGGGCTCCTGCACCTTCCTCACTAGTTTGGCTGCTACCATGCGCCCTGGTAAAACCATCTCCCCCACCCTCACATGCCTGCCGCCTTGGTGCTGCCGACCGTCTAGACCTTGCAGATGTTAGCCCTTCCGCATACAACTCCTCCTCCTCTACTTCCTCCACCTCCTCTTGTGCCACCACCTGACTCCGAATTCTGTTTAACATGTGCTCCAGCATGTAAATCACCGGAATAGTTATGCTGATAATGGCATCGTCAGCACTAAACATCTTCGTCGCCATTTCAAAACTGTGCAGAAGGGTGCATAGGTCCCTGATCTGAAACCACTCCTCCAGCGTGATTTGCCCCACCTCTGGATCTCGTTGGCCCAGGCTATACGTCAGAACGTATTGCACCAGGGCTTGTCGATGCTGCCACAGTCGCTGCAACATGTGCAGAGTTGAATTCCACCGGGTAGGCACATCGCATTTTAGCCGGTGAAGTGGCAGGCCCAACGACTTCTGTAGAGATGTAAGTCGCTGAGCTGCGGGATGCGAACGGCGGAAGTGAGCACACAGCGACCGTGCCCTCTGCAGAAGGCCATCTAGTCTGGGATAGTGGGCTAAAAATTGCTGGACAACCAGGTTCAACACGTGAACCATACAAGGCACGTGTGTGACATTGCCCCGGCGAAGGGCCGCACCCACGTTTGCAGCATTGTCGCACACGGCCTTCCCTGTTTTCAGGTCCAGTGGAGACAACCATTCATGAAATTGGTTCTCCAGAGCTGACCACAACTCCTCAGCTGTGTGACTCACATTTCCCAGACATTTCAATGTAAAAACCGCCTAATGACGTTGAGCCCTACTGCCAGCATAGTAAGGAGGTGTGCAGGATCCCTTCTGCGCAATTAGAAAGCTTGTGGCATGACCAGACAGGCTTTGGGTGCAGGTGGAAGACCGAGAGGAGGTTGAGGAGGCAGAAGCAGTGGAGGAACTTTGACATAAAGAGGATTGACGCACAACTCGTGGGGACGGCAAGACTTGGACAGCAGCCCCTTGTCCTGCTGTCACCATAGTTACCCAGTGCCCAGTCAGCGACATGTAACGCCCCTGTCCATGCCTACTCGTCCAAGTGTCTGTGGTGAAATGCACCCTGTCACACACAGAGTTTCTCAAAGAAGCGGTGATGTTGTGTGCGACATGCTGGTGGAGCGCAGGCACACCTTTCTTTGAGAAGTAGTGCCGACTGGGCATCTGGTACTGGGGCACTGCGACGGACATAAGGTCTCAAAAATCCTCTGTGTCCACCAGGCGGAAAGGCAGCATTTCTGTAGCCAAGAGCTTGCAGATGGTGAAATTCAACCTCTTAGCTTTCTCATGGCTAGGAGGAAATGGTTTTTTACTTGTCCACATCTGAGGGACCGAGGGCTGGCTATTGTGCTTAGACGGGGTTGATAAGGGTGTCCCCGGCAAACTGCCGGTCTGTGAGGAAGATGCAGGTGGACATGTTAGGTGTCCTAGATCCAAAGGTGGTGCTATCGATGTCGGACAGCGCTCAACACCAGCTGGTGTTACCACCTCCAAAGAAAATGATGACCTGCCAATCACGCTGGCTGTTGCGGGTAAAGAGGTGGCAGGTCTGCGCCCCAAAACAGGTGTGACTGCTGTCCCCCCAGTCACAGAGGATGAAGAGGGCGCGGATGCACAAGATATGTCAGACGGTGGTTGGTCCGGCCGGCTAGGCCGCATTGTAGCACAGTGAGCTTCCCACTGCAACTTATGCTTCATGTCCATGTGCCGGTTCATGCATGAAGTACTCAAACTATGTATTTTTTGGCCTCTACTTAGCTTTTGCTGACAAATGTTACAGATAACACGAGTTGGGTCATCTTTATCGATCTGAAAAAATGCCCAGGCTATGCAAGGCTTAGCACCCATGCGACCTGAAGAGCCACCACGACTTGTGGTGAGAGGCAGAGTTGTGTTTGAGGATGCAGTTGTTGACGTGCTTCCAGTACTACGTCTCTGTCCAGGAAGGCGCAACCTGACCTCGTCGTCACTAGCATCTTCCTCCACCTCCTCTGCTGACCTCATCTCTTGGCTGACTGTGGGTTGACAGTAAGTGGGATCTCCAACCTCATCATCATCACCCTGTGCGTTATCACACCCGTCTTCCTCAGAGCCAACCTGTTCCTGCCCTGACAAAAAACTAAAGTTGTCGCTCCAATCAGGTATTTGAGTCTTATCATCGTCTTCCTCATTGTCTCCACCAACAGGAGTTACAGTTTGGGAATGAGGGTCTACATTATGGTCAGAACTTCTGCGTCTGGTCCTGGATCCGACTCATAAAGATTCTGGGCATCAGTGCAGATCATTTCCTCGTCTGGATTCACAGAAGCGCTGGAGTCGACCTCTGATTCCCAGGCTATAGTATGAGTAAACAGCTCTGCAGACTCAACCATCTGTTCTACCTCATACTCAGACGGGCAGCTGGAGATTTGGGAGCTGTGAGGAAGCAAGTGCGATTGGGGTGACACCTTTGAGGACAGGAGTATTTGTGATGTTGAAGTTGATGTGGAGGAGAGCCCACTTAAAGGAGCACTTGATATCCGTTGAAGCACCTGCTGTTTTTGTGCCTCATCTGGAATTTGTAGCTATTGGCGTGGCCGTAAGAAAGGGATCTTATCACATTGTCCGCTAAAAGAAATAGACATTTTAGTTTGGCTGGAAGATGGTCTTTCTTCTGCAGATGTTACTGTTGCTTTAACACCTACCCCATGGACACAACCTTTTTTCCCCTTCCCAACACGCCTATTCCCCTTTCCACCAGCAGCAGGCCTTTTTCCACTCATTTTGGTGGTTAACTAATTCACAACTCTGGAGTTGTTTGCACAAAAAAACAATGGATGGGAACCGAGCAGAGCTGAGTGGCCAAACTGTGGTATTAGGCCAAAACTATTGGCTGGGTTAGATGCAGAAAAAAATTATATTCAATTTGCAACCTGATGGAGGTCAGTATAGATGGACTAATAGAACAAGTCCCACACACAGCTAGAAGCCCAAATATTTTTTCAGAGGTAGATGCAGAAAATTTTTTTATTCAGTTTGCAACCTGATGGAGGTCTGTATAGATGGATTAATAGAACAAGTCCCACACACAGCTACAAGCCCAATATTTTTTCAGAGGTAGATGCAGAAAAAAAATATATTCAGTTTGCAACCTGATGGAGGTCAGTATAGATGGACTAATAGAGAAAGTCCCACACACTGCTAGAAGGCCAAATATTTTTTCAGAGCTAGATGCAGACAAAAAAATATTTTGAATTTGCAACCTGATGGAGGTCAGTATAGGTGGAATAATAGAACAAGTCCCACACACTGCTAGAAGGCCAAATATTTTTTCAGAGCTAGATGCAGAAAAAAATTATATTCAGTTTGCAACCTGATGGAGGTCTGTATAGATGGATTAATAGAACAAGTCCCACACACAGCTAGAAGGCCAAATATTTTTTCAGAGGTAGATGCAGATAAAAATTATTTTTAATTTGCAACCTGATGGAGGTCAGTATAGATGGACTAATAGAGAAAGTACCACACACTGCTAGAAGGCCAAATATTTTTTCAGAGCTAGATGCAGATAAAAATTATATTCAATTTGCAACCTGATGGAGGTCAGTATAGATGGACTAATAGAACAAGTCCCACACACAGCTAGAAGCCCAAATATTTTTTCAGAGGTACTGTAGATGCAGATAAAAATTATTTTTAATTTGCAACCTGATGGAGGTCAGTATAGATGGACTAATACAACAAGTCCCACACACAGCTAGAAGCCCAATATTTTTTCAGAGGTAGATGCAGAAAAAAATATATTCAGTTTGCAACCTGATGGAGGTCAGTATAGATGGAGTAATAGAACAAGTCCCACACACAGCTAGAAGCCCAAATATTTTTTCAGAGGTAGATGCAGATAAAAATTATTTTTAATTTGCAACCTGATGGAGGTCAGTATAGATGGACTAATAGAGAAAGTCCCACACACTGCTAGAAGGCCAAATATTTTTTCAGAGCTAGATGCAGAAAAAAATTATATTCAATTTGTAACCTGATGGAGGTCAGTATAGATGGACTAATAGAGAAAGTCCCACACACTGCTAGAAGGCCAAATATTTTTTCAGAAGTACTGTAGATGCAGATAAAAATTATTTTTAATTTGCAACCTGATGGAGGTCAGTATAGATGGACTAATAGAGAAAGTCCCACACACTGCTAGAAGGCCAAATATTTTTTCAGAGGTAGATGCAGAAAAAAAATATATTCAGTTTGCAACCTGATGGAGGTCAGTATAGATGGACTAATAGAGAAAGTCCCACACACTGCTAGAAGGCCAAATATTTTTTCAGAGCTAGATGCAGACAAAAAATTATTTTGAATTTGCAACCTGCTGGAGGTCAGTATAGGTGGACTAATAGAACAAGTCCCACACACTGCTAGAAGGCCAAATATTTTTTCAGAGGTAGATGCAGAAAAAAAATATATTCAGTTTGCAACCTGATGGAGGTCAGTATAGATGGACTAATAGAGAAAGTCCCACACACTGCTAGAAGGCCACATATTTTTTCAGAGGTAGATGCAGAAAAAAATATATTCAGTTTGCAACCTGATGGAGGTCAGTATAGATGGTTTAATAGAACAAGTCCCACACACAGCTAGAAGCCCAATATTTTTTCAGAGGTAGATGCAGAAAAAAATATATTCAGTTTGCAACCTGATGGAGGTCAGTATAGATGGACTAATACAACAAGTCCCACACACAGCTAGAAGCCCAATATTTTTTCAGAGGTAGATGCAGAAAAAAATATATTCAGTTTGCAACCTGATGGAGGTCTGTATAGATGGATTAATAGAACAAGTCCCACACACAGCTAGAAGCCCAATATTTTTTCAGAGGTAGATGCAGAAAAAAATATATTCAGTTTGCAACCTGATGGAGGTCAGTATAGATGAACTAATACAACAAGTCCCACACACAGCTAGAAGCCCAATATTTTTTCAGAGCTAGATGCAGAAAAAAATTATATTCAATTTGCAACCTGATGGAGGTCAGTATAGATGGACTAATAGAATGATGCTATGCCCAAAAGATTTTACTTCACTAGGTGCAGTAAAAAAATTGGTATTCTATACACAGGTGGTATATCTTGCAACACAGATAGGCTACTCCACTGACTAACACACTCTGCAATAGGCCAAAAAGGATTAGCTTTGCTAGATTCAGCCAAATGCTGTGAAAAAAACTTGCACAGCACTGGCACAGACCTGCCTGGCAAAAACTGATAGGAACTGATGTAACCTAGTCCTGAAAAGGACTCCAATTACAATTAGTCTTTACTCCCACAATCTATCTATTTAAGAGCACAGACCTGCCTGGTAAAAGTCGTAGGAAATGCTGTAACCTAGTCCTTAAAAGGACTGCAATCACAACTATTCCCTACTCCCAAGCTATCTGTAGATTTGTGCGAATATTGGCTTGAAATTAACAAGGTATAGCGCACACAGCAACAGCGGTGCCGTCTAACACGCAGCTGCAGCAGTGAGAAAATGGTGGCGACGGGGAAAATGGCTTGGTCTTATAGGGCAAGGACATGTGACATACACTGCCAATGACACATGCCCTTGCTTGTGTGAAAAAAAGCACTTCGCTCAGTGTGTGCGCTGCTGATAAGCTGACAGATTGCACCTCCCCACTGTAAATGCGGGAAAGAGAAAAAAAAAATGGAGATCTTCATTGTTCCTGCAGAGATCCATCCCCTGCCCCTCCCCCCACCCCGCTGTACACTCAAACTGCGTATTAACATTAATTTTCATCATTACTGAGAAAAAATCCAGTTATGATTTTGGTGCACGAACAGTTATCGAACATAACCTCGAACAGCCGAATTTTTCTCAAATTGTTTGTGTTCGCCGAACGGCTCGAACACCGCCCAAAACAGCTCGAATTTGAGATTGGCGAACAGTTCGAGTAGAACAACGCTCATCTCTAGTTACAAGTTGGAAGCACTGCAGTACTGCCTCAGCCAAGCGTCACCAGGCTGTGCTGAAACTCATAAGCTTAGGTGATAAACCTCACACTGCTTGTGAGTTGTGGACAGCTGTGAAAGAGCAGGCAGAAATGTGGCTGAGACCGCTGAACCTACATCCAGGCATGGACGTGTGTGACAATGGCTATAACCTGGTGGCGGCTCTGAGGCGAGGCGAGATCACACACGTACCATGCCTGGCTCATGTGCTTAACCTTGTAGCTCAGCGGTTTCTTAAATCGTACCCCGAGTTGCCAGATCTGCTCGTCAAAGTACGCCGCCTGTCAGATCATTTTCGCAAGTCGGTTACAGCTTCCGCCGCCCTTGCTGTGTTGCAGCAGCGTTTGCAGCTTCCGACACACCGACTGGTGTGTGATGTCCCCACACGTTAGAACTCTACCCTCCACATGTTGCAAAGGATTTGTGACCAGAAGAGAGCAGTTATGGAGTACCAGCTGCAACAAGGCCATTGATATTCAGGTCAGACTCCACACATAAGACCTCAGGAGTGGACCTGGATGTCTGACATATCTACCATCCTGACAATCTTTGAGGAGTCCACAAAGATGGTGAGTGGCGATGATGCCATCATTAGCGTCAGCATCCCACTTGTATGTCTTTTGCAACGCTCTCTGCAGAGAATCAAAGAGGAGGCATGGCAGCCAGAGTATGATGAGATGGATCAAGAAGCCGTAGTGGGCGATTACACACAGCCCAGCCTCATCTCATCCCAACGTGCATTGGGGGACAATGAGGGAGAGGAGAAGAAGGAGGAGGAGGAAAAAGAACAGGAGCTGGTATCATAAGCTGTAGACGGTAGTACCTGTACAACTGTCATACCGTCAGCTCAGCGTGGGTGGCCTGAGGACAGTGGGGAGGAGGAGGAGGAGGAGAGCATGGTCAGTCGTCATCTTGGTGAGGACAAGGAAGTCTTGCCCGTTACCAGTCTGGCACGCATGGCTGACTTTATGTTACGCTGCCTTAACTGTGACCCTCGCGTTGTCAAAATGTTGGGTGACAGTCATTACTGGTTGGTGACACTTTTAGACCCCCCTACAAGGAGAACTTTCACACTCTTATTCCTGAGGTGGAGAGGTCTCCAAAAATTTGGCAGTACCACAAGTAACTGTTAAAAAAATTTCCATCTGAACATGCTAGCAGCAGAGGTCACAGTTCGTTGCCCAACCAAGGCGTACAGGCGAGAGAGACGGAACTTCAATCCAGCAGAGGCAGGGGAACACTGTCAACGTTCTGGGACAGTTTTCTGAGACCCGCCCAGCTTACAGGCCCTGAGGCTCGGGGTACTCTCACAAGGAGTGGAAAGTTTCAAAAGATGGTGAGGGAGTATATTACCAACCGTACCAGCGTCCTCCGTGATTCCTCTGTGCCTTTTAATTATTGGGTATCCAAGCTGGACACTTGGAATGAACTCACTCTGTACCCCTTGGAGGTCCTGGCCTGCCCTGCCGCTAGCGTGTTATCGGAGCGTGTTTTTTGTGCCGCTGGGTGAATTATGACAGATAAGCGCACTCGCCTGTCAACTGACAATGCTGACAAGCTGACCCTTATCAAAATGAACAAGGCCTGGACTGGGCTAGACTTCTCATCACCACCAAATGACAGCAGAGTAACAAGGTCAAATCCACTGTGTTATTTTGGGAGGTGTATTCCCATGCACCACTTCACAACCACACATGGGTATACGCTTCCTCATTTCAGCTATATTTTGCTTTCCTCCTTATCCTCAGCCTCCATCACCACTAAACCACCAGGGTGACCTTGGTCCATGTTGCCAGCATTGCAAGTTCCTCCATCCTAATTTTTGGCAGCTTTTGCTTGGAAGGCATAGGCAAAAGACTTTGGGAGACCCACTCCCCAAAAATGGGAATAAGGTTTTTAAGACACTGTAGTGCATGGGTCTTCCAAGGGGCATTTAAACCATCTTGTTAAGCTACTGCAAACTCCACATCTCCTCCAAGGGGCATTAAAACCGTCTTGTTAAACTACTGCGACCTCCACCACTTTTCCCAGGGGTATTGATATTGTCTTTTTATTCCACTGTGATCTCCACCATTCTTCCAAGGGGCATTAAAACCATCTTGTTAAGCTACTGCGACCTCCACCACTTTTCCCAGGGGTATTGATATTGTCTATTTATTCCACTGCGACCTCCAACATTCTTCCAAGGGGCATAAAAACCATCTTGTTAAGCTACTGCGACCTCCACCACTTTTCCCAGAGGCATTGATATTGTCTTTTTATTCCACTGCGACCTCCACCATTCTTCCAAGGGGCAGTAAAACAGTCTTGTTAAGCTGCTGCGACCTCCACCACTTTTCCCAGGGGCATTGATATTTTCTTTTTATTCCACTGCAACCTCCACGTCTCTTCCAAGGGGCATTAAAACCGCCTTGTTAATAGTAACATAGTAACATAGTTTTAAGGTTGAAGGAAGACTAAGTCCATCTGGTCCAACCCATAGCCTATCTTGTTGATCCAGAGGAAGGCAAAAAAAACCCATGTGGCAAACACTAAGTTCCACATTGGGGAAAAAAAATCCTTCCCGACTCCATACGACAATCAGACTAGTTCCCTGGATCAACGCCCTATCAAGGAATCTAGTATTGCCCTTCTTAAATTTTAACAGTGAATCACTCATTACAACATCATGAGGCAGAGAGTTCCATAGTCTCACTGCTCTTACAGTAAAGAATCCCCGTCTGTGATTTTGTTTAAACCTTCTTTCCTCCAGACGTAGAAGATGCCCCCTTGTCCCAGTCTCAGGCCTCAGAGTAAAAAGCTACTGCAACCTCTACCACTTTCCCCAGAGGCATTAAAACCGTCTTTTTAAGCTGGAAAGCCTTCCATTCACTGCTTAGGCCAAGAGTGCACAGGAGACAAAGTTGCTATAAATGGAAAAAATGGTTTAGTTAATGCCCTCTGACCTCCATGTCACATCCAAGGGGCATTGGAGTGCCTCGAAATTTTTGGTAGGCATTGCACTCACTGCATGCCCTTTAACTGTGTAGCCGAACCGCTCCTTTTGGTACAGAAACATATCCTACAAGACATGTGTGGTTGACTGGCCTGATATTGATGTGAATGGTCCCTGTTCCTCCTGATCTTTCTCCTATGCCACCACCTCATCCATCATTCATCACCTATCATAGAACTGGGATAGTAGCAGGAAAACATCCAGCAATCCTCGGAGGAGGTAGGATATGCGCCAAAACGCTGACCACCTCAGGCCTAGCCGTTACTGCATACATGCGCTTGCATTCCAAGAAAACAAAGCAGACACTAACTTCTATCATCATCATCATGCTCCTCATCTTGGCACTCTCAACTCACCTGATGGAGAAGCCAGGGCCCACCGGAGAAGTCTGGTTCTCTGGTGGACTCGTCCAATGCTGCCCTAAAGCAGGCCAGGCTAAGAAAAGTGTGGGGGAAGTTTCATGGAGAACTAGGGGCGGCTGGGGACCATTTATGGACACCCGGAAGCCCCCAGGCGGCTGGGGACCATGTGTGGACACCCGGCCGCAGGGCGGCAGGGGACCAAGTATGGATACCTAGCTGCCGAAGCAGCCATGAGGTAGTGGCCAGCTTCGGCCTCCTCCAAACTAAAGGGCCCCATTTCAAGTGCAAGCAAGTTAGCAGTATGGTATTGCAGCATGGGGGTGGGTGGGTGGCAGGCTTCATACTTGCGCTTGCATTGCAATTAATGGGGGAAGTAAAATTGAACACTGCACTGGGACAAGGACTTGCACGGGGATAGTTGTAAGTCTGCATCTTCTGATGCGGAAAGGATCACTTCTGATGGGCACACTTTTAGGGAGTGACCTGGGTGTCAGAGATGCTTCCAGAGGTCTTCTCCATGCTGTTCCCATTTCTTTTCAGCACTGTATGCATGTGTCACACAGCACATGGCCAGATAAGGTTGTAAAATGTTAAAATTACATTTCCCGGTGAATGCATTTGTCACGGTTGAAAGCAATACAAAAGTGCAAAAAAGCATAAAAAATGCTACTTGTTAACATAGCCCAAGGTGTGGAGGAGTATTTTTGTTTTTGTTTTTTTATTTTACCTTATACACAAGTCTTTACCCTTGAAAGGAAGTTCCTTAACATATTTCACAGGAAAACCGTTTCAGTTTTGTTTTTGAACGTTTTATTGTGAGCCCGTTAAAGTGGCTTAATACCTCTGACGACGTTGTAGACAGCAGTGACCTGGGGGTCAGAAATGCTTCCTGAGGCGATGCCCATGCTGTCCCAATGTCTATTGAGCACTGTCACTATCGTTTTGGGCAACTTTTAGGCTTTCTACAGACTGCCGGGGGCGCCGCAGCAAAAATGCTTGGGTCACCCATAGACTAACATTGGGCTCGTTGCGCGGGTCGAGCACCCGAGTATCACAGTGAGCTTGGCCCGAGCTTCGAGCACCCGAGCATTTTAGTGCTCGCTTAACACTAATAGGGATATATAAAATGGCCACTCCATGCACTCCCACTGTGTTAGAGCATGTCACCAGTGTACAGTACAGACCAAAAGTTTGGACACATCTTCTCATTTAAAGATTTTTCTGTATTTTCATGACTTTGAAAATTGTACATTCACACTGAAGGCATCAAAACTATGAATTAACACATGTGGAATTATATAGTTAACAAAAAAGTGTGAAACAACTGAAAATATGTCTTATATTCTAGGTTCTTCAAAGTAGCCACATTTTACTTTGATGACTGTTTTGTACACTCTTGGCATTCTCTTGATGAGCTTCAAGAGGTAGTCACCGGAAATGGTCTTCCAACAATCTTGAAGGAGTTCCCAGAGATGCTTAGCACTTGTGGGCCCTTTTGCCTTCACTCTGCGGTCCAGCTCACCCCAAACCATCTCGATTGGGTTCAGGCCTGGTGACTGTGTAGGCCAGGTCATCTGGCGTAGCACCCCATCACTCTCCTTCTTGGTCAAATATACCTTACACAGCCTGGAGGTGTGTTTGAGGTCATTGTCCTGTTGAAAAATAAATGATGATCCAACTAAACGCAAACCGGATAGAATAGCATGCCGCTGCAAGATGCTGCAGTAGTCATGCCCGTTCAGTATGCCTTCAATTTTGCATAAATCCCCAACAGTGTCACCAGCAAAGCACCCCCACACCATAACACCTCCTCCTCCATGCTTCACGGTGGGAACCAGGCATGTAGAGTCCATCCGTTCACCTTTTCTGTGTCGCACAAAGACACGGTGGTTGGAACCAAAGATCTCAAATTTGGACTCATCAGACCAAAGCACAGATTTCCACTGGTCTAATGTCCATTCCTTTTGTTCTTTAGCCCAAACAAGTCTCTTCTGCTTGTTGCCTGTCCTTAGCAGTGGTTTCCTAGCAGCTATTTTACCATGAAGGCCTGCTGCACAAAGTCTCCTCTTAACAGTTGTTGTAGAGATGTGTCTGCTGCTAGAACTCTGTGTGGCATTGACCTGGTCTCTAATCTGAGCTGCTGTTAACCTGCGATTTCTGAGGCTGGTGACTCGGATAAACTTATCCTCAGAAGCAGAGGTGACTCTTGGTCTTCCTTTCCTGGGGCGGTCCTCATGTGAGCCAGTTTCTTTGTAGCGCTTGATGGATTTTGCAACTGCACTTGAGGACACATTCAAAGTTTGCCAAATTTTTCACACTGACTCACCTTTATTTCTTAAAGTAATGATAGACACTCGTTTTTCATTACTTAGCTGCTTTTTTCTTGCCATAATACAAATTCTGACAGTCTATTCAGTAGGACTATCAGCTGTGTATCAACCTGACTTCTGCACAACACAACTTTTGGTCCCAGAACCATTTATAAGGCACTTATTAAACCTGACAGGGCACACCTGTGAAGTGAAAACCATTTCCGGTGACTACCTCTTGAAGCTCATCAAGAGAATGCCAAGAGTGTGCAAAGCAGTCATCAAAGCAAAAGGTGGCTACTTTGAAGAACCTAGAATATAAGACATATTTTCAATTGTTTCACACTTTTTTGTTAAGTATATAATTTCACATGTGTTAATTCATAGTTTTGATGCCTTCAGTGTTAATGTACAATTTTCAAAGTCATGAAAATACAGAAAAATCTTTAAATTGTATATCAACATGACATAGTTACTTTGAAAAAGAACTGTTTAATACCATCTAAAACAGTATGACATAGTTGCTTACAATAAAATTATAAAGTATTACCTTAAATAGTTTGGAGTCCAGGCACCCACCACACCCGACTCGCATTTCGCATTGAACTGATTGGTTGATGGGATTCTGGAGAGATAAGTATTTAAATGGCCAATACTTGGCCAATAGTCGCTTAGTATCCTTGATTGGAAATGCAGTTCCTTTGTGAGTTTAACAACCACTGCTCAGAGTATACGCCGACGCTGTCATAGGAACCGGCGCCAAATTGCAGGTCGGAAACTGGGGCCCACAATATCATTCTTCCCTGTGCACAGAGCCACTGGAAGTCGACGTAAATGACTGACACGGCAAGGAACATTTCGTCTTGTGACCTGTAGCGGTCACATGATTGGGACAAAATCACATGATTTGATTTTTCCCTAATTTCCGGGGAATGAATACAGTGTGCAGCTGCACGCAAAGGAAATATTGGACAGCAAGTCCCAGCATAGCAAAAAAGCTGGGCATTAGATCATTTTTTAAAAATAATTATGATAGTCTATGAGCGCCAATAATAAAAACTATATATAAATGTCACAAATGAACTGTTGTCATTAATATTAACTGCCACATATAGAAAAAATGACCATTTGAAGCTAAAGTGACAAGTGTGAATAAAGAACAATGCTTAAGGTATTTACATGCTGATGGTGAAAAGGATGCAACCTCAATGGACACTCACCCAATAGAGTTGAAAAGTAATAAAACTGGTGAATTATTTTTGTATATGTATTTAAATAAAGTATTTGCAATTTTATTTTTTGCCACCCAATTCTTTGCTCTATTCTTTGGTGTCTATGATTCTTATTTGGCCTAAAGGATTTATTTATATAGGTGTAGATTTGTATATTTCAATGTCAATCCTATCCACTATGGATTACAGGAGCAAAATGTTTTTTCCAATGCAACACCACAGATGCAAGATTCAATTCAAATGGTGGCTCTTAAAAAGACTCTTACACACTTACTCAACCATAGGATGCGGATTTGATGGAATAAATTATCTCTAGAAAACTACCTGCCAAAGGGGTTGACCCCTCCCTGGTTACGCGTTCCAGTTTTCCCATCATTTCCTGTGGAAGACTAAAAATTTCGATTGCGGTGGGAAACAGCATGCAATACATGTTCTTCCACATTTATGGAGATATTAGTTTAGATTAATGGTAAAACCCAAGAAGAACTAGGAATTGAGATAGATGAAATACATAAGAAATTGCAAACTGAATGCTCTATAGAAGAAATGGAAGAACTTAAAAAAATATTGAGAAAAGTTGCATTGAATGGGAAAATCAGATCTCAATCATTAAAACCAAAAAATTAAAATGGGATATACAAGACAAAAAACAAAACAAAGTTTTCAGATTGAATTATAAGAGAATGAATAAACCTGATGCCTCTTCATTAGGCTCTACAGACGCTTCAACAACTGGGGCATCTACTATACCATCTGTGGGCAACGACAGATATTCTTTAAGATATAACAAAAGTAGAGCTGACCAGTATCGTCGACACAATGGCAGGAAACGCCCGGAAATATCTGTAGGAACCCAAAGCAAGACTTCCCTTAAGGTAATTAACCTCTCCGATGTGTTGTTATTATCATCAGACCAAATTTCAGTCATAAGTCGCGGTCTCTTCTTTTCTCCATTCTCTAGTTTCAATAGGTTTTCAGCTGTTAAGGAGTTACAGCTCTTTGCTAGAAATTTGATCTTCAGGAAACTGTATTTTAAACAATCCACAGACTCAGTGTTTTCTACACCAGTGGAAAGAGAGGCCCTGCAGATCTTGGAAGAATTGGCAGAAGTGTCATCAAATAACCATAAAGGTATGTACCCACAACAACAACTTCCAAGATCTAAGAAATTTCCACAACTATCAGGGTTTCCAGAAATTTACCTTTTTGTACGGTTAGTTACACAAGACCTTCAAGAGATATCGGAGACCATTAAACAAGACAATTTAAGCAAAATAGAAAAACGGGCCTTAAAGGATCTAGAATCCTTGGAAGGTGTGGTTATAAAACAATCGGAAAAGGGGGATAACGTTGGTATTTGGCCTATTGTACTGTATGAAAAAGAAATGTTTTAACAACTAAAGAACAGTGATTGTTGCCGTAGGTTGACCTTCAACCTGTTATCAAAATTCAAAATTGAATTACGTGAACTATCTCGGGATGCCGTTGAAGTTGGTGTCATCACAAGCATACAAATAGATAGCCTCTGGATCGATGAACCAACCATGCCAGGGATCTACCTGCTTCTCAAAATTCACAAGGACACTAAAACACCACCAGGTAGGCCCATCATGTCTGGTATTAATAGCATATGTGACCCTCTCTGTAAACGAATTTACCACTATCTAAGGCCAATAGTGGAGACGCTTCCATTCTATCTGAGAGATAACAATGATGTCTTGAGAAAATTGGACAACATCCATCTGGAGCCAAATATGTGTTTAGTGACTTGTGACGTCGAATCACTTTACACGTCAATTTGACATAAGGATGGCATGGGGGCCATGAAATTTTTTCTGAGCTCCAGTGGACTGGAGAAAGACATGTGAATTCCTCTTTAACTGTTTGACTTTTGTGTTGACACACAATTTTTTTAGATTTTGGGAGGTCCTTAACCTGCAGCTCCAGGGAACCGCAAAGAGGGAGTCCTGACCACCCTCATATGTGAACCTTTTCCTGGGGCTGTGGGAGAGAAATATTTTTCATGCCGATCCTACTGCGCCTGCTAATCAGGTGGTATCATGGTGGAGATACATCGATGATGTGCTTATGATATGGCAGGGGTCACAGGAAGAACTCTGTACATTCTTTAATGAATTAAATAAGAATGATTTAAATATTGTTGAAGAAGGTGGGGATCTTCTCTCAGGTAGATTAGGATGTCTTGAGATCTCAGGTAATGACGCTTCAAATAAGACAAGTCACAAAAGACTGTCTCAAAAGAATGATCTGATTTATTATTAGAAACCCCAAGGTTTTATACCTTTGTATCAGGGGGTAGGATTATGTGAATTTGCATAAACAACATATGGTACTTGGCAGACATTTGGGTTAAAGGAGTTAATTGTGTAACTATTATCAGGTCACTGTGATAGTGTGGGATAAATTCTTTCACACACAGAGAATATTGGGGAAATTGCCAATCCTTGTCTAACCACTTATTTTTGGTACATTCCAATCTTGGGGACATTTAGGGAGTTTTTCCTGGAATTGATGAGTGAGAATAGAGATGATATTCTTTGTCACGTCTGGACAGATTTGGACATGCATGATAATTATAGGTTTGCAAGCCAATTTGTAAGTAAGTATATAGGTCACTCTTGCAATCTTTTAAAAAAACAAGATGAGCTGTACTAAGAGAAGTATAATAAACTAATTTTCTTAAAGGCAATGCCTAGAGCTGAACCATTTGTGTCTATACAGGTTGACTGCCATGGATAAATACAAACTGATTTGTTTTGGAAAAGCACCTCTGCCAATACCCTCTTACACGCTACCTCCAAACATCCTAGACATCTGGTTAATAACATCCCAGTCGGACAATTTTTGAGGGCCAGAAGACTATGCTCCAGCAATTCCTTCTTTGAAAAACAAGCGGACTATCTACATATACGCTTCAGATATCGAGGATATGGAAATAAGACAATCTATATCACATGACGGGAAGTTCTTACGGCATAATTTGCATCGACTTCCGGTGGCTCCGTGCACGGGGAAGAATGATATCACATGCCCCAGTTTACAGCCTGCAGTTTGGCGCCAGTTGCTATGACAATGGTGGAGTATACACTGAGCGGTAGGTGTTGGCATTTCCAATCAAGGATACTAAATGATTATTGGCCAGGTACCATTTAAATACTTATCTCTCCAGCATCCCATTACCCCTGGACGAAGCATTTCAATGCGAAATACGTGTCAGGTGTGGTGGGTGCCTGGACTCCATTATATTTAAGGTAATACTTTACAGTTCTTTTTCTAAGCAACTATGTCATATTATTTAAGGTGGTACTATACAGTTCTTTTTCACAGTAACTATTTCATGTTGATGTACACTGGTGACATGCTCTAACGCAGTGGGAATGCATGGAGTGGTGATTTTATATATTCCTATTGTGGGACTAACATTGTCTATTCCTCCTTATTAGATATATACTCACTTTAGACTTTATTTAGGGTGCTAAATTGCCTCATTCTCTCCCTGTATAATTAATTGAGCCTAGACACCTCTGCACACCTTGCTGTGCCGTATGAATATATATGATTTTTCTTTGACATGTTGGTTTGTGATTTTTTCTTACCTGTCATTTAGATGCGTTATTTATGGGATGTTTGTACATTTTACTATGCATAAAGACAGATTACTGTGTACAAGTACCCCGGGATTATTGTTGATGTCTGTATAAATTGACATACCCACTTTTTGTGGTGAGAGAATATATATATCTATATATATATATATATATATATATATATATATACTAGCTATTGAACACATTCTATGCCTGGGTGGCGAGCATTTTTATTGGTATATGGTCTCCCATGCTGGTATGTGCTGCCCCCATCCTGATATTTGTACTGCCCCCCTCATGTCCCCACCATCCTATCCTGGTATGCATGGCACCCCTCATCCCCATCCTGGTATGCATGGCACCCCTCTTCCCTATCCTGGTATGCATGGCACCCCTCACCCCCAATCCTGGTATGCATGGCACCCCTCACCCACAATCCTGGTATGCATGGCACCCCTCAACCCTAATCCTGGTATGCATGGCACCCCTCAACCCCAATCCTGGTATGCATGGCACCCCTCAACCCCAATCCTGGTATGCGTGGCACTCCTCATCCCCAATCCAGGTATGCATGGTATCCCTCATCCTGGTATGCATAGCACCCCTCACCCCCATCCTGTTATGTATGGCACCCCTCATCCCCAATCCTGATATGCATGGCACCCCTCATCCCCAATCCAGGTATGCATGTCACCAGTTAGAACCCTCCTGTTTGTTTTTTCCATCTATTGTTTTGCGGTCACGTGACCATCTGCCTTTATATTCCAGCTCCACCCTTTTGGCTGTACTGGACTCCAGTGTTTGACTGTTTCTCCAGCCAGGTGCCTTTCTCTGTCAGTTTGCTTGGTCCTTCTGGGACCTCCAGTATCTTTTTGTCAGTTTGTCTTTTTGTGTTCTGCAGCTACTTCTCTGTTTAGGACGTGTCCCATTTTTTGTCCCTGTCCTTAGTTCTTTTAGGGACCCCTCCCTTTATGCTATAGGTCTTCGTTCAGACTAGCTGAGGACTAAGGCGGGTCTGTTCGCTAGGAACAGGCAGCCTGCTACATCGTAGGGATTCAGCTTAGTCTTACTGTAGGGACAGCTTTCCCCTATCGTTCCTTAGTTCATGTTGCAGATCATAACATCACCCATCATCCCCAATCCCGGTATGCATGGCACCCCTCATCCCCAATCCCGGTATGCATGGCACCCCTCATCCCCAATCCTAGTATGCATGGCTCCCTCATCCCCAATCCTGGTATGCATGGCTCCCTCATCCAGAATCCTGGTATGCATGGCACCCCTCATTCCCAATCCTGGTATGCATGGCTCCCTCATCCCCAATCCTGGTATGCATGGTAACCCTCCTGCCCAATCCTGGTATGCATGGCTTCATCATCCCCATCCTGATATGCATGGCTCCCTCACCCCCATCCTGGTATGCATGGCTCCCTCACCCCCATCCTGGTATACATGGCACTCCTCATCCCTATCCTGGTATGCATGGGCCCCTCATCCCTGATCCTGGTATACATAGTACCCCTCATCCCTATCCTGGTATACATGGTACCCCTCATCCCTATCCTGTTATGTATGGTACCCCTCATCCCTATTCTAGTATGTATGATACCCCTCAGCCTGGAATGCATGGCACCCAATCTCTCATCCTGGTGTGCATGGCACCCCATCCCTCATCCTAGTGTGCAAGGTGCCCCGCATTCCTATCCTGGTATGTATGGTACCCCTCATCCCTATTCTGGTATGCATGGTACCCCTCATCCCTATTCTGGTATGCATGGCACCCCTTACCCCCCAATCCTGGTATGCATGGTCCCCTCATCCCCCAATAATGGTATGTGTTGTACCCCTCATCGCCCAATCCTGGTATGCATGATCCCCTCACCCCACAATCCTGGTATGCATGGTCCCCTCACCCCCCAATCCTGGTATGCATGGTCCCCTCACCCTTCAATCCTGGTATGCATGATCCCCTCACCCCAGAATCCTGGTATGCATGGTCCCCTCACCCCCCAATCCTGGTATGCATCGTCCCCTCACCCCCCAATCCTGGTATGCATGGTCTCCTCAACCCACAATCCTGATATGTGTGGCCCCCTCACCCCTCAATCCTGGTATGTATGGTCCCCTCACCCCACAATCCTGGTATGTGTGTCCCCCTCATCCCTTGAATGCTGTACACACATACAAAAAAATAAACAATTATACTCACCTTTCTTCTCTGTGCTCCAGCGCTTCAGTGTCCTGTTCTGCCGGAGGCAGGGGGAGGAGTGCGGCGCCGGAGCACAGCGCTGTCTGGCGCCATTTTGCTGAAGACACACTGCAAATGTGTCTTCAGTAAAATGGCGCCGGATAGCGCTATGCGCATGCGCCGATCCGGTGCCTCACTCCTGCCCTGGTCTCCGGCGAAGAGAGAGGCGCTGTGGCAACGCTCCTCCCGGTCAGGTAAGTATGTAAGTATGGCGCCGGAGATCACGGTATGTGTTCAGTGTCTACGCATACCGCGATCTTCGGCGCCATAAACTCCTCTTACCTGTAACGGTTGGATACGGTCTTCAGTCTGGAGCCAGACTACGCGTCACGCCTGCGCAGTCTACAAAGGCTTCAGACAGAGACACGCTTAGCCGATTATATTATAGATATATTTATGTTTTACTTTCATACTTCATTGTCCAGGTTCACCCACCTATTGTTCCATCTGTGGTGTTTTCTTTTCTTTTAGTATGTTTATATTTTTTTATATGTATTTAAATAAAGTATTTGCAATTTTATTTTTGGCCATTGAATTATTTGCTCTACTCTTTGGTGTCTAACATACAGTTGCATACACATCAACCACCTAGCCAAAGAACTATAGGGGTTGCTCAGGCACATCTCGATTGCGAAGGTTGCCTTTTTTACAAGATGTTTCCCAGCTATAGGCTGGGTAATACCTTGCAGGTGAACATGCATTAGACCAGGGGTCTAAAACTCAGCTGGGTATATGGGCAACACACGGAAAAACATTTAATTTGGGGGGCCACATTATTTGCAGGACAAAGTGACATTTTTAGTGATACCATTTTTTTTTCTATACACCTTTTGAACTGGTTCTCATCTTGTAGTAATAACCCATGCTGGTCCCTATCTTGTAGTAATGTGCCCCATCCAGGTCCCCATATTGTAGGTATATCCCCATCCAGGTCCCCATATTGTAGATATATCCCCATACTGGCTCCATATTGTAGATATGTCCCCATCCAGGTCCTCATCTTGTAGTAATGGCCCCATCCTGGTCCTCATCTTGAAGTATCGTCCCCATCCTGGTTCCATTCTTGTCGTAATGTCCCCCATCCAGGTCCCCATATTGCAGACATGTCCCCCAAACAGGTCTCCATATTGCAGACATGTCCCCATCCTGTGCATCCAGGTCCTCCCCCCAATACTGCGCACAGGTCACCCTCCACATACTGCGCACAGGTCACCCCCCATTAACAGCACACAGGTTCCCTCCCCCCATACTGCGCACAGGTCCCCCCCGCATACTACGCACAGGTCACCCCCCATATAGTGCGCACAGGTTCCCTCCCCCCGATACTGCGCACAGGTTCCCTCCCCCCCATACTACACACAGATTCCCTCCCCCTCATACTGCGCACAGGTCCCCCCTTCATACTGCACACAGGTGTTTCCCACCAAATACTGTGCACAGATGTTTTCCACCCCCCCATACTGCGCACAGGTGTTTCCCCCCCCCATACTGCGCAAAAGTGTTTTCCTCACCCCCATACTGAGCACAGGTGTTCCCCCCCCATACTGCGCACAGGTACTCCCACACTGCACACAGGTAGTTCCGCCCCCATACTGCGCACAGGTTCCTCCTCCCATACTGCGCACAGGTCCCCCCCCACACTGCGCACAGGTACCCCCCACACTGCACACAGGTGGTTTCCCCCCCATACTGTGCACAGGTGCCCCCCCATACTGCACAAAGGTACCCCCCCATATACTGCGCACAGATTCCCCCCCCGCGAACTGCGCACAGGTGTTCCCCCCATACTGTGTGCAGGTTTCCTCCTCATACTGTGAACAGGTGATTTCCCCTCCCATACTGCGCACAGGTTCCCTTCCCCCCATACTGCGCACAGGTTCCACCCCCATAATGTGCACAGGTTCCCCCCCACACTGCGCACGGGTGTTTCCCACCCCATACTGCGCACAGATGTTTTCCTCCCCCCATAGTGCGCACAGGTGTTTCCCCCCACCATACTGCGCACAGGTGCACAGGTGTCCCCCGCCATACCGCATACAGGTTCTCCCTCCCATACTGTGCATAGGTCCCCCCATACTGTGCACAGGTACCCCTCCATACTGCGCACAGGTACCCCCCCATACTACACACAGGTGTTCCCCCCCATACTGTGCACAGGTTCCCCCATACTGCACACAGGTACCCCACCATACTGCGCACTGGTACCCCCCCAGACTGCACACAGGTGTTCACCCCCATACTGTGCACAGGTTCCCCCTGCAATACTGCACACAGGTCCCCCTCCCATGCTGTGCACTGGTTCTCTCCCCCCATACTGTGCACAGGTTCCCTCCCCCCCATACGCCACACAGGTGATTCCCCACCTTACTGTACACAGGTGATTCCCCCCATACTGCACACAGGTTTCCTACCCCCATACTGCGCACAGGTCACCCCCCATATACTGCGCACAGGTCACCCCCATGAACTGCACACAGTTTCCACCCCCATGTCCTGCGCACAGTTTCCACCCCCATTCTGCGCACGGGTTCCCCCCCATATTGCGCACAGGTTCCCTCCCCCCATACTGCGCTCAGGTCACCCCCCATATGCTGTGCACAGGTTCCACCCCAAACTGCGCACAGGTTCCCTCCCCCCCATTCTGCGCACAGGTCACCCCGCATATATTGCACACAGGTCACCCCCCCATATATTGCGCACAGGTTCCAACACAATACTGTGCACAGGTTCCCCCCAATACTGCGCACAGGTCCCCCCCATACTGCACACAGGTCCCCCTCCCATACTGCACAAAGGTCCCCCCCATACTGCGCACAGGTAACCCCCATATACTGTGCACAGGTTCTCTCCCCCCCATACTGCGCACAGGTTCCCTCCCCCCATACTGCGCACAGGTGTTCCCCCCCATACTGCGCACAAGTACCCTCCCCCCAAATACTGGGCACAGGTTCAACCCCCTCCATACTGCGGACAGGTGATTCCCACCCATACAGCGCACAGGTTCCCTCCCCCCCAAACTGCGCACAGGTCACCCTCCCATATACTGCGCACAGGTTCTATCCCCATACTGCGCACAGGTGTTTCCCACCCCATACTGAGCACAGATGTTTTCCTCCCCCTCATACTGTGCACAGGTGTTTCCCCCCCCCCATACTGGGCACAGGTGTCGCCACCACACTGAGCACAGTTTCCCCCTCCCATACTGTGCACAGGTCCCCCTCATACTGCACACAGGTACCCCCCATATTGTGCACAGGTCCCCCCCATACTGCGCACAGGTACCCCCACATACTGTGCACAGGTACCCCTCCATACTGCACACAGGTGTCCCCCCCATACTGTGCACAGGTTCCCCCTCCAATACTGCACACAGGTCCCCCTCCCATACTGTGCACTGGTTCTCTTCCCTCATACTGCGCACAGGTTCCCTCACCCCCATATTGCACACAGATGTTCCCCCCCAAACTGCGCACAGGTTCCCTCACCCCCATACAGCGCACAGGTGTTCCCCCCATGCTGCGCACAGGTTCCCTCCCCCCCATACTGAGCACAGGTTTCCTCCCCCACATACTGTACACAGGTGATTCCCCCCCATACTGCACACAGGTACCCTCCCACCAAATACTGGGCACAGTTTCAACCCCCTCCATACTGAGGACAGGTGATTCCCACCCATTCAGCGCACAGGTTCCCCCCCCAATACTGCGCACAGGTCACCCCCCCATATATTGCGCACAGGTGTTTCCCCCCATACTGTGCACAGGTTCCCCCTCCAATACTGCACACAGGTCCCCCTCCCATACTGTGCACTGGTTCTCTCCCCCCATTCTGCGCACAGGTTCCCTCACCCCCATAATGCACACAGGTGTTCCCCTCCCATACTGCGCACAGGTTTCCTCACCCCCATACTGCGCACAGGTGTTCCCCCATGCTGCGCACAGGTTCCCTCACCCCCATACTGAGCACAGGTTCCCTCCCTCCCATACTGCACACAGGTGATTCCCCCCCATACTGCACACAGGTTCCCTTCCCCCATGCTGCGCACAGGTTACCCCCCCATATACTGCTCACAGGTCACCCCCCCATATACTGGGCACAGGTTCCACCCCCATACTGTGCAAAGGCCCCCCCCATACTGTGCACAAGTTCATTCACCCCATACTGTGCACAGATAAACCCCCCTTATACTGCGCACAGGTCACCCCCCATATATTGAGCACAGGTCAACCCCCCATATATTGCGCACAGGTTCCCCCCCATACTGCGCACAAATACCCCTCATATACTGCACACAGGTTCTCTCCCCCCCATACTGTGCATAGGTGTTCCCCCCCCATACTGCGCACATGTGCCCTCCCCCCAATACTGGGCACAGGTTCAAACCCCTCCATACTGCGCACAGGTGATTCCCACCCATACTGCGCACTGGTTCCCTCCCCCCCATACTGCGCACAGGTCTCCCCCCATATATTGCGCACAGGTCAACCCCCTCCATAATGCGCACAGGTGAATCCCACCCATACTGCGCACAAGTACCCCTCATATACTGCGCACAGGTTCTCTCCCCCCCATACTGTGCATAGGTGTTCCCCCCCATACTGCGCACATGTGCCCTCCTCCCAATACTGCACACAGGTTCAACCCCCTCCATACTGCACACAGATGATTCCCACCCATACTGCGCATAGGTTCCCTCCCCCCCATACTGCGCACAGGTCACCCCCCATATACTCCACACTGGTTCCACCTCCATGCTGTGCACAGGGGTTTCCCACCTCATACTGCGCACAGATGTTTTCCTCCCCCTCATACTGCACACAGGTGTTTTCCTCCCCCCCATACTGCGCACAGGTTTTCCCTCCATACTGCGCACAGGTTCCCCCTCCCATACTGTGCACAGGTCCCCCCCATACTGCGCACAGGTACCCCTCCATATTGCGCACAGGTACCCCCCCATACTGCACACAGGTGTTCCCCCCCATACTGTGCACAGGTTCCCCCTCCAATAGTGCGCACAGGTCCCCCTCATACTGCGCACAGGTACCCCCCCATACTGCGCACAGGTACCATCCCATACTGCATACAGGTGTTTCCCCCCATACTGTGTACAGGTTCCCCCTCCAATACTGCACACAGGTCCCCCTCCCATACTGTGCACTGGTTCTCTCCCCCCATACTGCGCACAGGTTCCCTCACCCCCATACTGCACACAGGTGTTCCCCCCCATGCTGCGCACAGGTTCCCTCCCCCCCATACTGTGCACAGGTACCCCCCCATACTGCACACAGGTGTTTCCCCCCATACTGTGCACAGGTTCCCCCTCCAATACTGCACACAGGTCCTCCTCCCATACTGTGCACTGGTTCTCTCCCCCCATTCTGCGCACAGGTTCCCTCACCCCCATAATGCGCACAGGTGTTCACGCCCATACTGCGCACAGGTTCCCTCACCCCCATACTGTGCACAGGTGTTCCCCCATGCTGCGCACAGGTTCCCTACCCCCCATTCTGAGCACAGGTTCCATCCCTCCCATACTGCACACAGGTGATTCCCCCCCATACTGCACACAGGTTCCCTCCCCCCATGCTGCGTACAGGTTACCCCCCCATATACTGCGCCCAGGTCACCCCCCCCATATACTGGGCACAGGTTCCACCCCCATACTGTGCAAAGGCCCCCCCCCCATACTGTGCACAAGTTCACTCACCCCATACTGTGCACAGATAAACCCCCCTTATACTGCGCACAGGTCACCCCCCATATATTGAGCACAGATCAATCCCTCATATATTGCGCACAGGTTCCCCCCCATACTGCGCACAAATACCCCTCATATACTGCACACAGGTTCTCTCCCCCCCATACTGTGCATAGGTGTCCCCCCCCATACTGCGCACATGTGCCCTCCCCCCAATACTGTGCACAGGTTCAAACCCCTCCATACTGCGCACAGCTGATTCCCACCCATACTGCGCACTGGTTCCCTCCCCCCCATACTGCGCACAGGTCTCCCCCCATATATTGCGCACAGGTCAACCCCCTCCATAATGCGCACAGGTGATTCCCACCCATACTGCGCACAAGTACCCCTCATATACTGCGCACAGGTTCTCTCCCCCCCATACTGTGCATAGGTGTTCCCCCCCATACTGCGCACATGTGCCCTCCTCCCAATACTGCACACAGGTTCAACCCCCTCCATACTGCACACAGATGATTCCCACCCATACTGCGCATAGGTTCCCTCCCCCCCAATACTGCGCACAGGTCACCCCCCATATACTGCACACTGGTTCCACCTCCATGCTGTGCACAGGTGTTCCCCCCCATACTGTGCACAAGTTCCCCCTCCAATAGTGCGCACAGGTCCCCCCCATACTGCGCACAGGTACCCCCCCATACTGCGCACAGGTACCATCCCATACTGCATACAGGTGTTTCCCCCCATACTGTGCACAGGTTCCCCCTCCAATACTGCACACAGGTCCCCCTCCCATACTGTGCACTGGTTCTCTCCCCCCATACTGCGCACAGGTTCCCTCACCGCCATACTGCACACAGGTGTTCCCCCCCATGCTGCGCACAGGTTCCCTCCCCCCCATACTGTGCACAGGTACCCCCCCATACTGCATACAGGTGTTTCCCCCCATACTGTGCACAGGTTCCCCCTCCAATACTGCACACAGGTCCCCCTCCCATACTGTGCACTGGTCCTCTCCCCCCATTCTGCGCACAGGTTCCCTCACCCCCATAATGCGCACAGGTGTTCACCCCCATACTGCGCACAGGTTCCCTCACCCCCATACTGTGCACAGGTGTTCCCCCATGCTGCGCACAGTCTCCCTCCCCCCCATACTGAGCACAGGTTCCATCCCTCCCATACTGCACACAGGTGATTCCCCCCCATACTGCACACAGGTTCCCTCCCCCCATGCTGCGCACAGGTTACCCCCCCATATACTGCGCACAGGTCACCCCCCCATATACTGGGCACAGGTTCCACCCCCATACTGTGCAAAGGCCCCCCCCCATACTGTGCACAAGTTCACTCACCCCATACTGTGCACAGATAAACCCCCGTTATACTGCGCACAGGTCACCCCCCATATATTGAGCACAGGTCAACCCCCCATATATTGCGCACAGGTTCCCCCCCATACTGCGCACAAATACCCCTCATATACTGCACACAGGTTCTCTCCCCCCCATACTGTGCATAGGTGTTCCCCCCCATACTGCGCACATGTGCCCTCCTCCCAATACTGCACACAGGTTCAACCCCCTCCAAACTGCACACAGATGATTCCCACCCATACTGCGCATAGGTTCCCTCCCCCCCATACTGCGCACAGGTCACCCCCCATATACTGCACACTGGTTCCACCTCCATGCTGTGCACAGGGGTTTCCCACCTCATACTGCGCACAGATGTTTTCCTCGCCCTCATACTGCACACAGGTGTTTTCCTCCCCCCCATACTGCGCACAGGTTTTCCCTCCATACTGCGCACAGGTTCCCCCTCCCATACTGTGCACAGGTCCCCCCCATACTGCGCACAGGTACCCCTCCATATTGCGCACAGGTACCCCCCCATACTGCACACAGGTGTTCCCCCCCATACTGTGCACAGGTTCCCCCTCCAATAGTGCGCACAGGTCCCCCCCATACTGCGCACAGGTACCATCCCATACTGCATACAGGTGTTTCACCCCATACTGTGCACAGGTTCCCCCTCCAATACTGCACACAGGTCCCCCTCCCATACTGTGCACTGGTTCTCTCCCCCCATACTGCGCACAGGTTCCCTCACCCCCATACTGCACACAGGTGTTCCCCCCCATGCTGCGCACAGGTTCCCTCCCCCCCATACTGTGCACAGGTTCCCCCTCCAATACTGCACACAGGTCCCCCTCCCATACTGTGCACTGGTTCTCTCCCCCCATTCTGCGCACAGGTTCCCTCACCCCCATAATGCGCACAGGTGTTCACCCCCATACTGCGCACAGGTTCCCTAACCCCCATACTGTGCACAGGTGTTCCCCCATGCTGCGCACAGGTTCCCTCCCCCCCATACTGAGCACAGGTTCCATCCCTCCCATACTGCACACAGGTGATTCCCCCCCATACTGCACACAGGTTCCCTCCCCCCATGCTGCGCACAGGTTACCCCCCCATATACTGCGCACAGGTCACCCCCCCATATACTGGGCACAGGTTCCACCCCCATACTGTGCAAAGGCCCCCCCCCATACTGTGCACAAGTTCACTCACCCCATACTGTGCACAGATAAACCCCCGTTATACTGCGCACAGGTCACCCCCCATATATTGAGCACAGGTCAACCCCCCATATATTGCGCACAGGTTCCCCCCCATACTGCGCACAAATACCCCTCATATACTGCACACAGGTTCTCTCCCCCCCATACTGTGCATAGGTGTTTCCCCCCCCCATACTGCGCACATGTGCCCTCCCCCCAATACTGTGCACAGGTTCAACCCCCTCCATACTGCGCACAGGTGATTCCCACCCATACTGCGCACTGGTTCCCTCCCCCCCATACTGCGCACAGGTCTCCCCCCATATATTGCGCACAGGTCAACCCCCTCCATAATGCGCACAGGTGATTCCCACCCATACTGCGCACAAGTACCCCTCATATACTGCGCACAGGTTCTCTCCCCCCCATACTGCGCACATGTGCCCTCCTCCCAATACTGCACACAGGTTCAACCCCCTCCATACTGCACACAGATGATTCCCACCCATACTGCGCATAGGTTCCCTCCCCCCCATACTGCGCACAGGTCACCCCCCATATACTGCGCACTGGTTCCACCTCCATGCTGTGCACAGGGGTTTCCCACCTCATACTGCGCACAGATGTTTTCCTCCCCCTCATACTGCACACAGGTGTTTTCCTCCCCCCCATACTGCGCACAGGTTTTCCCTCCATACTGCGCACAGGTTCCCCCTCCCATACTGTGCACAGGTCCCCCCCATACTGCGCACAGGTACCCCTCCATATTGCGCACAGGTACCCCCCCATACTGCACACAGGTGTTCCCCCCCATACTGTGCACAGGTTCCCCCTCCAATAGTGCGCACAGGTCCCCCCCATACTGCGCACAGGTACCCCCCCATACTGCGCACAGGTACCATCCCATACTGAATACAGGTGTTTCCCCCCATACTGTGCACAGGTTCCCCCTCCAATACTGCACACAGGTCCCCCTCCCATACTGTGCACTGGTTCTCTCCCCCCATACTGCGCACAGGTTCCCTCACCCCCATACTGCACACAGGTGTTCCCCCCCATGCTGCGCACAGGTTCCCTCCCCCCATACTGAGCACAGGTCCCCCCCCCATACCGCACACAGATGATTCCCCCCCATACTGAGCACAGGTTCCCACCCCCCCCATACTGCGCACAGGTCACCCCCCATATACTGCGCACAGGTCACTCCCCCATATACTGCGCACAGGTTCCACCCCCATACTGCGCACAGGTTCCACCCCCATACTGCGCACAGATCAACCACCCATAAACTGCGCACAGGTTCCACCCCCATACTGTGCACAGGTTCCCCCTCATACTGCGCACAGTTTCCCTCCCCTCTTTATTGCGCACAGGTCACCCCCCTTTTATTGCGCACAGATCACCCCCCATATATTGCGCACAGGTTCAAATCCCATACTGTGCACATGTTCAACCCCCTCCATACTGCGCACAGGTGATTCCCCCCCTACTGCGCATAGATTCCCTCACCCCCATACTGCGCACAGGTGTTCACCCCCCCATGCAGCGCACAGGTTCCCCACCATACTGAGCACAGGTTCCCCCCCCCATACTGCACACAGGCGATTCCCCCCCATACTGCGCACAGGTTCCCTCCCCCCATACTGCGCACAGGTTACCCCATCATATACTGCGCACAGGTCACCCCCCATATATTGCGCACAGGTTCCACCCCCATACTGTGCGCAGGTCCCCCCCATACTGTGTACAGGTTCCCTCCCCACATACTGCACACAGATCAACCCCCCATATACTACGCACAGGTTCCACCCCCATACTGCACACAGGTCCTCCCCCCATACTGCGCACAGGTTCCCTCCCCCCATACTGCGCACAGGTCACCCCCCATATATTGTGCACAGGTTCCCCACCATACTGCGCACAGGTTCAACCCCCTCCATACTGCGCACAGGTGTTTCCCCCCCATACTGTGCGCAGGTCCCCCCCATACTGTGTACAGGTTCCTTCCCCACATACTGCGCACAGATCAACGCCCCATATACTACACACAGGTTCCACCCCCATACTGCGCACAGGCCCCCTCCCATACTGCGCACAGGTTCCCTCCCCCCATACTGCGCACAGGTCACCCCCCATATATTGTGCACAGGTTCCCCACCATACTGCGCACAGGTTCAACCCCCTCGATACTGCGCACAGGTGATTCCCCCCCATACTGCGCACAGGTTCCCTTCCCCCCATCCTGCGCACAGGTCACCCCCCCATATACTGCACACAGGTCACCCCCCCATACTGCACACAGGTTCCACCCCCATACTGCGCACAGGTTTCCTCCCCCCATACTGCGCACAGGTCACCCCCCCATACACTGCGCACAGGTTCCACCCCCATACTGCACACAGGTGTTTCCCACCCCATACTGCACATAGATGTTTCCCCCTCCATACTGCACAGAGGTGTCCCCCCAATACTGCGCACAGGTTCACCCCCATACTGCGCACAGCCCACCCCATACTATGCACAGGTACACTCCCCCAATACTGCACACAGGTGTTTTCCTCCCCCCCCATACTGCGCACAGGTGTTCCCCCCCATACTGTGCACAGGTTCCCCCTCCCATACTTCGCACTGGTCCCCCTCCCATACTGATCACAGGTACCCCCCCATAGTGTGCACAGGTAACCCCCATATACTGCGCATAGGCTCTCTCCCCCGCATACTGCGCACAGGTGTTCCCCCATACTTCGCACAGGTCACCCCCCCATATAATGCGCACAGGTTCCACCCCCATGCTGCGCACAGGTTCCCCACCATACTGCGCACAGTCGTTTCCCACCCCATACTGCGCACAGATGTTTTCCTCCATCCCATATTGTGCACAGGTGTTTTCCTCTCCCGCATACTGAGCACAGGTCACTCCCCCATATACTGCGCACAGGTACCTCCCCATTCTGTGCACAGGTACCCCCCATATACTGCACACAGCTGTCCCCCCATACTGCACACAGGTTCCCTCCCCCCACACTGCGCACAGGTGATTCCCTCACCATACTGTGCACAGGTTCCCTCCCCCCCATACTGCGCACAGGTCATCCCCCCATACTGCGCACAGGTTCCTCCCCACATACTGTACACAGCCCCCCCCATACTGCGCACAGGTCCCCCCCCATACTGCGCACAGGTGTTTACCATCCCATATACTGCACACAGGTCCCCCCCATACTGCGCACAGGTCCCCCCCATACTGCGCACAGGTGTTTCCCACCCCATACTGAGCACAGATGTTTTCCTCCCCCCATACTGCGCACACATGTCCCCCCCATACTACGCACAGGTGTTCCCCCCCCCCCATACTGCACACAGGTGTTTTCCTTCCCCCCATACTGTGCACATGTGTTTTCCTCCCCCCCATACTGCGCACAGGTGTTTTCCATCCCATGTACTGCGCACAGGTCCCCTCCATACTGCGCACCGGTCCCCCCCATACTGCGCACAGGTGTTTCCCACCCCATACTGAGCACAGATGCTTTCCTCCCCCCATACTGTGCACAGATGTTTCCCCTCCCATACTGCACACAGGTTCCCTCCCCCCCATACTGCGCACAGGTCACCCCCCATATACTGCGCACAGGTCACTCCCCATATACTGTGCACAGGTCCCCCCCTTACTGTGCACAGGTACCCTTCCCCCCATACTGCGCTCAGGTCCCCCCCATACTGCGCACAGGTGTTTCCCACCCATTACTGAGCACATATGTTTTCCTCCCACCATACTGATCAGAGGTGTTTTCCTCCCCCCCTTACTCCGCACAGGTGGTCCCCCCCATACTGTGCACAGGTTCCACCTCCCATACTGTGCAATGGTCCCCCTCCCATACTGCGCCCAGGTACTCCCCCATACTGCGCTCAGGTACCCCCCCATATACTGCGCCCAGGTACCGCCCCATATACTGCACACAGATTCTCTCCCCCCTATACTGTGCACAGGTGTTCCCCCCCATACTGTGCACAGGTGTTCACCCATTCCATACTGTACACAGGTCCCCCCCATACTGCGCACAGGTGATTCCCTCCCCATACTGCGCACAGGTTCCCCCCATACTGCGCACAGGTTCCCTTCCCCCAATACTGCGCACAGGTAACCCCGCAAATATACTGCGCACAGGTTCCCCCCCATACTGCGCACAGGTGCTTCCCATCCCATTACTGCGCACAGGTCCCCCCCATACTGCGCACAGGTTCTCTTCCCCCCATACTGCGCACAGGTCAACCCCCATATACTGCGCACAGGTCACCCCCCCATATACTGCGCACAGGTCAACCCCCATATACTGCGCACAGGTCACCCCCCCATATACTGCGCACAGGTTCCACCCCCATACTGCGCCCAGGTTTCCTCCACCCCATACTGCACACAGGTGTCCCCCCCATACTGCGCACAGGTTCCCCCCCATACTGCGCACAGCCCCCCCCATACTGCGCACAGGTACCTTCCCCCATACTGCACACAGGTGTTTTCCTGCCCCCCATACTGCGCTCAGGTGGTCCCCCCATACTGTGCACAGGTTCCACCTCCCATACTGCACAATGGTCCCCCTCCCATACTGCGCACAGGTACTCCCCCATACTGCGCACAGGTACCCCCCCATATACTGCACACAGGTACCGCCCCATATACTGCACACAGATTCTCTCCCCCCTATACTGCGCACAGGTGTTTCCCACCCCATACTGCGCACAGATGTTTTCCTCCCTCCCGTAGTGTGCACAGGTGTTTTCCTCTCGCCCATACTGTGCACAGGTCACCCCCCCATATACTGCACACAGGTACCCCCCATTCTGTGCACAGGTACCCCCCATATACTGCGCACAGCTGTCCCCCCCATATACTGCGCACAGGTCACCCCCCCATATACTGCGCACAGGTACCCCCCATTCTGTGCACAGTTACCCCCGATATACGGCGCACAGCTATCCCCCCCATACTGTGCACAGCTGTTCCCCCCCAAACTGCGCACAGGTGTTCGCCCATTCCATACTGTGCACAGGTTCCCTCCCTCCCATACTGTGCACAGGTGATTCCCTCCCCATACTGCGCACAGGTTCCCTCCCCCCATACTGCCCAGAGGTCATCCCCCCATACTGGGCACAGGTTCTTCCCCCCATACTGCGCACAGGTTCCCCCCCTATACTGCGCAGAAGTGTTTCCTATCCCATATACTGCACACAAGTCCCCCTTATTCTGCGCACAGGTCCCCCCAATACTGCGCACAGGTGTTTCCCACCCCATACTGAGCACAGATGTTTTCCTCCCCCCATACTGCGCACACATGTTCCCCCCCCCATACTGCGCACAGGTGTTTTCCTCCCCCCCATACTGTGCACTGGTCCCCCCCATACTGCGCACAGGTCCCACCACAATTTGCCCACAGGTGTTTCCCACCCCATACTGAGCACAGATGTTTTCCTCCCCCTATACTGCGCACAGGTTCCCTCCCCCATATTCTGCGCACAGGTCACCCCCCATATACTGTGCACAGGTCACCCCCCATATACTGCGCACAGGTCCCCCCCATACTGTGCACAGATACCCTCCCCCCCATACCATGCACAGGTCCCCCCAATACTGCGCACAGGTGTTTCCCACCCCATACTGAGCACAGATGTTTTCCTCCCCCCATACTGCACAAAGGTGTTTTCCTCTCCCCCCTCATACTGCGCACAGGTGTTCCCCACATACTGTGCACAGGTCCCCTTCCCATACTGCACATAGGTCACCCCCCCATACTGCGCACAGGTACCCCCCCATATACTGCGCACAGCTACCGCCCCATATACTGCGCACAGATTCTCTCCCCCCTATACTGCGCACAGGTGTTCCCCCTTCATACTGTGCACAGGTGTTCACCCATTCAATACTGTACACAGGTACCCTCCCCCCATACTGCACACAGGTGATTCCCTCCCCATACTGCGCACAGGTTCCCTCCCCCCAATACTGCGCACAGGTCACCCCCCCATATACTGTGCACAGATCACCCCCCCATATACTGCGCACAGGTCCCCCCCCATACTGCGCACAGGCTCCACCCCCATACTGCGCACAGGTCCCCCCCCAATACTGTGCACAGGTGTTTCCCACCTCATACTGAGCACAGGTCCCCCCCATACAGCGCACAGGTGTTTCCCACCTCATACTGAGCACAGATGTTTTCCTCCCCCCATACTGCTCACAGATATCCCCCCCCCAATACTGCGCACAGGTGTTCCCCCCCATACTGCACACAGGTACCCCCTTCCATACTGGCAACAGGTCCCCCCTCATACTGCACACAGGTACACCCCCCATACTGCGCACAGATGTTTCCCCTCCATTCTGCGCACAGATGTTTCCCCCCCATACTGCGCACAGGTGTCCCCCCCATAGTGCGCACAGGTTCCCCCTACCATACTGCGCACAGGTCCCCCCCATACTGTGCACTGGTCCTCCCCCCATACTGCGCACAGGTCCTCACCCCATACTGCGCACAGGTACCCCCCCCCATACTACGCACAGGTCCCCTGTGCTGTATTTCACATAGACATGACAGAAAAAAAAAAAAAAGATTCTTCTCACCTTTCCTCCGTTCTCTCGGCATCCTTTCTGCACCTGTGGCCCGCAGGCACCGTAGACCCCTTGATGATCGTGGCCCGGTCCAGCAGCCGCCGACATCAGCGCTGTAGTGCAGTGTATTGCTGCGCAAAGACCGGCTCTCTGCACAGCAATATCAGTGCCAACCGCCGGCCTATCAGAGACCAGCAGCTGACATCTGAGTCCCAGCACAGCGGCGTATGATGTCACTGCACATGCGCAGAAGTCAGCTGCTGGCCTCTGATAGGCCAGCGGCTGGCACTGATATTACTGTGCAGAGAGCCGGGAGCCGGTCTCTGCGCGGCAATACACTGCATTACAGCTCTGATGTCGGCGGCTGCTGGAGTGAGCTGCGATCGTTATGGGGTCTATGTGTCTGCGGGCCGCATGATGCAGTCGGAGGGGCCGCATGCGGCCCGCGGGGCGTGTGTTTGAGACCCCTGCATTAGACTAAATGACTCCCAGCTACTGCTGGGAGCATTTACCATGTGCACACTCTGCCCCTTGAAGAAAAGGGGCAAGCACGCCCTAGCAACACCACCGAAACAAAGTGTATAATACCAGGAAATAAGAGCAAGACTTTCATATATAAAAAATATCACATTTTTTATTAAATTAATTAACAACAATACATAGGTAAACAAGTGTATAATAAATAAGACATGATCAGTGATTCAAATCAGGTGTTAAAAAGTATGACACCCACAACCGTTTATAGCCTAGGATGGGAAGAGCATGTAGTCAAGTATATTATTTTAAAGTGCAAGTTCTCAAAATATTAAGTCACCATATTTAAAGTGCAAGTTCTCAAAATATTAAGTCACCATGACTGCTGTGTCTGCAAACCACATATTGATACAGTCATCTGGATGCACAAAGTACTAGGTAAAAGTAAACATCTCAAATGACATATAATCACAGAGACAGCGGAACACGGGGTCTTACCCATAATTAACCCAACATTGATTCGGACTTCTGGCATGATGCGGCGTGTAGGGGAAATCCCCTGTGACGTCAACTAAACCCGCTACATCACGTCAACGGCGCCGTCAGCAATGCCTCCGATACAATCCATATTATAGATATGCACTAGCCAGGTACCATCTTTATTGCGGGCAAATGAAAGGGCATTCAAATAGTCACTGCATGCTGTTCAAAATAGCAGTCCACAGGATCTCTATTACATAAGCAAATGCAAAGGGAGGCAAATAATCATTGTATACTATTCTAACTAACAATCCACAGGACCATATTGCATAAACAAGTATAAGGGCCATGAATTCTAAAGAAAACCTCTATAAAGTGCTATGTGCAAATTAAAGTGACAGTGTAAGTAAATAATAACTACTGACATTTCAACACAAAATATGTGACACATATAATATTAACTAGATAACAAAAACAGATGTAAACTTGATCAATCATACTAATGTAAGGGCACACACTGGTGCTTATATACAAAGTGACTGTGTACTCATTAATACACATGCTGATTTATAAATAACTAAAAATCATGTATATATCATGCACTCATGGTGTCAAAAAATACCGTAATGTGTAAAGTAATAAAATCAATACCCAATAAGGTATAGATAATAAAGTGACAGTGCAATATAATATAATATACACAATTTGATATATATTTGCATAAAATAGATTCAGAAGGAGAAAAATATATATACAGCCAGCGCATAGATGGACGTGGAGAACCCTATTCACCATTGCAATCATTATCTGGTATGATCAATGGTTTTGATGAAAAGACTGTATCACTATGGAAGTCAGGAATCATTGACAATTTAAAAATAACTAAAATTAAAGAAAAAAAACACACATTAAAATGCAAATAAGAGACAGCATATTTTAAAAAATGGATCAAAACTGAGATGCTCATTTAAATCCGACGGTGTCATGGTACCCAAGAGTGTGATCCACCTACATTCCCTCTGAGCCAAAAGGTATTTAACATCTCCGTTCCGCCCCTTATTCCAGTATGTATCCTATCAACGCCCCAGACCTTCAACTCTTTAGGGTTAAACTTATGATACACCTAGACACAGTGCGGCGTGCATGGGGGAGGAAAGAGGCAGGAGCACGCCGAGGAATGCCCCACAGGCCGGGGTGGTGAGTAAACCGGCATCCCTGAGCAGAGGGAGAAGGGGAGCGTTACACAAAGGCCAAGCATAGCGTTACACAATGAATCAATTGTTTGTTGTTGTTTTAGCAGCAATAATTTGAAGCCATCATTTTCTGTATAGCTTTATCAGTCTCTCACAAGATTCTGGAGGAATTTTATCCTTCTCTTCCTTAAGTTCATTGAGGTTTGGAGGCATTCCTTTATGCACAGCTCTTTTAATATCCCTCTATTGAATTTCAGTTGCTTTGAGATATGGACTTTGACTGGGCCATTGAAAAACCTTGATTCTTTTCATTTTCAGCCATTCTGATGTTGATTTGATGGTGTGCTTAGGATCATTGTCCTGCTGCATAATCCAGTTTTGGCCAAGTTTTAGCTCTTGGATAAATAGTGTGGCACCCCTGAGGGTTCAGTCGCCACAGAGGTACTGCACCTCACCCAGAGGTGTGGTGTCTCCTTCTCTCAGGTAAGGAGGGAGTGCTGCCCGGGACCCCAACACCCACATTCAACACTACACTGCTCCAGGCCGGCTGGAAGGGCAAGATGCATTGCATTCCTGCTGAGCCCTGTCCCTGGATGGAGTGGGGGGGAACCAAAGAAAGGGGGAACCAGTCGTGGGTGTGGGTGGAGGATGTAGAGTAGGGGAGCACCATTGTAGGAGGTATATAAAGGGAAGCCATCTTAGGATGGCAGGTCAGTTAGTCAGTGTGAATACAGTAAGGAGAGGAGGGGAGCAGAGTCTCTTCAGGAGCTCTGCTCCACAAGTGGAGCCTAGTAATAGAGGCCCAGGAGGGGAGCAGAGGAGACAGGCTCTGGTAACAGAAGGGATCCCAGGGGGTATCGTGAGAGCAGGACGGCACCTGTATGCCCCGAATCTGCCTGGTGTCAGAGGGATCAGGCTGCAGGAAGGGAACCGGTCCCTGGACCAGCCGTGTTACTCCAGGTCTCGGCTGGAGAAACCGGAGGCTTCTGCACTTCCAAGGTGCAGTTGCCACAGCCTCACCCCAGTCGCCGTGAAGGGCATCAAGTAGGTCCGGGAACTCCAGGTTGCCCAGAAGGGACTTCCGAGCACCTGATTGGGACTGTGTGTGGGGGAGCGTAGGGCAGGAGGGCGAAGACCCAGCGCGTGAAGTCGGTCAAGGAAAGGAACATAAGAAAGGGGGTCCCATTAAGTGCTTCTAATCTTCCTGAAGGAGTGCTGAGCCCCAGCCTGGCAGACGCAGTGCGACGCGGAGGCTGACACCCGTACAGTGTACCTGAGAAACTTGAACAAGAACTGTGAGTAAAACCCGGGTGACTGCACTGCACTGCCTTCATCAGTTATTTCTGCTGCGCCATCATTCCTGCACCAGAAGCCCCATTTTCACCACCATTTGCACCTACACTGCCCCGGGGGCCCGCTCCGCCTGTGGGGAGCAGAAACATCCCAGCTGCCATCCCATCACCCCCCGGAGGTCTGCAGCAGCGCTGGTAACTATTTCCGGAAACCACAGGTGGCGTCACGAGACAAGCTGTACACTAAAACCCCTTTTTAAAGAGAGACCCAGAGTATGGGCCAGGAAGCCGACTGCCGTGACTTCCTAAACAAGGTAAAAGGCCCGGGTACCGAGTCCCCCATATTCCCCTGGGCGAGTCAATGGCCTCAAATTTGACTCTAAAATATGTAGATGTACAAGTTCATGGTTGACTCAATGACTGCAAGATATCCAGGTTCTATGGCTGCAAAATGAGCCCAAATCATAACCTTTCCTCTACTGTGCTTGACAATTGGTATGGCATGTTTCTGCTGATATGCTGCCTTTGCCAGACATATGCAAGGCCTTATAGCCAAACATTTCCACTTTGGCCCTGTCTGTTCTAGAAGTATTAAAGTTTTTTTCAGATGTAGCTTAGCAAACCTTAGGCATGTTACCATTGTCAGAAATGAAAGAAATCATACTTTTTCAGTCTTTTACTAATTGTATTGTCATAAACTTGAAAATTGCACATGCTAACTTAGGCCTATAGAGTGTAAACTGTAGCTTTTGGGCTTATATTTTTGCAATTTCTCTGAGAATTGCATGTCTGATCTTGCAGTGAAGTTGCTGGAAGGTGCCTTCCTCGACTTAAATGTTTTCCACTTATGAATAATATATCTTGCTGAAAATGTTGTTTGGAAACCCTTTCCGGATTGAGAAGTTACAATTGCTTCTCTAAGACCATTAGTAATGATTTTCCTCATTGGCATTTTGTAAGCCTGACTGCTCCAGACCAGCAAACTACCACAACTTTTGCTTTTATATGGGTGGTCACACTTTTTGATGAACAGTTGATTAAAAGCAATTGATTATATTGAGATATCAGTACCTTGCTGTTACTTACCCTCTTAGTTCCTATGGAAGCCACAAGTGTGAAAATGATTTTTCACACACTTTTTCTATATTTTGGCTTAGTTAATGTTAAATAAACAATAATGCAGTTTAATTTGCCATGATATATTATTTGTCTGATATTATATTTACTTACTTCTAAGACCTAGTAAAGACCAGATTTTTTTTATTATGTTAAGTAAAAACCATAGAATTCAAAGAGGGTCTATTTAGTTTTTCTCATGACTATGTAGTCATGCAATCTTTAAAAGTTTCAGTAAGCATAAGTTTTCAATACCTGAAATAAGTGCAGTGCTTGGAGTATAATTAAACATGCATATGACATGCGGATATATAATGTTCATTGTAACTATGAATGATAAATAGCAGAAAAAGCCCTTTATTCATCTTCTATTGAGAGAGCTGCCTGTGTTGAAAAATGACTAAAACTCAAGCCAAGTGTTTCTGTACTACTCACATTCCTGATAAATTGACATCATGGTGTGATTGTTATACATTTCATAGATGAAGTATAAAATGATCAGATGGCACCTTGTAAGAGTGTCTCTTTCTATCTCAGTGTGAAGGTAAAATAAAATTCCATGGAAATCTTCTTATTTCTTTAATATGAGTTTTCTGTTTGCTTCATGTTTATTGTTAATGAAAACCTGAATGACCTTGAAGAGTAAGAAATGCCTGATGTCAATCTTCTGCTATATGTAATTTTTTTCCCTATGTTTAGTTATATAAGGCTCTATTTAATTACATTTGTTTACTGCTGTGTAAAATAAAGAATCCCAAGGACATCCATCTACTCGTGTCTCTGCACCAACCGAAGATTTTAGTTTCTGGCTATAGATGACATGATAAATCTCAGTGTCGATACAAATGATCACATTCCTTTAGACGTGCAATTTATTTGAAACTCAATTACACATAGTATACGAATCTTTACAATTGAAAGAACTTTATTGCTTGCCATCAAATTTTTGAAATGAGTTGCATTTTAATTAGGTTACACTAATACATTGAAAAGTCTTTTTTATTAATGAGATGGGTTTCAGATGTCTGGAATCACTAATAAGACTTGACAAAGAATAAAAATAGTTTAGTATACTCCATTGCTAAGCACTTTATGAGAAAAGAAAATAGAATATGATACAATGAAATAACTATCATCTTAATATATGTATGACATATGTATAAATGATATTTCATTTGCGATAAATTATGATTAACAACATTATTAAGTGCCACATTTTCTTTGGAATGATAATAACTTATATTTTCTTGAATCTGTTATTTATTAATTTGCTAATTTTTAATGTTGCACATTTTTTATATACTGCCCTGGATGTTATATACTGCAAACTCACTGTACAGTATGACATTCATTAATGCTATCTATCTACAGAAAGGTGTTTTGGTCAGACAGGACCAAAGTAGAACTTTTTGGGCTAAATGCAAAGCGCTGTGTGTTGTGGAAAACTGACACTGCATATCACCCTGAAAACACCATCCCCACTGTCAAACATAGTGCTAGCAGCATTATATTTCAGGGACTCTTCAGCAGGGTCAGGGAAGCTCATCAGAATTGATGGGAAGATGGATGGAGCTAAATACAGGACAATCCTGGAGGAAAACCTGTTTGAGGCTGCAAAAGACTTTAGACTGGAGCGTAGGTTCACCTTCCAGCAGAACAATGACCCTAATCATACTGCCAGAGTTACAATGGAATGATTTTCATCAAAGCAAATTCATGTGTTTGAATGGCTCAGTCACAGTCCAGACCTCAATCCTATTGAGAATATGTGGCAAGATTTGAGAATTGCTATTCACAGATGGTCTCCATCCAATCTCACTGAGCTAGAGCTAGTTTACAAAGAAGAAAGGGCAAAAATGTCAGCCTCTTGATGTGCAAAGTTGGAAGAGATATACTCCAATAGATTTGCAGCAGTAATTTCAGTAAAAGGTGGTCTTACAAAGTTTTGACTCAGAGGTCTGAATGCAACTGCATGTCACAATTTTCAGATTTACTTTTTTTAAATACTTAGAAAACCATGTATCTTTTCCTTTGCACTTCACTAATACTTGCTACTTTGTGTTGGTATATCACATAAATTAAAATAAATAGCATTTAAGTTTTTGGATGTAACGTGAAAAAATGTGGAAAAGTTCATGGGGTATGAATACTTTTTCAAGCCACTGTATCTCTTATATTACTGTCCATACAAAAAAACTTCACAATTTTGACAATAACCATTAGGTTTAGTTTTGGACCTCTATTTCCTCTTCTTTTTAACCATCACGTGGACATTAGTAGCAAAAGACTGACTTAAACCCTATTTGATTGTATAGTTGCATTATTTGAGCATGCTCTAAACAAGGGGGGGGGGCACATTTCATTGTGAAGGGAATGGGGGAGGTGAGCTGTGTTATCTACGAGGTATACAAGTGTTGCCTTCCATTGTAATTCTACCTGTGATGTTAATTCAGAAAATTGTAAGATTGTGATACTTGAAATTGAAATAAATATATCTTAAAATATACTTTTAAAACAAAAAGTTATATTAAATCAATAAGTCATTTTCTGATGACATATTTCCCTTAACCTCTTCCCGACATGGTCAATTTTCATTTTTGTATTTTCGTTTTTTCCTCCTCTTTTCCAACAGCCAACTTTTTTATTTTTCCATCAACACAGACATACAAGGGCTTGTTTTTTTTGCAGGATTAATTGTACTTTTGAATGACACTGTTAATTTTACAAAATACTGAAAAGAAATTCAAAGTTTGGTGAAATTGAAAAAACCCCCCGTAGATTCTGACATTGGCCTAGACCATTTTTCAACAATGGTTACAGGCTCCTGAGATAATAATGAGATTAATGGAATGCTGGACACTTTACACGTTAAATTAGTGTACATAAACTGACAAGCAAGCAGAACATTAATAAAACACAGCCAGCAATGTCTAATTAAACACAATAAGGTATTTCTCTTGGATTAACAAATCTAATTGTCTGGCTAATTAAAATTTTAAGTTGTATCGTCACAATAAGCATTAAGGTTTTAAATGGACCCAGGCTGTCATAGCAACCAATTGGCGCCCCACTGTCACAATGCGGGCTGGCTGATGGGTGCAGAGAATGAACTTCCCTCATGCAGATGAGCTGTTATAGCCACTGTCAGAGATAGCAGTGGTATTTAACAAATTAACAGTCACAGTATGAGACTGTGGTCCATCTGCAGCTGCTAGAAGCAGTTCCTGTGTCACAGCAACTATCTACCATGTAGGGGCGGGCTCAACTCGTGAGCTCGACCCATACACTTGCTCCCAACTTGCGCTGTACATATATGCAGGATGTCAGGAAGGGGTTAACAACTGACTTTGGAGCTTCATGCTGAAAAACAATGAAAGAGAGGCAGCTCTACATCAGCAAGAATCTCAAGATTGATGGAGAGTCGTGGAGGTCAGTTCCCCACTGATATTTATTGTTAATGTTACCAAGGTCAAGGTAAAATTAAACCATCCCGGGCACAGCAAATTCTATACTTAATCTTTAATTTATAAATGACTATAAAATTCCGTTGTTAAAATAGTTTTTTTCAGGCTTCTGAGATTGATGATATGTCCTTAGGAGAGTCTGACACTGGCAACTCTACCTATCAGCTGTTATCAACTCTGGTGGTGTTCATATATTCAAAGTGAATGGAGCAAAACAGCACAGTACAACTCACTGTGTAGTGGACATTTTAAGATACTGCAGCTCAGGATTAATTAAAGTGAATAGGAGCTGAAATGCAATACCTTATAACACCACTACACAATGAACAGAGCTGTGCTATTTGCCTGCATTCAATATTTACATCCGCCTACCAACAAAGCTGATAACAGCTGATTGGTGGGGATGCCAGTTGTTGGACTTTCACTGATGTGATATCCTATAGATAGGTTATCAATATAGTGGTGCAAACATTATTGAACTTCCCTGGTCCATTGTATAGTCTGATCCTTCATGGTAGCAAGATCATGGCAGTATTTGTTATTCCCTTCTGCATCATGGGTGCCTCTTATGTTTACTAGACCCTGCAATGAATGACATTGCGGCGTGAAGCATAATATGGTAATGTGTGAGAGATAGTGACAATCTTATTTGATGCAATGACGTTTGGCTTCCTAGTGAGCACAAGAGATGCCCAGAATGCCAGGATCTGTTATTCTTAGCCCTGCATCCTAAGCACCTCTTCAACTTCACTAGTCTATATGCCTCATGGAATGTCATGACATGTATTGACTCACAACATTCTGCTTCAAGTTCTAAAAAGTTGAAGGAGATTGAAAGTTTCTAATCTTCGACAGAAAAATCTCTTTCAAATGTGTGAGCCATGAATCAAGTGTCTTGTTTCTTAGGGACAGGGGGTGTCCAGACCTCACAGTCTCAAACTCCAAAAAATCTGAGGGTCCAAATGAAGCACTTAAGATGTCAGGCTGAGTATGCTGGCTGCAGAAATAAAGACTTACTTGGTCAAGCTGCCACAGAGAACCAGTTTGGATTCCAGGCAAGTGCAGAGAAAATCTTTTTACTTAACTCTAGTCATCAATATACTGTAGGAAGCATGGAAAATCCTTAGATTAATTAAAATAAACAAATATGGTTTGCAAAACCGTAATTGGTAACTAATTCAACTACTATTATAAAACAGTGAATTCAATAAAGAAAAATAGCTTACTTGCCTATGTAAGTCTTTTATTTTTGCAACTAGAGACATATAGTCATCCAAATGCTGAATTATTATTATTGAGTTGTATTTGAGCTTTTGTTTACTCAGTAATGTGTTACAATAAAAATATACTGACTGCTGCAGTGTTCCTTATTACTACTGTAGAATTCAGGCTAAATAATATAGCTGTTGTCCTTGCTTTGAACTTTCTTCCTTTTTTCTGTATTGGCCAGAAATGACTTTGAATGCATTCCAAAGCTAAATATGCTGAGGCACAAGGTAAAATATGTCATATGCCATTTGTAATTGCCATTGGGGCTCATAGACAAAAAAGTTATAATATTATAAAACTTTCTTCACTTTTATGCAAGATAATAGGCAATTTAAAAAAAGACTAAGCCACAACAGCTGATAGGTTTATACTATAATTGTAATAATATCTGTCATTTTTCTGTATTTTATGTGCATTAATATGATAAAGCGCTTTTCTGCTTTTGGAAATGATTTTCTCCCAGCTGCAGTTTGTTTAAAAAAAAACTATAGCAAAAAAACTGTGCTCTTCTCACACTACCCAAGTCTCCGAGTCTCTTCCGTTGCTTCCAGTGTTTGTTATTGTCTGCAGCGGTGCCATCATATTAATAGCGCTGCAGCCATTAATTAAGCTCAGTGACTTTACCTGTGTATACGGAATACCCTGGTCAGAGCCGTTCAGCTCACTGATTGTCTGCTGTGCTGTCAACATGATGTCAATGCTGCAGACAATGAAAAGAGTACATAGGGTGAAACAATTTAGCACAGTGGAGGTGTGGGTTGATGGGATTCTCACCTAGTAGCGTTGTGAATATAACAACTCCAATATATGCCTTTGATATGATCAGCCACTGCAGACACGCCAGCACGTGGAATATCCTCTTCTTCTTCAATTAAATTAGTAAATAGTGGAGGGTAGATGTTTGATAGTGGGCTTGCTGCTGTGTAAAGAGATTGTTTCACACTCTGGTGCAAGTTATTTTATTTATGCGTTTCTGGTTCGGACCAAAACTTTTTTCAAAAACAAGCTACAGACAGGAGTTGATATAGGGAGGGGGTGTAAATGATGAAAAAAAGTAAGCCCCTCAGCATGATTGAGGTGTGGTATGAAAAGAAGCCAGTAAAAGAACAAAAACATAGCAATATGTTCATTCTTATAATACAGCAGAGAAAAGGGAGATACAAATAGATTAAAAAATGTTAAAATGTGTTAACAGTAGTATTAATAAAATAGGATCTTGACACTAAGTCAATGCCTTTAAACGAAACAAAAACCTAAAGGGACTACGAGTTTAGAACAAACTTGATCCCCATCTATAGCTGTTCCCGTGGTCCCCTTAGAGACATATTGTGTAAACAATGATCCATTCTAAAAAGTGACCTAATCTTGGGATGCATTAGCCACATACAGTATCACCTTCAGGAGCATAGTGGCACAAATATGGCTCAAACACCACCAACATATACCCCATTCAAGTATTAGCAAACTCCAAGTCAGCAGTTTTAGATGACAAACTAAAAAATATCTATGTTGTAAACAATACAGCACAACACCACCCTGATTTTTTTCTACAAAACTGAGGAAACGTTCACACTAAATCAAAGCCTTATCTGCCATACACAGTATGTGATAAATGAGATTGAATGTAAATATAGATTACAGTATGTTGGGCGGACCATTTAACCACTTCATAGAAGGCTTAACTCCCATTGGGAAAATAAAGTGGGGAAAATAAGTATGTGATACACAGACAATTTTGCAAGTTTTCCCACCTACAAAGAATGGAGAAGTCTGTAATTTTTATCGTAGGTACACTTCACCTGTGAGAGACAGACTCTAAAAATAAAAATAAAAAACTAACATTGTATTATTTTTAAATAATTAAATTGCATTTTACTGCATGAAATAAGTATTTGAACACCTACCAACCAGCAAGAATTCTGTCTCTCACAGACTTGTTAGTTTTTCTTTAAAAAGCCCTCCTACTCTGCACTGATTACCTGTATAAATTGCACCTGTTTGAACTGATTACCTGTATAAATGACACCTGTCCACACACTCAAGTCAATCACACTCCAACTTCTCCACCACGGACAAGACCAAAGAGCTGTCTAAGGACATCAGGGACAAAATTGTAGACCTGCACGAAACTAGGATTGGCTACAGGACAGTAGGCAAGCAGCTTTGTGAGAAGTCAACAACTATTGGCACAATTATTAGAAAATGGAAGAAACACAAGATGACTGTCAATCTTCCTCAGACTGGTGCTCCATGCAAGATCTCGCCTCGTGGGTTAAAAATGATACTGAGAAAGGTCAGGAATCAACCCAGAACTACACGGGAGGACCTGGTCAATGACTTGAAGAGACATGAGACCACAGTCTCAAACATTACCATTAGTTAAACACCATGCCGTCATGGATTAAAATCTTGCAGGTCCCCCTGCTCACGCCAGCACATGACCATGCCCATTTGAAGTTTGCCAATAACCATCTGGATGATCCAGAGCAGGCATGAGAGAAGGTCATATGGTCAGATGAGACCATAATAGAACTTTTTTTGTATCAACTCCACTTGCCATGTTTGAAGGAAGAAGAAGGACGAGTACAACCCCAAGAACACCATCTCATACTTTGGGGATGTTTTTCAGCAAAGGGGACAGGTTGGCTGCACCGTATTGAAGGGAGGATGGATGGGATCATGTATAGTGAGATTTTGGCCAACAAAATCCTTCCCTCAGTAATAGCATTCAAGATGGGTCGTGGCTGGGTTTTTCAGCATGACAATGACCAAAAACAAACAGCGAGGGCAACTAAGGAGTGGCTCCATAAAAAGAATTTCAAGGTACTGGCATAGCCTAGCCCGTCTACAGACCTGAACCCAATAGAAAACTTTAAAGGGAGCTGAAAGTCAATGTTTCCCAGCAACAGCCCGGAAGCCTGAAAGGTCTGGAGAAGATCTGTGTGGAGGAGTGGGCCAAAATTCCTGCTGCAGTGTGTGCAAACTTGGTCAAGAATTACAGGAAACGTCTGACATCTGTAATTGCAAACAAAGATTTCTGTCACGGGTGTGTCAGGTGTGACAGACAGTCACTCTGGAGCCGGCTGCAGAAGGTCACTGCGCTTGGCATTGCAGATGCCTTCTTGATCCTCTCATCTCTTTAGTATGATTATATCCTTCTTCCTTTAGGACACAGCGGCTACCTCCACCTTCTGTTGCTGATTGACACACCCTTGCTTGGTAGTTAAAAACTCTCAGTTTCTCCAGAGAGGCTTGGAGCACTAGCAGTTGGCTAGTTTCTTCTCTGGTGCCCTTCGAGGATGGTTGACATTATCTCTCTGGTGTCTGCTCAAGCTAAATGTATCCCCTTTGTTTGTCTACCTTGTTGTCTTTAGTTTGTAGTGGGGCTTGATTAGCTCTCACCCTTTCCCCTCCCTATCTAGAGCAAGTTCTAGGGACATTCAGAGCTTAGGTTCCTGCTCAGCGATAGCTGTGGAACCCATATAGAGATCATAGGGCAGGCAGGGTGATATTAGATCTGCCTAGGGGTCTTCACTCACTTTTTCCCAAGTGTTTTGGTTTCCTTCCCCTCTTCCCTTTGTGTTGCATTTAGTCTTTCCCTCACCTTGCAGGACATTATCAGCAGCCGTGCATAAAAAAAAAAAAAAAAACTGACACGTTTTTTTTTGTGTGTGTGTGTTTTTTTTTTCTCTCTCTCCCTTGGTTCATGGATTCTGCTGCAATGCTGGTAGAGCAGCTGCACAAGCTGTCTCTGGAGGTGACTGACCTTTGCTCTGAGGTTCAGCAGCAGCAGCGGCTGCAGTCTCATAATGTTGGGGTCTCTGAGGTAGGCCGGTCCAGCTTCAATCTAAAATTGCCCTCCCAGGCAGTTTTTCAGGAGGTAGGCACAAGTTTTTTTGTGTTCAAGGAAGCTTGCAAGTTATATTTTAAACTTTGTTCTTACTTCTCTGGAGAAGAGGTGCAGCGAGTGGAGATTGTGATCTCACTGTTGCAAGGATATCTTCAATCCTGGGCTCTCTCTTTGTCACAGAATTCAGTTTTTCTCCTGTCAGTGGAGGGGTTTTTCTGGGCTCTAGCCCTCTTGTATGATGATCCTGACCATATCTCCTTGACTGAGTCCAGGCTGTGTCACCTTCAGCAGGGGAATCGGTCAGTGGAGACTTATTGCTCAGAATTCCGCAGGTGGGCAACTGATACTAAATGGAATGAACCAGCTTTGAGAAGCAAATTTTGTCAGGGCCTTACTGAATGGTTGAAAGATGCCTTGGCAGTGTGTGAAACCCTTGGAGGCTTCCATGTCATTCGCAATTCATGTTGATAGACGTCTTCGGGATAGGTGGGTGAGATCAACTTCTCCGGAGCCCTCTTTTCAGGGTAATGCCTCCTTGCCAGGGGTACACTCTTGGAGTGAACCAGTACTGAGGGCGGTGGAAGAACCTATGCAGTTAGGGGGTGCCTCTGCATCGTATGTTTCCCCTGAGATCCGCAAAAAAAGGTGTTTTTTGTGTAAAAAAGGGACATTTTATTGGGGCCTGTCAATTGATTCCTAAGCAAAATAAAACTTGATTAACCCTTGGTAGTCTGGAGTTAGATAAACCAGGGGTGTTTTGTCGTCAACCTGCAGTTCTTGGTTTGTCCTGACAGCAGAGGTGGTGCTAGAGGGCAGGACTGAGAAAATTTCTGTGTTTGCAGACAGTGGAGCTGGAGTCAGCATGGTTGATGCTGAGTTTATGAGAACTCATGGGCTTGCTTGCTGTACTTTAGCTAAGCCCATTCCTAATTTTGCCATTGGCTCAATGCCACTTGCACAGAAAGCTCTGACTCAGATTGCACATAATGTAAGATTGAGGGTGGGGTCTGTTCATTGTGAGATAATTCCTTTTTATGTCCTGGACAGTCTTTCCACTCCAATTGTACTGGTTCTACTCTGGTTGGTGAAACATAATCCGATAGTGGATTGGCAATCCAAAGAGATCATTGCATGGGGAGATTACTGCCATGAGAACTGTTAAAACATTTCCCTTTCTGCAGTCTCTGCAGAGTCCTTACCTGCATTTTTGTCTGGTTTTGTGGATGTCTTTTCTGAGAAGGAGTGTCAGGATTTGCCTCCTCATTGTGCACATGACAGTCCTATTAACCTTTCCCCCGGAGCTAAATTACAAAAGTCCAGACTGTATAATCTTTCATTATAGAAAGTCTGGAGAAGAGACATATCAGACCCTCATCTTTGCCCGTGGCGGCAGGCTTCTTCTTCGTGAAGAAAAAAGAAGGCGGTCTCCGACCCTGTTTAGATTTATGGGAATTGAATTAAATTGCCATCCAAGATTCATATCTTCTTCCTCTGATTCCATATTTGTTCAGCCAGATTGTGGGAGCTAAGGTGTTATTCAAATTGGATTTAAGGGGAGCCTACAATCTGGTTAGAATCAGAGAAGGGGATGAATGGAAAACAGAGTTCAATACCCTTGAGGGGCATTTTGAGAGTCTGGTTATGCCTTTCGGTCTGACCAATGCACCTGCTGTTTTCCAGCATTTCATTAATGGTATTTTCCATCATTTGGTGGGCAGGTTTGTGGTGGTCTATCAGGATGATATTTTGGTTTACTCACCTGATTTTGAGACACATTGGGTGCATGTTAAACAGGTGTTTCAGATATTAAGGGATAACAAACTATATGCCAGACTAGAAAAATGTGTTTTTCGCCATCCAGGAGGTACAGTTCTTCGGGAACCTGTTGTCATCTTCGGGTTTTCAGATGGATCTGGAGAAGATCCGTGCTGTCCTGGATTGGGACTGTCCCGAGAACCTTTACAGCGTTTTCTGGGCTTTACAAATTTTTACCGGAAATGTATCCAAAATTATTTGGTAATGACAAGGAAGGGGTCTGATTTTACCAAATGGTCGGATGCCGCCCTGCAGACTTTTTCCTCCCTAAAGAGTTGCTTGGTCACTCTAACTATACTCAGTCAACCCAATGTTTCTCACTCTTTTATCGTGGAAGTTGATTCGTCGGACGTGGGGGTTGAGGCTGTGTTGTCTCAGGGTCCGTCCCCTTGTAATTGGCGCCCATGTGCCTTTTTTCCAAGAAATTATCTTCGGCTTAGAGAAATTATGACGCGGGTAAAAGGGAGCTTTTGGCGATCAAATTGGCATTCAAAGAATGGCGACATTGGTTGGAGGGGGCTGTCCATCCTATTACTATTATTATGGACAATAAGAACCTATCATATCTCCAATCGGCTAAATGTCTCAACTAGTGATGAGTGAACGTGCTCGCCATTGCTCACTACTCACGTGAGCATCTTACTGCTCGAGATGCTCGGTGCTCTGCGAGTATTTCCGGGTTGCTCTGGCGGGAGTTCGGGTCCCCTCCCTCCATGTTTGGCACTCATTAGAGAACCAATGAACAAGCAGGGATTGCCTGCCACACACTGTAATGCCATGTTGGTTATGGCATTACTGTGATTGGCTGGCCGCACAGTATCATTAGGTGTATATAAGATCGGGCACCGCCATGCTCGTCACAGTCTACTCCAGAATCAGTCAGAGTAGGGAGAGGTGCTGCTGCATCAGGGAGAGATTTGCTTGTTTAGAGTTAGTTTAGTAATTCCACAACATATATCTATAATATCCATCTGAACTAATAGTCCATCTGAGGACTAATCCAGCTGCATATAATCAGTGATAACAGCAGGAATTAGGCAGGCAGTGTATGTGGCAGACTGCAGTGCATATAGGAAGAGGGTCCATTGAACGTCCTGTTAGTCTAGGTATTCCACAACATATATAATATGTTATTTTAATACTATGAAAAATACTAACCTACAGGCCAGCTATTTAAAACTGTGGATTTCCGTCACACATATCACATATAAGTGTGCTCCAAATTCAGGCATTTCAGGCCTCCATTTTAATTTTGTTGCAGTGTGTCAGTGAAGTTATTGACACCAGGTTGCTGTGAAAAATAGTAACCTACAGGCCAGCTATTTAAAACTGTGATTTTCTGTCACACGTATCACATATAAGTATGCTCCAAATTCAGGCATTTCTGGCCTCCATTTAAATTTTTTTGCAATGTGTCAGTGAAGTTATTGACACCAGGTCACTGTGAAAAATAGTAACCTACAGGCCAGCTATTTAAAACTGTTGTTTTCCATCACACGTATCACATATCACTGCGGTTCAAATCCAGCCATTTGTAGTGAACGTGGAAAATATTGTCCTCCATTTAAAATGGGCAAGGCACGTGGCAAGGGATGGGGAAGTGGAAATGGTGGTGATGATGGTGCATGCAGAGGCCGAGGCCATTGGCAAGCTGAAATTGTGCCACCTCAAACACCCACATCTTCTCCCTCGACCTTCCTGTCCCAATTAATAGGGAACACAGAACACCACTATTGAACACAGCGCAGTGTGAAAAGGTTATTGGTTGGATAGCAGAAAATGCTTCCAGTCACTTAGCCACCACCACCACCCTGTCTTCCACACGTTCAAGTCTCATTAGCCGTGAGTTTGGACTGCATATTCCTCACCTTGATCCTCCTTCCTCCCACCACCCACCATGCTGAGTGCCCAGAGACAACTGATCCCATACTTGGACACTCCGAAGACCTGTTCACTTTTACCTTCATAGATTCGGGCCTCTCGCCCAGTCTACTTGAAACGGGGCAAGAGTAGATCGCATGTAGCGATGCCCAAATATTTGAGCAGCCACGGTCACACAAAGGCGATGGTGGGAAACTGTCACAAGAGGTGGATGATGATGAGACACAATTGTCAGAAAGTCAGAAGGACCAGGGTGCGGAACTGGAAGATGAGGTGGTGGACGATGAAGTCACTGACCCATCCTGGCAAGGTGACATGCAGAACGAGAACAGCAGCACACAGGGGGAGGGAGGCAGAGCACCACAGCAGGCAAGAACAAGCAGTGTGGTGGCCGCAGACAGTAGGCTGTCAACCATTCCCGGTAACATCAACATGACGGAAGTTGCCAGTACAACTGTTAGGTCTTCCCGAGTCTGGTTGTTTCTTAAAGACTCTACCGATAACCCCAAAAAAGGCCATTTGCACAACCTGCCAGGCCAGCATCAGCAGGGGTAGCAAAACTAGCAGCCTGACCACCACCAGCATGTTCTGGCACATGGCGGCAAAGCACCCGACTAGGTAGGCTGAACCCCACGGTCCAGCAACAGTGTCTGCGGGTGACACCACTGCTTGTTCCGATGTTGTGCGTGCACACCAATCTCCTGTCCATGACGCATGCCAAGATGCCTTCCGCCCTGCATCTGTCGTTGAACACTCTCAACTAGCACAATCATGCACGTCCACATCCCAGTGCAGCGTTCAGTTGTCCCTACCCCAGTCCTTGGAATGCAAGCGCAAATACGCAATTAACGCCGCACAGGCCAAACTACTAAATTCACATATTTTGCGAATGCTTGCGCTCAAAATGTTTCCTTTTAGGCTTGTGGAGATGGAAGCTTTCCGCAACCTCATGGCGGCGGTTGTCCCTCGGTACTAGGTCCCCAGCCGCCACTTTTTCTTTCAGTGTGCCGTCCCCGCATTACACAAGCACGTGTCCCACAACATTAGCCGTGCCCTCAACTATGCAGTTACTGAGAAAGACCACCTAACCACTGACAAGAGGACAAGTGATTCTGGGCAGGGACAGTACATCTCGCTGATGGCACACTGGGTTAACATAGTGGAAGCCGGGTCCCAGTCGGACTTTGGAATAAAACAAGTCCTCCCGACGCCGAGGATTTCAGGCCCTGGGTCAATCAGGGTTGCCCCCACATTCTACATCTCCTGCTCCTCCTCCTCTTCAGAATCCATCTCCAAAATGAACACATCAGTCACAAGCTGGAAGCACTGCAGCACTGCATTGGCCAAGCGGCAACAGGCTGTGCTGAAGCTAATATGCTTAGGTGACAAAACCACACAACGCTGAAGAGTTGTGGACAACTCTGGAAGAGCAGGCAGATCTGTGGCTGATACCGCTGAAACTACAGCCAGGCATGGTCGTGTGTGACAATGGTCGGAACGTGGAGGTGGCTCTGAAATGAGGCGTGCTCACAAGTACCATGCTTGGCCTATGTGGTTAACCTCGTAATTCAGCGGTTTCTCAAAACCTACCCGAATCTGTCGAATCTGCTTGTTAAAACACGCCGCCTGTATTCCCATTTTAGAAAGTCACCTGCAGCTTCTGCTGCTCTTGCCGAGCTTCAGCAGCATTTGCAGATTCCAGCTCACAGACTGGTGTATGATGTCCTCACACGTTGAAACTCTATACTGCAGATGTTGGGAAGGATTTGTGAGCAGAAGAGGGAAGTTGTTGACTACCTGCATCAACAAAGCCATTGGTATTCTAGTCAGACTCCACACAAAGTCTCAGGAGTGGACATGGATGTCAGACATCTGGACCATCCTCCAAAACTTTGAGGACTCCACCAAGATGAAGAGTGGCGATGACGCAATAATGAGTATCACCATCCCGCATCTCTGTCTTCTGAAACGCTCTCTGCTGTCAATTAAAGAGGATTCATTGCATGGGGAGCACGATGAGATGGAGCAAGAAACCATACAGGGTGATTACACACAGCCAAGTCTCATCTCATCCCAATGTGAATTGGGTGACAATGAAGAAGAGGAGGAGGAGGAGGAAGAGCAGCAGCTAGTTTCCTACGCTATAAAAGGTACTGCCTGCACAACTGCCATACTGTCTGTTCTAAGTGGAAGGCCTGAGGACAGGGTGGAGGGGGAAGAGTAGGAGGATGAGGAGGAGACAATGGTCAGTCATCCTCTTGGTGAGGACACGGATATCTTGCCTCTTTGCAATCTGGCACACATTGCTGAGTTTATGTTACGCTGCCTTTCCTGTGACCCTCGGGTTGTCCAAATTTTGGGTGACAGTAATTACTGGTTGGTGTCACTTCTAGATCCACGCTACAGGGAGAACTTTATGTCTCTTATTACCTTGCAGGACAGGCCAAATAAAATGGGGCATTACGAGAAGGCCCTTGTTGCGGAATCAGTGAAAAAATTCACATCTGAAAAAGCTGGCGGCAGAGATCACAGTTCGTTGGACAACCAAGGAGTACAAGAGAGAGACACACAAATGCAATCCATCAGAGGCAGGGGAACACTGTCAAAGTTCTTGGACAGTTTTTTCAGACACTCCCATCGCACAGGCCCTGAGGCGGGGGGTACTCTCAAAAGGAGTGCAAAGTTTCGGAAGATGGTGAGGGAGTACCTTGCTGACCGTACCAACATCCTCCGTGATTCCTCTGTGCCTTATAATTATTGGGTATCCAAGTTGGACACGTGGCATGAACTGACTCTCTATGCCTTGGAGGCTCACTACGTCTCTTGCAAGGGGCATTGGAGTTCCTCCAAATTATTAGCAGCCATTGCTTCACTGCATTGGCAAACACTATGGGATCCCACTTCATGATAATGGTAACATTGTTTTTAGGAGGCTCTCTGACCTCTATGTCTCTTGCAAGGGGCATTGGAGTTCCTCCAAATTTTTGGCAGCCGTTGCTTCACTGCATAGGCAAACACTATGGGAGACCCACTTACTAATAATGGGAATATTGTTTTTAGGAGGCTCTCTGAACTCTACATCTCTTGCAAGGGGCATTGGAGTGCTTCCAAATTTTTGGCAGCCTTTGCAGTCACTTCATACGCAATAACAATATAGGAAACCCACTCGTTAATAATGGGAACAACAAAGGATAGCCGGCTAATATCTCTCTAACAATGGCGAGGGCCAACTGCTGGCCCTTTAAGAATAGTAAGGGCCGCCTGATGGCCCTATAAAAATAGGTTTGTCACTTTCAGAGTACCTCCTTCATAAATGAAACAGGATGTGTCTGATGATGTGTCACACACCACATTGCCAGATAAGGTTGTAAAATGTTAAAATTACATTTTCCGTTGAATGCATTTGTCTTAAAAAATAACGTAAAAAAAAAAAAAAAAACAATAGGATCAGACTTTAGTATAAAAACCAGAGTCGCCAATGTAACCTCAATGTAATCACATTGTTCAGCTCCTGCACCTCCTCCTCCAGTTCAGCCTCCATCTCCGAAAGACCACATCAGTCACAAGCTGAAAGCACTGCAGCACTGCCTTGGCCAAGCGGTAACAGGCTGTGCTGAAGATAACATGCTTAATGCTTAGGTGCCAAACTGGCCAACGCTGCAGAGTTGTTGAAAGCTGTAATACAGCTGCCTGATCTGTGGCTCTCATACAGCCTGGCATGGTCATGTGTGACAATGTGTGGAACCTGGTGACAGAAAAATGACAGCCGGAGTAGATACGGTTTCCCAAAAGTCAGTCCTTTCACCCAGCTAAAAAATATGGCTGTGATAAAATACTGACAAGCTGTGGACTGGCTCCATACCGTCCTTGGCTACATTCACTGGACCACGTGTTTGTGGTTAGGCTGCCCTTCCCAGTAAGTACTCTGGGGAGGGCATGGGCAATGTTGTGGGACCTGTGCTTGTGGAAGGCGGAGACCACACCGGGAGAAATAGTGGCGGCTTGGGACCGAGTATGGATACCTGGCCGCCGCCGACATGAGGTTGTGAAAAGCTTCCGCCTCAACGAACCTAAAAGGCCACATTACAAGTGCAAGCAGCTGCCTAGAAATCTGGCATTTTACTTTTGCAGCCTGTGGGTGGGTGGCTGGCTGCATACTTGCGCTTGCATTCCAAGTAACAGAAAACTAAGCAGATGGTGGCCTCTATCATCATCATGACCTTACCTCGGCACTATGAACTCTCCCAATGGCGAAGCCAGGGCCTACCGGAGGAGTCTCGGGTTCTCTGGTGGGCCCGTCCAACCCTGTCAAGAAGCAGCCCTGGCTAAGAAAATTGTGTGGGTGAGGGAAGGTTCCTGGACACTTTATGACTGCTTTTTTAATGTGGATTGGATGTGCTTATGCATGTTATTTCTGAAACTGCATTGTAGATCAGGCCAATGTCCAACTCTGTAGTCATGAAAACAAAGGGCAAAGAAAGAAGTTTGTGTGTCAAAGTACCATCGACAAGTGCAAGTTGATGTTGGATGGGCTGCCATTGCTTCTGCAACAAGCTGCATTAGAGTACTTCCTGGGAGAAATGACAACCAGGGTAGAAACAGTTTCCCTCTATGCCAGTCCTTTCACCGAGCTAAATACAACTCTCAGCAAAAAAAAGCTGTGGACTGGCTTCCTACAGTCCCTGGCCACATTCAGCTGTCCACGTGTTTGTGGTTAAGCGGTCCTTCCCAGTAAGTGAACTGGGGAGGGCACAGGTAATATTGTGGGACCCGTGCTTGTGGAACACGGAGACGACATCGGGAGAAATAGTGGCGGCTGGGGACCGAGTATGGCCACCCGGCCTCCGCCGCTATAAGGTTGTGGACAGCTTCCGCCTCCATGATCCTAAAAGGCCACATTTCAAGTGCAAGCAGCTGTCAAAAATTTGGCAGTATAGTATTGCAGCCTGTGGGTGGGTGGCTAGCTGCATACTTGTGCTTGCATTCCAAGGAATGAGGTAGGGACAACTGAACGCCTTGCTGGACAAGGACATGGACGTTGATTGTTGCAAGTCTGCAGCAACAGGTGCATGGCGGGAGGCATCTTCTCATGCAAATTCCTTATGTAGTGCAGTTTCCAAAAAGTGGGCACATGGGGTTCCTGTTAATCTGGCACCTCAGGAGATTGGCTAATGGAGCCCACAATCTATTTAAACAGAGTTTGCATTTGAAATGCCAAATAGTGCTACTTCCCACCCGATCCCTGCTGTGAGCTCAAATAGTAGTGTACAACCACATATGGGATACTGCCACGTTTAGTAAAAATTGCATAACAAATTGTCCTGTCAATTTATCCCTATTACTACTTATATAAATTAAAACTTTAAGGCTAAAGTAACATTTTAGTGAAAAACCCTAAGTTTTTTGTTTTCATGGCCCAATTTTATAAAATTCTATTATGTAGTTTGTGGGCTATAACTGATAACTACACCCTTAGATCAATTCCTTTTGGGTTTAGTTTGCTAAATTAGGTCATTTATGGGTGATTCTGCTGTGTTGGCACCTCAGGGGCTCTTCCAAACAACATGGTGTCCAAATTTGAGTTTCAAAAATTAAATAGCGTTCTTTACTTTCCGAGTTTAACACACTCCTTGATAAATACCTTGATGTGTCCAGTTTTTAAAATGGTGTCACTTGTGGGGGTTTCTGTTTTAGTACCTCAGGAGCTTTGCAAATGAGACATGGTGTCTGCAATATATTCCAGCTAAATTTACATTCAAATACCAAATGTCGTTTCTTCCCTCCCAAACAATATTGTTTAAAAGACTCCACACCTGATGTGCTTAACCAGTCTGACGCCTCTCATCCAGACAAACCAGAACTCACACTTTGCACTGACGAGGGGCAGTAACCCGAAACACAGTCTCTGCAAATTGAGTTTCTGGCCTTGGCTTTTTATCCTAAGTCATGTGATAAGGCTCGGTATAGGGTCACTATTGACTTTTAGGATTGCTACTTCCTATAGGTGGTACTAGAGTTCTAGTACTCTTCCTCTCTGAAGAGACAATTTGCATATTTCCCAGAGAAGAATTGCGGCTTTAAAAGACTCCTCATCTGACATGCTTAACATGTCACTCTCCGCAAGGAGAAATATTACCCCTAGATACCAATCTCTGTAATGCAAATACAGATTTATTAATATACATATGACTTCCACCTATCTAGCTAGGGAAAACCGGATGGTATCCAGAGGTTACCATCAGCATATTTAACAACATTTTGCAGTATCAGACTTTTTAGGCTACCTAAATTGTATAAACAGTCGAAAATGTATCCCCTTTGGGGGAGCAGATGCATGTATTTCTATTGTTTACACAAAGGCTGTGCAAACAGAAGAAGTAGTGGCATTTTCACATGGTTGGGTGCAACAATTATCCCTGCTTGGGAAATAAAGAGCTTTACATTTTGCTAAATAAAGAAGCTAAACCTAAGATAGAAACAAAATCCTTTCACGAAAAGATGTACCCAAATTAGGCTGGTTCTATGCTATCTCTAATATTAATACCTTATCATGTGACCTCAATGTGAATAAGGGCAGAGCCGGACCAGAGCACGACTTTTGACATCTAGCCACGGAAAACTATATAAATGCAATAACCAACTTAAAGAAAGAGAGGCCATGCAAACTTGATCATCCACGGAATGATCCACTCATCTCTACATAGCAATATAATATCCTTAAAGGGAACCTGTCACCAGATTTTCCCAACAAAGTAGGGCCGCATCTTTAAGCCCTTTTTTACATTATTTAGCATGCTGTATGAATGTCCCCAATTTCCTGTGCAAGTCACAAAAAAATCCTTTTATTATACTCACAGATTGTACGGTGCGGTCCTATCTTCCTTCAATCGCCACCTTCCTTCCCTGATTCATGTAGATGATGCATCCTACATTATCCACACAATGTTCCCCATTGCACTCCTGTGTGATGCACTTTTCTCTGCCTTGCCGTGGGCAGTGCAAAGTACTGTACTGTGCATGCACCGGTTTTACCTATTATCTGTGCAATAATCTTTTATCATTGCTGATGCCATTCTTTCTTGGTATTGAATTCTCCAGACCAGAAAACTGTCAAAACTTTTCCTTGTATAAAGGCAATCATACTGGATGTTGAACAAATAATCAAGGGCATTTGATTCGTAGCACCTGATAGTTACTTACCCTTTATTTCCTATGGAAGCCGTTAGGTTGTACTTAAATTTACATATACACAGGGGCATAACAATAGCGGTCGAAGACTGTGCAACCATGAGCAACCGGGCTCCTGCAGGAGGGGGCTTGCCAATGACAGTGCCTACTTCAGCTGGATGTGCATCCTAAGATGCACATCCATCTGAAATATATTGCATCGCACAGACCTGCAGGCTCCCTCTACTGCAATACATGCTGCCAGCCAATCAGAGGCTAGTAGCTGATTTTGACGTGGTCAAAGACGGTGCATGGCAGTGACATCATGCGCCACTCATGGGTGGCACGGCAAAGTCAGATGCCAACTTCTGCACAGGCTATAAAATAGCATGTTGCATGTCGTGGCAATAGGGAAAGGTAAGAAAAATAATTTATTTATTTTAAAAATGTGTGGGAGGAGAGCAGCAGAACAGAGGACATTATACCGTGACATGTCCCAGGATGGGAAACATTATACAAGGAAGGGGCCCAGGATGGGTTACATTATACCAGGAAGGGGCCAGAATGTGGGACATTATACCAGGAAGGGGCCAAGGATGGAGTACATTATAGCAGGAAGAGACCCAGGATAGGGAACATCATTACAGGAAGGGACTTAGGATGGGGGACATTATACTAGCAAAAGGCCCAGGATGGGGACATTATGCAAGGATGGAGGGCATTATTATTGGAAGGGGCCAGGATATGGGACATAATTACATGAAGGGGGACATTATTACATGAGAGGGTGAACATATATGTCTTTATAGGTTCTATACATCTGATCAACATGCAGTTAGGGGCCAAGGTACAAATATTGCATCAGGGCTCATCGAACTCTAGTTACACCACTGCATACTCTTCTTCTGTACTTTGGCCTAGTTTAAAAAAATTATGTGTAATTTGTCATGTATTGAAGTGGCATTTATCTAATTCTAAGATCTTCTAAAAAACTGATTTTGTTAGTATGTCCTGAAATTTAAAACCATATAATTCAATTAGTGATTTTTTTAATAACTGTATGTATCCATTTGAAACAGAAAGCCTAAATCTGATTGTTTCCACTTATAAAACCTGTGAAGTAAGCTATCAGTTGGTGAGGAATATTCGGAGGGTCATGAGGTGGAAATAAGTAGCAAGTCCTTCTTGTTTGGGTGCCAACACCTTAGAATGCCATTTCAGTTGTAATACTTGTATGTTAGAGATACCCATATTTTCATGCAAATTTGCATGTAACCTTGATTGTCTACAAAATCGCCTTAAAAACTACTAAAATTCTCATTTATAGTGTTTTAATGAAAACCATTTTCTTAAGAGAATACAGATGTTCAAAATAATGAGCTATGAGATGAGAGTTGCTGCTGAGAAAAGCCTATAGAGAGGGGAGGGGGTGCAGGAGGGAAGAGCTACAAGAAAACACAGACATGCTTCGGCAAGTTAACCTGAAATTATAAGTACACTTTAAGCAGTCATTCTATTCCAAAATATATATGCTATTAAAAAATGTAAGTTTTGGAAAGTTCATACTCTATATGTAGACACAACACTGAATTCACTGGTGCAGAAGTAAAAAAAAAAATTGAAAAATCATAGTATGCACAAACATATTTCTGCTTTCAATAAAAAGTAGAATTGTTATGTATACATATAGGATTTATACCCCTTTACTTTCTCTAGCCCTAATCAATAATTAGCAATTCATAAACATAATCTATGAAACTAATAGTTTGTCATACAGCTATGGGTCTCCAGGCACAGCAGCAAATTGAGCAGAATGCAGAATTTTCCAAAGTGTCAGTCAATAAAAAAAACTTATTTTATGCTTATTGACCACTAACAAAAATTACTATTGACTGATACAAGAATACTATTACAAATAACTTTTGTAAAATGAAAAAAATAAAGCTTTATGTAGAGGTATGTTAAAAAATACTAATATTAGAATATTAAGGCTTGTCTTGTCTCATGAAAACAAGTTCATTCAGCATGCTCTGAGAGAATATCGAAGTTATGTGGGGGAGATTCCTTGCTTGGAATTCCTTTTGATGGGCCAAAATGGAGCACTGTCTTTACAAAATGGCTCCCACTCCATCAGAGCTCACCCATCAAAGTCTGCTCTGATGTAGCTTCTACGGGTGATAACACCAGAAAAGAGAAAATTTGGATTTGACTAATTGAATTAATTTGGAATGTTGCAAAAAAAATGGATTCTCCTGAATTGTAATGGGCTTGAAAGGGGGATTTAAAAAAGCTCACCTTGCTGCACACCTGTTTCATCAACACTGCTGCCCTCTATCCATTCCTCCATTCTCTCCGGCCACTGCTGACTAATCCTCATGTGATGAACATCGTGACGTTGTGACATGACTACATACGCCATCATGTCAGAGGCCTACTCTGTGCCAGAATCCTAAAAATTCCGAAAGAGGATACTGTAAATTGGATGAACATGTAAGGCCACGGCCCCGCTATCAGTATTTGGTCAGTATTCAGTCAGTATTTATTCTCAGGAGTGGGAGCCAAAATCAGGTGAGGAACAATCAGAGAAAAGGCATACTAGAAACAAGTGCACCAATTCGGCATTTATCATCCACTTCTGGTTTTGGCTCCCACTCGTGAGAAAAAATACTGGGAGAATACTGATAGTGGGGCCGTGGTATAAAGAACAGTCCAGATGATTCAGAGGAATGGATGGTGGGCTGTGGCAGTGGGATTGTAGAGTGACGAGGTGAATATTTTGTTTTACACTATGATTATTATACATTTGGGTCTAGAAAGACCCTAGAAAATAATAAGGAACATTCCATTTGCATTGAATAACTTGGATGCAAATTGAATTTTCCTGCTAAATTTGAATCTCTGCAAAATCTCTCATTTATAACAGCCACTTTTCATTTGACAGCAGCCATATTCTCAAAGTAGATGCAGCTCCTTGGGGAGGTGCCTGCATCTATCAATCATTTATGGCATATCTACAAAATGGGACAACCTCTCTAAAGAAAAGCTCCTCCAAGGAGTTTTTAAACAATGACCAGCTTTCCTCAGCGAAATACTGTAGAGGAAGAAGTGCTCAATGAGCTATAGAATAAGGAGTAGATTTGCAAAATTACAATATGTTTTCTTTCTTTTATATCAAGATGTGACTGACGTTGATCACTGTTGTACCTTCTGTGGGACCATCATTTAGAACAGACTTTTATCCAAATAGACTTTATTAGAGCGTGGATAAAATTTGTTTTGGGCCTTTGCTAGCCCTGGGCTCATTTTTCCTCGCACTTAAACTGGAAGGTCTAAGTGTAATTTAAATAGAGCCATACTCATGCATTAAAGTAATTTGTCCTAGGTCCATGAAATATTAAAAAGCCAGATCATAATAGTCTTACAAATGAAATTGTTAAGCTTCATTCAGATCTGGAAATTCCCTGTCTATAGTTTAGCTTTACTATATTAAATGAAATGAAAAATTTAGTCATTTACTTTTAATACTGGTTGATTAATCACTAAATTCTGCAATCAGTAAAACTGATTAAATAATTATATATTTCCTTGTTTGACAGAAAAATAAATTCTGGTTCAGGTTACAATGAGAACCCTAGTGGCAAAACAATTAAATTTTAATGAGAGTGAACATGCTCTGAATATTGTCAGTTCTCCTTTTGACCTTGGTCATTTTATTTATGCCTGGGAAGACAGACCTGTGATTTTACGAGCGCATGGATTTCTGGAAATATATACAAACTGCTTACATTATCAGCACAGTAAAGGGGGAGATCATGATTATTAGGGGGGGATCAATGTTCAATAAAGGAAGTATGATTGTTAAGAATTTACAATGTTAAATATAACTAGAAAAATATAGAGCAGCTGATTTAACTGTTGAAAAATTGTACAAAAATGATTTAAAGTTTCACTAGATTTCAAGAAATTGGAAAACTAATAGACTGAATACATATCTTTCAAGATTCTAACTTCAGTCTGTCACATAGCACACATTTTGTGTTATAATTCACTGGCACTTTAGATTTGATTTCTGCTGCATGTAAATTCATGCAATGGATGTCACCACAAATTTCACCCTTCACGATACAGTGCAGAGGAATTAACATGCGGCTAATATTCACCATTTCTGCAATGAAATCCACATTTCTAGCCGTGGGTATATTAGTAGTAGAGATGAGCGGTGTTCGACTAGAACTGTTCGCCAATCTCAAATTCGAGCTGTTTTGGGTGGTGTTCGAGTTGTTCGACGAACCCGAACGATTTGCAAAAAATTCGGCTGTTCGAGGTTATGTTCGATAACTGTTCGTGCACCAAAAGCGTGTACTGCATGTCTGGCGCTATTTAGAGCACCAATCATGCAGGGATTGTCTGCCACTCACTGTAATGCCACAGCCATGGTGGTTGTGGCATTACAGTGATTGCCCAAATCGATGGGAACAGTGCTCACAGTGAAACATGAAAAGCCGGCAATTCATCAGCGGCATACACCGGTACCCGACAATTTAGAACAGAAAGAATAGAGCATCACACATAGATTAGATACATAGAAACATGTCAGTCACATATATAATAAGTACAGTGATAGTGTTGGTTACTGTACTTGTTATTTAGTGTAAAGGATTTATCAAAAAAAATAATAGTGTTTTCAAGCACCGTCTCTTTAAAAAAGCCGGCTGGCAATTCAGCATCTGTACCCGACAATTTAGAATAGAAGGAATAGAGAATCACACATAGATTAGATAGATAGAAACATGTCAGCCACATATATACGAAGTACAGTGACAGTGTTGCTTACTGTACTTGTCATTTAGTGTAAAGGATTTATTAAAAAATATAATAGTGTTTTCGTGCACCGTCTCTTTAAAAAAGCCGGCCGGCAATTCAGCAGCGGTACCCGACAATTTATAACAGACAGAATAGAGCTTCACACATAGATTAGATAGATAGAAACATGTCAGTCACATATATATGAAGTACTGTGACAGTGTTGCTTACTGTACTTGTCATTTACTGCAAAGGATTTATTAAAAAAAATAATAGTGTTTTCATGCACCGTCTCTTTAAAAAAGCCGGCTGGCAATTCAGCATCTGTACCCGACAATTTATAACAGAAAGAATAGAGAATCACACATAGATTAGGTAGATAGAAACATGTCAGTCACATATATATGAAGTACTGTGACAGTGTTGCTTACTGTACTTGTCATTTACTGCAAAGGATTTATTAAAAAAAATAATAGTGTTTTCATGCACCGTCTCTTTAAAAAAGCCGGCCGGCAATTCAGCATCTGTACCCGACAATTTATAACAGTCAGAATAGAGCTTCACACATAGATTAGATAGATAGAAACATGTCAGTCACATATATAATAAGTACAGTGACAGTGTTGGTTACTGTACTTGTCATTTAGTATTAAAATAAAGGATTTATTATTAAAAAAAATTGGCGTGGGGTTCCCCGTAATTTTAGTCTCTAGCGGAGGTTAAGCAGACAGCTGGGGCAGATGTTTGAAGCCTGGGAAGGGGGTAATACCCACGGAGCTTCCCAGGCTACTAATATCAGCCCCCAGCTGAATACCTAGCCTTTACTAGCTATTAAAATGGAGGACCCCCCCAAAAAAAATGACGTGGGGTCCCCCCTAATTTAATAGCTAGCAAAGGCTAGGCAGACAGCTGGGGGCTGATATTAATAGCCCAGGAAGGGAGCCATGAATATTGGCCCCCTCCCAGGCTAGAAACACCAGCCGTCAGCCGCCCCAGAAATGGCGCATCCATAGGATGCGCCAATTCTGGCACTTAGCCTCGCTCTTCCACGCTGCCCTGGTGCGGTGGCAGGGGGTAATAGGGTTGGGGTTGATGTCAGCTTATAATGCCAGCTGACATCAAGCCCAGGTTAGTAATGGAGAGGCGTCTATAAGACACCCCCATTACTAACCCCATAGTCAAAGTTAAAAGAAAACACAAACACCCAGAATAAAGTCCTTTAATTGAAATAAAGACACATTCCTTTATTGTTCTAAATTAAACCACACTTACCGTCACGCCCATTCCAGCTGAAGCCAACGATCTCCTGCAATAAAAGAAAAATAATAAAGCAACCTCATCCTTACCTTTCCATGGTTCCCACGACAGCTTCAGCTCTGCTACATCGAGATAACAGGCTGGACCGCAGCAGAACGCTGCCATCCAGCCTGTCATCCCGCAGACACTGAGAAGCGCAGGCATGCTTGCGCTCTGCAGTGTCTGGCTGTGACGGCATAAAGATGAGACGAGTTCATGTCCAATGAACTCGGCGCACCTCATGCACGTCACTGACAGCGTGGGAGAATTCTCCTGCACTCAGCACTTCAGCGTGAGAATTCTCCCACGCTGTCAGTGACGTGCATGAGGTCAGCTGAGTTCATTGGACATGAATGAGCTCACCTCATGCACGTCACTGACAGCGTGGGAGAATTCTCACGCTGTAGCGCTGAGTGCAGGAGAATTTTCCCACGCTGTCAGTGACGTGCATGAGGTGAGCTGAGATCATTGGACATGAATGAGCTCACCTCATGCACGTCACTGACAGCGTGGGAAAATTCTCCTGCACTCAGCGCTTCAGCGTGAGAATTTTCCCACGCTGTCAGTGACGTGCATGAGGTGAGCTCATTCATGTCCAATGAACTCAGCTGACCTCATGTACGTCACTGACAGCGTGGGAGAATTTTCACGCTGAAGTGCTGAGTGCAGGAGAATTCTCCCACGCTGTCAGTGACGTGCATGAGGTGCGCCGAGTTCATTGGACATGAGCTTGTCTCATCTTTATGCCGTCACAGCGAGACACTGAGGAGCGCAAGCATGCCTGTGCTTCTGAGTGTCCGCGGGATGACAGGCTGGATGGCAGCGTTCTGCTGCGGTCCAGCCTGTCATCTCGATGTAGCAGAGCTGAAGCTGTCGTGGGAACCATGGAAAGGTAAGGATGAGGTTGCTTAATTATTTTACTTTTATTGCAGAAGACATTGGCTTCAGCTGGAATGGGCGTGATGGTAAGTATGGTTTAATTTAGAACAATAAAGAATTGTGTGTTTATTTCAATTAAAGGACTTTATTCTGGGTGTTGTGTTTTTTTAAATACTTTACTAGAAATTCATGGTGGTCATGTCTAATATTGGCGTGACCCCATGAATTTCGGGCTTAGGGCCAGCTGATAATGCCAAGCTGGCCTTAACCCCTTTATTACCCAGTGAGCCACCGCACCAGGGCTCTGGATGAGTTGGGTACAGCGCCAGAAGATGGCGCTTCTATGAACGCGCCATTTTCTGGGGCGGCTGCGGACTGCAATTTGCAGCGGGTGGGGCCCAGAAAGCTTGGGCCTCCTTGCGCTGCGGATTCCAGCTCCCAGCTGCCTAGTTGTACCTGGCTGGGCACAAAAATAGGGCGAAGCCCCACGCATTTTTTTTTTAATTATTTCATGAAATTCATGGAATAATTAAGAAAAAAAGGGCTTCCCTATATTGTTGTGTCCAACCAGGTACAAATAGGCAGCTGGTGGTTGGGGGCAGCCCGTCCCTGCCTGCTGTACCTGGCTGGACACAAATATAGTGCGAAGCCCCACGTCAATTTTTTTTTAATTATTTCATGAAATAATTTTTTTAAAAAAGGGCTTCCCTATATTGTTGTGTCTGGCCAGGTACAAATAGGCAGCTGGTGGTTGGGGGCAGCCCGTTCCTGCCTGCTGTACCTGACTGGACACAAATATAGGGCGAAGCCCCACGTCAATTTTTTTTAAATTATTTCAGGAAATTCATGAAATAATGAAAAAAAAATTGATGTGGGGCTTCGCCCTATATTTGTGTCCAGCCAGGTACAGCAGGCAGGAACGGGCTGCTCCCAACCACCAGCTGCCTATTTGTAATTAGCCGGACACAACAATATAGGGAAGCCCTTTTTATCTTAATTATTCCATTAATTTCATGAATTTAAAAAAAAAATACGTGGAGCTTCGCCCTATTTTTGTGTCCAGCCAGGTACAACTAGGCAGCTGGGGGCTGGAATCTGCAGCGCAGGGAGGCCCAAGCTTTCTGGGCCCCACCCGCTGCAAATTGCAGTCCGCAGCCGCCCCGGAAAATGGCGCGTTCATAGAAGCGCCATCTTCTGGCGCTGTACCCAACTCATCCAGGGCCCTGGTGCGGTGGCTCACTGGGTAATAAAGGGGTTAAGGCCAGCTTGGCATTCTCAGCTGGCCCTAAGCCCGAAATTCATGGGGTCACACCAATATTAGACATGACCACCATGAATTTCTAGTAAAGTATTTAAAAAAAACACAAACACCCAGAAAAAAGTCCTTTAATTGAAATAAACACACAATTCTTTATTGTTCTAAATTAAACCATACTTACCGCCACGCCCATTCCAGCTGAAGCCAATGATCTCCTGCAATAAAAGTAAAATAATAAAGCAACATCATCCTTACCTTTCCATGGCTCCCACGACAGCTTCAGCTCTGCTACATCGAGATGACAGGCTGGACCGCAGCAGAACGCTGCCATCCAGCCTGTCATCCCGCAGACACTGAGAAGCGCAGGCTTGCTTGCGCTACTCAGTGTCTGGCTGTGACGGCATCCAGATGAGCCGAGGTCATGTCCAATGAACTCGGCTCACCTCATGCACGTCACTGACAGCGTGGGAAAATTCTCACGCTGAAGAGCTGAGTGCAGGAGAATTTTCCCACGCTGTCAGTGACGTACATGAGGTGAGCCGAGTTCATTGTCGGCTCATCTGGATGCCGTCACAGTCAGACACTGAGGAGCGCAAGCATGCCTGCGCTTCTCAGTGTCTGCGGGATGACAGGCTGGATGGCAGCGTTCTGCTGCGGTCCAGCCTGTCATCTCGATGTAGCAGAGCTGAAGCTGTCCTGGGAACCATGGAAAGGTAAGGATGAGGTTGCTTTATTATTTTTCTTTTATTGCAGGAGATCGTTGGCTTCAGCTGGAATGGGCGTGATGGTAAGTATGGTTTAATTTAGAACAATAAAGAATTGTGTCTTTATTTCAATTAAAGGACTTTATTCTGGGTGTTTGTGTTTTTTTTTTAACTTTGACTATGGGGTTAGTAATGGGGGTGTCTTATAGACGCCTCTCCATTACTAACCTGGGCTTGATGTCAGCTGGCATTATAAGCTGACATCAACCCCAACCCTATTACCCCCTGCCACCTCACCAGGGCAGCGTGGAAGAGCGAGGCTAAGTGCCAGAATTGGCGCATCCTATGGATGCGCCATTTCTGGGGCGGCTGACGGCTGGTGTTTCTAGCCTGGGAGGGGGCCAATATTCATGGCTCCCTTCCTGGGCTATTAATATCAGCCCCCAGCTGTCTGCCTAGCCTTTGCTAGCTATTAAATTAGGGGGGACCCCACATCATTTTTTTGGGGGGGGGTCCTCCATTTTAATAGCTAGTAAAGGCTAGGTATTCAGCTGGGGGCTGATATTAGTAGCCTGGGAAGCTCCGTGGGTATTACCCCCTTCCCAGGCTTCAAACATCTGCCCCAGCTGTCTGCTTAACCTCCGCTAGAGACTAAAATTACGGGGAACCCCACGCCAATTTTTTTTAATAATAAATCCTTTATTTTAATACTAAATGACAAGTACAGTAACCAACACTGTCACTGTACTTATTATATATGTGACTGACATGTTTCTATCTATCTAATCTATGTGTGAAGCTCTATTCTGTCTGTTATAAATTGTCGGGTACAGATGCTGAATTGCCGGCCGGCTTTTTTAAAGAGACGGTGCATGAAAACACTATTATTTTTTTTAATAAATCCTTTGCAGTAAATGACAAGTACAGTAAGCAACACTGTCACAGTACTTCATATATATGTGACTGACAGTTTCTATCTATCTAATCTATGTGTGAAGCTCTATTCTGTCTGTTATAAATTGTCGGGTACCGCTGCTGAATTGCCGGCCAGCTTTTTTAAAGAGACGGTGCACGAAAACACTATTATATTTTTTAATAAATCCTTTACACTAAATGACAAGTACAGTAAGCAACACTGTCACTGTACTTCGTATATATGTGGCTGACATGTTTCTATCTATCTAATCTATGTGTGATTCTCTATTCCTTCTATTCTAAATTGTCGGGTACAGATGCTGAATTGCCAGCCGGCTTTTTTAAAGAGACGGTGCATGAAAACACTATTATTTTTTTTAATAAATCTTTTGCAGTAAATGACAAGTACAGTAAGCAACACTGTCACAGTACTTCATATATATGTGACTGACATGTTTCTATCTATCTAATCTATGTGTGAAGCTCTATTCTGTCTGTTATAAATTGTCGGGTACCGCTGCTGAATTGCCGGCCGGCTTTTTTAAAGAGACGGTGCACGAAAACACTATTATATTTTTTAATAAATCCTTTACACTAAATGACAAGTACAGTAAGCAACACTGTCACTGTACTTCATATATATGTGACTGACATGTTTCTATCTATCTAATCTATGTGTGATGCTCTATTCCTTCATGTCTAAATTGTTGGGTACCGATGTATGCCGCTGCTGAATTGCCGGCCGGCTTTTTTAAAGGAAGCGTCTTCTGAGCAGTTTGTCAGCTTTTGGACACCTTTGAAGGTGTTTTCTATGTGTTCCTATGTGTTTTTGTTTGCCTGCCATTGGTTTTAACGGTGTTCGACGGTGTTCTAAGGTGTTCGACGAACAGTTCGACGAACAGTTCCTCGAACATCCCGGTGTTCGACGAACCGAACCGAACCCGAACACTACGGGCGTGGCTCAACACTAATTAGTAGCTTTTCTACTGAACAACAAACATTCATGTAGCACTTGGCACATCTGTAATTCTCAGTATCTACTCCTATTCTAGATATATGAGCACAGCACAGTATCATTTCTTTTATTTTGTGTATATGAATACCATACTATACCTCTTCTTTTATCCTGTATATATGGGGACACCACACAGTACCACTTCTCTTATGCTGTATGCTGGGTATAATTCTAGGTATTTTATTTTTAATATGTGGTGAAAGAAATACTCATTTGTGGAATCCCCTGCCCAGGTCTGATGCTTCTGTCATTCTCTGTCAGTCATTGATTACAAGACAGCAGTAATGATGCCAGTATGTATGCCGCATCATCACTAGCAATTAAAATAAGCAATAGGGTGAAACAGATGTGAGTTGGGTTGGTAGATTATTTTTAATTCTGGAACACTTCTTTAATTTGGGTTCCTTTTGATACTAATGTTTTGTGGTCAATTTGATGGTGTACAAAGGTGGCCTTCAACAGGAGGCAAGGCTTATTTCCATAAAGATTTTGAGTATTAAGATTAAGTGTATAAACTTACTGCATATAATCTATTTACAGACATTTATACCCTTTAAAGACAATTTTTTCCATTGCAAAAGCCATTGCTAATGCAATCACTTAAAGGCCTGTTTTTACGCATGATTTACATATTACTAGTGGACACAAACAACTGGGGGCACCTGTGCAATACCAGGATTTGGGTCCACTTCCGCCAGCATACCCAGAATTTAAATCTCCAGCACTGAGCTTTCCAGCAGCTCCTTCTTAAAAGGAAACTCTTTTATGTCATCCACATGTAAACTTAACATGTAAACTTGGATAAACTTGGATAATTTTTGAACAAGTGGTGATGTAATGGGGTGCCAACTTCTGGGAATTGAATCTAATCCAGATCTAATGGATTTAATGCAGTGCCAACTCCAGGAAAAGATAATCGATTCATTGCTAAATTATTCTCCATGAATTGAATGTCTGCAAATAAGCATAATAAACATTAGATGTAGGGAAAAAAAATGAAAAAGAACAAATTCCCCCCTTACCACTCATTGCCAATTCTCATTGTTCCCCCGTACAGTCCTTAGGGCTTCTTCTTACTGCTGCGGTGCACTAATACCCAGGCATCTTCAACCTAGGCTGGGACTCCACACCGTAATTAAGCCTGGTATGTCCCAGCAGTGAGAAGTCCCAGCCTAGAGTGCATGTCGGAAGGTCCCGGCGCATGTGCGTAGTGGAGATGGCTGGGAAAGGAATGATGAGTTTTTCTATTCTTTTAACCTTTTTCCAGCCTTCAATGGTAGAAAAATGTTGGTCACCTGGCTGCTACACTGCTAAGTTTGGCCAGAATTGGTTACAAAAAATTAATTCATTAAAATATGGATTTTTGAAAAATTTGAGTAGAATTCAAATCCACTAGAGAAAACTTGGCCAATTTTAACAAAAATGAATTAACCCAATTATTTTTATAGTATGGATTATTACAGTTGTGTCAAAAACAATTATGGTAACTTAGGCAGTACTTACTAGGAATAAAGAGATATCACATCTTTGCTGCCATGGAAACCTATTGAAATTCGTCAATTATAATGCAGGAGCATCAAAAGCTTGACAAAGGAAGATTCTTTCTATATTTTTACAAATAGATGCTGCAAACGCCATAGACTGTGAAATCTAAGCAGTCACATGCTCAGGATTGGAGCTAGGTATGATCTCTACCATTACAGCAAAATGTCATCTTTAGTAAAAAGATATCTGAAAAATAAATAAGTATAAAAAATGTATTGTCTATACTAATTATACAGTTTGTTTCAGTATAAATGGGTCCACTATTGTAAAATTAACAATAAGAAATTATTTATTTTGATATGGTAATCCTACATGACTTCATATTGTGGGAAAATGTAGACATTAGCAAAAGAAAATTAACTAAAATTTAATAAGAAGATGAAAGAGAAATATGTTTTTTTTCATGTGAGTAGGAAGCAAAAGGAGCAATAGTAGTAGGGATTATGTATAAGTAACATTTATTACTATCAGCTGTTTTTGACTGAACAGCACTGTTTTGATATCAGTAAAATAATAAACCAATAAAAAAAGAACATTTGAAGTAATGTATGCATGAAATTAAATAGTTTACACTGTACTAAATTTACTCTTATATGTTTTATGCCATGGAAATCAAAGAGACTATTTAAATTAGTGTTTCTTGAACATTTAAGTAGATAGCATACTGTGTTTTGCAAAAATTCATGCTTTGGTTTATATTCCATTAAAAACAAGTGCAGAAGTAAAAGACAAAACTAGATAGTTTGTAAAGTGCTAAAGGCTGAAAGGAGAGATTTACAAGCATCTTTGCTAGACATAAGAGGTCAGAATGTGACACTGATAAATCAGATGCTGGAGTATAAGGATGAAATGGAGAGCTGGAAATAGAGTGGTTCATTTTCTTCAGGAGGCAATAAGCCATAAAGAAAGTTGCAAAAATAAAATCAGCTTTGAGACTTTTCTTTATGCTACAATTTCATTTGATAGTTGCTTTGGAATAGTTCACAAATTTTTGTCCAAGTAAACTCAATAAAAAAATGCAAAATTTTCATCATGATATAATCATAATTACAAGAATATATTCTAATGAGAAACTGTATAATGACATATTTACAATAATTAAATTAAGAGACATAATGTTAAAAACTGCAATTTTTTTAACATTTTGAATAGTCATCATGAACTTTTCTTTCAAAACAATGTAAACTACAATATTCAAAATTGGAGACTGGCAAATTTATTCGACTGGAATTAAATTCTACTTGAAATTTAAAAAACCTGCATTCTTTAAAATACAGATTTTTATAATTTTCTCAACACGAATTCAGCAAAATGGCGGCCAGCTGAGGCCACCATCTTGCTGTGCAGTGGAGAGTGTTCAAAAGGTTAAAAAGAAAAGAAACATACTCACATCCCTGATCACCTCTCCGGTCGCCCCCGCTGCTCCCTGCCTGGTCTTCTGCGCCACTATCATAGCACATCTCCAGTACAGTGTTCACTCTAGGCTGGGGCTTCTGACTTTGAGCAGGCCCCAAATGTCACTGCGCAGGATCCAGGGTTTATTTGCAGCTGGAAGTCCTGGCATAGAGTACTGGACCACAACTTCTGGCTATAGACCTCAGATGTCACTGCTCATGCCAATGATTTCCCAGGCCTGCTCGCTTGTAAATTCAGGGGCATCCATTGCTAACTGTCCACTGTCCAGTCCTGTGTGCCTATGTCACACTACATCTTAAACCCATGGTTCACTCTAGACCAGGGCTTCTATCTGTGACCAATCCTGGAGTTCACTGTACATGCACCGGGGCCTACTTGCGGCCGGTAGCCCCAGTTTTGAGTGAACACTGTGCTGCAGACGCGATGAGGCGGAGGCATTTATTAGGCTCTGGAAAGACCCCAGATCATAATAAGGGACATTAAATTCATGTAGAATATCTTCTCTGCAAAACAAATTTCCTGGTAAAATCCACATAAACAGATGGAGTCGAATTTTAGCAAATCCACTTACAGTATGTCTATTTAAGATACTTTTTGACATTCATGTTTTAAATCATCCACAAGGATGTGATGTTTGTGCTGTTTTAATGATGAGTTCATATCCACTCCTCAACATTGAAATTACAACACCAAGAAGGAAAATTTGTAGAATTCGGAAAATCAAAGTATTGCTAGACATATTAATAATCGACAAAGGATGAAAAATAATCAAAAGTTTTTCAAAACAGCTTAATTTATTCAGTATCGCGTATGAGTGTCATACACAATTGCATGCACTTACACGCATTGTCATGCTATCAATGAGGTTATTAATGGTTATCAGAGGAGTGTTTGTTTGAGCCACGCTGAATGAATTGGGGCACACAAATCAAGATTTTCTGCTGGTAGCTCCTTTTGCAATTGCCAACCAATCACATCTTATATAAGCTCAATGAGAGACACCGTGAGCCATGGTAGCACATTTACCATACAGTCCTCTCACAGTAGCACAAACAGCCTGACGTTGTCATGTTAAAAAATGGCTCCTGGTAAAAGATGCATTCTTGAAGAAACGACACACTGGTCCTCCTTCTGTGATTCTATGATTATGATCTAGTCTTCATTCCAGGTACATTAACAGCTCTATAGCTTCTTGACATTGCTGTCCTATACATGAACATTAGACACTCTCTGGACCAACAGTGTGTGAATCATTTTCTACCACTCAACACTAGAATCACACCGCAACACTGCACATTTTTAACCCCTTCATGACATCCCCGGTACATGCATGGCGCATGTCGGAAGCGGGTGTATGGAATGAGCATTATGCAGTAATGACATGTATTACAGCCAGGACCTGCCATTAACAATCGCGGGTGGAGCAGTGCTCCGCCCACGATTGTTAACTTGTTAAATGCCATTGTCAATATTTGATAACGCCATTTAACATGTGCCGACGTGTGTGCATACCATTTTCTCCGCCCATCAGTGCGCCCATGACATGATCGTGGGTTGCCCATGGGTTGTCGTGACAGCCGGGAGTCAGCTGAAGACCCCATGCCTATCAATATGGAGCTCCTTTGAAACCCTGCCTGTGGCCAGGCTTCAAAGGAGATTTTGATTTCAGCTACATGCAGTGATGCTGTCGCATAGCTGTATATAGCACAAGTGATCGGACAATCTCCTTTTCAAGTCCCCTCAGGGGGCTAACAAGAACAGTAAAAAGTAAAAAAAATTGTTTTACAAAATATGAAAAAAAAATCTAAAATTCAAATATACTCCATAAAAACAATTCTGAATAATGTCAGAATTGTGTTTTTTTCACAATTTAACCACACTTTTTTCCTGTTTTCCAGTATACTATGTATCAAAAAATAGTATCATTCACAAGTACAACTTGTCCTGCAAGAAACAAGCCCTCATATGTCAATGAGGACAGAAAAATAGAAGAGGAAAAAACGGAAACACAAACATGGAAATTGGCTGCGGCTTGTAGGGGTTAAATAAAGGTTTAAAATTCATTCTTACTAACAAAAAATGTACTTTCAGTGGAAATACTTATCACCAGACCACTGGGATTGTGATGAGATTGAGAGCAGCACCTATATTTTCAAATATCTTCATCGGAAAGTTTGAGAAGGTACATATTCATAATAATCCCTCTCACCAAGGGATGATTCTTCTGTCTCGCTGCTTTATTTATGACTTTTTCACTATCTGGAAGGTTTCAAATATCCAAGTATGACAAGTTTAAGATGAATATACTTGGAGCATTGAGTATACTTTATACAAGATCAGTTCTCAAATTGAATTTTTGGGATTGCCGGTGACAAATTGATGGCCAAGATGTTCCTTTAATCTGTTGATACAAACTGCTGCCTAGAGCAACTCTCTGAACAATGTCTGGCAGGCTGTTAGTGGTGTTGGCCAGAAAACGTTGATCATCAGCAGAATAACAAACTGACAGACTCCATGGACAGAAGGCTTATGAATGTTATTAAAAAGAAGGAAGGCTATACAGGTCCCTGATATTTATTTGAAATTTTAGAAATGTATTTTTGTACATTGTAAGTTTTTCAATCATTATTCTCAGTTTAACAGATGAAAATAAACCATTGAAATGAAAAACAAATTATATTTCTCATATAGTTGCATAATAATTTTGCACACTAATGTCACATCTCCACCAGGACCTGCTCCTGTGCAATCTTCTTCTAATGCTAGCCGCCACCGTATTCATTCTGTGGGTGGAGCTGGTGATAGAAAAGATTAGAAGCTCTGTATTGTACAGCCATTGGCTGGGACCTGCAGTGCCATCCAGTCTGACAGTATGGGTGTGTGTACTGTCCAGCTGGAGTTACTTAAAATCCCATCTTACTGTTGGAAGCTTCCAGATATAGTCATGTGCTCCTCTGGTTTAGTTCTGTTTGTTTTGCTCCTTGTTGTATTATTGTTCCTTGTTTTGATGTCAGCTTGTGTTTCTGATTATTCTTACATATTCTGATTTTGTATTCTTACCGCCCTTTGAGTTTTGACACAGCTACCTTACCATTCCTGCCAGCCTGCACCACTAAACAGCAGCTTATGGCATGGAACCAGCCCAATTGCCCATGTTTAAGTCCAGATCCCTGTAAATTGTTTAAAGGGAGAAGGCCAGGGCAACTCCTGGAATCTGGTAAGCGGAGTGGCTTGTGCTAAGCCTGTCCTTAGTAGCTATTTGAGAGCTGCCAGTTGACCACTGACAGAACGTAATTACAACTAATAATGCTTAGTAATAATGCACACATGGATATTCTCCCAAGCAAGACAAAACCTCATCTTGAGGTTCTTAAATATCAAGGTTTATTAGCCTTTTGTATTGACAGTCAGCAACGTAGTTGTTCAATAATAAAATTAATCATCAAATCTACAAATTGCTTAATAATTGTTTAAACAATGTAGAATGAATAAACATAGGTGCAATATTAAAAAGGATTTCTCAAACATGGCCTATCCTTTTCCAGACACTGTACAATCGAACACAAGGGCAAACCTTTCTGCATTATTCCTAGTGATGGCAGTCTATCAAGTATGTGACCTATCTAATTAGTTCTATATAACTCTCACCTGGGTATCCACAATGCACTGCTCTCTAATAATAGGAGTTGAGCAAATTCTAAATTTTGTTACTTAGACAGCCAATACAACATAATTTACCTAAAAACTAGTACAAGCTAAAAAAAGCAAGTGATTTAAAGAGTTACTTTTGATGTAATCATTAGTGATGGGTGAGCACTAAAATGCTCGGGTGCTCGATGATCAGGTTGAGCACATTGAATTACTCCGGTGCTCGACTCGAGCAACGAGCCCAATGTAAGTCTATGGGAAACTCGAGCATTTTTCAGGCTGCTCCTCTCGGCGGTCTGCAGAAGGCCTAAAAATTACCCAAATCGATGGGAACAGTGCTCAAATGACATGGGAACAGCATGGGGAAGACCCCTGGAAACATTTCTGACTCCCAGGTTACTGCTGTCAACAACGTTGTCAGAGGTATTACGCCACTTTTACGGATTCACAATAAAACATACAAAAACAAATCCAGTATGGATTTTCCTGGGAAATATGTTAAGGAACATCCTTTCCAGGGTAATTACTTGTATATAAGGCAAAATAAATAACCAAAACCAAAAATACTCCTCTACACCTTGGGCTGTTAGCTTTTTTGATGAGTTTTTGCATTTTTGCATTGCTTTCAACCAAGACTAATGCATTCACTGGTAAATGTCATTTTAACATTTTACAACCTTATCTGGCCATGTGGTGTGTGACACATCATCAGACACATGCATACAGTGCTGAAAAGACATGGGAACAGCATGGTGAAGATCCCTGGAAGCATCTCTGACTTTCAGGTCACTGCCTAAAAGTGTGCCCATCATAAGTGATCCTTGGTGCATGCAAAGATGTTTCCCGCCATGCACCTGTCATTGCAGACTTGCAACAATCACCGTCCATGTCCTTGTCCCAGTGAAGCATTCAGTTGTCCCTACTCCATTACTTGGAATGCAAGCGCAAGTATGCAGCCAGCCATACACCCACAGGCTGCAATACTTTACTGAAAATTTTTGACAGCTGCTTTCACTTGAAATGTGGCCTTTTAGGCTCGTGGAGGTGGAAGCTTTTCACAACCTCATGCCGACGGCGGCCGGGTGACCATACTCGGTCCCCAGCCACCACTCCCAGTGCACTTGCTGGGAAGGACAGCCTAACTACAAACACGTGGACAGGTGAATGTTGCCAGGGATGGTACGGAGCCAGTCCACATTAAAAATACAGCCATAGAGTGTCCGGGAACCTTCCCACACACTTTTCTTAGCCAGGGCTGCTTCTCAGCGGCGTTGGACAGGCTCTCCAGAATACCGGAGACTCCTCCGGTGTGCCCTGGCTTCTCCATCAGGAGAGTTCATGATAGGCGCAAACTTTGCAGCTGCTAAGGGGCTCTTGAGCGGGGGAGAAAGGTGGGCCCTCAGAATCAAATTCTCTGGTGGGCCCAATGTTTTTCAGTCTGACACCGTTGTATTTCACCACAGCCACATTTTTTAGCTCGGTGAAAGGACTGGCATAGAGGGAAACTGTATCTACTCTCGGTGTCATTTCTCCCAGGAAGTCCTCTAATGCAGCTTATTGCAGAAGCAATGGCAGCCCATCCAGCATCAGCTCTCACTTGTCGGATGTGCTTCGACACACCAACATCTTTCTTTGCGCCTTTAATTTCATGACTACAGAGTTGGGCAATGGCCTGATCTGCAATGCGGTTTGAGAAATAACATGCATAAGCACATCCAATCCACATTAAAAAAGCAGCCATAGAGTGTCTGGGAACCTTCCCACTTTTCTTAGCCAGGGCTGCTTTTCGGCCGGGTTGGACAGACCCAACAGAGAACCGGAGACTCCTCCGGTGGGCCCTGGCTTCTCCTTCAGGAGAGTTCATAGTGCCAAGGTGAGGTCATGATGATGATAGAGGCCACCATCTGCTTAGTTTTCTGTTACTTAGAATGCAAGCGCAAGTATGCTGCCAGCCACCCACACACCCACAGGCCGAAATACTAAACTGCCAGATTTCTGGGCAGCTGCTTGCACTTGAAATGTGGCCTTTTAGGCTCGTGGAGGTGGAAGCTGTCCACAACCTCATGCCGGCGGTGGCCCTGTGTCCATACTTAGTCCCCAGCCGCCACTATTTCTCCCAGTATTGTCTCTACCTGCTATAAGCGCAGTTCCCTGAACCTTACTGCTCGTACTTTTCTGTGGGAATCTGCTTGCCTCCTATCAGCCTGGAAAATTTCCAGTAGACTATGGTACGACACCATGGTATTAGCACTGCCCCCAGTACCAGTAGCGAAACCATCCCCAATTTCCTTCTCAGAAATTTTAATTTGGTAGACTGAGTGGCTGCCCAAATACATTAGTTTCTCACAAAGGAGCTGAAGATAGAGTGGCAGTAGGTGCAAGTTTCTCCGGCCTGTTAGATATCAGAGTGTGAACGGCAGCACATTGGATCAGTGGTTAGCACTGAAGCCTTGCAGCACTGGAATCCTGGGTTCAAATCCTAACAAGGACAACATCTGCAAGGATTTTGTATGTTGTCCCCGTGTTTGCGTGTGTTTCCACCTCAGTAAAAAAGCGGGCATGGAGTGTCCGGGAACCTTCCCACACATTTTTCTTAGCCAGGACTGCTTCTTGGACGGTCCCATCAGAGAATCCTCTGGTGTGCCCTGGCTTCTACATCAGGAGAGTTCATGATAGCGCAAACTTTGTAGCTGCTATGTTTCTCTTGAGCGGGGGAGAAAGGTGAGCCCTCAGAATCAAATCCTGTGGTGGGCCCAATGTTTTTCAATGTGCGACAGCTTCTCAGTGGGAGTTATATTTCACCACAACCATATTCTTTAGCTCGGTGAAAGGATTGGCATAGAGGGAAACCGTATCTACTCCAGCTGTCATTTCTCCATCACCATGTTCCGCACATTGTCACACACGACTATGCCTGGCTGCATGTTCAGCGGTGAGGGCAACAGATCAGGCTGCTGTGTTACAGCTTTCAACAACTCTGCAGCGCTGGGCGGTTTGTCACCTAAGCATTAAGCATGTTCTCTTCAGCACAGCCTGTTGCCGCGTGGCTAAGGCAGTGCTGCAGTGCTTTCAGCTTGTGACTGATATGGTCATTTCGGAGATGGAGGTGAAGGAGCTGAACAAAGTGAATACATTGAGGTTACATTGGTGGCTCTGTTTTTTATACTAAAGAAAGATCCTACTGGTTTTTTTTTACGTTGTTTTTTAAGACAAATACAGTCACCGGGAAATGTCATTTTAACATTTAACAACCTTATCTGGCCATGTAGTGTGTGACACATCATCAGACACATCCTGTTTAATTTATGATGGAGGAACTCTAAAAGTCACAAAGCCTCATTTTATAGGGCCATCAGGCGGCCCTTACTATTCTTAAAGGGCCAGCAGTTGGCCCTCGCTATTGTTAGAGAGCAATCAGCCGGCTATGCTTTGTTGTTCCCATTATTAACGAGTGGGTCTCCTATACTGTTATTAATAAGCAGTGACTGCATGGGCTGACAAAAATTCGGACGCATCCCAATACCCCTTTGAAGAGACATAGAGGAGGGTCTGAGTAAAAAAAGGTTCCCATTATAAAGGAGTGGGATTGTGTCTCTGATAGTGGTAATGCCCATGCTGTGACTGCAAGGGCTGCCAAAATTTGGGAAAAACCCCACTAACAATTTAAAGACCCATAGAGCAGGGCCACAGTAATAACATGTTTCCATTACAAAGGAGGTGGTGTGCTATACAGTTATAGGGTATGCAGTGAGTCCAACAGCTGACAAAATTTAGGAAATACACCACTAACAATTTAAAAACACATAGCGCAGGGCCTCAGTAACGACAAATTCCAATTAGAAAGGAGAGGGTCTCCCATACTGTTTGCCTATGCAGTGCAGCAACGGCTGCCAAAATTTTGGAGAAACTCCAATACCCCTTGCAAGAGACGTAGAGTTCGGAGAGCCTCCTAAAAACAATGTTACCATTATTAGGAAGTGGGTCTCACATAGTGTTTGCCTATGCAGTGAAAGCAAAAGCTGCCAAAAATTGAAAGGCACTCCAATTTCCCTTGGAAGAGACATAGAGGGCCTCTTGAAAAAATGTTCAAATTGTTAGGAAGTGGGTCTCCCATAGTGTTGGCCTATGCAGTAAATGCAAGGGCTGCCAAAAATTGGGAGGCACTCCAATGCCACTTGGAAGAGACGTGGAGGAAGGCCTCATAAAAAAATGTTCCCATTAGAAAGAAGCGGGTCTCCTATACTTGTAATGCCCATGCACTAATTGAATGGGCTGACAAACATTTACCCCTGGGGGGTATACATGAACATACTGTATGAAATGTTTTCTTTAAGGGCATCATAAACACTCTTCAAAAAATATGTGTGTTGCATCACGGACCACGGTGACCGTGGTGATATGGAGTGGAGGATGAGGAGAAGGAGGAGGACTTGAGCAAATAGCCCAAATCAGGAAGCGTATACCCATGTGTGGGTGTGAAAAGGTGCATGGGAATACACCTCCCAAAAAAAGTCACTGTATTTGAGTTTATGTTATGCTGCTACCATTTGGTGGTGATGAGAAGTCTGGCCCAATCCAGCCCATGTTCTTTTTTATAAAAGTCAGCCTGTCAGCATTTTCAGTTGACAGGCGGATGCGCTTATCAGTTATAATTCAACTAGCGGTACAAAAAACCTGCTCTAATAAAACGCTAGCAGCAGGGCAGGCCAGGACCTCCAAGGCGTAGAGAGCCAGTTCATTCCACGTATCCAGCTTGGATACCCATTAAATAAAAGGCACAGAGGAATCACGGAGGACGTTGCTATGGTCGGAAGGTATTCCCTCAGCATCTTCCCAAACTTTGTACTCCTTGTGAGAGTACCCCGAACCTCAAGGCCTGTGCAATGGGAGGGGCTAAGAAAATTCTTCCAGAACTTTGACAGTGTTCCCCTACCTCTGATGGATTGGAGTTGTATCTCTCTCGCCTCTAGTCCTTGGTTGTCCAACGAACTGTGACCTCTGCCGCCAGCATTTTCAGATGGGAATTTTTTTAATAGTTCCGCAACAAGGGCCTTCTGGTACTGCCCCATTTTTGTAGACCTGTCCGCTTCAGGAATAAGAGACATGAAGTTCTCCTTGTAGCGTGAGTCTAGAAGAGTCACCAACCAGTAAGCACTGTCACCCAAAATTTTGAGAACGCGAGGGTCATGGGAAATGCAGAGTAACATAGCAGTCTGGCATGCATGGCTGAGTTTAAAAGGCATGGTTTCCGTGTCCTCACCAAGGGGACGAGAGATCGTGCTCTCCTCCTCCTACTCCTCTCTGTCCTCAGGCCATCCACGCTGAACAGACGGTATGACAGTTGTGCAGGTAGTACCGTCTATAGTGCATGAAACTAGCTCCTGTACTTCCTCCTCCTCCTCCTCTTCCTCATTGTCACCCAATCCATGGTGGGATGAGATGAGGCTGGGATGTGTGTGATCACCCTGTATGGTTCCTTGCTCCATCTCATTGTGCTCCGCCTGCAATGCATCCTCTTTGATTGTGAGCAGAGAGCATTTCTGAAGACAGAGAAGCGGGATGGTGACGCTAATTATGGTGTCATTGCCGCTCACCATCTTGGTGGAGTCCTCAAAGTTCTGGAGGATGTTACAGATGTTTGACATCCATGTCCACCCCTGAGGTCTTATGTGTGGAGTCTGAACTGAGTACCGATGGATTTGTTGATGCTGGTACTCAACAATTGCCCACTTCTGCACACAACTCCTTCCCAAAATCTGCAGTGGAGAGTTACAACGCGTGGAGACATCACACAACAGTCTGTGAGCAGGAAGTTGCAAACGCTGCTGAAACACAGCAAGCGGAAGCTGTAGGTAAATTTCTAAAATGGGCACACAGGCGGCGAACTTTGACAAGAAGATCCGGCAGCTCCTGTTAGGATTTGAGAAACCTCTGAACCACGAGGTTAAACAAATGGGCCAGGCATGGTACGGGTATGAGCTCGCCTCTCCTCAGAGCCGCCACCAGGTTCCAGCCATTGTCACACAAGACCATGCCTGGCTGTAGGTTCAGCGGTGTGAGCCACAGATCTGCCTGCTCTTTCAGAGCTGTCCACAACTCTTCAGCATTGTGCAGTTTGCCACTTAAGCATATTAGCTTCAACACAGCCTGTTGCCGCTTGGCTGAGGCAGTGCTGCAGTGCTTCCAGCCTGTGACTGATGTGGTCATTTCGGAGATGGAGGCTGATGACAAGGAGGAGGCTGAGGAGTATGAGGTGCAGGAGCCATTGACTGTGGGGGCAACACTGATTTACCTAGGGCCTGCAATCCTTGGCGTCGGGAGGACGTGTTCCGTCCCAAGATCCGACTGGGTCCCGGTTTCCACTATGTTAACCCAGTGTGACGTCAGAGATATGTACCATCCCTGCCCACAAGCACTTGTCCACGTGTGCGTGGTTAGGTGGACTTTCTCAGTAACTGCGTTGATGAGGGCTCAGATAATGTTTTGGGACACGTGCTTGTGTAATGCGGGGATGGCACACTGGGAGAAATAGTGGTGGCTGGGGACAGAGTACTGAGGGACGGCCGCCGCCATCAGGTTGCGGAATGCTTCTGTCTTCACGAGCCTAAAAGGCAACATTTCAAGCGTAAGCAGTCGCAAAATGTGTGAATTTAGTATTGTGGCCTGTGGGGCGTTGGCTGCGTATTAGCGCTTGCATTCCAAGGACTGGGGTATGGACTACTGAAATCTGCGCTGGGACAAGGACGTGGATGTGCTTCTTGATGCAACTACTTGAGAGTGTGCAATGACAGGTGCAGGGCAGGAGGCATCTTCACATGCACCATGTACAGGGGATTGGCTTGCATGCACAACAGCGGAAGAAGCAGTGGTGCCACCCGCAGACACGGTTCCTGGACCCTGGTATTCGGCCCATAAAGTCAGGTGCTTTGCTGCCATGTGCATGATCATGCTGGTGGTAGTCAGGCTGGTAATTTTGCCACCCCTGCTGATGCTGGCCTGGCAGGTGGTGCAAATGGCCTTTTTGGGGTTATCGGCAGAGTCTTTAAAACACAACCAGACTCGGGAAGACCTAACAGTTGTACTGGCAACTTCCTTTGTGTTGGTGTTACGGGGAACGGTTGCCTGCCTTCTTTCTGCGGCCACCACACTGCTCTTCCTGCCTGTTCGGGTGCTCTGCCTCCCTCCTCCTGTGTGCTGCTCTTCTCACTCTGCATGTCCTCCTGCCAAGTTGGGTCAGTTACTATATCATTCACCACCTCGTCTTCCACTTCCTCAACCTGGTGCTCCTCCTGACTTTCTGGCAATTTTGTCTCATCATCATCCACCTTTTGTGACACTTTCCCACCGTCGCCTTTGTGTGACCGTGGCTGCTCAAATATTTGGGCATCGCAAAATGCGATCTCCTCTTGCCCCGCTTCAAGTGGACCAGGCGAGAGGTCCGAATCTATAAATGGAAAAGTGAACAGCTATTCGGAGTGTTCAAGTGTGGGATCAGTTGTCTCTGGGCACTCGGGATGGTGGGAGGAAGGAGGTTCAGGGTGAGGAATATGCGGTCCAGACTCACAGCTACTGAGACTTGACCGTGTGGAAGACAGGGTGGTGGTTGTGGTGGCAAAGTGACTGAAAGCATTATCTGCTATCCAACCAATAACCTTTTCACACTGCTCTGTGTTCAATAGTGGTGTTCTGCAGTCCCCTAATAATTGGGACAGGAAGATCGAGCGAGAAGATATGGGTGTTTGTTGCGGCACAATTTCAGTTTGCTCACGGCCACGGCCTCTGCATGCACCATCACCATCACTTCCAGTTCCCCGTCCCTTGCCACGTGCCTTGCCCATTTTAAATGGAGAACAATATCTTCCGCGCTCACTACAAATGGCTGAATTTGGAGCGAACTTATATGTAATCCACAGTTTTAAATAGCTGGCCTGAAGGTAACTATTTTGAACAGCAAACTGGTGTCAATAGATTCACTTACACACAGAAAGAAATTTTTAATGGAGGCCAGACGTGGCAGTATTTTCAGCGCAATTAAATGTTATCCGTGTGACGGAGAAAACACAGTTTTAAATAGCAGGATTTTTAGCGCTGTAATATGGAAAGGACCTGGCTGTATTCTTTAGTGCCAACAAGCAAATGGCAAAGAAAAACGGTGTTCTCTGGATTGCTTTTTAAGCAAATAATGAGGATTGAGATCCAAAAAAAATGTATTCCTGGCCCCTGAGACCTGGGCCTATTTTTAGAAATATCTAACAGCAGCAGCAGCACCAGCAGACAAAATTGGAATGGAGCCTCTTGTGCTATGTGCACTGCAGTCTACTATATACCCTGGCTGCCTGCCTATATACACTGCCTGCCTGATATCTCTGCAGATGGATTAGTCCTCAGAAGGTATGTTTGTTGAGATGGATATGTGTCTCTAATATAGTTCGGTACACCTACACTAACTAGAAACAATTAAATCTCTCCCTAGCTCAGCAGCACATCTCCCTACACTGTCTGATTCTGGAGTGACTGTGACGAGCATGGCGGTGCCAGGTCTGATATAAACCTGATGGCCCTGTGTGGCCAGCCAATCACTGTAATACCACAACCAACATCACTGCGGCACTAAAGTGAGTGGCAGACAATCCCTGCATGTTCATTGGCTCTGTAAAGAGCACCAAACATGCAGGGCGGAGACCCGAGCTCCCGCCGAGCAACACTGGAAATACTCGGCGAGCACCGAGCATCTTGAGCAGTGAGATGCTCCAGCGAGCACCGAGCAGTAGCGAGCATGCTCGCTCATCACTGATAATCATAGGTAAACACCTGCCATTTTCAGTCAATAAAAATTACTCTACATATAACTGAAGAAAATACATTGTAATAGTAGAACTTAAGCCAAATGAGTGCTAGATTACTATGGTGTTTGTCCACTGCATTTAAGGGGTCATGTACATGACTGGAAAAATCGGACCAGTGGAATACGTCGTTTTTACGGATAGCACTTGTCCAGATGTCACATTTTTTCCTCAGACGGAGCCAGTCCAGGTAAAAAATTGCAGCATGTATGAATTACATCTGATTATCGGATCACGATTCAATGTCTATGAGTCTGTGGAAAAAAATCTGACCCACTTGGATGACATCAGGGACTGACAGAAAGGAGAAGATGGAGGCATTTTTTAATTTCTCCACATAACAGAAAGATCACACTTTGATCAAAGTTTCATCAACCATCTGATCAGAATGTGATTACCATAATCAGACCAATTTTCTCGGATGAAAGTAAAACGGTAGTGTGACCCTAACCTGATGCCCAGTAACTAAAGATGGACAAATTTATTCAAGTGGAATTGAATTATCCTAGATTTTTCAAAAATGTGTATGCTCCAAAATAGAGACTTTTTGCAATTCGCTCTATACAAATTTTGCAAACATTTTTGCTGAACCATAGAGGGCCAAGAAAAGGTGAAAATTAGTATCTCACCACTCACCTGTCCCCCCAGGACCCTCAGATTATTGTCCAGTTTTTCAGCGCTTTTTCTTTACATCTTCCAACATGTACATCCTCTTTGGTGTTCTTCACTCTGAGCTAAAGTTTCCGATGGCGTGTAGGCCTCTGAAGGCATGGCGCCTAATGACGTCAGAGGCTTACGTACCAACTCTATTAGATTTTCTTTATTAAATCAATGTATAAAAGATGTGAACCATAAAGGTGTTTTAACAGTAACTAATAACATCTTCAATAAATTTATAGTACTGTTATTTAATGCATAAAATAACAAGTTTTGCTATTTACTCCAATAAAAGAGCAAAAACAGTACATAATTGTATGCTTTTATATGCTTTGCAAGTCATGGTGTTATGGTAATTTGTGCGTAACAATTAGGCAATTTGTATTTTTGATAAATAATGTTATCATTGAACAACCTGAATATTTAAGAAAGTAAAAGTGAAGCTTTGTCTTATTAGGAGAATATCATTGGGCAACTATTAGTGTGCAGAATTATTATGCAGCTAAATGAAAAACATAAATTTCCCTATCTCAATTGTTTATTTTTATACCAGCCCTCATCTGCCCCAGAAATGGCGCATCCATTAGATGCACCAATTCTGGCTCTTAGCCTCGGCTTTTCCTGCTTGCCCTAGTGCATTGGCAAGCAGGGTAATAGTTTATAGGGTTGATGTCAACTGTGTAATGTCCACTGACATCAAGCCCAGAGGATAGTAATGGAGAGGTGTCTATCAGACACCCCCATTATTAATCCTGTAGTCAAAAGTAATAAAGACACACGCAGAGAAAAGTCCTTTATTTGTACAAATCACTCCTCGACAATTACTCTCTTTTATCCATTTATTAACATAAAAATAAAAATTATTAATTCAAAGTAATCCTCACCTCCCCACTGTAAATCCATAATGATGAGGTCCCATGACAAATCCTGACTCTGCTACATCCAGATGGTGTGGTGAGCTGTGACATCAGTAATGTGACCAATCACTATGCCAGCCGGAACACACTGAGCTTAGCATGAGAATGCGGTTGCAGTGAAGAGGGGTGATGTAATTTAGCGCTGTGTGAGCCGGTCTGTGAACTCATATTAATAGGCTGGGAAACTTAATGGATATCAGCCCCTTCCCAGAATAAAAACACCAGCCACCAGCTGACTGCTTTCCCTCAGCTGATTGTTAAAAATAGGGGTAACCCCATGTCATTTTTTTCATTTAATTATTTATTTATTAATGGGTACAGTAAAATATACACCCAAGATAACCTTAGTTCAAAGCCTCCAGGTGTTCGAGCAGCTGGAAATTCAAGTAACCTTATAGTTTTCCACAAAGGTTCCCATGAGGTTTCCCAGTCTCACAGCTGTAGACCCTGTGGCTGTGAACTTTGGTAATTTTTACCTGAGTTCACAGCCACAGGGTCTCACAGTAACTCGAGTGCCAGACTGTTCAGTACTGCAGTGCCGTGTGCGGTCATTCATCAGTCTGGCACTGGCACTGCAGATGAATGTGAGAACCAGCTGCTATGAACTCAAGTGACCTTACAGTAAGGTTACTGCAGTTCACAGGCCATCTCACACAGAGCTTACCGTGAGAACCGCCACCTGTGATAATTACGTCACTGCTGGTCCTGAAGCCACGTTTTCACACTAAGATCAGTGTGGTCCAGCTGGAGTGCTGAGCGGTCACATTTCTGACAACTCTCACCACACCATCTTGATGCTGCAGAGTCTGGATTCATCGTGGGACCTCATTATTATGGATTATAGGCGGAGAGGTGAAGATTGCTTTGATTTTTTATATTTATGTTAATAAATGGGGAAAAGAGGGTAATTGTCGGGGAGTGATTTGTACAATTAAAGGACTTTTCTCTGCGTGTATCTTTATTACTTTTGACTAAGAGGTTAGTAATGGGGGTGTCTGATAGACGCATCTCCATTCTTCTGGGCTTGATGTCAGCGGACATCACACAGCTGACATCAACCCTATAAACTATTACCCCGCTTGCCAATTCACTAGGGCAAGAGAGAAGAGTGGAGGCTAAATGCCAAAATTGGCACATCTAATGGATGCATAATTTCTGGGGCAGTTGAGACCTTTTGTTATTAGGCTGGGAGGGAGCCAATATACAGGGCCCCTTACTAGAGATGAGCGCTGTTCGACTCGAACTGTTTGCCAATCTCAAATTCGAGCTGTTTTGGGCGGTGTTCGAGCCGTTCGGCGAACACGAACGATTTGAGAAAAATTCGGCTGTTCGAGGTTATGTTCGATAACTGGTCGTGCACCAAAATCATAACTGGATTTTTTCTCAGTAATGATGAAAATTAATGTTAATACGCAGTTTGAGTGTACAGCGGGGTGGGGGGAGGGGCAGGGGATGGATCTCTGCAGGAATAATGAAGATCTCCATTTTTTTTTCTCTTTCCCGCATTTACAGTGGGGAGGTGCAATCTGTCAGCCTATCAGCAGCGCACACACGGAGCGAAGTGCTTTTTTCCACACAAGCAAGGGCATGTGTCATTGGCAGTGTATGTCACATGTCCTTGCCCTATAAGACCAAGCCATTTTCCCCGTCGCCACCATTTTCTCACTGCTGCAGCTGCGTGTTAGACGGCACCGCTGTTGCTGTGTGCGCTATACCTTGTTAATTTCAAGCCAATATTTGCACAAATCTACAGATAGCTTGGGAGTAGGGAATAGTTGTGATTGCAGTCCTTTTAAGGACTAGGTTACAGCATTTCCTACGACTTTTTTCAGGCAGGTCTGTGCTCTTAAATAGATAGATTGTGGGAGTAAAGACTAATTGTAATTGCAGTCCTTTTCAGGACTAGGTTACATCAGTTCCTATCAGTTTTTGCCAGGCAGGTCTGTGCCAGTGCTGTGCAAGTTTTTTCACAGCATTTGGCTGAATCTAGCAAAGCTAATCCTTTTTGGCCTATTGCAGAGTGTGTTAGTCAGTGGAGTAGCCTATCTGTGTTGCAAGATATACCACCTGTGTATAGAATACCAATTTTTTTACTGCACCTAGTGAAGTAAAATCTTTTGGGCATAGCATCATTCTATTAGTCCATCTATACTGACCTCCATCAGGTTGCAAATTGAATATAATTTTTTTCTGCATCTAGCTCTGAAAAAATATTTGGGCTTCTAGCAGTGTGTGGGACTTGTTCTATTAGTCCATCTATACTGACCTCCATCAGGTTGCAAATTAAAAATAATTTTTTGTCTGCATCTAGCTCTGAAAAAATATTTGGCCTTCTAGCAGTGTGTGGGACTTTCTCTATTAGTCCATCTATACTGACCTCCATCAGGTTGCAAATTGAATATATTTTTTTTCTGCATCTACCTCTGAAAAAATATTGGGCTTCTAGCTGTGTGTGGGACTTGTTCTATTAATCCATCTATACAGACCTCCATCAGGTTGCAAACTGAATATAATTTTTTTCTGCATCTACCTCTGAAAAAATATTTGGGCTTCTAGCTGTGTGTGGGACTTGTTCTATTAATCCATCTATACAGACCTCCATCAGGTTGCAAACTGAATATAATTTTTTTCTGCATCTACCTCTGGAAAAATATTTGGGCTTCTAGGTGTGTGTGGGACTTGTTCTATTAGTCCATCTATACTGACCTCCATCAGGTTGCAAACTGAATATAATTTTTTTCTGCATCTAGCTCTGAAAAAATATTTGGCCTTCTAGCAGTGTGTGGGACTTTCTCTATTAGTCCATCTATACTGACCTCCATCAGGTTGCAAATTAAAAATAATTTTTATCTGCATCTAGCTCTGAAAAAATATTTGGCCTTCTAGCAGTGTGTGGGACTTTCTCTATTAGTCCATCTATACTGACCTCCATCAGGTTGCAAACTGAATATATCTTTTGTCTGCATCTAGCTCTGAAAAAATATTTGGCCTTCTAGCAGTGTGTGGGACTTTCTCTATTAGTCCATCTATACTGACCTCCATCACGCTGCAAATTAAAAATAATTTTTATCTGCATCTACCTCTGAAAAAATATTTGGGCTTCTAGCTGTGTGTGGGACTTGTTCTATTAGTCCATCTATACTGACCTCCATCAGGTTGCAAACTGAATATAATTTTTTTCTGCATCTAGCTCTGAAAAAATATTTGGCCTTCTAGCAGTGTGTTGGACTTTCTCTATTAGTCCATCTATACTGACCTCCATCAGGTTGCAAACTGAATATATTTTTTTTCTGCATCTACCTCTGAAAAAATATTTGGGCTTCTAGCTGTGTGTAGGACTTGTTCTATTAGTCCATCTATACTGACCTCCATCAGGTTGCAAACTGAATACAATTTTTTTCTGCATCTACCTCTGAAAAAATATTTGGGCTTCTAGCTGTGTGTGGGACTTGTTCTATTAGTCCATCTATACTGGCCTCCATCAGGTTGCAAATTGAATATAATTTTTTTCTGCATCTAACCCAGCCAATAGTTTTGGCCTAATACCACAGTTTGGCCACTCAGCTCTGCTCGGTTCCCATCCATTGTTTTTTGTGCTAACAACTCCAGAGTTGTGAATTAGTTAACCACCAAAATGAGTGGAAAAAGGCCTGCTGCTGGTGGAAAGGGGAATAGGCGTGTTGGGAAGGGGAAAAAAGGTTGTGTCCGTGGGGTAGGTGTTAAAGCAACAGCAACATCTGCAGAAGAAAGACCATATTCCAGCCAAACTAAAATGTCTACTTCTTTTAGCGGACAATGTGATAAGATCCCTTTCTTACGGCCACGCCAATCGCTACAAATTCCAGATGAGGCACAAAAACAGCAGGTGCTTCAACGGATATCAAGTGCTCCTTTAAGTGGGCTCTCCTTCACATCAACTTCAACATCACAAATACTCCAGTCCTCAAAGGTGTCACCCCAATAGCACTTGCTTCCTCACAGCTCCCAAATCTCCAGCTGCCCGTCTGAGTATGAGGTAGAACAGATGGTTGAGTCTGCAGAGCTGTTTACTCATACTATAGCCTGGGAATCAGAGATCGACTCCAGCGCTTCTGTGAATCCAGACGAGGAAATGATATGCACTGATGCCCAGAATCTTTATGAGTCGGATCCAGGACCAGACGCAGAAGGTTCTGACCATAATGTAGACCCTCATTCCCAAACTGTAACTCCTGTTGGTGGAGACAATGAGGAAGACGATGATGAGACTCAAATACCTGATTGGAGCGACAACTTTAGTTTTTTGTCAGGGCAGGAACAGGTTGGCTCTGAGGACGACGGGTGTGATAACGCACAGGGTGATGATGATGAGGTTGGAGATCCCACTTACTGTCAACCCACAGTCAGCCAAGAGATGAGGTCAGCAGAGGAGGTGGAGGAAGATGCTAGTGAAGACGAGGTCAGGTTGCGCCTTCCTGGACAGAGACGTAGTACTGGAAGCACGTCAACAACTGCATCCTCAAACACAACTCTGCCTCTCACCACAAGTCGTGGTGGCTCTTCAGGTCGCATGGGTGCTAAGCCTTGCATAGCCTGGGCATTTTTTCAGATCGATAAAGATGACCCAACTCGTGTTATCTGTAACATTTGTCAGCAAAAGCTAAGTAGAGGCCAAAAAATACATAGTTTGAGTACTTCATGCATGAACCGGCACATGGACATGAAGCATAAGTTGCAGTGGGAAGCTCAGTGTGCTACAATGCGGCCTAGCCGGCCGGGCCAATCACCGTCTGCCATATCTTGTGCATCCGCGGCCTCTTCATCCTCTGTGACTGGGGGGACAGCAGTCACACCTGTTTTGGGTCGCAGACCTGCCACCTCTTTACCCGCAACAGCCAGCATGATTGGCAGGTCATCATTTTCTTTGGAGGTGGTAACACCAGCTGGTGTTGAGCGCTGTCCGACATCGATAGCACCACCTTTGGATCAAGGCAACCTAACATGTCCGCCTGCATCTTCCTCACAGACCGGCAGTTTGCCGGGGACACCCTTATCAACCCCGTCTAAGCACAATAGCCAGCCCTCGGTCCCTCAGATGTGGACAAGTAAAAGACCATTTCCTCCTAGCCATGAGAAAGCTAAGAGGTTGAATTTCACCATCTGCAAGCTCTTGGCTACAGAAATGCTGCCTTTCCGCCTGGTGGACACAGAGGATTTTCGAGACCTTATGTCCGTCGCAGTGCCCCAGTACCAGATGCCCAGTCAGCACTACTTCTCAAAGAAAGGTGTGCCTGCGCTCCACCAGCATGTCGCACACAACAACACCGCTTCTTTGAGAAACTCTGTGTGTGACAGGGTGCATTTCACCACAGACACTTGGATGAGTAGGCATGGACAGGGGCGTTACATGTCACTGACTGGGCACTGGGTAACTATGGTGACAGCAGGACAAGGGGCTGCTGTCCAAGTCTTGCCGTTCCCACGAGTTGTGCGTCAATCCTCTTTATGTCAAAGTTCCTCCACTGCTTCTGCCTCCTCAACCTCCTCTCGGTCTTCCACCTGCACCCAAAGCCTGTCTGGTCATGCCACAAGCTTTCTAACTGCGCAGAAGGGATCCTGCACACCTCCTTACTATGCTGGCAGTAGGGCTCAACGTCATCAGGCGGTTTTTACTTTGAAATGTCTGGTAAATGTGAGTCACACAGCTGAGGAGTTGTGGTCAGCTCTGGAGAACCAATTTCATGAATGGTAGTCTCCACTGGACCTGAATCCAGGGAAGGCCGTGTGCGACAATGCTGCAAACCTGGGTGCGGCCCTTCGCCGGGGCAATGTCACACACGTGCCTTGTATGGCTCACGTGTTGAACCTGGTTGTCCAGTAATTTTTAGCCCACTATCCCAGACTAGATGGCCTTCTGTAGAGGGCACGGTCGCTGTGTGCTCACTTCCGCCGTTCGCATCCCGCAGCTCAGCGACTTACATCTCTACAGAAGTCGTTGGGCCTGCCACTTCACCGGCTAAAATGCGATGTGCCTACGCGGTGGAATTCAACTCTGCACATGTTGCAGCGACTGTGGCAGCACTGACAAGCCCTGGTGCAATACGTTCTGACGTATAGCCTGGGCCAATGAGATCCAGAGGTGGGGCAGATCACGCTGGAGGAGTGGTCTCAGATCAGGGACCTATGCACCCTTCTGCACAGTTTTGAAATGGCGACGAAGATGTTTAGTGCTGACGATGCCATTATCAGCATGACTATTCCGGTGATTTACATGCTGGAGCACATGTTAAACAGAATTCGGAGTCAGGTGGTGGCACAAGAGGAGGTGGAGGAAGTAGAGGAGGAGGAGTTGTATGCGGAAGGGCTAACATCTGCAAGGTCCAGACGGTCGGCAGCACCAAGGCGGCAGGCATGTGAGGGTGGGGGAGATGGTTTTACCAGGGCACATGGTAGCAGCCAAACTAGTGAGGAAGGTGCAGGAGCCCAGGAAGAAGTGGAGGACGAACTGATGGAAGACTCATCAGATGAGGGAGACCTTGATCACATTTCTGTTGTGCGAGGTTGGGGGGAGAGGACAGAGGAAGGAAGCATGATTGTTACCTCGCCACCAACACAACAGGGACTTGGTGCTCCTGGATGCGCAACACACATGAGTGCCTTCTTGCTGCACTACCTGCAACATGACCCTCGAATTGTGAGAATTAGAAATAATCCTGACTACTGGGTTGCCACACTGTTAGATCCCCGGTACAAAAGTAAATTTGCAGAAAGTATTCCTGCCATAGAAAGGGATGCACGCATGCAGGAGTATCAGCAGAGACTGTTGCAGAATCTTACATGTGCTTTTCCACAAAACACAAGTGGTGCACGTAGTGAATCTCACAGTTCCAACTTGCCAACCGTGGGACCGTCAAGTGTTCAGCACTCAAACCGTAACAGAACCACAGTATCTGCTGGTAACATCAATTTTGCGGAATCATTTCACCACTTTTTTAGCCCATCCTTTGCAAGGCCACAGGAGACAAGAAGTCTGACACATAGTCAACGCCTAGAGACAATGGTACAGGAGTATCTCCAAGTAAACATTGAAGCCATGACTGTGTCACTGGACCCTTGCTCTTTTTGGGCTTCCAATCTGGATAAATGGCCGGAGCTAGCCACTTACGCCTTGGAGATCTTGTCATGCCCCGCAGCCAGCGTTCTGTCTGAACGGGTGTTCAGCGCTGCTGGTGGTGTGCTGACAGATAAGCGCACGCGGCTCTCCACTGATAATGTAGACAGACTCACGTTCATAAAGATGAACAAATCATGGATCCGAAACGACTTTTCTACCCCTGTGTCATCCTGGGGAGAGTAAAAGCTTGATGATTGGTTAAAATCACTCTACCAACCGTTTTAACCTTTCAAATTACTAATCATGTTTATCTGTATCTTGGCTGGAAAATAATTTGGGCTTTGTAGCACTGTGCAACACTGATTCTATTAGGCCATCTATAATAAGCTCCACCAGATTTAAAATGACTAATCATGTTTATCTGTATCTTGACTGGAAAATAATTTGGGCTTTGTAGCAGTGTGCAGCACTGATCCTATTAGGCCATCTATACTAAGCTCCACCAGATTTAAAATGAAAAATAATTTTTAGCTGCATCTAGCCCGGAAAATAATTTTGGGGCTACGAGATGCGCAAGACACATAAGTGCCTTCTTGCTGCACTACCTGCAACATGACCCTCATATTGTCAGAATTCGAAGTAATCATGACTAATGGGTTGCCACACTCTTAGATCCCCCAAACTTTTCGATCAACCTTTTTATTTTAATAAAGACCAAAAAAATGGTCATTTTTGAAATTATAAGCATTAGCAGGTTATTAGAAACTGAAATCAAACAGTTTTCAACTCAAAACTTTATTCTAGGTGATGTTACATTTTCACATAGTACCCCTTGTTCGAAATGAGCTTCTGAATAGAGATGAGCGTTGTTCTACTCGAACTGTTCGCCAATCTCAAATTCGAGCTGTTTTGGGCGGTGTTCGAGCCGTTCGGCGAACACGAACAATTTGAGAAAAATTCGGCTGTTCGAGGTTATGTTCGATAACTGTTCGTGCACCAAAATCATAACTGGATTTTTTCTCAGTAATGATGAAAATTAATGTTAATACGCAGTTTGAGTGTACAGCGGGGTGGGGGGAGGGGCAGGGGATGGATCTCTGCAGGAACAATGAAGATCTCCATTTTTTTTTCTCTTTCCCGCATTTGCAGTGGGGAGGTGCAATCTGTCAGCCTATCAGCAGCGCACACACGGAGCGAAGTGCTTTTTTTCACACAAGCAAGGGCATGTGTCATTGGCAGTGTATGTCACATGTCCTTGCCCTATAAGACCAAGCCATTTTCCCCGTCGCCACCATTTTCTCACTGCTGCAGCTGCGTGTTAGACGGCACCGCTGTTGCTGTGTGCGCTATACCTTGTTAATTTCAAGCCAATTTTCGCACAAATATACAGATAGCTTGGGAGTAGGGAATAGTTGTGATTGCAGTCCTTTTAAGGACTAGGTTACAGCATTTCCTACGACTTTTATCAGGGAGGTCTGTGCTCTTAAATAGATAGGTTGTGGGAGTAAAGACTAATTGTAATTGGAGTCCTTTTCAGGACTAGGTTACATGAGTTCCTATCAGTTTTTGCCAGGCAGGTCTGTGCCAGTGCTGTGCAAGTTTTTTTCACAGCATTTGGCTGAATCTAGCAAAGCTAATCCTTTTTGGCCTATTGCAGAGTGTGTTAGTCAGTGGAGTAGCCTATCTGTGTTGCAAGATATAACACCTGTGTATAGAATACCAATTTTTTTACTGCACCTAGTGAAGTAAAATCTTTTGGGCATAGCATCATTCTATTAGTCCATCTATACTGACCTCCATCAGGTTGCAAACTGAATATAATTTTTTTCTGCATCTAGCTCTGAAAAAATATTTGGGCTTCTAGCAGTGTGTGGGACTTGGTATATTAGTCCATCTATACTGACCTCCATCAGGTTGCAAATTAAAAATAATTTTTTTCTTCATTTAGCTCTGAAAAAATATTTGGGCTTCTAGCAGTGTGTGGGACTTGTTCTATTAGTCCTTCTATACTGACCTCCAGCAGGTTGCAAATTGAATATAATTTTTTTCTGCATCTAGCTCTGAAAAAATAGTTGGGCTTCTAGCGGTGTGTGGGACTTGGTCTATTAGTCCATCTATACTGACCTCCATAAGGTTGCAAATTAAAAATAATTTTTTTCTGCATCTAGCTCTGAAAAAATATTTGGGCTTCTAGCAGTGTGTGGGACTTGGTCTATTAGTCCATCTATACTGACCTCCATCAGGTTGCAAATTAAAAATAATTTTTTTCTGCATCTAGCTCTGAAAAAATATTTGGGCTTCTAGCAGTGTGTGGGACTTGGTCTATTAGTCCATCTATACTGACCTCCATCAGGTTGCAAATTAAAAATAATTTTTTTCTGCATCTAGCTCTGAAAAAATATTTGGGCTTCTAGCAGTGTGTGGGACTTGGTCTATTAGTCCATCTATACTGACCTCCATCAGGTTGCAAATTAAAAATAATTTTTTTCTGCATCTAGGTCTGAAAAAATATTTGGGCTTCTAGCAGTGTGTGGGACTTGGTCTATTAGTCCATCTATACTGACCTCCATCAGGTTGCAAATTAAAAATAATTTTTTTCTGCATCTAGCTCTGAAAAAATATTTGGGCTTCTAGCGGTGTGTGGGACTTGGTCTATTAGTCCATCTATACTGACCTCCATCAGGTTGCAAATTAAAAATAATTTTTTTCTGCATCTAGGTCTGAAAAAATATTTGGGCTTCTAGCAGTGTGTGGGACTTGGTCTATTAGTCCATCTATACTGACCTCCATCAGGTTGCAAATTAAAAATAATTTTTTTCTGCATCTAGCTCTGAAAAAATATTTGGGCTTCTAGCGGTGTGTGGGACTTGGTCTATTAGTCCATCTATACTGACCTCCATCAGGTTGCAAATTAAAAATAATTTTTTTCTGCATCTAGCTCTGAAAAAATATTTGGGCTTCTAGCAGTGTGTGGGACTTGGTCTATTAGTCCATCTATACTGACCTCCATCAGGTTGCAAATTAAAAATAATTTTTTTCTTCATTTAGCTCTGAAAAAATATTTGGGCTTCTAGCAGTGTGTGGGACTTGTTCTATTAGTCCTTCTATACTGACCTCCAGCAGGTTGCAAATTGAATATAATTTTTTTCTGCATCTAGCTCTGAAAAAATAGTTGGGCTTCTAGCGGTGTGTGGGACTTGGTCTATTAGTCCATCTATACTGACCTCCATCAGGTTGCAAATTAAAAATAATTTTTTTCTGCATCTAGCTCTGAAAAAATATTTGGGCTTCTAGCAGTGTGTGGGACTTGGTCTATTAGTCCATCTATACTGACCTCCATCAGGTTGCAAATTAAAAATAATTTTTATCTGCATCTACAGTACCTCTGAAAAAATATTTGGGCTTCTAGCAGTGTGTGGGACTATTTGTATTAGTCCATCTATACTGACCTCCATCAGGTTGCAAATTCAAAATAATTTTTTTATGCATCTAACCCAGCCAATAGTTTTGGCCTAATACCACAGTTTGGCCACTCAGCTCTGCTCGGTTACCATCCATTGTTTTTTTGTGCAAACAACTCCAGAGTTGTGAATTAGTTAACCACCAAAATGAGTGGAAAAAGGCCTGCTGCTGGTGGAAAGGGGAATAGGCGTGTTGGGAAGGGGAAAAAAGGTTGTGTCCGTGGGGTAGGTGTTAAAGCAACAGTAACATCTGCAGAAGAAAGACCATCTTCCAGCCAAACTAAAATGTCTACTTCTTTTAGCGGACAATGTGATAAGATCCCTTTCTTACGGTCACGCCAATCGCTACAAATTCCAGATGAGGCACAAAAACAGCAGGTGCTTCAACGGATATCAAGTGCTCTTTTAAGTGGGCTCTCCTCCACATCAACTTCAACATCACAAATACTCCAGTCCTCAAAGGTGTCACCCAAATCGCACTTGCTTCCTCACAGCTCCCAAATCTACAGCTGCCCGTCTGAGTATGAGGTAGAACAGATGGTTGAGTCTGCAGAGGTGTTTACTCATACTATAGCCTGGGAATCAGAGGTCGACTCCAGCGCTTCTGTGAATCCAGACGAGGAAATGATCTGCACTGATGCCCAGAATCTTTATGAGTCGGATCCAGGACCAGACGCAGAAGGTTCTGACCATAATGTAGACCCTCATTCCCAAACTGTAACTCCTGTTGGTGGAGACAATGAGGAAGACGATGATAAGACTCAAATACCTGATTGGAGCGACAACTTTAGTTTTTTGTCAGGGCAGGAACAGGTTGGCTCTGAGGACGACGGGTGTGATAACGCACAGGGTGATGATGATGAGGTCGGAGATCCCACTTACTGTCAACCCACAGTCAGCCAAGAGATGAGGTCAGCAGAGGAGGTGGAGGAAGATGCTAGTGACGACGAGGTCAGGTTGCGCCTTCCTGGACAGAGACGTAGTACTGGAAGCACGTCAATAACTGCATCCTCAAACACAACTCTGCCTCTCACCACAAGTCGTGGTGGCTCTTCAGGTCGCATGGGTGCTAAGCCTTGCATAGCCTGGGCATTTTTTCAGATCGATAAAGATGACCCAACTCGTGTTATCTGTAACATTTGTCAGCAAAAGCTAAGTAGAGGCCAAAAAATACATAGTTTGAGTACTTCATGCATGAACCGGCACATGGACATGAAGCATAAGTTGCAGTGGGAAGCTCAGTGTGCTACAATGCGGCCTAGCCGGCCGGGCCAATCACCGTCTGCCGTATCTTGTGCATCCGCGGCCTCTTCATCCTCTGTGACTGGGGGGACAGCAGTCACACCTGTTTTGGGGCGCAGACCTGCCACCTCTTTACCCGCAACAGCCAGCGTGATTGGCAGGTCATCATTTTCTTTGGAGGTGGTAACACCAGCTGGTGTTGAGCGCTGTCCGACATCGATAGCACCACCTTTGGATCAAGGCAACCTAACATGTCCGCCTGCATCTTCCTCACAGACCGGCAGTTTGCCGGGACACCCTTATCAACCCCGTCTAAGCACAGTAGCCAGCCCTCGGTCCCTCAGATGTGGACAAGTAAAAGACCATTTCCTCCTAGCCATGAGGAAGCTAAGAGGTTGAATTTCACCATCTGCAAGCTCTTGGCTACAGAAATGCTGCCTTTCCGCCTGGTGGACACAGAGGATTTTCGAGACCTTATGTCCGTCGCAGTGCCCCAGTACCAGATGCCCAGTCGGCACTACTTCTCAAAGAAAGGTGTGCCTGCGCTCCACCAGCATGTCGCACACAACATCACCGCTTCTTTGAGAAACTTTGTGTGTGACAGGGTGCATTTCACCACAGACACTTGGACGAGTAGGCATGGACAGGGGCGTTACATGTCGCTGACTGGGCACTGGGTAACTGTGGTGACAGCAGGACAAGGGGCTGCTGTCCAAGTCTTGCCGTCCCCACGAGTTGTGCGTCAATCCTCTTTATGTCAAAGTTCCTCCACTGCTTCTGCCTCCTCAACCTCCTCTCAGTCTTCCACCTGCACCCAAAGCCTGTCTGGTCATGCCACAAGCTTTCTAACTGCGCAGAAGGGATCCTGCACACCTCCTTACTATGCTGGCAGTAGGGCTCAACGTCATCAGGCGGTTTTTACATTGAAATGTCTGGGAAATGTGAGTCACACAGCTGAGGAGTTGTGGTCAGCTCTGGAGAACCAATTTCATGAATGGTTGTCTCCACTGGACCTGAAACCAGGGAAGGCCGTGTGCGACAATGCTGCAAACCTGGGTGCGGCCCTTCGCCGGGGCAATGTCACACACTTGCCTTGTATGGCTCACGTGTTGAACCTGGTTGTCCAGCAATTTTTAGCCCACTATCCCAGACTAGATGGCCTTCTGCAGAGGGCACGGTCGCTGTGTGCTCACTTCCGCCGTTCGCATCCCGCAGCTCAGCGACTTACATCTCTACAGAAGTCGTTGGGCCTGCCACTTCACCGGCTAAAATGCGATGTGCCTACCCGGTGGAATTCAACTCTGCACATGTTGCAGCGACTGTGGCAGCACCGACAAGCCCTGGTGCAATACGTTCTGACGTATAGCCTGGGCCAACGAGATTCAGAGGTGGGGCAAATCACGCTGAAGGAGTGGTCTCAGATCAGGGACCTATGCACCCTTCTGCACAGTTTTGAATTGGCGACGAAGATGTTTAGTGCTGACGATGCCATTATCAGCATGACTATTCCGGTGATTTACATGCTGGAGCACATGTTAAACAGAATTCGGAGTCAGGTGGTGGCACAAGAGGAGGTGGAGGAAGTAGAGGAGGAGGAGTTGTATGCGGAAGGGCTAACATCTGCAAGGTCCAGACGGTCGGCAGCACCAAGGCGGCAGGCATGTGAGGGTGGGGGAGATGGTTTTACCAGGGCGCATGGTAGCAGCCAACCTAGTGAGGAAGGTGCAGGAGCCCAGGAAGAAGTGGAGGACGAACTGATGGAAGACTCATCAGATGAGGGAGACCTTGATCACATTTCTGTTGTGCGAGGTTGGGGGGAGAGGACAGAGGAAGGAAGCATGATTGTTACCTCGCCACCAACACAACAGGGACTTGGTGCTCCTGGATGCGCAACACACATGAGTGCCTTCTTGCTGCACTACCTGCAACATGACCCTCGAATTGTGAGAATTAGAAATAATCCTGACTACTGGGTTGCCACACTGTTAGATCCCCGGTACAAAAGTAAATTTGCAGAAATTATTCCTGCCATAGAAAGGGATGCACGCATGTGTAGCACCCTGAGGATTCGGCTGCTACAGGGGTATTGCACCTCAACCCAGAGGTGTGATATTCCACTCCCGGGTAAGGAAGGAGTGTGGAACTGAGCTCAGATAGACTGCATGCACTACATACATCCCATTCCAGAGGAGCAGGCCGACGGTACTCCCACTTAGAAATGTGCAGGTACAACCGAGCCTGTTCCTGGCTGGAGTGGGAGGGGGGTGGTACATCCCATGTAGTGTAGGGGCAGATAGGGGGAGCAGTCTGGGTAGTGATAGGAGCTCATTGGGTGCTGGTCACCTGAGCTCACACATAGAGGGATATATAAGGAGGGCACCAACTTAGATCAGGGTCAGACGCTGAGAACAAGTCAGTTGGAGAGGAGAGAGAAGGAAACAGCAGCCCTGGAGAGAGAGAGAGGAGAAAGAAAGAGAAAGACCCAGAGGGGGAAGACTGAAGGGACCCAAGAACCCAAATTAGAGCACCGGGTGAGGAGTCAGCAAGAGGGTACCGGAACCCAAGCTGGTGGGGGCAAAAACAATCCCCAGCCAGAGACCGGAGATCGTGGGCAGCGTTTGCCACGGTCACCCACCACATTCACCCCGAAGGCAAACCACATGAAGGGTCAGGGAACCCAGGGCCAAGGGTGTCCCAAAAGAAGGCCCGAGGGAGCTGGACCTAGGTGAATTCCTGGTGGGGACGGCTGAAGAAAGGACAGAGGGAGAGCTCAGGGCCACGCTCCGGACTTGTTTGGGGGTTGGCTGGATCCAGGACCTGGTGGACGCAGCACGGCTCGGGTGGTCACTAGCAGCTGGAGTGACCGGAACATCAGCAGTAAGTAAACACCCTTAACTGCACAACCCGAGTCTGTCTTCATTGCCGGCTGCACCGCACCACCACAACCCCCATCCTCTGCGCCTGTCCCCTCTGAGGCTATACCCCTCCCGTTGGGGGTTATCCCACCAAGCTGCACATCCACCATCAGCCTCAGCGGACCCTGCTGCAGCGGCGGCCACAGTGACCGCATCACAACGGGTGGCGTAGTCGACACAAAAGAACTTTAGTAACATCTGTAGGACTGCCACATAACACTTAGCTTGACGCCCTGGGCACGGGACCGGGTCACAGCCGCTCGGAGACTACAACCCCCCATCTGATCCGGTGCCGGGTATTCCCCTCAAAAAGGAATATGTCCCAGGGGGCGCGTCACATGCAGGAGTATCAGCAGAGACTGTTGCAGAATCTTACATGTGCTTTTCCACAAAATACCAGTGGTGCACGTAGTGAATCTCACAGTTCCAACTTGCCAACCGTGGGACCGTCAAGTGTTCAGCACTCAAACCGTAACAGAACCACAGTATCTGCTGGTAACATCAATTTTGCGGAATCATTTCACCACTTTTTTAGCCCATCCTTTGCAAGGCCACAGGAGACAAGAAGTCTGACACATAGTCAACGCCTAGAGACGATGGTACAGGAGTATCTCCAAGTAAACATTGAAGCCACGACTGTGTCACTGGACCCTTGCTCTTTTTGGGCTTCCAATCAGGATAAATGGCCGGAGCTAGCCACTTACGCCTTGGAGATCTTGTCATGCCCCGCAGCCAGCGTTCTGTCTGAACGTGTGTTCAGCGCTGCTGGTGGTGTGCTGACAGATAAGCGCACGCGGCTCTCCACTGATAATGTAGACAGACTCACGTTCATAAAGATGAACAAATCATGGATCCGAAACGACTTTTCTACCCCTGTGTCATCCTGGGGAGAGTAAAAGCTTGATGATTGATTAAAATCACCCTACCAACCGTTTTAAGCTTTCAAATTACTAATCATGTTTATCTGTATCTTGACTGGAAAATAATTTGGGCTTTGTAGCAGTGTGCAGCACTGATCCTATTAGGCCATCTATACTAAAGCTTCACCAGATTTAAAATTAAAAATAATTTTTAGCTGCATCTAGCCCGGAAAATAATTTTGGGGCTCCGAGATGTGCAAGGCACATAAGTGCCTTCTTGCTGCACTACCTGCAGCATGACCCTCATATTGTCAGAATTCGAAGTAATCATGACTACTGGGTTGCCACACTCTTAGATCCCCCAAACTTTTCGATCAACCTTTTCATTTTAATAAAGACCAAAAAAATGGTCATTTTTGAAATTATAAGCATTAGCAGGTTGTTAGAAACTGAAATCAAACAGTTTTCAACTCAAAACTTTATTCTAGGTGATGTTACATTTTCACATAGGACCCCTTGTTCGAAAGGAGCTTCTGAACTCTCTCGTCCATTGAATTTGTCAGGTTTTGGATGGTTTCTGCTTCAATTGTTTTGCATGTGGACAGAATACCCTCCCAGAGCTGTTGCTTAGATGTGAACTGCCTCCCGCCATCATAGACACTCCTTTTAATGATGCTCCAAAGGTTCTGAATGGGGTAGAGGTCAGGGGAGCATGGGGGTCACACCATAAGTTTGTCCCCTTTTATGCCCATATCAGCCAGAGATGCAGATGTTTTATGTGCAGCATGAGATGGTGCATTATCATGCAGAAAAATGATCTTGCTGTGAAATACACGGTTCTTCTTCTTGAACCATGGCAGGAAGTGCTGTTTGAGAAAATCCACATACATTATGGAGTTCATCTTTAGCGCCTTCAGGGATCCTAAAGGGGCCGACAATCTCTCTCCAAATGATTCCAGCCCAAAACATTACTCCACCTCCTCCTTGTTGGCGCTGTAGCCGTGTTTGCGTGGGGTGTCCATCAACCAGCCATCCTCCACTCCATCCATCTGGAACATCGAGCGCTGCACGGCACTCATCCGTGAACAAAACAGTTTTGAAATCAGTCTTCATGTAATGTTTGGCCCACTGGAGCCGTTTCTGCTTGTGTGAAGTGGATTGCGGTCAGAGTGAACCGCCCCTACAGGGCAGACCACTGAGGCTGGTGTTGTGGGTGCAGCAGAGCGTAGCATAACTCCCCACGGGAGGAGTATAGCCTCAGGGCAGTGTATGCGGAGGATGGGGGTGATGGTGCAGGGCAGCAGCAGTAACGACACGGAGTCAGTGATGCAGTTCAGGGCCTTTACTCACAGTTCTTATTATCCAGACCACGTCTGCAGGTAACGGCTGCCCATGTCGTACTGTGCTCACCAGGTGAGGGGCTCAGACAACTCCCAGATAACTTTGGAGCACTTCACAGGACCCCCTTTGTGTGTCCTTTGTCTGGCCTTTCTTACCAACACTTCTGTCCGGCTGCCTCGGGCCTCCTCTTGGTAAACTTGGCACCAGTTTCCCTGACCCTATGTGGTGCCTTCCTAGCGGGTGTAGCGAGGGGCTGCGCCACATAAAATTTCAGAGCCTCCGGTTTCTAGCTGAGGGTCGTTTCCTGCCTCCACTAGTTCAGGGACCGGTCTCCCCCTTTGGCCTGACCCCTCCACGCAGGTGGATTCGGGCGTGCGGTGGCGACTCGCCCGTCCGCACCCCTGGGATCCCTTCATTCCTCGTTCCTGGAGCCTTCTCCGCTCCTCTTCCTTCCTTCTCCCTCTTTCAGGCCTGGGCCTCTATTACTAGGCCCGCCTCCGGAGCAGAGCTCATGCAGAGCCCCTGCTCCCTGCCACTTCTGCTCAGACTTCTCTGCACTGAACTAAGATGGTGCCCACCTTTTATACTCCCTTCTCAATGCACCCAGGAACTGCTTCCTCCCTGCTCCTGCACTACAGGGTTCCCCTTCCTCAGTGTTCCCTCCCCCCACTCCAGCCAGGGACAGGGACTGTCGTGCCCATCTCAGGGGCATATTGGTCGCCCTGCCCCACGGCAATGTGGTGTAATGCATGCAGGTGTCGGGTCCTGATCCACACTCCATCCTTACCTGAGAGTGAGATATCACACCTCTGGGTGAGGTGCAATACGTCTGTAGCAACCGAGCCTTCAGGGTGCTACAGTTCCATTTATCTTCAGCCTAGGTGACGTATTGCGATACAGGGCCGTGATTTTGGCTATAAAAGGGTCCCCTAGACCCCTACCCCAAGCTTTTTAAGAGAATCATATATGGCGTGCCAGGAGACTCTATGGAATGCTTTCTCAGCATCCAACGAGAGTATCTAATTACAAATTTTTAACTGCATCTAGCCCAGGAAATACTTTGTGCCTAGTAGCAGTGTCTGCTAGTGAGCGGATTATCCCGGCTGTTAAGCAAGCTGCACCACCTGTAGTTTAGACACTTAATTTTTTCAAAGGAAATGCTTCGGGACCATGGGATACTTAGTGAAGAGCATCAGGAGGCACCCCAAGGCATAGGGGCTGGGACTGGCAGTAGGATGCCTTGCGGTGGACAGCCGAGCTCGATCCTTATAAAAGCTTTTTACCTGCAGCAGCTTTAGTGGACGCTACTGGAGCTGGAATTACCGCGGCTGCTGGCATGAGACTTGCCCTCCAATAGATCCTTGTAAATGGATTTAAAGTGTATTCATTCAAATTAGAGAGACAATTTAAATTAAAAAGCTTAGAGCTGCCTCCACCACAGGGGGGCTCGCTCGACCCACCAGCGGACAGGCACCAGTATTGGGAGAGGGGGGCTGGCCGTCAGGGTTCACCGCGGCTCTGGCACAAACCCGGCGACACGGAGGTGGCACGGGCAGGAGCGGACTGGCCGTGTCGGCTTCTCACTTTTTGGATTTTAGAAGGGCATGACATGCCTATATCTGTGTCTCCCCCTCCTTTTACTCCTCCACCTCTTTTCTTTTCGCATGACTATATGTACTTGTCACTTTTCCATGTGTTAGTTATGTCTTCTGAGCAGTTTGTCAGCTTTTGGACACCTTTGAAGGTGTTTTCTATGTGTTTCTATGTGTTTTTGTTTGCCTGCCATTGGTTTTAACGGTGTTCGAAGGTGTTCGACGAACAGTTCGACGAACAGTTCGGCGAACACACGGGTGTTTAACGAACCGAACCGAACTCGAACACTACAGGGGTGGCTCAACACTACTTCTTAACTCTCTCGTCCATTGAATTTGTCAGGTTTTGGATGGTTTCTGCTTCAATTGTTTTGCATGAGGACAGAATACCCTCCCAGAGCTGTTGCTTAGATGTGAACTGCCTCCCGCCATCATAGACACTCCTTTTGATGATGCTCCAGAGGTTCTGAATGGGGTAGAGGTCAGGGGAGCATGGGGGTCACACCATAAGTTTGTCCCCTTTTATGCCCATATCAGCCAGAGATGCAGATGTTTTATGTGCAGCATGAGAAGGTGCATTATCATACAAAAAAATGATCTTGCTGTGAAATACACGGTTCTTCTTCTTGAACCATGGCAGGAAGTGCTGTTTGAGAAAATCCACATACATTATGGAGTTCATCTTTAGCACCTTCAGGGATCCTAAAGGGGCCGACAATCTCTCTCCCCATGATTCCAGCCCAAAACATTACTCCACCTCCTCCTTGTTGGCGCTGTAGCCGTGTTTGCGTGGGGTGTCCATCAACCAGCCATCCTCCACTCCATCCATCTGGACCATCGAGCGCTGCACGGCACTCATCCGTGAACAAAACAGTTTTGAAATCAGTCTTCATGTAATGTTTGGCCCACTGGAGCCGTTTCTGCTTGTGTGAAGTGGACAGAGGAGGTCGACACGATGGCGTATGCACAGCTGCAAACCTCTGAAGGACCCTGCATCTTGTTGTTCGGGGGACGTTGGAGGCACCAGCAGCTTCAAAAACTTGTCTGCTGCTATGACAAGGCTTTTTTGCCGCTGCTCTTTTAACCTGACGTAATTGCCTGTAGGAAAGAGTCCTCAATTTGCCCTTATCAGCACGCACACGTGTGTACTGTGAATCAGCTACATACTTCTTGATTGCCAGGACACTTCATCCTGATCATCGCACAATGTTGATTGTAGTCATGCCTTGACCTAAACACTCTACAATTTGTTGCTTCTCAGCAGCCGACACATCCTTTTTCTTTCCCATTTTGGCAGAAAATGTAGGCTGCTTAATAATGTGAGACAGCCTTCTTAAGTAGTCTTGCCTTTCATTGGACACACCTGCCAAACTAATTAGCACAGGTGTCTGCAATTGCTTACAGTGATATAAAGAGCCCTGACACACATCACCATCAATGAGTTTAACTGCCAAACAAACAAATTCTTCCCTTATCACTCCTAAACACTTTTTGCATAATAATTTGGAACACAGTGTACATGTGCTTTTCCACAAAACACCAGTGGTTCACGTAGTGAATCTTACAGTTCTAACTTGCCAACCGTGGTCTGTATGGAGTTGTTCAATAAAGGGCCCAAAATTAAGATAACATAGATGGGAGAGGTCTCTATGAATAGGAATTCCTAAGTATTTGATACCCTGTGAGGGCCAGGCAAAGGGAAAGTTGGACTGGATGGAATCCTATATGGATTTGGGGAGGGAGACATCGAGGGCCTCAGACTTCGCTGCATTGATTTTAAAATTTGACCATGTAACAAAGTGATCTATTTCAGCCATAACAGCATGGATGGATATATGTGATTGAGTGATATATACTAGGACATCATCAGCAAATAGAGAGCACTTGTACTCGGTGCCTCCCACCTCAATCCACCTAATATTGGGGTTATGGCGAATTGATGAGAGCAGGTGCTCCGTCACTAGGATGTATAAGAGAGGGGACAGAGGACATCCCTACCTTGTCCCATTGGTGATTGTGAAAGGTGATGAAAATGTTCTGATGCACCCCCTGTGCCTTGGGACACCCGGAGCCGGACCCTTTTTGGTGGATGCTGGTGGTTGTAGTCTTCGTGGCGGCGACCCGGTTCCGTGGCTCAGGGTGATCAAACCAGTGGCGGAACTATTTATGTGGTTTTGATGTTTAAATGTCCGACTACGCCACCTGTGGATTGCGGTCAGAGTGAACCGCCGCTGCAGGGCAGACCGCTGAGGCTGGTGTTGTGGGTGCAGCAGAGCATAACTCCCCACGGGAGGAGTATAGCCTCAGGGCAGTGTATGCGGAGGATGGGGGTGATGGTGCAGGGCAGCAGCAGTAACGACACGGAGTCAGTGATGCAATCCAGGGCCTTTACTCACAGTTCTTATTATCCAGACCACGTCTGCAGGTAACGGCTGCCCACGTCGTACTGTGCTCACCAGGTGAGGGGCTCAGACAACTCCCAGATAACTTTGGAGCGCTTCACAGGACCCCATTTGTTTGTCCTTTGTCTGGCCTTTCTTACCAACCCTTCTGTCCGGCTGCCTCGGGCCTCCTCTTGGTAAACTTGGCGCCAGTTTCCCTGACCCTATGTGGTGCCTTCCTAGTGGGTGTAGCGAGGGGCTGCGCCACATAAAATGTCACAGTCTCCGGTTTCTAGCTGAGGGTCGTTTCCTGCCTCCACTAGTTTCAGGGACCGGTCTCCCCCTTTGGCCTGACCCCTCCACGCAGGTGGATTCGGGCGTGCGGTGGTGACTCGCCCGTCCGCACCCCTGGGATCCCTTCATTCCTCATTCCTGGAGCCTTCTCCGCTCCTCTTCCTTCCTTCTCCCTCTTCCAGGCCTGGGCCTCTGTTACTAGGCCCGCCTCCGGAGAAGAGCTCATGCAGAGCCCCTGCTCCCTGCCACTTCTGCTCAGACTTCTCTGCACTGAACTAAGATGGTGCTCACCTTTTATACTCCCTTCTCAATGCACCCAGGAACTGCTTCCTCCCTGCTCCTGCACTACAGGGTTCCCCTTCCTCAGTGTTCCCTCCCCCCACTCCAGCCAGGGACAGGGACTGTCGTGCCCATGTCAGAGGCATATTGGTCACCCTGCCCCACGGCAATGTGGTGTAATGTATGCAGGTGTCGGGTCCTGATCCACACTCCATCCTTACCTGAGAGTGAGATATCACACCTCTGGGTGAGGTGCAATACCTCTGTAGCAACCGAGCCTTCAGGGTGCTACAGTTCCATTTATCTTCAGCCTAGGTGACGTATTGTGATACAGGGCCGTGATTTTGGCTATAAAAGGGTCCCCTAGACCCCTACCCCAAGCTTTTTAAGAGAATCATATATGGCGTGCCAGGAGACTCTATGGAATGCTTTCTCAGCATCCAACGAGAGTATCTAATTACAAATTTTTAACTGCATCTAGCCCAGGAAATACTTTGTGCCTAGTAGCAGTGTCGGCTAGTCAGCGGATTATCCCGGCTGTTAAGCAAGCTACACCACCTGTAGTTTGGACACTTAATTTTTTCAAAGGAAATGCTTCGGGACCACGGGATACTCAGTGAAGAGCATCAGGAGGCACCCCAAGGCATAGGGGCTGGGACTGGCAGTAGGATGCCTTGCGGTGGACAGCCGAGCTCGATCCTTATAAAAGCTTTTTACCTGCAGCAGCTTTAGTGGACGCTACTGGAGCTGGAATTACCGCGGCTGCTGGCATGAGACTTGCCCTCCAATAGATCCTTGTAAATGGATTTAAAGTGTATTCATTCAAATTAGAGAGACAATTTAAATTAAAAAGCTTAGAGCTGCCTCCACCACAGGGGGGCTCGCTCGACCCACCAGCGGACAGGCACCAGTATTGGGAGAGGGGGGCTGGCCGTCAGGGTTCACCGCGGCTCTGGCACAAACCCGGCGACACGGAGGTGGCACGGGCAGGAGCGGACTGGCCGTGTCGGCTTCTCACTTTTTGGATTTTAGAAGGGCATGACATGCCTATATCTGTGTCTCCCCCTCCTTTTACTCCTCCACCTCTTTTCTTTTCGCATGACTATATGTACTTGTCACTTTTCCATGTGTTAGTTATGTCTTCTGAGCAGTTTGTCAGCTTTTGGACACCTTTGAAGGTGTTTTCTATGTGTTTCTATGTGTTTTTGTTTGCCTGCCATTGGTTTTAACGGTGTTCGAAGGTGTTCGACGAACAGTTCGACGAACAGTTCGGCGAACACACGGGTGTTCGACGAACCGAACCGAACTCGAACACTACGGGGGTGGCTCAACACTACTTCTGAACTCTCTCGTCCATTGAATTTGTCAGGTTTTGGATGGTTTCTGCTTCAATTGTTTTGCATGAGGACAGAATACCCTCCCAGAGCTGTTGCTTAGATGTGAACTGCCTCCCGCCATCATAGACACTCCTTTTGATGATGCTCCAGAGGTTCTGAATGGGGTAGAGGTCAGGGGAGCATGGGGGTCACACCATAAGTTTGTCCCCTTTTATGCCCATATCAGCCAGAGATGCAGATGTTTTATGTGCAGCATGAGAAGGTGCATTATCATACAAAAAAATGATCTTGCTGTGAAATACACGGTTCTTCTTCTTGAACCATGGCAGGAAGTGCTGTTTGAGAAAATCCACATACATTATGGAGTTCATCTTTAGCACCTTCAGGGATCCTAAAGGGGCCGACAATCTCTCTCCCCATGATTCCAGCCCAAAACATTACTCCACCTCCTCCTTGTTGGCGCTATAGCCGTGTTTGCGTGGGGTGTCCATCAACCAGCCATCCTCCACTCCATCCATCTGGACCATCGAGCGCTGCACGGCACTCATCCGTGAACAAAACAGTTTTGAAATCAGTCTTCATGTAATGTTTGGCCCACTGGAGCCGTTTCTGCTTGTGTGAAGTGGACAGAGGAGGTCGACACGATGGCGTATGCACAGCTGCAAACCTCTGAAGGACCCTGCATCTTGTTGTTCGGGGGACGTTGGAGGCACCAGCAGCTTCAAAAACTTGTCTGCTGCTATGACAAGGCTTTTTTGCCGCTGCTCTTTTAACCTGACGTAATTGCCTGTAGGAAAGAGTCCTCAATTTGCCCTTATCAGCACGCACACGTGTGTACTGTGAATCAGCTACATACTTCTTGATTGCCAGGACACTTCATCCTGATCATCGCACAATGTTGATTGTAGTCATGCCTTGACCTAAACACTCTACAATTTGTTGCTTCTCAGCAGCCGACACATCCTTTTTCTTTCCCATTTTGGCAGAAAATGTAGGCTGCTTAATAATGTGAGACAGCCTTCTTAAGTAGTCTTGCCTTTCATTGGACACACCTGCCAAACTAATTAGCACAGGTGTCTGCAATTGCTTACAGTGATATAAAGAGCCCTGACACACATCATCATCAATGAGTTTAACTGCCAAACAAACAAATTCTTCCCTTATCACTCCTAAACACTTTTTGCATAATAATTTGGAACACAGTGTACATGTGCTTTTCCACAAAACACCAGTGGTTCACGTAGTGAATCTTACAGTTCTAACTTGCCAACCGTGGTCTGTATGGAGTTGTTCAATAAAGGGCCCAAAATTAAGATAACATAGATGGGAGAGGTTTCTATGAATAGTAATTCCTAAGTATTTGATACCCTGTGAGGGCCAGGCAAAGGGAAAGTTGGACTGGATGGAATCCTATATGGATTTGGGGAGGGAGACATCGAGGGCCTCAGACTTCGCTGCATTGATTTTAAAATTTGACCATGTAACAAAGTGATCTATTTCAGCCATAACAGCATGGATGGATATATGTGATTGAGTGATATATACTAGGACATCATCAGCAAATAGAGAGCACTTGTACTCGGTGCCTCCCACCTCAATCCACCTAATATTGGGGTTATGGCGAATTGATGAGAGCAGGTGCTCCGTCACTAGGATGTATAAGAGAGGGGACAGAGGACATCCCTGCCTTGTCCCATTGGTGATTGTGAAAGGTGATGAAAATGTTCTGATGCACCCCCTGTGCCTTGGGACACCCGGAGCCGGACCCTTTTTGGTGGATGCTGGTGGTTGTAGTCTTCGTGGCGGCGACCCGGTTCCGTGGCTCAGGGTGATCAAACCAGTGGCGGAACTATTTATGTGGTTTTGATGTTTAAATGTCCGACTACGCCACCTGTGGATTGCGGTCAGAGTGAACCGCCGCTGCAGGGCAGACCGCTGAGGCTGGTGTTGTGGGTGCAGCAGAGCGTAGCATAACTCCCCACGGGAGGAGTATAGCCTCAGGGCAGTGTATGCGGAGGATGGGGGTGATGGTGCAGGGCAGCAGCAGTAACGACACGGAGTCAGTGATGCAGTCCAGGGCCTTTACTCACAGTTCTTATTATCCAGACCACGTCTGCAGGTAACGGCTGCCCACGTCGTACTGTGCTCACCAGGTGAGGGGCTCAGACAACTCCCAGATAACTTTGGAGCGCTTCACAGGACCCCCTTTGTGTGTCCTTTGTCTGGCCTTTCTTACCAACCCTTCTGTCCGGCTGCCTCGGGCCTCCTCTTGGTAAACTTGGCGCCAGTTTCCCTGACCCTATGTGGTGCCTTCCTAGTGGGTGTAGCGAGGGGCTGCGCCACATAAAATGTCACAGTCTCCGGTTTCTAGCTGAGGGTCGTTTCCTGCCTCCACTAGTTTCAGGGACCGGTCTCCCCCTTTGGCCTGACCCCTCCACACAGGTGGATTCGGGCGTGCGGTGGTGACTCGCCCGTCCGCACCCCTGGGATCCCTTCATTCCTCATTCCTGGAGCCTTCTCCGCTCCTCTTCCTTCCTTCTCCCTCTTCCAGGCCTGGGCCTCTGTTACTAGGCCCGCCTCCGGAGAAGAGCTCATGCAGAGCCCCTGCTCCCTGCCACTTCTGCTCAGACTTCTCTGCACTGAACTAAGATGGTGCCCACCTTTTATACTCCCTTCTCAATGCACCCAGGAACTGCTTCCTCCCTGCTCCTGCACTACAGGGTTCCCCTTCCTCAGTGTTCCCTCCCCCCACTCCAGCCAGGGACAGGGACTGTCGTGCCCATCTCAGAGGCATATTGGTCGCCCTGCCCCACGGCAATGTGGTGTAATGTATGCAGGTGTCGGGTCCTGATCCACACTCCATCCTTACCTGAGAGTGAGATATCACACCTCTGGGTGAGGTGCAATACCTCTGTAGCAACCGAGCCTTCAGGGTACTACAGTTCCATTTATCTTCAGCCTAGGTGACGTATTGTGATACAGGGCCGTGATTTTGGCTATAAAAGGGTCCCCTAGACCCCTACCCCAAGCTTTTTAAGAGAATCATATATGGCGTGCCAGGAGACTCTATGGAATGCTTTCTCAGCATCCAACGAGAGTATCTAATTACAAATTTTTAACTGCATCTAGCCCAGGAAATACTTTTTGCCTAGTAGCAGTGTCTGCTAGTCAGCGGATTATCCCGGCTGTTAAGCAAGCTACACCACCTGTAGTTTGGACACTTAATTTTTTCAAAGGAAATGCTTCGGGACCACGGGATACTCAGTGAAGAGCATCAGGAGGCACCCCAAGGCATAGGGGCTGGGACTGGCAGTAGGATGCCTTGCGGTGGACAGCCGAGCTCGATCCTTATAAAAGCTTTTTAACTGCAGCAGCTTTAGTGGACGCTACTGGAGCTGGAATTACGCGGCTGCTGGCATGAGACTTGCCCTCCAATAGATCCTTGTAAATGGATTTAAAGTGTATTCATTCAAATTAGAGAGACAATTTAAATTAAAAAGCTTAGAGCTGCCTCCACCACAGGGGGGCTCGCTCGACCCACCAGCGGACTGGCATCAGTATTGGGAGAGGGGGGCTGGCCGTCAGGGTTCACCGCGGCTCTGGCACAAACCCGGCGACACGGAGGTGGCACGGTCAGGAGCGGACTGAACGTGTCGGCTTCTCACTTTTTGGATTTTAGAAGGGCATGACATGCCTATATCTGTGTCTCCCCCTCCTTTTACTCCTCCACCTCTTTTCTTTTCGCATGACTATATGTACTTGTCACTTTTCCATGTGTTAGTTGTGTCTTCTGAGCAGTTTGTCAGCTTTTGGACACCTTTGAAGGTGTTTTCTATGTGTTTCTATGTGTTTTTGTTTGCCTGCCATTGGTTTTAACGGTGTTCGAAGGTGTTCGACGAACAGTTCGACGAACAGTTCGGCGAACACACGGGTGTTCGACGAACCGAACCGAACTCGAACACTACGGGGGTGGCTCAACTCTACCCCTTACCAGCTTCTTAATATCATCCTGCAGCTGTCTGCTTTTCAGAAATGTGACTAATAACATTTTCTGTTTCAACGGTTAATATACTGTGGACATATGTTTGCATGTAGAAAACAATAGAGCATTTAAGAAGTCTCTTAATGGAAAAGTTTCATCCTTACTAGTACCCTAATGTTTACATAATCCTAATCTTAATGGCCACTAAAATGTAATTTCTCTCTGTCGTGTTACATTATTTAGAATGTTACATTCACAAGTAGTTAATATTTTAATGCTGATGTTTATCATTATAATAGTTATTTTGGAGATATTTTGAACGGAAACTACTAGAATAACTATATTATAAGTATACAGTATGTCTGTATATCACTTTAGAAAACCATTCATCTTGACCAAATTCCCAACTCTATTTACTGAAATGCAGCCTAAAACGTGCAAGGAACCTCCACAATGCTTCACTGTTACCTGCAGACACTCAGTATTAGGGTGCAGTCAGACTGACGTGTAACACGGCCGACAATCACATCGCAGTGCACGGACTGGCCAACATACAGTAAGGTCCATATATATTTGGACAGAGACAACATTTTTCTAATTTTGGTTTTAGACATTACCACAATGATTTTTAAACAAAACAATTCAGATGCAGTTGAAGTTTAGACTTTCAGCTCTCATTTGAGTGTATCCACATTAAAATTGGATGAAGGGTTTAGGAGTTTCAGCTCCTTAACATGTGCCACCCTGTTTTTAAAGGGACCAAAAGTAATTGGACAATTGACTCCAAGGCTATTTCATGGACAGGTGTGGGCAATCCCTTCGTTATGTCATTCTCAATTAAGCAGATAAAAGGCCTGGAGTTGATTTGAGGTGTGGTGCTTGCATTTGGAATTTTTTGCTGTGAAGTAAACATGCGGTCAAAGGAGCTCTCCATGATGGTGAAACAAGCCATCATTAAGCTGCAAAAACAGAAAAAAAACATCCAAGAAATTGCTACAATATTAGGAGTGGCAAAATCTACAGTTTGGTACATCCTGAGAAAGAAAGAAAGCACTGGTGAACTCATCAATGCAAAAAGACCTGGGCTCCCACGGAAGACAACAGTGGTGGATGATCGCAGAATAATCTCCATGGTGAAGAGAAACCCCTTCACAACAGCCAACCAAGTGAACAACACTCTCCAGGAGGTAGGCGTATCAATATCCAAATCTACCATAAAGAGAAGACTGCATGAAAGTAAATACAGAGGGTTCACTGCACGGTGCAAGCCAATCACAAGCATCAGGAATAAAAAGGCTAGACTGGACTTTGCTAAAAAACATCTAAAAAAGCCAGCACAGTTCTGGAAGAACATTCTTTCGACAGATGAAACCAAGATCAACCTCTACCAGAATGATGGAAAGAGAAAAGTATGGCAAAGGCGTAGGACAGCTCATGATCCAAAGCATACCACATCATCTGTAAAACACGGCGGAGGCAGTGTGATGGCTTGAGCATGCATGGCTGCCAGTGGCACTGGGTCACTAGTGTTTATTGATGATGTGACACAGGAAAGAAGCAGCCGAATGAATTCTGATGTATTCAGAGCCATACTGTGTGCTCAGATCCAGCCAAATGCAGCCAAACTGATTGGTCGTCGTTTCATACTACAGATGGACAATGACCCAAAACATAAAAGCCAAAGTAACCCAGGAGTTTATTAAAGCAAAGAAGTGGAATATTATTGAATGGCCAAGTCAGTCACCTGATCTCAACCCAATTGAGCATGCATTTCACTTGTTAAATACTTAACTTCAGACAGAAAGGCCCACAAACAAGCAGCAACTGAAAACCACCTCAGTGAAGGCCAGGCAGAGCATCAAAAAGGAGGAAACACAGCGTCTGTTGATGTCCATGAGTTCAAGACTGCAGGCAGTCATTGCCAACAAAGGGTTTTCAACCAAGTACTAGAAATGAACATTTTATTTACAATTATTTAATCTGTCCAATTACTTTTGGTCCCTTTAAAAACAGGGTGGCACATGTTAAGGAGCTGAAACTCCTAAACCCTTCATCCAATTTTAATGTGGATACCCTCAAATGAAAGCTGAATGTCTGAACTTCAACTGCATCTGAATTGTATTGTTTAAAATTCATTGTGTTAATGTCTAGAACCAAAATTAGAAAAATGTTGTCTCTGTCCAAATATATATGGACCTAACTGTATCTCCTGACCTTAGTGCAACAGTGTTAATATATTTCCATGTAGCTGTGACGCACGGGTCAGGAGAGATGTGGGCCAGTCTGTGTACTGCGATGCAATACGTCCATCTGACTGCACCCTTATACTGCTTTCTAGCGTTTCAGCCAAAAACTGCATTTTGCTACAACCAAATTCTTCATACTTTGTCTCATCAGCAAGGCACCTGCTGCCATTTCTCTGCATGCAAATTCCTATGTTTTCATGCATTGTTGAGACACTTGACCTTGTTTACATGTGAAAGTTTTAGGCCACAATTTTTCCATGCAGACCACTTCTTGCCAGACTTCTCTGAATAATAGATGAGTAGTACTGGGTCCCACTGGATGGTGCCAGTTCTGAGATGATTGCACTGTTGGACTTCTGATTTCAAAGAGAAATAAGCAAATTTTGGCTTTCATCTGCTTCACTAAGTTTTCTTGGTGACCACTTCATCTACAGTCCTCAACATTGCACATGTTTGGTGTCCTCCATGCTGAGAGACACAGGTAGATACTTATCCACCATGCATATCATCAAAGAGGTGCCTGTGGCTGAAAATTCATACTTTAGCAGTACAATGACCCCAAACATACAGCCAATATTGTGAAGGGCCCTGCCCCCTAAATTATCCCACTGTCCAGTCACAAACAGCAATTTTTAAATTGTCCAATCCAGGCTGTCCTGTAAACTCAAATCCAGGGTCAAATATATAAAAGCTAGGTTGCACAAAAGAAAGTTGTTTACATGTGGGAATCAGCGTCTTCTCATTGTGATACATACAGGTGCTTCTCACTAAATTAGAATATCATCAAAAAGTTAATTTATTTCAGTTCTTCAGTAGAGATGAGCGTTGTTCGACTCGAGCTGTTCGCCAATCTCAAATTCGAGCTGTTTTGGGCGGTGTTCGAGCCGTTCGGCGAACACGAACGATTTGAGAAAAATTCGGCTGTTCGAGGTTATGTTTGATAACTGTTCGTGCACCAAAATCATAACTGGATTTTTTCTCAGTAATGATAAAAATTTATGTTAATACGCAGTTTGAGTGTACAGCGGGGCGGGGGGAGGGGCAGGGGATGGATCTCTGCAGGAATAATGAAGATCTCCATTTTTTTTTCTCTTTCCCGCATTTACAGTGGGGAGGTGCAATCTGTCAGCATATCAGCAGCGCACACACGGAGCGAAGTGCTTTTTTTCACACAAGCAAGGGCATGTGTCATTGGCAGTGTATGTCACATGTCCTTGCCCTATAAGACCAAGCCATTTTCCCCGTCGCCACCATTTTCTCACTGCTGCAGCTGCGTGTTAGACGGCACCGCTGTTGCTGTGTGCGCTATACCTTGTTAATTTCAAGCCAATTTTCGCACAAATCTACAGATAGCTTGGAAGTAGGGAATAGTTGTCATTGCAGTCCTTTTAAGGACTAGGTTACAGCATTTCCTACGACTTTTATCAGGCAGGTCTGTGTTCTTAAATAGATAGGTTGTGGGAGTAAAGACTAATTGTAATTGCAGTCCTTTTCAGGACTAGGTTACATCAGTTCCTATCAGTTTTTGCCAGGCAGGTATGTGCCAGTGCTGTGCAAGTTTTTTTCACAGCATTTGGCTGAATCTAGCAAAGCTAATCCTTTTTGGCCTATTGCAGAGTGTGTTAGTCAGTGGAGTAGCCTATCTGTGTTGCAAGATATACCACCTGTGTATAGAATACCAATTTTTTTATTGCACCTAGTGAAGTAAATTCTTTTGGGCATAGCATCATTCTATTAGTCCATCTATACTGACCTCCATCAAGTTGCAAACTGAATATAATTTTTTTCTGCATCTAGCTCTGAAAAAATATTTGGCCTTCTAGCAGTGTGTGGGACTTGTTCTATTAGTCCATCTATACTGACCTCCATCACGTTGCAAATTGAATATAATTTTTTCTGCATCTAGCTCTGAAAAAATATTTGGCCTTCTAGCAGTGTGTGGGACTTGTTCTATTAGTCCACCTATACTGACCTCCATCAGGTTGCAAATTGAAAATAATTTTTTGTCTGCATCTAGCTCTGAAAAAATATTTGGCCTTCTAGCAGTGTGTCGGACTTTCTCTATTAGTCCATCTATACTGACCTCCATCAGGTTGCAAATTGAATATAATTTTTTTCTGCATCTAGCTCTGAAAAAATATTTGGGCTTCTAGCAGTGTGTGGGACTTGTTCTATTAGTCCATCTATACTGACCTCCATCAGGCTGCAAACTGAATATAAATTTTTCTGCATCTAGCTCTGAAAAAATATTTGGCCTTCTAGCAGTGTGTGGGACTTTCTCTATTAGTCCATCTATACTGACCTCCATCAGGTTGCAAATTAAAAATAATTTTTATCTGCATCTAGCTCTGAAAAAATATTTGGCCTTCTAGCAGTGTGTGGCACTTGTTCTATTAGTCCATCTATACTGACCTCCATCAGGTTGCAAACTGAATATAATTTTTTCTGCATCTAGCTCTGAAAAAATATTTGGCCTTCTAGCAGTGTGTGGGACTTGTTCTATTAGTCCACCTATACTGACCTCCATCAGGTTGCAAATTGAAAATAATTTTTTGTCTGCATCTAGCTCTGAAAAAATATTTGGCCTTCTAGCAGTGTGTCGGACTTTCTCTATTAGTCCATCTATACTGACCTCCATCAGGTTGCAAATTGAATATAATTTTTTTCTGCATCTAGCTCTGAAAAAATATTTGGGCTTCTAGCAGTGTGTGGGACTTGTTCTATTAGTCCATCTATACTGACCTCCATCAGGATGCAAAACGAATATAATTTTTTGTCTGCATCTAGCTCTGAAAAAATATTCTGCCTTCTAGCAGTGTGTGGGACTTTTTCTATTAGTCCATCTATACTGACCTCCATCACGTTGCAAATTCAAAATAATTTTTTGTCTGCATCTAGCTCTGAAAAAATATTTGGCCTTCTAGCAGTGTGTGGGACTTTCTCTATTAGTCCATCTATACTGACCTCCATCAGGTTGCAAATTAAAAATAATTTTTATCTGCATCTAGCTCTGAAAAAATATTTGGCCTTCTAGCAGTGTGTGGGACTTTTTCTATTAGTCCATCTATACTGACCTCCATCAGGTTGCAAACTGAATATAATTTTTTCTGCATCTAGCTCCGAAAAAATATTTGGCCTTCTAGCAGTGTGTGGGACTTGTTCTATTAGTCCACCTATACTGACCTCCATCAGGTTGCAAATTCAAAATAATTTTTTGTCTGCATCTAGCTCTGAAAAAATATTTGGCCTTCTAGCAGTGTGTGGGACTTTCTCTATTAGTCCATCTATGCTGACCTCCATCAGGTTGCAAATTAAAAATAATTTTTATCTGCATCTACCTCTGAAAAAATATTTGGGCTTCTAGCTGTGTGTGGGACTTGTTGTATTAGTCCATCTATACTGATCTCCATCAGGTTGCAAACTGAATATAATTTTTTTCTGCATCTAGCTCTGAAAAAATATTTGTCCTTCTAGCAGTGTGCGGGACTTTCTCTATTAGTCCATCTATACTGACCTCCATCAGGTTGCAAATTAAAAATAATTTTTATCTGCATCTACCTCTGAATAAATATTTGGCCTTCTAGCAGTGTGTGGGACTTGTTCTATTAGTCCATCTATACTGACCTCCATCAGGTTGCAAACTGAATATAATTTTTTCTGCATCTAGCTCTGAAAAAATATTTGGCCTTCTAGCAGTGTGTGGGACTTGTTCTATTAGTCCACCTATACTGACCTCCATCAGGTTGCAAATTCAAAATAATTTTTTGTCTGCATCTAGCTCTGAAAAAATATTTGGCCTTCAAGCAGTGTGTGGGACTTTCTCTATTAGTCCATCTATACTGACCTCCATCAGGTTGCAAATTGAATATAATTTTTTTCTGCATCTAGCTCTGAAAAAATATTTGGGCGTCTAGCAGTGTGTGGGACTTGTTCTATTAGTCCATCTATACTGACCTCCATCAGGATTCAAACTGAATATAATTTTTTTCTGCATCTAGCTCTGAAAAAATATTTGGCCTTCTAGCAGTGTGTGGGACTTGTTCTATTAGTCCATCTATACTGACCTCCATCAGGTTGCAAATTCAAAATAATTTTTTGTCTGCATCTAGCTCTGAAAAAATATTTGGCCTTCTAGCAGTGAGTGAGACTTGTTCTATTAGTCCATCTATACTGACCTCCATCAGGTTGCAAACTGAATATAATTTTTTTCTGCATCTACCTCTGAAAAAATATTTGGGCTTCTAGCTGTGTGTGGAACTTGTTCTACTTGTTCTATTTGTCCATCTATACTGACCTCCATCAGGTTGCAAACTGAATATAATTTTTTTCTGCATCTAGCTCTGAAAAAATATTTGGCCTTCTAGCAGTGTGTGGGACTTATTCTATTAGTCCATCTATACTGAACTCCATCAGGTTGCAAATTAAATATATTTTTTTGTCTGCATCTAGCTCTGAAAAAATATTTGGCCATCTAGCAGTGTGTCTGACTTTCTCTATTAGTCCATCTATACTGACCTCCATCAGGTTGCAAATTGAATATAATTTTTTTCTGCATCTAGCTCTGAAAAAATATTTGGGCTTCTAGCAGTGTGTGGGACTTGTTCTATTAGTCCATCTATACTGACCTCCATCAGGTTGCAAACTGAATATAATTTTTTTCTGCATCTAGCTCTGAAAAAATATATGGCCTTCTAGCAGTGTGTGGGACTTGTTCTATTAGTCCATCTATGCTGACCTCCATCACATTGCAAATTCAAAATAATTTTTTGTCTGCATCTAGCTCTGAAAAAATATTTGGCCTTCTAGCAGTGTGTGGGACTTTCTCTATTAGTCCATCTATACTGACCTCCATCAGGTTGCAAATTAAAAATAATTTTTATCTGAATCTACCTCTGAAAAAATATTTGGGCTCCTAGCTGTGTGTGGGACTTGTTCTATTAGTCCATCTATACTGACCTCCATCAGGTTGCAAACTGAATATAATTTTTTTCTGCATCTAGCTCTGAAAAAATATTTGGCCTTCTTGCAGTGCTTGGTACTTTCTCTATTAGTCCATCTATACTGACCTCCATCAGGTTGCAAATTAAAAATAATTTTTATCTGCATCTAGCTCTGAAAAAATATTTGGCCTTCTAGCAGTGTGTGGGACTTTCTCTATTAGTCCATCTATACTGACCTCCATCCGGTTGCAAATTAAAAATAATTTTTATCTGCATCTAGCTCTGAAAAAATATTTGGCCTTCTAGCAGTGTGTGGGACTTTCTCTATTAGTCCGTCTATACTGACCTCCATCAGGTTGCAAGTTTAAAATAATTTTTTGTCTGCATCTAGCTCTGAATAAATATTTGGCCTTCTAGCAGTGTGTGGGACTTTCTCTATTAGTCCATCTATACTGACCTCCATCAGGTTGCAAACTGAATATATTTTTTTTCTGCATCTACCTCTGAAAAAATATTTGGGCTTCTAGCTGTGTGTGGGACTTGATCTATTAGTCCATCTATACTGACCTCCATCAGGTTGCAAATGGAATATAATTTTTTTCTGCATCTAACCCAGCCGATAGTTTTGGCCTAATACCACAGTTTGGCCACTCAGCTCTGCTCGGTTCCCATCCATTGTTTTTTTGTGCAAACAACTCCAGAGTTGTGAATTAGTTAACCACCAAAATGAGTGTAAAAAGTCCTGCTGCTGGTGGAAAGGGGAATAGGCGTGTTGGGAAGGGGAAAAAAGGTTGTGTCCGTGGGGTAGGTGTTAAAGCAACAGTAACATCTGCAGAAGAAAGACCATCTTCCAGCCAAACTAAAATGTCTACTTCTTTTAGCGGACAATGTGATAAGATCCCTTCCTTACGGCCACGCCAATCGCTACAAATTCCAGATGAGGCACAAAAACAGCAGGTGCTTCAATGGATATCAAGTGTTCCTTTAATTGGGCTCTCCTCCACATCAACTTCAACATCACAAATACTCCAGTCCTCAAAGGTGTCACCCCAATCGCACTTGCTTCCTCACAGCTCCCAAATCTCCAGCTGCCCGTCTGAGTATGAGGTAGAACAGATGGTTGAGTCTGCAGAGCTGTTTACTCATACTATAGCCTGGGAATCAGAGGTCGACTCCAGCGCTTCTGTGAATCCAGAAGAGGAAATGATCTGCACTGATGCCCAGAATCTTTATGAGTCGGATCCAGGACCTGACGCAGAAGGTTCTGACCATAATGTAGACCCTCATTCCCAAACTGTAACTCCTGTTGGTATAGACAATGAGGAAGACGATGATGAGACTCAAATACCTGATTGGAGTGACAACTTTAGTTTTTTGTCAGGGCAGAAACAGGTTGGCTCTGAGGACGACGGGTGATGATGATGAGGTTGGAGATCCCACCTACTGTGAACCCACAGTCAGCCAAGAGATGAGGTCAGCAGAGGAGGTGGAGGAGGATGCTAGTGACGACGAGGTCAGGTTGCGCCCTCCTGGACAGAGACGTAGTACTGGAAGCACATCAACAACTGCATCCTCAAACACAACTCTGCCTCTCACCACAAGTCGTGGTGGCTCTTCAGGTCGCATGGGTGCTAAGCCTTGCATAGCCTGGGCATTTTTTCAGATCGATAAAGATGACCCAACTCGTGTTATCTGTAACATTTGTCAGCAAAAGCTAAGTAGAGGCCAAAAAATACATAGTTTGAGTACTTCATGCATGAACCGGCACATGGACATGAAGCATAAGTTGCAGTGGGAAGCTCACTGTGCTACAATGCGGCCTAGCCGGCCGGGCCAACCACCGTCTGCCATATCTTGTGCATCCGCGGCCTCTTCATCCTCTGTGACTGGGGGGACAGCAGACACACCTCTTTTGGAGCGCAGACCAGCCACCTCTTTACCCGCAACAGCCAGCGTGATTGGCAGGTCATCATTTTCTTTGGAGGTGGTAACACCAGCTGGTGTTGAGCGCTGTCCAACATCGATAGCACCACCTTTGGATCAAGGCAACCTAACATGTCCGCCTGCATCTTACTCACAGACTGGCAGTTTGCCGGGGACACCCTTATCAACCCCATCTAAGCACAATAGCCAGCCCTCGGTCCCTCAGATGTGGACAAGTAAAAGACCTTTTCCTCCTAGCCATGAGAAGGCTAAGAGGTTGAATTTCACCATCTGCAAGCTCTTGGCTACAGAAATGCTGCCTTTCCACCTGGTGGACACAGAGGATTTTCGAGACCTTATGTCCGTCACAGTGCCCCAGTACCAGATGCCCAGTCGGCACTACTTCTCAAAGAAAGGTGTGCCTGCGCTCCACCAGCATGTCGCACACAACATCACCGCATCTTTGAGAATCTCTGTGTGTGACAGGGTGCATTTCACCACAGACACTAGGACGAGTAGGCATGGACAGGGGCGTTACATGTCGCTGACTGGGCACTGGGTAACTATGGTGACAGCAGGACAAGGGGCTGCTGTCCAAGTCTTGCCGTCGCCACGAGATGTGCGTCAATCCTCTTTATCTCAAAGTTCCTCCACTGCTTCTGCCTCCTCAACCTCCTCTCGGTCTTCCACCTGCACCCAAAGCCTGTCTGGTCATGCCACAAGCTTTCTAACTGCGCAGAAGGGATCCTGCACACCTCCTTACTATGCTGGCAGTAGGACTCAACGTCATCAGGCGGTTTTTACTTTGAAATGTCTGGGAAATGTGAGTCACACAGCTGAGGAGTTGTGGTCAGCTCTGGAGAACCAATTTCATGAATGGTTGTCTCCACTGGACCTGAAACCAGGGAAGGCCATGTGCGACAATGCTGCAAACCTGAGTGAGGCCCTTCGCCGGGGCAATGTCACACACGTGCCTTGTATGGCTCACGTGTTGAACCTGGTTGTCCAGCAATTTTTAGCCCACTATCCCGGACTAGATGGCCTTCTGCAGAGGGCACGGTCGCTGTGTGCTCACTTCCGCAATTCGCATCCCGCAGCTCAGCGACTTACATCTCTACAGAAGTCTTTGGGCCTGCCACTTCACCGGCTAAAATGCGATGTGCCTACCCGGTGGAATTCAACTCTGCACATGTTGCAGCGACTGTGGCAGCACCGACAAGCCCTGGTGCAATATGTTCTGACGTATAGCCTTGGCCAACGAGATCCAGAGGAGGGGCAAATCACGCTGGAGGAGTGGTCTCAGATCAGGGACCTATGCACCCTTCTGCACAGTTTTGAAATGGCGACGAAGATGTTTAGTGCTGACGATGCCATTATCAGCATGACTATTCCGGTGATTTACATGCTGGAGCACATGTTAAACAGAATTCGGTGTCAGGTGGTGGCACAAGAGGAGGTGGAGGAAGTAGAGGAGGAGGAGTTGTATGCGGAATGGCTAACATCTGCAAGGTCCAGACGGTCGGCAGCACCAAGGCGGCAGGCATGTGAGGGTGGGGGAGATGGTTTTACCAGGGCGCATGGTAGCAGCCAAACTAGTGAGGAAGGTGCAGGAGCCCAGGAAGAAGTGGAGGACGAACTGATGGAAGACTCATCAGATGAGGGAGACCTTGATCACATTTCTGTTGTGCGAGGTTGGGGGGAAAGGACAGAGGAAGGAAGCATGATTGTTACCTCGCCACCAACACAACAGGGACTTGGTGCTCCTGGATGCGCAACACACATGAGTGCCTTCTTGCTGCACTACCTGCAACATGATCCTCGAATTGTGAGAATTAGAAATAATCCTGACTACTGGGTTGCCACACTGTTAGATCCCCGGTACAAAAGTAAATTTGCAGAAATTATTCCTGCCATAGAAAGGGATGCACACATGCAGGAGTATCAGCAGAGACTGTTCCAGAATCTTACATGTGCTTTTCCACAAAACACCAGAGGTGCACGTAGTAAATCTCACAGTTCCAACTTGCCAACAATGGGACCGTCGAGTGTTCAGCACTCAAACCATAACAGAACCACAGTATCTGCTGGTAACATCAATTTTGCGGAATCATTTCACCACTTTTTTAGCCCATCCTTTGCAAGGCCACAGGAGACAAGAAGTCTGACACATAGTCAGCGCCTAGAGAGGATGGTACAGGAGTATCTCCAAGTAAACATTGAAGCCATGACTGTGTCACTGGACCCTTGCTCTCTTTGGGCTTCCAATCTGGATAAATGGCCGGAGCTAGCCACTTACGCCTTGGAGATCTTGTCATGCCCCGCAGCCAGCGTTCTGTCTGAACGTGTGTTCAGCGCTGCTGGTGGTGTGCTGACAGATAAGCGCATGCGGCTCTCCACTGATAATGTAGACAGACTCACGTTCATAAAGATGAACAAATAATGGATCCGAAATGACTTTTCTACCCCTGTGTCATCCTGGGGAGAGTAAAAGCTTGATGATTGGTTAAAATCACCTCACCAAATGTTTTAAGCTTTCAAATTACTAATCATGTTTATCTGTATCTTGGCTGGAAAATAATTTGGGCTTTGTAGCAGTGTGCAGCACTGATTCTATTAGGCCATCTATAATAAGCTCCACCAGATTTAAAATTACTAATCATGTTTATCTGTACCTTGGCTGGAAAATAATTTGGGCTTTGTAGCAGTGTGCAGCACTGATTCTATTAGGCCATCTATACTAAGCTCCACCAGATTTAAAATTAACAATAATTTTTAGCTGCATCTAGCCCGGAAAATAATTTTGGGGCTACGAGATGCGCAAGACACATAAGTGCCTTCTTGCTGCACTACCTGCAACATGACCCTCATATTGTCAGAATTCGAAGTAATCCTGACTACTGGGTTGCCACACTCTTAGATCCCCCAAACTTTTCGATGAACCTTTTCATTTTAATAAAGACCAAAAAAATGGTAATTTTTGAAATTATAAGCATTAGCAGGTTATTGGAAACTGAAATCAAACAGTTTTCAACTCAAAACTTTATTCTAGGTGATGTTACATTTTCACATAGGACCCCTTGTTCGAAAGGAGCTTCTGAACTCTCTCGTCCATTGAATTTGTCAGGTTTTGGATGGTTTCTGCTTCAATTGTTTTGCATGAGGACAGAATACCCTCCCAGAGCTGTTGCTTAGATGTGAACTGCCTCCCGCCATCATAGACACTCCTTTTGATGATGCTCCAGAGGTTCTGAATGGGGTAGAGGTCAGGGGAGCATGGGGGTCACACCATAAGTTTGTCACCTTTTATGCCCATATCAGCCAGAGATGCAGATTTTTTATGTGCAGCATGAGATGCTGCAATATCATGCATAAAAATGATCTTGCTGTGGAATACACGGTTCTTCTTCTTGAACCATGGCAGGAAGTGCTGTTTGAGAAACTCCACATACATTATGGAGTTCATCTTTACCCCTTCAGGGATCCTAAAGGGGCCGACAAACTCTCTCCCCATGATTCCAGCCCAAAACATTACTCCACCTCCTCCTTGTTGGCGCTGTAGCCGTGTTTGCGTGTGGTGTCCATCAACCAGCCATCCTCCACTCCATCCATCTGGACCATCGAGCGTTGCACGGCACTCATCCGTGAACAAAACAGTTTTGAAATCAGTCTTCATGTAATGTTTGGCCCACTGGAGCCGTTTCTGCTTGTGTGAAGTGGATAGAGGAGGTCGACAGGATGGCGTATGCACAGCTGCAAACCTCTGAAGGACCCTGCATCTTGTTGTTCAGGGTACGTTGGAGGCACCAGCAGCTTCAAAAACTTGTCTGCTGCTATGACAAGGCTTTTTTGCCGCTGCTCTTTTAACCTGACGTAATTGCCTGTAGGAAAGAGTCCTCAATTTGCCCTTATCAGCACGCACACGTGTGTACTGTGAATCAGCTACATACTTCTTGATTGCCAAGACACTTCATTCTGATCATCGCACAATGTTGATTGTAGTCATGCCTTGATCTAAACACTCCACAATTTGTTGCTTCTCAGCAGCCGACACATCCTTTTTCTTTCCCATTTTGGCAGAAAATGTAGGCTGCTAAATAATGTGGTACAGCCTTCTTAAGTAGTCTTGCCTTTCATTGGACACACCTTGCTGCTGCGACGCTGATGTAGTCCGTCGCCTGGCCTGCAGTGAGGCACTCTGCGTCACCTTTGGGTCATGGTGCAGGGTGGGCAGCGTCTTGTGCTGCTATAGTAACAAACACGTGGCCCTATAGTCCTATGGTAGTGTCCTGGTTGTTTCCGGGTTGTAGTGCATAGTGGGTAGTGCTATGCGCTACTATGGTAACGGTCACATGATCATTTAGTTTCCGGGTTGCAGTGCATAGTGGGTAGCGCTATGCGCTACTATGGTAACGGTCACATGACCATTTAGTTCCGGCATTAGCGGCAGGTCCCACCTCATTGTGGGTGTATTTAAGAGGGATACGTCTCCAGTTACAGTCATCCCCTTGACAAAGGCGGGAGCGCCGAAACGCGCGTCGGGGAGCCACACAGCGTGCAGTCTCGATCCCATTACAACGTGAATCATATCTCTGATGTGACATTTCCTACTTTTGCTATTTTCCTATAATTGATATGTACTATGAAGGTTTATGTCTCTATGTCGGTGTGCTAGTGGTAGCCATTTATTTGTCTACAGATATGATTACCCTAAGTGATATGTTGATAGTTTAAAACGATATGTGAGGCATGCGATATCTGTACTCTGTGGTGACACCTGGTGGTTGTTTTTAAATATGTTTTATTTGTCTCTGTGTAATGTCTTCTGACATGTCGTGCCACCATAGCCTGAAATGATGTTGTGATTATTTATATATATATTTTTCAATAAAGTTATTTTTTCTATTTTCTTTATATTTTTGGCCGTATATTCGTATTTTTTCTTGCTTAGGCACTTCGGGATATTGGACACACCTGCCAAACTAATTAGCACAGGTGTCTGCAATTGCTTACAGTGATATAAAGAGCCCTGACACACATCACCATCAATGAGTTTAACTGACAAACAAACAAATTCTTCCGTTATCACTCCTAAACACTTTTTGCATAATAATTTGGAACACAGTGTACATGTGCTTTTCCACAAAACACCAGTGGTTCACGTAGTGAATCTTACAGTTCTAACTTGCCAACCGTGGTCTGTATGGAGTTGTTCAATAAAGGGCCCAAAATTAAGATAACATAGATGGGAGAGGTCTCTATGAATAGGAATTCCTAAGTATTTGATACCCTGTGAGGGCCAGGCGAAGGGAAAGTTGGACTGGATGGAATCCTGTATGGATTTGGGGAGGGAGACATCGACGGCCTCAGATTTCGCTGCATTGATTTTAAAATTTGACCATGTAACAAAGTGATCTATTTCAGCCATAACAGCATGGATGGATATATGTGATTGAGTGATATATACTAGGACATCATCAGCAAATAGACAGCACTTGTACTCGGTACCTCCCACCTCAATCCACCTAATATTGGGGTTATGGCGAATTGATGAGAGCAAGTGCTCCGTCACTAGGATGTATAAGAGAGGGGACAGAGGACATCCCTGCCTTGTCCCATTGGTGATTGTGAAAGGTGATGAAAATGTTCTGATGCACCCCCTGGGCCTTGGGACACCCGGAGCCGGACCCTTTTTGGTGGATGCTGGTGGTTGTAGTCTCCGTGGCGGCGACCCGGTTCCGTGGCTCAGGGCGGTGAAACCAGTGGCAGAACTATTTATGTGGTTTTGATGTTTAAATGTCTGACTACGCCACCCGTGGATTGCGGTCAGAGTGAACCGCCGGTGCAGGGCAGACCGCCGAGGCTGGTGTTGTGGGTGCAGCAGAGTGTAGCATAACTCCCCACGGGAGGAGTATAGCCTCAGGGCAGTGTATGTGGAGGATGGGGGTGATGTAGTCCAGGGCCTTTTCTCACAGTTCTTATTATCCAGACCACGTCTGCAGGTAACGGCTGCCCACGTCGTACTGTGCTCACCAGGTGAGGGGCTCAGACAACTCCCAGATAACATCGGAGCGCTTCACAGCACCCCCTTTGCTTGTCCTTTGTCTGGCCTTTCTTACCAACCCTTCTGTCCGGCTGCCTCGGGCCTCCTCTTGGTAAACTTGGCGCCATTTTCCCTTACCCTATGTGGTGCCTTCCTAGCGGGTGTAGCGAGGGGCTGCGCCACATAAAATGTCACAGCCTCCGGTTTCTAGCTGAGGGTCGTTTCCTGCCTCCAATAGTTTTTGGGGACCGGTCTCCCCCTTTGGCCTGACCCCACCACGCAGGTGGATTCGGGCGTGCGGTGGCGACTCGCCCGTCCGCACCCCTGGTATCCCTTCGTTCCTCGTTCCTGGAGCCTTCTCCGCTCCTCTTCCTTCCTTCTCCCTCTTCCAGGCCTGGGCCTCTGTTACTAGGCCCGCCTGCGGAGCAGAGCTCATGCAGAGCCCCTGCTCCCTGTCACTTCTGCTCAGACTTCTCTGCACTGAACTAAGATGGTGCTCACCTTTTATACTCCCTTCTCAATGCACCCAGGAACTGCTTCCTCCCTGCTCCTGCACTACAGGGTTCCCCTTCCTCAGTGTTCCCTCCCCCCACTCCAGCCAGGGACAGGGACTGTCGTGCCCATCTCAGGGGCATATTGGTCGCCCTGCCCCACGGCAATGTGGTGTAATGCATGCAGGTGTCGGGTCCTGATCCACACTCCATCCTTACCTGAGAGTGAGATATCACACCTCTGGGTGAGGTGCAATACCTCTGTAGCAACCGAGCCCTCAGGGTGCTACAGTTCCATTTATCTTCAGCCTAGGTGACGTATTGCGATAGAGGGCCGTGATTTTGGCTATAAAAGGGTCCCCTAGACCCCTACCCCAAGCTTTTTAAGAGAATCATATATGTCGTGCCAGGAGACTCTATGGAATGCTTTCTCAGCATTCAACGAGAGTATCTAATTACAAATTTTTAACTGCATCTAGCCCAGGAAATACTTTGTGCCTAGTAGCAGTGTCTGCTAGTCAGCGGATTATCCCGGCTGTTAAGCAAGCTACACCACCTGTAGTTTGGACACTTAATTTTTTCAAAGGAAATGCTTCGGGACCACGGAATACTCAGTGAAGAGCATCAGGAGGCATCCCAAGGCATAGGGGCTGGGACTGGCAGTAGGATGCCTTGCGGTGGACAGCCGAGCTCGATCCTTATAAAAGCTTTTTAACTGCAGCAGCTTTAGTGGACGCTACTGGAGCTGGAATTACGTGGATGATGGCATGAGACTTGCCCTCCAATAGATCCTTGTAAATGGATTTAAAGTGTATTCATTCAAATTAGAGAGACAATTTAAATTAAAAAGCTTAGAGCTGCCTCCACCACAGGGGGGCTCGCTTGACCCACCAGCGGACAGGCACCAGTATTGGGAGAGGGGAGCTGGCCGTCAGGGTTCACCGCGGCTCTGGCACAAACCCGGCGACACGGAGGTGGCACGGGCAGGAGCGGACTGAACGTGTCGGCTTCTCACTTTTTGGATTTTAGAAGGGCATGACATGCCTATATCTGTGTCTCCCCCTCCTTTTACTCCTCCACCTCTTTTCTTTTCGCATGACTATATGTACTTGTCACTTTTCCATGTGTTAGTTGTGTCTTCTGAGCAGTTTGTCAGCTTTTGGACACCTTTGAAGGTGTTTTCTATGTGTTTCTATGTGTTTTTGTTTGCCTGCCATTGGTTTTAACGGTGTTCGAAGGTGTTCGACGAACAGTTCGACGAACAGTTCGGCGAACACACGGGTGTTCGACGAACCGAACCGAACTCGAACACTACGGGGGTGGCTCAACACTATTCTTCAGTACAAAAAGTGAAACTCATATTATATAGAGTCATTACAAACAGAGTGGTCTATTTCAAGTGTATTTCTGTTAATGCTGATGATTATGGCTTAGAGCCAATGAAAACTCAAAAGTCATTATCTCAGTAATTTAAAATAATTAACAAAAAACACCTGCAAAAGCTTCCTATGCATTTAAAAATGTCCCTTAGTCTGTTCCAGTAGGCTCCACAATCATGTGGAAGACTGCGGACTTGACAGACGTCAAGAAGGCAGTCATTGACTCACTTCACAAGGAGGGTAAGCCACAAAAGGTCATTGCTAAAGAAGCTGGCTGTTCACAGAGTGATGTATCCAAGCATATTAATTGAAAGTTGAGTGGAAGGAAAATGTGTGGTAGAAAAAGGTGCACAAGCAACAGGGATAACCACAGCCTTGAAAGGATTGTTAAGAAAAGGCCATTCAAAAATTTGGGGGAGAAGGAGTGGACTGTTGCTGAAGTCATTGCTTCAAGAGCCACCCACACACAGACGCATCAAGGACATGGGCTACAAGTGTCGCATTCCTTGTGTCAAGCCACTCATGACCAATAGACAGCACCAGAAGCGTCTTACCTGGGCCAAGGAGAAAAAGACCTTGACTGTTGCTCAGTGGTCCAAGGTGTTGTTTTCAGAAGAAAGTAAATTATGCATTTCATTTGGAAATCAAGGTCCCAGAGTCTGGAGGAAGAGTGAAGAAGCACACAATCCAAGCTGCTTGAGGTCTAGTGTGAAATTTCCACAATCAGTGATGGTTTGGGGAGCCATGTCATCTGCTAGTGTAGGTACGTTGCAGGGGTGTTGCAGGGTGGCATGGCAGTGTCCATAGACAGCAACAGTACATACAAAGAAAACGTGGGGCTTTTAGTTTCAGCTAAAATGCAGCAAACAATAAAGCAACCAAAAAGCAACCAAGACTTGCCTGGCTAGGCGCTAACATACCATACCTCTGACTCTACAAGGGATGTGTGTGTGCTTGGCTCTCCAACAACAGCTGTGCATATCCTACCCAGAAATACACCATATCAGTCTGGAGCCTGTGTCTCTAATGAAGCTGTTCCTCCAGTCTTTTCTGTGCCAATGAGACACTAAGCCTCCAGTACTTCCCGTACTGATGAGGTCCACTGCCAAATATTACTCATCACTCCAATAAAAACCGGCCTGCAATTATCATAAATAAAACGGCTCAGCAGCTAAACTTCTGCACCAACCAGTACTACCCGGCTTTTATTATCTCGCCCAGCTTAGCTTTCTTTGACAGATACACACTCCGTCCAGAATCCTCCCCGCCAGCAGCCTACATATCCCCCTCCCTCTTCTCCAGATCAGAGGTCTGGGCACTTTGGGCCATCGTACAATGAATTCTTGATAATGCGTCCGCATTTCCCTGTGATTTTCCTTGTCTATGTTTTATGGAGAAATTATAATTCTGCAGCAAAAGAAACTATCTTGTTACCCTAGAAATTTTTTCCTTATTATGTTTCATCCACATCAGCAGGGCATAATCTGACACAAGCTTAAATCTCCCATCCAAGAGGTAAAACTTCAAAGATTCTAGTGCCCACTTTACAGCTAAGCAATTGCGCTGTATGAGGGTATGTTTTTTTTCCGCAGGAGTTAACTTTCTGCTTAAATATAGTACTGGTTGTTCTTCTCCATTTACAGTTTTAGACAAGATGGATCCAAACACCGTGTCCAAGGTGTCTGTCTGAACCAAAAACTCTTATTTAAAATCAGGTGTAATTAACACAGGTTGTTCACACAGCGCTGACTTAAGGCACTGAAAGGCTTGTTCCGCCTAGGGAGACCATGACACCATTACGGATTTCCCTCCTCTTGTCAGGTCCATCAGTAATTTTGCTTTAAGGCAAAATTTGGTACGAACCTCTGATAGTAGTCGGTGATCCCTAAAAAAAACTCCACTTGTTTCTTACTAATCGACCTAGGCCAACTCTGTCAGGCCTCAACTTTATTAATTTGAGGTTTGATCAAGCCCCTGCCAATAACAAACTCCAAGTTATTGGCCTCCACTAGCCTTAAAGCACATTTTCCTGGATTTATTGTGAGACCTCCCCCACTGATCACATCAAGCATGGCTTGTACTTTACACAGATGGCTTCCCCAGTCTGCACTGAAGATAACCACATCATCTCGGTAAGTTGGTGCGCAACTATTATATGGTCTCAAAATTATATCCATCAATCTCTGAATGGTTACGGGTGCAGTTATTTGGAATACCGGGCAGTGCTTACAATAATACACAATCTCCTTGTACATCCTCATCCAGAAGAACATCCAGAGAATCCTCTCCTGGGTCTTCTCGGACCCCAAGTGTTCCCCTAGAACATGATTATGAGCCATATCAAGCACCCTGCACCGATAGGCATTAGGGACCAGCAATTTCTCAATGATTTCCAGATCTTTCTTGACCACTCTATACAAGAGCTCATTATTCATAGCAAAGTGTGGAAACTGTTGGTCAGCTCCTGAATATTGGGAAACTCCATTAATAATGGTGACATTGTCCCTTGCATATCTAAGGGTGTCATCCTTCAATTGAGCTGTACCAACCTTATCCCATGTTTCATCTACCTGAAGTATTACTGGTGAATCAGGAAGAATTTCATTTTCTCCAGTGAAGACCTTCAATGGAGGATTTTCCATTCTTCCACTCTTCCCCTGGGCCGGTAGCGGGACTACCATCGGTGCCTGTACCTTTCCCCATAGCTTCCAAAACAAGGGAAAATTGCTGTCCAAGATTACGTTATGAATAAGGGATTTCACTAACCCCACTTCATAGTCCAATATCCCATATGATGTTTCTATTTTCATGAGAGCCACAGGATACATTTTGGGGTCACCATGGATACACATCACACTTATGGACCTATTGGGTATATGATCCCCGGGTATGAGACTGTCATTTACTAGTGTCACAAGACTATTGGAGTCTAGTAGGGCGGTGACAGGACAATCATTCAGCTTGGAGGAGTGTGGCAAACAGGGACTGGGACCGGCCGCCATTACATTCCATAGACTCTGGGCCTAATGGACACTGAGCCATGACATGACCGAACTCATGACACCTCCAACACTAGACCAGCCCGGGTTTTTTAAACATAGAGTCCCCACCAGAGCCGCCACTTTTCTGGTCAGTTCCTTTCACCCCTCCTTGGACAGTGGGACGTTTTTGACTGAGAGAGGGTCGACATCTCACTGTGGGGGATGGGTTGGGGGAAGCATACTGAAAGTTTCCCTGCTTAGTGATAAATCTCTCCAACAACTCCACTAGATGATCCACACTCGGGGGTTACCATGGCCAACCAGGGCTACAGTTTGATGGGAAGACCCCAGGAAAAAAGATTGATGACCACCTGCTCTATTATCTGTGCAGGTTTACAGATATCGGGTTCCAGCCCTTTCTTTACCAGGTTAAATAAATCAAACATATAGGACCAGGGAGATCTGTCTAACTGGTATTACCAGACCTGGACTCGTCTATCCTGCACAGCGGCCATAACCATTAGGCAAGCAAGAATCTCAACTTTCAGTTTTGCGTACTCTCGCACGTCTTGCTCACTAAGGTTATGATAGGCTTTTTGAGAGTCTCCTATCAAGTAGGGCACAAATACGTCCACCCACGCTTCCATGGGGAGCTGCTCACTTTGGGCTGCCAGTTTAAAGATAGTGAGGAAAGTTTCCACATCATCTTCTGGAGTCATTTTTTGCACTGAGCATTGTACCACTTCCCTGCCACCCCACGACATGGAGCCCCTAGCTGCACTTGTCTCAAAACAAGCCACAAACACTTCTTTCAAACAATGTCATCTGCTCCAGCATTAGGCAGGTGGTCTGCTCCTGGGCCTGGCGATTCTGCTCCTGGGTCTGCCACTGCTGCTCCAGGGCTCATTCTGGTACTGGTGCTGTTGCTAAATAAAAAATACAGCAGCTATGGTATACTCAGTAACAAACAATGAAAAAAAAAACAATATAAAATGTAACTTTTAATAGATATCTTAAAAGACAAATCAGTCAATATGTAAATGGACAAAAAACATTAAAAAGTGTCAGTGCAAATGGGGTAGGGGTAAGGGGTAGACACAAATTATGTAATTCAGACTAGCCCTAGATATCACTTAACAAACTGTAATCCTACCTGACAATGGACGTTTAGCACCCTAATGAGACGGTTTGATGTCCCCACTCCACGTCGGCTTTCCCTTAATAACCCTGTTACACCCTTGCACCAAACACACCTTAAAATACAAAATAGGATCAGCAAAAATATGATCCTTTGCAGTGGTGAAGTGTAAACCACAGACAGTCCCTTGAAAAGGAGTAACAAAACAGATTTTCAGTCTCTTTTAAAGTGACATGGAGGGATAAATAGTAGTATATAAATTCAATATCTCAATGCAGAGACTGATTAACAACAAAATAGCCTCAATATGGACAAATATGACAAAGGCCCATGTTTCCAGGACCCTAATGCAGGTATAGCATCATGTCAAGAAATAAATAAGATATAGACCATACAGTAATGGTGGAACCTACAAATATAAATTTACACCTCAGTTATAGTGCAATTTGAGCATGCAACTAAAGAATAACATCCAAGTTATGCCTCACATGCTGATGTACATAAACAAGCAATCAGTCACTTACAATTTAATCAGTGACAATAGGCTTAAGTCACACAAAGAGCTTAACCCCTTTCCAACCCATGACGTCTTAGTACGCACATTTGCGTACCCCCGGTTCAGTGAGGGCTGCTGCGCTGAGCCCTCACTGAACGGAGCACATGTCAGCTGATTCTTACAGCTGACATGTGCCCGCAACAGCCGCGGGTGGAATCGCGATCCACCCGCGGCTGTTAACATCACTTCACGTGATCGCGGGTCACCGATGGGTGGGCATGACAACCCAGGGTCTGCAGCAGACGCCTGTGGTTGTCATGATCTCGTCGCTATGAGCGCCACCTAGTGGTCGGCGCTCATAGCACAGGACCAATTCTGCTATATGCAGGGGATCTGCTGGTCCCCTGTTTGTAGCAGACCCCATCAGACAACTGCTGCTTCTAGTCTCCTATGGAGAGTATTGAAGCATGCAGTAAGTGAAAAAAAAAAGTTTTTAAAAATATAAAAAAAATAAAAAAAATATAAAAGTTTAAATCACCCCCCTTTCGCCCCATTCAAAATAAAATATAAAAAAAAAAACCCACATACACATATTTGGTATCGCCGCGTTCAGAATCGCCCCATCTATCAAAATAAAAAAAAAATTAATCCGATTGGTAAACGGTGTAACGTGAAAAAAATTCTAAACGCCAGAATTACGTTTTTTGGTCGCCGCAAAATTTCAATAAAATGTAATAACGGGCGATCATAACATCGGATCTACCCCAAAATGTTATCAATAAAAACATCAGCCCAGTGCGCAAAAAATAAGCCCTCACGCAGCCCTGGATCACGAAAAATGGAGACGCTACAGGTCTTGGAAAATGGTGCTATTTTTTTTTTGTTTTTTTTTACCAAATTTTGGATTTTTTTTTCACCACTTAAATATAAAATAACCTATACATGTTTGGTGTCTACGAACTCATAATGACCTGGAGAATAAGAATGGCAGGTCAGTTTTAGCATTCAGTGAATGTGGTAAAAAAAAAAAAAAAAAACAACTGTGGTATTGCACTTTTTTTGCAATTTTACCGCACTTGGAATTTTTTTCCCGTTTTCCCGTACACGATATGGTAAAACTAGTAATGTCGTTGAAAATTACAACTTGTCCCGCAAAAAATAAGCCCTCACACGGCCATATTGCCCAAAATATAAAGACGCTATGGCTCTGGGAACAAGGGGAGCAAAAAACGAAAAAGCAAAAACGAAGGGGTTAAATCATGTTATAAGAAAATTCAATGTACTCATCTGTGGTTGGTGACGGGATACTTCCAGATAGCAACAATCCCAGTATTTGCTCTGTAAGTTGTACTAGTGCAAAAGAAAAGAGTCCCAATTCTGTGGCACCATAAGTGCCAGCTATCCCAGCGTGTTTCACTCCCTCCTCATTTAGGGCTCATCAGGGGACAAATCAGGAGACAAGCCATAATAGGAAAATGGGCAGTAATGATAAACTTGCTACGGACCATTAGAGTCAATGCCCAGGTGCTGTTGCTCCAAGGCTCGTTCCAGGGCCTAGACCAGAGTTTTGACAACTTCCTTCATAGTGCGGGCTTGTGACTTTATTATATTCAGCGACTACCCCAGGACATCCACCAGACATCCCCCCAAGCCGCAGGGTAGACAAACCTTCAGGAGCACGCCGACTCCCAGAAAATGTGTCTCGCACCTCCAGGAGCCTTTGTTAACCTGCCGATTCACAGCAACAGCACACTGCAATCCTCACTGTCCAGTGAAGCCTTTATGTGTCACGCTGTTGCCCTTAGCAATCACAGTGCCCTCATTATCCACCATATTGTAATGTGTTATGGGCGTTGCACTGTGGCATGGCAGTGACAAAGAGGAAAGAGTTCATGTAAAGAAAGCATAGGGCTTTTATTTTCCGCCAAAATGCAGAAAACAATAAAGCAACCAAAAACCAACAAAGACTTGCCTGGCTAGGCGCTAAAAAACATACCATACCTTTGACTCACGATACCAAGGGATGTGTGTAGGGTTTGGTTCTCCAGAAATTCGGTGTTTAGCACATTTAACCGCCGTGCATATGTGGCGCCCCTGAAGGTTCGGTCACCACAGATGTATTGCATCTCACCCAGAGGTGTGGTATCTCACTCTCAGGTAAGGAAGGAGTATAGCTCAGGACCCTAACACTACATCCACTACACCATATTTCTGGGGGACAGGGCAACAATGCTCCTAAGGGAGAGCACAACTGTCCCTGATCCCTGGCTGGAGTGGGGAAGAACCACTTAGAGAGAGGGAACTAAGTATTGGGTGGGTGGAGGACGTAGATCCTGGGCACACTGAGTAGGAGCATATAAAAGGGAGTAGCCATCTTAGATCAGTGTTCAGTCAGAGGAGGAGAGTGTAGGAGCAGGGGCTCTGTAGGAGCTCTGCTCCACAGGCGGGCCAAGTCAGGAGGCCTGAGCCTGGGAGAGAGGAGAGGGAGCAGGAAAGGCTCCAGGAATGAGGAGTGAAGGGACCCTAGGGGTACGGGCCATGCAGCTGCCACCCGTACGCCCGCCGCTGCCAGGAGTTAGGGGGGTCAGGCCAGAAGAAGGGAACTGGATCCCTCAACCAGCAGAGACTACAGGGCTCAACTGGGAACCGGAGGCTGCAGCACTTCAAGTACAGCAGGCCGCTTGCACCAGCCACTAGGAAAGTAGCCACATAGGGCCAGGGGACGGAACACACGTCACCCGCCAAGGCCCGGGGACACTGGACAGAGGTGCCGCTAGGTGTGAGGTACAAGGAGAGTGGCCAGAGAGGACACACTGAAGGGGGTCCTGCTAAATGCTCCAGAGATACCTGAGGGTCGACCGAGCCACTTACTGCATGAGCACAGGACGCCTTGGGCTCTTACACTGGCCCTGTAACTGGAACTGCTTAACCGTGAGTAAAAGATCTGGGACTGCATCATCTGGACTCTGTGATTCTTATTACACCGTGACACCCTGCACTATCACCACCATCATCCATACACACTGCCCTGAAGCTACACTCTTCCTGTGGGGAGTTACACTACCTTGCTGCGCATATCACCAGCTTCAGTGGACTACTCCGCAGCGGCGGTTCACAATAACCGCATTCCACAGGTGGTGTAGTCGGACTATATATAACTGAGACACATAGACTACCCTGGTTTGACCGCCCTGGGTCACGGACCGGGACACCGCCAAGGTGACTACTACCCCCAGACATATACAGGCCCGGTTCCGGGTTCCCCCACACTGCCCAGGGAGCACGTCACATATCCTACCCAGAAATTCACCATATCAGTCTGGAGGCTGTGTCTCTATTGAAGATGTTCCTCCAGCCTTTTCTGCATCTGTAATGAGACAACCTCTCTCAGCTGAGCTGGCTAAGCCTCCAGTACTACCCGTACTGGAGCAGGAGTGGGAATGATGAGTTCCACTGCCAAATCCTACTCATCATTCCAATAAAAACCAATCAAGAACTACCATGAATAAAATGTCTCAGCAGCAAAACCACTGCACCAACCAGTACTTCCCGGCTTTCAATATCTTGCCCTGTTTAACTTTCTAGGAGAGATATACACTCTGTCCAGTATCCTCCCTGTCGGCCATCTACACAATATATATCTATATATAGAGAGAGATATATACAGTTAGGTCCATATATATTTGGACAGAGACAACATTTTTTGAATTTTGGTTCTAGACAGTACCACAATGAATTTTAAACAAAACAATTCAGATGCAGTTGAAGTTCAGACTTTCAGCTTTCATTTTAGGGTATCCACATTAAAATTGGATGAAGGGTTTAGGAGTTTCAGCTCCTTAACATGTGCCACCCTGTTTTTAAAGGGACCAAAAGTAATTGGACAATTGATTCCAAGGCTATTTCATGGACAGGTGTGGGTAATCCCTTCGTTATGTCATTCTCAATTAAGCAGATAAAAGGCTTGCATTTGGAAGGTGTGGTGCTTGCATTTGGAAGGTTTTGCTGTGAAGTAAACATGCTGTCAAAGGAACTCTCCATGCAGGTGAAACAAGCCATCCTTAAGCTGCAAAAACAGAAAAAACCCATCCGAGAAATTGCTACAATATTAGGAGTGGCAAAATCTACAGTTTGGTACATCCTGAGAAAGAAAGAAAGCACTGGTGAACTCATCAATGCAAAAAGACCTGGGCTCCCACGGAAGACAACAGTGGTGGATGATTGCAGAATAATCTCCATGGTGAAGAGAAACCCCTTCACAACAGCCAACCAAGTGAACAACACTCTCCAGGAGGTAGGCGTATCAATATCCAAATCTACCATAAAGAGAAGACTGCATGAAAGTAAATACAGAGGGTTCACTGCACGGTGCAAGCCACTCATAAGCATCAAGAATAAAAAGGCTAGACTGGACTTTGCGAAAAAACATCTAAAAAAGCCAGCACAGTTCTGGAAGAACATTCTTTGGACAGATGAAACAAAGATCAACCTCTACCAGAATGATGGAAAGAGAAAAGTATGGCGAAGGCGTGGTACAGCTCATGATCCAAAGCATACCACATCATCTGTAAAACACGGCGGAGGCAGTGTGATGGCTTGGGCATGCATGGCTGCCAGTGGCACTGGGTCACTAGTGTTTATTAATGATGTGACACAGGATAGAATCAGTCGAATGAATTCTGATGTATTCAGAGCCATACTGTGTGCTCAGATCCAGCCAAATGCCGCCAAACTGATTGGTCGTCGTTTCATACTACAGATGGACAATGACCCAAAACATAAAGCCAAAGCAACCCAGGAGTTTATTAAAGCAAAGAAGTGGAATTTTCTTGAATGGCCAAGTCAGTCACCTGATCTCAACCCAATAGAGCATGCATTTCACTTGTTAAAGACTAAACTTCAGACAGAAAGGCCCACAAACAAACAGCAACTGAAAACCACCTCAGTGAAGGCATGGCAGAGCATCAGAAAGGACGAAACACAGCGTCTGGTGATGTCCATGAGTTCAAGACTTCAGGCAGTCATTGCCAACAAAGGGTTTTCAACCAAGTACTAGAAATGAACATTTTATTTACAATTATTTAATCTGTCCAATTACTTTTGGTCCCTTTAAAAACAGGGTGGCACATGTTGAGGAGCTGAAACTCCTAAACCTTTCATCCAATTTTAATGTGGATACCCTCAAATGAAGGCTGAAAGTCTGAACTTCAACTACATCTGAATTGTTTTGTTTAAAATTCGTTCTGGTAATGTCTAGAACAAAAATTCGAAAAATGTTGTCTCTGTCCAAATATATATGGACCTAACTGTATACATATGTATATATATATATATATAGATAGATATATATATATATATATATATATGCAGTACAGACCAAAAGTTTGGACACACCTTCTCATTTAAAGATTTTTCTGTATTTTCTTGACTATGAAAATTGTACATTCACACTGAAGGCATCAAAACTATGAATTAACACATGTGGAATTATATACTTAACAAAAAAGTGTGAAACAACTGAAAATATATCTTATATTCTAGGTTCTTCAAAGTAGCCACCTTTGCTTTGATGACTGCTTTGCACACTCTTGGCATTCTCTTGATGAGCTTCAAGAGGTAGTCACCGGAAATGGTCTTCCAACAATCTTGAAGGAGTTCCCAGAGATGCTTAGCACTTGTTGGCCCTTTTGCCTTCACTCTGCGGTCCAGCTCACCCCAAACCATCTCGATTGGGTTCAGGTCTGGTGACTGTGGAGACCAGGTCATCTGGCGTAGCACCCCATCACTCTCCTTCTTGGTCAAATAGCCCTTACACAGCCTGGAGGTGTGTTTGGAGTCATTTTTGTAATGCACACGCCCGGGCTGAACGGCGTGTGAGTGTGATTCCACTGGACCATGCCGGAGAGTGAATGCCTGGAGGGGCGTAACTAGGTATTCACCCGATCCAACCAGGGTCGCACGACGGCATACGACGCCAGTGCATCAAGGAGGAACCGAGCAGAGGGACCAGGTTCTACTCCAGGACAGACCCCGGACTCGGCTGTTGACCCACACAGGGGAATACAGGAACAGACAGGTTAGGCTGGCACACAGACTGGTGGGCATAGGCAGGCACGACTGGTATGCAGGCAGGCGGGTATGCAGGCAGGGGGGTACAGGCAAGCAAGGCTAGAGTGCAGACAGGGAGGCACTAGCAGGTTGGAACACAGGCGGGATAGGACCCAGTACACACTGGGACTCAGGAACAGAACCACAGATGTGGCGGACAAACACATCAGAGTGAGACCGCCCAGAGAGGTGAGCGAGAGCAGGGCAAGACGAGACCGCCTAGTGCGGTGAGCGAGAGTAGAGCAGGACGAGGCCGCCTGGAGCGTTGAGCAAGAGTAGAGCAGGACAAGGCCGCCTGGAGCGGTGAGCAAAGGGTCAGAGCGGAGCGAGACTGCCGGAGCAGTGAGCAAAGGGTCAGAGCGGAGCGAGACTGCCGGAGCAGTGAGCAAAGGGTTAGAGTGGAGCGAGACTGCCGGAGCAGTGAGCAAAGGGTGAGAGCGGAGCGAGACTGCCGGAGCAGTGAGCAAAGGGTCAGAGCGGAGCAAGACTGCTGGAGCAGTGAGCAAAGGGTCAGAGCAGAGCGAGACTGCCGGAGCAGTGAGCAAAGGGTCAGAGTGGAGCAAGACTGCTGGAGCAGTGAGCAAAGGGTCAGAGCAGAGCGAGACTGCCGGAGCAGTGAGCAAAGGGTCAGAGCGGAGCAAGACTGCCAGAGCAGTGAGCAAAGGGTCAGAGCAGAGCAAGACTGCCGGAGCAGTGAGCAAAGGGTTAGAGCGGAGCGAGACTGCCAGAGCAGTGAGCAAAGGGTCAGAGCGGAGCGAGACTGACGGAGCAGTGAGCAAAGGGTCAGAGCGGAGCGAGACTGCCGGAGCAGTGAGCAAAGGGTCAGAACGGAGCGAGACTGCCAGAGCAGTGAGCAAAGGGTCAGAGTGGAGCAAGACTGCTGGAGCAGTGAGCAAAGGGTCAGAGCAGAGCAAGACTGCCGGAGCGGTGAGCAAGGCAGAGAAGGCTAGAACCGCCGGAGCGGTGAGCAAGTCAGAGCAGGTTGGAACCGCCGGAGCGGTGAGCAAGGCAGAGCAGGGGGGACAGGGCTTTGTACACACGGAACAGACAGGAAGGGAAAGGCAGAACCAGATAACCACAGGGTACTTGCAGTGAAGTAGCGAGTGGACCACAAACTCACAAACGGAAGTACAGTGACAACGAGCAGGAGTTAGGTACGAGTTCAGACTCTGCAGAAAAAGGAAAGGTATGGACATAGAGAAACACAGGAAACAGGCTAGAAGAGTATACAGACAAGAACAGACACAGTAGCAAGATACAGGAGTGGGTCTAGGTATGCAGCCCCTAGAAGGCGGGAGGAACAGGCTAGGAGCATGTTCAGACAGGACAGACAAGATACAGGAGCGGGTCTAGGTATGCGGCCCCTAGAAGGCAGAACGAACAGGCAAGGAGCGTGTTCAGACAGGCCTGGAAATACAGCCTCCAGGAAAGGCAGGCAAGCAAACACAGAAGGGGACCTGGCACATTCAGAGTGAAAGAGCACACTGAATGAAACACAATGCTCAGGCATGGGTTAAATGGAGCAGTTTAAATACCAGGTGACAGACAGCAATAGGCTGAGGACGCACAAGGGGTGTGCATGCAGCAGGTACAAAAAGCAGGAAGTGATCGGGCGCCGCCCTTATGCAGCAGAAACAAAAGCAAACAGACAGCATGGAGGGAAGCCAGAGAGACATTCTGGATTGGAGATCAAGTGCGCGCTCTTCCACAGTGGGAGATGGACCACTATGCAAGGACGCCGCCAGGTATGTTACAATTGTCCTGTTGAAAAATAAATGATGGTCCAACTAAACGTAAACCGGATGGAATAGCATGCCGCTGCAAGATGCTGTGGTAGCCATGCTGGTTCAGTATGCCTTCAATTTTGAATAAATCCTGAACAGTGTCACCAGCAAAGCACCCCCACACCATCACACCTCCTCCTCCATGCTTCACGGTGGGAACCAGGAATGTAGAGTCCATCCATTCACTCAGTGGTTGGAAACAAAGATCTCAAATTTGGACTCATAAGACCAAAGCACAGATTTCCACTGGTCTACTGTCCATTCCTTGTGTTCTTTAGCCCAAACAAGTCTCTTCTGCTTGTTGCCTGTCCTTAGCAGTGGTTTCCTAGCAGCTATTTTACCATGAAGGCCTGTTGCACAAAGTCTCCTCTTAACAGTTGTTGAAGAGATGTGTCTGCTGCTAGAACTCTGTGTGGCTTTGACCTGGTCTCTAATCTGAGCTGCTGTTAACCTGTGATTTCTGAGGCTGGTGATTTGGATAAACTTATCCTCAGAAGCAGAGGTGACTCTTGGTCTTCCTTTCCTGGGGCGGTCCTCATGTGAGCCAGTTTCTTTGTAGCGCTTGATGGTTTTTGCAACTGCCCTTGGGGACACTTTGAAAGTTTGCCCAATTTTTCGGACTGACTGACCTTCATTTCTTAAAGTAATGATGGCCACTCGTTTTTCTTTACTTAGCTGCTTTTTTCTTGCCATAATACAAATTCTAACAGTCTATTCAGTTGGACTATCAGCTGTGTATCCACCAGACTTCTGCACAACACAACTGATGGTCCCAACCCCATTTATAAGGCAAGAAATCCCACTTATTAAACCTGACAGGGCACACCTGTGAAGTGAAAACAATTTCCGGTGACTACATCTTGAAGCTCATTAAGAGAATGCCAAGAGTGTGCAAATCAGTCATCAAAGCAAAAGGAGGCTACTTTGAAGAACCTAGAATATAAGACATATTTGCAGTTGTTTCACACTTTTTTGTTAAGTATATAAATCCACATGTGTTAATTCATAGTTGTGATGTCTTCAGTGTGAATGTACAATTTTCATAGTCATGAAAATACAGAAAAATCTTTAAAGAGTAGGTGTGTCCAAACTTTTGGTCTGTACTTTATATAGATATATATATATATATAGATAGATATATACACCGTGTTCCAAATTATTATGCAAATAATATTTTCTCAGATTTTCCCAAATTACCTATATGAATTGCAGTCATTGTAATTTTCCAGTCAAATAACTATTAGAGTACAATTGAAAGGTTTTTGTACAAACTGCCTATGATAACAGTATATTTTTAAAAAAATAAAAAACTCAAACTGCACTCAAAATGCATGTTCCAAATTATTATGCACAGCAGAGTTTTCAACCTTTTCATTTTAATAAAGAACAAAAAAATTGTCATTTTTGAAATTGGAACACAGTGTACATATATATGGAGGTAGCACATGCAAGCATATGTCACATAATGCCATCATAATTCTAGTGATAGAAAGCCTTAAATTCACACAAGGATTTCCAGAGCCCAAGTTCTTTGGATTGGTGGGGATCACAGTGACTGGATATCTAGAGTTTGTGAGGTTATCCCCACTCTATCCTATGAATATACAATAACTTCCAAACTTGGAAAACTTCTTGAACATGAGTTAGGCAACTGTTCCTTCTAAGTGTGCTTTAACCTGCAGACAACACATCATATACACATGAAGCTGTAATTTGAACACCACTGTACTATGTTTTTTTTGTAAATTAATTATTGACATTAATTAATTGTAGCGATAGTATTTTTATATCTATTCTATCATATATTATCATTAAACAGACAGTTACTTTATTACATTATTTCTTCCAGTCGTGATCTTCATCTCTAAAGTCTACAGTGAATGGGCATAAATAAAACACTGAGTAATAATTTTAGCTAATTAAACTAATATAATTTGAACATGACTGTAGATGTCTAATGGGATTGCATTTCTTTAGAAGTCTTTAGAAGTCTGAGTCAGAGGACCTTTAAGGCACAATGTTTAATCATTAATAGATGTAAGTTGTAATTCATGACTGTTCAGAATGCTAGCACAGAAATATTTATACACAGAAACAGCTCAGGGCATCACCAGGAGCTGAATGTCACTTAAATTTCATATCACACACAGCAAATAAACTCAACTGCTTAAGGGAAAAAAACATAATTAATGCTTCAATAATGCAAATTTGACTTCTTCAAGATATAATTGATCATTTGAGTTATCCCTGCTTAAGTGATATGCTCACAATCCCAGGTATTTTTTGTGGAGCCATAATAACCCCCTGTTCTGATCTCAGTGCAGAGCGATTACAACTTGATCACAAGAGACATTATTGTGATACTGACACATCTATAGGCAGGCACTGTGGAGGAACAGTAGAATGACAGAGCTGATCATCCTAGGACCCTAGGACAGGAGGAAATCTGATAGAAGCAGGGTTGGACTGGAGCACAGGGACACTGGGCAATTCTTCAGTGAGCCCCGGATCCTCGTTGGGTCCCCGCCCCAAGAAAGATGTACAGGGGGCCCGCTGGTTTCAACTAAATGTGAATCCGAGAAAGTATTCACCGCAATAGTTAACGTGGTCGCCGACCTATGATAGGTTGGCATCAGTGTGCCCATTGCTGTCATGCACTGCCTGCAATGGGCACATTGACGTCAGTCGCAAACGACCGCAAAAGATCTGCAGTGCAGTAAGAGGACGCCTCGTGGCGCCAGAAGCGCAGGCAGGTAAGAAGTTTTTTTTCCTCTAAGTATGCTGCATGATTTGGTACCAGGGACATGGGGCCAGGACCAGTGTAACGGGGGCAGGGCCAGAGATATTGGGCCAAGACCAGGGACATGGGGCCAGGACCATGGAACCAGGACCAGGGACATGGGACTTTTGCTTTTGCACCCGCCTATGCCAACCTGTTCCTGGGTCTGTGGGAGAGGGACCTCTACCTGTCAGATCGTGAGGAGTCGATGTACCGCATCCTCTTTTGGACGCGCTACATCGACGATATCCTCATGATCTGGCAGGGTTCTTCAGCATCTTTACAAATATTTATGGATCAATTAAATCTTAATGATTTCAATATACATCTTACCTACCAATTTAACGTACAGCAGGTTGAGTTTCTGGACGTGTCATTGAGGCGGGATGATACAAATTGCTTGCAAACCACTTTGTTTCGCAAACCTACTTCCACCAATATGCTTTTGCACGCTAAATCTGCACATCCTATACATATGCTGCAATCGGTCCCGGTGGGGCAGTTCCTCCGTATCCGGAGGATCTGCTCCACCGATGCCGAATTTAAGAGACAAGACCTTGAACTTAAGGAGAGATTTTATGCCAGAGGATATAGTCGCCGCATGGTCAAGAGGGCATACAATAGAGCAAAATTCGCCTCTCGGCATAACTTAGTATATGGCAGTAAAAATATAAGGGATGGCAATGAAAAAGTGAGATTTGTAACCAATTTCCACTCTCAATTTTCCCGTATGAGAAAGATTCTGGTGCGGTCATGGCATATCCTTAAAGCTGATAATATTATATCAAGATTTATTCCGGATAGGCCATCTATCTCCATCAGACGCTCCAGGAATCTACGGGATCATTTGGTGCATTCACATTATGATAGTCCAATGGTTACCACCTTTTTGGATGGGCAGACTAAGAAAAGTGGGTGTGTTCCCTGTGGTCGGTGCGTAGCATGCCCAAATGTTGAAAGATGCGACACGTTCTTTAAATCTGATGGGTCTAAGACCTACAGGATTAATAGATCAATCACCTGCACAACTAAATATGTGATATATTTTGCTACCTGCCCGTGTGGACTGGTATATGTAGGTATGACTACCCGTCAGTTTAAGGTCTGTGTTCGCGAACATGTTTTGGGAATTATTGATGCGGCCGACCAGACGGACACATCCACTTTAAAGACCATACCCCGCCATTTTAAGACCCATCATAATTGTGATACCTCTGTGTTTAAAGTAAGGGGTATTGATTGCATTATACCCAACATACTAGGTGGTAAAGTGGGACTTAGACTTGCCCAAATGGAGTCCCGCTGGATCTGGACTCTTAACACCTTGCACCCCAAAGGATTGAACGAAAGTATAAGTTATTCCCCTTTTCTTTAGTCAGCCACTAACCCTGAGAATATGTAAAGATATATATATATATACATTTATATGTATGTTTCTATATATTTACACCTAAAATCGGCCCAATATGTCTGAGGCTTCTGTTTTTAATTCACATTATGTTGTATTACTTTTACTTACGTGTTTTCTTTGTGTAATTTAGGACTTTTTCTTTCTTCTTTTTGGTATCACCTCTCTTGTACTTCACTGGGACCTTCGCTTCTGGTTTCATCGAGATGCTTCGAGTCCTGAAGGGACCACGAGGGAACACGTACTATAAATAAACATGGATAAGAGATAAATATGTATCAATATTTTATGTTGTTTATATATGTACATTTTCTTGGATATTTGCTTCGATGTATAATATTGATTTAATGATACATATGATATGTGAATAAATAAATATGTACATCCATATCTGTATATATAAAACAATGTGGTTACATTCTCTATGCAAATATTGGTGACTACCTATATGCATATCTCTGTGTTCATACTCAGACAGGGATTCTCTATGACCCACGCATAGGTTAACTTTAGGTGACCCTAAATGTGTTATTCGGATAAGTCTCTCGTGTTTGCTGTGATGGTTGATTCCAGCACATATATTCTCCTCCATTTACATATTGGTAGTATGTGATCCTTGAAACTATTTATTCTGATTGATATCATGTGTAATTAATCTGCTTTAAAATCAGGTATCACACTGCCTTGGGGTTGGAGGCTTTATATGATGTGCTGTGGTCAATCAATCACTGCGATGGCAATAATCACTGTGGTTAGGTTTATGAAACTCTTTCATCTCTTTATCACCAACGAAGTCCCAATTCTATTGTCACTACCTATAGGGATACTTGTGACCAGGCACGTATGCGTGCTATGTGGGTCTCGGCGCTTGCCGGCTCTCCGTGTCTTGATTGGCATGCGGCGCCGGGGCACTTTGCCACGCCGCTGGATGTCATGTGACACGGACGCCGGCCGGCGTCTTGCTCCCCATGGTGACGCATGCGTCACTTCCGGTCCTTGGTGCCGTGCTGCGCCTATAAATTTTGACACACCTGTTCTAGCCATATGCCCCCTGACGAAGGGAAGGCCGAAACGCGCATCGGGGCATTCCGTGCTCCACGTGTGCACCCTCCAGATAGACCCGCATTCCCTTTTACTGCCTCGTGACCGTCTGACATCCCTGGTATGTACACAACGGCTGTGTTGTGAACTGCTGTCTTAGGCAGTAAAGAGCAGCAGGATTCACTAAGCTGACCCATTCATGGTATTAGGAAATAGCACTGACAAATTATGTCCTGACCAAGTATGAAATAGCATAGTTGTGCCTACTATTACATGGACATATATGGATACACAATGTGGTGTCATTTTTCCAAAGTAATGGTCCTACTGCTTATATGTTATTACAAAGTAATGATCTCATTATATGGAATATAAGATCTATTTTGGGGGTTGCCATGTGGAGAGGGTTATTTTAAGCTTCGCATATTTTCTGCACTTACCCCTTTTGTATGCTTATTTATAATAAATTTGTTAATTGAACATTTTTCAAAAAATTCTGGGAGGCTCTGGTTTCTTCTTTTTTTCTTCGTTTTGTATATTTCCTTTGACGATGGAGCCTATTTAGTCCCCTATTGGGTAGTATTGATGACAATATTATGGTAATTTAGATACATATTTGCATTCTGATATATATACTACCCCTTCCATGAATTGTGTTTATTTTACTGTGGAGGAACAGTAGAATGACAGAGCTGATCATCCTAGGACCCTAGGACAGGAGGAAATCTGATAGAAGCAGGGTTGGACTGGAGCACTGGGACACTGGACAATTCTTCAGTGAGCCTCGGGTCCTCGTCGGGTCCCCGCCCCAAGCAAGATGTACAGGGGGCCCGCTGGTTTCAACTAATTGTGAATCCGGGAAAGTATTCACCGCAATAGTTAATGTGGTCGCCGACCTATGATAGGTCGGCATCAGTGTGCCCATTGCTGTCATGCACTGCCCGCAATGGGCACATTGACTTCAGTCGCAAACGGCAGCAAAAGATCTGCAGTGCAGTAAGAGGATGCCTCGTGGTGCCAGAAGTGCAGGCAGGTAAGAAGTTTTTTTTTCCTCTCTGTATGCTGCATGATTTGGTACCAGGGACATGGGGCCAGGACCAGTGTAATGGGGGCAGGGCCAGAGATATTGGGCCAAGACCAGGGACATGGGGCCAGGACCATGGGACCAGGACCAGGGACATGGGACCAGGGACATGGGGCCATGGACATGGGGCCAGGACCATGGGACCAGGACCAGGGACATGGGACCAGGGACATGGGGCCAGGACCAAGGACATGAGGCCAGGACTAAAAACATGGGGCCAGGACCAGAGACAAAGGGGCCAGCACAAGAGGTATGAGGGCCAGCAAAAGAGACATGGGGGCCAGCACAAGGGACATGGGGGGCAAATATGGAGGAGCATATGGTCCCAGAATGGGGGACATTATTAATTAATGGGGCCAAGTTGAAGGACTTAATTACTGTTTGCGGGCCAAAATGAGGAACATACATTATAAGTTTATGGTGGCAAGTGGGGGACATAATTACTGTAGGGGTTAATTAGGGGACATTATTACTGCTGTAATATAATTTACATTTTAGAATACTGTTTTCCATGGGAGGAACAAAAGGGAGATTGAGTTACTGTGTAGGGTGGCAGTATGTCGCATTTTTTCTTTATCTGATGTAGTGTATAAGTCGGGCAATGTGCTCTAGAAGTGATCAGCTATTGATAGCTGTATGTTATTTTCTGCAGAGACGAGTCCTGACTGGAAAAAGTGATGGCGGTCTGTGACATGATGAAGAAGAAAAGTAAAGATCAAGGATTTCACCTAGAGACGTCACTGGTAAGTCAGTGTGTTACCTGTACACTTACACCATACACTATATACAATATACAGAGCTCCTGTGTATAATGTCACTGGTGATCCCTGTGTTACCTGTACACTGGCAATCTATGCAGAGCTCCTGTGTATAATGTCACTGGTGATATCTGTATTACGTGTACACTCTATAGAGTATATGCAGAGCTCCTGAGTATATTGCCATTGGTGAGTCCCTTTGCACTTACACTATACACTGTATACTATAAACAGAGCTCCTGTGTGTAATGTAACCGGTGGTAATAACAGTATAGTTAGTATTGTGGTTTTTATTTTTAACGATTAGTATTGTAATATTAGGTCACAGTGTCATAATATGTGATCCGGTCATGATGTGGCGGTATTTATCCCTGTATGTGGTATTACTTGGTCATTATGTGGTGGTAATATGTGGTCCGGTCACGGCGTGGCAGTATTTATCCCTGTATGTGATATTATTCAATCACTATGTGGTCTGGTCACGGTGTGGCAGTGTTTGTCCCTTGTATGTGGAATTATTGGTTTGCTCTATGCTGGTAATATATGGTCTGGTCACGGTGTGGCCGTATTTATCCCTGTATGTGATATTATTCGATCACTATGTGGTCTGGTCACAGTGTGGCAGTGTTTGTCCCTTGTATGTGGAATTATTGGTTTGCTATATGCTGGTAATATATGGTCTGGTCACGGTATAGCGGAATTTGTCCCTTGTACAGTATGTGGAATTTTTCTGTCACTATGTGGTGGTAACATGTAGTCATTGTGTGGCAGTATTTGTCCTTTATATGTGGTATAATTCGTCACTATTTGGTGGGTAATATGTGGTCTGGTCACGGGTGGCGGTAGTTCTCCCTTGTATGTGATATTGGTCTTGGTATAGTGGATTGTGTTGTGTATGGCGGTCAATTATTCTCCCTGATATTAATTAGGAGAAAATTCTTTATTTCCATTAGTGATTAAATACTTGGAACAAGATACACTTGCAGGGGTTCTCCGGTGAAAACAAGTAATCACTTCTCCACTGGATAAGTGATAACTAGTGATGAGCGAACGTGCTCGTCACTACTCGGTATTCGCCCGAGCATCACGGTGCTCGACAGGCTTGGTGCTCGGCGAGTATTTCCTGTTTGCTCTGGGGGGAACTCGGGTCCTCGCCTTGCATGTTTGGTGTGCTTTAGAGAGCCAATGAAAATGCAGGGATTGCTTACCATACATTGTAATGCTGTAGCCATGTTGGTTGTGGGCATTGCAATGATTGGCTGGCTGCACACCGTCATCAGGTCTAAATAAGACCTGGCACTGCTATGCTCGTCACAGTCTACCCCGGAAAGAGGTAGCGTAGCGAGAGCTGCTGCTGAGTCAGGGAGAGATTTGTTTGTTTATAGTTAGTATAGGTATTCCACAACATATACAGTACAGACCAAAAGTTTGGACACACCTTCTCATTTAAAGATTTTGCTGTATTTTCATGGCTATGAAAATTGTACATTCACACTGAAGGCATCAAAACTATGAATTAACGCATGTGGAATTATATACTTAACAAAAAAGTGTGAAACAACTGAAATATGTCTTATATTCTAGGTTCTTCAAAGTAGCCACCTTTTGCTTGATGACTGCTTTGAACACTCTTGGCATTCTCTTGATGAGCTTCAAGAGGTAGTCACCAGAAATGGTCTTCCAACAATCTTGAAGGAGTTCCCAGAGATGCTTAGCACTTGTTGGCCCTTTTGCCTTCACTCTGCGGTCCAGCTCACCCCAAACCATCTCGATTGGGTTCAGGTCTGGAAACTGTGGAGGCCAGGTCATCTTGCGTAGCACCCCATCACTCTCCTTCTTGGTCAAATAGCCCTTACACAGCCTGGAGTTGTGTTTGGGGTCATTGTCCTGTTGAAAAATAAATGATGGTCCAACTAAACGCAAACCGGATGGAATAGCATGCCGCTGCAAGATGCTGTGGTAGCCATGCTGGTTCAGTATGCCTTCAATTTTGAATAAATCCCCAACAGTGTAACCAGCAAAGCACCCCCACACCCTCACACCTCCTCCTCCATGCTTCATGGTGGGAACCAGGCATGTAGAGTCCATCCATTCAGCTTTTCTGTGTCGCGCAAAGACACGGTGATTGGAACCAAAGATCTAAAATTTTGGACTCATCAGACCAAAGCACAGATTTCCACTGGTCTAAAGTCCATTCCTTGTGTTCTTTAGCCCAAACAAGTCTCTTCTGCTTGTTGCCTGTCCTTAGCAGTGGTTTCCTAGCAGCTATTTTACCATGAAGGCCTGCTGCACAAAGTCTCCTCTTAACAGTTGTTGAAGAGATGTGTCCACTGCTAGAACTCTGTGTGGCATTGACCTGGTCTCTAATCTGAGCTGCTGTTAACCTGCGATTTCTGAGGCTGGTGACTCGGATAAACTTATCCTCAGAAGCAGTGGTGACTCTTGGTCTTCCTTTCCTGGGGCGGTCCTCATGTTAGCCAGTTTCTTTGTAGCGCTTGATGGTTTTTGCAACTTCACTTGGGGACACTTTCAAAGTTTTCCCAATTTTTCGCACTGACTGACCTTCATTTCTTAAAGTAATGATGGCCACTCGTTTTTCTTTACTTAGCTGCTTTTTTCTTGCCATAATACAAATTCTAACAGTCTATTCAGTAGGACTATCAGCTGTGTATCCACCAGACTTCTGGACAACACAACTGATGGTCCCAACCCCATTTATAAGGCAAGAAATCCCACTTATTAAACCTGACAGGGCACACCTGTGAAGTGAAAACCATTTCCGGTGACTACCTCTTGAATCTCATCAAGAGAATGCCAAGAGTGTGCAAAGCAGTCATCAAAGCAAAAGGTGGCTACTTTGAAGAACCTAGAATATAAGACACATTTTCAGTTGTTTCACACTTTTTTGTTAAGTATATAATTCCACGTGTGTTAATTCATAGTTTTGATGCCTTCAGTGTGAATGTACAATTTTCATAGCCATGAAAATACAGAAAAATCTTTAAATGAGAAGGTGTGTCCAAACTTTTGGTCTGTACTGTATATATATATCCATCTGAACTAACAGTCCTTCTGAGGACTAATCAAGCTGCATATGTTCAGTAGTGAAGGTGATAGTAGGAGTTAGGCAGGCAGGCAGGGTATGTGACAGACTGTAGTGCATGATACAGCACAAGAGGGTCAATTGCACGTTCAACTTCTGACTGATCCTGCTGTGAAAAATATTTGTAGACACAGCCCCAGATAGCAGTGGCCAGGGCTAATTTTTTTTATCTTAATTCTGATTATTTGCTTAAAAAGCAATCCAGAGTACATCATTTTTCTGCTCCATTTGCTTGTTAGCACTGCAGAATACATCCACATCTTTTCCATTTTAAAGCAATACAAATCCAGAAATTTGAACTGAACGTAGAAAATATTGGCATTCATTTCCATTTTGTTGCAGTGTGTCGATCAAGCTATTCACACAAGGACTCTGTGAAGAATAGTATTAGTAAATTACAGGCCTGCTATTTAAAACCGTGGTTTTCTCTCGGACGTTTCACATATAACTGTGTTCCAAAATCAGCCATTTCTGGCTTCCATTTCCATTTTGTTGCAGTGTGTGGGTCAAGCTATTCATACAAGGTCTCTGTGAAGAATAGTATTAGTAAACTACAGGCCTGCTATTTAAACCATGGCTCTCTGTCAGACGCATCTCATTTAACTGCGTTCCAAAATCAGCCATTTCTGTCTTCCATTTCCATTTTGTTGCAGTGTGTTGATCAAGCTATTCACACAAGGACTCTGTGAAGAATAGTATTAGTAAATTACAGGCCTGCTATTTAAAACCGTGGTTTTCTCTCAGACGTATCACATATAACTGCGTTCCAAAATCAGCCATTTCTGGCTTCCATTTCCATTTTGCTGCAGTGTGTCGGTCAAGCGATTTACATGAGGTCTCTGTGAAAAATAGTATTAGTAAACTACAGGCCTAATATTTAAAACCGTGGTTCTCTGTCAGATGTATCACATATAGCTGCATTCCAAAATCAGCCATTTCTGTCTTCCATTTCTGTTTTGTTGCAGAGTTTCGGTGAAGCTATTTACACAAGGTCTCTGTGAAAAATAGTATTAGTAAACTACAGGCCTGCTATTTAAAACCATGGTTCACTGTCAGACGTATAACATATAACTGCGTTCCAAAATCAGCAATTTCTTGCTTCAATTTACATTTTGTTGCAGTGTGTCAGTCAAGCGTTTCATATGAGGTCTCTGTGAAGAATAGCATTACAAATACCAACAAGAGGAATATAAATAGCCCGGAGGGATGCTTATGCAATATTTACCAAATGGAGAAGCTAATGTCTCTTGCCCTGACGACGACGCTGAAGCGGTGAAACATGTTGGGGGAACATGTGCTAGTATAAACTACCTTCCTATTCTGCCACGAATGGTGGCTTCCTATGAGGCCATCAGAACAAACATATGAGTGATTATAATAGAAAGTTTAGGTAGATCAGGGATGTTTTTAATACCAGTGTTCATTTTAATTGAATATTTAATAAAAGCTAAATTTTATAGACTCGGCGCTCTTCGAGTATTTCGTAGTTGCTCGGGTGGGAGCTCGAGTCCCCTCCCTGCATGTTTGGTGCTCTTTAGAGAGCCAATGAACATGCAGGGATTGCCTGCCACACACTGTAATGCCGCAGCCATGTTGGTTATGGCATTACAGTGATTGGCTGGCCGCACAGCATCATCAGGTGTATATATTACCGGGCGCTGCCATGCTCGTCATAGTCTACCACGGAATCAGGCAGAGTAGGGAGAGGTGCTGCTGAGTCAGGGAGAGATTTGCTTGTTTATAGTTAGTATAGATATTCCACAACATATATCTATAATATCTATCTGAACTAACAGTCCAGACTAATCCAGTGGTCATAGCAGGAATTAGGCAGGCAGGCAGTGTATGTGGCAGACAGCAGTGCATATAGAAAGAGGGTCCATTGTACATCCTGTTGGTCTAGGTATTCCACAACTTATATACAGTATATACATAAACATATACATGTACAGTATATATTTCAGAGCTAGGCATGCAGACAGTGTATGTGGCAGACTGCAGTGTATAATACAACAAAAGAGCTTCGATTCCAGTTCTGTCTGCTGCTGCTGTTACAGATATTTCTACAAATAGCCCCAGGTATAAGGGGCCAGGGATAATTATTTTTATGATCTTAATCCTGATTATTTGGTTAAAAAGCAATCCAAAGAACAACAGTTTTTTGCTCCATTTGCTGGTTGCCACAGCAGAATACAGCCATATTCTTTCCATATTACAGCGATAAAAATCCAGAAATTTGTAGTGAACGTGGAAAATATTGGCCTCCATTTAAATTTTGTTGCAGAGTGTCAGTGAAGATATTGACACCAGGTTGCTGTGAAAAATAGTAACCTATAGGTCAGCTATTTAAAACTGTGGTTTTCCATCAGAGGAATCAGGTGCTACTCCAGGTCAGACCCCGGTCACAGCTGTTGACCCACACCAAGGAATGCAGGAACGGGCAGGCACAGCTGGTATGCAGACAGGTGGGTACTGGCTGGCACGGCTGGTATACAGACAGGGTGCGGTGAACAAGAAGAGAAGAGCGAAACCGCAGGTGCGGTAAGGAAGCAGAGCAGAGTGAAACCACAGACACTGCAGGAAAAGGGAAGGTTCGGACATAGAGACAAACAGGTTATGGGCTAGGACACAGTTGAGACACAAACTAAACCACGAACAACTCAGCCCCCAGGCTGGCGGAAACAGACTAGAAGTCACAGATACAGGCAACAGGCCTGGGAATACAGCCCCCTGGGTGGTGGAACAGACTAGACGTCACAGATACAGGTAACAGGCCTGGGTATACAGCCCCCAGGGTGGTGGAAACAGACAAGATACAGGACAGGACCTGGCAACTCAGTTGCAAGGAACACACTGAAGTAAAGTGTTGCTCAGGCACTTCCTCCTGGGTGGAGGGGGTTTAAGTATCCAGTGACTCACAGCAATAGGCAGGGGAGGCATTAGGAGTGTGCACACAGTAACTATAAGAATCAGGAAGTAACCGTGCTGCCGCCCTAAGAAAATCAGACAAGAGGCACAGCAGGTACTTGAGCAAAGTGTGCAGCCTGGACTGATAGGTAAGATGGCGGTCTTGCATGGTGGGAGGTGGTAAGCCATTCTAGCACGCCTCCAGGGATGTTACACAGAGCAAGGATAGAAGCACACGGGGGGGGAGGAGGCGATGCACCGCAACAGGCGAGAACCAACTGCATGGTGACCTCATACAGAAGGTGGGCAACCGTTCTCTGTAACATCAACACGACAGAAGTTGCCAGTACAACTGTTAGGTCTTCCCAAGTCTGGTTGTTTTTTAAAGACTCTGCCGATAACCCCAAAAAGGCCATTTGCACCCACTGCCACGTTACCATCAGCAGGAGTAGCAAAACTACCAGCCTCACCACCACGAGCATGATCACGCACATGGCAGCAAAGCACCTGACTAAGTGGGCCAAACTCCAGGGTCCAGCAACAGTGTCTGCGGGTGACACCACTGCTTGTTCCGCTGTTGGGTGTGCACGCCAATTAGAGATGAGCGGTGTTCGACTAGAACTGTTCGCCAATCTCAAATTCGAGCTGTTTTGGGCGGTGTTCGAGTTGTTCGACGAACCCGAACGATTTGCAAAAAATTCGGCTGTTCGAGGTTATGTTCGATAACTGTTCGTGCACCAAAAGCGTGTCCTGCATGTCTGGCGCTATTTAGAGCACCAATCATGCAGGGATTGTCTGCCACTCACTGTAATGCCACAGCCATGGTGGTTGTGGCATTACAGTGATTGCCCAAATCGATGGGAACAGTGCCAACAGTGAAACATGAAAAGCCGGCAATTCAGCAGCGGCATACACCTGTACCCGACAATTTATAACAGACAGAATAGAGCTTCACACATAGATTAGATAGATATAAACATGTCAGCCACATATATACGAAGTACAGTGAAAGTGCTGCTTACTGTACTTGTCATTTAGCGTAAAGGATTTATCAAAAAAAATAATAGTGTTTTCATGCACCGTCTCTTTAAAAAAGCCGGCCGGCAATTCAGCAGCGGTACCCGACAATTTATAACAGACAGAATAGAGCTTCACACATAGATTAGATAGATAGAAACATGTCAGTCACATATATATGAAGTACAGTGATAGTGTTGGTTACTGTACTTGTCATTTAGTATTAAAATAAAGGATTTATTATTAAAAAAATTGGCGTGGGGTTCCCCTTAATTTTAGGCTCTAGCGGAGGTTAAGCAGACGGCTGGGGCAGATGTTTGAAGCCTGGGAAGGGGGTAATACCCACGGAGCTTCCCAGGCTACTAATATCAGCCCCCAGCTGAATACATAGCCTTTACTAGCTATTAAAATGGGGGACCCCCCCAAAAAAATGACGTGGGGTCCCCCCTAATTTAATAGCTAGCAAAGGCTAGGCAGACAGCTGGGGGCTGATATTAATAGCCCAGGAAGGGAGCCATGAATATTGGCCCCCTCCCAGGCTAGAAACACCAGCCGTCAGCCGCCCCAGAAATGGCGCATTCATAGGATGCGCCAATTCTGGCACTTAGCCTCGCTCTTCCACGCTGCCCTGGTGCGGTGGCAGGGGGTAATAGGGTTGGGGTTGATGTCAGCTTATAATGCCAGCTGACATCAAGCCCAGGTTAGTAATGGAGAGGCGTCTATAAGACACCCCCATTACTAACCCCATAGTCAAAGTTAAAAAAAACACAAACACCCAGAATAAAGTCCTTTAATTGAAATAAAGACACAATCCTTTATTGTTCTAAATTAAACCATACTTACCGTCACGCCCATTCCAGCTGAAGCCAACGATCTCCTGCAATAAAAGAAAAATAATAAAGCAACCTCATCCTTACCTTTCCATGGTTCCCACGACAGCTTCAGCTCTGCTACATCGAGATGACAGGCTGGACCGCAGCAGAACGCTGCCATCCAGCCTCTCATCCCGCAGACACTGAGAAGCGCAGGCTTGCTTGCGCTGCTCAGCGTCTCTCTGTGACGACATCCAGATGAGCCGAGTTCATGTCCAATGAACTCGGCTCACCTCATGCACGTCACTGACAGCGTGGGAAAATTCTCACGCTGAAGCGGTGAGTGCAGGAGAATTCTCCCACGCTGTCAGTGACGTGCATAAGGTGAGCTCATGTCCAATGAACTCAGCTCACCTCCTGCACGTCACTGACAGCGTGGGAGAATTCTTCTGCACTCAGCGCTTCAGCGTGAGAATTCTCCCACGCTGAAGCGCTGAGTGCAGGAGAATTTTCCCACGCTGTCAGTGACGTGCATAAGGTGAGCTCATGTCCAATGAACTCAGCTCACCTCCTGCACGTCACTGACAGCGTGGGAGAATTCTCCTGCACTCAGCGCTTCAGTGTGAGAATTCTCCCACGCTGAAGCGCTGAGTGCAGGAGAATTTTTCCACGCTGTCAGTGACGTGCATGAGGTGAGCCGAGTTCATTGGACATTAACTCGGCTCATCTGGATGCCCTCACAGAGAGACACTGTGGAGCGCAAGCAAGCCTGCGCTTCTCAGTGTCTGCGGGATGACAGGCTGGATGGCAGCGTTCTGCTGCGGTCCAGCCTGTCATCTCGATGTAGCAGAGCTGAAGCTGTCATGGGAACCATGGAAAGGTAACGATGATGTTGCTTTATTATTTTTCTTTTATTTCAGGAGATCGTTGGCTTCAGCTGGAATGGGCGTGATGGTAAGTATGGTTTAATTTAGAACAATAAAGAATTGTGTGTTTATTTCAATTAAAGGACTTTTTTCTGGGTGTTGTGTTTTTTTTAAATACTTTACTAGAAATTCATGGTGGTCATGTCTAATATTGGCGTGACCCCATGAATTTCGGGCTTAGGGCCAGCTGATAATGCCAAGCTGGCCCTAACCCCTTTATTACCCAGTGAGCCACCGCATCAGGGCCCTGGATGAGTTGGGTACAGCGCCAGAAGATGGCGCTTCTATGAACGCGCCATTTTCCGGGGTGGCTGCGGACTGCAATTTGCAGCGGGGGTGGCCCAGAAAGCTTGGGCCTCCCTGCGCTGCGGATTCCAGCCCCCAGCTGCCTAGTTGTACCTGGCTGGACACAAAAACAGGGCGAAGCCCCACGTCAATTTTCTTTAAAATATTTCATGAAATAATTAAGAAAAAAAGGGCTTCCCTATATTGTTGTGTCCGGCCAGGTACAAATAGGCAGCAGGTGGTTGGGGGCAGCCCGTTCCTGCCTGCTGTACCTGGCTGGACACAAATATAGTGCGAAGCCCCACGTCAATTTTTTTTAAATTATTTCATGAATTTCCTGAAATAATTTAAAAAAATTGAAGTGGGGCTTCGCACTATATTTGTGTCCAGCCAGGTACAGCAGGCAGGAACTGGCTGCCCCCATCCACCAGCTGCCTATTTGTACCTGGCCGGACACAACAATATAGGGAAGCCCTTTTTTTCTTAATTATTTCATGAATTTCATGAAATAATTAAAAAAAATTGAAGTGGGGCTTCGCACTATATTTGTGTCCAGCCAGGTACAGCAGGCAGGAACGGGCTGCCCCCAACCACCAGCTGCCTATTTGTACCTGGCCGGACACAACAATATAGAGAAGGCCTTTTTTTCTTAATTATTTCATGAATTTCATGAAATAATTAAAAAAAAAAGTACGTGGGGCTTCGCCCTATTTTTGTGTCCAGCCAGGTACAACTAGGCAGCTGGGGGCTGGAATCTGCAGCGCAGGGAGGCCCAAGCTTTCTGGGCCCCCCCCCCGCTACAAATTGCAGTCCGCAGCCACCCCGGAAAATGGCGCGTTCATAGAAGCGCCATCTTCTGGCGCTGTACCCAACTCATCCAGGGCCCTGGTGCGGTGGCTCACTGGGTAATAAAGGGGTTAGGGCCAGCTTGGTATTATCAGCTGGCCCCAAGCCCAAAATTCATGGGGTCACGCCAGTATTAGACATGACCGCCATGAATTTCTAGTAAAGTATTTAAAAAAAACACAACACCCAGAATAAAGTCCTTTAATTGAAATAAAGACACAATTCTTTATTGTTCTAAATTAAACCATACTTACCATCACACCCATTCCAGCTGAAGCCAACGATCTCCTGCAATAAAAGAAAAATAATAAACCAACCTCATCCTTACCTTTCCATGGTTCCCACGACAGCTTCAGCTCTGCTACATCGAGATGACTGGCTGGACCGCAGCAGAACGCTGCCATCCAGTCTGTCATCCCGCAGACACTGAGAAGCGCAGGCATGCTTGCGCTCCTCACTGTCTCGCTGTGACGGCATCCAGATGAGCCGAGGTCATGTCCAATGAACTCGGCTCACCTCATGCACGTCACTGACAGCGTGGGAAAATTCTCACGCTGAAGTGCTGAGTGCAGGAGAATTCTCCCACGCTGTCAGTGATGTGCATGAGGTGAGCTCATGTCCAATGAACTCAGCTCACCTCCTGCACGTCACTGACAGCGTGGGAAAATTCTCCTGCAATCAGCGCTTCAGCGTGAGAATTTTCCCACGCTGTCAGTGACGTGCATGAGGTGAGCCGAGTTCATTGGACATGAACTCGGCTCATCTGGATGTCGTCACAGAGAGACGCTGAGCAGCGCAAGCAAGCCTGCGCTTCTCAGTGTCTGCGGGATGACAGGCTGGATGGCAGCGTTCTGCTGCGGTCCAGCCTGTCATCTCGATGTAGCAGAGCTGAAGCTGTCGTGGGAACCATGGAAAGGTAAGGATGAGGTTGCTTTATTATTTTTCTTTTATTGCAGGAGATCGTTGGCTTCAGCTGGAATGGGCGTGATGGTAAGTATGGTTTAATTTAGAACAATAAAGGATTGTGTCTTTATTTCAATTAAAGGACTTTATTCTGGGTGTTTGTGTTTTTTTTAACTTTGACTATGGGGTTAGTAATGGGGGTGTCTTATAGACGCCTCTCCATTACTAACCTGGGCTTGATGTCAGCTGGCATTATAAGCTGACATCAACCCCAACCCTATTACCCCCTGCCACCGCACCAGGGCAGCGTGGAAGAGCGAGGCTAAGTGCCAGAATTGGCGCATCCTATGAATGCGCCATTTCTGGGGCGGCTGACGGCTGGTGTTTCTAGCCTGGGAGGGGGCCAATATTCATGGCTCCCTTCCTGGGCTATTAATATCAGCCCCCAGCTGTCTGCCTAGCCTTTGCTAGCTATTAAATTAGGGGGGACCCCACGTCATTTTTTTGGGGGGGTCCCCCATTTTAATAGCTAGTAAAGGCTATGTATTCAGCTGGGGGCTGATATTAGTAGCCTGGGAAGCTCCGTGGGTATTACCCCCTTCCCAGGCTTCAAACATCTGCCCCAGCCGTCTGCTTAACCTCCGCTAGAGCCTAAAATTAAGGGGAACCCTACGCCAATTATTTTAATAATAAATCCTTTATTTTAATACTAAATGACAAGTACAGTAACCAACACTATCACTGTACTTCATATATATGTGACTGACATGTTTCTATCTATCTAATCTATGTGTGATGCTCTATCTTTCTGTTCTAAATTGTCGGGTACCGCTGCTGAATTGCCGGCCGGCTTTTTTAAAGAGACAGTGCATGAAAACACTATTATTTTTTTAAATAAATCCTTTACACTAAATGACAAGTACAGTAAGCAACACTATCACTGTACTTATTATATATGTGACTGACATGTTTCTATCTATCTAATCTATGTGTGAAGCTCTATTCTTTCTGTTATAAATTGTCGGGTACAGATGCTGAATTGCCGGCCGGCTTTTTTAAAGAGACGTTGCATGAAAACACTAATATTTTTTTTAATAAATCCTTTACACTAAATGACAAGTGCAGTAACCAACACTGTCACTGTGCTTCTTATATGTGTGACTGACATGTTTCTATCTATCTAATCTATGTGTGATGCTCTATTCCTTCTTGTCTAAATTGTCGGGTACCGGTGTATGCCGCTGCTGAATTTGCCGGCCGGCTTTTTTAAAGAGAGTGTCTTCTGAGCAGTTTGTCAGCTTTTGGACACCTTTGCAGGTGTTTTCTATGTGTTTCTATGTGTTTTTGTTTGCCTGCCATTGGTTTTAACGGTGTTCGACGGTGTTCTAAGGTGTTCGACGAACAGTTCGACGAACAGTTCCTCGAACATCCCGGTGTTCGACGAACCGAACCGAACCCGAACACTACGGGGGTGGCTCAACACTAACGCCAATCCCCTGTCCATGGCACATGCCAAGATGCCTCCCGCCCTGCACCTGTGGTTGAACACTCTCAGCTAGCACCATCAGCATGCACTTCCATGTCCTTGTCCAGCGCAGCGTTCAGTTGTCCCTACATCAGTCCTCAGCGCAAATAAGCAGCCCCACAGGCCACACTAATAAATTCACACATTTTGCAATTGCTTGCGCTCAATATGTTGCCTTTTAGTCTCGTGGACACGGAAGCTTTCCACAACCTGATGGCGGTGGCCGTCCCTTGATAGTCGGTCCCCAGCCGCCACTATTTCTCCCGGTATGCTGTCCCCGCATAACACAAGCACGTGTCCCACAACATTAGCCGTGACCTCAACAACACAGTTTCTTGTAAAGTCCACGCAACCACAGACATGTGGACAAGTACTTGTGGGCAGGGACGGTACATCTCACTGACAGTACTCTGGGTTAACATAGTGGAAGCCGGGACCCAGTCGGACCTTGGAATAGAACATGTCCACCCGATGCCGAGGACTGCGGGCCCTAGGTCAATCAGAGATGCCCCAACATTCCACAGCTCCTGCATCTCCTCCTCCTCTTCAGCATCCTTCTCCGAAATGACCACATGAGTCGCAAGCTGGAAACACTGCCTCGGCCAAGCGGCAACAGGCTGTGCTGAAGCTAATATACTTAGGTGACAAACCACACAATGCTGAAGAGTTGTGGACAGCTCTGAAAGAGCAGGCAGATCTGTGGCTGACACCGCTGAACCTACAGCCAGGCATAGTAGTGCGTGACAATGGCCGGAACCTGGTGGCGGCGCTGAGGCGATGCGAGCTTACACATGTACCATGCCTGGCCCATGTGCTTAACCTCGTGGTTCAGTGGTTTCTCAAAACCCACCCAGATCTGTTGGATATGCTTGTTAAAGTACGCTGCCTGTGTGCCCATTTTAGAAAGTCAGCTACAACTTCCTCTGCTCTTGCTGTGCTTCAGCAGTGTTTGCAGCTTCTGGCTCACCAACTTGTGTGTGATGTCCCCACACGTGGGAACTCTACATTGCAGATGTTGCGAAGGATTTGTGAGCTGAAGAGGGCAGCTGTTGACTATCTGCATCTACAAGGCTGTTGGTATTTAGGTAAGATTCCACACATAAAACCTCAGGATTGGATATGGATGTCAGACATCTGTAACATCCTCAAAAACTTTGAGGACTCCACCAAGATAGTGAGCTGCGAAGACGCTATAATTAGCATCACCATCCCGCTTCTCCGTCTTCTAAACATGAAAAAGCTGGCATTTAAAAGGAAGGACAAGGAGGCATTGAAAATTATACAGCGAGACCTAAAGGGGAAAATTAAGATTGCCCGTGAGGCATTCAGAGTTAAATTAGAAAATCAATTTGCACAAAAAAGCTCCAGAGAGGTGTGGGCTGGAATGAAGCTAGTGACTGGGTTTAAGGCAAGGTCGGAGCAGGGGGGTGGTGGATTTAGAATGGCTAATGAAATGAATGAGTTCTTCAATAGATTCAGCAATAAAGGTGCGGTAGCAGCAGGGAAGGAGGAGGAGGCCGGGGAACAACTAGCTAAATTAACAGGGGGTGAAATAGATAATTTCTCGGTCTCCAAAAATGATGTGAGGGACCAGTTTAGTAAGCTTGCCATTGGCAAAGCAGTAGGGCCTGACTGTCTCAGTCCACGTGTCCTCAGAGTGTGTGCAAATGAGTTGTGTACTGTCTTCCAGCATCTCTTTAACCAGACCTTACAATCAAAGAGAGTACCAGTGCTATGGAAGACTTCCTTCCTGGTGCCGGTTCCCAAGACTACCTTCTCGGCTTCCCCGGGGGACTATAGACTGGTGGCCTTAACATCGCATGCGATGAAGTCCTTGGAGAGAATAGTACTTGCTCACTTGTGTCCGAGGGTGATACTGATGCTCTTCAGTTTGCGTACCGGCAGGGACTGGGGGTGGACGATGCTGTAGCGTCTCTGCTACAAACAGTACATTCCTTTTTGGACAATGATGGAACCACAGTGCGTGCTTTGTTCTTTGATTTCTCTAGTGCGTTCAACACATTACAGCCACTCTTACTGCGTGGAAAGTTGATTAAAATGGCGGTGGATGAGGGACTTGTGAATTGATTAATTGACTACCTGTCGAATAGGCCACAGTTTGTTAGGTGGGGGACGGCTACATCAGATAGTGTAATGAGCAGTGTCGGAGCCCCGCAGGGAACAGTGCTGTCGCCATTCCTCTTTACATTGTACACAGCTGACTTTCAGTATAAATCAGACCGTTGTCACCTCCAGAAGTACTCGGATGACTCTGTGATAGTTGGCGGTATTGGGAAGGACCAGGATGAAGAGGAATATAGAAGGGTGGTTGCGGACTTTGTAGTATGGTGCCAGGCTAACCATCTAGAACTAAATGTTAAGAAAACCAGGGAGTTGGTGATGAGCTATGGAAGGTGCAAGAAGGTATGCCTACCTGTTTCCATTGACGGTCAGGATGTGGAGATGGTGGACAGTTTCAAATATTTGGGGGTTTACCTGGATAGCAAGCTAGACTGTAAGTGCCACATGGAGAAGGTCTACAAGAAGGGGATGAGTAGATTGTACTTCCTATGGAAGTTAAGGTCTTTTAATGTGTGTGGCAAAATGCTTAAGGTGTTCTACCAATCCATTGTGGCTAGTGCCACCTTTGCGGCAATAATTTGCTGGGGTAACAGTGTGCGTGTTGCTGACGCCAACAAGCTCAACAAACTTATAAAGACGGCTAGAGCGACGGTGGGCCTACAGCTTGGGACTTTTGAAGAGGTGGTAGAGGATAGGATTAAGAAGAAGTGCAGAGCTATAATGGGCAACAACACACACCCGCTTTATGAACTGTTTGCGAAACAGAAGAGCACATTCAGCAATCGCCTAATAAAACTAAGGTGTAAAAAGGAAAAATACAGGAGATCGTTTGTTCCAACAGCTATGGGGGTGTTTAACAAATGTCTGAAAAGCAATGTCTAAAGCATTCCAAATGTTATGTTATCATATGTGTCATGTTCGAGATCTGTGTTCTGCTGCTGTGATACCGCAATTTCCTCCGGGATAAATAAAGTATATCTTATCTTATCTTATCTTAAATGCTCTCTGCTCTCAATTAAAGAGGATGCATTGCAGTCGGCGCACGATGAGATGGAGCAAGGAACCATACAGGGTGATTACACACAGCCCAACCTCAGATGAGGGGGAGGAGGAAAAACAGGAGCTAGTTTCATGCGCTATAGACGGTACTACCTGCACAACTGCCAAACCGTCTGTTCAGCGTGGATGGCCTAAAGAGAGGGAGGAGGAGGTAGAGGAGGAGGATGAGGAGGAGAGCATGGTCAGTCGTCGTCTTGGTGAGGACCTGGAAGTCTTGCCTCTTTGCAGTCTGGCACACATGGCTGAGTTTATGTTAATCTGCCTTTCCCATGACCCTCGCGTTGTCCAAATTTTGGGTGACAGTTATTACTGGTTGGTGACGCTTCTAGACCCACGCTGCAGGGAGAACTTTGTCTCTTATTCCTTTGCAAGACAGGCCTAATAAAATGGAGCAGTACGAGAATTCCCTTGTTACGGAATTAGTGAAAAAATTCCCATCTGAAAATGCTGGCGACAGAGGTCACAGTTCGTAGGACAACCAAGGAGTACAGGCAAGAGAGCCACAAATGCAATCCAGAGGAGGCAGGGGAACACTGTCAAAGTTCTGGGACAGTTTTTCCAGACCCTCTCATTGCACAGGCCCTGAGGCGGGAGGTACTCTCTAAAGGCCTGCAAAGTATCGGAAGATAGTGAGGGAGTACCTTGCTGACAGTTCCAACATCCTCCATGATTCCTCTGTGCCTTATAATTATTGGGTATGCAAGCTGGACACGTGGCATGAACTGGCTCTCTACGTCTTGGAGGTCCTGGCCTGCCCTGCCGCTAGCATTTTGTCAGAGCGGGTTTTTAGCGCCACCGGTGGAATTATAACTGATGGGCGCATTTGCCTGTCAACTGAAAATGCTGACTCTTATAAAAATGAACAAGAGCTGGATTGGGCCAGACTTCTCAACATGACAGAATGATGGCAGCGTAGCATAAACTCAAATACAGTGTCTTTCTTAGGAGGTCTAACTCTATTCCCATGCACCTCTGTCTTCACACCCAGACATGGGTATACACTTCCAGATTTTGTCTATTTGCTCATGTCCTCCTCCTTCTTCGCATCCTCATCCTCCACCACCATATCGCCACCATATGTGCCATATCAACATATCTACATCTCTTGCAAGGGGCATTGGAGTTCCTCCAAATTTTTGGCAGCTGTTGCTTCACTGCATAGGCAAACACTATGGGAGACCCACTTCCTAATCATGGGAACATTGTTTTTAGGAGGCTCTCTGACCTCTACATCTCTTGCAAAGGGCATTGGAATGCCTCCAAATTTTTGCCAGCCGTTGCTTCACTGCATAAGCAAACACTAGGATACCCACTTCCTAATAATGGGAACATTGTTTTTAGGAGGCTCTCTGACCTCTACATCTCTTGCAAGGGGCATTGGAGTGCCTCCAAATTTTTGTCAGCCCTTGCAGTCACTGCATACGCAGCAACAGTATAGGAGACCCAATCGTTCATTATGGGAACAACAAAGCATAGCTGGCTGATGGCTCTCTAAAAATAGTGAGGGCCGACTGCTGGCCCTATAAGAATAGTAAGGGCCACCTGATGGCCCTATAAAAAATAGGCTTTGTGACATTCAGAGTCCCTTTATCATAATTGAAACATAATGTGTCTGATGATGTCTCACACACCACATGGCCAGATAAGGTTGTAAAATGTTAAAATGACATTTCCAGGTGAATGCATTTGTCTTAAAACATAATTAAAAAAAAAACATGGTAGGATCTTTCTTTAGTATAAAAACCAGAGTCCCCAATGTAACATCAATGTAATCACATTATTCAGCTCCTGCACCTCCTCCTCCAGTTCGGCCTCCATCTCCGAAAGACTACATCAGTCACAAGCTGAAAGCACTGCAGCACTGCCTTGGCCAAGCAGCAACAAGTTGTGCTGAAAATAATATGCTTAATGCTTAAGTGACAAACCGCCCAGCGCTGCAGAGTTGTTGAAAGCTGTAACACAGCAGCCTGATGTGTGGCTCTCACCGCTGAACATACAGCCAGGTATGGTCGTGTGTGACAATGGGCAGAACCTTGTGACGGAGAAATGACAGTCGGAGTAGATACAGTTTTCCAAAAGTCAGTCCTTTCACCAAGCTAAAAAATATGGCTGTGGTGAAATACAACTCACTGACAAGCTGTGTACTGGCTCCATACTGTCCCTGGTGACATTCACTTGTCCACGTGTTTGAGGTTAGGCGGCCCTTCCCAGTGAGTGCTTGCATTCCAAGGAAAGGGGTAGGGACAACTGAATGCTGGGGCAAGGACGTGGACGGTGATTGTTGCAAGTCTGCAATGACAGGTGCATGGTCGGAGGCATCTTCGCATGCACCAAGGATTACTTATGATGGGCACACTTTTAGGCAGTGACCTGGGAGTCAGAGATGCTTCCAGGGCTCCTCCCCATGCTGTTCCCATGTCTTTTAAGCACTGTATGCATGTGTCTGATGACGTGTCAGATAAGGTTCTAAAATGTTACAATTACATTTTCCAGTGAATGTATTTGTCTTGGTTGAAAGAAATGCAAAAGTGTAAAAATGCATCAAAAACGCTAAGTGTGAAAATAGCCCAAGGTGGGGAGGAGCATTTTTGTTTTTGTTTATTTATTTTGTCTTATATACAAGTCATTACCCTGTAAAGCATGTTCTTTAACATATTTCCCAGGAAAATCCATCTTGGTTTCGTTTTTGCATGTTTTATTGTGAGTCCGTAAAAGTGGCATAATACCTCTGACAACGTTGTTGACAGCAGTGACCTGGGAGTCAGAAATGCTTCCAGTGTTCTTCCCCATGCTGTTACCATGTCGTTGGATCACTGTTCCCTTCGATTTGGGCAATTTTATGGCCCTCTGCAGACCACTTTGGGGAGCCGCCGGAAAAATGCTCGAGTTTCCCATAGACTTACAGTGGTGGCCAAAAGTATTGGCACCCCTGCAATTCTGTCAGATAATACTCAGTTTCTTCCTGAAAATGATTGCAATCACAAACTCTTTGGTATTATTATCTTCATTTAATTTGTCTTCAATGAAAAAAAACACAAAAAGAATTGTCCTAAAGCCAAATTGGATACACTTCCACACCAAACCTAAAAAAGGGGGTGGACAAAAGTATTGGCACTGTTTGAAAAATCATGTGATTCTTCTCTAATTCGTGCAATTAACAGCACCTGTAACTTACCTGTGGCACATAACAGGTGTTGGCAATAAGTAAATCACACTTGCAGCCAGTTAACATGGATTAAAGTTGACTCAACCTATGTCCTGTGTCCTTGTGTGTACCACATTGAGCATGGAGAAAAGAAAGAAGACCAAAGAACTGTCTGAGGAATTGAGAAACCAAATTGTGAGGAAGCATGAGCAATCTCAAGGCTACAAGTCCATCTCCAAAGACCTGAATGTTCCTGTGTCTTCCGTGCGCAGTGTCATCCATGGCACTGTGGCTAACCTCCCTAGATGTGGACGGAAAAGAAAAATTGAAGAGTGATTTCAACGCAAGATTGTGCGGATGGTGGATAAAGAACCTCGATTAACATCCAAACAAGTTCAAGTTGCCCTGCAGTCCGAGGGTACAACAGTGTCAACCCATACTATCCGTCGGCGTCTGAATGAAAAGGGACTGTATGGTAGGATACCCAGGAAGACCCCACTTCTTACCCCGAGACATAAAAAAGCCAGGCTGGAGTTTGCCAAAACTTACCTGAGAAAGCCTAAAACGTTTTGGAAGAATGTTCTCTGGTCAGATGAGACAAAAGTAGAGCTTTTTGGCAAAAAGCATCAACATAGAGTGTACAGGAAAAAAAAAGAGGCATTCAAAGAAAAGAACATGGTCCCTACAGTCAAACATGGCGGAGGTTCCCTGATGTTTTGGGGTTGCTTTGCTGCCTCTGGCACTGGACTGCTTGACCGTGTGCATGGCATTATGAAGTCTGAAGACTACCAACAAATTTTGCAGCATAATGTAGGGCCCAGTGTGAGAAAGCTGGGTCTCCCTCAGAGGTCATGGGTCTTCCAGCAGGACAATGACCCAAAACACACTTCCAAAAGCACTATAAAATGGTTTGAGAGAAAGCACTGGAGACTTCTAAGGTGGCCAGCAATGAGTCCAGACCTGAATCCCATAGAACACCTGTGGAGAGATCTCAAAATGGCAGTTTGGAGATGGCACCCTTTAAATATCAGGGACCTGGAGCAGTTTGCCAAAGAAGAATGGCCTACAATTCCAGCAGAGCATTGTAAGAAACTCATTGATGGCTACCAGAAGCAGTTGTTCGCAGTTATTTTGGCTAAAGGTTGTGCAACCAAGTATTAGGCTGAGATGCAACTATCCCCGTGCAAGTTCTAGTCCCAGGGCAGTGTTCAATTGTACCTCCCCCATTCCTTGCAATACAAGCGCAAGTATGCAGCCTGTCACCCACCCACCCCCAGGCTGCAATACTATACTGCTTGCTTGCACTTTAAATTGGGCCTTTTAGGCATGTGGAGGCGGAATCTGTCCACCACGTCATGGCTGCGTTGGCGGCCTGGAATCCATACTCAGTCCCCAGCCGCCCGGCGGCCGGGTGTCCATGCTCGGTCCCCAGCCGCCCGGTGGCTGGGTGTCCACACACGGTTCCCAGCCACCTGGGGGCAGCAGGGTGTCCATAAACGGTCCAAGGTGAGGAGCATGATGATTATGACAGAAGTTAGCATCTGCTTTGTTTTCTTTTAATGCAATTGTAAGTGTGCAGCCTGCCACCCACCCCCTGACTGCAATGCCATACTGCTAGCTTGCACTTGAAATGGGGCCTTTAAGTTTGGAGGAGGCCGAAGCTGGCCACTACGTCATGGCTGCTTCGGCAGCGAGGTATCCATGCTCAGTCCCCAGCCGCCCTTATTTGTCCTGGTGTGCCTTATACATTAGATTAAGCGCGTATACCAAAACATTACCTGTGCCCTCCCGAGTGCATTTAGTGGGAAGGAGAGCCTATTCCGCTGTAGTGTGTGCATGCCAAACCCCTGTTCATGGTACATGCGAAGATGCCTCCCACCCTGCACCTGTCGTTGCAGACTTGCAACTATCCCCGTTCAAGTCCTTGTCCCAGGGCAGTGTTCAATTATACCTCTCCCATTCCTTGCAATGCAAGCGCAAGTATGCAGCCTGCCACCCACCCACCCCCAGGCTGCAATACCATACTGCTTGCTTGCTTGCACTTTAAATTGGGCCTTTTAGGCATGTGGAGGCGGAATCTGGCCACCACGCCATGGCTGCGTCGGCGGCCTGGTATCCATACTCAGTCCCCAGCTGCCCGGTGGTCGGATGTCCCCGCTTGCTCCCCAGCCTCCAGGGGGCGGCCAGGTGTCCATACTCGGTCCCCAGCCACCCGTATTTGTCCCGGTAACCTTTCCCACACTTTTCTTAGCCTGGCCTGCTTTAGGGCAGCATTGGCCGAGCCCCCCAGACAACCAGACTCCTCCGGTGGGCCCTGGCTTCTCCATCAGGGGAGTTGAGAGTGCCAAGGTGAAGAGCATGATGAGGATGATAGAAGTTAGCTTCTGCTTTGTTTAGTTGGAATGCAAGCGCATGTATGTAGTAGCGTCTAGGCCTGAGGTGGTCAGCGTTTTGGCACATATCCTACCTCCTCCGAGGATTGCTGGATGTTTTCCTGCTACTTTCCCAGTTCTATGACTCCCGTTAAAACAAAGCTTCAGGTGATGAATGATGGATGAGGTGGTGGCAAAGAGAAAGAGCAGGAGGAACAGGGACCATTCACATCAATATCAGGCCAGTCAACCAGATATGTCTTGTAGGATATGTTTCTGTAACAAAAGGAGCGGTTCGGCTACACAGTTATAGGGCATACAGTGAGTGCAATGCCTACCAAAAATTTCGAGGCACTCCAATGCCCTTTGGAAATGACATGGAGGTCAGAGGGCCTTAACTAAACCTTTTTTTCCATTTATAGCAACTGGGTCTCCTGTACACTGTTGGCCTAAGCAGTGAATGGAAGGCTTTCCAAAAATTATGAGGAACTGCAATGCCCCTTACAAGAACCATGCAGTACAGCATATTACAAACATAAGTCCCATTATTGGGAAGTGGGTCTCCCATAGTATTTGCTTATGCCTTCCAAGCAAAAGCTTCCAAAAATTAGGATGGAGCAACTTGCAATGCCCCTTACAAGAACCATGCAGTACAGCATATTACAAACATAAGTCCCATTATTGGGGAGTGGGTCTCCCATAGGATTTGCTTATGCCTTCCAAGCAAAAGCTTCTAAAAATTAGGCTGGAGTAACTTGCAATGCCCCTTACAAGAGCCATGCAGTACAGCATATTACAAACATAAGTCCCATTATTGGGGAGTGGTTCTCCCATAGGATTTGCTTATGCCTTCCAAGCAAAAGCTTCCAAAAATTAGGACGAGCAACTTGCAATGCCCCTTACAAGAGCCATGCAGTACAGCATATTACAAACATAAGTCCCATTATTGGGAAGTGGGTCTCCCATAGGATTTGCTTATGCCTTCCAAGCAAAAGCTTCTGAAAATTAGGACGGAGCAACTTGCAATGCCCTTTACAAGAGCCATGCAGTACAGCATATTACAAACATAAGTCCGTTTATTGGGGAGTGGGTCTCCCATAGGATTTGCTTATGCCTTCCAAGCAAAAGCTTCCAAAACCTAGGATGGAGCAACTTGCAATGCCCCTTACAAGAGCCATGCAGTACAGCATATTACAAACATAAGTCCCATTATTGGGGAGTGGGTCTCCCATAGTATTTGCTTATGACTTCCAAGCAAAAGCTTCCAAAAATTAGGACGGAGCTACTTGCAATGCCCCTTACAAGAACCATGCAGTACAGCATATTACAAACATAAGCCCCATTATTGAGGAGTGGGTCTCCCATAGGATTTGCTTATGCTTTCCAAGCAAAAGCTGACAAAAATAAGGACGGTGGAACTTGCAAAGCTGGCACCCTGGTGGTATAGTGGTGGTGGAGGCTGAGGATAAGGAGAAGAACATAAAACAGCCGAAATGAGGAAGCGTATACCCATGTGTGGGTGTGAAGCGGTGCATGTGAATACACCTCCCGAAATAACACAGTGGATTTGACTTTATTTTACTCTGCTGTCATTTGGTGGTGATGAGAAGTCTGGCCCAATCCAGCCCTTGTTCATTTTGATAAAGGTCAGCTTGTCAGCATTGTCAGTTGACAGGCAAGTGCACTTATCAGTTATAATTCCCCCAGCGGCACTAAAAACAAGCTCCGATAACACGCTAGCGGCAGGGCAGGCCAGGACCTCCAAGGCGTACAGAGCGAGTTCATTCCAAGTGTCCAGCTTGGATGCCCAATAATTAAAAGGCACAGAGGAATCACGGAGGACGCTGGTACGGTCGGCAAGGTACTCCCTCACCATCTTTTGAAACTTTCCACTCCTTGTGAGAGTACCCCGCGCCTCAGGGCCTGTAAGCTGGGCGGGTGTCAGAAATATGTCCCAGAACGTTGACAGTGTTCCCCTGCCTCTGCTGGATTGGAGTTGCATCTCTCTCGCCTGTACGCCTTGGTGGGGCAACGAACTGTGACCTCTGCCGCTAGCGTGTTCAGATGGGAATTTTTTTAAGAGTTCTACAGCAAAGTCCATCTGGTACTGCCCTATTTTTGTAGACCTCTCCTCCTCAGGAATAAGAGAGTGAAATTTCTCCTTGTAGCAGGGGTCTAAAAGTGTCACCAACCAGTAATGACTGTCACCCAACATTTTGACAACGCGAGGGTCACGGTTAAGGCAGCGTAACATAAAGTCAGCCATGCGTGCCAGACTGGTAACGGGCAAGATTTCCGTGTCCTCACCAAGATGACAACTGACCATGCTCTCCTCCTCCTCCTCCTCCTCCCCCCTGTCCTCATGCCACCCACGCTGAACCGACGGTATGAAACTTGTACAGGTACTACCGTCTACAGCGCATGATAGCAGCTCCTGTTCTTCCTCCTCCTCCTCCTCCTCCTCTCCCTCATTGTCCCCCAATGCACATTGGGATGAGATGAGGCTGGGCTGTGTGTAATTGCCCACTATGGCTTCTTGATCCATCTCATCATACTCTGGCTGCAATACCTCCTCTTTAATTCTCTGCAGAGAGCGTTGCAAAAGACAGACAAGTGGGATGCTAACACTAATGATGGCGTCATCGCCACTCACCATCTTGGTGGCCTCCTCAAAGTTTGTCAGGATGGTACATATGTCAGACATCCAGGTCCACTCCTGAGGTCTTATGTGTGGAGTCTGACCTCAATATCGACGGCCTTGTTGCATCTGGTACTCCACAACTGCTCTCTTCTGCTCACAAATCCTTTGCAACATGTGGAGGGTGGAGTTCCAACGTGTGGGGACATCACACACCAGTCGGTGTGCCGGAAGCTGCAAACACTGCTGCAACACAGCAAGGGCAGCGGAAGCTGTAGCTGACTTGCGAAAATGAGCTGACAGGCGGCGTACTTTCACGAGCAGATCTGGCAACTCGGGGTACAATTTAAGAAACCGCTGAACCACGATGTTAAGCACATGAGCCAGTCATGGTACGTTTGTGATCTCACCTCGCCTCAGAGCCGCCACCAGGTTACGGCCATTGTCACACACGACCATGCCGGGATGTAGGTTCAGCGGTCTCAGCCACAGATCTGCCTGCTCTTTCACAGCTGTCCACAACTCACAAGCAGTGTGAGGTTTATCACCTAAGCTTATGAGTTTCAGCACAGCCTGTTGCCGCTTGGCGGAGGCAGTACTGCAGTGCTTCCAGCTTGTAACTGATGTGGTGATATCTGAGATGATGGCTGAACATGAGGAGGAGGAGGAGGAGGATGATGCGCAGGATCTATACACTGTGGGGGCAACTATGACTGACATAGGGCCCGCAATCCTCGGTGTGGGGAGGACACGTTCTGTCCCAAGGTCCGACTGGTTCCCGGCTTCCACTATGTTTAACAAGTGTGCCATCAGAGGGATGTACCGTCCCTGGCCACAAGCACTTGTCCACGTGTCTGTTGTCAGGTGGACTCTCCCAGTAGCTGCGTTGTTGAGGGCACGGCAGATGCTTTGGGACACGTGCTTGTGTAGTGCGGGGATGGCACACCGGGCAAAATAGTGTCGGCTGGGGACCGAGTACCGAGGGACGGCCACCGCCATGAGATTGCGGAAGGATTCCGTCTCCACCAGCCTAAAAGGCAGCATTTCCAATGCAAGCAGTCATGAAATGTGCGAATTTAGGACTGTGGCCTTTGGGGCTTTAGCTGCGAATTTCCGCTTTCATTCAAAGGTCTGGGATATGGACAATTGAACGCTGCGGTGGGACGTGGACGTGGACGTTGATCCTGTTTCTTGAGAAACTGCCATAACAAGTGAAGACTGAGAGGAGGGGGCATCTTTACATGCAGTATGAACAGGGGATTGCCTTGCACACACAACAGGGGGTTCTATTGCACACACAACAGTGGAAGAAGCAGTGGTGACACCCGCTGACACTGGTCGTGGACCCTGGGTTTCGCCCCACAAAGTCGGGGGCTTTGCTGCCATGTGCCTGATCATGCTGGTGGTGGTCAGGCTGGTAGTTTTGTCACCCCTGCTGATGCTGGCATGGTAGGTGGAACATATGGCCTTTTTGGGGTTATCAGCAGAGTCTTTAAAAAAATTCCAGACTCTGGAAGACCTACCGCTTGTACTGGCAACGTCCCTCGTGTTGGTGTTAGGGGGAATGGTTGCCCGCTTTCTGTCTGCGGCCACCACACTGCTTCTTCCTGCCTGTTGGGGTACTCTGCCTCCCTCCCCCTGTCTGCTGCTGGCCTCACTCTGCATGTCCTCCTGCCACGTTGGGTCAGTTACTAGATCATCCACCACCTCCTCCTCTTCCACTTGCGCACCACGATGCTCCTCCTCACTTCCTGGCAATTGTGTCTCGTCATCGTCCACCTCTTGTGACAAATTGCCAGCGTCAACTTCCTGTAGCCATTGCTGTTCAAATATTTGGGCATCGCTACATGGGATCTCCTCTTCCACCACTTCAAGCGTATCAGGCGAGGGGCACAAATAAGGAAATGGACCAGTGAACAGCTCTTCAGAGTGTCCAAGTGTGGGATCAATTGCTGTCTGACGATACTCGGCATGGTGGGAGGAAGGAGCATCAGGGTGAGGAGGAGTATGCGGTCGAGACTCACGGCTACTAAGAGTTGACCGTGTGGAAGACAGACCGGAGGTGTTGGTGCCCAGGTAACTGGAAGTATTATCTGCTATCCAATTAATAACCTGTTCACACTGATCAGTTCTCAATACTGGTGTGGTTCTGTGCTTCCCTAGTAATTCGGTCAAGAAGTTAGAGCGAGAAGATGTGGCTGTTGGTTGTGGCACATTTTCACCTTGGCCACAGCCCCGTCCTCTGCACGAACCATCACCAGAACGTCCACTTCCACGTCCCTTGACACGCGCCTTGCCCATTGTAAAGGTAGTAAAATAGCTTACAATTGCACTATCAATGGAAAAAGCGTAATAAAAAGTAGATTAGAACCGTGGAAGAGGAAAACCACAGTTCTATTTCTCTGGCCTACACCCGACTCTTTTAAACAATCTGAACAATCAGGGAGAAACTATTACTGTTTTTCTTTACGCAAAAATACCGAAACCTGAATAATAGAGATTTTTTACCGTGGGATGGCAAAACCACAGTTATTGTTTACTGGGGTATACCAGACTTTTTTAAATAGATATAATTGCGGCTGAACAGTGAGCGACACACTCAAACTGTGTTTTTTTAGATACCAAAGGCCCAAAACTGGATAGTACAGAGATTTGACCCATGGTACTGCAAAACCACACTGGGATTTGTCGGGCCTACACCAGACTATTTTCAACAGATATATTTTTGTGTCACAACAGTCAGGAGACACTACTGTTTTTCTTTACGTAAAAAATACCAAAACCTGAATAATAGAGATTTTTTACCGTGGGATGGCAAAACCACAGTTATTGTTTACTGGTGTATACCAGACTTTTTTAAATAGATATAATTGCGGCTGAACAGTGAGCGACACACTCAAACTGTTTTTTTTTTAGATACAAATGGCCCAAAAGTGGATAATACAGAGGTTTGAACCGTGGAAGTGCAAAACAACAATTCTGTTTCTCTAGCCTACACCTGACTATTTTCAACAGATATATTTGTGTCTGAAAAATCAGAGACACGCTTTTTTTTTGGGGGGGGGGACACCAAAAGGTTAATAAGACAGGTATTTGTACAGTGTGAAGGAGGATAAAAAAAAGAGGACTTAGATGAAAAAAAAAAGGATTTTTCCTGTCCCCTGAGACCTGGAGCTAAGTCCAACAATTTCAGCAACAGGAGCAGCACACAGGACTGTAATGCAGCGTTTGCTGGTATAACCACTGCGTCTCCTATGCAGCCTGCCTGCCTGATATCTGGGATGGATATTAGTCCTGAGAAGGACTGTTTGTTTGATCTGGCAGCCTTTACAGACCCTATACTAACTATTTTGCAGTTTATCTCTCTCCCTAAATCAGCAGCGCTGTCCCTACACTGTCTGATCCGGAGCGACTGTGTCCAAGATGGCGGCGCCCGGTTTTAAATACTCGAGGTGACGCTGTGCGGCCAGCCAATCACTGTAATGCCTACAACCAACATGGCTGCAGCATTACAGTGACTGGCTGGCAATCCCTGCATGTTCATTGGCTCTGTAAAGAGCGCCAAACATGCAGGGCGGAGACCCGAGCTCCCGCCCGAGTAACTTGGAAATGCTCAGTGCTCGCCGAACATCCTGAGTAGCGTGATGGTCGGGCGAGTACCGAGCAGTGTCGAGCATGTTCGCTCAACACTAATTAAAACACAGTTAAATAAAAAACGATGCAGATTTAATGCGAAATTTCCTCTGCGGATTATCATTGCAGAAAAATCCGCAGCACAATCAATTGACTTACATTGAACCGCATAACATCTGCATGTATACATGTATACATGCGGGCATTATGCAGTTCAATGGGCAGATGGTACCCGGGTTGGGAGACAAGGAGAATTATAAAGTCTCCTCCTGGCGGCGATCCTCTCTCCTCGGCGGCCCGCGGTGTACTGGCAGGACCTGCAGTCACGTCATTTAGTCAGCTGATCACCGCCGGGGGGCTGCCGGACAGGTGAGTATAAGGTTTCTTTTTACTTTTTACTTTTTAATTCTTTTTATTTACACTAGATGCACGATTTGAAGCAGAAATCTCCTCATAAGTTGGTCACAAAATATAAATCCATGCCAGTTGCATGATTTATATTGTGTGACCAACTTGTCAAGCCTTTTTCCAAGTGTTGCTCAAATCGCTTGGAAAACAACTTTAAAAAAATACGCATGCATAAACGCTTGCAAAAACGCTTGAAAAACACATGTAAAATCCGCATGCATTTTTTTCTGCCAAAGAAAAGCAGAAATGCTCCGGAAATTTCTGCTTCATGGGCACATACCCTTACTACTACTGGGGTACATATGGAAAACTGATAATTCTTCAGTTGTCTATCCATTTGCATGCTAATTAAGTATTGTATAATTATCTTTTCATTCCACTTAGCAGTTGCTGGCAATCCAGGGGAAAAGAATACCCTTGTAGATATGAAGAAAAAGAACTGAATTATTTGGACTCCATACCCCACAATAGGTAGCCCCAATTAAATAATGGCCTAGAAGATAATATTCTTTTTTCTCTTTCTAATCCCTCCGAGTACATCATCTGACCAGTTATACTTGTCTGTAATTTGTTGGTTCCTGCCTTTTTGCCTATGGTCACTGATATCCTCCTGCACTTCACTAAGAATCCAGCTTTAGGTTACTAAATTTTCCTTTTAAATGTAAGGCTACATTCACATGTTGGAGATTTGCTGCAGAAATGTGTGCGAGTGTTTCATTCACCTAAATAAAAGTTATAGAATTCCATGCACTTGATTTATAAATAACCTCATTCACTCCCACGTAACAGATTTTTAGGCGCAGAAATTTGCTGTGTGTAAATAAGCATTATAGCAAGCAAACAATTGAAGGAGCCCTCACCTGTTTCATTGTGTTCGAGTGTAGTGTATGTGATCCATGACTAAGCTTTCCACTTTTACCAGCTCACAGGTAATTATCCGAAAAAAAAAAAAACTTTGATGTGGAAATCTCTGTCATTTAAAACAAACTTTATTCCACCTTCATTAAAACATCACAACATAGCAGCCATTCTTTAACTAATGCACTTCAACTATATCTTATAATTGTTATAGTCCATCTTTTTTTGATAGGGAGTGGGGGATTTAATTTAATTCATACAAATGATTTTGAGCATGAATTGTTATTTTCAGGTGCTGCCTGTGTGTACCTCTTCAAGACTTGTGTCACGATTTAGCCAACCCTACATTTTTGAAATCTCTAAACCATAATTTTGTTTTTCCTCAGCGATCCAGATGTATGTCTCCTTATACCACCCAAAAAAATATATAAAAATGTTGCTGTCAGGGAGATATTGATGTCAGGGAGATATTATGAGAATATTGACCATTTCTCCCAAGCCCCTCCACCCTTACCTTATCCACCATTTGCCACAAGAAGAGAGCTGAGAGCTCTGTCTGTATGCAACTAACACACTCCTGAGAAATGCCTTGAAGGCAGTTGCCAGCCAAGAAGTGTTACCAGCCTAATTAAAACGCAAATGTATTTCTACCTGGCAGACGCAGGGGGTGATTAGATGCAGGATTGCAATAATTTGCGTGTAACTGTTGAGGCTGCTTCCCGACCTTCAAAAGAAAATCTACAGACACGCCGACTCCGATATGGTAAGTTAAATAACTCCGATAATAATGGGACCTATATTTTAGTGGCAGAATCAGCCAAGGAGCAATATGCATATTTCCCTGTCACTGTAAAACCCTGCGTGGAGACACAGCGCAAAAGCACCAGAACGAGGGGTCGCAAATATGTCATACGTGGTCTCTAAATGAAGGTAAAATCATAATGAAAAAAATGTCATCATTTGCAGGCTTCTGCGATCAACAAGCGATAAGTTACTGCGGAAGTTAGCGTTTTTAATAAAAATGTACAGGCTGGAGACCAGCCCACATGATGTCACCACAAGGGTCATGTGGGTAGATCTCCCCTTAGGTATAAGAGAATCCATGGAGAATAGAGGAGCACTCATTGCCTGGGGGGGATAAGGACTATAAGCAACGGGTCGCGTTCGATAACGCTCAAATTAAACTGGGGAGCCCCTCCTCCATCTATGCTTATTCATCCCTGAGAACTGTATAGCGTAAGTTTCCTCTTTAATCCTGCCTGTTTATTTTATGTAACTGCTTATCTATTTTAATGTCTCCTTTGTAACATCCTTGTATATATTTTTACTAAACACTGCCTTCCTTTTGGATTAAATATAAAATTTAATAGTTCTGCTTCTTTTGTCCTGTAATCATTCCGTCTCCCGAAGCCATATACGCTACCAAAATGCAGGCGTCCGCCCAGGCCTGTAGTATATTTCAAATCTGGATGGTGGTGGCAGAGAATAATATTAATAATCGGGCTATCATGAACCTGAAAGATACAGTACGGGGGCTTAAACACGTATTCCATGGGTGGGAATCCAGAGGTGTGATGCCCATATGCTCACTGGTCACTTGCCGATACCGAAGGAGTGAGTAGTCTGGATCGTGTGCTCGCGATTCCGGATGAAATCATGAACACAGTGACGGCACGGTGAGATATCGTGCGATCTCCCCTATGTCGTTTCTGTGGAATCTCTGACAGTTGCTCTTAAAAGCTCTGTCTTTAAAAAAAATTGTATTCTATCTTCATTAAAAGAAAAAAATGAAAACATGTAGCCTTCTCTAGCTAACGCGTTTCAATCATATTGGTTGTACTCATAGCATGCTACGAGTAAGTCCAATATAGTCATTAAGCCATTGTCGCAGTTAAATTGTATTAATTAGAAAATAACACATTACAGAAATATATCTAGAGCCTTACAAATGTTTGGTAAATTCACAAAAATATTACTCAATTAGTGACAATCTTAAAAATAATCTCTCAGCAGGTTTTTGCAATTGAATCTAATAGCAGAATAATGTAGAGTAAGAGACCATGATTCGAGCGATGTATCACTTACTGGCCTGATGGATTTAGTTTTCATAGAATACCCATTTTGGCTGATGTTGATGTAGTAAAGCTAAGATTTCTGAGCTGTGTATAACCCCGTCCACACCCCTGACTGGCAGCTTCATGGGTACACTGTGCAGTGTGAGTAAACTGCTTCTCAGTGGTGGTGGCAGGGTTACACAGATTAGCCTGACTTTCTTGCACCCCTACAAGAAAAAAGGCTGAAAAGGAGGGGAAAAAAACAAAACAACAAAACACACTGAATAGATATCTTGAATGTTGACAACTTTGTTACAGCTCAATCAATCTTCTGCTACCAGGTCCGGACATCCTAATCAGGTGCCATATAGTAAGACAGTTGAAAAATCAAACAAAAAAAGGGAGCGCCAGCCGACGAGCACAGTAGGTCCACACGAAGAATAGAGAAGTTGAAGGATTGAAACTCCACTTATTTCGTAGGGGGGAGAACGATTCCTGTTCCCCCTATGAAGTAAGTGGAACTTCAATCCTTCAACTCCCCTACTCACAGTGTGGACCTAACGTGCTCGTCTGCTGGTGCTCCCTTTTTTTGTTTTTTTCAGCTTTCTTGCACCCTTAATCAGGCAGTAATAATCTCCTGCAGATAAAACACTGATTATATTGAGGCCACAGCACCCAGTCTAATAAGAGACTCATCTCTATAATCATGCCTTCTTTTTCTACATTATGAGGCTCTCAGACTAAATAGCAAAAACTGGCTGACAGGTTTCCCTTAAATAATGCCAACATTGATAAAACAATGACCAAGGTCAATGAGATAAGTTTTGAGATTCTGATTTGGCTTTTATCCTAGGTCATATTGCACAACTTGTTAAAGGGTTGATTGTGACTTGCTGCTTCCAATAGGTGGCGCTATAGAGTACAAGTCCTCTTTTTCTCTGAAGAGGCAATTTGCATATTAAATTTCCCAGAGGAGCATTGCATGGCGAATAAGCCTCCTTACCTTGACGTGCCAGAGCTGGTGTGTCACTCTCCATAAGGAGAAACATTACTTATTAAACACTAGGGCCTTTACAACAATTTCGGAACTAGAGGTCAAAGGAGCAGATCATAAAAACCCACACAGAAAGCAATTAATCACCAACTTAAAGAAACTTTGAAAGAAGATGGGGTACATTTTGCTATCTGTGGAGAATTGAGCCAGCTGATCTTTCTCAAACATGTGCAGGCTTTTGTATCATAGTCACTAGAAAACAAGGTATTATGGCAGAGGCCAAAGCTCATCCAAGTGTATTGTTGCAGAAAGTTTATGTTGGTAGCACTGATTACAACTATCTTGAATCCTGCACATTTGTTTTAGCTGTAGGCAAATCCAATTTATTTTTATGCAAACTCACAAGTTTAAAAAAAAAACGATAACTGCGTGTTGCTGCTCAAGTGACCAAGATTCTTAGGTTATTGAAATTCAATGAATACAATAACACAGTAATGTTGATGGTCAGATAGTAATATAAACAGAAATCGTTCCATTCTATCTTGCTATGAAAGAAAAACATTTACTGAATTTCTCTAACCTATTTGCTCTACTAAGCTTCATGAATAATGAAGTTCTGCTTATGCATTTAAAGCATTATATTTCTTCTACCAAAAGATTGACACTGGATAGAGATTATTTCATGTAATATACAATTGCTGTTTAAAGTGTAACCATCATTGAATTCTCTTTTCAATAAATGTGTCTCAGTGCATCTGGTATTTTTATGATAGATCATCTCCATGCCAGCAAACTATTCAAACACCCAAACAGCGCCTTGGTGCCCTCACCAGCTTTAGTTCTGAAGCATCCTTTTGTACTAGAAAAAATAGCGAGCATTAGAGAAGAGCAGATCAATCAGCAAAGGATCGACTTTGAAACAAATTCCCAGAAATCCACGTGAATTTCAACACTTTGCAATTCAATTCATGAGGATCACAAAAAAAACAACTTGCCCACCACCATCTGCAGAATCAGAGAGAGGTATGATGCCATTTTGTGTGGCTATGCAGGCTTATCCATAAGGCCATGCAGCTATGACATCACATAATTTATCCCCGGCCTATCCAGTGTATTATCAGTCCTTGGTATCAGATCTCTCTCTTCTTTTCCCAGGCAATTAGCGTCTTTTCAGTATTGTGAATCAAATTTTTGGGGGAAAACATTCCCTAGTGAGCATGGCTGTTGATGGAGAAAAGTTTATGCACTTAACATGGACAAAATGCAAAGTGCACTGGGACGTTGCATCAGGTTTTAGCTAGGGGCAGGGAGGCTGAATTATCCACCATAGTTTAGACTCCCTTAACACATCTGTATTTCCAGTACTTGTGGAATCATTTTTTTCACGGATACCACCTGTACCCATTATAACTAATGGGGCTGCTTACATGTCCGTGTTTTTAGAAAGACTATGTGTCCATGCAAAACACACAGAGACATGTCCATTTTTTTTCTGGCAGCACGGATGACAAGAGCCAATACAAGTCTGCGGGTCCATGAAAAACACATGTTTTTTATACTGCTGTTTCAAGGAGACGTTAGAAGGCCCCCTCAATTTCCTCCTGGTAGTTACAATACTGGTTCCTACAGTAAGAATAACTTTCACTTGTCTGCTCTTTTATCACTTGCAGATATTGCAGGGCAGAGCTTGTCATTTTTGCTACTGGACATTTTGTTACTGAGTTTATATACTGAGTAGAATATTAGTGCCGCTTGGTGAGTTGGGTGAAATGTGGGTGTGCGGTGAAAGATATAACCTTGAACGGAATATGTCAGCAGGTTTTTGCCATGTGATCTGATAGCAGCATGATGTAGGAATAGAGACCCTGTTTCAGGGATCTATCACTTACTGAGCTGCTTGGTATAGTTTTCATAGAATACCTGTTTTGGCAAGCTGCCAATCAGTCAGTGGTGGCGGTGAGGTTACACAGATTTGCTGGTTTGCTCTGCGCGAGATGTAGTCCCTTAGTGTTAATCTCTTGCTGATAAAAAGCAAATTGTATGGAAACTACAACACAGCCCAATAAGTGACACGTCCCTGGAATCAGTGTTCCACGCCCTATATTATGCTGGTTTCGGCATAAATAGCAAAAACTTGCAGGCAGATTCCTTTTAAAAAAATGAACTGGGTGAGTTACCTTCCTATGTTTAATCGTCTTGTTATGTAACAAGTTTGAATATCTGTAGGTGTGTTCATATTTCATACTTTAGCTCTCCAGTAATTAGGCTATATAGATGTACCATTAGTTTAAATAAAGTTAGCAGGTGTTTCCTTTATTAAATACTTAGGTAGTCACTAGTGATGAGCGAGCATACTCGCAAGTATTCGGTACTCTCCCGAGCATCTTAGTCCTCGAAATGCTCGGAGCACGCCGAGTACTTGCGAGATGCTCGTGGGGATGCTCGGGTCCCTCCCTGCATGTTTGGCGCTCTTTAGAGTGCCAATTAGTGATGAGTGAGTATGTTTTGTTAACCTTTCGCTGAGTATACTCGGGCGAGCATCGAGTAAATACAGCGTGCTCGGTGATATGTTTGAATCACTCCAGTGTTCCCAATTCCCAATTCCTAGGAGACCGCACCACACCACTATTGAACCCAGAGCAGTGTCAAAAGGTTGTTGGTTGGATAGCAGATTATGCTTCCAGTCACTTAGCCACCACCACCAACCTGTCTTCCACATGGTCAAGTCTCAGTAGCTGTAAGTCTGGACTGCATATTCCTCACCCTGATCCTCTTTCCTCCCACCATGCTGAGTGCCCGGAGACAACTGATCCCACACTTGGACACTCTGAAGAGCTGTTCACTTTTCCATTTATAGATTTGGGCCTCTCGCCTGGTCCACTTGAAGCGGGGCAAGAGGAGATTGCATGTAGCGATGCCCAAATATTTGAGCAGCCACGGTCACACAAAGGCGACGGTGGGAATGTGTCACAAGAGGAGTGGACATGGATGTCAGACATTTGTACTATCCTCCAAAATTTTGAGGACTCCACCAAGATGGTGAGCGGTGATGACGCCATAATTAGCGTCACCATTCCGCTTCTCTGTCTTCTGAAATGCTCTCTGCTCACAATCAAAGAGGATGTATTGCAGGCGGAGCACGATGAGATGGAGCAAGGAACCCTACAGGGTGATTACACACAGCCCAGCCTCATCTCATCCCAATGTGGATTGGGTGACAATGAGGAAGAGGAGGAGGAGGAAGAACAGGAGCTAGTTTCATGGGGAGTCTTGCCTGTTAGCAGTCTGGCACGCATGGCTGAGTTTATGTTACGCTGCCTTTCCCATGACCCTTGCATTCTCAAAATTTTGGGTGATAGTCATTGCTTGTTGGTGACACTTCTAGACCCATGCTACAAGGAGAACTTTATATCTTTTATTCCTGAGGCGGACAGGTCTGCAAAAATGGGGCAGTACCAGAAGGCCCTTGTTGCGGAACTATTAAATAAATTCCCATCTGAAAACGCTTGCGGAAGAGGTCACAGTTCGTTGGACAACCAGGGAGTACATGCGAGAGAGACACAAATGCAATCCAGCAGAGGCAGAGGAACACTGTCAAAGTTCTGGGACAGTTTTCTCAGACCCTCACATTGCACAGGCCCTGAGGTGCGGGGTACTCTCACAAGGAGTGCAAAGTTTGGGAAGCTGCAGAGGGAGTACCTTGTCGACCGTATCAATGTCCTCCTTGATTCCTCTGTGCCTTATAGTGTTGAGCCACCTCCGTAGTGTTCGAGTTCGGTTCGGTTCGTCGAACACCCATATGTTCGCCGAACTGTTCATCGAACTGTTCGTCAAACACCGTTGAGCACCGTTAAAACCAATGGCAGGCAAACAAAAACACATAGAAACATATAGAAAACACTTCAAAGGTGTCCAAAAGCTGACAAACTGCTCAGAAGACACAACTAACACATGTAAAAGTGGCAAGAACATATAGTCATGCGAAAAGAAAAGAGGTGGAGGAGTTAAAGGAGGGGGAGACACAGATATAGGCATGTCATACCCTTCTAAAACCAAAAATGTGCGAAGCCGACACGGCCAGTCCGTTCCTGCCCGTGCGCCTTCCGTGTCGCCGGGTTTGTGCCAGAGCTGCGGTGGACCCTGATGGTCAGCCCCCCTCTCTCAATACTGGTGCCTGTCAGCTGGTGGGTCGAGCCCCCCCGCGGTGGGGGGGGAGTAACATCTGCAGAATAAAGACCATCTTCCAGCCAAACTAAGATGTCTACTTCTTTTCGTGGACAATGTGATACGATACCTTTCTTACAGACACGCCCATCGCTACAAATTCCAGATGAGGCACAAAAACAGCAGGTGCTTCAACGTATATCAAGTGCTCCTTCAAGTGGGCTCTCCTCCACCTCAACTTCAACATCACAAATACTCCAGTCCTCAGAGGTGTCACCCCAATTGTACTTGCTTCCTCACAGCTCCCAAGTCTCCAGCTGCACGTCTGAGTATGGGGTAACACAGATGGTTGAGTCTGCACAGCTGTTTACTCATACTATAGCCTGGGAAACGGAGGTCTTCTCCAGAGCTTCTGTTAATCCAGACGAGGAAATGATCTGCACTGATGCCCAGAATCTTTATGAGTCGGATCCAGGACCAGATGAAGAAGGTTTTGAGCATAATGTAGACCCTCGGTCCCAAACTGTAACTCCTGTTGGTGGAGACAGTGATGAAGAAGAAGTTGAGACTCATATGCCTGATTGGAGTGACAACTTGACTTTTCGGTCAGGGCAGGAAGAGGTTGGCTCTGAGGACGACGGGTGTGTGAACACACAGTGTGATGATGATGAGGTTGGAGATCTCACTTACTGTCAACCCACAGTCAGCCAGTCGATAAGGTCAGCAGAGGAGGTGGAGGTGGATGTGACTAGCCCAGGGGATGGGGATGGCTCGGTACCCGGGCCTTTGCCTGGCCTTTGGGATGTCACGGTGGTCGGCTCCCGTGCCCGTGCCCTGGGGTCACTCTTTAAAAGGGTGGATAATTGTTAATTTTATAAGGGTTCGTGATGCCACCTGTGGTATCTGGTGAGAAGCACCAGCGCTGCAGTAGTCCACTGAGGCCGGTGATAAGGCAGCTCGATGGTATAGCTCCCCACAGGTGGAGCTAGGCCTCAGAAAAGTGTAAGCAGGGGGAATGCAGGACAGGCGAGACCCAGCTGGGTCAGAACAAGAACGGGAACGGACACGGTAGTCACTTCAGTACCTTTTACTGGTGGAAATTCAGGCACATCCCGGAGCACTGTAGGGTGAAGGGTGCATATCAGGATCCTCCCCAATGATCGGGTGTAGGGCCTCCTGTTTCTTGCCTCTGCGTAGTAAGTTTCTGACCTGCCTGGAGCTTGGCCTAACTTTGTCTCTGTCCTGCGCTGGCTGACCTTGTGGTAGGGCCTTGTCTTGGAGTTCACGCTCCCAGTATGCGGGGCCTAAGCGTCTCCTGGCTCTGTTATGTATCAGCACCTTAGCGATCCTGGGACTTGTAGCTCTCCATGGATTCCGGTTAAGTCTTACTTGGTCATACCGATCCCTGTAAGCTCGGATCCGGTGTCTGGTAAATGCTTCGGAATGAGCTGGTTAAGCTCCTCTGCCCCCTATGTACTAACTCTCCACTCGCCTTTGGCCTACTCGGGCCCACACTAGGCTATACACACTATCGGCAACTTGCCGCGCTTCACCGATCATATGGCGCCGGGACACCTTAAGCTCTAACTGGGCTCCCTGAATCTAGCTAACAGGAGCCTCGTGCTCCACTGCTGAACTATTAACTGAGTTCTCTAGACTAGACTGAGCTCCACTGCAGACTGACCTCTCTTAGGCTTCTCTACAGCAGGAACTCTTCAGAGGAACTGAACTGCATAGCTCCAGCTTCCCTATTTATATCTGTAATGGGCTCCCTCTGCTGGTCTGAGGTGGAAGGTGGAGATGTGTGAATGTTTATGGGGGCTTCTTATGGAGGATTTCATTAATGCACTCTTCTAGTATCTGTGATACCAAGCGCAGCTGGGCGTCACAGATGCTATTGACGACGAGGTTTAGTTGCGCCTTCCTGGACAGAGACGGAGTACTGGAAGCACGTCAACAACTGCATCCTCAAACACAACTCTGCCTCTGAACACAAGTCGTAGTGGCTCTTCAGGTCGTATGGGCTCAAAGCCTTGCATAGCCTGGGAAATTTTTCAGATCGATAAGGATGACCCAACTCATGTTATCTGTAATATTTGTCACCAAAAGCTAAGTAGAGGCCAAAAAATCCATAGTTTGAGTACTTCATGCATGAACTGTCACATGGATATGAAGCATAAGTTGCAGTGGGAAGCTCACTGTGCTACAACGCGGCCTAGCGGGCCGGGCCAACCACCGTCTGCCCCATCTTGAGCATCCGCGGCCTCTTCATCCTCTGTGACTGGGGAGACAGCAGTCACACATGTTTTTGGACGCAGACCTGCCACCTCTTTACCCGCAACAGCCAGTGTTATTGGCAGGTCATCATTTCATTTGTAAGTGGAAACACCAGCTGGTGTTGAGCGCTCTCCGACATCGAGAGGACCACCTTTGGATCAAGGCAACCTAACTTTTCCGCCTGCATCTTCCTCACAGACCGGCAAGTTTGCCGGGGACACCCTACTAAACCCCGTCTAAGCACAACAGCCAGCCCTCGGTCCCTCAGATGTGGACAAGTAAAAGACCATTTCCTCCTAGCCATGACAAAGCTAAGAGGTTGAATTTCACCATCTGCAAGCTCTTGACTACAGAAATGCTGCCTTTCCGCCTGGTGGACACAGAGGATTTTCGAGACCTTATGTCCGTCGCAGTGCCCCAGTACCAGATGCCCAGTCGGCACTACTTCTCAAAGAAAGGTGTGCCTGCGCTCCACCAGCATGTCGCACACAACATCACTGCTTCTTTGAGAAACTCTGTGTGTGACAGGGTGCATTTCACCACAGACACTTGGGCGAGTAGGCATGGACAGGGGCGTTAAATGTCGCTGACTTGGCACTGGGTAACTATGGTGACAGCAGGACAAGGGGCTGCTGTCCAAGTCTTGCCGTCCCCACGAGTTGTACGTCAATCCTCTTTATCTCGAAGTTCCTCCACTGCTTCTGCCTCCTGAACCTCCTCTCGGTCCTCCACCTGCACCCAAAACCTGTCTGCTAATGCCACCCGCTTTCTAACTGCACAGAAGGAATCCTGCACACCTCCTTACTATGCTGGCAGCAGGGCTCAACGGCATCAGGCGGTGTTTACTTTGAAATGTCTGGGAAATGTGAGTCACACAGCTGAGAAGTTGTTGTTAGCTCTGGAGACCCAGTTTCATGAATGGTTGTCTCCACTGGACCTGCAACCAGGGAAGGCCGTGAGCAACAATGCTGCAAACCTGGGCGCGGGCCTTCGCCGGGGCAATGTCACACATGTGCCTTGTATGGCTCACGTGTTGAACCTGGTTGTCCAGCAATTTTTACCCCACTATCCCGGACTAGATGGCCTTCTGCAGAGGGCACGGTCGCTGTGTGCTCACTTCTGCCGTTCGCATCCCGCAGCTCAATGACTTACATCTCTACAGAAGTCGTTGGGCCTGCCAGTTCACCGGCTGAAATGCGATGTGCCTACCCGGTGGAATTCAACTCTGCACATGTTGCAGCGACTGCGGCAGCACCGACAAGCCCTGGTGCAATACGTTCTCACGTATAGCCTGGGCCAACGAGATCCAGAGGTGGGGCAAATCACGCTGCAGGAGTGGTCTCAGATCAGGGACCTATGAAGTTGACGTGCATCCAGGGCTGTGGGGTACCCGGAGCCGGGCCGGTAGACGCTGGGGGTTGTAGTCACTGTGGCGGTGACCCGGTCCGTGACCCAGGGCGGTCAATCCAAGGGTAATTTGTATATATTGGTTTTCTAACGTCCGACTGCGCCACCTGTGGAGTGCGGCCAAAGGGGCCGCCGCTGCGGAACTGTCCTCTGATGCTGGTGGTTTTGCAGCAATGGTATTATTACTCCCCACAGGAAGAGTGTAGCTTCAGGGCAGTGTGGGTGGATGATGGTGATTGTAGTGCAGAGAGTCAGTAATGAACACAGAGTCCGTGTGATGCAGTCCCAAGATCTTTGCTCACAGTTGTTGCAGTCCAGATTACAGGTACAAGAGCCATCTCTACCGTCGTGCTGTGTGTACTCAGTGAGGGGCTCAGTCCACCCCCAGATAGCTCCGGAGTACTTAGCACGGACCCCCTTCTGTGTGTCCTTTCTCTGGCCTTCTCCCTGCACCTCACACCCAGTGACACTTCTATCCGGTATCCTTGGGCCTTGGCAGGCGACATGCTTTCCGTCCCCTGGGTCCTATGTGGCTACCTTCTTAGTGAGACTGGTATGGACTTTGGCCTGCAGTACATGAAATGCTGCAGCCTCCGGTTTCTAGTTGAGCCTTGCTGTTTCTCCGCTAGTTGAGGGACCGGTTCCCCTTATCTGTCCTGACCCCTCTACCTCCTTTTAGCAGAGGGCGTACGGGTGGCCTTCTGCACGGCCCGTACCCCTAGGGTCCCTTCGGTTCCTGGAGCCTTCCTGCTCCCACTCCTCTCTTCTCTCCTTCAGTCCTGGGCCTCCTAGGCTAGGCCCGCCTCCGGAGCAGAGCTCATGCAGAGCCTCTGCTCCTGTCACTTCTCCTCCTCTGACTGGCTTGCTCTTTCTAAGATGGCTTCCTATTTATACTCTCCCTGTCATGTGCTCCCCTAAACTGCTTTCTCCACCCACACCCACTACATAGCACCCTCCCACCAGCTAGGGACCTGGGACTGTGCTTTCCCTTAAGAGCAATCTCACCCTACCCCCACTGCGGGTATGTGTTGGATGCAGGTGTTAGGGTCCTGAGCCATACTCTTTCCTTACCTGAGGGTGAGATACCACACCTCTGTGTGAGATACAGTACCTCTGTGGCGACTGAACCCTCAGGGGCGCCACACACCCTTCTGCACAGTTTTGAAATGGTGACGAAAATGTTTAGTGCTGACAACGATGCCATTATCAGCATGACTATTCTTGTGATTTTCATGCTGGAGCACACATTAAACAGAATTCAGAGTCAGGTGGTGGGACAAGAGGAGGTGGAGGAAGTAGAGGAGGAGTCGTATGCGAAAGGGATAACATCTCCAAGGTCCAGACGGTCAGCAGCACCAAGGCGGCAGGCATGGGGGGTGGGGGAAAGGGATTAACCAGGGCGCATGGTAGCAGCCAAACTGTTGAGGAAGGTGCAGGAGCCGAGGAAGAAGTGGAGGACGAACTGGTGATGGGCATGGAAGACTCATCAGATGAGGGAGACCTTGATCACATTTCTGTTGTGCGAGGTTGGGGGGAAAGGGCAGAGGAAGGAAGCATGATTCTTACCTCGCTACCAACACAAGAAGGACTTGGTCGTCCTGGATGCGCAAGACACATGAGTGCCTTCTTGCTGCACTACCTGCAACATGACCCTTGGATTGTCAGAATTCGAAGTAATACCAACTACTGGGTTGCCACACTCTTAGATCCCCGGTACAAAAGTAAATTTGCCAAAATAATTCCTGCCATAGAAAGTGATTCACGCATGCAGAAGTATCAGCAGAGGCTGCTGCAGAATCTTACAGGTGCTTTTCCACAAAGCACCAGTGGCGCACAAAGTGAATCTCACAGTTCTAACTTGCAAACCGTGGAACTGTCGAGTCTTCATCACTGAAAACGTAACAGAAACACAGTATCTGCTGGTAACAGCAATTTTGTGGAATCGATTCACCACTTTTTTAGACCATCCTTTGCAAGGCCACGGGAGACAAGAAGTCTGACACATAGTCAACGCCTAGAGAGGATGGTACAGGAGTATCTCCAAGTGAACATCGAAGCTATGACTGTGTCACTGGATCCTTGCTCATTTTGGGCTTCCAATCTCGAAAATGGCCTGAGCTCGCCACTCACGCCTTGGAGATCTTTCATGCCCTGCAGCCAGCGTTCTCTCTGAACGTGTGTTCAGCGTTGCTGGTTGTGTGCTGACAGATAAGCGCACGCGGCTGTCCACTGAGAATGTAGACAGACTCACGTTCATAAAGATGAACAAATCATGGATCCGCAAGGACTTTTCTAACCCTGTGTCATCCTGGGGAGACTAAAAGCTTGAGGATTTGGTAAAATCACCTCACCAACCGTTTTAAGCAACTCTGGGGCAATTGATGCCACTTAAGTGGTGTCTGTGCCACAATTTTTGGAAAAAATGGAGACTCTTTTAGGAGTCCCCTTTCTATGTTTTACGTGACGATGGCATCGTCAATTCCAGGTGGGTTGGGTCGCTCCCCCTCCCTTTCAACTGTAAGAAACTACATACACTATGGCTTGGTGTAACACAGATGGTTGAGTCTGAAGAGCTGTTTACTCAGAGGTCTGCTCCAATGCTTCCGTGTCTGCTAGTCAGTGTAGAATTTTTAACTGCATCTAGCCTAGGCAATACTTTGGGCATAGTAGCCCAGCTGCGAAGCAAGCTGCACCGCCTGTGTATCTAATAAGAATTTTTTAATGCATCTAGCCTAGTCAGACTGTGGGGACCCCCAACCAAACCCAGATGCTCAGCTCCCCTACCGCCCCCTTTTCCTTGGCATTACAATAATGTAACTCTTACATCTGGATGGGTGAGGATCGGTCACAGTTTTATTAACTCTTTATACCAATTCAATTAGAAAGACATTTTATTTCTAAAATAATTCAGCTTGTTGCAGCATGCCCTGGGTCTCCACACCGGCAAGTTGGCCAACAAGTGTAACTCTCCAACATGTCCTTTCCATTTCCAGGCTACGGAGGATCCTGCGTACTCGTATGCAGGACTCTGACCCCCATCCATCACTCTTAACACTTGTTCCACTCCGTCCTGGAGTCCTGACAGGAATATGTCCAGTCCAATATCCATTAAGTGAACACCGTCGGACCGTATGAGGCCTGTTTTATCTCCTTACAGTTGTCGGTGTTGTATCACTACACCGCCTCTGTCTCTTCTAAATTTTGCCATCCGAATATTTATTTCCCGCCTTGTCCGTTCGATGGCCGTGATGTCTTGCGCACCTTGCCATTCCGCTATCGGCACAATCTCTGGCCATACTATAGTTAGTTTTGTGAAAAATTCTCTGAAGCGCTCAGTGTCTAGTTTCATTATTGCCATTAGTTATGCGCTCTTGTGATGACCTAGGTCGTTTCCCCCGGGCTGTATAACTAAGATGACTGGACCTCTTGCCTCTCTCCCTACCTTGATTACCTCCATTAGTACCTGTGGCCATAGCAGGCCTCTAATACCTCTCCAGTTGAAATATGTGTTATGAAACTCTAATTTCCTCCCGCCTGGGCAGACTTTTGCCCTTTATTCTGCCCAATATATATATGAGTGGCCTATCACCCACACTGTTGGCTTAGCGTCACCTGTAAAAGAAACAAACCACGTTAGGATAACAAGTCCGGTCTTATGTGTCTCGCCAAACACATGGATCGTCATCTCCCTATCCTCTGAACTTCCATTTCTGACAGTCCTGCTCTTGCTGCTTCCGTGGCCGCGCCTATGCAGAATGAGTGTGTCCCATAATCTTTGGGGTGCTTCCCTACCAATGTTATGCTATTATTAAATATAGCTTGGAACTGTGATCTTGATAATGTCGTTCCATCAATGTGTGATAGGAAGAAATTACTTTGTGATCTGATGGTTATATATGTTTTTACTATTATTACCCGACTCAGTGTACCGTTTGTGGGTTGTAGAAGTACCCAAGTGCCCCTGCCCGCTGGAACCGTTTTCGATTGGCGTGTGCGTAGACGTATTGCATTATTGGCTATGACTACGTCCTGGTGTAATAAGCCTCCACTGGTGGTAATTTTGGATTGAGGGACTAATTCTCTTATGCATAACACCCCGAAGAAGGCGATCTCAAATGCTGTAGACAGTAGTGTTGCTTCAAATTGTGAGTGTCATGTTAATGGTGTTAGGGATATGATGTGAGAAATCAGTTTTAGTGACATGGGACGGAACGTCTACACTCCTGACTTGGCTGAACCCTTTTCGACCCTTTTATGGATTGTCTGATGATGAATCTCTTTGTCACATCTCCCCATTTCAGTAGTTGGAAGTGAAATGCTACTCCGGTAAGACTCCGCTGCGCTGACGACCCTTAGCTGGTGGAGAAATTCTATGGTGACTTGTAATCTGGCTTGTTTACATTTGTCAACCCGTCTGCCTGCTACTAGTTGTGTCCACTCTTCCCATGCCTTACCGTAAGCTTGCCACGTCGATGGGGCAACTGACGCTCTGTTTAATGGCATCAACTATTCGCCACTAGATACAATAGGGAGGGTGGGCAACTGTTGCCCGATGAGTGGGCGTTGGGGAGGAGCTCTGTGAAAATCTGCCAATTGAATTGTGATAAAGCGTTAGCAGCAGCTTTAGACCCCTCAGCATCGTGGCTAGCGCTTACCCATACATTGTGTTTTAGGCACTGAAATGCTAGCCAGCGTAGACGGGAGAGACGATGATGCCATCTTATTAATGAAGTGAGCTAGGCTGGTGTTTTTTGTTATGAAGCGTATATTTTTGTTAGCCAGGAGCGCGCCCCATATTTCTATTGCTACCACTATTGGGAAGAAAAAAAATTTTCCGGGCTAGATGCAGCTAAAAATTATTAATAATTTTAAAGCTTGTGGAACTTGTCATAGATGGCCTAATACAATGAGTAAAACACACTGCTACTAAGACCAAAATTATTTTCCGGGCAAGATGCAGCTAAATATTATTATTAATTTGCAACCTGGTGGAGGTTAGTATAGATGGACTAATAGAACAAGTCCCACACACTGCTACAAGCCGAAGCCCAAATATATTTTCAGAGCTAGATGCAGATAAAAATTATTTTGAATTTGCAACCTGGTGGAGTTTAGTATAGATGGACTAATAGAACAAGTCCCACAAGCAGCTACAAGCCCAAGCCCAAATATTTTTTCAGAGCTAGATGCAGATAAAAATTATTTTGAATTTGCAACCTGGTGGAGTTAGTATAGATGAACAAATAGAACAAGTCCCACACACTGCTACAAGCCCAAGCCCAAATATTTTTTCAGAGCTAGATGCAGATAAAAATTATTTTGAATTTGCAACCTGGTGGAGGTTAGTATAGATGGACTAATAGAACAAGTCCCACACACTGCTACAAGCCGAAGCCCAAATATTTTTTCAGAGCTAGATGCAGATAAAAATAATTTTGAATTTGCAACCTGGTGGAGATTAGTATAGATGGACTAATAGATCAAGTCCAACACACTGCTACAAACCCAAGCCCAAATATTTTTTCAGAGCTAGATGCAGATAAAAATTATTTTGAATTTGCAACCTGTTGGAGGTTAGTATAGATGGACTAATAGAACAAGTCCCACACACTGCTAAAAGCCCAAGCCCAAATATTTTTTCAGAGCTAGATGCAGATAAAAATTATTTTGAATTTGCAACCTGGTGGAGGTTAGTATAGATTGACTAATAGAACAAGTCCCACACACTGCTACAAGCAAGCCCAAGCCCAAATATTTTTTCAGAGCTAGATGCAGATAAAAATTATTTTGAATTTGCAACCTGGTGGAGGCTAGTATAGATGGACTAATAGAACAAGTCCAACACATTGCTGCAAGCCGAAGCCCAAATATTTTTTCAGAGCCAGATGCAGATAAAAATTATTTTGAATTTGCAACCTGGTGGAGGTTAGTATAGATGGACTAATAGAACAAGTCCCACACACTGCTAAAATCCCAAGCCCAAATATTTTTTCAGAGCTAGATGCAGATAAAAATTATTTTGAATTTGCAACCTGGTGGAGGTTAGTATAGATTGACTAATAGAACAAGTCCCACACACTGCTACAAGCAAGCCCAAGCCCAAATATTTTTTCAGAGCTAGATGCAGATAAAAATTATTTTGAATTTGCAACCTGGTGGAGGCTAGTATAGATGGACTAATAGAACAAGTCCAACACATTGCTGCAAGCCGAAGCCCAAATATTTTTTCAGAGCCAGATGCAGATAAAAATTATTTTGAATTTGCAACCTGGTGGAGGTTAGTATAGATGGACTAATAGAACAAGTCCCACACACTGCTACAAGCCCAAGCCCAAATATTTTTTCAGAGCTAGATGCAGATAAAAATTATTTTGAATTTGCAACCTGGTGGAGGTTAGTATAGATGGACTAATAGAACAAGTCCCACACACTGCTACAAGCCGAAGCCCAAATATTTTTTCAGAGCTAGATGCAGATAAAAATTATTTTGAATTTGCAACCTGGTGGAGATTATTATAGACTGACTAATAGAACAAGTCCAACACACAGCTACAAACCCAAGCCCAAATATTTTTTCAGAGCTAGATGCAGATAAAAATTATTTTGAATTTGCAACCTGGTGGAGGTTAGTTAAAATGCACTAATAGAACAGGTCCCACACACTGCTACAAGGCCAAGCCCAAATATTTTTTTAGAGCTAGATGCAGATAAAAATTATTTTGAATTTGCAACCTGGTGGAGGTTAATATAGATGGACTAATAGAACAAGTACCACACACTGCTACAAGCCGAAGCCCAAATATTTTTTCAGAGCTAGATGCAGATTAAAAATTATTTTAAATTTGCAACCTGGTGGAGGTTAGTATAGATGGACTAATAGAACAAGTCCCCCACACTGCTACAAGCCCAAGCCCAAATATTTTTTCAGAGCTAGATGCAAATAAAAATGAATTTGAATTTGCAACCTTTTGGAGGTTAGTATAGATGGACTAATAGAACAAGTCCCACACACTGCTACAAGCCAAAGCCCAAATATTTTTTCAGAGCTAGATGCAGATAAAAATTATTTTGAATTTCCAACCTGGTGGAGGTTAGTATAGATTGACTAATAGAACAAGTCCCACACACTGCTACAAGCCGAAGCCCAAATATTTTTTCAGAGCTAGATGCAGATAAAAATTGTTTTGAATTTGCAACCTGTTGGAGGTTAGTATAGATGGACTAATAGAACAAGTCCCACACACTGCTACAAGCAAGCCCAAGCCCAAATATTTTTTCAGAGCTAGATGCAGATAAAAATTATTTTGCATTTGCAACCTGGTGGAGGTTAGTATAGATGGAATAATAGAACAAGTCCCACACACTGCTACAAGCCGAAGCCAAAATATTTTTTCAGAGCTAGATGCAGATAAAAATTATTTTGAATTTGCAACCTTTTGGAGGTTAGTATAGATGGACTAATAGAACAAGTCCCACACTGCTACAGGCCCAAGCCCAGATATTTTTTCAGAGCTAGATGCAGAAAAAAATTATTTTGAATTTGCAACCTTGTGGAGGTTAGAATAGATGGATTAATAGAACAAGTCCCACACACTGCTAATAGCCAGAGCCCAAATATTTTTTCAGAGCTAGATGCAGATAAAAATTATTTTGAATTTGCAACCTGGTGGAGGTTTGTATAGATGGACTAATAGAACAAGTCCCACACTCTGCTACAAGCCCAAGCAAAATATTTTTTCAGAGCTAGATGCAGATAAAAATTATTTTGAATTTGCAACCTGGTGGAGGTTAGTATAGATGGACTAATAGTACAAGTTCCCCACACTGCTACAAGCCCAAGCCCAAATATTTTTTCAGAGCTAGATGCAGATAAAAATTATTTTGAATTTCCAACCTGGTGGAGGTTAGTATAGATTGACTAATAGAACAAGTCCCACACACTGCTACAAGCAAGCCCAAGCCCAAATATTTTTTCAGAGCTAGATGCAGATAAAAATTATTTTGAATTTGCAACCTGGTGGAGGCTAGTATAGATGGACTAATAGAACAAGTCCAACACATTGCTGCAAGCCGAAGCCCAAATATTTTTTCAGAGCCAGATGCAGATAAAAATTATTTTGAATTTGCAACCTGGTGGAGGTTAGTATAGATGGACTAATAGAACAAGTCCCACACACTGCTAAAAGCCCAAGCCCAAATATTTTTTCAGAGCTAGATGCAGATAAAAATTATTTTGAATTTGCAACCTGGTGGAGGTTAGTATATATTGACTAATAGAACAAGTCCCACACACTGCTACAAGCCGAAGCCCAAATATTTTTTCAGAGCTAGATGCAGATAAAAATTATTTTGAATTTGCAACCTGGTGGAGATTATTATAGACTGACTAATAGAACAAGTCCAACACACAGCTACAAACCCAAGCCCAAATATTTTTTCAGAGCTAGATGCAGATAAAAATTATTTTGAATTTGCAACCTGGTGGAGGTTAGTTAAAATGCACTAATAGAACAGGTCCCACACACTGCTACAAGGCCAAGCCCAAATATTTTTTTAGAGCTAGATGCAGATAAAAATTATTTTGAATTTGCAACCTGGTGGAGGTTAATATAGATGGACTAATAGAACAAGTACCACACACTGCTACAAGCCGAAGCCCAAATATTTTTTCAGAGCTAGATGCAGATAAAAATTATTTTAAATTTGCAACCTGGTGGAGGTTAGTATAGATGGACTAATAGAACAAGTCCCCCACACTGCTACAAGCCCAAGCCCAAATATTTTTTCAGAGCTAGATGCAAATAAAAATGAATTTGAATTTGCAACCTTTTGGAGGTTAGTATAGATGGACTAATAGAACAAGTCCCACACACTGCTACAAGCCAAAGCCCAAATATTTTTTCAGAGCAAGATGCAGATAAAAATTATTTTGAATTTCCAACCTGGTGGAGGTTAGTATAGATTGACTAATAGAACAAGTCCCACACAATGCTACAAGCCGAAGCCCAAATATTTTTTCAGAGCTAGATGCAGATAAAAATTGTTTTGAATTTGCAACCTGTTGGAGGTTAGTATAGATGGACTAATAGAACAAGTCCCACACACTGCTACAAGCAAGCCCAAGCCCAAATATTTTTTCAGAGCTAGATGCAGATAAAAATTATTTTGCATTTGCAACCTGGTGGAGGTTAGTATAGATGGAATAATAGAACAAGTCCCACACACTGCTACAAGCCGAAGCCAAAATATTTTTTCAGAGCTAGATGCAGATAAAAATTATTTTGAATTTGCAACCTTTTGGAGGTTAGTATAGATGGACTAATAGAACAAGTCCCACACTGCTACAGGCCCAAGCCCAGATATTTTTTCAGAGCTAGATGCAGAAAAAAATTATTTTGAATTTGCAACCTGGTGGAGGTTAGAATAGATGGACTAATAGAACAAGTCCCACACACTGCTAATAGCCAGAGCCCAAATATTTTTTCAGAGCTAGATGCAGATAAAAATTATTTTGAATTTGCAACCTGGTGGAGGTTTGTATAGATGGACTAATAGAACAAGTCCCACACTCTGCTACAAGCCCAAGCAAAATATTTTTTCAGAGCTAGATGCAGATAAAAATTATTTTGAATTTGCAACCTGGTGGAGGTTAGTATAGATGGACTAATAGTACAAGTTCCCCACACTGCTACAAGCCCAAGCCCAAATATTTTTTCAGAGCTAGATGCAGATAAAAATTATTTTGAATTTCCAACCAGGTGGAGGTTAGTATAGATTGACTAATAGAACAAGTCCCACACACTGCTACAAGCCGAAGCCCAAATATTTTTTCAGAGCTAGATGCAGATAAAAATTATTTTGAATTTGCAACCTGGTGGAAGTTAGTTAAAATGCACTAATAGAAAAAGTCCCACACACTGCTACAAGGCCAAGCCCAAATATTTTTTTAGAGCTAGATGCAGATAAAAATTATTTTGAATTTGCAACCTGGTGGAGGTTAGTATAGATGGACTAATAGAACAAGTCCCACACACTGCTACAAGCCCAAGCCCAAATATTTTTTCAGAGCTAGATGCAGATAAAAATTATTTTGAATTTGCAACCTGGTGGAGGTTAGTATAGATGGACTAATAGAACAAGTCCCACACACTGCTACAAGCCGAAGCCCAAATATTTTTTCAGAGCTAGATGCAGATAAAAATTATTTTGAATTTGCAACCTGGTGGAGATTATTATAGACTGACTAATAGAACAAGTCCAACACACAGCTACAAACCCAAGCCCAAATATTTTTTCAGAGCTAGATGCAGATAAAAATTATTTTGAATTTGCAACCTGGTGGAGGTTAGTTAAAATGCACTAATAGAACAGGTCCCACACACTGCTACAAGGCCAAGCCCAAATATTTTTTTAGAGCTAGATGCAGATAAAAATTATTTTGAATTTGCAACCTGGTGGAGGTTAATATAGATGGACTAATAGAACAAGTACCACACACTGCTACAAGCCGAAGCCCAAATATTTTTTCAGAGCTAGATGCAGCTAAATATTATTATTAATTTGCAACCTGGTGGAGGTTAGTATAGATGGAATAATAGAACAAGTCCCACACTGCTACAAGCCGAAGCCAAAATATTTTTTCAGAGCTAGATGCAGATAAAAATTATTTTGAATTTGCAACCTTTTGGAGGTTAGTATAGATGGACTAATAGAACAAGTCCCACACTGCTACAGGCCCAAGCCCAGATATTTTTTCAGAGCTAGATGCAGAAAAAAATTATTTTGAATTTGCAACCTGGTGGAGGTTAGAATAGATGGACTAATAGAACAAGTCCCACACACTGCTAATAGCCAGAGCCCAAATATTTTTTCAGAGCTAGATGCAGATAAAAATTATTTTGAATTTGCAACCTGGTGGAGGTTTGTATAGATGGACTAATAGAACAAGTCCCACACACTGCTACAAGCCGAAGCCCAAATATTTTTTCAGAGCTAGATGCAGATAAAAATTATTTTGAATTTGCAACCTGGTGGAAGTTAGTTAAAATGCACTAATAGAAAAAGTCCCACACACTGCTACAAGGAAAAGCCCAAATATTTTTTTAGAGCTAGATGCAGATAAAAATTATTTTGAATTTCCAACCTGGTGGAGGTTAGTATAGATTGACTAATAGAACAAGTCCCACACACTGCTACAAGCAAGCCAAAGCCCAAATATTTTTTCAGAGCTAGATGCAGATAAAAATTATTTTGAATTTGCAACCTGGTGGAGGCTAGTATAGATGGACTAATAGAACAAGTCCAACACATTGCTGCAAGCCGAAGCCCAAATATTTTTTCAGAGCCAGATGCAGATAAAAATTATTTTGAATTTGCAACCTGGTGGAGGTTAGTATAGATGGACTAATAGAACAAGTCCCACACACTGCTAAAAGCCCAAGCCCAAATATTTTTTCAGAGCTAGATGCAGATAAAAATTATTTTGAATTTGCAACCTGGTGGAGGTTAGTATAGATTGACTAATAGAACAAGTCCCACACACTGCTACAAGCCGAAGCCCAAATATTTTTTCAGAGCTAGATGCAGATAAAAATTATTTTGAATTTGCAACCTGGTGGAGATTATTATAGACTGACTAATAGAACAAGTCCAACACACAGCTACAAACCCAAGCCCAAATATTTTTTCAGAGCTAGATGCAGATAAAAATTATTTTGAATTTGCAACCTGGTGGAGGTTAGTTAAAATGCACTAATAGAAGAGGTCCCACACACTGCTACAAGGCCAAGCCCAAATATTTTTTTAGAGCTAGATGCAGATAAAAATTATTTTGAATTTGCAACCTGGTGGAGGTTAATATAGATGGACTAATAGAACAAGTACCACACACTGCTACAAGCCGAAGCCCAAATATTTTTTCAGAGCTAGATGCAGATAAAAATTATTTTGAATTTGCAACCTGTTGGAGGTTAGTATAGATTGACTAATAGAACAAGTCCCACACACTGCTACAAGCCGAAGCCCAAATATTTTTTCAGAGCTAGATGCAGATAAAAATTGTTTTGAATTTGCAACCTGTTGGAGGTTAGTATAGATGGACTAATAGAACAAGTCCCACACACTGCTACAAGCAAGCCCAAGCCCAAATATTTTTTCAGAGCTAGATGCAGATAAAAATTATTTTGCATTTGCAACCTGGTGGAGGTTAGTATAGATGGAATAATAGAACAAGTCCCACACACTGCTACAAGCCGAAGCCAAAATATTTTTTCAGAGCTAGATGCAGATAAAAATTATTTTGAATTTGCAACCTTTTGGAGGTTAGTATAGATGGACTAATAGAACAAGTCCCACACTGCTACAGGCCCAAGCCCAGATATTTTTTCAGAGCTAGATGCAGAAAAAAATTATTTTGAATTTGCAACCTGGTGGAGGTTAGAATAGATGGACTAATAGAACAAGTCCCACACACTGCTAATAGCCAGAGCCCAAATATTTTTTCAGAGCTAGATGCAGATAAAAATTATTTTGAATTTGCAACCTGGTGGAGGTTTGTATAGATGGACTAATAGAACAAGTCCCACACTCTGCTACAAGCCCAAGCAAAATATTTTTTCAGAGCTAGATGCAGATAAAAATTATTTTGAATTTGCAACCTGGTGGAGGTTAGTATAGATGGACTAATAGTACAAGTTCCCCACACTGCTACAAGCCCAAGCCCAAATATTTTTTCAGAGCTAGATGCAGATAAAAATTATTTTGAATTTCCAACCAGGTGGAGGTTAGTATAGATTGACTAATAGAACAAGTCCCACACACTGCTACAAGCCGAAGCCCAAATATTTTTTCAGAGCTAGATGCAGATAAAACTTATTTTGAATTTGCAACCTGGTGGAAGTTAGTTAAAATGCACTAATAGAAAAAGTCCCACACACTGCTACAAGGCCAAGCCCAAATATTTTTTTAGAGCTAGATGCAGATAAAAATTATTTTGAATTTGCAACCTGGTGGAGGTTAGTATAGATGGACTAATAGAACAAGTCCCACACACTGCTACAAGCCCAAGCCCAAATATTTTTTCAGAGCTAGATGCAGATAAAAATTATTTTGAATTTGCAACCTGGTGGAGGTTAGTATAGATGGACTAATAGAACAAGTCCCACACACTGCTACAAGCCGAAGCCCAAATATTTTTTCAGAGCTAGATGCAGATAAAAATTAATTTGAATTTGCAACCTGGTGGAGATTATTATAGACTGACTAATAGAACAAGTCAAACACACAGCTACAAACCCAAGCCCAAATATTTTTTCAGAGCTAGATGCAGATAAAAATTATTTTGAATTTGCAACCTGGTGGAGGTTAGTTAAAATGCACTAATAGAACAGGTCCCACACACTGCTACAAGGCCAAGCCCAAATATTTTTTTAGAGCTAGATGCAGATAAAAATTATTTTGAATTTGCAACCTGGTGGAGGTTAATATAGATGGACTAATAGAACAAGTACCACACACTGCTACAAGCCGAAGCCCAAATAATTTTTCAGAGCTAGATGCAGCTAAATATTATTATTAATTTGCAACCTGGTGGAGGTTAGTATAGATGGAATAATAGAACAAGTCCCACACACTGCTACAAGCCGAAGCCAAAATATTTTTTCAGAGCTAGATGCAGATAAAAATTATTTTGAATTTGCAACCTTTTGGAGGTTAGTATAGATGGACTAATAGAACAAGTCCCACACTGCTACAGGCCCAAGCCCAGATATTTTTTCAGAGCTAGATGCAGAAAAAAATTATTTTGAATTTGCAACCTGGTGGAGGTTAGAATAGATGGACTAATAGAACAAGTCCCACACACTGCTAATAGCCAGAGCCCAAATATTTTTTCAGAGCTAGATGCAGATAAAAATTATTTTGAATTTGCAACCTGGTGGAGCTTTGTATAGATGGACTAAAAGAACAAGTCCCACACTCTGCTACAAGCCCAAGCAAAATATTTTTTCAGAGCTAGATGCAGATAAAAATTATTTTGAATTTGCAACCTGGTGGAGGTTAGTATAGATGGACTAATAGTACAAGTTCCCCACACTGCTACAAGCCCAAGCCCAAATATTTTTTCAGAGCTAGATGCAGATAAAAATTATTTTGAATTTCCAACCAGGTGGAGGTTAGTATAGATTGACTAATAGAACAAGTCCCACACACTGCTACAAGCCGAAGCCCAAATATTTTTTCAGAGCTAGATGCAGATAAAAATTATTTTGAATTTGCAACCTGGTGGAAGTTAGTTAAAATGCACTAATAGAAAAAGTCCCACACACTGCTACAAGGCCAAGCCCAAATATTTTTTTAGAGCTAGATGCAGATAAAAATTATTTTGAATTTGCAACCTGGTGGAGGTTAGTATAGATGGACTAATAGAACAAGTCCCACACACTGCTACAAGCCCAAGCCCAAATATTTTTTCAGAGCTAGATGCAGATAAAAATTATTTTGAATTTGCAACCTGGTGGAGGTTAGTATAGATGGACTAATAGAACAAGTCCCACACACTGCTACAAGCCGAAGCCCAAATATTTTTTCAGAGCTAGATGCAGATAAAAATTATTTTGAATTTGCAACCTGGTGGAGATTATTATAGACTGACTAATAGAACAAGTCCAACACACAGCTACAAACCCAAGCCCAAATATTTTTTCAGAGCTAGATGCAGATAAAAATTATTTTGAATTTGCAACCTGGTGGAGGTTAGTTAAAATGCACTAATAGAACAGGTCCCACACACTGCTACAAGGCCAAGCCCAAATATTTTTTTAGAGCTAGATGCAGATAAAAATTATTTTGAATTTGCAACCTTTTGGAGGTTAGTATAGATGAACTAATAGAACAAGTCCCACACACTGCTACAAGCCAAAGCCCAAATATTTTTTCAGAGCTAGATGCAGATAAAAATTATTTTGAATTTCCAACCTGGTGGAGGTTAGTATAGATTGACTAATAGAACAAGTCCCACACACTGCTACAAGCCGAAGCCCAAATATTTTTTCAGAGCTAGATGCAGATAAAAATTGTTTTGAATTTGCAACCTGTTGGAGGTTAGTATAGATGGACTAATAGAACAAGTCCCACACACTGCTACAAGCAAGCCCAAGCCCAAATATTTTTTCAGAGCTAGATGCAGATAAAAATTATTTTGCATTTGCAACCTGGTGGAGGTTAGTATAGATGGAATAATAGAACAAGTCCCACACACTGCTACAAGCCGAAGCCAAAATATTTTTTCAGAGCTAGATGCAGATAAAAATTATTTTGAATTTGCAACCTTTTGGAGGTTAGTATAGATGGACTAATAGAGCAAGTCCCACACTGCTACAGGCCCAAGCCCAGATATTTTTTCAGAGCTAGATGCAGAAAAAAATTATTTTGAATTTGCAACCTGGTGGAGGTTAGAATAGATGGACTAATAGAACAAGTCCCACACACTGCTAATAGCCAGAGCCCAAATATTTTTTCAGAGCTAGATGCAGATAAAAATTATTTTGAATTTGCAACCTGGTGGAGGTTTGTATAGATGGACTAATAGAACAAGTCCCACACTCTGCTACAAGCCCAAGCAAAATATTTTTTCAGAGCTAGATGCAGCTAAAAATTATTTTGAATTTGCAACCTGGTGGAGGTTAGTATAGATGGACTAATAGTACAAGTTCCCCACACTGCTGCAAGCCCAAGCCCAAATATTTTTTCAGAGCTAGATGCAGATAAAAATTATTTTGAATTTCCAACCTGGTGGAGGTTAGTATAGATTGACTAATAGAACAAGTCCCACACACTGCTACAAGCAAGCCCAAGCCCAAATATTTTTTCAGAGCTAGATGCAGATAAAAATTATTTTGAATTTGCAACCTGGTGGAGGCTAGTATAGATGGACTAATAGAACAAGTCCAACACATTGCTGCAAGCCGAAGCCCAAATATTTTTTCAGAGCCAGATGCAGATAAAAATTATTTTGAATTTGCAACCTGGTGGAGGTTAGTATAGATGGACTAATAGAACAAGTCCCACACACTGCTAAAAGCCCAAGCCCAAATATTTTTTCAGAGCTAGATGCAGATAAAAATTATTTTGAATTTGCAACCTGGTGGAGGTTAGTATAGATTGACTAATAGAACAAGTCCCACACACTGCTACAAGCAAGCCCAAGCCCAAATATTTTTTCAGAGCTAGATGCAGATAAAAATTATTTTGAATTTGCAACCTGGTGGAGGCTAGTATAGATGGACTAATAGAACAAGTCCAACACATTGCTGCAAGCCGAAGCCCAAATATTTTTTCAGAGCCAGATGCAGATAAAAATTATTTTGAATTTGCAACCTGGTGGAGGTTAGTATAGATGGACTAATAGAACAAGTCCCACACACTGCTACAAGCCCAAGCCCAAATATTTTTTCAGAGCTAGATGCAGATAAAAATTATTTTGAATTTGCAACCTGGTGGAGGTTAGTATAGATGGACTAATAGAACAAGTCCCACACACTGCTACAAGCCGAAGCCCAAATATTTTTTCAGAGCTAGATGCAGATAAAAATTATTTTGAATTTGCAACCTGGTGAAGATTATTATAGACTGACTAATAGAACAAGTCCAACACACAGCTACAAACCCAAGCCCAAATATTTTTTCAGAGCTAGATGCAGATAAAAATTATTTTGAATTTGCAACCTGGTGGAGGTTAGTTAAAATGCACTAATAGAACAGGTCCCACACACTGCTACAAGGCCAAGCCCAAATATTTTTTTAGAGCTAGATGCAGATAAAAATTATTTTGAATTTGCAACCTGGTGGAGGTTAATATAGATGGACTAATAGAACAAGTACCACACACTGCTACAAGCCGAAGCCCAAATATTTTTTCAGAGCTAGATGCAGATAAAAATTATTTTAAATTTGCAACCTGGTGGAGGTTAGTATAGATGGACTAATAGAACAAGTCCCCCACACTGCTACAAGCCCAAGCCCAAATATTTTTTCAGAGCTAGATGCAAATAAAAATGAATTTGAATTTGCAACCTTTTGGAGGTTAGTATAGATGGACTAATAGAACAAGTCCCACACACTGCTACAAGCCAAAGCCCAAATATTTTTTCAGAGCTAGATGCAGATAAAAATTATTTTGAATTTCCAACCTGGTGGAGGTTAGTATAGATTGACTAATAGAACAAGTCCCACACACTGCTACAAGCCGAAGCCCAAATATTTTTTCAGAGCTAGATGCAGATAAAAATTGTTTTGAATTTGCAACCTGTTGGAGGTTAGTATAGATGGACTAATAGAACAAGTCCCACACACTGCTACAAGCAAGCCCAAGCCCAAATATTTTTTCAGAGCTAGATGCAGATAAAAATTATTTTGCATTTGCAACCTGGTGGAGGTTAGTATAGATGGAATAATAGAACAAGTCCCACACACTGCTACAAGCCGAAGCCAAAATATTTTTTCAGAGCTAGATGCAGATAAAAATTATTTTGAATTTGCAACCTTTTGGAGGTTAGTATAGATGGACTAATAGAACAAGTCCCACACTGCTACAGGCCCAAGCCCAGATATTTTTTCAGAGCTAGATGCAGAAAAAAATTATTTTGAATTTGCAACCTGGTGGAGGTTAGAATAGATGGACTAATAGAACAAGTCCCACACACTGCTAATAGCCAGAGCCCAAATATTTTTTCAGAGCTAGATGCAGATAAAAATTATTTTGAATTTGCAACCTGGTGGAGGTTTGTATAGATGGACTAATAGAACAAGTCCCACACTCTGCTACAAGCCCAAGCAAAATATTTTTTCAGAGCTAGATGCAGATAAAAATTATTTTGAATTTGCAACCTGGTGGAGGTTAGTATAGATGGACTAATAGTACAAGTTCCCCACACTGCTACAAGCCCAAGCCCAAATATTTTTTCAGAGCTAGATGCAGATAAAAATTATTTTGAATTTCCAACCAGGTGGAGGTTAGTATAGATTGACTAATAGAACAAGTCCCACACACTGCTACAAGCCGAAGCCCAAATATTTTTTCAGAGCTAGATGCAGATAAAAATTATTTTGAATTTGCAACCTGGTGGAAGTTAGTTAAAATGCACTAATAGAAAAAGTCCCACACACTGCTACAAGGCCAAGCCCAAATATTTTTTTAGAGCTAGATGCAGATAAAAATTATTTTGAATTTGCAACCTGGTGGAGGTTAATATAGATGGACTAATAGAACAAGTCCCACACACTGCTACAAGCCGAAGCCCAAATATTTTTTCAGAGCTAGATGCAGATAAAAATTATTTTAAATTTGCAACCTGGTGGAGGTTAGTATAGATGGACTAATAGAACAAGTCCCACACACTGCTACAAGCCCAAGCCCAAATATTTTTTCAGAGCTAGATGCAAATAAAAATGAATTTGAATTTGCAACCTTTTGGAGGTTAGTATAGATGGACTAATAGAACAAGTCCCACACACTGCTACAAGCCAAAGCCCAAATATTTTTTCAGAGCTAGATGCAGATAAAAATTATTTTGAATTTTCAACCAGGTGGAGGTTAGTATAGATTGACTAATAGAACAAGTCCCACACACTGCTAAAAGCCGAAGCCCAAATATTTTTTCAGAGCTAGATGCAGATAAAAATTGTTTTGAATTTGCAACCTGTTGGAGGTTAGTATAGATGGACTAAAAGAACAAGTCCCACACACTGCTACAAGCAAGCCCAAGCCCAAATATTTTTTCAGAGCTAGATGCAGATAAAAATTATTTTGAATTTGCAACCTGGTGGAGGTTAGTATATACGGACTAATAGAACAAGTCCCACACACTGCTACAAGCCGAAGCCAAAATATTTTTTCAGAGCTAGATGCAGATAAAAATTATTTTGAATTTGCAACCTGGTGGAGGTTAGTATAGATGGACTTATAGAACAAGTCCCACACTGCTACAAGCCCAAGCCCAGATATTTTTTCAGAGCTAGATGCAGAAAAAAATTATTTTGAATTTGCAACCTGGTGGAGGTTAGAATAGATGGACTAATAGAACAAGTCACACACACTGCTAATAGCCAGAGCCCAAATATTTTTTCAGAGCTAGATGCAGATAAAAATTATTTTGAATTTGCAACCTGGTGGAGGTTTGTATAGATGGACTAATAGAACAAGTCCCACACTCTGCTACAAGCCCAAGCCCAAATATTTTTTCAGAGCTAGATGCAGATAAAAATTATTTTGAATTTGCAACCTGGTGGAGGTTAGTATAGATGGACTAATAGTACAAGTTCCCCACACTGCTACAAGCCCAAGCCCAAATATTTTTTCAGAGCTAGATGCAGATAAAAATTATTTTGAATTTCCAACCAGGTGGAGGTTAGTATAGATTGACTAAAAGAAGAAGTCCCACACACTGCTACAAGCCGAAGCCCAAATATTTTTTCAGAGCTAGATGCAGATAAAAATTATTTTGAATTTGCAACCTGTTGGAGGTTAGTATAGATGGACTAATAGAACAAGTCCCACACACTGCTACAAGCAAGCCCAAGCCCAAATATTTTTTCAGAGCTAGATGCAGATAAAAATTATTTTGAATTTGCAACCTGGTGGAGGCTAGTATAGATGGACTAATAGAACAAGTCCAACACACTGCTACAAGCCGAAGCACAAATATTTTTTCAGAGCTAGATGCAGAAAATATTTTTTTGAATTTCCAACCTGGTGGAGGTTAGAATAGATGGACTAATAGAACAAGTCCCACACACTGCTACAAGCCCAAGCCCAAATATTTTTTCAGAGCTAGATGCAGATAAAAATTATTTTGAATTTGCAACCTGTTGGAGTTTAGTATAGATGGACTAATAGAACAAGTCCCACACACTGCTACAAGCCCAAGCCCAAATATTTTTTCAGAGCTAGATGCAGATAAAAATTATTTTGAATTTGCAACCTGGTGGAGGTTAGTATAGATGGACTAATAGAACAAGTCCCACACACTGCTACAAGCCGAAGCCCAAATATTTTTTCAGAGCTAGATGCAGATAAAAATTATTTTGAATTTGTAACCTGGTGGAGGTTAGTATAGATGGACTAATAGAACAAGTCCCACACACTGCTACAAGCCGAAGCACAAATATTTTTTCAGAGCTAGATGCAGATAAAAATTATTTTGAATTTGCAACCTGGTGGAGGTTAGTATATGTGGACGAATAGAACAAGTCCCACACACTGCTACCAACCGAAGCCCAAATATTTTTTCAGAGCTAGATGCAAATAAAAATTATTTTGAAATTGCAACCTGGTGGGGGTTAGTATAGATGGACTAATAGAACAAGTCCCACACACTGCTACAAGCCCAAGCCCAAATATTTTTACAAAGCTAGATGCAGATAAAAATTATTTTGAATTTGCAACCTGTTGGAGGTTAGTATATATGGACTAATAGAGCAAGTCCCACACACTGCTACAGGCCGAATCCCAAATATTTTTTCAGAGCTAGATGCAGATAAAAATTATTTTGAATTTGCAACCTGGTGGAGGTTAGTATAGATGGACTAATAGAACAAGTCCCACACACTGCTAATAGCCAGAGCCCAAATATTTTTTCAGAGCTAGATGCAGATAAAAATTATTTTGAATTTGCAACCTGGTGGAGGTTTGTATAGATGGACTAATAGAACAAGTCCCACACTCTGCTACAAGCCCAAGCCCAAATATTTTTTCAGAGCTAGATGCAGATAAAAATTATTTTGAATTTGCAACCTGGTGGAGGTTAGTATAGATTGACTAATAGTACAAGTTCCCCACACTGCTACAAGCCCAAGCCCAAATATTTTTTCAGACCTAGATGCAGATAAAAATTATTTTGAATTTGCAACGTGGTGGAGGTTAGTATAGATGGACTAATATAACAAGTCCCACACACTGCTACAAGCCCAAGCCCAAATATTTTTTCAGAGCTAGATGCAGATAAAAATTATTTTGAATCTGCAACCTGTTGGAGGTTAGTATAGATGGACTAATAGAACAAGTCCCACACACTGCTACAAGCCAAAGCCCAAATATTTTTTCAGAGCTAGATGCAGATAAAAATTATTTTGAATTTGCAACCTGTTGGAGTTTAGTATAGATGGACTAATAGAACAAGTCCCACACGCTGCTACAAGTCGAAGCCCAAATATTTTTTCAGAGCTAGATGCAGATAAAAATTATTTTGAATTTGCAACCAGGTGGAGGTAAGTATAGATGGACTAATAGAACAAGTCCCACACACTGCTACAAGCACAAGCCCAAATATTTTTTCAGAGCTAGATGCAGATAAAAATTATTTTGAATTTGCAAACTGGTGGAGGTTAGTAAAGATGGACTAATAGAACAATTCCCACACACTGCTCATTGCCAGAGCCCAAATATTTTTTCAGAGCTAGATGCAGATAAAAATTATTTTGAATTTGCAACCTGTTGGAGTTTAGTATAGATGGACTAATAGAACAAGTCCCACACACTGCTACAAGCCCTAGCCCAAATATTTTTTCAGAGCTAGATACAGATAAAAATTATTTTGAATTTGCAACCTGGTGGAGGTAAGTATAGATGACTAATAGAACAAGTCCCACACACTGCTACAAGCCGAAGCACAAATATTTTTTCAGAGCTAGATGCTGATAAAAATTATTTTGAATTTGCAATCTGGTGGAGATTAGTATAGATGGACTAATAGATCAAGTCCAACACACTGCTACAAACCCAAGCCCAAATATTTTTTCAGAGCTAGATGCAGATAAAAATTATTTTTAATTTGCAACCTGGGGAGGTTATTAAAGATGGACTAATAGAACAAGTCCCACACACTGCTACAATCCCAAGCCCAAGTATTTTTTTAGAGCTAGATGCAGATAAAAATTATTTTGAATTTGCAACCTGGTGGAGGTTAATATAGATGGATTAATAGAACAAGTCCCACACACTGCTACAAGCCGAAGCCCAAATATTTTTTCAGAGCTAGATGCAGATAAAAATTATTTTGAATTTGCAACCTTTTGGAAGTTAGTATAGATGGACTAATAGAACAAGTCCCACACACTGCTACAAGCCAAAGCCCAAATATTTTTTCAGAGCTAGATGCAGATAAAAATTATTTTGAATTTCCAACCAGGTGGAGGTTAGTATAGATTGACTAATAGAACAAGTCACACACACTGCTACAAGACGAAGCCCAAATATTTTTTCAGAGCTAGATGCAGATAAAAATTATTTTGAATTTGCAACCTGTTGGAGGTTAGTATAGATGGACTAATAGAACAAGTCCCACACACTGCTACAAGCAAGCCCAAGCCCAAATATTTTTTCAGAGCTAGATGCAGATAAAAATTATTTTGAATTTGCAACCTGTTGGAGGTTAGTATAGATGGACTAATAGAACAAGTCCCACACAATGCTACAAGCAAGCCCAAGCCCAAATATTTTTTCAGAGCTAGATGCAGATAAAAATTATTTTGAATTTGCAACCTGGTGGAGTTTAGTAAATACGGACTAATAGAACAATTCCCACACACTGCTACAAGCCCAAGCCCAAATATTTTTTCAGAGCTAGATGCAGATAAAAATTATTTTGAATATGCAACCTGGTGGAGGTTAGTATAGATGGACTAATAGATCAAGTCCCACACACTGCTATAAGCCCAAGCCCAAATATTTTTCAGAGCTAGATGCAGATAAAAATTATTTTTAATTTGCAACCTGGTGGAGGTTATTAAAGATGGACTAATAGAACAAGTCCCACACACTGCTACAATCCCAAGCCCAAGTATTTTTTTAGAGCTAGATGCAGATAAAAATTATTTTGAATTTGCAACCTGGTGGAGGTTAATATAGATGGATTAATAGAACAAGTCCCACACACTGCTACAAGCCGAAGCCCAAATATTTTTTCAGAGCTAGATGCAGATAAAAATTATTTTGAATTTGCAACCTGGTGGAGGTTAGTATAGATGGACTAATAGAACAAGTCCCACACGCTGCTACAAGCCCAAGCCCAAATATTTTTTCAGAGCTAGATGCAAATAAAAATGAATTTGAATTTGCAACCTTTTGGAAGTTAGTATAGATGGACTAATAGAACAAGTCCCACACACTGCTACAAGCCAAAGCCCAAATATTTTTTCAGAGCTAGATGCAGATAAAAATTATTTTGAATTTCCAACCAGGTGGAGGTTAGTATAGATTGACTAATAGAACAAGTCACACACACTGCTACAAGACGAAGCCCAAATATTTTTTCAGAGCTAGATGCAGATAAAAATTATATTGAATTTGCAACCTGTTGGAGGTTAGTATAGATGGACTAATAGAACAAGTCCCACACACTGCTACAAGCAAGCCCAAGCCCAAATATTTTTTCAGAGCTAGATGCAGATAAAAATTATTTTGAATTTGCAACCTGGTGGAGTTTAGTAAATACGGACTAATAGAACAAGTCCCACACACTGCTACAAGCCCAAGCCCAAATATTTTTTCAGAGTTAGATGCAGATAAAAATTATTTTGAATTTGCAACCTGGTGGAGGTTAGTATAGATGGACTAATAGATCAAGTCCCACACACTGCTATAAGCCCAAGCCCAAATATTTTTCAGAGCTAGATGCAGATAAAAATTATTTTGAATTTGCAACCTGGTGGAGGTTAGTATACATGGACTAATAGAACAAGTCCCACACACTGCTACAAGCCCAAGCCCAAATATTTTTTCAGAGCTAGATGCAGATAAAAATTATTTTGCATTTGCAACCTGGTGGAGGTTAGTATAGATGGAATAATAGAACAAGTCCCACACACTGCTACAAGCCGACGCCAAAATATTTTTTCAGAACTAGATGCTGATAAAAATTGTTTTGAATTTGCAACCTGGTGGAGGTTAGTATAGATGGACTAATAGAACAAGTCCCACACACTGCTTCAAGCCCAAGCCCAAATATTTTTTCAGAGCTAGATGCAAATAAAAATGAATTTGAATTTGCAACCTTTTGGAGGTTAGTATAGATGGACTAATAGAACAAGTCCCACACACTGCTACAAGCCAAAGCCCAAATATTTTTTCAGAGCTAGATGCAGATAAAAATTATTTTGAATTTCGAACCAGGTGGAGGTTAGTATAGATTGACTAATAGAACAAGTCACACACACTGCTACAAGACCAAGCCCAAATATTTTTTCAGAGCTAGATGTAGATAAAAATTATTTTGAATTTGCAACCTGGTGGAGGTTAGTATAGATGGACTAATAGAACAAGTCCCACACACTGCTACAAGTCCAAGCCCAAATATTTTTCCAGAGCTAGATGCAGATAAAAATTATTTTGAATTTGCACCCTGATGAAGTTTAGTATAGATGGACTAATAGAACAAGTCCCACACTGCTACAAGCCCAAGCCCAGATATTTTTTCAGAGCTAGATGCAGAAAATATTTTTTTGAATTTCCAACCTGGTGGAGGTTAGAATAGATGGACTAATAGAACAAGTCCCACACACTGCTACAAGCCCAAGCCCAAATATTTTTTCAGAGCTAGATGCAGATAAAAATTATTTTGAATTTGCAACCTGTTGGAGTTTAGTATAGATGGACTAATAGAACAAGTCCCACACACTGCTACAAGCCCAAGCCCAAATATTTTTTCAGAGCTAGATGCAGATAAAAATTATTTTGAATTTGCAACCTGGTGGAGGTTAGTATAGATGGACTAATAGAACAAGTCCCACACACTGCTACAAGCCGAAGCCCAAATATTTTTTCAGAGCTAGATGCAGATAAAAATTATTTTGAATTTGCAACCTGGTGGAGGTTAGTATAGATGGACTAATAGAACAATTCCCACACACTGCTCATTGCCAGAGCCCAAATATTTTTTCAGAGCTAGATGCAGATAAAAATTATTTTGAATTTGCAACCTGTTGGAGTTTAGTATAGATGGACTAATAGAACAAGTCCCACACACTGCTACAAGCCCTAGCCCAAATATTTTTTCAGAGCTAGATGCAGATAAAAATTATTTTGAATTTGCAACCTGGTGGAGGTAAGTATAGATGACTAATAGAACAAGTCCCACACACTGCTACAAGCCGAAGCACAAATATTTTTTCAGAGCTAGATGCTGATAAAAATTATTTTGAATTTGCAACCTGGTGGAGATTAGTATAGATGGACTAATAGATCAAGTCCAACACACTGCTACAAACCCAAGCCCAAATATTTTTTCAGAGCTAGATGCAGATAAAAATTATTTTGAATTTGCAACCTGGTGGAGGTTAGTATATGTGGACGAATAGAACAAGTCCCACACACTGCTACCAACCGAAGCCCAAATATTTTTTCAGAGCTAGATGCAAATAAAAATTATTTTGAAATTGCAACCTGGTGGGGGTTAGTATAGATGGACTAATAGAACAAGTCCCACACACTGCTACAAGCCCAAGCCCAAATATTTTTACAAAGCTAGATGCAGATAAAAATTATTTTGAATTTGCAACCTGTTGGAGGTTAGTATATATGGACTAATAGAGCAAGTCCCACACACTGCTACAGGCCGAAGCCCAAATATTTTTTCAGAGCTAGATGCAGATAAAAATTATTTTGAATTTGCAACCTGGTGGAGGTTAGTATAGATGGACTAATAGAAAAAGTCCCACACACTGCTAATAGCCAGAGCCCAAATATTTTTTCAGAGCTAGATGCAGATAAAAATTATTTTGAATTTGCAACCTGGTGGAGGTTTGTATAGATGGACTAATAGAACAAGTCCCACACACTGCTACAAGCCCAAGCCCAAATATTTTTTCAGAGGTAGATGCAGATAAAAATTATTTTGAATTTGCAACCTGGTGGAGGTTAGTATAGATGGACTAATAGTACAAGTTCCCCACACTGCTACAAGCCCAAGCCCAAATATTTTTTCAGACCTAGATGCAGATAAAAATTATTTTGAATTTGCAACGTGGTAGAGGTTAGTATAGATGGACTAATATAACAAGTCCCACACACTGCTACAAGCCCAAGCCCAAATATTTTTTCAGAGCTAGATGCAGATAAAAATTATTTTGAATCTGCAACCTGTTGGAGGTTAGTATAGATGGACTAATAGAACAAGTCCCACACACTGCTACAAGCCAAAGCCCAAATATTTTTTCAGAGCTAGATGCAGATAAAAATTATTTTGAATTTGCAACCTGTTGGAGTTTAGTATAGATGGACTAATAGAACAAGTCCCACACGCTGCTACAAGTCGAAGCCCAAATATTTTTTCAGAGCTAGATGCAGATAAAAATTATTTTGAATTTGCAACCTGGTGGAGGTAAGTATAGATGGACTAATAGAACAAGTCCCACACACTGCTACAAGCCCAAGCCCAAATATTTTTTCAGAGCTAGATGCAGATAAAAATTATTTTGAATTTGCAACCTGGTGGAGGTTAGTATAGATGGACTATTAGAACAAGTCCCACACAGTGCTACAAGCCGAAGCCCAAATATTTTTTTAGAGCTAGATGCAGGTAAAAATTATTTTGAATTTGCAACCTGGTGGAGGTTAGTATAGATGGACTAATAGAACAATTCCCACACACTGCTCATTGCCAGAGCCCAAATATTTTTTCAGAGCTAGATGCAGATAAAAATTATTTTGAATTTGCAACCTGTTGGAGTTTAGTATAGATGGACTAATAGAACAAGTCCCACACACTGCTACAAGCCCTAGCCCAAATATTTTTTCAGAGCTAGATGCAGATAAAAATTATTTTGAATTTGCAACCTGGTGGAGGTAAGTATAGATGACTAATAGAACAAGTCCCACACACTGCTACAATCCGAAGCACAAATATTTTTTCAGAGCTAGATGCTGATAAAAATTATTTTGAAATTGCAACCTGGTGGAGATTAGTATAGATGGACTAATAGATCAAGTCCAACACACTGCTACAAACCCAAGCCCAAATATTTTTTCAGAGCTAGATGCAGATAAAAATTATTTTTAATTTGCAACCTGGTGGAGGTTATTAAAGATGGACTAATAGAACAAGTCCCACACACTGCTACAATCCCAAGCCCAAGTATTTTTTTAGAGCTAGATGCAGATAAAAATTATTTTGAATTTGCAACCTGGTGGAGGTTAATATAGATGGATTAATAGAACAAGTCCCACACACTGCTACAAGCCCAAGCCCAAATATTTTTTCAGAGCTAGATGCAAATAAAAATGAATTTGAATTTGCAACCTTTTGGAAGTTAGTATAGATGGACTAATAGAACAAGTCCCACACACTGCTACAAGCCAAAGCCTAAATATTTTTTCAGAGCTAGATGCAGATAAAAATTATTTTGAATTTCCAACCAGGTGGAGGTTAGTATAGATTGACTAATAGAACAAGTCACACACACTGCTACAAGACGAAGCCCAAATATTTTTTCAGAGCTAGATGCAGATAAAAATTATTTTGAATTTGCAACCTGTTGGAGGTTAGTATAGATGGACTAATAGAACAAGTCCCACACACTGCTACAAGCAAGCCCAAGAACAATTATTTTTTCAGAGCTAGATGCAGATAAAAATTATTTTGAATTTGCAACCTGGTGGAGTTTAGTAAATACGGACTAATAGAACAAGTCCCACACACTGCTACAAGCCCAAGCCCAAATATTTTTTCAGAGCTAGATGCAGATAAAAATTATTTTGAATTTGCAACCTGGTGGAGGTTAGTATAGATGGACTAATAGATCAAGTCCCACACACTGCTATAAGCCCAAGCCCAAATATTTTTTCAGAGCTAGATGCAGATAAAAATTATTTTGAATTTGCAACCTGGTGAAGGTTAGTATAGGTGGTCTAATAGAACAAGTCCCACACACTTCTACAAGCCGAAGCCCAAATATTTTTCAGAGCTAGATGCAGATAAAAATTATTTTGAATTTGCAACCTGGTGGAGGTTAGTATAGATGGACTAATAGAACAAGTCCCACACACTGCTACAAGCCCAAGCCCAAATATTTTTTCAGAGCTAGATGCAGACAAAAATTATTTTGCATTTGCAACCTGGTGGAGGTTAGTATAGATGGAATAATAGAACAAGTCCCACACACTGCTACAAGCCGACGCCAAAATATTTTTTCAGAACTAGATGCTGATAAAAATTGTTTTGAATTTGCAACCTGGTGGAGGTTAGTATAGATGGACTAATAGAACAAGTCCCACACACTGCTACAAGACCAAGCCCAAATATTTTTTCAGAGCTAGATGCAAATAAAAATGAATTTGAATTTGCAACCTTTTGGAGGTTAGTATAGATGGACTAATAGAACAAGTCCCACACACTGCTACAAGCCAAAGCCCAAATATTTTTTCAGAGCTAGATGCAGATAAAAATTATTTTGAATTTCCAACCAGGTGGAGGTTAGTATAGATTGACTAATAGAACAAGTCACACACACTGCTACAAGACCAAGCCCAAATATTTTTTCAGAGCTAGATGCAGATAAAAATTATTTTGAATTTGCAACCTGGTGGAGGTTAGTATATACGGACTAATAGAACAAGTCCCACACACTGCTACAAGCCGACGCCAAAATATTTTTTCAGAACTAGATGCTGATAAAAATTGTTTTGAATTTGCAACCTGGTGGAGGTTAGTATAGATGGACTAATAGAACAAGTCCCACACACTGCTACAAGCCCAAGCCCAAATATTTTTTCAGAGCTAGATGCAAATAAAAATGAATTTGAATTTGCAACCTTTTGGAGGTTAGTATAGATGGACTAATAGAACAAGTCCCACACACTGCTACAAGCCAAAGCCCAAATATTTTTTCAGAGCTAGATGCAGATAAAAATTATTTTGAATTTCCAACCAGGTGGAGGTTAGTATAGATTGACTAATAGAACAAGTCACACACACTGCTACAAGACCAAGCCCAAATATTTTTTCAGAGCTAGATGCAGATAAAAATTATTTTGAATTTGCAACCTGGTGGAGGTTAGTATATACGGTCTAATAGAACAAGTCCCACACACTGCTAGAAGCCGAAGCCAAAATATTTTTTCAGAGCTAGATGCAGATAAAAATTATTTTGAATTTGCAACCTGGTGGAGGTTAGTATAGATGGACTAATAGAACAAGTCCCACACACTGCTACAAGCCCAAGCCCAAATATTTTTCCAGAGCTAGATGCAGATAAAAATTATTTTGAATTTGCAGCCTGTTGAAGTTTAGTTTAGATGGACTAATAGAACAAGTCCCACACTGCTACAAGCCCAAGCCCAGATATTTTTTCAGAGCGAGATGCAGAAAATATTTTTTTGAATTTCCAACCTGGTGGAGATTAGAATAGATGGACTAATAGAACAAGTCCCACACACTGCTACAAGCCCAAGCCCAAATATTTTTTCAGAGCTAGATGCAGATAAAAATTATTTTGAATTTGCAACCTGTTGGAGTTTAGTATAGATGGACTAATAGAACAAGTCCCACACACTGCTACAAGCCCAAGCCCAAATATTTTTTCAGAGCTAGATGCAGATAAAAATTATTTTGAATTTGCAACCTGGTGGAGGTTAGTATAGATGGACTAATAGAACAAGTCCCACACACTGCTACAAGCCGAAGCCCAAATATTTTTTCAGAGCTAGATGCAGATAAAAATTATTTTGAATTTGCAACCTGGTGGAGGTTAGTATAGATTGACTAATAGAACAAGTCCCACACACTGCTAATAGCCAGAGCCCAAATATTTTTTCAGAGCTAGATGCAGATAAAAATTATTTTGAATTTGCAACCTGGTGGAGGTTTGTATAGATGGACTAATAGAACAAGTCCCACACTCTGCTACAAGCCCAAGCCCAAATATTTTTTCAGAGCTAGATGCAGATAAAAATTATTTTGAATTTGCAACCTGGTGGAGGTTAGTATAGATGGACTAATAGTACAAGTTCTCCACACTGCTACAAGCCCAAGCCCAAATATTTTTTCAGACCTAGATGCAGATAAAAATTATTTTGAATTTGCAACGTGGTGGAGGTTAGTATAGATGGAATAATATAACAAGTCCCACACACTGCTACAAGCCCAAGCCCAAATATTTTTTCAGAGCTAGATGCAGATAAAAATTATTTTGAATCTGCAACCTGTTGGAGGTTAGTATAGATGGACTAATAGAACAAGTCCCACACACTGCTACAAGCCAAAGCCCAAATATTTTTTCAGAGCTAGATGCAGATAAAAATTATTTTGAATTTGCAACCTGTTGGAGTTTAGTATAGATGGACTAATAGAACAAGTCCCACACGCTGCTACAAGTCGAAGCCCAAATATTTTTTCAGAGCTAGATGCAGATAAAAATTATTTTGAATTTGCAACCTGGTGGAGGTAAGTATAGATGGACTAATAGAACAAGTCCCACACACTGCTACAAGCCCAAGCCCAAATATTTTTTCAGAGCTAGATGCAGATAAAAATTATTTTGAATTTGCAAACTGGTGGAGGTTAGTATAGATGGACTAATAGAACAAGTCCCACACACTGCTAAAAGCCGAAGCACAAATATTTTTTCAGAGCTTGATGCAGATAAAAATTATTTTGAATTTGCAACCTGTTGGAGGTTAGTATAGATGGACTATTAGAACAAGTCCCACACAGTGCTACAAGCCGAAGCCCAAATATTTTTTAGAGCTAGATGCAGATAAAAATTATTTTGAATTTGCAACCTGGTGGAGGTTAGTATAGATGGACTAATAGAACAAGTCCCACACACTGCTACAAGCCCAAGCCCAAATATTTTTTCAGAGCTAGATGCAAATAAAAATGAATTTGAATTTGCAACCTTTTGGAGGTTAGTATAGATGGACTAATAGAACAAGTCCCACACACTGCTACAAGCCAAAGCCCAAATATTTTTTCAGAGCTAGATGCAGATAAAAATTATTTTGAATTTCCAACCAGGTGGAGGTTAGTATAGATTGACTAATAGAACAAGTCACACACACTGCTACAAGACGAAGCCCAAATATTTTTTCAGAGCTAGATGCAGATTAAAATTATTTTGAATTTGCAACCTGTTGGAGGTTAGTATAGATGGACTAATAGAACAAGTCCCACACACTGCTACAAGCAAGCCCAAGCCCAAATATTTTTTCAGAGCTAGATGCAGATAAAAATTATTTTGAATTTTCAACCTGGTGGAGTTTAGTATATACGGACTAATAGAACAAGTCCCACACACTGCTACAAGCCCAAGCCCAAATATTTTTTCAGAGCTAGATGCAGATAAAAATTATTTTGAATTTGCAACCTGGTGGAGGTTAGTATAGATGGACTAATAGATCAAGTCCCACACACTGCTATAAGCCCAAGCCCAAATATTTTTTCAGAGCTAGATGCAGATAAAAATTATTTTGAATTTGCAACCTGGTGATGGTTAGTATAGGTGGTCTAATAGAACAAGTCCCACACACTGCTACAAGCCGAAGCCCAAATATTTTTCAGAGCTAGATGCAGATAAAAATTATTTTGAATTTGCAACCTGGTAGAGGTTAGTATAGATGGACTAATAGAACATGTCCCACACACTGCTACAAGCCCAAGCCCAAATATTTTTTCAGAGCTAGATGCAGATAAAAATTATTTTGCATTTGCAACCTGGTGGAGGTTAGTATAGATGGAATAATAGAACAAGTCCCACACACTGCTACAAGCCGACGCCAAAATATTTTTTCAGAACTAGATGCTGATAAAAATTGTTTTGAATTTGCAACCTGGTGGAGGTTAGTATAGATGGACTAATAGAACAAGTCCCACACACTGCTACAAGCCCAAGCCCAAATATTTTTTCAGAGCTAGATGCAAATAAAAATGAATTTGAATTTGCAACCTTTTGGAGGTTAGTATAGATGGACTAATAGAACAAGTCCCACACACTGCTACAAGCCAAAGCCCAAATATTTTTTCAGAGCTAGATGCAGATAAAAATTATTTTGAATTTCCAACCAGGTGGAGGTTAGTATAGATTGACTAATAGAACAAGTCACACACACTGCTACAAGACCAAGCCCAAATATTTTTTCAGAGCTAGATGCAGATAAAAATTATTTTGAATTTGCAACCTGGTGGAGGTTAGTATAGATGGACTAATAGAACAAGTCCCACACACTGCTACAAGCCAAAGCACAAATATTTTTTCAGAGCTAGGTGCAGATAAAAATTATTTTGAATTTGCAACCTGGTGGAGGTTAGTATATGTGGACTAATAGAACAAGTCCCACACACTGCTACCAGCCGAAGCCCAAATATTTTTTCAGAGATAGATGCAAATAAAAATTATTTTGAAATTGCAACCTGGTGGAGGTTAGTATAGATGGAATAATAGAACAAGTCCCACACACTGCTACAAGCCCAAGCCCAAATATTTTTACAAAGCTAGATGCAGATAAAAATTATTTTGAATTTGCAACCTGGTGGAGATTAGTATAGATGGACTAATAGAACAAGTCCCACACACTGCTACAAGCCGAAGCCCAAATATTTTTTCAGAGCTAGATGCAGATAAAAATTATTTTGAATTTGCAACCTGGTGGAGATTATTATAGATGGACTAATAGAACAAGTCCAACACACTGCTACAAACCCAAGCCCAAATATTATTTCAGAGCTAGATGCAGATAAAAATTAATTTAAATTTGCAACCTGGTGGAGGTTAATTAAAATGCACTAATAGAACAAGTCCCACACACTGCTTCAAGCCCAAGCCCAAATATTTTTTCAGAGCTAGATGCAGATAAAAATTATTTTGAATTTGCAACCTGTTGGAGTTTAGTATAGATGGACTAATAGAACAAGTCCCACAGACTGCTACAAGCCCAAGCCCAAATATTTTTTCAGAGCTAGATGCAGATAAAAATTATTTTGAATTTGCAACCTGGTGGAGGTTATTATAGATGGACTAATAGAACAAGTCCCACACACTGCTACAAGCCGAAGCCCAAATATTTTTTCAGAGCTAGATGCAGATAAAAATTATTTTGAATTTGCAACCTGGTGGAGGTTAGTATAGATGGACTAATAGAATAAGTCCCACACACTGCTACAAGCCGAAGCACAAATATTTTTTCAGAGCTAGATGCAGTTAAAAATTATTTTGAATTTGCAACCTGGTGGAGGTTAGTATATGTGGACTAATAGAACAAGTCCCACACACTGCTACCAGCCGAAGCCCAAACATTTTTTCAGAGCTAGATGCAAATAAAAATTATTTTGAAATTGCAACCTGGTGGAGGTTAGTATAGATGGACTAATAGAACAAGTCCCACACACTGCTACAAGCTCAAGCCCAAATATTTTTACAAAGCTAGATGCAGATAAAAATTATTTTGAATTTGCAACCTGGTGGAGGTTAGTATAGATGGACTAATAGAACAAGTCCCACACACTGCTACAAGCCGAAGCCCAAATATTTTTTCAGAGCTAGATGCAGATAAAAATTATTTTGAATTTGCAACCTGGTGGAGATTATTATAGATGGACTAATAGAACAAGTCCAGCACACTGCTACAAACCCAAGCCCAAATATTTTTTCAGAGCTAGATGCAGATAAAAATTTATTTGAATTTGCAACCTGGTGGAGGTTAGTTAAAATGCAATAATAGAACAAGTCCCACACACTGCTACAAGCCCAAGCTCAAATATTTTTTCAGAGCTAGATGCAGATAAAAATTATTTTGAATTTGCAACCTGTTGGAGTTTAGTATAGATGGACTAATAGATCAAGTCCCACACACTGCTACAAGCCCAAGCCCAAATATTTTTTCAGAGCTAGATGCAGATAAAAATTATTTTGAATTTGCAACCTGGTGGAGGTTAGTATAGATGGACTAATAGAACAAGTCCCACACACTGCTACAAGCCGAAGCCCAAATATTTTTTCAGAGCTAGATGCAGATAAAAATTATTTTGAATTTGCAACCTGGTGGAGGTTAGTATAGATGGACAAATAGAACAAGTCCCACACACTGCTACAAGCCGAAGCACAAATATTTTTTCAGAGCTAGATTCAGATAAAAATTATTTTGAATTTGCAACCTGGTGGAGGTTAGTATATGTGGACTAATAGAACAAGTCCCACACACTGCTACCAGCCGAAGCCCAAACATTTTTTCAGAGCTAGATGCAAATAAAAATTATTTTGAAATTGCAACCTGGTGGAGGTTAGTATAGATGGACTAATAGAAAAAGTCCCACACACTGCTACAAGCCCAAGCCCAAATATTTTTGCAAAGCTAGATGCAGATAAAAATTATTTTGAATTTGCAACCTGGTGGAGGTTAGTATAGATGGACTAATAGAACAAGTCCCACACACTGCTACAAGCCGAAGAACAAATATTTTTTCAGAGCTAGATGCAGATAAAAATTATTTTGAATTTGCAACCTGGTGGAGATTATTATAGATGGACTAATAGAACAAGTCCAACACACTGCTACAAACCCAAGCCCAAATATTTTTTCAGAGCTAGATGCAGTTAAAAATTAACTTGAATTTGCAACCTGGTGGAGGTTAGTTAAAATGCACTAATAGAACAAGTCCCACACACTGCTATAGGTCCAAGCCCAAATATTTTTTTAGAGCTAGATGCAGATAAAAATTATTTTGAATTTGCAACCTGGTGGAGGTTAATATAGATGGACTTATAGAACAAGTCACACACACTGATACAAGCCGAAGCCCAAATATATTTTCAGAGCTAGATGCAGATAAAAATTATTTTAAATTAGCAACCTGGTGGAGGTTACTATAGATGGACTAATAAAACAAGTCCCACACACTGCTACAAGCCCAAGCCCAAATATTTTTTCAGAGCTAGATGCAAATAAAAATGAATTTGAATTTGCAACCTGGTGGAGTTTAGTATAGATGGACTAATTGAACAAGTCCCACACACTGCTACAAGACGAAGCCCAAATATTTTTTCAGAGCTAGATGCAGATAAAACTTATTTTGAATTTGCAACCTGTTGGAGGTTAGTATAAATGGACTAATGGAACAAGTCCCACACACTGCTACAAGCAAGTCCAAGCCCAAATATTTTTTCAGAGCTAGATGCAGATAAAAATTATTTTGAATTTGCAACCTGGTGGAGGCTAGTATAGATGGACTAACAGAACAAGTCCAACACACTGCTACAAGCCGAAGCACAAATATTTTTTCAGAGCTAGATGCAGATAAAAATTATTTTGAATTTGCAACCTGGTGGAGTTTAGTATATACGGACTAATAGAACAAGTCCCACACACTGCTAAAAGCCCAAGCCCAAATATTTTTTCAGAGCAGGATGCAGATAAAAATTATTTTGAATTTGCAACCTGGTGGAGGTTAGTATAGATGGACTAATAGATCAAGTCCCACACACTGCTATAAGCCCAAGCCCAAATATTTTTTCAGAGCTAGATGCAGATAAAAATTATTTTGAATTTGCAACCTGGTGAAGGTTAGTATAGGTGGTCTAATAGAACAAGTCCCACACACTGCTACAAGCCGAAGCCCAAATATTTTTCAGAGCTAGATGCAGATAAAAATTATTTTGAATTTGCAACCTGGTGGAGGTTAGTATAGATGGACTAATAGAACAAGTCCCACACACTGCTACAAGCCCAAGCCCAAATATTTTTCCAGAGCTAGATGCAGATAAAAATTATTTTGAATTTGCACCCTGTTGAAGTTTAGTATAGATGGACTAATAGAACAACTCCCACACTGCTACAAGCCCAAGCCCAGATATTTTTTCAGAGCTAGATGCAGAAAAAAATTAATTTGAATTTGCAACCTGTTGGAGGTTAGAATAGATGGACTAGTAGAACAAGTCCCACACACTGCTACAAGCCCAAGCCCAAATATTTTTTCAGAGCTAGATGCAGATAAAAATTATTTTGAATTTGCAACCTGGTGGAGGTTAGTATAGATGGACTAATTGAACAAGTCCCACACACTGCTACAAGACGAAGCCCAAATATTTTTTCAGAGCTAGATGCAGATAAAAATTATTTTGAATTTGCAACCTGTTGGAGGTTAGTATAAATGGACTAATGGAACAAGTCCCACACACTGCTACAAGCAAGTCCAAGCCCAAATATTTTTTCAGAGCTAGATGCAGATAAAAATTATTTTGAATTTGCAACCTGGTGGAGGCTAGTATAGATGGACTAACAGAACAAGTCCAACACACTGCTACAAGCCGAAGCACAAATATTTTTTCAGAGCTAGATGCAGATAAAAATTATTTTGAATTTGCAACCTGGTGGAGTTTAGTATATACGGACTAATAGAACAAGTCCCACACACTGCTAAAAGCCCAAGCCCAAATATTTTTTCAGAGCAGGATGCAGATAAAAATTATTTTGAATTTGCAACCTGGTGGAGGTTAGTATAGATGGACTAATAGATCAAGTCCCACACACTGCTATAAGCCCAAGCCCAATATTTTTTCAGAGCTAGATGCAGATAAAAATTATTTTGAATTTGCAACCTGGTGAAGGTTAGTATAGGTGGTCTAATAGAACAAGTCCCACACACTGCTACAAGCCGAAGCCCAAATATTTTTCAGAGCTAGATGCAGATAAAAATTATTTTGAATTTGCAACCTGGTGGAGGTTAGTATAGATGGACTAATAGAACAAGTCCCACACACTGCTACAAGCCCAAGCCCAAATATTTTTCCAGAGCTAGATGCAGATAAAAATTATTTTGAATTTGCACCCTGTTGAAGTTTAGTATAGATGGACTAATAGAACAAGTCCCACACTGCTACAAGCCCAAGCCCAGATATTTTTTCAGAGCTAGATGCAGAAAAAAATTAATTTGAATTTGCAACCTGTTGGAGGTTAGAATAGATGGACTAATAGAACAAGTCCCACACACTGCTACAAGCCCAAGCCCAAATATTTTTTCAGAGCTAGATGCAGATAAAAATTATTTTGAATTTGCAACCTGTTGGAGTTTAGTATAGATGGACTAATAGAACAAGTCCCACACACTGCTACAAGTCCAAGCCCAAATATTTTTTCAGAGCTAGATGCAGATAAAAATTATTTTGAATTTGCAACCTGGTGGAGGTTAGTATAAATGGACTAATAGAACAAGTCCCACACACTGCTGCAAGCCAAAGCACAAATATTGTTTCAGAGCTAGATGAAGATAAAAATTATTTTGAATTTGCAACCTGGTGGAGGTTAGTATAGATGGACTAATAGAACAAGTCCCACACACTGCTACAAGCCGAAGCACAAATATTTTTTCAGAGCTAGATGCAGATAAAAATTATTTTGAATTTGCAACCTGGTGGAGGTTAGTATATGTGGACTAATAGAACAAGTCCCACACACTGCTACCAGCCGAAGCCCAAATATTTTTTCAGAGCTAGATGCAAATAAAAATTATTTTGAAATTGCAACCTGGTGTAGGTTAGTATAGATGGACTAATAGAACAAGTCCCACACACTGCTACAAGCCCAAGCCCAAATATTTTTACAAAGCTAGATGCAGATAAAAATTATTTTGAATTTGCAACCTGGTGGAGGTTAGTATAGATGGACTAATAGAACAAGTCCCACACACTGCTACAAGCCGAAGCCCAAATATTTTTTCAGAGCTAGATGCAGATAAAAATTATTTTGAATTTGCAACCTGGTGGAGATTATTATAGATGGACTAATAGAACAAGTCCAACACACTGCTACAAACCCAAGCCCAAATATTTTTTCAGAGCTAGATGCAGATAAAAATTAATTTGAATTTGCAACCTGGTGGAGGTTAGTTAAAATGCACTAATAGAACAAGTCCCACACACTGCTACAAGCCCAAGCCCAAATATTTTTTCAGAGCTAGATGCAGATAAAAATTATTTTGAATTTGCAACCTGGTGGAGGTTAGTATAGATGGACTAATAGAACAAGTCCCACACACTGCTACAAGCCCAAGCCCAAATATTTTTCCAGCGCTAGATGCAGATAAAAATTATTTTGAATTTGCACCCTGTTGAAGTTTAGTATAGATGGACTAATAGAACAAGTCCCACACTGCTACAAGCCCAAGCCCAGATATTTTTTCAGAGCTAGATGCAGAAAAAAATTATTTTGAATTTGCAACCTGTTGGAGGTTAGAATAGATGGACTAATAGAACAAGTCCCACACACTGCTACATGCCCAAGCCCAAATATTTTTTCAGAGCTAGATGCAGATAAAAATTATTTTGAATTTGCAACCTGTTGGAGTTTAGTATAGATGGACTAATAGAACAAGTCCCACACACTGCTACAAGCCCAAGCCCAAATATTTTTTCAGAGCTAGATGCAGATAAAAATTATTTTGAATTTGCAACCTGGTGGAGGTTAGTATAGATGGACTAATAGAACAAGTCCCACACACTGCTACAAGCCGAAGCCCAAATATTTTTTCAGAGCTAGATGCAGATAAAAATTATTTTGAATTTGCAACCTGGTGGACGTTAGTATAGATGGACTAATAGAACAAGTCCCACACACTGCTACAAGCCGAAGCACAAATATTTTTTCAGAGCTAGATGCAGATAAAAATTATTTTGAATTTGCAACCTGGTGGAGGTTAGTACATGTGGACTAATAGAACAAGTCCCACACACTGCTACCAGCCGAAGCCCAAACATTTTTTCAGAGCTAGATGCAAATAAAAATTATTTTGAAATTGCAACCTGGTGGAGGTTAGTATAGATGGACTAATAGAACAAGTCCCACACACTGCTACAAGCCCAAGCCCAAATATTTTTACAAAGCTAGATGCAGATAAAAATTATTTTGAATTTGCAACCTGGTGGTGGTTAGTATAGATGGACTAATAGAACAAGTCCCACACACTGCTACAAGCCGAAGCCCAAATATTTTTTCAGAGCTAGATGCAGATAAAAATTATTTTGAATTTGCAACCTGGTGGAGATTATTATAGATGGACTAATAGAACAAGTCCAACACACTGCTACAAACCCAAGCCCAAATATTTTTTCAGAGCTAGATGCAGATAAAAATTAATTTGAATTTGCAACCTGGTGGAGGTTAGTTAAAATGCAGTAATAGAACAAGTCCCACACACTGCTACAAGCCTAAGCCCAAATATTTTTTCAGAGCTAGATGCAGATAAAAATTATTTTGAATTTGCAACCTGTTGGAGTTTAGTATAGATGGACTAATAGAACAAGTCCCACACACTGCTACAAGCCCAAGCCCAAATATTTTTTCAGAGCTAGATGCAGATAAAAATTATTTTGAATTTGCAACCTGGTGGAGGTTAGTATAGATGGACTAATAGAACAAGTCCCACACACTGCTACAAGCCGAAGCCCAAATATTTTTTCAGAGCTAGATACAGATAAAAATTATTTTGAATTTGCAACCTGGTGGAGGTTAGTATAGATGGACTAATAGAACAAGTCCCACACACTGCTACAAGCCGAAGCACAAATATTTTTTCAGAGCTAGATGCAGATAAAAATTATTTTGAATTTGCAACCTGGTGGAGGTTAGTATATGTGGACTAATAGAACAAGTCCCACACACTGCTACCAGCCGAAGCCCAAACATTTTTTCAGAGCTAGATGCAAATAAAAATTATTTTGAAATTGCAACCTGGTGGAGGTTAGTACAGATGGACTAATAGAACAAATCCCACACACTGCTAAAAGCCCAAGCCCAAATATTTTTGCAAAGCTAGATGCAGATAAAAATTATTTTGAATTTGCAACCTGGTGGAGGTTAGTATAGATGGACTAATAGAACAAGTCCCACACACTGCTACAAGCCCAAGCCCAAATATTTTTTCAGAGCTTGATGCAGATAACAATTATTTTGAATTTGCAACCTGGTGGAGGTTAGTATAGATGGACTAATAGAACAAGTCCCACACACTGCTACAAGCTGAAGCCCAAATATTTTTTCAGAGCTAGATGCAGATAAAAATTATTTTGAATTTGCAACCTGGTGGAGATTATTATAGATGGACTAATAGAACAAGTCCAACACACTGCTACAAACCCAAGCCCAAATATTTTTCCAGAGCTAGATGCAGATAAAAATTTATTTGAATTTGCAACCTGGTGGAGGTTAGTTAAAATGCACTAATAGAACAAGTCCCACACACTGCTACAAGCCCAAGTCCAAATATTTTTTTAGAGCTAGATGCAGATAAAAATTATTTTGAATTTGCAACCTGGTGGAGGTTAATAGAGATGGACTTATAGAACAAGTCACACACACTGCTACAAGCCGAAGCCCAAATATATTTTCAGAGCTAGATGCAGATAAAAATTATTTTAAATTAGCAACCTGGTGGAGGTTAGTATAGATGGACTAATAGAACAAGTCCCACACACTGCTACAAGATGAAGCCCAAATATTTTTTCAGAGCTAGATGCAGATAAAAATTATTTTGAATTTGCAACCTGGTGGAGATTATTATAGATGGACTAATAGAACAAGTCCAACACACTGCTACAAACCCAAGCCCAAATATTTTTTCAGAGCTAGATGCAGATAAAAATTAATTTGAATTTGCAACCTGGTGGAGGTTAGTTAAAATGCACTAATAGAACAAGTCCCACACACTGCTACAAGCCCAAGCCCAAATATTTTTTCAGAGCTAGATGCAGATAAAAATTATTTTGAATTTGCAACCTGGTGGAGGTTAGTATAGATGGACTAATAGAACAAGTTCCTCACACTGCTACAAGCCCAAGCCCAAATATTTTTCCAGCGCTAGATGCAGATAAAAATTATTTTGAATTTGCACCCTGTTGAAGTTTAGTATAGATGGACTAATAGAACAAGTCCCACACTGCTACAAGCCCAAGCCCAGATATTTTTTCAGAGCTAGATGCAGAAAAAAATTATTTTGAATTTGCAACCTGTTGGAGGTTAGAATAGATGGACTAATAGAACAAGTCCCACACACTGCTACAAGCCCAAGCCCAAATATTTTTTCAGAGCTAGATGCAGATAAAAATTATTTTGAATTTGCAACCTGTTGGAGTTTAGTATAGATGAACTAATAGAACAAGTCCCACACACTGCTACAAGCCCAAGCCCAAATATTTTTTCAGAGCTAGATGCAGATAAAAATTATTTTGAATTTGCAACCTGGTGGAGGTTAGTATAGATGGACTAATAGAACAAGTCCCACACACTGCTACAAGCCGAAGCCCAAATATTTTTTCAGAGCTAGATGCAGATAAAAATTATTTTGAATTTGCAACCTGGTGGAGGTTAGTATAGATGGACTAATAGAACAAGTCCCACACACTGCTACAAGCCGAAGCACAAATATTTTTTCAGAGCTAGATGCAGATAAAAATTATTTTGAATTTGCAACCTGGTGGAGGTTAGTACATGTGGACTAATAGAACAAGTCCCACACACTGCTACCAGCCGAAGCCCAAACATTTTTTCAGAGCTAGATGCAAATAAAAATTATTTTGAAATTGCAACCTGGTGGAGGTTAGTATAGATGGACTAATAGAACAAGTCCCACACACTGCTACAAGCCCAAGCCCAAATATTTTTACAAAGCTAGATGCAGATAAAAATTATTTTGAATTTGCAACCTGGTGGTGGTTAGTATAGATGGACTAATAGAACAAGTCCCACACACTGCTACAAGCCGAAGCCCAAATATTTTTTCAGAGCTAGATGCAGATAAAAATTATTTTGAATTTGCAACCTGGTGGAGATTATTATAGATGGACTAATAGAACAAGTCCAACACACTGCTACAAACCCAAGCCCAAATATTTTTTCAGAGCTAGATGCAGATAAAAATTAATTTGAATTTGCAACCTGGTGGAGGTTAGTTAAAATGCAGTAATAGAACAAGTCCCACACACTGCTACAAGCCTAAGCCCAAATATTTTTTCAGAGCTAGATGCAGATAAAAATTATTTTGAATTTGCAACCTGTTGGAGTTTAGTATAGATGGACTAATAGAACAAGTCCCACACACTGCTACAAGCCCAAGCCCAAATATTTTTTCAGAGCTAGATGCAGATAAAAATTATTTTGAATTTGCAACCTGGTGGAGGTTAGTATAGATGGACTAATAGAACAAGTCCCACACACTGCTACAAGCCGAAGCCCAAATATTTTTTCAGAGCTAGATACAGATAAAAATTATTTTGAATTTGCAACCTGGTGGAGGTTAGTATAGATGGACTAATAGAACAAGTCCCACACACTGCTACAAGCCGAAGCACAAATATTTTTTCAGAGCTAGATGCAGATAAAAATTATTTTGAATTTGCAACCTGGTGGAGGTTAGTATATGTGGACTAATAGAACAAGTCCCACACACTGCTACCAGCCGAAGCCCAAACATTTTTTCAGAGCTAGATGCAAATAAAAATTATTTTGAAATTGCAACCTGGTGGAGGTTAGTACAGATGGACTAATAGAACAAATCCCACACACTGCTAAAAGCCCAAGCCCAAATATTTTTGCAAAGCTAGATGCAGATAAAAATTATTTTGAATTTGCAACCTGGTGGAGGTTAGTATAGATGGACTAATAGAACAAGTCCCACACACTGCTACATGCCCAAGCCCAAATATTTTTTCAGAGCTTGATGCAGATAACAATTATTTTGAATTTGCAACCTGGTGGAGGTTAGTATAGATGGACTAATAGAACAAGTCCCACACACTGCTACAAGCCGAAGCCCAAATATTTTTTCAGAGCTAGATGCAGATAAAAATTATTTTGAATTTGCAACCTGGTGGAGATTATTATAGATGGACTAATAGAACAAGTCCAACACACTGCTACAAACCCAAGCCCAAATATTTTTTCAGAGCTAGATGCAGATAAAAATTTATTTGAATTTGCAACCTGGTGGAGGTTAGTTAAAATGCACTAATAGAACAAGTCCCACACACTGCTACAAGCCCAAGTCCAAATATTTTTTTAGAGCTAGATGCAGATAAAAATTATTTTGAATTTGCAACCTGGTGGAGGTTAATAGAGATGGACTTATAGAACAAGTCACACACACTGCTACAAGCCGAAGCCCAAATATATTTTCAGAGCTAGATGCAGATAAAAATTATTTTAAATTAGCAACCTGGTGGAGGTTAGTATAGATGGACTAATAAAACAAGTCCCACACACTGCTACAAGCCCAAGCCCAAATATTTTTTCAGAGCTAGATGCAGAAAAAAATTATTTTGAATTTGCAACCTGTTGGAGGTTAGAATAGATGGACTAATAGAACAAGTCCCACACACTGCTACAAGCCCAAGCCCAAATATTTTTTCAGAGCTAGATGCAGATAAAAATTATTTTGAATTTGCAACCTGTTGGAGTTTAGTATAGATGGACTAATAGAACAAGTCCCACACACTGCTACAAGCCCAAGCCCAAATATTTTTTCAGAGCTAGATGCAGATAAAAATTATTTTGAATTTGCAACCTGGTGGAGGTTAGTATAGATGGACTAATAGAACAAGTCCCACACACTGCTACAAGCCGAAGCCCAAATATTTTTTCAGAGCTAGATACAGATAAAAATTATTTTGAATTTGCAACCTGGTGGAGGTTAGTATAGATGGACTAATAGAACAAGTCCCACACACTGCTACAAGCCGAAGCACAAATATTTTTTCAGAGCTAGATGCAGATAAAAATTATTTTGAATTTGCAACCTGGTGGAGGTTAGTATATGTGGACTAATAGAACAAGTCCCACACACTGCTACCAGCCGAAGCCCAAACATTTTTTCAGAGCTAGATGCAAATAAAAATTATTTTGAAATTGCAACCTGGTGGAGGTTAGTATAGATGGACTAATAGAACAAGTCCCACACACTGCTACAAGCCCAAGCCCAAATATTTTTACAAAGCTAGATGCAGATAAAAATTATTTTGAATTTGCAACCTGGTGGTGGTTAGTATAGATGGACTAATAGAACAAGTCCCACACACTGCTACAAGCCGAAGCCCAAATATTTTTTCAGAGCTAGATGCAGATAAAAATTATTTTGAATTTGCAACCTGGTGGAGATTATTATAGATGGACTAATAGATCAAGTCCAACACACTGCTACAAACCCAAGCCCAAATATTTTTTCAGAGCTAGATGCAGATAAAAATTAATTTGAATTTGCAACCTGGTGGAGGTTAGTTAAAATGCACTAATAGAACAAGTCCCACACACTGCTACAAGCCTAAGCCCAAGTATTTTTTCAGAGCTAGATGCAGATAAAAATTATTTTGAATTTGCAACCTGTTGGAGTTTAGTATAGATGGACTAATAGAACAAGTCCCACACACTGCTACAAGCCCAAGCCCAAATATTTTTTCAGAGCTAGATACAGATAAAAATTATTTTGAATTTGCAACCTGGTGGAGGTTAGTATAGATGGACTAATAGAACAAGTCCCACACACTGCTACAAGCCGAAGCCCAAATATTTTTTCAGAGCTAGATACAGATAAAAATTATTTTGAATTTGCAACCTGGTGGAGGTTAGTATAGATGGACTAATAGAACAAGTCCCACACACTGCTACAAGCCGAAGCACAAATATTTTTTCAGAGCTAGATGCAGATAAAAATTATTTTGAATTTGCAACCTGGTGGAGGTTAGTATATGTGGACGAATAGAACAAGTCCCACACACTGCTACCAGCCGAAGCCCAAACATTTTTTCAGAGCTAGATGCAAATAAAAATTATTTTGAAATTGCAACCTGGTGGAGGTTAGTATAGATGGACTAATAGAACAAATCCCACACACTGCTAAAAGCCCAAGCCCAAATATTTTTGCAAAGCTAGATGCAGATAAAAATTATTTTGAATTTGCAACCTGGTGGAGGTTAGTATAGATGGACTAATAGAACAAGTCCCACACACTGCTACAAGCCCAAGCCCAAATATTTTTTCAGAGCTAGATGCAGATAACAATTATTTTGAATTTGCAACCTGGTGGAGGTTAGTATAGATGGACTAATAGAACAAGTCCCACACACTGCTACAAGCCGAAGCCCAAATATTTTTTCAGAGCTAGATGCAGATAAAAATTATTTTGAATTTGCAACCTGGTGGAGATTATTATAGATAGACTAATAGAACAAGTCCAACACACTGCTACAAACCCAAGCCCAAATATTTTTTCAGAGCTAGATGCAGATAAAAATTTATTTGAATTTGCAACCTGGTGGAGGTTAGTTAAATTGCACTAATAGAACAAGTCCCACACACTGCTACAAGCCCAAGTCCAAATATTTTTTTAGAGCTAGATGCAGATAAAAATTATTTTGAATTTGCAACCTGGTGGAGGTTAATAGAGATGGACTTATAGAACAAGTCACACACACTGCTACAAGCCGAAGCCCAAATATATTTTCAGAGCTAGATGCAGATAAAAATTATTTTAAATTAGCAACCTGGTGGAGGTTAGTATAGATGGACTAATAAAACAAGTCCCACACACTGCTACAAGCCCAAGCCCAAATATTTTTTCAGAGATAGATGCAGATAAAAATTATTTTGAATTTGCAACCTGGTGAAGGTTAGTATAGCTGGTCTAATAGAACAAGTCCCACACACTGCTACAAGCCGAAGCCCAAATATTTTTCAGAGCTAGATGCAGATAAAAATTATTTTGAATTTGCAACCTGGTGGAGGTTAGTATAGATGGACTAATAGAACAAGTCCCACACACTGCTACAAGCCCAAGCCCAAATATTTTTCCAGAGCTAGATGCAGATAAAAATTATTTTGAATTTGCACCCTGTTGAAGTTTAGTATAGATGGACTAATAGAACAAGTCCCACACTGCTACAAGCCCAAGCCCAGATATTTTTTCAGAGCTAGATGCAGATAAAAATTATTTTGAATTTGCAACCTGGTGGAGATTATTATAGATGGACTAATAGAACAAGTCCAACACACTGCTACAAACCCAAGCCCAAATATTTTTTCAGAGCTAGATGCAGATAAAAATTAATTTGAATTTGCAACCTGGTGGAGGTTATTTAAAATGCACTAATAGAACAAGTCCCACACACTGCTACAAGCCCAAGCCCAAATATTTTTTCAGAGCTAGATGCAGATAAAAATTATTTTGAATTTGCAACCTGTTGGAGTTTAGTATAGATGGACTAATAGAACAAGTCCCACACACTGCTACAAGCCCAAGCCCAAATATTTTTTCAGAGCTAGATGCAGATAAAAATTATTTTGAATTTGCAACCTGGTGGAGGTTAATATAGATGGACTAATAGAACAAGTCCCACACACTGCTACAAGCCGAAGCCCAAATATTTTTTCAGAGCTAGATGCAGATAAAAATTATTTTGAATTTGCAACCTGGTGGAGGTTAGTATAGATGGACTAATAGAACAAGTCCCACACACTGCTACAAGCCGAAGCACAAATATTTTTTCAGAGCTAGATGCAGATAAAAATTATTTTGAATTTGCAACCTGGTGGAGGTTAGTATATGTGGACTAATAGAACAAGTCCCACACACTGCTACCAGCCGAAGCCCAAACATTTTTTCAGAGCTAGATGCAAATAAAAATTATATTGAAATTGCAACCTGGTGTAGGTTAGTATAGATGGACTAATAGAACAAGTCCCACACACTGCTACAAGCCCAAGCCCAAATATTTTTGCAAAGCTAGATGCAGATAAAAATTATTTTGAATTTGCAACCTGGTGGAGGTTAGTATAGATGGACTAATAGAACAAGTCCCACACACTGCTACAAGCCCAAGCCGAAATATTTTTACAAAGCTAGATGCAGATAAAATTATTTTGAATTTGCAACCTGGTGGAGGTTAGTATAGATGGACTAATAGAACAAGTCCCACACACTGCTACAAGCCGAAGCCCAAATATTTTTTCAGAGCTAGATGCAGATAAAAATTATTTTGAATTTGCAACCTGGTGGAGATTATTATAGATGGACTAATAGAACAAGTCCAACACACTGCTACAAACCCAAGCCCAAATATTTTTTCAGAGCTAGATGCAGATAACAATTAATTTGAATGTGCAACCTGGTGGAGGTTAGTTAAAATGCACTAATAGAACAAGTCCCACACACTGCTACAAGCCCAAGCCCAAATATTTTTTTATAGCTAGATGCAGATAAAAATTATTTTGAATTTGCAACCTGGTGGAGGTTAATATAGATGGACTAATAGAACAAGTCCCACACACTGCTACAAGCCGAAGCCCAAATATTTTTTCAGAGCTAGATGCAGATAAAAATTATTTTAAATTAGCAACCTGGTGGAGGTTAGTATAGATGGACTAATAAAACAAGTCCCACACACTGCTACAAGCCCAAGCCCAAATATTTTTTCAGAGCTAGATGCAAATAAAAATGAATTTGAATTTGCAACCTTTTGGAGGTTAGTATAGATGGACTAATAGAACAAGTCCCACACACTGCTACAAGCCCAAGCCCAAATATTTTTTCAGAGCTAGATGCAAATAAAAATTATTTTGAATTTCCAACCAGGTGGAGGTTAGTATAGATTGACTAGTAGAACAAGTCCCACACACTGCTACAAGCCGAAGCCCAAATATTTTTTCAGAGCTAGATGCAGATAAAAATTATTTTGAATTTGCAACCTGGTGGAGGTTAGTATAGATGGACTAATAGAACAAGTCCCACACACTGCTCCAAGCCCAAGCCCAAATATTTTTACAAAGCTAGATGCAGATAAAAATTATTTTTAATTTGCAACCTGTTGGAGGTTAGTATATATGGACTAATAGAGCAAGTCCCACACACTGCTACAGGCCGAAGCCCAAATATTTTTTCAGAGCTAGATGCAGATAAAAATTATTTTGAATTTGCAACCTGGTGGAGGTTAGTATAGATGGACTAATAGAACAAGTCCCACACACTGCTAATAGCCAGAGCCCAAATATTTTTTCAGAGCTAGATGCAGATAAAAATTATTTTGAATTTGCAACCTGGTGGAGGTTAGTATAGATGGACTAATAGAACAAGTCCCACACACTGCTACAAGCCGAAGCCCAAATATTTTTTCAGAGCTAGATGCAGATAAAAATTATTTTGAATTTGCAACCTGGTGGAGGTTAGTATAGATGGACTAATAGAACAAGTCCCACACACTGCTACAAGCCGAAGCACAAATATTTTTTCAGAGCTAGATGCAGATAAAAATTATTTTGAATTTGCAACCTGGTGGAGGTTAGTATATGTGGACTAATAGAACAAGTCCCACACACTGCTACCAGCCGAAGCCCAAACATTTTTTCAGAGCTAGATGCAGATAAAAATTAATTTGAATTTGCAACCTGGTGGAGGTTAGTTAAAATGCACTAATAGAACAAGTCCCACACACTGCTACAAGCCTAAGCCCAAATATTTTTTCAGAGCTAGATGCAGATAAAAATTATTTTGAATTTGCAACCTGTTGGAGTTTAGTATAGATGGACTAATAGAACAAGTCCCACACACTGCTACAAGCCGAAGCCCAAATATTTTTTCAGAGCTAGATGCAGATAAAAATTATTTTGAATTTGCAACCTGTTGGAGTTTAGTATAGATGGACTAATAGAACAAGTCCCACACACTGCTACAAGCCGAAGCCCAAATATTTTTTCAGAGCTAGATACAGATAAAAATTATTTTGAATTTGCAACCTGGTGGAGGTTAGTATAGATGGACTAATAGAACAAGTCCCACACACTGCTACAAGCCGAAGCACAAATATTTTTTCAGAGCTAGATGCAGATAAAAATTATTTTGAATTTGCAACCTGGTGGAGGTTAGTATATGTGGACTAATAGAACAAGTCCCACACACTGCTACCAGCCGAAGCCCAAACATTTTTTCAGAGCTAGATGCAAATAAAAATTATTTTGAAATTGCAACCTGGTGGAGGTTAGTATAGATGGACTAATAGAACAAATCCCACACACTGCTAAAAGCCCAAGCCCAAATATTTTTGCAAAGCTAGATGCAGATAAAAATTATTTTGAATTTGCAACCTGGTGGAGGTTAGTATAGATGGACTAATAGAACAAGTCCCACACACTGCTACAAGCCCAAGCCCAAATATTTTTTCAGAGCTAGATGCAGATAACAATTATTTTGAATTTGCAACCTGGTGGAGGTTAGTATAGATGGACTAATAGAACAAGTCCCACACACTGCTACAAGCCGAAGCCCAAATATTTTTTCAGAGCTAGATGCAGATAAAAATTATTTTGAATTTGCAACGTGGTGGAGATTATTATAGATGGACTAATAGAACAAGTCCAACACACTGCTACAAACCCAAGCCCAAATATTTTTTCAGAGCTAGATGCAGATAAAAATTTATTTGAATTTGCAACCTGGTGGAGGTTAGTTAAAATGCACTAATAGAACAAGTCCCACACACTGCTACAAGCCCAAGTCCAAATATTTTTTTAGAGCTAGATGCAGATAAAAATTATTTTGAATTTGCAACCTGGTGGAGGTTAATAGAGATGGACTTATAGAACAAGTCACACACACTGCTACAAGCCGAAGCCCAAATATATTTTCAGAGCTAGATGCAGATAAAAATTATTTTAAATTAGCAACCTGGTGGAGGTTAGTATAGATGGACTAATAAAACAAGTCCAACACACTGCTACAAGCCCAAGCCCAAATATTTTTTCAGAGCTAGATGCAAATAAAAATGAATTTGAATTTGCAACCTTTTGGAGGTTAGTGCAGATGGACTAATAGAACAAGTCCCACACACTGCTACAAGCCAAAGCCCAAATATTTTTTCAGAACTAGATGCAGATAAAAATTATTTTGCATTTGCAACCTGGTGGAGGTTAGTATAGATGGACTAATAGATCAAGTCCCACACACTGCTATAAGCCCAAGCCCAAATATTTTTTCAGAGCTAGATGCAGATAAAAATTATTTTGAATTTGCAACCTGGTGAAGGTTAGTATAGCTGGTCTAATAGAACAAGTCCCACACACTGCTACAAGCCGAAGCCCAAATATTTTTCAGAGCTAGATGCAGATAAAAATTATTTTGAATTTGCAACCTGGTGGAGGTTAGTATAGATGGACTAATAGAACAAGTCCCACACACTGCTACAAGCCCAAGCCCAAATATTTTTCCAGAGCTAGATGCAGATAAAAATTATTTTGAATTTGCACCCTGTTGAAGTTTAGTATAGATGGACTAATAGAACAAGTCCCACACTGCTACAAGCCCAAGCCCAGATATTTTTTCAGAGCTAGATGCAGATAAAAATTATTTTGAATTTGCAACCTGGTGGAGATTATTATAGATGGACTAATAGAACAAGTCCAACACACTGCTACAAACCCAAGCCCAAATATTTTTTCAGAGCTAGATGCAGATAAAAATTAATTTGAATTTGCAACCTGGTGGAGGTTATTTAAAATGCACTAATAGAACAAGTCCCACACACTGCTACAAGCCCAAGCCCAAATATTTTTTCAGAGCTAGATGCAGATAAAAATTATTTTGAATTTGCAACCTGTTGGAGTTTAGTATAGATGGACTAATAGAACAAGTCCCACACACTGCTACAAGCCCAAGCCCAAATATTTTTTCAGAGCTAGATGCAGATAAAAATTATTTTGAATTTGCAACCTGGTGGAGGTTAGTATAGATGGACTAATAGAACAAGTCCCACACACTGCTACAAGCCCAAGCCGAAATATTTTTACAAAGCTAGATGCAGATAAAATTATTTTGAATTTGCAACCTGGTGGAGGTTAGTATAGATGGACTAATAGAACAAGTCCCACACACTGCTACAAGCCGAAGCCCAAATATTTTTTCAGAGCTAGATGCAGATAAAAATTATTTTGAATTTGCAACCTGGTGGAGATTATTATAGATGGACTAATAGAACAAGTCCAACACACTGCTACAAACCCAAGCCCAAATATTTTTTCAGAGCTAGATGCAGATAACAATTAATTTGAATGTGCAACCTGGTGGAGGTTAGTTAAAATGCACTAATAGAACAAGTCCCACACACTGCTACAAGCCCAAGCCCAAATATTTTTTTATAGCTAGATGCAGATAAAAATTATTTTGAATTTGCAACCTGGTGGAGGTTAATATAGATGGACTAATAGAACAAGTCCCACACACTGCTACAAGCCGAAGCCCAAATATTTTTTCAGAGCTAGATGCAGATAAAAATTATTTTAAATTAGCAACCTGGTGGAGGTTAGTATAGATGGACTAATAAAACAAGTCCCACACACTGCTACAAGCCCAAGCCCAAATATTTTTTCAGAGCTAGATGCAAATAAAAATGAATTTGAATTTGCAACCTTTTGGAGGTTAGTATAGATGGACTAATAGAACAAGTCCCACACACTGCTACAAGCCCAAGCCCAAATATTTTTTCAGAGCTAGATGCAAATAAAAATTATTTTGAATTTCCAACCAGGTGGAGGTTAGTATAGATTGACTAGTAGAACAAGTCCCACACACTGCTACAAGCCGAAGCCCAAATATTTTTTCAGAGCTAGATGCAGATAAAAATTATTTTGAATTTGCAACCTGGTGGAGGTTAGTATAGATGGACTAATAGAACAAGTCCCACACACTGCTCCAAGCCCAAGCCCAAATATTTTTACAAAGCTAGATGCAGATAAAAATTATTTTTAATTTGCAACCTGTTGGAGGTTAGTATATATGGACTAATAGAGCAAGTCCCACACACTGCTACAGGCCGAAGCCCAAATATTTTTTCAGAGCTAGATGCAGATAAAAATTATTTTGAATTTGCAACCTGGTGGAGGTTAGTATAGATGGACTAATAGAACAAGTCCCACACACTGCTAATAGCCAGAGCCCAAATATTTTTTCAGAGCTAGATGCAGATAAAAATTATTTTGAATTTGCAACCTGGTGGAGGTTAGTATAGATGGACTAATAGAACAAGTCCCACACACTGCTACAAGCCGAAGCCCAAATATTTTTTCAGAGCTAGATGCAGATAAAAATTATTTTGAATTTGCAACCTGGTGGAGGTTAGTATAGATGGACTAATAGAACAAGTCCCACACACTGCTACAAGCCGAAGCACAAATATTTTTTCAGAGCTAGATGCAGATAAAAATTATTTTGAATTTGCAACCTGGTGGAGGTTAGTATATGTGGACTAATAGAACAAGTCCCACACACTGCTACCAGCCGAAGCCCAAACATTTTTTCAGAGCTAGATGCAGATAAAAATTAATTTGAATTTGCAACCTGGTGGAGGTTAGTTAAAATGCACTAATAGAACAAGTCCCACACACTGCTACAAGCCTAAGCCCAAATATTTTTTCAGAGCTAGATGCAGATAAAAATTATTTTGAATTTGCAACCTGTTGGAGTTTAGTATAGATGGACTAATAGAACAAGTCCCACACACTGCTACAAGCCCAAGCCCAAATATTTTTTCAGAGCTAGATGCAGATAAAAATTATTTTGAATTTGCAACCTGGTGGAGGTTAGTATAGATGGACTAATAGAACAAGTCCCACACACTGCTACAAGCCGAAGCCCAAATATTTTTTCAGAGCTAGATACAGATAAAAATTATTTTGAATTTGCAACCTGGTGGAGGTTAGTATAGATGGACTAATAGAACAAGTCCCACACACTGCTACAAGCCGAAGCACAAATATTTTTTCAGAGCTAGATGCAGATAAAAATTATTTTGAATTTGCAACCTGGTGGAGGTTAGTATATGTGGACTAATAGAACAAGTCCCACACACTGCTACCAGCCGAAGCCCAAACATTTTTTCAGAGCTAGATGCAAATAAAAATTATTTTGAAATTGCAACCTGGTGGAGGTTAGTATAGATGGACTAATAGAACAAATCCCACACACTGCTAAAAGCCCAAGCCCAAATATTTTTGCAAAGCTAGATGCAGATAAAAATTATTTTGAATTTGCAACCTGGTGGAGGTTAGTATAGATGGACTAATAGAACAAGTCCCACACACTGCTACAAGCCCAAGCCCAAATATTTTTTCAGAGCTAGATGCAGATAACAATTATTTTGAATTTGCAACCTGGTGGAGGTTAGTATAGATGGACTAATAGAACAAGTCCCACACACTGCTACAAGCCGAAGCCCAAATATTTTTTCAGAGCTAGATGCAGATAAAAATTATTTTGAATTTGCAACGTGGTGGAGATTATTATAGATGGACTAATAGAACAAGTCCAACACACTGCTACAAACCCAAGCCCAAATATTTTTTCAGAGCTAGATGCAGATAAAAATTTATTTGAATTTGCAACCTGGTGGAGGTTAGTTAAAATGCACTAATAGAACAAGTCCCACACACTGCTACAAGCCCAAGTCCAAATATTTTTTTAGAGCTAGATGCAGATAAAAATTATTTTGAATTTGCAACCTGGTGGAGGTTAATAGAGATGGACTTATAGAACAAGTCACACACACTGCTACAAGCCGAAGCCCAAATATATTTTCAGAGCTAGATGCAGATAAAAATTATTTTAAATTAGCAACCTGGTGGAGGTTAGTATAGATGGACTAATAAAACAAGTCCAACACACTGCTACAAGCCCAAGCCCAAATATTTTTTCAGAGCTAGATGCAAATAAAAATGAATTTGAATTTGCAACCTTTTGGAGGTTAGTGCAGATGGACTAATAGAACAAGTCCCACACACTGCTACAAGCCAAAGCCCAAATATTTTTTCAGAACTAGATGCAGATAAAAATTATTTTGCATTTGCAACCTGGTGGAGGTTAGTATAGATGGACTAATAGATCAAGTCCCACACACTGCTATAAGCCCAAGCCCAAATATTTTTTCAGAGCTAGATGCAGATAAAAATTATTTTGAATTTGCAACCTGGTGAAGGTTAGTATAGCTGGTCTAATAGAACAAGTCCCACACACTGCTACAAGCCGAAGCCCAAATATTTTTCAGAGCTAGATGCAGATAAAAATTATTTTGAATTTGCAACCTGGTGGAGGTTAGTATAGATGGACTAATAGAACAAGTCCCACACACTGCTACAAGCCCAAGCCCAAATATTTTTCCAGAGCTAGATGCAGATAAAAATTATTTTGAATTTGCACCCTGTTGAAGTTTAGTATAGATGGACTAATAGAACAAGTCCCACACTGCTACAAGCCCAAGCCCAGATATTTTTTCAGAGCTAGATGCAGATAAAAATTATTTTGAATTTGCAACCTGGTGGAGATTATTATAGATGGACTAATAGAACAAGTCCAACACACTGCTACAAACCCAAGCCCAAATATTTTTTCAGAGCTAGATGCAGATAAAAATTAATTTGAATTTGCAACCTGGTGGAGGTTATTTAAAATGCACTAATAGAACAAGTCCCACACACTGCTACAAGCCCAAGCCCAAATATTTTTTCAGAGCTAGATGCAGATAAAAATTATTTTGAATTTGCAACCTGTTGGAGTTTAGTATAGATGGACTAATAGAACAAGTCCCACACACTGCTACAAGCCCAAGCCCAAATATTTTTTCAGAGCTAGATGCAGATAAAAATTATTTTGAATTTGCAACCTGGTGGAGGTTAATATAGATGGACTAATAGAAAAAGTCCCACACACTGCTACAAGCCGAAGCCCAAATATTTTTTCAGAGCTAGATGCAGATAAAAATTATTTTGAATTTGCAACCTGGTGGAGGTTAGTATAGATGGACTAATAGAACAAGTCCCACACACTGCTACAAGCCGAAGCACAAATATTTTTTCAGAGCTAGATGCAGATAAAAATTATTTTGAATTTGCAACCTGGTGGAGGTTAGTATATGTGGACTAATAGAACAAGTCCAACACACTGCTACCAGCCGAAGCCCAAACATTTTTTCAGAGCTAGATGCAAATAAAAATTATTTTGAAATTGCAACCTGGTGGAGGTTAGTATAGATGGACTAATAGAACAAGTCCCACACACTGCTACAAGCCCAAGCCCAAATATTTTTGCAAAGCTAGATGCAGATAAAAATTATTTTGAATTTGCAACCTGGTGGAGGTTAGTATAGATGGACTAATAGAACAAGTCCCACACACTGCTACAAGCCCAAGCCGAAATATTTTTACAAAGCTAGATGCAGATAAAATTATTTTGAATTTGCAACCTGGTGGAGGTTAGTATAGATGGACTAATAGAACAAGTCCCACACACTGCAACAAGCCGAAGCCCAAATATTTTTTCAGAGCTAGATGCAGATAAAAATTATTTTGAATTTGCAACCTGGTGGAGATTATTATAGATGGACTAATAGAACAAGTCCAACACACTGCTACAAACCCAAGCCCAAATATTTTTTCAGAGCTAGATGCAGATAAAAATTAATTTGAATGTGCAACCTGGTGGAGGTTAGTTAAAATGCACTAATAGAACAAGTCCCACACACTGCTACAAGCCCAAGCCCAAATATTTTTTTAGAGCTAGATGCAGATAAAAATTATTTTGAATTTGCAACCTGGTGGAGGTTAATAGAGATGGACTTATAGAACAAGTCACACACACTGCTACAAGCCGAAGCCCAAATATATTTTCAGAGCTAGATGCAGATAAAAATTATTTTAAATTAGCAACCTGGTGGAGGTTAGTATAGATGGACTAATAAAACAAGTCCCACACACTGCTACAAGCCCAAGCCCAAATATTTTTTCAGAGCTAGATGCAAATAAAAATGAATTTGAATTTGCAACCTTTTGGAGGTTAGTGCAGATGGACTAATAGAACAAGTCCCACACACTGCTACAAGCCAAAGCCCAAATATTTTTTCAGAACTAGATGCAGATAAAAATTATTTTGAATTTCCAACCAGGTGGAGGTTAGTATAGATTGACTAACAGAACAAGTCCCACACACTGCTACAAGCCGAAGCCCAAATATTTTTTCAGAGCTAGATGCAGATAAACATTATTTTGAATTTGCAACCTGTTGGAGGTTAGTATAGATGGACTAATAGAACAAGTCCCACACACTGCTACAAGTAAGCCCAAGCCCAAATATTTTTTCAGAGCTAGATGCAGATAAAAATTATTTTGAATTTGCAACCTGGTGGAGGCTAGTATAGATGGACTAACAGAACAAGTCCAACACACTGCTACAAGCCGAAGCACAAATATTTTTTCAGAGCTAGATGCAGATAAAAATTATTTTGAATTTGCAACCTGGTGGAGTTTAGTATATACGGACTAATAGAACAAGTCCCACACACTGCTACAAGCCCAAGCCCAAATATTTTTTCAGAGCTAGATGCAGATAAAAATTATTTTAAATTTGCAACCTGGTGGAGGTTAGTATAGATGGACTAATAGATCAAGTCCCACACACTGCTATAAGCCCAAGCCCAAATATTTTTTCAGAGCTAGATGCAGATAAAAATTATTTTGAATTTGCAACCTGGTGAAGGTTAGTATAGCTGGTCTAATAGAACAAGTCCCACACACTGCTACAAGCCGAAGCCCAAATATTTTTCAGAGCTAGATGCAGATAAAAATTATTTTGAATTTGCAACCTGGTGGAGGTTAGTATAGATGGACTAATAGAACAAGTCCCACACACTGCTACAAGCCCAAGCCCAAATATTTTTCCAGAGCTAGATGCAGATAAAAATTATTTTGAATTTGCACCCTGTTGAAGTTTAGTATAGATGGACTAATAGAACAAGTCCCACACTGCTACAAGCCCAAGCCCAGATATTTTTTCAGAGCTAGATGCAGAAAAAAATTATTTTGAATTTGCAACCTGTTGGAGGTTAGAATAGATGGACTAATAGAACAAGTCCCACACACTGCTACAAGCCCAAGCCCAAATATTTTTTCAGAGCTAGATGCAGATAAAAATTGTTTTGAATTTGCAACCTGGTGGAGGTTAGTATAGATGGACTAATAGAACAAGTCCCACACACTGCTGCAAGCCAAAGCACAAATATTTTTTCAGAGCTAGATGCAGATAAAAATTATTTTGAATTTGCAACCTGGTGGAGTTTATTATAGATGGACTAATAGAACAAGTCCCACACACTGCTACAAGCCGAAGCACAAATATTTTTTCAGAGCTAGATGCAGATAAAAATTATTTTGAATTTGCAACCTGGTGGAGGTTAGTATATGTGGACTAATAGAACAAGTCCCACACACTGCTACCAGCCGAAGCCCAAATATTTTTTCAGAGCTAGATGCAAATAAAAATTATTTTGAAATTGCAACCTGGTGGAGGTTAGTATAGATGGACTAATAGAACAAGTCCCACACACTGCTACAAGCCCAAGCCCAAATATTTTTACAAAGCTAGATGCAGATAAAATTATTTTGAATTTGCAACCTGGTGGAGGTTAGTATAGATGGACTAATAGAACAAGTCCCACACACTGCTACAAGCCGAAGCCCAAATATTTTTTCAGAGCTAGATGCAGATAAAAATTATTTTGAATTTGCAACCTGGTGGAGATTATTATAGATGGACTAATAGAACAAGTCCAACACACTGCTACAAACCCAAGCCCAAATATTTTTTCAGAGCTAGATGCAGATAAAAATTAATTTGAATTTGCAACCTGGTGGAGGTTATTTAAAATGCACTACTAGAACAAGTCCCACACACTGCTACAAGCCCAAGCCCAAATATTTTTTCAGAGCTAGATGCAGATAAAAATTATTTTGAATTTGCAACCTGTTGGAGTTTAGTATAGATGGACTAATAGAACAAGTCCCACACACTGCTACAAGCCCAAGCCCAAATATTTTTTCAGAGCTAGATGCAGATAAAAATTATTTTGAATTTGCAACCTGGTGGAGGTTAATATAGATGGACTAATAGAACAAGTCCCACACACTGCTACAATCCGAAGCCCAAATATTTTTTCAGAGCTAGATGCAGATAAAAATTATTTTGAATTTGCAACCTGGTGGAGGTTAGTATAGATGGACTAATAGAACAAGTCCCACACACTGCTACAAGCCGAAGCACAAATATTTTTTCAGAGCTAGATGCAGATAAAAATTATTTTGAATTTGCAACCTGGTGGAGGTTAGTATATGTGGACTAATAGAACAAGTCCCACACACTGCTACCAGCCGAAGCCCAAACATTTTTTCAGAGCTAGATGCAAATAAAAATTATTTTGAAATTGCAACCTGGTGGAGGTTAGTATAGATGGACTAATAGAACAAGTCCCACACACTGCTACAAGCCCAAGCCCAAATATTTTTGCAAAGCTAGATGCAGATAAAAATTATTTTGAATTTGCAACCTGGTGGAGGTTAGTATAGATGGACTAATAGAACAAGTCCCACACACTGCTACAAGCCCAAGCCGAAATATTTTTACAAAGCTGGATGCAGATAAAATTATTTTGAATTTGCAACCTGGTGGAGGTTAGTATAGATGGACTAATAGAACAAGTCCCACACACTGCTACAAGCCGAAGCCCAAATATTTTTTCAGAGCTAGATGCAGATAAAAATTATTTTGAATTTGCAACCTGGTGGAGATTATTATAGATGGACTAATAGAACAAGTCCAACACACTGCTACAAATCCAAGCCCAAATATTTTTTCAGAGCTAGATGCAGATAAAAATTAATTTGAATTTGCAACCTGGTGGAGGTTAGTTAAACTGCACTAATAGAACAAGTTCCACACAGTGCTACAAGCCCAAGCCCAAATATTTTTTCAGAGCTAGATGCAGATAAAAATTATTTTGAATTTGCAACCTGTTGGAGTTTAGTATAGATGGACTAATAGAACAAGTCCCACACACTGCTACAAGCCCAAGTCCAAATATTTTTTCAGAGCTAGATGCAGATAAAAATTATTTTGAATTTGCAACCTGGTGGAGGTTAGTATAGATGGACTAATAGAACAAGTCCCACACACTGCTACCAGCCGAAGCCCAAACATTTTTTCAGAGCTAGATGCAGATAAAAATTAATTTGAATTTGCAACCTGGTGGAGGTTAGTTAAAATGCACTAATAGAACAAGTCCCACACACTGCTACAAGCCTAAGCCCAAATATTTTTTCAGAGCTAGATGCAGATAAAAATTATTTTGAATTTGCAACCTGTTGGAGTTTAGTATAGATGGACTAATAGAACAAGTCCCACACACTGCTACAAGCCCAAGCCCAAATATTTTTTCAGAGCTAGATGCAGATAAAAATTATTTTGAATTTGCAACCTGGTGGAGGTTAGTATAGATGGACTAATAGAACAAGTCCCACACACTGCTACAAGCCGAAGCCCAAATATTTTTTCAGAGCTAGATACAGATAAAAATTATTTTGAATTTGCAACCTGGTGGAGGTTAGTATAGATGGACTAATAGAACAAGTCCCACACACTGCTACAAGCCGAAGCACAAATATTTTTTCAGAGCTAGATGCAGATAAAAATTATTTTGAATTTGCAACCTGGTGGAGGTTAGTATATGTGGACTAATAGAACAAGTCCCACACACTGCTACCAGCCGAAGCCCAAACATTTTTTCAGAGCTAGATGCAAATAAAAATTATTTTGAAATTGCAACCTGGTGGAGGTTAGTATAGATGGACTAATAGAACAAATCCCACACACTGCTAAAGCCCAAGCCCAAATATTTTTGCAAAGCTAGATGCAGATAAAAATTATTTTGAATTTGCAACCTGGTGGAGGTTAGTATAGATGGACTAATAGAACAAGTCCCACACACTGCTACAAGCCCAAGCCCAAATATTTTTTCAGAGCTAGATGCAGATAACAATTATTTTGAATTTGCAACCTGGTGGAGGTTAGTATAGATGGACTAATAGAACAAGTCCCACACACTGCTACAAGCCGAAGCCCAAATATTTTTTCAGAGCTAGATGCAGATAAAAATTATTTTGAATTTGCAACCTGGTGGAGATTATTATAGATGGACTAATAGAACAAGTCCAGCACACTGCTACAAACCCAAGCCCAAATATTTTTTCAGAGCTAGATGCAGATAAAAATTTATTTGAATTTGCAACCTGGTGGAGGTTAGTTAAAATGCACTAATAGAACAAGTCCCACACACTGCTACAAGCTCAAGCCCAAATATTTTTTTAGAGCAAGATGCAGATAAAAAATATTTTGAATTTGCAACCTGGTGGAGGTTAATAGAGATGGACTTATAGAACAAGTCACACACACTGCTACAAGCCGAAGCCCAAATATATTTTCAGAGCTAGATGCAAATAAAAATTATTTTAAATTAGCAACCTGGTGGAGGTTAGTATAGATGGACTAATAAAACAAGTCCCACACACTGCTACAAGCCCAAGCCCAAATATTTTTTCAGAGCTAGATGCAAATAAAAATGAATTTGAATTTGCAACCTTGTGGAGGTTAGTGCAGATGGACTAATAGAACAAGTCCCACACACTGCTACAAGCCAAAGCCCAAATATTTTTTCAGAACTAGATGCAGATAAAAATTATTTTGAATTTCCAACCAGGTGGAGGTTAGTATAGATTGACCAACAGAACAAGTCCCACACACTGCTACAAGCCGAAGCCCAAATATTTTTTCAGAGCTAGATGCAGATAAACATTATTTTGAATTTGCAACCTGTTGGAGGTTAGTATAGATGGACTAATAGAACAAGTCCCACACACTGCTACAAGTAAGCCCAAGCCCAAATATTTTTTCAGAGCTAGATGCAGATAAAAATTATTTTGAATTTGCAACCTGGTGGAGGCTATTATAGATGGACTAACAGAACAAGTCCACCACACTGCTACAAGCCGAAGCACAAATATTTTTTCAGAGCTAGATGCAGATAAAAATTATTTTGAATTTGCAACCTGGTGGAGTTTAGTATATACGGACTAATAGAACAAGTCCCACACACTGCTACAAGCCCAAGCCCAAATATTTTTTCAGAGCTAGATGCAGATAAAAATTATTTTGAATTTGCAACCTGGTGGAGGTTAGTATAGATGGACTAATAGATCAAGTCCCACACACTGCTATAAGCCCAAGCCCAAATATTTTTTCAGAGCTAGATGCAGATAAAAATTATTTTGAATTTGCAACCTGGTGAAGGTTAGTATAGCTGGTCTAATAGAACAAGTCCCACACACTGCTACAAGCCGAAGCCCAAATATTTTTCAGAGCTAGATGCAGATAAAAATTATTTTGAATTTGCAACCTGGTGGAGGTTAGTATAGATGGACTAATAGAACAAGTCCCACACACTGCTACAAGCCCAAGCCCAAATATTTTTCCAGAGCTAGATGCAGATAAAAATTATTTTGAATTTGCACCCTGTTGAAGTTTAGTATAGATGGACTAATAGAACAAGTCCCACACTGCTACAAGCCCAAGCCCAGATATTTTTTCAGAGCTAGATGCAGAAAAAAATTATTTTGAATTTGCAACCTGTTGGAGGTTAGAATAGATGGACTAAAAGAACAAGTCCCACACACTGCTACAAGCCCAAGCCCAAATATTTTTTCAGAGCTAGATGCAGATAAAAATTATTTTGAATTTGCAACCTGTTGGAGTTTAGTATAGATGGACTAATAGAACAAGTCCCACACACTGTTACAAGCCCAAGCCCAAATATTTTTTTAGAGCTAGATGCAGATAAAAATTGTTTTGAATTTGCAATCTGGTGGAGGTTAGTATAGATGGACTAATAGAACAAGTCCCACACACTGCTGCAAGCCAAAGCACAAATATTTTTTCAGAGCTAGATGCAGATAAAAATTATTTTGAATTTGCAACCTGGTGGAGGTTAGTATAGATGGACTAATAGAACAAGTCCGACACACTGCTACAAGCCGAAGCACAAATATTTTTTCAGAGCTAAATGCAGATAAAAATTATTTTGAATTTGCAACCTGGTGGAGGTTAGTATATGTGGACTAATAGAACAAGTCCCACACACTGCTACCAGCCGAAGCCCAAATATTTTTTCAGAGCTAGATGCAAATAAAAATTATTTTGAAATTGCAACCTGGTGGAGGTTAGTATAGATGGACTAATAGAACAAGTCCCACACACTGCTACAAGCCCAAGCCCAAATATTTTTACAAAGCTAGATGCAGATAAAATTATTTTGAATTTGCAACCTGGTGGAGGTTAGTATAGATGGACTAATAGAACAAGTCCCACACACTGCTACAAGCCGAAGCCCAAATATTTTTTCAGAGCTAGATGCAGATAAAAATTATTTTGAATTTGCAACCTGGTGGAGATTATTATAGATGGACTAATAGAACAAGTCCAACACACTGCTACAAACCCAAGCCCAAATATTTTTTCAGAGCTAGATGCAGATAAAAATTAATTTGAATTTGCAACCTGGTGGAGGTTATTTAAAATGCACTACTAGAACAAGTCCCACACACTGCTACAAGCCCAAGCCCAAATATTTTTTCAGAGCTAGATGCAGATAAAATTATTTTGAATTTGCAACCTGTTGGAGTTTAGTATAGATGGACTAATAGAACAAGTCCCACACACTGCTACAAGCCCAAGCCCAAATATTTTTTCAGAGCTAGATGCAGATAAAAATTATTTTGAATTTGCAACCTGGTGGAGGTTAGTATAGATGGACTAATAGAACAAGTCCCACACACTGCTACAAGCCGAAGCACAAATATTTTTTCAGAGCTAGATGCAGATAAAAATTATTTTGAATTTGCAACCTGGTGGAGGTTAGTATATGTGGACTAATAGAACAAGTCCCACACACTGCTACCAGCCGAAGCCCAAACATTTTTTCAGAGCTAGATGCAAATAAAAATTATTTTGAAATTGCAACCTGGTGGAGGTTAGTATAGATGGACTAATAGAACAAGTCCCACACACTGCTACAAGCCCAAGCCCAAATATTTTTGCAAAGCTAGATGCAGATAAAAATTATTTTGAATTTGCAACCTGGTGGAGGTTAGTATAGATGGACTAATAGAACAAGTCCCACACACTGCTACAAGCCCAAGCCGAAATATTTTTACAAAGCTAGATGCAGATAAAATTATTTTGAATTTGCAACCTGGTGGAGGTTAGTATAGATGGACTAATAGAACAAGTCCCACACACTGCTACAAGCCGAAGCCCAAATATTTTTTCAGAGCTAGATGCAGATAAAAATTATTTTGAATTTGCAACCTGGTGGAGATTATTATAGATGGACTAATAGAACAAGTCCAACACACTGCTACAAATCCAAGCCCAAATATTTTTTCAGAGCTAGATGCAGATAAAAATTAATTTGAATTTGCAACCTGGTGGAGGTTAGTTAAAATGCACTAATAGAACAAGTTCCACACAGTGCTACAAGCCCAAGCCCAAATATTTTTTCAGAGCTAGATGCAGATAAAAATTATTTTGAATTTGCAACCTGTTGGAGTTTAGTATAGATGGACTAATAGAACAAGTCCCACACACTGCTACAAGCCCAAGCCCAAATATTTTTTCAGAGCTAGATGCAGATAAAAATTATTTTGAATTTGCAACCTGGTGGAGGTTAGTATAGATGGACTAATAGAACAAGTCCCACACACTGCTACAAGCCGAAGCCCAAATATTTTTTCAGAGCTAGATGCAGATAAAAATTATTTTGAATTTGCAACCTGGTGGAGGTTAGTATAGATGGACTAATAGAACAAGTCCCACACACTGCTACAAGCCGAAGCACAAATATTTTTTCAGAGCTAGATGCAGATAAAAATTATTTTGAATTTGCAACCTGGTGGAGGTTAGTATATGTGGACTAATAGAACAAGTCCCACACACTGCTACCATCCGAAGCCCAAACATTTTTTCAGAGCTAGATGCAAATAAAATTTATTTTGAAATTGCAACCTGGTGGAGGTTAGTATAGATGGACTAATAGAACAAGTCCCACACACTGCTACAAGCCCAAGCCCAAATATTTTTGCAAAGCTAGATGCAGATAAAAATTATTTTGAATTTGCAACCTGGTGGAGGTTAGTATAGATGGACTAATAGAACAAGTCCCACACACTGCTACAAGCCGAAGCCCAAATATTTTTTCAGAGCTAGATGCAGATAAAAATTATTTTGAATTTGCAACCTGGTGGAGATTATTATAGATGGACTAATAGAACAAGTCCAACACACTGCTACAAACCCAAGCCCAAATATTTTTTCAGAGCTAGATGCAGATAAAAATTAATTTGAATGTGCAACCTGGTGGAGGTTAGTTAAAATGCACTAATAGAACAAGTCCCACACACTGCTACAAGCCCAAGCCCAAATATTTTTTTAGAGCTAGATGCAGATAAAAATTTTTTTTGAATTTGCAACCTGGTGGAGGTTAATATAGATGGACTAATAGAACAAGTCCCACACACTGCTACAAGCCGAAGCCCAAATATTTTTTCAGAGCTAGATGCAGATAAAAATTATTTTAAATTAGCAACCTGGTGGAGGTTAGTATAGATGGACTAATAAAACAAGTCCCACACACTGCTACAAGCCCAAGCCCAAATATTTTTTCAGAGCTAGATGCAAATAAAAATGAATTTGAATTTGCAACCTTTTGGAGGTTAGTATAGATGGACTAATAGAACAAGTCCCACACACTGCTACAAGCCCAAGCCCAAATATTTTTTCAGAGCTAGATGCAAATAAAAATTATTTTGAATTTCCAACCAGGTGGAGGTTAGCATAGATTGACTAGTAGAACAAGTCCCACACACTGCTACAAGCCGAAGCCCAAATATTTTTTCAGAGCTAGATGCAGATAAAAATTATTTTGAATTTGCAACCTGGTGGAGGTTAGTATAGATGGACTAATAGAACAAGTCCAACACACTGCTACAAGCCCAAGCCCAAATATTTTTACAAAGCTAGATGCAGATAAAAATTATTTTTAATTTGCAACCTGTTGGAGGTTAGTATATATGGACTAATAGAGCAAGTCCCACACACTGCTACAGGCCGAAGCCCAAATATTTTTTCAGAGCTAGATGCAGATAAAAATTATTTTGAATTTGCAACCTGGTGGAGGTTAGTATAGATGGACTAATAGAACAAGTCCCACACACTGCTAATAGCCAGAGCCCAAATATTTCTTCAGAGCTAGATGCAGATAAAAATTATTTTGAATTTGCAACCTGGTGGAGGTTTGTATAGATGGACTAATAGAACAAGTCCCACACTCTGCTACAAGCCCAAGCCCAAATATTTTTTCAGAGCTAGATGCAGATAAAAATTATTTTGAATTTGCAACCTGATGGAGGTTAGTATAGATGGACTAATAGTACAAGTTCCCCACACTGCTACAAGCCCAAGCCCAAATATTTTTATCAGAGCTAGATGCAGATAAAAATTATTTTGAATTTGCAACCTGGTGGAGGTTAGTATAGATGGACTAATTGAACAAGTCCCACACACTGCTACAAGCCCAAGCCCAAATATTTTTTCAGAGCTAGATGCAGATAAAAATTATTTTGAATCTGCAACCTGTTGGAGGTTAGTATAGATGGACTAATAGAGCAAGTCCCACACACTGCTACAAGCCCAAGCCCAAATATTTTTTCAGAGCTAGATGCAGATAAAAATTATTTTGAATTTGCAACCTGTTGAAGTTTAGTATAGATGGACTAATAAATAGAACAAGTCCCACACGCTGCTACAAGCCGAAGCCCAAATATTTTTTCAGAGCTAGATGCAGATAAAAATTATTTTGAATTTGCAACCTGGTGGAGGTAAGTATAGATGGACTAATAGAACAAGTCCCACACACTGCTACAAGCCGAAGCCCAAATATTTTTTCAGAGCTTGATGCAGATAAAAATTATTTTGAATTTGCAACCTGGTGGAGGTTAGTATAGATGGACTATTAGAACAAGTCCCACACACTGCTACAAGAAGAAGCCCAAATATTTTTTCAGAGCTAGATGCAGGTAAAAATTATTTTGAATTTGCAACCTGGTGGAGGTTAGTATAGATGGACTAATAGAACAATTCCCACACACTGCTCATTGCCAGAGCCCAAATATTTTTTCAGAGCTAGATGCAGATAAAAATTATTTTGAATTTGCAACCTGGTGGAGGTTAGTATAGATGGACTAATAGAACAAGTCCCACACACTGCTAATAGCCAGAGCCCAAATATTTTTTCAGAGCTAGATGCAGATAAAAATTATTTTGAATTTGCAACCTGGTGGTAGTGTTGAGCCACCCCCGTAGTGTTCGAGTTCGGTTCGGTTCGTCGAACACCCGTGTGTTCGCCGAACTGTTCGTCGAACTGTTCGTCGAACACCTTCGAACACCGTTAAAACCAATGGCAGGCAAACAAAAACACATAGAAACACATAGAAAACACCTTCAAAGGTGTCCAAAAGCTGACAAACTGCTCAGAAGACACAACTAACACATGGAAAAGTGACAAGTACATATAGTCATGCGAAAAGAAAAGAGGTGGAGGAGTAAAAGGAGGGGGAGACACAGATATAGGCATGTCATGCCCTTCTAAAATCCAAAAAGTGAGAAGACGAGACGGCCAGTCCGCTCCTGCCCGTGCCACCTCCGTGTCGCCGGGTTTGTGCCAGAGCCGCGGTGAACCCTGACGGCCAGCCCCCCTCTCCCAATACTGGTGCCTGTCCGCTGGTGGGTCGAGAGAGCCCCCCTGTGGTGGAGGCAGCTCTAAGCTTTTTAATTTAAATTGTCCCTCTAATTTGAATGAATACACTTTAAATCCATTTACAAGGATCTATTGGAGGGCAAGTCTCATGCTAGCAGCCGCGTAATTCCAGCTCCAGTAGCGTCCACTAAAGCTGCTGCAGTTAAAAAGCTTTTATAAGGATCGAGCTCGGCTGTCCACCGCAAGGCATCCTAGTGCCAGTCCCAGCCCCTATGCCTTGGGGTGCCTCCTGATGCTCTTCACTGAGTATCCCGTGGTCCCGAAGCATTTCCTTTGAAAAAATTAAGTGTCCAAACTACAGGTGGTGTAGCTTGCTTAACAGCCGGGATAATCCGCTAACTAGCAGACACTGCTACTAGGCACAAAGTTTTTCCTGGGCTAGATGCAGTTAAAAATTTGTAAGTAGATACTCTCGTTGGATGCTGAGAAAGCATTCCATAGAGTCTCCTGGCACGCCATATATGATTCTCTTAAAAAGCTTGGGGTAGGGGTCTAGGGGACCCTTTTATAGCCAAAATCACGGCCCTGTATCACAATACGTCACCTAGGCTGAAGATAAATGGAACTGTAGCACCGAGGGCTCGGTTGCTACAGACGTATTGCACCTCACCCAGAGGTGTGATATCTCACTCTCAGATAAGGATGGAGTGTGGATCAGGACCCGACACCTGCATGCATTACACCACATTGCCGTGGGGCAGGGCGACCAATATGCCCCTGAGATGGGCACGACAGTCCCTGTCCCTGGCTGGAGTGGGGGGAGGGAACACTGAGGAAGGGGAACCCTGCAGTGCAGGAGCAGGGAGGAAGCAGTTCCTGGGTGCATTGAGAAGGGAGTATAAAAGGTGGGCACCATCTTAGTTCAGTGCAGAGAAGTCTGAGCAGAAGTGGCAGGGAGCAGGGGCTCTGCATGAGCTCTGCTCCGGAGGCGGCACTAGTAACAGAGGCCCAGGCCTGCAAGAGGGAGAAGGAAGGAAGAGGAGCGGAGAAGGCTCCAGGAACAAGGAATGAAGGGATCCCAGGGGTGCGGATGGGCGAGTCGCCACCGCACGCCCGAATCCACCTGCGTGGAGGGGTCAGGCCAAAGGGGGAGACCGGTCCCCGAACTAGTGGAGGCAGGAAACGACCCTCAGCTAGAAACCGGAGGCTCTGACATTTTCTGTGGCGCAGCCCCTTGCTCCACCCGCTAGGAAGGCACCACATAGGGTCAGGGAAACTGGCGCCAAGTTTACCAAGAGGAGGCCCGAGGCAGCCGGACAGAAGTGTTGGTAAGAAAGGCCAGACAAAGGACACACAAACGGGGTCCTGTGAAGCGCTCCAAAGTTATCTGGGAGTTGTCTGAGCCCCTCACCTGGTGAGCACAGTACGACGTGGGCAGCCGTTACCTGCAGACGTGGTCTGGATAATAAGAACTGTGAGTAAAGGCCCTGAACTGCATCACTGACTCCGTGTCGATACTGCTGCTGCCCTGCACCATCACCCCCATCCTCCGCATACACTGCCCTGAGGCTATACTCCTCCCGTGGGGAGTTATGCTACGCTCTGCTGCACCCACAACACCAGCCTTAGCGGTCTGCCCTGTAGCGGCGGTTCACTCTGACCGCAATCCACGGGTGGCGTAGTCGGACATTTAAACATCAAAACCACATAAATAGTTCCGCCACTGGTTTGACCGCCCTGAGCCACGGAACCGGATCGCCGCCACGAAGACTACAACCACCAGCATCCACCAAAAAGGGTCCGGCTCCGGGTGTCCCAAGGCCCAGGGGGTGCGTCAGAACATTTTCATCACCTTTCACAATCACCAATGGGACAAGACAGGGATGTCCTCTGTCCCCTCTCTTATACATCCTAGTGACGGAGCACCTGCTCTCATCAATTCGCCATAACCCCAATATTAGGTGGATTGAGGTGGGAGGCACCGAGTACAAGTGCTCTCTATTTGCTAATGATGTCCTAGTATATATCACTCAATCACATATATCCATCCCTGCTGTTATGGCTGAAATAGATCACTTTGTTACATGGTAAAATTTTAAAATCAATGCAGCGAAGTCTGAGGCCCTCTATGTCTCCCTCCCTAAATCCATATAGCATTCCATCCAGTCCAACTTTCCCTTTGCCTGGCCCTCACAGGGTATCAAATACTTAGGAATTCCTATTCATAGAGACCTCTCCCATCTATGTTATCTTAATTTTGGGCCCTTTATTGAACAATTCCATACAGACTACGGTTGGCAAGTTAGAACTGTAAGATTCACTACGTGAACCACTGGTGTTTTGTGGAAAAGCACATGTACACCGCGTTCCAAATTATTATGCAAAAAGTGTTTAGGAGTGATAAGGGAAGAATTTGTTTGTTTGGCAGTTAAACTCATTGATGGTGATGTGTGTCAGGGCTCTTTATATCACTGTAAGCAATTGCAGACACCTGTGCTAATTAGTTTGGCAGGTGTGTCCAATGAAAGGCAAGACTACTTAAGAAGGCTCTCTCACATTATTAAGCAGCCTACATTTTCTGCCAAAATGGGAAAGAAAAAGGATGTGTCGGCTGCTGAGAAGCAACAAATTGTGGAGTGTTTAGGTCAAGGCATGACTACAATCAACATTGTGCGATGATCAGGATGAAGTGTCTTGGCAATCAAGAAGTATGTAGCTGATTCACAGTACACACGTGTGCGTGCTGATAAGGGCAAATTGAGGACTCTTTCCTACAGGCAATTACGTCAGGTTGAAAGAGCAGCGGCAAAAAAGCCTTGTCATAGCAGCAGACAAGTTTTTGAAGCTGCTTGTGCCTCCAACGTCCCCCGAACAACAAGATGCAGGGTCCTTCAGAGGTTTGCAGCTGTGCATACGCCATCCTGTCGACCTCCTCTATCCACTTCACACAAGCAGAAACGGCTCCAGTGGGCCAAACATTACATGAAGACTGATTTCAAAACTGTTTTGTTCACGGATGAGTGCCGTGCAGCGCTCGATGGTCCAGATGAATAGAGTGGAGGATGGCTGGTTGATGGACACCCCACGCAAACACGGCTACAGCGCCAACAAGGAGGAGGTGGAGTAATGTTTTGGGCTGGAATCATGGGGAGAGAGATTGTCGGCCCCTTTAGGATCCCTGAAGGCGCTAAAGATGAACTCCATAATGTATGTGGATTTTCTCAAACAGCACTTCCTGCCATGGTTCAAGAAGAAGAACCGTGTATTTCACAGCAAGATCATTTTTCTGCATGATAATGCACCATCTCATGCTGCACATAAAACATCTGCATCTCTGGCTGATATGGGCATAAAAGGGGACAAACTTATGGTGTGACCCCCATGCTCCCCTGACCTCTACCCCATTCAGAACCTTTGGAGCATCATTAAAAGGAGTGTCTATGATGGCGGGAGGCAGTTCACATCTAAGCAACAGCTCTGGGAGGGTATTCTGTCCTCATGCAAAACAATTGAAGCAGAAACCATCCAAAACCTGACAAATTCAATGGACGAGAGAGTTCAGAAGCTCCTTTCGAACAAGGGGTCCTATGTGAAAATGTAACATCACCTAGAATAAAGTTTTGAGTTGAAAACTGTTTGATTTCAGTTTCTAACAACCTGCTAATGCTTATAATTTCAAAAATGACCATTTTTTTGGTCTTTATTAAAATGAAAAGGTTGATCGAAAAGTTTGGGGGATCTAAGAGTGTGGCAACCCAGTAGTCATGATTACTTCGAATTCTGACAATATGAGGGTCATGCTGCAGGTAGTGCAGCAAGAAGGCACTTATGTGTCTTGCGCATCTCGGAGCCCCAAAATTATTTTCCGGGCTAGATGCAGCTAAAAATTATTTTTAATTTTAAATCTGGTGAAGCTTATTATAGATGGCCTAATAGGATCAGTGCTGCACACTGCTACAAAGCCCAAATTATTTTCCAGTCAAGATACAGATAAACATGATTAGTAATTTGAAAGCTTAAAACGGTTGGTAGGGTGATTTTAACCAATCATCAAGCTTTTACTCTCCCCAGAATGACACAGGGGTAGAAAAGTCGTTTCGGATCCATGATTTGTTCATCTTTATGAACGTGAGTCTGTCTACATTATCAGTGGAGAGCCGCGTGCGCTTATCTGTCAGCACACCACCAGCAGCGCTGAACACACGTTCAGACAGAATGCTGGCTGCGGGGCATGACAAGATCTCCAAGGCGTAAGTGGCTAGCTCCGGCCATTTATCCAGATTGGAAGCCCAAAAAGAGCAAGGGTCCAGTGACACAGTCGTGGCTTCAATGTTTACTTGGAGATACTCCTGTACCATTGTCTCTAGGCGTTGACTATGTGTCAGACTTCTTGTCTCCTGTGGCCTTGCAAAGGATGGGCTAAAAAAGTGGTGAAATGATTCCGCAAAATTGATGTTACCAGCAGATACTGTGGTTCTGTTACGGTTTGAGTGCTGAACACTTGACGGTCCCACGGTTGGCAAGTTGGAACTGTGAGATTCACTACGTGCACCACTGGTATTTTGTGGAAAAGCACATGTAAGATTCTGCAACAGTCTCTGCTGATACTCCTGCATGCGTGCATCCCTTTCTATGGCAGGAATAATTTCTGCAAATTTACTTTTGTACCGGGGATCTAACAGTGTGGCAACCCAGTAGTCAGGATTATTTCTAATTCTCACAATTCGAGGGTCATGTTGCAGGTAGTGCAGCAAGAAGGCACTCATGTGTGTTGCGCATCCAGGAGCACCAAGTCCCTGTTGTGTTGGTGGCGAGGTAACAATCATGCTTCCTTCCTCTGTCCTCTCCCCCCAACCTCGCACAACAGAAATGTGATCAAGGTCTCCCTCATCTGATGAGTCTTCCATCAGTTCGTCCTCCACTTCTTCCTGGGCTCCTGCACCTTCCTCACTAGTTTGGCTGCTACCATGCGCCCTGGTAAAATCATCTCCCCCACCCTCACATGCCTGCCGCCTTGGTGCTGCCGACCGTCTGGACCTTGCAGATGTTAGCCCTTCCGCATACAACTCCTCCTCCTCTACTTCCTCCACCTCCTCTTGTGCCACCACCTGACTCCAAATTCTGTTTAACATGTGCTCCAGCATGTAAATCACCGGAATAGTCATGCTGATAATGGCATCGTCAGCACTAAACATCTTCGTCGCCATTTCAAAACTGTGCAGAAGGGTGCATAGGTCCCTGATCTGAGACCACTCCTCCAGCGTGATTTGCCCCACCTCTGAATCTCGTTGGCCCAGGCTATACGTCAGAACGTATTGCACCAGGGCTTGTCGGTGCTGCCACAGTCGCTGCAACATGTGCAGAGTTGAATTCCACCAGGTAGGCACATCGCATTTTAGCCGGTGAAGTGGCAGGCCCAACGACTTCTGTAGAGATGTAAGTCGCTGAGCTGCGGGATGCGAACGGCGGAAGTGAGCACACAGCGACCGTGCCCTCTGCAGAAGGCCATCTAGTCTGGGATAGTGGGTTAAAAATTGCTGGACAACCAGGTTCAACACGTGAGCCATACAAGGCACGTGTGTGACATTGCCCCGGCGAAGGGCCGCACCCAGGTTTGCAGCATTGTCGCACACGGCCTTCCCTGGTTTCAGGTCCAGTGGAGACAACCATTCATGAAATTGGTTCTCCAGAGCTGACCACAACTCCTCAGCTGTGTGACTCACATTTCCCAGACATTTCAATGTAAAAACCGCCTGATGACGTTGAGCCCTACTGCCAGCATAGTAAGGAGGTGTGCAGGATCCCTTCTGCGCAGTTAGAAAGCTTGTGGCATGACCAGACAGGCTTTGGGTGCAGGTGGAAGACCGAGAGGAGGTTGAGGAGGCAGAAGCAGTGGAGGAACTTTGACATAAAGAGGATTGACGCACAACTCGTGGGGACGGCAAGACTTGGACAGCAGCCCCTTGTCCTGCTGTCACCATAGTTACCCAGTGCCCAGTCAGCGACATGTAACGCCCCTGTCCATGCCTACTCGTCCAAGTGTCTGTGGTGAAATGCACCCTGTCACACACAGAGTTTCTCAAAGAAGCGGTGATGTTGTGTGCGACATGCTGGTGGAGCGCAGGCACACCTTTCTTTGAGAAGTAGTACCGACTGGGCATCTGGTACTGGGGCACTGCGACGGACATAAGGTCTCGAAAATCCTCTGTGTCCACCAGGCGGAAAGGCAGCATTTCTGTAGCCAAGAGCTTGCAGATGGTGAAATTCAACCTCTTAGCTTTCTCATGGCTAGGAGGAAATGGTCTTTTACTTGTCCACATCTGAGGGACCGAGGGCTGGCTATTGTGCTTAGACGGGGTTGATAAGGGTGTCCCCGGCAAACTGCCGGTCTGTGAGGAAGATGAAGGCGGACATGTTAGGTTGCCTTGATCCAAAGGTGGTGCTATCGATGTCGGACAGCGCTCAAGACCAGCTGGTGTTACCACCTCCAAAGAAAATGATGACCTGCCAATCACGCTGGCTGTTGCGGGTAAAGAGGTGGCAGGTCTGCGCCCCAAAACAGGTGTGACTGCTGTCCCCCCAGTCACAGAGGATGAAGAGGCCGCGGATGCACAAGATATGGCAGACGGTGGTTGGCCCGGCCGGCTAGGCCGCATTGTAGCACACTGAGCTTCCCACTGCAACTTATGCTTCATGTCCATGTGCCGGTTCATGCATGAAGTACTCAAACTATGTATTTTTTGGCCTCTACTTAGCTTTTGCTGACAAATGTTACAGATAACACGAGTTGGGTCATCTTTATCGATCTGAAAAAATGCCCAGGCTATGCAAGGCTTAGCACCCATGCGACCTGAAGAGCCACCACGACTTGTGGTGAGAGGCAGAGTTGTGTTTGAGGATGCAGTTGTTGACGTGCTTCCAGTACTACGTCTCTGTCCAGGAAGGCGCAACCTGACCTTGTCGTCACTAGCATCTTCCTCCACCTCCTCTGCTGACCTCATCTCTTGGCTGACTGTGGGTTGACAGTAAGTGGGATCTCCGACCTCATCATCATCACCCTGTGCGTTATCACACCCGTCGTCCTCAGAGCCAACCTGTTCCTGCCCTGACAAAAAACTAAAGTTGTCGCTCCAATCAGGTATTTGAGTCTTATCATCGTCTTCCTCATTGTCTCCACCAACAGGAGTTACAGTTTGGGAATGAGGGTCTACATTATGGTCAGAACCTTCTGCGTCTGGTCCTGGATCCGACTCATAAAGATTCTGGGCATCAGTGCAGATCATTTCCTCGTCTGGATTCACAGAAGCACTGGAGTCGACCTCTGATTCCCAGGCTATAGTATGAGTAAACAGCTCTGCAGACTCAACCATCTGTTCTACCTCATACTCAGACGGGCAGCTGGAGATTTGGGAGCTGTGAGGAAGCAAGTGCGATTTGGTTGACACCTTTGAGGACTGGAGTATTTGTGATGTTGAAGTTGATGTGGAGGAGAGCCCACTTAAAGGAGCACTTGATATCCGTTGAAGCACCTGCTGTTTTTGTGCCTCATCTGGAATTTGTAGCGATTGGCGTGGCCGTAAGAAAGGGATCTTATCACATTGTCCGCTAAAAGAAGTAGACATTTTAGTTTGGCTGGAAGATGGTCTTTCTTCTGCACCTACCCCACGGACACAACCTTTTTTCCCCTTCCCAACACTCCTATTCCCCTTTCCACCAGCAGCAGGCCTTTTTCCACTCATTTTGGTGGTTAACTAATTCACAACTCTGGAGTTGTTTGCACAAAAAAACAATGGATGGTAACCGAGCAGAGCTGAGTGGCCAAACTGTGGTATTAGGCCAAAACTATTGGCTGGGTTAGATGCAGAAAAAAAATATTTTTAATTTGCAACCTGATGGAGGTCAGTATAGATGGACTAATAGACCAAGTCCCACACACCGCTAGAAGCCCAAATATTTTTTCAGAGCTAGATGCAGAAATTTTTTTTATTCAATTTGCAACCTGATGGAGGTCAGTATAGATGGACTAATAGACCAAGTCCCACACACTGCTAGAAGCCCAAATATTTTTTCAGAGCTAGATGCAGAAAAAAATTATTTTTAATTTGCAACCTGATGGAGGTCAGTATAGATGGACTAATAGACCAAGTCCCACACACTGCTAGAAGCCCAAATATTTTTTCAGAGCTAGATGCAGAAAAAAATTATATTCAGTTTGCAACCTGATGGAGGTCAGTATAGATGGACTAATAGAATGATGCTATGCCCAAAAGATTTTACTTCACTAGGTGCAGTAAAAAAATTGGTATTCTATACACAGGTGGTATATCTTGCAACACAGATAGGCTACTCCACTGACTAACACACTCTGCAATAGGCCAAAAAGGATTAGCTTTGCTAGATTCAGCCAAATGCTGTGAAAAAAACTTGCACAGCACTGGCACAGACCTGCCTGGCAAAAACTGATAGGAACTGATGTAACCTAGTCCTGAAAAGGACTCCAATTACAATTAGTCTTTACTCCCACAATCTATCTATTTAAGAGCACAGACCTGCTTGATAAAAGTCATAGGAAATGCTGTAACCTAGTCCTTAAAAGGACTGCAATCACAACTATTCCCTACTCCCAAGCTATCTGTATATTTGTGCGAAAATTGGCTTGAAATTAACAAGGTATAGCGCACACAGCAACAGCGGTGCCGTCTAACACGCAGCTGCAGCAGTGAGAAAATGGTGGCGACGGGGAAAATGGCTTGGTCTTATAGGGCAAGGACATGTGACATACACTGCCAATCACACAGGCCCTTGCTTGTGTGAAAAAAATCACTTCGCTCCGTGTGTGCGCTGCTGATAGGCTGACAGATTGTACCTCCCCACTGCAAATGCGGGAAAGAGAAAAAAAAATGGAGATCTTCATTGTTCCTGCAGAGATCCATCCCCTGCCCCTCCCCCCGCCCCGCTGTACACTCAAACTGCGTATTAACATTAATTTTCATCATTACTGAGAAAAAATCCAGTTATGATTTTGGTGCACGAACAGTTATCGAACATAACCTCGAACAGCCGAATTTTTCTCAAATTGTTCGTGTTCGCCGACCGGCTCGAACACCGCCCAAAACAGCTCGAATTTGAGATTGGCAAACAGTTCGAGTAGAACAACGCTCATCTCTACCTTGTGGAGGTTTGTATAGATGGACTAATAGATCAAGTCCCACACTCTGCTACAAGCCCAAGCCCAAATATTTTTTCAGAGCTAGATGCAGATAAAAATTATTTTGAATTTGCAACCTGGTGGAGGTTAGTATAGATGGACTAATAGTACAAGTTCCCCACACTGCTACAAGCCCAAGCCCAAATATTTTTTCAGAGCTAGATGCAGATAAAAATTATTTTGAATTTGTAACCTGGTGGAGGTTAGTATAGATGGACTAATTGAACAAGTCCCACACACTGCTACAAGCCCAAGCCCAAATATTTTTTCAGAGCTAGATGCAGATAAAAATTATTTTGAATCTGCAACCTGTTGGAGGTTAGTATAGATGGACTAATAGAGCAAGTCCCACACACTGCTACAAGCCCAAGCCCAAATATTTTTTCAGAGCTAGATGCAGATAAAAATTATTTTGAATTTGCAACCTGTTGGAGTTTAGTATAGATGGACTAATAGAACAAGTCCCACACGCTGCTACAAGCCGAAGCCCAAATATTTTTTCAGAGCTAGATGCAGATAAAAATTATTTTGAATTTGCAACCTGGTGGAGGTAAGTATAGATGGACTAATAGAACAAGTCCCACACACTGCTACAAGCCCAAGCCCAAATATTTTTTTAGAGCTAGATGCAGATAAAAATTATTTTGAATTTGCAACCTGGTGGAGGTTAGTTAAAATGCACTAATAGAACAAGTCCCACACACTGCTACAAGCCCAAGCCCAAATATTTTTTTAGAGCTAGATGCAGATAAAAATTATTTTGAATTTGCAACCTGGTGGAGGTTAATATAGATGGACTAATAGAACAAGTCACACACACTGCTACAAGCCGAAGCCCAAATATTTTTTCAGAGCTAGATGCGGATAAAAATTATTTTAAATTAGCAACCTGGTGGAGGTTAGTATAGATGGACTAATAAAACAAGTCCCACACACTGCTACAAGCCCAAGCCCAAATATTTTTTCAGAGCTAGATGCAAATAAAATTGAATTTGAATTTGCAACCTTTTGGAGGTTAGTATAGATGGACTAATAGAACAAGTCCCACACACTGCTACAAGCCAAAGCCCAAATATTTTTTCAGAGCTGGATGCAGATAAAAATTATTTTGAATTTCCAACCAGGTGGAGGTTAGTATAGATTGACTAATAGAACAAGTCCCACACAATGCTACAAGCCGAAGCCCAAATATTTTTTCAGAGCTAGATGCAGATAAAAATTATTTTGAATTTGCAACCTGGTGGAGGTTAGTATAGATGGACTAATAGAACAAGTCCCACACACTGCTACAAGCCCAAGCCCAAATATTTTTACAAAGCTAGATGCAGATAAAAATTATTTTTCATTTGCAACCTGTTGGAGGTTAGTATATATGGACTAATAGAGCAAGTCCCACACACTACTACAGGCCGAATCCCAAATATTTTTTCAGAGCTAGATGCAGATAAAAATTATTTTGAATTTTCAACCTGTTGGAGGTTAGTATAGATGGACTAATAGAACAAGTCCCACACACTGCTAATAGCCAGAGCCCAAATATTTTTTCAGAGCTAGATGCAGAAAAAATTATTTTGAATTTGCAACCTGGTGGAGGAGGTTTGTATAGATGGACTAATAGAACAAGTCCCACACTCTGCTACAAGCCCAAGCCCAAATATTTTTTCAGAGCTAGATGCAAAAAAAATTATTTTGAATTTGCAACCTGGTGAAGGTTAGTATAGGTCGTCTAATAGAACAAGTCCCACACACTGCTACAAGCCGAAGCTCAAATATTTTTCAGAGCTAGATGCATATAAAAATTATTTTGAATTTGCAACCTGGTGGAGGTTAGTATAGATGGACTAATAGAACAAGTCCCACACACTGCTACAAGCCCAAGCCCAAATATTTTTCCAGAGCTAGATGCAGATAAAAAATATTTTGAATTTGCACCCTGTTGAAGTTTAGTATAGATGGACTAATAGAACAAGTCCCACACTGCTACAAGCCCAAGCCCAGATATTTTTTCAGAGCTAGATGCAGAAAAAAATTATTTTGAATTTGCAACCTGTTGGAGGTTAGAATAGATGGACTAATAGAACAAGTCCCACACACTGCTACAAGCCCAAGCCCAAATATTTTTTCAGAGCTAGATGCAGATAAAAATTATTTTGAATTTGCAACCTGTTGATGTTTAGTATAGATGGACTAATAAAACAAGTCCCACACACTGCTTCATCCGAAGCCCAAATATTTTTTCAGAGCTAGATGCAGATAAAAATTATTTTGAATTTGCAACCTGGTGGAGGTTAGTATAGATGGACTAATAGAACAAGTCCCACACACTGCTGCAAGCCGAAGCACAAATATTTTTTCAGAGCTAGATGCAGATAAAAATTATTTTGAATTTGCAACCTGGTGGATGTTAGTATAGATGGACTAATAGAACAAGTCCCACACACTGCTACAAGCCGAAGCACAAATATTTTTTCAGAGCTAGATGCAGATAAAAATTATTTTGAATTTGCAACCTGGTGGAGGTTAGTATATGTGGACTAATAGAACAAGTCCCACACACTGCTACCAGCCGAAGCCCAAATATTTTTTCAGAGCTAGATGCAAATAAAAATTATTTTGAAATTGCAACCTGGTGGAGGTTAGTATAGATGGACTAATAGAACAAGTCCCACACACTGCTACAAGCCCAAGCCCAAATATTTTTACAAAGCTAGATGCAGATAAAATTATTTTGAATTTGCAACCTGGTGGAGGTTAGTATAGATGGACTAATAGAACAAGTCCCACACACTGCTACAAGCCGAAGCCCAAATATTTTTTCAGAGCTAGATGCAGATAAAAATTATTTTGAATTTGCAACCTGGTGGAGATTATTATAGATGGACTAATAGAACAAGTCCAACACACTGCTACAAACCCAAGCCCAAATATTTTTTCAGAGCTAGATGCAGATAAAAATTAATTTGAATTTGCAACCTGGTGGAGGTTAGTTAAAATGCACTAATAGAACAAGTCCCACACACTGCTACAAGCCCAAGCCCAAATATTTTTTCAGAGCTAGATGCAGATAAAAATTATTTTGAATTTGCAACCTGGTGGAGGTTAGTATATGTGGACTAATAGAACAAATCCCACACACTGCTACCAGCCGAAGCCCAAACATTTTTTCAGAGCTAGATGCAAATAAAAATTATTTTGAAGTTGCAACCTGGTGGAGGTTAGTATAGATGGACTAATAGAACAAGTCCCACACACTGCTACAAGCCCAAGCCCAAATATTTTTGCAAAGCTAGATGCAGATAAAAATTATTTTGAATTTGCAACCTGGTGGAGGTTAGTATAGATGGACTAATAGAACAAGTCCCAAACACTGCTACAAGCCGAAGCCCAAATATTTTTTCAGAGCTAGATGCAGATAAAAATTATTTTAAATTAGCAACCTGGTGGAGGTTAGTATAGATGGACTAATAAAACAAGTCCCACACACTGCTACAAGCCCAAGCCCAAATGTTTTTTCAGAGCTAGATGCAAATAAAAATGAATTTGAATTTGCAACCTTTTGGAGGTTAGTATAGATGGACTAATAGAACAAGTCCCACACACTGCTACAAGCCAAAGCCCAAATATTTTTTCAGAGCTAGATGCAGATAAAAATTATTTTGAATTTCCAACCAGGTGGAGGTTAGTATAGATTGACTAATAGAACAAGTCCCACACACTGCTACAAGCCGAAGCCCAAATATTTTTTCAGAGCTAGATGCAGTTAAAAATTATTTTGAATTTGCAACCTGGTGGAGGTTAGTATATGTGGACTAATAGAAGAAGTCCCACACACTGCTACAAGCCCAAGCCCAAATATTTTTACAAAGCTAGATGCAGATAAAATTATTTTGAATTTGCAACCTGGTGGAGGTTAGTATAGATGGACTAATAGAACAAGTCCCACACACTGCTACAAGCCGAAGCCCAAATATTTTTTCAGAGCTAGATACAGATAAAAATTATTTTGAATTTGCAACCTGGTGGAGGTTAGTTAAAATGCACTAATAGAACAAGTCCCACACACTGCTACAAGCCCAAGCCCAAATATTTTTTCAGAGCTAGATGCAGATAAAAACTATTTTGAATTTGCAACCTGTTGGAGTTTAGTATAGATGGACTAATAGAACAAGTCCCACACACTGCTACAAGCCCAAGCCCAAATATTTTTTCAGAGCTAGATGCAGATAAAAATTATTTTGAATTTGCAACCTGGTGGAGGTTAGTATAGATGGACTAATAGAACAAGTCCCACACACTGCTACAATTCGAAGCCCAAATATTTTTTCAGAGCTAGATGCAGATTAAAATTATTTTGAATTTGCAACCTGGTGGAGGTTAGTATAGATGGACTAATAGAACAAGTCCTACACACTGCCACAAGCCGAAGCACAAATATTTTTTCAGAGCTAGATGCAGATAAAAATTATTTTGAATTTGCAACCTGGTGGAGGTTAGTATATGTGGACTAATAGAACAAGTCCCACACACTGCTACCAGCCGAGCCCAAACATTTTTTCAGAGCTAGATGCAAATAAAAATTATTTTGAAATTGCAACCTGGTGGAGGTTAGTATAGATGGACTAATAGAACAAGTCCCACACACAGCTACAAGCCCAAGCCCAAATATTTTTGCAAAGCTAGATGCAGATAAAAATTATTTTGAATTTGCAACCTGGTGGAGATTATTACAGATGGACTAATAGAACAAGTCCAACCCACTGCTACAAACCCAAGCCCAAATGTTTTTTCAGAGCTAGATGCAGATAAAAATTAATTTGAATGTGCAACCTGGTGGAGGTTCGTTAAAATTCACTAATAGAACAAGTCCCACACACTGCTACAAGCCCAAGCCCAAATATTTTTTTAGAGCTAGATGCAGATAAAAATTATTTTGAATTTGCAACCTGGTGGAGGTTAGTTAAAATGCACTAATACAACAAGTCCCACACACTGCTACAAGTAAGCCCAAGCCCAAATATTTTTTTAGAGGTAGATGCAGATAAAAAATATTTTAAATTAGCAACCTGGTGGAGGTTAATATAGATGGACTAATAAAACAAGTCCCACACACTGCTACAAGACCAAGCCCAAATATTTTTTCAGAGCTAGATGCAAATAAAAATGAATTTGAATTTGCAACCTTTTGGAGGTTAGTATAGATGGACTAATAGAACAAGTCCCACACACTGCTACAAGCCAAAGCCCAAATATTTTTTCAGAGCTAGATGCAGATAAAAATTATTTTGAATTTCCAACCAGGTGGAGGTTAGTATAGATTGACTAATAGAACAAGTCCCACACACTGCTACAAGCCGAAGCCCAAATATTTTTCCAGAGCTAGATGCAGATAAAAATTATTTTGAATTTGCAACCTGGTGGAGGTTAGTATAGATGGACTAATAGAACAAGTCCCACACACTGCTACAAGCACAAGCCCAAATATTTTTACAAAGCTAGATGCAGATAAAAATTATTTTTAATTTGCAACCTGTTGGAGGTTAGTATATATGGACTAATAGAGCAAGTCCCACACACTGCTACAGGCCGAAGCCCAAATATTTTTTCAGAGCTAGATGCAGATAAAAATTATTTTGAATTTGCAACCTGGTGGAGGTTAGTATAGATGGACTAATAGAACAAGTCCCACACACTGCTAATAGCCAGAGCCCAAATATTTTTTCAGAGCTAGATGCAGATAAAAATTATTTTGAATTTGCAACCTGGTGGAGGTTTGTATAGATGGATTAATAGAACAAGTCCCACACTCTGCTACAAGCCCAAGCCCAAATATTTTTTCAGAGCTAGATGCAGATAAAAATTATTTTGAATTTGCAACCTGGTGGAGGTTAGTATAGATGGACTAATAGTAAAAGTTCCCCACACTGCTACAAGCCCAAGCCCAAATATTTTTTCAGAGCTAGATGCAGATAAAAATTATTTTGAATTTGCAACCTGGTGGAGGTTAGTATAGATGGACTAATTGAACAAGTCCCACACACTGCTACAAGCCCAAGCCCAAATATTTTTTCAGAGCTAGATGCAGATAAAAATTATTTTGAATCTGCAACCTGTTGGAGGTTAGTATAGATGGACTAATAGAGCAAGTCCCACACACTGCTACAAGCCCAAGCCCAAATATTTTTTCAGAGCTAGATGCAGATAAAAATTATTTTGAATTTGCAACCTGTTGGAGTTTAGTATAGATGGACTAATAGAACAAGTCCCACACGCTGCTACAAGCCGAAGCCCAAATATTTTTTCAGAGCTAGATGCAGATAAAAATTATTTTGAATTTGCAACCTGGTGGAGGTAAGTACAGATGGACTAATAGAACAAGTCCCACACACTGCTACAAGCCGAAGCCCAAATATTTTTTCAGAGCTTGATGCAGATAAAAATTATTTTGAATTTGCAACCTGGTGGAGGTTAGTATAGATGGACTATTAGAACAAGTCCCACACACTGCTACAAGCCGAAGCCCAAAAATTTTTTCAGAGCTAGATGCAGATAAAAATTATTTTGAATTTTCAACCTGTTGGAGGTTAGTATAGATGGACTAATAGAACAAGTCCCACACACTGCTAATAGCCAGAGCCCAAATATTTTTTCAGAGCTAGATGCAGATAAAAATTATTTTGAATTTGCAACCTGGTGGAGGAGGTTTGTATAGATGGACTAATAGAACAAGTCCCACACTCTGCTACAAGCCCAAGCCCAAATATTTTTTCAGAGCTAGATGCAAAAAAAATTATTTTGAATTTGCAACCTGGTGAAGGTTAGTATAGGTCGTCTAATAGAACAAGTCCCACACACTGCTACAAGCCGAAGCTCAAATATTTTTCAGAGCTAGATGCATATAAAAATTATTTTGAATTTGCAACCTGGTGGAGGTTAGTATAGATGGACTAATAGAACAAGTCCCACACACTGCTACAAGCCCAAGCCCAAATATTTTTCCAGAGCTAGATGCAGATAAAAAATATTTTGAATTTGCACCCTGTTGAAGTTTAGTATAGATGGACTAATAGAACAAGTCCCACACTGCTACAAGCCCAAGCCCAGATATTTTTTCAGAGCTAGATGCAGAAAAAAATTATTTTGAATTTGCAACCTGTTGGAGGTTAGAATAGATGGACTAATAGAACAAGTCCCACACACTGCTACAAGCCCAAGCCCAAATATTTTTTCAGAGCTAGATGCAGATAAAAATTATTTTGAATTTGCAACCTGTTGATGTTTAGTATAGATGGACTAATAAAACAAGTCCCACACACTGCTTCATCCGAAGCCCAAATATTTTTTCAGAGCTAGATGCAGATAAAAATTATTTTGAATTTGCAACCTGGTGGAGGTTAGTATAGATGGACTAATAGAACAAGTCCCACACACTGCTGCAAGCCGAAGCACAAATATTTTTTCAGAGCTAGATGCAGATAAAAATTATTTTGAATTTGCAACCTGGTGGATGTTAGTATAGATGGACTAATAGAACAAGTCCCACACACTGCTACAAGCCGAAGCACAAATATTTTTTCAGAGCTAGATGCAGATAAAAATTATTTTGAATTTGCAACCTGGTGGAGGTTAGTATATGTGGACTAATAGAACAAGTCCCACACACTGCTACCAGCCGAAGCCCAAATATTTTTTCAGAGCTAGATGCAAATAAAAATTATTTTGAAATTGCAACCTGGTGGAGGTTAGTATAGATGGACTAATAGAACAAGTCCCACACACTGCTACAAGCCCAAGCCCAAATATTTTTACAAAGCTAGATGCAGATAAAATTATTTTGAATTTGCAACCTGGTGGAGGTTAGTATAGATGGACTAATAGAACAAGTCCCACACACTGCTACAAGCCGAAGCCCAAATATTTTTTCAGAGCTAGATGCAGATAAAAATTATTTTGAATTTGCAACCTGGTGGAGATTATTATAGATGGACTAATAGAACAAGTCCAACACACTGCTACAAACCCAAGCCCAAATATTTTTTCAGAGCTAGATGCAGATAAAAATTAATTTGAATTTGCAACCTGGTGGAGGTTAGTTAAAATGCACTAATAGAACAAGTCCCACACACTGCTACAAGCCCAAGCCCAAATATTTTTTCAGAGCTAGATGCAGATAAAAATTATTTTGAATTTGCAACCTGGTGGAGGTTAGTATATGTGGACTAATAGAACAAATCCCACACACTGCTACCAGCCGAAGCCCAAACATTTTTTCAGAGCTAGATGCAAATAAAAATTATTTTGAAGTTGCAACCTGGTGGAGGTTAGTATAGATGGACTAATAGAACAAGTCCCACACACTGCTACAAGCCCAAGCCCAAATATTTTTGCAAAGCTAGATGCAGATAAAAATTATTTTGAATTTGCAACCTGGTGGAGGTTAGTATAGATGGACTAATAGAACAAGTCCCAAACACTGCTACAAGCCGAAGCCCAAATATTTTTTCAGAGCTAGATGCAGATAAAAATTATTTTAAATTAGCAACCTGGTGGAGGTTAGTATAGATGGACTAATAAAACAAGTCCCACACACTGCTACAAGCCCAAGCCCAAATGTTTTTTCAGAGCTAGATGCAAATAAAAATGAATTTGAATTTGCAACCTTTTGGAGGTTAGTATAGATGGACTAATAGAACAAGTCCCACACACTGCTACAAGCCAAAGCCCAAATATTTTTTCAGAGCTAGATGCAGATAAAAATTATTTTGAATTTCCAACCAGGTGGAGGTTAGTATAGATTGACTAATAGAACAAGTCCCACACACTGCTACAAGCCGAAGCCCAAATATTTTTTCAGAGCTAGATGCAGTTAAAAATTATTTTGAATTTGCAACCTGGTGGAGGTTAGTATATGTGGACTAATAGAAGAAGTCCCACACACTGCTACAAGCCCAAGCCCAAATATTTTTACAAAGCTAGATGCAGATAAAATTATTTTGAATTTGCAACCTGGTGGAGGTTAGTATAGATGGACTAATAGAACAAGTCCCACACACTGCTACAAGCCGAAGCCCAAATATTTTTTCAGAGCTAGATACAGATAAAAATTATTTTGAATTTGCAACCTGGTGGAGATTATTATAGATGGACTAATAGAACAAGTCCAACACACTGCTACAAACCCAAGCCCAAATATTTTTTCAGAGCTAGATGCAGATAAAAATTAATTTGAATTTGCAACCTGGTGGAGGTTAGTTAAAATGCACTAATAGAACAAGTCCCACACACTGCTACAAGCCCAAGCCCAAATATTTTTTCAGAGCTAGATGCAGATAAAAACTATTTTGAATTTGCAACCTGTTGGAGTTTAGTATAGATGGACTAATAGAACAAGTCCCACACACTGCTACAAGCCCAAGCCCAAATATTTTTTCAGAGCTAGATGCAGATAAAAATTATTTTGAATTTGCAACCTGGTGGAGGTTAGTATAGATGGACTAATAGAACAAGTCCCACACACTGCTACAATTCGAAGCCCAAATATTTTTTCAGAGCTAGATGCAGATTAAAATTATTTTGAATTTGCAACCTGGTGGAGGTTAGTATAGATGGACTAATAGAACAAGTCCTACACACTGCCACAAGCCGAAGCACAAATATTTTTTCAGAGCTAGATGCAGATAAAAATTATTTTGAATTTGCAACCTGGTGGAGGTTAGTATATGTGGACTAATAGAACAAGTCCCACACACTGCTACCAGCCGAAGCCCAAACATTTTTTCAGAGCTAGATGCAAATAAAAATTATTTTGAAATTGCAACCTGGTGGAGGTTAGTATAGATGGACTAATAGAACAAGTCCCACACACAGCTACAAGCCCAAGCCCAAATATTTTTGCAAAGCTAGATGCAGATAAAAATTATTTTGAATTTGCAACCTGGTGGAGATTATTACAGATGGACTAATAGAACAAGTCCAACCCACTGCTACAAACCCAAGCCCAAATGTTTTTTCAGAGCTAGATGCAGATAAAAATTAATTTGAATGTGCAACCTGGTGGAGGTTCGTTAAAATTCACTAATAGAACAAGTCCCACACACTGCTACAAGCCCAAGCCCAAATATTTTTTTAGAGCTAGATGCAGATAAAAATTATTTTGAATTTGCAACCTGGTGGAGGTTAGTTAAAATGCACTAATACAACAAGTCCCACACACTGCTACAAGTAAGCCCAAGCCCAAATATTTTTTTAGAGGTAGATGCAGATAAAAAATATTTTAAATTAGCAACCTGGTGGAGGTTAATATAGATGGACTAATAAAACAAGTCCCACACACTGCTACAAGACCAAGCCCAAATATTTTTTCAGAGCTAGATGCAAATAAAAATGAATTTGAATTTGCAACCTTTTGGAGGTTAGTATAGATGGACTAATAGAACAAGTCCCACACACTGCTACAAGCCAAAGCCCAAATATTTTTTCAGAGCTAGATGCAGATAAAAATTATTTTGAATTTCCAACCAGGTGGAGGTTAGTATAGATTGACTAATAGAACAAGTCCCACACACTGCTACAAGCCGAAGCCCAAATATTTTTCCAGAGCTAGATGCAGATAAAAATTATTTTGAATTTGCAACCTGGTGGAGGTTAGTATAGATGGACTAATAGAACAAGTCCCACACACTGCTACAAGCACAAGCCCAAATATTTTTACAAAGCTAGATGCAGATAAAAATTATTTTTAATTTGCAACCTGTTGGAGGTTAGTATATATGGACTAATAGAGCAAGTCCCACACACTGCTACAGGCCGAAGCCCAAATATTTTTTCAGAGCTAGATGCAGATAAAAATTATTTTGAATTTGCAACCTGGTGGAGGTTAGTATAGATGGACTAATAGAACAAGTCCCACACACTGCTAATAGCCAGAGCCCAAATATTTTTTCAGAGCTAGATGCAGATAAAAATTATTTTGAATTTGCAACCTGGTGGAGGTTTGTATAGATGGATTAATAGAACAAGTCCCACACTCTGCTACAAGCCCAAGCCCAAATATTTTTTCAGAGCTAGATGCAGATAAAAATTATTTTGAATTTGCAACCTGGTGGAGGTTAGTATAGATGGACTAATAGTAAAAGTTCCCCACACTGCTACAAGCCCAAGCCCAAATATTTTTTCAGAGCTAGATGCAGATAAAAATTATTTTGAATTTGCAACCTGGTGGAGGTTAGTATAGATGGACTAATTGAACAAGTCCCACACACTGCTACAAGCCCAAGCCCAAATATTTTTTCAGAGCTAGATGCAGATAAAAATTATTTTGAATCTGCAACCTGTTGGAGGTTAGTATAGATGGACTAATAGAGCAAGTCCCACACACTGCTACAAGCCCAAGCCCAAATATTTTTTCAGAGCTAGATGCAGATAAAAATTATTTTGAATTTGCAACCTGTTGGAGTTTAGTATAGATGGACTAATAGAACAAGTCCCACACGCTGCTACAAGCCGAAGCCCAAATATTTTTTCAGAGCTAGATGCAGATAAAAATTATTTTGAATTTGCATCCTGGTGGAGGTAAGTACAGATGGACTAATAGAACAAGTCCCACACACTGCTACAAGCCGAAGCCCAAATATTTTTTCAGAGCTTGATGCAGATAAAAATTATTTTGAATTTGCAACCTGGTGGAGGTTAGTATAGATGGACTATTAGAACAAGTCCCACACACTGCTACAAGCCGAAGCCCAAAAATTTTTTCAGAGCTAGATGCAGGTAAAAATTATTTTGAATTTGCAACCTGGTGGAGGTTAGTATAGATGGACTAATAGAACAATTCCCACAACTGCTCATTGCCAGAGCCCAACTATTTTTTCAGAGCTAGATGCAGATAAAAATTATTTTGAATTTGCAACCTGGTGGAGGTTAGTATAGATGGACTAATAGAACAAGTCCCACACACTGCTAATAGCCAGAGCCCAAATATTTTTTCAGAGCTAGATGCAGATACAAATTATTTTGAATTTGCAACCTGGTGGAGGTTTGTATAGATGGACTAATAATAGAACAAGTCCCACACTCTGCTACAAGCCCAAGCCCAAATATTTTTTCAGAGCTAGATGCAGATAAAAATTATTTTGAATTTGCAACCTGGTGGAGGTTAGTATAGATGGACTAATAGTACAAGTTCCCCACACTGCTACAAGCCCAAGCCCAAATATTTTTTCAGGGCTAGATGCAGATAAAAATTATTTTGAATTTGCAACCTGGTGGAGGTTAGTATAGATGGACTAATTGAACAAGTCACACACACTGCTACAAGCCCAAGCCCAAATATTTTTTCAGAGCTAGATGCAGATAAAAATTATTTTGAATCTGCAACCTGTTGGAGGTTAGTATAGATGGACTAATAGAGCAAGTCCCACACACTGCTACAAGCCCAAGCCCAAATATTTTTTCAGAGCTAGATGCAGATAAAAATTATTTTGAATTTGCAACCTGTTGGAGTTTAGTATAGATGGACTAATAGAACAAGTCCCACACGCTGCTACAAGCCGAAGCCCAAATATTTTTCAAGAGCTAGATGCAGATAAAAATTATTTTGAATTTGCAACCTGGTGGAGGTAAGTATAGATGGACTAATAGAACAAGTCCCACACACTGCTACAAGCCGAAGCCCAAATATTTTTTCAGAGCTAGATGCAGGTAAAAATTATTTTGAATTTGCAACCTGGTGGAGGTTAGTATAGTTGGACTAATAGAACAATTCCCACACACTGCTCATTGCCAGAGCCCAAATATTTTTTCAGAGCTAGATGCAGATAAAAATTATTTTGAATTTGCAACCTGGTGGAGGTTAGTATAGATGGACTAATAGAACAAGTCCCACACACTGCTAATAGCCAGAGCCCAAATATTTTTTCAGAGCTAGATGCAGATAAAAATTATTTTGAATTTGCAACCTGGTGGAGGTTTGTATAGATGGACTAATAGAACAAGTCCCACACTCTGCTACAAGCCCAAGCCCAAATATTTTTTCAGAGCTAGATGCAGATAAAAATTATTTTGAATCTTCAACCTGTTGGAGGTTAGTATAGATGGACTAATAGAACAAGTCCCACACACAGCTACAAGCCCAAGCCCAAATATTTTTTTAGAGCTAGATGCAGATAAAAATTATTTTGAATTTGCAACCTGGTGGAGGTTAGTTAAAATGCACTAATACAACAAGTCCCACACACTGCTACAAGCCCAAGCCCAAATATTTTTTTAGAGGTAGATGCAGATAAAAATTATTTTAAATTAGCAACCTGGTGGAGGTTAATATAGATGGACTAATAAAACAAGTCCCACACACTGCTACAAGACCAAGCCCAAATATTTTTTCAGAGCTAGATGCAAATAAAAATGAATTTGAATTTGCAACCTTTTGGAGGTTAGTATAGATGGACTAATAGAACAAGTCCCACACACTGCTACAAGCCCAAGCCCAAATATTTTTTCAGAGCTAGATGCAGATAAAAACTATTTTGAATTTGCAACCTGTTGGAGTTTAGTATAGATGGACTAATAGAACAAGTCCCACACACTGCTACAAGCCCAAGCCCAAATATTTTTTCAGAGCTAGATGCAGATAAAAATTATTTTGAATTTGCAACCTGGTGGAGGTTAGTATAGATGGACTAATAGAACAAGTCCCACACACTGCTACAATTCGAAGCCCAAATATTTTTTCAGAGCTAGATGCAGATTAAAATTATTTTGAATTTGCAACCTGGTGGAGGTTAGTATAGATGGACTAATAGAACAAGTCCTACACACTGCCACAAGCCGAAGCACAAATATTTTTTCAGAGCTAGATGCAGATAAAAATTATTTTGAATTTGCAACCTGGTGGAGGTTAGTATATGTGGACTAATAGAACAAGTCCCACACACTGCTACCAGCCGAAGCCCAAACATTTTTTCAGAGCTAGATGCAAATAAAAATTATTTTGAAATTGCAACCTGGTGGAGGTTAGTATAGATGGACTAATAGAACAAGTCCCACACACAGCTACAAGCCCAAGCCCAAATATTTTTGCAAAGCTAGATGCAGATAAAAATTATTTTGAATTTGCAACCTGGTGGAGATTATTACAGATGGACTAATAGAACAAGTCCAACCCACTGCTACAAACCCAAGCCCAAATGTTTTTTCAGAGCTAGATGCAGATAAAAATTAATTTGAATGTGCAACCTGGTGGAGGTTCGTTAAAATTCACTAATAGAACAAGTCCCACACACTGCTACAAGCCCAAGCCCAAATATTTTTTTAGAGCTAGATGCAGATAAAAATTATTTTGAATTTGCAACCTGGTGGAGGTTAGTTAAAATGCACTAATACAACAAGTCCCACACACTGCTACAAGTAAGCCCAAGCCCAAATATTTTTTTAGAGGTAGATGCAGATAAAAAATATTTTAAATTAGCAACCTGGTGGAGGTTAATATAGATGGACTAATAAAACAAGTCCCACACACTGCTACAAGACCAAGCCCAAATATTTTTTCAGAGCTAGATGCAAATAAAAATGAATTTGAATTTGCAACCTTTTGGAGGTTAGTATAGATGGACTAATAGAACAAGTCCCACACACTGCTACAAGCCAAAGCCCAAATATTTTTTCAGAGCTAGATGCAGATAAAAATTATTTTGAATTTCCAACCAGGTGGAGGTTAGTATAGATTGACTAATAGAACAAGTCCCACACACTGCTACAAGCCGAAGCCCAAATATTTTTCCAGAGCTAGATGCAGATAAAAATTATTTTGAATTTGCAACCTGGTGGAGGTTAGTATAGATGGACTAATAGAACAAGTCCCACACACTGCTACAAGCACAAGCCCAAATATTTTTACAAAGCTAGATGCAGATAAAAATTATTTTTAATTTGCAACCTGTTGGAGGTTAGTATATATGGACTAATAGAGCAAGTCCCACACACTGCTACAGGCCGAAGCCCAAATATTTTTTCAGAGCTAGATGCAGATAAAAATTATTTTGAATTTGCAACCTGGTGGAGGTTAGTATAGATGGACTAATAGAACAAGTCCCACACACTGCTAATAGCCAGAGCCCAAATATTTTTTCAGAGCTAGATGCAGATAAAAATTATTTTGAATTTGCAACCTGGTGGAGGTTTGTATAGATGGATTAATAGAACAAGTCCCACACTCTGCTACAAGCCCAAGCCCAAATATTTTTTCAGAGCTAGATGCAGATAAAAATTATTTTGAATTTGCAACCTGGTGGAGGTTAGTATAGATGGACTAATAGTAAAAGTTCCCCACACTGCTACAAGCCCAAGCCCAAATATTTTTTCAGAGCTAGATGCAGATAAAAATTATTTTGAATTTGCAACCTGGTGGAGGTTAGTATAGATGGACTAATTGAACAAGTCCCACACACTGCTACAAGCCCAAGCCCAAATATTTTTTCAGAGCTAGATGCAGATAAAAATTATTTTGAATCTGCAACCTGTTGGAGGTTAGTATAGATGGACTAATAGAGCAAGTCCCACACACTGCTACAAGCCCAAGCCCAAATATTTTTTCAGAGCTAGATGCAGATAAAAATTATTTTGAATTTGCAACCTGTTGGAGTTTAGTATAGATGGACTAATAGAACAAGTCCCACACGCTGCTACAAGCCGAAGCCCAAATATTTTTTCAGAGCTAGATGCAGATAAAAATTATTTTGAATTTGCAACCTGGTGGAGGTAAGTACAGATGGACTAATAGAACAAGTCCCACACACTGCTACAAGCCGAAGCCCAAATATTTTTTCAGAGCTTGATGCAGATAAAAATTATTTTGAATTTGCAACCTGGTGGAGGTTAGTATAGATGGACTATTAGAACAAGTCCCACACACTGCTACAAGCCGAAGCCCAAAAATTTTTTCAGAGCTAGATGCAGGTAAAAATTATTTTGAATTTGCAACCTGGTGGAGGTTAGTATAGATGGACTAATAGAACAATTCCCACAACTGCTCATTGCCAGAGCCCAACTATTTTTTCAGAGCTAGATGCAGATAAAAATTATTTTGAATTTGCAACCTGGTGGAGGTTAGTATAGATGGACTAATAGAACAAGTCCCACACACTGCTAATAGCCAGAGCCCAAATATTTTTTCAGAGCTAGATGCAGATACAAATTATTTTGAATTTGCAACCTGGTGGAGGTTTGTATAGATGGACTAATAGAACAAGTCCCACACTCTGCTACAAGCCCAAGCCCAAATATTTTTTCAGAGCTAGATGCAGATAAAAATTATTTTGAATTTGCAACCTGGTGGAGGTTAGTATAGATGGACTAATAGTACAAGTTCCCCACACTGCTACAAGCCCAAGCCCAAATATTTTTTCAGGGCTAGATGCAGATAAAAATTATTTTGAATTTGCAACCTGGTGGAGGTTAGTATAGATGGACTAATTGAACAAGTCACACACACTGCTACAAGCCCAAGCCCAAATATTTTTTCAGAGCTAGATGCAGATAAAAATTATTTTGAATCTGCAACCTGTTGGAGGTTAGTATAGATGGACTAATAGAGCAAGTCCCACACACTGCTACAAGCCCAAGCCCAAATATTTTTTCAGAGCTAGATGCAGATAAAAATTATTTTGAATTTGCAACCTGTTGGAGTTTAGTATAGATGGACTAATAGAACAAGTCCCACACGCTGCTACAAGCCGAAGCCCAAATATTTTTCAAGAGCTAGATGCAGATAAAAATTATTTTGAATTTGCAACCTGGTGGAGGTAAGTATAGATGGACTAATAGAACAAGTCCCACACACTGCTACAAGCCGAAGCCCAAATATTTTTTCAGAGCTAGATGCAGGTAAAAATTATTTTGAATTTGCAACCTGGTGGAGGTTAGTATAGTTGGACTAATAGAACAATTCCCACACACTGCTCATTGCCAGAGCCCAAATATTTTTTCAGAGCTAGATGCAGATAAAAATTATTTTGAATTTGCAACCTGGTGGAGGTTAGTATAGATGGACTAATAGAACAAGTCCCACACACTGCTAATAGCCAGAGCCCAAATATTTTTTCAGAGCTAGATGCAGATAAAAATTATTTTGAATTTGCAACCTGGTGGAGGTTTGTATAGATGGACTAATAGAACAAGTCCCACACTCTGCTACAAGACCAAGCCCAAATATTTTTTCAGAGCTAGATGCAGATAAAAATTATTTTGAATCTTCAACCTGTTGGAGGTTAGTATAGATGGACTAATAGAACAAGTCCCACACACAGCTACAAGCCCAAGCCCAAATATTTTTTTAGAGCTAGATGCAGATAAAAATTATTTTGAATTTGCAACCTGGTGGAGGTTAGTTAAAATGCACTAATACAACAAGTCCCACACACTGCTACAAGCCCAAGCCCAAATATTTTTTTAGAGGTAGATGCAGATAAAAATTATTTTAAATTAGCAACCTGGTGGAGGTTAATATAGATGGACTAATAAAACAAGTCCCACACACTGCTACAAGACCAAGCCCAAATATTTTTTCAGAGCTAGATGCAAATAAAAATGAATTTGAATTTGCAACCTTTTGGAGGTTAGTATAGATGGACTAATAGAACAAGTCCCACACACTGCTACAAGCCAAAGCCCAAATATTTTTTCAGAGCTAGATGCAGATAAAAATTATTTTGAATTTGCAACCTGGTGGAGGTTAGTATAGATGGACTAATAGAACAAGTCCCACACACTGCTAATAGCCAGAGCCCAAATATTTTTTCAGAGCTAGATGCAGATAAAAATTATTTTGAATTTGCAACCTGGTGGAGGTTTGTATAGATGGATTAATAGAACAAGTCCCACACTCTGCTACAAGCCCAAGCCCAAATATTTTTTCAGAGCTAGATGCAGATAAAAATTATTTTGAATTTGCAACCTGGTGGAGGTTAGTATAGATGGACTAATAGTAAAAGTTCCCCACACTGCTACAAGCCCAAGCCCAAATATTTTTTCAGAGCTAGATGCAGATAAAAATTATTTTGAATTTGCAACCTGGTGGAGGTTAGTATAGATGGACTAATTGAACAAGTCCCACACACTGCTACAAGCCCAAGCCCAAATATTTTTTCAGAGCTAGATGCATATAAAAATTATTTTGAATCTGCAACCTGTTGGAGGTTAGTATAGATGGACTAATAGAGCAAGTCCCACACACTGCTACAAGCCCAAGCCCAAATATTTTTTCAGAGCTAGATGCAGATAAAAATTATTTTGAATTTGCAACCTGTTGGAGTTTAGTATAGATGGACTAATAGAACAAGTCCCACACGCTGCTACAAGCCGAAGCCCAAATATTTTTTCAGAGCTAGATGCAGATAAAAATTATTTTGAATTTGCAACCTGGTGGAGGTAAGTATAGATGGACTAATAGAACAAGTCCCACACACTGCTACAAGCCGAAGCCCAAATATTTTTTCAGAGCTTGATGCAGATAAAAATTATTTTGAATTTGCAACCTGGTGGAGGTTAGTATAGATGGACTATTAGAACAAGTCCCACACACTGCTACAAGCCGAAGCCCAAAAATTTTTTCAGAGCTAGATGCAGATAAAAATTATTTTGAATTTGCATCCTGGTGGAGGTTAGTATAGATGGACTAATAGAACAATTCCCACAACTGCTCATTGCCAGAGCCCAACTATTTTTTCAGAGCTAGATGCAGATAAAAATTATTTTGAATTTGCAACCTGGTGGAGGTTAGTATAGATGGACTAATAGAACAAGTCCCACACACTGCTAATAGCCAGAGCCCAAATATTTTTTCAGAGCTAGATGCAGATAAAAATTATTTTGAATTTGCAACCTGGTGGAGGTTTGTATAGATGGACTAATAGAACAAGTCGCACACTCTGCTACAAGCCCAAGCCCAAATATTTTTTCAGAGCTAGATGCAGATAAAAATTATTTTGAATTTGCAACCTGGTGGAGGTTAGTATAGATGGACTAATAGAACAAGTCCCACACGCTGCTACAAGTCGAAGCCCAAATATTTTTTCAGAGCTAGATGCAAATAAAAATGAATTTGAATTTGCAACCTTTTGGAGATTAGTATAGATGGACTAATAGAACAAGTCCCACACACTGCTACAAGCCAAAGCCCAAATATTTTTTAAGAGCTAGATGCAGATAAAAATTATTTTGAATTTCCAACCAGGTGAAGGTTAGTATAGATTGACTAATAGAACAAGTCCCACACACTGCTACAAGCCGAAGCCCAAATATTTTTCCAGAGCTAGATGCAGATAAAAATTATTTTGAATTTGCAACCTGGTGGAGGTTAGTATAGATGGACTAATAGAACAAGTCCCACACACTGCTACAAGCACAAGCCCAAATATTTTTACAAAGCTAGATGCAGATAAAAATTATTTTTAATTTGCAACCTGTTGGAGGTTAGTATATATGGACTAATAGAGCAAGTCCCACACACTGCTACAGGCCGAAGCCCAAATATTTTTTCAGAGCTAGATGCAGATAAAAATTATTTTGAATTTGCAACCTGGTGGAGGTTAGTATAGATGGTCTAATAGAACAAGTCCCACACACTGCTAATAGCCAGAGCCCAAATATTTTTTCAGAGCTAGATGCAGATAAAAATTATTTTGAATTTGCAACCTGGTGGAGGTTTGTATAGATGGATTAATAGAACAAGTCCCACACTCTGCTACAAGCCCAAGCCCAAATATTTTTTCAGAGCTAGATGCAGATAAAAATTATTTTGAATTTGCAACCTGGTGGAGGTTAGTATAGATGGACTAATAGTAAAAGTTCCCCACACTGCTACAAGCCCAAGCCCAAATATTTTTTCAGAGCTAGATGCAGATAAAAATTATTTTGAATTTGCAACCTGGTGGAGGTTAGTATAGATGGACTAATTGAACAAGTCCCACACACTGCTACAAGCCCAAGCCCAAATATTTTTTCAGAGCTAGATGCAGATAAAAATTATTTTGAATCTGCAACCTGTTGGAGGTTAGTATAGATGGACTAATAGAGCAAGTCCCACACACTGCTACAAGCCCAAGCCCAAATATTTTTTCAGAGCTAGATGCAGATAAAAATTATTTTGAATTTGCAACCTGTTGGAGTTTAGTATAGATGGACTAATAGAACAAGTCCCACACGCTGCTACAAGCCGAAGCCCAAATATTTTTTCAGAGCTAGATGCAGATAAAAATTATTTTGAATTTGCAACCTGGTGGAGGTAAGTATAGATGGACTAATAGAACAAGTCCCACACACTGCTACAAGCCGAAGCCCAAATATTTTTTCAGAGCTTGATGCAGATAAAAATTATTTTGAATTTGCAACCTGGTGGAGGTTAGTATAGATTGACTATTAGAACAAGTCCCACACACTGCTACAAGCCGAAGCCCAAAAATTTTTTCAGAGCTAGATGCAGGTAAAAATTATTTTGAATTTGCAACCTGGTGGAGGTTAGTATAGATGGACTAATAGAACAATTCCCACAACTGCTCATTGCCAGAGCCCAAATATTTTTTCAGAGCTAGATGCAGATAAAAATTATTTTGAATTTGCAACCTGGTGGAGGTTAGTATAGATGGACTAATAGAACAAGTCCCACACACTGCTAATAGCCAGAGCCCAAATATTTTTTCAGAGCTAGATGAAGATAAAAATTATTTTGAATTTGCAACCTGGTGGAGGTTTGTATAGATGGACTAATAGAACAAGTCCCACACTCTGCTACAAGCCCAAGCCCAAATATTTTTTCAGAGCTAGATGCAGATAAAAATTATTTTGAATTTGCAACCTGGTGGAGGTTAGTATAGATGGACTAATAGTACAAGTTCCCCACACTGCTACAAGCCCAAGCCCAAATATTTTTTCAGGGCTAGATGCAGATAAAAATTATTTTGAATTTGCAACCTGGTGGAGGTTAGTATAGATGGACTAATTGAACAAGTCACACACACTGCTACAAGCCCAAGCCCAAATATTTTTTCAGAGCTAGATGCAGATAAAAATTATTTTGAATCTGCAACCTGTTGGAGGTTAGTATAGATGGACTAATAGAGCAAGTCCCACACACTGCTACAAGCCCAAGCCCAAATATTTTTTCAGAGCTAGATGCAGATAAAAATTATTTTGAATTTGCAACCTGTTGGAGTTTTGTATAGATGGACTAATGGAACAAGTCCCACACGCTGCTACAAGCCGAAGCCCAAATATTTTTCAAGAGCTAGATGCAGATAAAAATTATTTTGAATTTCCAACCAGGTGAAGGTTAGTATAGATTGACTAATAGAACAAGTCCCACACACTGCTACAAGCCGAAGCCCAAATATTTTTCCAGAGCTAGATGCAGATAAAAATTATTTTGAATTTGCAACCTGGTGGAGGTTAGTATAGATGGACTAATAGAACAAGTCCCACACACTGCTACAAGCACAAGCCCAAATATTTTTACAAAGCTAGATGCAGATAAAAATTATTTTTAATTTGCAACCTGTTGGAGGTTAGTATATATGGACTAATAGAGCAAGTCCCACACACTGCTACAGGCCGAAGCCCAAATATTTTTTCAGAGCTAGATGCAGATAAAAATTATTTTGAATTTGCAACCTGGTGGAGGTTAGTATAGATGGACTAATAGAACAAGTCCCACACACTGCTAATAGCCAGAGCCCAAATATTTTTTCAGAGCTAGATGCAGATAAAAATTATTTTGAATTTGCAACCTGGTGGAGGTTTGTATAGATGGATTAATAGAACAAGTCCCACACTCTGCTACAAGCCCAAGCCCAAATATTTTTTCAGAGCTAGATGCAGATAAAAATTATTTTGAATTTGCAACCTGGTGGAGGTTAGTATAGATGGACTAATAGTAAAAGTTCCCCACACTGCTACCAGCCCAAGCCCAAATATTTTTTCAGAGCTAGATGCAGATAAAAATTATTTTGAATTTGCAACCTGGTGGAGGTTAGTATAGATGGACTAATTGAACAAGTCCCACACACTGCTACAAGCCCAAGCCCAAATATTTTTTCAGAGCTAGATGCAGATAAAAATTATTTTGAATCTGCAACCTGTTGGAGGTTAGTATAGATGGACTAATAGAGCAAGTCCCACACCCTGCTACAAGCCCAAGCCCAAATATTTTTTCAGAGCTAGATGCAGATAAAAATTATTTTGAATTTGCAACCTGTTGGAGTTTAGTATAGATGGACTAATAGAACAAGTCCCACACGCTGCTACAAGCCGAAGCCCAAATATTTTTTCAGAGCTAGATGCAGATAAAAATTATTTTGAATTTGCAACCTGGTGGAGGTAAGTATAGATGGACTAATAGAACAAGTCCCACACACTGCTACAAGCCGAAGCCCAAATATTTTTTCAGAGCTTGATGCAGATAAAAATTATTTTGAATTTGCAACCTGGTGGAGGTTAGTATAGATGGACTATTAGAACAAGTCCCACACACTGCTACAAGCCGAAGCCCAAAAATTTTTTCAGAGCTAGATGCAGATAAAAATTATTTTGAATTTGCATCCTGGTGGAGGTTAGTATAGATGGACTAATAGAACAATTCCCACAACTGCTCATTGCCAGAGCCCAACTATTTTTTCAGAGCTAGATGCAGATAAAAATTATTTTGAATTTGCAACCTGGTGGAGGTTAGTATAGATGGACTAATAGAACAAGTCCCACACACTGCTAATAGCCAGAGCCCAAATATTTTTTCAGAGCTAGATGCAGATAAAAATTATTTTGAATTTGCAACCTGGTGGAGGTTTGTATAGATGGACTAATAGAACAAGTCGCACACTCTGCTACAAGCCCAAGCCCAAATATTTTTTCAGAGCTAGATGCAGATAAAAATTATTTTGAATTTGCAACCTGGTGGAGGTTAGTATAGATGGACTAATAGAACAAGTCCCACACGCTGCTACAAGTCGAAGCCCAAATATTTTTTCAGAGCTAGATGCAAATAAAAATGAATTTGAATTTGCAACCTTTTGGAGATTAGTATAGATGGACTAATAGAACAAGTCCCACACACTGCTACAAGCCAAAGCCCAAATATTTTTTAAGAGCTAGATGCAGATAAAAATTATTTTGAATTTCCAACCAGGTGAAGGTTAGTATAGATTGACTAATAGAACAAGTCCCACACACTGCTACAAGCCGAAGCCCAAATATTTTTCCAGAGCTAGATGCAGATAAAAATTATTTTGAATTTGCAACCTGGTGGAGGTTAGTATAGATGGACTAATAGAACAAGTCCCACACACTGCTACAAGCACAAGCCCAAATATTTTTACAAAGCTAGATGCAGATAAAAATTATTTTTAATTTGCAACCTGTTGGAGGTTAGTATATATGGACTAATAGAGCAAGTCCCACACACTGCTACAGGCCGAAGCCCAAATATTTTTTCAGAGCTAGATGCAGATAAAAATTATTTTGAATTTGCAACCTGGTGGAGGTTAGTATAGATGGTCTAATAGAACAAGTCCCACACACTGCTAATAGCCAGAGCCCAAATATTTTTTCAGAGCTAGATGCAGATAAAAATTATTTTGAATTTGCAACCTGGTGGAGGTTTGTATAGATGGATTAATAGAACAAGTCCCACACTCTGCTACAAGCCCAAGCCCAAATATTTTTTCAGAGCTAGATGCAGATAAAAATTATTTTGAATTTGCAACCTGGTGGAGGTTAGTATAGATGGACTAATAGTAAAAGTTCCCCACACTGCTACAAGCCCAAGCCCAAATATTTTTTCAGAGCTAGATGCAGATAAAAATTATTTTGAATTTGCAACCTGGTGGAGGTTAGTATAGATGGACTAATTGAACAAGTCCCACACACTGCTACAAGCCCAAGCCCAAATATTTTTTCAGAGCTAGATGCAGATAAAAATTATTTTGAATCTGCAACCTGTTGGAGGTTAGTATAGATGGACTAATAGAGCAAGTCCCACACACTGCTACAAGCCCAAGCCCAAATATTTTTTCAGAGCTAGATGCAGATAAAAATTATTTTGAATTTGCAACCTGTTGGAGTTTAGTATAGATGGACTAATAGAACAAGTCCCACACGCTGCTACAAGCCGAAGCCCAAATATTTTTTCAGAGCTAGATGCAGATAAAAATTATTTTGAATTTGCAACCTGGTGGAGGTAAGTATAGATGGACTAATAGAACAAGTCCCACACACTGCTACAAGCCGAAGCCCAAATATTTTTTCAGAGCTTGATGCAGATAAAAATTATTTTGAATTTGCAACCTGGTGGAGGTTAGTATAGATTGACTATTAGAACAAGTCCCACACACTGCTACAAGCCGAAGCCCAAAAATTTTTTCAGAGCTAGATGCAGGTAAAAATTATTTTGAATTTGCAACCTGGTGGAGGTTAGTATAGATGGACTAATAGAACAATTCCCACAACTGCTCATTGCCAGAGCCCAAATATTTTTTCAGAGCTAGATGCAGATAAAAATTATTTTGAATTTGCAACCTGGTGGAGGTTAGTATAGATGGACTAATAGAACAAGTCCCACACACTGCTAATAGCCAGAGCCCAAATATTTTTTCAGAGCTAGATGAAGATAAAAATTATTTTGAATTTGCAACCTGGTGGAGGTTTGTATAGATGGACTAATAGAACAAGTCCCACACTCTGCTACAAGCCCAAGCCCAAATATTTTTTCAGAGCTAGATGCAGATAAAAATTATTTTGAATTTGCAACCTGGTGGAGGTTAGTATAGATGGACTAATAGTACAAGTTCCCCACACTGCTACAAGCCCAAGCCCAAATATTTTTTCAGGGCTAGATGCAGATAAAAATTATTTTGAATTTGCAACCTGGTGGAGGTTAGTATAGATGGACTAATTGAACAAGTCACACACACTGCTACAAGCCCAAGCCCAAATATTTTTTCAGAGCTAGATGCAGATAAAAATTATTTTGAATCTGCAACCTGTTGGAGGTTAGTATAGATGGACTAATAGAGCAAGTCCCACACACTGCTACAAGCCCAAGCCCAAATATTTTTTCAGAGCTAGATGCAGATAAAAATTATTTTGAATTTGCAACCTGTTGGAGTTTTGTATAGATGGACTAATGGAACAAGTCCCACACGCTGCTACAAGCCGAAGCCCAAATATTTTTCAAGAGCTAGATGCAGATAAAAATTATTTTGAATTTCCAACCAGGTGAAGGTTAGTATAGATTGACTAATAGAACAAGTCCCACACACTGCTACAAGCCGAAGCCCAAATATTTTTCCAGAGCTAGATGCAGATAAAAATTATTTTGAATTTGCAACCTGGTGGAGGTTAGTATAGATGGACTAATAGAACAAGTCCCACACACTGCTACAAGCACAAGCCCAAATATTTTTACAAAGCTAGATGCAGATAAAAATTATTTTTAATTTGCAACCTGTTGGAGGTTAGTATATATGGACTAATAGAGCAAGTCCCACACACTGCTACAGGCCGAAGCCCAAATATTTTTTCAGAGCTAGATGCAGATAAAAATTATTTTGAATTTGCAACCTGGTGGAGGTTAGTATAGATGGACTAATAGAACAAGTCCCACACACTGCTAATAGCCAGAGCCCAAATATTTTTTCAGAGCTAGATGCAGATAAAAATTATTTTGAATTTGCAACCTGGTGGAGGTTTGTATAGATGGATTAATAGAACAAGTCCCACACTCTGCTACAAGCCCAAGCCCAAATATTTTTTCAGAGCTAGATGCAGATAAAAATTATTTTGAATTTGCAACCTGGTGGAGGTTAGTATAGATGGACTAATAGTAAAAGTTCCCCACACTGCTACAAGCCCAAGCCCAAATATTTTTTCAGAGCTAGATGCAGATAAAAATTATTTTGAATTTGCAACCTGGTGGAGGTTAGTATAGATGGACTAATTGAACAAGTCCCACACACTGCTACAAGCCCAAGCCCAAATATTTTTTCAGAGCTAGATGCAGATAAAAATTATTTTGAATCTGCAACCTGTTGGAGGTTAGTATAGATGGACTAATAGAGCAAGTCCCACACCCTGCTACAAGCCCAAGCCCAAATATTTTTTCAGAGCTAGATGCAGATAAAAATTATTTTGAATTTGCAACCTGTTGGAGTTTAGTATAGATGGACTAATAGAACAAGTCCCACACGCTGCTACAAGCCGAAGCCCAAATATTTTTTCAGAGCTAGATGCAGATAAAAATTATTTTGAATTTGCAACCTGGTGGAGGTAAGTATAGATGGACTAATAGAACAAGTCCCACACACTGCTACAAGCCGAAGCCCAAATATTTTTTCAGAGCTTGATGCAGATAAAAATTATTTTGAATTTGCAACCTGGTGGAGGTTAGTATAGATGGACTATTAGAACAAGTCCCACACACTGCTACAAGCTGAAGCCCAAAAATTTTTTCAGAGCTAGATGCAGGTAAAAATTATTTTGAATTTGCAACCTGGTGGAGGTTAGTATAGATGGACTAATAGAACAATTCCCACAACTGCTCATTGCCAGAGCCCAAATATTTTTTCAGAGCTAGATGCAGATAAAAATTATTTTGAATTTGCAACCTGGTGGAGGTTAGTATAGATGGACTAATAGAACAAGTCCCACACACTGCTAATAGCCAGAGCCCAAATATTTTTTCAGAGCTAGATGAAGATAAAAATTATTTTGAATTTGCAACCTGGTGGAGGTTTGTATAGATGGACTAATAGAACAAGTCCCACACTCTGCTACAAGCCCAAGCCCAAATATTTTTTCAGAGCTAGATGCAGATAAAAATTATTTTGAATTTGCAACCTGGTGGAGGTTAGTATAGATGGACTAATAGTACAAGTTCCCCACACTGCTACAAGCCCAAGCCCAAATATTTTTTCAGGGCTAGATGCAGATAAAAATTATTTTGAATTTGCAACCTGGTGGAGGTTAGTATAGATGGACTAATTGAACAAGTCACACACACTGCTACAAGCCCAAGCCCAAATATTTTTTCAGAGCTAGATGCAGATAAAAATTATTTTGAATCTGCAACCTGTTGGAGGTTAGTATAGATGGACTAATAGAGCAAGTCCCACACACTGCTACAAGCCCAAGCCCAAATATTTTTTCAGAGCTAGATGCAGATAAAAATTATTTTGAATTTGCAACCTGTTGGAGTTTTGTATAGATGGACTAATGGAACAAGTCCCACACGCTGCTACAAGCCGAAGCCCAAATATTTTTCAAGAGCTAGATGCAGATAAAAATTATTTTGAATTTGCAACCTGGTGGAGGTAAGTATAGATGGACTAATAGAACAAGTCCCACACACTGCTACAAGCCGAAGCCCAAATATTTTTTCAGAGCTAGATGCAGGTAAAAATTATTTTGAATTTGCAACCTGGTGGAGGTTAGTATAGTTGGACTAATAGAACAATTCCCACACACTGCTCATTGCCAGAGCCCAAATATTTTTTCAGAGCTAGATGCAGATAAAAATTATTTTGAATTTGCAACCTGGTGGAGGTTAGTATAGATGGACTAATAGAACAAGTCCCACACACTGCTAATAGCCAGAGCCCAAATATTTTTTCAGAGCTAGATGCAGATAAAAATTATTTTGAATTTGCAACCTGGTGGAGGTTTGTATAGATGGACTAATAGAACAAGTCCCACACTCTGCTACAAGCCCAAGCCCAAATATTTTTTCAGAGCTAGATGCAGATAAAAATTATTTTGAATCTTCAACCTGTTGGAGGTTAGTATAGATGGACTAATAGAACAAGTCCCACACACTGCTACAAGCCCAAGCCCAAATATTTTTTCAGAGATAGATGCAGATAAAAATTATTTTGAATTTGCAACCTGTTGGAGTTTAGTATAGATGGACTAATAGAACAAGTCCCACACACTGCTACAAGCCCTAGCCCAAATATTTTTTCAGAGCTAGATGCAGATAAAAATTATTTTGAGTTTGCAACCTGGTGGATGTAAGTATAGATGACTAATAGAACAAGTCCCACACACTGCTACAAGCCCATTCCCAAATATTTTTTCAGAGCTAGATGCAGATAAAAATTATTTTGAATTTGCAAACTGGTGGAGGTTAGTATAGATGGACTAATAGAACAAGTCCCTCACACTGCTACAAGCTGAAGCACAAATATTTTTTCAGAGCTAGATGCTGATAAAAATTATTTTGAATTTGCAACCTGGTGGAGGTTAGTATATATGGACTAATAGAACAAGTCCCACACACTGCTACAAGCCGAAGCCCAAATATTTTTTCAGAGCTAGATGCAAATAAAAATTATTTTGAATTTGCAACCTGGTGGACGTTAGTATAGATGGACTATTAGAACAAGTCCCACACACTGCTACAAGCTCACGCCCAAATATTTTTTCAGAGCTAGATGCAGATAAAAATTAATTTGAATTTGCAACCTGGTGGAGATTAGTATAGATGGACTAATAGAACAAGTCCCACACACTGCTACAAGCCGAAGCCCAAATAGTTTTTCAGAGCTAGATGCAGATAAAAATTATTTTGAATTTGCAACCTGGTGGACGTTAGTATAGATGGACTAATAGAACAAGTCCCACACACTGCTCATAGCCAGAGCCCAAATATTTTTTCAGAGCAAGATGCAGATAAAAATTATTTTGAATTTGCAACCTGGTGAAGGTTAGTATAGATGGACTAATAGAACAAGTCCCACACACTGCTACAAGCCCAAGCCCAAATATTTTTTCAGAGCTAGATGCAGATAAAAATTATTTTGAATTTGCAACCTGGTGGAGGTAAGTATAGATGGACTACTAATAGAATGATGCTATGCCCAAAAGGTTCTTTCTTGGCTAGGTGCAGTAAAAAAAATTGCATTCTATACACAGGTGGTGTAGCTTGCAACACAGATAGGCTACTTCACTGACTTTCACACACTGCAAGAGGCCAAAAAGGATTTGATTAGGTAGATTTAGCCAAATGCTGTGAAAAAAACTTGCACAGCACTGGCACAGACCTGACTGGCAAAAAGTGATAGGAACTGATGTAACCTAGCCCTCAAAAGGACTGCAATTACAATTAGTCTTTACTCCCAACCTATCTATTTAAGAGCCAGACCTGCCTGATAAAAGTGATAGGAACTGATGTAACCTAGCCCTCAAAAGGACTGCAATTACAATTAGTCTTTACTCCCAACCTATCTATTTAAGAGCACAGACCTCCCTCATAAAAGTCGTAGGAAATGATGTAACCTAGTCCTCAAACGGACTGCAATCACAACTATTCCCTACTCCCAAGCTATCTGTAGATTTGTGCGAAAATTGGCTTGAAATTAACACTCAAAGTATAGCGCACACAGCAACAGCGGTGCCGTCTAACACGCAGCTGCAGCAGTGAGAAAATGGTGGCTACGTGGAAAATGGCTGAGTCTTATAGGGCAAGGACATGTGACATACACTGCCAATGACACATTCCCTTGCTTGTGTGAAAAAAAGCAGTTCGCTCCATGTGTGCGCTGCTGATAGGCTGACAGATTGCACCTCCCCACTGTAAATGCGGGAAAGAGAAAAAAAATGGAGATCTTCATTATTTATGCAGAGATCCATCCCCTGCCCCTCCCCCCGCTCCGCTGTACACTCAAACTGCGTATTAACATTAATTTTCAGCGTTACTGAGAAAAAATCCAGTTATGATTTTGGTGCATGAACAGTTATCGAACATAACCTCGAACAGCCAAATTTTTTTCAAATTGTTCGTGTTCGCCGAATGGCTCGAACACCGCCCAAAACAGCTCGAATTTGAGATTGGCGAACAGTTCGAGTCGAACACCGCTCATCTCTAGTGCCTTATAATTATTGGATGTCCAAGCTGAATACGTGGAATGAACTGGCTCACTACTCCTTGGGGGTCCTGGGCTGCCCTGCCACCAGCGTTTTATCAGAGCGGGTTTTTAGTGCCACTGGTGGAATTATAACTGATAAGCGCATCTTCCTGTCAACTGAAAATGCTGACAGGCTTATAAAAATGATCAAGGGATGGATTGGGCCAGACTTCTCAGCACCACCGAATGATAGCAGCGTAACAAAAACTCAAATCCAGTGTCTTTTTTTGGGAGGTGTATTCCCTGTGCTGAAGATAACATGCTAAATACATAGATGAAAAATCGCCCAGCACTGCAGAGTTGTTGAAAGCTGTAACACAGCAGCCTGATTTGTGGCTTTCACCGTTGGACATACAGCCAGGCATGGTCATGTGTGACAATGGGCAGAACCGGGTGATGGAGAAATGACAGCCGGCGTAGATACGGTTTACCTCTATGCCAGTCCTTTCACGAACCTAAAAATTATGGTTGTGGTGAAATACAACTCACCAACAAGCTGTGGACTGGCTCCTACCGTCCCTGGCCACATTCAATTGACCACGTGTTTGTGGGTAGGTAGTCCTTCCCAGCTAGTGCACTGGAGAGTACACGGGTAATGTTGTGGGACCGGTGCTTGTGGAAGGCAGAAACGATACCGGGAGAAATAGTAGCGGCTGGAGACCGAGTCTGGACACCCAGCCGCCGCCGGCATGAGGTTATGAAAAGCTTCCGCCTCCACGAGCCTAAAAGGCCACATTTCAAGTGAAAGCAGCTTTAGAGGACATCCTTGGAGAAATGACAGCTGGGTAGATAGGGTTTCCCAAGTCCTTTCACCAAGCTAAAGAATATTGCTGTGGTGAAATACAACTCAGCAAAAAAAGCTGTGGACTGGCTCCGTACCGTCCCTGCCAAAATTCACCTGTCCACGTGTTTGTGGTTAGGCAGTCCATCCCAGTAAGTGCACTGGGGAGGGCACAGGTAATGTTGTGGGACCCGTGCTTGTGGAAGGCGGAGACAATACCGGGAAAAATAGTGGCAGCTGGAGACCGAGTATGGATACACGGTCGCCGCTGCCATAAGATTGTGGACAGCTTCTGCCTCCAGGAGCCTAAAAGGCCACATTTCAAGTGCAAACAGCTGCCCAGTAATCTGGCAGTTTAGTGTTGTGGCCAGTGGGTGGGCGGGTGGGTGGCTGGCTGCATATTTGCGCTTGCATTCCAAGTAACAGAAAACTAAGCAGATGTTGGTCTCTATCATCATCATGACCTCACCTCGGCACTATGAACTCTCCTGAAGGAGAAGCCAGCGCCCACCGGAGGAGTCTCCGGTATTCTGGTGGGTCCGACCATCCCTGCCGAGAAGCAGCCCTGGCTAAGAAAAGTGTGGGGGAAGGTTCCCGGACACTATGGCTGCTTTTTTAATGTGGATCGGACGTACTTATGCATGTTATTTCTCATACCGCATTGCAGATCTGGCCATTGCCCAACTTTGTAGTCATAACATTAAATGCGTAAAAAAAGATGTTTGTTTGTCAAAGCACCACCGACAAGTGCGAGCTGATGTTGGACGGGTTGCCATTGCTTCTGCAACAAGCTGCATTAGAGGACTTCCTGGAAGAAATGACACCCAGAGTAGATACGGTTTCCCTCTATGCCAGTCCTTTCACCGAGCTAAATACAACTCAGAAAATAAGCTGTGGACTGACTCCGTATCGTCCCTGGCCACATTCACCTGTCCACGTGTTTGTGGTTAGGCGGTCGTTCCCAGTAAGTGCACAGAGAAGGGCACGGGTAATGTTGTGGGACCCGTGCTTGTGGTAGGCGGAGACGATACAGAGAAAAATAGTGGCGGCTGGGGACCGAGTATGGATATCCGGTCGCTGCTGCCATAAGATTGTGAACAGCTTCCATCTCCACAAGCCTAAAAGGCCACATTTCTAGTGCAAGCAGCTGTCAAAAATTTGACAGCATAGTATTGCAGCCTGTGGGAGGGTGGGTGGCTGGCCGCATACTTGCGCTTGCATTCCAAGGAATGGGGTAGGGTCAACTGAATGCTGCACTGTGACAAGGATGTGGACGGTGAATGTTGCAAGTCTGCAACAACAGGTGCATGGCAGGAGGCATCTTCACATGCGCCAAGGATCATTTATGATGGGCATACTTTTAGGCAGTGACCTGGAAGTCAGAAATGCTTCCAGGGGTCTTCCCCATGCTGTTCCTATGTCATTTGAGCACTGTTCCCATCGATTTGGGCAATTTTTAGTCCCTCTGCAGACCGCGGGGGGGAGCCGCCTGAAAAATGCTCAAGTTTCCCATAGACTTACATTGGGCTCGTTGCTCGGGTCGAGCACCCGAGTATTCCAATTTGCTCGACCCGAGCAACAAGTACCCGAGCATTTTAGTGCTCGCTCATCACTAATAGTGAGGGCAGACTGCTGGCCCTTTAAGAATAGTAAAGGCCACCTTATGGCCCTATAAAAATAGGCTTTGTGACTTTCTGAGTCCCTCCTTCATAAATGAAACACTATGTGTCTGATGATATCTCACAGACCACATGGCCAGATAAGGTTGTAAAATGTTAAAATGACATTTCCCGGTGAATGCATTTGTCACAGTTGAAAGCAATACAAAAGTTCAAAAAAGCATCAAAAACGCTAAGTGTGAACATAGCCCAAGGTGTGGAGGAGTATTTTTGTTTTTGGTTATTTATTTTGCTTTACATACAAGTCATTACCCTGGAAAGGATTTTCCTTAACATATTTCCCAGGAAAATTCATTTTGGTTTCGTTTTTATAAGTTTTATTGTGAGTCCGTAAAAGTGGCATAATACCTCTGACAACCTTGTTGACAGAAGTGACCTGGGAGTCAGAAATGCTTCCAGGGGTCTTCCCCATGCTGTTCCCATGTCATTTGAGCACGGTTCCTATCGGTTGGGCAATTTTTAGGCCCTCTGCAGACCGCCAGGGGGAGCCGCCTGAAAAATGCTTGAGTTTCCCATAGACTTACATTGGACTCGTTGCTCGGGTCGAGCACCCGAGTATTCCAATGAGCTCGACCCGAGCATTTTAGTGCTCGCCCATCAATAGTAGTCACATGCGTATACCACAGGTGTTTAGCAGGGATGTGTTACTTTAACTAGGCAGTTTCTCAGATTTTACATCCACAGTGTTACTGGTTGTTTCCTTCCTTGACCGTCTTTATGTTAGATGTGGAAATTTTTTAATATTTAGCATTATTATTATTATGCTTTGCTTATAAACTGCCATCATATTCCACTGCACTTTACAGACATTATGGGCACTGTCCCCATTGGGGCTCACAATCTACATTCCCTATCAGTATGTCTTTGGAGTGTGGGAGGAAACCCACTCAAACACGGGGAGAACATACAAACTCCTTGTGTTGTCCTTGGTGGGATTTGAAGTCAGGTCCTCAGCAGTGTAAAGCAACAGTGCTAACCACTGAGCTACCATGCATAATTAAGATTTTACAGTATAACTTATAAGATTGTATGCTTTTTGCTATTTTACATTACATACTGCTTTGTAAAATGTTCCAGCTACTATAGTGGCCACCAGAACTATTAAGTGCTTGGAATCTTCAGATAACAGTGAGTCCTCTGCATGTGCATTATATTTATTTTACTCACTTATATAGCGCCATTAATTTCACAGTGCTTTACAGACACTGTCCCTATTGGGGCTCACAATCTAAATTCCCTATCAGTATGTCTTTGGAGTGTGGGAGGAAACCCACACAAACACGGGGAGAACATACAAACTCCTTGCTGATGTTGTCTTTGGTGGGATTTGAACCCAGGACCCCAGCACAGCAAGGCTTCAGTGCTAACCACTAAGCCACCGTGCTTCCCATCATAGGGATAGTAATACTATGTAGCATGCACTAGAAGATCAAATGCAAGCAACAACTAAACCGCTTTCTACAGTATATTATTTCATACTTCTCCAGCCTTGGGTCTCATTCAGACGTCATTTTTTTTTACTTATGTGAAAACTAAACCGAGTTTCATCAGTAGTTTTCAACAGAAATTCATCAGAGTTTGGTCAGAGTTCATCAGAGTTTGGTCAGAGTTTCATCAGTTTTTTTCACTGATGAGGAAAAAAAAGTTTCTCCACAGAGAAACGGACAACCCATGGACAGTATCCAAATGTCATATTTTTTTACTGACTCTCAGAATTCGTGCACACAACCGTATTTTCGGTCCAAGTACAGCATTTAGACCAATGTTATTCAATGGGGCAAGTCTATGGATGCAAGAAAAAAATCAGAAGCTTTATGGAGCCACAATATAGCAATGAATCTTATTTTTATGGATACATTGTAATTCTGTAAAACAAAATAATATTAATGGCCTTGTAAATGATTAAAAGCTGCTGCTGTAAAAAAACAAATGCATGACAAATGAGAAAAACATCATCCCACATTTCTGGATGAAATTCTGAACGATTTTTTATACTGTCGTGTGAACCTACACATAGCCTTGCACCGCCGATTTTGAACCGACACTCAGATTAATATTGGATATGTCTCTATGATTTTGCTTGGACCACATGGTCCGAGGAAATAAATCTGATACTTGAAAACTGTGCAAACTGTGAAAAACTGGATAGCAAACGTGTAAATGAGCCTTTATTAAAAGGGTTTCATTAAACCACACTGACATTGTGTTAGTCAGAGTTAGATGTTTTCACTAGCAAATTAAAATTCTCCAAGCCAAATATTTAATGTGATATTTTACTTAGTGACAGGAGACGTCTAAGTGCTGACCCTTTATGCTAAGTAATATTTAATTACTGTAACTAATTAAAATCATATTTTATGTAAACTACCCTAAAAAAATCACACAGATTAAATAAATTATGTTTACGACATTGAGTTAGCATTATTTCTTTGCATGGGAATCATAACAGAAAGCAGTGAAAGATCAACAGCTATAGCAATTAATGTATCATAAAATAATATACGGCTATTAGGAAAGATAAGCAAATGTTTTTGAGTGGCATTGAATTCTATTCAGATATTGCAAATTTTTTTTGTAATTCGCTTCTGCACTGATTCAGCAAAATGGCAGCTACTGGCCATTATTTTGCTGGAAGGCAAAAGTGCCATCAAAATGTTAAAAATGAAAACTTACTCGCCTTGCCTCTGCTCCTCACAATCACCCATACGGTCCTTGACGCATCTGCTTATCACTACCATGAGGTCTGAATAGCGGGCCTCTTCAAATTAGCCCGGGTCTTCCACCTTTGATGAAGTCCAGGATGGTTCTGCATATACGCACTCAAGGTCACGGTACACGTCGATTAGCTATGACATCGTGAAGTTACGTGCACTTGTGCAGAACTGTTATTTTAATTCAGTGCTAAGAATATATGATGATGACCAAAAGGGTGATAGTGTGGAGCAGTGCGGCCAGAGTTAAGCAGTAACATGAGCATAAGGTGTTGCTTTGTTTTTACTTCTTACGTTTATTATGCTCTGGGGTTTGCATAGACTCCAGAGCATAATAAGGGATATTTACTTCATGGAGAATCTCTCTCTGAGAATCATATTTCATGGGAAAATTTGTGCAAACATGTGAATTTGAATTTTGCCTGATTAGTGCATCTTTAATAACTAGTTTTTGAATCTCACTCTATTGGATAATTAAACTTTATTAAAATTGTTATGGACAATATTTTATATCTTGCTTTGATTATTATTTAAACTACTTACAGTATATCTCTATATATTTATATATGTCTAGCTTTAATAACTTTGTGTTAAAATTGGCTTTATATGTTTTGAACATAAAGGCAACAAGACAGGGTATTGGCAGGCTTTGTTTAAAAACTGTTGAACGCATTGACAGCTGTTTTAAATCCGTTTGAGGGAATTTAGCAGAATCCATGTTTTGTGGCCTTTGTTCTTTAAGCTTACATATCCATTTTAGGTAATGTACTAAACCATTCCCCTTTTTTCTGTGGGTGTAATAAAAACTTGTGCCTTGGTCTCTGAGACCAGACAAGACCTGTGCATCAACTGTTGCTTGGTGTATTTGACTCACCCCCTGGGCCGTGGGGCACTCGGATCCGGGCAACAGGGCAATAATGGGGGTAGTAGTGGCAACTCGGTCCGTGGCTCAGTGTGGTCAGATCAGTGGCAGTCTTCTATATGTTTTGCAATGTCCGACTACGCCACCCGTGGATTGCGGTCAGGGCTAACCGCCGCTGCAGTGCAGACCGCTGGGGCAGATGTAAATGTGCAGCACTGAATAGTACAACTCCCCACGGGAGGAGTATGGCCCCAGGGCAGTATATAACGGAAGATGGAGGGGATGATTCCGACAGCAATAGCCAGGAAACGGAGGCCTCTTAAACAGTTCAGGGTCTTTATTAGAACAGGTGAGAAGACCCAAAAACAGTCCCAGCTAGGAGGGGACCTGGATGTCTGAGAACAAGTGGGAAGCTGGCCCTGATCAGGGTGAGGTTGCAGGCCTACCGTGCTCTCTGCGCTCTCTCTGACTATTTCCTCCTCGTGGTGTAACAGCCCACGTTCTTGAGCTCACCGTGTCTTCTCACCCATATGGCTGGCGACTTGGGTCCCTTTTTACTCTTGGCCTGGTGCGGCTTCACCGGTCCCTTCTGCTGTGGCGGAACCTCTGGCTTCTTAGGATAAAGGACATACAGTCCCCAGCGGACTGGTTATTTGCTGTAGGACTTGAAATCCTAACAGCCTCGGACACCAAAGTCCAGTAGATTAGCTTCTCTATCTGCCAGGACAGGCTCGCTTCGCCTCTTGTCCCTTGCTCGTGGCTCTCCTACTGCCACACGGCCTCTTAGGCTGCAACACAACTGTCTGTCCCTGTTCTGGGACACCTCTCAATCCAGAGACAGGTTGTCCAGTTGTCCTCTAACCCTGCCCCCAGCTCCAGCTTTTATAGGGGCAGCCTGCTCCCCCTACTGGCCTGGGACAGGAGGTATTGCATGCTAATGGTCCTTGACCAGAGAACCTCCCCTTGCTCTCAGACACAGCTTTATTATACACTTGTGGCATCCAGGCCAGGGTGACACATTCCCCCCTAGTAAAACTTAGTACTCCGGGACTAAACAAGAAACAAATAATAATATGCATGACCATAAAACATTAGTAGACAAACGACGCACAGGTTGAGTTCTTAAGGTCACAGTGTGGTCTGTGACAGGGTGTCCATATCACCTACACAGCGGGAGCCTTAACCAGGTGGGGGTCTGTCCTAGCCCCAAGTCCTTTACAGTCTTAGTTCATTCCTTGGTTAGGCTCCGAACGCAGTCCATACAAAGTCCCAGTTATTAAAAGTTCATAACCTTTGAGTCCATACGGCAACTGTATGAAACTGAAATGCACAATTACTATTCATGCATGTAACTTTGCAAACATTTTAACACTTGGCAACAGGGTTATTTACAGTTTTAGTGCACCCTATATTTTCCAGCGAGCTGGTATCTGCCCCTTTGTGCTCCTGGTTGACCTGCGTAACCCACTGTCTGGTGGTGGTCTAACCTGGTTTTCTTCACTACCATTTAGGGTACAGTCACTGGCTAGACTTATAGGCAGGGCAGGCAGCTGACTGCGGGTCCTCTGGCTTACCGCAGGCATGGCAGGCTCACTGTCAGCAGAGGGTTGATTCTCCTGGGCTGCTGGTACAGGCTCTTCTGCCTCTGGAGCTGCTTGTTCTTCTTCACTTTCCCGCTCAGGTGTAGGTTGCTGCTGAGTTGGTTGCAGGAAATGCAGGACGGGTACCACTATGGCATCGTTTATTCGAGTCCAGGACTGAGGGAACTCTCCAAGAACGGTGCTGATCATTTCTTCCTTGTCCTCTGCGGGTTCAAGGTCACTTTGATCCTCTTCTGCATTCCGTAGTTGCTTGGGGCACCTTTTTAGATGGTCTCTGGAGACGGTACTAGTGGTTTCTCCTCCATCCTTGGTGATCACGCACACCTTTGGGTTGTTGTGATCAGACTGCAGTACGGTGTAGGGTTCCCTTTTCCACTGGTCGTCCAACTTGTGTAGCCTTCTCTTTCACTTCAGGACCTGCTCACCAGGTTCTAGGGGACCTGCAGGGGCATGTTGGTTGAAGAGTCGCTCTTGCCTTTCTCTCACCTGGGCCAGGCTCTTCTTCACACTCTCCTGTACCTTCTTGTACTGCAGTCGCCTTTCCGTATCCCAGTCCGCATCTGGGGAGGTGTCCTCGGGTATTAGGACTCCCATCTCCAGGTCTATGGGCAGCTTACCTGGTCTGGCTCGCATCAGGTAAGCCTGGGTGCAGTTTGTAGCGTTCACCGGGATATGGTTGTATAAGTCTATCAGGTCCGGCAGTTTTTCTGGCCACAGTCTGCGTTCCTCCAGGGGCAACGTCTTCAGGAGATGAATGACTATATTGTTCATTTTCTCACACATCCCGTTGGTTTGTGGGTGGTAAGGCGTTGTCCGAATCTTTTTACAGCCATAGAGGTTGCAGAACTCTTGGAAGATTTCAGCCTCGAACGCTGGACCCTGGTCTGTCAGGACCTGTTCCGGATACCCGTGTGGACGGCAGAAGTATTGCTGGAAAGCTCTGGCCGCCGTTTGAGCTGTCAAGTCTTTTATAAGGACCACCACTAGAAATCGGGAATAGTGGTCCACGATTGTCAGGGCATAAACGTATCCTGACCGGCTTGGAGCCAATTTGACGTGGTCCAGAGCTACCAGTTCAAGAGGCTGCTGGGTGACGATGATCCTCAAGAGTGTCTTCTGGCTGGTGCGGTCCTTCCTCCTTAGATTACAAGGGCCACAGTCTCGGCACCACTTCTCTACAGCCCCTTTCATGCCGACCTAGAAGAACCGGCCTCTTATCAGGAACTCCAGTTTCTTCCAGCCGAAGTGCCCCGCTCTGTCATGGTAAGCCTCCAGGACCATAGCTGCATCTCGCCTTGGGACCACGACTTGCCAGGTCAGCTCATGCGTCCGGTGGTTGACGAGTCTTCTGCACAGCTTACCTTCATAGAGGAACAGCCTGCTCTTCTCCTTCCTTAGCTCCTTGGCTTCCTCTGGAGCATCCGGATCTAGACGGGCGTCTTCTCGGGTCAACAGGTCTTTCACCATGCAGATTGCAGGGTCACTATCTAGGGTCTCAGCCCAGCTGTGGTGAGGTAGGGGGTTGATCATGATGGTTGTTAAGTCTTCCTCCTTCACGCGGTGGGAGTATTGAGTGGCTCCATACCGGTGAATCGCAGGGAGTTCTACCACCTCCATCTCTTCTGGGTCTTCGCCTCCGTCAGGTAAGTGAGGCATTCTCGATAGGGAATCAGCGTTGGCATTGGCTCTGCCTGCCCGGTACTTGATCGTGAAGTCATAATTCGAGAGTCGCGCCATCCACCGCTGTTCTAGGGCACCCAGTCTTGTATTGTCCAGGTGTGTGTCAACGGGTTGTTGTCCGTGTACACGTGTACTTTGCGGAGGCCAGGTAATGCTTAAACCGTTCTGTGATGGCCCACACCACTGCCAAGAATTCTAGCTTGAAGGAGCTGTAATTCTCCGGGTTCCTTTCAGTGGGCCTCAGCTTCCGGCTGGCATACGCAATCACCCTTTCTTTGCCCTGTTGGTTTTGCAACAGTACGGCTCCCAGCCCCACATTACTGGCGTCTGTGTGGAGAATAAAAGGCTGGCCATAATCGGGGTAGGCCAGGATCTTATCCCCTGTGAGGGCCATCTTCAACTGGCGGAAGGACTCCTCTTCCGGCTTGTCCCACTTGAAGGGTGGCTTTTGGCTTCTGGACTTAGACTGTCCTATCAGGAGGTCCTGCATAGGGGCTGCCATCTTAGTGAACCCAGGGATGAACCTTCGGTAGTAGCCTACCAACCCGAGAAATTGCCTCACTTCTTTGATGTTTGAGGGGCTTGGTCAGCTCTTGATTACTGTGACCTTGTCAGGGTCGGGGGCTACTCCTTCTGCACTTACCACATGCCCTAGGTACTGGACCTTCGGTTTCAACAGGTGACACTTTGATGGTTTCACCTTCAGGCCATAGCCTGCCAGGGCTTCGAACACCTCTGCCAGGTGTTTTAGATGGTCCTCGTAGGTCTTCGAATAGACGATCACGTCGTCCAGGTAAAGTAGGACCGTCTCGAAGTTTCGGTGCCCTAGACAGCATTCCATCAGCCTCTGGAAGGTCCCTGGTGTGTTGCAGAGCCCGAAGGGCATACAGTTGAACTCACTCAGTCCCATCGGGGTGGTGAAGGCGGTCTTCTCCTTGTCAGCCTCTGCCACAGGAACCTGCCAGTACACGCTAGTATGGTCCAAAGTAGAAAAGAAGTTAGCTGATTTTAATGCAGCTAAAGACTCCTCTATTCTAAGCAGCGGATATGCGTCTTTATGGGTGATACGGTTGATTTGTCTATAGTCCACGCACATTCTCATGGTGCCGTCTTTCTTTTTTACCAGAACCAAGGGGGCTGCCCAGGGGCTACAGCTATCTCTAATGACCCCAGCTTCTTTCATTTCCCTCAGCATGCCCTTTGCATTCTGATAATGTGCAGGGGGTACAGGTCTGTGCCTCTCCTTTATTGGTGGGTGGCTCCCCGTGGAGATTTGGTGTTCCACTCCCTTTACTCGGCCGAAGTCTAGCGGGTGCTTGCTAAAAATTCTCTCGTACTCCTGAGCCACCCGGTAGACTCCTTGCTTTTGTTGCAGGGGAGTGGAGTCAGCACCCACATGGAGTTTCTGGCACCAGTCCTCCTTTTGTTTCTAGGAGCCATTACCCTCCGCCTGTGGAGATGGAGGCAAAGGCTCCACGGCCCTGATAGCTTTGTGTTCGACAGCAAACAGTTTGGCAAGTGTAGCGTACCTGGGTAAGTGTACCTCCCTCTCCCCAATGTTGAGAATGCGAACGGGCACCCTCCCATGAAAGACATCAACCACCCCCTGGCCTGTCAAAATGGTGGGCCTGCTGTCTGAGTACATGGGTTCTACCATGGCTTGGTAGTCTCTACCTCTCAACCTGATTGCCGTCCGACACTAGATCATCATTTCACTTTTGGGAGGCATGGAAATGGGGAATGGGTCACTCATTCTTACGCTACCGATCTCACCACCAGACAGTTCTACCTGCTGCCATCTCATCAGGGCTTTTATCTCTTTGTTGAGGACTCTCTGTTGGCTGGAACTAGCATTCACTGCCACCTGTTGTAGAATTACAATTACCTCTGAAAGGCAATTTTCAATCACGTTAGTACCCACAGTTATTTTAGGGTGACTTTCACGACGATCAATTTCCACAATAATCACTCCCTGTGCCGGTAGTTCAACTTTACCAATCTTAATGGTCATCTCCTTGAACCCCATCTGCGGCACGGGCATGCCATTACTGGAGATGATGCTCAAGTTACTGTCTGGATATCGTGTTATATCAGCATCAGTCCAATACTGCTTAAAAAGTACATAAGGGATAGTAGTTACTTGCGACCCGGTATCCAGCAAGGTGCTCATGGGGACACCGTCCAGCACCACGGGTAAAACCGGGCGCCCCCCAACATACTTATTACGCCAATTGTAAGGGCCTGGTGATCTTATGCCTGGGGGTTGGCCCTCAGCCCCAGGTTGGACCTGTTTAAATTACATTACCTGGAAATGTGTCCGGCAAATGGGCTGTCCATCCACTGCGTAGCGGTCTGTGGGCCTCCCTCGGAACGGTGGGGTCCTCCTCTGTTGACGCCACGGGACATCCTCCGGACTTGAAGCCAACTCGATGGGTCTTGACGGGTCCACTTGTAACACCTGGACGGTCCTGGTCAAAGCCGCGACGCTCCTGGTCAGCTCCTGGACTTGGTGGTGCAGATCTTTCGACGGGGCTTGGTTCAGGGCCTGTGCATCGGCCCCCACAGGATCCATAGAGGAGGGCGCCGCCTCCTGGTGGTTGGTGAGAGCAGGGCGCCGGGGGTTTATAGCGCCACTTGTTGCGGGTTCACGGAGCACCCTTATGGCCCTGTCCTTGAATTGGGCAAAGGTCAGATCAGGGTTCTGAAAGAACATGAGGTCCTGTGGGCGCTAGACAGCAGACCTTCTATGAACTGTTCTGTTAGTAGCTTATCCGTATCCTGCACGCTGCCTGGGTCAGCTTGTTTGATGGCTCTCAAGGCTTCCTGCAAATTTAGGGCATAGTCTCTGATGCTGTCCTGTGCCCACTGCTTACATCCGTAGAACCGCATTTTAATTTTATCGGAGGTACGTGTATCAAAGGTACCCCGCAGCCAGGCCAGAATGTCCTTTACGGTCCTTTTCTCCTCAGCGGGCCATGACTTTACCTCCCGCTGGGGTGCGTCAGTTAACTGCCCTGTCAGTATGCTGATCTTCTGTTCCTCTGTCAGGGGGTAAACTTGGAATAAACTGTACAGCCTTTCCTTAAAGTCAGTTAGTGCATGGGGCTCCCCTGAATACTTGGGCAGCCAGGCCGCTCCAGGGATGTAAGGCAGGGAGAATGGCATCACCGCTGCTGCAGCTGCGCTGGTGGTAGTGGGCGCCTCCGTGTCTGACATCTTCCTCCCCCCTAGTTAAGCGTGGCCTACCTTCCGACGATCCTCTTCTGTAGGCCGCGGCTCCGCTGGTGCTGCTCCGGATGAGGATCTTGCGTCGCGTCCTGGTGACGTCAGCGTCGCTCTCTCTCCCGGCGTCCTGCAGATGGCGTCCAATGGCGGGAAAACGGCTGAAGATGGCGGGAAGCTGCTGAAGATGGCGGGAGACGGCTGAAAATGGCGGGAAACGGCTCCGGATGGCGGGAAACCTCTTTTTAAGGTACGTGTCTTTTTCAGGCACGCAATACCCGTTTGTGGTGGGTTGGTGGCAATCCTGCCGACTACGCCAAAGCTGACTCGCCCCCTGGGCCGTGGGGCACTCGGATCCGGGCAACAGGGCAATAATGGGGGTAGTAGTGGCAACCCGGTCTGTGGCTCAGGGTGGTCAGACCAGTGGCAGTCTTCTATATGTTTTGCAATGTCCGACTATGCCACCCGTGGATTGAGGTCAGGGCTAACCGCCGCTGCAGTGCAGACTGCTGGGCAGATGTAAATGTACAGCACTGAAGAGTACAACTCCCCACGGGAGGAGTATGGCCCCAGGGCAGTATATAACGGATGATGGAGGGGATGATTCCGACAGCAATAGCCAGGTAACGGAGGCCTCTTAAACAGTTCAGGGTCTTTATTAAAACAGGTGAAACGACCCAAAAACAGGCCCAGCTAGGAGGGGGCCTGGATGTCTGAGAACAAGTGGGAAGCTGGCCCTGTTCAGGGTGAGGGTGTAGGCCTACCGTGCTCTCTGCGCTCTCTCTGGCTATTTCCCTCCTTGTGGTGTAATAGCCCACGTTCTTGAGCTCACCGTGTTTTCTCACCCGTATGGCTGGCGACTTGGGTCCCTTTTTACTCTTGGCCTGGTGCGGCTTCACCAGTCCCTTCTGCTGTGGCGGAACCTCCGGGCTTCTTAGGCCAAAGGACGTACAGTCCCCTGCGGACTGGTTATTTGCTGTAGGACTTGGAATCCTAACAGCCTCGGACACTAAAGTCCGGTAGATTAGCTTCTCTATCTGCCAGGACAGGCTCACTTCGCCTCTTGTACCTGGCTCGTGGCTCTCCTACTGCCACACGGCCTCTTAGGCTGCAACACAACTGTCTGTTCCTGCTCTGGGACACCTCTCAATCCAGAGATAGGTTGTCCAGTTCTCCTCTAACCCTGCCCCCAGCTCTAGCTTTTATAGGGGCAGCCTGCTCCCCCTACTGGCCTGGGACAGGAGGTATTGCATGCTAATGGTCCTTGACAAGAGAACCTCCCCCTTGCTCTCAGACACAGCTTTATTATACATTTGTGGCATCCAGGCCAGGGTGACACATATGTACTTATCTCCGATCGATCAATGAACAGATTTGGTCAACACTGGCAAACATGAAAGACTCCTTGTGTTTCCCTTAAAGCTTTCCCTAAAGAGGAGTTTCCACGAAAATATATTACTTATTCAATCTGTTGGATTTTTAGTCTTGCAAGAGATTTGGGCTTATAGATCAGAATTGCACAGTAAGGCTGGGGTCACTCAATCTGTGAGAGAATCAGATTGATTATGTTAATGGCACTCTACTAAAACTCTGCTCCGAGATTGAGCAAAGTATCAGCTTAGCGTGATCCTATTCTCTTGCATGAAAAAATCAGAGCACATGTGTGAAGAAGATGGAGAACTTAATTTGTCCATCTTCTTCATTGTCTGAGTCTGTGGAAATTGGGATGCATTCAGATGACATAGACTAGTATGGGTTTGTGTCATCCGATTTGCAGATCCACTGGCAGCATGCTGCGATTTTTTTCTCATGCTGAAACGGTATTAATAAAATAATGCAGATTTGCAGTGCCCCATAGAATAATACTGGTTTGAGTGCTATTAAAACTTTGGATAGCACTCGTCCAAGTTATACACTTGTATGAGCGAGCCCTAAAATGGGTTTCATGCTTCATTACCAGAATGGGTAGTTCCTGTTAAAATAAAAAAGAGTTTGTAGCGCCCCGAGGGTTCGGCCGCTACAGGGGTATTGCACCTCAGACCGGAGGTGTGATATTCCACTCCCAGGTAAGGATGGAGTATGGACCAGGGCTCAGTTAGCTGCATACAGCACACACACCCCATTTCCGAGGGACAGCTCAACGGTGCTCCCACTAGACATAAGTGCAGGCACGACCGACCATGTCCCTGCTGGAGTGGGGAGGGAGGGGTGGAACACCCAGTGCTGTAGGGGCAGATAGGGGGCGGTTCCTGAGCGTAGGAAGGAGCCCATTGGTTGCTGGTCACCTGGGCTCATGGCTAGAGGGAGGTATAAAAGGTGGGCACCATCTTAGATCTAGGTTCTGTGGAGAGGAGAAGACAGGGAGCAGCAGTTCAGGCTGAGTGCTGCTCCAGAGGCAGGCCTAGGGAAGAGGCCGGGGCCTGAGAGGAGAAGGAGAAGTGGGTCTGGAGAAGAGGCCGAGGAGGAGGTGAAGGGGAGCTGAGATTCTGGCTCATCTCAGTTCCAAGAGAAAGGAACAGAAACAGAAAGGAACTGCAAAGAAGGAGAGACAGAGAAACAGAAGGGCTCAGGAACAAGAAGGTGGAAGGGACCCTAAGAACCCACGAGAATCCAGGGTGCAGGGTCAGGCAGATTAAGGGTACCGGATCCCAAGTTGGTGGGGGAGAAACAACCCTCAGCCAAAGACCGGTCGTCGTGATCATATATTGGTGCGACACCTCATCAAACCTGCTAGGAAGGCACCATATAGGACAGCGGAGGACGGGGCCCACGTTTAACCGCACAGGTCCGCGGCAGCTGGACAAAAGTGGGTCACTGGTGAGGCAGGCCAGAGAAAGGATAAAAGGGGGTCCTGTGCCATGCTCCTGAACTGCCTGGGAGTTGACCGAGCCCCTCACCTGGTGGACGCAGCACGGCTCGGGCGGTCACTGCTGGCCGAAGTGACCTGGAACAAACGAACTGTGAGTAAAGACCCTGGACTGTAACTTGTTGTCTGTGTGCTCCTTCGCGCCTCCAGCACTATCAGCACCGGGACCCACACTACCATCACTCCCAACATCCACTACACTGCCCTGGGGCTGCACTCTTCCCGTGGGGAGTCACATCACCTCAGCTGCACCCATCATCAGCCCCAGCGGACTGCCTTGCAGCGGCGGTTCCTAATAACCGCAATCCACGGGTGGCGTAGTCGGACATTATTTGGAGCGCATAGCAGACTACCATTGGCCTGACCACCCTGAGCCGCGGGATCGGGCCGCCACTACTACTACCCCCATCGTTCCCCTATCGCCCGGATCCGCGTGCCCCACGGCCCAAGGGACGAGTCAGCTTTGGCGTAGTCGGCAGGATCATTACCAACCCACCACAAGCGGGTATTGCGTGCCTGAAGAAAATTGCACATGTACGTTAAAAAGAAGTTTCCCGCCGTCCGGAGTCGTTTCCCGCCATCCGGAGCCGATTCCCGCCATCAGACGCCATCTTGGACCGTTTCCCGCCATCTTCATCCGTCTTTCCCGCCCTGGCAGAGCGGACGCCATTATGTGCGCACCAAAAGACAGCAGGAAGCCACCTCCCATCGTGGGCCAGGTCCCAGAATGGCGCCAAAGAAGGAGCCCGCCCCCACCAGCCATGAATGCAGAAGTGGAGATGTCCATCAACATGGGGGGGCTGCCCCTGAAAGTGATTGTCAGCAGAATGCACCAGGACCACCCCCTCTGGGGGCGGAGAGAGAAGAAAACTGTGGGGCAGGGCGCAGTCTGGATCAGTCTGGCCAGGCCGCACCTGGAGATGGAGGGAGAAACCAGTTCCAGTACCCTGGCAAAGGGCCTGCTGCAAGCTACACCATCATGCAGCCTCACCGAGCTGTCAGCCCATCTCCCCAAGGAGGACCCAGAATATACACGGGCGGCGTTGGAAGAGCTGGACCGGAGGATGGTCCGGGCGCAGCAGGACGTGATCACCGGATGGAAGAAGGAAGTGGCCCGGCGGGCTGTGATCCTGCAGCCGAAGGCGCCATCGACGAGCAGCGCACCAGCCACCGAGGGCAGTGAAGGCCGAGCGGAGGCCGAGGACAACGCCGCGGAGGAGGCCGCGACAGCAGAGGCAGGTAACGGAGATGCCCCTGCACTGAATCCTGAGGCCGCCGACCTGCCCCTGCACCCCGTCACGGAGCCCAACGCACCGGGACCCGCCGTCGACACCGTGCCCCCACCGCCATCAACCGGCCCACAGGCCGTCGACGCTGCCGGTGAGTCCCGCCCCACGCCGTGCCCTCTGACCCCGGGCGTGCTCAGCCAACCACCATCGCAGGCCCGGCCGCAAGGCCCTGCGCCCCCGGGCGCCGCTGCCCTGACGGAACCCCCTGCACCTGCTGTACCGCCCTTGGGAGCAACCAGGAAACAACCAGCACGGGCCTGGTCGCAAGGTCACATGCCCCCGGGCGCCACCAACCCACCTGCGCCCCCTGCTGCTGCAGTACCACCACTGGGCGCGGATCTCTTCGCCCAATACACCACTCCGGATGGGCTGCCTTTCATCTGGCCCCCCGAGTTTGTCAACCCCCGCTTCCGGAGGAGCCCGTCCGCGGAGGTCGAAGTACCCTCTTAGCCCTTCATACCTGCTCCGGCGCCTCAGGAAATCCCCCAGCTGCCATTGGAAGATGCCCAGTTTGAATGGGACCCCACAGGGGAGGACCTGATGGGGTTCACAAAAGAAACGCGAGCGGGCGCAGCTGAGCGGCGGGAGGCCTGCCGCCAACAGCTGGAGATGTTTGAGAAGGAGCAGCGAGAGCGGCGGATGAAGCAAGAGAAGCTGCAGGTCCAGAGCGCGGAGCAGAAAATGAAGGTGCGACGAGATCCCCGAACTGCCCGCAGACCCCGAGTCACCGGGACTGTGGTGAAGTTCCAGATGGAGCGCGGCTGGGGCTTCATCCGAGACCCCGAGACCATCAGCGACGTGTTTGTGACAAGGAGAGATGTGGAGAGTCACCTACCGGAAGGCCATCGTGGGCGGGATCTATTCCCAGGCAACGTGGTATCTTACACCCGAAACCAAGGCGTGAAGGGGTGGTACGCCCTACACGTCCGCCGAGTAGTAGAGGAGGGGGAACAGCACTACTCGGACGTTGAGTACCAGGAGGGCCCGGACAGGCCTGAAGATCCGTATGAGGAGGAAGAAGGAGCGTCACGAAGACACCGTTACCAGTGAACGGTCAAGTGGCATTGTAAATAGTTACCCGTAAGGGTGCAAAGGAACTGTGTGGGACTGTTTCAAATTGTGTGTGGTCCCCGTTGGGACTGATATAGGACTGTGTGAACGTTATGCCCTATCCCCTAAGTAACCTGGCTGAGGACTGAGAACAGCCACCCCTCTTCCCCTAACAGGCTGAGGACTGTGAGCAGCCATTCCCCTATCCCCACCGGCCGAGGACTGGGAACGGCCAATCCCATGTATATAGTTGCGCTTCTTAAAGCGCCCCCTACTGGTTTTATACAAGAACCGCAACGTCTACCTCAAAGTTAAAATGGACTGTTGCACCTTTAAAAAGAAAGAACACCTGGTCGCAAGTTGCACCGCCGCCAGGATCCAAGAATGTGCTTTACTTAAAAAAATGTTTTATGTGAAAAGGTTTTATATGCTGCTAAATAGTCATGAGAAAGTTTTCTATAATGGTTTATACAAAAGAGTTCCAGAGGCATTAGCAAAGTGTTTTATAATAGTGACAAGAAAAGAAAAGTGTTTCCCATAAAGGGAATTGAACCATGTTACCTGTTTTCTGATGTGAAAAGTTGTAAAAAGTTTTGCATGTCCTGTAATTATCTGTTTTTGCTCTTTTCCAGCCCGAGGACGTGCTGTGCTTTACCAGGGGGGAATGTAGCGCCCCGAGGGTTCGGCCGCTACAGGGGTATTGCACCTCAGACCGGAGGTGTGATATTCCACTCCCAGGTAAGGATGGAGTATGGACCAGGGCTCAGTTAGCTGCATACAGCACACACACCCCATTTCCGAGGGACAGCTCAACGGTGCTCCCACTAGACATAAGTGCAGGCACGACCGACCATGTCCCTGCTGGAGTGGGGAGGGAGGGGTGGAGCACCCAGTGCTGTAGGGGCAGATAGGGGGCGGTTCCTGAGCGTAGGAAGGAGCCCATTGGTTGCTGGTCACCTGGGCTCATGGCTAGAGGGAGGTATAAAAGGTGGGCACCATCTTAGATCTAGGTTCTGTGGAGAGGAGAAGACAGGGAGCAGCAGCTCAGGCTGAGTGCTGCTCCAGAGGCAGGCCTAGGGAAGAGGCCGGGGCCTGAGAGGAGAAGGAGAAGTGGGCCTGGAGAAGAGGCCGAGGAGGAGGTGAAGGGGAGCTGAGATTCTGGCTCATCTCAGCTCCAAGAGAAAGGAACAGAAACAGAAAGGAACTGCAAAGAAGGAGAGACAGAGAAACAGAAGGGCTCAGGAACAAGAAGGTGGAAGGGACCCTAAGAACCCACGAGAATCCAGGGTGCAGGGTCAGGCAGATTAAGGGTACCGGATCCCAAGTTGGTGGAGGAGAAACAACCCTCAGCCAAAGACCGGTCGTCGTGATCATATATTGGTGCGACACCTCATCAAACCTGCTAGGAAGGCACCATATAGGACAGCGGAGGACGGGGCCCACGTTTAACTGCACAGGTCCACGGCAGCTGGACAAAAGTGGGTCACTGGTGAGGCAGGCCAGAGAAAGGATAAAAGGGGGTCCTGTGCCATGCTCCTGAACTGCCTGGGAGTTGACCAAGCCCCTCACCTGGTGGACGCAGCACGGCTCGGGCGGTCACTGCTGGCCGAAGTGACCTGGAACAAACGAACTATGAGTAAAGACCCTGGACTGTAACTTGTTGTCTATGTGCTCCTTCGCGCCTCCAGCACTATCAGCACCGGGACCCGCACTACCATCACTCCCAACATCCACTACACTGCCCTGGGGCTGCACTCTTCCCGTGGGGAGTCACATCTCCTCAGCTGCACCCATCATCAGCCCCAGCGGACTGCCTTGCAGCGGCGGTTCCTAATAACCGCAATCCACGGGTGGCGTAGTCGGACATTATTTGGAGCACATAGCAGACTACCTTTGGCCTGACCACCCTGAGCCGCGGGACCGGGCCGCCACTACTACTACCCCCATCGTTCCCCTATCGCCCGGATCCGCGTGCCCCACGGCCCAGTGGACGAGTCAAGTTCCCCACTTCCTCACTCCAAGCTTGCACAACGTACGTCAAACGCTCCCTGCACTCACACATGTCTGACATCTGGGTGAGATCATTCTGCTTCACATGCGCGTGGTCAGAGCTGTGTGAGCGCAATTGCAGACAGATGTTTCCGTGCTCACACAGCTCTGACCACGCGCATGTGAAGCAGAACCATCTCACCCTGATGTCAGACCTGTGTGAGTGCAGGGAGCAAAATCAATTCCCATTCTTCCCGTGCTTCTCAGCAATCTGCATCCTGCGCACGCTATCAGACCTGTGTGAGCGCAGGGAGCATCTTAGATATGTTGTGAACAATGGGGGTGGGGAGGTGGGGGAACTCTTTTTTATGATGACAGGAACTGTGCATGCTCATCAAGCTGATTGGCCATTAGGATGGATGGATAATGCTTACAGACGGAATAATATCAGGGCGCCTATTTCAGAAGATGAAAGTTTGTTATTTTTTGAACGAAGCATAACTTTTAATAACTGTAAATTACAAAAACATTTATTTCCACGTTTTCTGCTTAGTTAAATGTATTCTTTATGGTGGCACAACTCCTTTAAATACACCAAGGCCATCATACACTGCTCAAAAAAATAAAGGAAACATTTAAACAACAGAATATAACTCCAAGTAAATCAAACTTCAGTGAAATCAGTGTCCCGTTTTATGCCCATAGCAGCCAGAGATGCAGATGTGTTATGTGCAGCATGAGACGGGGTATTTCAAAAATGACCATTTTTTTGTTCTTTATTAAAATGAAAAGGTTGAAAACTCTGCTGTGCATAATAATTTGGAACATGCATTTTGAGTGCAGTTTGAGTGTTTTATTTTTTTAAAAATATACTGTTATCATAGGCAGTTTGTACAAAAACCTTTCAATTGTACTCTAATAGTTATTTGACTGGAAAATTACAATGACTGCAATTCATATAGGTAATTTGGGAAAATCTGAGAAAATATTATTTGCATAATAATTTGGAACACAGTGTAAAGAGGGGGGGTGACATCCTGCATGGGACCTTATAAAGTGGGGGGGGTACATCCTGCAAGGGGCATTATAAAGAGGGGGGGTACATCCTGCATGGGGCATTATAAAGACGAGGGGTGACAGCCTGCATGGGGCATTATAAAGGGGGGATCAGCCTGCATGGGGCATTATAAGGGGGGTGGGGGAACAGCCTGCATAGTGCATTATGTGGGGGGAACAGCCTGCATGGAGCATTATAGGGGAGGGGGGACAGCCTGTATGGGGTATTATGTGGGGGGTAACAGCCTGCATGGAGAATTATAAGGGGGGGGGACAGGCTGTATGGGGCATTATGTTGGGGGTAACAGCCCGCATGGAGCATTATAAGGGGGGGACAGCCTGTATGGGGCATTATGTGGGGGGTAACAGCCTGCATGCAGCATTATATGGGGGCCAGTATCCTGTATGGAGCATTATAAGGGGACCAGTATCCTGTATGGAGCGTTATATGGGGGCCAGTATTCTGTATGGAGTCTTATATGGGGGCCAGTATTCCGTATGGAGCCTTATATGGGGGCCTGTATTCCACATGGGGCCTTATATGGGGGCCAGTATTCCATATAGAGCCTTATATGGGGACCAGTATTCCATATGGAGCCTTATATGGGGGCCAGTATTCCGTATGGAGCCTTATATGGGGGCCAGTATTCCGTATGGAGCCTTATATGGGGGACAGTATTCCATATGGAGCCTTATATGGGGGCCAGTATTCCGTATGGAGCCTTATATGGGGGCCAGTATTCCGGTTTGGGGCCTTATATGGGGCCAGTATTCCGTATGGTGCCTTAAATGGGGGCCAGTATTCCGTATGGTGTCTTATATGGGGGCCAGTATTCCGTATGGGGCCTTATATGGGGGCCAGTATTCCGTATGGGGCCTTATATGGGGGCCAGTATTCCGTATGGGGCCTTATAGGGGGGCCAGTATTCCGTATGGGGCCTTATATGGGGGCCAGTATTCCGTATGGGGCCTTATATGGGGGCCAGTATTCCGTATGGGGCCTTATATGGGGGCCAGTATTCCGTACGGGGCCTTATATGGGGGCCATTATTCCGTATGGGGCCTTATATGGGGGCCAGTATTCTGTGTGGAGAGATTCGCCGGTTTCGGAGCTATTGTAGAATTTACAATAGATATCGCTCATGTAATGTAAGAAGTGAAATCTTTGCATTGTACTATATATATACAGTACAGACCAAAAGTTTGGACACACCTTTTCATTTAAAGAAATTTCTGTATTTTCATGACTATGAAAATTGTACATTCACACTGAAGGCATCAAAACTATGAATTAACACACGTGGAATTATATACTTAACAAAAAAGTGTGAAACAACTGAAAATGTGTCTTATATTCTAGGTTCTTCAAAGTAGCCACCCTTTGCTTTGATGACTACTCTGCACACTCTTGGCATCCTCTTGATGAGCTTCAAGAGGTAGTCACGGGAAATGGTCTTCCAACAATCTTGAAGGAGTTCCCAGAGATGCTTAGCACTTGTTGGCCCTTTTGCCTTCACTCTGCGGTCCAGCTCACCCCAAACCATCTTGATTGGGTTCAGGTCTGGTGACTGTGGAGGCCAGGTCATCTGGTGTAGCACCCCATCACTCATCCTCTTGGTCAAAAAGCTCTTACACAGCCTGGAGGTGTGTTTGGGGTCATTGTAATGTTGAAAAATAAATGATGGTCCAACTAAACGCAAACCGGATGGAATTGCATGCTGCTTCAAGTTGCTGTGGTAGCCATGATGGTTCAGTATGCCTTCAATTTTGAATAAATCCCCAACAGTGTCACCAGCAAAGCACCCCCACACCATCATACCTCCTCCTCCATTCTTCACGGTGGGAACCAGGCATGTAGAGTCCATCCGTTCACCTTTTCTGCGTCGCACAAAGACATGGTGGTTGGAACCAAAGATCTCAAATTTGGACTCATCAGACCAACGCACAGATTTCCACAGGTCTAATGTCCATTCCTTGTGTTCTTTAGCCCAAACAAGTTTCTTCTGCTTGTTGCCTGTCCGTAGCAGCTATTTTACCATGTAGGCCTGCTGCACAAAGTCTCCTCTTAACAGTTGTTGAAGAGATGTGTCTGCTGCTAGAACTCTGTGTGGCATTGACCTGGTCTCTAATCTGAGCTGCTGTTAACCTGGGATTTCTGAGGCTGGTGACTCGGATAAACTTATCCTCAGAAGCAGAGGTCTACCTTTCCTGGGGCGGTCCTCATGTGAGCCAGTTTCTTTGTAGCGCTTGATGGTTTTTGCAACTGCACTTGGGGATACTTTCAAAGTTTTCCCAATTTTTCGGACTGACTGACCTTCATTTCTTAAAGTAATGATGGCCACTCGTTTTTCTTTACTTAGCTGCTTTTTTCTTGCCATAATAACAGTCTATTCAGTACGACTATCAGCTGTGTATCAACTAGACTTCTGCACAACACAACTGATGGTCCCAACCCCATTTATAAGGCAAGAAATCCCACTTATTAAACCTGACAGGGTACACCTGTGAAGTGAAAACCATTTCCGGTGACTACCTCTTGAAGTTCATCAAGAGAATGCCAAGAGTGTGCAAAGCAGTCATCAAAGCAAAAGGTGGCTACTTTGAATAACCTAGAATACAAGACATGTTTTCAGTTGTTTCACACTTTTTTGTTAAGTATATAATGCCACATGTGTTAATTCATAGTTTTGATGCCTTCAGTGTGAATGTACAATTTTCATAGTCATGAAAATACAGAAAAATCTTAAAATGAGAAGGTGTGTCCAAACTTTTGGTCTGTACTGTACATATATATATATATATATATATATATATATATATATATATATATTCTCTGCTGTATCTGTGCATCATGAATCGTGGTATGTATTAAAGGGGCCCACTGAGACTCTTTCGCCCGGGGCCCAGAAAAACCTGGAGCCGGCCCTGCTACCAGGAGACAGGCCAGTACACTAAGAGACGTGGAGGGGGCCGTAGGAGGGCAACATCCCAGCAGCATGACAGCTACTTCCGCCTTTGTGCAAGGAGGAACACTGCAAGAGCCCAGCAAAATGACATCCAGCAGGCCACAAATGTGCATGTGTCTGCACAAACGGTTAGAAACCGGTTCCATGCGGGAGGTATGAGGGCCCGAAGTCCACAGATGGGGGTTGTGCTCACAGCCCAACACCATGCAGGACGCTTGACATTTGCCACAAAACACCAGGATTTGCAAAGTCGCCACTGGCGCCCTGTGCTCTTCACAGATGAAAGCAGGTTCACACTGAGCACATGTGACAGACGTGACAGAGTCTGGAGACGCCATGGAGAGTGGTCTGCTGCCTGCAACATCCTTCAGCATGACTGGTTTTGCAGTGAGTCAGTAATGGTGTGGGGTGGCATTTCTTTGGAGGGCCGCACAGCCCTCCATGTGCTCGCCAGAGGTAGCTTGACTGCCATTAGGTACCGAGATGAGATCCTCAGACCCCTTGTGAAACAATATGCTGGTGCGGTTGACCCTGGGTTCCTCCTAATGCAGGACAATGCCAGACCTTATATGGCTGGAGTGTGTCAGCAGTTCCTGCAAGAAGAAGGCGCTGAAGCTATGGACTGGCCCAGCCGTTTCCCAGACCTGAATCCGATTGAGCACATCTGAGACATCATGTCTCGCTCCATCCACCAATGTCACGTTGCACCACAGACTGTCCAGGAGTTGGGGGATGCTTTAGTCCAGGTCTGGGAGGAGATCCCACAGGAGACCATCTGCAACCTCGTCAGGAGCATGCCCACGCATTGTAGGTAGGTCATACAGGCATGTGGAGGCCACACACAATACTGAGCCTCATTTTGACTTGACATTTGACATTTAAGGACATTACATCAAAGTTGGATCAGCCTGTAGTGCGTTTTTCCACTTTAATTTTGGGGGTGACTCCAAATCCTGGCCTCCATTGGTTAATAAATTTGATTTCCATTAATGATTTTTGTATGATTTTGTTGTCAGCACATTGAACTTTTTTCAGAACAAAGTATTCAATGAGAATATTTCATTCATTCAGATCTAGGATGTCTTATTTGAGTGTTCCCTTTATTTTTTTGAGCAGTGTATATTTCACTCCGGTCTCCAAAATGAAATTATTCCAGGTGAATTGTGATGGGAGCTTGCATGTAATGCCAAAAGTTCATGCAAACACCAGAGCAGATTGATATACATACACTTGTTTGTACCTACACAGCTTTGAATTAGCTACTGCAGCAAGGATGCAATTGTAATTTAAACTCATTTAATATCACAATGTGCTATTTATAATTTTTCACTGGATAGAAAAGAAATCTACTGAGTTATTTTACAGTCTATAGTTCAACAAGAAGAGTAGGTTTATTTGTGCTTCCCCTCATTATTCTGATTGAGGGTTTCAGCAACAGTATGGGAGAATAAGCATTAACCACTCAGTCCCCAAAGAGCCTGGTTTATGCTCTGTAAAGAAGAATATTCACTTGATTTCTAACTTAAACTGAGTACCACCAAAAAAACTATGCAAATTTTCCCTTCAATACACTGAATCTATACCACAGAACTTCTCTCTGGGCATTTGTTTTTTTCTCCTCTGACGCTGATGAATCAAAACATGATCCCATCCATACAACATTTCTGTACTATATGCCCAGTTGGTTAAAAGGGAAAGTTTATACCCTTATTATCAGGTGGCATAACTTTGGAATGGAGGAACAGAAGAAAAAAATACTATTCCAGAAGCTTTGAAGCAGTACAAAATTGAAGAGGCACTCAGTTTAAGTTTTAAAAAATTCAATGAAAGATCCGTTTTAAGTCTTTTAAGGGGGCACTATAAAAAACTTCTGTTCAGATAGATCTGTATGGCCTCAACGCAGAAAAGTTTTACCTCACAACTAGTGATGAGTGAATGTGCTCGCCACTGCTCGGTACTTTCCCAAACATCTCACTGCTCGACAAGCTCGGCGCTCTGCAAGTATTTCCTTGTTGCTCAGGCGGGAGATCGGGTCCCCTCCCTGCATGTTTGGTGCTCTTTAGAGAGCCAATGAACAAGCAGGGATTGCATGCCACACATTGTAATGCCATAGCCATGTTGGTTATAGCATTACAGTGATTGGCTGGCCGCACAGCATCATCACGTGTCTATAAGACCGAACGTCACAGTCTACCCCGGAATCATGCAGAGTAGGGAGAGGTGCTGCTGCATCAGGGAGAGATTTGCTTCTTTAGAGTTAGTATAGGTATTCCTCAAAATATATCTATAATATCCATCTGAAATAACAGTCTTTCTGTGGATTAATCCAACTGCATATAATCAGTGGTGATAGTAGGAATTAGGCAGGCAGTGTATGTGGCAGACTGCAGTGCATATAGAAAGAGGGTCCATTGAACGTCCTGTTAGTACAGGTATTCCACAACATATATATATATCAGTGCTAGGCAGGCAGACTGTGTATGTGGCAGACTGCAGTGTATAATACAGCACAAGAGGCTCCATTCTAGTACTGTCTGCTGCTGCTACAGATATTTCTTCAAATAGCCCCAGGTATCATGGCCCAGGGATAATTATTTTTTTTATCTTAATCCTGATTATTTGGTTGAAAAGCAATCCAGAGAACACCGTTTTTCTGCTCCATTTGCTTGTTGCCACAGCAGAATGCAGCCAGATTCTTTCCATATTACAGCGTTAAAAATCCAGAAATTTGCAGTTAACATGGAAAATATTGGCCTCCATTTAAATTTTGTTGCAGTGTGTCAATGAAGTTATTGACACCAGGTCGCTGTGAAAAATAGTAACCTACAGGCCAGCTATTTAAAACTGTGGTTTTTCGTCACACATATCACACACAAGTTCACTCCATATTCAGCCATTTGTGACCTCCATGTAAATTTTGTTGCAGTGTGTTAGTGAAGTTATTGACACCAGGTCGCTGTGAAAAATAGTAACCTACAGGCCAGCTATTTAAAACTGTGGTTTTCCGTCACACGTATCACACATCACTGCAGTTCAAATCCAGCCATTTGTACTGAACGTGGAAAATATTGTCCTCCATTTAAAATGGGCAAGGCACGTGGCAAAGGACGGGGAAGTGGACGTGATGGTGATGATGGTGCATGCAGAGGACGAGGCCGAGGCCATGGGCAAGCTGAAATTGTGCCACAACAAACACCCACATCTTGTCGCTCGTCCTTCCTGTCCCAATTAATAGGGGACTGCAGAACACCACTATTGAACACAGAGCAGTGTGAAAAGGTTGTTGGTTGGATAGCAGATAATTCTTCCAGTCACTTAACCACCACCCTGTCTTCAACACGGCCAAGTCTCAGTAGCTGTGAGTCTGGACTGCATATTCCTCACCCTGATCCTCCTTCCTCCCACCATGCCAAGTGCCTGGAGACAACTAATCTCACACTTGGACACCTTGAAGAGCTGTTCACTTTTCCATTTATAGATTCGGGCCTCTCGCCCTGTCCACTTGAAGCGGGGCAAGCGGAGATCGCATGTAGCAATGCCCAAATATTTGAGCAGACACAGTCACATGAAGGCGACGATGGGAAACTGTCACAAGAGGCGGGCAACCGTTTCCCGTAATATCAAAACTATGGAAGTTGCCAGCACAACTGTTAGGTCTTCCCGAGTCTGGTTGTTTTTTAAACACTCTGCCGATAACTCCAAATAGACCATTTGCACCACCTGCCAGGCCAGCATCAGCAGGGGTAGCAAAACTAGCAGCCTGACCACCACCAGCATGATCAGGCACATGGCAGCAAAGCACCCGACTAAGTAGGCCGAACTCCAGGGTCCAGCAACAGTGTCTGCGGTGACACCACTGCTTGTTCCGCTGTTGTGCATGCACGCCCATCCCCTGTCCTTGGCTTATGCCAAGATGCCTCCTGCCCTGCACCTGTCGTTGAACACTCTCAACTAGCACCATCAGCAAGCACATCCACGTCCTTGTTCCAGTTTAGCGTTCAGTTGTCCCTACCCCAGTCCATGGAACTCAAGCGCAAGTACGCAGCTAGCGTCCCACAAGCCACACTTTTGTCTTTTAGGCTCGTGGAGAAGAAAGTTTTCTGCAACCTTGTACTCGGTCCCCATCCGCCACTATTTCTCCCGGTGTGTCGACCCCGCATTACACAAGCACGTGTCCCACTACATTAGCCGTGCCCTCAACAATGCAGTTGCTGGGAAAATCCACCTAACCACGGACACGTGGACAAGTGCTTGTGGGCCAAGACGCTCTCTGCTCTCAATTAAAGAGGATGCATTACAGACTAGAGATGAGCGTTGTTCTACTCGAACTGTTCGCCAATCTCAAATTCGAGCTGTTTTGGGCGGTGTTCGAGCCGTTCGGCGAACACGAACAATTTGAGAAAAATTCGGCTGTTCGAGGTTATGTTCGATAACTGTTCGTGCACCAAAATCATAACTGGATTTTTTCTCAGTAATGATGAAAATTAATGTTAATACGCAGTTTGAGTGTACAGCGGGGTGGGGGGAGGGGCAGGGGATGGATCTCTGCAGGAACAATGAAGATCTCCATTTTTTTTCTCTTTCCCGCATTTACAGTGGGGAGGTGCAATCTGTCAGCCTATCAGCAGCGCACACACGGAGCGAAGTGCTTTTTTTCACACAAGCAAGGGCATGTGTCATTGGCAGTGTATGTCACATGTCCTTGCCCTATAAGACCAAGCCATTTTCCCCGTCGCCACCATTTTCTCACTGCTGCAGCTGCGTGTTAGACGGCACCGCTGTTGCTGTGTGCGTTATACCTTGTTAATTTCAAGCCAATTTTCGCACAAATCTACAGATAGCTTGGGAGTAGGGAATAGTTGTGATTGCAGTCCTTTTAAGGACTAGGTTACAGCATTTCCTACGACTTTTATCAGGCAGGTCTGTGCTCTTAAATAGATACATTGTGGGAGTAAAGACTAATTGTAATTGGAGTCTTTTGAAGGACTAGGTTACATCAGTTCCTATCAGTTTTTGCCAGGCAGGTCTGTGCCAGTGCTGTGCAAGTTTTTTTCACAGCATTTGGCTGAATCTAGCAAAGCTAATCCTTTTTGGCCTATTGCAGAGTGTGTTAGTCAGTGGAGTAGCCTATCTGTGTTGCAAGATATACCACCTGTGTATAGAATACCAATTTTTTTACTGCACCTAGTGAAGTAAAATCTTTTGGGCATAGCATCATTCTATTAGTCCATCTATACTGACCTCCATCAGGTTGCAAATTGAATATAATTTTTTTCTGCATCTAGCTCTGAAAAAATATTGGGCTTCTAGCTGTGTGTGGGACTTGTTGTATTAGTCCATCTATACTGACCTCCATCAGGTTGAAAACTGAATATATTTTTTTCTGCATCTACCTCTGAAAAAAATATTGGGCTTCTAGCTGTGTGTGGGACTTGTTCTATTAATCCATCTATACAGACCGCCATCAGGTTGCAAACTGAATATATTTTTTTCTGCATCTACCTCTGAAAAAATATTGGGCTTCTAGCTGTGTGTGGGACTTGTTGTATTAGTCCATCTATACTGACCTCCATCAGGTTGCAAACTGAATATATTTTTTTCTGCATCTACCTCTGAAAAAATATTGGGCTTCTAGCTGTGTGTGGGACTTGTTCTATTAATCCATCTATACAGACCTCCATCAGGTTGCAAGCTGAATATATTTTTTTCTGCATCTACCTCTGAAAAAATATTGGGCTTCTAGCTGTGTGTGGGACTTGTTCTATTAATCCATCTATACAGACCTCCATCAGGATGCAAACTGAATATATTTTTTTCTGCATCTACCTCTGAAAAAATATGTGGCCTTCTAGCAGTGTGTGGGACTTTCTTTATTAGTCCATCTATACTGATCTCCATCAGGTTGCAAACTGAATATAATTTTTTTCTGCATCTAGCTCTGAAAAAATATTTGGCCTTCTAGCAGTGTGTGGGACTTTCTCTATTAGTCCATCTATACTGACCTCCATCAGGTTGCAAATTAAAAATAATTTTTATCTGCATCTACAGTACCTCTGAAAAAATATTTGGGCTTCTAGCTGTGTGTGGGACTTGTTCTATTAGTCCATCTATACTGACCTCCATCAGGTTGCAAATTGAATATAATTTTTATCTGCATCTAGCTCTGAAAAAATATTTGGCCTTCTAGCAGTGTGTGGGACTTTCTCTATTAGTCCATATATACTGACCTCCATCAGGTTGCAAATTAAAAATAATTTTTATCTGCATCTAGCTCTGAAAAAATATTTGGCCTTCTAGCAGTGTGTGGGACTTTCTCTATTAGTCCATCTATACTGACCTCCATCAGGTTGCAAATTAAAAATAATTTTTATCTGCATCTAGCTCTGAAAAAATATTTGGCCTTCTAGCAGTGTGTGGGACTTGTTCTATTAGTCCACCTATACTGACCTCCATCAGGTTGCAAATTCAAAATAATTTTTTGTCTGCATCTAGCTCTGAAAAAATATATGGCCTTCTAGCAGTGTGTGGGACTTTCTCTATTAGTCCATCTATACTGACCTCCATCAGGTTGCAAACTGAATATATTTTATTTCTGCATCTACCTCTGAAAAAATATTGGGCTTGTAGCTGTGTGTGGGACTTGTTCTATTAATCCATCTATACAGACCTCCATCAGGTTGCAAACTGAATAAAAATTTTTTCTGCATCTACCTCTGAAAAAATATTTGGGCTTCTAGCTGTGTGTGGGACTTGTTCTATTAGTCCATCTATACTGACCTCCATCAGGTTGCAAATTGAATATAATTTTTTTCTGCATCTAACGCAGCCAATAGTTTTGGCCTAATACCACAGTTTGGCCACTCAGCTCTGCTCGGTTACCATCCATTGTTTTTTTGTGCAAACAACTCCAGAGTTGTGAATTAGTTAACCACCAAAATGAGTGGAAAAAGGCCTGCTGCTGGTGGAAAGGGGAATAGGCGTGTTGGGAAGGGGAAAAAAGGTTGTGTCCGTGGGGTAGGTGTTAAAGCAACAGTAACATCTGCAGAAGAAAGACCATCTTCCAGCCAAACTAAAATGTCTACTTCTTTTAGCGGACAATGTGATAAGATCCCTTTCTTACGGCCACGCCAATCGCTACAAATTCCAGATGAGGCACAAAAACAGCAGGTGCTTCAACGGATATCAAGTGCTCCTTTAAGTGGGCTCTCCTCCACATCAACTTCAACATCACAAATACTCCAGTCCTCAAAGGTGTCTCCCCAATCGCACTTGCTTCCTCACAGCTCCCAAATCTCCAGCTGCCCGTCTGAGTATGAGGTAGAACAGATGGTTGAGTCTGCAGAGCTGTTTACTCATACTATAGCCTGGGAATCAGAGGTCGACTCCAGCGCTTCTGTGAATCCAGACGAGGAAATGATCTGCACTGATGCCCAGAATCTTTATGAGTCGGATCCAGGACCAGACGCAGAAGGTTCTGACCATAATGTAGACCCTCATTCCCAAACTGTAACTCCTGTTGGTGGAGACAATGAGGAAGACGATGATAAGACTCAAATACCTGATTGGAGCGACAACTTTAGTTTTTTGTCAGGGCAGGAACAGGTTGGCTCTGAGGACGACGGGTGTGATAACGCACAGGGTGATGATGTTGAGGTTGGAGATCCCACTTACTGTCAACCCACAGTCAGCCAAGAGATGAGGTCAGCAGAGGAGGTGGAGGAAGATGCTAGTGACGACGAGGTCAGGTTGCGCCTTCCTGGACAGAGATGTAGTACTGGAAGCACGTCAACAACTGCATCCTCAAACACAACTCTGCCTCTCACCACAAGTCGTGGTGGCTCTTCAGGTCGCATGGGTGCTAGGCCTTGCATAGCCTGGGCATTTTTTCAGATCGATAAAGATGACCCAACTCGTGTTATCTGTAACATTTGTCAGCAAAAGCTAAGTAGAGGCCAAAAAATACATAGTTTGAGTACTTCATGCATGAACCGGCACATGGACATGAAGCATAAGTTGCAGTGGAAAGCTCAGTGTGCTACAATGCGGCCTAGCCGGTCGGGCCAACCACCATCTGCCATATCTTGTGCATCCGCGGCCTCTTCATCCTCTGTGACTGGGGGGACAGCAGTCACACCTGTTTTGGGGCGCAGACCTGCCACCTCTTTTCCCGCAACAGCCAGCGTGATTGGCAGGTCATCATTTTCTTTGGAGGTGGTAACACCAGCTGGTGTTGAGCGCTGTCCGACATCGATAGCACCACCTTTGGATCAAGGTAACCTAACATGTCCGCCTGCATCTTCCTCACAGACCGGCAGTTTGCCGGGGACACCCTTATCAACCCCGTCTAAGCACAATAGCCAGCCCTCGGTCCCTCAGATGTGGACAAGTAAAAGACCATTTCCTCCTAGCCATGAGAAAGCTAAGAGGTTGAATTTCACCATCTGCAAGCTCTTGGCTGCAGAAATGCTGCCTTTCCGCCTGGTGGACACAGAGGATTTTCGAGACCTTATGTCCGTCGCAGTGCCCCAGTACCAGATGCCCAGTCAGCACTACTTCTCAAAGAAAGGTGTGCCTGCGCTCCACCAGCATGTCGCACACAACATCACCGCTTCTTTGAGAAACTCTGTGTGTGACAGGGTGCATTTCACCACAGACACTTGGACGAGTAGGCATGGACAGGGGCGTTACATGTCGCTGACTGGGCACTGGGTAACTATGGTGACAGCAGGACAAGGGGCTGCTGTCCAAGTCTTGCCGTCCCCACGAGTTGTGCGTCAATCCTCTCTATGTCAAAGTTCCTCCACTGCTTCTGCCTCCTCAACCTCCTCTCGGTCTTCCACCTCCACCCAAAGCCTGTCTGGTCATGCCACAAGCTTTCTAACTGCGCAGAAGTGATCCTGCACACCTCCTTACTATGCTGGCAGTAGGGTCTCAACGTCATCAGGCGGTTTTTACATTGAAATGTCTGGGAAATGTGAGTCACACAGCTGAGGAGTTGTGGTAAGCTCTGGAGAACCAATTTCATGAGTGGTTGTCTCCACTGGACCTGAAACCAGGGAAGGCCGTGTGCGACAATGCTGCAAACCTGGGTGCGGCCCTTCGCCGGGGCAATGTCACACACGTGCCTTGTATGGCTCACGTGTTGAACCTGGTTGTCCAGCAATTTTTAGCCCACTATCCCAGACTAGATGGCCTTCTGCAGAGGGCACGGTCGCTGTGTGCTCACTTCCGCCGTTCGCATCCCGCAGCTCAGCGACTTACTTCTCTACAGAAGTCGTTGGGCCTGCCACTTCACCGGCTAAAATGCGATGTGCCTACCCGGTGGAATTCAACTCTGCACATGTTGCAGCGACTGTGGCAGCACCGACAAGCCCTGGTGCAATACGTTCTGACGTATAGCCTGGGCCAACGAGATCCAGAGGTGGGGCAAATCACGCTGGAGGAGTGGTCTCAGATCAGGGACCTATGCACCCTTCTGCACAGTTTTGAAATGGCGACGAAGATGTTTAGTGCTGACGATGCCATTATCAGCATGACTATTCCGGTGATTTACATGCTGGAGCACATGTTAAACAGAATTCGGAGTCAGGTGGTGGCACAAGAGGAGGTGGAGGAAGTAGAGGAGGAGGAGTTGTATGCGGAAGGGCTAACATCTGCAAGGTCCAGACGGTCGGCAGCACCAAGGCGGCAGGCATGTGAGGGTGGGGGAGATGGTTTTACCAGGGCGCATGGTAGCAGCCAAACTAGTGAGGAAGGTGCAGGAGCCCAGGAAGAAGTGGAGGACGAACTGATGGAAGACTCATCAGATGAGGGAGACCTTGATCACATTTCTGTTGTGCGAGGTTGGGGGGAGAGGACAGAGGAAGGAAGCATGATTGTTACCTCGCCACCAACACAACAGGGACTTGGTGCTCCTGGATGCGCAACACACATGCGTGCCTTCTTGCTGCACTACCTGCAACATGACCCTCGAATTGTGAGAATTAGAAATAATCCTGACTACTGGGTTGTCACACTGTTAGATCGCCGGTACAAAAGTAAATTTGCAGAAATTATTCCTGCCATAGAAAGGGATGCACGCATGCAGGAGTATCGGCAGAGACTGTTGCAGAATCTTACATGTGCTTTTCCACAAAATACCAGTGGTGCACGTAGTGAATCTCACAGTTCCAACTTGCCAACCGTGGGACCGTCAAGTGTTCAGCACTCAAACCGTAACAGAACCACAGTATCTGCTGGTAACATCAATTTTGCGGAATCATTTCACCACTTTTTTAGCCCATCCTTTGCAAGGCCACAGGAGACAAGAAATCTGACACATAGTCAAGGCCTAGAGACGATGGTACAGGAGTATCTCCAAGTAAACATTGAAGCCATGACTGTGTCACTGGACCCGTGCTCTTTTTGGGCTTCCAATCTGGATAAATGGCCGGAGCTAGCCACTTACGCCTTGGAGATCTTGTCATGCCCCGCAGCCAGCGTTCTGTCTGAACGTGTGTTCAGCGCTGCTGGTGGTGTGCTGACAGATAAGCGCACGCGGCTCTCCACTGATTATGTAGACAGACTCACGTTCATAAAGATGAACAAATCATGGATCCGAAACGACTTTTCTACCCCTGTGTCATCCTGGGGAGAGTAAAAGCTTGATGATTGGTTAAAATCACCCTACCAACCGTTTTAAGCTTTCAAATTACTAATCATGTTTATCTGTATCTTGGCTGGAGAATAATTTGGGCTTTGTAGCAGTGTGCAGCACTGATTCTATTAGGCCATCTATAATAAGCTCCACCGTATTTAAAATTACTAATCATGTTTATCTGTATATTGACTGGAAAATAATTTGGGCTTTGTAGCAGTGTGCAGCACTGATCCTATTAGGCCATCTATACTAAAGCTTCACCAGATTTAAAATTAATAATAATTTTTAGCTGCATCTAGCCCGGAAAATAATTTTGGGGCTCCGAGATGCGCAAGACACATAAGTGCCTTCTTGCTGCACTACCTGCAGCATGACCCTCATATTGTCAGAATTCGAAGTAATCATGACTACTGGGTTGCCAAACTCTTAGATCCCCCAAACTTTTCGATCAACCTTTTCATTTTAATAAAGACCAAAAAAATGGTCATTTTTGAAATTATAAGCATTAGCAGGTTGTTAGAAACTGAAATCAAACAGTTTTCAACTCAAAACTTTATTCTAGGTGATGTTACATTTTCACATAGGACCCCTTGTTCGAAAGGAGCTTCTGAACTCTCTCGTCCATTGAATTTGTCAGGTTTTGGATGGTTTCTGCTTCAATTGTTTTGCATGAGGACAGAATACCCTCCCAGAGCTGTTGCTTAGATGTGAACTGCCTCCCGCCATCATAGACACTCCTTTTAATGATGCTCCAAAGGTTCTGAATGGGGTAGAGGTCAGGGGAGCATGGGGGTCACACCATAAGTTTGTCCCCTTTTATGCCCATATCAGCCAGAGATGCAGATGTTTTATGTGCAGCATGAAATGGTGCATTATCATGCAAAAAAATGATCTTGCTGTGAAATACACGGTTCTTCTTCTTGAACCATGGCAGGAAGTGCTGTTTGAGAAAATCCACATACATTATGGAGTTCATCTTCAGCGCCTTCAGGGATCCTATAGGGGCCGACAATCTCTCTCCCCATGATTCCAGCCCAAAACATTACTCCACCTCCTCCTTGTTGGCGCTGTAGCCGTGTTTGCGTGGGGTGTCCATCAACCAGCCATCCTCCACTCCATCCATCTGGACCATCGAGCGCTGCACGGCACTCATCCGTGAACAAAACAGTTTTGAAATCAGTCTTCATGTAATGTTTGGCCCACTGGAGCCGTTTCTGCTTGTGTGAAGTGGATAGAGGAGGTCGACAGGATGGCGTATGCACAGCTGCAAACCTCTGAAGGACCCTGCATCTTGTTGTTCGGGGGACGTTGGAGGCACCAGCAGCTTCAAAAACTTGTCTGCTGCTATGACAAGGCTTTTTTGCCGCTGCTCTTTCAGCCTGACGTAATTGCCTCTAGGAAAGAGTCCTCAATTTGCCCTTATCAGCACGCACACGTGTGTACTGTGAATCAGCTACATACTTCTTGATTGCCAAGACACTTCATCCTGATCATCGCACAATGTTGATTGTAGTCATGCCTTGACCTAAACACTCCACAATTTGTTGCTTCTCAGCAGCCGACACATCCTTTTTCTTTCCCATTTTGGCAGAAAATGTAGGCTGCTTAATAATGTGAGACAGCCTTCTTAAGTAGTCTTGCCTTTCATTGGACACACCTGCCAAACTAATTAGCACAGGTGTCTGCAATTGCTTACAGTGATATAAAGAGCCCTGACACACATCACCATCAATGAGTTTAACTGACAAACAAACAAATTCTTCCCTTATCACTCCTAAACACTTTTTGCATAATAATTTGGAACACAGTGTACATGTGCTTTTCCACAAAACACCAGTGGTTCACGTAGTGAATCTTACAGTTCTAACTTGCCAACCGTGGTCTGTATGGAGTTGTTCAATAAAGGGCCCAAAATTAAGATAACATAGATGGGAGAGGTCTCTATGAATAGGAATTCCTAAGTATTTGATACCCTGTGAGGGCCAGGCAAAGGGAAAGTTGGACTGGATGGAATCAAATATGGATTTGGGGAGGGAGACATCTAGGGCCTCAGACTTCGCTGCATTGATTTTAAAATTTGACCATGTAACAAAGTGATCTATTTCAGCCATAACAGCATGGATGGATATATGTGATTGAGTGATATATACTAGGACATCATCAACAAAAAGAGAGAACTTGTACTCGGTGCCTCCCACCTCAATCCACCTAATATTGGGGTTATGGCGAATTGATGAGAGCAGGTGCTCCGTCACTAGGATGTATAAGAGAGGGGACAGAGAACATCCCTGCCTTGTCCCATTGGTGATTGTGAAAGGTGATGAAAATGTTCTGACGCGCCCCCTGGGCCTTGGGACACCCGTGTGTTCGCTGAACTGTTCGTCGAACTGTTCGTCGAACACCTTCGAACACCGTTAAAACCAATGGCAGGCAAACAAAAACACATAGAAACACATAGAAAAAACCTTCAAAGGTGTCCAAAAGCTGACAAACTGCTCAGAAAACACAACTAACACATGGAAAAGTGACAAGTACATATAGTCATGCGAAAAGAAAAGAGGTGGAGGAGTAAAAGGAGGGGGAGACACAAATATAGGCATGTCATGCCCTTCTAAAATCCAAAAAGTGAGAAGCCGACACGTTCAGTCCGCTCCTGTCCGTGCCACCTCCGTGTCGCCGGGTTTGTGCCAGAGCTGCGGTGAACCCTGACGGCCAGCCCCCCTCTCCCAATACTGGTGCCTGTCTGCTGGTGGGTCGAGCGAGCCCCCCTGTGGTGGAGGCAGCTCTAAGCTTTTTAATTTAAATTGTCTCTCTAATTTGAATGAATACACTTTAAATCCATTTACAAGGATCTATTGGAGGGCAAGTCTCATGCCAGCAGCCGCGTAATTCCAGCTCCAGTAGCGTCCACTAAAGCTGCTGCAGTTAAAAAGCTTTTATAAGGATCGAGCTTGGCTGTCCACCGCAAGGCATCCTACTGCCAGTCCCAGCCCCTATGCCTCGGGGTGCCTCCTGATGCTCTTCACTGAGTATCCTGTGGTCCCGAAGCATTTCCTTTGAAAAAATTAAGTGTCCAAACTACAGGTGGTGTAGCTTGCTTAACAGCCGGGATAATCCGCTGACTAGCAGACACTGCTACTAGGCACAAAGTATTTCCTGGGCTAGATGCAGTTAAAAATTTGTAATTAAATACTCTCGTTGGATGCTGAGAAAGCATTCCATAGAGTCTCCTGGCACGCCATATATGATTCTCTTAAAAAGCTTGGGGTAGGGGTCTAGGGGACCCTTTTATAGCCAAAATCACGGCCCTGTATCACAATACGTCACCTAGGCTGAAGATAAATGGAACTGTAGCACCCTGAGGGCTCGGTTGCTACAGAGGTATTGCACCTCACCCAGAGGTGTGATATCTCACTCTCAGGTAAGGATGGAGTGTGGATCAGGACCCGACACCTGCATGCTTTACACCACATTGCCGTGGGGCAGGGCGACCAATATGCCTCTGAGATGGGCACGACAGTCCCTGTCCCTGGCTGGAGTGGGGGGAGGGAACACTGAGGAAGGGGAACCCTGTAGTGCAGGAGCAGGGAGGAAGCAGTTCCTGGGTGCATTGAGAAGGGAGTATAAAAGGTGGGCACCATCTTAGTTCAGTGCAGAGAAGTCTGAGCAGAAGTGGCAGGGAGCAGGGGCTCTGCAAGAGCTCTGCTCCGGAGACGGGCCTAGTAACAGAGGCCCAGGACTGGAAGAGGGAGAAGGAAGGAAGAGGAGCGGAGAAGGCTCCAGGAACGAGGAATGAAGGGATCCCAGGGGTGCGGACGGGCGAGTCGCCACCGCACGCCCGAATCCACCTGCGTGGAGGGGTCAGGCCAAAGGGGGAGACCGGTCCCCGAAACTAGTGGAGGCAGGAAACGACGCTCAGCTAGAAACCGGAGGCTCTGACATTTTATGTGGCGCAGCCCCTCGCTACACCCGCTAGGAAGGCACCACATAGGGTCAGGGAAACTGGTGCCAAGTTTACCAAGAGGAGGCCCGAGGCAGCCGGACAGAAGGGTTGGTAAGAAAGGCCAGACAAAGGACACACAAAGGGGGTCCTGTGAAGCGCTCCAAAGTTATCTGGGAGTTGTCTGAGCCCCTCACCTGGTGAGCACAGTACAACGTGGGCAGCTGTTACCTGCAGACGTGGTCTGGATAATAAGAACTGTGAGTAAAAGCCCTGGACTGCATCACTGACTCCGTGTCGTTACTGCTGCTGCCCTGCACCATCACCCCCATCCTCCGCATACACTGCCCTGAGGCTATACTCCTCCCGTGAGAAGTTATGCTACGCTCTGCTGCACCCACAACACCAGCCTCAGCGGTCTGCCCTGCAGCGGCGGTTCACTCTGACCGCAATCCACGGGTGGCGTAGTCGGACATTTAAACATCAAAACCACATAAATAGTTCCGCCACTGGTTTGACCACCCTGAGCCACGGAACAGGGTCGCCGCCACGAAGACTACAACCACCAGCATCCACCAAAAAGGGTCCGGCTCCGGGTGGCCCAAGGCCCAGGGGGTGCATCAGAACATTTTCATCACCTTTCACAATCACCAATGGGACAAGGCAGGGATGTCCTCTGTCCCCTCTCTTATACATCCTAGTGACGGAGCACCTGCTCTCATCAATTCGCCATAACCCCAATATTAGGTGGATTGAGGTGGGAGGCACTGAGTACAAGTGCTCTCTATTTGCTGATGATGTCCTAGTATATATCACTCAATCACATATATCCATCCATGCTGTTATGGCTGAAATAGATCACTTTGTTACATGGTCAAATTTTAAAATCAATGCAGCGAAGTCTGAGGCCCTCGATGTCTCCCTCCCCAAATCCATATAGGATTCCATCCAGTCCAACTTTCCCTTTGCCTGGCCCTCACAGGGTATCAAATACTTAGGAATTCCTATTCATAGAGACGTCTCCCATCTATGTTATCTTAATTTTGGGCCCTTTATTGAACAACTCCATACAGACCACGGTTGGCAAGTTAGAACTGTAAGATTCACTACGTGAACCACTGGTGTTTTGTGGAAAAGCACATGTACACTGTGTTCCAAATTATTATGCAAAAAGTGTTTAGGAGTGATAAGGGAAGAATTTGTTTGTTTGTCAGTTAAACTCATTGATGGTGATGTGTGTCAGGGCTCTTTATATCACTGTAAGCAATTGCAGACACCTGTGCTAATTAGTTTGGCAGGTGTGTCCAATGAAAGGCAAGACTACTTAAGAAGGCTGTCTCACATTATTAAGCAGCCTACATTTTCTGCCAAAATGGGAAAGAAAAAGGATGTGTCGGCTGCTGAGAAGCAACAAATTGTGGAGTGTTTAGGTCAAGGCATGACTATAATCAACATTGTGCGATGATCAGGATGAAGTGTCTTGGCAATCAAGAAGTATGTAGCTGATTCACAGTACACACGTGTGCGTGCTGATAAGGGCAAATTGAGGACTCTTTCCAACAGGCAATTACGTCAGGTTAAAAGAGCAGCGGCAAAAAAGCCTTGTCATAGCAGCAGACAAGTTTTTGAAGCTGCTGGTGCCTCCAACGTCCCCCGAACAACAAGATGCAGGGTCATTCAGAGGTTTGCAGCTGTGCATACGCCATCCTGTCGACCTCCTCTATCCACTTCACACAAGCAGAAACGGCTCCAGTGGGCTAAACATTACATGAAGACTGATTTCAAAACTGTTTTGTTCACGGATGAGTGCCGTGCAGCGCTCGATGGTCCAGATGGATGGAGTGGAGGATGGCTGGTTGATGGACACCCCACGCAAACACGGCTACAGCGCCAACAAGGAGGAGGTGGAGTAATGTTTTGGCCTGGAATCATGGGGAGAGAGATTGTCGGCCCTTTTAGGATCCCTGAAGTCGCTAAAGATGAACTCCATAATGTATGTGGATTTTCTCAAACAGCACTTCCTGCCATGGTTCAAGAAGAAGAACCGTGTATTTCACAGCAAGATCATTTTTTTGCATGATAATGCACCATCTCATGCTGCACATAAAACATCTGCATCTCTGGCTGATATGGGCATAAAAGGGGACAAACTTATGGTGTGACCCCCATGCTCCCCTGACCTCTACCCCATTCAGAAACTCTGGAGCATCATCAAAAGGAATGTCTATGATGGCGGGAGGCAGTTCACATCTAAGCAACACCTCTGGGAGGGTATTCTGTCCTCATGCAAAACAATTGAAGCAGAAACCATCCAAAACCTGACAAATTCAATGGACGAGAGAGTTCAGAAGCTCCTTTCGAACAAGGGGTCCTATGTGAAAATGTAACATCACCTAGAATAAAGTTTTGAGTTGAAAACTGTTTGATTTCAGTTTCTAATAACCTGCTAATGCTTATAATTTCAAAAATGACCATTTTTTTGGTCTTTATTAAAATGAAAAGGTTGATCGAAAAGTTTGGGGGATCTAAGAGTGTGGCAACCCAGTAGTCATGATTACTTCGAATTCTGACAATATGAGGGTCATGTTGCAGGTAGTGCAGCAAGAAGGCACTTATGTGTCTTGCGCATCTCGGAGCCCCAAAATTATTTTCCGGGCTAGATGCAGCTAAAAATTATTATTAATTTTAAATCTGGTGGAGCTTAGTATAGATGGCCTAATAGGATCAGTGCTGCACACTGCTACAAAGCCCAAATTATTTTCCAGCCAAGATACAGATAAACATGATTAGTAATTTGAAAGCTTATAACGGTTGGTAGGGTGATTTTAACCAATCATCAAGCTTTTACTCTCCGCAGGATGACACAGGGGTAGAAAAGTCGTTTCGGATCCATGATTTGTTCATCTTTATGAACGTGAGTCTGTCTACATTATCAGTGGAGAGCCGCGTGCGCTTATCTGTCAGCACACCACCAGCAGCGCTGAACACACGTTCCGACAGAACGCTGGCTGCGGGGCATGACAAGATCTCCAAGGCGTAAGTGGCTAGCTCCGGCCATTTATCCAGATTGGAAGCCCAAAAAGAGCAAGGGTCCAGTGACACAGTCATGGCTTCAATGTTTACTTGGAGATACTCCTGTACCATCGTCTCTAGGCGTTGACTATGTGTCAGACTTCTTGTCTCCTGTGGCCTTGCAAAGGATGGGCTAAAAAAGTGGTGAAATGATTCCGCAAAATTGATGTTACCAGCAGATACTGTGGTTCTGTTACGGTTTGAGTGCTGAACACTTGACGGTCCCACGGTTGGCAAGTTGGAACTGTGAGATTCACTACGTGCACCACTGGTGTTTTGTGGAAAAGCACATGTAAGATTCTGCAACAGTCTCTGCTGATACTCCTGCATGCGTGCATCCCTTTCTATGGCAGGAATAATTTCAGCAAATTTACTTTTGTACCGGGGATCTAACAGTGTGGCAACCCAGTAGTCAGGATTATTTCTAATTCTCACAATTCGAGGGTCATGTTGCAGGTAGTGCAGCAAGAAGGCACTCATGTGTGTTGCGCATCCAGGAGCACCAAGTCCCTGTTGTGTTGGTGGCGAGGTAACAATCATGCTTCCTTCCTCTGTCCTCTCCCCCCAACCTCGCACAACAGAAATGTGATCAAGGTCTCCCTCATCTGATGAGTCTTCCATCAGTTCGTCCTCCACTTCTTCCTGGGCTCCTGCACCTTCCTCACTAGTTTGGCTGCTACCATGCGCCCTGGTAAAACCATCTCCCCCACCCTCACATGCCTGCCGCCTTGGTGCTGCCGACCGTCTGGACCTTGCAGATGTTAGCCCTTCCGCATACAACTCCTCCTCCTCTACTTCCTCCACCTCCTCTTGTGCCACCACCTGACTCCGAATTCTGTTTAACATGTGCTCCAGCATGTAAATCACCGGAATAGTCATGCTGATAATGGCATCGTCAGCACTAAACATCTTCGTCGCCATTTCAAAACTGTGCAGAAGGGTGCATAGGTCCCTGATCTGAGACCACTCATCCAGCGTGATTTGCCCCACCTCTGGATCTCGTTGGCCCAGGCTATACGTCAGAACGTATTGCACCAGGGCTTGTCGGTGCTGCCACAGTCGCTGCAACATGTGCAGAGTTGAATTCCACCGGGTAGGCACATCGCATTTTAGCCGGTGAAGTGGCAGGCCCAACGACTTCTGTAGAGATGTAAGTCGCTGAGCTGCGGGATGCGAATGGCGGAAGTGAGCACACAGCGACCGTGCCCTCTGCAGAAGGCCATCTAGTCTGGGATAGTGGGCTAAAAATTGCTGGACAACCAGGTTCAACACGTGAGCCATACAAGGCACGTGTGTGACATTGCCCCGGCGAAGGGCGGCACCCAGGTTTGCAGCATTGTCGCACACGGCCTTCCCTGGTTTCAGGTCCAGTGGAGACAACCATTCATGAAATTGGTTCTCCAGAGCTGACCACAACTCCTCAGCTGTGTGACTCACATTTCCCAGACATTTCAAAGTAAAAACCGCCTGATGACGTTGAGCCCTACTGCCAGCATAGTAAGGAGGTGTGCAGGATCCCTTCTGCGCAGTTAGAAAGCTTGTGGCATGACCAGACAGGCTTTGGGTGCAGGTGGAAGACCGAGAGGAGGTTGAGGAGGCAAAAGCAGTGGAGGAACTTTGACATAAAGAGGATTGACGCACAACTCGTGGGGACGGCAAGACTTGGACAGCAGCCCCTTTTCCTGCTGTCACCATAGTTACCCAGTGCCCAGTCAGCGACATGTAACGCCCCTGTCCATGCCTACTCGTCCAAGTGTCTGTGGTGAAATGCACCCTGTCACACACAGAGTTTCTCAAAGAAGCGGTGATGTTGTGTGCGACATGCTGGTGGAGCGAAGGCACACCTTTCTTTGAGAAGTAGTGCCGACTGGGCATCTGGTACTGGGGCACTGCGACGGACATAAGGTCTCGAAAATCCTCTGTGTCCACCAGGCGGAAAGGCAGCATTTCTGTAGCCAAGAGCTTGCAGATGGTGAAATTCAACCTCTTAGCTTTCTCATGGCTAGGAGGAAATGGTCTTTTACTTGTCCACATCTGAGGGACCGAGGGCTGGCTATTGTGCTTAGACGGGGTTGATAAGGGTGTCACCGGCAAACTGCCGGTCTGTGAGGAAGATGCAGGCGGACATGTTAGGTTGCCTTGATCCAAAGGTGGTGCTATCGATGTCGGACAGCGCTCAACACCAGCTGGTGTTACCACCTCCAAAGAAAATGATGACCTGCCAATCATGCTGGCTGTTGCGGGTAAAGAGGTGGCAGATCTGCGCCCCAAAACAGGTGTGACTGCTGTCCCCCCAGTCACAGAGGATGAAGAGGCCGCGGATGCACAAGATATGGCAGACGGTGGTTGGCCCGACCGGCTAGGCCGCATTGTAGCACACTGAGCTTCCCACTGCAACTTATGCTTCATGTCCATGTGCCGGTTCATGCATGAAGTACTCAAACTATGTATTTTTTGGCCTCTTCTTAGCTTTTGCTGACAAATGTTATAGATAACACGAGTTGGGTCATCTTTATCGATCTGAAAAAATGCCCAGGCTATGCAAGGCGTAGCACCCATGCGACCTGAAGAGCCACCACGACTTGTGGTGAGAGGCAGAGTTGTGTTTGAGGATGCAGTTGTTGACGTGCTTCCAGTACTACGTCTCTGTCCAGGAAGGCGCAACCTGACCTCGTCGTCACTAGCATATTCCTCCACCTCCTCTGCTGACCTCATCTCTTGGCTGACTGTGGGTTGACAGTAAGTGGGATCTCCAACCTCATCATCATCACCCTGTGCATTATCACACCCGTCGTCCTCAGAGCCAACCTGTTCCTGCCCTGACAAAAAACTAAAGTTGTCGCTCCAATCAGGTATTTGAGTCTCAAGGAGATGGTCTATTCTCATCAGATCTATATCCACAGGTGTACACCACCAAAATAGTCATATTAGATAGGGGAAAGGGGAAGTAGGAGAAGTGTGGATATATAGAATTTTTTTAAAATTCATAACTTTTATTAATTTATTAAATCTTAAAATGCAAAATATCTAATGCATCTATAGATGCATATAAGGTAACCATCTATTAAAGTATAGAGATGGTACCCACTAATAAGTCTGGCCAGATGAAGTGTAAGGCAAATTAGGGACACCTCTGTCCAATCCCTCTAATATAGGACCGAGGTTATATGTAAATGATATCCCCATATATTGGAATAGCCTCAGTACTAATATCAGGTGGAGCAGATATACAAATCCAAGAAATAGGAAAATTAATTGTTATTATAGCAAATCATATCACTATCATGTGTAAATCTGCCTTGGAACACAACTGTACACCCCCTGATTATCCCATAATAATGGGATGACATTAGTCTAGCGGTTTGTAATGTAATAGCAGTGATAGATGTCAGCTAATATCACTAACTCTGCCCATTACCGCAATTTACTTAAGTGCTCTGTGTGTGCATTGATGCTTGTAATGACTGAGCCGGCACCGCTTGAAATCTTAGGCGGGAGGAAAACCTCACTGCCAAGCGATCATAAATATTGTGACACTGAGGAGTGGCCCGCTGTGCCGAGCGACCCCTCACATGTCAGGTACTAAGGATCACACTACTGTTCTGCATGCCTGGCTGAACAGCTAATCACTGGGGTGAGGGGCAATCTCGTCCCCTGTCTCACTCCCCGCACATGTGCTCAGCGTCCCGGCTTCAAACAGCTGATCGCTGCAGTGAGGAGCGATACACTGTCTCCTTGCTCTCTCACTGCACACGTGCGTCGCATGCCGGCTACATCAGCTGATCGCTGCGGACCTGGACCATGTGTTGTCCGCTGCAGCTTGGAGTACCGATACAGCTCTCCCCGATCGGAGCACCTGATCGGGGAGAGCTGTATCGGTACTCCAAGCTGCAGCGGACAACACATGGTCCAGGTCCGCAGCGATCAGCTGATGTAGCCGGCACGCGACGCACGTGTGCAGTGAGAGAGCAAGGAGACAGTGTATCGCTCCTCACTGCAGCGATCAGCTGTTTGAAGCCGGGACGCTGAGCACATGTGCGGGGAGTGAGACAGGGGACGAGATTGCCCCTCACCCCAGTGATTAGCTGTTCAGCCAGGCACGCAGAACAGTAGTTTGATCCTTAGTACCTGACATGTGAGGGGTCGCTCGGCACAGCGGGCCACTCCTCAGTGTCACAATATTTATGATCGCTTGGCAGTGAGGTTTTCCTCCCGCCTAAGATTTCAAGCGGTGCCGGCTCAGTCATTACAAGCATCAATGCACACACAGAGCACTTAAGTAAATTGCGGTAATGGGCAGAGTTAGTGATATTAGCTGACATCTATCACTGCTATTACATTACAAACCGCTAGACTAATGTCATCCCATTATTATGGGATAATCAGGGGGTGTACAGTTGTGTTCCAAGGCAGATTTACAATTGATAGTGATATGATTTGCTATAATAACAATTAATTTTCCTATTTCTTGGATTTGTATAACTGCTCCACCTGATATTAGTACTGAGGCTATTCCAATATATGGGGATATCATTTACATATAACCTCGGTCCTATATTAGAGGGATTGGACAGAGGTGTCCCTAATTTGCCCTACACTTCATCTGGCCAGACTTATTAGTGGGTACAATCTCTATACTTTAATAGATGGTTACCTTATATGCATCTATAGATGCATTAGATATTTTGCATTTTAAGATTTAATAAATTAATAAAGGTTATGAATTTTAAAAAATTTCTATATATCCACACTTCTCCTACTTCCCCTTTCCCCTATCTGGTATTTGAGTCTCATCATCGTCTTCCTCATTGTCTCCACCAACAGGAGTTACAGTTTGGGAATGAGGGTCTACATTATGGTCAGAACCTTCTGCGTCTGGTCCTGGATCCGACTCATAAAGATTCTGGGCATCAGTGCAGATCATTTCCTCGTCTGGATTCACAGAAGCGCTGGAGTCGACTTCTGTTTCCCAGGCTATAGTATGAGTAAACAGCTCTGCAGACTCAACCATCTGTTCTACCTCATACTCAGACGGGCAGCTGGAGATTTGGGAGCTGTGAGGAAGCAAGTGCGATTGGGGTGACACCTTTGAGGACTGGAGTATTTGTGATGTTGAAGTTGATGTGGAGGAGAGCCCACTTAATGGAGCACTTGATATCCGTTGAAGCACCTGCTGTTTTTGTGCCTCATCTGGAATTTGTAGCGATTGGCGTGGCCGTAAGAAAGGGATCTTATCACATTGTCCGCTAAAAGAAGTAGACATTTTAGTTTGGCTGGAAGATGGTCTTTCTTCTGCAGATGTTACTGTTGCTTTAACACCTACCCCACGGACACAACCTTTTTTCCCCTTCCCAACACGCCTATTCCCCTTTCCACCAGCAGCAGGCCTTTTTCCACTCATTTTGGTGGTTAACTAATTCACAACTCTGGAGTTGTTTGCACAAAAAAACAATGGATGGGAACCGAGCAGAGCTGAGTGGCCAAACTGTGGTATTAGGCCAAAACTATTGGCTGGGTTAGATGGAGAAAAAAATTATATTCGATTTGCAACCTGATGGAGGTCAGTATAGATGGACTAATAGAACAAGTCCCACACACAGCTAGAAGCCCAAATATTTTTTCAGAGGTAGATGCAGAAAAAAAATATATTCAGTTTGCAACCTGATGGAGGTCAGTATAGATGGACTAATAGAGAAAGTCCCACACACTGCTAGAAGGCCAAATATTTTTTCAGAGCTAGATGCAGACAAAAAATTATTTTGAATTTGCAACCTGATGGAGGTCAGTATAGGTGGACTAATAGAACAAGTCCCACACACTGCTAGAAGGCCAAATATTTTTTCAGAGCTAGATACAGAAAAAAATTATATTCAGTTTGCAACCTGATGGAGGTCAGTATAGATGGACTAATAGAACAAGTCCCACACACAGCTTGAAGCCCAAATATTTTTTCAGAGGTAGATGCAGAAAAAAATTATATTCAGTTTGCAACCTGATGGAGGTCTGTATAGATGGATTAATAGAACAAGTCCCACACACAGCTAGAAGCCCAATATTTTTTCAGAGGTAGATGCAGAAAAAAAAATATTTTTAATTTCCAACCTGATGGAGGTCAGTATAGATGGACTAATAGAGAAAGTCCCACACACTGCTAGAAGGCCAAATATTTTTTCAGAGATAGGTGCAGAAAAAAATTATATTCAGTTTGCAACCTGATGGAGGTCAGTATAGATGGACTAATAGAAAAAGTCCCACACACAGCTAGAAGCCCAAATATTTTTTCAGAGGTAGATGCAGATAAAAATTATTTTTAATTTGCAACCTGATGGAGGTCAGTATAGATGGACTAATAGAGAAAGTCCCACACACTACTAGAAGGCCAAATATTTTTTCAGAGCTAGATGCAGAAAAAAATTATATTCAGTTTGCAACCTGATTGAGGTCAGTATAGATGGACTAATAGAGAAAGTCCCACACACTGCTAGAAGGCCAAATATTTTTTCAGAGCTAGATGCAGAAAAAAATTATATTCAGTTTGCAACCTGATGGAGGTCAGTATAGATGGACTAATAGAACAAGTCACACACACTGCTAGAAGCCCAAATATTTTTTCAGAGCTAGATGCAGAAAAAAATTATATTCAATTTGCAACCTGATGGAGGTCAGTATAGATGGACTAATACAATGATGCTATGCCCAAAAGATTTTACTTCACTAGGTGCAGTAAAAAAATTGGTATTCTATACACAGGTGGTATATCTTGCAACACAGATAGGCTACTCCACTGACTAACACACTCTGCAATAGGCCAAAAAAGATTAGCTTTGCTAGATTCAGCCAAATGCTGTGAAAAAAATATGCACAGCACTGGCACAGACCTGCCTGGCAAAAACTGATAGGAACTGATGTAACCTAGTCCTGAAAAGGACTGCAATTACAATTAGTCTTTACTCCCACAATCTATCTATTTAAGAGCACAGACCTGCCTGATAAAAGTCTTAGGAAATGCTGTAACCTAGTCCTTAAAAGGACTGCAATCACAACTATTCCCTACTCCCAAGCTATCTGTAGATTTGTGCGAAAATTGGCTTGAAATTAACAAGGTATAGTGCACACAGCAACAGCGGTGCCGTCTAACACGCAGCTGCAGCAGTGAGAAAATGGTGGCGACGGGGAAAATGGCTTGGTCTTATAGGGCAAGAACATGTGACATACACTGCCAATGACACATGCCCTTGCTTGTGTGAAAAACAGCATTTCGCTCCGTATGTGCGCTGCTGATAGGCTGACAGACTGCACCTCCCCACTGCAAATGCGGGAAAGAGAAAAAAAAATGGAGATCTTCATTATTCCTGCAGAGATCCATCCCCTGCCCCTCCCCCCACCCCGCTGTACACTCAAACTGCGTATTAACATTAATTTTCATCATTACTGAGAAAAAATCCAGTTATGATTTTGGTGCACGAACAGTTATCGAACATAACCTCGAACAGCCGAATTTTTCTCAAATCGTTCGTGTTCGCCGAACGGCTCGAACACCGCCCAAAACAGCTTGAATTTGAGATTGGCGAACAGTTCGAGTAGAACAACGCTCATCTCTAATCATGTTATCTAAAACTGAATCTGTCAAAAACTGAGCTCCTTGTGATTCCTCCCTCTACTAACCTTCCCATACTTAATATTGCCATTTCTGTGTGTGGTTCTACCATTACTCCCCTGCAGCATGCCAGCTGTCTTGGGGTTATATTTGACTAAGATCTTTCCTTCATTCCCCACATCCAATCACATACTCGCTCTTGTCACCTACGCCTCAAAAACATCTCTAGAATTCAACCTTTTCTTAGCTATGAATCAGCAAAACCTCTAACTGTTGCTCTTATTCATTCTCGTCTGGATTACCACAACTCTCTACAAATCGGTCTCCCTTTTACTAAACTCTCCCATCTCCTAAATGCAGCAGCCAGGATCATATTCCTCTCCAACCTCTACACTGATGCCTTTACCCTTTGCCAGCCATTGCACTGTTGCCCATCTGCTACAGAGTCCAATATAAACTCATCACTCTCACCCACAAACCTCTCCACAGTTCTGCACCACTCTCCATCTCCTCCCTCATCTCTGTCTATCACCCTTCCTGTGCCCTCCATTCCACTAATGACCTAACACTAACATTCTCAATCTGGTCCCTCATAGCATCTGTTTAACACCCTCCATGCACTTCATGTCAATTTGCATTTCTACTTATTCAGATACTGACTAGTGACCAGTTCATGAATACCGTATTTATTATATTGATGGCGGATGGATCATACAATACAAACATTTTTTACCATATACTTTTTGTGTCCCCTCTCTTTCCTCATAGGTTGTAAGCTTGCAAGCGGGGCCATCACTCCTCCTTAGTATCTATTAAATTATATGTTTACTCTGTTATATCTTTAGTGTCTGTACAAGTATCCTCTGTAATGTAAAGTGTTGCAGAATATGTTGGCACTATAGAAATAAAATTATTATTATTATTATTATTATTATTATTATTATTATTATTATTATTATTATTATAATTATTACACATTGTATCCTAGAAACACAGACTCCATGCTGCACAAACATTGTAATGTATGTTAGAAACAAAGACTTCATGTTACATAGACATTATGTCGGAAAACACACATTGCTAAACACAGAGGCACTGTAAGTTACTCATACACTCATACACACACAGCTTAGACATAGACATACCAGGCCTGCTCGTCTTCTTTAGTTCCTCCTTACTCCAACAGGATGAAGAGCTTTTGATCTTGTGATCATTATGTCATCCAAGGTCCGCTTCTGCACTTCTAACCATGGAAGCTGGTCTGGTAATGGAAAACTAGTATTATCAGTGCAGTTTCTGGTTTGTAAATGCGCAGACTGACTGGCCAGTTTAAAATGCAGCTATATGAGGTTTTGTGGGGGGGGGTCCTTTTGGGTATGGGGTGCTGGGCAAATGGCCAGTATACTCCACTCCTCTTTCCCCCCAAGCCAGCCTTGCAAATTATATTGGTTTATTTCAGTAGGATAATGAACCCTGTAACGCTGCCAAAATTGTAAAGGAATTGTTTGAGAATCATAAAAATTGGAACTTACAGGAGCTAAAGGATCTCTTGATGTCAGATATCATAGGATATCTACAGAAATATTCTTGAGTACATACCTGATTGGTCAGAACAGTTTTGTCAGCATGATGGGAAATGCATAATACTGTATTAGGCAGGGCGTTTTTAATGTTATTGTTCATTAGTTTATGTCATAATCAGGTATAAAATTATTTTCTATAACTATATTTTTGTTCTAAAGATGACTAAGGTAATTGTGTGTGTTCATATTGGAATGTGAGTTTATTACCAATATAACATTTTACATTGATTTCCTTTATAGACATGACAGTATAGGCAACCAAAATAATTCCTCATTTAAATTATTCAAGAATTACAGTAACAATCCTTTTTCTAGCTTTTATACTAAGCTGCAAGAATATTTAAAGCAGGGATATGGGGAAATTTCAATTATGAGCTCAAAAAATAATTAAAGGCTAAAAGGTATTATCCGAAGATGGTACAAAGCATTGTATGATTCTAATGCCGTTCACAATGATTGGTATGAAAAGTAATATTAATTGGCTATGAGCATGCATTGAATTAATTGCTGAAGTAGTGGTTTATTTTTACGTTCTTATCTTTCCGCATTTTCTATAAGTAAATATTTGCAATATTCTATGGGAGTTATAAAATATAGCTCACTTTAGGTATATATATATATATATATATATATATATATATATATATAAAGAACCTCCGTTTTTTAAAGTGAGTATAGCTTGCTGATTATTAATACAGTCTAGATCATATGTTTTTATTGTCTTTATCATCTTGGCCATAGTGGAGTGCTGCTGCGTTCTCTCTCTCTCTCACTATATATATATATATATATATCATACAGTTTCTGCAGCTGGCACCTGTTCACACTTAGGATGTGCTGATCAGTTTTTTTCTTGCATATTACTATAGGAGGTGGAAACTGCCTTCTGCCTGATTGTGCACTCCTCCCATTTCACTAGCAGGTGACGTATATATTCTACTAGCTTTTACCCGCGGCTTTGCTCGCGTGGAATTTGGTCTGCCACATTAAGTTTCGTGACAGATCATTTTAATAGTAAAAAAAATAATCTTAATAGTAAAAAAAAATAATCTTAATAGTAAAAAAAAAAATCTTATTTAGTTACTCGTACATCCAAAATTTCAGATGTCTAACTTCAAAACTGACAGATTCCATATAATCTTTGAACCCCTATAATATGAAGAGGGAAACTCTTGAGGGTGGAATTATCAAAATTCCTTTCTTTGTGCTCATTTAAGCTATAATAGAACCTATCTGCAAATTTCAAGATGCTAAGTTCCGTGGTTTCGGCTGTGCGTTGACCGCTAGGTGTGTCAGTCAATCAGGTTTACAGTTTTATATAATCTTCGCCTGTATGGTGTGTTTATAAAAAGTAGCCCTATGTCCTTCCCCAGGCTTGAAATTATCCATATCAAATTTCATCACAAACGGATTACTAAACACTGATTAATAAACAGGACGGACTGAAGTTACTTGCGTTTAATATTGTTCGTGTTAGTAAAGAATTAGTATGTAATTGGAATAATGGACATCTGCAGGTAATTTATCTATGTGTTTTTACTGCAATATACTCCTGTAAACTATGTTATTTGATTTCTTTCGTTCAGCGAAAATATGTAGATTTTGCGATTTAGAAACACGTGAGCAAGCTACGTATAGCTGACCGTGGGAAAAACAGGGCGTGCCTAAATGTATCCCCGCTACCTTCAAAGTTTGCCCTTGTGATTTATTGATGGTCATTGAAAATGCAACTTTAAGTGGGAACTGCAAACGTTTGAAATTAAAGGGTAAATTATTGGGTATTATTGGGATGCGTGGTATAACAATATTTTCACCCTTAGCTTCTCCAGTTAAAATTGTGGCCTTTACAATGTGCCTGCCTAGTTCAGTGACTCGCAATCTAGTGCCATTACATAATCTCGGGCGTCCAAGTTGCGCATTAACAAAACGGGTATACCGACCTTTAATTCGAGCTTATGAGATGGGACCCCGGATAGCTCCAAAGAGTTAAGAAACTCCACGGGGTAGCTGGTGCAGTCTTCAGATGACATGACTGTGTCGATGCAGTTGTAGGTTGTTGCATCGCTGGTTACTTGGTCCAAGATAATTTTATTGATTTTCACAACTGTTTCATTTCTTGGTGCTAGTATAGTTCTTTCACATATCCAATTTTCATCGTGGATGTTTTGTTGCAAATTTGGAAAAACTTGAGCAATAAGTACGTCTTCCGAATCCACAACATGACAAAATTGGTTAGTGATTAGAACCATACCTTCTTCGTCAGTTTCGATTCGAACTTCACCGATCTCGAGCAGTTTCTCAGCGTACGCGCCCGACTCTAGATCACTGAATAACTGGTCACGCATGTTGGTGGTGAGGTGCAGCTTTTCAACTTTGGTCCATAAATATGAGGATTTCAGACATGCGTTAATTTCGTCTGCTGCAGTGCCTCGCTCGATGACAGGCAACGTTTGCCTAAAGTCTCCAGCCAATAAAACAACCACACCACCCATTATTGTTTGTTTACTGTGTAAGTCTTGTAGACTACGATCAAGAGCTTCGATGGCGCGTTTGTGTGACATTGTGCACTAGTCCCACACGATTAGTTTGCACTGTTGCAACAGGAGGCCACGGGCGCTGCTCTTGCTGATATTACACGATGGGGTTTCTTCGATCACCAGATTAAGAGGTAATTTAAAGACTAAATGTGCCGTCCGTCCACCGCTTAGCAATGTTGCAGCAATTCAAGAGTAAGCCACAGCTAATGCAACGTTATGACCGCTACGAATTTTTGCTAAAAGTAAATTAAGCAAGAAAGTTTTTCCTGTACCACCCGGGGCATCAAGGAAAAAAGTCCGCCTTCACCATTCTCAACTCGTCCTACTATTTTGTGATAAATCTCTCTTTGATCAGGTAGCAAACGTGGCTCAGTTTCGCAAATGTAAGCGTCTAACTGGTTGGTATCATAGCTTAGCTCTTTTATCAACTCATTCGACAGCTCTCCACTACGCCGCGGTGAGGGTAGACCAAAATCGGACAATTTCTTTCCAGAAATTATTAATATTTTGTCCTCGATAAGCCCCAATGCCTCTTTGAAACAGAGATCATCGTTAACGTGATCCATTCTTTCAAATCTGTGCATGATATCCTCTGATAACGCAGTTTTATACTTGTGCCAGAGTTGTAGAGGATTGGATAAACCGCAAGTGCATATCAATATGGCAAACAGCTCTCTTATTTGCACCGGGGACCGACATAGCACGGCCTCTTCTAAGGTGGTATCCCAGTGGATATCATCTTCCAACAACCCCATCTTCTCACACACCTGCCGAAAAGTTGCAAGTTCTTGACCTTCAAATGTTTTTAAATCCGAGAAGTTGGTTGGACCCCTTATTACATTCAGCAGCATACGCAAGCAATAACATTCAAAATTTCTAATGTGCACCGTGTAAATGCGACCTAGAGCGTCTCCTGCCTTCACACCTGGCCAGCCATCGACAGGTGTTCCTTGTAAACGACGTTTCCATTGCTTCCGTGCCACATTCCAAGTATAGTATCGAGGCACGTCAATGTAAAGTAATGTTTTTGCAAACATATCACTTTGGCACAACAGGAAAAATGCAGTTAGTGCAGTTTTAGGTGGTGCTTCTAATCTCTCTCTAAAATTATTTTCCGTAAAGTAAACCCTCTCGCCATTGGGTAAATGAATCGCGAGATGAGTGACGGTTGCGTGTCTATCGTGCAGAGGCAGACCCAAGATCCGCCACGCTGCTTCGCTAATACTAACATATCGGCCGGTTCTAAAGGTCTGCACCTCATCTCTTGGGTCAATGTTAACATTCCCTTGCTGGCGGGTGTTAAAAATAGCCTGGTTGCTACCCTTATTAATATATTTACAAATATATTTTATCACCTGTACCGTATTACAGAACTCGACATTTAAATGAGAATTAAAAATTTTTGATTAGAGTGGAGAATATGGGACCACCCAGCTATTGTCCACCAATATTTCCTGTGTTCCTCTACGGGTTTTTATAATCGTCATGCGTCCCCCATTCTCTGGTGCTCTGCGCCTGTACAAAGGATAACCTTTGTCATTGGTTTGAGTATCTTTTAAAAGCTTCCTCGGATATTTTTTGGTACATTTTCCTGCCTTCATGCATGGCGATGAAGAACTGAATGTACCACATGGCCCGTGAATCATATTCTTTGTCACTGTATCATAGAGCTTTTGATTGGTTTCTGGGTTTGGTATCTCAGCACATATGATTTCGTCAGTTTGGTTCGGATGCAATTTTTCCTTTAACCAGAGCAGTAAGTGCACATGAGGCAAACCTCGCTTTTGCCACTTGATCGAGTACATGAAGCATTGCATATCACCAAATATGTTACCTTTTGTAAGTAGAGCTACCAACTTCTGTACTTTTATTCTAAATACTCAAGCTGTTAAGTCATGTCTGTCCGTTGAATTTTGACCAGCCATAAGCTCTTTGGTGATTTCTGGCCAAGCGGGGTTGCAAGTCATTGTAATAAATAAATCAGGCCTCCCATAATTACGTATGTATGTGAATGCATCTTGTGTGTATTCGTGTAGGTATCTCGGGCTATTTACAAATGATGACGGGAGAATCACCATCTGACCTAAGATATTTGGATCCAAATCCGCATCATTTCTTATTGCAACTTGCAAGTGAATATAATTTTCTGCGGGCAGTTTTTTTTTATTTAAAGAAATGAACCTTAAGCGCTCACTTTCCATCTTTACATGCATGTCGACCAGAAACTGATGAAGTAGGAGCCTACACTTAAGCATCAAATTAAAATCGCTGCGACGGACCATCAAGTGAAAGGCATAAAAATCTTTGCAGGACACCTTTTTGCTTAGCATTGCTTGTTTGCTAATTGGATTTATCTGAGGAATATAAATGCTGTACCCCTCTTGTCCTTTCCAAAAAATTATTGGGTACTCGAGAGCGTCATAGAATCTATGTGTATCGGGAACCCTAGTGAGCATGCCATCGCGCGGCTGCACAACGATGTCCCGAGACATAGTTTGTTCGCTACTAACTATTACAGCAGCTATTTCATTTGTAGTAGGGGCATTGAATCGTCTCTCATGTTGACCACGTGGTACACGGTCTGGGTGAATCACTACTTTGAAATGATCGTCATTGATCATTCTGTCTCTAGCCGTTTTAAATTCATGCACCAAAATGTTGTGGTCGTGAAGTACTCGTTGTAATTTTTTAACTATGTTTCTATCTACGCTTTGCATGCACTCAGTACGCCTGTTGATTTGTTCTTCTTCGTCACCTATGAAATAAACTTGTAAAAATAGTGGTTGCGAAATGGACGTAGGAATTAAAGAACCGATACAGTGGTATACTTGTCCTTGTATTGTAAAGGTCGGGCAAAACCCTGGCATTGAGACAATTTGATCTGCTCCAAAAGACGTCATATGAAAGCACATGTTGTATTTTCTTATATTATTTAGAAAAAGGCGAGATTCATCAGTTTCATTAGAGAAAAGCTCTTTTAAAGGTTGAACTGGCTCGTCTATATAAGGAAGAGCTACTTTCCCGCCCAAACAACACATACCTGCTGCTTCCTCTTTCCACTTAAGAGCTCCGCAATATTTGCAATCTATGGTCATTGCTTCTATTTTTATAAGCTTGTGAGTTTCATAATCAAGAGTCTCGTCATACTCAAATGCAGCTTTATTAAACAATATCCATGTATTTCTTGTAAATGTTTGACGTCGCTGTGCTGCCCTTTCAGCAACAGTGCGTCTGCGAGATTCAGCCATTTCATAAGTTTCAGTGGCTCTTTGGGACGCCATGTAAGTCGCTTGCTGCTGACGTCGAGCTTGGGACTGTTCTGGAGTTTCAGCAGCCCGTTGAGACGCCAGATACTCCGCATGCTGTTCACGTCGGGCTTGGGACTGTTCTTGAGTTTCAGCAGCCCGTTGAGATGCCAAAACCTCCGCATTCTGTTCACGTCGGGCTTGGGATTGTTCTGGAGTCTCTGCAGCTCTATGTGCCGCACAACACACCGCCTGCTCAAGCCTTCGTTGCTCGGCTTGTTGAGACTTCTCATCACGTCTATTTATTTTCATAGCTCGGGCTTTATTAGAGCTTTGCGAAATGTTAGACTAACGCTTTCGCGGCATTTTTATAAGTACTAATTACAAAATAGGTACTTAGTAAAGTTCAAACAATATACTAAAACAATCTAATTAGTTATATTACGATCGCTGTACAGACGATATCAGTTGTATATGACTGGTCTATGAGGAGCAGCTGTGGCGCGGTTACCCATAGGAACCATTCCCAGTGCTCTGTGGGAGCTGAGAGCAGCCTGCTGGTGCTGTGGGTGACATGCTGCGCTGCACACACAAAGGGCTGTGCTGCACACAGGAGGGGAGGATGCCATTTGTGTAGCGCTGCTGCCGGTGCAGTCAGGCTGCAGTGTGTGCATCCTCCATGGAGCCGCGCTCAGGTTACTGCCCCTCCCTGTGTGTGAGTCACTTCCCCTCCACCCAAGTGAGGCGCTCGGAACTTTCCCGGCTGCAGCAGCTGGCGCAGGTGAGTGCATGTTTTATTATACGGTGTTATGTGGAGGGACAATGGCGGCGGGGACCCCCTGTGTGAGGACAATGACGGCCCGGTGCCCCCGGGCAACCTGCAGGTGGAAGCCTCACACTCCCCCCGGGCTGTGGGCGCGGGCAGGCCGTGCTGGGACGTGTAGTTCCCTAGTAACCTGTTCCTGACATATGGGCTGTTTTCTGTTTTTTTTTTTTTTTTTTTTTTTTTAAGTCTGAGAAAATTTCATAAATTATCCTTCTCCCTTCAGCTGTTTCCAGAGTGTAATGTATCAGGGTGAGCTCATGACTGACAGCTGCCAAAGTTTCTAGGAAATGTCAGTCCCTGGGGGTCGTATGTGAACCCCCTGTGCCACACTTGTACCTGGCCATGGTATATGATCACCCCTGTATTCTGACTGTGGACAGGCGGCAACTGTGACCTCACTATACAATGATCCACTATGGGCAAATTATTGTATTATCAATCTCTTCTGACTGCTGTAAATCAGCCATTTAAATATCACCTGTGTATGTGTGTATATAAGAGAGCTCTCAGAGGCCAGATTTTTTTCCGACTTAATTGACATGTATCGTTATATTACGACCAAAATTACATAAAATCATTACAAATTGTAGCCTATATGTTATTCCGATGTATAATCTATATTACTGTAAAGTTTCATGCAAATCCGTCCAGTAGTTTTTTCGTGAAAGAGTAACAAACATACATACTCACAAACTTTCGCATTTATAATATTAGTAGGATTCTACCAGCCCATTTAAATCTCAGATCTAGCCCAAAAGAGACATGCTTTATCCATGTAGGCTTACAGTACCAGGAGAGGCATGTAGGCAGAGTAGTACCCATCAGATCGGAGGTCACCTTCGAGCGGTTGATGGGCACACATGAATTGGCCAATTTATGCTCTAAGAATCTCAGTTTTTAAAAGTAAGTATAGTTTACTGAGTATTAATACAGTCTAGATCATATGTTTTTATTGTCTTTAGTATCTTGGCCATAGTGGAGTGCTGCTGCGTTCTCTTTATATATATATATATATATATATATATATATACTGTATATTATGCTGTTTCTGCAACTGGCACCTATTCACACTTAGGATGTGCTGATCAGTTTTCTTGTTGCGCATATATACAGGGTGGTCCAAAAGAGGGTGGACAGAAAATAATAACATTTGAATTAGGCTGTTGCTGTAACTGGGGAACAACTTGATTCATTAGAATTTTGAGATACTTATCTCCTGTGAATGTTCCATCAAAAAATATTGGTCCTAAAACACCAAAACTTGAATTACCACCCCAAACATTGACACCAGGCTCATTTAGTTGTTGCTGTAATGTTAAATGCATGTTCTCATTATACCAGTAAATACAATTATGTCTGTTAATATGGCCGGAGAATTTGAAGGAAGCTTCATCACTCCACGTAATGTTATCTAAAATTACTGGATTTTCTTCAATTTCGTTAAGCATAATCTGACTAAATTGCAGCCGCCTGTCTGGATCATCCTCCAATAAACCATGAATTAGAAGTGGACGATAAGCTTTCCACCCAATAGATTTCAGGATTCGCATGATAGAAGCTCGTGAAATTCCCAATCCCAAAGAGGCTCTTCTGGTGGACTTTTTTGGACTCTGAACAAATGTTTCAGCAACAAGTTGTTTATTATCTTCTGTACAGACTGTTTTGGGTCGACCAGTTTTTGGAGCATTAAGGATTGAGCCAGTGGCATTAAATTTGTCACGAATGCTGTAAATGGTTTGTCTCTTTGGGGCTTGAGTACCAAATGTTTCAACCCAATTTGCTCTAATGGTCTCAGCATTTTGAGATTTCCAATACTCTGTTAAAATTCATTTTCTTTGATCTGTATTTAAATTATTTGCCATTATGTGTTATCTGAAATATCTGAAAAGAAAACATATTTGGGGGAGATCTATCTGTGGAAACTGTCTCAGCTGCCTTTAGCAACCAATCAGATTCCACCTTTCATTTTCCAAAGAGTCTGTGAGGAATGAAAAGTGGAATCTGCTTGGTTGCTAGCCAGTTTCACTTTACACCATGTTTGATAAATCTCCCCCTTCATAATCTTATTACACTTTCTGTCCACCTACATTTGGACCACCCTGTATATATATATATATATATATATACACACTGTGTGCATAATTATTAGAAAATGAGTATTTTGATCACATGATACTTTTTATACATGTTGTCCTACTCTAAGCTGCATAGGCTAGAGAGCCAACTACCAATTAAGTAAATCTGGTGATGTGCATCTCTGTAATGAGGAGGGGTGTTGACTAATGACATCAACACCCTATATAAGGTGTGCTTAATTATTAGGCAACTTCCTTTCCTTTGGCAAAATGGGTCAGAAGAGAGATTTAATGGGCTCTGAAAAGTCCAAAATTGTGAGATGTCTTGCAGAGGGATGCAGCAGTCTTAAAAATTCCAAACTTTTGAAGCATGATCACCGAACAATCAAGCGTTTCATGGCAAATAGCCAACAGGGTCGCAAGAAGCGTGTTGGCCAAAAAGGCGCAAAATAACTGCCCATGAATTGAGGAAAATCAAGCGTGAAGCTGCCAAGATGCCAGTTTTGCCATATTTCAGACCTGCAACGTTACTGGAGTATCAAAAAGCACCATGTGTGCGATACTCAGGGACATGGCCAAGGTAAGGAAGGCTGAAAAACGACCACCTTTGAACAAGAAACATAAGATAAAATGTCAAGAATGGGCCAAGAAATATCTTAACACTGATTTTTCAAAGGTTTTATGGACTGATGAAATGAGAGTGACTCTTGATGGGCCAAATGGATGGGCCAGAGGCTGGATCAGAAAAGGGCAGAGAGCTCCACTCCGACTCAGACGGCAGCAAGGTGGAGGAGGGGTACTGGTATGGGCTGGAATCATCAAAGATGAACTTGTGGGACCTTTTCAGGTTGAGGATGGAGTGAAGCTCAACTCCCAGACCTACTGCCAGTTTCTGGAAGACAACTTCTTCAAGCAGTGGTACAGGAAGAAGTCAGTATCGTTCAAGAAAATCATGATTTTCATGCAGCACAATGCTCCATCACATGCATCCAACTACTCCACAGCGTGGCTGGCCAGTAAAGGTCAAAAAGAAGAAAAAATAATGACATAGCCCCCTTGCTCACCTGATCTGAACCCCATAGAGAACCTGTGGTCCATCATAAAATGTGAGATCTACAGGGAGGGAAAACAGTACACCTCTCGGAGCAGTATCTGGGAGGCTGTGGTGGCTGCTGCACGCAATGTTGATCGAAAACAGATCAAGCAACTGACAGAATCTATGGATGGAAGGTTGTTGAGTGTCATCATAAAGAAAGGTGGCTATATTGATCACTAATTTTTTGGGTTTTGGTTTTTGCATGTCAGAAATGTTTATTTCTAAATTTTGTGCACTGATATTCATTTACCTGGTGAAAATAAACAAGTGAGATGGGATTATATTTGGTTTGGCACAGTAATAGTTACCTGCACAAACAGATATCCTCCAAAGATAGCCAAATCTAAAAAAAAAAACACTCCAAAAATATTAAGCTTGGATATTTATGAGTCTTTTGGGTTGATTGAGAACATAGTTGTTGATCAATAATAAAAATAATCCTCTAAAATACAACTTGCCTAATAATTCTGCACACAGTGTATATACATATAAATCCTTTGTAAAAATTATAGAAAGATATTAATTTTTATTAAAGGGGCATTCTCTTGTTATGAACTTGGTTTTGCTGGACAGTATGAAAATAAGAAAGTTTGCAATTGACTTGCTTTTTAACTGCTTTCATTCTCATGCTATGAGAGCTTTGACATAGTGTACAGCTTGATGCCAAGAACATCAACCTCCAGAGCTTGGCTAAGTATGAGCAGTAGCTGTATTCCAGGCTGAGAAGATAAGGGGGTTGTCCAGCACCAAAAATGTATTTTTTTAAATATCTATCCTTAAACGCTAACCACTTTGGTGATTTGCTTTATTACACAATAACCTATACTTTTCCCTATCTAGCTAACCCATACTTGTGTTTTTTTTTTTACTGTACTTCCTGTGACATTTCGTTTGAGAGGAGTCTCAAATATGACATCACAGGAGGCTGGGGCTGCTCTCACTCCCCATAGCTAAACCACCAATAAGCATATCACTAGTTCTTTTCATGCCCCAGCTCTATATACATCTTAATTCTGCAAATAGCTATAAAAAGTTTGTGATGCAAAATTAAGCCCATTAATGACAGCCAGAAAAAGACATGACAGTTATTAAGGGGATGATATATCTTCAAAATAGGAAACCATTCAATTTACTAGTCAGTTCAATAACTTGGCTTGCAAAGAATAAGCTTGATAGTTACATAATCTTACATGAGGCACTAATCTTGATCACAAGTGGAAATTGGTAATATCATCAGCAGGACTTCCTTGACTCTGTAAAAATTCTGTCACGTTCTCAGTAGCTCCATACAAACGCATAGCTCTGGTCATAAATGCTCTCCTGGTAACCTCTCTTTTAGGCTGAGTTCACACGATGCAGTTTTAATGCGCTTTTGCAGTGGTTTTTCCGCCGCGGAAATGCCTTAATACCGCTTGGTAAGAGGTCTGCCATGTATAGCAATGATAATCCGCATGTGCTGTGCAATTGATGCGGAACTTTCCACTGTGGATTATCATTGCGGCACAAACCGCAACACAACCAATTTAGGCGCGCCCATTGACTTGCATTGAATCGCAGCAATGTAAAACAATAGGCGCAAAATCGCACCGCGGCTGGTACCCGGGTCAGGAGAGGAGGCTGCTACTCCTCTCATCTGACCACTGCTCTGGCTGATAGCAGTGAGAGCAGCGTGGATGGAAGAAGCAGCAGCCTGCTTCTCCCAGCCCACATGTCAGCGGCAGTGTAAAAAAGACTCAAAAAGTAAAAATAAAAAAATAAGCCTTCATACACACCTTTCAGGCTGCCCCCTGTGTCCTCCTGGGCGATGCTGTCCCATCGGCGGCTCACTTTACACTGTGTACTTTTAGGACCTGCGGTGGTGTCACTGATCACCTGATGGTCACGTGACCATCAGCTGATTGCTAAAGCCAGTAATCAGCTGATTGGTCTCATGACCGATCAGCTGATGCTGAGCGTGGAACGATTCACAAGAATTTTTCCACGCTCTCTAACTCACAGGGGCTCATCAGCTGATCTTCAGCTGATGAACCCCAGTGACGTCTCCTGCAGCACTATATGCTGATAGGGGTGATTTTACACCCCTGTCAGAATACAGTGCTGTATTCTACAGCTGTGACATCAGTGATTGCTGATGTCATCGCTGTAGAAATGATCCGGATCATCATGGGACCTTGGCGTTATGCGGATTATGTTGTTGACGGCGGACAGGTGAGGAATACTGTTGTTTGTTTTTTTACGTTTTTTTCAGGAGATCGAGGGCTTCGCGGAGGCGGGTAATAAAAAAAATTTAGAACCGTGTCTGTTTTATTTCATTAAAATTATTTTACTTGGCTGTGTCTTTTATTGAAAATGCATCGACCATTTTACTACGCGGTTAGTAATGGGGACGTCTTATAGACGCCCTCCATTACTAACCTGGGCTTCTTGTCAGCTGCCAATACAAGGCTGATATGAACTCCAACCCCATTTCCCCTGCCACCGCTACAGGGCAGCGTGGAAGAGCGAGGATAAGTGCCAGATTTGGCGCATCTTATGGATGCACCATTTCTGGGACTGCTGAGGGGTGATATTAATAGCCGCAGGGGGGGCTAGTATTCATGGCCCCTTCCCTAACTATTTATATCAGCCCACAACTGTCTAGTTTAACTTTTGCTGGCTAGATTTTATAGGGGGACCGCGCGTCAATTTTTTTCTGGGGTTACCCTGTAATCTTGCCAGTAAAGGCTAAACAAACAGCTGTGGGCTGATATTAATAGCCAGGGAACATTGTTGGCTAATGGCCCCTTCTGTGGCTACTAATATTAGCCCCCAGTGTCATTATATGCGGTGAATTCACGTGTAACGACAACAAAAGTGAGGCATTAGAACACCACATTTTGGATGCAACATAAATACGTTGTGTCCAAAGCGCTGCTGAGTGCTGATCAGAGACGCTAAGGAACCAGCTGTGAGATGTTAATGATGGCCAGGGAAATATTTGTAGTAATAAAGTAACACCAGCTCACCTGAGCAATAACGTCCTGAAGCAGAGGTGCGATGAACCATTCGCAGTAGTTCCACAGCATGAAGAGAAAGGATTACCAGCTTCTTGAATAGTTCAAAAACTAGGTTTCTTTATTGTGAAAAAAGCTCTTTAAAAACATATTCCATAGTCACATAGTATAGCCAGGGCAACGAGTTTCGAACGCTAAAGATGCGTTCTTTGTCAATACTGGCTTGCAAATGGCATACCCATGGTATATAAACCATTGTTCACCAATCGCATACAAAATGGAAGTCACATGATACATAGATTTGCATACAAAAATATAAAACCAATTTGCAGAGTATATGCATAGTAAAAACAATCACATGACAAAGAAGAAATCACATATGCATAGAAAAGTTACTCGCTATAATGGAACAGTAGTTCCCTCCGTAAATTTAGTCCATTTGGTTGGCAAGTGTTCAGATGATACATCCAAAATGCTTCTCGATCAAGTAGGCGTCTCCTATTATCCCCGCCCCGAGGATCAAAGGTAAGTTTTTCAATGCCAAAGACCTGAAATGAGGATGTCTCTCTATTATGCTGCTCAATAAAATGTCTGGAGGCACAAGAAATGTTATGATTAGTGACATTAAAAATATCAGATAGATGTTCTGCCACTCGATGTTTTAATTTTCATATAGTGCATCCCACATATAACAGATCGCAACTGGCACATCTTATGATATAAACCACATAATTACTGTTGCAATTCAGATAGCTTTTTATATTGTGTTTTTCACTAGAATCAGCATTAGTGAAGTTTTTAGTGATTTTTACATAGCGACAAATGCCGCATCTGGTGTAACCACACTTGTTAAACCCTTTACAATTAAGCCAGGTATACCGTTTTTGTCGATTATTTGGGCGACTAGATGCCAATAGCCCCCCTATTGTTTGCGCTATTTTTGCCACCATCAAAACTCCAGAATCAAGAATTTTAGATAATACAGTATCCTCATATAAAATAGGAAGATGTTTCAGTATTATATTTTTAATCAGTTGAAATTGTGAACTATATCTAAAAGAAATAATATTTCGATTTTTATGTGCCATAATATCATTGCAATTAATCCTTGCCCTAGACAGATTAATTAGGTCCAGTCTATTTTTACTGTCCACAATTTTTTCTGCTCTCTTTAAAGACCAATCCGGATAACCCCTAGATTTCAATTTATTTTTACACCTGATGAATTCTTCATCCAATTTATTTGCATTGTTACAGTTCCATTTGATTCTTGTCAGTTCCCCCACAGGTATAGCTTTTATAGTATGGTGCGGATGTCCACTTTTGGCATGTGGAATGGTATTCCCAGAAATGGGTTTGGAACATGTGGAAGTAGTAATGGAACCGTCAAGAATCTCCAATTTTAGATCAAGAAATGATATACACTTTGAATCATAGGTGTAAGTGAAAGAAAGATTAAATTCATTGTTATTTAAATACTTGATGAATTCTGGTATGGCAGACACATACCCACTCCAAATAAAGATCAAATCATCGATGTATCTGCCATACCAGAAAACTTCACGAGCCCATGGATTGGCGAAGGTGTACAATGCAACATATTCCCAATGGGACATTGCCATATTTGCCAACGATGGAGAAGAGCTAGATCCCATGGATACTCCTCTACAATGGAGATAAAATTCCTGATTGTACACAAAAAAATTATTAGTCATAAGATATTGTGTACAAGACAAAAGATAATTAATTAAATCCAAGTTATAATTACTATACCTATTAAGATGGAAATCCAATGCTTGCAGAGCGACATCATATGGTATACTTGCGTACAAAGACACAATATCACACCCCAACCATGTATATCCCTCCTGCCATGTGATATTTGTTATTTGGTCCAGAACATCTCTTGAATCTTTAAGAAATCCTGCAGATCTCTGCACTAATGGTTGAAATAATGTATCCATCCAATTACCAAGATGCTCTGTAACAGAATTAATATTAGAAATGATTGGCCAAATTGGGGGGGGATTGATGCCCTTATGTGTCTTGGGTAGACCATATAAAAGTGGTAGCATGGGATGCTCAACAATGAGAAAGTCTTTTTGTTTAGCAGTAATAACCCCCAAAGCAAAACCTTCGTTTATTATAGCATGGGTTGTTATTTTGTAATCTGTGGAGGGATTTGATGGAAGTTTTGTGTAAGTAGTTGTATCAGACAAAAGCTCCAACATTTGGTTGTGATACACATCTGCATCCATAACTACTACTAGTCCGCCTTTATCTGACATCTTAATAATGACATCCTCCATCCGTTTTAGTTCCTGTAATGCCTTCATTTGTTTTTTGTTCAAATTACTTTTTGAGCTGTTATTTTCCACCTGCATATGGAGATTTTTTAGTTCACGTTGAATAGTTTCCTGAAATTTATCCATTGTTCCCGTTCTCGATTGTATAGGATAAAAAAAAGGATTCCGCCCTGAAAAAAACTCTGCTGAATTGATGCTAGGTTGTGAGGAGCGATTTTCCTTTTCCAATCTTGGAGGTGTAGTAATGCTGATTGTTCCTGAAAATTTAGAGTCTGAAATTCATTAGTTATTTTGTCATGATCTATATTGTTAGATGCAGATTCAGTCTCATCAAAAAAATGTCTTTTTACCGTCAGGTTTCTTACAAATTTATTGACATCTTTCAAGGTCCCAAAGAGATCAAATGTTCTATCAGGTGCAAAATTCAGTCCATAGGATAGAACTTGTATTTGTTCACTTGTGAGCTGGCATTTGAATAAATTCAGGACATTCTTTATAGGGGATGAATCACATGTTACTTTCTGTAGTGAGTTGTCATTCTTGAGATGCTTGGAATGTTTCCGTCCACCTCGTTTGCATTTTTTCTGCGTTTTTTTATATTCTGGTAATAGGAAAAATCCTGACTTAAGTGACTGGAATCTGAGTCATTAGTGTTACTATCCGATATACTGTATCTGGATCGGATGAACTAAAACTGACATGTGATTCTGTGGAGTTTTTTTATTCTAATAGGAAGGTGTACGTTTTAGTATTGATCTGGGTGTGTGGACTTTTTCCCACCTTCCCCATTCATACACCTGAACCAGCTGGTAGTCATTATTATCTCTGATGAATTTAGATTTTTTTCTCAAAGTAATAACTTCTTCTAACTTCGAGACATTGACATACATGTTTTGCATTTTGTTCTCAAAAATAGTTTTATCAAAACGCTCTTTGAGTGAATTTTTAAGGGATTCAATATCAGTATTTAATTTTGACAGTTTTAATTCTTCCTCCGCAATAATCAGTTTGATCAGCACTATAGAACAGTCTGAAAGTGCTTGATTCCACTTGTTGACAAAAGCAGGGGAATAAACTGTAGTTGGTACTTGTTTCAAACGAAGTCCTCTAGGTATCATGTTTTTAGAAACATAATTTTCGAGGGTTTTATGATCCCACCATATTTTTGTTTCACTCATGATTAATTTTTCTATGTCATGAAATTCATCAGATAATTTTGTTGGTAAACTACTGCTGGAATTTGTATCCAATGAAAATACTTCCACTGCTTTGCGAGCTCTATTTTCATTTATATCAGTCATATTTGGACTATTGCAAGACATCTTTGTGAAAAAAAAAAAAACACTCTCTTTTTGAAATGTCCAAAAAAATAAGCTTAAATAAGCACAATTTCTTCCAACTTAGAATTAGTTATCAGGAGTGCACGGTGATAAAGTTCAATAGTGGAGTAGTAATAAAGTAACACCAGCTCACCTGAGCAATGACGTCCTGAAGCAGAGGTACGATGAACCATTCGCAGTAGTTCCACACCATAAAGAGAAAGGATTACCAGCTTCATGAATAGTTCAAAAATAGGTTTCTTTATTGTGAAAAAAGCTCTTTAAAAACAGATTCCAAAAGTCACATAGCATAGCCAGGGCAACGCGTTTCGAACGCTAAAGATGCGTTCTTTGTCAAGACTGGCTTGCAAATGGCATACCCATGGTATATAAACCATTGTTCACCAATCGCATACAAAATGGAAGTTACATGATACATAGATTTGCGTACAAAAATATAAAATATAATTCTTTCACTTACACATTTGATTCTAAGTGTATATCATTTCTTGAACTAAAATTGGAGATTCTTGACGATTCCATCAGTACTTCCACATTTTCCAAACCCATATCTGGGAATACCATTCTACATGCCAAAAGCAGACATCTGCGCCATACTATAAAAGCTATACCTGTGGGGGAACTGACAAGAATCAAACGTAACTGTAACAATGCAAATAAATTGGATGAAGAATTCATCAGGTGTAAAAATAAATTGAAATCTAGGGGTTATCCGGATTGGTCTTTAAAGAGAGAAGAAAAAATTGTGGACAGTAAAAATAGACTGGACCTAATTGATCTGTCTAGGGCAAGGATTAATCGCAATGATATTACGGCACATAAAAATCGAAATGTTATTTCCTTTAGATATAGTTCACAATTTCAACTGATTAAAAATATAATACTGAAACATCTTCCTATTTTATATGAGGATACTGTATTATCTAAAATTCTTGATTCTGGAGTTTTGGTGGTGGCAAAAAAAGCGCAAACAATAGGGGGGCTATTGGCATCTAGTCGCCCAAATAATCGACAAAAAAGGCATACCTGGCTTAATTGTAAAGGGTTTTACAAGTGTGGTTACACCAGATGCGGCATTTGTCGTTATGTAAAAATCACTAAAAACTTCACTAATGCTGATTCTAGTGAAACACACAATATAAAAAGATATCTGAATTGCAACAGTAATTATGTGGTTTATATCATAAGATGTGCCAGTTGTGATCTGTTATATGTGGGATGCACTATAAGAAAATTAAAACATCGAATGGCAGAACATCTTTCTGATATTTTTAATGTCACTAATCATAACATTTCTTGAGCCTCCAGACATTTTATTGAGCAGCATAATAGAGAGACATCCTCATTTCAGGTCTTTGGCATTGAAAAACTTACCTTTGATCCTCGGGGCGGGGATAATAGGAGACGCCTACTTGATCGAGAAGCATTTTGGATGTATCATCTGAACACTTGCCAACCAAATGGACTAAATTTAAGGAGGGAACTACTGTTCCATTATAGCGAGTAACTTTTCTATGCATATGTGATTTCTTCTTTGTCATGTGATTGTTTTTACTATGCATATACTCTGCAAATTGGTTTTATATTTTTGCATGCAAATCTATGTATGATGTGACTTCCATTTTGTATGCAATTGGTGAACAATGGTTTATATACCATTGGTATGCCATTTGCAAGCCAGTCTTGACAAAGAATGCATCTTTAGCGTTCAAAACACATTGCCCTGGCTATACTATGTGACTATAGAATCTGTTTTTAAAGAGATTTTTTCACAATAAAGAAACCTATTTTTTGAACTATTCATGAAGCTGGCAATCCTTTCTCTTTATGCCAGGGAAATGTTTGCCTAATGGCACCTTCCCAGGCTAAGAAAAAACATCTCACAGCAGTCGCATAAATTACGTGAATAGAAATGCTAATGAAGATTTGGTGAATGGGACTTGCTGACACCCAGTGATATCAAGATGATATCAAGGTGTCAATCAGACCTTTTCATGACCAAACAAAGTAAAGAAACAGACAGACACAGTGTAAACTCTTTATTTGAAATACAACAGACACATTCTTTAATCTTTTAAATGAACCAATATACTCACTCCAGCTCTTCTGGTAATCCAAGGGCTTAAGCAATGTCCTACCAACTTCATTTAGTCGTGTCAAAAATGCATGTAAATCCGCATGCGTTTTTTTCTGCCAGGGAGAGTCAAAAATGCTCAGGAAATTTCTGCTTCAAATCTGCATCGTGGGCACATACCCTTAAAGTAATGTTCTGCTGTAGTTAGCCTTGAATATTGCACACACTTGCACCCTATCTGCTTCAGTTACTACTTCACATTCCCTCATACACAGAAACCAGTCCTCTAGTCATTTCTGGCTTGATATTGCTTTTCATAATCAGAATAAAACTTTTGGACTCCTCTGGAATGGCTACGACTTGATGAAGCCCCTGCCTATCTGGTGGACATACTGTTCACAATCAAGAATAAGCCTCCATTCTCTCCTTTTTGCTCTTCTAATATCAGTATACTCTCAAGCACTGTCGCTACTCACTACACAGCTCCTTCTCCAATGCTTGTATGCACCAATTGCATGTGTCTATCCATTACTGTCTGTAAGATACATCCTTTTATGCTTTCAGTAATACTTCCAAAGAATGTGTAGATGCGTATAAAGCTCAGCCTGACCCAATCATGCCACCAGCAACTAAGTTAATTATATTTCTATACAGACAGTAAAAATTCCTCTCTCCTATTAGCCATAACTCACAAATTACAATTATTACTCAGTGATAGTTTACAATAGACATTTCCTGACCCTTGGCATATCTATCATTACTAGCAATAATGTCATTGCTCAAACAGGACAACAATCTGTCATAAATCTGTCACATCAATCTTCACAATAAATGGCATAATATACACATGGTATACAGGGAAATATCAGTGGATACTGAGAATGCTTTTGGCTTTATTCATTGGGGTTTTATGTTGGCATACTAACACCATTTGGGCTTAGGGATTCCACTCGATTCCAATTCAAAATACTATTTTGAAACATATGCCCTTCATTCCCTATGGAATGTAATCATAATGGAATTTCCGGCAAAAGTGAATTGGAACAATCCAAACATCTATGGGATATCAGTTAAAACTGTGCTTCATACTGTCTATTTCAAAATGTTCGTATCGCAACCCAGCAACCCTTTACTGCAAAGGTATGAAATATTTGCCCACCTACTCAATCTTAAGGTCAACTTTTTCAAATTGAAAACCTTAAATATTTGATACCTTCTGTTATTCCTGAATAGGCAAAGCTTTATTTTTCAATTGTCACTCCCTCCTGGAAAGGACCTTAAAATATTTGGTGCCATGATCATTATGGCAGTTGATGTTGTGATTTGCCCTTAAAATGGACGTCTTACCTCACTTAATTTATGTTGCTCAAATCAACCAATTCTTTCAAGACTATAGATCAGCTATCTAAAAGTGGAGAAGTTTTAGACCTCAGATACAAAACTCCTTCTAAATCTATATGTTTAGGTGGAGCTGGTCTTCATAATTTCATAATTTTAACCCCTTCCCAACATGGCCAATTTCCATTTTTGTGTTTTTGTTTTTTTCTCCTCTTCTGCCAAGAGCCATAACTTTTTATTTATTTGACCACATAGAAGTATGAGGTCTTGTTTTTTGTGGGGTGAGATGCACTTTTAAATAATGCCATTCATTTCACTACACTGTTTACTGTAAAACAGGAAAATAAAAATCCAAGAGCTGTGAAATGGCAAAAAATGTAATTATACCATTGTTTTTTGAGAATTTTGTAAAGATGACATGGCATTATGATTGCCCAGGTCAGTATAATTATAGCTATACCAAACATGTCCATTTTTTATTATTTTAGTGGTGAAAAAAATAAGAAAATTGTAAAAAAAAAATTATTATATCTTATCATCCAAGACCCATAATGTTTTCATTTTTCAGTCAATGGAGTTGTGTGAGGGATTACTTTTTCCAGGGCAAGCCAACTTTTTTATTGATATCATTTTAGGGTAGATACAAAGTTTTGATCGCATCTTACTATAACTTTTTGCTGCATGCAGTGACTGAAAAAATGCAGTTTGGCATTTAAATTCTTTTTCTGCTTACTGCATTTACAGATTGAGTTAATTATTTTTATGTTTTGATAGATGAAAATTTTATGGATGCGATAGTGCTACATATGTAATTTTTTAAAATTTTTCCATATCTTTATTGTTAATTGAGGGAAAGAGAAGTGATTTGAACTTTTATACTTTTAAAAGATGTTTCATATTTTTAAAAACTATTTTTTACAGTATTTGTTATTCCCCTTAGGAGACTTGAACCTGTGATTGTGTGATAATTTGAACTATTTACAAAAATATCACAGTATTGCTGCATAGTAAAAATCATGATCTCCTTTGAAGCCCAGATACCGGTTGGGTTTCAATGGAGCACTATTGTGGCAGGCACAGAAGTCTTCAACACACCCCTGACAGCTATAGCAACTAGGGTTGAGCGAGTATGTTCTGTCCGAGTATGCTTGGGCCGAGCTCCGAGTATTTATAGCTGCTCGGTGATATGGTTGAATCGCTCCCGTGTGCATGATTTGCAACTGTATGACAGCTTTATTACATGTGAGGAATGTGTATGAAATAGACATTCCTCACATGTAATAAAGCTGTCAAACAGTCGCAAATCATGCACACGGGAGCGATTCAACCATATCACCGAGCAGCTATAAATACTCGGAGCTCAGCCCGAGCATACTCGGCGAAAGGGTTAATAGAACATACTCGCTCAACAATAATAGCAACCCATTGGCAATGATGCACTACCATGCAGGCTCGCTGTTAATACTGCTGTTAGCAGTAGGGAGCATAATATGACTTTATTCATGCGCTTTTAGCAATTTTCCCTCTACATTAAAAGCTCCTGTAGTTTCTTTTGTATTCATTACTAGAGTTGAGCCACCCTCGTAGTGTTCGAGTTCGGTTCGGTTCGTCGAACACCCATATGTTCGTCGAACTGTTCGTCGAACACCTTCGAACACCGTTAAAACCAATGGCAGGCAAACAAAAACACATAGAAACACATAGAAAACACCTTCAAAGGTGTCCAAAACCTGACAAACTGCTCAGAAGACACAACTAACACATGGAAAAGTGACAGATATAGGCATGTCATGCCCTTCTAAAAAAAGTGCGAAGCTGACACGGCCAGTCCGTTCCTGCCCGTGCCACCTCCGTGTCGCCGGGTTTGTGCCAGAGCTGTGGTGTACCCTGACGGCCAGCCCCCCTCTCCCAATACTGGTGCCTGTCCGCTGGTGGGTCGACCGAGCCCCCATGCGGTGGAGGCAGGTCTAAGCTTTTTAATTTAAATTGTCTCTGTAATTTGAATGAGTACACTTCAAATCCTTTTACAAGGATCTATTGGATCTATTGGAGGGCAAGTCTGATGCCAGCAGCCGCGGGAATTCCAGCTCCAGTAGCGTCCACTAAAGCTGCTGCAGTTCAAAAGCTTTTATAAGGATGGAGCTTGGCGGTCCACCGCAAGTCGTCCTACCGCCAGTCCCAGCCCCTGTGCCTTGGGGTGCCTCCCCGATGCTCTTCACTGAGTGTCCCGGGGCCCGAAGCATTTCCTTTGAAAAAATTAAGTGTCCAAACTACAGGTGATGTAGCTTGCTTAACAGGTGGGATAATCCACTGTCTAGCAGACACTGCTACTAGCTCCAAAGTATTTCCTGGCTAGATGCAGTTAAAAATTTGTAATTAGATCTACAGGCGGTGGCTACTCCGCTGACTAGCAGACACTGCTACTAGGCCCAAAGTATTGCCTGGGCTAGATGCAGTTAAAAATTTGTAATTAGATACTCTCGTTGGATGCTGAGAAAGCATTCCATAGAGTCTACTGGCACGCCATATATTATTCTCTTAAAAAGCTTGGGGTAGGGGTCTAGGGGACCCTTTTATAGCCAAAATCATGGCCCTGTATCACAATCCATCAGCTAGGCTGAAGATAAATGGAACATTTTCATCACCTTTCATAATCACCAATGGGACAAGGCAGGGATGTCCTCTGTCCCCTCTCTTATACATCCTAGTGATGGAGCACCTGCTCTCATGAATTCGCGATAACCCCAATATTAGGTGGATTGAGGTGGGAGGCACCCAGTACAAGTGCTCTGCATTTGCTGATGATGTCCTAGTATATATCACTCAATCACATATATCCATCCCTGCTGTTATGGCTGAAATAGATCACTTTGTTACATGGTCAAATTTTAAAATCAATGCAGCGAAGTCTGGGGCCCTCAATGTCTCCCTCCCCAAATCCATACAGGATTTAATCAAGTCCAACTTTCCATTTGCCTGGCCCTCACAGGGTATCAAATACTTAGGAATTCCTATTCATAGAGACCTCTCCCGTCTATTTTATCTTAATTTTGGGCCCTTTATTGAACATCTCCATAAAGATCTTACTTATTGGACGGTGAACGATTTTTCCTGGTTCGACAGAATAAGTATACTAAAAATGAACGTCCTACCTAAACTCTTATACCTCTTCCAAACCATTCCCGTGGTAATTCCTTCAAATTTTTGGAAAAGACTACGCAGTAGCTTTTAGTCTCCCCAGGATGACACAGGTGGGCAGACGGTGGTTATCCCGGCCCGCTAGGCCGCATTGTAGCACAGTGAGCTTCGCACTGCAACTTATGCTTCATATCCATGTGACGGTTCATGCATGAAGTACTCAAACTATGGATTTTTTGGCCTCTACTTAGCTTTTGGTGACAAATGTTACAGATTACACGAGTTGGGTCATCCTTAGCAATCTGAAAAAATGCACAGGCTATGCAAGGTTTAGAGCCCATGCGACTCTGCTACTAGCAATACTATCAAATGATTGGCTGGGTTAGATGCAGAGCATCTGGGTTTGGTTGGGGGTACCCACAGTCTGCCTAGGCTAGATGCAGTTAAAAATTCTCATTAGATACACAAGCGGTGCAGCTTGCTTCGCAGCTGGGCTAATACGCCCAAAGTATTGGAAAATTCTATACTAAATAAGGAAGGATTCACTCACTGTGGTGGCCCCTCCGTGGGCCGTGGCGATTGGTGGAGATTTGGTGGATGACTATAGGAGAAAGCTCCTTAATAGAGAAAGTTGGTGGATTTATACTTTAAATACACATGTACCAGCGGGTTTAAACATCAGACATGATTTGATGTATCATTATGAGTGATCATTTATAGATTATTATTATATATATGTTCCTTTTTTCTTCTTTTCTTTTTCTTTTTGATTATTTACATTTATATGCGATGTTTCTATGCTATACGATTTTAACATGGTATGTGTGTTTAAATTTCTGATTAACTCAGCCTTGAACAGGTGCATAGCAGGACATGACATATAAATACCACTTTCTTGCTGTTTTTTTGCTATGCAATGATTAAGAACTCGTATATATATTGTGCAGAAAGAAGGGTGAAAGTCTGCCCAGGCGGGAGGAAATTGGAGTTTCATAACACATATTTGAACTGGAGAGGTATTAGAGGCCTCCAATGGCCACAGGGACTAATGGAGGTAATCAAGGTAGGGAGAGAGGCAAGAGGTCCGGTCATCTTAGTAATACAGGCCGGGGGAAACGACAAAGCTTATCACAAGAGCGCATTACTAATGGCAATAATGAAACTAGACGCTGAGCGCTTCAGAGAATTTTTCACAAAACTAACTATAGTATGATCAGAGATGGTCAGAGATTGTGCCGAGAACGGTATGGCAAGGTGCGTGAGACATCACGGCCATCGAACGGACAAGGCAGGTAATAAATATTCGGATAGCAAAAATTATAAGAGACTGAGGCTGTGTAGTGATACGACACCGACAACTGGAAGGAGATAAAGCAGGCCTCATACGGCCCGACGGTGTTCACTTAATGGATATTGGACTGGACATATTACTGTCAGGACTCCAGGACAGAGTGGAACAAGCGTTAATAATAATAATAATAATAATAGTTTATTTTTATAGCGCCAACATATTCCGCAGCACTTTACAAATTTTAGGGGGGACTTATACAGACAATACAGAATAAGCATATCTCATATCGAACGGAGTGAGGGCCCTGCTCGCGAGCTTACAGTCTATGAGGAAGTGGGGGAGACACAAAAGGTAAAAAGTACATATATTGTATAATGCAGCCTTGATATACTGAATAGGATAAATAAAGATACATGGACTGGTCGCCAGCCAGTATGTGTGCAGTCCTGACAGAGGCTTTTATGTGCATGGTTGGTTTGAACCCGAAGTTGAAGAAGATTTTAATATGGGGGAAAGCTGGGATGGACAGAGTGTGTTTAGGTGATACGCCAGTCTAAAGAAATGTGTTTTTAGGGTTCGCTTGAAACTGTGGGTATTGGGAATTAATCGAACTGTCCTGGGTAGTGCATTCCAGAGAATTGGCGCAGCACGCGAGAAATCTTGGAGACGGGAGTGGGAAGTTCGGATTATGGAGGATTTTAGTTTCAAGTCATTTGCAGAACGGAGGGCACGTGTAGGGTGGTAGACTGAGACAAGGGAGGAGATGTAGGGGGGTACTGAAGCATGGAGCGCTTTGTGGGTAAGCGTGATAAGTTTAAAACGAACTCTATATTGGATGGGCAACCAATGCAATGACTGGCACAGGGAAGAGGCATCTGAGTAGCGGTTGGCGAGGAATATGATCCTGGCTGCTGCGTTCAGGACGGATTGGAGAGGGGAGAGTTTAGTAAGAGGGAGACCGATTAGTAGAGCGTTGCAATAGTCAAGACGAGAATGAATAAGAGCGACAGTAAGAGTTTTTGCCGAGTCAAAGGTGAGAAAAGTCCTGATTCTTGAGATGTTTTTGAGGTGTAGATGACATGAACGAGCGAGTGATTTGATGTGAGGAGTGAAAGAAAGATCTGAATCAAAAATGACCCCAAGACAGCGGGCTTGTAGCTGGGGAGTAATGGTTGAGCCACAAACGGAGATGGCAATATCGGGCACAGCTAGATTAATGGAGGGAGGAAAGACGAGTAGTTCAGTTTTTGACAGATTCAGTTTTAGGTAGAGGGAGGACAATAATGTTAGACACAGCAGAAAGACAATCACTGGTCTTTTGTAGTAATGCAGGGGTGATGTCCGGAGCAGAGGTGTATAATTGGGTGTCATCAGCATAGAGATGGTACTGAAAACCGAATCTACTGATTGTTTGTCCAATAGGAGCGGTGTATAAGGAGAAAAGAAGGGGGCCTAGGACTGATCCTTGAGGAACCCCGACAGTAAGAGGAAGTAGGGAGGAGGAGGAGCCGGCAAAAGACACAGAGAAGGAGCGGTCAGAGAGATAAGAGGAGAACCAGGAGAGAACCGTGTCCTTGAGGCCAATAGTGCGGAGCATAGTGAGGAGGAGCTGGTGATCCACAGTGTCAAATGCTGCAGAGAGATCCAGGAGAATCAGCAGGGAGTAGTGACCATTAGATTTAGCTGTTAGTAGATCATTAGAGACTTTAGTGAGGGCAGTTTCAGTAGAATGTAAAGAGCGGAAACCAGATTGTAAAGGGTCAAGAAGAGAGTTGTCTGAGAGATAGCGGATTAGACGGGAGTGGACCAGGCGTTCCAGGAGTTTAGAGATAAAGGGAAGATTGGAAACAGGTCTGTAGTTGGCCGTGCAGTTCTGGTCGAGGGATGGTTTTTTAAGTAATGGTTGTATGCTGGCGTGTTTAAAAGAAGAGGGAAAGATACCAGATGAGAGGGAAAGGTTGAAAATTTTAGTTAGGTGAGAGGTGACAGCTGGAGCAAGGGACTGAAGGAGATGTGAGGGAATAGGGTCGCTGGTGCAGGTGGTAGGGCGAGAAGATGCAAGGAGCCTGATCACTTCATCTTCCGTGACTGGTTCGAAGTCAGAAAATGAGCAAGATACAATGTGGCGGGGGGGAGCATGCATAACATTTGGGGATTGGGAGAAAATTTCCTGTCGGATATGGTCAATTTTTTCTTTGAAATAGTTAGCCAGATCGTCAGCGCTGAGGTCGGTGGTCGGGGCCTGTGCTGTTTGATTGAGGAGAGAATGAAACGTGTCAAAGAGTCGTTTAGGATTATTGGAAAGTGAGATGATGAGGTTGTTAAAGTAGGTTTGTTTGGAGAGGTGAAGGGCAGAGTTATATGTTTTCAGCATAAATTTATAGTGGAGGAAATCTTCGGGCAGATTTGATTTTCTCCACAGCCGTTCAGCGCACCTGGAGTACCTCTGGAGAAGACGTGTTTGAGGCGTGTGCCAGGGTTGTCGCCGTCTATGCCGAATTGTTCTTTGTGTAGGAGGTGCGGCTTCATCCAGGGCGCATAGCATTATTTTGTTATAATGCTTCAATGCAGATTCGGGACATGAGAGGGAGGAGATTGGGGCCAATGATGATTGCAACCTTTTTATAAATTTCTGGGTGTTAATGGCGCGTAAATTTCTATAAGTGTGGACGGTGGGAGTGTCTTGAGTAGAGTCACAGTTCTTGACAGAGAATGAAAGAAGATTATGGTCAGAGAGTGGAAGGGGAGAGTTAGTAAAGTCATGTACTGAGCAAAGCCGGGAGAAGATCAGGTCCAATGTGTTCCCGTCCTCATGTGTAGGAGAATTAGCAAGCTGTGAAAGGCCGAAGGAGGAGGTTAATGATAAAAGATGCGTGGCAGATGGGGAAAGAGGATCGCCAATTGGGATGTTAAAGTCTCCCATGATTATCGTGGGGATGTCGCAGGATAGAAAATTTGTAAGCCAGGCAGCAAAGTGATCCAGGAATTGACGGAGGGGACCTGGGGGGCGATAGACAACCGCCACTCGCAGGGAGAAGGGCCGGTAGAGTCTGACTGTGTGGGCCTCAAAGGACGGGAAGATAAGGGAGGGTACAGGGGGATAACCTGAAAAGTACATTTTGTTGAAAGAAGCAGACCAACACCTCCACCTGATCTGTTGTCAGGTCGCGGGGTATGAGAGAAATGTAGGCCACCATAGGAGAGAGCTGCAGCGGCGGTGGTGTCCGACTGCTGGATCCAGGTTTCAGTGAGAGCCAGAAGGTTGAGGGAATTAGAGAGGAAAAAGTCATGGATGTAAGAGAGTTTATTACAAGCTGAGCGTGCATTCCAAAGGGCACAGTTGAATGAGACAGAAGATATGCAGGGAATATTAATGAGATTAGCAGGGTTTCTGAATGTAACAGGGAAAGAGTTAGTGTTATTATTACTGGAGGGTCCTGGGTTGGGAGAAATATCACCTGCGACTAATAGAAGGAAGATACAGAGAGTGAGCAGATGATTGAGTGATTTGTGAGAGCGTTTCCTGCGTTGTATGGTGGGAATGAATGGATCTGCGTGGTATAACATTGTGAAGAGAGCATGACAACTGTACATAGGAGAAGAGAGGAGTGAGGGATTAATATGGATGAAGTGTGCCGCATTTGTGGGAGAACGTTGAATGTGGATGATTGTAGCAACCAGAGTATAAATGGCACAGATACAAATGGTGAATACTGTTTGCCAAAAAGATGACCTGGAAGCAAGTTTGTTTAATTGTCTTGCATGTCTTACCTGTCTCCTGCCCTGTCCAACTGCCATTTTCTAACTGCCAGGGCACTTTGCTAAATTATGGCACTTCGATAAAGTATGCATAAATGCTATATGCATAAATGCCCCCGCATAAATGCCTCCCCTTAACTAAGTCTCAATATATAGGGACGTATCTGCTTAGATCTGCACAGATTTAACTCATTAACAATCAATCACTAGCTTAAAAGACAACAGGAGACCATAAAGTGCAGGGAAAAAAAAACAGACTAGTAAACTCGGCATGGATCATAAACTCTTAAAGTAAGTGTGATGACCTTTAAGTATCATGGAATAAAAAAGCTAGAGGAGTGAAAAAATATATACCAGAAATTGATAGGCTGCAGAGCATTGCATGGAGATATAATGCAGTTTTCAGGACAGATCACACAAGCAGTGAAAAATATATACCAGAAATTGATAGGCTGCAGAGCATTGCATGGAGATATAATGCAGTTTTCAGGACAGATCACACAAGCAGTGAAAAATATATACCAGAAATTGATAGGCTGCAGAGCATTGCATGGAGATATAATGCAGTTTTCAGGACAGATCACACAAGCAGTGAAAAATATATACCAGAAATTGATAGGCTGCAGAGCATTGCATGGAGATATAATGCAGTTTTCAGGACAGATCACACAAGCAGTGAAAAATATATACCAGAAATTGATAGGCTGCAGAGCATTGCATGGAGATATAATGCAGTTTTCAGGACAGATCACACAAGCAGTGAAAAATATATACCTGTAAGAAGAGAAGAAAGATGAATATTAGCAATGCCATTTTCTAACTGCCAGGGCACTTTGCTAAATTATGGCACTTCGATAAAGTATGCATAAATGCTATATGCATAAATGCCCCCGCAGTGATGGATGGGGGTCAGAGTCCTGCATACAAGTAAACAGGATCCTCCATGGCCTGGAAATAGAAAGGACATGTTGGAGAGTTACACTTGTTGGCCAACTTGCCGTTGTGGAGACTGGAGACACAGGGAATGCTGCAACAAGCTGAATTATTTTAGAAATAAAATGCATTTCTAATGGAATGAGTATAAACAGTTAATAAAGCTGTGACCGATCCTCACCCATCCAGTTGTAAGAGTTACATGATTGTATTGTCAATGAAAGGTGGGCGTTAGGGGGCTGAGCGTCTGGGTTAGGTTAGGGGTCCCCACAGTCTGCCTAGGCTATATGCATTTAAAAATCATTATTAGATACACAGGCGGTGCAGCTTGCTTCGCAGCTGGGTTACTACGCTGACTAGCAGACACTGTAGCTTTGGAGCAGACCTCTGAGTAAACAGCTCTTCAGACTCAACAATCTGTGTTACCCCAAGCCATAGTGTATGTATTTTCTTACGGTTAAAAGGGGGGGAGGGAGACCAACCCTCCTCTAATTGACGATGGCAATGTCACGTAAAACAAAGCAAGGGGACTCCAAAAAGAGTCTCCATTTTTTCCCAAAATTTGTGGCACAGACACCACTTAAGTGGCATCAATTGCCAAAGAGTTGCTTAAAACGGTTGGTTAAAATGAGTACCACACACTGCTACTACGCCCAAAATTATTTTCCGAGCTAGATGTAGCTAAAAATTATTAGTAATTTGCAAGCTGGTGGAGCTTAGTATAGATGGCATAATAGAATGAGTACCGCACACTGCTACAGGCCCAAAATTATTTTCCAGACAAGATGCAGCTAAAAATTATTAGTAATTTGCAAGCTGGTAGAGCTTAGTATAGATGGTATAAAAGAATGAGTATTACACACTGCTACAGGCCCAAAATTATTTCCAGACAAGATGCAGCTAAAAATTATTAGTAATTTGAAAGCTTAAAACGGTTGGTGAGGTGATTTTACGAAATCCTCAAGCTTTTACTCTCCCCAGGATGACACAGGGGTAGAAAAGTCCTTGCGGATCCATGATTTGTTCATCTTTATGAACGTGAGTCTGTCTACATTCTCAGTGGACAGCCGCCTGCGCTTATCTGTCAGCACACCACCAGCAGTGCTGAACACACGTTCAGAGAGAACGCTGGCTGCGGGGCATGACAAGATCTCCAAGGCTTAAGTGGCGAGCTCTGGTCATTTATCCAGATTGGAAGCCCAAAAAGAGCAAGGGTCCAGTGACACAGTCATGGCTTCAATGTTTACTTGAAGATACTCCTGTACCATCGTCTCTAGACGTTGTCTATGTGTCAGACTTCTTGTCTCCTGTGGCCTTGCAAAGGATGGGCTAAAAAAGCTGTGAAATGATTCCACAAAATTGCTGTTACCAGCAGATACTGTGTATCTGTTACGGTTTTAGTGCTGAACACTCGACAGTCCCACGGTTGGCAAGTTAGAACTGTGAGATTCACTACGTGCACCACTGGTGTTTTGTGGAAAAGCACATGTAAGATACTGCAACAGTCTCTGCTGATACTCCTGCATACGTGAATTCCTTTCTATGGCAGGAATAATTTCTGCAAATTTACTTTTGTACCGGGAATCTAAGAGTGTGGCAACCCAGTAGTCAGGATTATTTCTAATTCTCACAATTCGAGGGTCATGTTGCAGGTAGTGCAGCAAGAAGGCACTCATGTGTTTTGCGCATGCAGGAGAACCAATCCCTGTTGTGTTGGTGGCGAGGTAACAATCATGCTTACTTCCTCTGCCCTCTCCCCCCAACCTCGCACAACAGAAATGTGATCAAGATCTCCCTCATCTGATGAGTCTTCCATCAGTTCATGCTCCACTTCTTCCTGGGCTCCTGCACCTTCCTCACTAGTTTGGCTGATACCATGTGCCCTGGTAAATCCATCTCCCCCACCCTCACATGCCTGCCGCCTTGGTGCTTCTGACCGTCTGGACCTTGCAGATGTTAGCCCTTCCGCATACAACTCCTCCTCCTCTACTTCCTCCACCTCCTCTTGTTGCACCACATGACTCTGAATTCTGTTTAACATGTGCTCCAGCATGTCAATCACTGGAATAGTCATGCTAATAATGGCATCGTCAGCACTAAACATCTCCGTCGCCATTTCAAAACTGTGCAGAAGGGTGCATAGGTCCATGATCTGAGACCACTCCTCCAGCATGATTTGCCCCACCTCTGGATCCCGTTGGCCCAAGGCTATACATCAGAACGTATTGCACCAGGGCTTGTCGGTGCTGCCACAGTCGCTGCAACATGTGCAGAGTTGAATTCCACCGGGTAGGCACATCGCATTTTAGCCGGTGAAGTGGCAGGCCCAAAGACTTCTGTGGAGATGTAAGTCGCTGAGCTGCGGGATGCGATTGGCGGAAGTGAGCACACAGCGACGGTGCCCTCTGCAGAAGGCCATCTTGTCCAAGATAGTGGACTAAAAATTGCTGGACAACCAGGTTCAACACGTGAGCCATACAAGGCACGTGTGTGACATTGCCCCGGCGAAGGGCCGCACCCAGTTTGCAGCATAGTCGCACACGGCCTTCCCTGGTTGCAGGTCCAGTGGAGACAACCATTCATGAAACTGGTTCTCCAGAGCTGACCACAATTCCTCAGCTGTGTGACTCACATTTCCCAGACTTTTCAAAGTAAAAATCACCTGATGACGTTGAGCCCTGCTGCCAGCATAGTAAGGAGGTGTGCAAGATCCCTTCTGCGCAGTTAGAAAGCATGTGGCATGACCAGACAGGCTTTGGGTGCAAGTGGAGGACCGAGAGGAGGTTTAGGAGGCAGAAGCAGTAGTGGAACTTCGAGATAAAGAGGATTGTCGCACAACTGGTGGGGACGGCAAGACTTGGACAGCAGCCCCTTGTCCTGCTGTCACCATAGTTACCCAGTGCCCAGTCAGCGACAAATAATGCCCCTGTCCATGCCTACTCGTCCAAGTGTCTGTGGTGAAATGCACCCTGTCACACACAGAGTTTCTCAAAGAAGCGGTGATGTTGTGTGCGACATGCTGGTGTAGCGCAGGCACACCTTTCTTTGAGAAGTAGTGCCGACTGGGCATCTGGTACTGGGGCACTGCGACGGACATAAGGTCTCGAAAATCCTCTGTGTCCACCAGGCGGAAAGGCAGCATTTCTGTAGCCAAGAGCTTGCAGATGGTGAAATTCAACCTCTTAGCTTTCTCATGACTAGGAGGAAATGGTCTTTTACTTGTCCACATCTGAGGGACCGAGGGCTGGCTGTTGTGCTTAGACGGGTTTGAGAAGGGTGTCCCCGGAAAACTGCCGGTCTGTGAGGAAGATGCAGGCGGACATGTTAGGTTGCCTTGATCCAAAGGTGGTGCTATCGATGTCGGACAGCGCTCAACACCAGCTGGTGTTACCACCTCCAAAGAAAATGATGACCTGCCAATCACGCTGGCTGTTGCAGGGTAAAGAGGTGGCAGGTCTGCATCCTAAAACAGGTGTGACTGCTGTCCCCCCAGTCACAGAGGATGAAGAGGCCGTGGATGCACAAGATGGGGCAGACGGTGGTTGCCCCAGCCCGCTAGTCCGCATTGTAGCACAGTGAGCTTCCCACTGCAACTTATGCTTCATATCCATGTGACGGTTCATGCATGAAGTGCTCAAACTATGGATTTTTTGGCCTCTACTTAGCTTTTGGTGAAAAATGTTACAGATAACACGAGTTGGGTCATCCTTATCGATCTGAAAAAATGCCCAGGCTATGCAAGGCTTAGCACCCTTGCGACCTGAAGAGCCACCACGACTTGTGGTCAGAGGCAGAGTTGTGTTTGAGGATGCAGTTGTTGACGTGCTTCCAGTACTACGTCTCTGTCCAGGAAGGCGCAACCTGACCTCATCGTAACTAGCATCCTCCTCCACCTCCTCTGCTGACCTCATCGACTGGCTGACTCTGGGTTGACAGTAAGTGGGATCTGCAACCTCGTCATCATCACCCTGTGTGTTCTCACATTCGTCGACCTCAGAGCCAACCTCTTCCTGCCCTGACAAAAGACTAAAGTTGTCGCTCCAATCAGGTATTTGAGTCTCATCATCATCTTCCTCATTGTCTCCACCAACAGGAGTTACAGTTTGGGAACGAGGGTCTACATTATGGTCAGAATTTTCTGCGTCTGGTCCTGGATCTGACTCATAAAGATTCTGGGCATCAGTGCAGACCATTTCCTCATCTGGATTCACAGAAGCTCTGGAGCCGACCTCTGATTCCCAGGCTATAGTATGAGTAAACAGCTCTGCAGACTCAACCATCTGTTCTACCCCATACTCAAACAGGCAGCTGGAGACTTGGGAGCTGTGAGGAAGCAAGTGCGATTGGGGTGACACCTCTGAGGACTGGAGTATTTGTGATGTTGAAGTTGAGGTGGAGGAGAGCCCACTTAAAGGGGCACTTGATATCCGTTGAAGCACCTGCTGTTTTTGTTCCTCATCTGGAATTTGTAGCGATTGGCGTGGCCGTAAGAAAGGAATCTTATCGCATTGTCCGCTAAAAGAAGTAGACATCTTAGTTTGGCTGGAAGATGGTGTTTCTTCTGCAGATGTTACTGTTTCTTTAACACCTACCCCATGGACACAACCTTTTTTTCCCTTCCCAACACGACTATTCCCCTTTCCACCAGCAGCATGCCATTTTCCACTCATTTTGTTGCTTAACTAATTGACAACTCTGGAGTTGTTTGCACAAAAAACGATGGATGGGAACCGAGCAGAGCTGAGTGGTCAACTGTGGTACTTGCCAAAAAAGGATTGTCTGGGTTAGATGCCGTAAAACAATTTTATTACATACACAGGTGGTGGAGCTTAGTATAGATGGACTAATAGAATGAGTCCCACACACTGCTACAAGCCCAAAATTATTTTCCGAGCTAGATGCAGCTAAAATTTATTTGTAATTTGCAAGCTGGTGGAGCTTAGTATAGATGGACTAATAGAATAAGTCCCACACACTGCTACAAGCCCAAAATTATTTTCCAAGCTAGATGCAGATAAAAATTATTTGTAATTTGCAAGCTGGTGGAGCTTAGTATAGATGGACTAAGAATAAGTCCCACACACTGCTACAAGCCCAAAATTATTTTCCGAGCTAGATGCAGATAAAAATTATTTGTAATTTGCTAGCTGGTGGAGCTTAGTATAGATGGACTAAGAATAAGTCCCACACACTGCTACAAGCCCAAAATTATTTTCTGAGCTAGATGCAGATAAATATTATTTGTAATTTGCAAGCTGGTGGAGCTTAGTATAGATGGACTAAGAATAAGTCCCACACACTGCTACAAGCCCAAAATTATTTTCCGAGCTAGATGCAGATAAAAATTATTTGTAATTTGCAAGCTAGTGGAGCTTAGGATAGATGGACTAAGAAAAAGTCCCACACACTGCTGCAAGCCCAAAATTATTTTCCGAGCTAGATGCAGATAAAAATTATTTGTTATTTGCAAGCTGGTGGAGCTGAGTATAGATGGACTATGAATAAGTTCCACACACTGCAACAAGCCCAAAATTATTTTCCGAACTAGATGCAGATAAAAATTGTTTGTAATTTGCAAGCTGGTGGAGCTTAGTATAGATGGACTAAGAATAAGTCCCACACACTGCTACAAGCCCAAAATTATTTTCCGAGCTAGATGCAGATAAAAATTATTTGTAATTTGCAAGCTGGTGGAGCTTAGTATAGATGGACTAAGAATAAGTCCCATACACTGCTACAATCCCAAAATTATTTTCCGAGCTAGATGCAGAAAAAAATTATTTGTAATTTGCAAGCTGGTGGAGCATAGTATAGATGGACTAAGAATCAGTCCCACACACTGCTACAAGCCCAAAATTATTTTCCGAGCTAGATGCAGATAAAAATTATTTGTAATTTGCAAGCTGGTGGAGCTTAGTATAGATGGACTAAGAATAAGTCCCACACACTGCTGCAAGCCCAAAATTATTTTCCAAGCTAGATGCAGCTAAAAATTATTTGTAATTTGCAAGCTGGTGGAGCTTAGCATAGATCGACTAATAGAATGATGCTATGCCCAAAAGGTTTTACTTGTCTAGGTGCATTAAAAAAAATTGTATTCTATACACAGGTGGTGTAGCTTGCAACACAAATACGCTACTCCACTGACTAACACACACTGCAAGAGGCCAAAAAGGATTTGCTTAGCTAGATTTTGCCAAATGCTGTGAAAAACACTTGCACAGCACTGGCACAGACCTGCCTGGCAAAAAGTCCTAGGAAATGCTGTAACCTAGTCCTCAAAAGGACTGAAATTACAATTAGTCCCTACTTCCAACTCCCAACCTATCTATTTAAGAGCACAGACCTGCCTGCTAAAAGTTGTAGGAAATGCTGTAACCTAGTCCTCAAAAGGACTGCAATCACAACTATCCCCTACTCCCAAGCTATCTGTATATTTCTGAGAAAATTGGCATGAAATTAACACTGAAAGTATAGCGCACACAGCAACAGCGGTGCCGTCTAACACGCAGCTGCAGCAGTGAGAAAATGGTGGCGACAGGGAAAATGGCTGGGTCTTATAGGGCAAGGACATGTGACATACACTGCCAATGACACATGCCCTTGCTTGTGTGAAAAAAAGCAGTTCGCTCCTTGTGTGCGCTTCTGATAGGCTGACAGATTGCACCTCCCCACTGTAAATGCGGGGAAAGAGAAAAAAAATGGAGATCTTCATTATTTATGCAGAGATCCATCCCTTGCCCCGCCCCGCTGTACACTCAAACTGCGTATTAACATTGATTATCAGCATTACTGTGAAAAAATCCAGTTATGATTTAGGTGCACGAACAGTTATCGAACATAACCTCGAACAGCCGAATTTTTCTCAAATTGTTCGTGTTCGCCGAACGGCTCGAACACCGCCTAAAACAGTTCTTATTTGAGATTGGCGAACAGTTCGAGTCAAACACCGCTCATCTCTATTCATTACATTTTTCTCAATCCAGCTTCTCCCCCTCCTTAGACTTTTAGGCAGAAAGTATAATTTGATTCCTCGATAAATACAGATTTGTAGACAGGATTAAGAAGTATTTGATTATCAGTGTAAGGAGATAAAAAGAGACTGAAAGCTTTGAATCCAGGTATTTTTCTCAAATGTGATATATTGCAAGGTTTCTTATCTTTTCTTATTCTATTTATTTGTTTATTTATTTTACTTACTAATATAGCACCATTAATTACCAAAGTGTTTTGCAGACACTGCCTGCATTTTGAGCTCACAAAATAAATACCACATCAGTATGTCTTTGAAGTGTGGGAAAAACCTGATATAGAAGGGTTACTATTTTCACTATATTCTATATATTTTAGTACTACAGTAACTAATCTCATAGTCTTATATTTTGTTTAATATTTTTCTTAAGGTTTCATATTTGATCTAATATTTTCCTACTTCATATGCAATATTTTGAGAAACTGTGTGTGTTATGGGTAGTTCATTGAGAAAAGACATAATATCAACAAAATCTCATCACATGTTTGTGAGAAGAGGGCAGATAATGAAAATTTCCAATGGGCACTACATTTGTCTGTAAATGGTATTAGAATCTTGCTCACACGGTTAATAAACAGAATTGTTTATGCTCACGACGGGGTGCATTTCTGTTCTGCGAGCGCTGGCGTCACTGGTGACCCCGCTATCTGACTTTGAGTCAGAACACACTGCTACAACAAACCTGAGTACCTGGCTGACTGAATTAGTAGCCAATATGGCTAGCAACGGTAATGCTCAGAAACAATTATTGTAGGGTACATGCGAAATATTGCACACAGATTCTGCATGTGAAGATTCATGATTATGGATTTAATTTTTGACAGAGTTATGCTTTAAATATGAATTAGAAACCTTCTTCACTATTGATGTACACTTATAACAAGGAATTTATGCAGAGCATTAGCATATTGTACGCACTCTGGTTTATTTCTGATTGGAATATATTACGATTAACTGAATATTTCTAGTAAGATTTTGCTCGATGTTCTATGAAGAGCTAAAAACTAATTAGCTTGCTATAAAAATATCCCAGACAATTTATTACAATAAAGTGAAAACTTGTATTAGTAAGCTGCTTCCATGTACCATAGTCACATTTATGTTATTAGATATATTATATTTTAAATAAGACTTTAACAAAAGTATTTCTGCTAAAAACACAAAGACATAGTGACCTTGATTCTAAAAATGAACAGACTTTTCTCAACAGCGAGGACACTTGTCTGGTCTTTATGATTTATATATGTTTATATATTACAGTATTTGATATACTGTGCTGAAATTTTCATGCAATTAACCAAGCAGCTGTAGCTCAGCAGGCTAAATATGAATATATTAAACTTTATACATACTTTTATGCAGCATAAATAACAGTTCTTTTTATTTCATAGATTTTTATGGGGTTTCACAGTATTATAGAAAGTAAATGCATGTCAATTGCTCTTTTGGACTTACAATGGCATATTAAAAAAGGCTGGTTAATTGCAACACAAAAGGTACAAATATTTTTATGTAATCATGTAGCTGACATTTGCATAAAAATTAAGTAAAACAAGTAGTGGTAAAATAAGCAATAAACTAGAGAAACACTCTTTTTCTGTGTGTCCTACTAAGCCAAAACCAAGGTGAGTTATTCAAAGTTTCAAAGTTTTTAAGGTTGAAAGTAGATATAAGTCTATCAAGTTATACCATGTTGATCCAGAGGAAGGCAGATGCTAATTGCCCCATATTAAGGAAAAAAATCCTTCCTGACTCAACATATGGCAATGAGACTAGTTCCCTGAATCAACATCATATCACAGAATCTAGTAGTCATAACCTATATTATATTTTTATTTCCAATAGTTTTTTTGTAGTTTAAAACTTTTATTTAAGGGATTAGGAAGGAAGGAGAGGAGGAGGATTAAGATAAGACAGGAGGGAAAGGGTCATTGGGCAAAGGGAGGGATGATGATCCAGATGGGAAGGGAAAATAGGAATTGACAAGATCTTTGGTAAAATAGTAGTTGAACATACAATAAACCAGGTAAAATGTAGATAATATAATTAATTAGCTTACAAGAAAATAGAATTGTAAAAAAATAAGGGAAACTGTAAATATAACAATATACTCAAATCAGCATCACATTGGGAGCCACTGACATATTCAAGACAAAAGTAATCTGATATGAATAGTAAATTAAGTGTAACAAATGTACATACATAAATATATATAGGTTCCATCAACCTAAGGGAGTGTTGTAAAGCAAAGTAACTAGCTTTATTTGCAAATTTAACTACTCTAGCAAGCTGATCTACATTGCTTTTCATATCTGAATAAATAAGCAGATCTTGATAGAATGGGACACATAGTTAAATAGGTTGTCCACTGCTTTAACCCCTTCACTACTCAGCGATTTTCCATTTTTTTCATTTTCATTTTTTCGTCCCCTTCTTCCAAGAGCCAAAAACTTCTTTATTTTTCTGGAAATATAGTCGTATGAGGGTTTGTTTTTTTCAGGATTAGTTATACTTTTGACCTCGCAATATGATTCCACAGGTCAGCAGAAGTAAGCGTATACCAAATATTTACAGTTTTTTTTTCTATAGGTGGTGAAAAAAAAAATCGTAAATTTGTAAAAAAAAATGTTTGCCTTTATTGCCATTTTCTGAGACCCGTAACATTTTAATTTTTTGGGATCTGGAGCTGTCTGATAGCTTATTTTTTGCACCCTGAGTTGACATTTTTAATGATACCATTTGGGGGTAAATACAATGTTGTGATCAGCTCTTATCCCATTTTATTGCAATATTGCAGTTGCCCAAAAAAATAATTCTGGCGTTTTGATTTATATATTTAACAGATTGGACATTTCTGAATGCAGCGATATAAAATATATATGTTTTTAAAAAAATTTCAATAGGTTTTTTTATGGAGCAAAAAGGGGGGGTGATTTGAACTTTTGTGTTTTTTTTATTTTTTTTCATAATTTTAAGATTTTTTTTTGTTACTTTTAATGAATTTAATAGTTCCCTTAGGAGACTTGAAGCTGCAATCATCCGCTCACCTGTTCTATTGCTATGTATGGTAGAAATCACGGTCTCCTATGAATGCTGACTACAGGCCAGAGTCCCAGGAGGCTCGAAATAACAAGCATGAGGGTCATTAGCATATCCCCAGTGCATGTTAAATGTCATTATCAGTGATTTAACTGCTTAAAAGGTGAACAGCTGCTGGTGTAGCTCTGATCAACCCAAGGCTATGAGAGGCACTTGATGACTGATTAAATCAGCCATAAAGTGTGAGGAAAGATGCATGCTCAGCGATTGAACACACATCAAAGACAGGGAGACTACTTTTGATGTACTAGTAAGTCAAAGGTAGTGAAGGATATAAGTAGAGATGAGCGGTGTTCGACGAACACGAACGATTTGCGAAAAATCCGGCTGTTCGAGGTTATGTTCGATAACTGTTCGTGCACCAAAATCGTAACTGGATTTTTTCACAGTAATACTGTTAATCAATGTTAATAGACAGTTTCAGTGTAGAGTGGGCAGGGGGAGGAGCAGGGGATGGATCTCTGCAGAAATAATGCCGATCTCCATTTTTTTTTTCTTTCCCGCATTTACAGTGGGGCGGTGCAGTCTGTCAGCCTATCAGCAGTGCACACACACAGCAAAGTGCTTTTTTTTCACACAAGCAAGGGCATGTGTCATTGGCTGTGTATACCACATGTCCTTGCCCTATAAGACCCAGCCATTTTCCCCGTCGCCACCATTTTCTCACTGCTGCAGCTGAGTGTTAGACGGCACCGCTGCTTCTGTGGGCGCTAAACTTTGTAACTGTGTGAATTGCAAGCGAATTTGCTCTAAAATAGACAAATAGGTTTAGGGAGTAGGGACAAGTTGTAATTGCAGCCCTTTTGAGGGCTAGGTTACAGCAGTTCCTAGCACTTTTTGCCAGGCTGGTCTGTGCCAGTGCTGTGCAAGTGTTTTTCACAGCATTTGGCTAAATCTAGCTAAGCCAATCCTTTTGGGCCTCTAGCAGTGTGTGTTAGTCAGTGGAGTAGCTTTTCTGTGTTGCAAGCTACACTACCTGTGTATCTAATACCAATTTTTTACTGCACCTAGCCAAGTAAAACCTTTTGGGCATGGTAGCAGTGTCTGTTACTCATTGTAGTAGCCCATCTGTACCAAGCTGCACCACCTTTGTATTTAATAACAATTTTTTACTGCATCTAGCCAAGTAAAACCTTTTGGGCCTTTAGCGGTGTGTGTTACTCATTGGAGAAGCCCATTTGTTCCAAGCTACACCACCTTTGTATTTATTAACAATTTTTTACTGCATCTAGCCCAGTAAATACTTTTGGGCCTGTAGCAGTGTCTGTTACTCATTGAAGTAGCCCATCTGTACCAAGCTACACCACCTTTGTATTTAATAACAATTTTTTACTGCATCTAGCCCAGTAATTACTTTTGGGTCTGTAGCAGTGTCTGTTACTCTTTGTAGTAGCCCATCTGCACCAAGCTACACCTCCTTTGTATTTAATAACAATTTTTTACTGCATCTAGCCAAGTAAAACCTTTTGGGCATAGTAGCAGTGTCTGTTACTCATTGGAGTAACCCATCTGTTCCAAGCTACACCACCTTTGTATTTAATAACAATTTTTTACTGCATCTATCCCAGTAAATACTTTTGGGCCTGTAGCAGTGTCTGTTACTCATTGTAGTAGCCCATCTGTACCAAGCTACACCACCTTTGTATTTAATAACAATTTTTTACTGCATCTTGTCAAGTAAAACCTTTTGGTCCTGTAGCAGTGTCTGTTACTCATTGGAGTAGCCCATCTGTACCAAGCTACACCACCTTTGCATTTAATAACAATTTTTTACTGCATCTAGCCAAGTAAAACCTTTTGGGCCTGTAGCAGTGTCTGTTAGTCATTAGAGTAGCCCATCTGTACGGATATGCAGCAATGCTAAATAACCAATGGTGCACAAGCTTATGACCTCCGTATTGGGCAGAACAAGTGCTGACAAAAAAATAGACACTCCTGAAACTCTTCCCAATAGTGGTAGCAATAGAAATATGGGGCGTGCGCCTGGCTAACAAAAAAATACGCGTCATAACAAAAAACACCAGCCTAGCGCACTGCATTAATAAGATGGCATCATCGTCTCTCCCAGTGCTAGGCCTACTACGCCAGCTAGCATTCCTGTGCCTAAAACACAATGTATGGGTCCGCGCTAGCCACGATGCTGAGGGGTCTAACGCTGCTGCTAATGCTTTATCACAATTCAATTGGCAGATTTTCACAGAGCTCCTCCCCAACACCCACCCATCGGGCAACAGTTGCCCACCCTCCCTATTGGATCTAGTGGCAAAAAGTTGATGCCATTAATCAGAGTGTCAGTTGCCCCGTCGACGTGGCAAGCATACGGTAAGGCATGGGAAGAGTGGACACGACTAGGAGCAGGCAGATGGGTTGACCAATGTGAACAAGCCAGATTACAAGTCATCATAGAATTTCTCCACCAGCTAATGATGAGGGGCATATCAAGGGTGTCAGCGCAGCGGTGTATGACCAGAGTAGCATTTCACTTCCAACTACTGAATTGGGGAGATGTGACAAAGAGATTCATCATCAGACTATCCATAAAAGGGTGGAAAAGTGGTCAGAAAAGTCAGGAGTGTAGACGTCCCGTCCCGTGTTAATAAAACTGATTTCTCACATCATATGCCTAACACCATTAACATGACACTAACAATTTGAAGCAACACTACTGTCTACTGCATTTGCGATCGCCTTCTTCGGGACGCTATGCATAAGCGAATTAGTCCCTCAATCCAAAATTACCAACAGGCTTATTACACCAGGACGTAGTCATAGCCAATAATGCGATACGTCTACGCATACTCAAATCGAAAACGGTTCCAGCGGGCAGGGGCACTTGGGTACTTCTACAACCCACAAACGGTACACTGAGTCGGGTAACAATAGTAAAAACATATATAACCATCAGATCACAAAGTAATTTCTTCCTATCACACATTGATGGAACGCCATTATCAAGATACCAGTTCCAAGCTATATTTAATAAATGGCTAACATCAGCAGGGAACCACCCCAAAGATTATGGGACACACTCATTCCGCATAGACGCAGCCACGGAAGCAGCAAGAGCAGGACTGTCAGAAACGGAAGTTCAGGGGATAGGGAGATGGCGATCCACGTGTTTGGCGAGATACATAAGACCGGACTTGTTATCCTAACGTGGTTTGTTTCTTTTACAGGTGACACTAAGCCAACAGTGTGGGTGATAGGCCACTCGTATATATATTGGGCAGAAAAAAGGGCGAATGTCCGCCCAGGCGGGAGAAAATTAGAGTTTCATAACACATATTTCAACTGGAGAGGTATTAGAGGCCTGCAATGGCCACAGGTACTAATGGAGGTAATCAAGGTAGGGAGAGATGCAAGAGGTCCGGTCATCTTAGTTATACAGGCCGGGGGAAACGACCTAGGTCATCACAAGAGTGCATAACTAATGGCAATAATGAAATTAGACACTGAGTGCTTCAAAGAATTTTTAGCAAAACTAACTATAGTATGGTCAGAGATTGTGCCGATAGCGGTATGGCAAGGGGCGCGAGACATCACGGCCATCGAACGGACAAGGCGGGTAATAAATATTCGGATGGCAAAATTTAGAAGAGACAGAGGCGGTGTTGTGATACGACACCGACAACTGGAAGGAGATAAAGCAGGCCTCATACGGCCCGACGATGTTCACTTAATGGATATTGGACTGGACATATTCCTGTCATGACTCCAGGACGGAGTGGAACAAGCATTAAGAGTGATGGATGGGGGTTAGAGTCCTGCATGCGAGTACGCAGGATCCTCTGTGGCCTGGAAATAGAAAGGACATGTTGGAGAGTTACACTTGTTGGCCAACTTGCCGGTGTGGAGACATAGGGCATGCTGCAACAAGCTTAATTATTTTAGAAATAAAATGCCTTTCTAATGGAATGAGTATAAAGAGTTAACAAAGCTGTGACCGATCCTCACCCATCCAGTTGTAAGAGTTACATTATTGTATTGTCAAGGAAAGGGGGGTGGTAGGGGGGCTGAGCTTCTGAGTTTGGTTGGGGGTCCCCACAGTCTGCCTAGGCTAGATGCAGTTAAAAATTCTTATTAGACACACAGGCGGTGCAGCTTGCTTCGCAGCTGGGCTACTATGCCCAAAGTATTGCCTGGGCTAAATGCAGTTAAAAATTCTTATTAGATACACAGGCGGTGCAGCTTGCTTCACAGCTAGGCTACCATGCCCAAAGTATTTCCTTGGCTAGATGAAGTTAAAAATTCTTATTAGATACACAGGCGGTGTAGCTTGCTTCAGAGCTGGGCTACTACACTGACTACCAGACACTGAAGCTTTGGAGCAGACCTCTGAGTAAACAGCACTTCAGACTCAACCATCTATGTTACCCCAAGCCATAGTATATGTAATTTCTTAAGGTTAAAAGGGGGGGGGAGCGACCCAACCCACCTGGAATTGACAATGCCAACGTCACAAAAAACACAGCAAGGGGACTCCAAAAAGAGTCTCCATTTTTTCCAAAAAATGTGGCACAGACAAAACTTAAGTGGCATAAATTGCCCCAGAGTTGCTTAAAATGGTTGGTGAGGTGATTTTACCAAATCCTCAAGCTTTTAGTCTCCCCAGGATGACACAGGGGTAGAAAAGTCCTTGCGGATCCATGATTTGCTCATCTTTATGAACGTGAGTCTGTCTACATTCTCAGTGGACAGCCGCATGCGCTTATCTGTCAGCACACCACCAGCAGCGCTGAACACACGTTCAGAGAGAACGCTGGCTGCAGGGCATGACAAGATCTCCAAGGTGTGAGTGGCGAGCTCCGGCCATTTTTCCAGATTGGAAGCCCAAAATGAGCAGGGGTCCAGTGACACAGTCATGGCTTCGATGTTCACTTGGAAATACTCCTGTACCATCCTCTCTAGGCGTTGACTATGTGTCAGACTTCTTGACTCCTATGGCCTTGCAAAGGATAGTCTAAAAAAGTGGTGAAACAATTCCACAAAATTGCTGTTACCAGCATATACTGTGTTACTGTTACGGTTTGAGTGATGAAGACTCGACAGTCCCACAGTTGGCAAGTTAGAACTGTGAGATTCACTACGTGCACCACTGATGTTTTGTGGAAAAGCACATGTAAGATTCTGCAACAGCCTCTGCTGATACTCCTGCATGCGTGAATCCCTTTCTATGGCAGGAATTATTTCGGCAAGTTTACTTTTGTACCGGCGATCTAAGAGTGTGGCAACCCAGTAGTCGGGATTACTTCTAATTCTGACAATCCGAGGGTCATGTTGCAGGTAGTGCAGCAAGAAGGCACTCATGTGTCTTGCGCATCCAGGAGGACCAAGTCCTTGTTGTGTTGGTAGTAGAGATGAGCGGTGTTCGACTAGAACTGTTCGCCAATCTCAAATTTGAGCTGTTTTGGGCGGTGTTCGAGTTGTTCGACGAACCCGAACGATTTGCAAAAAATTCGGCTGTTCGAGGTTATGTTCGATAACTGTTCGTGCACCAAAAGCTTGTCCTGCATGTCTGGCGCTATTTAGAGCACCAATCATGCAGGGATTGTCTGTCACTCACTGTAATGCCACAGCCATGGTGGTTGTGGCATTACAGTGATTGCCCAAATGGATGGGAACAGTGTCAACAGTGAAACATGAAAAGCCGGCAATTCAGCAGCGGCATACACCGGTACCCGACAATTTAGAACCGAAAGAATAGAGCTTCACACATAGATTAGATAGATATAAACATGTCAGCCACATATATACGAAGTACAGTGAAAGTGCTGCTTACTGTACTTGTCATTTAGCGTAAAGGATTTATCAAAAAAAATAATAGTGTTTTCATGCACCGTCTCTTTAAAAAAGCCGGCCGGCAATTCAGCATCTGTACCCGACAATTTAGAATAGAAGGAATAGAGAATCACACATAGATTAGATAGATAGAAACATGTCAGCCACATATATACGAAGTACAGTGATAGTGTTGGTTACTGTACTTGTCATTTAGTATTAAAATAAAGGATTTATTATTAAAAAAAATGGCGTGGGGTTCCCCTTAATTTTAGGCTCTAGCGGAGGTTAAGCAGACGGCTGGGGCAGATGTTTGAAGCCTGGGAAGGGGGTAATACCCACGGAGCTTCCCAGGCTACTAATATCAGCCCCCAGCTGAATACATAGCCTTTACTAGCTATTAAAATGGGGACCCCCCAAAAAAAATGACGTGGGGTCCCCCCTAATTTAATAGCTAGCAAAGGCTAGGCAGACAGCTGGGGGCTGATATTAATAGCCCAGGAAGGGAGCCATGAATATTGGCCCCCTCCCAGGCTAGAAACACCAGCCGTCAGCCGCCCCAGAAATGGCGCATTCATAGGATGCGCCAATTCTGGCACTTAGCCTCGCTCTTCCACGCTGCCCTGGTGCGGTGGCAGGGGGTAATAGGGTTGGGGTTGATGTCAGCTTATAATGCCAGCTGACATCAAGCCCAGGTTAGTAATGGAGAGGCGTCTATAAGACACCCCCATTACTAACCCCATAGTCAAAGTTAAAAAAAACACAAACACCCAGAATAAAGTCCTTTAATTGAAATAAAGACACAATCCTTTATTGTTCTAAATTAAACCATACTTACCGTCACGCCCATTCCAGCTGAAGCCAACGATCTCCTGCAATAAAAGAAAAATAATAAAGCAACCTCATCCTTACCTTTCCATGGTTCCCACGACAGCTTCAGCTCTGCTACATCGAGATGACAGGCTGGACCGCAGCAGAACGCTGCCATCCAGCCTCTCATCCCGCAGACACTGAGAAGCGCAGGCTTACTTGCGCTGCTCAGCGTCTCTCTGTGACGACATCCAGATGAGCCGAGTTCATGTCCAATGAACTCAGCTCACCTCCTGCACGTCACTGACAGCGTGGGAGAATTCTCCTGCACTCAGTGCTTCAGCGTGAGAATTCTCCCGCTGAAGCGCTGAGTGCAGGAGAATTTTCCCACGCTGTCAGTGACGTGCATAAGGTGAGCTCATGTCCAATGAACTCAGCTCAGCTCCTGCACGTCACTGACAGCGTGGGAGAATTCTCCTGCACTCAGCGCTTCAGTGTGAGAATTCTCCCACGCTGAAGCGCTGAGTGCAGGAGAATTTTCCCACGCTGTCAGTGACGTGCATGAGGTGAGCCGAGTTCATTGGACATTAACTCGGCTCATCTGGATGCCCTCACAGAGAGACACTGTGGAGCGCAAGCAAGCCTGCGCTTCTCAGTGTCTGCGGGATGACAGGCAGGATGGCAGCGTTCTGCTGCGGTCCAGCCTGTCATCTCGATGTAGCAGAGCTGAAGCTGTCATGGGAACCATGGAAAGGTAAGGATGATGTTGCTTTATTATTTTTCTTTTATTTCAGGAGATCGTTGGCTTCAGCTGGAATGGGCGTGATGGTAAGTATGGTTTAATTTAGAACAATAAAGAATTGTGTGTTTATTTCAATTAAAGGACTTTTTTCTGGGTGTTGTGTTTTTTTTAAATACTTTACTAGAAATTCATGGTGGTCATGTCTAATATTGGCGTGACCCCATGAATTTCGGGCTTAGGGCCAGCTGATAATGCCAAGCTGGCCCTAACCCCTTTATTACCCAGTGAGCCACCGCATCAGGGCCCTGGATGAGTTGGGTACAGCGCCAGAAGATGGCGCTTCTATGAACGCGCCATTTTCCGGGGTGGCTGCGGACTGCAATTTGCAGCGGGGGTGGCCCAGAAAGCTTGGGCCTCCCTGCGCTGCGGATTCCAGCCCCCAGCTGCCTAGTTGTACCTGGCTGGACACAAAAACAGGGCGAAGCCCCACGTCAATTTTCTTTAAATTATTTCATGAAATAATTAAGAAAAAAAGGGCTTCCCTATATTGTTGTGTCCGGCCAGGTACAAATAGGCAGCTGGTGGTTGGGGGCAGCCCGTTCCTGCCTGCTGTACCTGACTGGACACAAATATAGTGCGAAGCCCCACGTCAATTTTTTTTAAATTATTTCATGAAATAATTAAGAAAAAAGGGCTTCCCTATATTGTTGTGTCCGGCCAGGTACAAATAGGCAGCTGGTGGATGGGGGCAGCCCGTTCCTGCCTGCTGTACCTGGCTGGACACAAATATAGTGCGAAGCCCCACGTCAATTTTTTTTAAATTATTTCATGAATTTCCTGAAATAATTTAAAAAAATTGAAGTGGGGCTTCGCACTATATTTGTGTCCAGCCAGGTACAGCAGGCAGGAACGGGCTGCCCCCATCCACCAGCTGCCTATTTGTACCTGGCCGGACACAACAATATAGGGGAGCCCTTTTTTTCTTAATTATTTCATGAATTTCATGAAATAATTAAAAAAAATTGAAGTTGGGCTTCGCACTATATTTGTGTCCAGCCAGGTACAGCAGGCAGGAACGGGCTGCCCCCATCCACCAGCTGCCTATTTGCACCTGGCCGGACACAACAATATAGGGAAGCCCTTTTTTTCTTAATTATTTCATGAATTTCATGAAATAATTAAAAAAAATTGAAGTGGGGCTTCGCACTATATTTGTGTCCAGCCAGGTACAGCAGGCAGGAACGGGCTGCCCCCAACCACCAGCTGCCTATTTGTACCTGGCCGGACACAACAATATAGGGAAGGCCTTTTTTTCTTAATTATTTCATGAATTTCATGAAATAATTAAAAAAAAAGTACGTGGGGCTTCGCCCTATTTTTGTGTCCAGCCAGGTACAACTAGGCAGCTGGGGGCTGGAATCTGCAGCGCAGGGAGGCCCAAGCTTTCTGGGCCCCCCCCGCTACAAATTGCAGTCCGCAGCCACCCCGGAAAATGGCGCGTTCATAGAAGCGCCATCTTCTGGCGCTGTACCCAACTCATCCAGGGCCCTGGTGCGGTGGCTCACTGGGTAATAAAGGGGTTAGGGCCAGCTTGGTATTATCAGCTGGCCCCAAGCCCAAAATTCATGGGGTCACGCCAGTATTAGACATGACCGCCATGAATTTCTAGTAAAGTATTTAAAAAAAACACAACACCCAGAATAAAGTCCTTTAATTGAAATAAAGACACAATTCTTTATTGTTCTAAATTAAACCATACTTACCATCACACCCATTCCAGCTGAAGCCAACGATCTCCTGCAATAAAAGAAAAATAATAAACCAACCTCATCCTTACCTTTCCATGGTTCCCACGACAGCTTCAGCTCTGCTACATCGAGATGACTGACTGGACCGCAGCAGAACGCTGCCATCCAGTCTGTCATCCCGCAGACACTGAGAAGCGCAGGCATGCTTGCGCTCCTCACTGTCTCGCTGTGACGGCATCCAGATGAGCCGAGGTCATGTCCAATGAGCTCGGCTCACCTCATGCACGTCACTGACAGCGTGGGAAAATTCTCACGCTGAAGTGCTGAGTGCAGGAGAATACTCCCACGCTGTCAGTGATGTGCATGAGGTGAGCTCATGTCCAATGAACTCAGCTCACCTCCTGCACGTCACTGACAGCGTGGGAAAATTCTCCTGCAATCAGCGCTTCAGCGTGAGAATTTTCCCACGCTGTCAGTGACGTGCATGAGGTGAGCCGAGTTCATTGGACATGAACTCGGCTCATCTGGATGTCGTCACAGAGAGACGCTGAGCAGCGCAAGCAAGCCTGCGCTTCTCAGTGTCTGCGGGATGACAGGCTGGATGGCAGCGTTCTGCTGCGGTCCAGCCTGTCATCTCGATGTAGCAGAGCTGAAGCTGTCGTGGGAACCATGGAAAGGTAAGGATGAGGTTGCTTTATTATTTTTCTTTTATTGCAGGAGATCGTTGGCTTCAGCTGGAATGGGCGTGATGGTAAGTATGGTTTAATTTAGAACAATAAAGGATTGTGTCTTTATTTCAATTAAAGGACTTTATTCTGGGTGTTTGTGTTTTTTTTAACTTTGACTATGGGGTTAGTAATGGGGGTGTCTTATAGACGCCTCTCCATTACTAACCTGGGCTTGATGTCAGCTGGCATTATAAGCTGACATCAACCCCAACCCTATTACCCCCTGCCACCGCACCAGGGCAGCGTGGAAGAGCGAGGCTAAGTGCCAGAATTGGCGCATCCTATGAATGCGCCATTTCTGGGGCGGCTGACGGCTGGTGTTTCTAGCCTGGGAGGGGGCCAATATTCATGGCTCCCTTCCTGGGCTATTAATATCAGCCCCCAGCTGTCTGCCTAGCCTTTGCTAGCTATTAAATTAGGGGGGACCCCACGTCATTTTTTTTGGGGGGTCCCCCATTTTAATAGCTAGTAAAGGCTATGTATTCAGCTGGAGGCTGATATTAGTAGCCTGGGAAGCTCCGTGGGTATTACCCCCTTCCCAGGCTTCAAACATCTGCCCCAGCCGTCTGCTTAACCTCCGCTAGAGCCTAAAATTAAGGGGAACCCCACGCCAATTTTTTTAATAATAAATCCTTTATTTTAATACTAAATGACAAGTACATTAACCAACACTATCACTGTACTTCATATATATGTGACTGACATGTTTCTATCTATCTAATCTATGTGTGATGCTCTATCTTTCTGTTCTAAATTGTCGGGTACCGCTGCTGAATTGCCGGCCGGCTTTTTTAAAGAGACAGTGCATGAAAACACTATTATTTTTTTAAATAAATCCTTTACACTAAATGACAAGTACAGTAAGCAACACTATCACTGTACTTATTATATATGTGACTGACATGTTTCTATCTATCTAATCTATGTGTGAAGCTCTATTCTTTCTGTTCTAAATTGTCGGGTACAGATGCTGAATTGCCGGCCGGCTTTTTTAAAGAGACGGTGCATGAAAACACTAATATTTTTTTTAATAAATCCTTTACACTAAATGACAAGTGCAGTAACCAACACTGTCACTGTGCTTCTTATATGTGTGACTGACATGTTTCTATCTATCTAATCTATGTGTGATGCTCTATTCCTTCTTGTCTAAATTGTCGGGTACCGGTGTATGCCGCTGCTGAATTTGCCGGCCGGCTTTTTTAAAGAGAGTGTCTTCTGAGCAGTTTGTCAGCTTTTGGACACCTTTGCAGGTGTTTTCTATGTGTTTCTATGTGTTTTTGTTTGCCTGCCATTGGTTTTAACGGTGTTCGACGGTGTTCTAAGGTGTTCGACGAACAGTTCGACGAACAGTTCCTCGAACATCCCGGTGTTCGACGAACCGAACCGAACCCGAACACTACGGGGGTGGCTCAACACTAGTTGGTAGTGAGGTAAGAATCATGCTTCCTTCCTCTGCTCTCTCCCCTCAACCTCGCACAACAGAAATGTGATCAAGGTCTCCCTCATCTGATGAGTCTGCCTTGCCCATCACCAGTTCGTCCTCCACTTCTTCCTCGGCTCCTGCACCTTCCTCAACAGTTTGGCTGCTACCATGTGCCCTGGTTAATCCCTCTCCCCTACCCTCCCATACCTGCCGCCTTGGTGCTGCCGACCATCTGGACCATGGAGATGTTATCCCTTCCGCATTCGACTCCTCCTCTACTTCTTCCACCTTCTCTTGTCCCACCACCTGAGTACAAATTCTGTTTAACGTGTGCTCCAGCGTGTAAATCACCGGAACATTCAGGCTGATAATGGCATCGTCAGCACTAAACATCTTCGCCGCCATTTCAAAACTGTGCAGAAGGGTGCATAGGTCCCTGATCTGAGACCACTTCTGCAGCGTGATTTACCCCACCTCTGGATCTCATTGGTCCAGGCTATACGTCAGAACGTATTGCACCAGGGCTTGTCGGTGCTGCCACAGTCACTGCAACATGTGCAGAGTTGAATTCCACCATGTCGGCACATCGCATTTCAGCCGGTGAACTGGCAGGCCCAATGTCTTCTGTAGAGATGTAAGTCGTTGAGCTGCGGGATGCGAACGGCGAAAGTAAGCACACAGCGACCGTGCCCTCTGCAGAAGGCCATATAGTCCAGAATAGTGGGCTAAAGATTGCTGGACAACCAGGTTCAACACATGAGCCATACAAGGCACGTGTGTGACATTGCCGAGGCGAAGGGCCGCACCCAGGTTTGCAGCATTGTCGCACGCGGCCTTCCCTGGTTGCAGGTCCAGTGGAGACAATCATTCATGAAACTGGGTCTCCAGAGCTGACCGCAACTCCTCAGCTGTGTGACTCACATTTCCCAGACATTTCAAAGTAAACACCACCTGATGCCGTTGAGCCCTGCTGCCAGCATAGTAAGGAGGTGTGCAGTATTCCTTCTGCGCAGTTAGAAAGTGGGAGGCATTACCAGACAGGCTTTGGGTGCAGGTGGAGGACCAAGAGGAGGTTGAGGAAGCAGAAGCAGTGGAGGAATTTCGAGATAAAGAGGATTGATGCACAACTCGTGGGGACGGCAAGACTTGGACAGCAGCCCCTTGTCCTGCTGTCACCATTAGAGATGAGCGGTGTTCGACTCGAACTGTTCGCCAATCTCAAATTCGAGCTGTTTTGGGCGGTTTTCGAGCCGTTCGGCGAACACGAACGATTTGAAAATAATTCGGCTGTTCAAGGTCATGTTCGATAACTGTTCGTGCACCAAAATCATAACTGGATTTTTTCTCAGTAATGCTGAAAATTAATGTTAATATGCAGTTTGAGTGTACAGCGGGGCGGGGGGAGGGGCAGGGGATGGATCTCTGCAGGAATAATGAAGATCTCCATTTTTTTTTCTCTTTCCTGCATTTACAGTGGGGAGGTGCAATCTGTCAGCCTATCAGCAGAGCACACACGGAGCGAACTGCTTTTTTTCACACAAGCAAGGGCATGTGTCATTGGCAGTGTATGTCACATGTCCTTGCCCTATAAGACCCAGCCATTTTCCCCGTTGCAACCATTTTCTCACTGCTGCAGCTGCGAGTTAGACGGCATCGCTGTTGCTGTGTGCGCTATACCTTGTTAATTTCAAACCAATTTTCGCACAAATCTACAGATAGCTTGGGAGTAGGGTAGAGTTGTGATTGTAGTCCTTACAAGGACTAGGTTACAGCATTTCCTACGAATTTTAACAGGCAGGTCTGTGCTCTTAAATAGATAGGTTGGGAGTAAAGACTAATTGTAATTGCAGTCCTTTTCAGGACTAAGTTACATCAGTTCCTATCAGTTTTTGCCAGGCAGGTCTGTGCCAGTGCTGTGCAAGTTTTTTTCACAGCATTTGGCTAAATCTAGCAAAGCAAATCCTTTTTGGCCTATTGCAGAGTGTGTTAGTCAGTGGAGTAGCCTATCTGTGTTGCAAGCTACACAACCTGTGTATAGAATACCAATTTTTTTACTGCACCTAGTGAAGTAAAACCTTTTGGGCATAGCATCATTCTATTAGTCCATCTATACTAACCTCCACCAAGTTGCAAATTCAATATAATTTTTTTCTGCATCTAGCTCTGAAAAAATATTTGGGCTTCTAGCAGTGTGTGGGACTTGGTCTATTAGTCCATCTATACTGACCTCCATCAGGTTGCAAATTGAATATAATTTTTTTCTGCATCTAGCTCTATAAAAATATTTGGGCTTCTAGCAGTGTGTGGGACTTGGTCTATTAGCCCATCTATACTGACCTCCATCAGGTTGCAAATTGAATATAATTTTTTTCTGCATCTAGCTCTGAAAAAAAATTTTTGGGCTTCTAGCAGTGTGTGGGACTTGGTCTATTAGTCCATCTATACTGACCTCCATCAGGTTGCAAATTAAAAATAATTTTTATCTGCATCTAGCGCTGAAAAAATATTTGTGTTCAAGCAGTGTGTGGGACTTGGTCTATTAGTCCATCTATACTGACCTCCATCAGGTTGCAAATTGAATATAATTTTTTTCTGCATCTAGCTCTGAAAAAATATTTGGGCTTCTAGCAGTGTGTTTGACTTGGTCTATTAGTCCATCTATACTGACCTCCATCAGGTTGCAAATTAAAAATAATTTTTATCTGCATCTAGCGCTGAAAAAATATTTTTGCTTCAAGCAGTGTGTGGTACTTGTTCTATTAGTCCATCTATACTGACCTCCATCAGGTTGCAAATTCAATATAATTTTTTTCTGCATCTAGCTCTGAAAAAATATTTGGGCTTTTAGCAGTGTGTGGGACTTGGTCTATTAGTCCATCTATACTGACCTCCATCAGGTTGCAAATTAAAAATATTTTTTTTCTGCATCTAGCTCTGAAAAAAAATTCAGTTTGTAGCAGTGTGTGGGACTTGTTCTATTAGCCCATCTATACTGACCTCCATCAGGTTGCAAATTCAATATAATTTTTTTCTGCATCTAGCTCTGAAAAAATATTTCAGCTTGTAGCAGTGTGTGGGACTTGTTCTATTAGTCCATCTATACTAACCTTCACAAGGTTGCAAATTCAATCTAATTTTTTCTGCATCTAGCTGTGAAAAAATATTTCAGCTTGTAGCAGTGTGTGGGACTTGTTCTATTAGTCCATCTATACTGACCTCCATCAGGTTGCAAATTCAATATAATTTTTATCTGCAACTAACCCAGCCAATACTTTTGGCCTAATACCACAGTTTGGCCACTCAGCTCTGCTCGGTTCCCATCCATTGTTTTTTTGTGCAAACAACTCCAGAGTTGTGAATTAGTTAACCACAAAAATGAGTAGAAAAAGGCCTGCTGCTGTTGGAAAGGGGAAGAGGCGTGTTGGGAAGGGGAAAAAAGTTTGTGTCCGTGGGGTAGGTGTTAAAGCAACAGTAACATCTGCAGAAGAAAGACCGTCTTCCAGCCAAACTAAAATGTCTACTTCTTTTAGCGGACAATGTGATAAGATCCCTTTCTTACGGCCACGCCAATCGCTACAGATTCCATATGAGGCACAAAAGCAGCAGGTGCTTCAATGGATATCAAGTGCTCCTTTAAGTGGGCTCTCCTCCACCTCAACTTCAACATCACAAATACTCCAGTCCTCAGAGGTGTCACCCCTTTCGCACTTGCTTCCTCACAGCTCCCAAATCCCCAGCTGCCCATCTGAATATGGGGTAGAACAGATGGTTGAGTCTGCAGAGCTGTTTACTCATACTATAGCCTGGGAATCAGAGGTCGGCTCCAGAACTTCTGTGAATCCAGACGAGGAAGTGATCTGCACTGATGCCCAGAATCTTTATGAGTCGGATCCAGGACCAGATGAAGAAGGTTCTGACCATAATGTAGACCCTCATTCCCAAACTGTAACTCCTGTTGGTGGAGAGAATGAGGAAGACGATGATGAGACTCAAATACCTGATTGGAGCGACAACTTTAGTTTTTTGTCAGGGCAGGAACAGGTTGGCTCTGAGGACGACGGGTGTGATAACACACAGGGTGATGATGATGAGGTTGGAGATCCCACTTACTGTCAATCTACAGTCAGCCAAGAGATGAGGTCAGCAGAGGAGGTGGAGGAGGATGCTAGAGACGACGAGGTCAGGTTGCGCCTTCCTGGACCGAGACGTAGTACTGGAAGCACGTCAACAACTGCATCCTCAAACACAACTCTGCCTCTGACCACAAGTCGTGGTGGCTCTTCATGTCGCATGAGTGCTAAGCCTTGCATAGCCTGGGCATTTTTTCAGATCGATAAAGATGACCCAACTCGTGTTATCTGTAACATTTGTCAGCAAAAGCTAAGTAGAGGCCAAAAAACACATCGTTTGAGTACTTCATGCATGAACCGGCACATGGACATGAAGCATAAGTTGCAGTGGGAAGCTCACTGTGCTACAATGCGGCCTAGTCGGCCGGTCCAACCACCGTCTGCCACATCTTGTGCATCTGCGGCCTCTTCATCCTCTGTGACTGGGGGGACAGCAGTCACACCTGTTTTAGGACGCAGACCTGCCACCTCTTTACCCGCAACAGCCAGCGTGATTGGCAGGTCATCATTTTCTTTGGAGATGGTAACACCAGCTGATGTGGAGCGCTGTCCGACATCGATAGCACCAACTTTGGATCAAGGCAACCTAACATGTCCGCCTGCATCTTCCTCACAGACTGGCAGATTGCCGGGGACACCCTTATCAACCCCGTCTAAGCACAACAGCCAGCCCTCAGTCCCTCAGATCTGGACAAGTAAAAGACCATTTCCTCCTAGCCATGAGAAAGCTAAGAGGTTGAATTTCACCGTCTGCAAGCTCTTCGCTACAGAAATGCTGCCTTTCCGCCTGGTGGACACAGAGGATTTTCGAGACCTTATGTCCGTCGCAGTGCCCCAGTACCAGATGCCCAGTCGGCACTACTTCTCAAAGAAAGGTGTGCCTGCGCTCCACCAGCATGTCGCACACAACATCACCGCTTCTTTGAGAAACTCTGTGTGTGACAGAGTGCATTTCACCACAGACACTTGGACGAGTAGGCATGGACAGGGGTGTTACATGTCGCTGACTGGGCACTGGGTAACTATGGTGACAGCAGGACACGGGGTTGCTGTCCAAGTCTTGCCGTCCCCATGAGTTGTGCGTCAATCCTCTTTATCTAAAAGTTCTTCCACTGCTTCTGCCTCCTCAACCTCCTCTCGGTCCTCCACCTGCACCCAAAGCCTGTCTGGTCATGGCACAAGCATTCTAACTGCGCAGAAGGGATCCTGCACACCTCCTTACTATGCTGGCAGTAGGGCTCAGCGTCATCAGGCGGTTTTTACTTTGAAATGTCTGGGAAATTTGAGTCACACATCTGAGAAGTTGTGGTCAGCTCTGGAGAACCAATTTCATGAATGGTTGTCTCCACTGGACCTGAAACCAGGGACGGTCATGTGCGACAATGCTGCAAATCTGGGTGCGGCCCTTCGCCGGGGCAATGTCTCACACGTGCCTTGTATGGCTCACGTTTTGAACCTGGTTGTCCAGCAATTTTTAGCCCACTATCCCGAACTAGATGGCCTTATGATGAGGGCTCGGTCGCTGTGTGCTCACTTCCGCCGTTGGCATCCTGCAGCTCAGCGACTTACATCTCTACAGAAGTCGTTGGGCCTGCTACTTCACCGGCTAAAATGCGATGTGCCGACCCGGTGGAATTCAACTCTGCACATGTTGCAGCGACTGTGGCAGCACTGAAAAGCCCTGGTGCAATACGTTCTGACGTATTGCCTGGGCCAACGAGATCCAGAGGTGGGGCAAATCACGCTGGAGGAGTGGTCTCAGATCAGGGACCTATGCACCCTTCTGCACAGTTTTGAAATGGCGACGAAGATGTTTAGTGCTGACGATGCCATTATCAGCATGACTATTCCGGTGATTTACATGCTGGAGCACATGTTAAATAGAATTCGGAGTCAGGTGGTGGCACAAGAGGAGGTGGAGGAAGTAGAGGAGGAGGAGTTTTATGCGGAAGGGCTAACATCTGCAAGGTCCAGACGGTCGGCAGCACCAAGGCGGCAGCCATGTGAGGGTAGGGAGATGGTTTTACCAGGGCGCATGGTAGCAGCCAAACTGGTGAGGAAGGTGCAGGAGCCCAGGAAGAAGTGGAGGACGAACTGATGGAAGACTCATCAGATGAGGGAGACCTTGATCACATTTCTGTTGTGCGAGGTTGGGGGGAGAGGACAGAGGAAGGAAGCATGATTGTTACCTCACCACCAACACAACAGGGACTTGGTGCTCCTGGATGCGCAACACACATGAGTGCCTTCTTGCTGCTCTACCTGCAACATGACCCTCGAATTGTGAGAATTAGAAATAATCCTGACTACTGGATTGCCACACTGTTAGATCGCCGGTACAAAAGTAAATTTGCAGGAATTATTCCTGCCATAGAAAGGGATGCACGCATGCAGGAGTATCAGCAGAGACTGTTGCAGAATCTTACATGTGCTTTTCCACAAAACACCAGTGGTGCACATAGTGAATCTCACAGTTCCAACTTGCCAACCGTGGGACCGTCGAGTGTTCAGCACTCAAACCGTAACAGAAACACAGTATCTGCTGGTAACATCAATTTTGCGGAATCATTTCACCACTTTTTTAGTCCATCCTTTGCAAGGCCACAGGAGACAAGAAGTCTGACACATAGTCAACGCCTAGAGACGATGGTACAGGAGTATCTGCAAGTAAACATTGAAGCCATGACTGTGTCACTGGACCCTTGCTCTTTTTGGGCTTCCAATCTGGATAAATGGCCGGAGCTCGCCACTAATGCCTTGGAGATCTTGTCATGCCCTGCAGCCAGCGTTCTGTCTGAACGTGTGCTCAGCGCTGCTGGTGGTGTGATGACAGATAAGCGCACGCGGCTCTCCACTGATAATGTAGACAGACTCACGTTCATAAAGATGAACAAATCATGGATCTGAAATGACTTTTCTACCCCTGTGTCATCCTGGGGAGAGTAAAAGATTGATGATTGGTTAAAAACACCTCACCAACCGTTTTAACCTTTCAAATTACTAATCATGTTTATCTGTATCTTGGCTTGAAAATTATTTGGGCTTTGTAGCAGTGTGCAGTACTGATTCTATTAGGCCATCTATACTAAGCTCCACCAGATTTAAAATTAATAATCATGTTTTTCTGTATCTTGGCTGGAAAATAATTTGGGTTTTGTAGCAGTGTGCAGTAATGATTCTATTAGGCCATGTATACTAAGCTCCACCAGATTTAAAATTACTAATCATATTTATCTGTATCTTGACTGGAAAATAAATTGGGCTTTGTAGCAGTGTGCAGTACTGATTCTATTAGGCCATCTATACTAAGCTCCACCAGATTTAAAATTACTGATCATCTTTATCTGTATCTTGGCAGGAAAATAATTGGGGCTTTGTACCAGTGTGCAGTACTGATTCTATTAGGCCATCTATACTAAGCTCCACCAGATTTAAAATTAATAATAATTTTTAGCTGCATCTAGCCCGGAAAATAATTTTGGGGCTCCTAGATGCGCAAGACACATGAGTGCCTTCTTGCTGCACTACCTGCAACATGACCCTCAAATTGTCAGAATTCGAAGATATCCTGACTACTGGGTTGCCACACTCTTAGATTCCCCACACTCTTCGATCAACCTTTTCATTTAAATAAAGAACAAAAAAATGGTCATTTTTGAAATTATAAGCATTAGCAGGTTATTAGAAACTGAAATCAAACAGTTTTCAACTCAAAACTTTATTCTAGGTGATGTTACATTTGCACATAGGACCCCTTGTTCGAAAGGAGCTTCTGAACTCTCTCGTCCATTGAATTTGTCAGGTTTTGGATGGTTTCTGCTTCAATTGTTTTGCATGAGGACAGAATACCCTCCCAGAGCTGTTGCTTAGATGTGAACTGCCTCCCGCCATCATAGACACTCCTTTTGATGATGCTCCAGAGGTTCTGAATGGGTTAGAGGTCAGGGGAGCATGGGGGTCACACCATAAGTTTGTCCCCTTTTATGCCCATATCAGCCAGAGATGCAGATGTGTTATGTGCAGCATGAGACGGTGCATTATCATGCATGAAAATGATCTTGCTGTGGAATACACGGTTCTTCTTCTTGAGCCATGGCAGGAAGTGCTGTTTGAGAAACTCCACATACATTATGGAGTTCATCTTTACCCCTTCAGGGATCCTAAAGGGGCCGACAATCTCTCTCCCCATGATTCCAGCCCAAAACATTACTCCACCTCCTCCTTGTGGGCGCTGTAGCCGTGTTTGCGTGGGATGTCCATCAACCAGCCATCCTCCACTCCATCCATCTGGACCATCGAGCGTTGCACGGCACTCATCCGTGAACAAAACAGTTTTGAAGACAGTCTTCATGTATTGTTTGGCCCACTGGAGCCGTTTCTGCTTGTGTGCAGTGGATAGAGGAGGTCGACAGGATGGCTTACGCACAGCTGCAAACCTCTGAAGGACCCTGCATCTTGTTGTTCGGGGGATGTTGGAGGCACCAGCAGCTTCAAAAACTTGTCTGCTGCTATGACAAGGCTTTTTTGCCACTGCTCTTTTAACCTGACGTAATTGCCTGTAGGAAAGAGTCCTAAATTTGCCCTTATCAGCCCCACACGTGTGTACTGTGAATCAGCTACATACTTCTTGATTGCCAAGACACTTCATCCTGATCATCGCACAATGTTGATTGTAGTCATGCCTTGACCTAAACACTCCACAATTTGTTGCTTCTCAGCAGCCGACACATCCTTTTTCTTTCCCATTTTGGCAAAAAATGTAGGCTGCTTAATAATGTGGGACAGCCTTTTTAAGTAGTCTTGCCTTTCATTGGACACACCTGCCAAACTAATTAGCACAGGTGTCTGCAATTGCTTACAGTGATATAAAGAGCCCTGACACACATCACCATCAATGAGTTTAACTGACAAACAAACAAATTCTTCCCTTATCACTCCTAAACACTTGTTGCATAATAATTTGGAACACAGTGTACATGTGCTTTTCCACAAAACACCAGTGGTTCACGTAGTGAATCTTACAGTTCTAACTTGCCAACCGTGGTCTGTATGGAGTTGTTCAATAAAGGGCCCAAAATTAAGATAACATAGACGGGAGAGGTCTCTATGAAAAGGAATTCCTAAGTATTTGATACCCTGTGAGGGCCAGGCAAAGGGAAAGTTGGACTGGATGGAATCCTGTACGGATTTGGGGAGGTAGACATCGAAGGCTTCAGACTTCGCTACATTGATTTTAAAATTTGACCATGTAACAAAGTGATCTATTTCAGCCATAGCAGCAGGGATGGATATATGTGATTGAGTGATATATACTAGGACATCATCAGCAAATAGAGAGCACTTGCACTCGGTGCCTCCCACTTCAATCCACCTAATATTGGGGTTATGGCGAGTTGATGAGAGCAGGTGCTCCGTCACTAGGATGTATAAGAGAGGGGACAGAGGACATCCCTGCCTTGTCCCATTGGTGATTATGAAAGGTGATGAAAATGTTCTGACGCACCCCCTGGGCCTTGGGACACCCGGAGCCGGATCCTTTTTGGTGGATACTGGTGGCTGCAGTCTCCGTGGCGGCGACCCGGTTCCGTGGCTCAGGGCGGTCAAACCAGTGGCGGAACTATTTATGTGGTTTTGATGTTTAAGTGTCCGACTACGCCACCCGTGGATTGCGGTCAGAGTGAACCGCCGCTGCAGGGCAGACCGCTGAGGCTGGTGTTGTGGGTGCAGCAGAGCGTAGTATAACTCCCCACGGGAGGAGTATAGCCTCAGGGCAGTGTATGCAGAGGATGGGGATGATGGTGCAGGGCAGAAGCAGTACCAACACGGAGTCAGTGATGCAGTCCAGGGCTTTTACTCAGAGTTCTTATTATCCAGACCACTTCTGCAGGTAACGGCTGCCCACGTCGTACTGTGCTCACCAGGTGAGAGGCTCAGACAACTCCCAGATAACTTTGGAGCACTTCACAGGACCCCCTTTGTGTGTCCTTTGTCTGGCCTTTCTTACCAACGCTTCTGTCCGGCTGCCTCGGGCCTCCTCTTGGTAAACTTGGCGCCAGTTTCCCTGACCCTATGTGGTGCCTTCCTAGCGGGTGTAGCGTGGGGCTGCGCCACAAAAAATGTCACAGCCTCCGGTTTATAGCTGAGGGTCGTTTCCCGCCTCCACTAGTTTCGGGGACCGGTCTCCCCCTTTGGCCTGACCCCTCCACACAGGTGGATTCGGGCGTGCTGTGGCGACTCGCCCGTCCGCACCCCTGGGATCCCTTCGTTCCTCGTTCCTGCAGCCTTCTCTCCGCTCCTCTTCCTTCCTTCTCCCTCTTCCAGGCCTGGGCCTCTGTTACTAGGCCCGCCTCCGGAGCAGAGCTCATGCAGAGCCCCTGCTCCCTGTCACTTCTGCTCAGACTTCTCTGCACTGAACTAAGATGGTGCCCACCTTTTATACTTCCTTCTCAATGCACCCAGGAACTGCTTCCTCCCTGCTCCTGCACTACAGGGTTCCCCTTCCTCAGTGTTCCCTCCCCCCACTCCAGCCTGGGACAGGGACTGTTGTGCCCATCTCAGGGGCATATTGGTCGCCCTGCCCCACGGCAATGTGGTGTAATGCATGCAGGTGTCGGGGTACTGATCCACACTCCATCCTTACCTGAGAGTGAGATATCACACCTCTGGGTGAGGTGCAATACCTCTGTAGCAACCGAGCCCTCGGGGTGCTACAGTTGAATTTATCTTCAGCCTAGGTGACGTATTGCGATACAGGGCCGTGATTTTGGCTATAAAAGGGTCCCCTAGACCCCTACCCCAAGCTTTTTAAGAGAATAATATATGGCGTGCCAGGAGACTCTATGGAATGCTTTCTCAGCATCCAACGAGAGTATCTAATTACAAATTTTTAACTGCATCTAGCCCAGGAAATACTTTGTGCCTAGTAGCAGTGTCTGCTAGTCAGCGGATTATCCTGGCTGTTAAGCAAGCTACACCACCTGTAGTTTGGACATTTAATTTTTTCAAAGGAAATGCTTCGGGACCACGGGATACTCAGTGAAGAGCATCAGGAGGCACCCCAAGGCATAGGGGCTGGGACTGGCGGTAGGACGCCTTGCGGTGGACCGCCGAGCTCGATCCTTATAAAAGCTTTTTAACTGCAGCAGCTTTAGTGAACACTACTGGAGCTGGAATTACGCGGCTGCTGGCATGAGACTTGCCCTCCAATAGATCCTTGTAAAAGGATTTAAAGTGTATTCATTCAAATTAGAGAGACAATTTAAATTAAAAAGCTTAGACCTGCCTCCACCACAGGGGGGGCTCGCTCGACCCACCAGCGGACAGGCACCAGTATTGGGAGAGGGGGGCTGGCCGTCAGGGTCCACCGCGGCTCTGGCACAAACCCGGCGACACGGAGGTGGCAAGGGCAGGAAAGGATTGGCCATGTCGGCTTCTCACTTTTTGGATTTTAGAAGGGCATGACATGCCTATATCTGTGTCTCCCCCTCCTTTTACTCCTCCACCTCTTTTCTTTTCGCATGACTATATGTACTTGTCACTTTTCCATGTGTTAGTTATGTCTTCTGAGCAGTTTGTCAGCTTTTGGACACCTTTGAAGGTGTTTTCTATGTGTTTCTATGTGTTTTTGTTTGCCTGCCATTGGATTTAACGGTGTTCGAAGGTGTTCGATGAACAGTTTGACGAACAGTTCGGCGAACACAAGGGTGTTCGACGAACCGAACCGAACTTGAACACTACGGGGGTGGCTCAACACTAGTCACCATAGTTACCCAGTGCCCAGTCAGCGACATGTAACGCCCCTGTCCATGCCTACTCGTCCAAGTGTCTGTGGTGAAATGCACCCTGTCACACACAGAGTTTCTCAAAGAAGTGGTGATGTTGTGTGCGACATGCTGGTGTAGCGCAGGCACACCTTTCTTTGAGAAGTAGTGCCGACTGGGCATCTGGTACTGGGGCACTGCGACGGACATAAGGTCTCGAAAATTCTCTGTGTCCACCAGGCGGAAAGGCAGCATTTCTATAGCAAACAGCTTGCAGATGGTGAAATTCACCCTCTTAGCTTTGTCATGGCTAGGAGGAAATGGTCTTTTACTTGTTCACATCTGAGGTACCGAGGGCTGGCTGTTGTGCTTAGACGGGGTTGAGTAGGGTGTCCCCGGCAAACTGCCGGTCTGTGAGGAATATGCAGGCGAAAAAGTTAGGTTGCCTTGATCCAAAGGTGGTGCTCTCGATGTCGGACAACGCTCAACACCAGCTGGTGTTTAAACTTCCAAATGAAATCATGACCTGCCAATCACACTGGCTGTTGCGGGTAAAGAGGTGGCAGGTCTGCGTCCAAAAACATGTGTGACTGCTGTCCCCCCAGTCACAGAGGATGAAGAGGCCACGGATGCACAAGATGGGGCAGACAGTGGTTGGCCCGGCACGCTAGGCCGCATTGTAGCACAGTGAGATTCCTACTGCAACTTATGCTTCATATCCATGTGACAGTTCATGCATGAAGTACTCAAACTATGCATTTTTTGTCCTCTACTTAACTTTTGGTGACAAATATTACAGATAACATGAGTTGGGTCATCCTTATCGATCTGAAAAAATGCCCAGACTATGCAAGGCTTAGCGCCCATGTGACCTGAAGAGCCACCACAACGTGTGGTCAGAGGCAGAGTTATGGTTGAGGATGCAGTTGTTGACGTGCTTCCAGTACTCCAACTCTGTCCAGGAAGGCGCAATCTAACCTCGTCATTACTAGCATCCTCCTCCACCTCATCTGCTGACCTCATCGACTGACTGACTGTGGGTTGACAGCAAGTGTTAACTCCAACTTCATCATCATCACCCTGTGTGTTCTCACACCCGTTGTCCTCAGAGCCAACCTCTTCCTGCCCTGACCGAAAAGTCAAGTTGTCACTCCAATCAGGCATATGAGTCTCAACTTCTTCTTCATCACTGTCTCCACCAACAGGAGTTACAGTTTGGGAACGAGGGTCTACATTATGCTCAGACCCTTCTTCATCTGGTCCTGTATCCGACTCATAAAGATTCTGGGCATCAGTGCAGATCATTTCCTCGTCTGGATTAACAGAAGCTCTGGAGCAGACCTCCGTTTCCCAGGCTATATTATGAGTAAACAGCTCTGCAGACTCAACCATCTGTGTTACCCATACTCAGACGGGCAGCTGGAGACTTGGGAGCTGTGAGGAAGCAAGTGCGATTGGGGTGACACCTCTGAGGACTGGAGTATTTGTGATGTTGAAGTTGAGGTGGAGGAGAGCTCACTTGAAGGAGCACTTGATATCCGTTGAAGCACCTGATGTTTTTGTGCCTCATCTGGAATTTGTAGCGATGGGCGTGTCCATAAGAAAGTGATCGTATCATATTGTCCGCGAAAAGAAGTAGACATCTTAGTTTGGCTGGAAGATGGTCTTTCATCTGCAGATGTTACCCCCCCACCGGGAGGGGGATCGACCCACCAGCGGACAGGCACCAGTATTGGGAGAGGGGGGCTGGCCATCAGGGTCCACCGTGGCTCTGGCACAATCCCGGCAACACGGAGGTTGCACGGGCAGGAACGGACTGGCCGTGTCGGCTTCGCACTCCAGCGTAATCCCTCTGCCCGCTCGCGCCCGTAACCTCAATGGGATGCTCAAGCGGCTTTTCTCCCCAGGGCTGTTCCCCGCCCAGCAGGAACGTGGGGGAGCTCAGGTCGGCCTTCCACTGTACTCCCTTACCTCCCTCGCTCTCTTCCTTCTTCCGTTCTCCATCTAGCCCCCCAGCTCTGTGGTGTCCGCTCTCCCTCCAGCTCTCTCCTTCTCACAGGTGGACTACCGCGTGTATTCTCACTGTGGCGAATCTTTTGGGCCCAGGCGTAAGAAGTTGTCGAGGTAATGGATAATATGTGCCCCCTTAGAAACATCCATTACAACCCATTAGAGAAAGCAACTAAACGCCTCAAATAGTGAGCAGGATCTGGACCACTCCATGGGAAAACAGCGATCTATATAGTATGCTCCTTCCCAGAAGCAGCCCAATAGGTGGACACTATTCGGAGGCACAGGTAGTAAGTAACCAGAACGCCGCATCAATGTCTGTTTTGGCCATTAGGTTGACCCTTCCCAACTTCTTGATCCACCTGATTGATTGCCTTGTCAAAGGATGTGCAGTATATACAGTATGTACAGTATATATTGGTTCCGCATCGATGTTGTCGTTTACTGACCTGCCCCTTGGATATGACAAATTGTCTATTAGTCCAAATGTATTGGGTTCCGTGTTTGGCACAACTCACAATGGGGATACCACTACGTCTTGTAAGGAAAGTGTTCTGAATGGAACCGCCATTCTACCTAAAGATATTTATTTTTTTAATTTCTTGTCATGACGTCTGGGTGTTGGTAGGCTGATTTTAGATTTTTAGTACAGCCTTTCTTGATTTTAGAAGGGCATGACATGCCTATATCTGTTTCTCTCCCTCCTTCTACTCCTCCACCTCTTTTATTTTCGCAGGACTATATGTACTTGTCACTTTTCCATGTGTTAGTTGTGTCTTCTGAGCAGTTTGTCAGCTTTTGGACACCTTTGAAGGTGTTTTCTATATGTTTCTATGTGTTTTTGTTTGCCTGCCAGTGGTTTTAATGGTGTTCGACGGTGTTCGACGAAGAGTTCGACTAACAGTTTGGCGAACACACCGGTGTTCGATGAACCGAACTGAACCCGGACACTATGGGGGTGGCTCAACTCTAGATTTAAGTTACTATTAAGGATAATTCCAATTAAAAGCAATTGGAATTATATAGCACATAAGCCATTATTCTCGGATACAAACCATCATTGCGCACACCCTCTATAACTGTTCCCAATTCCCTCTCACTCCAACCCCAGCATCACACAAAGCCTCAGCATGATTTCCCATACAGGACACTGTTACAGGTAATAAAATTAGTGCACAAAGCAAAATAACACCACCCCAGACAATGAAGATCATTCCCAACTACCCCTCACTGATAAATGGATGGGATGGGAGGATGGATGGTTGGGTGAATGGAAAGAGAGATATTAATGTATTCATATTATGGAGAGAATATAGCAGGGTGTACATACATTACATGTGGTGTACAATAGTGTGTGCACACATATACACCCTTGTATAGCTGTAGCTACAGCAAGAATGCACAATAGCAGTGTAAGCTCAGCTGAACGGAGCCCTGGCCTATCACACAGAAACCCACATCCACCTATTAGTTTTCAGAAGCAAGAAGAATCTGTCATGATATCACAGGAAGACAGGGGATTCTCTGGCAGGCATCACATGACCAGGAAAGCAGCTCAGTTTACAGAAGGATTTGCAAAATCAAAGTATATACAGTGGCATGTAAATGTTTGGGCACCCCTAGTCAAAATTACTGTTATTGTGAACAGTTAAGCAAGTTGAAGGTGAAATTGTTTGTGAAAGGCCAAAAGTTAAAGATGACACATTTCCTTTGTATTTTAGGCAAAAAAAATATATGTCATGTTTTACATTTTAAAAATTACAAAAAGGAAAATGGACTGATGCATAAGTTTGGGCACCCTTGGAGATTAGTGTGCTTAGATAACTTTGACCAACGTTTCAGACCTTGATTAGCCTGTTAGGGTTATGGCTTGTTCACTATCATCGTTAGGAAAGGTCAGGTGATGCAAATTTCCCACCAAAGCAGGAAAAGGCTTTAAGAAGATAACAAATCGTTTTCAAGGTCCCATTTCTTCAGTTCGAAATGTAATTAAGAAATGACAGTTAACAGGAACAGCTGAGGTCAAGATAAGGTCTGAAAGAGCAGGCAAAATTTCAGTGACAGCTTCTCGTAGGATTGCTAAAGAGGCAAATGAGAACCCCTGCTTGATTGCAAAAGATCTTCAGAAAGACTTAGCAGACTTTGGAGTTCTAGTACATTGTTCTATTGTTCAGAGACACTTGCATAAATATGGCCTTCATGGAAGAGTCATTAGTAGAAAACTTCTCCTGCGTCATCACCATAAACATGTGCAGGCTGTCATCTTTCCCCGATCTAGATGATCTGAGGGAGTCTTGATATGGAGCCATTTTTATATATACAGCAGTCACAGTGTCTCCTATATGATGCTTATGCAGCAGTTGCAATCTCCTATATGATGGATTTACAGAAGTTGCAATGTTTCTTACGGCATGTATATACAGCAGTCACAGTGTCTCCTATGATATGCATATACAGCAGTCCCAGTGTCTCCTATATTATGTATATACAATAGTCATAGAATCTCCTATGTGATGAATACACATCTGTTGTAGTGTCTCCTATGTGATTTATATACAGCAGTCTCAGTGTATCCTATGTGATGTATACAGCATAATAAAGTATATGGTACGGTGCTGTCTTTATATGGTATAAAACGTAGAGTTGCGTATATATTGTAGAGATGTTTATATAGTTTGTTGCTGTATATAGTATATGTATATATTTATATGTATATAGTTTGAAATCCATACTATATACACTGGCACATCTCTACGCTATATAGTATATTCTTTAAGACAGAACTGTGTATATAATTTTCCTGTATACTGTGAGTAATGTTCAGTATCTGAATTATTCTGTATTTATTCACTGCACAGTACCCTGTCACCTGTCCTGTATACTGAGTGTACTCCTTAGTAAGAGTATTATTCTGTACATATACACTGCACAGTACCACTTCTCCTCTCCTGTTTTCAGAGAGTCAGCATTGGACTTTGGGATGGTTAGTATTGGTGGGTTTATTATTTTCTACATTTCTATAGGCAAATAAATAAATCTTAAAAATCTGTTTAAATGGGTTATCCCAATTTTGGAAGTTATCATCTATGCTGTACCCCTTGAATATTGGACTTTATCACTACCAGCTACATGTAGCAGTGAGTCAGGAGCACCCCGAATTTTCTTGAATTTATTTCTATCTTGCCTATGACAGTAATCCAGAGTGACGTGAAAATGCCAAAAATCACTTAATTTTGTGCAATTCCTCATTTTCAATCAATGTTACGACTTTTGTGGAGTAAAAGCTTTGATGAATTTGCCCCCATTTCTATAATTTTTGTGCATCTCTGAAATAGTATGTGTCTATAGTAGCTATAATGTTATATACCATGAATAAAGTGATTAAACAAATTAATGAAGAGAGTAAATAATGCATGTTTTGCTTGTTTCAACAATGCCACTTCTTTTTGTATAATAGCCACTCCAGCAATCAGCTGATCCCCACAGGCATTGCTTTTGTATCCCAAATTTTATGACTAAGAAAAGGAGGCAGCTGGAGGTAAAATGTAGTTTTACATGCATTGTATTCAATTGCAAGGGGAACCAAATAATGCATCAATCAGCGAAATCTGACAGCTTTCATGTTGCTCTTTTTACATTCTCAGCTCAATATATACAGCATCAATAAAGAAAATCCTTTTGTATTTATTGTTGATTTCAAAATTAATATTATAAATATTTTAGTGCAATCATTAAAGTCATCTATATTAAGTGAATTATGTTTTATCCGCAGCTATATGAATAAAATTGTTTCAAAAACCATTGACAATTTTTACTAATGCATATTTTGTGAAATTATATTAATATTCTTCATACTAAAACTTTTATAAAGTCCATTTAGTCTGTTGACCTGCAGTGAATCCTTGATTATCCATCTAATATGTACTTTTACAATTGTTTGAATTACAGTACGGAGTAATGAATGGGAGTCTTAACCTAGCCATACAGAGCGACTCCAGGTACTATAGATGAATTGTTAGCGTTGACTACATATAGTTTTTCTTGCCTATATGTCATTTTAGCCTCAAGGTTCTCAGTTGTAAGCCTACATACTGTAATAGGTAATATTTTGGAATCTTAGAGGACAGCCCTCAAGTCTCTAAAATAAAAAAGCAACGTCTATGCAAAAAATGTTTATTTGTTTGTTTGTTTGCTTTTTTAATCCTACCTTATGAATATCCAATAATTTTGTGTATTCAAATTCTATCTGCTCTAACATTAAGCAATTGTTGATTCATGGTCATGGACTTTTTGCTTACCTAATATTGAGCTCAGTAGCATCATATTGTATGTGCTCATGGCAGCTCAGTTTTCTTCATACAAAGTATGTTTGTATATATTATTTTCTCAATGAATTCAAAGCTAAAAGAGGCAAGTAAATAAAACAATATAAGTAGGGTTAAAATAGAAGGAATTCAGAGTAGATAAGGAATAAAAATTATATTGCTATGACGCCTACAATTGTTAAATGCGACCAATCACAAAGTTGCAAAATCTTAATCCATAATGTTTTTTTTTTTTTTTAAATAATGACATTCAACCAAACTGAAAAGCAATTCAATGAAACCTAAAATGCTATGTTCTGAAGGTGCTACACGACCAGTAACAAATGTGCAGCAACAATGACAATATGGTTGTGAGGTGTACGGTACCTAGACGAGACAATTGAAACATGTATTTCAAAAATAGAAACCTTTTAGATTAAAGGGGAAGAAAAATAAAAGTCCATATGCACGTTTAACAAGCCACTGTGCTCATGTGGTATGTGCAGACATTGATATTAGACTAATAGGAGCAATGATGAGGGCTCAAAAAATTATTTATAACAATGCACACACTTTTAGTAAATGCTTGTGTTTGAGTTTTTGAATTATGTCGTTTTCTCTTTAAAAAAAAAATTTCATGAAAAAAATGGCCACATGCTTTTATAAAATAGGATTGGACCAGAAAATCTAGGTAGATTTACATCACAATAACAAGCACGTGTAACCCGGTCATTGCGTTCAGACAGGGTATGTACTTGTCTAATATTTTAAACAACACTTTGTTAGAAAAACACTTGTGTTTACGTTTCAGAATTAGTTAGATTTCTCTTTAAAAAGAATGTTGCGTCTTAAAGCAGAGGGATCACACTTTCATCTACAAACCATAAAAAGCCTTCAATTCAAAATATGGATTTAGTTACAAAATCTGCCATAACCGGTTATACTTGCTATCTCTGTGTGAAAACAAAAGCCATCAAAGTGCTGTTGTTGCTATATATTACAGATGTATTAACTCATAGTTACACACTGAGTAATGATGTTGAGACTGCTACAACAGTTCACTGTACATCACTTGAATATCGTATTTCCTTTATAGACACCATTACTCCTGTTTTCAATATGGTACATCAGAATCAAGGCCGGACTAGCTATCGGGCAAATCTGGCAAATGCCATATGGGCTGATCCGGCCATGAATTGCATTGATTGCGACACTGTTAACAGTATCGGCGCCCTCAGGATGCCAGTACAGATAACAGCTATGACAGAGCACAAAGCCATCAACTCCTTGCACATTTACTTACTCTGGCAGGCCGCTGGATACTTCCGTCCTTCTGGAGGCCGGCTCCACGCATGGGACTTTGGTCGGAATGATGACGTTACTGCATTGTGCTGCCCATGTCCACTGCAAGATAGAATAGAAGAAACAACAGCTGCAGTGGATGGGGAGGTTGGATTAGGTGAATATAAGGGCTTTTTATGGTCTAGGTTAATCATTCCCTATGAGGGACCATCATACAATATGGGGGACTGTGGCAGACTATCATACTATATGGAAGGCTGTGGTTGGGATCATCATACCGTATTGGGACTGTGGGGAACCATCATATTGTATGGGGGGACCATCATATTATATAGAGGCATCATCGAACAAAATGCAGGGCTGTGGGGTGACCATCGCAATATATGGAGGGCTGTGGTGGACCATCATACTGTATTGTAGCTTTGGGGGAACTATCATACTGTAATCTAGCTGTAGGGGACCATTATACTGTATTGAGGCTGTGGAGAGATAATAATACTGTTTGGGGGGCTCGGGTGACCATCATAGTTTGTGGAGCCTGTGGAAACAATCATACTATATGGAGGTCTGTGGGGGGGATCATACTGCATTGAAGCTCAGGGGGACCATCATAATTTACAGGTGGTAATAATGACCATCATACTGTGTGGGGGACAGGGGTGACCATCAATCTGTGTGGTCGGAGGCAGTGGTGGATATTATACATTGTGAGTAGACTGGCATGACCACCATACTGTGTGGGGGGTTGGGGTGAAAATTATACTGTGTGTGGCTTTTAGGACCATCATATTTTGTAGGTGAAGAAATATGGAGGCATCATTCTGTGTGGAGGCATTTTTTTGGGCATCATACTTTAAGGGGGTATCATAGTGGGTGAGAACACTAAGGGGCTTCAGAAACATATGTCTTAAAATGTTGGGATGTATGCCCTTCTGTGACTGCACCTATGTAGATAGGACTTTCTATGGCGTCCCATGATTTGTATGTATGTCCCTACTCTGGGGGGCATTATTATAAGCAGGCACGATGGTAGATTGTCATCATTATTAGGCATTATTATAACCCAGCACATGAGTGTTTCTATTGTAAGCAGGTACAGAGTTATCGTCATTAAAGGTCATGGGGAAATTATTATTATTACAAGGCAGCACAAGGGGACATTATCACTATATGGTGCTGTATAACTATAAGAAGGCACAGGGAAGCATTATTACTATCAAGAATTACAGAGGTGACACTATTCATGACAGGGGGCACTGTTATTGTGTGGGGCACAAATGGAGTACACTGTTAGTATACAGGGCCCATACATATGGGAAAAAGTCTGTTTATGTCAACGTTTTTCATACAGTTGAATATTTTTAAAATTGTCTTGTAGCATAACTTTAGATTAAAAAAAAAATCGATTGAATTTTGGTGTAGTCCAAAACATCAAATCAATTTCTTTCCTCAGATTATTTGTACCTAAAGCTTTTTATAAATTAACAAGCCACAAATCTTGTGAGTTTACCATAAAAAAATGTAAGCAATCCCTTTGCGCCTTAATTGAATGGGATAAGAAGAAAAATATATATTTTAACTATCTTTTGAATCATCATTAATTGCACTGGCACTATGTTGTAAGTATACACTATGGGTCCAATTCATCAAAACTTTTATAGCATAAAAGCGTCTTAAAAACTTTGAAATGTTGCAACATGTTGTGCAAAATATTGCAAATTTTGCCATCTTCAAGTCACTTTTTATCACCCCTTCAAAAATGGGTGAAGCTGGGGGGGAGCAGGGGCATGGCCGGGACTTGGCTACTTCCTCCGTCAAATTCATCAAACGTGCCAACGTATTCTACTATTTCCTGACTAAAGTAACATTTCGGGCCCAGGACACCGAGGCGCATTCCACTTATTACAAGAGATGAATTCACTAAGTGGTGTGAATTCTTAATGAATTCAAAGTCATATACTCTGTCAAGATTAGCGTAGCAGTTAGTGATGAGCGAGTACCGTAATATTTGTAATCGCTATACTCGTAACAAGTACTTTGTAATAATCACGTATTCGTTCCGAATAGCAAGTACAATGTAAGTCAATGGGAAATGCGAGTAATTTTCTGCTAGACCCTACGAAGGGGACTGAGGGCCTGAGGAAAAGGCTGAAATGGATGGGAAAGTGATGAAACAGAATGGGAAGAGCCTGGAGAATGTGCCTGCATGCATTTCTGACTCACATATGATTTCTAGGAATATGTTTGTCGCAGTGTTATGCCACTTTTACAGACACACAAGAACAACTACCAAACCTAACCTAAATTGCACGTAACGGGCCAAAAAGGTTAAGAAACAGTTTTTCCTGCATAATCACTTGTATATAAGGCTAAATAATCCAGAGAAACCAAAAAATATCCCTTTTAGCGTTTGTTCACACTGTTGTGTTTTTTTTTCACCTTTTACAATTGGGAGGGCCCAGACTTATACATTTTGTAGGTCCCTCTGTCATACATCATTTTTAGTTCGCTATTCCCCAGCACTTTACAAGCACAGCTAGAACGTACTAGTAGGTATGTTGATCTTTGACCTGAGAGGCCTCAGGTGGCTCTGTAACATGCGTTTTGAAGGGACAGCTGTTACTTAGACATTTGGGTGGTCCCTCCATCATTGACACTCAGATAGTGGAAAACATATTCCATAGCAGTTTACAATGTGCCCATTGTAGCGTTGGGCTTGACCCGCTCCTCCTCCTCCACCTCCTCCACCACCATGTGATACTGCGGCCCCACGTGTTAAATAATCTGAACCGTGCTCTCACCAACGCTGTGACAAGGAAGGCCTACCTAACAACAGACACCTGGACAAATTGTTGTGTACAGGGACAGTATATTTCTGTCATGGCACAATGGGGGAACCTGGTGGGGGGTGGGACAAAGGCGCAAACTGGAACATCACACATCCCACTCACGCTAAGAATAGCGGGCCCAACTCCTGTTAGGGTTTCCACCTCTTCATATTCCACTTCCTCCTTCTCCTTCTCTTGCTCCTCAACCTCTGCTGAATTACACTCCCCATTAATGCCAAGCTGGGACCTGTGCAGCAGCGCATCGGCAAAGTGGCAAGCGTTCTGAAGATGATTTGTTTAGGTCAGAAAGCACACACTGCAACTGAGCTGTGACAAGCTTTAAAACAACAGACCGATCAGTAGTTCTCCCCGCTGCACCTCCAGCCCGGTCTGGTCATCTGCGATAATGGGTGTAACCTGATGGCGGCTTTAAAGATCGGCAAGCCGGTACAAGTGCTATGCATGGCTCATGTGCTGAACCTAGTTGTTCAGAAATTTCTGAAAACTTTCCGTGACTTGCCGTAACTACTTCAGAAGGTACAAAAATTGGGCATTTTTCAAAGAACCAGCACAACAGTAAAGGCTATCTGTGCCTGTAACAATACCAAGGAGGGATAAGATGCAGGACATGGTCAAGGGGTACTTAAGTGACCATAGGTGCATCCTTTCTGACTCTTCAGTTCCCTTAATTATTTGGTGTCTAAGCTGAACACTTGGCCCGACCTCTCCTTATATGCCTTGGAGGTGCTGGCCTGCCCGGCTGCTAGTGTGGTGTCAGAGCATGTTTTCAGTTCCGCTGGGGCAATCATCACTGATTGGTAGTGATGAGCATGCATACTCGCAAGTACTCGGTACTTGCCCGAGCATCTCAGTACTCGAGATGCTCGGAGCTCACGAGTATTTGCGAGATGCTTGAGCGGATGCTCGGGTCCCCTCCCTGCATGTTTGGTGCTCTTTAAAGTGCAAAGCATCATGCAGGGATTGCCTGCCACTCATTGTAATGCCGCAGCCATGATGGTTGTGGCATTACAGTAACTGGCTGGCCGCACAACGTCATCATGTCTATATCAGACCTGGCGCCGCCATGCTCGTCACATTTACTCTGGAATCAGACAGTGAAGGGAGAGCTGCTGCTGAGCTAGGGAGAAATTTGCTTGTTTCTAGTTAGTGTAGGTGTACCAAACTATATTAGAGACACATATCCATCTCAGCAAACAGTCCTTCTGAGTACTAATCCATGTGCAGAGATATCATGCAGGCAGTGTATATAGGCAGGCAGGCAGTGTACTTTATATAGCAGACTGCAGTGCATATAGCACAAGAGGCTTCATTCCAGTTCTGCTTTCTGCTGCTGTTAGATATTTCTAGACAAAGGCTCAGGTCTCAGGGGTCAGGAATAATTTTTTTGGATCTTAATCCTCATTATTTGCTTAAGAAGCAATCCAGAGAACACCGTTTTTCAGTGCCATTTGCTTGTTGGAACTGTAGAACACAGCCAGGTCCTTTCCATATTACAGCGCTAAAAATCCAGCTATTTAAAACCGTGTTTTCTCCGTCACCCGGATCACATATACGTTTTCAGAAAGTACTGCCATTTTTGGACTCCTTTCAAATTTTTTTTCACTGTGTCAGTGAAGTTTTTCACTCCGGTTTGCTGTTCGAAAAGTTACCTACAGGCCAGGTACTTAAAACTGTGTTTTTTCCATCACACGGATCACATATATGTTTTAAGAAAATACTGCCATTTTTGACCAACATTAAAAAATGTTTTCAGTGTGTCAGTGAAGCAATTGCCACCAGATTGCTGTTCAAACTAGTTACCTACAGGCCAGGTATTTAAAACTATGTTTTCTCTGTCACACGGATCACATATAAGTTCGATCCAAATTCAGTCATTTGTAGTGAGTGTGGAAGATATTGTCCTCCATTTAAAATGGGCAAGGCATGTGGCAAGGATGGGGAACTGGACGTGATGGTGATGGTGCATATAGAGGCCGAGGCCAAGGCCATGGGCAAGCTGAAATTCTGCCACAACAAACACCCACATCTTCTCACCCGATCTTCCTGTCCCAATTTTTAAGGGACTGCAGCACACCACTATTGAACCCAGAGCAGTGTCAAAAGGTTGTTGGTTGGATAGCGGATAATGCTTCCAGTCACTTAGCCACCACCACCACCCTGTCTTCCACTCGGTCAAGTCTCAGTAGCCGTGAGTCTGGACCGCTTATTCCTCACCCTGATCCTCCTTCCTCCCACCATGCCAAGTGCCAGGAGACAAATGATCCCACACTTGGACACTCTGAAGAACTGTTCACTTTTCCATTTATAGATTCGGGCCTCTCGCCTGGTCCACTTGAAGCGAGGCAAGAGGAGACCGCATGTAATGATGCCCAAATATTTGAGCAGACACGGTCACACGAAGGCGACGATGGGAAACTATCACAAGAGGTGGAAAATGATGAGACATAATTGCCAGAAAGTCAGGAAGAGGACCAGGGTGCGAAAGTGGAAGACGAGGTGGTGGATGATATAGTAACTGATCCAACCTGGCAAGAGGACATGCAGAGCGAGGACAGCAGCAATCAGTGGGAGGGAGGCAGAACACTCCAAAAGGCAGGAAGAAGCAGTGTGGTGGCCGTAGACAGAAGGCAGTCAACCGTTCCCCGCAACATCAAAAAGAAGGAAGTTGCCAGTATAACTGTTTGGTCTTCCCGAGTCTGGTTGTTTTTTAAAGACTCTGCCGATAACCCCAAAATGGCCATTTGCACCACCTGCCAGGCCAGCATCAGCAGGGGTGGCAAAACTAGCAGACTGACCACCACTAGCATGATCAGGCACATGGCAGCAAAGCACTCGACTTTGTGGACCGAACTCCAGGGTCCAGGAACAGTGTCTGCGGGTGGCACCATTGCTTCTTCTGCTGTTGTGCATGCAAGCCAATCCTCTGTCCATGGTGCATGCGAAGATGCCTCCTGCTCTGCACCTGTCGTTGCACACTCTCAAGTAGTAGCATCAAGAAGCACGTCCACATCCTTGTCCCATCGCAGTGTTCAGTTGTCCATACCCCAGTCCTTGGGACGCAAGCGCAAATACACAGCAAACGCCCCTCAGGCTACACTACTAAATTCTCACATTTCACGATTGCTTGCACTCGACATGTTGCCTTTTAGGCTCGTGGAGACGGAAGCATTCCGCAACCTTATGGCGGTGGCCGGCCCTTGGTACTCGGTCCCCGTCCGCCACTATTTCTCCCGGTGTGCCGTCCCTGATTTACACAAGCAGGTTTTCCAAAACATTAGCTGTGCTCTCAATAACGCAGTTATCGAGAAAGTCCACCTAATCACGGACACGTGGACCCGTGCTTTTGGGCAGGGACGGTACATCTCGCTGACGGCACACTGGGTTAACATAGTGGAAGCCGGGACCCAGTCGGACCTTGGGACGGAACACGTCTTCCTGACGCCAAGTATTGAGGGCCCTAGGTCAATCAGGGTTACCCTCACGGTCTACAGCTCCTGCATCTCATCCTCCTCAGCCTTCTCTTCCTCTTCAGCCTCCATCTCCGAAATGACCACATCAGTCACAAGCTGGAAGCACTGCAGCACTGCCTCAGCCAAGCGGCAACAGGCTGTGCTGAAGCTAATATGCTGAAGAGTTGTGGACAGCTCTGAAAGAGCAGGCAGATCTGTGGCTCACACTGCTGAACCTACAGCCAGGCATGGGCGTGTGTGACAATGGCCGGAACCTGGTGGCGGCTCTGAGGCAAGGCGAGCTCACGCACGTACCATGCCTGGCCTATGTGCTTAATGTCGTGGTTCAGCGGTTTCTCAAATCCTACCCGGAGCTGCCGGATTTGCTTGTTAAAATTAGAGATGAGCGTTGTTCTACTCGAACTGTTCGCCAATCTCAAATTCGAGCTGTTTTGGGCGGTGTTCGAGCCGGTCGGCGAACACGAACAATTTGAGAAAAATTCGGCTGTTCGAGGTTATGTTCGATAACTGTTCGTGCACCAAAATCATAACTGGATTTTTTCTCAGTAATGATGAAAATTAATGTTAATACGCAGTTTGAGTGTACAGCGGGGCGGGGGGAGGGGCAGGGGATGGATCTCTGCAGGAACAATGAAGATCTCCATTTTTTTTTCTCTTTCCCGCATTTGCAGTGGGGAGGTGCAATCTGTCAGCCTATCAGCAGCGCACACACGGAGCGAAGTGCTTTTTTTCACACAAGCAAGGGCATGTGTGATTGGCAGTGTATGTCACATGTCCTTGCCCTATAAGACCAAGCCATTTTCCCCGTCGCCACCATTTTCTCACTGCTGCAGCTGCGTGTTAGACGGCACCGCTGTTGCTGTGTGTGCTATACCTTGTTAATTTCAAGCCAATTTTCGCACAAATATACAGATAGCTTGGGAGTAGGGAATAGTTGTGATTGCAGTCCTTTTAAGGACTAGGTTACAGCATTTCCTACGACTTTTATCAGGCAGGTCTGTGCTCTTAAATAGATAGATTGTGGGAGTAAAGACTAATTGTAATTGGAGTCCTTTTCAGGACTAGGTTACATCAGTTCCTATCAGTTTTTGCCAGGTAGGTCTGTGCCAGTGCTGTGCAAGTTTTTTTCACAGCATTTGGCTGAATCTAGCAAAGCTAATCCTTTTTGGCCTATTGCAGAGTGTGTTAGTCAGTGGAGTAGCCTATCTGTGTTGCAAGATATACCACCTGTGTATAGAATACCAATTTTTTTACTGCACCTAGTGAAGTAAAATCTTTTGGGCATAGCATCATTCTATTAGTCCATCTATACTGAGGTCCATCAGGTTGCAAACTGAATATAATTTTTTTCTGCATCTAGCTCTGAAAAAATATTTGGGCTTCTAGCAGTGTGTGGGACTTGGTCTATTAGTCCATCTATACTGACCTCCATCAGGTTGCAAATTAAAAATAATTTTTTTCTTCATTTAGCTCTGAAAAAATATTTGGGCTTCTAGCAGTGTGTGGGACTTGTTCTATTAGTCCTTCTATACTGACCTCCAGCAGGTTTCAAATTGAATATAATTTTTTTCTGCATCTAGCTCTGAAAAAATATTTGGGCTTCTAGCGGTGTGTGGGACTTGGTCTATTAGTCCATCTATACTGACCTCCATCAGGTTGCAAATTAAAAATAATTTTTTTCTGCATCTAGCTCTGAAAAAATATTTGGGCTTCTAGCAGTGTGTGGGACTTGGTCTATTAGTCCATCTATACTGACCTCCATCAGGTTGCAAATTAAAAATAATTTTTTTCTTCATTTATCTCTGAAAAAATATTTGGGCTTCTAGCAGCGTGTGGGACTTGTTCTATTAGTCCATCTATACTGACCTCCATCAGGTTGCAAATTAAAAATAATTTTTTTCTGCATCTAGCTCTGAAAAAATATTTGGGCTTCTAGCAGTGTGTGGGACTTGGTCTATTAGTCCATCTATACTGACCTCCATCAGGTTGCAAATTAAAAATATTTTTTTTCTGCATCTAGCTCTGAAAAAATATTTGGGCTTCTAGCAGTGTGTGGGACTTGGCCTATTAGTCCATCTATACTGACCTCCATCAGGTTGCAAATTGAATAAAAAAAATTTCTGCATCTAGCTCTGAAAAAATATTTGGGCTTCTAGCGGTGTGTGGGACTTGGTCTATTAGTCCATCTATACTGACCTCCATCAGGTTGCAAATTAAAAATAATTTTTTTCTTCATTTAGCTCTGAAAAAATATTTGGGCTTCTAGCAGTGTGTGGGACTTGTTCTATTAGTCCTTCTATACTGACCTCCAGCAGGTTGCAAATTGAATATAATTTTTTTCTGCATCTAGCTCTGAAAAAATATTTGGGCTTCTAGCGGTGTGTGGGACTTGGTCTATTAGTCCATCTATACTGACCTCCATCAGGTTGCAAATTAAAAATAATTTTTTTCTGCATCTAGCTCTGAAAAAATATTTGGGCTTCTAGCAGTGTGTGGGACTTGGTCTATTAGTCCATCTATACTGACCTCCAACAGGTTGCAAATTAAAAATAATTTTTTTCTTCATTTATCTCTGAAAAAATATTTGGGCTTCTAGCAGCGTGTGGGACTTGTTCTATTAGTCCATCTATACTGACCTCCATCAGGTTGCAAATTAAAAATAATTTTTTTCTGCATCTAGCTCTGAAAAAATATTTGGGCTTCTTAGCAGTGTGTGGGACTTGGTCTATTAGTCCATCTATACTGACCTCCATCAGGTTGCAAATTAAAAATAATTTTTTTCTGCATCTAGCTCTGAAAAAATATTTGGGCTTCTAGCAGTGTGTGGGACTTGGTCTATTAGTCCATCTATACTGACCTCCATCAGGTTGCAAATTGAATAAAAAAATTTTCTGCATCTATCTCTGAAAAAATATTTGGGCTTCTAGCGGTGTGTGGGACTTGGTCTATTAGTCCATCTATACTGACCTCCATCAGGTTGCAAATTAAAAATAATTTTTTTCTGCATCTAACCCAGCCAATAGTTTTGGCCTAATACCACAGTTTGGCCACTCAGCTCTGCTCGGTTACCATCCATTGTTTTTTTGTGCAAACAACTCCAGAGTTGTGAATTAGTTAACCACCAAAATGAGTGGAAAAAGGCCTGCTGCTGGTGGAAAGGGGAATAGGCGTGATGGGAAGGGGAAAAAAGGTTGTGTCCGTGGGGTAGGTGCAGAAGAAAGACCATCTTCCAGCCAAACTAAAATGTCTACTTCTTTTAGCGGACAATGTGATAAGATCCCTTTCTTACGGCCACGCCAATCGCTACAAATTCCAGATGAGGCACAAAAACAGCAGGTGCTTCAACGGATATCAAGTGCTCCTTTAAGTGGGCTCTCCTCCACATCAACTTCAACATCACAAATACTCCAGTCCTCAAAGGTGTCACCCAAATCGCACTTGCTTCCTCACAGCTCCCAAATCTCCAGCTGCCCGTCTGAGTATGAGGTAGAACAGATGGTTGAGTCTGCAGAGCTGTTTACTCATACTATAGCCTGGGAATCAGAGGTCGACTCCAGCGCTTCTGTGAATCCAGACGAGGAAATGATCTGCATTGATGCCCAGAATCTTTATGAGTCGGATCCAGGACCAGACGCAGAAGGTTCTGACCATAATGTAGACCCTCATTCCCAAACTGTAACTCCTGTTGGTGGAGACAATGAGGAAGACGATGATAAGACTCAAATACCTGATTGGAGCGACAACTTTAGTTTTTTGTCAGGGCAGGAACAGGTTGGCTCTGAGGACGACGGGTGTGATAACGCACAGGGTGATGATGATGAGGTCGGAGATCCCACTTACTGTCAACCCACAGTCAGCCAAGAGATGAGGTCAGCAGAGGAGGTGGAGGAAGATGCTAGTGACGACGAGGTCAGGTTGCGCCTTCTTGGACAGAGACGTAGTACTGGAAGCACGTCAACAACTGCATCCTCAAACACAACTCTGCCTCTCACCACAAGTCGTGGTGGCTCTTCAGGTCGCATGGGTGCTAAGCCTTGCATAGCCTGGGCATTTTTTCAGATCGATAAAGATGACCCAACTCGTGTTATCTGTAACATTTGTCAGCAAAAGCTAAGTAGAGGCCAAAAAATACATAGTTTGAGTACTTCATGCATGAACCGGCACATGGACATGAAGCATAAGTTGCAGTGGGAAGCTCAGTGTGCTACAATGCGGTCTAGCCGGCCGGGCCAACCACCGTCTGCCATATCTTGTGCATCCGCGGCCTCTTCATCCTCTGTGACTGGGGGGACAGCAGTCACACCTGTTTTGGGGCGCAGACCTGCCACCTCTTTACCCGCAACAGCCAGCGTGATTGGCAGGTCATCATTTTCTTTGGAGGTGGTAACACTAGCTGGTCTTGAGCGCTGTCCGACATCGATAGCACCACCTTTGGATCAAGGCAACCTAACATGTCCGCCTGCATCTTCCTCACAGACCGGCAGTTTGCCGGGGACACCCTTATCAACCCCGTCTAAGCACAATAGCCAGCCCTCGGTCCCTCAGATGTGGACAAGTAAAAGACCATTTCCTCCTAGCCATGAGAAAGCTAAGAGGTTGAATTTCACCATCTGCAAGCTCTTGGCTACAGAAATGCTGCCTTTCCGCCTGGTGGACACAGAGGATTTTCGAGACCTTATGTCCGTCGCAGTGCCCCAGTACCAGATGCCCAGTCGGCACTACTTCTCAAAGAAAGGTGTGCCTGCGCTCCACCAGCATGTCGCACACAATATCACCGCTTCTTTGAGAAACTCTGTGTGTGACAGGGTGCATTTCACCACAGACACTTGGACGAGTAGGCATGGACAGGGGCGTTACATGTCGCTGACTGGGCACTGGGTAACTATGGTGACAGCAGGACAAGGGGCTGCTGTCCAAGTCTTGCCGTCCCCACGAGTTGTGCGTCAATCCTCTTTATGTCAAAGTTCCACCACTGCTTCTGCCTCCTCAACCTCCTCTCGGTCTTCCACCTGCACCCAAAGCCTGTCTGGTCATGCCACAAGCTTTCTAACTGCGCAGAAGGGATCCTGCACACCTCCTTACTATGCTGGCAGTAGGGCTCAACGTCATCAGGCGGTTTTTACATTGAAATGTCTGGGAAATGTGAGTCACACAGCTGAGGAGTTGTGGTCAGCTCTGGAGAACCAATTTCATGAATGGTTGTCTCCACTGGACCTGAAACCAGGGAAGGCCGTGTGCGACAATGCTGCAAACCTGGGTGCGGCCCTTCGCCGGGGCAATGTCACACACGTGCCTTGTATGGCTCACGTGTTGAACCTGGTTGTCCAGCAATTTTTAGCCCACTATCCCAGACTAGATGGCCTTCTGCAGAGGGCACGGTCGCTGTGTGCTCACTTCCGCCGTTCGCATCCCGCAGCTCAGCGACTTACATCTCTACAGAAGTCGTTGGGCCTGCCACTTCACCGGCTAAAATGCGATGTGCCTACCCGGTGGAATTCAACTCTGCACATGTTGCAGCGACTGTGGCAGCACCGACAAGCCCTGGTGCAATACGTTCTGACGTATAGCCTGGGCCAACGAGATTCAGAGGTGGGGCAAATCACGCTGGAGGAGTGGTCTCAGATCAGGGACCTATGCACCCTTCTGCACAGTTTTGAAATGGCGACGAAGATGTTTAGTGCTGACGATGCCATTATCAGCATGACTATTCCGGTGATTTACATGCTGGAGCACATGTTAAACAGAATTCGGAGTCAGGTGGTGGCACAAGAGGAGGTGGAGGAAGTAGAGGAGGAGGAGTTGTATGCGGAAGGGCTAACATCTGCAAGGTCCAGACGGTCGGCAGCACCAAGGCGGCAGGCATGTGAGGGTGGGGGAGATGGTTTTACCAGGGCGCATGGTAGCAGCCAAACTAGTGAGGAAGGTGCAGGAGCCCAGGAAGAAGTGGAGGACGAACTGATGGAAGACTCATCAGATGAGGGAGACCTTGATCACATTTCTGTTGTGCGAGGTTGGGGGGAGAGGACAGAGGAAGGAAGCATGATTGTTACCTCGCCACCAACACAACAGGGACTTGGTGCTCCTGGATGCGCAACACACATGAGTGCCTTCTTGCTGCACTACCTGCAACATGACCCTCGAATTGTGAGAATTAGAAATAATCCTGACTACTGGGTTGCCACACTGTTAGATCCCCGGTACAAAAGTAAATTTGCAGAAATTATTCCTGCCATAGAAAGGGATGCACGCATGCAGGAGTATCAGCAGAGACTGTTGCAGAATCTTACATGTGCTTTTCCACAAAATACCAGTGGTGCACGTAGTGAATCTCACAGTTCCAACTTGCCAACCGTGGGACCGTCAAGTGTTCAGCACTCAAACCGTGACAGAACCACAGTATCTGCTGGTAACATCAATTTTGCGGAATCATTTCACCACTTTTTTAGCCCATCCTTTGCAAGGCCACAGGAGACAAGAAGTCTGACACATAGTCAACGCCTAGAGACGATGGTACAGGAGTATCTCCAAGTAAACATTGAAGCCACGACTGTGTCACTGGACCCTTGCTCTTTTTGGGCTTCCAATCTGGATAAATGGCCGGAGCTAGCCACTTACGCCTTGGAGATCTTGTCATGCCCCGCAGCCAGCGTTCTGTCTGAACGTGTGTTCAGCGCTGCTGGTGGTGTGCTGACAGATAAGCGCACGCGGCTCTCCACTGATAATGTAGACAGACTCACGTTCATAAAGATGAACAAATCATGGATCCGAAACGACTTTTCTACCCCTGTGTCATCCTGGGGAGAGTAAAAGCTTGATGATTGGTTAAAATCACCCTACCAACCGTTTTAAGCTTTCAAATTACTAATCATGTTTATCTGTATCTTGACTGGAAAATAATTTGGGCTTTGTAGCAGTGTGCAGCACTGATCCTATTAGGCCATCTATACTAAAGCTTCACCAGATTTAAAATTAAAAATAATTTTTAGCTGCATCTAGCCCGGAAAATAATTTTGGGGCTCCGAGATGCGCAAGGCACATAAGTGCCTTCTTGCTGCACTACCTGCAGCATGACCCTCATATTGTCAGAATTCGAAGTAATCATGACTACTGGGTTGCCACACTCTTAGATCCCCCAAACTTTTCGATCAACCTTTTCATTTTAATAAAGACCAAAAAAATGGTCATTTTTGAAATTATAAGCATTAGCAGGTTGTTAGAAACTGAAATCAAACAGTTTTCAACTCAAAACTTTATTCTAGGTGATGTTACATTTTCACATAGGACCCCTTGTTCGAAAGGAGCTTCTGAACTCTCTCGTCCATTGAATTTGTCAGGTTTTGGATGGTTTCTGCTTCAATTGTTTTGCATGAGGACAGAATACCCTCCCAGAGCTGTTGCTTAGATGTGAACTGCCTCCCGCCATCATAGACACTCCTTTTAATGATGCTCCAAAGGTTCTGAATGGGGTAGAGGTCAGGGGAGCATGGGGGTCACACCATAAGTTTGTCCCCTTTTATGCCCATATCAGCCAGAGATGCAGATGTTTTATGTGCAGCATGAGATGGTGCATTATCATGCAGAAAAATGATCTTGCTGTGAAATACACAGTTCTTCTTCTTGAACCATGGCAGGAAGTGCTGTTTGAGAAAATCCACATACATTATGGAGTTCATCTTTAGCGCCTTCAGGGATCCTAAAGGGGCCGACAATCTCTCTCCCCATGATTCCAGCCCAAAGCATTACTCCACCTCCTCCTTGTTGGCGCTGTAGCCGTGTTTGCGTGGGGTGTCCATCAACCAGCCATCCTCCACTCCATCCATCTGGACCATCGAGCGCTGCACGGCACTCATCCGTGAACAAAACAGTTTTGAAATCAGTCTTCATGTAATGTTTGGCCCACTGGAGCCGTTTCTGCTTGTGTGAAGTGGATAGAGGAGGTCGACAGGATGGCGCATGCACAGCTGCAAACCTCTGAAGGACCCTGCATCTTGTTGTTCGGGGGACGTTGGAGGCACAAGCAGCTTCAAAAACTTGTCTGCTGCTATGACAAGGCTTTTTTGCCGCTGCTCTTTCAACCTGACGTAATTGCCTGTAGGAAAGAGTCCTCAATTTGCCCTTATCAGCACGCACACGTGTGTACTGTGAATCAGCTACATACTTCTTGATTGCCAGGACACTTCATCCTGATCATCGCACAATGTTGATTGTAGTCATGCCTTGACCTAAACACTCCACAATTTGTTGCTTCTCAGCAGCCGACACATCCTTTTTCTTTCCCATTTTGGCAGAAAATGTAGGCTGCTTAATAATGTGAGAGAGCCTTCTTAAGTAGTCTTGCCTTTCATTGGACACACCTGCCAAACTAATTAGCACAGGTGTCTGCAATTGCTTACAGTGATATAAAGAGCCCTGACACACATCACCATCAATGAGTTTAACTGACAAACAAACAAATTCTCCCCTTATCACTCCTAAACACTTTTTGTATAATAATTTGGAACGCAGTGTACATGTGCTTTTCCACAAAACACCAGTGGTTCACGTAGTGAATCTTACAGTTCTAACTTGCCAACCGTGGTCGGTATGGAGTTGTTCAATAAAGGGCCCAAAATTAAGATAACATAGATGGGAGAGGTCTCTATGAATAGGAATTCCTAAGTATTTGATACCCTGTGAGGGCCAGGCAAAGGGAAAGTTGGACTGGATGGAATCCTATATGGATTTGGGGAGGGAGACATCGAGGGCCTCAGACTTCGCTGCATTGATTTTAAAATTTTACCATGTAACAAAGTGATCTATTTCAGCCATAACAGCATGGATGGATATATGTGATTGAGTGATATATACTAGGACATCATCAGCAAATAGAGAGCACTTGTACTCGGTGCCTCCCACCTCAATCCACCTAATATTGGGGTTATGGCGAATTGATGAGAGCAGGTGCTCCGTCACTAGGATGTATAAGAGAGGGGACAGAGGACATCACTGCCTTGTCCCATTGGTGATTGTGAAAGGTGATGAAAATGTTCTGACGCACCCCCTGGGCCTTGGGACACCCGGAGCCGGACCCTTTTTGGTGGATGCTGGTGGTTGTAGTCTTCGTGGCGGCGACCCAGTTCCGTGGCTCAGGGCGGTCAAACCAGTGGCGGAACTATTTATGTGGTTTTGATGTTTAAATGTCCGACTACGCCACCCGTGGATTGCGGTCAGAGTGAACCGCCGCTACAGGGCAGACCACTGAGGCTGGTGTTGTGGGTGCAGCAGAGCGTAGCATAACTCCCCACGGGAGGAGTATAGCCTCAGGGCAGTGTATGCGGAGGATGGGGGTGATGGTGCAGGGCAGCAGCAGTAACGACACGGAGTCAGTGATGCAGTTCAGGGCCTTTACTCACAGTTCTTATTATCCAGACCACGTCTGCAGGTAACGGCTGCCCACGTCGTACTGTGCTCACCAGGTGAGGGGCTCAGACAACTCCCAGATAACTTTGGAGCACTTCACAGGACCCCCTTTGTGTGTCCTTTGTCTGGCCTTTCTTACCAACACTTCTGTCCGGCTGCCTCGGACCTCCTCTTGGTAAACTTGGCGCCAGTTTCCCTGACCCTATGTGGTGCCTTCCTAGCGGGTGGAGCAAGGGGCTGCGCCACATAAAATGTCAGAGCCTCCGGTTTCTAGCTGAGGGTCGTTTCCTGCCTCCACTAGTTCGGGGACCGGTCTCCCCCTTTGGCCTGACCCCTCCACGCAGGTGGATTCGGGCGTGCGGTGGCGACTCGCCCGTCCGCACCCCTGGGATCACTTCATTCCTCGTTCCTGGAGCCTTCTCCGCTCCTCTTCCTTCCTTCTCCCTCTTCCAGGCCTGGGCCGCTGTTACTAGGCCCGCCTCCGGAGCAGAGCTCATGCAGAGCCCCTGCTCCCTGCCACTTCTGCTCAGACTTCTCTGCACTGAACTAAGATGGTGCCCACCTTTTATACTCCCTTCTCAATGCACCCAGGAACTGCTTCCTCCCTGCTCCTGCACTACAGGGTTCCCCTTCCTCAGTGTTCCCTCCCCCCACTCCAGCCAGGGACAGGGACTGTCGTGCCCATCTCAGTGGCATATTGGTCGCCCTGCCCCACGGCAATGTGGTGTAATGCATGCAGGTGTCGGGTCCTGATCCACACTCCATCCTTACCTGAGAGTGAGATATCACACCTCTGGGTGAGGTGCAATACGTCTTTAGCAACCGAGCCCTCGGGGTGCTACAGTTCCATTTATCTTCAGCCTAGGTGACATATTGCGATACAGGGCCGTGATTTTGGCTATAAAAGGGTCCCCTAGACCCCTACCCCAAGCTTTTTAAGAGAATCATATATGGCGTGCCAGGAGACTCTATGGAATGCTTTCTCAGCATCCAACGAGAGTATGTAATTACAAATTTTTAACTGCATCTAGCCCAGGAAATACTTTGTGCCTAGTAGCAGTGTCTGCTAGTAAGCGGATTATCCCGGCTGTTAAGCAAGCTGCACCACCTGTAGTTTAGACACTTAATTTTTTCAAAGGAAATGCTTCGGGACCATGGGATACTTAGTGAAGAGCATCAGGAGGCACCCCAAGGCATAGGGGCTGGGACTGGCAGTAGGATGCCTTGCGGTGGACAGCCGAGCTCGATCCTTATAAAAGCTTTTTAACTGCAGCAGCTTTAGTGGACGCTACTGGAGCTGGAATTACCGCGGCTGCTGGCATGAGACTTGCCCTCCAATAGATCCTTGTAAATGGATTTAAAGTGTATTCATTCAAATTAGAGAGACAATTTAAATTAAAAAGCTTAGAGCTGCCTCCACCACAGGGGGGCTCGCTCGACCCACCAGCGGACAGGCACCAGTATTGGGAGAGGGGGGCTGGCCGTCAGGGTTCACCGCGGCTCTGGCACAAACCCGGCGACACGGAGGTGGCACGGGCAGGAGCGGACTGGCCGTGTCGGCTTCTCACTTTTTGGATTTTAGAAGGGCATGACATGCCTATATCTGTGTCTCCCCCTCCTTTTACTCCTCCACCTCTTTTATTTTCGCATGACTATATGTACTTGTCACTTTTCCATGTGTTAGTTATGTCTTCTGAGCAGTTTGTCAGCTTTTGGACACCTTTGAAGGTGTTTTCTATGTGTTTCTATGTGTTTTTGTTTGCCTGCCATTGGTTTTAACGGTGTTCGAAGGTGTTCGACGAACAGTTCGACGAACAGTTCGGCGAACACACGGGTGTTCGACGAACCGAACCGAACTCGAACACTACGGGGGTGGCTCAACACTAGTTAAAATACTCTGCCTGTGTGCCAATTTTGGAAAGTCACCTACAGCTTCCGCTGCCCTTGTTGTGTTTCAGCAGCGTTTGCAGCTTCCGGCTCACAGACTGGTGTGTGATGTCCCCACGCATTGGAACTCTGCACTGCAGAAGTTGGGAAGGATTTGTGAGCAGAAGAGGGCAGTTGTTGAGTACCCGCCTCAACAAGTCTGTCGGTATTCAATTCAGCTTCCATACATAAGACCTCACGAGTAGTGTTGAGCGATACCTTCCGATATCAGGAAATATCGGATCGGATTGGATCAGGCCGATACCCAAAAAGTATCGGATATCGCCGATTCCGATAGCGGAAACCAAATCAAATCAATGGGACACAAATATCGGAGTGAAAATAAACCCTTTCTTTCTTTGAAGGTTAATTCTACATGAAGGAAAACAACTAACAGTAATGTAGAATGTATTGGGGGAGGTGGTTGCCCAAATCGATGGGAACAGTGCTTACAGTGAAACATGAAAAGCCGGCAATTCAGCAGCGGCATATACCGATACACGACAATTTAGAAAAGAAAGAATAGAGCTTCACACATAGATTAGATTCATAGAAACATGTCAGTCACATATATAAGAAGTACAGTGACAGTGTTGCTTACTGTACTTGTCATTTAGTGTAAAGGATTTATTTAAAAAAATATTAGTGTTTTCATGCACCGTCTCTTTAAAAAAGCCGGCCAGCAATTCAGCAGCGGTACCCGACAATTTAAAACAGAAAGAATAGAGCATCACACATAGATTAGATAGATAGAAACATGTCAGTCACATATATAAGAAATACAGTGACAGTGTTGGTTACTGTACTAGTCATTTAGTGTTAAAATAAAGGATTTATTAAAAAAAAAATTGGCGTGGGGTTCCCCGTAATTTTAGTCTCTAGCGGAGGTTAAGCAGATGGCTGGGGCAGATGTTTGAAGCCTGGGAAGAGGGTAATACCCACGGAGCTTCCCAGGCTACTAATATCAGCACCCAGCTGAATACCTAGCTTTTACTAGCTATTAAAATGGGGGACCCCCCCCAAAAAAAATGACGCGGGGTCCCCCCTATTTTAATAGCTATCAAAGGCTAGGCAGACAGCTGGGGGCTGATATTAATAGCCCAGGAAGGGTGCCATGAATATTGGCCCCCTCCCAGGCTAGAAACACCAGCCATCAGCCACCCCAGAAATGGCGCATCCATAGGATGCGCTAATTCTGGCACTTAGCCTCGCTGTTCCCACTGCCCTGTAGCGGTGGCAATGGGGTAATAGGGCTAGGGTTGTTGTCAGCTTATAATGCCAGCTGACATCAAGCCCAGGTTAGTAATGGAGAGGCGTCTATAATACACCCCCATTACTAACCCCATAGTCAAAGTTAAAAAAACACAAACACCCAGAATAAAGTCCTTTAATTGAAATAAAGACACAATTCTTTATTGTTCTAAATTAAACCATACTTACCATCACACCCAGCTGAAGCCAACGATCTCCTGCAATAAAAGAAAAATAATAAACCAACATCATCCTTAACTTTCCATGGTTCCCAGGACAGCTCCAGCTCTGCTACATCGAGATGACAGGCTGGACCGCAGCAGAAAGCTGCCATCCAGCCTGTCATCCCGCAGACACTGAGAAGCGCAGGCATGCTTGCGCTCCTCAGTGTCAGGCTGTGACGGCATCCAGATGAGCCGAGTCTCTCATGCTCACCGCATGCGCAGGAGAATTCTCCCACGCTGTCAGTGACGTGCATGAGGTGAGCTGAGTTCATTGTCGGCTCATCTGGATGCCGTCACAGCCTAACACTGAGGAGCGCAAGCAAGGCTGCGCTTCTCAGTGTCTGCGGGATGACAGGCTGGATGGCAGCTTTCTGCTGCGATCCAGCCTGTCATCTCGATGTAGCAGAGCTGAAGCCGTCCTGGGAACCATCGAAAGGTAAGGATGATGTTGCTTTATTATTTTTCTTTTATTGCAGGAGATCGTTGTCTTCAGCTGCAATGGGCGTGACGGTAGGTATGGTTTAATTTAGAACAATAAAGAATTGTGTGTTTATTTCAATTAAAGGACTTTATTCTGGGTGTTGTGTTTTTTTTTAAATACTTAACTAGAAATTCATGGCGGTCATGTCTAATATTGGCGTTACCCCATGAATTTCGGGCTTAGGGCCAGCTGATAATACCAAGCTGGCCCTAACCCCTTTATTACCCAGTGGGCCACCGCACCAGGGCCCTGGATGAGTTGGGTACAGTGCCAGAAGATGGCGCTTCTATGAACGCGCCATTTTCCGGGGTGGCTGCAGACTGCAATTTGCAGCGGGGGGAGGCCCAGAAAGCTTGGGCCCCCCTGCGCTGCAGATTCCAGCCCCCAGCTGCCTAGTTGTACCTGGCTGGACACAAAAATAGGGCGAAGCCCCACGTATTTTTTTTTTAAATTATTTCATGAAATTCATGAAATAATTAAGAAAAAAAGGGCTTCCCTATATTGTTGTGTCCAACCAGGTACAAATAGGCAGCTGGTGGTTGGGGGCAGCCCGTTCCTGCTTGCTGTACCTGGCTGGACACAAATATAGTGCGAAGCCCCACGTCAATTTTTTTTAAATTATTTCATGAAATAATTAAAAAAAAAAAGGGCTTCCCTATATTGTTGTGTCCGACCAGGTACAAATAGGCAGCTGGTGGTTGGGGGCAGCCCGTTCCTGCCTGCTGTACCTGGCTGGACACAAATATAGTGCGAAGCCCCACGTCAATTTTTTTTTAATTATTTCATGAAATTCATGAAATAATAAAAAAAAAAAAAAAAGGGCTTCCCTATATTGTTGTGTCCGGCCAGGTACAAATAGGCAGCTGGGAGTTGGGGGCATCCCGTTCCTGGATGCTGTACCTGGCTGGCATACAAAAATATGGCAAGGCCCATGTCAAATTTTTTTGGAAAAATTAATTAAAAAATAAATAATAATTTAGGGACTGCATCTTTATTAACCCCTCAAGTGTTATTTAGTGTTAAAATAAAGGATTTATTTAAAAAAATTGGCGTGGGATCCCCCATAATTTTAGACTCTAGCGGGTGTTAAGCAGACGGCTGGGGCAGATGTTTGAAGCCTGGGAAGGGGGTAATACCCACGGAGCTTCCCAGGCTACTAATATCAGCCCCCAGCTGAATACCTAGCTATTAAAATGGGAGACCCCCCCAAAAAAATGACGTGAGGTCCCCCCTATTTTAATAGCTAGCAAAGGCTAGGCAGACAGCTGGGGGCTGATATTAATAGCCCAGGAAGGGTGCCATGAATATTGGCCCCCTCCCTGGCTAGAAACACCAGCCGTCAGCCACCCCAGAAATGGCGCATCCATAGGATGCGCCAATTCTGGCACTTAGCCTCGCTCTTCCACACTGCCCTGGTGCGGTGGCAGGGGGTAATAGTGGTGGGGTTCAGGTCAGCGCCAGCTGCCATGAAGCCCAGGTTAGTAATGGACTATAAGACACCCCCATTTCTAACCTACAAAGTGTTAAAAAGAAAAAAGACACTACATCCTGAAAAAAATAATTTATTTGAAATAAAACACACCATTTTATTTAATTCTTAGTTTACTAAAAAAAATAGTTACCTGTCCACGTTCCTGCGCTGATCTCCCATGCACAGCTGTCACATCTGGAAATGGTGACAGCTGTGCATGGCTGCTGTAAGCTCACACTGCCGGGAACACGTCCGCTCCCGGCAGCGGGAGCCACTGACTGAGGTCACCGGAGTGCATTCAGTCAGCGCAGCTCTGGAGACCTCCTTTACGGCACTGCTGTACCGTGGGAATTTCTCATGGTACAGCAGGGACATAAAGGAGCTCACCAGAGCAGCGCTGCCTGAACTCCGGCGAACCCGCTTATGCAATGACGGGGCTGCTTTACGGCCCCGTTATTCTAGCGGCGTCAGCGGTTTAGAGCGGTCACATTCTATGTGGTCGCTCTAAACTGGAGATCTTCGTGGGACACTCATGGACTACTACGGAGGGGTAAGGATAAGGTTGTGGTTTATTATTTTATATTTTATTACAGGAGATCGATGGCTTCGGGGAATTAGGTGTCTAGGTGAGTATAGGTGTATTTTCTTATTTTTTACTTTATTTTAGGTGGCGATCGGTGGGGACAGGTAATGTATATGTGTCACCCTGGCCTGGATGCCACAAGTGTAATTAAAGCTGTGTCTGAGAGCAAGGGGGAGGTTCTCTAGTCAGGGGAACATTAGCATGCAATGCCTCCTGTCTCAGGCCAGTAGGGGGAGCTGGCTGCCAATATAAAAGCTGGTACTGAGGGCAGGGTTAGGGAGAACTGGATTGCCTGTCTCAGCACTGAGACGTGTCCCAGAGTGGAGCAGGGGCAGAAAGTTGCATTGTAACCTAAGAGGAAGTGTGGCAGGAGAAGAGCCACAAGAGGCGCAGTGAGCCTGTCTTGGCAGAGAAAAGACTTACTTTACCAGACTTTGGTGTCTGAGGCTGGGAGGATTCTACATCCTACAGCAGAGAACCAGTCCGCAAGGGACTGTATATTCCATGGCCTAAGAAGCCTGGAGGCCCTGCCACAACCGAAGGGACCAGTAAAGCCGTACAAGGCTGGGAGCAGAAAGGAACCCACGCCGCAGGCCATACAGGCGAGAATACACGGAAAGCTCGGAAACGTGGGCTGTTACCCTATAACGAGGAGATAGCCAGAAGGAGCGCAGAAAGCACGGTAGGCCTACACCCTCACCCTGACCAGGGCCAATTTCCCCGTTGCTCTCAGACATCCAGGTCCCCTCCTAGCTGGGACTGTTTATGGGTCAGTTTACCTGTTTCAGTAAAGACCCTGGACTGCAACCTGTTGTCTGTGTGCTCCTTGCTCCTCCAGCACTATCAGCACTGGGACTCTCACTACCATCACTCCCACCATCCACTACACTGCCCTGGGGCCGCACTCTTCCCGTGGGGAGTCACACTACCCTAGCTGCACACCTCATCAGCCCCAGTGGTCTGCATGCAGCGGCGTTACCTAATAACTGCAATCCACGGGTGGCGTAGTCGGACATTATTAATAACACATAACGGACAACCACTGGCCTGACCACCCTGAGCCATGGAACCGGGTTGCCACTACTACTCCCATCGTTTCCCTAATTGCCCGGATCCGAGTGCCCCACGGCCCAGGGGGCGAGTCAGCTTTGGCGTAGTCGGCAGGATTTCGTGCCCGCAACCACCGGGTACTGCGTGCCTGAAAAAGACTTTTGTAACTTACCTGTGGCGAAGTTTCCCACCTTCCTGAGCCAATTCCCGCCATCAGACGCCATCTTGGACCGTTTCCCGCCGTCTTCTGCCTTCTTCCCGCCATCCGCAGCTGCTTCCCGCCATCGGACGCCATCTTCAGGACGCCGCGCGGGAAGAAGAGGGGCGTGGACGTCAAAACCACGCGAGATCCGAAGCTCCGCCCCACGCACCGACGCTGCGCAAGGTCCTGGAAGGGAGATAGAGCGACTCTGACGTCATCAGGACGCGACGCCAGGTCCTCGTCCATAGCAGCAGCAGCGGAGCCGCGGCCTACAGAAGAGGATCGTCGGAAGGTAGGCCACGCTTAACTAGGGGGGAGGAAGATGTCGGACACAGAGGCGCCCACTACCACCAAGGCAGCTGCAGCAGCGGTGATGCCTTTTTCCCTGCCCTACATCCCTGGAGCGGCCTGGCTGCCCAAATACTCAGGGGAGCCCCATGCCCTAACTGACTTCAAGGAAAGGCTATACAGTTTGTTCCACGTTTACCCTCTGACAGAGGAACAGAAGGTCAGCATATTAACAGGGCAGTTAACTGGCGCAGCCCAAAGGGAGGTAAAATCATGGCCCACTGAGGAGAAAAGGACTGTGAAGGGTATTTTGGCCCGGCTGCGGGGTACCTTTGACACAGGTACCTCCGCTGAAATTAAAATGAGGTTCTATGGATGTAAGCAGCGGGCACAGGACAGCATCAGAGACTATGCCCTAAATCTGCAGGAAGCCTTGAGGGCTATCCAACACACTGACCCTGGCAGTGTGCAGGAAACGGATAAACTACTAACAGAACAATTCATAGAAGGTCTGCTGTCCAGCGCCCACAGGGCCCAGCTGCACCTCATGTTCTTTCAGAACCCCGACCTGACCTTTGCCCAATTTAAGGACAGGGCCATAAGGGTGCTCCGTGAAACCGCAACCAGTGGCGCTATAAACCCCCGGCGCCTTGCTCTCACCTACCACCAGGAGGCGGCGCCCTCCTCTATGGACTCCGTGGAGGCTGATGCACAGACCCTGAACCAAGCCCCATCGAAAGACCTGCACCACCAAGTCCAGGAGCTGACCAGGAGCTTCGCGGCGTTGACCAGGACCGTCCGGGCATTGCAAGTGGACCCGTCAAGACCCATCGAGCTGGCTTCAAGTCCGAAGGATGTCCCGTGGCGTCGACAGAGTAGGATCCCGTCGTTCCGAGGGAGGCCCACAGACTGCTACGGAGAGGATGGACAGCCCATTTGCCGTCGATGCAACCAGCCCGGACACATTTCCAGGTACTGTAATTTAAACGGGTCCAACCTGGGGCAGAGGGCCAACCCCCAGGCATAAGATCACCAGGCCCTTTCAATTGGCGTAATAAGTACGTTGGGGGGCGCCCGGTTTTACCCGTGGTGCTGGACGGTATCCCCATGAGCGCCTTGCTGGATACTGGGTCACAAGTAACCACTATCCCTTATGTACTTTTTAAGCAGTATTGGACTGATGCTGATATCACACGGTATCCAGACAGTAACTTGAGCATCATCGCCAGTAATGGCTTACCTGTGCCGCAGATGGGGTTCAAGGAGATGACCATTAAAATTGGTAAAGTTGAACTGCCGGCACAGGGAGTGATTATTGTGGACATTGACCGTCATGAAAGTCACCCTAAAATAACTGTGGGTACTAACATAATTGAAAATTGTCTTTCAGAGGTAATTGTAATTCTACAACAGGTGGCGGTGAATGCTAGTTCCAGCCAACAGAGAGTCCTCAACAAGGAGATAAAAGCCCTGATGAGACGACAGCAGGTAGAACTGTCTGGTGGTGAGATCGGTAGCATAAGAATGAGTGACCCATTCCCCATTTCCATGCCTCCCAAAAGTGAAATGATGATCTGGTGTCGGACTGCAATCGGGTTGAGAGGTAGAGACTACCAAGCCATGGTAGAACCCGTGTACTCAGACAGCAGGCCCACCATTTTGACAGCCCGGGGGGTGGTTGATGTCCGTCATGGGAGGGTGCCCGTCCGCATCCTCAACATTGGGGAGAGGGAAGTACACTTACCCAGGTACGCTACACTCGCCAAACTGTTTGTTGTCGAACACAAAGCTATCAGGGCCGTGGAACCCTTGCCTCCATCTCCTCAGGCGGAGTGTAATGGCTCCCAGAAACAAAAGGAGGACTGGTGCCAGAAACTCAACGTGGGTGCTGACTCCACTCCCCTGCACCAAAAACAAGGCGTCTACCGGGTGGTACAGGAGTACGAGAGAGTCTTTAGTAAGCACCCGCTAGACTTCGGCAGAGTAAAAGGGATAGAACACCACATCCCCACAGGGAGCCACCCACCAATAAAAGAGAGGCACAGACCTGTACCCCCTGCACATTATCAGAACGCCAAGGGTATGCTGCGGGAAATGAAAGAAGCTGGGGTCGTTAGAGATAGCTGTAGCCCCTGGGCAGCCCCCTTGGTTCTGGTGAAAAAGAAAGACGGCACCATGAGAATGTGCGTGGACTATAGACAAATCAACCGTATCACCCACAAAGACGCATATCTGCTGCCTAGAATAGAGGAGTCTTTAGCCGCACTAAAATTTGCTAACTTCTTTTCTACTTTGGACCTTACTAGCGGGTACTGGCAGGTTCCTGTGGCAGAGGCTGACAAGGAGAAGACCGCCTTCACCACCCCGATGGGACTGAGCGAATTCAACTGCATGCCTTTCGGGCTCTGCAACGCACCAGGGATCTTCCAGCGGCTGATGGAATGCTGTCTAGGGCACCGAAACTTCGAGACGGTCCTCCTTTACCTGGACGACGTGATCGTCTATTCGAAAACCTACGAGGACCATCTAAAGCACCTGGCCGAGGTGTTCGAAGCCCTGGCAGGCTATGGCCTGAAGGTGAAACCATCGAAGTGCCACCTGCTGAAACCAAAGGTCCAGTACCTAGGGCACATGGTAAGCGTGGAAGGAGTGGCCCCCGACCCTGACAAGGTCACGGCAATCAAGAGCTGGCCAAGCCCCTCGAACATCAAAGAGGTGAGACAGTTTCTCGGGTTGGTAGGCTACTACCGAAGGTTCATCCCCGGGTTTACTAAGATGGCAGCTCCTATGCAGGACCTCCTGATCGGACAGTCTAAGTCCAGGAGTCAAAAGCCACCCTTCAAGTGGGATAAAACGGAAGAGGAGTCCTTCCGCCAGCTAAAGATGGTACTCACGGGAGATGAGATCCTGGCCTACCCTGATTACAGCCAGCCTTTCATTCTCCACACAGATGCCAGTAATGTGGGACTGGGAGCCGTACTGTCCCAAAACCAACAGGGCAGAGAACGGGTGATCGCATACGCCAGCCGGAAGCTGAGGCCCACCGAGAGGAACCCGGAGAATTACAGCTCCTTCAAGCTTGAATTCTTGGCGGTGGTGTGGGCCGTGACGGAACGCTTAAAGCATTACGTGGCCTCCGCAAAGTTCACCGTGTACATGGACAACAACCCGTTGACACACCTGGACAATGCAAGACTTGGTGCCCTGGAACAGCGGTGGATGGCCCGTCTCTCCAACTATGACTTCGTGATCAAGTAACGGGCAGCCAAAACCAACGCCAACGCGGACGCCCTATCAAGGATGCCTCACTTACCTGAAGGTGACGAAGACCCAGAAGAGCTGGAGGAGGTAGAACTCCCCGCGTTTCACCGGTATGGAGCCGCTCAACACTCTCACCGCGTGAAGGAGGAGGATCTAACAACTGTGATGATGAATCCCCTACCTCACCACAGCTGGGACGAGACCCAAGATAGTGACCCTGCAGTCCGCCTGGTGAAAGATCTGCTGACCCGGGAAGACGCCCGCCTAGATCCAGATGCCCCAGAGGAAGCCAAGCAGCTATGGAAGACGAAGAGCAAGCTGTTCCTCTACGAAGGCAAGTTGTGCAGAAGGATTGTCAACCACCGGACGCACAAGCTGATCTGGCAAGTCGTGGTCCCAAGGCGAGATGCAGCTATGGTCCTGGGGGCTTACCATGACAGAGCGGGGCACTTCGGTTGGAAGAAACTGGAGTTCCTGCTAAGAGGAAGATTCTTTTGGGTCGGCATGAGAGGAGCAGTAGAAAAGTGGTGAAGAGACTGTGGCCCTTGTCACCTAAGGAGGAAGGACCGCCCCAGCCAGAAGACACCCTTGAGGCCCATCATCACCACGCAGCCTCTTGAGCTGGTAGCTCTGGACCACGTCAAATTGGCTCCAAGCCGGTCAGGATACATCTATGCCCTGACAATCGTGGACCACTATTCCCGTTTTCTCGTGGTGGTCCCGGTAAAAGACTTGACAGCCCAAACAGCGGCCAGAGCCTTCCAGCAATACTTCTGCCGTCCACACGGGTATCCGGAACAGGTCCTGACAGACCAGGGTCCAGCGTTCGAGGCTGAAATCTTCCAGGAGTTCTGCAACCTCTATGGCTGTAAGAAGATTCGTACAACGCCTTACCACCCCCAAACCAACGGGATGTGTGAGAAGATGAACAACATAGTCATTGATCTCCTAAAGACGTTGCCCCTGGAGGAACGCAGCCTGTGGCCCGAAAAACTGCCGGACCTGATAGACCTATACAACAATATCCCGGTGAATGCTACAAACTGCACCCCGGCTTACCTGATGCGAGCTAGACCAGGTAAGCTGCCCGTAGACCTGGAGATGGGAGTCCTAATACCTGAGGACACCTCCCCGGATGCGGACTGGGATACGGGAAGGCAACTGCAGTACAAGAAGGTACAGGAGAGTGTGGAGAAGAGCCTGGCCCAGGTGAGAGAGAAGCAAGAAAGACTCTTCAATCAACACGCCCCTGCTGGTCCCCTAGAACCTGGTGAGCAAGTCCTAAAGTGAAAAAGAAGGCTACATAAGTTGGACGACCAGTGGGAAAGGGAACCCTACACCGTACTGCAGTCTGACCACGACAACCCAAAGGTGTGCGTAATCACCAAGGACGGAGGAGAAACCACTAGTGTCGTCTCCAGAGACCACCTCAAAAGATGCCCCGAGCAACTACGTAGTGCAGAAGAGGATCAGAGTGACCTTGAACCCGCAGAGGACAAGGAAGAAATGATCAGCACCGTTCTCGGAAAGTTCCCTCAGTCCTGGACTCGAATAAATGATGCTATAGTGGTACCCGTCCTGCATTTCCTGGAACCGGCCCAGCAACAGCCAACACCAGAGCCGGAAGGTGAAGAGGAGCAAGAGGTTCCAGAGGCAGAAGAGCCTGTACCAGCAGCCCAGGAGAGTCAACCCTCTGCTGACAGTGGGCCTGCCATGCCTGCGGTAAGCCAAAGGACCCGCAGACAGCTGCCTGCCCTACCTGTACACCCAGCTGGTAGCTGCACCCCTAACGCTAGTGGGGAAAGCCAAGTCAGTCCACCACCAGACAGTGGGCTACGTAGGTCAACCAGGAGCACAGAGGGACAGATACCCGCTCGCTGGAGAATATAGAGTGTACTAAAATTGTAAATAACCTTGTTGCCAAATGTTGAATTGTTTGCCAAAGTTACCTGCATGTTTATTAATAGTGTGTTTCAGTTTCTTGCAGCTACCGTAAGGACTCAAAGGTTATGGACTTTTTATAACCGGGACCTTGCATGGACTGCGTTCGGAGCTTAACCCAGGAATGAACTAAGACTGTAAAGGAATTGGGGCAGGACAGACCCCCACCTGGTTAAGGCTCCCCGTTGTATTGGTGATATGGACACCCGGTCACAGGCCACACTGTGACCTTAAGAACTCAATCTGTGCGTCGTCTGTCTGTTATTGTTTTATGGTTATGCATATTGTCTTTGTATACTGTTTAGTCCCGGAGTACTAAATTTCACTAGGGGGGAATGTGTCACCCTGGCCTGGATGCCACAAGTGTAATTAAAGCTGTGTCTGAGAGCAAGGGGGAGGTTCTCTAGTCAGGGGAACATTAGCATGCAATGCCTCCTGTCTCAGGCCAGTAGGGGGAGCTGGCTGCCCCTATAAAAGCTGGTACTGAGGGCAGGGTTAGGGAGAACTGGATTGCCTGTCTCAGCACTGAGACGTGTCCCAGAGTGGAGCAGGGACAGAAAGTTGCATTGTAACCTAAGAGGAAGTGTAGCAGGAGAAGAGCCACAAGCCAGAGACAAGAGGCGCAGTGAGCCTGTCTTGGCAGAGAAAAGACTTACTTTACCAGACTTTGGTGTCTGAGGCTGGGAGGATTCTACATCCTACAGCAGAGAACCAGTCCGCAAGGGACTGTATATTCCTTGGCCTAAGAAGCCTGGAGGCCCTGCCACAACCGAAGGGACCAGTGAAGCCGTACAAGGCTGGGAGCAGAAAGGAACCCACGTCGCAGGCCATACAGGCGAGAATACACGGAAAGCTCGGAAACGTGGGCTGTTACCCTATAACGAGGAGATAGCCAGAAGGAGCGCAGAAAGCACGGTAGGCCTACACCCTCACCCTGACCAGGGCCAATTTCCCCGTTGCTCTCAGACATCCAGGTCCCCTCCTAGCTGGGACTGTTTATGGGTCAGTTTACCTGTTTCAGTAAAGACCCTGGACTGCAACCTGTTGTCTGTGTGCTCCTTGCTCCTCCAGCGCTATCAGCACTGGGACTCTCACTACCATCACTCCCACCATCCACTACACTGCCCTGGGGCCGCACTCTTCCCGTGGGGAGTCACACTACCCTAGCTGCACACCTCATCAGCCCCAGCGGTCTGCATGCAGTGGCGGTTCCTAATAACCGCAATCCACGGGTGGCGTAGTCGGACATTATCAATAACACATAACGGACTACCACTGGCCTGACCACCCTGAGCCACGGAACCGGGTTGCCACTACTACTCCCATCGTTTCCCTAATTGCCCGGATCCGAGTGCCCCACGGCCCAGGGGGCGAGTCATATAAACTAATTTATATTAGGTAACCACTGGCCACCAATGAAATGTATTTAAAACTATCCCGCTTCTCTGTCTTCTGAAACGCTCTCTGCTCACAATCATAGAGGATGCATTGCAGGCGGAGCACGATGAGATGGAGCAAGGAACCATACAGGGTGATTACACACAGCCCAGCCTAATCTCATCCCAACGTGGATTGGGGAGCAATGAGGAAGAAGAGGAGGAGGAAGAGCAGGAGCTAGTTTCATGCGCTACAGACGGCACTACATGCACAGCCATCATACCGTCTGTTCAGCATGGATGGCCAGAGGACAGACAAGAGGAGGCGGAGAGCATGGTCAGTCATCCTCTTGGAGAGGACACGGAAGTCTTGCCTGTAAGTAGTCTGGCACGCATGGCTGAGTTTATGTTATGCTGCCTTTCCCATGACCATCGCGTTCTCAAAATTTTGGGTGGCAGTCATTACTCATTGGTGATACTTCAAGACCCACGCTACAAGGAGAACTTTATATCTCTTATTCCTGAGGCGGACACGTCTACAAAAATGGGGCTGTACCAGAAGGCACTTGTTGCGGAACTATTAAAAAAAATTCCCTTCTGAAAACACTGGTGGCAGAGGTCACAGTTCGTTGGAAAACCAAAGAGTACAGGTGAGAGAGACACAACTTCAATCCATCACTGTCAAAGTTCTGGGAGAATTTTTTCAACCCCTCCCATCGCACAAGTCCTGAGGCACGGGGAATTCTCACAAGGAGTGCAAAGTTTGGAAGGATGCTGAGGGAGTACCTTTGCTGACCGTACCTACGTCCTCCGTGATTCCTCTGTGCCTTATAATTATTGGGTATTCAAACTGGATACGTGGAATGAACTGGCTCTCTATGCCTTGGAGGTCCTGGCCTGCCCTGCCGCCAGCGTTCTATCAGAGTGGGTTTTTAGTGCCACTGGTGGAATTATAACTGATAAGCGCATCCACCTGTCAACTGAAAATGCTGACAGGCTGACTCTTATAAAAATGAACAAGGGCTGGATTGGGCCAGACTTCTCAATACCACCGAATGATAGCAGCGTAACATAAACTCAAATGCAGTGTCTTTTCTTAGGAGGTGTATTCCCATGCACCTTTTCACACTTGATCAGAACTGAAGTACTTCACCACTAATGCATTTTCTATCCCTATGCTGTGTGTTCTGGGAATTTCTATCCCTACATAGTACAGGCATAAAATGGCACTCCTAGGCCAGCCCCCATGTTGTATACTGCATGTGATACCCCTCCTGATTGACTGTGCTACACTATTCGATCAGTTTATTGGAGGGTATAAGTCCACACTGCTGCACCAGATGATCTTGGCCCACGCACTGACCATACAGCATGTGTGAAATGTTGGTGGGCTTTTATTTTCCAAGCCTCACAAATCAAATTTAAGCAGCAGATTTCAGAAAATTTGACTATAAATCAATCCTCCGTGGATCTATCCACTCATCTCTACTAGGAAGTGCAGATCTTTTAGTGATGCAGGTCCTTATCTTTGACATCACTTCATTAAGGCTCCTGCTCATGAAATTTTACAGGTCAGATTATTGGCTAACAAAGGGTTTATTACTGCATCTGTCTTATTTCCTTCATGCTTCATTGTGCACAATAAATGCTATGGACCCGATTAATCAGAGCAACTTCACCAGAATTCTGATGTAAATTGCTTTAAATAACGCAAATGGTTTTTGGCACAAGAGTTGAGCAAAATCTTTTGAAGTTTTCATGCTAGTTTCTCCTATCTCTGCCAAAATTGGCAGAGCTGGGGCATGACGGGTGCTCGGAGAGGGGCGTAACACCAGTACTTGTTTAGTTCAAGGTGGGACGTTACTTATGCCAGAAATCTTACAGCAGTCAGAGACTGGTGTAAGATATCTTGAGTGGCACACAGAGGCGCACGCCGCTTATTAGATTCTCCTGATTCATGAAGAGGCATACACCTTTTTATGAATCAGGAACAATGAACTCTACCATGCGACCTCATTAACACTGGCAAGAAAATTACCAGTCTTGATGAATCATAGCATGTGTGTAATGTAGGCTCACATTGTTGATGGCCAATGATTACTAGGTGTCTACCTAGAATAGCAGAGCTGTGGCGTCCTAGCAGACCCAAATCAGCTCTACCAGTTAGTTGTTATTAAGCCACGGCATTATATTCTGTAAATTGTGTTTCAATGGATGCCCCAGTTATAGTGGAAAAAATAAGCAAAAAAAAAAAAAGTAATATCCCCAAGAGATCTTTTATGCCCCCTTTAGTGGATTCATTATAAAAAAAATGTATAAATATAGAATATAAGTAAAATAAAGCAAAAAAAAATGACATTAAACCAAAAAATTATGACTGATGAAATATAGAGAGATAAAAATAAACAAACAAATAATGCCTTGAAATGAAATCATTTAAAAACATAATCCAGGGGAACAAATAAAACTTATTTCTCAAAATATATCTAATAACAGTCTGCTACAGCAATTTCATTTTTTGTATGGCATACAGTTATCACTACTGGCCTACAAAAATCTGCATATTATATTCATACCTTAGTTATTACGGCACCTCTTTTCGTGTACACATAGTCACATTGCTACCCTGTTCCAAGCATTGTAAATAATTGTTTTGCCACTTTCCTTTCTCACTGCACAACCTCTTACCTTTACAACTGATTGCATAAGACTGTCTAAATTTAGATCTGCTGTATACAGGCATCAGGACCATATCATCAATTATATAGAGAACAGACTCCTCAATTATACAGATTTTAGAACAGAACCTCATTGATACAGAACCTTTAACAGACCCTTGAATAATGCAGAATCCAGATCAGACTAAACATTTAAACAGACCCCAGACAAGACATTCAGACGTAATTATCGAACACTCATGAGCGCCACCACTGATGATATGCTGAATCCAGCAGACTTTCCAGGAGAGTTGGTAAGTATGGTCTTAAATCTAGCATCCACATTGACCTTTGACCTATGTTTTTCAACACTATATGTTTTTCAGATGTTTTTGGTAATCCCTGTCCACACAGTAATCAACCCCACATTTAGATATATTTAATTATTTGAATGCTTAAATTGTAGACAAAATAATTTATCTTCTGTCAGAGACTCCTTGAGGTAAAGGGCTACTTCAGGCAAGCATATTTCTGTCCATATGCTGGCTACAAGTGGAATGAACTGCACACAGACTAATCGGTTGCATAATCCATTGAAATGATTACAAAGGAAACTGTATTTAGCCTCTTATAATTTTAACTATGGCTGTATAAAGCACAGTTAGGCCATGTGCCCACGTAGCGCTTTTCTGTCGTTTTTACGGCCGCAAAAACGCTTGCAAAACAGTCTGCCATGCAAAGCAATGTGAATTCAGATGTGCTGTGCACATGATGCGCTAATTAGCGCGCCGAATTTGCATAGCATTGCAAAACGCAGCATGACCGTTTCTACCGCGATTATGCTGCAAATTCGCGGCCATTGAGGAACAATGAAACGCAGCAAACCCGCAGGCATATGTGGATTTGCTGCGTTTCAATTAAATTCAATGGCCGCGAATTTGCAGTGTAATCGCGGTGCGGGTGGTACCCGGGATGAAGAGGAGACTACTACTCCTCTTCATCCCGGCTACCACACGGTTAAAAAAATAAATAAAAAAGTTAAAAATAAACAAAACCTGTATATTCACCTGTCCGGCGGCCCCCAGTCTGCTCCCGGCCACGTCCTCTCTCCTTGGCGTCCCGCGGAGTACTGTCAGGACCTGCGGTGACGTAATTTAGTCACCTGATGGTCACGCGACCGCTGACGTCGGCGGTCAGGTGATGGTCACGTGACCATCAGCTGACTAAATGATGTCACCGCAGGTCCTCACAGTACACTGCGGGACGCCAACGAGAGATGATCGTCGCTGGGAGTCATCGGGAGGAGACCGGAGAGGTGAGTATACAGGTTTTTTTTTATTTTTAACGTTTTAATTCTTTTTTTTTTTTAACTATAGATGCTGCATTTAAAGCATCTAAGTTGTTCACACATTATAAATCCATGCCGGTTGCATGGATTTATATTGTGTGACCAACTTGTCAAGCACTTTTCCAAGTGATGCTAAAATCGCTTGGAAAAGTGCTTGAAAAAAAGCATGCGAAAACGTATGTAAAAACGCTGGAAAAACGCTTCTCTCTGGCAGAAAAAATGCATGTAAATCTGCATGCGTTTATTTATGCCAGAGAGAGGCAAAAACGCTCTTTATCAAATCTGCTACGTGGGCACATAGCCTTATACTGATGTCAAAAATGGACATAAGGATGTCCTATGGATGTTAAAAACTCACACACGTAGCACCATACATATGAGAAAAAGTCTGTTTATGTCAACGTTTTTCATACAGTTGAATATTTTTAAAATTGTCTTGTAGCATAACTTTAGATTGAAAAAAAAATCGATTGGATTTTGGTGTAGTCCAAAACATCAAATCAATTTCTTTCCTCAGATTATTTGTACCTAAAGCTTTTTATAAATTAACAAGCCACAAATCTTGTGAGTTTACCATAAAAAAATGTAAGCAATCCCTTTGCGCCTTAATTGAATGGGATAAGAAGAAAAATATATATTTTAACTATCTTTTGAATCATCATTAATTGCACTGGCACTATGTTGTATGTATACACTATGGGTCCAATTCATCAAAACTTTTATAGCATAAAAGCGTCTTAAAAACTTTGAAATGTTGCAACATGTTGTGCAAAATATTGCAAATTTTGCCATCTTCAAGTCACTTTTTATCACCCCTTCAAAAATGGGTGAAGCTGGGGGGGAGCAGGGGCATGGCCGGGACTTGGCTACTTCCTCCGTCAAATTCATCAAACGTGCCAACGTATTCTACTATTTCCTGACTAAAGTAACATTTCGGGCCCAGGACACCGAGGCGCATTCCACTTATTACAAGAGATGAATTCACTAAGTGGTGTGAATTCTTAATGAATTCAAAGTCATATACTCTGTCAAGATTAGCGTAGCAGTTAGTGATGAGCGAGTACCGTAATATTTGTAATCGCTATACTCGTAACAAGTACTTTGTAATAATCACGTATTCGTTCCGAATAGCAAGTATAATGTAAGTCAATGGGAAATGCGAGTAATTTTCTGCTAGACCCTACAAAGGGGACTGAGGGCCTGAGGAAAAGGCTGAAATGGATGGGAAAGTGATGAAACAGAATGGGAAGAGCCTGGAGAATGTGCCTGCATGCATTTCTGACTCACATATGATTTCTAGGAATATGTTTGTCGCAGTGTTATGCCACTTTTACAGACACACAAGAACAACTACCAAACCTAACCTAAATTGCATGTAACGGGCCAAAAAGGTTAAGAAACAGTTTTTCCTGCATAATCACTTGTATATAAGGCTAAATAAACCAGAGAAACCAAAAAATATCCCTTTTAGCGTTTGTTCACACTGTTGTGTTTTTTTTTCACCTTTTACAATTGGGAGGGCCCAGACTTATACATTTTGTAGGTCCCTCTGTCATACATCATTTTTAGTTCGCTATTCCCCAGCACTTTACAAGCACAGCTAGAACGTACTAGTAGGTATGTTGATCTTTGACCTGAGAGGCCTCAGGTGGCTCTGTAACATGCGTTTTGAAGGGACAGCTGTTACTTAGACATTTGGGTGGTCCCTCCATCATTGACACTCAGATAGTGGAAAACATATTCCATAGCAGTTTACAATGTGCCCATTGTAGCGTTGGGCTTGACCCGCTCCTCCTCCTCCACCTCCTCCACCACCATGTGATACTGCGGCCCCAAATTCAAATGTTCAGTGGGCCTGCAGTAGGCAGGAAAGCTGAGTTTTGTGTGAGCCTTCGTGTGGCCCTGTAACATACATTTTGAAGTGCCCTCCTCTAAAAATTTTGGAGGTGCCTCTTGTGTACATTTGAGAGTGCCCTCACTTATTCATATTGTAGGGCCCTCACTATTATTTAACTAATTTAAGGGCAGAGATTACAGAGAAAAAGGCCAAGAGACATGGAGTACTAGAAGGTAGCAGTGAGTGCGGCCTACGATCCTCAGGTATGGCTGAACTCTGAACCTGGAAAATAAAGCTGCACTAGTCAACTGGATGACGAGCTCAAATATATCATTTGTGCAAGTTAATGGACAAAGAATATATGGTGCCCCCCCTCCAGGATGGTTGGAGAAGCTTCTCCAAATGGCTTAGAGATTTTGATTGTCAATATTCTCCAGATTATATAGCAAGAGAAGACTTCTTGATACTGTACTACTTGGTCCAGTGCAGAATGTGCACTGGGGGCTCCTGGGGGCTGTGTCATAGGTGCAGGAAGATTCCATGACAAGGGCCTCCCTTGACAAACATTATCTACGATGGAGTACTGTAGTAGTTGTGGCCCTCAATTCAAGTTTTCAGAGAGCCATCTGTCGGTCATCAACAGTCAGTGTAAATTTCTATTGAATATGTATCCGCTATCTCAGGCTCAATGTGGCACAACCTGTGACAAGGGCCTCCAATGACAAATATTAGTTTGGTAGGTACATTCCAGATTTGTCCACTGCACAATGTGCATAGGATTTGTAAAAATTAGCTCTATGGGCTGTGTCATGGTTGATTCACTATTTTGGCTGTGCTTGTGGCAGCTAGCTTGGCTTGTGCCATCAACATCTGAAAATCTGTCAACAAAACTCAAAATGCCAAAAAAGCCTGTTGTTATGGGATGTGGACGTGGTGTTGTCAGTGATGTGCAAGAAGGCACTCAGTCTGTGTCAGGTCAGAAGACGCTTGATGCATCCACTATGTTCCTGGAAAAAGTTCCTGCTCTGGAACGTAAACATGTATGAAAGCCAGAAGAGCGAGAGCAGATTCTGTCTTGGATAGCAGACAAGGCCTCTACGCATTGGCCAAGCAGCAACAAATTTTCCACGACCACACAGTCTACTGTGGATACACAGAATTCTGGCCCTTCCAATCCTGAAGCAGGTTCTCCTTCCTCCCGTCATTATCAGTCACAGGAGACATATGACCCCAAGCTTGGCCACTACGAGGATCTGTTTGGTACGTATCCTTTGGTTGGCTCTGGCCTATCACCGTGCAGCATTGAAGAGGGACAAGAGGAGGTGGCATGCATTGATGCTCAAGTATTTGAGGACCTACGGGCAGAAGAAAGCCACTTGGAGAAAAGTAATTTACTGTCTCTAGAGGTGGAGGCTGATGATGATGAGACACAGTTGCCATCAGGTCAGCCTACAATTTCAACTGGGAAGGAGGATGAGATATAAGACGAGGTGGTTGATGATCCGACCTGAACCGTTGGCACGCATAGCCATTACAGCAACACATAGGAAGATGGATATGTTGCACCAACACAGGCACCAAAGGGTCGTGGTTTGCCCAGAGTGAGAACTGGGTCAACTGTTCCCAAGAGCACCCCCGCTGTGCGCCAAGTCAGGGCTATTGGCCGTTCAGCTGCTGTGGGGAATTTTTTTTTTCTGAAAGTCCTTCAGAGAAAAACATTGTGCCATACCAAGTTGATCAGAGGCCAGGGCAAAGGCAACCTGAGCACCACCAGCATGAGAAACCACATGGCAGCCAAGCAGCCGGGTAGATGGGCAGAACACCAGGGTACCAACTCTGCGTCTGTCGGTCAAAGCAATAATAATAATAATACTCTTTATTTATAAAGCGCCAACCTATTCCGCATCGCTTTACAATTCAGAGGTTCATATTCAACAGTCATAAGTAACATAGCTAAAGATAATACAATAATTAAAGCAAAAAGAATGACGACGCTGCTCGTAAGAGCTTACAATGTACAATGAGGTGGCAGTGACACAAAGTAGAGGGGCTTATTTACAATGATAGTCCAGCCATCTTGAGGGGATGAGGGATAGATAAAGGCTGCATGAGCTCATCACCAGCCAGTATCTGTAGTGCTTTTGGGTTCGATAGAGACTAATGCCATGTCGCCTGGGCTATGTCCTTCAGAATCTGCTGTTCAAGAAGCAGGCGCTCATACCTCCTGCCCACAAACTGCGGTTGCTCACACACAACAAACATCAACCATATCCACTTCCTTGTGCCAACAAAGCGTCCAATTGTCCGTGCCTGAGAGCTTGGAAAGAATGCGTAAATACCCAGCCACGAACCCACAGGCACAAATACTAAACTCGCACATTGCCAAATAGCTAGCTGTGGAGATGTTGCTGTTTAGGCTTATGGGAACATGGTCTTCCGTGATCTCTTGGCTGTGGCTGCCCCACGATACAGTGTTCAAAGCCGCCACTAGTTTGCCTGTTGTGCCGTCCCTGTGTTACACAAGCACGTGTTAAATAATCTGAACCGTGCTCTCACCAACGCTGTGACAAGGAAGGCCTACCTAACAACAGACACCTGGACAAATTGTTGTGTACAGGGACAGTATATTTCTGTCATGGCACAATGGGGGAACCTGGTGGGGGGTGGGACAAAGGCGCAAACTGGAACATCACACATCCCACTCACGCTAAGAATAGCGGGCCCAACTCCTGTTAGGGTTTCCACCTCTTCATATTCCACTTCCTCCTTCTCCTTCTCTTGCTCCTCAACCTCTGCTGAATTACACTCCCCATTAATGCCAAGCTGGGACCTGTGCAGCAGCGCATCGGCAAAGTGGCAAGCGTTCTGAAGCTGATTTGTTTAGGTCAGAAAGCACACACTGCAACTGAGCTGTGACAAGCTTTAAAACAACAGACCGATCAGTAGTTCTCCCCGCTGCACCTCCAGCCCGGTCTGGTCATCTGCGATAATGGGTGCAACCTGATGGCGGCTTTAAAGATCGGCAAGCCGGTACAAGTGCTATGCATGGCTCATGTGCTGAACCTAGTTGTTCAGAAATTTCTGAAAACTTTCCGTGACTTGCCGTAACTACTTCAGAAGGTGCAAAAATTGGGCATTTTTCAAAGAACCAGCACAACAGTAAAGGCTATCTGTGCCTGTAACAATACCAAGGAGGGATAAGATGCAGGACATGGTCAAGGGGTACTTAAGTGACCATAGGTGCATCCTTTCTGACTCTTCAGTTCCCTTAATTATTTGGTGTCTAAGCTGAACACTTGGCCCGACCTCTCCTTATATGCCTTGGAGGTGCTGGCCTGCCCGGCTGCTAGTGTGGTGTCAGAGCATGTTTTCAGTTCCGCTGGGGCAATCATCACGGATTGGTAGTGATGAGCATGCATACTCGCAAGTACTCGGTACTTGCCCGAGCATCTCAGTACTCGAGATGCTCGGAGCTCACGAGTACTTGCGAGATGCTTGAGCGGATGCTCGGGTCCCCTCCCTGCATGTTTGGTGCTCTTTCAAGTGCCAAGCATCATGCAGGGATTGCCTGCCACTCATTGTAATGCCGCAGCCATGATGGTTGTGGCATTACAGTAACTGGCTGGCCGCACAACGTCATCATGTCTATATCAGACCTGGCGCCGCCATGCTCGTCACATTTACTCTGGAATCAGACAGTGAAGGGAGAGCTGCTGCTGAGCTAGGGAGAAATTTGCTTGTTTCTAGTTAGTGTAGGTGTACCAAACTATATTAGAGACACATATCCATCTCAACAAACAGTCCTTCTGAGTACTAATCCATGTGCAGAGATATCATGCAGGCAGTGTATATAGGCAGGCAGGCAGTGTACTTTATATAGCAGACTGCAGTGCATATAGCACAAGAGGCTTCATTCCAGTTCTGCTTTCTGCTGCTGTTAGATATTTCTAGACAAAGGCTCAGGTCTCAGGGGTCAGGAATAATTTTTTTGGATCTTAATCCTCATTATTTGCTTAAGAAGCAATCCAGAGAACACCGTTTTTCAGTACCATTTGCTTGTTGGAACTGTAGAACACAGCCAGGTCCTTTCCATATTACAGCGCTAAAAATCCAGCTATTTAAAACCGTGTTTTCTCCATCACCCGGATCACATATACGTTTTCAGAAAGTACTGCCATTTTTGGACTCCTTTCAAATTTTTTTTCACTGTGTCAGTGAAGTTTTTCACTCCGGTTTGCTGTTCGAAAAGTTACCTACAGGCCAGGTACTTAAAACTGTGTTTTTTCCATCACACGAATCACATATATGTTTTAAGAAAATACTGCCATTTTTGACCAACATTAAAAAATGTTTTCAGTGTGTCAGTGAAGCAATTGCCACCAGATTGCTGTTCAAACTAGTTACCTACAGGCCAGGTATTTAAAACTATGCTTTCTCTGTCACACGGATCACATATAAGTTCGATCCAAATTCAGTCATTTGTAGTGAGTGTGGAAGATATTGTCCTCCATTTAAAATGGGCAAGGCATGTGGCAAGGATGGGGAACTGGATGTGATGGTGATGGTGCATATAGAGGCCGAGGCCAAGGCCATGGGCAAGCTGAAATTCTGCCACAACAAACACCCACATCTTCTCACCCGATCTTCCTGTCCCAATTTTTAAGGGACTGCAGCACACCACTATTGAACCCAGAGCAGTATCAAAAGGTTGTTGGTTGGATAGCGGATAATGCTTCCAGTCACTTAGCCACCACCACCACCCTGTCTTCCACTCGGTCAAGTCTCAGTAGCCGTGAGTCTGGACCGCTTATTCCTCACCCTGATCCTCCTTCCTCCCACCATGCCAAGTGCCAGGAGACAAATGATCCCACACTTGGACACTCTGAAGAACTGTTCACTTTTCCATTTATAGATTCGGGCGTCTCGCCTGGTCCACTTGAAGCGAGGCAAGAGGAGATCGCATGTAATGATGCCCAAATATTTGAGCAGACACGGTCACACGAAGGCGACGATGGGAAACTATCACAAGAGGTGGAAAATGATGAGACATAATTGCCAGAAAGTCAGGAAGAGGACCAGGGTGCGAAAGTGGAAGACGAGGTGGTGGATGATATAGTAACTGATCCAACCTGGCAGGAGGACATGCAGAGCGAGGACAGCAGCAATCAGTGCGAGGGAGGCAGAGCACTCCAAAAGGCAGGAAGAAGCAGTGTGGTGGCCGCAGACAGAAGGCAGTCAACCGTTCCCCGCAACATCAAAAAGAAGGAAGTTGCCAGTATAACTGTTTGGTCTTCCCGAGTCTGGTTGTTTTTTAAAGACTCTGCCGATAACCCCAAAATGGCCATTTGCACCACCTGCCAGGCCAGCATCAGCAGTGGTGGCAAAACTAGCAGACTGACCACCACTAGCATGATCAGGCACATGGCAGCAAAGCACTCGACTTTGTGGACCGAACTCCAGGGTCCAGGAACAGTGTCTGCGGGTGGCACCATTGCTTCTTCTGCTGTTGTGCATGCAAGCCAATCCTCTGTCCATGGTGCATGCGAAGATGCCTCCTGCTCTGCACCTGTCGTTGCACACTCTCAAGTAGCAGCATCAAGAAGCACGTCCACATCCTTGTCCCATCGCAGTGTTCAGTTGTCCATACCCCAGTCCTTGGAACGGAAGCGCAAATACACAGCAAACGCCCCTCAGGCTACACTACTAAATTCTCACATTTCACGATTGCTTGCACTCGACATGTTGCCTTTTAGGCTCGTGGAGACGGAAGCATTCCGCAACCTTATGGCGGTGGCCGGCCCTTGGTACTCGGTCCCCGTCCGCCACTATTTCTCCCGGTGTGCCGTCCCTGATTTACACAAGCAGGTTTTCCAAAACATTAGCTGTGCTCTCAATAACGCAGTTATCGGGAAAGTCCACCTAATCACGGACACGTGGACCCGTGCTTTTGGGCAGGGACGGTACATCTCGCTGACGGCACACTGGGTTAACATAGTGGAAGCCGGGACCCAGTCGGACCTTGGGACGGAACACGTCTTCCTGACGCCAAGTATTGAGGGCCCTAGGTCAATCAGGGTTACCCTCACGGTCTACAGCTCCTGCATCTCATCCTCCTCAGCCTTCTCTTCCTCTTCAGCCTCCATCTCCGAAATGACCACATCAGTCACAAGCTGGAAGCACTGCAGCACTGCCTCAGCCAAGCGGCAACAGGCTGTGCTGAAGCTAATATGCTGAAGAGTTGTGGACAGCTCTGAAAGAGCAGGCAGATCTGTGGCTCACACTGCTGAACCTACAGCCAGGCATGGGCGTGTGTGACAATGGCCGGAACCTGGTGGCAGCTCTGAGGCAAGGCGAGCTCACGCACGTACCATGCCTGGCCTATGTGCTTAATGTCGTGGTTCAGCGGTTTCTCAAATCCTACCCAGAGCTGCCGGATTTGCTTGTTAAAATACTCTGCCTGTGTGCCAATTTTGGAAAGTCAGCTACAGCTTCCGCTGCCCTTGTTGTGTTTCAGCAGCATTTGCAGCTTCCGGCTCACAGACTGGTGTGTGATGTCCCCACGCATTGGAACTCTACACTGCAGATGTTGGGAAGGATTTGTGAGCAGAAGAGGGCAGTTGTTGAGTACCCGCCTCAACAAGTCTGTCGGTATTCAATTCAGCTTCCATACATAAGACCTCACGAGTAGTGTTGAGCGATACCTTCCGATATCAGGAAATATCGGATCGTATTGGATCGGGCCGATACCCAAAAAGTATCGGATATCGCCGATTCCGATAGCGGAAACCAATTCAAATCAATGGGACACAAATATCGGAGTGAAAATGAACCCTTTCTTTCCTTGAAGGTTAATTCTACATGAAGGAAAACAACTAACAGTAATGTAGAATGTATTGGGGGAGGTGGTTGCCCAAATCGATGGGAACAGTGCTTACAGTGAAACATGAAATGCCGGCAATTCAGCAGTGGCATATACAGGTACCCGACAATTTAGAAAAGAAAGAATAGAGCTTCACACATAGATTAGATTCATAGAAACATGTCAGTCACATATATAAGAAGTACAGTGACAGTGTTGCTTACTGTACTTGTCATTTAGTGTAAAGGATTTATTTAAAAAAATATTAGTGTTTTCATGCACCGTCTCTTTAAAAAAGCCGGCCAGCAATTCAGCAGCGGTACCCGACAATTTACAACAGAAAGAATAGAGCATCACACATAGATTAGATAGATAGAAACATGTCAGTCACATATATAAGAAGTACAGTGACAGTGTTGGTTACTGTACTAGTCATTTAGTGTTAAAATAAAGGATTTATTAAAAAAAAAATTGGCGTGGGGTTCCCCGTAATTTTAGTCTCTAGCGGAGGTTAAGCAGACGGCTGGGGCAGATGTTTGAAGCCTGGGAAGAGGGTAATACCCACGGAGCTTCCCAGGCTACTAATATCAGCACCCAGCTGAATACCTAGCCTTTACTAGCTATTAAAATGGGGGACCCCCCCCAAAAAATGACGCGGGGTCCCCCCTATTTTAATAGCTATCAAAGGCTAGGCAGACAGCTGGGGGCTGATATTAATAGCCCAGGAAGGGTGCCATGAATATTGGCCCCCTCCCAGGCTAGAAACACCAGCCATCAGCCACCCCAGAAATGGCGCATCCATAGGATGCGCTAATTCTGGCACTTAGCCTCGCTCTTCCCACTGCCCTGTAGCGGTGGCAATGGGGTAATAGGGCTAGGGTTGATGTCAGCTTATAATGCCAGCTGACATCAAGCCCAGGTTAGTAATGGAGAGGCGTCTATAAGACACCCCATTACTAACCCCATAGTCAAAGTTAAAAAAACACAAACACCCAGAATAAAGTCCTTTAATTGAAATAAAGACACAATTCTTTATTGTTCTAAATTAAACCATACTTACCATCACACCCAGCTGAAGCCAACGATCTCCTGCAATAAAAGAAAAATAATAAACCAACATCATCCTTAACTTTCCATGGTTCCCAGGACAGCTCCAGCTCTGCTACATCGAGATGACAGGCTGGACCGCAGCAGAAAGCTGCCATCCAGCCTGTCATCCCGCAGACACTGAGAAGCGCAGGCATGCTTGCGCTCCTCAGTGTCAGGCTGTGACGGCATCCAGATGAGCCGAGTCTCTCATGCTCACCGCATGCGCAGGAGAATTCTCCCACGCTGTCAGTGACGTGCATGAGGTGAGCTGAGTTCATTGTCGGCTCATCTGGATGCCGTCACAGCCTAACACTGAGGAGCGCAAGCAAGGCTGCGCTTCTCAGTGTCTGCGGGATGACAGGCTGGATGGCAGCTTTCTGCTGCGATCCAGCCTGTCATCTCGATGTAGCAGAGCTGAAGCCGTCCTGGGAACCATCGAAAGGTAAGGATGATGTTGCTTTATTATTTTTCTTTTATTGCACGAGATCGTTGTCTTCAGCTGCAATGGGCGTGACGGTAGGTATGGTTTAATTTAGAACAATAAAGAATTGTGTGTTTATTTCAATTAAAGGACTTTATTCTGGGTGTTGTGTTTTTTTTTAAATACTTAGCAAGAAATTCATGGCGGTCATGTCTAATATTGGCGTTACCCCATGAATTTCGGGCTTAGGGCCAGCTGATAATACCAAGCTGGCCCTAACCCCTTTATTACCCAGTGAGCCACCGCACCAGGGCCCTGGATGAGTTGGGTACAGTGCCAGAAGATGGCGCTTCTATGAACTCGCCATTTTCCGGGGTGGCTGCAGACTGCAATTTGCAGCGGGGGGAGGCCCAGAAAGCTTGGGCCCCCCTGCGCTGCAGATTCCAGCCCCCAGCTGCCTAGCTGTACCTGGCTGGACACAAAAATAGGGCGAAGCCCCACGTATTTTTTTTTTAAATTATTTCATGAAATTCATGAAATAATTAAGAAAAAAAGGGCTTCCCTATATTGTTGTGTCCAACCAGGTACAAATAGGCAGCTGGTGGTTGGGGGCAGCCCGTTCCTGCTTGCTGTACCTGGCTGGACACAAATATAGTGCGAAGCCCCACATCAATTTTTTTTAAATTATTTCATGAAATAATTAAAAAAAAAAGGGCTTCCCTATATTGTTGTGTCCGGCCAGGTACAAATAGGCAGCTGGTGGTTGGGGGCAGCCCGTTCCTGCCTGCTGTACCTGGCTGGACACAAATATAGTGCGAAGCCCCACGTCAATTTTTTTTTAATTATTTCATGAAATTCATGAAATAATAAAAAAAAAAAAAAAAAAGGGCTTCCCTATATTGTTGTGTCCGGCCAGGTACAAATAGGCAGCTGGGAGTTGGGGGCATCCCATTCCTGGATGCTGTACCTGGCTGGCATACAAAAATATGGCAAAGCCCATGTCAAATTTTTTTGGAAAAATTAATTAAAAAATAAATAATAATTTAGGGACTGCATCTTTATTAACCCCTCAAGTGTTATTTAGTGTTAAAATAAAGGATTTATTTAAAAAAATTGGCGTGGGATCCCCCATAATTTTAGACTCTAGCGGGTGTTAAGCAGACGGCTGGGGCAGATGTTTGAAGCCTGGGAAGGGGGTAATACCCACGGAGCTTCCCAGGCTACTAATATCAGCCCCCAGCTGAATACCTAGCTATTAAAATGGGAGACCCCCCCAAAAAAATGACGTGAGGTCCCCCCTATTTTAATAGCTATCAAAGGCTAGGCAGACAGCTGGGGGCTGATATTAATAGCCCAGGAAGGGTGTCATGAATATTGGCCCCCTCCCTGGCTAGAAACACCAGCCGTCAGCCACCCCAGAAATGGCGCATCCATAGGATGCGCCAATTCTGGCACTTAGCCTCGCTCTTCCACACTGCCCTGGTGCGGTGGCAGGGGGTAATAGTGGTGGGGTTCATGTCAGCGCCAGCTGCCATGAAGCCCAGGTTAGTAATGGACTATAAGACACCCCCATTTCTAACCTACAAAGTGTTAAAAAGAAAAAAGACACTACATCCTGAAAAAAATAATTTATTTGAAATAAAACACACCATTTTATTTAATTCTTAGTTTACTAAAAAAAATAGTTACCTGTCCACGTTCCTGCGCTGATCTCCCATGCACAGCTGTCACATCTGGAAATGGTGACAGCTGTGCATGGCTGCTGTAAGCTCACACTGCCGGGAACACGTCCGCTCCCGGCAGCGGGAGCCACTGACTGAGGTCACCGGAGTGCATTCAGTCAGCGCAGCTCTGGAGACCTCCTTTACGGCACTGCTGTACCGTGGGAATTTCTCATGGTACAGCAGGGACATAAAGGAGCTCACCAGAGCAGCGCTGCCTGAACTCCGGCGAACCCGCTTATGCAATGACGGGGCTGCTTTACGGCCCCGTTATTCTAGCGGCGTCAGCGGTTTAGAGCGGTCACATTCTATGTGGTCGCTCTAAACTGGAGATCTTCGTGGGACACTCATGGACTACTACGGAGGGGTAAGGATAAGGTTGTGGTTTATTATTTTATATTTTATTACAGGAGATCGATGGCTTCGGGGAATTAGGTGTCTAGGTGAGTATAGGTGTATTTTCTTATTTTTTACTTTATTTTAGGTGGCGATCGGTGGGGACAGGTAATGTATATGTGTCACCCTGGCCTGGATGCCACAAGTGTAATTAAAGCTGTGTCTGAGAGCAAGGGGGAGGTTCTCTAGTCAGGGGAACATTAGCATGCAATGCCTCCTGTCTCAGGCCAGTAGGGGGAGCTGGCTGCCCCTATAAAAGCTGGTACTGAGGGCAGGGTTAGGGAGAACTGGATTGCCTGTCTCAGCACTGAGACGTGTCCCAGAGTGGAGCAGGGACAGAAAGTTGCATTGTAACCTAAGAGGAAGTGTGGCAGGAGAAGAGCCACAAGCCAGAGACAAGAGGCGCAGTGAGCCTGTCTTGGCAGAGAAAAGACTTACTTTACCAGACTTTGGTGTCTGAGGCTGGGAGGATTCTACATCCTACAGCAGAGAACCAGTCCGCAAGGGACTGTATATTCCATGGCCTAAGAAGCCTGGAGGCCCTGCCACAACCGAAGGGACCAGTAAAGCCATACAAGGCTGGGAGCAGAAAGGAACCCACGTCGCAGGCCATACAGGCGAGAATACACGGAAAGCTCGGAAACGTGGGCTGTTATCCTATAACGAGGAGATAGCCAGAAGGAGCGCAGAAAGCACGGTAGGCCTACACCCTCACCCTGACCAGGGCCAATTTCCCCGTTGCTCTCAGACATCCAGGTCCCCTCCTAGCTGGGACTGTTTATGGGTCAGTTTACCTGTTTCAGTAAAGACCCTGGACTGCAACCTGTTGTCTGTGTGCTTCTTGCTCCTCCAGCACTATCAGCACTGGGACTCTCACTACCATCACTCCCACCATCCACTACACTGCCCTGGGGCCGCACTCTTCCCGTGGGGAGTCACACTACCCTAGCTGCACACCTCATCAGCCCCAGCGGTCTGCATGCAGCGGCGGTACCTAATAACTGCAATCCACGGGTGGCGTAGTCGGACATTATCAATAACACATAATGGACTACCACTGGCCTGACCACCCTGAGCCACGGAACCGGGTTGCCACTACTACTCCCATCGTTTCCCTAATTGCCCGGATCCGAGTGCCCCACGGCCCAGGGGGCGAGTCATCTTTGGCGCAGTCGGCAGGATTTCGTGCCCGCAACCACCGGGTACTGCGTGCCTGAAAAAGACTTTTGTAACTTACCTGTGGCGAAGTTTCCCACCTTCCTGAGCCGATTCCCACCATCAGACGCCATCTTGGACCGTTTCCCGCCGTCTTCTGCCTTCTTCCCGCCATCCGCAGCTGCTTCCCGCCATCGGACGCCATCTTCAGGACGCCGCGCGGGAAGAAGAGGGGCGTGGATGTTAAAACCACGCGAGATCCGATGCTCCGCCCCACGCACCGACGCTGCGCAAGGTCCTGGAAGGGAGATAGAGCGACGCTGACGTCATCAGGACGCGACGCCAGGTCCTCATCCATAGCAGCAGCAGCGGAGCCGCGGCCTACAGAAGAGGATCGTCGGAAGGTAGGCCACGCTTAACTAGGGGGGAGGAAGATGTCGGACACAGAGGCGCCCACAACCACCAATGCAGCTGCAGCAGCGGTGATGCCTTTTTCCCTGCCCTACATCCCTGGAGCGGCCTGGCTGCCCAATACTCAGGGGAGTCCCATGCCCTAACTGACTTCAAGGAAAGGCTATACAGTTTGTTCCACGCTTACCCTCTGACAGAGGAACAGAAGGTCAGCATATTAACAGGGCAGTTAACTGGCGCAGCCCAAAGGGAGGTAAAATCATGGCCCACTGAGGAGAAAAGGACTGTGAAGGGTATTCTGGCCCGGCTGCGGGGTACCTTTGACACACGTACCTCCGCTGAAATTAAAATGAGGTTCTATGGATGTAAGCAGCGGGCACAGGACAGCATCAGAGACTATGCCCTAAATCTGCAGGAAGCCTTGAGGGCTATCCAACACACTGACCCTGGCAGTGTGCAGGAAACGGATAAACTACTACCAGAACAATTCATAGAAGGTCTGCTGTCCAGCGCCCACAGGGCCCAGCTGCGCCTCATGTTCTTTCAGAACCCCGACCTGACCTTTGCCCAATTTAAGGACAGGGCCATAAGGGTGCTCCGTGAAACCGCAACTAGTGGCGCTATAAACCCCCGGCGCCCTGCTCTCACCTACCACCAGGAGGCGGCGCCCTCCTCTATGGACTCCGTGGAGGCTGATGCACAGGCCCTGAACCAAGCCCCATCGAAAGACCTGCACCACCAAGTCCAGGAGCTGACCAGGAGCTTCGCGGCGTTGACCAGGACCGTCCGGGCATTGCAAGTGGACCCGTCAAGACCCATCGAGCTGGCTTCAAGTCCGGAGGATGTCCCGTGGCGTCGACAGAGGAGGATCCCGTCGTTCCGAGGGAGGCCCACAGACCGCTACGCAGAGGATGGACAGCCCATTTGCCGTCGATGCAACCAGCCCGGACACATTTCCAGGTACTGTAATTTAAACGGGTCCAACCTGGGGCAGAGGGCCAACCCCCAGGCATAAGATCACCAGGCCCTTACAATTGGCGTAATAAGTACGTTGGGGGGCGCCCGGTTTTACCCGTGGTGCTGGACGGTATCCCCATGAGCGCCTTGCTGGATACTGGGTCACAAGTAACCACTATCCCTTATGTACTTTTTAAGCAGTATTGGACTGATGCTGATATCACACGGTATCCAGACAGTAACTTGAGCATCATCGCCAGTAATGGCTTACCTGTGCCGCAGATGGGGTTCAAGGAGATGACCATTAAAATTGGTAAAGTTGAACTGCCGGCACAGGGAGTGATTATTGTGGACATTGACCGTCATGAAAGTCACCCTAAAATAACTGTGGGTACTAACATAATTGAAAATTGTCTTTCAGAGGTAATTGTAATTCTACAACAGGTGGCGGTGAATGCTAGTTCCAGCCAACAGAGAGTCCTCAACAAGGAGATAAAAGCCCTGATGAGACGACAGCAGGTAGAACTGTCTGGTGGTGAGATCGGTAGCATAAGAATGAGTGACCCATTCCCCATTTCCATGCCTCCCAAAAGTGAAATGATGATCTAGTGTCGGACTGCAATCGGGTTGAGAGGTAGAGACTACCAAGCCATGGTAGAACCCGTGTACTAAGACAGCAGGCCCACCATTTTGACAGCCCGGGGGGTGGTTGATGTCCGTCATGGGAGGGTGCCCGTCCGCATCCTCAACATTGGGGAGAGGGAAGTACACTTACCCAGGTACGCTACACTCGACAAACTGTTTGTTGTCGAACACAAAGCTATCAGGGCCGTGGAACCCTTGCCTCCATCTCCTCAGGCGGAGGGTAATGGCTCCCAGAAACAAAAGGAGGACTGGTGCCAGAAACTCCACGTGGGTGCTGACTCCACTCCCCTGCACCAAAAACAAGGAGTCTACCGGGTGGTACAGGAGTACGAGAGAGTCTTTAGTAAGCACCCGCTAGACTTCGGCAGAGTAAAAGGGATAGAACACCACATCCCCACAGGGAGCCACCCACCAATAAAAGAGAGGCACAGACCTGTACCCCCTGCACATTATCAGAACGCCAAGGGTATGCTGCGGGAAATGAAAGAAGCTGGGGTCGTTAGAGATAGCTGTAGCCCCTGGGCAGCCCCCTTGGTTCTGGTGAATAAGAAAGACGGCACCATGAGAATGTGCGTGGATTATAGACAAATCAACCGTATCACCCACAAAGACGCATATCCGCTGCCTAGAATAGAGGAGTCTTTAGCCGCACTAAAATCTGATAACTAGTGTTGAGCCACCCCCGTAGTGTTCGAGTTCGGTTCGGTTCGTCGAACACCCGTGTGTTCGCCGAACTGTTCGTCGAACTGTTCGTCGAACACCTTCGAACACCGTTAAAACCAATGGCAGGCAAACAAAAACACATAGAAACACATAGAAAACACCTTCAAAGGTGTCCAAAAGCTGACAAACTGCTGAGAAGACATAACTAACACATGGAAAAGTGACAAGTACATATAGTCATGCGAAAATAAAAGAGGTGGAGGAGTAAAAGGAGGGGGAGACACAGATATAGGCATGTCATGCCCTTCTAAAATCCAAAAAGTGAGAAGCCGACACGGCCAGTCCGCTCCTGCCCGTGCCACCTCCGTGTCGCCGGGTTTGTGCCAGAGCCGCGGTGAACCCTGACGGCCAGCCCCCCTCTCCCAATACTGGTGCCTGTCCGCTGGTGGGTCGAGCGAGCCCCCCTGTGGTGGAGGCAGCTCTAAGCTTTTTAATTTAAATTGTCTCTCTAATTTGAATGAATACACTTTAAATCCATTTACAAGGATCTATTGGAGGGCAAGTCTCATGCCAGCAGCCGCGGTAATTCCAGCTCCAGTAGCGTCCACTAAAGCTGCTGCAGTTAAAAAGCTTTTATAAGGATCGAGCTCGGCTGTCCACCGCAAGGCATCCTACTGCCAGTCCCAGCCCCTATGCCTTGGGGTGCCTCCTGATGCTCTTCACTAAGTATCCCATGGTCCCGAAGCATTTCCTTTGAAAAAATTAAGTGTCTAAACTACAGGTGGTGCAGCTTGCTTAACAGCCGGGATAATCCGCTTACTAGCAGACACTGCTACTAGGCACAAAGTATTTCCTGGGCTAGATGCAGTTAAAAATTTGTAATTAGATACTCTCGTTGGATGCTGAGAAAGCATTCCATAGAGTCTCCTGGCACGCCATATATGATTCTCTTAAAAAGCTTGGGGTAGGGGTCTAGGGGACCCTTTTATAGCCAAAATCACGGCCCTGTATCGCAATACGTCACCTAGGCTGAAGATAAATGGAACTGTAGCACCCTGAGGGCTCGGTTGCTAAAGACGTATTGCACCTCACCCAGAGGTGTGATATCTCACTCTCAGGTAAGGATGGAGTCTGGATCAGGACCCGACACCTGCATGCATTACACCACATTGCCGTGGGGCAGGGCGACCAATATGCCCCTGAGATGGGCACGACAGTCCCTGTCCCTGGCTGGAGTGGGGGGAGGGAACACTGAGGAAGGGGAACCCTGTAGTGCAGGAGCAGGGAGGAAGCAGTTCCTGGGTGCATTGAGAAGGGAGTATAAATGGTGGGCACCATCTTAGTTCAGTGCAGAGAAGTCTGAGCAGAATTGGCAGGGAGCAGGGGCTCTGCATGAGCTCTGCTCCGGAGGCGGGCCTAGTAACAGAGGCCCAGGCCTGGAAGAGGGAGAAGGAAGGAAGAGGAGCGGAGAAGGCTCCAGGAACGAGGAATGAAGGGATCCCAGGGGTGCGGACGGGCGAGTCGCCACCGCACGCCCGAATCCACCTGCGTGGAGGGGTCAGGCCAAAGGGGGAGACCGGTCCCCGAACTAGTGGAGGCAGGAAACGACCCTCAGCTAGAAACCGGAGGCTCTGACATTTTATGTGGCGCAGCCCCTCGCTACACCCGCTAGGAAGGCACCACATAGGGTCAGGGAAACTGGCGCCAAGTTTACCAAGAGGAGGCCAGAGGCAGCCGGACAGAAGTGTTGGTAAGAAAGGCCAGACAAAGGACACACAAAGGGGGTCCTGTGAAGTGCTCCAAAGTTATCTGGGAGTTGTCTGAGCCCCTCACCTGGTGAGCACTGTACGACGTGGGCAGCCGTTACCTGCAGACGTGGTCTGGATAATAAGAACTGTGAGTAAAGGCCCTGAACTGCATCACTGACTCCGTGTCGTTACTGCTGCTGCCCTGCACCATCACCCCCATCCTCCGCATACACTGCCCTGAGGCTATACTCCTCCCGTGGGGAGTTATGCTACGCTCTGCTGCACCCACAACACCAGCCTCAGTGGTCTGCCCTGTAGCGGCGGTTCACTCTGACCGCAATCCACGGGTGGCGTAGTCGGACATTTAAACATGAAAACCACATAAATAGTTCCGCCACTGGTTTGACCGCCCTGAGCCACGGAACTGGGTCGCCGCCACGAAGACTACAACCACCAGCATCCACCAAAAAGGGTCCGGCTCCGGGTGTCCCAAGGCCCAGGGGGTGCGTCAGAACATTTTCATCACCTTTCACAATCACCAATGGGACAAGGCAGTGATGTCCTCTGTCCCCTCTCTTATACATCCTAGTGACGGAGCACCTGCTCTCATCAATTCGCCATAACCCCAATATTAGGTGGATTGAGGTGGGAGGCACCGAGTACAAGTGCTCTCTATTTGCTGATGATGTCCTAGTATATATCACTCAATCACATATATCCATCCATGCTGTTATGGCTGAAATAGATCACTTTGTTACATGGTAAAATTTTAAAATCAATGCAGCGAAGTCTGAGGCCCTCGATGTCTCCCTCCCCAAATCCATATAGGATTCCATCCAGTCCAACTTTCCCTTTGCCTGGCCCTCACAGGGTATCAAATACTTAGGAATTCCTATTCATAGAGACCTCTCCCATCTATGTTATCTTAATTTTGGGCCCTTTATTGAACAACTCCATACAGACCACGGTTGGCAAGTTAGAACGGTAAGATTCACTACGTGAACCACTGGTGTTTTGTGGAAAAGCACATGTACACTGCGTTCCAAATTATTATACAAAAAGTGTTTAGGAGTGATAAGGGAAGAATTTGTTTGTTTGTCAGTTAAACTCATTGATGGTGATGTGTGTCAGGGCTCTTTATATCACTGTAAGCAATTGCAGACACCTGTGCTAATTAGTTTGGCAGGTGTGTCCAATGAAAGGCAAGACTACTTAAGAAGGCTCTCTCACATTATTAAGCAGCCTACATTTTCTGCCAAAATGGGAAAGAAAAAGGATGTGTCGGCTGCTGAGAAGCAACAAATTGTGGAGTGTTTAGGTCAAGGCATGACTACAATCAACATTGTGCGATGATCAGGATGAAGTGTCTTGGCAATCAAGAAGTATGTAGCTGATTCACAGTACACACGTGTGCGTGCTGATAAGGGCAAATTGAGGACTCTTTCCTACAGGCAATTACGTCAGGTTGAAAGAGCAGCGGCAAAAAAGCCTTGTCATAGCAGCAGACAAGTTTTTGAAGCTGCTTGTGCCTCCAACGTCCCCCGAACAACAAGATGCAGGGTCCTTCAGAGGTTTGCAGCTGTGCATGCGCCATCCTGTCGACCTCCTCTATCCACTTCACACAAGCAGAAACGGCTCCAGTGGGCCAAACATTACATGAAGACTGATTTCAAAACTGTTTTGTTCACGGATGAGTGCCGTGCAGCGCTCGATGGTCCAGATGGATGGAGTGGAGGATGGCTGGTTGATGGACACCCCACGCAAACACGGCTACAGCGCCAACAAGGAGGAGGTGGAGTAATGTTTTGGGCTGGAATCATGGGGAGAGAGATTGTCGGCCCCTTTAGGATCCCTGAAGGCGCTAAAGATGAACTCCATAATGTATGTGGATTTTCTCAAACAGCACTTCCTGCCATGGTTCAAGAAGAAGAACCGTGTATTTCACAGCAAGATCATTTTTCTGCATGATAATGCACCATCTCATGCTGCACATAAAACATCTGCATCTCTGGCTGATATGGGCATAAAAGGGGACAAATTTATGGTGTGACCCCCATGCTCCCCTGACCTCTACCCCATTCAGAACCTTTGGAGCATCATTAAAAGGAGTGTCTATGATGGCGGGAGGCAGTTCACATCTAAGCAACAGCTCTGGGAGGGTATTCTGTCCTCATGCAAAACAATTGAAGCAGAGACCATCCAAAACCTGACAAATTCAATGGACAAGAGAGTTCAGAAGCTCCTTTCGAACAAGGGGTCCTATGTGAAAATGTAACATCACCTAGAATAAAGTTTTGAGTTGAAAACTGTTTGATTTCAGTTTCTAGCAACCTGCTAATGCTTATAATTTCAAAAATGACCATTTTTTTGGTCTTTATTAAAATGAAAAGGTTGATCGAAAAGTTTGGGGGATCTAAGAGTATGGCAACCCAGTAGTCATGATTACTTCGAATTCTGACAATATGAGGGTCATGCTGCACGTAGTGCAGCAAGAAGGCACTTATGTGCCTTGCGCATCTCGGAGCCCCAAAATTATTTTCCGGGCTAGATGCAGCTAAAAATTATTTTTAATTTTAAATCTGGTGAAGCTTTAGTATAGATGGCCTAATAGGATCAGTGCTGCACACTGCTACAAAGCCCAAATTATTTTCCAGTCAAGATACAGATAAACATGATTAGTAATTTGAAAGCTTAAAACGGTTGGTAGGGTGATTTTAACCAATCATCAAGCTTTTACTCTCCCCAGGATGACACAGGGGTAGAAAAGTCGTTTCGGATCCATGATTTGTTCATCTTTATGAACGTGAGTCTGTCTACATTATCAGTGGAGAGCCGCGTGCGCTTATCTGTCAGCACACCACCAGCAGCGCTGAACACACGTTCAGACAGAACGCTGGCTGCGGGGCATGACAAGATCTCCAAGGCGTAAGTGGCTAGCTCCGGCCATTTATCCAGATTGGAAGCCCAAAAAGAGCAAGGGTCCAGTGACACAGTCGTGGCTTCAATGTTTACTTGGAGATACTCCTGTACCATCGTCTCTAGGCGTTGACTATGTGTCAGACTTCTTGTCTCCTGTGGCCTTGCAAAGGATGGGCTAAAAAAGTGGTGAAATGATTCCGCAAAATTGATGTTACCAGCAGATACTGTGGTTCTGTCACGGTTTGAGTGCTGAACACTTGACGGTCCCACGGTTGGCAAGTTGGAACTGTGAGATTCACTACGTGCACCACTGGTATTTTGTGGAAAAGCACATGTAAGATTCTGCAACAGTCTCTGCTGATACTCCTGCATGCGTGCATCCCTTTCTATGGCAGGAATAATTTCTGCAAATTTACTTTTGTACCGGGGATCTAACAGTGTGGCAACCCAGTAGTCAGGATTATTTCTAATTCTCACAATTCGAGGGTCATGTTGCAGGTAGTGCAGCAAGAAGGCACTCATGTGTGTTGCGCATCCAGGAGCACCAAGTCCCTGTTGTGTTGGTGGCGAGGTAACAATCATGCTTCCTTCCTCTGTCCTCTCCCCCCAACCTCGCACAACAGAAATGTGATCAAGGTCTCCCTCATCTGATGAGTCTTCCATCAGTTCGTCCTCCACTTCTTCCTGGGCTCCTGCACCTTCCTCACTAGATTTGCTGCTACCATGCGCCCTGGTAAAACCATCTCCCCCACCCTCACATGCCTGCCGCCTTGGTGCTGCCGACCGTCTGGACCTTGCAGATGTTAGCCCTTCCGCATACAACTCCTCCTCCTCTACTTCCTCCACCTCCTCTTGTGCCACCACCTGACTCCGAATTCTGTTTAACATGTGCTCCAGCATGTAAATCACCGGAATAGTCATGCTGATAATGGCATCGTCAGCACTAAACATCTTCGTCGCCATTTCAAAACTGTGCAGAAGGGTGCATAGGTCCCTGATCTGAGACCACTCCTCCAGCGTGATTTGCCCCACCTCTGAATCTCGTTGGCCCAGGCTATATGTCAGAACGTATTGCACCAGGGCTTGTCGGTGCTGCCACAGTCGCTGCAACATGTGCAGAGTTGAATTCCACCGGGTAGGCACATCGCATTTTAGCCGGTGAAGTGGCAGGCCCAACGACTTCTGTAGAGATGTAAGTCGCTGAGCTGCGGGATGCGAACGGCGGAAGTGAGCACACAGCGACCGTGCCCTCTGCAGAAGGCCATCTAGTCTGGGATAGTGGGCTAAAAATTGCTGGACAACCAGGTTCAACACGTGAGCCATACAAGGCACGTGTGTGACATTGCCCCGGCGAAGGGCCGCACCCAGGTTTGCAGCATTGTCGCACACGGCCTTCCCTGGTTTCAGGTCCAGTGGAGACAACCATTCATGAAATTGGTTCTCCAGAGCTGACCACAACTCCTCAGCTGTGTGACTCACATTTCCCAGACATTTCAATGTAAAAACCGCCTGATGACGTTGAGCCCTACTGCCAGCATAGTAAGGAGGTGTGCAGGATCCCTTCTGCGCAGTTAGAAAGCTTGTGGCATGACCAGACAGGCTTTGGGTGCAGGTGGAAGACCGAGAGGAGGTTGAGGAGGCAGAAGCAGTGGTGGAAAAATGACATAAAGAGGATTGACGCACAACTCGTGGGGACGGCAAGACTTGGACAGCAGCCCCTTGTCCTGCTGTCACCATAGTTACCCAGTGCCCAGTCAGCGACATGTAACGCCCCTGTCCATGCCTACTCGTCCAAGTGTCTGTGGTGAAATGCACCCTGTCACACACAGAGTTTCTCAAAGAAGCGGTGATGTTGTGTGCGACATGCTGGTGGAGCGCAGGCACACCTTTCTTTGAGAAGTAGTGCCGACTGGGCATCTGGTACTGCGGCACTGCGACGGACATAAGGTCTCGAAAATCCTCTGTGTCCACCAGGCGGAAAGGCAGCATTTCTGTAGCCAAGAGCTTGCAGATGGTGAAATTCAACCTCTTAGCTTTCTCATGGCTAGGAGGAAATGGTCTTTTACTTGTCCACATCTGAGGGACCGAGGGCTGGCTATTGTGCTTAGACGGGGTTGATAAGGGTGTCCCCGGCAAACTGCCGGTCTGTGAGGAAGATGCAGGCGGACATGTTAGGTTGCCTTGATCCAAAGGTGGTGCTATCGATGTCGGACAGCGCTCAAGACCAGCTGGTGTTACCACCTCCAAAGAAAATGATGACCTGCCAATCACGCTGGCTGTTGCGGGTAAAGAGGTGGCAGGTCTGCGCCCCAAAACATGTGTGACTGCTGTCCCCCCAGTCACAGAGGATGAGGAGGCCGCGGATGCACAAGATATGGCAGACGGTGGTTGGCCCGGCCGGCTAGACCGCATTGTAGCACACTGAGCTTCCCACTGCAACTTATGCTTCATGTCCATGTGCCGGTTCATGCATGAAGTACTCAAACTATGTATTTTTTGGCCTCTACTTAGCTTTTGCTGACAAATGTTACAGATAACACGAGTTGGGTCATCTTTATCGATCTGAAAAAATGCCCAGGCTATGCAAGGCTTAGCACCCATGCGACCTGAAGAGCCACCACGACTTGTGGTGAGAGGCAGAGTTGTGTTTGAGGATGCAGTTGTTGACGTGCTTCCAGTACTGCGTCTCTGTCCAGGAAGGCGCAACCTGACCTCGTCGTCACTAGCATCTTCCTCCACCTCCTCTGCTGACCTCATCTCTTGGCTGACTGTGGGTTGACAGTAGTGTTGAGCCACCCCCGTAGTGTTCGGGTTCGGTTCGTCGAACACCGGGAAGTTCGAGGAACTGTTCGTCGAACTGTTCGTCGAACACCTTAGAACACCGTCGAACACCGTTAAAACCAATGGCAGGCAAACAAAAACACATAGAAACACATAGAAAACACCTGCAAAGGTGTCCAAAAGCTGACAAACTGCTCAGAAGACACTCTCTTTAAAAAAGCCGGCCGGCAAATTCAGCAGCGGCATACACCGGTACCCGACAATTTAGACAAGAAGGAATAGGGCATCACACATAGATTAGATAGATAGAAACATGTCAGTCACACATATAAGAAGCACAGTGACAGTGTTGGTTACTGCACTTGTCATTTAGTGTAAAGGATTTATTAAAAAAAATATTAGTGTTTTCATGCACCGTCTCTTTAAAAAAGCCGGCCGGCAATTCAGCATCTGTACCCGACAATTTATAACAGACAGAATAGAGCTTCACACATAGATTAGATAGATAGAAACATGTCAGTCACATATATAATAAGTACAGTGATAGTGTTGCTTACTGTACTTGTCATTTAGTGTAAAGGATTTATTTAAAAAAATAATAGTGTTTTCATGCACTGTCTCTTTAAAAAAGCCGGCCGGCAATTCAGCAGCGGTACCCGACAATTTAGAACAGAAAGATAGAGCATCACACATAGATTAGATAGATAGAAACATGTCAGTCACATATATATGAAGTACAGTGATAGTGTTGGTTACTGTACTTGTCATTTAGTATTAAAATAAAGGATTTATTATTAAAAAAATTGGCGTGGGGTTCCCCTTAATTTTAGGCTCTAGCGGAGGTTAAGCAGACGGCTGGGGCAGATGTTTGAAGCCTGGGAAGGGGGTAATACCCACGGAGCTTCCCAGGCTACTAATATCAGCCCCCAGCTGAATACATAGCCTTTACTAGCTATTAAAATGGGGGACCCCCCAAAAAAAATGACGTGGGGTCCCCCCTAATTTAATAGCTAGCAAAGGCTAGGCAGACAGCTGGTGGCTGATATTAATAGCCCAGGAAGGGAGCCATGAATATTGGCCCCCTCCCAGGCTAGAAACACCAGCCGTCAGCCGCCCCAGAAATGGCGCATTCATAGGATGCGCCAATTCTGGCACTTAGCCTCGCTCTTCCACACTGCCCTGGTGCGGTGGCAGGGGGTAATAGGGTTGGGGTTGATGTCAGCTTATAATGCCAGCTGACATCAAGCCCAGGTTAGTAATGGAGAGGCGTCTATAAGACACCCCCATTACTAACCCCATAGTCAAAGTTAAAAAAAACACAAACACCCAGAATAAAGTCCTTTAATTGAAATAAAGACACAATCCTTTATTGTTCTAAATTAAACCATACTTACCGTCACGCCCATTCCAGCTGAAGCCAACGATCTCCTGCAATAAAAGAAAAATAATAAAGCAACCTCATCCTTACCTTTCCATGGTTCCCACGACAGCTTCAGCTCTGCTACATCGAGATGACAGGCTGGACCGCAGCAGAACGCTGCCATCCAGCCTCTCATCCCGCAGACACTGAGAAGCGCAGGCTTGCTTGCGCTGCTCAGCGTCTCTGTGACGACATCCAGATGAGCCGAGTTCATGTCCAATGAACTCGGCTCACCTCATGCACGTCACTGACAGCGTGGGAAAATTCTCACGCTGAAGCGGTGAGTGCAGGAGAATTCTCCCATGCTGTCAGTGACGTGCAGGAGGTGAGCTGAGTTCATTGGACATGAGCTCACCTCATGCACATCACTGACAGCGTGGGAGAATTCTCCTGCACTCAGCACTTCAGCGTGAGAATTTTCCCACGCCGTCAGTGACGTGCATGAGGTGAGCCGAGTTCATTGGACATGACCTCGGCTCATCTGGATGCCGTCACAGCGAGACAGTGAGGAGCGCAAGCATGCCTGCGCTTCTCAGTGTCTGCGGGATGACAGACTGGATGGCAGCGTTCTGCTGCGGTCCAGCCAGTCATCTCGATGTAGCAGAGCTGAAGCTGTCGTGGGAACCATGGAAAGGTAAGGATGAGGTTGGTTTATTATTTTTCTTTTATTGCAGGAGATCGTTGGCTTCAGCTGGAATGGGTGTGATGGTAAGTATGGTTTAATTTAGAACAATAAAGAATTGTGTCTTTATTTCAATTAAAGGACTTTTTCTGGGTGTTTGTGTTTTTTTTAAATACTTTACTAGAAATTCATGGCGGTCATGTCTAATACTGGCGTGACCCCATGAATTTTGGGCTTGGGGCCAGCTGATAATACCAAGCTGGCCCTATCCCCTTTATTACCCAGTGAGCCACCGCACCAGGGCCCTGGATGAGTTGGGTACAGCGCCAGAAGATGGCGCTTCTATGAACGCACCATTTTCCGGGGTGGCTGCGGACTGCAATTTGTAGCGGGGGGGGGCCCAGAAAGCTTGGGCCTCCCTGCGCTGCAGATTCCAGCCCCCAGCTGCCTAGTTGTACCTGGCTGGACACAAAAATAGGGCGAAGCCCCACATACTTTTTTTTTAATTATTTCATGAAATTCATGAAATAATTAAGAAAAAAAGGCCTTCCCTATATTGTTGTGTCCGGCCAGGTACAAATAGGCAGCTGGTGGTTGGGGGCAGCCCGTTCCTGCCTGCTGTACCTGGCTGGACACAAATATAGTGCGAAGCCCCACTTCAATTTTTTTTAATTATTTCATGAAATTCATGAAATAATTAAGAAAAAAAGGGCTTCCCTATATTGTTGTGTCCGGCCAGGTACAAATAGGCAGCTGGTGGATGGGGGCAGCCCGTTCCTGCCTGCTGTACCTGGCTGGACACAAATATAGTGCGAAGCACCACTTCAATTTTTTTAAATTATTTCAGGAAATTCATGAAATAATTTAAAAAAAATTGACGTGGGGCTTCGCACTATATTTGTGTCCAGCCAGGTACAGCAGGCAGGAACGGGCTGCCCCCAACCACCAGCTGCCTATTTGTACCTGGCCGGACACAACAATATAGGGAAGCCCTTTTTTTCTTAATTATTTCATGAAATAATTTAAAGAAAATTGACGTGGGGCTTCGCCCTGTTTTTGTGTCCAGCCAGGTACAACTAGGCAGCTGGGGGCTGGAATCCGCAGCGCAGGGAGGCCCAAGCTTTCTGGGCCACCCCCGCTGCAAATTGCAGTCCGCAGCCACCCCGGAAAATGGCGCATTCATAGAAGCGCCATCTTCTGGCGCTGTACCCAACTCATCCAGGGCCCTGATGCGGTGGCTCACTGGGTAATAAAGGGGTTAGGGCCAGCTTGGCATTATCAGCTGGCCCTAAGCCCGAAATTCATGGGGTCACGCCAATATTAGACATGACCACCATGAATTTCTAGTAAAGTATTTAAAAAAAACACAACACTCAGAAAAAAGTCCTTTAATTGAAATAAACACACAATTCTTTATTGTTCTAAATTAAACCATACTTACCATCACGCCCATTCCAGCAGAAGCCAACGATCTCCTGAAATAAAAGAAAAATAATAAAGCAACATCATCCTTACCTTTCCATGGTTCCCATGACAGCTTCAGCTCTGCTACATCGAGATGACAGGCTGGACCGCAGCAGAACGCTGCCATCCAGCCTGTCATCCCGCAGACACTGAGAAGCGCAGGCTTGCTTGCGCTCCACAGTGTCTCTCTGTGAGGGCATCCAGATGAGCCGAGTTAATGTCCAATGAACTCGGCTCACCTCATGCACGTCACTGACAGCGTGGGAAAATTCTCCTGCACTCAGCGCTTCAGCGTGGGAGAATTCTCACACTGAAGCGCTGAGTGCAGGAGAATTCTCCCACGCTGTCAGTGACGTGCAGGAGGTGAGCTGAGTTCATTGGACATGAGCTCACCTTATGCACGTCAGTGACAGCGTGGGAAAATTCTCCTGCACTCAGCGCTTCAGCGTGGGAGAATTCTCACGCTGAAGCGCTGAGTGCAGGAGAATTCTCCCACGCTGTCAGTGACGTGCAGGAGGTGAGCTGAGTTCATTGGACATGAGCTCACCTTATGCACGTCACTGACAGCATGGGAGAATTCTCCTGCACTCACCGCTTCAGCGTGAGAATTTTCCCACGCTGTCAGTGACGTGCATGAGGTGAGCCGAGTTCATTGGACATGAACTCGGCTCATCTGGATGTCGTCACAGAGAGACGCTGAGCAGCGCAAGCAAGCCTGTGCTTCTCAGTGTCTGCGGGATGAGAGGCTGGATGGCAGCGTCCTGCTGCGGTCCAGCCTGTCATCTCGATGTAGCAGAGCTGAAGCTGTCGTGGGAACCATGGAAAGGTAAGGATGAGGTTGCTTTATTATTTTTCTTTTATTGCAGGAGATCGTTGGCTTCAGCTGGAATGGGCGTGACGGTAAGTATGGTTTAATTTAGAACAATAAAGGATTGTGTCTTTATTTCAATTAAAGGACTTTATTCTGGGTGTTTGTGTTTTTTTTAACTTTGACTATGGGGTTAGTAATGGGGGTGTCTTATAGACGCCTCTCCATTACTAACCTGGGCTTGATGTCAGCTGGCATTATAAGCTGACATCAACCCCAACCCTATTACCCCCTGCCACCGCACCAGGGCAGCGTGGAAGAGCGAGGCTAAGTGCCAGAATTGGCGCATCCTATGAATGCGCCATTTCTGGGGCGGCTGACGGCTTATGTTTCTAGCCTGGGAGGGGGCCAATATTCATGGCTCCCTTCCTGGGCTATTAATATCAGCCCCCAGCTGTCTGCCTAGCCTTTGCTAGCTATTAAATTAGGGGGGACCCCACGTCATTTTTTTTGGGGTGTCCCCCATTTTAATAGCTAGTAAATTCTATGTATTCAGCTGGGGGCTGATATTAGTAGCCTGGGAAGCTCCGTGGGTATTACCCCCTTCCCAGGCTTCAAACATCTGCCCCAGCCGTCTGCTTAACCTCCGCTAGAGCCTAAAATTAAGGGGAACCCCACGCCAATTTTTTTAATAATAAATCCTTTATTTTAATACTAAATGACAAGTACAGTAACCAACACTATCACTGTACTTCATATATAAGTGACTGACATGTTTCTATCTATCTAATCTATGTGTGAAGCTCTATTCTGTCTGTTATAAATTGTCGGGTACCGCTGCTGAATTGCCGGCCGGCTTTTTTAAAGAGACAGCGCATGAAAACACTATTATTTTTTTTGATAAATCCTTTACGCTAAATGACAAGTACAGTAAGCAGCACTTTCACTGTACTTCGTATATATGTGGCTGACATGTTTATATCTATCTAATCTATGTGTGAAGCTCTATTCTTTCGGTTCTAAATTGTCGGGTACAGGTGTATGCCGCTGCTGAATTGCCGGCTTTTCATGTTTCACTGTTGGCACTGTTTCCATCGATTTGGGCAATCACTGTAATGCCACAACCACCATGGCTGTGGCATTACAGTGAGTGGCAGACAATCCCTGCATGATTGGTGCTCTAAATAGCACCAGACATGCAGGACATGCTTTTGGTGCACGAACAGTTATCGAACATAACCTCGAACAGCCGAATTTTTTGCAAATCGTTTGGGTTCGTCGAACAACTCGAACACCGCTCAAAACAGCTCGAATTTGAGATTGGCGAACAGTTCTAGTCGAACACCGCTCATCTCTAGTTGACAGTAAGTGGGATCTCCGACCTCATCATCATCACCCTGTGCGTTATCACACCCGTCGTCCTCAGAGCCAACCTGTTCCTGCCCTGACAAAAAACTAAAGTTGTCGCTCCAATCAGGTATTTGAGTCTTATCATCGTCTTCCTCATTGTCTCCACCAACAGGAGTTACAGTTTGGGAATGAGGGTCTACATTATGGTCAGAACCTTCTGCGTCTGGTCCTGGATCCGACTCATAAAGATTCTGGGCATCAGTGCAGATCATTTCCTCGTCTGGATTCACAGAAGCGCTGGAGTCGACCTCTGATTCCCAGGCTATAGTATGAGTAAACAGCTCTGCAGACTCAACCATCTGTTCTACCTCATACTCAGACGGGCAGCTGGAGATTTGGGAGCTGTGAGGAAGCAAGTGCGATTTGGGTGACACCTTTGAGGACTGGAGTATTTGTGATGTTGAAGTTGATGTGGAGGAGAGCCCACTTAAAGGAGCACTTGATATCCATTGAAGCACCTGCTGTTTTTGTGCCTCATCTGGAATTTGTAGCGATTGGCGTGGCCGTAAGAAAGGGATCTTATCACATTGTCCGCTAAAAGAAGTAGACATTTTAGTTTGGCTGGAAGATGGTCTTTCTTCTGCACCTACCCCACGGACACAACCTTTTTTCCCCTTCCCAACACGCCTATTCCCCTTTCCACCAGCAGCAGGCCTTTTTCCACTCATTTTGGTGGTTAACTAATTCACAACTCTGGAGTTGTTTGCACAAAAAAACAATGGATGGTAACCAAGCAGAGCTGAGTGGCCAAACTGTGGAATTAGGCCAAAACTATTGGCTGGGTTAGATGCAGAAAAAAATTATTTTTAATTTGCAACCTGATGGAGGTCAGTATAGATGGACTAATAGACCAAGTCCCACACACCGCTAGAAGCCCAAATATTTTTTCAGAGCTAGATGCAGAAAAAAATTATATTCAATTTGCAACCTGCTGGAGGTCAGTATACAAGGACTAATAGAACAAGTCCCACACACTGCTAGAAGCCCAAATATTTTTTCAGAGCTAAATGAAGAAAAAAATTATTTTTAATTTGCAACCTGATGGAGGTCAGTATAGATGGACTAATAGACCAAGTCCCACACACCGCTAGAAGCCCAAATATTTTTTCAGAGCTAGATGCAGAAAATTTTTTTATTCAATTTGCAACCTGATGGAGGTCAGTATAGATGGACTAATAGACCAAGTCCCACACACTGCTAGAAGCCCAAATATTTTTTCAGAGCTAGATGCAGAAAAAAAATATTTTTAATTTGCAACCTGATGGAGGTCAGTATAGATGGACTAATAGACCAAGACCCACACACTGCTAGAAGCCCAAATATTTTTTCAGAGCTAGATGCAGAAAAAAAATATTTTTAATTTGCAACCTGATGGAGGTCAGTATAGATGGACTAATAGAACAAGTCCCACACGCTGCTAGAAGCCCAAATATTTTTTCAGAGATAAATGAAGAAAAAAATTATTTTTAATTTGCAACCTGATGGAGGTCATTATAGATGGACTAATAGACCAAGTCCCACACACTGCTAGAAGCCCAAATATTTTTTCAGAGCTAGATGCAGAAAAAAATTATATTCAATTTGCAACCTGCTGGAGGTCAGTATAGAAGGACTAATAGAACAAGTCCCACACACTGCTAGAAGCCCAAATATTTTTTCAGAGCTAAATGAAGAAAAAAATTATTTTTAATTTGCAACCTGATGGAGGTCAGTATAGATGGACTAATAGACCAAGTCCCACACACCGCTAGAAGCCCAAATATTTTTTCAGAGCTAGATGCAGAAAAAAATTATTTTTAATTTGCAACCTGATGGAGGTCAGTATAGATGGACTAATAGACCAAGTCCCACACACTGCTAGAAGCCCAAATATTTTTTCAGAGCTAGATGCAGAAAAAAATTATTTTTAATTTGCCACCTGATGGAGGTCAGTATAGATGGACTAATAGACCAAGTCCCACACACTGCTAGAAGCCCAAATATTTTTTCAGAGCTAGATGCAGAAAAAAAATATTTTTAATTTGCAACCTGATGGAGGTCAGTATAGATGGACTAATAGAACAAGTCCCAAACGCTGCTAGAAGCCCAAATATTTTTTCAGAGATAAATGAAGAAAAAAATTATTTTTAATTTGCAACCTGATGGAGGTCAGTATAGATGGACTAATAGACCAAGTCCCACACACTGCTAGAAGCCCAAATATTTTTTCAGAGCTAGATGCAGAAAAAAAATTATTTTTAATTTGCAACCTGATGGAGGTCAGTATAGATGGACTAATAGACCAAGTCCCACACACTGCTAGAAGCCCAAATATTTTTTCAGAGCTAGATGCAGAAAAAAATTATTTTTAATTTGCAACCTGATGGAGGTCAGTATAGATGGACTAATAGACCAAGTCCCACACACCGCTAGAAGCCCAAATATTTTTTCAGAGCTAGATGCAGAAAAAAATTATTTTTAATTTGCAACCTGATGGAGGTCAGTATAGATGGACTAATAGACCAAGTCCCACACACTGCTAGAAGCCAAAATATTTTTTCAGAGCTAGATGCAGAAAAAAATTATTTTTAATTTGAAACCTGATGGAGGTCAGTATAGATGGACTAATAGACCATGTCCCACACACTGCTAGAAGCCCAAATATTTTTTCAGAGCTAGATGCAGAAAAAAATTATTTTTAATTTGCAACCTGATGGAGGTCAGTATAGATGGACTAATAGACCAAGTCCCACACACCGCTAGAAGCCCAAATATTTTTTCAGAGCTAGATGCAGAAAAAAATTATTTTTAATTTGCAACCTGATGTAGGTCAGTATAGATGGACTAATAGACCAAGTCCCACACACTGCTAGAAGCCCAAATATTTTTTCAAAGCTAGATGCAGAAAAAAATTATTTTTAATTTGCAACCTGATGGAGGTCAGTATAGATGGACTAATAGACCAAGTCCCACACACCGCTAGAAGCCCAAATATTTTTTCAGAGCTAGATGCAGAAAAAAATTATTTTTAATTTGCAACCTGATGGAGGTCTGTATAGATGGACTAATAGACCAAGTCCCACACACCGCTAGAAGCCCAAATATTTTTTCAGAGCTAGATGCAGAAAAAAATTATATTCAGTTTGCAACCTGATGGAGGTCAGTATAGATGGACTAATAGAATGATGCTATGCCCAAAAGATTTTACTTCACTAGGTGCAGTAAAAAAATTGGTATTCTATACACAGGTGTTATATCTTGCAACACAGATAGGCTACTCCACTGACTAACACACTCTGCAATAGGCCAAAAAGGATTAGCTTTGCTAGATTCAGCCAAATGCTGTGAAAAAAACTTGCACAGCACTGGCACAGACCTGCCTGGCAAAAACTGATAGGAATTCATGTAACCTAGTCCTGAAAAGGACTCCAATTACAATTAGTCTTTACTCCCACAACCTATCTATTTAAGAGCACAGACCTCCCTGATAAAAGTCGTAGGAAATGCTGTAACCTAGTCCTTAAAAGGACTGCAATCACAACTATTCCCTACTCCCAAGCTATCTGTATATTTGTGCGAAAATTGGCTTGAAATTAACAAGGTATAGCACACACAGCAACAGCGGTGCCGTCTAACACGCAGCTGCAGCAGTGAGAAAATGGTGGCGACGGGGAAAATGGCTTGGTCTTATAGGGCAAGGACATGTGACATACACTGCCAATCACACATGCCCTTGCTTGTGTGAAAAAAAGCACTTCGCTCCGTGTGTGCGCTGCTGATAGGCTGACAGATTGCACCTCCCCACTGCAAATGCGGGAAAGAGAAAAAAAAATGGAGATCTTCATTGTTCCTGCAGAGATCCATCCCCTGCCCCTCCCCCCGCCCCGCTGTACACTCAAACTGCGTATTAACATTAATTTTCATCATTACTGAGAAAAAATCCAGTTATGATTTTGGTGCACGAACAGTTATCGAACATAACCTCGAACAGCCGAATTTTTCTCAAATTGTTCGTGTTCGCCGACCGGCTCGAACACCGCCCAAAACAGCTCGAATTTGAGATGGGCGAACAGTTCGAGTAGAACAACGCTCATCTCTACTGCTAACTTCTTTTCTACTTTGGACCTTACTAGCGGGTACTGGCAGGTTCCTGTGACAGAGGCTGACAAGGAGAAGACCGCCTTCACCACCCCGATGGGACTGAGCGAATTCAACTGCATGCCTTTCGGGCTCTGCAACGCACCAGGGATCTTCCAGCGGCTGATGGAATGCTGTCTAGGGCACCGAAACTTCGAGACGGTCCTCCTTTACCTGGACGACGTGATCGTCTATTCGAAAACCTACGAGGACCATCTAAAGCACCTGGCCGAGGTGTTCGAAGCCCTGGCAGGCTATGGCCTGAAGGTGAAACCATCGAAGTGCCAACTGCTGAAACCAAAGGTCCAGTACCTAGGGCACGTGGTAAGCGCGGAAGGAGTGGCCCCCGACCCTGACAAGGTCACGGCAATCAAGAGCTGGCCAAGCCCCTCGAACATCAAAGAGGTGAGACAGTTTCTCGGGTTGGTAGGCTACTACCGAAGGTTTATCCCCGGGTTTACTAAGATGGCAGCTCCTATGCAGGACCTCCTGATCGGACAGTCTAAGTCCAGGAGTCAAAAGCCACCCTTCAAGTGGGATAAACCGGAAGAGGAGTCCTTCCGCCAGCTAAAGATGGCCCTCACGGGGGATGAGATCCTGGCCTACCCTGATTACAGCCAGCCTTTCATTCTCCACACAGATGCCAGTAATGTGGGACTGGGAGCCGTACTGTCCCAAAACCAACAGGGCAGAGAACGGGTGATCGCATACGCCAGCCGAAAGCTGAGGCCCACTGAGAGGAACCCGGAGAATTACAGCTCCTTCAATCTTGAATTCTTGGCGGTGGTGTGGGCCGTGACGGAACGCTTCAAGCATTACCTGGCCTCCGCAAAGTTCACCGTGTACACGGACAACAACCCGTTGACACACCTAGACAATGCAAGACTGGGTGCCCTGGAACAGCGGTGGATGGCCCGTCTCTCCAACTATGACTTCGTGATCAAGTAACGGGCAGGCAAAACCAACGCCAACGCGGACGCCCTATCAAGGATGCCTCACTTACCTGAAGGTGACGAAGACCCAGAAGAGCTGGAGGAGGTAGAACTCCCCGCGTTTCACCGGTATGGAGCCGCTCAACACTCTCACCGCGTGAAGGAGGAGGATCTAACAACTGTGATGATGAATCCCCTACCTCACCACAGCTCGGCCGAGACCCAAGATAGTGACCCTGCAGTCCGCCTGGTGAAAGATCTGCTGACCCGGGAAGACGCCCGCCTAGATCCAGATGCCCCAGAGGAAGCCAAGCAGCTATGGAAGACGAAGAGCAAGCTGTTCCTCTACGAAGGCAAGTTGTGCAGAAGGATTGTCAACCACCGGACGCACGAGCTGATCTGGCAAGTCGTGGTCCCAAGGCGAGATGCAGCTATGGTCCTGGGGGCTTACCATGACAGAGCGGGGCACTTCAGTTGGAAGAAACTTTAGTTCCTGCTAAGAGGAAGATTCTTTTGGGTCGGCATGAGAGGAGCAGTAGAAAAGTGGTGAAGAGACTGTGGCCCTTGTCACCTAAGGAGGAAGGACCGCACCAGCCAGAAGACACCCTTGAGGCCCATCATCACCACGCAGCCTCTTGAGCTGGTAGCTCTGGACCACGTCAAATTGGCTCCAAGCCAGTCAGGATACATCTATGCCCTGACAATCGTGGACCACTATTCCCGTTTTCTCGTGGTGGTCCCGGTAAAAGACTTGACAGCCCAAACAGCGGCCAGAGCCTTCCAGCAATACTTCTGCCGTCCACACGGGTATCCAGAACAGGTCCTGACAGACCAGGGTCCAGCGTTCGAGGCTGAAATCTTCCAGGAGTTCTGCAACCTCTATGGCTGTAAGAAGATTCGTACAACGCCTTACCACTCCCAAACCAACGGGATGTGTGAGAAGATGAACAACATAGTCATTGATCTCCTAAAGACGTTGCCCCTGGAGGAACGCAGCCTGTGGCCCGAAAAACTGCCAGACCTGATAGACCTATACAACAATATCCCGATGAATGCTACAAACTGCACCCCGGCTTACCTGATGCGAGCTAGACCAAGTAAGCTGCCCGTAGACCTGGAGATGGGAGTCCTAATACCTGAGGACACCTCCCCGGATGTGGACTGGGATACGGAAAGGCAACCGCAGTACAAGAAGGTACAGGAGAGTGTGGAGAAGAGCCTGGGCCAGGTGAGAGAGAAGCAAGAAAGACTCTTCAATCAACACGCCCATGCTGGTCCCCTAGAACCTGGTGAGCAAGTCCTAAAGCGAAAAAGAATGCTACATAAGTTGGACGACCAGTGGGAAAGGGAACCCTACACCGTACTGCAGTCTGACCACGACAACCCAAAGGTGTGCGTAATCACCAAGGACGGAGGAGAAACCACTAGTGTCGTCTCCAGAGACCACCTCAAAAGATGCCCCGAGCAACTCCGTAGTGCAGAAGAGGATCAGAGTGACCTTGAACCCACAGAGGACAAGGAAGAAATGATCAGCACCGTTCTCGGAGAGTTCCCTCAGTCCTGGACTCGAATAAATGATGCTATAGTGGTACCCGTCCTACATTTCCTGCAACCGGCCCAGCAACAACCAACACCAGAGCCGGAAGGTGAAGAGGAGCAAGTGGTTCCAGAGGCAGAAGAGCCTGTACCAGCAGCCCAGGAGAGTCAACCCTCTGCTGACAGTGGGCCTGCCATGCCTGCGGTAAGCCAAAGGACCCGCAGACAGCTGCCTGCCCTACCTGTACACCCAGCTGGTAGCTGCACCCCTAACGCTAGTGGGGAAAGCCAAATCAGTCCACCACCAGACAGTGGGCTACGTAGGTCAACCAGGAGCACAAAGGGACAGATACCCGCTCGCTGGAGAATAAAGAGTGTACTAAAATTGTAAATAACCTTGTTGCCAAATGTTGAATTGTTTGCCAAAGTTACCTGCATGTTTATTAATAGTGTGTTTCAGTTTCTTGCAGCTACCGTAAGGACTCAAAGGATATGGACTTTTTATAACCGGGACCTTGCATGGACTGCGTTCGGAGCTTAACCCAGGAATGAACTAAGACTGTAAAGGACTTGGGGCAGGACAGACCCCCACCTGGTTAAGGCTCCCTGTTGTATTGGTGATATGGACACCCGGTCACAGGCCACACTGTGACCTTAAGAACTCAATCTGTGCGTCGTCTGTCTGTTATTGTTTTATGGTTATGCATATTGTCTTTGTTTACTGTTTAGTCCCGGAGTATTAAATTTCACTAGGGGGGAATGTGTCACCCTGGCCTGGATGCCACAAGTGTAATTAAAGCTGTGTCTGAGAGCAAGGGGGAGGTTCTCTAGTCAGGGGAACATTAGCATGCAATGCCTCCTGTCTCAGGCCAGTAGGGGGAGCTGGCTGCCCCTATAAAAGCTGGTACTGAGGGCAGGGTTAGGGAGAACTGGGTTGCCTGTCTCAGCACTGAGACGTGTCCCAGAGTGGAGCAGGGACAGAAAGTTGCATTGTAACCTAAGAGGAAGTGTGGCAGGAGAAGAGCCACAAGCCAGAGACAAGAGGCGCAGTGAGCCTGTCTTGGCAGAGAAAAGACTTACTTTACCAGACTTTGGTGTCTGAGGCTGGGAGGATTCTACATCCTACAGCAGAGAACCAGTCCGCAAGGGACTGTATATTCCTTGGCCTAAGAAGCCTGGAGGCCCTGCCACAACCGAAGGGACCAGTAAAGCCGTACAAGGCTGGGAGCAGAAAGGAACCCACGTCGCAGGCCATACAGGCGAGAATACACGGAAAGCTCGGAAACGTGGGCTGTTACCCTATAACGAGGAGATAGCCAGAAGGAGCGCAGAAAGCACGGTAGGCCTACACCCTCACCCTGACCAGGGCCAATTTCCCCGTTGCTCTCAGACATCCAGGTCCCCTCCTAGCTGGGACTGTTTATGGGTCAGTTTACCTGTTTCAGTAAAGACCCTGGACTGCAACCTGTTGTCTGTGTGCTCCTTGCTCCTCCAGCGCTATCAGCACTGGGACTCTCACTACCATCACTCCCACCATCCACTACACTGCCCTGGGGCCGCACTCTTCCCGTGGGGAGTCACACTACCCTAGCTGCACACCTCATCAGCCCCAGCGGTCTGCATGCAGTGGCGGTTCCTAATAACCGCAATCCACGGGTGGCGTAGTCGGACATTATCAATAACACATAACGGACTACCACTGGCCTGACCACCCTGAGCCACGGAACCGGGTTGCCACTACTACTCCCATCATTTCCCTAATTGCCCGGATCCGAGTGCCCCACGGCCCAGGGGGCGAGTCATATAAACTAATTTATATTAGGTAACCACTGGCCACCAATGAAATGTATTTAAAACTATCCCGCTTCTCTGTCTTCTGAAACGCTCTCTGCTCACAATCACAGAGGATGCATTGCAGGCGGAGCACGATGAGATGGAGCAAGGAACCATACAGGGTGATTACACACAGCCCAGCCTCATCTCATCCCAACGTGGATTGGGGAGCAATGAGGAAGAAGAGGAGGAGGAAGAACAGGAGCTAGTTTCATGCGCTACAGACGGCACTACATGCACAGCCATCATACCGTCTGTTCAGCATGGATGGCCAGAGGACAGACAAGAGGAGGAGGAGAGCATGGTCAGTCATCCTCTTGGAGAGGACATGGAAGTCTTGCCTGTAAGTAGTCTGGCACGCATGGCTGAGTTTATGTTACGCTGCCTTTCCCATGACCATCGCGTTCTCAAAATTTTGGGTGGCAGTCATTACTCATTGGTGATACTTCAAGACCCACGCTACAAGGAGAACTTTATATCTCTTATTCCTGAGGCGGACACGTCTACAAAAATGGGGCTGTACCAGAAGGCACTTGTTGCGGAACTATTAAAAAAAATTCCCTTCTGAAAACACTGGTGGCAGAGGTCACAGTTCGTTGGAAAACCAAAGAGTACAGGCGAGAGAGACACAACTTCAATCCATCACTGTCAAAGTTCTGGGAGAATTTTTTCAACCCCTCCCATCGCACAAGTCCTGAGGCACGGGGAATTCTCACAAGGAGTGCAAAGTTTGGAAGGATGCTGAGGGAGTACCTTTGCTGACCGTACCTACGTCTTCCGTGATTCCTCTGTGCCTTATAATTATTGGGTATTCAAACTGGATACGTGGAATGAACTGGCTCTCTATGCCTTGGAGGTCCTGGCCTGCCCTGCCGCCAGCGTTCTATCAGAGTGGGTTTTTAGTGCCACTGGTGGAATTATAACTGATAAGCGCATCCACCTGTCAACTGAAAATGCTGACAGGCTGACTCTTATAAAAATGAACAAGGACTGGATTGGGCCAGACTTCTCAATACCACCGAATGATAGCAGCGTAACATAAACTCAAATGCAGTGTCTTTTCTTAGGAGGTGTATTCCCATGCACCTTTTCACACCCTGACATGAATATACGCATCCTGATTTTGGCTATTTGCGCTTGTCCTCCTCCTTCTACTCATCCTCCACCACCATATCACCAGGGTGACCGTGGTCCGTGATGGAACACCCACATAATTTTTTTAAAGGGTGTTTATGATGCCCGTAAAAAAAAATTTTTATACAGTATGTTCATGTATACCCCCCAGGGGTAAATGTTTGTCAGCCCATACACTTAGTGCATGGGCATTACAAGTTTAGGAGACCCGCTCCTTTCTAATGGGAGCATTTTTTTATGAGGCCCACCTCCACTTCTCTTCCAAGGGGCATTGGAGTGCCTCCAAATTTTTGGCAGCCCTTGCATTCACTGCATAGTCAAACACAATGGGAGACCCACTTTCTAATAATGTGAACATTGTTTTCAGGAGGTCCTATGACCTGCACGTCTCTCCAAAGGGGCATTTGAGTGCCTCCAAATTTTTGGCAACCCTTGCATTCACTGCATAGGCAAACACAATGGGAGACCCACTTCCTAATAATGGGAACATTGTTTCCAGGAGGCCCTCTGACCTCCATGTCTCTTCCAAGGGGCATTGGAGTGCCTCCAAATTTTTGGCAACCCTTGCATTCACTGCATTGGCAAAAACAATGGGAGACCCACTTCCTAATAATGGGAACATTGTTTTCAGGAGGCCCTCAGACCTCCATGTCTCTTCCAAGGGGCATTGGAGTGCCTCCAAATTTTGGGCAACCCTTGCATTCACTGCATTGGCAAAAACAATGGGAGACCCACTTCCTAATAATGGGGACATTGTTTTCAGGAGGCCCTCTGACCACCACGTCTCTTCCAAGGGGCATTGGAGTGCTTCCAAATTTTTGGCAACCCTTGCATTCACTGCATACGCAAACACAATGGGAGACCTGCTTCCTAATAATGGGAACATGGTTTTCAGGAGGTCCTCCTCTTAGTCTCTCCAAGGGGGTATTGGGGTGCGTCCAAATTTTGGGCAACCCTGCCACTCACTGCATACGCAATAACAGTATAGGAGACCCACTCTCTAGTAATGGGAGCAATAAAACATAGCCGGTTGATGGCTCTCTAAAAATAGTGAGGGCCAACTGCTGGCCCTTTAAGAATAGTAAAGGCCGCCTTATGGCCCTATTAAATAGGCTTTGTGACTTTCAGAGTCACTCCTTCATAAATGAAAAGCGATGTGTCTGATGATATCTCACACACCACATGACCAGATAAGGTTGTAAAATGTTAAAATGACATTTCCTGGTGAATGCATTTGTCACGGTTGAAAGCAATGTAAAAGTTAAAAAAAACGCATCAAAAACGCTACGTGTGAACATAGCCCAAGGTGTGGAGGAGCATTTTTGTTTTTGGTTATTTATTTTGCTTTATATACAAGTCATTACCCTGGAAAGGATGTTCCTTAACATATTTCCCAGGAAAATCCATTTTGGTTTCGTTTTGGTATGTTTTATTGTGAGTCCGTAAAAGTGGCGTAATACCTCTGACAACGTTGTTGACAGAAGTGACCTGGGAGTCAGAAATGCTTCCAGGGGTCTACCCCATGCTGTCCTCATGTCATTTGACACTGTTCCCATCGATTTGGGCCCTCTGCAGACCGCCGGGGGGAGCCGCCAGAAAAATGCTCAAGTTTCCCATAGACTTACATTGGGCTCGTTGCTTGGGTCGAGCACTCGAGTATTCCAATGTGCTCGACCCGAGCATCGAGCACCCGAGCATTTTAGTGCTTGCTCATCACTACTGATAGGGGCACACGACTCTTCACGGAAAATGCAGACAGACTTACTCTGATTAAATTCAAGAAGGACTGGATATCTCCACAGTTTGTAAGCCCTACAGATGACAGCAAGCCAACCTAAATTCACCAAAAATGCAGATTCCTGGTACTGCTGTTAACATCACCCCCTTCCCATAAGAGCCCGTTACCTTCCTTCATCAACAATGACCCAGCTGATAGGGCTAATTGTTACAAACCCTATGCAGATTGGGCAGTGGACAAACCAGGACAGTATTCCTACTCCATCCTAACTACTATTTGTGATTGGAGTCCCTTGGGATGGTGGCTTCCTGCATCAACCATGGCTCAGCCCATAGGGCAAATTTTTACAAACCCTATGCAGATTGTGCAGTGGACAAACCAGGATAGTATTCCTACTTCAGCCTAACTATTTGTGATTGGTGGCCCTTGGGATGGTGGCTTCCAAAATAGTGGTTAAAATGGCCTTTTGCACTCTTTGTAGCAGGCAGTAGGAAATGAGTGAACTACTGCTTTGTGTAGGGCACTCAATGATTTTTTAGTGGACTAATATGTACAGAAGGCAGGCTGACACCCATAGGTGGATTATAATGAGGGCAATCCGGGCTACCGCCCGGGGCCCCGAGCCTGCAGGGGGCCCGCTGCTCCGGGCGGGGTGTCTAATGCCGAATTGCCCTCATTATATGTGCGTGCTGCCGTGGCACATACCGGCAGCAGTGGCGGGAGGGGGGGCCCCGGACCGCTCGCCCAGCAGCGGCCGCCGCTACTTCTTCATCGGCCGGGCCAGCACTGCAGCAGTTAACTTCCCTGTGCTGGCCCGGCCGCGTCACTGCTAGGAGACATGGCCCTGTGCGCGGCCGTGTCTCCTAGCTGTGATGTCACGCAGTGCGCACCCTGCACTGCTGCAACAGAGATGTCAGAGCAGGCAGGAGGAATGGAGCCGTGGGATGGTGAGTCTGTGTGTGTATGTGTGTATGTATGTATGTATGTGTGTGTGTGTGTGTGTGTGTGTGTGCAGGCAGGCAGATATCATTGTGTGATGTCTGTTTATATGTATTTTTGTGTTTCAAATGTGTTTATGTGTGTATGTATATGTCAGTATATGTTTGTGTGTGTCCGTGACTGCATGCGTGACTGCGTGCGGCCTCCTGCTGAGTATAGTTGGCGCCGTGTGGCCTCCTGCTGTCTCTGGGGGGGAGCACCGTGCGGCCTCCCACTATGTATAGATGGCCCCGTGCGGCCTCCCGCTGTGTATAGATGGCACCGTGCGGCCCCCTGCTGCCTATAGATGGCGCTGTGCGGCGCTCTGCTGTGTATAGATGGCGCCGTGCGGCCTCCCGCTGTGTATAGAAGGCGCCGTGCGGCCCCCTGCTGTCTATAGATGGCGCCGTGCGGCGCTCTGCTGTATATAGATGGCGCCGTGCCGCCCTCTGCTGTGTATAGATGGCGCTGTGCGGCCTCCTGCTGTGTATAGATGGTGCCGTGCGGCCCCCTGCTGTGTATAGATGGCGTCGTGCGGCCCCCTGCTGTGTATAGATGGCGCTGTGCGGCCCCCTGCTGTGTATAGATGGCTACGTGTGGCCTCCTGCTGTGTATAGATGGCGCCGTTTGGCCTCCTGCTGTGTATAGATGGCGCCGTGCGGCCTCCCGCTATATCTGGGGAGCGCCGTGTGGCCTGCCGCTGTGTATAGATGGCTACGTGCGGCCTCCTGCTGTGTATAGATGGCTACGTGCAGTCTCCTGCTGTGTATAGATGGCTACGTGCGGTCTCCTGCTGTGTATAGATGGCTTTGTGCGGCTTCCTGCTGTGTATAGATTGCTACATGCGGCCTCCTGCTGTGTATAGATGGCACCGTGCGGCCTCCCACTGTATCTGGGGAGCGCCGTGTGGCCTGCCGCTGTGTATAGATGGCTGCGTGCGGCCTCCTGCTGTGTATAGATGGCTACATGCAGTCTCCTGCTGTGTATAGATGGCTACGTGTGGCCTCCTGCTGTGTATAGATGGCACCGTGCGGCCTCCCGCTGTATCTGGGGAGCGCCGTGTGGCCTGCCGCTGTGTATAGATGGCTGCGTGCGGCCTCCTGCTGTGTATAGATGGCTACATGCAGTCTCCTGCTGTGTATAGATGACTACGTGTGGTCTCCTGCTGTGTATAGATGGCGCCGTGTGGCCTCCCGCTGTATCTGGGGAGCGCCGTGTGGCCTGCCGCTGTGTATAGATGGCTACGTGCAGCCTCCTGCTGTGTATAGATGGCTATGTTCGGTCTCCTGCTGTGTATAGATGGCTACGTGCGGCCTCCTGCTGTGTGTAGATGGCTACATGCGGCCTCCTGCTGTGTATAGATGGCGCCGTGCGGCCTCCCGCTGTGTATAGATGGCTGCGTGCGGCCTCCTGCTGTGTATAGATGATGCCATGCGGCCTCCCGCTGTATCTGGCGGGCACCGTGTGGCCTACCGCTGTGTATAGATGGCTACGTGCGGCCTCCCGCTGTGTATAGATGGCTACGTGCAGCCTCCTGCAGTGTATAGATAGCGCCGTGCGGCCTCCCGCTGTGAAGAGATGGCTGCGTGCGGCCTCCTGCTGTGTATAGATGATGCCGTGCGGCCTGCCGCTGTATCTGGCGGGCGCCGTGTGGCCTACTGCTGTGTATAGATGGCTACGTGCGGCCTCCTGCTGTGTATAGATGGCTACGTGCGGCTTCCCGCTGTGTATAGATGGCACCGTGCGGCCTCCCGCTGTGTATAGAAGACTACGTGTGGCCTCCCGCTCTGTATAGATGGCTATGTGCGGCCTCCTGCTGTGTATAGATAGCTACGTGCGGCCTCCTGCTGTGTATATATGGCGCCGTACGGCCTCCTGCTGTGTATAGATGGCTACGTGCGGCCTCTTGCTGTGTATAGATGGCTACGTGTGCTCAATGTTAAGTCATACAATTAATGTAAGGCTATGTGTCCACGATGCAGAAATGCTCTGGATTTTTTTTTTGAGCGTTTCTGCATCTCCCTGGCAGAAAAAACACATGCGGATTGTACATGCGTTTTTCCTGCCAGGGACAAGCGGATGTGAAGTGTTCTTCACATGCATTTCCGCATGCGGGTTGACAAGCACTTTCTAAGCGATTTTAGCATCACTTGGAAAAGTACTTGACAACTTGGTCACACTATATAAATCCATGGAACCGGCATGGATTTATATAGTGTGACCGTAAAAGAATGGTCAAAAATAAAAAATAAATATATACTTACCTTCTGATGGCCTGTCGACGTCAGTGGTCGCGTGACCCATCACATGACTAAATGACATCACCACAGGTCCTTTAGTCTACCGCGAGCTGCCAGCAATCCAGGACGCATCGGATAAAGACACCGGGGGCCATCAGAAGGTAAGTATAATGTACAGTAAAGACCAAAAGTTTGGACACACCTTCTCATTTAAACATTTTTCTGGATTTTCATGGCTATGAAAATTGTACATTCACAGTGAAGGCATCAAAACTATGAATTAACACATGTGGAATTATATACTTAACAAAAAAGTGTGAAACAACTGAAAATATGTCTTATATTCTAGGTTCTTCAAAGTAGCCACCTTTTGCTTTGATGACTGCTTTGCATGCTCTTGGCATTCTCTTGATGAGCTTCAAGAGGTAGTCAAAGGAAATGGTCTTCCAACAATCTTGAAGGAGTTCCCAGAGATGCTTAGCACTTGTTGGCCCTTTTGCCTTCACTCTGCGGTCCAGCTCACCCCAAACCATCTCGATTGGGTTCAGGTCTGGTGACTGTGGAGGCCAGGTCATCTGGCGTAGCACCCCATCACTCTCCTTCTTGGTCAAACAGCCCTTACACAGCCTGGATGTGTGTTTGGGGTTATTGACCTGTTGAAAAATAAATGATGGTCCAACTAAACGCAAACCGGATGGAATAGCCTGCCACTGCAAGATGCTGTGGTAGCCATGCTGGTTCAATATGCCTTCAATTTTGAATAAATCCCCAACAGTGTCACCAGCAAAGCACCCCCACACCATCACACCTCCTCCTCCATGCTTCACAGTGGGAACCAGGCATGTAGAGTCCATCCGTTCACCTTTTCTGCGTCGCACAAAGACACGGTGGTTGGAAACAAAGATCTCAAATTTGGACTCATCAGACCAAAGCACAGATTTCCACTGGTCTAATGTCCATTCCTTGTTTTCTTTAGCCCAAACAAGTCTCTTCTGCTTGTTGCCTGTCCTTAGCAGTGGTTTCCTAGCAGCTATTTTACCATGAAGGCCTGCTGCACAAAGTCTCCTCTTAACAGTTGTTGTAGAGATGTGTCTGCTGCTAGAACTCTGTGCGGCATTAACCTGGTCTCTAATCTTAGCTGCTGTTAACCTCCAATTTCTGAGGCTGGTAACTCGGATAAACTTATCCTCAGAAGCAGAGGTGACTCTTGGTCTTCCTTTCCTGGTGCGGTCCTCATGTGAGCCAGTTTCTTTGTAGCGCTTGATGGTTTTTGCAACTGTACTTGGGGACACTTTCAAAGTTTGCCCAATTTTTCGGACTGACTGATCTTCATTTCTTAAAGTAATGATGGCCACTCGTTTTTCTTTACTTAGCTGCTTTTTTCTTGCCATAATACAGTAGGACTATCAGCTGTGCATCCACCTGACTACTGCACAGCACAACTGATGGTCCCAACCCCATTTATAAGGCAAGAAATCCCACTTATTAAACCTGACAGGGCACACCTGTGAAGTGAAAACCATTTCCGGTGACTACCTCTTGAAGCTCATCAAGAGAATGCCAAGAGTGTGCAAAGGAGTCATCAAAGCAAAAGGTGACTACTTTGAAGAACCTAGAATATAAGACATATTTTCAGTTGTTTCACACTTTTTTGTTAAGTATATAATTCCACGTGTTAATTCATAGTTTTGATGCTTTCAGTGTGAATGTACAATTTTCAAAGTCATGAAAATACAGGAAATTCTTTAAATGAGAAGGTGTGTCCAAATTTTTGGTCTGTACTGTATATTTTTTATTTTATTCTTTTTTTACAGGTTCTATGGTATTCAGGTCCAGAGGTGCGTTGAAACACATGAAATCCACATGTACACATGCAGTGATGTGGATTCCATGCGTTCCAATGCAAGTCAATGGCGGCGAAAATGCCTCGCTTCTGCAAAATAATTGGTAGTGCTGCGTTTCTTTCCGCAATGATAATCCGCAGCGGAAATTTCCACAGCATGTGCACAGCACATGCGGATTATCATTGAGGAACATGGCGGAAGTTCTACCAAGCGTTTTTTTAAGCATTTCTGCAGCGGAATTGCCTTAAAAAACGCATAGTGGGCACACAGCCTAAAAAAAATTATTATAATTAATATATTAATATTGTGCCAAATTAATTTCACGTGAACTATCACATGATCTATCACAGAGGATCCTGTGCCATGTGATACGTCAGGTGTGTGTGTGTGTGTGGGGGGGGGAGAGGGCGCGCCTTCTAAACTGCCAGGGGTCCTTGCTACTCTTAATCCACCCCTGCTGACACCCCAAATTAGTGGTTAAAATGGGCTGGTGCGTGCTTTGTAGCAGGCAGTAGGAAATGTTTGGACTACTGCTTTGTGCAGGGCACCAAACGCCTTTTTAAGTGAACTAATGTGGACAGTAGAAGTCAGGCTCTGACCCCTAAAACAGCAGGGAAAATAGACCAGTGCTAAAAAAAAAAAGCCAGCACAAAATGCTACTTCTTTGTGTGCTGGAAAAATATTGCTTTGCCTCTGACAAGAGCTGTTTTCACATGGACACTGGAAGAACACTTTAACCTCTCCCTACCTAATAAACAATCTCTCCCTCCCTGTAGTCTGACTTTGTTGTGTGCCTTCAGCTCTGAAAAGAGCAATTTTTTTGTGGTATTATGGAGCTAGTGAGCGGCTCCTTTATACACAGAACACAGGTATGTAGCATCGGCGTCTCTGCCCTCTGCTAGGCAGAGACGCTGTCCCCCATACCGCTGCGCTCCTGCTCCGGCGTCTTCCGGCCTCCGTCCTGCTGCTGGTGCACGCAGCTTTCCGTGCGCGCTCCGTCCCTCTTAAAGGGGCCCCACGCGCCGTCCTAAAAAGTCCCCGGCCAATGGCCAGAAGACTCTCCCTATTTAAAGCACCTCCTCCAATATGGAGGTGCCCGTGCAAGGTTGTTGCTCTGTGATTCTTACTTTGCTTCAGCCCTCAGGTCCTCTGCAAGTCAGTCTTCTCCGCCAGTCTGATCTTCAGTCCAGTCCACCAGTCTGACTACTTTCCAGCCCGGCAGTCTGCCTTCTGTCCAGTCCGTCAGTCTGTCTATGGGCTCTGCCCGCCTGCTTCCCTGGAAGCACCTGCCTGTTACCTGCTGTGCCTGCCAGCCTGCTTACCTGGAAGCACCTGCCTGTTACCTGCCGTGCCCGCCAGCCTGCTTACATGGAAGCACCTGCCTATTACCTGCCGTGCTCGCTTGCCTGCCTTTACCTGCCGTGCCCACCTGCCTGCTTACTTGGAAGCACCTGCCTGTTATCTGTTGTTCCCGCCAGCTTGCCTACCCGGAGCACCTGTCTGGCTATCAGCTGAATCAGCCTGCCTGACTACCTGGACCACCCGTCAGCCTGCCTGCCGTGCTCTTCTGCTGTACCAGTCAGTTCCTGCCTTCTGACCCGTGGGAGTCACCTGGTCTCATACAAGGTCGGTCCCAGAGTGGCACCTGGTCCCTCTACTCGGTCCCTCCCTGGTTCACGGAGTCTACTGAGCCGCCGTGCGACCCAGGTCAGGCCGATTAGATACTTAGTCACGCCCCTCTGGTCCCTCCTTGCACCGCAGCACAGAGGTTCCACCACCCGGATTCAGAACAATGTAGCCCTTAAAAGGGCTTTTGTTTTATCAAGAGGCCTAAGCACTCTCCCTAGCAGCTCAGCGATCTCTCCTTAGGCTATTACAACACAGGCTTCAGATGCAATGTGCACAAAATGGCGGCGGCAGGGCTTAATAGACCCTATGATTCTGGGCGGCCAGCCAATCACAGTAATGTCACAACCAAGATGTCTGGGGCATTACTGTGATTGGTTAAGAAGTCCAACATGTTTAGTGGGACATCCGAATATAGCGAGGCGAGTACACAAATACTCGCAATATAGCGAGTTACCTGAATACCGTAGTATCCGTGCGAATAGTAACGAATACACTCGCTCATCACTAGTAGCAGTCTTGATGGATCGGCCCCTTTGTTCTAATTTTTTCTAAACAGGCTCATATTTTTCATTAACCCCTTAGTGACCAATAGACGTATTTTTACTAACCTGCGATATCAGAGACTAGCGTTCCCCGACAAATGACAATCCTGTAACTGTCACCTGTACACTATAGCTGACAACTTGCTGCGCCAGCCACAATCCGTGTTGACACTGGCCATGGACGTTTAACCCCTTAGTTTCTGCTGACAATAGTGACTACACAATTTAAATAGCTAACAGAGTTTGAGGGCTCCCTCTTTAACCTCATCGGCACCCTGAAATCTTGATTGTGTGGTCCTGATGTTTGCCATGGCAGGTAATGGTTAAATAAAGGCCTTAGAGTCTGCTGGCTATAGCGGCCTGTTCAGAAGTTATCAAAATTTAGGTGGTAAAAATAAACATTTTCATTCTTGTAATGCCACTTTTCATTACTTCCTGAAAAGAACCAGAAGGTTTAATGAACTACCTGAAAGCAATTTTAAATACGTTGAAGGGTGCAGTTTTTAAAATGGTACAAATTTTTGGTGGCTTCCAACATATAGGACCCCCAAAATCACTGCAAAACTGAATAGGTCCCTATAAAAATAATTTTTGTAAATTTACTTGAAAAAATGAAAAATTAGAGCTACATTTTTAAACCTTCTAAAATGCTAAAAAACTAAAAGAACATTTTATAGATGGTACTGACGTAAAACATACATGAGGGAAATGTTATTTATTAATGTCTTTGTGTGGTATGACTATTGGGATTAAAGGGATAGTCATTCAAAGTTTGAAAATTGCAATTTTTAAAACATTTTTATCAAATTTCTGATATTTTTATGGGATATGTTGAAGCATTCCAGAGTTATTACAACATAAAATGACGCTGGTCAGATTTCCAAAAATTGGTCCAGTCACTAAGGGGTTAAAAAAAGAAACCATTAGAGATGATCAAATTGATCTGTGGAAAATCGAATTTGAGCTGCATTTCCTGAATTTGCAGATTCCTACAAATTCCAACAGATTGTGATTCAACTCGCGCCTATCGCAAAAAAAATACATGACTGGAACCATTTCATACACAGCTGAAGAGTCACAGAGTAGCGTAATGATGTCAGGCATGGCAAGTAGATTTTCCAATAATGCCCTGCAGCTATCAGATGATCTAGGACAGCCAATCAAGAGGATCTATCACAGCCATCCTAAAACATGGGAGTCAGTGAAGCAGTGCCATTTTATTATTTTACAGTGTAGGCATGGAAAAATTAGGTTGTGTTTTACTGCTGCACTAGTAAAGCAAATTGAAAATAGGAATGGCAGTTATTCTGTGAATAATAATCCAAAGATTCAAGTGAGATTGAGAGTTGTACTTGTAAAATTATTTGATTGTTGTTCACTGATCTGTCATATACTACAGTTACAGCACAGCACCTTAATAGCAGCATTTGTTTTTTAAATCTTCATACTTATAATTACAATCCACGAATGCAACTTAGTACCATGTATCCTACTTTTTCTAGTTAAAATCATAAAACCTAAACTTGTGTGTCACAGCCAGGAAAGCCATACTTTTTAAATACAATTTACAAATCTCCAGAATCCAGAAAAATAAAATCAACTATCTACCTAACAAAGTGTGCGTGTTGTTCAAAATTATTATTTCTTTCGCTCATTTCTTAGTTGGAGTAGTCCAATGTTAGATCAGTATTTGCCAGCTGAATACAGTGGCCTGTTGCAGGTGCCATGTTGCAGGTGCCATGAAACTAACAAGCTATTCTTGTCTCATTGTTTTTTGGAAAGTACAGGGGGGCATTTATTTCTTAAACATTTTGTAATGTATACAGTACATTTTTTGGAATATCTATTCCAATTTATGAACCATACACCCCACAGCCATACTGTACACTGCTGTCGTTTTTTTCTTTTTGAAGCGTGAATCTACGTCTACCTACTTTGCAACGTAGCAAGAGGTGATAGTTAAAAAAAAGAAAATAAAACAGTTAAGGTTTTTGATTTGTAATTCGAATTTAAAGAGGACATTTCACCAAATGTTTCATGTTGAGCTGGGCACATGATCTAATAGTAGCTGCAGAACAGAATAAAATGTTTTAACCTATTAGAAATCAAAGTGTTTGCCACCTAATGAGTTAACTTTACTTAAGTTCAAGTGGGTGTTATTAGACATCTTTTACTCAGGGTATGTACAGTACTTCTTCTCCCTGTATGCGTTGCTATCTGATAACACCCACTAACTTTTTCTATTTTAATTGAAAATATCAAAAAGACAATCTTATAGTATATGATAAAAGTTACGGAGAAGTGACATGAAGCGGACAAAAGACCCAGTGGAACAATGCAAGATAGTTTACATATCCAGTGCATATTACATTATATAAAAAACAATTGCCTACAAGGATATAATGTATATTTGGATCTTATGGATCATATTGGTCACCCATGTTTTAAGGAAGACCAATGGAAAACTTAAGGTTCAAAAATCTACCTATCTAGGGGTTATAGTGCAATGATATCCCATATAATAAACTACTTAGAGTGGATCAGGCCTATTAAAGGAAAAATAGAAATATCACAGATGCCATAAAAATACCATTATACATTATCCTGCAGTGCTCACTAATAATTATAACAATCTCCCTATTTTAGAGCCATGCATAATGCCAAAATCATGAGCATTGCAAATAGCGAGTGTAAAATACATATGCACAACAATTTAAAACAAACACTATAGTAAAAGCACCAGCTGGAATCATTATTACGATTAACATTATACCACCAGGAGCCCCCTTGACACTTGTTTCAGGTGGCTTCATAAGAAGGGATTAAATGAACATCATGCACCAAATGGGTTGCCAGCTTTGTGAGCCATTGTGGTTTGGCCAAAAGCAGTGTTAGACCATTACCTCACTATCAGTTTTTGGTCAGTATTCTGTCAGTATTTTTTCTCAGGAGCTGGTTCCAAAACCAGGTGAGGAACAATCAGAGAAAATGTATAATAGAAACAAGTCACCAATTCATCATTTATCACCCACTCCTGATTTTGGAGCCCACTCCTGAGAAAAAATACTGACCGAATACTAACCAAATGCTGATAGTCGGTCCACGGCCTTAGTAGCACACTATGTTGGAGCAAATCTCAAGGTGGCAATCAGGTAGCCGTGCAGGAGTTCATGCCATTTCCAACATAAAAGCAACTGTCAGCTGATTTCGGGATAAAGATGATGATGATTCTGTGGTGGAGAAGACGTGGGAACCAGACAGGGCTGCCGGGGTGATGATACCATCATAGGAATAGGGTGATGGCCTTGGCGATACATAGAGCAGGTGATGTGCGGCTAAAAGATCATCTGGGGCAAAATGTGCTTGTTCTGAAGTCAGCTCTGGAGCAGGGGATGCTGCACTTGCTGCAGGTGGAGGGGACTCATCAGTACGCAATACTTGCATTCAGGCACACAGCAGTTGTCTTTTAACATGTTAAGCATCAGCACCATAACATTTCTTGGAAAGCAAACTCCTATTGGCATTGAATGAAGTGCAGTTTATATCATGTTTCATTAAAACAATTAAACAGTGTTTTGCCTCACTAAAGTGTTTGAATTACATTTTCTTTTCTTTTTGAGCAAATGCTGAAGAAAACCTTGCCAGTTTTTTTTCTTCATTCTTCCAGTCTAATTGCTCTCTGCAAAGTTCATGTGCTCTCATTTTTTTGCTTTTCAGCACATTTTCAAATTGACTTTGATTACGCTGTTTGTAGAAAGGTAGAGTGCCTTATTTACAGACAGAGAGAATTGCACACATTTGAAAATGGACAATTCCTTTCTGAAATATCATTTAGACAGTCAATTACTTCTTAGATGTACTTCTCTGCAAAGAAGTTACATGCATATTCAGCAGTTCTGTATTATTGAAATAAAAAGAAAAAAAAGTTTACAGAGTGCCTGACTCATCAGATCCTTTCAGAACATCCAAAGTAGTGTTATGATTGGAAAGCTTCCAAAATTCCCACTTTCCTAAAATACATATTTTTATTTTGTAGATACTGCTAGGAAACATTTTATTTGTATAGGAGAGTTTTTAGGTGAAGATAGGATGGGCGTGCTGACGCTGACATTTCAGTTGATTATATATTTTCATTTCTTCATTTGACTATTCAGTGCAGTAAATTAACTAATCTGACATAAAATTATTAATATTCGGAACAGCATGGTAATTTAGAATATTAAAATTAATATTTTATAATATGACACTTGAAGTGTCTAATTGATGCTGGATTAAATGGATTTTTACCCACCAATTATTAAACTTCAATCAATATGTCAAGTAAACTCAGCGGCACATGTAAATAAGGTCAGGCCTCATAACAAAGATCCACATTAGCCACCCATCACTCAGAAGTGACAAGTTTGCAACATTCACCCAAAACAAAAGGGTCTGGTTATTGTCTCCTCCTCCATGTCCTTTCCACATCACCTTGTTTGCAAATGGGGCAGATTAACTAAATCTGTCAAAATTTATGGACAGTGCAAACTTACACAAGACAGTTTTAAAATGCTCTAAATGTATCACTGTCTAAAAATGTTGCATATTTTTATACTGTCTAGTCTAAGTTTACACTAATTGACTTGCTTTTTAACAGAAATTTGGCACAATTTTGCAGCGTGGTGTAGCATCTCATGTCATGCCCCTTTTAATTCTAAGCACTGTCCCTTACTAAGTGAGTCAGAAAAAATGGCTAAAACACAATCTAAATGTGTTTTAAGTCATGTAAGCCATTTTTTCGAGCAAGTTACAACAAAAAAAAATTGTACTATCTACATTTGTAAATCTCCATAATAGGTGTACCCACATAACCTAACTGCTAAGGTAATAGGACCTACCAGGACCAGGCCCCTCCTCTCTGTAAGCGAACAGCATGGAAGAAATCCCCCACCGATGGTAGGGGTGTATAAAAGTTGACTTTTATCCCAATATGTTAAAAGCAGGAAAATGCAGGGAAATCTACAGGGATTAGTATAACATGCACATTTCGGCATAATGCCTTATTCATGGTTATACTAATCCCTGTGGATTTCCCTGCATTTTCCTGCTTTTAACATATTGGAATGAAAGTCAAGTTTTTTACACCCCTATCATCGCTGAGGAATTTCTTCTTTGCCGTTCGCTTGCTTCTGCCCTGACCAGGGCATCTCTGTGCGATGCTTCTTAGCTGCAGCCTCAAGTGAGCGCTGCTTTGGTGAGCTGACTCTCCTTCCTTGTTCCTTGCTGTTTGACTCCTCTCTGTAAAAAAGTTTGGACTGCTGTTATAGTTATATATGGTAAGTGATACAATATATGATAATCAATAGATTTTATATTAAACATGTCAATTATTGTGATATGATCTCTATCCCAACATGAATCAAAGTATGAGAACTGATCTAGTTTTCAGATGAAATGAGAGCATCTAACTATATGGCAGAAAATAAAGGAGCGTCAAGATCCAATATGCAAGTTACCTCGTAGTATAGCAAGTCCAAAGTATGAAAATGAAAAATATCCTGCAAAATGGAACTTTGACAAATCACACCATTAAACAGCAGACTCATTTCAGACCAGCAGAACCAGTTTTTTGCTCTAAAGAAGTTTTGGACTATTAACTGTTGAAAAATATGTTTTATTATGAAGTAATATGTGAAATAACATAAATATTCCGCAGTCGGTGTATTTGAATGTTTTCTTGCACCCTTTCTTAAATATTTGGCAAAATTAGCATGAACACGAACGTTCACTTACAGAAAGATCAGATTTTTGCCAGAAAATATTGATATAATCACACTCTTTCTTAAATATTGTTAAGAACTTCAATTTTTCAAAAAAATTATTCAATATAATATTTTACATGGAAAACCCTTGACATTCTGTAGGCCATATGATGACCACTGGGTGGAAACACATTAACACTAAGAATCCGATTAATCATTTGCGGGTTTTTTTTCAGTCACTTTTCTTTTTTGTCTTATGATACTAATTGACATTTTTTTACAACAAATTCTTCAAAATAATGCACTTGGTATATACTTTTTTTGCCCAATTAAAAAATGTTTTTTTTTTGTCGTTCAACCTTTTATGTTTTTGTTTTTTTTGCTCACTTATATAGACAAAACTTTAAAAGAAAACAAAAAAATGATAAGTACCTGATTTTTAAGGAATTAAAGGGGGAGGATATCTATGGATTTTTCGATTGATTTCTGGTATGTATTAATATCCAGATGGAATAATGAGTCGTCTAATTATAATACAAAAATATAGATGAAAAAGGAAAGCAGTGTTTGAAAAACATGTGTATAAGCATATATGCGCAATGTCAGGGAGTCTTACCTATAAAATGCAGAAAACAAACTTGAGTGGATGTTTTCCTGTGGATTGTTTGAAGATGGAGAACTAAGGGTTTAAATAAACAATTAGAATATTTAACCAATATCTTTAAGGGGTATTATGTTTCTAAAAAAAGGCTACTGTACCCTTAAGGGTTGTGTTGTTTTGTGTAATCTCTGTTGTATTTTATTTTTGTCTTTGTTGTTTCCCTCTAATCTCCAATGGGCTCTGAGGAATCAAACAAAGATCTAATTAATCGAGTGCTTAATTAATGGGAGCTATGTTTATTATGGTATGTATTTTGCTGTACCGTAAAGATTTCTTTATCTCTGTATACTTTTGTGTAGTTACTTTTGCCCTAGGGATTCAATCCATAGATACTAGGGATTTAAATAGAAATAAGGTTATTTCACTGTGAAGAGATGTGTTATCCAGATAAGGGTATGTTATACCTCTAAGGATGTATTGTTCCTGTATGTGTTTTTTGTCCAACTGTCTGTATGGAATATTTTAAAAAGCTTTTAGATGCTGAACTAAAAAAAAGGGTGGTATTAAGTCATTAATTTATATGCAGTAATAATAAATGAACAAAAGTTGTGACCATAGATAATATAATGTAAAGATGCTGTGACACACAGTGCAATAAGCAATAAGTGATTATCTCCAGTTTGTGTAGTTGCTACGTAAAAGAGTTTAGTGTCTATAGATGGTTTGGTTCTTAAGGGTTAACTTTCTTGTCAATAGTGAAACTAACATGTAGCTGATGCTTGAAGGAGTAGAGGTTAATTTCCTGCAGATAGTGAATTTACCATGCAGGGCAGTGACAGTGATTTTACACCAGATTATGGGCAGATGCTATTACTAGTTTGTGCTGAGTCCTCCTTCCATTTGACCACATGCAGTGGGAGAAGACTGCCTTGTTGTACGGCTGGTGTGGTGTGCACACGAAGAGTGAGGGACGCTCTGGCCAGAAGCCGACCTCACTTCCTTAGGGCGGAGATAGAGCGGTGACGTCACACTGCGCTCTCTGTCACATGTGCTGTGAAGACACACTGACAAGTTGAATCTTTCCAACTCGTTTCCCTCATGAAGAAATTGTATTCTAATTTCGAAGCAGGAAAGATTCAGCTTGTCATTGGCTGTAAGCCATAATCATCAACATTAACAGAAATAAACACTTGAAATAGATCACTCTGTAATGACTCTATATAATATAGGAGTTTCACTTCTTGTATTGAAGAACTGAAATAAATTAACTTTTTGATGATATTCTAATTTAGTGAGATGCACCTGTATGTGCATTAGTTACTAAGCCCTATATACATTTTTTGTTTTGTCATGTGCATATTGAATTGACTGTGTCTGATTCATACTTTGCACTATACATTTATGTATTGTTGGTTATGAATACAGGTGATAAACTGTCATTATAACACTTTTCACTTTAGTCCCTAATACTTACCTTATTAACTAGAACACACAGTTGAAACATTTATATATGACCCTATATGCATTTGAAGTGTTTGTATAGATGCCGGTAACGGAGGGAATATGAGTTATACAGTACAGACCAAAAGTTTGGACACACTTTCTCATTTAAAGATTTTTCTGTATTTTCTTGACTATGAAAACTGTACATTCACACTGAAGGCATCAAAACTATGAATTAACACATGTGGAATTATATGCTTAACAAAAAAGTGTGAAACAACTGAAAATATGTCATATATTCTAGGTTCTTCAAAGTAGCCACCTTTTGCTTTCATGACTGCTTTGCACACTCTTGGCATTCTCTTGATGAGCTTCAAGAGGTAGTCACCGGAAATGGTCTTCCAACAATCTTGAAGGAGTTCCCAGAGATGCTTAGCACTTGTTGGCCCTTTTGCCTTCACTCTGCGGTCCAGCTCAACCCAAACCATCTTGATTGGGTTCAGGTTTGGTGACTGTGGAGACCAGGTCATCTGGCGTAGCACCCCATCACTCTCCTTCTTGGTCAAATAGCCCTTACACAGCCTGGAGGTGTGTTTGGAGTCATTGTCCTGTTGAAAAATAAATTATGGTCCAACTAAACGCAAACCGGATTGAATAGCATGCCGCTGCAAGATGCTGTGGAAGCCATGCTGGTTCAGTATGCCTTCAATTTTGAATAAATCCCCAACAGTGTCACCAGCAAAACACCCCCACACCATCGCACCTCCTCCTCCATGCTTCACGGTGGGAACCAGGCATGTAGAGTCCATCCGTTCACCTTTTCTGCGTCGCACAAAGACACGGTGGTTGGAACCAAAGATCTCAAATTTGGACTCATCAGACCAAAGCACAGATTTCCACTGGTCTAATGTCCATTCCTTGTGTTCTTTAGCCCAAACAAGTCTCTTCTGCTTGTTGCCTGTCCTTAGCAGTGGTTTCCTAGCAGCTATTTTACCAAAAAGGCCTGCTGCACAAAGTCTCCTCTTAACAGTTATTGTAGAGATGTGTCTGCTGCTAGAACTCTGTGTGGCATTGACCTGGTCTCCAATTTGAGCAGCTGTTAACCTGCGATTTCTGAGGCTGGTGACTCGGATAAACTTATCCTCAGAAGCAGAGGTGACTATTGGTCTTCCTTTCCTGGGGCGGTCCTCATGTGAGCCAGTTTCTTTGTAGCGCTTGATGGTTTTTGCAACTGCACTTGGGGACACTTACAAAGTTTTCCAAATTTTTCGGACTGACTGACCTTCATTTCTTAAAGTAATGATGACCACTTGTTTATCTTTACTTAGCTGCTTTTTTCTTGCCATAATGCAAATTCTATCAGTCTATTCAGTAGGACTATCAGCTGTGTATCCACCAGACTTCTGCACAACACAACTGATGGTCCCAACCCAATTTATAAGGCAAGAAATCCCACTTATTAAACCTGACAGGGCACACCTGTGAAGTGAAAACCATTTCCGGTGACTACCTCTTGAAGCTCATCAAGAGAATGCCGAGAGTGTGCAAAGCAGTCATCAAAGCAAAAGGTGGCTACTTTGAAGAACCTAAAATATAAGACATATTTTCAGTTGTTTCACATTTTTCTGTTAAGTATATAATTCCACGTGTTAATTCATAGTTTTGATGCCTTCAGTGTGAATGTACAATTTTCATAATCATGAAAATACAGAAAAACTTTAAATGAGAAGGTGTGTCCAAACTTTTGGTCTGTACTGTACATACCCCCGGCCAGTGGGCACGGGCTCGCTCTCCATATACTTGTATTGAGCGAGGCAGCACCCTTTTGCCGGACACACCCACTGGCCGTCCACATCACTAGACGGGGCGCGGGCTTGGCATGTCCTCATGTAAATTATATCATTGCCATCCCATGAGACGATCATTCCATTTATTATACTTTGGGGTTAGTACAACTCAGAGCATAATAAACAGCTATATTTAACCCCAGCCATTGCTCATTCACTTATTCCAATTGAATAATATTGATTCGCATGGATTATCCCAGCCAATTTTGATATAATCTACCAATTTTTATTTTTGGAGGATTCGCACATCTCTACAAAACAGTCTTTCTTGCACATAGCAACCAAGAAGTGACTAGTTCTCAAACTACTCTGGTGAAATGATAGCTGATCTATGATTGCTTGCTACAAGCAATAAAAATAGTTTTTCTTGTATATAGTTTTAATAAATCTGCGCTATTGTTTTTTTTTAGAAAGCATGAAATAAAAACATTATTGGTTCAAATGTTAGAGCAAGCAAATGTATTCAAAACATCTTTATAACGTTACAAACGATAAAAAAACGATAAAAAAAATGGACAATAACTGTGGCTTTGTTCAATGAGTTAACTATGTATTAAAATACTGTTGCAGAATGCTGATGTGTATATAGGTAAGTGTATTTCACACTTGACAAACTGAAGAGAAAGAGATGAGACGTTAAGATATAGACTATGATACATCCCTGTAAAATGTGTAGTTTAATTCATCCATAAATCCTCCTGCTGACATTCTTGGACCACAAGATGTTTCACATGAGAAAAATAATCACAAGACACTTTATTAAACTGACATGAAGCGTCACATCTCATTGAATCATCTTAACAGTAAATTGCCCTTGTATCACAGTTTCTTCAAGAAGTTTTTAAATGAAATACCCGGATACCACTCTCAATTGGAATGTAAGAATCTCACATCAGATGAGAAAACCATTTCTTTTTATACTGAAAGACACTTTGGAACATAAAGCTCCACATTTATCACTTTAACACTTAACCAAGCACCAATGCATGAGTTTATATTATAAAAAAAGAAATAAATAACTTTTATTACGGCAGTGAATTGCTTTTGTATTATAAATCTAAAGAAAAGTTCAGAACTTAAAGGGAAACTATTGTTCAACAACACCTGTAGAAAGAAAGCTGAAAATCAATGCAAAAAATGAATGCATTTATATTTATAAATATATTCTCCACACATTTTTTGCAATTCTTACTTCATCCTACACCCTCTAAAATTTATCAGACCATATATTTTTTTTAATATAATAAGTTCATAGATTACATCAAATTATATGATGGTATAAAGCTACATTACAACAGTGCTATTAGTGTGACTCTAGTCACTACTCATGGACTTATCATCAGGCAGGATAGTCAAGAGGTCAGGGGTTAGAACCAAGAGGCCTCGTACTGAGATGCAATTAAAGTGTAGTTTTTCAGTTTTAATTAATGGGGGTTGAACAAAAATATCCTGTGAAACGTTTAAGAATTGCAACCATTTTTCTACAAAGCCGCGTCCTCATTTCAGGGGCTCAAACGTGATTGCACAAATTAACTTTACTCTTAATAAAATGTTAATTTTTGATACTTTGTAGAGAATTCTATACAGGCAATGACTGCCTGAAGTCTGGAAAGCCACAGACGCCAACAAATGCTGGGTTTCCTCCTTTGTGATGGTTTGCCAGGCATTTGCTACAGCTGACTTCAGCTGTTGTTTGTTTGTGGATCTCTCTGCCTCAAGTTTTTGTCTTAAAGGGGTTGTTCACTACTAATAAAACCCCTTCTTGATCTAAATGTTTGGCTCTGATAAAATATAAGAGCTAATACTCACCTCCTGTGCCGGCGCCATTTCAGTGGTGTTGGCACTCGCGGTCCTAAGGCTCCAGTGCGGTTGCTGTGATACGTGAGCTCTGCGCCTAATCAGTGCTGGCATCACTGTCTCCGCTTCCTGTCGAATTCAACATGAAGAGGAAGTCTGGGCTGCAGCTGATCTCTGACTTCCTCTGCATGTTCAATTCGTATGAAGGTGGAGACAGTGAACCCAGTGCGGATTGGGCGCCTGGCTCACGTGTTACAACAACTGCACGGGAGCCCTGAGACTGTGAGTGCCAGCACCGCTAAAATGGTGCCAGCACGGGAAATGAGTATAAGCTTTTTTATTTTATCAGGGGCAAGCATGGGGTATAACAAGGAATTATCCAAGTAGTGGACAACTTCTTTAAGCATGCTCGATTGGGATGAGATCTGGTGATTGACTCAGCCATTGCAGAATATTCCAATTCTTTGCCTTAAAAAACTCCTGGGTTTCTTTCACAGTATGCTGTGGGTCATTGTCCATCTGTACTGTGAAATGCCATCCAATCAATCTTGTTGCATTTGGTTAAATCTGAGAAGAAAGTTTAGCCCTGTACACTTCAGAATTCATCCAGCTGCTTCTGTCTTCGGTCACATCATCAATAAACAGTAATGACCCAGTGCCATTGGAAGCCATGGATGCCCATATCATCACATTGCCTCTGCCATGTTTTACAGGGGATGTGGTGTGCTTTGGATCAGGCCTTCTCCATGATTATTTTTTCCCATCATTCTGGTACAGGTTGATATCATTTTCATCTGTCCAAATAATGCTTTTCCAGAACTGGGAAAGCTTCTTTAGATGTTTTTCAGCTAAGTCTAACCTGGCCTATTTAGTTTTAAGGCTGCTTTTGGTTTTCACCTTGTAGTTAACCCTCTTTATTTGTTCTCAAGAAGTCTTCTCTTTATAGTAGACTTAGATAATGAACACCTACTTCCAGGAGAGTGTTCATCACTTGAGTGGATGTTGTGAAGGGGTTTTCTTCACCAAGGAAAGTATTCTGTGATAATCCACCACTGTTATCTTCTGTGGACGTCCAGGCCTCTTTGAGTTCTCAAGCTCACCTTTGCACATTTTTTTTTTTGCAAAATGTACCATTCTATTGATTTGTCCACTCCTAATATTTCTGCTGTCTCTCTTATGGATTTCTTTTTTTTTTCAGCCTAATGATGGTCTGCTTCTTTTCCATTAAGAGTTCCTTTGACCGTATTAGACCTGCTGGGGGAGGGTGGTAGTATGGAGCTGCAGGACAGTGAGGCAACTAGATGGGTGACAGTTAGAAGGGGGGCTACAGGGAAGAGTGCCAGGGAGGCTAATCCTGATCTAAAACACCCCAATAAGTTTGCAAAGTTGGTTGATGAGGGGGGTGTCAGTACAGGGGTAGCACTGCTGCAGCAAGGCATGTCCTCTGAAAGCCCGAGGAGTGTCAGCTCCTCTAAGGGGGGGGGGAATAGGAAAGCAGGGCAGTCCAGGCAGGTGCTGGTAGTGGAGGACTCAATTATTAGAGAAACAGATAGGGCAATCTGTCACAAAGACACGGATCATCGAACAGTGTGCAGCCTACCTGGCACTCGAGTCAAGCACATCACTGATCAGATTGACAGATTACTGGAGGGGCTGGTGAGGACCCAGTGGTCATAGTGCACATTGGCACAAATGTCAAAGTTAGAGGTAGGTGGAAGGTCCTTAAAGATGATTTCAGGGAATTAGGCTGCAAGCTTAAAGCAAGGACCTCCAAGTGGTATTCTCTGAAATACTGCCTGTACCAAGTGCCACACCAGAGAGGCAATGGAAGATTAGGAAGATAAATAAGTGGCTCAGCAATTGGCGTAAGAAGAAGGGGTTTCTTGGAGAACTGAGCTGACTTCTCATTTGGCTACAGGTTCTACGCTAGGGATGGGCTGCACCTCAATGGGGAGGGTGCAGCTGTGCTGGGGAAGAAAATGGCTGGAAGGTTGGAGGAGTGTTTAAACTAGGGATTGGGGAGAGGGTATTCATTTGATAGGTGGGGAAGATAGTGCAGATAGTGACCTGGGCACAAATAAAGAAATTGGGGGTGGGGGTAGAAAAGTCAATATAGTAAGAAGGAATAGAGGTACAGAAAGATACATAAAATGCATGTACACTAATGCCAGAGTCCTCACCAACAAAATGGAGGAATTAGAATTAATTTTGGTGGAAAATAATTATGACATGGTGGGAATATCTGAGACATGGCTGGATGAGAGCCATGATTGGGCAGTAAATTTACAGGGCTATAGTCTGTTCAAAAATGACCGTACAAACAAGCGAGGGGGGTGTGTGTTTATATGTAAAATCATCCTTAAAAACCCATCTTGCGTGAGAATATATGTGAATCTAATAAAAATGTAGAGTCCCTGTGGGTGGAGATAAGGGGAGGGGGAAAAAATAATAAATTACTGATAGGGGTTTGTTATAAGTCTCCAAAAATAATGAAAGCAGCGGAGAATATCCTCATAAAGCAAATAGATGAAGCAGCAACTCAAGGAGAAGACATTATTATGGGGGACTTTAACTGCCCTGAAATACATTGGGGAACAGAAACCTGTAGTTCCAGCAAAGGTAATAGGTTTTTGACAACTATGAGAGACAATTACCTATCACAACTGGTTCAGGACCCAACAAGAAGGGAGATACTGCTAGACGTAATATTAATCAACAGGCCAGACCGCATATCAAATATACGAGTTGGGGGTCACTTGGGTAATAGTAATCACAAAATAATAAGTTTTCATATATCCTTTAACAAGATGTGTAACAGAGGGGTTACAAGGACACTAAACTTCAGCAAGGCAAATTTCCAACGGTTGAGAGATGATCTTAGTGCAATAAACTGGGACGATTTCCTGAGACATAAAACTACACAAAGCAAATGGGAGACATTTATAAGCATTCTGAGTAGGACCTGTGCACAATATATACCCTATGGGAATAAACATGCTTGAAATAGGAGGAAACCACTATGGCTAAATAGAGCTGTAAGGGGCGCAACAAGTGACAAAAAGAAAGCATTTAGAGAACTAAAGCAAGTAGGTAGTGATGAGTAGTGTTGAGCGAGCACAAAAGTGCTCAGGTGCTCGAAGCTCGGGCCGAGCTCACCGCCCAATGTTAGTCTATGGGAGACCCGAGCATTTTTGCGACGGCACCCCCGGCAGTCTGTAGAAAGCCTAAAAAGTGGCCAAAACGATAGTGACAGTGCTCAAATGACATGGGGACAGGATGGGGATCACCCCTGGAAGCATTTCTGACTCCCCAGGTCACTGCTGTCAACAATGTGATCAGAGGTATTAAGCCACGTTTACGGGCTCACAATAAAATGTTCAAAAACGAAACTGAAACGGTTTTCCTGTGAAATATGTTAAGGAACATCCTTTCCAGGGTAAAGACTTGTGTATAAGGTAAAAAAAATAACCAAAAGCAAAAATACTCCTCCACACCTTGGGTCATGTTCACAAGTAGCATTTTGTATGCGATTTTGCACTTTTGTATTGCTTTCAACCGTGACAAATGCATTCACCGGGAAATGTAATTTTAACATTTTACAACCCTATCTGGCCATGTGCTGTGTGACACATGCATACAGTGCTGAAAAGACATGGGAACAGCATGGGGAAGACCCCTGGAAGCATCTCTGACACCCAGGTCACTGCTTAAAAGTGTGCCCATCAGAAGTGATCCGTGCCGCATCAGAAGATGCAGACTTGCAACTATCCCCGTTCAAGTCCTTGTCCCAGGGCAGTGTTCAATTGTACCTCCACATTCCTTGCAATGCAAGCGCAAGTATGCAGCCTGCCACCCACCCTCCCCCAGGCTGCAATACCATACTGCTTGCTTGCACTTGAAATTTGGCCTTTTAGGCATGTGGAGGCGGAATCTGGACACCACGTCATGGCTGCGTCGGCGGCCTGGTATCCATACTCAGTCCCCAGCCGCCCGGCCACCGGGTGTCCATGCTTGGTTCCCAGCCGCCAGGGGGCGGCCGGGTGTCCATACTCGGTCCCCAGCTGCCCCGCGGCCAGGTGCTCACACATGGTCCCCAGCCACCTGGGGGCGGCCGGGTGTCTATAAACGGTCCCCAGCCGCCCCTATTTGTCCCGGTACACCTTATACACTAGCGCGCATACCAAAACATTACCTGTGCCCTCCCCGGTGCATTTAGTGGGAAGGACAGCCTAACCACAAACACGTGGACAAGTGAATGTGACCAGGGATGGTCCATCTCACTGAAACCTTCACACTGGGTTAATATTGTGGAAGCCAGGACACAGTTGGACACTGGGATGCAACATGTCCTCCAGACATAGAGGATTGCGGGTCCTGGTTCAATCAGGCTTCAACACAAAGTTCATAAGGTAGACAGCAGCAGTGGTCAGCCTCCAACACAACGAGTAAATTATTCATGATCATGAGGCCATCCATCTCCTTAGCTTTCTGTTCCTTGGAATGCAAGTGCATGTATGTAGTAGTGGCTAGGCCTGAGGTGGTCAGCGTTTTGGCGCATATCCTACCTCCTCTGAGGATTGCTGGATTTTTTCCTGCTACTATCCCAGTTCTATGACAAAGCTTCAGGTGATGAATGATGGATGAGGTGGAGGCAAAGGAGAAAGAGCAGGAGGAACAGGGACCATTCACATCAATATCAGGCCAGTCAACCAAACATGTCTTGTAGGATATGCTTCTCTACCAAAAGGAGAGGTTCGGCTACACAGTTATAGGGAATACAGTGAGTGCAATGCCTACCAAAAATTTCGAGGCACTCCAATGCCCCTTGGAAGTGACATGGAGGTCAGAGGGCCTTAACTAAACCGTTTTTTCCATATATAGCAACTGGGACTCCTGTACACTGCTGGCCTAAGCAGTGAATGGAAGGCTTTCCAAAAATTATGAGGTACTGCAATGCCCCTTGAAACAGACGTGGCTTACACCGTACAAAAAACCTTCTAACCATTAGTGGGGAGAGGGTCTCCCTTAGTGTTCGCCTATGCATTGAAAAGCAAAAGCTTGCTAAAATTAAGAGGAAATGCAATGCCCATTGGAAGAGTCGTGGAGGTTAGAGGTAATTAAAAACAACATTTCAATGCCCCTTGGAAGAGCTGTGGAGGTCAGAGTGGCTTATCAAGACAGTTTTGATGCCCCTTGGAAGAGACGTGGAGGTCAGAGTGGTTTAACAAGACGGTTTTAATGCCCCTTGGAAGAGACATGGAAGTCACAGTATCTTAACAAGACAGTTTTAATGCCCCTTGGAAGAGTGGTGGAGGTCGCAATGGAATAAAAAGACAATGTCAATGCCCCTTGGAAGAGTGGTGAAGGTCGCAGTGGAATGAAAAGACAATATTAATGCCCCGTGAAAGAGACGTGGAGGTCACAGTAGCTTAACAAGACGGTTTTAATGCCCCTTGGAAGAGACGTGGAGATCACAGTAACTTAATAAGACGGTTTTAATGCCCCTTTGAAGAGTGGTGGGGGTCGCAGTGGAATAAAAATACAATATCAATGCCCCTAGGAAGAGTGGTGGAGGTCGCAGTGGAATAAAAAGACAATATCAATGCCCCTTGGAAGAGTCGTGTAGGTCGCAGTGGAATAAAAAGACAATATCAATGCCCCTTGGAAGAGTGGTGGAGGTCGCAGTGGAATAAAAAGACAATATCAATGCCCCGTGGAAGAGACGTGGAGGTCACAGTAGCTTAACAAGACGATTTTAATGATTTTAATGCCCCTTGGAAGTGACGTGGAGGTCACAGTAGATTAACAAGATGGTTTTAATGCCCCTTGGAAGAGTGGTGGAGGTTACAGTGGAATAAAAAGACAATATCAATGCCCCGTGGAAGAGTGGTGGAGGTCGCAGTAGCTTAACAAGACGGTTTTATTGCCCCTTGGAAGAGACGTGGAGGTCACAGTAGCTTAACCAGACGGTTTTAATGCCCCCTGGAAAAGTGTTAGAGGTCGCAGTGGAATAAAAAGACAATATCAATCCCCCATGGAAGAGACGTGGAGGTCACAGTAGCTTAACAAGATGGTTTTAATGCCCCTTGGAAAAGACATGGAGGTCACAGTAGCTTAAAAAGACGGTTTTAATGCCCCTTGGAAGTGACGTGGAGGTTACAGTAGCTTAACAAGACGAGCCATGCAGTACAGCATATTAAAAACATTATTTCCATTATTGGGGAATGGGTCTCCCATAGTCTTTGCCTATGCCTTCCAAGCTAAAGCTGCCAAAAATTAGGACGGAGGAACTTGCAATGCTGGCAACATGGACTGGTGGTATAGTGGTGGTGGAGGCTGAGGACAAGGAGAAGAGCAAAAAACAGCAAAAATTAGGAAGCGTATACACTTGTGTGGGTGTGAAGCGGTGCATGGAAATACACCTCCCGAAACAACACAGTGGATTTGACTTTATGTTACTCTGCTGTCATTTGGTGGTGATGAGAAGTCTGGCATAATCCAGCCCTTGTTCACTTTGATAAGGGTCAGCTTGTCAGCATTGTCAGTTGACAGGCGAGTGCGCTTATCAGTTATAATTCCCCCGGCGGCACTAAAAACACGCTCCGATAACACGCTAGCGGCAGGGCAGGCCAGGACCTCCAAGGCCTACAGAGCGAGTTCATTCCAAGTGTCCAGCTTGGATACCCAATAATTTAAAGGCACAGACGAATCTCGGAGGATGCTGGTACGGTTGGCAAGGTACTCCCTCACCATCTTTTGAAACTTTCCACTCCTTGTGAGAGTACCCCATGCCTCAGGGCCTGTAAGCTGGGCGGGTCTCAGAAAACTGTCCCAGAACGTTAACAGTGTTCCCCTGCCTCTGCTGGATTGGAGTTGCGTCTCTCTCGCCTGTACGCCTTGGTTGGTCAACTAACTGTGAACTCTGCCGCTAGTGTGTTCAGATGAGAATTTTTTTAACAGTTCTGCAGCAATGGCCTTCTGGTACTGCCACATTTTTGAAGACCTCTCCACCTCAGGAATAAGAGAGTGAAAGTTCTCCTTGTAGCGGGGGTCTAAAAGTGTCACCAACCAGTAATGACTGTCACCCAACATTTTGACAACGCGAGGGTCACGGTTAAGGCAGCGTAACATAAAGTCAGCCATGCATGCCAGACTGGTGACGGACAAGACTTCCGTGTCCTCACCAAGATGACGACTTACCATACTCTCCCCCTCCTCCTCCTCCCCCCTGTCCTCAGGCCACCCATGCTGAACAGACGGTATGACAGTTGTACAGGTACTACAGTCTACAGCGCTTGATACCAGCTCCTGTTCTTCCTCTTCCTCCTCTCCCTCATTGTCCCCCAATGCACGTTGGGATGAGATGAGGCTGGGGTGTGTGTAATCACCCACTATGGCTTCTTGATCCATCTCATCATACTCTGGCTGCAATGCCTCCTCTTTAATTCTCTGCAGAGAGCATTGCAAAAGACAGACAAGTGGGATGCTGACGCTAATGATGGCGTCATCGCCACTCACCATCTTGGTGGACTCCTCAAAGTTTGTCAGGATGGTACATATGTCAGACATTCAGGTCCACTCCTTAGGTCTTATGTGTGGAGTCTTACCTGAATATCGATGGCCTTGTTGCAGCTGGTACTCCACAACTGCTCTCTTCTGCTCACAAATCCTTTGGAACATGTGGAGGGTAGAATTCCAACGTGTGGGGACATGACACACCAGTCGGTGTGCCGGAAGCTGCAAACGCTGCTGCAAAACAGCAAGGGCGGAGGAAGCTTTAGCTGACTTCCAAAAATGAGCTGACAGGGGGCGTACTTTGATGAGCAGATCTGGCAACTCTGGGTACGATTTAAGAAACCGCTGAACCACGAGGTTAAGCACTTGAGCCAGGCATGGTACGTGTGTGATCTCGCCTCACCTCAGAGCCGCCACCAGGTTACGGCCATTGTCACACACGACCATGCCTGGATGTAGGTTCAGCGGTCTCAGCCACAGATCTGCCTGCTCTTTCACAGCTGTCCACAACTCACAATCATTGTGAGGTTTCTCACCTAAACTTATGAATTTCAGCACAGCCTGTTGCCGCTTGGTTGAGGCAGTACTGCAGTGCTTCCAGCTTGTAACTGATGTGGTGATATCTGAGATGGAGGCTGAACATGAGGAGGAGGAGGAGGAGGATGCGCAGGAGCTGTACACTGTGGGGGCAACTGTGACTGACATAGGGCCTGCAATTCTCCGTGTGGGGAGGATGTGTTCCGTCCCAAGGTCCGACTGGGTCCCGACTTCCACTATGTTTACCCAGTGTGCCGTCAGGGAGATGTGCCATCCCTGGCCACAAGCACTTGTCCACGTGTCCGTTGTCAGGTGGACTAAGCCAGTAACTGCGTTGTTGAGGGCACGGCAGATGTTTTGGGACACTTGCTTGTGTAGTGCAAAGATGGCACACCGGGCAAAATAGTGTCGGCTGGGGGCCGAGTACCGAGGGAAGGCCACAGCCATAACGTTGCGGAAGGATACCGTCTCCACCAGCCTCAAAGGCAGCATTTCCAACGCAAGCAGTCATGAAGTGTGCGAATTTAGGACTGTTTCCTGTGGGGCATTGGATGCAAATTTGTGCTTTCATTCCAAGGTCTGGGATATGGACAATTGAACACTGCGGTGGGAAGTGGACGTGGACGTTGATACTGTTTCTCGAGAAACTGCGATAACAAGTGAAGACTGAGAGGAGGGGGCATCTTTGCATGCGGTATGGACAGGGGATTGCCTTGCACATACAACAGGGGGTTCTCTTACATGCACAGCAGCGGAAGAAGCAGTGGTGACACCCGCTGATACTGGTCGTGGACCCTGGGGTTTGCCCCACAAAGTCGGGTGCTTTGCTGACATGTGCCTGATCGTGCTGGTGGTGGTCAGGCTGGTAGTTTTTTCACCCCTGCAGATGCTGGCCTGGCAGGTGGTACAAAAGGCCTTTGAGGTTATCAGCAGAGTCTTTAAAAAAATTCCAGACTCTGGAAGACCTACCGGTTGTACTGGCAACGTCCCTCGTGTTGGTGTTGCGGGGAACGGTTGCCCGCCTTCTGTCTGCGGCCACCACGCTGCTTCATCCTGCTTGTTGGGGTACTCTGCCTCCCTCCCCCGGTGTGCTGCTGGCCTCGCTCTGTGTGTCCTCCTGCCACGTTGGGTCAGTTACTAGATCATCCACAACCTCCTCCTCTTCCACTTCGCACCACGGTCCTCCTCCTTACTTCTTGGCCATTGAGTCTCGTCATCGTCCACCTCTTGTGACAAATTGCCAGCGTCGCCTTCCTGTGGCCGTGGCTGTTCAAATATTTGGCCATCGCTACATGGGATCTCCTCTTCCACCACTTCAAGCGGAGAAAATATGGAAATGGACCAGTGAATAGCTCTTCACAGTGTCCAACTGTGGGATCAGTTGCTGTCTGACGACACTCGGCATGGTGGGAGGAAGGAGCATCAGTGTGAGGAGGGGTATGCGGTCGAGACTCACGGCTACTAACCCTTGACCGTGTGGAAGACAGACCGGAGGTGGTGGTGCCCAGGTGACTGGAAGTATTATCAGCTATCCAATTAATAACCTGTTCACACTGATCAGTTCGCAATAGTGGTCTTGTTGTTGTGTGCTTCGATCAAGAACTGGGAGTGAGAAGATGTGGCTGTTGGTTGTGGCACATTTTCACCTTGGCCACGGCCCCATCCTCTGCAGGCACCATCACCAGAACGTCCAGTTCCACGTCCCTTGCCATGCACCTTGGCCATTGTAAATGAAGTAAAATAGCTAACACTCGCATTATCAATGGCAAAAGGGTAACAAAAAGGAGATTAGAACCGTGGAACTGCAAAACCACAGTTATAATTTCCTGGTATATACCAGACTTGTTAAAATAGATATATTTGTTTCTGAACAGTCAGTGACACACTCAAACTGTTTTTTTTAATGGAAAAAAGGCAAGCAAGTTGGTAACACCCAGATTAGAACCATGGAAGAGGAAAACCACAGTTTTATTTCTCTGGCCTACATCAGACTCTTTTAAACAGATATATTGGTGTCTGAACAGTCAGCGAGACACTGAAAATGTTTTTTTTTATGCAAAAAAGACAAAAAAGATAATAATACAGAGATTTGAACCGTCGAACTGCAAAACCACAGTTATAATTTCCTGGTGCATACCAGACTTGTTAAAATAGATATATTTGTGTCTGAACAGTCAGCAACACACTCAAACTGTTTTTTTTAATGGAAAAATGGCAAGCAGGTTGATAACACCCAGATTTGAACCATGGAAGAGGAAAAATATAGTTCTAGTTCTCTGGCCTGCACCAGACTCTTTTAAACAGCTATATTGGTGTCTGAACCGTCAGCGAGACATTGAAAATGTTTTTTTTTATGCAAAAAAGACAAAAAAGTGGATAATACAGAGATTTGAACAGTGGAACTGCAAACCAACAGTTATAATTTCCTGGTGTACACCAGACTTGTTAAAATAGATATATTTGTGTCTGAACAGTCAGCGACACACTCAAACTGTTTTTTTTAATGGAAAAAAGGCAAGCAGGTTGATAACACCCAAATTTGAACCGTGGAAGAGGAAATACACAGTTCTAGTTCTCTGGCCTGCACCAGACTCTTTTAAACAGATATATTGGTGTCTGAACAGTAACACACACTTAATTTCTTTTTTTTGGGGGGGGGGGGAAATACCAAAAGGTTATTAAGATGGGTATTTGTACAGTCTTACTGAGGAAAAAAAAACAAAACAGCTTTTAGATGAAAAAAAAAGGATTTTTCCTGGCCCCTGAGACCTGGGGATAAGTCTAGCAATTTTACCAGCAGGAGCACACAGGACTGTGATGCAGTATTTGTTGGTATAACCACTGCGTCTCCTATACAGCCTGCCTACCTGCCTGATATCTGGGATGGATATTAGTCCTGAGAAGGACTGTTTGTTTGATTTTGCAGGCTTTAGAGACCCTACACTAACTATTTTGCAGTATAAATCTCTCCCTAGCTCTGCAGCACTGACCCTACACTGTCTGATCCAGAGCGACTGTGTCCAAAATGGCGGTGCCCGGTTTTAAATATTCAAGGTGACGCTGTGCGGCCAGCCAATCACTGTAATGCCCACAAACAACATGGCTGCGGCATTACAATGACTGGCTGGCAATCCCTTCATGTTCATTGGCTCTGTAAAGAGCCCCAAACGTGCAGGGCGGAAACCTGAGCTCCCGCCCGAGTAACCCGGAAATGCTCGGTGCTCGCCGAACATCCCGAGTAGTGAGATGCTCGGGCGAGTACCGAGCAGTGTCAAGCATGCTCGCTCAACACTATTGATGAGGCATTAAATAAATACAGAAAATTAAATAAATTCTGTAAAAACCAAATCAAGGCAGCAAAGATTGAGACATAGGAACTCATTGCCAGAGAAAGTAAAAATAATCCCAAAATATTCTTTAACTATATAAATAGTAAGAAACTAAAACATTATAGTGTTGGCCCCCTTAAAAATAGTCTGGGTGAAATGGTGGATGAGGATGAGGAAAAAGCAAATATGCGAAATGATTTTTTTCAACAGTATTTACACAAGAAAATCGCATGACAGAAAACATGATCAGTGCTGACAAAAATTCTCCGTTAAATGTCACTTACTTAACCCAACAGGAAGTATGGCGGCGTCTAAAAATCACTAAAGTTGACAAATCCCTGGGCCCAGATGGGATACACCCGCAAGTACTGCAGGAATTAAGTAAAAACATAGATAGACCATTATTTTTAATCTTTAAAGATTCCATAATAACAGGGTCTGTACCCCAGGACTGGTGTAAAGCAAATGTGGTGCAAATATTTAAAAATGGGATAAAAACTGAACTTGAAAATTATAGGCCAATAAGCTTAACCTCTACTGTGGGTAAAATCCTGGAGGGTTTTCTAAGAGATGCTATACTAGAGTATATGAAGAAGAATAACCTCATGACCCAGTATCAACATGGGTTTACGAGGGACCATTCCTGTCAAACTAATATGATCAGCTTTTATGAAGAGGTAAGTTCCGGACTGGACCAAGGAAATGCAGTGGATGTTGTGTATAGTGTATATGGACTTTTCAAAAGCTTTTGATAAGTTTCCTCACAAAAGGTTAATGCATAAAATGAGAACACTGGTGATAGGGAAAAATATATGTAAGTGGGTTAAGAACTGGCTCAGTGATAGGAAACAAAGGGTGGTTATTAATGGAATGCACTGACTGGGTCACAGTTAATAGTGGGGTACCACAGGGATCAGTATTGGGCCCGCTTCTTTTTAACATATTTATTAATGACCTTGTAGGGGACATACAGAGTAGCATTTCAATATTTGCAGATGACACTAAACTCTGCAGGGTAATCAATACAGAGGAGGACAATTTTATATTACAGGAGGATCTATGTAAACTAGAAGCTTGGGCTGATAAATGGCAAATGAGCTTTAATGGGGATAAATGTAAGGTAATGCACTTGGGGAAATCAAATAAAATGTACAATTATTTATGTAAAATACTGGGCAAAACTGTCACTGAAAAAGACCTGGGTGTATTCGTGGACGACAAGCTCACATTTGGTGGCCAGTGTCAGGCAGCTGCTGCAAAGGCAAATAAAATAATGGGATGCATTAAAAGAGGCATAGATGCTCATGAGGAGAACATAATTATACCTCTATACAAGTCACTAGTGCGACCACTCTTAGAATACGGTGTAGAGTTCTGGTCTCCAGTGTATAAGAAAGACATAGCTGAACTAGAGCGGGTACAGAGAAGAGCGACCAAGGTTATTAGAGGACTGGGGAGGTCTGCAATACCGAGATAGGTTATTACACTTGGGGTTATTTAGTTTGGAAAAACGAAGGCTTAGGGGTGATCTTATTACTATGTACAAATATATGAGGGGACAGTACAAAGGCCTTTCTAGTGATCTTTTTACTCTGAGGCCTAGGACGAGGACAAGGGGGCATCTTCTACGTTTGGAGGAAAGTAGGTTTAATCATAATCACAGACGCGGATTCTTTACTGTAAGAGCAGTGAGACTATGGAACTCTCTGTCGCATGATGTTGTAATGAGTGATTCACTACTAAAATTTAAGAAGGGTATCGGTGCCTTTCTTGAAAAGTATAATATTACAGGTTATATATACTAGATTCCTTGATAGGGCGTTGATCCAGGGAACTAGTCTGATTGCTGTGTGTGGAGTCAGTAAGGATTTTTTTTTCCCAATGTGGAGCTTAGTGTTTGCCATATGCTTTTTTTTGCCTTCCTCTGGATCAACATGTTAAGCTATGGGTTGAACTAGATAGACTTAGTCTTCCTTCAACCTTAAAAACTATGTTATGATGTGGGTTCACAGCAACAGCTTCCAAATGCAAATTACAGACCTGGAATCAGCTCCAGACATTTTACTTGCTCAACTGAATATGGATTAACGAGGGAATAGCCCATGCAGCCCAGTAAAGACCTATTGAGATAACTGTCCAATTATTTTTGGTCCCTTTAAGAAGAGGCAGCTATGTTTTAAAACTCTTTAGTTCCTAGACCCATTCTCCAATTAGGATGTGAAAACCCTCAAATTAAAACTGAGAGTCTGCACTTTAAGTCCATGTTGATTGTAACTGTATCTTGAATATGTTTTGGCAAACAGCTGAAATGCCAAAACTTGTGCCATTGTCCAAACATTTTGGAAAATTATCGTATAAATATCTCAAACATCATCACAATCCCGAAGTTTTAAGTCAACCTGACTACCTTAAATAGTGTGTGTGTTGTTAAAAATATTAATTTTTGTTGCAGACTTCTTTGTTGTATTAGTTCAATACTAGACCAGTTTGTGTCATCCGAAGACAAATGCTGGATTTTGGGATGCAAAACTTACAAGCCTTTCTTGTCTAGTTCTTTTTTTAAGTACTGGGGATGTGCTTTTAAATATTATTTTATATAATGGACAAATTTAAATTTGTATCACCTGTTTTAATAGTCCAATTTATCAAACAGGATTATGTACATCCATTTTTTTTTTTGCAAGTGGGTGATAAATTAAAGAACAATTAAAAATAAAAAAGCTATGGTTTATAACAGTATTAGTAGTCAAATTTAACAACGCACCACAACAACACTGATATCTGTTGCTGCAATTTACTTTTTTGCATGTACCTCCCTGTATGTAGTAACATATTATTTTAGAGTTACGTCATACGTTGCATTTTTTAGCAAGAGGGGGATCACTTAAAAAAATAAATAGTTGACATTTTTCAACTGTTTCAGTAGTCAAATTTAACAAACATTTTTGGTCTAGAGGGATGATAATGTTTTAAAACATAAAAATAGAAATTTTAAAACATGATTTAATATTTCCATACCTGGTTGACTATTCAAAGCCTGCATTCATGCACCCCACAAATATTCTATGGGCTGTTGCTGGATTCTGTGGTTGTCTTCCTACCTCCAGGCATCTGTTTTGTTATGTGTTCCATTTTGGGCGAAGGAAATTATTTGTTTTAACAAAACATTGTAATACAAATTATTAAAGAAAATTGTGACATTAAACAATGTAGGTCTGTTTTGGCACATTTGTTTATATTGTCAATAAATGCCACGTATTTACAATTTATTGAAATGCATACATTGTCAATACATTATTATTAAAGGACAAGCTGGTGTTACATTAGCCTTTTTTGGCCATCAGGTTTGGCTAGGTATGTTGACAAAATGTGGAAATGAATTAATGGTTGTGGATAAGGTTCTTTATCTTCTCAGTTGGTAAAGCTGCTCATTCTTTTTGGCAAAAATCCTCCAGTTCCTTTAAATTCCTGGGCTGTCTAGCATGAACTGCGTGCTTGAGATCTCCCCAGAGTGGCTCAATGATATTGAGGTCAGGAGACTGAGATGGCCACTCCAGAACCTTCATTTTGTTCTGCTGTAGCCAATGACAGGTCGACTTGGCCTTGTGTTTTGGATCGTTGTCATGTTGGAACGTCCAAGTATGTCCCATGCGCAGCCTCTGGGCTGATGAGTGCAAATTTGCCTTCAGTATTTGCTGATAATGTGCTGCATTCATCTTTCCTTCAACTTTTACCAAGTTTCCTGTGCCTTTGTAGCTCACACATCCCTGAAACATCAGCAATCCACCTACGTGCTTTACTGTAGGAATGGTGTTCCTTTCATCGTAGACCTTGTTGACCTCTCTCCAAATGTAACGTTTATGGTTGTGGCCAAAAAGTTAAATTTTGGTCTCATCTCTCCAAATTACCTTGTTTCAGAAGTTTTGAGGCTTGTCTCTGTGCTGTTTGGCATATTGTAGGCGAGATACTTTGTGGCATTTGCGCAGTAATGGCTTTCTTCTGGCGACTCGACCATGTAGCCCATTTTTCTTCAAGTGCCTCCTTATTGTGCATCTTGAAACAGCCACACCGCTAGTTTTCAGAGAGTCCTGAATTTCAACTGATGTTATTTGTGGGTTTTTCTTTGCATCCCGAACAATTTTCCTGCCAAAATTTTTGTTGGTCTACCTTACCGTGGTTTGGTTTTTACAGAGCCCCTGATTTTCCATTTGTTAATCACAGTTTGAGCGCTGCTGACTGGCATTATCAATTCCTTGGATATTCTTTTTTATCCCTTTCATGTGTTATACAGTTCAGCTACCTTTTCCCACACAAAGGCAACTGTTAGCGGAATCTGGGAAAACAATGATGATGATGTGCAGGAGATGTGCAGCTAAAAGTTTTTTTGGTACAAAATCTGCTTATTCTGTGGTCAGCTATGGAGCAGGCGATGCCTCTTGTGCTGTTGATGGAGAAGGATCACCAATACCTGAAAGGTATATTGGCGGCAGTGTTGAATCATACATTTTGGCAATTTGTGTGTTGAATTTCTTTTGCATGTTGAGGACAGATGATCCATTGACAGTTTGCAGGCTATGTAAGAGGAAAATAAGCCAACCTGGAAAAAAAAGCATGCCTGTAATATCAGTGTGGCTTGAACGTATCTTGAATTGGCAAGCTTAAATAGGTGTGCCAAAGCAGACCTGCACAGATAAATATTTTAATTTGGTGTAATATTTTTAGATATTTTTCTGAGCAAATTAAATCCCCTCAAAATTACTGTTATTGTTAACAGTTAAGCAAGTTGAAGATGGAATGTTCTCTAAAAGGGCTAAAGTTAAAGATGACACGTTTCCTTTGTATTTTAGGCAAAAAAAAATATTTTCATCTTTTACATTTTAAAAATTACAAAAAGGAAAATGGACCGATGCAAAAGTTTGGGCACCCTGTGTGGTTAGTACCTAGAAGCACCCCTTTTTGAAAGTATCACAGCTTATGAATGCTTTTTGTAGCCAGCCAAGAGTCTTTCAATTCTTTTTTGAGTGATTTGTCTCTGTTTTTCCTTGGAAAATTCTTCCAGTTTTGTGAGATTCCTGGGTCGTCTGGCATGCACTGCTATTTTGAGGTTAGCCACAGATTTCCAATGGTATTCAGATCAAGGGACTATGAGGGCCACCGTAAAACCTTCAGCTTGCACCTTTTGAGGCAGTTTATTGTGGATTTTGACATTTATTTAAGATTATTATCCATTTGTAGAAGCCATCTTCTTTTCATCTTCAGCTTTTTTACAGATGGTATTATCTTTGCATGAAGAATTTGTTGAAATTTCATTGAATCCATTCTTCCCTCTGTCAGTGAAATGTTCCCCGTGCCATTGGCTGCAACACAACCCCAAAGCATGTTTGATCCACACCCATGTTTAATGGTTGGTGAGATGTTTTTTTTCCTGAAATTCTGTGCCCATTTTTCTCTATACATACCTTTGATCAATGTGGCCAAATAATTCTATTTTAACCTCTTTGGTCTACAGGACTTGTTTCCAAAATGCATCAGGCTTGTTTAGATGTTCTTTTGCATTCTCCTGATGCTACATTTTATGGTGAGGATGCAGGAGAGGTTTTCTTCTGATGACTCTTCCATTAAGGCCATATTTGTGCAGTTGTCTCTGAACAGTAGAACAATGTATCACTAATCCAGAGTCTGCTAAATCTTTCTTAAGGCCTTTTGCAGTTAAGCAGGGGTTCTGATTTGCCTCTCTAGCAATCCTATGAGCAGCTCTCACTGAAATTTTGCTTAGTTTTCCAGACCTTATCTTGACTCCACTGTTCTTGTTAACTGCCATTTCTTAATTATATTTTGAACTGAGGAAAGGGCAACTTGAAAATGCTTTGCTGTCTTCTTATAGCCTTCTCCTGCTTTGGGGGTCTCCACCATTTTCATTTTCAGTGTGCAAGGCAGCTGCTTAGAAGAACCCATGGCTGCTGTTTTTTGGCACAAGGTTAGAGGAGGCTGGGTTCTTATAAAGCTGGGATATTTTCATTACCTTGCCTTTCCTAATAATGATAGTGAACAAGCCATAACTCTAACAGGCTAATTAAGGATCTGAAACCTTGGTCAAAGTTATCTGAGCACACATATCTCCAAGGGTGCCCAAACTTTTGCATTGGCCCATTTTCATTTTTGAAATTTTTAAAATAAATAAGGATATTTACATTTTTTTTGCCTAAATTACAAAGGAAATGTGCTATCTTTAACTTTTAGCCTTCTAGAGATCATTTCATCTTCAACTTGCTTATCTGTTTACAATAGCAGTAATTTTTACCAGGGTTGCCCAAACTTTTATATGCCACTGTAGGTGTACGCCCAGAAAAAAAACATGGGGCAAAAGAATGCAGTATTGTTGTGGGATGTACGGCTGCCAAACTGGACTAGTAAAACATATATGAAAAATTTAAAATGTGTTTTATTTTTATGGCTTTTTTGTATCTAAGACACATTTTTCTTCCCCCGGCAAAAGAGCTATAACCAAGAAATCTTCATTGGTAGGTAGGTATACACAAGGAAAAGAAGATGCAGAAATAGCCCACAGCATTCTTTTGGCACATATGGTTGTTAAGTTGAAGTAGTAAAACAGGTATGCAAAACATTAGGCTGCATTTTTTTTTCAATTCATTGCTTTCCGGACAAAAAAAAACAGCTGACAGAAATACTACAATGCTAGGTAGGTACACACCTAGAAAAGAACATGAGGCAACAGTACATGGCATTGTTGTGGCATTTACAATTACTAAATTGGACAGGCAAAAGAGGCATGCAAAAAGTAAAATGTGTGGTTTTTTTTAAAGATTTTTTTTTTATTTAAGACTCTCTTATCCCAAAAATGGACAGGAAAAGTAAAGTTAGGTAGGTACACATCTCAAAATCCAGTGCCTTCTACTATATTTGTGTTGTGTATAAAAGTGTAATATTGGACTAATTAAAATAAGTATGAAAAAAAATGAATAACTCTTCTGAAACATGCACACATTGCTAGGTTCACAGCTGCATTTAAATTTCTTTAACGCTGGGAATTTTTTTTTCTCTTTTAAAAAAAAAAAAAAAAAATAAGTAAAACATTTACAAAAATAATGCAAATGAAATGCAAATGTCTCTTATGGCTTGTATAATACAGAGAAAAATTCAACACTCATTTTTTTATCGTGTTGTCTAGTATACATTGAGCAATCAAGTGATGTTTTGGTCTAATTGACCTTCATCAAACATACACAAGTGGTAAAAGGACAGTTCGTGCAAAAAAAGGCATTCTGAGAATGGCAACTGCTGTCACTTGGAGATATTGGCAGCATGGTGGCTCACTGGATAGCACTGCAGCCTTGCAGCACTGGGGTCCTGGGCTCAAATCCCACCAAGGACAACACCTCCAAGGAGTTTGTATGTTCTCCCCATGTTTGTGTGGATTTCCTCCGCAGTCTCTGGTTTCCTCCCATATTCTAAAGACATACTGATAGGGAGTTTAGATTGTGATCCCAATGGGGACAGTGCCCATAATGTCTTTAAAGCGCTGTGGAATTAATGGTGCTATGTAAGTGAGTAAAATAAATAAATATTGATATCTATGAAGTTGAACCCTATCTGAGCACCAACAATTTCTAAGAGTGTTGTATTTCCAAATACAGCTTATGGCTTGTTCATCTCACAAGCTATTGAATACACATTTCACAGACAGAAAATTAGGACTATGGGGACTTAAACTGCCCTTTTTGTTTGTAGTGCATTAAATATAAAAACAATTGCGTTGTTGTGTTGCTATACTGCAATATATCAATATATGACGAATTAATCACTTCATAGGCACACAGACTCTGCAGGTCCTGCACCTCTCTATCATTTGAATCTATGTATAATGATAATAATAATAATAGTTGTTATTATTATTATTATTAGTAGTAGTAGTAGTAGTATTATTATTAGAATGAGACTACCAGTTCCATTTTGTATGTTGTTCAGCACTGCAGCATTACACTACACTCTGTTTTAGGTCTTTTTATCTCTACCTTTAATAATGAGATGTGTGCTTTGACCTCCTATCCCATGGCTGTAAACTGCCAGGCATTACGTGGAAGCCCACGCAGCCAAACCTGATATCATGAGAGCCCACTTTCTGACTGATACAATATTTGACCATGTGTGAAATGGTAATGGGCACTTTTATTTTAGTGATCCGATAGAATCGAATCACATATTGCTTGAATTCTCCTGGAACTGCGAATTTCATGAAATTTGATATGAAGTAGATTTACAGCAGAGCAATTTAATCATCACTAGTTACTTGACATCTTTGGTCTAAGTGGCAGGCTTATTGTATTTTGGGCCTCACAGTAAATGTTAGCTGCCATTTAAAAATTGTAATAATAGACTCAAAAAACTATTATAATCTTGCGACAATTTTGTAATTATAGTTAGCGATGTAAAAAAAAAATACATACAAATAGTTTGAAACTGTATTGCTAATCATAGATTGTTCCTGATACTTACTCCTGTCACCATTAAGATACTCTCACTGTTTTGTCAATGAAACACATCTCCTGTCTTGCTATTGTAGTCAGCTAAGTAAATTACATTTAATAAAGCAAAGTAATCCTTTATCATACTCCGTTATCAGAGATAAGGCTTCAGAAGTTAGAGAGGTTTTTTATTCCATTTTATTTAATTTACAAAGAAGGGCATACTAAAATACCAATCTGTTACCATTTCACTGTGCCATGACAGATTTCCCCGCTTGTTCCCATTTTTTCTTGTTGTGGTCTTTAGCTTTATGTTGGACCTAGGGATAACAAATGCGTAGTGTTTCAAGAAAGTTCTCAAAATTCAGAAATGTCTAGCTAAATCTTAGCCCAAGGCTCATCAAGCTTTATTGGGGCCTTAGAAACTACAATATGGTCGCCCATTATCGATATCCATGTCAACATTAAAATAGTGCCTAATTTATCATTTACCCACACAACCCAACAACAAAGTAAAATGGGTTTAAACGAATCAGAAAAATTTCTGCCTAGCTGTACATTACCCATGGGGGAAACCTCACAGTTTGAAAAAGTCTTAAAAACTTGTAATGAGATCATGGATATAAGGAATCTGAAAAAAGCTTCCAAGCCTTGTGCTACTAGCAGGTCACTTTGTGGTTTCTATGGACCCAGTAGAGATGCTAGTTAGAAATTAAAGAATTGTGGCATCTTAATATGTGATATCATTTCATAAACTAACTAAACAGTTTCATTATCAAAGTAATAACACTGTGTGAAGTAATACCTAAATTATGTCCTCTTGATACTTCGAGGCTTGGATCGAAAAGTGCTAATCTAAAAGGAAGGAAGATTATTTTTGCATAAACAGCTCACAAACAGTTCTTTAAATACATTTGTATTTTCAAAGAAGTGCAAAGCAGAATTATTAAAACAGCTAATTATTTTATTACATTGCATAAGGATGATAATTAGCAGGAAATAAAAGTGATTTTCTCTTTGAAGTATAAAACAAGAATATAATTTGAAAGTTTTTTCATATCTGCTCTCATTACGTTCTTGATATAGAGCATAACGCCTTAACAACTGCCAATAAGCCATTGCACGCCTGCAGTTAAGTGGTGGTATTCCGCAGAGCATTGGCCCAATGCAGTGACCTCTGCATCTAAGTGGTCTACTGAGGTAGGGGGCTCCCTCTGTGAACCAAATGCCACTCCCACAATGAAAAAACTGCGTGTCAAAAGGCTTCCTATTGCAGGCCTGGGATTTAACAGAAATTCAGACCTCAGAAAGCACACAGGCCCATGCTCTCCCATTTCCCCTCCGACAAAAGGCTCCAACCTTCCACCCACCACCACTCCCTGACACCCTGTTACAAACACACAGTCCTGCATGGCAGCTCATTGCTCAGCGTAAGCATCAGGACTGCTCTGTATGACTTTAGAAGCTGCTCGGCTATACCACACAGCAGCATAGCTATAACACATTTGAATTTGTCTGTTCTATTTCAATGAGCAAACAAACAGAATTCATGTGCAAAACACCAACGGTACAACAGATGCAACAAAAGCAGAGGAGCCCATTGGTTATTATGTTGTCCATTGCGTGTTTGTTTTTTTTAAAGAAAAAAGTTATCTATGTATTTATTTCTTGCCTTCTAAAGACTGACACAAAGAGAACTCAGACATAGCCTAAAAGTGTTATTACCACACTGTTGTGGAACAAAATCCAGTACAAAAGGACCAATATTATCATTGATACCTCTATATAAGGGTAAATACAGCCATACTGATCATTATCAAACATGGCTGTTCTGAGACCAATATTACCTTCAATACTGCAATATAAGACACAAATAATACCAACAGACCATACACAAAGTGATCATTAAGGGGTTTTTCTCATCATAAATGGGTAAAATTGCAAAGTGATGGAAAACAATTAAAAATCATCTCCATTTTCAAGAACAAAGTTTTTTTTTTTTATTTGTATTTTTAACTTTTTATTGCCTAGGCTACTGTCCACCTCTGCAGTCTATTAGAGATGAATGGTTTCCTGGGCAAAGAGCATGTGCTTGCAAGCTCTTTGCTTGCTGTGGTAGACATCACAATCTCACAATCCAGTGAACTCAGTGGTTAGTTTCATCAGTGATGCACTCTGTCAATGTGACATCACAACTGCACCAAAATCACAGAGAATCAAGCAATGGCATGAATCCCTAGTAGGTTTCCGTCCTGCTCTGTGTGTTATTTTAGGCGTGTAAGAGCAAAATGAGGTCCACTTTCCAGAATGTGAATTTAGTTTGTGAACCCCTATAGAGATAATGATGATGATATCTGGAAAGCGCTGTGGAAATTAGTATCGCTGTATAAGCAAGTAAAAATGAATAATAAACTAACACTTTTAAAGTCTGGACTGCCAATGTGAGTGCAAGGTAGTCAGCCTTATTCTGCAATCTATCACTCATTTCAGCTCTATCCTGCAGTGCATCCTTCCCCTCAACCCCACTATACACTATCCCATCATGCAGTATTTCTCTCCATTCAGTTTCTCTTCAGAACTTAAAAACTTCCAGCACACTGCCACATCCTTCAATACAGCACAGCTCTTAATTTCCATGTAGTCGCTGCTCCGCAGAGTAACAAAGGAGCCTACAGCCTGATGGCGCAATGAAGAAACGTCATCACGACGTCCAACATCTGTGTATTGCGCCAGCCGCTAGCAGGCCGCATGCTGGAAGAAGTCTGTGGCTCTCTGTTACTGATATTAATAGCACCAGCATCCAGAGGACACAGATATTGTTATCAAAGTTTCAGAGTGATTCGGACCACTGGCAAACTGGCCTATCTGGCTTGGCCTTTACTTGCCACATAGCCTATCCAGTCCTACATAATGGCCTAATAAAGTACCCAATTTTGCCATTGCTGCAACTGTGTTGGACTCCCCCTCATGCAAGATCTAATAAGATTTCAGTTAGTTTATCACTGACAGTCAAAGTTTACACTAATTCAAAACTACTTTTAGAGCATGGTAAATGCTTTAAAAACAAAACCCCAAAATAAAGTCAGATATTATCTTTGGTACAAATTATATAATGACATAAATTGTATGTACATTAAAATTATGTCATTTAAAACTTGTCCCCTCAAAAACTAGTGCTTAAAGGGGTAGTCCAATCTTAAGCTAAAAGTCTGCAGTCACTCTATGTGACTGCAGATTTGTGAATCCTTACATCTTGTGCACTGTGGGGATTCTCCAGTGCCAATGCCGAGAGTGGGGGGGGGGTAATGGGACCGCAATTATGCTATTTGCCACATTCTGACTAGACTGTATCCGTCTTCATTCAATATACTTGCATTAAGTGAGGATGCGCCCATCTAGTCGGCATGTGGCCTCACATATGCAAATCACATACTTGTAAACACTGCTCCGGGCTTTGGCACTGGAGAATCTGCTCAGCGCACAGTGCACGCGATGTGAGGATTCACAAGTCTACAGTCACATAGAGTGACTGCAGACTGGTAGGTTAAGACTAGACAACCCTTTTAAAAAATACCTATTTTTCTCAGATAAACTTTATGAATTTGGAAGTTCCATATTTTCTTTCTGTTTTGATGATTAAAGCTCTGTCGTTTTAAGAGACGGAAACTGGAGATGGCTTAAGTCAGTCTTAAGCTTTTGCCAAATCTATGCTTCGTTCATAGTGCTAGATGTATATATAGTAATTATGTAGTTATGTTTCCTCTATTTTATGAAGCATTATTAGGAGGCGGCTACAAGAAGCAACCTTAGGCCACGTTCACATGTTCAGTATTTCGTCAGTATTTTACATCAGTATTTGTAAGCCAAAACCAGGAGTGAGTGAAAAATACAGAAGTGGTGACCTGTTTCTATTATACTTATCCTCTGATGGTTCCACTTCTGATTTTGGCTATACTGATGTAAAATACTGACAAAAAACTGAACGTGTGAATGTGGCCTTATCAGTAAATACTGTAAGCCTTTTCTTAATTGCAGCTGCTCTGGGCTCTGTGTGTATGAAGAGAGAGACTCATTTTAACACTTTACAATTGCAATATCCTCCTCTAATAAATTAACCCTTTACCAGTAGCAGTAGCCTTCTTTAGTGAACTAACCCTTTATAAACAGTTATGACCGCAACTAATAGATATGTGCTTATATGCAGCTATGTTATAATATGCAAGTGTAACGGAGACGGTATGTGATCACTGGCCAGGGAGGCTGGCTGGAAAAGAGTGGTCAGGAAACCAATTCAGACCAAGATGTTCAAAACAATAGATAAAATCAACAAGCAGAAGATTAGTCACAAAACAGGCCAAGGCCATTAACAGGAGGTAAAGTAGCAACACTGAGGCTATGTGCCCACGTTGCGGACCTGAAGCATATTTTTTACGCTTCTCCCTGGCGGGAAAATCGCATGCGGATATTACATGCGGTTTTCCCGCCAGGTAGAAGCGTTTGTGAGGCGTCTTTGCATGCATTTCCGCATGCGGGTTATCAAGCACTTCTCCAAGCATCACTTGGAAAAGTGCTTGACAACTTGTTCAGAATGGTAAAAAATAAAAAAATAAACTTTATACTCACCTTCTGATGCATTCTCTGCCCCGTCCGGAGGCTTGAGCGGCTCACGCTGCTGTGTGCAGGACCTGCGGTGACGTCATTGAGTCATGTGGTGGGTCACATGACTCAATGACGTGGCAGGTCCTTCAGACAACAGCGCGACGGAGGGAAAACATCAGAAGATAAGTATAAACTTTATTTTATTCTTTTTTTTACAGGTTCTTTGGTACCCAGGTCTGGATGAGAGTCTCCTCTCCTCCAGACTTGGGTACCATCCGCACATTGATTCCGCGGCGCTTCCGCAAAAATAATGAACATGCTGCGGATTTTTGACTGCAGCATATACGCTGCGGAAAAATCCGCAGCATGGGCATTGACATTGCGGAATGCCATTGGGGACCATGGGGTGCGGATCTACATGCGTTTTTCAAGCGTTTACGCTGCGGAAATTCCGCAGCATATACGCTTGAAAAACGCTACGTGGGCACACAGCCTGAGGATAACTAAGAGCCAGACTAGCAAAGCTCTAACTGGCAGCCAGGAACCAATTGCTGGAGGTTTAAATAGGGAGGAGCCTCTCTCCTGGCTCCTGCAGAGAACTGATTGTACTTAACTAGTTAGAGCAAAACAGAAGATACTGGCAGAAAGGACTCAAGTCCCAGCAGTCCAAAGGTTTAACTGAACCACACTTGAGCTGCCAGTGGCAACCCTGACATTAACGCCGTGCTGCCTAGTAATCATAGCCAGGGCCGGCTTTGGGTTTTCGTGATCCTCGGGCGAAAGAGTCTCAGTAGGCCCCTTTAACACATACCACGATTCATGATGCACAGATACGGTAGAGAAATATATATATAGTACAATGCAAAGATTTCACTTACTACTTACATTACATGAGTGATATCTATTGCAAATTTTGCAATAGCTCAGAAACTGGTGAATCCTCACAGTACAGCCCACAGTGCATGCACTGGGGCAGGGGTTCAAAAGTTTTCATTTTAGACTGGACAATATAGTCCTCTATACAGTATTATGGGCACCACATAGTCCTTCATACAGTATTATGGGCCCCACATAGTCCTCCATACAGTATTATGGGCACCACATAGTCCTCCATACAGTATTATGGGCACCACATAGTCCTCCATAACGTATTATGGGCACCACATAGTCCTTCATACAGTATTATGGGCACCACATAGTGCTCCATACAGTATAATGAGCCACATACACTACCGTTCAAAATTGTATTTCATTTCATTATTTCATTTTATTTCAAGTTTACATGTCAATTATATCCCAGTAAAAAATGATAAAAAGAAAAGCAGTTTCAGATTTATACATTTTTTAGTTCATGCCCCTTAACAAAAAATAATTTAAAGGTAAACAAAAAGTAATATATACACTACCGTTCAAAATTTTAGGATCATTTAGAAATGTCATTATTTTTGAAAGAAAAGCACATTTTTTTTCAATGAAGCTAACATTAAATGAATCAGAAATACACCCTATACATTGTTAATGTGGTAAACGACTATTCTAGCTGCAAAAGTCTTGTTTTTATTGCAATATCTACATAGGTGTATAGAGGCCCATTTCCAACAACCACCACTCTAGTGCTTTAATGGTGTTTGCTAATTGTGTAAGAAGGCTAATGGATGTTTAGAAAACCCTAGAAAACCCTTGCACATGTATGTTAGCCCAGGTAAAAATGGTTTGACTGATTTGAAAAACTATAAAATTGACTTTCCTTTGAGCTAGTTGAGAATCTGGAGCATTACATTTGTTTGTTCTATGAAACTCTCAAAATGGCCAGAAAAACAGAACTTTCATGTGAAACTCGACAGTCTATTCTTGTTCTTAGAAATAAAGGCTATTCCATGCGAGAGATTACCCAGAAACTGAAGATTTCCTACAACGGAGTGTATTACTGCCTTCAGAGGAGAGCACAAACAGGCTCTAACAAGAGTAGAAAGAGAAGTGGGAGGCCCCGCTGTACAACTGAGCAACAAGACAAGTACATTAGAGTCTCTAGTTTAAGAAATCGACGCCTCACAGCTCCTCAACTTGCAGCTTCATTAAATAGTACAGGCAAAACGCCAGTGTCAACATCTGCAGTGAAGAGGGGACTCTGGGATGCTGGCCTTCAGGGCAAAGTGGCAAAGAAAAAGCCATATCTGAGACTGACTAATAAAAGGAAAAGATTAATATGGGAAAAAGAACACAGACTTTGGACAGAGGAAGATTGGAAAAAAGTTTTATGGACAGACGAATCAAAGTTTGAGGTGTTTGGATCACACAGAAGAACATTTGTGAGATGCAGACCAACTGAAAAGATGCTGGAAGAGTGCCTGACGCCATCTGTCAAGCATGGTGGAGGTATTGTGATGGTCTGGGATTGCTTTGGTGCTGGTAAAGAGGGAGATTTGTACAAGGTAAATGGGATTTTGAATAAGGAAGGCTATCACTCCATTTTGCAACGCCATGCCATACCCTGTGGACAGTGCTTGATTGGAGCCAATTTCATCCTACAACAGGACAATGACCGAAAGCACATGACCCAAATTATGCTTGAGCTATTTAGGGAAGAAGCAGGCAGCTGGTATTCTATCTGTAATGGAGTGGCCAGCGCAGTCACCAGATCTCAACCCTATTGAGCTGTTGTGGGAGCAGCTTGACCTTATGGTACGCAAAAAGAGCCCATCAAGCCAATTTAACTTGTGGGAGTGGCTTCAGGAAGCATGGGGTTAAATTTCTTAAGATTACCTCAGCAAATTAACAGCAGCTAGAATGCCAAAGGTCTGCAATGCTGTAATTGCTGCAAAGGGAGCATTCATTGACGAAAGCAAAGCTTAAAGGAGAAAATTATTCTTTCAAATAAAAATCATTATTTCTAACCTTCTAAATATTTGGACTCTATTTTCTATTCATTTTGCAACTCATTTGATAAATAAAAGTATGAGTTTTCATGGAAAACAGAAAATTGTCTGGGTGATCCAAAATTTTTGAACGGTAGTGTAAATTGCTTCATACAGAATAATGAGCCCCATGTATTGCTTCATGCAGAATAATGGACCCCATTTAATGCTCCATACAGAATAATGGGCCTCATATAATGCTCCATGCAAACTAATGGGCCTCATATAATGCTCCATACAGAATAATGGGCCTCATATATTTCTCCATACAGAATAATGGGCCTCATATAATGCTCTATACAGTATAATGGACCTCATATAATGCTCCATACAGAATAATGGACCCCATATAGTGCTTCATACAGAATAATGGGCCCCATATAATGCTCCATACACAATAATGGGCCCCATATAATGCTCCATACAGAATGGGCCCCATATAATGCTCCATACAGAATGGGCCCCATATAATGTTCCATACAGTATGGGCCTTATATATTGCTCCATACAGTATGGGCCCCATAAAATGCTCCATACAGAATGGTCCTCATATATTGCTCCATGCAGTATGGACCCCATATATTGCTCCATACACTATGCACTATGGGCCTTATATATTGCTCCATACAGTATGGGCCCCATATATTGCTCCATGCATAAAAAAATCTAATACTTACCTCTCCTCGCTGGCCTCTGCTCCAGATTCCTCAGCGTCTCCTCCCTCAGTCTCTGCATTGTGTCTGCTCAGAGCAGAGGGTGCGCTGCAGTGACTTCATCGCGTGCTCTGCTCCGAGACGTCAAAGAGTCAGAGGATGCGGACGATGCCAGAGCTGTGGGGAACAGGGAGAGGTAAGTATTGCAAATGCCAGGGCCCTGAGCAAGCGGGTGGAGCCTCTGGCGGGCACTTGCACCAGGCTCCACCGACTCACCTACTTCTGAATCAATTACAGAATCAATGTAATACAGAGCTATTAGTGTACCTGGAATGAAGCACATCTTCATTCCCATCAAGCACATCTGGAACGTCATTGGTCGGCAATTGCAAATGGAGCTACCAGCAGCAGACCTTGATGACTTATGTGCCCAAGTGCATTCAGCATAGCAGAATATTCCTCAGACAACCATTGACGCCATTAATAATGCATGCCAAGGCATGTAAGTGTGTGTGGAATGCTGCACTCAAACGCAATACTGAATTAATTTAGATGTCTCGAAAATTTTGTTTCTCTTTTTACATTGCTTGCATATCCTTGACATGGCTATCGATCCTGTGATTCCCATAATTTTATTAATTTTCCTTCTTGGAATTAGAATTTCAATTTTGAGGATGAAAATATCTTTGTATATATGTGTCACCCTGGCCTGGAGGCCAAAAGTGTAATTAAATCTGTGTCTGAGAGCAAGGGGGAGGTTCTCTAGTCAGGGGAGCTGGCTGCCCCTATAAAAGCTGGTAATGGGGGCAGAGTTAGAGAGAACTTGACGGCCTGTCTCAGGACTGAGACTTGTCCCAGAGCAGAGCAGGGACAGACAGTTTTGTATTGCACCTAAGAGGAAGTGTGGCAGGAGGAGAGCCACAAGCCAGAGACAAGAGGCGAAGAGAGCCTGTCTTGGCAGATAAAAGACTTACTTTACCAGACTTTGGTGTCTGAGGCTGGGAGGATTCTACATCCTCCAGCAGATAACCAGTTCGCAAGGGACTGTATATTCCTTGGCCTAAGAAGCCTGGAGGCCCTGCCACAACCGAAGGGACCAGTAAAGCCGTACAAGGCTGGGAGCAGAAAGGAACCCACGTCGCAGGCCATACAGGCAGAATACACGGAAAGCTCGGAAACGTGGGCTGTTAACTTATAACGAGGAGATAGCCAGAAGGAGTGCAGAAAGCACGGTAGGCCTACACCCTCACCCTGACCAGGGCAAATTTCCCCGTTGCTCTCAGACATCCAGGTCCCCTCCTAGCTGGGACTGTTTATGGGTCAGTTTACCTGTTTCAGTAAAGACCCTGGACTGCAACCTATTTTCTGTGTGCTCCTTCGCGCCTCCAGCACTACCGGTACTGGGACTCTCAGCACCATCACTCCCACCATCCATTATACTGCCCTGGGGCCGCACTCTTCCCGTGGGGAGTCACACTACCCCAGCTGCACACATCACCAGCCCCAGCGGTCTGCATGCAGCGGCGGTTCCTAATAACCGCAATCCACGGGTGGCGTAGTCGGACATTATCATCAGCACATAACGGACTACCACTGGCCTGACCACCCTGAGCCACGGAACTGGGTTGCCACTACTACTCCCACCGTTTCCCCATTGCCCGGATCCGAGTGCCCCACGGCCCAGGGGGCGAGTCAGCTTTGGCGTAGTCGGCAGGATTGAATCCAACCCGCCACAAACGGGTATTGCGTGCATGAAAAAGACTTTGCACTTACATGAAAAGAGGTTTCCCGTCATCTGGAGCTGTTTCCCGCCATTTCCCGCCATTTCCAGCCGTCTCCCGCCATCTTCCATCATCTTCCATCGGTTCCCGCCATCTTCAGCCGCTTTCCCGCCATCAGACGCCATCTTTAGGATGCCGCGCGGGAAGAAGAGGGGCGTGGACGTCCAAACCGCTCGAGATCTGATGCTCCGCCCCACGCACCGACGCTGCGCAAGGTCCTGGAAGGGAGAGAGAGCGACGCTGACATCATCAAGACGCGACGAAAGGTCCTCGTCCAGAGCAGCAGCAGCAGAGCCGCGGCCTACAGAAGAGGATCGTCGGAAGGTAGGCCACGCTTAACTAGGGGGGAGGAAGATGTCGGACACAGAGGCGCCCACTACCACCAACGCAGCTACAGCAGCGGTGATGCCCTTTTCCCTGCCCTACATCCCTGGAGCGGCCTGGCTGCCCAAGTACTGAGGGGAGCCCCATGCCCTTACTGACTTTAAAGAAAGGCTGTACAGTTTGTTCCAGGTTTACCCCCTGACAGAGGAACAGAAGGTCAGCATACTAGCAGGGCAGTTAACTGGCGCAGCCCAAAGGGAGGTAAAATCATGGCCCACTGAAGAGAAAAGGACTGTGAAGGGTATTCTGGCCCGGCTGCGGGGTACCTTTGACACACGTACCTCCGCTGAAATTAAAATGAGGTTCTATGGATGTAAGCAGCGGGCACAGGACAGCATTAGAGACTATGCCCTAAATTTGCAGGAAGCCCTGAGGGCCATCCAACAAACTGACCCTGGCAGCGTGCAGGAAACGGATAAACTGCTAACAGAACAATTCATAGAAGGTCTGCTGTCTAGCGCCCACAGGGCCCAACTGTGCCTCATGTTCTTTCAGAACCCTGATCTGAACTTTGCCCAATTTAAGGACAGGGCCATAAGGGTGCTCCGTGAAACCGCAACCAGTGGCGCTATAAACCTCCGGCGCCCTGCTCTCACCTACCACCAGGAGGCGGCGCCCTCCTCTATGGACTCCGTGGAGTCTGATGCACAGGCCTTGAACCAAGCCCCGTCGAAAGACCTGCACCACCAAGTCCAGGAGCTGACCAGGAGCGTCGCGGCGTTGACCAGTACCGTCCAGGCGTTGCAAGTGGACCCGTCAAGACCCATCGAGCTGGCTTCAAGTCCGGAGGATGTCCCGTGGCGTCGACAGAGGAGGATCCCGTCGTTCCGAGGGAGGCCCATAGACCGCTACGCAGAGGATGGACAGCTCATTTGCCGTCGATGCAACCAGCCCCGACACATTTCCAGGTACTGTAATTTAAACGGGTCCAACCTGGGACAGAGGGCCAACCACCAGGCATAAGATCACCAGGCCCTTATAATTGGCGTGATAAGTACGTTGGGGGGCGCCCGGTTTTACCCGTGGTGCTGGACGGTATCCCCATGAGCGCCTTGCTGGATACTGGGTCACAAGTAACCACTATCCCTTATGTACTTTTTAAGCAGTATTGGACTGATGCTGATATCACACGGTATCCAGACAGTAACTTGAGCATCATCGCCAGTAATGGCTTACCTGTGCCGCAGATGGGGTTCAAGGAGATGACCATTAAAATTGGTAAAGTTGAACTGCCGGCACAGGGAGTGATTATTGTGGACATTGACCATCGTGAAAGTCACCCTAAAATAACTGTGGGTACTAACGTAATTGAAAATTGTCTTTCAGAGGTATTTGTAATCTTACAACAGGTGGCGGTGAATGCTAGTTCCAGCCAACAGAGAGTCCTCAACAAGGAGATAAAAGCCCTGATGAGACGGCAGCAGGTAGAACTGTCTGGTGGTGAGATTGGTAGCGTAAGACTGAGTGACCCATTTCCCATTTCCATGCCTCCCAAAAGTGAAATGATGATCTGGTGTCGGACTGCAATCGGGTTGAGAGGTAAAGACTACCAAGCCATGGTGGAACCCGTGTACTCAGACAGCAAGCCCACCATTTTGACAGCCCGGGGGGTGGTTGATGTCCGTCATGGGAGGGTGCCCGTCCGCATCCTCAACATTGGGGAGAGGGAGGTACACTTACCCAGGTACGCTACACTCGCCAAGCTGTTTGTGGTCGAACACAAAGCTATCAGGGCCGTGGAACCCTTGTCTCCATCTCCTCAGGCGGAGGGTAATGGCTCCCAGAAACAAAAGGAGGACTGGTGCCAGAAACTCCATGTGGGTGCTGACTCCACTCCCCTGCACCAAAAACAAGGAGTCTACCGGGTGGTACAGGAGTACGAGAGAGTCTTTAGTAAGCACCCGCTAGACTTTGGCAGGGTAAAGGGGATAGAACACCACATCCCAACAGGGAGCCACCCACCGATAAAAGAGAGACACAGGCCTATACCCCCTGCACATTATCAGAACGCCAAGGGCATGCTAAGAGAAATTAAAGAAGCTGGGGTCATTAGAGACAGCTGTAGCCCCTGGGCAGCCCCCTTGGTTCTGGTTAAAAAGAAAGATGGCACCATGAGAATGTGCGTCGATTATAGACAAATCAACCGTATCACCCACAAAGACGCATATCCACTGCCTAGAATAGAGGAGTCTTTAGCCGCACTAAAATCAGCTAACTTCTTTTCTACTTTGGACCTTACTAGCGGGTACTGGCAGGTTCCTGTGGCAGAGGCTGACAAGGAGAAGACCGCCTTCACCACCCCGATGGGACTGAGCGAATTCAACTGTATGCCTTTCGGGCTCTGCAACGCACCGGGGACCTTCCAGCGGCTGATGGAATGCTGTCTAGGGCACCAAAACTTCGAGACGGTCCTCCTTTACCTGGACGACGTGATCGTCTATTTGAAGACCTACGAGGACCATCTCAAACACCTGGCTGAGTTGTTCGAAGCCCTGGCAGGCTATGGCCTGAAGGTGAAACCATCGAAGTGTCACCTGCTGAAACCAAAGGTCCAGTACCTAGGGCACGTGGTAAGCGCGGAAGGAGTGGCCCCCGACCCTGACAAGGTCACGGCAATCAAGAGCTGGCCAAGCCCCTCGAACATCAAAGAGGTGAGACAGTTTCTCGAGTTGGTAGGCTACTACCGAAGGTTCATCTCTGGGTTCACCAAGATGGCAGCTCCTATGCAGGACCTCCTGATCGGACAGTCTAAGTCGAGGAGCCAAAAGCCGCCCTTCAAGTGGGATAAACCGGAAAAGGAGTCCTTCCGCCAGCTAAAGATGGCACTCACAGGGGACGAGATCCTGGCCTACCCTGATTATGGCCAGCCTTTCGTTCTCCACAAAGATGCCAGTAATGTGGGACTGGGAGCCGTACTGTCCCAAAACCAACAGGGCAGAGAAAGGGTGATCGCGTACGCCAGCCGGAAGCTGAGGCCCACCGAGAGGAACCCGGAGAATTACAGCTCCTTCAAGTTAGAATTCTTGGCGGTGGTGTGGGCCGTGACAGAACGCTTCAAGCATTACCTGGCCTCCGCAAAGTTGACCGTGTACACGGACAACAACCCGTTGACACACCGGGACAATGCAAGACTGGGTGCACTAGAACAGCGGTGGATGGCCCGTCTCTCCAACTATGACATCGTGATCAAGTATCGGGCTGGCAAAACCAATGCCAATGCTGACGCCCTATCGAGGATGCCTCACTTACCTGAAGGTGACGAAGACCCAGAAGAGCTGGAGGAGGTAGAACTCCCCGCGTTTCACCGGTATGGAGCCGCTCAATACTCCCACCGCGTGAAGGAGGAGGATCTAACAACCGTGATGATCAATCCCCTACCTCACCACAGCTGGGCCGAGACCCAAGATAGTGACCCTGCCATCCACCTGGTGAAAGATCTGCTGACCCAGGAAGACGCCCGCATGGATCCGGATGCCCCAGAGGAAGCCAAGCAGCTATGGAAAGAAAAGAGCAAGCTGTTCCTCTACGAAGGCAAGTTGTGCAGAAGGATTGTCAACCACCGGACGCACGAGCTGACCTGGCAAGTCGTGGTCCCAAGGCGGGATGCAGCTATGGTCCTGGGGGCTTACCATGACAGAGCGGGGCACTTCGGTTGGAAGAAACTGGAGTTCCTGCTAAGAGGAAGGTTCTTTTGGGTCGGCATGAGAGGAGCTGTATAAAAATGGTGCAGAGACTGTGGCCCTTGTCACCTAAGGAGGAAGGACCGTGCCAGCCAGAAGACCCCCTTGAGGCCCATCGTCACCACGCAGCCTCTTGAGCTGGTAGCTCTGGACCACGTCAAATTGTCTCCAAGCCGGTGAGGATACATCTATGCCCTGACCATCGTGGACCACTATTCCCGTTTTCTAGCGGTGGTCCCGGTAAAAGACTTGACAGCCCAAACGGTGGCCAGAGCCTTCCAGCAATACTTCTGCCGTCCACACGGGTATCCGGAACAGGTCCTGACAGACCAGGGTCCAGCGTTCAAGGCTGAAATATTCCAAGAGTTCTGCAACCTCTATGGCTGTAAGAAGATTTGGACAACGCCTTACCACCCACAAACCAACGGGATGTGTGAGAAAATGAACAATATAGTCATTGATCTCCTGAAGACGTTGCCCCTGGAGGAATGCAGCCTGTGGCCAGAAAAACTGCCGGACCTGATAGACTTATACAATCATATCCCGGTGAATGCTACCAACTGCACCCCGGTCTACCTGATGCGATCCAGACCAGGTAAGCTGCCCGTAGACCTTGAGATGGGAGTCCTGACGCCTGAGGACACCTCCCCGGATGCAGACTGGGATACGGAAAGGCAACTGCAGTACAAGAAGGTACAGGAGAGTGTGGAGAAGATCCTGGCCCAGGTGAGAGAGAGGCAAGAAAAACTCTTCAATCAACACGCCCCTGCTGGTCCCCTAGAACCTGGTGAGCAAGTCCTAAAGCGAAAAAGAAGGCTACATAAGTTGGACGACCAGTGGGAAAGGGAACTCTACACCGTACTGCAGTCTGACCACGACAACCCAAAGGTATGCGTAATCACCAAGGACGGAGGAGAAACCACTAGCACGTCTCCAGAGACCACCTCAAAAGGTGCCCCGAGCAACTCCGTAGTGCAGAAGAGGATCAGAGTGACCTTGAACCCGCAGAGGACAAGGAAGAAATGATCAGCACCGTTCTCGGAGAGTTCCCTCAGTCCTGGACTCGCATAAATGATGCCATAGTGGTACCCGTCCTGCATTTCCTGCAACCGGCACAGCAACAACCAACACCAGAGCCGGAAGGTGAAGAGGAGCAAGCGGTTCCAGAGGCAGAAGAGCCAGTACCAGCAGCCCAGGAGAGTCAACCCTCTGCTGACAGTGAGCCTGCCATGCCTGCGGTAAGCCAAAGGACCCGCAGACAGCTGCCTGCCCTACCTGTACACCCAGCTGGTAGCTGTACCCCTAACGCTAGTGGGGAAAGCCAGGTTGGTCCACCACCAGACAGTGGGCTACGTAGGTCAATCAGGAGCACAAAGGGGCAGATACCCGCTCGCTGGAGAATATAGAGCGCGCTAAGATTGTAAATGACCCTGTTGCCAAATGTTGAATTGTTTGCCAAGTTACATGCATGTTTGGTAATTCTGTGTTTCAGTTTCTTGCAGCTACCGTAAGGACTCAAAGGTTATGGACTTTTAATAACCGGGACCTTGTATGGACTGCGTTCAGAGCCTAACCCAGGAATGAACTAAGACTGTAAAGGACTTGGGGTAGGACAGACCCCCACCTGGATAAGGCTCCCCGTTGTGCTGGTGATATGGACACCCGGTCACAGACCACACTGTGACCTTAAGAACTCAATCTGTGCGCCGTCTGTCTGTTAATGTTTTATGGTTATGCATATTGTCTTTGGTTATTGTTTAGTCCCGGAGTACTAAATTTCACTAGGGGGGAATGTGTCACCCTGGCCTGGATGCCACAAGTGTAATTAAAGCTGTGTCTGAGAGCAAGGGGGAGGTTCTCTAGTCAGGGGAACATTAGCATGCAATGCCTCCTGTCTCAGGCCAGTAGGGGGAGCTGGCTGCCCCTATAAAAGCTGGTACTGGGGGCAGGGTTAGAGAAAACTTGACGGCCTGTCTCAGGACTGAGACTTGTCCCAGAGCAGAGCAGGGACAGACAGTTTTGTATTGCACCTAAGAGGAAGTGTGGCAGGAGGAGAGCCACAAGCCAGAGACAAGAGGCGAAGAGAGCCTGTCTTGGCAGATAAAAGACTTACTTTACCAGACTTTGGTGTCTGAGGCTGGGAGGATTCTACATCCTCCAGCAGATAACCAGTTCGCAAGGGACTGTATATTCCTTGGCCCTGCCACAACCGAAGGGACCAGTAAAGCCGTACAAGGCTGGGAGCAGAAAGGAACCCACGTCGCAGGCCATACAGGCGAGAATACACGGAAAGCTCGGAAACGTGGGCTGTTACCCTATAACGAGGAGATAGCCAGAAGGAGCGCAGAAAGCACGGTAGGCCTACACCCTCACCCTGACCAGGGCAAATTTCCCCGTTGCTCTCAGACATCCAGGTCCCCTCCTACCTGGGACTGTTTATGGGTCAGTTTACCTGTTTCAGTAAAGACCCTGGACTGCAACCTATTGTCTGTGTGCTCATTCGCGCCTCCAGCACTACCGGTACTGGGACTCTCACCACCATCACTCCCACCATCCATTATACTGCCCTGGGGCTGCACTCTTCCCGTGGGGAGTCACACTACCAAAGCTGCACACATCATCAGCCCCAGCGGTCTGCATGCAGCGGCGGTTCCTAATAACAGCAATCCACGGGTGGCGTAGTCGGACATTATCATCAGCACATAACGGACTACGACTGGCCTGACCACCCTGAGCCACGGAACCGGGTTGCCACTACTACTCCCACCGTTTCCCCATTGCCCGGATCCGAGTGCCCCACGGCCCAGGGGGCGAGTCATATACATTGTAATATAATAAAATATTATATAATTTAACATTGCTGCATTTTTCATTGTATGTATAACTTTTAGGGTTGAGCGAGCACTAAAATGCTCAGGTGCTCGAAGCTCGGGCCGAGCTCGCCGTGATACTCGGGTGCTCGACCCGAGCAACGAGCCCAATGTAAGTCTTTGGGAGACACGAGCATTTTTGCGGCGGCACCCCCGGCAGTCTTTTAAAAGCCTAACAAGTGCCCAAAACGATAGTGAAAGTGCTCAAATGACATTGGGAGAGCATGGGGTTCGCCCCAGAAAGCATTTCTGACCCCCAAGTCACTGATGTCAACAACGTAGTCAGAGGTATTAAGCCCCTTTTAAGGGCTCACAATAAAACATTCAAAAACGAAACTGAAACTGCTTTCCTGTGAAATATGTTAAGGAAGTTCCTTTCCAGGGTAAAGACTTGTGTATAAGGTAAAATAAATAACAAAAAAAAAAATACTCCTCCACACCTTGGGCAATGTTCACAAGTAGCATTTTTTATGCGTTTTTTCACTTTTGTCTTGCTTTCAACCGCGACAAATGCATTCACCGGGAAATGTCATTTTAACATTTTACAACCTTATCTGGCCATGTGCTGTGTGACATGCATACAGTGCTGAAAAGACATGGGGACAGCATGGGGAAGACCCCTGGAAGCATCTCTGACACCCAGGTCACTACCTAAAAGTGTGCCCATCAGAAGTGATCCTTGCAGCATCACAAGATGCAGACTTGCAACTATCCCCATGCAAGTCCTTGTCCCAGGGCAGTGATTAATTGTACCTCCCCCATTCCTTGCAATGCAAGCGCTAATATGCAGCCTGCCACCCACCCCAAGGCTGCAATACTATACTGCTTGCTTGCACTTGAAATTGGGCCTTATAGTTTGGAGGAAGCCAAAGCTGGCCACTACCTCATGGCTGCTTCGGCAGCGAGGTCTCCATACTCAGTCCCCAACTGCCATTATTTGTCCCGGTAACCTTCCCCACACTTTTCTTAGTCTGACCTGCTTTAGGGCAGCATTGGACGAGCCCAACAGATAACCAGACTCCTCCGATGGGCCCTGGCTTCTCCATCAGGGGAGTTGAGAGTGCCAAGGTGAGGAGCATGATGAGGATGATAGAAGTTAGCATCTGCTTTGTTTTCTTGGAATGCAAGCGTAAGTGTGCAGCCTGCGATCCACCCACCCCCAGGCTGCAATACCATACTGCTTGCTTGCACATGAAATGAGGTTTTTAGGCTTGTGGAGGCAGACGCCGGCCACCATGTCATGGCTGCGTCGGCGGCCTGTTATCCATACTCAGTCCCCAACCGCCCGGCGGCCGGGTGTCCACACTCGGTCCCCAGCCGCCAGTGGGCGGCCGAGTGTCCATACTTGGTCCCCAGCCACCCCTATTTGTCCCGGTGCACCTTATACACAAGCATTTGTACCAAAACAATACCTGTGCCCTCCCCAGTCCATTTAGTGGGAAGGACAGCCTATTACGCTGTAGTGTGTGCACGCCAACCCAGTTCGTGGCATATGCGATGAAGCATCCCGCCCGGCACCTGTCGTTGCAGACTTGTAACTATCCCGGTTCAAGTCCTTGTCCCAGGGCAGTGTTAAATTGTACCTCCCCCATTCCTTGCAATGCAAGCGCAAGTATGCAACCTGCCACCCACCCACCCCCAGGCTGCAATACCGTACTGCTTGCTTGCACTTGAAATTGGGCCTTTTAAGCATGTGGAGGCAGAATCTGGCAACCACATCATGGCTGCGTTGGTGGCCTGGTATCCATACTCAGTCCCCAGCTGCCTGACGGCCGGGTGTCCACACTCGGTCCCCAGCTGCCAGGGGGCGGCCGGGTGTCCATACTCGATCCCCAGCCGCCCCTATTTGTCCCGGTGCGCCTTATACACAAGCGCGCATACCAAAACGTTACCTGTGCCGTCTCAAGTGCATTTAGTGGGAAGGACAGCCTATTCCGCTGTAGTGTGTGCACGCCAACCCCATTCATGGCACATGCGAAGATGCCTCCCGCCCTGCACCTGTCGTTGCAGACTTGCAACTATCCCGGTTCAAGTCCTTGTCCCAGGGCAGTGTTCAATTGTACCTCCCCCATTCCTTGCAATGCAAGCGCAAGTATGCAGCCTGCCACCCATCCACCCCCAGGCTGCAATACCATACTGCTTGCTTGCTTGCATTTTAAATTGGACCTTTTAGGTATGTGGAGGCGGAATCTGGCCACCACGTCATGGCTGCGTTGGCCTGGTATCCATACTCAGTCCCCAGCCGCCCGGCGGACGGGTGTCCACACTCGGTCCCCAGCTGTCAGGGGGCGGCCCGGTGTCCATACTCGGTCCCCAGCCGCCCCGCGGCCGGGTGTCCACACACGGTCCCCAGCCTCCTGGGGGAAGCCGGGTGTCCATAAAAGGTCCCCAACCGCCCCTATTTCTCCTGTCAACTTCCCCCCACACACTTTTCTTAGCCCGGCCTGCATTAGGGCAGCATTGGACGAGCCCAGCAGAGAACCAGACTCCTCCTGTGGGCCCTGGCTTCTCCATCAGGAGAGTTGAGAGTGCCAAGGTGAGGAGCATGATGATGATGATAGAAGTTAGCATCTTGGAATACAAGCGCATGTATGTAGTAGCGGCTAGACCTGAGGTGGTCAGCGTTTTGGCGCATATCCTACCTCCTCCGAGGATTGCTGGATGTTTTCCTGCTACTATCCCAGTTCTATGACTCCGGTTAAAACAAAGCTTCAGGTGATAAATGATGGATGAGGTAGTGGCAAAGGAGAAAGAGCAGGAGGAACAGGGACCATTCACATCAATATCAGGCCACATATGTCTTGCAGGATATGTTTCTCTAACAAAAGGAGAGGTTCGGCTACACAGTTATAGGGCATACAGTGAGTGCAATGCCTGCCAAAAATTTTGATGCACTCCAATGCCCCTTGGAAATGACATGGAGGTCAGAGGGCCTTAACTAAACCTTTTTTTCCATTTATAGCAACTGGGTCTTCTGTGCATTGTTGGCCTAAGCAGTGAATGGAAGGCTTTCCAAAAATTATGAGGAACTGCAATGCCCCTTGAAACAGACGTGGATTACAGCATACTAAAAACCTTCTACCCATTATTGGGGAGTGGGTCTCCCTTAGTTTTTGCCTTTGCATTGAAAAGCAGAAGCTGACTAAAATTATAAGGAAATGCAATGCCCGTTGGAAGAGTCGTGGAGGTTAGAGGTAAATAAAAACAACATTTCAATGACCCTTGGAAGAGCTGTGGAGTTCAGAGTGGTTTAACAAGACGCTTTTAATGCCCCTCAGAAGAGACGTGGAGGTCCCAGTAGCATAACAAGGCGATATTAATGCCCCTTGGAAAAGTGGTGGAGGTCCTAGTAGCTTAACAAGGCACTTTTAATGCCCCTCGGAAAAGTGGTGGAGGTCACAGTAGCTTAACAAGACGTTTTTAATGCCCCTCGGAAAAGTGGTGGAGGTCCCAGTAGCTTAACAAGACGCTTTTAATGCCCCTGAGAAAAGTGGTGGAGGTCACAGTAGCTTAAAAAGACGTTTTTATGCCCCTTGGAAAAGTGTTGGAGGTCACAATAGCTAAAAAGACGGTTTTAATGCCCCTCGGAAAAGTGGTGGAGGTCACAGTAGCTTAAGAAGACGCTTTTAATGCCCCTCAGAAGAGACGTGGAGGTCCCATTAGCTTAACAAGACGGGTTTAATGCACATCGGAAAAGTGGTGGAGGTCCCAGTAGCTTAACAAGACGCTTTTAATGCCCCTCGGAAAAGTGGTGGAGGTAACAGTAGCTCAGCAATATGCTTTTAATGCCCCTCAGAAGAGACGTGGATGTCCCAGTAGCTTAACAAGACGTTTTAATGCCCTTCAGAAGAGACGTGGAGGTCCCAGTAGCTTAACAAGACGGTTTTAATGCCCCTCGGAAAAGTGGTGGAGGTCCCAGTAGCTTAACAAGATGCTTTTAATGCCCCTCGGAAAAGTGGTGGAGGTCCTAGTAGCTTAACAAGATGCTTTTAATGCCCCTCGGAAAAGTGGTGGAGGTCACAGGAGCTTAACAAGATGGTTTTCATGCCCCTCGGAAAAAAGGTGGAGGTCCCAGTAGCTTAACAAGATGCTTTTAATGCCCCTCGGAAAAGTGGTGGAGGTCACAGTAGCTTAAGAAGACGCTTTTAATGCCCCTCGGAAAAGTGGTGGAGGTCACAGGAGCTTAACAAGATGGTTTTAATGCCCCTCTGAAAAAAGGTGGAGGTCCCAGTAGCTTAACAAGATGCTTTTAATGCCTCTCGGAAAAGTGGTGGAGGTCACAGTAGCTTAAGAAGACGCTTTTAATGCCCCTCAGAAGAGACGTGGAGGTCCCATTAGCTTAACAAGACGGGTTTAATGCCCATCGGAAAAGTGGTGGAGGTCCCAGTAGCTTAACAAGACGGTTTTAATGATCCTCGGAAAAGTGGTGGAGGTCGCAGTAGCATATCAAGACGCTTTTAATGCCCCATACAAGAGCTATACAGTACAGCATCTTAAAAATATTATTCCCATTATTGGGGAGTGGGTCTCCCACAGTCTTTGCTTATGCCTTCCAAGCAAAAGCTGACAAAAATAAGGACGGAGGAACTTTCAATAATGGCAACTCGAACCACGGTCACCCTGGTGGTATAGTGGTGGTAGAGGCTGAGGATAAGGAGAAGAACATAAAACAGCCGAAATGAGGAAGCGTATACCCATGTGTGGGTATGAAGCGGTGCATGTGAATATACAGTACAGACCAAAAGTTTGGACACACCTTCTTATTTAAAGATTTTTCTGTATTTTCTTGACTATGAAAATTGTACATTCACACTGAAGGCATCAAAACTATGAATTAACACATGTGAAATGACATACTTAACAAAAAAGTGTGAAACAACTGAAAATATGTCTTATATTCTAGGTTCTTCAAAGTAGCCACCTTTTGCTTTGATGACTGCTTTGCACACTCTTGGCATTCACTTGATGAGCTTCAAGAGGTAGTCACCGGAAAAGGTTTTCACTTCACAGGTGTGCCCTGTCAGGTTTAATAAGTGGGATTTCTTGCCTTATAAATGGGGTTGGGACCATCAGTTGTGTTGTGCAGAAGTCAGGTGGATACACAGCTGATAGTCCTACTGAATAGACTGTTAGAATTTGTATTATGGCAAGAAAAAAGCAGCTAAGTAAAGAAAAACGAGTGGCCATCATTACTTTAAGAAATGAAGGTCAGTCAGTCCGAAAAATTGGGAAAAATTTGAAAGTGTCCCCAAGTGCAGTTGCAAAAACCATCGAGCCCTACAAAGAAACTGGCTCACATGAGGACTGCCCCAGGAAAAGAAGACCAAGAGTCACCTCTGTTTCTGAGGATAAGTTTATCTGAGTCACCAGCCTCAGAAATCGCAGGTTAACAGCAGCTCAGATTAGAGACCAGGTCAATGCCACACAGAGTTTTAGCAGCAGACACATCTCTTCAACAACTGTTAAGAGGTGACTTTGTGCAGCAGGCCTTCATGGTAAAATAGCTGCTAGGAAACCACTGCTAAGGACAGGCAACAAGCAGCAAAGACTTGTTTGGGTTAAAGAACACAAGGAATGGACATTAGACCAGTGGAAATCTGTGCTTTGGTCTGATGAGTCCAAATTTGAGATCTATGGTTCCAACCACTGTGTCTTTGTGCAACGCTGAAAAGGCGAACGGATGTACTCTACATGCCTGGTTCCCATCCTGAAGCATGGAGGAGGAGGTGTGATGGTGTGGGGGTGCTTTGCTGGTGACACTGTTTAGGATTTATTCAAAATTGAAGGCATACTGAACCAGCATGGCTACCACAGCATCTTGCAGCGGCATGCTATTCCATCCGGTTTGCATTTAGTTGGACCATCATTTATTTTTCAACAGGACAATGACCCCAAACACACTTCCAGGCTGTGTAAGGGCTATTTGACCAAGAAGGAGAGTGATGGGGTGCTACGCCAGATGACCTGGCCTCCACAATCACCAGATCTGAACCCAATCGAGACGGTTTGGGGTGAGCTGGACCGCAGAGTGAAGGCAAAAGGGCCAACAAGTGCTAATCATCTCTGGGAACTCATTCAAGACCATTTCCAGTGACTACCTCTTGAAGTTCATCAATAGAATGCCAAGTGTGTGCAAAGCAGTCACCAAAGCAAAAGGTGGCTACTTTGAAGAACCTAGAATATAAGACATATTTTCAGTTGTTTCACACTTTTTTGTTAATTATATAATTCCACACGTGTTAATTCATAGTTTTGATGCCTTCAGTGTGAATGTACAATTTTCATAGTCAAGAAAATACAGAAAAATCTTTAAATAAGAAGGTGTGTCCAAACTTTTGGTCTGTACTGTACTTCCCGAAATAACATAGTGGTTTTGACTTTATGTTACTCTGCTGTCATTTGGTGGTGATGAGAAGTCTGGCCCAATCCAGCCCTTGTTCATTTTGATAAGGGTCAGCTTGTCAGCATTGTCAGTTGACAGGCGAGTGCGCTTATCAGTTTTAATTCCCCCAGCGGCAATAAAAACACGCTCCGATAACATGCTAGCGGCAGGGCAGGCCAGGACCTCCAAGGCGTACAGAGCGAGTTCATTCCAAGTGTCCAGCTTGGATACCCAATAATTTAAAGGCACAGAGGAATCACGGAGGACGCTGGTACTGTCTGCAAGGTACTCCCTCACCATCTTTTGAACCGTTCCACTCCTTGTGAGATTACCCCGCGCCTCAGGGCCTGTAAGCTGGGCGGGTATCAGAAAACTGTCCCAGAACATTGACAGTGTTCCCCTGCCTCTGCTGGATTGGAGTTGCCTCTCTCGCGCTTGTACGCCTTGGTTGGTCAACGAACTGTGACCTCTGCTGCTAGCGTGTTCAGATGGGAATTTTTTAACAGTTCTGCAGCAAGGGCCTTCTGGTACTGCCCCATTTTTGTAGACCTCTCCACCTCAGGAATTAGAGAGTGAAAGTTCTCCTTGTAGTGGGGGTCTAAAAGTGTCACCAACCAGTAATGACTGTCACCCAACATTTTGACAACGCGAGGGTCACGGTTAAGGCAGCGTAACATAAAGTCAGCCATGCATGCCAGACTGGTAACAGGCAAGACTTCCGTGTCCTCACCAAGATGATGACTGACCATGCTCTCCTCCTCCTCCTCCTCCCTGTCCTCAGGCCACCCACGCTGAACCAATGGTTTGACAGTTGTACAGGTATTACCGTCTACAGTGCATGATACAAGCTCCTGTTCTTCCTCCTCCACCTCCTCTCCCACATTGTCCCCCAATGGACATTGGGATGAGATGAGGCATGGCTGTGTGTAATCGACCGCTATGGCTTCCTGATCCATCTCATCATACTCTGGATGCAATGAATCCTCTTTAATTCTCTGCAGAGAGCGTTGCAAAAGACAGACAAGTGGAATGCTGATGCTAATGATGGCGTCATCGCCACTTACCATCTTGGTGGACTCCTCAAAGTTTGCAAGATGGTACATATATCAGACATCCAGGTCCACTACTGAGGTCTTATGTGTGGAGTCTGACCTGAATATCGACGGCCTTGTTGCAGCTGGTACTCCACAACTGCTCTCTTCTGCTCACTAATCCATTGCAACATGTGGAGGGTAGAGTTACAACGTGTGGGGACATCACACACCAGTCGGTGTGACGGAAGCTGCAAACGCTACTGCAACACAGCAAGGGCGGCAGAAGCTGTAGCCAACTTGCGAAAATGAGCTGACAGGCGGTGCACTTTGACGAGCTGATCTGGCAACTCGGGGTATGATTTAAGAAACCGCTGAATCATAACGTTAAGCACATGTGCCAGGCATGGTACGTGTGTGGTCTCGCCTCGCCTCAGAGCCGCCACCAGGTTACGGCCATTGTCACACATGACCATGCCTAGATGTAGGTTCAGCGGTCTCAGCCACAGATTTGCCTGCTCTTTCACAGCTGTCCACAACTCACAATCAGTGTGAGGTTTCTCACCTAAGCTTATGAGTTTCAGCACAGCCTGTTGCCGCTTGGCGGAGGCAGTACTGCAGTGTTTCCAGCTTGTAACTGATGTGGTGATATCTGAGATGGAGGCTGAACATGAGGAGGAGGATGATGCGCAGGAGCTGTACACTGTGGAGGCAACTCTGACTGACATAGGGCCCGCAATCCTCGGTGTGGGGAGGATGTGTTCCGTCCCAAAGTCCGACTGGGTCCCGGCTTCCACTATGTTTACCCAGTGTGCCCTCAGGGAGATGTACCATCCGTGGCCACAAGCACTTGTCCACGTGTCCGTTGTCAGGTGGACTCTCCCAGTAACTGCATTGTTGAGGGCACGGCAGATGTTTTGGGACACGTGCTTGTGTAGTGCGGTGATGGCACACCGGGCAAAATAGTGTCGGCTGGGGACCGAGTACAAAGGGACGGCCACCGCCATAAGGTTGCGGAAGGATTCCGTCTCCACCAGCCTAAAAGGCAGCATTTCCAATGCAAGCAGTCGTGAAATGTGTGAATTTAGGACTGTGGCCTGTGGGGCGTTAGCTGCAAATTTCCGCTTTCGTTCAAAGGTCTGGGATATGGACAATTGAACTCTGCGGTGGGACGTGGACGTGGACGTTGATGCTGTTTCTTGAGAAACTGCCATAACAAGTGAAGACTGAGAGGAGGGGGCATCTTTGCATGCAGTATGGACAGGGGATTGCCTTGCACACACAACAGGGGGTTCTATTGCATGCACAACAGCGGAAGAAGCAGTGGTGACACCCGCTGACACTGGTCGTGGACCCTGGGGTTCGCCCCACAAAGTCGGGTGCTTTGCTGCCATGTGCCTGATCATGCTGGTGGTGGTCAAGCTGGTAGTTTTGTCACCCCTGTTGATGTTGGCATGGCAGGTGGTACAAATGGCCTTTTTGGGGTTATCAGCAGTGTCTTTAAAAAAATTCCAGACTCTGGAAGACCTACCACTTGTACTGGCAACGTCCCTCGTGTTGCTGTTATGGGGAACGGTTGCCCGCCTTCTGTCTGCAGCCACCATACTGCTTCTTCCTGCCTGTTGGGGTACTCTGCCTCCCTCCCCCTGTGTGCTGCTGGCCTCACTCTGCATGTCCTCCTGCCACGTTGGGTCAGTTACTAGAGCATCCACCACCTCCTCCTCTTCCACTTGTTCACCACGATCCTCCTCCTCACTTCCTGGCAATTGTGTCTCGTCATTGTCCACCTCTTGTGACAAATTGCCAGCGTCGAATTCCTGTGGCCGTGGCTTTTCAAATATTTGGGTATCGCTACATGGGATCTCCTCTTCCACGACTTCAAGCGGAGCAGGCGAGGGGCACATATCTGGAAATGGAAAAGTGAACAGCTCTTCAGAGTGTCCAAGTGTGGGATCAGTTGCTGTCTGACGACACTCGGCATGGTGGGAGGAAGGAGCATCAGGGTGAGGAGGAGTGTGCGGTCGAGACTCACGGCTACTAAGAGTTGACCGTGTGAAAGACAGACCGGAGGTGGTAGTGCCCAGGTAACTGGAAGTATTATCTGCTATCCAATTAATATCCTGTTCACACTGATCAGTTCGCAATACTGGTGTTGTTCTGTGCTTCCCTAGTAATTCGGTCAAGAAGTGGGAGCGAGAAGATGTGGCTGTTGGTTGTGGCACATTTTCACCTTGGCCACGGCCCCGTCCTCTGCATGCACCATCACCAGAACGTCCCACTTCCACATCCCTTGCCACGCGCCTTGCCCATTGTAAAGGAATTAAAATAGCTTACACTCGCACTATCAATGGAGAAAGGGTAATAAAAAGTAGATTAGAACAGTGAAAGAGGAAAACCACAGTTCTATTTCTCTGGCCTACACCCGACTCTTTTAAACAATCTGAACAATCAGGAAGAAACTATTACTGTTTTTCTTTACGGAAAAAATACCAAAAGCTGAATAATAGAGATTTTTCACAGTGGAATGGCAAAATCGCAGTTATTGTTTACTGGGGTATACAAGAAAATTTTAAATAGATATACTTGCGCCTGAACAGTGAGCGACACACTCAAATTGTTTTTTTTTAAGGTAAAAATGGCCCAAAAGTGGATAATACAGAGGTTTGAACAGTGGAACTGCGAAACCACACTTGTATTTTGCGGGTCTACACCAGACTATTTTCAACAGATATACTTGTGTCTGAACAATCAGGAGACACTATTATTTATTTTTTATGGCAAAAAATGCAAAAAGCAGGATAATACAGAAATTTGACCCCTGGAACTGCAAAACCACACTTGTATTTCTCGGGCCTACACCACATTATTTTCAACAGATATATTTGTGTCTGAACAATCAGGAGACATTACTGTTTTTCTTTACGGAAAAAAATGCAAAAAGCAGGATAATACAGAGATTTGACCCGTGGAACTGCAAAACCACACTTGTATTTCTCGGGACTACACCACACTATTTTCAACAGATATGCTTGTGTCTGAACAATCAGGAGACACTATTATTTATCTTTTAAGGCAAAAAATGCAAAAAGCAGGATAATACAGAGATTTGACCAGTGGAACTGCCAAACCACACTTGTATTTCTCGGGCCTACACCACACTATTTTCAACAGATATTTTTGTGTCTGATCAATCAGGAGACACTACTGTTTTTCTTTACGGCAAAAAATGCAAAAAAGCAGGATAATACAGAGATTTGACAGATGGAACTGCAAAACAACACTTGTATTTCTCGGGCCTACACCAGACTATTTTCAACAGATATATTTGTGTCTGAACAATCCGGAGACACTATTATTTATTTTTTACGGCAAAAAATGCGAAAAGCAGGATAATATAGAGATTTGACCCGTGGAACTGCAAAACCACACTTGTATCTCTCGGGCCTACACCACAATATTTTTAACAGATATATTTGTGTCTGAACAATCAGGAGACACTACTGTTTTTCTTTACTGCAAAAAATGCAAAAAAGCAAGATAATACTGAGATTTGACCAGTGGAACTGCAAAACCACACTTGTATTTCTCGGGCCTACACCACACTGTTTTCAACAGATATATTTGTGTCTGAACAATCAGGAGACACTACTGTTTCCTTTTATGGCAAAAAAAGAAAAAAATCAGGATAATACAGAGATTAGACCCATGGAGCTGCAAAACCACACTTGTATTTCTCGGGCCTACACCACACTATTTTTAACAGATATGTTTGTGCCTGAACAATAAGGAGACACTATTATTTATTTTTTATGGCAAAAAATGCGAAAAGCAGGATAATACAGAGATTTGACCCGTGGAACTGCAAAACCACACTTGCATTTTTTGGGCCTACACCACACTATTTTCAACAGATATATTTGTGTTTGAACAATCAGGAGACACTACTGTTTTTCTTTACAGCAAAAAAATACAAAAAAGCAGGATAATACAGAGATTTGACCCATGGAACTGCAAAACCACACTTGTATTTCTCGGGCCTACACCAGACTATTTTCAACAGATATATTTGTGTCTGAACAATCAGAATACACTATTATTTATTTTTCATGGCAATAAATACGAAAAGCACTATATTCAGAGATTTGACCCGTGGAACTGCAAAACCACACTTGTATTTCTCGGGCCTACACCACAATATTTTTAACAGATATATTTGTGTCTGAACAATCAGGAGACAGTACTGTTTTTCTTTACTGAAAAAAATGCAAAAAAGCAGGATAATACTGAGATTTGACCAGTGGAACTGCAAAACCACACTTGTATTTCCCAGGCCTACACCAGACTTTTTTCAACCGATATATTTGTGTCTGAACAATCAGGAGACACTATTATTTATTTTTTACAGCAAAAAATGTGAAAAGCAGGATAATGCAGTGATTTGACCCGTGCAACTGCAAAACCACACTTGTATTTCTCGGGCCTACACCAGACTATTTTCAACAGATATATTTGTGTCTGGACAATCAGGAGACACTATTATTTATTTTTTACGGCAAAAAATGTGAAAAGCAGGATAATACTGAGATTTGACCCGTGGAACTGCAAAACCACACTTGTATTTCTCGGGCCTACACCACACTATTTTCAACAGATATATTTGTGTCTGAACAATCAGAAGACACCATTATTTATTTTTTACGGCAAAAAGCAGGATAATACAGAGATTTGACCCGTGGAACTGCAAAACCACACTTGTATTTCTCGGGCCTACATCAGACTATTTTCAACAGATATATTTGTGTCTGAACAATCAGGAGACACTACTGTTTTTCTTTTCGGCAAAAAATGCAAAAAAGCAGGATAATACATAAATTTGACCCATGGAACTGCAAAACCACACTTGTATTTCTCGGGCCTACACCACACTATTTTCAACAGATATATTTGTGTCTGAACAATCAGGAGACACTACTGTTTTTCTTTACAGCAAAAAATTGCAAAAAAGCAGGATAATACAGAGATTTGACACATGGAACTGCAAAACCACACTTGTATTTCTCGGGCCTACACCAGACTATTTTCAACAGATATATTGGTGTCTGAACAATCAGGAGACACTATTATTTTTTTTTTACGGCAAAAAATGCGAAAAGCAGGATAATTCAGAGATTTGACCCGTGGAACTGCAAAACCACACTTGTATTTCCCGAACCTACACCAGACTTTTTTCAACCGATATATTTGTGTCTGAACAATCAGGAGACACTACTGTTTTTCTTTACAGCAAAAAATTGCAAAAAAGCAGGATAATACAGAGATTTGACCCGTGGAACTGCAAAACCACACTTGTATTTCTCGGGCCTACACCAGACTATTTTCAACTGATATATTGGTGTCTGAACAATCAGGATACACTATTATTTATTTTTCATGGCAAAAAATGTGAAAAGCTGTATAATTCAGAGATTTGACCCGTGGAACTGCAAAACCACACTTGTATTTCTCGGGCCTACACCACACTATTTTTAACAGATATATTTGTGTCTGAACAATCAGGAGACACTACTGTTTTTCTTTACTGCAAAACATGCAAAAAAGCAGGATAATACAGAGATTAGACCCGTGGAACTGCAAAACCACACTAGTGTTTCTCAGGCCTACACCAGACTATTTTCAACAAATATATTTGTATCTGAACAATCAGGAGACACTATTATTTTTTTTTTACGGCAAAAAATGCGAAAAGCAGGATAATTCAGAGATTTGACCCGTGGAACTGCAAAACCACACTTGCATTTTTTGGGCCTACACCACACTATTTTCAACAGATATATTGGTGTTTGAACAATCAGGAGACACTACTGTTTTTCTTTACAGCAAAAAAATACAAAAAAGCAGGATAATACAGAGATTTGACCCATGGAACTGCAAAACCACACTTGTATTTCTCGGGCCTACACCAGACTATTTTCAACAGATATATTTGTGTCTGAACAATCAGAATACACTATTATTTATTTTTCATGGCAATAAATACGAAAAGCACTATATTCAGAGATTTGACCCGTGGAACTGCAAAACCACACTTGTATTTCTCGGGCCTACACCACAATATTTTTAACAGATATATTTGTGTCTGAACAATCAGGAGACAGTACTGTTTTTCTTTACTGAAAAAAATGCAAAAAAGCAGGATAATACTGAGATTTGACCAGTGGAACTGCAAAACCACACTTGTATTTCCCAGGCCTACACCAGACTTTTTTCAACCGATATATTTGTGTCTGAACAATCAGGAGACACTATTATTTATTTTTTACAGCAAAAAATGTGAAAAGCAGGATAATGCAGTGATTTGACCCGTGCAACTGCAAAACCACACTTGTATTTCTCGGGCCTACACCAGACTATTTTCAACAGATATATTTGTGTCTGGACAATCAGGAGACACAATTATTTATTTTTTACGGCAAAAAATGTGAAAAGCAGGATAATACTGAGATTTGACCCGTGGAACTGCAAAACCACACTTGTATTTCTCGGGCCTACACCACACTATTTTCAACAGATATATTTGTGTCTGAACAATCAGAAGACACCATTATTTATTTTTTACGGCAAAAAAATGCAAAAAGCAGGATAATACAGAGATTTGACCCGTGGAACTGCAAAACCACACTTGTATTTCTCGGGCCTACATCAGACTATTTTCAACAGATATATTTGTGTCTGAACAATCAGGAGACACTACTGTTTTTCTTTACGGCAAAAAATGCAAAAAAGCAGGATAATACATAAATTTGACCCATGGAACTGCAAAACCACACTTGTATTTCTCGGGCCTACACCACACTATTTTCAACAGATATATTTGTGTCTGAACAATCAGGAGACACTACTGTTTTTCTTTACAGCAAAAAATTGCAAAAAAGCAGGATAATACAGAGATTTGACACATGGAACTGCAAAACCACACTTGTATTTCTCGGGCCTACACCAGACTATTTTCAACAGAGATATTGGTGTCTGAACAATCAGGATACACTATTATTTATTTTTCATGGCAAAAAATGTGAAAAGCTGTATAATTCAGAGATTTGACCCGTGGAACTGCAAAACCACACTTGTATTTCTCGGGCCTACACCACACTATTTTAACAGATATATTTGTGTCTGAAAAATCAGGAGACACTACTGTTTTTCTTTACTGCAAAACATGCAAAAAAGCAGGATAATACAGAGATTAGACCCGTGGAACTGCAAAACCACACTAGTATTTCTCGGGCCTACACCAGACTATTTTCAACAGATATATTTGTATCTGAACAATCAGGAGACACTATTATTTTTTTTTTACGGCAAAAAATGCGAAAAGCAGGATAATTCAGAGATTTGACCCGTGGAACTGCAAAACCACACTTGTATTTCCCGAACCTACACCAGACTTTTTTCAACCGATATATTTGTGTCTGAACAATCAGGAGACACTACTGTTTTTCTTTACAGCAAAAAATTGCAAAAAAGCAGGATAATACAGAGATTTGACCCGTGGAACTGCAAAACCACACTTGTATTTCTCGGGCCTACACCAGACTATTTTCAACAGATATATTGGTGTCTGAACAATCAGGATACACTATTATTTATTTTTCATGGCAAAAAATGTGAAAAGCTGTATAATTCAGAGATTTGACCCGTGGAACTGCAAAACCACACTTGTATTTCTCGGGCCTACACCACACTATTTTTAACAGATATATTTGTGTCTGAACAATCAGGAGACACTACTGTTTTTCTTTACTGCAAAACATGCAAAAAAGCAGGATAATACAGAGATTAGACCCGTGGAACTGCAAAACCACACTAGTATTTCTCAGGCCTACACCAGACTATTTTCAACAGATATATTTGTATCTGAACAATCAGGAGACACTATTATTTTTTTTTTACGGCAAAAAATGCGAAAAGCAGGATAATTCAGAGATTTGACCCGTGCAACTGCAAAACCACACTTGCATTTTTTGGGCCTACACCACACTATTTTCAACAGATATATTTGTGTTTGAACAATCAGGAGACACTACTGTTTTTCTTTACAGCAAAAAAATACAAAAAAGCAGGATAATACAGAGATTTGACCCATGGAACTGCAAAACCACACTTGTATTTCTCGGGCCTACAACAGACTATTTTCAACAGATATATTTGTGTCTGAACAATCAGAATACACTATTATTTATTTTTCATGGCAATAAATACGAAAAGCACTATATTCAGAGATTTGACCCGTGGAACTGCAAAACCACACTTGTATTTCTCGGGCCTACACCACAATATTTTTAACAGATATATTTGTGTCTGAACAATCAGGAGACAGTACTGTTTTTCTTTACTGCAAAAAATGCAAAAAAGCAGGATAATACTGAGATTTGACCAGTGGAACTGCAAAACCACACTTGTATTTCCCAGGCCTACACCAGACTTTTTTCAACCGATATATTTGTGTCTGAACAATCAGGAGACACTATTATTTATTTTTTACAGCAAAAAATGTGAAAAGCAGGATAATGCAGTGATTTGACCCGTGCAACTGCAAAACCACACTTGTATTTCTCGGGCCTACACCAGACTATTTTCAACAGATATATTTGTGTCTGGACAATCAGGAGACACTATTATTTATTTTTTACGGCAAAAAATGTGAAAAGCAGGATAATACTGAGATTTGACCCGTGGAACTGCAAAACCACACTTGTATTTCTCGGGCCTACACCACACTATTTTCAACAGATATATTTGTGTCTGAACAATCAGAAGACACTATTATTTATTTTTTACAGCAAAAAATGTGAAAAGCAGGATAATGCAGTGATTTGACCCGTGCAACTGCAAAACCACACTTGTATTTCTCGGGCCTACACCAGACTATTTTCAACAGATATATTTGTGTCTGGACAATCAGGAGACACTATTATTTTTTTTTTACAGCAAAAAATGCAAAAACCAGGATAATTCAGAGATTTGACCCGTGGAACTGCAAAACCACACTTGTATTTCCCGAACCTACACCAGACTTTTTTCAACCGATATATTTGTGTCTGAACAATCAGGAGACACTACTGTTTTTCTTTACTGCAAAAAATGCGAAAAGCAGGATAATACAGTGATTTGACCCGTGAAACTGCAAAACCACACTTGTATTTCTCGGGCCTACACCAGACTATTTTCAACAGATATATTTGTGTCTGAACAATCAGGAAACGCTACTGTTTTTCTTTACGGCAAAAAATACAAAAAAGCAGGATAATACAGAGATTTGACCCGTGAAACTGCAAAATCACACTTGTATTTCTCGGGCCTACACCACACTATTTTCAACAGATATATTTGTGTCTGAACAATCAGGAGACACTGCTGTTTTTCTTTACAGCAAAAGATGCAAAAAATCAGGATAATACAGAGATTTGACCTGTGGAACTGCAAAACCACACTTATATTTCTCAGGCCTACACCAGACTATTTTCAACAGATATATTTGTGTCTGAAGAATCAGGAGACACTATTATTTATTTTTACGGCAAAAAATGCAAAAAGTAGGATAATACAGAGATTTGACCCGTGGAACTGCAAAACCACACTTGTATTTCTTAGGCCTACACCACACTATTTTCAACAGATATATTTGTGGCTGAACAATCAGAGACACACTTTTTTTTTTGGGGGGGTGGGACACCAAAAGGTTAATAAGACGGGTATTTGTACAGTGTTAAGGAGGAAAAAAAAAGAGGATTTAGATAAAAAAAAGGATTTTTCCTGGCCCCCGAGACCTGGAGCTAAGTTAAGCAATTTCAGCAACAGGAGCACACTGGACTGTAATGCAGGGTTTGCTGGTATAACCACTGTGTCTCCTATACAGACTGCCGGCCTGCCTGCCTGATATCTGGGATGGATATTAGTCCTGAGAAGGACTGTTTGTTTGATCTGTCTGCCTTTACAGACCCTACACTAACTATTTCGCAGGATATATCTCTCCCTAAATCAGCAGCGCTGTCCCTACACTATCTGATCCGGAGCGACTGTGTCCAAGATGGCGGCGCCCGGTTTTAAATACTGGAGGTGACGCTGTGCTGCCAGCCAATCACTGTAATGCCCACAAACAACATGGCTGCGGCATTACAGTGACTGGCTGGCAATCCCTGCATGTTCATTGGCTCTGTAAAGAGCGGCAAACAAGCAGGGCAGAGACCCGAGCTCCCGCCCGAGTAACCCGGAAATACTCGGTGCTCGCCGGACATCTCGAGTAGCATGAAGCTCGGGCGAGTACCAAGCAGTGTCGAGCATGCTCGCTCAACACTAATAATTTTCTATTATATTACATACATAGCTATTTAAAGAGTACCTATTACATATTTATTATTATCGAGGAAACAATAAAGTGACAGTGTATGCAATTATAAGATTTTTCTCAATGATTGCTCATTGTAGCATCGGCGTCTCTGCCTCCTGCTAGGCAGAGACGCCATCCCTCTCACCTTCCTGTTCAGCGCGCGACGTCCTCCTGCACTCCTTCCCGGGCACTGTGCTTAAGGCGCGCGCGCGCTCCCCTCTCTTAAAGGGGCCGCGCGCGTCGTCCGAAGGAGTCCCCGGCTAATTGCCGGAGGACTTCCCATATATAAGGCACCTCCTCCAAAATGGAGGTGCCCGAGCAAAGTTGTTTGCACTGTGTCTCACCTGTGCTTCAGCCCTCAGGTTCCGCTGCTAGCCTGACTCCTCGTTCAGCCTGCCAGCCTGTTACCTGCCTTGTCTGTCAGACCGCTCACCTGTGAGCATCCACCAGTTACCTGCCTGTTACCTGCCTCGTCTGTCAGACCGCTCACCTAGGAGCGTCCACCAGTTACCTGACTGTTACCTGCCTCATCTGTCAGACCGCTCACCTGGGAGCATCCGCCAGTTACCTGCCTGTTACCTGCCTCGTCTGTCTGCCTGTTCACCTGGGAGGACCAGCCTGTTACCTGCTGTGTCCTGCCAGCCTGCCTGGAGACCCTGCCATCACTTGCTGTGACCATCTTCCTGGTAAACCTAAAGACTGTTACCTGCCCTGCTTTCTCGAACTGTAACCACCTGCCAGCTACCTGAGCCTGCTTGCCGTGTCCATCCGCCATACCGGTCAGTCCCAGCCATCTGACCCGTGGGAGCCACCTGCTCTCTTACAAGGTCGTCCCCAGAGTAGCACCTGGTCCCTCAGCCCGGATCCTCCCTGGTCATGATGTCGTTAGCTGCCGTACGACCAGGGTCGGTTCAGGTGGATACTTAGTCACGCCCCTCTGGGTCACTCCTTGCACCTCGGCAAAGAGGTTCCACCACCCGGCCCCGTAACAGTTTGCTCGGTCCATGGAACCCGGTGGCACCCAAGCTCCCTCGCTCTCTGACCTATACCAGGAAGTCTCCCGTCAGAGATCCCACCAGGAGTCCATCCTGAACCACCTGCGGAATATCCACTCCCGCCTGGACACACTGACTGCTCCACCTACAACTACCGCTATTTGCACCACTCGCACCCCGGCAGCGCCACTGCCCTTCAATACCATGGCATCCTGCTCTGGACCCCGGCTTTCTGCACCTCCTCGTTTCGGAGGCGACCCCACTCAAGCTCGGGGCTTCATAAACCAGTGCACCCTGCACTTTGAACTCTTGGCACATCACTTTACCACCGACCGGGCCAAAGTGGCTTTCATAATGTCCCATCTCACTGGAGAGGCACTGGCTTGGCTAAATCCCCTGTGGGAGAGAGGGGATCCCCTAGTATCCAACTTTTCAGCTTTCCTCACTGCTTTCCGGAAATTCTTCGATGAACCGGGACGAAAGACCTCGTCAGTCTCCTCTCTGATAAGTCTCCGCCAAGTGAGTCTCATCGTAGGCCAATATGCCATACGGTTCCGTACCCTCGCTTCTGAACTTGCCTGGGATAACGAGGCCCTGCTGTCCGTCTTCTGGGAGGGTCTTTCCGGTCGGATTACAGATGAACTTGCCGGTCGGGACATCCCTACCACCCTGGATGACCTAGTGTCACTTGCTACCCGGATTGACATCCGGTTCCAGGAATGTACCAAGGAAACCACCCGTGAGAGAAAGTTTCCCTGCCTTGCTCCTAACTTCCAGAGACCTGTCTCTTCTTCAGTCACTCCCGGGGCGCACTCACCCGAGCCCATGCAGGTCGACCAGACCAAGTTGGTCAAATCCCGCCATGAGTCACGCTGGTCCGAGGGGAGCTGTTTCTATTGTGGCAGCAAGGAGCACCAGATCCGTTCCTGCCCGGAGAGGCCGGTAAATGCCGGTGTCTAGGATCGCTCGGAGAGGTCATCCTAGACAAAAGTAAGTCCTCTACCTCCCTGACTTTGTCTGTCTCTCTCTCCTGGGGAGAGGATCGGCACTTCGAAAACGCTCACCTGGACTCTGGAGCGGCTGAGATCCTCATCTCCCAGTCCTAAGTTGAGAGATACCGTATTCCCGCCAAGCCTCTCACTGAACCTTTGTCAGTTGCCTCCGTGGATGGTAAACTCCTTCCAGTACCCATCCTGCTCGTCACTGAACCCTTAACTCTGCAGGTGGGAATGCTGCACTCTGAGAAGATCTATTTCCATGTGCTATCTGGACTCTCTCACTGCCTGTTGCTAGGTCTACCTTGGCTCCAGACACATGAACCCGTATTGAACTGGCGATCAGGCAAAGTATTCCGGTGGGGTCCAGACTGCCATAGGACCTGCCTGGTTCCAGTCCGCCCAGCTCACTCTCCGCCTGCTCCAGGTAATCTTCCCGGTCTCCCGGCTCCATACTGGCCCTATGCGGACGTCTTTGGTAAAAAGGAAGCAGAGACGTTGCCACCCTATAGGCCATATGACTGCCCGATCGACCTGGTACCTGGCGCCACTCCTCCCCGTGGGCGTATCTACCCGTTGTCTGTGGCTGAAACCCAGGCCATTTCTGAATACATTGAGGAGAATCTGGCTCGGGGATTTATCCAAAAATCTACCTCCCCGGCTGGAGCCGGATTCTTCTTTGTCAAAAAGAAAGATGGCTCGCTACGTCCCTGTATTGACTATAGAGGACTCAATCTAATCACTATAAAAAACAAATACCCCCTGCCGCTCATCTCCGAATTGTTTGACCATCTCCTGGGCGCCAGGATCTTCTCCAAGCTGGATCTACGAGGGGCAAATAACTTGGTCCATATCAGTCAAGGAGACGAATGGAAGACAGCATTCAATACCCGAGACGGTCACTATGAGTACCTTGTGATGCCCTTTAGTCTCTGTAACGCCCCCGCTGTCTTTCAAGAGCTGGTCAACGACATCTTCCGTGACCTCTTGTACTCCTGCGTAGTGGTTTACCTGGACGATATCTTGGTCTTCTCTCCGCATCTCCCCACACACCGGAGGGATGTTCATCAGGTCCTGCTTAGGCTCCGGCAGAACCACCTCTATGCCAAATACGAGAAGTGCCTCTTCGACCAGACCTCCCTTCCATTCTTGGGCTATGTTATTTCCCTGACAGGTCTACAAATGGATCCGGAGAAGCTCTCTTCTGTTCTAAAATGGCCCCGTCCAGAAGGTTTGAAGGCGATACAGCGATTCCTGGGCTTCGCTAATTACTATCGCCTTTTCATCCCACACTTCTCGTCCCGGACTGCTCCCATATCTGCGCTTACCCGTAAGGGGGCAAATCCCAAGGTATGGTCACCTGAAGCCGAGGAGGCCTTCCTTTCCTTAAAGACAGCCTTCGCCTCTGCCCCCATCCTGCATCGTCCGGACTATAATAAACAATTCTACCTGGAGGTTGATGCCTCCTCCTCCAGAGCCGGAGCGGTACTCACCCAAAAATCTTCTACCGGGAGAATGGTAACCTGCGGCTTCTTCTCCAAAATCTTCTCCTCGTCTGAGCGCAACTACTCCATAGGAGACCGTGAATTGCTGGCCGTCAAATTGGCACTGGAGGAGTGTCGCTATCTGCTAGAAGGGGCTCTCTGCCCAGTAATCATCTACACGGATCACAAAAACCTGGCATATCTCCAAAATGCCCAGAGACTCAATGCTCGCCAGGCCCGGTGGTCATTGTTTTTTGCCCACTTCGACTTCATTCTTCATTTCCACCCGGCGAACAAGAACATCAAAGCTGATGCCTTGTCCCGGTCCTTCCTGTCCTACGATCTAGAGGAGGAGCCTATGCACATCATTGACTCCTCCAAGGTGATGAATGTGGCCCCCTTGGATCTGACTCGTCTTCCACCCGGTAAGACATTTGTAGCAGTATCAGATCGGGAGAGGGTTCTTCGCTGGGGACATTCTTCTAAACTAGCTGGCCATGCTGGCCAAAAGAAGACCTTCCATCTCATTTCGCGGCATTACTGGTGGCCTACCCTGCGTAAAGACGTTGTAGACTTCGTCGCGGCCTGTTCATCCTGTGCCCGTAACAAAGTTCCCAGACATCTACCAGCTGGCCATCTCTTGCCCCTGCCCGTACCTGCTGCTCCATGGCAGCACATTGCTATGGACTTTGTCACCGATCTTCCTGTTTCTGCCGGTTGTACAGTCATTTGGGTGGTCGTTGACCGCTTTTCTAAAATGGCCCACTTCATTCCCCTGCCTGGTCTCCCATCTGCACCCGAGCTGGCTAAAGACTTTATCCGCCATATCTTCCGTCTCCATGGCCTACCCCTCCACATCGTGTCGGATCGTGGGGCTCAGTTCACCTCACGCTTCTGGAGAGCCACATGTAAGCTGCTAGACGTCACCCTGGATTTCTCCTCCGCTTAATACATGTGGGGAAAAATGACACCGCAAGAAAGGACCTGGAAACCATCTGCAGTGACTTTGAAGACTTAGGCAAGAAAGTGAAAGAATTGGGAGCGCAGGTGGTCTTCTCATCCATCCTCCCAGTGGATGGCCATGGAACAATGAGGTGGAATAAGATTCTACAGGTGAACAACTGGCTACGTCGATGGTGCCGTCAACAAGGATTTGGATTTCTGGATCACGGAATGAATTACCTATACGATGGACTACTTGCTAGAGATGGGGTGCACCTTACGAAGACTGGAAAACATGTATTTGGAAGTCGCCTTGCTACACTCATCAGAAGAGCTTTAAACTAGAACAATGTGGGAAGGGAAGCAAAAGGCCAGAAAAAGCCATACAGCTGACAAATACTATTGAGATCTCTGCTACTGGAAGTGGAAAGGAAGAACAAAGACAAAACAATTTAAATAATAAAAATATGGGAGGAAGAGAAACCAATCACAAACTAAAATGTTTTTATACAAATGCACAAAGCATGGGCAACAAACAAGGAGAATTGGAACTACTAATGCAGGAAAAGGAATATGATGTCATTGGAATCACTGAAACTTGGTGGGACGATACACATGATTGGAATAAAAGGCTAAAAGGATACAACTTATTTGCAAGAAACAGACTTGATAAACGAGGAGGAGGTGTTGCATTGTATGTTAGAAAAGCGTATATCTGCACAGAGATTGAAGCTTCAGAGACTGGGAGTTCTGTGGAAACTGTTTGGGTAAGAATACAAGGAGAGAACTACGGAAAGGACACCATTGTAGGCATTTACTACAGGCCACCTGGGCAAGCTGAAGATATGGATGAACTCTTTATGTATCAAATGACCAAGTTCTCCAAAAAATATGACGTAGTGGTCATGGGAGATTTCAACTATCCAGACATTTGTTGGGAATCTCTCTCAAGTAAAACTAACAGGTCAAGCAAATTCTTATCCTCTCTTGCTGACAACTTTATCTTCCAAAAGGTAGGGGAGAAAACAAGGGGATCTGCTACTTTGGATCTAATCCTTATAAACAGGGAGGAAATGGTTGAGGAGGTAAAGGTGGCTGGGACCCTAGGAGGCAGCGATCATGCTATTATAGAATTTTGGATAACTAGAGGAGGAAGACATGTGAAGACTCAGACTTCAAGGTTAGATTTTAGAAAGGCAGATTTTAAGAGACTCAGAAAGAGAATAGGAGGGATCCAATGGCTGGATGTCCTTAAGGACAAAAATGTCCAGGAAGAATGGGAAATTTTTAAAAATGAGATTCTCAAAGCACAATCGTTAACAATTCCGAAAAGTAGGAAGAATGGGAAGCATTTAAGGAAACCAGGATGGATGAACACAGAACTTAAACACATGCTAAAAAGAAAGAAAGAAATGTTTATTAAATGGAAAGAGGGAGGCATATCTAAAGAAGATTATAATGCAGTCTGCAGATCCTGCAGGGCGCGTATCAGGTTAGCTAAAGCTGACAATGAATTAAGGCTTGCAAGAGATGTCAAAAGCAATAAAAAAGGATTTTGGGGGTATGTCAAAAGTAAAAGAAAAGTCAAAGATGCTATAGTATTTTTACAGGATGAAAATGGAGAAATGGTAAGAGAGGATGTTGAGAAGGCCGAACTTTTTAATTCCTATTTTGCATCTGTTTTCTCTCAGAAAGAAAATGTAACATCAACTGATCTTCACTGTCCTTTCAAAGGAATAGAGGAATCCAAGTTATCTGTAAACAGAAAGATTGTGAGGGAATATTTAGCTAACATAAATGAGTTCAAGTCTCCAGGTCCAGATGAATTACACCCCAGAGTACTGAAGGAGATCGTAGAAGAAATTTTAGAACCACTCTCCATAATCTTTGAAAATTCTTGGAGAACAGGAGAAGTCCCAGAAGACTGGAGAAGAGCAAATGTTGTTCCTATCTTCAAAAAGGAGAAGAAGGTGGACCCAGGGAACTATAGGCCGGTGAGTCTGACTTCTATACCAGGAAAGATCTTTGAACAAATTATTAAACAACATGTATGTAAGTACATGGATAAGAATGAAGTGATTAACCAGAGTCAGCATGGGTTTGTAACTAACAAGTCATGTCAGACTAACTTAATTTCCTTCTATGACAGAATCACTGACTGGGTGGATCAGGGAAATGCTGTAGATATAGTATATCTTGACTTCAGCAAAGCATTTGACAAAGTATCTCACACCATCCTTATTGAAAAAATGACCAAGTATGCAATGGACCAGGCAACTGTTAGGTGGATTCATAACTGGCTTAGTGATCGGACTCAAAGGGTGGTTGTAAATGGCTTCACATCCAGCTGGATGAATGTCTCAAGTGGGGTACCACAGGGCTCCGTCCTGGGACCTGTATTGTTCAACATCTTTATCAATGATTTAGATGAAGGAATTGAGGGTAAACTGATTAAATTTGCTGATGACACAAAGCTAGGAGGGATAGCTAATACTAGAGAAGAGAGAGAGAGGATTCAAAAAGACCTAAATAAACTGGAGCAGTGGGCAGCAACCAACAGAATGGTTTTTAACAGGGAAAAATGCAAAGTACTACATCTTGGCAATAAAAATGAAAAAAGCATATACAGAATGGGAGGAATAGAGCTAAGCAACAGTACATGTGAAAAAGACTTAGGTATACTAATAGATCATAGACTGAACATGAGTCAACAGTGTGATGCAGCAGCAAAAAAGGCAAATACAATTCTGGGATGTATTAACAGAAGCATACAGTCTAGATCACGTGAAGTCATTATCGGTCTTTACTCCTCTTTGGTCAGACCTCATCTGGAATACTGTGTACAGTTTTGGGCACCACATTTTAAAAAAGACATAGACAAACTGGAGCAAGTTCAGAGAAGAGCGACCAGAATGGTGACTGGTCTGCAAACCATGTCCTATGAGGAACGGTTGCAGGATTTGGGAATGTTTAGCTTGCAAAAAAGAAGACTGAGAGGAGACTTAATAGCTGTCTACAAATATGTCAAGGGCTGTCACATTGTAGAAGGATCATCTTTATTCTCATTTGCACAAGGAAAGACTAGAAGCAATGGGATGAAACTAAATGGGAGGAGACACAGATTAGATATTAGAAAAAACTTTTTGACAGTGAGGGTGATTAATGAGTGGAACAGGCTGCCACGAGAGGTGGTGAGTTCCCCTTCAATGGACGTCTTCAAACAGAGACTGGACAGACATCTGTCTGAGATGATCTAGTGAATCCTGCTTTGAGCAGGGGGTTGGACCAGATGACCCAGGAGGTCCCTTCCAACTCTACCATTCTATGATTCTATGATACTATGATTCTACCACCCGCAGTCCAATGGTCAAGTGGAGCGAATCAATCAGATCCTGACCAGCTACCTCCGACACTTCGTTAATGCCCACCATTCGGATTGGGTGGATCTCCTACCATGGGCCGAGTTCTCTTATAATAATCATGAGAGCGAATCCTCTACCCAATCCCCGTTCTTTATTGTCTATGGTCAGTACCCCCGGATTCCAGTTCCTGTCTCCGCTTCTGTGGACAACCCTGCCGCAGAGTCTCTTGTCAGCGAGTTTTCTACTATTTGGGAGAATACCAGGTCCGCTCTTCTTCTGTCCTCCGAGATGATGAAGAGATTTGCTGATAAGAGACGTCTGGATCCACCTCAATTCCGTCCGGGAGACAAGGTTTGGCTCTCTTCCAAATATGTGCGGCTCAAAGTACCCTCCTACAAGTTGGGCACTCGGTTCATCGGACCCTTCGAAGTTCTCAGGCAAATTAACCCAGTGGCCTACAAATTAAAACTCCCGGCCACCCTACGCATTCCCAACTCCTTCCACGTATCCCTCCTCAAACCCGTTGTCCTTAACACTTTTTCTGACAATCCAGGTTTCTACTGAGGACATCTTTGAAGTGGAGAGTATCCTGGCCACCAAGAGGGTAAGAGGGAGAACCTTTTTTTTGGTGGATTGGAAGGGATTTGGTCCTGAGGAAAGAACTTGGGAACCCAGGGAGAACATCAACGCTCCGCTTCTCCTTGAGAAATTTCTCTTTCGCCTAAAAAAGGGTGGGCCTAAAGGGGGGGGGCACTGTAGCATCGGCGTCTCTGTCTCCTGCTAGGCAGAGACGCCGTCCCTCTCACCTTCCTGTTCAGCGCGCGGTATCCTCCTGCGCTCCTTCCCTCGCTGCTGCCGGCGCGCGCTCCTTCCCGGGCACTGTGCTTAGGGCGCGCACGCGTGCGCTCCCCCTCTCTTAAAGGGGCCGCGCGCGTCGTCCTAAGGAGTCCCCGGCCAATTGCCGGAGGACTTCCCATATATAAGGCACCTCCTCCAAAATGGAGGTGCCCGAGCAAAGTTGTTTGCACTGTGTCTCACCTGTGCTTCAGCCCTCAGGTTCCGCTGCTAGCCTTACTCCTCGTCCAGCCTGCCAGCCTGTTACCTGCCTTGTCTGTCTGACCGCTCACCTGGGAGCGTCCACCAGTTACCTGCCTGTTACCTGCCTCGTCTGACAGACCGCTCACCTGGGAGCGTCCACCAGTTACCTGACTGTTCCTGCCTCGTCTGTCAGACCGCTCACCTGGGAGCGTCCACCAGTTACCTGACTGTTACCTGCCTCGTCTGTCAGACCACTCACCTGGGAGCGTCCACCAGTTACCTGCCTGTTACCTGCCTCGTCTGTCTGCCCGCTCACCTGGGAGCACCTGCCTGTTACCTGCTGTGTCCGTCAGCCTGCTCACCTGGGAGCACCTGCCTGTTTCCTGCCAGCCTGCCTGGAGACCCTGCCGTCACTTGCTGTGACCATCTTCCTGGTAAACCTAAAGACTGTTACCTGCCCTGCTTTCTCGAACTGTGACCACCTTCCAGCAACCAGAGACTTCCACCTGCTTGCCGTGTCCATCCGCCATACCGGTCAGTCCCAGCCACCTGACCCGTGGGAGCCACCTGCTCTCTTACAAGGTCGTCCCCAGAGTAGCACCTGGTCCCTCAGCCCGGATCCTGCCTGGTCACGATGTCGTTAGCTGCCGTACGACCAGGGTCGGTTCAGGTGGATACTTAGTCACGCCCCTCTGGGTCCCTCCTTGCACCTCGGCACAGAGGTTCCACCACCCGGCCCCGTAACACTCACTATTAAATCAACTTATTTTCATCAGTATTACAGAGATACGGGTTTATTTTCATTTTACAAGAGTGAGCAATACACTGTGTTCCAAATTATTATGCAAATAATATTTTCTCAGATTTTCCCAACTTACCTATAAGAATTGCAGTCATTGTAATTTTCCAGTCAAATAACTATTAGAGTACAATTGAAAGGTTTTTGTACAAACTGACTATGATAACAGTATATTTTTCAAAAAATAAAAAACTCAAACTGCACTCAAAATGCATGTTCCAAATTATTATGCACAGCAGAGTTTTCAACCTTTTCATTTTAATAAAGAGCAAAAAATTGGTCATTTTTGAAATTATAAGCATTAGCAGGTTATTACAAGCTGAAATCAAACAGTTTTCAACTCAAAACTTTATTCTAGGTGATGTTACATTTGCACATAGGACCCCTTGTTCGAACGGAGCTTCTGAACTCTCTAGTCCATTGAATTCGTCAGGTTTTGGATGGTTTCTGCTTTAATTGTTTTGCATGAGGACAAAATACCCTCCCAGAGCTGTTGCTTAGATGTGAACTGCCTCCCGCCATCATAGACACTCCTTTGATGATGCTCCAGAGGTTCTCAATGAGGTAGAGGTCAGGGGAGCATGGGTGCCACACCATAAGTTTGTCCGCTTTTATGCCCATAGCAGCCAGAGATGCAGATGTGTTATGTATGTGCAGCATGAGACGGGGAATTATTATGCATGAAATGATCTCGATGGTCCAGATGGATGGAGTGGAGGATGGCTGGTTGATGGACACCCCATGTAAACACGGCTACGGCGATAACAAGGAGGAGGTGGAGTAATATTTTGGGCTGGAATCATGGGGAGAGAGATTGTCGGCCCTTTTAGGATCCCTGAAGGGGTAAAGATGAACTCAATAATGTATGTTGAGTTTCTCAAACAGCACCTCCTTCCATGGTTCAAGAAGAATAACCGTGCATTCCGCAGCAAGATCATTTTCGTGCATGATAATGCCCCATCTCATGCTGCACATAACACATCTGCATCTCTGGTTGCTAAGGGCACAAAAGGGGACAAACTTATGGTGTGCCACACCAGAAGTTTGTCCCCTTTTATGCCCATAGCAGCCAGAGATGCAGATGTGTTATGTATGTGCAGCATGAGACGGGGCATTATCATGCATGAAATGATCTCGATGGTCCAGATGGATGGAGTGGAGGATGGCTGGTTGATGGACACCCCATGCAAACACGGCTACGGCGATAACAAGGAGGAGGTGGAGTAATATTTTGGGCTGGAATCATGGGGAGAGAGATTGTCGGCCCTTTTAGGATCCCTGAAGGGGTAATGATGAACTCAATAATGTATGTTGAGTTTCTCAAACAGCACCTCCTTCCTTGGTTCAAGAAGAAGAACCGTGCATTCCGCAGCAAGATCATTTTCATGCATGTTAATGCCCCGTCTCATGTTGCACATAACACATCTGCATCTCTGGCTGCTATGGGCATAAAAGGGGACAAACTTATGGTGTGACACCCATGCTCCCCTGACCTCAACCCCATTGAGAACCTCTGGAGCATCATCAAAAGGAGTGTCTATGATGGCAGGAGGCAGTTCACATCTAAGCAACAGCTCTGGGAGGGTATTCTGTCCTCATGCAAAACAATTAAAGCAGAAACCATCCAAAACCTGACAAATTCAATGGACGAGAGAGTTCAGAAGCTCCTTTCGAACAAGGGGTCCTATGTGCAAATGTAACATCACCTAGAATAAAGTTTTGAGCTGAAAACTGTTTGATTTCAGTTTGTAATAACCTGCTAATGCTTATTATTTCAAAAATCACCATTTTTTTGTTCTTTATTAAAATGAAAAGGTTGAAAACTCTGCTGTGCATAATAATTTGGAACATGCATTTTGAGTGCAGTTTGAGTTTTTTATTTTTTGAAAAATATACTGTTATAATAGGCAGTTTGTACAAAAACCTTTCAATTGTACTCTAATAGTTATTTGACTGGAAAATTACAATGACCGCATTTCATATAGGTAATTTGGGAAAATCTGAGAAAATATTATTTGCATAATAATTTGGAACACAGTGTAAATATAAAGAAGACTTACCTCTCAGGTAACTGTGGGGATGGGAGTTTTTATGTTAAAGGTAGACATAAGTCCATCGAGTTTAAGTTATAGCCTAACATGTTGATCCAGAGGGAGGCAAAAACTCCATAGGAAAGATGTTTGTGGGCACAATAGGCCCACCAGAGTTGATGTGCAAGGCCAGATTAGAGGTGCTATAATGAATGAGCTTGGAAAATCAATAGATAGCGCACACCCACATAGTGTCCAGCAAGAGATTCCACTTTAATGAAATGCGTGTGGGGATTTAGGTTAAGTGCCCACGTAGCGTTTTTGCAGCATTTTTACGGCTGCGAAAACGCCACGAAAACGCTTGTAAAACAGTGCCATGCAAAGCAATGTGAATTTGGATGTGCTGTGCACATGATGTGCTAATTTGCGCGCCAAATTCGCATTGCGTTGCAAAACGCAGCATGAACATTTCCACCGTGATTACGCTGCAAATTTGCGGCCTTTAAGGAACATTGAAACGCAGCAAACCCGCAGGTATATGTGGATTTGCTGCGTTTCAATAAAATTCAATGGCCACGAATTTGCAGCGTAATCACGGTGCATGTGGTACCCGGGATGAAGAGGAGACTACAACTCCTCTTCATCCCGGCTACCACGCGGTGAAAAAAAGAAATAAAATAGTTAAAAATAAACAAAACCTGTATATTCACCTCTCGGGCGGCCCCCGGTCTGCTCCCGGCCACGTCCTCTTTCCTTGGCGTCCTGCGGTGTACTGTCAGGACCTGCGGTGGCGTCATTTAGTCACCTGATGGTCACGCGACCGCTGACGTCGGCGGTCAGGTGATGGTCGCTTGACCATCAGCTGACTAAATGACGTCACCATAGGTCCTGACAGTACACTGCGGGACACCGAAGAGAGAGGATCGCAGGATTGCAGCCGGGAGCATACTGGAGGAGACCGGAGAGGTGAGTATACAGGTTTTTTTTTATTTTTAACATTTTAATTCTCTTTTTTTTTACTATAGATGCTGCATTTAAAGCATCAGTTGTTCACAGATTATAAATCCATTCCGGTTGCATGGATTTATTTTGTGCGACCAACTTGTCAAGCACTTTTCCAAGTGATGCTCAAATTCACTTGGAAAACTGCTTGAAATAACGCATGCGAAAACGCATGTAAAAACGCTGAAAAAACGCTTCTCTCTGGCAGAAAAAAACGCATGTAAATCTGCATGCGTTTTTTTCTGCCAGAGAGAAGCAAAAACTCTCTGCATCAAATCTGCTACGTGGGCACATAGCCTTAGGCTGTGTGCCCACAATGCGTTTTTGGTGTGTTTTTGGTGCGTATTTGCAGCGCGTAAGCGCTCCTGAAACGCATTGCATACCTTATCCCATGACTTCTTATGACATTCTGCAAGTTCTATGCACAAGGTCAGAATTTTTTCTGCGCAGATTTTACTCGCAGAAAAAATACGGACATGACCAATTCGGCTGCGTGCCCACTATGCATTTTTCAAGCGTCTTTGCCGCAGAATTTCCTCAGTGAAAACGCTTAAAAAATGCTTGGTAATACGTGCCCCATGGTCCCCAATGATAATCCGCATGTGCTGTGCACATGCTGCGGAAATTTCCACTGCGGATTATCATTGCGGAAAAATACGCAGCATGTCCATTAATTTTGTGGACACGCAGCGTAATCGCTGCCATTGACTTGCATTGGACCGCGTGACATCCGCATCACTGCATCTGCACATGCGGAAATCACACGGTTCAATGTGCGGTTGGTACCCAGGTCTGGAGGAGAGGAGACTCTCGTCCAGACCCAGGTACCATAGAACCTGTTATAAAAAGAATATAAAATAAAAAATAAAGATTATACTCACCTTCCGATGTCCTCCCGGTGTTTTCTCCCCTCCTTCTGGTCTGCTGTATGGGTCGCGGTGTTGTGAAGGTCCTGCCATGAGGTCATTGAGTCATGTGACCTGACTCAATGACGTCACCACAGGTCCTTCACACCACCGCGAGCCTCCCAAGACACCGAACGCAGCGGAGAAAACACCGGGAGAACGTCGGAAGGTGAGTATAAAATTTATTTTTTATTTTTTACAATTCTTATTCTTTTTTTTAACTAACTTGGTCACACTATATAAATCCATGCCGGTTGCATGGATTTATATAGTGTGAACAAGTTGTCAAGCACTTTTCCAAGTGATGCTAAAATCGCTTGGAAAAGCGCTTGATAACCTGCATGTCGTAATTAAGGGAAAAACGCTTGACAAACGCTTCTACCTGGGAGAAGCGGAAAAAATATGCAGCATTTCTGCATCGTGGGCGCATAGCCTTCTTGTGCGTTTCTGTATGCGTATTTGCCTATACAATGCATTGGAAAAACGCATGGCAAATACGCATGCAAAAACGCGTCAAATAAGCGTCAAAAACGCATGTAAAAACCTCATGCGTTTTTCTGCCAAGGAGATGCAGAAATGCTCAGGAAAATTTCTGCTTCATTTCTGCATCTTGGGCACTAAGCCTTATACACCCCTGAACAGCCCTGAACAGAAAGGGCTTTATGCCAAGAAGCAAGCAATTGCTTTCTGGGATTAAGACATAGATGTGTCTAGGTGTCTGGTTTGATTCACTGTCTCAGGCACTCAAAATGTGTCTATGGGGTTTCTGTGTAAAGGTGCTGCATGATAGATTTACTCAACATATTTCTCATGCCTCATATCCTCCCTGTCTCACAACCTGTCTCACAGCTATTCAACACTTTCAATTCTGTACTCTGTCCCCTATCACCCCTCCCTCTCCTCTCATCTCAGCAGAAAACTTTATCTCATTCTTCAAGCAGAAGATTGACACAATCAGGCAAAGCTTTTGCCTAAAGTCACACAGCCCCTTCTCATGCCTACTCAGCCCTCCTCCTCCAAAACCAGCTTCTCCAACATTACGGAAGATCAACTTTCTTCTTTACTCTCCAAATCACACCTCACCACCTGAGAACTTAACCCAATGCTATCCCACCTCATCCCAAACCTTACCACAGTCTTCATCCCAACCCTAACCCACCTCTTCAACCTGTCACTAGCAACTGGTCTGACTGCAACTTAAAAATATTTTCCGGATCTGCATACTCCTCAACCATGAATCTGCAAAAACACTAGTGCACACCCTAGGTGATCATCGCCGGCCTTGACTACTGCAATCTCCTGCTCTGTGGCCTCCCCTCTAACACTTTCGCACCCCTCCAATCTATCCTAAACTCTGCTGCCTGGCTAATCCACTTATCCCCATTCTATACCCTGGCCTCTCCTCTCTGTCAATCCCTGCACTGGCTCCCCATTATCCAGAGACTCCAGTTCAAAACCCAAACCTTGGCATACAAAGCCATCCACAACTTGTCTCCTCCATACATCTGTGATATAGTCTTCTGATACTTACCTGCCCGCAACCTTCGATCCTCACAAGTTCTCCTTCTCTACTCCCCTCTTATCTCCTTTTCCCACAATCGCATACAAGATTTCTCCCTTCCATCCCCCCTACTCAGTAACTCTCTACCTCAACATATCAGACTCTTGCCTACCAGGGGAACCTTCAAAAGGAACCTGAAAACCAATGTCTTGCAACAAGCCTACAACCTGCAGTAACCCTCACTCCACCATACTGCTACATGTCCAGCTCTACCCTGATCTATTGTATCCTCAAACATTCCTTGTAAATTGTGAGCAGTCGCGGGCTGGGTCCTCTCTCCTCCTCTACCAGTCGCTGACTTGTTTTTATTCAAGATTACTGTAATTGTTTTTTTTTGTTGCTATGTGTACCCCTTTTCACATTTAAAGCGCCAAGGACTAAATGGCGCTATAATAATAAATAATAATATTAATGATGGTCCGACATGCACTTGCAGCATGCTGCAATTATTTTCTTTTGCAGAATTGGCAAGAGAAAAAGGAACTGGCAGGCACTGCCCCATAGTATAACATTGGGCTGAGTGCTATCCGATAAAATATCGGATAGCATTCGGCAGTGTTATACACTACACTGTGTGCAGAATTATTAGGCTAGTTGTATTTTAGAGGATTATTTTTATTATTGATCAACAACTATGTTTTCAATCAACTAAAAAGACTCATAAATATCCAAGCTTAATATTTTTGGAAGTTGGAGTGGTTTTTTTTAGATTTGGCTATCTTAGGAGGATATCTGTTTGTGCAGGTAGCTATTACTGTGCAGAATTATTAGGCAACTTAATAAAAACCAAATATAATCCCATATCACTTGTTTATTTTCACCAGGTAAACCAATATCAGTGCACAAAATTTAGAAATAAACATTTCTGACATGCAAAAACAAAAAACAAAAAAATTAGTGATCAATATAGCCACCTTTCTTTATGATGACACTCAACAGCCTTCCATCCATAGATTCTGTCAGTTGCTTGATCTGTTTTCGATCAACATTGCGTGCAGCAGCCACCACAGCCTCCCAGACACTGTTCCGAGAGGTGTACTGTTTTCCCTCCGTATAGATTTCACATTTTATGATGGACCACAGGTTCTCTATGGGGTTCAGATCAGGTGAACAAGGGGGCCATGTCATTATTTTTTCTTCTTTTAGACCTTTACTGGCCAGCCACGCTGTGGAGTAGTTGGATGCATGTGATGGAGCATTGTCCAGCATGAAAATCATGTTTTTCTTGAATGATACTGACTTCTTCCTGTACCACTGATTGAAGAAGTTGTCTTCCAGAAACTGGCAATATGTCTGGGAGTTGAGCTTCACTCCATCCTCAACCTGAAAAGGTCCCACAAGTTCATCTTTAATGATACCATCCCATACCAGAACCCCACCTCCATCTTGCTGGCCTCTGAGTCGGAATGGAGCTCTCTGCCCTTTACTGATACAGCCTCTGGCCCATCCATCTGGCCCATCAAGAGTCATTCTCATTTCATCAGTCCATAAAACCTTTGAAAAATCAGTCTTAAGATATTTCTTGGCCCATTCTTGACATTTTATCTTATGTTTCTTGCATAAAGGTGGTCGTTTTTTAGCCTTCCTTACCTTGGCCATGTCCCTGAGTATCGCACACCTTGTGCTTTTTGATACTCTAGTAACGTTGCAGCTCTGAAATATGGCAAAACTGGTGGCGAATGACATCTTGGCAGCTTCACGCTTGATTTTCCTCAATTCATGGGCTGTTATTTTGCGCCTTTTTTGACCAACACGCTTCTTGCGACCCTGTTGGCTATTTGTCATTAAACACTTGATTGTTTGGTGATCACGCTTCAAAAGTTGGGAAATTTCAAGACTGCTGCATCCCTCTGCAAGACATCTCACAATTTTGGACTTTTCAGAGCCCGTCAAATCTCTCTTCTGACCCATTTTGCCAAAGGAAAGGAAGTTGCCTAATAATTAAGCATACCTTATATAGGGTGTTGATGTCATTGGTCAACACCCCTCCTCATTACAGAGATGCACATCAGCAGATTTACTTAATTGGTAGTTGGCTCTCAAGCCAATGCAACTTGGAGTAGGACAACATGTATAAAAAGTATCATGTGATCAAAATACTCATTTGCCTAATAATTCTGCACATAGTGTAGTGTGAGTGAGCCCTAAAAGTGGTGAAAATATCAAAAGTGGTGTAAATATAAACATTTTTTGCAAAATTTTACAATTAAAGTCTGCCACAAATGCAATAATAAATACAGTACATGGCTCAAAAAAAGACCAAGGAGTGAATACCCTCGAGCCTGAGCTATCATGCGTAGTGCTCTACAATCTCCAACTAAACCACACTACTACTACTCTTCCAGTATTTATTTTGTGCAATGGCAAGGTAACAAGTATTTGCATCTGCTTGACTCTAGTAAAATATTATTGCATAGTATCGTGTCTGTATAGTTGCGATGGTTTGATGTTGATGTCTTTTATCTACCTTAATACATGAGTACATGACCTTTGACCTGAGAAGTATTTCTTTGTGCCTTTCAACTGCTGGACTTCTAATTCTTAACCTATAAATAAGAATTGTACTTAAAAAAAAAAACTTTTCTAGAGAAAAAAACACTAATTTTGTAATCCCTGACAATCCATTTAAACACTTATATATACTTTCTTTTAGCTTACTAATTATTCCAGAACTTTGACAGTGTTGCACTTCCTCTGTTCGATTGCATTTGTGTCTCTCTCACCTGTACTCCTTTGTGATGATGAGCGAGCACTAAAATGCTTGGGTACTCGCTGCTCGGGTCGAGCAAATTGGAATACTCCAGTGCTCGACTCGAGCAACGAGCCCAATGTAAGTCTATGGGAAACTCGAGCATTTTTCAGGCGACTCCCCCCGGTGGTCTGCAGAGGGCCTAAAAATTGTCCAAATCAATGAAAACAGTGCTCAAATGACATGGGAACAGCATGGGGAAGACCCCTGGAAGCATCTCTGACTCCCAGATCACTGCTCTCAGCAACGTGGTCAGAGTATTAAGCCACTTTTACGGACTCACAATAAAACATACAAAAACTAAACCAAAATGGATTTTCCTGGGAAATATGTTAAGGAACATCCTTTCCAGGGTAATGACTTGTATAAAAGACAAAATAAATAACCAAAAAAAAAAAATACTCCTTCACAACTTGGGGTATGTTCACACATAGTGTTTTTGATGCCTTTTAGCACTTTTGAATTGCTTTCAACCAAGACAAATGCATTCACCAGGAAATGTCATTTTAACATTTTACAACCTTATCTGGCCATGTGGTGTGTGACACATCATCAGACACATGCATACAGTGCTGAAAAGACATGGGAACAGCATGAGGAAGAACTCTGGAAGTATCTCTGACTCCCAGGTCACTGCCTAAAAGTGAGCCCATCATAAGTGATCCTTGCCGCATGCGAAGATGCCTCCCGCCATGCACCTGTCATTGCAGACTTGCAACATTCACCGTCCACGTCCTTGTCCCTCTGCAGCATTCAGTTGTCCCTACCCCATTCCTTGGAATGCAAGCGCAAGTATGCAGGCAGCCACCCACCCACCCACAGGCCGCAACACTAAACTTCCAGATTTCTGGGCAGCTCTTTGCACTTGAAATATGGCCTTTGAAGCTCGTGGAGGCGGAAGCTTTTCATAACCTCATGCCGGCGGCGGCCGGGTGTCCATGCTCAGTCCCCATCCACCACTATATTTCCCGGTATCACCTCCCCCTTCCACAAGCACGGGTCCCACAACATTACCCGTGCCCTCCCCAGTGCACTTACTGGGAAGGACCGCCTAACCACAAACACGTGGAGAGGTGAATGTGGCCAGGGACGGTACGGAGCCAGTGCACAACTTTTTCTTGCAGAGAGTTGTATTTAGCTTGGTGAAAGGACTGGCATAGAGGAAAACCTTATCTAGCCTGCGTGTCATTTCTCCCAGGAAGTCCTCTAAAGCTGCTTGCACTTGAACTGTGGCCTAAACATTAACGCTGGTACTTTTCTGTGGGAATTTGCTTGCCTCCTACCAGCCTGGAATATTTCCAGCAAACTATGGTACTATGCCATGGTATTATCACTGCCCCGAGTAGCAGTAGTGAAGCTATCCCCAATTTCCTTCTCAGGAATTTTATTTGGTAGACTGAGTGGCTGCCCAAATACATTTTCTCACAAAAGAGCTGAAGATAGAGTGGCAGTAGGTGCAAATTTCTCCAGCCTGTTAGATATTAGAGGGTGAACGGCAGCACATTGGATCAGTGGTTAGCACTGAAGTCTTGCAGCGCTGGGATCCGGGGTTCAAATCCCAGCAAGGACAAAATCTGCAAGGACTTTGTATGTTCTCCCAATGTTTGCGTGTGTTTCCTCATCAGTAAAAAAGCAGCCATAGAGAGTCCGGGAACCTTCCCACACACTTTTCTTAACCAGGACTGCTTCTCGGCAGGGTTGGACGGTCCCACCAAAGAATCCTCTGGTGTGCCTTGGCTTCTACCTCAGGATAGTTCATGATAGCGCTAACTTTGCAGCTGCTATGGGGCTCTTGAGCGGGTGAGAAAGGTTAGCCCTCAGAATCAAATCCTCTGGTGGGCACAATGTTTTTCAATCTGAAGCAGCTTCTCAGTGGGAGTTGTATTTCACCACAGCCATATTCTTTAGCTCGGTGAAAGGACTGGCATAGAGGGAAACCATATCTACCCCGGCTGTCATTTCTCCATCACCAGGTTCCGCCCATTGTTACACATGACCATGCCTTGCTGTATGTTCAGCGGTGAGAGCCACAGATCAGGCTGCTGTGTTACAGCTTTCAACAATTCTGCAGCGCTGGGCGGTTTGTCAATTAAGCATTAAGCATGTTATCTTAAGCACAGCCTGTTGCTTCTTGGCCAAGGCAGTGCTGCAGTTCTGTCAGCTTGTGATTGATATGGTCATTTCGGAGATGGAGGAGGAGGAGCAGGAGTTGAACAATGTGATTACATTGAGTATAAATTGGTGACACTGTTTTTTATAATAAAGAAAGATCCTATTGTTTTGTTTTTTTTACGTTATTTTTTAAGACAAATGCATTCCCCGGGAAATGTTATTTTAACATTTTACAACATTATTTGGCAATGTGGTGTGTGACAGATCATCAGACACATCCTGTTTTATTTATGATGGAGGGACTCTGAAAGTCATAAAGCCTATTTTTATAGGGCCATCAGACTGCCCTTACTATTCTTAAAACGCCAGCAGTCGGCCCGTGCTATTGTTAGAGAGCCATCAGCCGGCTATGCTTTGTTGTTCCCAAGTGGGTCTCCTATACTGTTAATGCGTATCCAGTGACTGCAAGGGCTGCCAAAAATTTGGACGCAACCCAATAGCCCTTTGAAGAGACACAGAGGAGGGTCTCAGTACAAAAATGTTCCCATTATAAAGGAGCGGGTCTTCTATAGTGGCAATGCCCATGCTGTGACTGCAAGGTCTGCCAAAATTTGGGAAAAACCCCATTAAGAATTTAAAGACACATAGAGCAGGGCAACAGTAACAAGGTACGTCATGTTCCCATTAGAAATGAGAGAGTCTGCTATACAGTTATAGGGTATGCAGCGAGTCCAACGGCTGACCAATTTTAGAAAAAACCCCACTAAAACTTTAAAGACACACGGAGTATGGCCACAGTAACAAGGTATGACATGTTCCCATTAGAAAGGAGAGAGTCTGCTATACAGTTATAGGGTATGCAGTGAGTCCAACGGCTGACCAATTTAAGGAAAAACCCCACTAAGAATTTAAAGACACATAGAGCAGGGCCACAGTAACGACAAATTCCCATTAGAAAGGAGAGAGTCTGCTATACAGTTATAGGGTATACAGTGAATCCAACGGCTGACCAATTTTAGGAAAAACCCCACTAAGAATTTAAAGACACACGGAGCAGGGCAACAGTAACAAGGTACGACATGTTCCCATTAGAAAGGAGAAAGTATGCTATACAGTTATAGGGTATGCAGTGAGTCCAACGGCTAACCAATTTTAGGAATAACCCCACTTAGAATTTAAAGACATATAGAGCAGGGCCACAGTAACGACAAATTCCCATTAGAAAGGAGAGAGTCTGCTATACAGTTATATTGTATGCAGTGAGTCCAATGGCTGACCAATTTTAGGAAAAACCCCACTAAAAATTTAAAGACACATGGAGTAGGGCCACAGTAACAAGGTACGACATGTTCCCATTAGAAAGGAGAGAGTCTGCTATACAGTTATAGGGTATGCAGTGAGTCCAACTGCTGACCAATTTAAGGAAAAACCCCACTAAGAATTTAAAGACACATAGAGCAGGGCCACAGTAACGACAAATTCCCATTAGAAAGGAGAGAGTCTGCCATACAGTTATAGGGTATGCAGTGAGTCCAACGGCTGACCAATTTTAGGAAAAACCCCACTAAGAAATTAAAGACACACGGGACAGGGCCACAGTAACAAGGTATGGCATGTTCCCATTAGAAAGGAGAGAGTCTGCTATACAGTTATAGGGTATACAGTGAATCCAACGGCTAACCAATTTTAGGAAAAACCCCACTAAGATTTTAAAGACACACGGAGCAGGGCCACAGTAACAAGGTACGACATGTTCCCATTAGAAAGGAGAAAGTATGCTATACAGATATAGGGTATGCAGTGAGTCCAACAGCTAACCAATTTTAGGAATAACCCCACTAAGAATTTAAAGACACATAGAGCAGGGCCACAGTAACGACAAATTCCCAATTGTAAGGAGAAAGTCTGCTATACAGTTATAGGGTATGCAGTGAGTCCAACAGCTGGCCAATTTTAGGAAAAACCCCACTAAGAATTTAAAAACACAAGAAGCAGGGCCACAGTAACAAGGTACGACATGTTCCCAGAAGAAAGGAGAGAGTCTGCTATACAGTTATAGGGTATACAGTGAATCCAACGGCTGTCCAATTTTAGGAAAAACCCCACTAAGAATTTAAAGACTCACGGAGCAGGGCCACAGTAACAAGATATGACATGTTCCCATTAGAAAGGAGAGAGTCTGCTATACAGTTATAGGGTATACAGTGAATCCAACGGCTGACCAATTTTAGGAAAAACCCCACTAAGAATTTAAAGACACACGGAGCAGGGCAACAGTAACAAGGTACGACATGTTCCCATTAGAAAGGAGAAAGTATGCTATACAGTTATAGGGTATGCAGTGAGTCCAACGGCTAACCAATTTTAGGAATAACCCCACTTAGAATTTAAAGACACATAGAGCAGGGCCACAGTAACGACAAATTCCCATTAGAAAGGAGAGAGTCTGCTATACAGTTATATTGTATGCAGTGAGTCCAATGGCTGACCAATTTTAGGAAAAACCCCACTAAAAATTTAAAGACACACGGAGTAGGGCCACAGTAACAAGGTACGACATGTTCCCATTAGAAAGGAGAGAGTCTGCTATACAGTTATAAGGTATGCAGTGAGTCCAACGGATGACCAGTTTTAGGAAAAACCCCACTAAGAATTTAAAAACACATGGAGCAGGGCCACAGTAACAAAGTATGACATGTTCCCATTAGAAAAGAGAGAGTCTGCTATACAGTTTATATGGTATGCAGTGAGTTCAACGGCTGACCAATTTTAGGAAAAACCCCACTAAGAATTTAAAGACACACGGAGCAGGTCCACAGTAACAAGGTACGACATGATCCCATAAGAAAGGAGAAAGTATGCTATACAGTTTTAGGGTATGCAGTGAGTCCAACGGCTAAACAATTTTAGTAGTAACCCCACTAAGAATTTAAAGACACATAGAGCAGGGCCACAGTAATGACAAATTCCCAATAGAAAGGAGAAAGTCTGCTATACTGTTATAGTGTATGCAGTGAGTCCAGCGGCTGACCAATTTTAGGAAAACCCCCACTAAGAATTTTAAAACACACGGAGCAGGGCCACAATAACAAGGTACGACACGTTCCCATTAGAAAGGAGAGAGTCTGCTATACAGTTATAGGGTATGCGTAGCGCCCCAAGGGTTCGGTTGCTACAGAGGTATTGCATCTTACCCAGAGGTGTGATATCTCACTTCCAGGTAAGGATGGAGTATGGCTCAGGACCCTAACACCCACATGCACTACACTACATTTCCGGGGGATGGGGCGACAATGCTCCCAGGAGTGAGCACAACTGTCCCTGTACCTGGCTGGAGTGGGGGGAGGGAACACCTAGAAAGGGGGGAACCCGGTAGTGTGTGGGTGGTGAGAGTAGATCCCAGGTGCACTGTATAGTGGAGTATATATGGTGGGCACCATCTTAGAGTCAGAGTTAGAAAGTAGAAGAAGAGAAGAGAGAGCAGAGAGAGAAGGAGGCGGGGAGAAGAGGCTCTGCACGGGCTCTGCTCCGCTGGCAGGCCAAGTCTTAAGGCCTGGGCCTGGAGGAGAAGGAAGGAAGGGAGAAGAATGGAGGAAGCTCTAGGAGAAGACTGAAGGGACCCCAGGGATGCGGACCGGCCAGCCGCCACCGCACGCCCGCTGCTACCAGAGTAGGGGGGTCAGGCCAAGAAAAGGGAACCGGATCCCTCATCTAGTAGAGGAGAGCAACTACCCTCAGCTAGTAACCGGAGGCCGTGGCATTGTACATGCACGGCCCCTCACTACACCCGTTAGGAAGGCACCATATAGCAGGGTTCCCCAACTCCAGTCCTCAAGGCCCACCAACAGGTCATGTTTTCAGGATTTCCTTAGTATTACACAGGTGATAATTCCATCAACTGCACAGGCAATAATTCCATCACCTGTGCAATACTAAGGAAATCCTGAAAACATGACCTGTTGGTGGGCCTTGAGGACTGGAGTTGGGGAACCCTGCCATATAGGACCCAGGGAAACGGAACATACGTTTGCCCGTCACGGCCCGAGGCAGCTAGACAGAAACATGGTCAATTGTGGGGTACGACAGGCCAGAGAAAGGACACATGAGGGGTGTCCTGAAAATCACTCCAAAGGTACCTGGGAGTTGGCTGAGCCCCTCACCTGGTGAGCACAGCACGACGTGGGCATCCATAATCTGCAGAAGTGGCATGGAGTGTAAAATTGTGATTAAAGACCCTGGACTGCATCACTGGACTCTGAGTCATTACTGCTGCTCCCGAGCACCATCACCCCCATCATCTGCACTCACTGCCCTGAGGCTATACTCCTCCAGTGGGGAGTTATACTACCCCCTGCTGCGCACACAACATCAGCCTCAGTGGTCTGCCCACAGCGGCGGTTCTCAGAGACCGCAATCCACGGGTGGCGTAGTCGGACATTTAAGCAATACAAAACCCACATAAACAGATCCGCCACTGGTTTGACCGCCCTGAGCCACGGCACCGGGTCGCCGCCACGGAGACTACAACCCCCAGCGTTACACAGAGATCCGGCTCCGGGTATTCCCCTACACACACGGCCCAGGGGGCGCATCATATGCAGTGAGTCCAACGGCTGACCAATTTTAGGAAAAACCCCACTAAGAATTTAAAGACACACGGAGCAGGGCCACAGTAACAAGGTATGACATGTTCCCATTAGAAAGGAGAGAGTCTGCTATACAGTTCTAGGGTATGCAGTGAGTCCAACGGCTGATCAATTTTAGGAAAAACCACACTAAGAATTTAAAGACACATAGAGCAGGGCCACAGTAACGACAAAATACCATTAGAAAGAAGAGAGTCTCATATAGTGTTTGCCTATGTAGTGAATCAAAGGGCTGCCAAAAATTTGGAGGTACTTCCATGACCCTTGGAAGAAACGTGGAGGAGGGCCTCATAAAAAAATGTTCCCATAAGAAAGGAGCGGGTCTCCTATACTTGTAATGCCCATGCATTAAGTGTATGGGCTGACAAACATTTACCCCTGGGTGGTATACATGAACATACTGTATAAAAAAAAAATTTAACGGGCATCATAAGCACCCTTTAAAAAAATTATGTGGGTGTTGCATCACGGACCACGGTCACCCTGGTGATATGGTGGTGGAGGATGAGGAGAAGGAGGAGGACAAGAGCAAATAGCCAAAATCAGGAAGCGTATACCCATGTGTGGGTGTGAAAAGGTGCATGGGAATACACCTCCCATGAAAAGACACTGGATTTGAGTTTATGTTAGGCTGATATCATTCGGTGGTGTTGAGAAGTCTGGCCCAATTCAGCCCTTGTTCATTTTTATAAGAGTCAGTCTGTCAGCATTTTCAGTTGACAGGCGGATGCGCTTATCAGTCATAATTCCACCAGCGGCATTAAGAACCCGCTCTGATAAAACGCTAGTGGCAGGGCAGGCCAGGACCTCCAAGGCATAAAGAGACAGTTTATTCCACGTATCCAGCTTGGATACCCAATAATTATAAGGCACAGCGGAATCACGTAGGACGTTGGTACTGTCGGCAAGGTACTCCCTCAGCATCTTCCCAAACTTTGCACTCCTTGTGAGAGTATCCCACGCCTCAGGGCCTGTGCAATGGGAGGGAGGGTCTGAGAAAACTCTCCCAGAACTTTGACAGCGTACCCCTGACTCTGCTGGATTGAAGTTGTGTCTCTATCACCTGTACTCCTTGATTGACCAACGAAGTGTGCCCTCTGCCGTCAGCGTTTTCAGATGGGAATTTTTTTAATAGCTCCACAACAAGGGCCTTCTGGTACTGCCCCATTTTTGTACACCTGTCCGCCTAAGGAATAAGAGATAGAAAGTTCTACTTGTATCGTGGGTCTAGAAGTGTCACCAACCAGTAATGACTGTCACCCAAAATTTTGAGAACGCGAGGGTCATGGGAAAGGCAGCGTAAAATAAACTCAGCCATGCGTACCAGACTACTAACAGGCAAGTCTTCCGTGTCCTCAACAAGAGGATGACTGACCATGCTCTCCTCCTCCTCCTCTCTGTCCTCAGGCCATCCACGTTGAACAGACGGTATGACAGCTGTGGAGGTAGTACCGTCTATAGTGCATGAAACTAGCTCCTGTCCTTCCTCCTCCTCCTCTTCCTCATTGTCACCCAATCCACATTGGGATGAGATGAGGCTTGACTGTGGGTATTCACCCTGTATGGTTCCTAGCTCCATCTCATCGTGCTCCGCCTGCAATGCATCCTCTTTGATTGTGAGCAGAGAGCGTTTCAGAAGACAGAGAAGCGGGTTGGTGACGCTAATTATGGCGTCATCGCCGCTCACCATCTTGGTGGAGTCTTCAAAGTTTTGGAGGATGGTACATATGTCTGACATCCATGTCCACTCCTGAGGTCTTATGTGTGGAGTCTGAACTGAATACCGACGGCCTTGTTGATGCTGGTACTCAACAACTGCCCTCTTCTACTCACAAATCCTTCCCAAAATCTGCAGTGTAGAGTTCCAATGTGTGGGGACATCACACACCAGTCTGTGAGCCGGAAGCTGCAAACCCTGTTGAAGCATGACAAGGGTGGCAGAAGCTGTAGCTGACTTTCTAAAATGGGAACACAGGCGGAGTACTTTAACAAGCAGATCCGGCAGCTCCAGGTAGGATTTGAGAAACCGCTGAACCACGAGGTTAAGCACATGGGCCAGGCATGGTACGTGTGTGGGCTCTTCTCGCCTCAGAGCCGCCACCAGGTTCCAGCCATTGTCACACACGACCATGCCTGGCTGTAGGTTCAGCGGTGTGAGCCACCGGGCTACCTGCTCTTTCAGTGCTGTCCACAATTCTTCAGCATTGTGCGGTTTTTCAGCTAAGCTTATTTCAGCACAGCCTGTTGCCACTTGGCCGAGTCAGTGCTGCAGTGCTTTCAGCTTGTGACTGATGCGGTCATTTCCGAGATGGAGGCTGAAGAGGAGAAGGAGGCTGAGGAGGATGAGGTGTAGGAGCTGTAGACCATGGGGGCAACCCTGATTGACCTAGGGCCCGCAATCCTTGGCGTCAGGAGGACGTGTTCCGTCCCAAGGTCCGACTTGGTCCTGGCTTCCACTATGTTAACCCAGTGTGCCATCAGCGAGATGTACCACCCCGGCCCACAAGCACTTGTCCACGTGTCCGTGGTTGGATGGACTTTACCGTTAACTGCGCTGTTGAGAGCACGGCTAATGTTTTGGGACACGTGCTTGTGTAATGCGGGGACAGCACACAAGGAGAAATAGTGGTGGCTGGGGACCAAGTACCGAGGGACGGCCATAACCATCAGGTTGCAGAATGCTTCCGTCTCTATGAGCCTAAAAGTCAACATTTCGAGCGCAAGCAGTCGTAAAATGTGATAATTTAGTAGTGTGGCCTGTGGGGCGTTGGCTGCATATTTGCACTTGCGTTCCAAGGACTGGGGTATGGACAAATGAATGCTGCACTTGGACAAGGACATGGACGTGCTCCCTGATGCTGCTACTTGAGAGTGTGCAACCACAGGTGTAGGGCAGGATGCGTCGTCGCATGCACCATGGACAGGGGATTGACTTGCATGCACAACAGCGGAAGAAGCAATGGTGCCACCCGCAGACACTGGTCCTGGACCCTAGGGTTCGGTCCACAAAGTCAGGTGCTTTGCTGCCATGTGCCTGATCATGCTGATGGTGGTCAGGCTGGTCGTTTTGCCTCCCCTGCTGATGCTGGCCTGGCAGATTGTGCAAATGGCCTTTTTGGGATTATCGGCAGAGTCTTTAAAAATAATAACCAGACTCGGGAAGACCTAACAGTTGTACTTGCAACTTCCTTCGTGTTGGTGCTATGGGGAATGGTTGCCTGCCTTCTATCTGCGGCCACCACGCTGATTCCTCCTGCCTGTTGGGGTGCTCTGCCTCCCTCCCCCTGTGTGCTGCTGTCCTCACTCTGCATGTCCTCCTGCAAGGTTGGGTCAGTTACTATATCAACCACCACCTCGTCTTCCACTTCCACACCCTGGTCCTCCTCCTGACTTTCTGGCAATTGTGTCTCATCATCGTCCACCTCTTGTGACACTTTCCCACCATCGCGATCCCTTAGAAATTGGGACAGGAAGGTCAGGCAAGAAGATATAGGTGTTTGTTGTGGCACAATTTCGGCTTGCCCACGGCCTTGTCCTTGGCCTCTGCATGCACCATTACCATCACGTCCAGTTCCCCGTGCCTTGCCCATTTTAAAGGGAGGACAGTATCTTCCACGCTCATTACAAATGACTGGGTTTGGAGTGAACTTATATGTGATCCGTGTGATAGAGAAAACAGAGTTTTAAATACCTGGCCTGTAGGTAAGTAGTTTGAACAGCAAACTGCGGTGAATTGTTTCAATGACACTCTAAAGGAAATTTTTAATGGAGGCCAGAAATGGCAGTATTTTCTGACAATGTATATGTGATCTGTTTGACGGAGAAAACAGTGTTTTAAATACCTGGCCTGCAGGTAAGTATTTTGAACAGCAAACTGCGGTGAATTGCTTCAATGAGACACTAAAGGAAATTTTTAATGTAGGCCAGAAATTGCAGTATTTTCTGACAACGTATATGTGATCCGTTTGATGGAGAAAACAAAGTTTTAAATAGCTGGATTTCTAGCGCTCAATTATGGAAAGGACCTGGCTGTATTCTGCAGTGCCAACAAGCAAATGGCGCAGAAAAAATGTGTTCTCTGGATTGCTTTATAAGCAAATAATAAGGATTAAGATCCAAAGAAAAGTATTCCTGGCCCCTGAGACCTCAGCCTTTGTATAGAAATATCTAACAGCAGCAGAAGGCAGAATTGGAATGGAGCCTCTTGTGTTATATGCACTGCAGTCTGCTATATACACTGCCTGCCTGCCTATGTACACTGCCTGCCTGATATCTCTGCAGATGGATTAGTCCTCAGAAGAACTGTTTGTTAAGATGGATATGTGTAATGTATGGTTTTTCTCACTACACCACCTAATACACAAGAAAATCGGTCCCTGATGCAGCAGCACCTCTCCCAAAACAAGCAAATGGTGCAGAAAAACGGTGTTCTATGGATTGCTTTTTAAGCAAATAATGAGGATTAAGATCCAAAGAAAAGTATTCCTAGCCCTGGATATGTGTAATGTATGTTTTTTCTCCCTGCACTACCTAATACACTATCAAATCTCTCCCTGACACAGCAGCAGCTCTCCCTACTCTGTCTGCTCCGGAGTGACTTTGACGAGCATGGCGGCGCCAGGTCTGATATAGACCTGATGACGCTGTGCAGCTAGCCAATCACTGTAATGCCAACAACCAACATGGCTATGGCATTACAGTGCATGGCAGGCAATCCCTGCATGTTCATTGGCTCTCTAAAGAGCGCCAAACATGCAGGGAGGGGACCCGAGTTCCCGCCTGAGCAACCCGGAAATACTCGGCGAGCGCCGAGAATCTCGAGCAGTGGTTGTCCAACGAGCTGTGACCTCTGCCGCCATCGTTTTCAGATGGGAATTTTTTCAATAATTCCGCAACAAGGGCCTTCCTGTAATGCACCATTTTATTAGGCCTGTCCTGCAAGGGAATAAGAGACAGAAAGTTCTCCTTGTAGCATGGGTCTAGAAGTGTCACCAACCAGTAATGACTGTCACCCAAAATTTGGACAACGCGAGGGTCACGGGAAAGGCAGCGTAACATAAACTTAGCCATGTGTGCCGACTGCTAATAGGCAAGACATCCATGTCCTCACCAAGTGGACGACTGACCATTTTCTCCTCCTTATCTTCCTCCTCCTCCATCTCCCTGTCTTCAGGCCATCCAAGCTGAACAGACGGTATGACAGTTGTGCAGGTAGTACCGTCTATAGCTCAGGAAACTAGCTCCTGTTCTTTCTCCTCCTCATCCTCCTCTTCCTCATTGTCACCCAATCCAAGTTGGGATGAGATGAGGCTGGGCTGTGTGGAATCACCCTTTATAGTTCCTTGCGCCATCTCATCATGATCAGCCTGCATTGCCTTCTGTTTATTTGTGAGCAGAGAGCGTTTCAGAAGACAGAGAATCTGTTAGAACCTTGCTGTTAGGTTTTTTTTTCCTTTGCTGGTCACATGACTTTGTTGGCCTATTTAATCCTGCTCCGCCCTTCTGGCTTTGCTGGACTTCATTGTATATCTACTTTCTAGCTAGCCTGTGCTCTGTATTTAACTCTGTTAGTTTGCTTGGTCTACGGACCTCTATGTTCTATCTATTTTGTTTGTTCGTCTGTCTGTTACTATTTCTGTTAGGAGGTGTCCCATATTCCTCCCAGTCCTTAGTACTTGTAGGGATTCCCTCCCCACATCTATAGGTCTTCGTACAGACTAGATTAGGACTTTAGCAGGTCTGATCGCAGGATCAGGTTCCCTGTTACATTGTAGGGATTCAGCTGAGTCTTATAGTAGGGACAGATCTCCTCTCTTTCCTTAGCTTTGGTAGCAGAACATAACAGTAAGTGCAGCCTGCAAATTCTCTAAGGAAAGATTTTTCTGTTCCATCATGGTGTCGGTTCAGGATTTGGCTCATCGCCTGCAGGGACTCTCTCTGGAGGTGGCCGAACTCCGTCAGCACGTGAGTAACTGTCCTGGAGCACATTTCTTGGAGCCTAAGGTAGGTTTGCCGGATTTATTTTTTGGTGAACACCGAGAATTTTTTTCATTTAAAAATGCTTGCTTATTGTATTTTCGTTTGAGACCTAAGTCCTCTGGGGATGAATCCCAGCGCGTAGGGTTCATAATGTCACTTTTGCGCAAAGAGCCTCAGGAGTGGGCCTTTTCTTTGCAACCTAGTGATTCATGCTTCAGATCAGTGGATAGTTTTTTTTCTGCTTTGGGACTATTATATGATGATCCTGACCGTGTCGCATCAGCTGAGACTGAGTTGAGACGTCTAAAACAAGGATCGGGTAATGTGGAAAAATATTGTACACATTTTCGTCGTTGGTCCACTCAAACAGGGTGGAACGATTCTGCTCTGAAAAGTCTATTTCTTGCTGGGCTCAGTGAAAGGGTTAAAGACCTGCTAATTGCTTATCCTACACCTGAGGATTTGCAACAGGCTATGCAATTAGCTATACGGGTGGATAGAAGACTGCGTGCTAGGGTTAATGAGAGCAAATCCTCTGCTATGTCAGTTTCTGGTTATGATAATGTGTGTACTAACAGTGGTGAACCGATGGAGATTGGATCGGTGGCACCTCGCTCTCAAGAAAAAGACCGTCGTTTTTCGGAAGGCTTGTGCTTCTATTGTGGAAAATCTGGTCATTTGATTAAAGGCTGTGAGCTTCGGATGAAGAAAGAAAAAAAAATGGTCAGTCACGCCCGTATTGCCTGTTTAAATTCCAAGGGTATATTTTTAGCTGCTTCCACGATTGCTCAGAAAAAATTAATGGAATTTCGGGTGTTTGTTGATTGCGGGTCTACACTGAATGTAATTGATGGGGGATTCGTGGAAAAACTCAATTTAAAACCTGAATCTTTATCATCCCCCATTGCTGTGGTTTCTGTGGATGGCTCCCCTTTGAAGAATATTACTCTCAAGGTCAGTGAATTTCCTCTCACTATTAATGGTGTTCACCATGAGAAATTGGATTTGGTAGTGTTGAATAACTTGCCTTCTCCAGTAATATTGGGTTTGCCCTGGTTAAAATTTCACAATCCTGTACTGGATTGGTCTACCAGTGAAATTAAATCCTGGAGCCATAAATGTTATGACAAGTGTTGTAATGGGCGTATTGCAGCTTTGGATAGGGGAGAATTGCCTGTTCCTATTCAGGATTTTTGGAGAGTTTTTTCTGAGAAGGAATCGCAGGTTTTGCCTCCCCATAGAGACTATGATTGTTCTATTGAATTTGTCCCTGGAGCGACTCTTCCTAAAAGTCGTTTATTTAACCTTACTATTCCTGAGAGGAAGGCTTTGGAGGAATACATACAGACAAGTTTGGCCGCCGGTCACATTAGGCCCTCTAAGTCTCCTGTGGCGGTTGGATTTTTTTTTGTAAAAAAAAAGGACGGCGGTTTACGTCCTTGTCTGGATTTTCGTGAGATTAACAAAATTACGGTACGCAATCCTTACCCACTGCCATTGATTCCTGATCTGTTTAACCAGTTATTGGGGGCCAAGTGGTTCTCTAAAATTGACCTTAAGGGGGCATACAATCTGTTGCGCATGAAGGAGGGTGATGAATGGAAGACTGCTTTTAACACTCCTGTGGGTCATTTTGAGAATCTGGTTATGCCTTTTGGTCTTACTAATGCTCCTGCATTTTTTCAGAATCTGATTAATGACATCCTTAGACCTTTGATCGGTAAAAATGTGGTTGTGTATTTGGATGACATTTTGATTTATTCGCCAGATCTGGAGTCTCATTGGCGGAGCGTGCGTGAGGTATTACAGTTATTAATGGACAATTCGCTTTTTGCTAAGCTGGAGAAATGTGAGTTCGCTGTACAGAGAATTAGTTTTTTGGGCTACATTATCTCCAGCAAAGGTTTTGAGATGGATCCGGTTAAGGTTCAGGCTGTGCAGGAATGGCCTAGGCCTATTGGTTTGAAATCGATACAGAGGTTTTTGGGTTTCGCCAATTACTACAGAAAATTCATAAAAAAATTTTCTAGTATTGTCAAACCTCTGACTGATCTCACCAGGAAAGGTGCTGATGCGGTTCAGTGGTCTTCTGAAGCCATTGAAGCTTTTGTGTATCTCAAGGAGAGGTTCACCTCTGCTCCCATCCTTATGCAGCCTGATGTTACTAGGCCGTTTTTGGTTGAGGTTGATGCTTCCTCTGTGGGGGTTGGCGCAGTATTGTCTCAGGATAACGGGGATGGATTACATCCCTGTGCCTTTTTTTCAAAAAAATTTTCGGAGACTGAACTGAATTACGATATTGGTAATCGGGAATTATTGGCTATTAAACTCGCATTTGAACACTGGCGCCACTTCTTGGAAGGTGCGGAATTTCCCGTTCAGGTTCTTACGGATCATAAAAATCTGATATATCTTGATGCTGCCAAGCGCCTGAATGCCCGTCAGGCTAGGTGGGCACTGTTTTTCTCGCGGTTTAATTTCTCCGTTACTTACATCCCTGGTACTAAGAATGTTAAGGCGGATGCCTTATCTCGCAGTTTTTCTCCCATAGTCGGTGCTGAGAAAGAGGAAAACATTTTACAAGAAGGTGTTGTGATAGCTGCTTTAGACTCCGTTTTGGAAGATGAGATTCTTAAAGCTCAGGAGAATGCCCCATCTAACACTCCTCATGGGAGGTTGTTTGTGCCTGGGACCTTTAGGAGAGATTTGTTTGTTGAGTGTCACGAATCTCGGTTGGCAGGTCATCCCGGAATCTCTGAGACCAAGAGACTGGTGGGTCGCAGTTTTTGGTGGCCTGGATGGCAGAAGGAAGTCATTAAGTGGGTGCGCCAATGTACTATATGTGCTAGATCTAAGTCCTCACATACTCCTGCTGCGGGGTTGCTTTGTCCTTTGGAGGTCCCCAGTGCTCCTTGGACACATTTGGCTATGGACTTTATAACTGACCTTCCCCCCTCTGAGGGTTTTACTGTCATCTGGGTGGTCGTGGACCGTTTTAGCAAGATGTGTCACTTGGTTCCCTTCGTCAAACTGCCCTGCGCTAAAACTCTCGCTAAGGCCTTTGTCAAGGAAATTGTCAGACTTCATGGCGTTCCTACTGACATTGTTTCTGATAGGGGTCCTCAGTTCGTGGCTCGTTTTTGGCGTGCCTTTTGTGACAGGTTGGGAATTCATTTGTCGTTTTCGTCCGGATATCATCCTGAATCTAATGGCCAGACAGAAAGGAAAAACCAGGATGTTGAGCAGTTCTTGCGTTGTTTTGTGGCAGACAATCAAGAGGGGTGGTCTGAGTTTCTGCCACTTGCCGAATTTGCTCTGAACAATCATACATCTTCTTCTGCTGGTTGTTCGCCTTTTTTTTGTTGTTCTGGGAGACATCCGTCGTTTGGGTCGTTCTCCAAGTTGGGATCTGCCGTGCCTGAGGAGGAGAATTTTTCCGGTGATTTGGAAAGAGTTTGGACGGATGTGCGTGGTAATCTTCAGGAGGCCAACAGAAAATCTAAAGACTACTTTGATAGGAAACGACAGGAGGTTTTGTTCGCTGTTGGTGACATGGTTTGGTTGTCCTCTAGGAATCTGCGGTTGAGGATTCCTTCTAAGAAATTGGGTCCCAAGTTTGTAGGGCCCTTTAAGGTGCTTCAGGTTGTCAACCAATCTGCTGTTAGGTTGGAGGTTCCTACCTCCTGGAGAATTAATCCGGTCTTTCATGTCTCTTTGTTAAAAAAAGCTGTTGTGTCGGATGGTGACGCCTCTGCCTCTGTTCCTCCGGTGGTGGAGGACGGGGAATATGAAATTTCTCGCATCCTTGACTCTAGACGGTATAGAGGTAGTTTGCAGTATCTTGTGGCCTGGAAAGGTTTCGGACCCAAGGATAACTCTTGGGTGAGGTCAGATGATGTTTCCGCATCCAGACTTATCAGAGCGTTTCACAGGAGATTTCCTGATAAGCCTGGTCCTAGGGGATCCGGAGGATCCTCTTAGAAGGGGGGGTACTGTTAGAACCTTGCTGTTAGGTTTTTTTTTCCTTTGCTGGTCACATGACTTTGTTGGCCTATTTAATCCTGCTCCGCCCTTCTGGCTTTGCTGGACTTCATTGTATATCTACTTTCTAGCTAGCCTGTGCTCTGTATCTAACTCTGTTAGTTTGCTTGGTCTACGGACCTCTATGTTCTATCTATTTTGTTTGTTCGTCTGTCTGCTACTATTTCTGTTAGGAGGTGTCCCATATTCCTCCCAGTCCTTAGTACTTGTAGGGATTCCCTCCCCACATCTATAGGTCTTCGTACAGACTAGATTAGGACTTTAGCAGGTCTGATCGCAGGATCAGGTTCCCTGTTACATCGTAGGGATTCAGCTGAGTCTTATAGTAGGGACAGATCTCCTCTCTTTCCTTAGCTTTGGTAGCAGAACATAACAGAATCGGGATGGTGACACTAATTGTGGTGTCATCTTGGTGGAGTCCTCAAAGTTTTGGTGAATGGTACATATGTCTGACATCCATGTCCACTCCTGAGGTCTCATGTGTGGAGTCTAAACTGAATACTGATGGCTTTGTTGATGCTGGTAGTAAAAAACTGCCCTCTTCTGCTTACAAATCCTTCCCAACATCTGCAATGTAGAGTTCCATTGCGTGGTGACATCACAGATCAATCGGTGAGCTGGAAGCTGCAAACGCTGCTTAAGCACGGCAAGGGCGGTGGAAGCTGTAGCTGACTTTCTAAAATGGGCACACAGGCAGTGTACTTTGACAAGCAGATCCAATATATTCGGGTAGGTATTAAGAAACCGCTGAACCACAAGGTTAAGCATATGGGCCAGGCATGGTACGTGTGTGAGCTTGTGTCACTTCATAGCAGCCATCAGTTTCCAGCCATTGTCACACACGACCATGCCTGCCTGTAGGGTCAGCGGTGTTAGCCACAGAACTGCCTGCTCTTTCAGAGCTGTCCACAACTCTTCAGCGTTGTGATGTTTATCACCTAAACATATTAGCTTTAGCACAGCCTGTTGCCGCTTGGCCGAGGCAGGACTGCAATGCTTCCAGCTTGAGACTGATGCAGTCATTTTGGAGATGGAGGCTGAAGAGGAAGAGGAGGATGAGGTGGTGCAGGAGCTGTAGAATGTGGGGGCAACCCTGATTGACCCAGGGCCCGCAATCCTCGGCGACGGGAGGACGTGTTCCGTCCCAATGTCACTGCGTCCCGTCTTCCACTATATTAACCCAGTGTGCTGTCACCGAGATGTACCATCCCTGCCCACAAGCACTTGTCCATGTGTCCGTGGTTAGATGGACTTTCTTAGAAACTGCGTTGTTGAGAGCATGTCTAATGTTGTGGGACACGTGCTTGTGTCATGCGGGGACCGCACACAAGGAGAAATAGTGGCGGCTGGGGACTGAGTACTGAGGGACGGCCGCCACCATCAGGTTGTGTAAAGCTTCTGTCTCCATGAGCCTAAAAGGCAACATTTCGAGCACAAGCATTTGGGAAATGTGTGAATTTAGTAGTGTGACCTGTGGGGCGTTGGCTGCAGATTTGGGCTTGTATTCCATGGACTGGGGTAAGGACAACTGAACACTGCGCTGGGACAAGGACATGGATGTGCTTGCTGATGGTGCTAGTTGAGAGTGTTTAATGAGAGGTGCAGTGCGGGAGGCACCTTGGCATGAGCTATGGACAGAGGATTGGCGTGCACGCACAACAGCGGAGCAAACAGTAGTGTCACCCGCAGACACTGTTGCTGGACCCTGGGGTTCGTCCCACTTAGTTGGTTGGTTTGCTGTAATGTGCTTGATCATGCTGGTGGTAGTCAGGCTGCTAGTTTTGCTACCCCTACTGATGCTGTCCTGGCAGGTGGTGCAAATGGCATTTTTGGGGTTATCTGCAGTGCAGAGTCTTTAAAAAATATCCAGACTCAGAAAGACCTAACAGTTGTACTGGCAACTTCGTCTTGTTGGCGTTACAAGGAACACTTTCCTCCCTTGTGCCTGCCGCCACCACACTGCTTCTTCCTGCCTTTTGTGGTGCTATGCTTCCCTCTCCTTGTGTGCTGCTGTCCTCGCTCTGTATGTCCCCCTGCCAGGTTGGGTCATTTACTATATCATCCACCACCTTGTCTTCCACTTCTTCACCCTGGTCCTCCTCCTGACTTTCTGGCAATTGTATCTCATCGTCATCATCATCCACCTCTTACGACAGTAATTGCACTTTACCACTGTCGCCTTCGTGTGACTGTAGCTGTTCCAATATTTGGGCATCGCTACACGCATTCTCCTCTTGACTCGCTTGAAGCTCGCCGGACAAGAGGCCCAAATCTACAAATGGAAAAGTGAACAGCTCTTCGGATTGTCCAAGTGTGGGATCAGTTGTCTTCGGACACTCGGCATCGTGGGAGTAAGAAGGATCAGAGTGAGGAATATGCAGTCCAGACTCACAGCTACTGAGACTTGTCCATGTGGAAGACAGGTTGGTGGTATTGGTGAAAAAGTGACTGGAAGCATTATCTGCTATCCAACCAACAACCTTTTGACACTGCTCTGTGTTCAGCAGTGGTGTTTTGCGGTCCTCTAGTAATTGGGACAGGAAGGTCAAGCGACAAGATGTGGGTATTTGTTGTGGCACAATTTCAGCTTGCCCACAGCCACGTCCTGTGCCTTGGCCTCTGAATGCACGATCACCATCACGTCCATTTCTCCGTCCCTTGCCACGCTCCTTGCCCATTTTTAATGGAGGACAATATTTTCCACGTTCACGAGAAATGGCTGATTTTTGAACGCAGTTATATGTAATACATCTGACAGAGAACCGCAATTTTAAATAGCAGGCCTGTAATTTGCTAATACTATTCTTCACTAGTGTGAATAACTTGACCGACACACTGCAACAGAATGAAAATGAAAGAAATGGCTGATTTTGGAACACTCTTATAGATGTTATGTCTGATAGAGAACCACGGTTTTAAATAGCAGGCCTGTAATTTACTAATACTATTCTACACAGAGACCTAGTGTGAATAGCTTGACTGACACACTGTAACAAAATGAAAATGGAAGAAATGGCAGATTTTGGAACACTTTTATAGGTGTTATGTCTGACAGAGAACTACGGTTTTAAATAGCAGGTCTGTAATTTGCTAATACTATCCTTCACAGACACCTATTGTGAATAGCTTGACTGACACACTGCAACAGAATGAAAATGGAAGAAATGGCTGATTTTAGAACACTATTATAGGTGTTATGTCTGACAGAGAACCACGGTTTTAAATAGCAGGTCTGTAATTTGATAATACTATCCTTCAAAGACACCTATTGTGAATAGCTTGAACGACACACTGCAACGAAATGAAAATGGAAGAAATGTCTGATTTTGGAACACTCTTATAGGTGTTATGTCTGACAGAGAACCATGGTTTTAAATAGCAGGCCTGTAATTTGCTAATACTATCCTTCACAGAGTGAAGTAGTGTGCATAGCTTGACCGACACACTGCAACAGAATGGAAAAGGAGGCCAATACTTTCCATGTTCAGTTTAAATTTCTGGATTTTTATCGCTGAAATATGGAACAGATCTGGCTTTATTCTGCATTGAGAACAAGCAAATGGAGCAGAAAAATGGTGTAGTCTGGATTACTTTTTAAGCAAATAACCAGAATTAAGATAAAAAAAATGTCCCTGGCCCCTGATATTTGGGGCTATGTCTACAAATATCTGTAATTATTACAGTATGTATTAGTACATTAAATTGATCCTTTTGTGCTTTATCATACACTGCAGTCTGCCACATACTCTGCCTGCCTGCCTAGCACTGATTATATGCAGCAGGAATATTCCTAATAAAGACAGTTAGTTCAGGTGGATATATATATTTATACAGTACAGACCAAGTTTGGACACACCTTCTCATTTAAAGATTTTTCTGCATTTTCATGACTATGAAAATTGTACATTCACACTGAAAGCATCAAAACTATAAATTAACACATGTGGAATTATATACTTAACAAAAAAGTGTGAACCAACTGAAAATATGTCTTATATTCTAGGTTCTTCAAAGTAGCCACCTTTTGCTTTGATGACTGCTTTGCACACTCTTGGCATTCTCTTGATGAGCTTTAAGAGGTAGTCACCGGAAATAGTTTTCATTTCACAGGTGTGCCATGTCAGGTTTAATATGTAGGATTTCTTGCCTTATAAATGGGGTTGGGACCATAAGTTGTGTTGTGCAGAAGTCTGGTGGATACACAGCTGATAGTCCTACTGAATAGACTGTTAGCTGCTTTTTTCTTGCCATAATACAAATTCTAAGTAAAGAAAAACAAGTGGCCATCATTACTTTAAGAAATGAAGGTCAGTCAGTCCGAAAAATTGGGCAAACTTTGAATGTGTCCCCTAGTGCAGTTGCAAAAGCCATCAAGCGCTACAAAGAAACTGGCTCACATGAGGACCGCCCCAGGAAAGGAAGACCAAGAGTCACCTCTGCTTCTATGGATAAGTTTATCCGAGTCACCAGCCTCAGAAATCGCAGGTTAACAGCAGCTCAGATTAGAGACCAGGTTAATGCCACACAGAGTTCTAACCGCAGACACATCTCTTCAACAACTGTTGAGAGGAGACTTTGTGCAGCAGGCCTTCTTGGTAAAATAGCTGCTAGGAAACCACTGCTAAGGACAGGCAACAAGCAGAAGAGACTTGTTTGGGCTAAAGAACACAAGGAATGGACATTAGATAAGTGGAAATCTGTGCTTTGGTCTGATGAGTCCAAATTTGAGATCTTTAGTTCCAACCACCGTGTGTTTGTGCGACGCAGAAAAGGTGAACGGATGGACTCTACATGCCTGGTTCCCACCGTGAAGCATGGAGGAGGAGGTGTGATGGTATGGGGGTGCTTTGCTGGTGACACTGTTGAGGATTTATTCAAAATTGAAGACATACTTAACCAGCAGAATCTTGCAGCGCATTCTATTCCATCCGGTTTGCATTTATTTGGACCATCACTTATTTTTCAACAGTACAATGACCCCAAACACACCTCCAGGCTGTGTAAGAGCTGTTTGACCAAGAAAGAGAGTGATGGGGTGCTACGCCAGATGACCTGGCCTCCACAGTCACCAGACCTGAACCCAATCGAGATGGTTTGGGTGAGCTGAACCGCAGAGTGAAGGCAAAAGGGCCATCAAGTGCTAAGCATCTCTGGGAACTCCTTCAAGATTGTTGGAAGACCATTTCTTGTGACTACCTCTTGAAGCTCAAAAAGAGAATGCCAAGAGTTTGCAAAGCAGTCATCAAAGCAAAAGATGGCTACTTTGAAGAACCTAGAATATAAGACATATTTTCAGTTGTTTCACACGTTTTTGTTAAGTATATAATTCCACATGTGTTAAGTCATAGATTTGATGCCTTCAGTGTGAATGTACAATTTTCATAGTCATGAAAATACAGAAAAATCTTTAAATGAGAAGGTGTGTCCAAACTTTTGGTCTGTACTGTATGTTGTTGAGTACCTATACTAACAGGACGTTCAATGGACTCTCTTGTGCTATATCATGCACTGCAGTCTGCCACATACACTGCCTGCCTGCCTAACTTCTGCTATCACCGCTGATTTTATGCAGCTGAATTAGTCCTCAGAAGGACTGTTAGTACAGATGGATATATACTGTGTATATGTTATGGAATTCCTATACTAATTATAAAGAGACAAATCTCTCCCTGATGCAGCAGCACCTCTCTCTACTTTGCCTGATTCTGGAGTACACTGTGACGAGCAGAGCGGCGCCAGGTCTTATATAGACCTGATGACGCTGTACAGCCAATCACTGTAATGCCCACAACAAACATGGCTGCGACATTACAATGCATTGCAGGCAATCCCTGCATGTTCATTGGCTCTCTAAAGAGCGACAAACATGCAGGGAGGGGACCCGAGTTCTCTCCCGAGCAACCCGGAAATACTCTCCGAGTTCGTCGAGCACAGTGATAATTTTAAAGATGTAGTTACTACAAGACATTATTATTATAGATGTTTTGAATCAGAAACGCAGAATGGGCTTTTTATGTAAGAAAAGACCCATATGCAGACTTTCTACTTTCTTGTTATATATAATACCTTGACATAGAGTTCATTGCCTTTTGTGCTTCTGTTCTGAGAAAAATTACATCAGAAAATGAAGAACCTTTTTATTTCACTTACTTGTAAGCACAGATCCGTCAGATTGTTATGTCTCACGCCTTTACTTATTACCAAGTATAATACCATGAGCTTCAATTTCATTTTTGCACCATGAATAGCACATTATTTTGCCTTCCTTATTTATTATTTCTACTCTTAGAAAAATAACCTTTTTATTACTAGGAAGTGTACAGACAGAAGTCAGCCAAATGCTTATTTATCCACAGCTATTAAGTCTAAATAAAAAGACATTAAACTCAGGATCATTAGTTCATCTAGGTTTGCAAATATTGTCTGCATTGTCAGTCAATACTAACATGTCTGTAATCATGTGGATTTATTATTTACATGATAATTACAGAATTACATCCGTATTCAAGGAAATGGAGCAATGTCGCTTTGTGTCTGGATAGTACAGACAGCATATGATACATTTGATGCAGAGAAACATCTTGACCCTTAAAAGAGTCCCTAGGCACTACTGCATTAAAGGGGTTGTCCACTACTAGGACAACCCCTTCTCATACCCCATGCTTCGCCCCGATGAAAGAAAAAAGCTTATACTCATCTGTCGTGCGGGCACCGTTCCCCCGGTTTAAGCACTCACTCTCCCTAGGGCTCTCGTGCGCTGTTGTGACACGTGACCCCGGTGCCCAATCAGTGAGCAAATCAGAGATTAGCTGCTTCCCCGATTTCCTCTTCTTGTTCAATTCAACAGGAGGTGTGGAAAGTAACCCCAGTGCTGATAGGGCACCGAGGTCACGTGTCACAACACCGCACGAGAGCCTCGGGAAGAGTGAGTGCTGACACCGTGGGAACGGTGCCGGCACGGAAGGTGAGTATAAGCTTTTTTATTTTATTGGGGCCAAGAGTGGGATATGAGAAGGGATTGTCCTAGTAGTGGACAATGCCTTTAATGACCTATCTGGTATGAGATCGCTTTGGGATCTGACTCCCAGCACATCCACCAATCAGCTATGTGCTGGCAGTTACCAGATGTGACCAATGTTTGGATCAGAAAGCCACAGCTCTATACATTGTTTACTGGTCATTGCTGAGTACTGCAGTTTACTTTTCATCAAACTCTCTAACATTACCATGTCGTGGCACCGACAGCTGTCTCTGCACTGATGTACTGCTGAGCTGGCTGTCAGTCAGTGCCATGACAGTGGTAACAGCCAGTGCTTATTGTGCACTGAGCAGTGACTGAAGCCACACTGGCTGTGCCCCTGTGACTGAAAGCTACCAGGTTAATTTCATCCTGGCAGCCGTGCTTTCTGTGCATAGGCCGCTTTAGAACACTACAACACCGGGCAAAAATTATGGAATCACCGTGCTCGGAGGTTCATTCAGTTGTTTAATGTTGTTGAAAAAAAGCAGATCACAGACATGGCACAAAACTAAAGTCATTTCAAATGGCAACTTTAGGGCTTTAAGAAGCAATAAAAGAAATAAAGATTAAAAATGTGGTACTCAGTAAGGTTAATTTTTTTCAGACCCAGCAGTGGGAATAAATTATGGAATCACTCAATTCTGAGGAAAAAATTATGGAATCATGAAAAACAAACACACTAAAGAATACTCCAATACATCACTAGTGTTTTGTTGTACCACGTCTGGCTTTAATAACAGCTTGCAGTCTCTGAGGCATGGACTTAATGAGTGACAAACAGTACTCTTCATCAATCTGGCTCCAACTTTCAAGGAATGTCCAAGGAATGGACATTAGACCAGTGGAAATCTGTGCTTTGGTCTGATGAGTCCAAATTTGAGATCTTTGGTTCCAACCACCGTGTCTTTGTGCGACGCAGAAAAGGTGAACGGATGGACTCTACATGCCTGGTTCCCACCGTGAAGCATGGAGGAGGAGGTGTGATGGTGTGGGGGTGCTTTGCTGGTGACACTGTTGGGGATTTATTCAAAATTGAAGGCATACTGAACCAGCATGGCTACCACAGCATCTTGCAGCGGCATGCTATTCCATCAGGTTTGCATTTAGTTGGACCATCATTTATTTTTCAACAGGACAGTGACCCCAAACACACCTCCAGGCTGTGTAAGGGCTATTTGACCAAGAGGGAGAGTGATGGGGTGCTACGCCAGATGACCTGGCCTCCACAGTCACCAGACCCGAACCCAATCGAGATGGTTTTGGGTGAGCTGGACCGCAGAGTGAAGGCAAAAGGGCCTACAAGTGCTAAGCATCTCTGTGAACTCCTTCAAGATTGTTGGAAGACCATTTCCGGTGACTACCTCTTGAAGCTCATCAAGAGAATGCCAAGAGTGTGCAAAGCAGTCATCAAAGCAAAAGGTGGCTACTTTGAAGAGCCTAGAATATAAGACATATTTTCAGTTGTTTCACACTTTTTTGTTAAGTATATAAGTCCACATGTTTTAATTCATAGTTTTGATGCTTTCAGTGTGAATGTACAATTTTCATAGTCATGAAAATACAGAAAAATCTTTAAATGAGAAGGTGTGTCCAAACTTTTGGTCTGTACTGTATATGTCACTTGATGTATATCTGGCAAAAAATTATAGAAGATTTGATAGCTCTAGAGACCAGATGCCTTGTCCAATTTTTTATAAGGTGGTAAGGATAGTATAGAGTAAAAAAAATCAAAATGTTTTTGAGGAAAAATACACATACTCTAAACTTTGTGGAATGTTAGTGAAAATACATACAATTTCACATAAAAAGTTATGCAGTAACAATAGAAAGTGCATTAAAAGGAAAAATGTGAGCATACAAGTATTAAAATTTAATAATAAAAAGCAAATTGTAAAAACACCAGCTATATACCACTAATCCTTAAATTCAGGACAGACACCCCTTGCATATCACCATGAATTTGGATTTACAGGGTTTTGCTTAATAAATCTCTTCAAAAGTGTTTTTCTTGTAAAAAGTAGTACAAGAAATAATAATATTTTGTTTCATCATAATTTTATTACCCAATAAATATGACATGGTGAACTAGAAGAAGTTTGGAAAACAATGTTAGAATTAATATTTTCTTTAATTGTCCCTCCATCGTAAGAAAGTAATTTATTTATAACTAGAGATGAGTGGTGTTCATCTTGAACTGTTCGCCAATCTCAAATTCGAGCTGTTTTGGGCGGTGTTCGAGCCGTTCGGCGAACACGAACGATTTGAAAAAAATTTGGCTGTTCGAGGTTATGTTCGATAACTGTTCGTGCACCAAAATCATAACTGGATTTTTTCTCAGTAATGATGAAAATTAATGTTAATACGCAGTTTGAGTGTACAGCGGGGCGGGGGGAGGGGCAGGGGATGGATCTCTGCAGGAATAATGAAGATCTCCATTTTTTTTTCTCTTTCCCGCATTTAAAGTGGGGAGGTGCAATCTGTCAGCCTATCAGCAGCGCACACACGGAGCGAAGTGCTTTTTTCCACACAAGCAAGGTCATGTGTCATTGGCAGTGTATGTCACATGTCCTTGCCCTATAAAACCCAGCCATTTTCCCCGTCGCCACCATTTTCTCACTGCTGCAGCTGTGTGTTAGATGGCACCGCTGTTGCTGTGTGCGCTATACCTTGTTAATTTCAAGCCAATTTTCGCACAAATCTACAGATAGCTTGGGAGTAGGGAATAGTTGTGATTGCAGTCCTTTTAAGGACTAGGTTACAGCATTTCCTGCGACTTTTATCAGACAGGTCTGTGCTCTTAAATAGATAGGTTGGGAGTAAAGACTAATTGTAATTGCAGTCCTTTTCAGGACTAAGTTAGATCAGTTCCTATCAGTTTTTGCCAGGCAGGTCTGTTTTAGTGCTGTGCAAGTTTTTTTCACAGCATTTGGCTAAATCTAGCAAAGCTAATCCTTTTTGGCATATTGCAGAGTGTGTTAGTCAGTGGAGTAGCCTATCTGTGTTGCAAGCTACACCACCTGTGTATAGAATACCAATTTTTTTACTGCACCTAGTGAAGTAAAACCTTTTGGGCATAGCATCATTCTATTAGTCCATCTATACTGACCTCCATAAGGTTGCAAATTGAATATAATTTTTTTCTGCATCTAGCTCTGAAAAAATATTTGGCCTTCTAGCAGTGTGTGGGACTTGTTCTATTAGTCCATCTATACTGACCTCCATCACTTTGCAAATTGAATATAACTTTTTTCTGCATGTAGCTCTGAAAAAATATTTGGGCTTCTAGCTGTGTGTGGGACTTGTTCTATTAGTCCATCTATACTGACCTCCATCAGGTTGCAAACTGAATATAATTTTTTTCTGCATCTACCTCTGAAAAAATATTTGGGCTTCTAGCTGTGTGTGGGACTTGTTCTATTAGTCCATCTATACTGACCTCCATCAGGTTGCAAATTAAATATAATTTTTTTCTGCATCTAGCTCTGAAAAAATATTTGGCCTTCTAGCAGTGTGTGGGACTTGTTCTATTAGTCCATCTATACTGACCTCCATCAGGTTGCAAATTGAATATAATATTTTTCTGCATCTAGCTCTGAAAAAATATTTGGCCTTCTAGCAGTGTGTGGGACTTGTTCTATTAGTCCATCTATACTGACCTCCATCACTTTGCAAATTGAATATAATTTTTTTCTGCATCTAACTCTGAAAAAATATTTGGGCTTCTAGCTGTGTGTGGGACTTGTTCTATTAGTCCATCTATACTGACCTCCATCAGGTTGCAAATTGATTATAATATTTTTCTGCATCTAGCTCTGAAAAAATATTTGGCCTTCTAGCAGTGTGTGGGACTTGTTCTATTAGTCCATCTATACTGACCTCCATCACTTTGCAAATTGAATATAATTTTTTTCTGCATCTAGCTCTGAAAAAATATTTGGGCTTCTAGCTGTGTGTGGGACTTGTTCTATTAGTCCATCTATACTGACCTCCATCAGGTTGCAAATTGAATATAATATTTTTCTGCATCTAGCTCTGAAAAAATATTTGGCCTTCTAGCAGTGTGTGGGACTTGTTCTATTAGTCCATCTATACTGACCTCCATCAGGTTGCAAATTGAATATAATATTTTTCTGCATCTAGCTCTGAAAAAATATTTGGCCTTCTAGCAGTGTGTGGGACTTGTTCTATTAGTCCATCTATACTGACCTCCATAAGGTTGCAAACTGAATATAATTTTTTTCTGCATCTACCTCTGAAAAAATATTTGGGCTTCTAGCTGTGTGTGGGACTTGTTTTTTTAGTCCATCTATACTGACCTCCATCAGGTTGCAAATTGAAAATAATATTTTTCTGCTTCTAGCTCTGAAAAAATATTTGGCCTTCTAGCAATGTGTGGGACTTGTTCTATTAGTCCATCTATACTGACCTCCATCACGTTGCAAATTGAATATAATTTTTTTCTGCATCTAGCTCTGAAAAAATATTTGGGCTTCTAGCTGTGTGTGGGTCTTGTTCTATTAGTCCATCTATACTGACCTCCATCAGGTTGCAAACTGAATATAATTTTTTCCTGCAACTACCTCTGAAAAATATTTGGGCTTCTAGCTGTGTGTGGGACTTGTTCTATTAGTCCATCTATACTGACCTCCATCAGGTTGCAAATTGAATATAATATTTTTCAGCATCTACCTCTGAAAAAATATTTGGCCTTCTAGCAGTGTGTGGGACTTGTTCTATTAGTCCATCTATACTGACCTCCATCAGGTTGCAAATTGAATATAATATTTTTCTGCATCTAGCTCTGAAAAAATATTTGGCCTTCTAGCAGTGTGTGGTACTTGTTCTATTAGTCCATCTATACTGACCTCCATCGCTTTGCAAATTGAATATAATTTTTTTCTGCATCTAGCTCTGAAAAAATATTTGGGTTTCTAGCTGTGTGTGGGACTTGTTCTATTAGTCCATCTATACAGACCTCCATCAGGTTGCAAATTGATTATAATATGTTTCTACATCTAGCTCTGAAAAAATATTTGGCCTTCTAGCAGTGTGTGGGACTTGTTCTATTAGTCCATCTATACTGACCTCCATCACTTTGCAAATTGAATATAATTTTTTTCTGCATCTAGCTCTGAAAAAATATTTGGGCTTCTAGCTGTGTGTGGGACTTGTTCTATTAGTCCATCTATACTGACCTCCATCAGGTTGCAAATTGAATATAATTTTTTTCTGCATCTAGCTCTGAAAAAATATTTGGGCTTCTAGCTGTGTGTGGGTCTTGTTCTATTAGTCCATCTATACTGACCTCCATCAGGTTGCAAACTGAATATAATTTTTTTCTGCATCTACCTCTGAAAAAATATTTGGGCTTCTAGCCGTGTGTGGGACTTGTTCTATTAGTCCATCTATACTCACCTCCATCAGGTTGCAAATTGAATATAATATTTTTCTGCATCTAGCTCTGAAAAAATATTTGGCCTTCTAGCAGTGTGTGGGACTTGTTCTATTAGTCCATCTATACTGAACTCCATCAGGTTGCAAATTGAATATAATATTTTTCTGCATCTAGCTCTGAAAAAACATTTGGCCTTCTAGCAGTTTTCTGGGACTTGTTCTATTAGTCCATCTATACTGACCTCCATCAGGTTGCAAATTGATCATAATTTTTTTCTGCATCTAGCTCTGAAAAAATATTTGTCCTTCTAGCAGTGTGTGGGACTTGTTCTATTAGTCCATCTATACTGACCTCCATCAGGTTGCAAATTGAATATAATATTTTTCTGCATCTAGCTCTGAAAAAATATTTGGCCTTCTAGCAGTGTGGGACTTGTTCTATTAGTCCATCTATACTGACCTCCATCAGGTTGCAAATTGAATATAATATTTTTCTGCATCTAGCTCTGAAAAAATATTTGGTCTTCTAGCAGTGTGTGGGACTAGTACTATTAGTCCATCTATACTGACCTCCATCAGGTTGCAAATTGAATATAATTTTTTTCTGCTTCTAGCTCTGAAAAAATATTTGGCCTTCTAGCAGTGTGTGGGACTTGTTCTATTAGTCCATCTATACTGACCTCCATCAGGTTGCAAACTGCATATAATTTTTTTCTGCATCTAACCCAAACAATAGTTTTGGCCTAATACCACAGTTTGGCCACTCAGCTCTGCTCGGTTCCCATCCATTGTTTTTATGTGCAAACAACTCCAGAGTTGTGAATTAGTTAACCTCCAAAATGAGTGGAAAAAGGCCTGCTGCTGGTGGAAAGGGGAATAGGCGTGTTGGGAAGGGGAAAAAAGGATGTGTCCGTGGAGTAGGTGTTAAAGCAAGAGTAACATCTGCAGAAGAAAGACCATCTTCCAGCAAAACTAAAATGTCTACTTCTTTTAGCGGACAATGTCATAAGATCCCTTTCTTACGGCCACGCCAATCGCTACAAATTCCAGATGAGGCACAAAAACAGCAGGTGCTTCAATGGATATCAAGTGCTCCTTTAAGTGGTCTCTCCTCCACATGAACTTCAACATCACAAATACTCCAGTCCTCAGAGGTGTCACCCCAATCTCACTTGCTTCCTCACAGCTCCAAAATCCCCAGCTGCCCATCTGAGTATGAGGTAGAACAGATGGTTGAGTCTGCAGAGCTGTTTACTCATACTATAGCCTGGGAATCAGAGGTTGGCTCCAGCGCTTCTGTGAATCCAGACGAGGAAATGATCTGCACTGATGCCCAGAATCTTTATGAGTCGGATCCAGGACCAGACGCATAACGTTCTGACCGTAATGTAGACCCTCATTCCCAAACTTTAACTCCTATTGGTGGAGACAATGAGGAAGACGATGATGAGACTCAAATACCTGATTGGAGTGACAACTTTAGTTTTTTGTCAGGGCAGGAACAGGTTGGCTCTGAGGACGACGGGTGTGATAACGCACAGGGTGATGATGATGAGGTTGGAGATCCCACTTACTGTCAACCTACAGTCATTAAAGAGATGAGGTCAGCAGAGGAGGTGGAGGAGGATGCTAGTGACGACAAGGTCAGGTTGCGCCTTCCTGGACAGAGACGTAGTATTGGAAGCACATCAACAACTGCATCCTCAAACACAACTCTGCCTCTGACCACAAGTCGTGGTGGCTCTTTAGGTCGCATGGGTGCTAAGCCTTGCATAGCCTGGGCATTTTTTCAGATCGATAAAGATGACCCAACTCGTGTTATCTGTAACATTTGTCAACAAAAGCTAAGTAGAGGCCAAAAAATACATAGTTTGAGTACTTCATGCATGAACCGGCACATGGACATGAAGCATAAGTTGCAGTGGGAAGCTCACTGTGCTACAATGCGGCCTAGCCGGCCGGGCCAACCACCGTCTGCCCCATCTTGTGCATCTGCGGCCTCTTCATCCTCTGTGACTGGGGGGACAGCAGTCACACCTGTTTTGGGATGCAGACCTGCCACTTCTTTACCCTCAACAGCCAGCGTGATTAGCAGGTCATCATTTTCTTTGGAGGTGGTAACACCAGCTGGTGTTGAGCGCTGTCCGACATCGATAGCACCACCTTTGGATCAAGGCAACCTAACATGTCCGCCTGCATCTTCCTCACAGACCGGCAGTTTGCCGGGGACACCCTTATCAACCCCGTCTAAGCACAACAGCCAGCCCTCAGTCCCTCAGATGTGGACAAGTAAAAGACCATTTCCTCCCAGCCATGAGAAAGCTAAGAGGTTGAATTTCACCATCTGCAAGCTGTTGGCTACAGAAATGCTGCCTTTCCGCCTGGTGGACACAGAGGATTTTCGAGACCTTATGTCCGTCGCAGTGCCCCAGTACCAGATGCCCAGTCGGCACTACTTCTCAAAGAAAGGTGTGCCTGCGCTCCACCAGCATGTCGCACACAACATCACCGCTTCTTTGAGAAACTCTGTGTGTGACAGGATGCATTTCACCACAGACACTTGGACGAGTAGGCATGAACAGGGGCGTTACATGTCGCTGACAGGGCACTGGATAACTATGGTGACAGCAGGACAAGGGGCTGCTGTCCAAGTCTTGCCGTCCCCACGAGTTGTGCGTCAATCCTCTTTATGTCAAAGTTCCTCCACTGCTTCTGCCTCCTCAACCTCCTCTCGGTCCTACACCTGCACCCAAAGCCTGTCTGGTCATGCCACAAGCTTTCGAACTGCGCAGAAGGGATCCTGCACACCTCCTTACTATGCTGGCAGAAGGGCTCAACGTCATCAGGCGGTTTTTACTTTGAAATGTCTGGGAAATGTGAGTCACACAGCTGAGGAGTTGTGGTCAGCTCTGGAGAACCAATTTCATGAATGGTTGTCTCCACTGGACCTGAAACCAGGGAAGGCCGTGTGCGACAATGCTGCAAACCTGGGTGCGGCCCTTCGCCGGGGCAATGTCACACACGTGCCTTGTATGGCTCACGTGTTGAACCTGGTTGTCCAGCAATTTTTAGCCCACTATCCCGGACTAGATGGCCTTCTGCAAAGGGCACGGTCGCTGTGTGCTCACTTCCGCCGTTCGCATTCCGCAGCTCAGCGACTTACATCTCTACAGAAGTCGTTGGGCCTGCCACTTCAACGGCTAAAATGCGATGTGCCTACCCGGTGGAATTCAACTCTGCACATGTTGCAGCGACTGTGGCAGCACTGACAAGCCCTGGTGCAATACGTTCTGACATATAGCCTGGGCCAACGGGATCCAGAGGTGGGGCAAATCACGCTGTAGGAGTGGTCTCAGATCAGGGACTTATGCACCCTTCTGCACAGTTTTGAAATGGCGACGAAGATGTTTAGTGCTGACGATGCCATTATCAGCATGACTATTCCGGTGATTTACATGCTGTAGCACATGTTAAACAGAATTCGGAGTCAGGTGGTGGCACAAGAGGAGGTGGAGGAAGTAGAGGAGGAGGAGTTGTATGCGGAAGGGCTAACATCTGCAAGGTCCAGACAGACGGCAGCACCAAGGCGGCAGGCATGTGAGGGTGGGGGAGATGCTTTTACCAGGGCGCATGGTAGCAGCCAAACTAGTGAGGAAGGTGCAGGAGCCCAGGAAGAAGTGGGGACGAACTGATGGAAGACTCATCAGATGAGGGAGACCTTGATCACATTTCTGTTGTGCGAGGTTGGGGGGAGAGGACAGAGGAAGGAAGCATGATTGTTACCTCGCCCCCAACACAACAGAGACTTGGTGCTCCTGGATGCGCAAGACACATGAGTGCCTTCTTGCTGCACTACCTGCAACATGACCCTCGAATTGGGAGAATTAGAAATAATCCTGACTACTGGGTTGCCACAATGTTAGATCCCCGGTACAAAAGTAAATTTGCAGAAATAATTCCTGCCATAGAAAGGGATGCACGCATGCAGGAGTATCAGCAGAGACTGTTGCAGAATCTTACATGTGCTTTTCCACAAAACACCAGTGGTGCACGTAGTGAATCTGACAGTTCCAACTTGCCAACCGTGGGACCGTCGAGTGTTCAGAACTCAAACCGTAACAGAAACACAGTATCTGCTGGTAACATCAATTTTGCGGAATCATTTCACCACTTTTTTAGCTCATCCTTTGTAAGGCCACAGGAGACAAGAAGTCTGACACATAGTCAACGCCTAGAGACGATGGTACAGGAGTATCTCCAAGTAAACATTGAAGCCATGACTGTGTCACTGGACCCTTGCTCTTTTTGGGCTTCCAATCTGGATAAATGGCCGGAGGTCGCCACTTACGCCTTGGAGATCTTGTCATGCCCCGCAGCCAGCGTTCTGTCTGAACGTGTGTTCAGCGCTGCTGGTGGTGTGCTGACAGATAAGCGCACGCGGCTCTCCACTGATAATGTAGACAGAAACACGTTCATAAAGATGAAAAAGTCATGGATCCGAATCGACTTTTCTACCCCTGTGTCATCCTGGGGAGAGTAAAAGCTTGATGATTGGTTAAAATCACCTCACCAACCGTTTTAAGCTTTCAAATTACTAATCATGTTTATCTGTATCTTGGCTGGAATATAATTTGGGCTTTGTAGCAGTGTGCAGTACTGATTCTATTAGGCCATCTATACTAAGCTCCACCAGATTTAAAATTAATAATAATTTTTAGCCGCATCTAGCCCCGAAAATAATTTTGGGGCTGCGAGATGCGCAAGACACATAAGTGCCTTCTTGCTGCACTACCTGCAACATGACCCTCAGATTGTCAGAATTCGAAGTAATCCTGACTACTGGGTTGCCACACTCTTAGATCCCCCACACTCTTCGATCAACCTTTTCATTTTAATAAAGACCAAAAAAATGGTCATTTTTGAAATTATAAGCATTAGCAGGTAATTAGAAACTGAAATCAAACAGTTTTCAACTCAAAACTTTATTCTAGGTGATGTTACATTTTCACATAGGACCCCTTGTTCGAAAGGAGCTTCTGAACTCTCTCGTCCATTGAATTTGTCAGGTTTTGGATGGTTTCTGCTTCAATTGTTTTGCATGAGGACAGAATACCCTCCCAGAGCTGTTGCTTAGATGTGAACTGCCTCCCGCCATCATAGACACTCCTTTTGATGATGCTCCAGAGGTTCTGAATGGGGTAGAGGTCAGGGGAGCATGGGGGTCACACCATAAGTTTGTCCCCTTTCATGCCCATATCAGCCATAGATGCAGATGTGTTATGTGCAGCATGAGACGGTGCATTATCATGCATGAAAATGATCTTGCTGCGGAATACACGGTTCTTCTTCTTGAACCATGGCAGGAAGTGCTGTTTGAGAAACTCCACATACATTATGGAGTTCACCTTTACAAACTTCAGGGATCCTAAAGGGGCTGACAATCTCTTTCCCCATGATTCCAGCCCAAAACATAACTCCACCTCCTCCTTGTTGGCGCTGTAGCCGTGTTTGCGTGGGGTGTCCATCAACCAGCCATCCTCCACTCCATCCATCTGGACCATCGAGCGTTGCACGGCACTCATCCGTGAACAAAACAGTTTTGAAATCAGTCTTCATGTAATGTTTGGCCCACTGGAGCCGTTTCTGCTTGTGTGCAGAGGATAGAGGAGGTCGACAGGATGGCATACGCACAGCTGCAAACCTCTGAAGGACCCTGCATCTTGCTGTTCGGGGGACGTTGGAGGCACCAGCAGCTTCAAAAACTTGTCTGCTGCTATGACAAGGCGTTTTTTCCGCTGCTCTTTTAACCTGACGTAATTGCCTGTAGGAAAGCGTCCTCAATTTTCCCTTATCAGCATGCACACGTGTGTACTGTGAATCAGCTACATACTTCTTGATTGCCAAGACACTTCATCCTGATCATCGCACAATGTTGATTGTAGTCATGCCTTGACCTAAACACTCCACAATTTGTTGCTTCTCAGCAGCCGACACATATTTTTTCTTTCCCATTTTGGCAGAAAATGTAGGCTGCTTAATAATGTGGGACAGCCTTCTTAAGTAGTCTTGCCATTCATTGGACTCACCTGCCTAACTAATTAGCACAGGTGTCTGCAATTGCTTACAGTGATATACAGAGCCCTGACACACACCACCATCAATGAGTTTAACTGACAAACAAACAAATTCTTACCTTATCACTCCAAAACACTTTTTGCATAATAATTTGGAACACAGTGTACATGTGCTTTTCCACAAAACACCAGTGGTTCACGTAGTGAATCTTACAGTTCTAACTTGCCAACCGTGGTCTGTATGGAGTTATTCAATAAAGGGCCCAAAATTAAGATAACATAGACGGGAGAGGTCTCTATGAATAGGAATTCCTAAGAATTTGATACCCTGTGAGGGCCAGGCAAAGGGAAAGTTGGACTGGATGGAATCCTGTATAGATTTGGGGAGGGAGACATCGAGGGCCTCAGACTTCGCTATATTGATTTTAAAATTGGACCATGTAACAAAGTGATCCATTTCAGCCATAACAGCAGGGATGGATATATGTGATTGAGTGATATATACTAGGACATCATCAGAAAATAGAGAGCATTTGTACTCGGTGCCTCCCACCTCAATCCACCTAATATTGGGGTTATGGCGAATTGATGAGAGCAGGTGCTCCGTCACTAGGATGTATAAGAGAGGGGACAGAGGACATCCCTGCCTTGTCCCATTGGTGATTATGAAAGGTGATGAAAATGTTCTGACGCGCCCCCTGGGCCTTGGGACATCCGGAGCCGGACCCTTTTTGGTGGATGCTGGTGGTTGTAGTCTCCGTGGCAGTGACCCGGTTCCGTGGCTCAGGGCGGTGAAACCAGTGGCGGAACTATTTATGTGGTTTTGATGTTTAAATGTCCGACTACGCCACCCGTAGATTGCGGTCAGAGTGAACCGCCGCTGCAGGGCAGACCTCTGAGGCTGGTGTTGTGGGTGCAGCAGAGCGTAGCATAACTCCCCACGGGAGGAGCATAGCCTCAGGGCAGTGTATGCGGAGGATGGGGGTGATGGTGCAGGGCAGCAGCAGTAACGACACGGAGTCAGTGATGAAATCCAGGGCCTTTACTCACAGTTCTTATTATCCAGACCACTTCTGCAGGTAATGGCTGCCCACGTTGTACTGTGCTCACCAGGTGAGGGGCTCAGACAACTCCCAGATAACTTTGGAGCACTTCACAGGACCCCCTTTGTGTGTTCTTTGTCTGGCCTTTCTTACCAACCCTTCTCTCCGCTCCTCTTCCTTCCTTCTCCCTCTTCCAGGCCTGGGCCTCTGTTACTAGGCCCGCCTCTGGAGCAGAGCTCATGCAGAGCCCCTGCTCCCTGTCACTTCTGCTCAGACTTCTCTGCACTGAACTAAGATGGTGCCCAACTTTTATACTCCCTTCTCAATGCACCCAGGAACTGCTTCCTCCCTGCTCCTGCACTACAGGGTTCCCCTTCTTCAGTGTTCCCTCCCCTCACTCCAGCCAGGGACAGGGACTGTCGTGCCCATCTCAGGGGCATATTGGTCGCCCTGCCCCACGGCAATGTGGAGTAATGCATGCAGGTGTCGGGGTCCTGATCCACACTCCATCCTTACCTGAGAGTGAGATATCACACCTTTGGGTGAGGTGCAATACCTCTGCAGTAACCGAGCCCTCGGGGTGCTACAGTTCCATTTATCTTCAGCCTAGGTGACACATTGCGATACAGGGCCGTGATTTTGGCTATAAAAGGGTCCCCTAGACCCCTACCCCAAGCTTTTTAAGAGAATAATATATGGCGTGCCAGGAGACTCTATGGAATGCTTTCTCAGCATCCAACGAGAGTATCTAATTACAAATTTTTAACTGCATCTAGCCCAGGAAATACTTTGTGCCTAGTAGCAGTGTCTGCTAGTCAGCTGATTATCCCGGCTGTTAAGCAAGCTACACCACCTGTAGTTTGGACACATAATTTTTTCAAAGGAAATGCTTCAGGACCCCGGGATACTCAGTGAAGAGCATCAGGAGGCACCCCAAGGCATAGGGGCTGGGACTGGCAGTAGGACGCCTTGCGGTGGACAGCCGAGCTCGATCCTTATAAAAGCTTTTTAACTGCAGCAGCTTTAGTGGACGCTACTGGAGCTGGAATTACGCGGCTGCTGGCATGAGACTTGCCCTTCAATAGATCCTTGTAAAGGATTTAAAGTGTATTCATTCAAATTAGAGAGACAATTTAAATTAAAAAGCTTAGAGCTGCCTCCACCACAGGGGGGCTCACTCGACCCACCAGCGGACAGGCACCAGTATTGGGAGAGGGGGGCTGGCCGTCAGGGTTCACCGCGGCTCGGGCACAAACGGAGGTGGCACGGGCAGGAACGGACTGGCCGTGTCTGCTTCTCACTTTTTGGATTTTAGAAGGGCATGACATGCCTATATCTGTGTGTCCCCCCTCCTTTTACTCCTCCACCTCTTTTCTTTTCGCATTACTATATGTACTTGTCACTTTTCCATGTGTTAGTTATGTCTTCTGAGCAGTTTGTCAGATTTTCGACACCTTTGAAGTTGTTTTCTATGTGTTTCTATGTGTTTTTGTTTGCCTGCCATTGGTTTTAACGGTGTTCGAAGGTGTTCGATGAACAGTTCGACGAACAGTTCGGTGAACACAAGGGTGTTCGACGAACCGAACCGAACTCGAACACTACGGGGGTGGCTCAACACTATTTATAACATATAGGTGCATCTCACTAAATTAGAATATCAGCTAAAAGTTAATTTATTTCAGTTCTTCAATACAAAAATTGAAATTCATATATTATATAGTCATTACAAACAGAGTGATCAATTTCAAGTGTTTATTTCTGCTAATATTGATGAGTATGGCTTACAGCCAATGAAAACACAAAAGTCATTATCTCAGTAAATTAGAATACGTTATAACAACAGTTTGAAAAATGTCTTTAAAATCTGAAATGTTGGCCTACTGAAATGTATGTTCAGTAAGTGCACTCAGTACTTGGTCGTTGCTCCTTTTGCATCAATTACTGCATCAATGCGGCGTGGCATGGAGGAAATCAGCCTGTGGCTCTGCTCAGGTTTTATGGAAGCCCAGGTTGCTTTGATAGCAGCCTTCAGCTCGTCTACATTGTTGGGTCTGGTGTCTCTCATCTTCCTCTTGACAATATACCGTAGACTCTCTATGGGGTTAAGGTCAGGCGAGTTTGCTGGCCAATCAAGCACAGTGATAATGTTGTTTTTAAACCAGGTATTGGTGCTTTTGGCAGTGTGGACAGGTGCCAAGTCCTGCTGGAGAATGAAAATTCCAGTTCCAAAAATCTTGTCGGCAGAGGGAAGCATGAAGTGCTCTAAAATGTTATGGTAGATGGCTGCGCTGACTTTGGTCCTGATAAAGCACAGTGCTCCTACACCAGCTGATGACATGGCTCCCCAAACCATCACTGATTGTGGAAACTTCACACTAGACTTCAAGCAGCTTGGATTGTGTGCCTCTCCACTCTTCCTCCAGACTATGGGACCTTGATTTCCAAATGACAATTGGAACTCTGGGACCTTGTGGATTGTGTCAATGACTGCCTTCTGGACATTTGTCAAGTCAGCAGTCTTCCCCATGATCGTGGAGCCTACTAAAACAGACTAAGGGACATTTTTAAATGCTTGGGAAGCCTTTGCAGGTTTTTGTTAATTATTTTAATTTACTGAGATAATGACTTTTGTGTTTTCATTGGCTGCAAGCCATATTCATCAGCATTAACAGAAAAAAACACTTGAAGTAGGTCCCTCTGTTTGTAATGACTATATAATATATGAGTTTCACTTTTTGTATTTAAGAACTGAAATAAATCAACTTTTTTATGATATTCTAATTTAGTGAGATGCACCTGTATGTGAAATTCAAAATGTCAATCAAAAATCAAACTTGTCCCATAGAAAGCAAATCTTAAAAAGTTGACAAGAAAAATAAAGTTTTGGCTTTTAAAATAGAATAATAAGAAAACTGTGTGAGTCTGGCCCAATAAGAATTAGTGACAGAAAAATAATTTATTTTAATGGACTTGGCGGGACTATAAGTCACAAATTATATGTAGCACAAACAATTTCTGCTTCTCTTTGTCTAACAGCATCTACTGGGAACATTTCTTTTTAGTGTATTTTATGCCTGATAAGCAGTAGTATACCAGCAGGTTGCAGACTAATCACATCTTGCCTGTAGCTTTAGAGTACATCAACTATTTACCATGGTGCCCTATTCAACTATTAATAAAAGTAAGTGTCTTACTCACTTTATATCTTTTTTTTTTGTATGCAGTAATTTCCTGTAATTTCCATATATTTCTTTTTGTGGAATATCCCTGGAGATTTAGGCAGCGCAATCTGTAAAATAACCACTTCAGTTAGAAGCCTTAAAATTGATATTCATTGCTTATAGTACAGATCTAAACTTTTCAATATAGCTGCATAAATAGATAAACTTTGCTTTGCATTACACAAAGTATTTTACTTCAAACCTTTCTACAGTACTATATTTTGGGCTTCAATTATTTTTTTCCTTTAAAATAAATCTAAGAGTGACGAATTTAGGCATCCTTTTCTGCCAATTGGAGAGAAGCATAAATTAAATGATTTATGGTATATATTTTTTGTGGAATGTTGCGTATTAGCCAATACAACCATATGTGCAGGTGCAAGTGCAACATGAACTTTCCTGGACTCATGGCAAAAATGTGTCAAACCAGTTTTACATGTTCAATTGTCTTTTTTCAAATTTGAGCCTTCAAAACAGATTTTGATGTGAATCAAACTGAATCCAACTGGAAAATAATATCTGCAGAACAATATTTGCCTATTAGAAAAAGAAAAACTCTCCTCAAAATAATATTAAATATGATCAAATCTTTTAAAACTTGAATTCATCAGCTTCGATACATTTTTTGAAAAATCTGATTTCTGATTATTCCCAAGTACTTCAATTGCCATGAAATGAAATGTATATACTTTGAGGGCATCGAGAGCTGTATCAAATTTATTCCAAGCACTTTAAAATTAACGCAGACTTAGTAATATCAAATTGACCTCAACATATATTGCTATCAGTAAATGGATGGTAACCATTGTTCACCGTTGTTCTCTCACACACTATCTGGACAGTCTACTAAGTGTTTTTCTTTTACTCTCCCTATCATTATGGCTAAGCATTGAACTGTGAAGTCCTCTCACTATACAAATTCACCAAAATGTGGCTTCTTTATTCCCTGCTTCTGCTTTTATACAGACTATGACAGTCCCTCCTGATTGGCTGTGTTATGCCATGTGATGTCACAACTGCAGCATTTTATGAAGAAGCCTGCCTAACTACTCCCAAGGTCACATGAGCCTTTCTGGCTGATGTAATCTTCTGCAAATGTATAAAATAGTGGCAGCCATCTTATTCCATTCGAGCAAATGGAATCACAAATTGATTGAATCCATGAGGTTCAGCAAAGTCCTAAAAATTTAACATGAATTTGATTCGCTCAGCTCTAAATAATATACATAAATTGTTCAACTTAAAAAATGAAAATAGTAATAATTTATTGACAATGTTTTACAAATATTAACTATCATTTTCTGTTCTCTTTTAAGTTGTATGAAATGTAGTAATGTACAATTTTCAAAAATAAACACGAGCTTCTGTATTAATGAACAGAAAAGAGGATTTTTTAGACTCAAAAGACATACTTTAGCTAAATGTCCTTTCTACCTCGATAAATTTATTAAAGAGGACTTGTCTTCTCTCTTGATATGTCTGTTTTATGAAACATTTATATTCACCATAAAATATTAATTCTAAATCATCTTTTATTAGAATTCTGCATTAGGCGATTCTTCTGTTATTCCCCTTGGGAATTTATGAATAAATGGACAACTGAATGTTAACATTCCTTTTGACAAAGGTGCATGGTCCCTACGTAGTCTGAGACTATTAGCACTGATTAGTGATTGTTATACTGTGTAGGGGACACTCCATCAACTGGTAACACTCACTTTATTTATTCTCACTGCATGTATTCATACATTTCTAGCAGCATACAGTCCTGCTCATCGTTATTAGCACCCATGAAGTTTAAGTACATAATCTGAAATATCTCCCGAAAAAAATGAATCAAGTGAAAGGTTTTTTTTGTATAGAGCACTCATATTAAATACAAAAGAGCAAATGATTAACAATAATTAAAAAAAAAATTATGGGAGGTAAAAATAGAAAAATCTAAAGCTTGCTGTGTCACTGGTATTGGCACCCTCTACATTAATTTAGTATAGAAACACATTTTGACTTGCCTGTGGTAAATCTCAAAAGAGATTCACCTGTAATTGTCGGTGCCCATGTGACATGAATTAACTAATGAATGATGACTTACGTGTTTTAAAAACCCATATGGTAGGCCTTGTTCCTTTCTCACAATGGTGAAGACAAAGGAGCTGTCTGAAGACATCAGAATTCTTATTAATAGCACAAGACTTCAAAAGGCTATAAGGCCATCTACAAAGACCTTAGTAACCCAGTTTCAACAGTGCGTAATTTTATTAAGAAGTTAAGAAGAGATGTCTTCGAAGGTTGGTGCTAAAAAACACCACGTCAAACATCCAAAGACCTGAAGGCCAACCTGGAACAGTCTGGGGTCATGGTTTCAATAAGTACCATATGTCACACACTAAACCAAGCAGAGGTTAATGGGAGAAGACCAAGGAAGAAAACATTGCTGAAGAAAAGACATAAAAAGAAATGATTGATCTTTTGCCAAAGAGTACTGTGACAAACCACAATCCTTCTGGGAAAATGTTCTGTGGACAGATGAAAAAAAATAGAGCTTCTTGGCGATACAAAGCAACAGTTTATTTACAGATGGTGCAATGAAGCTTATAAGGAAAAGAACACCTTACCAACAGTTAAGCATGGTGGAAGATCCTTTATGCTGTGGGGTAGCTTAGCTGCATCCTGTACTGGAGGCCTTGACCGACCGTATAACAGGAATCATGAAATAAGAGAATTATCAAGAGATTTTAGAGCAAAAGGTCCTACCTAGTGATGAGCGAGTGTATTCGTTACTATTCGCTAATCGCATGGATAGTACGGTATTTTGGTTACTCGTTATTCTGCGAGTATTGGTGCACTTGCCTCGCTATATTCGGATGTCCCGCCCTGCAGTTTTGGCGCCTTCTTTGCAGCCACTAAACATGCTGGGCTTCTTAACCAATCACAGTAATGCCGCAGACTGCTTGTTTGTGGCATTACTGTGATTGGCTGGCCACCCAGCATCATAGCGTCTATTTAATCCCTGCCGCCGCCATTTTGTGCACATTGAGTCTGGAGCCTGCTTTCTATAAGCATAGGGAGAGATAGCTGAGCTGCTAGGGAGAGGGTTTAGGCCTCTTATTAAAACAAAAGCCATTTTAAGGGCTACCTGCAGTGTATAATAGTTCTGTGTTTAAAGGAGCCGCTCCCTAGCTCCATAATACCACAAAAAAATAGCTCTTTTCAGAGCTGAAGGCACATAACAAAGTAAGAGTATATGGAGGGAGAGATTGTGTATTAGGTAGGGAGAGGTTAAAGTGTTCTTCCAGTGTCCGTCTTAAAACAGCTCTTGTCAGAGGCAAAGCAATATTTTTCCAGCACACACAGAAGTAGTATATTGTGCTACCTTTTTTTTTAGCATCGGTCTATTTTCCCTGCTGTTTTAGGGATCAGAGCCTGGCTTCTGCTGTCCACATTAGTCCACTTAAAAAGGCGTTTGGTGCCCTATGCAAAGCAGTAGTCCAAACATTTCCTACTGCCTGCTACCAAGCACGCACCAGCCCATTTTAACCATTATTTTGGGGTGTCATCCTGCCTTCTGTCCATATTAGTCCACTTAAAAAAGAGTTTTGTGCCCTACACAAAGCAGTAGTCCAAACATTTCCTAATGCCTGCTACCAAGCTTGCATCAGCCCATTTTAACCATTATTTTGGGGTGTCAGCCTGCCTTCTGTCCATATTAGTCCACTTAAAAAAGAGTTTTGTGCCCTACACAAAGCAGTAGTCCAAACATTTCCTACTGCCTGCTACCAAGCAAGCATCGGCCCATTTTAACCACTATTTTGGGGTGTCAGCCTGCCTTTTGTCCATATTAGTCCACATAAAAAAGCATTTTGTGCCCTACACAAAGCAGTAGTCTAAACATTTCCTAATGCCTGCTACCAAGCATGCATCAGCTCATTTTAACCACTATTTTGGGGTGTCAGCCTGCCTTCTGTCCAGATTAGTCCACTTAAAAAATCATTGAGTGCACTGCACAAAGCAGTAGTCCAAACATTTCCTACTGCGTGTTACAAAGCACGCACCAAGCCATTGTAACCACTATTTTGGCTGTGTCTGTGACAGCTAGCTTGGCTTGTGCCATCAACATCTGAAAATCTGTCAACAAAACTCAAAATGCCAAAAAAGCCTGTTGTTAAGGGACGTGGACGTCGTGTTGTCAGTGGTTTGTCAGGTCAGAAGAAGCTTGATGCATCCTTTATGCTCCCGGAAAAATTTACCAGTCTGGAACGTAAACGTGTGTGGAAGGTAGAAGAGCGAGAGCAGATTCTGTCTTCGATAGCAGACAAGGCCTCTACGCATGTGTCAAGCAGCAACAAATCTTCCTCGACCACAAAGTAGGCTGGCCCATCCAATCCTGAAGCTGGTTCTCCTTCCTCCCGCCATTATCAGTCACAGGAGACATATGATCCCAAGCTTGGCCACTCCGAGGATCTGTTTGGTACGTATCCTTTGGTTGGCTCTGGCCTATCACCGTGCAGCATTAAGGAGGGACAAGAAGAGGTGGCGTGCATTGATGCTCAAGTATTTGAGGACCTACGGCCAGAAGAAAGCCACTGCGCGGAACGTCATTTACTGTCTCCAGAGGTGGATGCTGATGATGATGAGACACAGTTGCCATCTGGTCAGCCTACAATGTCAACTGGGAAAGAGGATGAGATGGAAGAAAAGGTGGTCAATGATGAGTCCACTGATCCTACCTGGACCGTTGGCATGCATAGCCAAAACAGCAACACCGAGGAAGATGGATATATAGCACTAACATAAGCACCAAGGGGTCGTGGTTTGCCCAGAGTGAGAACTGGGTCAACTGTTCCCAAGAGCACCCCCGCTGTGTGCCAAGTCAGGGAAAAGGGGTGTTCAGCTTCTGTGTGGAATTTTTTTTCTGAAAGTCCTTCAGAGAAAAACATTGTAGTCTGTAGCATCTACCATACCAAGTTGAACAGAGGCCAGGGCAAAGGCAACCTAAGCACCACTAGTATGTAAAACCACATGGCAGCCAAGCACCCCAGTAGGTGGGCGGAACACCAGGGTACCATATCTGCGTCTGCAGGTCAAACCAATGCCATGTCGCCTGGTCTATGTCCTTCAGAATTGGTTGTTCAGGAATAGAGATGAGCGGTGTTCGATTCGAACTGTTCGCCAATCTCAAATTCGAGCTGTTTTGGGCGGTGTTTGACGAACTCGAACGATTTGCAAAAAATTTGGCTGCTCGAGGTTATGTTCGATAACTGTTCGTGCACCAAAAGCGAAACTGGATTTTTTCATTTGTTAATTAGTGATGAGCGAGCATGCTCGCCACTGCTCGGTACTCGCCCGAGCATCTCAGCACTCGAGACGCTCGGAGCTCGCCGAGTACTTTCAAGATGCTCGAGTGGGAGCTCGGGTCCCCGGCCTGCATGTCTGGCGCTATTTAGAGCACCAATCATGGAGGGATTGTCTGCCACTCACTGTAATGCCACAGCCATGGTGGTTGTGGCATTACAGTTATTGCCCAAATCGATGGGAACAGTGCTCACAGTGAAACATGAAAAGCCGGCAATTCAGCAGCAGCATACACCGGTACCCACAATTTAGAACAGAAAGAATAGAGCATCACACATAGATTAGATAGATAGAAACATGTCAGTCACATATATAATAAGTACAATGACAATGTTGGTTACTGTAGTTGTCATTTAGTGTTAAAATAAAGAATTTATTAAAAAAAATAAGTGTTTTCATGCACCCGTCTCTTTAAAAAAGCCGGCCAGCAATTCATCTTCGGTACCAGACAATTTAGAACGGAAAGAATAGAGCATCACACATAGAGTAGATAGATAGAAACATGTCAGTCACATATATAATAAGTACAATGACAGTGTTGGTTAATGTGCTTGTCATTTAATGTTAAAATAAAGGATTTATTAAAAAAAAAATTGGCGTGGGGTTCACCGTAATTTTAGGTTCTAGCGGAGGTTAAGCAGACGGCTGGGGCAGATGTTTGAAGCCAGGGAAGGGGGTAATACCCACGGGGCTTCCCAGGCTACTAATATCAGCCCCCAGCAGAATACCTAGCCTTTTCTAGCTATAATAATGGGGGATCCAAAATAAAATTATGTGGGGTCCCCCCTATTTTAATAGCTAGCAAAGGCTAGGCAGACAGCTGGGGGCTGATATTAATAGCCCAGGAAGGGTGCCATGAATATTGGCCCCCTCCCAGGCTAGAAACACCAGCCGTCAGCTGCCCCAGAAATGGCGCATCCATAGGATGTGCCAATTCTGGCACTTAGCCTCGCTCTTCCCACTGCCCTTTAGCGGTGGCAATGGTGTAATAGGGTTGGGGTTGATGTCAGCTTTTAATGCCAGCTGACATCAAGCCCAGGTTAGTAATGAAGAGGCGTCTATAAGACACCCCCATTACTAACCCCATAGTCAAAGTTAAAAAAAACACAAACACCCAGAATAAAGTCCTTTAATTGAAATAAGACACATTCCTTTAATGTTCTAAATTAAACCCTACTTGCCGTATCGCCCATTCCAGCTGAAGTCAACAATCTCCTGCAATAAAAGTAAAATAATAAACCAACCTCATCCTTACCTTTCCATGGCTCCCAGGACAGCTTGAGCTCTGCTACATTGACTTGACAGGCTGGAGCGCAGCAGTACGCTGCCATCCAGCCTGCCATACTGCAGACACTGAGAAGCTCCTCAGTGAAGCTCCTCAGTGTCTGGCTATGACGGCATCCAGATGAGCCGAGTTCATGTCCAATGAACTCAGCTCACCTCATGACGTCACTCTGCAGTGTCTCTGAAGCGCTATCTGTTGTGTCTCTGATGCGCTGGATCGCAGCAGAGCGCTACCATCCAGCTTGTCATCCTTCAGAGACACTGCAGAGCGCAAGCATAGAAGGGGCAGTAATAGCCGATAAATCAGCAAGCGCTCTGCAGTGTCTCTGAAGGATGACAAGCTGGATGGTAGTGCTCTGCTAAAATCCAGCGCTTCAGAGACAGTGCGGGTAGCACTTCATAGACACTTCAGAGTGCAGTAGCGATCTGCTGCAATCCAGCCTGTCATCTCCATGCCATCCAAGCGTGGGAGAATTCTCCTGCTCAAGCGGTGAGCGCAGGAGAATTCTCCCACGCTGTCAGTGATGTACATGAGGTGAGCTGAGTTCATTGGACATGATCTTGGCTCATCTGGATGCTCTCACAGCCAGACACTGAGGAGCTTCACTGAGGAGCAAGCTGGATAGCAGCGTTCTGCTGTGCTCCAGCCTGTCATGTCAATGTAGCAGAGCTCAAGCTGTCCTGGGAACCATGGAAAGGTAAGGATGAGGTTGGTTTATTATTTTATTTTTATTGCAGGAGATCGTTGGCTTCAGCTGGAATGGGCGATATGGTAAGTAGGGTTTAATTTAGAACATTAAAGGAATGTGTCTTTATTTCAATTAAAGGACATTATTCTGGGTGTTTGTGTTTTTTTTAACTTTGACTATGGGGTTAGGAATGGGGGTGTCTTATAGACGCCTCTTCATTACTAACCTGGGCTTGATGTCAGCTGGCATTATAAGCTGACATCAACCCCAACCCTATTATACCACTGCCACTGCTACAAGGCAGTGGGAAAAGCGAGGCTAATTGCCAGAATTGGCACATCCTATGGATGCGCCATTTCTGGGGCAGCTAACGGCTGGTGTTTCTAGCCTGGGTGGGGGCCAATATTCATGGCACCCTTCCTGGGCTATTAATATCAGCCCCCAGCTGTCTGCTAAGCCTTTGCTAGCTATTAAAATAGGGGGGGCCCCACATAATTTTTTGGGGTGGTCCCCCATTTTAATAGCTAGTAAAGGCTAGGTATTCAGCTGGTGGCTGATATTAGTAGGCTGGGAAGCTCCGTGGGTATTAACCCCTTCCCTGGCTTCAAACATCTGCCCTAGCCGTCTGCTTAACCTCCGCTAGAGACTAAAATTACGGTGAACCCCACGCCAATTTTTTTTTTAAGAAATCCTTTATTTTAACACTAAATGACAAGCACATTAACCAACATTGTCACTGTACTTATTATATATGTGACTGACATGTTTTTATCTATCTAATCTATGTGTGATGCTCTATTCTTTTTGTTCTAAATTGTCGGGTACCTGTGTATGCCGCTGCTGAATTTCCAGCCGGCTTTTTTAAAGAGAAGGGTGCATGAAAATCGGAGGGCACTAGTGTGTTCCAAGTGCCCTACTATATTTTTCATGCACCCTCCTATATACCCTGCCTGCCTGTCTGCCTATATATTCTGCCTGCCTGACATTTAATTGAGCACTGTTCCCATCGATTTGGGCAATTTTTGACCTTCTGCCGACCGCTGGGCAGGGACCGCCAGAAAAATGCTCGAGTTTCTCATAGACTTACGTTGGGCTGGTTGCTCGGGTCGAGCACCCGAGTATTCCAGTGTGCTCGACCCGAGCTTCGAGCACCCGAGCATTTTAGTGCTCGCTCATCACTACTGATAATCAATGTTAATAGACAGTTTCAGTGTAGAGTGGGCGGGGGGAGGGGCAGGGGATGGATCTTTGCAGAAATAATGCCGATCTCCATTTTTTTTTTCTTTCCCACATTTACAGTGGGGCGGTGCAGTCTGTCAGCCTATCAGCAGCGCACACGCGCAGCAAAGTGCTTTTTTTTCACACAAGCAAGGGCATGTGTCATTGGCTGTGTATTTCACATGTCCTTGCCCTGTAAGACCCAGCCATTTTCCCCGTGGCCACCATTTTCTCACTGCTGCAACTGAGTGTTAGACGGCACCGCTGCTGCTGTGGGCGCTATACAGTATAACTGTGTGAATTGCGAGCAAATTTCCAGTTACATAGAGAGATAGGTTTAGGGAGTAGGGACTAGTTCTAATTGCAGCCCTTTTGAGGGCTAGGTTAAAGCAGTTCATTGCACTTTTTGGCAGGCAGGTCTGTGCCAGTGCTGTGCAAGTGTTTTTCACAGTGAAATGTAACTCAGCCAATACTTTTGGGCCTGTAGCAGTGTCTGTTAGCCATTGGAGTAGCCTATCTGTGTTACAAGCTATACCACCTGTGTATCTAATAACAATTTTTTACTGCATCTAAGCCAGCCAATCCTTTTGGGCCTGTAGCAGTTTCTGGTAGTCAGTGGAGTAGCCCATCTGAAGCAGGCTACACCACCTGTGTATCTAATAACAATTTTATACTGCATCTAACCCAGTAAATCCATTTGGGCATAGTAGCAGTGTCTCGTAGTCAGCGGAGTAGCCCACCTGTGAAGGAAGCTACACTGCCTGTGTATCTAATTCAAATTTTTTACTGCATTTAACCCAGGAAATCTTTTTTGGCCTAGTAGCAGTGTCTGGTAGTCAGCAGAGTAGCCCACCTGTGAAGGAAGCTACACCGCCTGTGTTTCTAATTCTAATTTTTTACTGCATCTAACCCAGGAAATCTTTTTGGGCCTAGTAGCAGTGTCTCGTAGTCAGCAGAGTAGCCCACCTGTGAAGGAAGCTACACCGCCTGTGTTTCTAATTCTAATTTTTTACTGCATCTAACCCAGGAAATCTTTTTGGGCCTAGTAGCAGTGTCTCGTAGTCAGCGGAGTAGCCCACCTGTGAAGGAAGCTACACCGCCTGTGTATCTAATTCTAATTTTTTACTGCATCTAACCAAGGAAATCCTTTTGGGCATAGTAACAGTGTCTCGTAGTCAGCGGAGTAGCCCACCTGTGAAAGAAGCTGTAACGGGGCCGGGTGGTGGAAACTCTGTGCCTTGGAGCAAGGAGGGACCCCGAGGGGCAGGTGTTATTCTGGGGACGACCTTGTAATAGAGCAGGGGCTCCCACGGGTCAGGTAGCTGGGGCAGACCGGAGTAGCGGGTGGACACAACAGGTAGGTAGCAGTCTCTAGGTGAGTAGGCGGGTGGTCACGGGAAATGACGGAAGAGCAGGTAAGAGTCTCTTGGCTGGCAGTCAGGTGGTCACGGCAAGTGACGGCTGAGCGGGTAAGAGTCTCTTGGCTGACAGGCAGGCGGTCACGGCAAGTGACGGCTGAGCGGGTAAGAGTCTCTTGGCTGGCAGGCAGATGGTCACGGCAAGTGACTGCTGAGCGAGTAAGAGTCTCTTGGCTGGCAGGCAGATGGTCACGGCAAGTGACGGCTGAGCGGGTAAGAGTCTCTTGGCTGGCAGGCAGATGGTCACGGCAAGTGACAGCGGAGCCTCCAGGTAGGCTAGCAGGCAGGTAGCAGGTGAGTGCTCCCAGGTGAGTGGGCTAGCAGGTACGGCAGGTAGCAGGCAGGAAACTGGCAGGTGCTTCCTGGTCCGCAGGTGGACTTGCCCATAGACAGACTGGCGGAAGCAGGAGACAGACTGTCCAGCTGAAGAGAAGACAAGCAGGCAGACAGTACTGGTAGTCAGGCTGGCAACGGGACCTGAGGGCTGAAGCAGAGGTGAGTATGCTTTGCAACAACTTTGCTCGGGCACCTCCATTTTGGAGGAGGTGCCTTATATATGGGAAGTCCTCCGGCTATTGGCCAGGGACTCCTTAGGATGGCGCGTGCGGTCCCTTTAAGAGAGGGGGAATGCGCGCGCGCCCTAAGCACAATGCCCGGGAAGGAGCGCGCGCCTGGAGCAGCGAGGGAAGGGGCGCTGGAGGACGCCGTGCGCTGAACAGGAAGGTGAGAGGGACGGCGTCTCTGCCTAGCAGGAGGCAGAGACGCCAATGCTACAGAAGCTACATCACCTATGTATCTAATTCAAATTTTTTACTACATCTACCCCAGGAAAACCTTTTGGGCTAGTAGCAGTGTCTGTTAGTCAGTGGAGTAGCCCACCTGTGAAGGAAGCTACACCGCCTGTGTATCTAATTCTAACTTTTTACTGCATCTAACCCAGGAAATCCTTTTGGGCATAGTAGCAGTGTCTGTTATTCAGCGGAGTAGCCCACCTGTGAAGGAAGCTACACCGCCTGTGTATCTAATTCTAATTTTTTACTGCATCTAACCCAGGAAATCCTATTGGGCCTAGTAGCAGTGTCTCGTATTCAGCGTAGTAGCCCACCTGTGAAGCAAGCTACACCGCCTGTGTATCTAATGAAATTGTTTTACTGCATCTAACCCATCCAATCATTTTGGGCTAGTACCACAGTTTGGCCACTCAGCTCTGCTCGGTTTCCATCCATCTTTTTTTGTGCAAACAACTACAGAGTTGCCAATTAGTTAACCACCAAAATGAGTGGCAAAAGGTCTGCTGCTGGTGGAAAGGGGAATAGGCGTGTTGGAAAGGGAAAATAAGGTTGTGTCCATGGGGTAGGTGGTAAAACAACAGTAACATCTGCAGAAGAAAGACCATCTTCCAGCCAAACTAAGATGTCTACTTCTTTTCGTGGACAATGTGATATGATCCCTTTCTTATGGACACGCCCATTGCTACAAATTCCAGATGAGGCACAAAATCAGCAGGTGCTTCAACGGATATCAAGTGCTCCTTCAAGTGGGCTCTCCTGCACCTCAACTTCAACATCACAAATACTCCAGTTCTCAGAGGTGTCACCACAATCGCACTTGCTTCCTCACAGCTCCCAAGTCTCCAGCTGCCCATCTGAGTATGGGGTAACACAGATGGTTGAGTCTGCAGAGCTGTTTACTCATACTATAGCCAGGGAATCAGAGGTCTGCTCCAGAGCTTCGGTGAATCCAGACGAGGAAATGATCTGCACTGATGCCCAGAATGTTTATGCGTCGGATCCAGGCCCAGATGAAGAAGGTTCTGAGCATAATGTAGACCCTCGTTCCCAAACTGTAACTCCTGTTGGTGGAGACAATGAGGAAGACGATGATGAGACTCAGATACCTGATTGGAGCGACAACTTGACTTTTCAGTCAGGGCAGGAAAAGGTTGGCTCTGAGGACGACGGGTGTGAGAACACACAGGGTGATGAAGATGAGGTTGGAGATCCCACTTACTGTCAACCCACAGTCAGCCAGTCAATGAGGTCAGCAGAGGAGGTGGAGGAGGATGCTAGTGATGACGAGGTTAGGTTGCGCCTTCCTGGAAAGAGTACTGGAAGCACATCAACAACTGCATCCTCAACCACAACTCTGCCTCTGACCACAAGTCGTGGTGGCTCTTCAGGTCGCATGGGCTCTAAGCCTTGCATAGCCTGGGCATTTTTTGAGATCACAAAGGATGACCCAACTCATGTTATCTGTAACATTTGTCACCAAAAGCTAAGTAGAGGCCAAAAAATCCATAGTTTGAGCACTTTATGCATGAACCGTCACATGGATATGAAGCATAAGTTGCAGTGGGAAGCACACTGTGCTACAATGCGGCCTAGCGCACCGGGCCAACCACCATCTGCCCCATCTTGTGCATCCACGGCCTCTTCAATCCTCTGTGACTGGGGGGACAGCAGTCGCACATATTTTTGGACGCAGACCTGAAACCTCTTTACCCGCAGCAGCCAGTGTGATTGGCAGGTCGTCAGTTCATTTGGAAGAGGAAACACCTGCTGGTGTTGAGCGCTCTCTGACATCGAGAGCACCACCTTTGGATCAAGGCAACATAACATGTCCACCTGCATCTTCCTCACAGACCGGCAGTTTACGGGGGACACCCTACTCCACCCCGTCTAAGCACAATAGCCAGCCCTCGGTCCCTCAGATGTGGACAAGTAAAAGACCATTTCCTCCTAGCCATGACAAAGCTAAGAGGTTGAATTTCACCATCTGCAAGCTGTTGGCTACAGAAATGCTGCCTTTCCGCCTGGTGGAAACAGTGGATTTTCGAGACCTTTTGTCCGTCGCAGTGCCCCAGTACCAGATGCCCAGTCACCACTACTTGTCAAAGAAAGCTGTGCCTGCGCTACACCAGCATGTCGCACACAACATCACCGCTTCCTTGGGAAACTCTGTGTGTGACAGGGTGCATTTCACCACAGACACTTGGACGAGTAGGCATGGACAGGGGCATTACATGTCGCTGACTGGGCATTGGGTAACTATGGTGACAGCAGGACAAGGGGCTGCTGTCCCCACAAGTTGTACGTCAATCCTCTTTATCTAGAAGTTCCTCCACTGCTTCTGACTCCTCAACCTCCTCTCGGTCCTCCACCTGCACCCAAAGCCTGTCTGGTAATGCCACCTGCTTTCTAACTGCGCAGAAGGAATCCTGCACACCTCCTTACTATGCTGGCAGAAGGGATCAACGGCATCAGGCGGTGTTTACTTTGAAATGTCTGGGAAATATGAGTCACACAGCTGAGGAGTTATGGTCAGCTCTGGAGACCGAGTTTCATGAATGGTTGTCTCCACTGAATCTGCAGCCAGGAAATGCCGTGGGCGACAATGCTGCAAACCTGGGTGCGGCCCTTCACTGGGGCTATGTCACACACGTGCCTTGTATGGCTCACGTGTTGAACCTGGCTGTCCAGCAATTTTTAGCCCACTATCCCGGACTAGATGGCCTTCTGCAGTTGCATGGTCGCTGTGTGCTCACTTCCGCCGTTCGCATCCCGCACCTCAACGACTTACATCTCTACAGAAGTCGTTGGGCCTGCCAGTTCACCGGCTGAAATGCGATGTGCCGACGCGATGGAATTCAACTCTGCACATGTTGCAGCGACTGTGGCAGCACCGACGAGCCCTGGTGCAGTACGTTATGACGTATAGCCTGGGCCAACGAGATCCAGAGGTGGGGCAAATCACGCTGCAGGAGTGGTCTCAGATCAAGGACCTATGCACCCTTCTGCACAGTTTTGAAATGGCGACGAAGATGTTTAGTGATGATGATGCCATTATCAGCATGACTATTCCGGTCATTTAAATGCTGGAGCACACTTTAAACAGTATTCGGAGTCAGGTGGTGGGACAAGAGGAGGGGGAGGATGTACAGTAGGAGTCATATGCGGAAGGGATAACATCTCCAAGGTCCAGACGGTCGGCAGCACCAAGGCGGCAGGCATGGGAGGGTGAGGGAAAGGGATTAACGAGGGAGCATGGTAGCAGACAAATTGTTGAGGAAGGTGCAGGAGCCAAGGAAGAAGTGAAGGACGAACTGGCGATGGGCATGGAAGACTCATCAGATGAGGGCGACCTTGATCACATTTCTGTTATGCGAGGTTGTGGGGAGAGGGCAGCGGAAGGAAGCATGATTCTTACCTCGCCACCAACACAACAAGGACTTGGTCCTCCTGGATGCGCAAGACACGAGTGCCTTCTTGCTGCACTACCTGCAACATGACCCTCGGATTGTCAGAATTCAAAGTAATCCTGACTACTGGGTTGCCACACTCTTAGATCCCCGGTACAAAAATAAATTTGCCAAAATAATTTCAGCCATAGAAAGGGATTGACGCATGCAGGAGTATCAGCAGAGGCTGTTACAGAATCTTACATCTGCTTTTCCACAAAACACCAATGGTACATGTAGTGAATATCACAGATCTAACTTGCCAACCGTGGGACTGTCGAGTCTTCATCATTCAAACCATAACAGTAACACTGTATCTGCTGGTAACAGCAATTTTGTGGAATCGTTTCACCAATTTTTTAGACCATCCACATAGTCAACGCCTAGAGAGGATGGTACAGGAGTATCTCCAAGTGAACATCGAAGCCATGACTGTGTCACTGGACCCTTGCTCATTTTGGGCTTCCCATCTGGAAAAATGGCCTGAGCTTGCCACTCACACCTTGGAGATCTTGTTGTGCCCCGCAGCCAGCGTTCTCTCTGAACGAGTGTTCAGCGCTGCTGGTGGTGTTCTGACAGATAAGCGCACGCGGCTGTCCGCTGAGAATGTAGACAGACTCACGTTCATAAAGATGAACAAATCATGGATCCGCAAGGACTTTTCTACCCCTGTGTCATCCTGGGGAGACTAAAAGCTTGAGGATTTTGGAAAATCACCTCACCAACCATTTTAAGCAACTCTGGGGCAATTGATGGCACTTAAGTGGTGTCTGTACCACAATTTTTGAAAAAATGGAGACTCTTTTTGGAGTCCCCTATCTGTGTTTTACATGACGTTGGCAATTCCAGATGGGTTGGTTCGCTCTCCCCCCTTTTAACCGTAAGAAACTACATACACTATGGCTTGGGGTAACACAGATGGTTGAGTCTTCAGAGCTGTTTACTCATACTATAGCCTGGGAATCAGAGGTCTGCTCCAAAGCTTCAGTGTCTGCTAGTCAGCGTAGTAGCCAAGCTGTGAAGCAAGCTACACTGCCTGTGTATCTAATTACAATTTTTTACTGCATCTAACTCAGCCAATCATTTTGGGCTAGTAGCAGTGTCTCATAGTCAGCAGAGTAGCCCATCTGAAGCAAGCTACACCGCCTTTGTATCTAATAGCAATTTTTAACTGCATCTAGCCCAGGCAAAACTTTGGGCCTATTAGCAGTTTCTGCTAGTCAGCGGAGTAGCACAGCTGTTAAGCAAGCTACACCACCTGTAGATCTAATTACAAATTTTTAACTGCATCCAGCCCTGTATAAAACCTAAAATTAGACACATCAACCAAAGAATACATGGTTAAGATAATTGAGTTTATTAGATGATAGGAGCAGCCAGAATCACAATACATGAATAATAAATAAATAGATACATGAGTAGATAACATGGAAATCCATATATACATGTATACTGACCCCAATAGTGTCGTGTCTCACATCCGACGCGCGTTTCGCTGTTGCTTTCTCAAGGATATCCTCATATCCTCATGTATCTATTTATTTATTATTCATGTATTGTGATTCTGGCTGCTCCTATCATACCACTAAGTGATTGACAGCTATATCTTTATGTCTTTTTGATATCTTGATTAATTGATATAGCACTGTGCACTTTAATTATTTATTTATTTTATATGTATTTATATTTAATCTAAGTATCACACTACTACTTGCTTTATTATTTATATATATTGCTACCAATCAGGTACATTAGTTTATACGTATGTGGCCAGTTTTGCACACCCCTTTGTGTTCTCTGACTCAGTTTTTATCCTCTTTCCCTCATTGCCATACTCTGTGTTTTTTATTTTTATCATCTAATAAACTAAATTATCTTAACCATATATTCTTTGGTTGATGTGTCTAATTTTAGGTTTTAAATTTGTGATTGACACATAAACAGTTAGTACCATTGCTTGATTAGCTAATTTTTTGTGGTTATGCATCTAGCCCAGGCAATACTTTGGGCCTAGTAGCAGTGGCTGCTAGTCAGCGGTGTAGCCCAGCTGTTAAGCAAGCTACACCGCCTGTAGATCTAATTACAAATTTTTAACTGCATCTAGCCCAGGCAATACTTTGGAATTACCGCGGCTGCTGCCACCAGACTTGCCCTCCAATAGATCCTTGTAAAAGGATTTAAAGTGCACTCATTCAAATTACAGAGCCAATTTAAATTACAGAGCTTAGACCTGCCTCCACCGCGGGGGGTCTCGACCCACCAGTGGACAGGCACCAGTATTGGGAGAGGGGGGCTGGCCGTCAGGGTCCACCGCGGCTCTGGCACAAACCCGGTGACACGGAGGTCACACGAGCAGGAACGGCCTGGCCGTGTCGGCTTCGCACTCCAGCGTAGTCCCTCTGCCCGCTCGCGCCCGTAACCTCAAAGGGATGAATGTATTGGGTTCCGTTTTTGGCACGACTCCCAACGGGGATACCACTGTGTCTTGTAATTAAAGTGTTCTGAATGGAACCGCCATTCTACCTAAAGATATTTATTTTTTTAATTTTCTTGTCACGACGTCTGGGTGTTGGAAGGCTGATTTTAGATTTTTACTCCAGCCTTTCTTGATTTTAGAAGGAATGACAGACTGAAGAACCAACACAATAAACTGGGTTGAAATAAATCAAGTCCAAGTGGACCCATGTTATTGCATACAGTGCTGGCCAAAAGTATTGGCGCCCCTGCAATTCTGTCAGATAATACTCAGTTTCTTCCTGAAAATGATTGCAATCACAAATTCTTTGGTATTATTCTCTTCATTTAATTTGTCTTCAATGAAAAAAACACAAAAGAGAATGAAGCAAAAATCAAATCATTGATCATTTCACACAAAACTCCAAAAAAGGGCCGGACAAAAGTATTGGCACCCTCAGCCTAATACTTGGTTGCACAACCTTTAACCAAAATAACTGTGAACAACCGATTCCGGTAACCATCAATGAGTTTCTTACAATGCTCTGCTGGAATTGTAGACCATTCTTCTTTGGCAAACTGCTCCAGGCCCCTGATATTTGAAGGGTGCCTTCTCCAAACTGCCATTTTGAGATCTCTCCACAGGTGTTCTATGGGATTCAGTTCTGGACTCATTGCTGGGTGCCAATACTTTTGGCCAGCACTGTATGAGATTTAACCTCAGAGCGGACCATCATATAAATGCACAGAAAAAGGGTCCCTGCTAAGCAGAGAGAAAATGGCCACACATGTTCATATGTATAGAAAACACTTTGGCAAGCATATTTAAAGTAGCGGGTAAGTGGTGTGGAGGGGATACCACTCACACCGCATAGCCGCAAGACAGCGCCTACTCAAAACAATAGATGGAAAGACAAGGAGAGCGAATGAGTAAACTGGCATAAATAAGCTTTATTATTGAAAATTCTTTGACGTAAATAGTATCAAGACATATAGAGACAATATATAGACATGCGGATCAAAGAGGTCCCACCATATCCTTAACCCCATGGAAAAGTAGAAAACTAGATGTCAGGACAGTACATAATAAATATAAGATGAAAAAAATATAAACATCAAAAGAAATTACTATAAGTACACATGGGTCCCCTAAGGAAGAATGTCCCGAGTGGACCACCAACATATATAAATACACAGGATGGACTCAGGTAAGTGGCTGTGGTATAACACTACACCTAGCAATGCCACCCCAAAAATTGTAATGATAGAAAGTGAAGAGAAGAAAATGGGAAAAGGAGAGGGCGGGTAAGGTGGTATAAGCAAACAATAGAGGTACTAAAAAATCAGGAGGGAGTCAGGTCAGGTCCATCCAATAAGGATGTGTATCATAGGATTCATCCTATTAGTCTATCATGCATGGGACCAAAGATGACTCATTGAGCCCCTTCAGGTGTAGGGTTTTATGTGCCCAAATCCATTTGGATTCTAATTGGGCCAATTTTTGTGTAACGCGGCCACCACGAATACCCACCGCAATGTTGTCAATGCCCCTTACTCTCAATCCAGTAGAATCACAATTGTGATATAACTTGAAATGGCGTGGGATGGTTTTAAGTGTGGATGCATCCACATGGCCAAGTGCCGCCCCTATTCCCAATACATGCTCTCTAACCCGTGTTTTAAACTGACGTGTGGTCATGCCCATATAAATAAGCCCACACGGACAAGATGCATGATATATCACATGCCGTGTTTGGCAAGTGATATAGTTCTTGATCGTAAATCTTGCACCGTCTGAATCACAGAAATCCATACAATGGTCTATATTAGGACAGGTGACACAATGACCACATGGACTGCAACCACGCCGTCCACCACCCACTCCATCCAAGAAAGTTTGCCGGGGTTCACCCACATAGTGGCTCCGCACCAGATGGTCTCGGAGATTTTTGGCCCGTCGAAAGGTTATTAATGGCCTGTCGGAAATATATCTTATCAGGATCGGATCATTCATCAGGACCGGCCATGCCTTCTCAAGCGCCTTCCTCATTGCCGGCACCTGAGTATGATATTTTGTAATGAACCTCACAATCTCTGTATTTGTGTTTTCCTTAGAACTATATAGAAGATCATCCAGAGTAGAATGTCTTGCCCTATTAAAGGCTCTTTTAACCGATCTGCGGCTATAGCCACGTGCATAGAACCTCCCTTTCAAATCATTGGACTGGGTTAAAAAATCGCTATCCGTAGAGCAGATCCTTCTGAGGCGCAAAAATTGTCCCACCGAGACAGAACGTATCATGTGCTGCAGATGGGAGGACGTTGCATGCAGCAAGGTGTTGGTAGATGTGGGTTTTCTAAAGATATTTGTCTTAATACTATGATCTGCCCCTCTGCTTAAGGTCACATCCAAAAATTCGGCCTTGTTGGGTTCACACTGATACGTGACATGAATATTCATGTCATTGCTGTTAAGTTTGTCCATAAATTCAACTAAACAATGATAGGAACCCTGCCAGATCAAGAATATGTCGTCGATGTAGCATGCCCACAAAAGGACACGATCCATCGACAACCCCAAATCTGACAAGGAGAGGTCCCTCTCCCACAACCCCAGGAACAGGTTGGCATAGGGGGGGGGCAAAGGCTGCCCCCATAGCTGTCTCCTGGAGTTGTAGGTAGAAAGACCCCTTAAAAATGAAAAAATTATGTGTCAGTGTGAACTTCAACAATTCCACCAGTAGGGACCTTATTTCCACTGGTAGATTAGAACCTTCCAAAAAGAAAACCACTGCCCTCAGGCCGTCCTCATGTTTAATATTGGTGTACAGGGACTCAATGTCCACTGTCACCATCATAGTGTCCTGTTCAAGGTAGAGACCATCCACTCTTCTGAGAAGGTCCCCCATATCTTTCAGGAAGGACGGAAGGCCTTCAACCAGAGGTTGCAATTTTGAGTCGATCCAATGACTAACATTTTCAAGAAAATTCCCCCTACCCGATATGATTGGACGTCCAGGCGGTTTACTGATATTTTTATGTAATTTCGGAAGTAAGTACATTGTAGGAATCTTTAGTGCTGATGTCAATTCACGGGTGATCACCCCCTCCCCACTCGCCCTATACAATATTGCTTGTAGTTGCCCATTAAAAGCCGACAAGGGGTTGAACGTGAGCTTCTTATAGTAGATTTTATTATGTAATTGGCGAAAAGCATTCATACACATCTATCGGCCAGATCACAACCTTCCCCCCCTTGTCGGTAGGTTTGATCACTTTAAGTGTTTTGAGTCTCACCCTTTCATCGTTGGTTAAATTATCACCAGAAATATACCGGGGAATTTTTTGAAATTCCTTAGTAGCAATCTGAACAAACATGTCCACGTTGGCACATCTAGACAGCGGGGGACACTTCCTAGATTTAGGGCGAATGGAAGGGGGTATCTTACCACATTCCGATGTATTGTGTTCCACCGCCAATTCCTCCCATGCTTTTAGTGCCATTTGTTCTTTTTCTAGGGGGAATAATTTATGGATGTTATCATTATGAAAATGGCGTTTAAATAAGAGTGATCTGGCAAAGTGTAGATCTTTAGTTGCGGTGAATTCATCAAACCCTGCAGATGGCGAGTAAGACAGGCCTCTGCTGAGGAGTGACAGATCCGCCGCAGAGAGATTATGTTTGCTCAGATTAATTACTTTATTATCAGAATCACAGCTTTTATTAGCCTGATGTACCAAAACATTGGAGGAACTATTTACCTTGTTGTCCCTTTGATTCAATTGTTCATGAGATCCACTGTTTTGACGTTTATATGGGTGATAATTCCGGTATTTTCTGGTATATGTCCCTGATCTGGTGACAATCGATGAAGTGGACCCATCCGATGTATCACTTTGGGATGAGGTAGAAGCCATAAAAGACATAAGGGGCATGGTTGAGCATCCCTTAGGAGGTTGTCTCCATTTATACACTTGTTTCAATTGGTAGTTCCGTGCATCTCATTTTAATTTAGAGGTGTGGCTTGTTTGGATTTTTTTGACTAGACCGTCAATCATCTGATCAGTCATAGTCTCAAATGTCAATCTATCTGATTTGCAATCCAGTTTAATAGAAGCTTGAGAAGTGTCAATCAGATTATCCATTTGATTTTATGGTTTTTGTTTTTTGTGTTTGGTTTTTAATTCACAACTTTGGTCTCCAGCACCATGTTTCCATGATGTGATCCGTGTGTGTATAGATATGTATTGTGATGTGGTATTTATATTTCAATAAAGACAATATTTTATATATACATATGAACATGTGTGGCCATTTTCTCTCTGCTTAGCAGGGACCCTTTATCTTTGATTTTAGAAGGGCATGACATGCCTATATCTGTGTCTCCTCCTCCTTTTACTCCTCCTCCTCTTTTCTTTTCGCATGACTATATGTACTTGTCACTTTTCCATCTGTTAGTTGTGTCTTCTGAGCATTTTGTCAGCTTTTGGACACCTTTGAAGGTGTTTTCTAAGTGATTTCTATGTGTTTCTAAGTGTTTTTGTTTGCCTGCTATTGGTTTTAACGGTGTTCGACGGTGTTTGACGAACCGTTCGACGAACTGTTTGGCGAACATGCCGGTGTTCGACGAACCAAACCCGAACATACGGGGGTGGCTCAACACTATTCAGGAAGCCTTCTGCCACAAGATGCGGTTGCTCACACACAACAAACATCCACCACTTCCACTTCCTTGTCCCAGCAAAGTGTCCAATTGTCCGTGCCTGAGAGCCTGGAAAGAAAGCGTAAATACCCAGCCACGCACCCACAGGCACAAATACTAAACTCACAGATTGCCAAATTGCTAGCTGTGGAGATGTTGCCATTTAGGCTTGTGGGAGCACAGTCTTTCCGTGATCTCTTGGCTGTGGCTGCCCCACGATACAGTGTTCCCAGCCGCCATTATTTTGCCCAGTGTGCCGTCCCTGCGTTACACAAGCACGTGTTAAACAATCTGGACCGTGCTCTCACCAACGCCGTAAACGGGAAGGTCCACCTAACAGCAAACACCAGGACAAGTTGTTGTGGACAGGGACGATACATTTCTGTCACGGCACACTGAGTAAACCTGGTGAAGGGTGGGACAAAGGCGAAAATGAGAACATCACACATCCTACCCAGGCCAAGAATAGCGGGCCCAACTTCTGTCAGGGTTTCTGCCTCTTCATATTCCACTTCCTCTCTCCCCTCCTCCTGCTCCTCATCCTCTGCTGAATTACCCTCCCCATCACTACCAAGCTGGGACCTGTGCAGCAGCGCATCGGCAAAGTGGCAAGTGAAGCTGATCTGTTTAGGTCAGAAAGCACACACTGCAGTAGAGCTGTGGCAAGCTTTAAAACAATGGACTGATCATTGGCTCTCCCCGCAGCACCTCCAACACTATCACTGTACTTCTTATATATGTGACTGACATGTTTCTATCTATCTAATCTATGTGTGATGCTCTATTCTTTCTGTTATAAATTGTCGGGTATCGATGCTGAATTGCCGCCGGCTTTTTTAAAGAGACGGTGCATGAAAACACTAATATTTTTTTTAATAAATCCTTTACACTAATTGACAAGTACAGTAACCAACACTCTCACTGTACTTCTTATATATGTGACTGACATGTTTCTATCTATCTAATCTATGTGTGATACTCTATTCTTTCTGTTCTAAATTGTCGGGTACTGGTGTATGCCGCTGCTGAATTGCCGGCTTTTCATGTTTCACTGTGAGCACTGTTCCCATCGATTTGGCCAACCACTGTAATGCCACAACCACCATGGCTGTGGCATTACAGTGAGTGGCAGACAATCCCTGCATGATTGGTGCTCTAAATAGCGCCAGACATGCAAGACACGCTTTTGGTGCACGAATATTTATCGAACATAACCTCGAACAGCCAAATTTTTTGCAAATCGTTCGCGTTCGTCGAACGACTCGAACACCGCCCAAAACAGCTTGAATTTGAGATTGGCGAACAGTTCTAGTCGAACACCGCTCATCTCTAGTGCTGAACCTAATTGTATAGAAATTTCTGAAAACTTACCGTGACTTGCCGTGTCTACTTGAGAAGGTGTGCCATATTAGCGCCGATTTCCGTCATTCCTCTACTGCTTTTGCTGCTCTTACAGCGCTGCAAAAGCACTTGAATTTGCCAAATTACCGACTCATTTGCAACCTGCCCACGTGGTGGAACTCCACCTATCATATGTTGGTGAGGATTAGAGAACAGCAGAGGGCAGTAGCTGAATACCAGCTTCAGCATGCCCGTCATACTGAGAGTCAGCCACCACACATATCAACTGTCGAGTGGGTGTGGATCGCTTACATTTGTGATGTTCTTGAGAACTTTGAGTACTGCACCGATCTCGTGAGTGGTGATCAGGCTATTATCAGCGTAACCATTCTTCTGCAGTGTCTCTTGAAACAATCACTACATAATCTCAAGGAGGAAGCTTTGAGTGCCCAGCATGTTGGTATGGAGCCAGATTTCCTAATGGGTGTTACTACCGAGCCCAGCCAATATTCTAAGGCAACAATGGGTGATGAGGAGGAAGATGAGGATGATGAAGGAGAGGACTTGTTTTTCTGTGCTACCGAGGGGACTCGTAATGCTACAGAGGGGACACCCAACCCAAGCTTCATGACTGTCCAGGCTGGATGGGCTGGAGAGGAAGACGAGGAGGTGGAGGAGGAGGAGGTGAGTCAGCGTGAGGAGATGATGGGTACTTTTTCTACTGTTGGGGACACAGAACATTTGCCTATTTGCAGCTTGGCCCACATTCACAGTTGATGTTTAAGGGTCTGTGGCAAGACCATCACGTGATACACATTTTATCCAACAACCTATACTGGTTGGCCACCTTTCTTGATTTGCGGTACAAGGAGAAATTTCCTTCTCTCCTTTTGGAGTCACCAAAGAGTTTTACAATGGAATCGTTCAAGAGGGCCGTTGTAGATCAGTTGCTGAAAACATCACCCTCTGACAATGCTGGTGGCAGAGGTACCGGCTCTTTTCAGCACCAAGGGATAATGGGTAGAGACACGAACACCAGCTCCAACAGAGGTGGGGGGAAAATGTACACAAATTGGGCAATTTTCAATAAACCAGCACAACAGCAAGGGCTATCTGTGCCTGTAGCAATGCCAAGGAGGGATAAGTTGCATAACATGGTCAAGGTGCACTTAAGTGACTATACGTGTGTCCTTTCTGACGCTTCAGTTCACTTTAATTATTGGATGTCTAAACTGAACACTTGGCCCAACCTCTCCTCATATGCCTTGGAGGTGCTGGCCTGCCCAGCTGCTAGTGTGGTGTCTGAGCATGTTTTCAGTTCCACTGGGGCAATCATCACTGATAGGCGCACACGCCTCTCCACGGAAAATGCAGAAAGACTTACTCTGATTAAATTCAACAAGTACAGTATATTTCCACAGTTTGTAATCCCTCCAGATGACAGCAAGCCAACCTACATTCACCAAAAATGCTACTGCCCTTCCCTTAAAAACCTGTTTCATTCCTCCGACAACCATGACTCAGCCCATAGGGCTCATTTTTACAAACCCTATGCACATTGTGCAGTGGACAAACCAGGACAGTATTCCTACTCCAGCCTAACTACTATTTGTGATTGGAGGCCCTTGGGATGGTGGCTTCCTGCGTCAACCATGACTCAGCCTATAGGGCTTATCTTTACAAACCCTGTGCAGTGGACAAATCTGGAATGTACAGTGGCCCTACCAAACTAATATTTGTCATTGGAGGCCCTTGTCACAGGTTGTGCCCCGTTGTGACTGTGATAGGGGATACATATTCAATAGAAATGTACTGTCAGTCACCCTATTTGGCAAAAAACATTCCTGGCTTGTGCCACATTGTGACTGAGATAGGGGATACATATTCAATAGAAATTTACACTGACTGTTGATGACCGACTGATGGCCCTCTGAAAACTTGAAATGAGGGCCACAACTACTACAGTACTCCATCGTAGATAATGTTTGACAAGGGAGGCCCTTGTCATGGAATCTCCCTGCACCTATGACACAGCCCCCTGGAGTAATTTTTGGAAATACGATGCACATTCTGCACTGGACCAAGTAGTACAGTATCAAGAAGTCTTCTCTTCCTATATAATCTGGGGAATAGTGACAATCAAAATCTCTGAGCCATTTGGAGAAACTTCTCCAACCCATCCCGAAGGGGGGCACCATATATCCTTTGTCCTTTGACTTGCACAAGTGATATATTTGAGCTCGTCATCCAGTTGACTAGTGCAGCTTTATTTTTCCTGTTCACAGAGTTCGGCCATACCTGAGGATCGCAGGCCGCACTCACTGCTAAATTCTAGTACTCCATGTCTCTTGGCCTTTTTCTCTGTAGTCTCTGCCCTTAAATTAGTTAAATAATAGAGTGAGGGCCCTACAATATGATTAAATGAGGGCACTCTCAAATGTACACAAGGGGGACCTCCAAAATCTCTAGAGGAGGGAACTTCAAAATGTATGTTACAGGGCCACACGAGGGCTCTCACAAAACTCAGCTGTCCTGCCTACTGCAGGGCCTCTGAACATATGAATTTAGGGCCGCAGTATCACATGGTGGTGGAGAAGGAGGAGGAGGAGGGTCAAGCCCAACACTGTAGTGGGCACATTGTAAACTGCTATTGAATATGTTTTCCATTATCTGAGTGTCAATGATGGAGGGACCACCCAAATGTCTAAGTAACAGCTGTCCCTCCAAAATGCATGTTAAAGAGCCACCTGAGTCCTCTCAGGTCAAAGATCAACATACCTACTAGTACGTTCTACCTGTGCTTGTAAAGTGGTGGGGAATAGCAAACTAAGTCAGGGCCCTCCCAATTGTAAAAGGCAAAAAAAAGCCAAAAAGGCTAAAAGGGATATTTTTTTGTTTCTCTGGTTTATTTAGCCTTTTATACAAGTTATTGTTCAGTAAAAACTGTTTCTTAACCTTTTTGGCCTGTTAAATGCACTTTAGGTTAGGTTTGGTAGTTGTTCTGGTGTGTCTGTAAAAGTGGGGTAATACTGCGACAAACTTATTCCCAGAAACCATATGTGAGTCAGAAATGCATACAGGCACATTCTCCAGGCTCTTCCGATTCTGTTTCATCACTTTCCCATCCATTTCAGCCTTTTCTTAAGGCCCCCAGACCCCTTTGTAGGGTCCAGCAGAAAATTACTCGCATTTCCCATTGACTTACATTGTACTCTCTATTTGGAACGAATACGCGATTATTACAAAGTACTCGTTACGAGCATAGCGATTACGAATATTACAGTACTCACTCATCACTAGTCCTACCCAGAATAAGAAAACTTGGTTTGAATTGTGGATCATGGGTTCTCCAGCAAGACAATGACCCCAAAGCACACATCCAAAAGTACACAGTAATGATTGAAAAAGAAAAAATGGTCTGTTTTTAATTGGCTAGCAATGAGTCCTGACCTCGGTCCCATTAAAAATTTTTGCGGTGCGCTGAAATCTAACATTGGGAAAAAGAACACTGCAAACATTCAAGAGCTTGAACCAACTGCAAAGGAAGAGTGGGATCAAATTCCAGCTGAGAAGTGCAAGAAGCTTATAGATGGCTACAATAAATATTTAGAGGCTGTCAGCAATTCTAAAGGGTGTGCAACCAAGTATTAATTATGGGTGCCTTTATTGCTGCACATGCTGTTTATTCTGTTTTTTCTTTGAAATTGCAACATGGAAGTTGAAAAACAATGCATTATTGTTGTGTTACTTTGGAATATTAATATAAAATCCTGAGGATATAACTTTGGTGCATTTCCTTTTTTTTCTGAAGATATTGTACAGTCTATGTAAAAAATGAAGGGGTGCCAATAATGGTGAGCCACACTTTAACTAAGGAAAATTGCAACACATTGTTTTAAGAAGCTCTAATATTTTAATATAATGAGAAATGCAAAAATGTATTAAAACAGGTAGAGGTGACAGATAGTGATGAGCGAGCATGCTCGCTACTGCTTGGTGCTCGCCGAGTATTTCCGGGGTTGCTCGGCGGGAGCTCGGGTTTGTCGCTCTTTAGAGCGTCAATGAACATGCAGGGATTGTCTGTCACACACTGTAATGCCGCAGCCATGTTGGTTGTGGCATTACAGTGATTGGCTGGCCGCACAGCGTCATCAGGTCTATATCAGACCTGGCGCCGCCATGCTCATCACAGTCTACTCTGAAATCAAGCAGTATAGGGATAGGTGCTGCTGAACTAGGGAGAGATTTTCTTTTTCTTAGATAGTGTAGGTATACCACCATATATTATTCACATATCCATCTCCACTAATAATCCTTCTGAGGACTAATCCAGCTATATACAGTGCAGACCAAAAGTTTGGACACACCTTCGCATTTAAAGATTTTTCTGTATTTTCATGACTATGAAAATTGTACATTCACACTGAAGGCATCAAAACTATGAATTAACACATGTGGAATTATATACTTAACAAAAAAGTGTGAAACAACTGAAAATATGTCTTATATTCTAGGTTCTTCAAAGTAGCCACCTTTTGCTTTGAAGACTGCTTTGCACACTCTTGGCATTCTCTTGATGAGCTTCAAGAGGTAGTCACCGGAAATGGTTTTCACTTCATAGGTGTGTCCTATCAGGTTTAATAAGTGGGAATTCTTGCCTTATAAATGGGGTTGGGACCATCAGCTGTGTTGTGCAGAAGACTGGTGGATACACAGCTGATCTTCCTACTGAATAGACTGTTAGAATTTGTATTATGGCAAGAAAAAAGCAGCTAAGTAAAGAAAAACGAGTGGCCATCATTACTTTGAAATGAAGGTCAGTTAGTGTGAAAAATTGGAAAACTTTGAAATTGTCCCCAAGTGCAGTTGCAAAAACCATCAAGCGCTACAAAGAAATTGGCTCACATGAGGACTGCCCCAGGAAAGGAAGACCAAGAGTCACCTCTGCTTCTGAGGATAAGTTTATCCGAGTCACCAGCCTCAGAAATCGCAGGTTAACAGCAGCTCAGATTAGAGACCAGGTCAATGCCACACAGAGTTCTAGCAGCAGACACATCTCTTCAACAACTGTTAAGAGGAGACTTTGTGCAGCAGGCCTTCATGGTAAAATAGCTGCTAGGAAACCACTGCTAAGGACAGCAACAAGCAGAAAAGACTTGTTTGGGCTAAAGAACACAAGGAATGGACATTAGACCAGTGGAAATCTGTGCTTTGGTCTGTTGAGTCCAAATTTGAGATCTTTGGTTCCAACCACCGTGTCTTTGTGCAACGTAGAAAAGGATAACGGATGGACTCTACACGCCTGGTTCCCACCGTGAAGCATGGAGGAGGAGGTGTGATGGTATGGGGGTGCTATGCTGGTGACACTGTTGGGGATTTATTCAAAATTGAAGGCATACTGAACCAGTATGGCTACCACAGCATCTTGCAGCGGCATGCTATTCCATTCCGCTTAGTTGGACTATCATTTATTTTTCAACAGGACAATGACTCCAAACACACCTCCAGGCTGTGTAAGGGCTATTTGACCAAGAAGGAGAGTGATGGGGTGCTACGCCAGATGACCTCGCCTCCATAGTCAACAGACCTGAACACAATCGAGATGGTCTGGGGTGAGCTGGACTGCAGAGTGAAGGCAAAAGGGCCAACAAGTGCTAAGCATCTCTGGGATCTCCTTCAAGATTGTTGGAAGACCATTTCCGGTGACTACCTCTTGAAGCTCATCAAGAGAATGCAAAGAGTGTACAAAGCAGTCATCAAAGCAAATGGTGGCTACTTTGAAGAACCTAGAATATAGGTCTGTACTGTAGTTCTCATTGCTAGGAAGGCAGGCAGGCAGTGTATGTGGCAGACTGCAGCGCATATAGCAAGAGGGTCCATTCCAGTTCTGTCTGCTGCCAGCAACCGCGGGAGAAGTTTGTTGGGGGCGTGGCCAAGGAAGCAGTGCGTGTGGTCTGTGGTGTGGAGCTTTCTGAAAGCTCCAGTGAGGAAACCAAGCTCAGGACCTTGCCTTGCTGCTTACTTAGGCAGAGGAAGGGGTGTCGGGCAAAGGCCTCTGGCTCTGCCCCCCCGGGTGGGGACGGAAGATTCATGGAGTTCTAGGAGGACAGTGTGCAAAGGTTTGGAAGGCTGTCCCAGAGAGAGGAAGCTGCGGTGGAGAGCATGCCAGCTCCAGCTGGTAAGGCATCCGGCAAGAGTGGCTCAAGCAAACAGAAAGGCGGTAAGTCAAGGTGAAAAGGTGTAGCCTCAAGGGCAGTAAAAATCCCTGGGGAAACGGTGGAAACCTATACCGTAAGAGAAGTGGATAAGCTGAGGTGTCATGAAAAGGGAAAAGCCACACTGTCCAAATTACAAGGGGAATTGCAGCAGGCTAAAGTGCAGTATAACAATGCTGCCCAGAATAAATGCCGTGGGATAGCTGTGCATATACAGAAGCTAAGAGGGAGAATCGCTGAGGTGGAGGAGCAGCAGGCTGAAAGTTTGCTAATGACCAGCGTTTTTCAGCTATGAAGGGATTAATCTGGCTTGGAAAGGAGGGGGCGGGTGTAGGCGGCTCATCTGAGGGCGAGGACACGCCCAGAGACTCCTGTTCAGAGCCCTGTGTCCTGCCTAGTGTTCCACCCAGCACTGGAAGTCTGGCTGGTGAAACCCTGCCCAATGCCGAATTCCGCCCAGCGGTCCACCCCACACTCCACCCAACGCGGTGTCTGGTGCGGGCAGGGGAGTTTCTTTGCCTGAGGGGAAGGGGGGAGGTGGCAAAGAAGTGCTGTCAGCTATGGAGGCAGCTGGGGAAGCCATGGAGGAGGTGGTGGATGAGACCCTGGGAGGGCAGCCAGCCATGGAGTCCCAGGAGATAATATACATCGGTCTGCGGCCAAAGCAAGTGGCCTTACCTGCATGAGGTTCATCAGCAGAAGAGGAGGACATGAAGAAGTCATCGGGGTCCGGAAGGCTCCTGAGGGCCATTAAGCTTGACCTACAGGGGTTCCTGTTGACCTCCAGCACTTCACCTTCGGTGATGAGGATCCCAGTCCTTGAAAAGGAAAGCGGAAGCAGAGGAAGACGGCAGAGGAGATGGTAAGCCTGCGTTATGTGTTTGCTGGTAGTACTAGTACTACGGCTGCTGCCTCTTGTGTGACCCCTGCTGGGCATGGGCGCCCGGATCTTGCAGTAGATTCACAGTGCAGTTCTGGTGGGGAGAATAAAAATAATAAGAGTAATGGTGTGGCAATCCCCACTGGTAACAGTGGGGGTGGCGAGGTGTCAGTACAGGCGGAGGCGCCAGACATTTTTAGCGAAGCAGAGTTCCCTTCCCTGTCTCCGGTGGTCTCTGTGTCATGGGTAGACAGGGGGGCGGTACTGGGTAATGCTTTGGATGCTGAAATCTTGGCTGTGGCTAGGCTGATGGTGAAGGAGGAGAGAGCTACTGTCTCAGTGCCATCTGCCAGAGTAAAGGACATTGGTATTATGGACTCTGATACTACGGGCTCTGGTGGTATGGTTGCAGCCAAACAAAAAGCAGAGGGGCTGAGTTCCGAGAGTGAGGATGTCGGAGGTGAATGGGCCACTCGGCTTGTGCCTAAGGGGTCTGTGAAACCTGGCACCCTGAGTTCGGGCCCCAGTGAAGCTCAGGCTGCTAATGTTGCTAATGCTGCTAATAGTAATAGTGCTGGTGTTACTGGTAATAAGCCCAAGATGGTGGAGGGAAGAAGGCCGAGAAAGCACAGCACCACGGTGTCTGTCTTAGCTGTCTTGAAACCTGCTCCCAGTGATGCCGGGACAACAGCAGGAAATATTGTTGACAGTTCCCCACCTGCTCTGACTGGTGCGAGTGCGGGCGGTGTGGGGTGTGATGCTGAAGGTGAGGATATTGATACGGGAGTAGTGGATGGTGTGGCTGAATTGAATGGTGTGGTTGGAGGGGATGTGGATGTGAGTATGGGCCAGAGTGAGAGGGTGCGTGAGGAGCAGAGTGTGTGTCCCAAAAATAAGGGGCCTGGTTCCGTCGCACCCTCGTTGGCAACAGGCTCGCATGTTCGTACTTTTGCGAGAGTTGCCACTGGGAGTAGTAGTGAGCCCTTGTCAGGTGTCCCTGGGAGTGGTGACTTGCAACGGCGCCTCCTGGAGGCCCTGAAGAGGGGTGAAGAGTCCATTACTGTGGACGATAGGGAGTTTGATTTGTCATTCTGGATAGACCGTCATGGTCTGTCTGCCTTCCGAGAGACAGGGGCAGAGAATATCAGGTAGTCTCTGCCAACAGGGGGCCAGGTGGTGCCCGTAGGAATGTAGCTTGTCTCTGGTGGGAAGGCAATGATGCATGCCCTTCCAGGGATCAGGTGGTGGAGCTTCTTCTGGGGATGGGCTTGGGCGCGAATGACATCTATGCCCTGATTCATCTCTACGGCGCCACTTTCTTCGATGTCGGTTTCATGATGCAGGAGGGCCTGGAGCTCTTCTGGTCTTAGTACGAGCTGGCTCGGAGTTGCCCTGAGTGCCGATGGTTCATTGTCCAGGCTATCTCTCGCCAGAATTCGGTAAAGAAAGTGACCGTTCTGACCAGTAACGAATCTCTTTCTGGTATTGACATCATGACCTGGCTCAGTAGGTATGGTGAGGTGGTCCAGGTGCCTAAGAAAAACCTGGAAAAACATGGCATTTGGTCGGGGGCCTGGACCTTTATGGTAAAACTATGTGGGGAAAACCAAGAGGGAATTGCGGAGAAGGATTGGGGAACACCTTGGGGACATACGCCATAAAAGGGATACACCTCTTGCCCGTCATGAGGGAGAATACCACTCCAATGACTCCAGGACTATCACCTTCTGTGTCCTCGAAGTTATTCGGAGGAATGAAAGCGGGGGCGACTGGAATAGGCTACTTCTCCAGAAGGAGTGCCAGTGGATCTTTAGATTGGGGGTATTAACCCCAAATGGTCTTAACGAACAACAAAATTACTGCTGTTTCATTTAATTAATAGGGTTGCACTATAATCAGATGTCTATGGTTTGTGCCTATTTTGGTTATTGGTTATCATGTATAAGTATTGTACATCTTATCATATGTTTATCATTAGTATCATTACTACTCGAATACTATATATTGACTCCTCCAAATTTATAACTGTTGTCCATGTGTACTATGCTCTCTTGAGTGTGTTCTCTCATACTTACCATCATATATTGAGCTTGGTGAGATTAACTTCTAGCCTGATATGATATTTGAACAAGCCTATGGAGTTCATACTCTTATCATATTACAGGCTATACCGGGCTGCATAGGTTACTCTGAGTGAATAAAATGCGCCTTAGCCTATTTGCATCCCTAATGGAGGCAGGATAGGTGCACATGCACTGGCTCCGTAATTGGTCGTGGCCAAATTCAACATGTTTATATATGAAGGGGCGGTACTGCACTTGCCTCACTCGCACCCACACTGTGTATTTTATTTTTTATTTTTACCTGCAGGGGATGCGATGTTAGGGGCTGTATTGCTCCGTCACCAACCAACAAAATGGCCCCCACGCATGCTCAGTCAGTATCCATGGCCTCTAGTGGATGTTACCAACCAACAAAATGGCCCCCACGCATACTCAGTCAGTATCCACGGCCTCTAATGGATGTTACCAACCAACAAAATGGCCCCCACACATGCTCAGTCAGTATTCACAGCCTCTAGTGGATGTTACCAACCAACAAAATGGCCCCCACACATGCTCAGTCAGTATCCATGGCCTCTAATGGATGTTACCAACCAACAAAATGGCCCCCACGCATGCTAAATCAGTATCCACTGCCTCTAATGGATGTTACCAACCAACAAAATGGCCCCCACACATCCTCAGTCAGTTTCCACAGCCTCTAGTGGATGCTTCTGACTGAACATGCTCAGTACAGCCTCTGGAGACAAGCTGGTACACATGGACAATAGCTCAGTACCTCTGTGAACATGGAAGTGAGCTTAGTTGAATCACACATGATGTGATATATAAGTGAGGAGCAGCAACACGATTAAAGGCCCCGTCACACTTAGCGACGCTGCAACGATCCTGACAACGATACGACCTGTCAGGGATCGTTGCTGCGTCGCTATGTGGTCGCTGGTGAGCTGTCAAACAGGCAGGCTCACCAACGATCAGGGGAGCAGCGACATCGTGGAAAGAATCTTTCCACGATGTCCTGCTCCTGGTTACCAGCCTGCTGAAGCAGGAGCAGGCTGGTAACCATGATAAACATCGGGTTACTAGGGGCACACGCGCACCTAGTAACCCGTTGTTTATCATGGTTACCTCTCTGCTACGGTGAGCGGGAGGTTACCGCTCACTTTAGCAGGCTCATATCCATGATAAACAACGGGTTACTAGGTGCGCGTGTGCCCCTAGTTACCCGATGTTTATCATGGTTACCAGCCTGATCGCTGCTCCCGCTGGTCACACACAGTGATGTGTGCTGACCAGCGGGAGGACAACGACCAAAAAATGGTCCAGGACACTTTGCAGCGATCAGCGACCTCACAGCAGGGGCCTGATCGTTGCAAAGTGTCTCACATAGCGACATCGCTGGTGAGGTCGCTGTTGCGTCACCAAAACCGTGACACAGCAGCGATCTCGCTAGCGATCTCTCTATGCTTTAGACTGCATTTTATCATCAGGACATCATATCAGTGCTTATCATGCTGAAGCAAACACTTTTCTCCTGATGAACCTTTGACTGAACGGGGAAATGCGTTGAGAAAATATAGAGAGAATTAAACATCCCTGATCTGATTAAACACTTGGAAGCCTTTACCTGATGGGGAAACAGAGATCCACGTCATTAAGATAAGTTGTTTCCTCATCTATTGTTTTTGGATTTAAATTATGTTATGAACTAATGAATAGTAATTTAAATACCGGGGAGGTCTACATATGTCTTATTTTTTAATAAAGCTTGGCTCATTGTGAAGGCTACTTCTTGTGGGGAATATTACTGCAGGGGGTTAGTTATCCCTGATAAAATGCTGCTATAAGGGAATCTGCAATGCACTTTATATTGTCAGGCCCCCCAATTGGGGAGGCCTGTGAGGCCTTATATGCTGTGTCCTGGAGATATATCCTTTAAAATACCAATTAGGATTATTAATTCCTCTTAGTGAGGTGGATGTATCAACTTAATTAGGGGATCTATGGTGCCCCATTGGTATTATAGAGTGTCCTTTTCTATGCTCTGTGGATAAAAGTGTACTATTCCCTTTATGTATTGTGCTATGGTGATCCTGTCTGGATACGTCCAATCTTCTGTTATTAGGTGTTCCTGGGTTGTACTAATGGATTTTTAAGACACCCTCACAGAGTGAATATTAAGATTGGGGTAATTTATATAAACAGGTTCGGATCACATGCCTATATTTTAGGTCTTTTTCTTGTTACATAGTATTTGTTGTGAGACTCTTAATAGTTTTAAACGTCAATATTAAAGGTTATTTTTTAATGGGTATTTATTGTAAAAAGGTTTCTAGGCTACCCACATTATTTATCAATTTTTGTAAATTAAAACTAAAGGTCTCAGGCTACTCGGTTACTCATATTCCCACTTAAACATTCTTGGGAAGAGGCCGAATCCTGATCTTCTACCAGGGGCAGCCGACGCTCTGTCACAGGTGCAGTAGCCCCTCACATTTCAGCGCTGGGTGTAAGTTGGAGAAGTGTGAGATGTGTGGGGGTGTGTGTCATCTGGCCGCATCCTGTCGGGATATTCGGTGTAACCAGTGTGGTGTCTTAGGGCACACGTTTAGTCGCTGTCCACGCTCCTATGCCAATGTTGGCCTGAATCCAGGGGTGTTGGTCGGGAGGAAGAGAGGACCAACCCAGCTGGTGAAGGGACTGGCAGTGACAGGGGAAGTGGGGGACCGATGAGGAGCAGACCTCCCCCTGAGGAGAAAAAGCAGGTGCAGCGCCAGAGGAGACAGGCGAAAGGGGAGCAAGGGGTTATATCTCTGCCCTTGGCCCCTAGTTCGGGAGAGCTTGCAGCTGAGGTCCCGGTCAGCAAAATAAATGAGGAGGTTAGTAGGATGGTAAGAGAAGATGGGGCCGCTGCTTCTTTATCCTCATACAGTGAAGTTGTGGGTGAGGATGGAAAGGATGGGTGGCAACAGGAAAGAAAGAGGGAAAAAAAGAAGGTGAAGAAGAGTAACCAGAGAGAGGAAACCACCCGGGGCCAAATTTCAAAGGAAGGTTCATCCACCCTTCCTCCAGTGGAGCTCTCAAATCAGTACGCGGACCTAAGTGAATCTCCCCTTTCTTCGGATGGGGGGGAGGAGGAGGGTTTGGTGCTGACGGTTGCGGACAAGGAGGTCAGGCCTGCGGGGAACGCAGGGCCTTCTGCATCGGGGGTCAAGGGAACTGGGCCCTTGGTGGGGGGGTCGTCCCGGGGCCACCTGACAAAGGTAAGGGGGCGCCTGATAAAGTCAAAAGTGTCCCTGATAAAGGCAAATGTGTGCCTGATAAAGGCAAAAGGGTGCCAGCTAAAAGTGTGCCTAATAAGGTCAGTACTGGTATGGATGTGTCTGTATGTCTGAAGCGAGTCATTTCTTCCTCTGAAGAGGTGGGTGCTATACAGGTAAAAGGTAAGGTGGGGGGGAGAAGCTTGCTGTCCAACTTGATCATTCATGATGGTGGAACTCACCCCGTTGAAGTTGGCAACCATTAATGTTGCCAGCATAAAGTCAGATGTGGCTAGGTTTATGGCCTTTCATTTTCTCGGCCATCTTGATGCCGACATTTTGTTTTTGCAGGAGACCAGGTTGGCGGACCTCACATCCCTTGAAAAAGCAAAGCGGGAGTGGGTGTATGGGCCTTTCTATTGGTCTCTTGTGTCTGAGCCGCATAGCGGAGTGACGGTCCTTTTCAAAATCGCAGATGTAGAATGCCGACGGATTATTGAGTTGTAAATGGTGAGGTGCTTGATCTTAGATGTACTCATGACGGGACAGGAGCTTTGGCTCATAAATATCTATGGTCCCCAGACTAACCGGGATCGTAAATGTCTCTTTATGAGTATTAAACCCTTTCTGTTTTGTAGCTGAGCGGTGGTCTTTGGAGGGGACTTCAAAAATGTCTCGAGGCACCAGGACAGAGGAGGTTCCAGAGACCGGTTGGCCTATGACAGCGTTGCGTTGAATAGCATAGTTAGTGAGGCTCGTCTAGTGGATGTCCACATCCGGAACACCACAGGCCACTCGGGTTACACTTATTTTAGAGGTAGTCAGAGTAAGTCTAGAATAGACAGGTTTTATTTAATGGAGGAGGCAATCTCTTCACCTTTATTGGTGGTGGAGGTTGAATTCTCTGATCACTGTTTGATTATGTTTTCTCTGAATGTTACAGAAACTCCTTGGATGGGAAGAGGTCTTTGGAAGTTGAATTTGTCACTCCTTAAGGAAGCAGCTGTAAGATGGTCCTTTGTGGATTTCATTCAAAGTCAGGTACCATTATTGGGCCTTAGTAACTCTAAGTCGGAGTGGTGTGGGATCTTCAAACATTGGGTAGCGAGATTCTTCCACCAGCTTTCTAACATCAGAAGCCTGAACAGGGATTGCCAGTATCAGAGCCTGAGGAGGAAACTCGAACAGCTGGTCTCAACTGGGGGTGGCCAAGAGGACATCACCAGGGTGAAAACCTTACTAAAGAGATGCCAGTATGATAGGCACACATCCTTGGTATTTGAGAGGGATTTCAAAAGGACCGATCGCCCAACGACTACAGAAACTGTAGGATGTTAGTGAGTATTAAGGTTGTGGTGGGTCTGAAGGACAGTACAGGATCCCTGGTAAGGTCCAGATCAGGGATTCTGGAGGTAGTCAAATCCTTTTTCTCGCATCTCTTGGGGAGAAAGGATCTGGATCGAGATGAGACATCGGCTTTCCTGGTTGAAGCCATTCCTGAAGCATGGGTAGACCCTTTGCTTGGCGTTTTGGTACATGAGATCAAAGAAGAGGAAGTGAAATTGGCAATTGATGGGCTTCGGCTCAAAAAGTCGCTAGTTCTAGATGGCTTAATGTCCGAATTTTACAAGACCTTTATGGACTTTTTTGTCCCCCTGTTGACTCAGGTATTTAATGAGTGTCTTTCCTCAGGCACTCTTCAGAGTTCAATAAGGAGGTCAGCTTTGATCCTTCTTTCAAAGGGGAAAGATCAATCACACATTGAGAACTGGTGGCCCATAGCACTTCTCAATGTGGACAGAAAGGTTCTGGCTACAGTACTCTTTAACAGGTTGGTGAAGTTTGCGCCAAGGCTTCTTTCGGAGTCTCAGCACTGCTGTGTTCCAGGCCGTAGCACTTTTAGTGCTGTTCTCGGTGTCCAGAAGGATGTGGAGTAGGGTAGGGTGGGTCCTTGGAAGGGGTTTCTGCTGTCCTTGGACCAGGCAAAAGCTTTTGACCGGGTTGATCATGAGTACCTGTGGTCCACTCTCCAGAGGTATGGTCTGCCAGGGGGGTTTGTGGACTGGCTGAAGACATTGTACAAGGGGACTGAGAGTTTCCCGCTTGTGAATGGTTGGCTTGGACGGGCTTTTGCGGTGGACTCCGGCATTCGCCAGGGATGTCCTCTCAGTCCTCTGCTGTATGTGTTCACGATTGATCCCTTCGTAAGGAGGGTGGGTCATGGACCATTGGCGGGGGTGAGGATGGACCAGGAGGGTGAACGAGAGGCCGCCCTGAAGGTGGTGGCCTACGCTGACAATGTCTCTGTCTTTGTTTCCTCGGAAGGGGAGGTGAGGGCAGTGATGTCTGTAGTGGAAGGCTACTTCAGAACATCCGAATCCATGGTCAATCAGAGCAAGTGTGTGAGTCTCTGGCTGGGGGGAGATCCTGGTTTTGATGTCCCGGACACCCTCCCAGAGCCCCAGGAGTATGCCAAGGTCCTCGGCATTGAATTTGGCCAGGGTGATTATCCAACAAAAAATTGGGAAGGTAGACTGAAAAATGCTGCCCAGAGAGTGGACCAATTGAAGGGTTGGTCTTTGACCCTGAGGGAAAGGGTTTGCTTGTGCAAAGGTTTCCTGCTTCTATTGTTAATTTATCTGGGCAGTGTATGTATTTTGCCAGAGCCACGGGTCTACAGCCTGTTTTTCCAGCTGTTATGAGGGAACAGGCTGAACATAGTTAAGCGGGAGGTTACTTACAATACGAGGAGACTAGGGGGGTTGAATATGGTCAACGCCGTGGTGTTTTTAGCATGCACCTTTCTTAAGTTGAATGTGTCAAACCTCTGGAAAGAGAGGGCTACTCTGTGGATATTCTCCTGTAGGGGGTGGCTGCAGCCCTTCTTCCAGGAATAGGAGATAGGAGGGCGTGTGAAGGATCTTCGCGCACCACACGGGCATCTCCCGGCTTACATTACCCTGGCTTTGAAAGTGATCTGCCTGTAGGGTTTGGGGGGAGTGGGAGGTGAGGACTCTGACAAGGAAACTCCTCGAAGAGAGGATCTTGTCAACCCATTTCCGAAAACCATTGGCCCTCAGGGACTTCCCAAGTCGGGATCTGGAGGTTGGGCTACGTCTTTTGAATTAGAAGCGGAGTATTGGGACTTGACTTGGCGCTACTTTCAGGGTAAGCTGTATGTGAGAGACATTCTGACGTGCAGGAACTCCTCGTGAGAGTTGTGCTGACAAACTTGAAAGCATGGAGCACTTCCTGCTTTAATGCCCCTTTAATACAGAGGTATATAACAGGTGGGCGCTTCCATTGGCTGGCCTAGGCTGGCAGGACTCTCCTATGCTGGTGGACACGACCGTTGCACTCTTTTTCTAGTCAGCGTAGTGGTTAGGTTTTTCACTTGGAATGCACCGTGCTTAGTGTTGACGGGCAGTAAAATCCTCCCAATGGGTGAGGTACAGTACAGACAAAAAGTTTGGACACACCTTCTCATTTAAAGAATTTTCTGTATTTTCATGACTTTGAAAATTGTACATTCACACTGAAGGCATCAAAACTATGAATTAACACATGTGGAATTATATACTTAACAAAAAAGTGTGAAACAAATGAAAATATGTATTATATTCTCGGTTCTTCAAAGTAGCCAACTTTTGCTTTGATGACTGCTTTGCACACTCTTGGCATTCTCTTGATGAGCTTCAAGAGGTAGTAACCGGAAATGGTTTTCACTTCACAGGTGTGCCCTGTCAGGTTTAATAAGTGGGATTTCTTGTCTTATAAATGGGGTAAACTTTGAATGAGTCCCAAGGTGCAGTTGCAAAGACCATCAAGCGCTACAAAGAAACTGCCTCACATGAGGACCGCCCCAGGAAAGGAAGACCAAGAGTCACCTCTGCTTCTGAGGATAAGTTTATCTGAGTCACCAGCCTCAGAAATCGCAGGTTAACAGCAGATTAGAGACCAGGTCAATGCCACACAGAGTTCTAGCAGCAAACATATCTCTACAACAACTGTTAAGAGGAGACTTTGTGCAACAGGACTTTATGGTAAAATAGCTGCTAGGAAACCACTGTTAAGGACAGGCAACAAGCAGAAGAGACTTGTTTGGGCTAAAGAACACAAGGAATGGACATTAGACTAGTGGAAATCTGTGCTTTTTTCTGATGAGTCCAAATTTGAGATCTTTGGTTCCAACCACCATGTCTTTGTGCGACGCAGAAAAGGTGAACAGATGGACTCTATATGCCTGATTCCCACCATGAAGCATGGAGGAGGAGGTGTGATGGTGTGGGGGTGCTCTGCTGGTGACACTGTTCGGGATTTATTCTAAATTGAAGGCATACTGAACCAGCATGGCTACCACAGCATCTTACAGCGGCATGGTATTCCATCCGGTTTCCATTTAGTTGGACCATCATTTATTTTTCAACAGGACTATGACCCCAAACACACCTCCAGGCTGTGTAAGGGCTATTTGACCAAGAGCGAGAGTGATGGGGTGCTACGCCAGATGACCTGGCCTCCACAGTCACCATACCTGAACCCAATCGAGATGGTTTGGGGTGAGCTGGACTGCAGAGTGAAGGCAAAAGGGCCAACAAGTGCTAAGCATTAGTGTTGAGCAAACATGCTCGACACTGCTCGGTAATCGCCCGAGCATCACGCTACTCGGGATGTTCGGCGAGCACCGAGCATTTCCGGGTTACTCGGGCGGGAGCTCATGTCTCCTCCCTGCATGTTTGGCGCTCTTTACAGAGCCAATGAACATGCAGGGATTGCCAGCCAGTCACTGTAATGCCGCAGCAATGTTGGTTGTGGGCATTACAGTGATTGGCTGGCCGCACAGCGTCACCTCAAGTATTTAAAACCGGGCGCCGCCAACTTGGACACAGTCGCTCCGGATCAGACAGTGTAGGGACAGCACTGCTGATTTAGGGAGAGATATAAACTGCAAAATAGTTAGTGTAGGGTCTGTAAAGGCTGCCAGATCAAACAAACAGTCCTTCTTAGGACTAATATCCATCCCAGATATCAGGCAGGCAGGCTGTATAGGAGATGCAGTCGTTATACCAGCAAACGCTGCATTACAGTCCTGTGTGCTGCTCCTGTTGCTGAAATTGCTGGACTTAGCTCCAGGTCTCAGGGGACAGGAAAAATCCTTTTTTTTTTCATCTAAATCCTTTTTTTTTTCCCTCCTTCACACTGTACAAATACCCGTCTTATTAATCTTTTGGTGTCCCCCCCCCCAAAAAAAAAACTGTGTCTCTGATTTTTTAGACACAAATATATCTGTTGAAAATAGTCAGGTGTAGGCTAGAGAAACAGAAGTGTTGTTTTGCAGTTCCACGGTTCAAACCTCTGTATTATCCACTTTTGGGCCATTTGTATCTAAAAAAAAAACAGTTTGAGTGTGTCGCTCACTGTTCAGCCGCAATTATATCTATTTAAAAAAGTCTGGTATACCCCAGTAAACAATAACTGAGGTTTTGCCATCCCACGGTAAAAAATCTCTATTATTCAGGTTTTGGTATTTTTTACGTAAAGAAAAACAGTAGTGTCTCCTGACTGTTGTGACAAATATCTGTACTATCCAGTTTTGGGCCTTTGGTATCTAAAAAAACACAGTTTGAGTGTGTCGCTCACTGTTCAGCCGCAATTATAGCTATTTTTAAAGAAGTCTGGTATACCCCAGTAAACAATAACTGTTGTTTTGCGATCCCACGGTAAAAAATCTCTATTATTCAGGTTTTGGTATTTTTTACGTAAAGAAAAACAGTAGTGTCTCCTGATTGTTGTGGAACAAAAATATATCTGTTAAAAATATTCTGGTGTAGGCTCGACAAATCCCAGTGTGGTTTTGCAGTTCCACGGGTCAAATCTCTGTACTATCCAGATTTTGGCCTTTGGTATCTAAAGAAACACAGTTTGAGTGTGTCGCTCACTGTTCAGCCGCAATTATATCTATTTAAAAAAGTCTGGTATACTCCAGTAAACAATAACTGAGGTTTTGCCATCCCACGGTAAAAAATCTCTATTATTCAGGTTTTGGTATTTTTTACGTAAAGAAAAACAGTAGTGTCTCCTGACTGTTGTGACAAATATCTGTACTATCCAGTTTTGGGCCTTTGGTATCTAAAAAAACACAGTTTGAGTGTGTCGCTCACTGTTCAGCCGCAATTATAGCTATTTTTAAAGAAGTCTGGTATACCCCAGTAAACAATAACTGTTGTTTTGCGATCCCACGGTAAAAAATCTCTATTATTCAGGTTTTGGTATTTTTTACGTAAAGAAAAACAGTAGTGTCTCCTGACTGTTGTGGAACAAAAATATATCTGTTAAAAATATTCTGGTGTAGGCTCGACAAATCCCAGTGTGGTTTTGCAGTTCCACGGGTCAAATCTCTGTACTATCCAGATTTTGGCCTTTGGTATCTAAAAAAACACAGTTTGAGTGTGTCGCTCACTGTTCAGCCGCAATTATATCTATTTAAAAAAGCCTGGTATACTCCAGTAAACAATAACTGTGGTTTTGCCATCCCACGGTAAAAAATCTCTATTATTCAGGTTTTGGTATTTTTTACGTAAAGAAAAGCAGTAGTGTCTCCTGACTGTTGTGACACAAAAATATATCTGTTGAAAATAATCTGGTGTAGGCTCGACAAATCCCAGTGTGGTTTTGCAGTTCCACGGGTCAAATCTCTGTACTATCCAGTTTTGGGCCTTTGGTATCTAAAAAAAAAACAGTTTGAGTGTGTCGCTCACTGTTCAGCTGCAATTTTATCTATTTAAAAAAGTCTGGTATACCCAGTAAACAATAACTGTGGTTTTGCCATCCCACGGTAAAAAATCTCTATTATTCAGGTTTTGGTATTTTTTACGTAAAGAAAAACAGTAATAGTTTCTCCCTGATTGTTCAGATTGTTTAAAAGAGTCGGGTGCAGGCCAGAAAAATAGAACTGTGGTTTTCCTCTTCCACGGTTCTAATCTACTTTCTATTACCCTTTTTCCATTGATAGTGCAAGTGTAAGCTATTTTACTTCCTTTACAATGGGCAAGGCACGTGGCAAGGGACGTGGAAGTGGACGTTCTGGTGATGGTTCGTGCAGAGGACGGGGCCGTGGCCAAGGTGAAAATGTGCCACAACCAACAGCCACAACTTCTCGCTCCCACTTCTAGACCGAATTACTAGGGAAGCACAGAACAACACCAGTATTGAGCACTGATCAGTGTGAACAGGATATTAATTGGATAGCAGATAATACTTCCAGTTACCTGGGCACCACAACCTCCGGTCTGTCTTCCACACGGTCAACTCTTAGTAGCCGTGAGTCTCGACCGCATACTCCTCCTCACCCTGATGCTCCTTCCTCCCACCATGCCGAGTGTCGTCAGACAGCAATTGATCCCACACTTGGACACTCTAAAGAGCTGTTCACTGGTCCATTTCCATATTTGTGCCCCTCGCCTGATACGCTTGAAGTGGTGGAAGAGGAGATCCCATGTAGCGATGCCCAAATATTTGAACAGCCACGGCCACAGGAAGTCGACGCTGGCAATTTGTCACAAGAGGTGGACGATGACGAGACACAATTGCCAGGAAGTGAGGAGGAGCATCGTGGTGCGCAAGTGGAAGAGGAGGAGGTGGTGGATGATCTAGTAACTGACTCAACGTGGTAGGAGGACATGCAGAGTGAGGCCAGCAGCACACAGGGGTAGGGAGGCAGAGTACCCCAAAAGGCAGGAAGAAGAAGTGTGGTGGCCGCAGACAGAAGGCGGGCAACCGTTCCCCGTAACACCAACACGAGGGACGTTGCCAGTACAAGCGGTAGGTCTTCCAGAGTCTGGAATTTTTTTAAAGACTCTGCTGATAACCCCAAAAAGGCCATATGTTCCACCTGCCATGCCAGAATCAGCAGGGGTGACAAAACTACCAGCCTGACCACCACCAGCATGATCAGGCACATGGCAGCAAAGCACCTGACTTTGTGGGGCGAAACCCAAAACCCAGGGTCCACAACCAGTGTCAGCGGGTGTCACCACTGCTTCTTCCACTGTTGTGCGTGCAATAGAACTCCCTGTTGTGTGTGCAAGGCAATCCCCTGTCCTTACTGCATGTAAAAATGCCCCCTCCTATCAGTCTTCACTTGTTATGGCAGTTTTTCAAAAAACAGCATCAACGTCCACGTCCGCGTCCCACCGCAGCGTTCAATTGTCCACATCCCAGACCTTTGAACAAAAGTGGAAATTCGCAGCTAACGCCCCACAGGCCACAGTCCTAAATTCGCACATTTCACGACTGCTTGCATTGGAAATGCTGCCTTTTAGGCTGGTGGAGACCGAATCCTTCTGCAATCTTATGGCGGTGGCCGTCCCTCGATACTCGGTCCCCAGCCGACACTATTTTGCCCGGTGTGCCATCCCCGCACTACACAAGCACGTGCCCCAAAGCATCTGTCGTGACCTTAACAACGCAGTTACTGGGATAGTCCACCTGACAACGGACACGTGGACAAGTGCTTGTGGCCAGGGACGGTACATCTCTCTGACGGCACACTGGGTAAACATAGTGGAAGCCGGGACCCAGTCGGACCTTGGGACGGAACACGTCCTCCCCACACCGAGGATTGCGGGCCCTATGTCAGTCATAGTTGCCCCCACAGTATATAGCTCCTGCGCATCATCCTCCTCCACCTCCTCCTCATGTTCAGCCTCCATCTCAGATATCACCACATCAGTTACAAGCTGGAAGCACTGCAGTACTGCCTCCGCCAAGCGGCAACAGGCTGTGCTGTAACTCATAAGCTTAGGTGATAAACCTCACACTGCTTGTGAGTTGTGGACAGGTGTGAAAGAGCAGGCAGATCTGTGGCTGAGACCGCTGAACCTACATCCCGGCATGGTCGTGTGTGACAATGGCCGTAACCTGGTGGCGGCTCTGAGGCGAGGTGAGATCACACACGTACCATGCCTGGCTCATGTGCTTAACCTCGTGGTTCAGCGTTTTTTTAAATCGTACCCCGAGTTGCCAGATCTGCTCGTGAAAGTACGCCACCTGTCAGCTCATTTTCGCAAGTCGGCTACAGCTTCCGGCACACCGACTGGTGTGTGATGTCCCCACACGTTGGAACTCTACCCTCCACATGTTGCAAAGGATTTGTGAGCAGAAGAGAGCAGTTGTGGAGTACCAGATGCAACAGGGCCGTCGATATTCATGTCAGACTCCACACATAAGACCTCAGGAGTGGACCTGGATGTCTGACATATGTACCATCCTGACAAACTTTGAGGAGGCCACCAAGATGGTGAGTGGCGATGACGCCATCATTATTGTCAGCATCCCACTTGTATGTCTTTTGCAACGCTCTCTGCAGAGAATTAAAGAGGAGGCATTGCAGTCAGAGTATGATGAGATGGATCAAGAAGCCATAGTGGGCGATTACACACAGCCCAGCCTCATCTCATCCCAATGTGCATTGGGGGACAATGAGGGAGAGGAGGAGGAGGAGGAGGAGGAAGAACCGGAGCTGCTATCATGCGCTGTAGACGGTAGTACCTGTACAAGTGTCATACCGTCGGTTCAGCGTGGGTGGCCTGAGGACAGGCGGGAGGAGGAGGAGGAGGAGGAGGAGTGCATGGTCAGTCGTAATCTTGGTGAGGACACTGAAATCTTGAACGTTACCAGTCTGTCACGCATGGCTGACTTTATGTTACGCTGCCTTAACTGTGATCCTCGCGTTGTCAAAATGTTGGGTGACAGTCATTACTGGTTGGTGACACTTTTAGACCCCCGCTACAAGGAGAACTTTCACTCTCTTATTCCTGAGGTGGAGAGGTCTACAAAAATGGGGCAGTACCAGAAGGCCCTTACTGCAGAACTCTTAAAAAAATTCCCATCTGAACACGCTAGCGGCAGAGGTCACAGTTCGTTGCCCAACCAAGGTGTACAGGCGAGAGAGATTCAACTCCAATCCAGCAGAGGCAGGGGAACACTGTCAACATTCTGGGACAGATTTCTGACACCCGCCCAGCTTACAGGCCCTGGGGCGCGGGGTACTCTCACAAGGAGTGGAAAGTTTCAAAAGATGGTGAGGGAGTACCTTGCCGATCGTACCAGCGTCCTCCGTGATTCCTCTGTGCCTTTTATTTATTGGGTATCCAAGCTGGACACTTGGAATGAACTCGCTCTGTAGGCCTTGGAGGTCCTGGCCTGCCCTGCCGCTAGCGTGTTATCGGAGCGTGTTTTTAGTGCCGCTGGGGGAATTATAACTGATAAGCGCACTCGCCTGTCAACTGACAATGCTGACAAGTTGACCCTTATCAAAATGAACAAGGGCTGGATTGGGCCAGACTTCTCATCACCACCAAATGACAGCATAGTAACATAAAGTCAAATCCACTGTGTTATTTCGGGATGTGTATTCACATGCACTGCTTCACACCCACACATGGGTATACGCTTCCTCATTTCGGCTGTTTTATGTTCTTCTCCTTATCCTCAGCCTCCACCACCACTATACCACCAGGGTGCCAGCATTGCAAGTTCCTCCGTCCTTATTTTTGTCAGCTTTTGCTTGGAAAGCATAAGAAAATCCTATGGTAGACCCACTCCCCAATAATGGGACTTATGTTTGTAATATGCTGTACTGCATGGTTCTTGTAAGGGGCATTGCAAGTTGCTCCATCCAAATTTTTGGAAGCTTTTGCTTGGAAGGCATAAGGAAATCCTATGGGAGACCAACTCCCCAATAATGGGACTTATGTTTGAAATATGCTGTACTGCATGGTTCTTGTAAGGGGCATTGCAAGTGGCTCCGTCCTAATTTTCGGAAGCTTTTGCTTGGAAGGCATAAGCAAATCCTATGGGAGACCCACTCCCCAATAATGGGACTTATGTTTGTAATATGCTGTACTGCATGGCTCTTGTAGGGGCATTGCAGGTCCTCATAATTTTTGGAAAGCCTTCCATTCACTGCTTAGGCCAACAGTGCACAGGAGACCCAGTTGCTATAAATGGAAAAAAAGGTTTAGTTAAGGCCCTCTGACCTCTATGTCATTTCCAAGGGGCATTGGAGTGCCTCGAAATTTTTGGTAGGCATTGCACTCACTGTATGCCCTATAATTGTGTAGCCGAACCGCTCCTTTTGTTACAGAAACATATCCTACAAGGCATATCTGGTTGACTGGCCTGATATTGATGCGAATGGTCCCTGTTCCTCCTGCTCTTTCTCCTTTGCCACTACCTCATCCATCATTTGTCACCTGAAGCTTTGTTTTAACGGGAGTCATAGAACTTGGATAGTAGCAGGAAAACATCCAGCAATCCTCGGAGGAGGTAGGATATGCGGCAAAACGCTGACCACCTCAGGCCTAGCCGCTACTGCATACATGCGCTTGCATTCCAACAAAACAAAGCAGATGCTAACTTCTATCATCCTCATCATGCTCCTCACCTTGGCACTCTCAACTCCCCTGATGGAGAAGCCAGGGCCCACCGGAGGAGTCTGGTTGTCTGGTGGGCTTGGTCAATGCTGCCCAAAAGCAGGCCAGGCTAAGAAAAGTGTGGGAAAGGTTACCGGGACAAATAGGGGTGGCTGGGGACTGAGTATGGACACTCGGCCGCCCCCTGGGGGCTGGGGAGCAAGCGGGGACATCCGGCCACCGGGCGGCTGGGGACTGAGTATGGACACCAGGCCGCCGACGCAGCCATTGCGTGGTGGCCAGATTCTGCCTCCACATGCCTAAAAGGTCCAATTTAAAGTGCAAGCAAGCAAGCAGTATGGTATTGCAGCCTGGGGGTCGGTGGATGGCAGGCTGCATACTTGCGCTTGCATTGCAAGGAATGGGAGAGGTACAATTGAACACTGCCCTGGGACAAGGACTTGAACGGGGATAGTTGCAAGTCTGCAATGACAGGTGCAAGGTGGGAGGCATCTTCGCATGTACCATGAACAGGGGTTTGGCATGCACACACTACAGCGAAATAGGCTCTCCTTCCCACTAAATGCACTGGGGAGGGCACAGGTAATGTTTTGGTATACGCGCTTAATCTTATGTATAAGGCAAACCAGGACAAATAGGGGCGGCTGGGGACTGAGTATGGATACCTTGCTGCCGAAGCAGCCATGAGGTAGTGGCCAGCTTCGGCCTCCTCCAAACTAAAAGGCCCCATTTCAAGTGCAAGCTAGCACTATGGCATTGCAGTCTGGGGGTGGGTGGGTGGCAGGCTGCACACTTACACTTGCATTAAAAGAAAACAAAGCAGATGCTAACTTCTGTCATCATCATCATGCTCCTCACCTTGGCACTCTCAACTACCCTGATGGAGAAGCCAGGGCCCACCGGAGGAGTCAGGTTCTCTGGTGGGCTCGTCCAATGCTGCCCTAAAGCAAGCCGGGCTAAGAAAAGTGTGTGGGGGGATGTTCCAAGGAGAAATAGGGGCGGCTGGGGACCGTTTATGGACACCCGGCTGCCCCCAGGCGGCTGGGAACCGCGTGTGGACACCCGGCCGCGGGGAGGCTGGGGACCGAGCATGGACACCCGGCCGCCGGGTGGCTGGGGCCTGAGTATGGATTCCCGGCCGCCAACGCAGCCATGACATGGAGGTCAGATTCCGCCTCCACATGCCTAAAAGGCCCAATTTCAAGTGCAAGCAAGCAAGCAGTATAGTATTGCAGCCTGGGGGTGGGTGGGTAGCAGGCTGCATACTTGCGCTTGTATTGCAAGGAATGGGGGAGGTACAATTGAACACTGCCCTGGGACTAGAACTTGCACGGGGATAGTTGCAAGTCTGCATCTTCTGATGCGGCAAGGATCACTTATGATGGGCACACTTTTAGACAGTGACCTGGGTGTCAGAGATGCTTCCATGGGTCTTCCCCATGCTGTTCACATCACTTTTCAGCACTTTATTCATGTGTCACACAGCACATGGCCAGATAAGGTTGTAAAATGTTAAAATGACATTTCCCGGTTAATGCATTTGTCACAGTTGAAAGCAATACAAAGTGCAAAAACGCATAAAAAATGCTACTTGTGAACATAGCCCAAGGTGTGGAGGAGTATTTTTGTTTTTGGTTATTTATTTTACCTTATACACAAGTCTTTACCCTGGAAATGAAATTCCTTAACATATTTCACAGGAAAAAAGTTTCAGTTTCGTTTTTGAACGTTTTATTGTGAGCTCGTAAAAGTGGCTTAATACCTCTGACCACGTTGCTGACAGCAGTGACCTGGGGGTCAGAAATGCTTCCTGGGGTGATCCCCATGCTGTCCTCATGTCATTTGAGCACTGTCACTATCGTTTTGGGCACTTGTTAGGCTTTTAAAAGACTGCTGGGGGTGCCACCGCAAAAATGCTCAGGTCTCCCATAGACTAACATTGGGCTCGTTGCTCGGGTCGAGCACCCGAGTATCATGGCGAGCTCGGCCCGAGCTTCGAGCACCCGAGCATTTTAGTGCTCGATAAACGCTACTAAGCATCTCTGGGAACTCCTTCAAGATTGCTGGAAGATCACTTTCGGTGATTACCTCTTGAAGCTCATCAAGAGAATGCCAAGAGTGTGCAAAGCAGTCATCAAAGCAAAAGGTGGCTACTTTGAAGAACCTAGAATATAAGACATATTTTCAGTTGTTTCACACTTTTTTGTTAAGTATATAATTCCACATGTGTTAATTCATAGTTTTGATGCCTTCAGTGTGAATGTACAATTTTCAAAGTCATGAAAATACAGAAAAATCCTTAAATGAGAAGGTGTGTCCAAACTTTTGGTCTGTACTGTACATATGGATAAGGGCAGAGAGACTGAACCTTAGTAGAAGCATTGACCTGAGTGGCAGAATGAACCTTTCAGCTCAAACAAAGCGCGGCCACACCCTTATATGCACTAAAGCACATTAGACTACAAAGAAAAAACCTGGGAGTCTGAACTGAAACGTAAATTGATGTGCATGCAAAATGTAAATGCATGTTCACATAAGGCCATTAGACAGATTCTACCATTTATGGACTCCATAGAAAATTTGTTGCAGTGTGTCAGTGAAGTTATTGACACGAGGTTGCTGTTAAAAATTTTTACCTACAGGTCAGCTAGTTAAAACTGTAGTTTGTCCGTCACACAGATCACATATAAGTGCGCTTGAAAATTCTGCCATTTTTGGCCTCCATTGAAATTTTGGTGCAGTGTGTCAGCGAAGATATTGACACTAGGTCGCTGTTAAAAATAGTTACCTACAGGCCAGATATTTAAAACTGTTGTTTTCCATCACACGTATCACATATCTCTGTGGTTCAAATCCAGCCATTTGTAGTGAACGTGTAAAATATTGTCCTCCATTCAAAATGGGCAAGGCACGTGGCAAGGATCGGGGAAGTGGATGTGATGGTGAAGATGGTGCATGCAGAGGATGAGGCTGAGGCCGTGGGCTAGTTAAAATTGTGCCACAACAAACACCCACATCTTCTCGCTCGACCTTCCTGTCCAAATCAATAGGAGACCACAGAACACCACTATTGAACACAGAGCAGTGTGAAAAGGATATTGGTTGGACAGCAGATAATGCCACCAGTCACTTAGTCACCACCACCACCACCCTGTCTTCCATACGGTCAAGTCTCAGTAGCCGTGAGTCTGGACCGCATATTCCTCACCCTGATCCTCCTTCCTTCCTCCATGCCGAGTGCCCACAGACAACTGATCCCACACTTGGACACTCTGAAGAGCTGTTCGCTTTTCCATTTATAGATTCGGGCCTCTCGCATGGTCCTCTTGAAGTGGGGCAAAAGTAGCGATACAAAATATTTGAGCAGCCACAGTCACACGAAGGGGTCGGTGGGAAACTGTCACAAGAGGTGGACTATGATGAGACACAATTGCCAGACAGTAAGGTGGAGGACCAGTGTGCGGAAGTGGAAGACAAGGTGGTGGATGATATAGTAAATGACCCAACCTGGCAGGGGGACATACAGAGTGAGGAGAGAAGCATATAGGAGTAGAGAGGCGTAGCACCACAACAGGCAGGAAAAAAACTGTGTAGTGGCCACAGACAGAAGGAGGAGAACCGTTCCCCGTAACATCAACACGACGGAAGTTGCCAGTACAACTGTTAGGTCTTCCCGAGTCTGGTTGTTTTTTAAAGACTCAGCTGATAATGCCAAAAAGGCCATTTGCACCACCTGCCAGGCCAGCATCAGCAGGGGTATCAAAACTAGCAGCATGACCACCACCAGCATGATCAGGCACATGGCAGCAAAGCACCCGACTAAGTGGGCCGAACCCCAGGGTCCAGGAACAGTGTTTGCGGGTGGCACCACTGCTCCTACCGCTGTTGTACGTGCAAGCCAATCCTTTGTCCATGGAGCATGCGAAGATGCCTCCTGCCCTGCACCTGTCATTGCACACTCTCAAGTAGCACCATCAGCAAGCACATCCACGTCCTTGTCCAAGTGCAGCGTTTAGTTGTCCCTTCCCCAGTCCTTGGAACGCAAGCGCAAATACGCAGCCAACACCCCACAAGGCCTCACTCAAAATGTTGCCTTTTAGGCTTGTGGAGATGAAAGCTTTCCGCAACTTGATGGTGGCAGCCGTCCCTCGGTACTCAGTCCCCAGCCACCACTATTTCTCCCAGTGTGCCACCCGAACATTACACAAGCACATGTCCCACAATAATAGCCATGCCCTCAACAATGCAGTTACTGGGAAAGTCCACCTAACCACGGTCATGTTGACAAGCGCTTGTGGTCAGGGACGGTACATCTCGCTGACGGCACGCTGGGTTAACATAGTGAAAGCCGGGACCCAGTCGGACCTTGGGAATGGAGCACGTACTCCCGACACCGAGGATTGCAGGACCTGGGTCAATCAGGGTTGCCCCCACATTCTACAGCTCCTGCACCTCCTCTTCCTCTTCAGCATCCATCTGCGAAATGACCACATCAGTCGCAAGCTGGAAGCCCTTCAGCACTGCCTCGGCCAAGTGGCAACAGGCTGTGCTGAAGCTAGTATGATTAGGTGACAAACCACACAATGCTGAAGAGTTGTGGACAGCTCTGAAAGATAAGACAGATCTGTGGCTGACACCACTGAACCTACAGCTAGGCATGGTCGTGTGTGACAATATCCGGAACATGGTGGCGGCTCTGAGGTGAAGCGAGCTCACACATGTACCATGACTGGCTCATGTGCTTAACCTCGTGGTTCAGCAGTTTCTCAAAACCTACCCGGAGCTGCCGGATCTGCTTGTCAAAGTATGCCGCTTGTGTGCCAATTTTAGAAAGTCACCTACAGCTTCTGCCACCCTTGTCGTGTTTCAGCAGCATTTGCAGCTTCCGGCTTCCCGACTGGTGTGTGATATCCTCACGCATTGGAACTCTACCATGCAGATGTTGGGAAGGATTTGTGAGCAGAAGAGGGCCAGTGGTTGAACACCAGCATCATTAAGGCTGTTGTTATTCAGTTCAGACTCCGCACATAAGACCTCAGGAGTAGACATGGATGTCAGACATATGTACCATCCTCCAAAACTTTGAGGACTCCATCAAGATGGTGAGCGGCGATGACGCCATAATTAGCATTACCATCCCACTTCTTTGTCTTCTGAAACCCTCTCTGCTCACAATCAAAGAGGATGCATTGCAGTCGGAGCACGATGAGATGGAGCAAGGAACCATGCAGGGAACCATACACACAGTTCAGCCTCATCTCATCCCAACGTGGATTGGGTGACAATGAGGAAGAGGAGGAGGAGCTAGTTTCATGCACTATAGATGGTACTACCTGCTCAACTGTCATACCGTCTGTTCAGCGTGGATGACCTGAGGACATGGAGGAGTAGGAGAGCATGGTCAGTCATCCTCTTGGTGAGAACACGAAGTCTTGCCTGTTAGCAGTCTGGCACGCATGGCTGAGTTTGTTACTTTGCCTTTCCCGTGACCCTCGCGTTCTCCAAATTTTGGATGACAGTCATTACTGGTTGGTGACACTTCTAGACCCACTCTACAAGGAGAACTTTCTATCTTTTATTCCCAAAGCCAACAGATCTTCAAAAATGGGGCTGTACCAGAAGGCCCTTGTTGCGGAATTATTAAAAAAATTCCCATCTGAAAACGCTGGTGGCAGAGGTCACAGTTCGTAGGACAACCAAGGAGTACAGGCGAGAGAGACGCAACTTCAATCCAGCAGAGGCAGGGGAACACTGTCAAAGTTTTGGGACAGTTTTTTCAGACCCTCCCATCTTACTGGACCTGAGGCACGGGGTACTCTCACAAGGAGTGCAAAGTTTGGGAAGGTGGTGAGCTAGTACCTTGCCGACCGCACCAACGACCTACGTGATTCCTCTGTGCCTTTTCATTACTGGGTATCCAAGTTGGACACGTGGAATGAACTGGCTCTCTACACCTTGGAGTTCTGGCCTGCCATGCCGCTAGCGTTTTATCAGAGCGGATTTTTAGTGCCGCTGGTGGAATTAAAACCGATAGGCGCATCCGCCGCTCAACTGAAAATGCTGACAGGCTGACTATTATAAAAATGAACAAGGGCTGGATTGGGCCAGACTTCTCAATACCACCGATTGATAGAAGGGTAACGTAAACTCAAATCCAGTGTCTTTTTTTGGGAGGTCTATTCCCATGCACCTCTTCACACCTACACATGCGTATGCGCTTCCTTATTTTGTCTATTTGCTCTAGTCCTGCTCCTTCTCCTTATCATCTATCACCATATCATTCATCACCATATCTACCATATCACCTCCTCTACGTTTCTTGCAAGGGGCATTGGAGTTCCTCCAAATTTTTGGCAGCTTTTGCATTCACTGCATAGGCAAACACTATGGGAGACCCACTTCCTAATAATGGGAACATTGCTTTTAGGAGGCGCTCCAACCACAACGTCTCTTCCAAGGGGCATTGGAGTGCCTCCAAATTTTTGGCAGCTTTTGCATTCACTGCATAGGCAAACACTATGGGAGAACCACTTCCTAATAATGGGAGCATTGTTTTTAGGAGGCTCGTAGACCTCTACGCTTCATGCAAGGGGCATTGGAGTTCCTCCAAATTTTTGGCAGCCATTGCTACACTGCATAGGTAAACACTATGGGAGACCCATTTCCTAATAATGGGAACATTCTTTTCAGGAGGCTCCCTGACCTCTCTGTCTCTTGCAAGGGGCATTGGAGTGCCTCCAAATTTTTGAAGCCCTTGCAGTCACTGCATATGCAATAATAGTGTAGGAGACCCTCTCATTAATAATAAGAACAACAAAGCATAGCCGGCTGATGGCTCTCTAACAATAGCGAGGGCCGACTGGCTGGCCCTTTAATAATAGTAAGGGCCACCTGATGGCCCAATAAATTAGGCTTTGTGACTTTCAGAGTCCCTCCATCATAAATGAAACAGGATGTGTCGGATGATGTGTTACACACCACATGGCCAGATAAGGTTGTAAAATGTTAAAATGACATTTCCCAGTGAATGCATTTGTCTTGGTTGAAAGCAATGCAAAAGTGCAAAAACAAATCAAAAACTCTATGTGTAAACATAACCCAAGGAGCATTTTTGTTTTTGTATATTTTTCTTGCCTTATCTACAAGTCATTACCCTGGAAAGGATGTTCCTTAACATATTTCCCAGGAAAATCCATTTTAGTTTCGTTTTTGTATGTTTTATTGTGAGTCCGTAAAAGTGGCGTAATACCTCTGACAACGTTGTAGACAGCAGTGACCTGGGAGTCATAAATGCTTCCAGAAGTCTTCCCCATGCTGTTTCCATGTCATTTGAGCACTGTTCCCATCGATTTGGGCAATTTTTAGGCCCTCTGCAGACTGCCGGGGGGAGCCGCCTGAAAAATGTTCGAGTTTCCCATAGACTTACCTTTGGCTCATTGCTCAGGTCGAGCACCCGAGCATTAAAATTTGCTTGACCCAACCATTAAGCATCCGAGCACTCTAGTGCTCGCCCATCACTAGTTATGAGCAATGGGGTAGATGCCGACATGTAATGCCAATAATTGTGCCTGCTCACTCGACTTGCTTAACTTGGTCTGATATTTAAATACTGACACTTACACAGTCTTATGCCCACCTGTGGAGACCTGGGGTCTTCCATGGAGGTAACACTACTCAGACAACAGAGGGTGAGGGTAAAACAGTGTGGCAATACTTTATTGAACCACCACATGGACAATAAACACATAGGACAGTCCCAGCAAATACACAAGACGGTACAATATTATACAGTCCTCACCCTTCCGCTGGCCCGCCTGGGATAGAACATCTGCGACTTTGGTACTTCAAGGGCCAACTACCTGAACCAGTGGCCCTTCACCTTTGGCGGCCCCCACAGAAAGAAAATAGCAGCAAGCTTAGGAAGCTGAAAGTCCATGGAGGTACAAGGCCAGGAGACCCCAGGGTCCCACCCGGGCCTCTCTGAGAGTTTCCATGGGGAGAAGTAACCACCATCATATATGTTAGATAGCTGTTGAACGATCATTTGGCCGTGAGATATCTTGCTTCACTCTGCCATAAATAGTAGTGCTCAATTTGCAATGTGCTTCTGTGTTCTCCATGAGATATCTCTGGCAGCAGATTATCTCCTTGAGAACAAAAAGATTGGTAATTCAAAATCAGACATGCTAGTCCCATGAGATGATGTCGGGGGCCACCATACACGTTAGAAAGTCGTTCAATCATGTTGATATAGGTGGATTTGATCAATAATCCAATAGTCCAATGTCTATTGCGTCTTTTATTTTAATGGTTCCTCCATATCGCCACTGGAAGGAAATGGTATGTTGTTTGAATGCATTACAGAATAACATAGGTCAGGACTAGAGATGAGCGTTGTTCAACTCGAACTGTTCGCCAATCTCAAATTCGAGCTGTTTTGGGCGGTGTTCGAGCCGTTCAGCGAACACGAACGATTTGAGAAAAATTCGGCTGTTCGAGGTTATGTTCGATAACTGTTCGTGCACCAAAATCATAACTGGATTTTTTCTCAGTAATGATGAAAATTAATGTTAATACGCAGTTTGAGTGTACAGCGGGGCGGGGGGAGGGGCAGGGGATGGATCTCTGCAGGAATAATGAAGATCTCCATTTTTTTTTCTCTTTCCCGCATTTACAGTGGGGAGGTGCAATCTGTCAGCCTATCAGCAGCGCACACACGGAGCGAAGTGCTTTTTTTCACACAAGCAAGGGCATGTGTCATTGGCAGTGTATGTCACATGTCCTTGCCCTATAAGACCAAGCCATTTTCCCCGTCGCCACCATTTTCTCACTGCTGCAGCTGCGTGTTAGACGGCACCGCTGTTGCTGTGTGCGCTATACCTTGTTAATTTCAAGCCAATTTTCGCACAAATCTACAGATAGCTTGGGAGTAGGGAATAGTTGTGATTGCAGTCCTTTTAAGGACTAGGTTACAGCATTTCCTACGACTTTTATCAGGCAGGTCTGTGCAAAATAGATAGGTTGTGGGAGTAAAGACTAATTGTAATTGCAGTCCTTTTCAGGACTAGGTTACATCAGTTCCTATCAGTTTTTGCCAGTCAGGTCTGTGCCAGTGCTGTGCAAGTTTTTTTCACAGCATTTGGCTGAATCTAGCAAAGCTAATCCTTTTTGGCCCATTGCAGAGTGTGTTAGTCAGTGGAGTAGCCTATCTGTGTTGCAAGATATACCACCTGTGTATAGAATACCAATTTTTTTACTGTACCAAGTGAAGTAAAACCTTTTGGGCATAGCATCATTCTATTAGTCCATCTATACTGACCTCCATCAGGTTGAAAATTGAATATAATTTTTTCTGCATCTAGCTCTGAAAAAATATTTGGGCTTGTAGCAGTGTGTGGGACTTGTTCTATTAGTCCATCTATGCTGACCTCCATCAGGTTGCAAACTGAATATAATTTTTTTCTGCACCTAGCTCTGAAAAAATATTTGGCCTTCTAGCAGTGTGTGGGACTTGTTCTATTAGTCCATCCATACTGACCTCCATCACGTTGCAAATTCAAAATAATTTTTTGTCTGCATCTAGCTCTGAAAAAATATTTGGCCTTCTAGCAGTGTGTGGGACTTTCTCTATTAGTCCATCTATACTGACCTCCATCAGGTTGCAAATTAAAAATAATTTTTTGACTGCATCTAGCTCTGAAAAAATATTTGGCCTTCTAGCAGTGTGTGGTACTTTCTCTATTAGTCCATCTATACTGACCTCCATCAGGTTGCAAACTGAATATATTTTTTTCTGCATCAACCTCTGAAAAAATATTTGGGCTTCTAGCTGTGTGTGGGACTTGTTCTATTAGTCCATTTATACTGACCTCCATCAGGTTGCAAACGGAATATAATTTTTTTTTACATCTACCTCTGAAAAAATATTTGGGCTTCTAACTGTGTGTGGGACTTGTTCTATTAGTCCATCTATACTGACCTCCATCAGGTTGCAAACTGAATATAATTTTTTTCTGCATCTAGCTCTGAAAAAATATTTGGCCTTCTAGCAGTGTGTGGGACTTGTTCTATTAGTCCACCTATACTGACCTCCATCAGGTTGCAAATTCAAAATAATTTTTTGTCTGCATCTAGCTCGGAAAAAATATTTGGCCTTCTAGCAGTGTGTGGGACTTTCTCTATTAGTCCATCTATACTGACCTCCATCAGGTTGCAAACTGAATATATTTTTTTCTGCATCTACCTCTGAAAAAATATTTGGGCTTCTAGCTGTGTGTGGGACTTGTTCTATTAGTCCATCTATACTGACCTCCATCAGGTTGCAAACTGAATATAATTTTTTTCTGCATCTACCTCTGAAAAAATATTTGGGCTTCTAGCTGTGTGTGGGACTTGTTCTATTAATCCATCTATACTGACCTCCATCAGGTTGCAAACTGAATATAATTTTTTTCTGCATCTAGCTCTGAAAAAATATTTGGCCTTCTAGCAGTGTGTGGGACTTGTTCTATTAGTCCACCTATACTGACCTCCATCAGGTTGCAAATTCAAAATAATTTTTTGTCTGCATCTAGCTCTGAAAAAATATTTGGCCTTCTAGCAGTGTGTGGGACTTTCTCTATTAGTCCATCTATACTGACCTCCATCAGGTTGCAAATTGAATATAATTTTTTCCTGCATCAAGCTCTGAAGAAATATTTGGGCTTCTAGCCGTGTGTGGGACTTGTTCTATTAGTCCATCTATACTGACCTCCATCAGGTTGCAAACTGAATATAATTTTTTTCTGCATCTAGCTCTGAAAATATATTTGGCCTTCTAGCAGTGTGTGGGACTTGTTCTATTAGTCCATCTATACTGACCTCCATCACATTGCAAATTCAAAATAATTTTTTTGTCTGCATCTAGCTCTGAAAAAATATTTGGCCTTCTAGCAGTGTGTGGGACATTCTCTATTAGTCCATCTATACTGACCTCCATCAGGTTGCAAATTAAAAATAATTTTTATCGGCATCTACCTCTGAAGAAATATTTGGGCTTCTAGCTGTGTGTGGGACTTGTTCTATTAGTCCATCTATACTGACCTCCATCAGGTTGCAAACTGAATATAATTTTTTTCTGCATCTAGCTCTGAAAAAATATTTGGCCTTCTAGCAGTGTGTGGGACTTTCTCTATTAGTCCATCTATACTGACCTCCATCAGGTTGCAAATTAAAAATTATTTTTATCTGCATCTAGCTCTGAAAAAATATTTGGCCTTCTAGCAGTGTGTGGGACTTTCTCTATTAGTCCATCTATACTGACCTCCATCAGGTTGCAAACTGAATACAACTTTTTTCTGCATCTACCTCTGAAAAAATATTTGGGCTTCTAGCTGTGTGTGGGACTTGTTCTATTAGTCCATCTATACTGACCTCCATCAGGTTGCAAATTGAATATAATTTTTTTCTGCATCTAACCCAGCCAATAGTTTTGGCCTAATACCACAGTTTGGCCACTCAGCTCAGCTCGGTTCCCATCCATTGTTTTTTTGTGTAAACAACTCCAGAGTTGTGAATTAGTTAACCACCAAAATGAGTGGAAAAAGGCCTGCTGCTGGTGGAGAGGGGAATAGGCATGTTGGGAAGGGGAAAAAATGTTGTGTCCGTGGGGTAGGTGTTAAAGCAACAGTAACATCTGCAGAAGAAAGACCATCTTCCAGCCAAACTAAAATGTCTACTTCTTTTAGCGGACAATGTGATAAGATCCCTTTCTTACGGCCACGCCAATCGCTACAAATTCCAGATGAGGCACAAAAACAGCAGGTGCTTCAACGGATATCAAGTGTTACTTTAAGTGGGCTCTCCTCCACATCAACTTCAACATCACAAATACTCCAGTCCTCAAAGGTGTCACCCCAATCGCACTTGCTTCCTCACAGCTACCAAATCTCCAGCTGCCCGTCTGAGTATGAGGTAGAACAGATGGTTGAGTCTGCAGAGCTGTTTACTCATACTATAGCCTGGGAATCAGAGGTCGACTCCAGCGCTTCTGTGAATCCAGACGAGGAAATGATCTGCACTGATGCCCAGAATCTTTATGAGTCGGATCCAGGACCAGACGCAGAAGGTTCTGACCATAATGTAGACCCTCATTCCCAAACTGTAACTCCTGTTGGTGGAGACAATGAGGAAGATGATGATGAGACTCAAATACCTGAATGGAGCGACAACTTTAGTTTTTTGTCAGGGCAGGAACAGGTTGGCTCTGAGGACGACGGGTGTGATAACGCACAGGGTGATGATGATGAGGTTGGAGATCCCAATTACTGTCTACCCACAGTCAGCCAAGAGATGAGGTCAGCAGAGGAGGTGGAGGAGGATGCTAGTGACGACGACGTCAGGTTGCGCCTTCCTGGACAGAGACGTAGTACTGGAAACACGTCAACAACTGCATCCTCAAACACAACTCTGCCTCTCACCACAAGTCGCGGTGGCTCTTCAGGTCGCATGGGTGCTAAGCCTTGCATAGCCTGGGCATTTTTTCAGAAGATGACCCAACTCGTGTTATCTGTAACATTTGTCAGCAAAAGCTAAGTAGAGGCCAAAAAATACATAGTTTGAGTACTTCATGCATGAACCGGCACATGGACATGAAGCATAAGTTGCAGTGGGAAGCTCAGTGTGTTACAATGCGGCCAAGCCGGCCGGGCCAGCCACCGTCTGCCATATCTTGTGCATCCGCGGCCTCTTCATCCTCTGTGACTGGGGGGACAGCAGTCACACCTGTTTTGGGGCGCAGACCTGCCACCTCTTTACCCGCAACAGCCAGCGTGATTGGCAGGTCATCATTTTCTTTGGAGGTGATAACACCAGCTGGTGTTGAGCGCTGTCCGACATCGATAGCACCACCTTTGGATCAAGGCAGCCTAACATGTCCGCCTGCATCTTCCTCACAGACCGGCAGTTTGCCGGGGACACCCTTATCAACCCCGTCTAAGCACAATAGCCAGCCCTCGGTCCCTCAGATGTGGACAAGTAAAAGACCATTTCCTCCTAGCCATGAGAAAGCTAAGAGGTTGAATTTCACCATCTGCAAGCTCATGGCTACAGAAATGCTGCCTTTCTGCCTGGTGGACACAGAGGATTTTCGAGACCTTATGTCCGTCGCAGTGCCCCAGTACCAGATGCCCAGTCGGCACTACTTCTCAAAGAAAAGTGTGCCTGCGCTCCACCAGCATGTCGCACACAACATCACCGCTTCTTTGAGAAACTCTGTGTGTGACAGGGTGCATTTCACCACAGACACTTGGACGAGTAGGCATGGACAGGGGCATTACATGTCGCTGACTGGGCACTGGGTAACTATGGTGACAGCAGGACAAGCGGCTGCTGTCCAAGTCTTGCCGTCCCCACAAGTTGTGCGTCAATCCTCTTTATCTCAAAGTTCCTCCACTGCTTCTGCCTCCTCAACCTCCTCTCGGTCCTCCACCTGCACCCAAAGCCTGTCTGGTCATGCCACAAGCTTTCTAACTGCGCAGAAGGGATCCTGCACACCTCCTTACAATGCTGGAACTAGGGCTCAACGTCATCAGGCGGTTTTTACTTTGAAATGTCTGGGAAATGTGAGTCACACAGCTGAGGAGTTGTGGTCAGCTCTGGAGAACCAATTTCATGAATGGTTGTCTCCACTGGACCTGAAACAGGGAAGGCCGTGTGCGACAATGCTGCAAACCTGGGTGCGGCCCTTCGCCGGGGCAATGTCACGCACGTGCCTTGTATGGCTCACGTGTTGAACCTGGTTGTCCAGCAATTTTTAGCCCACTATCCCGGACTAGATGGCCTTCTGCAGAGGGCATGGTCGCTGTGTGCTCACTTCCGCCGTTCGCATCCCGCAGCTCAGCGACTTACATCTCTACAGAAGTCGTTGGGCCTGCCACTTCACCGGCTAAAATGCGATGTGCCTACCCGGTGGAATTCAACTCTGCACATGTTGCAGCGACTGTGGCAGCACCGACAAGCCCTGGTGCAATACGTTCTGACGTATAGCCTGGGCTAACGAGATCCAGAGGTGGGGCAAATCATGCTGGAGGAGTGGTCTCAGATCAGGGACCTATGCACCCTTCTGCACAGTTTTGAAATGGTGACGAAGATGTTTAGTGCTGACGATGCCATTATCAGCATGACTATTCCGGTGACTTATATGCTGGAGCACATGTTATACAGAATTCGGAGTCAGGTGGTGGCACAAGAGGAGGTGGAGGAAGTAGAGGAGGAGGAGTTGTATGCGGAAGGGCTAACATCTGCAAGGTCCAGACGGTCGGCAGCACCAAGGCGGCAGGCATGTGAGGGTTGGGGAGATGGTTTTACCAGGGCGCTTGGTAGCAGCCAAACTAGTGAGGAAGGTGCAGGAGCCCAGGAAGAAGTGGAGGACGAACTGATGGAAGACTCATCAGATGAGGGAGACCTTGATCACATTTCTGTTGTGCGAGGTTGGGGGGAGAGGACAGAGGAAGGAAGCATGATTGTTACCTCGCCACCAAAACAACAGGGACTTGGTGCTCCTGGATGCGCAACACACATGAGTGCCTTCTTGCTGCACTACCTGCAACATGACCCTCGAATTGTGAGAATTAGAAATAATCCTGTCTACTCGGTTGCCACGCTGTAAATTTGCAGAATTTATTCCTGCCATAGAAAGGGATGCACCAATGCAGGAGTATCAGCAGAGACTGTTGCAAAATCTTACATGTGCTTTTCCACAAAACACCAGTGGTGCACGTAGTGAATCTCACAGTTCCAACTTGCCAACCGTGGGACCGTCGAGTGTTCAGCACTCAAACCGTAACAGAACCACAGTATCTGCTGGTAACATCAATTTTGCGGAATCATTTCACCACTTTTTTAGCCCATCCTTTGCAAGGCCACAGGAGACAAGAAGTCTGACACATAGTCAACGCCTAGAGACGATGGTACAGGAGTATCTCCAAGTAAACATTGAAGCCATGACTGCGTCACAGGACCCTTGTTCTTTTTGTGCTTCCAATCTGGATAAATGGCCGGAGCTAGCCACTTACGCCTTGGAGATCTTGTCATGCCCCGCAGCCAGCGTTCTGTCTGAACGTGTGTTCAGCGCTGCTGGTGGTGTGCTGACAGATAAGCGCACGCGGCTCTTCACTGATAATGTAGACAGACTCACGTTCATAAATATGAACAAATCATGGATCCGAAATGACTTTTCTACCCCTGTGTCATCCTGGGGAGAGTAAAAGCTTGATGATTGGTTAAAATCACCTCACCAACCGTTTTAAGCTTTCAAATTACTAATCATGCTTATCTGTATCTTGGCTGGAAAATAATTTGGGCTTTGTAGCAGTGTGCAGCACTGATTCTATTAGGCCATCAATAATAAGCTCTACCAGAATTAAAATTACTAATCATGTTCATCTGTATCTTGGCTGGAAAATAATTTGGGCTTTGTAGCAGTGTGCAGTACTGATTCTATTAGGCCATCTATACTAAACTCCACCAAATTTAAAATTACTAATCATGTTTATCTGTACCTTGGCTGGAAAATAATTTGGGCTTTGTAGCAGTGTGCAGCACTGATTCTATTAGGCCATCTATACTAAGCTCCACCAGATTAAAAATTAATAATAATTTTTAGCTGCATCTAGCCTGGAAATTAATTTTGGGGCTCCGAGATGCGCAAGACACATAAGTGCCTTCTTGTTGCACTACCTGCAACATGACCCTCATATTGTCAGAATTCGAAGTAATCCTGACTACTGGGTTGCCACACTCTTAGATCCCCCAAACTTTTCGATCAACCTTTTCATTTTAATAAAGACCAAAAAAATGGTCATTTTTGAAATTATAAGCATTAGCAGGTTATTAGAAACTGAAATCAAACAGTTTTCAACTCAAAACTTTATTCTAGGTGATGTTACATTTTCACATAGGACCCCTTGTTCGAAAGGAGCTTCTGAACTCTCTCGTCCATTGAATTTGTCAGGTTTTGGATGGTTTCTGCTTCAATTGTTTTGCATGAGGACAGAATACCCTTCCAGAGCTGTTGCTTAGATGTGAACTGCCTCCCGCCATCATAGACACTCCTTTTGATGATGCTCCAGAGGTTCTGAATGAGGTAGAGGTCAGGGGAGCATGGGGGTCACACCATAAGTTTGTCCCCTTTTATGCCCATATCAGCCAGAGATGCAGATGTTTTATGTGCAGCATGAGAGGGTGCATTATCATGCATAAAAATGATCTTGCTGTGGAATACACGGTTCTTCTTCTTGAACCATGGCAGGAAGTGCTGTTTGAGAAACTCCACATACATTATGGAGTTCATCTTTACCCCTTCAGGGATCCTAAAGGGGCCGACAATCTCTCACCCCATGATTCCAGCCCAAAACATTAATCCACCTCCTCCTTGTTGGCGCTGTAGCCGTGTTTGCATGGGGTGACCATCAACCAGCCATCCTCCACTCCATCCATCTGGACCATCGAGCGTTGCACGGCACTCATCCATGAACAAAACAGTTTGGAAATCAGTCTTCATGTAATGTTTGGCCCACTGGAGCCGTTTCTGCTTGTGTGAAGTGGATAGAGGAGGTCGACAGGATGGCGTATGCACAGCTGCAAACCTCTGAAGGACCCTGCATCTTGTTGTTCGGGGGACGTTGGAGGCACCAGCAGGTTCAAAAACTTGTCTGCTGCTATGACAAGTCTTTTTTGCCACTGCTCTTTTAACCTGACGTAATTGCCTGTAGGAAAGAGTCCTCAATTTGCCCTTATCAGCACGCACACGTGTGTACTGTGAATCAGCTACATACTTCTTGATTGCCAAGACACTTCATCCTGATCATCGCACAATGTTGATTGTAGTCATGCCTTGACCGAAACACTCCACAATTTGTTGCTTCTCAGCAGCCGACACATCCTTTTTCTTTCCCATTTTGGCAGAAAATGTAGGCTGCTTAATAATGTGGGACAGCCTTCTTAACTAGTCTTGCCTTTCATTGGACATACCTGCCAAACTAATTAGCACAGGTGTCTGCAATTGCTTACAGTGATATAAAGAGCCCTGACACACATCACCATCAATGAGTTTAACTGACAAACAAACAAATTCTTCCCTTATCACTCCAAAACACTTTTTGCATAATAATTTGGAACACAGTGTACATGTGCTTTTCCACAAAACACCAGTGGTTCACGTAGTGAATCTTACAGTTCTAACTTGCCAACCGTGGTCTGTATGGAGTTGTTCAATAAAGGGCCCAAAATTAAGATAATATAGATGGGAGAGGTCTCTATGAATACGAATTCCTAAGTATTTGATACCCTGTGAGGGCCAGGCAAAGGGAAAGTTGGACTGGATGGAATCCTGTATGGATTTGGGGAGGGAGACATCGAGGGCCTCAGAATTCGCAGCATTGATTTTAAAATTTGACCATGTAACAAAGTGATCTATTTCAGCCATAACAGCATGGATGGATATGTGTGATTGAGTGATATATACTAGGACATCATCAGCAAATAAGAGCACTTGTACTCGGTGCCTCCCACCTCAATCCACCTAATATTGGGGTTATGGCAAATTGATGAGAGCAGGTGCTCCGTCACTAGGATGTATAAGAGAGGGGACAGAGGACATCCCTGCCTTGTCCCATTGGTGATTGTGAAAGGTGATGATAATGTTCTGATGCACCCCCTGGGCCTTGGGACACCCGGAGCCGGACCCTTTTTGGTGGATGCTGGTGGTTGTAGTCTCCGTGGCGGCGACCCGGTTCCGTGGCTCAGGGCGGTCAAACCAGTGGCAGAACTATTTATGTGGTTTTGATGTTTAAATGTCCGACTACGCCACCCGTGGATTGCGGTCAGAGTGAACCGCCGCTGCAGGGCAGACCGCTGAGGCTGGTGTTGTGGGTGCAGCAGAGCGTAGCATAACTCCCCACAGGAGGAGTATAGCCTAAGGGCAGTGTATGCGGAGGATGGGGGTGATGGTGCAGGGTAGCAGCAGTAACGACACGGAGTCAGTGATGCAGTCCAGCGCCTTTACTCACAGTTCTTATTATCCAGACCACGTCTGCAGGTAACGGCTGCCCACGTCGTACTGTGCTCACCAGGTGAGGGGCTCAGACAACTCCCAGATAACTTTGGAGCGCTTCACAGGACCCCCTTTGTGTGTCCTTTGTCTGGCCTTTCTTACCAACCCTTCTGTCCGGCTGCCTCAGGCCTCCTCTTGGTAAACTTGGCGCCAGTTTCCCTCACCCTATGTGGTGCCTTCCTAGCGGGTGTAGCGAGGGGCTGCGCCACATAAAATGTCACAGCCTCCAGTTTCTAGCTGAGGGTCGTTTCCTGCCTCCACTAGTTTTGGGGACCGGTCTCCCCCTTTGGCCTGACCCCTCCACGCAGGTGGATTCGGGCGTGCGGTGGCGACTCGCCCATCCGCACCCCTGGGATCCCTTCGTTCCTCGTTCCTGGAGCCTTCTCCGCTCCTCTTCCTTCCTTCTCCCTCTTCCAGGCCTGGGCCTCTGTTAGTAGGCCCACCTCCGGAGCAGAGCTCATGCAGAGCCCCTGCTCCCTGTCACTTCTGCTCAGACTTCTCTGCACTGAACTAAGATGGTGACCACCTTTTATACTCCCTTCTCAATGCACCCAGGAACTGCTTCCTCCCTGCTCCTGCACTACAGGGTTCCCCTTCCTCAGTGTTCCCTCCCCCCACTCCAGCCTGGGACAGGGACTGTCGTGCCCATCTCAGGGGCATATTGGTCGCCCTGCCCCACGGCAATGTTGTGTAATGCATGCAGGTGTCGGGGTCCTGATCCACACTCCATCCTTACCTGAGAGTGAGATATCACACCTCTGGGTGAGGTGCAATACCTCTGTAGCAACCGAGCCCTCAGGTTGCTACAGTTCCATTCATCTTCAGCCTAGGTGACGTATTGCGATACAGGGCCGTGATTTTGGCTATAAAAGGGTCCCCTAGACCCCTACCCCAAGCTTTTTAAGAGAATCATATAAGGCGTGCCAGGAGACTCTATGGAATGCTTTCTCAGCATCCAACGAGAGTATCTAATTACAAATTTTTAACTGCATCTAGCCCAGGAAATACTTTGTGCCTAGTAGCAGTGTCTGCTAGTCAGCGGATTATCCCGGCTGCTAAGCAAGCTACACCACCTGTAGTTTGGACACTTAATTTTTTCAAAGGAAATGCTTCGGGACCACGGGATGCTCAGTGAAGAGCATCAGGAGGCACCCCAAGGCATAGGGGCTGGGACTGGCAGTAGGATGCCTTGCGGTGGACAGCCGAGCTCGATCCTTATAAAAGCTTTTTAACTGCAGCAGCTTACATGGACGCTACTGGAGCTGAAATTACGCTGCTGCTGGCATGAGACTTGCCCTCCAATAGATCCTTGTAAATGGATTTAAAGTGTATTCATTCAAATTAGAGAGACAATTTAAATTAAAAAGCTTAGAGCTGCCTCCACCACAGGGGGGCTCGCTCGACCCACCAGCGGACAGGCACCAGTATTGGGAGAGGGGGGCTGGCCGTCAGGGTTCACCGCGGCTCTGGCACAAACCCGGCGACACCGAGGTGGCACGGGCAGGAGCGGACTGGCCGTGTCGGCTTCTCACTTTTTGGATTTTAGAAGGGCATGACATGCCTATATCTGTGTCTCCCCCTCCTTTTACTCCTCCACCTCTTTTCTTTTCGCATGACTATATGAACTTGTCACTTTTCCATGTGTTAGTTGTGTCTTCTGAGCAGTTTGTCAGCTTTTGGACACCTTTGAAGGTGTTTTCTATGTGTTTCTATGTGTTTTTGTTTGCCTGCCATTGGTTTTAACGGTGTTCGAAGGTGTTCGACGAACAGTTCGACGAACAGTTCGGCGAACACACGGGTGTTCGACGAACCGAACCGAACTCGAACACTACGGGGGTGGCTCAACACTAGTCAGGACTGAATAAGTCAATGTATTTCTGTAGATTGTGTGACAATATATTGTGAGAAGCTATAAATACCATGTAAATGAAAACAATCCCTACCGTACTTTGAAGCAGAAAATGATTATAGCATGTAACTTTTATAAAGCTAAGCTGAGGTAAATTAATAAATAAGGAAAAAAATGGCACAGATAGAATTGTCAATGAAGACAATCTGGAATAAATAAGAGAAAAGTCAGTGCTGCCATAAAGTGAAAATCAGACCCAGATGCAGCATGCCATCGCTCAGGAGACCTGCTGTCAAGTTGCCACATTATTCAAAAATTCCAGATAGTTCTGATGCTACACTGCAGTGGATAGAAAGTATGATATTGTACAAAGCTTGAGGGCAAATAGACAAATACTTTTTTTTTATATATTAATATATATATAACTTTGGACACTGCTACCTGTATTCACTGCTTATATGACTATTCTAATCACGCAATATATTTTCTGGGCATGCTCAAAGAGGCCCTCCCTTGATTTTTTTTTTTTACTAAATCTGTGTATTTGTGTATGTAAAATATGTGTATGTAGTGTACTGTGCGTGTCTCGTACTCTTGCTCTTTTTCTTTGTTATGTCACCGTTCTGATCACACTTCGGGTCACAATTCAATGTGTATAACCCATAACTGGCTCTTATGTTATAAGCCTATGGAGCGTGAGAACAAGGATCCATAAAATTACATTTTTAAAAAGACTTCTGGCTCACGCATAGAGCATAGAGTGAGCTGGAGAGTCAGAAGAGTGGTGACGTCATTGAAAAGCGAAGCGGAACGGAACTTGATCCCAGAGAAGGCGGCGGTAGGTGAGTTTATTAATACACTCACACTACACTACATACACATACACATATATTAATTAAATAAAACATCATGGAGTACTTCTTTAATATAGGCATTGGTGATATAGCTTGAGCAGATTTTTATAATATAGTTTACAGAATTTACATTATTAATTCATCTTTATATCTATATTAGCATAATATTCCTATGTGTTTTTTTATATATGCCTATAAGCAGTTGCGTAATGGTATACTAAAAGAGCTATTTATGCACACTAAGCTTCTGAAAACTACTCACACACTGTAGATTATGTGGATTGCATGGCATCTTGTGGAGAGATCTGTTTACTTATGAGTAAATGTTACTGTCTGCACACCCTTCAGTTGAAAGTGGATGGGCAGTCACATAAATTTACTTGTCTTGCCAGCCAGGACTGTATTTACAGCTTATGCTGCCCTAGGCACTAAGCCTGAACATTCCCCAGTTAAGAACCCATTTACAACAGACAATTATCATAATAAATTATACATACCTCAGCAATCACAATAATTATTGGTCAGGTTTAGAAAAATACAAAATCAACAATAAAAATAATTTATCATTGTTTTTAAGTTATCATGCTGTAAAAATAGTACAATCCAGAAAAATGGGGCCCACACACCTTTAAATTCATGTACATCGGCACAAATATGCTACATGGCCAATATACAAACAAATATACACACGTGGTCAAAATTGTTGGTACCCCTCGTTTAATGAAAGAAAAACCCACAATGGTCACAGAAATAACTTGAATCTGACAAAAATAGTAATAAATTAAAAATCTATGAAAATGAACAAACGAAAGTCAGTTATTGCTTTTCAACCCTGCTTCCACAGAATTAAAAAAAAAATAAACTCATGAAATAGGCCTGGACAGAAATTATGGTACTCTTCACTTAATATTTTGTTGAACAACCATTTGCGGCAATCACTACAATCAAACGATTCCTGCAATTGTCACTGAGACTTCTGCACCTCTCGACAGGAATTTTGGCCCACTCCCCATAAGCAAACTACTCCAGTTGTCTCGTGTTTGAAGGTTGCCTTTTCCAGTAGGCATGTTTCAGCTATTTCCAAAGATGCTCAATAGGATTTAGGTCAGGGCTCATAGAAGGCCACTTCAGAATAGTCCAATGTTTTCCTCTTAGCCATTCTTGGGCGTTTTTAGCTGTGTGTTTTGGGTCATTATCCTATTGCAAGACCCATGACGTGCGACTGAGACTAAGCTTTCTGACACTGGGCAGCACATTTCTCTCTAGAATCCCATGATAGTTTTGAGATTTCATTGTACCCTGCACAGATTAAAGACACCCTGTGCCAGATGCAGCAAAGCAGCCCCAGAACATAACAGAGCCTCCTCCACGCTTCACAGTAGGGACTGTGTTCTTTTCTTGATATGCTTCATTTTTCCGTCTATGAACATAGAGCTGATGTGCCTTGCCAAAAGCTTCCATTTTTGTCTCATCTGTCCATAGGACATTCTCAGTGAAGCTTTGTGGCTTGTCAATATGTAGTTTGGTAAATTCCAGTCTGGCTTTTTTATGATTTTTTTTCGACAATGGTGTTCTCCTTGGTCATCTCCCATGAAGTCCACTTTGGATCAAACGACAGATGGTGCGATTTGATACTGATATTTCTTGAGCTTGAAGTTCAACTTTAATCTCTTTAGAAGCTATCATGGGCTCTTTTGTTACCACGCATATTATCTGTCTCTTTGATTTGTCATCAATTTTCCTCCTGTGGCCACGTCTAGGGAGGTTGGCTACTGTCCCATGGATCTTAAATTTCTGAATAATATGTGCAACTGTAATTACAGTAACATCAAGCTCCTTGGAGATGGTCTTATAACCTTTTCCTTTAACATTCTTGTCTATAATTTTCTTTCTAATCTCCTGAGACAACTCTTTCCTTTGCTTCCTCTGGTCCATATTGAATGTGGTACCCACCATGTCACCAAACAGCACAGTGAGTATCTGTAGCCCTATATACAGGCCCACTGACTGATTACAAGATTGTAGACACACACTGATGCTAATTAGTGGACACAACTTGATTAAACATGTCCCTTTTGTCACATTATTTTTAGGGGTACCATCATTTCTTTCCAGGTCTATTTAATGAGTTTAATTTTAAAAAAAAATTCTGTGGAAGCAGGGTTGAAAAACAATGTCTGACTTTCATTTGTTGATTTTCATAGATTTTTAATTTATTATTACTTTTGTCAGATTCAAGTTATTTCTGTCACCATTGTGGGTTTTTCTTTCATTAAATGAGGGATACCAACAATTTTGACCACGTGTGTATATACTGCGATTAATTAATACACAAACTCCAGTATTGATGTAAATTTTAAAACCGTAAAGGTGTACTTTTAATACGGATGAAATTGGGGGCCCTCACCCATCTTTCCCACACAAAGTTTTAATTGCGATCTATCCCTGATTTCCATTTCACTCCCCATTCAGGTGAGGCCTGGTTTGGCACATGGAGAGGTAGGAAATTTAGTGATTAGGGACCATCAATATTAAAAGGTTCTTCTTTACGTGGTTGGATGGCTTTTGCGCTCTTTGATCAAAAAACTCTAACTGCAGTAAGTACCTTACATTGGAGTTCATGTATTCATTAATCACAGTGTGCTGACAAACCGCCATCTATCTACATGGCTATAAAAATAATAGGTATAGCAACAAGAGTCATGAATATAAATTGTGCGTTTAGCTAAGCTGAGTTGAGATAGCTATATTGAAAAGATGGTGACTGGTTCCACATGCAGCTCTGTTAAAAGACACATAACATAATTGAGCTGATGCTTGAGGAAAAAAAACACTTCAACATTAGCAGCAGGCTAAGGTTTTGGCTAAAATATGGAAAAGTGACATTAGTGACCATTACAGTTCAAGCCGTTTTGTTTGTAGTCGTCAGCTATATATATTTTATTATTCCCTTTTTAGAACACTTTAGTCACTTAAGAATTTGTTAAATTTTCTTATAACATTTCCTTTTACTTGTCAATAAAAGTGCATTTTCAATTGTGTATAACTTGCCGATTAACATACAATGTATTTTTTATGTTTTCAGTATGAAAAATATACAACACCAGTCTTAATGAATTGACACATTAGTGATGAATTTTCTACAACTCCCTAAAAGCAAATTTTTTATTTGTTATACTTTGCTAAGAAGTTTAATTTTTTATATAAATGTAAGATTGTAAGCTCAAAAGAGCAGGGTCCTCTTTCCTCTGTACCAGTCTATCATTGATAGTTTACTGTAAGTAATATCTGTATTTTGTATGTAACCCCTCCTTATGTACAGCACCATGGAATCAATAAAATGTTCAAACAATTTACAAAAGTTTGCTTATCATGAATATCCAGCTTTTGATACTATTTTGCTTTTAAATCCAACGTTTAGTGTTAAAGGAGTTTTCAAAGAATGTAATAAAATGGCCCCTGCCATTGTAATACAAATGGCAGCATGCCCTAGTCACATGTCAAGTATGGCTGCAGTTTGAAGAAACACAGCTTCTGAAACATGTGTCTCAATGACAGAAGAGCTGTATTGAAAGCAAAGATGGCACAAGGAAAAGGGCTATGACATCAGAAGAAATAAATTGTCCCGTCGAGTGACTAAGCACAAAGGATTTTTTCTCCAGACTCAGTCCTCCGTGCTCAGTCAGTAAGCCGAGAAGTTTTATTTCTCCTCATGTCACAGCCCTTCTCCTTGATATGTGTATTTATGATTTGGCTCTTCTGTCAGTTGAGACACAGGTCTAGAGAGCTGTGTTTCTTCAGACTGCAGCTCATCCTGACATGTGACTAGGATAGGCTGCACTGCAATTTGAATTACATGATAAGAGCCATTTGTTAAATTCTTCAACAAACCCTTTAACTAATTTCGATTTAATCTTTAAATTATATCTTTATGGCAGCCTGAGCACCTTTTTTTTAGTAGACAAAAAAACTAAACACAAAAGTGAAGACTGTTAGAAACTATCACTTAGATCATAATGTATATTTTGTTTTAATATGGATCTCATACAAACAGCAAGCAATAAGATTCTTAGTTTATTCCCAAGAACTTCTCATGTTTGTGCAGGTGATTTCAAGTTCTATAGGCAAAAAATAAAGATCTAAATTCTATAAAGATAGGGGCGGACATATACTTGGTGCAACCTGTGCAGTCAAGCATAGGTCTAAGAGGTATGGGGCTCAATTCCACCTCCAAAGAAGTTGAAATTGTAATTATGATGAGCTATTGGACAGCAAAGTGCCAATATATTGTTCTTGCATAGAGCCCCTGTTCTGTCTTTGTCCTTAAGCAGTGACGTAACGGGCCCCAGTGCTGTCATGACAATGCATTGGCGCCACACAATCACATGACGGGCGCTCCGATGTGCGGGATGAATGATGCACTTCTGGCCGGCGCATATTAAATCCTGATATCAGTGATTGATAGCAGGATTTAACTGGGTAACAGCACCGCTTTGCCCGTGGCTGTTAAAGTCACAAGATGGCTGATTAAAGATGTGGGTTCGGCGTGTGAGCAGGGACATGACCTTTGACGTAAATGTACATCAAAGATCGTGAAGGAGTTAAAAAATGTTTCTGTGTTGAGATAATCTTATAAATTCCCAGGAGATGTGATATGATCAGACCATGTTCCTGCACGGTCAGACACAACCATTACACAGCACATAGCAGGGTGACATTTATAAGATTATCTCGGGACAGGAACAGGTTTTTTTTAACACATCAAATTGTGGAACTTATTTTTATTCTAAGATCTATTAATTAAAATGAACTTTGTTCGTGTGACAACCTCTAACTAAATATATTAAATGCAATGTAATAGCTTTAAAAGAGATTTACTATCCATTGAAAAAACACTATGGAGACAATTTTTCTTTATAGTATCTTTGTTTGTCCTTTTTTAAACATCATGCCTAAAACAGCGTCTCAAAGGCAATCCTAACTCAGTTTAAGAATATTAATAAATCAGTGATGTACCAATTTCATATTATTGACATACTACATATCAAGGACATATTTTACTTTGTTAAGAGCATTTTATAATTGGATTAATTTAGATAATTAAATTCATTATCTAGAGATGATCCAAGATACAGATGTTGTTTTTTTTACCGTATTTTACTCACCCATTGAAACACATTTTAATACAAATTATTTTCATAAATGTGCAGGTAAAAGTATTTGCTAAAATTAATGATGAGCCATTTTCCAAATTGGCAGCTTGTTCATAATTGTCCAAACATCTCAATCAGTATCAAATTTATTTGATGTGAATAAAATGTACAATATTATGTTTTCAGGTCTCTTCAGACTTCAGGGCATAATAAATATAAGTAAAACAAAAAAATTTAATTCATTGTATACTCCCTCAGCAACTCAGCTCAGCTGTCTTCTTCTGGCTACTGGTGTGGTCTTCACTGGGTCATCATCTGTATCTTCTGGCACCTGGCACCTTCGATAACTAACTTATGACACCTGGCCTGAGTCGCAGCCTATTCAGCACAGGAGATACTAAAGATGCTGGGTAACAGGAAATTCTGAAGATGCATTGGCAATACCAAGTAATACAGGTGAGGGTCGAGTGACTTTTAGTATTTTTTCAACTCCTTCCTGGCCCTTATGAAGCCAGTTAAATGAAGGAGAGGTTCTTTTTTGCTGTATTCATGTGAATCGAATCGCAAAAACATTCACGGTGAATTAGATTAAACTCTAGTTACAATGTGTATGGTATTACTACATTACTACCATGATCACACATTTGAATTAAAATATGTTCATCATACTGAGGCCTACTAACAGTTTTTCCAGCAAAAACAAACCTGATCCCAAATACAATATATCCCATTTGTTTCATGTTATCAGTAAGTGCTTTATAACGTCAGGCCTGAGTACTGAGAGGTATAATTATGAGGTTGCTTTGGTGTGGCAGGCAGGTTCACTAAATTTGATTTATGTATTAGCTGAAAATGTGAGTCTTTTTGGAGATTTGGAAAAAAAATAAAGTAAATGAAATATTCGATACTAATGTAAATTCCTGCTGGTAAAAAAATATAAGAGTGGATGAACATTTTCATAATATAATAAAGACAAACAGAGAAATATTTTTTAACAGTTCTAATAAAATTAATTTTGGATAATGCAACAGATTGACATGATTTACAATGACTACTTTTCTTTAGCAATAAAATGATTATCCCATAGAATGGCATTATCTTTTTTTCTATGACATAATAACTGCACGATATGCTAAAGTTCAGCACTCTGGGATTATTGAATTCTAACATTTATTTGGGTAATATTAGTGCCTCAGTTTAAATGATTGACAGGACATTTTGATGGTCTGCCTCAGGTGGTTCATTCTTTTCAATTATGCCCCATTATCATATTTAGATAGTTTACAAGGCTCTTAAAATGTTTGACACAAGGTCAGTGCCAATAGTCAGACATTACAAGGAAAATTTTCAACACTAACAGCAAAATTCTTCTAAACACTATCACAATTTTAAGTCATTCATTGCTAGAGGGAGCTGATTTGCTCTAGCAATGAAGTGGATAATTAACAAAATATACATGTACTGTACTGTCCTTGTAGTATGCGAAAGGACAAAATGTATTAGAGATTTTCCCTTCCAATCTGAAAAGTTAAAAACAATTGTTACATATAATATAAAATGTGATAAAGATTAAAGTTTTATTACATTTCTTTTATTAATATATATTATATGGGATGTTTATAAGATATATCTCTAAGGTGAAAAACATAACTCTTTTAAATACTAAAAGAAATGATAATGAATGACTCATGGTTTTACATTTTATCATTTTGATTAAAATTTAAACTTTACTTTAAATACAATGCATATTGAATGTTTCAACACACATAGAAAGCAGTTAATTCTGGTGCACAATGCAAACTAACTGTATGGGGAAAACTAAAGTAGATTACTTAAACTTTAGCTACATTGTGAAATCATACAATAATGCTCCAAAGATATATAGCTGGGCACAATAAGTGTATGTATCATACTGACTTTAAATTTCAATAATAAATATTCTCATAAAATAATATGTCAGGCATATAAGCACATGAATATTTTCCTAAGAAAAATTGCTGCACAAACAGTATAATTGAACATGAGACAGGTATTTAGTCTCCCCTTACTACTTTATATATAGGCTATGGTCAAGAGGGCAATAGTTAATAGCAGATATACCTGAAAGTGTGTTCTTATAAATTTATGCAATATTAGATATATATATTCAGGACATCATAATACTTTTCATTTCTACTAGGCCATATGTGAAAACCAACCCAAAAAAGCTTTTCTAGTTTTCTTATATGTATTAACTTCATATTTATCTTGTATTTTAAAATAAAGGATGAGGGCCAGATCATCTTCTTAAAGATGACTTCCCTGGCTAGAGTATATACTATATATGCATAAAGTACCAGTTAAAAGCTTGAACACAGTTAATTATTCAATGTTCTCCATGTTCTTATTGGAATGTGTGTGTATGCTATCAGCAGATAGCTGGTCCTTGGCAGGAAGCTAAGCAGAAATGATGAAAAGTAAACACATAACTTACTTGTAGACAAGATACATATTGTTGCGGCAGGGTTTGTATTTTAAAAAACACCAGAGAAGAGTTTGTTATGCTTATAGCAGACAGAGGGTTAATCAGCAAGTTTGAGCCAGGAGGTATTTGCAGATAGTGGAGAAACAAACAGGAGCTTGCTGAAGAGATGATTGCCAACTGAGAAAACTTAATGGTTTGGCAAATTTCAAAGCACATGGTAACTGAACACAAAGCTTACTGAATACTCAGACACATCTGTCTGAATTAGCTTTATAGGCCTAGAGTTATAATGTCACAAGGCAATTTGAGAAACCCAGTGTTAGATGGTTGCTGGACCTGAAATTGGGTCAGAGTCAACAGTAGATTATGTGGTCTCCCATTCTGGTCCAGCCAGGACAAATGCTGCTTAGCATCACCATCAGTCCCAACACCTAGCCAGTGCATGAGATGTACAGGCTGTCTCTCAGGTCTTTGTTCCTTGTAGTGTTAAGCATAGGTTGGGGAGGGGAAAAGGGCTGCTACAGCCCAAGTTCAGGATGACATGGCGGACCGTGATTGGTGGTTTGGTATCAGCTGATTCGGTGACCAGGCACCACCTGATTGGTCGCGGGTGACGTCATCAGTAGTGTGACCAATGATGCGAGGGTGGGCAGGGCTTAGTCTTTAAATAGCCCGCCCACAAGCATGGCAGTGCGCTCTGATCATTTAGCTTAGGTTGTGTTCCTGTGTGGATGCTTGGCTGTTTGGCTCCACATGCTCTCCAGCTGCTCTCTCCATGACCTGCTGATGTGAGAGTTCGCTCGGCTGATTAGCACAGGTCACTTAGGCAGGTTTAGAGGGGCTTTGGCAGACTTAGCTGGGGGAGGCAGGTAGTTCCCATTTGGCAGTCTGGCTCTGGCAAGCAGGATGCTATACACCTCGAGCAGACTAGGGGCTCCTTATCCCTGGCACCGCCTGTTAGCCACGTGGAGAGTTACTCCGCAGTCCGGTCCCACAGCGGCTGGAGCACGTACATGCCGGCGTGAGTCACACACACTTCCTAGCGCCTGCTGCGCAACCTCTGTGTAGTTAACAGTGTTACGACTATGATTATTAGTGGCACATCTCTCGTGCAGTTAACGGAGATAGTGCGAATCCCTTTTCCCATCCAGGTGTGTTGTAACACTGGAGGGATTTTAACTTTAAGTTGGTTGTTTTAGACCCTTACCCGGTGGGTGTTCGGCCGCAGTCTTCTAGGCTGCATCGCGGACCCCGGGTTTGGTTGCATTTCATTTTAATAAAGTTGTTGCAACCGTCCCCTTAACACCCAGCGTGGACCACAGTAACCTGTGTAGTCATAGAGGAACAAAGTAGGACCTGGCTGTGGGACAAAGACAGGTGAGTAACAAGGACCATTGCTTGTGTTGCAACAGGACACTAACCAAAACACATTTCCAGGCTATGTAAGAGCTATGTAACCAAAAAGGATTAAGTGGCATGATGCGACCACTCAACAAGCCAGCATGAAAACACTGAGCTACACACTGTAGGAGCGTAATCACATGCCTGTCTCAGTGTATTCTGGATGGCTTGTTGAGCTGTCGCATCATGCCAACGCTCAACACACCACACAGATGTAGCAGAGCTGGAGTTCTTCATGAGACAGCATCACATAGGAATTCTTGGTAGACAGGAGAGGAATATGGTGGTTTAATATTTTTTTATTTTGCAGCAATAAATTGGAAAAAGAGGGACGGGGAGCATTTATTTAAAATAGCCAAGTCTGAGTCTTTCAATTAAAGGACTTTATTTTGGCTGTGTATGTATTACAATATGATTATGGGGTAAGTAATGGGGGAATTTTATATATGCCTTTCCTTTACTAACCCCTGCGCTTGAGGTCAGCGGCAATAAAATGGCTGACATCAACCTCACAAATATTACCCCACTTCCCATTGCACCAGAGCAAGTGGGAAGAGCTGGGTAAAGCGCCAGAATGGCGCATCTAATAGATGAGCCTTTTCTGGGGTGGCTGCGGGCTGCAGTTTTTAGGCTGCTGAGGGCCAATATCCATGGCCTCTTCCCAGTCTGACAATACCAGCCCTCAGCCTGTCTGCTTTAGCTTGGATGGTTGTCAAAAATGGGGGGACCCCATGCCATATTTTTCAATTATTTATTTAAATAATTTAAAAAAAATGACATGGGACCCCTCTGTTTTTGATAACCAGTCAATATAAAGCTGACAACTGGGGGCTGAGGCCCACAGTCATATGCTTTACTTGGCTAATTAACAAAAATAGAGGGGACTGCCCATCATTTTTTTTTTAATTTATTTGTAGCACACCCGCCTGTTGATGAATACTCTCATCAGCCATGCCTGCTCTCGCTGCTATCAGCGAGACCAGGCATAGGATGATGAGAGTAGTACTATCATCAGCCGACGCCTGTGACTGGTGCCTTTTTACTGCCAGTCACAGTTGCTACTGGCTCACATGCTATCAATTGTATGACAGCATGGGAACCACGGATCAAAGCTGGTGTTTCTTGCGCTGTCACACAAATGACAGTGTGGGAAACAGCCGATGTTCTGGCTGCCGACCCCGAACAGTAACATGGACTTCCTGGAGAAGTCCATGTTTAAGGTCCATGCACGGACACTAGGTGTTTGGTACAGACCCCAAACTTTACTGTTTGGGTTCGCCCATCACTTGATACAATTATTAAAGGTATGTGTGAAGAAAAAAGGGTACATAATTTCAGGAAAAGAACAACTCACCAACCATTAAGCATGGTGTTGGCGAGTAGTTGTTGTTGAGGTTGTGTTGCAGACAATGGCACGGGGAACATTTTAAGGGAAGAGGGAAGAATGGATTCAATGAAATTTAAAAAACTCTTGATGTCAACATAACACCACCTGTAAAAAAGCTGCAGTTGAAAAGAGGATGGCTTCTACAAATGGATAATGATCGTCAACACATATCAAAATTAACAATAAACTACCTCCAAAGGTGCAAGCTGAAGGTTTTTCAATGGCCTCACAGTCCAAAGATCTGAAGATCATTGAAAATCTGTGGCTAGACCTCAAAATAGCACTGCATGCTAGACGTGCTACTAGGTAATAACCATGCAAGATGCCCAAACTTTTGCATAGGCCCATTTTCCTTTTTGCAATTTTTAAAATGTAGAAGATGAAAAAATATATATATATTTTCCTAAAATACAAAGGAAATGTGTTATCTTTAACTTTAGGCCTTTTAGAGATCAATTCATCTTCAGCTTGCTTAACTGTTTACAATAACAATAATTTTGACCAGGGGTGCCCAAACTTTTACATGCCATTGTATACTCATTACCCTGAGGTTCCCACAATGGCTGACCTACCAATTTTAGCCTTTGTCTGTGTTACTGGAATTATTGACATTTCACTGTTTTTAGTATTTATATTCTAATTAAATTTGTAAAAATTCTTATTGCTAATCAGAATATTTATACTTCTTCCTGGCACACATATTTTTGTTTAATATTTTTTAGAACCTAACCCTACAGTACTTTACGCTTCCCCACAACTTTATCCTTGACCTGTCTGATGTGTTCCTTGGTGCTGTTTGATCCCTAATGTTCTCAAACCTCTGAGGCCTTCACAGAACAGCTGTAGTTATACTGAGAATAAATTGCAAACAGGTGGACTTAATTTACTAATTATGGGACATCTGGAGACAATTGATCATTTAGAATTTTATATAGGGGTATAAGACTAGAGGGGCTCATTATAAATGCACATCACAATTTATTAGATCTATATTTTTAAAATAATTTAAAAATCTTGCATCATTTTCTTTACACTTCACAAGTATTTGCTACTTTGTGTTGATATATCACATAAAATCTAGTGTGTAGAACTGATGTTACAATGAGGGCAAATGGGCAACCTCAATAATGGTGAATGTTCTTCCTTCATAAGGAGAATGTCAAAGGGTACAGTGCAGCTTTAATAGGGTACATGAAGTAAGGTTAGGACGTACATGAATACAGTCTTCCACATGTTATGTAGTACATTTCTGACACAATAAATGTAATTTTAGGTTGTCTTAAGGAGCATGAATCAAATAATAAAGCTATTTTCTAGGAAATGGACACGTGAAAAATTTTCTTCAGTCAAGCAGCATTAATATCTTCCAGTTCCACATGGATGCACAGTAAATATATACCATATCTCAGTGACATATAATTGACAGTAACAAAATATAATGTGTTGGCTCCAGAGAAAAATTTTGAAGCTAAACATATTACAATTATTTTTTACTATTTTTTAAAAGTTCTGGACTTATTTATGAGATCTACAAAAAAATCAAAAAAACACTGAAAAATAATTATAAAATTATAATTTTAGAGGATATATAATATTAAAATTTATCAAATACACGGGAGGCCATATGAAGCCGAAGTTAAAAATAAGCATCAGATAAGGCAGTAAAATGTATAGCCAGTACAAAGTCTATATGTAATAAGCAGTAATGGGCAAGCACTAAAATGCTCGGGTGCTCGATGCTCGAGTCGAGCACATTGGAACCCTTGGGTGCTCGACCCGAGCAAAGAGCTAAATGTTGTCAGAGGTATTACACCACTTTTACGGACTCACAATAAAACATACAAAAACGAAACCAAAATGGATTTTCCAGGGAAATATGTTAAGAAACATCCTTTCCAGGGTAATGACTTGTATATAAAGCAAAATAAATAACCAAAAACAAAACTACTCCTCCACACCTTGGGCTATGTTCACACGTAGCATTTTTGATGCGTTTTTTCACTTTTGCATTGCTTTCAACCGTGACAAAAGCATTCACAAGGAAATGTCAGTTTAACATTTTACAACCTTATCTGGCCATGCGGTTTGTGAAATATCATCAGACACATCGGGTTTCATTTATGGAGGGACTCTGAAAGTCACAAAGCCTATTTTTATACGGCCATCAGGCAGCCTTTACTATTCTTAAAGGGCCTGCAGTCGGCCCTCACTATTCGTAGAGAGCCATCAGCCAGCTATGTTTTATTGTTCCCATTACTAAAGAGTTGGTCTCCTTTACTGTTATTGCGTATGCAGTGAGTGGCATGGCTGGCCAAAATTTGGATGCACCCCAATACCACTTTGAAAATTTGGATACACCCCAATACCCCTTTAAAGAGACTAAGAGGAGGGCCTCCTGAAAACAATGTTCCCATTATTAGGAAGTAGGTCTCCCATTGTGTTTGCCTATGCAGTGAATGCAAGGGTTGCCAAAAATTTCGAGGCACTCTAATGCCCCTTGGAAGAGATGTGGAGGTCAGAGGACCTCCTGAAAACAATGTTCCCATATTTAGGAAATGGGTCTCCCATTATGTTTGCCTATGCAGTGAATGCAAGGGTTGCCGAAAATTTGGAGGCACTCCGATGACCCTTGGAAGAGACGTGGAGGTCAGAGGGCCTCTTGAAAACAGTATTGCCATTATTAGGAAGTGGGTCTCCCATTGTGTTTGCCTATGCAGTGAATGCAAGGGTTGCCAAAAATGCACTCCAAAGCCCCTTGGAAGAGACATGGAGGAGGGCCTCATAAAAGATGTTCCCATTAGAAAGGAGCGGGACTTCTATACTTGTAATGCCCATGCACTAAACATTTACCCCTGGGGTGTATAACATACTGTATACAATTTTTTTTTTACGGGCATCATAAACACACTTTAAAATAATTATGTTGGTGTTGCATCACGGACCATGGTCACCCTGGTGATATAGTGGTGGAGAATGAGGATGAGGAAAAGGAGGAGGACAAGAGCAAAGAGACAAAATCAGGAAGCGTATACCCATGTGTGGGTGTGTGTAACGGGTCTGGGAGGCGGAACCTCTGAGCTACTATACAAGGGGGTGGTCCTTGTAAGGGAGCGGGTGGCGACCAGGCAGGCAGTCACAGCAGGTGACCGGGACAGTCTCTAGAAGAACGGGCAGGAGATCACGGCAAGTGACCGGGGCAGTCTCTGGATGAACGGGCAGATGGTCACGGCAAGTGACCGGGGCAGTCTCTGGGTGAACGGGCAGATGGTCACGGCAAGTGACCGGGGCAGTCTCTGGGTGAACGGGCAGATGGTCACGGGAAGTGACCGGGGCAGTCTCTGGGTAAAGGGTTGGTACGACCTGTGGCGGCTGATGGTAGACGTGAGCTCCCAGGTGAGCGGGCAGAAGTCTCTGGACAGGCGGGTGGTCACAGCACGTGACGGCGGAGCCTCCAGGTAGGCTAGCAGGCAGATAGCAGATGTGTGCTCCCAGGTGAGCGGGCAAGCTGGTCCATAGACAGACTGACAAGAGTTGGAAGGCAGACCGTCGGACCTCAGGCAAGCAGGCAGGTAGTTGATGTGCGCTCCCAGGTGAGCGGGCAAGCTGGTCCTTAGACAGACTGACAGGAGTAGTAAGGCAGACCGTCGGACCTCAGGTTAGCAGGCAGGTAGCAGGATATCAGGCAGGAATTAGACAGCAGACTGGCAGGAATCTGGCAGGTAACTGGCAACGGGACCTGAGGGCTGAAGCAGAGTAGTGAACAGTGCTACAACATTGCTCGGGCACCTCCATTTTGGAGGAGGTGCCTTTTATATGGGAGGTCCTCCGGCAATTGGCCGGGGACTCCTTAGGACGGCGCGCGCGGTCCCTTTAAGAGAGGGGGAGCGCGCGCGCGCCCTAAGCACACTGCCGGGGAAGGAGCGCGTGCCGGAAGCAGCGGGGAGAGCAGCGCTGGAGGACGCTGCGCCAGGAGCGGGGAGGTGAGAGGGACAGCGTCTCTGCCTAGAACGGGGCAGAGACGCCGATGCTACAGTACGCCCCCCTTTAGGCCCCCTCTTTTTTTGGCCAGAAAGAAATTTCTCAAGGAGAAGCGGGGCGTTGATGTTCTCCCTGGGTTCCCAAGTTCTCTCCTCAGGACCAAACCCCTTCCAATCTACCAGAAAAAAGGTCTTTCCTCTTACCCTCTTGGAGGCCAGAATACTCTCTACCTCAAAGACGTCATCAGCGGAAACCGGAGCAGGAGGGGCACCTGGATTATTGGAAAAAGAGTTAAAGACAACGGGTTTGAGGAGAGACACATGGAAGGAGTTAGGAATCCGTAAGGTGGCCGGGAGTTTTAGTTTGTAGGCCACCGGATTTATTTGCCTGAGGATTTCAAATGGGCCGATGAAGCGAGGACCTAACTTGTAGGAGGGTATCTTGAGCCGCACATGTTTGGAGGAGAGCCAAACCTTGTCTCCCGGACGGAATTGAGGCGGATCCAGACGTCTCTTATCAGCATATCTCTTCATCCGCTCGGAGGACAGAAGAAGTGCGGATCTAGTACTCTCCAAATGGTAGAAAACTCACTGACAAGAGACTGCGCGGCAGGGTTGTCCACAGAGGCGGAGACGGGAAACGAAATCCGGGGGTGCTGGCCAAAGACAACAAAGAACGGGGATTTGGAAGAGGACTCGCTCTCGTGGTTATTGTAAGAGAACTCGGCCCAAGGGAGGAGGTCCACCCAATCAGAATGGTGGGCATTAACAAAGTGCCGGAGATAGCTGGTAAGGATCTGATTGATCCGCTCCACTTGACCATTGGACTGAGGGTGGTAAGCGGAGGAGAAGTCCAGGGTGACGTCCAGCAGTTTACATGTGGCTCTCCAGAAGCGCGAGGTGAACTGAACTCCTCGATCCGACACGATGTGGAGGGGTAGGCCATGAAGACGGAAGATATGGCGGATAAAGTCCTTAGCCAGCTCAGGTGCAGATGGAAGACCAGGCAGGGGAATGAAGTGGGCCATTTTAGAAAAGCAGTCAGCGACCACCCAAATGACAGTACACCCGGCAGAGACAGGAAGATCGGTAATGAAGTCCATACCGATGTGTTGCCACGGGGCAACAGGTATGGGAAGCTGCAGGAGATGACCAGCTGGTAAGTGTCTGGGAACCTTGTTGCGGCCACAAGATGAACATGCAGAGACGAAGTCTACCACATCTTTACGCAGGGTAGACCACCAGTAATGCCGGGAAATGAGTAGGAAGGTCTTTTTTTGGCCGGCATGGCCAGCAAGTTTAGAAGAATGACCCCAGTGAAGAACCTTCTCACGGTCAGGAGGCGCCACGAACGTCTTGCCGGGTGGAAGACGAGTCAAATCCAGGGGGGCCACATTCATTACCTTGGAGGGGTCGATAATATGCATAGGCTCCTCCTCTTGGTCGGAGGACAGGAAGGATCGGGACAAGGCATCAGCTTTGACATTCTTGTCCGCCGGGCGGAAATGAAGGATGAAATCGAAGCGGGCAAAAAACAAAGACCACCGGGCCTGACGTGGATTAAGTCTCTGGGCATTTTGGAGATATGCCAGGTTTTTGTGATCCGTGTAGATGATCACTGGGTATAGAGCCCCTTCAAGCAGGTAACGCCACTCCTCCAGCGCCAATTTAACAGCTAACAGTTCTCGGTCTCCAATGGAGTAATTGCGCTCAGAGGAGGAGAAGATTTTAGAGAAGAAGCCGCAGGTTACCATTCTCCCGGAAGAAGACTTTTGGGTGAGCACCGCTCCGGCTCCAGAGGAGGAAGCATCAACCTCCAGGTAGAACTGTTTGTTGCAGTCCGGACGGTGCAGCACAGGGGCAGAGGAGAAGGCTTGCTTCAGGGAAAGGAAGGCCTCCTCAGCTTCGGGTGGCCATACCTTGGGATTTGCTCCCTTACAGGTGAGCGCAGATATGGGCGCAGTCCGAGACGAGAAGTGAGGAATGAAGAGACGATAGTAATTAGCGAAGCCCAGGAATCGCTGTATCGCCTTCAAGCCCTCCGGCCGGGGCCACTTTAGGACAGCAGAGAGCTTCTCTGATCCATTTGCAAACCCGTCTGGGAGATAACGTAGCCCAGAAATGGAAGAGAGGTCTGCTCAAAAAGGCACTTCTCGTATTTAGCATAGAGGTGGTTCTGCCTGAGCCTCAGCAGGACCTGACGTACATCCCTCCGGTGTGAGGGAAGATCCAGAGAGAAGACCAAGATATTGTCCAGGTATACCACCACGCAGGAGTAAAGAAGGCCACGGAAGATGTCGTTGACCAGTTCTTGGAAGACGGCAGGAGCATTGCAGAGACCGAAGGGCATCACACGGTACTCATAGTGTCCGTCACGGGTATTAAATGCCGTTTTCCACTCGTCTCCCTGACGGATACGGACCAGGTTATACGCTCCATGTAGATCCAGCTTGGAAAAGATCCTGGCGCCTTTAAGGCGATCAAATAACTCGGAGATGAGCGGAAGGGGGTATTTATTTTTAACCGTGATCTGATTGAGTCCTCTATAGTCAATACAGGGGCGTAGCGAGCCATCTTTTTTTTTGACAAAGAAGAATCCAGCTCCAGCCGGGGAAGTAGACTTCCGGATGAATCCCCTGGCCAGATTCTCCTCTATGTACTCAGACATGGCCCGGGTTTCGGCCGCAGACAACGGATAAATACGCCCATGGGGTGGAGTGGTGCCAGGAACCAGGTCAATCGGGCAATCATATGGCCTATGAGGTGGCAATGTCTCTGCTTCCTTCTTACCAAAGACGTCAGCATAGGTCCAGTAAGGAGCCGGAAGACCGGGTAAGTTAGCTGGGGTAGGTGGAGGACGAACCGGACGAACCGGAACCAGGCAGGTCTTATGGCAGTCCGGCCCCCACCGGAGTACTTCACCGGAATGCCAGTTCAACACGGGTTCGTGTGTTTGGAGCCAAGGTAGACCTAGCAATAGGGAGTGGGAGAGTCCGGGCAACACATGGAAGGAGATTACCTCAGAGTGCAGCATTCCCACCCGCAGGGTTATGGGTTCCGTGGCGAGCAGGATGGTCACCGGAAGGAGTCTTCCATCCACTGAGGCGACCGACAAGGGTTCAGCCAGAGACTTGGTGGGAATACGGTATTTCTCAACCAGGGACTGGGAGATGAGGTTTCCAGCGGATCCAGAATCCAGGTGGGCAAGTTCAAAGTGACGGGTCTCTCCCCAGGAGATAGATACAGACAAAGTCAGGGTTGGAGAGGATTTATTTTTGTCTAGGGCGACCTCCCCGAGCGGTGCTAGACACTGGAGTTTCCCGGCCTCTCCGGGCAGGAACGAATCAAGTGCTCCTTACTGCCACAATAGAAGCAGCTCCCCTCGGCTCAGCGAGACTCCTGGCGAGATTTGACCATCTTGGTCTGGTCGACCTGCATGGGCTCGGGTGAGTGTGCCCGGGGAGTGACAGAAGAGGAGACAGGTTTCTGGAAAGTAGGAGCTAGGCGGGGAAACCTTCTCTCTCGGGTGGTCTCTTTGGTGCGTTCTTGAAACCGGATGTCAATCCGGGTAGCCAACGACACCAGGTCATCCAGGGTGGTAGGAATATCCCGACCGGCGAGCTCATCTTTAATCCGACCGGAAAGGCCCTCCCAGAAGACGGACACCAGGGCCTCATTATCCCAGGCAAGCTCAGAAGCGAGGGTGCGGAACCGTATGGCATATTGGCCCACGGTGAGACTCCCTTGACGGAGACGTAGCAAAGAGGAGGCAGATGAGGTCTTTCGTCCCGGTTCATCGAAGACTCTCCGGAAAGCAATGAGGAAAGACGACAGGTCGGACACCAGGGGATCCCCTCTCTCCCACAGGGGGTTAAGCCATGCCAGTGCCTCCCCAGTGAGATGGGACATGATGAATGCCACTTTGGCCCGGTCGGAGGTAAACTGGTGAGTCAAGAGTTCAAAATGCAGGGTGCACTGGTTTATGAAGCCCCGAGCTTGAGCGGGGTCCCCTCCGAAGCGAGGAGGTGCAGACAGCCGGGGTCCGAGACAGGATGCCATGGTATTGGTGGGCAACGGTGCTGCCGGGGTGCGAGTCGTGACACTAGCGGTGGTTGCTGGTGGAGCAGACAGTGTGTCCAGGCGGGAGTTGACATTCCGCAGGTGGTTCAGGATGGACTCCTGCTGGGATCTCTGACGGGAGAGTTCATGGTATAGGTCAGAGAGCGAGGGAGCTTGGGTGCCACCGGGTTCCATGGCCTGAGCAAACTGTAACGGGTCTGGGAGGCGGAACCTCTGAGCTACTATACAAGGGGGCGGTCCTTGTAAGGGAGCGGGTGGCGACCAGGCAGGCAGTCACAGCAGGTGACCGGGACAGTCTCTAGAAGAACGGGCAGGAGATCACGGCAAGTGACCGGGGCAGTCTCTGGATGAACGGGCAGATGGTCACGGCAAGTGACCGGGGCAGTCTCTGGGTGAACGGGCAGATGGTCACGGCAAGTGACCGGGGCAGTCTCTGGGTGAACGGGCAGATGGTCACGGGAAGTGACCGGGGCAGTCTCTGGGTAAAGGGTTGGTACGACCTGTGGCGGCTGATGGTAGACGTGAGCTCCCAGGTGAGCGGGCAGAAGTCTCTGGACAGGCGGGTGGTCACAGCACGTGACGGCGGAGCCTCCAGGTAGGCTAGCAGGCAGGTAGCAGATGTGCGCTCCCAGGTGAGCGGGCAAGCTGGTCCATAGACAGACTGACAAGAGCTGGAAGGCAGACCGTCGGACCTCAGGCAAGCAGGCAGGTAGTTGATGTGCGCTCCCAGGTGAGCGGGCAAGCTGGTCCTTAGACAGACTGACAGGAGTAGTAAGGCAGACCGTCGGACCTCAGGCTAGCAGGCAGGTAGCAGGATATCAGGCAGGAATTAGACAGCAGACTGGCAGGAATCTGGCAGGTAACTGGCAACGGGATCTGAGGGCTGAAGCAGAGTAGTGAACAGTGCTACAACATTGCTCGGGCACCTCCATTTTGGAGGAGGTGCCTTTTATATGGGAGGTCCTCCGGCAATTGGCCGGGGACTCCTTAGGACGGTGCACGCGGTCCCTTTAAGAGAGGGGGAGCGCGCGCGCGCGCGCCCTAAGCACACTGCCGGGGAAGGAGCACGTGCCGGAAGCAGCGGGGAGAGCAGCGCTGGAGGACGCTGCGCCAGGAGCGGGGAGGTGAGAGGGACGGCGTCTCTGCCTAGAACGGGGCAGAGACGCCGATGCTACAGTGTGAAGAGGTGCATGGGAATACACCTCTCAAAAAAACCCACTGGATTTGAGTTTATGTTGCGCTGCTATCATTCGGTTGTATTGAGAAGTCTGGCCCAATCCAGCCCTTGTTCATTTTAATAAGAGTTTGCCTGTCAGCAATTTCAGGTGACTGGTAGATGCGCTTATAAGTTATAATTCCACCAGCGGCACTAAAAACCCGCTCTGATAAAACGCTGGCGGCAGGGCAGGCTAGGACCTTCAAGGCATAGACAGCAAGTCTAGCCAGCCACATATCCAGCTTGGATACTCAATAATTAAAGGCACAGAGGAATCACGGAGGACGTTGGTACGGTCAGCAAGGTGCTCCCTCAGCATCTTCCCAAACTTTGCACTCCTTGTGAGAGTGCCCCACACCTCAGGGCCTGTGCGATGGGAGGGGCTGAGAAAATTCTCCCAGAACTTTGACAGTGTTCCCCTGCCTCTGCTGGATTGAAGTTTTGTCTCTCTCTCCTGTACTCCTTGGTTGTCCAACGTACTGTGACCTCTGCCGCCAGCGTTTTCAGATAAGAATTTTTTTAATAGTTCCGCAACAAGGGCCTTCTGGTATTGCCCCATTTTTTAGAACTGTCCGCCTCAGGAATAAGAGATATTATGTTGTCCTTGTAGCATGGGTCTAGAAGTGTCACCAACCAGTAATGACTGTCTCCCAAAATTTTGAGAATGCTAGGGTCATGGGAAAAGCAGCGTAACATAAACTCAGCCATGCCTGCCAGACTGCTAACAGGCAAGACTTCCGTGTCCTCACCAAGAGGATGACTGACCATGGTCATCCACGCTGAGCAAACTGTATGACAGTTGTGCAGGTAGTACCGTCTATAGTGCATAAAACTAGCTCCTGTCCTTCCTCCTCCTCCTCTTCCTCATTGTCACCCAATCCACGTTGGGATGAGATGAGGCTGGGCTGTGTGTAATCACCCTGTATGGTCCCTTGCTCCATCTCATCGTGCTCCGCCTGCAATGCATCCTCTTTGATTGTGAGCAGAGAGCATTTCAGAAGACAGAGAAGCCGGATGGTGACGCTAATTATGATATCATCATCGCTAACCATCTTGGTGGAGTCCTCAAAGTTTTGGAGGATGGTACTTATGTCTGACATCCATGTCCGCTCCTGAGGTCTTATGTGTGGAGTCTGAACTGAATGCCAGCGGCCTTGTTGCTCTCCCGGAAGTGTCAATTACTTTCCCTTGAGTCTTCCTCCTACAATCATCCTCTTTACTGCTGCAGTTGTACAACACATTACTGTCTTGATTATTTGTCCAATGCTTTAGAGTTTTCTCTTTTCTTCTGTGAACTTTGACATACTCTCCCCATTCTACTATATCTGACTATACCATGGGCAGCACAGTGGCTCAGTGGTTAGCACTGAAGTCTTGCAGCACTGGGGTCCTGGGTTCAAATGCCACCAAGGACAACATCTGTAAGGAGTGTGTATGTTCTCCCCATGTTTGTGTGGGTTTCCCCCGAGGTATCTGGTTTCCTCTCACACTACAAAGACATGCTGATAGGTATTCTAGATTGTGAGCCCCAATAGGGACAGTGCCGATAATGTCTGTAAAGCACTGTGGAATTATTGGCGCTATATAATGTGTAAAATAAATAAATACATTCTGAAATCATCAGATAATGGCTGCTGCATACTCTGCCTAGTTATTTGCTTGAAGTGCAGGAAACGTACATCTTGATTTTTTTTTTCTGAAAAAAATAATAATTTATTTAATTTGTGATTTAAAAAAACAACAAGAATCTTGTTATACAATTCAGTTAAAGCAGGATGCATTGTTCTATTAGATGCTTCCTTGTATCAAAAATTGGAGTTTGTTATTTTGGACACCAATGCTACTTACTGTACATTGTTGTGCATACTTAATACTTTCAGAAGTTGTGGAATATTCTCAATGAGGGCACCAGTATGCGAGATTTGAATATACATACTATGAAATTACTTTTCAAATAGAAACCTATTACACTTGTTTTTCATAGTCTCCTAAAAACTAGTATTTCCTCTACCCATTCATCCCATTATCAAAGGCATTGGGCACGTCAATGAGGATGTTAATTCCTGGCTTGATGAATATTTGCAACCACTTGCATCTAGACTGCCTGTTGTCCTAAAGGATAGTAGCTCAGTGTTGAGATGAAAAGATAGTTTTAAGTGGCTTAATAATTACTGCTCTTTTACTTATGACATTGTAAACCTCTATTCATATATCCACCATATAGATCTACAATTTAATATTAATTATAATTCATATTCTAAGGAATTCAAGTAATTTGTATTAATTGCCACTTATTATTTGTTGGAACATATTTTTTTATGTTCAAAAATAGGTTTTATTTTGCAAATTAAAGGAGCCCCAATGAGGTCATGCTTCTCACCTTCCCTTGCAATTTAATTTGTGGGATGGTGAGAGGAACATATCATTTTTTTTACAGCTAATCCTTTTGTCAACTGTTCGGTTTGGTACGATCGCCAGGTGGACAACATACTTATAGTGTAGACTGGCTGCATGGCTGGTTAATTAAGCATCTTAACATTAATGAATTTATTCTATGATTTACTAGCTCTTTATTAGAATTCCAGAACAGAATTTTTGGATTTCGTTCTATCAGGTGAAATTACTTTTAATTAAATATACATCTCCATGCATTGAAAAAAAAAGTCGGAGGGAAATGTTATATTACATCGAACACTTGCTCATCCCATACATACTTTAGAATCAATTATCTATGATGAAATTGTGAGAACAAAATGTATCTGTTCGGTCAGTGAGGCTTTCTCTGCAGAGAAACAAACAAATGCAGACTTGTAACTATAGGCCACAATATAAAATAAATTAAAATAGTAGAAAACAAAATCATGAATATCGAAAGAAGTTCCCTTTTTCACAACAAAAAAAGCAGTAAAAAGGAATTTAATAAACTAGTTTATAACACAACTTTTGGTAGACAATTTAACAAATTAAAACCATAATACGTAAAGATTTACCTAAAATGAATCAAGATGCAAAACTTGAAAAAAAATTACTGAAAACAGCTTACAGTTTATCTCAAAGAGAGGAAAATCACTTGAAAGCATATTATGTCCAAGTCTGTATATGGAACATAAAGAAAAGACTGCTATATGGTTAGCCCTAAACAGACTTTTTTAAATGTGGCAGTAGATGGTGCAATGTTTGTATCAAAGTGGATAAGATTCAAAACATTGAATCATTCATTAATTGTGACATACGCCTCGTGATATATTGCATTGAATGCTAAATGTGTAAAATCAAATATATTGGATGTACAATAAGAAAACTAAAAAAAATAATTGGTGAACATACTTCCAATATTGATATAAAAATGCACCCTATTCAGGAGCGATCCAATATGCAATGCAGAAATGCATAACACTAGCACTGAGCATTTTGCATGGAGAAGTTTAATTCTCCACTTAAAGGTGAAGATTGGTTGAGGAAGGTACTTTTGAGAGAAGCATTTTGGATTTTAAAATTATATACCATATAGCTATATGGTAGGAATTACAGTCACAATTTGTCATTTATATAATAAATCAAGTTTAATTGTACCTTGCTTTTTTATATCCTGCATCTATCTTACTCTGGAAATGGAATAATCCAGCTCACCAAAATAATTAATTAAAACAATAATCCTTTATTAATACAAAAGATAAAACCATATAATGATACATCTATGGAGGTCTATCAGATTGGATGCAAGGAGGAATACAGCAAGGTGTCCAACTATTTGTTAAATAGATGCAAAGTCATAGCGTTCAAGGCTATTGAAAAGATCAAGACAAAGCCTGAAATAAGAACCAGCCAGTAAAGGTTGACATCAATGCATATGCATAATCACGCATATAGTCAGACACAAAAGTATAGCATAAGGATGTTCCATAACAGAGTATAAGGTTAAGGTGCAAGTGGAAGAAGAATAGAAGAAAGTAGTATCTTATATCTATGTCCATAAACAAAAGCATTTCCACATGATTAAAGAGAGAGCCATCTAAGTGTCATAGTGTGCGATATAAGTCAGAATAATCAATGCATCGTATCAAGATGTTAATTCATTTGAAAGGATTACCAATAGTGATGAGGGGAAGAAGGATTCTTGCCAATTACGCCCATACGCGAGTTTCCCCATGCTATACAATGTGATGTGATAGCTATAAGGTATTTCAAGGAAGCCTGCACAGTCATGCCTTAAGTCATGTTAGTCTTCTGTGCCTATTGCAATCTTCTGCAACATGTAACAAAAAGCAATGGACATTTTTTTAGGAATTCACATGATTCAATTTCAGATTGACAAATTTGACAAAACCAGCAAAATTCATAAAATTCAACTCAAATTCAACATGCATCAAAATGATTTGTTTACATCTAATAATGACGAGTTGCAAAGGTATGTTATTTTAATTTTTGATGCACTGACACATATTAGTTGTACAACTGTATGTTAATTGGACTGGTAAGTAATTATTAATGTTAATTAACTTGCAAACTTCACAGCTTTATTTTATGTTTCATGCTATTATATACCAAAATATGGCAAAATCTTAAAATCAATGGCATTACTCTTTTCCTTAGCAAATCATTATGAAAGAAAATATAGCAACAAAATGGAGTTAATTGCATAGCTCATGACACATCACTAGTGTTGAGCATTCCGATACTGTAATATCGGGTATCGGCCGATATTCGCGGTATCGGAATTCCGATACTTAATTCCGATACTTTTACAATATCGGATACCGGAATCGGAAGTTCCCATAATGCCTGCGCTCTGGAGTGTCTGTGAAGGATGACAAGTTGGATGGCAGCGCGATCCAGCCTGTCATCAGAATGCCATCCCAGCGGGGGAGAATTCTCCTGATTGTTTAAAAGCCGGCGGGCGGTATAAAGCCGCCGGCTTTTAAACAATCACACAGCCCCATACTGCTTCCCCGCAGCCTCCCACCCCGATCCTCCGCTCCCCTCGCCACCTCCCATCCCGATCGTAAGTTAGGACCGGGCGGGGAGCGCAGCTCCAAGGAGCGGGGAGCGAAGGACCCGGGCGGGGAAGCCGGCAGTGAAAAGACTTCACCGCCGGCTTTCCTGTTCTGTGCTGCGCTTTCCCGCCAGTTATTTCAAATGAACAGCTGAGGTATCAGCTGATGCCGATCAGCTGTTCATTTGAATTAGCCGCGGTGCCCTCAGAGGGTTCATGTGAGTTCATGCTTGACTGCATGAACTCACATGAACTTTCCCACTGCCGCACAGGTCAGCCTCACCTCCCAGACGATCAGACCGTCATGATTAGTGTGTGTGCGGGGTGTGTGTGCGGGGTGTGTGCGCGATGTTTGTGCGGGTGTGCGGGTGTGCGCGGTGTCTGTGCGATGTGTGCGGGTGTGTGCGGTGTGTGTGCGGGTGTGTGCGTGCAGGCAGACATAGGCCGATGTGACACTACTACTCCCATCGGCCTATGTCTGTCCCCCGTCCACTCGTGCCAGCAGGATCAGCTCGATGGGAGCAGTAGTTCCCATCAGACTGATCCTGCTATTTAAATTGCCCTACTGTGTCCCCAATAAATGTTAAATACATGTCATTGGTGGCCAGTGGTTACCTAAAAGAAATTAGTTCATACATTACCTGTCCCCGCCGATCGCCACCTAAAATAAAGTAAAAAATAAAAAACTACACCTATACTCACCAAGACACCTAATTCCCCGAAGCCATCGATCTCCTGTAATAAAATATAAAATAATAAACCACAACCTTATCCTTACCCCTCCGTAGCAGTCCACGAGTGTCCCACGAAGATCTCCAGTTCAGAGCAGCCACATAGAATGTGACCGCTCTGAACCGCTGCTGCCGCTAGAATGACGGGGCCGTAAGGGTTCACCGGAGTTCAGGCAGCGCTGCTCCGGTTAGCTCCTTTACGGCCCTGCTGTATCGTGAGAAATTCCCACGGTACAGCAGTGCCGTAAAGGAGGTCTCCGGAGCTGCGCTGCCTGAATGCACTCCGGTGACCTCAGTCAGTGGCTCCCGCTGTCGGGAGCGGACGTGTTCCCGGCAGCGTGAGCTTACAGCAGCCATGCACAGCTGTCACCATCTCCAGATGTGACAGCTGTGCATGGGAGATCAGCGCAGGAACGTGGACAGGTAACTATTATTTTTAGTAAACTAAGAATTAAATAAAATTGTGTGTTTTATTTCAAATAAATTATTTTTTTCTGGGTGTAGTGTGTTTTTTCTTTTTAACACTTTGTAGGTTAGTAATGGGGGTGTCTTATAGACGCCCATCATTACTAACCTGGGCTTCATGGCAGCTGGCGCTGACATGAACCCCACCACTATTACCCCCTGCCACCGCACCAGGGCAGCGTGGAAGAGCGAGGCTAAGTGCCAGAGTTGGCGCATCCTATGGATGCGCCATTTCTGGGGCGGCTGACGACTGGTGTTTCTAGCCTGGGAGGGGGCCAATATTCATGGCACCCTTCCTGGGCTATTAATATCAGCCCCCAGCTGTCTGCCTAGCCTTTGCTAGCTATTAAAATAGGGGGGACCCCACGTCATTTTTTTTGGGGGTCCCCCATTTTAATAGCTAGTAAAGGCTAGGTATTCAGCTGGGGGCTGATATTAGTAGCCTGGGAAGCTCCGTGGGTTTTACCCCCTTCCCAGGCTTCAAACATCTGCCCCAGCCGTCTGCTTAACCTCCGCTAGAGACTAAAATTATAGGGGATCCCACGCCATTTTTTTTTTAAATAAATCCATTATTTTAACACTAAATGACATTTGAGGAGTTAATAAAGATGCAGTCCCTAAATTATTATTTATTTTTTAATTAATTTTTCCCAAAACTTTTGACGTGGGCTTCGCCATATTTTTGTATGCCAGCCAGGTACAGCATCCAGCTTCTATGAACGCGCCATTTTCCAGGGCGGCTGCGGACTGCAATTTTCAGCAGGGGGCAGAAAGCTTGGGCCTCCCTGCGCTGCAGATTCCATCCCCCAGCTGCCTAGTTGTACCTGGCTGGACACAAAAATAGGGAGAAGCTCCACGTTTTTTTTTTTTTAATTATTTCATGAAATTCATGGAATAATTAAGAAAAAAAGGGCTTCCCTATATTGTTGTGTCCAACCAGGTACAAATAGGCAGCTGGTGGTTGGGGGCAGCCCGTTCCTGCCTGCTGTACCTGGCTGGACCCAAATATAGTGCAAAGCCCCACGTCAATTTTTTTTTAATTATTTCAGGAAATTCATGAAATAATTAAAAAAAAATTATGTGGGGCTTCGCCCTATATTTGTGTCCAGTCAGGTACAGCAGGCAGGAACGGGCTGCCCCCAACCACCAGCTGCCTATTTGTACCTAGCCGGACACAACAATATAGGGAAGCCCTTTTTTTCTTAATTATTCCATGAATTTCATGAAATAATTTAAAAAAAAAATACGTGAAGCTTCTCCCTATTTTTGTGTCCAGCCAGGTACAACTAGGCAGCTGGCGGATGGAATCTGCAGCGCAGGGAGGCCCAAGCTTTCTGCCCCCCCCCCCGCTGAAAATTGCAGTCCGCAGCCACCCCGGAAAATGGCGCGTTCATAGAAGCTGGATGCTGTACCTGGCTGGCATACAAAAATATGGCGAAGCCCACGTCAAAAGTTTTGGGAAAAATTAATTAAAAAATAAATAATAATTTAGGGACTGCATCTTTATTAACTCCTCAAATGTCATTTAGTGTTAAAATAAAGGATTTATTTTAAAAAAAATTGACGTGGGGCTTCGCCCTATATTTGTGTCCAGCCAGGTACAGCAGGCAGGAACAGGCTGCCCCCAACCACCAGCTGCCTATTTGTACCTGGCCGGACACAACAATATAGGGAAGCCCTTTTCTAAAAAAATTATTTCATGAAATAATTAAAAAAAAATTGACGTGGGGCTTCGCACTATATTTGTGTCCAGCCAGGTACAGCAGGCAGGAATGGGCTGCCCCCAACCACCAGCTGCCTATTTGTACCTGGTTGGACACAACAATATAGGGAAGCCCTTTTTTTCTTAATTATTCCATCAATTTCATGAAATAATTTAAAAAAAAAGTGCGTGGGGCTTCGCCCTATTTTTGTGCCCAGCCAGATACAACTAGGCAGCTGGGGGCTGGAATCCGCAGCGCAGGGAGACCCAAGCTTTCTGGGCCACCCCCGCTGCAAATTGCAGTCCGCAGCCGCCCCAGAAAATGGCGCGTTCATACAAGCGTCATCTTCTGGCGCTGTACCCAACTCATCCAGGGCCCTGGTGCGGTGGCTCACTGGGTAATAAAGGGGTTAAGGCCAGCTTGGCATTATCAGCTGGCCCTAAGCCCGAAATTCATGGGGTCACGCCAATATTAGACATGACCACCATGAATTTCTAGTAAAGTATTTAAAAAAACACAACACCCAGAAAAAAGTCCTTTAATTGAAATAAACACACAATTCTTTATTGTTCTAAATTAAACCATACTTACCATCACGCCCATTCCAGCTGAAGCCAACGATCTCCTGCAATAAAAGTAAAATAATAAAGTAACATCATCCTTACCTTTCCATGGCTCCCACGACAGCTTCAGCTCTGCTACATCGAGATGACAGGCTGGACCGCAGCAGAACGCTGCCATCCATCCTGTCATCCCGCAGACACTGAGAAGCGCAGGCATGCTTCCACTCCTCAGTGTCTGGCTGTGACGGCATCCAGATGAGCCGAGGTCATGTCCAATGAACTCAGCTCACCTCATGTACGTCACTGACAGCGTGGGAAAATTCTCCTGCACTCAGCACTTCAGCGTGAGAATTTTCCCACGCTGTCAGTGACGTGCATGAGGTGAGCTGAGTTCATTGGACATGACCTCACCTCATGTATGTCACTGACAGCGTGGGAGAATTCTCACGCTGAAGCGCTGAGTGCAGGAGAATTTTCCCACGCTGTCAGTGACGTGCATGAGGTGAGCTGAGTTCATTGGACATGAACTCGGCTCATCTGGATGACGTCACAGAGAGACACTGAGAAGCGCAAGCATGCCTGCGCTTCTCAGTGTCTGCGGGATGACAGGCTGGATGGCAGCGTTCTTCTGCGGTCCAGCCTGTCATCTCGATGTAGCAGAGCTGAAGCTGTCGTGGGAACCATGGAAAGGTAAGGATGAGGTTGCTTTATTATTTTACTTTTATTGCAGGAGATCGTTGGCTTCAGCTGGAATGGGCGTGATGGTAAGTATGGTTTAATTTAGAACAATAAAGAATTGTGTCTTTATTTCAATTAAAGGACTTTATTCTGGGTGTTTGTGTTTTCTTTTAACTTTGACTATGGGGTTAGTAATGGGGGTGTCTTATAGACGCCTCTCCATTACTAACCTGGGCTTGATGTCAGCTGGCATTATAAGCTGACATCAACCCCAACCCTATTACCCCCTGCCACCGCACCAGGGCAGCGTGGAAGAGCGAGGCTAAGTGCCAGAATTGGCGCATCCTATGGATGCGCCATTTCTGGGGCGGCTGATGGCTGGTGTTTCTAGCCTGGGAGGGGGCCAATATTCATGGCACCCTTCCTGGGCTATTAATATCAGCCCCCAGCTGTCTGCCTAGCCTGTGCTAGCTATTAAATTAGGGGGGACCCCACGTTATTTTTTTTGGGGGGGTTCCCCCATTTTAATAGCTAGTAAAGGCTAGGTATTCAGCTGGGGGCTGATATTAGTAGCCTGGGAAGCTCCGTGGGTATTACCCCCTTCCCAGGCTTCAAACATTTGCCCCAGCTGTCTGCTTAACCTCCGCTAGAGCCTAAAATTAAGGGGAACCCCACGCCAATTTTTTTTTAAATAAATCCTTTATTTTAACACTAAATGACAAGTACAGTAATCAACACTGTCACTGTACTTCATATATATGTGACTGACATGTTTCTATCTATCTAATCTATGTGTGATTCTCTATTCTTTCTATTCTAAATTGTCGGGTACAGATGCTGAATTGCCGGCCGGCTTTTTTAAAGAGACAGTGCATGAAAACACTATTATTTTTTTAAATAAATCCTTTACACTAAATGACAAGTACAGTAAGAAACACTGTCACTGTACTTCATATATATGTGACTGACATGTTTCTATCTATCTAATCTATGTGTGAAGCTCTATTCTGTCTGTTATAAATTGTCGGGTACCGCTGCTGAATTGCCGGCCGGCTTTTTTAAAGAGACGGTGCACGAAAACACTAATATTTTTTTTAATAAATCCTTTACACTAAATGACAAGTACAGTAAGCAACACTGTCACTGTACTTCATATATATGTGACTGACATGTTTCTATCTATCTAATCTATGTGTGATTCTCTATTCTTTCTATTCTAAATTGTCGGGTACAGATGCTGAATTGCCGGCCGGCTTTCTTAAAGAGACGGTGCATGAAAACACTATTATTTTTTTAAATAAATCCTTTACACTAAATGACAAGTACAGTAAGCAACACTGTCACTGTACTTCTTATATATGTGGCTGACATGTTTCTATCTATCTAATCTATGTGTGAAGCTCTATTCTGTCTGTTATAAATTGTCGGGTACCGCTGCTGAATTGCCGGCCAGCTTTTTTAAAGAGACGGTGCACGAAAACACTAATATTTTTTTTAATAAATCCTTTACACTAAATGACAAGTACAGTAAGCAACACTGTCACTGTACTTCTTATATATGTGGCTGACATGTTTCTATCTATCTAATCTATGTGTGAAGCTCTATTCTGTCTGTTATAAATTGTCGGGTACAGATGCTGAATTGCCGGCCGGCTTTTTTAAAGAGACGGTGCACGAAAACACTAATATTTTTTTTAATAAATCCTTTACACTAAATGACAAGTACAGTAAGCAACACTGTCACTGTACTTCATATATATGTGACTGACATGTTTCTATCTATCTAATCTATGTGTGAAGCTCTATTCTTTCTGTTGTAAATTGTCGGGTACCGGTGTATGCCACTGCTGAATTGCCGGCTTTTCATGTCATTCTACATTATTCTTAGTTGTTTTCCTTCATGTAGAATTAACCTACAAGGAAAGAAAGGGTTTATTTTCATTCCGATATTTGTGTCCCATTGACTTGCATTGGTTTCCGGTATCGGAATCGGCGATATCCGATACTTTTTGGGTATCGGCCCGATCCAATCCGATACGATATTTCCTGATATCGGAAGGTATCGCTCAACACTACACATCACATATTTTTCACTGTTAAGATCTGCAGGAAAAGATTATGTTTAGTTATATTATTAATGTACTTTATTCTCTTTGATGATTCTTTATATAAACTAAAGCAACTACAGAGGTCTCGGTCCCTAGATAATTGGACAAATTTTATAAGATTTTATATCAATTTGGGAACTAAATTAGACAAAAGTCTTTGTATTTTGTATCCTTATTTGTACTTGTTCCCTTTACACTTTTCATCAATCTATTCTTATAAACAAAGGAAAAAATCACTTTGATCTGTGTAATGTATTGTTCTAAGTGTGCATCTTAATTCCTATGAATAATGAAACCATAGTTTGTTAGCAGTATGTTAGTCATTAAAGGAAATTGCTAGTCGATTCATGCTGTTTATACTACAGGCAATGTAAATCAGAGCCTGATGTCGTTTGCAAATCTAGTCCAGAGTCGTCTCTGGCTTATTGCTGCCCACACTGCTCCAGGTGGTTGACAAGCCAGTCCCATGTGTGTACTTTGCAAGAGATCTATCAATTAACTAAAGTGTCAGTGGGAAATGCCAACCGGAGGCAGCACCAGACTAGCCTCAACACTGCGTATAGTCCTGGCAGGATCTTTAACCCCTTTACTCCCTAAGGTGGTTTGCACGTTAATGACCAGGCCAATTTTTACAATTCTGACCACTGTCACTTTATGAGGTAATAACTCTGAAATGCTTCAACAGATCCACCTGATTCTGAGCTTGTTTTTTTCGTGACATATTGTACTTCATGATAGTGGTAAAATTTCTTCGACATCACTTGTGTTACTTTTTGAAAAAATCAGAAATTTGGCGAGAATGTTGAAAATCTAGCAATTTTCAAACTTTGAATTTGTACAGTACAGACCAAAAGTTTGGACACACCTTCTCATTTAAAGATTTTTCTGTATTTTCATGACTATGAAAATTGTACATTAACACTGAAGGCATCAAAACTATGAATTAACACATTGGAATTATATACTTAACAAAAAAGTGTGAAACAACTGAAAACATGTCTTATATTCTAGGCTCTTCAAAGTAGCCACCTTTTGCTTTGATGACTGCTTTGCACACTCTTGGCATTCTCTTGATGAGCTTCAAGAGGTAGTCACCGGAAATGGTTTTCACTTCACAGGTGTGCCCTGTCAGGTTTAATAAGTGAGATTTCTTGCCTTATAAATGGGGTTGGGACCATCAGTTGTGTTGTGCAGAAGTCAGGTGCATACACAGCTCATAGTCCTACTGAATAGACAGTTAGAATTTGTATTACGGCAAGAAAAAAGCAGCTAAGTAAAGAAAAACAAGTAGCCATCATTACTTTAAGAAATGAAGGTCAGTCAGTCCGAAAAATTGGGCAAACTTTGAAAGTGTCCCCAAGTGCAGTTGCAAAAACCATCAAGCGCTACAAAGAAACTGGCTCACATGAGGACCGCCCCAAGAAAGGAAGACCAAGAGTCACCTCTGCTTCTGAGGATAAGTTTATCCTAGTCACCAGCCTCAGAAATCGCAGGTTAACAGCAGCTCAGATTAGAGACCAGGTCAATGCCACACAGCCACACAGAATTCTATCAGCAGACACATCTCTACAACAACTGTTAAGAAGAGACTTTGTGCAGCAGGCCTTCATGGTAAAATAGCTGCTAGGAAACCACTGCTAAGGACAGGCACCAAGCAGAAGAGACTTGTTTGGGCTAAAGAAAACAAGAAATGGACATTAGACCAGTGGAAATCTGTGCTTTGGTCTGATGAGTCCAAATTTGAGATCTTTGTTTCCAACCACCGTGTCTTTGTGTGACGCAGAAAATGTGAACGGATGGACTCTACATGCCTAGTTCCCACCATGAAGCATGGAGGAGGAGGTGTGATGGCGTGGGGGTGCTTTGCTGGTGACACTGTTTGGGATTTATTCAAAATTGAAGGCATACTGAACCAGCATGGCTACCACAGCATCTTGCAGCGGCATGCTATTCCATCCGGTTTGCGTTTAGTTGGACCATAATTTATTTTTCAACAGGACAATGAGCTCAAACACACCTCCACGCTGTGTAAGGGCTATTTGACCAAGAAGGAGAGTGATGGGGTGCTACGCCAGATGACCTGGCCTCCACAGTCACCAGACCTGAACCCAATCGAGATGGTTTGGGGTGAGCTGGACAGCAGAGTGAAGGCAAAAGGGCCAACAAGTGCTAAGCATCTCTGGGAACTCCTTCAAGATTGTTGGAAGACCATTTCCGGTGACTACCTCTTGAAGCTCAACAAGAGAATGCCAAGAGTGTGCAAAGCAGTCATCAAAGCAAAAGGTGGCTACTTTGAAGAACCTAGAATCTAAGACATATTTTCAGTTGTTTCACACTTTTTTGTTAAGTATATAATTCCACATGTGTTAATTCATAGTTTTGATGCCTTCAATGTGAATGTACAATTTCCATAGTCAAGAAAATGCAGAAACATCTTTAAATGAGAAGGTGTGTCCAAACTTTTGGTCTGTACTGTATGTACCATCATCCAAAACTTTGAGGACTCCACCAAGATGGTGAGCGACGATGGCACCATAATTAGTGTCACCATCCCACTTCTCTGTCTTCTGAAACGCTCTCTGCTCACAATCAAAGAGGATGCATTGCAGGCGGAGCACGATGAGACGGAGCAAGGAACCATATAGGGTGATTACACACAGCCAAGCCTCATCTCATCCCAAAGTGAATTGGGTGACAATGAGGAAGAGGAGGAGGAGGAGGAAGGACAGGAGCTAGTTTCATGCGCTATAGATGGTACTACTTGCACAGCTGTCATACCATCTGTTCAGCGTGGATGGCCAGAGGACAGAGAGGAGGAGGATGAGGAGGAGAGCATGGTCAGTCATCCTCTTGGTGAGTACGCGGAAGTCTTGCCTGTTAGTAGTCTGGCACGCATGGCTGAATTTATGTTACGCTGCCTTTTCCATGACCCTCGCATTCTCAAAATTTTGGGTGACAGTCATTACTGGTTGGTGACACTTCTAGACCCACGCTACAAGGAGAACTTTATATCTCTTATTCCTGAGGCGGACAGGTCTACAAAAATGGGGCTTTATCAGAAGGCCCTTGTTGCGGAACTATTAAAAAAATTCCCATGTGAAAATGCTGGCGGCAGATGGCACACTTCGTTGGACAACCAAGGAGTACAGGCGAGAGAGACACAACTTCAATCCCGCAGAGGCAGGGGAACACTGTCAAAGTTCTCGGAGAGTTTTCTCAATCCCTCCCATCGCACAGGCCCTGAGACATGGGGAACTAGCACGAGGAGTGCAAAGTTTGGGAAGATGCTGAGGGAGTACCTTGCCGCCCGTACCAACATTCTCTATGATTCCTCTGTGCTTTATAATTATTGAGTATCCAAGCTGGATACGTGGAATGAACTGGCTCTCTAAGCCTTGGAGGTCCTGGCCTGCCTTGCCGCCAGCGTTTTATCACAATGGGTTTTTAGTGCCGCTGGTGGAATTATAACTGATTAGCGCATCCGCCTGTCAACTGAAAATGCTGACAGGCTGACTCATATAATAATGAACAAGGGCTGGATTGGGCCAGACTTCTCAACATCACCAAATGATAGCATCGTAACATAAACTCAAATCCAGTGTCTTTTCTTGGGAGGTGTATTCCCATGCACCTTTTCACACCAAGACATGAGTATGCGTTTCCTGATTTTGTCTATTTTCTCTTGTCCTCCTCCTTCTCCTCATCCTCCACAACCATATCACCTGGGTGACCGTGGTCCGTGATGCAACACGCACATAATTTTTTTAAAGGGTGTTTATGATGCCCTTAAAAAAAAAAAATTATACAGTATGTTCATGTATACCCCCCAGGGGTAAATGTTTGTCAGCCCATACACTTAGTGCATGGGCATTACAAGTATAAGAGGTCTGCTCCTTTCTAATGGGAAAAAAAATTTTATGAGCCCCTCCTCCACGTCTCTTCCAAGGGGCATTGGAGTGCCTCCCAACTTTTGGCAGCCCTTGCATTCACCACATAGGACATGACTATGGGAGACCCACTTCCTAATAATGGGAATTTCTTTTTTGAGGCCCTCTACGTCTCTTCCAAGGGGCATTGGAGTGCCTCAAAATTTTTGGCAACCCTTGCATTCACTGCATAGGCAAACACAATGGGAGACCTACTTCCTAAAAATGGGAATATTGTTTTCAGGAGGCCCTCCTCTAAGTCTCTTAAAAGTGGTATTGGGGTGCGTCCTAATTTTGGGCAGCCCTGGCACTCACTGCATATGCAAGAACAGTATAGGAGACCCACTCTTTAGTAATGAGAACAATAAAACATAGCCGGCTGAGAATAGTGAGGGCCGACTACTGGCCCTTTACGAATAGTAAAGGCCGCATGATGGCCCAAGAAAAAAAGGCTTTGGAACTCTCAGAGTCCTTCCTTCATAAATGAAACACGATGTATCTGATGATATCTCATACACCACATGGCCAGATAAGGTGGTAAAATGTTAAACTGACATTTCCTGGTGAATGCATTTGTCACGGTTGAAAGCAATGCAAAAGTGAAAAAACGCATCAAAAACACTACGTGTGAACATAGCCCAAGGTGTGGAGGAGCAGTTTTGTTTTTGGTTATTTATTTTGCTTTATTTCCAAGTCATTACCCTGGAAAGGATGCTCCTGAACATATTTCCCAGGAAAATCCATTTTGGTTTCGTTTTGGTATTTTTTATTGTGAGTCAGTAAAAGTTGCGTAATACTTCTGACACCGTTGTTGACAGAAGTGACCTGGGAGACAGAAATGCTTCCAGGAGTCTTCCCCATGCTATCCCCTTGTCATTTGAGCACTGTTCCCATCGATTTGGGCAATTTTCAGGCCCTCTGCAGACCGCTGGGGGGAGCCGCTGGAAAAATGCTCGAGTTTCCCATAGACTTACATTGGGCTCGTTGCTCGGGTCGAGCACCCTAGTATTCCAATGCCCTCGACCCAAGCATCGAGTACCCGAGCATTTTAGTGCTCGCTCATCACTAGTCATTAGTCTTGAGTACAAGCGCTCACTGCTTGAGTTTGCATTGGGTACTTGGGTATGCACCAAATATCGCGGGTGCTCAAGTGACATGCACGAGTCCCCACCCGCATGTTTCACGGTTGTTAGACACCCAAAAAAAGACATGCAGGGATCACTCGTGCATGGCAGGCAATCCTTGCAAGGTTTTTTTGGCTGTATAACAGCTGCAAAACATATGGGGTGTCTAGAATTTTTATATTCACTGTACTACTGTATATAAAAGAAAATTGCAAAAGTAATTAATGGAATTCAGTAAGTACTAGAATTTTGATGGACATACATATTATTTTTAATAGATCTATTCAATTTAGTAAAGTTCAATAATATGAATCTACAATATAAAATGTTGAACAAATCTTAATAAAAAATTAAACTCAATAGCATAAAATGAATGCTGAAAACTAATTTTTAGCATACACTTGACCCTGATTTCACATTGAATCAAGGTTCTAACAGGAACATTTGTGAAGCAAATATTAAACCTACGCAAGCAGCTAAACATAACCTTTGTCAAGTCAACATTAATTCATAATTAATACTAAACTAATTATTTAAGCCTTTCACAATCAGATGACATTTCTTTTTAATTCTTATTTTTAAAACTAAATTATGAATGAATATAAATATAACAAATCATTTCAGATGTGAGCATAATATTGTTTTTACGTAAATGTTAGCCATGTGTTTTTTATTCCTTAGATGAACATAATAGAAGATGAATATAAAAGGTCAACCACACAATAAAACAAAAAAGTGACCCTCCACCTCATAATAAAAAATTCACAAAGATAAAATACTTGATGTCCTCCTTTTTAATATTTTTGGCACTGTTCCCATTTTCTAATCATCTCTTCATGTGTCTAATATGCCTGCCAGGTTCTGCTATTGTTTTGTAAGCCTGAGTCACTACTCCCTGATATGAGCCAGTCTATCTAAAAGCAGGGAGGAATGCTCACACTATCAAAAAACTGCAAGCCTGAATAACTACCCCCAATCTTCTGCTATATATTAGACACAATTTCTAATTATTATTTTTGTAAATTTGTTATTTCTGTAATTATAATCTTTAAATAAAAACCTATCAATAAACTATTGCTTCCCAAATCACATGAAGAATGAATCAGAGCTTAGATGCGCAATTGCAGCCAGGTGTTTCAGATAAATATAGTTCAACCCCTTACTGACCCAAGGCGTACTAATACGTATCTGCGCCCTGGGCCTTATGGGCCAGATACATATTAGTACGCCCTGCTGACATATTCCCTTTAATATTATTTTCTTTAGTCAGAGCAAATAATTGTAAATGATCTCCTGAAAAGATTGCATTTAGATGTCAATTTAGAGATCTTTGCAGTGGGTCTCTCCTTAGGGCTTTGCTTGCTACATACCCATATGTTGTGCTCCTATAGGTACATAAAGAAAGTGATGCTTGTGAATGTAAATCTGTTTTCACTTAGTTCCCTCAACAGCTCAAGGTTCCTTATCAATATAATTCTTAGTCAGTCTGCTAATAAAGTTCAAAATAAATACAAAGGGCTGGAGTACAAGTGACCTTAAATAGCAATCAGGCATCAATTAAAATTTATACTTGCCCTATCAGTTTACAGGGTGGAGAAATTATCAATTTGTTGTGCTGGTGAAAAGATTACCTTATTCATGCCCAAGTCTGTTGTCACCTTCCTGACCAGGCAAAATTTTACAATTCTGACTAGCGTCACTTTATGAGGCGATAACTCTGGAAAGCTTTAACACATCCCAGTGATTCTGAGATTGTTTTTTGTGACAAGTTGTATTTTACATTAGTGGTGTATTATGATAAATATGATTTATTTATAAATATATCGAAAATTGGACAAAAATATGAAAATGTCACAATTTACAAGCTTTGAATTTTTATGCCCTTAAACTAGATAGTTACAGTGGTGGCCAAAAGTATTGGCACCCCTGCAATTCTGTCAGATAATACTCAGTTTCTTCCTGAAAATGATTGCAGTCACAAATTATTTGTTATTATTCTCTTCATTTAATTTGTCTTCAATGAAAAAAAACACAAAAAGAATTGTCCCAAAGCCAAATTGGATATAATTCCACACCAAACCTAAAAAAGGGGGTGGACAAAAGTATTGGCACTGTTTGAAAAATCATGTGATGCTTCTCTAATTCGTGTAATTAACAGCACCTGTAACTTACCTGTGGCACCTAACAGGGGTTGGCAATAGCTAAATCACACTTGCAGCCAGTTAACATGGATTAAAGTTGACTCAACCTCTGTCCTGTGTCCTTGTGTGTACCACATTGAGCATGGAGAAAAGAAATAAGACCAAAGAACTGTCTGAGGACTTGAGAAACCAAATTGTGAGGAAGCAGGAGCAATCTTAAGGCTACAAGTCCATCTCCAAAGACCTGAATGTTCCTGTGTCTTCCGTGCACAGTGTCATCAAGAAGTTTAAAGCCCATGGCACTGTGGCTAAACTCCCTAGATGTGGACGGAAAAGAAAAATTGACGAGAGATTTCAACGCAAGATTGTGCGGATGGTGGATAAAGAACCTCGACTAACATCCAAACAAGTTCAAGCTGCCCTGCAGTCCAAGGGTACAACAGTGTCAACCCGTACTATCCGTCGGCATCTGAATGAAAAGGGACAGTATGGTAGGATACCCAGGAAGACCCCATTTCTTACCCTGAGACATAAAAAAGCCAGGCTGGAGTTTGCCAAAACTTACCTGAGAAAGCCTAAAATGTTTTGGAAGAATGTTCTCTGGTCAGATGGGACAAAAGTAGAGCTTTTTGGGAAAAAGCATCAACATAGATTGTACAGGAAAAAAAAAGAGGCATTCAAACAAAAAAACACGGTCCCTACAGTCAAACATGGCGGGGGTTCCCTGATGTTTTGGGGTTGCTTTGCTGCCTCTCGCACTGGACTGCTTGACCGTGTGCATGGCATTATGAAGTCTGAAGACTACCAACAAATTTTGCAGCATAATGTAGGGCTCAGTGTGAGAAAGCTGGGTCTCCCTCAGAGGTCATGAGTCTTCCAGCAGGACAATGACCCAAAACACACTTCCAAAAGCACTATAAAATGGTTTGAGAGAAAGCACTGGAGACTTCTAAGGTGGCCAGCAATGAGTCCAAACCTGAATCCCATAGAACACCTGTGGAGAGATCTCAAAATGGCAGTTTGGAGAAGGCACCCTTCAAATATCAGGGACCTGCAGCAGTTTGCCAAAGAAGAATGGTCTACAATTCCAGCAGACCATTGTAAGAAACTCATTGATGGTTACCGGAAGCGGTTGTTCGCAGTTATTTTGGCTAACAGTTGTGCAACCAAGTATTAGGCCATTACAAATTTTGCAGCATAATGTAGGGCTCAGTGTGAGAAAGCTGGGTCTCCCTCAGAGGTCATGGGTCTTCCAGCAGGACAATGACCCAAAACACACTTCCAAAAGCACTATAAAATGGTTTGAGAGAAAGCACTGGAGACTTCTAAGGTGGCCAGCAATGAGTCCAAACCTGAATCCCATAGAACACCTGTGGAGAGATCTCAAAATGGCAGTTTGGAGAAGGCACCCTTCAAATATCAGGGACCTGGAGCAGTTTGCCAAAGAAGAATGGTCTACAATTCCAGCAGACCATTGTAAGAAACTCATTGATGGTTACCGGAAGCGGTTGTTTGTAGTTATTTTGGCTAACAGTTGTGCAACCAAGTATTGGTGCCATTACTTTTGTCTGGCCCATTTTTGGAGTTTTGTGTGAAATGATCAATGATTTGATTTTTGCTTCATTCTCTTTTGTGTTTTTTACTTGCAAGCAAATTAAATGAAGATAATAATACCAAAGAATTTGTGCTTGCTATCATTTTCAGGAAGAAACTGAGTATTATCTGACAGAATTGCAGAGGTGCCAATTCTTTTGGCCAGCACTGTATACCACACAAAATAAATAATAAATAACTTAACATGTGTCTAATTTACATCAGCATCAGCATCATTCTTGAAATATAATTTTTTGTTAGTAAGTTGGAAGGGTTAAAAGTTAGCAATTTCTAATTTTTTTCAACAAAATTTACAGAAAATTTTTTTTAGGGACCACATCACATTTCAAATGAGTTTGAGGGGCCTATGTGACAGAAAATAACCAAATGTGAAACAATTTTAAAAACTGCTCCCTCAAAGTGGTCAAAAACACATTCAAGAATTTTATAACCCTTTAAGTGCTTCACAAAAATTAAAGCAATCTGGAAGTAAAAAATTAAAATTTTTATTTTTCCCACAAAAATGTTGTTTTAGACCCACAATTTTTCATTTTCACAAGGGTAACAGAAGAAAATGTACCAAACATTTGTTGTGCAATTTTTTCTGTATATGACGAAACCGCATATGTGGTGGAACACTACTGTTTGGGCACATGGTAGGGCTCAGAAGGGAAGGAGCGACATTTGACTTTTGTAACACAAAATTGCCTGGAAGAAATAGCAGAAGCCAAGTCGCGTTTGCAGAGCCCCTGAGACACATTTTGGAAACTACTTCTCTCAATGAACTTACATAGAGGTGTGGTGAGCACCTTGAACCCACAGATGCTACACAGAATTTTATAATGTTAAACCGTAAGAATGAAAAAAAATTCTTTCTTCCTGCATAAAAGGTTGCTTTAGCCCCAAATTTTTCCTTTTCCCAAGAAAATGGATTATACAATTTGTTGTCCAATTTCTCGGTAGTACACCACTACCCATATTTGGTGGAAAACTATTGTTTGTGTTAACAGCAGGGTCAGAACGGAAGGAGCGTCAATTGACTTTTGGAACACAAAATTGCCTGGAAAAGATAGCGGATGCCAAGTTGCATTTGCAGAGCCTCTGTTATGCCTTAACAGTGGACACCCTTTCAAGTGACCCATTGAAACTACACCCCTCAAAAAACTTATCTAGAAGTGTGGTGAGCACCTTGAACCCACAGGTGATTCATGGAATTTTAAACGTTGAACTATGAAAATGAAAGAATATTTTTTTCCTGCAAAAATGTTGATTTAGCATCAAATTTTTCTTTTTCACAAGGGAAACAGGAACAAATTCACTATAAAAATTCTTGTTAAATTTATCTTGAGTACAATGCTACCCCAAATGTGGTGGAAAACTACTGTTTGGACATACGTATTCCAATTTTGGCTGGAATAGATTGAGGATGCCATGTTAGATTTGAAGAGCCCCTGATATGCCAAAAGACTTTGTAAGCTACACAGAGCAACATCTTTAAAATCAGATAATGTTTGCAGTGAGGGAGGGACAGACATGTATCAGTGAGTATTGAGTGGAATGTAACAGATAACATAGCAGACATTTATCAAGCAGAGATATTGTGCAGCAAGCAGAGGTTGTACCATTAGGTTGTTTCAGGGAAATAGCTCAGCAGATGACATATACAGCAAGTAAAGGTATTGTGCAGGAAGCAGCGATTGTACCTGTGTGAAGAAAGAAGAAGATGGGTGTTAGTCCATGGCCTCTGAAATAACTGCCTAAGTTGACGTCAATTTGCTGGAACCCCTTCCGATCATAACATAAACTTACTTCAAATGTTGTGAAGGGGTTAAAGTAAAACATAATTGGATAAATCAATATATTTTGGTGGCGACAGTATCCCCTAAAGAATGCAATATAAAGCAATCAAAATATCATATGTACTCCAAAATTAAATCCATAAAAAGTCAGCTCTGGCTACAAAGAAACAAGTCCTCACACTGCTCTATCAATGGAAAAAAAAAGCTATGGGCCTAAGAAAATGATGACAAAAGCATAACTTTTTTTCACAGATTTCTGAATTTATTTTTCACCACTAAAATACAAGTTTGGTATTGCCATAATTGCACTGACCTTGAGGATCATGGAGAATTCATTTTTACTATATAATTAACACAGTAAAACCCTATGGCTCACGTATTTTGGCCAAAATATCTACAAATATCTCTTGCAATTTATATATTGTTTTTATCTTATTGCACATTATTTCATTTCTATGCAGGATTTTGCCAGGCCCTTTAGTGATGGCTGCGGACATTGGAGTGTCTGTCTCTCTGGGGTGTTCATACATAGTGCTGGGCAGTCTGTCTGATCTAATTGCATGGGCATCTCTAATAGGCTATAAGCTTAACACTGTGTACTTCATCTGTTTGACTGCTGCCCTATATAAGCCTTATCCAGGTACATTTTTAATACTAAGCAACCAACCCCTCCGTGAATTGATACATTTGTGAATGGTTGCTTCATCAGTATTTTGCACCTGTGCTGCCTCTGCCTTTATCATGTGTGGCTACTGCATCATGTAGTGCATTAGTTTTGTGACTTAATGTTGATTGATGTTTTTTCTGCTACGTTTTTTTTAATTTTGTGTACATTTGCTGTGTTTTGATTTTAAGTTTTCTAGTTCCTACATATACTAGTAATCCCATCTTGCAGTACATCACCCCTCACCTCTATTTACAGTCCCATCTAACCACACATCACTTCTCTCTTCTTTACATATTCCATCCTGCAGTACATTACTCCTGTCCTGTATATATAGCATCCCCTTGCAACATATAACTCCTGCCCTATTGATACAGCCATTATATGCAACCCCATCCTGCAGTACATCACTCCTGTCCTCCATATGCAGCCTTATTTTGAAGTACATCCTTCTTCCCCAGTTTATACAGCCTTATCCTGCAGTCACTCCTGTCTTGTATATAGTCATATCCTGCAATGCATTACACCTTTAAATACAGTCCCATCCAGTTCATGACTCCTCTAGTGTACATACATCCCCATCCTGCAGCACATCATTCCTCTAATATACAGCCCTATTAAGCAGTAAATACCTCTTTTCATGTACATACAACCCCATTCTGCAGTACATCACTTCTCTTCTATATACAATGTGTGCAGAATTATTAGGCAAGTTGTATTTTAGCAGATTATTTTTATTATTGATCACCAACTATGTCCTCAATCAACTGAAAAGACTCATAAATATCCAAGCTTAATATTTTTGGAAGTTGGAGTGGGGTTTTTTAGATTTGGCTATCTTAGGAAGGTATCTGTTTGTGCAGGTAACTATTACTGTGCAGAATTATTAGGCAACTTAATAAAAACCAAATATAATCCCATCTCACTTGTTTATTTTCACCAGGTAAACCAATATCAGTGCACAAAATTTAGAAATAAACATTTCTGACATGCAAAAACAAAAATCAAAAAAATTAGTGATCAATATAGCCACCTTTCTTTATGATGACACTCAACAGCCTTCCATCCATAGATTCTGTCAGTTGCTTGATCTGTTTTCCATCAACATTGCGTGCAGCAGCCACCACAGCCTCCCAGACACTGTTCCGAGAGGTGAACTGTTTTCCCTCCCTGTAGATCTCACATTTTATGATGGACCACAGGTTCTCTATGGGGTTCAGATCAGGCGAACAAGGGAGCCATGTCATTATTTTTTCTTCTTTTAGACCTTTACTGGCCAGCCACACTGTGGAGTAGTTGGATGCATGTGATACAGCATTGTCCTGCATGAAAATCATGTTTTTCTTGAACGATACTGACTTCTTCCTGTACCACTGCTTGAAGAAGTTGTCTTCCAGAAACTGGCAGTAGGTCTGGGAGTTGAGCTTCACTCCATCCTCAACCCGCAAAGGTCCCACAAGTTCATCTTTGATGATACCAGCCCATACCAGTACCCCACCTCCACCTTGCTGGCATCTGAGTTGGAGTGGAGCTCTCTGCCCTTTATAGATCCAGCCTCTGGCACATCCATCTGCCCCATCAAGAGTCATGCTCATTTCATCAGCCCATAAAACCTTTGAAAAATCAGTCTTAAGATATTTCTTGACCCATTCTTGACATTTTATCTTATGTTTCTTGTTCAAAGGTGGTCGTTTTTCAGCCTTCCTTACCTTGGCCATGTCCCTGAGCATCGCACACCTTGTGCTTTTTGATACTCCAGTAACGTTGCAGCTCTGAAATATGGCAAAACTGGTGGCGAATGGCATCTTGGCAGCTTCACGCTTGATTTTCATCAATTCAGTTATTTTGCACCTTTTTTGGCCAACACGCTTCTTGCAACCCTGTTGACTATTTGCCATGAAACGCTTGATTGTTCGGTGATCGCGCTTCAAAAGTTTCAAAATTTCAAGACTGCTGCATCCCTCTGCAAGACATCTCACAATTTTGGACTTTTCAGAGCCCGTCAAACCTCTCTTCTGACCCATTTTGCCAAAGGAAAGGAAGTTGCCTAATAATTAAGCACACCTTATATAGGGTGTTGATGTCATTAGTCAAGACCACTCCTCATTACAGAGATGCACATCGCCAGATTTACTTAATTGGTAGTTGGCTCTCAAGCCTATGCAGCTTGGAGTAGGACAACATGTATAAAAAGTATCAAAGTGATCAAAATACGCATTTGCCTAATAATTATGCATGCGGTGTATACAGCGCATCCTGTATTGCATTACTCATCTTAACTCCTCTATATACAGTCCACATTCTGAAGTACATCAATCCTCTCTGGTGACCTCTTTACATGCACACAACTACACTTTAATCTAGAAAGCCCATCTGACCCTTTCAACCTTCCAAGAAATCATCCCTCACAGGCGCAAACGCCATTGTAGCAATAATAACAGTGAGTGTCCCTGCACAGGTGTAGTAGTACAGTGTCAATTGTGTGCTGGGAAGCTGACATTCTGTGCATGCCCCTGCCTAAATTGATGTGCTTCTTACAGTACACAGAGAGAGCTCCCTGCTTTACTGAAGTATATTTTTGAATAAAACCATTTATTTTATTGTGATGCACTGGAAAGCAGGAAAAAAATTCCTAGTGCGTTGAAATTGAAAAAAAAAGTGCAATTCCACGATTGTTTATTGGGTTTTTTATTTACCATGTTCGCTATGTGGTAGCAGTGACCTGACAATATGATTCCCCTGATCAGAATGATTAGGAAGATACCAAACATGTATAGTAAGTGGTGAAATTTGTTAAAAAAAAAATATGCTTGTGTTGCTTTTTTCCAAGACCCATAATGTTTTAAATTTTTGGGATATGGGGCTGTGTGAGGGCTTATTTTTTGCATTCTGAGATGTTTTTACTGATACCATTTTAAGGTAGATAGGATGTTTATATTGCCTCTTATTGCATTTTATTGCTATGTTGCAGAGGCCAAAAAACTGTAATTCTGGCATTTTGTCATTTTTTCTCACTACGCTGTTTATCGATCAGATTAATTTAATTTATATTTTGATAGATGAGACTTTTACGAACACAGCAGTACCAAATATGTGTATTTTTTTATTGTTTTGTTTTTAATGGGGTAAAAGGAGAGTGATTTGAACTTTTGTGTTTCTTTTGTTTTCATATTTTTACAAACATTTTTTTACTCTTTACTGTATTTAATAGTCCCCTTAGGGGACTTGAAAGGCACTTGATACCCAAAATCACAATCTCTGAGGGGTGTGTGGAGTAACGCGCTCCTCCTTCCGGCACCTGTTAAATGCCGCTGTCAGAGATTGACAGTAGCATTTAACAGGTTAACAGCTACAGTTGGATTGACTGTTAACCTGTTAAATACCACTATCATCAATTCTGTCAGCCATCATCTGCCAGGAAAGATGTGGGCTCAACATACAAGCCAACATCAAAGTCATTGATATGATATATGATGTAACTGTACATCATATGTCCTGAAGGGAATAAAGGGCTTGTCCCTGCACAGGTATTTGATGACCTATATGCATGATAGATTATCAATGGGGGGTCCGACATCCAGCACCTCCATCGATCAGCTGTTTTCTTCTCTGGCAGTGGCTGAATGTAAACACTTTGAAAGGAACTGCTGAGCACTGCTGCATTTAAAATGTAATGGTTGACTAGTGCAGTACAGCTTCAATTCCAAATAGGAGGCACTATGCTGCAACAGTCAACAAGGGCAAGCAGCAGCCATTATACTTTGTATGTAGCTGTGCACAGCAGCTCTGTTCAAAGTGTTTACATCTGGTTGCTCCCAAAGCTAAAAATCTGCTAATCGGTGGGAGCACAAAGTGTCCAACCGGTCTCTTATTGATAACCTGCAGATAAGTCATCAAATACCTATTCCCATAAAAATCAAAACTTTTTTTTTCTCAAAGTTAGTTTTACTTGCTGACTGTTACCTGCATGACAATTGATATATTGCCGTTATTCTGTAATTTTCTTTCTTTTATAATATGTCAAAAAAAAAAGTGCAATTAAAACTTTTTGTTCCTGTGTCCTAACACTTCACCTACAAAATTAACATTTACATTTATTACTTTTAGACCATGTCATGACTGGTATCCTTTCTGACAACGTTGCTATTTTTCTAATATTTTACAGAAATGTTTGTCTTGCATTTGCACACTGCAGAATATTTATTACTAGCTAATTACGGTGTCCAAAATTATTATTTTGAAAGATGAAACACTGAAACAGAAGGAATGGAAATAATATCTATATTACAATTGTTTTCACTTAAAGACATGCATATGTAAATATATTCACGATTATACCAAAACAATTCATGAATAAACAAGACTTATTTTCAATGACAGATTAGTTAACAAGCGTCAAGATAGACGACCAGAAAACTGCAGAACAATATTTAGCTATTAAAGTTTACCTGATTACACAAAAATAGTCTGCCACATGTTATTATTTAATGGAAATCTGTATACAAAGCCTAAAACTGGCCAAATTCTACTAAACCAAAAGTTACAGAAAAAGCCAAAATGCACTAATTGTGACTGATTTACAGAGATATTGGTATCCTTTTTCATGTGTTGCAATAGTGACAGGAAGTACAGCCGAATTGGTGGTCAAGTCCTTTCCCAATAACTGTTGAAAAATCAGCCAATACATTATTGGTTAAAATAGCTGGCAAAGTAACAGTTTGTCACCAATTTTTGGAAAAATAATTAAAAAGTGACATACTGACTGCATTTGTCTTGTTTCTTTTAGATACTAGACTAGAAAAGAAAATGGCCTACTGAGATAACTTCTATTTATCTAATTTATGGTCAGTTTTTCATTGTAGGTGCAATCATGCTTAATTACCCGTTTCAAAAGTATAAATGAAGTTTTCCTGTAATTTTGTAATTAGAAAGTAAGCTGATCCTATTTGTGAGTCAGAACGTCTAAGCCAATGTTTACATTTTTTGACACACTCATTTAAGAAATCAGTTAGTATCTCTAATTGTGAATGTGTTATCATTCTGCAAGCAGATGGTAGTTAACATATTTGTACATATGAAATGTTATTTCTCATAGAGATGAATAAAACCATATTTAAGTTTCCACCAAAAAAGAACTAGTCACATTTCAGTGTGAATGTCATTGATGTTAAAATACAACAATGTTATTCTTTCAATTCATGCAAATTCTAACTTCTATTTCTTAAAGAATCACTCCCATCAAAATTATATCCTATTAATATATTGCTATCATCATATTATACAGCACGGTGTACTTACAATTGCTCATTTTGTTTTTCTACCCAACTACAGTGGCACGTAAAAGTTTGGGCACCCCTGGTCAAAATTGCAGTTATTGAGAACAGTTAAGCAAGTTGTAGATGAAATGATCTCTAAAAGGCCTAAAGTTAGAGATGACACATTTCCTTTTAGATTTAAAAAATTACAAAAAGGAAAAGGGGAATATGCAAAAGTTTGTACACCCTGCATGGTTAGTACCTGGTAGCACCCTCTTAGTATCACAGCTTCTAAATGCTTTTTGTAGCCAGCCAAGAGTCTTTCAATTATTTTTTGAGGTATTTTCATCCATTCTTCCTTGGAAAATTCTTCCAATTCTGTGAGATTCCTGAGTCATCTTACATGCCCTCCTATTTGAGGTCTAACCACAGATTTTCAGTGATGTTCAAATCAGGGGATTGTGAGGGCCATTGTAAAACCTTAAGCTTGCACCTTTTTGTGAATTTTGATGTGTGTTTAGGATCATTATCCATTTGGAGAAGCCATCCTCTTTTGAATTTCAGCTTTTTTTTTTTAAATATGGTGTTATGTTTGCATCAAGAATTTCTTGAAATTTTATTGAATCCATTCTTCCCTCTACTTGTGAAATGTTCTCCGTGCCATTGGCTGCAACACAACCTCAGAACATGATTGTTCCAGTCCAATGCTTAATGGTTGGCGAGATGTTTTTTTCCTGAAATTCTTTGTCCTTTTTTCTCCACAAAGATATTTTGATCATTGTGGCCAAAGAGTTGTATTATAACCTTATTGGTAGAGATGAGCGTTGTTCGACTCGAACTGTTCGCCAATCTCAAATTCGAGCTGTTTTGGGCGGTGTTCGAGCCGTTCGGCGAACATGAACGATTTGAGAAAAATTCGGCTGTTCGAGGTTATGTTCGATAACTGTTCGTGCACCAAAATCATAACTGGATTTTTTCTCAGTAATGATGAAAATTAATGTTAATACGCAGTTTGAGTGTACAGCGGGGCGGGGGGAGGGGCAGGGGATGGATCTCTGCAGGAATAATAAAAATCTCCATTTTTTTTTCTCTTTCCCGCATTTACAGTGGGGAGGTGCAATCTGTCAGCCTATCAGCAGTGCACACACGGAGCGAAGTGCTTTTTTTCACACAAGCAAGGGCATGTGTCATTGGCAGTGTATGTCACATGTCCTTGCCCTATAAGACTAAGCCATTTTCCCCGTCACCACCATTTTCTCACTGCTGCAGTGGCGTGTTAGATGGCACCGCTGTTGCTGTGTGCGCTATACCTTGTTAATTTCAAGCCAATTTTCACACAAATCTACAGATAGCTTGGGAGTAGGGAATAGTTGTGATTGCAGTCCTTTTAAGGACTAGGTTACAGAATTTCCTACGACTTTTATCAGGCAGGTCTGTGCTCTTAAATAGATAGGTTGTGGGAGTAAAGACTAACTGTAATTGCAGTCCTTTTCGGGACTAGATTACATCAGTTCCTATCAGTTTTTGCCAGGCAGGTCTGTGCCAATGCTGTGCAAGTTTTTTTCACAACATTTGGCTGAATCTAGCAAAGCTAATCCTTTTTGGCCTATTGCAGAGTGTGTTAGTCAGTGGAGTAGCCTATCTGTGTGGCAAGATATACCACCTGTGTATAGAATACCAATTTTTTTACTGCACCTAGTGAAGTAAAATCTTTTGGGCATAGCATCATTCTATTAGTCCATCTATACTGACCTCCATCAGGTTGCAAATTGAATATAATTTTTTTCTGCATCTAGCTCTGAAAAAATATTTGGGCTTCTAGCAGTGTGTGGGACTTGTTCTATTAGTCCATCTATACTGACCTCCATCAGATTGCAAACTGAATATAATTTTTTTCTGCATCTAGCTTTGAAAAAATATTTGGCCTTCTAGCAGTGTGTGGGACTTGTTCTATTAGTCCATCTATGCTGACCTCCATCACGTTGCAAATTCAAAATAATTTTTTGTCTGCATCTAGCTCTGAAAAAATATTTGGCCTTCTAGCAGTGTGTGGGACTTTCTCTATTTGTCCATCTATACTGACCTCCATCAGATTGCAAATTAAAAATAATTTTTATCCGCATCTATCTCTGAAAAAATATTTGGGCTTCTAGCTGTGTGTGGGACTTGTTCTATTAGTCCATCTATACTGACCTCCATCAGGTTGCAAACTGAATATAATTTTTTTCTGCATCTAGCTCTGAAAAAATATTTGGCCTTCTAGCAGTGTGTGGGACTTTCTCTATTAGTCCATATATACTGACCTCCATCAGGTTGCAAATTAAAAATAATTTTTATCTGCATCTAGCTCTGAAAAAATATTTGGCCTTCTAGCAGTGTGTGGGACTTTCTCTATTAGTCCATCTATACTGACCTCCATCAGGTTGCAAATTAAAAATAATTTTTTGTCTGCATCTAGCTCTGAAAAGATATTTGGCCTTCTAGCAGTGTGTGGGACTTTCTCTATTAGTCCATCTATACTGACCTCCATCAGGTTGCAAACTGAATATATTTTTTTTCTGCATCTACCTCTGAAAAAATATTTGGGCTTCTAGCTGTGTGTGGGACTTGTTCTATTAGTCCATCTATACTGACCTCCATCAGGTTGCAAATTGAATATAATTTTTTTCTGCATCTAACCCAGCCAATAGTTTTGGCCTAACACTACAGTTTGGCCACTCAGCTCTGCTCGGTTCCCATCCATTGTTTTTTTGTGCAAACAACTCCAGAGTTGTGAATTAGTTAACCACCAAAATGAGTGGAAAAAGGCCTGCTGCTGGTGGAAAGGGGAATAGGCGTGTTGGGAAGGGGAAAAAAGGTTGTGTCCTTGGGGTAGGTGTTAAAGCAACAGTAACATCTGCAGAAGAAAGACCATCTTCCAGCCAAACTAAAATGTCTACTTCTTTTACCGGACAATGTGATAAGATCCCTTTCTTACGGCCACGCCAATCGCTACAAATTCCAGATGAGGCGCAAAAACAGCAGGTGCTTCAAGGGATATCAAGTGTTCCTTTAAGTGGGCTCTCCTCCACATCAACTTCAACATCACAAATACTCCAGTCCTCAAAGGTGTCACCCCAATCGCACTTGCTTCCTCACAGCTCCCAAATCTCCAGCTGCCCGTCTGAGTATGAGGTAGAACAGATGGTTGAGTCTGCAGAGCTGTTTACTCAAACTATAGCCTGGGAATTAGAGGTCGACTCCAGCGCTTCTGTGAATCCAGACGAGGAAATGATCTGCACTGATGCCCAGAATCTTTATGAGTCGGATCCAGGACCAGACGCAGAAGGTTCTGACCATAATGTAGACCCTCATTCCCAAACTGTAACTCCTGTTGGTGGAGACAATGAGGAAGACGATGATGAGACTCAAATACCTGATTGGAGCGAAAACTTTAGTTTTTTGTCAGGGCAGGAACAGGTTGGCTCTGAGGACGACGGGTGTGATAACGCACAGGGTGATGATGATGAGGTTGGAGATCCCACTTACTGTCAACCCACAGTCAGTCAAGAGATGAGGTCAGCAGAGGAGGTGGAGGAGGATGCTAGTGACGACGAGGTCAGGTTGCGCCTTCCCGGACAGAGACGTAGTACTGGAAGCACGTCAACAACTGCATCCTCAAACACAACTCTGCCTCTCACCACAAGTCGTGGTGGCTCTTCAGGTCGCATGGGTGCTAAGCCTTGCATAGCCTGGGCATTTTTTCAGATCGAGAAAGATGACCCAACTCGTGTTATCTGTAACATTTGTCAGCAAAAGCTAAGTAGAGGCCAAAAAATACATAGTTTGAGTACTTCATGCATGAACCTGCACATGGACATGAAGCATAAGTTGCAGTGGGAAGCTCACTGTGGTACAATGCGGCCTAGCCGGCCGGGCCAACCGTCGTCTGCCATATCTTGTGCACCCGCGGCCTCTTCATCCTCTGTGACTGGGGGGACGGCAGTCACACCTGTTTTGGGGCGCAGACCTGCCACCTCTATACCCGCAACAGCCAGCGTGATTGGCGGGTCATCATTTTCTTTGGAGGTGGTAACACCAGCTGGTGTTGAGCGCTGTCCGACATCGATAGCACCACCTTTGGATCAAGGCAACCTAACATGTCCGCCTGCATCTTCCTCACAGACCGGCAGTTTGCCGGGGACACACTTATCAACCCCGTCTAAGCACAATAGCCAGCCCTCGGTCCCTCAGATGTGGACAAGTAAAAGACCATTTCCTCCTAGCCATGGGAAAGCTAAGAGGTTGAATTTCAAAATCTGCAAGCTCTTGGCTACAGAAATGCTGCCTTTTCGCCTGGTGGACACAGAGGATTTTCGAGACCTTATGTCCGTCGCAGTGCCCAAGTACCAGATGCCCAGTCGGCACTACTTCTCAAAGAAAGGTGTGCCTGCGCTCCACCAGCATGTCGCACACAACATCACCGCTTCTTTGAGAAACTCTGTGTGTGACAGGGTGCATTTCACCACAGACACTTGGACGAGTAGGCATGGACAGGGGCGTTATATGTCGCTGACTGGGCACTGGGTAACTATGGTGACAGCAGGACAAGGGGCGGCTGTCCAAGTCTTGCCGTCCACACGAGTTGTGCATCAATCCTCTTTATCTCAAAGTTCCTCCATTGCTTCTGCCTCCTCAACCTCCTCTCGGTCCTCCACCTGCACCCAAAGCCTGTCTGGTCATGCCACAAGCTTTATAACTGCGCAGAAGGGATCCTGCACGCCTCATTACTATGCTGGCAGTAGGGCTCAACGTCATCAGGCGGTTTTTACATTGAAGTGTCTGGGAAATGTGAGTCACACAGCTGAGGAGTTGTGGTCAGCTCTGGAGAATCAATTTCATGAATGGTTGTCTCCACTGGACCTGAAACCAGGGAAGGCCGTGTGCGACAATGCTGCAAACCTGGGTGCGGCCCTTCGCCGGGGCAATGTCACACACGTGCCTTGTATGGCTCACGTGTTGAACCTGGTTGTCCAGCAATTTTTAGCCCACTATCCCGGACTAGATGGCCTTCTGCAGAGTGCACGGTCGCTGTGTGCTCACTTCCGCCGTTCGCATCCCGCAGCTCAGCGACTGACATCTCTACAGAAGTCGTTGGGCCTTCCACTTCACCGGCTAAAATGCGATGTGCCTACCCGGTGGAATTCAACTCTGCACATGTTGCAGCGACTGTGGCAGCACCGACAAACACTGGTGCAATACGTTCTGACGTATAGCCTGGGCCAACGAGATCCAGAGGTGGGGCAAATCACGCTGGAGGAGTGGTCTCAGATCAGGGACCTATGCACCCTTCTGCACAGTTTTGAAATGGCGACGAAGATGTTTAGTGCTGACGATGCCATTATCAGCATGACTATTCCGGTGATTTACATGCTGGAGCACATGTTAAACAGAATTCGGAGTCAGGTGGTGGCACAAGAGGAGGTGGAGGTAGTAGAGGAGGTGGAGGAAGTAGAGGAGGAGGAGTTGTATGCGGAAGGGCCAACATCTGCAAGGTCCAGACGGACGGCAGCACCAAGGCGGCAGGCATGTGAGGGTGGGGGAGATGGTTTTACCAGGGCGCATGGTAGCAGCCAAACTAGTGAGGAAGGTGCAGGAGCCCAGGAAGAAGTGGAGGACGAACTGATGGAAGACTCATCAGATGAGGGAGACCTTGATCACATTTCTGTTGTGCGAGGTTGGGGGGAGAGGACAGAGGAAGGAAGCATGATTGTTACCTCGCCACCAACACAACAGGGACTTGGTGCTCCTGGATGCGCAACACACATGAGTGCCTTCTTGCTGCACTACCTGCAACATGACCCTCGAATTGTGAGAATTAGAAATAATCCTGACTACTGGGTTGCCACACTGTTAGATCCCCGGTACAAAAGTAAATTTGCAGAAATTATTCCTGCCATAGAAAGGTATGCACGCATGCAGGAGTATCAGCAGAGACTGTTGCAGAATCTTACATGTGCTTTTCCACAAAACACCAGTGGTGCACGTAGTGAATCTCACAGTTCCAACTTGCCAACCATGGGACCGTCGAGTGTTCAGCACTCAAACCGTAACAGAACCACAGTATCTGCTGGTAACATCAATTTTGCGGAATCATTTCACCACTTTTTTAGCCCATCCTTTGCAAGGCCACAGGAGACAAGAAGTCTGACACATAGTCAACGCCTAGAGACGATGGTACAGGAGTATCTCCAAGTAAACATTGAAGCCATGACTGTGTCACTGGACCCTTGCTCTTTTTGGGCTTCCAATCTGGATAAATGGCCGGAGCTAGCCACTTAAGCCTTGGAGATCTTGTCTTGCCCCGCATCCAGCGTTCTGTCTGAACGTGTGTTCAGCGCTGCTGGTGGTGTGCTGACAGATAAGCGCACGCGGCTCTCCAGTGATAATGTAGACAGACTCACGTTCATAAAGATGAACAAATCATGGATCCGAAACGACTTTTCTACCCCTGTGTCATCCTGGGGAGAGTAAAAGCTTGAGGATTGGTTAAAATCACCTCACCAACCGTTTTAAGCTTTCAAATTACTAATCATGTTTATCTGTATCTTGGCTGGAAATTAATTTGGGCTTTGTAGCAGTGTGCAGCACTGATTCTATTAGGCCATCTATAATATGCTCCACCAGATTTAAATTTACTAATCATGTTTATCTGTATCTTGGCTGGAAAATAATTTGGGCTTTGTAGCAGTGTGCAGTACTGATTCTATTAGGCCATCTATACTAAGCTCCACCAGATTTAAAATTACTAATCATGTTTATCTGTACCTTGGCTGGAAAATAATTTGGGCTTTGTAGCAGTGTGCAGCACTGATTCTATTAGGCCATCTATACTAAGCTCCACCAGATTTAAAATTAATAATAATTTTTAGCTGCATCTAGCCCGGAAAATAATTTTGGGGCTCCGAGATGCGCAAGACACATAAGTGCCTTCTTGCTGCACTACCTGCAACATGACCCTCATATTGTCAGAATTCGAAGTAATCCTGACTACTGGGTTGCCACACTCTTAGATCCCCCAAACTTTTCGAACAACCTTTTCATTTTAATAAAGACCAAAAAAATGGTCATTTTTGAAATAATAAGCATTAGCAGGTTATTAGAAACTGAAATCAAACAGTTTTCAACTCAAAAATTTATTCTAGGTGATGTTACATTTTCACATAGGACCCCTTGTTCGAAAGGAGCTTCTGAACTCTCTCGTCCATTGAATTTGTCAGGTTTTGGATGGTTTCTGCTTCAATTGTTTTGCATGAGGACAGAATACCCTCCCAGAGCTGTTGCTTAGATGTGAACTGCCTCCCCCCATCATAGACACTCCTTTTGATGATGCTCCAGAGGTTCTGAATGGGGTAGAGGTCAGGGGAGCATGGGGGTCACACCATAAGTTTGTCCCCTTTTATGCCCATATCAGCCAGAGATGTAGATGTTTTATGTGCAGCATGAGATGGTGCATTATCATGCATAAAAATGATCTTGCTGTGGAATACACGGTTCTTCTTCTTGAACCATGGCAGGAAGTGCTGTTTGAGAAACTCCACATACATTATGGAGTTCATCTTTACCCCTTCAGGGATCCTAAAGGGGCCGACAATCTCTCTCCCCATGATTCCAGCCCCAAACATTACTCCACCTCCTCCTTGTTGGCGCTGTAGCCGTGTTTACGTGGGGTGTACATCAACCAGCCATCCTCCACTCCATCCATCTGGACCATCGAGCGTTGCACGGCACTCATCCGTGAACAAAACAGTTTTGAAATCAGTCTTCATGTAATGTTTGGCCCACTGGAGCCGTTTCTGCTTGTGTGAAGTGGATAGAGGAGGTCGACAGGATGGCGTATGCACAGCTGCAAACCTCTGAAGGACCCTGCATCTTGTTGTTCGGGGGACGTTGGAGGCACCAGCAGCTTCAAAAACTTGTCTGCTGCTATGACAAGGCTTTTTTGCCGCTGCTCTTTTAACCTGACGTAATTGCCTGTAGGAAAGAGTCCTCAATTTGCCCTTATCAGCACGCACACGTGTGTACTGTGAATCAGCTACATACTTCTTGATTGCCAAGACACTTCATCCTGATCATCGCACAATGTTGAGTGTAGTCATGCCTTGACCTAAACACTCCACAATTTGTTGCTTCTCAGCAGCTGACACATCCTTTTAATTTCCCATTTTGGCAGAAAATGTAGGCTGCTTAATAATGTGGGACAGCCTTCTTAAGTAGTCTTGCCTTTCATTGGACACACCTGCCAAACTAATTAGCACAGGTGTCTGCAATTGCTTACAGTGATATAAAGAGCCCTGACACACATCACCATCAATGAGTTTAACTGACAAACAAACAAATTCTTCCCTTATCACTCCTAAACACTTTTTGCATAATAATTTGGAACACAGTGTACATGTGCTTTTCCACAAAACACCAGTGGTTCACGTAGTGAATCTTACAGTTCTAACTTGCCAACCGTGGTCTGTATAGAGTTGTTCAATAAAGGGCCCAAAATTAAGATAACATAGATGGGAGAGGTCTCTATGAATAGGAATTCCTAAGTATTTGATACCCTGTGAGGGCCAGGCAAAGGGAAAGTTGGACTGGATGGAATCCTGTATGGATTTGGGGAGGGAGACATCGAGGGCCTCAGACTTCGCTGCATTGATTTTAAAATTTGACCATGTGACAAAGTGACCTATTTCAGCCATAACAGCATGGATGGATATATGTGATTGAGTGATATATACTAGGACATCATCAGCAAATAGAGAGCACTTGTACTCGGTGCCTCCCACCTCAATCCACCTAATATTGGGGTTATGGCGAATTGATGAGAGCAGGTGCTCCGTCACTAGGATGTATAAGAGAGGGGACAGAGGACATCCCTGCCTTGTCCCATTGGTGATTGTGAAAGGTGATGAAAATGTTCTGATGCACCCCCTGGGCCTTGGGACACCCGGAGTCTGAACCTTTTTGGTGGATGCTGGTGGTTGTAGTCTCCGTGGCGGCGACCCGGTTCCGTGGCTCAGGGAGGTCAAACCAGTGGCGGAACTATTTATGTGGTTTTGATGTTTAAATGTCCGACAATGCCACCCGTGGATTGCGGTCAGAGTGAACTTCCGCTGCAGGGCAGACCGCTGAAGCTGGTTTTGTGGGTGCAGCAGAGCGTAGCATAACTCCCCACGGGAGGAGTATAGCCTCAGGGCAGTGTATGCGGAGGATGGGGGTGATGGTGCAGGGCAGCAGCAGTAACGACACGGAGTCAGTGATGCAGTCCAGGGCCTTTACTCACAGTTCTTATTATACAGACCACGTCTGCAGGTAACGGCTGCCCACGTCGTACTGTGCTCACCAGGTGAGGGGCTCAGACAACTCCCAGATAACTTTGGAGCACTTCACAGGACCCCCTTTTTGTGTTCTTTGTCTGGCCTTTCTTACCAACCCTTCTGTCCAGCTGCCTCGGGCCTCCTCTTGGTAAACTTGGCGCCAGTTTCCCTTACCCTATGTGGTGCCTTCCTAGCGGGTGTAGCGAGGGGCTGCGCCACATAAAATGTCACAGCCTCCGGTTTCTAGCTGAGGGTCGTTTCCCGCCTCCACTAGTTTCGGGGACCGGTCTCCCCCTTTGGCCTGACCCCTCCACGCAGGTGGATTCGTGCGTGCGGTGGCGACTCGCCCTTCCGCACCCCTGGGATCCCTTCGTTCCTCGTTTCTGGAGCATTCTCCGCTCCTCTTCTTTCCTTCTCCCTCTTCCAGGCCTTGGCCTCTGTTACTAGGCCCGCCTCCGGAGCAGAGCTCAAGCAGAGCCCCTGCTCCCTGTCACTTCTGCTCAGACTTCTCTGCACTGAACTAAGATGGTGCCCACCTTTTATACTCCCTTCAGGAACTGCTTCCTCCCTGCTCCTGCACTACAGGGTTCCCCTTCCACAGTGTTCCCTCCCCCCACTCCAGCCAGGGACAGGGACTGTCATGCCCATCTCAGGGGCATATTGGTCGCCCTGCCCCACGGCAATGTGGTGTAATGCATGCAGGTGTCGGGTCCTGATCCACACTCCATCCTTACCTGAGAGTGAGATATCACACCTCTGGGTGAGTTGCAATACCTCTGTAGTAACCGAGCCCTCAGGGTGCTACAGTTCCATTTATCTTCAGCCTAGGTGACGTATTGCGATACAGGGCCGTGATTTTGGCTATAAAAGGGTCCCCTAGACCCATACCCCAAGCTTTTTAAGAGAATCATATATGGCGTGCCAGGAGACTCTATGGAATGCTTTCTCAGCATCCAACGAGAGTATCTAATTACAAATTTTTAACTGCATCTAGCCCTGTAAATACTTTGTGCCTAGTAGCAGTGTTTGCTAGTCAGCGGATTATCCCGGCTGTTAAGCAAGCTACACCACCTGTAGTTTGGACACTTAATTTTTTCAAAGGAAATGCTTCGGGACCACGGGATACTCAGTGAAGAGCATCAGGAGGCACTCCAAGGCATAGGGGCTGGGACTGGCAGTAGGATGCCTTGCGGTGGACAGCCGAGCTCGATGCTTATAAAAGCTTTTTAACTGCAGCAGCTTTAGTAGACGCTACTGGAGCTGGAATTACGTGGCTGCTGGCATGAGACTTGCCCTCCAATAGATCCTTGTAAATGGATTTAAAGTGTATTCATTCAAATTAGAGAGACAATTTAAATGAAAAAGCTTAGAGCTGCCTCCACCACAGGGGGGCTCACTCGACCCACCAGGGGACAGGCACCAGTATTGGGAGAGGGGGGCTGGCCGTCAGGGTTCACCGCGGCTCTGGCACAAACCCGGCGACACGGAGGTGGCACGGGCAGGAGCGGACTGGCCGTGTCGGCTTCTCACTTTTTGGATTTTAGAAGGGCATGACATGCCTATATCTGTGTCTCCCCCTCCTTTTACTCCTCCACCTCTTTTCTCTTCGCATGACTATATGTGCTTGTCACTTTTCCATGTGTTAGTTGTGTCTTCTGAGCAGTTTGTCAGCTTTTGGACACCTTTGAAGGTGTTTTCTATGTGTTTCTATGTGTTTTTGTTTGCCTGCCATTGGTTTTAACGGTGTTCAAAGGTGTTTGACGAACAGTTCGACGAACAGTTAGGCGAACACACGGGTGTTTGACGAACCGAACCGAACTCGAACACTACGGGGGTGGCTCAACACTACTTATTGGTACACATGATTTGTTTCCAAAATGCATCAGACTTGCTTAGATGTCCTTTGCATACTTCTGACTCTGAATTTTATGGTGAGGATGCAGGAGAGGTTTTCTTCTGATGACTCTTCCATGAGGGTGGTATTTATGCAATGAGTCTCTGAACAGTAGAACAATGGCCCACAACTCCAGAGTCTGCTAAATCTTTCTGAAGGTATTTTGCAGTCAAGTGGGGGGTTCAGATTTGCCTTTCTAGCAATCCTACAAGCTGCTCTCACTGAAATTTTGCTTGGTCTTCCAGATCTTACCTTGACCTCCACTGTTCCTGATCACTGCCATTTCTTAATTACATTTTCAACTGAGGAAAGGGGAACTTGAAAACGCTTTGCTATCTTCTTATTGCCTTCTCCTGCTTTATGGGTCTCCACCATTTTCATTTTCAGAGTGTTAGGCAGGTGCTCAGAAGAACACATGGCTGCTGTTTTTGGCACAAGGTTAGAGGAGGCTGGGCTTTTATAAAGCTGGGAAGTTTGCACCACCTGGCCTTTCCTAATGATGACAGTGAGCAAGCCATAACACTTACAGGCTAATTAAGGTCTGAAACATTGGTTAAAGTTATTGGTCAAAGTTATTTGAGCACACAAATCTCCAAGAGTGCCCAAATTTTTGCATCGTCCCATTTTCCTTTTTGTAAGTCTAAAAATGTATTAAAATGACAATATATATATTTTTTAAAATACAAATTAAATGCTTAATCTTTAACTTCAGCCCTTTTAGAGATCATTTCAACTTCAACTTGCTTAACTTTTCCCAATAACAGTAATTTTGACCAGGAATGCTCAAACTTTTGCACGCCACTGTAAGTCTCTCTTTTCCATTGGGTCTATGACATCACGTGATTAAAAACAAACTGACTAGCTTAATCTTTCTAAGCTCTATGCAGAAGCAGTAGGCCAGTTTTCCCTGTATGAGTCATAAATCACTGCAAAAGTCCATAGCGGGGGTGGGGGGGGAGTATCAGCTTGGTCAGGAGTTGAAGAGACGAATGATTTCTGCAGAGACAATATACTTCCTGTTTCTGTATAGAGCAGAGAAAATGAGCAATTGTAAGTACATAGTGCTATATAATTGGATGATTGCAAAATATTAAGAGGATAAAAGCTTTGATTTTATGACAGGTTGTATAATATAACATGCTGTACATGTGGTGATATTTACTTCTTACCCTTGTAGCCAGACTTGTGAAGGCTAGGACTGTAAACTCCAAATGGAGGAGCAAAGTGCCACAATGAGTGCAATTGATAATCTTGAGAGGAGTGTGCAAATCACTGACCAATTAGTGAGATGGACAGGAAAGGTGAAGTGGTTCACGAGGAACAGGAAAATAGCTGTGTAAATATAAGGGGGAATGGAAAGGGTTCTAAGGAAAGGAAGGCTACTCTTGTTTCTTTGCAATTTCTCAGCAAAATTACCAAACTGAGTAATAAAGCAAAGGGTTCTTTCTCAGAAATGGCAACCCTAGTGGATAGTGCTCTCCTAAAAGCCAGGAGAACAGCCCAACCAGTAGCTGGGAGGATGTTAATGTAGACAGGGCAATTCTGTTGGTGTATTATATGGGATTTTATTATTATGAAGATGGATAGAATTATTTAACACCAAGACTGCCTAAACCAAATAGTTTGCTGTTTCCCTGGTGCCAGAATTTGGTATGTGGTGGAACCGGTTTATTAAATTACTGGTGGGGCTGATGTTGATCCCGCTGTCCTAGTCCACAAGAGAACCAACAATGGAATATGTGGTAGGATGAGGATCAATAAGAATAATTTAATAATAACAATAGTAATCATCATAATAAGGAACTAGGCTTAAATGCATGGATTAAATCTTATGGGACAATTTACCTCAGCATTTTCACCAGATTTCTGACAAAAGAGCTTTGAAAAAATGAAATTTTTTTTGCACAATGTGAAGTGGTACTATTCTTGCCATTCATGAGGAAGGAAGCATGGTGGGGTGTGGCAACCCCGCTTGTCAAATTCATGACAAGTAGTGGCGTTTGCTATGTCACAAATTTTGTGGTGAGCCCCACATAGCAGTGCATGCCACTATGTGATTCAGAAGCATCTGCTCCAACATACCCTCTCATCAAGACTGGCGAGAGAATAGCCAATCTTGATAAATCACCCTTTACTGTAGAGCAGAATGATTTGCATTCCTTGATCATTGTTATGACTTTTCATTGGGTACTGTTAGGTTTATCAGATTTGGCATGTTAAACAGAAGCAGGCCAAACTAGAAGACATAGCACCAGTGATGTAGGCAAGCACTGGAACTGAAGATGTATAAACAGTCTAGGAACATCAGCATACTTTTTTAATGTTGTCCAGAGGTAATTTTGCAATGCTTTTAGTACATCAATGGCTTATAGGCAGACAATGGATAGCCACTGACAGCATTGAAAAGAGGCAACCTTCTGTTATCGATGACACATTTTGGCCTGATGTATAGTAACCCCTTCCAGATAATAATCTTTTATTCTCTCATTTAAGGGGTTATCCGGCTTTAGACTGCATGTCTACACTCACTCTATGTGAGTGAAGACTTGTGAATCCTCAAAGTGCACATAGTGTGTGCTGTGAGGATTCCTGGCACCAGCACTAGGAGTGGGTGGTCATGTGACCGCAAGTATGTGATTTGAATACTTACAGACACATTCTGACTAGACATGTCCGACCTTGTTCAAAACACTTGTTTGAGCAAGGCCTCGCACGTCTAGTCTAGATGTGACCACATGTTTGCAAATTGTATTCTTGAGGTCATGTCCCCGTCACCACCAAAGAATCCTCACAGTACACACTGTGCATGCTGTAAGAATTCACAAGTCTGCAGTCAAATAGAGTGACTGCAGACTTGTAGCCTAGGACTAGACAACCCCTTTAAGTGAAACATTCTGGTGGTGAAATGTGCTCAAGAACTCAAATTTGCAAATCATAGTAATACTGTTCAACGATGAATGAAATGTTTCATATATCAATCATTTACCTCTGTGACTTTTTTAGTCTTTAAGGTTTTGGTGTGTAATAATAATCGAGGAAGTGTTGTAGTTGCCTTTATACATAATCTTGCTATAAATTCATGTCTAACTTATCATACCATATATTTCATTATCCTTTGTCTTTTATTATACTGTACATTTCTATTATTATTTTGTGGTCTGACATTCACTATAGACAATACTAGTATGGTATGAATAGGTTTCGCTCTCAGTCTCCAATCTCTGCACAGTCACTACATCTTCTATATTCTGTCCTTCATTATATGCTGTTACAGATTTCCTCAGTATTATTTTTTTATGCAGAAACTCAAAGTAATCCTGAGTGTACCTGACATGTTGCTTTAATTTACGCTCTCCACTAATGCATTCAGTGTTCGGCTCCTAATGTTGCTTATCCCACAGGCACAGATAATCATTTCCATTTGTTTTATGTTCCCCAGACGCCACTGGTGTGTTTAGATTTCCATCAACGACTTACATTCCATCTGCATAACATTTTCATTAACTCCTTCACTTCTAATTAGACATAATGTAGATAACTTTACAGAAATTGTTGGCTATTAAATAAACATAAAAAGTAGCATTAATAGTTACAATTATGTTTTAACAGTTTTAGGACCTGATGGCAAAGGGTACACAGGTGTTTAGTCTATGTGCACCTGCTCCTTGTTCCAACTCGATGACTTCATTAGAATGTGTTGCTGTTCAATTTAAATGATTTATCTTTTTTTAAAGACCCAAAAGTGTTACTAATTATAATCAGAACCTGCTTAGATTGTGTCTCTCTTTTAAAAAACTAAGTAATGATGAACCCTACTGCACTGGAAAGAGTTATAATTAGTGTTGAGCATTCCGATACTGTAATATCGGGTATCGGCCGATATTCGCGGTATCGGAATTCCGATACTTAATTCCGATACTTTTACAATATCGGATACCGGAATCGGAAGTTCCCATAATGCCTGCGCTCTGCAGTGTCTGTGAAGGATGACAAGTTGGATGGCAGCGCGATCCAGCCTGTCATCAGAATGCCATCCCAGCGGGGGAGAATTCTCCTGATTGTTTAAAAGCCGGCGGGCGGTATAAAGCCGCCGGCTTTTAAACAATCACACAGCCCCATACTGCTTCCCCGCAGCCTCCCACCCCGATCCTCCGCTCCCCTCGCCACCTCCCATCCCGATCGTAAGTTAGGACCGGGCGGGGAGCGCAGCTCCAAGGAGCAGGGAGTGAAGGACCCGGGCGGGGAAGCCGGCAGTGAAAAGACTTCACCGCCGGCTTTCCCGTTCTGTGCTGCGCTTTCCCGCCGGTTATTTCAAATGAACAGCTGAGGTATCAGGTGATGCCGATCAGCTGTTCATTTGAAGTCGCCGCGTTGCCCTCAGAGGGTTCATGTGAGTTCATGCTTGACTGCATGAACTCACATGAACTTTCCCACGGCCGCACAGGTCAGCCTCACCTCCCGGACCCGTCATGATTAGTGTGTGTGCGGGGTGTGTGTGCGGGGTGTGTGCGCGATGTTTGTGCGGGTGTGCGCGGTGTCTGTGCGATGTGTGCGGGTGTGTGCGGTGTGTGTGCGTGCAGGCAGACATAGGCCGATGTGACACTACTACTCCCATCGGCCTATGTCTGTCCCCCGTCCACTCCTGCCAGCAGGATCAGCTCGATGGGAGCAGTAGTTCCCATCAGCCTGATCCTGCTATTTAAATTGCCCTACTGTGTCCCCAATAAATGTTAAATACATGTCATTGGTGGCCAGTGGTTACCTACAATAAATTAGTTCATACATTACCTGTCCCCGCCGATCGCCACCTAAAATAAAGTAAAAAATAAAAAACTACACCTATACTCACCAAGACACCTAATTCCCCGAAGCCATCGATCTCCTGTAATAAAATATAAAATAATAAACCACAACCTTATCCTTACCCCTCCGTAGCAGTCCACGAGTGTCCCACGAAGATCTCCAGTTCAGAGCAGCCACATAGAATGTGACCGCTCTGAACCGCTGCCGCCGCTAGAATGACGGGGCCGTAAGGGTTCACCGGAGTTCAGGCAGCGCTGCTCCGGTTAGCTGCTTTACGGCCCTGCTGTATCGTGAGAAATTCCCACGGTACAGCAGTGCCGTAAAGGAGGTCTCAGGAGCTGCGCTGCCTGAATGCACTCCGGTGACCTCAGTCAGTGGCTCCCGCTGCCGGGAGCGGACGTGTTCCCGGCAGCGTGAGCTTACAGCAGCCATGCACAGCTGTCACCATCTCCAGATGTGACAGCTGTGCATGGGAGATCAGCGCAGGAACGTGGACAGGTAACTATTATTTTTAGTAAACTAAGAATTAAATAAAATTGTGTGTTTTATTTCAAATAAATTATTTTTTTCTGGGTGTAGTGTGTTTTTTCTTTTTAACACTTTGTAGGTTAGTAATGGGGGTGTCTTATAGACGCCCATCATTACTAACCTGGGCTTCATGGCAGCTGGCGCTGACATGAACCCCACCACTATTACCCCCTGCCACCGCACCAGGGCAGCGTGGAAGAGCGAGGCTAAGTGCCAGAGTTGGCGCCATCATAGAAGCGCCATCTTCTGGCGCTGTACCCAACTCATCCAGGGCCCTGGTGCGGTGGCTCACTGGGTAATAAAGGGGTTAAGGCCAGCTTGGCATTATCAGCTGGCCCTAAGCCCGAAATTCATGGGGTCACGCCAATATTAGACATGACCACCATGAATTTCTAGTAAAGTATTTAAAAAAACACAACACCCAGAAAAAAGTCCTTTAATTGAAATAAACACACAATTCTTTATTGTTTTAAATTAAACCATACTTACCATCACGCCCATTCCAGCTGAAGCCAACGATCTCCTGCAATAAAAGTAAAATAATAAAGCAACATCATCCTTACCTTTCCATGGCTCCCACGACAGCTTCAGCTCTGCTACATCGAGATGACAGGCTGGACCGCAGCAGAACGCTGCAATCCATCCTGTCATCCCGCAGACACTGAGAAGCGCAGGCATACTTCCACTCCTCAGTGTCTGGCTGTGACGGCATCCAGATGAGCCGAGGTCATGTCCAATGAACTCAGCTCACCTCATGTACGTCACTGACAGCGTGGGAAAATTCTCCTGCACTCAGCACTTCAGCGTGAGAATTTTCCCACGCTGTCAGTGACGTGCATGAGGTGAGCTGAGTTCATTGGACATGACCTCACCTCATGTATGTCACTGACAGCGTGGGAGAATTCTCACGCTGAAGCGCTGAGTGCAGGAGAATTTTCCCACGCTGTCAGTGATGTGCATGAGGTGAGCTGAGTTCATTGGACATGAACTCGGCTCATCTGGAAGACGTCACAGAGAGACACTGAGGAGCGCAAGCATGCCTGCGCTTCTCAGTGTCTGCGGGATGACAGGCTGGATGGCAGCGTTCTGCTGCGGTCCAGCCTGTCATCTCGATGTAGCAGAGCTGAAGCTGTCGTGGGAACCATGGAAAGGTAAGGATGAGGTTGCTTTATTATTTTACTTTTATTGCAGGAGATCGTTGGCTTCAGCTGGAATGGGCGTGACTGTAAGTATGGTTTAATTTAGAACAATAAAGAATTGTGTCTTTATTTCAATTAAAGGACTTTATTCTGGGTGTTTGTGTTTTCTTTTAACTTTGACTATGGGGTTAGTAATGGGGGTGTCTTATAGACGCCTCTCCATTACTAACCTGGGCTTGATGTCAGCTGGCATTATAAGCTGACATCAACCCCAACCCTATTACCCCCTGCCACCGCACCAGGGCAGCGTGGAAGAGCGAGGCTAAGTGCCAGAATTGGCGCATCCTATGGATGCGCCATTTCTGGGGCGGCTGACGGCTGGTGTTTCTAGCCTGGGAGGGGGCCAATATTCATGGCACCCTTCCTGGGCTATTAATATCAGCCCCCAGCTGTCTGCCTAGCCTGTGCTAGCTATTAAATTAGGGGGGACCCCACGTTATTTTTTTGGGGGGGTTCCCCCATTTTAATAGCTAGTAAAGGCTAGGTATTCAGCTGGGGGCTGATATTAGTAGCTTGGGAAGCTCCGTGGGTATTACCCCCTTCCCAGGCTTCAAACATTTGCCCCAGCTGTCTGCTTAACCTCCGCTAGAGCCTAAAATTAAGGGGAACCCCACGCCAATTTTTTTTAAAATAAATCCTTTATTTTAACACTAAATGACAAGTACAGTAAGCAACACTGTCACTGTACTTCATATATATGTGACTGACATGTTTCTATCTATCTAATCTATGTATGATTCTCTATTCTTTCTATTCTAAATTGTCGGGTACAGATGCTGAATTGCCGGCCGGCTTTCTTAAAGAGACGGTGCATGAAAACACTATTATTTTTTTAAATAAATCCTTTACACTAAATGACAAGTACAGTAAGCAACACTGTCACTGTACTTCTTATATATGTGGCTGACATGTTTCTATCTATCTAATCTATGTGTGAAGCTCTATTCTGTCTGTTATAAATTGTCGGGTACCGCTGCTGAATTGCCGGCCGGCCTTTTTAAAGAGACGGTGCACGAAAACACTAATATTTTTTTTAATAAATCCTTTACACTAAATGACAAGTACAGTAAGCAACACTGTCACTGTGCTTCTTATATATGTGACTGACATGTTTCTATCTATCTAATCTATGTGTGAAGCTCTATTCTTTCTGTTGTAAATTGTCGGGTACCGGTGAATGCCGCTGATGAATTGCCGGCTTTTCATGTCATTCTACATTATTCTTAGTTGTTTTACTTCATGTAGAATTAACCTACAAGGAAAGAAAGGGTTTATTTTCATTCCGATATTTGTGTCCCATTGACTTGCATTGGTTTCCGGTATCGGAATCGGCGATATCCGATACTTTTTGGGTATCGGCCCGATCCAATCCGATACGATATTTCCTGATATCGGAAGGTATCGCTCAACACTAGTTATAATACATGTTCTCAGATGAGTAGCAGGGACCTGCATCACCACTGATTGCCAGACTGCACCTGTCCTAGCAACCGGAAACCATTGGCAAGTACAGGTGCAGCCCTGCAATTAGATGTAAACCCCATGTGGTACCCGTACTTAGCTGCCAACATGTAAGAATATTGAAGGATTCATCCATTTAAGTACTTCTCTCAACTGAAGGTTAAATCTTTCTCATGCCTTATCCCATATGTACATGATATTAAAAATTCCTAAGGAAATTAATAGACCTCATTAAAGGTCCAATATTCAAACCATAACCACCTAAGTTGCTAACGTGTCATTGCCCCTTCAGTTTTTATAGGAGAGATCAGTAATACAAAAAGTTGGAACTGGGAACATTTTTCTTTAGTGCTGGGAGTTCATGTGTACTGTAATTTAAAGCTGTGTGATCCAGATCTGCAATGCATCCATGCACACTAAGGCTATGTACACACATTGCCTTTTTGCTGCTTTTTTTTCCCGTGATTTTTTATGCAAGGCTATGTAAATTTTAAACTGCATTTTACAGTACTAGCAAAAGCTATGAGATTTCAGAAATCTCATGCCCATACGTTGTTTTTTTTTCCTCACTGAATTGGAAGCTGCTGCATTTTTGAAAACTGCAGCATGTCACTTCTTTCAGCGTTTTTTCACCCATAGAAAGCATTGAGAAGGTGTAAAAATGCAGCAAAAAACATAGGTATCAGGTTTTGCTGCGTTATTAGTGAAAAAAATGCAGGTGCAGCAGTATGTGAAACCCATTTATTTTTGTGATTTTCCCAAATTGAAACCATTATGTCTTGGCCTCATCACCAGTGAATGGCAGTTTAGGATTAGTATAATTTAATTAAATTAGTGTGTGTACAAAATAAACCTTGGCCGACCAAGGTGTTAAATTGAACAATACCTGGTCAACTCAAGGCTGACCAAAGACTCAATGCACTTCCAATGTCTTTGTAAACTATTCCCAGACAATTCACCTCCCCCTGCTGTTACATTTGTAATTGTGTATTTTTTTCATTAACTCATATGAACTTTTTTGTTCAGAAAAGTCACTATTTTTTCAGACATTAAAATCTTTTTCCACTAAATAATTTGAACCAAAAATGGTTTGATGGTTTCACATATGTCTTGCATTGGTGACCTGCGTTCATGCTTCTGTGGTGGAAGCAAAGCAGAACTTTGGGATCCTAAAAGGTGCAGCAAAAACACATCAAAAAACGCAGCAAAACCGGCTTTTGTAAGCAGCTTCTTTACTGCCTAGATAGCAGGTTTTGCCTGCAGAAAAAAATGCAGCAAAAAGGCAATGTGTTAACATAGCCTAAGACTGTGTTTGCACCCTGCAAATGCAACACGGATGAGATGTGCTATCGATGTGACTGAAGCCACACCAACATGGTTATTGCCAAAGTTTCATTGTTAATGACAGTGTAATAAGTTGTTATTAAGGCTGAATTAAGATTATTTGCTTAATAGTCTGAATAGGTTGACTGTGGGTCTCCTGACCCAAATTATCATCCTCTTCGGTACATATGTTGAGTTGGCATATTGATCTGGCCATTGCAATCCATATTTGGACTCTGAAATAGAATCTGAATTTAGCATTAAACTACATACCTGTGCTGCTATTAACAATTACATTTCTTTTATCCGCAGTCAATTTTTGGTCACATCACGTGTGCACCTTAGCATGTCTAGCAGTGGGTGAATCAACAGTGCTACAAAAAGTTTCCACTTTGCATAAAGCTGCATTCACACATAGCAGTTACGCTACGGCATTTAACAGTAAAGGCCCCGTCACACTAAGCAAGATCGCTAGCGGGATCGCTGCTGAGTCACAAGTTTTGTGATGCAACAGCGACCTCAGTCGCGATCTCGCTATGTTTGACACATAGCAACGGCCAAGCCCCTGCTGTGAGATCGCTGGTCATGTTGGAATGGCCTGGACCTTTTTTTGATCATTGATCATTGATGTCCCGCTGGGTAGCATGCATCGGTGTGTTTGACACCTTACCAACGACCTTGTTGGCGACTCAGACACAGAGACACATAGGCGTGCATCGGTATACAGGTCACTACGGGTCGCTGCATCGTTGCTGCGTCGTTGGGAAGATCTGACTGTTTGACATCTCACCAGCGATCACATAGCGACGCAGCAACGATCCCTGACAGGTCCTATTGTTGTCGGAATCGCTGTAGCGTCGCTAAGTGTGACGGTACCTTAAGAGCCATTTCCCGCTGCGTTCTTTTAACAGTTTCAACACACAGAGGTTGACAGCAGCATTTAACTAGTAAACAGCCGCAGGTGGATCGCGATTCCACCCACGGCTATTGCGGGCACATGTCAGCTGTATAAATCAGCTGACATGTGACCGGTTCAATGCGGGCTCATCGCTGGAGCCCCCGCTGAATGGGCCTTTCCGACGTAGTGCGTACTATTACTGACCACGTCCGAAAGGAGTTAATATTAATTGCATAACACTTTTATATTTCCATGTTTAGAACAGATATTTGGTCACTGTTAGAGAGGAGCATATCAGTCAAAATTCAAATTAGTCTTTTTGCGCTGATCTTTTTTTGAGAAATTCAATTTGATGTTCACTCTGGGCCGGGACATTTGGCTGCGAGAAGTCCCCAGATCATACAGCGTAAACTCCAGGGCATGCTCATGGTCAGAAGCCCTGGCCTAGAGTGAACACCAAGCCAGTGATGTAACAAAGGTGCAGAAGACAGAACATTGGGCATGAAGCAATAAGGATGGCGGGTTAGGTGAGCTGTAAGGTATGGCTTTTTTTTAACCTTTTGCAAGCAGCTCCACTGTCAGTCAGAACTCACAGCCCAGTGTTCACTCTTGGCCGGGGTTTCTGGTCATGAGTAGGCCCTGGAAAATGCGCAGTGAACTCCAGGGCCAGTAATACGAATGAGGCATGGAAAACTGAACAGTGGGCAGGGAGCAATGGGGATGTCTGGAGAAGTGAACAGTGAGGTGAGAATTTTTTTTTTCATTTTAATCTTTTGACGACTCTCTACTGTCTCCAGAATGCAGATTTTAGTAAATCCAAGTAAATTTCAATTTCATTCTAATGAATTTGCCCACTTCTAGTCACTGTATGTTAGTATTATTTGAACACTATAAGCTGCACACTATACTATTTGTGCGGTGAATAGTGGTGGCATTGCAGGAAATTGGTATTTAGCAAACATAGAGTAAAGTTCATTAGATAACTTCATTTGGGGGATGTTTCAGCATTGAAGGAAAGAGAATGAAGTACTGGAGATCAGGGGCAGTTACTGATCACTTTAAAAGATGAAAATTAAAACTAAAACTAAACGTAGGAAGAAAATTAGATGACAAATTAGTTTACAAATCTGGAAATATAAAAGGACACCATATAAAAGAAAAGTTGAAAGGTATAGCGTGAACACAAGAATTATCATAACCTTTCCATTTCTCAAACCACTTAGTGATCTTGGTAAAAACCATTTATGGTGCCTCATTAATACTTATTATAGCCCTTGTCAAGAATGATATCTCCCAATCAGTTTCTGGACTATTTCGCTGATTGATTGTTATTTGATTGACAGTACAACATGAAAACTTTCTGGCACTGTGACTTTTTGCGTCTCTCTCTTTTCATTTAGACTAAGAATGTTTTTCAATCTCTTATCCTAAAAGTGACACACTAGACACATTACTGTTGGAGCAATGAAAATTGACAAGAAAATTGTAGGAGAATGTTATAAATCTTCTTTTATGAATTAGAAGGCAGAAAAGATGCTCATGCCACAGAAAAAACAAAGTACACAGCAAATTTGTAATTGTAGAGCTTTTATCACAATAGTGGACTTGACTGTTATAAAGAAAGTGATACAAGAAAAGAAAGGTTTTTCAACCAAGATAATTTCTTCTGCCAGTTTGCACCTGCTACAAAAGCTTCTTTTCTGTTTTATTTTATGATGTATAACAAGCAACATGCTAACATGAAGGAGAACTTGTCTAAATATTTATGCTATCTTGTGTTTGGTGAATATTAGAGATGAGCAATTCTTTCTAAAAAAAATTCCCAAAAATTCAATGCACAGTGAATGTATTTGCCACATATCACAAAAACTGTAAAGCCTCCAACTGTCTTTAAAAGATGTGTGCAATGTGTGAGCTCTCCTAAGGCGACGTTCACACATTCAGTATTTTACATTAGTATTTGGTCTGTATTTTGCATCAGTATTTGGAAGCAAAACCAGGAATGGAACAATCAGAGAAAAAGTACAATAGAAACACGTCACCACTTCTGTATTTATCACCCACTCCTGGTTTTACAAATACTGATGCACAATGCTGACCAAATACTAAATGTGTGAACCTGGTCTAAGGCTGTATTTAAGGCCATTTAAGCTCTTTAACACAAACACAGTTTAAGGCCACATTCATACATTCAGTAAATGGTCAGTATTTCACACCAGTATTTGTAAGCCAAAACCAGGAGAGCGACAGTCAGAGGAAAAGCATAATAGAAACACGTCACCACTTCTGTATTTATCACCCACTCCTGGTTTTATCTTCCAAATACTGAGGTAAAAAACTCACCATTACAAATTACAAATACTCAACGTGTGCATGTGGCCTTAGTCGTGTCAAAGTGATCTCACCATCGAAATGGATGGTAACTGGTAGTAACTAATGTTGAGCGAGTATGTTCTATTAACCCTTTCGCCGAGTATGCTCTGGCCGAGCTCCGAGTATTTACAGCTGCTCGGTGATATGGTTGAATCGCTCCCGTGTGCATGATTTGCAACTGTATGACAGTTTTATTACATGTGAGGAATGTCTATTTCTTATACATTCCTCACATGTAATAAAGCTGTCATACAGTTGCAAATCATGCACACGAGAGCGATTCAACCATATCACCGAGCAGCTGTAAATACTCGGAGCTCGGCCCGAGCATACTCGGACAGAACATACTCGCTCAACCCTAGTAGTAACCAACAGCCTATTTTATGATTAGGTAGACAGTTCTGTTGCTGCCTGTAAGTCCAGGAGAATGGCTGAAATTTCCTGTGCATCGGGCCTACTAGGAATTGGGTTCCAGCTCTGCCCATTTTGGAGGATCTGGGAGAAACTGGTGAGAAAACACCATATCTTGCAAACATTTATATTACATTCCAATCCGAATTGTCACAAAAGTGTTTGACTTTTCAAAGCAATTTCCTAAGAATTATTGGAAAATAACTTTGACGAATCAAGGCCAAAGTTTAAATATAATGTATAAGAAAATAAAATAAATTGTTATAAATTTTTTAAAACTTTTTATTACAATTGTTTGTTTTATGTAACTATTACACTAGCCTTAAACATAACCATGTCGCAATTGCTAGCACTGTCCATAACCTTAGTCTTAAACTTTAAGAGGTTGTCCACTGCAATGTGTAGTGGGCAGATCGATTTAAACCTTGGAAATAAGGCTTTCTTCAAATACGTTGTGTTTCCAAATGTGCCTGTGAGCGGCGCTATCGCTGTCTGCTCATCCCCATCAGGTGACTCCCGGCTGTAGCTACCTCTGATGTCCAGTGATGTCACGTCAACTTCCGGAATTGAAAGCTGACCCGCCGGGACCCAGTCTCCCTTAGTGACTGCGGTGTGAGAGAGCGAGTGCAATGCTGGGCTGTGATGTGCATTTAAACTCCACCCACAGCCCATGTCAAATGTATGAAATGTTACAAAGGATAACTCCTAATCAACTATAATGGGCAACCTATTAAGTGACCTTGCCAGAAAAATTGTAGCTGCCAGGCAATTAAGAGAGGTAGCACATGTTCACTCCATAGCATGTATCCTCTATTTGATCATGCAAATTTTTTTATAAAAATATATCTGCTAGAACAAAGTTGTGCTCATTCAGAGACAAATCATTTCCAAGGCACCAGAGAGATGATTCTATTCCTTTATTCTTCCGACATACATGATAAAAGCGATGTTTCGGCCAGCAAGCGGCTTTTTTCAAGCATATACAAAATGGTAGATGAGGCTAACTAGCTTTGCTGGTGACTTGGTGAGAAGTTGCCCAGAAGAAACACGGAGCCTGTGGAGTGGTGCAAAAGAAACTACCATTATGGACACTGAAAGTTGTGCTCATTATCAGAAGAATGTGTGGACATTAGTGTTGAGCCACACCCGTAGTGTTCGGGTTCGGTTCGGTTCGTCGAACACCGGGATGTTCGAGGAACTGTTCGTCGAACTGTTCGTCGAACACCTTAGAACACCGTCGAACACCGTTAAAACCAATGGCAGGCAAACAAAAACACATAGAAACACATAGAAAACACTTTCAAAGGTGTCCAAAAGCTGACAAACTGCTCAGAAGACGCTCTCTTTAAAAAAGCCGGCCGGCAATTCAGCAGCGGCATACACCGGTACCCGACAATTTAGACAAGAAGGAATAGAGCATGACACATAGATTAGATAGATAGAAACATGTCAGTCACACATATAAGAAGCACAGTGACAGTGTTGCTTACTGTACTTGTCATTTAGTGTAAAGGATTTATTAAAAAAAATAATAGTGTTTTCGTGCACCGTCTCTTTAAAAAAGCCGGCCGGCAATTCAGCAGCGGTACCCGACAATTTAGAACAGAAAGATAGAGCATCACACATAGATTAGATAGATAGAAACATGTCAGTCACATATATAAGAAGTACAGTGATAGTGTTGATCACTGTACTTGTCATTTAGTGTTAAAATAAAGGATTTATTAAAAAAAAAATTGGCGTGGGGTTCCCCGTAATTTTAGTCTCTAGCAGAGGTTAAGCAGACAGCTGGGGCAGATGTTTGAAGCCTGGGAAGGGGGTAATACCCACGGAGCTTCCCAGGCTACTAATATCAGCCCCCAGCTGAATACCTAGCCTTTACTAGCTATTAAAATGGGGGACCCCACCAAAAAAATGACGTGGGGTCCCCCCTATTTAAATAGCTAGCAAAGGCTAAGCAGACAGCTGGGGGCTGATATTAATAGCCCAGGAAGGGTGCCATGAATATTGGCCCCCTCCCAGGCTAGAAACACCAGCCGTCAGCTGTCCCAGAAATGGCGCATCCGTAGGATGTGCCAATTCTGGCACTTAGCCTCGCTCTTCTACTGCCCTGTAGCGGTGGCAGTGGGGTAATAGGGCTGGGGTTGATGTCAGCTTATAATTAGAGATGAGCGTTGTTCTACTCGAACTGTTCGCCAATCTCAAATTCGAGCTGTTTTGGGCGGTGTTCGAGCCGTTCGGCGAACACGAACAATTTGAGAAAAATTCGGCTGTTCGAGGTTATGTTCGATAACTGTTCGTGCACCAAAATCATAACTGGATTTTTTCTCAGTAATGATGAAAATTAATGTTAATACGCAGTTTGAGTGTACAGCGGGGTGGGGGGAGGGGCAGGGGATGGATCTCTGCAGGAACAATGAAGATCTCCATTTTTTTTTCTCTTTCCCGCATTTGCAGTGGGGAGGTGCAATCTGTCAGCCTATCAGCAGCGCACACACGGAGCGAAGTGCTTTTTTTCACACAAGCAAGGGCATGTGTCATTGGCAGTGTATGTCACATGTCCTTGCCCTATAAGACCAAGCCATTTTCCCCGTCGCCACCATTTTCTCACTGCTGCAGCTGCGTGTTAGACGGCACCGCTGTTGCTGTGTGCGCTATACCTTGTTAATTTCAAGCCAATTTTCGCACAAATATACCGATAGCTTGGGAGTAGGGAATAGTTGTGATTGCAGTCCTTTTAAGGACTAGGTTACAGCATTTCCTACGACTTTTATCAGGGAGGTCTGTGCTCTTAAATAGATAGGTTGTGGGAGTAAAGACTAATTGTAATTGGAGTCCTTTTCAGGACTAGGTTACATCAGTTCCTATCAGTTTTTGCCAGGCAGGTCTGTGCCAGTGCTGTGCAAGTTTTTTTCACAGCATTTGGCTGAATCTAGCAAAGCTAATCCTTTTTGGCCTATTGCAGAGTGTGTTAGTCAGTGGAGTAGCCTATCTGTGTTGCAAGATATACCAACTGTGTATAGAATACCAATTTTTTTACTGCACCTAGTGAAGTAAAATCTTTTGGGCATAGCATCATTCTATTAGTCCATCTATACTGACCTCCATCGGGTTGCAAATTAAAACTAATTTTTATCTGCATCTACAGTATCTCTCTGAAAAAATATTTGGGCTTCTACCTGTGTGTGGGACTTGTTGTATTAGTCCATCTATACTGACCTCCATCAGGTTGCAAACTGAATATATTTTTTTCCTGCATCTACCTCTGAAAAAATATTGGGCTTCTAGCTGTGTGTGGGTCTTGTTCTATTAATCCATCTATACTGACCTCCATCAGGTTGCAAACTGAATATAATTTTTTTCTGCATCTAGCTCTGAAAAAATATTTGGCCTTCTAGTAGTGTGTCGGACTTTCTCTATTAGTCCATCTATACTGACCTCCATCAGGTTGCAAACTGAATATAATTTTTTTCTGCATCTAGCTCTGAAAAAATATTTGGCCTTCTAGTAGTGGGTCGGACTTTCTCTATTAGTCCATCTATACTGACCTCCATCAGGTTGCAAATTAAAACTAATTTTTATCTGCATCTACAGTACCTCTGAAAAAATATTTGGGCTTCTAGCTGTGTGTGGGACTTGTTGTATTAGTCCATCTATACTGACCTCCATCAGGTTGCAAACTGAATATATTTTTTTCTGCATCTACCTCTGAAAAAATATTGGGCTTCTAGCTGTGTTGGGTCTTGTTCTATTAATCCATCTATACTGACCTCCATCAGGTTGCAAACTGAATATAATTTTTTTCTGCATCTAGCTCTGAAAAAATATTTGGCCTTCTAGTAGTGTGTCGGACTTTCTCTATTAGTCCATCTATACTGACCTCCATCAGGTTGCAAATTAAAACTAATTTTTATCTGCATCTACAGTACCTCTGAAAAAATATTTGGGCTTCTAGCTGTGTGTGGGACTTGTTGTATTAGTACATCTATACTGACCTCCATCAGGTTGCAAACTGAATATATTTTTTTCTGCATCTACCTCTGAAAAAATATTGGGCTTCTAGCTGTGTGTGGGACTTGTTGTATTAGTCCATCTATACTGACCTCCATCAGGTTGCAAACTGAATACATTTTTTTCTGCATCTACCTCTGAAAAAATATTGGGCTTCTAGCTGTGTGTGGGTCTTGTTCTATTAATCCATCTATACTGACCTCCATCAGGTTGCAAACTGAATATAATTTTTTTCTGCATCTAGCTCTGAAAAAATATTTGGCCTTCTAGTAGTGTGTCGGACTTTCTCTATTAGTCCATCTATACTGACCTCCATCAGGTTGCAAATTAAAACTAATTTTTATCTGCATCTACAGTACCTCTGAAAAAATATTTGGGCTTCTAGCTGTGTGTGGGACTTGTTGTATTAGTCCATCTATACTGACCTCCATCAGGTTGCAAACTGAATATATTTTTTTCTGCATCTACCTCTGAAAAAATTTTTTTTGCTTCTAGCTGTGTGTGGGACTTGTTGTATTAGTCCATCTATACTGACCTCCATCAGGTTGCAAACTGAATATATTTTTTTCTGCATCTACCTCTGAAAAAATATTGGGCTTCTAGCTGTGTGTGGGTCTTGTTCTATTAATCCATCTATACTGACCTCCATCAGGTTGCAAACTGAATATAATTTTTTTCTGCATCTAGCGCTGAAAAAATATTTGGCCTTCTAGTAGTGTGTCGGACTTTCTCTATTAGTCCATCTATACTGACCTCCATCAGGTTGCAAACTGAATATATTTTTTTCTGCATCTACCTCTGAAAAAATATTTGGCCTTCTAGTAGTGTGTCGGACTTTCTCTATTAGTCCATCTATACTGACCTCCATCAGGTTGCAAATTAAAACTAATTTTTATCTGCATCTACAGTACCTCTGAAAAAATATTTGGGCTTCTAGCTGTGTGTGGGACTTGTTGTATTAGTCCATCTATACTGACCTCCATCAGGTTGCAAACTGAATATATTTTTTTCCTGCATCTACCTCTGAAAAAATATTGGGCTTCTAGCTGTGTGTGGGTCTTGTTCTATTAATCCATCTATACTGACCTCCATCAGGTTGCAATTTCAAAATAATTTTTTTCTGCATCTAACCCAGCCAATAGTTTTGGCCTAATACCACAGTTTGGCCACTCAGCTCTGCTCGGTTGCCATCCATTGCTTTTTTGTGCAAACAACTCCAGAGTTGTGAATTAGTTAACCACCAAAATGAGTGGAAAAAGGCCTGCTGCTGGTGGAAAGGGGAATAGGCGTGTTGGGAAGGGGAAAAAAGGTTGTGTCCGTGGGGTAGGTGTTAAAGCAACAGTAACATCTGCAGAAGAAAGACCATCTTCCAGCCAAACTAAAATGTCTACTTCTTTTAGCGGACAATGTGATAAGATCCCTTTCTTACGGCCACGCCAATCGCTACAAATTCCAGATGAGGCACAAAAACAGCAGGTGCTTCAACGGATATCAAGTGCTCCTTTAAGTGGGCTCTCCTCCACATCAACTTCAACATCACAAATACTCCAGTCCTCAAAGGTGTCACCCAAATCGCACTTGCTTCCTCACAGCTCCCAAATCTCCAGCTGCCGGTCTGAGTATGAGGTAGAACAGATGGTTGAGTCTGCAGAGCTGTTTACTCATACTATAGCCTGGGAATCAGAGGTCGACTCCAGCGCTTCTGTGAATCCAGACGAGGAAATGATCTGCACTGATGCCCAGAATCTTTATGAGTCGGATCCAGGACCAGATGCAGAAGGTTCTGACCATAATGTAGACCCTCATTCCCAAACTGTAACTCCTGTTGGTGGAGACAATGAGGAAGACGATGATAAGACTCAAATACCTGATTGGAGCGACAACTTTAGTTTTTTGTCAGGGCAGGAACAGGTTGGCTCTGAGGACGACGGGTGTGATAACGCACAGGGTGATGATGATGAGGTCGGAGATCCCACTTACTGTCAACCCACAGTCAGCCAAGAGATGAGGTCAGCAGAGGAGGTGGAGGAAGATGCTAGTGACGACGAGGTCAGGTTGCGCCTTCCTGGACAGAGACGTAGTACTGGAAGCACGTCAACAACTGCATCCTCAAACACAACTCTGCCTCTCACCACAAGTCGTGGTGGCTCTTCAGGTCGCATGGGTGCTAAGCCTTGCATAGCCTGGGCATTTTTTCAGATCGATAAAGATGACCCAACTCGTGTTATCTGTAACATTTGTCAGCAAAAGCTAAGTAGAGGCCAAAAAATACATAGTTTGAGTACTTCATGCATGAACCGGCACATGGACATGAAGCATAAGTTGCAGTGGGAAGCTCAGTGTGCTACAATGCGGCCTAGCCGGCCGGACCAACCACCATCTGCCATGTCTTGTGCATCCGCGGCCTCTTCATCCTCTGTGACTGGGGGGACAGCAGTCACACCTGTTTTGGGGCACAGACCTGCCACCTCTTTACCCGCAACAGCCAGCGTGATTGGCAGGTCATCATTTTCTTTGGAGGTGGTAAGACCAGCTGGTGTTGAGCGCTGTCCGACATCGATAGCACCACCTTCCTCACAGACCGGCAGTTTGCCGGGGACACCCTTATCAACCCCGTCTAAGCACAATAGCCAGCCCTCGGTCCCTCAGATGTGGAGAAGTAAAAGACCATTTCCTCCTAGCCATGAGAAAGCTAAGAGGTTGAATTTCACCATCTGCAAGCTCTTGGCTACAGAAATGCTGCCTTTCCGCCTGGTGGACACAGAGGATTTTCGAGACCTTATGTCCGTCGCAGTGCCCCAGTACCAGATGCCCATTCGGCACTACTTCTCAAAGAAAGGTGTGCCTGCGCTCCACCAGCATGTCGCACACAACATCACCGCTTCTTTGAGAAACTCTGTGTGTGACAGGGTGCATTTCACCACAGACACTTGGACGAGTAGGCATGGACAGGGGTGTTACATGTCGCTGACTGGGCACTGGGTAACTATGGTGACAGCAGGACAAGGGGCTGCTGTCCAAGTCTTGCCGTCCCCACGAGTTGTGCGTCAATCCTCTTTATGTCAAAGTTCCTCCACTGCTTCTGCCTCCTCAACCTCCTCTCGGTCTTCCACCTGCACCCAAAGCCTGTCTGGTCATGCCACAAGCTTTCTAACTGCGCAGAAGGGATCCTGCACACCTCCTTATTATGCTGGCAGTAGGGCTCAACGTCATCAGGTGGTTTTTACATTGAAATGTCTGGGAAATGTGAGTCACACAGCTGAGGAGTTGTGGTCAGCTCTGGAGAACCAATTTCATGAATGGTTGTCTCCACTGGACCTGAAACCAGGGAAGGCCGTGTGCGACAATGCTGCAAACCTGGGTGCGGCCCTTCGCCGGGGCAATGTCACACACGTGCCTTGTATGGCTCACGTGTTGAACCTGGTTGTCCAGCAATTTTTAGCCCACTATCCCAAACTAGATGGCCTTCTCCAGAGGGCACGGTCGCTGTGTGCTCACTTCCGCCGTTCGCATCCCGCAGCTCAGCGACTTACATCTCTACAGAAGTCGTTGGGCCTGCCACTTCACCGGCTAAAATGCGATGTGCCTACCCGGTGGAATTCAACTCTGCACATGTTGCAGCGACTGTGGCAGCACCGACAAACACTGGTGCAATACGTTCTGACGTATAGCCTGGGCCAACGAGATTCAGAGGTGGGGCAAATCACGCTGGAGGAGTGGTCTCAGATCAGGGACCTATGCACCCTTCTGCACAGTTTTGAAATGGCGACGAAGATGTTTAGTGCTGACGATGCCATTATCAGCATGAATCTTCCGGTGATTTACATGCTGTAGCGCATGTTAAACAGAATTCGGAGTCAGGTGGTGGCACAAGAGGAGGTGGAGGAAGTAGAGGAGGAGAAGTTGTATGCGGAAGGGCTAACATCTGCAAGGTCCAGACGGTTGGCAGCACCAAGGCGGCAGGCATGTGAGGGTGGGGGAGATGGTTTAACCAGGGCGCATTGTAGCAGCCAAACTAGTGAGGAAGGTGCAGGAGCCCAGGAAGAAGTGGAGGACGAACTGATGGAAGACTCATCAGATGAGGGAGACCTTGATCACATTTCTGTTGTGCGAGGTTGGGGGGAGAGGACAGAGGAAGGAAGCATGATTGTTACCTCGCCACCAACACAACAGGGACTTGGTGCTCCTGGATGCGCAACACACATGAGTGCCTTCTTGCTGCACTACCTGTAACATGACCCTCGAATTGTGAGAATTAGAAATAATCCTGACTACTGGGTTGCCACACTGTTAGATCCCCGGTACAAAAGTAAATTTGCAGAAATTATTCCTGCAATAGAAAGGGATGCACGCATGCAGGAGTATCAGCAGAGACTGTTGCAGAATCTTACATGTGCTTTTCCACAAAATACCAGTGGTGCACGTAGTGAATCTCACAGTTCCAACTTGCCAACCGGAATCATTTCACCACTTTTTTAGCCCATCCTTTGCAAGGCCACAGGAGACAAGAAGTCTGACACATAGTCAACGCCTAGAGACGATGGTACAGGAGTATCTCCAAGTAAACATTGAAGCCACGACTGTGTCACTGGACCCTTGCTCTTTTTGGGCTTCCAATCTGGATAAATGGCCGGAGCTAGCAACTTACGCCTTGGAGATCTTGTCATGCCCCGCAGCCAGCGTTCTGTCTGAACGTGTGTTCAGAGCTGCTCGTGGTGTGCTGACAGATAAGCGCACGCGGCTCTCCACTGATAATGTAGACAGACTCACGTTCATAAAGATGAGCAAATCATGGATCCGAAACGACTTTTCTACCCCTGTGTCATCCTGGGGAGAGTAAAAGCTTGATGATTGGTTAAAATCACCCTACCAACCGTTTTAAGCTTTCAAATTACTAATCATGTTTATCTGTATCTTGACTGGAAAATAATTTGGGCTTTGTAGCTGTGTGCAGCACTGATCCTATTAGGCCATCTATACTAAATACTAAAGCTTCACCAGATTTAAAATTAAAAATAATTTTTAGCTGCATCTAGCCCGGAAAATAATTTTGGGGCTCCGAGATGCGCAAGGCACATAAGTGCCTTCTTGCTGCACTACCTGCAGCATGACCCTCATGTTGTCAGAATTCGAAGTAATCATGACTACTGGGTTGCCACACTCTTAGATCCCCCAAACTTTTCGATCAACCTTTTCATTTTAATAAAGACCAAAAAAATGGTAATTTTTGAAATTATAGGCATTAGCAGGTTGTTAGAAACTGAAATCAAACAGTTTTCAACTCAAAACTTTATTCTAGGTGATGTTACATTTTCACATAGGACCCCTTGTTCGAAAGGAGCTTCTGAACTCTCTCGTCCATTGAAATTGTCAGGTTTTGGATGGTTTCTGCTTCAATTGTTTTGCATGAGGACAGAATACCCTCCCAGAGCTGCTTAGATGTGAACTGCCTCCCGCCATCATAGACACTCCTTTTAATGATGCTCCAAAGGTTCTGAATGGGGTAGAGGTCAGGGGAGCATGGGGGTCACACCATAAGTTTGTCCCCTTTTATGCACATATCAGCCAGAGATGCAGATGTTTTATGTGCAGCATGAGATGGTGCATTATCATGCAGAAAAATGATCTTGCTGTGAAATACACGGTTCTTCTTCTTGAACCATGGCAGGAAGTGCTGTTTGAGAAAATCCACATACATTATGGAGTTCATCTTTAGCGCCTTCAGGGATCCTAAAGGGGCCGACAATCTCTCTCCCCATGATTCCAGCCCAAAACATTACTCCACCTCCTCCTTGTTGGCGCTGTAGCCGTGTTTGCGTGGGGTGTCCATCAACCAGCCATCCTCCACTCCATCCATCTTTACCATCGAGCGCTGCACGGCACTCATCCGTGAACAAAACAGTTTTGAAATCAGTCTTCATGTAATGTTTGGCCCACTGGAGCCGTTTCTGCTTGTGTGAAGTGGATAGAGGAGGTCGACAGGATGGCGCATGCACAGCTGCAAACCTCTGAAGGACCCTGCATCTTGTTGTTCGGGGGACGTTGGAGGCACAAGCAGCTTCAAAAACTTGTCTGCAGCTATGACAAGGCTTTTTTGCCGCTGCTCTTTCAACCTGACGTAATTGCCTGTAGGAAAGAGTCCTCAATTTGCCCTTATCAGCACGCACACGTGTGTATTGTGAATCAGCTACATACTTCTTGATTGCCAAGACACTTCATCCTGATCATCGCACAATGTTGATTGTAGTCATGCCTTGACCTAAACACTCCACAATTTGTTGCTTCTCAGCAGCCGACACATCCTTTTTCTTTCCCATTTTGGCAGAAAATGTAGGCTGCTTAATAATGTGAGAGAGCCTTCGTAAGTAGTCTTGCCTTTCATTGGACACACCTGCCAAACTAATTAGCACAGGTGTCTGCAATTGCTTACAGTGATATAAAGAGCCCTGACACACATCACCATCAATGAGTTTAACTGACAAACAAACAAATTCTTCCCTTATCACTCATAAACACTTTTTGCATAATAATTTGGAACGCAGTGTACATGTGCTTTTCCACAAAACACCAGTGGTTCACGTAGTGAATCTTACAGTTCTAACTTGCCAACCGTGGTCTGTATGGAGTTGTTCAATAAAGGGCCCAAAATTAAGATAACATAGATGGGAGAGGTCTCTATGAATAGGAATTCCTAAGTATTTGATACCCTGTGAGGGCCAGGCAAAGGGAAAGTTGGACTGGATGGAATCCTATATGGATTTGGGGAGGGAGACATCGAGGGCCTCAGACTTCGCTGCATTGATTTTAAAATTTTACCATGTAACAATGTGATCTATTTCAGCCATAACAGCATGGATGGATATATGTGATTGAGTGATATATACTAGGACATCATCAGCAAATAGAGAGCACTTGTACTCGGTGCCTCCCACCTCAATCCACCTAATATTGGGGTTATGGCGAATTGATGAGAGCAGGTGCTCCGTCACTTGGATGTATAAGAGAGGGGACAGAGGACATCACTGCCTTGTCCCATTGGTGATTGTGAAAGGTGATGAAAATGTTCTGACGCACCCCCTGGGCCTTGGGACACCCGGAGCCGGACCCTTTTTGGTGGATGCTGGTGGTTGTAGTCTTCGTGGCGGCGACCCGGTTCCGTGGCTCAGGGCGGTCAAACCAGTGGCAGAACTTTTTATGTGGTTTTGATGTTTAAATGTCCGATTACGCCACCCGTGGATTGCGGTCAGAGTGAACCGCCGCTACAGGGCAGACCGCTGAGGCTGGTGTTGTGGGTGCAGCAAAGCGTAGCATAACTCCCCACGGGAGGAGTATAGCCTCAGGGCAGTGTATGCGGAGGATGGGGGTGATGGTGCAGGGCAGCAGCAGTAACGACACGGAGTCAGTGATGCAGTTCAGGGCCTTTACTCACAGTTCTTATTATCCAGACCACGTCTGCAGGTAACGGCTGCCCACGTCGTACTGTGCTCACCAGGTGAGGGGCTCAGACAACTCCCAGATAACTTTGGAGCACTTCACAGGACCCCCTTTGTGTGTCCTTTGTCTGGCCTTTCTTACCAACACTTCTGTCCGGCTGCCTCGGGCCTCCTCTTGGTAAACTTGGCGCCAGTTTCTATGACCCTATGTGGTGCCTTCCTAGCGGGTGTAGCGAGGGGCTGCGCCACATAAAATGTCAGAGCCTCCGGTTTATAGCTGAGGGTCGTTTCCTGCCTCCACTAGTTCGGGGACTGGTCTCCCCCTTTGGCCTGACCCATCCACGCAGGTGGATTCGGGCGTGCGGTGGCGACTCGCCCGTCCGCACCCCTGGGATCCCTTCATTCCTCGTTCCTGGAGCCTTCTCCGCTCCTCTTCCTTCCTTCTCCCTCTTCCAGGCCTGGGCCTCTGTTACTAGGCCCGCCTCCGGAGCAGAGCTCATGCAGAGCCCCTGCTCCCTGCCACTTCTGCTCAGACTTCTCTGCACTGAACTAAGATGGTGCCCACCTTTTATACTCCCTTCTCAATGCACCCAGGAACTGCTTCCTCCCTGCTTCTGCACTACAGGGTTCCCCTTCCTCAGTGTTCCCTCCCCCCACTCCAGCCAGGGACAGGGACTGTCGTGCCCATCTCAGGGGCATATTGGTCGCCCTGCCCCACGGCAATGTGGTGTAATGCATGCAGGTGTCGGGTCCTGATCCACACTCCATCCTTACCTGAGAGTGAGATATCACACCTCTGGGTGAGGTGCAATACGTCTGTAGCAACCGAGCCCTCAGGGTGCTACAGTTCCATTTATCTTCAGCCTAGGTGACGTATTGCGATACAGGGCCGTGATTTTGGCTATAAAAGGGTCCCCTAGACCCCTACCCCAAGCTTTTTAAGAGAATCATATATGGCGTGCCAGGAGACTCTATGGAATGCTTTCTCAGCATCCAACGAGAGTATCTAATTACAAATTTTTAACTGCATCTAGCCCAGGAAATACTTTGTGCCTAGTAGCAGTGTCTGCTAGTCAGCGGATTATCCCGGCTGTTAAGCAAGCTGCACCACCTGTAGTTTAGACACTTAATTTTTTCAAAGGAAATGCTTCGGGACCATGGGATACTTAGTGAAGAGCATCAGGAGGCACCCCAAGGCATAGGGGCTGGGACTGGCAGTAGGATGCCTTGCGGTGGACAGCCGAGCTCGATCCTTATAAAAGCTTTTTAACTGCAGCAGCTTTAGTGGACGCTACTGTAGCTGGAATTACCGCGGCTGCTGGCATGAGACTTGCCCTCCAATAGATCCTTGTAAATGGATTTAAAGTGTATTCATTCAAATTAGAGAGACAATTTAAATTAAAAAGCTTAGAGCTGCCTCCACCACAGGGGGGCTCGCTCGACCCACCAGCGGACAGGCACCAGTATTGGGAGAGGGGGGCTGGCCGTCATGGTTCACCGCGGCTCTGGCACAAACCCGGCGACACGGAGGTGGCACGGGCAGGAGCGGACTGGCCGTGTCGGCTTCTCACTTTTTGGATTTTAGAAGGGCATGACATGCCTATATCTGTGTCTCCCCCTCCTTTTACTCCTCCACCTCTTTTATTTTCGCATGACTATATGTACTTGTCACTTTTCCATGTGTTAGTTATGTCTTCTGAGCAGTTTGTCAGCTTTTGGACACCTTTGAAGGTGTTTTCTATGTGTTTCTATGTGTTTTTGTTTGCCTGCCATTGCTTTTAATGGTGTTCGAAGGTGTTCGACGAACAGTTCGACGAACAGTTCGGCGAACACACGGGTGTTCGACGAACCGAACTCGAACACTACGGGGGTGGCTCAACACTACTTATAATGCCAGCTGACATCAAGCCCAGGTTAGTAATGGAGAGGCGTCTATAAGACACCCCCATTACTAACCCCATAGTCAAAGTTAAAAGAAAACACAAACACCCAGAATAAAGTCCTTTAATTGAAATAAACACACAATTCTTTATTGTTCTAAATTAAACCATACTTACCATCACGCCCATTCCAGCTGAAGCCAACGATCTCCTGCAATAAAAGTAAAATAATAAACCAACATCATCCTTACCTTTCCATGGTTCCCACGACAGCTTCAGCTCTGCTACATCGAGATGACAGGCTGGACCGCAGCAGAACGCTGCCATCCAGCCTGTCATCCCACAGACACTGAGAAGCGCAGGCTTGCTTGCGCTCCTCAGTGTCTGGCTGTGACGGCATCCAGATGAGCAGAGGTCATGTCCAATGAGCTCGGCTCACCTCATGCACGTCACTGACAGCGTGGGAGAATTCTCACGCTGAAGCGCTGAGTGCAGGAGAATTTTCCTACGCTGTCAGTGACGTGCATGAGGCTGATATTTAAATTTGGCGCACAAATCGATGATTGGTCGTGGGCAGCGTCCGCGACCCATCAGCACAGTAGTGTTTAACTTTGGCGGCAAGATCAGTGATTGGTCATGGTCAAGACGGCGACCAATCACCGAATTGTGCGGCACATTTAAATAGCGGCCGCGACCAATTGGATGTCAGCGCCGCTCCCCGGTCCTCCCTTCACACCCTAGCCGCATGGATGTCAGCGGCGCTGCCTGTGCGGATACTTCGGCTGCGAGAACCCGGGACATGAGCGGGCGCTCGGAGCAGAAGTATCCCGACCCGCAGCGCCGCTCCCCGGTCCTCCCTTCACACCCTAGCCGCTGATGTCCCCACAGTATCCGCATGGTGTTACAAAGGTCCGGACATTTGTGTTAAAAATCGCTGATTGGTCGCGGGCGCTGCCCGCGACCAATCACCGATTTGGGCGCCAAATTTAAATATCGGCCGCGACCAATCACCCATCTTGGCTCCACATTTATACACCGCTGTACTGATTGGTCGCGGACGCTATTTAAATGTGGCGCCAAAATCGGTGATTGGTCGCGCCCAGCGTCGGCGACCATTCAGCACAGCGGTGTTTAAATGTGGAGCCAAGATCGGTGATTGGTTGCGGCCGATATTTAAATTTGGCGCCCAAATCGGTGATTGGTCGCGGGCAGCGCCAGCGACCAATCAGCGATTTTTAACACAAATGTCCGGATCTTTGTAACACCATGCGGATACTGTTGGGAGATCAGCGGCTAGGGTGTCAAGGGAGGACCGGGGAGCGGAGCTGCGGGTCGGGATACATCTGCTGTGAGCAGTCGCTCATCTCCCAGCTTCTCGCAGCGGAAGTATCCGACCAGACAGCGGCGCTCCCCGGTCCTCACCAATACGATTCGGTGATTGGTCGCGCTCTCCGCACGCGACCAATCAGTGATCTTGGCGCTAAAGTTAAACACCGCTCTGCTGATTGGTCGCGGAAACTGCCCGCGACCAATCACCGATTTGGGCGCCACATTTAAATAGCGGCCGCGACCAATCAGTGAGATTGGCGCCAAATTTAAACAACGCTCTGCTGATTAGTCGCGGACTCCAGCCGCGACCAATCAGCGAGATTGGCGCCAAATTTTAACCCCGCTCTGCTAATTGGTCACGGATGCCGGCCGCGACTAATCAGCATTATTGGCGCCAAATTTAAACACCGCTCTGCTGAATGCTCGCGGTCGCCGTCCGCAACCAATCAGCAGTATTGGCGCCAAATTTAAACCCTGCTCGGCTGATGGGTCACGGTTGCCGGCCGCGACCAATCAGCGATTTTGGCGCCAAATTGAAACACCGCTCTGCTGATTGGTCGCGGCCGGCGATTGCGACCAATCAGCATTATTGGCGCCAAATTTAAACCCCGCTCTGCTGATTGGTCGCGACCGCCGGCCACGACTAATCAACATTGTTGCCGCCAAATTTAAACACCGCCCTGCTGAATGGTCGCGGTCGTGACCAATCACCGTTATTGGCGCCAAATTTAAACACCGCTTTGCTGATTGGTCGCAACCGCAACCAATCAGCATTATTGGCGCAAAATTTAAACCCCGCTCTGCTGATTAGTCGCAACCGACGGCCATGACCAATCAGCCATATAGTCGCCAAATTTCAACACCGCTTTGCTGATTGGTCGCGGTTGCTGGCCGCGACCAGTCAGCGATTTTGGCGCCAAAATTAAACACCGCTCTGCTGATTGCGCCGGGTCTGCCGCATACATATTCTAGAATACCCGATGCGTTAGAATCGGGCCACCATCTAGTTTCATGAAATCATTTTAAAAAAAATTGACGTGGGGCTTCGCCCTATTTTTGTGTCCAGCCAGGTACAACTAGGCAGCTGGGGGCTGGAATCTGCAGCGCAGGGAGGCACAAGCTTTCTGGGTCCCCCCCGCTGCAAATTGCAGTCCGCAACCACCCCGGAAAATGGCGCGTTCATAGAAGCGCCATCTTCTGGCGCTGTACCCAACTCATCCAGGGCCCTGGTGCGGTGGCTCACTGGGTAATAAAGGGGTTAGGGCCAGCTTGGCATTATCAGCTGGCCCTAAGCCCGAAATTCATGGGGTCACGCCAATATTAGACATGACCGCCATGAATTTCTAGTAAAGTATTTAAAAAAAACACAACACCCAGAATAAAGTCCTTTAATTGCAATAAACACACAATTCTTTATTGTTCTAAATTAAACCATACTTACCGTCACGCCCATTCCAGCTGAAGCCAATGTCTTCTGCAATAAAAGTAAAATAATAAAGCAACCTCATCCTTACCTTTCCATGGTTCCCACGACAGCTTCAGCTCTGCTACATCGAGATGACAGGCTGGAACGCAGCAGAACGCTGCCATCCAGCCTGTCATCCCGCAGACACTGAGAAGGGCAGGCATGCTTGCGCTCCTCAGTGTCTCGCTGTGACGGCATAAAGATGAGACGAGTTCATGTCCAATGATCTCAGCTCACCTCATGCACGTCACTGACAGCGTGGGAAAATTCTCACGCTGTAGCGCTGAGTGCAGGAGAATTCTCTCACGCTGTCAGTGACGTGCATGAGGTGAGCTGAGTTCATTGGACATGAACTGGTCTCATCTTTATGCCGTCACAGCGAGACACTGAGGAGCGCAAGCATGCCTGCGCTTCTCAGTGTCCGCGGCATGGCAAGCTGGATGGCAGCGTTCTGCTGCGGTCCAGCCTGTCATCTCGATGTAGCAGAGCTGAAGCTGTCGTGGGAACCATGGAAAGGTAAGGATGATGTTGCTTTATTATTTTACTTTTATTGCAGGAGATCGTTGGCTTCAGCTGGAATGGGCGTGGTGGTAAGTATGGTTTAATTTAGAACAATAAAGGAATGTGTCTTTATTTCAATTAAAGGAGATTATTCTGGGTGTTTGTGTTTTCTTTTAACTTTGACTATTGGATTAGTAATGGGGGTGTCTTATAGACGCCTCTCCATTACTAACCTGGGCTTGATGTCAGCTGGCATTATAAGCTGACATCAACCTCAGCCCTATTACCCCACTGCCACCGCTACAGGGCAGTGGGAAGAGCGAGGCTAAGTGCCAGAATTAGCGCATCCTATGGATGTGCCAGTTCTGGGGTGGCTGACGGCTGGTGTTTCTAGCCTGGGAGGGGGCCAATATTCATGGCACCCTTCCTGGGCTATTAATATCAGCCCCCAGCTGTCTGCCTAGCCTTTGCTAGCTATTAAAATAGGGGGGACCCCACGTCATTTTTTTGGGGGGGGTCCCCCATTTTAATAGCTAGTAAAGGCTAGGTATTCAGCTGGGGGCTGATATTAGTAGCCTGGGAAGCTCCATGGGTATTACCCCCCTCCCAGGCTTTCAACATCTGCCCCAGCCGTCTGCTTAACCTCCGCTAGAGCCTAAAATTATGGGGACCCCCACGCCAATTTTTTTTAAAATAAATCCTTTATTTTAACACTAAATGACAAGTACAGTAAGCAACACTGTCACTGTACTTCATATATATGTGACTGACATGTTTCTATCTATCTAATCTATGTGTGATTCTCTATTCCTTCTATTCTAAATTGTCGGGTACCGCTGCTGAATTGCCGGCCGGCTTTTTTAAAGAGACAGTGCATGAAAACACTATTATTTTTTTTTATAAATCCTTTACACTAAATGACAAGTACAGTAAGCAACACTGTCACTGTACTTCATATATGTGACTGACTTGTTTCTATCTATCTAATCTATGTGTGATTCTCTATTCTTTCTATTCTAAATTGTCGGGTACCGCTGCTGAATTGCCGGCCGGCTTTTTTAAAGAGACGGTGCATGAAAACACCATTATTTTTTTTGATAAATCCTTTACACTAAATGACAAGTACAGTAAGCAACACTGTCACTGTACTTCGTATATATGTGGCTAACTTGTTTCTATCTATCTAATCTATGTGTGATGCTCTATTCTTTCTGTTCTAAATTGTCGGGTACCGGTCTATGCCGCTGCTGAATTGCCGCTTTTCATGTTTCACTGTTGGCACTGTTCCCATCGATTTGGGCAATCACTGTAATGCCACAACCACCATGGCTGTGGCATTACAGTGAGTGGCAGGCAATCCCTGCATGATTGGTGCGCAAAATAGCGCCAGACATGCAGGACACGCTTTTGGTGCACGAACAGTTATCGAACATAACCTCGAACAGCCGAATTTTTTGCAAATCGCTCGGGTTCGTCGAACAACTCGAACACCGCCCAAAACAGCTTGAATTTGAGATTGACGAACAGTTCTAGTCGAACACCGCTCATCTCTAGTGGACATGTCATCCTTGTCAGGATTTACACCTACAGAGCAAATCTCACATGATAAAATTCACAACTGCATATGCTGCATCATCTATATCAGGGATGAGGAACCTTTTTTCTGCCATGGGCTATTTGGATATTTATACCATCCTTCGGGGCTGAATGGCTGAACAAACCGCGCTTTAACTCCGCCCACAAAATATGTACTGATGCTGTCACTGGCATCAGGATGTAATCTTTTTCTGCATATGTCTCAGCATATGAATACTGCGTGCGCAAGCTCAAGGTGCAAGAAGTAATTTAAAGTTCGGTGGCAGTCAAAACAAAGCTGCCAGCCCGAGGACAGCGGTCTCCAGCAATCTGCCTGAGGGCCAGAAAAAAGGTAATTGTGGGCCATAAGTGGCACAAGGGCCTGAGGTTCCCCACTCCTAATCTAAATGAACAAAATCTGGTGGTAAGGTGATGGATAATATGCAACATAAAAACAGGATCTTGTATTACTTTTAAATTTGACATTGGTATGTGATAAAACAAACAGACACAGTGTCATTGCCACAAGAATGGTATGAAGATCATCAAGTATAGGACCCTGCATGCAGTGCTTATAAAATGGTCAATTAGGTTTGACGAAGATCTCAGGACTAGTGTTGAGCCACCCCCGTAGTGTTCGAGTTCGGTTCGGTTCGTCGAACATCCATGTGTTCGCTGAACTGTTCGTCGAACTGTTCGTCGAACACCTTCGAACACCGTTAAAGCCAATGGCAGGCAAACAAAAACACATAGAAACACATAGAAAACACCTTCAAAGGTGTCCAAAAGCTGACAAACTGCTCAGAAGACATAACTAACACATGGAAAAGTGACAAGTACATATAGTCATGCGAAAAGAAAAGAGGTGGAGGAGTAAAAGGAGGGGGAGACACAGATATAGGCATGTCATGCCCTTCTAAAATCCAAAAAGTCAGAAGATGACACGGCCAGTCCGCTCCTGCCCGTGCCACCTCCGTGTTGCCGGGTTTGTGCCAGAGCCGCCGTGAACCCTGACGGCCAGCCCCCCTCTCCCAATACTGGTGCCTGTCCGCTGGTGGGTCGAGCGAGCCCCCCTGTGGTGGAGGCAGCTCTAAGCTTTTTAATTTAAATTGTCTCTCTAATTTGAATGAATACACTTTAAATCCATTTACAAGGATCTATTGGAGGGCAAGTCTCATGCCAGCAGCCGCGTAATTCCAGCTCCAGTAGCGTCCACTAAAGCTGCTGCAGTTAAAAAGCTTTTATAAGGATCGAGCTCGGCTGTCCACCGCAAGGCAACCTACTGCCAGTCCCAGCCCCTATGCCTTGGGGTGCCTCCTGATGCTCTTTACTGAGTATCCCGTGGTCCCGAAGCATTTCCTTTGAAAAAATTAAGTGTCCAAACTACAGGTGGTGTAGCTTGCTTAACAGCCGGGATAATCCGCTGACTAGCAGACACTGCTACTAGGTACAAAGTATTTCCTGGGCTAGATGCAGTTAAAAATTAGTAATTAGATACTCTCGTTGGATGCTGAGAAAGAATTCCATAGAGTCTCCTGGCACGACATATATTATTGTCTTAAAAAGTTTGGGGTATGGGTCTAGGGGACCCTTTTATAGCCAAAATCACGGCCCTGTATCGCAATATGTCACCTAGGCTGAAGATAAATGGAACTGTAGCACCCTGAGGGCTCGGTTGCTACAGAGGTATTGCACCTCACCCAGAGGTGTGATATCTCACTCTCAGGTAAGGATGGAGTGTGGATCAGGACCCGACACCTGCATGCATTACACCACATTGCCGTGGGGCAGGGCGACCAATATGCCCCTGAGATGGGCACGACAGTCCCTGTCCCAGGCTGGAGTGGGGGGAGGGAACACTGAGGAAGGGGAACCCTGTAGTGCAGGAGCACGGAGGAAGCAGTTCCTGGGTGCATTGAGAAGGGAGTATAAAAGGTGGGCACCATCTTAGTTCAGTGCAGAGAAGTCTGAGCAGAAGTGACAGGGAGCAGGGGCTCTGCATGAGCTCTGCTACGGAGGCGGGCCTAGTAACAGAGGCCCAGGCCTGGAAGAGGGAGAAGGAAGGAAGAGGAGCGGAGAAGGCTCCAGGAATGAGGAACGAAGGGATCCCAGGGGTGCGGACGGGCGAGTCGCCACCGCATGCCCGAATCCACCTGCGTGGAGGGGTCAGACCAAAGGGGGAGACCGGTCCCCAAAACTAGTGGAGGCGGGAAACGACCCTCAGCTAGAAACCGGAGGCTGTGACATTTTATGTGGCGCAGCCCCTCGCTACACCCGCTAGGAAGGCACCACATAGGGTCAGGGAAACTGGAGCCAAGTTTACCAAGAGGAAGCCCGAGGCAGCCGGACAGAAGGGTTGGTAAGAAAGGACAGACAAAGAACACACAAAGGGGGTCCTGTAGAGCGCTCCAAAGTTATCTGGGAGTTGTCTGAGCCCCTCACCTGGTGAGCACAGTACGACGTGGGCAGCTGTTACCTGCAGACGTGGTCTGGATAATAAGAACTGTGAGTAAAGGCCCTGGACTGAATCACTGACTCCGTGTCGTTACTGCTGCTGCCCTGCACCATCACCCCCATCCTCCGCATACACTGCCCTGAGGCTATACTCCTCCCGTGGGGAGTTATGCTACGATCTGCTGCACCCACAACACCAGCCTCAGCGGCCTGCCCTGCAGCGGCGGTTCACTCTGACCGCAATCCACAGGTGGCGTAGTCGGACATTTAAACATCAAAACCACATAAATAGTTCCGCCACTGGTTTGACCGCCCTGAGCCACGGAACCGGGTCGCCGCCACGGAGACTACAACCACCAGCATCCACCAATAAGGGTCCGGCTACGGGTGTCCCAAGGCCCAGGGGGTGCATCAGAACAGCACCTGCTCTCATCAATTTGCCATAACCCCAATATTAGGTGGATTGAGGTGGGAGGCACCGAGTACAAGTGCTCTCTATTTGCTGATGATGTCCTAGTATATATCACTCAATCACATATATCCATCCATGCTGTTATGGCTGAAATAGATCACTTTGTCACATGGTCAAATTTTAAAATCAATGCAGCGAAGTCTGAGGCCCTCGATGTCTCCCTCCCCAAATCCATACAGGATTCCATCCAGTACAACTTTCCCTTTGCCTGGCCCTCACAGGGTATCAAATACTTAGGAATTCCTATTCATAGAGACCTCTCCCATCTATGTTATCTTAATTTTGGGCCCTTTATTGAACAACTCCATACAGACCACGGTTGGCAAGTTAGAACTGTAAGATTCACTACGTGAACCACTGGTGTTTTGTGGAAAAGCACATGTACACTGTGTTCCAAATTATTATGCAAAAAGTGTTTAGGAGTGATAAGGGAAGAATTTGTTTGTTTGTCAGTTAAACTCATTGATGGTGATGTGTGTCAGGGCTCTTTATATCACTGTAAGCAATTGCAGACACCTGTGCTAATTAGTTTGGCAGGTGTGTCCAATGAAAGGCAAGACTATTTAAAAAGGCTCTCTCACATTATTAAGCAGCCTACATTTTCTGCCAAAATGGGAAAGAAAAAGGATGTGTCGGCTGCTGAGAAGCAACAAATTGTGGAGTGTTTAGGTCAAGGCATGACTACAATTAAAATTGTGCGATGATCAGGATGAAGTGTCTTGGCAATCAAGAAGTATGTAGCTGATTCACAGTACACACGTGTGCGTGCTGATAAGGGCAAATTGAGGACTCTTTCCTACAGGGAATTACGTCAGGTTAAAAGTGGCAAAAAAGCTTTGTCATAGCAGCAGACAAGTTTTTGAAGCTGCTGGTGCCTCCAACGTCCCCCGAACCCTGGTGCCTCCAAGATGCAGGGTCCTTCAGAGGTTTGCAGCTGTACATGCGCCATCCTGTCGACCTCCTCTATCCACTTCACACAAGCAGAAATGGCTCCAGTGGGCCAAACATTACATGAAGACTGATTTCTAAACTGTTTTGTTCACGGATGAGTGCCGTGCAGCGCTCGATGGTAAAGATGGATGGAGTGGAGGATGGCTGGTTGATGGACACCCCACGCAAACACGGCTACAGCGCCAACAAGGAGGAGGTGGAGTAATGTTTTGGGCTGGAATCATGGGGAGAGAGATTGTCGGCCCCTTTACGAACCCTGAAGGGGTAAAGATGAACTCCATAATGTATGTGGAGTTTCTCAAACAGCACTTCCTGCCATCGTTCAAGAAGAAGAACCGTGTATTCCACAGCAAGATCATTTTTATGCATGATAATGCACCGTCTCATGCTGCACATAACACATCTGCATCTCTGACTGATATGGGCATAAAAGGGGACAAACTTATGGTGTGACCCCCATGCTCCCCTGACCTCTACCCCATTCAGAACCTCTGGAGCATCATCAAAAGGAGTGTCTATGATGGCGGGAGGCAGTTCACATCTAAGCAACAGCTCTGGGAGGGTATTCTGTCCTCATGCAAAACAATTGAAGCAGAAACCATCCAAAACCTGACAAATTCAATGGACGAGACAGTTCAGAAGCTCCTTTCGAACAAGGGGTCCTATGTGCAAATGTAACATCACCTAAAATAAAGTTTTGAGTTGAAAACTGTTTGATTTCAGTTTGTAATAACCTGCTAATGCTTATAATTTCAAAAATGACCATTTTTTTGGTCTTTATTAAAATGAAAAGGTTGATAGAAGAGTGTGGGGGATCTAAGAGTGTGGCAACCCAGTAGTCAGGATTACTTCGAATTCTGACAATCTGAGGGTCATGATGCAGGTAGTGCAGCAAGAAGGCACTTATGTGTCTTGCGCATCTCGGAGCCCCAAAATTATTTTCCGGGCTAGATGAAGCTAAAAATTATTATTAATTTTAAATCTGGTGGAGCTTAGTATAGATGGCCTAATAGAATCAGTACTGCACACTGCTACAAAGCCCAAATTATTTTCCAGCCAAGATACAGATAAACATGATTAGTAATTTTAAATCTGGTGGAGCTTAGTATAGAAGGCCTAAAAGAATCAGTACTGCACACTGCTACAAAACCCAAATAATTTTCCAGCCAAGGTACAGATAAACATGATTAGTAATTTGAAAGCTTAAAATGGTTGGTGAGGTGATTTTAACCAATCATCAAGCTTTTACTCTCCCCAGGATGACACAGGGGTAGAAAAGTCATTTCAGATCCATGATTTGTTCATCTTTATAAAGGTGAGTCTGTCTACATTATCAGTGGAGAGCCACATGCGCTTATCTGTCAGCACACCACCAGCAGCGCTGAACACACGTTCAGACAGAACGCTGGCTGCGGGGCATGACAAGATCTCCAAGGCGTAAGTGGCTAGCTCCGGCCATTTATCCAGATTGGAAGCCCAAAAAGAGCAAGGGTCCAGTGACACAGTCATGGCTTCAATGTTTACTTGGAGATACTCCTGTACCATCGTCTCTAGGCGTTGACTATGTGTCAGACTTCTTGTCTCCTGTGGCCTTGCAAAGGATGGGCTAAAAAAGTGGTGAAATGATTCCGCAAAATTGATGTTACCAGCAGATACTGTGTTACTGTTACGGTTTGAGTGCTGAACACTCGACGGTCCCACGGTTGGCAAGTTGGAACTGTGAGATTCAGTACGTGCACCACTGGTGTTTTGTGGAAAAGCACATGTAAGATTCTGCAACAGTCTCTGCTGATACTCCTGCATGCGTGCATCCCTTTCTATGGCAGGAATAATTTCTGCAAATTTACTTTTGTACCGAGGATCTAACAGTGTGGCAACCCAGTAGTCAGGATTATTTCTAATTCTCACAATTCGAGGGTCATGTTGCAGGTAGTGCAGCAAGAAGGCACTCATGTGTGTTGCGCATCCAGGAGCACCAAGTCCCTGTTGTGTTGGTGGCGAGGTAACAATCATGCTTCCATCCTCTGTCCTCTCCCCCCAACCTCGCACAACAGAAATGTGATCAAGGTCTCCCTCATCTGATGAGTCTTCCATCAGTTCGTCCTCCACTTCTTTCTGGGCTCCTGCACCTTTCTCACTAGTTTGGCTGCTACCATACGCCCTGGTAAAACCATCTCCCCCACCCTCACATGCCTGCCGCCTTGATGCTGCCGACCGTCTGGACCTTGCAGATGTTAGCCCTTCCGCATACAACTCCTCCTCCTCTACTTCCTCCACCTCCTCTTGTGCCACCACCTCACTCCGAATTCTGTTTAACATGTGCTCCAGCATGTAAATCACCGTAATAGTCATGCTGATAATGGCATCGTCAGCACTAAACATCTTTGTCGCCATTTCAAAACTGTGCAGAAGGGTGCATAGGTCCCTGATCTGAGACCACTCCTCCAGCGTGATTTGTCCCACCTCTGGATCTCGTTGGCCCAGGCTATACGTCAGAACGTATTGCACCAGGGCTTGTCGGTGCTGCCACAGTCGCTGCAACATGTGCAGAGTTGAATTCCACCAGGTAGGCACATCGCATTTTAGCCGGTGAAGTGGAAGGCCCAACGACTTCTGTAGAGATGTTAGTCGCTGAGCTGCAGGATGCGAACGGCGGAGGTGAGAACACAGCGACCGTGCCCTCTGCAGAAGGCCATCTAGTCAGGGATAATGGGCTAAAAATTGCTGGACAACCAGGTTCAACACGTGAGCCATTCAAGGCACGTGTGTGACATTGCCCCGGCGAAGGGCCGCACCCATGTTTGCAGCATTGTCGCACACGGCCTTCCCTGGTTTCAGGTCCAGTGGAGACAACCATTCATGAAATTGGTTCTCCAGAGCTGACCACAACTCCTCAGCTGTGTGACTCACATTTCCCAGACATTTCAAAGTAAAAACCGCCTGATGACGTTGAGCCCTACTGCCAGCATAGTAAGGAGGTGTGCAGGATCCCTTCTGCGCAGTTAGAAAGCTTGTGGCATGACCAGACAGGCTTTGGGTGCAGGTGGAGGACCAAGAGAAGGTTGAGGAGGCAGAAGCAGTAGAGGAACTTTGAGATAAAGAGGATTGACGCACAACTCGTGGGGACGGCAAGACTTGGACAGCAGCCCCTTGTCCTGCTGTCACCATAGTTACCCAGTGCCCAGTCAGCGACATGTAACGCCTACTCGTCCAAGTGTCTGTGGTGAAATGCACCCTGTCACACACAGAGTTTCTCAAAGAAGCGGTGATGTTGTGTGCGACATGCTGGTGGAGCGCAGGCACACCTTTCTTTGAGAAGTAGTGCTGACTGGGCATCTGGTACTGGGGCACTGCGACGGACATAAGGTATCGAAAATCCTCTGTGTCCACCAGGCGGAAAGGCAGCATTTCTGTAGCCAAAAGCTTGCAGATGGTGAAATTCAACCTCTTAGCTTTCTCATGGCTAGGAGGAAATGGTCTTTTACTTGTCCACATCTGAGGGACCGAGGACTGGCTATTGTGCTTAGACGGGGTTGATAAGGGTGTCCCCGGCAAACTGCCGGTCTGTGAGGAAGATGCAGGCGGACATGTTAGGTTGCCTTGATCCAAAGGTGGTGCTATCGATGTCAGACAGCGCTCAACACCAGCTGGTGTTACCACCTCCAAAGAAAATGATGACCTGCCAATCACGCTGGCTGTTGCGGGTAAAGAGGTGGCAGGTCTGCGCCCCAAAACAGGTGTGACTGCTGTCCCCCCAGTCACAGAGGATGAAGAGGCCACGGATGCACAAGATATGGCAGACGGTGGTTGGCCCGGCCGGCTAGGACGCATTGTAGCACAGTGAGCTTCCCACTGCAACTTATGCTTCATATCCATGTGCCGGTTCATGCGTGAAGTACTCAAACTATGTATTTTTTGGCCTCTACTTAGCTTTTGCTGACAAATGTTACAGATAACACGAGTTGGGTCATCTTTATCGATCTGAAAAAATGCCCAGGCTATGCAAGGCTTAGCACCCATGCGACCTGAAGAGCCACCACGACTTGTGGTGAGAGGCAGAGTTGTGTTTGAGGATGCAGTTGTTGACGTGCTTCCAGTACTACGTCTCTGTCCAGGAAGGCGCAATCTGACCTCGTCTTCACTAGCATTCTCCTCCACCTCCTCTGCTGACCTCATCTCTTGGCTGACTGTGGGTTGACAGTAAGTGGGATCTCCAACCTTATCATCATCACCCTGTGCGTTATCACACCCGTCGTCCTCAGAGCCAATATGTTCCTGCCCTGACAAAAAACTAAAGTTGTCGCTCCAATCAGGCATTTAAGTCTCATCATCGTCTTCCTCATTGTATCCACCAACAGGAGTTACAATTTGGGAATGAGGGTCTACATTATGGTCAGAGCATTCAGCGTCTGGTCCTGGATCCGACTCATAAAGATACTGGGCATCAGTGCAGATCATTTCCTCGTCTGGATTCACAGAAGCGCTGGAGCCGACCTCTGATTCCCAGGCTATAGTATGAGTAAGCATACTCAGACGGGCAGCTGGAGATTTGGGAGCTGTGAGGAAGCAAGTGCGATTGGGCTGACACCTTTGAGGACTGGAGTATTTGTTATGTTGAAGTTGATGTGGAGGAGAGCCCACTTAAAGGAACACTTGATATCCGTTGAAGCACCTGCTGTTTTTGTGCCTCATCTGGAATTTGTAGCGATTGGCGTGGCCGTAAGAAAGGGATCTTATCACATTGTCCGCTAGAAGAAGTAGACATTTTAGTTTGGCTGGAAGATGGTCTTTCTTCTGCAGATATTACTGTTGCTTTAACACCTACCCCACGGACACAACCTTTTTTCCCCTTCCCAACACGCCTATTCCCCTTTCCACCAGCAGCAGGCCTTTTTCCACTCATTTTGGTGGTTAACTAATTCACCATCTCTGGAGTTGTTTGCACAAAAAAACAATGGATGGGAACCGAGCAGAGCTGAGAGGCCAAACTGTGGTATTAGGCCAAAACTATTGGCTGGGTTAGATGCAGAAAAAAATTATATTCAATTTACAACCTGATGGAGGTCAGTATAGATGGACTAATAGAACAAGTCCCACGCACTGCTAGAAGGCCAAATATTTTTTCAGAGCTAGATGCAGAAAAATATTATATTCAATTTGCAACCTGATGGAGGTCAGTATAGATTGACAAATAGACCAAGTCCCACACACTGCTAGAAGCCCAAACATTTTTTCAGAGCTAGATGCAGAAAAAAATTATATTCAATTTGCAACCTGATGGAGGTCAGTATAGATGGACTAATAGAACAAGTCCCACACACAGCTAGAAGCCCAAATATTTTTTCAGAGGTAGATGCAGAAAAAAATTATATTCAGTTTGCAGCCTGATGGAGGTCAGTATAGATGGACTAATAGAACAAGTCCCACACACTGCTAGAAGGCCAAATATTTTTTCAGAGCTAGATGCTGACAAAAAATTATTTTGAATTTGCAACCTGATGGAGGTCAGTATAGATGGACTAGTAGAACAAGTCCCACACACTGCTAGAAGGACAAATATTTTTTCAGAGCTAGATGCAGACAAAAAATATTTTTAATTTGCAACCTGATGGAGGTCAGTATAGATGGACTAATAGAACAAGCCCACACACTGCTAGAAGCCCAAACATTTTTTCAGAGGTAGATGCAGAAAAAAATTATATTCAGTTTGCAGCCTGATGGAGGTCAGTATAGATGGACTAATAGAACAAGTCCCACACACTGCTAGAAGGCCAAATATTTTTTCAGAGCTAGATGCTGACAAAAAATTATTTTGAATTTGCAACCTGATGGAGGTCAGTATAGATGGACTAGTAGAACAAGTCCCACACACTGCTAGAAGGACAAATATTTTTTCAGAGCTAGATGCAGACAAAAAATATTTTTAATTTGCAACCTGATGGAGGTCAGTATAGATGGACTAATAGAACAAGCCCACACACTGCTAGAAGCCCAAATATTTTTTCAGAGGTAGATGCAGAAAAAAATTATATTCAGTTTGCAACCTGATGGAAGTCAGTATAGATGGACTAATAGAACAAGTCCCACACACTGCTCGAAGGCCAAATATTTTTTCAGAGCTAGATGCAGCTAAAAATTATTTTTAATTTGCAACCTGATGGAGGTCAGTATAGATGGACTAATAAAACAAGTCCCACACACTGCTAGAAGCCCAAATAATTTTTCAGAGGTAGATGCAGAAAAAAATTATATTCAGTTTGCAACCTGATGGAGGTCAGTATAGATGGACTAGTAGAACAAGTCCCACACACTGCTAGAAGGACAAATATTTTTTCAGAGCTAGATGCAGACAAAAAATATTTTTAATTTGCAACCTGATGGAGGTCAGTATAGATGGACTAGTAGAACAAGTCCCACACACTGCTAGAAGGACAAATATTTTTTTAGAGCTAGATGCAGAAAAAAATTATATTCAATTTGCAACCTTATGGAGGTCAGTATAGATGGACTAATAGAATGATGCTATGCCCAAAAGGTTTTACTTCACTAGATGCAGTAAAAAAATTGGTATTCTATACACACGTGGTATATCTTGCAACACAGATAGGCTACTCCACTGATTAACACCCTCTGCAATAGGCCAAAAAGGATTAGCTTTGCTAGATTCAACCAAATGCTGTGAAAAAAACTTTCACAGCACTGGCACAGACCTGCCTGGCAAAAACTGATAGGAACTGATGTAACTTAGTCCTGAAAAGGACTGCAATTACAATTAGTCTTTACTCCCACAACCTATCTATTTAAAAACACAGACCAGCCTGATAAAAGTCATAGGAAATGCTGTAGCCTAGTCCTTAAAAGGACTGCAATCACAACTATTCCCTACTCCCAAGCTATCTGTAGATTTGTGCGAAAATTGGCTTGAAATTAACAAGGTATAACGCACACAGCAACAGCGGTGCTGTCTAACACGCAGCTGCAGCAGTGAGAAAATGGTGGCGACGGGGAAAATGGCTGGGTCTTATAGGGCAAGGACATGTGACATACACTGCCAATGACACATGCCCTTGCTTGTGTGAAAAAAAGCACTTCGCTCCGTGTGTGCGCTGCTGATAGGCTGACAGATTGCACCTCCCCACTGTAAATGCAGGAAAGAGAAAAAAAAATGGAGATCTTCATTATTCCTGCAGAGATCCATTTCCTGCCCCTCCCCCCGCCCCGCTGTACACTCAAACTGCGTATTAACATTAATTTTCATCATTACTGAGAAAAAATCCAGTTATGATTTGGTGCACGAACAGTTATCAAACATAACCTCGAACAGCCGAATTTTTCTTAAATCGTTCGTGTTCGCCGAACGGCTCGAACACCGCCCAAAACAGCTCAAATTTGAGATTGGCGAACAGTTCGAGTCGAACAACGCTTATCTCTACTCAGGACTATATAGTTGAATTCTGAGTTATCTCCTGTGTGTGTAGGGAATTTCAGTAGTTCTCATGGTCTTACAGGCATCAACAGAATAGTGTGTCTCATCACAAAAGAAAGAGGGATATGTTTTGGACAGTTTTTAATATTAACAAAGAAAAATCCGTCTGTGCTGTGTGTTATGGAACAGGCTGTTGCTTACCACCAGTTACCAACTGTTGACACATAGCCATATATGTTGAGGTCACTTTGACAGTTTTAAGTCTGTGTTTGCATTAAAGAGCTGGAAAGAGGTTAAATACAGTCCTAGGAGACCTCAGAGAGTTAGTGACTTTTTTCGGCAATTATAATCATAGCTACACTTGAAATTTGCAAAGGATCAATTTGTTGCAAGCTGATTTTTTGGGAAAAAAATAAATAAATAAGTGTATAGTGCACCCCAGAGTTGGAAAATGGTAGCTGAAATCCTGTACAACTCAATCGGGGACTGTTTTTAAAGTCCTCGATCACATGATCAGAGTTATTCAATGAATAATGGTTATCATGTAAAAAAAAGTAAGATCCGCCGCAAAAAAATCCTTTCTCTCTCCTTTGACATGTTCTAATATGTCAGAGGAGAGAGAAATGGTGTCTCCAAGCCCCCCACGGTACCTTGGCACAGGTGATGCCATCCCCTAGAACCCCTCTTCTTCCAATGTAAAGTGGCAGGTACATGCGCTGTGTGCCTGCTGAGATCTGCCGATCATTGCCTGGCAACATCAGGAATCAAGCTCATTGGTTCCTGATGTTTGATCACTGTGATAGAATCATTGCTTGGCACATATGTCCCTCATATAGGAATTTATGGGCTCAGAAGACTTTGTACGACCAGTCTCTTTGAAAGATAAACCTTTCATTCTAGCCCTACTGGTGTTCCTTCATGTTTAGAACAAACTCAGGTTTGTCACATAGTTGGCTGCATTTTCCTCCATATTTTAAATATTTTGCCTTTTACTCTAGTACAGTTTATTTTTCCCGCTATAATATACACAATTGCGGGACAACTGTTTTGTTAGCAAGACCAAGTTTTATAATCAGCAAATATGTTTTTAGGAGCATGCCTGCGTGCCGAGTCCTGCTGTTTGTCCAAACAGAACTTTTTGAGTACATGTCGGGAATCACCGCGCTCATAAGAAATTGGATAAAACGATGTGGGGTCCACTTTCTGGTGTTGCCTCTTGCAAAAGAGAGAAATGTGGGGCTAAAGCAACATTTTTGTGAAAAAAAATTAACGTTTTCAATATTATGACCTAATTTTATCAAATTTGTATGAAGTACATGTGGGATCAAAATGCTCAGCATACCTTTAGATAAAATCCTTGAGGTGTGTAGTTAACAAAATGGGGTCACTTGTGGGGCGTTTCTGCTGTTTAGGTACTTTAGGGGCCCTGCAAATTTGACATGGTGCCCTCAATCCAGCTGAGCCAAATTTGTGTTCCAATATTCAAATATTGTTCCTTCCGTTCTGAGCCCGGCCATTTGTCCAAACAGAACTTTTTGACTACATGTGGGGTATCACTGTGCTCATAATAAAGTGGGTAACAAACTGTGCTGTCTATGTTTTGGTGTTACCTCTTGCAAAAGTGAGAAATTTGGGACAAAAGCAACATTTTTGTGAAACAAATGAGAATTTTCAATATTATGACCTAATGTTATCAAATTCTGTGTAGTACCTGTGGGTTGAAAATGCTCATTATACTGCTAGATAAAATCCTTGAGGGTGTATTTTACAAAATGGGGTCACTTGTGGGGGGTTTCTGCTGTTTGGCCACCATCTATTTCAGCCAAATTTGTGTTCCAAAATTTAAATGGTGCTCCTTCCCTTCCGTGCCCGGCTGTTTATCCAAACAAAGGTTTCTGACCACATGTGGGTTATCAGCGTGCTCATAATAACTGAGTAATACATTTTAGGGTCTATTTTCTCATATTATCCCTTGTAAACATGAAAAAATGGGGTTAAAGCAACATTTTAAATTTAAATACATTTTTTTTCATTCTAATTTGCAATAATTCCTGTGTAGTACCTGTATGGTTAAAAAATGTCCTGACAGCAGTTTTGAAGTACTTGAGAGGTGCAGCTTTTTTTAAATTGTATTAATTTTGGGAAGTTTCCAATATATAGACCCCTCAAAGTCCATTTAAATCAAAATAGGTCTCTAAAGGAACAAGTTTTGTAAATTTCTTGAAAAAATGAAATATTGCTGCTGAACTTTTAACTCTTCTGACATCCTAACAAAATAAAATGACATTTGAAAAATAATGCAGATGTAAAGTATACATATGGGAAATGTTATTTATTAATTATTTTCTACAGCATGACAAATTGATTTAAGAATATAAAAATTGAAAGTTTAAAAATTCTGATATTTTCACGAATAAATGTAAAAAATGTCGACCTAAATTAACCTCTAACATAAAGTACAATGTGTCACAAAAAAACAATCTCAGAATCAATGGTTTCCAGTGTTACTACCACAAAAAGTGTGTAACATACCTGGCGGCGTCCTTGCATAGTGGTCCATCTCCCACTGTGCAAGAGCGCGTACTTGATCTCCAGTCCAGGGTGTCACTCTGGCTTCCCTCCATGCTGTCTGTTTGCTTCTGTGTCTGCTGCTTAAGGGTGGCGCCCGATCACTTCCTGCTTTTTTACCTGCTGCAGGCACACCCCTTGTGCGTCCTCAGCCTATTGCTGTCTATCACCTGGTATTTAAATCAGCTGCCCCAATTAACTGATGCCTGAGCACCTTGCCCTGTCAGTTGGCTTTTGACTCTGACATGCCAGGTCCTGTCTATGTTACCTGCCTTGCGGTATCAGTTCCCGTGTCTGAACTGAGTCCTGTCTATGTCTCCTGCCTTGCGGTATCAGTTCCCGTGTCTGAACTGAGTCCTGTCTTTGTCTCCTGCCTTGCGGTATCAGTTCCCGTGTCTGAACTGAGTCCTGTCTGTGTTCTCTTTTCTGCCTATCCTGGAGGCTGTATTTCTAGGCCTGTCTGAACACGCTCCTAGCCTGTTCCTCCCGCCTTCTAGGGGCCGATTACCTAGATCCGTTCCTGTATCTTGTCTGTCCTGTCTGAACACGCTCCTAGCCTGTTCCTCCCGCCTTCTGGGGCCGTATTCCCAGACCCGCTCCTGTATTCCGCTGCAGTGTCGGTCTCCTCCGTACACTCAGTTCCAGTCTGAACTCTCTCCTATCCTTTACCTGTTTTGCCTCTATGTCCGTTCCCTTCCTTTTTCTGCAGAGTCTGAACTCGTACCTAACTCCTGCTCGTTGTCACTGTACTTCCGTTTGTGAGTTTGTGGTCCACTCGCTACTTCTCTGCAAGTACCCTGTGGGTATCTGGTTCTGCCTTTCCCTTCTAGTCTGTTCCGTGTGAACAGAGCCCTGTTCCCACCGCGTCTGCGGTTTTCGCTTTGCTCAGCTCTGTCCGCCGCGTCTGCGGTTTTCGCTTTGCTCAGCTCTGTCCGCCGCGTCTGCGGTTTTCGCTTTGCTCAGCTCTGTCCGCCGCGTCTGCGGTTTTCGCTTTGCTCAGCTCTGTCCGCCGCGTCTGCGGTTTTCGCTTTGCTCATCTCTGTCCGCCGCGTCTGCGGTTTTCGCTTTGCTCAGCTCTGTCCGCCGCGTCTGCGGTTTTCACTTTGCTCAGCTCTGTCCGCCGCGTCTGCGGTTTTCGCTTTGCTCAGCTCTGTCCGCCGCGTCTGCGGTTTTCGCTTTGCTCAGCTCTGTCCGCCGCGTCTGCGGTTTTCGCTTTGCTCAGCTCTGTCCGCCGCGTCTGCGGTTTTCACTTTGCTCGGCTTTGTCCGCCGCGTCTGCGGTTTTCCCTTTGCTCAGCCCTGTCCGCCGCGTCTGCGGTTTCGAATTTGTCTCCCAGTCTGTACTGGACCCTACCCAGCCTGCGCTCTAGTCTGCCTGTTCCAGTATTCCCCGGTGTGGGTCAACAGCCGTGTCCGGAGTCTGACCTGGAGTAGACCCTGGTTCCTCTGCTCGGTTCCTCCCTGGTGCACTGGCGTCGTATGCCGTCGTGCGACCTTGGTCGGATCGGGCAGATACTTAGTTACGCCCCTCCAGGCACTCTCCGGTTCATGGCACAGTGGAATCACTACATAAACATGCACACGCCAGTCAGTTCGGGCGTGTGCATTACAAAGTGACACTGGTCAGATTTCAAAAATGTGTTTTGGTCATTAAGGTCAAAATTGGCTCAGTCACGAAGGGTTTAGGGTTCATGTAGACATCAGTGATTCTCTCATGCGCAAAAAAAAGACCCATTTTATCAGTGTTTTGGAAAGCTTAAGTTTTTACCATCAGCGTTTCATTAGATTTTTCAGTGAGAACTTCGTTCAAGCTTCTACTATCAAACAAATAAGAAAATTAGACAGCGCTAAGATGGCACATGGATTGCCTCAAAGGAGTGCTGTCAGTTTATTTTTCACAGTCCCATAGACCTTTTGCTAGCAGCTGCACTGTCAGTCAAAACTCACAGCCCAGTGTTCACTCTTGGCCGGGGTTTCTGGTCGTGAGTAGGCCCTGGAGAATGCACAGGGAACTCCAGGACCAGTAATACGAATGAGGCATGGAAGACTGGACAGTGGGCAGGGAGCAATGGGGATGTCTGGAGAAGTGAACAGTGAACTAAGAATTTTTTTTTTTCATTTTAGTCTTTTGACAACTCTCTACTGTCTCCAGAATGCAGATTTTAGTAAATCCAAGTAAATTTCAATTTCATTCTAATGAATTTGCCCACTACTAGTCACTGTATGTTAGTATTATTTGAACACTATAAGCTGCACAGTATACTATTTGTGCGGTGAATGGTGGTGGCATTGCAGGAAATTGGTATTTAACTAACATAGAGTAAAGTTCATTAGATAACTTCATTTGGGGGATGTCTCAGCATTGAAGGAAAGAGAATGAAGTACTGGAAATCAGGGGCAGTTACTGATCACTTTAAAAGATGAAAATTGAAAGTAAAACTAAACGTAGGAAGAAAATTAGATGACAAATTAGTTTACAAATCTGGAAATATAAAAGGACACCATACAAAAGAAAAGTCAAAAGGTATAGCATGAACACAAGAATTATCATAACCTTTCCATTTCTCAAACCACTTAGTGATCTTGGTAAAAACCATTTATGGTGCTTCATTACTACTTATTATATCCCTTTTCAAGAATGATATCTCCCAATCAGTTTTTGGACTATTTCGCTGATTGATTGTTATTTGATTGACAGTACAACATAAAAACTTTCTGGCACTGTAACTTTTTGCGATTCTCTCTTTTCAATTAGACTAAGAATGTTTTTCAATCTCTTATCCTAAAAGTGATACACTAGACACATTACTGTTGGAGCGTCACATGGCAATGAAAATTGACAAGAAAATTGTAGGAGAATGTTATAAATTTTCTTTTATGAATTAGAAGGCAGAAAAGATGCTCAAGGCACAGATAAAACAAAGTACACAGCAAATTTGTAATTGTAGAGCTTTTATCACAATAGTGGACTTGACTGTTATAAAGAAAGTGATACAAGAGAAAAAGGTTTTTGAACCAAGATAATTTCTTATGCCAGTTGGCACCTGCTACAAAAGCTTCTGTTCTGTTTTATTTTATGATGTATAACAAAAAGTGTATAACAACATGCTAACATGAAGGAGAACTTGTCCAAATATTTATGCTATCTTGTGTTTGGTGAATATTAGAGATGAGCAATTCATTCTAAAAAAAAATTCCCAAAAATTCAATGCACAGTGAATGTATTTGCCACATATCACAAAAACTGTAAAGCCTCCAATTGTCTTTAAAAGATATGTGCAACGTGTGAGTTCTCCTAAGGCAACGTTCACACATTCAGTATTTTAAATCAGTATTTGGTCTGTATTTTGCATCAGTATTTGGAAGCAAAACCAGGAATGGAACAATCAGAGAAAAAGTACAATAGAAACACGTCACCACTTCTGTATTTATCACCCACTACTGGTTTTGGCTTAAATTTACTGATGCACAATGCTGTCCAAATACTAAATGTGTGAACCTGGTCTAAGGCTGTATTTAAGGCCATTTAAGCTCTTTAACATAAACACAGTTTAAGGCCACATTCATACGTTCAGTAAATGGTCAGTATTTCACACCAGTGTTTGTAAGCCAAAACCAGGAGTGCGACAATCAGAGTAAAAGCATAATAGAAACACGTCACCACTTCTGTATTTATCACCCACTCCTGGTTTTATCTTCCAAATACTGAGGTAAAAAACTCACCAAATTACAAATACTCCACGTGTGCATGTGGCCTTAGTCGTGTCAAAGTGATCTCACCATCGAAATAGATGGTAACTGGTAGTAACCAACAGCCTATTTTATGATTAGGTAGACAGTTCTGTTGCTGCCTGTAAGTCCAGGAGAATGGCTGAAATTTCCTGTGCATCGGGCCTACTAGGAATTGGGTTCCAGCTTTACCCATTTTGGAGGATCTGGGAGAAACTGGTGAGAAAACACCAAATCCTTCAAACATTTTTATTACAATCCGAATTGTGACAAAAGTGTTTGACTTTTCAAAGCAATTTTCTAAGAATTATTGGAAAATAACTTTGACGAATCAAGGCCAAAGTTTAAAAATAATGTACAAAAAAAGAAAATAAATTGTTATATATTTTTTAAAACTTTTTATTACAATTGTTTGTTTTATGTAACTATTACCCTAGCCTTAAACCTAACCATGTCGCAATTTCTAGCACTGTCCTTAACCTTAGTCCTAAACTTTAAGAGGTTGTCCACTACAATGTGTAGTGGGCAGATCGATTTAAACCTTGGAAATAAGGCTTTCTTCAAATACCTTGTGTTCCAAATGTGCCTGTGAGCGGTGCTATTGCTGTCTGCTCAACCCCATCAGGTGACTCCAGGCTGCAGCTGCCTCTGATGTCCCGTGATGTCACGTCAACTTCCGGAATTGAAAGCTGACCCGCCGGGATCCAGTCTCCCTTAGTGACTGTGGTTTGGGCGGAGTTTCACCGCACTTCACAGTACAGTATTGCGCAGGTTTGCGGTGTTCTGTTAATAAAAGCAGTGCAGGAGAGAGCGAGTGCAATGCTGGGCAGTGATGTGTATTTAAACTCCACCCACAGCCCATGTCAAATGTATGCAATGTTACAAAGGATAACTCCTAATCAACTATAAAGGGCAACCTATTAAGTGACCTTGCCAGAAAAATTGTAGCTGCCAGGCTATTAAGAGAAGTAGCACATGTTCACTCCATAGCACCTATCCTCTATTTGATCATGCAATGTATTCGACCCCAAGGCTGTAGGTCTGGTGGGGGGAGAAACAAAAAACAGGCGCAGATCTAAGTGTAGATGTATATATATATATAGAAACAGAAGAAAAATGAACTGCTCACCTTTAGCAGATCTTGTACCAAGGCTTATCGACCAATTCTGGTCTAATGAGGGTAGCTGGTCCACTGGTATGCAGCTTCTATCTGGATTAAACGGATCTCCCAGCTGGAGTCCATAAGAATAGGGTTCAGAGTATGTATCCAGCCAATTGAGCGCTCCCAGGGTCACAAGGAATGATTATCCAAAAAAAGGATTTACTTCTTCAGAAGATTTATTCAAGTTAGTAAATAGATATATAGCCTTCCTCAGGTCTAATGTAAGAGAGTCTTACATTAGACCTGAGGAAGGCTATATATCTTTAATTTTAATAGCCGAAACGCGTTGTTTTATTTATAAGTTTTATCTATTTACTAACTTTTGGATAATCATTCCTTGTGACCCTGGGAGCGCTCAATTGGCTGGATACATACTCTGAACCCTATTTGATCATGCAAATTTTTTTATAAAAATATATCTGCTGTGACAAAGTTGTGCTCATTCAGAGACAAATCATTTCCATAGCACCAGAGAGATGATTCTATTCCTTTATTCTTCCAACATACATCATAGAAGCGATGTTTCGGCCAGTAAGCGGCCTTTTTCAAGCATATACAAAATGGTAGATGAGGCTAACTAGCTTTGCTGGTGACTTAGTGGGAAGTTGCCCAGATGAAGCACGGAGCCTGTGGAGTGGTGCAAAAGAAACTACCATTATGGACCCTGAAAGTTGTGCTCATTATCAGAAGAATGTGTGGACATGTCATCCTTGTCAGGATTTACACCTACAGAGCAATTCTCACATGATAAAATTCACAACTACATATGCTGCATCATCTATATCAGGGATGAGGAACCTTTTTTCTGCCATGGGCTATTTGGATATTTATACCATCCTTCGGGGCTGAACGGCTGAACAAACCGCGCTCTAACTCCGCCCACAAAATATGTGCTGATGCTGGCACTGGCATCAGGATGTAATCTTTTTCTGCATATGTCTCAGCATATGAATACTGCGTGCGCAAGCTCATGGTGCAAGAAGTAATTTAAAGTTCGGTGGCAGTCAAAACAAAGCTGCCAGCCCGAGGACAGCGGTCTCCAGCAATCTGCCTGGGGGCCAGAGAAAAGATAATTGTGGGCCATAAGTGGCACAAGGGCCTGAGGTTCCCCACCCCTAATCTAAATGAACAAAATCTGGTGGCAAGGTGATGGATAATATGCAACATAAAAACAGGAACTTGTATTACTTTTAAATTTGACCATGGTAAGTGATAAAGGCTTACTGAAACATTTAAGAGCGGTACAAAATTCTGTGTTTTCTCTGATTCACATTTTAGTGAATTCTCAGGGTACTACATTTTTAGTTTAATTAAATTTGCAAAACAGGTGCTTCATTCAGTAATTTCAATAGTTGTTACTAAGCTACATGAATAGAGAGAGTGATGACTTAAAGAATAGATACCTCATTCTCTGTTTCCTGTTGTTTGGTCACCATTTTAACCAGAGAAAGTACCATCCAAAATTGATAAAACAACCAGACACAGTGTCATTGCCACAAGAATGGTATGAAGATCATCAAGTGTAGGACCCTGCATGCAGTGCTTATAAAATGGTCAATTAGGTTTGACGAAGATCTCAGGACTATATAGTTGAATTCTGAGTTATCTCCTGTGTGTGTAGGGAATTTCAGTAGTTCTCATGGTCTTACAGGCATCAACAGAATAGTGTGTCTCATCACAAAAGAAAGAGGGATATGTTTTGGACAGTTTTTAATATTAACAAAGAAAAATCCGTCTGTGCTGTGTGTTATGGAACAGGCTGTTGCTTACCACCAGTTACCAACTGTTTACCCATAGCCATATATGTTGAGGTCACTTTGACAGTTATAGTGCACCCCAGAGTTGGAAAATGGTAGCTGAAATCCTGTAGAACTCAATCAGGGCCTGTTTTTACAGTCCTCGATCACATGATCAGAGTTATTCAATGAATAATGGTGATCATGCAAAAAAGTAAGATCCGCCGCAAAAAAATCCTTTCTCTCTCCTTTGACATGCTCTAATATGTCACAGGAGAGAGAAATGGTGTCTCCAAGACCCCCACGGTACCTTGGCACAGGTGATGCCATCCCCCAGAACCCCTCTTCTTCCAATGTAAAGTGGCGGGTACATGCGCTGTGTGCCTGCTGAGATCTGCCGATCATTGCCTGGCAACATCAGGAATCAAGCTCATTGGTTCCTGATGTTTGAACACTGTGATAGAACCATTGCTTGGCACATATGTCCCTCATATAGGAATTGATGAGCTCAGAAGACTTTGTACGACCAGTCTCTTTGAAAGATAAACCTTTCAATCTAGCCCTACTGGTGTTCCTTCATGTTTACAACAAACTCAGGTTTGTCACATAGTTGGCTACATTTTCCTCCATAATTTAAATATTTTGCCTTTTACTCTAGTACAGTTTATTTTTCCCGCTATAATATACGCAATTGCAGGACAACTGTTTTGTTAGCAAGACCAAGTTTTATAATCAGCAAGTATGTGTTTAGGAGCATGCCTGCATGCCGAGTCCTGCTGTTTGTCCAAACAGAACTTTTTGACTATCATTGCGCTCATAAGAAATTGGGTAAAAAGATGTGGGGTCCACTTTCTGGTGTTGCCTCTTGCAAAAGAGAGAAATGTGGGGCTAAAGCAACATTTTTGTGAAAAAAAATTAACATTTTCAATATTATGACCTAATTTTATCAAATTTGTATGAAGTACATGTGGGATCAAAATGCTCAGCATACCTTTAGATAAAATCCTTGAGGTGTGTAGTTTACAAAATGGGGTCACTTGTGGGGTGTTTCTGCTGTTTACGTACTTTAGGGGCCCTGCAAATTTGACATGGTGCCCTCAATCCAGCTGAGCCAAATTTGTGTTCCTATATTCAAATATTGCTCCTTACGTTCCGAGCCCGGCCGTTTGTCCAAACAGAACTTTTTGACTACATGTGGGGTATCACTGTGCTCATAATAAAGTGGGTAACAAACTGTGCTGTCAATGTGTTGGCGTTACCTCTTGCAAAAGTGAGAAATTTGGGACAAAAGCAACATTTTTGTGAAACAAATGAAAATTTTCAATATTATGACCTAATGTTATCAAATTCTGTGTAGTACCTGTGAGTTGAAAATGCTCATTATACCACTAGATAAAATCCTTGAGGGTGTAGTTTACAAAATGGGATCACTTGTGGGGGGTTTCTGCTGTTTGGCCACAATCTATTTCAGCCAAATTTGTGTTCCAAAATTTAAATCGTGCTCCTTCCCTTCCGTGCCCGGCTGTTTATCCAAACAAAGGTTTCTGACCACATGTGGGTTATCAGCATGCTCATAATAACTGAGTAATACATTTTAAGGTCTATTTTCTCATATTATCCCTTGTAAACATGAAACAATTGGGGTTAAAGCACCATTTTAAATTTAAATACATTTTTTTTTCATTCTAATTTGCAATAATTCCTGTGTAGTACCTGTATGGTTAAAAAAATGTCCTGACAGCAGTTTTGAAGTATTTGAGTGGTGCAGCTTTTTTTAAATTGTATCAATTTTGGGAAGTTTCCAATATATAGACCCCTTAAAGTCCATTTAAATCAAAATAGGTCTCTAAAAGAACAAGTTTTGTAAATTTCTTGAAAAAATGAAATATTGTTGCTGAACTTTTAACTCTTCTGACATCCTAACAAAATAAAATGACATTTGAAAAATAATGCAGATGTAAAGTATACCTATGGGAAATGTTATTTATTAATTATTTTCTACAGCATGACTAATTGATTTAAGAATATAAAAATTGAAAGTTTAAAAATTCTGATATTTTCACGAATAAACGTAAAAAATGTCGACCTAAATGAACCTCTAACATAAAGTACAATGTGTCACAAAAAAACAATCTCAGAATCAATGGTTTCCAGTGTTACTACCACATAAAGTGACACTGGTTAGATTTCAAAAATGTGTTTTGGTCATTAAGGTCAAAATTGGCTCAGTCACAAAGGGGTTAGGGTTCATGTAGACATCAGTGATTCTCTCATACGCAAAAAAAAGACCCATTTTATCAGTGTTTTGGAAACTTTAAGTTTTTACCATTAGCGTTTCATTAGATTTTTGCAGTGAGAACTTCGTTCAAGCTTCTACTATCAAACAAATAAGAAAATTAGACAGCGCTAAGATGGCATATGGATTGCCTCAAGGGAGTGCTGTCAGTTTATTTTTCACAGTCTCATAGACTTGCAGTAGCAAGTTGTATCCCTGATTTTTATAAACATTGGACATGTCTCCATGAGTGGACAACTCTGTCTGAAAAAAAAACACAGAACAGACTATAATAGGTATGAGTTCTATTCGTGAAAAACATGGATAGAACACGTACATAAAAACGGATGTCTGAATTAGTTGTGTTGTGCAAAATTTTCAATATATGTTGTAAGTACAAAACATAATAATTATAACACTAAAAATCTGAACTAATTTCTACTTTTTATTCACTATTGCTAACAAAAATTTATTTTACAACATTTAATTCAAATCTGTATAACTGCATATGAAAAGAAGCTACAAAACCCACCTATTTATTTTACTGTTAAATTCTCACATTATTAGATTATGCTACAGGAAGCCTATTAAAATATACAGTATAAAATGTATACATTTATTCCTTCTGATTAACATGCCATGAGGCATATCACACATTTTGCAGCAATATTAACTAGGCAATATAAAATCTACACTAATTAGTTTTTTCTTTGCCAGTACAGGATAATTAACCAAACAAATTAAGGGAATCACACACCGTTGGGACTCTAGAGAGTGACTGTCATAGACTTCTCTGTCATTCCGCTCAGGCTTAACAACCATAGTAATATATTGGTGAAAAAAAATGATACATGCAGCCTGTGACTATTCGCTGAGAAATGATGGTAAAGTCACAGTGCCCAGGGACAGTAAGGTAATTAAAACATAATTAACAAAGATAATGAGTGGCACTCTAGATATGAGTGTTCCTTTTTTCAGCTGGCCTGTGTGATTTAATAACTATAGGATAAAAACTGTATAATTGTATCTAAATTAACTGCCGTTGGAGAATTGTTGGAGCCTATAAAACCCATGTAATGTAAATATCTAATTTATATCATGGTTACCCAAGTGCGAAAGTATATGATATATAGCACAGAGTCCATGTTAATGATCTGCATTGTGCAATTCACAGTCAGTGTAACATAAATGAAAGAATTGACGCTCCCCATCCATAAATTACCACAGTAGGAATAATGTTGTATTAACTATCAACAATAAATTCAATAAAGTATACAGACCAGCTCTGTCTGCTCTCAGTCTAACATCATCAGGAAAAGAGTTGGGCTGTACACAACATGAAGAGCAACTCAATAAATCTCAGTGATGTCTCCTCTAAACAAAGATTTTTACAAGGTTTTTTATGGCTTGCTAATTTTTTTTAAGATTTTAGATATATTTTGCAAGTGTTTGTTGGCTTATTGTCATTTTTATAAAAAACAGGGCTTAAAGATTACAAAAAAGTTTAAAAAAAAATAAATAAAAAATTACTGTTTTTTTTCTTAATATTTCCCTATTGACTTACAGGCAATGTCAGGGTGCAGTGTTCTCTGCTGCAAAAATAATGAAGAAAAAATGTCAGGAAAAATGCTCTGAAATCATGTCATATTTGCTAGCAAAGAAAGCTATTTTGTGTAAAACTAGCATTAGGAAATAATGTACCTATTGTTAGGCGTCGGTCTGTGGTCTCCCATTTTGGTCCAGCCGTGGCTGATGCTGCTCAGCACTGTCATCAGCCCCAACGGCTAGCTGGTCCACGAGATGTGCAGATTGTCTCCTGGGTATTTGTGCCTAGCAATGTTAAGCATAGTGTGACGTGTTGGTCTGTGGCTGGATTCAAAATGGGTCCAAGACCTTCTGTGGTCTTACATTCCAGGCCAGCCAGGGCTGATGCTGCTCAGCATCATTGTCAGCCCCAAAGCCTAGCTGTTCCACGAGCCATGCAGATTGTCTCGCAGGCATTTGTGACTAACAGTGTTAAGCATAGGCTGCAGAGGGAGACAGGGCTTGTGGGGTCTAAGTCCAGGATTCGCCACACTGAGCATGTCCGTGACCTGGCAGATCATGATTGGTGGGTTAGCACCCACCTGACTCGGTGACCTGGCACCGCCTGATTGGTCCACGGGTAACGTCACCAATGGCGCGTCGCTGGGCAGGGCTTAGTCTTTAAAAGGCCCGCCCACAAACATGGCGGCGCACTCAGATCTTTTGAGCTGGTTGTTTGTGGTGTGCACGCTGTAACTCTTGGGCTCCTCTAAGAGCCTTAGCTTTATGCAGGCAGGTAGCTTGAGCCATATAGAGCGGGTCTGCTCAGTCCAGTAGCACGCCGGCTGAGTGCGCCAATACCCGGCGGGTATCACACCCACATACTAGTGCCTTCTCCTATAGCGTAGCTCCTGTATCGAAAACAGGGCTACTGCTCCTAGTCCGGTCACACGTCTCCCTGCGGTTCTTGGAGATTGTGTGAACCGCTTTAGCGCCATTCCCCATAGCGTAGCGCCTGTATCAAAGACAGGGCTACTGCTGCTCCCACGGTAGCACTTCTCCCTGCGGTTCTTGGAGATTGTGCAAACCGTCTTACCCTTCCGTATGCATTTACACGAAGGGCTAAGATTGTGTTAGGTGCGTCGCCGGTCGCGCTCCCCCCGTGCAGTTATCGGAGATAGAGCGTACTGCTTTACCCGGTCCGGTGTGCTGTTAACACGGACGGGTTATCAGTTTAGTTGTCGCCTTCCTTTCCACCCGGAAAGTGTTCGGCAGCAGTCCATTAGGCTGCATTGCGGACCCCGGGGTCGGTTCCGTTCCACTAAATAAAGTTGTCTGCCTCCTAACAGTATCTGAGCGCCAGGGTCTTGCCGAACATGGCCGACAATCAGCAGCTGCAGCGCTATATACAGCAACTGGAGACCAGACTCAGGTCTCTGGAACAAACTGTCCCGGATGCTGATACCACTGCAGTAGCTACCCAGGCGGCTTCTCTAGCAGCCAATATGATTAACTCGGCTGCAACCACTGCAAGTGCCCCATTACCCCGGTTTGCCCTCCCGGAGAAATTTCTGAGGGTAGTAAACTTTGCAGGGGTTTTATTAATGTATGCTCCATTCATTTGGAGATGATGGAAGCACGGTTCCCCTACGAAAGAGTCAAAGTGGGATATATCATCTCATTACTCTCTCACAGGGCTCTGGAGTGGGCTACTCCCCTATGGGAGCGGAACGACCCGGTTGTAGTAAATGCGGGTCTCTTTCTTAAGACCCTGAAAAGTGTTTTCCTGGGTCCTCAGGTTACGCATGGCACTGCTCTTAAGCTTCTTGCGTTAATCCAGGGTTCAGCCACCGCCAGTCACTATACCGTCCAGTTCAGAACCTTAGCGGCTGAACTGGATTGGTCTGAGCGGTCGCTTATCCCGGTGCCCTGGAAGGGTCTGGCTGGGCATATTAAAGATGCTTTATCTACCAGAGAGATTCCGACCTCTCTGGAGGAGTTAATTTCTCTTGCTGACCATATTGACCTACGTCATGCGTAACACAAATTAGAGTTGGAGGTTGCCAGGCCTCCGTATCTGTTGACACCATCCGTCTTTAGACCCGTTTCCAAACCCGAGACTCTGGACCCGGAGCCTGAGGCTATGAATATTTCCCGAACTTAGTCTAATTCCTCTCGTTCCCGACCTGCACATCTCTTGGAGTGCCCCGTAAATAAGGGTTCCAAGCAGTCGGTAAAATGAGTAGGTCTTACCACCGTTGAAGGAAGCGTATTAAAATCCGGGCCTCCTTCCTCCAAAGTAGTATATGATGTGACACTGTCCTTTGGTAGATCTGCAGTTTCTGCCAAGGTGTGGGTGGACTCTGGTGCTGATGGCAATTTCTTATCATCTACATTTGCCCTGAGGCATTCCATCCCTACTGAGTTACTCTCAAGACCCATGAACATTGGTGTGGTCAATGGTTCTCTCCTGGATGAGCAAATCACCCACCAGTCGATACCCCTCACCATGTCATTTCCTCAGGGTCATCGGGAGGTCATTTCATTTCTTATTATTCCCGGTGGATCAGAGGAGGTGGTATTGGGTCTCCCCTGGCTGCGTTGTCATTCTCCTCACATTGACTGGAATAACGGGAGTATTTCTTCCTGGGGTGAGAACTGTGTATCTCAGTGTATGGTCAAAGTCATCCGGAGGGTAGTCTCGGACCCCTCTGCCTATGCGGCATCCGGTACAGATTCTTTGTCTGTCCCCAGGACCCGGGCCTTGTCAGATTATGTCGCAAGGAACTCTCAGGAGGAAAGGGTGGCTGCGGTGTCCTCTAACCTTGGTCCCGCCAGGGAAGACACTTGCTTCTCCTAATCTACAGAATATGGTGCTCTCCTGGGCTCATGCCCCTAAGATCGGAGTCCACCTGGGGGTTAATAGTACTATTAAGTCCCTTCAACGGTCCTATTGGTGGCCACGGTGGCGCCAAGATGTTAAGGACTTTGTGTGTGCGTGTCCCGTCTGTGCAAGAGATAAATCTTTATGCCGGAGTCTGGTGAGTCTTTTCCATCTGTCACCCATGGTGGATTCGACAGATAGAGAGCCGGTTATCATTTCTCGTCATCCTGCTCCCCGTGTTAAAAAAAGGGTACCCTGTACATCGGAGGGGTCACCGTTCCGTGAATCCTCTCTGTGACCCGGTGGACCACATTCTTGCCCCCAGGCTCATGAAGGAAAATGAGCGTCAACTGGAGGGGGATGTTAGAGGGGGGGAAAATGTTAGGCGTCGGTCTGTGGCTGGATTCAAAATGGGTCCAAGACCTTCTGTGGTCTCCCATTCCAGGCCAGCCAGGGATGATGCTGCTCAGCATCATTGTCAGCCACAACGCCTAGCTGTTCCACGAGCCGTGCAGATTGTCTCCCAGGCATTTGTTCCTAGCAGTGTTAAGCATAGGCTGCAGAGGGAGACAGGGCTTGTGGAGTCTAAGTCCAGGATTCACCACACTGAGCATGTCCGTGACCTAGCAGATCATGATTGGTGGGTTGGCACCCACCAGACTCGGTGACCTGGCACCACCTGATTGGTCCACGGGTAACGTCACCAATGGCGCATCGCTGGGCAGGACTTAGTCTTTAAAAGGCCCGCCCACAAACATGGCGGCGCGCTCAGATCTTTTGAGCTGGTTGTTTGTGGTGTGCACGCTGTAACTCTTGGGCTCCTCTAAGAGCCTTAGCTTTATGCAGGCAGGTAGCTTGAGCCATATAGAGCGGGTCTGCTCAGTCCGGTAGCACGCCGGCTGAGTGCACGAATACCCGGTGGGTATCACACCCACATACTAGCGCCTTCTCCTATAGCGTAGCTCCTGTATCAAAGACAGGGCTACTGCTCCTAGACTGGTCACACGTCTCCCTGCGGTTCTTGGAGATTGTGTGAACCGCTTTAGCGCCATTCCCCATAGCGTAGCGCCTGTATCAAAGACAGGGCTACTGCTGCTCCCACGGTCACACGTCTCCCTGCGGTTCTTGGAGATTGTGCGAACCGTCTTACCCTTCCGTGTGCATTAACACGAAGGGCTAAGATTGTTTAAGGTGCGTCGCCGGTCGCGCTCCCTCCGTGCAGTTATCGGAGATAGAGCGTACTGCTTTACCCAGTCCGGTGTGCTGTTAACACTGACGGGTTATCAGTTTAGTTGTCGCCTTCCTTTCCACCCGGAAAGTGTTCGACAGCAGTCTATTAGGCTGCATTGCGGACCCCGGGGTCGGTTCCATTCCATTAAATAAAGTTGTCTGCAACCGCCCTCCTAACACATAGGTTGCAGAGGGAGAAAGGGCTTTTAGAGTCTAAGTCCAGTATTTGACGCACTGAGCATGCCCGTGACCTGGCGGATCGTGATTGGTGGTTTGGCACCCACTTGACCCGGTGACCTGGCACCGCCTGATTGGTCCACGGGTAGCGTCACCAATGGCGCATCGGTGGGCAGGGCTTAGTCTTTAAAAGGCCCGCCCACAAACATGGCGGCGCGCTCTGATCATTGAGCAGTGATGCTGTTGTGTGGATGACTCTGGTCCACGTGTAGTTTCCACTAGGCAGGTTAGCTCCATAGAGGCAGGTTAGCTCCATAGAGGCAGGTAGCTTTGTCTAGCAGTCTGGCTCAGCCAAAGGGGTCGCCTAACACCCCGAGCAGCCTGCAGACGTCCTGTTCTCGGCTATCGTCTGTAACACACGTGGAGTAATACTCTGCAGTCCGGTAGCACGCCGGCTGGAGGCATATGTACCCGTCGGCGTAGTCACACATGCATCCTAGCGCCGCCAGTGTAGTCCCTGTGTAGTTAACAGGGCTACAGATAGTTTCCCAGTCGCACATCTCCCGTGCTGTTAACAGAGATAGAGCGAACCGCTATACCCGTTCCTGTGTGCAGTAACACGGAAGGGTTTATCATTTAAGTTGGTTGCTTTCCGTTTCACCCGGAAAGTGTTCGGCAGCAGTCCTCCAGGCTGCATCGCGGACCCCGGGGTCGGTTGCGTTCCATTATAATAAAGTTGTCTGCAACCGCCCTCCTAACACCTATTTTCTTGAAATTTCTAGACTAGAGGCAGGCTAATTGATTTGCTGGACTCTGTTTTTTTTTTGCCAGGTCAGGAGTCTATGGCCACTGGACGGGAGGCTTGTGAATCTCTTACCTTCTGGGATCCCTAGCACGGCATTTAATTAGCCGGGCTAGAATGACATAATCTGTCCGTCACACCGCAATGATGACATTGTACCAGCCTGGCAAATCAAAAACCATTTTGATTATCCCAGAAAGTAAAAGATTTGCGAGCCTTCTATCCACCTGAAACTACTGACTTGGCCGATGGACACAAATTGATCTGATCATCTCTAATGTTGAATTGTATTAACTTTTTTAAATCAGACAGGATTCAAACAGAGCATTTTTCATCATAATTTTCTTCATAAGATGTGTTGTGGTGTATGGAGTGGTCTCAGGAGCTGAGCCCCATCCACGGAGGGCAGGCACAGGATGTGTTAGATTGTCATCAAATTCTTATACCAGCAACAATCAGTGTTAGCTGTGATCACTACTGTTTAACTGTTTAAATGACTGTCAATTTCTGACAACAGCAATTAAGAGGCACAATCCTGCTGGGCCATCCATTTGGGAACCCATTCACCACTCCCTTACCAAACGCGTGAGTGCTGATTGAATTCCTTGGATGGCAGTAGTCTGCTTACGATCCCTTTTGTGCTAACTTTTTGATCCTGTGAAATATAGCCATCTATGGACTACATAGCAGATCATATTTTCTCCTATTTGAACTGTATAGTCTCCTATTTGAGTGTATAGTACAATTGACTCCATGCTCAAGTTCCCTAGGGGGAAGAAAAAATATTAAAAAAATATAAAAAAAATAAATCATCATAGGCAAAGTGTCATAGGAAATTGCTAAAATTGCAGTATACAGAAGTAATGCAGTGTATTACACATGAGGTCAAATGTTGCACGGTCAAGTCCATTAAGGGATTTAAAAACAGTTTCGAAAAAAAAAAAAACATATACAAATTTAAAATCATCCCAACGTTTTCTATTTTTATATTGAAAATTTAACTTAATGGATATTTTTGGACTATAAAAGTCAGAACTAGGAAAATTATGTTATTTATCCTACACAGAGATCATAAAAAAGAAAAATGTCAGAATTACTACTTTGGGTCATCTCACCGCCTAAAAAGAGATAAAAAAAAGCTCAAAAATGTATCTCAAAATGGTACCAAAACACTATATCTTGCCTCACAAAAAAAGAAGCTTTAATGGACAAAAAAATCTAAAAGTTTAAGCAAATAAAAAAATGTATGTTTTTGAATAAAAATTAAAACAAATTGTGGCTCTATGAAAGAAAAATAAATAGCTGCAGTGAGAAAAGGTTAATGTTCTCTTTTAAGCAGAATAGAAATTGCATAGAAATGAAATAAATTAAGGATCAACTTTAGGCAGAAATTAACTGTGCAATTCAAGGACACTTATAACTAAGCGGAGGAAAAATGAATTCACGTTTTCTCCATCTGCTTCCATCCCTGAATGTGATAAATCTTCTTGACCATGAACAATGGCAGTATAATATCTAACACTGTCCTGCTGTCACTTTGTTATGTTTCATTGCCCCTTCTTTTTTACTGTATACATTTATTGGATGTTTGATTTTCACATACTTTTTTGTCAAGATTAGGAAACATTTGTGTACATTTTGAGAATATGATATTGTAAATATACACAGGTCATTACATTTTAGTCATTAATGTAACACAAAAAAATGGAAAAAAAGATTCAAGTTATATTGTTTGATTGCATAAAGAACATTTATTACTTATGCACAGTATAAAAGTAAATGATAAATCTCTCTGGAGGATGGCACTTCAATTATTTCCCTGCAGCTTCTATCACCCCCCTGAATTAGGACATCAACAGGGGGTGGCACTGCAGTCACTTACCACAGCTTCTGTCACTGCCATTCCATGATTGTCCTGTTTTGGGGGATGATGGAGAAATGACCGCATCTGCAATGACTGCCGCCATACTTCTTCTGTCCCCACCACTTGCAAATTCAGTGGCCTCCGCAAAATTTCTTCTGTCCTCGCCACCTTTTCTCCCTTAATTAGAAGTCATCATGGATCGCTGATAGAAGTAGAGTGAGTGACACAAGTGCTGTCCCACTAACAAATTAACTGTCATCATGGGATGGCACTGTTGTCACTCACCCAACTTCAATCACTGCTTTTTGGTGACAATTACTTTGAGAGAAGTGGGGTGGTGCTGCTGTAACTAACAATGCTATCATTGACTACTAATGACTTTTCATTTCCGACAAAGAGGCGGCAGCCACTAAAGATGTGGAGTGGCAGGCACAGAAGAAGTGTGGCGGCAGCCATTGAAGCTGAGGTCACTTCTCCATCACAGCCCTTACAACAAGACATCATCAGTGGATGGCAGAGATAATATCTGTGGTAAGTGACTGCAGCACTGCCACCTAATGATGTTATGTTTCGGGGGGTAACTGCAGGGCCATCCTGTGACTTTCTGTTTGAACGTCCCTTAAATGAAACATCACAGGAAGTAAGGAAAAAGATTCCAGAAAAACGGATTAGCATGATAATGAGAATGGTAGGGAATTTTTTAATAAAGCAAATTACGAAAATGGATAGTGCTTAAAGATAGATATGTACATAGGGCATTATAAGTATCGGACCAACCCTTTCATTTCTTGGTTGATATTTTGAGATATTGCTTCAAAATCTCCATATAGTCTTCCTTCTTAATGGTGCCACATATATTTTATGAGTACAAATTTAGTTAGGCACATCACTATCCAGTGATTCACTGGAAAATGGTAAAACGGAACTAATAAATCTGCATATATTTAATTTAATAAATCTGCATACAGAGTCATACTGTAGTTCTATAGTACAGTTGAAAAAAGACATATGTCCATCAAATTTAACCAAGAAATGTGAAAGGATAAAGGGAATGGGGTATAGGTACACCAATAGTGTGGTCGCCCCAATGCATAGGTGGGGAATCTTTTTCTGCCAAAGACCATTTGGATATTTATATCATCCTTTGGGGGCCATACAAATTACACGTTATCTCCACCCACAAAGTACGTCCTGACACTGGCACTGGTGTCATGATGTAATATTTCATTCCATGTGCCTCAGCGTTGAGTAGTGAAGACTTCATGTGTGTGCTCACAGAGCAAGAAGAGATGAATGGGAAGACGGCCGGAAAAATACAGCTGCTGGTCCAAGTACTATGGTCCCTGGGAATCTACCCAGGGGCCATATAAAAGGTCACAGAGGGCAGTAAACGGCCCGTGTGCCTTAAGTTCCCCACCCTTGCCCGAATGCATTGTAAAGTGGTAGTATATTACATCCTTGTATCATGAGTCCATGCTTCTTTTTATACATGACAATGTCCTGCTGGTCGCTGATGGACATTGAATGTTATTAGTTTGTAATCTACAAGTACATTCAGAAACATAGACAAGTGACTTTCCCAGTTTTATTCCCGCTAGAACATATAGTATCCAATGGTGATTAGTGCTCAGATAACTTACTTTACCTTTATCAACATTGAACCACATATGGCAAATGGATGCCAAAACAGTTTGCCCATGATAGACTGTAACTTATGAACATCTTCCATAGATTTTACTGTACTAAATAGTTTTGTGTTATCTGAAAAAATAGAAACAACATTATTAATCCCATCTAACATATCATTAGTAGTGTTGAGCGAGCACTAAAATGCTCGGGTGCTCGAAGCTCGGGCCAAGCTCACCGTGATACTCGGGTGCTTGATCCGAGAACTGAGCCCAATATTAGTCTATGGGAGACCCGAGCATTTTTGCGGCGGCACCCCCGGCAGTCTGTAGAAAGCCTAAAAAGAGCCAAAAACGATAGTGACAGTGCTCAGATGACATGGGGACAGCATGGGGATCGCCCCAGGAAGCATTTCTGACCCCCAGGTCACTGCTGTCAACAACGTGGTCAGAGGTATTAAGCCACTTTTACAGGCTCATAATAAAACGTTCAAAAACAAAACTGAAACTGTTTTCCTGTGAAATATGTTAAAGATCATCCTTTCCAGGGTAAAGATTTGTGTATAAGGTAAAATAAATAACCAAAAGCAAAAATACTCCTCCACACCTTGGGCTATGTTCACAAGTAGTGTTGAGCATTCCGATACTGTAATATCGGGTATCGGCCGATATTCGCGGTATCGGAATTCCGATACTTAATTCCGATACTTTTACAATATCGGATACCGGAATCGGAAGTTCCCATAATGCCTGCGCTCTGCAGTGTCTGTGAAGGATGACAAGTTGGATGGCAGCGCGATCCAGCCTGTCATCAGAATGCCATCCCAGCGGGGGAGAATTCTCCTGATTGTTTAAAAGCCGGCGCGCGGTAAAAAGCCGCCGGCTTTTAAACAATCACACAGCCCCATACTGCTTCCCCGCAGCCTCCCACCCTGATCCTCCGCTCCCCTCGCCACCTCCAATCCCAATCGTAAATTAGGACCGGGCGGGGAGCGCAGCACCAAGGAGCGAAGGACCCGGGCGGGGAAGCCGGCAGTGAAAAGACTTCACCGCCGGCTTTCCCGTTCTGTGCTGCGCTTTCCCGCCGGTTATTTCAAATGAACAGCTGAGGTATCAGGTGATGCCGATCAGCTGTTCATTTGAAGTCGCCGCGTTGCCCTCAGAGGGTTCATGTGAGTTCATGCTTGACTGCATGAACTCACATGAACTTTCCCACGGCCGCACAGGTCAGCCTCACCTCCCAGACCCGTCATGATTGGTGTGTGTGGGTGTCTGTGCGGGTGTGTGTGCGGGGTGTGTGTGCGGGGTGTCTGTGCGATGTTTGTGCGGGTGTGCGCGGTGTCTGTGCGATGTGTGCGGGTGTGTGCGTGCAGGCAGACATAGGCCGATGTGACACTACTACTCCCATCGGCCTATGTCTGTCCCCCGTCCACTCCTGCCAGCAGGATCAGCTCGATGGGAGCAGTAGTTCCCATCAGCCTGATCCTGCTATTTAAATTGCCCTACTGTGTCCCCAATAAATGTTAGATACATGTCATTGGTGGCCAGTGGTTACCTAAAAGAAATTAGTTTATACATTACCTGTCCCCGCCGATCGCCACCTAAAATAAAGTAAAAAATAAAAAACTACACCTATACTCACCTAGACACCTAATTCCCCGAAGCCATCGATCTCCTGTAATAAAATATAAAATAAGAAACCACAACCTTATCCTTACCCCTCCGTAGCAGTCCACGAGTGTCCCACGAAGATCTCCAGTTCAGAGCAGCCACATAGAATGTGACCGCTCTGAACCGCTGCCGCCGCTAGAATGACGGGGCCGTAAGGGTTCACCGGAGTTCAGGCAGCGCTGCTCCGGTTAGCTCCTTTACGGCCCTGCTGTATCGTGAGAAATTCCCACGGTACAGCAGTGCCGTAAAGGAGGTCTCCGGAGCTGCGCTGCCTGAATGCACTCCGGTGACCTCAGTCAGTGGCTCCTGCTGTCGGGAGCGGACGTGTTCCCGGCAGCGTGAGCTTACAGCAGCCATGACAGCTGTCACCATCTCCAGATGTGACAGCTGGGCATGGGAGATCAGCGCAGGAACGTGGACAGGTAACTATTATTTTTAGTAAACTAAGAATTAAATAAAATTGTGTGTTTTATTTCAAATAAATTATTTTTTTCTGGGTGTAGTGTGTTTTTTCTTTTTAACACTTTGTAGGTTAGTAATGGGGGTGTCTTATAGACGCCCATCATTACTAACCTGGGCTTCATGGCAGCTGGCGCTGACATGAACCCCAACCATATTACCCCCTGCCACCGCACCAGGGCAGCGTGGAAGAGCGAGGCTAAGTGCCAGAATTGGCACATCCTATGGATGCGCCATTTCTGGGGCGGCTGACGGCTGGTGTTTCTAGCCTGGGAGGGGGCCATTATTCATGGCACCCTTCCTGGGCTATTAATATCAGCCCCCAGCTGTCTGCCTAGCCTTTGCTAGCTATTAAAATAGGGGGGACCCCACGTCATTTTTTTTGGGGGGGTCCCCCATTTTAATAGCTAGTAAAGGCTAGGTATTCAGCTGGGGGCTGATATTAGTAGCCTGGGAAGCTCCGTGGGTTTTACCCCCTTCCCAGGCTTCAAACATCTGCCCCAGCCGTCTGCTTAACCTCCGCTAGAGACTAAAATTATGGGGGATCCCACGCCATTTTTTTTTTAAATAAATCCTTTATTTTAACACTAAATGACATTTGAGGAGTTAATAAAGATGCAGTCCCTAAATTATTATTTATTTTTTAATTAATTTTTCCCAAAACTTTTGACGTGGGCTTCGCCATATTTTTGTATGCCAGCCAGGTACAGCATCCAGCTTCTATGAACGCGCCATTTTCCGGGGCGGCTGCAGACTGCAATTTTCAGCGGGGGGGGCAGAAAGCTTGGGCCTCCCTGCGCTGCAGATTCCATCCCCCAGCTGTCTAGTTGTACCTGGCTGGACACAAAAATAGGGAGAAGCTCTACGTTTTGTTTTTTTTAATTATTTCATGAAATTCATGGAATAATTAAGAAAAAAAGGGCTTCCCTATATTGTTGTGTCCAACCAGGTACAAATAGGCAGCTGGTGGTTGGGGGCAGCCCGTTCCTGCCTGCTGTACCTGGCTGGACACAAATATAGTGCAAAGCCCCACGTCAATTTTTTTTTAATTATTTCAGGAAATTCATGAAATAATTAAAAAAAAATTATGTGGGGCTTCGCCCTATATTTGTGTCCAGTCAGGTACAGCAGGCAGGAACGGGCTGCCCCCAAACACCAGCTGCCTATTTGTACCTAGCCGGACACAACAATATAGGGAAGCCCTTTTTTTCTTAATTATTCCATGAATTTCATGAAATAATTAAAAAAAAAAATACGTGGGGCTTCGCCCTATTTTTGTGTCCAGCCAGGTACAACAAGGCAGCTGGGGGCTGGAATCCGCAGCGCAGGGAGACCCAAGCTTTCTGGGCCACCCCCGCTGCAAATTGCAGTCCGCAGCCTCCCCAGAAAATGGCGCGTTCATAGAAGCGCCATCTTCTGGCGCTGTACCCAACTCATCCAGGGCCCTGGTGCGGTGGCTCACTGGGTAATAAAGGGGTTAAGGCCAGCTTGGCATTATCAGCTGGCCCTAAGCCCGAAATTCATGGGGTCACGCCAATATTAGACATGACCACCATGAATTTCTAGTAAAGTATTTAAAAAAACACAACACCCAGAATAAAGTCCTTTAATTGAAATAAACACACAATTCTTTATTGTTCTAAATTAAACCATACTTACCGTCTCGCCCATTCCAGCTGAAGCCAACGATCTCCTGCAATAAAAGTAAAATAATAAAGCAACCTCATCCTTACCTTTCCATGGCTCCCACGACAGCTTCAGCTCTGCTACATCGAGATGACAGGCTGGACCGCAGCAGAACGCTGCCATCCATCCTGTCATCCCGCAGACACTGAGAAGCGCAGGCATACTTCCACTCCTCAGTGTCTGGCTGTGACGGCATTCAGATGAGCCGAGGTCATGTCCAATGAACTCAGCTCACCTCATGTACGTCACTGACAGCGTGGGAAAATTCTCCTGCACTCAGCACTTCAGCGTGAGAATTTTCCCACGCTGTCAGTGACGTGCATGAGGTGAGCTGAGTTCATTGGACATGACCTCACCTCATGTATGTCACTGACAGCGTGGGAGAATTCTCACGCTGAAGCGCTGAGTGCAGGAGAATTTTCCCACGCTGTCAGTGACGTGCATGAGGTGAGCTGAGTTCATTGGACATGAACTCGGCTCATCTGGATGACGTCACAGAGAGACACTGAGGAGCGCAAGTATGCCTGCGCTTCTCAGTGTCTGCGGGATGACAGGCTGGATGGCAGCGTTCTGCTGCGGTCCAGCCTGTCATCTCGATGTAGCAGAGCTGGAGCTGTCCTGGGAACCATTGAAAGATAAGGATGATGTTGCTTTATTATTTTTCTTTTATTGCAGGAGATCGTTGGCTTCAGCTGGAATGGGCGTGATGGTAAGTATGGTTTAATTTAGAACAATAAAGAATTGTGTGTTTATTTCAATTAAAGGACTTTATTCTGGGTGTTTGTGTTTTTCTTTAACTTTGACTATGGGGTTAGTAATGGGGGTGTCTTATAGACGCCTCTCCATTACTAACCTGGGCTTGATGTCATCTGGCATTATAAGCTGACATCAACCCCAACCCCATTACCCCACTGCCACCGCTACAGGGCAGTGGGAAGAGCGAGGCTAAGTACCAGAATTGACGCATCCTATGGATGCGCCATTTCTGGGGCGGCTGACGGCTGGTGTTTCTAGCCTGGGAGGGGGCCAATATTCATGGCACCCTTCCTGGGCTATTAATATCAGCCCCCAGCTGTCTGCCTAGCCTGTGCTAGCTATTAAATTAGGGGGGACCCCACGTTATTTTTTTTGGGGGGCTCCCCCATTTTAATAGCTAGTAAAGGCTAGGTATTCAGCTGGGGGCTGATATTAGTAGCCTGGGAAGCTCCTTGGGTATTACCCCCTTCCCAGGCTTCAAACATTTGCCCCAGCTGTCTGCTTAACCTCCGCTAGAGCCTAAAATTAAGGGGAACCCTACGCCATTTTTTTTTTAAATAAATCCTTTATTTTAACACTAAATGACAAGTACAGTAATCAACACTGTCACTGTACTTCATATATATGTGACTGACATGTTTCTATCTATCTAATCTATGTGTGATTCTCTATTCCTTCTATTCTAAATTGTCGGGTACAGATGCTGAATTGCCGGCCGGCTTTTTTAAAGAGACGGTGCACGAAAACACTAATATTTTTTAAAATAAATCCTTTACACTAAATGACAAGTACAGTAAGCAACACTGTCACAGTACTTCATATATATGTGACTGACATGTTTCTATCTATCTAATCTATGTGTGAAGCTCTATTCTGTCTGTTATAAATTGTCGGGTACAGATGCTGAATTGCCGGCCGGCTTTCTTAAAGAGACGGTGCACGAAAACACTAATATTTTTTAAAATAAATTCTTTACACTAAATGACAAGTACTGTAAGCAACACTGTCACTGTACTTCATATATATGTGACTGACATGGTTCTATCTACCTAATCTATGTGTGAAGCTCTATTCTTTCTGTTGTAAATTGTCGGGTACCGGTGAATGCCGCTGATGAATTGCCGGCTTTTCATGTCATTCTACATTATTCTTAGTTGTTTTACTTCATGTAGAATTAACCTACAAGGAAAGAAAGGGTTTATTTTCATTCCGATATTTGTGTCCCATTGACTTGCATTGGTTTCCGGTATCGGAATCGGCGATATCCGATACTTTTTGGGTATCGGCCCGATCCAATCCGATACGATATTTCCTGATATCGGAAGGTATCGCTCAACACTATTCACAAGTAGCATTTTTTATGCATTTTTGCACTTTTGTATTGCTTTCAACCGTGACAAATGCATTCACCGGGACATGTCATTTTAACATTTTACAACCTTATCTGGCCATGTGCTGTGTGACACATGCATACAGTGCTGAAAAGACATGGAAACAGCATGGGAAAGACCCCTGGAAGCATCTCTGACCCCCAGATCACTACTAGTGTTGAGCCACCCCCGTAGTGTTCGGGTTCGGTTCGGTTCGTCGAACACCTTAGAACACCGTCGAACACCGTTAAAACCAATGGCAGGCAAACAAAAACACATAGAAACACATAGAAAACACCTGCAAAGGTGTCCAAAAGCTGACAAACTGCTCAGAAGACACTCTGTTTAAAAAAGCCGGCCGGCAAATTCAGCAGCGGCATACACCGGTACCCGACAATTTAGACAAGAAGGAATAGAGCATCACACATAGATTAGATAGATAGAAACATGTCAGTCACACATATAAGAAGCACAGTGACAGTGTTGGTTACTGCATTTGTCATTTAGTGTAAAGGATTTATTAAAAAAAATATTAGTGTTTTCATGCACCGTCTCTTTAAAAAAGCCGGCCGGCAATTCAGCATCTGTACCCGACAATTTAGAACAGAAAGAATAGAGCTTCACACATAGATTAGATAGATAGAAACATGTCAGTCACATATATAATAAGTACAGTGATAGTGTTGCTTACTGTACTTGTCATTTAGTGTAAAGGATTTATTTAAAAAAATAATAGTGTTTTCATGCACTGTCTCTTTAAAAAAGCCGGCCGGCAATTCAGCAGCGGTACCCGACAATTTAGAACAGAAAGATAGAGCATCACACATAGATTAGATAGATAGAAACATGTCAGTCACATATATATGAAGTACAGTGATAGTGTTGGTTACTGTACTTGTCATTTAGTATTAAAATAAAGGATTTATTATTAAAAAAATTGGCGTGGGGTTCCCCTTAATTTTAGGCTCTAGCGGAGGTTAAGCAGACGGCTGGGGCAGATGTTTGAAGCCTGGGAAGGGGGTAATACCCACGGAGCTTCCCAGGCTACTAATATCAGCCCCCAGCTGAATACATAGCCTTTACTAGCTATTAAAATGGGGGACCCCCCCAAAAAAATGACGTGGGGTCCCCCCTAATTTAATAGCTAGCAAAGGCTAGGCAGACAGCTGGGGGCTGATATTAATAGCCCAGGAAGGGAGCCATGAATATTGGCCCCCTCCCAGGCTAGAAACACCAGCCGTCAGCCGCCCCAGAAATGGCGCATTCATAGGATGCGCCAATTCTGGCACTTAGCCTCGCTCTTCCACGCTGCCCTGGTGCGGTGGCAGGGGGTAATAGGGTTGGGGTTGATGTCAGCTTATAATGCCAGCTGACATCAAGCCCAGGTTAGTAATGGAGAGGCGTCTATAAGACACCCCCATTACTAACCCCATAGTCAAAGTTAAAAAAAACACAAACACCCAGAATAAAGTCCTTTAATTGAAATAAAGACACAATCCTTTATTGTTCTAAATTAAACCATACCTACCATCACGCCCATTCCAGCTGAAGCCAACGATCTCCTGCAATAAAAGAAAAATAATAAAGCAACCTCATCCTTACCTTTCCATGGTTCCCACGACAGCTTCAGCTCTGCTACATCGAGATGACAGGCTGGACCGCAGCAGAACGCTGCCATCCAGCCTGTCATCCCGCAGACACTGAGAAGCGCAGGCTTGCTTGCGCTGCTCAGCGTCTCTCTGTGACGACATCCAGATGAGCCGAGTTCATGTCCAATGAACTCGGCTCACCTCATGCACGTCACTGACAGCGTGGGAAAATTCTCACGCTGAAGCGCTGATTGCAGGAGAATTTTCCCACGCTGTCAGTGACGTGCAGGAGGTGAGCTGAGTTCATTGGACATGAGCTCACCTCATGCACATCACTGACAGCGTGGGAGAATTCTCCTGCACTCAGCACTTCAGAGTGAGAATTTTCCCACGCTGTCAGTGACGTGCATGAGGTGAGCCGAGTTCATTGGACATGACCTCGGCTCATCTGGATGCCGTCACAGCGAGACAGTGAGGAGCGCAAGCATGCCTGCGCTTCTCAGTGTCTGCGGGATGACAGACTGGATGGCAGCGTTCTGCTGCGGTCCAGCCAGTCATCTCGATGTAGCAGAGCTGAAGCTGTCGTGGGAACCATGGAAAGGTAAGGATGAGGTTGGTTTATTATTTTTCTTTTATTGCAGGAGATCGTTGGCTTCAGCTGGAATGGGTGTGATGGTAAGTATGGTTTAATTTAGAACAATAAAGAATTGTGTCTTTATTTCAATTAAAGGACTTTATTCTGGGTGTTGTGTTTTTTTTAAATACTTTACTAGAAATTCATGGCGGTCATGTCTAATACTGGCGTGACCCCATGAATTTTGGGCTTGGGGCCAGCTGATAATACCAAGCTGGCCCTAACCCCTTTATTACCCAGTGAGCCACCGCACCAGGGCCCTGGATGAGTTGGGTACAGCGCCAGAAGATGGCGCTTCTATGAACGCGCCATTTTCCGGGGTGGCTGCGGACTGCAATTTGTAGCGGGGGGGGGCCCAGAAAGCTTGGGCCTCCCTGCGCTGCAGATTCCAGTCCCCAGCTGCCTAGTTGAACCTGGCTGGACACAAAAATATGGCGAAGCCCCACGTACTTTTTTTTTAATTATTTCATGAATTTCATGAAATAATTAAGAAAAAAAGGCCTTCCCTATATTGTTGTGTCCGGCCAGGTACAAATAGGCAGCTGGTGGTTGGGGGCAGCCCGTTCCTGCCTGCTGTACCTGGCTGGACACAAATATAGTGCGAAGCCCCACTTCAATTTTTTTAAATTATTTCAGGAAATTTATGAAATAATTTAAAAAAAATTGACGTGGGGCTTCGCACTATATTTGTGTCCAGCCAGGTACAGCAGGCAGGAACGGGCTGCCCCCAACCACCAGCTGCCTATTTGTACCTGGCCGGACACAAAAATATAGGGAAGCCCTTTTTTTCTTAATTATTTCATGAAATAATTTAAAGAAAATTGACGTGGGGCTTCGCCCTGTTTTTGTGTCCAGCCAGGTACAACTAGGCAGCTGGGGGCTGGAATCCGCAGCGCAGGGAGGCCCAAGCTTTCTGGGCCACCCCCGCTGCAAATTGCAGTCCGCAGCCACCCCGGAAAATGGCGCGTTCATAGAAGCGCCATCTTCTGGCGCTGTACCCAACTCATCCAGGGCCCTGATGCGGTGGCTCACTGGGTAATAAAGGGGTTAGGGCCAGCTTGGCATTATCAGCTGGCCCTAAGCCCGAAATTCATGGGGTCACGCCAATATTAGACATGACCACCATGAATTTCTAGTAAAGTATTTAAAAAAAACACAACACCCAGAAAAAAGTCCTTTAATTGAAATAAACACACAATTCTTTATTGTTCTAAATTAAACCATACTTACCATCACGCCCATTCCAGCTGAAGCCAACGATCTCCTGAAATAAAAGAAAAATAATAAAGCAACATCATCCTTACCTTTCCATGGTTCCCATGACAGCTTCAGCTCTGCTACATCGAGATGACAGGCTGGACCGCAGCAGAACGCTGCCATCCAGCCTCTCATCCCGCAGACACTGAGAAGCGCAGGCTTGCTTGCGCTCCACAGTGTCTCTCTGTGAGGGCATCCAGATGAGCCGAGTTAATGTCCAATGAACTCGGCTCACCTCATGCACGTCACTGACAGCGTGGGAAAATTCTCCTGCACTCAGCGCTTCAGCGTGGGAGAATTCTCACACTGAAGCGCTGAGTGCAGGAGAATTCTCCCACGCTGTCAGTGACGTGCAGGAGGTGAGCTGAGTTCATTGGACATGAGCTCACCTTATGCACGTCACTGACAGCGTGGGAAAATTCTCCTGCACTCAGCGCTTCAGCGTGGGAGAATTCTCACGCTGAAGCGCTGAGTGCAGGAGAATTCTCCCACGCTGTCAGTGAAGTGCAGGAGGTGAGCTGAGTTCATTGGACATGAGCTCACCTTATGCACGTCACTGACAGCGTGGGAGAATTCTCCTGCACTCACCGCTTCAGCGTGAGAATTTTCCCACGCTGTCAGTGACGTGCATGAGGTGAGCCGAGTTCATTGGACATGAACTCGGCTCATCTGGATGTCGTCACAGAGAGACGCTGAGCAGCGCAAGCAAGCCTGCGCTTCTCAGTGTCTGCGGGATGAGAGGCTGGATGGCAGCGTTCTGCTGCGGTCCAGCCTGTCATCTCGATGTAGCAGAGCTGAAGCTGTCGTGGGAACCATGGAAAGGTAAGGATGAGGTTGCTTTATTATTTTTCTTTTATTGCAGGAGATCGTTGGCTTCAGCTGGAATGGGCGTGACAGTAAGTATGGTTTAATTTAGAACAATAAAGGATTGTGTCTTTATTTCAATTAAAGGACTTTATTCTGGGTGTTTGTGTTTTTTTTAACTTTGACTATGGGGTTAGTAATAGGGGTGTCTTATAGACGCCTCTCCATTACTAACCTGGGCTTGATGTCAGCTGGCATTATAAGCTGACATCAACCCCAACCCTATTACCCCCTGCCACCGCACCAGGGCAGCGTGGAAGAGCGAGGCTAAGTGCCAGAATTGGCGCATCCTATGAATGCGCCATTTCTGGGGCGGCTGACGGCTGGTGTTTCTAGCCTGGGAGGGGGCCAATATTCATGGCTCCCTTCCTGGGCTATTAATATCAGCCCCCAGCTGTCTGCCTAGCCTTTGCTAGCTATTAAATTAGGGGGGACCCCACGTCATTTTTTTTGGGGTGTCCCCCATTTTAATAGCTAGTAAAGGCTATGTATTCAGCTGGGGGCTGATATTAGTAGCCTGGGAAGCTCAGTGGGTATTACCCCCTTCCCAGGCTTCAAACATCTGCCCCAGCCGTCTGCTTAACCTCCGCTAGAGCCTAAAATTAAGGGGAACCCCACGCCAATTTTTTTAATAATAAATCCTTTATTTTAATACTAAATGACAAGTACAGTTAGCAACACTATCACTGTACTTCATATATATGTGACTGACATGTTTCTATCTATCTAATCTATGTGTGAAGCTCTATTCTGTCTGTTATAAATTGTCGGGTACCGCTGCTGAATTGCCGGCCGGCTTTTTTAAAGAGACAGTGCATGAAAACACTATTATTTATTTTGATAAATCCTTTACGCTAAATGACAAGTACAGTAAGCAACACTGTCACTGTACTTCGTATATATGTGGCTGACATGTTTCTATCTATCTAATCTATGTGTGAAGCTCTATTCTGTCTGTTATAAATTGTCGGGTACCGCTGCTGAATTGCCGGCCGGCTTTTTTAAAGAGACGGTGCATGAAAACACTATTATTTTTTTTGATAAATCCTTTACGCTAAATGACAAGTACAGTAAGCAACACTTTCACTGTACTTCGTATATATGTGGCTGACATGTTTATATCTATCTAATCTATGTGTGAAGCTCTATTCTTTCGGTTCTAAATTGTCGGGTACAGGTGTATGCCGCTGCTGAATTGCCGGCTTTTCATGTTTCACTGTTGGCACTGTTCCCATCGATTTGGGCAACCACTGTAATGCCACAACCACCATGGCTGTGGCATTACAGTGAGTGGCAGACAATCCCTGCATGATTGGTGCTCTAAATAGCGCCAGACATGCAGGACACGCTTTTGGTGCACGAACAGTTATCGAACATAACCTCGAACAGCCGAATTTTTTGCAAATCGTTCGGGTTCGTGGAACAACTCGAACACCGCCCAAAACAGCTCGAATTTGAGATTGGCGAACAGTTCTAGTCGAACACCGCTCATCTCTAATCACTACCTAAAAGTGTGCCCATAAGAAGTGATCCTTGCAGCATCAGAAGATACAGACTTGTAACTATCCCCGTGCAAATCCTTGTCCCAGGTCAATGTTCAATTGTACCTCCCCCATTCCTTGCAATGAAAGCACAAGTATACAGCCTGCCACCCACCCACCCCCAGGCTGCCATACCATACTGCTTGCTTGCACTTCAAATTGGGCCTTTTAGGCTTGTGGAGGCGGAATCTGGCCACCACATCATGGCTGGGTCGGTGGCCTGGTATCCATACTCAGTCCCCAGCCGCCCGGTGGTCGAGTTTCCGCACTCGGTCCCCAGCCGCCAGGGGGCAGCGGGGTGTCCATACTCGGTCCCCAGCTGCCCCTATTTGTCCCGGTAACCTTCCCCACACTTTTCTTAGCCTGGCCTGCTTTAGGGCAGCATTGGCCGAGCCCACCAGACAACCAGACTCCTCCAATGGGGCCTGGCTTCTCCATCAGGGGAGTTGAGAGTGCCAAGGTGAGGAGCATGATGATGATGATAGAAGTTAGCATCTGCTTTCTTTTCTTGGAATGCAAGCATAAGTGTGCAGCCTGCCACCCAACCACCCCAAGGGCTGCAATACCATACTGCTAGCTTGCTTGAATTTGAAATGAGGCCTTTTAGGCTTGTGGAGGCAGACGCCGGCCACCATGTCTTGGCTGTGTTGGTTGCCTGGTATTGATACTGAGTCCCAGCCGCCCCGCAGCCGGGTGCCCACACAAGGACCCCAGCCGCCTGGGGGTGGCCGGGTGTCCATAAACGGTCCCCAGCCGCCCCTATTTGTCCCGGAGCGCCTTATACACAAGCGCGCTTACCAAAACATTACCTATGCCCTCCCCAGTGCATTTATTGGGAATGACAGCCTAACCAAAACACGTGGACAAGTGAATGTGGCCAGGGATGGTCCATCTCACTGATGCCTTCACACTGGATTAATATTGTGGAAGCCAGGACACAGTTGGACACTGGGATGCAACACGTCCTCCAGACATAGAGGATTGCGGGTCCTGGGTCAATCATGCTTCAACACAAATTTCAGAAGGTAGACAGCAGCAGTGGTCGGCTTCCCACACAATGAGTAAATTATTTATGATAATGAGGCCATCCATCTCCTTAGCTTTCTGTTCCTTGGAATGCAAGCACATGTATGTAGTAGCGGCTAGGCCTGAGGTAGTCAGCGTTTTGGCACATATCCTATCTCCTCCGAGGATTGCTGGATGTTTTCCTGCTACTTTCCCAGTTCTATGACTCCCGTTAAAACAAAGCTTCAGGTGATGAATGATGGATGAGGTGGTGGCAAAGGAGAAAGAGCAGGAGGAACAGGGACCATTCACATCAATATCAGGCCAGTCAACAACACATGTCTTGTAGGATATGTTTCTGTACCAATAGGAGGGGTTCGCCTAGACAGTTAAAGGACATACAGTGAGTGCAATGCCTACCAAAAATTTTGAAGCACTTCAATGCCCCTTGGAAGTGACATGGAGGTCAGAGGGCCTTAACTAAACTGTTTTTTTCCATTTATAGCAACTGGGTCTCCTGTACACTGTTGGCCTAAGCAGTGAATGGAAAACTTTCCAAAAATTATGAGGAACTGTCATTCCCCTTGAAACAGACGTGGATTACTGCATACTAACAACCTTCTACCCATTTTGGGGAGTGGGCCTCCCTTAGTGTTCGCCTATGCAATGAAAAGAAAAAGCTGACTAAAATTAGGAGAAAATGCAATGCCCGTTGGAAGAGTCATGAAGGTTAGAGTTAATTAAAAACAACATTTCAATGCCCCTCGGAAGAGCTGTGGAGTTCAGAGTGGTTTAACAAGACGTTTTTAATGCCCCTTGGAAGAGACGTGGAGGTCACAGCAGTTTAACAAGACGGTTTTAATGCCCTTTTTGAAGAGACGTGGAGTTCAGAGTGGTATAACAAGACGGTTTTAATGCCACTTGGGAGAGACGTGTAGGTCCCAGTGGAATAAAAAGATAATATCAATGCCCCTTAGAAGAGTGGTGGAGGTCCCAGTGGAATAAAAAGACAATATCAATGCCCATTGGAAGAGTGTTGGAGGTCGCAGTGAAATAAAAAGACAAAATCAATGCCCCGTGAAAGAGACGAGGAGGTCACAGTAGCTTAACAAGACGGTTTTAATGCCCCTTGGAAGAGATGTGGAGGTCACAGTAGCTTAACAAGATGATTTTAATGCCCCTTGGAAGAGTGGTGGAGGTCGCAGTGGAATAAAAAGACAATATCAATGCCCCTTGGAAGAGTGGTGGAGGTCGCATTGGAATAAAAGGACAATATCAATGCCCCTTGGAAGAGTGGTGGAGGTCGCAGTGGAATAAAAAGACAATATCAATGCCCTGTGGAAGAGAAGTTGAGGTCACAGTAGCTTAACAAGATGGTTTTAATGCCCCTTGGAAGAGATGTGGAGGTCACAGTAGCATAACAAGACGGTTTTAATGCCTCTTGGAAGAGTGGTGGAGGTCCCAGTGGAATAAAAAGACAATATCAATGCCCCTTGGAAGAGACGTGGAGGTCACAGTAGCTTAACAAGATGGTTTTAATGCCCCTTGGAAGAGTGGTGGAGGTCACAGTGGAATAAAAAGACTATATCAATGCCCCTTGGAAGAGACGTGGAGGTCACAGTATCTTAACAAGATGGTTTTAATGCCGCTTGGAAGAGACGTGGAGGTCATAGTAGCTTAACAAGACTGTTTTAATGCCCCATGGAATAGTGGTGGAGGTCACAGTGGAATAAAATGACAATATCAATGCCCCGTGGAAGATACCTTGAGGTCACAATAGCTTAACCTTCGTCAGGCTGCATAATTTTACAACGTTAACAGGCTGCAGAGGTACAATTGTACTTTCGTATATTCCTCCACTGTGGGAAGACTTTCTCCTTTACTTGGTTTCAGAAACTAAAGTTCATTCAGCTACAAATGTTATGCTGATATCTATTGGCCAGTGTTGTTACTGCTCACTTATGTTGCTGTCAATTAATTTGATTCAAACTGGGAGTGGCTTCTACTTCTCTTCCTGCCTCCCTCCTCTCAGTAGCCATTTTTCTGTTCATCTCATTGCTGTGAGCACACACATTTCTAGGCTTGTGAAGTCTTCAATATCTTGGATACGAAGGTAGGAAAGTCTCACAGCATCTAACAGCCAGTTATATCTTCATTCGCCTTATGTGGGGACAGAACAGTCAGAAATTGTCTTTGAGCCTGGACTTGGCTTATATATATTTTGTATGAAACTTATCACTATAGGTATGATTTTTATATGAAAAATGGATAATAATTAAAATCTACATATTGTTTTACGATGTTTTACTTATATTCAGCACAAAATAAAGATGGTGGCTCTGTTACAATTTTCCTATTGGTCGAAAAAACAGTCGAAGATGGAATGAAAATTCTGAAACCGTATACGGTTTACATAATATATAAATGACATTTATAAATAATTATCACTAGAAATAATTTACTTTTTTATCTGCACTTTAGAATCGAGTTTCATTCTACTTGCCACGTGTTACTGAACTAAATTACGAAGCCAAAATTCATCTACCAAGTCATCATGAGTGATAGTGATGCTGGATCTAGTTTCTGCCATAATCCAAGAAAATGTGTTTGCAGGTTAGTGTCATTTTGTGAAAAGCCAATAATGTGTATTGTGTAGTATTTTGGAAAATTATTTATTTTTCATTTTTTCATATTTACAGATTAACATCTGACGAAATAATGCGAATGCTAGAAGAATCTGATTCTGAGCATGAGGAAGAACCATATGTTGCATCTGATGATGAAAACTATGTACCACAAGTGGATGTTACTGAAGAAGATTCAGACATTGAACAAGAAATGGTCATAGAGCAGGAAAAAGAATACGACTCAGACGAAAGTGTTGAGGATGAGTCTGTGCCTCAAAGTGCAGGCGACATTTGGACTGCTAAGGATAAAACTGAATGGTGTAGTGATCCACTGCTAAATGCACAAACAAAATCTCGCAATGTCCTACGACAAAGAGATGGCCCTGCAGCAATCAACAACCTGTATACAGCAAAAGAGCTATTCAAGTAAATCATGACTCCCGAGATGTGTGACATCATATTACGAGAAACGAATCGAAAGGCCAAGCGAGTTTGTGATGCTTACAACAACGAACTGGTACAACGTTTTCCTGATTCTTCTGAACGGCCACCACAAAAAACATTCAAGCAATTTACTGAAACTGAACTCCATGCATTTTTGGGCATACTGATTGCTGCTGGTGTGCACAGAGACAACAAAGAGAATCTGGAGGAAATGTGGAATGTTGCTGCTCAGCCTCTTATACGTGCAGCCATGTCTCGTGACCGCTTCAAGATGATACTCAGATTTATCAGATTTGACAACGAAAATACACGTGCAGAACGTGTGCAAACAGATAAAGCTGCACCAATACGTGACATCTGGACAATGCTGAACAGAAATCTGGAGAGAGCCTACAAGCCATATAATTGTATCACCGTCGACGAGCAATTATTTCCATTTAGAGGCCATACTAAATTTACCCAGTATATACCTTCAAAACCAGCTAAATATGGCATAAAGATTTTCTGGGCTTGTGACTCGTCAAACGCCTACCCATTACAATGTCAGCTCTAAACTGGGAAACCAACTGATGGTCCTCGACAAGTAAACATTGGTGAATGAACATTATTGGACCTAGTGAGCTCGTATAAAGGCTCTGGAAGAAATGTCACCACCGATAACTTCTTTACAACCATGGAACTAACTAAGGTATTGAACTCCTGGAACATGACACTAGTTGGTACAGTGAGAAAAAACAAAAGGTTCCTACCTAGCAACATGCAGCCTGCCAAAGAAAGGCCTGTAAACTCGACAAATTTTGCCTACAATCATGATGCAACAGTCTGTTCATATGTACCAAAGAAGAACAAATCAGTCGTGCTTCTATCATCTATGCACATGATGGGAGAAGTTGAAGAGACACTAGCAGCCAAGCTAGAGATAATAAAATACTACAACAAAACAAAAGGCGGAGTTGATGTTATGGATAAAATGTTGGGAGAGTACACTGTGAAACGACGAACATTACGTTGGCCTCTGGCATTTTTCTAGAATATGATTGACGTCACTGGGTTAGCATCCTACATCATCTACAGAGAACACAATCCAAGCTTCAGGAAAAAGGATCAACGAAGAAAGTTCCTGAAAGATATTGCAAATCAGCTGTGTATGCCTGCAATTGTAGATCGTAGTACAAACCGAATGATGATGAGAAACCATTTTCTTCGAGGTGCAGTAGAAATGGTGCTTGGACGATGCATTCTGGTAGCATCGCAAGCAGCAGCTGGCCCTCAAATACCTCATGGTAGTCGTGGAACCTCCCCTGTTGTTGGTAGTTGCTATGTCTGCCGAGACCTGAGGCGAAAACAACATAAGACTATCAAGTCTTGTGTGGTTTGTGTGAAACCCATTTGCGATGAACACTCGGTAGCAAAGACAACATGCATTACTTGCGAAGAAAATCAATAAGATAAGTTTCTTACTTTTTCCTTTATAATGTGAATGAACAGTTTTTTTACTTGTTTATAATAATAAAATAGCATTATCATTAAAAAAAATATTATTCTTTTTTCCTTGCACTATCTTCATTCAAAATATATGAGGGTACATTTCTACCTATGCAGCTTGTTATGATGCAAAAATATCTCTACCCCTTATCTCGGAAGGGGGTGGAGATATTTTATTGAAATTTGGCCAATATATTCTGGACCAAAACTGCAGAGATGTCACGAAATTTCAGCTCTCTGCGGCTTTTCAAAAAAAAGTTATTGCAATTTTAAAACGGAATAGTTGCAATTGTACCTACTCAGCCGGACGAAGGTTAACAAGATGTTTTTAATGCCTCTAGGAAGAGTGATGGAGGTACCAGTGGAATAAAAAGACAATATCAAAGCCCCTTGGAAGAGTGGTGGAGGTCGCAGTGAAATAATAAGAAAATATCAATGCCCCGTGGAAGAGACGAGGAGGTCACAGTAGCTTAACAAGACGGTTTTAATGCCCCATGGAAGAGACGTGAAGGTCACAGTAGCTTAATAAGACTGTTTTAATGCCCCTTGGAAGAGTGGTGGAGGTCGCAGTGGAATAAAAAGACAATATCAATGCCCCTTGGAAGAGACGTGGAGGTCTCAGTAGCTTAACAAGATGGTTTTAATGCCTCTTGGAACAGACGTGGAGGTCACAGTAGCTTAACAAGACGGTTTTAATGCCCCAAGGAAGAGTGGTGGAGGTCACAGTGGAATAAAAAGACAATATCACTGCCACTTGGAAGAGTGGTGGAGGTTGCAGTGGAATAAAAAGACAATATCAATGCCCTGTGGAAGAGACGTGGAGGTCACAGTAGCTTAACAAGATGGTTTTAATGCCACTTGGAAGAGATGTGGAGGTCACAGTAGCTTAACAAGACAGTCTTAATGCCCCTTGGAAGAGTGGTGGAGATCCCAGTGGAATAAAAAGACAATAACAATGCACCTTGGAAGAGACGTGGAGGTGACAGTAGCTTAACAAAACAGTTTTAATGCCCCTTGGTAGAGTGGTGGAGGTCACAGTGGAATAAAACGACATTATCAATGCCCCGTGGAAGAGACGTGGAGGTCACAGTAGCTTAACAAGATGGTTTTAATGCCCCTTGGAAGAGGCGTAGAGGTCACAGTAGTTTAACAAGATGGTTTTAATGCCCTTTGGAAAAGTGGTGGAGGTCGCATTGGATTAAAAAGACAATATCAATGCCCCTTGGAAGAGACATGGAGGTCACAGTAGCTGAACAAGACTGTTTTAATGCCCCTTGGAAGAGTGGTGAAGGTCGAAGGGGAAGAAAAAGACAATATCAATGCCCCATGGAAGAGACGTGGAGGTCACAGTAGCTTGACAAGATGGTTTTAATGCCCCTTGGAAAAGATGTGGAGGTCACAGTAGCTTAACAAGAAGGATTTAATGCCCCTTGGAAGAGTGGTGGAGTTCACAGTGGAGTAAAAAAACAATATCAATGCCCCGTGGAAGAGACGTGGAGGTCACAGTAGCTTAACAAGACAGTTTAAATGCCCCTTGGAAGAGACATGGAGGTCACAGTGGCTTAACAAGTCAGTTTTAATGCCCCTTGGAAGAGTGGTGGAGGTTGCAGGGGAATAAAAAGGCAATATCAATGCCCCTTGGAAGAGACGTGGAGGTCACAGTAGCTTAACAAGACCGTTTTAATGCCCCTTGGAAGAGACGTGGAGGTCACAGTAGCTAAAGATGGTTTCAATGCCCCTTGGAAGAGACGTGGAGGTCAGAGTGGTTTAACAAGACTGTTTTAATGCCCCTTAGAATAGACGTGGAGGTCACAGTAGCTTAACAAGACAATTTTATTGCCGCTTGGAAGAGATGGGGAGGTCACAGTAGCTTAACAAGATGGTTTTAATGCCCCTTGGAAGAGTTGTGGAGGTCACAATAGCATAACAAGATGGTTTTAATGCCCCTTTGAAGAGATATGGAGGTCACAGTAGCTTAACAAAACGGTTTTAATGCCCCTTGGAAGAGATGTGGAGGTCACAGTAACTTAACAAGACGGTTTTAATGCCCCTTGGAAGAGACGTGGAGGTCACAGTAGCTAAAGACGGTTTCAATGCCCCTTGGAAGAGACGTGGAGGTCAGAGTGGTTTAACAAGACGGTTTTAATGCCCTTTGGAATAGACGTGGAGGTCACGATTTAATTGCCGCTTGGAAGAGATGGGGAGGTCACAGTAGCTTAACAGGATTGTTTTAATGCCCCTTGAAAGAGTTGTGGAGGTCACAGTAGCTTAATAAGATGGTTTTAATACCCCTTTGAAGAGATATGGAGGTCACAGTCGCTAAACAAAATGGTTTTAATGCCCCTTGGAAGAGATGTGGAGGTCACAGTAGCTTAACAAGATGGTTTTAATGCCCCTTGGAAGAGGCGTGGAGGTCACAGTAGCTAAAAACGGTTTCAATGCCCCATGGAAGAGACGTGGAGGTCAGAGTGGTTTAACATGACGGTTTTAATGCCCCTTGGAAAAGATAAGGAGGTCACCGTAGCTTAACAAGACGATTTTAAAGCCCGCTGGAGGAGATATGGAAGTCACAGAAGCTTAACAAGATGGTTTTAATGCCCCTTGGAAGAGTTGTGGAGGCCACAGTAGCTTAATAAGATGGTTTTAATGCCCCTTGGAAGAGACATGGAGTTCAGAGTCGTTTAACAAGATGGTTTTAATGCCCTTTGGAAGAGATGTGGAGGTCACAGTAGCTTAACAAGACGGTTTTAATTCCCCTTGGAAGAGTGGTGGAGTTCACAGTGGAGTAAAAAAACAATATCAATGCCCCGTGGAAGAGACGTGGAGGTCACAGTAGCTTAACAAGACAGTTTAAATGCCCGTTGGAAGAGACATGGAGGTCACAGTAGCTTAACAAGTCAGTTTTAATGCCCCTTGGAAGAGTGGTGGAGGTTGCAGGAGAATAAAAAGACAATATCATTGCCCCTTGGAAGAGACGTGGAGGTCACAGTAGCTTAACAAGACGGTTTTAATGCCCCTTGGAAGAGACGTGGAGGTCACAGTAGCTAAAGACGGTTTCAATGCCCCTTGGAAGAGACGTGGAGGTCAGAGTGGTTTAACAAGACGGTTTTAATGCCCCTTGGAATAGACGTGGAGGTCACAGTAGCTTAACAAGACGATTTTATTGCCGCTTGGAAGAGATGGGGAGGTCACAGTAGCTTAACAAGATGGTTTTAATGCCCCTTGGAAGAGTTGTGGAGGCCACAGTAGCATAACAAGATGGTTTTAATGCCCCTTTGAAGAGATATGGAGGTCACAGTAGCTTAACAAAATGGTTTTAATGCCCCTTGGAAGAGATGTGGAGGTCACAGTAACTTAGCAAGACGGTTTTAATGCCCCTTGGAAGAGACGTGGAGGTCACAGTAGCTAAAGACGGTTTCAATGCCCCTTGGAAGAGACGTGGAGGTCAGAGTGGTGTAACAAGACGGTTTTAATGCCCTTTGGAATAGACGTGGAGGTCACAGTAGCTTAACAAGACGACTTAATTGCCGCTTGGAAGATATGGGGAGGTCACAGTAGCTTAACAAGATTGTTTTAATGCCCCTTGAAAGAGTTGTGGAGGTCACAGTAGCTTAACAAGATGGTTTTAATGCCCCTTTGAAGAGATATGGAGGTCACAGTCGCTTAATAAAATGGTTTTAATGCCCCTTGGAAGAGATGTGGAGGTCACAGTAGCTTAACAAGACGGTTTTAATGCCCCTTGGAAGAGATGTGTAGGTCACAGTAGCTTAACAAGATGGTTTTAATGCCCCTTGGAAGAGACGTGGAGGTCACAGTAGCTAAAAACGGTTTCAATGCCCCATGGAAGAGACGTGAAGGTCAGAGTGGTTTAACATGACGGTTTTCATGCCCCTTGGAAAAGATATGGAGGTCACGGTAGTTTAACAATACGTTTTTAAAGCCCCCTGGAGGAGATGTGGAAGTCACAGTAGCTTAACAAGATGGTTTTAATGCCCCTTGGAAGAGTTGTGGAGGCCACAGTAGCTCAATAAGATGGTTTTAATGCCCCTTGGAAGAGACATGGAGTTCAGAGTCGTTTAACAAGATGGTTTTAATGCCCTTTGGAAGAGATGTGGAGGTCACAGTAGCTTAACAAGATGGTTTTAATGCCCCTTTGAAGAGACATGGAGGTCACAGTAGCTTAACAAGACGGTTTTAATTCCCCTTGGAAGAGACGTGGAGGTCAAAGTAGCTTAACAAGTCAGTTTTAATGCCCCTTGGAAGAGACGTGGAGGTCACAGTAGGTTAACAAGACTTTTTTAATGCCCCTTGGAAGAGACGTGGAGTTCAGAGTGGTTTAAAAAGATGGTTTTAATGCCCCTTGGAAAAGACGATGAGTTCAGAATGGTTTAACAAGACTGTTTTAATTCCCCTTGGAAGAGTGTTGGAGGTCTCAGTGGAATAAAAAGACAATATCAATGCACCTTGGTAGAGTGGTGGAGGTCGCAGTGTAATAAAAACACAATATCAATGCCTCTTGGAAGATACGTGCAGATCACAGTAGCTTAACAAGACCGTTTTAATGCCCCTTGGAAGAGATGTGGAGGTCACAGTAGCTTAACAAGATGGGTTTAATGCCCCTTGGAAGAGATGTGGAGGTCACAGTAGCTTAACAAGATGGTTTAATGCCCCTTGGAAGAGATGTGGAGGTCACAGTAGCTTAACAAGACGGTTTTAATGCCCCTTGGAAGAGACGTGGAGGTCACAGTAGCTTAACAAGATGGTTTTAATGCCCCTTGGAAGAGATGTGGAGGTCACAGAAGCTTAATAAGAAGGTTTTATTGCCCCTTCGAAGAGATGGGGAGTTCACAGTAGCTTAACAAGACGGTTCTAATGCCCCTTGGAAGAGACGTGGAGTTCAGAGTGCTTTTACAAGATGGTTTTAATGCCCATTGGAAAAGACGTGGAGGTCACAGTAGCTTAACAACGCAGTTTTATTGCCCGATTGAAGAGACATGGAGTTCAGAGTGGTTTAACAAGACTGTTTTAATGCCCCTTGGAAGAGACTTGGAGGTCACAGTAGCTTAACAAGATGCTTTTAATTCCCCTTGGAAGAGACGTAGAGTTCAGAGTGGTTTAACAAGGCGGTTTTAATGCCCCTTGGAAGAGACATGGAGTTCAGAGTGGTTTAACAAGATGCTTTTAATGCCCCTTGGAAGAGACTTGGAGGTCACAGTAGCTTAACAAGATGGTTTTAATGCCCCTTGGAAGAGATGTGGAGGTCACAGTAGCTTAACAAGACGTTTTTAATGCCCCTTGGAAGAGTGGTGGAGGTCGCATTGGAATAAAAAGACAATATCAATGCTCCTTGGATGAGACGTGGAGGTCACAGTAGCTTAACAAGATGTTTTTAATGCCCCTTGGAAGAGTGGTGGAGGTTGCAGTGGAATAAAAAGACAATATCAATGCCTCTTGGAAGAGTGGTGGAAGTCAGAGTGGGATAAAAAGACAATATCAATGCCCCTTGGAAGAGACGTGGAGGTCACAGTAGCTTAACAAGATGGTTTTAATGCCCCTTGGAAGAGATATGGAGGTCACAGTAGCTTAACAAGACGGTTTTAGTGCCACTTGGAAGAGATATGAAGGTCACAGTAGCTTAACAAGAAGATTTTAATTCCCCTTACGAGAGCCATGCAGTACAGCATATTAAAAACATTATTTCTGTTATTCTGGAGTGGGTCTCCCATAGTCTTTGCCTTTGCCTTCCAAGCAAAGCTGCCAAAAATTAGGACGGAGGAACTTGCAATGCTGGCAACATGGTCCATGTTCATCCTGGTGGTATAGTGGTGGTTGAGGCTGAGGATAAGAAGAAGAGCAAAAAACAGCTGAAATGAGGAAGCGTATACCCATGTGTGGGTGTGAAGCGGTGCATGGGAATACACCTCCCGAAACAACACAGTGGATTGGACTTTATGTTACTCTGCTGTCATTTGGTGGTGATGTGAAGCCTGGCCCAATCCAGCCCTTGTTCATTTTGATAGAGGTCAGCTTGTCAGCATTGTCAGTTGACAGGCGAGTGCGCTTATCAGTTATAATTCCCCCAGCGGCACTAAAAACATGCTCTGATAACACGCTAGCGGCAGCGTACAGAGCGAGTTCATTCCAAGTGTCCAGCTTGGATACCCAGTAATTAAAAGGCACAGAGGAATCACAGAGGACGCTGGTACTGTCGGCAAGGTACTCCCTCACCATCTTTTGAAACTTTCCACTCCTTGTAAGAGTACCCCGCGCCCCAGGGCCTGTAAGCTGGGCGGGTCTCAGAAAACTGCCCCAGAACGTTGACAGTGTTCCCCTGCCTCTGCTGGATTGGAGTTGCGTCCCTCTCGCCTGTAGGCCTTGGTTGGTCAATGAACTGTGACCTCTGCCGCTAGTGTGTTCAGATGGGAATTTTTTTAACAGTTCTGCAGCAAGGGCCTTCTGGCACTGCCCCATTTTTGTAGACCTCTCAACCTCAGGAATAAGAGAGTGAAAGTTGTCCTTGTAGCGGGGGTCTAAAAGTGTCACCAACCAGTAATGACTGTCATCCAACATTTTCACAACGTGAGGGTCACGGTTAAGGCAGCGTAACATAAAGTCAGCCATGCATGCCAGTCTGGTAACGGTCAAGACTTCCGTGTCCTCACCAAGATGATGACTGACCATGCTCTCCTCCTCCTCCTCCCCCCTGTTCTCAGTCCACCCATGCTGAACCGATGGTATGACAGTTGAACAGGTACTACCGTCTTCAGTGCGTGATACCAGCTCCTGTTCTTCCTTCTCCTCCTGATCCTCCTCTCCCTCATTGTCCCCCAATGCACGTTGGGATGAGATGAGGCTGGGCTGTGTGTAATCGCCCGCTATGGCTTCTTGATCCATCTCATCATACTCTGGCTGCAATGCCTCCTCTTTAATTCTCTGCAGAGAGCGTTGCAAAAGACAGACAAGTGGGATGCTGACGCTAATGGACTCCTCAAAGTTTGTCAGGATGGTACATATGTCAGACATCCAGGTCCACTCCTGAGGTCAAATGTGTGGAGTCTGACCTGAATATCAATGGCCTTGTTGCAGCTGGCACTCCACAACTGCTCTCTTCTGCTCACAAATCCTTTGCAACATGTGGCTGGTAGAGTTCCAACGTGTGGGGACATCACACACCAGTCGGTGTGCCAGAAGCTGCAAACGCTGCTGCAACACAGCAAGGGTGGCGGAAGCTGTAGCCGATTTCCGAAAATGAGCTAGCAGGCAGAGTACTTTGACGAGCAGATCTGGCAACTCGGTGTACGATTTAATAAACCGTTGAACCACGAGGTTAAGCACATGAGACAGGCATGGTACGTGTGTGATCTCGCCTCGCCTCAGAGCCGCCACCAGGTTACGGCCATTGTCACTCACGACCATGCCTGGATATAGGTTCAGCGGTCTCAGCCACAGATCTGCCTGCTCTTTCACAGCTGTCCACAACTCACAAGCAGTGTGAGGTTTATCACCTAAGCTTATGAGTTTCAGCACAGCCTGTTGCCGCATGGCTGAGGCAGTACTGCAGTGCTTCCAGCTTCTAACTGATGTGGTGATATCTGAGATGGAGGCTGTTCATGAGGAGGAGGAGGAGGATGATGCGCAGGAGCTGTACACTGTGGGGGCAACTCTGACTGAAATAGGGCCTGCAATCCTCGGTGTGGGGAGGATGTGTTCCGTCCCAAGGTCCGACTGGGTCCCCGCTTCCACTATGTTTACCCAGTGTGCCGTCAGGGAGATGTACCATTCCTGGCCACATGCACTGGTCCACGTGTCCGCTGTCAGGTGGACTCTCCTATTAACTGCGTTGTTGAGGGCACGGCAGGTGTTTTGGGACACGTGCTTGTGTAGTGCTGGGAAGGCACACCGGGCAAAATAGTGTCGGCTGGGGACCGAGTACCGAGGGACGGCCTCCGCCATAAGGTTGTGGAAGGATTCCGTCTCCACCAGCCTAAAAGGCAGCATTTCCAATGCAAGCAGTCGTGAAATGTGCGAATATAGGACTGTGGCTTGTGGGGCGTTGGCTGCGAATTTGCGCTTTCGTTCAAAGGTCTGCGATATGGACAATTGAATGCTGCGGTGGGACTTGGACATCAACGTTGATGCTGTTTCTTGAGAAACTGCCATAACAAGTGAAGACTGAGAGGAGGGGGTATCTTTGCATGCAGTATGGACAGGGGATTGCCTTGCACGCACAACAGGGGGTTCTCTTATACGCACAACAGCGGAAGAAGCAGTGGTGACACCCGCTGACACTGGTCGTGGACCATGGGGTTCGCCCCACAAAGTCGGGTGCTTTGCTGACATGTGCCTGTTCATGCTGGTGGTGGTCAGGCTAGTAGTTTTGTCACCCCTGCTGATGCTGGCCTGGCAGGTGGTACAAATGGCCTTTTTGGGGTTATCAGCAGAGTCTTTAAAAAAATTCCAAACTCTGGAAGACCTACCGCTTGTACTGGCAACGTCCCTCGTGTTGGTGTTACGGGAAACGGTTGCCCGCCTTCTGTCTGCGGCCACCACACTGCTTCTTCCTGCCTGTTGGGGTACTCTGCTTCCCTCCCCCTGTGTGCTGCTGGCCTCACTCTGCGCGTCCTCCTGCCACATTGGGTCAGTTATTAGATCATCCACCACCTCCTCCTCTTCCACTTCCGCACCACGGTCCTCCTCCTCACTTCATGGCAATTGTGTCTCGTCATCGTCCACCTCTTGTAACAAATTGCCAGCGTCGCCTTCCTGTGGCTGTGGCTGTTCAAATATTTGGCCATCGCTACATGGTCTTTCCTCTTCCACCACTTCAAGCAGAGCAGGCGAGGGGTCCAAATACGGAAATGGACCAGTGAACAGCTCTTCAGAGTGTCCAACTGTGGGATCAGTTGCTCTCTGACGAGACTCGGCATGGTGGGAGGAAGGAGCATCAGGGTGAGGAGGAGTATGCTGTCGAGACTCATACTACTAATAACACTTGACCGTGTGGAAGACAGACCAGAGGTGGTGGTGCCCAGGTGTCTGGAAGCATTTTCTGCTATCCAATTATTAAACTGTTCACACTGATCAGTTCGCAATAGTGGTCTTGTTGTTTTGTGCTTCCCTAGTAATTCGATCAAGAACTGGGAGCGAGAAGATGTGGCTGTTGGTTGTGGCACATTTTCACCTTGGCCATGGCCCCATCCTCTGCATGCACCATCACCAGAACGTCCAGTTCCACGTCCCTTGCCACACACCTTGCCCATTGTAAATGAAGTAAAATAGCTTACACTCGCACTATCATTGGCAAAAGGGTAATAAAAATGAGATTAGAACCGTGGAAGAGGAAAACTACAGTTCTATTTCTTTGGTCTACACCAGACTCTTTTAACCCCTTTACGACATAGGGCATATTAATACGTATCTGTGCCCTGGGCTTTATGGACCAGATACGTATTAATACGCCCTGGCGATTTTGCCCGCACACAAGCAGTGCGGGGGCGATCGCCGCCGGGTGTCAGCTGATTGTCACAGCTGACACCCTGGGCTATGTGCAGGGAGCAGTCCCACACCACTCCTGGCACATTAACCCCCGCAATGCTGCGATTGAAGTCGATCGAAGTCGTTCGCAGCATTGCGGTGGCTAAGGGGAGGTGATCGTATACTCACCTCCTCTTCCGGCCTCCAGCGCTGTCTGCCGCGGCTTCCAGGATGTTGCCATGATGACCCGATGTCGTCATGACAACATCTGGGTCACAAGACAGCAGGAAGATTTTTTTGACATGCGCAGAGCATTCCCAAACTATCTTCTCCCTGTCCAGCGCTGACAACCTGCATGGCACAGGGATGGTGCTCCATTCCTGTGCCATGCAGGCGATCAGAGTAAAAAAAGTGAAAGTCCCATAGTGGGACAGAGTAAAAAAGTAAAAAAAACTGTCAGAAAGTGAAAAAAAAAATAAAAAAAAATTGTAAAAATATTTTTAAAAAATTAAAAAAAATAATCCACCAAAAATAAAAATATAATGTACTCATCAATAAATATTATTATAAAAAAAAGCAAAAAAACCAATCAAAGTACACATATTTCATATCTCCGCGTCCGAAACGACCTGACCTATAAAACTATCCCACTAGTTAACCCCTTTAGTGAACACGGTAAAAAATAATATTAAAAACCTAAGCAAAAAACAATGGTTTATCACCATAATGCCAAACAAAAAATGGAATAACACGCGATCAAAAAGACGAATATAAATAAAAATGGTACCACTGAAAACGTCATCTCGTCCCGCAAAAAACAATCTGCCAAACAGCTCAATCAGCCAAAAAATAAAAAAGTTATAGCTCTCAGAATAAAACGATGCTAAAAAGTAATTTTTTCTATAAAATTGCTTTTATTATGTAAAAGTGCAAAACATAGAAAAAAGATATAAATGTGGTACCACTGTAAACGTACTAACCCAAAGAATAAAGCTGCCTTATCAATTTTACCACACGCGGAGTAGAATAAAAAAAAAAAAAAAAACAATTCCTGAATTGTTGGTTTTTGTTTATTCTGCCTCCCAAAAATCGGAATAGAAAGCGATCAAAAAATGTCATGTGCCTGAAAATGGCACCAATAAAAACGTCAACTCATCCCGCAAAAAACAAGCCATCACATGACTCTGTCTGCCAAAATATGGAAAAATTATAGCTCTCAAAATATGACGATGCAACAACTAGATTTTACAATAAATGCGTCTTTTTGTGTGTCACAGCAGTCAATCATAAAAACCCCATATAATTCTGGTATCGCTGTAATCGCACTGACCCGAAGAATAAAGTTGTCTAATCACTTATCCCGCACGAGGAACGGCGTAAAAAGTAAACTCTCCGGTTAGGGTTGTGCTAGGGTTAGGGTTGGTCTAGGGTTAGGGTTGGGCTAGGGTTAGAGCTGGGGTTGGGGTTAGGGTTGTGATGGGGTTGGGATTTTTTTCAAAAGTAAGAAAAAAAGATGACATATGGAGACTAGTGTGGAGCGCAAGTGCTCGCTATTTGAGTTTGCATCGGGTGCTCTGGTATGAGTATCGTGGGTATTTGAGTGACATGCTCCAGTCTCCTCCCCATATGCTTCGCGGCCAAAAAAACTTTGCGGGGATTGCCTGCCATGCACGAGCGATCCCTGCATGTTTTTTTGGGGGTGTCTAATAACCGTGAAACATGCGGGGCAGGGACTCTAGCATGTCACTCGAGCACACGCAGTACATGGTGCATACCTGAGTACCCAATGCAAACTCAAGTAGCGAGCACTTGAGCTCAAGACTAATGACAACTTATTCAATATGATGACCTAATGTTATCAAATTCTGTGTCTTACCTCTGGGTTCAAAATGTTCACTATACCCCATGATAAAATACTTGAGGGGTCTAGTTTCCAAAATGGGGTCACTTGTGGGGGGTTTCCACTGTTTAGGCACACAGGGGCTCTCCAAACGCGACATGGTGTCCGCTAACAAATTGAATAGAGCTCCCCACAAGTGACCCCATTTTGGAAACTAGACCCCCAAAGGCACCTATCTAGAAGCATAGTGAGCACCTGGAACCCCCAGGTGCTTCACAATGTTTAGGCACACAGGGGCTCTCCAAATGCAACATGGCGTCCGCTAATTATTCAAGCAAATTTTACAATCAAAAAGTCAAATGGCGCTCCTTTCCTTCCGAGCCCTGCCGTGCGCCCAAACAGTGGTTTTTCCCCACATGTCGGGTATCTTCGTGCCCAGGGGAAATTGCACAACAAATTTGGGGTCCATTTTTTCTTGTTACCCCTGCGAAAATAAAAAAATTGGGTCTAAAGTAACATTTTTGTGAAAAAAGTTAAATGTTCATTTTTTTCTTCCACATTCCAAAAATTCCTGTGAAGCACCTGAAGGGTTAATAAAGTATTTGAATGTGGTTTTGAGCACCTTGTGGGGTGCAGTTTTTAGAATGGTGTCACTTTTGGGTATTTTCTGTCATAAAGACCTCTCAAAGTGACTTCAAATATGATGTGGTCCCTAAAAAAATGGTTTTGTAAATTTTGTTGGAAAAATGAGAAATCGCTGGTCAACTTTTAACCCTTATAGCTCCCTAATAAAAAAAAATTTTGGTTCCAAAATTGTGTTGATGTAAAGTAAACATGTGGAAAATGTTATTTATTAACTATTTTGTGTGACATATCTCTCTGATTTAAGGGCATAAAAATTAAAATGTTGAAAATTGCAAAATTTTCAAAATTTTCGCCAAATTTCAATTTTTTTCACAAATAAACGCAAGTGATATCGAAGAAATTTTACCACAATCATGAAGTACAATATGTCCTGAAAAACTATTCTCAGAATCAAGGGGATCCGTTGAAGCGTTCCAGAGTAATTACCTCATAAAGTGACAGTGGTCAGAATTGTAAAAATTGGCCTGGTCATTAACGTTCAAAGCACCCTCGGGGGTAAAGGGGTTAAACTGATATGTTGGTGTCTGAACAGTCAGCGAGACACTGAAAATGTTTTTTTTTATTGAAAAAAGACAAAAAAGTGGATAATACAGAGATTTGAACTGTGGAATTGCAAAACCACAGTTATAATTTCCTGGTGTATACCAGACTTGTTAAAATAGATATATTTGTGTCTGAAGAGTCAGCGACACACTCAAACTGTTTTTTTTTTATGGAAAAAAGGCAAGCAGGTTGATAAAACCTAGATTTGAACCGTGGAAGAGGAAAAACACAGTTTTAGTTTTCTGCCCTACACCAGAATATTTTAAACAGATATATTTGTGTCTGAACACTCACAGAAATACCAAAAGGTTAATAAGATGGGTATCTGTACAGTCTGACTGAGGAAATAAAAAACAAAACAGGATTTAGATGAAATAAAAAGGATTTTTCCTGGCCCCTGAGACCTGGGGATAAGTCTAGCAATTTGACAAGCAGGAGCAGCACACAGGACTGTAATGCAGTGTTTGTTGGTATAACCACTGCGTCTCCTATACAGCCTGCCTGCCTGCCTGATATCTGGGATGGATATTAGCCCTGAGAAGGACTGTTTGTTTGATTTGGCAGGCTTTAGAGACACTACACTAACTATTTTGCAGTATAATTATCTCCCTAGCTCAACAGCACTGACCCTACACTTTATGATCAGGAGCGATTGTGTCCAAGATGGCGGCGCCCAGATTTAAATACTCGAGGTGAGGCTGTGCGGCCAGCCAATCACTGTAATGCCCACAAACAACATGGCTGGGGCATTACAGTGACTGGCTGGCAATACCTCCATGTTCATTGGCTCTGTAAAGAGCGCCAAACATGCAAGGCGGAGACCTGAGCTCCCGCCAGAGTAACCCGGAAATGCTCGGTACTCGCCGAACATCCCGAGTAGTGAGGTGCTCGGTCAAGTACCGAGCAGTGTCGAGCATACTCGCTCAACACTAATCATTAGCAATAAAGAATCTTCAAAGAATACTGCAGCATTTGTAAGCATATCTTTTTTCCTATGGACTAATATTAACATTTATGTAATAGTTGAAAATATCATGTGAGACATATTTACCTTCTATTTACCAGCCTAAATAATTGTGCAGTCTATCTCCTTTTTTATCCTGGTTATATACAATCTTTTTTGTTTTGTAATTTTCAATAAAGATTTATCTACAGTATGCATTTATCTCTTGTATGGAAGTATTTTTGTAGGCTTTGATTGTTTAAAAGTTCCCATTGACTCATAAGACCTGTTGAGGCTATTTAAACCTTTAAAGTGGTTGTGTCTTCACACAACCACCCAAGGTGAGCAAAACTATTGTTTATACTAACTTCTATATTAGTAGACTGTGACTGCTCTAACTATAAAGAACCCTTTCCTATTAATCTGCCGGAATCGCCTTTCTTCCTCCCGTAATGAGTGGCCTCTGGTCCTGAGTATGGTCTTTGGAAGGAATAAGTCATGTGCCAGTCCTTTGTGCTGACCACGCATATATTTATACATATATATGAGATCTCTGAGGCATCTTTTTTCTAAGTTAAACAAGCCCAACTTTTTCAACCTCTCATCATAGGAGGGGCCTTCCATCCCTTGTAATAATCTAGTTACCCGCCACTGAGATGACTCTAACTTCTGAATATCCTTTTTAAAATATGGAGCAGAAAACTGGACCCCATATTCCAGATGTGGCCTCACCAGTAATTTATAAAGGGGTTACAATACGTTAGGATAGCAGGATTATATCTCTCTTTTTATGCACTCTACAATCTTGTTTGCTTTTGCTTCTTGACATTGAGTACTGCTGCTCAGCTTACTTGTAACGAGAATACCCTAATCCTTCTCCTGTTCTGTAGTCCCGAGTATACTCCCATTTAATGTGCACTGCTCAAAAAAATAAAGGAACACTCAAATAACACATGCTAGATCTGAATGAATGAAATATTCTCATTGAAAACTTTGTTCTGTACAAAGTTGAATGTGCTGACAACAAAATCACACAAAAATCATCAATGGAAATCAAATTTATTAACCAATGGAGGCCTGGATTTGGAGTCACCCCCAAAATTAAAGTGGAAAAATACACTACAGGCTGATCCAACTTTGATGTAATGTCCTTAAAACAAGTCAAAATGAGGCTCAGTATTGTGTGTGGCCTCCACGTGCCTCTATGACCTTCCTGCAATGCCTGGGCATGCTCCTGATGCAGTTCTGGATGGTCTCCTGTGGGATCATCTCCCAGACCTGGACTAAAGCATCAGCCAACTCCTGGAGAGTTTGTGGTGCTAAGTGACGTTGGTGGATGGAGCAAGACATGATGTCCCAGATGTGCTCAATCGGATTCAGGCCTGGGGAATGGGCGGGCCAGTCCATAGCTTCAATGCCTTCATCTTGCAGGAACTGCTGATACACTACAGCCACATGAGGTCTTGCATTGTCCTGCATTAGGAGGAACCCAAGGAAAACCACACCAGCATATGGTCTCACAAGGGGTCTGAGGATCTAATCTCGGTACCTAATGGCAGTCAGGCTACCTCTGGTGAGTACCTGGAGGCCTGAGCGGCCTTCCAAAGAAATGCCACCCCACACCATTACTGACCCACTGCCAAACCGGTCATGCTGAAGGATGTTGCAGGCAGCAGATCGCTCTCCACGGCATCTCCAGACTCTGTCACGTCTGTCACATGTGCTCAGTGTTAACCTGCTTTCATCTGTGAAGAGCACAGGGCGCCAGTGGCGACTTTGCCAATCCTGGAGTTCTGTGGCAAATGCCAAGCGTCCTGCATGGTGTTGAGCTGTGAGCACAACCCCCATCTGTGGACGTCAGGCCCTCATACCACCCTCATGGTGTCAGTTTCTAACCGTTTGTGCAGACACATGCACATTTCTGGCCTGCTGGAGGTCATTTTCCAGGGCTCTGGCAGTGTTCCTCCTTGCACAAAGGCGGAGGTAGCGGTCCTGCTGCTGGGTTGTTGCCCTCCTGTTGCTCCCTCCATGTCTCCTGGTGTACTGGCCTGTCTCCTGGTAGCGCCTCCAGCCTCTGGACACTACGCTGATAGACACAGCAAACCTTCTTGCCACAGCTCGCAATGATGTGCCATCCTGGATGAGCTGCACTATCTGAGCAACTTCTGTGGGTTGTAGTGTCCGTCTTATGCTACCACAAGTGTGAAAGCACAACCAACATTCAAAAGTGACCAAAACATCAGTCAGAATACAGTGGTACTGAGATGTGGTCTGTGGTCCCCACCTGCAGAACCACTCCTTTATTGAGTGTGTCTTGATAATTGCCAAGAATTTCCATCTATTGTCTTTTCCATTTGTACAACAGCAAGTGAAATTGATTGTCAATCAGTGTTGCTTCCTAAGTGGACAGTTTGATTTACTTGGAGTTATATTCAATTAAGTGTTCCCTTTATTTTTTTGAGCAATGTATATGCAGCAATAGGATTACTCCGTCCTAGGTACATTACATTTATCTACATTAAACCTCATCTGTCAAGTGTTTGCCCATTCAGTCATCTTATCCAGATCATTTTGCAATATTGTAATATCAAGGTCAGATTTTAATATCCTACATAGTTTGGTGTCATCAGCAAAGAATGACACTTTACTCTCAAATCCATCCATTAGTTCATTAATAAAGAGGTTACAAAGTAAATTCAGTCTTTTGCCCAATCTTGGATGCAAAAGATATAAATTGTGGAAAAGGGCCTTAAAAAAAGAACAACTAGAACTTCTTATTTTCAAATTGACAGTTAATAATGCATAAAAAGGCACCGCTAAAACATCCGCCATGGCAGTAAACTATTCTGCTAGTATATTTGAAAACATGTGTTTATACAGTAAATTAAATTTTGTAAAATATATAAGTATCACCTACCAGCAGAAAGGAAGGGCATGTTGCAGCATTTTTATTTTGGTATATTACATCCTATGCATTGTGGACTTCTGACTGCTTTAAGTTTCGAAGCAGAACTTTAGCATCACATTAGAAAGAACTGACATAAATAGAAAATACAATTAAAAGGTATTTAAAGGGATGGAAAAAAGCTAAAACACAGCTTATAAACATTCCCAGTGCACGACAAGTTATGTACGTTTACAACAGTCCTAGGAGAGATTGTGATATATACACTAATATTAAATATAGCCTGAGGTATCTCTTGCCTTAGGTTATCTAGGAATATTTATGAGGGGCCATGACATTCACATAAATAGTCTCCTTCTTTATAAAGATCCAAAGAGTTATTGATTGGAAAGATAAGGTATGTACAGTGCATACATCCATGAAGCTTAACAACAAATTTATCCTTAAATATGTTTATGGTTACAACAGAAAATTACTAGAACTTGTATTAATACATTATTTATTTTTTAAAAATAGTGTAATTGTCATCTTAATTTGCATAACACACTGCATTCAGGGACAAAAAAACTGAAATAAAATTCAGTGTTAAATAGTAAAGGAGAATAAAAAATGATCAATTTAAAGCCATCAAAACCTACTCAAAGTAACTCTCCTTTATATGTAATAATGTTCTCTGAAACACCCTGGATTCCTGGAGGTGATATCAGGTTTTATATGAAATATATACTTTCTGCACAATAAAGAGAAAAAGTTATATGATGCCCAAAAATTTTTTTTCTTCAGAGCGACTTAAAGAAACAGTAATTTCCAATTTCCAACGTTTCGGCTATTGCCTTTATCAAGGTTATCTAAAGATAAAGAACATTCGAATATAGGGTCATGAATATTAAGATAAGTATATGTGACTCGCCCCCTGGGCCGTGGGGTACCTGGAACCGGGCCTTCTAGTGTACGGTGCTGATGGGGTAGTAGTGGCAACCCGATCCCGTGGCTCAGGGTGGTCAGACCAAATGGCGGCAGTCTGTTTATCAGTGTTTTGAATGTCCGACTACGCCACCCGTGGATTGCGGTCAGGGATAACCGCCGCTGCAAGGCAGACTGCTGAGGCTGGTGTTGGTGTGCAGCACAGGGGTAGGATAACTCCCCACGGGAAGAGTGTAGCCTCAGGGCAGTGTAGGTGGATGCTGGGGGTGATAGTGCAGGCCCCAATAGTAAGAGTTCAGAGTCCGCTTCAAACAGTCCAGGGTGTTTATTGTAGGTATTATTAATGAACCAACAGTGGTAACGGTTAGGAATGGGCCTGGGTGTCTGAGAGCATTCGGGCGAGCCCCACTGGTCAGGGTGAGTGTGTAGGCCTACCGTTCTCTCTATGCTCTTTCTGACTATCCCCCTCTTCGTGGTGTAATAGCCCATGTCCCTGAGCTGGCCGTGCACTTCTCGCCTGTATGGCTTGCGACTCGGGCCTTGGGTACCTTTTGCTTTCTCCTCGCTGTACTGGTCCCTCTGTGTGGCGGAGCCTCCAGGATTCTTAGGCCAAGGGACCTGAAATCCCTCGTGGGTTGGTTCTCTGCTGCTGGGCTTGATAACCTGGGCAGCCTCGGACCCCAATGTCCAGTTAGATTGGTTCTCTGCCAGGACCGGCTCTCGTCGCCTCTGTCCCTGGCTTGCAGTTTCTCCTCTGCCTCACGGACTCCTCAGCTGCTGCTTACCTGTCCCTTCCTCTAAGAAACCCTTCTGGTCACTTCAGAAGTGGGTTCTGGTCTCTCTAACCCTGCCCCAGTTCCAGCTTTTATAGGGCAGCCAGCTCCCCCTACTGGCCTGGGACAGGAGGTGCTGCATGCTAATGGCCCCTAACCAGGGAACCTCCCTCCTGCTCTCAGACACAGCCTTTAATATGTGTGGCATCCAGGCCTGGGGAGACACATATGAACAAGTGCACAAAAAACAAACTCTTTGAAACATTAGTGAACAATATGTTGACCAGTATGAAGCAGATGAAATAACATTGTAGGAACTAAAAGACAAAAAACAAAAATGTGGCACATAAGAGATCATTATAATCAGGAAGCCTGAGATCATGGGTAAAGTATCTACCTACATAGAAATCCCAAGCAAGTGACTAAGTATATGAGTTTGAGCCAGTATAGTGGCCAAAGGAAAAAAAACAGAAAACCTATGAAAAGAATGGTAGTATATGAATAATTACCTTAGCTGGTGCTAGGTGCTGAGAGACCAAATGATGCTGTGAATGCATGCAGTGCATGCCTGCTTGTGGGGAGACAGTATCCTCATCGCCGTTAAATACACGTGTGGGGAGGCAGGGCGGAAGTACCAATTAATCAAGCTCTCTGTGAGTGCGTTCCACGATCATTCCATATGGAGGAAGTGACGTTTCATGCATTTGGAAACGAGGCTTGGATGATGAGCGGTATTGCGCATGCGCGGTTTGCATTTCAACAGGGTAACAGTGGAGAAAGATGTATGTGTAATATATATGTTCCATGTATTGATTAGCATGAAAAAAAAGGGGGGAAGGGAAGTCTAAAGAAGAGAAGGGAAAGAGAAAAAGAAAAAAGAAAAAGGAAAGGAGAAGAAAGAGAAAAACAGTACCCAGAAAAAAACCGCAAGCAGGTAGATAACCAATACCTCATAGATCCCTATGGTGCCTGTAATAGAAAAAAAAAAGAAATAAGTAATATGAAATTTATATATATATATATCTATACAAAAGTCATTTTAGCTAGAATACAATATATTAGAATGATCGATATACAACATTATGTCCAACCCATATCAGATTATATCGTATATTAATATCATAAAATGTATACCATCACAGATATAAGATAATGTGGGTCCTAATATAGGATATCATATTCACAATTAAGGCCATTTGGCTCCAGTGTATTCAGGCAATAAATCCAAAAGGCTTCCCTTTCTTTTAATTTTAATATTCTATTCCCACCCCGTCTGGGATGTGGTATTGTCTCTATTATCTGAAAGCGAAGTTGAGAGGCATTATGTCCAGCTGACAAAAAATGAGCTGGAATAGGAAGGACTGTTCTTTTGCATCTTAAAGTGGACTTATGTTGAGATATACGGTCTCGGATATGTTGGGTAGTCTCACCAACATATCCAAGACCGCAGGGACATTTGATCATATTGACTGCAAATGAGGAGTCGCTTGTATAGAATCCATGAATTGGAATTTTCTCACCCATCCTAGGGTGAGTAAAATAGTCACCCTTAATGATGTTAGAGCACTGCAGACAGTGTAAGCAAGGGAAAGTGCCCTTCCTTGGGGTTGCCAAAAAGGTTTGAGTATCCACCCGTGTCCTTGAGCCGATGTCGCGTCTAACCAATCGGTTCCTAAGGTTCTGGGCCCTTTTGTGGCAGATTAGAGGAGGTGACATAAATTCTGGAATATCCAGATATGATCTACCAAGTAGTGGCCAATGATTCTGGATTATTTGATGAAAAAGATATATAAATGGGTATTATGTATTAACAAGAGCCACCCTTGGACCCTGAAGATGTCATGTCTGGCGTAAGGGTCATGGGTATGATAGTAGACAATCTGGATATCCCCTATTCCTAAATTTTAGCCTAATTTCTTCCAACATGGATTTACGTGTATCATCATTACTAACTATGCGACCCACTCTACATAGCTGTGAAAAAGGTAGTGCCTCCTTAATATGATGAGGATGACTACTAGAGAAGAGAAGTAGACTATTTCGATCTGTTGGCTTAACATATAGGTCAGTAGATATAGACCCATCCTTATTGAGTATGACATCAGTATCTAAGAAATTGATATGATGTTCGTCATAGTGGGCTGTGAATTTTATTTCAGAAGTGCTATTACTAATGGCTTCCACAAAATCAAATAATGACTCTGAATCATCACCCCAGATCAAAAAGCCATCACCTATGTATCTTTTCCAGAATAACTGGTATCTCTGAAAAAGTACATTATTGTAAATGAAAGTGGACTCATATTGGGCCATAAAAATGTTAGCATAAAGGGGGCTACATTTGAGCCCATTGCTGTTCCGGTGTTCTGAATATAGAAATTATCCTCAAATAAATAGAAATTCTTAGTTAACACAAAAGTGAGTAATGTCAAGCCAAAATTCATTTGAGACTCTGAGAAATTATTTTTATCCAGAAACGATTGAACCGCTGTTATGCCCTTCTGATGGTTAATACTGGTGTAAAGGCTATTAACATCTAACGTAACCAGTAAACAATGGGGACGTATACGACCAATACTTCTTAGGCACTCCAGAAAATGGGACGTATCCTTAAGGAACAAGGGTATATCAGAAATCAATGGTGTCAGAATTTTTTCAAGGGTGATTGCCAGTGGAGAAAGCAATGAATTCGTTGAAGCAACGATTGGACGACCAGGAGGATTATTTAAATTCTTGTGAATTTTAGGAAGAATATAGAAAACTGGAGTTATGGGATGAGTGTTAATAAGAAAATCACCTAGTTTTTTTATCAATAATCACCTGACTCTTAAATCTATCAACCATCTTTGGAATCTCCTCAGAGATTTCATGTGTTGGATCTTTTCCCAAAAGTGTGTAGGTGGATACATTATTAAGCTGTGAATTGATTTCAGCCATATACATAGATTTGTCCATAATGACAATAGACACTCCCTTATCAGCAGGTTTTATTATAATGTTTTTGTTGTTATTCAGATCACGTAAAGCTCGCTTTTCTTCTAATTTACAATTATGTTGAACTCTGTGTTTACCTTTTTTGATGTCCTCTAACACGGCCATGACATCCTTTTTAACAAGGGAAATGTATGTTTCCACTGGATGGTACTAATGGGGAGGGTTAAATGTGCTAGATGGAAATAGCCCCAATTTGATCGAGGAAAAGCAGGGTACAGGTGTAAACTCTAAAATATCACCTGAACCATTATGCGCTCCCAATGGTTCTCTTAAAATTAGTCTACCAGTAGTCTGTTTAGATTTTAGCTCATGAAAATTAGCTTTTAGTCTCAGAGTTCTATAAAATCTGTGCAGTTCTTGATCCAGATAAAAGTCATTGAAATTCAATGTGGGACAAAAGGAAAGTCCCTTTTGTAGCACAGTAAGTTCAGCTGGTGATAATATATGGGATGAAATATTATAGACTATAGATTCCATCGTACCTGTGAGCGAGTCTGCATTCTTCCTGAAGTTACATCGGTTCCTCCTGCCGCCCCTCCTTGTCGATGACGTGGTCCGCGTCCGCGTTTGGTGCCTAAAAAATGAGAAGAATAACGTGGCCACTCACTGTCGGAGCCTGAGGAGACTGAAGAGAACCCCGACATTGGAATCTGCGATCTTGATTCTGAGAGGAGTCTTGCCAATTATATACCATATTTTTCTGATAGTCCTCAGTGACTCTAAGAAATTTACTTCTCTTCCGTTCTTGTAAATACAGTCGAAATTCATCAATGGATTTTTCTACTTTCAATTTAATGGAAGAAAATTCATCAATAGAGAGGGTGTTATTCATTTGTTGTTGAGTAGACGTTATCTGTGATTCCACATTAGAAATTTCCTTCTGGAGGTATTGTATTTTCAATAGCATAATATCCATAGAACATTTGTTGATAATCCCTTCAAATTGAACACAAAAGTCCTTATTATCCTGAAAGATGGTGGGTCTCTGGCGAACCCAAAGGCCCCGTGGGATTCTTTGAACTTTATGGTATTCTGCCAAAGTGACGTACTGTAATTCCAGTGACGTCTTTTTCTTTAGAATTTTTTCATAATCTCTTGATCTGACCACGTTAGAGGGTGTGTGCAAGAATTGTCCAGGAATATTCACCTGTGATAGAATCGCATCGGCTTCTGTTTGCTTAAATTATATCATATTCAACGACATAATTGAGTACGTCAACGTGCATAAATCCAAAAAATTACAAATAAAGTCAGAAAGGATTCGCACGGACTATGTGCTGTGCTTAGAAGGAAAAAATATCAGGTTTTAGTAATCTCTAGTCTGTTAATATATGATTTTTCTTATAGCACATAGCTAGGAATATGAATTAACTTAAATCACTGTAACAAAGAGTCGGAAGTATGAATCAGTGCTGTGCTTACAGCTTACTGCAAAAGTTACAGCGTCGTTTGCTGAAGTTACCAATAGAACAATGCTTTAGTTTAAAATGTATTTTAAAATCAATGGGGGGACATATGTTCATTTTTTGTAATCTAAAATCACTAACAAATATAACCTTGAATAAAAGCAATGATTAGATAGCAATAGGTAACATTCAAACAGGCACTGGATTCTTGGGTCAAAACAATGTGACATTTATTTCCACTAGCTGCACAGTACCAAAAGAAAACCATAAAAAAAATTACTAACTTTGTCCAGGCACTAACTAAATAATATAGACCCTGGTCAAATACAAACAAGCAAAATTTCTGGCTCTCGCAGACCTGTAACTTCTAAGAGGCTCCTCTGTCCTCCACTCATTACCTGTGGTACTGGTACCTGTTTGAACTTGTTATCAATATAAAAGACACCTGTCAGCAACCTCAAACAGTCACACTCCAAACTCCACTATGGTGAAGAACCAAGAGCTGTTGAAGGACACCAAAAACAAAATTCTAGCCCTGCACCAGGCTGGGAAGACTCTGCAATAGGCAAGCAGCTTGGTGTCAACAAATAAACTGTGGGAGCAATAATTAGAAAATGGAAGACATACAAGACCACTGATAATCTCCCTCAATCTGGGGCTCCATACAAGATCTCACCCGTGGGGTCAAAATGATCTCAAGAACGGTGAACAAAAATCCCAGAACACACGGGGGGACCTAGTAAATGACCTGCAGAGAGCTGGGACCAACGTTACACAGGCTACCATCAGTAACACACTACGCCGCCAGGGACTCAGATCCTGGAATGCCAGACGTGTCCCCCTGCTTAAGCCATTACATGTCTGACCATGTCTGAAGTTTGCTAGAGAGCATTTGGATGATCCAGAAGAGTATTGGGAAAATGTCTTATGGTCAGATGAAACCAAAGTAGAACTGTTTGGTAGAAACACAACTCGGCGTGTTTGGAGGAAAAAGAATGCTGAGTTGTATCCAAAGAACACCAAGCCTACTGTAAAGCATGGGGGTAGCAACATCATGCTTTGGGGCTGTTTCTCTGCCAAGGGATCAGGACGACTGATCCGTGTACATGAAAGAATAACTGGGGCCATGCATCGTGAGATTTTAAATGCAAATCTCCTTCCATGAGCAAGGGCATTGAAGATGAAACGTGGCTAGGTCTTTCAGCAGGACAATAATCCCAAGCACACCGCCAGGGCAATGAAGGAGTGGCTTTGTAAGAAACATTTCAAGGTCCTGAAGTAGCCTAGCTAGTCTCCAAATCTAAACCCTATAGAAAACCTTTGGAGGGAGTTGAAAGTCCGTGTTGCCCAGCGACAGCCCCAAAACATCACTGCTCTAGTAGAGAACTGCATGGAGGAATGGGCCAACATACCAGCAACAGTGTGTGCCAACCTTGTGAAGACTTTCAGAAAACGTTTGACCTCTGTCATTGCCAACAAAGGATATATAACAAAGTATTGAGATGAACTTTTGTAATTGACCAAATACTTATTTTCCACCAAAATTTGAAAAAAAATTCTTTCCAAATCAGACAATGTGATTTTCAGGATTTGTTTTCTCATTTTGTGTCTCATAGTTGAGGTCTACCTATGATGTCAATTACAGGCCTCTCTCATCTTTTTTAAGTGGGAGAACTTGCACAATTGCTGCATGACTAAATACTTTTTTCCCCCACTGTATGTTAGTAATTAGAATACTATATTGTAAATTAGAATGCAAGTAATATGACTATAACGTTATTTTCATTTTAAATAATGCTTTAAGATTCAGAGACTCACATTTTTGAGAATCTGTTGGCACACAGTTGAGTATACATGCTGAAAAACTTATTGGTAATTAGATGCACTGTAAATTATCATAAGAGATTATGATAGCAGGATGGCATGAATGTCACAGCAGTTAATTTCCCTTATAAGAATAGTTAAGAATCTCAAGTACAGGATAGAAACATTGCATTTTATTAATTGAAAGAAACAAAATTAACCTTAATCAGTGAAAGATGGAAAAAAATATTTTAATTACAATTATTTAGGTTTAAAATAAGCATGTTTTATAATTAATGAGAATCCATCAATTAAATGGATTGTCCTCTTTCAGAAAATCTCGGTCCCTAGGTATAGTGTGCTATAAAAATACAAAATGCACTTTTTTCACTTTCTCCGGATCTAACACTGAGTTTTTACCTCTACTCCCAGTGTCAGTTATTGACTTCAACAGCAATGTCACTTCGACATCGCAGCATTGGTGGAGAGTTAATGCTGGACCTATAAACAGTAATTAAGGATCTTTCTTATTTATTTATTTTTTTATAGCAAACTATGATCAGAATTCTCTGAATAGGAAAATCCCTTTAAATTGTCTTCAATGTATTTTCATAATATTGTTAACGTTAGAATCATAAATATTAAATTATATAATATTAACATCACAAGAGATTCAGTTATAAGGTTCTTCAAAGTAAGCATTTTACCACTATAAGAAAGCAAGAGGTAATATTATGGATGGCAGTTAGGAGGCTGGCCTCGGTGTTGTAAGTCCTGGGAAAAAGTGCATGGGTACGTTACTGAGATGGTTTAATTTTGACTGGATTTTGTTTCCAGGATTTAGAAGCATCCTAAAGAGCCTGGGTGGGAGAGGTTGCACCCATACTCGAATCATTATAACAGGCACCTGCAATAGCTCGGTAGAGGCTGTTGTACTGAGGCTGGAGAAAGACAGTTCCTGATGGATATTTTATGTTAGAGTCTGAGAAGTGCCTGTGACAGCAAGTTGGTGAGACCATTTGATTTATTTTGCTTTACCCAAAAGAAAAGACTGTTTTGTTATTCATTTGTGCTGAAGAAAGTTGTTTTTCTTTTTGGGCCTGAAAAGTTTATGAAGAACAATAAACTTTACTTTGTTTTGATTAAAACCTAGTGCATGACTAAGCAATGAACAGAGAGCTGAAACCCCAACACCAAAGACTTGGTACTTCATAAACATACCACATAGATTTCCCAGGATCAATCTCTAACATAGGAAGAAGAAGAATTAAAGTTATTTTTACATCTTCTGTTGGGAAAATCAAACAACATACAGTATGTGCCAAATGTAATCGCCAGCTATACACTACCGTTCAAAAGTTTGGGATCACCCAGACAATTTTGTGTTTTCCATGAAAACTAATACTTTTATTTACTAAATGAGTTGCTAAACTTTGCTTTCGTCAAAGAATGTTCCCTTTGCAGCAATTACAGCATTGCAGACCTTTGGCATTCTACCTGTTAATTTGCTGAGGTAATCTTGAGATATTTTCCTCCATGCTTCCTGAAGCCCCTCCCACAAGTTGGATTGGCTTGATGGGCACGTTTTGCGTACCATACGGTCAAGCTGCTCCCACAACAGCTCAATGGGGTTGAGATCTGGTGACTGCTCTGGCCACTCCATTACAGATAGAATACCAGCTGCCTGCTTCTTCCCTAAATAGATCATGCATAATTTGGAGGTGTGCTTTGGGTCATTGTCCTGTTGTAGGATGAAATTGGCTCCAATCAAGTGCTGTCCACAGGGTATGGCATGGCTTTGCAAAATAGAGTGATAGCCTTCCTTATTCAAAATCCCATTTACCTTGTACAAATCTCCCATTTTACCAGCACCAAAGCAACCCCAGACCATCACATTACCTCCGCCATGCTTGACAGATGGCTTTAGGCACTCTTCCAGCATCTTTTCAGTTGTTCTGTGTCACACAAACGTTCTTCTGTGTGATCCAAACACCTCAAACTTTGATTTGTCTGTCCGTAAAACTTTTTTCCAATCTTGCTCTGTCAATTGTCTGTGTTCTTTTGCCCATATTAATCTTTTCCTTTTATTAGCCAGTCTCAGATATGGCTTTTTCTTTGCCACTTTGCCCTGAAGGCCATCATCCCAGAGTCGCCTTTTCACTGTAGATGTTGACACTGGCGTTTTGGGTGTATTTAATGAAGCTGCCAATTGAGGAGCTGTGAGGCATCGATTTCTCAAACTAGAGACTCTAATGTACTTGTCTTGTTGCTCAGTTGTGCAGCGGGGCCTCCCACTTCTCTTTCTACTCTGGTTAGAGCCTGTTTTTGCTCTCCTCTGAAGGGAGTAGTACACACCATTGTAGGAAATCTTCAGTTTCTTGGCAATTTCTCGCATGGCATAGACTTCATTTCTAAGAACAAGAATAGTCGAGTTTCACATGAAAGTTCTCTTTTTCTGGCCATTTTAAGAATTTCATAGAACAAACAAATGTAATGCTCCAGATTCTCAACTAGCTCGAAGGAAGATCAATTTTATAGCTTCTCAAATCAGCCAAACCGTTTTCAGCTGGGCTAACATACTTGTGCAAGGGTTTTCTAGGGTTTAGAAATCCATTAGGATTCTTACACAGTTAGCAAACACAATGTACCATTAAAACACTGGAGTGGTGGTTGTTGGAAATGGGCCTCTAGACACCTATGTAGATATTGCAATAAAAACAAGACGTTTTCAGCTAGAATAGTCATTTACCACATTAACAATGTATAGAGTGTATTTCTGATTCATTTAATGTTAGCTTTGTTGAAAAAAAAAGTGCTTTTCTTTCAAAAATAATGAAATTTCTAAATGACCCCAAACTTTTGAACGGTAGTGTATGCCACTGCATGACATATAGTCCAATTGCCTTAAAAGTTGTAAACTCTTCAATATAAGCTTTCATGGCCAAGTGTACATAATGTGCAGCAGGCTATGCTTTCCCTTTCCCCTAAATAATGTGTTTGAGTTGAGGAATCCAATTTAATGTCAAGTACAGTTTAGTCTTGCTCATATTAAAATTTAATGTGGATTATTTCTTGATTTTGGAATTAAAATAAGTGAAAACAAATCTGTCCTAAGCCACCCCACTGCCATCTGGAAAAGTGTTATAATTCAAGCTGTTTAAAAATTTATGAACCTATAAAGAAAAGAAAAAGGCAGGGCGCTCCTAGTGCAGAAATTCTTAATAAAGTGGAGCTGATGAAGCCTAACGGGGCATATATGCTCATCTTGGAGGGATATGCAAATACCAGGCACAACCCTGTTGCAAAGCCATAGATGGAATGCTTAATCTACAGCTTCCCCAGTTGATGGTCTGGTGCAGGAGCCACCATACATCAGACAAATAATTTAAAAATAAAAATATAATGAATATAAGACCTGGTGAGTATGACAGACATTCAGGTAATATCTACTGTACATAAGAATTTATTCAATAGATACAGGGCTACACGTTTCAAAATTGAACAGATGTCTTTCTCAGGCCAGGCATGTCTTCCTCAGATCAGGCATGTAGAATACATGCCTGGCCTAAGGAAGACATCTGTTCAATGTTGAAACGCGTAACCTTTAGTGATAAGTGATTAGAGATGAGCGGTGTTCGACTAGAACTGTTCGCCAATCTCAAATTCGAGCTGTTTTGGTCGGTGTTCGAGTTGTTCGACGAACCCGAACGATTTGCAAAAAATTCGGCTGTTCGAGGTTATGTTCGATAACTGTTTGTGCACCAAAAGCGTGTCCTGCATGTCTGGCGCTATTTAGAGCACCAATCATGCAGGGATTGTCTGCCTCTCACTGTAATGCCACAGCCATGGTGGTTGTGGCATTACAGTGATTGCCCAAATCGATGGGAACAGTGCTCACAGTGAAACATGAAAAGTCGGCAATTCAGCAGCGGCATACACGGGTACCCGACAATTTAGAACAGAAAGAATAGAGAATCACACATAGATTAGATAGATAGAAACATGTCAGTCACATATATATGAAGTACAGTGACAGTGTTGCTTACTGTACTTGTCATTTAGTGTAAAGGATTTATTAAAAAAAATAATAGTGTTTTCATGCACCGTCTCTTTAAAAAAGCCGGCCGGCATTTCAGCAGCGGTACCCGACAATTTAGAATAGAAGGAATAGAGAATCACACATAGATTAGATAGATAGAAACATGTCAGTCACATATATTTGAAGTACAGTAATAGTGTTGGTTACTGTACTTGTCATTTAGTGTTAAAATAAAGGATTTATTTAAAAAAAAATTGGCGTTGGGTTCCCCATAATTTTAGGCTCTAGAGGAGGTTAAGCAGATGGCTGGGGCAGATGTTTGAAGCCTGGGAAGGGGGTAATACCCACGGAGCTTCCCAGGCTACTAATATCAGCCCCCAGCTGAATACCTAGCCTTTACTAGCTATTAAAACGGGGGACCCCTCAAAAAAATGATGTGGGGTCCTCCCTATTTTAATAGCTAGCCAAGGCTAGGCAGACAGCTGGGGGCTGATATTAATAGCCCAGGAAGGGTGCCATGAATATTGGCCCCCTCCCAGGCTAGAAACACCAGCCGTCAGCCGCCCCAGAAATGGCGCATCCATAGGATGCTCCAATTCTGGCACTTAGCCTCGCTCTTCCCACTGCCCTGTAGAGGTGGCAGTGGGGTAATAGGGCTGGGGTTGATGTCAGCTTATAATGCCAGGTGACGTCAAGCCCAGGTTAGTAATGGAGAGGCGTCTATAAGACACCCCCATTACTAACCCCATAGTCAAAGTTAAAAAAAAACACAAACACCCAGAATAAAGTCCTTTAATTGAAATAAAGACACAATTCTTTATTGTTCTAAATTAAACCATACTTACCGTAACACCCATTTCAGCTGAAGCCAACGATCTCCTGCAATAAAAGTAAAATAATAAACCAACATCATCCTTACCTTTCCATGGTTCCCACGAGGGCTTCAGCTCTGCTACATCGAGATGACAGGCTGAACCTGCAGAACGCAGCCATCCAGCTTGCCATGCCGCACACACTGAGAAGCGCAGGCATGCTTGCGCTCCTCAGTGTCTGGCTGTGACGGCATAAAGATGAGCCGAGTTCATGTTCAATGAACTCGGCTCACCTCAGGCACGTCACTGACAGCGTGGGAAAATTCTCCTGCACTCAGCACTTCAGCGTGAGAATTCTCCCACGCTGTCAGTGACGTGCATGAGGTGAGCTGAGACCATTGGACATGGACTCACCTCATGCACATCACTGACAGCGTGGGAAAATTCTCACGCTGAAGCGCTGAGTGCAGGAGAATTTTCCCACGCTGTCAGTGACGGGCATGAAGTGAGCTGAGTTCATTGGACATGAGCTCACCAAATGCACGTCACTGACAGCGTGGGAGAATACTCACGCTGAAGCGCTGAGTGCAGGAGAATTTTCCCACGCTGTCAGTGACGTGCATGAGGTGAGCTGAGTTCATTGGACCTGAACTCGGCTCATCTGGATTCCGTCACAGCCAGACACTGAGGAGCGCAAGCAAGCCTGCGCTTCTCAGTATCTGCGGGATGACAGGCTGGATAGCAGCTTTCTACTGCGGTCCAGCCTGTCATCTCGATGTAGCAGAGCTGAAGCTGTCCTGGGCACCATGGAAAGGTAAGGATGATGTAACTTTATTATTTTTCTTTTATGGCAGGAGATCGTTGGCTTCAACTGGAATGGATGTGATGGTAAGTATGGTTTAATTTAGAACAATAAAGAATTGTGTGTTTATTTCAATTAAAGGACTTTTTTCTGGGTGTTGTGTTTTTTTTAAATACTTAACTAGAAATTCATGGTGGTCATGTCTAATATTGGCGTGACCCCATGAATTTCGGGCTTAGGGCCAGCTGATAATGCCAAGCTGGCCCTAACCAATTTATTAACCAGTGAGCCACCGCACCAGGACCCTGGATGAGTTGGGTACAGCGCCAAAAGATGGCGCTTCTATGAACGCGCCATTTTCCGGGGTGGCTGAGGACTGCAATTTGCAGCGGGGGGGGCAGAAAGCTTGGGCCTCCCAGCGCTGCGGATTCCAGCCCCCAGCTGCCTAGTTGTACCTGGCTGGACGCAAAAATAGGGCGAAGCCCCACAAATTATTATTTTTTAATTATTTCATGAAATTCATGAAATAATTAAGAAAAAAAGGGCTTCCCTATATTGTTGTGTCTGGCCAGGTACAAATAGGCAGCTGGTGGTTGGGGGCAGCCTGTTTCTGCCTGCTGTACCTGGCTGTACACAAATATAGTGCGAAGCCCTACGTCAATTTTTTTTAAATTATTTCATGAATTTCCTGAAATAATTTAAAAAAATTGACGTGGGGCTTCGCACTATATTTGGGTCCAGCCAGGTCCAGCAGACAGGAACGGGCAGCCCCCAACCACCAGCTGCCTATTTGTACCTGTGCCGGACACAACAATATAGGGAAGGCCTTTTTTTCTTAATTATTTCATGAATTTCATGAAATAATTTAAAAAAAAAATACGTGGGGCTTCGCCCTATTTTTGCGTCCAGCCAGGTACAACTAGGCAGCTGGGGGCTGGAATCTGCAGCACAGGGAGGCCCAAGCTTTCTGCCCCCCCCCCCGCTGCAAATTGCAGTCCGCAGCCACCCCGGAAAATGGCGCGTTCATAGAAGCGCCATCTTCTGGCGCTGTACCCAACTCATCCAAGGCCCTGGTGCGGTGGCTCACTGGGTAATGAAGGGGTTAGGGCCAGCTTGGTATTATCAGCTGGCCCTAAGCCCGAAATTCATGGGGTCACGCCAATATTAGACATGACCACCATGAATTTCTATTAAAGTATTTAAAAAAAACACAACACCCAGAAAAAAGTCCTTTAATTGAAATAAACACACAATTCTTTATTGTTCTAAATTAAACCATACTTACCATAACATCCATTCCAGTTGAAGCCAATGATCTCCTGCAATAAAAGAAAAATAATAAAGCAACATCATCCTTACCTTTGCATGGTTCCCACGACAGCTTCAGCTCTGCTACATCGAGATGACAGGCTGGACCGCAGCAGAAAGCTGCCATCCAGCCTGTCATCCCGCAGACACTGAGAAGCGCAGGCTTGCTAGCGCTCCTCAGTGTCTCGCTGTGACGGCATCCAGATGAGCCGAGTTCATGTCCAATGAACTCGGCTCACCTCATGCACGTCACTGACAGCGTGGGAAAATTCTCCTGCACTCAGCGCTTCAGCGTGAGAATTCTCCCACGCTGTCAGTGACGAACATGAGGTGAGCTGAGTTCATTGGACATGAGCTCACCTCATGCACGTCACTGACAGCGTGGGAAAATTCTCCTGCACTCAGCGCTTCAGCGTGAGAATTTTCCCACGTTGTCAGTGACGTACATGAGGTGAGTTGAGTTCATTGGACTTGACCTCGGCTCATCTGGATGCCGTCACAGCCAGACACTGAGGAGCGCAAGCATGCCTGCGCTTCTCAGTGTCTGCGGGATGACAGGCTGGAGGGCAGCTTTCTGCTGCGGTCCAGCCTGTCATCTCGATGTAGCTGAGCTGGAGCTGTCCTGGGAACCATCGAAAGGTAAGAATGAGGTTGCTTTATTATTTTTCTTTTATTGCAGGAGATCATTGGCTTCATCTGGAATGGGCATGACGGTAAGTATGGTTTAATTTAGAACAATAAAGAATTGTGTGTTTATTTCAATTAAAGGACTTTATTCTGGGTGTTTGTGTGTTTTTTTAACTTTCACTATGGGGATAGTAATGGGGGTGTCTTATAGACGCCTCTCCATTACTAACCTGGGCTTGATGTCAGCTGGCATTATAAGCTGACATCAACCCCAGCCCTATTACCCCACTGCCACCGCTACAGGGCAGTGGGAAGAGCGAGGCTAAGTGCCAGAATTGGCGCATCCTATGGATGCGCCATTTCTGGGGCAGCTGACGGCTGGTGTTTCTATCCTGGGAGGGGGCCAATATTCATGGCACCCTTCCTGGGCTATTAATATCAGCCCCCAGCTGTCTGCCTAGCCTTGGCTAGCTATTAAAATAGGGGGGACCCCGCGTCATTTTTTTTGGGGGGGTCCCCCATTTTAATAGCTAGTAAAGGCTAGGTATTCAGCTGGGGGCTGATATTAGTAGCATGGGAAGCTCCATGGGTATTACACCCTTCCCAGGCTTCAAACATTTGCCCCATCCGTCTGCTTAACCTCCGCTAGAGACTAAAATTACAAGGAACCCCATGCCAATTTTTTTTTTAATAAATCCTTTATTTTAACACTAAATGACAAGTACAGTAACCAACACTGTTACTGTACTTATTATATATGTGACTGACATGTTTCTATCTATCTAATCTATGTGTGCTGCTCTATTCTTTCTGTTATAAATTGTCGGGTACCGCTGCTGAATTGCCGGCCGGCTTTTTTAAAGAGACGGTGCATGAAAACACTAATATTTTTTTTAATAAATCCATTACACTAAATGACAAGTACAGTAACCAACACTGTCACTGTACTTCTTAAATATGTGACTGACATGTTTCTATCTATCTAATCTATGTGTGATGCTCTATTCCTTCTTGTCTAAATTGTCGGGTACCGGTGTATGCCGCTGCTGAATTGCCAGCCGGCTTTTTTAAAGAGACCGTCTTCTGAGCAGTTTGTCAGCTTTTTGACACCTTTGAAGGTGTTTTCTATGTGTTTCTATGTGTTTTTGTTTGCCTGCCATTGGTTTTAACGGTGTTCGACGGTGTTCTAAGGTGTTCGACGAACAGTTCGACGAACAGTTCCTCGAACATCCCGGTGTTCGATGACCCGAACCGAACCCGAACACTACGGGGGTGGCTCAACCCTATAAGTGATCACTAAAATGCTCCGGTGCTCGTTGCTTGGGTCGAGCAAATGGGGATACTCGGGCGCTCGACTCGAGCAACGAGCCCAATGTAAGTCTATGGGAAACTCAAGTATTTTTCAGGTGGCTCCCCCGGCGGTCTGCAGAGGGCCTAAAAATTGCCCAAATCAACGGGAACAGTGCTCCAATGACATGGGAACAGCGTGGGGAAGACCCCTGGAAGTATTTCTGACTCCCAGGTCACTGCGGTCAACCATGTTGTCAGAGTATTACGCCAATTTTACGGACTCACAATAAAACATATTTTAAGGAACATCCTTTCCAGGGTAATGACTTACGGTATATATAAGGCAAAATAAATAACCAAAACCAAAAATACTCCTCCACACCTTGGGCTATGTTCACATGTAGCGTTTTTCATGTGTTTTTGCCCTTTTGCATTGCTTTCAACCACGACAAATGCATTCACCAGGAAATGTAATTTTAACATTTTACAACCTTATCTGGCCATGTGGTGTGTGAGATATCATCAGATACATGCATACAGTGCTGAAAAGACATGGGAACAGCATGGGGAAGTCCTCTGGAAGCATATCTGACTCCCAGTTCACTGCGTAAAAGTGTGCCCTTCATAAGTGATCCTTGGTGCATGCGAAGATGCCTCCCGCCATGCACCTGTCGCTGCACGTCCTTGTCCCAGAACAGAGTTCAGCTGTCCCTACCCCATTCCTTGCATTGCAAGTGCAAGTATGTAGCCTGCCACCCACCCACAGGTCGCAAAACTAAACTGCCAGATTTCAGGGCAGTTGCTTGCACTTGAAATGTGGACTTTTAGGCTTATGGAGGTGGAAGCTTTGTGCAACCTCATGCTGGCGGCAGCCAGGTGTACATACTCGGTCCCCAGTCACCACTATTTCTCACGGTATGGTCTCCGCCTTCCACAAGCACGGGTCCCACAACATTACCCGTGCGCTCCCCGGTGCACTTACTGGGAAGGACCGCCTAACCACAAATACGTGGACAGGTGAATGTGGCCAGGGATGGTATGGAGCCAGTCCACAGCTTTTTTTGCTGAGAGTTGTTTTTAGCTCAGAGAAAGGACTGCCATAGAGGGAAACTGTATCTACTCTGGGTGTCATTTCTCCCAGAAAGTCCTCTAAAGCTACTTTCACTAGAAATGTGGCCTTTTAGGCTTGTGCAGGCGGAAGCTTTTCATAACGTCATGCTGCCGGCGGCTGGGTGTCCATACTCGGTCACCAGTCGCCACTATTTCTCCAGGTATCGTCTCCGGGTTCCACAAGCACAGGTCCCACAACATTACCCATGCCCTGACCAGTGCACTTACTGGGAAGGGACAAACACGTGGACAGGTGAATGTGGCCAGGGATGGTACGGAGCCAGTCCACAGCTTTTTTTGCTGAGAGTTGTATTTAGCTCGAAGAAAGGACTGGCATAGAGGGAAACTGTATCTACTCTGGGTGTCATTTCTCCCAGGAAGTCCTCTAATGCAGCTTGATGCAGAAGCAATGGCAGCCCGGCCAACATAAACTCGCACTTGTCGGTTGTGCTTTGACACACAAACATCTTTCTTTGTGCATATAATTTAATGACTACAGAGTTGGGCAATGGCCTGATCTGCAATGCGGTATGAGAAATAACATGCATAAGCACGTCCAATCCACATTAAAAAAGCAGCCATAGAGTGTCCAGGAACCTTCCCCCACACTTTTCTTAGCCAGGGCTGCTTCTCGGCACGGTTGGACGGGCCCACCAGAGAACCGGAGACTCCTCCAGTGATCCTTGGCCTCTCCTTCAGGAGAGTTCATAGTGCCGAGGTGAGGCCATGATGATGATAGAGGCCACCATCTGCTTAGTTTTCTGTTACTTGGAATGCGAGTGCAAGTATGCCGCCTGCCACCCACCCGCCCACCCACAGGCCGCAATACTAAACTGCCAGATTTCTGGGCAGCTGCTTGCACTTGAAATATGGCCTTTTAGGCTCATGGAGGCAGAAGCTTTTCACAACCTTATGCCTCATGCCTCGTGTCCATGCTTGGTCCCCAGCCGTCACTATTTCTCCCGGTATTGTCTCCGCCTTCTACAAGCGCGGGTCCCTGAACATTACTGCTGGTACTTTTCTGTGGGAATTTGCTTGCCTCCTATCAGCCTGGAATATTTCCAGTAAACTATGGTACGACACCATGGTATTAGCACTGCCGCCAGTACAAGTAGCTAAGCCATCCCCTATTTCCTTCTCAGGAATTTTAATTTGGTAGATTGAGTGGCTGCCCAAATATATTAGTTTCTCACAAAGGAGCTGAAGATAGAGTGGCAGTATGTGCAAGTTTCTCCAGCCTGTTATATATTAGAGGTTGAACGGCAGCACATTGGATCAGTGGTTAGCACTGAAGCCTTGAAGCACTGGGATCCTGGGTTCAAATCCCAGCAAGGACATCTGCAAGGACTTTGTATATTCTCCCTGTGTTTGCATGTGTTTCCTCCTGAGTAAAAAAAAAGCAGCCATAGAGTGTCCAGGAATCTTCCCACACACTTTTCTTAGCCAGGACTGCTTCTCGGCAGGGTTGGACGGTCCCACCAGAGAATCCTTTTGTGTGCCCTGGCTTCTACCTCTGGAGAGTTCATGATAGTGCTAACGTTGCAGCTGCTACGGGTCTCTTGAGCGGGGGAGAAAGGTGAGTCCTCAGAATCAAATCCTCTGGTTGGCACAATGTTTTTCAATCTGAAACAGCTTCTCAGTGGGAGTTGTATTTCACCACAGCCATATTTTTTAGCTCGGTGAAAGGACTGGCATAGAGGGAAACCGTATCTACTCCGACTGTCATTTCTCCGTCACCAGGTTCCACCCATTGTCACATACGACCATGCCTGGCTGTATGTTCAGCAGTGAGAGCCACAGATCAGGCTGCTGTGTTACAGCTTTCAACAACTCTGCAGCGCTGGGCGGTTTGTCAATTAATCATTAAGCATGTTATCTTCAGCACAGCCTGTTACCTCTTGGCCAAGGCAGTCAGTGCTGCAGTGCTGTCAGCTTGTGACTGATGTGGTCAATTTGGAGATGGAAGAAGAGGTACAGGAGCTGAACAATGTGATTACATTGAGGTTAAATTGGTGACGCTGTTTTTTATACTAAAGAAAGATCCTAATGTTTTGGGTTTTTTTACGTTATTTTTAAGACAAATGCATTCACCGGGAAATGTCATTTTAACATTTTACAACCTTATCTGGCAATGTGGTGTGTGACACATCATCAGACACATCCTGTTTCATTTATGATGGAGCGACTCTGAAAGTCATTAAACCTATTTTTATAGAGCCATCAGACGACCCTTACTATTTTTAAAAGGCCAGCAGTCGGCCCTCGCTATTGTTAGAGAGCCATCAGCCGGCTATGCTTTGTTGTTCCCATTATTAACAAGTGGGTCTGCTATACGGTTATTGCATATGCAGTGACTGCAAGGGCTGCCAAAAATTTGGACGCAACCCAATACCCCTTTGAAGAGACAGAGGTGGGTCTCAGTAAAAAAAACTGTTCCCATTATAAAGGAGTAAGTCTCCTATAGTGGTAATGCCCATGCTGTGACTGCAAGGGCTGTCAAAATTTGGGAAAAACTCCACTAAGGATTTAAAGACACATAGAGCAGGGCCACAGTAACAACAAATTCCCATTAGAAAGGAGAGAGTCTGCTATACAGTTATAGGGTATGCAGTTAGTCCAACGACTGACCAATTTTAGGAAAAACCCCACTAAGAATATAAAGACACATAGAGCAGGGCCACAGTAACAAGTCTAACATGATCCCATTAGATAGGAGTGGGTCTGCTATACAATTAAAGGGTTTGCATTGAATCCAACGGCTGCCAAAATTTAGAAAAAAAAACATAACAATTTGAAGACACATAGAACTGGGCCACAGTAATGACATGTTCCCACTACAAAGGAGATGGTCTATTATACAGTAATAGGGTATGCATGGAATCCAACAGCTGTCAAAATTTAGGAAAAGCTCTACTAACAGTTGAAAGACACATAGAGCAGAGCCACAGTAACGACATGTTCCCATTAGAAAGGAGAGGGTCTGCTATACAGTTTTAGGGTATGCATTGAGTCCAAAGGCTGCCAAAATTTAGGAAAACCCCCACTAACAATTTAAAGACACATAGACCTGGGTCACAGTAATGACATGTTTCCATTAGAAAAGAGATGGTCTATTATACAGTAATAGGGTATGCAGTGAGTACAACAGCTGCCATAATTTAGGAAAAACCCTACTAACAATTTAAAGACACATAGAGCTGGGCCTCAGTAAAGACATGTTCCCATTAGAAAGGAGTGGGTCTGCTATACAGCTATAGGGTATGCGGTGAGTCAAATGGCTGCCAAAATTTAGGAAAAACCCTACTAACTATTTAAAGACACATAGAGCTGGGCCTCAGTAACGACATGTTCACATTAGAAAGGAGCGGATCTGCTTTACAGTTATAGGGTATGCTGTGAGTCCAACGGCTGCCAAAATTTAGAAAAAACCCTATTAACAATTTACGGACACATAGAGGAGCTGGGCCATAGTAACGACATGTTCCCATTAGAAAGAAGATGGTCCTTTATTCAGTAATAGCGTATGCAATGAGTCCAACAGCTACCAAAATTCAGGAAAAACCCTACTAACAATTTAAAGACACGTAGAGCTGGGCCACAGTAGCGACATGTTCCCATTAGAAAGGAGAGTGTCTGTTATCCAATTATTGGGTATGCAGTGAGTCCAACAGCGGGCAAAATTTAAGAAAAACCCTACTAACAATTGAAAGACACATAGATTTGGGCATCAGTAATGACATGTTCCCATTAGAACGGAATGGGTCTGCTATGCAGTTATAGAGAACGGAGTGAGTCCAACGGCTGCCAAAATTTTGGAAAGCCCCACTAACAATTTAAAACACATACACCTGGGCCACAGTAACGACATGATCCCACTAGAAAGGAGAGGGTCTGCTATACAGTTTTAGGGTATGCAATGTGTCCAACGACTGCCAAATTTTAGTAAAAATCCTACTAACAATTGAAAGACACATAGGACTGGGCCTCAGTAATAACATGTTTCCATTAGAAAGGAGCGGGTCTGCTAAACAGTAATAGGGTATGTAGTGAGTCCAACGGCTGCCAAAATTTAGGAAAAACCCTACTAACAGTTTAAAGACACATAGAGCTGAGCCACAGTAACGACATGTTCCCATTAGAATGGAGCGGTCTGCTAAACAGTTATAGGGTATGCAGTGAGTCCAACGGCTGCCAAAATTTAGAAAAAAAAACACTAAGAATTTAAAGACATATAGAGCTGGGCCACAGTAACAACATATTCCCATAAGAAAGCAGAGGGTCTCCCATAGTGTTGGCCTATGCAGTGAATGCAAGGGCTGCCAAAAAATTCAGAGGCACTCCAATGCCCCTTGGAAGAGACTTAGAGGGCCTCATAAAAAAATGTTCCCATTAGAATGGGGCAGGTCTCCTACACTTGTAATGCCCATGCACTAAGTATTTAGACTGACAAACATTTACCCCTGGGGGGTATACATGAACATACTGTATAAAAACATTTTTTTACGGGCATCATAAACACCCTTTAAAAAAATTATGTGGGTGTTGCATCATGGACCACGGTCACCCTGGTGATATGGTGTTGGAGGAAGAGGATGAGGAGAAGGAGGAGGACAAGAGCAAATAGCCAAAATTAGGAAGCGTATACGCATGTGTGGGTGTGAAGAGGTGCATGGGAATACACCTCCCAAAAAAAGACATTGGATTTTAGTTTATGTTATGCTGCTATCATTCGGTGGTGTTGATAAGTCTGGCCCAATCCAGCCCTTGTTCATTTTAATAAGAGTCAGCCTGTCAGCATTTTCAGTTGACAGGCGGATGAGCTTATCAGTTATAATTCCACTAGAGGCACTAAAAGCCCGCTCTGATAAAACTCTAGCGGCAGGGCAGCCCAGGACCTCCAAAGCATAAAGAGACAGTTCATTCCACGCATCCAGCTTGAATACCCAATAATTAAAAAGCACAGAGGAATCATGGAGGACATTGGTATGGTCGGCAAGGTACTCTCTCAGCATCTTCCCAAACTTTGCACTCCCTGTGAGAGTACCCCACACCTCAGGGCCTGTGCGATGGGAGGGTCTGAGAAAACTGTCCCAGAACTTTGACAGTGTTCCCCTGCCTCTGCTGGATTGCATTTGTCTCTCTCACCTGTACTCCTTGGTTGTCCAACGAACTGTGACCTCTGCAGCCAGCGTTTTCAGATGGGAATTTTTTTTAATAGTTCCGCAACAAGGGCCTTCTAATACTGCCCCATTTTTGTAGACCTGTCCGTCTCAGGAATAAGAGATTTAAAGTTCTCCTTGTAGTGTGGGTCTAGAAGTGTCACCAACCAGTAATGACTCACCCAAAATTTTGAGAACGCGAGGGTCATGGGAAAGGCAGCGCAGCATAAACTCAGCCATGCGTGCCAGACTGCTAACAGGCAAGACTTCCGTGTCCTCACCAAGAGGATGACTAACCATGCTCTCCTCCTCCTCTTCCTCCTCCTCTCTGTCCTCTGGCCATCCACGCTAAACAGACGGTATGAAAGTTGTGCAAGTAGTACCGTCTATAGCACATGAATCTAGCTCCTGTTCTTCCTCCTCCTCCTCTTCCTCATTGTCACGCAATCCATGTTGGGATGAGATGAGGCTAGGCTGTGTGTAATCACCCTGTTTGGTTCCTTGCTCCATCTCATCGTGCTCTGCCTGCAATGCATCCTCTTGATTGTGAGCAGAGAGTGTTTCAGAAGACAGAGAAGCGGGATGGTGAAGCTAATTATGGCGTCATCGCCGCTTACCATCTTGGTGGAATTCTCAAAGTTTTGGAGGATGGTACATATGTCTGACATCCATGTTCACTCCTGAGGTCTTATGTGTGGAGTCTGAACTGAATACCGATGGCCTTGTTGATGCTGGTACTAAACAACTGCACTCTTCTGCTCACAAATCCTTCCCAACTTCTGCAGTGTAGAGTTCCAAAGGGTGGGGACATCACATACCAGTCTGTGAGCCGGAAGCTGCAAGTGCTGCTGAAATACGGCAAGGGCGGCGCAAGCTGTAGGTGACTTTCTAAAATGGGCACACAGGCGGCGTTCTTTAACAAGCAGATCCGGCAGCTCCAAGTAGGATTGAGAAACCGCTGAACCACGAGGTTAAGCACATGGGCCAGGCATGGTACGTGTGTGAGCTCGCCTCACATCAGAGCCGCCACCAGGTTATGGCCATTATCACACACGACCATGCCTGGCTGTAGGTTCAGCTGTGTGAGCCACAGATCTGCCTGCTCTTTCAGAGCTGTCCACAACTCTTCAGCGTTGTGCGGTTAGTCACCTAAGCATATTAGCTTCAGCACAGCCTGTTGCGGCATGGCCGGGGCAGTGCTGCAGTGCTTCCAGCTTGTGACTGATGTGGTCATTTCAGGGATGAAGGCAGAAGAGGAGGCTGAGGAGGATGAGGTGCAGGAGCTGTAGACTGTGGGGGCAACCCTTATTGACCTAGGGCACGCAATCCTTGGTGTCGGGAGGATGTGTTCTGTCCCAAGGTCCGACTGGGTCCCGGCTTCCACTATGTTAACCCAGTGTCGTCAGCGAGATGTACCATCCCTGCACACAAGCACTTGTCCACGTGTCCGTGGTTAGGTGGACTTTCCCAGTAACTGCGTAGTTGAAGGCACGGCTAATGTTTTGGGACACGTGCTTGTGTAATGCCGGCATGGCACACCAGGAGAAATAGTGGCGGCTGGGGACCGAGTACCGAAGGATGGCCGCCGCCATCAGGTTGCGGAATGCTTCCATCTCCACGAGCCTAAAAGGCAACATTTCATGCGCAAGTATGGACAACTGAGCGCTGCACTGGGACAAGGACGTGGACTTGCTTCCTGATGCTGCTATTTGAGCGTGTGTAACGATAGGTGCAGGGCAGGAGGCATCTTCACATCCACCATGGACAGCGGATTGGCTTGCATGTACAACAGCGGAAGAAGCAATGGTGCCACCCGCAGACACTGTTTCTGGACCCTGGGGTTCGGCCCACAAAGTCAGGTGCCTGGCTGCCATGTGCCTGATCATGCTGGTGGTGGTCAGGTGTGGTCGTTTTGCCACCCCTGCTGATGCTGGTCTGGCAGATTGTGCAAATGGCCTTTTTGTGGTTATCGGCAGAGTCTTTAAAAAATAACCAGACTCGGGAAGACCTAACAGTTGTACTGGCAACTTCCTTTGTGTTGGTGTTACGAGGAATGGTTGCCTGCCTACTTTCTGCAGCCACCACACTGCTTCTTCCTGCCTGTTGAGGTGCTCTGCCTTGCTCCCTCTGTGTGCTGCTGTCCTCACTCTTCATGTCCTCCTGCCAGGTTGGGTCAGTTACTATATCATCCACCACCTCATCTTCCACTTTCACACTCTAGTCCTCCTCCTGATGTTCTGGCAATTGTGTCTCATCATCGTCCACCTGTTGTGACACTTTCCCACCATCGTCTTCGTGTGACCGTGGCTGCTCAAATATTTGGGCGTTGCTACATGTGATCTCCTCTTGCCCCGCTTCAAGTGGACTGGGCGAGAGGCCAGAATTTATAAATGGAAAAGTGATCAGCTCTTCGGAGTGTCCAAGTGTGGGATCAGTTGTCTCTGGGCACGCGGCATGGTGGGAGGAAGGAGGTTCAGGGTGAGCAATATGCGGTCCAGACTCACAGCTACTGAGACTTGACCGTGTGGAAGACAAGGTGGTGGTGGTGGCTAAGTGACTGGAAGCATTATCTACTATCCAACTAATAACCTTTTCACACTACTCTGTGTTCAATAGTGGTGTTCTGCGGTCCCCTATTAATTGGGACTGGAAGGTCGAGCGAGAAGATGTGGGTGTTTGATGTGGCACAATTTCAGCTTGCCCACGGCCTTGGCCTCTGCATGCACCATCACCACCATTAGGTCCAGTTCCCAGTACCTTGTTACGTGCCTTGCCCATTTTAAATGTAGGACAGTATCTTCCACCCTCACAACAAATGACTAAATTTGGAGCGAACTTATATGTGATCCGTGTGACGGACAAACCACAGTTTTGAATATCTGGCCTGTAGGTAACTATTTTGAACAGCAATCTGGTGTCAGTTGCTTCACTGGCACGCTGAAACAAATTTTTAATGGAGGCCAGAAATGGCAGTATTTTCTGAAAACGTATATGTGATTCATATGACAGAGAAAACACAGTTTTGAATACCTGGCCTGTAGGTAACTATTTTGAACAGCAATCTGGTGTCAATTGCTTCACTGGCACAGTAAAACAAATTTTTAATGGAGCTCAGAAATGGCAGTATTTTCAGCGAAATTATATGTGATCCTTGTAATGGACAAACCACAGTTTTAAATATCCGGATTTTTAGCTCTGTAATATGGAAAGGACCAGGCTGTATTCTGCAGTGCCAACAAGCAAATGGCGCAGAAAAACTGTGTTCTCTGGATTGCTTTTTAAGCAAATAATGAGGATTAAGATCCAAAAAAAATTATTCATGGCCCCTGAGACCTGGACCTATTTCTAAAAATATCTGACAGCAGCCGCAGCAGCAGACAAAACTGGAATGGAGCCTCTTGTGCTATGTGCACTGCAGTCTGCTATATATCCTGCCTACCTATATACACTGCCTGCCTGATATCTCTGCAGATGGATTAGTCCTCAGAAGGACTATTTGTTGAGATGGATAAGTGTCTCAAATATAGTTTGGTACACCTACATTAACTAGAAACAAGCAAATCTCTCCCTAGCTCAGCAGCACCCCTGCACAGCACACTCTTCTGATTCCGGAGTGACTATGACGAGCATGGCGGTGCCAGGTCTGATATAGACCTGATGACGCTGTGCGGCCTGCCAATCACTGTAATGCCACAACCAACATGGCTGTGGCATTACAGTGAGTGGCAGTCAATCCCTGCATGTTCATTGGCTCTGTAAAGAGCACCAAACATGCAGGGAGGAGACCCAAGCTCCCGCCGAGCAACCCCGGAAATACTCGGCGAGCGCAGAGCATGTCGAGCAGTGAGAAGCTCGGGCGAGCACCGTCCAGTAGCGAACATGCTCGCTCATCACTAGTAACCTTGTATTCATTTAACAAATTTGTATGGAGATGTTACCTGTCTATCTGTCATACTCAGAAATGCTTATATCACCCGCTTGATTATTTTAGTTTTTAACCATTTATTTTTTTATAATTTATGCCTCGCCAAATCAAAGCTCCTCACTCACCGTATCACAGCTATTAAACATCTCTTTTTATTACATCGGATGCCAGTTGACCCACCGACAGAATTAGTGACTAAAGCCATTTATATAGGTCAAAAGGCTTACAATTATCTTACTCGGAAATTAAAAGAACATGAGTCCTATCACTTGTAAACTCTGACTCAAAGAAGAACATAATTATAATCTCAGAAAGAATGTCCACAACAGTCTTCATTGCTGATATTTCAATGTTCAAATAGACATATCATAGAATAATGTATTTCATTTTACCAAAAGGTGAGATGCCAAAATTAAAAAGATTGGTGCCCACATTGTCAGATTACAGTCTTTCAAGAATCCAATCACAACAATCACTTTTGTCACTTCCAAATATACAAACATTTATTTTGCTTATTAAAAATAGAATTCACACTTTGCTGTGACCATGAAAACATCCAACAACTCTTTTCTCATCTTTAACTAGAGATTAGCAGATCGAGAGAAGGATTGAGTTAGAGATTAATTTTCTGAAATTCATGGTTTCATGCAAATTCGAGCATTTTGAGATTCTATTCACATGTTACAAAAAATCTTGCTTGGCATGATTTCCCACACTGTTGAGGCATCAGAAAGCAGGCAAACATAATTTTGCATTGCTAGCTGGGCATCCCATAATTCCTTGCAGCAATGACATCTAGCAGATTATCATACCTTGTACAGTGGTGGTCACTAACTGGGCCATTAGAAATCAATGATTCACAGCAGAGCACAGTTTGTACAATTGAGTAATCTCCATCTTCAGAGTCTTCTTTAGTGTTGAGCCACCCCCGTAGTGTTCGAGTTCGGTTCGGTTCGTCGAACACCCGTGTGTTCGCCGAACTGTTCGTCGAACTGTTCGTCGAACACCTTCGAACACCGTTAGAACCAATGGCAGGCAAACAAAAACACATAGAAACACATAGAAATCACATTCAAAGGTGTCCAAAAGCTGACAAACTGCTCAGAAGACACAACTAACACATGGAAAAGTGACAAGTACATATAGTCATGCGAAAAGAAAAGAGGTGGAGGAGTAAAAGGAGGGGGAGACACAGATATAGGCATGTCATGCCCTTCTAAAATCCAAAAAGTGAGAAGCCGACATGTTCAGTCCGCTCCTGCCCGTGCCACCTCCGTGTCGCCGGGTTTGTGCCAGAGCCGCGGTGAACCCTGACGGCCAGCCCCCCTCTCCCAATACTGGTGCCTGTCCGCTGGTGGGTCGAGCGAGCCCCCCTGTGGTGGAGGCAGCTCTAAGCTTTTTAATTTAAATTGTCTCTCTAATTTGAATAAATACACTTTAAATCCATTTACAAGGATCTATTGGAGGGCAAGTCTCATGCCAGCAGCCGCGTAATTCCAGCTCCAGTAGCGTCCACTAAAGCTGCTGCAGTTAAAAAGCTTTTATAAGGATCGAGCTCGGCTGTCCACCGCAAGGCATCCTACTGCCAGTCCGAGCCCCTATGCCTTGGGGTGCCTCCTGATGCTCTTCACTGAGTTTCCCGTGGTCCCGAAGCATTTCCTTTGACAAAATGAAGTGTCCAAACTACAGGTGGTGTAGCTTGCTTAACAGCCGGGATAATCCGCTGACTAGCAGACCCTGCTACTAGGCACAAAGTATTTCCTGGGCTAGATGCAGTTAAAAATTTGTAATTAGATACTCTCGTTGGATGCTGAGAAAGCATTCCATAGAGTCTCCTGGCACGCCATATATGATTCTCTTAAAAAGCTTGGGGTAGGGGTCTAGTGGACCCTTTTATAGCCAAAATCACGGCCCTGTATCGCAATACGTCACCTAGGCTGAAGATAAATGGAACTGTAGCACCCCGAGGGCTCGATTGCTACAGAGGTATTGCACCTCACCCAGAGCTGTGATATCTCACTCTCAGGTAAGGATGTAGTGTGGATCAGGACCCGACACCTGCATGCATTACACCACATTGCCGTGGGGCAGGGCGACCAATATGCCCCTGAGATGGGCACGACAGTCCCTGTCCCTGGCTGGAGTGGGGGGAGGGAACACTGAGGAAGGGGAACCCTGTAGTGCAGGAGCAGGGAGGAAGCAGTTCCTGGGTGCATTGAGAAGGGAGTATAAAAGGTGGGCACCATCTTAGTTCAGTGCAGAGAAGTCTGAGCAGAAGTGGCAGGGAGCAGGGGCTCTGCATGAGCTCTGCTCCGGAGGCGGGCCTAGTAACAGAGGCCCAGGCCTGGAAGAGGGAGAAGGAAGGAAGAGGAGCAGAGAAGGCTCCAGGAACGAGGAACGAAGGGATCTCAGGGGTGCGGACGGGCGAGTCGCCACCGCACGCCCGAATCCACCTGCGTGGAGGGGTCAGGCCAAAGGGGGAGACCGGTCCCCGAAACTAGTGGAGGCAGGAAACGACCCTCAGCTAGAAACAGGAGGATGTGACATTTTATGTGGCGCAGCCCCTCGCTACACCCGCTAGGAAGGCACCACATAGGGTCAGGGAAACTGGCGCCAAGTTTACCAAGAGGAGGCCCGAGGCAGCCGGACAGAAGGTTTGGTAAGAAAGGCCAGACAAAGGACACACAAAGGGGGTCCTGTGAAGCACTCCAAAGTTATATGGGAGTTGTCTGAGCCCCTCACCTGGTGAGCACAGTACGACGTGGGCAGCCGTTACCTGCAGACGTGGTCTGGATAATAAGAACTGTGAGTAAAGGCCCTGGACTGCATCACTGACTCCGTGTCATTACTGCTGCTGCCCTGCACCATCACCCCCATCCTCCTCATACACTGCCCTGAGGCTATACTCCTCCCGTGGGGAGTTATGCTACGCTCTGCTGCACCCACAACACCAGCCTCAGCGGTCTGCCCTGGAGCGGCGGTTCACTATGACCGCAATCCACGGGTGGCGTAGTCGGACATTTAAACATCAAAACCACATAAATAGTTCCGCCACTGGTTTGACCACCATGAGCCACGGAACCGGGTCGCGTCAGAACATTTTCATCACCTTTCACAATCACCAATGGGACAAGGCAGGAATGTTCTCTGTCCCCTCTCTTATACATCCTAGTGACGGAGCACCTGCTCTCATCAATTCGCCATAACCCCAATATTAGGTGGATTGAGGTGGGAGGCACCGAGTACAAGTGCTCTCTATTTGCTGATGATGTCCTAGTATATATCACTCAATCACATATATCCATCCATGCTGTTATGGCTGAAATAGATCACTTTGTTACATGGTAAAATTTTAAAATCAATGCAGCGAAGTCTGAGGCCCTCGATGTCTCCCTCCCCAAATCCATATAGGATTCCATCCAGTCCAACTTTCCCTTTGCCTGGCCCTCACAGGGTATCAAATACTTAGGAATTCCTATTCATAGAGACCTCTCCCATCTATGTTATCTTAATTTTGGGCCCTTTATTGAACAACTCCATACAGACCACGGTTGGCAAGTTAGAACTGTAAGATTCACTACGTGAACCACTGGTGTTTTGTGGAAAAGCACATGTACACTGTGTTCCAAATTATTATGCAAAAAGTGTTTAGGAGTGATAAGGGAAGAATTTGTTTGTTTGTCAGTTAAACTCATTGATGGTGATGTGTGTCAGGGCTCTTTATATCACTGTAAGCAATTGCAGACACCTGTGCTAATTAGTTTGGCAGGTGTGTCCAATGAAAGGCAAGACTACTTAAGAAGGCTGTCTCACATTATTAAGCAGCCTACATTTTCTGCCAAAATGGGAAAGAAAAAGGATGTGTCGGCTGCTGAGAAGCAACAAATTGTGGAGTGTTTAGGTCAAGGCATGACTACAATCAACATTGTGCGATGATCAGGATGAAGTGTCTTGGCAATCAAGAAGTATGTAGCTGATTCACAGTACACACGTGTGCGTGCTGATAAGGGCAAATTGAGGACTCTTTCCTACAGGCAATTACGTCAGGTTGAAAGAGCAGCGGCAAAAAAGCCTTGTCATAGCAGCAGACAAGTTTTTGAAGCTGATGGTGCCTCCAACGTCCCCCGAACAACAAGATGCAGGGTCCTTCAGAGGTTTGCAGCTGTGCATACGCCATCCTGTCGACCTCCTCTATCCACTTCACACAAGCAGAAACGGCTCCAGTGGGCCAAACATTACATGAAGACTGATTTCAAAACTGTTTTGTTCACGGATGAGTGCAGTGCAGCGCTCGATGGTCCAGATGGATGGAGTGGAGGATGGCTGGTTGATGGACACCCCATGCAAACACGGCTACAGCGCCAACAAGGAGGAGGTGGAGTAATGTTTTGGGCTGGAATCATGGGGAGAGAGATTGTCGGCCCCTTTAGGATCCCTGAAGGTGCTAAAGATGAACTCCATAATGTATGTGGATTTTCTCAAACAGCACTTCCTGCCATGGTTCAAGAAGAAGAACCGAGTATTTCACAGCAAGATCATTTTTCTGCATGATAATGCACCATCTCATGCTGCACATAAAACATCTGCATCTCTGGCTGATATGGGCATAAAAGGGGACAAACTTATGGTGTGACCCCCATGCTCCCCTGACCTCTACCCCATTCAGAACCTTTGGAGCATCATTAAAAGGAGTGTCTATGATGGCGGGAGGCAGTTCACATCTAAGCAACAGCTCTGGGAGGGTATTCTGTCCTCATGCAAAACAATTGAAGCAGAAACCATCCAAAACCTGACAAATTCAATGGACGAGAGAGTTCAGAAGCTCCTTTCGAACAAGGGGTCCTATGTGAAAATGTAACATCACCTAGAATAAAGTTTTGAGTTGAAAACTGTTTGATTTCAGTTTCTAACAACCTGCTAATGCTTATAATTTCAAAAATGACCATTTTTTTGGTCTTTATTAAAATGAAAAGGTTGATCGAAAAGTTTGGGGGATCTAAGAGTGTGGCAAAACAGTAGTCATGATTACTTCGAATTCTGACAATATGAGGGTCATGCTGCAGGTAGTGCAGCAAGAAGGCACTTATGTGTCTTGCGCATCTCGGAGCCCCAAAATTATTTTCCGGGCTAGATGCAGCTAAAAATTATTATTAATTTTAAATCTGGTGAAGCTTTAGTATAGATGGCCTAATAGGATCAGTGCTGCACACTGCTACAAAGCCCAAATTATTTTCCAGTCAAGATACAGATAAACATGATTAGTAATTTTAAATCTGGTGGAGCTTATTATAGATGGCCTAATAGAATCAGTGCTGCACACTGCTACAAAGCCCAAATTATTTTCCAGCCAAGATACAGATAAACATGATTAGTAATTTGAAAGCTTAAAACGGTTGGTAGGGTGATTTTAACCAATCATCAAGCTTTTACTCTCCCCATGATGACACAGGGGTAGAAAAGTCGTTTCGGATCCATGATTTGTTCATCTTTATGAACGTGAGTCTGTCTACATTATCAGTGGAGAGCCGCGTGCGCTTATCTGTCAGCACACCACCAGCAGCGCTGAACACACGTTCAGACAGAACGCTGGCTGCGGGGCATGACAAGATCTCCAAGGCGTAAGTGGCTAGCTCCGGCCATTTATCCAGATTGGAAGCCCAAAAAGAGCAAGGGTCCAGTGACACAGTCGTGGCTTCAATGTTTACTTGGAGATACTCCTGTACCATCGTCTTTAGGCGTTGACTATGTGTCAGACTTCTTGTCTCCTGTGGCCTTGCAAAGGATGGGCTAAAAAAAGTGGTGAAATGATTCCGCAAAATTGATGTTACCAGCAGATACTGTGGTTCTGTTACGGTTTGAGTGCTGAACACTTGACGGTCCCACGGTTGGCAAGTTGGAACTGTGAGATTCACTACGTGCACCACTGGTATTTTGTGGAAAAGCACATGTAAGATTCTGCAACAGTCTCTGCTGATACTCCTGCATGCGTGCATCCCTTTCTATGGCAGGAATAATTTCTGCAAATTTACTTTTGTACCGGGGATCTAACAGTGTGGCAACCCAGTAGTCAGGATTATTTCTAATTCTCACAATTCGAGGGTCATGTTGCAGGTAGTGCAGCAAGAAGGCACTCATGTGTGCTGCGCATCCAGGAGCACCAAGTCCCTGTTGTGTTGGTAGCGAGGTAACAATCATGCTTCCTTCCTCTGTCCTCTCCCCCCAACCTCGCACAACAGAAATGTGATCAAGGTCTCCCTCATCTGATGAGTCTTTCATAAGTTCGTCCTCCACTTCTTCCTGGGCTCCTGCACCTTCCTCACTAGTTTGGCTGCTACCATGCGCCCTGGTAAAACCATCTCCCCCACCCTCACATGCCTGCCGCCTTGGTGCTGCCGACCGTCTGGACCTTGTAGATGTTAGCCCTTCCGCATACAACTCCTCCTCCTCTACTTCCTCCACCTCCTCTTGTTCCACCACCTGACTCCGAATTCTGTTTAACATGTGCTCCAGCATGTAAATCACCGGAATAGTCATGCTGATAATGGCATCGTCAGCACTAAACATCTTCGTCGCCATTTCAAAACTGTGCAGAAGGGTGCATAGGTCCCTGATCTGAGACCACTCCTCCAGCGTGATTTGCCCCACCTCTGGATCTCGTTGGCCCAGGCTATACGTCAGAACGTATTGCACCAGGGCTTGTCGGTGCTGCCACAGTCGCTGCAACATGTGCAGAGTTGAATTCCACCGGGTAGGCACATCGCATTTTAGCCGGTGAAGTGGCAGGCCCAACGACTTCTGTAGAGATGTAAGTCGCTGAGCTGCGGGATGCGAACGGCGAAAGTGAGCACACAGCGACCGTGCCCTCTGCAGAAGGCCATCTAGTCTGGGATAGTGGGCTAAAAATTGCTGGACAACCAGGTTCAACACGTGAGCCATACAAGGCACGTGTGTGACATTGCCCCGGCGAAGGGCTGCACCCAGGTTTGCAGCATTGTCGCACACGGCCTTCCCTGGTTTCAGGTCCAGTGGAGACAACCATTCATGAAATTGGTTCTCCAGAGCTGACCACAACACCTCAGCTGTGTGACTCACATTTCCCAGACATTTCAATGTAAAAACCGCCTGATGACGTTGAGCCCTACTGCCAGCATAGTAAGGAGGTGTGCAGGATCCCTTCTGCGCAATTAGAAAGCTTGTGGCATGACCAGACAGGCTTTGGGTGCAGGTGGAAGACCGAGAGGAGGTTGAGGAGGCAGAAGCAGTGGAGGAACTTTGACATAAAGAGGATTGACGCACAACTCGTGGGGACGGCAAGACTTGGACAGCAGCCCCTTGTCCTGCTGTCACCATAGTTACCCAGTGCCCAGTCAGCGACATGTAACGCCCCTGTCCATGCCTACTCGTCCAAGTGTCTGTGGTGAAATGCACCCTGTCACACACAGAGTTTCTCAAAGAAGCGGTGATGTTGTGTGCGACATGCTGGTGGAGCGCAGGCACACCTTTCTTTGAGAAGTAGTGCCGACTGGGCATCTGGTACTGGGGCACTGCGACGGACATAAGGTCTCAAAAATCCTCTGTGTCCACCAGGCGGAAAGGCAGCATTTCTGTAGCCAAGAACTTGCAGATGGTGAAATTCAACCTCTTAGCTTTCTCATGGCTAGGAGGAAATGGTCTTTTACTTGTCCACATCTGAGGGACCGAGGGCTGGCTATTGTGCTTTGATGGGGTTGATAAGGGTGTCCCCGGCAAACTGCCGGTCTGTGAGGAAGATGCAGGCGGACATGTTAGGTTGCCTTGATCCAAAGGTGGTGCTATCGATGTCGGACAGCGCTCAACACCAGCTGGTGTTACCACCTCCAAAGAAAATGATGACCTGCCAATCACGCTGGCTGTTGCGGGAAATAGGTGGCAGGTCTGCGCCCCAAAACAGGTGTGACTGCTGTCCCCCCAGTCACAGAGGATGAAGAGGCCGCGGATGCACAAGATATGGCAGACGGTGGTTGGCCCGGCCGGCTAGGCCGCATTGTAGCACACTGAGCTTCCCACTGCAACTTATGCTTCATGTCCATGTGCCGGTTCATGCATGAGGTACTCAAACTATGTATTTTTTGGCCTCTACTTAGCTTTTGCTGACAAATGTTACAGATAACACGAGTTGGGTCATCTTTATCGATCTGAAAAAATGCCCAGGCTATGCAAGGCTTAGCACCCATGCGACCTGAAGAGCCACCACGACTTGTGGTGAGAGGCAGAGTTGTGTTTGAGGATGCAGTTGTTGACGTGCTTCCAGTACTACGTCTCTGTCCAGGAAGGCGCAACCTGACCTCGTCATCACTTGCATCTTCCTCCACCTCCTCTGCTGACCTCATCTCTTGGCTGACTGTGGGTTGACAGTAAGTGGGATCTCCAACCTCATCATCATCACCCTGTGCGTTATCACACCCGTCGTCCTCAGAGCCAACCTGTTCCTGCCCTGACAAAAAACTAAAGTTGTCGCTCCAATCAGGTATTTGAGTCTTATCATCGTCTTCCTGATTGTCTCCACCAACAGGAGTTACAGTTTGGGAATGAGGGTCTACATTATGGTCAGAACCTTCTGCGTCTGGTCCAGGATCCGACTCATAAATATTCTGGGCATCAGTGCAGATCATTTCCTCGTCTGGATTCACAGAAGCGCTGGAGTCGACCTCTGATTCCCAGGCTATAGTATGAGTAAACAGCTCTGCAGACTCAACCATCTGTTCTACCTCATACTCAGACGGGCAGCTGGAGATTTGGGAGCTGTGAGGAAGCAAGTGCGATTGGGGTGACACCTTTGAGGACTGGAGTATTTGTGATGTTGAAGTTGATGTGGAGGAGAGCCCACTTAAAGGAGCACTTGATATCCGTTGAAGCACCTGCTGTTTTTGTGCCTCATCTGGAATTTGTAGCGATTGGCGTGGCCGTAAGAAAGGGATCTTATCACATTGTCCGCTAAAAGAAGTAGACATTTTAGTTTGGCTGGAAGATGGTCTTTCTTCTGCAGATGTTACTGTTGCTTTAACACCTACCCCACGGACACAACGATTTTTCCCCTTCCCAACACGCCTATTCCCCTTTCCACCAGCAGCAGGCCTTTTTCCACTCATTTTGGTGTTTAACTAATTAACAACTCTGGAGTTGTTTGCACAAAAAAACAATGGATGGGAACCGAGCAGAGCTGAGTGGCCAAACTGTGGTATTAGGCCAAAACTATTGGCTGGGTTAGATGCAGAAAAAAATTATATTCAATTTGCAACCTGATGGAGGTCAGTATAGATGGACTAATAGAGAAAGTCCCACACACTGCTAGAAGGCCAAATATTTTTTCAGAGCTAGATGCAGAAAAAAATATATTCAGTTTGCAACCTGATGGAGGTCTGTATAGATGGATTAATAGAACAAGTCCCACACACAGCTAGAAGCCCAATATTTTTTCAGAGGTAGATGCAGAAAAAAATATATTCAGTTTGCAACCTGATGGAGGTCTGTATAGATGGATTAATAGAACAAGTCCCACACACAGCTAGAAGCCCAATATTTTTTCAGAGGTAGATGCAGAAAAAAATATATTCAGTTTGCAACCTGATGGAGGTCAGTATAGATGGACTAATAGAACAAGTCCCACACACAGCTAGAAGCCCAATATTTTTTCAGAGGTAGATGCAGAAAAAAATATATTCAGTTTGCAACCTGGTGGAGGTCTGTATAGATGGACTAATACAACAAGTCCCACACACAGCTAGAAGCCCAATATTTTTTCAGAGGTAGATGCAGAAAAAAATATATTCAGTTTGCTACCTGATGGAGGTCAGTATAGATGGACTAATACAACAAGTCCCACACACAGCTAGAAGCCCAATATTTTTTCAGAGGTAGATGCAGAAAAAAATATATTCAGTTTGCAACCTGATGGAGGTCTGTATAGATGGAATAATAGAACAAGTCCCACACACAGCTAGAAGCCCAATATTTTTTCAGAGGTAGATGAAGAAAAAAATATATGCAGTTTGCAACCTGATGGAGGTCAGTATAGATGGACTAATACAACAAGTCCCACACACAGCTAGAAGCCCAATATTTTTTCAGAGGTAGATGCCGAAAAAAATATATTCAGTTTGCAACCTGGTGGAGGTCTGTATAGATGGACTAATACAACAAGTCCCACACACAGCTAGAAGCCCAATATTTTTTCAGAGGTAGATGCAGAAAAAAATATATTCAGTTTGCAACCTGGTGGAGGTCTGTATAGATGGACTAATACAACAAGTCCCACACACAGCTAGAAGCCCAATATTTTTTCAGAGGTAGATGCAGAAAAAAATATATTCAGTTTGCAACCTGATGGAGGTCTGTATAGATGGATGAATAGAACAAGTCCCACACACAGCTAGAAGCCCAATATTTTTTCAGAGGTAGATGCAGAAAAAAATATATTCAGTTTGCAACCTGATGGAGGTCAGTATAGATGGACTAATAGAACAAGTCCCACACACAGCTAGAAGCCCAATATTTTTTCAGAGGTAGATGCAGAAAAAAATATATTCAGTTTGCAACCTGGTGGAGGTCTGTATAGATGGACTAATACAACAAGTCCCACACACAGCTAGAAGCCCAATATTTTTTCAGAGGTAGATGCAGAAAAAAATATATTCAGTTTGCTACCTGATGGAGGTCAGTATAGATGGACTAATACAACAAGTCCCACACACAGCTAGAAGCCCAATATTTTTTCAGAGGTAGATGCAGAAAAAAATATATTCAGTTTGCAACCTGATGGAGGTCTGTATAGATGGATTAATAGAACAAGTCCCACACACAGCTAGAAGCCAATATTTTTTCAGAGGTAGATGAAGAAAAAAATATATGCAGTTTGCAACCTGATGGAGGTCAGTATAGATGGACTAATACAACAAGTCCCACACACAGCTAGAAGCCCAATATTTTTTCAGAGCTAGATGCAGAAAAAAATTATATTCAGTTTGCAACCTGATGGAGGTCAGTATAGATGGACTAATAGAATGATGCTATGCCCAAAAGATTTTACTTCACTAGGTGCAGTAAAAAAATTGGTATTCTATACACAGGTGGTATATCTTGCAACACAGATAGGCTACTCCACTGACTAACACACTCTGCAATAGGCCAAAAAGGATTAGCTTTGCTAGATTCAGCCAAATCCTGTGAAAAAAACTTGCACAGCACTGGCACAGACCTGCCTGGCAAAAACTGATAGGAACTGATGTAACCTAGTCCTGAAAAGGACTCCAATTACAATTAGTCTTTACTCCCACAATCTATCTATTTAAGAGCACAGACCTGCCTGATAAAAGTCGTAGGAAATGCTGTAACCTAGTCCTTAAAAGGACTGCAATCACAACTATTCCCTACTCCCAAGCTATCTGTAGATTTGTGCGAAAATTGGCTTGAAATTAATAAGGTATAGCGCACACAGCAACAGCGGTGCCGTCTAACACGCAGCTGCAGCAGTGAGAAAATGGTGGCGACGGGGAAAATGGCTTGGTCTTATAGGGCAAGGACATGTGACATACACTGCCAATGACACATGCCCTTGCTTGTGTGAAAAAAAGCACTTCGCTCCGTGTGTGCGCTGCTGATAGGCTGACAGATTGCACCTCCCCACTGTAAATGCGGGAAAGAGAAAAAAAAAATGGACATCTTCATTGTTCCTGCAGAGATCCATCCCCTGCCCCTCCCCCCACCCCGCTGTACACTCAAACTGCGTATTAACATTAATTTTCATCATTACTGAGAAAAAATCCAGTTATGATTTTGGTGCACGAACAGTTATCGAACATAACCTCGAACAGCCGAATTTTTCTCAAATTGTTCGTGTTCGCCGAACGGCTCGAACACCGCCCAAAACAGCTCGAATTTGAGATTGGCGAACAGTTCGAGTAGAACAACGCTCATCTCTAGTCTTCTTCAGTAGAGTTTGAGTTTTTATGCTTAGTGGGGTCTGCTCTCTCTCCTGTAGAATATAAACTTTAATGGGCATTCTCTCTTGCCTGTAAAGCATTTTCTCTCTTGCCTGTAAAGTATAAGCTCTTTTGATCAGTGGGGTCCTCTCTCACCTGTAAATTGAAAGCTCATATGGTCAGATACTCTCTCTCTCCTCTTACACACGTGTATTTTATGAGCAATTACAAGCTTTCCAGTATTGAAATTCACACAAATGTATTCCCCGTTAATCTAATTTTGGGTTAAAATTCGCCGAAGTGGCAGATTCGAATTTCAAAAGATCCTCTTATCTTTATGTTTGACCTTTTTCACTTTGGGCTTCCCTAGATAAAGGCTGAGAAAATAAATATCCCGCCCAGGCCTATCAGAGAAGATGACTCGCCTCCTGGGCCGTGGGGCACTCGGATCCGGGCAATAGGGGGACGATGGGAGTAGTAGTGGCAACCCGGTTCCGTGGCTCAGGGTGGTCAGACCAATGGTAGTCTGCTATGCGCTATTGATAATGTCCGACTACGCCACCCGTGGATTGCGGTTATTAGGAACCGCTGCTGCATGCAGACCGCTGGGGCTGATGAGGTGTGCAGCTAGGGTAGTGTGACTCCCCACGGGAAGAGTGCGACCCCAGGGCAGTATAATGGATGGTGGGAGTGATGGTGGTGAGAGTCCCAGTACCGGTAGTTCTGGAGGCGAGAAGCTGCACACAGACAATAGGTTGCAGTCCAGGGTCTTTACTGAAACAGGTAAACTGACCCATAAACAGTCCCAGCTAGGAGGGGACCTGGATGTCTGAGAGCAACGGGGAAATTGGCCCTGGTCAGGGTGAGGGTGTAGGCCTACCATGCTTTCTGCGCTCCTTCTGGCTATCTCCTCGTTATGGGGTAACAGCCCACATTTCCGAGCTTTCCGTGTATTCTCGCCTGTATGGCCTGCGACGTGGGTTCCTTTCTGCTCCCAGCCTTGTACGGCTTTACTGGTCCCTTCGGTTGTGGCAGGGCCTCCAGGCTTCTTAGGCCAACGAATATACAGTCCCTTGCGGACTGGTTATCTGCTGGAGAATGTAGAATCCTCCCAGCCTCAGACACCAAAGTCTGGTAAAGTAAGTCTTTTATCTGCCAAGACAGGCTCTCTTCGCCTCTTGTCTCTGGCTTGTGGCTCTCCTCCTGCCACACTTCCTCTTAGGTGCAATACAAAACTGTCTGTCCCTGCTCTGCTCTGGGACAAGTCTCAGTCCTGAGACAGGCCTTCAAGTTCTCTCTAACCCTGCCCCCAGCACCAGCTTTTATAGGGGCAGCCTGCTCCCCCTACTGGCCTGAGACAGGAGGTACTGCATGCTAATGTTCCCCTGACTAGAGAATCTCCCCCTTGCTCTCAGACACAGCTTTAATTACACTTGTGGCATCCAGGCCAGGGTGACACATTCCCCCCTAGTGAAATTTAGTACTCTGGGACTAAACAGTAAACAAAGATAATATACATGGCTATAAAACATTAATAGACAAAAGACGCACAGTTTGAGTTCTTAAGGTCACAGTGTGGCCTGTGACCGGGTGTCCATATCACCAATACAACGGGGAGCCTTAACCAGGTGGGGGTCTGTCCTACCCCAAGTCCTTCACAGTCTTAGTTCATTCCTGGGTTAGGCTCCGAACGCAGTCCATACAAGGTCCCGGTTATTAAAAGTCCATAACCTTTGAGTCCTTACGGTAGCTGCAAGAAACTGAAACACAGAATTACCAAACATGCATGTAACTTTGCAAACAATTCAACATTTGGCAACAGGGTTATTTACAATTTAAGTGCGCTCTATATTCTCCAGCGAGCGGGTATCTGCCCCTTTGTGCTCCTGGTTGACCTACGTAGCCCACTGTCTGGTGGTGGACCAACCTGGCTTTCCCCACTAGCGTTAGGGGTACAGCTAACAGCTGGGTGTACAGGTAGGGCAGGCAGCTGTCTGCGGGTCCTTTGGCTTACCCCAGGCATGGCAGGCTCACTGTCAGCAGAGGGTTGACTCTTCTGGGCTGCTGGTACAGGCTCTTCTGCTTCTGGAACCGCTTGCTCCTCTTCACCTTCCGGCTCTGGTGTTGGTTGTTGCTGTGCCGGTTGCAGGAAATGCAGGACGGGTACCACTATGGCATCATTTATGCGAGTCCAGTACTGAGGGAACTCTCCGAGAATGGTGTTGATAATTTCTTCCTTGTCCTCTGCGGGTTCAAGGTCACTCTGATCCTCTTCTGCACTATGGAGTTGCTCGGGGCTCCTTTTGAGGTGGTCTCTGGAGACGACACTAGTGGTTTCTCCTCCGTCCTTGGTGATTACGCACACCTTTGGGTTGTCGTGGTCAGACTGCAGTACGGTGTAGAGTTCCCTTTCCCACTGGTCGTCCAACTTATGTAGCCTTCTCTTCCGCTTCAGGACCTGCTCACCAGGTTCTAGGGGACCAGCAGGGGCGTGTTGGTTGAAGAGTGTTTCTTGCCTCTCTCTCACCTGGGCCAGGCTCTTCTCCACACTCTCCTGTACCTTCTTGTACTGCAGTTGCCTTTCCGTATCCCAGTCCGCATTCGGGGAGGTGTCCTCAGGCGTTAGGACTCCCATCTCCAGGTCTACGGGCAGCTTACCCGGTCTGGCTCGCATCAGGTAAGCCGGGGTGCAGTTTGTAGCATTCACCGGGATATTGTTGTATAGGTCTATCAGGTCCGGCAGTTTTTCTGGCCACAGGCTGCGTTCCTCCAGGGGCAACGTCTTCAGGAGATCAATGACTATATTGTTCATCTTCTCACACATCCCGTTGGTTTGTGGGTGGTAAGGCGTTGTACGAATTTTCTTACAGCCATAGAGGTTGCAGAACTCCTGGAAGATTTCAGCCTCGAACTCTGGACCCTGATCTGTCAGGACCTGTTCCGGATACCCATGTGGACGGCAGAAGTATTGCTGGAAGGCTCTGGCCGCTGTTTGGGCTGTCAAGTCCTTTACCGGGACCACCACTAGAAAACGGGAATAGTGGTCCACGATTGTCAGGGCATAGATGTATCCTGACCGTCTGGGAGCCAATTTGACATGGTACAGAGCAACGAGCTCAAGAGGCTGCGTGGTGACGATGGGCCTCAAGGGTGTCTTCTGGCTTGTGCGGTCCTTCCTCCTTAGGTGACAAGGGCCACAGTCTCTGCACCACTTTTCTACAGCTCCTCTCATGCCGACCCAAAAGAACCTTCCTCTTAGTAGAAACTCCAGTTTCTTCCAACCGAAGTGTCCCGCTCTGTCATGGTAAGCCACCAGGACCATAGCTGCATCCCGCCTTGGGAACACGACTTGCCAGGTCACCTCGTGCGTCCGGTGGTTGACAATCCTTCTGCACAACTTGCCTTCGTAGAGGAACAGCTTGCTCTTCTCTTTCCAAAGCTGCTTGGCTTCCTCTGGAGCATCCGGATCTATGCGGGCATCTTCCTGGGTCAGCAGATCTTTCATCAGGCGGATGGCAGGGTCACTATTAGTGTTGAGCCACCCCCGTAGTGTTCGAGTTCGGTTCGGTTCGTCGAACACCCGTGTGTTCGCCGAACTGTTCGTCGAACTGTTCGTCGAACACCTTCGAACACCGTTAAAACCAATGGCAGGCAAACAAAAACACATAGAAACACATAGAAAACACCTTCAAAGGTGTCCAAAAGCTGACAAACTGCTCAGAAGACATAACTAACACATGGAAAAGTGACAAGTACATATAGTCATGCGAAAAGAAAAGAGGTGGAGGAGTAAAAGGAGGGGGAGACACAGATATAGGCATGTCATGCCCTTCTAAAATCCAAAAAGTGAGAAGCCGACACGGCCAGTCCGCTCCTGCCCGTGCCACCTCCGTGTCGCCGGGTTTGTGCCAGAGCTGCGGTGAACCCTGACGGCCAGCCCCCCTCTCCCAATACTGGTGCCTGTCCGCTGGTGGGTCGAGCGAGCCCCCCTGTGGTGGAGGCAGCTCTAAGCTTTTTAATTTAAATTGTCTCTCTAATTTGAATGAATACACTTTAAATCCATTTACAAGGATCTATTGGAGGGCAAGTCTCATGCCAGCAGCCGCGGTAATTCCAGCTCCAGTAGCGTCCACTAAAGCTGCTGCAGTTAAAAAGCTTTTATAAGGATCGAGCTCGGCTGTCCACCGCAAGGCATCCTACTGCCAGTTCCAGCCCCTATGCCTTGGGGTGCCTCCTGATGCTCATCACTAAGTATCCCATGGTCCCGAAGCATTTCCTTTGAAAAAATTAAGTGTCTAAACTACAGGTGGTGCAGCTTGCTTAACAGCCGGGATAATCCGCTCACTAGCAGACACTGCTACTAGGCACAAAGTATTTCCTGGGCTAGATGCAGTTAAAAATTTGTAATTAGATACTCTAGTTGGATGCTGAGAAAGCATTCCATAGAGTCTCCTGGCACGCCATATATGATTCTCTTAAAAAGCTTGGGGTAGGGGTCTAGGGGACCCTTTTATAGCCAAAATCACGGCCCTGTATCGCAATACGTCACCTAGTCTGAAGGTAAATGGAACTGTAGCACCCTGAGGGCTCGGTTGCTACAGACGTATTGCACCTCACCCAGAGGTGTGATATCTCACTCTCAGGTAAGGATGGAGTGTGGATCAGGACCCGACACCTGCATGCATTACACCACATTGCCGTGGGGCAGGGCGACCAATATGCCCCTGAGATGGGCACGACAGTCCCTGTCCCTGGCTGGAGTGGGGGGAGGGAACACTGAGGAAGGGGAACCCTGTAGTGCAGGAGCAGGGAGGAAGCAGTTCCTGGGTGCATTGAGAAGGGAGTATAAAAGGTGGGTACCATCTTAGTTCAGTGCAGAGAAGTCTGAGCAGAAGTGGCAGGGAGCAGGGGCTCTTCATGAGCTCTGCTCCGGAGGCGGGCCTAGTAACAGAGGCCCAGGCCTGGAAGAGGGAGAAGGAAGGAAGAGGAGCGGAGAAGGCTCCAGGAACGAGGAATGAAGGGATCCCAGGGGTGCGGACGGGCGAGTCGCCACCGCACGCCCGAATCCACCTGCGTGGAGGGGTCAGGCCAAAGGGGGAGACCGGTCCCCGAACTAGTGGAGGCAGGAAACGACCCTCAGCTAGAAACCGGAGGCTCTGACATTTTATGTGGCGCAGCCCCTCGCTACACCCGCTAGGAAGGCACCACATAGGGTCAGGGAAACTGGCGCCAAGTTTACCAAGAGGAGGCCCGAGGCAGCCGGACAGAAGTGTTGGTAAGAAAGGCCAGACAAAGGACACACAAAGGGGGTCCTGTGAAGTGCTCCAAAGTTATCTGGGAGTTGTCTGAGCCCCTCACCTGGTGAGCACAGTACGACGTGGGCAGCCGTTACCTGCAGACGTGGTCTGGATAATAAGAACTGTGAGTAAAGGCCCTGAACTGCATCACTGACTCCGTGTCGTTACTGCTGCTGCCCTGCACCATCACCCCCATCCTCCGCATACACTGCCCTGAGGCTATACTCCTCCCGTGGGGAGTTATGCTACGCTCTGCTGCACCCACAACACCAGCCTCAGTGGTCTGACCTGTAGCGGCGGTTCACTCTGACCGCAATCCACGGGTGGCGTAGTCGGACATTTAAACATGAAAACCACATAAATAGTTCCGCCACTGGTTTGACCGCCCTGAGCCACGGAACTGGGTCGCCGCCACGAAGACTACAACCACCAGCATCCACCAAAAAGGGTCCGGCTCCGCATGTCCCAAGGCCCAGGGGGTGCGTCAGAACATTTTCATCACCTTTCACAATCACCAATGGGACAAGGCAGTGATGTCCTCTGTCCCCTCTCTTATACATCCTAGTGACGGAGCACCTGCTCTCATCAATTCGCCATAACCCCAATATTAGGTGGATTGAGGTGGGAGGCACCGAGTACAAGTGCTCTCTATTTGCTGATGATGTCCTAGTATATATCACTCAATCACATATATCCATCCATGCTGTTATGGCTGAAATAGATCACTTTGTTACATGGTAAAATTTTAAAATCAATGCAGCGAAGTCTGAGGCCCTCGATGTCTCCCTCCCCAAATCCATATAGGATTCCATCCAGTCCAACTTTCCCTTTGCCTGGCCCTCACAGGGTATCAAATACTTAGGAATTCCTATTCATAGAGACCTCTCCCATCTATGTTATCTTAATTTTGGGCCCTTTATTGAACAACTCCATACAGACCACGGTTGGCAAGTTAGAACTGTAAGATTCACTACGTGAACCACTGGTGTTTTGTGGAAAAGCACATGTACACTGCGTTCCAAATTATTATACAAAAAGTGTTTAGGAGTGATAAGGGAAGAATTTGTTTGTTTGTCAGTTAAACTCATTGATGGTGATGTGTGTCAGGGCTCTTTATATCACTGTAAGCAATTGCAGACACCTGTGCTAATTAGTTTGGCAGGTGTGTCCAATGAAAGGCAAGACTACTTAAGAAGGCTCTCTCACATTATTAAGCAGCCTACATTTTCTGCCAAAATGGGAAAGAAAAAGGATGTGTCGGCTGCTGAGAAGCAACAAATTGTGGAGTGTTTAGGTCAAGGCATGACTACAATCAACATTGTGCGATGATCAGGATCAAGTGTCTTGGCAATCAAGAAGTATGTAGCTGATTCACAGTACACACGTGTGCGTGCTGATAAGGGCAAATTGAGGACTCTTTCCTACAGGCAATTACGTCAGGTTGAAAGAGCAGCGGCAAAAAAGCCTTGTCATAGCAGCAGACAAGTTTTTGAAGCTGCTTGTGCCTCCAACGTCCCCCGAACAACAAGATGCAGGGTCCTTCAGAGGTTTGCAGCTGTGCATGCGCCATCCTGTTGACCTCCTCTATCCACTTCACACAAGCAGAAACGGCTCCAGTGGGCCAAACATTACATGAAGACTGATTTCAAAACTGTTTTGTTCACGGATGAGTGCCATGCAGCGCTCGATGGTCCAGATGGATGGAGTGGAGGATGGCTGGTTGATGGACACCCCACGCAAACACGGCTACAGCGCCAACAAGGAGGAGGTGGAGTAATGTTTTGGGCTGGAATCATGGGGAGAGAGATTGTCGGCCCCTTTAGGATCCCTGAAGGCGCTAAAGATGAACTCCATAATGTATGTGGATTTTCTCAAACAGCACTTCCTGCCATGGTTCAAGAAGAAGAACCGTGTATTTCACAGCAAGATCATTTTTCTGCATGATAATGCACCATCTCATGCTGCACATAAAACATCTGCATCTCTGGCTGATATGGGCATAAAAGGGGACAAACTTATGGTGTGACCCCCATGCTCCCCTGACCTCTACCCCATTCAGAACCTTTGGAGCATCATTAAAAGGAGTGTCTATGATGGCGGGAGGCAGTTCACATCTAAGCAACAGCTCTGGGAGGGAAGTCTGTCCTCATGCAAAACAATTGAAGCAGAAACCATCCAAAACCTGACAAATTCAATGGACGAGAGAGTTCAGAAGCTCCTTTCGAACAAGGGGTCCTATGTGAAAATGTAACATCACCTAGAATAAAGTTTTGAGTTGAAAACTGTTTGATTTCAGTTTCTAACAACCTGCTAATGCTTATAATTTCAAAAATGACCATTTTTTTGGTCTTTATTAAAATGAAAAGGTTGATCGAAAAGTTTGGGGGATCTAAGAGTGTGGCAACCCAGTAGTCATGATTACTTAGAATTCTGACAATATGAGGGTCATGCTGCAGGTAGTGCAGCAAGAAGGCACTTATGTGTCTTGCGCATCTCGGAGCCCCAAAATTATTTTCCGGGCTAGATGCAGCTAAAAATTATTTTTAATTTTAAATCTGGTGAAGCTTTAGTATAGATGGCCTAATAGGATCAGTGCTGCACACTGCTACAAAGCCCAAATTATTTTCCAGTCAAGATACAGATAAACATGATTAGTAATTTGAAAGCTTAAAACGGTTGGTAGGGTGATTTTAACCAATCATCAAGCTTTTACTCTCCCCAGGATGACACAGGGGTAGAAAAGTCGTTTCGGATCCATGATTTGTTCATCTTTATGAACGTGAGTCTGTCTACATTATCAGTGGAGAGCCGCGTGCGCTTATCTGTCAGCACACCACCAGCAGCGCTGAACACACGTTCAGACAGAACGCTGGCTGCGGGGCATGACAAGATCTCCAAGGTGTAAGTGGCTAGCTCCGGCCATTTATCCAGATTGGAAGCCCAAAAAGAGCAAGGGTCCAGTGACACAGTCGTGGCTTCAATGTTTACTTGGAGATACTCCTGTACCATCGTCTCTAGGCGTTGACTATGTGTCAGACTTCTTGTCTCCTGTGGCCTTGCAAAGGATGGGCTAAAAAAGTGGTGAAATGATTCCGCAAAATTGATGTTACCAGCAGATACTGTGGTTCTGTTACGGTTTGAGTGCTGAACACTTGACGGTCCCACGGTTGGCAAGTTGTAACTGTGAGATTCACTACGTGCACCACTGGTATTTTGTGGAAAAGCACATGTAAGATTCTGCAACAGTCTCTGCTGATACTCCTGCATGCGTGCATCCCTTTCTATGGCAGGAATAATTTCTGCAAATTTACTTTTGTACCGGGGATCTAACAGTGTGGCAACCCAGTAGTCAGGATTATTTCTAATTCTCACAATTCGAGGGTCATGTTGCAGGTAGTGCAGCAAGAAGGCACTCATGTGTGTTGCGCATCCAGGAGCACCAAGTCCCTGTTGTGTTGGTGGCGAGGTAACAATCATGCTTCCTTCCTCTGTCCTCTCCCCCCAACCTCGCACAACAGAAATGTGATCAAGGTCTCCCTCATCTGATGAGTCTTCCATCAGTTCGTCCTCCACTTCTTCCTGGGCTCCTGCACCTTCCTCACTAGTTTGGCTGCTACCATGCGCCCTGGTAAAACCATCTCCCCCACCCTCACATGCCTGCCGCCTTGGTGCTGCCGACCGTCTAGACCTTGCAGATGTTAGCCCTTCCGCATACAACTCCTCCTCCTCTACTTCCTCCACCTCCTCTTGTGCCACCACCTGACTCCGAATTCTGTTTAACATGTGCTCCAGCATGTAAATCACCGGAATAGTCATGCTGATAATGGCATCGTCAGCACTAAACATCTTCGTCGCCATTTCAAAACTGTGCAGAAGGGTGCATAGGTCCCTGATCTGAGACCACTCCTCCAGCGTGATTTGCCCCACCTCTGAATCTTGTTGGCCCAGGCTATACGTCAGAACGTATTGCACCAGGGCTTGTCGGTGCTGCCACAGTCGCTGCAACATGTGCAGAGTTGAATTCCACCGGGTAGGCACATCGCATTTTAGCCGGTGAAGTGGCAGGCCCAATGACTTCTGTAGAGATGTAAGTCGCTGAGCTGCGGGATGCGAATGGCGGAAGTGAGCACACAGCCACCGTGCCCTCTGCAGAAGGCCATCTAGTCTGGGATAGTGGGCTAAAAATTGCTGGACAACCAGGTTCAACACGTGAGCCATACAAGGCACGTGTGTGACATTGCCCCGGCGAAGGGCCGCACCCAGGTTTGCAGCATTGTCGCACACGGCCTTCCCTGTTTTCAGGTCCAGTGGAGACAACCATTCATGAAATTGGTTCTCCAGAGCTGACCACAACTCCTCAGCTGTGTGACTCACATTTCCCAGACATTTCAATGTAAAAACCGCCTGATGACGTTGAGCCCTACTGCCAGCATAGTAAGGAGGTGTGCAGGATCCCTTCTGCGCAGTTAGAAAGCTTGTGGCATGACCAGACAGGCTTTGGGTGCAGGTGGAAGACCGAGAGGAGGTTGAGGAGGCAGAAGCAGTGGAGGAACTTTGACATAAAGAGGATTGAAGCACAACTCGTGGGGACGGCAAGACTTGGACAGCAGCCCCTTGTCCTGCTGTCACCATAGTTACCCAGTGCCCAGTCAGCGACATGTAATGCCCCTGTCCATGCCTACTCGTCCAAGTGTCTGTGGTGAAATGCACCCTGTCACACACAGAGTTTCTCAAAGAAGCGGTGATGTTGTGTGCGACATGCTGGTGGAGCGCAGGCACACCTTTCTTTGAGAAGTAGTGCCGACTGGGCATCTGGTACTGGGGCACTGCGACGGACATAAGGTCTCGAAAATCCTCTGTGTCCACCAGGCGGAAAGGCAGCATTTCTGTAGCCAAGAGCTTGCAGATGGTGAAATTCAACCTCTTAGCTTTCTCATGGCTAGGAGGAAATGGTCTTTTACTTGTCCACATCTGAGGGACCGAGGGCTGGCTATTGTGCTTAGACGGGGTTGATAAGGGTGTCCCCGGCAAACTGCCGGTCTGTGAGGAAGATGCAGGCGGACATGTTAGGTTGCCTTGATCCAAAGGTGGTGCTATCGATGTCGGACAGCGCTCAACACCAGCTGGTGTTACCACCTCCAAAGAAAATGATGACCTGCCAATCACGCTGGCTGATGCGGGTAAAGAGGTGGCAGGTCTGCGCCCCAAAACAGGTGTGACTGCTGTCCCCCCAGTCACAGAGGATGAAGAGGCCGCGGATGCACAAGATATGGCAGACGGTGATTGGCCCGGCCGGCTAGGCCGCATTGTAGCACACTGAGCTTCCCACTGCAACTTATGCTTCATGTCCATGTGCCGGTTCATGCATGAAGTACTCAAACTATGTATTTTTTGGCCTCTACTTAGCTTTTGCTGACAAATGTTACAGATAACACGAGTTGGGTCATCTTTATCGATCTGAAAAAGTGCCCAGGCTATGCAAGGCTTAGCACCCATGCGACCTGAAGAGCCACCACGACTTGTGGTGAGAGGCAGAGTTGTGTTTGAGGATGCAGTTGTTGACGTGCTTCCAGTACTACGTCTCTGTCCAGGAAGGCGCAACCTGACCTCGTCGTCACTAGCATCTTCCTCCACCTCCTCTGCTGACCTCATCTCTTGGCTGACTGTGGGTTGACAGTAAGTGGGATCTCCGACCTCATCATCATCACCCTGTGCGTTATCACACCCGTCGTCCTCAGAGCCAACCTGTTCCTGCCCTGACAAAAAACTAAAGTTGTCGTTCCAATCAGGTATTTGAGTCTTCCTCATTGTCTCCACCAACAGGAGTTACAGTTTGGGAATGAGGGTCTACATTATGGTCAGAACCTTCTGCGTCTGGTCCTGGATCCGACTCATAAAGATTCTGGGCATCAGTGCAGATCATTTCCTCGTCTGGATTCACAGAAGCGCTGGAGTCGACCTCTGATTCCCAGGCTATAGTATGAGTAAACAGCTCTGCAGACTCAACCATCTGTTCTACCTCATACTCAGACGGGCAGCTGGAGATTTGGGAGCTGTGAGGAAGCAAGTGCGATTTGGGTGACACCTTTGAGGACTGGAGTATTTGTGATGTTGAAGTTGATGTGGAGGAGAGCCCACTTAAAGGAGCACTTGATATCCGATGAAGCACCTGCTGTTTTTGTGCCTCATCTGGAATTTGTAGCGATTGGCGTGGCCGTAAGAAAGGGATCTTATCACATTGTCCGCTAAAAGAAGTAGACATTTTAGTTTGGCTGGAAGATGGTCTTTCTTCTGCAGATGTTACTGTTGCTTTAACACCTACCCCACGGACACAACCTTTTTTCCCCTTCCCAACACGCCTATTCCCCTTTCCACCAGCAGCAGGCCTTTTTCCACTCATTTTGGTGGTTAACTAATTCACAACTCTGGAGTTGTTTGCACAAAATAACAATGGATGGTAACCGAGCAGAGCTGAGTGTCCAAACTGTGGTATTAGGACAAAACTATTGGCTGGGTTAGATGCAGAAAAAAATTATTTTGAATTTGCAACCTGATGGAGGTCAGTATAGATGGACTAATACAAATAGTCCCACACACTGCTAGAAGCCCAAATATTTTTTCAGAGGTACTGTAGATGCAGATAAAAATTATTTTTAATTTGCAACCTGATGGAGGTCAGTATAGATGGACTAATAGACCAAGTCCCACACACTGCTAGAAGCCCAAATATTTTTTCAGAGCTAGATGCAGAAAAAAATTATTTTTAATTTGCAACCTGATGGAGGTCAGTATAGATGGACTAATAGACCAAGTCCCACACACCGCTAGAAGCCCAACTATTTTTTCAGAGCTAGATGCAGAAAAAAATTATATTCAATTTGCAACCTGCTGGAGGTCAGTATAGAAGGACTAATAGAACAAGTCCCACACACTGCTAGAAGCCCAAATATTTTTTCAGAGCTAAATGAAGAAAAAAATTATTTTTAATTTGCAACCTGATGGAGGTCAGTATAGATGGACTAATAGACCAAGTCCCACACACTGCTAGAAGCCCAAATATTTTTTCAGAGCTAGATGCAGAAAAAAATTATTTTTAATTTGCAACCTGATGGAGGTCAGTATAGATGGACTAATAGACCAAGTCCCACACACTGCTAGAAGCCCAAATATTTTTTCAGAGCTAGATGCAGAAAAAAATTATTTTTAATTTGCAACCTGATGGAGGTCAGTATAGATGGACTAATAGACCAAGTCCCACACACCGCTAGAAGCCCAAATATTTTTTCAGAGCTAGATGTAGAAAAAAAATATTTTTAATTTGCAACCTGATGGAGGTCAGTATAGATGGACTAATAGACCAAGTCCCACACACTGCTAGAAGCCCAAATATTTTTTCAGAGCTAGATGCAGAAAAAAATTATTTTTAATTTGCAACCTGATGGAGGTCAGTATAGATGGACTAATAGACCAAGTCCCACACACCGCTAGAAGCCCAACTATTTTTTCAGAGCTAGATGCAGAAAAAAATTATATTCAATTTGCAACCTGCTGGAGGTCAGTATAGAAGGACTAATAGAACAAGTCCCACACACTGCTAGAAGCCCAAATATTTTTTCAGAGCTAAATGAAGAAAAAAATTATTTTTAATTTGCAACCTGATGGAGGTCAGTATAGATGGACTAATAGACCAAGTCCCACACACTGCTAGAAGCCCAAATATTTTTTCAGAGCTAGATGCAGAAAAAAATTATATTCAGTTTGCAACCTGATGGAGGTCAGTATAGATGGACTAATAGAATGATGCTATGCCCAAAAGATTTTACTTCACTAGGTGCAGTAAAAAAATTGGTATTCTATACACAGGTGTTATATCTTGCAACACAGATAGGCTACTCCACTGACTAACACACTCTGCAATAGGCCAAAAAGGATTAGCTTTGCTAGATTCAGCCAAATGCTGTGAAAAAAACTTGCACAGCACTGGCACAGACCTGCCTGGCAAAAACTGATAGGAACTCATGTAACCTAGTCCTGAAAAGGACTCCAATTACAATTAGTCTTTACTCCCACAACCTATCTATTTAAGAGCACAGACCTCCCTGATAAAAGACGTAGGAAATGCTGTAACCTAGTCCTTAAAAGGACTGCAATCACAACTATTCCCTACTCCCAAGCTATCTGTATATTTGTGCAAAAATTGGCTTGAAATTAACAAGGTATAGCGCACACAGCAACAGAGGTGCCGTCTAACACGCAGCTGCAGCAGTGAGAAAATGGTGGCGACGGGGAAAATGGCTTGGTCTTATAGGGCAAGGACATGTGACATACACTGCCAATGACACATGCCCTTGCTTGTGTGAAAAAAAGCACTTCGCTCCGTGTGTGCGCTGCTGATAGGCTGACAGATTGCACCTCCCCACTGCAAATGCGGGAAAGAGAAAAAAAAATGGAGATCTTCATTGTTCCTGCAGAGATCCATCCCCTGCCCCTCCCCCCACCCCGCTGTACACTCAAACTGCGTATTAACATTAATTTTCATCATTACTGAGAAAAAATCCAGTTATGATTTTGGTGCACGAACAGTTATCGAACATAACCTCGAACAGCCGAATTTTTCTCAAATTGTTCGTGTTCGCCGAACGGCTCGAACACCGCCCAAAACAGCTCGAATTTGAGATTGGCGAACAGTTCGAGTAGAACAACGCTCATCTCTAATCGTGAATTAATACAAGAATCAGTGATGGGACCGAGTGGTGGTATGAGGGAAAGAGGTATTGGGTGTAGAAGAGTAAGCCCTTAAGAAAGAAGAAAAAAAAAATCAGTAGGAAGATTAGAAAGGACAGAATATGAATAAAAGGTTCGGACGGAGAAAGAAATTCCGTCTTATTAGACCACAGATAGCTACCCCTATGGACTAAGATTAAACAGAGAAATATCTGTAAGTAGTGTCGAAGACACACCCTAATTTGGGAGGTGACTGTACCCTAAAACACGAGCAATCAACCAGGCCCCACAGCAAATTAATTATACATTGTTAATTAGTTTATGTAACTAAACAAATCCAGTGCCCCTGACTTATCCAAATTCCCTTTAACACTACATAAAACCAGAGGCAGCTCAAAGGTGGTGGAAATCCCTGTGGGCTATTTTCTAGACATAATAAGCCAATGCAATGCATAGTGAGGTTTCACCCAAGGACTGTAAAGCCCCCCATAAGAAATTTGCTAATATTAAAATTAATAATCTCCGACATGAGGAAAAAGACAGTGGAGAGAGCGAGTGACTATGATAGGACAGACTCCTAAGGCTCAGGAGTCAACAGAGAGACCAGTGAAGTCACTGCGTGGGTATCGTCTCCTCTTCCTCTCAGTTCCCATTGTCACTCTTCCACCTCTCCTTGTTCCTCCAAACCCAAAAGAGGATAAATGGGGCCACTCTCTCAGGGTGACTGGTGGCAACCCCAGAGACGATGAAAAATCCAGAAGATCCAATGGCGATCTCAGGGTCACCGTGCCAGTGTCCCCACAAGCATGAAGCTGAAAGGGGTATCCTCATTTGTAAGTAATGTTCTTCGCACGCAGAGCCTCCAAAAGAGGTCGGAGAGCCCTTCTTTTAGCCAGAGTTATAGGGGAGAGGTCCGTTAGAAGTTGAATATTTGTGCCATTAAAGTCTATTGCATCGTTCTCTCTAGCTTTACGCATAATGTCTTCTTTAATTTGGAAGAAGTGGATCCTGCAAATGACGTCTCTAGGTCTAGATGGGTCAGGGTGTTTGGGGCCCAGGGATCGGTGAGCTCTGTCCAGCTTGAGATGTTCCTCCATGGATCTACTCAGCAATGAGTTGAAAAGGTGCTGTAGGGCTGAATTCAGGTCCCGTGGAGCCACCGACTCCGGGAGACCTCGGAAACTAATGTTGTTTCTCTGATTTCTGTTTTCGGAGTCTTCTAGCATATCCAGAACTAAATTCTGGGAGTGCTGATCCAAAATATGCTGCTGCGTGTGGAGCTGAGTAGATAGTTGATCCACTTTAGCTTCAAGTGCAGTGACGGCAGAGTTTATATTAGAAACATCCCCTTTGAAGGAGCCAATTTCCCCCTTGCATACGGCCTCCAATCGCTAGATATAACCCTCCATATCGGTCTTAGTGGGGATAGCATTTAAATGGGCCCGTAATTCCCCAGCGTTCATAGTCAGGAGCGAGGGATCCCCGAGGTTTGCAAAGCTAATAAGGGTCCCAGGGCCATCCTGGGTAATCATACTGCTATTCTCAGTCACGCCATTGTCAGAGTCAGATGCAAGGGGTCCCAGAACTGTGCTGCTGGTAGCTCCTGCACTCCTCAGAGATTCAGTTATGGTAGAGGAATGGGTTAACTGAGTAGATGGTGAAGCTGACTTGGAGGGGGAGGGGTGGGACCCGGAGCTCTCCACTCTCTGCATGCCTGCATTACCACTGTCACTAACACCGGATCCCACTTGAACTGCCTCCCCCCTTCGCTGTGTCTGTCTCCCCGGAGAGCGGCCTCCACGTGATAATCTGGCTTCAGCAGCAGGTAAGCTTGCTCCCCTCAGGCTCTGCACACTGATTCCTCCCACAGCAGCAGCCATATCTGCACGTGTGGTCTGTTTTCCCACGCTGCCTGAGACTGATAAATACCGAGTGATGCCAGGGTCAGTGGGTCCAGAGATGAGCTCCCATGGTGCCTGGGAGCGGAGACCGGATTTTCTTCTCATGTAGAGGCTGGGATCTGCTTGTGCTGGCTAATGCTTAGCTCGTGCTTTCCAGAGCCCTTACAGCATTCTCTAAGTGCGACTGTTCTGCTTCATGGCCAGGCCATGCCCCCCTGTTCCCATGTATTTTCACACCCAGACATGGGTATATGCTTCCTGATTTTGTCTATTTTCTGTTGTCCTCCTTCTCCTCATCCTCCACCCCCATATCACCAGGGTGAACATGATGCAACACCCACTTAATTTTTTTAAGGGTGTTTATGATGCCCGTAGCAATTTTATTTAGAGGCCTACCTATAACATTCTGTATGTTCATGTCGGGGTAAATATTTTTCAGCAGCGGCATTACCAGTAGAGGAGACCCACTCCTCAACAATGGTAACAATTTTTTTAATGAGGCCTTCTGTGCCTCTTCAAAAGGGTATGGGAGTGTGTCCATATTTTTGGCAGCCCTTGCAATACAATACAAAACAATACTGAGGGACAAATGCTTGCCCTTTAACAATAGTAATGGCTTCCTAATGGCCCTGTAAAAATAGGCTTTGTGATTTTCAGAGTCCTTCCTTCATAAATGAAGCTTGTTGTAAAATGTTAAAATGACATTTACTGGTGAATGTATTTTTTACCGTTGAAAGCAATGCAAAAGTGCAAAAATGCATCACAAACTCTATGTTTGAACATAGCAGAAGGTGTGGAGGAACAGTTTTTTTTTTTTTTTTTGCCTTATATACAAGTCATTACCCTGGAAAGAATGTTCCTTAATGTTTTTCCAGGAAAATCCATTTTGGCTTCATTTTTGTATGTTTTATTGTCAGTACATAAAAGTGGCTTAATACTCTGACAACATTGTTCACAGCAGTGACCTGGGAGTCAGAGATGCTTCCAGGAGTCTTCCCCGTGCAGTTCCCATTGCATATCAGCACTCTTCCCACTGATTTGGGCAATTTTTTAGGCCTTCCGCAGACTAATGCTCGAGTTTCCCACTGACTTACATTGGGCTCGTTGCTCAGGTTGAGCACCAGAGCATTACGATTTGCTCAACCTCAGCAACGAGCACCCTAGCATTTTAGTGCTCACTAATCACTAGTGAACAGCACTGTATATTCAGTGTGAATTGAATCTGCCATGAAATGCTAGCCTTGCTGTTCAATTGTTACCCCTTGTCTAGTCATTTGATAGGCTTCTCTTCCTTTATCTTCTCCCTCTGAGTCAGCTGATGGATGCTGCTTATGACTATGCCCTATGCTGTTATGTGGGACATGACACATGACAATGATGTGTACCACACCCCATATAACCACATACAATGTGACATGTACTGTGACACATTGTAGTGCCGGCGTCCCTGCCCTCTGCTAGGCAGGGACGCTGTTCCCCTCACCGCTCTGCTCCGTGCCCGGCGTCCCTCTCCCGCTCTGCTGGCAGCGCGCACTCCTTCCCGGCCACTGTGCTTAGGGCGCGCGCGCGCGCCCTCCCTCCCTCTTAAAGGGGCCGCGCGCGCCGTCCTAAGGAGTCCCCGGCCAATGGCCGGAGGACTTTACCATATATAAGGCACCTCCTCCAAAATGGAGGTGCCCGAGCAATGTTGTTGCACCGTTCTACTCTGCTTCAGCCCTCAGGTCCCGTTGCCAGTTACCTGCCAGTTACCTGCCAGATTCCTGCCAGCTTGCTGTCCTAATCCTGCCTGATTTCCTGTTACCTGCCTGCCTGCCTGAGGTCCGACGGTCTGCCTTACAACTCCGGTCAGTCTGTCTAAGGACCAACTTGCCCGCTCACCTGGGAGCGCACATCAGCTACCTGCCTGCTTGCCTGAGGTCCGACGGTCTGCCTTACAACTCCGGTCAGTCTGTCTATGGACCAGCTTGCCCGCTCACCTGGGAGCGCTTCTCCGCTACCTGCCTGCTTGCCTGCCCGGAGGCTCCGCTGTCACGTGCTGTGACCACCAGCTATTCCAGACTCTTGCCCGCTCACCTGGGAGCGCTTCTCCGCTACCTGCCTGCTTGCCTACCTGGAGGCTCCGCCGTCACGTGCTGTGACCACCTGCTATTCCAGAGACTCTCGCTTGCTCACCTGGGAGCACACATCCTCCATCTGCCTTGCTAGCCTACCTGGAGGTTCAGCCATCACAGGTCGTACCTACCCTTTACCTAGAGACTGCCCCGGTCACTTGCCGTGACCTCCAGCCCGTTCTTCCAGAGACTGCCCTGATCACTTGCCGTGACCTCCTGCCCGTACACCCAGAGACTGTCCCGGTCACCTGCTGTGACTGCCTGCCTGGTCGCCACCCGCTCCCTTACAAGGACCGCTCCCTTGTATAGTAGCCCAGAGGTTCCGCCTCCCAGACCCGTTACAGTTTGCTCGGGCCATGGATCCCGGTGGCACCCAAGCTCCCTCGCTCTCGGACCTGTGTCATGAACTGTCCCGTCAAAGGTCCCAACAGGAGTCCATCCTGGGTCACCTGCGGAATGTCAATACTCGCCTGGACACTCTGACTGCTCCACCAACAACCTCCGCCAGTGCCATGTCTCGCAATCCGGCAGCTCCGCTGTCCACTAACACCATGATATCCTACCCCGGACCTCGGCTTTCTGCACCTCCTCGCTTCGGAGGCGACTCAGCCCAGGCTCGGGGCTTCATAAATCAGTGCACCCTGCACTTTGAACTATTGTCCCACCAGTTTAACTCCGACCGAGCCAAAATTGCATTCATCATGTCCCATCTCACCGGGGAGGCCCTGGCCTGGCTAAATCCTCTATGGGAGAGAGGAGACCCCCTGGTGTCCAACTTGCCTGCTTTTCTCACGGCTTTCCGGAAAGTCTTCGACGAACCCGGACGGAAGACCTCATCCGCATCATCATTGCTACGCCTCCGTCAGGAAAGTCTCACCGTGGGCCAATATGCCATACGGTTCCGTACCCTTGCCTCGGAGCTGGCCTGGGATAACGACGCTCTGGTTTCCGTCTTCTGGGAGGGTCTGTCCGGCCGTATTAAAGATGAACTTGCCGGTCGGGACATTCCTACCACTCTCGATGACTTAATAACTCTTGCCACCCGGATTGACCTACGGTTCCAGGAGCGTGCCAGAGAGGTCACCCGTGAGAGGAGGTTACCACGTCTAGCTCCTACTTTTCAGAAACCCGTCACTCCTTCTGTCTCTAACCAGGTACACCCTCCTGAGCCTATGCAGGTCGACCAGACCAAGATGGTCAAGACCCGTCAGGACTTACGCCGTGCAGAGGGGACCTGCTTCTAATGTGGCAGTAAGGAGCACCGGATCCGTGCCTGCCCGGAGAGGTCGGGAAACGCCTGTGTCTAGGTTCGCTCAGAGAGGTCCACCTAGACAAGAATAAATCCTCTCCATCCCTGCTGTTGTCAGTTTCAATCGTCTACGGGGAGAACCGTTATTTCGAACTAGCCCAACTGGACTCTGGAGCAGCCGGGAATCTTATTTCACAGTCCCTGGTAGAGAAATACCGCATCCCCACCAAAACTCTGGCTGTACCCTTGTCTGTTGCTGCCGTGGAAGGGGGGCTCTTACCACGCCCCATCCAACTCATCACCGAATCCATTACTCTGCAGGTGGGAATGCTGCATTCTGAAAGTATCTCCTTCCATGTTCTGCCTGGACTCTCTCACGCCCTCTTGCTAGGCCTACCTTGGCTCCAGAAACATGCACCCGTTCTTGACTGGCAGACCGGAGAAGTCCTTCGCTGGGGACAGGGCTGCCATAAGACCTGTCTGGTTCCCGTTCATCCCGTCCGTCCTTCTCCTACCTCAGCTAATCTACCTGGACTTCCGATTCCTTATTGGTCTTATGCTGATGTCTTTAATAAAAAGGAGGCAGAGACACTACCCCCTCATAGACCATACGACTGCCCTATCGACCTGTTACCTGGTACTTCTCCTCCCCGTGGGCGTATTTATCCATTATCCGCTGCTGAGACCCGGTCGATGTCCGAATATATTGAGGAGAATCAGGCCAGGGGATTCATCCGGAAATCTACCTCCCCGGCGGGAGCAGGCTTCTTTTTCGTCAAAAAGAAGGACGGCTCTCTCCGTCCCTGTATAGACTATAGAGGCCTTAACCAGATCACGGTGAAGAATAAGTACCCCCTTCCGCTCATTCCGGAGTTATTTGATCGTCTGAGGGGGGCTAGAATCTTCACCAAACTGGACCTCCGTGGGGCGTACAACCTGGTTCGTATCCGTCAGGGGGATGAATGGAAGACGGCATTCAACACCCGGGACGGCCACTATGAATATCTGGTAATGCCCTTTGGCCTCTGTAACGCTCCTGCCGTCTTTCAAGAGTTGGTCAATGACATCTTCCGGGACTTTCTCTACTCCTGCGTAGTGGTGTACCTGGACGACATCTTGGTTTTCTCTCCGGATCTCCAGACTCACCGGAGGGATGTTCGTCAGGTCCTGCTCAGGCTCAGGCAGAACCATCTCTACGCTAAATATGAGAAGTGCCTCTTTGAGCAGACCTCGCTTCCGTTTCTGGGCTACATTATCTCTCAGACCGGCCTACAAATGGATCCTGAGAAACTGTCTGCCATCGAGAAATGGCCCCGACCAGAGGGGTTGATAGCTATTCAACGGTTCCTGGGCTTCGCCAACTATTACCGCCTCTTCATCCCGCACTTCTCTTCCTGGACTGCCCCAATTTCCGCGCTCACCCGTAAGGGTACTAATCCCAAAGAGTGGCCGCCCGAAGCAGAGGAGGCCTTTCTTTCCCTAAAACAGGCCTTCTCTTCCGCCCCGGTGCTGCATCGCCCGGACGGCAACAAGCAGTTCTTCCTGGAAGTTGACGCCTCCTCCTCTGGAGCCGGAGCGGTACTTACTCAAAAATCATCTTCCGGGAGAATGGTAACTTGTGGCTTCTTCTCCAAACTCTTCTCCTCTTTTGAGCGCAACTATTCCATAGGAGACCGAGAGTTATTGGCCATCAAGCTGGCGTTGGAGGAGTGGCGTTACCTACTCGAGGGGGCTCTTCATCCGGTAATAATTTACACTGACCACAAGAACTTGGCTTACCTCCAGCATGCCCAGAGACTTAACCCGCGCCAAGCCCGGTGGTCCTTGTTTTTTGCTCGTTTTGATTTTGTTCTTCATTTTCGCCCGGCAGACAAAAACGTCAAAGCAGACGCCTTGTCCCGATCCTTTCTGGTGTCCGATCTCGAGGAAGAACCTAAACATATCATCGATCCCGCCAGAGTAATACAGGTGGCTCCCGTGAGTCTAAATCGTCTCCCTCCCGGTAAGACGTTTGTTTCAGTACCTGATCGGGAGAAGATCCTACACTGGGGCCATTCGTCTAAACTAGCTGGCCACGCCGGTCAGAAAAAGACCCTCCAGCTTATTGCCTGGCACTATTGGTGGCCTACCCTGCACAAGGACATAATAGACTTTGTTTCTGCCTGTGTGTCCTGCGCCCGCAACAAAGTCCCGAGACATCTGCCAGCCGGACGCCTCCTTCCGCTTCCTGTACCTGCTGCCCCCTGGCAGCATATAGCAATGGACTTTATAACTGATCTCCCCGTCTCTGCCGGTTGTACGGTCATTTGGGTGGTCTCTGACCGCTTTTCCAAGATGGCTCACTTTATTCCCCTGCCAGGCCTTCCGTCTGCACCCGAGCTGGCTAAAGACTTTATCCGCCACATCTTCCGTCTTCATGGCCTGCCCCTCCACATCGTGTCGGATCGTGGGGTACAGTTCACCTCACGTTTCTGGAGAGCCACTTGTAAACTACTAGACGTCACCCTGGACTTCTCTTCCGCTTACCACCCACAGTCCAATGGTCAAGTGGAGCGGATCAATCAGAACCTGACCAGTTACCTCCGGCACTTCGTTAATGCCCACCATTCTGACTGGGTGGATCTCCTACCATGGGCCGAGTTCTCTTATAATAATCACGAGAGCGAATCCTCCTCCAAATCCCCATTTTTTGTAGTCTTTGGTCAGCATCCTCGGATTCCTTTTCCTGTCTCCACCTCTGTGGACAACCCGGCTGCGGAATCTCTCGTTAGCAAATTTTCCTCCATATGGGAGAGTACCCGGTCCGCACTCCTTCTGTCATCCGAGCGAATGAAAAGACACGCTGACAAAAAACGCCTGGATCCTCCACAATTTCGTCCAGGAGATAAAGTCTGGCTCTCATCTAAATATGTTCGACTCAAGATACCTTCTTACAAGTTATGGCCTCGGTTCATCGGTCCTCTGGAGGTCATCAGTCAGATCAACCCGGTGGCCTATAAATTGAAACTCCCGGCCAACTTACGGATCCCTAACTCCTTCCATGTATCTCTCCTCAAACCCGTGATGCTTAACTCTTTTTCCAAGTCTACAGGTACGCCTCCTGCTCCGGTTTCTGCTGAGGACGAGTTTGAGGTAGAGAACATTCTTGCCACCAAAAGGGTAAGAGGAAAGACCTTTTTTCTGGTAGATTGGAAGGGGTTTGGTCCTGAGGAGAGAACGTGGGAGCCCCGGGAGAACATCCATGCCCCTCTCATCCTAGCTAAATTTCTATCTGGCCTAAAAAAGGGGGGGCCTAAAGGGGGGGGTACTGTAGTGCCGGCGTCCCTGCCCTCTGCTAGGCAGGGACGCTGTTCCCCTCACCGCTCTGCTCCGTGCCCGGCGTCCCTCTCCCGCTCTGCTGGCAGCGCGCGCTCCTTCCCGGCCACTGTGCTTAGGGCGCGCGCGCGTGCCCTCCCTCCCTCTTAAAGGGGCCGCGCGCGCCGTCCTAAGGAGTCCCCGGCCAATGGCCGGAGGACTTTACCATATATAAGGCACCTCCTCCAAAATGGAGGTGCCCGAGCAATGTTGTTGCACCGTTCTACTCTGCTTCAGCCCTCAGGTCCCGTTGCCAGTTACCTGCCAGTTACCTGCCAGATTCCTGCCAGCTTGCTGTCCTAATCCTGCCTGATTTCCTGTTACCTGCCTGCCTGCCTGAGGTCCGACGGTCTGCCTTACAACTCCGGTCAGTCTGTCTAAGGACCAACTTGCCCGCTCACCTGGGAGCGCACATCAGCTACCTGCCTGCTTGCCTGAGGTCCGACGGTCTGCCTTACAACTCCGGTCAGTCTGTCTATGGACCAGCTTGCCCGCTCACCTGGGAGCGCTTCTCCGCTACCTGCCTGCTTGCCTGCCCGGAGGCTCCGCTGTCACGTGCTGTGACCACCAGCTATTCCAGACTCTTGCCCGCTCACCTGGGAGCGCTTCTCCGCTACCTGCCTGCTTGCCTACCTGGAGGCTCCGCCGTCACGTGCTGTGACCACCTGCTATTCCAGAGACTCTCGCTTGCTCACCTGGGAGCACACATCCTCCATCTGCCTTGCTAGCTTACCTGGAGGTTCAGCCATCACAGGTCGTACCTACCCTTTACCTAGAGACTGCCCCGGTCACTTGCCGTGACCTCCAGCCCGTTCTTCCAGAGACTGCCCTGATCACTTGCCGTGACCTCCTGCCCGTACACCCAGAGACTGTCCCGGTCACCTGCTGTGACTGCCTGCCTGGTCGCCACCCGCTCCCTTACAAGGACCGCTCCCTTGTATAGTAGCCCAGAGGTTCCGCCTCCCAGACCCGTTACACACATTTGATTGTGTGAGGCTTAGTCAGTGGTCTCCCAGAGGGAGAAGAAGAAGGAAGAGGAGCCCATTGGATGTCTGCACACTGGTGGCATTGGGACAAATATGGAGGGGGTGGGGAGAAGTGAATATAAGAGCATTCTGGCTTTTTAACAACCTTCTGGCCATCAAAATCCAGAAAAATATCTGCCTCTTCTACCTCATTTTGCAAAGCAATTCTCCCAAAATTCATATTTGCCTCAATCTCCAAATTTTGAGAAAATCTAAATGAATTAAATTTATTTTGAATCGATTTTCTCATATTTATTTAACACTCTTAATTGGATTTAAAAATAAGTATAACCTAACTCCGATTTCATCACAATTGTTATTTGCCTGCAGCAGACTCATTTTGCAAGTTGTATTTCCATTTTCTTTTCCCTGGAATGATTATTCTTTGTATAGAAATTGTATAAATGCTTAATTCCGTTATCTTTGGTTAAATTAATACCATTGCTTCAATGACAATTTTGCAGTAGCAGTTATATTCTGATTCAATATTGTACAAAAGGTAAATGTATGTTTTTTAATAATAGAGAGAAAAAATCTAAAATGTTGTATGTTATATACATAATAATGCATGTTATTTAAAATAAAACCTGCTGCATATATAACAGTATCGGAAATGATGACTACTGTCTAGCATAAGCATAAAATATATTAATTTCTAATTTGTCACAGCTTCCAAATCTAAGTCATTCAGGCTCCCAAGATCAAAGCCTGACAACAGTTTCTCAAGAGCTGTGATGAGTGCTACTCAGAAAAAGATATGGAAGATCTGATACAAAGTTCAATATATTAAAGCACTGAATAAAGTTCAAGAGGGGAATAGATTTCAGAGAAGCAGGTAATGTAGAACATGAGGTCATGATCTGAAGACAGCAAGTGTGTACCAAGTGCTACATAGTAATATTTACTACTTCATTTCTGAGAAAATAGTGCAAGTATAGAATTGTACTGAGGAACGTTGCAAAACATAAATACTGAAATACTAAAGAAAAAATATTTATTTTTAATGTTTTTTTTCAATAATAATAGAAATGTAATGACTTTCAAGCTGTTTTACCATTTATTATTAATATTTTGGTAACAAACAAAAATCATAAACATAAAAAATCTGCAATATGTAAATTTTTTCAGCGTATTTGCAGCATTTTTCATCCTTTCAAATGAATTGGAAAAAAAGTAAAATAAAGTATCAAAAACAGATAGAATATGTGTATGTTGTACTTTGTGTTATTCTTGCCAAGAGATGGGATTCAGATAGAACACCCTGAAGGAGCCACGAAGAAATTGGAGAAATAAGTGTAAAAGTGAGTTTAATAACTTTTTTTAAGCTTTTGATGTCTCTTAACCCATAAGGTGGTTTGCATGTTAATGACCAGGCCAATTTTTACAATTCTGACCACTGTCACTTTATGAGGTTATTACTCTGGAATGCTTCAACAGATCCCCTGATTTTGAGATTATTTTTTCATGACATATTGTACTTCATGATAGTGGTAAAATTTCTTCGATATCACTTGCATTCATTTGTGAAGAAAACAGAAATTTGGTAAAAATTTTGAAAATGTCACAATTTTCAAACTTTGAATTTTCATGCCCTTAAATTAGAGAGATATGTCACACAAAATAGTTAATAAATAACATTTCCCACATGTCTACTTTACATCAGCACAATTTTGGAAACAACTTTTTTTTGTTAGGGAGCTATAAGGGTTAAAAGTTGACCAGCGATTTCTCATTTTTACAAGAAAATTTACAAAACATCTTTAGGGACCACATCACATTTGAAGTGACTTTGAGGGGCCTTTATGACAGAAAATACTCAAACGTGACACCATTCTAAAAACTGCATCCCTCAAGGTGCCCAAAACCACATTGAAGAAGTTTATTAACCCTTCATGCACTTCACACTGATTAATTGAACATGAAAGGAAAAAATGAACATTTTACTTTTTTTTGCTAAAATTTTATTTTAGACCCCAATTTTTTATTTTCACAAGGGTATCAGGAGAAATTTGAACACAAGAGTTGTTGGGAAATTTCTACTGAGTACGCTGATATCTCATATGTGGGGGAAAGCCACTGTTTAGGCGCACGGCAGGGCTCGGAAGGGAAGGAGCGCCATCTGATGTTTTCAATGCAAAACTCCCTGGAATTGACAGCGGACCCCATGTTGCGTTTGGAGAGCCCCTGATGTGCCTAAACAGTGGAAACCCCCCACAAGTGACCCTATTTTGGAAACTAGACCCCTCAGGGAACTTATTTAGATGTGTATTGAGCACTTTGAACCCCCAAGTGTTTTGTAAAAGTTTATGACATAGAGCCGTGAAAAAAATATTTTTTTTTTTCCACAAAAACATAGTAATATAGTAACATAGTTTTTAAGGTTGAAGGAAGACTAAGTCCATCTATTTCAACCCAAAGCCTAACATGTTGATCCAGAGGAAGGCAAAAAAAAAACATGTGGCAAACACTAAGTTCCACATTGGGGAAAAAAATTCCTTCCTAACTCCACACGGCAATCAGACTAGTTCCCTGGATCAATGCCCTATCAAGGAATCTAGTATATATAACCTGTAATATTATACTTTTCAAGAAAGGCATCCATGCCCTCCTTAAATTTTAGTAGTAAATCACTCCTTACAACATCATGCGGCAGAGAGTTCCATAGTCTCATTGCCCTTAAAGTAAAGAATCCGCGTCTGTGATTATGATTAAACCTTCTTTCCTCCAGACATAGAAGATGCCCCCTTGTCCCCGTCTCAGGCTTCAGAGTAAAAAGATCAGTAGAATGGTCTTTGTACTGTACCCTCATATACTTTTACATAGTAATAAGATCACCCGTAAGCCTTCGTTTTCCCAAACTAAATAACGCCAAGTGTAATAATTTGTCTTGGTATTGCAGACCCCCCAGTCCTCTAATAACCTTGGTCGCTCTTCTCTGCACCCGCTCTAGTTCGCTATGTCTTTTTTATACACTGGAGACCAGAACTGTACACAGTATTCTAAGTGTGGTCGCACTAATGACTTGTATAGAGGTAAAATTATGTTCTCCTCATGAGCATTTATGCCTCTTTTAATGCATTCCATTATTTTATTTGCCTTTGCAGCAGCTGCCTGACACTGGCCACCAAACATGACCTTGTCATCCACCAATACACCTAGGTCTTTTATAGTTACAGTTTTGCCCAGTGATTTACAATTAACCATATAATTATACATTTTATTTCCTCTGCCCAAGTGCATTACCTTACATTTATCCCCATTAAAGCTCATTTGCCATTTATCAGCCCAAGCTTCTAGTTTACATAGATCCTCCTGTAATATAAAATTGTCCTCCTCTGTATTGATTACCCTGCAGAGTTTAGTGTCATCTGCAAATATTGAAATACTACTCTGTATGCCACCTACAAGGTCATTAATAAATATATTAGAAAGAAGCAGTCCCAATACTGACCCTTGTGGTACCCCACTGTTAACAGAGACCGAGTCTGAGTGTGTTTCATTAATAACCATCCTTTGTTTACATCACTGAGACAGTTCTTAACCCACTTACATATATTTTCCCCTATCCCCATTGTTCTCATTTTATGTATCAACCTTTTGTGTGGAACCATATCAAAAGCTTTTGAAAAGTCCATATACACAACATCCACTGCATTTCCTTGATCCATTCCGGAACTTACCTCTTCATAAAAGCTGATCAGATTAGTCTGACAGGAACGGTCATAAACTTATGTTGACATTGGGTCATGAGGTTATTCTTATTCAGATACTCTAGTATAGCATCTCTAAGGAAACCCTCCAGGATTTTACCCACAGTAGAGGTTAATCTTACTGGCTTATAATTTCCAAGTTCGGTTTTTGTCCCCTTTTTGAATATTGGCACCACATTTGCTATACGCCAGTCCTGTGGTACAGACCCTGTTATTATGGAATCTTTAAAGATTAAAAATAATAGTCTATCTATGACTTTACTTAATTCCTGCAGTACTCGCTGGTTTATCCCATCCGGGCCCGGTGGTTTGTCAACTTTAGTGATTTTTAGACGCTGCCATACTTCCTGCTGGGTTAAGCAAGTGACATTTAATGGAGAATTTTTGTCATCACTGATCATGTTTTCTGTCATGCGATTTTCTTGTGTAAATACTGTTGAAAAAAAATCATTTAGCATATTGGCTTTCTCCTCATCCTCATCCACCATTTCACGCAGACTATTTTTAAGGGGGCCAACACTATCATTTTTTTAGTTTTTTACTATTTATGTAGTTAAAGAATATTTTGGGATTATTTTTACTTTTTCTGGCAATGAGTCTCTCTGTCTCAATCTTTGCTGCCCTGATTTAGTTTTTACAGAATTTATTTAATTTTCTGTATTTATTTAAAACCTCATCACTACCTACTTGCTTTAGTTCTCTACATGCTTTCTTTTTGTCACTTATTGCGCCCCTTACAGCTCTATTTAGCCATAGTGGTTTCCTCCTATTTATAGCACGTTTATTCCCATAGGGTATATATTGTGCACTGGTCCTATTCAGGATGCTAATGAATGTCTCCCATTTGCTTTGTGTAGTTTTATGTCTCAGGATATCGTCCCAGTTTATTGCACTAAGATCATCTCTCAACCGTTGGAAATTTGCCTTCCTGAAGTTTAGTGTCCTCTATTACACATCTTATTTAAGGATACATGAAAACTTATTATTTTGTGATCACTATTACCCAAGTGACTCCCAACTCGTATATTTGATATGCTGTCTAGCCTGTTGGCTAATATTAGGTCTAGCAGTGTTCCCCTTCTTGTTGGTTCCTGAAACAGTTGTGAAAGGTAATTGTCTCTCATTGTTATCAAAAACTCATTACCTTTGCTGGAACTGCAGGTTTCTGTTCCCCAATGTATTTCAGGGTAGCTGCTTCATTTATTTGCTTTATGAGGATATTCTCCGCTGATTCCATTATTTTTGGAGACTTATAACAAACCCCTATCAGCAATTAATTATTTTTCCCCCCTCCCCTTATCTCCACCCACAGGGACTCTACAATTTCATTAGATTCACATATATTCTCCCGCAAGATGGGTTTTAAGGATGATTTTATATATTAACACCCCCCCTCGCTTGTTTGTACAGTCATTTCTGAACAGACTATAGCCCTGTAAATTAACTGCCCAGTCATGGCTCTGGTCTAGCCATGTCTCAGATATCCCCACCATGTCATAATTATTTTCCAACAAAATTAATTCTAATTCCTCTATTTTGTTGGTGAGGCTTCTGGCATTAGTGTACATGCATTTTATGTATCTCTCTGTACCTCTATTCTTTCTTACTATATTGACTTGTCTAACCCCACCCCCAATTTCTTTATTTGTGCCCAGGTCACTATCTGAACTATCTTCCCCACCTATAAAATGAATACCCTCCTTCCCAATCCCTAGTTTAAACACTCCTCCAACCTTCTAGCCATTTTCTCCCCTAGCACAGCTGCACCCTCCTCATTGAGGTGCAGCCCGTCCCTAGCTTAGAACCTGTAGCCAACTGAGAAGTTGACCCAGTTCTCCAGGAACCCAAACCTCTTCTTCCTACACCAATTCCTGAACCACTTATTTATCTCCATAATCTGCCATTGCCTCTCTGGCGTGGCACATGGTACAGGCAGTATTTCAGAGAATATCACCTTGGAGGTCCATACTTTAAGCATGCAGCCTAATTCCCTGAAATCACCTTTAAGGACCTTCCACCTACCTCTAACTTTGTCATTTGTGCCACTGTGCACCATGACCACTGGGTCCTCACCAGCCCCTCCCAGTAATCTGTCAACCCGATCAGCGATGTGCCAGACTCGGGAGCCAGGTAGGCAGCACACTGTTTGACGATCCCTATCTTTGTGACAGATTGCCCTACCCGTTCCCCTAATAATTGAGTCCCCCACTACCAGCACCTGCCTGGCCTGCCCTGCTCTCCTATTTCCCCCCTTACTGGAGCTGACACTCCTCTGGCTTTCAGAGGACATGCCTTGCTGCAGCAGTGCTACCCTTGTACCGACACCCCCCCATCTGCCAACTTTGCAAACTTATTGGGGTGTGCCAGATAAGGACTGGCCTTCCTGGCACTCTTCGCTCTACCTCACCTTCTAACTGTCACCCAGCTAGCTACCTCACTGTCCTGCAGCTCCCTACTACCACCCTCTCCCACATCTACCCCAGTGGGCAGCTGCTCAGTGAGCAGCAGACTCCTTTGCATATTGTCAATGGATCTCAGTGTTGCCAGCTGCTCATTTAGATCCAGTACCTGGGCTTCCAAACGTACAACGTGCACACATCTCTCACAGCAGTATGCACCCACGACCAGCTGTTCAAGGATTGCATACATGTGGCAAGATGTGCAATGGATAGCATTGTCAATAATAGAGCTTATTTCCTAATGGGGATTGCACTAGACAGAAATGTTAAGTAAAAAGAAATGTAAAGAATTAATAAAATACAGACAGCAATTCAGTCCAAATTCCTCCCTTCCAAACTCCCTGAATCCAAGTCACTGATAAACAAGTCACACATTAACTTACCTTTGCACTTGTGCTCCGGTCACACTCAGCTCGTTCACACTCGCTAAGGAAGAAGATTTAAAGAGGTTTTTTTTTTTATTTTTTAACCGCTATATTTTTATTTTCATGACAGTGCCAGGAGAAATTGGACCCCAAAAGTTGTTGTGCAATTTCTCCTGAGTATGCTGATACCCCATGTGTTGGAGAAAACTACTGTTTGGGCGCATGTCAGGGCAGGAAGGGAAGGAGTGACGCTTTGGAATGCAGACTTTGATGGAACGGTCTGCGAGTGTCCTGTCATGTTATCAGAGCCCCTGAATGTGCCAAAGCAGTGGAAATGCCCAACAAGTGCCCCCTTTTTGGAAGTGATAGCTGATTTTTGAATTTTATAATGTAGTGTCCTACGGCAGTTGTGTAGGACAACCTGACGAACACTACGTCAGTTGTGTAGTGTTCGTCATGTTGTCATACGTCAGAAATCTATTTAGTAATCCAAGGAAGTATGGTACCTTCTGAAGCATTCTTTCATGCACAGGCCAGGTTTGTCGGGGCAGGTGTCTCATTGATAAATGGTGTCCTTGCGTATTCCCCTTTTATAACACACTCGTCACTTCTTTTGTGACTTACCTCTTTTTCCGCTATGAGGGATCTGCCCCGGGAAATGCTGGCCTGGTACAGTTCGAGGTCCTTCAGTTCCGGAAGTACTGGGGCCCGCTCCATCACCGCTGCCAAATATTAGAGCCTTGATAACTGCCTTCTGGAAGTGAAAATATGACGTAGAAGTCTGACCTGCACATTGTGACAGAAGGAAGGCATTGTGCATTGCCATCTGAATTATGTACTGCCAGCTTCTTGTACCATGCTCTGGCCTCTCTCAAATCACTTTACAGCTGGATGACTTGATCAGAGAGATCAACTCCCCCCATGTACTTGTTGTACCCCACTACACAATCTGGTTTGGCTACCTGTGTAGTGGAACCTCGTACAGTGCTGATGGTGCTGCCATCACCATGTATGGTGGTCAAGATAAGGACATCCCTCTTGTTCTTGTACTTGGCCACCAGTAGGTGGTCGCTACATTGGACTCTGCTCTCACCCCTTCTGAGCAGCTGCCCGTCTTTGTGAGGTCTCTCTGATTTTTGGAGGGACTTGAAGAGACAGACTCTGAGATAAAAGTTATCCACGTACAGGTGATAACCTTTATCCAGCAGTGGGTGCACCAAGTCCCACACAATTTTCCCACTCCCAGAACAGGGGGACATTCAGGAGGTTCAGTCCAGGAGTCCTTCCCTTCGTAAACTCTAAACTTGTGAGTGTACCCTGAGGTACTCTCACACAGTTTATACAGCTTGATTCCGTTCCTGGCCCTCTTACTGGGCAGGTACTTCCAGAATCCAAGCCGTCCCTTAAAAGCGATTAAGGACTCATCCCCGGAAATGTCCTTTTGGGGCACGTACACTTAAGCAAACTTGTTGTTGAAGTGTTCGATGACCGGCCGAATTTTGAAAAGACCATCAAAGATCGGGTCATTGCGTGCAGAACACCTTGCATTATCTTAGTAATGCAAGAACTTGTGGATGGCCTGAATACGTTTTCGGATCATGACCATTCGGCACTGGAGTGTTATACAAAACATCAACACTCCAGTATTGCCGAAGTTCTGGCTTCTTCCGGATCCCCATATGAAGGACCAGGCCCCAAAACGTCATCATTTCTGCTGCGTCTACAGGAGACCAGTTAGAAAATGATGAAGAGGGGTTTTGTTCCAAAAATTGATGAGCGTATAAATAAGTTTGAGGTTTACGAAATCCTCAGATGAAATCTTCAGAGAAAAAAACTTTGAAAAGTCTATTTCTGTGAGGCCAGTGGTGTCAAACTTGATTCCTGATTCTGCCACAAAATCAGGAATCAGTGGCTCATAATTTTGGGGGGCGAGTTCCATATGGGATCAGTAGTGGTGGGGCGCTGGATCATCTTCTCTCCTGGGACGACTGCAGGAGGAGGAAGAGGAGGAAGAAGAGAAGGTGGAGGAAGACGACGAGGAGTCGGAAAAATAAAGAAATGTGTGATCCTTGCCCTCGCTGTCAGTGTCGGAGGCAAGAAAAGCCTATGCCTCCTCCACTGAATAGCGAGTTTGGGATGAGTGGGACATTTTTTTTTGTTATGTATGTGGTGCGTGTGTGTCAGTACTTTATTTAGAGTGTGTGGAAAAAGGAACTACTGTATGTGGTGCAAACAGCGAGCACCAGTGTGGATTGGTGAACTATTTCCGTAGCAGGAGACCGGGAGCCTGGAGCAGGAGACCGGGAGCGTGTGCTGGAAACCGGGAGCGGAGCTGGAGACCGCTGCAGGACACACAAAAAAAAATGGTGGGAAGGGTGGTAAAAAGAGGGGGAGGGGGGATTGGGGTAGATGAGGGGAGAACAGAGATGGACTTACCAAAGTCTTCTCTGTTTTTCAGCAGGATCAGCAGCAGGCTCTGGATCAGGAACCACAGCAGGTCAGGAGCAGGAGACCCCGGATGCCGGAGCAGAAGATCCAGGAGCAGCAGCAGTGACTGGAGCAGGTGAGAAGATGGTCTTGTAGTGTCACAGAATATTCTGTGGCACTATAAGGCCCAGCAACAGACAGATCAGATGTGACCACTCTGTAGAAATCCTCACCTCCCTGTGACCCCCTGTGGTGCATGCTCTGCCCCAGCCATGTCTGATTGGTGCGATCAATGTCACCAATCAGATGGCTGGGGCAGAGCATGCACCACAGGGGGTTACAGGAGGTGACACCTCCCTGTGACCGCCCGGTCACCTGTATTCAGGTACTCAGATTGGAGCGATCAATGTCATCATTAATCGCTCCAATGAGATTACCTGACAGTGAGGTGACTGCGCGGTGACCGGCCTGTCACCACCCTATCACCCCCCTGTGACTGCCTTGCAGACCCTCTCCTGCTCCTGACCTGCTGAGGTTCCTTATCCAGAGCCTGCTGCTGATCCTGCTGAAAAACAGAGAAGACTTTGGTAAGTCCATCTCCGTTCTCCCCATATCAACCCCAATCCCCCCTCCCCCCTCTTTTTACCCCCCTTCCCACCATTTTTTTTTGTGCGTCCTGCAGCGGTCTCCAGCTCTGCTCCTGGTCTCCAGTGCATGCTCCCGGTCTCCTGCTCCGGACTCCCAGTCTCCTGCTCCTGGATCAGGAACCACAGCAGGTCAGGAGCTGGAGACCCAGGAAGCCGGAGCAGAGCAGATCCCCTGTATGCAGCAGAAATGGTCCTGTGCTATGAGCACCGACCACTAGGTGGCGCTCATAGCGACCTGCTCATGACAACTGCAGGCATCTGCTGCAGACCCTGGGTTGTCATGCCCACCCATTGGTGACCCGCGATCACGTGACGGGGTTGCCGATGGGTGGGGCTTAGGACGCGCTTCACGGAAGCGCGCGTTAAATGCCGCTGTCGGAGATTGACAGCGGCATTTAACATGTTAACAGCCGCGGGTGGATCGCCATTCCACCCGCGGCAATTGCAGGCACGGGTCAGCTGTAATAATCAGCTGACATGTGCTCGGTTAAGTGCGGGCTCACCGCCGGAGCCCTCACTGAACCGGGGGATTACAGTCAGTGCGTACTAATACATCACAGGCTGTAAAGGGGTTTTAATGTTTTTTTTTAGTATGACAATTTGCTGACTACAAAATGTTGTATTTAATGGTAAGTTGCTGCGTTGTAAATGTATATTTTTGAACTACAGAGTAATAAATACATTGATATAGGAAAGTATTCTGTTCTGTTCAGAGAAGGCAAACTTTTCTTTGAATTTCTGAACATAAATGATAACAGCAGGTCGAACAACATTTTAATAAGGCTAGCTTAGCATTATGGCTTTTACATTTTATCCTTACCTTTCAAAGGTCCTGGCTTTCCACCTGGGCCATTACAATGTATGGTACTTATTGCAGACAGGAATTCCAGTTAGTAGGAAAAACATGCGATTTTTTTGGTGCAACTCATATTGAAAGGAGGAGTTTCTAAAGCCACAGAATGGTTTTATTCTTAAATTACTTTTTCAGAGGTTGAGTCCACAGTAGTGTTGAGCCACCCCCGTAGTGTTCGAGTTCGGTTCGGTTCGTCGAACTGTTCGTCGAACACCTTCGAACACCGTTAAAACCAATGGCAGGCAAACAAAAACACATAGAAACACATAGAAAACACCTTCAAAGGTGTCCAAAAGCTGACAAACTGCTCAGAAGACATAACTAACACATGGAAAAGTGACAAGTACATATAGTCATGCGAAAATAAAAGAGGTGGAGGAGTAAAAGGAGGGGGAGACACAGATATAGGCATGTCATGCCCTTCTAAAATCCAAAAAGTGAGAAGCCGACACGGCCAGTCCGCTCCTGCCCGTGCCACCTCCGTGTCGCCGGGTTTGTGCCAGAGCCGCGGTGAACCCTGACGGCCAGCCCCCCTCTCCCAATACTGGTGCCTGTCCGCTGGTGGGTCGAGCGAGCCCCCCTGTGGTGGAGGCAGCTCTAAGCTTTTTAATTTAAATTGTCTCTCTAATTTGAATGAATACACTTTAAATCCATTTACAAGGATCTATTGGAGGGCAAGTCTCATGCCAGCAGCCGCGGTAATTCCAGCTCCAGTAGCGTCCACTAAAGCTGCTGCAGTTAAAAAGCTTTTATAAGGATCGAGCTCGGCTGTCCACCGCAAGGCATCCTACTGCCAGTCCCAGCCCCTATGCCTTGGGGTGCCTCCTGATGCTCTTCACTAAGTATCCCATGGTCCCGAAGCATTTCCTTTGAAAAAATTAAGTGTCTAAACTACAGGTGGTGTAGCTTGCTTAACAGCCGGGATAATCCGCTTACTAGCAGACACTGCTACTAGGCACAAAGTATTTCCTGGGCTAGATGCAGTTAAAAATTTGTAATTAGATACTCTCGTTGGATGCTGAGAAAGCATTCCATAGAGTCTCCTGGCACGCCATATATGATTCTCTTAAAAAGCTTGGGGTAGGGGTCTAGGGGACCCTTTAATAGCCAAAATCATGGCCCTGTATCGCAATACGTCACCTAGGCTGAAGATAAATGGAACTGTAGCACCCTGAGGGCTCGGTTGCTACAGACGTATTGCACCTCACCCAGAGGTGTGATATCTCACTCTCAGGTAAGGATGGAGTGTGGATCAGGACCCGACACCTGCATGCATTACACCACATTGCCGTGGGGCAGGGCGACCAATATGCCCCTGAGATGGGCACGACAGTCCCTGTCCCTGGCCGGAGTGGGGGGAGGGAACACTGAGGAAGGGGAACCCTGTAGTGCAGGAGCAGGGAGGAAGCAGTTCCTGGGTGCATTGAGAAGGGAGTATAAAAGGTGGGCATCATCTTAGTTCAGTGCAGAGAAGTCTGAGCAGAAGTGGCAGGGAGCAGGGGCTCTGCATGAGCTCTGCTACGGAGGCGGGCCTAGTAACAGAGGCCCAGGCCTGGAAGAGGGAGAAGGAAGGAAGAGGAGCGGAGAAGGCTCCAGGAACGAGGAATGAAGGGATCCCAGGGGTGCGGACGGGCGAGTCGCCACCGCATGCCCGAATCCACCTGCGTGGAGGGGTCAGGCCAAAGGGGGAGACCGGTCCCCGAACTAGTGGAGGCAGGAAACGACCCTCAGCTAGAAACCGGAGGCTCTGACATTTTATGTGGCGCAGCCCCTCGCTACACCCGCTAGGAAGGCACCACATAGGGTCAGGGAAACTGGCGCCAAGTTTACCAAGAGGAGGCCCGAGGCAGCCGGACAGAAGTGTTGGTAAGAAAGGCCAGACAAAGGACACACAAAGGGGGTCCTGTGAAGTGCTCCAAAGTTATCTGGGAGTTGTCTGAGCCCCTCACCTGGTGAGCACAGTACGACGTGGGCAGCCGTTACCTGCAGACGTGGTCTGGATAATAAGAACTGTGAGTAAAGGCCCTGGACTGCATCACTGACTCCGTGTCGTTACTGCTGCTGCCCTGCACCATCACCCCCATCCTCCGCATACACTGCCCTGAGGCTATACTCCTCCCGTGGGGAGTTATGCTACGCTCTGCTGCACACACAACACCAGCCTCAGCGGTCTGCCCTGTAGCGGCGGTTCACTCTGACCACAATCCACGGATGGCGTAGTCGGACATTTAAACATCAAAACCACATAAATAGTTCCGCCACTGGTTTGACCGCCCTGAGCCACGGAACCGGGTCGCCGCCACGAAGACTACAACCACCAGCATCCACCAAAAAGGGTCCGGCTCCGGGTGTCCCAAGGCCCAGGGGGTGCGTCAGAACATTTTCATCACCTTTCACAATCACGAATGGGACAAGGCAGGGATGTCCTCTGTCCCCTCTCTTAAACATCCTAGTGACGGAGCACCTGCTCTCATCAATTCGCCATAACCCCAATATTAGGTGGATTGAGGTGGGAGGCACCGAGTACAAGTGCTCTCTATTTGCTGATGATGTCCTAGTATATATCACTCAATCACATATATCCATCCCTGCTGTTATGGCTGAAATAGATCACTTTGTTACATGGTAAAATTTTAAAATCAATGCAGCGAAGTCTGAGGCCCTCGATGTCTCCCTCCCCAAATCCATATAGGATTCCATCCAGTCCAACTTTCCCTTTGCCTGGCCCTCACAGGGTATCAAATACTTAGGAATTCCTATTCATAGAGACCTCTCCCATCTATGTTATCTTAATTTTGGGCCCTTTATTGAACAATTCCATACAGACCACGGTTGGCAAGTTAGAACTGTAAGATTCACTACGTGAACCACTGGTGTTTTGTGGAAAAGCACATGTACACTGCGTTCCAAATTATTATGCAAAAAGTGTTTAGGAGTGATAAGGGAAGAATTTGTTTGTTTGTCAGTTAAACTCATTGATGGTGATGTGTGTCAGGGCTCTTTATATCACTGTAAGCAATTGCAGACACCTGTGCTAATTAGTTTGGCAGGTGTGTCCAATGAAAGGCAAGACTACTTAAGAAGGCTCTCTCACATTATTAAGCAGCCTACATTTTCTGCCAAAATGGGAAAGAAAAAGGATGTGTCTGCTGCTGAGAAGCAACAAATTGTGGAGTGTTTAGGTCAAGGCATGACTACAATCAACATTGTGCGATGATCAGGATGAAGTGTCTTGGCAATCAAGAAGTATGTAGCTGATTCACAGTACACACGTGTGCGTGCTGATAAGGGCAAATTGAGGACTCTTTCCTACAGGCAATTACGTCAGGTTGAAACAGCAGCGGCAAAAAAGCCTTGTCATAGCAGCAGACAAGTTTTTGAAGCTGCTTGTGCCTCCAACGTCCCCCGAACAACAAGATGCAAGGTCCTTCAGAGGTTTGCAGCTGTGCATACGCCATCCTGTCGACCTCCTCTATCCACTTCACACAAGCAGAAATGGCTCCAGTGGGCCAAACATTACATGAAGACTGATTTAAAAACTGTTTTGTTCACGGATGAGTGCCGTGCAGCGCTCGATGGTCCAGATGGATGGAGTGGAGGATGGCTGGTTGATGGACACCCCACGCAAACACGGCTACAGCGCCAACAAGGAGGAGGTGGAGTAATGTTTTGGGCTGGAATCATGGGGAGAGAGATTGTCGGCCCCTTTAGGATCCCTGAAGGCGCTAAAGATGAACTCCATAATGTATGTGGATTTTCTCAAACAGCACTTCCTGCCATAGTTCAAGAAGAAGAACCGTGTATTTCACAGCAAGATCATTTTTCTGCATGATAATGCACCATCTCATGCTGCACATAAAACATCTGCATCTCTGGCTGATATGGGCATAAAAGGGGACAAACTTATGGTGTGACCCCCATGCTCCCCTGACCTCTACCCCATTCAGAACCTTTGGAGCATCATTAAAAGGAGTGTCTATGATGGCGGGAGGCAGTTCACATCTAAGCAACAGCTCTGGGAGGGTATTCTGTCCTCATGCAAAACAATTGAAGCAGAAACCATCCAAAACCTGACAAATTCAATGGACGAGAGAGTTCAGAAGCTCCTTTCGAACAAGGGGTCCTATGTGAAAATGTAACATCACCTAGAATAAAGTTTTGAGTTGAAAACTGTTTGATTTCAGTTTCTAACAACCTGCTAATGCTTATAATTTCAAAAATGACCATTTTTTTGGTCTTTATTAAAATGAAAAGGTTGATCGAAAAGTTTGGGGGATCTAAGAGTGTGGCAACCCAGTAGTCATGATTACTTCGAATTCTGACAATATGAGGGTCATGCTGCAGGTAGTGCAGCAAGAAGGCACTTATGTGTCTTGCGCATCTCGGAGCCCCAAAATTATTTTCCGGGCTAGATGCAGCTAAAAATTATTTTTAATTTTAAATCTGGTGGAGCTTATTATAGATGGCCTAATAGGATCAGTGCTGCACACTGCTACAAAGCCCAAATTATTTTCCAGTCAAGATACAGATAAACATGATTAGTAATTTGAAAGCTTAAAACGGTTGGTAGGGTGATTTTAACCAATCATCAAGCTTTTACTCTCCCCAGGATGACACACTGGTAGAAAAGTCGTTTCGGATCCATGATTTGTTCATCTTTATGAACGTGAGTCTGTCTACATTATCAGTGGAGAGCCGCGTGCGCTTATCTGTCAGCACACCACCAGCAGCGCTGAACACACGTTCAGACAGAACGCTGGCTGCGGGGCATGACAAGATCTCCAAGGCGTAAGTGGCTAGCTCCGGCCATTTATCCAGATTGGAAGCCCAAAAAGAGCAAGGGTCCAGTGACACAGTCGTGGCTTCAATGTTTACTTGGAGATACTCCTGTACCATCGTCTCTAGGCGTTGACTATGTGTCAGACTTCTTGTCTCCTGTGGCCTTGCAAAGGATGGGCTAAAAAAGTGGTGAAATTATTCCGCAAAATTGATGTTACCAGCAGATACTGTGGTTCTGTTACGGTTTGAGTGCTGAACACTTGACGGTCCCACGGTTGGCAAGTTGGAACTGTGAGATTCACTACGTGCACCACTGGTGTATTGTGGAAAAGCACACGTAAGATTCTGCAACAGTCTCTGCTGATACTCCTGCATGCGTGCATCCCTTTCTATGGCAGGAATAATTTCGGCAAATTTACTTTTGTACCGGGGATCTAACAGTGTGGCAACCCAGTAGTCAGGATTATTTCTAATTCTCACAATTCGAGGGTCATGTTGCAGGTAGTGCAGCAAGAAGGCACTCATGTGTGTTGCGCATCCAGGAGCACCAAGTCCCTGTTGTGTTGGTGGCGAGGTAACAATCATGCTTCCTTCCTCTGTCCTCTCCCCCCAACCTCGCACAACAGAAATGTGATCAAGGTCTCCCTCATCTGATGAGTCTTCCATCAGTTCGTCCTCCACTTCTTCCTGGGCTCCTGCACCTTCCTCACTAGTTTGGCTGCTACCATGCGCCCTGGTAAAACCATCTCCCCCACCCTCACATGCCTGCCGCCTTGGTGCTGCCGACCGTCTGGACCTTGCAGATGTTAGCCCTTCCGCATACAACTCCTCCTCCTCTACTTCCTCCACCTCCTCTTGTGCCACCACCTGACTCCGAATTCTGTTTAACATGTGCTCCAGCATGTAAATCAGCGGAATAGTCATGCTGATAATGGCATCATCAGCACTAAATATCTTCGTCGCCATTTCAAAACTGTGCAGAAGGGTGTATAGGTCCCTGATCTGAGACCACTCCTCCAGCGTGATTTGCCCCACCTCTGGATCTCGTTGGCCCAGGCTATACGTCAGAACGTATTGCACCAGGGCTTGTCGGTGATGCCACAGTCGCTGCAACATGTGCAGGGTTGAATTCCACCGGGTAGGCACATTGCATTTTAGCCGGTGAAGTGGCAGGCCCAACGACTTCTGTAGAGATGTAAGTCGCTGAGCTGCGGGATGCGAACGGCGGAAGTGAGCACACAGCGACCGTGCCCTCTGCAGAAGGCCATCTAGTCTGGGATAGTGGGCTAAAAATTGCTGGACAACCAGGTTCAACACGTGAGCCATACAAGGCACGTGTGTGACATTGCCCCGGCGAAGGGCCGCACCCAGGTTTGCAGCATTGTCGCACACGGCTTTCCCTGGTTTCAGGTCCAGTGGAGACAGCCATTCATGAAATTGGTTCTCCAGAGCTGACCACAACTCCTCAGCTGTGTGACTCACATTTCCCAGACATTTCAAAGTAAAAACCGCCTGATGACGTTGAGCCCTACTGCCAGCATAGTAAGGAGGTGTGCAGGATCCCTTCTGCGCAGTTAGAAAGCTTGTGGCATGACCAGACAGGCTTTGGGTGCAGGTGGAAGACTGAGAGGAGGTTGAGGAGGCAGAAGCAGTGGAGGAACTTTGACATAAAGAGGATTGATGCACAACTCGTGGGGACGGCAAGACTTGGACAGCAGCCCCTTGTCCTGCTGTCACCATAGTTACCCAGTGCCCAGTCAGCGACATGTAACGCCCCTGTCCATGCCTACTCGTCCAAGTGTCTGTGGTGAAATGCACCCTGTCACACACAGAGTTTCTCAAAGAAGCGGTGATGTTGTGTGCGACATGCTGGTGGAGCGCAGGCACACCTTTCTTTGAGAAGTAGTGCCGACTGGGCATCTGGTACTGGGGCACTGCGACGGACATAAGGTCTCGAAAATCCTCTGTGTCCACCAGGCGGAAAGGCAGCATTTCTGTAGCCAAGAGCTTGCAGATGGTGAAATTCAACCTCTTAGCTTTCTCATGGCTAGGAGGAAATGGTCTTTTACTTGTCCACATCTGAGGGACCGAGGGCTGGCTATTTTGCTTAGACGGGGTTGATAAGGGTGTCCCCGGCAACCTGCCGGTCTGTGAGGAAGATGCAGGTGGACATGTTAGGTTGCCTTGATCCAAAGGTGGTGCTATCGATGTCGGACAGCGCTCAACACCAGCTGGTGTTACCACCTCCAAAGAAAATGATGACCTGCCAATCACGCTGGCTGTTGCGGGTAAAGAGGTGGCAGGTCTGCGCCCCAAAACAGGTGTGACTGCTGTCCCCCCAGTCACAGAGGATGAAGAGGCCGCGGATGCACAAGATATGGCAGACGGTGGTTGGCCCGGCCAGCTAGGCCGCATTGTAGCACACTGAGCTTCCCACTGAAACTTATGCTTCATGTCCATGTGCCGGTTCATGCATGAAGTACTCAAACTATGTATTTTTTGGCCTCTACTTAGCTTTTGCTGACAAATGTTACAGATAACACGAGTTGGGTCATCTTTATCGATCTGAAAAAATGCCCAGGCTATGCAAGGCTTAGCACCCATGCGACCTGAAGAGCCACCACGACTTGTGGTGAGAGGCAGAGTTGTGTTTGAGGATGCAGTTGTTGACGTGCTTCCAGTACTACGTCTCTGTCCAGGAAGGCGCAACCTGACCTCGTCGTCACTAGCATCTTCCTCCACCTCCTCTGCTGACCTCATCTCTTGGCTGACTGTGGGTTGACAGTAAGTGGGATCTCCAACCTCATCATCATCACCCTGTGTGTTATCACACCCGTCGTTCTCAGAGCCAACCTGTTCCTGCCCTGACAAAAAACTAAAGTTGTCGCTCCAATCAGGTATTTGAGTCTTATCATCGTCTTCCTCATTGTCTCCACCAACAGGAGTTACAGTTTGGGAATGAGGGTCTACATTATGGTCAGAACCTTCTGCGTCTGGTCCTGGATCCGACTCATAAAGATTCTGGGCATCAGTGCAGATCATTTCCTCGTCTGGATTCACAGAAGCGCTGGAGTCGACCTCTGATTCCCAGGCTATAGTATGAGTAAACAGCTCTGCAGACTCAACCATCTGTTCTACCTCATACTCAGACGGGCAGCTGGAGATTTGGGAGCTGTGAGGAAGCAAGTGCGATTTGGGTGACACCTTTGAGGACTGGAGTATTTGTGATGTTGAAGTTGATGTGGAGGAGAGCCCACTTAAAGGAGCACTTGATATCCGTTGAAGCACCTGCTGTTTTTGTGCCTCATCTGGAATTTGTAGCGATTGGCGTGGCCGTAAGAAAGGGATCTTATCACATTGTCCGCTAAAAGAAGTAGACATTTTAGTTTGGCTGGAAGATGGTCTTTCTTCTGCAGATGTTACTGTTGCTTTAACACCTACCCCACGGACACAACCTTTTTTCCCCTTCCCAACACGCCTATTCCCCTTTCCACCAGCAGCAGGCCTTTTTCCACTCATTTTGGTGGTTAAATAATTCACAACTCTGGAGTTGTTTGCACAAAAAAACAATGGATGATAACCGAGCAGAGCTGAGTGGCCAAACTGTGGTATTAGGCCAAAATTATTGGCTGGGTTAGATGCAGAAAAAATTATATTCAATTTGCAACCTGATGGAGGTCAGTATAGATGGACTAATACAACAAGTCACACACACAGCTAGAAGACCAATATTTTTTCAGAGGTAGATGCAGAAAAAAATATATTCAGTTTGCAACCTGATGGAGGTCTGTATAGATGGATTAATAGAACAAGTCCCACACACAGCTAGAATCCCAATATTTTTTCAGAGGTAGATGCAGAAAAAATTATATTCAATTTGCAACCTGATGGAGGTCAGTATAGATGGACTAATACAACAAGTCCCACACACAGCTAGAAGCCCAATATTTTTTCAGAGGTAGATGCAGAAAAAAATATATTCAGTTTGCAACCTGATGGAGGTATGTATAGATGGATTAATAGAACAAGTCCCACACACAGCTAGAAGCTCAATATTTTTTCAGAGGTAGATGCAGAAAAAAATATATTCAGTTTGCAACCTGATGGAGGTCTGTATAGATGGATTAATAGAACAAGTCCCACACACAGCTAGAATCCCAATATTTTTTCAGAGGTAGATGCAGAAAAAATTATATTCAATTTGCAACCTGATGGAGGTCAGTATAGATTGACTAATACAACAAGTCCCACACACAGCTAGAAGCCCAATATTTTTTCAGAGGTAGATGCAGAAAAAAATATATTCAGTTTGCAACCTGATGGAGGTCAGTATAGATGGACTAATACAACAAGTCCCACACACAGCTAGAAGCCCAAATATTTTTTCAGAGGTACTGTAGATGCAGATAAAAATTATTTTTAATTTGCAACCTGATGGAGGTCAGTATAGATGGACTAATAGAGAAAGTCCGACACACTACTAGAAGGCCAAATATTTTTTCAGAGCTAGATGCAGAAAAAAATTATATTCAGTTTGCAACCTGATGGAGGTCAGTATAGATGGATTAATAGAACAAGACCCACACACAGCTAGAAGCCCAATATTTTTTCAGAGGTAGATGCAGAAAAAAATATATTCAGTTTGCAACCTGATGGAGGTCAGTATAGATGGACTAACAGAGAAAGTCCCACACACTACTAGAAGGCCAAATATTTTTTCAGAGCTAGATGCAGAAAAAAATTATATTCAGTTTGCAACCTGATGGAGGTCTGTATAGATGGATTAATAGAACAAGACCCACATACCGCTAGAAGCCCAATATTTTTTCAGAAGTAGATGCAGAAAAAAATATATTCAGTTTGCAACCTGATGGAGGTCAGTATAGATGGACTAATACAACAAGTCCCACACACAGCTAGAAGCCCAATATTTTTTCAGAGGTAGATGCAGAAAAAAATATATTCAGTTTGCAACCTGATGGAGGTCAGTATAGATGGACTAACAGAGAAAGTCCCACACACTACTAGAAGGCCAAATATTTTTTCAAAGCTAGATGCATACAAGAAATTATTTTGAATTTGCAACCTGATGGAGGTCAGTATAGGTGGACTAATAGAACAAGTCCCACACACTGCTAGAAGGCCAAATATTTTTTCAGAGCTAGATGCAGAAAAAAATTATATTCAGTTTGCAACCTGATGGAGGTCTGTATAGATGGATTAATAGAACAAGACCCACACACAGCTAGAAGCCCAATATTTTTTCAGAGGTAGATGCAGAAAAAAATATATTCAGTTTGCAACCTGATGGAGGTCAGTATAGATGGACTAATACAACAAGTCCCACACACAGCTAGAAGCCCAATATTTTTTCAGAGGTAGATGCAGAAAAAAATATATTCAGTTTGCAACCTGATGGAGGTCAGTATAGATGGACTAACAGAGAAAGTCCCACACACTACTAGAAGGCCAAATATTTTTTCAGAGCTAGATGCATACAAAAAATTATTTTGAATTTGCAACCTGATGGAGGTCAGTATAGGTGGACTAATAGAACAAGTCCCACACACAGCTAGAAGCCCAATATTTTTTCAGAGGTAGATGCAGAAAAAAATTATATTCAGTTTGCAACCTGATGGAGGTCTGTATAGATGGATTAATAGAATAAGACCCACACACAGCTAGAAGCCCAATATTTTTTCAGAGGTAGATGCAGAAAAAAATATATTCAGTTTGCAACCTGATGGAGGTCAGTATAGATGGAATAATACAACAAGTCCCACATACAGCTAGAAGCCCAATATTTTTTCAGAGGTAGATGCAGAAAAAAATATATTCAGTTTGCAACCTGATGGAGGTCAGTATAGATGGACTAATACAACACGTCCCACACACAGCTAGAAGCCCAAATATTTTTTCAGAGGTACTGTAGATGCAGATAAAAATTATTTTTAATTTGCAACCTGATGGAGGTCAGTATAGATGGACTAATAGAGAAAGTCCGACACACTACTAGTAGGCCAAATATTTTTTCAGAGCTAGATGCAGAAAAAAATTATACTCAGTTTGCAACCTGATGGAGGTCAGTATAGATGGATTAATAGTACAAGACCCACACACAGCTAGAAGCCCAATATTTTTTCAGAGGTAGATGCAGAAAAAAATATATTCAGTTTGCAACCTGATGGAGGTCAGTATAGATGGACTAATACAACAAGTCCCACACACAGCTAGAAGCCCAATATTTTTTCAGAGGTAGATGCAGAAAAAAATATATTCAGTTTGCAACCTGATGGAGGTCAGTATAGATGGACTAACAGAGAAAGTCCCACACACTACTAGAAGGCCAAATATTTTTTCAGAGCTAGATGCAGAAAAAAATTATATTCAGTTTGCAACCTGATGGAGGTCTGTATAGATGGATTAATAGAACAAGACCCACACACAGCTAGAAGCCCAATATTTTTTCAGAGGTAGATGCAGAAAAAAATATATTCAGTTTGCAACCTGATGGAGGTCAGTATAGATGGACTATTACAACAAGTCCCACACACAGCTAGAAGCCCAATATTTTTTCAGAGGTAGATGCAGAAAAAAATATATTCAGTTTGCAACCTGATGGAGGTCAGTATAGGTGGACTAATTTAAAAAGTCCCACACACTGCTAGAAGGCCAAATATTTTTTCAGCGCTAGATGCAGAAAAAAATTAGATTCAGTTTGCAACCTGATGGAGGTCAGTATAGATGGACTAATAGAATGATGCTATGCCCAAAAGATTTTACTTCACTAGGTGCAGTAAAAAAATTGGTATTCTATACACAGGTGGTATATCTTGCAACACAGATAGGCTACTCCACTGACTAACACACTCTGCAATAGGCCAAAAAGGATTAGCTTTGCTAGATTCAGCCAAATGCTGTGAAAAAAACTTGCACAGCACTGGCACAGAGCTGCCTGGCAAAAACTGATAGGAACTGATGTAACCTAGTCCTGAAAAGGACTCCAATTACAATTAGTCTTTACTCCCACAACCTATCTATTTAAGAGCACAGACCTGCCTGATAAAAGTCGTAGGAAATGCTGTAACCTAGTCCTTAAAAGGACTGCAATCACAACTATTCCCTACTCCCAAGCTATCTGTATATTTGTGCGAAAATTGGCTTGAAATTAACAAGGTATAGCGCACACAGCAACAGCGGTGCCGTCTAACACGCAGCTGCAGCAGTGAGAAAATGGTGGCGACGGGGAAAATGGCTTGGTCTTATAGGGCAAGGACATGTGACATACACTGCCAATGACACATGCCCTTGCTTGTGTGAAAAAAAGCACTTCGCTCCGTGTGTGCGCTGCTGATAGGCTGACAGATTGCACCTCCCCACTGTAAATGCGGGAAAGAGAAAAAAAAATGGAGATCTTCATTGTTCCTGCAGAGATCCATCCCCTGCCCCTCCCCCCACCCCGCTGTACACTCAAACTGCGTATTAACATTAATTTTCATCATTACTGAGAAAAAATCCAGTTATGATTTTGGTGCACGAACAGTTATCGAACATAACCTCGAACAGCCGAATTTTTCTCAAATTGTTCGTGTTCGCCGAACGGCTCGAACACCGCCCAAAACAGCTCGAATTTGAGATTGGCGAACAGTTCGAGTAGAACAACGCTCATCTCTAGTCCACAGTTAAAAAAAATGATCATGTATTCAATAGATTGTTGATATTATTTGAAAAAAATGTATTTTTTATGTTCTGACAATTGCTATCCACTGAGGTAAAAAAAAAATGTTGGTAACTTGATTTGGGATTTAGTGTCTACGCTGTCGTCTCATCTTTAATATTTAATAACTATACAATCACAATAATCCCCCTGTTAATTACTTTAGATAACAATTTTGGATCTAGATTTTGAGGATATTTCTATTACAACGAATCTATTAACAGATTTTACAATATAAACAACATCCATTCTAAAACAGATCTCTTAGAACTGATGAGGATGGTGTACTTACTTTAAAAATCCATGTCAGAATGGCTGGAGAATTCTAAAATATAAATTAGAATTAACTGAACTTGTAAATACTTTGTTTTAATATCAGTGAGATAAACTTTCAAAAGGAGGAAATAGTCATTCTGATATGGAAGTTCAAAGGAAGTACACCTGACTATCAGGTTCAAGAGCTTTATTGAACAATGAATGGAGTTTGTCAATTGAAATCCTTTAGGGATTGCACAAATGTCCAGCTTTTCCTTTTGTACTCTACAATTTGACTTAATAGAGATGATCAAATCTATTAATATTCAAATTCGCCAGTTTCATTGAAATTAAGAGCAAATTTTTATTTGTATCAAATTGCAATTATTACTGTGCCCTTATTTGCCCAGAAAAAAAGTTTAACAGTCTGAGGTCTCCAAAGACTGTATTGAATCCATTTCAAGCTTTTCAATGCAAACATAGCCTTAGAAATGTGGCCTCAACATATATGGCTTTGGGTAAATGGATTTTAAGGGGTGGTGAACAACAGCCTGTTTAATAACACACTGTACAAAGAGACACTTAAGCTTCTTAAATTGTAAAAATGTTGAAAAAATTATCCCTTTTTGGAGCCAGATGCCCGCCTTTCTGTTGTTTATACACAAGCAGTGTTCGCGGAATATGCTATGGCATTTTAAGAAGCCTTTCAAAATTATTCCCTTTTTTGGAATCAGAAACTGGGCTAGTACATGCCGCTGATCCAATTGCTGTTTCAGAAGTCCATACAGTTCATAGGGTCAGGACTCTGGGCATCTATCGGAGAAGGAGTACAGTCCAAGTACAACTGAAATTAGCTGTTATGGGTGCATCTCTGTTGGCTGAAGTGTGTCAGGTTGGCACAGTGGTAGATAGAACATCTGATGTATAATATGAAATACATGCTAGCTTGATTGCTGTCAGTAAGAGAAACAAAATAATAATCTTGTAGTTATGATACCTTTTCATGACTAACAAAAATAAAATAAGTGACACAGCAAGCTTTCGATACTACTTAAGTTTCTTAATCAGGAATGGTATAACAAAATGTCTTATAAACATATATACAGGGTGGGCCATTTATATGGATACACCTAAATAAAATGGAAATGGTTGGTGATATCAACTTCCTGTTTGTGGCACATTAGTATATGGGAGGGGGAAAACTTTTCCAGATGGGTGGTGACCATGGCGGCCATTTTTAAGTTGGCCATTTTGGATCCAACTATATTTTTTTCAATGGGAAGAGGGTCATGTGACACATCAAACTTATTGAGAATTTCATAAGAAAAAACAATGGTGTGCTTGGTTTTAACGTAACTTTATTCTTTCATGAGTTATTCATAAGTTTCTTTTTATTTACAGCCATTGACATGTCGCAGAGGTAAACACAAGAGGAGCGGATAGAAATTGTGTGGATGTCTGGTGAACGCAGTACCCGGGTCATTTGTGCAGATTTCAATGCAAGACACCCTACAAAACCACCCATCTCCCATGCTACAGTTAGCAAATTGCTTGCCAAATTTCATGAAACAGGTTCAGTGTTGGATTTGCCAAAATGTGGATGCAAGAAAACTGTCACTAATGAAGAAACATCAGTGGCTGTCCTAGCTTCATTCAGCAAGAGCCCACAGCGTAGCACTCGCCGCATGTCACAGGAGCATGGCATCAGTCGAACATCCCTTCGGTGAATATTGGCTACTCACAAATGGCACCCTTACAAAATCCAGCTGCTGCAAAATCTCAATGAGGATGACCCAGATCGGCCCACTGAATTTGCAGAATGGGCAAAACATAAATTGGAACATGTCCCTCAGTTTACACAGAACATTATGTTCAGTGATGAGGCAAACTTTTTTGTGAATGATGAAGTTAACAAACAAAACCACCGCTAATTGTCTGACACTAACCAACAGTGGTTAGATCCCTCCAAGACTGTTGGAACACAAACATTGATGGTTTGGTGTGGTATATGGGGTACAAAGATAGTGGGGCCATTCTTCATCAACGGAAACCTCAATGCCACTGGATATCAGAAATTGCTACATGATGATGCGTTGCCCTCTTTATGCACTGAAGATGGCACTTTCCCTGAGTTATTCCAACAAGATAGTGCACCACCACATTATGGGTGTCAAGTCTGAGCATACCTACATGAACAGTTTGCAGGAAAGTGGATTGGTCATCATAGGCCAGTTGAATGGCCAGCAAGGTCTCCCGATCTGACCCCCTTAGACTTTTATCTTTGGGGTCATCTGAAGGCAATTGTCTATGCTGTGAAGATACGAGATGTGCAGCATCTGAAACAACGGATACTGGAAGCCTGTGCTAGCATTTCTTCTGTGGTGTTGCTATCAGTGTGTCAAGAGTGGGAGAAGAGGGTTGCATTGACAATCCAACACAATGGGCAGCACTTGAACACATTTTATAAGTGGTCATAAACTTGTAAATAACTCATGAAGGAATAAAGTAATGTTAAAACCAAGCACACCATTGTTTTTCTTATGAAATTCTCAATAAGTTTGATGTGTCACATGACCCTCTTCCCATTGAAAAAAATAAAGTTTGATCCAAAATGGCAGACTTAAAAATAACCGCCATGGTCACCACCCATCTGGAAAAATTTTACCCATCCCATATACTAATGTGCCACAAACAGGACATTACATCTGACATTTTAATAATCTGGACTTACTCTAATCAAGAAGTTGTAAAATTCAATTAAAGTTTATATGTATTTCATCCAACCATAAACTTAAGAGGTGCATGCCTCTTAATGAATCAGGTGTGTCTGAAAAGTGGCATATGCCTCCATGCATCATGCTACAACTTGTCATGAGTTAGCTAAGTTGTGGTGTCATGCCCCCCGTTTCGCTTCATCTCTGCCCAGTGAAAACCAACGTGAAAACGTCAATAGTCTATAAAATTTGGCATAATTTCAAGTTGCGCAAACATTTTTTGACTTATTAAAGTGTTTTACACCAGCTTTCTGCCAAAAACACTTCATGAATCTTAGTCCTTTAGTATAGTTCAAAGGATTCAATGTATTATACACCTTAGTCTATGGGACGGGACACTTGGTATTAAAGTGTACTAAACTTTTTCTATTAAATGTACAGTAAAGAGAACATCGCTAGAGATAACCTCAAAGGACTTTACTATATTGAACTCCAAGAAGACTACAAAAGTAATACAACACTCATAATTAGCTGTTGACTTTACAGTTTGCATAGGCTGAATCGGAAAATAATGCATGTTTTTAGAAAACCAGACATCACAAGGATTATAAATGTCTACACTATTTCACTTTGCTTAAAAATAGAAACTTAATTTAAGATATTCGAATAAGTTATCTGCAGTTTAATATTAATATCTATCATGTCCAAAATAGTGTATAGGAAGGATCATTTTTACAGTTGACATAGTGTTTTTAAACCTTAGTTATCATCTGCACTTTCCCCATGCTCTGTTGCTTAGCATAATTAGGATTTCCATTTTTCTTAAGATTCTAGGAAGTAGAAAACTTTTTAAGCCATCATTAAAAAGTTGGATATTAAATTAACTTCTGAAGTTACTGAACATTGAAAAGTGAATCACTGAATGTTTTCTCTTGTAATAAACACATGGTCTTTGTAACACATTTGTATTGAAAATAAATGTTTACGGTTGTTAATATTTAGCTGTAAATTAGTTAAAAATGTGAGAATAGTTTGAGTAAACTGAAAAAAAGTAAAAGTAAAATTGTACAGCATCATATAAAACAGAATGAGTTTATACAGACATCTTTAAACAAGAATGTGATATTAGACAAGAAGGATCTCACATTTTGTGATAAAGACAGGGACAGTGATTTTAGTTTTTTCAACTTTATATAAAAAAAATTAATCTGACGAGTCTACATTTCCGACAACACATGCACAATTATAGTGAATTTACTTGTTAGAGAGACATAAAACCTTAAAAAGTCTTATCTAGAATTGCTTTCCTCGTCATCCGGATCTTTTATTATACTTAAGCAGAAATTTCAATCCATGGAGAACCTGACTATAATGTTATTCTATAGGTTTCTTGACAAGAAGGGGAAGGGAAATCTCTGCATAATAGTATTGGCCAGAATGTGAGTTACAAGCAATGTAATTTAGCCATGTAATTTAAAATGTTTTTCCTATTTTTAGTTTTCATTTGAGTTCAAATTAAAAAGATCCTGTTTGATATTGAATTACTCTAAGGTCAGATTCTTATCCATAGGGTTTATCCTTCAACTATACAAAATATGTGTGACCACTGTTTGCTTTATTGTAATTAGTGTTGAGCGAGCATGCTCGACACTGCTCGGTACTCGCCCGAGCATCTCACTACTCAGGATGTTCGGCGAGCACCGAGAATTTCCGGGTTAATCGGGCGGGAGCTCGGGTCTCCGCCTTGCATGTTTGGCGCTCTTTACAGAGCCAATGAACATGCAGGGATTGCCAGCAAGTCACTGTAATGCCGCAGCCATGTTGTTTTTGGGCATTACAGTGATTGGCTGGCTGCACAGCGTCACCTCGAGTATTTAAAACCGGGCGCTGCCATCTTGGACACAGTCGCTCCGGATCAGACAGTGTAGGGTCAGTGTTGCAGAGCTAAGGAGAGATTTATACTGCAAAATAGTTAGTGTAGGGTCTCTAAAGCCTGCCAAATCAAACAAACAGTCCTTCTCAGGACTAATATCCATCCCAGATTTCAGGCAGGCAGGCAGGCTATATAGGAGACGCAGTGGTTATACCAACAAACACTGCATTACAGTCCTGTGTGCTAATCCTGTTGGTCAAATTGCTAGACTTATCCCCAGGTCTCAGGGGCCAGGAAAAATCCTTTCTTTTCATCTAAATCCTGTTTTTTTTTTTTCCTCAGTCAGACTGTACAGATACCTGTCTTATTAAGCTTTTGGTATTTCCCCACCCCCAAAAAAAAATTGAGTGTGTTTGTGAGTGTTCAGACACAAATATCTGTTTAAAAGATTCTGGTGTAGGCCAGAGAACTAGAACTGTGTTTTTCCTCTTCCACGGTTCAAATCAGGGTTTTATCAACCTGCTTGCCTTTTTTCCAAAAGAAAAAACAGTTTGAGTGTGTCGCTGACTGTTCAGACACAAATATATCTATTTTAACAAGTCTGGTATACACCAGGAAATTATAACTGTGGTTTTGCAGTTCCACGGTTCAAATCTATGTATTATCCACTTTTTTGTCTTTTTTCCATAAAAAAAAACATTTTCAGTGTCTCGCTGACTGTTCAGACTCCAATATATCTCTTTAAAAGAGTCTGATGTAGGCCAGAGAAATAGAACTGTGTTTTTCCTCTTGCACAGTTCAAATCTGGGTGCTATCAACCTGCTTGCCTTTTTTCCATAAAAAAAACAGTTTGAGTGTGTCGCTGACTGTTCAGACACAAATATATCTATTTTAACAAGTCTAGTATACACCAGGAAATTATAACTGTGGTTTTGCAGTACCACGGTTCAAATCTCTGTATTATCCATTTTTTTGTCTTTCTTCCATAAAAAAAAGCATTTTCAGTGTCTCGCTGACTGTTCAGACACCAATATATCTGTTTAAAAGAGTCTGGTGTAGGCCAGAGAAATAGAACTGTAGTTTTCCTCTTCCATGGTTCAAATCTGGGTGTTATCAACTTGCTTGCCTTTTTTCCATAAAAAAAAAACAGTTTGAGAGTGTTGCTGACTGTTCAGGCACAAATATATCTATTTTAACAAGTCTGGTATACACCAGGAAATTATAACTGTGGTTTTGCAGTTTCACTGTTCAAATCTCTGTATTATCCACTTTTTTGTCTTTTTTCCATAAAAAAAATTATTTTCAATGTCTCGCTGACTGTTCAGACACCAATATATCTGTTTAAAAGAGTCTGGTGTAGGCCAGAGAAATAGAGCTGTGGTTTTCCTCTTCCACGGTTCTAATCTCCTTTTTATTACTCTTTTGCAATTGATAGTGCGAGTGTAAGCTATTTTACTTCATTAACAATGGGCAAGGTGCTTGGCAAGGGACGTGGAACTGGACGTTCTGGTGATGGTGCGTGCAGAGGATGGGGCCGTGGCCAAGGTGAAAATGTGCCACAACCAACAGCCACATCTTCTAGCTCCCAGTTCTTGACCGAATTACTAGGGAAGCACACAACAACAAGACCACTATTGCGAACTGATCAGGGTGAACAGGTTATTAATTGGATAGCGGATAATACTTCCAGTCACCTGGGCACCACCACCTCGGTCTTTCTTCCACACGGTCAAGTTTTAGTAGCCGTGAGTCTCGACCGCATACTCCTCCTCACGCTGATGCTCCATCCTCCCACCATGCCGAGTGTCATCAGACAGCAACTGATCCCACACTTGGACACTCTGAAGAGCAGTTCACTGGTCCATATCCATATTTTGGCCCCTCGCCTGCTCCGCTTGAAGTGGTGGAAGAGGAAATACCATGTAGGGATGGCCAAATATTTGAATAGCCACGGCCACAGGAAGGTGACGCTGGCAATTTGTCACAAGAGGTGGATGATGACAAGACACAATTGCCATGAAGTGAGGAGGAGAACCGTGGTGCGAAAGTGGAAGAGGAGGAGGTGGTGGATGATCTAGTAACTGACCCAATGTGGCAGGAGGACACGCAGAGCGAGGCCAGCAGCACACAGGGAGAGGGAGGCAGAGTACCCCAACAGGCAGGAAGAAGCAGTGTGGTGGCCGCAGACAGAAGGCAGGCAACCATTCCCCGAAACACCAACACGAGAGACGCAGCCAGTTCAACCGGTAGGTCTTCCAGAGTCTGGAATTTTTTAAAGACTCTGCTGATAACCCCAAAAAGGCCATTTGTACCACCTGCCATGCCAACATCAGCAGGGGTGACAAAACTACCAGACTCACCACCACCAGCATGATCAGGTACATGTCAGCAAAGCACCCGACTTTGTGGGGCGAACCCCAGGGTCCACGACCAGTGTCAGCGGGTGTCACCACTGCTTCTTCCGCTGTTGTGTGTGTAAGACAACCCCCTGTTGTGCGTGCAAGGCAATCCCCTGTCCATACCGCATGCAAAGATGCCCCCTTGTCTCAGTCTTCACTTTATGGCACGTTTTGGCAGTTTCTCAAGAAACAGCATCAACGTCCACGTCCCGCTGCAGTGTTCAATTGTCCATATCCCAGAGCTTTGAACGAAAGCGCAAATTCGCAGCCAGTGCCCCACAGGCCACAGTCCTAAATTCGCACATTTCACGACTGCTTGCGTTGGAAATGTTGCCTTCTAGGCTGGTGGAGACGGAATCCTTCCGCAACCTTATAGCGCTGGCCGTTCCCCGGTACTCGGTCCCCAGCCGACACTATTTTGCCCGGTGTGCCATCCCCGCACTACACAAGCACGTGTTCCAAAACATCTGCCGTGCCTTCAACAACGCAGTTACGCTCTGTACGCCTTGGAGGTCCTGGCCTGCTAGCCACTAGCGTGTTATCGGAGCGTGTTTTTAGAGCCGTTGGGGGAATTATAGCTGCTAAGCGCACTCGCCTGTCAACTGACATTGCTGACAAGCTGACCCTTATCAAAATGAACAAGGGCTGGATTGGGCCAGACTTCTCATCACCACCAAATGACAGCAGAGTAACATAAAGTCAAATCCACTGTGTTGTTTCGGGAGGTGTATTCCCATGCACCGCTTCACACCCACACATGGGTATACGCTTCCTCATTTCGGCTGTTTTTTGCTCTTCCCCTTATCCTCAGCCTCCAGCACCAATATACCTCCAGGGTGACCATGGTTCGTGTTGCCAGCGTTGCAAGTTCCTCCGTCCTAATTTTTGTCAGCTTTTGCTTGGAAGGCATAGGCAAAGACTATGGGAGACCCACTCCCCAGTAATGGAAATAATGTTTTTAATATGCTGTACTGCATGGCTCTTGTAAGGGGCATTAAAATCGTCTTGTAAAGCTACTGTGACCTCCACGTCTCTTCCAAGGGGCATTGATATTGTCTTTTTATTGCACTGCAACCTCCACCACTCTTCCAAGGGGCATTGATATTGTCTTTTTATTCCACTGCGACCTCCACCACTCTTCCAAGCGGCATTGATATTGTCTTTTTATTCCACTGCGACCTCCACTACTCTTCCAAGGGGCATTGATATTGTCTTTTATTCCACTGTGACCTCCACCACTCTTTCAAGGGGTATTGATTAGAGATGAGCGTTGTTCGACTCGAACTGTTCGCCAATCTAAAATTTGAGCTGTTTTGGGCGGTGTTCGAGCCGTTCGGCGAACCGGAACGATTTGAAAAAAATTCGGCTGTTCGAGGTTATGTTCGATAACTGTTCGTGCACCAAAATCATAACTGGATTTTTTCTCAGTAATGCTGAAAATTAATGTTAATACGCAGTTTTAGTGTACAGCGGGGCGGGGGGAGGGGCAGGGGATGGATCTCTGCTGAAATAATGAAGATCTCTATTTTTTTTCTCTTTCCCGCATTTACAGTGGGGAGGTGCAATCTGTCAGCCTATCAGCAGAGCACACACGGAGCGAACTGCTTTTTTTCACACAAGCAGGGGCATGTGTCATTGGCTTTGTATGTCACATGTCCTTGCACTATAAGACCCAGCCATTTTCCCCGTCGCCACCATTTTCTCACTGCTGCAGCTGGTTGTTAGACGGCACCGCTGTTGCTGTGTGTGCATATTTTGTTCATTTGAAGCCAATTTTCGCACAAATATACAGATAGCTTGGGAGTAGGGAATAGTTGTGATTGCAGTCCTTTTAAGGACTAGGTTACATCATTTCCTATGACTTTTATCAGGCAGGTCTGTGCTCTTAAATAGATAGGTTGGGAGTAAAGACTAATTGTAATTGCAGTCCTTTTCAGGACTAAGTTACATCAGTTCCTATCACTTTTTGCCAGGCAGGTCTGTGCCAGTGCTGTGCAAGTTTTTTTTCACAGCATTTGGCTAAATCTAGCAAAGCAAATCCTTTTTGGCCTATTGCGGTGTGTGATAGTCAGTGGAGTAGCCGATCTGTGTTGCAAGCTACACCACATGTGTATAGAATACAAATTTTTTTACTGCACCTAGTCAAGTAAAACCTTTTGGGCATAGCTTCATTATATTAGTCCATCTATATTAACCTCCAACAGGTTGCAAATTCAATATAATTTTTTTCTGCATCTAGCTCTGAAAAAATATTTGGGCTTCAGCTTGTAGCAGTGTGTGGGACTTGTTCTAATAGTCCATCTATACTAACCTCCACCAGGTTGCAAATTCAATATAATTTGTATCTGCATCTAGCTCTGAAAAAATATTTGGGCTTCGGCTTGTAGCAGTGTGTGGGACTTGTTCTATTAGTTCATCTATACTTACCTCCACCAGGTTGCAAATTCAATATAATTTTTATCTGCATCTAGCTCTGAAAAAATATTTTGGCTTCGGCTTGTAGCAGTGTGTGGGACTTGTTCTATTAGTCCATCTATACTAACCTCCACCCGGTTGCAAATTCAATATAATTTTTATCTGCATCTAGCTCTGAAAAAATATTTGGGCTTCAGCTTGTAGCAGTGTGTGGGACTTGTTCTATTAGTCCACATATACTAACCTCCACCAGGTTGCAAATTCAATATAATTTTTATCTGCATCTAGCTCTGAAAAATTATTTTGGCTTCGGCTTGTAGCAGTGTGTGGGACTTGTTCTATTAGTCCATCTATACTAACCTCCACCAGGTTGCAAATTCAATATAATTTTTATATGCATCTAGCTCTGAAAAAATATTTTGGCTTCGGCTTGAAGCAGTGTGTGGGACTTGTTCTATTAGTCCATCTATACTAACCTCCACCCGGTTGCAAATTCAATATAATTTTTATCTGCATCTAGCTCTGAAAAAATATTTTGGCTTCGGCTTGTAGCAGTGTGTGGGACTTGTTCTATTAGTTCATCTATACTAACCTCCACCAGTTTGCAAATTCAATATAATTTTAATCTGCATCTAGCTCTGAAAAAATATTTGGGCTTCGGCTTGTAGCAGTGTGTGGGACTATTTCTATTAGTCCATCTATACTAACCTCCACCCCGTTGCAAATTCAATATAATTTTTATCTGCATCTAGCTCTGAAAAAATATTTTGGCTTCGGCTTGTAGCAGTATGTGGGACTTGTTCTATTAGTCCATCTATACTAACCTCCACCAGGTTGCAAATTCAATATAATTTTTATCTGCATCTAGCTCTGAAAAAATATTTTGGCTTCGGCTTGTTGCAGTGTGTGGGACTTGTTCTTGTAGTCCATCTATACTAACCTCCACCAGGTTGCAAATTCAATATAATTTTTTTCTGCATATAGCTCTGAAAAAATATTTGGGCTTCGGCTTGCAGCAGTGTGTGGGACTTGTTCTATTAGTCCATCTATACTAACCTCCACCAGGATGCAAATTCAATATAATTTTTATCTGCATCTAACTCTGAAAAAATATTTTTGGTTCGGCTTGTAGCAGTGTGTGAGACTTGTTCTATTAGTCCATCTATACTAACCTCCACCCGGTTGCAAATTCAGCATAATTTTTATCTGCCTCTAGCTCTGAAAAAATATTTGGGCTTTGGCTTGTAGCAGTGTGTGGGACTTGTTCTATTAGTCCATCTATACTAAATTGTACCAAGTTGCAAATTCAAAATAATTTTTATCTGCATCTAGCTTTGAAAAAATATTTGGGCTTCGGCTTGCAGCAGTGTGTGGGACTTGTTCTATTAGTCCATCTATACTAACCTCCACCAGGTTGCAAATTCAATATAATTTTTATCTGCATCTAGCTCTGAAAAAATATTTGGGCTTCGGCTTGTAGCAGTATGTGGGACTTGTTCTATTAGTCCATCTATACTAACCTCCACCAGGTTGCAAATTCAATATAATTTTTATCTGCATCTAGCTCTGAAAAATATTTTGGCTTTGGCTTGTAGCAGTGTGTGGGACTTGTTCTATTAGTCCATCTATACTAACCTCCACCAGGATGCAAATTCAATATAATTTTTATCTGCATCTAGCTCTGAAAAAATATTTTGGCTTTGGCTTGTAGCAGTGTGTGGGACTTGTTCTATTAGTCCATCTATAAAAAACCTTAACCCCGTTGCAAATTCAATATAATTTTTATCTGCATCTAGCTCTGAAAAAATATTTGGGCTTCAGCTTGTAGCAGTATGTGGGACTTGTTTTATTAGTCCATCTATACTAACCTCCACCAGGTTGCAAATTCAATATAATTTTTATCTGCATCTAGCTCTGAAAAATGATTTTGGCTTCGGCTTGTAGCAGTGTGTGGGACTTGTTCTATTAGTCCATCTATACTAACCTCCACCAAGTTGCAAAATTTATATAATTTTTTTCTGCATCTAGCTCTGAAAAAATATTTTGGCTTCGGCTTGTAGCAGTGTGTGGGACTTGTTCTGTTAATCCATCTATACTAACCTCCACCCGGTTGCAAATTCAATATAATTTTTATCTGCATCTAGCTCTGAAAAAATATTTTGGCTTCGGCTTCTAGCAGTGTGTCGGACTTGTTCTATTAGTTCATCTATACTAACCTCCACCAGGTTGCTAATTCAATATAATTTTTATCTGCATCTAGCTCTGAAAAATTATTTTGGCTTCGGCTTGTAGCAGTGTGTGGGACTTGTTCTATTAGTCCTTCTATACTAACCTCCACCAGGTTGCAAATTCAATATAATTTTTATCTACATCTATCTATGAAATTGTATTTGGGCTTCGGCTTGTAGCAGTGTGTGGGACATGTTCTATTAGTCCATCTATACAAATCTCCACCAGGTTGCAAATTCAATATAATTTTTATCTGCATCTAGCTCTGAAAAAATATTTTGGCTTCGGCTTGTAGCAGTGTGTGAGACTATTTCTATTAGTCCATCTATACTAACCTTCACCCCGTTGCAAATTCAATATAATTTTTATCTGCATCTAGCTCTGAAAAAATATTTGGGCTTCGGCTTGTAGCAGTATGTGGGACTTGTTCTATTACTCCATCTATACTAACCTCCACCAGGTTGCAAATTCAATATAATTTTTATCTACATCTAGCTCTGAAAAAATATTTTGGCTTCGGCTTGATGCAGAGTGTGGGACTTGTTCTTTTAGTCCATCTATACTAACCTCCACCTGGTTGCAAATTCAATATAATTTTTTTCTCCATCTAGCTCTGAAAAAATATTTGGGCTTCGGCTTGTAGCAGTGTGTGCGATTTGTTCTATTAGTCCATCTATACTAACCTCCACCGGGTTTCAAATTCAATATAATTTTTATCTGCATCTAACTCTGAAAAAATATTTTGGCTTCGGCTTGTAGCAGTGTGTGGGACTTGTTCTATTAGTCCATCTATACTAACCTCCACCCGGTTGCAAATTCAATATAATTTTTATCTGCATCTAGCTCTGAAAAATATTTTGGCTTTGGCTTGTAGCAGTGTGTGGGACTTGTTCTATTAGTCCATCTATACTAACCTCCACCCGGTTGCAAATTCAATATAAGTTTTATCTGCATCTAGCTCTGAAAAAATATTTGGGCTTCAGCTTGTAGCAGTGTGTGGGACTTGTTCTATTAGTTCATCTATACTAACCTCCACCAAGTTGCAAAATTAATATAATTTTTATCTGCATCTAGCTCTGAAAAAATATTTTGGCTTCGGCTTGTAGCAGTGTGTGGGACTTGTTCTGTTAGTCCATCTATACTAACCTCCACCCGGTTGCAAATTCAATATAATTTTTATCTGCATCTAGCTCTGAAAAAATATTTTGGCTTCGGCTTCTAGCAGTGTGTGGGACTTGTTCTATTAGTTCATCTATACTAACCTCCACCAGGTTGCAAATTCAATATAATTTTATCTGCATCTAGCTCTGAAAAAATATTTTGGCTTCGGCTTGTAGCAGTGTGTGGGACTTGTTCTATTAGTCCTTCTATACTAACCTCCACCAGGTTGCAAATTCAATATAATTTTTATCTACATCTAGCTATGAAATAGTATTTGGGCTTCGGCTTGTAGCAGTGTGTGGGACTTGTTCTATTAGTCCATCTATACTAATCTCCACCAGGTTGCAAATTCAATATAATTTTTATCTGCATCTAGCTCTGAAAAAATATTTTGACTTCGGCTTGTAGCAGTGTGTGGGACTATTTCTATTAGTCCATCTATACTAACCTCCACCCCGTTGCAAATTCAATATAATTTTTATCTGCATCTAGCTCTGAAAAAATATTTGGGCTACGGCTTGTAGCAGTATGTGGGACTTGTTCTATTACTCCATCTATACTAACCTCCACCAGGTTGCAAATTCAATATAATTTTTATCTGCATCTAGCTCTGAAAAAATATTTGGGCTTCGGCTTGTTGCAGAGTGTGGGACTTGTTCTTTTAGTCCATCTATACTAACCTCCACCTGGTTGCAAATTCAATATAATTTTTTTCTGCATCTAGCTCTGAAAAAATATTTGGGCTTCGGCTTGTAGCAGTGTGTGGGACTTGTTCTATTAGTCCATCTATACTAACCTCCACCAGGATGCAAATTCAATATAATTTTTATCTGCATCTAACTCTGAAAAAATATTTTGGCTTCGGATTGTAGCAGTGTGTGAGACTTGTTCTATTAGTCCATCTATACTAACCTCCACCAGGTTGCAAATTCAATATAATTTTTATCTGCATCTACCTCTGAAAAAATATTTTGGCTTCGGCTTGTAGCAGTGTGTGAGACTATTTCTATTAGTCCATCTATACTAACCTCCACCCCGTTGCAAATTCAATATAATTTTTATCTGCATCTAGCTCTGAAAAAATATTTGGGCTTCGGCTTGTAGCAGTATGTGGGACTTGTTCTATTACTCCATCTATACTAACCTCCACCAGGTTGCAAATTCAATATAATTTTTATCTGCATCTAGCTCTGAAAAAATATTTTGGCTTCGGCTTGTTGCAGAGTGTGGGACTTTTTCTTTTAGTCCATCTATACTAACCTCCACCTGGTTGCAAATTCAATATAATTTTTTTCTGCATCTAGCTCTGAAAAAATATTTGGGCTTCGGCTTGTAGCAGTGTGTGGGACTTGTTCTATTAGTCCATCTATACTAACCTCCACCGGGTTTCAAATTCAATATAATTTTTATCAGCATCTAACTCTGAAAAAATATTTTGGCTTCGGCTTGTAGCAGTGTGTGGGACTTGTTCTATTAGTCCATGTATACTAACCTCCACCCGGTTGCAAATTCAATATAATTTTTATCTGCATCTAGCTCTGAAAAATATTTTGGCTTTGGCTTGCAGCAGTGTGTGGGACTTGTTCTATTAGTCCATCTATACTAACCTCCACCAGGATGCAAATTCAATATAATTTTTATCTGCATCTAGCTCTGAAAAAATATTTTGGCTTTGGCTTGTAGCAGTGTGTGGGACTTGTTCTATTAGTCCATTTATACTAACCTCCACCCGGTTGCAAATTCAATATAATTTTTATCTGCATCTAGCTCTGAAAAATATTTTGGCTTTGACTTGTAGCAGTGTGTGGGACTTGTTCTATTAGTCCATCTATACTAACCTCCACCAGGATGCAAATTCAATATAATTTTTATCTGCATCTAGCTCTGAAAAAATATTTTGGCTTTGGCTTGTAGCAGTTTGTGGGACTTGTTCTATTAGTCCATCTATACTAACCTCCACCCGGTTGCAAATTCAATATAAGTTTTATCTGCATCTAGCTCTGAAAAAATATTTGGGCTTCAGCTTGTAGCAGTATGTGGGACTTGTTTTATTAGTCCATCTATACTAACCTCCACCAGGTTGCAAATTCAATATAATTTTTATCTGCATCTAGCTCTGAAAAAATATTTTGGCTTCGGCTTGTAGCAGTGTGTGGGACTTGTTCTATTAGTCCTTCTATACTAACCTCCACCAGGTTGCAAATTCAATATAATTTTTATCTACATCTAGCTATGAAATAGTATTTGGGCTTCGGCTTGTAGCAGTGTGTGGGACTTGTTCTGTTAGTCCATCTATACTAATCTCCACCAGGTTGCAAATTCAATATAATTTTTATCTGCATCTAGCTCTGAAAAAATATTTTGACTTCGGCTTGTAGCAGTGTGTGGGACTATTTCTATTAGTCCATCTATACTAACCTCCACCCCGTTGCAAATTCAATATAATTTTTATCTGCATCTAGCTTTGAAAAAATATTTGGGCTACGGCTTGTAGCAGTATGTGGGACTTGTTCTATTACTCCATCTATACTAACCTCCACCAGGTTGCAACTTCAATATAATTTTTATCTGCATCTAGCTCTGAAAAAATATTTTGGCTTCGGCTTGTTGCAGAGTGTGGGACTTGTTCTTTTAGTCCATCTATACTAACCTCCACCTGGTTGCAAATTCAATATAATTTTTTTCTGCATCTAGCTCTGAAAAAATATTTGGGCTTCGGCTTGTAGCAGTGTGTGGGACTTGTTCTATTAGTCCATCTATACTAACCTCCACCAGGATGCAAATTCAATATAATTTTTATCTGCATCTAACTCTGAAAAAATATTTTGGCTTCGGATTGTAGCAGTGTGTGAGACTTGTTCTATTAGTCCATCTATACTAACCTCCACCAGGTTGCAAATTCAATATAATTTTTATCTGCATCTAGCTCTGAAAAAATATTTTGGCTTCGGCTTGTAGCAGTGTGTGAGACTATTTCTATTAGTCCATCTATACTAACCTCCACCCCGTTGCAAATTCAATATAATTTTTATCTGCATCTAGCTCTGAAAAAATATTTGGGCTTCGGCTTGTAGCAGTATGTGGGACTTGTTCTATTACTCCATCTATACTAACCTCCACCAGGTTGCAAATTCAATATAATTTTTATCTGCATCTAGCTCTGAAAAAATATTTTGGCTTAGGCTTGTTGCAGAGTGTGGGACTTTTTCTTTTAGTCCATCTATACTAACCTCCACCTGGTTGCAAATTCAATATAATTTTTTTCTGCATCTAGCTCTGAAAAAATATTTGGGCTTCGGCTTGTAGCAGTGTGTGGGACTTGTTCTATTAGTCCATCTATACTAACCTCCACCGGGTTTCAAATTCAATATAATTTTTATCTGCATCTAACTCTGAAAAAATATTTTGGCTTCGGCTTGTAGCAGTGTGTGGGACTTGTTCTATTAGTCCATGTATACTAACCTCCACCCGGTTGCAAATTCAATATAATTTTTATCTGCATCTAGCTCTGAAAAATATTTTAGCTTTGGCTTGCAGCAGTGTGTGGGACTTGTTCTATTAGTCCATCTATACTAACCTCCACCAGGATGCAAATTCAATATAATTTTTATCTGCATCTAGCTCTGAAAAAATATTTTGGCTTTGGCTTGTAGCAGTGTGTGGGACTTGTTCTATTAGTCCATCTATACTAACCTCCACCCGGTTGCAAATTCAATATAATTTTTATCTGCATCTAGCTCTGAAAAATATTTTGGCTTTGACTTGTAGCAGTGTGTGGGACTTGTTCTATTAGTCCATCTATACTAACCTCCACCAGGATGCAAATTCAATATAATTTTTATCTGCATCTAGCTCTGAAAAAATATTTTGGCTTTGGCTTGTAGCAGTTTGTGGGACTTGTTCTATTAGTCCATCTATACTAACCTCCACCCGGTTGCAAATTCAATATAAGTTTTATCTGCATCTAGCTCTGAAAAAATATTTGGGCTTCAGCTTGTAGCAGTATGTGGGACTTGTTTTATTAGTCCATCTATACTAACCTCCACCAGGTTGCAAATTCAATATAATTTTTATCTGCATCTAGCTCTGAAAAATCATTTTGGCTTCGGCTTGTAGCAGTGTGTGGGACTTGTTCTATTAGTCCATCTATACTAACATCCACCAAGTTGCAAAATTAATATAATTTTTATCTGCATCTAGCTCTGAAAAAATATTTTGGCTTCGGCTTGTAGCAGTGTGTGGGACTTGTTCTGTTATTCCATCTATACTAACCTCCACCCGGTTGCAAATTCAATATAATTTTTATCTGCATCTAGCTCTGAAAAAATATTTTGGCTTCGGCTTGTAGCAGTGTGTGGGACTTGTTCTATTAGTCCTTCTATACTAACCTCCACCAGGTTGCAAATTCAATATAATTTTTATCTACATCTAGCTATGAAATAGTATTTGGGCTTCGGCTTGTAGCAGTGTGTGGGACTTGTTCTATTAGTCCATCTATACTAATCTCCACCAGGTTGCAAATTCAATATAATTTTTATCTGCATCTAGCTCTGAAAAAATATTTTGACTTCGGCTTGTAGCAGTGTGTGGGACTATTTCTATTAGTCCATCTATACTAACCTCCACCCCGTTGCAAATTCAATATAATTTTTATCTGCATCTAGCTTTGAAAAAATATTTGGGCTACGGCTTGTAGCAGTATGTGGGACTTGTTCTATTACTCCATCTATACTAACCTCCACCAGGTTGCAACTTCAATATAATTTTTATCTGCATCTAGCTCTGAAAAAATATTTTGGCTTCGGCTTGTTGCAGAGTGTGGGACTTGTTCTTTTAGTCCATCTATACTAACCTCCACCTGGTTGCAAATTCAATATAATTTTTTTCTGCATCTAGCTCTGAAAAAATATTTTGGCTTCGGCTTGTAGCAGTGTGTGAGACTATTTCTATTAGTCCATCTATACTAACCTCCACCCCGTTGCAAATTCAATATAATTTTTATCTGCATCTAGCTCTGAAAAAATATTTGGGCTTCGGCTTGTAGCAGTATGTGGGACTTGTTCTATTACTCCATCTATACTAACCTCCACCAGGTTGCAAATTCAATATAATTTTTATCTGCATCTAGCTCTGAAAAAATATTTTGGCTTCGGCTTGTTGCAGAGTGTGGGACTTGTTCTTTTAATCCATCTATACTAACCTCCACCTGGTTGCAAATTCAATATAATTTTTTTCTGCATCTAGCTCTGAAAAAATATTTGGGCTTCGGCTTGTAGCAGTGTGTGGGACTTGTTCTATTAGTCCATCTATACTAACCTCCACCGGGTTTCAAATTCAATATAATTTTTATCTGCATCTAACTCTGAAAAAATATTTTGGCTTCGGCTTGTAGCAGTGTGTGGGACTTGTTCTATTAGTCCATGTATACTAACCTCCACCCGGTTGCAAATTCAATATAATTTTTATCTGCATCTAGCTCTGAAAAATATTTTGGCTTTGGCTTGCAGCAGTGTGTGGGACTTGTTCTATTAGTCCATCTATACTAACCTCCACCAGGATGCAAATTCAATATAATTTTTATCTGCATCTAGCTCTGAAAAAATATTTTGGCTTTGGCTTGTAGCAGTGTTTGGGACTTGTTCTATTAGTCCATCTATACTAACCTCCACCCGGTTGCAAATTCAATATAATTTTTATCTGCATCTAGCTCTGAAAAATATTTTGGCTTTGACTTGTAGCAGTGTGTGGGACTTGTTCTATTAGTCCATCTATACTAACCTCCACCAGGATGCAAATTCAATATAATTTTTATCTGCATCTAGCTCTGAAAAAATATTTTGGCTTTGGCTTGTAGCAGTTTGTGGGACTTGTTATATTAGTCCATCTATACTAACCTCCACCCGGTTGCAAATTCAATATAAGTTTTATCTGCATCTAGCTCTGAAAAAATATTTGGGCTTCAGCTTGTAGCAGTATGTGGAACTTGTTTTATTAGTCCATCTATACTAACCTCCACCAGGTTGCAAATTCAATATAATTTTTATCTGCATCTAGCTCTGAAAAATCATTTTGGCTTCAGCTTGTAGCAGTGTGTGGGACTTGTTCTATTAGTCCATCTATACTAACCTCCACCAAGTTGCAAAATTAATATAATTTTTATCTGCATCTAGCTCTGAAAAAATATTTTGGCTTCGGCTTGTAGCAGTGTGTGGGACTTGTTCTGTTATTCCATCTATACTAACCTCCACCCGGTTGCAAATTCAATATAATTTTTATCTGCATCTAGCTCTGAAAAAATATTTTGGCTTCGGCTTCTAGCAGTGTGTGGGACTTGTTCTATTAGTTCATCTATACTAACCTCCACCAGGTTGCAAATTCAATATAATTTTTATCTGCATCTAGCTCTGAAAAAATATTTTGGCTTCGGCTTGTAGCAGTGTGTGGGACTTGTTCTATTAGTCCTTCTATACTAACCTCCACCAGGTTGCAAATTCAATATAATTTTTATCTACATCTAGCTATGAAATAGTATTTGGGCTTCGGCTTGTAGCAGTGTGTGGGACTTGTTCTATTAGTCCATCTATACTAATCTCCACCAGGTTGCAAATTCAATATAATTTTTATCTGCATCTAGCTCTGAAAAAATATTTTGGCTTCGGCTTGTAGCAGTGTGTGGGACTATTTCTATTAGTCCATCTATACTAACCTCCACCCCGTTGCAAATTCAATATAATTTTTATCTGCATCTAGCTCTGAAAAAATATTTGGGCTACAGCTTGTAGCAGTATGTGGGACTTGTTCTATTAGTCCATCTATACTAACCTCCACCAGGTTGCAAATTCAATATAATTTTTATCTGCATCTAGCTCTGAAAAAATATTTTGGCTTCGGATTGTAGCAGTGTGTGAGACTTGTTCTATTAGTCCATCTATACTAACCTCCACCAGGTTGCAAATTCAATATAATTTTTATCTGCATCTAGCTCTGAAAAAATATTTTGGCTTCGGCTTGTTGCAGAGTGTGGGACTTGTTCTTTTAGTCCATCTATACTAACCTCCACCAGGTTGCAAATTCAATATAATTTTTTTCTGCATCTAGCTCTGAAAAAATATTTGGGCTTCGGCTTGCAGCAGTGTATGTTACTTGTTCTATTAGTCCATCTATACTAACCTCCACCAGGATGCAAATTCAATATAATTTTTTTCTGCATCTAACTCTGAAAAAATATTTTGGGTTCGGCTTGTAGCAGTGTGTGGGAATTGTTCTATTAGTCCATCTATTCTAACCTCCACCCGGTTGCAAATTCAACATAATTTTTATCTGCCTCTAGCTCTGAAAAAATATTTGGGCTCTGGCTTGTAGCAGTGTGTGGGACTTGTTCTATTAGTCCATCTATACTAAATTGTACCAGGCTGCAAATTCAATATAATTTTTATCTGCATCTAGCTTTGAAAAAATATTTGGGCTTCGACTTGCAGCATTGTGTGGGACTTGTTCTATTAGTCCATCTATACAAACCTCCACCAGGTTGCAAATTCAATATAATTTTTATCTGCATCTAGCTCTGAAAAAATATTTGGTCTTCGGCTTGTAGCAGTATGTGGGACTTGTTCTATTAGTCCATCTATACTAAACTCCACCAGGTTGCAAATTCAATATAATTTTTATCTGCATCTAGCTCTGAAAAAATATTTTAGCTTCGGCTAGTAGCAGTGTGTGGGACTTGTTCTTTTAGTCCATCTATACTAACCTCCACCAGGTTGCAAATTCAATATAATTTTTATCTGCATCTAGCTCTGAAAAAATATTTTGGCTTCGGCTTGTAGCAGTGTGTGGGACTTGTTCTGTTAGTCCATCTATACTATCCTCCACCCGGTTGCAAATTCAATATAATTTTTATCTGCATCAAGCTCTGAAAAAATATTTTGGCTTCGGCTTCTAGCAGTGTGTGGGACTTGTTCTATTAGTTCATCTATACTAACCTCCACCAGGTTGCAAATTCAATATAATTTTTATCTGCATCTAGCTCTGAAAAAATATTTTGGCTTCGGCTTGTAGCAGTGTGTGGGACTTATTCTATTTGTCCTTCTATACTAACCTCCACCAGGTTGCAAATTCAATATAATTTTTATCTACATCTAGCTATGAAATAGTATTTGGATTTCGGCTTGTAGCAGTGTGTGGGACTTGTTCTATTAGTCCATCTATACTAATCCCCACCAGGTTGCAAATTAAATATAATTTTTATCTGCATCTAGCTCTGAAAAAATATTTTGGCTTCGGCTTGTAGCAGTGTGTGGGACTATTTCTATTAGTCCATCTATACTAACCTCCACCCCGTTGCAAATTCAATATAATTTTTATCTGCATCTAGCTCTGAAAAAATATTTGGGCTTTGGCTTGTAGCAGTATGTGGGACTTGTTCTATTAGTCCATCTATACTAACCTCCACCAGGTTGCAAATTCAATATAATTTTTATCTGCATCTAGCTCTGAAAAAATATTTTGGCTTCGGCTTGTTGCAAAGTGTGGGACTTGTTCTTTTAATCCATCTATACTAACCTCCACCAGGTTGCAAATTCAATATAATTTTTTTCTGCATCTATCTCTGAAAAAATATTTGGGCTTCGGCTTGCAGCAGTGTATGTTACTTGTTCTACTAGTCCATCTATACTAACCTCCACCAGGATGCAAATTCAATATAATTTTTTTCTGCATCTAACTCTGAAAAAATATTTTGGGTTCGGCTTGTAGCAGTGTGTGGGAATTGTTCTATTAGTCCATCTATTCTAACCTCCACCCGGTTGCAAATTCAACATAATTTTTATCTGCCTCTAGCTCTGAAAAAATATTTGGGCTCTGGCTTGTAGCAGTGTGTGGGACTTGTTCTATTAGTCCATCTATACTAAATTGTACCAGGCTGCAAATTCAATATAATTTTTATCTGCATCTAGCTTTGAAAAAATATTTGGGCTTCGACTTGCAGCATTGTGTGGGACTTGTTCTATTAGTCCATCTATTCAAACCTCCACCAGGTTGCAAATTCAATATAATTTTTATCTGCATCTAGCTCTGAAAAAATATTTGGTCTTCGGCTTGTAGCAGTATGTGGGACTTGTTCTATTAGTCCATCTATACTAAACTCCACCAGGTTGCAAATTCAATATAATTTTTATCTGCATCTAGCTCTGAAAAAATATTTTAGCTTCGGCTAGTAGCAGTGTGTGGGACTTGTTCTTTTAGTCCATCTATACTAACCTCCACCAGGTTGCAAATTCAATATAATTTTTATCTGCATCTAGCTCTGAAAAAATATTTTGGCTTCGGCTTGCAGCAGTGTGTGGGACTTGTTCTGTTAGTCCATCTATACTATCCTCCACCCGGTTGCAAATTCAACATAATTTTTATCTGCATCAAGCTCTGAAAAAATATTTTGGCTTCGGCTTCTAGCAGTGTGTGGGACTTGTTCTATTAGTTCATCTATACTAACCTCCACCAGGTTGCAAATTCAATATAATTTTTATCTGCATCTAGCTCTGAAAAAATATTTTGGCTTCGGCTTGTAGCAGTGTGTGGGACTTATTCTATTTGTCCTTCTATACTAACCTCCACCAGGTTGCAAATTCAATATAATTTTTATCTACATCTAGCTATGAAATAGTATTTGGGTTTCGGCTTGTAGCAGTGTGTGGGAATTGTTCTATTAGTCCATCTATACTAATCCCCACCAGGTTGCAAATTCAATATAATTTTTATCTGCATCTAGCTCTGAAAAAATATTTTGGCTTCGGCTTGTAGCAGTGTGTCGGACTATTTCTATTAGTCCATCTATACTAACCTCCACCCCGTTGCAAATTCAATATAATTTTTATCTGCATCTAGCTCTGAAAAAATATTTGGGCTTTGGCTTGTAGCAGTATGTGGGACTTGTTCTATTAGTCCATCTATACTAACCTCCACCAGGTTGCAAATTCAATATAATTTTTATCTGCATCTAGCTCTGAAAAAATATTTTGGCTTCGGCTTGTTGCAAAGTGTGGGACTTGTTCTTTTAATCCATCTATACTAACCTCCACCAGGTTGCAAATTCAATATAATTTTTTTCTGCATCTATCTCTGAAAAAATATTTGGGCTTCGGCTTGTAACAGTGTGTGGGACTTGTTCTATTAGTCCAACTATACTAACCTCCACCAGGATGCAAATTCAATATAATTTTTATCTGCATCTAACTCTGAAAAATTATTTTGGCTTCGGCTTGTAGCAGTGTGTGAGACTTGTTCTATTAGTCCATCTATACTAACCTCCACCCGGTTGCCAATTCAATATAATTTTTATCTGCATGTAGCTCTGAAAAAATATTTTTGCTTCGGCTTGTAGCAGTGTGTGGGACTTGTTCTATTAGTCCATCTATACTAACCTCCACCAGGTTGCAAATTTGATATAATTTTTATCTGCATCTAGCTCTGGAAAAATATTTTGGCTTCGGCTTGTAGCAGTGTGTGGGACTTGTTCTATTAGTCCATCTATACTAACCTCCACCCGGTTGCAAATTCAATATAATTTTTATCTGCATCTAGCTCTGAAAGAATATTTGGGCTTCAGTTTGAAGCTGTGTGTGGGACTTGTTCTATTAATCCATCTATACTAACCTCCACCAGGTTGCAAATTCAGTATAATTTTTATCTGCATCTAGCTCTGAAAAAATATTTTGGCTTCGGCTTGTAGCAGTGTGTGGGACTTGTTCTATTAGTCCATCTATACAATCATCCACCAGGTTGCAAATTCAATATAATTTTTATCTGCATTTAGCTCTGAAAATATATTTTGGCTTCGGCTTGTAGCAGTGTGTGGGACTTGTTCTTTTAGTCCATCTATACTAACCTCCACCAGGTTGCAAATTCAATATCATTTTTATCTGCATCTAGCTCTGAAAAAATATTTGGGCTTTGGCTTGTAGCAGTGTGTAGGACTTGTTCTATTAGTCCATCTATACTAACCTCCACCAGGCTGCAAATTCAATATAATTTTTATCTGCATCTAGCTCTGAAAAAATATTTTGGATTCGGCTTGTAGCAGTGTGTGGGACTTGTTCTATTAGTCCATCTATACTAACCTCCACCCAGTTGCAAATTCAATATAATTTTTATCTGCATCTAGCTCTGAAAAAATATTTGGGCTTCAGTTTGAAGCAGTGTGTGGGACTTGTTCTATTAATCCATCTATACTAACCTTCACCAGGTTGCAAATTCAGTATAATTTTTATCTGCATCTAGCTCTGAAAAAATATTTTGGGCTTCGGCTTGTAGCAGTGTGTGGGACTTGTTCTATTAGTCCATCTATACAATCATCCACCAGGTTGCAAATTCAATATAATTTTTATCTGCATTTAGCTCTGAAAATATATTTTGGCTTCGGCTTGTAGCAGTGTGTGGGACTTGTTCTTTTAGTCCATCTATACTAACCTCCACCAGGTTGCAAATTCAATATCATTTTTATCTGCATCTAGCTCTGAAAATATATTTGGGCTTTGGCTTGTAGCAGTGTGTAGGACTTGTTCTATTAGTCCATCTATACTAACCTCCACCAGGCTGCAAATTCAATATAATTTTTATCTGCATCTAGCTCTGAAAAAATATTTTGGATTCGGCTTGTAGCAGTGTGTGGGACTTGTTCTATTACTCCATCTATACTAACTTCCACCCGGTTGCAAATTCAATATAAATTTTATCTGCTTCTAGCTCTTAAATAATATTTTGGCTTCAGCTGGTAGCCGTGTGTGGGACTTGTTCTATTAGTCCATCTATACTAACCTCCACCTGGTTGCAAATTCAATATAATTTTTATCTGCATCTAGCTCTGAAAAAATATTTGGGCTTTGGCTTGTAGCAGTGTGTGGGACTTGTTCTATTAGTCCATCTATACAAACCTCCACCAGGTTGCAAATTCAATATAATTTTTATCTGCATCTAACTCTGAAAAAATATTTGGGCTTGAAGCAGTGTGTGGGACTTGTTCTATTAGTCCATATATACTAACCTCCAGCAGGTTGCAAATTCAAAATAATTTTTAGCTGCATCTAGCCCGGAAAATAATTTTGGGCTTAATAGCAGTGTGTGGTACTCATTATATTAGGCCATCAAAACCAAGCTCCACCAGCTTTGAAATTAATAATAATTTTTAGCTTCATCTAGCCCGGAAATTTTTTTTTCTTCCCAATAGTGGTAGCAATAGAAATATGGGGCGCGCTCCTGGCTCACAAAAATATATGCTTCATAACAAAAAACACCAGCCTAGCTCACTGCATTAATAAGATGGCATCATCGTGTCTCCCGTCTACGCCGGCTAGCATTCCTGTGCCTAAAACACAATGCATGGGTCTGCGCTAGCCACGATGCTGAGGGGTCTAAAGCTGCTGCTGGTAACTCTTTATCACAATTCAATTGGCAGATTTTCACAGAGCTCCTCCCCAATGCCCACCCATCGGGCAACAGTTGCCCTCCCTCCCTATGGGATCTAGTGGCGAATAGTTGATGCCATTAATCAGAGCGTCAGTTGCCCCGTCGACGTGGCAAGCATACGGTAAGGCATGGGAAGAGTGGACACGACTAGTAGCAGGCAGATGGGTTGACCAATGTGAACAAGCCAGATTGCAAGTCACCATAGAATTTCTACACAAGCTAATGATGAGGGGCATATCAGGGGCGTCAGAGCAGCGGTGTCTGACCGGAGTAGCATTTTACTTCCAACTACTGAATTGGGGGGGATATGACAAAGAGATTCATCATCAGACAATCCATAAAAGGGTGGAAAAGGGGTCAGCCAAGTCAGGAGTGTAGACGTCCTGTCCCGTGTCACTAAAACTGATTTCTCACATCATATCCCTAACACCATTAACATGACACTCACAATTTGAAGCAACACTACTATCTACTGCATTTGCGATCGCCTTCTTCGGGGCGCTATGCATAAGCGAATTAGTCCCTCAATCCAAAATTACCACCAGTGGAGGCTTATTACACCAGGAAGTAGTCATAGCCAATAATGCAATACGTCTACGCATACGCCAATTGAAAACGGTTCCAGCGGGTAGGGGCACTTGGGTACTTCTACAACCCACAAACGGTACACTGAGTCAGGTAACAATAGTAAAAACATATATAACCATCAGATCACAAAGTAATTTCTTCCTATCACACATTGATGGAATGCCATTATCAAGATACCAGTTCCAAGCTATATTTAATAAATGCATAACATTAGCAGGGAACCACCCCAAAGATTACGGGACACACTCATTCCGCATAGGCGCGGCCACGGAAGCAGCAAGAGCAGGACTGTCAGAAACGGAAGTTCAGAGGATAGGGAGATGACGATCCACATGTTTGGCAAGATACATAAGACCGGACTTGTTATCCTAACGTGGTTTGTTTCTTTTACAGGTGACGCTAAGCCAACAGTGTGGGTGATAGGCCATTCGTATATATATTGGGCAGAAAAAAGGGCGAAAGTCCGCCCAGGCGGGAGAAAATTAGAGTTTCATAACACATATTTCAACTGGAGAGGTATTAGAGGCCTGCTATGGCCACAGGTACTAATGGAGGTAATCAAGGTAGGGAGAGAGGCAAGAGATCCGGTCATCTTAGTTATACAGAAACGGGGAAATGACCTAGGTCATCACAAGAGCGCATAACTAATGGCAATAATGAAACTAGACACTGCGCTTCAGAGAATTTTTCACAAAACTAACTATAGTATGGTCAGAGATTGTGCCGATAGCGGTAAGCCTAGGTGCGCGAGACATCATGGCCATCGAACGGACAAGGCGGGTAATAAATATTCGGATGGCAAAATTTAGAAGAAACAGAGGTGGTATAGTGATACAACACCGACAGCTGGAAGGAGATAAAGCAGGCCTCATACGGCCCGACGGTGTTCACTTAATGGATATTGGACTGGACATATTCCTGTCAGTACTCCAGGACGGAGTGGAACAAGCGTGAAGAGTGATGGATGGGGGTCAGAGTCTTGCATGCGAGTATGCAGAATCCACCGTGGCCTGGAAATAGATAGGACATGTTGGAGAGTTACACTTGTTGGCCAACTTGCCGGAGTGGAGACCCAGGGCATGCTGCAACAAGCTGAATTATTTTAGAAATAAAATGCCTTTCTAATGGAATGAGTATAAAGAGTTAATAAAGCTGTGACCGATCCTCACCCATCCAGTTGTAAGAGTTACATTATTGTATTGTCAAGGAAAGGGGGGCAGTAGGGGGGCTGAGCGTCTGGGTTTCGTCGGGGGTCCCCACAGTCTGCCTAGGCTAGATGCATTTAAAAATTCTTATTAGATACACAGGTGGTGCAGCTTGCTTCGCAGCTGGGCTACTACGCTCAAAGTATTGCCTAGGCTTGATGCAGTTAAAAATTCTACGCTGACTAGCAGACACTGAAGCTTTGGAGCAGACCTCTGAGTAAAAAGCTCTTCAGACTCAACCATCTGTGTTACCCCAAGCCATAGTGTATGTAGTTACTTACAGTAAAAAGGGAGGGGAGCGACCCAACCCACCTGGAATTGACGATGCCAACGTCACGTAAAACACAGCAAGGGGACTCCAAAAAGAGTCTCCATTTTTTCCAAAAATTATGGCACAGACACCACTTAAGTGGTATCAATTTCCCCAGAGTTGCTTAAAACAGTTGGTGAGGTGATTTTACCAAATCCTCAAGCATTTAGTCTCCCAGGATGACACAGGGGTAGAAAAGTCCTTGCGGATCCATGATTTGTTCATCTTTATGAACGTGAGTCTGTCTACATTCTCAGTGGACAGCCGCGTGCGCTTATCTGTCAGCACACCATCAGCAGCGCTGAACACACGATCAGAGAGAACGCTGGCTGCGGGGCATGACAAGATCTCCAAGGCGTGAGTGGCAAGCTCCGGCCATTTTTCCAGATTGGAAGCTCAAAATGAGCAAGGGTCCAGTGACACAGTCATAGCTTCGATGTTCACTTGGAGATACTCCTGTACCATCCTCTCTAGGCGTTGAATATGTGTCAGACTTCTTGTTTCCTGTGGCCTTGCAAAGGATGGTCTAAAAGAGTGGTGAAACGATTCCACAAAATTGCTGTTACCAGCAGATACTGTGTTCCTGTTACGGTTTGAGTGATGATGACTCGACAGTTCCACGGTTTGCAAGTTAGAACTGTGAGATTCACTAAGTGCACCACTGGTGTTTTGTGGTAAAGCACATGTAAGATTCTGCAATAGCATCTGCTGATACTCCTGCATGCTTGATTCCCATTCTATGGCAGGAATTATTTCAGCAAATTTACTTTTGTACCGGGGATCTAAGAGTGTGGCAACCCAGTAGTCGGGATTACTTCGAATTCTGACAATCCGAGGGTCATGTTGCAGGTAGTGCAGCAAGAAGGCACTCATGTGTCTTAAGCATCCAGGAGGACCAAGTCCTTGTTGTGTTGGTAGCGAGGAAAGAATCATGCTTTCTTCCTCTGCCCTCTCCCCCCAACCTCGCACAACAGAAATGTGATCAAGGTCTCCCTCATCTGATGAGTCTTACATGCCCATCGCCAGTTCGTCCTCCACTTCTTCCTCGGCTCCTCCACCTTCCTCAACAGTTTGGCTGCTACCATGCTCCCTTGTTAATCCCTCTCCCCCACCCTCCCATGCCTCTCACCTTGGTGCTGACGACCGTCTGGACCTTGGAGATGTTATCCCTTCTGCATACGACTGCTCCTCTACTTCCTCCACCTCCCCTTGTCCCACCACCTGACTCTGAATTCTGTTTAACGTGTGCTTCAGCATGTAAATCACCGGAATAGTCATGCTGATAATGGCATCGTCGTCAGCACTAAACATCTTCGTCGCCATTTCAAAACTGTGCAGGAGGGTGTGTGGTGCCCCTGAGGGTTCAGTCGCCACTGAGGTACTGCATCTCACCCAGAGGTGTGGTATCTCACCCTCAGGTAAGGAAGTAGCATGGCTCGGGACTCTAACACCTGCATCCAACACATACCCGCAGTGGGGGTAGGGCGAGATTGCTCTTAAGGGAGAGCACAGTGCCAGGTCAATAGCTGGTGGGAGGGTCCTATGTAGTGGGTGTGGGTGGAGAAAGCAGCTTAGGGGAGCACATGACAGGGAGAGTATAAATAGGAAGCCATCTCAGAAAGAGCAAGCCAGTCAGAGGAGGAGTAGTGACAGGAGCAGAGGCTCTGCATGAGCTCTGCTCTGGAGGCGGGCCTAGCCTGGGAGGTCCAGGACTGAAGGAGAGAAGAGAGGAGTGGGAGCAGGAAGGCTCCAGGAACCGAAGGGACCCTAGGGGTATGGGCCGTGCAGAAGGCCACCCGTACGCCCGCTGCTACCAGGAGGTAGAGGGGTCAGGCCAGATAAGGGGAACCGGTCCCTCAACTAGCGGAGAATCAGCAAGGCTCAACTAGAAACCAGAGGCTGCAGCATTTCATGTTCTGCAGGCCAAAGTCCACACCAGTCTCACTAAGAAGGTAGCCACATAGGACCCAGGGGACGGAACACACGTCGCCCGCCAAGGCCCGAGGATACTGGATAGAAGTGTCACTGGGTGTGAGGTGCAGGGAGAAGGCCAGAGAAAGGACACACAGAAGGGGGTCCTGGAAAGTACTCCGGAGCTATCTGGGTGTGGACTGAGCCCCTCACTGAGTACGCACAGCACGAAGGGGGAGATTGCTCTGGTACCTGTAATCTGGACTGCAACAACTGTGAGTAAAGATCTTGGGACTGCATCACACGGACTCTGTGTTCATTACTGACTCCCTGCACTACAACCACCATCATCCACCCACACTGCCCTGAAGCTACACTCTTCCTGTGGGGAGTAATAATACCATGGCTGCAAAACCACCAGCTTCAGAGGACTGTTCCGCAGCGGCCGTCCCTTTGGCCGCACTCCACAGGTGGCGTAGTCGGACATTATAAAACCCATATATACAAATTACCCTTGGATTGACCGCCCTGGGCCATGGACCGGGTCGCCGCCACAGTGACTACAAACCCCAGCGTCTACCGGCCCGGCTCTGGGTACCCCACGGCCCAGGGGGCGTGTCAACTTCATAGGTCTCTGATCTGAGACCACTCCTGCAGCGTGATTTGCCCTACCTCTGGATCTCGTTGGCCCAGGCTATACGTCAGAGCGTATTGCACCAGGGCTTGTCGGTGCTGCCACAGTCGCTGCAACATGTGCAGAGTTGAATTCCACCGTGTCGGCTCATCGCATTTCAGCCGGTGAACTGGCAGGCCCAACGACTTCTGTAGAGATGTAAGTCATTGAGCTGCGGGATGCGAGCGGAAGTGAGCACACAGCGACCGTGCCCTCTGCAGAAGGCCATCTAGTCCGGGATAGTGGGCTAAAAATTGCTGGACAACCAGGTTCAACACGTGAGCCATACAAGGCACGTGTGTGACATTGCCCCGGCTAAGGGCCGCACCCAGGTTTGCAGCATTGTCGCACACGGCCTTCCCTGGTTGCAGGTCCAGTGGAGACCACCATTCAAGAAACTGGGTCTCCAGAGCTGACCACAACTTCCCAGCTGTGTTACTCACATTTCCCAGACATTTCAAAGTAAACACCACCTGATGCCGTTGAGCCCTGCTGCCAGCATAGTAAGGAGGTGTGCAGGATTCCTTCTGCGCAGTTAGAAAGTGGGTGGCATTACTAGACAGGTTTTGGGTGCAGGTGGACGACCGAGAGGAGGTTGAGGAGGCAGAAGCAGTGGAGGAACTTTGAGATAAAGAGGATTGACGTACAACTTGTGGGGACTGCAAGACATGGACAGCAGCCCCTTGTCCTGCTGTCACCATAGTTAGCCAGTGCCCAGTCAGCGACATGTAACGCCCCTGTCCATGCCTACTCGCCCAAGTGTCTGTAGTGAAATGCACCCTGTCACACACAGAGTTTCTCAAAGAAGCGGTGATGTTGTGTGCGACATGCTGGTGTAGCGCAGGCACACCTTTCTTTGAGAAGTAGTGCCGACTGGCCATCTGGTACTGGGGCACTGCGACGGACAAAGAATCTCAAAAATCTTCTGTGTCCACCAGGCGGAAAGGCAGCATTTCTGTAGCCAAGAGCTTGCAGATGGTGAAATTCAACCTCTTAGCTTTCTCATGGCTAGGAGGAAATGGTCTTTTACTTGTCCACATCTGAGGGACCGAGGGCTTGCTGTTGTGCTTAGATGGGGTTGAGTAGGGTGTCCCTGGCAAACCTTCCGGTCTGTGAGGAAGATGTATGCGGAAAAGTTAGGTTGCCTTGATCCAAAGGTGGTGCTCTCGATGTCGGAGAGCGCTCAACACCAGCTGGTGTTTCCACTTCCAAATGAAATGATGACCTGCAAATCACACTGGCTGTTGCGGGTAAAGAGGTGGCAGGTCTGCGTCCAAAAACATGTGTGACTGCTGTCCCCCCAGTCACAGAGGATGAAGAGGCCGCGGATGCACAAGACGGGGCAGACGGTGGTTGGCCCGGCCCGCTAGGCCGCATTGTAGCACAGTGAGCTTCCCACTGCAACTTATGCTTCAAATCCATGTGACGGTTAATGCATGAAGTACTCAAACTATGGATTTTTTGGCCTCTACTTAGCTTTTGGTGACAAATATTACAGATAACACGAGTTGGGTCATCCTTATCGATCTGAAAAAATGCCCAGGCTATGCAAGGCTTAGAGCCCATGCGACCTGAAGAGCCACTATGACTTGTAGTCAGAGGCAGAGTTGTGGTTGAGGATGCAGTTGTTGATTTGCTTCCAGTACTCCGCCTCTGTCCAGGAAGGTGCAACCTAACCTCGTCGTCAATAGCATCTGTGACGCCCAGCTGCGATTGGTATCACAGATCCTAGAAGAGTGCATTGATGGAATCCTCCACAAGAGGCCCCCATAAACATTCACACATCTCCACCTTCCACCTCAGACCAGCAGAGGGAGCCCGTTAGGGATATAAATAGGGAAGGTGGAGCTAGGCAGTTCAGTTCCTCTGAAGAGTTCCTGCAGTAGAGAAGCCTAAGAGAGGTCAGTTTGCAGTGGAGCTCAGTCTAGTCTAGAGAACTAGTGGAGCACGAGGCTCCTGTGAGCTGGATTCAGGGAGCCCAGTTAGAGCTTAAGGTGTGCCGGCGCCATAAGATCGGTGAAGTGCGGCAAGTTGCCGTTAGTGTGTATAGCCTAGTGAGGGCCCAAGGAGGCCGAAGGCGAGTGGAGAGTTAGTACATAGGGGGCAGAGGAGCTTAACCAGCTCACCCCGAAGCATTTACCGGACACCGGATCCGAGCTTACCGGGATCTCTATGACCCAGTAAGGCATAACCGGAATCCCTGGAGAACTACAAGTCCCAGGATCGCTAAGGTGCTGATACGTAACAGAGCCAGGAGATGCTTAGGCCCCGCATACTTGGAGCGTGAGCTCCAAGAGAAGGCCCTACCACAAGGTCAGCCAGCGCAGGACAGAGACAAAGTAATGCGTAGCTCCAGGCAGGTCAGAAACTTACTACACAGAGGCAAGAAACAGAAGGCCCTACACCCGCTCATTGGTAAGGATCCTGATATGCACCCTTCACCCTACAGTGCTCCGGGATGTGCCTGAATTTCCACCAGTAAAAGTTACTGAAGTGACTACCATGTCCGTTCCCTTTCTTGCTCTGACCCAGCTGGGTCTCGCCTGTTCTGCATTCCCCCTGCATACGCTATTCTGAGGCCTAGCTCCACCTGTGGGGAGCTATACCATCGAGCTGCCTTATCACCAGCCTCAGTGGACTTCTGCAGCGCTGGAGCTTCTCACCAGATATCACAGGTGGCATCACGAACTCTTATAAAATTAACAATTATCCACCCTTTTAAAGACTGACCACAGGGTACGGGCCCGGGAGCCGACCACCGCGACATCCCAAAGGCCAGGTAAAGGCCCGGGTACCGAATCATCCCCATCCCCTGGGCTAGTCACATCCTCCTCCCTCCACCTCCTCTGCTGACCTCATCGACTGGCTGACTGTGGGTTTACATTAAGTGGGATCTCCAACCTCGTCATCATCACCCTGTGTGTTCTCACACCCGTCGTCCTCAGAGCCAACCTCTTCCTGCCCTGACCGAAAAGTCAAGTTGTCGCTCCAATCAGGTATTTGAGTCTCATCATCGTCTTCATCATTGTCTCCACCAACAGGAGTTACAGTTTGGGAACGAGGGTCTACATCATGCTCAGAACCTTCTTCATCTGGTTCTGGATCCGACTCATAAAGATTTTGGGCATCAGTGCAGATCATTTCCTCGTCTGGATTAACAGAAGCTCTGGAGCAGACCTCCGTTTCCCAGGCTATAGTATGAGTAAACAGCTGTGCAGACTCACCCATCTGTGTTACCCCATACTCAGATGGGCAGCTGGAGACTTGGGAGCTGTGAGGAAGCAAGAGCGATTGGGGTGACACCTCTGAGGACTGGAGTATTTGTGATGTTGAAGTTGAGGTGGAGGAGAGCCCACTTGAAGGAGCACTTGATATACGTTGAAGCACCTGCTGTTTTTGTGCCTCATCTGGAATTTGTAGCGATGGGCGTGTCTGTAAGAAAGGGTTCGTATCACATTGTCCACGAAAAGAAGTAGTTTGGCTGGAAGATGGTCTTTCTTCTGCAGATGTTGCTCCCCCCCACCATGGGGGGGCTCGACCCACCAGCGGACAAGCTCCAGTATTGAGAGAGGGGGGCTGGCCATCAGGGTCAACCGCAGCTCTTGCACAAACCCGGCGACACGGAGGTCACACGGTCAGGAATGGACTGACCGTGTCGGCTTCGCACTTTTTTGGTTTTAGAAGGGCATGACATGCCTATATCTGTTTCTCCCCCTCCTTTCACTCCTCCACCTCTTTTCTTTTCGCATGACTATATGTACTTGTCACTTTTCCATGTGTTAGCTGTTTCTTCTGAGCAGTTTGTCAGCTTTTGGACACCTTTGAAGGTGTTTTCTATGTGTTTCTATGTGTTTTTGTTTGCCTGCCATTGGTTTTAATGGTTTTCGAAGGTGTTCGATGAACAGTTCGACGAACAGTTCGACGAACATACGGGTGTTCAATGAACCGAACCGAACTAGAACACTACGGGGGTGGCTCAAAACTAGTATTGATATTGTCTTTTTATTCCACTGCGACCTCCACTACTCTTCCCATGGGTATTGATATTGTCTTTTTATTCCACAGGGACCTCCACGTCTCTTCCAAGGGGCATTAAAACCATCTTGTTAAACCACTCTGAACTCCACGTTTTTTCCAAAGGGCATTAAAACCGTCTTGTTAAGCTACTGTGACTTCCACGTCTTTTCCAAGGGGCATTAAAACCGTCTTGTTAAACCACTCTGAACTCCACGTCTCTTCCAAGGGGCATTAAAACCATCTTCTTAAGCTACTTTGACCTCCACGTCTCTTCCAAGGGGCATTAAAACCGTCTTGTTAAACCACTCTGAACTCCACAGCTTTTCCAAGGGGCATTGAAATGTTGTTTTTAATTACCTCTAACCTCCACGACTCTTCCAACGGGCATTGTATTTCCTCCTAATTTTAGTCAGCTTTTTCTTTTCAATGCATAGGCGAACACTAAGGGAGACCCACTCCCCAATAATGGGTAGAAAGTTTTTAGTATGCTGTAATCCACGTCTGTTTCAAGGGGCATTGCAGTTCCTCATAATTTTTGGAAAGCCTTCCATTCACTGCTTAGGCCAACAGTGTACAGGAGACCCAGTTGCTATAAATGAAAAAACAGTTTAGTTAAGGCCCTCTGACCTCCATGTCACTTCCAAGGGGCATTGGAGTGCTTCAAAATTTTTGGTAGGCATTGCACTCACTGTATACCCTATAACTGTGTAGCCGAACCGCTCCTTTTGGTACAGAAACATATCCTACAAGACATGTGTTGTTGACTGGCCTGATATTGATGTGAATGGTCCCTGTTCCTCCTGCTCTTTCTCCTTTGCCACCACCTCATCCATCATTTATCACCTGAAGCTTTGTTTTAACGGGAGTCATAGAACTGGGAAAGTAGCTGGAAAACATCAAGCAATCCTCGGAGGAGGTAGGATATGCGCCAAAACGCTGAACACCTCAGGCCTAGCCGCTACTACATACATGCGCTTGTATTCCAAGGAACAGAAAACTAAGGAGATGGATGGCCTCATGATCATGAATAATTTACTCGTTGTGTAGGAAGCCAACCACTGCTGCTGTCTACCTTTTGAACTTTGTGCTGAAGCATGATTGACCCAGGACCCGCAATCCTCTATGTCTGGAGGACGTGTTGCATCCCAGTGTCCAACTGTGTCCCGGCTTCCACAATATTAACCCAATGTGAAGGCGTAAGTGAGATGGACCATCCCTGGCCACATTCACTTGTCCACGTGTTTTGTGGTTAGGCTGTCCTTCCCACTAAATGTACTGGGGAGGGCACATGTAATGTTTTGGTAGGCGCGCTTGTGTATAAGGCGCACCGGGACAAATAGAGGCGGCGGGGGACCATTTATAGACACCCGGCCGCCCCCAGGCAGCTGGGGACCGTGTGTGTGTGAGCACCCGGCCGCATGGCGGCTGGGGACCGAATATGGACACCCGGCCGCCACCTGGCGGCTGGGGACCAAGCATGGACACCCGGCCGCCGGGCGGCTGGGGACTGAGTGTGGACACCTGGCCGCCATGAAGCTGGGGACTGAGTATGGATACCAGGCCGCCGATACAGCCATGACCTGGTGGCCGGCGTCTGGCTCCACAAGCCTAAAAGACCTCATTTCAAGTGCAAGCAAGCTAGCAGTATGGTATTGCAGCCTGGGGGTGGGTGTGTGGCAGGCTGCACACTTACGCTTGCATTCCAAGAAAACAAAGCAGATGCTAACTTCTATCATTATCATCATGCTCCTCACCTTGGCACTCTCAACTCCCCTGATGGAGAAGCCAGGGCCCACCGAAGGAGTCTGGTTGTCTTGTGGGCTCGGCCAATGCTGCCCTAAAGCAGGCCAGGCTAAGAAAAGTGTGGGGAAGGTTACCGGGACAAATAGGGGTGGCTGGGGACCGAGTATGGACACCCGGCCGCCCCCTGGCGGCTGGAGACCAAGCATGGACACCCGGTGGCCGGGCGGCTGGGGACTGAGTATGGATACCAGGTCGCCGACGCAGCCATGACGTGGTGGCCATATTCTGCCTCCACATGCCTAAAAGGCCCAATTTCAAGTGCAAGCAAGCAAGCAGTATGGTATTGCAGCCTGGGGGTGGGTGGGTGGCAGGCTGCATACTTGCGCTTGCATTGCAAGGAATGGGGGAGGTACAATTGAACACTGCCTTGGGACAAGGACTTGCACAGGAATAGTTACAAGTCTTTTAGGCAGTGACCTGGGTGTCAGAGATGCTTCCAGGGGTCTTCCCCATGCTGTTCCCATGTCTTTTCAGCACTGTATGCATGTGTAACACAGCACATGGCCAGATAAGGTTGTAAAATGTTAAAATGACATTTCCCGGTGAATGTATTTGTAACGGTTGAAAGCAATATGAAAGTGCAAAAACGCATAAAAAATGCTACTTGTGAACATAGCCCAAGGTGTGGAGGAGTATTTTTGTTTTTGGTTATTTATTTTACCTTATACACAAGTCTTTACCCTGGAAAGGATGTTCCATAACATATTTCGCAGGAAAACCGTTTCATTTTCGTTTTTGAACGTTTTATTGTGAGCCCGTAAAAGTGGCTTAATTCCTCTGACCACGTTGTTGACAGCCATGACATGGGGGTCAGAAATGCTTCCTGGGCGATCCCCATGCTGTCGCCATGTCATTTGAGCACTGTCACTATCGTATTGGGCACTTTTTAGACTTTCTACAGACTGCCGGGGGTGCCGCTGCAAAAATGCTCGGGTCTCCCATAGGCTAACATTGGGCTCGTTGGTCGGGTCGAGCACCTGAGTATCACGGTGAGCTCGACCCGAGCTTCAAGTAACCGAGCATTTTAGTGCTCGCTCAACACTAACTGCAATCTTTGTTGTTATTGCACAAGCAGAAAAATTTATTAGTATAATCCAATAACGTATTTATGAATCAACCTGTAAGAAATAGACCTTAGATAAATATTTGACTTTCAGGCCACGTTCACACATTCAGCATTTGGTCAGTATTTTACATCAATATTTGTAAGCCAAAACCAGGAGTGGGTGATAAATACAGAAGTGGTGAAGTGTTTCTATTATACTTTTCCTCTAATTGTTCCACTCCTGGTTTTGGCTTACAAATACTGAGGTAAAAAACTGACCAATTGCTTAACATGTGAATGTAGCATAAAGGTATATGTCTCTTATTATAACTAGTGATGGGCGGGCACTAAAATGCTTGGGTGCTCGATGCTCGGGTCGAGCATATTGGAATACTCCGGTGCTCGTCCCGAGCAGCAAGCCCAATGTAAGTCTATGGGAAAATCAAGCATTTTTCAGGCAGCTCCCCCCGGCGATCTGCAGAGGGCCTAAAAATTGCCCAAATCGATGGGAACAGTGCTCAAGTGACATGGGAACAGCATGGGGAAGACCCCTGGAAGCATTTCTGACTCCCAGGTCACTGCTGTCAACAACATTGTCAGATGTATTATGCCACTTTTACAGACTCACAATAAAACATACAAAAAAGAAAGCTAAATGGATTTTCCTGGGAAATATGTTAAGGAACATCTTTTCCAGGGTAATGACTTGTATATAAAGCAAAATAAATAACCAAAAGCAAAAATACTTCTCCACACCTTGAGCTATGTTCACACTTAGCATTTTTGATGCTTTTTTGCACTTTTGCATTGCTTTCAACCGTGACAAATGCATTCACCAGGAAATGTCATTTTAACATTTTACAACCTTATCTGGCCATGTGGTGTGTGAGATATCATTAGACACATCGTGTTTCATTTATGAAGGAGGGACTCTGAAATTCACAAAGCCTATTTTTATAGGGCCATCAGGCGGCCTTTACTATGCTTAAAGGGCCAGCAGTAGGCCCTCACTATTCTTAGAGAGCCATCAGCCGTCTATGTTTTATTGTACCCATTACTAAAGAGTGGGTCTCCTATACTGTTATTGTGTATGCAGTGAGTGGCAGGTCTGCCAAAAATTTGGACACACCCCAATTTCACTTTGAAAATTTGGAGGCACCCCAATACCCCCAATACCCCTTGGAGAAACTTAGAGGAGGGCCTCCTGAAAAAAAATGTTCCCATTATTAGGAAGTGGGTCTCCCATAGTGTTGGCCTATGCAGTGAATGCAAGTGCTGCCAAAAATTGGGAAGCACTCAAATGCGCCTTGGAAGATACGTGGAGGAGGGCCTCTTAAAAAATGTTCCCATTTGAAAGGATCAGGTCTTTTATACTTGTAATGCCCATGCACTAAGTGTATGGGCTGTCAAACATTTACCCCTGGGGGTATACATGAACATACTGTACAAAAAAATTTTTTATGGGCATCATAAACACCCTTTAAAAAAATTATGTGGGTGTTGCATCACGGACCACGGTCACCCTGGTGATATGGTGGTGGAGGATGAGGATGCGGAGAAGGAGGAGGACAAGAGCAAATAGCCAAATCAGGAAGCGTATACCCATGTGTGAGTGTGAAAAGGTGCATGAGAATATACCTCCTAAAAAAAGACACCGGATTTGAGTTTATCTTATGCTGCTATCATTCAGTGGTGTTGAGAAGTCTGGCCCAATCCAGCCCTTGTTCATTTTTATAAGAGTCAGCCCGTCAGCATTTTCAGTTGACAGGCAGATACGCTTATCAGTTATAATTCCACCAGCGGTACTAAAAACTCTCTATGATAAAACACTAACGGCAGGGCAAGCCAGGACCTCCAAAGCGTAGAGAGCCAGTTCATTCCACGTATCTAGCTTGGATACCCAAAAATTATAAGGCACAGAGGAATGATGGAGGACGTTGGTAAGGTCGGCAAGGTACTCCCTCAGCATTTTCCCAAACCTTGCACTCCTTGTGACCGTACCCCGCGCCTCAGGGCCTGTGCGATGGGAGGGGCTGAGAAAATTCTCCCAAAACTTTGACAATGTTCCCCTGCCTCTGCTGGATTGAAGTTGTGTTTCTTTCGTCTGTACTCCTTGGTTGTCCAACGAACTGGGAATTTTTTTTAGTTCCGCAACAAGGACCTTCGGGTACTGTCTTATTTTTGTAGACCTGTCCACCTCAGGAATAAGAGGTATAAAGTTCTCCTTGTAGCATGGGTCTAGAAGTATCACCAACCAGTAATGACTGTCACCAAAAATTTTGAGAACGCGAGGGTCATGGAAAAGGCAGCATAACATAAACTCAGCCGTTTGACTTTATGTTACTCTGCTGTCATTTGGTGGTGATGAGAAGTCTGGCCCAATCCAGCCCTTGTTCATTTTGATAAGGGTCAGCTTGTCAGCATAGTCAGTTGACAGGCGAATGCGCTTATCAGTTATAATTCCCCCAGCGGCACTAAAAACACGCTCCGATAACACGCTAGCGGCAGGGCAGGCCAGGACCTCCAAGGCGTACAAAGCAAGTTCATTCCAAGTGTCCAGCTTGGAAGCGCAATAATTAAAAGGCACAGAGGAATCACGGAGGACGCTGGTACGGTCGGCAAGGTACTCCCTCACCATCTTTTGAGACTTTCCACTCCTTGTGAGAGTACCCCGCGCCTCAGGGCCTGTAAGCTGGGCGGGTTTCAGAAAACTGTCCCAGAACGTTGACAGTGTTCCCCTGCCTCTGCTGGATTGGATTTACGTCTCTCTCGCCTGTAAGCCTTGGTTGGGCAACGAACTGTGACCTCTGCCACTAGCGTATTCAGATGGGAATTTTTTTAACAGTTCTGCAGCAAGGGCCTTCATGTACTGCCCCATTTTTGTAGACCTCTCCACCTCAGGAATAAGAGAGTGAAAGTTCTCCTTGTAGCGGGGGTCTAAAAGTGTCACCAACCAGTAATGACTGTCACCCAACATTTTGAGAACACGAGAGTCATGGAAAAGGCAGCATAACATAAACTCAGCCATGCGTGCCAGACTGCTAACAGTCAAGACTTCCATGTCCTCATCAAGAGGACGACTAACCATGCTCTCCTCCTCCTCTTCTCTGTCCTCAGGCCATCCATGGTGAACAGACGGTATGACAGTTGTGCAGGTAGTACCATCCATAGTGCCTAAATACTAGCTCCTGTTCTTCCTCCTCCTCTTCCTCATTGTCACCCAATCCATGTTGTGATGAGATGAAGCTTGGCTGTATGTAATCACCCTGTATGGTTCCTTGCTCCATCTCATTGTGCTCCACCTGCATCGCATCCTCTTTGGTTGTGAGAAGAGAGCAGTTCAGAAGACAGAGAAGCAGGATGGTGACGCTAATTATGACGTCATCGCCGCTCACCATCTGGGTGGAGTCCTCAAAGTTTTGGAGGATGGTACATATGTCTGTCATCCATGTCCACTCCTGAGGTCTTATGTGTGGAGTCTGAACTGAATATCGACAGCCTTGTTGATGCTGGTACTCAAAAACTGCCCTCTTCTGCTCACAAATCCTTCCCAAAATCTGTATTGGAGAGTTCCAACACATGTGGACATCACACACCAATCTGTGAGCCGGAAGCTGCAAACGCTGCTGAAACACGGCAAGGGCGGCGAAAGCTGTAGGTGAGTTTCTAAAATGGGCACAAAGGCGGCTTAATTTAACAAGCGGATCCGGCAGCTCCGGGTGGGATTTGAGAAACCGCTGAACCACAAGGTTAAGCACATGGGCCATTCATGGTACGTGTGTGAGCTCGCCTCACCTCAGAGCCGCCACCAGGTTCTGGCCATTGTCACACACGACCATGCCTGGCTGTAGATTCTGCGGTGTGAGCCACAGATCTGCCTGCTGTATCAAAGCTGTCCACAGCATTGTGCGATTTTTCACCTAAGCATATTGGCTTTATCACAGCCTGTTGCCGCTTGGCCATGGCAGTGCTGCAGTGCTTGCAGCTTGTGACTGATGTGGTCATTTCGGCGATGGAGGCTGAAGAGGAGGAGGCTGAGGAGGATAAGGTGCAGGAGCTGTAGACTGTGGGGGAAACTCTGATTAATCTAGGGCCCGCAATCCTTGGCGTCAGGAGGACGTGTTCCGTCCCAAGGTCTGACTGGGTCCCAGCTTTCACTATGTTAACCCAGAGTGCCATCAGCGAGATGTACCGTCCCTGCCCACGAGCATTTGTCCCCGTGTCCGTGGTTATGTGGACTTTCCCGGTAACTGCGTTGTTGAGGGCACAGCTAATGTTTTGGGACACGTGCTGGTGCAATGCAGGGACGGCACATCGGGAGAAATAGTGGTGGATGGGGACCGAGTTCAGAGGGACGGCCTTCGCCATCAAGTTGCGGAAAGCTTCCATCTCCATGAGACTAAAAGGCAACATTTCAAGCACAAGCAGTCGTGAAATGTGGGTATTTAGTAGTGTGGCCTGTGGGCTGTTGTCTGCGTATTTGCGCTTGCGTTCCAAGGACTGGGGTATGGACAACTGAACGCTGCACTGGGAAAAGGACGTGGACGTGCTTCCTGATGCTGCTAATTGAGAGTGTGCAACGAGAGGTGCAGGGCATGAGGCATCTTCACATGCACCATTGACAGAGGATTAGCTTGCATGCACAACAGCGGAAGAAGCAGTGGTGCCACCCGCAGACACTCTTCCTGGACCCTGGGGTTCGGCCCACAAAGTCGGGTGCTTTGCTGCCATGTGCCTGATCATGCTCGTTGTGGTCAGTCTGCTAATTTAACCACCCCTACTGATGCATGCCTGGCAGATGGTGCAAATGGCCTTTTTGTGGTTATTGGTAGTGTTGAGCCACCCCCGTAGTGTTCGAGTTCGGTTCGGTTCGTCGAAACACATAGAAAACACCTTCAAAGGTGTCCAAAAGCTGACAAACTGCTCAGAAGACATAACTAACACATGGAAAAGTGACAAGTACATATAGTCATGCGAAAATAAAAGAGGTGGAGGAGTAAAAGGAGGGGGAGACACAGATATAGGCATGTCATGCCCTTCTAAAGTCCAAAAAGTGAGAAGCCGACACGGCCAGTCCGCTCCTGCCCGTGCCACCTCCGTGTCGCCGGGTTTGTGCCAGAGCTGCGGTGAACCCTGACGGCCAGCCCCCCTCTCCCAATACTGGTGCCTGTCCGCTGGTGGGTCGAGCGAGCCCCCCTGTGGTGGAGGCAGCTCTAAGCTTTTTAATTTAAATTGTCTCTCTAATTTGAATGAATACACTTTAAATCCATTTACAAGGATCTATTGGAGGGCAAGTCTCATGCCAGCAGCCGCGGTAATTCCAGCTCCAGTAGCGTCCACTAAAGCTGCTGCAGTTAAAAAGCTTTTATAAGGATCGAGCTCGGCTGTCCACCGCAAGGCATCCTACTGCCAGTCCCAGCCCCTATGCCTTGGGGTGCCTCCTGATGCTCTTCACTAAGTATCCCATGGTCCCGAAGCATTTCCTTTGAAAAAATTAAGTGTCTAAACTACAGGTGGTGTAGCTTGCTTAACAGCCGGGATAATCCGCTGACTAGCAGACACTGCTACTAGGCACAAAGTATTTCCTGGGCTAGATGCAGTTAAAAATTTGTAATTAGATACTCTCGTTGGATGCTGAGAAAGCATTCCATAGAGTCTCCTGGCACGCCATATATGATTCTCTTAAAAAGCTTGGGGTAGGGGTCTAGGGGACCCTTTTATAGCCAAAATCACGGCCCTGTATCGCAATACGTCACCTAGGCTGAAGATAAATGGAACTGTAGCACCCTGAGGGCTCGGTTGCTACAGACGTATTGCCCCTCACCCAGAGGTGTGATATCTCACTCTCAGGTAAGGATGGAGTGTGGATCAGGACCCGACACCTGCATGCATTACACCACATTGCCGTGGGGCAGGGCGACCAATATGCCCCTGAGATGGGCACGACAGTCCCTGTCCCTGGCTGGAGTGGGGGGAGGGAACACTGAGGAAGGGGAACCCTGTAGTGCAGGAGCAGGGAGGAAGCAGTTCCTGGGTGCATTGAGAAGGGAGTATAAAAGGTGGGCACCAACTTAGTTCAGTGCAGAGAAGTCTGAGCAGAAGTGGCAGGGAGCAGGGGCTCTGCATGAGCTCTGCTCCGGAGGCGGGCCTAGTAACAGAGGCCCAGGCCTGGAAGAGGGAGAAGGAAGGAAGAGGAGCGGAGAAGGCTCCAGGAACGAGGAATGAAGGGATCCCAGGGGTGCGGACGGGCGAGTTGCCACCGCACGCCCGAATCCACCTGCGTGGAGGGGTCAGGCCAAAGGGGGAGACCGGTCCCCGAACTAGTGGAGGCAGGAAACGACCCTCAGCTAGAAACCGGAGGCTCTGACATTTTATGTGGCGCAGCCCCTCGCTACACCCGCTAGGAAGGCACCACATAGGGTCAGGGAAACTGGCGCCAAGTTTACCAAGAGGAGGCCCGAGGCAGCCGGACAGAAGTGTTGGTAAGAAAGGCCAGACAAAGGACACACAAAGGGGGTCCTGTGAAGTGCTCCAAAGTTATCTGGGAGTTGTCTGAGCCCCTCACCTGGTGAGCACAGTACGACGTGGGCAGTCGTTACCTGCAGACGTGGTCTGGATAATAAGAACTGTGAGTAAAGGCCCTGGACTGCATCACTGACTCCGTGTCGTTACTGCTGCTGCCCTGCACCATCACCCCCATCCTCCGCATACACTGCCCTGAGGCTATACTCCTCCCGTGGAGAGTTATGCTACGCTCTGCTGCACCCACAACACCAGCCTCAGCGGTCTGCCCTGTAGCGGCGGTTCACTCTGACCGCAATCCACGGGTGGCGTAGTCGGACATTTAAACATCAAAACCACATAAATAGTTCCGCTACTGGTTTGACCGCCCTGAGCCACGGAACCGGGTCGCCGCCACGAAGACTACAACCACCAGCATCCACCAAAAAGGGTCCGGCTCCGTGTGTCCCAAGGCCCAGGGGGTGCGTCAGAACATTTTCATCACCTTTCACAATCACCAATGGGACAAGGCAGGGATGTCCTCTGTCCCCTCTCTTATACATCCTAGTGACGGAGCACCTGCTCTCATCAATTCGCCATAACCCCAATATTAGGTGGATTGAGGTGGGAGGCACCGAGTACAAGTGCTCTCTATTTGCTGATGATGTCCTAGTATATATCACTCAATCACATATATCCATCCCTGCTGTTATGGCTGAAATAGATCACTTTGTTACATGGTAAAATTTTAAAATCAATGCAGCGAAGTCTGAGGCCCTCGATGTCTCCCTCCCCAAATCCATAAAGGATTCCATCCAGTCCAACTTTCCCTTTGCCTGGCCCTCACAGGGTATCAAATACTTAGGAATTCCTATTCATAGAGACCTCTCCCATCTATGTTATCTTAATTTTGGGCCCTTTATTGAACAATTCCATACAGACCACGGTTGGCAAGTTAGAACTGTAAGATTCACTACGTGAACCACTGGTGTTTTGTGGAAAAGCACATGTACACTGCGTTCCAAATTATTATGCAAAAAGTGTTTAGGAGTGATAAGGGAAGAATTTGTTTGTTTGTCAGTTAAACTCATTGATGGTGATGTGTGTCAGGGCTCTTTATATCACTGTAAGCAATTGCAGACACCTGTGCTAATTAGTTTGGCAGGTGTGTCCAATGAAAGGCAAGACTATTTAAAAAGGCTCTCTCACATTATTAAGCAGCCTACATTTTCTGCCAAAATGGGAAAGAAAAAGGATGTGTCGGCTGCTGAGAAGCAACAAATTGTGGAGTGTTTAGGTCAAGGCATGACTACAATCAACATTGTGCAATGATCAGGATGAAGTGTCTTGGCAATCAAGAAGTATGTAGTTGATTCACAGTACACACGTGTGCGTGCTGATAAGGGCAAATTGAGGACTCTTTCCTACAGGCAATTACGTCAGGTTGAAAGAGCAGCGGCAAAAAAGCCTTGTCATAGCAGCAGACAAGTTTTTAAAGCTGCTTGTGCCTCCAACGTCCCCCGAACAACAAGATGCAGGGTCCTTCAGAGGTTTGCAGCTGTGCATACGCCATCCTGTCGACCTCCTCTATCCACTTCACACAAGCAGAAACGGCTCCAGTGGGCCAAACATTACATGAAGACTGATTTCAAAACTGCTTTGTTCACGGATGAGTGCCGTGCAGCGCTCGATGGTCCAGATGAATGGAGTGGAGGATGGCTGGTTGATGGACTCCCCACGCAAACACGGCTACAGCGCCAACAAGGAGGAGGTGGAGTAATGTTTTGGGCTGGAATCATGGGGAGAGAGATTGTCGGCCCCTTTAGGATCCCTGAAGGCGCTAAAGATGAACTCCATAATGTATGTGGATTTTCTCAAACAGCACTTCCTGCCATGGTTCAAGAAGAAGAACCGTGTATTTCACAGCAAGATCATTTTTCTGCATGATAATGCACCATCTCATGCTGCACATAAAACATCTGCATCTCTGGCTGATATGGGCATAAAAGGGGACAAACTTATGGTGTGAGCCCCATGCTCCCCTGACCTCTACCCCATTCAGAACCTTTGGAGCATCATTAAAAGGAGTGTCTATGATGGCGGGAGGCAGTTCACATCTAAGCAACAGCTCTGGGAGGGTATTCTGTCCTCATGCAAAACAATTGAAGCAGAAACCATCCAAAACCTGACAAATTCAATGGACGAGAGAGTTCAGAAGCTCCTTTCGAACAAGGGGTCCTATGTGAAAATGTAACATCACCTAGAATAAAGTTTTGAGTTGAAAACTGTTTGATTTCAGTTTCTAACAACCTGCTAATGCTTATAATTTCAAAAATGACCATTTTTTTGGTCTTTATTAAAATGAAAAGGTTGATCGAAAAGTTTGGGGGATCTAAGAGTGTGGCAACCCAGTAGTCATGATTACATTGAATTCTGACAATATGAGGGTCATGCTGCAGGTAGTGCAGCAAGAAGGCACTTATGTGTCTTGCGCATCTCGGAGCCCCAAAATTATTTTCCGGGCTAGATGCAGCTAAAAATTATTTTTAATTTTAAATCTGGTGGAGCTTATTATAGATGGCCTAATAGGATCAGTGCTGCACACTGCTACAAAGCCCAAATTATTTTCCAGTCAAGATACAGATAAACATGATTAGTAATTTGAAAGCTTAAAACGGTTGGTATGGTGATTTTAACCAATCATCAAGCTTTTACTCTCCCCAGGATGACACAGGGGTAGGAAAGTCGTTTCGGATCCATGATTTGTTCATCTTTATGAACGTTAGTCTGTCTACATTATCAGTGGAGAGCCGCGTGCGCTTATCTGTCAGCACACCACCAGCAGCGCTGAACACACGTTCAGACAGAACGCTGGCTGCGGGGCATGACAAGATCTCCAAGGCGTAAGTGGCTAGCTCCGGCCATTTATCCAGATTGGAAGCCCAAAAAGAGCAAGGGTCCAGTGACACAGTCGTGGCTTCAATGTTTACTTGGAGATACTCCTGTACCATCGTCTCTAGGCGTTGACTATGTGTCAGACTTCTTGTCTCCTGTGGCCTTGCAAAGGATGGGCTAAAAAAGTGGTGAAATGATTCCGCAAAATTGATGTTACCAGCAGATACTGTGGTTCTGTTACGGTTTGAGTGCTGAACACTTGACGGTCCCACGGTTGGCAAGTTGGAACTGTGAGATTCACTACGTGCACCACTGGTGTTTTGTGGAAAAGCACATGTAAGATTCTGCAACAGTCTCTGCTGATACTCCTGCATGCGTGCATCCCTTTCTATGGCAGGAATAATTTCGGCAAATTTACTTTTGTACCGGGGATCTAACAGTGTGGCAACCCAGTAGTCAGGATTATTTCTAATTCTCACAATTCGAGGGTCATGTTGCAGGTAGTGCAGCAAGAAGGCACTCATGTGTGTTGCGCATCCAGGAGCACCAAGTCCCTGTTGTGTTGGTGGCGAGGTAACAATCATGCTTCTTTCCTCCGTCCTCTCCCCCCAACCTCGCACAACAGAAATGTGATCAAGGTCTCCCTCATCTGATGAGTCTTCCATCAGTTCGTCCTCCACTTCTTCCTGGGCTCCTGCACCTTCCTCACTAGTTTGGCTGCTACCATGCGCCCTGGTAAAACCATCTCCCCCACCCTCACATGCCTGCCGCCTTGGTGCTGCCGACCGTCTGGACCTTGCAGATGTTAGCCCTTCCGCATACAACTCCTCCTCCTCTACTTCCTCCACCTCCTCTTGTGCCACCACCTGACTGCGAATTCTGTTTAACATGTGCTCCAGCATGTAAATCACCGGAATAGTCATGCTGATAATGGCATCATCAGCACTAAACATCTTCGTCGCCATTTCAAAACTGTGCAGAAGGGTGCATAGGTCCCTGATCTGAGACCACTCCTCCAGCGTGATTTGCCCCACCTCTGGATCTCGTTGGCCCAGGCTATACGTCAGAACGTATTGCACCAGGGCTTGTCGGTGCTGCCACAGTCGCTGCAACATGTGCAGAGTTGAATTCCACCGGGTAGGCACATCGCATTTTAGCCGGTGAAGTGGCAGGCCCAACGACTTCTGTAGAGATGTAAGTCGCTGAGCTGCGGGATGCGAAAAGCGGAAGTGAGCACACAGCGACCGTGCCCTCTGCAGAAGGCCATCTAGTCTGGGATAGTGGGCTAAAAATTGCTGGAAAACCAGGTTCAACACGTGAGCCATACAAGGCACGTGTGTGACATTGCCCCGGTGAAGGGCCGCACCCAGGTTTGCAGCATTGTCGCACACGGCCTTCCCTGGTTTCAGGTCCAGTGGAGACAGCCATTCATGAATTTGGTTCTCCAGAGCTGACCACAACTCCTCAGCTGTGTGACTCACATTTCCCAGACATTTCAAAGTAAAAACCGCCTGATGACGTTGAGCCCTACTGCCAGCATAGTAAGGAGGTGTGCAGGATCCCTTCTGCGCAGTTAGAAAGCTTGTGGCATGACCAGACAGGCTTTGGGTGCAGGTGGAAGACCGAGAGGAGGTTGAGGAGGCAGAAGCAGTGGAGGAACTTTGACATAAAGAGGATTGACGCACAACTCGTGGGGACGGCAAGACTTGGACAGCAGCCCCTTGTCCTGCTGTCACCATAGTTACCCAGTGCCCAGTCAGCGACATGTAACGCCCCTGTCCATGCCTACTCGTCCAAGTGTCTGTGGTGAAATGCACCCTGTCACACACAGAGTTTCTCAAAGAAGCGGTGATGTTGTGTGCGACATGCTGGTGGAGCGCAGGCACACCTTTCTTTGCGAAGTAGTGCCGACTGGGCATCTGGTACTGGGGCACTGCGACGGACATAAGGTCTCGAAAATCCTCTGTGTCCACAAGGTGGAAAGGCAGCATTTCTGTAGCCAAGAGCTTGCAGATGGTGAAATTCAACCTCTTAGCTTTCTCATGGCTAGGAGGAAATGGTCTTTTACTTGTCCACATCTGAGGGACCGAGGGCTGGCTATTGTGCTTAGACGGGGTTGATAAGGGTGTCCCCGGCAAACTGCCGGTCTGTGAGGAAGATGCAGGCGGACATGTTAGGTTGCCTTGATCCAAAGGTGGTGCTATCGATGTCGGACAGCGCTCAACACCAGCTGGTGTTACCACCTCCAAAGAAAATGATGACCTGCCAATCACGCTGGCTGTTGCGGGTAAAGAGGTGGCAGGTCTGCGCCCCAAAACAGGTGTGACTGCTGTCCCCCCAGTCACAGAGGATGAAGAGGCCGCGGATGCACAAGATATGGCAGATGGTGGTTGGCCCGGCCGGCTAGGCCGCATTGTAGCACACTGAGCTTCCCACTGCAACTTATGCTTCATGTCCATGTGCCGGTTCATGCATGAAGTACTCAAACTATGTATTTTTTGGCCTCTACTTAGCTTTTGCTGACAAATGTTACAGATAACACGAGTTGGGTCATCTTTATCGATCTGAAAAAATGCCCAGGCTATGCAAGGCTTAGCACCCATGCGACCTGAAGAGCCACCACGACTTGTGGTGAGAGGCAGAGTTGTGTTTGAGGATGCAGTTGTTGACGTGCTTCCAGTACTACGTCTCTGTCCAGGAAGGCGCAACCTGACCTCGTCGTCACTAGCATCTTCCTCCACCTCCTCTGCTGACCTCATCTCTTGGCTGACTGTGGGTTGACAGTAAGTGGGATCTCCAACCTCATCATCATCACCCTATGTGTTATCACACCCGTCGTCCTCAGAGCCAACCTGTTCCTGCCCTGACAAAAAACTAAAGTTGTCGCTCCAATCAGGTATTTGAGTCTTATCATCGTCTTCCTCATTGTCTCCACCAACAGGAGTTACAGTTTGGGAATGAGGGTCTACATTATGGTCAGAACCTTCTGCGTCTGGTCCTGGATCCGACTCATAAAGATTCTGGGCATCAGTGCAGATCATTTCCTCATCTGGATTCACAGAAGCGCTGGAGTCGACCTCTGATTCCCAGGCTATAGTATGAGTAAACAGCTCTGCAGACTCAACCATCTGTTCTACCTCATACTCAGACGGGCAGCTGGAGATTTGGGAGCTGTGAGGAAGCAAGTGCGATTTGGGTGACACCTTTGAGGACTGGAGTATTTGTGATGTTGAAGTTGATATGGAGGAGAGCCCACTTAAAGGAGCACTTGATATCCGTTGAAGCACCTGCTGTTTTTGTGCCTCATCTGGAATTTGTAGCGATTGGCGTGGCCGTAAGAAAGGGATCTTATCACATTGTCCGCTTAAAGAAGTAGACATTTTAGTTTGGCTGGAAGATGGTCTTTCTTCTGCAGATGTTACTGTTGCTTTAACACCTACCCCACGGACACAACCTTTTTTCCCCTTCCCAACACGCCTATTCCCCTTTCCACCAGCAGCAGGCCTTTTTCCACTCATTTTGGTGGTTAACTAATTCACAACTCTGGAGTTGTTTGCACAAAAAAACAATGGATGGTAACCGAGCAGAGCTGAGTGGCCAAACTGTGGTATTAGGCTAAAACTATTGGCTGGGTTAGATGCAGAAAAAAATTATATTCAATTTGCAACCTGATGGAGGTCAGTATAGATGGACTAATACAACAAGTCCCACACACAGCTAGAAGCCCAATATTTTTTCAGAGGTAGATGCAGAAAAAAATATATTCAGTTTGCAACCTGATGGAGGTCAGTATAGATGGACTAATACAACAAGTCCCACACACAGCTAGAAGCCCAATATTTTTTCAGAGGTAGATGCAGAAAAAAATATATTCAGTTTGCAACCTGATGGAGGTCTGCATAGATGGATTAATAGAACAAGTCCCACACACAGCTAGAAGCCCAATATTTTTTCAGAGGTAGATGCAGAAAAAAATATATTCAGTTTGCAACCTGATGGAGGTCAGTATAGATGGACTAATACAACAAGTCCCACACACAGCTAGAAGCCCAATATTTTTTCAGAGGTAGATGCAGAAAAAAATTATATTCAGTTTGCAACCTGATGGAGGTCTGTATAGATGGATTAATAGAACAAGACCCACACACAGCTAGAAGCCCAATATTTTTTCAGAGGTAGATGCAGAAAAAAATATATTCAGTTTGCAACCTGATGGAGGTCAGTATAGATGGACTAATACAACAAGTCCCACACACAGCTAGAAGCCCAAATATTTTTTCAGAGGTACTGTAGATGCAGATAAAAATTATTTTTAATTTGCAACCTGATGGAGGTCAGTATAGATGGACTAATAGAGAAAGTCCGACACACTGCTAGAAGGCCAAATAATTTTTCAGAGCTAGATGCAGAAAAAAATTAGATTCAGTTTGCAACCTGATGGAGGTCAGTATAGATGGACTAACAGAGAAAGTCCCACACACTGCTAGAAGGCCAAATATTTTTTCAGAGCTAGATGCATACAAAAAATTATTTTGAATTTGCAACCTGATGGAGGTCAGTATAGGTGGACTAATAGAACAAGTCCCACACACTGCTAGAAGGCCAAATATTTTTTCAGAGCTAGATGCAGAAAAAAATTATATTCAGTTTGCAACCTGATGGAGGTCTGTATAGATGGATTAATAGAACAAGACCCACACACAGCTAGAAGCCCAATATTTTTTCAGAGGTAGATGCAGAAAAAAATATATTCAGTTTGCAACCTGATGGAGGTCAGTATAGATGGACTAATACAACAAGTCCCACACACAGCTAGAAGCCCAATATTTTTTCAGAGGTAGATGCAGAAAAAAATTATATTCAGTTTGCAACCTGATGGAGGTCTGTATAGATGGATTAATAGAACAAGACCCACACACAGCTAGAAGCCCAATATTTTTTCAGAGGTAGATGCAGAAAAAAATATATTCAGTTTGCAACCTGATGGAGGTCAGTATAGATGGACTAATACAACAAGTCCCACACACAGCTAGAAGCCCAAATATTTTTTCAGAGGTACTGTAGATGCAGATAAAAATTATTTTTAATTTGCAACCTGATGGAGGTCAGTATAGATGGACTAATAGAGAAAGTCCGACACACTGCTAGAAGGCCAAAGATTTTTTCAGAGCTAGATGCAGAAAAAAATTAGATTCAGTTTGCAACCTGATGGAGGTCAGTATAGATGGACTAACAGAGAAAGTCCCACACACTGCTAGAAGGCCAAATATTTTTTCAGAGCTAGATACATACAAAAAATTATTTTGAATTTGCAACCTGATGGAGGTCAGTATAGGTGGACTAATAGAACAAGTCCCACACACTGCTAGAAGGCCAAATATTTTTTTATAGCTAGATGCAGAAAAAAATTATATTCAGTTTGCAACCTGATGGAGGTCTGTATAGATGGATTAATAGAACAAGACCCACACACAGCTAGAAGCCCAATATTTTTTCAGAGGTAGATGCAGAAAAAAATATATTCAGTTTGCAACCTGATGGAGGTCAGTATAGATGGACTAATACAACAAGTCCCACACACAGCTAGAAGCCCAATATTTTTTCAGAGGTAGATGCAGAAAAAAATATATTCAGTTTGCAACCTGATGTAGGTCAGTATAGGTGGACTAATAGAACAAGTCCCACACACTGCTAGAAGGCCAAATATTTTTTCAGAGCTAGATGCAGCAAAAAATTAGATTCAGTTTGCAACCTGATGGAGGTCAGTATAGATGGACTAATAGAATGATGCTATGCCCAAAAGATTTTACTTCACTAGGTGCAGTAAAAAAATTGGTATTCTATACACAGGTGGTATATCTTGCAACACAGATAGGCTACTCCACTGACTAACATACTCTGCAATAGGCCAAAAAGGATTAGCTTTGCTAGATTCAGCCAAATGCTGTGAAAAAAACTTGCACAGCACTGGCACAGACCTGCCTGGCAAAAACTGATAGGAACTGATGTAACCTAGTCCTGAAAAGGACTCCAATTACAATTAGTCTTTACTCCCACAACCTATCTATTTAAGAGCACAGACCTGCCTGATAAAAGTCGTAGGAAATGCTGTAACCTAGTCCTTAAAAGGACTGCAATCACAACTATTCCCTACTCCCAAGCTATCTGTATATTTGTGCGAAAATTGGCTTGAAATTAACAAGGTATAGCGCACACAGCAACAGCGGTGCTGTCTAACACGCAGCTGCAGCAGTGAGAAAATGGTGGCGACGGGGAAAATGGCTTGGTCTTATAGGGCAAGGACATGTGACATACACTGCCAATGACACATGCCCTTGCTTGTGCGAAAAAAAGCACTTCGCTCCGTGTGTGCGCTGCTGATAGGCTGACAGATTGCACCTCCCCACTGTAAATGCGGGAAAGAGAAAAAAAAATGGAGATCTTCATTGTTCCTGCAGAGATCCATCCCCTGCCCCTCCCCCCACCCCGCTGTACACTCAAACTGCGTATTAACATTAATTTTCATCATTACTGAGAAAAAATCCAGTTATGATTTTGGTGCACGAACAGTTATCGAACATAACCTCGAACAGCCGAATTTTTCTCAAATTGTTCATGTTCGCCGAACGGCTCGAACACCGCCCAAAACAGCTCGAATTTGAGATTGGCGAACAGTTCGAGTAGAACAACGCTCATCTCTAGTTATTGGCAGAGTCTTTAAAAATCAACCAGACTCAGGAAGACCTAACAGTTGTTACTGGCAACTTCCTTTGTGTTGGTGTTACGGGCAACAATTGCCAGCCTTCTGTCGGCTTCCACCACACTGCTTCTTCCTGACTGTTGTGGTGCTCTGCCTCCCTCCCCCTGTGTGCTGCTGTCCTCGCTCTGCATGTCCTCCTGCCAGGTTGGGTCAGTTACTATATCATCCACCTCCGCATCTTCCACTTCCACGCCCTTGTCCTCCTCCTGACTGTCTGGCAATTGTGTCTCATCATCGTCCACCTCTTGTGACACTTTCCCACCGTCACCTTTGTGTGACCGTGGCTGTTCAAATATTTGGGCATCGCTACACGCGATCTCCTCTTACCTCGCTTCAAGTGGACAGGGTGAGAGGCCCGAGTCTATAAATGGAAAAGTGAACAGCTCTTCGGAGTGTCCAAGTGTGGGATCAGTTGTCTCCGTGCTCTCGGCATGGTGGGAGGAAGGAGGATCAGGGTGAGGAATATGCAGTACAGTCTCACTGCTACTGAGACTTGACCGTGTGGAAGACAGGGTGGTGGTGGTGGCAAAGTGACTGGAAGCATTATCCGATATCCAACCAATAACCTTTTGACACTGCTCTGGGTTCAATAGTGGTGTGCTGCAGTCCCCTAGGAATTGGGACAGGAAGGTCAGGTGAGAAGATGTGGGTGTTTGCTGTGGCACAATTTCAGCTTGCCCACGGCCTTGTCCTCGGCCTCTGCATGCACCATCCTCATCACGTCCAGTTCCCAGTCCCTTACCACGAGCCTTACCCATTTTAATTGGAGGACAGTATCTTCCACGCTCACTACAAATAACTGAGTTTGGAGCGATCTTATATGTGATCTTTGTGACGGAGAAAACAAGTTTTAAATACCTCGCCTGTAGGTAGCTAGTTTTAACTGCAAACTGGTGTGAATTGCTTCACTGACACACTGAAAGAAATTTTTAATGGAGGCCAGAAATGGCAGTATTTTCTGACAACATATATGTGATCCGTGTGATGGAGAAAACAGTTTTAAATACCTGGCCTGTAGGTAACTAGTTTGAACAGCAAACTGGTGTCAATTGCTTCACTGACACACTGAAATTTTTTTTAATGGAGGCCAGAAATTACAATATTTTCTGAAAACGTATATGTGATCCATGTGACGGACAATACCTGGCCTGTAGTTACTTATTTTGAACAGCAAACTGTTGTCAATTGCTTCACTGACACACTGAAACAAACTTTTAATGGATGCCTGAAATGGCAGTATTTTCAGCGCAATTATATGTGATCCGTGTGACGGACAAACCACAGTTTTAAATAGCTGGATTTTTAGCTCTGTAACTTGGAAAGGACCTGGCTGTATTCTGCAGTGCCCACAAGCAAATGGCGCAGAACAACGGTGGTCTCTGGATTGCTTTTTAAGCAAATAATGAGAATTAAGATCCAAAAAAAATTATTCCTGGCCCCTGAGACCTGGGCCTGTTTCTAGAAATATCTAACAGCAGCAGCAGACAAAACTGGAATGGAGCCTCTTGTGCTATTTGCACTGCAGTCTGCTATATACACTGCCTGCCTGATATCTCTGCAGATGGATTACTCCTCAGAAGGACTGTTTGTTGAGATGGATATGTGTCTCTAATAAAGTTTGGTACACCTACACTAGCTAGACACAAGCAAATCTCTCCATAGCTCAGCCACACCTCTCCCTACACTATCTGATTCCGGAGTGACTGTGACGAGCATGGTGATGCCAGGTCTGATATAGACCTGATGATGCTGTGCGGCCAGCCAATCACTGTAATGCCACAACCAACATGGCTACAGCATTACAGTGAGTGGCAGGCAATCCCTGCATGTTCATTGGCTCGGTAAAGAGCACCAAACATGCAGGGAGAAGACCCGAGCTCCCGTCGAGCAACCCCAGAAATAGTCGTCAAGCGCCGAGCATCTTGAGCAGTGAGATGCTCGGGCGAGTACCGAGCAGTAGCGAGCATGCTCGCTCATCACTAATTATAACTTTAGGGGATCTTCACATACACTTTTCTCAACACTTTGAAACACTCGTAAAATATGCCATGAACATTAGGTGTTTTTATTTGCTTTATTGCAAGGTTTAGGGTGTTGGGTGTTTTTGTTTTTACAAAAAACATTTTGCACATACATTTTTTCTTCTGTGTTTTTTTTCTGGTTTTAGAAGTTATATAAAGCAGTTGATGGGTAAAATCCCCGGGCTAAAAAAAAAGATTTTTTTCCAATATTTCAAAATAGACTTTATAGAGGACTTCACATAGGGTTAAAATTTGCCAGTTTTTGCTCTTATTTTATTTTCGCTGCTCCCATGAATATTTTGTTTAGACTTTTCTTTTAGTTTGTTATACGATTCCAGAGATAATGCTTTAAATTTATGGCTAGGTTTTCTGCTCTCTACAAAAGGGGCATTGCTAACATTATTATCTATGGGCGTATCATTAGACTGCTCTGCATTTTTAGGCTGTGTGCCCACGATGCAGATTTAATGCGTTTCCATGGCGGCATTTCCACTGAGAAAACGCATTAAAAATGCATGTTAATTTGTCTGCCATGTTTCCCAGTGATAATCCACATGTGCTATGCACATGCTGCGGAAATTTCCGTTGCGGATTATCATTGCGTAAAAATCCACAGCACAACCATTTATCGTGCGTAATCGCGGCGAAATTGCCGCCATTGACTTGCATTGAACTGCATAATATCCGCATGTATACATGTATGAATGCGGATGTTATGCGCTTCAATGCACAGATGGTACCAGGGTCTGGAGAAGAGGAGACTCTCCTCCAGACCCATTTACCATTAGAAAAAAAAGAATTAAAACATAAAAAAAAAAAAACATCATACTTACCTCTCCGGCGGCCCCCGGTCTCCTCCTTTCCGGTTGCGTCCTCTGTCCTCGGCGTCCCGCGGGGTTCTGAAAGGACCTGTGGTGACTTCATTTAGTCATGTGATGGCCACGCGACCGCTGATGTTAGCAGTTGCGTGACCTGTCAGCTGACTAAATGGCGTCACCGCACGTCCTTTCAGAACACCGCAGGACACCGAGGACAAAGGACGCCACCGGAGAGGGAAGTATAATGTTTTTTTATTATTTTTTACGTGTTACTTTTTTTTTTTACTATTGATGCTGCATTTAAAGCAGCATAAGCTGGTCACACAATATAAATCCATGCCAGTTGCATGGATTTATATTGTGTGACCAACTTGTCAAGCACTTTTCCAAGTGATGTTCAAAATCGTTTGGAAAAGCGCTTGAAATAACGCATGCGAAAATGCATGCAAAAATGCTTGAAAAACACTTCTCCCTGGCAGAAAAAGCGATAGTAAAATCCACAGTTCTGCCAGGAAGAGGCAGAAACGCTCAGGAAAAATCCACATCAATTCAGCATCGTGGGCACATAGCCTTATCCTGTGAGCAATGAACCCTTGGTAAAGACCATAAAAATTAGCTTTCAGTGCACTAATTAAAAAGAACACTATCTCAGGAACTGTAAATCTAAACAACAAATAAATAATTAGAGACATAAAAAACTGCAAAAACTGGTCACTTTTATATTCTTAATAGGACTTCTTTAAACCAACATCTACCTGCAAAAAAATGCCAATATTTCAATTTAGAACTCTTCTTCCCCACCCACTGACTATTATCTAGCAGTAAATGTATGTTCACATGATAGGTCAATTAGCTGTCAGTATGTTATATTATAATTAGAATTAAATATTCTATTAAGGCCGAAAAGAGAAAGAACAGAATGAGTGGATGAATTAACAGCAGCTTTGTGATCGTTTGTGATAAACCTTCTGTAAGTCATAGGAAATGGACTTTTTGGGTCTACTGTAACATTTACATGTAGTAGAATTCAGGTCAGAGAAAGCGTCCATATAACCAATCATAGAAAGAAGTACCTAATATTCAATAGCTAAAGGGAATATGTCACTACTAGTGTTGAGCGAGCATGCTCGACAATGCTCTTTACTCGCCCGAGCATCACGCTGCTCGGCATGTTCGGCGAGCACCGAGGATTTTCGGGTTACTCGAGCGGGAGCTCGGGTCTCAGACCTGCATGTTTGGCGCTCTTTACTAGTGTTGAGCCACCCCCGTAGTGTTCGAGTTCGGTTCGTCGAACACCCGTATGTTCGCCGAACTGTTCGTCGAACTGTTCATTGAACACCTTTGAACACCGTTAAAACCAATGGCAGGCAAACAAAAACACATAGGAAGACATAGAAAACACATAGAAAACACTTCAAAGGTGTAAAAGCTGACAAACTGTTCAGAAGACACAACTACCACATGGAAAATTGACAAGTACATATAGTCATGTGAAAAGAAAAGAGGTGGAGAAGTAAAAGGAGGGGGGACACAGATATAGGCATGTCATGCCCTTCTAAAACCAAAAAAGTGCGAAGCCGACACGGCCAGTCCGTTCCTGCCCGTGCGACCTCCGAGTCGCCGGGTTTGTGACAGAGCTGCGGTGGACCCTGACGGCCAGCCCCCCTCTCCCAATACTGGTGCCTGTCCGCTGGTGGATCGAGCGAACCCCCCTGCGGTGGAGGCAGGTCTAAGCTTTTTAATTTAAATTGTCTCTCTAATTTGAATGAGTACACTTTAAATCCTTTTACAAGGATCTATTGGAGGACAAGTCTCATGCCAGCAGCTGCGGGAATTCCAGCTCCAGTAGCGTCCACTAAAGCTGCTGCAGTTAAAAAGCTTTTATAAGGATCGAGCTTGGCGGTCCTCCGCAAAGCATCCTACCGCCAGTCCCAGCCCCTGTGCCTTGGGGTGCCTCCCGATGCTCTTCACTGAGTGTCCTGGGGGCCCGAAGCATTTCCTTTGAAAAAATTAAGTGTCCAAACTACAGGTGGTGTAGCTTGCTTAGCAGCTGGGATAATCCGCTGACTAGCAGACACTGCTGCTAGGCACAAAGTATTTCCTGGGCTAGATGCAGTTAAAAATTTGTAATTAGATACTCTCGTTGGATGCTGAGAAAGCATTCCATAGAGTCTCCTGGCACGCCATATAATATTCTCTTAAAAAGCTTGGGGTAGGGGTCTAGGGGACCCTATTATAGGCAAAATCACGGCCCTGTATCACAATACGTCACCTAGGCTGAAGATAAATGGAACATTTTCATCACCTTTCATACTCACCAATGGGACAATGCAGGGATGCCCTCTGTCCCCTCTCTTATACATCCTAGTGATGGAGCACCTGCTCTCATGAATTCGCCATAACCCCAATATTAGGTGGATTGAGGTGGGAGGCACCGAGTACAAGTGCTCTGCATTTGCTGATGATGTCCTAGTATATATAACTCAATCACATATATTCATCCCTGCTGTTATGGCTGAAATAGATCACTTTGTTACATGGTCAAATTTTAAAATCAATGCAGCGAAGTCTGAGGCCCTCGATGTCTCCCTCCCCAAATCCATACAGGATTCCATCCAGTCCAACTTTCCCTTTGGCTGGCCCTCACAGGGTATCAAATACTTAGGAATTCGTATTCATAGAGACCTCTCCCGTCTATGTTATCTTAATTTTGGGCCCTTTATTGAACAACTCCATACAGACCACGGTTGGCAAGTTAGAACTGTAAGATTCACTGCGTGAACCACTGGTGTTTTGTGGAAAAGCACATGTACACTGTGTTCCAAATTATTATGCAAAAAGTGTTTTGGAGTGATAAGGTAAGAATTTTTTGGTTTGTCAGTTAAACTCATTGATGGTGATGTGTGTCAGGGCTCTTTATATCACTGTAAGCAATTGCAGACACCTATGCTAATTAGTTTGGCAGATGTGTCCAATGAAAGGCAAGACTACTTAAGAAGGCTGTGCCACATTATTAATCAGCCTTCATTTTCTGCCAAAATGGGAAAGAAAAAGGATGTGTCGGCTGCTGAGAAGCAACAAATTGTGGAGTGTTTAGGTCAAGGCATGACTACAATCAACATTGCCAAGACACTTCATCCTGATCATCGCACAATCAAGAAGTATGTAGCTGATTCACAGTACACACGTGTGCGTGCTGATAAGGGAAAATTGAGGACTCTTTCCTACAGGCAATTAAGTCAGGTTAAAAGAGCAGCGGCAAAAAAGCCTTGTCATAGCAGCAGACAAGTTTTTGAAGCTGCTGGTGCCTCGAACGTCCCCCGAACAACAAAATGCAGGGTCCTTCAGAGGTTTGCAGCTGTGCGTAAGCCATCCTGTCGACCTCCTCTATCCACTATACACAAGCAGAACCGGCTCCAGTGGGCCAAACAATACATGAAGACTGACTTCAAAACTGTTTTGTTCACCGATGAGTGCCGTGCAACGCTCGATTGTCCAGATGGATGGAGTGGAGGATGGCTGGTTGATGGACACCCCATGCAAACACGGCTACGGCGCCAACAAGGAGGAGGTGGAGTAATGTTTTGAGCTGGAATCATGGGGAGAGAGATTGTTGGCCCCTTTAGGATCCCTGAAGGGGTAAAGATGAACTCCATAATGTATGTGGAGTTTCTCAAACAGCACTTCCTGCCATGGTTCAAGAAGAAGAACCGTGTATTCCGCAGCAAGATCATTTTCATGCATGATAATGCACCGTCTCATGCTGCACATAACACATCTGCATCTCTGGCTGATATGGGCATAAAAGGGGACAAACTTATGGTGTGACCCCCATGCTCCGCTGACCTCAACCCCATTGAGAACCTTTGGAGCATCATCAAAAGGAGTGTCTATGATGGCGGGAGGCAGTTCACATCTAAGCAACAGCTCTGGGAGGGTATTCTGTCCTCATGCAAAACAATTGAAGCAGAAACCATCCAAAACCTGACAAATTCAATAGATGAGAGAGATCAGAAGATCCTTTCGAACAAGGGGTCCTATGCAAATGTAACATCACCTAGAATAACGTTTTGAGTTGAAAACTGTTTGATTTCAGTTTGTAATAACCTGCTAATGCTTATAATTTCAAAAATGACCATTTTTTTGTTCTTTATTAAAATGAAAAGGTTGATCGAAGAGTGTGGGGGATCTAAAAGTGTGGCAACCCAGTAATCAGGATTATTTCGAATTCTGACAATCTGAGGGTCATGTTGCAGGTAGTGCAGCAAGAAGGCACTCATGTGTCTTGCGCATCTAGGAGCCCCAAAATTATTTTCCTGGGTAGATGCAGCTAAAAATTATTATTAATTTGAAAGCTGGTGACGCTTAGTATAGATGGCCTAATAGAATCACTACTGCAAACTGCTACAAGGCCCAATTATTTTCCAGCCAAGATACAGATAAACATGATTAGTAATTTTAAATCTCGTGGAGTTTAGTATAGATAGCCTAATAGAATCAGTACTGCAAACTGCTACAAGGCCCAAATTATTTTCCAGCCAAGATAGAGATAAACATGATTAGTAATTTTAAATCTGGTGGAGTTTAGTATAGATGCCCTAATACAATCAGTACTGCAAACTGCTACAAGGCCCAAATTATTTTTCAGCCAAGATACAGATGAACATGATTAGTAATTTTAAATCTGGTGGAGTTTAGTATAGATGGCCTAATAGAATCAGAACTGCACACTGCTTCAGGGCCCAAATTATTTTCCAGCCAAGATACAGATAAACAATTTGAAAGCTTAAAATGGTTGGTGAGGTGATTTTAACAAATCATCAAGCTTTTACTCTCCCCAGGATGACACAGGGGTAGAAAAGTCGTTTCGGATCCTTGATTTGTTCATCTTTATGAACGCGAGTCTGTCTACATTATCAGTGGAGAGCCGCCTGCGCTTATCTGTCAGCACACCACCAGCAGCGCTAAACACACGTTCAGACAGAACGCTGGCTGCGGGGCATGACAAGATTTCCAAGGCGTAAGTGGTGCTGTTCTCCGGCCATTTATCCAGATTGGAAGCCCAAAAAGAGCAAGGGTCCAGTGACACAGTCATGGCTTCAAAGTTTACTTGGAGATACTCCTGTCCCATCGTCTCTAGGCGTTGACTTTGTGTCAGACTTCTTGTCTCCTGTGGCCTTGCAAAGGATGGGCTAAAAAAGTGGTGAAATGATTCCGCAAAATTGATGTTACCAGCAGATACTGTGTTTCTGTTACGTTTTGAGTGCTGAACTCTCGACGGTCCCACGGTTGGCAAGTTGGAACTGTGAGATTCACTACGTGCACCACAGGTGTTTTGTGGAAAAGCACATGTAAGATTCTGCAACAGTCTCTGCTGATACTCCTGCATACGTGCATCCCTTTCTATGGCAGGAATAATTTCTGCAAATTTACTTTTGTACCGGGGATCTAACAGTGTGGCAACCAGGAGTCAGGATTATTTCTAATTCTCACAATTCGAGGGTAATATTGCAAGTAGTGCAGCAAGAAGGCACTCATGTGTCTTGCGCATTCAGGAGCACCAAGTCCCTGTTGTGTTGGTGGCGAGGTAACAATCATGCTTCCTTCCTCTGCCCTCTCCCCCCAACCTCGCACAACAGAATTGTGATAAAGGTCTCCCTCATCTGATGAGTCTTCCATCAGTTCATCCTCCACTCCTTCCTGGGCTCCTGCACCTACCTCACTAGTTTGGCTGCTACCATGCACCCTGGTAAATCCATCTCCCCCTCCCTCACATGCCTGCGGCCTTGGTGCTGCTGAGAGTCTGGACCTTGCAGATGATAGCCCTTCCGCATACAACTCCTCCTCCTCTTCTTCCTCCACCTCCTCTTGTGCCACCACCTGACTCCGAATTCTGTTTAACATGTGCTCCAGCATGTAAATCACCGGAAAAGTCATGATGATAATGGCATCGTCAGCACTAAACATCTTCATCGCCAATTCAAAACTGTGCAGATGGGTGCATAGGTCCCTGATCTGAGACCACTCTTCCAGCATGATTTGCCCCACCTCTGGATCTTGTTGGCTCAGGCTATACGTCAGAACATATTGCACCAGAGCTTGTCGGTGCTGCCACAGTCGCTGCAACATGTGCAGAGTTGAATTCCACCGGGTAGGCACATCGCATTTTAGCCGGTGAAGTGGCAGGCCCAACGACTTCTGTAGAGATGTAAGTCGCTGAGCTGCGGGATGCGATCGGCGGAAGTGAGCACACAGCGACTGTGCCCTCTGCAGAAGGCCATCTAGTCTGGGATAGTGGGCTAAAAATTGCTGGACAACCAGGTTCAACACGTGAGCCATACAAGGCACGTGTGTGACATTGCCCCTGCGAAGGGCCGCACGGAGTTTTGCAGCATTGTCGCACACGGCCTTCCCTGGTTTCAGGTCCAGTGGAGACATCCATTCATGAAACTGGTTCTCCAGAGCTGACCACAACCCCTCAACTGTGTGACTCACATTATCAAGACATTTCAAAGTAAAAACCACCTGATGACGTTGAGCCCTGCTGCCAGCATAGTAAGGAGGTGTGTAGGATCCCTTCTGCACAGTTAGAAAGCTTGTGGCATGACCAGACAGGCTTTGGTTGCAGGTGGAAGACCGAGAGGAGGTTGAGGAGGCAGAAGCAGTGGAGGAACTTCGAGATAAAGAGGATTGACGCACAACTCGTGGGGACGGCAAGACTAGGACAGCAGCCCCTTGTCCTGCTGTCACCATATTTACACAGTGCCCAGTCAGCAACATGTAACGCCCCTGTCCATGCCTATTCGTCCAAGTGTCTGTGGTGAAATGCACCCTGTCACACACAGAGTATCTCAAAGAAGCGGTGATGTTGTGTGCAACATGCTGCTGGAGCGCAGGCACACCTTTCTTTGAGAAGTCGTGCCGACTGGGCATCTGGTACTGGGGCACTGCGACGGACATGAGGTCTCGAAAATCCTCTGTGTCCACTAGGAGGAAAGGCAGCATTCCTGTAGCCAAGAGCTTGCAGATGGTGAAATTCAACCTCTTAGCTTTCTCATGGCTAGGAGGAAATGGTCTTTTACTTGTCCACATCTGAGGGACCGAGGGCTGGCTGTTGTGCTTAGACGGGGTTGAGTAGGGTGTCCCTGTCAAACTGCCGGTCTGTGAGGAAAATGCAGGCGGACATGTTAGGTTGCCTTGATCCAAAGGTGGTGCTATCGATGTCGGACAGCACTGAACACCAGCTGGTGTTTCCACCTCCAAAGAAAATGATGACCTGCCATTCACGCTGGCTGTTGCGGGTAAAGAGGTGGCAGGTCTGCGTCCCAAAACAGGTGTGACTTCTGTCCCCCCAGTCACAGAGGATGAAGAGGCTGCGGATGCACAAGATGTGGCAGACGGTGGTTGGCCCGTCCGGCTATGCCGCATTGTAGCACAGTGAGCTTCCCACTGCAACTTATGCTTCATATCCATGTGCAGTTTCATGCATGAACTACTCAAACTATGTATTTTTTGGCCTCTACTTAGCTTTTGCTGACAAATGTTACAGATAACACGAGTTGGGTCATCCTTATCGATCTGAAAAAATGCCCAGGCTATGCAAGGCTTAGCAGCCATGCGAGCTGAAGAGCCACCACGACTTGTGGTCAGAGGCAGAGTTGTGTTTGAGGATGCAGTTGTTGACGTGCTTCCAGTACTACTTCTCTGTCCAGGAAGGCGCAACCTGACCTCGTCGTCACTAGCATCCTCCTCCACCTCCTCTGCTGACCTCATCGACTGGCTGACTGTGGGTTGACAGTAAGTGGAATCTCCAACCTCATCATCATCACCCTGTGTGTTATCACACCCGTCGTCCTCAGAGCCAACCTCTTCCTGCCCTGACAAAAAACTCAAGTTGTCGCTCCAATCAGGTATTTGAGTCTAATCATCGTCTTCCTCATTGTCTCCACTAACAGGAGTTACAGTTTGGGAACGAGGGTCTACATTATGGTCATTACTAGTGTTGAGCCACCCCAGTAGTGTTCGAGTTCGGTTCGGTTCGTCGAACACCCTTGTGTTCGCCGAACTGTTCGTCGAACTGTTCGTCGAACACCTTCAAACACCGTTAAAACCAATGGCAGGCAAACAAAAACACATAGAAACACATAGAAAACACCTTCAAATGTGTCCAAAAGCTGACAAACTGCTCAGAAGACATAACTAACACATGGAAAAGTGACAAGTACATATAGTCATGCGAAAAGAAAAGAGGTGGAGGAGTAAAAGGAGGGGGAGACACAGATATAGGCATGTCATGCCCTTCTAAAATCCAAAAAGTGAGAAGCCGACACGGCCAGTCCGTTCCTGCCCGTGCCACCTCCGTGTCGCCGGGTTTGTGCCAGAGCCGCGGTGGACCCTGACGGCCAGCCCCCCTCTCCCAATACTGGTGCCTGTCCGCTGGTGGGTCGAGCCCCCCCGCGGTGGGGGGAAAGTAACATCTGCAGAAGAAAGACCATCTTCCATCCAAACTAACATGTCGACTTCTTTTCGTGGACAATGTGATACGATCCCTTTGTTACGGACACGCCCATCGCTACAAATTCCAGATGAGGCACAAAAACAGCAGGTGCTTCGGCGGATATCAAGTGCTCCTTCAAGTGGGCTCTCCTCCACCTCAACTTCAACATCACAAATACTCCAGTCCTCAGAGGTGTCACCCCAATCGCACTTGCTTCCTCACAGCTCCCAAGTCTCCAGCTGCCCGTCTGAGTATGGGATAACACAGATGGTTGAGTCTGCAGAGCTGTTTACTCATACTATAGCCTGGGAAACGGAGGTCTGCTCCAGAGCTTCTGTTAATCCAGATGAGGAAATGATCGGCACTGATGCCCAGAATCTTTATAAGTCGGATCCAGTACCAGATGAAGAAGGTTCTGAGCATAATGTAGACCCTCGTTCCCAAACTGTAACTCCTGTTGGTGGAGACAATGATGAAGACGATGATGAGACTCAAATACCTGATTGGAGCGACAACTTGACTTTTCGGTCAGGGCAGGAAGAGGTTGGCTTTGAGGACGACGGGTGTGATAACACACAGGGTGATGATGACAAGGTTGGAGATTCCACTTACTGTCAACCCACAGTCAGCCAGTCAATGAGGTCACCCGGGCCTTTGCCTGGCCTTTGGGATGTCGCGGTGGTCGGCTCTATGGCCCGTACCCTGGGGTCACTCTTTAAAAGGGTGGATAATTGTTAATTTTATAAGAGTTCGTGACGCCACCTGTTGTATCTGGTGAGAAGAACCAGCGCTGCAGCAGTCCACTGAGGCCCGTGAAAAGGCAGCTCGATGGTATAGCTCCCCACAGGTGGAGCTACGTCTCAGGGCAGCGTATGCAGGGGGAATGCAGAACAGGCGAGACACAGCTGGGTCAGAGCAAGAACGGGAACGGACATGGTAGTCACTTCAGTACCTTTTACTGGAGGAAATTCAGGCACATCCCGGAGCACTGTAGGGTGAAGGGTGCATATCAGGATCCTCCCCAATGAGCAGGTGTAGGGCCTCCTGTTTCTTGCCTCTGCGTAGTAAGTTTCTGACCTGCCTGGAGCTAGGCCTAACTTTGTCTCTGTCCTGCGCTGGCTGACCTTGTGGTAGGGCCTTCTCTTGGAGTTCACGCTCCCAGTATGCGGGGCCTAAGCGTCTCCTGCATCTGTTACGTATCAGCACCTTAGCAATCCTGGGATTTGTAGTTCTCCACGGATTCCGGTTATGCCTTACTGGGTCATAGAGATCCCGGTAAGCTCGGATCCGGTGTCCGGTAAATGCTTCGGAGTGAGCTGGTTAAGCTCCTCTGCCCCTTATGTACTAACTCGCCACTCGCCTTCAGCCTACTCGGGCCCTCACTAGGCTATACACACTAACGGCAGCTGGCCGAGCATCACCGATCTTATGGCGCCGGCACACCTTAAGCTCTATCTGGGCTCCCTGAATCTAGCTAGCAGGAGCCTCGTGCTCCACTGCTGAACTATTAACTGAGTTCTCTCGACTAGACTGAGCTCCACTGCAGACTGACCTCTATTAGGCTTCTCTACTGCAGGAACTCTTCAGAGGAACTGAACTGCCTAGCTCCACCTTCCCTATTTATATCCCTAACGGGCTCCCTCTGCTGGTCTGAGGTGGAAGGTGGAGATGTGTGAATGTTTATGGGGGCCTCTTGTGGAGGATTCCATTAATACACTCTTCTAGGATCTGTGATACCAAGCGCAGCTGGGTGTCACAGATGCTATTGACGACGAGGTTAGGTTGCGCCTTCCAGAACAGAGACGGAGTACTGGAAGCATGTCAACAACTGCATGCTCAACCACAACTCTGCCTCGGACCACAAGTCGTTTTGGCTCTTCAGGTCGCATGGGCTCTAAGCCTTGCATAGCCTGGGCATTTATTCAGATCGATAAAGATGACCCAACTCGTGTTATCTGTAATATTTGTCACCAAAAGCTAAGTAGAGGCCAAAAAATCCATAGTTTGAGTACTTCATGCGTGTACCGTCACATGGATATGAAGCATAAGTTGCAGTGGGAAGCTCACTGTGCTACAATGCGGCCTAGCAGGCTGGGCCAACCACCGTCTGCCCCATCTTGTGCATCCGCGGCCTCTTCATCCTCTGTGACTGGGGGGACAGCAGTCACACATGTTTTTGGACGCAGACCTGACACCTCTTTACCTGCAACAGCCAGTGTGATTGGCAGGTCGTCAGTTCATTGGTAAGTGGAAACACCTGCTGGTGTTGAGCGCTCTCTGACATCGAGAGCACCACCTTTGGATCAAGGCAACCTAACATGTCCGCCTGCATCTTCCTCACAGACCGGCAGTTTGCTACTCAACCCCATCTAAGCACAACAGCCAGCCCTCGGTCCCTCAGATGTGAACAAGTAAAAGACCATTTCCTCCTAGCCATGAGAAAGCTAAGAGGTTGAATTTCACCATCTGCAAGCTGCTGGCTACAGAAATGCTACCTTTCCGCCTGGAGGACACAGTGGATTTTCGAGACCTTATGTCCGTCGCAGTGCCCCAGTACCAGATGCCCAGTCGGCACTACTTCTCAAAGAAAGGTGTGCCTGCGCTCCACCAGCATGTCGCACACAACATCACCTCTTCTTTGAGAAACTCTGTGTGTGACAGGGTGCATTTCACGACAGACACTTGGACAAGAAGGCATGGACAGGGGCGTTACATGTCGCTGACTGGGCACTGGGTAACTATGGTGACAGCAGGACAAGGGGCTGCTGTCCAAGTCTTACCGTCCCCACGAGTTTTGCGTCAATCCTCTTCATCTCGAAGTTCCTCCACTGCTTCTGCCTCCTCAACCTCCTCTCGGTCCTCCACCTGCACCCAAAGCCTGTCTGGTAATGCCACCTACTTTCTAACTGCGCAGAAGGAATCCTGCACACCTCCTTACTATGCTGGCAGCAGGGCTCAACAGCATCAGTGTTTACTTTGAAATGTCTGGGAAATGTGAGACACACAGCTGAGGACTTGTGGTCAGCTCTGGAGACCCAGTTTCATGAATGGTTGTCTCCACTGGACCTTCAACCAGGGAAGGCCGTGTGCGACAATGCTGCAAACCTGGGTGCGGCCCTTCGCCGGGGAAATGTCACACACGTGCCTTGTATGGCTCACGTGTTAAACCTGGTTGTCCATAAATTTTTAGCCCACTATCCCAGACTAGATGGCCTTCTGCAGAGGGCACGGTCGCTGTGTGCTCACTTCCGCCATTCGCATCCCGCAGCTCAATGACTTACATCTCTACAGAAGTTGTTGGGCCTCCAGTTCACCGGCTGAAATGCGATGTGCCGACACGGTGGAATTCAACTCTGCACATGTTGCAGCGACTGTGGCAGCATCAACAAGCCCTGGTGCAATACGTTCTGACGTATAGCCTGGGCCAACGAGATCCAGAGGTGGGGCAAATCTTGCTGCAAGAGTGGTCTCAGATCTGGGACCTATGAAGTTGACGCGCCCCCTGGGCCGTGGGGTGCCCTGAGCCGGGCCGGCAGACGCTGGGGGTTGTAGTCACTGTGGCGGTGACCCGGTCCGTGACCCAGGGCGGTCAATCCAACGGTAATTTGTATATATGGATTTTATATTGTCCGACTATGCCACCTGTGGAGTGCGGCCAAAGGGGCCGCCGCTGCGAAACAGTCCTCTGAAGCTTGTGGTTTTGCAGCAATGGTATTATTACTCACCACAGGAAGAGTGTAGCTTCAGGGTAGTGTGGGTGGATGATGGTGGTTGTAGTGCAGGGAGTCAGTAATGAACACAGAGTCCGTGTGATGCAGTCCCAAGATCTTTACTCACAGTTGTTGCAGTCCAGATTACAGGTACCAGAGCAATCTCCCCCGTCATGCTGTGTGTACTCAGTGAGGGGCTCAGTCCACCCCCAGATAGCTCCGGAGTACTTAGCAGGACCCCCTTCTGTGTGTGTTTTCTCTGGCCTTCTCCCTGCACCTCACACCCAGTGACACTTCTATCCGGTATCCTCGGGCCTTGGCGGGCGACTTGTGTTCCGTTCCCTGGGTCCTATGTGGCTACCTTCTTAATGAGACTGGTGTGGACTTTTGCCTGCAGTACATGAAATGCTGCAGCCTCCGGTTTCTAGTTGAGCCTTGCTGTTTCTCCTCTAGTTGAGGGACCGGTTCCCCTTATTTGGCCTGACCCCTCTACCTCCTGGTAGCAGAGGGAGTATGGGTGGCCTTCTGCACGGCCCATAGCCTTAGGGTCCCTTCGGTTCCTGGAGCCTTCCTGCTCCCACTCCTCTCTTCTCTCCTCAGTCCTGGGCCTCCCAGGCTAGGCCCACCTCCGGAGCAGAGCTCATGCCGAACCTCTGTTCCTGTCACTTTTCCTCCACTGACTGGCTTGCTCTTTCTAAGATGGCTTCCTATTTATACTCTCCCTGTCATGTGCTCCCCTAAGCTGCTCCCCTAAGCACCCACTACATAGGACCCTCCCACCAGCTAGGGACCTGGGACTGTGCTCTCCCTTAGGAGCAATCTCACCCTACCCCCACTGCGGGTATGTGTTGGATGCAGTTGTTAGGGTCCCGAGCCATATGCCTTCCTTACCTGAGGGTGAGATACCACACCTCTGAGTGAGATGCAGTAACTCTGTGGCGACTGAACCCTCAGGGGCGTCACACACCATTCTGCACAGTTTTGAAATGGCGACGAAGATGTTTAGTGCTGACGACGATGCCATTATCAGCATGACTATTCCGGTGATTTACATGTTGGAGCACACATTAAACAGAATTCAGAGTCAGGTGGTGGGACAAGAGGAGGTGGAGGAAGCAGAGGTGGAGTCGTATGCGGAAGGGATAACATCTCCAAGGTCCAGACGGTGGGCAGCACCAAGGCGGCAGGCATGGGAGGGTGGGGGAGAGGGATTAACCAGGGCGCATGGTAGCAGCCAAACTGTTGAGGAAGGTGCAGGAGCCGAGGAAGAAGTGGAGGATGAACTGGCGATGGGCATGGAAGACTCATCAGATGAGGGAGACCTTGATCACATTTCTGTTGTGCGAGGTTGGGGGGAGAGGGCAGAGGAAGGGAGCATGATTCTTACCTCGCTACCAACACAACAAGGACTTGGTCCTCCTGGATGTGCAAGACACATGAGTGCCTTCTTGCTGCACTACCTGCAACATGACCCTCAGATTGCAGAATTCGAAGTAATCCTGACTACTGGGTTGCCACACTCTTAGATCCCCGGTACAAAAGTAAATTTGCCGAAATAATTCCTGCCATAAAAAGGGATTGACGCATGCAGGAGTATCTGCAGACGCTGTTGCAGAATCTTACATGTACTTTTCCACAAAACACCAGTGGTGCATGAAGTGAATCTCACAGTTCTAACTTGCCAACCGTGGGACTGTCGAGTCTTCATCACTCAAACCATAACGGTAACACAGTATCTGCTGGTAACAGCAATTTTGTGGAATCGTTTCACCACTTTTTTAGACCATCCTTTGCAAGGCCACAGGAGACAAGAAGTCTGACACATAGTCAATGCCTAGAGAGGATGGTGCAGGAATATATCCAAGTGAACATCGAAGCCATGACTGTGTCACTGGACCCTTGCTCATTTTGGTATTCCAATCTGGAAAAATGGCCGGAGCTCGCCACTCACGCCTTGGAGATCTTGTCATGCTCTGCAGCCAGTGTGCTCTCTGAACGGGTGTTCAGCGCTGCTGATGGTGTGCTGACAGATAAGCGCACGCGGCTGTCCACTGAGAATGTAGACAGACTCACGTTCATAAAGATGAACAAATCATGGATTCGCAAGGACTTTTCTACCCCTGTGTTATCCTTGGGAGACTAAAAGCTTGAGGATTTGGTAATATCACCTCACCAACCGTTTTAAGCAACTGTGGGGCAATTGATGCCACTTAACCCTAGAATGCATGACCATAAAAATCTACACTTTCATATACCTGGGGCCTTTTAGGCCCGTGTGCAAATAACATGGAATAACTCAAACTCAAATGACAAACAACTATATACATGAAGAATACCTAGAGTTTCAAAATTCTAACTAAAGTAATCTTGCAGAAAATAGAAAACAATTAACAGGGCGTGACTGCGAGGCCCCAGGTATGCGTTCTAGGGTTAAGTGGGGTCTGTGCCACAATTTTGGGAAAAAATGGAGACTCTTTTTAGAGTCCCCTTGCTGTGTATTACGTGACATTGGCATCGTCAATTCCAGGTGGGTTGGGTCGCTCCCCCCCCCCTTTTAACTGTAAGAAACTACATACACTATGGCTTGGGGTAACACAGATGGTTGAGTCTGAAGAGTTGTTTACTCAGAGGTCTGCTCCAAATCTTCAGTGTCTGCTAGTCAGCGTAGAATTTTTAACTGCATCTAGCCTAGGCAATACTTTGGGCGTTGTAGCCCAGCTGCGAAGCAAGCTGCACCGCCTGTGTATCTAATAACAATTTTTAAATGCATCTAGCCTAGGCAGACTGTGGGGACCCCCAACCAACCCAGACGCTCAGCCCCCCTACTGCCCCCCTTTCCTTGACAATACAATAATGTAACTCTTACAACTGGATGGGTGAGGATCGGTCACAGCTTTATTAACTCTTTATACTCATTCCATTAGAAAGGCATGTTATTTCTAAAATAATTCAGCTTGTTGCAGCATGCCCTGGGTCTCCACTCCGGCATCTTGGCCAACAAGTGTAACTCTCCAACATGTCCTTTCTATTTCCAGGCCATGGAGGATCCTGCGTACTCGTATGCAGGACTGTGACCCCCACCCATCACTCTTAACGCTTGTTTCACTCCGTCCTGGAGTCCTGACAGGAATGTGTCCAGTCCAATATCCATTAAGTGAACACCGTCGGGCCGTATGAGGCCTGCTTTATCTCCTTCCAATTGTCGGTGTCGTACCACTACACCGCCTCTGTCTCTTCTAAATTTTGCCATCCGAATATTTATTACCCGCCTTGTCCGTTCGATGGCCGTGATGTCTCGCGCACTTTGCCATACCGCTATCGGCACAATCTCTGACCATACTATAGCTAGTTTTGTGAAAAATTCTCTGAATCGCTCAGCGTCTAGTTTCATTATTGGCATTAGTTATGCGCTCTTGTGATGACCTAGGTTGTTTCCCCCGGCCTGTATAACTAAGATGACCGGACATCTTGCCTCTATCCCTACCTTGATTACCTCCATTAGTACCTGTGGCCATAGCAGGCCTCTAATACCTCTCCAGTTGAAATATGTGTTATGAAATTCTAATTTCCTCCCGCCTGGGCGGACTTTCGCGCTTTTTTCTGAACAATATATATACGAGTGGCCTATCACCCACACTGTTGGCTTAGCATCACCTGTAAAAGAAACAAACCACGTTAGGATAACAAGTCCTGTCTTATGTATCTTGCCAAACACGTGGATCGCCATCTCCCTATCCTCTGAACTTCCGTTTCTGACAGTCCTGCTCTTGCTGCTTCCGTGGCCGCGCCTATGTGGAATGAGTGTGTCCCGTAATCTTTGGAGTGGTTCCCTGCCAATGTTATGCATTTATTAAATATAGCTTGGAACTGGTATCTTGATAATGGCGTTCCATCAATGTGTGATAGGAAGAAATTACTTTGTGATCTGATGGTTAGATATGTTTTTACTATTGTTACCCGACTCAGGGTACCTTTTGTGGGTTGTAGAAGTACCCAAGTGCCCCTGCCCGCTGGAACCGTTTTCGATTTGTGTATGCGTAGATGTATTGCATTATTGGCTATAACTACGTCCTGGTGTATTAAGCCTCCACTGGTGGTAATTTTGGATTGAGGGACTAATTCGCTTATGCATAGCGCCCCGAAGAAGGCGATCACAAATGCAGTAGACAGTAGTGTTTGTTTCAAATTGTGAGTGTCATGTTAATGGTGTTAGGGATATGATGTGAGAAATCAGGCTTAGTGACACGGGACGGGACGTCTACACTCCTGACTTGGCTGACCCCTTTTCCACCCTTTTATGGATTGTCTGATGATGAATCTCTTTGTCACATCTCCCCAATTCAGTAGTTGGAAGTGAAATACTACTCCGGTCAGACACCGCTGCGCTGACGCCCCTGATATGCCCCTCATCATTAGCTGGTGGAGAAATTCTATGGTGACTTGTGATCTGGCTTGTCCACATTGGTCAACCCGTCTGCCAGCTACTAGTCGTGTCCACTCTTCCCATGCCTTACCGTATGCTTGCCACGTCAACGGGGCAACTGACGCTCGGATTAATGGCATCAACTATTCGCCACTAGATCCCATAGGGAAGGTGGGCAACTGTTGCCCGATGGGTGGGCGTTGTGGAAGAGCTCTGTGAAAATCTGCCAATTGAATTGTTATAAAGCGTTAGCAGCAGCTTTAGACCCCTCAGCATAGTGGCTAGCGCGGACCCATACATTGTGTTTTAGGCACAGGAATGCTAGCCTGGGAAGTAGGCCAAGCACTGGGAGAGACGATGATGCCATCTTATTAATGCAGTGCGCTAGGCTGGTGTTTTTTGTTATGAAGCGTATATTTTTGTAAGCCAGGAGCGCGCCCCATATTTCTATTGCTACCACTTTTGGGAAGAAAAATTATTTTCAGGGCTAGATGCCGCTAAAAATTATTATTAATTTAAAAACTGGTGGAGCTTGGTATAGATGGCCTAATACAATGAGTCCCACACACTGCTAGAAGGCCAAATATTTTTTCAGAGCTAGATGCAGACAAAAATTATTTTGAATTTGCAATCTGATGGAGGTCAGTATAGATGGACTAATAGAACAAGTCCCACACACTGCTAGAAGACCAAATACTTTTTCAGAGCTAGATGCAGATAAAAATTATTTTTAATTTGCAACCTGATGGAGGTCGGTATAGATGGACTAACAGAACCAGTCCCACACAATGCTAGAAGGCCAAATATTTTTTCAGAGTTAGATGCAGATAAAAATTATTTTAATTTGCAACCTGATGGAGGTCAGTAAAGATGGACTAATAGAACAATTCACACACACTGCTAAAAGCCGAATCCCAAATTGTTTTTCAGAGCTAGATGCAGATAAAAATTATTTTGAATTTGCAACCTGGTGGAGGTTAGTATAGATGGACTAATAGAACAAGTCCCACAAACTGCTACAAGCCCAAGCCCAAATATTTTTTCAGAGCTAGATGCAGATAAAAATTATTTTGAATTTGCAACCTGGTGGAGGTTAGTATAGATGGACTAATAGAACAAGTCCCACATACTGATACAAGCCCAAGCCCAAATACTTTTTCAGAGCTAGATGCAGATACAAATTATTTTGAATTTACAACCTGGTGGAGGTTAGTATAGATAGACTAATAGAACAAGTCCAACACACTGCTACAAGCCCAAGCCCAAATATTTTTTCAGAGCTGGATGCAGATAAAAATTATTTTGAATTTACAACCTGGTGGAGGTTAGTATAGGTGGACTAATAGAACAAGTCCCACACACTGCTACAAGCCCAAGCCCAAATATTTTTTTCAGAGCTAGATGAAGATACGAATTATTTTGAATATTCAACCTGGTGGAGGTTAGTATAGATGGACTAATAGAACAAGTCCCAGACATTGCTACAAGCCCAAATATTTTTTCAGAGCTAGATGCAGATAAAAATTATTTTGAATTTGCAACCTGGTGGAGGTTAGTATAGATGGACTAATAGAACAAGTACCACACACTGCTACAATCCGAAGCCCAAATATTTTTTCAGAGCTAGATGCAGATAAAAATTATTTTGAATTTGCAACCTGGTGGAGGTTAATATAGATGGACTAATAGAACAAGTGCCACATACTGCTACAAGCCCAAGCCCAAATATTTTTTCAGAGCTAGATGCAGATACAATTTATTTTGAATTTACAACCTGGTGGAGGTTAGTATAGATGTAATAATAGAACAAGTCCAACACACTGCTACAAGCCCAAGCCCAAATATATTTTCAGAGCTGGATGCAGATAAAAATTATTTTGAATTTACAACCTGGTGGAGGTTAGTATAGGTGGACTAATAGAACAAGTCCCACACACTGCTACAAGCCCAAGCCCAAATATTTTTTCAGAGGTAGATGCAGATACGAATTATTTTGAATTTTCAACCTAGTGGAGGTTAGTATAGATGGACTAATAGAACAAGTCCCAGACACTGATACAAGCCCAAATATTTTTTCAGAGCTAGATGCAGATAAAAATTATTTTGAATTTGCAACCTGGTGGAGGTTAGTATAGATGGACTAATAGAACAAGTACCACACACTGCTACAATCCGAAGCCCAAATATTTTTTCTGAGCTAGATGCAGAAAAAAATTATTTTGAATTGGCAACCAGGTGGAGGTTAGTATAGATGGACTAATAGAACAAGTCCCACACACTGCTACAAGCCCAAGCCCAAACATTTTTTCAGAGCTAGATGCAGATAAGAATTATTTTGAATTTTCAACCTTGTGGAGGTTAGTATAGATGGACTAATAGAACAAGTCCCACACACTGCTACAAGCCCAAGCCCAAATATTTTTACAGAGCTAGATGCAGATAAAAATTAATTTTGAATTTGCAACCTGGTGGAGGTTAGTATAGATGGACTAATAGAACAAGCCACAGACACTGCTACAAGCCCAAGCCCAAATATTTTTTCAGAGCTAGATGCAGATAAAAATTATTTTGAATTTGCAACCTTGTGGAGGTTAGTATAGATGGACTAATAGAACAAGTCCCACACATTGCTACAAGCCCAAGCCCAAATATTTTTTCAGAGCTAGATGCAGATAAAAATTATTTTGAATTGGCAACCAGGTGGAGGTTAGTATAGATGGACTAATAGAATAAGTCCCACACTGCTACAAGCCCAAGCTCAAATATTTTTTCAGAGCTAGATGCAGATTAAATTTATTTTGAATTTGCAACCTTGTGGAGGTTAGTATAGATGGACTAATAGAACAAGTCCCACACACTGCTACAAGCCCAAGCCCAAATATTTTTTCAGAGCTAGATGCAGATAAAAATTATTGTGAATTTGCAACCTGTGGAGGTTAGTATAGATGGACAAATAGAATGATGCTACGTCCAAAAGATTTTACTTGGCTAGGTGCAGTAAAAAAAATGTATTCTATACACAGGTGGTGTAGCTTGCAACACAGATAGGCTACTCCACTGACTAACACACACTACAAGAGGCCAAAAATGATTTGCTTAGCTAGATTTAGCCAAATGCTGTGAAGAAAACTTGCACAGCACTGGCAGAGACCTGCCTGGCAAAAAGTGATAGGAACTGATGTAACCTAGCCCTCAAAACGACTGCAATTACAATTAGTCTTTACTCCCAACCTATCTATTTAAGAGCACAGAGCTGCCTGATAAAAGTGATAGGAACTGATGTAACCTAGCCCTCAAAAGGACTGCAATTACAATTAGTCTTTACTCCCAACCTATCTATTTAAGAGCACAGAGCTGCCTGATAAAAGTGATAGGAACTGATGTAACCTAGCCCTCAAAGGACTGCAATTACAATTAGTCTTTACTCCCAACCTATCTATTTAAGAGCACAGACCTGCCTGATAAAAGTCGTAGGAAATGATGTAACCTAGTCCTCAAAAGGACTGCAATTACAACTATTCTCTACTCCCAAGCTATCTCTAGATTTGTGTGAAAATTGGCTTGAAATTAACACTGAAAGTATAGCGCACACAGCAACAGCGGTGCCGTCTAACACGCAGCTGCAGCAGTGAGAAAATGGTGGCGACGGGGAAAATGGCTGGGTCTTATAGGGCAAGGACATGTGACATACACTGCCAATGACACATGCCCTTGCTTGTGTGAAAAAAAGCAGTTCGCTCCGTGTGTGCGCTGCTGATAGGCTGACAGATAGCACCTCCCCACTGTAAATGCGGGAAAGAGAAAAAAAATGGAGATCTTTATTATTTATGCAGAGATCCATCCCCTGCCGCTCCCCATGCCCCGCTGTACACTCAAACTGCGTATTAACATTAATTTTCAGCATTACTGAGAAAAATTCCTGTTATGATTTTGGTGCACGAACAGTTATCGAACATAACCTCGAACAGCCGAATTTTTTTCAAATTGTTCATGTTCGCCGAACGGCTCGAACACCGCCCAAAACAGCTCGAATTTGAGATTGGCGAACAGTTCGAGTCGAACACCGCTCATCTCTACTCTTTAAAGAGCCAATGAACATGCAGGGATTGCTTGTCACGCACTGTAATGCCGTAGCCATGTTGGTTGTGGGCATTACAGTGATTGGCTGGCCGCACATCGTCATCAGGTCTATACAAGACCTGGCGCCGATATGCTCGTCACAGTCTACCCCGGAAACAGGCACAGTAGGTAGAGCTGCTGCTGAGTCAGGGAGAGATTTGCTTGTTTATAGTTAGTATAGGTATTCCACAACATATACAGTGGGGGAAATAATTATTTGATCCCTTGCTGTTTTTGTAAGTTTTCCCACTGACAAAGACACGAACAGTTTATATTTTTAAGGGTAGGTTAATTTTAACATTGAGAGATAGAATATCCCCCCAAAAAATCAAGAAAATCACATTGTATGAATTAGTTTTTTTTTTTTTTCATTTTGCAGTGAGAAATAAGTACTTGATCCCTCTGGCAAACAACACTTAATACTTGGTGGCAAAACCCTTGTTGGCAAGCACAGCAGTCAGACATTTTTTGTAGTTGATGATGAGGTTTGCGCACATGTCAGGAGGAATTTTGATCCACTCATCTTTGCAGATCATCTCTAAATCATTAAGATTTTGAAGCTGTTGCTTGGCAACTTGGAGTTTCAACTCCCTCCATAAGTTTTCCATGGAATTAAGGTCTGGAGACTGGCTAGGCCACTCCATGACCGTAATGTGCTTTGTTTTAGCCACTCCTTTGTTGCCTTGGCTGTATGGTTTGGGTCATTGTTTGGCTGGAAGACCCAGCCATGACCCATTTTTAATGTCCTTACAGAGGGAAGGAGGTTGTCACTCAGGATTTGAAGGTACATGGCTCCATCCATTCTCCCATTGAAGCGATGAAGTAGTCCTGTGCCCTTAGCAGAGAAACATCCCAAAAACATAATGTTTTCACCTCCATGCTTGACATGGGGATGTTCTTTGGGTCATAGGCAGCATTTCTCTTCCTCCAAACACGGCGAATTGAGTAAATGCCAAAGAGCTCAATTTTTGTCTCATCTGACCACAGCACCTTCTCCCAATAACTCCCAGAATCATCCAGGTGTTCATTGGCAAACTTCAGACGGGCCTGCACATTTGCCTTCTTGAACAGGAGGACCTTGCGGGCACTGCAGGATTTTAAACCTTTAAGGCGTAATGTGTTACCAATGGTTTTCTTGGTGACTGTGGTCCCAGCTGCCTTGAGATCATTAACCTAATCCCCCCGTGTAGTTTTAAACTGATCTCTCACCTTCTTCATGATCAAGGATACCCCACGAAGTGAGATTTTGCATGGTGCCCCAGATCGATGTCGATTGACAGTCAATTTGTATTTCTTCCATTTTCTTACTATTGCACCAACAATTGTCTCCTTCTCACCCAGCGTCTTACTTATGGTTTTGTAGCCCATTCAAGCTTTGCACAGCTTTGTACAGGTCTATGATCTTGTCCCTGACATCCTTTGAAAGCTCTTTGGTCTTGCCCATGTTGTAGAGGTTAGAGTCTGACTGATTGATTGAGTCTGTGGACAGGAGTCTTTTAAACAGGTGACTATGTAAGACAGCTGTCTTTAATGCAGGTAACGAGTTGATTAGGAGCGTCTAGCTGGTTTGTAGGGGCCAGAACTCATAATGGTTTGTAGGGGATCAAATACTTATTTCTCACTGCAAAATGCAAATACATTTATCTAATTTATACAATGTGATTTTCTTGATTTTTTTTTAGATATTCTATCTCTCATTGTTAAAATTAACCTACCCGTAAAATTATAGACTGTTCATGTCTTTGTCAGTGGTCAAACTTACAAAAACAGCAAGGGATTAAATACTTAATTCCGCCACTGTATATATATCCATCTGAGCTAACAGTCCTTCTGAGGACTAATCCAGCTGCATATTTTCAGTGGTGAAGGTGATAGCAGGAGTTAGGCAGGCAGGCAGGGCATGTGACAGACTGCAGTGCATGATACAGCACAAGAGGGTCCATTGCATGTTAAACTTTTGACTGATCCTGCTGTGACAAAATATTTGTAGACATAGTCCCAGGTATCAGTGGCCAGGGCAAAATTTTTTTTTATCCTAATCCTGGTTATTTGCTTAAAAACCAAGGCAGGCAAGGTATGTGAGAGACTGCAGTGCATGATGCAGCACAAGAGGGTCCATTGCATGTTCAACTTCTGACTGAACCTGCTGTGACAAATATTTGTAGACATTGCCCCAGGAATTAGGGGCCAGGGCTATTTTTTTTATCTTAATCCTGGTTATTTGCTTAAAAATCAATCCAGAGTACACCATTTTTCTGCCCCATTTGCTTGTTAGTGACGCGCCCCATGGGGCCGTGTGGTACTCGGCGCCAGGTCGGTGGGTTCATTTGGGATAGTCACGGTGGCGTGACCCGGTCCGTGGCCCCTGGCAGTCAATAACAGAGGGGAATAAAGTTTTGGGGATAAAGTTTTGTGACGCCACCCTTGGTATGCGGCTATAGGTGGCTGCCGCTGCTGGTCAGATCCACTGGGGCCGTTGGTGACACAGCAGAGATAGTTCAGCTCTCCACGGGTAGAGCTAGGCTCCAGGGCAGTTAAAGAGGTAGCTTTGTTGTTGGTGTAGTGCAAGGCAGGTGACGCAGCAATTAAGTCAAGAACAAAGCTGGGTGCAGTCTTCAAGTCTTTACTTACAGTTCTTATGATGTTCCAGGTTACAACTGCCAACAGGTTATAACAGCCCATCGAGTCCTGTGTCCTCCGTTGAAGTGATCCAGCCAATTCTCTGATAACTTGGGTGCACTTGATCGGAACGGCCTTCTTGTGTACCTTTCCCGGGTCGTCTCTCTTTGCGCTGGCTCTCGCCCTCTTGCCCTGTGCCTCACACACAGTGTCCTGAGCCAGTGGCCATTGACCTTGTCGGGCGACGTCCTCTCTGTCCCCTTGGTCCTATAAGGCCACTTTTTCAGTGAATGTGTGTGGTTTTGGCTACAGCACTTAGAGAAACCGCAGCCTCCGATTTGCTAGCTGTGTCTTGCAGTCCTCCACTAGTCTGGGGCCGGTCCCCTACTGCGACCTGATTCCTTCTCCTGACTGCGGATGGCGTGAATTCGGGAGCACGGGTGGACTCCGCACTTCCCGTGCCCCTAAGATCGCTTCTCTGTCACTGGGGCCCTTCTCTGACTGCCTCGCTCCTCTCGTTCTCTCTCATACTGGGACCCTTTGACTGGGCCCTCACTCTGTCTGGACCCTACTCCTCAACAATCCTCACTCACTGGGCCCTTCTAGATGTTTCTACCTGTCTTTTTATACTGTCTGTCATGTGACCCACGTCACTAACTGTCACTCTGCATGGTCCCCTCTACCTTCAGTCCTTCCTTGTGTGCTCCCCTAAACTACTTCTTCCACCCATCTCCTTTACCTAGTACCCTCCTCCAGACATGGACAGGGACTGTGCTCTCCCTCAGGAGCAATCTCGCCTTTCCCTACTGGAGAGATGTGGTGTTGGATGTGGGTGTGTGGGTCCCGGGTAGTGCTCCCTCCTTACCCGAGAGTGGGGTACCACACCTCTGGCTGAGATGCAGTACCTCTGTGGTGACTGGACCCACAGGGGCACCACTTTAACACTGCAGAATACAGCCAGATCTTTTCCATATTACAGCAATAAAAATACAGAAATTTGAACCTGTAGTGGAAAATATTGGCCTTCATTTCCATTTTGTTGCAGTGTGTCGGTCAAGCTATTCACACTAGGTGTCTGAGAAGAATAGTATTAGTAAACTACACCCATGCTATTTAAAGCCGGTGTTTTCTGTCAAACGTATCACATATAACTTCGTTCCAAAATCAGCCATTTCTGGCTTCCATTTTCATTTTGTTGCAGTGTGTCAGACAAGCTATTCACACTAGTTCTCTGTGAAGAATAGTATTAGTAAACTATAGGCCTGCTATTAAAAACCGTGGTTCTCCGGCAGACGTAACACATATAACTGTGTTCAAAAATCAGCCATATTAGGCTTCCATTTTCATTTTGTTGCAGTGTGTCGGTCAAGCTATTCACCCTAGGCCTCTGTGAAGAAAAGTATTAGTAAATTACAGGCCTACTATTTAAAACTGTTGTTCTCTGTCAGACGTATAACATATAAAAGCGTTCCAAAATCACCCATTTTTAGCGAACGTGAAAAATATTGTCCTCCATTTAAAATGGTCAAGGGACGATGAAGTGGACGTGATGGCGATGATGCATGCAGAGGACGAGGACGTGGCCGTGGGCAAGCTGAAATTGTGCCACAACAAACACCTACATCTTGTCGCTTGACCTTCCTTTCCCAATTCCTAGGGGACAGCACAACAGCACTATTGAACACAGAACAGTGTCAAAAGGTTGTTGGTTGGATAGCGGATAATGCTTCCAGTCACTTTGTCACCACCACCACCCTGTCTTCCACATGGTTAAGTCTCAGTAGCCGTGAGTCTGGACCGCATATTCCTGAGCCTGATCCTCCTTCCTCACACCATGCCAAGTTCCGGGAGACAAGTGATCCCACACTTGAACACTCAGAAGAGCTGTTCACTTTTCCATTTGCAGATTCGGGCCTCTCGCCCAGCCAGCTTCAAGCGAGTCAAGAGGAGAACGCGTGTAGCGATGCCCAAATATTTGAGCAGCCACGGTCACATGAAGGCAATGGTAAGAAAGTGAATTACTGTCGCAAGAGGTGGATGATGATGATGAGACAATTGACAGAAAGCCAGGAGGAGAATCAGGGTGCAGAAGTGGAAGACGAGGTGGTGGATGATTTAGTAACTGACCCAAGCTGGCAGGGGGACATGCAGAGCGAGGACAGCAGCACACAGGGTGTGGTAGGTGTAGCACCACAGCAGGCAGGAAGAAGCAGTGTGGTGGTCGCAGACACAAGGCGGGAAAGCATTTCCCGTAACGCCAGCAGGACGGTAGTTGCCAGTACAACTATGAGGTCTTCCCGAGCCTGGTTGATTTTTAAAGACTCTGCCGATAACCCCAAAAAGGCCATTTGCACCACCTCCCAGGTTAGCATCAGCATTGGTAGAAAATCTAGCAGCCTAGCCACCACTAGCATGATCAGGCAGATGGCAGCAAAGCACCTGACTAAATGGGCCGAATCCCAGGGTCTAGAAACAGTGTCTGCGGGTGATAGCACTGCTTCTTCCGCTGTTGTGCGTGCACGCCAATCCCCTGTCCATGGCGCATGCCAAGATGCTTCCCGCCTTGCACGTGTCGTTGCACACTCTCAACTAACACCATCAGCAAGCAAATCCATGTCCTTGTCCCAACGCAGCGTTCAATTGTCCCTACCCCAGTCCTTGGAACGAAAGTGCAAATACGCAGCCAATGCCCCACAGGCCATACTAATAAATTCACACATTTCACGAATGTTTGCACACGAAATGTTGCCTTTTAGGCTCGTGGAGACGGAAGCTTTTTTTCCACCTTTTTTTCCCTTGCCAACACATCTATTCCCCTTTCCACCAGCAGCAGGCCTTTTTCCAATCATTTTGGTTGTTAACTAATTGATAACTCTGGAGTTGTTTGCACAAAAAACAATGGATGGGAGCCGAGCAGAGCTGAGGGGACAAACTGTGGTATTAGCCCAAAAGTATTGGCTGGGTTAGATGCAGTAAAACAATTTTATTACATACACAGGTGGTGGAGGTTAGTATAGATGGACTAATAGAACAAGTCCCACACACTGCTACAAACCCAAATTATTTTCCAGAGCTAGATGCAGATAAAAAAAATTTTTAATTTGCAACCTGGTGGAGGTTAGTATATATTGACTGATAGAACAAGTCCCACACACTGCTACAAGCCCAAATATTTTTTCAGAGCTAGATGCAGATAAAACTTATTTTGAATTTGCAACCTGGTGGAGGTTAGTATAGATGGACTAATAGAACAAGTACCATACACTGCTACAAGCCCAAATATTTTTTCAGAGCTAGATGCAGATAAAAATTATTTTTAATTTGCAACCTGGTGGAGGTTAGTATAGATGGACTAATAGAACAAGTCCAACAAACTGCTACAAGCCCAAATATTTTTTCAGAGCAAGATGAAGACAAAAATTATTTTTAATTTGCAACCTGGTGTAGGTTAGTATAGATGGACTAATAGAACAAGTCTCACACACTGCTACAAGCCCAAATATTTTTTCAGAGCTAGATGCAGATAAAAATTGTTTTTGATTTGCAACCTGGTGGAGGTTAGTATAGATGGACTAATAGAACAAGTCCCACAACTGGTACAAGCCCAAATATTTTTTTCAGAGCAAGATGCAGATAAAAATTATTTTTAATTTGCAACCTAGTGTAGCTTAGTATAGATGGACTAATAGAACAAGTCCCACACACTGCTACAAGCCCAAATATTTTTTCAGAGCTAGATGCAGATAAAAATTGTTTTTAATTTGCAACCTGGTGGAGGTTAGTATAGATGGACTAATAGAACAAGTCCCACACACGGCTACAAGCCCAAATATTTTTTCAGAGCTGGATGCAGATAAAAATTAATTTTAATTTGCAACCTGGAGGAGGTTAGTATAGATGGACTAATAGAATGATGCTATGCCCAAAAGGTTTTACTTGTCTAGGTGCAGTAAAAAAAAATTTATTCTATACACAGGTGGTGTAGCTTGCAACACAGATAGGCTACTCCAATGACTAAAAGACACTGCAAGAGGCCAAAAAGGATTTGCTTAGCTAGATTTAGCCAAATGCTGTAAAAACAACTTGCACAGCACTGGCACAGACCTGCCTGGCAAAAAGTGATAGGAACTGATGTAACCTAGCCCTCAAAAGGACTCCAATTACAATTAGTCCCTACTCCCAACCTATCTATTTAAGAGCACAGACCTGCCTGATAAAAGTCGTAGGAAATGATGTAACCTAGTCCTCAAAAGGACTGCAATCACAACTATTCCCTACTCCCAAGCTATCTGATGATTTGTGCTAAAATTGGCTTGAAATTAACATTGAAAGTATAGCGCACACTGCAACTGCGGTGCCGTCTAACACGCAGCTGCAGCAGTGAAAAAATGGTGGCTACGTGGAAAATGGCTGGGTCTTAAAGGGCAAGGACATGTAACATACACTGCCAATGACACATGCCCTTGCTTGTGTGAAAAAAAGCAGTTCGCTCTGTGTGTCTGCGCTGCTGATAGGATGACAGATTGCACCTCCACTCTGTAAATTGCGGGAAAGAGAAAAAAAAATGGAGATCTTCATTATTTATTCAGAGATCCATCCCCTGCCCCTACTCCTGCCCCGTTGTACACTCAAACTGCGTATTAACATTAATTTTCAGCATTACTGAGAAAAAATCCAGTTATGATTTTGGTGCACTAACAGTTATCGAACATAACCTCGAACAGCCGAATTTTTTCAAAATCGTTCGTGTTCGCCGAACATCTCGAACACCGCCCAAAACAGCTCGAATTTGAGATTGTTGAACAGTTCGAGTCGAACACTGCTCATCTCTACTCTTTACACAGTCAATGAACATGCAGGGATTGCCAGCCAGTCACTGTAATGCCGCAGTCATGTTGTTTGTGGACATTACAGTGATTTGCTTGCCGCACAGCTTCACCTCGAGTATTTAAATCCGGGCACCGCCATCTTGGACACAGTCGCTCCAGATCAGCCAGTGTAGGGTCAGTGGTGCTGAGTTAGGGAGAGATATATAGTGCGAAATAGGTAGTGTAGGGTCTCTAAAGCCTGCCAAACCAAACAAACAGTCCTTCTCAGTACTAATATCCATCCCAGATATCAGGCAGGCAGGCTGTATAGGAGACGCAGTGGTTATACCAGCAAACGCTGCATTACAGTCCTGTGTGCTCCTGTTCGTCAAATTGCTAGACTTATCACCCCGATCTCAGGGGCCAGGAAAAAAAAAATTTTCTTTCATATAAATCCTGTATTTTTTTTTTCCTCAGTCAGACTGTCCAAATATGCGTCTTATTAACCTTTTGGTATTTCCTCTCCCCCTCAAAAAAAATTGAGTGTGTCTGTGACTGTTCAGACATCAATATATCTGCTTTAAAGAGTCTGGTGTAGGCCAGAAAAATAGAACTATGGTTTTGCAGTTCCACTACTCAAATCCCTGTATTATCCTGCTTTTTGCATTTTTTTGCCATAAACAAAAACAGTAATAGTGTCTCCCTGACTAGTCAGACACCAATATATCTGTTTAAAAGAATCTTGTGTACGCAACATAACTATAACTGTGGTTTTGCAGTTCCACACGTCAAATCTCTGTTTTATCCAGCTTTTGGCTTTTTTGCTTTAAAAAGAAACTGTAATAGTGTCGCCCTGACTGTTCAGACATCAATATATCTGTTTTATAAGAGTCTGGTGTACGCCACATAACTATAACTGTGGTTTTGCAGTTCCACGGGTCAAATCTCTGTATTATCCTGTTCTTGGCATTTTTTGCCGAAAAAAAAACTGTAATAGTGTCTCCCTGACTGTTCAGACACCAATATATCTGTTTAGAAGAGTCTGGTGTAGGCCCGAAAAGTAGATGTGTGGTTTTGCAGTTCTACGGGTCAATTCTCTGTATTATCCTGCTTTTGGCATTTTTTGCCATAAAAAAAACTGTAATAGTGTCTCCCTGACTGGTTAGACACCAATATTTCTGTTTAAAAGAGTCTTGTGTACGTCATATAACTATAACTGTGGTTTTGAAGTTCCACAGATCAAATCTCTGTATTATCCTGTTTTGGGCATTTTTTGACGTAAAAAAAAATGTAATAGTGTCTTCCTGACTGGTCAGACACCAATATATCTGTTTAAAAGTTTCTGGTATACGCCACAAAACTATAACAGTGGTTTTACAGTTCCACGAGTCAAATCTCTGTATTATCCTGCTTTTGCCATTTTTGCCGTAATAAAAACTGTAATAGTGTCTCCCTGACTGGTCAGACACCAATATATCTGTTTAAAAGAGTCTGGTTTATAAAACATAACTATAACTGTGATTTTGCAGTTCCACGGGTCAAATCTCAGTATTATCCTGTTTTTGGCATTTTTTGCCATAAAAAAACTGTTATAGTGTCTCCCTGACTGGACAGACACCAATATAGATATATTGGTGTCTGACCAGTCAGGGAGACACTTTTACAGTTTTGGCATTTTATGACTTAAAAAAAACTTCAATAGTGTCTCCCTGACTGGTGAGACACCAATAAATTTGTTTAAAAGATTCTGTTGTACGTCACATAACTATAACTGTGGTTTTGCAGTTCCACTGGTCAAATCTCTGTATTATCCTGCTTTTGGCATTTTTTTGCTGTAAAAAAAAAAAACTGTAATAGTGTCTCCCTGACGGGTGCTCTGAAGAAAAGAGTAATCTCAATAGCAAAAAGAATTGGCCAAATTATGCGCAAAAAACCTTCATTTTTCAAAGTGACATTAGTCTAGATACAATATTTCTTATATTTTCATGTATGGAGTGCCGAAGTTCTTTTTGCTATTGAGATTACTCTTTTCTTCAGAGCACCCGAATAGACCAGTGAGCGACCCCTCTCTTTTTTCTATTAATCATTTTTGGGATCCCGCTCCTGGAGCATTGCAGCAGGTACGTGTTCACACTATTAGAAGTTTGACAGCCTTTTTTCTGACCATGTGTCCCTCCCATTCAGTCACAGGTGGTTTTAACTAGCTCTACCAGCCCATACATTGTAGGTTAAAAGCCCAAGCAGAGACATATTGTCCATACAGGCTTACAGCCCAAGAGTGGCATATCCAGTGGTAGCATAGCGTAGTTTCCCATCATACGTAGGTGACCTTGTCGTGGTTGATGGGCACACATAAATTGGCCAAATTATGCGCAAAAAACCTTCATTTTTCAAAGTGACATTAGTCTAGATACAATATTTCTTATATTTTCATGTATGGAGTGCCGAAGTTCTTTTTGCTATTGAGATTACTCTTTTCTTCAGAGCACCCGAATAGACCAGTGAGCGACCCCTCTCTTTTTTCTATTAATCATTTTTGGGATCCCGCTCCTAGAGCATTTCAGCAGGTACGTGTTCACACTATTAGAAGTTTGACAGCCTTTTTTCTGACCATGTGTCCCTCCCATTCAGTCACAGGTGGTTTTAACTAGCTCTACCAGCCCATACATTGTAGGTTAAAAGCCCAAGCAGAGACATATTGTCCATACAGGCTTACAGCCCAAGAGTGGCATATCCAGTGGTAGCATAGCGCAGTTTCCCATCATACGAAGGTGACCTTGTCGTGGTTGATGGGCACACATAAATTGGCCAAATTATGCGCAAAAAACCTTCATTTTTCAAAGTGACATTAGTCTAGATACAATATTTCTTATATTTTCATGTATGGAGTGCCGAAGTTCTTTTTGCTATCCCTGACTGGTCAGACACCAATATATCTGTTTAAAAGAGTCTTGTGTACGCCATATAACTATAACTGTGGTTTTGCAGTTCCACAGGTCTAATCTCTGTATTATCCTGTTTTTGGCATTTTTTGCCGTAAAAAAACAGCAATAGAGTCTCCCTGACTGGTCAGAAACCAATATATCTGTTTAAAAGAGTCTGGTGTAGGCCAGAAAAATAGAACTGTGGTTTTGCAGTTCCACAGGTCAAACCTCTGTGTTATCCTGTTTTTGGCATTTTTTGCAGTAAAAAAATACTATAATAGTGTCTCCCTGACTTATCAGACACCAATATATCTGTTGAAAAGAGTCTGGTGTAGGCCAGAAAAATAGAACTGTGGTTTTGCAGTTCCACGGGTCAAATCTCTGTATTTTCCTGCTTTTGGCATTTTTTGCCATAAAAAAACTGTAATAGTGTCTCCCTGACTCGTCAGACACCAATATATCTGTTTAAATGAGTTTGGTGTATGCCACATAACTATATCTGTGGTTTTGCAGTTCCACGGGTCAAATCTCTGTATTATCCTGTTTTTGGCATTTTTTGCGGTAAAAAAAACTGTAATAGTGTCTCCCTGACTGGTCAGATACCAATATATCTGTTTAAAAGATTCTGGTGTACACCACATAACTATATTTGTCGTTTTGCAGTTCCACTGGTCAAATCTCTGTATTTTGCTGCTTTTGGCATTTTTTGCCATAAAAATAACTGTAATAGTGTCACCCTGACTGGCAAGACACAAATATATCTGATTTAAAGAGTCTGGTGTACGCCACAAAACTATAACTATGGTCCTGCAGTTCCACGGGTCAAATGTCTGTATTATCCTGCTTTTTGCATTTTTTGCCGTAAAAAAGCAGTAATAGTGTGTCCCTGATGGTTCAGACATCAATATATCTGTTTAAAAGAGTCTGGTGTAGCCCAGAAAAAGAGAACTGTGGTTTTGCAGTTCCACGGGTCAAATCTCTGTATTACGCTGCTTTTGGCATTTTTTGCCATAAAAAAAACTGTAATAGTGTCTCCCTGACTGATCAGACACCAATATATCTGTTTAAAAGAGTCTTGTGTACGTCACATAACTATAACTGTGGTTTTGCAGTTCCACAGGTCAAATCTCTGTATTACCCTGTTTTTTTCATTTTTTGCCTTAAACAAAACTGTAATAGTGTCTCCCTGACTGTTCAGAACCAATATATCTGTTTAAAAGAGTCTGTTGTATGCCACATAACTATAACTGTGGTTTTTCAGTTCCACAGGTCAAATCTCTGTATTATCCTGTTTTTGGCATTTTTTGCCATAAAAAAAAACTGTAATATTGTCTTCCTGATTGGTCAGACACCAATATATCTGTTTAAAAGAGTCTTGTGTAGGCCAGAAAAATAGAACTGTGGTTTTGCAGTTCCACGGGTTAAATCTCTGTATTATACTGCTTTTTGCATTTTTTGCCATATAAAAAAACTGTAATAGTGTCTCCCTGACTGTTCAGACACCAATATATCTGTTTAAAAGAGTCTGGTGTACGCCACATAACTGTAACTGTGGTTTTGCAATTCCACGGGTCAAATCTCTGTATTACCCTGTTTTTGGCATTTTTTGCCTTAAAAAAAACTGTAATAGTGTCTCCCTGACTGGTCAGATACCAATATATCTGTTTAAAAGATTCTGGTGTACACCACATAACTATATTTGTGGTTTTGCAGTTCCACTGGTCAAATCTCTGTATTTTCCTGCTTTTGGAATTTTTTGCCATAAAAATAACTGTAATAGTGTCTCCCTGACTGGCAAGGCACAAATATATCTGATTTAAAGAGTCTGGTGTACGCCACAAAACTATAACTATGGTCTTGCAGTTCCACGGGTCAAATGTCTGTATTATTCTGCTTTTTGCATTTTTTGCCATAAAAGAACAGTAATAGTGTCTTCCTGACGGTTCAGACATCAATATATCTGTTTAAAAGAGTCTGGTGTAGCACAGAAAAATAGAACTGTGGTTTTGCAGTTCCACGGGTCAAATCTCTGTATTACCCTGCTTTTGGCATTTTTTGCCATAAAAAAAACTGTAATAGTGTCTCCCTGACTGATCAAACACCAATATATCTGTTTAAAAGAGTCTTGTGTACGTCACATAACTATAACTGTAGTTTTGCAGTTCCACAGGTCAAATCTCTGTATTACCCTGTTTTTGGCATTTTTTGCCATAAAAAGAACTGTAATAGTGTCTTCCTGATTAGTCAGACACCAATATATCTGTTTAAAAGAGTCTTGTGTAGGCCAGAAAAATAGAACTGTGGTTTTGCAGTTCCATGGGTCAAATATCTGTATTATCCTGCTTTTGGCATTTTTTGCCATAAAAAAAAACTGTAATAGTATCTCCCTGACTGTTCAGACACCAATATATCTGTTTAAAAGAGTCTGGTGTACGCCACATAACTGTAACTGTGGTTTTGCAGTTCCACAGGTCAAATCTCTGTATTACCCTGTTTTTGGCATTTTTTGCCATAAAAAAAACTGTAATAGTGTCTTCCTGATTGGTCAGACACCATTATATCTGTTTAAAAGAGTCTTGTGTAGGCCAGAAAAATAGAACTGTGGTTTCGCAGTTCCACGGGTCAAATCCCTGTATTATCCTGCTTTTGGCATTTTTTGCCATAAAAAAAAACTGTAATAGTGTCTCCCTGTCTGGTCAGACACCAATATACTTGTTTAAAAGAGTCCGGTGTAGTCCAGAAAAATAGAACTGTGGTTTTGCAGTTCCACAGGTCAAATCTCTATATTTTCCTGCTTTTGACATTTTTTGCAGTAAAAAAAAAACAGTAATAGTGTCTCCCTGACTGATCAGACACAAATACATCTGTTTGAAAGATTCTGGTGTACGCCACATAACAATAACTGTGGTTTCGCAGTTCCATGGGTCAATCTCTGTATTATCCACTTTTGGCTTGTTTTATGTAAAAAAAAAACAGTAATAGTGTCTCCCTGTCTGTTCAGTCACAAATATATCTGTTTAAAAGATTCAAGTGTAGGCCAGACAAATAGAACTGTGGTTTTCCTCCTCCACGGTTCAAATCTCCTTTTTATTACCCTTTTTCCGTGGCAAGGGACGTGGACTTTATTTATTGGATATCAGATAATACTTCCAGTTACCTGGGCACCACCACCTCTGGTCTGTCTTCCACACGGTCAAGTTTAAGTAGCCGTGAGTCTCGACCGCATACTCCTCCTCACCTTGATGCTCCTTCCTCCCACCATGCCGAGAGTCGTCAGACAGCAACTGATCCCACAGTTGGACACTCTGAAGAGCTTTTCACTGGTCCATTTCCATATTTGTGCCCCTTGCCTGCTCCGCTTGAAGTGGTGGAAGAGGAGATCCCATGTAGCGATGCCCAAATATTTGAACAGACACGGCCACAGGAAGTCGACGCTGGCAATTTGTCACAAGAGGTGGACGATGACGAGACACAATTGCCACGAAGTGAGGAGGGGGATTGTGGTGCGCAAGTGGAAGAGGAGGAGGTGGTGGATAATCAAGTAACTGACTCAACATGGCAGGAGGACACACAGAGCAAGGCCAGCAGCACACAGGGGGAGGGAGGCAGAGTACCCCAACAGGCAGGAAGAAGCAGTGTGGTGGCCGCACACAGAAGGCGGGCAACAGTTCTCCGTAACACCAACACGAGGGACGTTTCCAGTACAACCAGTAGTTCTTCCAGAGTCTGGAATCTTTTAAAGACTCTGCTGATAACCCCAAAAAGGCCACTTGTACCACCTGCCATGCCAGCATCAGCAGGGGTGACAAAACTACCAGCCTGACCACCACCAGCATGATCAGGCACATGTCAGCAAAGCACCCGACTTTGTGGGGCGAACTCCAGGGTCCACGACCAGTGTCAGCGGGTGTCACCACTGCTTCTTCCGCTGTTGTGCGTGTAATAGGACACCCTGTTGTGTGTGCAAGGCAATCCCCTGTCCAAACTGCATGCAAAGATGATCCCTCCTCTCAGTCTTCACTTGTTATGGCAGTTTCTCAAGAAACAGCATCAACGTCCACGTCCACGTCCCACCGCAGCATTCAATTGTCCATATCCCAGAGCTTTGAACGAAAATTCGCAGCCAACGCCCCACAGGCCACAGTCCTAAATTCGCACATTTCACGACTACTTGCGTTGGAAATGCTGCCTTTTAGGCTGGTGGAGACAGAATCCTTCCGCAACCTTATGGTGGTGGCCGTCCCTCTGGACTCGGTCCACAGCCGACACTATTTTGCCGGGTGTGCCATCCCCGCACTACATAAGCACGTGTCCCAAAACATCTGCCGTGCCCTCAACAATGCAGTTACTGGAAGAGTCCACCTGACAACTGACACGTGGACAAGTGCTTGTTGCCAGGGACGGTACATCTCCCTGATGGCACACTGGGTAAACATAGTGGAAGCCGGGACCCAGTCGGACCTTGGGACTGAACACATCCTCCCCACACCGAGGATTGCGGGCCCTATGCCAGTCAGAGTTGCCCCCACAGAGTACAGCTCCTGCGCATCATCCCCCTCCTCCGCCTCATGTTCAGCCTCCATCTCAGATATCACCACATCAGTTACAAGCTGGAAGCACGGCAGTACTGCCTCAGCCAAGCGGCAACAGGCTGTGCTGAAACTCATAACCTCAGGTGATAAACCTCACACTGCTTCTGAGTTGTGGACAGCTGTGAAAGAGCAGGCAGATCTGTGGCAAAGACCGCTGAACCTACATCCAGGCATGGTCTTGTGTGACAATGGCTGTAACCTGGTGGCGGCTCTAAGGTGAGGCGAGATCACACACGTACCATGCCTGGCTCATGTGCTTAACCTCGTGGTTCAGCGGTTTCTTAAATCGCACCCCGAGTTGCCAGATCTGCTCTTCAAAGTATGCCGCCTGTCAGCTCATTTTCACATGTCGGATACAGCTTCCGCTGCCCTTGCTGTGTTGCAGCTTCCGGCACACCGACTGGTGTGTGATGTCCCCACACTTTGGAACTCTACCCTCCACATGTTGCAAAGGATTTGTGAGCAGAAGAGAGCAGTTGTGGAGTACCTGCTGCAATATGGCCGTCGATATTCAGGTCAGACTCCACACATAAGACCTCAGGAGTGGACCTGGATGTCTGACATATGTACCATCCTGACAAACTTTCAGGAGTCCACCAAGATGGTGAGTGGCGATGACACCATCATTAATGTCAGCAATTACACACAGCCCAGGATCATCTAATCCCAACGTGCATTGGGGGACAATGAGGGAGAGGAGGAGGAGGAAGAATAAGAGCTGGTATCATGCACTGCAGACGGTATTACCTGTACAACTGTCATACCGTCGGTTCAGCGTGGGTGGCCTGAGGACAGGGGGGAGGAGGAGGAGTAGGAGAGCATGGGCAGTCGTCATCTTGGTGAGGACACGGAAGTCTTGCCATTTACCAGTCTGGCACGCAAGGCTGACTTTATGTTACGCTGCCTTAACCGTGACCCTCGCATTGTCAAAATGTTGGGTGACAGTCATTACTGGTTGGTTACACTTTTAGACCCCCGCTACAAGGAGAACTTTCACTCTCTTATTCCTGAGGTGGAGAGGTCTACAAAAATGGGGCAGTACCAGAAGGCCCTTGCTGCAGAACTGTTAAAAAAAATCCCATCTGAACACGCTAGTGGCAGAGGTCACAGTTAGAGATGAGCGTTGTTCTACTCGAACTGTTCGCCAATCTCAAATTCGAGCTGTTTTGGGCGGTGTTCGAGCCGTTCGGCGAACACGAACGATTTGAGAAAAATTCGGCTGTTCGAGGTTATGTTCGATAACTGTTCGTGCACCAAAATCATAACTGGATTTTTTCTCAGTAATGATGAAAATTAATGTTAATACGCAGTTTGAGTGTACAGCGGGGTGGGGGGAGGGGCAGGGGATGGATCTCTGCAGGAATAATGAAGATCTCCATTTTTTTTTCTCTTTCCCGCATTTGCAGTGGGGAGGTGCAGTCTGTCAGCCTATCAGCAGCGCACACACGGAGCGAACTGCTGTTTTTCACACAAGCAAGGGCATGTGTCATTGGCAGTGTATGTCACATGTCCTTGCCCTATAAGACAAAGCCATTTTCCCCGTCGCCACCATTTTCTCACTGCTGCAGCTGCGTGTTAGACGGCACCGCTGTTGTTGTGTGCGCTATACCTTGTTAATTTCAAGCCAATTTTCGCACAAATCTACAGATAGCTTGGGAGGAGGGAATAGTTGTGATTGCAGTCCTTTTAAGGACTAGGTTACAGCATTTCCTATGACTTTTATCAGGCAGGTCTGTGCTCTTAAATAGATAGGTTGTGGGAGTAAAGACTAATTGTAATTGCAGTCCTTTTCAGGACTAGGTTACATCAGTTCCTATCAGTTTTTGCCAGGCAGGTCTGTGCCAGTGCTGTGCAAGTTTTTTTCACAGCATTCGGCTGAATCTAGCAAAGCTAATCCTTTTTGGCCTATTGCAGAGTGTGTTAGTCAGTGGAGTAGCCTATCTGTGTTGCAAGATATACCACCTGTGTATAGAATACCAATTTTTTTACTGCACCTAGTGAAGTAAAATCTTTTGGGCATAGCATCATTCTATTAGTCCATCTATACTGACCTCCATCAGGTTGCAAATTGAATATAATTTTTTTCTGCATCTAGCTCTGAAAAAATATTTGGGCTTCTAGCAGTGTGTGGGACTTGTTCTATTAGTCCATCTATACTGACCTCCATCAGGTTGCAAACTGAATATAATTTTTTTCTGCATCTAGCTCTGAAAAAATATTTGGCCTTCTAGCAGTGTGTGGGACTTTCTCTATTAGTCCAGCTATACTGACCTCCATCAGGTTGCAAATTAAAAATAATTTTTATCTGCATCTGTATCTGAAAAAATATTTGGCCTTCTAGCAGTGTGTGGGACTTTCTCTATTAGTCCATCTATACTGACCTCCATCAGGTTGCAAATTAAAAATAATTTTTATCTGCATCTACCTCTGAAAAAATATTTGGGCTTCTAGCTGTGTGTGGGACTTGTTCTATTAGTCCATCTATACTGACCTCCATCAGGTTGCAAACTGAATATAATTTTTTTCTGCATCTAGCTCTGAAAAAATATTTGGCCTTCTAGCAGTGTGTGGGACTTTCTCTATTAGTCAATCTATACTGACCTCCATCAGGTTGCAAACTGAATATATTTTTTTTCTGCATCTACCTCTGAAAAAATATTGGGCTTCTAGCTGTGTGTGGGACTTGTTCTATTAATCCATCTATACAGACCTCCATCAGGTTGCAAATTGAATATATTTTTTTTCTGAATCTACCTCTGAAAAAATATTGGGCTTCTAGCTGTGTGTGGGACTTGTTCTATTAATCCATCTATACAAACCTCCATCAGGTTGCAAACTGAATATAATTTTTTTCTGCATCTAGCTCTGAAAAAATAGTTGGCCTTCTAGCAGTGTGAGGGACTTTCTCTATTAGTCCATCTATACTGACCTCCATCAGGTTGCAAATTAAAAATAATTTTTATCTGCATCTAGCTCTGAAAAAATATTTGGCCTTCTAGCAGTGTGTGGGACTTTCTCTATTAGTCCATCTATACTGACCTCCATCAGGTTGCAAATTAAATATAATTTTTATCTGCATCTACCTCTGAAAAAATATTTGGCTTCTAGCTGTGTGTGGGACTTGTTCTATTCGTCCATCTGTACTGACCTCCATCAGGTTGCAAACTGAATATAATTTTTTTCTGCATCTAGCTCTGAAAAAATATTTGGCCTTCTAGCAGTGTGTGGGACTTTCTCTATTAGTCCATCTATACTGACCTCCATCAGGTTGCAAATTAAAAATATTTTTTTTTCTGCATCTACCTCTGAAAAAATATTGGGCTTCTAGCTGTGTGTGGGACTTGTTCTATTAATCCATCTATACAGACCTCCATCAGGCTGCAAACTGAATATAATTTTTTTCTGCAACTACCTCTGAAAAAATATTTGGGCTTCTAGCTGTGTGTGGGACTTGTTCTATTAGTCCATCTATACTGACCTCCATCAGGTTGCAAACTGAATATAATTTTTTTCTGTATCTAGCTCTGAAAAAATATTTGGCCTTCTAGCAGTGTGTGGGACTTGTTCTATTAGTCCACCTATACTGACCTCCATCAGGTTGCAAATTCAAAATAATTTTTTGTCTGTATCTAGCTCTGAAAAAATATTTGGCCATCTAGCTGTGTGTGGGACTTGTTGTATTAGTCCATCTATACTGACCTCCATCAGGTTGCAAATCGAATATAATTTTTTTCTCCATCTAACCCAGCCAATAGTTTTTGCCTAATACCACAGTTTGGCCACTCAGCTCTGCTCGGTTCCCATCCATTGTTTTTTTGTGCAATCAACTCCAGAGTTGTGAATTAGTTAACCACCAAAATGAGTGGAAAAAGGCCTGCTGCTGGTGGAAAGGGGAATAGGCGTGTTGGGAAGGGGAAAAAAGTTGTGTCCGTGGGGTAGGTGTTAAAGCAACAGTAACATCTGCAGAAGAAAGACCATCTTCCAGCCAAACTAAAATGTCTACTTCTTTTAGCGGACAATGTGATAAGATCCCTTTCTTACGGCCACGCCAATCGCTACAAATTCCAGATGAGGCACAAAAACAGCAGGTGCTTCAACGGATATCAAGTGCTCCTTTAAGTGGGCTCTCCTCCACATCAACTTCAACATCACAAATACTCCAGTCCTCAAAGGTGTCACCCCAATCGCACTTGCTTCCTCACAGCTCCCAAATCTCCAGCTGCCCGTCTGAGTATGAGGTAGAACAGATGGTTGAGTCTGCAGAGCTGTTTACTCATACTATAGCCTGGGAATCAGAGGTCGACTCCAGCGCTTCTGTGAATCCAGACGAGGAAATGATCTGCACTGATGCCCAGAATCTTTATGAGTCTGATCCAGGACCAGACGCAGAAGGTTCTGACCATAATGTAGACCCTCATTCCCCCCGAAGAAGCGGAACGCGAAACGTGCGTTGGGGTCTTCTCTCCTCCAGTGACAAGGTTGTATCGCCTCCTCTTTGTCCTCTGTCCTTTGTCCCTGATTCACTTTTTAGCTCTGCGCTTATCTCTCTGGCACTTTATTCCTTATGCTATTGACACTTGTCTCTATTTGCCTATTGCCATTGTTAGGATTAGGCCACTGAGAACTATCATTTAATATTATTTTGGACTTGGGACTATGTGGAGCATATTTATGGACTCATCACAGCCTCTTCTTTAATTTGTTGCTCTGCCATATGTTAACTCATTTATGCTTCAGATTTAATATATTATTCCACTAGGCTTAAACAGATATTATTGTGTAATATATTATTCTTATTTATATATATCAAGCACTAATCACTTTTTTTGAGTGTAACTTATGAGCTGTATATGAATTATGGCTTTTTGATGTCCTTATATCTATTTATTTATTTATTTTTTATACTTTGATTGTCACTGTGAGTTCCTTCGTCTTTTCTTCTCCTTTATGTATTTTTATCTGACCACCTGCTTTTAAAATAATTGAATAAAATTATTATTTTTATTTGCATATATACTTCTTTTTTGTTTGGATTTTACTCATACTATAGCCTGGGAATCAGAGGTCGACTCCAGCGCTTCTGTGAATCCAGACGAGGAAATGATCTGCACTGATGCCCAGAATCTTTATGAGTCGGATCCAGGACCAGACGCAGAAGGTTCTGACCATAATGTAGACCCTCATTCCCAAACTGTAACTCCTGTTGGTGGAGACAATGAGGAAGACGATGATGAGACTCAAATACCTGATTGGAGCGACAACTTTAGTTTTTTTTCAGGGCAGGAACAGGTTGGCTCTGAGGACGACGGGTGTGATAACGCACAGGGTGATGATGATGAGGTTGGAGATCCCACTTACTGTCAACCCACAGTCAGCCAAGAGATGAGGTCAGCAGAGGAGGTGGAGGAAGATGCTAGTGACGACGAGGTCAGGTTGCGCCTTCCTGGACAGAGACGTAGTACTGGAAGCACGTCAACAACTGCATCCTCAAACACAACTCTGCCTCTCACCACAAGTCGTGGTGGCTCTTCAGGTCGCATGGGTGGTAAGCCTTGCATAGCCTGGGCATTTTTTCAGATCGATAAAGATGACCCAACTCGTGTTATCTGTAACATTTGTCAGCAAAAGCTAAGTAGAGGCCAAAAAATACATAGTTTGAGTACTTCATGCATGAACCGGCACATGGACATGAAGCATAAGTTACAGTGGGAAGCTCAGTGTGCTACAATGCGGCCTAGCCGGCGGGGCCAACCACCGTCTGCCATATCTTGTGCATCCGCGGCCTCTTCATCCTCTGTGACTGGGGGGACAGCAGTCACACCTGTTTTGGGGCGCAGACCTGCCACCTCTTTACCCGCAACAGCCAGCGTGATTGGCAGGTCATCATTTTCTTTGGAGGTGGTAACACCAGCTGGTGTTGAGCGCTGTCCGACATCGATAGCACCACCTTTGGATCAAGGCAACCTAACATGTCCGCTTGCATCTTCCTCACAGACCGGCAGTTTGCCGGAGACACCCTTATCAACCCCGTCTAAGCACAATAGCCAGCCCTCGGTCCCTCAGATGTGGACAAGTAAAAGACCATTTCCTCCTAGCCATGAGAAAGCTAAGAGGTTGAATTTCACCATCTGCAAGCTCTTGGCTACAGAAATGCTGCCTTTCCGCCTGGTGGACACAGAGGATTTTCGAGACCTTATGTCCGTCGCAGTGCCCCAGTACCAGATGCCCAGTCGGCACTACTTCTCAAAGAAAGGTGTGCCTGCGCTCCACCAGCATGTCGCACACAACATCACCGCTTCTTTGAGAAACTCTGTGTGTGACAGGGTGCATTTCACCACAGACACTTGGACGAGTAGGCATTGACAGGGGCGTTACATGTCGATGACTGGGCACTGGGTAACTATGGTGAAGGCAGGACAAGGGGCTGCTGTCCAAGTCTTGCCGTCCCCACGAGTTGTGCGTCAATCCTCTTTATGTCAAAGTTCCTCCACTGCTTCTGCCTCCTCAACCTCCTCTCGGTCTTCCACCTGCACCCAAAGCCTGTCTGGTCATGCCACAAGCTTTCTAACTGTGCAGAAGGGATCCTGCACACCTCCTTACTATGCTGGCAGTAGGGCTCAACGTCATCAGGCGGTTTTTACTTTGAAATGTCTGGGAAATGTGAGTCACACAGCTGAGGAGTTGTGGTCAGCTCTGGAGAACCAATTTCATGAATGGTTGTCTCCACTGGACCTGAAACCAGGGAAGGCCATGTACGACAATGCTGCAAACCTGGGTGCGGCCCTTCGCCGGGGCAATGTCACACACGTGCCTTGTATGGCTCACGTGTTGAATCTGGTTGTCCAGCAATTTTTAGCCCACTATCCCAGACTAGATGGCCTTCTGCAGAGGGCATGGTCGCTGTGTGCTCCCTTCCGCCGTTCGCATCCCGCAGCTCAGCGACTTACATCTCTACAGAAGTCGTTGGGCCTGCCACTTCACCGGCTAAAATGCGATGTGCCTACCCGGTGGAATTCAACTCTGCACATGTTGCAGCGACTGTGGCAGCACCGACAAGCCCTGGTGCAATACGTTCTGATGTATAGCCTGGGCCAACGAGATCCAGAGGTGGGGCAAATCACGCTGGAGGAGTGGTCTCAGATCAGGGACCTATGCACCCTTCTGCACAGTTTTGAAATGGCGACGAAGATGTTTAGTGCTGACGATGCCATTATCAGCATGACTATTCCGGTGATTTACATGCTGGAGCACATGTTAAACAGACTTCGGAGTCAGGTGGTGGCACAAGAGGAGGTGGAGGAAGTAGAGGAGGAGGAGTTGTATGCAGAAGGGCTAACATCTGCAATTTCCAGACGGTCGACAGCACCAAGGCGGCAGGCATGTGAGGGTGGGGGAGATGGTTTTACCAGGGCGCATGGTAGCAGCCAAACTAGTGAGGAAGGTGCAGGAGCCCAGGAAGAAGTGGAGGACGAACTGATGGAAGACTCATCAGATGAGGGAGACCTTGATCACATTTCTGTTGTGCGAGGTTGGGGGGAGAGGACAGAGGAAGGAAGCATGATTGTTACCTCGCCACCAACACAACAGGGACTTGGTGCTCCTGGATGCGCAACACACATGAGTGCCTTCTTGCTGCACTTCCTGCAACATGACCCTCGAATTGTGAGAATTAGAAATAATCCTGACTACTGGGTTGCCACACTGTTAGTTCCCCGGTACAAAAGTAAATTTGCCGAAATTATTCCTGCCATAGAAAGGGATGCACGCATGCAGGAATTTCAGCAGAGACTGTTGCAGAATCTTACATGTGCTTTTCCACAAAACACCAGTGGTGCACGTAGTGAATCTCACAGTTCCAACTTGCCAACCGTGGGACCGTCAAGTGTTCAGCACTCAAACCGTAACAGAACTACAGTATCTGCTGGTAACATCAATTTTGCGGAATCATTTCACCACTTTTTTAGCCCATCCTTTGCAAGGCCACAGGAGACAAGAAGTCTGACACATAGTCAACGCATAGAGACGATGGTACAGGAGTATCTCCAAGTAAACATTGAAGCCATGACTGTGTCACTGGACCCTTGCTCTTTTTGGGCTTCCTATCTGGATAAATGGCCGGAGCTAGCCACTTATGCCTTGGAGATCTTGTCATGCCCCGCAGCCAGCATTCTGTCTGAACGTGTGTTCAGCGCTGCTGGTGGTGTGCTGACAGATAAGCGCACGCGGCTCTCCACTGATAATGTAGACAGACTCACGTTCATAAAGATGAACAAATCATGGATCCGAAACGACTTTTCTACCCCTGTGTCATCCTGGGGAGAGTAAAAGCTTGATGATTGGTTAAAATCACCCTACAAACCATTTTAAGCTTTCAAATTACTAATCATGTTTATCTGTATCTTGGCTGGAAAATAATTTGGGCTTTGTAGCAGTGTGCAGCACTGATTCTATTAGGCCATCTATAATAAGCTCCACCAGATTTAAAATTACTAATCATGTTTATCTGTATCTTGGCTGGAAAATAATTTGGGCTTTGTAGCAGTGTGCAGCATTGATCCTATTAGGCCATCTATACTAAGCTCCACCAGATTTAAAATTAATAATAATTTTTAGCTGCATCTAGCCCGGAAAATAATTTTGGGGCTCCGAGATGCGCAAGACACATAAGTGCCTTCTTGCTGCAGTACCTGCAACATGACCCTAATATTGTCAGAATTCGAAGTAATCATGACTACTGGGTTGCCACACTCTTAGATCCCCCAAACTTTTCGATCAACCTTTTCATTTTAATAAAGACCAAAAAAATGGTCATTTTTGAAATTATAAGCATTAGCAGGTTATTAGAAACTGAAATCAAACAGTTTTCAACTCAAAACTTTATTCTAGGTGATGTTACATTTTCACATAGGACCCCTTGTTCGAAAGGAGCTTCTGAACTCTCTCGTCCATTGAATTTGTCAGGTTTTGGATGGTTTCTGCTTCAATTGTTTTTCATGAGGACAGAATACCCTCCCAGAGCTGTTGCTTAAATGTGAACTGCCTCCCGCCATCATAGACACTCCTTTTGATGATGCTCCAGAGGTTCTGAATGGGGTAGAGGTCAGGGGAGCATGGGGGTCACACCATAAGTTTGTCCCCTTTTATGCCCATATCAGCCAGAGATGCAGATGTTTTATGTGCAGCATGAGATGGTGCATTATCATGCAAAAAAATGATCTTGCTGTGAAATACACGGTTCTTCTTCTTGAACCATGGCAGGAAGTGCTGTTTGAGAAAATCCACATACATTATGGAGTTCATCTTTAGCGCCTTCAGGGATCCTAAAGGGGCCGACAATCTCTCTCCCCATGATTCCAGCCCAAAACATTACTCCACCTCCTCCTTGTTGGCGCTGTAGCCGTGTTTGCGTGGGGTGTCCATCAACCAGCCATCCTTCACTCCATCCATCTGGACCATCGAGCTCTGCACGGCACTCATCCGTGAACAAAACAGTTTTGAAATCAGTCTTCATGTAATGTTTAGCCCACTGGAGCCGTTTCTGCTTGTGTGAAGTGGATAGAGGAGGTCGACAGGATGGCGTATGCACAGCTGCAAACCTCTGAAGGACCCTGCATCTTGTTGTTCGGGGGACGTTGGAGGCACCAGCAGCTTCAAAAACTTGTCTGCTGCTATGACAAGGCTTTTTTGCCGCTGCTCTTTTAACCTGACGTAATTGCCTGTAGGAAAGAGTCCTCAATTTGCCCTTATCAGCACGCACACGTGTGTACTGTGAATCAGCTACATACTTCTTGATTGCCAAGACACTTCATCCTGATCATCGCACAATGTTGATTGTAGTCATGCCTTGACCTAAACACTCCACAATTTGTTGCTTCTCAGCAGCCGACACATCCTTTTTCTTTCCCATTTTGGCAGAAAATGTAGGCTGCTTAATAATGTGAGACAGCCTTCTTAAGTAGTCTTGCCTTTCATTGGACACACCTGCCAAACTAATTAGCACAGGTGTCTGCAATTGCTTACAGTGATATAAAGAGCCCTGACACACATCACCATCAATGAGTTTAACTGACAAACAAGCAAATTCTTCCCTTATCACTCCTAAACACTTTTTGCATAATAATTTGGAACACAGTGTACATGTGCTTTTCCACAAAACACCAGTGGTTCACGTAGTGAATCTTACAGTTCTAACTTGCCAACCGTGGTCTGTATGGAGTTGTTCAATAAAGGGCCCAAAATTAAGATAATATAGATGGGAGAGGTCTCTATGAATAGGAATTCCTAAGTATTTGATACCCTGTGAGGGCCAGGCAAAGGGAAAGTTGGACTGGATGGAATCCTATATGGATTTGGGGAGGGAGACATCGAGGGCCTCAGACTTCGCTGCATTGATTTTAAAATTTGACCATGTAACAAAGTGATCTATTTCAGCCATAACATCATGGATGGATATATGTGATTGAGTGATATATACTAGGACATCATCAGCAAATAGAGAGCACTTGTACTCGGTGCCTCCCACCTCAATCCACCTAATATTGGGGTTATGGCGAATTGATGAGAGCAGGTGCTCCGTCACTAGGATGTATAAGAGAGGGGACAGAGGACATCCCTGCCTTGTCCCATTGGTGATTGTGAAAGGTGATGAAAATGTTCTGATGCACCCCCTGGGCCTTGGGACACCCGGAGCCGGACCCTTTTTGGTGGATGCTGGTGATTGTAGTCTTCGTGGCGGCGACCCGGTTCCGTGGCTCAGGGTGGTCAAACCAGTGGCGGAACAATTTATGTGGTTTTGATGTTTAAATGTCCGACTACGTCACCCGTGGATTGCGGTCAGAGTGAACCGCCGCTGCAGGGCAGACCGCTGAGGCTGGTATTGTGGGTTCAGCAGAGCGTAGCATAACTCCCCACGGGAGGAGTATAGCCTCAGGGCAGTGTATGCGGAGGATGGGGGTGATGGTGCAGGGCAGCAGCAGTAACGACACGGAGTCAGTAATGCAGTCCAGGGCCTTTACTCACAGTTCTTATTATCCAGACCACGTCTGCAGGTAACGGCTGCCCACGTCGTACTGTGCTCATCAGGTGAGGGGCTCAGACTACTCCCAGATAACTTTGGAGCGCTTCACAGGACCCCCTTTGTGTGTCCTTTGTCTGGCCTTTCTTACCAACCCTTCTGTCCGGCTGCCTCGGGCCTCCTCTTGGTAAACTTGGCGCCAGTTTCCCTGACCCTATGTGGTGCCTTCCTAGCGGGTGTAGCGAGGGGCTGCGCCACATAAAATGTCAGAGCCTCCGGTTTCTAGCTGAGGGTCGTTTCCTGCCTCCACTAGTTTCGGGGACCGGTCTCCCCCTTTGGCCTGACCCCTCCACGCAGGTGGATTCGGGCGTGCGGTGGCCAATCGCCCGTCCGCACCCCTGGGATCCCTTCATTCCTCGTTCCTGGAGCCTTCTCCGCTCCTCTTCCTTCCTTCTCCCTCTTCCAGGCCTGGGCCTCTGTTACTAGGCCCGCCTCCGGAGCAGAGCTCATGCAGAGCCCCTGCTCCCTGCCACTTCTGCTCAGACTTCTCTGCACTGAACTAAGATGGTGCCCACCTTTTATACTCCCTTCTCAATGCACCCAGGAGCTGCTTCCTCCCTGCTCCTGCACTACAGGGTTCCCCTTCCTCAGTGTTCCCTCCCCCCACTCCAGCCAGGGACAGGGACTGTCGTGCCCATCTCAGAGGCATATTGGTCGCCCTGCCCCACGGCAATGTGGTGTAATGCATGCAGGTGTCCGGTCCTGATCCACACTCCATCCTTACCTGAGAGTGAGATATCACACCTCTGGGTGAGGTGCAATACCTCTGTAGCAACCGAGCCCTCAGGGTGCTACAGTTCCATTCATCTTCAGCCTAGGTGACGTATTGTGATACAGGGCCGTGATTTTGGCTATAAAAGGGTCCCCTAGACCTCTACCCCAAGCTTTTTAAGAGAATCATATATGGCGTGCCAGGAGACTCTATGGAATGCTTTCTCAGCATCCAACGAGAGTATCTAATTACAAATTTTTAACTGCATCTAGCCCCGGAAATACTTTGTGCCTAGTAGCAGTGTCTGCTAGTCAGCGGATTATCCCGGCTGTTAAGCAAGCTACACCACCTGTAGTTTGGACACTTAATTTTTTCAAAGGAAATGCTTCGGGACCACGGGATACTCAGTGAAGAGCATCAGGAGGCACCCCAAGGCATAGGGGCTGGGACTGGCAGTAGGATGCCTTGCGCTGGACAGCCGAGCTCGATCCTTATAAAAGCTTTTTAACTGCAGCAGCTTTAGTGGACGCAACTGGAGCTGGAATTACGCGGCTGCTGGCATGAGACTTGCCCTCCAATAGATCCTTGTAAATGGATTTAAAGTGTATTCATTCAAATTAGAGAGACAATTTAAATTAAAAAGCTTAGAGCTGCCTCCACCACAGGGGGGCTCGTTCGACCCACCAGCGGACAGGCACCAGTATTGGGAGAGGGGGGCTGGCCGTCAGGGTTCACCGCGGCTCTGGCACAAACCCGGAGACACGAAGGTGGCACGGGCAGGAGCGGACTGAACGTGTCGGCTTCTCACTTTTTGGATTTTAGAAGGGCATGACATGCCTATATTTGTGTCTCCCCCTCCTTTTACTCCTCCACCTCTTTTCTTTTCGCATGAATATATGTACTTGTCACTTTTCCATGTGTTAGTTGTGTCTTCTGAGCAGTTTGTCAGCTTTTGGACACCTTTGAAGGTGTTTTCTATGTGTTTCTATGTGTTTTTGTTTGCCTGACATTGGTTTTAACGGTGTTCGAAGGTGTTCGACGAACAGTTCGACGAACAGTTCGGCGAACACACGGGTGTTCGACGAACCGAACCGAACTCGAACACTACGGGGGTGGCTCAACACTAGTCACAGTTCGTTGCCCAACAAAGGCATACAGGCGAGAGAGACGTAACTCCAATCCAGCAGAGGCAGGGGAACACTGTCAACATTCTGGGACTGTTTTCTGAGACCCGCCCAACTTACAGGCCCTGAGACGTGGGGTACTCTCACAAGGAGTGGAAAGTTTCAAAAGATGGTGAGGGAGTACCGTGCCGACCGTACCAGCGTCCTCCGTGATTCCTCTGTGCCTTTTAATTATTGGGTATCCAAGCTGGACACTTGGAATGAACTCGCTCTGTACGCCTTTGAGGTCCGGGCCTGCCCTGCCGCTAGCGTGTTATCGGAGCGTGTTTTTAGTGCCGCTGGGGGAATTATAACTGATAAGCGCACTCGCCTGTCAACTGACAATGCTGACAAGCTGACGCTTATCAAAATGAACAAGGGCTGGATTGGGCCAGACTTCTCATCACCACCAAATGACAGCAGAGTAACATAAAGTCAAATCCACTGTGTTATTTCGGGAGGTGTAGTCCCATGCACCACTTCACACCCACACATGGGTATACGCTTCCTCATTTCGGCTATATTTTGCTCTTCTCCTTATCCTCAGCCTCCACCACCACTATACCACCAGGGTGAACTTGGTCCGTTTTCCAGCATTGCAAGTTCCTCCGTCAAAATTTTTGGCAGCTTTTGCTTGGAAGGCATTGGCAAAGACTATGGGAGACCCACTCCCCAATAATGGGAATAATGTTTTTAAGATGCTGTACTGCATGGCTCTTCCAAGGGGCATTTGAACTGTCTTGTTAAGCTACTGCAACCTCCACGTCTCTTCCAAGGGGCATTAAAACGGTCTTGTTAAGCTACTGCGACCTCCACCACTTTTCCCAGGAGCATTGATATTGTCTTTTTATTCCACTGCGACCTCCACCATTCTTCCAAGGGGCATTAAAACCGTCTTGTTAAGCTACTGCAACCTCCATGTCTCTTCAAAGGGGCATTAAAACCATCTTGTTAAGCTACTGCGACCTCCATCACTAGCCCCAGGGGCATTAAAACCGTCTTGTTAAGCTACTGCGACCTCCACGTCTCTTCCAAGGGGCATTAAAACCATCTTGTTAAGCTACTGCAACCTCCACGTCTCTTCCAAGGGGCATTAAAACCGTCTTGTTAAGCTCCTGAGACCTCCATTTCTCTTCCAAAGGGCATTAAAACCGTCTTGTTAAGCTACTGCGACCTCCACGTCTCTTCCAAGGGGCACTAATACCGTCTTGTTAAGCTACTACGACCTCCACCACTTTTCCCAGGGGCATTGATATTGTCTTATTATTCCACTGTGTCCTCCACGTCTCTTCCAAGGGGCATTAAAACCGTCTTGTTAAGCTACTGTGACCTCCACTACTCTACTAAGGGGCATTAAAACCGTCTTGTTAAGCTACTGCGACCTCCACCATTCCTCCAAGGGGCATTAAAACCGTCTTGTTAAGCTACTGCGACCTCCACGTCTCTTCCAAGGGGCATTAAAACCATCTTGTTAAGCTACTGCGACCTCTACCACTTTTCCCAGGGGCATTGATATTGTCTTTTTATTCCACTGCGACCTCCACATCTCTTCCAAGGGGCATTTAAAACGTCTTTTTAAGCTACTGTGACCTCCACCACTCTTCCAAGGGGCATTAAAACCATCTTGTTAAGCTACTGCGACCTCCACCATTATTCCAAGGGGCATTAAAACCATCTTGTTAAGCTACTGCGACCTCAAAGTCTCTTCCATGGGGCATTAAAACCATCTTGTTAAACAACTCTGAACTCCACGTCTCTTCCAAGGAGCATTAAAACCGTCTTGTTAAACCACTCTGAACTCCACGTCTCTTCCAAGGGGCATTAAAACCGTCTTGTTAAGCTGCTGTGACCTCCACGTCTCTTCCAAGGGGCATTAAAACCGTCTTGTTAAACCACTCTGAACTCCACGTCTCTTCCAAGGGGCATTAAAACCATCTTGTTAAACCACTCTGACCTCCAGGTCTCTTCCAAGGGGCATTAAAACCGTCTTGTTAAGCTACTGTGACCTCCAGGTCTCTTCCAAGGGGCAATAAAACTGTCTTGTTAAACTACTCTGAACTCCACGTCTCTTCCAAGGGGCATTAAAACCGTCTTGCTAAACCACTCTGACCTCCTTGTCTCATCCAAGGGGCATTAAAACCGTCTTGTTAAGCCACTTTGACCTCCACGTCTCTTCCAAGGGGCATTAAAACCATCTTGATAAACCACTCTGACCTCCACGTCTCTTCCAAGGGGCATTAAAAATGTCGTGTTAAACCACTCTGACCTCCACATCTCTTCTAAGGGGCATTAAAACCGTCTTGATAAGCTACTGTGACCTCCACATCTCTTTCAAGGGGCATTAAAACCTTCTTCTTAAACCACTCTGAACTTCACGTCTCTTCCAATGGGCATTAAAACCGTCTTGTTAAACCACTCTGAACTCCACGTCTCTTCCAAGGGGCATTAAAACCATCTTGTTAAACCACTCTGACCTCCAGGTCTCTTCCAAGTGGCATTAAAACCGTCTTGTTAAGCTACTGTGACCTCCACGTCTCTTCCAAGGGGCATTAAAACCGTCTTGTTAAACCACTCTGTCCTCCTTGTCTCATCCAAGGGGCATTAATACCATCTTGTTAAGCCACTTTGACCTCCACGTCTCTTCCAAGGGGCATTAAAACCATCTCAATAAACAACTCTGACCTCCACGTCTCTTCCAAGGGGCATTAAAAATGTCGCGTTAAACCACTCTGACCTCCACATCTCTTCCAAGGGGCATTAAAACCGTCTTGTTAAGCTACTGTGACCTCCATGTCTCTTCCAAGGGGCATTAAAACCATCTTGTTAAGCTACTGTGACTTCCATGTCTCTTCCAAGGGGCATTAAAACCGTCTTGTTAAACCACACTGACCTCCTTGTCTCTTCCAAGCGGCATTAAAACCATCTCATTAAACCACTCTGAACTCCACATCTCTTCCAAGGGGCATTAAAACCGTCTTGTTAAACCACTCTGAACTCCACGTATTTTCCAAGGGGCATTAAAACCGTCTTGTTAAACCACTCTGAACTCCACAGCTCTTCCAAGTGGCATTGAAATGTTGTTTTTAATTACCTCTAACCTCCACGACTCTTCCAACGGGCATTGCATTTCCTCCTAATTTTAGTCAGCTTTTGCTTTTCAATGCATAGGCGAACACTAAGGGAGACACACTCCCCAATAATGGGTAGAAGGTTTTTAGTGCGCTGTAATCCACGTCTGTTTCCAGGGGCATTGCAGTTCCTCATAATTTTTGGAAAGCCTTCCATTCACTGCTTAGGCCAACAGTGTACAGGAGACCCAGTTGATATAAATGGAAAAAACAGTTTAGTTAAGGCCCTCTGACCTCCATGTCACTTCCAAGGGGCATTGGAGTGCCTCAAAATGTTTGGTAGGCATTGCACTCACTGTATGCCCAATAGCTGTGTAGCCGAACAGCTCCTTTTGGTACAGAAACATATCCTACAAGACATGTGTGATTGACTGGCCTGATATTGATGTGAATGGTCCCTGTTCCTCCTGCTCTTTCTCCATTGCCACCACCTCATCCATCATTCATCACCTGAAGCTTTGTTTTAACGGGAGTCATAGAACTCGGATAGTAGCAGGAAAACATCCAGCAATCCTCAAAGGAGGTAGGATATGCGCCAAAACGCTGACCACCTCAGGCCTAGCTGCTACTACATACATGCGCTTGCATTCCAAGAAAACAAAGCAGACGCTAACTTCTAACATCATCATCATGCTCCTCATCTTGAAACTCTCAACTCCCCTGATGGAGAAGCCAGGGCCCACCGGAGGAGTCTGTTTCTCTGGTTGGATCGTCCAATGCTGCCCTAAAGCAGGCCAGGCTAAGAAATGTGTGGGGGAAGTATGAAGGAGAAATAGGCATGGCTGGGGACCTTGTGTGGACAGCAGGCCGCAGGGTGGCTGGGGACCAAGTATGGACACCCGGCCGCCCTCTGGCAGCTGGAGACCGAGTGTGGACACCCGGCCGCTGGGCGGCTGGGGACTGAGTATGGATACCTCGCTGTCGAAGCAGCTATGAGGTAGTGGCCAGCTTCGGCCTCCTCCAAACTAAAAAGCCCCATTTCAAGTGCAAGCTCGCAGTATGGTATTGCAGCCTGGGGGTGGGTGGGTGTTTGGTTGCACACTTACCCTTGCATTCCCAGAAAACAAAGCAGATGCTAACTTCTATCATCATCATCATGCTCCACATCTTTGCACTCTCAACTCCCCTGATGGAGAAGCCAGGGCACACCGGAGGAGTCTGTTTCTCTGGTGGGCTCGTCCAATGCTGCCCTAAAGCAGGCCAGGCTAAGAAAAGTGTGGGGGAAGTTTGAAGGAGAAATAGGGGCGGCTGAGGACCGTTTATGGACACCCGGTCGCCCCCAGGCGGCTGGGGACCATGTGTGGACAGCCTGCCGCGGGGTGGCTGGGGACCAAGTATGGACACCCGGCCTCCCCCTGGCGGCTGGGGACCGAGCATGGACACCCGGCCTCCGGGCGGCTGGGGACTGAGTATGGATACCTCGCTGCTGAAGCAGTCATGAGGTAGTGGCCAGCTTCGGCCTCCTCCAAACTAAAAGGCCCCATTTCAAGTGCAAGCAAGCTAGCAGTATGGTATTGCAGCCTGGTGGTGCGTGGGTGTCAGGCTGCATACTTGTGCTTGCATTGCAAGGAATGGGGGAGGTACAATTGAACACTGCCCTGGGACAAGGACTTGGATGGTTGCAAGTCTGCATCTTCTGATGCAGCAAGGATCGCTTCTGATAGGCACACTTTTAGGCAGTGACCTGGGTGTCAGAGATGCTTCCAGGGGTCTTCCCCATGCTGTTCCCATGTCTTTTCAGCACTGTATGCATGTGTCACACAGCACATGGCCAGATAAGGTTGTAAAATGTTAAAATGACATTTCCCGGTGAATGCATTTGTCACGGTTGAAAGCAATTCAAAAGTGCAAAAACGCATAAAAAATGCTACTTGTGAACATAGCCCAAGGTGAGGAGGAGTATTTTTGTTTTTGGTTATTTATTTTACCTTATACACAAGTCTTTACCCTGGAAAGGAAGTTCCTTAACATATTTCACAGGAAAACCGTTTCAGTTTTGTTTTTGAACTTTTTATCGTCAGCCCGTTAAAGTGGCTTAATACGTCTGACCATGTTGTTGACAGCAGTGACCTGGGGGTCAGAAATGCTTCCTGGGGCAATGTCCATGCTGTCCCCATGTCTTTTGAGCACTGTCACTATCGTTTTGGTCACTTTTTAGGCTTTCTACAGACTGCCGGGGTTGCCGCCGCAAAAATGCTCAGGTCTCCCATAGACTAACATTGGGCTCGTTGCTCTGGTCAAGCACCCGAGTATCATGGTGAGCTCGGCCCGAGCTTCGAGCACCCGAGCATTTTAGTGCTCGATCAACACTAGTCACTACCCTCACCTACTGTATCCTCACCTATCCCTTGTAGATTGTGAGCCCTCGCGGGCAAGGTCCTCGCTCCTCCTGTACCAGTTGTCATCATGTTTTGTTAAAGATCTTTATAATAGTTCAAGTATGTATAACTCTTTTTCACATGTAAAGCACCATGGAATAAATGGCGCTGTAATAATAAATAATACTAATAATAATTAATTCTCCTAAGCCATCTTCATAAGCATGTAGTTCATAGAAGGTTGAATAAATGATGCCTTGATATCTGAGATGCAATGATTTGTTCCAGAGAAATTCACAATTTTCTCATATGTAAATGCACTGCTAAGATCTATGGGCTGAACACAGATCTCCCTGAGAATCTGCCTCCACAGATTATTTTAAATGAAAGGGTGAGATACCTACCTATGTGAACCAATTAATAGCTAACACTTTGCTCTCATAATCACACAAAGCTTTGCAGTGAGATCAGAACTAACATATAACAGCACAGCTAACACAGTACAGCAGGGGTAACACAATACACGATGCAGCCAGACAATCACGACCATTGTGATCTGTCAATGAGAGCATATGTAGAATTCTTTTTATTCATGTGTTTCACACATTTTTTTATAAGGTACAGATGAGAAGTAGAGATAAGAGAACTTGTTTGGAAAACATTTGTCAATCTCAAAGTCAGTATGAACATTGCATATTCGGATTTGTGTTCAGATTTTCGAACATTTTCCTCAAAATCGACAAAATTCATCAAAAGTTATGTAAATGATCGAGTTTCCACTAATGCTTTTCTTAGGAGTATGACTAGGATAGTGGTGCTGTATGATGAGTGGGGTTATGTGTTTGATGAGGTCAGAGGAGCGACGAACAAGTATTCTTCTTTTTTTTTAAACTTAATGTGTGGAGATTCCGGCAGACAATCATGGTGCAGAAACCATCCACAATGACATGAGAGGATGGTGCAGAATTATCTGGAGCTCAATATCAATGCCATCAGGGGTGTTTGGATCCTTTTGCATTTTGGTCTTCAAAAATGGAAGAGTGGCCTGAGCACGCCTGTCACGCTTTGGAGGTTTTGTCATGCCCGGCAACCAGCATTCTCTTAGAAAGTGTCTAAAGCACTGCTGGTGGTGTCCTGATAGATAAGCACATCCGGCTGTCCCCTGAAGGTGTAGACCACCTAACTTTCACCAAGATGAACAAGTCATGGATTTCCAATGACTTTTTCATCTCAGTCACCGACTGGGCAGACTAGTAGACGATTGTGTGTTTTTTAGTGTGCTGCATTGCGTTATTGCAGTCTGTGGCACCTTTGTCATGGCCTCTGTGCCTGCTGTTCCTACTGCTGTTGATATTACTAACAATTTTTTGAAATGTGGAGACTCCAAGTTTGGTCTCCATCTGGTGAGTTGCCTGTAATGGAAGGGGTTTCAGAGCACCATTATACTATTTCTACTCTGGGGAAATTGGTGCTACTTTGCTGGTGTGTGGCAATAATTTTTTTGAAATGTGGAGACGCAAAGTTGGGTCTCCATCTGGTGGATTGCCTGTAGTGGAAGGGGCCACTGCAGCCTCATTATATTATTTCTAGTCTGGGGAAATTAATGCCACTTTAGTGGCATCTGTCCCTAATTTTTGGAAATGTTTGGACTCTATGTTGGGTCTCCTTCATGTGTGTTGCCTGTAGCAGTAGGGCTCCCAGACTGGCAGGCCTGCACTTCCTTTTAGTCAACTATCTGTGTTACTATCCTTAAATTTTTCTACCAATAGTAGAGTATGAAACTGATGTTTGTGCCACCTGAGTGTGGCTGATCAGAAAAGCAGTTTGAACTATTGCATGAGGTATCAGGGCTTTCAGCACAGCAGGCCTACACCGGTCCCTCACCCACCTCGTCCTAATTTGAAATTAAATTCAAAGCTGTAAATGCTGGCCCAGACCCTGATACCTCATGCATGGCCCATGACTGACAGTTGATGTGCCATTAAAAAATTTCTACTGTAGGGCTCTCAGAACGGCAGGTCTGCACTTCCCTTCAGTCAACTACCTGTGTTACTATCTTTACAATTTTCTACCAATAGTAGTCTACGAAACTGATGTGTGTGCCACTTGAGTGTGGCTGATCAGAAAAACAGTTTGAGCTATGATGTCACTATTCCTGTTTTCTGCCCCTAATTTTTGGAAATGTTTAGACTCCAAGTTGGGTCTCCTTCATGTGTGTTGCCTTAATTTGGTAGGGCTCTCAGAGCACCAGCCCTAGACCTGTCACTCATCCACCTGTTACTGATCAATGTTTAAGCTAGAAATGCTGTTCCAAGACCTGTCCCAGGCACTGTCCCATGCATCCATGCTGCACAATTATACTAATTTTTATTATTATTAATAATAATAATTATTATTATTAATTATTATAGACACAGCTGGAGAATAATTTTTTTTTTTTTGGCCCACAAAATGGGAAAGAGACGGCTGCACAGTGGAGTTAGTTGTAGACACACTATTGGCAGAGACACAGATGTAGAATAAAAAAAAAATTCACTCAGAAATGGAAAAGAGATGGCTGCAGAGTAGAATTATTTTTTAGACACACTGCTCGCTAAAAGACAGCTGTATAATAAAATTATTTTTTAGACACAGTACTCGCAAATAGATGGCTTCAGAGAAGAATCAGTTCTTAATTTCTGTAATCCACATATGGTAAAGAGACGGCTGCAGAGTAGAATTATTTTTTAGACACACTACTCGGATAGACTAAAAAGGAGAATCCCATAAATGGAAAAGAGACAGCTACATAGTAGAATTATATTTTTAGACACACTTCTCACAAATAGATGACTGCAGGGTAAAATTATTTTTTCGGCAGATTACATGTATAGACACACAGGGAGAATAAAATTATTTTTTGGCCCACAAATGGGAAAGAGATAGATGCAAAGTAGAAATATTTTTAGACACACTACTCATGTAGACACAGCAGAAGAATAAAATTATTTTTTTGGCCCGCAAATGGGAAAGAGATTGCTGCAGAGTAGAATTATTTTTTTGGCTGACGAATGGGAAAAAGACAGTTGCAGAGTAGAATTATTTTTTAGATACACTACTCGCAAAAAAACAGCTGCATAGTAAAATTTTTTTTTTGGCCCGCAAAGACATGGCTGCAGAGTGGTATCATATTTTAGACACACTACTCATATAGACATAGTGGTAGAATAAAATTATTTTTTGTCCCACAAATGGGAAAGAGACGGCTGCAGAGTAGAATTTTTGTTTAGACACATTGTTCGCAAAAAGATGGCTGCAGAGCCCACAAATTTTTTGGCCCACAAATGGGAAAGAGACGGCTGCATATTAGAATTATTTTTTAGACACACTTTTCGAATATAGACACAGTGTTAGAATAAAATTATTTGTTTCACCTACAATGAGGAAATAAACAGCTGCAGAGTAGAATTATTTTTTAAACATGCTACTCGCAAAAAGACGGCTGCAAAATAGTACTTTTTGTCCCACAAATGGGAAAAAAACAGCTGCAGAGTTTAATTCCTTTTTAGACACACTACTTGAATAGATACAGCGGTAGAATAAAATTATATTTTTGTTCCACAAATGGGAAAGAGATGGCTGCAGAGTAGAGATGAGCGGTGTTCGACTCGAACTGTTCGCCAATCTCAAATTCGAGCTGTTTTGAGCGGTGTTCGAGCCGTTTGGCGAACACGAACAATTTGAAAAAATTCCGGCTGTTCGAGGTTATGTTCGATAACTGTTCGTGCACCAAAATCATAACTGGATTTTTTCACAGTAATGCTGATAATCAATGTTAATACGCAGTTTGAGTGTACAGCGGGGTGGGGGGAGGGGCAGGGGATGGATCTATGCATAAATAATGAAGATCTCCATTTTTTTTCTCTTTCCCTCATTTACAGTGGGGAGGTGCAATCTGTCAGCCTATCAGCAGCGCACACACGGAGCGAACTGCTTGTTTTCACACAAGCAGGGGCATGTGTCATTGGCTGTGTATGTCACATGTCCTTGCCCTATAAGACCCAGCCATTTTCCCCGTCGCCACCATTTTCTCACTGCTGCAGCTGCGTGTTAGACGGCACTGCTGTTGCTGTGTGAGCCAATTTTCTCAGAAATATACAGATAGCTTGGGAGTAGGGAATAGTTGTGATTGCAGTCCTTTTGAGGACTAGTTTGCAGCATTTCCTATTACTTTTATCAGGCAGGTCTGTGCTCTTAAATAGATAGGTTGGGAGTAGGGTCTACTTGTAATTGCAGTCCTTTTGAGGACTAGGTTACAGCATTTCCTACAACTTTTAGCAGGCAGGTCTTTGTTCAAAAATAGACAGCTTGGGAGTAGGGACTAGTTGTAATTGCAGTCCTTTTGAGGATTTGGTTACAGCATTTCCTAGGACTTTTTGCCAGGCAGGTCTGTGCCAGTGCTGTGCAAGTGTTTTTCACAGCATTTGGCTAAATCTAGCTAAGCAAATCCTTTTTGGCCTCTTGCAGTGTGCGTTAGTCAGTGGAGTAGCGTATCTGTGTTGCAAGCTACACCACCTGTGTATAGAATACAATTTTTTTTATTGCACCTAGCCAAGTAAAACCTTTTGGGCATAGCATCATTCTATTAGGCCTTCTATACTAAGCTCCACCAGCTTGCAAATTACTTATAATTTTTATCTGCATCTAGCTCGGAAAATAATTTTGGGCTTGTAGCAGTGTGTGGGACTTATTCTATTAGTCCATCTATACCAAGCTCCACCAGCTTGCGAATTACAAATAATTTTTATCTGCATCTAGCTCGGAAAATTATTTTGGGCTTGTAGCAGTGTGTGGGACTCATTCTGTTAGTCCATCTATACTAAGCTCCACCAGCTTGCAAATTACAAATAATTTTTAGCTGCATCTAGCTCGGAAAATAATTTTTGGCATAGAAGCAGTGTGTGGTACTCATTCTATTAGGCCATCTATACTAAGCTCCAACAGCTTTGAAATTAATAATAATTTTTAGATGCATCATGCCTGGAAAATAATTTTGGGCATATTAGCAGTGTTTGGTACTTATTCTATTAGGCCATCTATACTAAGCTCCACCAGCTTTCAAATTACTAATAATTTTTATCTGCATCTTGCCTGTAAAATAATTTTGGGCATATTAGCAGTGTGTGGTACTCATTCTATTAGGCCATCTAAACTAAGCTCCACCAGCTTTCAAATTACTAATAATTTTTAGCTGTATCTTGCCTGGAAAACAATTTTGGGCATAGTAGCAGTGTGTGGTACTCATTGCATTAGGCCGTCTATACCAAGCTCCACCAGCTTTGAAATTAATAATAATTTTTAGCTGCATCTAGCCCTGAAAATAATTTTCCTTCCCAATAGTGGTAGCAATAGAAATATGGGGCGCGCGCCTGGCTAACAAAAATATACGCTTCACAACAAAAAACAACAGCCTAGCGCACTGCATTAATAAGATGGCATCATCGTCTCTCCCAGTTCTAGGCCTACTACGCCGGCTAGCATTCCTGTGCCTAAAACACAATGTATGGGTCTGCGCTAGCCATGATGCTGAGGGGTCTAAAGCTGCTGCTAACACTTTATCACAATTCAATTGGCAGATTTTCACAGAGCTCTTCCCCAACGCCCACCCATCGGGCAACAGTTGCCCACCCTCCCTATGGGATCTAGTGGCGAATAGTTGATGCCATTAATCAGAGCGTCAGTTACACCGTCGACGTGGCAAGCATACGGTAAGGCATGGGAAAAGTGGACACGACTAGAAGCAGGCAGACGGGTTGACCAATGTGAACAAGCCAGATTACAAGTCACCATAGAATTTCTCCACCAGCTAATGATGAGGGGCATATCAGGGGCGTCAGCGCAGCAGTGTCTGACCAGAGTAGCATTTCACTTCCAACTACTGAATTAAAACAATACACCCGGGAGGTCTGAACGAGTATAATAGTTTTGCACCATATTTGTGAGCCTGTAATGCTGTTCCTACTTATATATATGCCACAATTATTACATGTAGTATGTATCTTCTTTTAATTGTACATATATTTCTTTATCAGGTGCTATGATTTCTTTTTTTGGCTCTGACTGGATGTGTGCATTGCTTCTTCACCTAACCAATACACCAGACTATCTTCATCTTGGATGTCGGACCTGAAGGCTACGTGATATGAATCCATCTTGGAAGTTATGTAATACAGAGACTAAGGAAATATACTCAAGTGGCTCCATGGTTTTATGCTACTGTGTAATTAAGTCATTTACTCCTTTGGTGTTATGTGATTTCTTATAGTCATCTCTCCATAACATATGTGGCTCTTCATTCTAAATGCTTGTACATTATTTTTGATCTCGTGTCTATCATGACAGAGTATATGGTAATATGAGGCTTGTATAACATGTATGATGGACTGATAATATACTATGGGATTCACATTGCTTTGTGCATCTTAACACTACCACGGTAAATCTTGTTATGTGGGATAAATGAATCAGCATCCCCATTGTTGTATATGGGCACTATTAGTTTTACATATGAATTATCTCTTTTTTTTTTTTTTTTTTCTAGGAAGTAATATTATCATTATTATTCTATTATATCATTTATGGTATATTAGATGTCTTTTACCATTACATTTTTTGCTATTCATTTCTCTCTCCTCTTCTTTTCCTTTTTTTCTCTATCTATCCTCTGTGCTCCTTTTTACAGCGCATGCACTTACCCTCATGACTCTGTACGTGGATGCGTCCCTGCCCCTTGGCATCTGACTCCCTCGGTGTCCCTGGGCAGTTTTGCCGCGACGCCGATGTAGTTGGTTGCGGGGTTGCAGTGACGCATTGCCGCGTCATTTCCGGGTCATGATGCACTATGGGTAGCGTGGGCATTGCCGGGGTAACGGTCATGTGACCTTGTGTTTCCCTGGTGATTCCCTGGTGATCGTCACATGTCTGGATAATTTCTGCCTCCCGGTTATAATCAATTTCCGGGTCATGATGCACTGTGGGTAGCGTGGGCATTGCCGGGGTAACGGTCATGTGACCTTGTGTTTCCCTGGTGATCGTCACGTGTCTGTACAGTCTCTGCCTCCCGGTTATAACCAATGATTAGGGCCGGCAGGCGTCGTGGAGCATCGCCATGGCAGCATTTACGTGTCTTCACGTTCCCGTATCTTAGGGGATGTGAATCCATGGTTTATATAGTTACTTCCGGGTCGCGGTATATTATGGGTAGCGATATGCGCTGCCATGGTAATGGTCACATGACCATGTACCTTTATGAGGTTGGTCACGTGTCTTTATGGTCCCGCCCCTATAGACAGGTGTAGGTTATCATGACATCTATTGTGGTGGGTGTATTTAAGGACCGCACACATCTAGTCTCAGTCATCCCCTTGAAAAAGGCAGGAGTGCCGAAACGTGCGTCGGGGAGCCACACGGTGTGCAGCTTCCTCATCCTATAAGGTGAATCATGTTTCTTTTTCGTTGCTAGTAATATGTCTTTTCTTCATTTGGGGCTGATACTATTGATGCTGGGGAGCTGATGGAAGTATGGGTTATGATGTGTGAGGCCTTGTTTGTGGCCATGTATATTGTATTATAATATCCTTGTTCCACGCCTATCTATACATATATATATATTCAACCCATTCCCCTCTTTTGGTTTTTGTGAGGGAAACGCAATAAAAGATAAATGTTACATGATGGATTTGGAATCTGCACCCTATGGTGATACCTGTTGTTTGTTTTTAATTATGTTTTAATTTTCTATATGTGATTTTGTGTCATATGTTTTGCCACTGGAGTCCCGTATGACTTGTAGTATTTTCCTATATAAATTTTTCTAATAAAGCTATTTTCTATTTTTCTACTACATTGGCTATATATTCGTGGTTTCCCTTGCCTAGGCACCTCGTTCTATATGTTTTTTCCACGAATGGCCCGTGATATATGGTTTTATGAGTTGGTTGCAATATGGAAATTATATAGTTATTTATGATACTTTTGCAAAGCAACCATATACTCGGTTCTAATCTTCCCTCTGATACTTTATTTACTGTGTATAGCACAGCATCCGTGATTAGAAACATGGACTATAAGGCCAAAGAAAAAACTTGGCTTGATCAAGTACAACAGGTGTTCGGGGCTGATGGTGGCACTTCTCGGCAGGATGGTGAACATATATTGGTGGATGATTTCTCAACTATACAGGATTTGATTATTAAACGGACTCGTTTTTGGTGGAATAGGACTTTCCTTGACACATACCTTAATAAAAAGATGATACCGAGAGGGTTACGTGTAAGAGTAATCCCTACGTTCCCAGTGGAGGATACTATGTTTATTACTATATGGGAAGCAACATGTGATGAGTGTTCGTTTAAATTAATGCAACAATTAAGCGAACTAAATACGGCCAAAATTGGGGCATTGGATATATCTATTGATAGCGCACAGAAAACATTTAGGGCAAACTGCCCCTCGGACAAACTATCCAACTTTGATCTAAAGTTGGAGAATTCTGTCGATAATACCGTCAAGAAGATTCAGGAGGTTCATGGCAAGAAAATCAATAGAGATATACGTGACTATAAGTTGAAAAAAGTCTATTGGTGGCGTAAACCATATGCTCAACAACTACGTTCACCACGTACATCATCATTTTCATCGGGATCGTCACTTAGTGAATCATGTGACGAGGCAGCTACTGCTAGAGTTACTAGGTCTGGTTCAATGACCCGAAAAAATCGTGATTTCAACTACCACCCGTATAAACGGCAGAATTTTAAGCCATCGACGAAAAAGAGTACTGATAATAAGGTAATCAATTTGAGTAAATATTCACTATCTGAATCTGATCTCTCCCTTCTCAGTAGGGGCCTGTCCTTTTCACCAGCCGCAGGCTTTGATGAGTTTACTCTCATCAAGGACCTACACATTTTTGCTAGGTCCCTTATCTTCAAACATCATTTTCATGATCCACATTTATGGCAATTATTTCCTTCAGAAGATGAGCAAAGAGCCTTGAACACTTTGGAGGAATTGGCGTTCGAACACACATCTACTGATAGTAATAAGATACCTCCATCTATTAGACAGGGCTCCAGGCGTTTTCCCCCTTTATCCAGCCATCCCAATGTGGAGATGTTTGTACAAATAGTTTCTAATGAACTACATAATATCTCCAGACAGGTGTCATGTGACAATTTGAACAGGGAGGAGAGACAGAGACTTAAGATCCTAAAGAATTTGCCAGATGTAGTTATCAAACCGGCCGATAAGGGTGGGAACCTTGTGATTTGGCCACAATATATGTACGAGGTTGAGGCATTTCGTCAATTACGGGATATAACATGCTATAAAAAATTGACTTATAACCCGTTGCAGTCCTTCCAGAAACAGTTAAAGAATATCCTTAGTCAAGCGGTTAGTAGAGGGACTATCACTGACGAATTGGCCTCTGCCTTATATGTAGTGGAACCGACTGTACCCACTCTTTACCTCCTCCCTAAACTCCATAAGAACTTAAGTAGACCTCCTGGACGCCCCATTATATCGGGCAGGGGTAACTACCTGGAGCCCGTCAATAAATGGATTGACTCTAAAATTAATCCACTGGTTGAAACTCTCCCCTCCTTTCTTAGAGATACAGGCGACCTACTGAGAAGGGTAGATGGATTATATCTGGACACTGACGCTCTATTAGTGACCGCCGACATAGAGTCATTGTATACCAGTATTAAACATAATGATGGGTTACGGGCTTCACAACATTTTTTGAAAGGGTCCTCATTGCCAATAGATATTCAGACACTAGTAATGGAATTACTGGCATTCACACTCACACATAATTTTTTCGTCTTTAAGGGGTCCTTCTACCTACAGCTCCAGGGGACTGCGATGGGGGCGGCCTTTGCCCCCTCATATGCCAATCTCTTTCTGGGGCTGTGGGAGAGGGACCTCCCCCTGCCCGATCAGGAGTCCTCAATGGGCCGCGTCCTCTCTTGGACGCGATACATTGATGACATTTTCCTGATCTGGCAGGGGTCGCGTGACCATCTTGAGACGTTCATTCGCGGTCTTAATGTGAATGTTTTAAATATACGTCTCACTTTCAACTGTGATTCAGACCGAGTTGACTTTTTAGACGTATGTCTAACTCGTGGTCCAGATAATGCCATTTGTACGAATATCTTTAGAAAATCTACCTCATCCAACACTCTGTTGCATGCTTCTTCGTCCCATCCATCACACGTCATTCGATCTGTACCGGTGGGGCAGTTCCTGCGTCTTCGCAGGATTTGCTCCAGCGATAAGGATTTTGAGACGCAATCTCACGATTTGAGTGAGCGTTTCTATGCTCGTGGGTATAGTCATAGATCGGTTAAGAAAGCATATAATCGTGCTAGATATTCTTCCCGCCATGATCTCCTCTACAAATCCAGTACTAAAAAAACAAGTGATGCGGTGAGGTTTATTACTACCTTCCATACACAAATACCAGCAGTAAGGAAGGTCTTGAATAAAGCTTGGCCTGTGTTGAGAGCTGACCCTGTGTTAGCGAAATATATTACAAGCAAACCTACCATTATATTCCGTCGCAGTAAAAATCTTCACGACCATTTGGTTCGGAGTCATTATGATGGAGGAAGGATTGCAACTTTTCTTGATAATGCAAATAGTCGTCTTGGATGTTTTCCATGTGGCCGGTGTGTGGCCTGTCCCAACATAGTGAGGAGTACTAACTTCATAGACTCCACAGGGAGATCCTCTTATAAGATTAAAAAACGTATAACATGTAGCTCCCGGAATGTCATATACTATGCTACATGTCCATGTAACCTCATATATGTTGGGATGACCACACGCTGCCTGAAAACTAGAGTAAGGGAACATGTTCGAGGCATAATAGCGGCCTCTGAACAGAATGAAACATCTACTCTAAAGACACTTCCCAGACACTTTAAAAGATTTCATGAGTGTAATCCGAAATTTCTAGAGGTAAAAGGAATTGATATGTTGGAGGTAGGTATACGTGGTGGCCCTGTTACACAGAGACTTGCCCGCATCGAGACAAGGTGGATTTGGACCCTTAAAACAATACACCCGGGAGGTCTGAACGAGTATAATAGTTTTGCACCATATTTGTGAGCCTGTAATGCTGTTCCTACTTATATATATGCCACAATTATTACATGTAGTATGTATCTTCTTTTAATTGTACATATATTTCTTTATCAGGTGCTATGATTTCTTTTTTTGGCTCTGACTGGATGTGTGCATTGCTTCTTCACCTAACCAATACACCAGACTATCTTCATCTTGGATGTCGGACCTGAAGGCTACGTGATATGAATCCATCTTGGAAGTTATGTAATACAGAGACTAAGGAAATATACTCAAGTGGCTCCATGGTTTTATGCTACTGTGTAATTAAGTCATTTACTCCTTTGGTGTTATGTGATTTCTTATAGTCATCTCTCCATAACATATGTGGCTCTTCATTCTAAATGCTTGTACATTATTTTTGATCTCGTGTCTATCATGACAGAGTATATGGTAATATGAGGCTTGTATAACATGTATGATGGACTGATAATATACTATGGGATTCACATTGCTTTGTGCATCTTAACACTACCACGGTAAATCTTGTTATGTGGGATAAATGAATCAGCATCCCCATTGTTGTATATGGGCACTATTAGTTTTACATATGAATTATCTCTTTTTTTTTTTTTTTTTTCTAGGAAGTAATATTATCATTATTATTCTATTATATCATTTATGGTATATTAGATGTCTTTTACCATTACATTTTTTGCTATTCATTTCTCTCTCCTCTTCTTTTCCTTTTTTTCTCTATCTTTCCTCTGTGCTCCTTTTTACAGCGCATGCACTTACCCTCATGACTCTGTACGTGGATGCGTCCCTGCCCCTTGGCATCTGACTCCCTCGGTGTCCCTGGGCAGTTTTGCCGCGACGCCGATGTAGTTGGTTGCGGGGTTGCAGTGACGCATTGCCGCGTCATTTCCGGGTCATGATGCACTATGGGTAGCGTGGGCATTGCCGGGGTAACGGTCATGTGACCTTGTGTTTCCCTGGTGATTCCCTGGTGATCGTCACGTGTCTGGATAATTTCTGCCTCCCGGTTATAATCAATTTCCGGGTCATGATGCACTGTGGGTAGCGTGGGCATTGCCGGGGTAACGGTCATGTGACCTTGTGTTTCCCTGGTGATCGTCACGTGTCTGTACAGTCTCTGCCTCCCGGTTATAACCAATGATTAGGGCCGGCAGGCGTCGTGGAGCATCGCCATGGCAGCATTTACGTGTCTTCACGTTCCCGTATCTTAGGGGATGTGAATCCATGGTTTATATAGTTACTTCCGGGTCGCGGTATATTATGGGTAGCGATATGCGCTGCCATGGTAATGGTCACATGACCATGTACCTTTATGAGGTTGGTCACGTGTCTTTATGGTCCCGCCCCTATAGACAGGTGTAGGTTATCATGACATCTATTGTGGTGGGTGTATTTAAGGACCGCACACATCTAGTCTCAGTCATCCCCTTGAAAAAGGCAGGAGTGCCGAAACGTGCGTCGGGGAGCCACACGGTGTGCAGCTTCCTCATCCTATAAGGTGAATCATGTTTCTTTTTCGTTGCTAGTAATATGTCTTTTCTTCTTTTGGGGCTGATAATATTGATGCTGGGGAGCTGATGGAAGTATGGGTTATGATGTGTGAGGCCTTGTTTGTGGCCATGTATATTGTATTATAATATCCTTCTTCCACGCCTATCTATACATATATATATATTCAACCCATTCCCCTCTTTTGGTTTTTGTGAGGGAAACGCAATAAAAGATAAATCTTACATGATGGATTTGGAATCTGCACCCTATGGTGATACCTGTTGTTTGTTTTTAATTATGTTTTAATTTTCTATATGTGATTTTGTGTCATATGTTTTGCCACTGGAGTCCCGTATGACTTGTAGTATTTTCCTATATAAATTTTTCTAATAAAGCTATTTTCTATTTTTCTACTACATTGGCTATATATTCGTGGTTTCCCTTGCCTAGGCACCTCGTTCTATATGTTTTTTCCACGAATGGCCCGTGATATATGGTTTTATGAGTTGGTTGCAATATGGAAATTATATAGTTATTTATGATACTTTTGCAAAGCAACCATATACTCGGTTCTAATCTTCCCTCTGAATTGGGGAGATGTGACAAAGAGATTCATCATCAGACAATCCATAAAAGGGTGGAAAAGGAGTCAGCCAATTCAGGAGTGTAGACGTCCCGTCTCGTGTCACTAAAACTGATTTCTCATAACATATCCCTAACACCTTTAACATGACACTCACAATTTGAAGCAACACTACTGTCTACTGCATTTGCAATTGCCTTCTTCGGGGCGCTATGCATAAGCAAATTAGTCCCTCAATCCAAAATTACCACCAGTGGAGGCTTAATACACCAGGACGTAGTCATAGCCAATAATGCAATACGTCTACGCATACGCCAATCGAAAACTGTTCCAGCGGGCAGGGGCACTTGGGTACTTCTACAACCCACAAACGGTACACTGAGTCGGGTAGCAATAGTAAAAACATATACAACCATCAGATCACAAAGTAATTTCTTCCTATCACACATTGATGTCAAGATACCAGTACCAAGCTATATTTAATAAATGCATAACATCTGGCAGGGAACCACCCCAAAGATTAAGGGACACACTCATTCCGCATAGGCGCAGCCACGGAAGCAGCAAGAGCAGGACTGTCAGAAACGGAAGTTCAGAGGATAGGGAGATGGCGATCCACGTGTTTGGCGAGATACATAAGACAGGACTTGTTATCCTAACAAGGTTTGTTTCTTTTACAGGTGACGCTAAGCCAACAGTGTGGGTGATAGGCCACTCGTATATATATTGGGCAGAAAAAAGGGCGAATGTCTGCCCAGTCGGGAGGAAATTAGAGTTTCATAACACATATTTCAACTGGAGAGGTATTAGAGGCCTGCTATGGCCACAGGTACTAATGGAGGTAATCAAGATAGGGAGAGAGGCAAGAGGTCCGGTCATCTTAGTTATACAGGCAGGGGAAAACCACCTAGGTCATCACAAGAGCGCATAACTAATGGCAATAATGAAACTAGACACTGAGCTCTTCAGAGAATTTTTCACAAAACTAACTGTAGTATGGTCCGAGATTGTGCCGATAGTGGTATGGCAAGGTGCGTGAGACATCACGGCCATCGAACGGACAAGGCGGGAAATAAATATTCGGATGGCAAAATTTAGAAGAGACAGAGGCGGTGTAGTGATACAACACCGACAACTGTAAGGAGATCAAGCAGGCCTCATACGGCCCGACGGTGTTCACTTAATGGATATTGGACTGGACATATTCCTGTCAGGACTCCAGGACGGAGTGGAACAAGCGTTAAGAGTGATGGATGTGGGTCAGAGTCCTGCATACGAGTACGCAGGATCCTCCATGGCCTGGAAATAGAAAGGACATGTTGGAGAGTTACACTTGTTGGCCAACTTGCCGGAGTGGAGACCCAGGGCATGCTGCAGCAAGCTGAATTATTTTAGAAATAAAATGCCATTCTAATGGAATGAGTATAAAGAGCTAATAAAGCTGTGACCAATCCTCACCCATCCAGATGTAAGAGTTACATTATTGTATTGTCAAGGAAAGGGGGGCGGTAGGGGGGCTGAGCGTCTGGGTTTGGTTGGGGGTCCCCACAGTCTGCCTAAGCTAGATGCATTTAAAAATTCTTATTAGAAACATAGGCGGTGCAGCTGGCTTCGCAGCTGGGCTACTACGCACAAAGTATTGCCTAAGCTAGATGCAGTTAAAAATTCTACGCTGACTAGCAGACACTGAAGCTTTGGAGCAGACATCTGAGTAAACAGCTCTTCAGACTCAACCATCTGTGTTACCCCAAGCCATAGTGTATGTAGTTTTTTACAGTTAAAAGAGGGGGGGCGACCCAACCCACCTGGAACTGACGATACCAACGTCATGTAAAACACAGCAAGGGGACTCCAAAAAGAGTCTCCATTTTTTCCAAAAATTGTGGCACAGACACCACTTAAGTAGCATCAATTGCCCCAGAGTTGCTTAAAACGGTTGGTGAGGTGATTTTACCAAATCCTCAAGCTTTTAGTCTCCCCAGGATGACACAGGGGTAGAAAAGTCCTTGCGGATCCATGATTTGTTCATCTTTATGAATGTGAGTCTGTCTACATTCTCAGTGGACAGCCGCGTGCACTTATCTGTCAGCACACCACCAGCAGCGCTGAACACACATTCAGAGAGAACGCAGGCTGCAGGGCATGACAAGATCTCCAAGGCGTGAGTGGCGAGCTCTGGACATTTTTCCAGATTGGAATCCCAAAATGAGCAAGGGTCCAGTGACACAGTCATGTCTTCGATGTTCACTTGGAGATACTCCAATACCATCATCTCTAGGCGTTGACTATGTGTCAGACTTCTTGTCTCCTGTGGTCTTGCAAAGGATGGTCTAAAAAAAGTGGTGAAACGATTCCACAAAATTGCTGTTACCAGCAGATACTGTGTGACTGTTACGGTTTGAGTGATTAAGACTCGACAGTCCCACGGTTTGCAAGTTAGAACTGTGAGATTCACTACGTGCACCACTGGTGTTTTGTGGAAAAGCACAACAGCCTCTGCTGATACTCCTGCATGCGTGAATCCCTTTCTATGGCAGGAATTATTTCGGCAAATTTACTTTTGTACCGGGGATCTAAGATTGTGGCAACCCAGTAGTCGGGATTACTTCTAATTCTGAAAATCCAAGGGTCATGTTGCAGGTAGTGCAACAAGAAGGCACTCATGTGTCTTGCGCATCCAGGAGGACCAAGTCCTTGTTGTGTTGGTAGCGAGGTAAGAGTCATGCTTCCTTCCTCTGCCCTCTCCCCCCAACCTCACACAACAGAAATGCGATCAAGGTCTCCCTCATCTGATGAGTCTTACATGCCCATCGCCAGTTCGTCCTCCACTTCTTCCTCACTCCTGCACCTTCCTCAACAGTTTGGCTGCAACCATGCTCCCTGGTTAATCCCTCTCCCCCTCCCTCCCATGCCTGCCGCCTTGGTGCTGCCGACCGTCTGGACCTTGGAGATGTTATCCCTTCCGCTTACGACTCCTCCTCTACTTCCTCCACCTCCTCTTGTCCCACCACCTGACTCTGAATTCTGTTTAACGTGTGCTCCAGCATTTAAATCACCGGAATAGTCATGCTGATAATGGCATCCTCGTCAGCACTAAACATCTTCGTCGCCATTTCAAAACTGTGCAGAAGGGTGTGTGGCACCCCTGAGGGTTCAGTCGCCACAGAGGTACTGCATCTCACCCAGAGATGTGGTATCTCACCCTCAGGTAAGGAAGGAGTATGGCTCGGAACCCTAACACCTGCATCCAACACATACCCGCAGTGGGGGTAGGGCGAGATTGCTCCTAAGGGAGAGCACAGTCCCCGGTCCCTAGATGGGAGGAGGGTCCTATGTAGTGGGTGTGGGTGGAGAAAGCAGCTTAGGGGAGCACATGACAGGGAGAGTATGAATAGGAAGCCATCTCAGAAAGAGCAAGCCAGTCAGAGGAGGAGAAGTGACAGGAGCAGAGGCTCTGCATGAGCTCTGATCCGAAGGCGGGCCTAGCCTGGGAGGCCCAGGACTGAAGGAGAGAAGAGAGGAGTGGGAGCAGGAAGGATCCAGAAACCGAAGGGACCCAAGGGGTACGGGCCGTGCAGAAAGCCACCCGTACTCCCGCTACTACCAGGAGGTAGAGGGGTCAGGCAAGATAAGGGGAACCGGTCCCTCAACTAGCAGAGAAACAGCAAGGCTCAACTAGAAACCGGAGGCTGCAGCATTTCATGTACTGCAGGCCAAAGTCCACACCAGTCTCACTAAGAATGTAGCCACATAGGACCTAGGGGACGGAACACACGTCGCCCGCCAAGGCCCGAGGATACCGGATAGAAGTGTCACTGGGTGTGAGGTGCAGGGAGAAGGCCAGAGAAAGGACACACAGAAGGGGGTCCTGCAAAGTACTCCACAGCTATCTGGGGGTGGACTGAGCCCCTCACTGAGTACGCACAGCACGACGGGGGAGATTGCTCTAGTACCTGTAATCTGGACTGCAACAACTGGGAGTAAAGATCTTGGGACTGCATCACACGGACTCTGTGTTCATTACTGACTCCCTGCACTACAATCACCATCATCCACCCACACAGCCCTGAAGCTACACTCTTCCTGTGGGGAGTAATAATACCATTGCTGCAAAACCACCAGCTTCAGAGGACTGTTCCGCAGCGGCGGCCCCTTTGGCCGCACTCCACAGGTGGCGTAGTCGGACATTATAAAACCCATATATACAAATTACCTTTGAATTGACCGCCCTGGGACACGGACCAGGTCACCGCCACAGTGACTACAACCCCCAGCGTCTACCGGCCCGGCTCCGGGAACCCTACGGACCAGGGGGCGCGTCAACTTCATAGGTCCCTGATCTGAGACCACTCCTGCAGCGTGATTTGCCCCACCTATGGATCTCATTGGCCCAGGCTATGCGTCAGAACGTATTGCACCAGGGCTTGTCGGTGCTGCCGCAGTCGCTGCAACATGTGCAGAGTTGAATTCCACCATGTCGGCACATCGCATTTCAGCCAGTGAACTGGCAGGCCCAACGACTTCTGTAGAGATGTAAGTGGTTGAGCTGCGGGATGCGAACGGCGGAAGTGAGCACACAGCGACCGTGCCCTCTGCAGAAGGCCATCTAGTCCGGGATAGTGGGCTAAAAATTGCTGGACAACCAGGTTCAACACGTGAGCAATACAAGGCACGTGTGTGACATTGCCACAGCGAAGGGCCGCACCCTGGTTTGCAGTATTGTCGCACACGGCCTTCCCTGGTTGCAGGTCCAGTGGAGACAACCATTCATGAAACTGGGTCTCCAGAGCTGACCACAACTCCTCAGCTGTGTGACTCACATTTCTCAGACATTTCAAAGTAAACACCGCCTGATGCCATTGAGCCCTGCTGCCAGCATAGTAAGGAGGTGTGCAGGATTCCTTCTGCACAGTTAGAAAGTGGGTAGCATTACCAGACAGGCTTTGGGTGCAGGTGGAGGACCGAGAGGAGGTTGAGGAAGCAGAAGCAGTGGAGGAACATCTAGGTAAAGAGGATTGACGTACAACTTGTGGGGATGGCAAAGCTTGGACAGCAGCCCCTAGTCCTGCTGTCACCATAGTTACCCAGTGCCCAGTCAGTGACATGTGACGCCCCTGTCCATGCCTACTCGTCCAAGTGTCTGTGGTGAAATGCACCCTGTCACACACAGAGTTTCTCAAAGAAGCGGTGATGTTGTGTGCGACATGCTGGTGTAGCGCAGGCACACCTTTCTTTGAGAAGTAGTGCTGTCGTGGTCGTAACGACAATCCACTCGTCCTCTAGTCACTCCAAATTAAGGCTATGAGCATGGGTCAATTATTCAAAGAATGAGTCAGACAACGAGCTGGTTCAAACTCAGAGCATGATCAGAGGGCTACTGGCAAGCCACGATCTCAGCAATGTTCTGCCTTTATTTCCGCATGCACAAACCTAAATACACTACATAATGGGGAGGGGAAAGGGATTGTTCAGGGCGGGGTAAGCCATAAATGTCTTGTATCCGGCCACTCCTGATTGGTCCATGTCTCCTTAACTCAGTCTCTGGGCAGATATTGCAACCGTCAGTTGATGATCCGGTTTCATTTCTCTGAAATAGGTGTTGGTTGATACTGGCGCCATCTTAGCATAAGTTTCGATCTAAGTAACACGTAGCAAGGAAAGCTTATTGTTATAAGACACAAAATGGTGGTTAGTACATAAGCAAAGCGTATAAAAGTAGAAAAAAATATATTCTTTCTGACCCTGACATTCCCCCCTAAACACTAAGCTTTCCCATGCTTCGGGGCCTCTGAGACTGTCCATGTGTGGGGAGAGGGGAGGTGGATTTCTTCACCCATTTATCTTAGACGCTGCCCCCTTATGGGACGCCCCCAAATAATTGAGCCCTACCCTAAATAACACATGGAGTTCTCCCAACTGACCCTAAATTAAATCTCTCAATTGGACTCTGTTAAGGGGGGTCTGGTCAGGCTTGTTCAAAGGAGTGTATTTCTCCATGTCTTCCTTACTGGTATCATCATGTAACAGAGATGTGGTTTCTTGATTCAAAAAGGTCCCGGAGGTTGGAACAGCATTGTTTATAGCTTTCCTGTATAAGGGGACTATGCAGCATAGGACCACCAGGCCCAATACTAGTAGACCTCCCATTACTAGACAAGCTTGTTGGAGGAATCCCTTGAGCCCTCCCAACCAACCTGAGAAGAAGGAGGTATCTACCCCTGTGTTCGCCTTCACTTCCTCTGCCAGACTTGTTATCTTTCGAAGAGCTATCATGGTTTTCCCATTCACTCCAGAGTTCTGGGGAATGTATGTGCAACATTCTTCCCCTATCATCCCACATACTCCACCTTTCTCAGCAAGAATCATATCTATTGCCAATCTATTTTGAAGAGTCATCCTTGTATTGGGCCCTAGTTCCTCAACTATGCCCTGGAAGGCATCTCTGCTGTAATTTATAAATCTCTGTTCAGTGTAATAGACATAGTTTATCCAATCTACATTCCTATTGATCTGTATAGCCGGGATGAGAGAGAGAAATCCAGCAACTACTTGATTCTGAGCCTTGTACTCATCTGGGACCCCCCTAGGGACTCCTATAGAGTCTATATAGACCTTCGGGTCTTCTGCATAGCTCATATGCAGCTGTTCCAGACTTCTCTTTTTCCTGGTCAGTTCAGGAGTCGTTTCCGGGTTCCAGGGCAGGATTCTGAATTGCATGACTAATTTTACTAGGGTGCACTGTCCGGTTCAGGTGGTGGGAAGCCTGGGTCTGAGTCGTTCATCCCCACAGAGCCAATAACCATCATATATATATCTGGAATGATTGCTTAGTAGATCAGTGTCCACAGTCTCGTTAGTCTGACAGAAACCGTTTTTGAAAATTCCTAAAGAACAACCGGTAGAGTTGTCAGGGGAATAGCATGTATAATTATCTTTGGTTATTGTTACTTCACCTGGGGTCCGAATTTTTGCCTTGGAGCTAACCAGGGGAATGTATTCAGGACAAGAGCTGTCGTTTAGTTTATTTTTTAGCAACTCTAATAAGCAGAGGGTACTATTATGGTCAGCTGGGAAAGCATGGGTGTACAGATGAGTATTGGCGGCTGCACAGGCCATGCAACTTACGGATATATTCTGGGCTCTAACATTGTACCGTACCCATTCTAACCATAGATTTTTACGGGGATTTACCTGGGTTTCTATGGAGAAAACTTCTTCCCACCCAAGCCCTGGGATGGGGATGACCTCGTTTAAAATTTTTTGTAGCATAGCACCCCTGCTAGATTGACTTGTGTTCAAAGGGGCTGGTGTAGGTTTTGTTTGTATATCTTTTAGCTCTATTATTCCTTGATCAGGGTTTATAGCACCATTGTAGCTACTCAAAACATATTTCCCCAAATCTCCTGTTTGAGGGTTCTCCAGATTCAGATATAAAGGGAAACAGTCCTTTTCCCATGAGCATTTTGGAATACGTGGCCACTGTACCTTATCTATAAATCCAGTGCTCAGGGTCATTCGGGTTAATAGAGATCTCCCTTCTCGGTCCTTCCTGTTTACAGCTTCCTTTGGTTTGTATTCCCAGTCAGTATCTCCCGTATTCCACCCCACATCTGACCAATAATAGCAATTTTCGTTTCCTGGACGGGTTACACAGAGATAAAACATTCCTCGGGCATAAGTATCATACCAGTACCATGTCATTCCTGCACAATCCACTATGTCACAGTAATCAAATCGATACGTCTGGATTTTTGCGTGATTATCTACCCAAAATGTGGTAGCTGTCCACCCTGGGACAGACAGTAAGCATATGGAAAGGATATAGAAGAAGGTAGTCATCTTTTATAGGCTCATTTTGTCTCTCTTGCAGTGGGAGGCGTGAATCCAGGTGCTCTTGCCCTCAAGCTTCAGAGCTGTAGGAGTAGTCAGGATCACAGTGCAGGGGCCCTCAAATCTGGGTTGGAGACAGTCTTTCCGGACAAACTTCTTTACGTACACCAGGTCGCCTGGGGTGAAATCATGTACCGCATCACCTGTGGATTCTGGGAGAGAAGCAGATACTGTAGAGCAGGTGTTAGTCAATTCTTTAGACAGAGCAATCACAAATTTTACTACTCTATCATGTGTTTCAGACAACTCTTGGGGCCTAATTTTTCCTATTTTAGGTGGGGTCCCGAACAAAATTTCATAGGGAGTTAGAACATATTTAGCTTGTGGGGTGTGTCTGATATGATACAATACTATAGGGAGTAGGTCGGGCCAGGGGAGGGGATGATCTTGGGTCATTTTCAAGAGCTGGGTCTTGAGTGTGGAATTCATCCTTTCCACTTTGCCTGAACTGGCAGGATGGTATGGAGTGTGGAGGCCCAAATCTGTTCCCAACATATTCCAAAGTTCTTTGTAGATATTTGCTGTGAAAGCTGGTCCTTGATCCGATTCTATGACTTGGGGAACTCCAAATCTGCAGGCAATTTCAGTGATCAGTTTCTTGGCTGTGACTAGAGATGAGCGTTGTTCTACTCGAACTGTTCGCCAATCTCAAATTCGAGCTGTTTTGGGCGGTGTTCGAGCCGTTCGGCGAACACGAACAATTTGAGAAAAATTCGGCTGTTCGAGTTTATGTTCGATAACTGTTCGTGCACCAAAATCATAACTGGATTTTTTCTCAGTAATGATGAAAATTAATGTTAATACGCAGTTTGAGTGTACAGCGGGGTGGGGGGAGGGGCAGGGGATGGATCTCTGCAGGAACAATGAAGATCTCCATTTTTTTTTTCTGTTTCCCGCATTTACAGTGGGGAGGTGCAATCTGTCAGCCTATCAGCAGCGCACACACGGAGCGAAGTGCTTTTTTTCAAACAAGCAAGGGCATGTGTCATTGGCAGTGTATGTCACATGTCCTTGCCCTATAAGACCAAGCCATTTTCCCCGTCGCCACCATTTTCTCACTGCTGCAGCTGCGTGTTAGACGGCACCGCTGTTGCTGTGTGCGCTATACCTTGTTAATTTCAAGCCAATTTTCGCACAAATCTACAGATAGCTTGGGAGTAGGGAATAGTTGTGATTGCAGTCCTTTTAAGGACTAGGTTACAGCATTTCCTACGACTTTTATCAGGCAGGTCTGTGCTCTTAAATAGATAGATTGTGGGAGTAAAGACTAATTGTAATTGGAGTCCTTTTCAGGACTAGGTTACATCAGTTCCTATCAGTTTTTGCCAGGCAGGTCTGTGCCAGTGCTGTGCAAGTTTTTTTCACAGCATTTGGCTGAATCTAGCAAAGCTAATCCTTTTTGGCCTATTGCAGAGTGTGTTAGTCAGTGGAGTAGCCTATCTGTGTTGCAAGATATACCACCTGTGTATAGAATACCAATTTTTTTACTGCACCTAGTGAAGTGAAATCTTTTGGGCATAGCATCATTCTATTAGTCCATCTATACTGACCTCCATCAGGTTGCAAATTGAATATAATTTTTTTCTGCATCTAGCTCTGAAAAAATATTGGGCTTCTAGCTGTGTGTGGGACTTGTTGTATTAGTCCATCTATACTGACCTACATCAGGTTGCAAACTGAATATATTTTTTTCTGCATCTACCTCTGAAAAAATATTGGGCTTCTAGCTGTGTGTGGGACTTGTTCTATTAATCCATCTATACAGACCTCCATCAGGTTGCAAACTGAATATATTTTTTTCTGCATCTACCTCTGAAAAAATATTGGGCTTCTAGCTGTGTGTGGGACTTGTTGTATTAGTCCATCTATACTGACCTCCATCAGGTTGCAAACTGAATATATTTTTTTCTGCATCTACCTCTGAAAAAATATTGGGCTTCTAGCTGTGTGTGGGACTTGTTCTATTAATCCATCTATACAGACCTCCATCAGGTTGCAAACTGAATATATTTTTTTCTGCATCTACCTCTGAAAAAATATTGGGCTTCTAGCTGTGTGTGGGACTTGTTGTATTAGTCCATCTATACTGACCTCCATCAGGTTGCAAACTGAATATATTTTTTTCTGCATCTACCTCTGAAAAAATATTGGGCTTCTAGCTGTGTGTGGGACTTGTTCTATTAATCCATCTATACAGACCTCCATCAGGTTGCAAACTGAATATATTTTTTTCTGCATCTACCTCTGAAAAAATATTGGGCTTCTAGCTGTGTGTGGGACTTGTTGTATTAGTCCATCTATACTGACCTCCATAAGGTTGCAAACTGAATATATTTTTTTCTGCATCTACCTCTGAAAAAATATTGGGCTTCTAGCTGTGTGTGGGACTTGTTCTATTAATCCATCTATACAGACCTCCATCAGGTTGCAAACTGAATATATTTTTTTCTGCATCTACCTCTGAAAAAATATGTGGCCTTCTAGCAGTGTGTGGGACTTTCTCTATTAGTCCATCTATACTGACCTCCATCAGGTTGCAAACTGAATATAATTTTTTTCTGCATCTAGCTCTGAAAAAATATTTGGCCTTCTAGCAGTGTGTGGGACTTTCTCTATTAGTCCATCTATACTGACTTCCATCAGGTTGCAAATTAAAAATAATTTTTATCTGCATCTACAGTACCTCTGAAAAAATATTTGGGCTTCTAGCTGTGTGTGGGACTTGTTCTATTAGTCCATCTATACTGACCTCCATCAGGTTGCAAATTGAATATAATTTTTATCTGCATCTAGCTCTGAAAAAATATTTGGCCTTCTAGCAGTTTGTGGGACTTGTTCTATTAGTCCATCTATACTGACCTCCATCAGGTTGCAAATTGAATATAATTTTTATCTGCATCTAGCTCTGAAAAAATATTTGGCCTTCTAGCAGTGTGTGGGACTTTCTCTATTAGTCCATATATAGTGACCTCCATCAGGTTGCAAATTAAAAATAATTTTTATCTGCATCTACCTCTGAAAAAATATTTGGGCTTCTAGCTGTGTGTGGTACTTGTTCTATTACTCCATCTATATTGACCTCCATCAGGTTGCAAACTGAATATATTTTTTTCTGCATCTACCTCTGAAAAAATATTGGGCTTCTAGCTGTGTGTGGGACTTGTTGTATTAGTCCATCTATACTGACCTCCATCAGGTTGCAAATTAAAAATAATTTTTATCTGCATCTACAGTACCTCTGAAAAAATATTTGGGCTTCTAGCTGTGTGTGGGACTTGTTCTATTAGTCCATCTATACTGACCTCCATCAGGTTGCAAATTGAATATAATTTTTATCTGCATCTAGCTCTGAAAAAATATTTGGCCTTCTAGCAGTATGTGGGACTTTCTCTATTAGTCCATCTATACTGACCTCCATCAGGTTGCAAATTAAAAATAATTTTTATCTGCATCTAGCTCTGAAAAAATATTTGGCCTTCTAGCAGTGTGTGGGATTTTCTCTATTAGTCCATCTATACTGACCTCCATCAGGTTGCAAATTAAAAATAATTTTTATCTGCATCTACCTCTGAAAAAATATTTGGGCTTCTAGCTGTGTGTGGGACTTGTTCTATTAATCCATCTATACAGACCTCCATCAGGTTGCAAACTGAATATAATTTTTTTCTGCATCTAGCTCTGAAAAAATATTTGGCCTTCTAGCAGTGTGTGGGACTTGTTCTATTAGTCCACCTATACTGACCTCCATCAGGTTGCAAATTAAAAATAATTTTTTTTCTGCATCTAGCTCTGAAAAAATATTTGGCCTTCTAGCAGTGTGTGGGACTTTCTCTATTAGTCCATCTATACTGACCTCCATCAGGTTGCAAACTGAATATATTTTTTTTCTGCATCTACCTCTGAAAAAATATTGGGCTTGTAGCTGTGTGTGGGACTTGTTCTATTAATCCATCTCTACAGACCTCCATCAGGTTGCAAACTGAATAAAAAATTTTTCTGCATCTACCTCTGAAAAAATATTTGGGCTTCTAGCTGTGTGTGGGACTTGTTCTATTAGTCCATCTATACTGACCTCCATCAGGTTGCAAATTGAATATAATTTTTTTCTGCATCTAACCCAGCCTATAGTTTTGGCCTAATACCACAGTTTGGCCACTCAGCTCTGCTCGGTTCCCATCCATTGTTTTTTTGTGCAATCAACTCCAGAGTTGTGAATTAGTTAACCACCAAAATGAGTGGAAAAAGGCCTGCTGCTAGTGGAAAGGGGAATAGGCGTGTTGGGAAGGGGAAAAAAAGTTGTGTCCGTGGGGTAGGTGTTAAAGCAACAGTAACATCTGCAGAAGAAAGACCATCTTCCAGCCAAACTAAAATGTCTACTTCTTTTAGCGGACAATGTGATAAGATCCCTTTCTTACGGCCACGTCAATGGCTACAAATTCCAGATGAGGCACAAAAACAGCAGGTGCTTCAACGGATATCAAGTGCTCCTTTAAGTGGGCTCTCCTCCACATCAACTTCAACATCACAAATACTCCAGTCCTCAAAGGTGTCACCCCAATCGCACTTGCTTCCTCACAGCTCCCAAATCTCCAGCTGCCCGTCTGAGTATGAGGTAGAACAGATGGTTGAGTCTGCAGAGCTGTTTACTCATACTATAGCCTGGGAATCAGAGGTCGACTCCAGCGCTTCTGTGAATCCAGACGAGGAAATGATCTGCACTGATGCCCAGAATCTTTATGAGTCGGATCCAGGACCAGACGCAGAAGGTTCTGACCATAATGTAGACCCTCATTCCCAAACTGTAACTCCTGTTGGTGGAGACAATGAGGAAGACGATGATAAGACTCAAATACCTGATTGGAGCGACAACTTTAGTTTTTTGTCAGGGCAGGAACAGGTTGGCTCTGAGGACAATGGGTGTGATAACGCACAGGGTGATGATGATGAGGTTGGAGATCCCACTTACTGTCAACCCACAGTCAGCCAAGAGATGAGGTCAGCAGAGGAGGTGGAGGAAGATGCTAGTGACGACGAGGTCAGGTTGCGCCTTCCTGGACAGAGACGTAGTACTGGAAGCACGTCAACAACTGCTTCCTCAAACACAACTCTGCCTCTCACCACAAGTCGTGGTGGCTCTTCAGGTCGCATGGGTGCTAAGCCTTGCATAGCCTGGGCATTTTTTCAGATCAATAAAGATGACCCAACTCGTGTTATCTGTAACATTTGTCAGCAAAAGCTAAGTAGAGGCCAAAAAATACATAGTTTGAGTACTTCATGCATGAACCGGCACATGGACATGAAGCATAAGTTGCAGTGGGAAGCTCAGTGTGCTACAATGCGGCCTAGCCGGCCGGGGAAACCACCGTCTGCCATATCTTGTGCATCCGCGGCCTCTTCATCCTCTGTGACTGGGGGGACAGCAGTCACACCTGTTTTGGGGCGCAGACCTGCCACCTCTTTACCCGCAACAGCCAGCGTGATTGGCAGGTCATCATTTTCTTTGGAGGTGGTAACACCAGCTGGTGTTGAGCGCTGTCCGACATCGATAACACCACCTTTGGATCAAGGCAACCTAACATGTCTGCCTGCATCTTCCTCACAGACCGGCAGTTTGCCGGGGACACCCTTATCAACCCCGTCTAAGCACAATAGCCAGCCCTCGGTCCCTCAGATGTGGACAAGTAAACGACCATTTCCTCCTAGCCATGAGAAAGCTAAGAGGTTGAATTTCACCATCTGCAAGCTCTTGGCTACAGAAATGCTGCCTTTCCGCCTGGTGGACACAGAGGATTTTCGAGACCTTATGTCCGTCGCAGTGCCCCAGTACCAGATGCCCAGTCGGCACTACTTCTCAAAGAAAGGTGTGCCTGCGCTCCACCAGCATGTCGCACACAACATCACCGCTTCTTTGAGAAACTCTGTGTGTGACAGGGTGCATTTCACCACAGACACTTGGACGAGTAGGCATGGACAGGGGCGTTACATGTTGCTGACTGGGCACTGGGTAACTATGGTGAAGGCAGGACAAGGGGCTGCTGTCCAAGTCTTGCCGTCCCCACGAGTTGTGTGTCAGTCCTCTTTATGTCAAAGTTCCTCCACTGCTTCTGCCTCCTCAACCTCCTCTCGGTCTTCCACCTGCACCCAAAGCCTGTCTGGTCATGCCACAAGCTTTCTAACTGCGCAGAAGGGATCCTGCACACCTCCTTACTATGCTGGCAGTAGGGCTCAACGTCATCGGTTTTTACATTGAAATGTCTGGGAAATGTGAGTCACACAGCTGAGGAGTTGTGGTCAGCTCTGGAGAACCAATTTCATGAATGGTTGTCTCCACTGGACCTGAAACCAGGGAAGGCCGTGTGCGACAATGCTGCAAACCTGGGTGCGGCCCTTTGCTGGGGCAATGTCACACACGTGCCTTGTATGGCTCACGTGTTGAACCTGGTTGTCCAGCAATTTTTAGCCCACTATCCCAGACTAGATGGCCTTCTGCAGAGGGCACGGTCGCTGTGTGCTCACTTCCGCCTTTCGCATCCCGCAGCTCAGCGACTTACATCTCTACAGAAGTCGTTGGGCCTGCCACTTCACCGGCTAAAATGCGATGTGCCTACCTGGTGGAATTCAACTCTGCACATGTTGCAGTGACTGTGGAAGCACCGACAAGCCCTGGTGCAATATGTTCTGACGTATAGCCTGGGCCAACGAGATCCAGAGGTGGGGCAAATCACGCTGGAGGAGTGGTCTCAGATCAGGGACATATGCACCCTTTTGCACAGTTTTGAAATGGCGACGAAGATGTTTAGTGCTGACGATGCCATTATCAGCATGACTATTCCGGTGATTTACATGCTGGAGCACATGTTATACAGAATTCGGAGTCAGGTGGTGGCACAAGAGGAGGTGGAGGAAGTAGAGGAGGAGGAGTTGTATGCGGAAGGGCTAACATCTGCAAGGTCTAGATGGTCGGCAGCACCAGGGAGGCAGGCATGTGAGGGTGGGGGAGATGGTTTTACCAGGGCGCATGGTAGCAGCCAAACTAGTGAGGAAGGTGCAGGAGCCCAGGAAGAAGTGGAGGACGAACTGATGGAAGACTCATCAGATGAGGGAGACCTTGATCACATTTCTGTTGTGCGAGGTTGAGGGGAGAGGACAGAGGAAGGAAGCATGATTGTTACCTCGCCACCAACACAACAGGGACTTGGTGCTCCTGGATGCGCAACACACATGAGTGCCTTCTTGCTGCACTACCTGCAACATGACCCTCGAATTGTGAGAATTAGAAATAATCCTGACTACTGGGTTGCCACACTGTTAGATCCCCGGTACAAAAGTAAATTTGCAGAAATTATTCCTGCCATAGAAAGGGATGCACGCATGCAGGAGTATCAGCAGAGACTGTTGCAGAATCTTACATGTGCTTTTCCACAAAATACCAGTGGTGCACGTAGTGAATCTCACAGTTCCAACTTGCCAATCGTGGGACCGTCAAGTGTTCAGCACTCAAACCGTAACAGAACCACAGTATCTGCTGGTAACATCAATTTTGCGGAATCATTTCACCACTTTTTTAGCCCATCCTTTGCAAGGCCACAGGAGACAAGAAGTCTGACACATAGTCAACGCCTAGAGACGATGGTACAGGAGTATCTCCAAGTAAACATTGAAGCCATGACTGTGTCACTGGACCCTTGCTCTTTTTGGGCTTCCAATCTGGATAAATGGCCGGAGCTAGCCACTTACGCCTTGGAGATCTTGTCATGCCCCGCAGCCAGCGCTCTGTCTGAACGTGTGTTCAGCGCTGCTGGTGGTGTGCTGACAGATAAGCGCACGCGGCTCTCCACTGATAATGTAGACAGACTCACGTTCATAAAGATGAACAAATCATGGATCCGAAACGACTTTTCTACCCCTGTGTCATCCTGGGGAGAGTAAAAGCTTGATGATTGGTTAAAATCACCCTACCAACCGTTTTAAGCTTTCAAATTACTATTCATGTTTATCTGTATCTTGGCTGGAAAATAATTTGGGCTTTGTAGCAGTGTGCAGCACTGATTCTATTAGGCCATCTATAATAAGCTCCACCAGATTTAAAATTACTAATCATGTTTATCTGTATCTTGACTGGAAAATAATTTGAGCTTTGTAGCAGTGTGCAGCACTGATCCTATTAGGCCATCTATACTAAAGCTTCACCAGATTTAAAATTAATAATAATTTTTAGCTGCATCTAGCCCGGAAAATAATTTTGGGGCTCCGAGATGCGCAAGACACATAAGTGCCTTCTTGCTGCACTACCTGCAGCATGACCCTCATATTGTCAGAATTCGGAGTAATCATGACTACTGGGTTGCCACACTCTTAGATCCCCCAAACTTTTCGATCAACCTTTTCATTTTAATAAAGACCAAAAAAATGGTCATTTTTGAAATTATAAGCATTAGCAGGTTGTTAGAAACTGAAATCAAACAGTTTTCAACTCAAAACTTTATTCTAGGTGATGTTACATTTTCACATAGGACCCCTTGTTCGAAAGGAGCTTCTGAACTCTCTCGTTCATTGAATTTGTCAGGTTTTGGATGGTTTCTGCTTCAATTGTTTTGCATGAGGACAGAATACCCTCCCAGAGCTGTTGCTTAGATGTGAACTGCCTCCCGCCATCATAGACACTCCTTTTAATGATGCTCCAAAGGTTCTGAATGGGGTAGAGGTCAGGGGAGCATGGGGGTCACACCATAAGTTTGTCCCCTTTTATGCCCATATCAGCCAGAGATGCAGATGTTTTATGTGCAGCATGAGATGGTGCATTATCATGCAAAAAAATGATCTTGCTGTGAAATACACGGTTCTTCTTCTTGAACCATGGCAGGAAGTGCTGTTTGAGAAAATCCACATACATTATGGAGTTCATCTTTAGCGCCTTCAGGGATCCTAAAGGGGCCGACAATCTCTCTCCCCATGATTCCAGCCCAAAACATTACTCCACCTCCTCCTTGTTGGCGCTGTAGCCGTGTTTGCGTGGGTTGTCCATCAACCAGCCATCCTCCACTCCATCCATCTGGACCATCGAGCGCTGCACGGCACTCATCCGTGAACAAAACAGTTTTGAAATCAGTCTTCATGTAATGTTTGGCCCACTGGAGCCGTTTCTGCTTGTGTGAAGTGGATAGAGGAGGTCGACAGGATGGCGTATGCACAGCTGCAAACCTCTGAAGGACCCTGCATCTTGTTGTTCGGGGGACGTTGGAGGCACCATCAGCTTCAAAAACTTGTCTGCTGCTATGACAAGGCTTTTTTGCCGCTGCTCTTTCAACCTGACGTAATTGCCTGTAGGAAAGAGTCCTCAATTTGCCCTTATCAGCACGCACACGTGTGTACTGTGAATCAGCTACATACTTCTTGATTGCCAAGACACTTCATCCTGATCATCGCACAATGTTGATTGTAGTCATGCCTTGACCTAAACACTCCACAATTTGTTGCTTCTCAGCAGCCGACACATCCTTTTTCTTTCCCATTTTGGCAGAAAATGTAGGCTGCTTAATAATGTGAGACAGCCTTCTTAAGTAGTCTTGCCTTTCATTGGACACACCTGCCAAACTAATTAGCACAGGTGTCTGCAATTGCTTACAGTGATATAAAGAGCCCTGACACACATCACCATCAATGAGTTTAACTGACAAACAAACAAATTCTTCCCTTATCACTCCTAAACACTTTTTGCATAATAATTTGGAACACAGTGTACATGTGCTTTTCCACAAAACACCAGTGGTTCACGTAGTGAATCTTACAGTTCTAACTTGCCAACCGTGGTCTGTATGGAGTTGTTCAATAAAGGGCCCGAAATTAAGATAACATAGATGGGAGAGGTCTCTATGAATAGGAATTCCTAAGTATTTGATACCCTGTGAGGGCCAGGCAAAGGGAAAGTTGGACTGGATGGAATCCTATATGGATTTGGGGAGGGAGACATCGAGGGCCTCAGACTTCGCTGCATTGATTTTAAAATTTGACCATGTAACAAAGTGATCTATTTCAGCCATAACAGCATGGATGGATATATGTGATTGAGTGATATATACTAGGACATCATCAGCAAATAGAGAGCACTTGTACTTGGTGCCTCCCACCTCAATCCACCTAATATTGGGGTTATGGCGAATTGATGAGAGCAGGTGCTCCGTCACTAGGATTTATAAGAGAGGGGACAGAGAACATCCCTGCCTTGTCCCATTGGTGATTGTGAAAGGTGATGAAAATGTTCTGACGCGCCCCCTGGGCCTTGGGACACCCGGAGCCAGACCCTTTTTGGTGGATGCTGGTGGTTGTAGTCTCCGTGGCGGCGACCCGGTTCCGTGGCTCAGGGCGGTCAAACCAGTGTCGGAACTATTTATGTGGTTTTGATGTTTAAATGTCCGACTACGCCACCCGTGGATTGCGGTCAGAGTGAACCGCCGCTCCAGGGCAGACCGCTGAGGCTGGTGTTGTGGGTGCAGCAGAGCGTAGCATAACTCCCCACGGGAGGAGTATAGCCTCAGGGCAGTGTATGCGGAGGATGGGGGTGATGGTGTGGGCAGCAGCAGTAACGACACGGAGTCAGTGATGCAGTCCAGGGCCTTTACTCACAGTTCTTATTATCCAGACCACGTCTGCAGGTAACGGCTGCCCACGTCGTACTGTGCTCACCAGGTGAGGGGCTCAGACAACTCCCAGATAACTTTGGAGCGCTTCACAGGACCCCCTTTCTGTGTCCTTTGTCTGGCCTTTCTTACCAACCCTTCTGTCCGGCTGCCTCGGGCCTCCTCTTGGTAAACTTGGCGCCAGTTTCCCTGACCCTATGTGGTGCCTTCCTAGCGGGTGGAGCGAGGGGCTGCGCCACATAAAATGTCACAGCCTCCTGTTTCTAGCTGAGGGTCATTTCCTGCCTCCACTAGTTTCGGGGACCGGTCTCCCCTTTGGCCTGACCCCTCCACGCAGGTGGATTCGGGCGTGCGGTGGTTACTCGCCCGTCCGCACCCCTGGGATCCCTTCATTCCTCGTTCCTGGAGCCTTCTCCGCTCCTCTTCCTTCCTTCTCCCTCTTCCAGGCCTGGGCCTCTGTTACTAGGCCCGCCTCCGGAGCAGAGCTCATGCAGAGCCCCTGCTCCCTAAGATGGTGCCCACCTTTTATACTCCCTTCTCAATGCACCCAGGAACTGCTTCCTCACCGCTCCTGCACTACAGGGTTCCCCTTCCTCAGTGTTCCCTCCCCCCACTCCAGCCAGGGACAGGGACTGTCGTGCCCATCTCAGGGGCATATTGGTCGCCCTGCCCCACGGCAATGTGGTGTAATGCATGCAGGTGTCGGGTCCTGATCCACACTACATCCTTACCTGAGAGTGAGATATCACACCTCTGGGTGAGGTGCAATACCTCTGTAGCAACCGAGCCCTCAGGGTGCTACAGTTCCATTTATCTTCAGCCTAGGTGACGTATTGCGATACAGGGCCGTGATTTTGGCTATAAAAGGGTCCCCTAGACCCCTACCCCAAGCTTTTTAAGAGAATCATATATGGCGTGCCAGGAGACTCTATGGAATGCTTTCTCAGCATCCAACGAGAGTATCTAATTACAAATTTTTAACTGCATCTAGCCCAGGAAATACTTTGTGCCTAGTAGCAGTGTCTGCTAGTCAGCGGATTATCCCGGCTGTTAAGCAAGCTACACCACCTGTAGTTTGGACACTTAACTTTTTCAAAGGAAATGCTTCGGGACCACGGGATACTCAGTGAAGAGCATCAGGAGGCACCCCAAGGCATAGGGGCTGGGACTGGCAGTAGGATGCCTTGCGGTGGACAGCCGAGCTCGATCCTTATAAAAGCTTTTTAACTGCAGCAGCTTTAGTGGACGCTACTGGAGCTGGAATTACGCGGCTGCTGGCATGAGACTTGCCCTCCAATAGATCCTTGTAAATGGATTTAAAGTGTATTCATTCAAATTAGAGAGACAATTTAAATTAAAAAGCTTAGAGCTGCCTCCACCACAGGGGGGCTCGCTCGACCCACCAGCGGACAGGCACCAGTATTGGGAGAGGGGGGCTGGCCATCAGGGTTCACCGCGGCTCTGGCACAAACCCGGCGACGCGTAGGTGGCACGGGCAGGAGCGGACTGAACGTGTCGACTTCTCACTTTTTGGATTTTAGAAGGGCATGACATGCCTATATCTGTGTCTCCCCCTCCTTTTACTCCTCCACCTCTTTTCTTTTCGTATGACTATATGTACTTGTCACTTTTCCATGTGTTAGTTGTGTCTTCTGAGCAGTTTGTCAGCTTTTGGACACCTTTGAATGTGTTTTCTATGTGTTTTTGTTTGCCTGCCATTAGTTTTAACGGTGTTCGATGAACAGTTCGACGAACAGTTCGGCGAACACACGGGTGTTCGACGAACCGAACCGAACTCGAACACTACGGGGGTGGCTCAACACTAGCTGTGACTTTAGCAGTCATGTTGACGACCGGGTAGGCCTCGGGCCAGGCTGAGAACCTATACACGGCTACCAAAACGTACTCATATTTTCCTGCTTTAGGCATTTGGATATGGTCGACTTGTATTCTCTGCCAAGGGTAGTCTGGTTTAGTCAGGTGTTGGAGAGGGACCCGTGCCGTACACGTTGGGTTGCAGGTAGCACAGACAGAGCAGGATTTTGAGTATGCAGTCACAGTGGAAGAGATTCCGGGTGCAAAGTACAGTTTCTTGATACATGCCAAGGCTTGATTCTTTCCTCTGTGTGTAGGCCTGTGAGCCCATGCTGCCATGGCTGAGTACATGCGCCTGGGCAGACAAGGTTTTCCGTCCACTTGGTAAAGAGTTGAGTCGACCTTTAAATCTTTGCGACCTGCCAGCACGGCTCCCGCCGCTTTCCATTGCTTGACTTCTTCAGTGGGGGTCTTCCTTTGTTCTTCACACAATGTTTCTTCAGGCATCCTGACCCCCCTGGATTCCACTCGTGTCCCCGCTGTACTTGTATGGTCTTCCGCCGGCTGTTCTTTGGCCCTTGCTCTAGTGAGTGCCACAGCTACGGTTTGCAGGGTCTCCCCCATCTCTTCTTCCTTTTCCTGCCACTTTGATGACACATTCTCCACTGCTGCAGTCTTGGCTGCTTGGTCAGCTAGGTGGTTGCCCTTGGCTTCCCTGGAACCTAGTCTTCCATGAGCCTTGACCTTGATAACAGCAACCTGAATGGGTAGTTCCAGGGCCTTCATTAGGGCCTTAATCCATGAGGCATGTTTCACTGGTGTACCTGCAGCTGTGATGAATCCTCTAGACTTCCACAAGAGTCCAAATTCATTGCAAATTCCATGTCCATACCTAGAATCGGTATATATGTTTGCCGTTGTTCCAGCTGCCAGGTGGCAGGCTTCTGTGAGAGCTACAAGTTCAGCTTCTTGTGCAGACATGTATGGTGGTAGAGCTTCAGCCTTGAGGACTGTTAGGTCTGTTGTGACAGCATATCCCGTGTGGAACTTCCCTTGAGGGTCTGCGAAACGGGATCCATCAGTCCATAGGTGCAAGGCAGGGTGTGCGAGCGGATGTGCCACCATATTCTCTGGAGCAGAAGTCTCTTCCTGCAAAATTTTTATACAATCATGAGAATCATGAGGTTCCACCAATGGACCTTCACCCTGTTCGTCTTCCCCCTTAGAAGGTGGAAGCAAAGTGGCAGGGTTGATAGTCAGACATCTGGTAAATGTTATATTGGAGGGCAACAATAGGGAACACTGCAGCCGCAGGTGTCTTTGGTTGGTTAGATGTTTCTGAGATGTTTGTTGCAGAACTGCCGAGAGATCATGGCCAGCCTGTATAATTAGATCATGTCCAAGGACGATATCAGCTGACTTGTCAAGGAGGATGTGAGCAGCGTGGACCGCCATAAGGCACGTGGGGGCAGTTCGGGCGACAGGGTCCAGGCGGGCTGAGTAGTAGCCCAGAGGCCGATACTTATGATCATAGCGCTGTGCTAAGACTCCAGAGGCATGACCTTCAGATTCAGAGACAAAGGGATGAAATGACTGAGTATAGTCTGGTAAGCCCAAGGCCGGGGCAGAGACAACAGCCTGTTTAAGGTGGTCAAAACATAGTCTGCGTTGGTGAGAGACTCGTGGATCTTCAGCATGAAGCCAGACTGAGCCTTCATCCTTGAGACAATCGTACAGGGGTTGCATGAGCTTTGAGGCATCAGGGATCCATTGTCTGCAGTAAGTGATGAGGCCAAGGAAAGTCTGCATAGCAGAGTAGGTGGTTGGGAAAGTAATATCCATGATGGCTTGTTTTCTTTCCTCAGTTAGATGTCTAGCTCCTTGTGAGATACAATGTCCGAGGAAAATGACCTTGGGCAGACACCATTGGACTTTGCTTTTCGAGACTTTACAGTTAGCTGAGTGAAGAAACCAGAGAAGGGATGCTGACATCTCTGGCAAATTTTCTTCAGTGCCGCAGAGTAAAAGATCATCCACATATTGTAGAAGAGTGACCTGAGGGTTCTCTTGAACCCATGGCTCCAGAATAGACTTCATAGAATGAGTGAATTGGTTAGGAGAGTTCTGGGCTCCTTGTGGAGTCCTGGTCCATGTAAGCTATGCTCCTTGAAAGGTAAAGGCAAAAAGAAACCACGAATCTTCATGTAAGGGTATACTGAAGAAGGCGTTGGCCAGATCTAGCACCGTAAACAAGGTGGCCGTTGGAGGCACCTGAGACAAGAGGGTGTTTGGGTTGGGTACCACCGGAGTTTCTAAAATGGTAGCTGCATTGACGGCTCTGAGATCCTGAACCAACCGGTATCTTGGAGGCTCACCCGGAGCGGTTTTCTTTTTTACAGGAAAGAGGGGTGTATTGCATGGAGATACACATCTGACAAGAACTCCTGATTCCAGGAGAGAGGTGATTTGAGTACCCAAGCTTTGTTCCTGTGCCGCCTTGAGGGGGTATTGTGGCAACCGTGGGTACTTGTGTCCAGGTTTGAGGTGTACTCGGACAGGGGGAACTTGCAGGAGGCAAACATCCTCTGGCCCGCTGGACCACAGAGAGTGAGGGAACTGTGAGGTATCAAGAAGAGTGTGAGGTTGTATAGTCATCATCATGAGAGGGAAGGCTTTGAGAACGCAGCGGTCTTCAGTCCCTTGTTCAGAATGAGGGTCCTGTAAAAGGAGCTCCATACCATGGTTCCCAAAAGTAATAGTCGCCTTCATTCGTTCTAGGAGGTCGGCCCCCAACAAATTGACGGGGCAAGTTTCGGAGACCAGGAATCTTGTGAGTACTCCGGTAAACGGCCCTGCAGACACAGGGACTGTGAATGGAGAGGAAATATGTTGGCCTTCCACCCCAACACAGGTGAGGGTATCTGGTGATAGGGATACCGAGGGAGGGAGCTGTGTGGAAGAAATGACAGATGTGGCCGCCCCAGTGTCCACTAGGAACTTCAATGGATGATGGTCCACCTGTAAAGTGACGGTCCCACAGGCAGCCGTGGGGTGCGTAGCCGGGAAAGTGGACACTGGTTGACCGGGCCGTCATTGGCGTGGGTGAGGGCGCACCCTCAGGACTTCATCTTTGAGAGTATCTTGTAGGCCATCGATGAGGGATTGGACCAACAGGGCGGCCTGTGTTTTCACATGAGGGCTATACCCCAAATCCTCGAAGTGCATGCTGAGTCGTGCAGCGTATCTTTCTACTGATTCATCAGGATCTTGCTGAACATCCTGTACAGACCCGGCCTGATCTGATAAGCGATCCTGAGCCCAGGCCTTCAACTGTTCCATGTATTCTAGGCCGGATTCATACGTACTAAGGGATCCTGCTTTTGTGGAATCCATGGCCTTTTCGATAGTAGGCAAGAAATATTCCTTGGCCTTCACAGATGTGATACCTGCCAAATCAGCCCAGGTTGCACCATAAATGGCTCTGGTTGTGTCCAAGCATCTAGCATACTGCATGGGAGATTTATCGGGATCAGGAAGCTTTGAGACCAGAGTGTCTACTTGTACTGGGGTAAAGGGTTGATATTTGATCATCCCTAAAGGTCCAGGAACTTGTTGAGGACCGGGAAGCGTCGCGTGTTTCTTGGTGGTGTTTGGGGTGGACGCTAGGGGGGATTCTTCAGGCAACAGAACCGCATTAGGTATCGGTGTCGGGGAGGATGTTGCCACTAGTAGCTTAAGGGCCAAAGGCATAGCAGCATGAACTGCTGGACTACGGACACATACAATGCGTATTGAGTCCAATCCATGGGGGAGGGTCTCCATGCCCTCCTTGAGGGATAGTACGTGTTCCTCCATGCAGGGCCCGAGTGGGTAGCCGAAAATTCCAGAAGATATAAGTGGTGTCGCTAAAGTGCGTCTGGGCATATCCTGATGACTCAATTTTCCTGCATGGAGGAGTACTGAACTGATGGTAGATGCGAGAGTGGAACGTGACTCTTCGGGGTTCTGGGGGTCATAAATAGAGATGAGCGTTGTTCTACTCGAACTGTTCGCCAATCTCAAATTCGAGCTGTTTTGGGCGGTGTTCGAGCCGTTCGGCGAACACGAACAATTTGAGAAAAATTCGGCTGTTCGAGGTTATGTTCGATAACTGTTCGTGCACCAAAATCATAACTGGATTTTTTCTCAGTAATGATGAAAATTAATGTTAATACGCAGTTTGAGTGTACAGCGGGGTGGGGGGAGGGGCAGGGGATGGATCTCTGCAGGAACAATGAAGATCTCCATTTTTTTTTCTCTTTCCTGCATTTACAGTGGGGAGGTGCAATCTGTCAGCCTATCAGCAGCGCACACACGGAGCGAAGTGCTTTTTTTCACACAAGCAAGGGCATGTGTCATTGGCAGTGTATGTCACATGTCCTTGCCCTATAAGACCAAGCCATTTTCCCCGTCGCCACCATTTTCTCACTGCTGCAGCTGCGTGTTAGACGGCACCGCTGTTGCTGTGTGCGCTATACCTTGTTAATTTCAAGCCAATTTTCGCACAAATATACAGATAGCTTGGGAGTAGGGAATAGTTGTGATTGCAGTCCTTTTAAGGACTAGGTTACAGCATTTCCTACGACTTTTATCAGGCAGGTCTGTGCTCTTAAATAGATAGGTTGTGGGAGTAAAGACTAATTGTAATTGGAGTCCTTTTCAGGACTAGGTTACATCAGTTCCTATCAGTTTTTGCCAGGCAGGTCTGTGCCAGTGCTGTGCAAGTTTTTTTCACAGCATTTGGCTGAATCTAGCAAAGCTAATCCTTTTTGGCCTATTGCAGAGTGTGTTAGTCAGTGGAGTAGCCTATCTGTGTTGCAAGATATACCACCTGTGTATAGAATACCAATTTTTTTACTGCACCTAGTGAAGTAAAATCTTTTGGGCATAGCATCATTCTATTAGTCCATCTATACTGACCTCCATCAGGTTGCAAACTGAATCTAATTTTTTTCTGCATCTACCTCTGAAAAAATATTTGGCCTTCTAGCAGTGTGTGGGACTTGTTCTATTAGTCCACCTATACTGACCTCCATCAGGTTGCAAACTGAATATATTTTTTTCTGCATCTACCTCTGAAAAAATATTGGGCTTCTAGCTGTGTGTGGGTCTTGTTCTATTAATCCATCTATACAGACCTCCATCAGGTTGCAAACTGAATATAATTTTTTTCTGCATCTAGCTCTGAAAAAATATTTGGCCTTCTAGTAGTGTGTGGGACTTTCTCTGTTAGTCCATCTATACTGACCTCCATCAGGTTGCAAACTGAATATATTTTTTTCTGCATCTACCTCTGAAAAAATATTGGGCTTCTAGCTGTGTGTGGGTCTTGTTCTATTAATCCATCTATACTGACCTCCATCAGGTTGCAAACTGAATATAATTTTTTTCTGCATCTAGCTCTGAAAAAATATTTGGCCTTCTAGCAGTGTGTGGGACTTGTTCTATTAGTCCACCTATGCTGACCTCCATCAGGTTGCAAATTCAAAATAATTTTTTGTATGCATCTAGCTTTGAAAAAATATTTGGCCTTCTAGCAGTGTGTGGGACTTTCTCTATTAGTCCATCTATACTGACCTCCATCAGGTTGCAAATTAAAAATAATTTTTATCTGCATCTACAGTACCTCTGAAAAAATATTGGGCTTCTAGCTGTGTGTGGGTCTTGTTCTATTAATCCATCTATACAGACCTCCATCAGGTTGCAAACTGAATATAATTTTTTTCTGCATCTACCTCTGAAAAAATATTGGGCTTCTAGCTGTGTGTGGGACTTGTTGAATTAGTCCATCTATACTGACCTCCATCAGGTTGCAAACTGAATATATTTTTTTCTGCATCTATCTCTGAAAAAATATTGGGCTTCTAGCTGTGTGTGGGACTTGTTGTATTAGTCCATCTATACTGACCTCCATCAGGTTGCAAATTGAATATAATTTTTTTCTGCATCTAACCCAGCCAATAGTTTTGGCCTAATACCACAGTTTGGCCACTCAGCTCTGCTCGGTTACCATCCATTGTTTTTTTGTGCAAACAACTCCAGAGTTGTGAATTAGTTAACCACCAAAATGAGTGGAAAAAGGCCTGCTGCTGGTGGAAAGGGGAATAGGCGTGTTGGGAAGGGGAAAAAAGGTTGTGTCCGTGGGGTAGGTGTTAAAGCAACAGTAACATCTGCAGAAGAAAGACCATCTTCCAGCCAAACTAAAATGTCTACTTCTTTTAGCGGACAATGTGATAAGATCCCTTTCTTACGGCCACGCCAATCGCTACAAATTCCAGATGAGGCACAAAAACAGCAGGTGCTTCAACGGATATCAAGTGCTCCTTTAAGTGGGCTCTCCTCCACATCAACTTCAACATCACAAATACTCCAGTCCTCAAAGGTGTCACCCAAATCGCACTTGCTTCCTCACAGCTCCCAAATCTCCAGCTGCCCGTCTGAGTATGAGGTAGAACAGATGGTTGAGTCTGCAGAGCTGTTTACTCATACTATATCCTGGGAATCAGAGGTCGACTCCAGCGCTTCTGTGAATCCAGACGAGGAAATGATCTGCACTGATGCCCATAATCTTTATGAGTCGGATCCAGGACCAGACGCAGAAGGTTCTGACCATAATGTAGACCCTCATTCCCAAACTGTAACTCCTGTTGGTGGAGACAATGAGGAAGACGATGATAAGACTCAAATACCTGATTGGAGCGACAACTTTAGTTTTTTGTCAGGGCAGGAACAGGTTGGCTCTGAGGACGACGGGTGTGATAACACACAGGGTGATGATGATGAGGTTGGAGATCCCACTTACTGTCAACCCACAGTCAGCCAAGAGATGAGGTCAGCAGAGGAGGTGGAGGAAGATGCTAGTGACGACGAGGTCAGGTTGCGCCTTCCTGGACAGAGACGTAGTACTGGAAGCACGTCAACAACTGCATCCTCAAACACAACTCTGCCTCTCACCACAAGTCATGTTGGCTCTTCAGGTCGCATGGGTGCTAAGCCTTGCATAGCCTGGGCATTTTTTCAGATCGATAAAGATGACCCAACTCGTGTTATCTGTAACATTTGTCAGCAAAAGCTAAGTAGAGGCCAAAAAATACATAGTTTGAGTACTTCATGCATGAACCGGCACATGGACATGAAGCATAAGTTGCAGTGGGAAGCTCAGTGTGCTACAATGCGGCCTAGCCGGCCGGACCAACCACCGTCTGCCATATCTTGTGCATCCGCGGCCTCTTCATCCTCTGTGACTGGGGGGACAGCAGTCACACCTGTTTTGGGGCGCAGACCTGCCACCTCTTTACCCGCAACAGCCAGCGTGATTGGCAGGTCATCATTTTCTTTGGAGGTGGTAACACCAGCTGGTGTTGAGCGCTGTCCGACATCGATAGCACCACCTTTGGATCAAGGCAACCTAACATGTCCGCCTGCATCTTCCTCACAGACCGGCAGTTTGCCGGGGACACCCTTATCAACCCCGTCTAAGCACAATAGCCAGCCCTCGGTCCCTCAGATGTGGACAAGTAAAAGACCATTTCAAAGTTCCTCCACTGCTTCTGGCTCCTCAACCTCCTCTCGGTCTTCCACCTGCACCCAAAGCCTGTCTGGTCATGCCACAAGCTTTCTAACTGTGCAGAAGGGATCCTGCACACCTCCTTACTATGCTGGCAGTAGGGCTCAACGTCATCAGGCGGTTTTTACTTTGAAATGTCTGGGAAATGTGAGTCACACAGCTGAGGAGTTGTGGTCAGCTCTGGAGAACCAATTTCATGAATGGCTGTCTCCACTGGACCTGAAACCAGGGAAGGCCGTGTGCGACAATGCTGCAAACCTGGGTGCGGCCCTTCGCCGGGGCAATGTCACACACGTGCCTTGTATGGCTCACGTGTTGAACCTGGTTGTCCAGCAATTTTTAGCCCACTATACCAGACTAGATGGCCTTCTGCAGAGGGCACGGTCGCTGTGTGCTCACTTCCGCCGTTCGCATCCCGCAGCTCAGCGACTTACATCTCTACAGAAGTCGTTGGGCCTGCCACTTCACCCGCTAAAATGCGATGTGCCTACCCGGTGGAATTCAACTCTGCACATGTTGCAGCGACTGTGGCAGCACCGACAAGCCCTGGTGCAATACGTTCTGACGTATAGCCTGGGCCAACGAGATCCAGAGGTGGGGCAAATCACGCTGGAGGAGTGGTCTCAGATCAGGGACCTATGCACCCTTCTGCACAGTTTTGAAATGGCGACGAAGATGTTTAGTGCTGATGATGCCATTATCAGCATGACTATTCCGGTGATTTACATGCTGGAGCACATGTTAAACAGAATTCGGAGTCAGGTGGTGGCACAAGAGGAGGTGGAGGAAGTAGAGGAGGAGGAGTTGTATGCGGAAGGGCTAACATCTGCAAGGTCCAGACGGTCGGCAGCACCAAGGCGGCAGGCATGTGAGGGTGAGGGAGATGGTTTTACCAGGGCGCATGGTAGCAGCCAAACTAGTGAGGAAGGTGCAGGAGCCCAGGAAGAAGTGGAGGACGAACTGATGGAAGACTCATCAGATGAGGGAGACCTTGATCACATTTCTGTTGTGCGAGGTTGGGGGGAGAGGACAGAGGAAGGAAGCATGATTGTTACCTCACCACCAACACAACAGGGACTTGGTGCTCCTGGATGCGCAACACACATGAGTGCCTTCTTGCTGCACTACCTGCAACATGACCCTCGAATTGTGAGAATTAGAAATAATCCTGACTACTGGGTTGCCACACTGTTAGATCCCCGGTACAAAAGTAAATTTGCCGAAATTATTCCTGCCATAGAAAGGGATGCACGCATGCAGGAGTATCAGCAGAGACTGTTGCAGAATCTTACATGTGCTTTTCCACAAAACACCAGTGGTGCACGTAGTGAATCTCACAGTTCCAACTTGCCAACCGTGGGACCGTCAAGTGTTCAGCACTCAAACCGTAACAGAACCACAGTATCTGCTGGTAACATCAATTTTGCGGAATCATTTCACCACTTTTTTAGCCCATCCTTTGCAAGGCCACAGGAGACAAGAAGTCTGACACATAGTCAACGCCTAGAGAGGATGGTACAGGAGTATCTCCAAGTAAACATTGAAGCCACGACTGTGTCACTGGACCCTTGCTCTTTTTGGGCTTCCAATCTGGATAAATGGCCGGAGCTAGCCACTTACGCCTTGGAGATCTTGTCATGCCCCGCAGCCAGCGTTCTGTCTGAACGTGTGTTCAGCGCTGCTGGTGGTGTGCTGACAGATAAGCGCACGCGGCTCTCCACTGATAATGTAGACAGACTCACGTTCATAAAGATGAACAAATCATGGATCCGAAACGACTTTTCTACCCCTGTGTCATCCTGGGGAGAGTAAAAGCTTGATGATTGGTTAAAATCACCCTACCAACCGTTTTAAGCTTTCAAATTACTAATCATGTTTATCTGTATCTTGACTGGAAAATAATTTGGGCTTTGTAGCAGTGTGCAGCACTGATCCTATTAGGCCATCTATAATAAGCTCCACCAGATTTAAAATTAAAAATAATTTTTAGCTGCATCTATCCCGGAAAATAATTTTGGGGCTCCGAGATGCGCAAGACACATAAGTGCCTTCTTGCTGCACTACCTGCAGCATGACCCTCATATTGTCAGAATTCGAAGTAATCATGACTACTGGGTTGCCACACTCTTAGATCCCCCAAACTTTTCGATCAACCTTTTCATTTTAATAAAGACCAAAAAAATGGTCATTTTTGAAATTATAAGCATTAGCAGGTTGTTAGAAACTGAAATCAAACAGTTTTCAACTCAAAACTTTATTCTAGGTGATGTTACATTTTCACATAGGACCCCTTGTTCGAAAGGAGCTTCTGAACTCTCTCGTCCATTGAATTTGTCAGGTTTTGGATGGTTTCTGCTTCAATTGTTTTGCATGAGGACAGAATACCCTCCCAGAGCTGTTGCTTAGATGTGAACTGCCTCCCGCCATCATAGACACTCCTTTTAATGATGCTCCAAAGGTTCTGAATGGGGTAGAGGTCAGGGGAGCATGGGGGTCACACCATAAGTTTGTCCCCTTTTATGCCCATATCAGCCAGAGATGCAGATGTTTTATGTGCAGCATGAGATGGTGCATTATCATGCAGAAAAATGATCTTGCTGTGAAATACACGGTTCTTCTTCTTGAACCATGGCAGGAAGTGCTGTTTGAGAAAATCCACATACATTATGGAGTTCATCTTTAGCGCCTTCAGGGATCCTAAAGGGGCCGACAATCTCTCTCCCCATGATTCCAGCCCAAAACATTACTCCACCTCCTCCTTGTTGGCGCTGTAGCCGTGTTTGCGTGGGGTGTCCATCAACCAGCCATCCTCCACTCCATCCATCTGGACCATCGAGCGCTGCACGGCACTCATCCGTGAACAAAACAGTTTTGAAATCAGTCTTCATGTAATGTTTGGCCCACTGGAGCCGTTTCTGCTTGTGTGAAGTGGATAGAGGAGGTCGACAGGATGGCGTATGCACATCTGCAAACCTCTGAAGGACCCTGCATCTTGTTGTTCGGGGGACGTTGGAGGCACAAGCAGCTTCAAAAACTTGTCTGCTGCTATGACAAGGCTTTTTTGCCGCTGCTCTTTCAACCTGACGTAATTGCCTGTAGGAAAGAGTCCTCAATTTGCCCTTATCAGCACGCACACGTGTGTACTGTGAATCAGCTACATACTTCTTGATTGCCAAGACACTTCATCCTGATCATCGCACAATGTTGATTGTAGTCATGCCTTGACCTAAACACTCCACAATTTGTTGCTTCTCAGCAGCCGACACATCCTTTTTCTTTCCCATTTTGGCAGAAAATGTAGGCTGCTTAATAATGTGAGAGAGCCTTCTTAAGTAGTCTTGCCTTTCATTGGACACACCTGCCAAACTAATTAGCACAGGTGTCTGCAATTGCTTACAGTGATATAAAGAGCCCTGACACACATCACCATCAATGAGTTTAACTGACAAACAAACAAATTCTTCCCTTATCACTCCTAAACACTTTTTGCATAATAATTTGGAACATGTGCTTTTCCACAAAACACCAGTGGTTCACGTAGTGAATCTTACAGTTCTAACTTGCCAACCATGGTCTGTATGGAATTGTTCAATAAAGGGCCCAAAATTAAGATAACATAGATGGGAGAGGTCTCTATGAATAGGAATTCCTAAGTATTTGATACCCTGTGAGGGCCAGGCAAAGGGAAAGTTGGACTGGATGGAATCCTATATGGATTTGGGGAGGGAGACATCGAGGGCCTCAGACTTCGCTGCATTGATTTTAAAATTTTACCATGTAACAAAGTGATCTATTTCAGCCATAACAGCAGGGATGGATATATGTGATTGAGTGATATATACTAGGACATCATCAGCAAATAGAGAGCACTTGTACTCGGTGCCTCCCACCTCAATCCACCTAATATTGGGGTTATGGCGAATTGATGAGAGCAGGTGCTCCGTCACTAGGATGTATAAGAGAGGGGACAGAGGACATCCCTGCCTTGTCCCATTGGTGATTGTGAAAGGTGATGAAAATGTTCTGACGCACCCCCTGGGCCTTGGGACACCCGGAGCCGGACCCTTTTTGGTGGATGCTGGTGGTTGTAGTCTTCGTGGCGGCGACCCGGTTCCGTGGCTCAGGGCGGTCAAACCAGTGGCGGAACTATTTATGTGGTTTTGATGTTTAAATGTCCGACTACGCCACCCGTGGATTGCGGTCAGAGTGAACCGCCGCTACAGGGCAGACCGCTGAGGCTGGTGTTGTGGGTGCAGCAGAGCGTAGCATAACTCCCCACGGGAGGAGTATAGCCTCAGGGCAGTGTATGCGGAGGATGGGGGTGATGGTGCAGGGCAGCAGCAGTAACGACACAGAGTCAGTGATGCAGTCCAGGGCCTTTACTCACAGTTCTTATTATCCAGACCACGTCTGCAGGTAACGGCTGCCCACGTCGTACTGTGCTCACCAGGTGAGGGGCTCAGACAACTCCCAGATAACTTTGGAGCACTTCACAGGACCCCCTTTGTGTGTCCTTTGTCTGGCCTTTCTTACCAACACTTCTGTCCGGCTGCCTCGGGCCTCCTCTTGGTAAACTTGGCGCCAGTTTCCCTGACCCTATGTGGTGCCTTCCTAGCGGGTGTAGCGAGGGGCTGCGCCACATAAAATGTCAGAGCCTCCGGTTTCTAGCTGAGGGTCGTTTCCTGCCTCCACTAGTTCGGGGACCGGTCTCCCCCTTTGGCCTGACCCCTCCACGCAGGTGGATTCAGGCGTGCGGTGGCGACTCGCCCGTCCACACCCCTGAGATCCCTTCATTCCTCATTCCTGGAGCCTTCTCCGCTCCTCTTCCTTCCTTCTCCCTCTTCCAGGCCTGGGCCTCTGTTACTAGGCCCGCCTCCGGAGCAGAGCTCATGCAGAGCCCCTGCTCCCTGCCACTTCTGCTCAGACTTCTCTGCACTGAACTAAGATGGTGCCCACCTTTTATACTCCCTTCTCAATGCACCCAGGAACTGCTTCCTCCCTGCTCCTGCACTACAGGGTTCCCCTTCCTCAGTGTTCCCTCCCCCCACTCCAGCCAGGGACAGGGACTGTCGTGCCCATCTCAGGGGCATATTGGTCGCCCTGCCCCACGGCAATGTGGTGTAATGCATGCAGGTGTCGGGTCCTGATCCACACTCCATCCTTACCTGAGAGTGAGATATCACACCTCTGGGTGAGGTGCAATACCTCTGTAGCAACCGAGCCCTCAGGGTGCTACAGTTCCATTTATCTTCAGCCTAGGTGACGTATTGCGATACAGGGCCGTGATTTTGGCTATAAAAGGGTCCCCTAGACCCCTACCCCAAGCTTTTTAAGAGAATCATATATGGCGTGCCAGGAGACTCTATGGAATGCTTTCTCAGCATCCAACGAGAGTATCTAATTACAAATTTTTAACTGCATCTAACCCAGGAAATACTTTGTGCCTAGTAGCAGTGTCTGCTAGTCAGCGGATTATCCCGGCTGTTAAGCAAGCTACACCACCTGTAGTTTAGACACTTAATTTTTTCAAAGGAAATGCTTCGGGACCATGGGATACTTAGTGAAGAGCATCAGGAGGCACCCCAAGGCATAGGGGCTGGGACTGGCAGTAGGATGCCTTGCGGTGGACAGCCGAGCTCGATCCTTATAAAAGCTTTTTAACTGCAGCAGCTTTAGTGGACGCTACTGGAGCTGGAATTACCGCGGCTGCTGGCATGAGACTTGCCCTCCAATAGATCCTTGTAAATGGATTTAAAGTGTATTCATTCAAATTAGAGAGACAATTTAAATTAAAAAGCTTAGAGCTGCCTCCACCACAGGGGGGCTCGCTCGACCCACCAGCGGACAGGCACCAGTATTGGGAGAGGGGGGCCGGCCGTCAGGGTTCACCGCGGCTCTGGCACAAACCCGGCGACATGGAGGTAGCACGGGCAGGAGCGGACTGGCCGTGTCGGCTTCTCACTTTTTGGATTTTAGAAGGGCATGACATGCCTATATCTGTGTCTCCCCCTCCTTTTACTCCTCCACCTCTTTTATTTTCGCATGACTATATGTACTTGTCACTTTTCCATGTGTTAGTTATGTCTTCTGAGCAGTTTGTCAGCTTTTGGACACTTTTGAAGGTGTTTTCTATGTGTTTCTATGTGTTTTTGTTTGCCTGCCATTGGTTTTAACGGTGTTCGAAGGTGTTCGACGAACAGTTCGACGAACAGTTCGGCGAACACACGGGTGTTCGACGAACCGAACCGAACTCGAACACTACGGGGGTGGCTCAACACTAGTCATAAATAGGACCCACTGCATGTATGATGACATCAGCGGGCAGTCTACCCGCACGGGTGACTAAGGTCTGGCCTTTTGAAAGCTCTCCGTTTTCGGCTAAGTGAGCCTGGCGTTCTGCAGCCAGAGTGGAACCAGCAGCAAGGGCAATTTTATGAGCCAATCCTCCAGCATGGCTCATACAGGAGTTTGCAGGGTTGACTATGGCCCCCACCCGATGTGTAAGGATGTCACCATAGCCTATTGACAGAGTGACAGGGCGTCCTGATGGTTCTACTCGATTCCGGGAGCGGCAGGGGTCCCAGACTTCTGAGGGGCTGGGGGGTGGTGCTCTTTCAGCAGTTGCTTGGAGCAAGGACCGGAGTATGGGTAATGAATGTGGGGTGGAGGGTGCCACAGGAAATGTATGGGGTAAAGGGGGGGGCGCTGGAGTATCTTGAGCCCATCCTTCATCTGGCTCCGTATCGTCTTGAGTAACAGTATGTTGGCGGAGGGAGAGCAGTCTGGCCTGAAATTCTGGGGAGTTAAGGAGGATATCCCCAGGGTTATGGGCGACCCCCATGGGGAACAGAGGGAGTGCCTCAGCATCGTGGGCTGGAGCAGAGGGTATCGCATTGGTTTCAGATGGGTGCTCTGGGACTGCGGGCTTTTCCACCCGTACTGGCGGCTGGTAACAAGTAGAGATGAGCGGTGTTCGACTAGAACTGTTCGCCAATCTCAAATTCGAGCTGTTTTGGGCGGTGTTCGAGTTGTTCGACGAACCCGAACGATTTGCAAAAAATTCGGCTGTTCGAGGTTATGTTCGATAACTGTTCGTGCACCAAAAGAGTGTCCTGCATGTCTGGTGCTATTTAGAGCACCAATCATGCAGGGATTGTCTGCCACTCACTGTAATGCCACAGCCATGGTGGTTGTGGCATTACAGTGATTGCCCAAATCGATGGGAACAGTGCCAACAGTGAAACATGAAAAGCCGGCAATTCAGCAGCGGCATACACCGGTACCCGACAATTTAGAACCGAAAGAATAGAGCTTCACACATAGATTAGATAGATATAAACATGTCAGCCACATATATACGAAGTACAGTGAAAGTGCTGCTTACTGTACTTGTCATTTAGCGTAAAGGATTTATCAAAAAAAATAATAGTGTTTTCATGCACCGTCTCTTTAAGAAAGCCGGCCGGCAATTCAGCATCTGTACCCGACAATTTATAACAGAAAGAATTGAGCTTCACACATAGATTAGATAGATAGAAACATGTCAGCCACATATATACGAAGTACAGTGAAAGTGCTGCTTACTGTACTTGTCATTTAGCGTAAAGGATTTATCAAAAAAAATAATAGTGTTTTCATGCACCGTCTCTTTAAAAAAGCCGGCCGGCAATTCAGCAGCGGTACCCGACAATTTAGAATAGAAGGAATAGAGAATCACACATAGATTAGATAGATAGAAACATGTCAGTCACATATATATGAAGTACAGTGACAGTGTTGCTTACTGTACTTGTCATTTAGTGTAAAGGATTTATTAAAAAAAATAATAGTGTTTTCATGCACCGTCTCTTTAAGAAAGCCGGCAGGCAATTCAGCATCTGTACCCGACAATTTATAACAGACAGAATAGAGCTTCACACATAGATTAGATAGATAGAAACATGTCAGTCACATATATATGAAGTACAGTGATAGTGTTGGTTACTGTACTTGTCATTTAGTATTAAAATAAAGGATTTATTATTAAAAAAATTGGCGTGGGGTTCCCCTTAATTTTAGGCTCTAGCGGAGGTTAAGCAGACAGCTGGGGCAGATGTTTGAAGCCTGGGAAGGGGGTAATACCCACGGAGCTTCCCAGGCTACTAATATCAGCCCCCAGCTGAATACATAGCCTTTACTAGCTATTAAAATGGGGGACCCCCCCAAAAAAATGACGTGGGGTCCCCCCTAATTTAATAGCTAGCAAAGGCTAGGCAGACGGCTGGGGGCTGATATTAATAGCCCAGGAAGGGAGCCATGAATATTGGCCCCCTCCCAGGCTAGAAACACCAGCCGTCAGCCGCCCCAGAAATGGCGCATTCATAGGATGCGCCAATTCTGGCACTTAGCCTCGCTCTTCCACGCTGCCCTGGTGCGGTGGCAGGGGATAATAGGGCTGGGGTTGATGTCAGCTTATAATGCCAGCTGACATCAAGCCCAGGTTAGTAATGGAGAGGCGTCTATAAGACACCCCCATTACTAACCCCATAGTCAAAGTAAAAAAAAACACAAACACCCAGAATAAAGTCCTTTAATTGAAATAAAGACACAATTCTTTATTGTTCTAAATTAAACCATACTTACCATCACGCCCATTCCAGCTGAAGCCAACGATCTCCTGCAATAAAAATAAAATAATAAAGCAACCTCATCCTTACCTTTCCATGGTTCCCACGACAGCTTCAGCTCTGCTACATCGAGATGACAGGCTGGACCGCAGCAGAACGCCGCCATCCAGCCTGTCATCCCGCAGACACTGAGAAGCGCAGGCATGCTTGCGCTCCACATTGTCTCTCTGTGACGGCATAAAGATGAGCCGAGGTCACCTCATGCACGTCACTTACAGCGTGGGAGAATTCTCACGCTGAAGCGCTGAGTGCAGGAGAATTTTCCCACGCTGTCAGTGAGGTGCATGAGGTGAGCTGAGTTCATTGGACATGAGCTCACCTCATGCACGTCACTGACAGCGTGGGAGAATTCTCCTGCACTCAGCACTTCAGCGTGAGAATTTTCCCACGCTGTCAGTGACGTGCATGAGGTGAGCCGAGTTCATTGGACATGACCTCTGCTCATCTGGATGCCGTCACAGCGAGACACTGAGGAGCGCAAGCATGCCTGCTCTTCTCAGTGTCTGCGGCATGACAGGCTGGATGGCAGCGTTCTGCTGCGGTCCAGCCTGTCATCTCGATGTAGCAGAGCTGAAGCTGTCGTGGGAACCATGGAAAGGTAAGGATGAGGTTGGTTTATTATTTTTCTTTTATTGCAGGAGATCGTTGGCTTCAGCTGGAATGGGCGTGATGGTAAGTATAGTTTAATTTAGAACAATAGAGAATTGTGTGTTTATTTCAATTAAAGGACTTTATTCTGGGTGTTGTGTTTTTTTTAAATACTTTACTAGAAATTCATGGCGGTCATGTCTAATACTGGCGTGACCCCATGAATTTTGGGCTTGGGGCCAGCTGATAATACCAAGCTGGCCCTAACCCCTTTATTACCCAGTGAGCCACCGCACCAGGGCCCTGGATGAGTTGGGTACAGCGCCAGAAAATGGCGCTTCTATGAACGCGCCATTTTCCGGGGTGGCTGCGGACTGCAATTTGCAGCGGGGGGGGACCCAGAAAGCTTGGGCCTCCCTGCGCTGCAGATTCCAGCCCCCAGCTGCCTAGTTGTACCTGGCTGGACACAAAAATAGGGCGAAGCCCCACGTATTTTTTTTTTAATTATTTCATGAAATTCATGAAATAATTAAGAAAAAAAGGCCTTCCCTATATTGTTGTGTCCGGCCAGGTACAAATAGTCAGCTGGTGGTTGGGGGCATGCCTGCTCTTCTCAGTGTCTGCGGCATGACAGGCTGGATGGCAGCGTTCTGCTGCGGTCCAGCCTGTCATCTCGATGTAGCAGAGCTGAAGCTGTCGTGGGAACCATGGAAAGGTAAGGATGATGTTGCTTTATTATTTTTCTTTTATTGCAGGAGATCGTTGGCTTCAGCTGGAATGGGCGTGATGGTAAGTATGGTTTAATTTAGAACAATAAAGGATTGTGTCTTTATTTCAATTAAAGGACTTTATTCTGGGTGTTTGTGTTTTCTTTTAACTTTGACTATGGGGTTAGTAATGGGGGTGTCTTATAGACGCCTCTCCATTACTAACCTGGGCTTGATGTCAGCTGGCATTATAAGCTGACATCAACCCCAGCCCTATTACCCCCTGCAAACGCTACAGGGCAGCGTGGAAGAGCGAGGCTAAGTGCCAGAATTGGCGCATCCTATGAATGCGCCATTTCTGGGGCGGCTGACGGCTGGTGTTTCTAGCCTGGGAGGGGGCCAATATTCATGGCACCCTTCCTGGGCTATTAATATCAGCCCCCAGCTGTCTGCCTAGCCTTTGCTAGCTATTAAATTAGGGGGGACCCCACGTCGTTTTTTTGGGGGGGTCCCCCATTTTAATAGCTAGTAAAGGCTATCTATTCAGCTGGGGCCTCATATTAGTAGCCTGGGAAGCTCCGTGGGTATTACCCCCTTCCCAGGCTTCAAACATCTGCCCCAGCTGTCTGCTTAACCTCCGCTAGAGACTAAAATTAAGGGGAACCCCACGCCAATTTTTTTTAATAATAAATCCTTTATTTTAATACTAAATGACAAGTACAGTAACCAACACTATCACTGTACTTCATATATATGTGACTGACATGTTTCTATCTATCTAATCTATGTGTGAAGCTCTATTCTGTCTGTTATAAATTGTCGGGTACAGATGCTGAATTGCCGGCCGGCTTTTTTAAAGAGACGGTGCATGAAAACACTATTATTTTTTTTAATAAATCCTTTACACTAAATGACAAGTACAGTAAGCAACATTGTCACTGTACTTGATATATATATGTGACTGACATGTTTATATCTATCTAATCTATGTGTGAAGCTCTATTCTGTCTGTTATAAATTGTCGGGTACAGATGCTGAATTGCCGGCCGGCTTTTATAAAGAGACAGTGCATGAAAACACTATTATATTTTTTAATAAATCCTTTACACTAAATGACAAGTACAGTAAGCAACACTGTCACTGTACTTCATATATATGTGACTGACATGTTTCTATCTATCTAATCTATGTGTGAGGCTCTATTCCTTCTTGTCTAAATTGTCGGGTACCGGTGTATGCCGCTGCTGAATTGCCGGCCGGCTTTTTTAAAGAAAGCGTCTTCTGAGCAGTTTGTCAGCTTTTGGACACCTTTGAAGGTGTTTTCTATGTGTTTCTATGTGTTTTTGTTTGCCTGCCATTGGTTTTAACGGTGTTCGACGGTGTTCTAAGGTGTTCAACGAACAGTTCGACGAACAGTTCCTCGAACATCCCGGTGTTCAACGAACCGAACCGAACCCGAACACTACGGGGGTGGCTCAACACTAGTAATAAGCACCGGACGGATCTAATAGTGGATATAGGCCGGATTGGGGTTTCCCGGGCCTCCCACAACAAGTAAAAGGTGTAGTAAGATGGCCGTTGGAGGGAGGAGTTGGAGTGGGAGTGGGATTGTTCTTGGGGGCAGGCGGGGCATCGAGCCATGGGCGGCCCGCCCCACAGACACAGCAGAACTTCGCCCAGGGCGGGTTCTGCTCTCCGCACACACGACACGTCCATCCTTCCGGTGATTTGGCGTCGGCGCCATTATAGGGTGGTGGCTGAGGGCTCGGCGTAGTGACAGGCATCAACGGGGTTACGGCCAATTTAGGGTCACATAACAAATCACATTCTACAGCTTTCATGTATCCGAACAATGGCTCGCCATTCTCTGCCCCCCCTGCACCATCTACTTCCTTCCAGCCCTCAACCTTTAAATCACTTGCTACTCTAAGATGTGCCTGAGCCTGGTGCAGGAGCCCTTCATCACTCAACTTCCCCTTTTTTTGTGTAACGCATTCTTTCCACACTGAAGGCTGAAGCCTGCCCGTACTGGGTAGACTTATCATTTTATACAGACTCCTAACATTTTTAACAGCCTTCTTGCCTTCCCGTGACTCTACTAGCTGGATGACTCCCACTGCACCATCCGGCAACTTGTGAGGTCTTTCAGATTTGAACATACGCAACATTTTCTTATAGAATGCACTGATCTGTCGTGACTCAGATCACTGGTGCAGTCGACAGGTCGCCACCCATCAGTGTAGAGCACTCCTCAATACACTGGTGAGACAGAAAGACTCCTCATCTATCCCTTTCCCTAACCTTGAATGGCGACTTTACAGTGCGACTCACCACGGCACCCTGACTCTGACAGCAGAATACCTCCTTATGAAGTTTCCCTGTGGTAGACGAAGAGCACTCCTCAATTCGTCACAGATTCTTTCTAACCTTCACACTTCGATTTAGGGATGGCTTGGAATCGACTATCAGTCACGGGAGACAACTATCTAAGAAGAGTACAGTGACCGGGGGAGGAGGAGGTGGTGTTCACACGAGCACGCGCAGGCATGCGACGTCACTCGGTCTCACAGTTGCTGGTTCGGGACGTGGCGCGGGAAATTCATGAAATAATTAAGAAAAAAAGGCCTTCCCTATATTGTTGTGTCCGGCCAGGTACAAATAGTCAGCTGGTGGTTGGGGGCATGCCTGCTCTTCTCAGTGTCTGTGGCATGACAGGCTGGATGGCAGCGTTCTGCTGCGGTCCAGCCTGTCATCTCGATGTAGCAGAGCTGAAGCTGTCGTGGGAACCATGGAAAGGTAAGGATGATGTTGCTTTATTATTTTTCTTTTATTGCAGGAGATCGTTGGCTTCAGCTGGAATGGGCGTGATGGTAAGTATGGTTTAATTTAGAACAATAAAGGATTGTGTCTTTATTTCAATTAAAGGACTTTATTCTGGGTGTTTGTGTTTTCTTTTAACTTTGACTATGGGGTTAGTAATGGGGGTGTCTTATAGACGCCTCTCCATTACTAACCTGGGCTTGATGTCAGCTGGCATTATAAGCTGACATCAACCCCAGCCCTATTACCCCCTGCCACCGCTACAGGGCAGCGTGGAAGAGCGAGGCTAAGTGCCAGAATTGGCGCATCCTATGAATGCGCCATTTCTGGGGCGGCTGACGGCTGGTGTTTCTAGCCTGGGAGGGGGCCAATATTCATGGCTCCCTTCCTGGGCTATTAATATCAGCCCCCAGCTGTCTGCCTAGCCTTTGCTAGCTATTAAATTAGGGGGGACCCAACGTCGTTTTTTTGGGGGGGTCCTCCATTTTAATAGCTAGTAAAGGCTATGTATTCAGCTGGGGGCTGATATTAGTAGCCTGGGAAGCTCCGTGGGTATTACCCCCTTCCCAGGCTTCAAACATCTGCCCCAGCTGTCTGCTTAACCTCCGCTAGAGGCTAAAATTAAGGGGAACCCCACGCCAATTTTTTTTAATAATAAATCCTTTATTTTAATACTAAATGACAAGTACAGTAACCAACACTATCACTGTACTTCATATATATGTGACTGACATGTTTCTATCTATCTAATCTATGTGTGAAGCTCTATTCTGTCTGTTATAAATTGTCGGGTACAGATGCTGAATTGCCGGCCGGCTTTTTTAAAGAGACGGTGCATGAAAACACTATTATTTTTTTTAATAAATCCTTTACACTAAATGACAAGTACAGTAAGCAACATTGTCACTGTACTTCATATATATGTGACTGACATGTTTATATCTATCTAATCTATGTGTGAAGCTCTATTCTGTCTGTTATAAATTGTCGGGTACAGATGCTGAATTGCCGGCCGGCTTTTTTAAAGAGACGGTGCATGAAAACACTATTATTTTTTTTAATAAATCCTTTACACTAAATGACAAGTACAGTAAGCAACATTGTCACTGTACTTCATATATATGTGACTGACATGTTTATATCTATCTAATCTATGTGTGAAGCTCTATTCTGTCTGTTATAAATTGTCGGGTACAGATGCTGAATTGCCGGCCGGCTTTTTTAAAGAGACAGTGCATGAAAACACTATTATATTTTTTAATAAATCCTTTACACTAAATGACAAGTACAGTAAGCAACACTGTCACTGTACTTCATATATATGTGACTGACATGTTTCTATCTATCTAATCTATGTGTGAGGCTCTATTCCTTCTTGTCTAAATTGTCGGGTACCGGTGTATGCCGCTGCTGAATTGCCGGCCGGCTTTTTTAAAGAAAGCGTCTTCTGAGCAGTTTGTCAGCTTTTGGACACCTTTGAAGGTGTTTTCTATGTGTTTCTATGTGTTTTTGTTTGCCTGCCATTGGTTTTAACGGTGTTCGACGGTGTTCTAAGGTGTTCGACGAACAGTTTGACGAACAGTTCCTCGAACATCCCGGTGTTCGACGAACCGAACCGAACCCGAACACTACGGGGGTGGCTCAACACTAGTAATAAGCACCGGACGGATCTAATAGTGGATATAGGCCGGATTGGGGTTTCCCGGGCCTCCCACAACAAGTAAAAGGTGTAGTAAGATGGCCGTTGGAGGGAGGAGTTGGAGTGGGAGTGGGATTGTTCTTGGGGGCAGGCGGGACATCGAGCCATGGGCGGCCCGCCCCACAGACACAGCAGAACTTCGCCCAGGGCGGGTTCTGCTCTCCGCACACATGACACGTCCATCCTTCCAGTGATTTGGCGTCGGCGCCATTATAGGGTGGTGGCTGAGGGCTCGGCGTAGTGACAGGCATCAACGGGGTTACGGCCAATTTAGGGTCACATAACAAATCACATTCTACAGCTTTCATGTATCCGAACAATGGCTCGCCATTCTCTGCCCCCCCCTGCACCATCTACTTCCTTCCAGCCCTCAACTTTTAAATCACTTGCTACTCCAAGATGTGCCTGAGCCTGGTGCAGGAGCCCTTCATCACTCAACTTCCCCTTTTTTTGTGTAACGCATTCTTTCCACACTGAAGGCTGAAGCCTGCCCGTACTGGGTAGACTTATCATTTTATACAGACTCCTAACATTTTTAACAGCCTTCTTGCCTTCCCGTGACTCTACTAGCTGGATGACTCCCACTGCACCATCCGGCAACTTGTGAGGTCTTTCAGATTTGAACATACGCAACATTTTCTTATAGAATGCACTGATCTGTCGTGACTCAGATCACTGGTGCAGTCGACAGGTCGCCACCCGTCAGTGTAGAGCACTCCTCAATACACTGGTGAGACAGAAAGACTCCTCATCTATCCCTTTCCCTAACCTTGAATGGCGACTTTACAGTGCGACTCACCACGGCACCCTGACTCTGACAGCAGAATACCTCCTTATGAAGTTTCCCTGTGGTAGACGAAGAGCACTCCTCAATTCGTCACAGATTCTTTCTAACCTTCACATTTCGATTTAGGGATGGCTTGGAATCGACTATCAGTCACGGGAGACAACTATCTAAGAAGAGTACAGTGACCGGGGGAGGAGGAGGTGGTGTTCACACGAGCACGCGCAGGCATGCGACGTCACTCGGTCTCACAGTTGCTGGTTCGGGACGTGGCGCGGGAAATTCATGAAATAATTAAGAAAAAAAGGCCTTCCCTATATTGTTGTGTCCGGCCAGGTACAAATAGTCAGCTGGTGGTTGGGGGCATGCCTGCTCTTCTCAGTGTCTGTGGCATGACAGGCTGGATGGCAGCGTTCTGCTGCGGTCCAGCCTGTCATCTCGATGTAGCAGAGCTGAAGCTGTCGTGGGAACCATGGAAAGGTAAGGATGATGTTGCTTTATTATTTTTCTTTTATTGCAGGAGATCGTTGGCTTCAGCTGGAATGGGCGTGATGGTAAGTATGGTTTAATTTAGAACAATAAAGGATTGTGTCTTTATTTCAATTAAAGGACTTTATTCTGGGTGTTTGTGTTTTCTTTTAACTTTGACTATGGGGTTAGTAATGGGGGTGTCTTATAGACGCCTCTCCATTACTAACCTGGGCTTGATGTCAGCTGGCATTATAAGCTGACATCAACCCCAGCCCTATTACCCCCTGCCACCGCTACAGGGCAGCGTGGAAGAGCGAGGCTAAGTGCCAGAATTGGCGCATCCTATGAATGCGCCATTTCTGGGGCGGCTGACGGCTGGTGTTTCTAGCCTGGGAGGGGGCCAATATTCATGGCTCCCTTCCTGGGCTATTAATATCAGCCCCCAGCTGTCTGCCTAGCCTTTGCTAGCTATTAAATTAGGGGGGACCCCACGTCGTTTTTTTGGGGGGGTCCTCCATTTTAATAGCTAGTAAAGGCTATGTATTCAGCTGGGGGCTGATATTAGTAGCCTGGGAAGCTCCGTGGGTATTACCCCCTTCCCAGGCTTCAAACATCTGCCCCAGCTGTCTGCTTAACCTCCGCTAGAGGCTAAAATTAAGGGGAACCCCACGCCAATTTTTTTTAATAATAAATCCTTTATTTTAATACTAAATGACAAGTACAGTAACCAACACTATCACTGTACTTCATATATATGTGACTGACATGTTTCTATCTATCTAATCTATGTGTGAAGCTCTATTCTGTCTGTTATAAATTGTCGGGTACAGATGCTGAATTGCCGGCCGGCTTTTTTAAAGAGACGGTGCATGAAAACACTATTATTTTTTTTAATAAATCCTTTACACTAAATGACAAGTACAGTAAGCAACATTGTCACTGTACTTCATATATATGTGACTGACATGTTTATATCTATCTAATCTATGTGTGAAGCTCTATTCTGTCTGTTATAAATTGTCGGGTACAGATGCTGAATTGCCGGCCGGCTTTTTTAAAGAGACGGTGCATGAAAACACTATTATTTTTTTTAATAAATCCTTTACACTAAATGACAAGTACAGTAAGCAACATTGTCACTGTACTTCATATATATGTGACTGACATGTTTATATCTATCTAATCTATGTGTGAAGCTCTATTCTGTCTGTTATAAATTGTCGGGTACAGATGCTGAATTGCCGGCCGGCTTTTTTAAAGAGACAGTGCATGAAAACACTATTATATTTTTTAATAAATCCTTTACACTAAATGACAAGTACAGTAAGCAACACTGTCACTGTACTTCATATATATGTGACTGACATGTTTCTATCTATCTAATCTATGTGTGAGGCTCTATTCCTTCTTGTCTAAATTGTCGGGTACCGGTGTATGCCGCTGCTGAATTGCCGGCCGGCTTTTTTAAAGAAAGCGTCTTCTGAGCAGTTTGTCAGCTTTTGGACACCTTTGAAGGTGTTTTCTATGTGTTTCTATGTGTTTTTGTTTGCCTGCCATTGGTTTTAACGGTGTTCGACGGTGTTCTAAGGTGTTCGACGAACAGTTTGACGAACAGTTCCTCGAACATCCCGGTGTTCGACGAACCGAACCGAACCCGAACACTACGGGGGTGGCTCAACACTAGTAATAAGCACCGGACGGATCTAATAGTGGATATAGGCCGGATTGGGGTTTCCCGGGCCTCCCACAACAAGTAAAAGGTGTAGTAAGATGGCCGTTGGAGGGAGGAGTTGGAGTGGGAGTGGGATTGTTCTTGGGGGCAGGCGGGGCATCGAGCCATGGGCGGCCCGCCCCACAGACACAGCAGAACTTCGCCCAGGGCGGGTTCTGCTCTCCGCACACATGACACGTCCATCCTTCCGGTGATTTGGCGTCGGCGCCATTATAGGGTGGTGGCTGAGGGCTCGGCGTAGTGACAGGCATCAACGGGGTTACGGCCAATTTAGGGTCACATAACAAATCACATTCTACAGCTTTCATGTATCCGAACAATGGCTCGCCATTCTCTGCCCCCCCCTGCACCATCTACTTCCTTCCAGCCCTCAACTTTTAAATCACTTGCTACTCCAAGATGTGCCTGAGCCTGGTGCAGGAGCCCTTCATCACTCAACTTCCCCTTTTTTTGTGTAACGCATTCTTTCCACACTGAAGGCTGAAGCCTGCCCGTACTGGGTAGACTTATCATTTTATACAGACTCCTAACATTTTTAACAGCCTTCTTGCCTTCCCGTGACTCTACTAGCTGGATGACTCCCACTGCACCATCCGGCAACTTGTGAGGTCTTTCAGATTTGAACATACGCAACATTTTCTTATAGAATGCACTGATCTGTCGTGACTCAGATCACTGGTGCAGTCGACAGGTCGCCACCCGTCAGTGTAGAGCACTCCTCAATACACTGGTGAGACAGAAAGACTCCTCATCTATCCCTTTCCCTAACCTTGAATGGCGACTTTACAGTGCGACTCACCACGGCACCCTGACTCTGACAGCAGAATACATCCTTATGAAGTTTCCCTGTGGTAGACGAAGAGCACTCCTCAATTCGTCACAGATTCTTTCTAACCTTCACACTTCGATTTAGGGATGGCTTGGAATCGACTATCAGTCACGGGAGACAACTATCTAAGAAGAGTACAGTGACCGGGGGAGGAGGAGGTGGTGTTCACACGAGCACGCGCAGGCATGCGACGTCACTCGGTCTCACAGTTGCTGGTTCGGGACGTGGCGCGGGAAATTCATGAAATAATTAAGAAAAAAAGGCCTTCCCTATATTGTTGTGTCCGGCCAGGTACAAATAGTCAGCTGGTGGTTGGGGGCATGCCTGCTCTTCTCAGTGTCTGTGGCATGACAGGCTGGATGGCAGCGTTCTGCTGCGGTCCAGCCTGTCATCTCGATGTAGCAGAGCTGAAGCTGTCGTGGGAACCATGGAAAGGTAAGGATGATGTTGCTTTATTATTTTTCTTTTATTGCAGGAGATCGTTGGCTTCAGCTGGAATGGGCGTGATGGTAAGTATGGTTTAATTTAGAACAATAAAGGATTGTGTCTTTATTTCAATTAAAGGACTTTATTCTGGGTGTTTGTGTTTTCTTTTAACTTTGACTACGGGGTTAGTAATGGGGGTGTCTTATAGACGCCTCTCCATTACTAACCTGGGCTTGATGTCAGCTGGCATTATAAGCTGACATCAACCCCAGCCCTATTACCCCCTGCCACCGCTACAGGGCAGCGTGGAAGAGCGAGGCTAAGTGCCAGAATTGGCGCATCCTATGAATGCGCCATTTCTGGGGCGGCTGACGGCTGGTGTTTCTAGCCTGGGAGGGGGCCAATATTCATGGCTCCCTTCCTGGGCTATTAATATCAGCCCCCAGCTGTCTGCCTAGCCTTTGCTAGCTATTAAATTAGGGGGGACCCCACGTCGTTTTTTTGGGGGGGTCCTCCATTTTAATAGCTAGTAAAGGCTATGTATTCAGCTGGGGGCTGATATTAGTAGCCTGGGAAGCTCCGTGGGTATTACCCCCTTCCCAGGCTTCAAACATCTGCCCCAGCTGTCTGCTTAACCTCCGCTAGAGGCTAAAATTAAGGGGAACCCCACGCCAATTTTTTTTAATAATAAATCCTTTATTTTAATACTAAATGACAAGTACAGTAACCAACACTATCACTGTACTTCATATATATGTGACTGACATGTTTCTATCTATCTAATCTATGTGTGAAGCTCTATTCTGTCTGTTATAAATTGTCGGGTACAGATGCTGAATTGCCGGCCGGCTTTTTTAAAGAGACGGTGCATGAAAACACTATTATTTTTTTAAATAAATCCTTTACACTAAATGACAAGTACAGTAAGCAACATTGTCACTGTACTTCATATATATGTGACTGACATGTTTATATCTATCTAATCTATGTGTGAAGCTCTATTCTGTCTGTTATAAATTGTCGGGTACAGATGCTGAATTGCCGGCCGGCTTTTTTAAAGAGACAGTGCATGAAAACACTATTATATTTTTTAATAAATCCTTTACACTAAATGACAAGTACAGTAAGCAACACTGTCACTGTACTTCATATATATGTGACTGACATGTTTCTATCTATCTAATCTATGTGTGAGGCTCTATTCCTTCTTGTCTAAATTGTCGGGTACCGGTGTATGCCGCTGCTGAATTGCCGGCCGGCTTTTTTAAAGAAAGCGTCTTCTGAGCAGTTTGTCAGCTTTTGGACACCTTTGAAGGTGTTTTCTATGTGTTTCTATGTGTTTTTGTTTGCCTGCCATTGGTTTTAACGGTGTTCGACGGTGTTCTAAGGTGTTCGACGAACAGTTCGACGAACAGTTCCTCGAACATCCCGGTGTTCGACGAACCGAACCGAACCCGAACACTACGGGGGTGGCTCAACACTAGTAATAAGCACCGGACGGATCTAATAGTGGATATAGGCCGGATTGGGGTTTCCCGGGCCTCCCACAACAAGTAAAAGGTGTAGTCAGATGGCCGTTGGAGGGAGGAGTTGGAGTGGGAGTGGGATTGTTCTTGGGGGCAGGCGGGGCATCGAGCCATGGGCGGCCCGCCCCACAGACACAGCAGAACTTCGCCCAGGGCGGGTTCTGCTCTCCGCACACATGACACGTCCATCCTTCCGGTGATTTGGCGTCGGCGCCATTATAGGGTGGTGGCTGAGGGCTCGGCGTAGTGACAGGCATCAACGGGGTTACGGCCAATTTAGGGTCACATAACAAATCACATTCTACAGCTTTCATGTATCCGAACAATGGCTCGCCATTCTCTGCCCCCCCCCTGCACCATCTACTTCCTTCCAGCCCTCAACTTTTAAATCACTTGCTACTCCAAGATGTGCCTGAGCCTGGTGCAGGAGCCCTTCATCACTCAACTTCCCCTTTTTTTGTGTAACGCATTCTTTCCACACTGAAGGCTGAAGCCTGCCCGTACTGGGTAGACTTATCATTTTATACAGACTCCTAACATTTTTAACAGCCTTCTTGCCTTCCCGTGACTCTACTAGCTGGATGACTCCCACTGCACCATCCGGCAACTTGTGAGGTCTTTCAGATTTGAACATACGCAACATTTTCTTATAGAATGCACTGATCTGTCGTGACTCAGATCACTGGTGCAGTCGACAGGTCGCCACCCGTCAGTGTAGAGCACTCCTCAATACACTGGTGAGACAGAAAGACTCCTCATCTATCCCTTTCCCTAAACTTGAATGGCGACTTTACAGTGCGACTCACCACGGCACCCTGACTCTGACAGCAGAATACCTCCTTATGAAGTTTCCCTGTGGTAGACGAAGAGCACTCCTCAATTCGTCACAGATTCTTTCTAACCTTCACACTTCGATTTAGGGATGGCTTGGAATCGACTATCAGTCACGGGAGACAACTATCTAAGAAGAGTACAGTGACCGGGGGAGGAGGAGGTGGTGTTCACACGAGCACGCGCAGGCATGCGACGTCACTCGGTCTCACAGTTACTGGTTCGGGACGTGGCGCGGGACGCCTGAGGTCTCACCACTCGACCGGTCACCCACCCAGATCCAAACCGACAACCCCACAGGAACCGCTGCGGCCGACACACAGGCAAGTGAAACATATAAAATATATATCTCAACTTACCGCGTTCGATGGAGGTTGATCAGGCCTCAAATTCAGCCGCCGCGGTCACCACCAGGGAAGTCAGCAATATGGGTCTGGGAGGGCGGCGAACCGCTGGCCACGCCCCACGTTGGGCGCCAAATGTCGGGGTCGTAACGATAATCCACTTGTACTCTAGTCACTCCAAATTAAGGCTATGAGCATGGGTCAATTATTCAAAGAATGAGTCAGACAACGAGCTGGTTCAAACTCAGAGCACGCTCAGAGGGCTACTGGCAAGCCACTACATAATGGGGAGGGGAAAGGGATTGTTCGGGGCGGGGTAAGCCATAAATGTCTAGTATCCGGCCACTCCTGATTGGTCCATGTCTCCTTAACTCAGTCTCTGGGCAGATATTGCAACCGTCAGTTGATGATCCGGTTTCATTTCTCTGAAATAGGTGTTGGTTGATACTGGCGCCATCTTAGCATAAGTTTCGATCTAAGTAACACGTAGCAAGGAAAGCTTATTGTTATAAGACACAAAATGGTGGTTAGTACATAAGCAAAGCGTATAAAAGTATAAAAGTAGAAAAAAATATATTCTTTCTGACCCTGACAGTGCCGACTGGGCATCTGGTACTGGGGCACTGCGATGGACATAAGGTCTCGAAAATCCTCTGTGTCCACCAGGCGGAAAGGCAGCATTTCTGTAGCCAAAAGCTTGCAGATGGTGAAATTCAACCTCTTAGCTTTGTCATGGCTAGGAGGAAATGGTCTTTTACTTGTCCACATCTGAGGAACCGAGGGCTGGCTGTTGTGCTTAGACGGGGTTGAGTAGGGTGTCCCCGGCAAACTGCCGGTCTGTGAGGAAGATGCAGGCGGAAAAGTTAGGTTGCCTTGATCCAAAGGTGGTGCTCTCGATGTCGGAGAGAGCTCAACACCAACTGGTGTTTCCACTTCCAAATGAAATGATGACCTGCCAATAACATTGGCTGTTGCAGGTAAAGAGGTGGCAGGTCAGCATCCAAAAACATGTGTGTCTGCTGTCCCCCCAGTCACAGAGGATGAAGAGGCCGCAGATGCACAAGATGGGGCAGACGGTGGTTGGCCCGGCCCGCTAGGCCGCATTGTAGCACAGTGAACTTCCCACTGCAACTTATGCTTCATATCCATGTGATGGTTCTTGCATGAAGTACTCAAACTATGGATTTTTTGGCCTCTGCTTAGCTTTTGGTGACAAATATTACAGATAACACGAGTTTGGTCATCCTTATCGATCTGAAAAAATTCCCAGGCTATGCAAGTCTTAGAGCCCATGCGACCTGAAGAGCCACTACGACTTGTGGTCAGAGTCAGAGTTGTGGCTGAGGATGCAGTTGTTGACGTGCTTCCAGTACTCCGTCTCTGTCCAGGAAGGCGCAACCTAACCTCGTCGTCAATAGCATCTGTGACGCCCAGCTGCGATTGGTATCACAGATCCTAGAAGAGTGCATTGATGGAATCCTCCACAAGAGGCCCCCATAAACATTCACACATCTCCACCTTCCACCTCAGACCAGCAGAGGGAGCCCTTTAGGGATATAAATAGGGAAGGTGGAGCTAGGCAGTTCAGTTCCTCTGAAGAGTTCCTGCAGTAGAGAAGCCTAAGAGAGGTCAGTCTGCAGTGGAGCTCAGTCTAGTCTAGAGAACTCAGTTAATAGTTCAGCAGTGGAGCACGAGGCTCCTGCTAGCTAGATTCAGGGAGCCCAGTTAGAGCTAAAGGTGTGCCAGCGCCATAAGATCAGTGAAGCGCGGCAAGCTGCCGTTAGTGTGTATAGCCTAGTGAGGGCCTGAGTAGGCCAAAGGCGGGTGGAGAGTTAGTACATAGGGGGCAGAGGAGCTTAACCAGCTCACCATGAAGAATTTATCGGACACCGGATCCGAGCTTAGCGGGATCTCTATGACCCAGTAAGGCATAATCGGAATCCTTGGAGAACTGCAAGTCCCAGAATCTCTAAGGTACTGATACAAAATAGAGCCAGGAGACGCTTAGGCTCCGCATACTGGGAGCGTGAACTCCAAGACAAGGCCCTACCACAAGGTCAGCCAGCGCAGGACAGAGACAAAGTTAGGCCTAGCTCCAGGCAGGTCAGAAACTTACTACACAGAGGCAAGAAACAGGAGGCCCTACACCCGCTCATTGGGGAGGATCCTGATATGCACCCTTCACCCTACAGTGCTCCGGGACGTGCCTGAATTTCCACCAGTAAAAGGTACTGAAGTGACTACCGTGTCCATTCCCGTTCTTGCTCTGACCCAGCTGGGTCTCGCCTGTCCTGCATTCCCCCTGCATACGCTTTTCTGAAGCCTAGCTCCACCTGTGGGGAGCTATACCATCGAGCTGCCTTATTACTGGCCTCAATGGACTGCTGCAGCGCTGGTGCTTCTCACCAGATACCACAGGTGGGGTCACGAGCTCTTATAAAATTAACAATTATCCACCCTTTTAAAGAGTGACCCCAGGGTACGGGCCTGGGAGCCGACCACCGCGACATCCCCAAGGCCAGGCAATGGCCCGGGTACCGAGTCATCCCCATTCCCTTAGCTAGTCACATCCTCCTCCACCTCCTCTGCTGACCTCATCGACTGGCTGACTGTAGGTTGACAGTAAGTGGGATCTCCAACCTCGTCATCATCACCCTGTGTGTTCTCAAACCCGTTGTCCTCAGAGCCAACCTCTTCCTGCCCTGACCGAAAAGTCAAGTTGTCGCTCCAATCAGGTATTGGAGTCTCATCATCGTCTTCATCATTGTCTCCACCAACAGGAGTTACAGTTTGGGTCTACATTATGCTCAGAACCTTCTTCATCTGGTCCTGGATCCGACTCATAAAGATTCTGGGCATCAGTGCAGATCATTTCCTCATCTGGATTAACAGAAGCTCTGAAGCAGACCTCCGTTTCCCAGGCTATAGTATGAGTAAACAGCTGTGTTACCCCATACTCAGACGGGCAGCTGGAGACTTGGGAGCTGTGAGTTAGCAAGTGCGATTGGGGTGACACCTCTGAGAACTGGAGTATTTGTGATGTTGAAGTTGAGGTGGAGGAGCGCCCACTTGAAGGAGCACTTGATATCCATTGAAACACCTGCTGTTTTTGTGCCTCATCTGGAATTTGTAGCGATGGGCGTGTCCGTAAGAAAGGGATCGTATCACATTGTCCACGAAAAGAAGTAGACATCTTAGTTTGGCTGGAAGATGGTCTTTCTTTTGCAGATGTTACCCCCCCCCACTGCGGGGGGGCTCGACCCACCAGCGGACTGGTACCAGTATTGGGAGAGGGGGGCTGGCCGTCAGGGTCCACAGCGGCTCTGGCACAAACCCGGTGACACGGAGGTCGCATGGGCAGGAACGGACTGGCCGTGTCGGCTTCGCACTCCAGCATAGTCACTCTGCCCGCTCGCGCCCGTAACCTCAAAGGGATGTGCAAGCGGCTTTTCTTCCCAGGGCTGTTCCCCGCCGAGCAGGAACGTGGGAGAGCTCAGGTCGGCCTTCCACTGTACTCCCTTACCTCTCTCGCCCTCTTTCCTTCTTCGGTTCTCCATCTAACCCCTCGGCTCTGTAGTGTCTGCTCTCCCTACAGCTCTCTCCTTCTCACAGGTGGACTACCGCATGTATTCACACTGTGGCAAATCTTTTGGGCCCAGGCATAAGAAGTTGTCGAGGTAATGGATAATATGTGCCCCCTTAGAAACGTCCATTACAACCCATTCGAGGAAGTAACTAAACACCTCAAATAGTGACCAGTATCTGGACCACCCCATGGGCAAACAGCGATCTATATAGTATGCTCCTTCCCAGAAGCAGCCCAATAGGTGGACACTATTCGGAGGCACAGGTAGTAAGTACCGGAACGCCGCATCAATGTCTGTTTTGGCCATTAGGGTGACCCTTCCCAACTTCTTGATCCGCCTGATTGCCTTGTCAAAGGATGTACAGTATATACTACTGTACTTGGTTCCGCGTCGATGTTGTCGTTTACGGACCTGCCCCTTTGATATGACAAATGGTGGATTAGTCCGAATGTATTGCGTTCCGTTTTTGGCACAACTCACAACGGTGATACCACTACATCTTGTAAGGAAAGTGTTCTGAATGGAACCGCCATTTTACCTAAAAATATTTATTTTTTTAATTTTCTTGTCACGACGTCTGGGTGTTGGTAGGCTGATTTTAGATTTTTACTCCAGCCTTTCTTGATTTTAGAAGGGCATAACATGCCTATATCTGTGTCCCCCCCCTCCTTTTACTCCTCCACCTCTTTTCTTTTCGCATTACTATATGTACTTGTCACTTTTCCATGTGTTAGTTGTGTCTTCTGAGCAGTTTTTCAGCTTTTAGACACCTTTGAAGTGTTTTCTATGTGTTTTCTTTGTGTTTCTATGTGTTTTTGTTTGCCTGCCATTGGTTTTAACGGTGTTCGAAGGTGTTCGACGAACAGTTCGACAAACATACGGGTGTTCGACGAACCGAACCGAACTCGAACACTACGGGGGTGGCTCAACACTACTGCAGAGTAGAATTATTTTTTAAAAGAAAAAAAGGGATTGGTACCGTGTTATCCAGTTGAAAAAAGATTGCTCTTAGTGGGAAAACAAGACAATCATGTAGTTATGATACCTTTCAATGGCCAACTAAAATAAAATAAATGATGTTAGAAAGCAAGTTTTCGGGACCTCTTAGGTTCCTTCCTCGGGCATGGTGTAACAAAATATATGCACAAATATATGCACAAATATATGCACAAAAAAGGCATGTCATGCCTCTGCCTTTTTTTTTGTGCATATATTTGTGTTTCTTCATATATTTTGTTATACCATGCCTGAGGAATGGACCTAAGAAATCCAGAAAGCTTGCTTTTGTAAAATAATTTATTTTATTTTGGCTAGCCATTTAAAGGTATCATAACTACAAGATTGTCTTGCTTTTCCCACTGAGAGCAATTATTTTTTAGGTACACTACTCATACATACATGGCTGCAAAATACACAGAGGATTTTGGCACAGTACTCCCTTAGGCGGGGTTGCAGAGTAGACACAGAAGCCTAAAGGCATAGTACTCCCACAAGTGGGGCTGCAGAGTACATACAGAAGAGTAAAGGTAGAGTACTCTCACAGATATGGGTGCAGAGTACATACAGCGGCTTTTTGGCACAGTACTCCGACAGATATAGGTGAAGAGTACACATAGCAGCTTTTTGGCACAGTACTCCCACTCAGACACATGCAGAGTACACAAAAAGTCTTTTTTGCAGAGTGCACAGTCACTATTTGTCTCTCATTCCAGCTGTGTCCTATCCCTACACTACTGAGAGCATAATGGCAGTGGCACTCGGTTATAGGAAGTTTCGCCCCTCAGCAGTTCGTCCCCAGCAATTTGCCCCCAGCAGTTCGCCCCCATCTGTTCGCGGGGGCCAAATGCTGGGGACGAAATGTGCCGGGGCGAAATGTACCCGGGGCGAATTGCTGGGGGCGAACTGCTGGGGGTGAAACATCCAATTCCCGTGGCACTCGTGATCCGGCCTTTACACAGGCCAGTTCACATGCTGCACTGTCCAATCACTGCCATGCCAATACTTGACATGGCTGTGATGGCTCATGGAAGTGCCCACAGCCTAAAAGCTTGTTGATTGGCTGTGCGGCAGCCTTTCAACAAACTTTATTAGGCATCTGAACCCGAACAGCAAATCTGACATCCTGTTAAATGTCTGTGTTCGGGATTCAGTAACAGACACAAGGTGTCTGGTACGAATCCTGAACTTTACAGTTCAGGTTCACTCATCCTTAATCATGATTGTGGTCTTTTTATGATTTGAAAGCACAATAGTGGGTTTAAATTGCACGCGCACAGAGCTGAGTGAAGTAAAACATCTAATTGAATGATAAGAAAATTGGTTACAAAAAATTTTGATGCTCTGTATCTCCACAATGGAGTGGCAAAAAAATGAAAAAAAGTTTTTACCTACATTCCTGCTACTATGTGCAGGCATGTATAGCATATAATGCTAAAATTTGTGAAAGGTCCTCTTTAAACAAATTCAGAATTTTTGCAAAAAAAAAAAATATTTGTGCCACCATCTTTTGAGACCCATACTTTTTTCATTTTTCACTCAACAAAGCAGTGTGAGGGCTTGTTTTTTGAATGGTGATCTGTTTTTATTTATACTATGCTTGAAATTGCTGATTTGAATGGCCCAGGTACTGACAACTGTACAAGATTTAAAATGTCACATCTGCAGGCATTATGGGGAAGGCCGCGTGGCCATGCAAAATGATGTTAGACTGGTTTCTGATGCTCCAGCAGTGTGGAAAATGGTGCCGGGCAAGTTTTTTTTTTGCGAACTGCGAATCGAATTTCAAAACGTTAAAATTCGCATGCAACCGCAAATTTCAGGAAATTCACCTGAAACTAGATCCCCTGCACATTTATCCGCTCATCTCTATTTTAAAGTATTGAAAGCTAAACAACGCAGTTGGCTGTGGGACTTATCACTGTTGTTATAGGCAGATGTCAGCTTTGTAAAATAGTCGACATCTGTCCAGTGTAGGGCAGGCTCTGCTTCTGAGCCTGCAACAAACACCCTGACATATTCCATGACATAATAGTGTATCATGGAACATTAAGAGGTTAAGCTCTGATCATACTAGAAATTAGTTTGTGCTTACATTTTATATACAATACTTTTAATATATGCAAAGAGAAAAGCAAAGCAAACACAACTCACCAATTTAGTACCAGGGATAAACAGATTTGCAAGACAGAGTGTGGGATTTTCATGGAATATTTTAATTAAGTCTGAAGTTTCACTGCATTTAAATGCAAATTTTACATTACTTATCTTACTTTTAAATATGCTATAGAATAAGTTTAAAATAGCTAAAATACAAAACCCATTCCTTTTTCTAATTAAAGTGAAATGTTTCCCTTTTAAGTCTTGTTATTAATGTACATTAATTTACCAAATTTGTACTGCATTTGAAATCATTATTTAAAAAATGTAAACCCTCACTCAAGAAAAAATAAAATGTGTACCTTCAAAAGATACTTTTGTCAGGGCATTAAAACTGAGTATCAAGTCCACAAGAATAAGAAGAAAGGTTTAGTTTTAGATTTCAGAATTCAGAAGGGAAATAATGATTCACATTTTCCTGGTCATTCAAAACTATTCACAATATGATTATAATTTGCAATCTATCACATTCTTGCTGCAACTCATTTAGGTACTGTAGTCACTCTTCAAAATATAATCCTAGCAGAAAATAAAGTTTAAAGAAACGTTTTTACATATTTTATTGCAATTGCTAAAAATATGCTATTTGTAAAGAAATGGTGCACATAAAAAGTTAAATTAAAACATTAAACACATTATTAAAAATTAAAAATATATTAAAAAGTATAAAAAATTAAACATATATTGTATAATAAAGTGAGTGTTCACTTTGCCTCTACATAGGACACCTTCTGTGCATAATGCAGGCACTAGTAATAAAGAAAAGTAACAATTCACATTTATAAAGAACATTACGCCAACTTTTTAATCAATGATATAAAATAATTTATATTTTATGTTCTTAAAGAGGTTTTCTGACTTTTTTTCTGAAGTAAAAAAAATAGTGCCCAGTCTGTCTTAAAACTCTAATACCATCCAAATATCATTGTCTCCTTTCCAAACTTCTGTTGTAACCATCAGCAATGAGAGACATTTGTTTACTTCCTGAGAGGAAAAGAAATGTGACATATAAGTGTCAAACTAATGAAAATACATAACATTAAAAAATAAATTAAAAAAATAATGAAAACCAAATTCATGGGAAGTTATTATTAGAAAATTACCTATTGTTTAAATTAAGTCTTGATGTTTAATATATATGTAAATAAAAAATATATATCTATATATCTATCTAAATATATATATATATATATATATATATATATATATATATATATGTATATACAGTGGGGAAAAGAAGTGTTTGCTATACTGCCTATTTTGCAAGTTTTCCCACCTACAATGAATGAAGAGGTCTGTAATTTTTATCGAAGGTACACTTCAACTGTGAGAGACAGGATCTAAAAGTAAAAACCTGAAAATCATATTGTATGATATTTAAATCATTAAATTGCTTTTTATTGCATGAAATAAGTATTTGATCACCTACCAACCAGCAAGAATTCTGTCTCTCACCGACCTGTTAGTTTTTCTTTAAGCAGCACTCTGCACTCATTTCCTGTATTAATTCCACCTGTTTGAACTCGTTACCTGTATTAACCCCTTTACCCCCGAAGATGGTTTGCACGTTAATGACAAGGACAATTTTTACAATTCTGACCATTGTCATATTATGAGGTAATAACTCTGGAACATTTCAACAGATCCCAATGATTCTGAGATTGTTTTTTTTATGACATATTGTACTTCATGAGACTGGTAAAATTTCTTCGATATGACTTGTGTTACTTTGTGAAAAAATTGGAAATTTGGCGAGAATGTTGAAAATTTTGCAATTTTCAAACTTTGAATTTGTATGCCCTTAAATTAGAGAGATATGTCATACAAAATAGTTAATAAATAGCATTTCCCACATGTCTACTTTACATAAGCACAATTTTGGAACCAACATTTTTTTTATTAGGAAATTAAAAGGGTTAAAAGTAGACTAGCAATTTTTCATTTTTCCAACAAAATTTACAAAACCATTTTTTTAGACCACATCACATTTGAAGTGACTTTGACTGGCCTTTATTACAGAAAATAAACAAAAGTAACACCATTCTAAAAACTGCACCCCTCAAGGTGCTCAAAACCATATTCAAGACGTTTATTAACCCTTCAGGTGCTTCACAGTATTTTTTGGAATATGGAAGAAGACAATGAACATTTAACTTTATTTCACAAAAATGTTACTTTAGACCCATTTTTTTTATTTTCACAAGGGTAACAGGAAAAAATCTACCACAAAATTTGTTGTGCAATTTCTCCTGAGTATATTGTTACCCAATATGCGAGGGAAAACCTCTTTTGGGAACATGGCAGGGCTCAGAAGGAAAGGAGCACCATTTGACTTTTTGAATGCAAAATTTGCTGGAATAATTAGCGAAAACCATGTCGCGTTTGGGGAGCCCCTGATGTGCCTAAACAGTGAAAAACCCACAAGAGACACCATTTTGGAAACTAGACTCCTCAGGGAACTTATCTAGATGGGTGGTCAGCACCTTGAACCCCCAGATGCTTCACAGAAGTTTATAACATTGAGCCGTAAAAATAAAATTTTCACATATTTCCCACAAAAATGTTTTTCAGCGCCTAATTTTACATTTTCACAAGGATAAAAGGAGAAATTGCGCCATAACATTTGTTGTGCAATTTCTCCTGAGTAAGCCGATACCCTATATGTGGGGGAAAACCACTGTTTGAGCACACGGCAGGGTTCGGAAGGGAAGGGGCGCCATTTGACTTTTTAAATGTAAAATTTGCTTGAATAATTAGTGGACGCAATGTTGCGTTTGGGCAGCCCCTGATGTGCCTAAACAGTGGAAACCCCCCATAAGTGACATCATTTAGGAAACTAGACCCCTTAGTGAGCATATCTAAATGTGTGTTGAGCACTTTGAACCCCCACGTGCTTCACAAAAGTTTATAACATTGAGCCATAAAAATAAAATGTTCACATTTTTCCCACAAAAATGTTTTTCAGCCCCCAATTTTGCATTTTCACAAGTGTTGAGCGCAATTGCTCGCTACTTGAGTTTGCATTGGGTGCTTGGGTATGCACCGAATATCACGGGTACTTGAGTGACATGCTCGAGTTTCACAGCTGTTATATAGCCCCCAAAAAATGTGGGGATTGCTTGTGTATTACAGGCAATCCCCGCATGTCATACACAAATCCTAACCCTAATCCTAACCCTAACACAACCCTAATCCTAACCCTAACAAAACGCTAACCCTAACACAATGTTAACCCTAACACAACCCTAACCCTAACACAACCCTAACCCTATCCCGAGGGATCCATTCACTATAATGAGGCAGCAGAGTTACTCTGGACTCCATCTGGCCTCTGTTTATCTGTGTCCTTTTCTTTTTTCAGAGGTTCATGAAACTGTGGCCGACGGCACTTTTATGCGCACCTAATAAAAAGATGGACACCGTGGGATCACAGGCCAGATGGCGCCCATGGTGTCTCCATCTGTCTCATTGCAGGGATTCTTCCGCCGGGGGTTCCGTCTGAATCACGTATTTCTGATATTTACACGGAAACTCCAGTGTAAGCTCTCAGCGCAGAGCGCAGGATAAATGTGAGCCGAGCCATACTGAGATCTTTGGGAGGCAGAATGCACAAATCAGCAGCAGGTGAAGAATTGGTTTTATTTATTTTTTACGCTGGTCCTCGGTGTAAGTGATTGGATGACTTTATTCTTTGGGTCAATGCGATTACAGCGATGTCAGATTTATATTGGGCTTTCATGTTTGGCAGCTGTCACACGTTTTACAGCAATACTACATTTATATTGTTTTTTTATGTTTTGGCGCTTTTACACAATAAAAACTATTTTACAGAAAAAATATTTTTTTGCATTGCTTTATTCTGAGAGCTATTACTTTTTCATTTTTTGGCTGATGGAGCTGTAGGGCAGCTTTTTTTTGTGGGACTAGATGATGTTTTCAGCGGTACCATTTTTATTTACATTCGTCTTTTTGATCGCTTTTTATTGCACTTTTTGTTTGGTGGTATGATGATAAAGCACCATTTTTTGCTTTGTTTTTTTATTTATTTTTTTACCTTGTTCACTAAAGGAGTTAACTAGTGGGACAGTTTTATAGGTCAGGTCATTCCGGAAGTGGCAATAACAAATATGTGTACGCTTATTATTTTTTTTCTGAATAATATTTATTTATGGGTACAAATATATATATATATATATATATATATATATATATATATATATATATATATATATATAATTTATTTTTTTTTTTTAAATGTTTTTACAACTTTTTTTCTTTTTTGTCACTTTTTTACTTAGTCCCACTATGGGACTTTGACTTTCTGCAGTCTGATCGCAGTTATAATGTATAGCAGCGCAGGAATACTGCTATACATAACCTGTCAGCCCTGCAAACACAGGTTACTTTGAGCACTGCTCTAGACCTGAACCCAATAGAAAATCCTTGGAGGGTATTGAAACTCAATGTTGTTAAGTGACAGCCCAAAAACCTGAAAGATCTGAAGAGGATCTGTATGGAGGAGTCGGCCAAAATCTCTGCTGCAGTGTGTGCAAACTTGGTCAAGAACTACAGGAAACGTCTGAACTTTGTAACTGCAACAAAGGTTTCTGTACCAAATATTAAGTTCTGTTTTTCTATTGTATCATATACTTATTTCATGCAATAAAATGCAAATTAATTATCATACAAATCATACAATGTGATTTTATGGATTTTTTTTTAGATTCTGTCTCTCACAGTTGATGTGTACCTATGATAAAAATTACAGACCTCTCCATTGTTTGTAGGCGTGAAAACTTGCAAAATGGGCAGTGTATCAAATGCTCAGTTCCCCCACTGCATATATATATGTATTTGATATAATAGAAAACCAGAACTTGATATTTGGTACAGGAACCTTTGTTTGCAATTATAGAGGTCAGACGTTTCCTGTAGTTCTTGATCAAGTTTGCCCACACTGCATCAGAGATTTTGGCGCACTCCTCCACATGGGTCATCATGTGGCACAAACTCCAAATTTTTAGAGGGTCATCAGGAGGCCCTTGCTCCAAATTTTTAGAGGGTTATCAGGTGGCCCACTCTATAAATTTTTAGAGTGTCATCATGCGGCCCACGCTCCAAATTTTTAGATGGTCATCATGTGGCCCTCGCTTTTAATTTTTCCACTGTGTCTATGATGCTCTCCTTCATAATTTTTACAGGAAGTGTATGCAGCCTACCTTTATAATTCTCTTACCTATATATGTATACCCCCCAGGTGTAAATGTTTTTCAGCCCTTGCACCTACTGCATAGGCCTTACCAGACTAGGAGCCTCACTCATTAAAAATAGGAACACAATGTTTTCTGAGGCCCTCCTCTATGTGTCTTAGAGGTGCTTTGCAGTCCATCCTTCTAATTTTTTGAAGATCTTGCACTTATTGCATAGGCTTTATGAGTGTAGTAGTCCCACTACCTAACAATTTTAGCAAAATGTGTATGAGGCCCTCCTTTATGTCATTTACAGGGTTACAGAATGCATCGGAGCCCCTCTTCCTTAAAATTTTTTGGCATTTCTTGCATTGTCCGCATAAGCTTTGTGAGTTTCAGAGTAGCTCCTTCATAAATTAAACAGGATGTGTCTGACCATGTCACACACCACATGCCCAGATAAGGTAGTAAAATTATACAGGAAATTATAAAATTATACAGGAAAGACAGGAAACAATGTTTCCTAACATTTTTCCTACATAATCCATTTAATCATCGTTTTTGTATTTTTTATTGTCAGTCCGTAAAAGTGGATTGAAACTGTGATAACTTTGTTCCCAGCAGCGATCAGGGAGTCTGCGATGTGTCCAGGTGTCTTCCCCATACTTTTCTTATTCCATTTGAGCTCTGTTTCCATCAATTTCAGCGATTTTTCTACCCCCCAGCCTTCCTGTTAGGGCCTTCCAGAAAAATTCTTGTGTTTCCCATTGACTTCCATTATACTCATTACTCGAGCCCATCTGAGCGTCTGACCAGCTCAATTCGAGTACCAAGAACTCGAGCATTTTAGATATCTAGTCAAAAATTTCTAATTCCCAGTGTATTCCATTTTTGTTTTATTTATCCCCTTCCCTAACATTCCCTAATATATATGTCATATGTTGGGTCCTATTCTTTGATGTGTACTCAGTCACGGAGCCCGCATGTGTATCAACAAATGATATCTGTATTATTCAGCCATCATCTACATCCAAAAGTGGAGTTGAGCTTTGCTTGCTGCTATAAGCCTGTTAAATTCTGCTGTTAGACTGCGACAGCTTCATTTACAGTGAGCAATCAGGGGGCCACTCGCCCATTGACTCGCTCCACAACAAAATTACTAAGTGCTGATGAGTTTCCAAGTTTGTTTTATGATGGTTCTCCTATGAAAGCCAGCCCATGTCTGGTGTACGTGATATGGTTTTTGGTATACATAGCAGTACTGTGGTATTGATGTAAATGGTTCAACCAGTCAGACAATCAAAGATTCAAGCTCTCTAAGAGCACTTCAAAATGGAGGAAAATTAGAAAAAAAGTTTTTTTTTTAATATAGAATTTTTTTTAAATATTTAAGTTTGAAAAATCCTCCTTATCTGTTTATACCATTAAGAAAAACAAATAATGAACAAAATACACATATAGTATTACTATGTCCGTAAAAGTCCAATCTAGCAAATTAAAAAGTTAATTAACCCAATCGATAAATACTGTATTGAGAAAATAAAAATGAAATAAAAAAATTAAAACTCCAGAATTGCTTTTTTCAGTCGTCGCAACATCTGAAAAAAATGCAATGAGGGGCAATCAAAGCATTGAAGAAAATTGTTGACTCAAGGTGCAAAAAACAGACCACACACAGCTAGATTGAATGAAAATTGAAGACATTTTAAGTCTCGTAAAATGGTGACACAAGCAAAAATTATTTTTTATTTCTGAAATCTTTTTCACTACTTAAATAAAAAAAAATTTATGTTTAGTATAACAGTATTCATAGAGAATCTAGAGACCTAGAGAACCAAAATACCAGGTAATTTTATTGCAGAATGAACACTATAAAAATAAAACCCAAACAGCAATTATTGAGTTGCGCTTTTTTTTGTTGCAATTTTGACGCATTTGGAATTGTTTTCCTGTTTTCAACACATTATATTATGAGATACACTGGGAGAATAAGACAGATAAACTGGTATGTAAATAGAAAATGATTTTATTAAATTACCATTCTAAAAACAAGTAAGAAAAGACAGTATAGGAGGTGGAGGCAAAACCAAATACATACAAGTGTGTAGAGCCCTATGTCAGGACTATTGATAGGAGCAAATGGTATATACATACAGTCTCTAATCAATACATGCATAAAAACATCAAATCAGAAATACATAGCGTTCCCAAAAACCCATTATTGCACTAAGCCCAAATAGCCTGAGGTATCATACAAATTCATAGGTAGCTAATCCATAAACAATGAGGTAGCTAATCCATATACAATAGTGATCAATACATCAGAGCACAGTGGCTCATACTTTGTCAGAAGAGCACAGTGCAAATAGGGGGGGAGGGGGAGAATCCCAAACTGAGTAGATGTAGATGTTAAGCGCTGAGCTGCATAAATATGTACATCTCCTAATGTATGTAGGGAAGTAAAACAAATGGCTTATCAGGGATGAGAAGATGACAATGGAGTAGCAAAACGACCGACGCGCGTTTCGCGGTACGACTGTCCGCTTTATCAAGGACAGGAAGTATGGCATTGTTAATGTATAGGGCCCATATATATATAACAGGTGTAATGTGTTCCGGAAAGGGGCCGGAAACACTACCGCAGATCCGGAAGTGCGTCACCGGCCCCACGTGATTGTGAGGGTTTGTGTTAAGTGGTGCATGCGTGCCGCCCGGACCAGAATCCCAGGCGAATATCATAGCCATCAAGCCAGCTGGCCGCGCTTAATGAAACCATGGGGCAGCATGGAGACAGGCGGGAGCACGGCAGGGAAGGTCGCCGTGGGGCGCATGCGAGCCACACACGCCTCCAATTCACAATCTGTCTCCATGCTACCCAGCGGTTTCATTATGTGCGGCATGGTGGCTTGACGGCTGCGGTACGCGCCTGGGATTCTGGTCCGGGCGGCGCGCTTGCGCCACTTAACACACCCCCTCGCGATCACGTGGGGCCGGTGATGCACTTCCGGATCTGCGGTAATGTTTCCGACCGCCTTCCGACACACATTACACCGGTTATATATATATATGGGCCCTATACATTAACAATGCCATACTTCCTTTCCTTGATAAAGCGGACAGTCATACCGCGAAATGCGCGTCGGGCATTTTGCGACTCCATCGTCGTCTTTTCATCCCTGGTAAGCCATTTGTTTTACTTCCCTACATACATTAGGAGATGTACATATTTATGCAGCTCAGCGCTTAACATCTACATCTACTCAGTTTGGGATTCTCCCCCTCCCCCCCTATTTGCTTTGTGCTCTTCTGTAAAAGTATGAGCCACTGTGCTCTGATGTATTGACCACCATTGTTTATGGATTAGCTACCTATGCATTTGTATGATACCTCAAGCTACTTGGGCTTAGTGCAATAATGTTTTTTTGGGAACGCTATGTATTTTTGATTTGATGTTTTTATGCATGTATTGCTTAGAGACTGTATGTATAGACCATTTGCTCCTATAAATAGTCCTGACATAGGGCTATACACACTTGTATGTATTTGGTTTTGCCTCCACCTCCTATACTGTCTTTTCTTACTTGTTTTTAGAATGGTAATTTAATAAAATCATTTTCTATTTACATAGCAATTTATCTGTCTTATTCTCCCAGTGTCTCTCTTGTTCTTTTGACAGTTATTGGTTTCAAACATGGGGGGATGAGCTGCCCAAGGTAGGCAGTGATCCACCCCGTTCATGAGTGATGTTTGTTCTGGCTATGTATTGTTATCTAACATTATATTATGAATTGGATTGGGTTATTCAAAGTTACAACTTCTCCCATAAAAATACAGATGCTATACAGCAGTGTTGATGGAAAAATTAAAAAGTTATAGCTCTTGGAAGAAGGAGTGGAAAAAATGAAAGCACAAAAATGAAAATCCTCATGTTGGATAGCGATTAAGTCAGCCACATCATACCAGAGCAGAGATTTTAAAATAATATTCATTGCATTGATCCAGAGATAGAGTGCTGCAGAGACACTTAGTTTTGCTTTTATTGGTCTTTTCCAAGAGGTTGTTGCTCACAGAGTCATAATGCAGATTTACTTAAGGACACATCTCCCTCCAGAGAATACTGTGAGTAATTCCCCTTGGTAAAGACCACCATAAAAATGATCCCTAAATGAATAGGCTCATATCTCTGGAAACCAATGGTGGATTTAATATGAACAAAAAACAGAATACCAAGGGCAATTGTGAGAATAAAATAATATCAAAATCTGGCCACTTTTCCGAGTGACAAGTCCTCTTTAAATATACACATCAAAAGTAAAGATAGCCTTAGCCAGAGAAGTCACATGTCAATGAACATTTCATCAACGAGCAACAAGGAATCAAAATGCTCTTCTCTTCTCACCTGACACGTATTTCACGCTATGTACTTCATCAGGGTGAATTTGATCATCGCGTTTTAGAAAGAAGTTACATCATTCATTCAATTGAGGAAGCTTGCAGTAGACCAAAATCAAAAAAATGGGTTACACAACTTCAATTGAGACTAAAAACATGAGAATCTATACTACATCAAAGGTAAGATTTATAACAAATATTATTTCTTGATACCATAAGCTTACCTCTGTTTTGCGAAAACACTGGTCCATATTATTAATGGACCAGGACCTAAAGCAAAATCTGAAGCCATCTAAGGATTATCTGAGGATGATTTCACTAAGCTAACTCTATTAAACATGTACTGTTGACATAACACGCATGTAAAAAACACTGCAAAACGCAATAAAAACATCAGCAAAACCTGCGTTTTGAATGCAGTGTTTTTTGTTATGATTTGCAACATGTACTAAGGAAAGATAAGGGAAAGCTGTCCCTACAATAAAACTAAGCTGAATCCCTACGATGTAGCGGGCTGCCTGTTCCTAGCGAACAGACCCGCCTTAGTCCTCGGCTAGTCTGAACGAAGACCTATAGCATTAGGGGAGGGGTCCCTAAAAGAACTAAGGACTGGAACAAAAAATGGCACACCTCCTAAACAGAGAAGTTGTTGCAGAACACAAAAAGGCAAACAGACAAAAAGGTACTAGATGTCCCAGAAGGACCAAACAAACTGACAGAGAAAGGCACAGAAACACCTAGCTAGAGAAACAGTCAAACACTGAAGTCCAGCACAACCAAAAGGGTGGAGCTGGAATATAAAGGCAGATGGTCACGTGACCGCAAAACACAAGATGGAAAAAACAAACAGGAGGGTTGTAACATTTTTACTGCCAAGAGAACAGGTTTTGGCTGCAGAAAAAAAGCTATAATACTTTTTCCATGTGTAATTTCTCATTATTGCATATAACTTAATTTATGGACATGAATGGTTTGATTTATTTGCCTGTGGGGATTGGATGGGTTTGACATCTGGAGAGAATTTCAAGTCAGTAGCACCTATAGAAATATATTTACTTAGAAAGTTGGTGACATGCTCAATACTTATTTCACCCACATTATATACACATATATACAATATATACATATATACTTATATATATATATATATATATATAAATATATGTGTGTATATATATATATATATATATATATATATATATATACAGTACAGACCAAAAGTTTGGACACACCTTCTCATTTAAAGATTTTTCGGTATTTTCATGACTTTGAAAATTGTACATTCACACTGAAGGCATCAAAACTATAAATTAACACATGTGGAATTATATACTTAACAAAAAAGTGTGAAACAACTGAAAATATGTCTTATATTCTAGGTTCTTCAAAGTAGCCACCTTTTGCTTTGATGACTGCTTTGCACACTCTTGGCATTCTATTGATAAACTTCAATAGGTAGTCACCGGAAATGGTTTTCACTTCACAGGTGTGCCCTGCCAGGTTTAGTAAGTGGGATTTCTTGCCTTATAAATGGGGTTGGGACCATCAGTTGTGCTGTGCAGAAGTCAGGTGGATACACAGCAGATAGTCCTACTGAATAGACTGTTAGAATTTGTATTATGGCAATAAAAAAGCAGCTAAGTAAAGAAAACCAAGTGGCCATCATTACTTTAAGAAATGAAGGTCAGTCAGTGCGAAAAATTGGGCAATCTTTTAAAGTTTCCCCAAGTGAAGTTGCAAAAACCATCAAGCGCTACTAAAAAACTGGCTCACATGAGGACCGCTCCAGGAAAGGAAGACCAAGAGTCACCTCTGCTTCTGAGGATAAGTTTATCTGAGTCACCAGCCTCAGAAATCGCAGGTTGACAGCAGCTCAGATTAGAGACCAGGTCAATGCCACACAGAGTTCTAGCAGCAGATATATCTCTACAACAACTGTTAAGAGGAGACTTTGTGCAGCAGGTCTTCATGGTAAAATAGCTGCTAGGAAACCACTGCTAAGGACAGGTAACAAGCAGAAGAGACTTGTTTGGGCTAAAGAACACAAGGAATGGACATTAGATCAGTGAAAATCTGTGCTTTGGTCTGATGAGTCCAAATTTGAGATCTTTGGTTCCAACCACCGTGCCTTTGTGTGACGCAGAAAAGGTGAACGGATGGACTCTACATGCCTGGTTCCCACCGTGAAGCATGGAGGAGGAGATGTGATGGTGTGGGGGTGCTTTGCTGGGGACACGGTTGGGGATTTATTCAAAATTATAGGCATACTGAACCAGCATGGCTACCACGGCATCTTGCAGCGGCATGCTATTCCATCCGGTTTGCGCTTAGTTGGACCATCATTTATTTTTCAACAGGACAATGACCCCAAACACACCTCCGGGTTGTGTAAGGGCTATTTGACCAAGAAGGAGAGTGATGGGGTGCTACGCCAGATGACCTGGCCTCCACAGTCACCAGACCTGAACCCAATCGAGATGGTTTGGGGTGAGCTGGACCGCAGAGTGAAGGCAAAAGGGCCAACAAGTGCTAAGCATCTCTGGGAACTCTTTCAAGATTGTTGGAAGACCATTTCCGATGACTACCTCTTGAAGCTCATCAAGAGAATGCCAAGAGTGTGCAAAGCAGTCATCAAAGCAAAAGGTGGCTACTTTGAAGAACCTAGAATATAAGACATATTTTCAGTTGTTTCACACTTTTTTGTTAAGTATATAATTCCACATGTGTTAATTCATAGTTTTGATGCCTTCAGTGTGAATGTACAATTTTCATAGTCATGAAAATACAGAAAAATCTTTAAATGAGAAGGTGTGTCCAAACTTTTGGTCTGTACTGTATGTATATATATATATATACATATATATATATATACACACACATACACCTACACACATATACTACCGTTCAAAAGTTTGGGGTCATTTAGAAATTGCATTATTTTTGAAAGTAAAGCACATTTTTTTTCAATGAAGCTAACATTAAATGAATCAGAAATACACTCTATACATTGTTAATGTGGTAAATGACTAATCTAGCTGTAAACGTCTTGTTTTCATTGCAATATCTACATAGGTGTATAGAGGCCCAATTCCAATAACCACCACTCCAATGTTTTAATGGTACATTTTGTTTGCTAACTGTTTAAGAAGGCTAATGGATGTTTAGAAAACCCTAGAAAACCCATGCACAAGTATGTTAGCCCAGCTGAAAACGGTTTGGCTGATTTGAGAAGCTATAAAATTGACCTTTCTTTGAGTTAGTTGAGAATCTGGAGCATTACATTTGTTTGTTCTGTGAAACTCTCAAAATGGCCAGAAAAACACAACTTTCATGTGAAACTCGACAGTCTATTCTTGTTCTTAGAAATGAAGGCTATTCCATGCGCGAAATTGCCAAGAAACTGAAGATTTCCTACAACGGTGTGTACTACTCCCTTCAGAGGACAGCACAAAAGGGTCTAACCAGAGTAGAAAGAAGTGGGAGGCCCCGCTGCACAAATGAGCAACAAGACAAGTACATTAGAGTCTCTAGTTTGAGAAATCGACGCCTCACAGCTCCTCAACTGGCAGATTCATTAAATAGTACACGCAAAATGCCAGTGTCGTCTACAGTGAAGAGGTGACTCCGGGATGCTGGACTTCAGGGCAAAGTGGCAAAGAAAAAGCCATATCTGAGACTGGCTAATAAAAGGAAAAGATTAATATTAGGAAAAGAACACAGACATTGGACAGAGGAAGATTGGAAAAAAGTTTTATGGACAGACGAATCAAAGTTTGAGGTGTTTGGATCACACAGAAGAACATTTATGAGACGCAGAAGAACTGAAAAGATGCTGGAAGAGTGCCTGACGCCATCTGTCAAGCATGGTGGAGGTAATGTGATGGTCTGGAGTTGCTTTGGTGCTGGTAAAGTGGGAGATTTGTACAAGGTAAATGGGATTTTGAATAAGGAAAGCTATCACTCCATTTTGCAGCGCCATGCCATACCCTGTGGACAGCGCTTGATTGGAGCCAATTTCATCCTACAACAGGACAATGACCCAAAGCAAACCTCCAAATTATGCATGAACTATTTAGGGAAGAAGCAGGCAGCTGGTAGTCTATCAAATGGAATGGCCAGCGAAGTCACCAGATCTCAACCCCATTGAGCTGTTGTGGGAGCAGCTTGACCGTATGGTGCACAAAAAGTGACCATCAAGCCAATCCAACTTGTGGGAAGGGCTTTAGGAAACATGGGGTGAAATTTCTCAAGATTACCTCAGCAAATTAACAGCTAGAATGCCAAAGGTCCGCAATGCTGTAATTGCTGCAAAGGGAGCATTCTTTGACGGAATCAAACTTTGAAGGAGAAAATTATTCTTTCTAATAAAAATCATTATTTCTAACCTTGTCAATGTCTGGACTATATTTTCTAATCATTTTGCAACTCATTTGATAAATAAAAGTATGAGTTTTCATGGAAAACACAAAATTGTCTGGGTGACCCCAAACTTTTGAACGGTAGTGTATATGCACTCCTCAACGAAAGTTGCAACACCAAGAATGAAAGAATTGCAACACCAAGAAAGAAAAGTTGTGGAATTATGGAAATCACTGGATAGATAGATATGTTAATGATATGCAAATGATAAAAATATAAAAACAACATTTTTAAACATCTCCAGTCATTCAGTATCAAAATTTGCGCCACACAGAGAAGTGAACACATTCAACAAGCTATCAATGAGATATCTATGTTTGTTAAAGGAATGTTCTGACTTGTTACATGCACTTGGACACACAAATGAAGATGGGCTGCTGGCAGTTCCTTTTGCAATTGCTGATCAATGACATCCCAAATGTGCTCAATGAGAGACAATATTAGAGGCAGATGATGCAGGCAATGGTAGCACATTTAGGCCACATGGGCTGCTCACAGTAGCATGAGCAAAATGTGGCTTCGTGTTGTTATGTTGAAAAACAGCTCCTAGTACACTTTAGAGAAATAGCCGTACCTCTGGTTCCTCCAACAAATCAATGCAATCCTGTTCTCTTAATGTGCCTGAAATGAAGATTAAAGGGTTTGAGCTACCATGCTACCTCAAATCATAATCCCGGGAATAGGAAAAGTGTGATGTTCCCTTGTGAAGTCCTGTTAATGATGTTGCTCGATTGAATTGAGCAATGGAGACTGGAATATAGGTCTATCTCCTCTACTGAAGAGTCCAACTTCTCTCTAGGATGCAAGGATAGCTGGATATTGGCCTGACTACTACGTGGGCAATGTCAGAAAGAAGCTTTTATAAGAAAACTTCACAGGGATCCTATTGGACAGGGTTATGGTGTGTGGTGGCATTACGTATAGTAGCCCGGCCCCTCTATTATGGACGTACATGTTCCACCAATGGCATTTATAGACCAAACAGCAAATTAAAAGGGTACACAGGTAACTAATGCATAATCAGCCCTCCCACAATAAACCTAATGCTTAGAACAAATATAATAAATGTGGGGAGGCAGAACAAGCTTAACAAAATGAGCCAAAGTTATGGCCAATGATCATATAATTGAAGGAAGGATGAATGAAAGATTTTACTGAGACATGAACCTGCTATCTACCAGAATGATGAAGATGAAATGAGGGTAGACATTTCAGCAAGGCAATGATCCCAAACACACAGCAAAGGAAACTCTCAATTGGTTTCAGAGGAAGAAAATAAAGCTGTAGAATGGCCCAGCCAATCACCAGAATCCAATTGAAAATTCCAATTGAAAGGAACAAAAGCTGACAGTTCTATGAAGAAGCCCATGTAACCTTCAGTATTTGAATAAACCTAATGCTTAGAACAAATATCTAAATGTGGGAAGGCAAAAGAGGTTAACAAAATGAGCCAAAGTTATGACCAATGACATAGAAAAATCAAAATAGCATATGTGGAAGGCCCCATTTAACATACTAGCTATATTGGTGAATAAAACAAGTTGAGAAGCTATGTAAAATTTAAAGAAAATAAAAATACAATGATTTTGAATCCTCTCATAATCATATGTTGCTCGTGATAGAACATAATTCATTTATTAGGTTGAAAGTTAGATTTTGTTCCATTGTAATTGAAATGCTTAACTAATTTAAAAATTGATGACTGTAACACGACTCCAAAAAGTTAGGACAGGGTTTAAAGACTGGAAAACTAAGTTAAAAGCCGAGTCTAAAAATAGTGGAACAATTAAAAAAAACTGTTCAGTAAAATTGCAAACACATTGAATACCCCAAATCTACAGTATACAATATCATCAAAAGATTCAGCAAATCTTGAGGAATCTATGTGTGCAAGAGACAAGGCTTACATTCAGTATTGGATGCTCATGGTCTATGGGGCACTCACGCAGCACTGTATTAAAAACAGGCATGAATATTTTATACCAATCTTGGCATGGGCTCATGAATATTTCCAGAAATCAATGTCTGTGAACAGAGTTTGCCATCCAATCGATAAATTCAAGTTAAATCTCTATCATGCAAAGAAGAAGCCATATTTGAATACAATACAGAAATGCTGCCATCTTCACTGGGCAAAATTTAAAACTGTTCAGTGGTCAGATGAATAAAAATGTAAATCATGGACGCTGTGTCCTGTGGACTCAAGAGGAAAGGAACCATCTAGCTTATCTTCAATGCAAAATCGTGCATCTCTGATGATATTGTGTTACATTAGTGCCTATGTCATGAGCAGCGAACACATTTTGACAGGCACTATCAATGCTGAGCATGATATAGTGGTTTCAGAACAACATGTGCTCCCATCCAGATAACATCTATTTCAGTGAAGGTCTTGTCTCAGGAAGATACTACTAAACTACATACTGCATCAATCGGCATTGCTTGGCCGAAGAAGAACTTTGGTGATGAACCGACATGGCTGCAGTTCAAACCTTCTACCAATAGAAAACACTTTGCGTATTATAAATAGAAACATCTGTCAGAGACCCAGGACTGAGCAGAAGCTAGAATACTACATTCACATACTACTATACAATGCTACATACTTACATACTATATACATACTTTTTCCAGAGGTTCATAGACTATTATAATCAGAAGGGAGATGCTAACAATGGCTTACTTGGCCCTGTCTCAACTTTTTTGAGATGTATTTCTGCCATCAATTTCTGAATTATTTATTTATTTCAAATGAAATAAAAAAATGTCTAGCTTTCATTTTCTGATATGCTCATTTGTGAATAAAATCTGGCTATAAGAGATTTTCATCATTGCATTTTTGTTATCTTCACATTTAACACAGCCTCCTAACCTTTTTAGAACTGCAGTTATAATAGAAAAACATATATTTTACAAAACAAGGTTTAAACAACATAGGGCTACAGTATATACCAACTGTGAGTGAGTCATCTCTCGTGCGTAAGTATGATATAATTAAAATGTTCTGGAAAAAGAGGGAAAACAGTGTCACCATCCAAACTGTAAAAAAATCAGTTAAAACATATATTTTTATTTTATTTTACTCACTTATATAGCTCCATAATTAGCTCTATAGCTCTAATTTCTTCAGCACTTAAAAGACATTATCATCACTGTCATAATTGGGGCTCACAATCTAAGTTCATTATCAGTATGTCTTTAGACTGTGGGAGGACACCAAAGTTCCCTTAGGAAACCCAAACAAACACAAGGACTACATACAAATAAACTTCTTGCAGATGTCCTTGGTGGGGACTCTGAACTCCAACGTTGGAAGTCTACAGTGCTAACCATAAAATTATACCTTGTTTACACAACAAAGATGAGGTACTATAAAGTTGGCACCATGAAGTGAAATAACTATTTATAGCAAAGGAAAATTTTGATCTTTCAACGTTTTCAACCTGTGAATAAATTTAAGTTCCTTTTGATTCAAAATAATATTCTATCACCCTCTCATCAAGGTTTGGAAATGTTATCTCACCAATCAATACATCTAAAACTTGGTTGTTTCTCTCAAAGTGTTAAAGAACAGATAAGACCAGTTTCCTTTTCCTCGTGGTACATCAGTGATAGTTTACATAGGTGTGGTCGCAGGGATAATGTAAGAGAGAGGGGCCAGAAACTGCCGTGTCTGGTTTCACGAACTCCTGCACTGGTTAGAAGTGCTTCACCCTCTTATTAAACAGTGCAGGTTTTTTTCCTTGGTAGCAGTGCAAGGGTTAATCTGTTTAGTTGAAGTTCCTAAAGCTTTCCTACCTGGATTGCCTCAGCTGTTCAGTGTTGGCCACTCCCCTCTGCTATATATCCTCGCCTCTGGCACTTAGGGATTGTCAGTGTTAGTTCTTACTACCTGATTCTGGAGTTGGAGGTGTAGTTTGTGGTTTGAATTGGCATTTTGAGATTTATTCAGGAGATTGTTGCTTGGAGTTTGTCTGTGTGCTCATCCTCTCCTATTTGGCTTCTCCTTCCTCTAACTCCCCTGTATCCCACTCTGTTATTTGGTGTGTGTATTTTGTATGGTTTTTTTTTCATTTATCCCTGTCTTCCCTTGTTTGTCAGGTTAGTGCATACCTATACACTTCAGCTTATCACTACCCTGGGTGGTGGAGGGGACATATCAGGGTTAATATAGTAGCATAGGAAGGCACAAGAACCTGGCACCTCTACCTTCTGGAGTAATCTGGGGGACAGGGATAGACTAGGGCGCCCCTAGTTCTAGGGACATGGCTAGTGCCCATAGTCCCAACACCATCAGGACAGGAGTATTAATATATATATAATTTCTAATTATTTGTATAATAATTTATTATATAGTCTAATTAAATTAATATTAATACATAAAGGATAATTATATTATTTATAATTATTGTTTATAATTATATATTTATTCACATATAATATATACATATATATAGATTAGTGATGAGCGAACATTAAAATGCTCGGGTGCTCAAAGTTCAGGCCGAGCACATCGTGATACTCGAGTGCTCGACCCGAGCAACAATCCCAATGTAAGTCTAGGGGAAACTCAAGCATTTTTCTGGCGGTCCCCCCCCCGGCGGTCTGCAGAAGGTCAAAAATTGCTCAAATCGTTGCGAACAGTGTTCAATGAAGCATGTCAGGCAGGCAGAATATATAGGCAGCCAGGCAGGCAGGGTATATAGGAGGGTGCATGAAAAACATAGCAGGGCACTGGGAACACACTAGTGCCCTCTAATTTTCATGCACCCGTCTCTTTAAAAAAGCCAGCAACTCAGCAGCCACATACAGCTATATGCCGAAAATTTAGAACAGAAAGAATAGAGCATCACACATAGATTAGATAGATAGAAACATATCAGTCACATATATAATAAGTACAGTGACAGTGTTGGTTACTGTACTTGTCATTTAGTGTTAAAATAAAGGATTTATTAAAAAAAAAATTGGCGTGGGGTTCCCCGTAATTTTAGTCTCTAGCGGTGGTTAAGCAGATGGCTGGGGCAAATATTTGAAGCCTGGGAAGGGGGTAATACCCACAGAGCTTCCCAGGCTACTAATATCAGCCCCGAGCTGAATACCTAGCCTTTACTGGCTAATAAAATGGGGGACCCCAAAAAAAATGACGTGGGGTCCCCCTATTTTAATAGCTAGCAAAGGCTTGGCAGACAGCTGGGGGTTGATATTAATAGCCCAGGAAGGGTGCCATGAATGTTGGCCAACATCCATAGGATGTGCCAATTCTGGCACTTAGCCTCGCTCTTCCCACTGTCCTGTAGCGGTGGCAGGGGGGGTGCGTCTTATGGTCCGAATGTTACCTGCAGTGGTGGTAAAGTGGGATCGCAGGGCCCTCCAGGAACGTGGCGGTGGTGGTAGCGGCTGCAGCGTCAGCGGCAGCAGAGGTGAGCATCTGGGGCCGGTACCTGTGCCTGGCCGGTACTGGGGCTGGGGCCAGTGTCAGGCTATGAGTGGCGTGCGGCCTGTGCAGGTTTCCGGTGTGCGCGGTCATGTTCCTAGAGCTGTGATCTACAGGAAAATGGTGACCGGTAGCTCCAGTGGCCTTTTTCCTGTAGATCACAACTTTAGGAAGATGGCCGCGCACACCGGAAACCTGTGCAGGCTGCACTGCTTTGCCACTCATAGCCCGGCACCGACCGCAGCCCGGTGCAGGTCCCAGCCTGAGGCCCCGGCCTCAGCCAGAGGCCTCAGCAAGAAGCCCCGACACCAGCCCCAGCACCAGCCCCAGCCAGAGGCCCCGGCCTCAGCCCCAGCCAGAGGCATCGGCCCCAGCTCCAGCCAGAGACTCCGGCCCCAGACAGAGGCCCCGGCTCCAGCCCCAGCCAGAGGCCCCGGCCTCAGCCCCAGCCTCAGCCTCGGTACTGGCCTCAGCCCCAGCCAGAGGTCCCAGCCTCAGCCCCTGCCAGATGCCTCCGCACAGGAACTGGCCAGGCTAAGGGCCTCAGCCAGGCACAGGCTCCACAGCATCTAACATCTTCTGCTGCAGCTGCCGACTTCCTGAGGGACCCTGCCTCCTGTGACCCTCGCTCCACTGCCCCCCAGGTAAGATACCGGACCTATTCAGACTATAAGATGGACCCCCATCTTATAAAAAATATTTTTCTATTTTCCACCCCAAAATTTGGGGTGCGTCTTGTCGTTCGGTGCGTATTATAGTCCAAAAAATACGATAACTTTTACAAGTTCATTTCAAAATTGCAAAATAAAATATGAATAATACACAACATTTTAATTATAATTTTTGGTAGAAAACACCAAAAAACTTTTTTTTTTCCAAATTTCAAACAAAGATATGAAAAACACACAAAGGTATATAAATCTAGAGTAACCTATCTGCAGCTACATTTCTTTCTAACTTTTTCTTTTCAATTTTATTGGTTTTCCAATCAATTTTCACATGTTATCTTTTCTGAAAAATGTTCGTTACAGACATTTTCTCCACAAGTGGTACAATATCGCTCAGTTTTCCTCTCTAAGTTTCTTGGACAAATGAAGCGACGCTTTCGTTTTCTTTCTCCTGGCCCTGGAATATCCTGAAACTGTACGCCACACCGTTTCATTGCTTCTTTTGGTTGCTTTGGCAAGCATTTCATGTTGCTTTGCTCCATCATGTGAGGCATTACAAGTACACGGCAAAGGTCCTTCAAGAATAGGCGTCTCCTGTCCTTCCTCCATGCATGGAATTCTGGATGAGTTTCTGTATAAATAATGAATGAATTCAGGGCTGCTACATCAAGCATATTTGAAAAAATTACTACAGGCCAACGTCTTGTTTGCCTCTTGCATGAATATTCTCCCACCATTTCATCCATTTTGTCTACAACTCCTTTAGTTTTATTGTAATACAGCATGATTTCTAGTTTCAATTTTCTGTCATTGCTGCCAATAATGCAATCATAATGCATGGTACTGAGCAATATAATGGATTTCTCCTTCTTCGCTTTGTAAGATACCAGTGTCGCTTTGTTGTTGAAACCAAAGACACTCTCATAAAGTGCTCACTGTGGATTATGTTTCATTGCTTGAGGAATTTCTTATTGGTTTGGCTTCACAGTACCTACAAGTGTAACAGCTTTGTCAAGCAGAAAATTGCCCAATGCAACATTGGTAAAATAATTGTCCATGGTAATGTTTATACCTGAATTGTATATTGGTACAGCAAGTGTTTTCACAATCTCAGACACTCGATCTTTCTGTACTGGTGCATCAACTTCTTTGCCACAGTAGATAAGCCTATTTATGCCATAATAATTTGCAGAATCACACAGTCAGAAGATTTTTATTCCATACTTGGCTGGTTTACTGGGCATGTATTGTATGAACTTGCAACGTCCTCTGAAGGGTACAAGTTGCTCATCTACTGTAACATTAATACTACAGTAGGATTGTAAAGTTTGGTGCAATTTTTGATAAATATGTTCCAGATATAACTGAGGCTAATTTGTCTGTTTGGAACCTCGCTGCTCGAGTTCGCTAATCATCAAATCAAATGTTTCTTCTAATTTCCTCATATCTGTCCACTGCCATTGTCGCTTTATAGTGTGGATCAGAAAGTTGGTCCAGAAATAATTCTCTGATTGGAACATCATACAATTTTTGACTCCCTGCCAGCAGTAAAAGTCCAATATATGCATAAAGTTCAATTTTTCAGATATTTTTCCAGGACTTATCCCAAAATCACATGACATTCTCACATGGCATGATCCACCCCATGGCCCCTCCACCAGCAACCATAACTACAAATAAAGTAACTTGAGACACAAACACTGCTGAGTACATGATAAAAATTGCAGGGGCCTAAAAGGCCCCAGTTCCGTACAATGTGGTTTTCCCCAAAAAAGAATTGTTACACCAAAATGCCTATCAAAAAATTATATGAACAACTGCATATTACCAACAACGACATACTTGAGGAATACCTAGAGTTTCAAAATTCTAACAAAAGTAATTTTGCAGATAATAGCAAAAAAGTAAGCACCGGGGCCTAAAAGGCCCCTGATAGGCATTGTAGGGTTAATCAATGGAGCCCTTCTACTTGCAATTGCATAGCTTATTCAACAGATCAGTTATACAATTTGTCTGTTCTTAATGTGGAACAGACAAAGGGAATGCCAAAATGGATATGTGAGCAAAACCTGGGGCTAGATTCACACCATGATTCACATATGTTTGAAAGGCTTAATATTAAATTTGATTTAGAAGACAAAGTGTATTTTAACAAATACTTTGTGGTTTACTGATAATGTTTCAAAAGTTTTTGGATACTTTGTTTCCCAAGATGTACTCCAGGGAATTCTTCCTATCAGATCAACCTTGATGGACCTTGTGCTCTTCTGGACACTGTACATTAATTGTGCATTTTTGATCTGGCATGGCTCTCCTGTTACATTGGAGGATTTATTGCCTGGTCTAAGTTTTAACCCCTTCACGACATATGACATACAGTTACATCATATGCAAGCCGAGCCCACATCATTCCTAGCAGATAATAACTGAATTATTCAGCCATAATCTGCTTCTAACAGCCGCAGGTTTAGCGGAGCTCAGCCCGCAGCTGTTAATTTGTTAAATGCCACTTTCAATTTCATTTAATGTGTGCTGAAAGGGGGGCACATCCTTCCAAGTGAAAAAAAATGTGTTATAAATATGAAAAAAATAAAAAAATATAAAAAGGTGAAATCACCCCCATTTTGCCCCTTTTTAAATAAGGCAATTTAAAAAATTCCATATATTTGGCATTGCTGTGTTGATCTATCAATTATAAAATAAATTAGTTTGATCGCTAAATGGCGCAACGAAAAAAAATCAAAACGCCAAAATTATGATTTTTTGGGCTGCTGCATCATTGCAATGTAATGCAATAAGAGGCGATCAAAATGGTATTAGTAAAAACGACAGCTCAAGGCGCAAAAACAAGCCCTCACATAGATCCATATTCCAAAAATTGGAAACGTTACTTTTTTTGGGAGAATAGTGACACAAGTCAAATTTCTTTTTTACAAATTTTCAAATTTGTTTTCACCAATTAAATAAAAAAAAACTATACATATTTGGTATCTGCATACTCATACTGATCTGGAGAATCATATTTCCTCATCAGTTTTACCGTATAGTGAACATGGTAAATAAACCCCCCAAAAAACATTATGGAATTGCACTCTGCAATTTCAGCGCACTGGGAATATTTTTCTTGCTTTACAGTGGATCACATGATAATATGAATGGTGTCATTCAAAAGTACAACTTGTCCAGCAAAAATCAAGCCCTTATGGCTTGGAGGACGGAAAAATTAAAAAAAATTATGGTACTTGGAAAAGGGGAGGAAAAAAGGAAAATTAACACACAGAAATTGGCCCGGCATGATGGGGTTAATGATCTTAACATATGTGTTGCATATAAAAATGACAAACAGGTAACTGATTTTTTAGATGTAGTCATCAAACATGATCTTTTAATTACTTTACAGACCGATGAATTCTGGAAATCTATTGCCCTTAATTCAATTCTCCGTGCCTCCTTCTCTTATCCTCCATATACAATATAAGCCTTACCAATAGGTGAATTTCTCCTTATGAAACATATATGCTCAACAGAGGCTGATTTTGAGAAACAGGCGTCAATTCTCAAACAGAGATTTTGTGACTGAGGATACAGCCATCGAATGATAAAAAATCCTATAATCCTGCAAAATATACGTCACGACTAGTGTTGAGCCACCCCCGTAGTGTTCGAGTTCGGTTCGGTTCGTCGAACACCCGTGTGTTCGCCGAACTGTTCGTCGAACTGTTCGTCGAACACCTTCGAACACCGTTAAAACCAATGGCAGGCAAACAAAAACACATAGAAACACATAGAAAACACCTTCAAAGGTGTCCAAAAGCTGACAAACTGCTCAGAAGACACAACTAACACATGGAAAAGTGACAAGTACATATAGTCATGCGAAAAGAAAAGAGGTGGAGGAGTAAAAGGAGGGGGAGACACAGATATAGGCATGTCATGCCCTTCTAAAATCCAAAAAGTGAGAAGCCGAGACGGCCAGTCCGCTCCTGCCCGTGCCACCTCCGTGTCGCCGGGTTTGTGCCAGAGCCGCGGTGAACCCTGACGGCCAGCCCCCCTCTCCCAATACTGGTGCCTGTCCGCTGGTGGGTCGAGAGAGCCCCCCTGTGGTGGAGGCAGCTCTAAGCTTTTTAATTTAAATTGTCCCTCTAATTTGAATGAATACACTTTAAATCCATTTACAAGGATCTATTGGAGGGCAAGTCTCATGCCAGCAGCCGCGTAATTCCAGCTCCAGTAGCGTCCACTAAAGCTGCTGCAGTTAAAAAGCTTTTATAAGGATCGAGCTCGGCTGTCCACCGCAAGGCATCCTAGTGCCAGTCCCAGCCCCTATGCCTTGGGGTGCCTCCTGATGCTCTTCACTGAGTATCCCGTGGTCCCGAAGCATTTCCTTTGAAAAAATTAAGTGTCCAAACTACAGGTGGTGTAGCTTGCTTAACAGCCGGGATAATCCGCTGACTAGCAGACACTGCTACTAGGCACAAAGTATTTCCTGGGCTAGATGCAGTTAAAAATTTGTAAGTAGATACTCTCGTTGGATGCTGAGAAAGCATTCCATAGAGTCTCCTGGCACGCCATATATGATTCTCTTAAAAAGCTTGGGGTAGGGGTCTAGGGGACCCTTTTATAGCCAAAATCACGGCCCTGTATCACAATACGTCACCTAGGCTGAAGATGAATGGAACTGTAGCACCGAGGGCTCGGTTGCTACAGACGTATTGCACCTCACCCAGAGGTGTGATATCTCACTCTCAGATAAGGATGGAGTGTGGATCAGGACCCGACACCTGCATGCATTACACCACATTGCCGTGGGGCAGGGCGACCAATATGCCCCTGAGATGGGCACGACAGTCCCTGTCCCTGGCTGGAGTGGGGGGAGGGAACACTGAGGAAGGGGAACCCTGCAGTGCAGGAGCAGGGAGGAAGCAGTTCCTGGGTGCATTGAGAAGGGAGTATAAAAGGTGGGCACCATCTTAGTTCAGTGCAGAGAAGTCTGAGCAGAAGTGGCAGGGAGCAGGGGCTCTGCATGAGCTCTGCTCCGGAGGCGGGCCTAGTAACAGAGGCCCAGGCCTGCAAGAGGGAGAAGGAAGGAAGAGGAGCGGAGAAGGCTCCAGGAACGAGGAATGAAGGGATCCCAGGGGTGCGGACGGGCGAGTCGCCACCGCACGCCCGAATCCACCTGCGTGGAGGGGTCAGGCCAAAGGGGGAGACCGGTCCCCGAACTAGTGGAGGCAGGAAACGACCCTCAGCTAGAAACCGGAGGCTCTGACATTTTATGTGGCGCAGCCCCTTGCTCCACCCGCTAGGAAGGCACCACATAGGGTCAGGGAAACTGGCGCCAAGTTTACCAAGAGGAGGCCCGAGGCAGCCGGACAGAAGTGTTGGTAAGAAAGGCCAGACAAAGGACACACAAAGGGGGTCCTGTGAAGCGCTCCAAAGTTATCTGGGAGTTGTCTGAGCCCCTCACCTGGTGAGCACAGTACGACGTGGGCAGCCGTTACCTGCAGACGTGGTCTGGATAATAAGAACTGTGAGTAAAGGCCCTGAACTGCATCACTGACTCCGTGTCGTTACTGCTGCTGCCCTGCACCATCACCCCGATCCTCCGCATACACTGCCCTGAGGCTATACTCTTCCCGTGGGGAGTTATGCTACGCTCTGCTGCACCCACAACACCAGCCTTAGCGGTCTGCCCTGTAGCGGCGGTTCACTCTGACCGCAATCCACGGGTGGCGTAGTCGGACATTTAAACATCAAAACCACATAAATAGTTCCGCCACTGGTTTGACCACCCTGAGCCACGGAACCGGATCGCCGCCACGAAGACTACAACCACCAGCATCCACCAAAAAGGGTCCGGCTCCGGGTGGCCCAAGGCCCAGGGGGTGCGTCAGAACATTTTCATCACCTTTCACAATCACCAATGGGACAAGGCAGGGATGTCCTCTGTCCCCTCTCTTATACATCCTAGTGACGGAGTACCTGCTCTCATCAATTCGCCATAACCCCAATATTAGGTGGATTGAGGTGGGAGGCACCGAGTACAAGTGCTCTCTATTTGCTGATGATGTCCTAGTATATATCACTCAATCACATATATCCATCCCTGCTGTTATGGCTGAAATAGATCACTTTGTTACATGGTAAAATTTTAAAATCAATGCAGCGAAGTCTGAGGCCCTCGATGTCTCCCTCCCTAAATCCATATAGGATTCCATCCAGTCCAACTTTCCCTTTGCCTGGCCCTCACAGGGTATCAAATACTTAGGAATTCCTATTCATAGAGACCTCTCCCATCTATGTTATCTTAATTTTGGGCCCTTTATTGAACAATTCCATACAGACCACGGTTGGCAAGTTAGAACTGTAAGATTCACTACGTGAACCACTGGTGTTTTGTGGAAAAGCACATGTACACCGCGTTCCAAATTATTATGCAAAAAGTGTTTAGGAGTGATAAGGGAAGAATTTGTTTGTTTGTCAGTTAAACTCATTGATGGTGATGTGTGTCAGGGCTCTTTATATCACTGTAAGCAATTGCAGACACCTGTGCTAATTAGTTTGGCAGGTGTGTCCAATGAAAGGCAAGACTACTTAAGAAGGCTCTCTCACATTATTAAGCAGCCTACATTTTCTGCCAAAATGGGAAAGAAAAAGGATGTGTCGGCTGCTGAGAAGCAACAAATTGTGGAGTGTTTAGGTCAAGGCATGACTACAATCAACATTGTGCGATGATCAGGATGAAGTGTCTTGGCAATCAAGAAGTATGTAGCTGATTCACAGTACACACGTGTGCGTGCTGATAAGGGCAAATTGAGGACTCTTTCCTACAGGCAATTACGTCAGGTTGAAAGAGCAGCGGCAAAAAAGCCTTGTCATAGCAGCAGACAAGTTTTTGAAGCTGCTTGTGCCTCCAACGTCCCCCGAACAACAAGATGCAGGGTCCTTCAGAGGTTTGCAGCTGTGCATACGCCATCCTGTCGACCTCCTCTATCCACTTCACACAAGCAGAAACGGCTCCAGTGGGCCAAACATTACATGAAGACTGATTTCAAAACTGTTTTGTTCACGGATGAGTGCCGTGCAGCGCTCGATGGTCCAGATGAATGGAGTGGAGGATGGCTGGTTGATGGACACCCCACGCAAACACGGCTACAGCGCCAACAAGGAGGAGGTGGAGTAATGTTTTGGGCTGGAATCATGGGGAGAGAGATTGTCGGCCCCTTTAGGATCCCTGAAGGCGCTAAAGATGAACTCCATAATGTATGTGGATTTTCTCAAACAGCACTTCCTGCCATGGTTCAAGAAGAAGAACCGTGTATTTCACAGCAAGATCATTTTTCTGCATGATAATGCACCATCTCATGCTGCACATAAAACATCTGCATCTCTGGCTGATATGGGCATAAAAGGGGACAAACTTATGGTGTGACCCCCATGCTCCCCTGACCGCTACCCCATTCAGAACCTTTGGAGCATCATTAAAAGGAGTGTCTATGATGGCGGGAGGCAGTTCACATCTAAGCAACAGCTCTGGGAGGGTATTCTGTCCTCATGCAAAACAATTGAAGCAGAAACCATCCAAAACCTGACAAATTCAATGGACGAGAGAGTTCAGAAGCTCCTTTCGAACAAGGGGTCCTATGTGAAAATGTAACATCACCTAGAATAAAGTTTTGAGTTGAAAACTGTTTGATTTCAGTTTCTAACAACCTGCTAATGCTTATAATTTCAAAAATGACCATTTTTTTGGTCTTTATTAAAATGAAAAGGTTGATCGAAAAGTTTGGGGGATCTAAGAGTGTGGCAACCCAGTAGTCATGATTACTTCGAATTCTGACAATTTGAGGGTCATGCTGCAGGTAGTGCAGCAAGAAGGCACTTATGTGTCTTGCGCATCTCGGAGCCCCAAAATTATTTTCCGGGCTAGATGCAGCTAAAAATTATTTTTAATTTTAAATCTGGTGAAGCTTATTATAGATGGCCTAATAGGATCAGTGCTGCACACTGCTACAAAGCCCAAATTATTTTCCAGTCAAGATACAGATAAACATGATTAGTAATTTGAAAGTTTAAAACGGTTGGTAGGGTGATTTTAACCAATCATCAAGCTTTTACTCTCCCCAGGATGACACAGGGGTAGAAAAGTCATTTCGGATCCATGATTTGTTCATCTTTATGAACGTGAGTCTGTCTACATTATCAGTGGAGAGCCGCGTGCGCTTATCTGTCAGCACACCACCAGCAGCGCTGAACACACGTTCAGACAGAACGCTCGCTGCGGGGCATGACAAGATCTCCAAGGCGTAAGTGGCTAGCTCCGGCCATTTATCCAGATTGGAAGCCCAAAAAGAGCAAGGGTCCAGTGACACAGTCGTGGCTTCAATGTTTACTTGGAGATACTCCTGTACCATCGTCTCTAGGCGTTGACTATGTGTCAGACTTCTTGTCTCCTGTGGCCTTGCAAAGGATGGGCTAAAAAAGTGGTGAAATGATTCCGCAAAATTGATGTTACCAGCAGATACTGTGGTTCTGTTACGGTTTGAGTGCTGAACACTTGACGGTCCCACGGTTGGCAAGTTGGAACTGTGAGATTCACTACGTGCACCACTGGTATTTTGTGGAAAAGCACATGTAAGATTCTGCAACAGTCTCTGCTGATACTCCTGCATGCGTGCATCCCTTTCTATGGCAGGAATAATTTCTGCAAATTTACTTTTGTACCGGGGATCTAACAGTGTGGCAACCCAGTAGTCAGGATTATTTCTAATTCTCACAATTCGAGGGTCATGTTGCAGGTAGTGCAGCAAGAAGGCACTCATGTGTGTTGCGCATCCAGGAGCACCAAGTCCCTGTTGTGTTGGTGGCGAGGTAACAATCATGCTTCCTTCCTCTGTCCTCTCCCCCCAACCTCGCACAACAGAAATGTGATCAAGGTCTCCCTCATCTGATGAGTCTTCCATCAGTTCGTCCTCCACTTCTTCCTGGGCTCCTGCACCTTCCTCACTAGTTTGGCTGCTACCATGCGCCCTGGTAAAATCATCTCCCCCACCCTCACATGCCTGCCGCCTTGGTGCTGCCGACCGTCTGGACCTTGCAGATGTTAGCCCTTCCGCATACAACTCCTCCTCCTCTACTTCCTCCACCTCCTCTTGTGCCACCACCTGACTCCGAATTCTGTTTAACATGTGCTCCAGCATGTAAATCACCGGAATAGTCATGCTGATAATGGCATCGTCAGCACTAAACATCTTCGTCGCCATTTCAAAACTGTGCAGAAGGGTGCATAGGTCCCTGATCTGAGACCACTCCTCCAGCGTGATTTGCCCCACCTCTGAATCTCATTGGCCCAGGCTATACGTCAGAACGTATTGCACCAGGGCTTGTCGGTGCTGCCACAGTCGCTGCAACATGTGCAGAGTTGAATTCCACCGGGTAGGCACATCGCATTTTAGCCGGTGAAGTGGCAGGCCCAACGACTTCTGTAGAGATGTAAGTCGCTGAGCTGCGGGATGCGAACGGCGGAAGTGAGCACACAGCGACCGTGCCCTCTGCAGAAGGCCATCTAGTCTGGGATAGTGGGCTAAAAATTGCTGGACAACCAGGTTCAACACGTAAGCCATACAAGGCACGTGTGTGACATTGCCCCGGCGAAGGGCCGCACCCAGGTTTGCAGCATTGTCGCACACGGCCTTCCCTGGTTTCAGGTCCAGTGGAGACAACCATTCATGAAATTGGTTCTCCAGAGCTGACCACAACTCCTCAGCTGTGTGACTTACATTTCCCAGACATTTCAATGTAAAAACCGCCTGATGACGTTGAGCCCTACTGCCAGCATAGTAAGGAGGTGTGCAGGATCCCTTCTGCACAGTTAGAAAGCTTGTGGCATGACCAGACAGGCTTTGGGTGCAGGTGGAAGACCGAGAGGAGGTTGAGGAGGCAGAAGCAGTGGAGGAACTTTGACATAAAGAGGATTGACGCACAACTCGTGGGGACGGCAAGACTTGGACAGCAGCCCCTTGTCCTGCTGTCACCATAGTTACCCAGTGCCCAGTCAGCGACATGTAACGCCCCTGTCCATGCCTACTCGTCCAAGTGTCTGTGGTGAAATGCACCCTGTCACACACAGAGTTTCTCAAAGAAGCGGTGATGTTGTGTGCGACATGCTGGTGGAGCGCAGGCACACCTTTCTTTGAGAAGTAGTGCCGACTGGGCATCTGGTACTGGGGCACTGCGACGGACATAAGGTCTCGAAAATCCTCTGTGTCCACCAGGCGGAAAGGCAGCATTTCTGTAGCCAAGAGCTTGCAGATGGTGAAATTCAACCTCTTAGCTTTCTCATGGCTAGGAGGAAATGGTCTTTTACTTGTCCACATCTGAGGGACCGAGGGCTGGCTATTGTGCTTAGACGGGGTTGATAAGGGTGTCCCCGGCAAACTGCCGGTCTGTGAGGAAGATGCAGGCGGACATGTTAGGTTGCCTTGATCCAAAGGTGGTGCTATCGATGTCGGACAGCGCTCAAGACCAGCTGGTGTTACCACCTCCAAAGAAAATGATGACCTGCCAATCACGCTGGCTGTTGCTGGTAAAGAGGTGGCAGGTCTGCGCCCCAAAACAGGTGTGACTGCTGTCCCCCCAGTCACAGAGGATGAAGAGGCCGCGGATGCACAAGATATGGCAGACGGTGGTTGGCCCGGCCGGCTAGGCCGCATTGTAACACACTGAGCTTCCCACTGCAACTTATGCTTCATGTCCATGTGCCGGTTCATGCATGAAGTACTCAAACTATGTATTTTTTGGCCTCTACTTAGCTTTTGCTGACAAATGTTACAGATTTCACGAGTTGGGTCATCTTTATCGATCTGAAAAAATGCCCAGGCTATGCAAGGCTTAGCACCCATGCGACCTGAAGAGCCACCACGACTTGTGGTGAGAGGCAGAGTTGTGTTTGAGGATGCAGTTGTTGACGTGCTTCCAGTACTACGTCTCTGTCCAGGAAGGCGCAACCTGACCTCGTCGTCACTAGCATCTTCCTCCACCTCCTCTGCTGACCTCATCTCTTGGCTGACTGTGGGTTGACAGTAAGTGGGATCTCCGACCTCATCATCATCACCCTGTGCGTTATCACACCCGTCGTCCTCAGAGCCAACCTGTTCCTGCCCTGACAAAAAACTAAAGTTGTCGCTCCAATCAGGTATTTGAGTCTTATCATCGTCTTCCTCATTGTCTCCACCAACAGGAGTTACAGTTTGGGAATGAGGGTCTACATTATGGTCAGAACCTTCTGCGTCTGGTCCTGGATCCGACTCATAAAGATTCTGGGCATCAGTGCAGATCATTTCCTCGTCTGGATTCACAGAAGCGCTGGAGTCGACCTCTGATTCCCAGGCTATAGTATGAGTAAACAGCTCTGCAGACTCAACCATCTGTTCTACCTCATACTCAGACGGGCAGCTGGAGATTTGGGAGCTGTGAGGAAGCAAGTGCGATTTGGGTGACACCTTTGAGGACTGGAGTATTTGTGATGTTGAAGTTGATGTGGAGGAGAGCCCACTTAAAGGAGCACTTGATATCCGTTGAAGCACCTGCTGTTTTTGTGCCTCATCTGGAATTTGTAGCGATTGGCGTGGCCGTAAGAAAGGGATCTTATCACATTGTCCGCTAAAAGAAGTAGACATTTTAGTTTGGCTGGAAGATGGTCTTTCTTCTGCACCTACCCCACGGACACAACCTTTTTTCCCCTTCCCAACACGCCTATTCCCCTTTCCACCAGCAGCAGACCTTTTTCCACTCATTTTGGTGGTTAACTAATTCACAACTCTGGAGTTGTTTGCACAAAAAAACAATGGATGGTAACCGAGCAGAGCTGAGTGGCCAAACTGTGGTATTAGGCCAAAACTATTGGCTGGGTTAGATGCAGAAAAAAATTATTTTTAATTTGCAACCTGATGGAGGTCAGTATAAATGGACTAATAGACCAAGTCCCACACACCGCTAGAAGCCCAAATATTTTTTCAGAGCTAGATGCACAAATTTTTTTTATTCAATTTGCAACCTGATGGAGGTCAGTATAGATGGACTAATAGACCAAGTCCCACACACTGCTAGAAGCCCAAATATTTTTTCAGAGCTAGATGCAGAAAAAAATTATTTTTAATTTGCAACCTGATGGAGGTCAGTATAGATGGACTAATAGACCAAGTCCCACACACTGCTAGAAGCCCAAATATTTTTTCAGAGCTAGATGCAGAAAAAAATTATTTTTAATTTGCAACCTGATGGACGTCAGTATAGATGGACTAATAGAACAAGTCCCACACGCTGCTAGAAGCCCAAATATTTTTTCAGAGATAAATGAAGAAAAAAATTATTTTTAATTTGCAACCTGATGGAGGTCAGTATAGATGGACTAATAGACCAAGTCCCACACACTGCTAGAAGCCCAAATATTTTTTCAGAGCTAGATGCAGAAAAAAAATATTTTTAATTTGCAACCTGATGGAGGTCAGTATAGATGGACTAATAGAATGATGCTATGCCCAAAAGATTTTACTTCACTAGGTGCAGTAAAAAAATTGGTATTCTATACACAGGTGGTATATCTTGCAACACAGATAGGCTACTCCACTGACTAACACACTCTGCAATAGGCCAAAAAGGATTAGCTTTGCTAGATTCAGCCAAATGCTGTGAAAAAAACTTGCACAGCACTGGCACAGACCTGCCTGGCAAAAACTGATAGGAACTGATGTAACCTAGTCCTGAAAAGGACTCCAATTACAATTAGTCTTTACTCCCACAATCTATCTATTTAAGAGCACAGACCTGCTTGATAAAAGTCGTAGGAAATGCTGTAACCTAGTCCTTAAAAGGACTGCAATCACAACTATTCCCTACTCCCAAGCTATCTGTATATTTGTGCGAAAATTGGCTTGAAATTAACAAGGTATAGCGCACACAGCAACAGCGGTGCCGTCTAACACGCAGCTGCAGCAGTGAGAAAATGGTGGCGACGGGGAAAATGGCTTGGTCTTATAGGGCAAGGACATGTGACATACACTGCCAATCACACATGCCCTTGCTTGTGTGAAAAAAAGCACTTCGCTCCGTGTGTGCGCTGCTGATAGGCTGACAGATTGCACCTCCCCACTGCAAATGCGGGAGAGAGAAAAAAAAATGGAGATCTTCATTGTTCCTGCAGAGATCCATCCCCTGCCCCTCCCCCCGCCCCGCTGTACACTCATACTGCGTATTAACATTAATTTTCATCATTACTGAGAAAAAATCCAGTTATGATTTTGGTGCACGAACAGTTATCGAACATAACCTCGAACAGCCGAATTTTTCTCAAATTGTTCGTGTTCGCCGACCGGCTCGAACACCGCCCAAAACAGCTCGAATTTGAGATTGGCGAACAGTTCGAGTAGAACAACGCTCATCTCTAGTCACGACAGCAACTGCTCCATTCTATACAACGCTCCCACATAAAACACAGGTATGATTCATTACAAATTTCCATTCTGAATTTACACATACAGTAAGAGAGACTGTTTATAGAAATTTTAGCCTGTTTAGTTAGCTGAAGTAATGGGCGAATTCGTGGATATTGGGGTCTGGCGGGTTTGGCTGAAAATCTAAAAAGAAGTTTGGATCCTGTACCAGAACGGTATCCAAACTCGAACCCGAACCTGGACTCGAGACGCAGCGAGTGGCATCTTAAGTGAGGTGACTGGGGTTCATTAGCTTTGAACTCCAGTGAACTTTCTCATAGCAGCTCATTGCTACACATTGCAGGATTATTCTCCTATGTCAGTGTGAATCGGCTGTCGTGGAGAGCAATCACATCAGTGACTGCAGATGTGACTGCTCTCCAAGTCATCTGGATTCTCATGGGGTAGTAAGGATTATCTTCAAGGCGGACAGGTGAATATTAGGGTGGTTTATTATTTTTTCTTTTTTACAGGTGACAAGGGCATCAGTGATTAGATGTTAAGGTTAGTATAATGATTTTTTTTTTACTTCAATATTTATTTATATCAATTTTTGATTTGTTTACTTGAAGCACAGGTGCCGACTGAGGAATACTGCCATCAGCGGCACCTGAAAGTAGGTGTAGGCTGATAACAGTACTACTGTTTCACTAGCCAATACTTGCAACCAGTGGTAAGCTTTTTACCACCCTTTCATAGCTGTGGGCTTACGTAGTCATCTGACAGCGTGGCAATCACAGTGCTCTGACCGGCGGTAAAGATCTTACTGCTGATCAGAGCCGACTGTGTTTCTTGTGCTGTCACGTAGATGACAGGGTGGGAAACACCCAATGTTGAGGGTGCCAAACCCAAACAGTAACACGGGTGTTCAGTATGGACCCCAAACTTTACTGTTGGGGTTCGCCCATCACTAGTTAGCTGACCACATACTCAATAAACATCTATGGAGCAAACCTAGCAACACAGTATGTCAATCCAAAAATCTGCATGACACATTGCTCATAAGTCATTCATAAGTCATTACTAGTGTTGAGTGAGCACTAAAATGCTTGGGTGCTCGAAGCTCATGCCGAGCTCACCGTGATACTCGGGTGCTCGACCCGAGCAATGAGCCCAATGTTAGTCTATGGGAGACTCGAGCATTTTTGCGGTGGCACCCCCGGCAGTCTTTTAAAAGCCTAACAAGTGCCCAAAACGATAGTGACAGTGCTCAAATGACATGGGGACAGCATGGGGATCGCCCCTTGAAGCATTTCTGACCCCCAGGTCACTGCTGTCAACAACGTGGTCAGAGGTATTAAGCCACTTTTACAGGCTCACAATAAAACGTTCAAAAACGAAAGTGAAACTTTTTTCCTGTGAAATATGTTAAGGAACATCCTTTCCAGGGTAAAGACTTGTGTATAAGTTAAAATAAATGACCAAAAACAAAAATACTCCTCCACACCTTCGGCTATGTTCACAAGTAGCATTTTTTATGCGTTTTTGCACTTTTGTATTGCTTTCAACTATGACAAATGCATTCACCGTGAAATGTCATTTTAACATTTTACAATCTTATCTGGCCATGTGCTGTGTGACACATGCATAAAGTGCTGAAAAGACAAGGGAACAGCATGGGGAAGACCCCTGGAAGCATCTCTGACTCCAAGGTCACTGTCTAAAAGTGTGCCCATCATAAGTGATCCTTACCGCATCAGAAGATGCAGATTTGCAACTATCCCCATGCAAGTTCTAGTCCCAGGGCAGTGTTCAATTGTACCTCCCCCCTTCCTTGCAATACAAGCTCAAGTATGCAGCCTGCCACCCACCCACCCCCAGGCTGCAATACCATACTGCTTGCTTGCTTGAACTTGAAATTGGGCCTTTTAGGCACGTGGAGGCGGAATCTGGCCACCACGTCATGGCTCTGTTGGCGGCCTGGAATCCATACTCAGTCCCCAGCCGCCCGGCGACCGGGTGTCCATACTCAGTCCCCAGCCGCCCCGCGGCCGGGTGTCCACACACGGTCCCCAGCCGCCTGGGGGCAGCCGGGTGTCCATAAACGGTCCCCAGCCGCCCCTATTTCTCCTTGGAACATCCCCCCACACACTTTTCTTAGCCCGGCCTGCTTTAGGCAGCATTGGACGAGCCCACCAGAGAACCTGACTCCTCTGGTGGGCCCTGACTTCTCCATCGGTGGAGTTGAGAGTGCCAAGGTGAGGAGCATGATGATGATGACAGAAGTTAGCATCTGCTATGTTTTCTTTTAATGCAAGTGTAAGTGTGCAGCCTGCCACCCACCCACCCCCAGACTGCAATTCCATACTGCTAGCTTGAACTTGAAATGGAGCCTTTTAGTTTGGAGGAGGCCGAAGCTGGTCAATACCTCATGGTTGCTTCGGCAGCGAGGTATCCATACTCAGTCCCCAGCCGCCCATATTTGTCCTGGTGTGCCTTATACATAAGATTAAGCGCGTATACCAAAACATTACCTGTGCCCTCCCCAGTGCATTTAGTGGGAAGGAGAGCCTTTTCCGCTGTAGTGTGTACATGCCAAACCCCTGTTCATGGTACATGCGAAGATGCCTCCCACCTTGCACCTGTCGTTGCAGACTTGCAACTATCCCCATTCAAGTCCTTGTCCCAGGGCAGTGTTCAATTTTACCTCTCCCATTCCTTGCAATGCAAGCGCAAGTATGCAGCCTGCCACCCACCCACCCCCAGGCTGCAATACCATACTGCTTGCTTGCTTGCACTTTAAATTGGGCCTTTTAGGCATGTGGAGGCGGAATCTGGCCACCACGCCATGGCTGTGTTGCCGGGTGTCCCCGCTTGCTCCCCAGCCTCCAGGGGGTGGCCGGGTGTCCATACTCGGTCCCCAGCCACCCCTATTTGTCCCGGTAACCTTTCCCACACTTTTCTTAGCCTGGCCTGCTTTAGGGCAGCATTGGCCGAGCCCACCGGACTATCAGACTCCTCCGGTGGGCCCTGGCATCTCTATCAGGGGAGTTGAGAGTGCCAAGGTGAGGAGCATGATGAGGATGATAGAAGTTAGCATCTGCTTTGTTTTCTTGGAATGCAAGCGCATGTATGTAGTAGCGGCTAGGCCTGAGGTGGTCAGCGTTTTGGCGCATATCCTACCTCCTTCGAGGATTGCTCGATGTTTTCCTGCTACTATCCAAGTTCTATGACTCCCGTTAAAACAAAGCTTCAGGTGATAAATGATGGATGAGGTAGTGGCAAAGGAGAAAGAGCAGGAGGAACAGGGACCATTCGCATCAATATCAGGCCAGTCAACCAGATATGTCTTGTAGGATATGTTTCTGTAACAAAAGGAGCGGTTCGGCTACACAGTTATAGGGCATACAGTGAGTGCAATGCCTACCAAAAATTTTGAGCCACTCCAATGCCCCTTGGAAATGACATGGAGATCAGAGGGCGTTAACTAAACCTTTTTTTCCATTTATAGCAACTGGGTCTCCCGTGCACTGTTGGCCTAAGCAGTGAATGGAAGGCTTTCCAAAAATTATGAGGAACTGCAATGCCCCTTACAAGAGCCATGTGTGGCACCCCAGGGGTCTGGTCACCACAGTAATAGAGATATTACGTTGGAGAGCAAGTGGTAGGTTTCCTGGTCAGGATCCCTTAAACATGCAACATACTCCTGCCCAAATCCTGGGAGGGGAGAATTCTGCCCTTATAAACTGGATCTGGGACAGGGCTGAGTGAGTTAGAGAACAGTCAGAGTCAGAGTGAGAGCAAGGGAAAGTAACAGCAAGGAGCTCTGTAGGAGCAAGGAGCTAAAGACCAGGGGCTGGAAGCTGAGCAGAGCTCGCCCTGGCAGAAGACAATTGGAACCGGACACAGGAGTCCGAAGCTGTGAGGACTTATATATCCAGCAGCAGAAACCAGTCGGCAGGGGATTTCAGGTCCTCTGGCCATAGAAACCGGGAGGCTCAATCACAAGCAAGGGACCAGCACTGCCGTCGTGGAGCGGAGGCTAACAGAAGGCCCCAAGTCACCAGCCATACGGGTGAGCACTACACGGTACACTCAGGGACGTGGGCTACTTCTACCCGCTTACAGCAAGGTAGCCAGGAAGAGTGCAGACAGATGGGGAGGCCTACAACTCCACCTGGCCAGGGGAACTCCTGCTTGCTCACAGACTGACCAGGCCTCTTATGCTAGCCAGTACTCCCGGGAGGGTCTACCTTATAATCATCAGTAAAGACTCTGAACTGCACTGCAAAGACTCTGAGTCATACCTGCTGCGCTCGTGCACCATCACCCCCATCATCCACACTCACTGCCCTGAGGCTATACTCCTCCCGAGGGGAGTTATCCCATTCTATGCTGCGCACACAACATCAGCCTCAGCGGTCTGGCTCGCAGCGGTGGTACTACCTGACCGCAATCCACGGGTGGCGAAGTCGGACAATTAACGTCAAAACCTAAGAAAGACTGCCACTGGTTTGACCAGCCTGAGCCACGGGACCGGGTCACCGCCACGGAGACTACAGACCCCAGAGACCCGGCACCGGGTATCCCACACACGTGTACACACAGCCCAAGGGGCGCGTCACATGCAATACAGCATATTACAAACATAAGTCCCATTATTGGGGAGTGGGTGTCCCATGGTATTTGCTTATGCTTTCCAAGCAAAAGCTGCCAAAAATTAGGACGGAGCAACTTGCAATGCCCCTTACAAGAGCCATGCAGTACAGCATATTACAAACATAAGTCCCATTATTGGGGAGTGGGTGTCCCATAGTATTTGCTTATGCTTTCCCAGAAAAAGCTACCAAAAATTAGGATGGAGCAACTTGCAATGCCCCTTACAAGAGCCATGCAGTACAGCATATTACAAACATAAGTCCCATTATTGGGGAGTGGGTGTCCCATAGTATTTGCTTATGCTTTCCCAGCAAAAGCTGCCAAAAATTAGGACGGAGCAACTTGCAATGCCCCTTACAAGAGCCATGCAGTACAGCATATTACAAACATAAGTCCCATTATTGGGGAGTGGGTGTCCCATAGTATTTGCTTATGCTTTCCCAGCAAAAGCTGCCAAAAATTAGGACGGAGCAACTTGCAATGTCCCTTACAAGAGCCATGCAGTACAGCATATTACAAACATAAGTCCCATTATTGGGGAGTGGGTGTCCCATAGTATTTGCTTATGCTTTCCAAGCAAAAACTGCCAAAAATTAGGACGGAGCAACTTGCAATGCCCCTTACAAGAGCCATGCAGTACAGCATATTACAAACATAAGTCCCATTATTGGGGAGTGGGTGTCCCATAGTATTTGCTTATGCTTTCCCAGCAAAAGCTGCCAAAAATTAGGACGGAGCAACTTGCAATGTCCCTTACAAGAGCCATGCAGTACAGCATATTACAAACATAAGTCCCATTATTGGGGAGTGGGTGTCCCATAGTATTTGCTTATGCTTTCCCAGCAAAAGCTGCCAAAAAGTAGGACGGAGCAACTTGCAATGCCCCTTACAAGAGCCATGCAGTACAGCATATTACAAACATAAGTCCCATTATTGGGGAGTGGGTGTCCCATAGTATTTGCTTATGCTTTCCCAGCAAAAGCTGCCAAAAATTAGGACGGAGCAACTTGCAATGATCCCTTACAAGAGCCATGCAGTACAGCATATTACAAACATAAGTCCCATTATTGGGGAGTGGGTGTCACATAGTATTTGCTTATGCTTTCCCAGCAAAAGCTGCCAAAAATTAGGACGGAGCAACTTGCAATGCCCCTTACAAGAGCCATGCAGTACAGCATATTACAAACATAAGTCCCATTATTGGGGAGTGGGTGTCCCATAGTATTTGCTTATGCTTTCCCAGCAAAAGCTGCCAAAAATTAGGATGGAGCAACTTGCAATGCCCCTTACAAGAGCCATGCAGTACAGCATATTACAAACATAAGTCCCATTATTGGGGAGTGGGTGTCCCATAGTATTTGCTTATGCTTTCCCAGCAAAAGCTGCCAAAAATTAGGACGGAGCAACTTGCAATGCCCCTTTCAAGAGCCATGCAGTACAGCATATTACAAACATAAGTCCCATTATTGGGGAGTGGGTGTAACATAGTATTTGCTTATGCTTTCCAAGCAAAAGCTGCCAAAAATTAAGACGGAGCAAATTGCAATGCCCCTTACAAGAGCCATGCAGTACAGCATATTACAAACATAAGTCCCATTATTGGGGAGTGGGTGTCCCATAGTATTTGCTTATGCTTTCCCAGCAAAAGCTGCCAAAAATTAGGACGGAGCAACTTGCAATGCCCCTTACAAGAGCCATGCAGTACAGCATATTACAAACATAAGTCCCATTATTGGGGAGTGGGTGTCCCATAGTATTTGCTTATGCTTTCCCAGCAAAAGCTGCCAAAAATTAGGACGGAGCAACTTGCAATGTCCCTTACAAGAGCCATGCAGTACAGCATATTACAAACATAAGTCCCATTATTGGGGAGTGGGTGTCCCATAGTATTTGCTTATGCTTTCCAAGCAAAAACTGCCAAAAATTAGGACGGAGCAACTTGCAATGCCCCTTACAAGAGCCATGCAGTACAGCATATTACAAACATAAGTCCCATTATTGGGGAGTGGGTGTCCCATAGTATTTGCTTATGCTTTCCCAGCAAAAGCTGCCAAAAATTAGGACGGAGCAACTTGCAATGTCCCTTACAAGAGCCATGCAGTACAGCATATTACAAACATAAGTCCCATTATTGGGGAGTGGGTGTCCCATAGTATTTGCTTATGCTTTCCCAGCAAAAGCTGCCAAAAAGTAGGACGGAGCAACTTGCAATGCCCCTTACAAGAGCCATGCAGTACAGCATATTACAAACATAAGTCCCATTATTGGGGAGTGGGTGTCCCATAGTATTTGCTTATGCTTTCCCAGCAAAAGCAGCCAAAAAATTGGACGGAGCAACTTGCAATGCCCCTTACAAGAGCCATGCAGTACAGCATATTACAAACATAAGTCCCATTATTGGGGAGTGGGTGTCCCATAGTATTTGCTTATGCTTTCCCAGCAAAAGCTGCCAAAAATTAGGACGGAGCAACTTGCAATGCCCCTTACAAGAGCCATGCAGTACAGCATATTACAAACATAAGTCCCATTATTGGGGAGTGGGTGTCACATAGTATTTGCTTATGCTTTCCCAGCAAAAGCTGCCAAAAATTAGGATGGAGCAACTTGCAATGCCCCTTACAAGAGCCATGCAGTACAGCATATTACAAACATAAGTCCCATTATTGGGGAGTGGGTGTCCCATAGTATTTGCTTATGCTTTCCCAGCAAAAGCTGCCAAAAATTAGGATGGAGCAACTTGCAATGCCCCTTACAAGAGCCATGCAGTACAGCATATTACAAACATAAGTCCCATTATTGGGGAGTGGGTGTCCCATAGTATTTGCTTATGCTTTCCCAGCAAAAGCTGCCAAAAATTAGGACGGAGCAACTTGCAATGCCCCTTTCAAGAGCCATGCAGTACAGCATATTACAAACATAAGTCCCATTATTGGGGAGTGGGTGTAACATAGTATTTGCTTATGCTTTCCAAGCAAAAGCTGCCAAAAATTAAGACAGAGCAAATTGCAATGCCCCTTACAAGAGCCATGCAGTACAGCATATTACAAACATAAGTCCCATTATTGGGGAGTGGGTGTCCCATAGTATTTGCTTATGCTTTCCCAGCAAAAGCTGCCAAAAATTAGGACGGAGCAACTTGCAATGCCCCTTACAAGAGCCATGCAGTACAGCATATTACAAACATAAGTCCCATTATTGGGGAGTGGGTGTCACATAGTATTTGCTTATGCTTTCCCAGCAAAAGCTGCCAAAAATTAGGACGGAGCAACTTGCAATGCCCCTTACAAGAGCCATGCAGAACAGCATATTACAAACATAAGTCCCATTATTGGGGAGTGGGTGTCCCATAGTATTTGCTTATGCTTTCCCAGCAAAAGCTGACAAAATTAGGATGGAGCAACTTGCAATGCCCCTTACAAGAGCCATGCAGTACAGCATATTACAAACATAAGTCCCATTATTGGGGAGTGGGTGTCCCATAGTATTTGCTTATGCTTTCCCAGCAAAAGCTGCCAAAAATTAGGACGGAGCAACTTGCAATGCCCCTTACAAGAGCCATGCAGTACAGCATATTGCAAACATAAGTCCCATTATTGGGGAGTGGGTATCCCATAGTATTTGCTTATGCTTTCCCAGCAAAAGCTGCCAAAAATTTGGATGGAGCAACTTGCAATGCCCCTTACAAGAGCCATGCAGTACAGCATATTACAAACATAAGTCCCATTATTGGGGAGTGGGTGTCCCATAGTATTTGCTTATGCTTTCCCAGCAAAATCTGCCAAAAATTTGGACGGAGCAACTTGCAATGCCCCTTACAAGAGCCATGCAGTACAGCATATTACAAACATAAGTCCCATTATTGGGGAGTGGGTGTCCCATAGTATTTGCATATGCTTTCCCAGCAAAAGCTGCCAAAAATTAGGACGGAGCAACTTGCAATGCCCCTTACAAGAGCCATGCAGTACAGCATATTACAAACATAAGTCCCATTATTGGGGAGTGTGTGTCCCATAGTATTTTCTTATGCTTTCCCAGAAAAAGCTGCCAAAAATTAGGACGGAGCAACTTGCAATGCCCCTTACAAGAGCCATGCAGTACAGCATATTACAAACATAAGTCCCATTATTGGGGAGTGGGTGTCCCATAATATTTGCTTATGCTTTCCCAGCAAAAGCTGCCAAAAATTAGGACGGAGCAACTTGCAATGCCCCTTACAAGAGCCATGCAATACAGCATATTACAAACATAAGTCCCATTATTGGGGAGTGGGTGTCCCATAGTATTTGCTTATGCTTTACCAGCAAAAGCTGCCAAAAATTAGGACAGAGCAACTTGCAATGCCCCTTACAAGAGCCATGCAGTACAGCATATTACAAACATAAGTCCCATTATTGGGGAGTGGGTGTCCCATAGTATTTGCTTATGCTTTCCCAGCAAAAGCTGCCAAAAATTAGGACGGAGCAACTTGCAATGCCCCTTACAAGAGCCATGCAGTACAGCATATTACAAACATAAGTCCCATTATTGGGGAGTGGGTGTCCCATAGTATTTGCTTATGCTTTCCAGCAAAAGCTGCCGAAAATTAGGATGGAGCAACTTGCAATGCCCGTTACAAGAGCCATGCAGTACAGCATATTACAAACATAAGTCCCATTATTGGGGAGTGGGTGTCCCATAGTATTTGCTTATGCTTTCCAGCAAAAGCTGCCGAAAATTAGGATGGAGCAACTTGCAATGCCCGTTACAAGAGCCATGCAGTACAGCATATTACAAACATAAGTCCCATTATTGGGGAGTGGGTGTCCCATAGTATTTGCTTATGCTTTCCCAGCAAAAGCTGCCAAAAATTAGGACGGAGCAACTTGCAATGCCCCTTACAAGAGCCATGCAGTACAGCATATTACAAACATAAGTCCCATTATTGGGGAGTGGGTGTCCCATAGTATTTGCTTATGCTTTCCCAGCAAAAGCTGCCAAAAATTAAGACGGAGCAACTTGCAATGCCCCTTACAAGAGCCATGCAGTACAGCATATTACAAACATAAGTCCCATTATTGGGGAGTGGGTGTCCCATAATATTTGCTTATGCTTTCCCAGCAAAAGCTGCCAAAAATTAGGACGGAGCAACTTGCAATGCCCCTTACAACAGCCATGCAGTACAGCATATTACAAACATAAGTCCCATTATTGGGGAGTGGGTGTCCCATAGTATTTGCTTATGCTTTCCCAGCAAAAGCTGCCAAAAATTAGGACGGAGCAACTTGCAATGCCCCTTACAAGAGCCATGCAGTACAGCATATTACAAACATAAGTCCCATTATTGGGGAGTGGGTGTCCCATAGTATTTGATTATGCTTTCCCAGCAAAAGCTGCCAAAAATAAGCACGAAGCAACTTGCAATTTCCCTTACAAGAGCCATGCAGTACAGCATATTACAAACATAAGTCCCATTATTGGGGAGTGGGTGTCCCATAATATTTGCTTATGCTTTCCCAGCAAAAGCTGCCAAAAATTAGGACGGAGCAACTTGCAATGCCCCTTACAAGAGCCATGCAGTACAGCATATTACAAACATAAGTCCCATTATTGGGGAATGGGTGTCCCATAGTATTTGCTTATGCTTTCCCAGCAAAAGCTGCCAAAAATTAGGACGGAGCAACTTGCAATGCCCCTTACAAGAGCCATGCAGTACAGCATATTACAAACATAAGTCCCATTATTGGGGAGTGGGTGTCCCATAGTATTTGCTTATGCTTTCCAGCAAAAGCTGCCAAAAATTAGGATGGAGCAACTTGCAATGCCCGTTACAAGAGCCATGCAGTACAGCATATTACAAACATAAGTCCCATTATTGGGGAGTGGGTGTCCCATAGTATTTGCTTATGCTTTCCAGCAAAAGCTGCCGAAAATTAGGATCGAGCAACTTGCAATGCCCGTTACAAGAGCCATGCAGTACAGCATATTACAAACATAAGTCCCATTGTTGGGGAGTGGGTGTCCCATAGTATTTGCTTATGCTTTCCCAGCAAAAGCTGCCAAAAATTAGGACGGAGCAACTTGCAATGCCCCTTACAAGAGCCATGCAGTACAGCATATTACAAACATAAGTCCCATTATTGGGGAGTGGGTGTCACATAGTATTTGATTATGCTTTACCAGCAAAAGCTGCCAAAAATTAGGACAGAGCAACTTGCAATGCCCCTTGCAAGAGCCATGCAGTACAGCATATTACAAACATAAGTCCCATTATTGGGGAGTGGGTGTCCCATAGTATTTGCTTATGCTTTCCCAGCAAAAGCTGCCAAAAATAAGGACGAAGCAACTTGCAATGCCCCTTACAAGAGCCATGCAGTACAGCATATTACAAACATAAGTCCCATTATTGGGGAGTGGGTGTCCCATAGTATTTGCTTATGCTTTCCCAGCAAAAGCTGCCAAAAATTAGGATGGAGCAACTTGCAATGCCCCTTACAAGAGCCATGCAGTACAGCATATTACAAACATAAGTCCCATTATTGGGGAGTGGGTGTCCCATAGTATTTGCTTATGCTTTCCCAGCAAAAGCTGCCAAAAATTAGGACGGAGCAACTTGCAATGCCCCTTTCAAGAGCCATGCAGTACAGCATATTACAAACATAAGTCCCATTATTGGGGAGTGGGTGTAACATAGTATTTGCTTATGCTTTCCAAGCAAAAGCTGCCAAAAATTAAGACAGAGCAAATTGCAATGCCCCTTACAAGAGCCATGCAGTACAGCATATTACAAACATAAGTCCCATTATTGGGGAGTGGGTGTCCCATAGTATTTGCTTATGCTTTCCCAGCAAAAGCTGCCAAAAATTAGGACGGAGCAACTTGCAATGCCCCTTACAAGAGCCATGCAGTACAGCATATTACAAACATAAGTCCCATTATTGGGGAGTGGGTGTCACATAGTATTTGCTTATGCTTTCCCAGCAAAAGCTGCCAAAAATTAGGACGGAGCAACTTGCAATGCCCCTTACAAGAGCCATGCAGAACAGCATATTACAAACATAAGTCCCATTATTGGGGAGTGGGTGTCTCATAGTATTTGCTTATGCTTTCCCAGCAAAAGCTGACAAAATTAGGATGGAGCAACTTGCAATGCCCCTTACAAGAGCCATGCAGTACAGCATATTACAAACATAAGTCCCATTATTGGGGAGTGGGTGTCCCATAGTATTTGCTTATGCTTTCCCAGCAAAAGCTGCCAAAAATTAGGACGGAGCAACTTGCAATGCCCCTTACAAGAGCCATGCAGTACAGCATATTGCAAACATAAGTCCCATTATTGGGGAGTGGGTATCCCATAGTATTTGCTTATGCTTTCCCAGCAAAAGCTGCCAAAAATTTGGATGGAGCAACTTGCAATGCCCCTTACAAGAGCCATGCAGTACAGCATATTACAAACATAAGTCCCATTATTGGGGAGTGGGTGTCCCATAGTATTTGCTTATGCTTTCCCAGCAAAATCTGCCAAAAATTTGGACGGAGCAACTTGCAATGCCCCTTACAAGAGCCATGCAGTACAGCATATTACAAACATAAGTCCCATTATTGGGGAGTGGGTGTCCCATAGTATTTGCATATGCTTTCCCAGCAAAAGCTGCCAAAAATTAGGACGGAGCAACTTGCAATGCCCCTTACAAGAGCCATGCAGTACAGCATATTACAAACATAAGTCCCATTATTGGGGAGTGTGTGTCCCATAGTATTTTCTTATGCTTTCCCAGAAAAAGCTGCCAAAAATTAGGACGGAGCAACTTGCAATGCCCCTTACAAGAGCCATGCAGTACAGCATATTACAAACATAAGTCCCATTATTGGGGAGTGGGTGTCCCATAATATTTGCTTATGCTTTCCCAGCAAAAGCTGCCAAAAATTAGGACGGAGCAACTTGCAATGCCCCTTACAAGAGCCATGCAGTACAGCATATTACAAACATAAGTCCCATTATTGGGGAGTGGGTGTCCCATAGTATTTGCTTATGCTTTACCAGCAAAAGCTGCCAAAAATTAGGACAGAGCAACTTGCAATGCCCCTTACAAGAGCCATGCAGTACAGCATATTACAAACATAAGTCCCATTATTGGGGAGTGGGTGTCCCATAGTATTTGCTTATGCTTTCCCAGCAAAAGCTGCCAAAAATTAGGACGGAGCAACTTGCAATGCCCCTTACAAGAGCCATGCAGTACAGCATATTACAAACATAAGTCCCATTATTGGGGAGTGGGTGTCCCATAGTATTTGCTTATGCTTTCCAGCAAAAGCTGCCAAAAATTAGGACGGAGCAACTTGCAATGCCCCTTACAAGAGCCATGCAGTACAGCATATTACAAACATAAGTCCCATTATTGGGGAGTGGGTGTCACATAGTATTTGATTATGCTTTACCAGCAAAAGCTGCCAAAAATTAGGACAGAGCAACTTGCAATGCCCCTTACAAGAGCCATGTAGTACAGCATATTACAAACATAAGTCCCATTATTGGGGAGTGGGTGTCCCATAGTATTTGCTTATGCTTTCCCAGCAAAAGCTGCCAAAAATTAAGACGGAGCAACTTGCAATGCCCCTTACAAGAGCCATGCAGTACAGCATATTACAAACATAAGTCCCATTATTGGGGAGTGGGTGTCCCATAATATTTGCTTATGCTTTCCCAGCAAAAGCTGCCAAAAATTAGGACGGAGCAACTTGCAATGCCCCTTACAACAGCCATGCAGTACAGCATATTACAAACATAAGTCCCATTATTGGGGAGTGGGTGTCCCATAGTATTTGCTTATGCTTTCCCAGCAAAAGCTGCCAAAAATTAGGACGGAGCAACTTGCAATGCCCCTTACAAGAGCCATGCAGTACAGCATATTACAAACATAAGTCCCATTATTGGGGAGTGGGTGTCCCATAGTATTTGATTATGCTTTCCCAGCAAAAGCTGCCAAAAATAAGCACGAAGCAACTTGCAATTTCCCTTACAAGAGCCATGCAGTACAGCATATTACAAACATAAGTCCCATTATTGGGGAGTGGGTGTCCCATAATATTTGCTTATGCTTTCCCAGCAAAAGCTGCCAAAAATTAGGACGGAGCAACTTGCAATGCCCCTTACAAGAGCCATGCAGTACAGCATATTACAAACATAAGTCCCATTATTGGGGAATGGGTGTCCCATAGTATTTGCTTATGCTTTCCCAGCAAAAGCTGCCAAAAATTAGGACGGAGCAACTTGCAATGCCCCTTACAAGAGCCATGCAGTACAGCATATTACAAACATAAGTCCCATTATTGGGGAGTGGGTGTCCCATAGTATTTGCTTAGGCTTTCCAGCAAAAGCTGCCAAAAATTAGGATGGAGCAACTTGCAATGCCCGTTACAAGAGCCATGCAGTACAGCATATTACAAACATAAGTCCCATTATTGGGGAGTGGGTGTCCCATAGTATTTGCTTATGCTTTCCAGCAAAAGCTGCCGAAAATTAGGATGGAGCAACTTGCAATGCCCGTTACAAGAGCCATGCAGTACAGCATATTACAAACATAAGTCCCATTGTTGGGGAGTGGGTGTCCCATAGTATTTGCTTATGCTTTCCCAGCAAAAGCTGCCAAAAATTAGGACGGAGCAACTTGCAATGCCCCTTACAAGAGCCATGCAGTACAGCATATTACAAACATAAGTCCCATTATTGGGGAGTGGGTGTCACATAGTATTTGATTATGCTTTACCAGCAAAAGCTGCCAAAAATTAGGACAGAGCAACTTGCAATGCCCCTTGCAAGAGCCATGCAGTACAGCATATTACAAACATAAGTCCCATTATTGGGGAGTGGGTGTCCCATAGTATTTGCTTATGCTTTCCCAGCAAAAGCTGCCAAAAATAAGGACGAAGCAACTTGCAATGCCCCTTACAAGAGCCATGCAGTACAGCATATTACAAACATAAGTCCCATTATTGGGGAGTGGGTGTCCCATAGTATTTGCTTATGCTTTCCCAGCAAAAGCTGCCAAAAATTAGGATGGAGCAACTTGCAATGCCCCTTACAAGAGCCATGCAGTACAGCATATTACAAACATAAGTCCCATTATTGGGGAGTGGGTGTCCGATAGTATTTGCTTATGCTTTCCCAGCAAAAGCTGCCAAAAATTAGGACGGAGCAACTTGCAATGCCCCTTACAAGAGCCATGCAGTACAGCATATTACAAACATAAGTCCCATTATTGGGGAATGGGTGTCCCATAGTATTTGCTTATGCTTTCCCAGCAAAAGCTGCCAAAACTTAGGACGGAGCAACTTGCAATGCCCCTTACTAGAGCCATGCAGTACAGCATATTACAAACATAAGTCCCATTTTTGGGGAGTGGGTGTCCCATAGTATTTGCTTATGCTTTCCCAGCAAAAGCTGCCAAAAATTAGGATGGAGCAACTTGCAATGCCCCTTACAAGAGCCATGCAGTACAGCATATTACAAACATAAGTCCCATTATTGGGGAGTGGGTGTCCCATAGTATTTGCTTATGATTTCCCAGCAAAAGCTGCCAAAAATTAGGATGGAGCAACTTGCAATGCCCCTTACCAGAGCCATGCAGTACAGCATATTACAAACATAAGTCCCATTATTGGGGAGTGGGTATCCCATAGTATTTGCTTATGCTTTCCCAGCAAAAGCTGCCAAAAATTTGGATGGAGCAACTTGCAATGCCCCTTACAAGAGCCATGCAGTACAGCATATTACAAACATAAGTCCCATTATTGGGGAGTGGGTGTCCCATAGTATTTGCTTATGCTTTCCCAGCAAAAGCTGCCAAAAATTAGGATGGAGCAAATTGCAATGCCCCTTACAAGAGCCATGAAGTACAGCATATTATAAACATAAGTCCCATTATTGGGGAGTGGGTGTCCCATAGTATTTGCTTATGCTTTCCCAGCAAAAGCTGCCAAAAATTAGGACGGAGCAACTTGCAACGCCCCTTACAAGAGCCATGCAGTACAGCATATTACAAACATAAGTCCCATTATTGGGGAGTGGGTGTCCCATAGTATTTGCTTATGCTTTCCCAGCAAAAGCTGCCAAAAATAAGGACGAAGCAACTTGCAATGCCCCTTACAAGAGCCATGCAGTACAGCATATTACAAACATAAGTCCCATTATTGGGGAGTGGGTGTCCCATAGTATTTGCTTATGCTTTCCCAGCAAAAGCTGCCAAAAATTAGGACGGAGCAACTTGCAATGCCCCTTACAAGAGCCATGCAGTACAGCATATTACAAACATAAGTCCCATTATTGGGGAATGGGTGTCCCATAGTATTTGCTTATGCTTTCCCAGCAAAAGCTGCCAAAAATTAGGACGGAGCAACTTGCAATGCCCCTTACTAGAGCCATGCAGTACAGCATATTACAAACATAAGTCCCATTATTGGGGAGTGGGTGTCCCATAGTATTTGCTTATGCTTTCCCAGCAAAAGCTGCCAAAAATTAGGACGGAGCAGCTTGCAATGCCCCTTACAAGAGCCATGCAGTACAGCATATTACAAACATAAGTCCCATTATTGGGGAGTGGGTGTCCCATAGTATTTGCTTATGCTTTCCCAGCAAAAGCTGCCAAAAATTAGGATAGAGCAACTTGCAATGCCCCTTACAAGAGCCATGCAGTACAGCATATTACAAACATAAGTCCCATTATTGGGGAGTGGGTGTCCCATAGTATTTGCTTATGCTGTCCCTGCAAAAGCTGCCAAAAATAAGGACGGAGCAACTTGCAATGCCCCTAACAAGAGCCATGCAGTACAGCATATTACAAATATAAGTCCCATTATTGGGGAGTGGGTGTCCCATAGTATTTGCTTATGCTTTCCCAGCAAAAGCTGCCAAAAATTAGGACGGAGCAACTTGCAATGCCCCTTACAAGAGCCATGCAGTACAGCATATTACAAACATAAGTCCCATTATTGGGGAGTGGGTGTCCCATAGTATTTGCTTATGCTTTCCAGCAAAAGCTGCCGAAAATTAGGATGGAGCAACTTGCAATGCCCGTTACAAGAGCCATGCAGTACAGCATATTACAAACATAAGTCCCATTGTTGGGGAGTGGGTGTCCCATAGTATTTGCTTATGCTTTCCCAGCAAAAGCTGCCAAAAATTAGGACGGAGCAACTTGCAATGCCCCTTACAAGAGCCATGCAGTACAGCATATTACAAACATAAGTCCCATTATTGGGGAGTGGGTGTCACATAGTATTTGATTATGCTTTACCAGCAAAAGCTGCCAAAAATTAGGACAGAGCAACTTGCAATGCCCCTTGCAAGAGCCATGCAGTACAGCATATTACAAACATAAGTCCCATTATTGGGGAGTGGGTGTCCCATAGTATTTGCTTATGCTTTCCCAGCAAAAGCTGCCAAAAATAAGGACGAAGCAACTTGCAATGCCCCTTACAAGAGCCATGCAGTACAGCATATTACAAACATAAGTCCCATTATTGGGGAGTGGGTGTCCCATAGTATTTGCTTATGCTTTCCCAGCAAAAGCTGCCAAAAATTAGGATGGAGCAACTTGCAATGCCCCTTACAAGAGCCATGCAGTACAGCATATTACAAACATAAGTCCCATTATTGGGGAGTGGGTGTCCCATAGTATTTGCTTATGCTTTCCCAGCAAAAGCTGCCAAAAATTAGGACGGAGCAACTTGCAATGCCCCTTTCAAGAGCCATGCAGTACAGCATATTACAAACATAAGTCCCATTATTGGGGAGCGGGTGTAACATAGTATTTGCTTATGCTTTCCAAGCAAAAGCTGCCAAAAATTAAGACAGAGCAAATTGCAATGCCCCTTACAAGAGCCATGCAGTACAGCATATTACAAACATAAGTCCCATTATTGGGGAGTGGGTGTCCCATAGTATTTGCTTATGCTTTCCCAGCAAAAGCTGCCAAAAATTAGGACGGAGCAACTTGCAATGCCCCTTACAAGAGCCATGCAGTACAGCATATTACAAACATAAGTCCCATTATTGGGGAGTGGGTGTCACATAGTATTTGCTTATGCTTTCCCAGCAAAGGCTGCCAAAAATTAGGACGGAGCAACTTGCAATGCCCCTTACAAGAGCCATGCAGAACAGCATATTACAAACATAAGTCCCATTATTGGGGAGTGGGTGTCCCATAGTATTTGCTTATGCTTTCCCAGCAAAAGCTGACAAAATTAGGATGGAGCAACTTGCAATGCCCCTTACAAGAGCCATGCAGTACAGCATATTACAAACATAAGTCCCATTATTGGGGAGTGGGTGTCCCATAGTATTTGCTTATGCTTTCCCAGCAAAAGCTGCCAAAAATTAGGACGGAGCAACTTGCAATGCCCCTTACAAGAGCCATGCAGTACAGCATATTGCAAACATAAGTCCCATTATTGGGGAGTGGGTATCCCATAGTATTTGCTTATGCTTTCCCAGCAAAAGCTGCCAAAAATTTGGATGGAGCAATTTGCAATGCCCCTTACAAGAGCCATGCAGTACAGCATATTACAAACATAAGTCCCATTATTGGGGAGTGGGTGTCCCATAGTATTTGCTTATGCTTTCCCAGCAAAATCTGCCAAAAATTTGGACGGAGCAACTTGCAATGCCCCTTACAAGAGCCATGCAGTACAGCATATTACAAACATAAGTCCCATTATTGGGGAGTGGGTGTCCCATAGTATTTGCATATGCTTTCCCAGAAAAAGCTGCCAAAAATTAGGACGGAGCAACTTGCAATGCCCCTTACAAGAGCCATGCAGTACAGCATATTACAAACATAAGTCCCATTATTGGGGAGTGTGTGTCCCATAGTATTTTCTTATGCTTTCCCAGAAAAAGCTGCCAAAAATTAGGACGGAGCAACTTGCAATGCCCCTTACAAGAGCCATGCAGTACAGCATATTACAAACATAAGTCCCATTATTGGGGAGTGGGTGTCCCATAATATTTGCTTATGCTTTCCCAGCAAAAGCTGCCAAAAATTAGGACGGAGCAACTTGCAATGCCCCTTACAAGAGCCATGCAGTACAGCATATTACAAACATAAGTCCCATTATTGGGGAGTGGGTGTCCCATAGTATTTGCTTATGCTTTACCAGCAAAAGCTGCCAAAAATTAGGACAGAGCAACTTGCAATGCCCCTTACAAGAGCCATGCAGTACAGCATATTACAAACATAAGTCCCATTATTGGGGAGTGGGTGTCCCATAGTATTTGCTTATGCTTTCCCAGCAAAAGCTGCCAAAAATTAGGACGGAGCAACTTGCAATGCCCCTTACAAGAGCCATGCAGTACAGCATATTACAAACATAAGTCCCATTATTGGGGAGTGGGTGTCCCATAGTATTTGCTTATGCTTTCCAGCAAAAGCTGCCGAAAATTAGGATGGAGCAACTTGCAATGCCCGTTACAAGAGCCATGCAGTACAGCATATTACAAACATAAGTCCCATTATTGGGGAGTGGGTGTCCCATAGTATTTGCTTATGCTTTCCAGCAAAAGCTGCCGAAAATTAGGATGGAGCAACTTGCAATGCCCGTTACAAGAGCCATGCAGTACAGCATATTACAAACATAAGTCCCATTATTGGGGAGTGGGTGTCCCATAGTATTTGCTTATGCTTTCCCAGCAAAAGCTGCCAAAAATTAGGACGGAGCAACTTGCAATGCCCCTTACAAGAGCCATGCAGTACAGCATATTACAAACATAAGTCCCATTATTGGGGAGTGGGTGTCCCATAGTATTTGCTTATGCTTTACCAGCAAAAGCTGCCAAAAATTAGGACAGAGCAACTTGCAATGCCCCTTACAAGAGCCATGTAGTACAGCATATTACAAACATAAGTCCCATTATTGGGGAGTGGGTGTCCCATAGTATTTGCTTATGCTTTCCCAGCAAAAGCTGCCAAAAATTAAGACGGAGCAACTTGCAATGCCCCTTACAAGAGCCATGCAGTACAGCATATTACAAACATAAGTCCCATTATTGGGGAGTGGGTGTCCCATAATATTTGCTTATGCTTTCCCAGCAAAAGCTGCCAAAAATTAGGACGGAGCAACTTGCAATGCCCCTTACAACAGCCATGCAGTACAGCATATTACAAACATAAGTCCCATTATTGGGGAGTGGGTGTCCCATAGTATTTGCTTTTGCTTTCCCAGCAAAAGCTGCCAAAAATTAGGACGGAGCAACTTGCAATGCCCCTTACAAGAGCCATGCAGTACAGCATATTACAAACATAAGTCCCATTATTGGGGAGTGGGTGTCCCATAGTATTTGATTATGCTTTCCCAGCAAAAGCTGCCAAAAATAAGCACGAAGCAACTTGCAATTTCCCTTACAAGAGCCATGCAGTACAGCATATTACAAACATAAGTCCCATTATTGGGGAGTGGGTGTCCCATAATATTTGCTTATGCTTTCCCAGCAAAAGCTGCCAAAAATTAGGACGGAGCAACTTGCAATGCCCCTTACAAGAGCCATGCAGTACAGCATATTACAAACATAAGTCCCATTATTGGGGAATGGGTGTCCCATAGTATTTGCTTATGCTTTCCCAGCAAAAGCTGCCAAAAATTAGGACGGAGCAACTTGCAATGCCCCTTACAAGAGCCATGCAGTACAGCATATTACAAACATAAGTCCCATTATTGGGGAGTGGGTGTCCCATAGTATTTGCTTATGCTTTCCAGCAAAAGCTGCCAAAAATTAGGATGGAGCAACTTGCAAAGCCCGTTACAAGAGCCATGCAGTACAGCATATTACAAACATAAGTCCCATTATTGGGGAGTGGGTGTCCCATAGTATTTGCTTATGCTTTCCAGCAAAAGCTGCCGAAAATTAGGATGGAGCAACTTGCAATGCCCGTTACAAGAGCCATGCAGTACAGCATATTACAAACATAAGTCCCATTGTTGGGGAGTGGGTGTCCCATAGTATTTGCTTATGCTTTCCCAGCAAAAGCTGCCAAAAATTAGGACGGAGCAACTTGCAATGCCCCTTACAAGAGCCATGCAGTACAGCATATTACAAACATAAGTCCCATTATTGGGGAGTGGGTGTCACATAGTATTTGATTATGCTTTACCAGCAAAAGCTGCCAAAAATTAGGACAGAGCAACTTGCAATGCCCCTTGCAAGAGCCATGCAGTACAGCATATTACAAACATAAGTCCCATTATTGGGGAGTGGGTGTCCCATAGTATTTGCTTATGCTTTCCCAGCAAAAGCTGCCAAAAATAAGGACGAAGCAACTTGCAATGCCCCTTACAAGAGCCATGCAGTACAGCATATTACAAACATAAGTCCCATTATTGGGGAGTGGGTGTCCCATAGTATTTGCTTATGCTTTCCCAGCAAAAGCTGCCAAAAATTAGGACGGAGCAACTTGCAATGCCCCTTACAAGAGCCATGCAGTACAGCATATTACAAACATAAGTCCCATTATTGGGGAATGGGTGTCCCATAGTATTTGCTTATGCTTTCCCAGCAAAAGCTGCCAAAAATTAGGACGGAGCAACTTGCAATGCCCCTTACTAGAGCCATGCAGTACAGCATATTACAAACATAAGTCCCATTATTGGGGAGTGGGTGTCCCATAGTATTTGCTTATGCTTTCCCAGCAAAAGCTGCCAAAAATTAGGACGGAGCAGCTTGCAATGCCCCTTACAAGAGCCATGCAGTACAGCATATTACAAACATAAGTCCCATTATTGGGGAGTGGGTGTCCCATAGTATTTGCTTATGCTTTCCCAGCAAAAGCTGCCAAAAATTAGGATGGAGCAACTTGCAATGCCCCTTACAAGAGCCATGCAGTACAGCATATTACAAACATAAGTCCCATTATTGGGGAGTGGGTGTCCCATAGTATTTGCTTATGCTGTCCCTGCAAAAGCTGCCAAAAATAAGGACGGAGCAACTTGCAATGCCCCTAACAAGAGCCATGCAGTACAGCATATTACAAATATAAGTCCCATTATTGGGGAGTGGGTGTCCCATAGTATTTGCTTATGCTTTCCCAGCAAAAGCTGCCAAAAATTAGGACGGAGCAACTTGCAATGCCCCTTACAAGAGCCATGCAGTACAGCATATTACAAACATAAGTCCCGTTATTGGGGAGTGGGTGTCCCATAGTATTTGCTTATGCTTTCCCAGCAAAAGCTGCCAAAAATTAGGACGGAGCAACTTGCAATGCCCCTTACAAGAGCCATGCAGTACAGCATATTACAAACATAAGTCCCATTATTGGGGAGTGGGTGTCCCATAGTATTTGCTTATGCTTTCCCAGCAAAAGCTGCCAAAAATTAGGATGGAGCAACTTGCAATGCCCCTTACAAGAGCCATGCAGTACAGCATATTACAAACATAAGTCCCATTATTGGGGAGTGGGTGTCCCATAGTATTTGCTTATGCTTTCCAGCAAAAGCTGCCAAAAATTAGGACGGAGCAACTTGCAATGCCCCTTACAAGAGCCATGCAGTACAGCATATTACAAACATAAGTCCCATTATTGGGGATTGGAGGTCCCATAGTATTTGCTTATGCTTTCCCAGCAAAAGCTGCCAAAAATTAGGACGGAGCAACTTGCAATGCCCCTTACAAGAGCCATGCAGTACAGCATATTACAAACATAATTCCCATTATTGGGGAGTGGGTATCCCATAGTATTTGCTTATGCTTTCCCAGCAAAAGCTGCCAAAAATTAGGACGGAGCAACTTGCAATTAGAGATGAGCGTTGTTCTACTCGAACTGTTCGCCAATCTCAAATTCGAGCTGTTTTGGGCGGTGTTCGAGCCGTTCGGCGAACACGAACAATTTGAGAAAAATTCGGCTGTTCGAGGTTATGTTCGATAACTGTTCGTGCACCAAAATCATAACTGGATTTTTTCTCAGTAATGATGAAAATTAATGTTAATATGCAATTTGAGTGTACAGCGGGGTGGGGGGAGAGGCAGGGGATGGATCTCTGCTTGAACAATGAAGATCTCCATTTTTTTTTCTCTTTCCCGCATTTGCAGTGGGGAGGTGCAATCTGTCAGCCTATCAGCAGCGCACACACGGAGCGAAGTGCTTTTTTTCACACAAGCAAGGGCATGTGTCATTGGCAGTGTATGTCACATGTCCTTGCCCTATAAGACCAAGCCATTTTCCCCGTCGCCACCATTTTCTCACTGCTGCAGCTGCGTGTTAGACGGCACCGCTGTTGCTGTGTGCGCTATACCTTGTTAATTTCAAGCCAATTTTCGCACAAATATACAGATAGCTTGGGAGTAGGGAATAGTTGTGATTGCAGTCCTTTTAAGGACTAGGTTACAGCATTTCCTACGACTTTTATCAGGGAGGTCTGTGCTCTTAAATAGATAGGTTGCGGGAGTAAAGACTAATTGTAATTGGAGTCCTTTTCAGGACTATGTTACATCAGTTCCTATCAGTTTTTGCCAGGCAGGTCTGTGCCAGTGCTGTGCAAGTTTTTTTCACAGCATTTGGCTGAATCTAGCAAAGCTAATCCTTTTTGGCCTATTGCAGAGTGTGTTAGTCAGTGGAGTAGCCTATCTGTGTTGCAAGATATAACACCTGTGTATAGAATACCAATTTTTTTACTGCACCTAGTGAAGTAAAATCTTTTGGGCATAGCATCATTCTATTAGTCCATCTATACTGACCTCCATCAGGTTGCAAACTGAATATAATTTTTTTCTGCATCTAGCTCTGAAAAAATATTTGGGCTTCTAGCAGTGTGTGGGACTTGGTCTATTAGTCCATCTATACTGACCTCCATCAGGTTGCAAATTAAAAATAATTTTTTTCTTCATTTAGCTCTGAAAAAATATTTGGGCTTCTAGCAGTGTGTGGGACTTGTTCTATTAGTCCTTCTATACTGACCTCCAGCAGGTTGCAAATTGAATATAATTTTTTTCTGCATCTAGCTCTGGAAAAATAGTTGGGCTTCTAGCGGTGTGTGGGACTTGGTCTATTAGTCCATCTATACTGACCTCCATCAGGTTGCAAATTAAAAATATTTTTTTTCTGCATCTAGCTCTGAAAAAATATTTGGGCTTCTAGCAGTGTGTGGGACTTGGTCTATTAGTCCATCTATACTGACCTCCATCAGGTTGCAAATTAAAAATAATTTTTTTCTGCATATAGCTCTCAAAAAATATTTGGGCTTCTAGCAGTGTGTGGGACTTGGTCTATTAGTCCATCTATACTGACCTCCATCAGGTTGCAAATTAAAAATAATTTTTTTCTGCATCTAGCTCTGAAAAAATATTTGGGCTTCTAGCAGAGTGTGGGACTTGGTCTATTAGTCCATCTATACTGACCTCCATCAGGTTGCAAATTAAAAATAATTTTTTTCTGCATCTAGCTCTGAAAAAATATTTGGGCTTCTAGCAGTGTGTGGGACTTGGTCTATTAGTCCATCTATACTGACCTCCATCAGGTTGCAAATTAAAAATAATTTTTTTCTTCATTTAGCTCTGAAAAAATATTTGGGCTTCTAGCAGTGTGTGGGACTTGTTCTATTAGTCCTTCTATACTGACCTCCAGCAGGTTGCAAATTGAATATAATTTTTTTCTGCATCTAGCTCTGAAAAAATAGTTGGGCTTCTAGCGGTGTGTGGGACTTGGTCTATTAGTCCATCTATACTGACCTCCATCAGGTTGCAAATTAAAAATAATTTTTTTCTGCATCTAGCTCTGAAAAAATATTTGGGCTTCTAGCAGTGTGTGGGACTTGGTCTATTAGTCCATCTATACTGACCTCCATCAGGTTGCAAATTAAAAATATTTTTTTTCTGCATCTAGCTCTCAAAAAATATTTGGGCTTCTAGCAGTGTGTGGGACTTGGTCTATTAGTCCATCTATACTGACCTCCATCAGGTTGCAAATTAAAAATAATTTTTTTCTGCATCTAGCTCTGAAAAAATATTTGGGCTTCTAGCAGTGTGTGGGACTTGGTCTATTAGTCCATCTATACTGACCTCCATCAGGTTGCAAATTAAAAATAATTTTTTTCTGCATCTAGCTCTGAAAAAATATTTGGGCTTCTAGCAGTGTGTGGGACTTGGTCTATTAGTCCATCTATACTGACCTCCATCAGGTTGCAAATTAAAAATAATTTTTTTCTTCATTTAGCTCTGAAAAAATATTTGGGCTTCTAGCAGTGTGTGGGACTTGTTCTATTAGTCCTTCTATACTGACCTCCAGCAGGTTGCAAATTGAATATAATTTTTTTCTGCATCTAGCTCTGAAAAAATAGTTGGGCTTCTAGCGGTGTGTGGGACTTGGTCTATTAGTCCATCTATACTGACCTCCATCAGGTTGCAAATTAAAAATAATTTTTTTCTGCATCTAGCTCTGAAAAAATATTTGGGCTTCTAGCAGTGTGTGGGACTTGGTCTATTAGTCCATCTATACTGACCTCCATCAGGTTGCAAATTAAAAATAATTTTTATCTGCATCTACAGTACCTCTGAAAAAATATTTGGGCTTCTAGCAGTGTGTGGGACTATTTGTATTAGTCCATCTATACTGACCTCCATCAGGTTGCAAATTCAAAATAATTTTTTTCTGCATCTAACCCAGCCAATAGTTTTGGCCTAATACCACAGTTTGGCCACTCAGCTCTGCTCGATTACCATCCATTGTTTTTTTGTGCAAACAACTCCAGAGTTGTGAATTAGTTAACCACCAAAATGAGTGGAAAAAGGCCTGCTGCTGGTGGAAAGGGGAATAGGCGTGTTGGGAAGGGGAAAAAAGGTTGTGTCCGTGGGGTAGGTGTTAAAGCAACAGTAACATCTGCAGAAGAAAGACCATCTTCCAGCCAAACTAAAATGTCTACTTCTTTTAGCGGACAATGTGATAAGATCCCTTTCTTACGGCCACGCCAATCGCTACAAATTCCAGATGAGGCACAAAAACAGCAGGTGCTTCAACGGATATCAAGTGCTCCTTTAAGTGGGCTCTCCTCCACATCAACTTCAACATCACAAATACTCCAGTCCTCAAAGGTGTCACCCAAATCGCACTTGCTTCCTCACATGTCCCAAATCTCCAGCTGCCCGTCTGAGTATGAGGTAGAACAGATGGTTGAGTCTGCAGAGCTGTTTACTCATACTATAGCCTGGGAATCAGAGGTCGACTCCAGCGCTTCTGTGAATCCAGACGAGGAAATGATCTGCACTGATGCCCAGAATCTTTATGAGTCGGATCCAGGACCAGACGCAGAAGGTTCTGACCATAATGTAGACCCTCATTCCCAAACTGTAACTCCTGTTGGTGGAGACAATGAGGAAGACGATGATAAGACTCAAATACCTGATTGGAGCGACAACTTTAGTTTTTTGTCAGGGCAGGAACAGGTTGGCTCTGAGGACGACGGGTGTGATAACGCACAGGGTGATGATGATGAGGTCGGAGATCCCACTTACTGTCAACCCACAGTCAGCCAAGAGATGAGGTCAGCAGAGGAGGTGGAGGAAGATGCTAGTGACGACGAGGTCAGGTTGCGCCTTCCTGGACAGAGACGTAGTACTGTAAGCACGTCAACAACTGCATCCTCAAACACAACTCTGCCTCTCACCACAAGTCGTGGTGGCTCTTCAGGTCGCATGGGTGCTAAGCCTTGCATAGCCTGGGCATTTTTTCAGAACGATAAAGATGACCCAACTCGTGTTATCTGTAACATTTGTCAGCAAAAGCTAAGTAGAGGCCAAAAAATACATAGTTTGAGTACTTCATGCATGAACCGGCACATGGACATGAAGCATAAGTTGCAGTGGGAAGCTCAGTGTGCTACAATGCGGCCTAGCCGGCCGGGCCAATCACCGTCTGCCATATCTTGTGCATCCGCGGCCTCTTCATCCTCTGTGACTGGGGGGACAGCAGTCACACCTGTTTTGGGGCGCAGACCTGCCACCTCTTTACCCGCAACAGCCAGCGTGATTGGCAGGTCATCATTTTCTTTGGAGGTGGTAACACCAGCTGGTGTTGAGCGCTGTCCGACATCGATAGCACCACCTTTGGATCAAGGCAACCTAACATGTCAGCCTGCATCTTCCTCACAGACCGGCAGTTTTCCGGGGACACCCTTATCAACCCCATCTAAGCACAATAGCCAGCCCTCGGTCCCTCAGATGTGGACAAGTAAAAGACCATTTCCTCCTAGCCATGAGAAAGCTAAGAGGTTGAATTTCACCATCTGCAAGCTCTTGGCTACAGAAATGCTGCCTTTCCGCCTGGTGGACACAGAGGATTTTCGAGACCTTATGTCCGTCGCAGTGCCCCAGTACCAGATGCCCAGTCGGCACTACTTCTCAAAGAAAGGTGTGCCTGCGCTCCACCAGCATGTCGCACACAACATCACCGCTTCTTTGAGAAACTCTGTGTGTGACAGGGTGCATTTCACCACAGACACTTGGACGAGTAGGCATGGACAGGGGCGTTACATGTCGCTGACTGGGCACTGGGTAACTATGGTGACAGCAGGACAAGGGGCTGCTGTCCAAGTCTTGCCATCCCCACGAGTTGTGCGTCAATCCTCTTTATGTCAAAGTTCCTCCACTGCTTCTGCCTCCTCAACCTCCTCTCGGTCTTCCACCTGCACCCAGAGCCTGTCTGGTCATGCCACAAGCTTTCTAACTGCGCAGAAGGGATCCTGCACACCTCCTTACTATGCTGGCAGTAGGGCTCAACGTCATCAGGCGGTTTTTACATTGAAATGTCTGGGAAATGTGAGTCACACAGCTGAGGAGTTGTGGTCAGCTCTGGAGAACCAATTTCATGAATGGTTGTCTCCACTGGACCTGAAACCAGGGAAGGCCGTGTGCGACAATGCTGCAAACCTGGGTGCTGCCCTTCGCCGGGGCAATGTCACACACGTGCCTTGTATGGCTCACGTGTTGAACCTGGTTGTCCAGCAATTTTTAGCCCACTATCCCAGACTAGATGGCCTTCTGCAGAGGGCACGGTCGCTGTGTGCTCACTTCCGCCGTTCGCATCCCGCAGCTCAGCGACTTACATCTCTACAGAAGTCGTTGGGCCTGCCACTTCACCGGCTAAAATGCGATGTGCCTACCCGGTGGAATTCAACTCTGCACATGTTGCAGCGACTGTGGCAGCACCGACAAGCCCTGGTGCAATACGCTCTGACGTATAGCCTGGGCCAACGAGATTCAGAGGTGGGGCAAATCACGCTGGAGGAGTGGTCTCAGATCAGGGACCTATGCACCCTTCTGCACAGTTTTGAAATGGCGACGAAGATGTTTAGTGCTGACGATGCCATTATCAGCATGACTATTCCGGTGATTTACATGCTGGAGCACATGTTTAAACAGAATTCGGAGTCAGGTGGTGGCACAAGAGGAGGTGGAGGAAGTAGAGGAGGAGGAGTTGTATGCGGAAGGGCTAACATCTGCAAGGTCCAGACGGTCGGCAGCACCAAGGCGGCAGGCATGTGAGGGTGGGGGAGATGGTTTTACCAGGGCGCATGGTAGCAGCCAAACTAGTGAGGAAGGTGCAGGAGCCCAGGAAGAAGTGGAGGACGAACTGATGGAAGACTCATCAGATGAGGGAGACCTTGATCACATTTCTGTTGTGCGAGGTTGGGGGGAGAGGACAGAGGAAGGAAGCATGATTGTTACCTCGCCACCAACACAACAGGGACTTGGTGCTCCTGGATGCGCAACACACATGAGTGCCTTCTTGCTGCACTACCTGCAACATGACCCTCGAATTGTGAGAATTAGAAATAATCCTGACTACTGGGTTGCCACACTGTTAGATCCCCGGTACAAAAGTAAATTTGCAGAAATTATTCCTGCCATAGAAAGGGATGCACGCATGCAGGAGTATCAGCAGAGACTGTTGCAGAATCTTACATGTGCTTTTCCACAAAATACCAGTGGTGCACGTAGTGAATCTCACAGTTCCAACTTGCCAACCGTGGGACCGTCAAGTGTTCAGCACTCAAACCGTAACAGAACCACAGTATCTGCTGGTAACATCAATTTTGCGGAATCATTTCACCACTTTTTTAGCCCATCCTTTGCAAGGCCACAGGAGACAAGAAGTCTGACACATAGTCAACGCCTAGAGACGATGGTACAGGAGTATCTCCAAGTAAACATTGAAGCCACGACTGTGTCACTGGACCCTTGCTCTTTTTGGGCTTCCAATCTGGATAAATGGCCGGAGCTAGCCACTTACGCCTTGGAGATCTTGTCATGCCCCGCAGCCAGCGTTCTGTCTGAACGTGTGTTCAGCGCTGCTGGTGGTGTGCTGACAGATAAGCGCACGCGGCTCTCCACTGATAATGTAGACAGACTCACGTTCATAAAGATGAACAAATCATGGATCCGAAACGACTTTTCTACCCCTGTGTCATCCTGGGGAGAGTAAAAGCTTGATGATTGGTTAAAATCACCCTACCAACCGTTTTAAGCTTTCAAATTACTAATCATGTTTATCTGTATCTTGACTGGAAAATAGTTTGGGCTTTGTAGCAGTGTGCAGCACTGATCCTATTAGGCCATCTATACTAAAGCTTCACCAGATTTAAAATTAAAAATAATTTTTAGCTGCATCTAGCCCGGAAAATAATTTTGGGGCTCCGAGATGCGCAAGGCACATAAGTGCCTTCTTGCTGCACTACCTGCAGCATGACCCTCATATTGTCAGAATTCGAAGAAATCATGACTACTGGGTTGCCACACTCTTAGATCCCCCAAACTTTTCGATCAACCTTTTCATTTTAATAAAGACCAAAAAAATGGTCATTTTGGAAATTATAAGCATTAGCAGGTTGTTAGAAACTGAAATCAAACAGTTTTCAACTCAAAACTTTATTCTAGGTGATGTTACATTTTCACATAGGACCCCTTGTTCGAAAGGAGCTTCTGAACTCTCTCGTCCATTGAATTTGTCAGGTTTTGGATGGTTTCTGCTTCAATTGTTTTGCATGAGGACAGAATACCCTCCCAGAGCTGTTGCTTAGATGTGAACTGCCTCCCGCCATCATAGACACTCCTTTTAATGATGCTCCAAAGGTTCTGAATGGGGTAGAGGTAAGGGGAGCATGGGGGTCACACCATAAGTTTGTCCCCTTTTATGCCCATATCAGCCAGAGATGCAGATGTTTTATGTGCAGCATGAGATGGTGCATTATCATGCAGAAAAATGATCTTGCTGTGAAATACACGGTTCTTCTTCTTGAACCATGGCAGGAAGTGCTGTTTGAGAAAATCCACATACATTATGGAGTTCATCTTTAGCGCCTTCAGGGATCCTAAAGGGGCCGACAATCTCTCTCCCCATGATTCCAGCCCAAAACATTACTCCACCTCCTCCTTGTTGGCGCTGTAGCCGTGTTTGCGTGGGGTGTCCATCAACCAGCCATCCTCCACTCCATCCATCTGGACCATCGAGCGCTGCACGGCACTCATCCGTGAACAAAACAGTTTTGAAATCAGTCTTCATGTAATGTTTGGCCCACTGGAGCTGTTTCTGCTTGTGTGAAGTGGATAGAGGAGGTCGACAGGATGGCGCATGCACAGCTGCAAACCTCTGAAGGACCCTGCATCTTGTTGTTCGGGGGACGTTGGAGGCACAAGCAGCTTCAAAAACTTGTCTGCTGCTATGACAAGGCTTTTTTGCCGCTGCTCTTTCAACCTGACGTAATTGCCTGTAGGAAAGAGTCCTCAATTTGCCCTTATCAGCACGCACACGTGTGTACTGTGAATCAGCTACATTCTTCTTGATTGCCAAGACACTTCATCCTGATCATCGCACAATGTTGATTGTAGTCATGCCTTGACCTAAACACTCCACAATTTGTTGCTTCTCAGCAGCCGACACATCCTTTTTCTTTCCCATTTTGGCAGAAAATGTAGGCTGCTTAATAATGTGAGAGAGCCTTCTTAAGTAGTCTTGCCTTTCATTGGACACACCTGCCAAACTAATTAGCACAGGTGTCTGCAATTGCTTACAGTGATATAAAGAGCCCTGACACACATCACCATCAATGAGTTTAACTGACAAACAAACAAATTCTTCCCTTATCACTCCTAAACACTTTTTGTATAATAATTTGGAACGCAGTGTACATGTGCTTTTCCACAAAACACCAGTGGTTCACGTAGTGAATCTTACAGTTCTAACTTGCCAACCGTGGTCTGTATGGAGTTGTTCAATAAAGGGCCCAAAATTAAGATAACATAGATGGGAGAGGTCTCTATGAATAGGAATTCCTAAGTATTTGATACCCTGTGAGGGCCAGGCAAAGGGAAAGTTGGACTGGATGGAATCCTATATGGATTTGGGGAGGGAGACATCGAGGGCCTCAGACTTCGCTGCATTGATTTTAAAATTTTACCATGTAACAAAGTGATCTATTTCAGCCATAACAGCATGGATGGATATATGTGATTGAGTGATATATACTAGGACATCATCAGCAAATAGAGAGCACTTGTACTCGGTGCCTCCCACCTCAATCCACCTAATATTGGGGTTATGGCCAATTGATGAGAGCAGGTGCTCCGTCACTAGGATGTATAAGAGAGGGGACAGAGGACATCACTGCCTTGTCCGATTGGTGATTGTGAAAGGTGATGAAAATGTTCTGACGCACCCTCTGGGCCTTGGGACACCCGGAGCCGGACCCTTTTTGGTGGATGCTGGTGGTTGTAGTCTTCGTGGCGGCGACCCAGTTCCGTGGCTCAGGGCGGTCAAACCAGTGGCAGAACTATTTATGTGGTTTTCATGTTTAAATGTCCGACTACGCCACCCGTGGATTGCGGTCAGAGTGAACCGCCGCTACAGGGCAGACCACTGAGGCTGGTGTTGTGGGTGCAGCAGAGCGTAGCATAACTCCCCACGGGAGGAGTATAGCCTCAGGGCAGTGTATGCGGAGGATGGGGGTGATGGTGCAGGGCAGCAGCAGTAACGACACGGAGTCAGTGATGCAGTTCAGGGCCTTTACTCATAGTTCTTATTATCCAGACCACGTCTGCAGGTAACGGCTGCCCACGTCGTACTGTGCTCACCAGGTGAGGGGCTCAGACAACTCCCAGATAACTTTGGAGCACTTCACAGGACCCCCTTTGTGTGTCCTTTGTCTGGCCTTTCTTACCAACACTTCTGTCCGGCTGCCTCGGGCCTCCTCTTGGTAAACTTGGCGCCAGTTTCCCTGACCCTATGTGGTGCCTTCCTAGCGGGTGTAGCGAGGGGCTGCACCACATAAAATGTCAGAGCCTCCGGTTTCTAGCTGAGGGTCGTTTCCTGCCTCCACTAGTTCGGGGACCGGTCTCCCCCTTTGGCCTGACCCCTCCACGCAGGTGGATTCGGGCGTGCGGTGGCGACTCGCCCGTCCGCACCCCTGGGATCCCTTCATTCCTCGTTCCTGGAGCCTTCTCTGCTCCTCTTCCTTCCTTCTCCCTCTTCCAGGCCTGGGCCTCTGTTACTAGGCCCGCCTCCGGAGCAGAGCTCATGCAGAGCCCCTGCTCCCTGCCACTTCTGCTCAGACTTCTCTGCACTGAACTAAGATGGTGCCCACCTTTTATACTCCCTTCTCAATGCACCCAGGAACTGCTTCCTCCCTGCTCCTGCACTACAGGGTTCCCCTTCCTCAGTGTTCCCTCCCCCCACTCCAGCCAGGGACAGGGACTGTCGTGCCCATCTCAGGGGCATATTGGTCGCCCTGCCCCACGGCAATGTGGTGTAATGCATGCAGGTGTCGGGTCCTGATCCACACTCCATCCTTACCTGAGAGTGAGATATCACACCTCTGGGTGAGGTGCAATACGTCTGTAGCAACCGAGCGCTCAGGGTGCTACAGTTCCATTCATCTTCAGCCTAGGTGACGTATTGCGATACAGGGCCGTGATTTTGGCTATAAAAGGGTCCCCTAGACCCCTACCCCAAGCTTTTTAAGAGAATCATATATGGCGTGCCAGGAGACTCTATGGAATGCTTTCTCAGCATCCAACGAGAGTATCTAATTACAAATTTTTAACTGCATCTAGCCCAGGAAATACTTTGTGCCTAGTAGCAGTGTCTGCTAGTGAGCGGATTATCCCGGCTGTTAAGCAAGCTGCACCACCTGTAGTTTAGACACTTAATTTTTTCAAAGGAAATGCTTCGGGACCATGGGATACTTAGTGAAGAGCATCAGGAGGCACCCCAAGGCATAGGGGCTGGGACTGGCAGTAGGATGCCTTGCGGTGGACAGCCAAGCTCGATCCTTATAAAAGCTTTTTAACTGCAGCAGCTTTAGTGGACGCTACTGGAGCTGGAATTACCGCGGCTGCTGGCATGAGACTTGCCCTCCAATAGATCCTTGTAAATGGATTTAAAGTGTATTCATTCAAATTAGAGAGACAATTTAAATTAAAAAGCTTAGAGCTGCCTCCACCACAGGGGGGCTCGCTCGACCCACCAGCGGACAGGCACCAGTATTGGGAGAGGGGGGCTGGCCGTCAGGGTTCACCGCGGCTCTGGCACAAACCCGGCGACACGGAGGTGGCACGGGCAGGAGCGGACTGGCCGTGTCGGCTTCTCACTTTTTGGATTTTAGAAGGGCATGACATGCCTATATCTGTGTCTCCCCCTCCTTTTACTCTTCCACCTCTTTTATTTTCGCATGACTATATGTACTTGTCACTTTTCCATGTGTTAGTTATGTCTTCTGAGCAGTTTGTCAGCTTTTGGACACCTTTGAAGGTGTTTTCTATGTGTTTCTATGTGTTTTTGTATGCCTGCCATTGGTTTTAACGGTGTTCGAAGGTGTTCGACGAACAGTTCGACAAACAGTTCGGCGAACACACGGGTGTTCGACGAACCGAACCGAACTCGAACACTACGGGGGTGGCTCAACACTACTTGCAATGCCCCTTACAAGAGCCATGCAGTACAGCATATTACAAACATAAGTCCCATTATTGGGGAGTGGGTGTCCCATAGTATTTGCTTATGCTTTCCCAGCAAAAGCTGCCAAAAATTAGGACAGAGCAACTTGCAATGCCCCTTACAAGAGCCATGCAGTACAGCATATTACAAACATAAGTCCCATTATTGGGGAGTGGGTGAACCATAGTATTTGCTTATGCTTTCCAAGCAAAAGCTGCCAAAAATTAGGACGGAGCAACTTGCAATGCCACTTACAAGAGCCATGCAGTACAGCATATTACAAACATAAGTCCCATTATTGGGGAGTGGGTGTCCCATAGTATTTGCTTATGCTTTCCCAGCAAAAGCTGCCAAAAATTAGGACGGAGCAACTTGCAATGCCCCTTACAAGAGCCATGCAGTACAGCATATTACAAACATAAGTCCCATTATTGGGGAGTGGGTGTCACATAGTATTTGCTTATGCTTTCCCAGCAAAAGCTGCCAAAAATTAGGACGGAGCAACTTGCAATGCCCCTTACAAGAGCCATGCAGTAGAGCATATTACAAACATAAGTCCCATTATTGGGGAGTGGGTGTCCCATAGTATTTGCTTATGCTTTCCCAGCAAAAGCTGGCAAAAATTAGAATGGAGCAACTTGCAATGCCCCTTACAAGAGCCATGCAGTACAGCATATTACAAACATAAGTCCCATTATTGGGGAGTGGGTGTCCCATAGTATTTGCTTATGCTTTCCCAGCAAAAGCTGCCAAATATTAGGACGGAGCAACTTGCAGTGCCCCTTACAAGAGCCATGCAGTACAGCATATTGCAAACATAAGTCCCATTATTGGGGAGTGGGTGTCCCATAGTATTTGCTTATGCTTTCCCAGCAAAAGCTGCCAAAAATTAGAATGGAGCAACTTGCAATGCCCCATACAAGAGCCATGCAGTACAGCATATTACAAACATAATTCCCATTATTGGGGAGTGGGTGTCCCATAGTATTTGCTTATGCTTTCCCAGCAAAAGCTGCCAAAAATTAGGATGGAGCAACTTGCAATGCCCCTTACAAGAGCCATGCATTACAGCATATTACAAACATAAGTCCCATTATTGGGGAGTGGGTGTCCCATAGTATTTGCTTATGCTTTCCCAGCTAAAGCTGCCTAAAATTAGGACAGAGCAACTTGCAATGCCCCTTACAAGAGCCATGCAGTACAGCATATTACAAACATAAGTCCCATTATTGGGGAGTGGGTGTCCCATAGTATTTGATTATGCTTTCCCAGCAAAAGCTGCTAAAAATTAGGACGGAACAACTTGCAATGCCCCTTACAAGAGCCATGCAGTACAGCATATTACAAACATAAGTCCCATTATTGGGGAGTGGGTGTCCCATAGTATTTGCTTATGCTTTCCCAGCAAAAGCTGCCAAAAATTAGGACGGAGCAACTTGCAATGCCCCTTACAAGAGCCATGCAGTACAGCATATTACAAACATAAGTCCCATTATTGGGGAGTGGGTGTCCCATAGTATTTGCTTATGCTTTCCCAGCAAAAGCTGCCAAAAATTAGGACGGAGCAACTTGCAATGCCCCTTACAAGAGCCATGCAGTACAGCATATTGCAAACATAAGTCCCATTATTGGGGAGTGGGTATCCCATAGTATTTGCTTATGCTTTCCCAGCAAAAGCTGCCAAAAATTTGGATGGAGCAACTTGCAATGCCCCTTACAAGAGCCATGCAGTACAGCATATTACAAACATAAGTCCTATTATTGGGGATTGGAGGTCCCATAGTATTTGCTTATGCTTTCCCAGCAAAAGCTGCCAAAAATTTGGATGGAGCAACTTGCAATGCCCCTTACAAGAGCCATGCAGTACAGCATATTATAAACATAAGTCCCATTATTGGGGATTGGAGGTCCCATAGTATTTGCTTATGCTTTCCCAGCAAAAGCTGCCAAAAATTAGGACGGAGCAACTTGCAATGCCCCTTACAAGAGCCATGCAGTACAGCATATTACAAACATAATTCCCATTATTGGGGAGTGGGTGTACCATAGTTTTTGCTTATGCTTTCCCAGCAAAAGCTGCCAAAAATTAGGACGGAGGAACTTGCAATGCCCCTTACAAGAGCCATGCAGTACAGCATATTACAAACATAAGTCCCATTATTGGGGAGTGGGTGTCCCATAGTATTTGCTTATGCTTTCCCAGCAAAAGCTGCCAAAAATTAGGACAGAGCAACTTGCAATGCCCCTTACAAGAGCCATGCAGTACAGCATATTACAAACATAAGTCCCATTATTGGGGAGTGGGTGAACCATACTATTTGCTTATGCTTTCCAAGCAAAAGATGCCAAAAATTAGGATGGAGCAACATGCAATGCCCCTTACAAGAGCCATGCAGTACAGCATATTACAAACATAAGTCCCATTATTGGGGAGTGGGAGTCCCATAGTATTTGCTTATGCTTTCCCAGCAAAAGCTGCCAAAAATTAGGACGGAGCAACTTGCAATGCCCCTTACAAGAGCCATGCAGTACAGCATATTACAAACATAAGTCCCATTATTGGGGAGTGGGTGTCACATAGTATTTGCTTATGCTTTCCCAGCAAAAGCTGCCAAAAATTAGGACGGAGCAACTTGCAATGCCCCTTACAAGAGCCATGCAGTAGAGCATATTACAAACATAAGTCCCATTATTGGGGAGTAGGTGTCCCATAGAATTTGCTTATGCTTTCCCAGCAAAAGCTGCCAAAAATTAGAATGGAGCAACTTGCAATGCCCCTTACAAGAGCCATGCAGTACAGCATATTACAAACATAAGTCCCATTATTGGGGAGTGGGTGTCCCATAGTATTTGCTTATGCTTTCCCAGCAAAAGCTGCCAAAAATTAGGACGGAGCAACTTGCAGTGCCCCTTACAAGAGCCATGCAGTACAGCATATTGCAAACATAAGTCCCATTATTGGGGAGTGGGTGTCCCATAGTATTTGCTTATGCTTTCCCAGCAAAAGCTGCCAAAAAATAGAATGGAGCAACTTGCAATGCCCCATACAAGAGCCATGCAGTACAGCATATTACAAACATAAGTCCCATTATTGGGGAGTGGGTGTCCCATAGTATTTGCTTATGCTTTCCCAGCAAAAGCTGCCAAAAATTAGGATGGAGCAACTTGCAATGCCCCTTACAAGAGCCATGCAGTACAGCATATTACAAACATAAGTCCCATTATTGGGGAGTGGGTGTCCCATAGTATTTGCTTATTCTTTCCCAGCTAAAGCTGCCTAAAATTAGGACAGAGCAACTTGCAATGCCCCTTACAAGAGCCATGCAGTACAGCATATTACAAACATAAGTCCCATTATTGGGGAGTGGGTGTCCCATAGTATTTGATTATGCTTTCCCAGCAAAAGCTGCTAAAAATTAGGACGGAACAACTTGCAATGCCCCTTACAAGAGCCATGCAGTACAGCATATTACAAACATAAGTCCCATTATTGGGGAGTGGGTGTCCCATAGTATTTGCTTATGCTTTCCCAGCAAAACCTGCCAAAAATTAGGACGGAGCAACTTGCAATGCCCCTTACAAGAGCCATGCAGTACAGCATATTACAAACATAAGTCCCATTATTGGGGAGTGGGTGTCCCATAGTATTTGCTTATGCTTTCCCAGCTAAAGCTGCCTAAAATTAGGACAGAGCAACTTGCAATGCCCCTTACAAGAGCCATGCAGTACAGCATATTACAAACATAAGTCCCATTATTGGGGAGTGGGTGAACCATACTATTTGCTTATGCTTTCCAAGCAAAAGATGCCAAAAATTAGGATGGAGCAACATGCAATGCCCCTTACAAGAGCCATGCAGTACAGCATATTACAAACATAAGTCCCATTATTGGGGAGTGGGTGTCCCATAGTATTTGCTTATGCTTTCCCAGCAAAAGCTGCCAAAAATTAGGACGGAGCAACTTGCAATGCCCCTTACAAGAGCCATGCAGTACAGCATATTACAAACATAAGTCCCATTATTGGGGAGTGGGTGTCACATAGTATTTGCTTATGCTTTCCCAGCAAAAGCTGCCAAAAATTAGGACGGAGCAACTTGCAATGCCCCTTACAAGAGCCATGCAGTAGAGCATATTACAAACATAAGTCCCATTATTGGGGAGTAGGTGTCCCATAGAATTTGCTTATGCTTTCCCAGCAAAAGCTGGCAAAAATTAGAATGGAGCAACTTGCAATGCCCCTTACAAGAGCCATGCAGTACAGCATATTACAAACATAAGTCCCATTATTGGGGAGTGGGTGTCCCATAGTATTTGCTTATGCTTTCCCAGCAAAAGCTGCCAAAAATTAGGACGGAGCAACTTGCAGTGCCCCTTACAAGAGCCATGCAGTACAGCATATTGCAAACATAAGTCCCATTATTGGGGAGTGGGTGTCCCATAGTATTTGCTTATGCTTTCCCAGCAAAAGCTGCCAAAAAATAGAATGGAGCAACTTGCAATGCCCCATACAAGAGCCATGCAGTACAGCATATTACAAACATAAGTCCCATTATTGGGGAGTGGGTGTCCCATAGTATTTGCTTATGCTTTCCCAGCAAAAGCTGCCAAAAATTAGGATGGAGCAACTTGCAATGCCCCTTACAAGAGCCATGCAGTACAGCATATTACAAACATAAGTCCCATTATTGGGGAGTGGGTGTCCCATAGTATTTGCTGATTCTTTCCCAGCTAAAGCTGCCTAAAATTAGGACAGAGCAACTTGCAATGCCCCTTACAAGAGCCATGCAGTACAGCATATTACAAACATAAGTCCCATTATTGGGGAGTGGGTGTCCCATAGTATTTGATTATGCTTTCCCAGCAAAAGCTGCTAAAAATTAGGACGGAACAACTTGCAATGCCCCTTACAAGAGCCATGCAGTACAGCATATTACAAACATAAGTCCCATTATTGGGGAGTGGGTGTCCCATAGTATTTGCTTATGCTTTCCCAGCAAAAGCTGCCAAAAATTAGGACGGAGCAACTTGCAATGCCCCTTACAAGAGCCATGCAGTACAGCATATTACAAACATAAGTCCCATTATTGGGGAGTGGGTGTCCCATAGTATTTGCTTATGCTTTCCCAGCTAAAGCTGCCTAAAATTAGGACAGAGCAACTTGCAATGCCCCTTACAAGAGCCATGCAGTACAGCATATTACAAACATAAGTCCCATTATTGGGGAGTGGGTGTCCCATAGTATTTGATTATGCTTTCCCAGCAAAAGCTGCTAAAAATTAGGACGGAACAACTTGCAATGCCTCTTACAAGAGCCATGCAGTACAGCATATTACAAACATAAGTCCCATTATTGGGGAGTGGGTGTCCCATAGTATTTGCTTATGCTTTCCCAGCAAAAGCTGCCAAAAATTAGGACGGAGCAACTTGCAATGCCCCTTACAAGAGCCATGCAGTAGAGCATATTACAAACATAAGTCCCATTATTGGGGAGTAGGTGTCCCATAGAATTTGCTTATGCTTTCCCAGCAAAAGCTGGCAAAAATTAGAATGGAGCAACTTGCAATGCCCCTTACAAGAGCCATGCAGTACAGCATATTACAAACATAAGTCCCATTATTGGGGAGTGGGTGTCCCATAGTATTTGCTTATGCTTTCCCAGCAAAAGCTGCCAAAAATTAGGACGGAGCAACTTGCAGTGCCCCTTACAAGAGCCATGCAGTACAGCATATTGCAAACATAAGTCCCATTATTGGGGAGTGGGTGTCCCATAGTATTTGCTTATGCTTTCCCAGCAAAAGCTGCCAAAAAATAGAATGGAGCAACTTGCAATGCCCCATACAAGAGCCATGCAGTACAGCATATTACAAACATAAGTCCCATTATTGGGGAGTGGGTGTCCCATAGTATTTGCTTATGCTTTCCCAGCAAAAGCTGCCAAAAATTAGGATGGAGCAACTTGCAATGCCCCTTACAAGAGCCATGCAGTACAGCATATTACAAACATAAGTCCCATTATTGGGGAGTGGGTGTCCCATAGTATTTGCTGATTCTTTCCCAGCTAAAGCTGCCTAAAATTAGGACAGAGCAACTTGCAATGCCCCTTACAAGAGCCATGCAGTACAGCATATTACAAACATAAGTCCCATTATTGGGGAGTGGGTGTCCCATAGTATTTGATTATGCTTTCCCAGCAAAAGCTGCTAAAAATTAGGACGGAACAACTTGCAATGCCCCTTACAAGAGCCATGCAGTACAGCATATTACAAACATAAGTCCCATTATTGGGGAGTGGGTGTCCCATAGTATTTGCTTATGCTTTCCCAGCAAAAGCTGCCAAAAATTAGGACGGAGCAACTTGCAATGCCCCTTACAAGAGCCATGCAGTACAGCATATTACAAACATAAGTCCCATTATTGGGGAGTGGGTGTCCCATAGTATTTGCTTATGCTTTCCCAGCTAAAGCTGCCTAAAATTAGGACAGAGCAACTTGCAATGCCCCTTACAAGAGCCATGCAGTACAGCATATTACAAACATAAGTCCCATTATTGGGGAGTGGGTGTCCCATAGTATTTGATTATGCTTTCCCAGCAAAAGCTGCTAAAAATTAGGACGGAACAACTTGCAATGCCTCTTACAAGAGCCATGCAGTACAGCATATTACAAACATAAGTCCCATTATTGGGGAGTGGGTGTCCCATAGTATTTGCTTATGCTTTCCCAGCAAAAGCTGCCAAAAATTAGGACGGAGCAACTTGCAATGCCCCTTACAAGAGCCATGCAGTACAGCATATTACAAACATAAGTCCCATTATTGGGGAGTGGGTGTCACATAGCATTTGCTTATGCTTTCCCAGCAAAAGCTGCCAAAAATTAGGACGGAGCAACTTGCAATGCCCCTTACAAGAGCCATGCAGTAGAGCATATTACAAACATAAGTCCCATTATTGGGGAGTGGGTGTCCCATAGAATTTGCTTATGCTTTCCCAGCAAAAGCTGCCAAAAATTAGAATGGAGCAACTTGCAATGCCCCTTACAAGAGCCATGCAGTACAGCATATTACAAACATAAGTCCCATTATTGGGGAGTGGGTGTCCCATAGTATTTGCTTATGCTTTCCCAGCAAAAGCTGCCAAAAATTAGGACGGAGCAACTTGCAGTGCCCCTTACAAGAGCCATGCAGTACAGCATATTGCAAACATAAGTCCCATTATTGGGGAGTGGGTGTCCCATAGTATTTGCTTATGCTTTCCCAGCAAAAGCTGCCAAAAAATAGAATGGAGCAACTTGCAATGCCCCATACAAGAGCCATGCAGTACAGCATATTACAAACATAAGTCCCATTATTGGGGAGTGGGTGTCCCATAGTATTTGCTTATGCTTTCCCAGCAAAAGCTGCCAAAAATTAGGATGTAGCAACTTGCAATGCCCCTTACAAGAGCCATGCAGTACAGCATATTACAAACATAAGTCCCATTATTGGGGAGTGGGTGTCCCATAGTATTTGCTTATTCTTTCCCAGCTAAAGCTGCCAAAAATTAGAATGGAGCAACTTGCAATGCCCCTTACAAGAGCCATGCAGTACAGCATATTACAAACATAAGTCCCATTATTGGGGAGTGGGTGTCCCATAGTATTTGCTTATGCTTTCCCAGCAAAAGCTGCCAAAAATTAGGACGGAGCAACTTGCAGTGCCCCTTACAAGAGCCATGCAGTACAGCATATTGCAAACATAAGTCCCATTATTGGGGAGTGGGTGTCCCATAGTATTTGCTTATGCTTTCCCAGCAAAAGCTGCCAAAAAATAGAATGGAGCAACTTGCAATGCCCCATACAAGAGCCATGCAGTACAGCATATTACAAACATAAGTCCCATTATTGGGGAGTGGGTGTCCCATAGTATTTGCTTATGCTTTCCCAGCAAAAGCTGCCAAAAATTAGGATGTAGCAACTTGCAATGCCCCTTACAAGAGCCATGCAGTACAGCATATTACAAACATAAGTCCCATTATTGGGGAGTGGGTGTCCCATAGTATTTGCTTATTCTTTCCCAGCTAAAGCTGCCTAAAATTAGGACAGAGCAACTTGCAATGCCCCTTACAAGAGCCATGCAGTACAGCATATTACAAACATAAGTCCCATTATTGGGGAGTGGGTGTCCCATAGTATTTGATTATGCTTTCCCAGCAAAAGCTGCTAAAAATTAGGACGGAACAACTTGCAATGCCCCTTACAAGAGCCATGCAGTACAGCATATTACAAACATAAGTCCCATTATTGGGGAGTGGGTGTCCCATAGGATTTGCTTATGCTTTCCCAGCAAAAGCTGCCAAAAATTAGGACGGAGCAACTTGCAATGCCCCTTACAAGAGCCATGCAGTACAGCATATTACAAACATAAGTCACATTATTGGGGAGTGGGTGTCCCATAGTATTTGCTTATGCTTTCCCAGCAAAAGCTGCCAAAAATTAGGACGGAGCAACTTGCAATGCCCCTTACAAGAGCCATGCAGTACAGCATATTACAAACATAAGTCCCATTATTGGGGAGTGGGTGTCCCATAGTATTTGCTTATGCTTTCCCAGCAAAAGCTGCCAAAAATTAGGACGGAGCAACTTGCAATGCCCCTTACAAGAGCCATGCAGTACAGCATATTACAAACATAAGTCCCATTATTGGGGAGTGGGTATCCCATAGTATTTGCTTATGCTTTCCCTGCAAAAGCTGCCAAAAATTTGGATGGAGCAACTTGCAATGCCCCTTACAAGAGCCATGCAGTACAGCATATTAGAAACATAAGTCCCATTATTGGGGAGTGGGTGTCCCATAGTATTTGCTTATGCTTTCCCAGCAAAAGCTGCCAAAAATTAGGATGGAGCAACTTGCAATGCCCCTTACAAGTGCCATGCAGTACAGCATATTACAAACATAAGTCCCATTATTGGGGAGTGGGTGTCCCATGGTATTTGCTTATGCTTTCCCAGCAAAAGCTGCCAAAAATTAGGATGGAGCAACTTGCAATGCCCCTTACAAGAGCCATGCAGTACAGCATATTACAAACATAAGTCCCATTATTGGGGAGTGGGTGTCCCATAGTATTTGCTTATGCTTTCCAAGCAAAAGCTGCCAAAAATTAGGACGGAGCAACTTGCAATGCCCCTTACAAGAGCCATGCAGTACAGCATATTACAAATATAAGTCCCATTATTGGGGAGTGGGTGTCCCATAGTATTTGCTTATGCCTTGCAAGCAAAAGCTGCCAAAAATAAGGACGGAGGAACTTGCAATGCTGGCACCCTGGTGGTGTAGTGGTGGTGGAGGCTGAGGATAAGGAGAAGAAGATTAAACAGCCGAAACGTGGAAGCGTATACCCATGTGTGGATGTGAAGCGGTGCATGTGAATACACCTCCCGAAATAACACAGTGGATTTGACTTTATGTTACTCTGCTGTCATTTGGTGGTGATGAGAAGTCTGGCCCAATCCAGCCCTTTTTCATTTTGATAAGGGTCAGCTTGTCAGCATTGTCAGTTGACAGGCGAGTGCGCTTATCAGTTATAATTCCCCCAGCGGCACTAAAAACACGCTCCGATAACACGCTAGCGGCAGGGCAGGTCAGGACCTCCAAGACGTACAGAGCGAGTTCATTCCCAGTGTCCAGCTTGGATACCCAATAATTAAAAGGCACAGAGGAATCATTTAGGACGCTGGTACAATCGGCAAGGTACTCCCTCACCATCTTTTGAAACTTTCCACTCCTTGTGAGAGTACCCCGCGCATCAGGGCCTGTAAGCTGGGCGGGTGTCAGAAAACTGTCCCAGAACATTAACAGTGTTCCCCTGCCTCTGCTGGATTGGAGTTGCATCTCTCTCGCCTGTACGACTTGGTTGGGCAACGAACTGTGACCTCTGCCGCTAGCGTGTTCAGATGGGAATTTTTTTAAGAGTTCTGCAGCAAGGGCCTACAGGTATTGCCCCATTTTTGTAGACCTCTCCACCTCAGGAATAAGAAAGTGAAAGTTCTCCTTGTAGCGGGGGTCTACAAGTGTCACCAACCAGTAATGACTGTCACCCAACATTTTGACAACGCGAGGGTCACGGTTAAGGCAGCATAACATAAAGTCAGCCATGCGTGCCAGACTGGTAACAGACAAGATTTCCGTGTCCTCACCAAGATGACGACTGACCATGCTCTCCTCCTCCTCCTCTTCCTCCTCCCCCCTGTCCTCAGGCCACCCATGCTGAACCGACGGTATGACACTTGTACAGGTACTACCGTCTACAACGCATGATAGCAGCTCCTGTTCTTCCTCCTCCTCCTCCTCCTCCTCTCCCTCATTGTCCCCCAATGCACATTGGGATGAGATGAGGCTGGGCTGTGTGTAATCGCCCGCTATGTCTTCTTGATCCATCTCATCATACTCTGGCTGCAATGCCTCCTCTTTAATTCTCTGCAGAGAGCGTTGCAAAAGACAGACAAGAGGGATGCTGACACTAATGATGGCGTCATCGCCACTCACCATCTTGGTGGCCTCCTCAAAGTTTGTCAGGATGGTACATATGTCAGACATCCAGGTCCACTCCTGAGGTCTTATGTGTGGAGTCTGACCTGAATATCGACGGCCTTGCTGCAGCTGGTACTCCACAACTGCTCTCTTCTGCTCACAAATCCTTTGCAACATGTGGAGGGTAGAGTTCCAACGTGTGGGGACATCACACACCAGTCGGTGTGCCGGAAGCTGCAAACGCTGCTGCAAAACAGCAAGGGCGGCTGAAGCTGTAGCTGACTTGCGAAAATGAGCTGACAGGCGGCGTACTTTCACGAGCAGATCTGGCAACTCGGGGTACGATTTAAGAAACCGCTGAACCACAAGGTTAAGCACATGAGCAAGGAATGGTACGTGTGTGATCTCACCTCGCCTCAGAGCCGCCACCAGGTTATGGCCATTGTCACACATGACCATGCCGGGATGTAGGTTCAGCGGTCTCAGCCACAGATCTGCCTGCTCTTTCACAGTTGTCCACAACTCACAAGCAGTGTGAGGATTATCACCTAAGCTTATGAGTTTCAGCACAGCCTGTTGCCGCTAGGTGGAGGCAGTACTGCAATGCTTCCAGCTTGTAACTGATGTGGTGATATCTGAGATGGAGGCTGAACACGAGGAGGAGGAGGAGGAGAAGGATGCGCAGGAGCTGTACACTGTGGGGGCAACTCTGACTGACATAGGGCCCGCAATCCTCAGTGTGGGGAGGATGTGTTCCGTCCCAAGGTCCGACTGGGTCCCGGCTTCCACTATGTTTACCCAGTGTGCCGTCAGAGAGATGTACCATTCTTGGCCACAAGCACTTGTCCACGTGTCCGTTGTCAGGTGGACTCTCCTAGTAACTGCGTTGTTGAGGGCACGGCAGATGCTTTGGGACACGTGCTTGTGTAGTGCGGGGATGGCACACCGGGCAAAATAGTGTCGGCTGGGGACCGAGTACCGAGGGACGGCCACCGCCATAAGATTGCGGAAGGATTCCGTCTCCACCAGCCTAAAAGGCAGCATTTCCAATGCAAGCAGTAGTGAAATGTGCGAATTTAGGACTGTGGTCTGTGGGGCGTTAGCTGCTAATTTCCGCTTTCGTTAAAAGGTCTGGTATATGGACAATTGAACACTGCGGTGGGACGTGGACGTTAATGCTGTTTCTTGAGAAACTGCCATAATAAGTGAAGACTGAGAGGAGGGGGCATCTTTACATGCAATATGGACAGGGGATTGCCTTGCACACACAACAGGGGGTTCTATTGCACGCACAACAGTGGAAGAAGCAGTGGTGACACCCGCTGACACTGGTCGTGGACCCTGGGTTTCGCCCCACAAAGTCGGGTGCTTTGCTGCCATGTGCCTGTTCATGCTGGTGGTGGTCAGGCTGGTAGTTTTGTCACCCCTGCTGATGCTGGCATGGCAGGTGGAACATATGGCCTTTTTGGGGTTATCAGCAGAGTTTTTTAAAAAATTCCAGACTCTGGAAGACTTACCGCTTGTACTGGCAACGTCCCTCGTGTTGGTGTTACGGGGAACGGTTGCCTGCCTTCTGTCTACGGCCACCTCACTGCTTCTTCCTGCCTGTTGGGGTACTCTGCCTCCCCGTGTGTGCTGCTGGCCTCACTCTGCATGTCCTCCTTCCACGTTGGGTCAGTTACTAGATCATCCACCACCTCCTCCTCTTCCACTTGCGCACCACGATCCTCCTCCTCACTTCCTGGCAATTGTGTCTCGTCATCGTCCATCTCTTGTGACAGATTGCCAATGTCGACTTCCTGTGGCCGTGGCTGTTCAAATATTTGGGCATCGCAACATGGGATCTCCTCTTCCACCACTTCAAGCGTATCAGGCGAGGGGCCCAAATATGGAAATGGACCAGTGAGCAGCTCTTCAGAGTGTCAAAGTGTGGGATCACTTGCTGTCTGACGACACTCGGCATGGTGGGAGGAAGGAGCATCATGGTGAGGAGGAGTATGCGGTCGAGACTCACGGCTACTAAGAGTTGACCGTGTGGAAGACAGACCGGAGGCGGTGGTGCCCAGGTAACTGGAAGTATTATCTGCTATCCAATTAATAACCTGTTCACACTGATCAGTTCTCAATACTGGTGTTGTTCTGTGCTTCCCTAGTAATTCGGTCAAGAAGTGGGAGCGAGAAGATGTGGCTGTTGGTTGTGGCACATTTTCACCTTGGCCACGGCCCCGTCCTCTGCACGAACCATCACCAGAAAGTCAACTTCCACGTAACTTGCCACGCGCCTTGCCCATTGTAAATGAAGTAAAATAGCTTACACTTGCACTATCAATGGAAAAAGGGTAACAAAGAGAAGATTAGAACCGTGGAAGAGGAAAACCACAGTTATTGTTTACTGGGGTATACCACACTTTTTTAAATAGAGATATTTGCGGCTGAACAGTGAGCGACACACTCAAACTGCTTTTTTTTTAGATACCAAAGGCCCAAAACTGTATAGTACAGCGATTTGACCCGTGGAACTGCGAAACCACACTGGGATGTCGGGCCTACACAAGACTATTTTCAACAGATATATTTTTGTGTCACAACAGTCAGGAGACACTACTGTTTTTCTTTACGGAAAAAACTACCAAAAGCTGAATAATAGAGATTTTTTACCGTGGGATGGCAAAACCACAGTTATTGTTTACTGGGGTATACCACACTTTTTTAAATAGAGATATTTGCGGCTGAACAGTGAGCGACACACTCAAACTGCTTTTTTTTTAGATACCAAAGGCCCAAAACTGGATAGTACAGCAATTTGACCCGTGGAACTGCGAAACCACACTGGGATGTCGGGCCTACACAAGACTATTTTCAACAGATATATTTTTGAGTCACAACAGTCAGGAGACACTACTGTTTTTCTTTACGGAAAATACTACCAAAAGCTGAATAATAGAGATTTTTTACCGTGGGATGGCAAAACCACAGTTATTGTTTACTGGGGTATACCACACTTTTTTAAATAGAGATATTTGCGGCTGAACAGTGAGCGACACACTCAAACTGCTTTTTTCTTAGATACCAAAGGCCCAAAACTGGATAGTACAGCGATTTGACCCGTGGAACTGCGAAACCACACTGGGATGTCGGGCCTACACAAGACTATTTTCAACAGATATATTTTTGAGTCACAACAGTCAGGAGACACTACTGTTTTTCTTTACGGAAAAAACTACCAAAACCTGAATAATAGAGATTTTTTACCGTGGGATGGCAAAACCACAGTAATTGTTTCCTGGGGTATACCACACTATTTTAAATAGAGATATTTGCGGCTGAACAGTAAGCGACACACTCAAACTGCTTTTTTTTTTAGATACCAAAGGCCCAAAACTGTATAGTACAGCGATTTGACCCATGGAACTGCGAAACCACACTGGGATGTCGGGCCTACACAACACTATTTTCAACAGATATATTTTTGTGTCACAACAGTCAGGAGACACTACTGTTTTTCTTTACGGAAAAAACTACCAAAACCTGAATAATAGAGATTTTTTACCGTGGGATGGCAAAACCACAGTTATTTTTTACTGGGGTATACCACACTTTTTTAAATAGAGATATTTGCGGCTGAACAGTGAGCGACACACTCAAACTGTTTTTTTTTTTAGATACAAATGGCCCAAAATGGATAATACAGAGGTTTGAACCGTGGAAGTGCAAAACAACACTTCTGTTTCTCTAGCCTACACCAGACTATTTTCAACAGTTATATTTGTGTCTGAAAAATCAGAGAAACGCTTTTTTTTTTTGGGGGGGGGGGCGACACCAAAAGGTTAATAAGACGGGTATTTGTACAGTGTGAAGGAGGAAAATAAAGGAGGATTTAGATGAAAAAAAAAAGGGTTTTTTCCTGGCCCCCGACACCTGGTGCTAAGTCCAGCAATTTCAGCAACAGGAGCACACAGGACTGTAATGCAGCGTTTGCTGGTACAACCACTGTGTCTCCTATACAGCCTGCCTGCCTGGTATCTGGGATGGATATTAGTCCTGAAAAGGACTGTTTGTTTGCTCTGGCAGCCTTTTCAGACCCTACACTAACTATTTCGCAGTTTATATCTCTCCCTAAATCAGCAGCACTGTCCCTACACTGTCTAATCCGGAGCGACTGTGTCCAAGATGGCGGCGCCCCATTTTAAATACTCGAAGTGATGCTGTGCGGCCAGCCAATCACTGTAATGCCCACAACCAACATGGCTGCAGCATTACAGTGACTGGCTGGCAATCCCTGCATGTTCATTGGCTCTGTAAAGAGCGCCAAACATGCAGGGCGGAGACCCGAGCTCCCACCCGAGTAACCCGGAAATGCTCGGTGCTCGCCGAACATCCCGAGTAGCGTGATGCTCGGGCGAGTACCGAGCAGTGTCGAGCATGTTCGCTCAACACTAGTCATTACCATCAACAACCTCAACCTTTTTTTGGTAAAAGTCACCCCACCTGATAATAGTTGCGAACTATGTGGAAAATGGGTGGCCTGCCACCAACATTGAGCGAGCCTCAACATTCAAGGATTCTCAGGTACAAAAAATTTACAGAGTGACTTATCAAATTACATGTACAACCAAAGCAGTAGTTTCTTTTTCCATATGCCTGTGTCTGAAAATACAGTACAGACCAAAAGTTTGGACACACCTTCTCATTTAAAGATTTTTCTGTATTTTCATGACTATGAAAATTGTACATTCACACTGAAGGCATCAAAACTATGAATTAACACATGTGGAATTATATACTTAACAAAAAAGTGTGAAACAACTGAAAATATGTCTTATTTTCTAGGTTCTTCCAAGTAGCCACCTTTTGCTTTGATGACTGCTTTGCACACTCTTGGCATTCTCTTGATGAGCTTCAAGAGGTAGTCACCGGAAATGGTCTTCCAACAATCTTGAAGGAGTTCCCAGAGATGCTTAGCACTTGTTGGCCCTTTTGCCTTCACTCTGTGGTCCAGCTCACCCCAAACCATCTCGATTGGGTTCAGGTCTGGTGACTGTGGAGGCCAGGTCATCTGGCACAGCACCCCATCACTCTCCGTCTTGGTCAAATAGCCCTTACACAGCCTGGAAGTGTGTTTGGGGTCATTGTCCTGTTAAATAATAAATGATGGTCCAACTAAACGCAAACCAGATGGAATAGCATGCCGCTGCAAGATGCTGTGGTAGCCATGCTGGTTCAGTATGACTTCAATTTTGAATAAATCCCCAACAGTGTCACAAGCAAAGCACCACCACACCATCAAATCTCCTCCTCCATGCTTAACGGTGGGAACCAGGCATGTAGAGTCCATCCGTTCACCTTTTCTGCGTCTCACAAAGACACGGTGGTTGCAACCAAAGATCTCAAATTTGGACTCATCAGACCAAAGCACATATTTCCACTGGTCTAATGTCCATTCCTTGTGTTCTTTAGCCCAAACAAGTCTCTTCTGCTTGTTGCCTGTCCTTAGTAGTGGTTTCCTATCAGCTATTTTACCATGAAGGTCTGCTGCACAAAGTCTCCTCTTAACAGTTGATGAAGAGATGTGTCTGCTGCTAGAACTCTGTGTGGCATTGCCCTGGTCTCTAATCTGAGCTGCTGTTAATCTGCGATTTCTGAGCCTGGTGACTCGCAGAAACTTATCCTCAGAAGCAGAGGTGACTCTTGGTCTTCCTTTCCTGGGGCGGTCCTCATGTGAGCCAGTTTCTTTGTAGCGTTTGATGTTTTTTGCAACTGCACTTGGAGACACTTTCAAAGTTTTCCCAATTTTTCCGACTGACTGACCTTCATTTCTTAAAGTAATGATGGCCACTTGTTTTTCTTTACTTAGCTGCTTTTTTCTTGCCACAATACAAATTCTAACAGTCTAATCAGTAAGACTATCAGCTGTGTATCCACCAGACTTCTGCACAACACAACTTATGGTCCCAACCCCATTTATAAGGCAAGAAATCACACTTATTAAACCTGACAGGGCACACCTGTGAAGTGAAAACTATTTCCGGTGACTACCTCTTGAAGCTTATCAAGAGAATGCCAAGAGTGTGCAAAGCAGTCATCAAAGCAAAAGGTGGCTACTTTGAAGAACCTAGAATATAAGACATATTTTCACACTTTTTTGTTAAGTATATAATTAGTGTTGAGCCACCCCCATAGTGTTCGGGTTCGGTTCGGTTCGTCGAACACCGGGATGTTCGAGGAACTGTTCGTCGAACTGTTCGTCGAACACCTTAGAACACCGTCGAACACCGTTAAAACCAATGGCAGGCAAACAAAAACACATAGAAACACATAGAAAACACCTTCAAAGGTGTCCAAAAGCTGACAAACTGCTCAGAAGACGCTTTCTTTAAAAAAGCCGGCCGGCAATTCAGCAGTGGCATACACCGGTACCCGACAATTTAGACAAGAAGGAATAGAGCCTCACACATAGATTAGATAGATAGAAACATGTCAGTCACATATATATGAAGTACAGTGACAGTGTTGCTTACTGTACTTGTCATTTAGTGTAAAGGATTTATTAAAAAATATAATAGTGTTTTCATGCACTGTCTCTTTAAAAAAGCCGGCCGGCAATTCAGCATCTGTACCCGACAATTTATAACAGACAGAATAGAGCTTCACACATAGATTAGATAGATAGAAACATGTCAGTCACATATATATGAAGTACAGTGACAGTGTTGCTTACTGTACTTGTCATTTAGTGTAAAGGATTTATTAAAAAATATAATAGTGTTTTCATGCACCATCTCTTTAAAAAAGCCGGCCGGCAATTCAGCATCTGTACCCGACAATTTATAACAGACAGAATAGAGCTTCACACATAGATTAGATAGATAGAAACATGTCAGTCACATATATATGAAGTACAGTGATAGTGTTGGTTACTGTACTTGTCATTTAGTATTAAAATAAAGGATTTATTATTAAAAAAAATTGGCGTGGGGTTCCCCGTAATTTTAGTCTCTAGCGGAGGTTAAGCAGACAGCTGGGGCAGATGTTTGAAGCCTGGGAATGGGGTTATACCCACGGAGCTTCCCAGGCTACTAATATGAGCCCCCAGCTGAATACATAGCCTTTACTAGCTATTAAAATGGGGGACCCCCCCAAAAAAATGACGTGGGGTCCCCCCTAATTTAATAGCTAGCAAAGGCTAGGCAGACAGCTGGGGGCTGATATTAATAGCCCAGGAAGGGAGCCATGAATATTGGCCCCCTCCCAGGCTAGAAACACCAGCCGTCAGCCGCCCCAGAAATGGCGCATTCATAGGATGCGCCAATTCTGGCACTTAGCCTCGCTCTTCCACGCTGCCCTGTAGCGGTGGCAGGGGGTAATAGGGCTGGGGTTGATGTCAGCTTATAATGCCAGCTGACATCAAGCCCAGGTTAGTAATGGAGAGGCGTCTATAAGACACCCCCATTACTAACCCCATAGTCAAAGTTAAAAGAAAACACAAACACCCAGAATAAAGTCCTTTAATTGAAATTAAGACACAATCCTTTATTGTACTAAATTAAACCATACTTACCATCACGCCCATTCCAGCTGAAGCCAACGATCTCCTGCAATAAAAGAAAAATAATAAAGCAACATCATCCTTACCTTTCCATGGTTCCCACGACAGCTTCAGCTCTGCTACATCGAGATGACAGGCTGGACCGCAGCAGAACGCTGCCATCCAGCCTGTCATCCCGCAGACACTGAGAAGCGCAGGCTTGCTTGCGCTCTGCAGTGTCTGGCTGTGACGGCATAAAGATGAGACGAGTTCATGTCCAATGAACTCGGCGCACCTCATGCACGTCACTGACAGCGTGGGAAAATTCTCACGCTGAAGCGCTGAGTGCAGGAGAATTCTCCCACGCTGTCAGTGACGTGCATAAGGTGAGCTCATGTCCAATGAACTCAGCTCACCTCCTGCACGTCACTGACAGCGTGGGAGAATTCTCCTGCACTCAGCGCTTCAGCGGGAGAATTCTCCCACGCTGAAGCGCTGAGTGCAGGAGAATTTTCCCACGCTGTCAGTGACATGCATAAGGTGAGCTCATGTCCAATGAACTCAGCTCACCTCCTGCACGTCACTGACAGCGTGGGAGAATTCTCCTGCACTCAGCGCTTCAGTGTGAGAATTCTCCCACGCTGAAGCGCTGAGTGCAGGAGAATTTTCCCACGCTGTCAGTGACGTGCATGAGGTGAGCCGAGTTCATTGGACTTTAACTCGGCTCATCTGGATGCCCTCACAGAGAGACACTGTGGAGCGCAAGCAAGCCTGCGCTTCTCAGTGTCTGCGGGATGACAGGCTGGATGGCAGCGTTCTGCTGCGGTCCAGCCTGTCATCTCGATGTAGCAGAGCTGAAGCTGTCATGGGAACCATGGAAAGGTAAGGATGATGTTGCTTTATTATTTTTCTTTTATTTCAGGAGATCGTTGGCTTCAGCTGGAATGGGCGTGACGGTAAGTATGGTTTAATTTAGAACAATAAAGAATTGTGTGTTTATTTCAATTAAAGGACTTTTTTCTGGGTGTTGTGTTTTTTTTAAATACTTTACTAGAAATTCATGGTGGTCATGTCTAATATTGGCGTGACCCCATGAATTTTGGGCTTAGGGCCAGCTGATAATGCCAAGCTGGCCCTAACCCCTTTATTACCCAGTGAGCCACCGCATCAGGGCCCTGGATGAGTTGGGTACAGCGCCAGAAGATGGCGCTTCTATGAACGCGCCACTTTTCCAGGGTGGCTGCGGACTGCAATTTGCAGCGGGGGTGGCCCAGAAAGCTTGGGCCTCCCTGCGCTGCGGATTCCAGCCCCCAGCTGCCTAGTTGTACCTGGCTGGACACAAAAACAGGGCGAAGCCCCACGTCAATTTTCTTTAAATTATTTCATGAAATAATTAAGAAAAAAAGGGCTTCCCTATATTGTTGTGTCCGGCCAGGTACAAATAGGCAGCTGGTGGTTGGGGGCAGCCCGTTCCTGCCTGCTGCACCTGACTGGACACAAATATAGTGCGAAGCCCCACGTCAATTTTTTTTTAATTATTTCATGAATTTCCTGAAATAATTTAAAAAAATTGAAGTGGGGCTTCGCACTATATTTGTGTCCAGCCAGGTACAGCAGGCAGGAACGGGCTGCCCCCAACCACCAGCTGCCTATTTGTACCTGGCCGGACACAACAATATAGGGAAGGCCTTTTTTTCTTAATTATTTCATGAATTTCATGAAATAATTAAAAAAAATTGAAGTGGGGCTTCGCACTATATTTGTGTCCAGCCAGGTACAGCAGGCAGGAACGGGCTGCCCCCAACCACCAGCTGACTATTTGTACCTGGCCGGACACAACAATATAGGGAAGGCCTTTTTTTCTTAATTATTTCATGAATTTCATGAAATAATTAAAAAAAAAATACGTGGGGCTTCGCCCTATTTTTGTGTCCAGCCAGGTACAACTAGGCAGCTGGGGGCTGGAATCTGCAGCGCAGGGAGGCCCAAGCTTTCTGGGCCCCCCCCGCTGCAAATTGCAGTCCGCAGCCACCCCGGAAAATGGCGCGTTCATAGAAGCGCCATCTTCTGGCGCTGTACCCAACTCATCCAGGGCCCTGGTGCGGTGGCTCACTGGGTAATAAAATGGTTAGGGCCAGCTTGGTATTATCAGCTGGCCCCAAGCCCAAAATTCATGGGGTCACGCCAGTATTAGACATGACCGCCATGAATTTCTAGTAAAGTATTTAAAAAAAACACAACACCCAGAATAAAGTCCTTTAATTGAAATAAACACACAATTCTTTATTGTTCTAAATTAAACTATACTTACCATCACGCCCATTCCAGCTGAAGCCAACAATCTCCTGCAATAAAAGAAAAATAATAAACCAACCTCATCCTTACCTTTCCATGGTTCCCACGACAGCTTCAGCTCTGCTACATCGAGATGACAGGCTGGACCGCAGCAGAACGCTGCCATCCAGCCTGTCATGCCGCAGACACTGAGAAGAGCAGGCATGCTTGCGCTCCTCAGTGTCTCGCTGTGACGGCATCCAGATGAGCCGAGGTCATGTCCAATGAACTCGGCTCACCTCATGCACGTCACTGACAGCGTGGGAAAATTCTCACGCTGAAGTGCTGAGTGCAGGAGAATTCTCCCACGCTGTAAGTGACGTGCATGAGGTGAGCCGAGTTCATTGGACATGACCTCGGCTCATCTTTATGCCGTCAGAGAGAGACAATGTGGAGCGCAAGCAAGCCTGCTCTTCTCAGTGTCTGCGGGATGACAGGCTGGATGGCAGCGTTCTGCTGCGGTCCAGCCTGTCATCTCGATGTAGCAGAGCTGAAGCTGTCGTGGGAACCATGGAAAGGTAAGGATGAGGTTGCTTTATTATTTTATTTTTATTACAGGAGATCGTTGGCTTCAGCTGGAATGGGCGTGATGGTAAGTATGGTTTAATTTAGAACAATAAAGAATTGTGTCTTTATTTCAATTAAAGGACTTTATTCTGGGTGTTTGTGTTTTTTTTAACTTTGACTATGGGGTTAGTAATGGGGGTGTCTTATAGACGCCTCTCCATTACTAACCTGGGCTTGATGTCAGCTGGCATTATAAGCTGACATCAACCCCAGCCCTATTACCCCCTGCCACCGCACCAGGGCAGCGTGGAAGAGCGAGGCTAAGTGCCAGAATTGGCGCATCCTATGAATGCGCCATTTCTGGGGCGGCTGACGGCTGGTGTTTCTAGCCTGGGAGGGGGCCAATATTCATGGCTCCCTTCCTGGGCTATTAATATCAGCCCCCAGCTGTCTGCCTAGCCTTTGCTAGCTATTAAATTAGGGGGGACCCCACATCATTTTTTGGGGGGGTCCCCCATTTTAATAGCTAGTAAAGGCTATGTATTCAGCTGGGGGCTGATATTAGTAGCCTGGGAAGCTCCGTGGGTATTACCCCCTTCCCAGGCTTCAAACATCTGCCCCAGCTGTCTGCTTAACCTCCGCTAGAGCCTAAAATTAAGGGGAACCCCACGCCAATTTTTTTTAATAATAAATCCTTTATTTTAATACTAAATGACAAGTACAGTAACCAACACTATCACTGTACTTCATATATATGTGACTGACATGTTTCTATCTATCTAATCTATGTGTGAAGCTCTATTCTGTCTGTTATAAATTGTCGGGTACAGATGCTGAATTGCCGGCCGGCTTTCTTAAAGAGACGGTGCATGAAAACACTATTATTTTTTTTAATAAATCCTTTACACTAAATGACAAGTACAGTAAGCAACACTGTCACTGTACTTCATATATATGTGACTGACATGTTTCTATCTATCTAATCTATGTGTGAAGCTCTATTCTGTCTGTTATAAATTGTCGGGTACAGCTGCTGAATTGCCGGCCGGCTTTTTTAAAGAGATGGTGCATGAAAACACTATTATTTTTTTTGATAAATCCTTTACACTAAATGACAAGTACAGTAATCAACACTGTCACTGTACTTCATATATATGTGACTGACATGTTTCTATCTATCTAATCTATGTGTGATTCTCTATTCCTTCTATTCTAAATTGTCGGGTACCACTGCTGAATTGCCGGCCGGCTTTTTTAAAGAGACGGTGCATGAAAACACTATTATTTTTTTTGATAAATCCTTTACGCTAAATGACAAGTACAGTAAGCAGCACTTTCACTGTACTTCGTATATATGTGGCTGACATGTTTATATCTATCTAATCTATGTGTGAAGCTCTATTCTTTCTTGTCTAAATTGTCGGGTACCGGTGTATGCCGCTGCTGAATTGCCGGCTTTTCATGTTTCACTGTTGGCACTGTTCCCATCGATTTGGGCAATCACTGTAATGCCACAACCACCATGGCTGTGGCATTACAGTGAGTGGCAGACAATCCCTGCATGATTGGTGCTCTAAATAGCACCAGACATGCAGGACACGCTTTTGGTGCACGAACAGTTATCGAACATAACCTCGAACAGCCGAATTTTTTGCAAATCGTTCGGGTTCGTCGAACAACTCGAACACCGCCCAAAACAGCTCGAATTTGAGATTGGCGAACAGTTCTAGTCGAACACCGCTCATCTCTATATATAATTCCACATGTGTTAATTCATAGTTTTGATGCCTTCAGTGTGAATGTACAATTTTCATGGTCATGAAAATACAGAAAAATCTTTAAATGAGAAGGTGTGTCCAAACTTTTGGTCTGTACTGTATATGTGGTGTGACAGAGTCACTGGTATGATACATGAGGGGAGGTATGTGTCGCACAGGCTGATAGCCTGTGTGAACTGAAACCAACGGACTTTCTACCAGCATGTTATATGCTGGTGGGTTAACTCACTTAAAGGGTGTCGTTTTAGGGGAATGACAGTGTGATTCCCCATACCTCCACCTCAGGCTGTGGCTGAGCATCGTTTAAATGTTCAGCCCTGTTTTTTTTCCTTTGAGTTGTGTTTGGAGAGGCAAGGTCTCCAGAGTGGACAGCCATAGTACAGGAGGGAGCTGAAGGTTGGACATAACCTGTGTGTGCGACCCACACACACATATATGGACTGTGCTATAGTTTATCTTTTGTTTTTGTGGTTTAGCCAAGTAAGGCTGTATTTATTTTGCTGGAGTGCAGAGCTTTATGCTGCTAATAAAGCCTGCAAAGAAAACCCGTGTTCCTGAGTCTACTTCCGGAAGTGGCTGAGCGAGTTGTCCTACCACAGTTGGTGCGAGAGTGTGTGCAAGATTCCAGGAACACGTGTACCTGCCACAGAGACCAGTGGATGTCCTGGGTAAAGGTCGCCAGCCAGCCAGAGAAGTCCGGTAGCATGGAGGAGCTCATTAAGCATCTGGCCCAAAGCCAGCAGAGCAAGCAGCTACTGCACTTGCAGACCCAGCAGAGCCTACAGCAGACCCAGCAAAGCATGCAGCAGCAGCAGCACCGAGAGCAGCTACAGCAGCAACGGGAGCAGCAGCAGGAGACAAACTCCTGATACAGCAAATCCAGCAGCAGCAAAGACAGATGGAGCGCCTAGCAGCGGAAATCCGTGGCTGGACATCCGCTCCACCCCCAGATCCAGGTGAGGACGCACACGTCAGGAGAACCTTACAGAAGATGACCCCGGGGGATGACGTTGAGGCTTTCCTGACTGTTTTTGAAAGGGTGGAGGAACGGGAGAAATTACCTCAGGAGCAGTGGGCGGAGGTTCTGGCACCATATTTGACCGGGGAGCCGCAGAAGGCCTATTATGATCTGACTTAACAAGACGCAAAGGAGTATGGGAAATTAAAAACTGAGATATTGGCACGTTCAGGAGTGACTATGTCTGTCAGAGTGCAAAGGGTCCACCACTGGGCGTATGCTGGCAACAAACCTCCACGCTTACCGATGTTTGACTTGTTACATGTAGTCCAGAAGTGGCTGCAGTTTTCCACTCCTGCCCAGATGGTTGAGCGTGTGGTGATGGACAGGTTCATCCATTCCCTACCCTGGCTGGTGCAGACCTTGGTTGCCCAGGACGACCCTCGGAATGCGGACGACCTTGTTGACCTGGTAGAGAGGTACCAAGTGGTCGAAAAATCCCTAGGGAAACCCGAAATAATCACCTCCCCCTACTGGAGTGCCCAAAAGGGGGCAGGTTCACCACGGAAGGGGTTCAGAGCCACAACTGGGGGGCGTCCGATTTCCACTGAAGGTGCCGCAAGGACTGTTGTTAACGATGTGATCTGTTGGCGGTGTCGCAATCCGGGACACGTAGCCGCCCAGTGTCATAGGTCTGCTGAGCCAATGGACTGCAGCCTAGGCAGACGATGTTCATACTATGCTTACCAAGCCTGCAGTGTGGACTGTCAACCCGGTGAGGGGCCACAGGCGTGTGCTGTATCCGTTAACGGAGTGATGGTCCTGGGGCTGTTGGACTCTAGGAGTCTGGTAACCTTAATAAGTAGCGTTGAGCAAGTATGTTCTATTAACCCTTTCACCGAGTATGCTCGGGCCGAGCTCCGAGTATTTACAGCTGCTCTGTGATGTGTTCGAATCGCTCCCGTGTGCATGATTTGCAACTGTTTGACAGTTTTATTACATGTGAGGAATGTCTATTTCTTACACATTCCTCACATGTTATAAAGCTGTCAAACAGTTGCAAATCATGCACACGGGAGCGATTCAACCATTTCACCGAGCAGCTGTAAATACTCGGAGCTCGGCCCGAGCGTACCCGGACAGAACATACTCGCTCAACCCTATTAATCAGTGCCACCCTTCCCCACCAGCTGATCCCTACCAAATCTGTGGGCGTCTGCTGCATACATGGGGACGCCAAGAACTACCCGGTGGCCAGAGTGACAGTCGGAAAAGACTATGGAGCCCAGTCCCACAAGGTCGGGGTGGTCAAGGACCTGATACATCCTGTCATTTTGGGGCGCCATTTTCCCTTGTTCTGGGACTTGTGGGGGAAGGGATCCAGACTGAGTCCCATGGAAAAAAGCCAGGACCCTAGAGAAATACCCTAATCGAAATCAGAAGTGGATGAGTTCCCACTATGTGTCCTTGTCGGCGACGAGGACGAGACTGTGTCTGAGGTGGTTGACCTCCCTGAATTAGAGGTGCCTGTTTGGGACTTGACTTTCAAAGGGGCGTGGGATAATGTTACTGTTTGTAATGGTGTTGCTCAAGAGCCAGGATCGGACACCAGGTACCCACACTTTGCAGTTTAGGAGGAGCTATTATACCGGGTGACCAAACTAAAAAGTAAAGAGGTAGTGGAACAGCTGTTAGTTCCAGGTTCATGCCGTCAGAGGATATTAAGCATGGCACACTCACATATTCTGGGGGGACACCTAGGGGTTGAGAATACCCAGGAAAGAATTATAAGGATGTTTTATTGGCCAGGATGTTATTGGGAAATCTTAAACTATTGTAGGTCCTGCCCCACCTGCCAGATAACCGGTCCCACCTCCCACTTACTTAGTCCATTAGTTCCACTACCTGTCATAGAGGTTCCCTTTGAGAGGATTGCCATGGACCTCGTGGGTACCTTAGTTAAATCAGCCCGGGGCCACCAATACATCCTGGTGGTCATGGACTATGCGACTCGATACCCCAAAGCGGTACCCCTAAGGAACTCGTCCAGTAAAAGTATAGCCCAAGAGCGAGTTCATATTTTTGCTCGGACAGGTCTGCCAAAAGAGATTTCGAAAGACTAAGGAACCCTCTTCATGAGCAAGGTGATGAAGGAGCTATGCAGAGTCCTTCAGATTGCCCAGATTCGGACCTCAGTTTATCATTCGCAGACGGACGGCTTAGTGGAACGCTTCAATAAGACTTTAAAGGCGATGCTCAGGAAAGTCACTGAAAAGGATGGGCGAGACTGGGACTACCTGCTCCCATCTCTGCTTTTCTCTGTCAGAGAAGTTCCTCAAGCCTCCACTGGCTTCTCTCCAATTGAGCTCCTGTATGGACGGCATCCAAGAGGTCTCCTAGAAATCACCAAGGAAACCTGGGAGGCCGAGGTCACGCCCCACCGGAGCATCATCGAACATGTCGCCCAGTTACAGGTCAGAATGGTGAAGGTGATGCCCATCATGAAGGAACATCTCTTCCAGGCGCAGGAAGCCCAGGCGAGGGTGTATAACCGGTCGGCAAAGCTGAGACAGTTCCAACCTGGGGATCGCATCCTGGTTCTTATTCCCTCCGTTGAAAGTAAGTTTCTGGCCAAATGGCAAGGCCCATATGATGTGGTGGAGAAGCTCGGTGAAGTGAACTACAGAGTCCACCAGCCTGGCTGAAGAAAGCCACACCAGGTGTACCACGTAAACCTGCTCAAGCCGTGGCGAGATCGGGAACCCGTGGGAACTCCTTGCCTGGGAGCCACTCCCAAAGGCCAGGTGGAAGATGTCACGATAGCAGAGACCCTTTCACCAGCCCAGAAGCAACAGTGTCGAGAACTTCTCCAGCAGAATTGGGACCTGTTCTCAGAGTTGCCAGGGCATACCCAGGTGGAAGAAGATGATGTGCTAACAGAGCCGCATATAAGGGTGAACCTGAAGCCATACAGGAGTCCTGAAGCACGCCGGGAGGTGATCTCGGCTGAGGTGAAGAGGATGTAAGACCATGGTGTGATAGAGGAGTCAAAGAGTGGATGGTCGAGCCCCATCATCCTCGTGCCAAAACCCATCGGAGAGTGGAGGTTTTTTAATGATTACCTCCGGCTGAATGAGGTGTCCAAGTGTGACGCGTACCCGATGCCCCGCATCGATGAACTCATCGAGAGGCTTGGACCAGCGAGGTACATCACTACTTTGGACCTGACGAAGGGCTACTGGCAGATCCCCATGTCCCAGACGTCCAAGGAGAAGATGGCTTTCTCAACATCTGATGGGTGCTTCCAATACACTCGGATGCTGTTCGAAATACAGCCACCTTCCAGAGGGCTATGGATCGGATTCTAGCCCCACACAGGAAGTATGCTGCAGCCTACCTTGACGACATTGTAGTCTTTAGCCCAGTCTGGGGAAAGTCATCTACCTAAACTACAGGCCGTTCTGGATGCTCTAAGAAAGGCAGGATTTACAATAAATCAAAAAAAAGCGTCGTTGGAAAAGAGGAGGCCAAGTACTTGGGCTATGTCATTGGGAGAGGCTAAATAAAGCCGCAAGTTAATAAAGTGGAGGCAAACCAGAACTGGCCGAAACCACTCTCCAAGAAGCAAGTTAGAGCATTCCTGGGAATGGTGGGATATTACCGGCGGTTTATCCCAAATTTTGCTGTGATGGCCGCGCCACTGACGGATCTCCTAAAAGGCATCAGATCAACCATGGTGAAGTGGACAGAGGAAACAGAGACTGCGTTTCAACTGTTGAAGTCAGCACTGAGTAAACAGCCGGTCCTGGTCGCACCAGACTTCAAGAAAGAGTTTGTGGTCCAGGCATATGCTTCAGAGGTTGGTCTAGTAGCCGTACTCTCTCAAGAGATAAATGGAGATGAACATCCCATTCTCTATCTGAGCCAGAAGCTTAAGTCCTGCGAGAAATACTATGCAATAGTAGAAGAAGAGTGTCTAGCCATAAAATGGGCCGTAGATACACTAAGATACTACCTATTAGCCCAGAAGTTTAAGTTAGTATCAGACCATGCCCCGTTGAGATGGTTGAGGGAATAGAGGGGTAAAAATGCCAAGGTAACTAGATGGTTCCTAGCTCTTCAGGACTTCAACTTTCAAGTTGAGCATAGGCCCGGGAAGTTACACGGGAATGTTGATGCCCTTTATAGAATTCCCTGTCTGGTATCGAAAGGTGCCCAAACCCCCCGACTTTGGGCAGAGGGGGGGAATATGTGACAGAGTCACTGGTATGATATATGAGGGGAGGTATGTGTCGCACAGGTTGCTAGCCTGTGTGAACTGAAACCAACGGACTTTCTACCAGCATGTTATATGCTGGTGGGTTAACTCACTTAAAGGGCGTGGTTTTAGGGGAATAACAGTGATGGGAGAGACGTCATTCCCCATACCTCCACCTCAGGGTGTGGCTGAGCATTGTTTAAATGTTCAGCCCTGTTTTTTTCTTTGAGTTGTGCTTGGAGAGGCAAGGTCTCCAGAGTGGACAGCCATAGCTCAGGAGGGAGCTGAAAGTTGGACATAACCTGTGTGTGCGACCCACACACACACATATGGACTGTGCTATAGTTTATCTTTTGTTTTAGTGGTTTAGCCAAGTAAGGCTGTATTTATTTTGCTGGAGTGCAGAGCTTTATGCTGCTAATAAAGCCTGCAGAGAAAACCCGCATTCCTGAGTCTACTTCCGGAAGTGGCCGAGCGGGTTGTCCTACCACAGTGGATATCAATACGAAACACGTAATTGGCATTACAGTGGCATACAGAAATCTGAATGGACTTCTCTAACATCTATCCCCTGGCATTAAAAAAAATACCATAATTGTGACTCTTTGGCACTTAAGGTTCAAGGCATTGACAGAATTATCCCAAATAAGGTAATCTTACTCAGAGGTTGGCCAAATGGATCTGGATCCTTAAAACCTTTGTAACACTTAGTTCTCAACAAGATACTTGCTTCATTTCTCTGATCACTGACTCACAACAGCTCAGACCTTTTTGTGTTTTATTTTTATAAAAACACATTTTATTATTTTTTAATTCATTTTCTTTTAGCGTGATTTTTCATTTATGTTTCTCTTTTACAGATAGTATCATTGGTTTGTGCACCTACCGGATTCTTGCTGGCTTTAGTTTGGATGCTTTTATTTGCTCTTTGGCACGTTACACTTTATAACAATTTATGTATATTATGTTTATTATGCACATACAAATATGCATATACACTTATTTGCACATAATCTACATGTACAGTGGCATGTAAAAGTTTGGGCACATCTGGTCAAAATTACTGTTATTGTGAACAATTAAGAAAGTTGAAGATGAAATTACCTCTAAAAGGCCAAAAGTTAAAGATGACACATTTCCTTTGCATTTTAGGCAAAAAAAGTATATTGTCATTTTTTTCTTTTTAAAAATTACAAAAAGGGAAATGGGCCGATGCAAAAGTTTGAGCACTCTTGGAAATTTGTGTACTCAGATAACTTTGATCAAGGTTTCAGATCTTAATTAGCTCGTTAGGGTTAACGCTTGTTCACTGTCATCCTTAGGAAAGGCCAGGTGAAGAAAATTTTGCAGCTTTATAAAATCCTCTAACCTTGTGCCAAAAAACAGCAGCCATAGGTTCTTCTAAGCAGTTGCCTAGCACTCTGAAAATAAAAATGGTGGAGGCCCACAAAGAATAGAGAGGGCTATAAGAATATAGCAAAGTGTTTTCAAGTTGTCTTTTCCTCAGTTCGAAATGTAATTAAGAAGAGGCAGTTAACATGAAGAGTGGAGGTCAAGATAAGGTCGGGAAGACCAAGCCAAATTTCAGTGAGAGCTGCTCGTAGGATGGCTAGAGAGGCAAATAAGAACCCCTGCTTGACTGCAAAAGACCTTAAGAAATATTTAGCAGACTCTAGAGTTGTGGTACATTGTTATACTGTTCAGAGAAACATGGGTTTAAAATAGAATCTTCGGCCACAATGATGAAAGGTATGTGTGGGAAAAGAGGACACAGAATTTAATGAAAAGAACTTCTCGCCAATCGTTAAACATGAGGGTGGATCAATCATGCTTTGGGGTTGTGTTGCAGCCAATGGCAAGCGGAACTTTCCTTGCGTAAAGGGATAAATGGATTTAATTAAATTTCAACAAATTCTTGTGTCAGGAATTCTGTTGCCTTCTACATTTTGGCAGCTAGTGGATGCTATTGTTCATTTAAAAATTGTGCCGCAATTTCACTCTTTACCACTGGAGGCTGCTGCTGTGTCCTGCAATTGCCCTTTTCGTAGATGGCGGATTCTGAATCTATGGAATTTTTCTTGTTTCCTGTCTGGACCTACTTAAACCTGCATGGATCTCTCACTCATTGCTTGAGTATTGTGTCTAGCTGGTAGCTTAGCTTCAGTCTCCAGCTCCAGAAAATTCTTACCCAGTCTGTTCTGATTTATATACAGATTGCTTTCTACAACTCCTTGCTATCTCCAAGAACTTGTACTACCGCTTTCTGTTCCTGCTTGTGCTTCCTTGGCCACTGGTTTCCAGCAGTACTACATGAGTATCGTAACAAGATACTCAAGCCTTCATCATGGACACCTCCGAGGGAGGAAAATTTGAATTGATAAAGGGTCCTCACATATCTGAAGTTGAATCCATGCAGGTCGATAGCCTGTTAAAACATGAAAGTGCTGAGAGAAAAGAACAGAGACTTCGGAAAATCAGTGTTTTTATTGTGGCAAGACTGACCACTTTCTCGTCAATTGCCCTTCTTGACTAAGTAAAATAGAGGTAGTGGATCCCAACTTTTCCAATGAAGAATCTGTCTTGTCTGAACCAGTGCCTCCAGTGAATGCTGTCATCCCTTCAATTTCTTCTATTGCACACAACATGCCTGTTGTGGTGCTACACTTCCCTCCCCCTCTGTGCTGCTGTCCTCGCTCTGTATGTCTCCCTGCCAGGTTGGGTCAGTTACTATATCATCCACCACCTCATCTTACACTTCCGCACCCTGGTCCTACTCCTGACTTTCTGGAAATTGTGTCTCATCATTGTCCACCTCTTGTGACAGTTTCTCACCGTCACTTTCGTGTGACTGTGGCTGCTCAAATATTTGGGCATCGCTACATGTGATCTGCTCTTGCCTGGCTTCAAGTGGACTGGACGAGAGGCCCGAATCTATAAATGGAAGTATCCAAGTGTGGGATCAGTTCAGTTTTCTCCAGGCACTCGGCATGGTGGGAGGAAGGAGGATCAGAGTGAGGAATATGCAGTCCAGACTCACGGCTACTGAGACTTGACTGTGTGGAAGGCAGGGTAGTGGTGGCTAAGTGACTGAAAGCATTATCTGCTATCCAACCAATAACCTTTTCACACTGCTCTGTGTTCAATAGTGGTGTTCTGTGGTCCCCTATTAATTGGGAAAGAAAGGTCGAGTGAGAGGATGAGAGTGTTTGTTGTGGCACAATTTCAGCTTTCCCATGGCCTCGGCCTCGTCCTCTGCATGCACCATTATCACCATCACATCCACTTCCCCGTCCCACGCGCCTTGCCCATTTTAAATGGATGACAATATTTTCCACGTTCACTACAAATGACTGGTTTTGAACCGCAGTGATACGTGATACGTGTGATGGAAAACCAGAGCATTAAATAGCTGGCCTGTTGGTAACTATTTTTAACAGCGAACTGGTGTCAATAACTTCGCTAACACACTGTGACAAAATTTCAATGGAGGACAGAAATGACAGAATTTTCAGCGCACTTATATGTGATCTTTGTGACGGACAAACCACAGTTTTAAATAGCTGGCCTGCAGGTAACTATTTTTAACAGCAACCTCGTGTCAATAACTTCACTGACACAGTGCAACAAAATTTCAATGGAGGCCAGAAAAGGCAGAATTTTCTGTGCACTTATATGTGATCCGTGTGATGGACAAACCACAGTTTTAAATTGATGGATTTTTAGCACTGTAATATGGAAAGGATCTGGCTGTATTCTGCAGTGCCAACAAGCAACTGGAGCATAAAAATTGTGTTCTCTGAATTGCTTTGTAAGCAAATAATCAGGATTAAGATCCCAAAAAAAATATTCCTGGGCCCTGATACCTGGGGCTATTTCTAGAAATATCTGTAAAAGCACCAGCAGCAGACATAACTGGAATGGACCCTCTTGATATATGCACTGCAGTCTGTCACATACACCACCCCTTCCTGCCTAGCACTAATATCTATGCAGCTGGATTATTCCTCAGAAGGGCTGTTAGTTGAGATGGATATGTGAATAATATATGGTAGTATACCTACACTAACTAAGAAACAAGCAAATCTCTCCCTGGCTTAGCAGCACCTCTCCCTACACTGCCTGATTCCGTAGTAGACTGTGACGAGCATGGCGGCGCCTGGTCTGATATAGACCTGATACCGCCGTGCAGCCAGCCAATCACTGTAATTCCACTATCAACATGGCTGCGGCATTACAGTGTGAGGCAGACAATTCCTACATGTTTATTGACGCTCTAAAGAGTGCCAAACATGCAGGGAGAAGACCCGAGCTCTCGCTGAGCAACCTCGGTGAGCGCTCGAGCAGTAGCAAGCATGCTCGCTCATCATTAATCTTGATGCAAACATAACACCCTCTGTAAAAAAGCTGAAGTTGAAAAGAGGATGACTTCTACAAATGGATAATGATCCTAAATAGACATCAAAATCAATAATAGACTACCTCAAAAGGCGCTAACTGGAGGTTTTACAATGGTCTTCACAGTCCCCTGATCTGTACATCATTGAAAATCTGTGTCTAGACATCAAAATAGCAGTGTATTCAAGACAACCCAGGAATCTCACAGAACTAGAAGAATTTTCCAAAGAAGAATGAATGAAAATCCCTCAAACAAGAATGGAAAGACTTTTGGCTGGTGGCAAGAAGTGTTTACAAGATGTGATACTTTCTAAATGGGGTGCTACTAGGTATTAACCATGCAGGGTGCCCAAACTTTTGCATAGGCCCATTTTCCTTTTTGTAATTTTTAAAATGTAAAAGATGAAAATATATATATTTTTTGCCTAAAATACAAAGGAAATATGTCATCTTTAACGTTAGGCCTTTTAGAGATCTTTTCATCTTCAACTTGCCTAACTGTTCACAATAACAGTAATTTTGACCAGTGGTGCCCAAACGTTTACATGCCACTGTAATTTCTGTACACTTTTTAACATCAACACTATACTATGTCTCCTTAATATTATGGATTTTTTAATTTATGTATTCCCCTTTCTTCTTTCACATCTTATGTTGGGTATATCTAGACTATCTCCTTTCTACCCTTTCCACTTACACTTATGCATCTCATGTTTATTAATACAATAGGGTTAAATTTATTAGGATTGGCTTAGCACACGCCAGTCTCAAAGATGCTGTCGTTGGAGTACACAGACCTGATTCATTAAGCAGAATTCACTGCTTATTGAATAAAGCAGATCTCATAGTCAGCATGCACAGTTGCCAGAAAAGTACTCCACTTTAGCGGCATAATTTATACTTTTAAGGAGCAGACATGACCATGTTCCATTCCGCCCATGTCCCACTTGCCTGTATTGGTGTAGCTGGCCAGGACTGACGTGTAAACAGCGAAATTCACAATATTTCTGCTCAGCTACCCATTTAAACCAAAATGACCCAGAATGCATCTAACATAGTTCAACATTCTTCTGTCCACACTATGTCATCGTAGCACACTTATGTTTCTTTAATTAGGTATGCAAAATTTGGGTTTATGAATTTTTTCAAATCAAAGACTTATGTTTTCTTATGCCCTGATTTAAAAAAAAAGATTATATTTTAACCATAACGTATGGATTTTGCACAAAACGCATGAAATTATTGTAGGGGTTTTACTCACTTGGGTGTGACGGTAGGAAAACAGGGGCTTGTTCCTTTAAAAGTTTATGTGGGTTTATTACACCATAAACCCAGAAGCCAAACAGAAAAGCTAGCCGCCTTTAGATCAGGCAAACAAAGAAAAATGTCCTTAGCAGGTCATTGCTCAGCCAGGCTTTTGTGGCACACAGGCTGGGGTAGCGTCCAGTTTCCTGGCTCGGTCTGGAGACAAACATACACAGGAGGCCTTCTCCCTCCAAACACACAGACCATGTGCTAAGAAACAGCTTCCATTATATAGGCTGTTAACCACACCTAGAGGAGAGGTATGTGAGTAGCTAAACCCGCCCAACTCTCTCAGCTACCCATAAGCCGGTCCCAGGTGCACCAAACGAACCTCTTAGTGCTTATGTGTACTAGAGAAACACTCTGGGTTACATCACAAAGACCAGCCATCTCTATTACACATACCTCCCATCGACTATGCAATCATTAGCCACCTTACATTATGTACAAGTGAGATGAACAAGACAAATGTATTGAACATTCATTCTGCAACTTTATTGGAAATTAATTCTTGCACTTTCTCTTCAAAGCTTCTCTTGATACATTTTATCTTACAGAATGCCTGTGGATCTTTGCTGTGAAGCGTCCAGCAGTAGTCCTCCATCATGTTCACATTCCATCTAGCTAGAAATCGTTCTCCTTGCTCTTCGCTAACAGCAACAATGTTTTCAGGAAAGTAGTCCAAATTGGATTTTATAAATTGTAACTTCAAATTCATCAGACAACCAAAGACTTTGAAATGTTTCAGCATGTTCTCCACAATGGACTTAAATTTTGGATTTTTGCTGAAATGTCTTCACAATTTCTTTTAAAAGAATCCCAAAACCCTTTTCTCAACAGCTTACATTTTTGTTTCGAACACATCGTACTTCATAAGTTTCTGAATATCCAGACGTCCAAAAATCGCCTTCCTTTAGTTTTGCTTTTGACAGTCCCTGAAACTTCATACACAGGTACTTAAAATTCTCTCCTTCTTTTGGTTGATCTTTCACAAACTGCTTCATCAGTCCAAGATTAATGTGGAGTGGTGGGAGGAGAACTTTAGTGGGATCAACATAACTCTCTGCAACTATGTTCTTGAGTCCAGTTTGCAAAGATGTTCTCGTTGGCCATCTTTTTTGGCTCCAGTGATAACTCCCATCCCACCTGTCCCATTCACACAAAAAGCATAGGTACTTTGTGTATCCTCCTTGCTGCCCAAGGAGCAAAGAGAGGACTTTCAGATCACCACATATTGACCATCCTTGATCCTCTTACTTAAGAGCACAGCTTTCAGACTTTTTTGGATGAATCAATAAAGAGTCCCCACTTGCTCACATTGGACTCAATGTTAAATGTTTCCAGCAGCCCAGGAACATCACTGCAATAAACTAGACCACCGTCTTGAGAAAAGTATGGAAGGAAATCCTCTTCTCTGCTTCTCTACCATTAAAAAGATGTACCAGTGGCTAGTAGATTATTTTCTTTCAGTCTAGAGCAGTGTTTCCCAAACTCCATTCCTCACGGACCCCAACAGGTCATGTTTTCAGGATTTCCTTAGCATTGCACAAGGCATCACAAACTATCATCAAGGCATCAGGAATTCTCTCAAATGTGCAATACTATAGAAATCCAGAAAACATGACCTGTTGGGGGCCGTGAAGACTGGAGTTTGGGAAACACTGGTCTAGAGCCTAAAAGTTCTGCAGAATGTTTAGGAAGGTCCAGGTCCCTGACTAAATCCTACAATTTGAGCTGTGAAAAAAGCTGTGTTCCATTGGGACTAACATAAAAGTCTTCATCAGAATGCTGTTCTTCATGTTCTGAATCTTCTGAATCAGGTGTATCTTCAAGTTTCTCTGGAGTTGAAGGCACAGGTATTCCTGGACCATGAGGCACATGGCAAGTCACTGAAGCTTAATCTACCACAACCACTAAATACTGAAAGGAATCATGGTAAGCACATCACCACACTCCCTTGAACTCTGTCTAAAAGAAAATCTGCCTTTGCTTCCCATAGCAACCAATCACAGTGCAGCTTGCAGTTCTTATACTGCTGAGTCAAAATTAAAGATATGCTATGATTGGATGCTGTGGACACCACCATACTCTTTGGAAACTGAGTTAAGAAAATCTTCTCTGTCCACAGCAGCCAATTGCAGCACATCGTCCATTAATTTTTAACCAATCTAATGACACCAAAATCATCCACCAAAGGTCACACCAAGGGTCAAAGTATGGAGCAAGAAAAAGCCAATGTAGTCAGTGTTTTTGTGAAAAAACTGTACATGATGGTATTTTTTTCAATATTTTTACTGAGTTCAGCGATAGAAAGTATATAAAAATCACCTCTTTTCAAACAATTCTACCCTTGCAGACCTGTGTTATATACACTACCAATGTATGTGTCCAGCTATATTATGGTTCTTTGCTCCTTCCTATGGCTTTATAGTACGCATGCGTCTTCTGTGACCCGAGTCTCCTCCGGCGCTCATATATTCTTTACTAGTCTTACATTTGGATCACATAACACTCTTCTTGTGCTCCTGATATCAATAACAGCATGACTCAGGGTACAGAGGACTTCCAGGCTGCTTCAGAATAGCGCATGTATCGTCATCTTACTTGGCACTGATGTGTCATTTGACGCTTATCTACATGATGCTCAAATTGACTACATCCATTATTTAATCAGGCACCTCCAGCTATGACGCCACCCCCAGATGAAGGCAGACACTGAAACATGCATTAGGGTGGGCGCCCTCTCGCCAGGTGAAGACTTATGATGGATTTTGTAATGGTAGTGTTTATGTCTATATAGCCTATAATATTAATACATACATTATTGTGTTTAGGTTTCCAGTTCATCTTTATTTGGGGATTTTCTCTTTTGTAATCCATAATGCAATCATATTTACCTTGACATATGCATCATTTTACATTGAAATCTCATATTCATTATATTGATATACCTGTACATATTATTATGCTTTTCCAGTTATCCGTGGATCACATGTATTACGTCTCTAAATATGTACTATGAGACCCATATTTTTTACTCACTCTTGAACATAATAAAGGTTATTATTATTTCTACATTGTTGTGATGATACTTATGGACATAAGGTCAGTTTTCTGTCCTTATCTATTAACCCCTTTACGACCCTGTCAGTAATAGTATGTAGCTGCGCCCTGGGCCTTATGGGCCAGCTATGTACTATTATGCTCGATTGCCGCTTGGTGTTAGCTAATTGTCACAGCTGACACCTGGTGCTATGTGCCAGGAGTGGTCCTGCACCGCTGCTGGCACATTAACCTCCAAAATTCTGGGATTGAAGTCGATCGCAGCATTGCGGGGGCAAGGGGAGGTAAGCGCCGATACTTACCTCCTCTGCCGGTGTCCCATGCTGTCATGGTGACCCGATGTCGTCATGACAACATCCTGGTCACCAGACAGCAGGAAGTGCATGACCAAAGTAACTTCTCCCTGTGCAGCGAAGACAGGCTGCATATCATAGGGAGCTGCTGCTCCCTATGCGATACAGCTGATCTGGCTGCAAAAAGGGAAATTCCCATAGTGGGACAAAGTTTAAAAGTAAAAAAAAAAAAAAATTGTAAAAATATATTTTTTCAAAATGACAAAAATAATCCCCCAAAAGTAAAAATATATTGTTCCCATAATATTTATTTATTATGAACAAAAAATAAACCAATAAAAGTACACATATTTGGTATCGCCACGTCCAGAACGACCTGACCTTTAAAACTGTCCCACTATTTCACCTCTTTAGGGAAGACAGTAAAAAAAAAAAAAATGAAGCAAAAAACAATGCTTTATCATCTGCTAAACAAAAAATTAAATAACACGTAATCAAAAAGACGAATGTAAATAAAAATGATACTGCTGAAAATGTCATCTTGGATATATAAACTTGGCACTCATATGACTCAAGAGCAGTGTTGAGCGATACCTTCCGATATCGGGAAATATCGGATCGAATTGGATTGGACCAATACCCAAAAAATATCGGATATCGCCGATTCCGATACCGGAAACCAATGCAAGTCAATGGGACACAAATATCGGAGCAAAAATAAACCCTTTCTTTCCTTGTAGGTTAATTCTACATGAAGGAAAACAACTAAGAATAATGTAGAATGTATTACATGAAAAGACGGCAATTCAGCAGCAGCATGCACCGGTACCCGACAATTTAGAACAGAAAGAATAGAGCATCACACATAGATTAGATAGAAAGAAACATGTCAGTCACATATATAAGAAGTACAGTGACAGTGTTGCTTACTGTACTTGTCAATTAGTGTTAAAGGATTTATTTAAAAAATATTATAGTGTTTTCATGCACCGTCTCTTTAAAAAAGCCGGCCGGCAATTCAGCAGCGGCATAAACCAGTACCCACAATTTAGAATAGACAGAATAGAGCATCACACATAGATTAGATAGATAGAAATATATCAGTCACATGTATATGAAGTACAGTGACAGTGTTGCTTACTGTACTTCTCATCTAGTGTTAAAGGATTTATTTAAAAAAATAATAGTGTTTTCATGCACTGTCTCTTTAAAAAAGCCAGCCGGCAATTCAGCAGCGGCATACACCAGTACACGACAATTTAGAATAGAAAGAATAGAGAATCACACATAGATTAGATGGATAGAAACATGTCAGTCACATATATAAGAAGTACGGTGATAGTGTTGATTACTGTACTTGGCATTTAGTGTTATAATAAAGGATTTATTAAAAAAAAATTGGCGTGGGGTTCCCCGTAATTTTAGTCTCTAGCGGAGGTTAAGCAGACGGCTGGGGCAGATGTTTGAAGCCTGGGAAGGGGGTAATACCCACGGAACTTCCCAGGCTACTAAAATCAGCCCCCAGCTGAATACCTAGCCTTTACTAGATATTAAAATGGGGGACCCCGAAAAAAAATGACGTGGGGTCCCCCCTATTTTAATAGCTAGCAAAGGCTAGGCAGACAGCTGGGGGCTGATATTAATAGCCCAGGAAGGGTGCCATGAATATTGGCCCCCTCCCAGGCTAGAAACACCAGCCGTCAGCCGCCCCAGAAATGGCGCATCCATAGGATGTGCCAATTCTGGCACTTAGCCTCGCTCTTCCCACTGCCCTGTAGCGGTGGCAGTGGGGTAATAGGGCTGGGGTTGATGTCAGCTTATAATGCCAGCTGACATCAAGCCCAGGTTAGTAATGGAGAGGCGTCTATAAGACACCCCCATTACTAACCCCATAGTCAAAGTTAAAAAAAAAACACAAACACCCAGAATAAAGTCCGTTAATTGAAATAAACACACAATTCTTTATTGTTCTAAATTAAACCATACTTACCATCACGCCCATTCCAGCTGAAGCCAACGATCTCCTGCAATAAAAGTAAAATAATAAAACAACATCATCCTTTCCTTTCCATGGTTCCCACGACGGCTCCAGCTCTGCTACATTGACATGACAGGCTGGATCGCAGCCAAAAGCTGCCATCCAGCCTGCCATGCCACAGACACTGAGAAGCGCAGGCATGCTTGCGCTCCTCAGTGTCTCGCTGTGACAGCTTAAAGATGAGCCAAAGTCTTGTCCTATGAACTCGGCTCACCTCATGCACGTCACTGACAGCGTGGGAAAATTCTCCTGCGCTCAGCGCTTCAGCAGGAGAATTCTCCCACGCTAGGATGGCATTGAGATGACAGGCTGGATCGCCAATTTTTTTTTTAATAAATCCTTTATTTTAACACTAAATGACAAGTACAGTAATCAAAACTATCACTGTACTTCTTATATATGTGACTGACATGTTTCTATCTATCTAATCTATGTGTGATGCTCTATTCTTTCTATTCTAAATTGTCGGGTACAGGTGTATGCCACTGCTGAATTGCCGGCCGGCTTTTTTAACCGGTTCCCGACTGCCCACTGTAGATTAACGTCGGCTGAAGCCTGGCAGGACACACTGACTGTGAAACAGCAAAGATCTCATGTAATGTAATACATGTCTATTACATTACGTGAGATCAGTGATCAGAAAAATAAAAATTAATGTCCCATACATTAAAGTAAAAATGTAAAAACAAAAGTAAAAAAAATTGTTTTTAAACTGTTAAAAAAAAAAATCACAAAATAAATAAAAATAAATAAATAAAATATTAAACCAATAAATCCGTATATTTATGCAAAACCCAAAAAAGTACACATATTTGGTATCGCCGCGTCCGAAACAACCCGATCTATAAAACTGTAACACTAATTAACTCCTTCTGTGCACACCGTAATAAAAATAAATAAAAACCAGAGCAAAAAAATATGCTTTTTCATCATACCGCCAAACAAAAAGTGGAAAAAAATGAGATCAAAAAGCAAAATGGAAATAAAAATGGAACCGCTGAAAACGTCATCTTGTTCCGCAAAAAAAAAGCTGCCATACAGCTCCATCAGCCAAAAAATAAAAAAGTTATAGCGCTCAGAATAAAACAATGCAAAAAAAAGATTTTTTCTATAAAATGGTTTTATTGTGTAAAAGCGCCAAAACATAAAAACATAAAAAAATATACAGTAAGTGTATTATCGCTGTAAACAAACTGACCCAAAGAATAACGCTGCCTGATCACTTTTACCACACGCAGAACAGCATAAAAAAAAACCTCAAAAAACAATTCCTGAATTGTTGTTTTTTGTTAATTTTACCTCCCAAAAAACGGAATAGAAAGCGATCAAAAAATGTCACGTACCCAAAAATGGTACCAATAAAAATGTCAACTCGTCCCGCAAAAAACAAGCCATCACATGACTCTGTTGGCCGAAATATGTAAAAATTATAGCTCTCAAAATATGGCGATGCAAAAACTAGATTTTGCAAAAAAAAGCGTCTCTTAGAGTGTGACAGCTGTCAATCATAAAAACCCGATATAAATCTGGTATCTCTGTAATCGCACCGAATTAAGTAATCTAATCAGTTTTATCACACAAGGAACGGCGTAAAAAATAAATAAAACCAATTCTTCACCTGCTACTGATTTGTTTATTATGTCTCCGAAAGATCGCAGTAAGGCTCTGCTCACATTTATCCTGCGCTCTGCGCTGAGCGCTTACACCAGAGTTTCCGTGTAAATTTCTGAAATATGTGATTCAGCCGGAACCCATGATGGAAGATTCCCTGTAATGAGGCAGATATAGGCCACTGTGGATGCCGTCTGGCCTGTGATCCCACGGTGTCATTTGTTTTAGGCGTGCATAAAAGTGAGGTTGGCCACAGTTTTGGAAATTTCTGAAAAAAAGGACACCGCTAAACAGAGGCCAGACGGAGTCCAGAGTAACTCTGCTGCCTCATTACAGTGAATGGATCCCGCAGGGGTTTCATCTGAATTACATCACTTGGAAATTTACTTGAGCCCCCACAACTCACAGGAGTGCGGTAGTTTTTTACGTGAAAATGTCATCTTGTCCCGCAAAAAACAAGCCGCTATACAGCTCCATCATCCGAAAAATAAAAAAGTTATAGCTCTCAGAATAAAGCGACACAAAAAAATATTTTTTTCTCTAAAATAGTTTTTATTGTGCAAAAGCACCAAAACATAAAATAAATATAAATGTAGTACTGCTGTAAACACACTGACCCTAAGAATAAAGCTGTCTTATCAGTTTTACTACACGCAGAACGGCATTAAAAAACAACAAAAAACAATTCCTGAATTGTTGGTTTTTGTTTATTCTGCCTCCCAAAAATAGGAATAGAAAGTGATCAGAAAATGTCACGTGCCTAAAATTGTACCAATAAAAACGTCAACTTGTCCCACAAAACACAAACCGTCACATGACTCTGTAGGCCGAAATATGGAAAAATTATAGCTCTAAAAATATGGCGATGAAAAATCTAGTCTTTGCAAATAAAAAGCGTTTTTTAGTGTATGACAGCTGTCAATCATAAAATCCCGATATGAATCTGGTATTGCTGTAATCGCACCGACCTGAAGAATAAAGTCATCTAATCACTTATACTGCACGAGGAATGGAGTAAAAAATAAACTCTATGGTTAGTTTTTTGCTAGGGTTATGGTTGTGCTAGGGTTAGGGTTGTGCTAGGGTTAGAGTTGTGCTAGGGTCAGGGTTGTGCTAGGGTTAGGGTTGTACTAGGGTTAGGGTTAGGGTTGTGCCAGAGTTAGGGTTAGGGATGTCAAGGGTTAGGTTTGTGCTAGGGTTAGGAATTTTTCAAGAGTAAAAAAAAAAAAATTATGATGATATAGCAACCAGTGTTGAGCGCATGTACTCGCTATTTGAGTTTGCATCGTGGGCTCAGGTATGCACCGAGTATCGCGGGTGCTCGAGTGACATGCTCGAGTCTCCGCCTCATATGCTTCATGGCCAAAAAAAGTTGCAAGGATTGCCTGCCATGCACGAGTGGGGACTAGAGCATATCACTCGAGCACCCACGATACTTAGTGCATACCCAAGTACCCGATGCAAACTCAAGTAGTGAGCAGTTGTGCTCAAGACTAATGACAAGTTATTCAATATGATGACCTAATGTTATCAAATTCTGTGTCATACCTCTGGGTTCAAAATGTTCACTATACCCCTTGATAAATTTCTTGAGGGGTCTAGTTTCCAAAATGCGTCACTTGTTGGGGGTTTCCACCATATAGGCGCATCAGGGGCTCTCCAAACGCGACATGGCGTCCGCTCTCAATTCCAGCCAATTTTGTGTTCAAAGAGTCACACAGTGCTCCTTCCATTCTGAACCCTGCCGTGCGCCCAAAGAGTGGTTTTCTCCCACATATGGGGTATCTGCTTAAGCAAGGAGAAATTGCACAACAAATGGTATGGTGAAATGTCTCCTGTTACCATTATGAAAATGCAAAATTGGGGGCTGAAAAACATTTTTGTGGGAAAAATGTGAAAATTTTATTTTTACGGCTCAAGGTTATAAACTTCTGTGAAGCACCTGGGGGTTCAAGGTGCTCACCACACATCTAGATAAGTTTCCTGAGGGTGTCACTTGTGGGGGGTTTCCACTATTTTGATATATCAGGGGCTCTCCAAACGCAACATGGTGTCCGCTAATTATTCAAGCAAATTTTGCATTCAAAAAGTCAAATGGCGCTCCTTCCCTTCCAAACCCTGCCGTGCGCCCAAACAGGGTTTTTCTCCCACATAGGGGGTATTGGCTTACTCAGGAGAAATTGCACAACAAATGGTGTCATGCAAATTTCTTCTGTTACCCCTGTGAAAATGCAAAATTAGGGGCTGAAAAACATTTTTGTGAGAAAAATATGAACATTTTATTTTTACGGCTCAATGTTATAAACTTCTGTGAAGCACCAGGGTGTTCAAGGTACTCACCTGCCCTGATCTTCAGAACGAAATGCACTACCAGGGTGCAGCAAACCCACATAAAGATGACGGCTACATAGCTGCAAAATACTGATGAGACAATCATTCACAGCCTACCATTTCATGAAAGGGGTGACTGCTTAGTATTTGAATTGCATACAAAAAGGCTTGTATAGGGTACTGTTCACACTAGGGTAGTGCACAGTATCCGGCTTGCAGCCTATTAGTTACGCCCATACTATTAGATTAGGCGTATTTATTCACTTTTTTATTCCAGGGTACTGCCAGGCCCATCAGTGCGGACATTGTAAGCTGGGGTGTCAGTTCCCATGGGGTGCACTTGGAAAGTACCGGGCAGCCCGCCTAATCTAATAGTATGGGCATAATTAATAGGCTGCAAGCTGGATGCTGTGCACTACTCTAGTGTAAACAGCACCCTATACAAGCATTTTTGTGTGCAATTCAAATACTAAGCAGTCACCCCCTCAATGAAATGGTAGGTTGTTAGTTATTGTCTCATCAGTATTTTGCACCTGTGTAGCCACCATCTTTATGTGAGTTTGCAGCACCATGGTAGTGCATTTAGTTCCGAAGATCTGGGCAGTTAAACAATGCTTCCCTTTTTTGCTTTGTTTTTTCTTGAACTTTTGGGGAATTTTAATTCTCCTTAGTGTGGCTTTGCGTTTTGTGTTCAAGGTGCTCACCACACATCCAGATAAGTTCCCTGAGTGGTCTAGTTTCCAAAATGGTGTCACTTGTGGGGGGTCTCCACTGTTTAGGCACATCAGGGGCTCTCCAAATGCAACATGGTGTCCGCTAATTATTCAAGCAAATTTTACATTCAAAAAGTCAAATGGTGCTCTTTTCTCTTCCGAACACTGCGGTGCACCAAACAGTGGTTTTCTCCCACATATTTGGTATCGGCGTGCTTGGTAGTGAAGAGCGAGCACTAAAATGCTCGGGTACTCGTTGTTTGAGTCAAGAAAATTGGAATGCATGAGTGCTCGGTCCGAGTAACGAGCCCAATGTAAGACTATGGGAAACGCCAGCATTTTTCTGGCGTCTCCCCCCGGCGGTCTGCAGAGGGCCTAAAAATTGCCCATATTGATGGGAACAATGCTCAAATGACATGGGAGCAGCATGGGGAATACCCTTGGAAGCATTTCTGACTTCCAGGTCACTGCTGTCAACAACGTTGTCAGAGGTATTACGCCACTTTTACGGACTCACAATAAAACATACAAAAACGAAACCAAAATGGATTTTCCTGGGAAATATGTTAAGGAACATTCTTTCAAGGGTAATGACTTTTATATAAGGAAAAAACTAATATACAAAAACAAAAATGCTCCTCCACACCTTGGGCTATGCTCACACGTAGCGTTTTTGATGCATTTTTGCACTTTTGCATTGCTTTTAACCAAGACAAATGCATTCACCAGGAAATGTCATTTTAACATTTTACAATCTTATCTGGCCATGTGGTGTGTGACACATCATCAGACACATCTTGTTTCATTTATGATGGAGGGACTCTGAAAGTCACAAAGCCTATTTTTATAGGGCCATCAGGCGGCCTTAACTATTCTTAAAGGGCCAGCAGTCGGCCCTCACTATTGTTAGAGAGCCATCAGCCGGATATACTTTGTTGTTCCCATTATTAACGAGTGTGTCTCCTATACTGTTATTGCATATGCAGAGACTGCAACGGCTGCCAAAAATTTGGAGGAACTCCAATGACCCTTGCAAGAGAAGTAGAGATTGGAGGGCCTCCTGCAAAAAAATGCTCCCATTATTAGGAAGTGTGTCTCCCATACATTTTGCCTATGCAGTGAAGCAACAGCTGCTAAAAATTTGGAGGAACTCCAATGCCCCTTGAAAGAGACGTAGAGGTTGGAAGGCCTCCTGCAAAAAATGCTCCCATTATTAGGAAGTGTGTCTCCCTTACTGTTTTCCTATGCAGTGAAGCAACGGATGCCAATTTGAAGGAACTCCTATGTCCATTGCAAGAGACATAGAGGTCGGAGGGCCTCCTGAAAACAATGTTCCCATTATTAGGAAGTGTGTCTCCCATGCTGTTTTCCTGTGCAGTGAAGCAATGGCTGCCAAAAATTTGGAGGAACTCCAATCCCCCTTGCAAGAGACGTAGAGGTCGGAGGGCCTCCTGAAACAATGTTCTCATTATTAGGACGTGTGTCTCCCATACTGTTTGCCTATGCAGTGATGTAATGGCTGCCAAAAATTTGGGAGAACTCCAATGCCCCTTGCAAGAGACGTAGAGTTCGGAGGGCCTCCTGAAAACAATGTTCCCATAATTAGGAAGTATGTCTCCCATACTGTTGGCTTATGCAATGAAGCAATGGCTGCAAAAAATTTGGAGGAACTCCAATGCCCTCTGCATGAGACATAGAAGTTGGAGGGCATCCTAAAAACAATGTTCTCATTATTAGGAAGTGGGTCTCCCATACTGTTTGCCTATGCAGTGAAGCAACGGCTGCCAAAATTTGGAGGAAATCCAATGTCCCTTGCAAGAGACGTAGATATGTTGATATGGTACATATGGTTGTGATAAGGTGGTAGAGGACAAGAGCAAATAGACAAAAATCAGGTAGCGTATACCCATGTCTGGGTGTGAAGACAGAGTTGCATAGGAATAGCGTTAGACCTCCCCAAAAAAAACCCACTGTATTTGAGTTTATGTTACGCTGCTATCATTCAGTGGTGTTGAGAAGTCTGGCCCAATCCAACCCTTGTTCATTTTTATGAGAGTCAGCCTGTCAGCATTTTTAGTTGACAGGCGGATGCGCCTATCGGTTAAAACTCCTCCGGCGGCACTATAAACCCTCTCTGACAAAACGCTAGTGGCAGGACAGGCCAGGACATCCAAGGTGTAGAGAGCCAGTTCATGCCTCGTGCCCAGCTTGGATATCCAATAATTAAAAGGCACAGAGGAATCACAAAGGACGTTCGTACGGTCGGCAAGGTACTCCCTCAGCATCTTCCGCAACTTTTCCCTCCTTGAGAGAGTACTCTGCGCATCAGGGCTTGTGCGATGGGAGAGTCTGAGAAAACTGTCCCAGATATTTGACAGTGCTCCTCTGCCTCTGCTTGATTGAATTTGGGTCTCTCTTATCTGTACTCCTTGGTTGTCCAACGAACTGTTCTGACCTCTGCCGTGAGCATTTTCAGATGGGAATTTTTTTAATAATTATACAACAAGGACCTTCTCATACTGCATCATTTTATTAGGCCTGTCCTGCAAGGGAATAAGAGACAGAAAGTTCTCCTTATAGCATGGGTCTAGAAGAGTCACCAACCAATAATGACGGTTACCCAAAATTTGGAAAACGCGAGGGTCACGGGAAAGGCAGCGTAACATAAATTCAGCCATGTGTGCCAGACTGCAAAGAGGCAAGATTTCCATGTCCTCACCAAGAGGACGACTGACCATGCGCTCTTCCTCATCCTCCTCCTCTTCCTCCTCCTCCCTGTCTTCAGGCCAACCACGCTGAACAGACGGTATGACAGTTGTGCCGGTAGTACCGTCTATAGTGCAGGAAACTAGCTCCTGTTCTTCCTCCTCTTCCTCATTGTCACCCAATCCACGTTTGGATGAGATGAGGCTGGGCTGTGTGTAATCACACTGTATGGTTCCTTGCTCTATCTCATCGTGCTCTGCCTGCAATGCATCCTCTTTAATTGTGAGCAGAGAGCATTTCAAAAGACAGAGAAGCGGGATGGTGATGCTAATTATGGCGTCATCGCCGCTCACCATCTTGGTGGAATCCTCAAAGTTTTGGAGGATGGTACATATGTCTGACATCCATGTCCACTCCTGAGGTCTTATGTGTGGAGTCTGAACTCAATACCAACAGCCTTGTTGATGCAGGTAGTCAACAACTGCCCTTTTCAGCTTGCAAATCCTTCCCAACTTCTGCAATGTAGAGTTCTAATGTGTGGGGACATCGCAGATCAGTCAGTGAGCTGGAAGCTGCAAATGCTGCTGAAGCATGGCAAAGGCGGTAGAAGGTGTATCTGACTTTCTAAAGTTGGCACACAGGCGGCGTACTTTGACAAGCATATCCGACAGATCCGGATAGGTTTTAAGAAACTACTGAGCCACGAGGTTAAGCACATGGGCCAGGCATGGTACATGTGTGAGCTCGCCTCAGAGCCGCCACCAGGTTCCGGCCATTGTCACACATGAACATGCCTGGCTGTAGGTTTAGCGCTGTCAGCCACAGATCTGCCTGCCCTTTCAGAGCTGTCCACAACTCTTCAGCGTTGTGTGGTTTGTCACCTAAGTATATTAGCTTCAGAACAGCCTGTTGTCACTTGGCTGAGGCAGTGCTGCAGTGATTCCAGCTTGTGACTTATGTGGTCATTTCGGAGATGGAGGCTGAAGAGGAGGAGAATGAGGTGCAGGAGCTGTAGACTGGGGGCAACCCTGATTGACCCAGTGCTCGCAATCCTCGGCGCTGGGAGGACGTGTTCCGTCCAAAGGTCTGACTGGGTCCCGACTTCCACTTTATTAACCCAGTGTGACGTCAGCAAGATGTACCGTACCTGCTCACAAGCACTTGTCCACGTGTCCGTGGTTAGGTGGACTTTACCAGTAACTACATTGTTGAGGGCACGTCTAATGTCGTGGGACACGTGCTCGTGTAATGAGGGGATGGCACACCGGGAGAAATAGTGGTGGCTGCCGCCTGGTCTTATATACACCTGATGATGCTGTGCAGCCAGCCAATCATTGTAATGTCTACAACCAACATGGCTACGGCATTACAGTGCATGGTAGGCAATCCCTGCATGTTCATTGGCACTCTAAAGAGCACCAAACATTCAGGGAGGAGATCCGAGTTCCAGCCCGAGCAACTCGGAAATACTCGCTGATCTCGTCGAGCACAGTGATGCTTGGGCAGTGGCGAGCATGTTCACTCATCACTATTGCTCAGGAGAAATTGCACAACAAATTTTGGGGTCCATTTTTTTCTGTTACCCCTGCGAAAATAAAAAAAATGGGGTCTAAAGTAACATTTTTGTGAAAAAAGTTAAATGTTTATTTTTTTCTTCCACATTCCAAAAATTCCTGTGAATCACGTGAAGGGTTAATAAACTTCTTGAATGTGGTTTTGAATACCTTGAGGGATGCAGTTTTTAGAATCGTGTCACTTTTGGGTATTTTCTGTCATAAAGGCCCCTCAAAGTAACTTCAAATGTGATGCGGTCCCTAAAAAAAGATTTTTGTAAATTTTGTTGCAAAAATGAGAAATCGCTGGTCAACTTTTAACCCTTATAACTTCCTAACAAAAAAAAATTTGGGTTCCAAAATTGTGCTGATGTAAAGTAGACATGTGGGAAATGTTATGTATTAACTATTTTGTATGACTTATCTCTCTGATTTAAGGGCATAAAAATTCAAAGTGATATAGAAGAAATTTTACCACTATAATGAAGTACAATATGTCATGAAAAAACAATCTCAGAATCAGGGGGATCCGTTGAAGCGTTCCAGAGTAATTACCTCATAAAGTGACAGTGGTCAGAATTGTAAAAATTGGCCTGATCTGGTCAATAATGTGCAAACCACCCTTGGGGGTAAAGAGGTTAAATAAGATGACAAGTGTTCTCCAGTTTTTTTTCTTTTTACTGACATTTTCACTTTAATGGGCAAGTTTTATCTACAAATTACATCAAAACCAGATGTGTATTTTTTTGTGTGTGGACAATTAGACAAAGAAAAAAAACAAACAGGAGACTAAATGTGACTATAATAGGCACTATACATGAAACATGGGTATATGATTGGGCTTTAAGTCTGTATATCGATTTTAATGATGAACCACACCTAAGGCTAAATTCACAGACATGAGTGTTGTATTGTATGGACGTGTCTGGCTCCTTCTTCATGTCCTTATCTGCATAGCAGACAGGTACAGGAGATCTCTGTTATTTACGTTTCCTTGTCTAATCTATACATTAATCAGACTCGTGCATGTGGCAATTTTTTTTATTGACCTAAGCTATGTGGGAATTATAGCCCATGTACACTAGCACATAAGCTAAGATTGGTCCATATGTTCTATATGTACACATGGACCAAAAAGTATGCTCATGCGAACTTAGCCTAAATATAGAACTTTTTCTGCCTGAGAGGTTTATTTCATATTTCAGGTTTTCCCTTGCAGCAAAATTCCCTCTCACCAATGTGACCTGGAGAGTAAAAACTAAATATATATACTGTATCACCTATATAGGTAGTAGGAAAAACTTTAAAAAAAATTTTTTTTACCAAGGTCAGTGGGCTCAACAAAATCTATGTGTGCGGTTTTCAAAAACAATACTATACTTTATTATTATTATTATTTATTATTATAGCGCCATTTATTCCATGGCGCTTTACATGTGAAAAAGGGGGTATAATACAAGAACATTTTCAATAATCTTGAACACAATGTGACAGCGACTGGTACAGGCGGAGCGAGGACCCTGCCCGCGAGGGCTCACAATCTACGAGGGATGGGTGAGGATACAGTAGGTGAGGGTAGAGCTGGTCGTGCAGCGGTATGGTGGAGCGGTGGTTACTGCAGGTTGTAGGCTTGTCGGAAGAGGTGGGTCTTCAGGTTCCTTTTGAAGGTTTCCACGGTAGGCGAGAGTCTGATACGTTGGGGTAGAGAGTTCCAGAGTAGGGCGGAAGCACGGGAGAAATCTTGTATACGGTTGTGGGAGGAGGAGATAAGAGGGGAGTAGAGCAGGAGATCTTGTGAGGATCGGAGGTTGCGTGCAGGTATGTAACGGGACATAGTGTACAGCTTAAAAAGGACTGTCACTGGCTCAAAAAGTTTGAGTTAAATAACTAGTAAAAATCCCTCAACTCCCCTGATTCTGCCACTTTTTTCCATTTTGCACTATGTTGCTCCATTGCAGAGATATTCACATTTATTGCTTTTAGAGCAAAAAAATTGAAATGTTTGCCTGCAGTTCAACAGGGCTGTTCTTCATAGTCTTCTCTGGAGGCATGCAATTTCACTGCTCCCTCCCAGCTAGAATTGGCTGCATCTGGGAGGATGTGATGAAAGCACACACCTCCAGAGAGGTCTCTGAGACAGCTAGTCTGCTGATCTGTGTTTGTTAGCAGCTGGGAAGAAGGCGTGAAAGCCAAGAAAAGACTGCTGAAATGAGCAGTTGAACTTCAAGCAGAGATTTCACATGTTGTGCTTCAAAAGTATCACATGTGAATATCTGTGCAATGGAGTGATGCAGCACAAAATGGAAAAAAGGCAGAATCAGGGGAGCTCTGGGATTGTTACAATGTATTTAACTTAATTTTTTTGAGCAAGTGACAGGTCCTTTTTAAAAAGAAAAGTGCTAGCTAAAACCAAAAGCTGAGTTATTATGTTATATTTCTATGTTGCATTTATGATGTACTATTTAATGCTGAATAAATGAGATATAACAAATGGAAAGAAGATACAATTATAGTTAGTCATCAATATTCTGTAAGCATCCAGTATCTGAATTATGGAAACAGATATAAAAAAAGAACAAGAACATTTCTGTTTCACGCAGAGTTTATGGATGGGCCTAATTTTAAGTTTTTATTTATAACACTTAGACGTGGCTGTGAATTTTCAGTCTATAGAAGGTTAATTAAATCTGCATGAAATTCACATAAATACTCATTAAACCTGCATGTCTAAAGTACATCTTGGTCTGTTTTACTGCATTTTCTGTCCTTACAAAACATATCAGGAGCAAACCTGAACTTATGATTATTTTACATCTTAGCTATGAAGCTTTCTAGTTTGTGTCTGTCCTCTCCACTACTACTGGAACAATTCGTAAATGTTAAATGTAAGAGTCAAAGATTCAAATTTGAAAGCTTCAAACTATTTCATACACATGTACACAACTATCAAGAGCAAATGCTTGATTTCGCTTTGAGGGCTCACCTCCTCATAAATTCATCAATTAATTGAAAATTACAATACGTGTGAGTGTGAAGAGCAGTATCAAGAGCAAAGTGATATAGTAGCTCTAAGCAATAACTTAGAAGTGACAAAGCTCATTAGGGAGCGGTCCCTGGAGGACATCCAAATCCTTCTATGAGAACTAATTGCCTGTTAAGAAAAGGTGACAGAAAGAGTAAAACGGCATCTAAAACATGTAGCAAGTTGTCAAACATTCAGTCTGCATAGCTGAACTTAATTCTACCAGCCAAGAACGAAATGCATTTATTGGGATTTGCTTAATAGTCCATGTATTTCAAGTACTTAAAGACTGATTTGTCGAAGTTGTTACTAGCATGAAGGCAATTAAATAAATATCCAAAGGCATTGCTATTGCGCAAAGTCATTAGATGATTTTACTGTATGTTCAGATCATTATTCAGCATTGTGGTCAGCTCAAACTATATTTTCTGAATTTCTATGGATTTATCTTTCCCTCAGTTCTGACTGAAAACATGAACTTTTGCCTTTCTTTTTTATCATTTGTACTTTTTATATAGTTTTATGTTCTTGTTAACCTTAGTTTTTTACTTAGAACAAAATACTATAACTTTTTTGTTGGTTAAAATTCTGCCCTCGGGATGAAAAAAGTTCTTAGAAGTTCAACACTATGCTGAAATCAACAGGTTCAGCACTTTTCCCATTAACCTCTTGCAACTTATGATTCCATAGCAGCTTTAAGCTTGGCTTAGAAATAGACATTTAAGCATATTCAATTTAAAAAAAAAATTAAGTTTTTTTTCCCCTGCACAATAAAATCAGAGTATGGCATGCTATTGTTATTTCTCTCAATGTTTCACAAGAGACCCATTTTAAAAAGAAGCCATTATTTTGCTGACCAGAGTCAGGTTTTCCACCCCTCATGCCTTAACTTGCACTATGATTCTTACTTGCTCTGCCATGACTCTTAAGTTTGATACATTCTTTTCATTTTTCTCTGTCAAAGTCCAAGAAACCTTTGACTTTAATATGGACAAATGATAGATTGACTATAATGAAGGGCAGTGTGAGTCAGCTAAATGTACGGCTAACAAGCTGTAATTTTTTGTGTTACGCCGATGAGTATAATCTGCTTTCCTGTCTGTTGCCTCTAGTATCTAGACAATTTCTATAATTGGATATGCTCTGCTTTTTATCCAAGCCGCACTAAACAGTTTTTTCTTTATACAGAAATTGCTGAGACAGATTTAGCAATAATCCAACAAGTAATTTAGCAAACTTCTTCCCCTTTTTTTAATTTTTTCTGTGCCTCATGTACTCAGTACAGTTGCATGTTGGAAGCTGTATGAAGGCCCACATATTACCCGTGGCTTCATACACTGTCATATTATAGGTATGTAATATGATTTCACATGGGGAATGCCTCAAGATGTTTGACAAATTCCTCATAACTCTGGCATAAAAATAAATTTGCTACAGTAAGAAAAAGGGCAGTACAATATAGTGTCATAAGAATCAATTGGTTTTGTGTTATGACTCTTAAGAACTTAAAGGTTAATAGAGCTATAATATTTGTATGTGCTTTAAACCGTAAATATTGTCTGGTTAATGATAATTAAAGGGGGTTTTCACTTTAAATTTGTTTAACTATACTGTACATACAGTCTATGTTATAAAATAAGAAAATCAGCTTCACTTACCATTTCCAGCCCTAGCGATCTTTCTCTGCTGCTCCCAGTTTAATAAGTTGACAGCGGAATTACTATTTACAGTCACATATTCCAGGAGGGGATTACAGTTTTTGAACACGTTAGTGTACTGTAAACACTGTATACTGTATTATTGTCTTATACTGTAAGCGTAAGGCAATAATACCTGGCTGGATCAGTGTAATACGCTATCCATACTGCGATATGTCACCCGTAAAAGATTTTCAGATAAGAGACTTAATATTCTAAAATATATAATCTATTTGAATTGTCCTTCCCAATATTAGGGAGTGTATCTCCAATACTGTTATTGCATATGCAACAATTTCAAGGGCTGCCAAAAATTAGAACGCATTCCAATACACATTTGAAGAGACGTAAAAAAAAATTAATAAAAAGCAGACTCACCAATATAACCTCAATGTAATCACATTGTTCAGCTCCTGAACCTCCTCCTCCAGTTCAGCCTTCATCTCCGAAATGACTACATCAGTCACAAGCTGAAAGCACTGCAGCACTGCCTTGGCCAAGCGGCAACAGGCTGTGCTGAAGATAATATGCTAATGCTTTGGTGACAAATCGCCCACCACTGCAGAGTTGTTGAAAGTTGCAACACAGCTCTCACCGCTGTGCATACAGCCAAGCATTGTCATGTGTGACAATGGGCGGAGCCTGGTGGTGGAGAAATGACAGCCGGAGTAGATACGGTTTCGCACTATACCAGTCCTTTAACTGAGATAAAGAATATGGCTGTGGAGAAATACAACTCTCACCGAGAAGCAGTGTCTGACTGAAAAACATTGGACCCACCAGAGGATTTGTTTCTGAGGGCCCACCATTCTCCTCTACTCAAGAGCCCCAGAGCAGCTGCAAAGTTTGCGCTATCATAAACTCTCCTGATGGAGGAGCCAGAGCCCACTAGAGGATTCTCTGGTGTGCCCGTTCAACCCTGCTGAGAAGCAGCCCTGGTTAAGATTCATGTGTGGGAAGGTTTCCGGACACTCTATAGCTGTTGATTTTCTATGGACTTGCTCCATACAGTCCCTTGCCACATTCACCTGTCCACGTGTTTGTGGTTAGACGGTCCTTCCCAGTAAGTGCACTGGGGAGGGCACGAGTAATGTTCTTGGACCCGCACTTGTGGAAGGTGGAGACGATACCAGGAGAAATAGTGGCGGCTGGGGACCAAGTATGGACACCCGACCACCACCGCCATGAGGTTGTGGAAAGCTTTCACCTCCATGAGCCTTAAAGGCAACATTTCAAGTGCAAGCAGTCCAGAAATTTGTCAGTTTAATATTGCGGCCTGTGGGTGGGTGGCTGGCTGCATACTTGCACCTGTATTCCAAGGACTGTGGTAGGGACAACTGAACGCTGCAAAGGGACAAGGACGTGGACAGTGATGGTTGCAAGTCTGCAATGACAGGTGCACTTCGGGAGGCATCTTCGCATGCGCCATGGACAGGGGATTGGCGTGCACACACAACAGCGGAAGAGGCAGTGGTGTCACCCGCAGACACTGTTTCTGGACCTTCGTGTTCGGCCCAGCTAGTCAGGTGTTTTGCTATCATCTGACTGAGCATGCTGGTGGTGGTCAGGCTAGTAGTTTTGGTGCTCTTGCTGATGCTGCCCTGGCAGATGTTGCAAATGGCTTTTTTGGAGTTATTTAAGCAGTCTTTAAAAAAGAACCAGACTCGGAAAGACCTAACAGTTGTATTGGCAACTTCCGTCGTGTTGGTGATCCGAGGAGCAAATGCGCGCCTTGATATGATCTGCAACAAGTACTAAGGAAAGATAGGGGAAAGCTGTCCATACAGTAAGTCTAAGCTGAATCCCTATGAGCGGGCTGCCTGTCCTAGTGAACAGACCCGCCTTAGTCCTCAGCTAGTCTGAACGAAGACCTATAGCATAATGGGAGGGCTTCCTAAAAGAACTAAGGACTGGGACAAAAATGTGACACCTCCTAAACAGAGAAGTTGTTGCAGAACACAAAAGACAAACTGAGAAAAAGGTACTAGAGGTCCAAGAAGGACCAAGCGAACTGACAGAGAAAGGCACCGAAGCACCTGGCTAGAGAAACAGTCAAACACTGAAGTCCAGCACAGCCAAAAGGGCAGAGCTGGAATATAAAGACAGATGGTCATGTGACCGCAAAACACAAGATGGAAAAAACAAACAGGAGGGTTCTAACAGTACCCCCTCTTTTATGAGGTTCCTACGGATCCTCCAGTCCCAGGCCTATCCGGAAACCTCATGTGGAAAGGTTTAACAAGCCTAGGAGCAGAGACATCATCCGTCCTTACCCAGGAGTTGTCTTCGGGACCGAAACCCTTCCAGGAGACAAGATAATGTAATCTCGCTCTATGCCTTCTAGAATTCAAGATATGAGAAATTTCATATTCGCCGTCTTCCACCACAGTAGGAACTGTGACAGTGGCATCCCTATCTGATACATCATACTTTTTCAACAAGGAAACATGGAACACAGGATTAATCTTCCAGGAAGTAGGGACATCCAACCTAACAGCAGACGGGTTAACAACCTGAAGCACTTTAAATGGACCCACAAACTTAGGACCCAGTTTTTTAGAGGGAATCCTCAACCGCAGGTTCTTTGAGGACAACCAAACCATGTCACCAACAGTAAACAAAACCTCCTTACGTTTCCTGTCAAAATACTTCTTTGACTTCTTGTTAGCCTCTTGAAGGTTGCAATGTACATTAGTCCAAACTCTCTCCAAATCACCAGAAAAATTTTTCTCCTTCGGCACCGCCGACCCCAATTTGGAGAACGAACCAAAAGACGGATGTCTCCCAGTACAACAAAAAAAGGAAGAACACCAAGCAGAGGAGGATGTATGATTGTTAAGAGCAAATTCCACGAGAGGCAGAAACTCAGGCCACACCTCTTGATTGTCCGCCACAAAACAACGCAAAAACTGTTCTACATCCTGGTTCTTTCTTTCAGTCTGTCCATTAGACTCAGAATGATAACCAGACGAAAATGACAAATGGACTCCCAACCTGTCACAAAAAGCAAGCCAAATGTGAGCCACAAACTGAGGTTCTCTATCAGAAACAATATCCGTGGGAACGCCATGAAGCTTGACAATCTCCTTAACAAATGCCTTAGTGAGTGTCTTGGCGCAGGGCAACTTAATGAATGGAACCAAATGACACATCTAACGGTCCATGACCACCCAGATGACAGTAAAACCCTCGGACACAGGAAGATCAGTAATAAAATCCATTGTGAGATGTGTCCAAGGTGCACTAGGAACCTCCAGAGGGCAAAGCAACCCCGCAGCAGGAGTATGTGAAGCCTTTGACCTAGCACACACAGTACATTGATGCACCCACTTGATGACTTCTTTCTGCCATCCAGGCCACCAAAAACTGCGACTGAAAAGTCTCTTAGTCTCAGAAATTCTTGGATGACCTGCCAACCGAGACTCATGACACTCCACAAACAAATCTCTCCTAAAGGTTCTAGGCAAGAATAACCTCCCATGGGGAGTGTTAGATGGGGCATCATCTTGAGCTTTCAGAATCACATCCTCCAAAACGGAGTCCAATGCCGCCACCACAACTCATTTCTGTAAAATGCTCTCCTTCTCCTCGGCACCGACCGTAGGAGAGAAGCTGCGAGATAAAGCATTTGCTTTAACATTCTTAGTACCAGGGATATAGGTAACAGAAAAATGAAGCCGAGAAAAATAAAGTGCCCACCTAGCTTGACGGGCATTCAAGCGCTTGGCTGCATCCAGATAGATCAAATTCTTATGATCTGTGAAAACCTGAATAGGAAATGTAGCGCCTTCCAAAAAATAACGCCAATGTTCAAACGCGAGTTTAATAGCCAGCAACTCCCGATTTCCAACATCATAATTCAGTTCGGTTACCGAAATTTTTTTCGAAAAGATGGCACAAGGATGTACTCCATCCCTGTTCTCCTGAGACAAAACAGCTCCGACCCCCACCGATGAAGCATCGACCTCGATCAAAAAAGGCTCGGTCTCATCAGGCTGCATAAGGATAGGGGCAGAACTGATCCTCTCTTTGAGATACTTAAACGCTTCAATGGCCTCAGTAGTCCACTGGACCATATTTGCACCTTTCCTGGTGAGATCGGTTAGAGGCTTAACAGTTACAGAAAAATTCTTAATGAATTTCCTGTAATAATTGGCAAAACCCAAAAATCTCTGTATAGATTTCAAACCAATAGGCCTAGGCCATTCCTGCACAGCCTGAACCTTCACAGGGTCCATCTCAAAGCCCTCACTGGAGACAATGTAGCCCAAAAAACTTATTTTCTGCATAGCGAACTCACATTTCTCCAGCTTAGCAAAGAGTGAATTATCACTCAATAAGTGCAAAACTTCACGTACACTCTGCCAATGGGACTTTAGATCTGGTGAATAAATCAAAATGTCATCCAAATACACAACCACATTCTTACCAATCAAAGGTCTCAGGATGTCATTAATAAGGTTCTGAAAAAATACAGGTGCATTGGTAAGAGCAAAAGGCATCACCAGATTCTCAAAATGACCTACCGGAGTGTTAAAAGCAGTTTTCCATTCATCACCCTCCTTCACTCGTAACAAATTGTATGCCCCCCGGAGATCAATTTTAGAGAACCACTTGGCCCCCACTAACTGGTTAAACAAGTCAGGAATTAACGGCAATGGGTAGCAATTGCGTACGGTAATCTTATTATTTTCACGAAAATCCAGACATGGACGTAAACCCCCGTCCTTTTTTTTAACAAAGAAAAATCCAACTGCCACAGGCGACTTAGAAGGTCTAATGTGACCAGCAGCCAGGCTAGTCTGTATGTATTCCTCCAAGACCTTTCTTTCAGGGATAGTCAGATTAAACAACGACTCTTGGGAAGAGTAGCTCCCGGAACAAACTCAATGGCGCAATCATAATCCCTATGAGGAGGTAAAACTTGCAACTCCTCCTCCGAAAAAATCTTGAATAGGTACAGGTAATTCCCCCTTTTCCACAGCCGCAAGGCGACCATTACAACATTTATCATAGCATTTCGGACTGCAAGACTTAATCACATTAGTAGACCAGTCCAGTAAAGGATTGTGCAGTTTTAACCAAGTCAAACCTAGAACGACCGGAGAGGGTAAATTATCCAATACAACCATGTCCAAAATTTCTTGGTGAACTCCATTGATAGTGAGGGGAAATGCAGAAACCTTGTGAGTAATACATTTCAAGGGAGTGTTATCAATTGCAATCACAGAAATAGGTGATGACAAAGGTTTGGATTTCAAGTTAAGTTTTTCCAAAAATCGTTTATCAATCACATTAAGTGTTGAACCACAATCCACAAATACCTAAAATTCAATCAAATTTTCCTGCACAGTAGTACTCCCTGAAAGAAATACTCCAGCAGAGCGTAAACAAGCAATACGGGCGTACCTGACCTTTATGGAAACCATACTGATCCCCGAATTTCTTTCCTTTTAGTTTTTTGGGCTGCACTTACTGTTATGATCTGCAACAAGTACTAAGGAAAGATAGGGGAAAGCTGTCCCTACAGTAAGACTAAGCTGAATCCCTACGATGTAGCGGGCTGCCTGTTCCTAGTGAACAGACCCGCCTTAGTCATCGGCTAGTCTGAACGAAGACCTATAGCATAAGAGGAGGGGTCCCTAAAAGAACTAAGGACTGGGACAAAAATGGGACACCTCCTAAACAGAGAAGTTGTTGCAGAACACAAAAGACAAACTGACAAAAAGGTACTAGAGGTCCAAGAAGGACCAAGCGAACTGACAGAGAAAGGCACCGAAGCACCTGGCTAGAGAAACAGTCAAACACTGAAGTCCAGCACAGCCAAAAGGGCAGAGCTGGAATATAAAGGCAGATGGTCACGTGACCGCAAACACAAAATGTAAAAAACAAACAGGAGGGTTCTAACACGCCATCTGTCTGTGGCCACCACACTACTTGTTCCTGCCTGTTGTGGTGCTGCGCCTCCCTCCCCCTGTCTGCTGCTGTCCTCGATCTACATGTCCCCTTGCCTGGTTGGGTTAGTGACTTCATCATCCACAGCTTCGTTTTCCACTTCTGCACACTGGTCCTCCTCTTGACTTTCTGTCCATTGTGTCTGATCATTATCCACCTCTTGCGACAGTAATTACACTTTACCACCGTCGCCTTTGTGTGATTTTCTATCGCCCTGCTAGAAGCTGGCCGGTCGAGAAGCCCAAATTTATCGATGAAAAAGTGAACAACGCTTGGGGTAACACTGGACTCTAATCTCTCCTTCAAACCACATATCCAAGCTTTTTCCATTTCCTAGCGAGAGGCCATAATCTATAAATGGAAAGATGAACAAAACAACTCTTTGGAGTGTCCAAGTGTGGGATCAGTTGTCTCAGGGCACTCAAAATGGTGGGAGGAAGAATGATCAGGGTGAGGAAGATGCCGACTCCAAGTTAAAAAATCTCCCGAATCCGCACATTCCTCAACCATGAATCTACAAAAACACTAGTGCATGCACTCATCATCTCCCTTCTCCCTTCTCGACGACTGCAACCTCCTGGTCTGTGGCCTCCCTTCTATCCTCTCTGTCAATCCTTTCACTGGCTCCAGTTCAAAACCCTAACCTTGGCATGCAAAGCTATCCACAATCTGTCTCCTCCATACATATGTGACCTAGTCTCCCGTTACTTACCTGCATGCAACCTCTGATCCTCACAAGATCTCCTTCTCTACTCCACTCTAATCTCCTCTTCCCATAATCGCAAACAATTATTCTCTTGTGCATCCCCCCTTCTCTGGAACTCTCTATCCCACCATTTCTGATTCTCGCCTACTGTTGAAACCTTCAAAAAGCACCTGAAGACCAACCTCTTGCGACATGCATACAACATGCAGTGACCCTCGCTCCACCATACCGCTGCACAACCAGCTCTATCCTCACCTACTGTATCCTCACCCATCCCTTGTAAACTGTGAGCCCTCGCAGGGTCCGCTCCTGTACCAGTCACTGTCACATTTTTGTTCAAGATTATTGTAATTGGTTTTGCAATCTAAACCCTTTTTTCACATGTAAAGCGCCATGTAATAAATGGTGATAAAGTAATAATAATAATGTGGTCCAGACTCACATCTACTGAGACTAGACCATGTGGAACACAGGGTGGTGGTGGTGGTGGCAAACTGACTAGAAACTTTATCTGCTATCCAACCAACACCCTTTTCACACTGCTCTGACTTCAATAGTGGTGTTCCGCGGCCCCCTAGAAATTGGGACAGGAAGTTCAACATAATGTCGGTGTTTGTTGTGCTCCCTCAGTAGGCACAGTTTCATCTTGCCCACGGCCTCTGCGTGCACTATCACCATCACCCTAACATCCACTTCCCTGTCCCTTGACACACACCTTGCCCATTTTAAATGGAGTTTAAGATTTGTCACATTGCCAAAAATGTCTGCATTATTACCGCAGTAATGTAGGATCGCATGTGATAAGATGACCACTAATTTAGGCAGTGCCCCGGGAGTCAGAGATGCTTCCAGGGGTCTTACCCATTCTGTTCCCATGTCACACACCACATGCCCAGATAAGGTAATAAAATGTTAAAATAAAATTTCCTTGTGAATGCATTTTTCACAGTTGAAAGCAATGCAAAAGTGCAAAAACGCATCAAAAATGCAACGTGTAAACATAGCCCAAGGTGTGGAGGAGCAATTTTGTTTTTGGTTATTTATTTTGCCTTATATACAAGTCATTACCTTGGAAAGAATGTTCCTTATTATATTTCCCAGGAAAATCCATTTTAGTTTTGTTTTTGCATGTTTTATTGTGAGTCTGTTGAAGTGGTGTAATAACTCTGACAACATTGTTGACAGCCGTGACCTGGAAGTCAGAAATGCTTTCAGGGGTCTTCCCCATGCTCTTCTCAAGTCATTTGAGCACTGTTCCCATTGATTTGGGCAATTATTAGGCCCTCTGCAGACCAAAGGGGGTGGGGGGCCCGCCGGAAAAATGCTCAAGTTTCCCATAAACTTACATTAGGCTCGTTGGGCACTCGAGCATTCAAACTTGCTTGACCTGAGCAACGAGTACCCGAGCATTTTAGTGCTCGCTCATCACTAGAGTTTATACATCCATATGCGTGAATTTTTTTTTTTACCAAGCATGGATACACTTGCACGTCTAATTTTGTTATATATGTTATCTCCTGACCCTGTGTCTTTTCTAGAGGAAATGACTATGGAGATTAAAGCTATGATTAGCAAACATAAATGTACCATCAGGACGGGTTTGAAAGAGCTCCCGATCCCTAAACATTTTTTGGAAAAATCACATTCAGTAAACCAATTAAGATTTAGGGTGATCAATCATGTCTCTCTGTTGAGCAGGGGAGGAGACAAAATAAAAATGTCTCAAAATGTTGGAGATACAGTATACTGGATTTCTACTTTGGATTCCAATCAACCTAAGGGTTTAAACTTTGACTATCTAGTCAAATAATGTGTATAATGGTCTTATGATGATTTATGTTCAATCATGTCAATCTGAGCATGCCCCGCTTCCGGAGACCATTTTCCTGTTACCCAAGGAAATCAATAAGAAAGTGTGGGGACTTTGTTCAGCGCCAAAATTTTCTGACAGCCCAGTGCCCGCAACCTTAAAGCGCCAGGACATCCCCTCCTCCCAGCCCGGAGCCTGCAGCATCGCCCCACTCCTTACACCAATGCCACCAGCAGCAGCCCTGCCTCATGTGACCCTGCTTCACCACAGCCACCTACCATCCCCTGGTAATCTACCATAAAATTTAACTTTAAGATGCATCACTAGTTTATTAAAAAAACATTTTCTTCATATTTTCCTGCCCAAATTTGGGGCACATCTAATGTTCAGGTGCGTCTTATAGTCAACAAAATACGGTACATTTTTTATTTGTTATTAATGCTGTTTGTTTTTCACTTTAGGGGGAGCCACACTTGTTGACATCTACATGCGGAGAAGTATGATATGAAGAGTAAATTGTTAATTATTATATAGTAGATCCCATTTGGGAAGCGATATATGAAAACTGAAACTAAGCGATCCTTGTGCTTTCCCTGCTGTTTATATACAGCAATAAATATAATTGATTTGATTTTTACGGTTTCTAGGACTATTATCTTGCTTTTGTACCTTTTTCATCTGACTATGGGCTTGGCTGTAGGGGTTAAGGTGTTTGGCCAAATATATGGAGGTATTTTTTGACTACTTCATGCATAACAGTAGACACCAAATCACATTATTTGAATCTAGATGAATATGGAGTGACAATGTTCATGGACAACCTAGATGTGTTTTCAATTATGGCCATGAGATATTGTGCGTCCATGATGGTTTATTGGAGGACTGACCATCATGTGATTGCATCGAGGGGTGTCTCCTAGGTCCAGTCTCTTATGTAGGGATGGATTGGGTGGACAGAACTTGTAATATGCTCTAGGCATTACCTGTAATTAGTGTTGAGCCACCCCCGTAGTGTTCGAGTTCGGTTCGGTTCGTCGAACACCCGTGTGTTCGTCGAACTGTTCGTCGAACTGTTCGTCGAACACCTTCGAACACCGTTAAAACCAATGGCAGGCAAACAAAAACACATAGAAACACATAGAAAACACCTTCAAAGGTGTCCAAAAGCTGACAAACTGCTCAGAAGACATAACTAACACATGGAAAAGTGACAAGTACATATAGTCATGCGAAAATAAAAGAGGTGGAGGAGTAAAAGGAGGGGGAGACACAGATATAGGCATGTCATGCCCTTCTAAAATCCAAAAAGTGAGAAGCCGACACGGCCAGTCCGCTCCTGCCCGTGCCACCTCCGTGTCGCCGGGTTTGTGCCAGAGCCGCGGTGAACCCTGATGGCCAGCCCCCCTCTCCCAATACTGGTGCCTGTCCGCTGGTGGGTCGAGCGAGCCCCCCTGTGGTGGAGGCAGCTCTAAGCTTTTTAATTTAAATTGTCTCTCTAATTTGAATGAATACACGTTAAATCCATTTACAAGGATCTATTGGAGGGCAAGTCTCATGCCAGCAGCCGCGTAATTCCAGCTCCAGTAGCGTCCACTAAAGCTGCTGCAGTTAAAAAGCTTTTATAAGGATCGAGCTCGGCTGTCCACCGCAAGGCATCCTACTGCCAGTCCCAGCCCCTATGCCTTGGGGTGCCTCCTGATGCTCTTCACTAAGTATCCCATGGTCCCGAAGCATTTCCTTTGAAAAAATTAAGTGTCTAAACTACAGGTGGTGTAGCTTGCTTAACAGCCGGGATAATCCGCTGACTAGCAGACACTGCTACTAGGCACAAAGTATTTCCTGGGCTAGATGCAGTTAAAAATTTGTAATTAGATACTCTCGTTGGATGCTGAGTAAGCATTCCATAGAGTCTCCTGGCACGCCATATATGATTCTCTTAAAAAGCTTGGGGTAGGGGTCTAGGGGACCCTTTTATAGCCAAAATCACGGCCCTGTATCGCAATACGTCACCTAGGCTGAAGATAAATGGAACTGTAGCACCCTGAGGGCTCGGTTGCTACAGACGTATTGCACCTCACCCAGAGGTGTGATATCTCACTCTCAGGTAAGGATGGAGTGTGGATCAGGACCCGACACCTGCATGCATTACACCACATTGCCGTGGGGCAGGGCGACCAATATGCCCCTGAGATGGGCACGACAGTCCCTGTCCCTGGCTGGAGTGGGGGGAGGGAACACTGAGGAAGGGGAACCCTGTAGTGCAGGAGCAGGGAGGAAGCAGTTCCTGGGTGCATTGAGAAGGGAGTATAAAAGGTGGGCACCATCTTAGTTCAGTGCAGAGAAGTCTGAGCAGAAGTGGCAGGGAGCAGGGGCTCTGCATGAACTCTGCTCCGGAGGCGGGCCTAGTAACAGAGGCCCAGGCCTGGAAGAGGGAGAAGGAAGGAAGAGGAGCGGAGAAGGCTCCAGGAACGAGGAATGAAGGGATCCCAGGGGTGCGGACGGGCGAGTCGCCACCGCACGCCCGAATCCACCTGCGTGGAGGGGTCAGGCCAAAGGGGGAGACCGGTCCCCGAACTAGTGGAGGCAGGAAACGACCCTCAGCTAGAAACCGGAGGCTCTGACATTTTATGTGGCGCAGCCCCTCGCTACACCGGCTAGGAAGGCACCACATAGGGTCAGGGAAACTGGCGCCAAGTTTACCAAGAGGAGGCCCGAGGCAGCCGGACAGAAGTGTTGGTAAGAAAGGCCAGACAAAGGACACACAAAGGGGGTCCTGTGAAGTGCTCCAAAGTTATCTGGGAGTTGTCTGAGCCCCTCACCTGGTGAGCACAGTATGACGTGGGCAGCCGTTACCTGCAGACGTGGTCTGGATAATAAGAACTGTGAGTAAAGGCCCTGAACTGCATCACTGACTCCGTGTCGTTACTGCTACTGCCCTGCACCATCACCCCCATCCTCCGCATACACTGCCCTGAGGCTATACTCCTACCGTGGGGAGTTATGCTACGCTCTGCTGCACCCACAACACCAGCCTCAGCGGTCTGCCCTGTAGCGGCGGTTCACTCTGACCGCAATCCACGGGTGGCGTAGTCGTACATTTAAACATCAAAACTACATAAATAGTTCCGCCACTGGTTTGACCGCCCTGAGCCACGGAACCGGGTCGCCGCCACGAAGACTACAACCACCAGCATCCACCAAAAAGGGTCCGGCTCCAGGTGTCCCAAGGCCCAGGGGGTGCGTCAGAACATTTTCATCACCTTTCACAATCACCAATGGGACAAGGCAGGGATGTCCTCTGTCCCCTCTCTTATACATCCTAGTGACGGAGCACCTGCTCTCATCAATTCGCCATAACCCCAATATTAGGTGGATTGAGGTGGGAGGCACCGAGTACAAGTGCTCTCTATTTGCTGATGATGTCCTAGTATATATCACTCAATCACATATATCCATCCATGCTGTTATGGCTGAAATAGATCACTTTGTTACATGGTCAAATTTTAAAATCAATGCAGCGAAGTCTGAGGCCCTCGATGTCTCCCTCCCCAAATCCATATAGGATTCCATTCAGTCCAACTTTCCCTTTGCCTGTCCCTCACAGGGTATCAAATACTTAGGAATTCCTATTCATAGAGACCTCTCCCATCTATGTTATCTTAATTTTGGGCCCTTTATTGAACAACTCCATACAGACCACGGTTGGCAAGTTAGAACTGTAAGATTCACTACGTGAACCGCTGGTGTTTTGTGGAAAAGCACATGTACACTGTGTTCCAAATTATTATGCAAAAAGTGTTTAGGAGTGATAAGGGAAGAATTTGTTTGTTTGTCAGTTAAACTCATTGATGGTGATGTGTGTCAGGGCTCTTTATATCATTGTAAGCAATTGCAGACACCTGTGCTAATTAGTTTGGCAGGTGTGTCCAATGAAAGGCAAGACTACTTAAGAAGGCTCTCTCACATTATTAAGCAGCCTACATTTTCTGCCAAAATGGGAAAGAAAAAGGATGTGTCGGCTGCTGAGAAGCAACAAATTGTGGAGTGTTTAGGTCAAGGCATGACTACAATCAACATTGTGCGATGATCAGGATGAAGTGTCTTGGCAATCAAGAATTATGTAGCTAATTCACAGTACACACGTGTGCGTGCTGATAAGGGCAAATTGAGGACTCTTTCCTACAGGCAATTACGTCAGGTTGAAAGAGCAGTGGCAAAAAAGCCTTGTCAAAGCAGCAGACAAGTTTTTGAAGCTGCTTGTGCCTCCAACGTCCCCCGAACAACAAGATGCAGGGTCCTTCAGAGGTTTGCAGCTGTGCATACGCCATCCTGTCGACCTCCTCTATCCACTTCACACAAGCAGAAACGGCTCCAGTGGGCCAAACATTACATGAAGACTGATTTCAAAACAGTTTTGTTCACGGATGAGTGCCGTGCAGCGCTCGATGGTCCAGATGGATGGAGTGGAGGATGGCTGGTTGATGGACACCCCACGCAAACACTGCTACAGCGCCAACAAGGAGGAGGTGGAGTAATGTTTTGGGCTGGAATCATGGGGAGAGAGATTGTCGGCCCCTTTAGGATCCCTGAAGGCGCTAAAGATGAACTCCATAATGTATGTGGATTTTCTCAAACAGCACTTCCTGCCATGGTTCAAGAAGAAGAACCGTGTATTTCACAGCAAGATCATTTTTCTGCATGATAATGCACCATCTCATGCTGCACATAAAACATCTGCATCTCTGGCTGATATGGGCATAAAAGGGGACAAACTTATGGTGTGACCCCCATGCTCCCCTGACCTCTACCCCATTCAGAACCTTTGGAGCATCATTAAAAGGAGTGTCTATGATGGCGGGAGGCAGTTCACATCTAAGCAACAGCTCTGGGAGGGTATTCTGTCCTCATGCAAAACAATTGAAGCAGAAACCATCCAAAACCTGACAAATTCAATGGACGAGAGAGTTCAGAAGCTCCTTTCGAACAAGGGGTCCTATGTGAAAATGTAACATCACCTAGAATAAAGTTTTGAGTTGAAAACTGTTTGATTTCAGTTTCTAACAACCTGCTAATGCTTATAATTTCAAAAATGACCATTTTTTTGGTCTTTATTAAAATGAAAAGGTTGATCGAAAAGTTTGGGGGATCTAAGAGTGTGGCAACCCAGTAGTCATGATTACTTCGAATTCTGACAATATGAGGGTCATGCTGCAGGTAGTGCAGCAAGAAGGCACTTATGTGTCTTGCGCATCTCGGAGCCCCAAAATTAATTTCCGGGCTAGATGCAGCTAAAAATTATTTTTAATTTTAAATCTGGTGAAGCTTTAGTATAGATGGCCTAATAGGATCAGTGCTGCACACTGCTACAAAGTCCAAATTATTTTCCAGTCAAGATACAGATAAACATGATTAGTAATTTGAAAGCTTAAAACGGTTGGTAGGGTGATTTTAACCAATCATCAAGCTTTTACTCTCCCCAGGATGACACAGGGGTAGAAAAGTCGTTTCGGATCCATGATTTGTTCATCTTTATGAACGTGAGTCTGTCTACATTATCAGTGGAGAGCCGCGTGCGCTTATCTGTCAGCACACCACCAGCAGCGCTGAACACACGTTCAGACAGACCGCTGGCTGCGGGGCATGACAAGATCTCCAAGGCGTAAGTGGCTAGCTCCGGCCATTTATCCAGATTGGAAGCCCAAAAAGAGCAAGGGTGCAGTGACACAGTCGTGGCTTCAATGTTTACTTGGAGATACTCCTGTACCATCGTCTCTAGGCGTTGACTATGTGTCAGACTTCTTGTCTCCTGTGGCCTTGCAAAGGATGGGCTAAAAAAGTGGTGAAATGATTCCGCAAAATTGATGTTACCAGCAGATACTGTGGTTCTGTTACGGTTTGAGTGCTGAACACTTGACGGTCCCACGGTTGGCAAGTTGGAACTGTGAGATTCACTACGTGCACCACTGGTATTTTGTGGAAAAGCACATGTAAGATTCTGCAACAGTCTCTGCTGATACTCCTGCATGCGTGCATCCCTTTCTATGGCAGGAATAATTTCTGCAAATTTACTTTTGTACCGGGGATCTAACAGTGTGGCAACCCAGTAGTCAGGATTATTTCTAATTCTCACAATTCGAGGGTCATGTTGCAGGTAGTGCAGCAAGAAGGCACTCATGTGTGTTGCGCATCCAGGAGCACCAAGTCCCTGTTGTGTTGGTGGCGAGGTAACAATCATGCTTCCTTCCTCTGTCCTCTCCCCCCAACCTCGCACAACAGAAATGTGATCAAGGTCTCCCTCATCTGATGAGTCTTCCATCAGTTCGTCCTCCACTTCTTCCTGGGCTCCTGCACCTTCCTCACTAGTTTGGCTGCTACCATGCGCCCTGGTAAAACCATCTCCCCCACCCTCACATGCCTGCCGCCTTGGTGCTGCCGACCGTCTGGACCTTGCAGATGTTAGCCCTTCCACATACAACTCCTCCTCCTCTACTTCCTCCACCTCCTCTTGTGCCACCACCTTACTCCGAATTCTGTTTAACATGTGCTCCAGCATGTAAATCACCGGAATAGTCATGCTGATAATGGCATCGTCAGCACTAAACATCTTCGTCGCCATTTCAAAACTGTGCAGAAGGGTGCATAGGTCCCTGATCTGAGACCACTCCTCCAGCGTGATTTGCCCCACCTCTGAATCTCGTTGGCCCAGGCTATACGTCAGAACGTATTGCACCAGGGCTTGTCGGTGCTGCCACAGTCGCTGCAACATGTGCAGAGTTGAATTCCACCGGGTAGGCACATCGCATTTTAGCCGGTGAAGTGGCAGGCCCAACGACTTCTGTAGAGATGTAAGTCGCTGAGCTGCGGGATGCGAACGGCGGAAGTGAGCACACAGCGACCGTGCCCTCTGCAGAAGGCCATCTAGTCTGGGATAGTGGGCTAAAAATTGCTGGACAACCAGGTTCAACACGTAAGCCATACGTGTGTGACATTGCCCCGGCGAAGGGCCGCACCCAGTTTTGCAGCATTGTCGCACACGGCCTTCCCTGGTTTCAGGTCGAGTGGAGACAACCATTCATGAAATTGGTTCTCCAGAGCTGACCACAACTCCTCAGCTGTGTGACTCACATTTCCCAGACATTTCAATGTAAAAACCGCCTGATGACGTTGAGCCCTACTGCCAGCATAGTAAGGAGGTGTGCAGGATCCCTTCTGCGCAGTTAGAAAAGCTTGTGGCAAGACCAGACAGGCTTTGGGTGCAGGTGGAAGACCGTGAGGAGGTTGAGGAGGCAGAAGCAGTGGAGGAACTTTGACATAAAGAGGATTGACGCACAACTCGTGGGGACGGCAAGACTTGGACAGCAGCCCCTTGTCCTGCTGTCACCATAGTTACCCAGTACCCAGTCAGTGATGTTGTGTGCGACATGCTGGTGGAGCGCAGGCACACCTTTCTTTGAGAAGTAGTGCCGACTGGGCATCTGGTACTGGGGCACTGCGACGGACATAAGGTCTCGAAAATCCTCTGTGTCCACCAGGCGGAAAGGCAGCATTTCTGTAGCCAAGAGCTTGCAGATGGTGAAATTCAACCTCTTAGCTTTCTCATGGCTAGGAGGAAATGGTCTATTACTTGTCCACATCTGAGGGACCGAGGGCTGGCTATTGTGCTTAGACGGGGTTGATAAGGGTGTCCCCGGCAAACTGCCGGTCTGTGAGGAAGATGCAGGCGGACATGTTAGGTTGCCTTGATCCAAAGGTGGTGCTATCGATGTCGGACAGCGCTCAACACCAGCTGGTGTTCCCACCTTCAAAGAAAATGATGACCTGCCAATCACGCTGGCTGTTGCGGGTAAAGAGGTGGCAGGTCTGCGCCCCAAAACAGGTGTGACTGCTGTCCCCCCAGTCACAGAGGATGAAGAGGCGCGGATGCACAAGATATGGCAGACGGTGGTTGGCCCGGCCGGCTAGGCCGCATTGTAGCACACTGAGCTTCCCACTTCAACTTATGCTTCATGTCCATGTGCCGGTTCATGCATGAAGTACTCAAACTATGTATTTTTTGGCCTCTACTTAGCTTTTGCTGACAAATGTTACAGATAACACGAGTTGGGTCATCTTTATCGATCTGAAAAAATGCCCAGGCTATGCAAGGCTTAGCACCCATGCGACCTGAAGAGCCACCACGACTTGTGGTGAGAGGCAGAGTTGTGTTTGAGGATGCAGTTGTTTCCAGTACTACGTCTCCGTCCAGGAAGGCGCAACCTGACCTCGTCGTCACTAGCATCTTCCTCCACCTCCTCTGCTGACCTCATCTCTTGGCTGACTGTGGGTTGACAGTAAGTGGGATCTCCAACCTCATCATCATCACCCTGTGTGTTATCACACCCGTCGTCCTCAGAGCCAACCTGTTCCTGCCCTGACAAAAAACTAAAGTTGTCGCTCCAATCAGGTATTTGAGTCTTATCATCGTCTTCCTCATTGTCTCCACCAACAGGAGTTACAGTTTGGGAATGAGGGTCTACATTATGGTCAGAACCTTCTGCGTCTGGTCCTGGATCCGACTCATAAAGATTCTGGGCATCAGTGCAGATCATTTCCTCGTCTGGATTCACAGAAGCGCTGGAGTCGACCTCTGATTCCCAGGCTATAGTATGAGTAAACAGCTCTGCAGACTCAACCATCTGTTCTACCTCATACTCAGACGGGCAGCTGGAGATTTGGGAGCTGTGAGGAAGCAAGTGCGATTTGGGTGACACCTTTGAGGACTGGAGTATTTGTGATGTTGAAGTTGATGTGGAGGAGAGCCCACTTAAAGGAGCACTTGATATCCGTTGAAGCACCTGTTGTTTTTGTGCCTCATCTGCAATTTGTAGCGACTGGCGTGGCCGTAAGAAAGAGATCTTATCACATTGTCCACTAAAAGAAGTAGACATTTTAGTTTGGCTGGAAGATGGTCTTTCTTCTGCAGATGTTACTGTTGCTTTAACACCTACCCCACGGACACAACCTTTTTTCCCCTTCCCAACACGCCTATTCCCCTTTCCACCAGCAGCAGGCCTTTTTCCACTCATTTTGGTGGTTAACTAATTCACAACTCTGGAGTTGTTTGCACAAAAAAACAATGGATGGTAACCGAGCAGAGCTGAGTGGCCAAACTGTGGTATTAGGCCAAAACTATTGGCTGGGTTAGATGCAGAAAAAAATTATATTCAATTTGCAACCTAATGGAGGTCAGTATAGATGGACTAATACAACAAGTCCCACACACAGCTAGAAGCCCAATATTTTTTCAGAGGTAGATGCAGAAAAAAATATATTCAGTTTGCAACCTGATGGAGGTCAGTATAGATGGACTAACAGAGAAAGTCCCACACACTACTAGAAGGCCAAATATTTTTTCAGAGCTAGATGCAGAAAAAAATTATATTCAGTTTTCAACCTGATGGAGGTCAGTATAGATGGATTAATAGAACAAGACCCACACACAGCTAGAAGTCCAATATTTTTTCAGAGGTAGATGCAGAAAAAAATATATTCAGTTTGCAACCTGATGGAGGTCAGTATAGATGGACTAATACAACAAGTCCCACACACAGCTAGAAGCCCAAATATTTTTTCAGAGGTACTGTAGATGCAGATAAAAATTATTTTTAATTTGCAACCTGATGGAGGTCAGTATAGATGGACTAATAGAGAAAGTCCGACACACTACTAGAAGGCCAAATATTTTTTCAGAGCTAGATGCAGAAAAAAAATTATATTCAGTTTGCAACCTGATGGAGGTCATTATAGATGGATTAATAGAACAAGACCCACACACAGCTAGAAGCCCAATATTTTTTCAGAGGTAGATGCAGAAAAAAATATATTCAGTTTGCAACCTGATGGAGGTCAGTATAGATGGACTAACAGAGATTGTCCCACACACTACTAGAAGGCCAAATATTTTTTCAGAGCTAGATGCAGAAAAAAATTATATTCAGTTTGCAACCTGATGGAGGTCAGTATAGATGGATTAATAGAACAAGACCCACACACAGCTAGAAGCCCAATATTTTTTCAGAGGTAGATGCAGAAAAAAATTATATTCAGTTTGCAACCTGATGGAGTTCAGTATAGATGTATTAATAGAGCAAGACCCACACACAGCTAGAAGCCCAATATTTTTTCAGAGCTAGATGCAGAAAAAAATTATATTCAGTTTGCAACCTGATGGAGGTCAGTATAGATGGATTAATAGAACAAGACCCACACACAGCTAGAAGCCCAATATTTTTTCAGAGCTAGATGCAGAAAAAAATTATATTCAGTTTGCAACCTGATGGAGGTCAGTATAGATGGACTAATAGAATGATGCTATGCCCAAAAGATTTTACTTCACTAGGTGCAGTAAAAAAATTGGTATTCTATACACAGGTGGTATATCTTGCAACACAGATAGGCTACTCCACTGACTAACACACTCTGCAATAGGCCAAAAAGGATTAGCTTTGCTAGATTCAGCCAAATGCTATGAAAAAAACTTGCACAGCACTGGCACAGACCTGCCTGGCAAAAACTGATAGGAACTGATGTAACCTAGTCCTGAAAAGGACTCCAATTACAATTAGTCTTTACTCCTACAACCTATCTATTTAAGAGCACAGACCTGCCTGATAAAAGTCGTAGGAAATGCTGTAACCTAGTCCTTAAAAGGACTGCAATCACAACTATTCCCTACTCCCAAGCTATCTGTATATTTGTGCGAAAATTGGCTTGAAATTAACAAGGTATAGCGCACACAGCAACAGCGGTGCCGTCTAACACGCAGCTGCAGCAGTGAGAAAATGGTGGCGACGGGGAAAATGGCTTGGTCTTATAGGGCAAGGACATGTGACATACACTGCCAATGACACATGCCCTTGCTTGTGTGAAAAAAAGCACTTCGCTCTGTGTGTGCGCTGCTGATAGGCTGACAGATTGCACCTCCCCACTGCAAATGCGGGAAAGAGAAAAAAAAATGGAGATCTTCATTGTTCCTGCAGAGATCCATCCCCTGCCCCTCCCCCCACCCCGCTGTACACTCAAACTGCGTATTAACATTAATTTTCATCATTACTGAGAAAAAATCCAGTTATGATTTTGGTGCACGAACAGTTATCGAACATAACCTCGAACAGCCGAATTTTTCTCAAATTGTTCGTGTTCGCCGAACGGCTCGAACACCGCCCAAAACAGCTCGAATTTGAGATTGGCGAACAGTTCGAGTAGAACAACGCTCATCTCTACCTGTAATGTGCTGCTGGCATTTTGTTTAATTTTTTGCCCCGATGACTATTTTGATGATTGAATTGTTTTGTAGTTAATGTGAGCTGGCTGTCCAATTTTTGTGTAGTTTGTTAGTTTTAACACACAAAGCCTAAGATAAAAACAAAATGAGCAAATACCCTGCAGTAAGTAAATAAATAGTAATAGTGCATGTAGATAACATAGGGTACTTAGTTTACATTGTTTCAAAAAAAACAAAACATAAAAACCTTCCCACCACAACAAGGTGTACCCCAATCGGGACCATACCTAACTCTTGTAGTTCACCTCACTTTGTGTCGCCATGAGAAAATAGTACATTTCCATACACTTGCAGAAAAAGAAGGTAAATCACCTCTTGTTGGTCATGCTTTGTAGTCCTCACCAAACCATGTGATAAAAAAAAAACTAATTTATTCAGAAACTTTTCACTGAGTTCAGACTTCACATGTGAGTATTTTTGACCATATCATCATTTAAGTCAAAAAAGAGATGTAACTGACCGAAAAGTCAACATTTTTAAAAATACTTAAATAGGGATGCAACCCTCTTGAAAATGCTATGATATTGGGGTGTACAGTGTCCATTTTAGGACATGATCAGATATCAAAATCAAACATAAGAATGATGTCAGTTTGAGGCTAAATACCCTGTCTGACAAGTGATCCTGACAAGTGATAATGACAAGTGATTTTGACAAGTGACTTTTACAACTGCAATAATAAAAAAAATTCACCGCTCGCTGATTGGACTTGAACCCAATTTTCTATGTCTACAAGCCAGTGCACTAACCATTGAGCTATAAACTCAGTTGAGAAATGCTAAGTGTTACATAGTTTATAAGGTCGAGAAAAGACAAGCGTCCATCCAGTTCAGCCTGTTTCTTGTGCACTGCAGCTATTCCGCAGCGTTGATCCAGGGGAAGTAAAAAAAAAACATGCGGTATAGGCCAATTTACATTATTGAGGAAAAATTCACTTCCCGACACCAATCTGGCAGTCAGATTAAATCCCTGGATTAATTAGCTATCACTAAGCATAAGATGTAATTTTATTGTTCTTAAGAAAGGCGTCCAGGCCTCTCTTGAACTCATTAAGTGAGTTGGACATCACCACTTCCTCTCCCAGAGAGTTCCAGAGTCTCACAGCTCTGACCGTAAAGAATCCCCTTCTATGCTGTTGCAGGAACCTCCTTTCCTCCAGACGCATAGTGTGCCCCCTCGTCTTTGTCACCATCCTTGGTATAAACAGGTCATGGAAGAGATCTCTGTACTGCCCCCTGATGTATTTATACATGTTTATGAAGTCTCCCCTAAGCCTTCTCTTTTCCAACGTAAATAGGCGTAATTTTGACAACCTCTCTGGGTATTCTAGTCCCTCCATTCCCTTTATTACCTTAGTCGCCCTCCTTTGTACCCTCTCTAGCTCCAATATGTCTTTCCTGAGCACCGGAGCCCAGAACTGTGCACAATATTCTAAGTGCGGCCTTACCAGCGCTTTATACAGAGGAAGAACAATGTTCTCATCATATGCCCCTATTCCTCTTCTGATGCATTTGCCTTCGCAGCTGCTGCCTGACACTGGGCACTCCAATTTAATTTGCTATTAACCAAGACGCCCAGGTCCTTCTCCATGTCAGATTTCCCCAACGGTTTCCCATTTAAAATGTATGGGTGACTGCTGTTATTCTTTCCCATGTGCATGACCTTACATTTATTGGCATTGAACCCCATTTGCCAATTTTTGGCCCAACTCCCCAATTTATCTAAATCCTCCTGTAGCTGTGCCCTATCCTCATCTGTATTAACTACTTTACAAAGTTTAGTATCATCTGCAAATATTGCTATTTTACTATTCAACCCTTCCACTAGATCATTAATAAATATATTAAATAATATAGGACCCAAGACAGACCCTTGAGACACCCCGCTAGTAACCCTGACACACCCTGAGCTTACTCCATTGATAACCACCCTCTGCTTTCTATCACTCAGCCAGCTATTTACCCACTTGCACACATTATCCCCCAGACAAAGCATTCTCATTTTATATAGCAACCTTTTGTGTGGCACGGTATCAAACGCTTTGGAGAAGTCCAGGTATACAACATCCACTGACTCTCCCCGGTCCAGCTGTGAGCTCACCTCCTCGTAGAAGGCCATCAGGTTTGTTTGGCAGGAGCGATCCCTCATGAATCCACGTTGATATGGAGTTAGACAGTTATTATCATTAAGATATTCTACAATAGCATCTCTAAGAAATCCTTCAAACAATTTACCCACAACAGACGTTAAGCTGACTGGTCTATAGTTCCCAGGGTCACTTTTAGACCCCTTTTTGAATATTGGTACCACATTTGCTTGGCGCCAGTCTAGTGGGACAGTCCCTGTCCATAAAGAGTGCTTGAATATAAGATACAGTGGTCTGTCTATCACATTACTTAATTCTTTTAGTACCCGGGGGTGTATGCCATCTGGGCCTGGTGACTTGTCTATTTTGATATTATTTAGGCGTTTCTGAACTTCCTCCTGGGTTAGGTGGGTGATATTTAGCGGAGGGTTTAATTTATCACTCTGCATTTCCTCCGATAAATTGTTTTCTTTTGTGAAAACAGTGGAGAAGAAGCTACTGAGTAGGTTTGCTTTACCCTCATCGCCCTCTATGATTTTACCCAGGTTATTTTTCAATTGGCCAACTCCATCAGTTTTAATCCTTTTACTGTTTATATAGATAAAGAAGAGTTTGGGATTCGTTTTAGTTTCCTTGGCAATTAGTCTCTCTGTCTCCTCTTTTGCTATTCTTATTTGTTTCTTACAGATTTTGTTTTTTTCCCTATAAGATATTAGCACTTCCTCGCTGCCTTCTTGTTTAAGTTTACCGAAAGCCCTTTTTTTGTTCTTCATTGCCCTCTTGACTTCCTTATTTAGCCACATTGGCTTCCTCCTATTCCTAGCCCTTTTATTCCCATAAGGTATGTACCTTCTACAGTGACTATGTAGGACTGTTTTGAAAATTTCCCATTTTCTATCCGTGCTCCTATTACTAAAGATACTATCCCAGTCTACAAGGTGAAGGGCATCTCTTAGCTGATCAAACTTTGCCCTCCTGAAGTTCAGTGTTTTTGTGACTCCCTTGCTGGGCACCCTACTGAAGCACATGTGGAATTGTATAATGTTGTGGTCACTATTTCCCAGGTTCCCCCCCGACCTGCACCTCAGTTATTCTGTCTGGCCTGTTAGTTAATATTAAGTCTTAAAGGGCCGTCCCTCTAGTTGGTTCCTGCACAAGTTGTGACAAATAATTGTCTTTGATAATTGACAGAAACCTGTTTCCTTTCTGAGATCTACAGCTTTCAGTTTCCCAGTCTATATCGGGGTAGTTGAAGTCCCCCATAATAATCACCTCGTTATTTTTTGCTACTTCATCTATTTATCTCATTAATAGACTTTCCGTGGCTTCTGCTATATTTGGTGGTTTATAACAGACTCCTATGATAATTTTATTATTGTTTTTTGCCCCATTTATCTCCACCCATAAGGACTCGACCTCCTCATTTCCCTCCCATACATCCTCCCGTATTGTAGGCTTTAGACACGTCTTTACATATAGACAGACTCCACCCCCTTTCCGATTTCATCTATCCCTTCTAAACAGACTGTAACCCTGTAAGTTAACTGCCCAGTCATAGCTTTCATCTAACCATGTCTCGGTTATTCCCACTATGTCATAGTTACCTGTAGATATTTCTGCTTCCAGTTCATCCATCTTGTTTGTCAGGCTTCTGGCATTTGCTAGCACGCAGTTTACACGATTTTGTTTTGTTCCAATCTTCTCCCTGTGGATTGCATTAGAAATTTTCTTACCTCCCTTCCAAGTATCTTGTCTTGGACCTTCTTTGTCGCACTTCATATCTTTCATTAGTATGTTCTCTGGTTTCATGTTCGTGTCCGGCGTTTTTCTTCCCATCCCCTCTTCTTCTAGTTTAACGCCCTCCTGATGAGTGTTGCGAGTCTCCTGGCGAATGTGTGTTTCCCGGGTTTGTTGAGGTGTAGTCCGTCTTTTGCAAGGAGTCCGTCATAGAGGTAATTCACACCGTGGTCCAGGAATCCAAATCCTTTTTGTCTGCACCATCGTCTCAGCCAGTTGTTCACATCAAGGATCCTGTTCCATCTCTTGACGCCATGCCCGTCTACTGGACGGATAGAAGAAAAAACTACCTGCGCATCCAGTTCTTTTACTTTCTTCCCCAATGCTTCAAAGTCTTTGCAGATTGTCGGTAGGTCCTTCTTTGCCGTGTCATTGGTGCCAACATGTATCAGAAGAAATGGGTGGACATCCTTGGAACTGATGAGCTTCGGTATCCTATCGGTAACATCCTTGATCTTCGCCCCTGGGAGGCAGCATACTTCTCTTGCGGTTATGTCCGGTCTGCAGATAGCTGCTTCTGTTCCTCTCAGTAGTGAGTCTCCCACCACCACCACTCTTCTTCCCTTCTTGGCTGTCTTTTTTCTTGTCGCTTCTGGGTGTTTCTGGGTGCTCTTTTCTTTTTTGCTTGCTGGTAGTGCCTCATCCTTAGGTGTTCCATCTTCGTCCTCCACAAGTCCTTGGAATCTGTTTCTCAGTTGTGTGGTTGGTAGTGTCTCCATGGTCTTCTTGCTTCTTTTGGTCACTTGCCTCCACTTGTCTGCCTCTGGAGGTTCTCTGACGCTTCCTTCACATTCCGTGACCAGTAGTGACGCTTCTGTTCTGTCCAGGAAGTCTTCATTTTCCTTGATGAGTTTTAATGTCGCAATTCTTTCTTCCAGTCCCCGCACCTTTTCTTCTAAAAGAGCCAGTAGTCTACACTTCTGACAGGTGAAGTTAGTTTCAGCTTCTGGTCGATCTGTGAACATGTAACACATGTTGCAGCTCACCATGTAGGTTGTCACATCTGCCATGCTGCTCCTTCTCCCTGCTGACTTGATGTCTGTCTTCTTTCTTGTGATACCCTAGGATAAACAAAGTAAACAAATTTGCGCGCCGTCAGGCGATGCTGTACCCAACGACCTTCTAGCTGAAGGAGACTATTCGCTTTTCCCAGAAGGCACCTGGAATATGCAAATTGTCCTCTTCAAGCTTCAATCCCTGGTTTTGCGATGCTTTCCAAGCAGCTGGTCACGGCTGTACCCAGCGATCTTCTATCTGAAGGAGACTCTTCGCTTTTCCCAGAAGGCACCTGGAATATGCAAATTGTCCTCTTCAAGCTTCAATCCCTGGCTTGGCGTTGCTTTCCAAGCAGCTGGTCCCGGCTGTACCCAACAATCTTCTAGCTGAAGGAGACTCTTTGCTTTTCCCAGAAGGCACCTGGAATATGCAAATTGTCCTCTTTAAGCTTCAATCCCTGGTTTGGCGATGCTTTCCAAGCAGCTGGTCCCGGCTGTACCCAACGATCTTCTAGCTGAAGGAGACTCTTTGCTTTTCCCAGAAGGCACCTGGAATATGCAAATAACCCTCTTCAAGCTTCAATCCCTGGTTTGGCGATGCTTTCCAAGCAGCTGGTCCCGGCTGTACCCAACGATCTTCTAGCTGAAGGAGACTATTCGCTTTTCCCAGAAGGCACCTGGAATATGCAAATTGTCCTCTTCAAGCTTCAATCCCTGGTTCTATTTGGTTATATGATTTTCAGTGCAAACATTGTCTGAAACTGATTGGGACTTTCAGAAATACCTCCCCCAAGCCAAATTCAAATGATGTTTGATTTTGATGTGTGAGTCTGATGTGTGACTTACTTCAAACATCAGAATCAGAATGATTTTAAGTCACCCTGAGTATTTTCTTGGTTGATCTCATAAGACAAGAAAAGTTTTCAGTCAGCATCACTTGACTGGATAGATCAATGATAAGCCATCAGCCTCTGAAACTACAATGGCTTGGCTCAAATCCCATTGGGAATGTTATATATATATATGTATATTTTTTTAATTATGCCTATTTAGCACACAAACTACAGGGGTGTTTTACTTTTAATATCTGACATTCTGACTGGCATCCTGAAGTGTTAAGAGTTTCAGACACGCTGTCTATTTGCATGGTAAATTACATAGCCAAAGTAAATTGGGAGGCACTAATTTACTACATATCTATTTACAAGTGACTGTACATTTGCATAATTTTTTAAAGGGGTCTAATGATAAATTGTAAATTTTTCTTTCCATCCACCCAAGAACTGGCTGAAAACTCACAATTTACTTTGGCTATGTAATTTACCATGCAAATAGATAGAGTGTCTGGCACTCTTAACACATCAGGATGACAATCAGAAAGTCCAATATTAAAAGTAAAATACCCCTGTAGTTTGTGTGCTAAATAGGCATAAATAGAAAAAAAAAACAATCCCAATGGAATTTGAACCTAGACAGTGTAGCTTCAGAGGCTGATGCCTTACCATTGAGCTATCCAGTCAATTGATACTGACGAGGAGCTTTTCTTGTCTTATGAGATCAACCATGAAAATACTCATGGTGACTAAAAGTCATTGTGATTGTGATTCTGATGTTTGAAGAAAGTCACACATGAGACTCACACAATAAAATCAAACATCATTTGAATTTGACTTGGGGGAGGTATTTCTGAAAGTCCTAATCGGTTTCAGACAAGGTTTGCACTGAAAATCATATAACCAAATAGAACAGTTAACTTTCCTTAATTGCGTTTATAGCTCAGTGGTTAGTGCATTGTTTTCTAGATGTAGAGTTTTGGGTTCAAGTCCCATCAGTGAACAGTGAATATTTTTTATTATTATTACAGTTGTAAAAGTCACTTGTCAGAATCACTTGTCAGAATCACTTCTCAGGATCACTTATCAAAATCAGTTCTCAGATAGGGTATTTAGCCTCAAACTGACATAATTCTGATGTTTGATTTTGATATCTGATCATGTCCTAAAATGGACACTGTAGGGGTGTTATCATAAAACCATAAAAAGCTTTGTTGCTAGTAGTATAATAATATGTAAATTTAAAAATATTAAAGTAATATAAATAAACAATTCAAATAATGTAAAGGAAAAATCTTGTGAACCACATACATTATGATTTAGAGCAAAGCTCCATCATTACAAATGTGTATTCTTTACTCTTAATCTCTGCAGAGTTTCAGAGGAAAGATACTTTAAATAGGAGGCTCAGAACGAGATGACTGAGATGACTAATTGCTAAGGCAGATTCCTCAGACTTCTTCTCTGCTTGACTGACAGGTCTCTCAATATGTGTACAGGGAAAGACCTCTCAATCATGCAGACCTGGAGAGTAAAAAATTTATGTCGATCACCTGGGTGACTAGTCATCTCAGTTACCTCATTCCAAGTCCCATGTTTAAACTTTGTTTTATCTGAAATGCTGCAGTGTTTCAGAGCAAAACATAAACAGTTACAATGACAAACCTGCCTCTGATTTATGCTGCTTATTAGTGATGGGCAAGCACTAAAATGCTTGGGTGCTCGTTGCTCGGGTCGAGCAGATTGGAATGGTCGGGTGCTCGACTCGAGCAATGAGCCCAATGTAAGTCTATGGGAAACTCGAGCATTTTTCAGGTGGCTCCCCCTGGCGGTCTGCAGAGGGCCTAAAAATTGCCCAAATCAATGGGAACAGTGCTTAAATGGCATGGGAACAGCAGGGGGAAGACACCTGGAAGCATTTCTGCCTCCCAAATCGCTTCTGTCAACAATGTTGTCAGAGTTATTACGCCACTTTTACAGACTCACAATAAAACATACAAAAACTAAACCATAATGGATTTCCCTGGGAAATATATTAAGGGACATCGTTTCCAGGGTAATGATTTGTATACACTGTGTGCAGAATTATTAGGCAACTGAGTATTTTGATCACATGATACTTTTTATACATGTTGTCCTACTCCAAGCTGCATAGGCTTGAGAGCCAAATACCAATTAAGTAAATCTGGTGATGTGTGTCTCTGTAATGAGGAGGGGTGTTGACTAATGACATCAACACCCTATATAAGGTGTGCTTAAACATTAGGCAACTTCCTTTCCTTTGGCAAAATGGGTCAGAAGAGAGATTTGACGGGCTCTGAAAGGTCCAAAATTGTGAGATGTCTTGCAGAGGGATGCAGCAGTCTTGAAATTTCCAAACTTTTGAAGCGTGATCACCGAACAATGAAGCGTTTCATGGCAAATAGCCAACAGGGTCGCAAGAAGTGTGTTAGCCAAAAAAGGCGCAAAATAACTGCCCATGAATTGAGGAAAATCAAGCGTGAAGCTGCCAAGATGCCATTCGCCACCAGTTTTGCCATATTTCAGAGCTGCAACGTTACTGGAGTATCAAAAAGCACAAGGTGTGCGATACTCAGGGACATGGCCAAGGTAAGGAAGGCTGAAAAACGACCACCTTTGAACAAGAAACATAAGATAAAACGTCAAGAATGGGCCAAGAAATATCTTAAGACTGATTTTTCAAAGGTTTTATGGACTAATGAAATGAGAATGACTCTTCATGGGCCAAATGGATGGGCCAGAGGCTGGATCAGTACAGGGCAGAGAGCTCCACTCCGGCTCAGACGCCAGCAAGGTGGAGGTGGGGTACTGGTATGGGCTGGTATCATCAAAGATGAACTTGTGGGACCTTTTCGGGTTGAGGATGGAGTGAAGCTCAACTCCCAGACCTACTACCAGTTTCTGGAAGACAACTTCTTCAAGCAGTGGTACAGGAAGAAGTCAGTATCGTTCTAGAAAAACATGATTTTCATGCAGGACAATGCTCCATCACATGCATCCAACTACTCCACAGCGTGGCTGGCCATTAAAGGTCTAAAAGAAGAAAAAATAATGACATGGCCCCCTTGTTCACTTGATCTGAACCCCATAGAGAACCTGTGGTCCATCATAAAATGTGATATCTACAGGGAGGGAAAACAGTACACCTCTCGGAACAGTGTCTGGGAGGCTGTGGTGGCTTCTGCACGCAATGTTGATCGAAAACAGATCAAGCAACTGACAGAATCTATGGATGGATGGCTGTTGAGTGTCATCATAAAGAAAGGTGGCTATATTGATCACTGATTTTTGGGGATTTTGTTTTTGCATGTCAGAAATGTTTGTTTCTAAATTTTGTGCACTGATATTGGTTTACCTTGTGAAAATAAACAAGTGAGATAGGATTATATTTGTTTTTTAAGTTGCCTAATATTTCTGCACAGTAATAGTTACCTGCACTAACAGATATCCTTCTAAGATTGCCAAATCTAAAAAAAACCCACTCCAACTTTCAAAAATATTAAGCTTGGATATTTATGAGTCTTTTGGGTTGATTGAGAACATAGTTGTTGATCAATAATAAAAATAATCCTCTAAAATACAACTTGCCTAATAATTCTGCACACAGTGTATTAGGCAAAATAAATAACCAAAAACAAAAATACTCCTCCAGACCATAGGCTATGTTCACACATAGCATTTTTGATGCGTTTTTGCACTTTTGTATTGCTTTCAACCATGACAAATGCATTCACCGGGAAATGTCATTTTAACATTTTACAAGCTTATCTGACCATGTGGTGTGTGACACATCATCAGACACATCCTGTTTCATTTGTGAAGGAGGGACTTTGAAAGTCACAAAGTCTATTTTTATAGGGCTATCAGGCAGCCTTTACTATTCTTAAAGGGCAAGCAGTCGGCCCTCACTATTCTTAGAGAGCCATCAGCCGGCTATGCTTTGTTGTTCACATTACTAAAGAGTGGGTCTCCTATACTGTTATTGTGTATGCAGTGAGTAGCAGGGCTGCCAAAAATTTGGACTTACTCCAATGCCCCTTGGAAGAAACATAGAGGAGGGCCTCCTGAAAAAATGTTCCCATTATTAGGAAGTGGGTCTCCCATAGTGTTGGCCTATGCAGTGAATGCAAGGGTTGCCAAAAATTGGGAGGCACTCCAATGCCCCTTGGAAGAGACGTAGAGGGCCTCATGAAAATATTTTCCCATTATTAAGAAGTGGGTTTTCCATAGTGTTGGCCTATGCAGTGAATGCAAGGGCTGCCAAAGATTGGGAGGCACTCCAATGCCCCTTGCAAGAGACGTGATGGAGGGCCTCATAAAAAAATGTTGCCATTAGAAAGGAGCGGGTCTCTTATACTTGTAATGCCCATGTATTAAGTGTATGGGCTGACAAACATTTACCCCAGGGGGTATACATGAACATACTGTATTAAAAAATTTTTTACTGGCATCACATATACCCTTTAAAAAAATTATGTGCGTGTTGCATCATGGACCTCGGTCACCCTGGTAATATGGTGGTGCAGGATGAGGATGAGGAGAAGGTGGATGACAATTGCAAATAGCCAAAATCAGGAAGTGTATACTCATGTGTGGATGTGAAAAGGTGCATGGGAATACACCTCCCAAAAAAAGACACTGGATTTGAGTTTATGTTACGCTGCTTTCGTTCGTGGTGTTAAGAAGTCTGGCCCAATCCAGCCCTTGTTCATTTTTATAACAGTCAGCCTGTCAGCATTTTAAGTTGACAGGTGGATGTGCTTATCAGTTATAATTCCACCAGCGGCACTAAAAACCCGCTCTGACATAACGCTAGCCGAAGAGCAGAGAAGAAGTTCCAAGGCGTAGAAAGCCAGTTCATTCCACATGTCCATCTTGGATACCCAATGATTATAAGGCACAGAGGAATCACAGAGGAGGTTGGGACGGTTGGCAAAGTGCTCCCTCAGCATCTTCCCAAACTTTGCACTCGTTGTGAGAGTTTTCTGCGCTTCAGGGCCTGTGCAATGGGAGGGGCTGAGAAAATTCTCCCAGAACTTTGACAGTGTTCCCCTGCCTCTCCTGGATTGGAGTTGTGTCTCTCTTGCCTGTAGTTCTTGGTTGTCCAATGAACTGTGACCTCTGTCGCCAGCATTTTCAGATGGGAAGTTTTTTAGTTCCGCAACAAGGGCCTTCTGGTAATGCCCCATTTTTGCACACCTGTCCGCCTCAGGAATAAGAAATATAAAGTTCTCTTTGTAGCATGGGTCTAAAAGTATCACCAACCAGTAATGACTGTCACTAAAAATTTTGAGAACACGAAGGTCACGGGAAAGGCAGTTTAACATAAACTCAGCCGTGCATGACAGACTGCTAACAGGCAAGACTTCCGTGTCCTCACCAAGAGGATGACTGGCCATGCTCTCCTCCTCCACCTCTCTGTCCTCAGGCCATCCACGCTGAACAGATGGTATGACAGTTGTGCAGGTAGTACCGTCTATAGTGCCTGAACCTAGCTCCTCCTCCTCCTACTCTTCCTCCTCCTCCTCCTCTTTCTCATTGTCACCCAATACACATTGTAATGAGATGAGGCTGGGCTGTGTGTAATCACCCTGTGTGGTTCCTTGCTCTATCTCATCGTGCTCCGCCTGCAATGCATCCTCTTTGATTGTGAGCAGAGAGCGTTTCAGAAGACAGAGAAGCGGGATGGTGATGGTAATAATGGCGTCATCGCCGCTCACCATCTTGGTGGAGTCATCAAAGTTTTGGTGGATGGTACATATGTCTGACATCCATGTCCACTCCTGAGGTCTTATGTGTAAAGTCTGAAGTGAATACAGACGGCCTTGTTGAAGCTGGTACTCAACAACTGCCCTCTTCTGCTAACAAATCCTTCCCAACATCTGCAGTGTAGAGTTACAATGTGTGGGGACATCACACACCAGTCTGTGAGCCAGAAGCTGCAAATGCTGCAGAAACATGTCAAGTGCTGCGGTACCTGTAGGTGACTTTCTAAAATGGGCACACAGGCGGCGTACTTTAACAAGCAGATCCGGCAGCTCCGGGTAGGATTTGAGAAACCGCTGAACCACGAGGTTAAGCACCTTAGGGCCGCCACCAGGTTCTGGCCATTGTCACACACGACCATGTCTGGCTGTAGGATCAGCGGTATTAACCACAGAGCTGCCTGCTCTTTCAAAGCTGTCCACAACTCTTCAGCATTGTGCGGTTTGTCACCTAAGCATATTAGCTTCAGCATAGCCTGTTGCCGCTTGGCCGAGTCAGTGCTGCAGTGCTTCCAGCTTGTGACTGATGTGTTCATTTCGGGGATGGAGGCTGAAAAGGAGGAGGAGGCTGAGGAGGATGAGGTGCAGGAGCTTTAGACTGTGGGAGCAGCCCTGATTGACCTAGGGCCGGCAATCCTTGGCATCAGGAGGACGTGTTCCGTCCCAAGGTCCAACTGGGTCCCGGCTTCCTCTATGTTAAACCAGTGTGCCATCAATGAGATGTACCGTCCCTGCCCACAAGCACTTGTCCACGTGTCTGTGGTTAGGTGGACTTTCCCGGTAACTGCGTTGTTGAGGGTACGGCTAATGTTTTGGGACATGTGCTCGTGTGATGCGGGAACGGCATACCGGGAGAAATAGTGGCGGCTGGGGACCGAGTACCGAGAGACGGACGCCACCATCAGGTTGTAACATTTTGGGCGCAAGCAGTTGCGAAATGTGTGAGTTTAGTAGTGTGGCCTGTGGGGTGTCGGCTCCGTATTTGCACTTGTGTTCCAAGGACTGGGGTATGGACAACTGAACACTGCGCTGGGATAAGGACATGTACATCCTTCCTGATGCTGCTGCTTGAGAGTGTGCAATGACAGGTGCAGGGCAGGAGGCATCTTTGCATGCACCATGGACAGGGGATTGGCTTACATGCAAAACAGCGGAAGAAGCAGTGGTGCCACCTGCAGACACTGTTCCTGGACCCTGGGGTTTGGCCCACAAAGTCGGGTGCTTTGCTCCCATGTGCCTTACCATGCTGGTGGTGGTCAGGCTGGTAGTTTGGTCACCCCTGCTGATGCAGGCCTGGCAGGAGCTGCAAATGGCCTTTTTGGGGTTATCGGCAGAGTCTTTAAAAAACAACCAGACTCGGGAAGACCTAACAGTTGTACTGGCAACTTCCTTCGTGTTGGTGTTATGGGGAATGGTTGCCTGCCTTCTGTCTGCGGCCAACACACTGCTTCTTCCTGCCTGTTGGGGTGCTCTGCCTCCCTCCCCCTGTGTGCTGGTGTTCTCGCTCTGCATGTCTTCCTGCCAGTTTAGATCTTTCACTATATCATCCATCACCTCGTCTTCCACTTTCGCACCCTGGTCCTCCTCCTGACTTTCTGGCAATTGTGTCTCATCATCATCCACCTCTTGTGACACTTTCCCACAGTCGCCTTCGTGTGACCGTGTTTGCTCAAATATTTGGTCATCGCTACATGCGATCTCCTCTTGCCCCACTTCAAAATGACCGGGAGAGAGGCCCGAATCTATAAATGGAAAAGTCAGCTCTTCGGAGTGTCCAAGTGTATGCTCAGTTGTCTCTGGGCACTCGGCATGGTGGGAGGAAGGAGGATCAGGGTGAGGAATATGCAGTCCAGACTCACGGTTACTGAGACTTGACAGTGTGGAAGACAGGGTGGTGGTGGTTTGTTGTGGCACAATTTCAGCTTGCCCACGGCTTCGGCCTCTGCATGCACCATCACCATCACATCCAGTTCCCCGTCCCTTGCCATGCACCTTGCCCATTTTAAATTGGGGACAATATCTTCCACGCTCACTACAAATGGCTGAATTTGGAGCAAAGTTATATGTGATCCGTGTGACGGACAAACCACAGTTTTAAATACCTGGCCTGTAGGTAACTATTTTGAACAGCAAACTGGTGTCAATAACTTCACTGACACACTGAAACAAAATTTTAATGGAGGCCATAAATGGCAATATTTTCAGCGCAATTATACGTGATCCGTGTGACGGACAAACCACAGTTTTAAATACCTGGCCTGTAGGTAACTATTTTGAACAGCAAACTGGTGTCAATAGCTTCACTGACACACTGAAACAAATTTTAAATGGAGGCCAGAAATGGCAATATTTTCAGCGCAATTATAGGTGATCTGTGTGACGGACAAACCACCGTTTTTAAATAGCTGAATTTTTAGTGCTGTAATATGAAAAGGACCTGGCTATATTCTGCAGTGCCAACAAGAAAATGGCGCAGATAAACGGTGTTCTCTGGCTTTCTTTTTAAGCAAATAATGAGGATTAAGATCCAAAAAAAATATTCCTGGCCCCTGAGACCTGGGACTATGTCTAGAAATGTCTAACAGCAGTAGCAGACAGAACTGGAATGGAGCCTCTTGTGCTATGTGCACTGCAGTCTGCTATATACACTGCTTGCCTGCCAATATACGCTGCCTGCCTGATATCTCTGCAGATGGATTAGTCCTCAGAAGGACTGTTTGTTGACATGGATATGTGTCTCTAATATAGTTTGGTACACCTACATTAACTAGAAACAAGCAAATCTCTCCCTAGCTCAGCAGCACCTCTCCCTACGCTGTCTGATTCCGGAGTGACTGTGACGAGTGTAACGGGTCCGGGAGGCGGACTGTAACGGGTCCGGGAGGCGGAACCTCTGAGCTACTATACAAGGGGGCGGCCCTTGTAAGGGAGCGGGTGGCAGTCTCTGGGTGAACGGACAGGGAGTTACGGCAAGTGATCAGGGCAGTCTCTGGGTAAGGGGTAGGTACGACCTGTGATGGCAGAGCCTCCGGGTAGGCTAGCAGGCAGGTGGTAGATGTGTGCTCCCAGGTGAGCAAGCGAGAGTCTCTGGAATAGCAGGTGGTCACGGCACGTGACGGCGGAACCTCCGGGCTGGCAGGCAGGTAGGTAACGGAGAAGCGCTCCCAGGTGAGCGGGCAAGAGTCTCTGGAATAGCTGATGGTCACCGCACGTGACAACGGGACCTCCGGGCTGGCAAGCAGGCAGGTAACGGAGATGCGCTCCCAGGTGAGCGGGCAAGAGTCTCTGAGATAGCTGGTGGTCACAGCACGTGACAACGGAGCCTCCGGGCTGGCAAGCAGGCAGATAACGGAGAAGCGCTCCCAGGTGAGCGGGCAGGCTGGTCCTTTAGACAGACTGACAGGAGTAGTAAGGCAGACCGTCGGACCTCAGACTGGCAGACAGGTAACAAGTATTCAGGCAGGAATCAGGCAGGTAACTGGCAGGTAACTGGCAGGAAACTGGCAGGAAACTGGCAACGGGACCTGAGGGCTGAAGCACAGGTGAGACACAGGTGCAAACAACATTGCTCGGGCACCTCCATTTTGGAGGAGGTGCCTTATATATGATGAAGTCCTCCGGCCATTGGCCGGGGACTCTTTAGGGCGGCGCACGCGGCCCCTTTAAGAGGAGGGGAGCGCGCGCGCGCGCGCCCTAAGCACAGGGGCCGGGAAGGAGCGCGCGCTGAGAGCAGAGCAGGAGGAGGACGCCGGGACGGAGCGCGCGCTGACAGCAGAGCGGGAGGAGGATGCCGGGCACGGAGCAGAGCGGTGAGGGGAGCAGCGTCCCTGCCTAGCAGAGGGCAGGGACGCCGGCACTACAGTACCCCCCCCCTTTAGGCCCCCCCTTTTTTAGGCCAGACAGAAATTTAGCTAGGATGAGAGGGGCATGGATGTTCTCCCGGGGCTCCCACGTTCTCTCCTCAGGACCAAACCCCTTCCAATCTACCAGGAAAAAGGTCTTTCCTCTTACCCTTTTGGTGGCAAGAATGTTCTCTACCTCAAACTCGTCCTCAGCAGAAACCGGAGCAGGAGGCGTACCTGTAGACTTGGAAAAAGAGTTAAGCACCACAGGTTTGAGGAGAGACACATGGAAGGAGTTAGGGATCCGTAAGTTGGCCGGGAGTTTCAATTTATAGGCCACCGGGTTGATCTGACTGATGACCTCCAGTGGGCCGATGAACCGAGGCCCTAACTTATAGGAAGGGATCTTGAGCCGGACATATTTGGACGAGAGCCAGACTTTATCCCCAGGGCGGAATTGAGGAGGGTCCAGACGTTTTTTGTCAGCGTGTCTTTTCATACGCTCGGATGACAGAAGGAGTGCGGACCGGGTACTCTCCCATATGGAGGAAAATTTGTTAACAAGAGATTCCGCAGCCGGATTGTCCGCCGAGGTGGAGACGGGAAACGGGATCCGAGGATGCTGACCGTAGACTACAAAAAACGGGGATTTGGAGGAAGACTCGCTCTCGTGATTGTTGTACGAGAATTCGGCCCATGGCAGGAGATCCACCCAGTCAGAATGGTGGGCATTAACGAAGTGCCGAAGGTAACTGGTCAGGTTCTGATTGATCCGCTCCACTTGACCATTAGACTGTGGGTGGTAAGCGGAGGAGAAGTCCAGGGTGACGTCCAGCAATTTACAAGTGGCTCTCCAGAAACGGGAAGTGAACTGTACCCCACGATCCGACACGATGTGACGGGGCAGGCCATGAAGACGAAAGATGTGGCGGATAAAGTCTTTAGCCAGCTCGGGTGCAGACGGAAGACCTGGCAGTGGAATGAAGTGAGCCATCTTGGAGAAGCGGTCAGCGACCACCCAAATGACCGTACAACCGGCAGAGATGGGCAGATCAGTAATGAAGTCCATCGCTATATGCTGCCAGGGGGCAGCAGGTACTGGCAGAGGTAGGAGGCGGCCGGCCGGCAGGTGTCTCGGAACTTTGTTGCGGGCGCAGGACACACAGGCAGAAACAAAGTCTATTACATCCTTGTGCAGGTTAGGCCACCAGTAGTGCCGGGTAATAAGCTGGAGGGTCTTTTTCTGACCGGCGTGGCCAGCTAGTTTAGACGAATGACCCCAGTGTAGGATCTTCTCCCGATCAGGTACTGGTACGAACGTCTTACCAGGAGGAAGACGATTTAGACTCACGGGAGCCACCTGCATTACTCTGGCGGGATCGATGATATGTTTCGGATCCTCCTCGAGATCAGACACCAGAAAGGATCGAGACAAGGCGTCCGCCTTGACGTTTTTGTCAGCCGGGCGAAAATGAAGGACAAAATCAAAACGAGCAAAAAACAAGGACCACCGGGCTTGGCGCGGGTTAAGTCTCTGGGCATGCTGGAGGTAAGCCAAGTTCTTGTGGTCAGTGTAAATTATTACCGGGTGAAGAGCCCCCTCGAGCAGGTAACGCCACTCCTCCAATGCCAGTTTGATGGCCAATAACTCTCGGTCTCCTATGGAATAGTTGCGCTCAGAGGAGGAGAAGAGTTTAGAGAAGAAGCCACAAGTTACCATCCTCCCGGAAGATGATTTTTGAGTAAGTACCGCTCCGGCTCCAGAGGAGGAGGCGTCAACCTCCAGGAAGAACTGCTTGTTGCCATCTGGGCGATGCAGCACCGGGGCGGAAGAGAAGGCCTGTTTAAGGGAAAGAAAGGCCTCCTCTGCTTCGGGTGGCCACTCTTTGGGATTAGTACCTTTACGGGTGAGCGCAGAAATTGGGGCCGTCCGGGAAGAGAAGTGTGGTATGAAGAGGCGGTAGTAGTTGGCGAAGCCCAGGAATCGCTGAATGGCCTTCAACCCCTCCGGTCGGGGCCATTTCTCGATGGCAGACAGTTTCTCAGGATCCATTTGTAGGCCGGTCTGAGAGATAATGTAGCCCAGAAACGGAAGCGAGGTCTGCTCAAAGAGGCACTTCTCAAATTTAGCGTAGAGATGGTTCTGCCTTAGCCTGAGCAGGACCTGACGAACGTCCCTCCGGTGAGTCTGGAGATCCGGAGAGAAGACCAAGATGTCATCCAGGTACACCACTACGCAGGAGTAGAGAAGGTCCCGGAAGATGTCATTGACCAACTCTTGAAAGACGGCAGGAGCGTTACAGAGACCAAAGGGCATTACCAGGTATTCATAGTGGCCGTCCCGGGTGTTGAATGCCGTCTTCCATTCATCCCCCTGACGAATACGAACCAGGTTGTACGCCCCACGAAGGTCCAGTTTGGTGAAGATCCTAGCCCCCCTCAGACGATCAAATAATTCTGGAATGAGCGGAAGGGGGTACTTATTCTTCACCGTGATCAGGTTTAGGCCTCTATAGTCTATACAGGGACGGAGAGAGCCGTCCTTCTTTTTGACGAAAAAGAAGCCTGCTCCCGCCGGGGAGGTAGATTTCCGGATGAATCCTCTGGCCAGATTCTCCTCAATATATTCGGACATTGACCGGGTCTCAGCAGCGGATAAAGGATAGATACGCCCACGGGGAGGAGTAGTACCGGGTAGCAGATCGATGGGACAGTCGTATGGTCTATGTGGTGGTAATGTCTCTGCCTCCTTTTTATTAAAGACATCTGCATAAGACCAATAAGGAATCGGAAGTCCAGGTAGATTAGCTGGGGTAGGAGAGGGACGGACGGGATGGACGGGAACCAGGCAGGTTTTATGACAGTCTTGTCCCCAGCGAAGGACCTCTCCGGTTTGCCAGTCTAGCACGGGTGCATGTCTCTGGAGCCAGGGCAGACCTAGCAAGAGGGCGTGAGAGAGTCCAGGCAGAACATGAAAGGAGATACTTTCAGAATGCAGCATTCCCACCTGCAGGGTAATGGATTCGGTGATGAGTTGAATGGGGCGAGGTAAGAGGCCCCCATCCACGGCAGCGACAGACAAGGGTACAGCCAGAGGTTTGGTGGGGATGCGGTATTTCTCAACCAGGGACTGTGAAATAAGGTTCCCGGCTGCTCCAGAGTCAAGTTGGGCTAGTTCGAAATAACGGTTCTCCCCGTAGATGATCGAAACTGACAACAGCAGGGATGGAGAGGATTTATTCTTGTCTAGGTGGACCTCTCTGAGCGAACCTAGACACAGGCGTTTCCCGACCTCTCCGGGCAGGCACGGATCCGGTGCTCCTTACTGCCACAGTAGAAGCAGCTCCCCTCGGCACGGCGTGAGTCCTGACGGGTTTTGACCATCTTGGTCTGGTCGACCTGCATAGGCTCAGGAGAGTGTACCTGGGGAGAGATGGAGGGAATGACGGGTTTCTGGAAAGTAGGAGCTAAACGTGGAATCCTTCTCTCACGGGTGACCTCTTTGGCACGCTCCTGAAACCGTAGGTCAATTCGGGTGGCAAGAGTTATTAAGTCATCGAGAGTGGTAGGAATGTCCCGACCGGCAAGTTCATCTTTAATACGGCCGGACAGACCCTCCCAGAAGACGGAAACCAGAGCGTCGTTATCCCAGGCCAGCTCCGAGGCAAGGGTACGGAACCGTATGGCATATTGGCCCACGGTGAGACTCCCCTGACGGAGGCGTAGCAACGATGATGCAGATGAGGTCTTCCGTCCGGGTTCGTCGAAGACTTTCCGGAAAGCCGTGAGAAAAGCAGGCAAGTTGGACACCAGGGGGTCTCCTCTCTCCCATAGAGGATTCAGCCAGGCCAGGGCCTCCCCGGTGAGATGGGACATGATAAAGGCAATTTTGGCCCGGTCGGAATTAAACTGATGGGACAAAAGTTCAAAGTGCAGGGTGCACTGATTTATGAAGCCCCGAGCCTGGACGGAGTCGCCTCCGAAGCGAGGAGGTGCAGACAGCCGGGGACCGGGATAGGTTACCATGGTATTAGTGGGTAGCGGAGCTGCCGGGTTGCGAGTCATGGTACTGGCAGTGGCTGCAGGTGGTGCAGTCAGAGTGTCCAGGCGAGTATTGACATTCCGCAGGTGACCCAGGATGGACTCCTGTTGGGACCTTTGACGGGACAGTTCATGACACAGGTCCGTGAGCGAGGGAGCTTGGGTGCCACCGGGTTCCATGGCCCGAGCAAACTGTAACGGGTCAGGGAGGCGGACTGTAACGGGTCCGGGAGGCGGAACCTCTGAGCTACTATACAAGGGGGCGGCCCTTGTAAGGGAGCGGGTGGCAGTCTCTGGGTGAACGGACAGGGAGTTACGGCAAGTGATCAGGGCAGTCTCTGGGTAAGGGGTAGGTACGACCTGTGATGGCAGAGCCTCCGGGTAGGCTAGCAGGCAGGTGGTAGATGTGTGCTCCCAGGTGAGCAAGCGAGAGTCTCTGGAATAGCAGGTGGTCACGGCACGTGACGGCGGAACCTCCGGGCTGGCAGGCAGGTAGGTAACGGAGAAGCGCTCCCAGGTGAGCGGGCAATAGTCTCTGGAATAGCTGATGGTCACCGCACGTGACAACGGGACCTCCGGGCTGGCAAGCAGGCAAGTAACGGAGATGCGCTCCCAGGTGAGCGGGCAAGAGTCTCTGAGATAGCTGGTGGTCACAGCACGTGACAACGGAGCCTCCGGGCTGGCAAGCAGGCAGATAACGGAGAAGCGCTCCCAGGTGAGCGGGCAGGCTGGTCCTTTAGACAGACTGACAGGAGTAGTAAGGCAGACCGTCGGACCTCAGACTGGCAGACAGGTAACAAGTATTCAGGCAGGAATCAGGCAGGTAACTGGCAGGTAACTGGCAGGAAACTGGCAGGAAACTGGCAACGGGACCTGAGGGCTGAAGCACAGGTGAGACACAGGTGCAAACAACATTGCTCGGGCACCTCCATTTTGGAGGAGGTGCCTTATATATGATGAAGTCCTCCGGCCATTGGCCGGGGACTCTTTAGGGCGGCGCGCGCGGCCCCTTTAAGAGGAGGGGAGCGCGCGCGCGCCCTAAGCACAGGGGCCGGGAAGGAGCGCGCGCTGAGAGCTGAGCAGGAGGAGGACGCCGGGACGGAGCGCGCGCTGACAGCAGAGCGGGAGGAGGATGCCGGGCACGGAGCAGAGCGGTGAGGGGAGCAGCGTCCCTGCCTAGCAGAGGGCAGGGACGCCGGCACTACAACGAGCATGGCGGCGCCAGGTCTGATATAGACCTGATGATGCTGTGCGGCCAGTCAATCACTGTAATGCCACAACCAACATGGCTACGGCATTACAGTGAGTGGCAGGCAATCCCTGCATGTTCATTGGAACTCTAAAGAATGCCAAACATGCAGGGAGGAGACCCGAGCTCCCGCTGAGCAACCCCGGATATACTCAGCGAGCGCCGAGCATTTCGAGCAGTGAGATGCTCGGGCGAGCACCAAGCAGTAGCGAACATGCTCGCTCATCACTAGTGGCGAGCATGCATACAAGACGTGGAGATTGAGTGCATTACTTATAGTTTTCGTTGAGAAAATTGTGCCTGCTTTTTTCGGGTCTTTGTGTAACTCTCTACAGGCTGTCCTTGGCTCTTGGACGACTAGTGTGATAATTATTTTCTCTTCTCTGTCTGAAATTTTTCGGGAAGCACATGGTCATACCCAGTTAATGGTGAAATTACGTTCTTTACACATCTGGATTATGGCCCCAATAGTGCTCACTGGAACCTACAGTAGTTTAGAAATTCTTTTGTAACCAATGCCATCAGTATATTTTGCAATTCTAAGGATGTGAAGGTCTTTAGGCAGCTCGCTGGTTTTACACATCATGAGATGTTTTGTTTGTGACACCTTGGTAATAAGACACCTTTTTATCGGCCATCAATTGAACCAGCTAATATTATTTTCCAGTAAGTGATAAGATTGCTTTCTAATTACTGATAGGTTTTAGCTGGTGTCATGACTTTCCGTGGCATTTTGCTCCTTTCTTTCTTCATGTGTTAAATATTTTTTTTCCTGTGTCATTTCTCATCATTACAAATAACTTAATTTATGGACATCTATGGTTTGATTTCTTTGCCTGTGTGGATTGGATGGGTTTTTACCGACATTTGGGGAGAATTTCATGTCAATAGCACCTTTAGAAATATATTACTTAAAAACTTGATGATGAGCTCAATACCTTTATTTACAGTCATATGAAAAAGTTTGGGCACCCCTATTAATCTTAAGCTTAATGTTTTATAAAAATTGGTGTTTTTGCAACAGCTATTTCAGTTTGATATATGTAATAACTGTTGGACACAGTAATGTTTCTGCCTTGAAATGAGGTTTATTTTGCTAACAGAAAATGTGCAATCTGCATTCAAACAAAATTTGACCGGTGCATAAGTATGGGCACCCTTATCATTTTCTTGTTTTAAATACTCCTGCCTACTTTTTACTGACTTACTAAAGCACTTTTTTTGGTTTTGTAACCTCATTGAGCTTTGAACTTTTTAGCCAGGTGTATGCAATCATGAGAAAAGCTACTTAAAGTGGCCACTTGCAAGTTGTTCTCCTGTTTGAATCTCCTCTGAAGAGTGGCATCATGGGCTCCTCAAAACAACTGTCAAATGATCTGAAAACAAAGATTATTCAACATAGTTGTTCAGGGGAAGGATGCAAAAAGCTGTCTCAGAGATTTAACCTGTCAGTTTCCACTGTGAGGAACATAGTAAGGAAATGGAAGAACATAGGGACAGTTCTTGTTAAGGCCAGAAGTGTCAGGACAAGAAAAACATCAGAAAGGCAGAGAAGAAGAATGGTCAGATCAGTCAAGGACAATCCTCAGACCACCTCCAGAGAGCTGCAGCATCAACTTGCTGCAGATGGTGTCACTGTGCATCGGTCAACTATACAACGCACTTTGCACAAGGAAAAGCTGTATGGGAGAGTGATGCGAAAGAAGCCGTTTCTGCAAGTACGCACAAACAGAGTCAGCTGAGGTATGCAAAAGCACATTTGAAGAAGCCTATTTCTTTTTGGAAGAAGGTCCTGTGGACTGATGAAACCAAGATTGAGTTGTTTGGTCATACAAAAAGGCGTTATGCATGGTGGCAAAAAAACACAGCATTCCAAGAAAAATACTTGCTACCCACAGTAAAATTTGGTGGAGGTTCCATCATGCTTTGGGGCTGTGTGGTCAATGCCGGCACTGGGAATCTTGTTAAAGTTGAGGGACGCATGGATTCCACTCAGTATCAGCAGATTCTTGGCAATAGTGTTCAAGAATCAGTGATAAAGTTGAAGTTACGCAGTGGATGGATCTTTCAGCAAGACAATGATCCAAAACACCACTCCAAATCTACTCAGGCATTCATGCAGAGGAACAATTACAATGTTCTGGAATGGCCATCCCAGTCCCCAGACCTGAATATCATTGAACATCTGTGGGATCATTTGAAGAGGCTGTCCATGCTCGGCGACCATCAAACTTAACTGAACTGGAATTGTTTTGTAAAGAGGAATGGTCAAAAATACCTTCATCCAGGATCCAGGAACTCATTAAAAGCTACAGGAAGCGACTAGAGGCTGTTATTTTTGCAAAAGGAGGATCTACTAAATATTAATGTCACTTTTCTGGTGAGGTGCCCATACTTATGCACCTGTCAAATTTTGTTTGAATGCAGATTGCACATTTTCTGTTAGTACAATAAACCTCATTTCAAGGCAGAAACATTACTGTATCCAACAGTTATTACATATATCAAACTGAAATAGCTGTTGCAAAAACACCAATTTTTATAAAACATTAAGCTTAAGATTAATAGGGGTGCCCAAACTTTTTCATATGACTGTATATATACCAAAAGTAGAGCTGTGCATATTTGGCACAAATGTTCATTACTTTAGATAATTTAGATATTGACATAATTGATTTTATAATTCAATTAAAAAATAAGCTCCAATCTAAAGAAATCACCATTGGTATAAAATACAAATATCCACAGCTTTACTTCTGGTTTCAGTTTCATAAGAATAGCTTCTTCTGTGTTGGAATGTGCTGTGTGAACATGGCTGACTGACTCATTTCAACAGATAAGTCTTCCCCTGTGTATGCATCTTTTCTAAGTCCCACTGCACATTTGTCCAGCATAGTGTAGTAGTTTCCATAAGGTATTTTAGATAAATTGATGGATGAATTGAAGATATTCTCCACAAATTGAATGCCCTTTTATGCTCTGGGGTATCTGTGGACCCAAGAGCATAATAAACAGTATAAGTAAAAAATAAAAAATGTACACTCACCTCATCACCCACCTGTATGTTCTCTCTGATGCCTCCATAGCCCACTGCCCATTGTGTGGTCATCAGTGCCTCTTCGTCTTTCCACAATTATAAGCTGCTTCTCCAGACCTGTTTACTCAGTTCTTCTTTTCACAGCTGCATTTTTAGTCTGATCAGTCTAGGCCAAGATTTCCATCTGCCACAAGGCCTTAGGAGTCACTGAGGATTACACGTCCATAATATCACATCTTGTGAAAGAAGAGGTGGCTCTAAGGACCCAAGGGTTGTATCGAGCAGTGTAGGGGCCAGACAGGCATGTGGTTATGGTTATGTATATGTTTTTTTCATTCATTAAACTGATGCTGGTTGTCATTTTGCTAAAACTATGAGAAGTGAATTTACAAAAATCTGTATTCACAAAAATAAGGATTTTCTGTATATTTGAGTAGAATTGAATTTAAATCATATAAATTAGCTCATCTCTAGAACTGATGCATTTTTACATCAGTATTGTTATCAGTTGTAATCAATTAAGGCTCAAAACAATGAGCCTGAGGCAATTGAAATATATGTGAAACCAATCTAAAGGTGCATTTCCTTAAACCCACCAGTGGCACAATGCAGTCGCAGACCAAATGATGCATACTGAGTGATTTATACTAGATCGTTCAGTGTGCACAGGCTGTCATAGTTCTTGCAAGTGCAAGGTTTTTTCAAAAGACAATGCACCACCAAGAACGATAATCTTTTACGCTGCACACTAGATTAGATGCCTGTTTACATGGCAAGATAATCATGAAACAAGAGTTTTTAAAAATGCTCATTCACAATTGAATTGAACCAATTGGTTTGAGCAAATTGATATCAACTCAAATTTGCTTAGCGGTAAATTTTTTGTGATTTACTTTGTACAAATTCATCAAAATGGGGGCCAATCAGCAACCATTATGATGTTTACAGAGGGGTTAACAAATAATACTCACCTCACTTGTCTCACCTTCACAGTCCTCCATCCAGTTCTCCACAAAGCTTCTGCCTCTTTTATTTTTTTGCTATTACAGCATCTCAAAAATGCATCTAACATCATGGAGTAATCAAAGTATTTTGCGATATTGTGACGTCGTGACATGTGTCATGATGTCACAGGCCTACTTGGCTCAAGAAGCAGATGAAGATTCCAGACAGAGCTTCTTGGAGGGTCAGATGGTGCAATACGACAGAGAGACAAGTAAAGAATGTTTTTTTTCACTCTTCATGTTTTGGGGTCTAAAGAGACCCCAAAACGTGATAATGAACATTCGATTTGCATTGAATAACTTTGATGCAAATTGAATTTCCTGCTCAAAATGAGCGAATTGACAGATTCTAATTTTGGAAAATTGGCTCATCACTATAATTTACCTGTAAATACTTTAACAATTTAGTCAACTTAACCTTCGTTTTGTTGTGTCAAAGACATGAATAGCTTTGTGTTCTGCTATTAATATAACATGTAGCATGTTTTTGTACACATGTTAAGTAGTTTACTGGCCAAACTGGTCTAGATTAAAAAATATTACTAATATTGAGTTACCTGATATGATGTTTTCTGTCAACTATCTGTTATTTTTACATTGTACAAGTTTATACTAATTTTGTTTTTTAGCATTTGTAAAATATTTTAAAGAAGTTAAATAGAATATAAAAATATTAAAATTTAGGGAAAAAATGGTTTTGGAGAAAAAAATTGCTCAGAGTAAAGAGGATCACATTATTAATACGTTTTGAATTAGAATAAAGAAGTAGAGCTAGGTATTTGCCCTTTGCAAAAATGTTTCTGTGCTAAAATATGTGACAAACTAGACCATAGATAGAATAAAACATGTCGATTGGAAAATTGTAAAACCGTAGAAATATTTTTACCCTTAATTATAATGTTCATATTTAATTTAATTTCTTCACAGATGGCTTTCAGCTGTATGTCAGAAATTTCTACCATAATTGGCTCCTTCTGCACAAACTCTATCAGATTAGTCAGATTCCAGTAGGGTAATTTGTGTATTTTAGTAGTGTATTTACCAGTGTTTATTGGAATCTCTGCAGTATAATCATTACATATCATGAGTAATTTACAATATCAAAAATAATCCCATAAGTCAATTGCCTGGCTTTCATTTGTCAAGTGGTGCACTTCAGAAATAAAGATGATAAATGTCTGGAAATCACATGATCTCTTCAGTGCACAGATTAGCAAATTACTTTGTTATTCTGCTACATTGATTTAGCAACATGATATGAAACCGATCTCTATTGAGAAAACTATAAGATATTATTAACAGTCACCATATTGACCATATTGACATATTAAAAAGTGCATGTAAAATTATTGTATTGAAATAGTATTAAAACCTAGAGACAAAGAAAATTTGACACCTCTGTTTTCAATCTTTTCAGGATTGAGGCAAAGCAGCTAATATAGATATCTCACATCAGTGACAAATAGTAGCTTAGTAAAGAGAATCCAATGAATAAAAAACACCAAAAAAGCCAAGATAGAGAACACTGCCCTTTGCATAATGCTCCAATAGCCTTAAGACTGCTTTAAAAAGGCCAACATGTTGCACATGTAGACTTTACAGCAAAAAAAGCTCCAAAAGATGTTATCAGAAATGCATCAAAACATGTTCACTGTGTCACAGTTATTATGCAAGTGAGTACTTTGTCCATATCATAATTATGTAGATTTTTCAACTCCAAGCTGTATAAACTTGAATGCTTATTGGATGAAGCAGATCAACTGATGTGTATTTGAGTAATGAGAGAGGGTGATGCCTAAGGATTTCAAAAACTCTTTATGAAGGTGTGCAGAATTATTAGGCAGCTTGTTTTTCTAAGGCCAAATAGCCATAGAAGAGATTTAACTGACTCTAAAAATTAAAACATTTTTTAAAGGGAATCTGTCAGCAGGTTTTGGTTACTTCATGTGAAAGCAGAATAATGTAGGGAAAGAGACCCTAATTCGAGTGATGTATCACTTACTTTACTGGGTGTAGCAGTGATACAATCAGAGTTTTCTCAGGCGTAGGTGTCTTGGTGCTCATAAAGCTAACCCCGCCCACACCACTGATTTGCAGCTTTTTATGTACATTGTATTTTGACAGTAAGCTGATACTCAGTGCTAGGGGAGTGGTTGGACAAGGAGACATGTGGGCAGCTTGTCCTGTATAGTGATAATTTCCTCTTGATAAAACACTGATAGTATTGAAATTATAGAACACAGTGTAGTAAGTAACATGTTACTGAAATCTGTGTCTCAGCTCCTTCCTCATCGTGCTCTCAAATTACATAGCAAAAACCCGCTGCCAGATTCCACTTAATAATCTTACAGATGGTTGAAACTCTTGAAATTGCTAAGGTTTTGGGACATAATCACAGAGCCATCAAAAGTTAAGTTGCATATACAGTAGCTAACAGGGTCGCAAAAAATGTGTTGAGAAAAAAAAAACTCACATTAACTGCCAAAGATTCCTTATAAATGGTGCTGTTTGGTGGACCAAGATGAATAAATTTATCCAACTCAAAATTTAAAACTAACTTTGGTGTCATTAGTGTTGAGCCACCCCCGTAGTGTTCGAGTTCGGTTCGGTTCGTCGAACACCCGTGTGTTCGCCGAACTGTTTGTCGAACTGTTCGTCGAACACCTTCGAACACCATTAAAACCAATGGCAGGCAAACAAAAACACATAGAAACACATAGAAAACACCTTCAAAGGTGTCCAAAAGCTGACAAACTGCTCAGAAGACACAACTAACACATGGAAAAGTGACAAGTACATATAGTCATGCGAAAAGAAAAGAGGTGGAGGAGTAAAAGGAGGGGGAGACACAGATATAGGCATGTCATGCCCTTCTAAAATCCAAAAAGTGAGAAGCCGAGACGGCCAGTCCGCTCCTGCCCGTGCCACCTCCGTGTCGCCGGGTTTGTGCCAGAGCCGCGGTGAACCCTGACGGCCAGCCCCCTTCTCCCAATACTGGTGCCTGTCCGCTGGTGGGTCGAGAGAGCCCCCCTGTGGTGGAGGCAGCTCTAAGCTTTTTAATTTAAATTGTCCCTCTAATTTGAATGAATACACTTTAAATCCATTTACAAGGATCTATTGGAGGGCAAGTCTCATGCCAGCAGCCGCGTAATTCCAGCTCCAGTAGCGTCCACTAAAGCTGCTGCAGTTAAAAAGCTTTTATAAGGATCGAGCTCGGCTGTCCACCGCAAGGCATCCTAGTGCCAGTCCCAGCCCCTATGCCTTGGGGTGCCTCCTGATGCTCTTCACTAAGTATCCCGTGGTCCCGAAGCATTTCCTTTGAAAAAATTAAGTGTCCAAACTACAGGTGGTGTAGCTTGCTTAACAGCCGGGATAATCCGCTGACTAGCAGACACTGCTACTAGGCACAAAGTATTTCCTGGGCTAGATGCAGTTAAAAATTTGTAAGTAGATACTCTCGTTGGATGCTGAGAAAGCATTCCATAGAGTCTCCTGGCACGCCATATATGATTCTCTTAAAAAGCTTGGGGTAGGGGTCTAGGGGACCCTTTTATAGCCAAAATCACGGCCCTGTATCACAATACGTCACCTAGGCTGAAGATAAATGGAACTGTAGCACCGAGGGCTCGGTTGCTACAGACGTATTGCACCTCACCCAGAGGTGTGATATCTCACTCTCAGATAAGGATGGAGTGTGGATCAGGACCCGACACCTGCATGCATTACACCACATTGCCGTGGGGCAGGGCGACCAATATGCCCCTGAGATGGGCACGACAGTCCCTGTCCCTGGCTGGAGTGGGGGGAGGGAACACTGAGGAAGGGGAACCCTGCAGTGCAGGAGCAGGGAGGAAGCAGTTCCTGGGTGCATTGAGAAGGGAGTATAAAAGGTGGGCACCATCTTAGTTCAGTGCAGAGAAGTCTGAGCAGAAGTGGCAGGGAGCAGGGGCTCTGCATGAGCTCTGCTCCGGAGGCGGGCCTAGTAACAGAGGCCCAGGCCTGCAAGAGGGAGAAGGAAGGAAGAGGAGCGGAGAAGGCTCCAGGAACGAGGAATGAAGGGATCCCAGGGGTGCGGACGGGCGAGTCGCCACCGCACGCCCGAATCCACCTGCGTGGAGGGGTCAGGCCAAAGGGGGAGACCGGTCCCCGAACTAGTGGAGGCAGGAAACGACCCTCAGCTAGAAACCGGAGGCTCTGACATTTTATGTGGCGCAGCCCCTTGCTCCACCCGCTAGGAAGGCACCACATAGGGTCAGGGAAACTGGCGCCAAGTTTACCAAGAGGAGGCCCGAGGCAGCCGGACAGAAGTGTTGGTAAGAAAGGCCAGACAAAGGACACACAAAGGGGGTCCTGTGAAGCGCTCCAAAGTTATCTGGGAGTTGTCTGAGCCCCTCACCTGGTGAGCACAGTACGACGTGGGCAGCCGTTACCTGCAGACGTGGTCTGGATAATAAGAACTGTGAGTAAAGGCCCTGAACTGCATCACTGACTCCGTGTCGTTACTGCTGCTGCCCTGCACCATCACCCCCATCCTCCGCATACACTGCCCTGAGGCTATACTCCTCCCGTGGGGAGTTATGCTACGCTCTGCTGCACCCACAACACCAGCCTTAGCGGTCTGCCCTGTAGCGGCGGTTCACTCTGACCGCAATCCACGGGTGGCGTAGTCAGACATTTAAACATCAAAACCAAATAAATAGTTCCGCCACTGGTTTGACCGCCCTGAGCCACGGAACCGGATCGCCGCCACGAAGACTACAACCACCAGCATCCACCAAAAAGGGTCCGGCTCCGGGTGTCCCAAGGCCCAGGGGGTGTGTCAGAACATTTTCATCACCTTTCACAATCACCAATGGGACAAGGCAGGGATGTCCTCTGTCCCCTCTCTTATACATCCTAGTGACGGAGCACCTGCTCTCATCAATTCGCCATAACCCCAATATTAGGTGGATTGAGGTGGGAGGCACCGAGTACAAGTGCTCTCTATTTGCTGATGATTTCCTAGTATATATCACTCAATCACATATATCCATCCCTGCTGTTATGGCTGAAATAGATCACTTTGTTACATGGTAAAATTTTAAAATCAATGCAGCGAAGTCTGAGGCCCTCGATGTCTCCCTCCCTAAATCCATATAGGATTCCATCCAGTCCAACTTTCCCTTTGCCTGGCCCTCACAGGGTATCAAATACTTAGGAATTCCTATTCATAGAGACCTCTCCCATCTATGTTATCTTAATTTTGGGCCCTTTATTGAACAATTCCATACAGACCACGGTTGGCAAGTTAGAACTGTAAGATTCACTACGTGAACCACTGGTGTTTTGTGGAAAAGCACATGTACACCGCGTTCCAAATTATTATGCAAAAAGTGTTTAGGAGTGATAAGGGAAGAATTTGTTTGTTTGTCAGTTAAACTCATTGATGGTGATGTGTGTCAGGGCTCTTTATATCACTGTAAGCAATTGCAGACACCTGTGCTAATTAGTTTGGCAGGTGTGTCCAATGAAAGGCAAGACTACTTAAGAAGGCTCTCTCACATTATTAAGCAGCCTACATTTTCTGCCAAAATGGGAAAGAAAAAGGATGTGTCGGCTGCTGAGAAGCAACAAATTGTGGAGTGTTTAGGTCAAGGCATGACTACAATCAACATTGTGCGATGATCAGGATGAAGTGTCTTGGCAATCAAGAAGTATGTAGCTGATTCACAGTACACACGTGTGCGTGCTGATAAGGGCAAATTGAGGACTCTTTCCTACAGGCAATTACGTCAGGTTGAAAGAGCAGCGGCAAAAAAGCCTTGTCATAGCAGCAGACAAGTTTTTGAAGCTGCTTGTGCCTCCAACGTCCCCCGAACAACAAGATGCAGGGTCCTTCAGAAGTTTGCAGCTGTGCATACGCCATCCTGTCGACCTCCTCTATCCACTTCACACAAGCAGAAACGGCTCCAGTGGGCCAAACATTACATGAAGACTGATTTCAAAACTGTTTTGTTCACGGATGAGTGCCGTGCAGCGCTCGATGGTCCAGATGAATGGAGTGGAGGATGGCTGGTTGATGGACACCCCACGCAAACACGGCTACAGCGCCAACAAGGAGGAGGTGGAGTAATGTTTTGGGCTGGAATCATGGGGAGAGAGATTGTCGGCCCCTTTAGGATCCCTGAAGGCGCTAAAGATGAACTCCATAATGTATGTGGATTTTCTCAAACAGCACTTCCTGCCATGGTTCAAGAAGAAGAACCGTGTATTTCACAGCAAGATCATTTTTCTGCATGATAATGCACCATCTCATGCTGCACATAAAACATCTGCATCTCTGGCTGATATGGGCATAAAAGGGGACAAACTTATGGTGTGACCCCCATGCTCCCCTGACCTCTACCCCATTCAGAACCTTTGGAGCATCATTAAAAGGAGTGTCTATGATGGCGGGAGGCAGTTCACATCTAAGCAACAGCTCTGGGAGGGTATTCTGTCCTCATGCAAAACAATTGAAGCAGAAACCATCCAAAACCTGACAAATTCAATGGACGAGAGAGTTCAGAAGCTCCTTTCGAACAAGGGGTCCTATGTGAAAATGTAACATCACCTAGAATAAAGTTTTGAGTTGAAAACTGTTTGATTTCAGTTTCTAACAACCTGCTAATGCTTATAATTTCAAAAATGACCATTTTTTTGGTCTTTATTAAAATGAAAAGGTTGATCGAAAAGTTTGGGGGATCTAAGAGTGTGGCAACCCAGTAGTCATGATTACTTCGAATTCTGACAATATGAGGGTCATGCTGCAGGTAGTGCAGCAAGAAGGCACTTATGTGTCTTGCGCATCTCGGAGCCCCAAAATTATTTTCCGGGCTAGATGCAGCTAAAAATTATTTTTAATTTTAAATCTGGTGAAGCTTATTATAGATGGCCTAATAGGATCAGTGCTGCACACTGCTACAAAGCCCAAATTATTTTCCAGTCAAGATACAGATAAACATGATTAGTAATTTGAAAGCTTAAAACAGTTGGTAGGGTGATTTTAACCAATCATCAAGCTTTTACTTTCCCCAGGATGACACAGGGGTAGAAAAGTCGTTTCGGATCCATGATTTGTTCATCTTTATGAACGTGAGTCTGTCTACATTATCAGTGGAGAGCCGCGTGCGCTTATCTGTCAGCACACCACCAGCAGCGCTGAACACACGTTCAGACAGAACGCTGGCTGCGGGGCATGACAAGATCTCCAAGGCGTAAGTGGCTAGCTCCGGCCATTTATCCAGATTGGAAGCCCAAAAAGAGCAAGGGTCCAGTGACACAGTCGTGGCTTCAATGTTTACTTGGAGATACTCCTGTACCATCGTCTCTAGGCGTTGACTATGTGTCAGACTTCTTGTCTCCTGTGGCCTTGCAAAGGATGGGCTAAAAAAGTGGTGAAATGATTCCGCAAAATTGATGTTACCAGCAGATACTGTGGTTCTGTTACGGTTTGAGTGCTGAACACTTGACGGTCCCACGGTTGGCAAGTTGGAACTGTGAGATTCACTACGTGCACCACTGGTATTTTGTGGAAAAGCACATGTAAGATTCTGCAACAGTCTCTGCTGATACTCCTGCATGCGTGCATCCCTTTCTATGGCAGGAATAATTTCTGCAAATTTACTTTTGTACCGGGGATCTAACAGTGTGGCAACCCAGTAGTCAGGATTATTTCTAATTCTCACACTTCGAGGGTCATGTTGCAGGTAGTGCAGCAAGAAGGCACTCATGTGTGTTGCGCATCCAGGAGCACCAAGTCCCTGTTGTGTTGGTGGCGAGGTAACAATCATGCTTCCTTCCTCTGTCTTCTCCCCCCAACCTCGCACAACAGAAATGTGATCAAGGTCTCCCTCATCTGATGAGTCTTCCATCAGTTCGTCCTCCACTTCTTCCTGGGCTCCTGCACCTTCCTCACTAGTTTGGCTGCTACCATGCGCCCTGGTAAAATCATCTCCCCCACCCTCACATGCCTGCCGCCCTGGTGCTGCCGACCGTCTGGACCTTGCAGATGTTAGCCCTTCCGCATACAACTCCTCCTCCTCTACTTCCTCCACCTCCTCTTGTGCCACCACCTGACTCCGAATTCTGTTTAACATGTGCTCCAGCATGTAAATCACCGGAATAGTCATGCTGATAATGGCATCGTCAGCACTAAACATCTTCGTCGCCATTTCAAAACTGTGCAGAAGGGTGCATAGGTCCCTGATCTGAGACCACTCCTCCAGCGTGATTTGCCCCACCTCTGAATCTCGTTGGCCCAGGCTATACGTCAGAACGTATTGCACCAGGGCTTGTCGGTGCTGCCACAGTCGCTGCAACATGTGCAGAGTTGAATTCCACCGGGTAGGAACATCGCATTTTAGCCGGTGAAGTGGCAGGCCCAACGACTTCTGTAGAGATGTAAGTCGCTGAGCTGCGGGATTCGAACGGCGGAAGTGAGCACACAGCGACCGTGCCCTCTGCAGAAGGCCATCTAGTCTGGGATAGTGGGCTAAAAATTGCTGGACAACCAGGTTCAACACGTGAGCCATACAAGGCACGTGTGTGACATTGCCCCGGCGAAGGGCCGCACCCAGGTTTGCAGCATTGTCGCACACGGCCTTCCCTGGTTTCAGGTCCAGTGGAGACAACCATTCATGAAATTGGTTCTCCAGAGCTGACCACAACTCCTCAGCTGTGTGACTCACATTTCCCAGACATTTCAATGTAAAAACCGCCTGATGACGTTGAGCCCTACTGCCAGCATAGTAAGGAGGTGTGCAGGATCCCTTCTGCGCAGTTAGAAAGCTTGTGGCATGACCAGACAGGCTTTGGGTGCAGGTGGAAGACCGAGAGGAGGTTGAGGAGGCAGAAGCAGTGGAGGAAAAATGACATAAAGAGGATTGACGCACAACTCGTGGGGACGGCAAGACTTGGACAGCAGCCCCTTGTCCTGCTGTCACCATAGTTACCCAGTGCCCAGTCAGCGACATGTAACGCCCCTGTCCATGCCTACTCGTCCAAGTGTCTGTGGTGAAATGCACCCTGTCACACACAGAGTTTCTCAAAGAAGCAGTGATGTTGTGTGCGACATGCTGGTGGAGCGCAGGCACACCTTTCTTTGAGAAGTAGTGCCGACTGGGCATCTGGTACTGGGGCACTGCGACGGACATAAGGTCTCAAAAATCCTCTGTGTCCACCAGGCGGAAAGGCAGCATTTCTGTAGCCAAGAGCTTGCAGATGGTGAAATTCAACCTCTTAGCTTTCTCATGGCTAGGAGGAAATGGTCTTTTACTTGTCCACATCTGAGGGACCGAGGGCTGGCTATTGTGCTTAGACGGGGTTGATAAGGGTGTCCCCGGCAAACTGCCGGTCTGTGAGGAAGATGCAGGCGGACATGTTAGGTTGCCTTGATCCAAAGGTGGTGCTATCGATGTCGGACAGCGCTCAAGACCAGCTGGTGTTACCACCTCCAAAGAAAATGATGACCTGCCAATCACGCTGGCTGTTGCGGGTAAAGAGGTGGCAGGTCTGCGCCCCAAAACAGGTGTGACTGCTGTCCCCCCAGTCACAGAGGATGAAGAGGCCGCGGATGCACAAGATATGGCAGACGGTGGTTGGCCCGGCCGGCTAGACCGCATTGTAGCACACTGAGCTTCCCACTGCAACTTATGCTTCATGTCCATGTGCCGGTTCATGCATGAAGTACTCAAACTATGTATTTTTTGGCCTCTACTTAGCTTTTGCTGACAAATGTTACAGATAACACGAGTTGGGTCATCTTTATCGATCTGAAAAAATGCCCAGGCTATGCAAGGCTTAGCACCCATGCGACCTGAAGAGCCACCACGACTTGTGGTGAGAGGCAGAGTTGTGTTTGAGGATGCAGTTGTTGACGTGCTTCCAGTACTACGTCTCTGTCCAGGAAGGCGCAACCTGACCTCGTCGTCACTAGCATCTTCCTCCACCTCCTCTGCTGACCTCATCTCTTGGCTGACTGTGGGTTGACAGTAAGTGGGATCTCCGACCTCATCATCATCACCCTGTGCGTTATCACACCCGTCGTCCTCAGAGCCAACCTGTTCCTGCCCTGACAAAAAACTAAAGTTGTCGCTCCAATCAGGTATTTGAGTCTTATCATCGTCTTCCTCATTGTCTCCACCAACAGGAGTTACAGTTTGGGAATGAGGGTCTACATTATGGTCAGAACCTTCTGCGTCTGGTCCTGGATCCGACTCATAAAGATTCTGGGCATCAGTGCAGATCATTTCCTCGTCTGGATTCACAGAAGCGCTGGAGTCGACCTCTGATTCCCAGGCTATAGTATGAGTAAACAGCTCTGCAGACTCAACCATCTGTTCTACCTCATACTCAGACGGGCAGCTGGAGATTTGGGAGCTGTGAGGAAGCAAGTGCGATTTGGGTGACACCTTTGAGGACTGGAGTATTTGTGATGTTGAAGTTGATGTGGAGGAGAGCCCACTTAAAGGAGCACTTGATATCCGTTGAAGCACCTGCTGTTTTTGTGCCTCATCTGGAATTTGTAGCGATTGGCGTGGCTGTAAGAAAGGGATCTTATCACATTGTCCGCTAAAAGAAGTAGACATTTTAGTTTGGCTGGAAGATGGTCTTTCTTCTGCACCTACCCCACGGACACAACCTTTTTCCCCTTCCCAACACGCCTATTCCCCTTTCCACCAGCAGCAGGCCTTTTTCCACTCATTTTGGTGGTTAACTAATTCACAACTCTGGAGTTGTTTGCACAAAAAAACAATGGATGGTAACCGAGCAGAGCTGAGTGGCCAAACTGTGGTATTAGGCCAAAACTATTGGCTGGGTTAGATGCAGAAAAAAATTATTTTTAATTTGCAACCTGATGGAGGTCAGTATAGATGGACTAATAGACCAAGTCCCACACACCGCTAGAAGCCCAAATATTTTTTCAGAGCTAGATGCAGAAAATTTTTTTATTCAATTTGCAACCTGATGGAGGTCAGTATAGATGGACTAATAGACCAAGTCCCACACACTGCTAGAAGCCCAAATATTTTTTCAGAGCTAGATGCAGAAAAAAATTATTTTTAATTTGCAACCTGATGGAGGTCAGTATAGATGGACTAATAGACCAAGTCCCACACACCGCTAGAAGCCCAAATATTTTTTCAGAGCTAGATGCAGAAATTTTTTTTATTCAATTTGCAACCTGATGGAGGTCAGTATAGATGGACTAATAGACCAAGTCCCACACACTGCTAGAAGCCCAAATATTTTTTCAGAGCTAGATGCAGAAAAAAATTATTTTTAATTTGCAACCTGATGGAGGTCAGTATAGATGGACTAATAGACCAAGTCCCACACACTGCTAGAAGCCCAAATATTTTTTCAGAGCTAGATGCAGAAAAAAATTATTTTTAATTTGCAACCTGATGGAGGTCAGTATAGATGGACTAATAGAACAAGTCCCACACGCTGCTAGAAGCCCAAATATTTTTTCAGAGATAAATGAAGAAAAAAATTATTTTTAATTTGCAACCTGATGGAGGTCAATATAGATGGACTAATAGACCAAGTCCCACACACTGCTAGAAGCCCAAATATTTTTTCAGAGCTAGATGCAGAAAAAAATTATTTTTAATTTGCAACCTGATGGAGGTCAGTATAGATGGACTAATAGACCAAGTCCCACACACCGCTAGAAGCCCAAATATTTTTTCAGAGCTAGATGCAGAAAAAAATTATATTCAATTTGCAACCTGCTGGAGGTCAGTATAGAAGGACTAATAGAACAAGTCCCACACACTGTTAGAAGCCCAAATATTTTTTCAGAGCTAAATGAAGAAAAAAAATATTTTTAATTTGCAACCTGATGGAGGTCAGTATAGATGGACTAATAGACCAAGTCCCACACACTGCTAGAAGCCCAAATATTTTTTCAGAGCTAGATGCAGAAAAAATTATATTCAGTTTGCAACCTGATGGAGGTCAGTATAGATGGACTAATAGAATGATGCTATGCCCAAAAGATTTTACTTCACTAGGTGCAGTAAAAAATTGGTATTCTATACACAGGTGGTATATCTTGCAACACAGATAGGCTACTCCACTGACTAACACACTCTGCAATAGGCCAAAAAGGATTAGCTTTGCTAGATTCAGCCAAATGCTGTGAAAAAAACTTGCACAGCACTGGCACAGACCTGCCTAGCAAAAACTGATAGGAACTGATGTAACCTAGTCCTGAAAAGGACTCCAATTACAATTAGTCTTTACTCCCACAATCTATCTATTTAAGAGCACAGACCTGCCTGATAAAAGTCGTAGGAAATGCTGTAACCTAGTCCTTAAAAGGACTGCAATCACAACTATTCCCTACTCCCAAGCTATCTGTATATTTGTGCGAAAATTGGCTTGAAATTAACAAGGTATAGCGCACACAGCAACAGCGGTGCCGTCTAACATGCAGCTGCAGCAGTGAGAAAATGGTGGCGACGGGGAAAATGGCTTGGTCTTATAGGGCAAGGACATGTGACATACACTGCCAATCACACATGCCCTTGCTTGTGTGAAAAAAAGCACTTCGCTCCGTGTGTGCGCTGCTGATAGGCTGACAGATTGCACCTCCCCACTGCAAATGCGGGAAAGAGAAAAAAAAATGGAGATCTTCATTGTTCCTGCAGAGATCCATCCCCTGCCCCTCCCCCCGCCCCGCTGTACACTCAAACTGCGTATTAACATTAATTTTCATCATTACTGAGAAAAAATCCAGTTATGATTTTGGTGCACGAACAGTTATCGAACATAACCTCGAACAGCCGAATTTTTCTCAAATTGTTCGTGTTCGCCGACCGGCTCGAACACCGCCCAAAACAGCTCGCATTTGAGATTGGCGAACAGTTCGAGTAGAACAACGCTCATCTCTAGGTGTCATCTCAGACAGAGTCTAAAATCTCTAGTAGGCTTTCAAATTTCAATCTAGACAATTGATAGTAGTACAGGGTAGACAATAGACTTTTTTCTCTTTCTCCTCCTGAGAAATTGTTTAGGAGGCTGCAGGATTTAACTTTGAAAGTAATGATTTAAAGCAAGTTTCATTTCCCATGACAACAAAAATGGAAAATAATGCCATATTACTTTGAGAAAATGTATCTAGCTGACTGTAAAGCAAGAAAAAGATAATACATGACATATTGTATTATATGTAGCAAATTAAAATTGAAATTTGCTACATTCCTATAATGGTCTAAACCTAGTTCAATAGCATGGAGAGTGGTCCAGGAGTTATTATATGATACATACTCTACCCAGTTGAAAGTGGTCAACGCCACTCTGAAATAGCTAGATTCTGCTTAGTATTTGTAAAGTAAAAACCCAATAGTCGAACTTAATGGAAACATTAGAACCTCTGCCATGTTTTTAATATTACTCCTGATTTTGACTTTGAAATCCCTTCATTAGTGATGAACAAATCTTTTAACAATTGAATTTTCCGGCTTTGCTGAATTTTCCTAAACATCTGATTCGCAGAGAATAAAACTGAGCAAATCTGAATATTAGAAAGTTTGTAAATGCTCAGAAAATGTACGTTGAGGAGAGGGAGATTCCCACTTACAGTATGATAAGAGCTTACACTCTACAGGAGAGAGAGAGGATCTTGATGACCATAAAAGCTTACACACTACAAAAGAGACAGAAGACCCCACTGACCATTAGAACTTACAATGTACTCTACAACAGAGAGGGAGGACCCCGCTGATTATAAGAGCTTACACTTGACTGGAATGAGAGATGACACTGCTGACCGTAAGAGCTTACACTCTACAGCAGATAGACACTTACCCAGTGACTCTGGAGATGGAAAATGACTCTGCCATACAAACTGTACTCTGCTGGGAACCACTAATCTGTGATGGCCCAGGTACTGACCATCACTGTACAAGGTATGATAATTCGCTGTATGTCATAGCTGCAGGGCATTTTGAGTAAATCCATGTGGCCACTCAAAAATACATTAGCTTGCTCTTTGGTGCTTCAACAGTGTTGGAATTATTTTTTTCTTTTCGCAAACCAAATATTAAAATGTTTGAATTTTCATGACATTTCAAGAAATTTGATTCTAACTCAATCCTCCATGGATCGATCCGCTCATATTTATTTTTCAAATTACCAAAATTTTGCCATGTGAAATTAGAGAAAGCTTTATTTTTTTCTTGTATTACTTAGCAAACTTGTTTGGACATGCAACCTCTACCTGGTATGTGATGTACATATACGTCTTGGGTCCACATGTATGGAGCACACTCATTAGCTGAGCTTGCTCCATGCTGGGCTAGGTGATGGTTGTATTATACAGCCGGAACCTGGCAATCACTGCAGTGATCAGAGCTAGTTCTAATCAATGTTGCTTAATCAAGTAAGTGCCACTGTCAATCTCTGACACACAGGCATCTCCTCATATTGGAGATGTAGAAATTCATTTTAAAGTGTATTAAAAATATTTACAAAAATAAAATTAAAGGAAAAATTAAAACTACCTTTTTAAGCAATTAAAAAAAAATATATATATATATATATATATATATATATATATATATATATATATATATAAAATAAAAAAACATAGTTGATATTGCCACCTCTAGGAAAATATTAAATTAATTATCTTATAAGATAAATGGTATAAATGCAATAAAAAGTGATCAAATCATATAAACCTCAAAATGATATCAATAAAAACATCAGGTTACATGAAAACACCAGCTCATTAGCATAAAAAAATATATAGGTCACAGAAAAATGTGACACAAACCAAATTCGTTTTTACAAAATTCTGAAAAATTTCACCACCTAAAGTAAATTGCAATAAAAAATGACATGTTTGGTATTGCCATAATCATACTGACCTGAAGTATCATGTTGACAGGTCATTTTTGCTACACAATTAAGGATGTAAAAGCAAACTACAAAATCTATGGTGGAATTGCAGTATTTTTACTTGAATTTTCTTTCCGTTTTTATCAGAACATGTTATGGTAAAGTAATTGATGTCATTCAAAACTAAAACTTGTCCGACACAACTATGTCAAGAGAAAGGCTAGTAAAAAAAAAAAGAAACACAAAAAAAACTGCCCTATAATAAAGGGCTAATCAGCTGCATTTTGACAATGGTTGTATTTAGATCACTTAATTTAATAGAATGCTGTGGCTTTTTTGGATCTTGTAACAACAGTTACTGACAGATCCATGCAAATTAATAATTCTTTAGAAAGTTATATTTATTAACTTATTTACTTATTTGTTTTACAAAATATATAAGAAGTGCAAAGACTTTCCAATGAGAAACCATACTCACATAGATGGCCTTCTTACAGTATGTACCTTTGCATGTTTTTGAATTCATATGTGTTACACAGTAATCTTGGGCTCTGCTTCCTTCACCTCGGTCCGTTGCTCTCTGTTGTGCTCCATTTCGGGATTTGTAGGTTGCACGCTTGGGTTCAGTGATGTTATCTCCCTAATCATATTTTATGTCACCAAGACATACACCTGTTGTGACAACACAGCATTTATTCTTAATTATGCCACATCTATTTTTCAGTAGGTCAAGAGACATAAGCCATTGTTCGTACGATACTGAATATTGACTCTTGAATTGATGTTTGTTAATTTGTTGAATGCTTGTTGACTATTGTATCTGTCCCTGCAGCTTTTTGTTCTGCTATCCTTGGGGAACAAAGGCACAGGTTAATTGAACACTCGATGTTTGTTAATTTGGTTAATGCCTGCTGACTACCTATTGTATCAATCCATGCAGCTTGCTGCTCAGCAAACATTGAAGGAAAAAATATGCATGTTAATTGAACACTCGAACAATGAGAAATGACCTCCTCCAAGCTTCCCTCCAAACCTGTGGATAATGGCCTGAATAAGAGCTGTGGACTATAAAAGGGGGATCTGCCTGTTTCCAGAGATTCTACATGACAGTAGCCATGGCACCATGACTCCAACTGGAGGAATACAGATTTGAAAATCTACAGGACAGCAGCCAAGGAAGTATGGCTCCAACTGGAGCAATACAGATTTGATACACTGCCCATCACTGAACTTACGGAGACATTTGGAGAATCCAAGTTGGAACAGTCAGGTCACCTGGCCACGCGTCTCAAAGAAATGTCAACTTCCTAAGCTTTCTGTTAACTCCTCTCTGTGGGTACCTGCCAAAAGCGGGGTACCACTGGTTGTGGTAGCTGGCCATGGAAGCCCTGAAGTTGCACATGTTCCATTTCTCGGTGAGCCAGCGGAAGGGTGAGACTCTGTAAGTTGCACCATCTTGTATATTTGCTGGGACTGTACTATATGCTATTGTCTACTGGTGGTTCAATAAAGTATTGCCACACTGTGCTATCCTCACCCTGCGATGTCTGAGTAGTATTAGCAACTTGCTTTTAATTTATATAAAACAGCTGACCTTGAATTATTCTAAGCCAAATATGTATTAAAAGTTGAACTAAGTGAAAGTCTCAAAATACAGCTAATGATAATTCTGTGGATATTGAGTAATAAAATATACAAATATAAAAATACAGTGTTTACAGTCATATGAAAAAGTTTGGGCACCCCTATTAATCTTAAGCTTAATGTTTTATAAAAATTGGTGTTTTTGCAACAGCTATTTCAGTTTGATATATGTAATAACTGTTGGACACAGTAATGTTTCTGCCTTGAAATGAGGTTTATTGTACTAACAGAAAATGTGCAATCTGCATTCAAACAAAATTTGACAGGTGCATAAGTATGGGCACCTCACCAGAAAAGTGACATTAATATTTAGTAGATCCTCCTTTTGCAAAAATAACAGCCTCTAGTCGCTTCCTGTAGCTTTTAATGAGTTCCTGGATCCTGGATGAAGGTATTTTTGACCATTCCTCTTTACAAAACAATTCCAGTTCAGTTAAGTTTGATGGTCGCCGAGCATGGACAGCCTCTTCAAATGATCCCACAGATGTTCAATGATATTCAGGTCTGGGGACTGGGATGGCCATTCCAGAACATTGTAATTGTTCCTCTGCATGAATGCCTGAGTAGATTTGGAGCGGTGTTTTGGATCATTGTCTTGCTGAAAGATCCATCCACTGCGTAACTTCAACTTTATCACTGATTCTTGAACACTATTGCCAAGAATCTGCTGATACTGAGTGGAATCCATGCGTCCCTCAACTTTAACAAGATTCCCAGTGCCGGCATTGACCACACAGCCCCAAAGCATGATGGAACCTCCACCAAATTTTACTGTGGGTAGCAAGTGTTTTTTCTTGGAATGCTGTGTTTTTTTGCCACCATGCATAACGCCTTTTTGTATGACCAAACAACTCAATCTTGGTTTCATCAGTCCACAGGACCTTCTTCCAAAAAGAAATAGGCTTCTTCAAATGTGCTTTTGCATACCTCAGCCGACTCTGTTTGTGCGTACTTGCAGAAACGGCTTCTTTCGCATCACTCTCCCATACAGCTTCTCCTTGTGCAAAGTGCGTTGTATAGTTGACCGATGCACAGTGACACCAAGTTGATGCTGCAGCTCTCTGGAGGTGGTCTGAGGATTGTCCTTGACTGATCTCACCATTCTTCTTCTCTGCCTTTCTGATGTTTTTCTTGTCCTGACACTTCTGGCCTTAACAAGAACTGTCCCTATGTTCTTCCATTTCCTTACTATGTTCCTCACAGTGGAAACTGACAGGTTAAATCTCTGAGACAGCTTTTTGTATCCTTCCCCTGAACAACTATGTTGAATAATCTTTGTTTTCAGATCATTTGACAGTTGTTTTGAGGAGCCCATGATGCCACTCTTCAGAGGAGATTCAAACAGGAGAACAACTTGCAAGTGGCCACTTTAAGTAGCTTTTCTCATGATTGCATACACCTGGCTATAAAGTTCAAAGCTCAATGAGGTTACAAAACCAAAAAAAGTGCTTTAGTAAGTCAGTAAAAAGTAGGCAGGAGTATTTAAAACAAGAAAATGATAAGGGTGCCCATACTTATGCACCGGTCAAATTTTGTTTGAATGCAGATTGCACATTTTCTGTTAGCACAATAAACCTCATTTCAAGGCAGAAACATTACTGTGTCCAACAGTTATTACATATATCAAACTGAAATAGCTGTTGCAAAAACACCAATTTTTATAAAACATTAAGCTTAAGATTAATAGGGGTGCCCAAACTTTTTCATATGACTGTATATATATATAGATGCTCATGCAATTAACAAATTATATTTTATGCGTAGTAAAATAGGGAGAGAAAGCTAAAGTATATGTTGTTCTGACTGTAAACTAACTCGCTTAGAAAATAAGGTACATTTGCAAATTGTTTAATCTTCCTGATTTACTTAATAACATTTTTAAATTAATAAACCAAAAAACATATTAAGGCTTTCTTATAACTTTATCAAGAAGCTGACTGGGGAAATATACACTTCTCAAAAAAATAAAGGGAACACTCAGATAACACATCCTAGATCTAAATGAATGAAATATTCTCATTGAATACTTTGTTCTGTACAAAGTTGAATGTGCTGACAACAAAATCACACAAAAATAATCAATGGAAATCAAATTTATTAACCAATGGAGGCCTGGATTTGAAGTCACTCGCAAAATTAAAGTAGAAAAACACACTACAGGCTGATCCAACTTTGATGTAATGTCCTTAAAACAAGTCATGCTTTTAATGAGGTTGCAGATGGTCTCCAGTGGGATCTCCTCCCAGACCTGGACTAAAGCATCCGCCAACTCCTGGACAGTCTGTGATGCAACGTGACGTTGGTGGATGGAGTGAGACATGATGTCCTTGATGTGTTCAATCAGATTCAGGTCTGGGGAACGGGCGGGCCAGTCCATAGCTTCAATGCCTTCATCTTGCAATAACTGCTGACACACTCCAGCCACATGAGGTCAGGCATTGTCCTGCATTAGGAGGAACCCAGGGCCAACCGCACCAGCATATGGTCTCACAAAAGGTCTGAGGATCTCATCTCGGTAGCTAATGACAGTCAGGCTACCTCTGGCGAGCACATGGAGAACTGTGCGATCCTCCAAAGAAATGCCACCCCACACCATTATTGACCCACTGCCAAACCGGTCATGCTGAAGGATGTTGCAGGCAGCAGATCGCTCTCCACAGTGTCTCCAGACTCTGTCACGTCTGTCACATGTGCTCAGTGTGAACCTGCTTTCATCTGTGAAGAGCACAGGGCACCAGTGGCGACTTTGCCAATCCTGGTGTTCTGTGACACATGCCAAGCATCCTGCACGGTGTTGGGCTGTGAGCACAACCCCCATCTGTGGACGTCGGGCCCTCATACCACCCTCATGGAGTCGGTTTTTAACAGTTTGTGCAGACACATGCACATTTGTGGCCTGCTGGAGGTCATTTTACAGGGCTCTGGCAGTGCTCCTCCTGTTCCTCCTTGCACAAAGGCGGAGGTAACGGTCCTGCTGCTGGGTTGTTGCCCTCCTATGGCCCCCTCCACGTTTCCTGGTGTACTGGCCTGTCTCCTGGTAGCGCCTCCAGCCTCTGGACATTACGCTGACAGACACAGAAAACTTTCTTTCCACAGCTCGCATTGATGTGCCATCCTGGATGAGCTGCACTACCTGAGCATCTTCTGTGGATTGTACAGTCCGTCTCATGCTACCACAAGTGTGAAAGTGCAACCAACATTCAAAAGTGACCAAAACATCAGCCAGAAAGCATTGGTACTGAGATGTGGTCTATGGTCCCCTCCTGCAGAACCACTCTTTTATTGAGGGTGTCTTGAGAATTCCCAATAATTTCCATCTATTGTCTATTCCATTTGCACAACAGCATGTGAAACTGATTGTCAATCAGTGTTGCTTCCTAAGTGGACAGTTTGATTTTACAGAAGTTTGATTTACTTGGAGTTATATTCTGTTGTTTAACCCCTTCGCGACCATGGGATTTTCCGCTTTTGCATTTTCGTTTTTTGCTCCCCTTGTTCCCAGAGCCATAGCGTTTTTATTTTTTGGTCAATATAGCCATGTGAGGGCTTTTTTTTTGCAGGACGAGTTGTACTTTTAAACACCATTACTAGTTTTACAATATCATGTACTGGAAAACAGGAAAAAAATTCCAAGTGCGGTGAAATTGCAAAAAAGTGCAATACCACAAATGTTTTTTTTATTTTTTTTTACCACGTTCACTGAATGCTAAAACTGACCTGCCATTCTTATTCTCCAGATCATTATGAGTTCGTAGACACTAAACATGTATAGGTTTTTTTTTATTTAAGCAGTGAAAAAAAATCCAAAGTTTGCTAAAAAAAAATTTTAAAACATGGCGTCATTTTCCGAGACCCATAGTGTCTCCATTTTTCGGGAGCTTTGGCCTAGTGAGAGCTTATTTTTTTCGCACCGAGCTAACATTTTTAATAATTCCATTTTTGGGTAGATCTGATGCTTTGTTCGCCCGTTATTGCATTTTATTGCAATGATGCGGCGACCAAAAAAACGTAATTCTGACTTTTAGAATTTTTGTTCTCGTTACGCCGCTTACCGATCGTATTAATTGTTTATTTATTTTGATAGATCGGGCGATTCTGAACGCGGCAATACCAAATATGTGTATGTAGGGTTTATTTTTTATTATTTTATTTTGAATGGGGCAAAAGGGGAGTGATTTAAACTTTTATATTTTTTTAATTTTTTAATTTTTTTAAAAAACATTTTACTTTCACTTTTTGCTTGCTTCTATAGTCTCCATAGGAGACTTGAAGCAGCAACTGTCTGATCGCCTCTGCTACATACAGGGGACCAGTAGATCCCCTGTATGCAGCAGAAATGCTCCTCTACTATGAGCGCCGACCACTAGGTAGCGCTCATAGTAATCTTTACATGACAACCACTGGGGTCTGCTGCAGACCCAGGGTTGTCATGACCACCCATCGGTGACCCGCGATCATGTGACGGGGTCACCGATGGGCGGGGCTAAGAGACAGATTGACTGCGGCATTTAACATGTTAACAGCCGCGGGTGGATTGTGATTCCACACGTGGCTGTTGCTGGCACATGTCAGCTTTAATAATCAGCTGACATGCGCCCGGTTCAATGTGGGCTCAGCGCCGGAGCCCTCACTGAACCGGGGGTGATGGCCTGGGGCGTACTAATACGCCCTGGGTCGGTAAGGGGTTAAGTGTTCCCTTTATTTTTTTGAGCAGTGTATAACACAGTACAATAACAATTTAATACCTACAAGCTGTTTTTCCTTTTAAAAAAATAAATGTTTTAGCTGTTACATCTAAATAAATGTGTTGCATTAATAGAAAAGACAATTGCTGAAACTGTATGCGAGCATCAATAAAGATTATTTTTCTGTTCAATAAATTGTAATTACATTGTAAAAAAAGACACTTGCCAACAGATGTAAAGAAAAAAATATTTATTGTTTTTTACAATGAGTCCATTAATAAAAGATTGAAGATACCAGGACACACAAAAAACAAGCATTGCCATGTCTATTTGAATATAAATAGACTTCTGTCATTTTTCATCATTTACTCCTTTACATCAGTTCCACATTAACCAATGAACCAGAAAGACCCTGTGAAAATTAACCATGCTGTTTTCTCACTCATGAAGTAATAAGTGATTTACGTATTTTACATTGAAACATTTTTATAATTGAACTTTCTCTTGGTCCAGTATCACTATATTTCCACTGAATGAATAGATTACATTAAGATGAAACGATGTAAAAGTTGCTTCATTATTCCAATCATTTTTGAATGTGTTCATGAGCAATATGAAGGTGTAACATTTACTTTTTTCCTGTTGGGAAAAAAAGAGACCAATGTTTCTAATCCTAAACGATCTTAATTTTGTAGATTAGATACTTACTGTGTTGACTTTTTTAATCCTCCGATGTTCACCATAATGTAAGCATTTTAAGTGTAAACTTCTATGACGCCCTGCTGAAATGACCACAGCAAAAGGTCTGAGCTGGAAGAGAGTCCAGTGTGATGCAAAGAAGGGTCTGCATGTGCAAGTGAGGGAGCAATGTGGCATAGATCGGCAGAGACAAGGCTGAACTGGAGCTCTGGTTGGTGAGCACAAGGTCGTGGGTCTCCAGAATGGAGATTACAAGTACTGGATGGTTATTGAGAAAGGTAACCAATTCCAAGCATCTGCAGAGAGATAGACTCAGTAGTAGAACGCACCCGATGTACAATCGGTACACTTACTAAAAGATATCAGAGACTGCGCTATTTATTACAGAGAGACTATAGTGTTATAATTAGTGTTGAGCGAACATGCTCGACACTGATCGGTACTCGCCCGAGCATCACGCTACTCGGGATGTTCGGCGAGCACCGAGCATTTCCGGTTTACTCGGGCGGGAGCTCGAGTCTCCGCCCTGCATGTTTGGCGCTCTTTATTGAGCCAATGAACATGCGGGGATTGCCAGCCAGTCACTGTAATGCCGCAGCCATGTTGTTTGTGGGCATTACAGTGATTGGCTGGCCGCACAGCGTCACCTCGAGTATTTAAAACCGGGCGCCGCCATCTTGGACACAGTCGCTCCGGATCAGACAGTGTAGGGACAGTGCTGCTGATTTAGGGAGAGATATATCCTGCAAAATAGTTAGTGTAGGATCTGTAAAGGCTGCCAGATCAAAAAAACAGTCCTTCTCAGGAATAATATCCATCCCAGGTATATCAGGTAGGCAGGCACGCAGGCTGTATAGGAGACGCAGTGCTTATACCAGCAAATGCTGCATTACAGTCCTGTATGCTGCTCCTGTTGCTGAAATTGCTGGACTTAGCTCCAGGTCTCGGGGCCAGGAAAAATCCTTTTTTTTAATCTAAATCCTCTTTTTTTTTTTCCTCCTTCACAATGTACAAATACCCATCTTATTAACCTTTTGGTGCCCCCCCCCCAAAAAAAAAAAAGTGAGCCTCTGATTTTTCAGACACAAATATATCTGTTGAAAATAGTCTGGTGTAGGCCAGAGAAATAGAAGTGTGGTTTTGCAAATCTATGGGCCATTTGTATCTAAAAAAAACAGTTTGAGTGTGTCGCTCACTGTTCAGCCGCAAATATATATATATTTTAAAAAGCCTGTATACACCAGTAAATTATTACTGTGGTTTTGATGTTCCACGGTGAAACATCTCTATTATCCTGTTTTTGGCATTTTTTGCTGTATAAAAATAATAAGTGTCTCCCTGATTTTTCAGACACAAATATATCTGTTGAAAATAGTCTGATGTAGGCCAGAGAGACAGAAGTGTGCTTTTGCTGTTCCACGGTAAAAAATCTCTATTATCCAGCTTTTTTGCATTTTTTGCTGTAAAAAAAAAGAAATAGTGTCTCCCTGATTTTTCAGACACAAATATATCTGTTGAAAATTGTCTGGTGTAGGCCCGAGAAATACAAGTGTGGTTTTGCAGTTCCACGGTACAAACCTCTGTATTATCCACTTTTGGGCCATTTGTATCTAAAAAAAACAGTTTGAGTGTGTCGCTCACTGTTCAGCCGCAAATATATATATATTTTAAAAAGCTTGGTATACACCAGTAAATTATTACTGTGGTTTTGATGTTCCACGGTAAAACATCTCTATTATCCTGTTTTTGGCATTTTTTCTGTATAAAAATAATAATAGTGTCTCCCTGATTTTTCAGACACAAATATATCTGTTGAAAATAGTCTGGTGTAGGCCAAAGAGACAGAAGTGTGCTTTTGCTGTTCCACGTTAAAAAATCTCTATTATCCTGCTTTTTGCATTTTTTGCTGTAAAAAAAAAAAAAATAGTGTCTCCCTGATTTTTCAGACACAAATATATCTGTTGAAAATAGTCTGGTGTAGGCCCGAGAAATACAAGTGTGGTTTTCCAGTTGCACGGTACAAACCTCTGTATTATCCACTTTTGGTCCATTTGTATCTAAAAAAATCAGTTTGAGTGTGTCGCTCACTGTTCAGCCGCAAATATATATATATTTTAAAAAGCTTGGTATACACCAGTAAATTATTACTGTGGTTTTGATGTTCCACGGTAAAACATCTCTATTATCCTGTTTTTGGCATTTTTTGCTGAATAAAAATAATAAGTGTCTCCCTGATTTTTCAGACACAAACATATCTGTTGAAAATAGTCTGATGTAGGCCAGAGAGACAGAAGTGGGCTTTTGCTGTTCCACGTTAAAAAATCTCTATTATCCTGCTTTTTGCATTTTTTGTTGTTAAAAAAAAAAAAAAAAATAGAGTCTCCGTGATTTTTCAGACACAAATATATCTGTTGAAAATAGTCTGGTGTAGGCCAGAGAAATAGAAGTGTGGTTTTGCAGTTCTATGGGCCATTTGTATCTAAAAAAAACAGTTTGAGTGTGTCGCTCACTGTTCAGCCGCAAATATATATATATTTTAAAAAGCCTGCTATACACCAGTAAATTAATACTGTGGTTTTGATGTTCCACGGTGAAACATCTCTATTATCCTGTTTTTGGCATTTTTTGCTGTATAAAAATAATAAGTGTCTCCCTGATTTTTCAGACACAAACATATCTGTTGAAAATAGTCTGATGTAGGCCAGAGAGACAGAAGTGTGCTTTTGCTGTTCCACGGTAAAAAATCTCTATTATCCTGCTTTTTGCATTTTTTGCTGTAAAAAAAAAGAAATACTGTCTCCCTGATTTTTCAGACACAAATATATCTGTTGAAAATAGTCTGGTGTAGGCCCGAGAAATACAAGTGTGGTTTTGCAGTTCCACGGTACAAACCTCTGTATTATCCACTTTTGGGCCATTTGTATCTAAAAAAAAACAGTTTGAGTGTGTCGCTCACTGTTCAGCCGCAAATATATATATATTTTAAAAAGCTTGGTATACACCAGTAAATTATTACTGTGGTTTTGATGTTCCACGGTAAAACATCTCTTTTATCCTGTTTTTGGCATTTTTTGCTGTATAAAACTAATAAGTGTCTCCCTGATTTTTCAGACACAAATATATCTGTTGAAAATAGTCTGATGTAGGCCAGAGAGACAGAAGTGTGCTTTTGCTGTTCCACGGTAAAAAATCTCTATTATCCTGCTTTTTGCATTTTTTGCTGTAAAAAAAAAAAAATTGTGTCTCCCTGATTTTTCAGACACAAATATATCTGTTGAAAATAGTCTGGTGTAGGCCCGAGAAATACAAGTGTGGTTTTGCAGTTGCACGGTACAAACCTCTGTATTATCCACTTTTGGGCCATTTGTATCTAAAAAAAACAGTTTGAGCGTGTCGCTCACTGTTCAGCCGCAAATATATATATATTTTAAAAAGCTTGGTATACACCAGTAAATTATTACTGTGGTTTTGATGTTCCACGGTAAAACATCTCTATTATCCTGTTTTTGGCATTTTTTCTGTATAAAAATAATAATAGTGTCTCCCTGATTTTTCAGACACAAATATATCTGTTGAAAATAGTCTGGTGTAGGCCAAAGAGACAGAAGTGTGCTTTTGCTGTTCCACGTTAAAAAATCTCTATTATCCTGCTTTTTGCATTTTTTGCTGTAAAAAAAAAAAAAATAGTGTCTCCCTGATTTTTCAGACACAAATATATCTGTTGAAAATAGTCTGGTGTAGGCCTGAGAAATACAAGTGTGGTTTTCCAGTTGCACGGTACAAACCTCTGTATTATCCACTTTTGGTCCATTTGTATCTAAAAAAATCAGTTTGAGTGTGTCGCTCACTGTTCAGCCGCAAATATATATATATTTTAAAAAGCTTGGTATACACCAGTAAATTATTACTGTGGTTTTGATGTTCCACGGTAAAACATCTCTATTATCCTGTTTTTGGCATTTTTTGCTGAATAAAAATAATAAGTGTCTCCCTGATTTTTCAGACACAAACATATCTGTTGAAAATAGTCTGATGTAGGCCAGAGAGACAGAAGTGGGCTTTTGCTGTTCCACGTTAAAAAATCTCTATTATCCTGCTTTTTGCATTTTTTGTTGTAAAAAAAAAAAAAAAATAGAGTCTCCGTGATTTTTCAGACACAAATATATCTGTTGAAAATAGTCTGGTGTAGGCCAGAGAAATAGAAGTGTGGTTTTGCAGTTCTATGGGCCATTTGTATCTAAAAAAAACAGTTTGAGTGTGTCGCTCACTGTTCAGCCGCAAATATATATATATTTTAAAAAGCCTGCTATACACCAGTAAATTAATACTGTGGTTTTGATGTTCCACGGTGAAACATCTCTATTATCCTGTTTTTGGCATTTTTTGCTGTATAAAAATAATAAGTGTCTCCCTGATTTTTCAGACACAAACATATCTGTTGAAAATAGTCTGATGTAGGCCAGAGAGACAGAAGTGTGCTTTTGCTGTTCCACGGTAAAAAATCTCTATTATCCTGCTTTTTGCATTTTTTGCTGTAAAAAAAAAGAAATACTGTCTCCCTGATTTTTCAGACACAAATATATCTGTTGAAAATAGTCTGGTGTAGGCCCGAGAAATACAAGTGTGGTTTTGCAGTTCCACGGTACAAACCTCTGTATTATCCACTTTTGGGCCATTTGTATCTAAAAAAAAACAGTTTGAGTGTGTCGCTCACTGTTCAGCCGCAAATATATATATATTTTAAAAAGCTTGGTATACACCAGTAAATTATTACTGTGGTTTTGATGTTCCACGGTAAAACATCTCTTTTATCCTGTTTTTGGCATTTTTTGCTGTATAAAACTAATAAGTGTCTCCCTGATTTTTCAGACACAAATATATCTGTTGAAAATAGTCTGATGTAGGCCAGAGAGACAGAAGTGTGCTTTTGCTGTTCCACGGTAAAAAATCTCTATTATCCTGCTTTTTGCATTTTTTGCTGTAAAAAAAAAAAAATTGTGTCTCCCTGATTTTTCAGACACAAATATATCTGTTGAAAATAGTCTGGTGTAGGCCCGAGAAATACAAGTGTGGTTTTGCAGTTGCACGGTACAAACCTCTGTATTATCCACTTTTGGGCCATTTGTATCTAAAAAAAACAGTTTGAGCGTGTCGCTCACTGTTCAGCCGCAAATATATATATATTTTAAAAAGCTTGGTATACACCAGTAAATTATTACTGTGGTTTTGATGTTCCACGGTAAAACATCTCTATTATCCTGTTTTTGGCATTTTTTGCTGAATAAAAATAATAAGTGTCTCCCTGATTTTTCAGACACAAACATATCTATTGAAAATAGTTTGATGTAGGCCAGAGAGACAGAAGTGTGCTTTTGCTGTTCCACATTAAAAAATCTCTATTATCCTGCTTTCTGCATTTTTTGCTGTAAAAAAAAAAAAAAAATAGTGTCTCCCTGATTTTTCAGACACAAATATATCTGTTGAAAATAGTCTGGTGTAGGCCAGAGAAATAGAAGTGTGGTTTTGCAGTTCTATGGGCCATTTGTATCTAAAAAAAACAGTTTGAGTGTGTCGCTCACTGTTCAGCCGCAAATAAATATATATTTTAAAAAGCCTGTAATACACCAGTAAATTGTTACTGTGGTTTTGATGTTCCACGGTGAAACATCTCTATTATCCTGTTTTTGACATTTTTTGCTGTATAAAAATAATAAGTGTCTTACTGATTTTTCAGACACAAATATATATGATGAAAATAGTCTGATGTAGGCCAGAGAGACAGAAATGTGCTTTTGCTGTTCCACGGTAAAAAATCTCTATTATCCTGCTTTTTGCATTTTTTGCTGTAAAAAAAAAGAAATAGTGTCTCCCTGATTTTTCAGACACAAATATATCTGTTAAAAATAGTCTGGTGTAGGCCCGAGAAATACAAGTGTGGTTTTGCAGTTCCACGGTACAAACCTCTGTATTATCCACTTTTGGGCCATTTGTATCTAAAAAAAACAGTTTGAGTGTGTCGCTCACTGTTCAGCCGCAAATATATATATATTTTAAAAAGCCTGGTATACACCAGTAAATTACTACTGTGGTTTTGATGTTCCACGGTAAAACATCTCTATTATCCTGTTTTTGGCATTATTTCTGTATAAAAATAATAATAGTGTCTCCCTGATTTTTCAGACACAAATATATCTGTTGAAAATAGTCTGGTGTAGGCCAGAGAGACAGAAGTGTGCTTTTGCTGTTCCACGGTAAAAAATCTCTATTATCCTGCTTTTTGCATTTTTTGCTGTAAAAAAAAAAAAAATAGTGTCTCCCTGATTTTTCAGACACAAATATATCTGTTGAAAATAGTCTGGTGTAGGCCAGAGAAATAGAAGTTTGGTTTTGCAGTTCTATGGGCCATTTGTATCTTAAAAAAACAGTTTAAGTGTGTCGCTCACTGTTCAGCCGCAAATATATATATATTTTAAAAAGCCTGCTATACACCAGTAAATTATTACTGTGGTTTTGATGTTCCACGGTGAAACATCTCTATTATCCTGTTTTTGGCATTTTTTGCTGTATGAAAATAATAAGTGTCTCCCTGATTTTTCAGACACAAATATATCTGTTGAAAATAGTCTGATGTAGGCCAGAGAGACAGAAGTGTGCTTTTGCTGTTCCACGGTAAAAAATCTCTATTATCCTGCTTTTTGCATTTTTTGCTGTAAAAAAAAAGAAATAGTGTCTCCTTGATTTTTCAGACACAAATATATCTGTTGAAAATAGTCTGGTGTAGGCCCGAGAAATACAAGTGTGGTTTTGCAGTTCCACGGTACAAACCTCTGTATTATCCACTTTTGGGCCATTTGTATCTAAAAACAACAGTTTGAGTGTGTCGCTCACTGTTCAGCCGCAAATATATATATATTTTAAAAAGCTTGGTATACACCAGTAAATTATTACTGTGGTTTTGATGTTCCACGGTAAAACATCTCTATTATCCTGTTTTTGGCATTTTTTGCTGAATAAAAATAATAAGTGTCTCCCTGATTTTTCAGACACAAACATATCTGTTGAAAATAGTCTGATGTAGGCCAGAGATACAGAAGTGTGCTTTTGCTGTTCCACGTTAAAAAATCTCTATTATCCTGCTTTTTGCATTTTTTGCTGTAAAAAAAAAAAAAAAATAGAGTCTCCGTGATTTTTCAGACACAAATATATCTGTTGAAAATAGTCTGGTGTAGGCCAGAGAAATAGAAGTGTGGTTTTGCAGTTCTATGGGCCATTTGTATCTAAAAAAAACAGTTTGAGTGTGTCGCTCACTGTTCAGCCGCAAATATATATATATTTTAAAAAGCCTGCTATACACCAGTAAATTATTACTGTGGTTTTGATGTTCCACGGTGAAACATCTCTATTATCCTGTTTTTGGCATTTTTTGCTGTATAAAAATAATAAGTGTCTCCCTGATTTTTCAGACACAAATATATCTGTTGAAAATAGTCTGATGTAGGCCAGAGAGACAGAAGTGTGCTTTTGCTGTTCCACGGTAAAAAATCTCTATTATCCTGCTTTTTGCATTTTTTGCTGTAAAAAAAAAAAAACATAGTGTCTCCCTGATTTTTCAGACACAAATATATCTGTTGAAAATAGTCTGGTGTAGGCCCGAGAAATACAAGTGTGGTTTTGCAGTTGCACGGTACAAACCTCTGTATTATCCACTTTTGGGCCATTTGTATCTAAAAAAAACAGTTTGAGTGTGTCGCTCACTGTTCAGCCGCAAATATATATATATTTTAAAAAGCTTGGTATACACCAGTAAATTATTACTGTGGTTTAGATGTTCCACGGTAAAACATCTCTATTATCCTGTTTTGGGCATTTTTTGCTGAATAAAAATATTAAGTGTCTCCCTGATTTTTCAGACACAAACATATCTGTTGAAAATAGTCTGATGTAGGCCAGAGAGACAGAAGTGTGCTTTTGCTGTTCCACGTTAAAAAATCTCTATTATCCTGCTTTTTGCATTTTTTGCTGTAAAAAAAAAAAAAAAATAGTGTCTCCCTGATTTTTCAGACACAAATATATCTGTTGAAAATAGTCTGGTGTAGGCCAGAGAAATAGAAGTGTGGTTTTGCAGTTCTATGGGCCATTTGTATCTAAAAAAAACAGTTTGAGTGTGTCGCTCACTGTTCAGCCGCAAATATATATATATTTTAAAAAGCTTGGTATACACCAGTAAATTATTACTGTGGTTTTGATGTTCCACGGTAAAACATCTGTTTTATCCTGTTTTTGGCATTTTTTGCTGTATAAAACTAATAAGTGTCTCCCTGATTTTTCAGACACAAATATATCTGTTGAAAATAGTCTGATGTAGGCCAGAGAGACAGAAGTGTGCTTTTGCTGTTCCACGGTAAAAAATCTCTATTATCCTGCTTTTTGCATTTTTTGCTGTAAAAAAAAAAAATAGTGTCTCCCTGATTTTTCAGACACAAATATATCTGTTGAAAATAGTCTGGTGTAGGCCCGAGAAATACAAGTGCGGTTTTGCAGTTCCACGGTACAAACCTCTGTATTATCCACTTTTGGGCCATTTGTATCTAAAAAAAACAGTTTGAGTGTGTCGCTCACTGTTCAGCCGCAAATATATATATATTTTAAAAAGCCTGGTATACACCAGTAAATTATTACTGTGGTTTTGATGTTCCACGGTAAAACATCTCTATTATCCTGTTTTTGGCATTTTTTCTGTATAAAAATAATAATAGTGTCTCCCTGATTTTTCAGACACAAATATATCTGTTGAAAATAGTCTGGTGTAGGCCAGAGAGACAGAAGTGTGCTTTTGCTGTTCCACGGTAAAAAATCTCTATTATCCTGCTTTTTGCATTTTTTGCTGTAAAAATAAAAAAATAGTGTCTCCCTGATTTTTCAGACACAAATATATCTGTTGAAAATAGTCTGGTGTAGGCCCGAGAAATACAAGTGTGGTTTTGCAGTTCCACGGTACAAACCTCTGTATTATCCACTTTTGCTCCATTTGTATCTAAAAAAAACAGTTTGAGTGTGTCGCTCACTGTTCAGCCGCAAATATATACAGTACAGACCAAAAGTTTGGACACACCTTCTCATTTAAAGATTTTTCTGTATTTTCATGACTATGAAAATTGTACATTCACACTGAAGGCATCAAGACTATGAATTAACACATGTGGAATTATATACTTAACAAAAAAGTGTGAAACAACTGAAAATATGTCTTATATTCTAGGTTCTTCAAGGTAGCCACCTTTTGTTTTGATGACTGCTTTGCGCAGACTTGGCATTCTCTTGATGAGCTTCAAGAGATAGTCATCGGAAATGGTCTTCCAACAATCTTGAAGGAGTTCCCAGAGATGCTTAGCACTTGTTGGCCCTTTTGCCTTCACTCTGCTGTCCAGCTCACCCCAAACCATCTCGATTGGGTTCTGGTCTGGTGACTGTGGAGGCCAGGTCATCTGGCGTAGCACCCCATCACTCTCCTTCTTGGTCAAATAGCCCTTACACAGCCTGGAGGTGTGTTTGGGGTCATTGTCCTGTTGAAAAATAAATGATGGTCCAACTAAACGCAAACCGGATGGAATAGCATGCCGCTGCAAGATGCTGTGGTACCCATGCTGGTTCAGTATGCCTTCAATTTTGAATAAATCCCCAACAGTGTCACCAGTAAAGCACCCCCACACCATCACACTTCCTCTTCCATGCTTCACGGTGGGAACCAGGCATGTAGAGTCCATCCGTTCACCTTTTCTGCGTCGCCCAAAGACACTCTGGTTGGAACCAAAGATCTCAAATTTGGACTCATCAGACCAAAGCAGATTTCCACTGGTCTAATGTCTATTCCTTGTGTTCTTTAGCCCAAACAAGTCTCTTCTGCTTGTTGCCTGTCCTTAGCAGTGGTTTACTAGAAGCTATTTTACCATGAAGGCCTGCTGCACAAAGTCTCTTAACAGTTGTTGAAGAGATGTGTCTGCTGCTAGAACTCTGTGTGGCATTGACCTGGTCTCTAATCTGAGCTGCTGTTAACCTGCGATTTCTGAGGCTGGTGACTCGGATAAACTTATCCTCAGAAGCAGGGGTGACTCTTGGTCTTCCTTTCCTGGGGCGGTCCTCATGTGAGACAGTTTCTTTGTAGCGCTTGATGGTTTTTGCAACTTCACTTGGGGACACTTTCAAAGTTTTCCCAATTTTTCGCACTGGCTGACCTTCATTTCTTAAAGTAATGATGACCACTCGTTTTTCTTTACTTAGAATTTGTATTATGGCAAGAAAAAAGCAGCTAATGGTCTATTCAGTAGGATTATCAGCTGTGTTTCCTCCAGACTTATGCACAACACAACTGATGGTCCCAACCCTATTTATAAGGCAAGAAATCCCACTTATTAAACCTGACAGGGCACACCTGTGAAGTGAAAACCATTTCCGGTGACTACCTCTTGAAGCTCATCAAGAGAATGCCAAGAGTGTGCAAAGCAGTCATCAAAGCAAAAGGTGGCTACTTTGAAGAACCTAGAATATAAGACATATTTTCAGTTGTTTCACACTTTTTTGTTAAGTATATAATTCCACATGTGTTAATTCATAGTTTTGATGCCTTCAGTGTGAATGTACAATTTTCATAGTCATGAAAATGCAGAAAAATCTTTAAATGAGAAGGTGTGTCCAAACTTTTGGTCTGTACTGTATATATTTTAAAAAGCCTGGTATACACCAGTAAATTATTACTGTGGTTTTGATGTTCCACGTTAAAACATCTCTATTATCCTGGTTTTTGGCATTTTTTGCTGTATAAAAATAATAAGTGTCTCCCTGATTTTTTAGACACAAATATATCTGCTGAAAATAGTCTGGTGTAGGCCAGAGAGACAGAAGTGTGCTTTTGCTGTTCCACGGTAAAAAATATCTATTATCCTGCTTTTTGCATTTTTTGCTGTAAAAAAAAAAAAAAAATAATGGCTCCCTGATTTTTCAGACACAAATATATCTGTTGAAAATAGTCTGGTGTAGGCCCGAGAAATACAAGTGTGGTTTTGCAGTTCCACGGTACAAACCTCTGTATTATCCACTTTTGGGCCATTTGTATCTAAAAAAAACAGTTTGAGTGTGTCGCTCACTGTTCAGCCGCAAATATATATATATATTTTAAAACGCCTGGTATACACCAGTAAATTATTACTGTGGTTTTGATGTTCCACGGTAAAACATCTCTATTATCCTGTTTTTGGCTTTTTTTGCTGTATAAAAATAATAATAGTGTCTCCCTGATTTTTCAGACACAAATATATCTGTTGAAAATAGTCTGGTGTAGGCCAGAGAGACTGAAGTGTGCTTTTGCTGTTCCACGGTAAAAAATCTCTATTATCCTGCTTTTTGAATTTTTTGCTGGAAAAAAAAAAAAATAGTGTCTCCCTGATTTTTCAGACACAAATATATCTGTTGAATATAGTCTGGTGTAGGCCCGAGAAATACAAGTGTGGTTTTGCAGTTCCACGGTACAAACCTCTGTATTATCCACTTTTGGGCCATTTGTATCTAAAAAAAAACAGTTTGAGTGTGTCGCTCACTGTTCAGCCGCAAATATATATATATTTTAAAAAGCCTGGTATACACCAGTAAATTATTACTGTGGTTTTGATGTTCCACGGTAAAACATCTCTATTATCCTGTTTTTGGCATTTTTTGCTGTATAAAAATAATAAGAGTGTCTCCCTGATTTTTCAGACACAAATATATCTGTTGAAAATAGTCTGGTGTAGGCCAGAGAGACAGAAGTGTGCTTTTGCTGTTCCACGGTAAAAATCTCTATTATCCTGCTTTTTGCATTTTTTGCTGTAAAAAAAAAAAAAATAGTGTCTCCCTGATTTTTCAGACACAAATATATCTGTTGAAAAAAGTCTGGTGTAGGCCCGAGAAATACAAGTGTGGTTTTGCAGTTCCACAGTACAAACCTCTGTATTATCCACTTTTGGGCCATTTGTATCTAAAAAAAAACAGTTTGAGTGTGTCGCTCACTGTTCAGCCGCAAATATATATATATTTTAAAAAGCCTGGTATACACCAGTAAATTATTACTGTGGTTTTGATGTTCCACGGTAAAAAATCTCTATTATCCTGTTTTTGGCTTTCTTTGCTGTATAAAAATAATAATAGTGTCTCCCTGATTTTTCAGACACAAATATATCTGTTGAAAATAGTCTGGTGTAGGCCAGAGAGACTGAAGTGTGCTTTTGCTGTTCCATGGTAAAAAATCTCTATTATCCTGCTTTTTGCATTTTTTGCTGTAAAAAAGAAAAAAATAGTGTCTCCCTGATTTTTCAGATACAAATATATCTGTTCAAAATAGTCTGGTGTAGGCCCGAGAAATACAAGTGTGGTTTTGCAGTTCCACGGTACAAACCTCTGTATTATCCACTTTTTGGCCATTTGTATCTAAAAAAAACTGTTTGAGTGTGTCGTTCACTGTTCAGCTGCAAATATATATATATTTTAAAAAGCCTGGTATACACCAGTAAATTATTACTGTGGTTTTGATGTTCCACAGTAAAACATCTCTATTATCCTGTTTTTGGCATTTTTTGCTGTATAAAAATAATAAGTGTCTCCCTGATTTTTCAGACACAAATATATCTGTTGAAAATAGTCTGGTATAGGCCAGAGAGACAGAAGTGTGCTTTTGCTGTTCCACGGTCAAAAATCTCTATTATCCTGCTTTTTGCATTTTTTGCTGTAAAAAAAAAAAAAATAGTGTCTCCCTGATTTTTCAGACACAAATATATCTGTTGAAAATAGTCTGGTGTAGGCTCGAGAAATACAAGTGTGGTTTTGCCGTTCCACGGTACAAACCTCTGTATTATCCACTTTTGGGCCATTTGTATCTAAAAATAACAGTTTTAGTGTGTCGCTCACTGTTCAGCCGCAAATATATATATATTTTAAAAAGCCTGCTAGACACCAGTAAATTATTACTCTGGTTTTGATGTTCCACGGTAAAACATCTCTATTATCCTGTTTTTGGCATTTTTTGCTGTATAAAAATAATTAGTGTATCCCTGATTTTTCAGACACAGATATATCTGTTGAAAATAGTCTGGTGTAGGCCAGAGAGACAGAAGTGTGCTTTTGCTGTTCCACGGTAAAAAATCTCTATTATCCTGCTTTTTGCATTTTTTGCTGTAAAAAAAAAAAATAGTGTCTCCCTGATTTTTCAGACACAAATATATCTGTTGAAAATAGTCTGGTGTAGGCCCGAGAAATACAAGTGTGGTTTTGCAGTTCCACGGTACAAACCTCTGTATTATCCACTTTTGGGCCATTTGTATCTAAAAAAATCAGTTTGAGTGTGTCGCTCACTGTTCAGCCGCAAATATATATATATTTTAAAATGCCTGGTATACACCAGTAAATTATTACTGTGGTTTTAATGCTCCACGGTAAAACATCTCTATAATCCTGTTTTTGGCATTTTTTGCTGTATAAAAATAATAAGTGTCTCCCTGATTTTTCAGACACAAATATATCTGTTGAAAATAGTCTGGTGTAGGCCAGAGAGACAGAAGTGTGCTTTTGCTGTTCCACGGTAAAAAATCTCTATTATCCTGCTTTTTGCATTTTTTGCTGTAAAAAAAAAAAAAAAGTGTCTCCCTGATTTTTCAGACACAAATATATCTGTTGAAAATAGTCTGGTGTAGGCCCGAGAAATACAATTGTGGTTTTGTAGTTCCACGGTACAAACCTCTGTATTATCCACGTTTGGGCCATTTGTGTCTAAAAAAACAGTTTGAGTGTGTCGCTCACTGTTCAGCCGCAAATATATATTTATTTTAAAAAGCCTGGTATACAGCAGTAAATTATTACTGTGGTTTTGATGTTCCACGGTAAAACATCTCTATTATCCTGTTTTTGGCATTTTTTGCTGTATAAAAATAATAATAGTGTCTCCCTGATTTTTCTGACAGAAATATATCTGTTGAAAATAGTCTGGTGTAGGCCAGAGAGACAGAAGTGTGCTTTTGCTGTTTCACGGTAAAAAATCTCTATTATCCTGCTTTTTGCATTTTTTGCTGTAAAAAAAAAAAAAAGTGTCTCCCTGATTTTTCAGACACAAATATATCTGTTGAAAATAGTCTGGTGTAGGCCCGAGAAATACAATTGTGGTTTTGTAGTTCCACGGTACAAACCTCTGTATTATCCACGTTTGGGCCATTTGTGTCTAAAAAAAACAGTTTGAGTGTGTCGCTCACTGTTCAGCCGCAAATATATATTTATTTTAAAAAGCCTGGTATACAGCAGTAAATTATTACTGTGGTTTTGATGTTCCACGGTAAAACATCTCTATTATCCTGTTTTTGGCATTTTTTGCTGTATAAAAATAATAATAGTGTCTCCCTGATTTTTCTGACAGAAATATATCTGTTGAAAATAGTCTGGTGTAGGCCAGAGAGACAGAAGTGTGCTTTTGCTGTTTCACGGTAAAAAATCTCTATTATCCTGCTTTTTGCATTTTTTGCTGTAAAAAAGAAAAAAATAGTGTCTCCCTGATTTTTCAGATACAAATATATCTGTTCAAAATAGTCTGGTGTAGGCCCGAGAAATACAAGTGTGGTTTTGCAGTTCCACGGTACAAACCTCTGTATTATCCACTTTTTGGCCATTTGTATCTAAAAAAAACTGTTTGAGTGTGTCGTTCACTGTTCAGCTGCAAATATATATATATTTTAAAAAGCCTGGTATACACCAGTAAATTATTACTGTGGTTTTGATGTTCCACAGTAAAACATCTCTATTATCCTGTTTTTGGCATTTTTTGCTGTATAAAAATAATAAGTGTCTCCCTGATTTTTCAGACACAAATATATCTGTTGAAAATATTCTGGTATAGGCCAGAGAGACAGAAGTGTGCTTTTGCTGTTCCACGGTCAAAAATCTCTATTATCCTGCTTTTTGCATTTTTTGCTGTAAAAAAAAAAAAAATAGTGTCTCCCTGATTTTTCAGACACAAATATATCTGTTGAAAATAGTCTGGTGTAGGCTCGAGAAATACAAGTGTGGTTTTGCCGTTCCACGGTACAAACCTCTGTATTATCCACTTTTGGGCCATTTGTATCTAAAAATAACAGTTTTAGTGTGTCGCTCACTGTTCAGCCGCAAATATATATATATTTTAAAAAGCCTGCTATACACCAGTAAATTATTACTCTGGTTTTGATGTTCCACGGTAAAACATCTCTATTATCCTGTTTTTGGCATTTTTTGCTGTATAAAAATAATTAGTGTATCCCTGATTTTTCAGACACAGATATATCTGTTGAAAATAGTCTGGTGTAGGCCAGAGAGACAGAAGTGTGCTTTTGCTGTTCCACGGTAAAAAATCTCTATTATCCTGCTTTTTGCATTTTTTGCTGTAAAAAAAAAAAAAAGTGTCTCCCTGATTTTTCAGACACAAATATATCTGTTGAAAATAGTCTGGTGTAGGCCCGAGAAATACAATTGTGGTTTTGTAGTTCCACGGTACAAACCTCTGTATTATCCACGTTTGGGCCATTTGTGTCTAAAAAAAACAGTTTGAGTGTGTCGCTCACTGTTCAGCCGCAAATATATATTTATTTTAAAAAGCCTGGTATACAGCAGTAAATTATTACTGTGGTTTTGATGTTCCACGGTAAAACATCTCTATTATCCTGTTTTTGGCATTTTTTGCTGTATAAAAATAATAATAGTGTCTCCCTGATTTTTCTGACAGAAATATATCTGTTGAAAATAGTCTGGTGTAGGCCAGAGAGACAGAAGTGTGCTTTTGCTGTTTCACGGTAAAAAATCTCTATTATCCTGCTTTTTGCATTTTTTGCTGTAAAAAAAAAAAAAAAGTGTCTCCCTGATTTTTCAGACACAAATATATCTGTTGAAAATAGTCTGGTGTAGGCCCGAGAAATACAAGTGTGGTTTTGCAGTTCCACGGTACAAACCTCTGTATTATCCACTTTTGGGCCATTTGTATCTAAAAAAAACAGTTTGAGTGTGTCGCTCACTGTTCAGCCGCAAATACATATATATTTTAAAAAGCCTGGTATACACCAGTAAATTATAACTGTGGTTTTGCTGTTCCACGGTAAAAAATCTCTATTATTCAGGTTTTGGTAGTTTTTTCCGTAAAGAAAAACAGTAGTATCTCCTGACTGTTGTGACACAAAAATATATCTGTTGAAAATAGTCTTGTGTAGGCTCGACATCCCAGTGTGGTTTCGCAGTTCCACGGGTCAAATCGCTGTACTATCCAGTTTTGGGCCTTTGGTATCTAATAAAAAAGCTGTTTGAGTGTGTCGCTCACTGTTCAGCCGCAAATTTCTCTATTTAAAAAAGTGTGGTATACCCCAGTAAACAATAACTGTGGTTTTCCTCTTCTACGGTTCTAATCTACTCTTTATTACCTTTTTTCCATTGATAGTGCAAGTGTAAGCTATTTTACTTCATTTACAATGGGCAAGGCGCGTGGCAAGGGACGTGGAAATGGACGTTCTGGTGATGGTTCGTGCAGAGGACGGGGCCGTGGCCAAGGTGAAAATGTGCCACAACCAACAGCCACATCTTCTCGCTCCCACTTCTTGACCGAATTACTAGGGAAGCACAGAACAACACCAGTATTGAGAACTGATCAGTGTGAACAGGTTATTAATTGGATAGCAGACAATACTTCCAGTTACCTGGGCACCACCACCTCCAGTCTGTCTTCCACACGGTGAACTCTTAGTAGCCGTGAGTCTCAACCGCATACTCCTCCTCACCCTGATGCTCATTCCTCCCACCATGCCGAGTGTCGTCAGACAGCAAGTGATCCCACACTTGGACACTCTGAAGAGCTGTTCACTGGTCCATTTCCATATTTGGGCCCCTCGCCTGATACGCTTGAAGTGGTGGAAGAGGAGATCCCATGTTGCGATGCCCAAATATTTGAACAGCCACGGCCACAGGAAGTCGACGTTGGCAATCTGTCACAAGAGGTGGACGATGACGAGACACAATTGCCAGGAAGTGAGGAGGAAGATCGTGGTGCGCAAGTGGAAGAGGAGGAGGTGGTGGATGATCTAGTAACTGACCCAACGTGGAAGGAGGACATGCAGAGTGAGGCCAGCAGCACACAGGGGGAGGGAGGCAGAGTACCCCAACAGGCAGGAAGAAGCAGTGTGGTAGCCGCAGACAGAAGGCAGGCAACCGTTCCCTGTAACACCAACACGAGGAACGTTGCCAGTACAAGCGGTAGGTCTTCCAGAGTATGGAATTTTTTTAAAGACTCTGCTGATAACCCCAAAAAGGCCATATGTTCCACCTGCCATGCCAGCATCAGCAGGGGTGACAAAACTACCAGCCTGACCACCACCAGCATGATCAGGCACATGGCAGCAAGGCAACCGACTTTGTGGGGCGAAACCCAAGGTCCACGACCAGTGTCAGCGGGTGTCACCACTGCTTCTTCCACTGTTGTGCGTGAAATAGAACCCCCTGTTGTGTGTGCAAGGCAATCCCCTGTCCATACTGCATGTAAAGATGCCCCCTCCTCTCAGTCTTCACTTGTTATGGCAGTTTCTCAAGAAACAGCATCAACGTCCATGTCCACGTCCCACCGCAGCGTTCAATTGTCCATATCCCAGACCTTTGAACGAAAGCGGAAATTCGCAGCAAATGCCCCACAGGCCACAGTCCTAAATTCGCACAATTCACGACTGCTTGCATTGGAAATGCTGCCTTTTAGGCTGGTGGAGACGGAATCCTTCCGCCATCTTATGGCGGTGGCCGTCCCTCGGTACTCGGTCCCCAGCCGACACTATTTTGCCCGGTGTGCCATCCCCGCACTACACAAGCACGTGTCCCAAAGCATCTGCCGTGCCCTCAACAACGCAGTTACTGGGAGAGTCCACCTGACAACGGACACGTGGACAAGTGCTTGTGGCCAGGGACGGTACATCTCTCTGACGGCACACTGGGTAAACATAGTGGAAGCCGGGACCCAGTCGGACCTTGGGACGGAACACATCCTCCCCACACCGAGGATTGCGGCCCTATGTCAGTCAGAGTTGCACCCACAATGTACAGCTCCTGCGCATCCTCCTCCTCCTCCTCCTCCTCATCTTCAGCCTCCATCTCAGATATCACCACATCAGTTACAAGCTGGAAGCATTGCAGTACTGCCTCCGCCAAGCGGCAACAGGCTGTGCTGAAACTCATAAGCTTAGGTGATAAACCTCACACTGCTTGTGAGTTGTGGACAGGTGTGAAAGAGCAGGCAGATCAGTGGCTGAGACCGCTGAACCTACATCCCGGCATGGTCGTGTGTGACAATGGCCGTAACCTGGTGGCGGCTCTGAGGCAAGGTGAGATCACACACGTACCATGCCTGGCTCATGTGCTTAACCTCGTGGTTCAGCGGTTTCTTAAATCGTGCCCCGAGTTGCCAGATCTGCTCGTGAAAGTACGCCTCCTGTCAGCTCATTTTCGCAAGTCGGCTACAGCTTCCGCCGCCCTTGCTGTGTTGCAGCAGCGTTTGCAGCTTCCGGCACACCGACTGGTGTGTGATGTCCCCACACGTTGGAACTCTACCCTCCACATGTTGCAAAGGATTTGTGAGCAGAAGAGAGCAGTTGTGGAGTACCAGCTGCAACAAGGCCGTCGATATTCAGGTCAGACTCCACACATAAGACCTCAGGAGTGGACCTGGATGTCTGACATATGTACCATCCTGACAAACTTTGAGGAGGCCACCAAGATGGTGAGTGGCGATGACGCCATCATTAGTGTCAGCATCCCACTTGTCTGTCTTTTGCAACGCTCTCTGCAGAGAATTAAAGAGGAGGCATTGCAGCCAGAGTATGATGAGATGGATCAAGAAGCCATAGCGGGCGATTACACACAGCCCAGCCTCATTTCATTCCAACGTGCATTGGGGGACAATGAGGGAGAGGAGGAGGAGGAGGAGGAAGAACAGGAGCTGCTATCATGCGTTGTAGACGGTAGTACCTGTACAAGTGTCATACCGTCGGTTCAGCGCGGGTGGCCTGAGGACAGGGGGGAGGAGGAAGAGGAGGAGGAGGAGAGCATGGTCAGTCGTCATCTTGGTGAGGAAACGGAAATCTTGCCCGTTACCAGTCTGGCACGCATGGCTGACTTTATGTTACGCTGCCTTAACCGTGACCCTCGCGTTGTCAAAATGTTGGGTGACAGTCATTACTGGTTGGTGACACTTGTAGACCCCCGCTACAAGGAGAACTTTCACTCTCTTATTCCTGAGGTGGAGAGGTGTACAAAAATGGGGCAATACCAGAAGGCCCTTGCTGCAGAACTCTTAAAAAAATTCCCATCTGAACACGCTAGCGGCAGAGGTCACAGTTCGTTGCCCAACCAAGACGTACAGGCGAGAGAAATGCAACTCCAATCAAGCAGAGGCAGGGGAACACTGTCAACGTTCTGGTACAGTTTTCTGACACCCGCCCAGCTTACAGGCCCTGAGGCGTGGGGTACTCTCACAAGGAGTGGAAAGTTTCAAAAGATGGTGAGGGAGTACATTGCCGATCGTACCAGCGTCCTTCGTGATTCCTCTGTGCCTTTTAATTATTGGGTATCCAAGCTGGACACTTGGAATGAACTCGCTCTGTACGCCTTGGAGGTCCTGGCCTTCCCTGCCGCTAGCGTGTTATCGGAGCGTGTTTTTAGTGCCGCTGGGGGAATTATAACTGATAAGAGCACTCGCCTGTCAACTGTCAATGCTGACAAGCTGACCCTTATCAAAATGAACAAGGGCTGGATTGGGCCAGACTTCTCATCACCACCAAATGACAGCAGAGTAACATAAAGCCAAATCCACTGTGTTATTTCGGGAGGTGTATTCACATGCACCGCTTCACACCCGCACATGGGTATACGCTTCCTCGTTTCGGCTGTTTAATCTTCTTCTCCTTATCCTCAGCCTCCACCACCACTATACCACCAGGGTGCCAGCATTGCAAGTTCCTCCGTCCTAATTTTTGGCAGCTTTTGCTGGGAAAGCATAAGCAAATGCCATGGGACACCCACTCCCCAATAATGGGACTTATGTTTGTAATATGCTGTACTGCATGGCTCTTGTAAGGGGCATTGCAAGTTGCTCCGTCCTAATTTTTGGCAGCTTTTGCTTGCAAGGCATAAGCAAATACTATGGGACACCCACTCCCCAATAATGGGACTTATGTTTGTAATATGCTGTACTGCATGGCTCTTTTAAGGGGCATTGCAAGTTGCTCCGTCCTAATTTTTGGCAGCTTTTGCTGGGAAAGCATAAGCAAATACTATGGGAGACCCACTCCCCAATAATGGGACTTATGTTTGTAATATGCTGTACTGCATGGCTCTTGTAAGGGGCATTGCAAGTTGCTCTGTCCTAATTTTTGGCAGCTTTTGCTTGCAAGGCATAAACAAATACTATGGGAGACCCACTCCCCAATAATGGGACTTATGTTTGTAACATGCTGTACTGCATGGCTCTTGTGAGGGGCATTGAAAGTTGCTCCGTCCTAATTTTTGGCAGCTTTTGCTTGCAAGGCATAAGCAAATACTATGGGACACCCACTCCCCAATAATGGGACTTATGTTTGTAATATGCTGTACTGCATGGCTCTTGTAAGGGGCATTGCAAGTTGCTCCGTCCTAATTTTTGGCAGCTTTTGCTGGGAAAGCATAAGCAAATACTATGGGAGACCCACTCCCCAATAATGGGACTTATGTTTGTAATATGCTCTACTGCATGCCTCTTGTAAGGGGCATTGCAAGTTGCTCCGTCCTAATTTTTGGCAGCTTTTGCTTGCAAGGCATAAGCAAATACTATGGGAGACCCACTCCCCAATAATGGGACTTATGTTTGTAATATGCTGTACTGCATGGCTCTTGTAAGGGGCATTGCAAGTTGCTCCGTCCTAATTTTTGGCAGCTTTTGCTTGCAAGGCATAAGCAAATACTATGGGACACCCACTCCCCAATAATGGGACTTATGTTTGTAATATGCTGTGCTGCATGGCTCTTGTAAGGGGCATTGCAAATTGCTCCGTCCTAATTTTTGGCAGCTTTTGCTGGGAAAGCATAAGCAAATACTATGGGAGACCCACTCCCCAATAATGGGACTTATGTTTGTAATATGCTGTACTGCATGGCTCTTGTAAGGGACATTGCAAGTTGCTCCATCCTAATTTTTGGCAGCTTTTGCTGGGAAAGCATGAGCAAATACTATGGGAGACCCACTCCCCAATAATGGGACTTATGTTTGTAATATGCTGTCCTGCATGGCTCTTGTAAGGGGCATTGCAAGTTGCTCCATCCTAATTTTTGGCAGCTTTTGCTGGGAAAGCATGAGCAAATACTATGGGAGACCCACTCCCCAATAATGGGACTTATGTTTGTAATATGCTGTACTGCATGGCTCTTGTAAGGGGCATTGCAAGTTGCTCCGTCCTAATTTTTCGCAGCTTTTGCTGGGAAAGCATAAGCAAATACTATGGGAGACCCACTCCCCAATAATGGGACTTATGTTTGTAATATGCTGTACTGCATGGCTCTTGTAAGGGGCATTGCAAGTTGCTCCGTCCTAATTTTTGGCAGCTTTTGCTGGGAAAGCATAAGCAAATACTATGGGAGACCCACTCCCCAATAATGGGACTTATGTTTGTAATATGCTCTACTGCATGCCTCTTGTAAGGGGCATTGCAAGTTGCTCCGTCCTAATTTTTGGCAGCTTTTGCTTGCAAGGCATAAGCAAATACTATGGGAGACCCACTCCCCAATAATGGGACTTATGTTTGTAATATGCTGTACTGCATGGCTCTTGTAAGGGGCATTGCAAGTTGCTCCGTCCTAATTTTTGGCAGCTTTTGCTTGCAAGGCATAAGCAAATACTATGGGACACCCACTCCCCAATAATGGGACTTATCTTTGCAATATGCTGTACTGCATGGCTCTTGTAAGGGGCATTGCAAGTTGCTCCGTCCTAATTTTTGGCAGCTTTTGCTGGGAAAGCATAGGCAAATACTATGGGAGACCCACTCCCCAATAATGTGTTATTTCGGGAGGTGTATTCCCATGCATCACTTCACACCCACACATGGGTATACGCTTCCTCATTTCGGCTGTTTTTTGCTCTTCTCCTTATCCTCAGCCTCCACGACCGCTATACCACCAGGGTGACCGTGGTCCATGTTGCCAGCATTGCAAGTTCCTCTGTCCTAATTTTTGGCAGCTTTTGCTTGGAAGGCATAGGCAAAGACTATGGGAGACTCCTTCCCCAATAATGGGAATAATGTTTTTAATATTTTGGACTGCATGGCTCTTGTAAGGGGCATTAAAATCGTCTTGTTAAGCTACTGTGACCTCCACGTCTCTTCCAAGGGTCGTTAATATTGTCTTTTTATTCCACTGCGACCTCCACCAATCTTCCAAGGGGCATTAAAACCATCTTGTTAAGCTACTGTGACCTCCACGTCTCATCCACAGGGCGTTGATATTTTCTTTTTATTCCACTGTAACCTCCACCACTCTTCCAAGGGGTATTGATATTGTCTTTTTATTCCACTGCGACCTCCACCACTCTTCCAAGGGGCATTAAAACCGTCTTTGTTAAGCTACTGTGACCTCCACGTCTCTTCCAAGGGGTATTGATATTGTCTTTTTATTCCACTGCGACCTCCACCACTCTTCCAAGGGGCATTAAAACCGTCTTTGTTAAGCTACTGTGACCTCCACGTCTCTTCCACGGGGCATTGATATTGTCTTTTTATTCCACTGTAACCTCCACCACTCTTCCAAGGGGCATTAAAACTGTCTTGTTAAACCACTCTGAACTCCACGTCTCTTCCAAGGGGCATTAAAACCATCTTGTTAAGCTACTGTGACCTCCACATCTCTTCCAAGGGGCATTAAAACTGTCTTGTTAAACCACTCTGAACTCCACGTCTCTTCTAAGTGGCATTAAAACCGTCTTCTTAAACCACTCTGAACTCCACAGCTCTTCCAAGGGGCATTGACATGTTGTTTTTAATTACCTCTAACCTCCACGACTCTTGCAACGGGCATTGCATTTCCTCCTAATTTTTGTCAGCTTTTGCTTTTCAATGCATAGGCGAACACTAAGGGAGACCCACTCCCCAGTAATGGGTAGAATGTTTTTAATACGCTGTAATCCACATCTGTTTCAAGGGGCATTGCAGTGCCTAATAATTTTTGGAAAGCCTTCCATTCCCTGCTTAGGCCAACAGTGTACAGGAGACCCAGTTGCTATAAATGGAAAAAACGCTTTAGTTAACGCCCTCTGACCTCCATGTCACTTCCAAGGGGCATTGGATGCCTCGAAATTTTTGGTAGGCATTGCATTCACTGTATGCCTTATAACTGTGTAGCTGAACCGGTCCTTTTGGTACAGAAACATATCCTACAAGACATGTGTGGTTGGCTGGCCTGATATTGATGTGAATGGTCCCAGTTCCTCCTGCTCTTTCTCCTGTGCCACCACCTCATCCATCATTCATCACCTGAAGCTTTGTTTTAACGGGAGTCATAGAATTGGGATAGTAGCAGGAAAACATCCAGCAATCCTCGAAGGAGGTAGAATATGCGCCAAAAAGCTGACCACCTCAGGCCTTGCTGCTACTACATACATGCGCTTGCATTCCAAGGAACAGAAAGCTAAGGAGGTGGATGCCTCATGATCATGAATAATTTACTCGTTGTGTAGGAGGCCGACCACTGCTGCTGTCTACCTTCTGAACTTTGTGTTGAAGCCTGATTGACCCAGGACCCGCAATCCTCTATGTCTGGAGGACGTGTTGCATCCCAGTGTCCAACTGTGTCCCGGCTTCCACAATATTAACCCAGTGTGAAGGCGTCAGTGAGATGGACCATTCCTGGCCACATTCACTTGTCCACGTGTTTGTGGTTAGGCTGTTCTTCCCACTAAATGCACTGGGGAGGGCACAGGTAATGTTTTGGTATGCGCGCTTGTGTATAAGGCGCACCGGGACAAATAGGGGCGGCTGGGGACCGTTTATGGACACCCGGCCACCGCCACGCGGCTGGGGACTGTGTGTGGGCACCCGGCCGCGGGGCGGCTGGGGACTGAGTATGGACACCCGGCCGCCCCCTGGTGGCTGGGGACCAAGCGTGGACACCTGGCCGCCGGGCGGCTGGGGACTGAGTATGAATACCAGGCTACCGACGCAGCCATGACGTGGTGGCCAGATTCCACCTCCACATGCCTAAAAGGCCCAATTTCAAGTGAAAGCAAGCTAGCAGTATGGTATTGCAGCCTGGGGGTGGGTGGGTGGCAGGCTGCATACTTGCGCTTGTATTGCAAGTTATGGGGGAGGTACAATTGAACACTGCCCTGGGACAAGGACTTGCACGGGGATAGTTGCAAGTCTGCATCTTCTGATGCGGCAAGGATCACTTCTGATGGGCACACTTTTAGGCAGTGACCTGGGTGTCAGAGATGCTTCCAGGGGTCTTCCCCATGCTGTTCCCAAGTCTTTTTAGCACTGTATGCATGTGTCACACAGCACATGGCCAGATAAGGTTGTAAAATGTTAAAATGACATTTCCCAGTGAATGCATTTGTCACGGTTGAAAGCAATACAAGCGTGCAAAAACGCATAAAAAATGGAACATAGCCCAAGGTGTGGAGGAGTATTTTTGTTTTTGGTTATTTATTTTACCTTATACACAAGTCTTTACCCTGGAAAGGATGTTCCTTAACCCCTTTCCGACCTGGTCAGTAATAGTACGCACCAGGTCGGGAAGGCCGGTTCAGCGGGGGCTTCGGCGGTGAGCCCGCACTGAAGCGAGCACATGTCAGCTGATTATTGGAATCGCAATCCACCCGCTGCTGGTAACCTGTTAAATCTCTGACAGTGGCATTTAACTCTCGCTTCCGGGAGTCCTAAGCCCCGCCCATCAGTGACCCCGTCACGTGATCGCGGGTCACCAATGGGTGGGAATGACAACTCAGGGTCTGCAGCAGACGCCTGTGGTTGTCATGTCTCAATTGCTATGAGCGCCACCTAGTGGTCAGCGCTCATAGCAACTGAGCATTTCTCCTGCATACAAGCGATCTGCTCATCGCTTGTATGCAGTAGAAGCAATCAGACAACTGCTGCTTCTAGTCTCCCCTGGAGACTATAGAAGCAAGCAGAAAGTGTAAAAAAAAGTTTTTAAAAAACTAAAAAAAATAAAAAATATATAAAAGTTTAAGTCACCCCCCTTTCGCCCCATTCAAAATAAAATATATATATATATATAAAAAAAAAACACATACACATATTTGGTATCGCCGCGTTCAGAATCGCCCAATCTATCAATATTAAAGAAGAATTAATACAATCAGTAAACGGCGTAACGAGAAAAAAATTTTAAACGCCAGAATTAAGTTTTTTTGGTCGCTACAACTTTGCAATAAAATGCAATAACGGGCGATCAAAACATCGGATCTACCCCAAAATGGTATCAATAAAAACGTCAGCCCGGCACGCAAAAAATAAGCCCTCACCTGGCCCCAGATCCCGAAAAATGGAGAAGCTAAGGGTCTCGGAAAATGGCGTCATTTTTTTTTTTTTTTTTAGCAAGCTTTGGATTTTTTTTTCACCACTTAAATAAAAAAGAACCTATACATGTTTGGTGTCTATGAACTCGTAACGACCTGGAAAATAATGATGGTACGTCAGTTTTAGCAATCTGTGAACGTGGTAAAAAAAGGACCCAAAAAACAACTGTGGAATTGCATTTTTTTTTGCAGTTTCACTGCACTTGGAATTTTTTTCCCATTTTCCAGCACACGATATGGTAAAACCAGTGATGGTGTTTAAAAGTACAACTCGTCCCGCAAAAAATAAGCCCTCAGATGGCCATATTGAACGAAAATTAAAAAAGTTCTGGCTCTGGGAAGAAGGAGAGCAAAAAAGGAAAACACAAAAACAGAAAGACCCATGGTCGTTAAGGGGTTAACATATTTCACAGGAAAGCACTTTCACTTTCATTTTTGAACGTTTTATTGTGAGCCTGTAAAAGTGGCTTAATACCTCTGACCACGTTGTTGACAGCAGTGACCTGGGGGTCAGAAATGCTTCCTGGGGCGATCCCCATGCTGTCCCCATGTCATTTGAGCACTGTCACTATCGTTTTGGGCACTTTTTAGGCTTTCTACAGATTGCCGGGGGAGCCGTCGCAAAAATGCTCGGGTCTCCCATAGACTAACATTGGGCTCGTTGCTCGGGTCGAGCACCCGAGTATCACAGTGAGCTCGGGCCGAGCTTCGAGCACCCGAGCATTTTAGTGCTCGCTCAACACTAGTTATAATTTATTATAGACAATGATTCTGATTTCAGTAAGCTCCCTGAAAAAGCTGCACGTTAACCTGTTCAGAGATTGAACATAGTGTCGCGAAGCAATTACAATCTAGTGTTGCTGACAAAAGTACTTCATGAAAAAGGAGAGAACTTAACAAGCAGTCTCTGCGCTTAAGGCTAAGTTCCCACAATGAGTATTTAGTGTTATTTTTCTCCTGCGTATTTTCATTTTTCTTGCCCAAAAAATGCAACATATTACAGTTCCAGAAAACTATATGAGATTTATAGAAATCCCATGCTCACTATGCTTTTTTTACGTTACGGTGACTTGTGGTGCAATTATGAAGTCCGGAACATGTCAATTTCACTAGCACTAAATACTGTATGCGTTTGTTTGAAGATTTTCCCCATAGACTTTAAAGTGATGAGGAAAATCTGCAGATAAAAAAGCATATGCCTTTTTATCACATTTCCGCAGCGGAAATGCAGTAAAAATATATGTAATCTGCATATGACTTTATTAATAAAGTTTTAGCAAAGCTAAATGACGGGAAGTTTGCAAAACAAAAAAGCTTTATAAAAAAAATGATATATCAAAAACAGATAAAATAGATGACTTAAATGCACCTGTATTATTCCTCAGGGAAGCAAACTCCAGGGCTTTATTAACTTATCATTTAGTAGTTATGCTTGGCATAATGAAGAGTGAATTCCAGCTCTGGAGTTTGCATCTCTGATGAATAATGTAGGTTATAACCCTAAATCAGTGCTAAATAAGTAATGTATTTACTAAGTTGTTTTTTTATGTTGATATATATTATGGGCCTGAGTCGGCAAAGCTTTTATGCCAGTATTCTTGTGTGAAATGTTTTGAAAAGTCAAATAATTTTGATGCAACTCAATGCAGCCTTAAAATTTTGTGATTTTTGGCATTCTCACGCCATTTTCCCCCAGCTCTGGCAAAGTGGGTAGTGCTGAGGCGGGACGGGGTGATGGTGACAGATGCTCATCAAATTCTTGATGAGTAGCAGCATTTGCTATGCCACAAATCTTACTCCAGCACTGGAGTAGGATTTGTGATGAGGTGCACACAGAGCTGTATACCACTTGTCCGACTCTCCTGATTCATGAAGAAGGAATTTCGGCACCAGGAAAAAAGATAAGAGACTATAGGTCTTGATGCAAGTGTTATTTATTTTGATCTGGCAAGGAGTCAAAACAGATATGGTCCAATTTCGACTGAGCGCTATCTTTGTCAAGGACATATGTGTGTAGAAAGCAAGAGCTGTAAACCAGGAAAGGTATAGGTCTACACCTTGCCACTTTTCATAGTTTCTGGCTCTTGCTACACACAGATGTCCTTGACAAAGACCGCTCTCGTTCGAAACGTTGGACCATATCTGTTTTGACTCCTTACCTGATCAAAATAAATTACACTTGTAGCAAGACCTATAGGCACTTATCTTTTTCATGGTGCTGAAGTTCCAGGTTTGATGAGTCTGGAACAAGAGTACCTTCCTCGAACACACTAAGTTCAATGACAGTGCTGCCGGTCTTCATCCTTCTATTTGGTTCATGAAAAGACATATGTTGCTTCATGAATTAGGAGCCTCTGACTCCAGCACAACTCCTCATCAAGACCGGCGTTAGCAATGTCTTTATTTATAGCTAGAATTTTCTTATACATTATTTAACAATTTGCATATACAATTAAGCAAATAACAAGAACCATATTATCTTACTTGGTATCTTATGGTTTGCAGCATTACACAATAGGGTCATGTGATCCAAGAAAAAAAAACACTAATGAACTAAGCAACACATGACTTATGTTGGTGATGCTAAAACACAGAAAATATTTGTTTGATTCTTAAACTGTAAAAAAAAATGACAATTTTAAACTTTCTTGCTGATACTCATCGATAAGAATAAAGACTGAGCAAAAATGAACTGAGGATTCAGGTGAAACTGTTTCCCTGGGCATTTTATATATTAAAGTATGCTGGTAGTGAGTCATAGAACAATGACATAGTTTTTTCAGTTTGTAAGATTTTGTACTGGCAGTTTCTTTTTTGAGTAACCCTTTGTTGTGTTTTTTTATTGACAACTGTATTGCTATAAAATGTACACTGAATTTCATAGCATTTGCACTGGATTTTACTGAGATTTATTTGATCAAAAATGTATGATGAAATAAAATTTTAATGCAATATAGGTCATATTCTATTAGAAGTCTATAAATTTCAGAAAATGACAACTAAATTCTAAAACCATGATATACAGAGGGTTATCTAGTAGTTGCATATCTGAATATACAGCTATACATGATTAATAGCTAACTCAGATTACTAGCCAATAAATGACGTTTACTAGCCAATTAATTACGTTTAGCATATAACCTTAATCAATTCAGATTTTTGTTAATCAATAAAAGGGAATATTATCTCAGGATCATCCACAATTTATACTGTTATAGGGGGGATTCATATTTTAGTGATATATTTTGCCTATTAAAGCTAGAGCTGAACTTTGGAGCTATTCATAGCTGGTCTCCTTTTGTATTTAAATATGCAAAATATGTTACTTCACCTTATTTTATCACATATTGACATATACAGTACTGTGCAAAAGAATTAGGCAAAATTCTGCAAATGCTTCCAAAATAGAAATATTAATGGTTTATTTTTATCAATTAACAAAATGCAAAATGAATGAACAACAGAGAAATGTATGTGAAATCAAAGCAATAATTGGTGTGTCCACCCATTGGTTTCAAGACCGCAACAATTATTCTAGGTACACTTGCACACAAGTTTTAAAAATCTCAGCAGGGAGGTTGTTGATCTTACTTTTCGATGTTCGTTATTGTCCTGCTGCAGAATAAATTTGTAGCTAGTCAAACACCTCCCCGCAGAGGCAAACATAGAAATCATGGGACCCCAAAGCAGATGTTCTAATTGGGCCACCCCCCACCTCAAAAAAAAAATAAAATAAATAATTGTCGGGGTCACAGAAAAGCATATCTCACAACTTTCCAGCCTTTAATTTTCCTCCTGCTGAAGTCCCAGATTCCTCTTTCATTGCCCCCATAAAGTATTATGTACTACTGTACCCCACCTCAACTCCCAAGGCAAAGTATGGTGACCCCAACTGTATGATCCCCCAATTGTGACCCTACACAACTCTCCATGCACTATAATTGGTCTACATACAGTATGATGGCCCGCACTAGATCTCCAAACAGTATAATGCCCCATACACAGTGTGAAGGACCCCACACAATACATACAGTCGTATGCACCCCCATGATCCTTCATACAGTATAATGCACCACCATGTCCTCCATACATTATAATGCACCCCATGGTCCTCCATACAGTATAATGCACCTTCATGGTCCTCCATACAGTATAATGCACCCCCAAGGTCCTCCGTTCAGCATAATGCACACCCATGGTTCCCATACAGCATAATGAACCCCATGGTCCTCCATACAGCATAATGCACCCCCATGCTCCTACATACAGTATAATGCACACCCATGGTCCTCTATAGAGTATAATGCATCCCCATGATCATCCACACAATATAATGCATTCCCATGGTCCTCCATACAGCATAATGCACCCCCATGGTCCTCCACACAATATAATGCACCCCCCATACTGTATTATGGCCACCGGTCATTGATTTAAAAAAATAAATACAGCACTCACCTCTCACGGTTCCACCTGATGCTCCAGTCTCCTCAGCATGTGGTGTGAAGCACCGGATATCTCAGAGCAGCGGGTGCCCTGTAATGACATCATCGTGCCCGCTGCTCTGACACGTCAGACATTGAGGAAGAATGATGGGGGTGGAAGTGTCTGCTAACGCTCCCTCCTCCATCATCATTGCTTGCACTTGGCCCCCCTCCAGCTGTCAGCGAGAGCAGTGATGATGGAGGAGGGAGCATGAGTAGATGCTTCCACCCCCATCATTCTTTGTAGGCGGCCGGGAAGTGGGGGTGCTAACGGGCGGAGCCAGGTGCGGGGAGGGTCATGTGCAGTGAGGAACCCCCTGGCGCATGGGCCCCATAGCAATGGTGTGGCCTGCCACTATCTGCGGTACACCAGTGCCTCCCCTGATGGTATTCCCTAATTGATAAGTATCTGCCGATATTTTTCTATATTAATCAAATTCCCAACTTCATTTGTTGAAATTGACAGCTAAGATAACCAACTGAGATGTTCTTGATCATATAAACTCAGTAATGTCCCAGGAAGGCAAGACCTCTTGACAAAACTGACCTAATTTGAACATGACATTGGGTGATGAAGGCAAATTTCATTAAAATAGGAGATGCTACTCAGACTGGTCAGTGGTAAAAAGAAGCAAGAGAGCCCAGAGGTTCATTGACTCAATACCATCAAGAATGTCACAGGAATGAACATCAAGCAATTGAAAGAATCCATACAAACTAGGGAAGCATGGTGAGAAAAGGACTACAGAGTTATCCAAGGATTTGACACAACTGAACAGATATAATCAGATTGAAAACCGCATGTTTATTAATATCTTTAGATTTCGGAGACAGCTTTTAATACTCCAGTTAAAACATTTGTCAGTGTCATTCAAGCCAACTTGATGACCACTTTGAAGGATCTGTCACCAGATTTCTCAGAACATGCATGTTTAATTGAAGGGAAGCTGTCATCAGTTTTTTGCTGGTCTCTATAACTTCTTCCAACTATCCGAGTAATTTTGTGATGAAAAGTTCTGTTTACAGCATGATGGAGCCGTATATAACACCCCATCCAGTTGCATGGATTTATATTGTGTGACCAACTTGTCAAGCCCGTTTCCAAGTGATGCTCAAAATCGCTTGGAAAAATGCTTGAAAAAAAACGCATGTAAAAACATATTTTTGTTCATCAGCACTCGGTAACAGAGCTCTATATGTATAAGTAACCTGGATTTGTTTTGAAATGTTTCTTATTTCATTTACTTTATAAAATAATCCATTCTTAAAGACAATCGCTAATGGGTACAATATATGCAAACAATGCAGACCGTTCTGAACATCTGAAAGAAAGCTCATCCATTGCACCAGCAATTCTGTTATGCATTTATGTGAATTAATGTCTAGAAATATAATTTAAAATTGTAAGTGATGCTAATTGCAGTGCAAGGATAATAGATTTATGTATTCTGTTCCACAATGAAAGCCCCAGACACCAAAGTGGATACTAACCTTTCTGATCCTAAAGTCTCTTCTTTTCCCCTTGTCAATTGTTTCCTTTGTTAGGAAATCAAAAAGCATATTACAGTAACTACAGGGATCAAATTCTTTTAAGTAGTAAGGGAACAGGAATAAAGAGCACATTTTTCATTTCAAATCCATACATCTAAGAAGAGGAATAACTTTGCTTTGGTTCATTTCTATACCAATCTAGACCAGCTTGCTGACAAACTATAGTAAAAGTGTAAATAAGTCAAAAAGTATGTGAAACCTAGAAAGTACTGAGGATTTTAGTCAAATATGCTTACCACTGTACGTAATCTCTAAACAGTGTTTGCATGACTGATCAGTTTACAGCAACATCCTGGTATATTGCTATTGACAATTGAATTGAATTCTCCTAGAATTTTACAGATTTTTTGTTTTTTTGCTACCTGTAAATTCAAAGCCTACAAGAAACAAAATGTGCATAAACCCTGCTGTAACTAAATAAGTAAAAAGTAAAAGTGCATTTAAATAACATAGGATTCTTAGTAACACTGCTTTTGATCAATAATAATATAAAAGCCATCTCGCCAAGATGGTCCTACACTGTGTAATATTAAAACCCTGTGTCAAAAGTGATCTGTGTGAATAAGAGGAGACAGAGGACTGGGCCCCGAACTCTTAACATCTCAGCCTTGGGAACCTTTTTGAATGTAATGTCCTGCTGAAGGAGGGGAGGCCACACCTTTACTTGCACAAAATGCAAAAATCCAAGAAAAAACACACACATTGAGTTGGAGTTTAAGTTGGTATACAAGCAACTCTGGACACCTCAGCTTTTGGAAGCTTTTTAAATGTAATGTCCTGCTTCTTTCGTTGCATTTTTGCATTTTGTGCAAGTGAGGGTATGACCTCCTCCTCTCCTTGAGCAGGACATAACATTTAAAATGCTTCCCAAGGCTGAGGTGTGCAGAGTTCGGGACCCAGTCCTTTGTCTGCCTGTTATGAACCATGATTCTGTGCTCTCACCTGGCAATGCAGCAGGTCCGGTGCTACGCTACTATGGTCGCAGGCCCCATCATTGTCCTGACCCTGGAGGCGGAGTTACTATGTGTGTATGGAGACTGTCCAAATGTTATGGAGCAGCACGTTCTGGTGTTGTAGGATGTGTGAGCACGCGGGTGTCACAGGTGTATCAGAGGTGACAGACAGTTGCACTGCAGTTGGTTGCAGAAGACCTCTACGTTTGGCATTGCACACATCTTTTTAGATGAGAGGCTGTCTCTAGGACCTAGCGGCTACCTCCCTCTGGTAATTAGCTTCCTGGCCTGGGTGTATATATAACTGGTGTGTCTGAGAGGGAGGTTCTGGCTTTATTCATTTCTACTTGTGACAGCTTAACAAGAACAGTACTTTGTCCTCTCTGGAGCTTGAGGCCGAGTTCGCATTTGTCTGGAGTTGTCTAAAGCTAAGCATTCTCCCCCTTTTTGTCTACCGTTAATGTCTATAGATTTTAGTGGAGATCGACTAGTGCTCATCTCCTCCCATCTCTAGCCTTAGCCATACGCCAGGGAAAGACAGGGCGAGGCACACATGCGGCGATTGCTGAAGAGGCAATATAGGGACGGTAGTTGAGACAGGGTGACACTAGACCAGACTAGGAGGTCTCCACATCCCCCTTTCCCTAGTGTCTGGGCTCCCTTTCCCTCTTCCCTCTATGTTTCACTAAGTCTTTCCCACACCAAGGATGACATTATACCTGGTTGAGCACGTTTTGAAAAGGAAAAAAAAAACTGACATTTTTTATTTCTGTGTGTTTTTAGGTGTGCATCTTTTTTCCCTTTCTCCCTTGGTATGGGTTCAGTTTCAGAGCTTGCAAAGTGGCTGCACGGAGAGGTACAGCAGCAGCAGCATCAACGAATACAGGTCGCCAATGTAGGGGTCTCAGCAGGTAGACCTGTCCAGCCTGAACCCAAGGTTTCCCTCCCGGACAGGTTTTCAAGAGGTAGGGACAAGTTTTTTGCATTTAAGGAGGCATGCAAATTGTATTTCAAGCTTCATCCTTACTCCTCCGGTAATGAGGATCAACAGGTTGATATTGTGATCTCTCGATTGCACGGAGATCCTCAGTCATGGGCGTTTTTATTACTGCAGGACTCGGTTTGTCTCCAGTCTGTGGAGGGGTTTTTCGGAGCTATGGCCCTCATCTATGATGACCCTGACCGAGTCGCCTTGGCTGAGTCTAGGCTATGTCATCTTCAGCAGGGGAATCGGTCAGTGGAAACGTACAGTTCAGAATTCCATAGATGGGCGACGGATTCCAAATGGAATCACTCAGCCCTTAGAAGTCAATTTTGTGAAGGGCTTACTGAAAGGTTGAAAGATGCCTTGAAGGTATATGAAACCCCTCAGTCCTTGGAGGCTGCCATGTCTTTGGCCATACGTCTTGATAGATGCCTTCGGGACAGACGGGTGAGACTACCTTCTCCGGGGCCTTCCTGTGGGGGTTGTGTATCTCTGCCAGGGAAGCGGTCTGGGGGTGAACCAGTAGTGGGGAAGGTGAAGGAACCCATGCAGTTAGGGGGTGTCTCTACATCATACTTATCCCCAGAAATTCACAAGAAAATAGGCATATGTTTTTTTGTGGGAAAAAGGGACATTTTGTTGGGACCTGTCCTACAATTCCTAAACAAAAGGAGTCTCAATTAACTCTTGGTAGTCTGGAGTTGCATAAGCAAGGGGTGCATTTGTTACCAACCTGCAGTTCCCGCTTTGTCCTGTTAGCAGAGGTGGTGCTAGAGAGCAAAACCGAGAAAATTTCTGTGTTTGTTGACAGTGGAGCCAGAGTCAGCATAGTTGATGCTGAGTTTGTGAAAACTCATGATCTTGCTTGCCGTGCTTTAGTTGAACCTATTTCCATCTTTGCCATCGACTCAGCACCACTTGCACAGAAAGCATTTACTCAGATTGTACATAATGTAAAACTGAGGGTGGGGTCAGTTCATTGTGAAATAATCTCTTGCTATGTCCTGGACAATCTTCCCACACCGATTGTTTTGGGTACACCTTGGCTTGTTAAACATAATCTGGACAATGTATTGGTTTACTCACTTGATTTTGAGACTCATCAGGGGCATGTTAAGCAGGTGCTCCAGATATTAAAGGATAACAAACTTTATGCCAAACTAGAAAAATGTGTTTTTGCTGCTCAGGAGGTGCAGTTTTTGGGGTACTTGTTGTCATCTTCGGGTTTTCGGATGGATCCGGAGAAGATCCGGGCAGTCCTTGACTGGGAACTTCCCGGGAACCTGAAGGCTCTACAACGTTTTTTGGGCTTTACTAATTTTTATCAAAAATTCATCCAAAATTACTCTGCTATTGTGAAACCCCTTACTGACATGACTAAGAAGAGGTCTGATTTTTCCAAATGGTCGGATGCTTCCCTCCAGGCTTTTTCTTCATTAAAGAATCATTTTGCCACTGCACCTATACTCAGTCAACCCAATGTTTCTCAACCCTTTATTGTGGAGGTGGATGTGTCGGATGTCGGGTTTGGGGCTGTGTTGTCTCAGGATTCGTCCCTTGGTAAATGGCGTCCATGCGCCTTCTTTTCTAAAAAATTGTCTTTGGCTGAGAGAAATTATGATGTGGGTAATAGGGAACTTTTGGCGATTAAATTGGTGTTCGAAGAATGACGACATTGGTTGGAGTGGGCCATCCATCCAATTACTGTTATTACTGATCATAAGAACTAGTGATGAGCGAGCATGCTCGCTACTGGTCAGTGATCGCCTGAGCATCTCACCACCGAGTATTTCCGGGGTTGCTCGGCCGGAGCTCGGGTCCCCTCCCTGCATGTTTGGCGCTCTTTAGAGTGCCAATTAACATGCAGGGATTGTCTGCCACACACTGTAATGCCGCAGCTATGTTGGTTGTGGCATTACAGTGATTGGCTGACCGTACAGCGTCATCAGGTCTATTTCAGACCTGGCGCCACCGTGCTCATCATAGTCTACTCCGCAATCAGGCAGTGTAGAGAGAGGTGCTGCTGAGCTAGGGAGAGATTCGGTTGTTTATTAGTTAGTGTAGGTATTCTACAAAATTCTCTACATATCCATCCCAACTAACAGTCCTTCTGAGGACTAATCCAGCTGCAGAGATATCAGTGCTAGGCACGCAGGCAGGGTATATAGCAGACTGCAGTGCACATAGCAAGAGGGTCCATTCCAGTTCTGTCTGATGGTGCTTTTAGAGATATTTGTAGAAACAGCCCCAGGTATCAGGGGCCAAGAATATTTTTTTTTATTTTAATCCTGATTGTTTGCTTAAAAAGCAATCCAGAGAACACCGTTTTTCTGTGCCATTTGCTTGTTGGCACTGCAGAATGCAGCCAGGTCCTTTCCATATTACAGCGCTAAAAATCCAGCTATTTAAAACTGTGGTTTGTCCGTCACACGGATCACATATAATTGCGCTGAAAATATTGTCATTTCTGGCCTTCATTGAAATTTTCTTGCAGTGTGTCAGTGAACTTATTGACATGAGCTTGGCGCTGTTAAAAATAGTTACCTACAGGCCAGCTATTTAAAACTGTGGTTTGTCCGTCACACGGATCACATATAATAGGCTGAAAATTCTGCCATTTCTGGCCTACATTAAAATTTTGTTTCAGTGAGTCAGTGAAGTTATTGACACCAGCTTGCTTTTAAAAATAGTTACCTACAGGCCAGCTATTTAAAACTCTGGCTTGTCCGTCACACAGATCACATATAATTGCGCTGAAAAAATTACCATTTCTGGCCTCCATTGAAATTTTGTTGCAGTGTGTCAGTGAACTTATTGAAACGAGGTGGGCTCTGTTAAAAATAGTTACCTACAGGCCAGCTATTTAAAACTGTGGTTTGTTCGTCACACGGATCACATATAAGTTCGCTCCAAACTAAGCCATTTGTAGTGAGGTTGGAAGATATTGTCCTCCATTTAAAATGGGCAAGGCACGTGGCAAGGGACGGGAAACTGGATGTAATGATGATGATGATGGTGCATGCAGAGGCCGAGGCCGTGGGCAAGCTGAAATTGTGCCACAAAAAACACACACATCTTCTCGCTCGACCTTCCTGTTCCAATTAAAAGGGGACCGCAGAACACCACTATTGAACACAGAGAAGTGTGAAAAGGTTATTGGTTGGATAGCAAATAATGCTTCCAGTCACTAAGCAACCACAACCATAACCCTGTCTTCCACACGGTCAAGTCTCAGTAGTCGTGAGTCTGGACCACATATTCCTCATCCTGATCCTCCTTCCTCCCACCATGCCGAGTGCCCAGAGACAACTGATCCCACACTTGGACAAAAGAGCTGTTCACTTTTCCATTTATAGATTTGGGCCTCTCGTCTGGTCCACTTGATGCGGGACAAGAAGAGATCACATGTAGCGATGCCTAAATATTTGAGCAGCCACGGTCATACGAGGGTGATGGAGGGAAAGTGTCACAACAGGTGGACGATGATGAGACACAATTGCCAGAATGTCAGGAGGAGGACCAGGGTGAGGAAGTGGAAGACGAGGTGGTGAATGATATAGTAACTGACCCAACCTGGCAGGAGGATATGCAGAACGAGGACAGCAGCACACAGGGGGAGGGAGGAAGAGCACCCCAACAGGCAGGAAGAAGAAGTGTGGTGGCCGCAAACAGAATATGGGCAACCGTTCCCCTTAACACCAACATGACGGAAGTTGCCAGTACAACTGTTGGGTCTTCCCGAGTCTGGTTGTTTTTTAAAGACTCTGCCGATATCCCCAAAAAGGTCATTTGCACTACGTGCCAGGCCAGCATCAGCAGGGGTAGCAAACCTACCAGCCTGACCACCACCAGCATGATCAGGCACTGGGCAGCAAAGCATCTGACTTTGTGGGCCAAACCCCAGGGTCCTGGAAGAGTGTCTGCAGTTGACACCACTGCTACTTCTGCTGATGTACGTGCAAGCCAATCCCTTGTACATAGTGCATGTGAAGATGCCTCATGCCCTGCACCTGTCAATGCACACTCTCAGCTAGCACTATCAGCAAGCACATCCTTGTCCCAGCGCAGCGTTCAGTTGTCCATAACCCAGTCTTTGGAACGCAAGTGCAAATACGGAGCCAATGCCCCACAGGCCACACTACTAAATTCCCACATTTTGCGACTACTTGTGTTCGAAATGTTGCCTTTTAGGCTCATGGAGACGGAAGCTTTCCACAACCTGATGGCAGCGGCCTTCCCTCAGTACTCGGTCCCCAGCCGCCACTATTTCTCCCGGTGTGCCATGCCCGCATCACACCAGCATGTGTCCTACAACATTAACTGTGCCCTCAACAATGCAGTTACTAGGAAAGTCCACCTGACCATGGACACGTGGACAAGTGCTTGTGGGCAGGGACGGTGCATATCGCTGACAGCACACTGGGTTAACACAGTGGAAGCCGGGACCCAGTCGGACCTTGGGACCGAACACATCCTCCCGACGCCGAGGATTGTAGGCCCTAGGCCAATCAGGGTTGCCCCCACGGTCTACAGCTCCTGCACCTCATCCTCCTCAGCCTCCTCCTCCTCTTCAGCTTCCTTCACCAAAATGACCACATCCGTCACAAGCTGGAAGCACTGCAGCACTGCCTCAGCCAAGCGGCAACAGGCTGGGCTGAAGCTAATGTGCTTAGGTGACAAACCGCACAATGCTGAAGAGTTGTGGACAGCTCTGAAAGAGCAGGCAGATCTGTGGCTGACACCGCTGAACCTACAGCCAGGCATGGTTGTGCGTGACAATGGCCGGAACCTTGTGGTGGCTCTGAGGTGAGGCGAGCTCACACATGTACCATGCCTGACCCATGTGCTTAACCTCGTGGTACAGCAGTTTCTCAAAACCTTCCCGGAGCTGCTGGATCTGCTTCTCAAAGTACGCCGCCTGTGTGCCCATTTTAGAAAGTCAGCTACAGCTTCCACCACTCTTGCCGTGCTTCAGCAACGTCTGCAGCTTCTGGCTCACTGACTGGTGTGTGATCTCCCCATGCATTGGAACTATACACTGCAGATGTTGGGAAGGATTTGTGAGCAGAAGAGGGCAGTTGTTGACTACCAGCATCAAAAAGGCCGTTGGTACTCAGTTCAGACTCCACACATAAGACCTCAGGAGTGGACATGGATGTCAGACATATGCACTGTGACGCTCACAGCCCTGCCCTGAGAGATGGGGGGTGCTCGGAGCCGGTTAAGATGTTTGGTGGGTTGTAGCCCAGGGCCGTCACATTAAAAGGGTGTAATGGGCTTTCAGAGTTGTTGTTTAATCGAGTGGTTATATTGACTACGCCACCTGTGGTGTCTGGTGATTCCCCCACCAGTGCTGCGCTCAGTCCTCTGAGGCGGGATGTAGTGGCAGCCGGAGATGATACTACTCCCCACAGATGGAGCAGGGCCTCAGGGCAGAGAGGACAGGAGGATGGGAGTCGTAGTGGAAGATGTGGTACGGTGTAGTGCGGTGCCGCATTGCAATAAGAAACCGAAGGCCATAGGGGTAAACTTCGAAGCTTTACTCACAGTAGTATGCACAGTTGCAAGGCTTCTCCCTGCTCCTTACGGTGCGCTGTGGTCATTAGGACCGGGGGTCTGACAACCTCTGGGTAGCTCAGGTGCTTTGTTCAGGACTCCGCACCAGAGTGTTCCTAGACTTTCCCACTAGGTCCTCTCCTGTCCGTATGTGGTGTGTGTACTAAGGCCGGGTCTCCCTCTGGACTATGCACAGAACAAGGGTATGGGTGGCGACTCCGCTCCGTCCGTTACCCGGTGGGATCCACTGAGCCTCCGGGCCTCTCCGACTAAGACTTGAAGTGACAGAGTCAGATATCGGGGGCCGGTACCCTTCTTGCAGCAGGAATCCCTCTGACTAGGCCAGAATAGCGAGGACAGGTGGCGTATTCCGCTCCGTCTGCATCCCCCTGGGATCCTTTTGCCTGCGGAGCTTTACTCCTAAGCTCCCCTCCAGGCCTTCTTGGGTAGGGACCTTGACTGGGTAGAGACAGCCGGTAACTCTTGCCCGCTCCTTGTTTCTAGGCCAGAGCACGAGGACCGTGTCCCCATCAACTGCAGGTTCACACAGAAAGCCACGTTCAGTGATGATGATCACAATCAAAGACCATAAGCCCAAGATGGCTGGCTATTAAATATAAATTTTTGTTGTGTAACCTCTAAGTGTGTCCGCCACCCTCACCCACTACTAGGTTCCCCCTTACTTTGGTTCCCCCATCTCCACTTATCCTGGCTGGGGCAGCACTATGGTGCCTTAAAAGCCCCCCCTCAGGTGGGAGAGGTGTAGTGTTGGATGCAGAGGTGGGGTCCTGACCGATACACCATCCTTACCTCGAAGGAGAGATACCACACCTCATTAAAGAGATGCAGTACCCCTGTGGCGGCCGAACACTCAGGGCGCCACAGTACCATCCTCCAAAACTTTGAGGACTCCACCAAGATGGTGAGTGGCGATGACGCCATAATTAGCGTCACCATCACGCTTCTCTGTCTCCTGAAACGCTCTGTGTTCACAATTAAAGAGGATGCATTGCAGGAGGAGCACGATGAGATGGAGCAAGGAACCATACCGGGTGATTACACACAGCCCAGCCTCATCTCATCCCAACATGGATTAGGTGACAATGAGGAATAGGAGGAGGGGGAGGAACAGGAGCTAGTTTCATGCACTATAGATGGTACTACCTGTACAACTGTCATACCATCTGTTCAGCATGGATGGCCTGAAGACAGGGAGGAGGAGGTGGAGGAGGAGGAGGAGAGAATGGTCAGTCGTCCTCTTGGTGAGGATACGGAAGTCTTGCCTGTTAGCAGTCTGGCATGCATGGCTAAGTTTATGTTACGCTGCCTTTCCCGTGACCCTCGCGTTTTAAAAATTTTGGGTGACAGTTATTACTGGTTGATGCCACTTTTAGACCCACACTATAAGGGGAACTTTATATCTCTTATTCCTGAGGCGGACAGGTCTAAAAATGGGGTAATAACAGAAGGCCCTTGTTGTGGAATTATTTAAAAAATTCCCAACTGAAAACGCTGGTGGCAGAGGTCACAGTTCGTTGGACAACCAAGGAGTATAGGCGAGAGAGACACCAACTTCAATCCAGCAGAGGCAGGGGAACACTGTCAAAGTTCTGGGAGAGTTTTCTCAGCCCCTCCCATCGCACAGGCCCTGAGGCGTGGCATACTTTCACAAGGAGTGCAAAGTTTGGGAAGATGCTGAGGGAATACCTTGCTGACCGTACCAACTTCCTCTGTGATTCCTCTGTGCCTTATAAGTATTGGGTATCCAAGCTGGACACGTCGAATGAACTGTCTCTCTATGCCTTGGAGGTCCTGGCCTGCCCTGCCGCTAGCGTTTTATCAGAGCGGGTTTTTAGAGCCGCTGCTGGAATTATAACTGATAAGCGCATCCGCCTGTCAACTGAAAATGCTGACAGGCTGACTCTTATAATAATGAACAAAGGCTGGATTGGGCCAGGCTTCTCAACACCACAGACTGATAGCAGCATAACATAAACTCAAATTCAGTGTCTTTTTTTGGAAGGTGTATTCCCATGCACCTTTTCACACCCACACATGGGTATACGTTTCCTGATTTTGGCTATTTGCTCTTGTCCTCCTTCTCCTCATCCTCATCCTCCACCACCATATCACCCACATCATTTTTTTAAAGGGTGTTTATGATGCCCATAACAAAAATGTTTTTATACAGTATGTTCATGTATACCCCCCAGGGGTAAATGTTTGTCAGCCCATACACTTAGTGCATGGGCATTACAAGTATAGGAGAAGCTCTCCTTTCTAATGAGAACATTTTTTCATAAGGCCCTCTTCGTCTCTTCCAAGGGGCATTGGAGTGCCTCCCAATTTTTTTTCAGCCCTTGCATTCACTGCATAGGCTAACACTATGGGAGACCCACTTTATAATAATGGGAACATTTTTTCATGAAGCCCTCTACGTCTCTTCCAAGGGGCATTGGAGTGCCTCCCAATTTTTGTCAGCCCTTGCATTCACTGCATAGGCCAGCACAATGGGAGACCCACTTCCTAATAATGGGAACATTTTTTCATGAGGCCCTCTATGACTCTTTCAAGGGGCATAGGAGTGCCTCTCAATTTTTGTCAGCCCTTGCATTCACCGCATAGGCAAACAGTATGGAAGACCCACTTCCTTGTAATAGGAACATTTTTTCATGAGGCCCTCTACATCTCTTCCAAGGGGCACTGGAGTGGCTCCCAATTTTTGGCAGCCCTTGCATTCACTGCATAGGCAAACACAATGGGAGACCCACTTCCTAATATTGAGAACATTGCTTTCAGGAGGCCCTCTGACCTTCATGTCTCTTCCAAGGGGCATTGGAGTGCCTCCAAATTTTTGGCAACCCTTGCATTCACTGCATAGGCAAACAGAATGGGAGACCCACTTCCAAATAATGGGAACATTGTATTCAGAAGGCCCTCCTCTAAGTCTCTTCAAAGGGATATTGGGGTGCATCCAAATTTTCAAAGGGGTATTGGGGTGCGTCCAAATTTTGAGCAGACCTGCCACTCACTGCATACGCAATAACAGTATAGGAGACCCACTGTTTAGTAATGGGAACAACAAAGCATAGCCGGCTGATGGCTCTCTAAGAATAGCGAGGGCGGTCTGCTGGCTCTTTAAGAATAGTAAAGGTTGCCTGATGGCCCTATAAAAATAGGCTTTGTGACTTTCAGAGTACCTCTTTCATAAATGAAACAGGATGTGTCTGATCATGTATCACTCACCACATGGCCAGATAAGGTTATAAAATGTTAAAATGACATTTTCCGGTGAATGCATTTGTCACCTTTGAAAGCAATGCAAAAGTGCAAAAACGCATCAAAAACGCTAAGTGTGAATATAGCCCAAGGTGTGGAGGAGTATTTTTGTTTTTGGTTATTTATTTTGCATTATATTCAAGTCATTACTCTGGAAAAGATGTTTCTTAACATATTTCCCAGGAAAATCCATTTTGGTTTTGTTTTTGTATGTTTTATTGTGAGTCTGTAAAAGTGGCGTATTACCTCTGACAAAGTCAGAAATGCTCCCAGGGGTCTTCCCCATGCTAGTCTTATGTCATTTGAGCACTCTTCCAATTTTTTAGGCCCTCTGCAGACCACCAGGGGAGCCGCCTGAAAAATGCTCGAGTTTCCCATAGACTTACATTGGCTCGTTGCTCGGGTCGGGCACCCGAGCATTCCAATTTGCTCGATCCGATCATTGAGCACCCGAACATTTTAGTGCTCGCCCATCACTAATAAGAACCTGTCATATCTCCAGTCAGCTGAACGTCTCAACCCTAGGCAAGCCAGATGGTCCCTATTTTTTACTGGGTTCAATTTTGTTGTCAGTTTTCCTCCAGGGGTCAAATATGTCAAGGCTGATGCTTTGTCCCGGAGCTTCCCTGGTGGTGGTGACCATGAGAACCCTACAGAAAGGGGTAGTCATTTCGGCACTTTATCCTGAACTGGAGAGTGATAAATGCGCAGCGTCAAAACCGCAGCAAATCCTGAACGTGGGATTGTACCCTTAGGTTCATTTATAAAATTGAATACAAACTTTCAGAGAATAACTTTGCTGCGAAACCAATTTCCCAGTAAAAGCCACACAATTTGGTGAAGTAAAGTTTTTCAGATCTGCTCATCTCTACTATTGACCTATTCATTACCTTAGGCTACCAGGAATGTAACCATAATCCACAGAACAAAAACTATGCCACTACCACAGAACAATAAATATTCTCAGTTACCCATTTTCTTCCCTATATCATTACTAGTTCAAAAAATTGAAAAATAATAATCAGGGTGCATGGTAATCAATGTATTATTTCTGAATCTCACAGAGTTTCCTCAACTATAACCACCCAAATCAGAGCAAGCCAATGCCGTGTACTCTATAAATGAGTATGCCAATGAAAAGGAACCATGTGATATTTGTGCATAAGAATCCTTACTTGTGCACAAAAGATCTTTATGAAATCAACAACTATGATGCCTCTTCTCGGAAGCCCTTTTCTTTACCCTGGGAGATGGGGGACTCGGAGTTGGAGAGATGGGGTGCAGCCGTGGCCCGGACCCGCTCCGTGCTCAGGGCCATCACAATTTAAAAAGGATGGTATGGGCTTATCCGGGTTGAGTGGCTGATTACGACTACGCCACCTGTGACACCTGGTGAAGGTCGCTGCAGTCCGCTGAGGCATGGTGGTATGGCGGCCATCATTGTTACTACTCCCCACAGGCGGAGCAAAGCCTAAGGGCAGAGAGACAGGAAGGAGGGGGTAGCAGTCTAGAAAGTCTGTGTCGTGCGGTGTAGCGCCGATTAAAGAAAGTCCGGAGGCCATAGGGGTGAACTTCCAAGGCTTTACTCACATAAGAGATGGCAGAAGGAAGGCGACTCCCTGCTCCTCGCGGAGTTCTGCGGCCACCAGAGACGAAGGGATCCGACAACCTCCAAGTAAGTCCAGTGTTAAATCAGGACCCTGCACCAGAGTGTTCCTAGACTTCAGACCGGGTCCTTTCCTGTCTGTGTGTGTGTAGATAGGCCGGGACTCCCTCTGAACTCCTCTCAGAAAAAGGGCACGGGTGGCAGCTCCGCTCCTTCCAATACCCGGTGGGATCCTCAGGGCCTACCGGGCTTCCCCGACCAGGACATGGAGTAGCAAGGTCGGGTGTCGGGGGCCGGTACCCCTCTTGCAGCCGGAATCCCTCTGAATATATCAGGTGGGCGAGGACAGGTGGCGTATACCGCTCCGTCTGCATCCTCCCTGTGACCCATTTGCGGTGGAGCTACACTCTTAAGCTCAGGGCCTTCTTGGTCATGGTCCTTGACCCGGCTGAGACATTCATCATCTGCAGCATGCCCCTCGTCCCAAGGCCAAGATATGAGGGCTGTGTCTCCATCCGATGCAGGCCCACACAGGATCGTGTTCAGGGTAGGAGGTCACAGTAAAACAGTCAAAGAACCATCATGAGGCAGACTGAACGACAGCCTGACTGGCTGACAGACAGAAAGGACTCAACGATGGCTTTTTATTAAATATGAAATTTAAAGTGTCACAAAAATGTGAGTCCTCCACCCTCACACACTAAATGGTTCCCCTAACTCTTGGTTCCCCAGTCTCCCTGTAACCAGGAGGGCAGCACCTAGTGCATTCTAGCCCCCTCTGGTGGAGAAGTGTGGTGTTGGATGTGAAGGAATGGTCCTGACCATCGCACTGTTCTTACCTCAGAGGAGGAACACTACACTCCATCAAAGAAGTGCAGCATCCCTGTGGCGGTCGAACCCCCAGGGGCGCCAGACAACAAAAATAGGAATGAGGGATAATTTAGATGTCAGTTTTTCAAGTACAAGTTCAATCCCGTGTTCTTCATGAATAAAACTGTCATCTATTATAGTCTATGGGGCCGTTCTCATGTCCACGTAGTTTTGGGGGACTAAGTAGTCCACACCAAAACACAGAGACATGTCCAATTTTAATTTGAATCATAAGTCAAACTTGCAAAAGGCAAGTCTATAGGTTTCTGAAGCAAAAAAAAATTACAGACTGCTCTAGGATACCACCTATGTCCTATCCGTGCACTCTCCATTTTTCACTGACTTCATACGAGAAGCTTAAGATATTTTCGCCAGTATTTTTTCTGTATACAAAAAAAAACTGATGAAATTCTAATGATAGTAGCTGACACAGTGACCAAACACTGATGAAAATCTGTTCCAAAACATTGAAATAACTCAGACCATTCATTGTAGATGAGAAAAACTGATGTCTGAATGAGCTTTCAAAGTGTAGAAATAAAAGAAACGCTTGTGTGTGAAAATTGGTAACCCAAGTTGACACCTCTCATGAAGGTTGGGTTAAATGTTCCTTGGGGGTACATAGGGTAACATAATTTCTATTTTGACACTTTGGTTATTCATTAGTGTTGAGCCACCCCCGTAGTGTTCGAGTTTGGTTCGGTTCGTCGAACACCTTCGAACACCGTTAAAACCAATGGCAGGCAAACAAAAACACATAGAAACACATAGAAAACACCTTCAAAGGTGTCCAAAAGCTGACAAACTGCTCAGAAGACACAACTAACATATGGAAAAGTGACAAGTACATATAGTCATGTGAAAAGAAAAGAGGTGGAGGAGTAAAAGGAGGGGGAGACACAGATATAGGCATGTCATGCCCTTCTAAAACCAAAAAAGTGCGAAGCCGACACGGCCAGTCCGTTCCTGCCCGTGCGACCTCCGTGTCGCCGGCTTTGTGCCAGAGCTGCGGTGGACCCTGACGGCCAGCCCCCCTCTCCCAATACTGGTGCCTGTCCGCTGGTGGGTCGAGCGAGCCCCCCTGTGGTGGAGGCAGGTGTAATCTTTTTAATTTAAATTGTCTCTCTAATTTGAATGAGTACACTTTAAATCCTTTTACAAGGATCTATTGGAGGACAAGTCTCATGCTAGCAGCCGCGTAATTCCAGCTCCAGTAGCGTCCACTAAAGCTGCTGCAGTTAAAAAGCTTTTATAAGGATCGAGCTCGGTTGTCCACCGTAAGGCGTCCTACCGCCAGTCCCAGCCCCTATGCCTTGGGGTGCCTCTCCGATGCTCTTCACTGAGTGTCCCGGGGGCCCGAACCACTTCCTTTGAAAAAATTAAGTGTCCAAAATACAGGTGGTGTAGCTTGCTTAACAGCTGGGATAATCCGCTGACTAGCAGACACTGCTACTAGGCACAAAGTATTTCCTGAGCTAGATGAAGTTAAAAATTTGTAATTAGATACTCTCGTTGGATGCTTAGAAAGCATTCCATAGAGTCTCCTGGCACGCCATATATTATTCTCTTTAAAAGCTTGGGGTAGGGGTCTAGGGGACCCTTTTATAGGCAAAATCACGGCCCTGTATCGCAATACGTCACCTAGGCTGAAGATAAATGGAACATTTTCATCACCTTTCATAAACACCAATGGGACAAGGCAGGGATGTCCTCTGTCCCCTCTCTTATACATCCTAGTGACGGAGCACATGCTCTCATCAATTCGCCATAACCCCAATATTAGGTGGATTGAGGTGGGAGGCACCGAGTACAAGTGCTCTACATTTGCTGATGATGTCCTAGTATATATCACTCAATCACATATATCCATCCCTGCTGTTATGGCTGAAATAGATCACTTTGTTACATGGTCAAATTTTAAAATCAATGCAGCGAAGTCTGAGGCTTTCGATGTCTCCCTCCCCAAATCCATACAGAATTCCAGCCAGTCCAACTTTCCCTTTGCCTGGCCCTCACAGGGTATCAAATACTTAGGAATTCCTATTCATAGAGACCTCTCCCATCTATGTTATCTTAATTTTGGGCCCTTTATTGAACAACTCCATACAGACGACGGTTGGCAAGTTAGAACTGTAAGATTCACTGCTTGAACCACTGGTGTTTTCTGGAAAAGCAGATGTACACTGTGTTCCAAATTATTATGCAAAAAGTGTTTAGGAGTGATAAGGTAAGAATTTTTTTGTTTGTCAGTTAAACTCATTGATGGTGATGTGTGTCAGGGCTCTTTTTATCACTGTAAGCAATTGCAGACACCTGTGCTAATTAGTTTGGCAGGTGTGTCCAATGAAAGGCAAGACTATTTAAGAAGGCTGTCCCACATTATTAAGCAGCCTACATTTTCTGCCAAAATGGGAAAGAAAAAGGATGTGTCGGCTGCTGAGAAGCAACAAATTGTGGAGTGTTTAGGTCAAGGCATGACTATAATCAACATTGCCAAGACACTTCATCCTGATCATCGCACAATCAAGAAGTATGTAGCTGTGTTATGCACACGCCCGGACTGACTGGCGTGTGCGGGTGTTGTGGTTCCACTGGACCATGGACCGGAGAGTGCCTGGAGGGGCGTGACTAAGTATCTGGCCGATCCGACCAAGGTGGCACGACGGCATACGACGCCAGTGCACCAGGGAGAAACCGGGCAGAGGGACCAGGTGCTACTCCAGGTCAAACTCCGGACACGGGGGTTGACCCACACTGGGATTACTGGAACAGGCAGGTTAGGCTGGCACAGACTGGTGGATGTAAGCAAACATGGCAGGTATGCAGATGGGTGGATACAGGCGAGTATGCAGGCAGGGAGGTACTGGCCGAAAGGACGGGCTGGAGCACAGAAAGGTTAAGACCCAGTACAGACTGGGTCACAGAACCGCAGATGCGGTAGACAACCACAGCAGAGAGGGAACGCCCAAAGCGGTGGGCAAGAACAGAGCAGGACGGGGCTGCAGGAGCAGCGGGCAGAAGCAGGGCAGGACAGGACTGCCGGAGCAGCGGGCAGAAGCAGGGCAGGACAGGACTGCCGGAGCAGCGGGCAGAAGCAGGGCAGGACAGGACTGCCGGAGCAGCGGGCAGAAGCAGGGCAGGACAGGACTGCCGGAGCAGCGGGCAGAAGCAGGGCAGGACAGGACTGCCGGAGCAGCGGGCAGAAGCAGGGCAGGACAGGACTGCCGGAGCAGCGGGCAGAAGCAGGGCAGGACAGGACTGCCGGAGCAGCGGGCAGAAGCAGGGCAGGACAGGACTGCCGGAGCAGCGGGCAGAAGCAGGGCAGGACAGGACTGCCGGAGCAGCGGGCAGAAGCAGGGCAGGACAGGACTGCCGGAGCAGCGGGCAGAAGCAGGGCAGGACTGCCGGAGCAGTGAGCAAAAGGGTAAGAGCGGAGCAAGGCTGCCGGAGCAGTGAGCAAGGAGTCAGAGCAGGACGGACAGGGCTCTGTTCACACGGAACAGACAGGAAGGGAAAGGCAGAGCCAGATACCCACAGGGTACTTGCAGTGAAGTAGCAAGGGGACCACAAACTCACAAACGGGAGTACAGAGACAACAAGCAGGAGTTAGGTACGAGTTCAGACTCTGCAGAAAAAGGAAAGGAACGGACATAGAGGCAAAACAGGTAAAGGATAGGAGAGAGTTCAGACTGGAACTGAGTGTACGGAAGAGACCGACACTGCAGCGGGATACAGGAGCGGGTCTGGGAATACGGCCCCCAGAGAGGCGGGACGAACAAGCAAGGAGCGTGTTCAGACAGGACAGACAAGATACAGGAACGGATCTAGGTAATCGGCCCCTAGAAGGCGGGAGGAACAGGCTAGGAGCGTGTTCAGACAGGCCTGGAAATACAGCCTCCAGGAAAGGCAGCAGGCAAGAGTACACAGACAGGACTCAGTTCAGACACGGGAACTGATACCGCAAGGCAGGAGACATAGACAGGACTCAGTTCAGACACGGGAACAGATACTGCAAGACAGGAGAAATAGACAGGACTCAGTTCAGACAGGAACAGATACCGCAAGGCAGGGACACAAACAGGACTCTGTTCAGACGGGAACAGATACCGCAAGGCACAGACAGGCAGATCTAGGAATACGGCCCCTAGAAGGCGAAAGAACAGGCAAGAAGCGTGTTCACAAGAACAGACCACAGTTCAGACACAGAACTGGAAAACAGGCAGGAAAACAGGATAGGACCTGGCATGTCAGAGACAAAAAGCCGACTGACAGGACACAATGCTCAGGCGCCATCTTGAGGAAGAAGGTGGTATAAATACCCAAAGATGGACAGCAATAGGCTGAAGGTGCAACAGGGGCGTGTCCGCAGCAGGTACAAGAAACAGGAAGTTCAGCGGGCGTCGCCCTATGCAGCCAAAACAGACAAACAGACAGCAAGGAGGGAAGCCAGAGAGACATTCTGGACTGGAGATCAAGTGCGCGCTCTTGCACAGTGGGAGATGGACCACCATGCAAGGACGCCGCCAGGTATGTTACAAGCTGATTCACAGTACACACGTGTGCTTGCTGATAAGGGCAAATTGAGGACTTTTTCCTACAGGCAATTACGTCAGGTTAAAAGAGCAGCGGCAAAAAAGTCTTGTCATAGCAGCAGACAAGTTTTTGAAGCTGCTGGTTTATCCAACGTCCCCCGAACAACAAGATGCAGAGTCCTTCAGAGGCTTGCAGCTGTGCGTAAGCCATCCTGTCGGCTTCCTCTATCCACTGTACAGAAGCAGAAACGGCTCCAGTGGGCCAAACAATACATGAAGACTGACTTCAAAACTGTTTTGTTCACCGATGAGTGCCGTGCAACGCTCGATGGTCCAGATGGATGGAGTGGAGGATGGCTGGTTGATGGACACCCCACGCACACACGGCTATAGCGCCAACAAGGAGGAGGTGGAGTAATGTTTTGGGCTGGAATCATGGGGATAGAGATTGTCGACCCCTTTAGGATCCCTGAAGGGGTAAAGATGAACTCCATAATGTATGTGGAGTTTCTCAAACAGCACTTCCTGCCATGGTTCAAGAAGAAGAACCGTGTATTCCACAGCAAAATCATTTTCATGCATGATAATGCACGGTCTCATGCTGCACATAACACATCTGCATCTCTGGCTGAAATGGGAATAAAAGGGGACAAACTTATGGTGTGACCCCCATGCTCCCCTGACCTCAAACCCATTCAGAACCTCTGGAGCATCATCAAAAGTAGTGTCTATGATGGCGGGAGGCAGTTCACATCTAAGCAACAGCTCTGGGAGGGTATTCTGTCCTCATGCAAAACAATTGAAGCAGAAACCATCCAAAACCTGACAAATTCAATGGACGAGAGAGTTCAGAAGCTCCTTTCGAACAAGGAGTCCTATGTGCAAATGTAACATCACCTAGAATAAAGTTTTGAGTTGAAAACTGTTTGATTTCAATTTCTAATAACCTGCTAATGCTTATAATTTCAAAAATGACCATTTTTTTGTTCTTTATTAAAATGAAAAAGGTTGATCGAAGAGTGTGGGGGATCTAAGAGTGTGGCAACCCAGTAGTCAGGATTACTTCGAATTCTGACAATCTGAGGGTCATGTTGCAGGTAGTGCAGCAAGAAGGCACTCATGTGTCTTGCGCATCTAGGAGCTCCAAAATTATTTTCCGGGCTAGATGCAGCTAAAAATTATTATTAATTTGAAAGCTGGTGGAGCTTAGTATAGATGGCCTGATAGAATCAGTACTGCAAACTGCTACAAAGCCCAAATTATTTTCCAGCCAAGATACAGATAATCATGATTAGTAATTTTAAATCTGGTGGAGTTTAGTAAAGATGGCCTAATAGAATCTGTACTGTACACTGCTACAAGGCCCAAATTATTTTCCAGGCAAGATACAGATAAACATGATTAGTAATTTTAAATCTGGTGGAGTTTAGTACAGATGGCCTAATAGAATCAGAACTGCACACTGCTACAAAGCCCAAATTATTTTCCAGCCAAGATACAGATAAACATGATTAGTGATTTGAAAGCTTAAAACGATTGGTGAGGTGATTTTAACCAATCATCAAGCTTTTACTCTCCCCAGGATGACACAGGGGTAGAAAAGTCTTTTCGGATCCATGATTTGTTCATCTTTTTAAACGTAAGTCTGTCTACATTATCAGTGGAGAGCCGCCTGCGCTTATCTGTCAGCACACCACCAGCAGCGCTGAACACACGATCAGAGAGAACGCTGGCTGCGGAGCATGACAAGATCTCCAAGGCGTAAGTGGCGAGCTCCGGCCATTTATCCAGATTGGAAGCCCAAAAAGAGCAAGGGTCCAGTGACACAGTCATGGCTTCAATGTTTACTTGGAGATACTCCTGTACCATCGTCTCTAGGCGTTGACTATGTGTCAGACTTCATGTCTCCTGTGGCCTTGCAAAGGATGGGCTAAAAAAGTGGTGAAATGATTCCGCAAAATTGACGTTACCAGTAGATACTGTGTTTCTGTTACGTTTTTAGTGCTGAACACTCGACGGTCCCACGTTTGGCAAGTTGGAACTGTGAGATTCACTACGTGCACCACTAGTGTTTGGGGGAAAAGCACATGTAAGATTCTGCAACAGTCTCTGCTGATACTCCTGCATGCATGCATCTCTTTCTATGGCAGGAATAATTTCTGCAAATTTACTTTTGTACCGGGGATCTAACAGTGTGGCAACCCAGTAGTCAGGATTATTTCTAATTTTCACAATTCGAGGGTCATGTTGCAGGTAGTGCAGCAAGAAGGCACTCATGTGTCTTGCGCATCCAGGAGCACCAAGTCCCTGTTGTGTTGGTGGCGAGGTAACAAACATGCTTCCTTCCTCTGCCCTCTCCCCCCAACCTCGCACAACAGAAATGTGATCAAGGTCTCCCTCATCTGATGAGTCTTCCATCAGTTCATCCTCCACTTCTTCCTGGGCTCCTGCACTTTCCTCACTAGTTTGGCTGCTACCATGCGCCCAGGTAAAACCATTTCCCCCACCCTCACATGCCTGCCACCTTGGTGCTGCCGACGGTCTGGACCTTGCAGATGTTAGCCCTTCCGCATACAACTCCTCCTCCTCTACTTCCTCCACCTCCTCTTGTGCCACCACCTGACTCCGAATTCTGTTTAACATGTGCTCCAGCATGTAAATCACCGGAATAGTCATGCTGATATCGTCAGCACTAAACATCTTCGTCGCCATTTCAAAACTGTGCAGAAGGGTGCATAGGACCCTGATCTGAGACCTCTCCTCCAGCGTGATTTGCCCCACCTCTGGATCTCATTGGCCCAGGCTATACATCAGAACATATTGCACCAGGGCTTATCGGTGCTGCCACAGTCGCTGCAACATGTGCAGAGTTGAATTCCACTGGGTAGGCACATCGCATTTTAGCCGGTGAAGTGGCAGGCCCAACGACTTCTGTAGAGATGTAAGTCGCTGAGCTGCGGAATGCGAACGGTGGAAGTGAGCACACAGCGACCGTGCCCTCTGCAGAAGGCCATCTAGTCCGGGATAGTGGGCTAAAAATTGCTGATCAACCAGGTTCAACACGTGAGCCATACAAGCCACGTGTGTGACATTGCCCCGGCGAAGGGCCGCACCGAGGTTTGCAGCATTGTCGCACACGACCTTCCCTGGTTTCAGGTCCAGTGGAGACAACCATTCATGAAACTGGTTCTCCAAAGCTGACCACAACTCCTCAGCTGTGTGACTCACATTTCCCAGACATTTCAAAGTAAAAACCGCCTGATGACGTTGAGCCCTGCTGCCAGCATAGTAAGGAGCTGTACAGGATCCCTTCTGCGCAGTTAGAAAGCTTGTGGCATGACCAGACAGGCTTTGGGTGCAGGTGGAGGACCGAGAGGAGGTTGAGGAGGCAGAAGCAGTGGAGGAACTTTGAGATAAAGCGGATTGACGCACAACTCATGGGGACGGCAAGACTTGGACAGCAGCCCCTTGTCCTGCTGTCACCATAGTTACCCAGTGCCCAGTCAGCGACATGTAACACCCCTGTCCATGCCTACTCGTCCAAGTGTCTGTGGTGAAATGCACCCTGTCACCACACAGAGTTTCTCAAAGAAGCGGTGATGTTGTGTGCGACATGCTGGTGGAGCTCAGGCACACCTTTCTTTGAGAAGTAGTGCCGACTGGGCATCTGGTACTGGGGCACTGCGACGGACATAAGGTCTCGAAAATCCTCTGTGTCCACCCGGTAGAAAGGAAGCATTTCTGTAGCCAAGAGCTTGCAGATGGTGAAATTCAACCTCTTAGCTTTCTCATGGCTAGGAGGAAATGGTCTTTTACTCATCCACATCTGAGGGACCGAGGGCTGGCTGTTGTGCTTAGACGGGGTTGAAAAAGGTGTCCCCAGCAAACTGCCGGTCTGTGAGGAAGATGCAGGCGGACATGTTAGGTTGCCTTGATCCAAAGGTGGTGCTATCGATGTCGGACAGCGCTGAACACCAGCTGGTGTTTCCACCTCCAAAGAAAATGATGACCTGCCAATCACGCTGGCTGTTGCGGAAAAAGAGGTGGCAGGTCTGCATCCCAAAACAGGTGTGACTGCTATCCCCCAGTCAGAGAGGATGAAGAGGCCGCGGATGCACAAGATGTGGCAGACCGTGGTTGGCCCGGCCGGCTAGGCCGCATTGTAGCACAGTGAGCTTCCCACTGCAACTTATGCTTCATATCCATGTGCCGGTTCATGCATGAAGTACTCAAACTATGTGTTTTTTGGCCTCTACTTAGCTTTTGCTGACAGATGTTACAGATAACACGAGTTGGGTCATCTTTATTGATCTGAAAAAATGCCCAGGCTATGCAAGGCTTAGCACCCATGCGACCTGAAGAGCCACCACGACTTGTGGTCAGAGGCAGAGTTGTGTTTGAGGATGCAGTTGTTGACGTGCTTCCAGTACTACGTCTCTGTCCAGGAAGGTGCAACCTGACCTCGTCGTCACTAGCATCCTCCTCCACCTCCTCTGCTGACCTCATCTCTTGGCTGACTGTGGGTTGACAGTAAGTGGGATCTCCAACCTCGTCGTCCTCAGAGCGAACCTGTTCCTGCCCTGACAAAAAACTAAAGTTGTCACTCCAATCAGGTATTTGAGTCTCATCATCATCTTACTCATTGTCTCCACCAACAGGAGTTACAGTTTGGGAACGAGGGTCTACATTATGGTCAGAACTTTCTGCGTCTGGTCCTGGATCCGTCTCATAAAGATTCTAGGCATCAGTGCAGATCATTTCCTCGTCTGGATTCACAGAAGCTCTGTAGCTGACCTCTGATTCCCAGGCTATAGTATGAGTAAACAGCTCTGCAGACTCAACCATCTGTTCTACCCCATATTCAGATGGGCAGCTGGAGACTTGGGAGCTGTGAGGAAGCAAGTGCGATTGGGGTGACACCTCTGAAGACTGGAGTATTTGTGATGTTGAAGTTGAGGTGGAGGAGAGCCCACTTAAAGGAGCACTTGATATCCGTTGAAGCACCTGCTGTTTTTGTGCCTCATCTGGAATTTGTAGCGATTGGAGTGGCCGTAAGAAAGGGATCTTATCACATTGTCCGCTAAAAGAAGTAGACATCTTAGTTTGGTTGGAAGATGGTCTTTCTTCTGCAGATGTTACTGTTGCTTTAACACCTACCCCATGGACACAACTTTTTTTTCCCTTCCCAACACGCCTATTCCCCTTTCCACCAGCAGCAGGCCTTTTTCCACTCATTTTGGTGGTTAACTAATTCACAACTCTGGAGCTGTTTGCACAAAAAACAATGGACGGGAACCGAGCAGAGCTGAGAGGCCAAACTGTGGTATTAGCTCAAAAGTATTGGCTGGGTTAGATGCAGATAAAAATTAGATTGAAATTGCAACCTGGTGGAGGTTAGTATAGATTGACTAAAAGAACAAGTCCCACACACTGCTACAAGCCGACATATTTTTTCAGAGCTAGATGCAGAAAAAAATTAGATTGAATTTGCAACCTGGTGGAGGTTAGTATAGATGGACTAATCGAACAAGTCCCACACACTGCTACAAGCCGAAATATTTTTTCAGAGCTAGATGCAGATAAAAATTATTTTGAATTTGCAACCTGCTGGAGGTTAGTATAGATGGACTAATAGAACAAGTCCCACACACTGCTACAAGCCGAAATATTTTTTCAGAGCTAGATGCAGAAAAAAATTATATTGATTTTGCAACCTGCTGGAGGTTACTATAGATGGACTAACAGAACAAGTCCCACACACTGCTACAAGCCGAAGCCCAAATATTTTTTCAGAGCTAGATGCAGATAAAAATTATTTTGAATTTGCAACCTGCTGGAGGTTAGTATAGATGTACTAATAGAACAAGTCCCACACACTGCTACAAGCTGAAATATTTTTTCAGAGCTAGATGCAGAAAAAAATGATATTGAATTTGCAACCTGATGGAGGTTAGTATAGATGGACTAATAGAACAAGTCCCACACACTGCTACAAGCCGAAATATTTTTTCAGAGCTAGATGCAGAAAAAAATGATATTGAATTTGCAACCTGATGGAGGTTAGTATAGATGGACTAATAGAACAAGTCCCACACACTGCTTCAAGCTGAAATATTTTTTCAGCGCTAGATGCAGAAAAAAATTATATTGAATTTGCAACCTGGTGGAGGTTAGTATAGATGGACTAATAGAACAAGTCCCACATACTGCTACAAGCCGAAGCCAAAATAATTTTTCCGAGCTAGATGCAGATAAAAATTATTTTGAATTTGCAACCTGCTGGAGGTTAGTATAGATGGACTAATAGAACAAGTCCCACACACTGCTAGAAGCCGAAATATTTTTTCAGAGCTAGATGCAGAAAAAAATTATATTGAATTTGCAACCTGATGGAGGTTAGTATAGATGGACTATTAGAACAAGTCCCACACACTGCTACAAGCTGAAATATTTTTTCAGAGCTAGATGCAGAAAAAAATTATATTGAATTTGCAACCTGATGGAGGTTAGTATAGATGGACTAATAGAACAAGTCCCACACACTGCTACAAGCCGAAATATTTTTTCAGAGCTAGATGCAGAAAAAAATTATATTGAATTTGCAACCTGATGGAGGTTAGTATAGATGGACTATTAGATCAAGTCCCACACACTGCTACAAGCCGAAATATTTTTTCAGAGCTAGATGCAGAAAAAAATTATATTGAATTTGCAACCTGATGGAGGTTATTATAGATGGACTAATAGAACGAGTCCCACACACTGCTGCAAGCCAAAGCCCAAATATTTTTTCAGAGCTAGATGCAGAAAAAAATTATATTGAATTTGCAAACTGCTAGTGGTTAGTATAGATGGACTAATAGAACGAGTCCCACACACTGCTTCAAGCCGAAGCCCAAATATTTTTTCAGAGCTAGATGCAGATAAAAATTATTTTGAATTTGCAACCTGGTGGAGGTTAGTATAGATGCACTAATAGAACAAGTCCCACACACTGCTACAAGCCAAAATATTTTTTCAGAGCTAGATGGAGAAAAAAATTATATTGAATTTGCAACCTGATGGAGGTTAGTATAGATGGACTAATAGATCAAGTCCCACACACTGCTACAAGCCGAAATATTTTTTCAGAGCTAGATGCAGAAAAAAATTATATTGAATTTGCAACCTGATGGAGGTTATTATAGATGGACTAATAGAACAAGTCCCACACACTGCTGCAAGCCGAAGCCCAAATATTTTTTCAGAGCTAGATGCAGAAAAAAATTATATTGAGTTTGCAACCTGCTAGTGGTTAGTATAGATGGACTAATAGAACAAGTCCCACACACTGCTACAAGCCGAAGCCCAAATATTTTTTCAGAGCTAGATGCAGATAAAAATTATTTTGAGTTTGCAACCTGCTGGAGGTTAGTATAAATGGACTAATAGAACAAGTCCCACACACTGCTACAAGCCGAAATATTTTTTCAGAGCTAGATGCAGAAAAAAATTATTTTGAATGTGCAACCTGCTGGAGGTTAGTATAGATGGACTAATAGAACAAGTCCCACACACTGCTACAAGCCGAAGCCCAAATATTTTTTCAGAGCTATATGCAGATAAAAATAATTTTGAATTTTCAACCTGGTGGAGGTTAGTATAGATGCACTAATAGAATGATGCAATGCCCAAAAGGTTTTACTTCACTAGGTGCAGTAAAAAAAAATTGTATTCTATACACAGGTGGTGTAGCTTGCAACACAGATAGGCATCTCCACTGACTAACACACACTGCAAGACGACAAAAAGGATTTGCTTTGATAGATTAAGCCAAATGCTGTGAAAAATCTTGCACAGCACTGACACAGACCTGCCTGGCAAAAAGTGATAGGAACTGATGTAACCCAGCCCTGAAAAGGACTGCAATTACAATTAGTCTTTTCTCCCAACCTATCTATTTAAGAGCACAGACCTGCCTGATAAAAGTGATAGGAACTGATGTAACCTAGCCCTGAAAAGGACTGCAATTACAATTAATCTTTACTCCCAACCTATCTATTTAAGAGCACTGACCTGCGTGATAAAAGTCGTAGGAAATGATTTAACCTAGTCCTTAAAAGGACTGCAAAACACAACTATTCCCTACTCCCAAGCTATCTGTAGAATTGTGTTAAAATTGGCTTCAAATTAACAAAGTATAGCGCACACAGCAACAGCGGTGCCGTCTAACACGCAGCTGCAGCAGTGAGAAAATGGTGGCGATGGGGAAAATGGCTGGGTCTTATAGGGCAAGGACATGTGACATACACTGCCAATGACACATGCCCTTGGTTGTGTGAAAAAAAGCAGTTCGTTCCGTGTGTGCGCTGCTGATAGGCTGACAGATTGCACCTCCCCACTGTAAATGCGGGAAAGAGAAATAAAAATGGAGATCTTCATTATTTCTGCAGAGATCCATCCCCTACCCCTCCCCCTGCCCCGCTGTACACTCAAACTGCGTATTAACATTAATTTTCAGCATTACTGAGAAAAAATCCAGTTATGATTTTGGTTCACGAACAGTTATCGAACATAACCTCGAACAGCCGAATTTTTTCAAATCGTTCGGGTTCGCTGAACGGCGCGAACACCGCTCAAAACAGCTCGAATTTGAGATTGGCGAACAGTTTGAGTCTAACACCGCTCATCTCTATTATTCATATAAGTACACCTATCTTAATGTTGCCATACATAAGTTATGAAATGCCTAGTTTTTGTGCACTTGTGAACTTGTCAGTGCCCAGTGCTCTATTTGCCATTATGCTTTGAGTCTGTTGTGAGATGAACAAAATACAAATGTTTGCTGTTGTTATTAGCTGATTGTGATTATGCATATGAAAGACTAAAAATGTATTATCCTTCCCGCTTCCGAATTAAAAATTATATTTCTCACTTTAACCTCTTACTGACTGAGATAATTTTTACCTTAATTATCAGGCCAAATTTTAGAAATCTGACCAGTGTCACTTCTTGTGTTAATAACTCTGGAATGATTCATCGTATCCCAGGGATTCTGAGAATGTTTTTTGTGACATATTGTACTTCGTGATAGTGGTAAAATTTGTTCAATACGACGAGTTTATTTGTGAAAATATCGCAATTTTGCCAAATATTTTGAAAAAAATTGCAAAGTTCAAACTTTCAATCTTTATATCCTTATCCCAGTTAGTCATGCTGTACAAAATAATTAATAAATAACATTTAAAAAAAAAAAGAAGAATAGGAATCTTATCAAAGTCTAAATGTCTAAACTAAACAGCAACTTTGTGGAAGTGTATACTCCTATTTCCTCATAGATTGAAGCTTGCCAGCAGGGTCCTCACTCCTCTTCGTATCTGTTGATTTATGTGACTAATTATTATTATTCTGTAATGTATTTTATTGTCTGTACTAGTCCCCTGTAAAGTATAAAGTGCTGCGGAATATGTTGGCGCTATAGAAATAAAATTATTATTATTAGGCCACGGCCCACTGTCAGTATTTGGTCAGTATTCGGTCAGTATTTTTTCTCAGGAGTGGGAGCAAAAACCAGGAGTGGGTGATAAATACAGAATTGGTGACTTATTTCTATTATACCTTTTCTCTGATTGTTCCTCACCTGGTTTTGTCTCCCACTCCTGAGAAAAAATACTGACCGAATACTGACCAAAGACTGATAGTGGGGCCCTGGCCTTATCGTGATGATCATCAGGCTGTAAACTGTTATAGAACTATCTCTACAGAGTTTGGACCCCAAAAGCCACAGATTGTGTACAAATGGAGGAAATTCAAGGCCATTATTACCCTCCCCAGGAGTGTTCGACCAATAAAGGTCACTCCAAGTGCAAAGCATGTAAAAGCTAATGTGCTGAACTAATTGACAATTACCCAAAACATTTAGATGCAGTTATTGCTGCACAAGGAGGTCTCACCAGACATTAACCCTTTCACGCCTTTGTGACTAGGCCAATTTTTTCGATTCTAACCACTGTCTCTTTATGAGGTAATAACTCTGGAATGCTTCAATATATCACAGTGATTTTGAGACTGTTTTTTTAGTGACATATTGTACTTCATTATAGTGGTAAAATTTGTCTGATATAACTTGTGTTTATTTATGAAAATATCGGAAATTTGGAAAAAAAAATCGCAATTTTTAAACTTTTAATTTTTATGGCCTTAAACCAGAGAGTTATGTCACAGAAAATAGTTAATAAATAATATTTCTGACATGTCTACTTTACATCAGCACAATTTTGGAAACATAATTTATTTTTGTTATGAAGTTAGAAGGGTTAAAAGTTGACAGCGATTTCTCATTTTTCCAACAACATTTTCAAAACCAATTTTTTTATGGACCACATCACATTTGAAGTGACTTTGAGGGGTCTACATGACAGAAAATACACAAAAGGGACACCATTTTAAAAGCTTCACCCCTCAAGGTGCTCAAAACCACATTCAAGAAGTTTATTAACCCTTCAGGTGCTTCACAGCAATTAATGGAATGTGGAAGGGAAAAATGAAAGTTTTACCTTTTTCCACAAAAAAAATATTTTAGCCCCAAGTTTTTTATTTTCACAAGGGAACAGGAGAGAATGCACCATAAAATTTGTTATGCAATCTCTCCTGTGTACGTCCATACCCAATATGTGGTGAAAAACTACTGCTTGGGTGCCTGTTAGGGCTCAGGCCGTGAAAATTTAAAAAAAAAAAATTCCCACAAAAATATTATTTTAGCCCCAAATTTCTCATTTTCACAAGGGTAACAGGAGAACATGCACCATACAATTTGTTGTGCGATTTCTGCTGAGTACGCCGATACCGCATATGTGGTGGAAAACTGCTGTTTTGGCGCATGATAGGGCTCAGAAGGAAAGGCGCACCATTTGAGATTTGGAATGCAAAATTAGCTGGAATCGCCATGTCACATTTGGAGGGCCCCAGAGGTGCCTAAACAGAGGAAACCTCCCACAAGTGACCCCATTTTGAAAACTAGACCCCTCAAGAAATTTATCTAGATATATGGTGAGGACATTAAACATTCAGGGACTTCACAGAATTTTATAGTGTTGAGCTGTGAAAATAAAAAAACACATTTATCTTTTCCACACAAAAATATTGTTTTAGCCCCAATTTTTTTTATTTTCACTAGGGTAACAGGAGAAAATGGAAACTAAAGTTTTTTGTACAATTTTTCCTGAGTATTCCGATACCCCAAATGTGATAGAAACTACTGCTTGGGTGCACGGCCAGGCTCGGAGAGGAAGTAGCGCTATTTTGGCTGGTATAGATTACAGACACCATGACACATTTGAAGAGCCCAGAGACATGCCAAAACAGCAGAAACCCCCACAGGTGATCCCATTTTGTAAACTAAACCTCTCAAAAAATTAATCTAGGGGAGTAGTGAGTATTTTTAACCCTCAGGCGATTCACAAACTATATAACATTGGGCTGAGTAAATGAAATATTACTATTTTTTCCACTAAAATGTTGCTTTGACCCCAAGTTTGCAATTTTCAAAAGGGGTAGCAGGAGAAAACAAACAGTACAATTTCTCCTGATTACATTAATACCCCATATGTGGTCAAAAATTACTTTTGAGGCATAGTGCAAAGCTCAGAAGGGAAGGAGCGCCATATTGAAGTTCAGATTTTGCTGGAATGGTTTGAGGATGCCATGTCACATTGGCAAAGCCCCTGAGGTCCAAGAACAGCAGAAACCCCCCATAAGTGACCCCATTTTAGAAACTACACTTCTCAATGATTTCATCTAGGGGTGCAATGATCATATTGACACCACATGTGACTCACAGAACTTTATTCCATTGGGTGGTCAAGAAAAAATAATTAAATTTTTACCACAAAAAAATTTATTTATCCCCAGATTTTACATTTTCACACAGGGCAATGGGTAAAAATGATGCCAAAATGTGTGACACAATTTCTGCTTAATGTGGAAATACTCCACATGTGGCTGTACAGTACTGCTTAGCAGCACGGCGAGATTGGGGAGGGACAGAGTGCTATTTGCTTCCTGGAGCACAAATTTTTCTAGAATAGTTTGCTGACTCCATATACAGAGCCCCTAAGTGCTAGAGGAGCAGAAGCTCCCCTCGAGTGACCCAATTTTTGAAATTATACCAAGTTCCCTTTGGGAACTTATCTACAGGTGTAGTGACGATTGTGACTCCATGGGTGTTTTCCAGAAGCAAGCAGCATTGGATGTTGCTGATTGAAAATTACAAACTGGTGTTGCAGTGACCAGTATGTTGTAGTGACCAGTAAGTTGTAGTGCCCATATATTGTTCCCAGCTCATGCTTTTGGAGACAAACACCAGCAAATTAGGTGGGCTCTCATCGCTACAGAAATGTCAAATATGTGGTTTAGGCACACTGGGGCTCAGAAGGGAGAGGGGCATATGGATTTGGGAGCGCAGAATTCTCTGGATTTCTTTTGAGGGTGAGTAGCCATAGCGCTTTTCCAGACCATTTGTACTATCAGTAACGTGGAAGCCCCCTATATTTACAATATCAGATGACTGACCTGGGTTGGGACTTGCTTTTTTTGTGGATTGAGTTGAAGCTTTTATTGGGAACATTTTACACAACATTTGGGATCACATTTATCCTGTGCTCTACACTGAGCACTTACATTGAGGTTTCCATCTAAATCTCCGAGTGCAAAACTGTGGCCAACGGCACTTTTATGCATGCCTAAAATGACCGACACTGCTGGATCACAGGTCAGATGGTGTCCACAGTGCCTTCATCTGCCTCATTATAGGGAATCTTCCGCTGGGGCTTCCGTCTGAATCACGTATTTCAGAGATTTACACGAAAATCATGGTGTAAGCGCTCAGCGTAGAGCGCAGGATAAATGTGAGCTGAGCAATACTGTGATCTTTGGGAGGCAAAATGAACAACTCAATAGCAGGTGAAGAATTGGTTTAAATTATTTTTTACGCCATGTGGTATAAGTGATTAGACGACTTTATTCTTCGGTTGGTGCGATTACAGCAATATTAGATTTATACCGGGTTTTTATGTTTGCATGCTTGTCACACTAAAAAAAGCACTTTTTTTACAAAAACAAGTTTTCGCATCGTGATATTTTGAGGGCTCTTATTTTTCCATATTTCAGCTGACAGAGTCATGTGATGGCTTTTTTTGCAGGAAGAGTTGACATTTTTATTGCGACCAATTTTGGGCACATTACATTTTTTGATCGTTTCCTATTACGAATTTTGGGAGGCCGAATGATCAAAAATCAGAAATTAAGGAATTTTTTTTATGTCTTTTCACATGTGATAAAATTGATAATGCAGCTTTATTCCTTAGGTTAGTACAATTACAGCGATACCACATTTATATAATTTTTTGATGTTTTGCCACAATAAATACTGTTTTGCAGAAAAAAGAATTGTTTTTGCATTGCTTTGTTCTGAGAGCTATAACTTTTTTATTTTTTCACTGACCGAACTGTAAGGTGGCTTTTTTTTTGCAGGACAAGATGACGTTTTCAGTGATACCATTTATATTTCCATTTGACTTTTTGATCGCGTTTTATTCCACTTTCTGTTTGGCGGTATGATGAAAAAGCATTGTTTTTTGCTCTGCTTTTTAGTTATTTTTTATGGTGCTCAAAGAAGGGTTAACTTGTGTCACACTTTTATTGATCCGTTTTTTTTCCGGACACGGCAATATAAAATATGTGTACTTTGTTTATTTTTACATAAATATACTTATTTATTGGTTTAATATTGTTTCTTTTTTTATTTATTTTGTGATTTTTTTTGATAGCTTTAAAAAAAAAGTTACGAGCCCAATGTAAGTCTATGGGAAACTCGAGCATTTTTCCGGCGGCTCCCCCCCGGCGGACTGCAGAGGGCCTAAAAATTGTCCAAATCGATGGGAACAGTGCTTAAATGACATGAGAACAACAAGGGGAAGACCCCTGGAAGCATTTCTGACTCCCAGGTCACTGCTGTCAACAATGTTGTCAGAGGTATTACGCCACTTTTCCGGACTCACAATAAAACATACAAAAACGAAATCAAAATGGATTTTTCTAGGGAAATATGTTAAAGAACATCCTTTCCAGGGTAATGACTTGTATATAAGGCAAAATAAATAGCCAAAAACAAAAATTCTCCTTCACACCTTGGACTATGTTTACACGTAGCGTTTTTGATGCGTTTTTTTGCACTTTTGCATAGCTTTCATGACAAATGCATTTACCAGGAAATGTCATTTTAACATTTTACAACCTTATCTGGCTATGTAGTGTGTGAAACATCATCAGACACATCCTGTTTCATTTATGAAGGAGGGATTGTGAAAGTCACAAACACTATTCTTACAGCCTTACTATTCTTAAAGGGCCAGCAGTCGGCTATGCTTTGTTATTCCCATTATTAAAGAGTTGGTCTCCCATACTGTTATTGCGTATGCATTGACTGCAAGGGCTGACAAAAATTTGGACGTTCCCCAATACCCCTTTGAAGAGACTCAGAGGAGGGTCTCAGTAAAAAAAATGTTTCCATTATAAAGGAGTGGGTCTCCTATAGTGGTAATGCCCATGCTTTGACTGGAAGGGCCAGTCACAAAATGGCTGCCAAAATTTGGGAAAAACCCCACTAGCAATTTAAAGACACAGAGAGATGGGCCACAGTAATGAGTACGACATGTTCCCATTAGAAAGGAGATTGTCTGCTATACAGTTATAGGGTATGCAGTGAGTCCAACGGCTGCCAAAATTTAGGAAAAACCTCACTAACAATTTAAACACACATAGAGTTGGGCCACAGTAATGACATGTTCCCATTAGAAAGGAGAGGGTCTGCTATACAGTTATTGGGTATGCAGTGAGTCCAACGGCTACTAAAAATTAGGAAAAACCATACTAACAATTTAAACACACATAGAGCTGGGCCACAGTAACGACATGTTCCTATTAGAAAGGAGAGGGTCTCCTATACAGTTATAGGGTATGCAGTGAGTCCAACGGCTGCCAAAATTTAGGAAAAACCCTACTAATAATTTAAAGACACATAAATCTGGGTTGCAGTAATGTGTATGACATGTTCCCATTAAAAATGACTGGGTCTCCCATACTGTTTGCCTATGCAGTGAATGCAAGGGCTGCCAAAAATTTGGACGAACTCCAATGCCCCTTGCAAGAGACGTACAGGTCGGAGGGCCTCCTGAAAACAATGTTCACATTATTAGGATGTGAGTCTCCCATACTGTTTGCCTATGCAGTGAATGCAATGGCTGGCAAAAATTTGGAGGAACTCCAAAGTCCCTTGCAAGAGACGTAGATGTGATGATATGGTAGATATGGTGGTAATATGGTGGTGGAGATGAGGAGACGGAGGAGGACAAGAGCAAATAGACAAAATCAGGTAGCGTATACCCATGTCTGGATGTGAAGACAGAGGAGCATGGGAATAGAGTTAGACCTCCCAAAAAAAAAGACACTGTATTTGAGTTTATGTTACGCTGCTATCATTTGGTGGTGTTGAGAAGTCTGGTCCAATCCAGCTCTTGCTCATTTTTATAAGAGTCAGTCTGTCAGGATTTTCAGTTGACAGGCAAATGCGGTTATAATTCCACCAGCGGCACTAAAAACCAGCTCTGACAAATAGCTAGCACCAGGGCAGGCCAGGACCTCCAAGGAATAGAGAGCCAGTTCATTCCACGTGTCCAGCTTGGATACCCAATAATTATAAGGCACAGAGGAATCACAAAGTATGTTGGTATGGTCAGCAAGGTACTCCCTCACCATTTTCTGAAACTTTCCCTCCTTGGGAGAATACCCCGCTCCTCAGGACCTGTGCGAATAGAGGAACTGAGAAAACTGTCCTAGAACTTTGACAGTGCTCCCCTGCCTCTGCTGGATTGCATTTGTGTCTCTCTCGCCTGTACTCCTTGTTTGTCCAACGAACTGTGACCTCTGCCTCCAGATGGGCGTTTTCAGATGGGAATTTTTAAAATAATTCTGCAACAAGGGCCTTCTCATACTGCAACATTTTAATAGACCTGTCCTGCAAGGGAATACGAGACAGAAAGTTCTCCTTGTAGCATGGGTCTAGAAGTCTCACCAAACAGTAATGACTGTCATGCAAAATTTGGACAACGCGGGGGTCACAGGAAAGGCAGCGTAGCATAAACTCAGCCATTTGTGCCAGACTGATAACAGGCAGGACTTCCGTGTCCTCACCAAGAGGACGACTGACCATGCTCTTCTCCTCATCCTCTTCCTCTTCCTCCTCCTCCCTCTTCTTATACCATCCATACTGAACAGACGGTATGGCAGTTGTGCAGGTAATACCATCTATAGTGCAGGAAACTACCTCCTGTTCTTCCTCCTCCTCTTCCTCATTGTCAAACAAACCACGTTGGGATGAGATGAAGCTGGTCTGTGTGTAATCACCCTGTTTGGTTCCTTGCTACATCTCATCGTGCTCCGCCTGCAATGCATTTTCTTTAATTGTGAGCAGAGAGCGTTTCAGAAGACAGAGAAGCGGGACGGTGACGCTAATTATGGCATCATTACCACTCATCATCTTGGTGGAGTCCTCAAAGTTTTGGAGGGTGGTACAGATGTCTGACATCCATGTCCACTCCTGAGGTTTTATGTCTGGAGTCTGACCTGAATACCGACGGCCTTGTTGATGCTGGTAGTCAACAACTGCCCTCTTCTGCTCACAAATCCTTCCCAACATCTGCAATGTAGAGTTCCAATGCGTGGGGACATTGCAGATCAGTCAGTGTGCTTTTAGCTGCAAATGCTGCTGAAGCACGGCAAGGGCAGCGGAAACTGTAGCTGACTTTCTACAATGCGCATACTCGCTGTGTACTTTGACAAACAGATCCGGCAGATCTGGGTGGGTTTTGAGAAACCACTGAACCACGAGGTTAAGCACATAGGCCAGGCATGGTACGTGTGTGAGCTCGCCTCACCTCAAAGCCGCCACCAGGTTCCGGCCATTGTCACATACGACTATGCCTGGCTGTAGGTTCAGCGGTGTCAGTCACAAATCTTTCACAGCTGTCCACAACTCTTCAGCGTTGTGCGATTTTTCACCTAAGCATGTTAGCTTCAGCACAGCCTTTTGCCGCTTGGCCGAGGCAGTGCTGCAGTGCTTCCAGCTTGTGACTGATGTGGTCATTTCGGAGATGGAGGCTGAAGAGGAGGAGGAGGCTGAGAAGGATGAGATGCAGGAACTGTAGACTGTGGGGGCAACCCTGATTGACCTAGGGCCCGCAATCCTTGGTGTCGGGAGGACATGTTCCGTCCCAAGGTCCGACTGGGTCCTGGCTTCCTCTATGTAAACCCAGTGTGCCGTCAGTAAGATTTACCGGACTGCCCACAAGCACTTGTCCACGTATCCGTGGTTAGGTGGACTTTTCCAGCAATTGCATTGTTGAGGGCATGGCTAATGTTTTGGGACACGTGCTTGTGTAATGCAGGGGCGGCACACCGGGAGAAATAGTGGCGGCTGGGGACCGAGTGTCGAGGGACGGCCACCGCCATCAGGTTGTGGAAAGCTTCCATCTCCACGAGCCTAAAAGGCAACATTTCAAGTGCAAGCAGTCGCGAAATGTGGGAATTTAGTAGTGTGGTTTGTGGGGCGTTGGCTGCGTATTTGCGCTTGGGTTCCAAGGACAGGGGTATGGACAACTGAGCCCTGCGCTGGGACAAGGACATGCTTCCTGATGCTGCTACTTGAGAGTATGCAACGACAGGTGTAGGGCAGGAGGCATCTTCGCATGCACCATGGACAGGGGATTGGCTTGCATGCACAACAGCGTAAGAAGCAGTGGTGCCACCTGCAGACACTGTTCCCGGACCCTGGGGTTTGGGCCACAAAGTCGGGTGCTTTGCTGCCATATGCCTGATCATGATGATATTGGTCAGGCCGGTAGTTTTGCCACCCCTGCTGATGCTGGCCTGGCAGGTGGTGCAAATGGCCTTTTTGGGGTTATCGGCAGAGTCTTTAAAAAACAACCAGACTTAGGAAGACCTAACAGTTGTACTGGCAACTTCGGTCGTGTTGGTGTTACGGGTAGCAGCCACTACACTGATTCTTCCTGCCTGTTGGGGTGCTCTGCCTCCCTCTCTTTGTGTGCTGCTCTCCTCGCTCTGCATGTCCTCCTGCCAAGTTAGGTCAGTTACTATATCATCCACAACCTCGTCTTTCACTTCCGCACCCTGGTCCTCCTCCTGACTTTCTGGCAATTGTGTCTCATCATCATCATCCACCTCTTGAAACAGTAATTGCACTTTCCCACTGTTGCCTTTATGTGACTGTGGCTGCTCCAATATTTGGGCATAGCTACACGCTTTCTCCTCTTGACTCACTTGAAGCTGGCCGGGCGAGAGGCCCGAATCTACAAATGGAAAAGTGAACAGCTCTTCTGAGTGTCCAAGTGTGGCATCAGTTGTCTCCGGGCACTCGGCATGGTGGGAGGAAGGAGGATCAGGGTGAGAAATATGCGGTCCAGACTCACGGCTACTGAGACTTGACCTTGTGATAGACAGGGTGGTGGTAGTGGCAAAGTGACTGGAAGCATTATCTGCTATCCAACCAACAATCTTTTGACACTGCCCTGGGTTCAATAGTGATGTACTGCGGTCCCCTAGTAATTGGGACAGGAAGGTCGAGTGACAAGATGTGGGTGTTTGTTGTGGTACAATTTCAGCTTTGCCACGTCCTCGGCCTCTGCATGCATCATCGCCATCACGTGCACTTCCCCGTCCCTTGCCACGCACCTTGCCCATTTTAAATGGAGGACAATATTTTCAACGTTTACAAGAAATGTCAGATTTTGGAGTGCAGTTATATGTGATATGTCTGACAGAGAACTATGGTTTTAAATAGCAGGCCTATAATTTGCTAATATTATTCTACACAGAGACCTAGTGTGAATAGCTTGACCGACACACTGCAACGAAATGGAAGGCAGAAGTGGCTGATTTTGGAACACTGTTATAGGTGTTATGTCTGACGTCTGACAGAGAACCATGGTTTTAAATAGCAGGCCTCTAATTTTCTATTATTATTCTACACATAGACCTAGTGTGAATAGCTTGACAAACACACTGCAACAGAATGGAAAAGGCCAATATTTTCCACATTCAGTTCAAATTTCTGGATTTTTATCACTGAAATATGGAACAGATCTGGCTGCATTCTGCAGTGCTAACATGCAAATGGAGCAGAAAAATGGTCTACTCTGGACAGCTTTTTAAGCAAATAACCAGGATTAAGATAAAAAAAAAAATTGACCTGGCCCCTGATATCTGGGGCTATGTCTACAAATATCTGTAATTATTACAGCAGCAGCAGACAGGACGTTCAATAAACCCTCTTGCGCTATATGCACTGCAGTCTGCCACGTACACTGCCTGCCTGCCTAACACTGATTATATGCAGCTGGATTTGTCCTCAGAAAGACTGTTAGTTCAGATGGATATATATCTAGAATATAACCGGCCAAGCGTCCCTCTGTCTGAAGCCTCTATAGACTGCACATGCGCGCCGCGCAGTCTGGATCCAGACAGAAGAACGCATGGAGCCGTTACAGGTAAGAGGAGTGTATGGTGCCGGAGATCGTGGAATGCGTAGACACTGAATGCATACCGCGATCTCCAGCGCCATACTTACATACTTACCTGACCGGGAGGAGCATTGCTGCGGCGCCTCTCTTCTGGCCGGAGACTGGGGGCGTAGTGAAGGCGTCGGAATCGGCGCATGCGCATAGCGCTATTAGGCGCCATTTTATGAAGACACATTTGCAGTGTGTCTTCAGCAAAATGGCACCGGACATCGCGGTACTCCGGCGCCGCACTCCTCCCCCGGCCACCGGCAGAACAGGACACAGCAGCGCTGGAGCACAGGGAAGAAAGGTGAGTATAAGTGTTTATTTTTTGTATGTGTGCAGAGGAGTACCATGCATACCAGGATTGGGGGATGAGGGGTACCATGCATACCAGGATTGGGTGGTGAGCAGGCCACACATACTAGGATTGAGGGATTAGGGGGCCACACATACCAGGATTGGGGAATGACTGGTACCATACATACCAGGATTGAGGGATGAGGGGGCCACGCATACCAGGATTGGGGGGATGAGGGGACCATGCAATCCAGGATTTGGGGATGAGGGGACCATGCATACCAGGATTGGGGGTGAGGGGTACCATGCATATCAGGATTGGGGGGTGAGGGGGCCACACATACCAGGATTGGGGGATGAGGGGTACCATGCATACCAGGATTGGGGGGTGAGCGGTGAGCGGGCCACATATACTAGGATTGGGGGATGAGGGGGCCACACATACCAGGATTTGGGGATGTGGGGTACCATGCATACCAGGATTGAGGGATGAGGGGGCCACGCATACCAGGATTGGGGGATGAGGGGTACCATACATACCAGGATTGGGGGATGAGGGGTACCATGCATACCAGGATTGAGGGATGAGGGGGCCATGCATACCAGGATTGGGGGATGAGGGGTACCATACATACCAGGATTGGGGGATGAGGGATATCATGCATACCAGGATTGGGGGATGAGGGGTACCATGCATACCAGGATTGGGGGATGAGGGGTACCATGCATACCAGGATTGGGGGATGAGGAGTGTCATGCGTACCAGGATAGGGAATGGGGGGTGCCATGCATATGAGGATTGGGGATGAGGGGTACCATGCATACCAGGATTGGGGGATGAGGGGTACCATGCATACCAGGATTGGGGGATGAGGGGTGCCATGCATACCAGAATAAGAATCTGGGGGGGGCATGCATACCAGGATTTGGATGAGGGGCCATGCATACCGGGATAGGGATGAGGGGTACCATGTATACCAGGATCGGGATGAGGGGTACAATGCATAACAGGATGAGGGATGAGGGAGCCATGCATACTAGGATGAGGGGCACCATGCATGCCAGGATAGGGGATGAGGGGTGCCATGCATGCCAGGATTAGGGATGAGGGGTGCCATGCATACGAGGATTGGGGATGAGGGGTGCCATGCATACCAGGATTGGGAATGAGGGGTGCCATGCATACCAGAATTGTGGGTGAGGGGTGCCATGCATATAGGATTGAGGGTGAGGGGTGCCATGCATACCATGATTGGAGGTGAGGGGTGCCATGCATACCAGGGTAGAGATGAGGCGTGCCATGCATACCAGGATAGGGATGAGGGGTGCCATGCATACCAGGATTAGTGGTGAGAGGTGCCATGCATACCAGGATTGGGGGTGAGGGGTGCCATGTGTACCAGGATTGAGAGTGAGGGGTGCCATACGTACCAGGATTGAGGGGTGAGGGGTGCCATGCATACCAGGATAGGGATGAGGCGGGCCATGCATACCAGGATAATGATGAGGGCAGCATATAACAGGATTGGGGAACAGGATTCGAGAGCAGAAATACCACGATGGGGGCAGCACAAATACCAGGATGGGAGGAGCACATACCAGCATGGGAGACCATATACCAATAAAAATGCTCGCCACCCGGGCGTTGAACGGGCTCAATAGCTAGTATATACAGTACAGACCAAAAGTTTGAACACTAGATATAGCAAATAAGTACATAAAATATAACTTTTATTGATGAAAAGTCTAAAAAGAAATTTATAACATGATGCCCATATGGTATATCATAAGTAAAAAGATATAAATATCTACGATATAGCTGGACAGAATATCAGGCCCTATTAGGTCCAGCATAAGTAAGAATAATGAAGGTATTCAAGCTATGAAGTCCAAAAAGAGAACCCCACAGATACGCAAAAAACAAGGTATATCTCACCAAATGCCCATATAGCAATATAGACGGTGATTATACCTATATCTGTGTATACCCATAGACAAAACCAGCCATTATTAAATGGTAAATAAGTATACAATCAAATAGAGCTATGAGGGGCCTTCTATTATCATCCAGGCACTCAATCCTCATAAAACATGGAAACATCTCACCCGGGGTCTTTTTATATATATCTGCTCCCCCTTTACATTCCAGGTGATGAGTTAATCCATGGAACATCCCAAGCCGAGGTATACCTCACCAAATACCCATATAGCAATATATACGGTGATCATACCTATATCTGCATATACCCATAGACATAACAAGCCATTATTAAATGGTAGGTATGTATACAGAAATAGAACTATGAGGAGCCTTCTATTACCATCCAGGCATTTAAATCCTCATTGAACATGGAAACATCTCACCCGGGGTCTTTTTATGTCTGCTCCCCCTTTACATTATAGGTGATCAGTTTGTCCACGGAACATCCCGACGCGTTTCAATCCTTCATCAGGGGTATATAGTTCCTCTTCATTAAGGGTATATCATTCCTCATTCCTGCATTGGTTCCTTAATCATATCCTAATGCCTCAAGTGGGTACACATTATGCCCTGCTTTATATGCGTGCGTTAAGCCGCGCTCCTTCATAATTACCGCGCTGACCGTGACGTGTTTCCGGTCCCAGAATACCACACTGCCGGAAGTAAACATCACGCGTTACCATGGGCATGGAACGCACTTCCGGTCCCAGAATACCCCGTTACCGGAAGTCAACGTCACGCGTTCCCATGGATATGGAACGCAAGCGTGCTGCTAGGAAACACGCATCACCTTACCAATACGTGGTGCCGCCTCACGCCATGCTGGAACCCACAGGTTCCTCCCCCATGCGATCCAGCAATCATATTAAGTGGGATAAAGGATTTTCAACAGCGGGAAAAGGCCACCCTCCGTTGTCCACATCTCTATCAAAACAAATACCCCAAATAATAATAATGTGTAAGAAGGCTCTATCTGTTAGTCACCAGAAAAACTGCCTAATTGTCTAAGTAAACACGTACAGTTCTCTCCATAAATTTATACAAATAGATCATGGATTAAAAAGGTTTTTATCGAGATAGAAAAGACCATATAAGTGCAATGCTTCGGTATGTTACATGGGGGTTCCCGTGGGACAAATAGTTTCAAAGAATAATGTATTAATCAATCACCAAAGCCACAGCGGACCTCTCAAGAGAAACAGAAGAAAAAGGGGGGGAGGCCCTAATGAAACAACTATAGTAATAACTAATCTGCTTACCCTACCTACGTGGAGGTTGGCACCCTACAAATCCTGCGCAAATGGCGCCCCCACTCTACGGTGGCTTTCCCTATCTACTTAACCCTATTCTGTCCCTATTCTGGAAGGAATGGGGCAAAGGAAAGAATCTCATTCATACCAAGTGGGGTAGTGGTGCCCAGGGTAAAGATCCAACGAGTTTCCTTTTGTAAAATGCGTAAATCCCAGTTTCCTCCTCTTATCGAAGGTGTCACCTTTTCAATGCCCATAAATTTAATGACATTGGCATCCCCCTGGTGCATAGTGTTTACATGATTAGCTATTGGGGTATCTTTCTTGTTTTTTATATCACGTAAGTGTTCTAATATCCTTTTCTTAAACTCCCTTCATGTCTTCCCAATATATTCCAATTTGCATATACAAGTCGCTTTGTATATCACTCCCTTCGATCGACAATTTATGAGTTCCCTAATCTTGAACTCCCTCCCCTTGACAAAGCTCCTGAAAGTATTACCCTGGGTCATGGCAGAACATGCCTTGCAGTTATTACACCGATAGCAGCCAGAAACCCCTCGATCCAACCATGTGGGACTACGCTCAGACATAAAATGACTATGGACGAGACGATCCCTAAGGGACCTCCCTCTACGATAGGTAATTTGTGGTTGTGAGGCCAATTTATCTCCAACGTCCTCATCCATACGAAGGATACCCCAATGTTTCTTAAAAATCTGTTTGACCTGTTGAGATTTATTACAGAATCGTGTTATGAATCTAATTGTAGACTCTTCTTGATGTTTGGCTTTTGGAACCAATAGCTCACTTCTCTCTCTCACCAAAGACTCTCTATAGGCCTGATTCAGAACCTTTTTAGGGTATCCTCTATCTAGAAATCTGTTTCTCAAGTCCCAAGCTTGTCTTTCATAGTCATTAACATCAGAGCAATTCCTCCTGAGCCTTAAAAATTGACCCTTTGGGATACCTCTCTTGAGTGGGACTGGATGATTGCTTTCCCATCTCAGGAGGGTATTAGTTGCTGTTGGTTTTCTAAAGGTTTCTGTCCTTAATTCGCCATTAGCCTCTCTGTGAACCAATACATCTAAAAAGGCCAATTTTGTTCTATTCACTTCCGATGTAAATAGTAGACCAATCGGGTTGTCATTAAGTCTTGCGACGAATTCACGGAAACTATCCGGTGTTCCGTTCCATATCACAAAAACATCGTCAATAAATCGCAGCCACATGACAACCCCGTTGGCTAGGTCACACTCATTAAAAACCATGGTTTCTTCCCACCAGCCCAGGAGCAAATTAGCATAAGAGGGAGCACATGGGCTCCCCATTGCTGTGCCCCTGAGCTGGTGGAAATATTCCCCATCGAACGTGAAGACGTTGTTATTGAGACAAAATTCAAGGAGTTTCAAGGTGAACTCATTATGTATAGTGAATTGTCTACCCCTTGATCTTAGGTAGTAGTCAACGGCTCTTAAACCAAATTCATGGGGGATCGAGGAGTATAAGGCTTCTACATCCACACTCCCCAAAATCATGTCTTGCTCCAATACAACACCCTCGAGTTTCCTCAAGAGGTCTGCTGTGTCACGCACATACGAATTTAAAGCTATCACAAATGGTCTCAGAATTTTATCAATATATGTGCCTGCCTTATGTGTGAGGCTGTTAATTCCAGATACAATGGGTCTTGCTTTTAGTGGTTCCAGACCTTTATGGACTTTAGGAAGACCATAAAAAGTCGCTGTGATCGGGTAGGCTGGGACCAGATAGTCCTTTTCATTTTTATCAATCACTTTGTTAATGAAACCTTCCTGTACCAACTCCCTGAGTTTGTTGTGTAAATCCTTAGTTGGGTTATGTGATAGTCTCCGATAACCCTCCTCCTGTTCGAGTAACCCCAAACACATTGCACGATAATGGTCGGTATCCATGATGACTAAATTCCCGCCTTTGTCAGACGGTTTTATTACAATATTTTTGTCCCCTTCCAATCTCAGCAAACATTCCATTTCCCCCTTAGATAGATTATGGCTTCGATCGTTTCTACCGTATTCAAGGTCAACCAAGTCTTTTGTCACTAGATTTAAAAATACGTCTATAGAGCAAATGTCACCAGATGATGGTGGTATCTTCTGACTCCTATTCTTTAAGGCCGTAAATGGGCCTTTTCCATCAATATTGGGGTTTAAATCTCCCAAGTGGTACAGAAGTCTAACGTCCTCCAGTAGATCTTCTTCAATCCCCAAGTCCCTACTACTTTTCTTGCTTTCCCTAATAAAGTGCTTTTTCCATTTTAATTTACGAACAAACAAATGTAAATCCTTAACCACTTCAAAAGCATCAAAATCGGTAGTAGGGACGAAGGATAGGCCCTTGCTGAGGACACACATTTCGTTTTCTGACAACTGTCTTTTAGAGAGATTAATAATCTGAAGCTCTAGTTGGGGTTGTTGAATCTGCTTCTGAGAGGATATTGTAGGTCTAAAAAATTGCTCCTCTGTGGTGATCTCTTACTGGAGCTCCTCCCCTGATTAAATCCTCTACCTCTCCCCCTAATTTTGTGATTTTTACCCTTCCCCTCAGTTTCCGATACCTCAGTTTCCGAAGAAGAAGGGTCAATATCAGTGGTCCTTGTATTTCTAATCACTGGAAAGGTGTAGGCCTTATTATCTTTAAATTCTGCCAGATCTTTACTGAAGAACTTATGTTTTCTCTCTTTTAGATGGAACTGAAAACGTTCAATCGTATTCTGCAAACTTAATTCCTTCTGTATAAATTCTGGCTCTGAGGAAAATTTTTTTGTGACCTCTATCTGCTCTTTCAAAGACTCATTAAGTGTGAATAAAGTTGATTTTTCTTCTTCCAATAGTATCTTCATAAACCTGATCGAGCTCTCAGTGGCTTCCCTTTCCCACTTAGTCATTAAGGTAGAACTCTTATAGCGATATCCAGGTGAGAGGGCAATCCGCAGGTGTCTAGGTACAATACCCGCCTTAATATAATTTTCAAGAGACTGTACCTCCCACCAGGATGCTATTTGATCCTTATAGAGTTTTGTAAGTTCTTTGAACGCTGAATTGAAAGAGGGAGTATATTTTTTTTTTTTGAGTCTGGCCTTTTCCCGCTGTTGAAAATCCTTTATCCCACTTAATATGATTGCTGGATCGCATGGGGGAGGAACCTGTGGGTTCCAGCATGGCGTGAGGCGGCACCACGTATTGGTAAGGTGATGCGTGTTTCCTAGCAGCACGCTTGCGTTCCATATCCATGGGAACGCGTGACGTTGACTTCCGGTAACGGGGTATTCTGGGACCGGAAGTGCGTTCCATGCCCATGGTAACGCGTGATGTTTACTTCCGGCAGTGTGGTATTCTGGGACCGGAAACACGTCACGGTCAGCGCGGTAATTATGAAGGAGCGCGGCTTAACGCACGCATATAAAGCAGGGCATAATGTGTACCCACTTGAGGCATTAGGATATGATTAAGGAACCAATGCAGGAATGAGGAATGATATACCCTTAATGAAGAGGAACTATATACCCCTGATGAAGGATTGAAACGCGTCGGGATGTTCCGTGGACAAACTGATCACCTATAATGTAAAGGGGGAGCAGACATAAAAAGACCCCGGGTGAGATGTTTCCATGTTCCATGAGGATTTAAATGCCTGGATGGTAATAGAAGGCTCCTCATAGTTCTATTTCTGTATACATACCTACCATTTAATAATGGCTTGTTATGTCTATGGGTATATGCAGATATAGGTATGATCACCGTATATATTGCTATATGGGTATTTGGTGAGGTATACCTCGGCTTGGAATGTTCCATGGATTAACTCATCACCTGGAATGTAAAGGGGGAGCAGATATATATAAAAAGACCCCGGGTGAGATGTTTCCATGTTTTATGAGGATTGAGTGCCTGGATGATAATAGAAGGCCCCTCATAGCTCTATTTGATTGTATACTTATTTACCATTTAATAATGGCTGGTTTTGTCTATGGGTATACACAGATATAGGTATAATCACCGTCTATATTGCTATATGGGCATTTGGTGAGATATACCTTGTTTTTTGCGTATCTGTGGGGTTCTCTTTTTGGACTTCATAGCTTGAATACCTTCATTATTCTTACTTATGCTGGACCTAATAGGGCCTGATATTCTGTCCAGCTATATCGTAGATATTTATATCTTTTTACTTATGATATACCATATGGGCATCATGTTATAAATTTCTTTTTAGACTTTTCATCAATAAAAGTTATATTTTATGTACTTATTTGCTATATCTAGTTGATATCTTCATAATAAGTCTTTTGGTCTCTGCTGGATTATACAAAAGTTTGAACACACCTTCTCATATAAAGATTTTTCTGTATTTTCATAACTATGAAAATTGTACATTCACACTGAAGGCATCAAAACTATGAATTAACACATGCAGAATTATATAGTTAACAAAAAAGTGTGAAACAACTGAAAATATGTCATATATTCTAGGTTCTTCAAAGTAGCCACGTTTTGCTTTGATGACTGCTTTGCACACTCTTGGCATTCTCTTGATGAGCTTCAAGAGGTAGTCACCGGAAATGGTTTTCACTTCACAGGTGTGCCCTGTCAGGTTTAATAAGTGGGATTTCTTGCCTTATAAATGGAGTTGGGACCATCAGTTGTGTTGTGCAGAAGTCTGGTGGATACACAGCTGATAGTCCTACTGAATAGACTGTTAGAATTTGTATTATGGCAAGAAAAAAGCAGCTAAGTAAAGAAAAACGGCCAGAAAAGTGGCCATCATTGGGAAATTGGGAAAACTTTGAAAGAAAGAAAACTTTGAAAGAGCGCCAAACATGCAGGGCAGGGACCCTAGTTCCCGCTCGAGCAACCAGGAAATACACGTTGAGCGCCGAGCTTGTCGAGCATCGTGATGCTTGGTCGAGTAGTGAGCAGTGGCAAGCATATTCGCTCATCACTATTTTTTATTTAAACCCTGTATGGGACTTCAATTTTTATTTTTCTGATCACTGGTCTAATGCATTGCAATAGACATGTTTTGCATTGCATGATACCTGTCAGTTTTACACGCCACTGTGCATGTCAGACCCGGAGGTCTCTGACCTCCGGCTGCCATGATAACTGCAGAACACATCACAGGGGTGCCAGAGAGGTGAGTGGATGATCCCTCTCACTGTCTTCTAAATGCCTCAATCGCTATTGTGGCATCTAGGGGATAGCAATGAATTAAGATCATTGGAACCTGATCCAATCAGGTCCCGATGATGTGACCTGTCAGAGCTATCGCTCTGCACCAGAATCACAACACTTGAAGGACCTGAGTGCTGCGAGACCGCCGGTCATAGGCAAACGTCGAAGCTGCACAGGGCCAAGCAAGCGCCGACGTTTTCCTACAGTGGGTGGTCGGGAAGCGATTAAAAACAAAGAATCACATGCTAGTGACATTCACAGACATGTGAAATTGGATTATTTTCTTCATTTAAAAAATGCCTGAATGTAATAATTTTGACTCATTTGTTTGATTTAGTTCTCTGTATCTACTTTTAAAGTTGCCAACTACCTGGCTGTTCTTCCTGGCGCCAGTTCAGAGCAGTCATGAACTGCTCCTGCCGGTGGTTCTGCTGTTTTAAATCAACACATTACGTCAACTCTTCCTCTTCTGAGCTGCTTTGACTACGAGTCGTGACTGCTGGTGTCATCCAGATTGACAGCTGGCTTCCCTTAAGTAGGGCCACTTCACATCTCTTTGTTTCCAGTAAATGTGTATGCCGCACTGTTTTGCCAAGTTTTTAAAGGACTTGGATACGTCTTTAAAGAAGGTGATAAATTTTTATTATAATTAAATGATGGCAGAAAATAGGAAATAGTGTGATATTGCGTACACTTTTGCATAATATAAATCACAAAGGTAAAGTACTTACTGCGCACACTATACTGGAAAAACTTCACCAGGAGCAACATACATCATCTGTCCAGAAAAACATCAGCTGTGAGAAGCAAAACAGAAAAAAGTCCTGGGATGAAGCCACACTGCGACGTCAGGGCGTCCCCTTTTAGTCCACAGGTCAACAGGCTTCTGTCTTAGCTGAAAATTCAGTAGCTTATATCTTATTTGAAAACAAATGCTTCCGTAACCAAAGTCACATATATATAAAGTTACATATCATTTATATGCAATACCATATCCCAAAGGAATAGCTTCAGCTGATGCAATATTTTGAGTCTTTATAGTTATCATGTCTTCAGTAACGAAGTCCTCTCCAGCACAGTTTATACAAGCATAATATGGGTTGTATGTATAATTCTGGATCACATCTCCTTCTTCAATCTCCTCATTTTGGACAAACCCCTCTATCAATTTTGTCCACATTTGTAAGGGGGTTGGTATAGCTACCATACTAGTCTCTAGTATATTGGTAGTGGTAGTAGTTATTGTCATACAAAAATGGCTCTTGTTCATCAATTGTGCCAAGTAACTCCATAGGTTCTGTTTCATTTTCCACAATGCCACATTTTCTTTGGCATTTCTTCTTTCTGTTGATACAACGGTTTGGTAGTGACAGAGACCAAAAGGACCATGCCTGTAACACCGATCAGCCACAATCTCCATATTTGAATTGGACACTAAAAAGAAAGAACAGACTTATTATTCTCTGATATAACACCTGTCTACTGGAATATGTTCCCATTTTTCCTGTCCTGGTTTCATCACTATTAACACATTGTCTGCCCCTCTAGTAATCACTTCTGTAGGCTCTGGAGGACCTTTATCCCCAGCTTGTTATTCCCAAATTTTTGCACCATCATTTAAAGAATGAGTGGAACCAAAACCTTTATCTCCTCTGACAGCTATTACTGTGGGGGCTGTTCCCCTGATCACCTTCATTTTCTGGATACACACAATCAACAATTGAGCTACCCAATCTCCTTTTTTAATCAACAAATCACTATCCCCACTATTCAGCAGGAGTACCTTAATTTCGCCTTGATAGTCCTGATCTATCACTCCTCCCATCACTTGAATTCCCTTTAAAGCTACACCTGACCTTGGAGCTGTAAGACCAAAATGCTCAGGAGCTATAATCCTATAGCAGTTCTGATTGCCTTTACAGCTCTTTTCTCTAATTTGATTTCCTCATGGGAATGTAGATCTAATCCTGCAGCTTGTGGAGTAGCCCTATAGGGTCCTAGAGCTCCTGGCTCCAATTCCCAATAGAGAACTGTCTGTTCTGTGGTAGAAGCTTTTAAGGGCATTATCTGTAAATTGGCGTAATCATCCTCATTAATTATGTTTTCTGTTCTCCAATTGGCCTGTTGTTATGAATATTAAGGGCTTCATTTAAATGTTTTCTCCACCCTTTGTAAGTTCCATCTCCCAATTTCTTTAATTGTTCTTTCAATAACCCATTCATCCGCTCTACCAATCCTGCGGCTTGGGGATAATATGGGATTTGAAAGATCCAATCAATGTTATGTTCTGAGCAAAATTCTGCAATCTTCTTGTTGCTGAAGTGACTACCATTGTGACTCTGAATCTGTAACGAAATTCCGTAGTATAATACTATGGTTTCCATTGTTTTGATTGTACTGTTGGCATTGGCCAATTTACATGGACAAGCCATCATGTACCCTGAGTATGTATCCACAGCCGTGCATGCATACACACATCCTCCATCTTGTGGAAGGGGACCTATATAATCCTCCTGCCAAATTTGTCCAGGCAATTTGCCTCTGGCTATATGGCCCCTAACCACATGGGAAATAGGTCTCTGTTGTGAATGTTGACATACTGGACATTTCATAATTGTTTCCTTGATTACATCTAACCTGAGGGGCACCCCTCTGTTTTGTGCCCATTGATAAGTGTCTTTTTCTCCAAGATGTCCACATTTCTGATGTGCCCATTGAGCCAATCCAAGTAGATTTTCAGCTGAATCAGGCTCCTCACTGGCATCAGCAACTGATATTTTGGAATGTTCACCCGCTATTGAATTGAAGAGTCTTTCCAGGTTATCTGAAGCACAATGAGCATCAACGTGAAATACAGTCACTTTAATTCTTTGCATAATCGCCCAAATATCTTGCCACATTTCCCCCCCCCACACATCTTTGCTGTATATTTTCCAATCATTCTGAGCCCAAGTTGGTAACCAGGTAGTCAACCCATTCGCCACAGGCCATAAATCTGTATGCAAATGACATTCACTCAGTGACTCCTGTCTCAAGGCACTGTAGATTGCATAAAGTTCTGCATATTGGCTACTCTTTCCCTCACCAGTGGTAACGAGCATCCTGTTCCTGGCTGGCTGATACACCACCGCTTTCCACACTCGATTATTACCCTGGTATCTGGCAGACCTATTAGTAAACCAAGCATGTTTTCACTGTTCAGGACTCAATTGCTCTAAAGGAACCCCTCATGTTACCGGTAATTCCTTATGTAATGTTTGTAATTCTTGCTGCTGAAGTCCTATAGGAACTTTAGCTATTTTCTCATGCAATGATGTAACCCCACTCACTCCTGGTTTTTCCCGGTCTTGAATATACCATTTTCAGTTTATTAGTGATGATTCCTGGGCATGCCCTAAGCGATGGGTTTTTGGAGTGCTGCGTATCCACTGCATGATTGGGATCTCTAGTCTGATTGTTACCTCATGTCCTATTGTTAATTGCTCTGTATCAATTAATGCCCAGTAACATGCCAATAGCTTACATTCAAAGGGAGTATAATGCTGAGATGGTTCAGGTAATTTTCTAGTCCAAAACCCTAAGGGTACTTTGTTCCTTCCCTGTTTTTGCCACAAACTTCAATTAGCATATTGTTCCTGTACTGACACATTTAGTTCCACGGGTCCATCTTCCAACACCGGCCACAAATCCAGTACCTTTTGCACTGCTTCTTTTGATTGTTCAAGCGCCATTTGTTGCTCCTCACCCCATTCAAACTGATACTTTTTCCTAGTTACCTTGTAAAGAGGTGTGAGTATTTGGCCAAGGTGTGGAATGTGCTGTCTCCAAAACCCAAAAAGTCCAATGAACTGTTGTGTTTGCACTTTGTCTCTAGGAACAGCAAAGTCAAGAATCTTCTGCCTAGCCTTTTGTGTAATTTCTCTGTGTCCTTTGTTGCATTGGATACCAAGGAACTTCACTGTTTTTGTAGGTCCCTGCACTTTATTGAGATTGATTTTCCATCCTTTACTCCTCATATGTTCAATCAGTGCAATTAACTGCTGGGCCACTTCCTCCTCTGTTTCACCCAGTACCATAATATCATCGATGTAATGAGAAATCTGCATGTGTGATGGAAGGACAAACTCATCCAAGCGTTTTCCTATTACCCGGTGACAAATTGGTATGGTGAAGAAAGTATTAGCTAAATCTTTCACTCCATACCAGGTTCCTTTGTGTTTCAGTATTTGTTCATTTGTTCAATTAAGGTGATGGTATCAGGTACTGCGGATGTGAGGGGAGGTGTGTGTTTCTTCAATTCCCTATAATCCACAGTCATTCTCCATGAACCATCACTCTTTCTCACTACCAGACAGGATTGTTCCATTCAGTAGTCACAGGCACAAGTACACCAGCATCCAACAGTTACTGAATTGTCTCACTGATCTCCTTATCCCCCACCCCTCACCCCAGGATTCTGTATTGTTTCATACTGATCACCTTTGAGCTTGGGGGAAGTTCTACAGGAGGCATTTTGACTTTCCCAACCATCACCGAAACCACTTCAATATAGGGCTTCACTGACAGCTGGGATGGTCTAGCTGTTACTGCGGGAGGTATCCCAAATTGATACTTACCATCTGGTAACTGTAATGTCATGCCTTTCAGTATACCAATGCCAATTATATGCTCTGGAATAGGGACAATCATCACTTTGTACATTGCAGTAGGCAAATTTCCTATTTTTAATGATACTTTAATTTGTACTGCTTCTATGTGTTTGCCCCCTAATCCTGTGATTATTACTTTCCTTCCTTTAAATTGTTTTGGATTACCATAGATCAAGCTGGCCTGTGCCCCCATATCCACCAGGGCTTTTACACATTACCTATTCTTATTTTGCCAATTAATGACCAAATTTACATGAGGTCGTCTATCCATGTGGAGTGCTCGGCCAAGAAGTCAATCACTCGTGTCTCCCTCTGACTGGGAAACCTCTCTTGGAGAAATAGTCAACCCCTGTCGCTGTGTTTTGACCACCTGCAAAAGAGATTTTACTTCAGCGTAAAGATCCTCAAACCCCGGCGCTGTGGGTTTCACTGGGGACAAAGAGGGAGTGGGCCCTCTCTCTTTCTGTGTCCGACTACGCAAACGCTGTGGGGATCCAGAATCTTCCACAGTCACCTTTTTATTTTGTGAACTTCCTGATTTCTTATGAAGCAATCACTTTTGGTATAATTTCCACATTTCATCAGTATCAATCCCATCAATTTCCTCTTTGTGAACCCCATCTTTCAACAAGGTAATAAACATATCCTTGCGCGATATGCGGGAGCCACTCTTATTGTTTTTAGATTCTCTACGCTGCTCCCCGGAAACAAAATTACCACTATTCCTGGGGCCCCAATCTCCCAAATCCCCCAATTGCCAAATTGCCTCTAGGGTGTTGGAGATGGTTTTCCCAGTCTGGTTTACCATTAGGGTCATCATTCTATGTTTATAAGCTGGGGGAGCAGCGCTGATTATGTGATTTCTGATAGACACACTAACAAGGACTGCCATGTGGTTATCATAGGTCCTTGCAGAAATAGCATTTTTCATGACCTCTTCCTTCAACCTCTGGGAACAATATTTTAATGTAAACCATGGCTTCTCATTAGGGGGCCAATCTGCTTCTGATGGATATTTATGCTGTAATGCCATAGCCACAACATCCAGCATACTGCAAGTCGAATGTTGCGACCGAATCCGCAGTGTATGGAACGCTTCCTTCACTACAGGTTCATGACTGAGTTGCACAAACTTGGGACCATCTACTGCATCCACTTGTACTCCACTTGCCCCTATCTCCCACAGTCTTACCGCCCAAGTAATCAATGATTAATTGGCTTTTTGAGAAAAACTATTATGAAGATCATTAAGTTCTTGCTGACTATAATCCTCCAACACATCTCTCTGTTGTGCAACTACAGGGGTATCTATGATCCGCCTGTGATGTATGGGATGTGCTTTTACTGAGTCAGTAGGGGAATTAACCTCTCCTTCCTCATTAAAGCACTCATCCTTCTGATCATCATCAGAATAAGTGGAAACCCACACATCGCCAACCCATTGATCGGGATCCCACTGAACCCCAGCTTTGGCTATGGCCAAAGTGACCTTTTTCTTATTCACTTTACCACGTCTCTTTTGATATTTGTACTGTGCTACTTGCATGGCTGCTTTTTCTGCGATACATTGATATCCATCACATTTATCCATAAGCAGCCTGTTCTGGCATTGTGCTACTGTCAGAGCACTCTGCATCTCACACACTTGCTGTTCTAATGCTTGCATTTTTTGCAACAGCTGAATACGCTCTTCATGCTGCTTTCTATAAGCATGTAACAAGATCCAACCTCTTTTGCTCACTGCATTCAGCTCCTTGTTCCTTTCAACTTTCACCCTTTGCAAACTTTCACCCTTTCTGACTCTGGGTAGCACATTTCTCTCTAGAATCCCTTGATAGTCTTGAGATTTCACTGTACCCTGCACAGATTCAAGACACCCTGTGCCAGATGCAGCAAAGAAGCCCCAGGACATAAAAGAGCCTCCTCCATGTTTCACAGTAGGGACAGTGTTCTTTTCTTGATATGCTTCATTTTTCCGTCTGTTAACATAGAGCTGATGAGCCTTGCCAAAAACTTCCATTTTTATCTCATCTGTCCATAGGACATTCTCCCAGATGCTTTGTGGCTTGTCAAGATGTAGTTTGGCAAATTCCAGTCTAGCACATCAAGCTGCTTGGAGATGGTCTTATAACCTTTACCTTTAACATGCTTGTCTATAATTTTCTTTCTAATCCCCTGAGACAACTCTTTCCTTTGCTTCCTCTGGTCCATGTTGAGTGTGGTACACACCATGTCACCAAACAGCACAGTGAGTATCTGTAGCCCTATATACAGGCCCACTGACTGATTACAAGATTGTAGACACCTGTGATGCTAATTAGTGGATACAACTTGATTTAACATGTCCCTTTTGTCACATTATTTTCAGGGGTACCATCATTTCTGTCCAGACCTATTTCATGAGTTTAATTTTTTTAAATTCTGTGGAAGCAGGGTTGAAAAGCAATGTCTGACTTTCATTTGTTCATTTTCAGAGATTTTTATTTATTATTACTTTTGTCAGATTCAAGTTATTTCTGTGACCATTGTGGGTTTTTCTTTCATTAAACGAGGGGTACCAACAATTTTGACCATGTGTGTAAGCATATTTGCACTGTTTAAATACTCCTCATAGTTCTCATTTTTAATTTTTTTTTGCCGTTTACTGCTCATTGCCAAGAGGACCAGCTACCACTGCTCTATGGCAGTGGTGACTGATCATACAGTGTTTACAAGCTCTTTCTTTACTGGGTTTGTCAGCACTGTTTGAAGCCAGATGGGATAGCTTGAGCGATATGTAGCTCCTAATCCCAGCCACTCCAGTGCTACAGATGCAAGGTTTTGTCATACAGCAGTATCTGAGCACACAATTCAGTCCAGCATTGCAACAATGCTGTTGGCCTCATCTGTCAATCAAGCAAGGGCGCCTTTTTTCCCAACAATCAGAAATTCAGGAGGCTATGAAGTTGTGCTTTCCTCTCTGAGCACAAAAACCACATTGAATATATTTAGTATATGTATCTGAACAAATTGTAACTATTGAATCTATTAGGAAGCAGCTTCTTAGCAGCTCACCTCAGACACTGCACACTATAGTCTTCATGAAACAAACTGCATTAAATTAATGCTCATTACTACGGATGTTTTCAGAAAGAAAAATTGGTGTGGTCAATTTACTTCATAACTTTCAAAATGCTGCCGAGCCTATTAATCTACCACAAATATAATGCAATAGAAGCTGTAGCGTGAGAAATGGAAAAGGCTATAAATTTGTGACCTTTTTCATAATTGCAATGCATTAGACATGTCTATTGGTATAAATGTCTATGACCTCTTATTTTAATAGATTGCTTTTTCCACATTCTGTCTGCCTGTCAACTTTTCAAGCATGTTTTCTTCAATATCATCTATCACAGACAGAATTTATAGGAAATTACTATTATATTTGATCTTCCCTCTTTCATAAAATCTAATAGCACTAATTAATTTTACATTTTATCTTTTTCCGACTTGTGACATGGTAATATATCATAAGTATGATGGCAGGGTCAGTTGCTGAAGAAGCACCATACTGTACAACAAAGTTGGCATCTACCAGCACAGTTGGCATATACCTGTAACAGAAGCAAACAGAGCTTACTCTGGTTGCTGCTGTTTAACCATTTAAATGCCACTGCCAATCTCTGACTCTAGCATTTAAATTATGTCACAGTGCAATCACCGTGGGGGGCAATGATTTGCGAAGGCAGTACGGGCCTTTCTGAAGGAACATCATGACCTGGTCTCACTGGAGAATGCCATTACAATTCTATTGTAATAAATATAAAAGGCGATTAAACAATCAGAGGTTCAAGTTCCCAAAAAGTGCTAAAAATTAAAGTGCAAAATAAAAAAAACGTTTTAAAAAAATCTGAAAAAAAAAATCTATAAATTTGAATCAAACTCATGTTTTCTCCTTTCTTTTATTAAAGAAATAAAACATAACCATATTTGGCATTGTCACAGCTGTAAAAGTCCGATCAATCATAATATAAAATTATTAACTCGATTGGTAAATGTGTAACGAAAAAAAAAATGTATCTTGTTTAGTGTTGAGCGAGCACTAAAATGCTCGGGTGCACGAAGCTCGGGCCGAGCTTGCCGTGATACTCGGGTGCTCGACCCGAGCAACGAGCCCAATGTTAGTCTATGGGATACCCGAACATTTTTGCGGCGGCACCCCCGGCAGTCTTTTAAAAGCCTAACAAGTGCCCTAAACGATAGTGATTGTGCTCAAAAGACATGGGGACAGCATGGGGATCGCCCCAGGTCACTGCTGTCAACAACGTGGTCAGAGGTAATAAGCCACTTTTAAGGGCTCACAATAAAACGTTCAAAAACGAAACTGAAACTGCTTTCCTGTGAAATATGTTAAGGAAGTTCCTTTCCAGGGTAAAGACTTGAGTATAAGATAAAATAAATAACCCCCCAAAAAAATACTCCTCCACACCTTGGGCTATGTTCACAAGTAGCATTTTTTATGCGTTTTTGCACTTTTGGATTGCTTTCAACCGTGACAAATGCATTCACCGGGAAATGTCATTTTAACATATTACAACCTTATCTGGCCATGTGCTGTGTGACACATGCATACAGTGCTGAAAAGACATGGGAACAGCATAGGGAAGACCCCTGGAAGCATCTCTGACACCCAGGTCACTGCCTAAAAGTGTGCCCATCAGAAATCATCCTTGCCGCATCAGAAGATGCAGACTTGCAACTATCCCCGTTCAAGTTCTTGTCCCAGGGCACTGTTCCATTGTACCTCCCCCATTCCTTGCAATGCAAGCGCAAATATGCAGCCAACCACCCACCCACCCCCAGGCTGCAATACCATACTGCTTGCTTTCACTTGAAATTGGGCTTTTTAGGCATGTGGAGGCGCAATCTGGCCTGGAATCCATACTCAGTTCCCAGCCGCCCGGCGGCCGGGTGTCCACAATCGTTCCCCAGCCGCCAGGGGGTGGCTCGGTGTCCATACTCGGTCCTCAGCCACCCCACGGCCGGGTGTCCACACACGGTCCCCAGCCGACTGGGGGCAGCCGGGTGTCCATAAACGGTCCCCAGCTGCGCCTATTACTCTTTGGAACATCCCCCCACACACTTTTCTTAGCCCAGCCTGCTTTAGGGAAGCATTGGATGAGCCCACCAGAGAACCAGACTCCTCCGATGGGCCCTGGCTTCTCCATCAGGGGAGTTGAGAGTGCCAAGGTGAGGAGCATGATGATGATGATACAAGTTAGCATCTGCTTTGTTTTCTTGGAATGCAAGCGTAAGTGTGCAGCCTGCCATCCACCCACCCCCAGGCTGCAATACCATACTGTTTGCTTGCTTGCACTTGAAATTGGGCCTTTTAGGCATGTGGAGGCGGAATCTGGCCACCCCGTCATGGCTGCGTTGGCGGCCTGGAATCCATTCTCAGTCCCGAGCCGCTCGGCGGCCCGGTGTCCACACTCGGTCCCCAGTCGCCAGGGGGCGGCCGGGTGTCCATATTCGGTCCCCAGCCGCCCCGCGGCCGGGTGTCTACACTCGGTCCCCAGCCGCCTGGGGGCAGCCGGGTGTCCATAAACGGTCCCCAGCCGCCCCTATTTCTCCTTGGAACATCCCTCCACACACTTTTCTTAGCCCGGCCTGCTTTAGGGCAGCATTGGACGAGCCCACCAGAGTATCAGACTCCTCCGGTGGGCCCTGGCTTCTCCATCAGGGGAGTTGAGAGTGCCAAGGAGAGGAGCATGATGATGATGATACAAGTTAGCATCTGCTTTGTTTTCTTGGAATGCAAGCGTAAGTGTGCAGCCTGCCACCCACCCACCCCCAGGCTGCAATACCATACTGCTTGCTTGCTTGCACTTGAAATTGGGCCTTTTAGGCATGTGGAGGCGGAATCTGGCCAACACGTCATGGCTGCATTGATGGCCTGGAATCCATACTCAGTCCCCAGCCGCCCGGCGGCCAGATGTCCACACTCGGTCCCCAGCCGCCTGGGGGCAGCCGGGTGCCCATAAACGGTCCCCAGCTGCCCCTATTTCTCCTTGGAGCATCCCCCCACACACTTTTCTTAGCCCGGCCTGCTTTAGGGCAGCATTGGACGAGCCCACCAGAGAACCAGACTCCTCCGGTGGGCCCTGGCTTCTCCATCATGGGAGTTGAGAGTGCCAAGATGAGGAGCATGATGATGATGATGATAGAAGTTAGCATCTGCTTTGTTGTCTTGGAATGCAAGCGCATGTATGTAGTAGTGGCTAGGCCTGAGGTGTTCAGCGTTTTGGTGCACATCCTACCTCCTCCGAGGATTGCTGGATGTTTTCCTGCTACTATCCCAGTTCTATGACTCCCGTTAAAACAAAGCTTCAGGTGATAAATGATGGATGAGGTAGTGGCAAAGGAGAAAGAGCAGGAGGAACAAGGACCATTCACATCAATATCAGGCCAGTCAACCACATATGTCTTGTAGGATATGTTTCTGTAACAAAATGAGCGGTTCGGCTACACAGTTATAGGGCATACAGTGAGTGCAATGCCTACCAAAAATTTTGAGGCACTCCAATGCCCCTTGGAAATGACATGGAGGTCAGAGGGCCTTAACTAAACCGTTTTTTCCATTTATAGCAACTGGGTCTCCTGTACACTGTTGGCCTAAGCAGTGAATGGAAGGCTTTCCAAAAATTATGAGGAACTGCAATGCCCCTTGAAACAGATGTGGATTACAGCGTACTAAAAACCTTGAACCCATTATTGGGGAGTGGGTCTCCCTTAGTTTTCACCTTTTCATTGAAAAGCAAAAGCTGACTAAAATTAGGAGGAAATGCAATCCCGTTGGAAAAGTCGTGGAGGTTAGAGGTAATTAAAAACAACATTTCAATACTCCTTGGAAGAGCTGTGGAGTTCAGAGTGGCTTAAGAAGACTCTTTTAATGCCCCTTTGAAGAGACGTGGAGGTCACAGTAGCTTAACAAGATGGTTTTAATTCCCCTCGGAATAGACGTGGAGGTCCCAGTAGCTTAACAAGTTGGTTTGAATGCCCCTCAGAAGAGACGTGGAGGTCCCAGTAGCTTCACAACATGCTTTTAATGCCCCTCGGAAAATTGGTGGAGGTCACAGTAGCTTAACAAGACGGATTTAGTGCCCCTCGGAAAAGTGGTGGAGGTCCCAGTAGCTTAACAAGACGCTTTTAATGCCCCTCAGAAGAGATGAGGAGATCCCAGTAGCTTAACAAGACGCTTTTCATACCCCTCGGAAACGTGGTGGAGGTCACAGTAGCTTAACAAGACGGTTTTAATGCCCTTCGGAAAAGTGGTGGAGGTCCCAGTAGCTTAACAAGACGCTTTTAATGCCCCTCGGAAAAGTGGTGGAGGTCACAGTAGCTTAACAAGACGCTTTTAATGCCCCTCAGAAGAGACGTGGAGGTCACAGTAGCTTAACAAGACGCTTTTATTGCCCCTCAGAAGAGACGTGGAGGTCCCAGTAGCTTAACAAGACGCTTTTAATGCCCCTCGGAAAAGTGGTGGAGGTTACAGTAGCTTAACAAGACGGCTTTAATGCTCCTCGGAAAAGTGGTAGAGGTTGCAGTAGCTTAACAAGATGCTTTTAATGCCCCTCAGAAGAGACGTGGAGGTCCCAGTAGCTTAACAAGATTGTTTTAATGCCCCTCGGAAGAGTGGTGGAGGTCCCAGTAGCTTAACAAGACGCTTTTAATGCCCCTCGGAAAAGTGGTGGAGGTCCCAGTAGCTTAACAAGATGCTTTTAATGCCCCTCAGAAGAGACGTGGAGGTCCCAGTAGCTTAACAAGACGCTTTTCATGCCCCTCAGAAGAGTCGTGGAGGTACCAGTAGCTAAAAAAGACGCTATTAATGCCCCTCGGAAAAGTGGTGTAGGTCCCAGTAGCTTAACAAGACGCTTTTAATGCCCCTCAGAAGAGACGTTGAGGTCCCAGAAGCTTAACAAGACGCTTTTAATGCCACTCGGAAAAGTGGTGGAGGTCCCAGTAGCTTAACAAGATGCTTTTAACGGACCTCAGAAGAGAAGTGGAGGTCCCAGTAGCTTAACAAGATGCTTTTAATGCCCCTCGGAAAAGTGGTGGAGGTCCCAGTAGCTTAACAAGACGCTTTTAATGCCCCTCGGAAAAGTGGTGGAGGTCACAGTATCTTAAAAAAACGGTTTTAATGCCCCTCGGAAAAGTGGTGGAGGTCGCAGTAGCTTAACAAGACGCTTTTAATACCCCTCAGAAGAGACGTGAAGGTACCAGTAGCTTAAAAAGATGCTATTAATGCCCCTCGGAAAAGTGGTGTATGTCCCAGTAGCTTAACAAGACGCTTTTAATGCCCCTCAGAAGAGACGTTGAGGTCCCAGAAGCTTAACAAGACGCTTTTAATGCCACTCGGAAAAGTGGTGGAGGTCCCAGTAGCTTAACAAGATGCTTTTAACGGACCTCAGAAGAGAAGTGGAGGTCCCAGTAGCTTAACAAGACGCTTTTAATGCCCCTCAGAAGAGACGTGGAGGTCCCAGTAGATTAACAAGACAGTTTTAATGCCCCTCGGAAAAGTGATGGAGGTCCCAGTAGCTTAACAAGACGCTTTCAATGCCCCTCGGAAAAGTGGTGGAGGTCAAAGTATCTTAAAAAAACAGTTTTAATGCCCCTCGGAAAAGTGGTGGAGGTCGCAGTAGCTTAACAAGACGCTTTTAATACCCCTCAGAAGAGACGTGAAGGTACCAGTAGCTTAAGAAGACGCTTTTAATGCCCTTCGGAAAAGTGGTGGAGGTCCCAGTAGCTTAACAAGACAGTTTTAATGCCCCTCAGAAGAGACATGAAGGTCCCAGTAGGTTAACAAGACGCTTATAATGCCCCTCAGAAGAGACGTGAAGGTCAAAGTAGCTTAACAAGATGCTTTTAATGCCCCTCGGAAAAGTGGTGGAGGTCCCAGTAGCTTAACAAGACGCTTTTAATTGCCCCTCGTAAAAGTGGTGGAGGTCAAAGTAGCTTAACAAGACGCTTTTAATGCACTTCAGAAGAAACGTGGAGGTCCCAATAGCTTATAAAGACGCTTTAAATGCCCCTCAGAATTGACGTGGAGCTCACAGTCGCTTAAGAAGACGCTTTTAATGCCCCTCAGAAGAGACGTGGAGGTCCCAGTAACTTAACAAGACGCTCTTAATGCACCTCGGAAAAGAGGTGGAGGTCACAGTAGCTTAACAAGACGGTTTAAATGCCCCTCGGAAAAGTGGTGGATGTCGCAGTAGCTTAACAAGACGCTTTTAATGCCCCTCGGAAAAGTCGTGGAGGTCCCAGTAGCTTAACAAGACGCTTTTAATGCCCCTTGGAAAAGTGGTGGAGGTCCCAGTAGCTTAACAAGACGCTTTTAATGCCCCTCAGAAAAGACATGGAGGTCCCAGTAGATTAACAAGACACTTTAAATGCCCCTCAGAAGAGACATGGATGTCCCACTAGCTTAACAAGATGCTTTTAATGCCCCTCAGAAGAGACATGGAGGTTCCAGTAGCTTAAGAAGACGCTTTTTAATGCCACTCGGAAAAGAGGTGGAGGTCCCAGTAGCTTAACAAGATGCTTTTAATGCCCCTCAGAAGAGACGTGGAGGTCCCAGTAGCTTAACAAGACGCTTTTAATGACCCTCAGAAGAGACGTGGAGGTCCCAGTAGCTTAACAAGACAGTTTTAATGCCCCTCGGAAAAGTGGTGGAGGCCCCAGTAGCTTAACAAGATGCTTTTAATGCCCCTCGGAAAAGTGGTGGAGGTCACAGTATCTTAACAAAACGGTTTTAATGCCCCTCGGAAAAGTGGTGGAGGTCGCAGTAGGTTAACAAGACACTTTTAATACCCCTCATAAGAGACGTGAAGGTACCAGTAGCTTAACAAGACGCTTTTAATGCCCATCGGAAAAGTGGTGGAGGTCCCAGTAGCTTGACAAGACAGTTTTAATGCCCCTCAGAAGAGACATGAAGGTCCCAGTAGTTTAACAAGACGCTTATAATGCCCCTCAGAAGAGACGTGAAGGTCAAAGTAGCTTAACAAGACGCTTTTAATGCTCCTCGGAAAAGTGGTGGAGGTCCCAGTAGCTTAACAAAACGCTTTTAATTTCCCCTCGTAAAAGTGGTGGAGGTCAAAGTAGCTTAGCAAGACGCTTTTAATGCACTTCAGAAGAAACGTGGAGGTCCCAATAGCTTATAAAGACGCTTTAAATGCCCCTCAGAATTGACGTGGAGGTCATAGTAGCTTAAGAAGACGCTTTTAATGCCCCTCAGAAGAGACGTGGAGGTCCCAGTAACTTAACATGATGCTCTTAATGCACCTCGGAAAAGAGGTGGAGGTCACAGTAGCTTAACAAGACGGTTTAAATGCCCCTCGGAAAAGTGGTGGATGTCGCAGTAGCTTAACAAGACTCTTTTAATGCCCCTCGGAAAAGTCGTGGAGGTCCCAGTAGCTTAACAAGACGCTTTTAATGCCCCTCAGAAAAGTGGTGGAGGTCCCAGTAGCTTAACAAGATGCTTTTAATGCCCCTCAGAAGAGACGTGGAGGTCCCAGTAGATTAACAAGACACTTTGAATGCCCCTCAGAAGAGAAATGGATGTCCTACTAGCTTAACAAGACGCTTTTAATGCCCCTTAGAAGAGACGTAGAGGTCCCAGTAGCTTAAGAAGACGCTTTTTAATGCCACTCGGAAAAGTGGTGGAGGTCCCAGTAGCTTAACAAGACGCTTTTAATGCCCCTCAGAAGAGACTTGGAGGTCCCAGTAGCTTAACAAGACGCTTTTAATGCCACTCAGAAGAGACGTGGAGAGCCCAGTAACTTAACAAGACGCTTCTAATGCCCCTCAGAAAAGTGGTGGAGGTCCCAGTAGCTTAACAAGATGCTTTTAATGCCCCTCAAAAGAGACGTGGAGGTCCCAGTAGATTAACAAGACACTTTGAATGCCCCTCAGAAGAGAAATGGATGTCCTACTAGCTTAACAAGACGCTTTTAATGCCCCTTAGAAGAGACGTGGAGGTCCCAGTAGCTTAAGAAGACGCTTTTTAATGCCACTCGGAAAAGTGGTGGAGGTCCCAGTAGCTTAGCAAGACGCTTTTAATGCCGCTCAGAAGAGACTTGGAGGTCCCAGTAGCTTAACAAGACGCTTTTAATGCCACTCAGAAGAGACGTGGAGGTCCCAGTAGCTTATCAAGATGGTTTGAATGCCCCTTGGAAGAGACGTGGAGGTCCCTGTAGCTTAACAAGACCCTTTTAATGCCCTTCGGAAAAGTGGTGGAGGACCCAGTAGCTTAACAAGACGCTTTTAATGCCCCTCAGAAAAGACATGGAGGTCCCAGTTGCTTAACAAGACGCTTTTAATGCCCCTCGGAAAAGTAGTGGAGGTCCTAGTAGCTTAGCAAGACTCTCTTAATGCCCCTAAGAAGAGACGTGGAGGTCCCAGTAGCTTAACAAGACGCTTTTAATGCCCCTCAGAAGAGACGTGGAGCTCCCAGTAGCTTAACAAGATGCTTTTAATGCCCGACAAATAGACATGGAGGTACCAGTAGCTTAACAAGACGCTCTTAATGCCCCTCGGAAAAGTGGTGGAGGTCACAGTAGCTTAACAAGACGCTTTTAATGCCCCTCAGTAGAGGCGTGGAAGTCCCAGTTGCTTAACAAGACGGTTTGAATGCCCCTCGGAAAAGTGGTGGAGGTCCCAATAGCTTAACAAGAAGCTTTTAATGCCCATCAGAAAAGATGTGGAGGACCCAGTAGCTTAACAAAACGCTTTTAATGGCCCTCGGAAAAGTGGTGGAGGTCCCAGTAGCTTAACAAGATGGTTTTAATGCCCCTCGGAAAAGTAGTGGAGGTCCCAGTAGCTTAGCAAGACGGTTTTAATGCCCCTCAGAAGAGACGTGTAGGTCCCAGTAGCTTAACAAGACGCTTTTAATGCCCCTCAGAAAAGTGTTGGAGGTCCCAGTAGCTTAACAAGACGGTTTTAATGCCCCTCAGAAGAGACAAGGAGGTGCTAGTAACTTAACAAAATGCTTTTAATGCCCCTCGGAAAAGAGGTGGAGGTCCCAGTATCTTAACAATACGGTTTTAATGCCCCTCAGAAGAGTCGTGGAGGTCCCAGGAGCTTAACAAGACGCTTTTAATGCCCCTCAGAATAGACGTGGAGGTTACAGTAGCTTATCAAGACACTTTTAATGCCCGTCAGAAGAGACGTGGAGGTCCCAGTAGCTTAACAAGACGCTTTTATTGCCCCTCAGTAGAGACGTGGAGTTCCCAGTAGCTTAACAAGACGCTTTTAATGCTCCTCGGAAAAGTGGTGGAGGTCCCAGTAGCTTAACAAGAAGCTTTTAATGCCCCTCGGAAAAGTGGTGGAGGTCACAGTAGCTTAACAAAACGGTTTTAATGCCCCTCGGAAAAGTAGTGGAGGTCGCAGTAGCTTAACAAGACGCTTTTGATATCCCTCAGAAGAGACGTGAAGGTACCAGTAGCTTAACAAGACACTTTTAATGCCCCTCGTAAAAGTGCTGGAGGTCAAAGTAGCTTAACAAGATGCTTTTAATGCCCCTCAGAAGAGACGTGGAGGTCCATTAGCTTATCTAGACGCTTTTAATGCCCCTCAGAATTGACGTGGAGGTCACAGTAGCTTAACAAGACGCTTTTAATGCCCCTCGGAAAAGTGGTGGATGCCGCAGTAGCTTAACAAGACACTTTTAATGCCCCTCAGAAGAGACGTGGAGGTCCCAGTAGCTTAACAAGATGCTTTTAATGCCCCTCAGAAGAGACGTGGAGGTCCCAGTACCTTAACAAGACGCTTTTAGTGCCCCTCGGAAAAGTGGTGGAGGTCCCAGTAGCTTTACAAGACGCTTTTAATGCCCCTCAGAAGAGACGTGGAGGTCCCAGTAGCTTAACAAAACGGTTTTAATGCCCCTGGGAAAAGTGGTGGAGGTCTCAGTAGCTTAGCAAGACGCTTTTAATACCCCTCAGAAGAGACGTGAAGGTACCAGTAGCTTAACAAGACGCTTTTAATGCCCCTCGGAAAAGTGGTGGAGGTCCCAGTAGCTTAACAAGACTTTTTTAATGCCCCTCAGAAGAGACGTTAAGGTCCCAGTAGCTTAACAAGATGCTTATAATGCCCCTCAGAAGAGACGTGAAGGTCAAAGTAGCTTAACAAGACGCTTTTAATGCCCCTCGGAAAAGTGGTGGAGGTAACCAATAGCTTAACAAGACGCTTTTAATGCCCCTCGTAAAAGTGGTGGAGGTCAAAATAGCTTAACAAGATGCTTTTAATGCCCCTCAGAAGAGACGGGGATGTTCCATTAGCTTATCAAGACACTTTTAATGCCCCTCAGAATTGACGTGAAGGTCACAGCAGCTTAAGAACATGCTTTTAATGCCCCTGAGAAGAGACGTGGAGGTTCCTGTAACTTAACAAGACACTCTTAATGCACCTCGGAAAAGTGTTGGAGGTCTCCGTAGCTTAACAAGACGGTTTTAATGCCCATCGGAAAAGTGGTGGATGTCGCAGTAGCTTAACAAGACGCTTTTAATGCCCTTCAGAAGAGACGTGGAGGTCCCAGTAGCTTAACAAGATGCTTTTAATGCCCCTCGGAAAAGTGGTGGAGGTCCCAGTACCTTAACAAGACGCTTTTAATGCCCCTCGGAAAAGAGGTGGAGGTCCCTATAGCTTAACAAGACGCTTTTAATGCCCCTCAGAAGAGACGTGGAGGTCCCAGTAGCTTAACAAGACGCTTTTAATGCCCCTCAGAAGAGACGTGGAGGTCCCAGTGTCTTAACAAGACGCTTTTAATGCCCCTCGAAAAAGTGGTGGAGGTCCCAGTAGCTAAACAAGATGCTTTTAATGCCCCTCAGAAGAGAGGTGGAGGTCCCAGAAGCTTAACAAGACGCTTTTAATGCCACTCAGAAGAGACATGGATGTCCCAGTAGCTTAACAAGACACTTTTAATGCCCCTCAGAAGAGACGTGGATGTCCCAGTAGCTTTACAAGACGCTTTTAATGCCCCTCGGAAAAGTGGTGGCGGTCCCAGCAGCTTAAAAGACACTTTTAATGCCCCTCAGAAGAGACGTGGAGGTCCCAGTAGCTTAAGAAGACGCTTTTAATGCCCCTTGGAAAAGTGGTGGAGGTCCCAGTAGCTTAACAAGACTTTTTTAATGGCCCTCAGAAGAGAACTTAAGGTCGCAGTAGCTTAACAAGATGCTTATAATGCCCATCAGAAGAGACGTGAAGGTCAAAGTAGCTTAACAAGACGCTTTTAATGCCCCTCGGAAAAGTTGTGGAGGTCCCAGTAGCTTAACAAAACACTTTTAATGCCCCTCGTAAAAGTGCTGGAGGTCAAAGTAGCTTAACAAAATGCTTTTAATGCCCCTCAGAAGAGACGTGGAGGTCCCATTAGCTTATCAAGACGCATTTAATGCCCCTCAGAATTGACGTGGAGGTCACAGTAGCTTAAGAAGACGCTTTTAATGCCCCTCAGAAGAAACGTGGAGGTCCCAGTAACTTAACAAGACGCTCCTAATGCACCTCGGAAAAGTGGTGGAGGTCCCAGTAGCTTAATAAGACGCTTTTAATGCCCCTCGTAAAAGTGGTGGAGGTCAAAGTAGCTTCACAAGATGCTTTTAATGCCCCTCAGAAGAGACGTGGAGGTTCTATTAGCCTGTCAAGACGCTTTTAATGCCCCTCAGAATTGACGTGGAGGTCACAGTAGCTTAAGAAGATGCTTTTAATGCCCCTCAAAAGAGACGTGGAGGTCCCAGTAACTTAACAAGACGCTCATAATGCACCTCGGAAAAGTGGTGGAGGTCACAGTAAGCTTAACAAGACGGTTTTTATGCCCCTCGGAAAAGTGGTGGATGTCGCAGTAGCTTAACAAGACGCTTTTACTGCCCCTCAGAAGAGACGTGGAGGTCCCGGTAGCTTAACAAGACAGTTTTAATGCCCCTCGGAAAAGTCGTGGAGGACCCAGTAGCTTAAAAGGAGACCAAAAAATGGCGGAACAACTTATTTATGAACTAAACCAAAATGAGTGGGGTATCAATTTCACTTTTAATATGAGTATAAATAAAATCAATTTTTTAGATTTAGAAATCAGTTTTAAAAAAAAACATCCCTTATAGCCAGTTTTTACGTATAAGGAAAAATAACACACAACTAGAGGACTATAATATACAAGCAAAAGTCCTTATAGACCGGTTTAAAACAAAAAAGTACCCCAAAAAACTAATTTCAGCAGCATATGAAACCAACAGAAAAAAGACACAGAAGGATTGCCTTTTGGCAATGAAAAATAAGTCAAATAAGACAGAAAAAATTAAGGAAAAGAGCAAGGAACACAAATTAAAAACAGATACCACCTTAAAATTCCCCAATGACAGCACAAGGTTCACAAAAAATCCTTTACAACCTAATAAATGGAGATTTAACTTCATCACAGCCTATAATAAGGAAAATTTAAATGACAGAAAAATACTCAGTAAATATTGGTATATTCTGCAACAAGATCCTCTTCTAAGAGAATCCCTACCTGAAAGACCAGGGATCACCTTTAGAAGAGGAAAAACCATCAGGAATTTGATAGCTCCAAGCCGACTTAAAAACATCCCCACTTTATCTGAGCGAAAAAGATTCAATACAACCAAATCAGTGGGAGTATTCAAATGCAGAAAGAAACTTTACAACTGTTGCAGATGTATATCACACGGCTGCAAAGAGATTATTTGTCATAGTACAGGTGAAAAATTTCCAATTCGCCAGTATCTCACCTGTCAAACAGACTACGTTATATACGTTATTACTTGCAAATGCGGTTTACAATACGTCGGTCGTACCATAAGAAAAGTGCAAAACCGCCTTAGTGGACACCGTCACAATGCCAAAATAGGGCTTTTAACACATAGCCTATCACGCCATCTACTGCAGAATCACGGGGGGAAATTTGAAGTTCAAATAACCCCCGTAGAATCCATACCAGTTTCCACCCAGAATAGAATTCAAACATTGAATAGAAAGGAATCCTTCTGGATTTATCGCATGCGGTGTCTACAGCCAGAGGGATTAAATGACAGAATTGAATATATTTGATAGAAAAACAAAGTTGAACAGGCAGAACCACACTGAGTTCACTTTACATTAGAGGACCTTGAATATATTAACAATAAACATATATTTATTAGTCATTAAATAGAGAAATAATAACCACACTGAAGGTCAGTAAGAACAACATAATATTATTATGAATCTGATTTTCCTCTTATATACAATCTGTCAATAGTGAGCGATAGTGTTACTGGATCTACATGCAGGGGAGAAAAACATTCTTTTAAACATTTTAACCAAAAACAGGTTTTTATTTCTTCTTAATCATTTAAGAAAGTATTTTGTGTGTTTTTTTTTTTTTTGTTGTTTTTGTTTTTTTTTTGTTTTTTTTTGTTTGTTGTTGTTGTTGCATTTTTACTGTAGTTGTTGTTGTATTTTTATTTGATTTTACTCTAGTAGAGACAACCTTAGATTGCATGATTAACTAATCACATGCATAAACCAACTCAATTAACATGATTAATTAACTGGGCGGTCCATGACCCTGATGAACCTGATCAGTGCTTTATATAATGAAGAGACTTTCCATAAGCATGACTACGAAATTGTACCTGATGAAGACTCTGTAATGAGTTGAAATGCGTTGTACATTGCTATTTTATATTCTAATTAATAAATCCTGAATGTAAATATCCACTGGGCCATATTTGTAAGCGCCGCGATATACAAACCGGAATTTATCGAACCGATCTCCAGAAGAGACGTGAAGGTACCAGTAGCTTAACAAGACGCTTTTAATGCCCCTCGGAAAAGTGGTGGAGGTCCCAGTAGCTTAACAAGACGGTTTTAATGCCCCTCAGAAGAGACATGAAGGTCCCAGTAGGTTAACAATACGCTTATAATGCCCCTCAGAAGAGACGTGAAGTTCAAAGTAGCTTAACAAGACGCTTTTAATGCCCCTCGGAAAAGAGGTGGAGGTCCCAGTAGCTTAACAAGACGCTTTTAACTGCCCCTCGTAAAAGTGGTGGAGGTCAAAGTAGCTTAACAAGACGCTTTTAATGCACTTCAGAAGAAACGTGGAGGTCCCAATAGCTTATCAAGACGCTTTTAATGCCCCTCAGAATTCACGTGGAGGTCACAGTAGCTTAAGAAGACGCTTTTAATGCCCCTCAGAAGAGACGTGGACGTCCCAGTAACTTAACAAGACGCTCTTAATGCACCTCGGAAAAGAGGTGGAGGTCACAGTAGCTTAACAAGACGGTTTAAATGCCCCTCGGAAAAGTGGTGGATGTAGCAGTAGCTTAACAAGACGCTTTTAATGCCCCTCAGAAGATACGTGGAGGTCCCAGTAGCTTAACAAGACAGTTTTAATGCCCCTCGGAAAAGTCGTGGAGGACCCAGTAGCTTAATATGAGACCAAAAAATGGCGGAACAACTTATTTATGAACTAAACCAAAATGAGTGGGGTATCAATTTCACTTTTAATATGAGTATAAATAAAATCAATTTTTTAGATTTAGAAATCAGTTTTAAAAAAAAACATCCCTTATAGCCAGTTTTTACGTATAAGGAAAAATAACACACAACTAGAGGACTATAATATACAAGCAAAAGTCCTTATAGACCGGTTTAAAACAAAAAAGTACCCCAAAAAACTAATTTCAGCAGCATATGAAACCAACAGAAAAAAGACACAGAAGGATTGCCTTTTGGCAATGAAAAATAAGTCAAATAAGACAGAAAAAATTAAGGAAAAGAGCAAGGAACACAAATTAAAAACAGATACCACCTTAAAATTCCCCAATGACAGCACAAGGTTCACAAAAAATCCTTTACAACCTAATAAATGGAGATTTAACTTCATCACAGCCTATAATAAGGAAAATTTAAATGTCAGAAAAATACTCAGTAAATATTGGTATATTCTGCAACAAGATCCTCTTCTAAGAGAATCCCTACCTGAAAGACCAGGGATCACCTTTAGAAGAGGAAAAACCATCAGGAATTTGATAGCTCCAAGCCGACTTAAAAACATCCCCACTTTATCTGAGCGAAAAAGATTCAATACAACCAAATCAGTGGGAGTATTCAAATGCAGAAAGAAACTTTGCAACTGTTGCAGATGTATATCACACGGCTGCAAAGAGATTATTTGTCATAGTACAGGTGAAAAATTTCCAATTCGCCAGTATCTCACCTGTCAAACAGACTACGTTATATACGTTATTACTTGCAAATGCGGTTTACAATACGTCGGTCGTACCATAAGAAAAGTGCAAAACCGCCTTAGTGGACACCGTCACAATGCCAAAATAGGGCTTTTAACACATAGCCTATCACGCCATCTACTGCAGAATCACGGGGGGAAATTTGAAGTTCAAATAACCCCCGTAGAATCCATACCAGTTTCCACCCAGAATAGAATTCAAACATTGAATAGAAAGGAATCCTTCTGGATTTATCGCATGCGGTGTCTACAGCCAGAGGGATTAAATGACAGAATTGAATATATTTGATAGAAAAACAAAGTTGAACAGGCAGAACCACACTGAGTTCACTTTACATTAGAGGACCTTGAATATATTAACAATAAACATATATTTATTAGTCATTAAATAGAGAAATAATAACCACACTGAAGGTCAGTAAGAACAACATAATATTATTATGAATCTGATTTTCCTCTTAAATACAATCTGTCAATAGTGAGCGATAGTGTTACTGGATCTACATGCAGGGGAGAAAAACATTCTTTTAAACATTTTAACCAAAAACAGGTTTTTATTTCTTCTTAATCATTTAAGAAAGTATTTTGTGTGTTTTTTTTTTTTGTTGTTGTTTTTGTTTTTTTTTTGTTTTTTTTTGTTTGTTGTTGTTGTTGCATTTTTACTGTAGTTGTTGTTGTATTTTTATTTGATTTTACTCTAGTAGAGACAACCTTAGATTGCATGATTAACTAATCACATGCATAAACCAACTCAATTAACATGATTAATTAACTGGGCGGTCCATGACCCTGATGAACCTGATCAGTGCTTTATATAATGAAGAGACTTTCCATAAGCATGACTACGAAATTGTACCTGATGAAGACTCTGTAATGAGTAGAAACGCGTTGTACATTGCTATTTTATATTCTAATTAATAAATCCTGAATGTAAATATCCACTGGGCCATATTTGGAAGCGCCGCGATATACAAACCGGAATTTATCGAACCGATCTCCAGAAGAGACGCGAAGGTACCAGTAGCTTAACAAGACGCTTTTAATGCCCCTCGGAAAAGTGGTGGAGGTCCCAGTAGCTTAACAAGACGGTTTTAATGCCCCTCAGAAAAGACATGAAGGTCCCAGTAGGTTAACAATACGCTTATAATGCCCCTCAGAAGAGACGTGAAGTTCAAAGTAGCTTAACAAGACGCTTTTAATGCCCCTCGGAAAAGAGGTGGAGGTCCCAGTAGCTTAACAAGACGCTTTTAACTGCCCCTCGTAAAAGTGGTGGAGGTCAAAGTAGCTTAACAAGACGCTTTTAATGCACTTCAGAAGAAACGTGGAGGTCCCAATAGCTTATCAAGACGCTTTTAATGCCCCTCAGAATTCACGTGGAGGTCACAGTAGCTTAAGAAGACACTTTTAATGCCCCTCAGAAGAGACGTGGACGTCCCAGTAACTTAACAAGACGCTCTTAATGCACCTCGGAAAAGAGGTGGAGGTCACAGTAGCTTAACAAGACGGTTTAAATGCCCCTCGGAAAAGTGGTGGATGTAGCAGTAGCTTAACAAGACGCTTTTAATGCCCCTCAGAAGATACGTGGAGGTCCCAGTAGCTTAACAAGACAGTTTTAATGCCCCTCGGAAAAGTCGTGGAGGACCCAGTAGCTTAAAAGGAGACCAAAAAATGGCGGAACAACTTATTTATGAACTAAACCAAAATGAGTGGGGTATCAATTTCACTTTTAATATGAGTATAAATAAAATCAATTTTTTAGATTTAGAAATCAGTTTTAAAAAAAAACATCCCTTATAGCCAGTTTTTACGTATAAGGAAAAATAACACACAACTAGAGGACTATAATATACAAGCAAAAGTCCTTATAGACCGGTTTAAAACAAAAAAGTACCCCAAAAAACTAATTTCAGCAGCATATGAAACCAACAGAAAAAAGACACAGAAGGATTGCCTTTTGGCAATGAAAAATAAGTCAAATAAGACAGAAAAAATTAAGGAAAAGAGCAAGGAACACAAATTAAAAACAGATACCACCTTAAAATTCCCCAATGACAGCACAAGGTTCACAAAAAATCCTTTACAACCTAATAAATGGAGATTTAACTTCATCACAGCCTATAATAAGGAAAATTTAAATGTCAGAAAAATACTCAGTAAATATTGGTATATTCTGCAACAAGATCCTCTTCTAAGAGAATCCCTACCTGAAAGACCAGGGATCACCTTTAGAAGAGGAAAAACCATCAGGAATTTGATAGCTCCAAGCCGACTTAAAAACATCCCCACTTTATCTGAGCGAAAAAGATTCAATACAACCAAATCAGTGGGAGTATTCAAATGCAGAAAGAAACTTTGCAACTGTTGCAGATGTATATCACACGGCTGCAAAGAGATTATTTGTCATAGTACAGGTGAAAAATTTCCAATTCGCCAGTATCTCACCTGTCAAACAGACTACGTTATATACGTTATTACTTGCAAATGCGGTTTACAATACGTCGGTCGTACCATAAGAAAAGTGCAAAACCGCCTTAGTGGACACCGTCACAATGCCAAAATAGGGCTTTTAACACATAGCCTATCACGCCATCTACTGCAGAATCACGGGGGGAAATTTGAAGTTCAAATAACCCTCGTAGAATCCATACCAGTTTCCACCCAGAATAGAATTCAAACATTGAATAGAAAGGAATCCTTCTGGATTTATCGCATGCGGTGTCTACAGCCAGAGGGATTAAATGACAGAATTGAATATATTTGATAGAAAAACAAAGTTGAACAGGCAGAACCACACTGAGTTCACTTTACATTAGAGGACCTTGAATATATTAACAATAAACATATATTTATTAGTCATTAAATAGAGAAATAATAACCACACTGAAGGTCAGTAAGAACAACATAATATTATTATGAATCTGATTTTCCTCTTAAATACAATCTGTCAATAGTGAGCGATAGTGTTACTGGATCTACATGCAGGGGAGAAAAACATTCTTTTAAACATTTTAACCAAAAACAGGTTTTTATTTCTTCTTAATCATTTAAGAAAGTATTTTGTGTGTTTTTTTTTTTTTTTTTGTTTGTTGTTGCTGTTGCATTTTTACTGTAGTTGTTGTTGTTGTATTTTTATTTGATTTTACTCTAGTAGAGACAACCTTAGATTGCATGATTAACTAATCACATGCATAAACCAACTCAATTAACATGATTAATTAACTGGGCGGTCCATGACCCTGATGAACCTGATCAGTGCTTTATATAATGAAGAGACTTTCCATAAGCATGACTACGAAATTGTACCTGATGAAGACTCTGTAATGAGTAGAAACGCGTTGTACATTGCTATTTTATATTCTAATTAATAAATCCTGAATGTAAATATCCACTGGGCCCTATTTGGAAGCGCCGCGATATACAAACCGGAATTTATCGAACCGATCTCCAGAAGAGACGTGAAGGTACCAGTAGCTTAACAAGACGCTTTTAATGCCCCTCGGAAAAGTGGTGGAGGTCCCAGTAGCTTAACAAGACGGTTTTAATGCCCCTCAGAAGAGACATGAAGGTCCCAGTAGGTTTACAATACGCTTATAATGCCCCTCAGAAGAGACGTGAAGTTCAAAGTAGCTTAACAAGACGCTTTTAATGCCCCTCGGAAAAGAGGAGGAGGTCCCAGTAGCTTAACAAGACGCTTTTAACTGCCCCTCGTAAAAGTGGTGGAGGTCAAAGTAGCTTAACAAGACGCTGTTAATGCACTTCAGAAGAAACGTGGAGGTCCCAATAGCTTATCAAGACGCTTTTAATGCCCCTCAGAATTGACGTGGAGGTCACAGTAGCTTAAGAAGACGCTTTTAATGCCCCTCAGAAGAGACGTGGACGTCCCAGTAACTTAACAAGACGCTCTTAATGCACCTCGGAAAAGAGGTGGAGGTCACAGTAGCTTAACAAGACGGTTTAAATGCCCCTCGGAAAAGTGGTGGATGTAGCAGTAGCTTAACAAGACGCTTTTAATGCCCCTCAGAAGAGACGTGGAGGTCCCAGTAGCTTAACAAGACAGTTTTAATGCCCCTCGGAAAAGTCGTGGAGGACCCAGTAGCTTAACAAGATGCTTTTAATGCCCCTCGGAAAAGTGGTGGAGGTCCCAGTAGCTTAACAAGACGCTTTTAATGCCCCTCAGAAGAGACGTGGAGGTCCCAGTAGCTTAACAAGACACTTTGAATGCCCCTCAGAAGAGACATGGATGTCCCACTAGCTTAACAAGATGCTTTTAATGCCCCTCAGAAGAGACGTGGAGGTCCCAGTAGCTTATGAAGACGCTTTAATGCCACTCGGAAAAGTGGTGGCGGTCCCAGTAGCTTAACAAGACGCTTTTAATGCCCCTCAGAAGAGACGTGGAGGTCCCAGTAGCTTAAAAAGACGCTTTTAATGCCACTCAGAAGAGACGTGGAGGGCCCAGTAGCTTAACAAGATGCTTCTAGTGCCCCTCAGAAGAGACGTGGACGTCCCAGTAGCTTAACAAGACGCTTTTAATGCCCTTCGGAAAAGTGGTGGAGGACCCAGTAGCTTAACAAGATGCTTTTAATGAACGACAAAGAGACGTGGAGGTTCCAGTAGCTTAACAAGATGCTTTTAATGCCCCTTAGTAGATGCTTGGAAGTCCCAGTAGCTTAACAAGACGGTTTGAATGCCCCTCGGAAAAGTGGTGGAGGTCCCAATACCTTAACAAGAAGCTTTTAATGCCCCTCAGAAGAGACATTGAGGTCCTAGTAACTTAACAAGACGCTTTTAATGCCCCTCGGAAAAGTGGTGGAGGTCCCAGTATCTTAACAAGACGCTTTTAATGCCCCTCAGAATAGACGTGGAAGTCACAGTAGCTTAACAAGACGCTTTTAATGCCCCTCAGAAGAGACGTGGAGGTCCCAGTAGCTTATCAAGACGCTTTTAATGCCCCTCGGAAAAGTGGTGGAGGTCCCAGTAGCTTAAAAAGACGCTTTTAATGCCCCTCGGAAAAGTGGTGGAGGTCACAGTAGCTTAACAAAACGGTTTTAATGCCCCTCGGAAATGTAGTGGAGGTCGCAGTAGCTTAACAAGATGCTTTTAATACCCCTCACAAGAGACGTGAAGGTACCAGTAGCTTAACAAGACGCTTTTAATGCCCCTCGGAAAAGTGGTGGAGGTCCCAGTAGCTTAACAAGATTTTTTTAATACCCCTCAGAAGAGACGTTAAGGTCCCAGTAGCTTAACAAGACGCTTATAATGCCCCTCAGAAGAGACGTGAAGGTCAAAGTAGCTTAACGAGACGCTTTTAATGCCCCTCGGAAAAGTGGTGGAGGTCCCAGTAGCTTAACAAGACACTTTTAATGCCCCTCATCAAAGTGCTGGAGGTCAAAGTAGCTTAACAAGATGCTTTTAATGCCCCTCAGAAGAGACGTGGAGTTCCCAGTAGCTTATCAAGACGCTTTTAATGCCCCTCAGAATTGACGTGGAGGTCACAGTAGCTTAAGAATACGATTTTAATGCCCCTCAGAAGAGACGTGGAGGTCCCAGTAACTTAAGAAGACGCTCTTAATGCACCTCGGAAGAGTGGTGGAGGTCACAGTAGCTTAACAAGACGGTTTTAATGCCCCTCGGAAAAGAGGTGGATGTCGCAATAGCTTAACAAGACGCTTTTAATGCCCCTCAGAAGAGACGTTGAGGTCCCAGTAGCTTAACAAGACGCTTTTAATGCCCCTCGGAAAAGTAGTGGAGGTCCCAATACCTTAACAAGACGCTTTTAATGCCCCTCGGAAAAGTGTTGGAGGTCCCAGTAGCTTAACAAGACTCTTTTAATGCCCCTCAGAAGAGACGTGGAGGTCCCAGTAGCTTAACAAGACGCTTTTAATGCCCCTCAGAAGAGACGTGGATTTCCCAGTAGCTTAACAAGACGCTTTTAGTGCCCCTCGGAAAAGTGGTGGAGGTCCCAGTAGCTTAACAAGACGGTTTTAATGCCCCTCAGAAGAGACATGAAGGTCCCAGTAGGTTAACAATACGCTTATAATGCCCCTCAGAAGAGACGTGAAGTTCAAAGTAGCTTAACAAGACGCTTTTAATGCCCCTCGGAAAAGAGGTGGAGGTCCCAGTAGCTTAACAAGACGCTTTTAATTGCACCTCTTAAAAGTGGTGGAGGTCAAAGTAGCTTAACAAGACTCTTTTAATGCACTTCAGAAGAAACGTGGAGGTCCCAATAGTTTATCAAGACGCTTTTAATGCCCCTCAGAATTGACGTGGAGGTCACAGTAGCTTAAGAAGACGCTTTTAATGCTCCTCAGAAGAGACGTGGACGTCCCAGTATCTTAACAAGACGCTCTTAATGCACCTCGGAAAAGAGGTGGAGGTCACAGTAGCTTAACAAGACGGTTTAAATGCCCTTCGGAAAAGTGGTGGATGTAGCAGTAGCTTAACAAGACGCTTTTAATGCCCCTCAGAAGAGACGTGGAGGTCCCAGTAGCTTAACAAGACAGTTTTAATGCCCCTCGGGAAGTCGTGGAGGACCCAGTAGCTTAACAAGACGCTTTTAATGCCCCTCGGAAAAGTGGTGGAGGTCCCAGTAGCTTAACAAGACGCTTTTAATGCCCCTCAGAAGAGACATGGAGGTCCCAGTAGCTTAACAAGACACTTTGAATGCCCCTCAGAAGAGACATGGATGTCCCACTAGCTTAACAAGATGCTTTTAATGCCCCTCAGAAGAGACGTGGAGGTCCCAGTAGCTTATGAAGACGCTTTAATGCCACTCGGAAAAGTGGTGCCGGTCCCAGTAGCTTAACAAGACGCTTTTAATGCCCCTCAGAAGAGACGTGGAGGTCCCAGTAGCTTAAAAAGACGCTTTTAATGCCCCTCAGAAGAGACGTGGAGGGCCCAGTAGCTTAACAAGATGCTTCTAGTGCCCCTCAGAAGAGACGTGGACGTCCCAGTAGCTTAACAAGACGCTTTTAATGCCCTTCGGAAAAGTGGTGGAGGACCCAGTAGCTTAACAAGATGCTTTTAATGAAGACAAAGAGACGTGGAGGTTCCAGTAGCTTAACAAGATGCTTTTAATGCCCCTCAGTAGAGGCGTGGAAGTCCCAGTAGCTTAACAAGACGGTTTGAATGCCCCTCGGAAAAGTGGTGGAGGTCCCAATAGCTTAACAAGAAGCTTTTAATGCCCCTCAGAAGAGACATTGAGGTCCTAGTAACTTAATAAGACGCTTTTAATGCCCCTCGGAAAAGTGGTGGAGGTCCCAGTATCTTAACAAGACGCTTTTAATGCCCCTCAGAATAGACGTGGAAGTCACAGTAGCTTAACAAGACGCTTTTAATGCCCCTCAGAAGAGACGTGGAGGTCCCAGTAGCTTATCAAGACGCTTTTAATGCCCCTCGGAAAAGTGGTGGAGGTCCCAGTAGCTTAAAAAGACGCTTTTAATGCCCCTCGGAAAAGTGGTGGAGGTCACAGTAGCTTAACAAAACGGTTTTAATGCCCCTCGGAAATGTAGTGGAGGTCGCAGTAGCTTAACAAGATGCTTTTAATACCCCTCACAAGAGACGTGAAGGTACCAGTAGCTTAACAAGACGCTTTTAATGCTCCTCGGAAAAGTGGTGGAGGTCCCAGTAGCTTAACAAGATTTTTTTAATACCCCTCAGAAGAGACGTTAAGGTCCCAGTAGCTTAACAAGATGCTTATAATGCCCCTCAGAGGAGACGTGAAGGTCAAAGTAGCTTAACGAGACGCTTTTAATGCCCCTCGGAAAAGTGGTGGAGGTCCCAGTAGCTTAACAAGACACTTTTAATGCCCCTCATCAAAGTGCTGGAGGTCAAAGTAGCTTAACAAGATGCTTTTAATGCCCCTCAGAAGAGACGTGGAGTTCCCAGTAGCTTATCAAGACGCTTTTAATGCCCCTCAGAATTGACGTGGAGGTCACAGTAGCTTAAGAATACGATTTTAATGCCCCTCAGAAGAGACGTGGAGGTCCCAGTAAATTAAGAAGACGCTCTTAATGCACCTCGGAAGAGTGGTGGAGGTCACAGTAGCTTAACAAGACGGTTTTAATGCCCCTCGGAAAAGTGGTGGATGTCGCAGTAGCTTAACAAGACGCTTTTAATGCCCCTCAGAAGAGACGTGGAGGTCCCAGTAGCTTAACAAGACGCTTTTAATGCCCCTCGGAAAAGTGTTGGAGGTCCCAGTAGCTTAACAAGACGCTTTTAATGCCCCTCAGAAGAGACGTGGAGGTCCCAGTAGCTTAACAAGACGCTTTTAATGCCCCTCAGAAGAGACGTGGAGGTCCCAGTAGCTTAACAAGACGCTTTTAGTGCCCCTCGGAAAAGTGGTGGAGGTCCCAGTAGCTTAACAAGACGCTTGTAATGCCCCTCAGAAGAGACGTGGAGGTCCCAGTAGCTTAAAAAGATGCCATTAATGCCCCTCAGAAGAGAAATGGATGTCCTAGTAGCTTAAAAATACACATTTAATGCCCCTCAGAAGAGACTTGGAGGTCCCATTAGCTTAAAAAGACGCTTTTAATGCCCCTCGGAAAAGTGGTGGAGGTCACAGTAGCTTAACAAAACGGTTTTAATGCACCTCGGAAAAGTGGTGGAGGTCTCAATAGCTTAGCAATACGCTTTTAATACCCCTCAGAAGAGACGTGAAGGTACCAGTAGATCAACAAGACGCTTTTAATGCCCTCGGAAAAGTGGTGGAGGTCCCAGTAGCTTAACAAGACTTTTTTAATGCCCCTCAGAAGAGACGTTAAGGTCCCAGTAGCTTAACAAGACGCTTTTATTGTCCCTCGTAAAAGTGATGGAGGTCAAAGTAGCTTAACAAGATGCTTTTAATGCCCCTCAGAAGAGACGTGGAGGTCCCATTAGCTTATCAAGACGCTTTTAATGCCCCTCAGTATTGACGTGGAGGTCACAGTAGCTTAAGAAGACGCTTTTAATGCCCCTCAGAAGAGACGTGGAGGTCCCAGTAACTTAACAAGACGCTCTTAATGCACCTCGGAAAAGTGGTGGAGGTCCCAGTAGCTTACCAAGACGCTTTTAATGCCCCTCGTAAAAGTGGTGGAGGTCAAAGTAGCTTAACAAGATGCTTTTAATGCCCCTCAGAAGAGACGTGGAGGTTCCATTAGCTTATCAAGACACTTTTAATGCCCCTCAGAATTGACGTGGAGGTCACAGTAGCTTAAGAAGATGTTTTTAATACCCTCAGAAGAGACGTGGAGGTCCCAGTAGCTTAACAAGACGCTATTAAAGGCCCTCGGAAAAGTGGTGGAGGTCCCAGTAGCTTAACAAGATGGTTTTAATGCCCCTCAGAAAAGTAGTGGAGGTCCCAGTAGCTTAGCAAGACGGTTTTAATGCCCCTCAGAAGAGACGTGGAGGTCCCAGTAGCTTAAGAAGACACTTTTAATGGCCCTCGGAAAAGTGTTGGAGGTCCCAGTAGCTTAACAAGACGCTTTTAATGCCCCTCAAAAGAGACGTGAAGGTCAAAGTAGCTTAGCAAGACGCTTTTAATGCCCCTCGGAAAAGTGGTGGAGGTCCCAGTAGCTTAACAAGACACTTTTAATGCCCCTCGCAAAACTGCTGGAGGTCAAAGTAGCTTAACAAGATGCATTTAATGCCCCTCAGAAGAGACGTGGAGGACCCATTAGCTTATCAAGAAGCTTTAATGCCCCTCAGAATTGACGAGGAGGTCACAGTAGGTTAAGAAAACGCTTTTAATGCCCCTCAGAAGAGACGTGGAGGTCCCAGTAACTTAACAAGGCGCTCTTAATGCACCTCGGAAAAGTGGTGGAGGTCCCAGTAGCTTAATAAGACGCTTTTAATGCCCCTCGTAAAAGTGGTGGAGGTCAAAGTAGCTTCACAAGATGCTTTTAATGCCCCTCAGAAGAGACGTGGAGGTTCTAATAGCCTGTCAAGACGCTTTTAATGCCCCTCAGAATTGACGTAGAGGTCACAGTAGCTTAAGAAGATGCTTTTAATGCCCCTCAGTAGAGACGTGGAGGTCCCAGTAACTTAACAAGACGCTCATAATGCACCTCGGAAAAGTGGTGGAGGTCACAGTAAGCTTAACAAGACAGTTTTAGTGCCCCTCGGAAAAGTGGTGGATGTCGCAGTAGCTTAACAAGACGCTTTTACTGCCCCTCAGAAGAGACGTGGAGGTCCCGATAGCTTAACAAGACGTTTTTAATGCCCCTCAGAAGAGACGTGGAGGTCCTAGTAGCTTAACAAGACGCTTTTAATGCCCCTCAGAAGAGACGTGGAGGTCCCAGTAGCTTAAGAAGACACTTTTAATGGCCCTCGGAAAAGTGTTGGAGGTCCCAGTAGCTTAACAAGACGCTTTTAATGCCCCTCAGAAGAGACGTGAAGGTCAAAGTAGCTTAGCAAGACGCTTTTAATGCCCCTCGGAAAAGTGGTGGAGGTCCCAGTAGCTTAACAAGACACTTTTAATGCCCCTCGTAAAACTGCTGGAGGTCAAAGTAGCTTAACAAGATGCATTTAGTGCCCCTCAGAAGAGACGTGGAGGTCCCATTAGCTTATCAAGAAGCTTTTAATGCCCCTCAAAATTGACGTGGAGGTCACAGTAGCTTAAGAAAACGCTTTTAATGCCCCTCAGAAGAGACGTGGAGGTCCCAGTAACTTAACAAGACGCTCTTAATGCACCTCGGAAAAGTGGTGGAGGTCCCACTAGCTTAATAAGACGCTTTTAATGCCCCTCGTAAAAGTGGTGGAGGTCAAAGTAGCTTCACAAGATGCTTTTAATGCCACTCAGAAGAGACGTGGAGGTTCTATTAGCCTGTCAAGACGCTTTTAATGCCCCTCAGAATTGACGTGGAGGTCACAGTAGCTTAAGAAGATGCTTTTAATGCCCCTCAGAAGAGACGTGGAGGTCCCAGTAATTTAACAAGACGCTCATAATGCACCTCGGAAAAGTGGTGGAGGTCACAGTAAGCTTAACAAGACAGTTTTATTGCCCCTCGGAAAAGTGGTGGATGTCGCAGTAGCTTAACAAGACGCTTTTACTGCCCCTCAGAAGAGACGTGGAGGTCCCGGTAGCTTAACAAGACGTTTTTAATGCCCCTCAGAAGAGACGTGGAGGTCCCAGTGGCTTAACAAGACGCTTTTAGTGCCCTTCGGAAAAGTGGTGGAGGTCCCAGTAGCTTAGCAAGACGCTTTTAATGCCCCTCGTAAAACTGCTGGAGGTCAAAGTAGCTTAACAAGATGAATTTAATGCCCCTCAGAAGAGACGTGGAGGTCCCATTAGCTTATCAAGAAGCTTTTAATGCCCCTCAGAATTGACGTGGAGGTCACAGTAGCTTAAGAAAACGCTTTTAATGCCACTCAGAAGAGACGTGGAGGTCCCAGTAACTTAACAAGACGCTCTTAATGCACCTCGGAAAAGTGGTGGAGGTCCCACTAGCTTAATAAGACGCTTTTAATGCCCCTCGTAAAAGTGGTGGAGGTCAAAGTAGCTTAACAAGATGCTTTTAATGCCCCTCAGAAGAGACGTGGAGGTTCTATTAGCCTGTCAAGACGCTTTTAATGCCCCTCAGAATTGACGTGGACGTCACAGTAGCTTAAGAAGATGCTTTTAATGCCCCTCAGAAGAGACGTGGAGGTCCCAGTAATTTAACAAGACGCTCATAATGCACCTCGGAAAAGTGGTGGAGGTCACAGTAAGCTTAACAAGACAGTTTTAATGCCCCTCGGAAAAGTGGTGGATGTCGCAGTAGCTTAACAAGACGCTTTTACTGCCCCTCAGAAGAGACGTGGAGGTCCTAGTAGCTTAACAAGACTCTTTTAATGCCCCTCAGAAGAGACGTGGAGGTCCCAGTGGCTTAACAAGACGCTTTTAGTGCCCTTCGGAAAAGTGGTGGAGGTCCCAGTAGCTTAGCAAGACGCTTTTAATGCCCCTCAGAAGAGACGTGGAGGTCCCAGTAGCTTAACAAGACGCTTTTAATGCCCCTCAGAAGAGACATGGATTTCCCAGTAGCTTAACAAGACACTTTTAATGCCCCTCAGAAGAGATATGGAGGTCCCAGTAGCTTAAGAAGATGCTTTTAATGCCACTCGGAAAAGTGGTGAAGGTCCCAGTAGCTTAACAAGACGCTTTTAATGCCCCTCGGAAAAGTGGTGGAGGTCACAGTAGCTTAACAAAACGGTTTTAATGCCCCTCGGAAAAGTGGTGGAGGACGCAGTAGATTAACAAGACGCTTTTAATACCCCTCAGAAGAGACGTGAAGGTACCAGTAGCTTAACAAGACGCTTTTAATGCCCCTCGGAAAAGTGGTGGAGGTCCCAGTAGTTAACAAGACTTTTTTAATGCCCCTCAGAAGAGACGTTAAGGTACCAGTAGCTTAACAAGATGCTTATAATGCCCCTCAGAAGAGACGTGAAGGTCAAAGTAGCTTAACAATACGCTTTTAATGCCCCTCGTAAAAGTGGTGGAGGTGAAAGTAGCTTAACAAGATGCTTTCAATGCCCCTCAAAAGAGACGTGGAGGTCTCATTAGCTTATCAAGACTAGTGTTGAGCCACCCCCGTAGTGTTCGAGTTTGGTTCGGTTCGTCGAACACCTTCGAACACCGTTAAAACCAATGGCAGGCAAACAAAAACACATAGAAACACATAGAAAACACCTTCAAAGGTGTCCAAAAGCTGACAAACTGCTCAGAAGACATAACAACACATGGAAAAGTGACAAGTACATATAGTCATGCGAAAATAAAAGAGGTGGAGGAGTAAAAGGAGGGGGAGACACAGATATAGGCATGTCATGCCCTTCTAAAATCCAAAAAGTGAGAAGCCGACACGGCCAGTCCGCTCCTGCCCGTGCCACCTCCGTGTCGCCGGGTTTGTGCCAGAGCCGCGGTGAACCCTGACGGCCAGCCCCCCTCTCCCAATACTGGTGCCTGTCCGCTGGTGGGTCGAGCGAGCCCCCCTGTGGTGGAGGCAGCTCTAAGCTTTTTAATTTAAATTGTCTCTCTAATTTGAATGAATACACTTTAAATCCATTTACAAGGATCTATTGGAGGGCAAGTCTCATGCCAGCAGCCGTGGTAATTCCAGCTACAGTAGCGTCCACTAAAGCTGCTGCAGTTAAAAAGCTTTTATAAGGATCGAGCTCGGCTGTCCACCGCAAGGCATCCTACTGCCAGTCCCAGCCCCTATGCCTTGGGGTGCCTCCTGATGCTCTTCACTAAGTATCCCATGGTCCCAAAGCATTTCCTTTGAAAAAATTAACTGTCTAAACTACAGGTGGTGCAGCTTGCTTAACAGCCGGGATAATCCGCTCACTAGCAGACACTGCTACTAGGCACAAAGTATTTCCTGGGCTAGATGCAGTTAAAAATTTGTAATTAGATACTCTAGTTGGATGCTGAGAAAGCATTCCATAGAGTCTCCTGGCACGCCATATATGATTCTCTTAAAAAGCTTGGGGTAGGGGTCTAGGGGACCCTTTTATAGCCAAAATCACGGCCCTGTATCGCAATACGTCACCTAGGCTGAAGATAAATGGAACTGTAGCACCCTGAGGGCTCGGTTGCTACAGACGTATTGCACCTCACCCAGAGGTGTGATATCTCACTCTCAGGTAAGGATGGAGTGTGGATCAGGACCCGACACCTGCATGCATTACACCACATTGCCGTGGGGCAGGGCGACCAATACGCCCCTGAGATGGGCACGACAGTCCCTGTCCCTGGCTGGAGTGGGGGGAGGGAACACTGAGGAAGGGGAACCCTGTAGTGCAGGAGCAGGGAGGAAGCAGTTCCTGGGTGCATTGAGAAGGGAGTATAAAAGGTGGGCACCATCTTAGTTCAGTGCAGAGAAGTCTGAGCAGAAGTGGCAGGGAGCAGGGGCTCTGCATGAGCTCTGCTCCGGAAGCGGGCCTAGTAACAGAGGCCCAGGCCTGGAAGAGGGAGAAGGAAGGAAGAGGAGCGGAGAAGGCTCCAGGAACGAGGAATGAAGGGATCCCAGGGGTGCGGACGGGCGAGTCGCCACCGCACGCCCGAATCCACCTGCGTGGAGGGGTCAGGCCAAAGGGGGAGACCGGTCCCCGAACTAGTGGAGGCAGGAAACGACCCTCAGCTAGAAACCGGAGGCTCTGACATTTTATGTGGCGCAGCCCCTCGCTACACCCGCTAGGAAGGCACCACATAGGGTCAGGGAAACTTGCGCCAAGTTTACCAAGAGGAGGCCCGAGGCAGCCGGACAGAAGTGTTGGTAAGAAAGGCCAGACCAAGGACACACAAAGGGGGTCCTGTGAAGTGCTCCAAAGTTATCTGGGAGTTGTCTGAGCCCCTCACCTGGTGAGCACAGTACGACGTGGGCAGCCGTTACCTGCAGACGTGGTCTGGATAATAAGAACTGTGAGTAAAGGCCCTGAACTGCATCACTGACTCCGTGTCGTTACTGCTGCTGCCCTGCACCATCACCCCCATCCTCCGCATACACTGCCCTGAGGCTATACTCCTCCCGTGGGGAGTTATGCTACGCTCTGCTGCACCCACAACACCAGCCTCAGTGGTCTGCCCTGTAGCGGCGGTTCACTCTGACCGCAATCCACGGGTGGCGTAGTCGGACATTTAAACATGAAAACCACATAAATAGTTCCGCCACTGGTTTGACCGCCCTGAGCCACGGAACTGGGTCGCCGCCACGAAGACTACAACCACCAGCATCCACCAAAAAGGGTCCGGCTCCGGGTGTCCCAAGGCCCAGGGGGTGCGTCAGAACATTTTCATCACCTTTCACAATCACCAATGGGACAAGGCAGTGATGTCCTCTGTCCCCTCTCTTATACATCCTAGTGACGGAGCACCTGCTCTCATCAATTCGCCATAACCCCAATATTAGGTGGATTGAGGTGGGAGGCACCGAGTACAAGTGCTCTCTATTTGCTGATGATGTCCTAGTATATATCACTCAATCACATATATCCATCCATGCTGTTATGGCTGAAATAGATCACTTTGTTACATGGTAAAATTTTAAAATCAATGCAGCGAAGTCTGAGGCCCTCGATGTCTCCCTCCCCAAATCCATATAGGATTCCATCCAGTCCAACTTTCCCTTTGCCTGGCCCTCACAGGGTATCAAATACTTAGGAATTCCTATTCATAGAGACCTCTCCCATCTATGTTATCTTAATTTTGGGCCCTTTATTGAACAACTCCATACAGACCACGGTTGGCAAGTTAGAACTGTAAGATTCACTACGTGAACCACTGGTGTTTTGTGGAAAAGCACATGTACACTGCGTTCCAAATTATTATACAAAAAGTGTTTAGGAGTGATAAGGGAAGAATTTGTTTGTCAGTTAAACTCATTGATGGTGATGTGTGTCAGGGCTCTTTATATCACTGTAAGCAATTGCAGACACCTGTGCTAATTAGTTTGGCAGGTGTGTCCAATGAAAGGCAAGACTACTTAAGAAGGCTCTCTCACATTATTAAGCAGCCTACATTTTCTGCCAAAATGGGAAAGAAAAAGGATGTGTCGGCTGCTGAGAAGCAACAAATTGTGGAGTGTTTAGGTCAAGGCATGACTACAATCAACATTGTGCGATGATCAGGATGAAGTGTCTTGGCAATCAAGAAGTATGTAGCTGATTCACAGTACACACGTGTGCGTGCTGATAAGGGCAAATTGAGGACTCTTTCCTACAGGCAATTACGTCAGGTTGAAAGAGCAGCGGCAAAAAAGCCTTGTCATAGCAGCAGACAAGTTTTTGAAGCTGCTTGTGCCTCCAACGTCCCCCGAACAACAAGATGCAGGGTCCTTCAGAGGTTTGCAGCTGTGCATGCGCCATCCTGTCGACCTCCTCTATCCACTTCACACAAGCAGAAATGGCTCCAGTGGGCCAAACATTACATGAAGACTGATTTCAAAACTGTTTTGTTCACGGATGAGTGCCGTGCAGCGCTCGATGGTCCAGATGGATGGAGTGGAGGATGGCTGGTTGATGGACACCCCACGCAAACACGGCTACAGCGCCAACAAGGAGGAGGTGGAGTAATGTTTTGGGCTGGAATCATGGGGAGAGAGATTGTCGGCCCCTTTAGGATCCCTGAAGGCGCTAAAGATGAACTCCATAATGTATGTGGATTTTCTCAAACAGCACTTCCTGCCATGGTTCAAGAAGAAGAACCGTGTATTTCACAGCAAGATCATTTTTCTGCATGATAATGCACCATCTCATGCTGCACATAAAACATCTGCATCTCTGGCTGATATGGGCATAAAAGGGGACAAACTTATGGTGTGACCCCCATGCTCCCCTGACCTCTACCCCATTCAGAACCTTTGGAGCATCATTAAAAGGAGTGTCTATGATGGCGGGAGGCAGTTCACATCTAAGCAACAGCTCTGGGAGGGTATTCTGTCCTCATGCAAAACAATTGAAGCAGAAACCATCCAAAACCTGACAAATTCAATGGACGAGAGAGTTCAGAAGCTCCTTTCGAACAAGGGGTCCTATGTGAAAATGTAACATCACCTGTACCATCGTCTCTAGGCGTTGACTATGTGTCAGACTTCTTGTCTCCTGTGGCCTTGCAAAGGATGGGCTAAAAAAGTGGTGAAATGATTCCGCAAAATTGATGTTACCAGCAGATACTGTGGTTCTGTTATGGTTTGAGTGCTGAACACTTGACGGTCCCACGGTTGGCAAGTTGGAACTGTGAGATTCACTACGTGCACCACTGGTATTTTGTGGAAAAGCACATGTAAGATTCTGCAACAGTCTCTGCTGATACTCCTGCATGCGTGCATCCCTTTCTATGGCAGGAATAATTTCTGCAAATTTACTTTTGTACCGGGGATCTAACAGTGTGGCAACCCAGTAGTCAGGATTATTTCTAATTCTCACAATTCGAGGGTCATGTTGCAGGTAGTGCAGCAAGAAGGCACTCATGTGTGTTGCGCATCCAGGAGCACCAAGTCCCTGTTGTGTTGGTGGCGAGGTAACAATCATGCTTCCTTCCTCTGTCCTCTCCCCCCAACCTCGCACAACAGAAATGTGATCAAGGTCTCCCTCATCTGATGAGTCTTCCATCAGTTCGTCCTCCACTTCTTCCTGGGCTCCTGCACCTTCCTCACTAGTTTGGCTGCTACCATGCGCCCTGGTAAAACCATCTCCCCCACCCTCACATGCCTGCCGCCTTGGTGCTGCCGACCGTCTGGACCTTGCAGATGTTAGCCCTTCCGCATACAACTCCTCCTCCTCTACTTCCTCCACCTCCTCTTGTGCCACCACCTGACTCCGAATTCTGTTTAACATGTGCTCCAGCATGTAAATCACCGGAATAGTCATGCTGATAATGGCATCGTCAGCACTAAACATCTTCGTCGCCATTTCAAAACTGTGCAGAAGGGTGAATAGGTCCCTGATCTGAGACCACTCCTCCAGCGTGATTTGCCCCACCTCTGAATCTCGTTGGCCCAGGCTATACGTCAGAACGTATTGCACCAGGGCTTGTCGGTGCTGCCACAGTCGCTGCAACATGTGCAGAGTTGAATTCCACCGGGTAGGCACATCGCATTTTAGCCGGTGAAGTGGCAGGCCCAACGACTTCTGTAGAGATGTAAGTCGCTGAGCTGCGGGATGCTAACGGCGGAAGTGAGCACACAGCGACCGTGCCCTCTGCAGAAGGCCATCTAGTCTGGGATAGTGGGCTAAAAATTGCTGGACAACCAGGTTCAACACGTGAGCCATACAAGGCACGTGTGTGACATTGCCCCGGCGAAGGGCCGCAGCCAGGTTTGCAGCATTGTCGCACACAGCCTTCCCTGGTTTCAGGTCCAGTGGAGACAACCATTCATGAAATTGGTTCTCCAGAGCTGACCACAACTCCTCAGCTGTGTGACTCACATTTCCCAGACATTTCAATGTAAAAACCGCCTGATGACGTTGAGCCCTACTGCCAGCATAGTAAGGAGGTGTGCAGGATCCCTTCTGCGCAGTTAGAAAGCTTGTGGCATGACCAGACAGGCTTTGGGTGCAGGTGGAAGACCGAGAGGAGGTTGAGGAGGCAGAAGCAGTGGAGGAACTTTGACATAAAGAGGATTGACGCACAACTCGTGGGGACGGCAAGACTTGGACAGCAGCCCCTTGTCCTGCTGTCACCATAGTTACCCAGTGCCCAGTCAGCGACATGTAACGCCCCTGTCCATGCCTACTCATCCAAGTGTCTGTGGTGAAATGCACCCTGTCACACACAGAGTTTCTCAAAGAAGCGGTGATGTTGTGTGCGACATGCTGGTGGAGCGCAGGCACACCTTTCTTTGAGAAGTAGTGCCGACTGGGCATCTGGTACTGGGGCACTGCGACGGACATAAGGTCTCGAAAATCCTCTGTGTCCACCAGGCGGAAAGGCAGCATTTCTGTAGCCAAGAGCTTGCAGATGGTGAAATTCAACCTCTTAGCTTTCTCATGGCTAGGAGGAAATGGTCTTTTACTTGTCCACATCTCAGGGACCGAGGGCTGGCTATTGTGCTTAGACGGGGTTGATAAGGGTGTCCCCGGCAAACTGCCGGTCTGTGAGGAAGATGCAGGCGGACATGTTAGGTTGCCTTGATCCAATGGTGGTGCTATCGATGTCGGACAGCGCTCAACACCAGCTGGTGTTACCACCTCCAAAGAAAATGATGACCTGCCAATCACGCTGGCTGTTGCGGGTAAAGAGGTGGCAGGTCTGCGCCCCAAAACAGGTGTGACTGCTGTCCCCCCAGTCACAGAGGATGAAGAGGCCGCGGATGCACAAGATATGACAGACGGTGATTGGCCCGGCCGGCTTGTCCGCATTGTAGCACACTGAGCTTCCCACTGCAACTTATGCTTCATGTCCATGTGCCGGTTCATGCATGAAGTACTCAAACTATGTATTTTTTGGCCTCTACTTAGCTTTTGCTGACAAATGTTACAGATAACACGAGTTGGGTCATCTTTATCGATCTGAAAAAATGCCCAGGCTATGCAAGGCTTAGCACCCATGCGACCTGAAGAGCCACCACGACTTGTGGTGAGAGGCAGAGTTGTGTTTGAGGATGCAGTTGTTGACGTGCTTCCAGTACTACGTCTCTGTCCAGGAAGGCGCAACCTGACCTCGTCGTCACTAGCATCTTCCTCCACCTCCTCTGCTGACCTCATCTCTTGGCTGACTGTGGGTTGACAGTAAGTGGGATCTCCGACCTCATCATCATCACCCTGTGCGTTATCACACCCGTCGTCCTCAGAGCCAACCTGTTCCTGCCCTGACAAAAAACTAAAGTTGTCACTCCAATCAGGTATTTGAGTCTTATCATCGTCTTCCTCATTGTCTCCACCAACAGGAGTTACAGTTTGGGAATGAGGGTCTACATTATGGTCAGAACCTTCTGCGTCTGGTCCTGGATCCGACTCATAAAGATTCTGGGCATCAGTGCAGATCATTTCCTCGTCTGGATTCACAGAAGCGCTGGAGTCGACCTCTGATTCCCAGGCTATAGTATGAGTAAACAGCTCTGCAGACTCAACCATCTGTTCTACCTCATACTCAGACGGGCAGCTGGAGATTTGGGAGCTGTGAGGAAGCAAGTGCGATTTGGGTGACACCTTTGAGGACTGGAGTATTTGTGATGTTGAAGTTGATGTGGAGGAGAGCCCACTTAAAGGAGCACTTGATATCCGTTGAAGCACCTGCTGTTTTTGTGCCTCATCTGGAATTTGTAGCGATTGGCGTGGCCGTAAGAAAGGGATCTTATCACATTGTCCGCTAAAAGAAGTAGACATTTTAGTTTGGCTGGAAGATGGTCTTTCTTCTGCAGATGTTACTGTTGCTTTAACACCTACCCCACGGACACAACCTTTTTTCCCCTTCCCAACACGCCTATTCCCCTTTCCACCAGCAGCAGGCCTTTTTCCACTCATTTTGGTGGTTAACTAATTCACAACTCTGGAGTTGTTTGCACAAAAAAACAATGGATGGTAACCGAGCAGAGCTGAGTGGCCAAACTGTGGTATTAGGCCAAAACTATTGGCTGGGTTAGATGCAGAAAAAAATTATTTTGAATTTGCAAACTGATGGAGGTCAGTATAGATGGACTAATACAAATAGTCCCACACACTGCTAGAAGCCCAAATATTTTTTCAGAGGTACTGTAGATGCAGAAAAAAATTATTTTTAATTTGCAACCTGATGGAGGTCAGTATAGATGGACTAATAGACCAAGTCCCACACACTGCTAGAAGCCCAAATATTTTTTCAGAGCTAGATGCAGAAAAAAATTATTTTTAATTTGCAACCTGATGGAGGTCAGTATAGATGGACTAATAGACCAAGTCCCACACACCGCTAGAAGCCCAACTATTTTTTCAGAGCTAGATGCAGAAAAAAATTATATTCAATTTGCAACCTGCTGGAGGTCAGTATAGAAGGACTAATAGAACAAGTCCCACACACTGCTAGAAGCCCAAATATTTTTTCAGAGCTAAATGAAGAAAAAAATTATTTTTAATTTGCAACCTGATGGAGGTCAGTATAGATGGACTAATAGACCAAGTCCCACACACTGCTAGAAGCCCAAATATTTTTTCAGAGCTAGATGCAGAAAAAAATTATTTTTAATTTGCAACCTGATGGAGGTCAGTATAGATGGACTAACAGACCAAGTCCCACACACCGCTGGAAGCCCAAATATTTTTTCAGAGCTACATGCAGAAAAAAATTATTTTTAATTTGCAACCTGATGGAGGTCAGTATAGATGGACTAATAGACCAAGTCCCACACACTGCTAGAAGCCCAAATATTTTTTCAGAGCTAGATGCAGAAAAAAAATATTTTTAATTTGCAACCTGATGGAGGTCAGTATAGATGGACTAATAGACCAAGTCCCACACACCGTTAGAAGCCCAAATATTTTTTCAGAGCTAGATGCAGAAAAAAATTATATTCAGTTTGCAACCTGATGGAGGTCAGTATAGATGGACTAATAGAATGATGCTATGCCCAAAAGATTTTACTTCACTAGGTGCAGTAAAAAAATTGGTATTCTATACACAGGTGGTATATCTTGCAACACAGATAGGCTACTCCACTGACTAACACACTCTGCAATAGGCCAAAAAGGATTAGCTTTGCTAGATTCAGCCAAATGCTGTGAAAAAAACTTGCACAGCACTGGCACAGACCTGCCTGGCAAAAACTGATAGGAACTCATGTAACCTAGTCCTGAAAAGGACTCCAATTACAATTAGTCTTTACTCCCACAACCTATCTATTTAAGAGCACAGACCTCCCTGATAAAACTCGTAGGAAATGCTGTAACCTAGTCCTTAAAAGGACTGCAATCACAACTATTCCCTACTCCCAAGCTATCTGTATATTTGTGCGAAAATTGGCTTGAAATTAACAAGGTATAGCGCACACAGCAACAGCGGTGCCGTCTAACACGCAGCTGCAGCAGTGAGAAAATGGTGGCGACGGGGAAAATGGCTTGGTCTTATAGGGCAAGGACATGTGACATACACTGCCAATGACACATGCCCTTGCTTGTGTGAAAAAAAGCACTTCGCTCCGTGTGTGCGCTGCTGATAGGCTGACAGATTGCACCTCCCCACTGCAAATGCGGGAAAGAGAAAAAAAAATGGAGATCTTCATTGTTCCTGCAGAGATCCATCCCCTGCCCCTCCCCCCACCCCGCTGTACACTCAAACTGCGTATTAACATTAATTTTCATCATTACTGAGAAAAAATCCAGTTATGATTTTGGTGCACGAACAGTTATCGAACATAACCTCGAACAGCCGAATTTTTCTCAAATTGTTCGTGTTCGCCGAACGGCTCGAACACCGCCCAAAACAGCTCGAATTTGAGATTGGCGAACAGTTCGAGTAGAACAACGCTCATCTCTAATCAAGACGCTTTTAATGCCCCTCAGAATTGACGGGGAGGTCACAGTAGCTTAAGAAGACGGTTTTAATGCCCCTCAGAAGAGACGTGGAGGTCCCAGTAACTTAACAAGACGCTCTTAATGCACCTCGGAAAAGTGGTGGAGGTCAAAGTAGCTTAATAAGATGCTTTTAATGCCCCTCAGAAGAGACGTGGAGGTTCCATTAGCTTATCAAGACACTTTTAATGCCCCTCAGAATTGACGTGGAGGTCACAGTAGCTTAAGAAGGTGCTCTTAATGCCACTCAGAAGAGAAGTGGAGGTCCCAGTAACTTAACAAGACGCTCTTAATGCACCTCGGAAAAGTGGTGGAGGTCACAGTAGCTTAACAAGATGGTTTTAATGCCCCTCGGAAAAGTGGTGGATGTCGCAGTATCTTAACAAGACGCTTTTAATGTCCCTCAGAAGAGACGTGGAGGTCCCAGTAGCTTAACAAGACGCTTTTAATGCCCCTCGGAAAAGTGGTGGAAGTCCCAGTACCTTAACAAGACTCTTTTAATGCCCCTCGGAAAAGTGGTGGAGGTCCCAGTATCTTGACAAGACGCTTTTAATGCCCCTCAGAAGAGCCGTGGAGGTCCAAGTAGCTTAACAAGACGCTTTTAATGCCCCTCAGAAGAGACGTGGAGGTCCCAGTAGCTTAACAAGACGCTTTTAATGCCCCTCGGAAAAGTGGTGGAGGTCCCAGTAGCTTAACAAGACGCTTTTAATGCCCCCCATAAGAGACATGGATGTCCCAGAAGCTTAACAAGACACTTTTAATGCCCCTCAGAAGAGACGTGGAGGTCCCAGTAGCTTTAGAAGAAGCATTTATTGCCACTCGGAAAAGTGGTGGAGATCCCAGTAGCTTAACAAGATGCTTTTAATGCCCCTCAGAAGAGACGTGGAGGTCCCAGTAGCTTAACAAGATGCTTTTAATGCCCCTCAGAAGAGACGTGGAGGTCCCAGTAGCTTAACAAGACGCTTCTAATGCCCCTCAGAAGAGACGTGGAGGTCCCAGTAGCTTATCAAGACGGTTTGAATGCCCCTTGGAAGAGACGGGAGGTCCCAGTAGCTTACCAAGACGCTTTTAATGCCCCTCAGAAGAGACATGGATGTCCCACTAGCTTAACAAGATGCTTTTAATGCCCCTCAGAAGGGACGTGTAGGTCCCAGTAGCTAAAGAAGACGCTTTAATGCCCCTCGGAAAAGTGGTGGAGGTCCCAGTAGCTTAACAAGATGCTCTTAATGCCCCTCAGAAGAGACGTGAAGGGCCCAGTAGCTTAACAAGACGCTTCTAATGCCCCTCAGAAGAGACGTGGACGTCCCAGTAGCTTATCAAGACGGTTTGAATGCCCCTTGGAAGAGATGTGGACGTCCCAGCAGCTTAACAAGATGCTTTTAATGCCCCTCAGAAAAGACATGGAGGTCCCAGTAGCTTAACAAGACGCTTTTAATGCCCCTCGGAAAAGTAGTGGAGTTCCTAGTAGCTTAACAAGACTCTTTTAATGCCCCTCAGAAGAGAAGTGGAGGTCCCAGTAGCTTAACAAGACGCTTTTAATGCCCCTCAGAAGAGACGTGGAGGTCCCAGTAGCTTAGCAAGATGCTTTTAATTACCGACAAAGAGACGTGGAGGTCCCAGTAGCTTAACAAGACGCTTTTAATGCCCCTCGGAAAAGTGGTGGAGGTCACAGTAGCTTAACAAGACGCTTTTAATGCCCCTCAGTAGAGGCGTGGAATTCCCAGTAGCTTAACAAGACGGTTTGAATGTCCCTCGGAAAAGTGGTGGAGGTCCCAATAGCTTAACAAAAAGCTTTTAATGCCCATCAGAAGAGATGTGGAGGTCCCAGTAGCTTAACAAGATGCTTTTAATGGCCCTCGGAAAAGTGGTGAAGGTCCCAGTAGCTTAATAAGATGGTTTTATTGCCCCTCGGAAAAGTAGTGGAGGTCCCAGTAGCTTAGCAAGACGGTTTTAATGCCCCTCAGAAGAGACGTGGAGGTCCCAGTAGCTTAACAAGACGCTTTTAATGCCCCTTGGAAAAATGGTGGAGGTCCCAGTAGCTTAACAAGACGCTTTTAATGCCCCTCAGAATAGACGTAGAGGTCACAGTAGCTTAACAAGACGCTTTTAATGCCCCTCAGAAGAGATGTGGAGGTCCCAGTAGCTTAACAAGACTCTTTTAATGCCCCTAAGTAGAGACGTGGAGTTCCCAGTAGCTTAATAAGACTCTTTTAATGCCCCTCGGAAAAGTGGTGGAGGTCCCAGTAGCTTAACAAGACGCTTTTAGTGCCCCTCGGAAAAGTGGTGGAGGTCACAGTAGCTTAGCAAAACGGTTTTAATGCCCCTCGGAAAAGTAGTGGAGGTCGCAGTAGCTTAACAAGATGCTTTTAATACCCCTCAGAAGAGACGTGAAGGTACCAGTAGCTTAACAATACGCTTTTAATTCCCCTCGGAAAAGTGGTGGAGGTCCCAGTAGCTTAACAAGATTTTTTTAATGCCCCTCAGAAGAGACGTTAAGGTCCGGCCGGTGGGTGCAGCTCTCTGGCGCCCCCTTACCTCTCAGGTCAGTCAAGGTACTGCACCTAGAGAAAGTAGTGCCAGGAAGCTGCAACCAGCGCAGGGAACACGGTAGAGTGTTCCCCTTCAACGTCACTAAACCGTAACGTCACTACACAGCACAACTCGCTAGCGCCCTCTTAGCCTCAGGTCAGTCAAGGAACTGCACCTAGGATAAGCGGTCGCCAGAGAGACTGTCCTGTAACCTACTGGGTATCGGGGCCCTCTGTAGTGAGGGTGGTATATATATCTTCCTTGGCCGCGCCAGGAATATATATATCTGAACCTCCGACCGTCACTACCAGCCTTCCCCAATCCCCAGTTGGTATGCTGCCACCAGTCCCTATTTTAGATATACGCCCAGTCCGTGAATGGGCCTATATCGGGTCAGGAACCAACCCTGGGTAGCGTTTTTGGCTTGAGCCGAGCTCACACGGACGTGCGTTCGTTATGCAGAATAAAAGGCAGGCCCACAATTACTTGAGGTAATTGATTATAATAATACACTAGATACACGATATACAACTAAATATACACAGGTATAAGGTCAGGCTAAACTATACAACAATGGAATACAACACACAGAATCACCACAGCATATCAGTTACCGGTTTCTTGATTTTCTTGTGACGCAGGGAGAGGATTCTGCGGTCGCAGGCACGGTTCTTTGTTACAGGCTGAGGCCTACCACCGCATGGTCAAACTGCTCCTCCCCTTGGTGGCCTCAGCTGGTGCTCAGATGTTCAGCACACCACTCTTGGGTCAAGACTGACTTATCTCTTGTCTGTCCTGCTATCTTACCTGCCCCGTCCCGCCCACTGCTGGTGAGGTCAGCTGGCTCAGTCTCCACCCTCAGGTCTAACTTCGATCAGAAGCCCAAATTCTACGGAACCCAATAACTTCTTCTGGGATGGTCTCATGATACCCCCAGGGGTTCCCATGGATTCGGGCCACCGTAACCGACCTTTTGATATCAATTATGATACCATACGGTCCTCAGGAATGGCTCAGCGCTATATCTTGGCTTCCAGAGCACGTACCAACGTCTACCGCGGAGGCTTGTGTGCGCAATGGCTCCGGGACGCCGTGATATTTTTTTATTGGCCCATCCCACGCAACATGCGTGTACTTTTCATGTTTCTATATCTTATGCCTCCATGCTTGTGACAGACAAAGAAACTAGTCCTATGGGACAAATGGTCAGTTACAGATGGACGAAGCACCCCCCCCTGCTGGCTGTGTTTCCTCTCGAAGCCTTTGAAGCTCCTAGCATTCAAGTGTTAAGTAGGCCCTGGCTCTTCTTATCTCACAGGAGCCTGGATGGGGGAAACTATCTAGTTGACTTTTTAACAGAAGGTCCCAAGGGTGGGGGCTGCTGAAGTGTGGCCATCCCTGGATATGATTTATCTTTACCAAGATGGCGGCTACGGGTTCATCACACCTCCCCCTATACGAGGGCGCGAGGGGGTAGCACATTCCTGTGTTCCCCCGTGCGTCCTTCTGCACCCTCCCCTTGCCGGGATAACCCGTCAGCGTTACCGTGGTCACGGCCTTTTCTGTGGCGAATGGAGAAGTGGTACTGCTGGAGAGCGAGGCTCCAGCGTAGCAACCTGCCATTCGACCCAGAGACCGTGTGTAACCAGCTGAGGGGGTTGTGGTCCGTCTCCACGGTGAAATGGCTCCCGTACAAGTAGGGCTGCAGACGCTGCAGGGGCCATACAATTGCCAGGCATTCTTTTTCCACCGTGGAGTAAGCCACCTCCCGGGGCAGTAGCTTCCTGCTCAGGTACAAGACAGGATGTTCCTGGCCTGTCGTGTTGACCTGACTTAGCACAGCACCGAGGCCAAAGTCACTGGCGTCGGTCTGTACCACAAACGGCCGGTCGAAGTCGGCAGCTTGCAGTACAGGGGAGCTACTTAGGGCGGCTTTGAGTGCCCCGAAAGCTGTCTCGCAGGCGACTGTCCAGTCGACTGCGACGGGCAGCTTCTTCTTGGTGAGGTCCGTCAGGGGCTTGGCCAGGGTGCTATAGTGTGGGACGAACCTCCTATAGTACCCAGCGGTCCCCGAGAAGGACATCACCTGCTTTTTGGTCCTAGGAGTGGGCCAGGATGCGATGACATCCACTTTCCCAGGTTCTGGCTTCAGAACCCCCCCACCTACCCGGTGACCCAGGTAGAGGACCTCACTCATGCCCAGCTGGCACTTTTCCGGCTTGATGGTCAAGCCTGCCCGGTGGATCCGACCGAGCACCTGCCGCAGGTGCTCTAGGTGATCCTCCCAAGTGGGACTGAAGACTGCAATATCGTCCAAGTACGCAGCCGCGTACCCTTCAAGTCCCTCAAGCAGCGCATTGACCATCCGTTGAAAAGTGGCAGGGGCATTCTTCATGCCGAATGGCATCACTGTGGACTCGTACAGTCCAAAAGGGGTGATAAAGGCAGAGCGTTCCCTTGCCGCGGGGGTCAGAGGAATCTGCCAGTACCCCGGGCTCAGATCCATGATGGTCAGGTACTTAGCCCCGGCCATCCGATTGAGCAGGTCATCGATGCGTGGTATGGGGAACGCATCGGTGGCCGTTACAGCGTTGAGCCCCGGTAGTCCACGCAGAACCATGTAGTTCGGTCCTTCTTTGGTACGAGGACTACAGGCGAGGCCCACGCGCTGCTGGATGCCTGGATCACCCCCAGCTTCAGCATCTCGTCTATCTCTTGGCGCATGTTTCCCTGCACCTCGAAAGAGACCCGATATGCTGAACGCCGGATCGGCGGGTGATCGCCAGTGTCCACGTCGTGGACAGCCATCTCAGTCCTTCCGGGCAGGCTGCTGAACAGCCCCCGGAAGGGGCGCAGGGTGGTCCCCAGCTGGGACCGTTGGTCCTCCGTGAACTGGTGGCCAACCCCCACATCCTCGATGGACCCACCCGCCTTGGCTTGGGTGAGCAGATCCAGGAGGGTTTCTACCTCTCCTTCCTCGGGAAGGTTGCACACTGGGTGGGCAGTCGCTTCCCGCTCATGATGAGCCTTCATCATGTTCACGTGGAAGGTCTTCCTCCTTCCACGGGCGTGATCCAGGGTGACCAGATAGGTGACGGCGTTGAGTTTCTGGTGCACGAAGTAGGGACCTTCCCAGGCTGCCTGAAGCTTGTTCTGTGGTATGGGGACCAGTACCCACACCTTTTGACCCACCTGGTAGGTCCTCTCGCAAGCATTCTGGTCGTACCACCGCTTCTGGTCGGCCTGGGCCTGGGCCATATTGTCCTGCACCAGCTTTGCCAAGGCCATCATCCTGTCCCGGTGGCGCACGACATACTCGATGACCGACACCTCGGGGGTGGCCAAATCCCCTTCCCATGCTTCCTTCACCAGAGCCAGGGGGCCCCGTACCCGTAGCCCGTACAGGAGCTCAAAGGGGGAGAACCCCGTTGAGGCCTGCGGAACCTCCCGGTAAGCAAATAGGAGGTGTGGGAGGTAACGCTCCCAGTCTCTCCCGTGGGAGTCGACCAACATCTTAAGCATCTGCTTTAAGGTGCCATTGAACCGCTCACACAGGCCATTAGTCTGTGGGTGATACGGGCTGGCCACCAGATGTTGCACCTGCATTTGCTTACAGAGGGACTCCATCAGCCGCGACATGAACTGGGTCCCTCGGTCGGTGAGCATTTCCTGGGGGAAACCCACTCTGGAGAAGATCTCCAGTAAGGCGGTAGCCACCTTGTCGGCCCGAATGGACGACAAAGCTACCGCTTCCGGGTACCGGGTGGCATAGTCCACTACCGTGAGTATGAAGCATTTCCCGGAGTGGCTGGGAGTGGACAGAGGTCCAATAAGATCCACAGCGACCCTCGAGAAAGGCTCTTCGATGATTGGCAGAGTTACCAGTGGGGCTTTGGGGAGCGGCCCCGCCTTCCCCACCCTCTGACAGGTGTCACACGAACGGCAGTAGGCACCCACCGCGGCTCCCATCCCAGGCCAGTAGAAATGCTGAGCTATCCTGGCCTTGGTTTTAGCGATCCCTAGGTGTCCGGCCATCGGAATCTCGTGTGCGATCCGCAACAATTCCGCCCTGAACGGATAGGGTACCACTAACTGTCGGTCCCTGGGCCACGCCTCCGGTGAACCCTGCTGTACCGTTACCCGGTACAGCCGTCCCTGGTCCCAGACCACACGCTCGCAGTCTGACTCCATGGGAGGCTGTGCCGCCTGTTCCTTGAGAGCTTTCAGGCTGTCGTCTGCTTCCAACGCAGCCTGAAATTCCTGACTTGATGTGGCCAGAATCGACGAAACTGCCACATCCTCCGTCAGCCCCTCCGGGCATGTCACCTGGCCGCTGTCTGACCCGGCAGACACTTGGTCAGAAGTGGGGAAGCCGTCGGACCTCTGCAAGGCTCCTTGGGCTCCGGCGCTCCCACTCCTGTTTACAGCGGCTATGACCGCTGTGACCGTGGGTAGTGCCCGCTTCCCCTCTGTTTCTGACCAAGCCGCCCGATCAGGCAGGCTTCCTAGGCCTTTGGACATCTCGGATGTGGGGAACTCCTGCCCTGGGGTCTTACCTGGCGGCCCCTCTCTTGGGACACCCCCACCCCCCATGGCCTGTTCCTCCCCCTGCAGTGGGCCTATACTCAGCAGCCTGGATACCCCTGGGAGCCCTACACTGCCGGTAGCTGCCCCCCTCTCCATCCCTGAGCTTCCCTCTACAGAATCCTGCCCGCCCCCTCCCTCACCGGAGGACAAGAGGTCACGGCACGCCGGCTGAGCACCTCTGCGGGCATCCCCACACTCCCCACCTGCTTTCACTAACCCTGTTTGTGTTGTGTCTGTGCAGGTGTTACCCTCAGGTTTCACTCCCTCCTCCTCAGCAGGACGCACACTACATACAACATGGTTGGCATTAGCAGCAGACAAATCAATACACTCTTGGGGGGCCGAACTTGGGGGTTCAGAGGGTACATACTGCGATACTAGACGCCCCAAGTCGGTCCCTAATAAAACATTTGCGGGAATATTTGGCGTTACTCCCACCTCCCGCATCCCCCTCCCGGCACCCCAGTCCAAATACACCATGGCAACGGGAAGGGCCGGCTCCACGCCTCCAACCCCGGAGACGGAAAGAGTCTTTCCTGGTACCAAGTCCTGGGGGGACACCACCTCAGGCCGTACCAGTGTTCGTTCAGCGCCAGTGTCCCGCAGTCCCATGACCGCAGAACGGCCTATGGTGATGGGTTGGATGTTGTCCAGGGACCTACCACCACCCCCTCCCACACACAAAACATTGGGCGCTCTCTGGGACTGGGATGGGGTCTTTTGGCGCTGGGGACACTCAGCCCTAAAGTGTCCTGGTTTGTTGCATAGATGACAACGTCTTACGTCTGGTCCTTGCCTGGAGAGGGCAACAGGGGGATACACCCCTTGTGTTCTAGGGGCCGGGGAAACAGGGGCATGACTGGGCTTACCCCCTCTCCAGGTGCTGCTGGCAGACTTCTTCAGCTCAGGCGCCCTGTTATTGGCATACTCGTCTGCCAGGGCGGCTGTAGCAGAAGCCCCTGTTGGTTTTCGGTCACGGAGGAACTGTCGGAGGTCCTCTGGGCAGTTCCACAAGAACTGCTCCGTGACGAACAGTTCCTGGACCTCCTGGCGGGTAGTAAGCGCTAGACCCGAGGTCCAGTGCTCTGCGGCTCTCAACAGCGCCCGCATATGATCGGTCCAGGTGTCCTTGGGGCCACGCAGCAGGCTCCGGAACTTCTGGCGGTACGACTCGGGAGTGAGGTTGTACTGCCGGATCAGGGCCCGCTTGATGCAGTCGTAGTTCTGTACCTCCCCGGCAGGTAAGTACCCCAAGGCATCCAGGGACTTACCCCTCAAACGGGGGGTCAGGTATCTGGCCCACTGATCCCGGGCCAGATGGTGCTGAAGACAGGTCCGTTCAAATGCCACCAGAAAGGAGTCCAGGTCCCCATCCTTCTCCAGTAGAGGGAAGTCCTCAGCTCGGACTTTGGACGACTTGGTCTCCTGATGGGTTGGTTGCTCTAGCGGAAGCCCCCGCTGGGCCAGGTCCAGTTGGTGCTGGCGCTCCGCAGCTCGCTCTGCACGCTCCGCAGCCTCCCGGCGCTCTGCAGCTTCACGCTCCGCAGCCCGCTCCGCAGCCCGCTCCGCAGCCCGCTCTGCACGCTCCTCCTCCGCTGCCTTCTCTGATGCTGCCAGGAGGGTTTTGTAGACGGCATCGCCATGAGACTGGAGACTTGCCATAGCCGCTTGTAAAAGGGCTTGTGATCTGGACAGGCTGGGCTGGGTAGGTGGTGGGCAGCCCACTGCGGGACCGTATACTGGGGACTGGCTCCCTGAGGTGCCCGGGCTGGACTCCTCCTCGCCATGAGTAACAATGTCCTCCCCTCCTGCCACACGGACCGTAGCATTAGCCTCCTGCAGGGTCTTGCTCCTGGTGCCGTCTGCCATCTTGGTAACTGACACCGCTGCAACCCTGAGTTTGCACACACCTTGTTATACTTTTAGCCTGACCGTCTAACGTTGGGCTGACCTTAAGACTCCAGCAGTGGAAGTTACCACTGGCAGTCTTTAGTGCCTGGGAGTAGGGGTCCCACAACACTATTATTCTGCAATCCTACCGCTCTGCCACCAATGTGATGAAAGCCGGCCTGTGGGTGCAGCTCTCTGGCGCCCCCTTACCTCTCAGGTCAGTCAAGGTACTGCACCTAGAGAAAGTAGTGCCAGGAAGCTGCAACCAGCGCAGGGAACACGGTAGAGTGTTCCCCTTCAACGTCACTAAACCGTAACGTCACTACACAGCACAACTCGCTAGCGCCCTCTTAGCCTCAGGTCAGTCAAGGAACTGCACCTAGGATAAGCGGTCGCCAGAGAGACTGTCCTGTAACCTACTGGGTATCGGGGCCCTCTGTAGTGAGGGTGGTATATATATCTTCCTTGGCCGCGCCAGGAATATATATATCTGAACCTCCGACCGTCACTACCAGCCTTCCCCAATCCCCAGTTGGTATGCTGCCACCAGTCCCTATTTTAGATATACGCCCAGTCCGTGAATGGGCCTATATCGGGTCAGGAACCAACCCTGGGTAGCGTTTTTGGCTTGAGCCGAGCTCACACAGACGTGCGTTCGTTATGCAGAATAAAAGGCAGGCCCACAATTACTTGAGGTAATTGATTATAATAATACACTAGATACACGATATACAACTAAATATACACAGGTATAAGGTCAGGCTAAACTATACAACAATGGAATACAACACACAGAATCACCACAGCATATCAGTTACCGGTTTCTTGATTTTCTTGTGACGCAGGGAGAGGATTCTGCGGTCGCAGGCACGGTTCTTTGTTACAGGCTGAGGCCTACCACCGCATGGTCAAACTGCTCCTCCCCTTGGTGGCCTCAGCTGGTGCTCAGATGTTCAGCACACCACTCTTGGGTCAAGACTGACTTATCTCTTGTCTGTCCTGCTATCTTACCTGCCCCGTCCCGCCCACTGCTGGTGAGGTCAGCTGGCTCAGTCTCCACCCTCAGGTCTAACTTCGATCAGAAGCCCAAATTCTACGGAACCCAATAACTTCTTCTGGGATGGTCTCATGATACCCCCAGGGGTTCCCATGGATTCGGGCCACCGTAACCGACCTTTTGATATCAATTATGATACCATACGGTCCTCAGGAATGGCTCAGTGCTATATCTTGGCTTCCAGAGCACGTACCAACGTCTACCGCGGAGGCTTGTGTGCGCAATGGCTCCGGGACGCCGTGATATTTTTTTATTGGCCCATCCCACGCAACATGCGTGTACTTTTCATGTTTCTATATCTTATGCCTCCATGCTTGTGACAGACAAAGAAACTAGTCCTATGGGACAAATGGTCAGTTACAGATGGACGAAGCACCACCCCCCTGCTGGCTGTGTTTCCTCTCGAAGCCTTTGAAGCTCCTAGCATTCAAGTGTTAAGTAGGCCCTGGCTCTTCTTATCTCACAGGAGCCTGGATGGGGGAAACTATCTAGTTGACTTTTTAACAGAAGGTCCCAAGGGTGGGGGCTGCTGAAGTGTGGCCATCCCTGGATATGATTTATCTTTACCAAGATGGCGGCTACGGGTTCATCACAAGGTCCCAGTAGCTTAACAAGACGCTTATAATGCCCCTCAGAAGAGACGTGAAGGTCAAAGTAGCTTAACAAGACGCTTTTAATGCTCCTTGGAAAAGTGGTGGAGGTCCGAGTAGTTTAACAAGACAATTTTAATGCCCCTCGTAAAAGTGCTGGAGGTCAAAGTAGCTTATCAAGACGCTTTTAATGCCCCTCAGAATGAACGTGGAGGTCACAGTAGCTTAAGAAGACGCTTTTAATGCCCCTCAGAAGAGACGTCGAGGTCCCAGTAACTTAACAAGACGCTCTTAAGGCAACTCGGAAAAGTGGTGGAGGTCACAGTAGCATAACAAGATGGTTTTAATGCCCCTCGGAAAAGTGGTGGATGTCGCAGTAGCTTAACAAGACGCTTTTAATGCACCTCAGAAGAGACGTAGAGGTCCCAGTAGCTTAACAAGACGCTTTTAATGCCCCTCGGAAAAGTAGTGGAGTTCCTAGTAGCTTAACAAGACTCTTTTAATGCCCCTCAGAAGAGAAGTGGAGGTCCCAGTAGCTTAACAAGACGCTTTTAATGCCCATCAGAAGAGACGTGGAGGTACCAGTAGCTTAGCAAGATGCTTTTAATTACCGACAAAGAGACGTGGAGGTCCGAGTAGCTTAACAAGATGCTTTTAATGCCCCTCGGAAAAGTGGTGGAGGTCACAGTAGCTTAACAAGACGCTTTTAATGCCCCTCAGTAGAGGCGTGGAAGTGCCAGTAGCTTAACAAGATGGTTTGAATGTCCCTCGGAAAAGTGGTGGAGGTCCCAGTAGCTTAACAAAAAGCTTTTAATGCCCATCAGAAGAGATGTGGAGGTCCCAGTAGCTTAACAAGATGCTTTTAATGGCCCTCGGAAAAGTGGTGAAGGTCCCAGTAGCTTAATAAGATGGTTTTATTGCCCCTCGGAAAAGTAGTGGAGGTCCCAGTAGCTTAGCAAGACGGTTTTAATGCCCCTCAGAAGAGACGTGGAGGTCCCAGTACCTTAACAAGACGCTTTTAATGCCCCTCGGAAAAGTGTTGGAGGTTCCAGTAGCTTAACAAGACGGTTTTAATGCCCCTCAGAAGAGACATGGAGGTCCTAGTAACTTAACAAGAGGTGGAGGTCAAAGTAGCTTAACAAGATGCTTTTAATGCCCCTCAGAAGAGACGTGGAGGTCCCAGTAGCTTAACAAGACGCTTTTAATGCCCCTCGGAAAAGTGGTGGAGGTCCCAGTATCTTAACAAGATGGTTCTAATGCCGCTCAGAAGAGTCGTGGAGGTCCCAGTAGCTTAACAAGACGCTTTTAATGCCCCTCAGAATAGACGTAGAGGTCACAGTAGCTTAACAAGACGCTTTTAATGCCCCTCAGAAGAGATGTGGAGGTCCCAGTAGCTTAACAAGACTCTTTTAATGCCCCTAAGTAGAGACGTGGAGTTCCCAGTAGCTTAACAAGACTCTTTTAATGCCCCTCGGAAAAGTGGTGGAGGTCCCAGTAGCTTAACAAGACGCTTTTAGTGCCCCTCGGAAAAGTGGTGGAGGTCACAGTAGCTAAGCAAAACGGTTTTAATGCCCCTCGGAAAAGTAGTGGAGGTCGCAGTAGCTTAACAAGATGCTTTTAATACCCCTCAGAAGAGACGTGAAGGTACCAGTAGCTTAACAAGACGCTTTTAATGCCCCTCGGAAAAGTGGTGGAGGTCCCATTAGCTTAACAAGATTTTTTTAATGCCCCTCAGAAGAGACGTTAAGGTCCCAGTAGCTTAACAAGACGCTTATAATGCCCCTCAGAAGAGACGTGAAGGTCAAAGTAGCTTAACAAGACGCTTTTAATGCTCCTTGGAAAAGTGGTGGAGGTCCGAGTAGTTTAACAAGACAATTTTAATGCCCCTCGTAAAAGTGCTGGAGGTCAAAGTTGCTTATCAAGACGCTTTTAATGCCCCTCAGAATTAACGTGGAGGTCACAGTAGCTTAAGAAGACGCTTTTAATGCCCCTCAGAAGAGACGTCGAGGTCCCAGTAACTTAACAAGACGCTCTTAAGGCAACTCGGAAAAGTGGTGGAGGTCACAGTAGCTTAACAAGACGGTTTTAATGCCCCTCGGAAAAGTGGTGGATGTCGCAGTAGCTTAACAAGACGCTTTTAATGCACCTCAGAAGAGACGTAGAGGTCCCAGTAGCTTAACAAGACGCTTTTAATGCCCCTCGGAAAAGTAGTGGAGGTCCCAGTACCTTAACAAGACGCTTTTAATGCCCCTCGGAAAAGAGTTGGAGGTCCCAGTAGCTTAACAAGACGCTTTTAATGCCCCTCAGAAGAGACGTGGAGGTCCCAGTAGCTTAACAAGACGCTTTTAATGCCCCTCAGAAGGGACGTGGATGTCCCAGTAGCTTAACAAGACGCTTTTAGTGCCCCTCGGAAATGTGGTGGAGGTCCCAGTAGCTTAACAAGATACTTTTAATGCCCCTCAGAAGAGACATGGAGGTCCCAGTAGCTTAACAAGACGCTGTTAATGCCCCTCAGAAAAGTCATGGATTTCCCAGTAGCATAACAATACACTTTTAATGCCCCTAAGAAGAGACGTGGAGGTCAAAGTAGCTTAACAAGACGCTTTTAATTCCCCTCGGAAAAGTGGTGGAGGTCCCAGTAGCTTAACAAGACACTGTTAATGCCCCTCGAAAAAGTGCTGGAGGTCAAAATAGCTTAACAAGATGCATTTAATGCCCCTCAGAAGAGACGTGGAGGTCCCATTAGCTTAAAAAGAAGCTTTTAATGCCCCTCAGAATTGACGTGGAGGTCACAGTAGCTTAAGAAGACGCTTTAAATGCCCCTCAGAAGAGACGTTGAGGTCCCAATAACTTAACAAGACGCTCTTAATGCACCTCGGAAAAGTGGTGGAGGTCCCAGTAGCTTAACAAGACGATTTTAATGCCGCTCGTAAAAGAGGTGGAGGTCAAAGTAGCTTAACAAGATGCTTTTAATGCCCCTCAGAAGAGACGTGGAGGTCCCAGTAGCTTAACAAGACACTTTGAATGCCCCTCAGAAGAGACATGGATGTCCCACTAGCTTAACAAGATGCTTTTAATGCCCCTCAGAAGGGACGTGGAGGTCCCAGTAGCTTAAGAACACGCTTTTAATGCCACTCGGAAAAGTGGTGGAGGTCCCAGTAGCTTAACAAGATGCTTTTAATGCCCCTCAGAAGAGACGTGGAGGTCCCAGTAGCTTAACAAGACGGTTTTAATGCCCCTCAGAAGAGACGTATAGGGCCCAGTAGCTTAACAAGACGCTTCTAATGCCCCTCAGAAGAGACGTGGACGTCCCAGTAGCTTATCAAGACGGTTTGAATGCCCCTTGGAAGAGATGTGGACATACCAGCAGCTTAACAAGATGCTTTTAATGCCCCTCAGAAAAGACATGGAGGTCCCAGTAGCTTAACAAGACGCTTTTAATGCCCCTCGGAAAAGTAGTGGAGTTCCTAGTAGCTTAACAAGACTCTTTTAATGCCCCTCAGAAGAGACGTGGAGGTCCCAGTAGCTTAAAAAGACGCTTTTAATGCCCCTCAGAAGAGACGTGGAGGTCCCAGTAGCTTAACAAGATGCTTTTAATTACCGACAAAGAGACGTGGAGGGCCCAGTAGCTTAACAAGACGCTTTTAATGCCCCTCGGAAAAGTGTTGGAGGTCACAGTAGCTTAACAAGACGCTTTTAATGCCCTTCAGTAGAGGCATGGAAGTCCCAGTAGCTTAACAAGATGGTTTGAATGCCCCTTGGAAAAGTGGTGGAGGTCCCAATAGCATAACAAAAAGCTTTTAATGCCCATCAGAAGAGATGTGGAGGTCCCAGTAGCTTAACAAGACGCTTTTAACGGCCCTCGAAAAAGTGGTGAAGGTCCCAGTAGCTTAACAAGATGGTTTTATTGCCCCTCGGAAAAGTAGTAGAGGTCCCAGTAGCTTAGCAAGACGCTTTTAATGCCCATCAGAATAGACGTGGAGGTCACAGTAGCTTAACAAGACGCTTTTAATGCCCCTCAGAAGAGACGTGGAGGTCCCAGTAGCTTAACAAGACTCTTTTAATGCCCCTAAGTAGAGACGTGGAGTTCCCAGTAGCTTAACAAGACTCTTTTAATGCCCCTCGGAAAAGTGGTGGAGGTCCCAGTAGCTTAACAAGACGCTTTTAATGCCCCTCGGAAAAGTGGTGGAGGTCACAGAAGCTTAACAAAATTTTTTTAATGCACCTCGGAAAAGTGGTGGAGGTCTCAGTAGCTTAGCAAGATGCTTTTAATACCCCTCAGAAGAGACGTGAAGGTACCAGTGGCTTAACAAGACGCTTTTAATGCCCCTCGGAAAAGTGGTGCAGGTCCCAGTAGCTTAACAAGACTTTTTTAATGCTCCTCAGAAGAGACGTTAAGGTCCCATTAGCTTAACAAGACGCTTATAATGCCCTCAGAAGAGACATGAAGGTCAAAGTAGCTTAACAAGACGCTTTTAATGCCCCTCGGAAAAGTGGTGGAGGTCCCAGTAGCTTAACAAGACGCTTTTAATGCCCCTCGTAAAAGTGTTGGAGGTCAAAGTAGCTTAACAAGATGCTACTAATGCCCCTCAGAAGAAACGTGGAGGTCCCATTAGCTTATCAAGACGCTTTTAATAATCCCCAGAATTGACGTGGAGGTCCCAGTAGCTTAAAAAGACGCTTTTAATGCCCCTCGTAAAAGTGGTGGAGGTCAAAGTAGCTTAACAAGATGCTTTTAATGCCCCTCAGAAAAGACGTGGAGGTTCCATTAGCTTATCAAGACACTTTTAATGCCCCTCAGAATTGACGTGGAGGTCACAGTAGCTTAAGAAGACGCTTTTAATGCCACTCAGAAGAGAAGTGGAGGTCCCAGTAACTTAACAAGACGCTCTTAATGCACCTCGGAAAAGTGGTGGAGGTCACAGTAGCTTAACAAGACGTTTTATTGCCCCTCGGAAAAGTGGTGGATGTCGCAGTAGCTTAACAAGACACTTTTAATGCCCCTCAGAAGAGACGTGGAGGTCCCAGTAGCTTAACAAGACGCTTTTAATGCCGCTCGGAAAAGTGGTGGAGGTCCCAGTACCTTAACAAGACTCTTTTAATGCCCCTCGGAAAAGTGGTGGAGGTCCCAGTATCTTAACAAGACGCTTTTAATGCCCCTCAGAAGAGACGTGGAGGTCCCAGTAGCTTAACAAGATGCTTTTAATGCCCCTCAGAAGAGACGTGGAGGTCCCAGTAGCTTAACAAGACGCTTTTAATGCCCCTCGGAAAAGTGGTGGAGGTCCCAGTAGCTTAACAAGACGCTTCTAATGCCCCTCAGAAGAGACATGGATGTCCCAGAAGCTTAACAAGACACTTTTAATACCCCTCAGAAGAGACGTGGAGGTCCCAGTAGCTTTAGAAGAAGCATTTATTGCCACTCGGAAAAGTGATGGAGGTCCCAGTAGCCTAACAAGACGCTTTTAATGCCCCTCAGAAGAGACGTGGAGGTCCCACTAGCTTAAGAAGACGCTTTTAATGCCCCTCAGAAGAGACGTGGAGGTCCCAGTAGCTTAACAAGACGCTTCTAAAGCCCCTCAGAAGAGACGTGGAGGTCCCAGTAGCTTATCAAGACGGTTTGAATGCCTCTTGGAAGAGACGTGGAGGTCCCAGTACCTTACCAAGACGCTTTTAATGCCCCTCTGAAAAGTGGTGTAGGTCCCAGTAGCTTAGCAAGATGCTTTTAATGCCCCTCAGAAAAGAAATGGAGGTCCCAGTAGCTTGACAAGACACTTTTAATGCCCCTTGGAAAAGTGGTGGAGGTCCCAGTAGCTTAACAAAAATCTTTTAATGCCCCTCAGAAGAGACATGGAGGTCCCAGTAGCTTAACAAGACGATTTTAATGCCCCTTTGAAGAGACGTGGAGGTCCCAGGAGCTTAAGAAGATGCTTTTAATGATACTCGGGAAAAGTGGTGGAGGTCCCAGTAGCTTAACAAGATGCTTTTAACGGACCTCAGAAGAGACGTCGAGGTCCCAGTAACTTAACAAGACGCTCTAAATGCACCTCAGAAAAGTGGTGGAGGTCACAGTAGCATAACAAGACGGTTTAAATGCCCCTCGGAAAAGTGGTGGATGTCGCAGTAGCTTAACAAGACGCTTTTAATGCCCCTCAGAAGAGACGTAGAGGTCCCAGTAGCTTAACAAGACGCTTTTAATGCTCCTCGGAAAAGTAGTGGAGTTCCCAGTACCTTAACAAAGACGCTTTTAATGCCCCTCGGAAAAGAGTTGGAGGTCCCAGTAGCTTAACAAGACGCTTTTAATGCCCCTCAGAAGAGACGTGGAGGTCCCAGTAGCTTAACAAGACGCTTTTAATGACCCTCAGAAGGGACGTGGAGGTCCCAGTTGCTTAACAAGACGCTTTTAGTGCCCCTCGGAAATGTGGTGGAGGTCCCAGTAGCTTAACAAGATGCTTTTAATGCCCTCAGAAGAGACATGGAGGTCCCAGTAGCTTAACAAGACGCTGTTAATGCCCCTCAGAAAAGACATGGATGTCCCAGTAGCATAACAATACACTTTTAATGCCCCTAAGAAGAGACGTGGAGGTCCCAGTAGCTTAAGAAGACGCTTTTAATGCCACTCGGAAAAGTGGTGGAGGTCCCAGTAGCTTAACAAGACGCTTTTAATGCCCCTCGTAAAAGTGTTGGAGGTCACAGTAGCTTAGCAAAATGGTTTTAATGAACCTCGGAAAAGTGGTGGAGGTCTCAGTAGCTTAGCAAGACACTTTTCATACCCCTCAGAAGAGACGTGAAGGTACCAGTAGCTTAATAAGACGCTTTTAATGCCCCTCGGAAAAGTGGTGGAGGTCCCAGTAACTTAACAAGACTTTTTTAATGCTCCTCAGAAGAGACGTTAAGGTCCCAGTAGCTCAACAAGACGCTTATAATGCCCCTCAGAAGAGACGTGAAGGTCAAAGTAGCTTAACAAGACGCTTTTAATGCCCCTCGGAAAAGTGGTGGAGGTCCCAGTAGCTTAACAAGATGCTTTTAATGCCCCTCGTAAAAGTGTTGGAGGTCAAAGTAGCTTTGCAAGATGCTATTAATGCCCCTCAGAAGAGACGTGGAGGTCCCATTAGCTTATCAAGACGCTTTTAATACCCCTCAGAATTAACGTGGAGGTCCCAGTAGCTTAACAAGACGCTTTTAATGCCCCTCGTAAAAGTGGTGGAGGTCAAACTAGCTTAACAAGATGCTTTTAATGCCCCTCAGAAGAGACTTGGAGGTTCCATTAGCTTATCAAGACACTTTTAATGCCCCTCAGAATTGACGTGGAGGTCACAGTAGCTTAAGAAGACGCTTTTAATGCCACTCAGAAGAGAAGTGGAGGTCCCAGTAACTTAACAAGACGCTCTTAATGCACCTCGGAAAAGTGGTGAAGGTCACAGTAGCTTAACAAGACTTTTTATTGCCCCTCGGAAAAGTGGTGGATGTCGCAGTAGCTTAACAAGATGCTTTTAATGCCCCTCAGAAGAGACGTGGAGGTCCCAGTAGCTTAACAAGACGCTTTTAATGCCCCTCGGAAAAGTGGTGGAGGTCCCAGTACCTTAACAAGACTCTTTTAATGCCCCTCGGAAAAGTGGTGGAGGTCCCAGTATCTTAACAAGACGCTTTTAATGCCCCTCAGAAGAGACGTGGAGGTCCCAGTAGCTTAACAAGACGCTTTTAATGCCCCTCAGAAGAGACGTGGAGGTCCCAGTAGCTTAACAAGACGCTTTTAATGCCCCTCGGAAAAGTGGTGGAGGTCCCAGTAGCTTAACAAGACGCTTTTAATGCCCCTCAGAAGAGACATGGATGTCCCAGAAACTTAACAAGACACTTTTAATGCCCATCAGAAGAGATGTGGAGGTCCCAGTAGCTTTAGAAGAAGCATTTATTGCCACTCGGAAAAGTGGTGGAGGTCCCAGTAGCCTAACAAGACGCTTTTAATGCCCCTCAGAAGAGACCTGGAGGTCCCACTAGCTTAAGAAGACGCTTTTAATGCCCCTCAGAAGAGACGTGGAGGTCCCAGTAGCTTAACAAGACGCTTCTAAAGCCCCTCAGAAGAGACGTGGAGGTCCCAGTAGCTTATCAAGACGGTTTGAATGCCTCTTGGAAGAGACGTGGAGGTCCCAGTACCTTACCAAGACGCTTTTAATGCCCCTCTGAAAAGTGGTGTAGGTCCCAGTAGCTTAGCAAGATGCTTTTAATGCCCCTCAGAAAAGAAATGGAGGTCCCAGTAGCTTGACAAGACACTTTTAATGCCCCTTGGAAAAGTGGTGGAGGTCCCAGTAGCTTAACAAAAATCTTTTAATGCCCCTCAGAAGAGACATGGAGGTCCCAGTAGCTTAACAAGACGATTTTAATGCCCCTTTGAAGAGACGTGGAGGTCCCAGGAGCTTAAGAAGATGCTTTTAATGATACTCGGGAAAAGTGGTGGAGGTCCCAGTAGCTTAACAAGATGCTTTTAACGGACCTCAGAAGAGACGTCGAGGTCCCAGTAACTTAACAAGACGCTCTAAATGCACCTCAGAAAAGTGGTGGAGGTCACAGTAGCATAACAAGACGGTTTAAATGCCCCTCGGAAAAGTGGTGGATGTCGCAGTAGCTTAACAAGACGCTTTTAATGCCCCTCAGAAGAGACGTAGAGGTCCCAGTAGCTTAACAAGACGCTTTTAATGCTCCTCGGAAAAGTAGTGGAGTTCCCAGTACCTTAACAAAGACGCTTTTAATGCCCCTCGGAAAAGAGTTGGAGGTCCCAGTAGCTTAACAAGACGCTTTTAATGCCCCTCAGAAGAGACGTGGAGGTCCCAGTAGCTTAACAAGACGCTTTTAATGACCCTCAGAAGGGACGTGGAGGTCCCAGTTGCTTAACAAGACGCTTTTAGTGCCCCTCGGAAATGTGGTGGAGGTCCCAGTAGCTTAACAAGATGCTTTTAATGCCCCTCAGAAGAGACATGGAGGTCCCAGTAGCTTAACAAGACGCTGTTAATGCCCCTCAGAAAAGACATGGATGTCCCAGTAGCATAACAATACACTTTTAATGCCCCTAAGAAGAGACGTGGAGGTCCCAGTAGCTTAAGAAGACGCTTTTAATGCCACTCGGAAAAGTGGTGGAGGTCCCAGTAGCTTAACAAGACGCTTTTAATGCCCCTCGTAAAAGTGTTGGAGGTCACAGTAGCTTAGCAAAATGGTTTTAATGAACCTCGGAAAAGTGGTGGAGGTCTCAGTAGCTTAGCAAGACACTTTTCATACCCCTCAGAAGAGACATGAAGGTACCAGTAGCTTAATAAGACGCTTTTAATGCCCCTCGGAAAAGTGGTGGAGGTCCCAGTAACTTAACAAGACTTTTTTAATGCTCCTCAGAAGAGACGTTAAGGTCCCAGTAGCTCAACAAGACGCTTATAATGCCCCTCAGAAGAGACGTGAAGGTCAAAGTAGCTTAACAAGACGCTTTTAATGCCCCTCGGAAAAGTGGTGGAGGTCCCAGTAGCTTAACAAGATGCTTTTAATGCCCCTCGTAAAAGTGTTGGAGGTCAAAGTAGCTTTGCAAGATGCTATTAATGCCCCTCAGAAGAGACGTGGAGGTCCCATTAGCTTATCAAGACGCTTTTAATACCCCTCAGAATTAACGTGGAGGTCCCAGTAGCTTAACAAGACGCTTTTAATGCCCCTCGTAAAAGTGGTGGAGGTCAAACTAGCTTAACAAGATGCTTTTAATGCCCCTCAGAAGAGACGTGGAGGTTCCATTAGCTTATCAAGACACTTTTAATGCCCCTCAGAATTGACGTGGAGGTCACAGTAGCTTAAGAAGACGCTTTTAATGCCACTCAGAAGAGAAGTGGAGGTCCCAGTAACTTAACAAGACGCTCTTAATGCACCTCGGAAAAGTGGTGAAGGTCACAGTAGCTTAACAAGACTTTTTATTGCCCCTCGGAAAAGTGGTGGATGTCGCAGTAGCTTAACAAGACGCTTTTAATGCCCCTCAGAAGAGACGTGGAGGTCCCAGTAGCTTAACAAGACGCTTTTAATGCCCCTCGGAAAAGTAGTGGAGGTCCCAGTACCTTAACAAGACTCTTTTAATGCCCCTCGGAAAAGTGGTGGAGGTCCCAGTATCTTAACAAGACGCTTTTAATGCCCCTCAGAAGAGACGTGGAGGTCCCAGTAGCTTAACAAGACGCTTTTAATGCCCCTCAGAAGAGACGTGGAGGTCCCAGTAGCTTAACAAGACGCTTTTAATGCCCCTCGGAAAAGTGGTGGAGGTCCCAGTAGCTTATTAAGACGCTTTTAATGCCCCTCAGAAGAGACATGGATGTCCCAGAAACTTAACAAGACACTTTTAATGCCCATCAGAAGAGACGTGGAGGTCCCAGTAGCTTTAGAAGAAGCATTTATTGCCATTCGGAAAAGTGGTGGAGCTCCCAGTAGCTTAACAAGATGGTTTTAATGCCCCTCAGAAGAGACATGGAGGTCCCACTAGCTTAAGAAGACGCTTTTAATGCCCCTCAGAAGAGACGTGGAGGTCCCAGTAGCTTAACAAGACGCTTCTAAAGCCCCTCAGAAGAGACGTGGAGGTCCCAGTAGCTTATCAAGATGGTCTGAATGCCCCTTGGAAGAGACGTGGAGGTCCCAGTAGCTTACCAAGACGCTTTTAATGCCCCTCTGAAAAGTGGTGTAGGTCCCAGTAGCTTAACAAGATGCTTTTAATGCCCCTCGGAAAAGTGGTGGAGGTCCCAGTAGCTTAACAAAAATCTTTTAATGCCCCTCAGAAGGGACATGGAGGTCCCAGTAGCTTAACAAGACGCTTTTAATGCCCCTCAGAAGAGACGTGGAGGTCCCAGGAGCTTAAGAAGACACTTTTAATGCCACTCGGAAAAGTGGTGGAGTTCCCAGTAGCTTAACAAGATGCTTTTAGCGGACCTCAGAAGAGACGTGGAGGTCCCAGTAGCTTAACAAGATGCTTTTAGCGGACCTCAGAAGAGACGTGGAGGTCCCAGTAGCTTAACAAGACGCTTTTAATGCCCCTCAGAAGAGACGTGGAGGTCCCAGTAGCTTAACAAGACAGTTTTAATGCCCCTTGGAAAAGTGGTGGAGGTCCCAGTAGCTTAACAAGACCCTTTTAATGCCCCTCGAAAAAGTGGTGAAGGTCACAGTGGCTTAACAAAAAGGTTTTAACGCCCCTCGGAAAAGTGGTGGAGGTCTCAGTAGCTTAACAAGACGCTTTTAATACCCCTCAGAAGAGACATGAAGGTCCCAGTAGGTTAACAATACGCTTATAATGCCCCTCAGAAGAGACGTGAAGTTCAAAGTAGCTTAACAAGACGCTTTTAATGCCCCTCGGAAAAGAGATGGAGGTCCCAGTAGCTTAACAAGACGCTTTTAATTGCCCCTCGTAAAAGTGGTGGAGGTCAAAGTAGCTTAACAAGATGCTTTTAATGCACTTCAGAAGAAACGTGGAGGTCCCAATAGCTTATCAAGATGCTTTTAATGCCCCTCAGCATTGACGTGGAGGCCACAGTAGCTTAAGAAGACGCTTTTAATGCCCCTCAGAAGAGACGTGGACGTCCCAGTAACTTAACAAGACGCTCTTAATGCACCTCGGAAAAGAGGTGGAGGTCACAGTAGCTTAACAAGACGGTTTAAATGCCCCTCGGAAAAGTGGTGGATGTAGCAGTAGCTTAACAAGACGCTTTTAATGCCCCTCAGAAGAGAAGTGGAGGTCCCTGTAGCTTAACAAGACAGTTTTAATGAACCTCGGAAAAGTCGTGGAGGTCCCAGTAGCTTAACAAGATGTTTTTAATGCCCCTCGGAAAAGTGGTGGAGGTCCCAGTAGCTTAACAAGACGCTTTTAATGCCCCTCGGAAAAGTGGTGAATGTCGCAGTAGCTTAGCAAGACGCTTTTAATGCCCCTCAGAAGAGATGTGGAGGTCCCAGTAGCTTAACAAGACGCTTTTAATGCCCCTCGGAAAAGTAGTGGAGGTCCCAGTACCTTAACAAGACGCTTTTAATGCCCCTCGGAAAAGTGTTGGAGGTCCAAGTAGCTTAACAAGACGCTTTTAATGCCCCTCAGAAGAGAAGTGGAGGTCCCAGTAGCTTAAAAAGACGCTTTTAATGCCCCTCAGAAGAGACGTGGAGGTCCCAGTAGCTTAACAAGACGCTTTTAGTGCCCCTCGCAAAAGTGGTGGAGGTCCCAGTAGCTTAACAAGACGCTTGTAATGCCCCTCAGAAGAGACGTGGAGGTGCCAGTAGCTTAAAAAGATGCCATTAATGCCCCTCAGAAGAGACATGGATGTCCTAGTAGCTTAACAATACACAATTAATGCCCCTCAGAAGAGACGTGGAGGTCCCATTAGCTTAAAAAGACGCTTTTAATGCCCCTCGGAAAAGTGGTGGAGCTCACAGTAGCTTAACAAAACGGTTTTAATGGACCTCGGAAAAGTGGTGGAGGTCTCAATAGCTTAGCAAGACGCTTTTAATACCCCTCAGAAGAGACGTGAAGGTACCAGTAGCTTAACAAGACGCTTTTAATGCCCTCGGAAAAGTGGTGGAGGTCCCAGTAGCTTAACAAGACTTTTTTAATGCCCCTCAGAAGAGACGTTAAGGTCCCAGTAGCTTAACAAGACGCTTTTATTGTCCCTCGTAAAAGAGTTGGAGGTCAAAGTAGCTTAACAAGATGCTTTTAATGCCCCTCAGAAGAGACGTGGAGGTCCCATTAGCTTATCAAGACGCTTTTAATGCCCCTCAGAATTGACGTGGAGGTCACAGTAGCTTAAGAAGACGCTTTTAATGCCCCTCAGAAGAGATGTGGAGGTCCCAGTAACTTAACAAGACGCTCTTAATGCACCTCGGAAAAGTGGTGGAGGTCCCTGTAGCTTCCCAAGACGCTTTTAATGCCCCTCGTAAAAGTGGTGGAGGTCAAAGTAGCTTAACAAGATGCTTTTAATGCCCCTCAGAAGAGACGTGGAGGTTCCATTAGCTTATCAAGACACTTTTAATGCCCCTCAGAATTGACGTGGAGGTCACAGTAGCTTAAGAAGATGTTTTTAATACCCTCAGAAGAGACGTGGAGGTCCCAGTAGCTTAACAAGACGCTTTTAATGGCCCTCGGAAAAGTGGTGGAGGTCCCAGTAGCTTAACAAGATGGTTTTAATGACCCTCGGAAAAGTAGTGGAGGTCCCAGTAGCTTAGCAAGACGGTTTTAATGCCCCTCAGAAGAGACGTGGAGGTCCCAGTAGCTTAACAAGACACTTTTAATGGCCCTCGGAAAAGTGTTGGAGGTCCCAGTAGCTTAACAAGACGCCTTTAATGCCCCTCAGAAGAGACGTGAAGGTCAAAGTAGCTTAGCAAGACGCTTTTAATGCCCCTCGGAAAAGTGGTGGAGGTCCCAGTAGCTTAACAAGACACTTTTAATGCCCCTCGTAAAAGTGCTGTAGGTCAAAGTAGCTTAACAAGATGCATTTAATGCCCCTTAGAAGAGACGTGGAGGTCCAATTAGCTTATCAAGAAGCTTTTAATGCCCCTCAGAATTGACGTGGAGGTCACAGTAGCTTAAGAAAACGCTTTTAATGCCCCTCAGAAGAGACGTGGAGGTCCCAGTAACTTAACAAGACGCTCTTAATGCACCTCGGAAAAGTGGTGGAGTTCCCAGTAGCTTAACAAGACGCTTTTAATGCCGCTCGTAAAAGAGGTGGAGGTCAAAGTAGCTTAACAAGACGCTTTTAATGCCCCTCAGAAGAGACGTGTAGGGCCCAGTAGCTTAACAAGACGCTTCTAATGCCCCTCAGAAGAGACGTGGACGTCCCAGTAGCTTATCAAGACGGTTTGAATGCCCCTTGGAAGAGATGTGGACGTGCCAGCAGCTTAACAAGATGCTTTTAATGCCCCTCAGAAAAGACATGGAGGTCCCAGTAGCTTAACAAGACGCTTTTAATGCCCCTCGGAAAAGTAGTGGAGCTCCTAGTAGCTTAACAAGACGCTGCTAATGCCCCTCAGAAAAGACATGGATTTCCCAGTAGCATAACAATACACTTTTAATGCCCCTAAGAAGAGACGTGGAGGTCAAAGTAGCTTAACAAGACGCTTTTAATGCCCCTCGGAAAAGTGGTGGAGATCCCAGTAGCTTAACAAGACACTTTTAATGCACCTCGTAAAAGTGCTGGAGGTCAAAGTAGCTTAACAAGATGCATTTAATGCCCCTCAGAAGAGACGTGGAGGTCCCATTAGCTTATCAAGAAGCTTTTAATGCCCCTCAGAATTGACGTGGAGGTCACAGTAGCTTAAGAAGACGCTTTAAATGCCCCTCAGAAGAGACGTGGAGGTCCCAGTAACTTAACAAGACGCTCGTAATGCACCTCAGAAAAGTGGTGGAGGTCCAAGTAGCTTAAAAAGACGCTTTTTATGCCGCTCGTAAAAGAGGTGGAGTTCAAAGTAGCTTAACAAGATGCTTTTAATGCCCCTCAGAAGAGACGTGGAGGTCCCAGTAGCTTAACAAGACACTTTGAATGCCTCTCAGAACAGACATGGATGTCCCACTAGCTTAACAAGATGCTTTTAATGCCCCTCAGAAGGGACGTGTAGGTCCCAGTAGCTTAAGAAGATGCTTTTAATGCCACTCGGAAAAGTGGTGGAGGTCCCAGTAGCTTAACAAGATGCTTTTAATGCCCCTCAGAAGAGACGTGGAGGTCCCAGTAGCTTAACAAGACGATTTTAATGCCCCTCAGAAGAGACGTGTAGGGCCCAGTAGCTTAACAAGACGCTTCTAATGCCCCTCAGAAGAGACGTGGACGTCCCAGTAGCTTATCAAGACGGTTTGAATGCCCCTTGGAAGAGATGTGGACGTCCCAGCAGCTTAACAAGATGCTTTTAATGCCCCTCAGAAAAGACATGGAGGTCCCAGTAGCTTAACAAGACGCTTTTAATGCCCCTCGGAAAAATAGTGGAGTTCCTAGTAGCTTAACAAGACTCTTTTAATGCCCCTCAGAAGAAACGTGGAGGTCCCAGTAGCTTAACAAGACGCTTTTAATGCCCCTCAGAAGAAACGTGGAGGTCCCAGTAGCTTAACAAGATGCTTTTAATTACCGACAAAGAGACGTGGAGGTCCCAGTAGCTTAAAAAGACGCTTTTAATGCCCCTCGGAAAAGTGGTGGAGGTCACAGTAGCTTAACAAGACGCTTTTAATGCCCCTCAGTAAAGGCGTGGAAGTCCCAGTAGCTTAACAAGACGGTTTGAATGCCCCTCGGAAAAGTGGTGGAGGTCCCAATAGCTTAACAAAAAGCTTTTAATGCCCATCAGAAGAGATGTGGAGGTCCCAGTAGCTTAACAAGACGCTTTTAATGGCCCTCAGAAGAGACGTGTAGGGCCCAGTAGCTTAACAAGACGCTTCTAATGCCCCTCAGAAGAGACGTGGACGTCCTAGTAGCGTAACAAGATGCTTTTAATGGCCCTCGGAAAAGTGGTGAAGGTCCCAGTAGCTTAACAAGATGTTTTTTTTGCCCCTCGGAAAAATAGTGGAGGTCCCAGTAGCTTAGCAAGACGGTTTTAATGCCCCTCAGAAGAGACGTGGAGGTCCCAGTAGCTTAACAAGACGCTTTTAATGCCCCTCGGAAAAGTGGTGGAGGTCTCAGTAGCTTAACAAGACGCTTTTAATACCCCTTAGAAGAGACGTGAAGGTACCAGTAGCTTAACGAGACGCTTTTAATGCCCCTCGGAAAAGTGGTGGAGGTCAAAGTAGCTTAACAAGATGCTTTTAATGCCCCTCAGAAGAGACGTGGAGGTTCCATTAGCTTATCAAGACACTTTTAATGCCCCTCAGAATTGACGTGGAGGTCACAGTAGCTTAAGAAGATGTTTTTAATACCCTCAGAAGAGACGTGGAGGTCCCAGTAGCTTAACAAGACGCTTTTAATGGCCCTCGGAAAAGTGGTGGAGGTCCCAGTAGCTTAACAAGATGGTTTTAATGACCCTCGGAAAAGTAGTGGAGGTCCCAGTAGCTTAGCAAGATGGTTTTAATGCCCCTCAGAAGAGACGTGGAGGTCCCAGTAGCTTAACAAGACACTTTTAATGGCCCTCGGAAAAGTGTTTGAGGTCCCAGTAGCTTAACAAGACGCTTTTAATGCCCCTCAGAAGAGACGTGAAGGTCAAAGTAGCTTAGCAAGACGCTTTTAATGCCCCTCGGAAAAGTGGTGGAGGTCCCAGTAGCTTAACAAGACACTTTTAATGCCCCTCGTAAAAGTGCTGTAGGTCAAAGTAGCTTAACAAGATGCATTTAATGCCCCTCAGAAGAGACGTGGAGGTCCAATTAGCTTATCAAGAAGCTTTTAATGCCCCTCAGAATTGACGTGGAGGTCACAGTAGCTTAAGAAAACGCTTTTAATGCCCCTCAGAAGAGACGTGGAGGTCCCAGTAACTTAACAAGACGCTCTTAATGCACCTCGGAAAAGTGGTGGAGTTCCCAGTAGCTTAACAAGACGCTTTTAATGCCGCTCGTAAAAGAGGTGGAGGTCAAAGTAGCTTAACAAGACGCTTTTAATGCCCCTCAGAAGAGACGTGTAGGGCCCAGTAGCTTAACAAGACGCTTCTAATGCCCCTCAGAAGAGACGTGGACGTCCCAGTAGCTTATCAAGACGGTTTGAATGCCCCTTGGAAGAGATGTGGACGTGCCAGCAGCTTCACAAGATGCTTTTAATGCCCCTCAGAAAAGACATGGAGGTCCCAGTAGCTTAACAAGACGCTTTTAATGCCCCTCGGAAAAGTAGTGGAGCTCCTAGTAGCTTAACAAGACGCTGTTAATGCCACTCAGAAAAGACATGGATTTCCCAGTAGCATAACAATACACTTTTAATGCCCCTAAGAAGAGACGTGGAGGTCAAAGTAGCTTAACAAGACGCTTTTAATGCCCCTCGGAAAAGTGGTGGAGATCCCAGTAGCTTAACAAGACACTTTTAATGCACCTCGTAAAAGTGCTGGAGGTCAAAGTAGCTTAACAAGATGCATTTAATGCCCCTCAGAAGAGACGTGGAGGTCCCATTAGCTTATCAAGAAGCTTTTAATGCCCCTCAGAATTGACGTGGAGGTCACAGTAGCTTAAGAAGACGCTTTAAATGCCCCTCAGAAGAGACGTGGAGGTCCCAGTAACTTAACAAGACGCTCTTAATGCACCTCAGAAAAGTGGTGGAGGTCCAAGTAGCTTAAAAAGACGCTTTTTATGCCGCTCGTAAAAGAGGTGGAGTTCAAAGTAGCTTAACAAGATGCTTTTAATGCCCCTCAGAAGAGACGTGGAGGTCCCAGTAGCTTAACAAGACACTTTGAATGCCCCTCAGAACAGACATGGATGTCCCACTAGCTTAACAAGATGCTTTTAATGCCCCTCAGAAGGGACGTGTAGGTCCCAGTAGCTTAAGAAGATGCTTTTAATGCCACTCGGAAAAGTGGTGGAGGTCCCAGTAGCTTAACAAGATGCTTTTAATGCCCCTCAGAAGAGACGTGGAGGTCCCAGTAGCTTAACAAGACGATTTTAATGCCCCTCAGAAGAGACGTGTAGGGCCCAGTAGCTTAACAAGACGCTTCTAATGCCCCTCAGAAGAGACGTGGACGTCCCAGTAGCTTATCAAGACGGTTTGAATGCCCCTTGGAAGAGATGTGGACGTCCCAGCAGCTTAACAAGATGCTTTTAATGCCCCTCAGAAAAGACATGGAGGTCCCAGTAGCTTAACAAGACGCTTTTAATGCCCCTCGGAAAAATAGTGGAGTTCCTAGTAGCTTAACAAGACTCTTTTAATGCCCCTCAGAAGAAACGTGGAGGTCCCAGTAGCTTAACAAGACGCTTTTAATGCCCCTCAGAAGAAACGTGGAGGTCCCAGTAGCTTAACAAGATGCTTTTAATTACCGACAAAGAGACGTGGAGGTCCCAGTAGCTTAAAAAGACGCTTTTAATGCCCCTCGGAAAAGTGGTGGAGGTCACAGTAGCTTAACAAGACGCTTTTAATGCCCCTCAGTAAAGGCGTGGAAGTCCCAGTAGCTTAACAAGACGGTTTGAATGCCCCTCGGAAAAGTGGTGGAGGTCCCAATAGCTTAACAAAAAGCTTTTAATGCCCATCAGAAGAGATGTGGAGGTCCCAGTAGCTTAACAAGACGCTTTTAATGGCCCTCAGAAGAGACGTGTAGGGCCCAGTAGCTTAACAAGACGCTTCTAATGCCCCTCAGAAGAGACGTGGACGTCCCAGTAGCGTAACAAGATGCTTTTAATGGCCCTCGGAAAAGTGGTGAAGGTCCCAGTAGCTTAACAAGATGTTTTTTTTGCCCCTCGGAAAAATAGTGGAGGTCCCAGTAGCTTAGCAAGACGGTTTTAATGCCCCTCAGAAGAGACGTGGAGGTCCCAGTAGCTTAACAAGACGCTTTTAATGCCCCTCGGAAAAGTGGTGGAGGTCTCAGTAGCTTAACAAGACGCTTTTAATACCCCTTAGAAGAGACGTGAAGGTACCAGTAGCTTAACGAGACGCTTTTAATGCCCCTCGGAAAAGTGGTGGAGGTCAAAGTAGCTTAACAAGATGCTTTTAATGCCCCTCAGAAGAGACGTGGAGGTTCCATTAGCTTATCAAGACACTTTTAATGCCCCTCAGAATTGACGTGGAGGTCACAGTAGCTTAAGAAGATGTTTTTAATACCCTCAGAAGAGACGTGGAGGTCCCAGTAGCTTAACAAGACGCTTTTAATGGCCCTCGGAAAAGTGGTGGAGGTCCCAGTAGCTTAACAAGATGGTTTTAATGACCCTCGGAAAAGTAGTGGAGGTCCCAGTAGCTTAGCAAGTTGGTTTTAATGCCCCTCAGAAGAGACGTGGAGGTCCCAGTAGCTTAACAAGACACTTTTAATGGCCCTCGGAAAAGTGTTTAAGGTCCCAGTAGCTTAACAAGACGCTTTTAATGCCCCTCAGAAGAGACGTGAAGGTCAAAGTAGCTTAGCAAGACGCTTTTAATGCCCCTCGGAAAAGTGGTGGAGGTCCCAGTAGCTTAACAAGACACTTTTAATGCCCCTCGTAAAAGTGCTGTAGGTCAAAGTAGCTTAACGAGATGCATTTAATGCCCCTCAGAAGAGACGTGGAGGTCCAATTAGCTTATCAAGAAGCTTTTAATGCCCCTCAGAATTGACGTGGAGGTCACAGTAGCTTAAGAAAACGCTTTTAATGCCCCTCAGAAGAGACGTGGAGGTCCCAGTAACTTAACAAGACGCTCTTAATGCACCTCGGAAAAGTGGTGGAGTTCCCAGTAGCTTAACAAGACGCTTTTAATGCCGCTCGTAAAAGAGGTGGAGGTCAAAGTAGCTTAACAAGACGCTTTTAATGCCCCTCAGAAGAGACGTGTAGGGCCCAGTAGCTTAACAAGACGCTTCTAATGCCCCTCAGAAGAGACGTGGACGTCCCAGTAGCTTATCAAGACGGTTTGAATGCCCCTTGGAAGAGATGTGGACGTGCCAGCAGCTTCACAAGATGCTTTTAATGCCCCTCAGAAAAGACATGGAGGTCCCAGTAGCTTAACAAGACGCTTTTAATGCCCCTCGGAAAAGTAGTGGAGCTCCTAGTAGCTTAACAAGACGCTGTTAATGCCACTCAGAAAAGACATGGATTTCCCAGTAGCATAACAATACACTTTTAATGCCCCTAAGAAGAGACGTGGAGGTCAAAGTAGCTTAACAAGACGCTTTTAATGCCCCTCGGAAAAGTGGTGGAGATCCCAGTAGCTTAACAAGACACTTTTAATGCACCTCGTAAAAGTGCTGGAGGTCAAAGTAGCTTAACAAGATGCATTTAATGCCCCTCAGAAGAGACGTGGAGGTCCCATTAGCTTATCAAGAAGCTTTTAATGCCCCTCAGAATTGACGTGGAGGTCACAGTAGCTTAAGAAGACGCTTTAAATGCCCCTCAGAAGAGACGTGGAGGTCCCAGTAACTTAACAAGACGCTCTTAATGCACCTCAGAAAAGTGGTGGAGGTCCAAGTAGCTTAAAAAGACGCTTTTTATGCCGCTCGTAAAAGAGGTGGAGTTCAAAGTAGCTTAACAAGATGCTTTTAATGCCCCTCAGAAGAGACGTGGAGGTCCCAGTAGCTTAACAAGACACTTTGAATGCCCCTCAGAACAGACATGGATGTCCCACTAGCTTAACAAGATGCTTTTAATTCCCCTCAGAAGGGACGTGTAGGTCCCAGTAGCTTAAGAAGATGCTTTTAATGCCACTCGGAAAAGTGGTGGAGGTCCCAGTAGCTTAACAAGATGCTTTTAATGCCCCTCAGAAGAGACGTGGAGGTCCCAGTAGCTTAACAAGACGATTTTAATGCCCCTCAGAAGAGACGTGTAGGGCCCAGTAGCTTAACAAGACGCTTCTAATGCCCCTCAGAAGAGACGTGGACGTCCCAGTAGCTTATCAAGACGGTTTGAATGCCCCTTGGAAGAGATGTGGACGTCCCAGCAGCTTAACAAGATGCTTTTAATGCCCCTCAGAAAAGACATGGAGGTCCCAGTAGCTTAACAAGATGCTTTTAATGCCCCTCGGAAAAGTAGTGGAGTTCCTAGTAGCTTAACAAGACTCTTTTAATGCCCCTCAGAAGAAACGTGGAGGTCCCAGTAGCTTAACAAGACGCTTTTAATGCCCCTCAGAAGAAACGTGGAGGTCCCAGTAGCTTAACAAGATGCTTTTAATTACCGACAAAGAGACGTGGATTTCCCAGTAGCTTAAAAAGACGCTTTTAATGCCCCTCGGAAAAGTGGTGGAGGTCACAGTAGCTTAACAAGACGCTTTTAATGCCCCTCAGTAAAGGCGTGGAAGTCCCAGTAGCTTAACAAGACGGTTTGAATGCCCCTCGGAAAAGTGGTGGAGGTCCCAATAGCTTAAAAAAAAGCATTTAATGCCCATCAGAAGAGATGTGGAGGTCCCAGTAGCTTAACAAGACGCTTTTAATGGCCCTCAGAAGAGACGTGTAGGGCCCAGTAGCTTAACAAGACGCTTCTAATGCCCCTCAGAAGAGACGTGGACGTCCCAGTAGCGTAACAAGATGCTTTTAATGGCCCTCGGAAAAGTGGTGAAGGTCCCAGTATCTTAACAAGATGGTTTTTTTGCCCCTCGGAAAAATAGTGGAGGTCCCAGTAGCTTAGCAAGACGGTTTTAATGCCCCTCAGAAGAGACGTGGAGGTCCCAGTAGCTTAACAAGACGCTTTTAATGCCCCTCGGAAAAGTGGTGGAGGTCTCAGTAGCTTAACAAGACGCTTTTAATACCCCTTAGAAGAGACGTGAAGGTACCAGTAGCTTAACGAGACGCTTTAATGCCCCTCGGAAAAGTGGTGGAGGTCCCAGTAGCTTAACAAGACGGTTTTAATGCCCCTCCGAAGAGACATGAAGGTCCCAGTAGGTTAACAATACGCTTATAATGCCCCTCAGAAGAGACGTGAAGTTCAAAGTAGCTTAACAAGATGCTTTTAATGCCCCTCGGAAAAGAGGTGGAGGTCCCAGTAGCTTAACAAGACGCTTTTAATTGCCCCTCGTAAAAGTGGTGGAGGTCAAAGTAGCTTAACAAGATGCTTTTAATGCACTTCAGATGAAACGTGGAGGTCCCAATAGCTTATCAAGACGCTTTTAATGCCCCTCAGAATTGACGTGGAGGCCACAGTAGATTAAGAAGACGCTTTTAATGCCCCTCAGAAGAAACGTGGACGTCCCAGTAATTAACAAGACGCTCTTAATGCACCTCGGAAAAGAGGTGGAGGTCACAGTAGCTTAACAAGACGGTTTAAATGCCCCTCGGAAAAGTGGTGGATGTAGCAGTAGCTTAACAAGACGCTTTTAATGCCCCTCAGAAGAGACGTGGAGGTCCCAGTAGCTTAACAATACAGTTTTAATGCCCCTCGGAAATGTCGTGGAGGTCCCAGTAGCTTAACAAGACGCTTTTAATGCCCCTCGGAAAAGTGGTGGAGGTCCCAGTAGCTTAACAAGACGCTTTTAATGCTCCTCGGAAAAGTGGTGGATGTCGCAGTAGCTTAGCAAGACGCTTTTAATGCCCCTCAGAAGAGACGTGGAGGTCCCAGTAGCTTAACAAGACGCTTTTAATGCCCCTCGGAAAAGTAGTGGAGGTCCCAGTACCTTAACAAGACGCTTTTAATGCCCCTCAGAAGAGACGTGGAGGTCCCAGTACCTTAACAAGACGCTTTTAATGCCCCTCGGAAAAGTGTTGGAGGTCCCAGTAGCTTAACAAGACGTTTTTAATGCCCCTCAGAAGAGACGTGGAGGTCCCAGTAGCTTAACAAGATGCTTTTAATGCCCCTCAGAAGAGACGTGGAGGTCCCAGTACCTTAACAAGACGCTTTTAGTGCCCCTCGGAAAAGTGGTGGAGGTCCCAGTAGCTTAACAAGACGCTTGTAATGCCCCTCAGAAGAGACGTGGAGGTCCCAGTAGCTTAAAAAGATGCCATTAATGCCCCTCAGAAGAGACATGGATGTCCTAGTAGCTTAACAATACACATTTAATGCCCCTCAGAAGAGACGTGGAGGTCCCATTAGCTTAAAAAGACACTTTTAATGCCCCTCGGAAAAGTGGTGGAGGTCACAGTAGCTTAACAAAACGGTTTTAATGGACCTCGAAAAAGTGGTGGAGGTCTCAATAGCTTAGCAAGACGCTTTTAATACCCCTCAGAAGAGACGTGAAGGTACCAGTAGCTTAACAAGACGCTTTTAATGCCCTCGGAAAAGTGGTGGAGGTCCCAGTAGCTTAACAAGACTTTTTTAATGCCCCTCAGAAGAGACGTTAAGGTCCCAGTAGCTTAACAAGACGCTTTTATTGTCCCTCGTAAAAGAGGTGGAGGTCAAAGTAGCTTAACAAGATGCTTTTAATGCCCCTCAGAAGAGACGTGGAGGTCCCATTAGCTTATCAATACGCTTTTAATGCCCCTCAGAATTGACGTGGAGGTCACAGTAGCTTAAGAACACGCTTTTAATGCCCCTCAGAAGAGACGTGGAGGTCCCAGTAACTTAACAAGACGCTCTTAATGCACCTTGGAAAAGTGGTGGAGGTCCCTGTAGCTTCCCAAGACGCTTTTAATGCCCCTCGTAAAAGTGGTGGAGGTCAAAGTAGCTTAACAAGATGCTTTTAATGCCCCTCAGAAGAGACGTGGAGGTTCCATTAGCTTATCAAGACACTTTTAATGCCCCTCAGAATTGACGTGGAGGTCACAGTTGCTTAAGAAGATGCTTTTAATACCCTCAGAAGAGACGTGGAGGTTCCAGTAGCTTAACAAGACGCTTTTAATGGCCCTCGGAAAAGTGGTGGAGGTCCCAGTAGCTTAACAAGATGGTTTTAATGCCCCTCGGAAAAGTAGTGGAGGTCCCAGTTGCTTAGCAAGACGGTTTTAATGCCCCTCAGAAGAGACGTGGAGGTCCCAGTAGCTTAGCAAGACACTTTTAATGGCCCTCGGAAAAGTGTTGGAGGTCCCAGTAGCTTAACAAGACGCTTTTAATGCCCCTCAGAAGAGACGTGAAGGTCAAAGTAGCTTAGCAAGACGCTTTTAATGCCCCTCGTAAAAGTGCTGCAGGTCAAAGTAGCTTAACAAGATGCATTTAATGCCCCTCAGAAGAGACGTGGAGGTCCCATTAGCTTATCAAGAAGCTTTTAATGCCCCTCAGAATTGACGTGGAGGTCACAGTAGCTTAAGAAAACGCTTTTAATGCCCCTCAGAAGAGACGTTTAGGTCCCAGTAACTTAACAAGACGCTCTTAATGCACCTCGGAAAAGTGGTGGAGGTCCCACTAGCTTAACAAGACGCTTTTAATGCCGCTCGTAAAAGAGGTGGAGGTCAAAGTAGCTTAACAAGACGCTTTTAATGCCCCTCAGAAGAGACGTGTAGGGCCCAGTAGCTTAACAAGACGCTTCTAATGCCCCTCAGAAGAGACATGGACGTCCCAGTAGCTTATCAAGACGGTTTGAATGCCCCTTGGAAGAGATGTGGACGTCCCAGCAGCTTAACAAGATGCTTTTAATGCCCCTCAGAAAACACATGGAGGTCCCAGTAGCTTAACAAGACGCTTTTAATGCCCCTCGGAAAAGTAGTGGAGTTCCTAGTAGCTTAACAAGACGCTGTTAATGCCCCTCAGAAAAGACATGGATTTCCCAGTAGCATAACAATACACTTTTAATGCCCCTAAGAAGAGACGTGGAGGTCAAAGTAGCTTAACAAGACGCTTTTAATGCCCCTCGGAAAAGTGGTGGAGGTCCCAGTAGCTTAACAAGACACTTTTAATGCACCTCGTAAAAGTGCTGGAGGTCAAAGTAGCTTAACAAGATGCATTTAATGCCCCTCAGAAGAGACGTGGAGGTCCCATTAGCTTATCAAGAAGCTTTTAATGCCCCTCAGAATTGACGTGGAGGTCACAGTAGCTTAAGAAGACGCTTTAAATGCCCCTCAGAAGAGACGTGGAGGTCCCAGTAACTTAACAAGACGCTCTTAATGCACCTCGGAGAAGTGGTGGAGGTCCCAGTAGCTTAACAAGACGCTTTTAATGCCGCTCGTAAAAGAGGTGGAGGTCAAAGTAGCTTAACAAGATGCTTTTAATGCCCCTCAGAAGAGACGTGGAGGTCCCAGTAGCTTAACAAGACACTTTGAATGCCCCTCAGAAGAGAAATGGATGTCCCACTAGCTTAACAAGATGCTTTTAATGCCCCTCAGAAGGGACGTGTAGGTCCCAGTAGCTTAAGAAGACTCTTTTAATGCCACTCGGAAAAGTGGTGGAGGTCCCAGTAGCTTAACAAGATGCTTTTAATGCCCCTCAGAAGAGACGTGGAGGTCCCAGTAACTTAACAAGACGATTTTAATGCCCCTCAGAAGAGACGTGTAGGGCCCAGTAGCTTAACAAGACGCTTCTAATGCCCCTCAGAAGAGACGTGGACGTCCCAGTAGCTTATCAAGACGGTTTGAATGCCCCTTGGAAGAGATGTGGACGTCCCAGCAGATTAACAAGGTGCTTTTAATGCCCCTCAGAAAAGACATGGAGGTCCCAGTAGCTTAACAAGACGCTTTTAATGCCCCTCGGAAAAGTAGTGGAGTTCCTAGTAACTTAACAAGACTCTTTTAATGCCCCTCAGAAGAAACGTGGAGGTCCCAGTAGCTTAACAAGACGCTTTTAACGCCCCTCAGAAGAGACGTGGAGGTCCCAGTAGCTTAACAAGATGCTTTTAATTACCGACAAAAAGTGGTGGAGGTCCCAGTAGCTTAACAAGACGCTTTTAATGCCGCTCGTAAAAGAGGTGGAGGTCAAAGTAGCTTAACAAGATGCTTTTAATGCCCCTCAGAAGAGACGTGGAGATCCCAGTAGCTTAACAAGACACTTTGAATGCCCCTCAGAAGAGAAATGGATGTCCCACTAGCTTAACAAGATGCTTTTAATGCCCCTCAGAAGGGACGTGTAGGTCCCAGTAGCTTAAGAAGACTCTTTTAATGCCACTCGGAAAAGTGGTGGAGGTCCCAGTAGCTTAACAAGATGCTTTTAATGCACCTCAGAAGAGACGTGGAGGTCCCAGTAGCTTAACAAGACGATTTTAATGCCCCTCAGAAGAGACGTGTAGGGCCCAGTAGCTTAACAAGACGCTTCTAATGCCCCTCAGAAGAGACGTGGACGTCCCAGTAGCTTATCAAGACGGTTTGAATGCCCCTTGGAAGAGATGTGGACGTCCCAGCAGATTAACAAGGTGCTTTTAATGCCCCTCAGAAAAGACATGGAGGTCCCAGTAGCTTAACAAGACGCTTTTAATGCCCCTCGGAAAAGTAGTGGAGTTCCTAGTAACTTAACAAGACTCTTTTAATGCCCCTCAGAAGAAACGTGGAGGTCCCAGTAGCTTAACAAGACGCTTTTAACGCTCCTCAGAAGAGACGTGGAGGTCCCAGTAGCTTAACAAGATGCTTTTAATTACCGACAAAGAGACGTGGAGGTCCCAGTAGCTTAAAAAGACGCTTTTAATGCCCCTCGGAAAAGTGGTGGAGGTCACAGTAGCTTAACAAGACGCTTTTAATGCCCCTCAGTAAAGGCGTGGAAGTCCCAGTAGCTTAACAAGACGGTTTGATTGCCCCTCGGAAAAGTGGTGGAGGTCCCAATAGCTTAACAAAAAGCTTTTAATGCCCATCAGAAGAGATGTGGAGGTCCCAGTAGCTTAACAAGACGCTTTTAATGGCCCTCAGAAGAGACGTGTAGGGCCGAGTAGCTTAACAAGACGCTTCTAATGCCCCTCAGAAGAGACGTGGACGTCCCAGTAGCTTAACAAGACGCTTTTAATGGCCCTCGGAAAAGTGGTGAAGGTCCCAGTAGCTTAACAAGATGGTTTTATTGCCCATCGGAAAAATAGTGGAGGTCCCAGTAGCTTAGCAAGACGGTTTTAATGCCCCTCAGAAGAGACGTGGAGGTCCCAGTAGCTTAACAAGACGCTTTTAATGCCCCTCGGAAAAGTGTTGGAGGTCCCAGTATCTTAACAAGACGGTTTTAATGCACCTCAGAAGAGATATGGAGGTCCTAGTAACTTAACAAGACGCTTTTAATGCCCCTCGGAAAAGTGGTGGAGGTCCCAGTATCTTAACAAGACGGTTTTAATGCCCCTCAGAAGAGTCGTGGAGGTCCCAGTAGCTTAACAAGACTCTCTTAATGCCCCTCAGAATAGACGTGGAGGTCACAGTAGCTTAACAAGACGCTTTTAATGCCCCTCAGAAGAGACGTGGAGGTCCCAGTTGCTTAACAAGACTCTTTTAATGCCCCTAAGTAGAGACGTGGAGTTCCCAGTAGCTTAACAAGACTCTTTTAATGCCACTCGGAAAAGTGGTGGAGGTCCCAGTAGCTTAATAAGACGCTTTTAATGCCCCTCGGAAAAGTGGTGGAGGTCACAGTAGCTTAACAAAACGGTTTTAATGCCCCTCGGAAAAGTAGTGGAGGTCGCAGCAGCTTAACAAGATGCTTTTAATACCCCTCAGAAGAGACGTGAAGGTACCAGTAGCTTAACAAGACGCTTTTAATGCCCCTCGGAAAAGTGGTGGAGGTCCCAGTAGCTTAAGAAGATTTTTTTAATGCCCCTCAGAAGAGACGTTAAGGTCCCAATAGCTTAACAAGATGCTTATAATGCCCCGCAGAAGAGACGTGAAAGTCAAAGTAGCTTAACAAGACGCTTTTAATGCTCCTTGGAAAAGTGGTGGAGGTCCGAGTAGTTTAACAAGACAATTTTAATGCCCCTCGTAAAAGTGCTGGAGGTCAAAGTAGCTTATCAAGACGCTTTTAATGCCCCTCAGAATTAACGTGGAGGTCACAGTAGCTTAAGAAGACGCTTTTAATGCCCCTCAGAAGAGACGTAGAGGTCCCAGTAGCTTAACAAGACGCTTTTAATGCCCCTCGGAAAAGTAGTGGAGGTCCCAGTACCTTAACAAGACTCTTTTAATGCCCCTCGGAAAAGAGTTGGAGGTCCCAGTAGCTTAACAAGATGCTTTTAATGCCCCTCAGAAGAGACATGGAGGTCCCAGTAGCTTAACAAGATACTTTTAATGCCCCGCAGAAGGGACGTGGAGGTCCCAGTAGCTTAACAAAATGCTTTTAGTGCCCCTCGGAAATGTGGTGGAGGTCCCAGTAGCTTAACAAGATGCTTTTAATGCCCCTCAGAAGAGACATGGAGGTCCCAGTAGCTTAACAAGACGCAGTTAATGCCCCTCAGAAAAGACATGGATATCCCAGTAGCATAACAATACACTTTTAATGCCCCTAAGAAGAGACGTGGAGGTCCCAGTAGCTTAAGAAGACGCTTTTAATGCCACTCGGAAAAGTGGTGGAGGTCCCAGTAGCTTAACAAGACGCTTTTAATGCCCCTCGTAAAAGTGTTGGAGGTCACAGTAGCTTAACAAAATGATTTTAATGCACCTCGGAAAAGTGGTGGAGGTCTCAGTAGCTTAGCAAGACGCTTCTAATCCCCCTCAGAAGAGACGTGAAGGTACCAGTAGCTTAACAAGACGCTTTTAATGCCCCTCGGAAAAGTGGTGGAGGTCCCAGTAGCTTAACAAGACTTTTTTAATGCTCCTCAGAAGAGACGTTAAGGTCCCAGTAGCTTAACAAGACGCTTATAATGCCCCTCAGAAGAGACGTGAAGGTCAAAGTAGCTTAGCAAGACGCTTTTAATGCCCCTCGGAAAAGTGGTGGAGGTCCCAGTAGCTTAACAAGACGCTTTTAATGCCCCTTGTAAAAGTGTTGGAGGTCAAAGTAGCTTAACAAGATGCTTTTAATGCCCCTCAGAAGAGATGTGGAGGTCCCATTAGCTTATCAAGACGCTTTTAATACCCTTCAGAATTGACGTGGAGGTCACAGTAGCTTAAGAACACGCTTTTAATGCCACTCAGAAGATAAGTGGAGGTCCCAGTAACTTAACAAGACGCTTTTAATGCACCTCGGAAAAGTGGTGGAGGTCACAGTAGTTTAACAAGACGTTTTATTGCCCCTCGGAAAAGTGGTGGATGTCGCAGTAGCTTAACAAGACGCTTTTAATGCCCCTCAGAAGAGACGTGGAGGTCCCAGTAGCTTAACAAGACGCTTTTAATGCCCCTCGGAAAAGTGGTGGAGGTCCCAGTACCTTAACAAGACTCTTTTAATGCCCCTCGGAAAAGTGGTGGAGGTCCCAGTATTTTAACAAGACGCTTTTAATGCCCCTCAGAAGAGACGTGGAGGTCCCAGTAGCTTAACAAGACGCTTTTAATGCCCCTCGGAAAAGTGGTGGAGGTCCCAGTAGCTTAACAAGACGCTTTTAATGCCCCTCAGAAGAGACATGGATGTCCCAGAAGCTTAACAAGACACTTTTAATGCCCCTCAGAAGAGACGTGGAGGTCCCAGTAGCTTTAGAAGAAGCATTTGTTGCCACTCGGAAAAGTGGTGGAGGTCCCAGTAGCTTAACAAGACGCTTTTAATGCCCCTCAGAAGAGACGTGCAGGTCCCACTAGCTTAAGAAGACGCTTTTAATGCCCCTCAGAAGAGACGTGGAGGTCCCAGTAGCTTAACAAGACGCTTCTAAAGCCCCTCAGAATAGACGTGGAGGTCCCATTAGCTTATCAAGACGGTTTGAATGCCCCTTGGAAGAGACGTTGAGGTCCCAGTAGCTTACCAAGACGCTTTTAATGCCCCTCTGAAAAGTGGTGTAGGTCCCAGTAGCTTAACAAGATGCTTTTAATGCCCCTCAGAAAAGAAATGGAGGTCCCAGTAGCTTAACAAGACGCTTTTAATGCCCCTCAGAAGAGACGTGGAGGTCCCAGGAGCTTAAGAAGACGCTTTTAATGCCACTCGGAAAAGTGGTGGAGGTCCCAGTAGCTTAACAAGATGCTTTTAACGGACCTCAGAAGAGACGTGGAGGTCCCAGTAGCTTAACAAGACGCTTTTAATGCCCCTCAGAAGAGACGTGTAGGGCCCAGTAGCTTAACAAGACGCTTCTAATGCCCCTCAGAAGAGACGTGGACGTCCCAGTAGCTTATCAAGACGGTTTGAATGCCCCTTGGAAGAGATGTGGACGTCCCAGCAGCTTAACAAGATGCTTTTAATGCCCCTCAGAAAAGACATGGAGGTCCCAGTAGCTTAACAAGACGCTTTTAATGCCCCTCGGAAAAGTAGTGGACTTCCTAGTAGCTTAACAAGACTCTTTTAATGCCCCTCAGAAGAGACGTGGAGGACCCAGTAGCTTAACAAGACGCTTTCAATGCCCCTCGGAAAAGTGTTGGAGGTCACAGTAGCTTAACAAGACGCTTTTAATGACCCTCAGTAGAGGCGTGGAAGTCCCAGTAGCTTAACAAGACGGTTTGAATGCCCCACGGAAAAGTGGTGGAGGTCCCAATAGCTTAACAAAAAGCTTTTAATGCCCATCAGAAGAGATGTGGAGGTCCCAGGAGCTTAAGAAGACGCTTTTAATGCCACTCGGAAAAGTGGTGGAGGTCCCAGTAGCTTAACAAGATGCTTTTAACGGACCTCAGAAGAGACGTGGAGGTCCCAGTAGCTTAACAAGACGCTTTTAATGCCCCTCAGAAGAGACGTGTAGGGCCCAGTAGCTTAACAAGACGCTTCTAATGCCCCTCAGAAGAGACGTGGACGTCCCAGTAGCTTATCAAGACGGTTTGAATGCCCCTTGGAAGAGATGTGAACGTCCCAGCAGCTTAACAAGATGCTTTTAATGCCCCTCAGAAAAGACATGGAGGTCCCAGTAGCTTAACAAGACGCTTTTAATGCCCCTCGGAAAAGTAGTGGACTTCCTAGTAGCTTAACAAGACTCTTTTAATGCCCCTCAGAAGAGACGTGGAGGACCCAGTAGCTTAACAAGACGCTTTTAATGCCCCTCGGAAAAGTGTTGGAGGTCACAGTAGCTTAACAAGACGCTTTTAATGACCCTCAGTAGAGGCGTGGAAGTCCCAGTAGCTTAACAAGACGGTTTGAATGCCCCACGGAAAAGTGGTGGAGGTCCCAATAGCTTAACAAAAAGCTTTTAATGCCCATCAGAAGAGATGTGGAGGTCCCAGTAGCTTAACAAGACGCTTTTAATGGCCCTCGGAAAAGTGGTGAAGGTCCCAGTAGATTAACAAGATGGTTTTATTGCCCCTCGGAAAAGTAGTGGAGGTCCCAGTAGCTTAGCAAGATGGTTTTAATGCCCCTCAGAAAAGACGTGGAGGTCTCAGTAGCTTAACAAGACGCTTTTAATGTCCCTCGGAAAAGTGTTGGAGGTCCCAGTAGCATAACAAGACGGTTTTAATGCCCCTCAGAAGAGACATGGTGGTCCTAGTAACTTAACAAGACGCTTTTAATGCCCCTCGGAAAAGTGGTGGAGGTCCCAGTATCTTAACAAGACGGTTTTAATGCCCCTCAGAAGAGTCGTGGAGGTCACAGTAGCTTAACAAGAAGCTTTTAATGCCCCTCAGAAGAGACATGGAGGTCCCAGTAGCTTAACAAGACTCTTTTAATGCCCCTAAGTAGAGACGTGGAGTTCCCAGTAGCTTAACAAGACTCTTTTAATGCCCCTCGGAAAAGTGGTGGAGGTCCCAGTAGCATAACAAGACGCTTTTAATGCCCCTCGGAAAAGTTGTGGAGGTGACAGTAGCTTAACAAAACGGTTTTAATGCCCCTCGGAAAAGTAGTGGAGTTCCTAGTAGCTTAACAAGACTCTTTTAATGCCCCTCAGAAGAAACGTGGAGGTCCCAGTAGCTTAACTAGACGCTTTTAATGCCCCTCAGAAGAAACGTGGAGGTCCCAGTAGCTTAACAAGATGCTTTTAATTACCGACAAAGAGACGTGGAGGTCCCAGTAGCTTAAAAAGACGCTTTTAATGCCCCTCGGAAAAGTGGTGGAGGTCACAGTAGCTTAACAAGACGCTTTTAATGCCCCTTAGTAAAGGCGTGGAAGTCCCAGTAGCTTAACAAGACGGTTTGAATGCCCCTCGGAAAAGTGGTGGAGGTCCCAGTATCTTAACAAGACGGTTTTAATGCCCCTCAGAAGAGTCGTGGAGGTCCCAGTAGCTTAACAAGACTCTTTTAATGCCCCTCAGAATAGACGTGGAGGTCACAGTAGCTTAACAAGACGCTTTTAATGCCCCTCAGAAGAGACGTGGAGGTCCCAGTAGCTTAACAAGACTCTTTTAATGCCCCTAAGTAGAGACGTGGAGTTCCCAGTAGCTTAACAAGACTCTTTTAATGCCACTCGGAAAAGTGGTGGAGGTCCCAGTAGCTTAACAAGACGCTTTTAATGCCCCTCGGAAAAGTGGTGGAGGTCACAGTAGCTTAACAAAACGGTTTTAATGCCCCTCGGAAAAGTAGTGGAGGTCGCAGCAGCTTAACAAGATGCTTTTAATACCCCTCAGAAGAGACGTGAAGGTACCAGTAGCTTAACAAGACGCTTTTAATGCCCCTCGGAAAAGTGGTGGAGGTCCCAGTAGCTTAAGAAGATTTTTTTAATGCCCCTCAGAAGAGACGTTAAGGTCCCAGTAGCTTAACAAGATGCTTATAATGCCCTGCAGAAGAGACGTGAAATTCAAAGTAGCTTAACAAGACGCTTTTAATGCTCCTTGGAAAAGTGGTGGAGGTCCGAGTAGTTTAACAAGACAATTTTAATGCCCCTCGTAAAAGTGCTGGAGGTCAAAGTAGCTTATCAAGACGCTTTTAATGCCCCTCAGAATTAACGTGGAGGTCACAGTAGCTTAAGAAGACGCTTTTAATGCCCCTCAGAAGAGACGTCGAGGTCCCAGTAACTTAACAAGACGCTCTTAATGCACCTCGGAAAAGTGGTGGAGGTCACAGTAGCTTAACAAGACGGTTTTAATGCCCCTCGGAAAAGTGGTGGATGTCGCAGTAGCTTAACAAGACACTTTTAATGCCCCTCAGAAGAGACGTAGAGGTCCCAGTAGCTTAACAAGACGCTTTTAATGCCCCTCGGAAAAGTAGTGGAGGTCCCAGTACCTTAACAAGACTCTTTTAATGCCCCTCGGAAAAGAGTTGGAGGTCCCAGTAGCTTAACAAGATGCTTTTAATGCCCCTCAGAAGAGACATGGAGGTCCCAGTAGCTTAACAAGATACTTTTAATGCCCCGCAGAAGGGACGTGGAGGTCCCAGTAGCTTAACAAAATGCTTTTAGTGCCCCTCGGAAATGTGGTGGAGGTCCCAGTAGCTTAACAAGATGCTTTTAATGCCCCTCAGAAGAGACATGGAGGTCCCAGTAGCTTAACAAGACGCAGTTAATGCCCCTCAGAAAAGACATGGATATCCCAGTAGCATAACAATACACTTTTAATGCCCCTAAGAAGAGACGTGGAGGTCCCAGTAGCTTAAGAAGACGCTTTTAATGCCACTCGGAAAAGTGGTGGTGGTCCCAGTAGCTTAACAAGACGCTTTTAATGCCCCTCGTAAAAGTGTTGGAGGTCACAGTAGCTTAACAAAATGATTTTAATGCACCTCGGAAAAGTGGTGGAAGTCTCAGTAGCTTAGCAAGACGCTTCTAATCCCCCTCAGAAGAGACGTGAAGGTACCAGTAGCTTAACAAGACGCTTTTAATGCCCCTCGGAAAAGTGGTGGAGGTCCCAGTAGCTTAACAAGACTTTTTTAATGCTCCTCAGAAGAGACGTTAAGGTCCCAGTAGCTTAACAAGACGCTTATAATGCCCCTCAGAAGAGACGTGAAGGTCAAAGTAGCTTAACAAGACGCTTTTAATGCCCCTCGGAAAAGTGGTGGAGGTCCCAGTAGGTTAACAAGACGCTTTTAATGCCCCTTGTAAAAGTGTTGGAGGTCAAAGTAGCTTAACAAGATGCTTTTAATGCCCCTCAGAAGAGATGTGGAGGTCCCATTAGCTTATCAAGACGCTTTTAATACCCTTCAGAATTGACGTGGAGGTCACAGTAGCTTAAGAACACGCTTTTAATGCCACTCAGAAGATAAGTGGAGGTCCCAGTAACTTAACAAGACGCTTTTAATGCACCTCGGAAAAGTGGTGGAGGTCACAGTAGTTTAACAAGACGTTTTATTGCCCCTCGGAAAAGTGGTGGATGTCGCAGTAGCTTAACAAGACGCTTTTAATGCCCCTCAGAAGAGACGTGGAGGTCCCAGTAGCTTAACAAGACGCTTTTAATGCCCCTCGGAAAAGTGGTGGAGGTCCCAGTACCTTAACAAGACTCTTTTAATGCCCCTCGGAAAAGTGGTGGAGGTCCCAGTATCTTAACAAGACGCTTTTAATGCCCCTCAGAAGAGACGTGGAGGTCCCAGTAGCTTAACAAGACGCTTTTAATGCCCCTCAGAATAGACGTGGAGTTCACAGTAGCTTAACAAGATGCTTTTAATGCCCCTCGGAAAAGTGGTGGAGGTCCCAGTAGCTTAACAAGACGCTTTTAATGCCCCTCAGAAGAGACATGGATGTCCCAGAAGCTTAACAAGACACTTTTAATGCCCCTCAGAAGAGACGTGGAGGTCCCAGTAGCTTTAGAAGAAGCATTTGTTGCCACTCGGAAAAGTGGTGGAGGTCCCAGTAGCTTAACAAGACGCTTTTAATGCCCCTCAGAAGAGACGTGGAGGTCCCAGTAGCTTAACAAGACGCTTCTAAAGCCCCTCAGAAGAGACGTGGAGGTCCCATTAGCTTATCAAGACGGTTTGAATGCCCCTTGGAAGAGACGTTGAGGTCCCAGTAGCTTACCAAGACGCTTTTAATGCCCCTCTGAAAAGTGGTGTAGGTCCCAGTAGCTTAACAAGATGCTTTTAATGCCCCTCAGAAAAGAAATGGAGGTCCCAGTAGCTTAACAAGACGCTTTTAATGCCCCTCGAAAAAGTGGTGGAGGTCCCAGTAGCTTAACAAAAATCTTTTAATGCCCCTCAGAAGAGACATGGAGGTCCCAGTAGCTTAACAAGACGCTTTTAATGCCCCTCAGAAGAGACGTGGAGGTCCCAGGAGCTTAAGAAGACGCTTTTAATGCCACTCGGAAAAGTGGTGGAGGTCCCAGTAGCTTAACAAGATGCTTTTAACGGACCTCAGAAGAGACGTGGAGGTCCCAGTAGCTTAACAAGACGCTTTTAATGCCCCTCAGAAGAGACGTGTATGGCCCAGTAGCTTAACAAGACGCTTCTAATGCCCCTCAGAAGAGACGTGGACGTCCCAGTAGCTTATCAAGACGGTTTGAATGCCCCTTAGAAGAGATGTGGACGTCCCAGCAGCTTAACAAGATGCTTTTAATGCCCCTCAGAAAAGACATGGAGGTCCCAGTAGCTTAACAAGACGCTTTTAATGCCCCTCGGAAAAGTAGTGGACTTCCTAGTAGCTTAACAAGACTCTTTTAATGCCCCTCAGAAGAGACGTGGAGGACCCAGTAGCTTAACAAGACGCTTTTAATGCCCCTCGGAAAAGTGTTGGAGGTCACAGTAGCTTAACAAGACGCTTTTAATGACCCTCAGTAGAGGCGTGGAAGTCCCAGTAGCTTAACAAGACGGTTTGAATGCCCCACGGAAAAGTGGTGGAGGTCCCAATAGCTTAACAAAAAGCTTTTAATGCCCATCAGAAGAGATGTGGAGGTCCCAGGAGCTTAAGAAGACGCTTTTAATGCCACTCGGAAAAGTGGTGGAGGTCCCAGTAGCTTAACAAGATGCTTTTAACGGACCTCAGAAGAGACGTGGAGGTCCCAGTAGCTTAACAAGACGCTTTTAATGCCCCTCAGAAGAGACGTGTAGGGCCCAGTAGCTTAACAAGACGCTTCTAATGCCCCTCAGAAGAGACGTGGACGTCCCAGTAGCTTATCAAGACGGTTTGAATGCCCCTTGGAAGAGATGTGGACGTCCCAGCAGCTTAACAAGATCCTTTTAATGCCCCTCAGAAAAGACATGGAGGTCCCAGTAGCTTAACAAGACGCTTTTAATGCCCCTCGGAAAAGTAGTGGACTTCCTAGTAGCTTAACAAGACTCTTTTAATGCCCCTCAGAAGAGACGTGGAGGACCCAGTAGCTTAACAAGACGCTTTTAATGCCCCTCGGAAAAGTGTTGGAGGTCACAGTAGCTTAACAAGACGCTTTTAATGACCCTCAGTAGAGGCGTGGAAGTCCCAGTAGCTTAACAAGATGGTTTGAATGCCCCACGGAAAAGTGGTGGAGGTCCCAATAGCTTAACAAAAAGCTTTTAATGCCCATCAGAAGAGATGTGGAGGTCCCAGTAGCTTAACAAGACGCTTTTAATGGCCCTCGGAAAAGTGGTGAAGGTCCCAGTAGATTAACAAGATGGTTTTATTGCCCCTCGGAAAAGTAGTGGAGGTCCCAGTAGCTTAGCAAGATGGTTTTAATGCCCCTCAGAAAAGACGTGGAGGTCTCAGTAGCTTAACAAGACGCTTTTAATGTCCCTCGGAAAAGTGTTGGAGGTCCCAGTAGCATAACAAGACGGTTTTAATGCCCCTCAGAAGAGACATGGAGGTCCTAGTAACTTAACAAGACGCTTTTAATGCCCCTCGGAAAAGTGGTGGAGGTCCCAGTATCTTAACAAGACGGTTTTAATGCCCCTCAGAAGAGTCGTGGAAGTCCCAGTAGCTTAACAAGACGCTTTTAATGCCCCTCAGAATAGACGTGGAGGTCACAGTAGCTTAACAAGAAGCTTTTAATGCCCCTCAGAAGAGACATGGAGGTCCCAGTAGCTTAACAAGACTCTTTTAATGCCCCTAAGTAGAGACGTGGAGTTCCCAGTAGTTTAACAAGACTCTTTTAATGCCCCTCGGAAAAGTGGTGGAGGTCCCAGTAGCATAACAAGACGCTTTTAATGCCCCTCGGAAAAGTGGTGGAGGTGACAGTAGCTTAACAAAACGGTTTTAATGCCCCTCGGAAAAGTAGTGGAGTTCCTAGTAGCTTAACAAGACTCTTTTAATGCCCCTCAGAAGAAACGTGGAGGTCCCAGTAGCTTAACAAGACGCTTTTAATGCCCCTCAGAAGAAACGTGGAGGTCCCAGTAGCTTAACAAGATGCTTTTAATTACCGACAAAGAGACGTGGAGGTCCCAGTAGCTTAAAAAGACGCTTTTAATGCCCCTCGGAAAAGTGGTGGAGGTCACAGTAGCTTAACAAGACGCTTTTAATGCCCCTTAGTAAAGGCGTGGAAGTCCCAGTAGCTTAACAAGACGGTTTGAATGCCCCTCGGAAAAGTGGTGGAGGTCCCAATAGCTTAACAAAAAGCTTTTAATGCCCATCAGAAGAGATGTGGAGGTCCCAGTAGCTTAACAAGACGCTTTTAATGGCCCTCAGAAGAGAAGTGTAGGGCCCAGTAGCTTAACAAGACGCTTCTAATGCCCCTCAGAAGAGACGTGGACGTCCCAGTAGCGTAACAAGACGCTTTTAATGGCCCTCGGAAAAGTGGTGAAGGTCCCAGTAGCTAAACAAGATGTTTTTTTTGCCCCTCGGAAAAATAGTGGAGGTCCCAGTAGCTTAGCAAGACGGTTTTAATGCCCCTCAGAAGAGACGTGGAGGTCCCAGTAGCTTAACAAGACGCTTTTAATGCCCCTCGGAAAAGTGGTGGAGGTCTCAGTAGCTTAACAAGACGCTTTTAATACCCCTTAGAAGAGACGTGAAGGTACCAGTAGCTTAACGAGACGCTTTTAATGCCCCTCGGAAAAGTGGTGGAGGTCCCAGTAGCTTAACAAGACGGTTTTAATGCCCCTCCGAAGAGACATGAAGGTCCCAGTAGGTTAACAATACGCTTATAATGCCCCTCAGAAGAGACGTGAAGTTCAAAGTAGCTTAACAAGACGCTTTTAATGCCCCTCGGAAAAGAGGTGGAGGTCCCAGTAGCTTAACAAGACGCTTTTAATTGCCCCTCGTAAAAGTGGTGGAGGTCAAAGTAGCTTAACAAGATGCTTTTAATGCACTTCAGATGAAACGTGGAGGTCCCAATAGCTTATCAAGACGCTTTTAATGCCCCTCAGAATTGACGTGGAGGCCACAGTAGCTTAAGAAGACGCTTTTAATGCCCCTCAGAAGAAACGTGGACGTCCCAGTAACTTAACAAGACACTCTTAATGCACCTCGGAAAAGAGGTGGAGGTCACAGTAGCTTAACAAGACGGTTTAAATGCCCCTCGGAAAAGTGGTGGATGGAGCAGTAGCTTAACAAGACGCTTTTAATGCCCCTCAGAAGAGACGTGGAGGTCCCAGTAGCTTAACAATACAGTTTAAATTCCCCTCGGAAAAGTCGTGGAGGTCCCAGTAGCTTAACAAGACGCTTTTAATGCCCCTCGGAAAAGTGGTGGAGGTCCCAGTAGCTTAACAAGATGCTTTTAATGCTCCTCGGAAAAGTGGTGGATGTCGCAGTAGCTTAGCAAGACGCTTTTAATGCCCCTCAGAAGAGACGTGGAGGTCCCAGTAGCTTAACAAGACGCTTTTAATGCCCCTCGGAAAAGTAGTGGAGGTCCCAGTACCTTAACAAGACGCTTTTAATGCCCCTCAGAAGAGACGTGGAGGTCCCAGTACCTTAACAAGACGCTTTTAATGTCACTCGGAAAAGTGTTGGAGGTCCCAGTAGCTTAACAAGACGCTTTTAATGCCCCTCAGAAGAGACGTGGAGGTCCCAGTAGCTTAACAAGACGCTTTTAATGCCCCTCAGAAGAGACGTGGAGGTCCCAGTACCTTAACAAGACGCTTTTAGTGCCCCTCGGAAAAGTGGTGGAGGTCCCAGTAGCTTAACAAGACGCTTGTAATGCCCCTCAGAAGAGACGTGGAGGTCCCAGTAGCTTAAAAAGATGCCATTAATGCCCCTCAGAAGAGACATGGATGTCCTAGTAGCTTAACAATACACATTTAATGCCCCTCAGAAGAGACGTGGAGGTCCCATTAGCTTAAAAAGACGCTTTTAATGCCCCTCGGAAAAGTGGTGGAGGTCACAGTAGCTTAACAAAACGGTTTTAATGGACCTCGAAAAAGTGGTGGAGGTCTCAATAGCTTAGCAAGACGCTTTTAATACCCCTCAGAAGAGACGTGAAGGTACCAGTAGCTTAACCAGACGCTTTTAATGCCCTCGGAAAAGTGGTGGAGGTCCCAGTAGCTTAACAAGACTTTTTTAATGCCCCTCAGAAGAGACGTTAAGGTCCCAGTAGCTTAACAAGACGCTTTTATTGTCCCTCGTAAAAGAGGTGGAGGTCAAAGTAGCTTAACAAGATGCTTTTAATGCCCCTCAGAAGAGACGTGGAGGTCCCATTAGCTTATCAATACGCTTTTAATGCCCCTCAGAATTGACGTGGAGGTCACAGTAGCTTAAGAAGACGCTTTTAATGCCCCTCAGAAGAGACGTGGAGGTCCCAGTAACTTAACAAGACGCTCTTAATGCACCTCGGAAAAGTGGTGGAGGTCCCTGTAGCTTCCCAAAACGCTTTTAATGCCCCTCGTAAAAGTGGTGGTGGTCAAAGTAGCTTAACAAGATGCTTTTAATGCCCCTCAGAAGAGACGTGGAGGTTCCATTAGCTTATCAAGACACTTTTAATGCCCCTCAGAATTGACGTGGAGGTCACAGTAGCTTAAGAAGATGTTTTTAATACCCTCAGAAGAGACGTGGAGGTCCCAGTAGCTTAACAAGACGCTTTTAATGGCCCTCGGAAAAGTGGTGGAGGTCCCAGTAGCTTAACAAGATGGTTGTAATGCCCCTCGGAAAAGTAGTGGAGGTCCCAGTAGCTTAGCAAGACGGTTTTAATGCCCCTCAGAAGAGATGTGGAGGTCCCAGTAGCTTAACAAGACACTTTTAATGGCCCTCGGAAAAGTGTTGGAGGTCAAAGTAGCTTAACAAGACGCTTTAATGCCCCTCAGAAGAGACGTGAAGGTCAAAGTAGCTTAGCAAGACGCTTTTAATGCCCCTCGTAAAAGTGCTGTAGGTCAAAGTAGCTTAACAAGATGCATTTAATGCCCCTCAGAAGAGACGTGGAGGTCCCATTAGCTTATCAAGAAGCTTTTAATGCCCCTCAGAATTGACGTGGAGTTCACAGTAGCTTAAGAAAACGCTTTTAATGCCCCTCAGAAGAGACGTGGAGGTCCCAGTAACTTAACAAGACGCTCTTAATGCACCTCGGAAAAGTGGTGGAGGTCCCACTAGCTTAACAAGACGCTTTTAATGCCGCTCGTAAAAGAGGTGGAGGTCAAAGTAGCTTAACAAGACGCTTTTAATGCCCCTCAGAAGAGACGTGTAGGGCCCAGTAGCTTAACAAGACGCTTCTAATGCCCCTCAGAAGAGACATGGACGTCCCAGTAGCTTATCAAGACGGTTTGAATGCCCCTTGGAAGAGATGTGGACATCCCAGCAGCTTAACAAGATGCTTTTAATGCCCCTCAGAAAAGACATGGAGGTCCCAGTAGCTTAACAAGACGCTTTTAATGCCCCTCGGGAAAGTAGTGGAGTTCCTAGTAGCTTAACAAGACGCTGTTAATGCCCCTCAGAAAAGACATGGATTTCCCAGTAGCATAACAATACACTTTTAATGCCCCTAAGAAGAGACGTGGAGGTCAAAGTAGCTTAACAAGACGCTTTTAATGCCCCTCGGAAAAGTGGTGGAGGTCCCAGTAGCTTAACAAGACACTTTTAATGCACCTCGTAAAAGTGCTGGAGGTCAAAGTAGCTTAACAAGATGCATTTAATGCCCCTCAGAAGAGACGTGGAGGTCCCATTAGCTTATCAAGAAGCTTTTAATGCCCCTCAGAATTGACGTGGAGGTCACAGTAGCTTAAGAAGACGCTTTAAATGCCCCTCAGAAGAGACGTGGAGGTTCCAGTAACTTAACAAGACGCTCTTAATGCACCTCGGAAAAGTGGTGGAGGTCCCAGTAGCTTAACAAGACGCTTTGAATGCCCCTCAGAAGAGACATGGATGTCCCACTAGCTTAACAAGATGCTTTTAATGCCCCTCAGAAGGTACGTGTAGGTCCCAGTAGCTTAAGAAGACGCATTTAATGCCACTCGGAAAAGTGGTGGAGGTCCCAGTAGCTTAACAAGATGCTTTTAATGCCCCTCAGAAGAGACGTGGAGGTCCCAGTAGCTTAACAACACGATTTTAATGCCCCTCAGAAGAGACGTGTAGGGCCCAGTAGCTTAACAAGACGCTTCTAATGCCCCTCAGAAGAGACGTGGACGTCCCAGTAGCTTATCAAGACGGTTTGAATGCCCCTTGGAAGAGATGTGGACGTCCCAGCAGATTAACAAGACACTTTTAATGCCCCGCAGAAGAGACGTAGAGGTCCCAGTTGCTTAACAAGACGCTTTTAATGCCCCTCGGAAAAGTAGTGGAGGTCCCAGTACCTTAGCAAGACTCTTTTAATGCCCCTCGGAAAAGAGTTGGAGGTCCCAGTAGCTTAACAAGATGCTTTTAATGCCCCTCAGAAGAGACGTGGAGGTCCCAGTAGCTTAACAAGACACTTTTAATGCCCCGCAGAAGGGACGTGGAGGTCCCAGTAGCTTAACAAGACGCTTTTAGTGCCCCTCGGAAATGTGGTGGAGGTCCCAGTAGCTAAACAAGATGCTTTTAATGCCCCTCAGAAGAGACATGGAGGTCCCAGTAGCTTAACAAGACGCTGTTAATGCCTCTCAGAAAAGACATGGATGTCCCAGTAGCATAACAATACACTTTTAATGCCCCTAAGAAGAGACGTGGAGGTCCCAGTAGATTAAGAAGACGCTTTTAAAGCCACTCGGAAAAGTGGTGGAGGTCCCAGTAGCTTAACAAGACGCTTTTAATGCCCCTCATAAAAGTGTTGGAGGTCACAGTAGCTTAACAAAATGGTTTTAATGCACCTCGGAAAAGGGGTGGAGGTCTCAGTATCTTAGCAAGACGCTTCTAATACCCCTCAGAAGAGCCGTGAAGGTACCAGTAGCTTAACAAGAAGCTTTTAATGCCCCTCAGAAAAGTGGTGGAGGTCCCAGTAGCTTAACAAGACTTTTTTAATGCTCCTCAGAAGAGACGGTAAGGTCCCAGTAGCTTAACAAGACGCTTATAATGCCCCTCAGAAGAGACGTGAAGGTCGAAGTAGCTTAACAAGACGCTTTTAATGCCCCTCGGAAAAGTGGTGGAGGTCCCAGTAGCTTAACAAGACGCTTTTAATGCCCCTCATAAAAGTGTTGGAGGTCAAAGTAGCTTAACAAGATGCTTTTAATGCCCCTCAGAAGAGACGTGGAGGTCTCAATAGCTTATCAAGACGCTTTTAATACCCCTCAGAATTGACGTGGAGTTCCCAGTAGCTTAACAAGACGCTTTTAATGCCCCTTGTAAAAGGGGTGGAGGTCAAAGTAGCTTAACAAGATGCTTTTAATGCCCCTCAGAAGAGACGTGGAGGTTCCATTAGCTTATCAAGACACTTTTAATGCCCCTCAGAATTGACGTGGAGGTCACAGTAGCTTAAGAAGACGCTTTTAATGCTACTCAGAAGAGAAGTGGAGGTCCCTGTAACTTAACAAGACGCTCTTAATGCACCTCGGAAAAGTGGTGGAGGTCACAGTAGTTTAACAAGACGTTTTATTGCCCCTCGGAAAAGTGGTGGATGTCGCAGTAGCTTAACAAAACGCTTTTAATGCCCCTCAGAAGAGACGTGGAGGTCCCAGTAGCTTAACAAGACGCTTTTAATGCCCCTCGGAAAAGTGGTGGAGGTCCCAGTACCTTAACAAGACTCTTTTAATGCCCCTCGGAAAAGTGGTGGAGGTCCCAGTATCTTAACAAGACGCTTTTAATGCCCCTCAGAAGAGACGTGGAGGTCCCAGTAGCTTAACAAGACGCTTTTAATGCCCCTCAGAAGAGACGTGGAGGTCCCAGTAGCTTAACAAGACGCTTTTAATGCCCCTCGGAAAAGTGGTGGAGGTCCCAGTAGCTTAACAAGACGCTTTTAATGCCCCTCAGAAGAGACATGGATGTCCCAGAAGCTAAACAAGACACTTCTAATGCCCCTCAGAAGAGACGTGGAGGTCCCAGTAGCTTTAGAAGAAGCATTTATTGCCACTCGGAAAAGTGGTGGAGGTCCCAGTAACTTAACAAGACACTTTTAATGCCCCTCAGAAGAGACGTGGAGGTCCCAGTAGCTTAACAAGACGCTTTTAATGCCCCTCAGAAGAGACGTGGAGGTCCCAGTAGCTTAACAAGACGCTTTTAATGCCCCTCGGAAAAGTGGTGGAGGTCCCAGTAGCTTAACAAGACGCTTTTAATGCCCCTCAGAAGAGACATGGATGTCCCAGTAACTTAACAAGACGCTTTTAATGCCCCTCAGAAGAGACGTGGAGGTCCCACTAGCTGAAGAAGAAGCTTTTAATGCCCCTCAGAAGAGATGTGGAAGTCCCAGTAGCTTAACAAGACGCTTCTAAAGCCCCTCAGAAGAGACGTGGAGGTCCCAGTAGCTTATCAAGACGGTTTGAATGCCCCTTGGAAGAGACGTGGAGGTCCCAGTAGCTTACCAAGACGCTTTTTTTGCCCCTCTGAAAAGTGGTGTAGGTCCCAGTAGCTTAACAAGATGCTTTTAATGCCCCTCAGAAAAGAAATGGAGGTCCCAGTAGCTTAACAAGACGCTTTTAATGCCCCTCGCAAAAGTGATGGAGGTCCAAGTAGCTTAGCAAAAATCTTTTAATGCCCCTCAGAAGAGACATGGATGTCCCAGTAGCTTAACAAGACGCTTTTAATGCCCCTCAGAAGAGACGTGGAGGTCCCAGGAGCTTAAGAAGACGCTTTTAATGCCACTCGGAAAAATGGTGGAGGTCCCAGTAGCTTAACAAGATGCTTTTAACGGACCTCAGAAGAGACGGGGAGGTCCCAGTAGCTTAACAAGACGCTTTAAATGCACCTCAGAAGAGATGTGGAGGTCCCAGTAGCTTAACAAGACAGTTTTAATGCCCCTTGGAAAAGTGGTGGAGGTCGCAGTAGCTTAACAAGACGCTTTTAATGCCCCTCGAAAAAGTGGTGGAGGTCACAGTGGCTTAACAAAAAGGTTTTAATGCCCCTCGGAAAAGTGGTGGAGGTCTCAGTAGCTTAACAAGACGCTTTTAATACCCCTCAGAAGAGACGTGAAGGTACCAGTAGCTTAACAAGACTCTTTTAATGCCCCTCGGAAAAGTGGTGGAGGTCCCAGTAGCTTAACAAGACGGTTTTAATGCCCCTCAGAAGAGACATGAAGGTCCCAGTAGGTTAACAATACGCTTATAATGCCCCTCAGAAGAGACGTGAAGTTCAAAGTAGCTTAACAAGACGCTTTTAATGCCCCTCGGAAAAGAGGTGGAGGTCCCAGTAGCTTAACAAGACGCTTTTAATTGCCCCTCGTAAAAGTGGTGGAGGTCAAAGTAGCTTAACAAGACGCTTTTAATGCACTTCAGAAGAAACGTGGAGGTCCCAATAGCTTATCATGACGCTTTTAATGCCCCTCAGAATTGACGTGGAGGCCACAGTAGCTTAAGAAGACGCTTTTAATGCCCCTCAGAAGAGATGTGGACGTCCCAGTAACTTAACAAGACGCTCTTAATGCACCTCGGAAAAGAGGTGGAGGTCACAGTAGCTTAACAAGACGGTTTAAATGCCCCTCGGAAAAGTGGTGGATGTAGCAGTAGCTTAACAAGACGCTTTTAATGCCCCTCAGAAGAGACGTGGAGGTCCCAGTAGCTTAACAAGACAGTTTTAATGCCCCTCGGAAAAGTCGTGGAGGTCCCAGTAGCTTAACAAAATGCTTTTAATGCCCCTCGGAAAAGTGGTGGAGGTCCCAGTAGCTTAACAAGATGCTTTTAATGCCCCTCTGAAGAGACGTGGAAGTCCCAGTAGCTTAACAAGACACTTTGAATGCCCCTCAGAAGAGAAATGGATGTCCCACTAGCTTAACAAGATGCTTTTAATGCCGCTCAGAAGAGACATGGAGGTCCCAATAGCTTATGAAGACGCTTTTAATGCCCCTCGGAAAAGTGGTGGAGGTCCCAGTATCTTAACAAGACGGTTTTAATGCCCCTCAGAAGAGTCGTGGAGGTCCCAGTAGCTTAACAAGACGCTTTTAATGCCGCTCAGAATAGACGTGGAGGTCACAGTAGCTTAACAAGACGCTTTTAATGCCCCTCAGAAGAGACGTGGAGGTCCCACTAGCTTAACAAGACGCTTTTAATGCCCCTCGGAAAAGTGGTGGAGGTCCCTGTACCTTAACAAGACTCTTTTAATGCCCCTCGGAAAAGTGGTGGAGGTCCCAGTATCTTAACAAGATGCTTTTAATACCCCTCAGAAGAGACGTGGAGGTCCCAGTAGCTTAACAAGACGCTTTTAATGCCACTCGGAAAAGTGGTGGAGGTCCCAGTAGCTTAACAAGATGCTTTTAATGCCCCTCAGAAGAGACGTGGAGGTCCCAGTAGCTTAACAAGACGATTTTAATGCCCCTCAGAAGAGACGTGTAGGGCCCAGTAGCTTAACAAGACGCTTCTAATGCCCCTCAGAAGAGGCGTGGACGTCCCAGTAGCTTATCCATACGGTTTGAATGCCCCTTGGAAGAGATGTGGACGTCCCAGCAGCTTAACAAGGTGCTTTTAATGCCCCTCAGAAAAGACATGGAGGTCCCAGTAGCTTAACAAGACGCTTTTAATGCCCCTCGGAAAAGTAGTGGAGTTCCTAGTAGCTTAACAAGACTCTTTTAATGCACCTCAGAAGAAACGTGGAGGTCCCAGTAGCTTAACAAGACGCTTTTAATGCCCCTCAGAAGAAACGTGGAGGTCCCAGTAGCTTAACAAGATGCTTTTAATTACCGACAAAGAGACGTGGAGGTCCCAGTAGCTTAAAAAGACGCTTTTAATGCCCCTCGGAAAAGTGGTGGAGGTCCCAGTACCTTAACAAGACTCTTTTAATGCCCCTCGGAAAAGTGGTGGAGGTCCCAGTATCTTAACAAGATGCTTTTAATACCCCTCAGAAGAGACGTGGAGGTCCCAGTAGCTTAACAAGACGCTTTTAATGCCACTCGGAAAAGTGGTGGAGGTCCCAGTAGCTTAACAAGATGCTTTTAATGCCCCTCAGAAGAGACGTGGAGGTCCCAGTAGCTTAACAAGACGATTTTAATGCCCCTCAGAAGAGACGTGTAGGGCCCAGTAGCTTAACAAGACGCTTCTAATGCCCCTCAGAAGAGGCGTGGACGTCCCAGTAGCTTATCAAGACGGTTTGAATGCCCCTTGGAAGAGATGTGGACGTCCCAGCAGCTTAACAAGGTGCTTTTAATGCCCCTCAGAAAAGACATGGAGGTCCCAGTAGCTTAACAAGACGCTTTTAATGCCCCTCGGAAAAGTAGTGGAGTTCCTAGTAGCTTAACAAGACGCTTTTAATGCCCCTCAGAAGAAACGTGGAGGTCCCAGTAGCTTAACAAGATGCTTTTAATTACCGACAAAGAGACGTGGAGGTCCCAGTAGCTTAAAAAGACGCTTTTAATGCCCCTCGGAAAAGTGGTGGAGGTCACACTAGCTTAACAAGATGCTTTTAATGCCCCTCAGTAAAGGCGTGGAAGTCCCAGTAGCTTAACAAGACGGTTTGAATGCCCCTCGGAAAAGTGGTATAGGTCCCAATAGCTTAACAAAAAGCTTTTAATGCCCATCAGAAGAGATGTGGAGGTCCCAGAAGCTTAACAAGACGCTTTTAATGGCCCTCAGAAGAGACGTGTAGGGCCCAGTAGCTTAACAAGACGCTTCTAATGCCCCTCAGAAGAGACGTGGACGTCCCAGTAGCGTAACAAGACGCTTTTAATGGCCCTCGGAAAAGTGGTGAAGGTCCCAGTAGCTTAACAAGATGGTTTTTTTGCCCCTCGAAAAATAGTGGTGGTCCCAGTAGCTTAGCAAGACGGTTATAATGCCCCTCAGAAGAGACGTGGAGGTCCCAGTAGCTTAACAAGATGCTTTTAATGCCCCTCGGAAAAGTGGTGGAGGTCTCAGTAGCTTAACAAGACGCTTTTAATACCCCTTAGAAGAGACGTGAAGGTACCAGTAGCTTAACGAGACGCTTTTAATGCCCCTCGGAAAAGAGGTGGAGGTCCCAATAGCTTAACAAGACGGTTTTAATGCTCCTCCGAAGAGACATGAAGGTCCCAGTAGGTTAACAATACGCTTATAATGCCCCTCAGAAGAGACGTGAAGTTCAAAGTAGCTTAGCAAGACGCTTTTAATGCCCCTCGGAAAAGAGGTGGAGGTCCCAGTAGCTTAACAAGACGCTTTCAATTGCCCCTCGTAAAAGTGGTGGAGGTCAAAGTAGCTTAACAAGATGCTTTTAATGCACTTCAGATGAAACGTGGAGGTCCCAATAGCTTATCAAGACGCTTTTAATGCCCCTCAGAATTGACGTGGAGGCCACAGTCGCTTAAGAAGACGCTTTTAATGCCCCTCAGAAGAAACGTGGACGTCCCAGTAACTTAACAAGACGCTCTTAATGCACCTCGGAAAAGAGGTGGAGGTCACAGTAGCTTAACAAGACGTTTTAAATGCCCCTCGGAAAAGTGGTGGATGTAGCAGTAGCTTAACAAGACGCTTTTAATGCCCCTCAGAAGAGACGTGGAGGTCCCAGTAGCTTAACAATACAGTTTTATTGCCCCTCGGAAAAGTCGTGGAGGTCCCAGTAGCTTAACAAGACGCTTTTAATGCCCCTCGGAAAAGTGGTGGAGGTCCCAGTAGCTTAACAAGACGCTTTTAATGCTCCTCGGAAAAGTGGTGGATGTCGCAGTAGCTTAGCAAGACGCTTTTAATGCCTCTCAGAAGAGACGTGGAGGTCCCAGTAGCTTAACAAGACGCTTTTAATGCCCCTCGGAAAAGTAGTGGAGGTCCCAGTACCTTAACAAGACGCTTTTAATGCCCCTCAGAAGAGACGGGGAGGTCCCAGTACCTTAACAAGACGCTTTTAATGCCCCTAGGAAAAGTGTTGGAGGTCCCAGTAGCTTAACAAGACGCTTTTAATGCCCCTCAGAAGAGAAGTGGAGGTCCCAGTAGCTTAACAAGACGCTTTTAATGCCCCTCAGAAGAGACGTGGAGGTCCCAGTACCTTAACAAGACGCTTTTAGTGCCCCTCGGAAAAGTGGTGGAGGTCCCAGTAGCTTAACAAGACGCTTGTAATGCCACTCAGAAGAGACGTGGAGGTCCCAGTAGCTTAAAAAGATGCCATTAATGCCCCTCAGAAGAGACATGGATGTCCTAGTAGCTTAACAATACACATTTAATGCCCCTCAGAAGAGACGTGGAGGTCCCATTAGCTTAAAAAGACGCTTTTAATGCCCCTCGGAAAAGTGGTGGAGGTCACAGTAGCTTAACAAAACGGTTTTAATGGACCTCGAAAAAGTGGTGGAGGTCTCAATAGCTTAGCAAGACGCTTTTAATACCCCTCAGAAGAGACGTGGAGGTACCAGTAGCTTAACAAGACGCTTTTAATGCCCTCGGAAAAGTGGTGGAGGTCCCAGTAGCTTAACAAGACTTTTTTAATGCCCCTCAGAAGAGACGTTAAGGTCCCAGTAGCTTAACAAGACGCTTTTATTGTCCCTCGTAAAAGAGGTAGAGGTCAAAGTAGCTTAACAAGATGCTTTTAATGCCCCTCAGAAGAGACGTGGAGGTCCCATTAGCTTATCACTACGCTTTTAATGCCCCTCAGAATTGACGTGGAGGTCACAGTAGCTTAAGAAGACGCCTTTAATGCCCCTCAGAAGAGACGTGGAGGTCCCAGTAACTTAACAAGACGCTCTTAATGCACCTCGGAAAAGTGGTGGAGGTCCCTGTAGCTTCCCAAGACGCTTTTAATGCCCCTCGTAAAAGTGATGGAGGTCAAAGTAGCTTAACAAGATGCTTTTAATGCCCCTCAGAAGAGACGTGGAGGTTCCATTAGCTTATCAAGACACTTTTAATGCCCCTCAGAATTGACGTGGAGGTCACAGTAGCTTAAGAAGATGTTTTTAATACCCTCAGAAGAGACGTGGAGGTCCCAGTAGCTTAACAAGACGCTTTTAATGGCCCTCGGAAAAGTGGTGGAGGTCCCAGTAGCTTAACAAGATGGTTTTAATGCCCCTCGGAAAAGTAGTGGAGGTCCCAGTAGCTTAGCAAGACGGTTTTAATGCCCCTCTGAAGAGACGTGGAGGTCCCAGTAGCTTAACAAGACACTTTTAATGGCCCTCGGAAAAGTGTTGGAGGTCCCAGTAGCTTAACAAGACGCTTTTAATGCCCCTCAGAAGAGACGTGAAGGTCAAAGTAGCTTAGCAAGACGCTTTTAATGCCCCTCGGAAAAGTGCTGTAGGTCAAAGTAGCTTAACAAGATGCATTTAATGCCCCTCAGAAGAGACGTGGAGGTCCCATTAGCTTATCAAGAAGCTTTTAATGCCCCTCAGAATTGACGTGGAGGTCATAGTAGCTTAAGAAAACGCTTTTAATGCCCCTCAGAAGAGACGTTTAGGTCCCAGTAACTTAACAAGACGCTCTTAATGCACCTCGGAAAAGTGGTGGAGGTCCCACTAACTTAACAAGACGCTTTTAATGCCGCTCGTAAAAGAGGTGGAGGTCAAAGTAGCTTAACAAGACGCTTTTAATGCCCCTCAGAAGAGACGTGTAGGGCCCAGTAGCTTAACAAGACGCTTCTAATGCCCCTCAGAAGAGATGTGGATGTCCCAGTAGCTTATCAAGACGGTTTGAATGCCCCTTGGAAGAGATGTGGACGTCCCAGAAGCTTAACAAGATGCTTTTAATGCCCCTCAGAAAAGACATGGAGGTCCCAGTAGCTTAACAAGACGCTTTTAATGCCCCTCGGAAAAGTAGTGGAGTTCCTAGTAGCTTAAAAAGACGCTGTTAATGCCCCTCAGAAAAGACATGGATTTCCCAGTAGCATAACAATACACTTTTAATGCCCCTAAGAAGAGACGTGGAGGTCAAAGTAGCTTAACAAGACGCTTTTAATGCCCCTCGGAAAAGTGGTGGAGGTCCCAGTAGCTTAACAAGACACTTTTAATGCACCTCGTAAAAGTGCTGGAGGTCAAAGTAGCTTAACAAGATGCATTTAATGCCCCTCAGAAGAGACATGGAGGTCCCATTAGCTTATCAAGAAGCTTTTAATGCCCCTCAGAATTGACGTGGAGGTCACAGTAGCTTAAGAAGACGCTTTAAATGCCCCTCAGAAGATACGTGGAGGTCCCAGTAACTTAACAAGACGCTCTTAATGCACCTCGGAAAAGTGGTGGAGGTCCCAGTAGCTTAACAAGACGCTTTTAATGCCGCTCGTAAAAGAGGTGGAGGTCAAAGTAGCTTAACAAGATGCTTTTAATGCCCCTCAGAAGAGACGTGGAGGTCCCAGTAGCTTAACAAGACACTTTGAATGCCCCTCAGAAGAGACATGGATGTCTCACTAGCTTAACAAGATGCTTTTAATGCCCCTCAGAAGGGACGTGTAGGTCCCAGTAGCTTAAGAAGACGCTTTTAATGCCACTCGGAAAAGTGGTGGAGGTCCCAGTAACTTAACAAGATGCTTTTAATGCCCCTCAGAAGATACGTGGAGGTCCCAGTAGCTTAACAAGATGATTTTAATGCCCCTCAGAAGAGATGTGTAGGGCCCAGTAGCTTAACAAGACGCTTCTAATGCCCCTCAGAAGAGACGTGGACGTCCCAGTAGCTTATCAAGACGGTTTGAATGCCCCTTGGAAGAGATGTGGACGTCCCAGCAGATTAACAAGGTGCTTTTAATGCCCCTCAGAAAAGACATGGAGGTCCCAGTAGCTTAACAAGACGCTTTTAATGCCCCTCGGAAAAGTAGTGGAGTTCCTAGTAACTTAACAAGACTCTTTTAATGCCCCTCAGAAGAAACGTGGAGGTCCCAGTAGCTTAACAAGACGCTTTTAACGCCCCTCAGAAGAGACGTGGAGGTCCCAGTAGCTTAACAAGATGCTTTTAATTACCGACAAAGAGACGTGGAGGTCCTATTAGCTTAAAAAGACGCTTTTAATGCCCCTCGGAAAAGTGGTGGAGGTCACAGTAGCTTAACAAGACGCTTTTAATGCCACTCAGTAAAGGCGTGGAAGTCCCAGTAGCTTAACAAGACGGTTTGATTGCCCCTCGGAAAAGTGGTGGAGGTCCCAATAGCTTAACAAAAAGCTTTTAATGCCCATCAGAAGAGATTTGGAGGTCCCAGTAGCTTAACAAGACGCTTTTAATGGCCCTCAGAAGAGACGTGTAGGGCCGAGTAGCTTAACAAGACGCTTCTAATGCCCCTCAGAAGAGACGTGGATGTCCCAGTAGCTTAACAAGACGCTTTTAATGGCCCTCGGAAAAGTGGTGAAGGTCCCAGTAGCTTAACAAGATGGTTTTATTGCCCATCGGAAAAATAGTGGAGGTCCCAGTAGCTTAGCAAGACGGTTTTAATGCCCCTCAGAAGATACGTGGAGGTCCCAGTAGCTTAACAAGACGCTTTTAATGCCCCTCGGAAAAGTGTTGGAGGTCCCAGTAGCTTAGCAAGACGGTTTTAATGCACCTCAGAAGAGACATGGAGGTCCTAGTAACTTAACAAGACGCTTTTAATGCCCCTCGGAAAAGTGGTGGAGGTCCCAGTATCTTAACAAGACGGTTTTAATGCCCCTCAGAAGAGTCGTGGAGGTCCCAGTAGCTTAACAAGACTCTTTTAATGCCCCTCAGAATAGACGTGGAGGTCACAGTAGCTTAACAAGACGCTTTTAATACCCCTCAGAAGAGACGTGAAGGTACCAGTAGCTTAACAAGACTCTTTTAATGCCCCTCGGAAAAGTGGTGGAGGTCCCAGTAGCTTAACAAGACGGTTTTAATGCCCCTCAGAAGAGACATGAAGGTCCCAGTAGGTTAACAATACGCTTATAATGCCCCTCAGAAGAGACGTGAAGTTCAAAGTAGCTTAACAAGACGCTTTTAATGCCCCTCGGAAAAGAGGTGGAGGTCCCAGTAGCTTAACAAGACGCTTTTAATTGCCCCTCGTAAAAGTGGTGGAGGTCAAAGTAGCTTAACAAGACGCTTTTAATGCACTTCAGAAGAAACGTGGAGGTCCCAATAGCTTATCATGACGCTTTTAATGCCCCTCAGAATTGACGTGGAGGCCACAGTAGCTTAAGAAGACGCTTTTAATGCCCCTCAGAAGAGATGTGGACGTCCCAGTAACTTAACAAGACGCTCTTAATGCACCTCGGAAAAGAGGTGGAGGTCACAGTAGCTTAACAAGACGGTTTAAATGCCCCTCGGAAAAGTGGTGGATGTAGCAGTAGCTTAACAAGACGCTTTTAATGCCCCTCAGAAGAGACGTGGAGGTCCCAGTAGCTTAACAAGACAGTTTTAATGCCCCTCGGAAAAGTCGTGGAGGTCCCAGTAGCTTAACAAAATGCTTTTAATGCCCCTCGGAAAAGTGGTGGAGGTCCCAGTAGCTTAACAAGATGCTTTTAATGCCCCTCTGAAGAGACGTGGAAGTCCCAGTAGCTTAACAAGACACTTTGAATGCCCCTCAGAAGAGAAATGGATGTCCCACTAGCTTAACAAGATGCTTTTAATGCCGCTCAGAAGAGACATGGAGGTCCCAATAGCTTATGAAGACGCTTTTAATGCCCCTCGGAAAAGTGGTGGAGGTCCCAGTATCTTAACAAGACGGTTTTAATGCCCCTCAGAAGAGTCGTGGAGGTCCCAGTAGCTTAACAAGACGCTTTTAATGCCGCTCAGAATAGACGTGGAGGTCACAGTAGCTTAACAAGACGCTTTTAATGCCCCTCAGAAGAGACGTGGAGGTCCCACTAGCTTAACAAGACGCTTTTAATGCCCCTCGGAAAAGTGGTGGAGGTCCCTGTACCTTAACAAGACTCTTTTAATGCCCCTCGGAAAAGTGGTGGAGGTCCCATTATCTTAACAAGATGCTTTTAATACCCCTCAGAAGAGACGTGGAGGTCCCAGTAGCTTAACAAGACGCTTTTAATGCCACTCGGAAAAGTGGTGGAGGTCCCAGTAGCTTAACAAGATGCTTTTAATGCCCCTCAGAAGAGACGTGGAGGTCCCAGTAGCTTAACAAGACGATTTTAATGCCCCTCAGAAGAGACGTGTAGGGCCCAGTAGCTTAACAAGACGCTTCTAATGCCCCTCAGAAGAGGCGTGGACGTCCCAGTAGCTTATCCATACGGTTTGAATGCCCCTTGGAAGAGATGTGGACGTCCCAGCAGCTTAACAAGGTGCTTTTAATGCCCCTCAGAAAAGACATGGAGGTCCCAGTAGCTTAACAAGACGCTTTTAATGCCCCTCGGAAAAGTAGTGGAGTTCCTAGTAGCTTAACAAGACTCTTTTAATGCACCTCAGAAGAAACGTGGAGGTCCCAGTAGCTTAACAAGACGCTTTTAATGCCCCTCAGAAGAAACGTGGAGGTCCCAGTAGCTTAACAAGATGCTTTTAATTACCGACAAAGAGACGTGGAGGTCCCAGTAGCTTAAAAAGACGCTTTTAATGCCCCTCGGAAAAGTGGTGGAGGTCCCAGTACCTTAACAAGACTCTTTTAATGCCCCTCGGAAAAGTGGTGGAGGTCCCAGTATCTTAACAAGATGCTTTTAATACCCCTCAGAAGAGACGTGGAGGTCCCAGTAGCTTAACAAGACGCTTTTAATGCCACTCGGAAAAGTGGTGGAGGTCCCAGTAGCTTAACAAGATGCTTTTAATGCCCCTCAGAAGAGACGTGGAGGTCCCAGTAGCTTAACAAGACGATTTTAATGCCCCTCAGAAGAGACGTGTAGGGCCCAGTAGCTTAACAAGACGCTTCTAATGCCCCTCAGAAGAGGCGTGGACGTCCCAGTAGCTTATCAAGACGGTTTGAATGCCCCTTGGAAGAGATGTGGACGTCCCAGCAGCTTAACAAGGTGCTTTTAATGCCCCTCAGAAAAGACATGGAGGTCCCAGTAGCTTAACAAGACGCTTTTAATGCCCCTCGGAAAAGTAGTGGAGTTCCTAGTAGCTTAACAAGACGCTTTTAATGCCCCTCAGAAGAAACGTGGAGGTCCCAGTAGCTTAACAAGATGCTTTTAATTACCGACAAAGAGACGTGGAGGTCCCAGTAGCTTAAAAAGACGCTTTTAATGCCCCTCGGAAAAGTGGTGGAGGTCACACTAGCTTAACAAGATGCTTTTAATGCCCCTCAGTAAAGGCGTGGAAGTCCCAGTAGCTTAACAAGACGGTTTGAATGCCCCTCGGAAAAGTGGTATAGGTCCCAATAGCTTAACAAAAAGCTTTTAATGCCCATCAGAAGAGATGTGGAGGTCCCAGAAGCTTAACAAGACGCTTTTAATGGCCCTCAGAAGAGACGTGTAGGGCCCAGTAGCTTAACAAGACGCTTCTAATGCCCCTCAGAAGAGACGTGGACGTCCCAGTAGCGTAACAAGACGCTTTTAATGGCCCTCGGAAAAGTGGTGAAGGTCCCAGTAGCTTAACAAGATGGTTTTTTTGCCCCTCGAAAAATAGTGGTGGTCCCAGTAGCTTAGCAAGACGGTTATAATGCCCCTCAGAAGAGACGTGGAGGTCCCAGTAGCTTAACAAGATGCTTTTAATGCCCCTCGGAAAAGTGGTGGAGGTCTCAGTAGCTTAACAAGACGCTTTTAATACCCCTTAGAAGAGACGTGAAGGTACCAGTAGCTTAACGAGACGCTTTTAATGCCCCTCGGAAAAGAGGTGGAGGTCCCAATAGCTTAACAAGACGGTTTTAATGCTCCTCCGAAGAGACATGAAGGTCCCAGTAGGTTAACAATACGCTTATAATGCCCCTCAGAAGAGACGTGAAGTTCAAAGTAGCTTAGCAAGACGCTTTTAATGCCCCTCGGAAAAGAGGTGGAGGTCCCAGTAGCTTAACAAGACGCTTTCAATTGCCCCTCGTAAAAGTGGTGGAGGTCAAAGTAGCTTAACAAGATGCTTTTAATGCACTTCAGATGAAACGTGGAGGTCCCAATAGCTTATCAAGACGCTTTTAATGCCCCTCAGAATTGACGTGGAGGCCACAGTAGCTTAAGAAGACGCTTTTAATGCCCCTCAGAAGAAACGTGGACGTCCCAGTAACTTAACAAGACGCTCTTAATGCACCTCGGAAAAGAGGTGGAGGTCACAGTAGCTTAACAAGACGTTTTAAATGCCCCTCGGAAAAGTGGTGGATGTAGCAGTAGCTTAACAAGACGCTTTTAATGCCCCTCAGAAGAGACGTGGAGGTCCCAGTAGCTTAACAATACAGTTTTATTGCCCCTCGGAAAAGTCGTGGAGGTCCCAGTAGCTTAACAAGACGCTTTTAATGCCCCTCGGAAAAGTGGTGGAGGTCCCAGTAGCTTAACAAGACGCTTTTAATGCTCCTCGGAAAAGTGGTGGATGTCGCAGTAGCTTAGCAAGACGCTTTTAATGCCTCTCAGAAGAGACGTGGAGGTCCCAGTAGCTTAACAAGACGCTTTTAATGCCCCTCGGAAAAGTAGTGGAGGTCCCAGTACCTTAACAAGACGCTTTTAATGCCCCTCAGAAGAGACGGGGAGGTCCCAGTACCTTAACAAGACGCTTTTAATGCCCCTAGGAAAAGTGTTGGAGGTCCCAGTAGCTTAACAAGACGCTTTTAATGCCCCTCAGAAGAGAAGTGGAGGTCCCAGTAGCTTAACAAGACGCTTTTAATGCCCCTCAGAAGAGACGTGGAGGTCCCAGTACCTTAACAAGACGCTTTTAGTGCCCCTCGGAAAAGTGGTGGAGGTCCCAGTAGCTTAACAAGACGCTTGTAATGCCACTCAGAAGAGACGTGGAGGTCCCAGTAGCTTAAAAAGATGCCATTAATGCCCCTCAGAAGAGACATGGATGTCCTAGTAGCTTAACAATACACATTTAATGCCCCTCAGAAGAGACGTGGAGGTCCCATTAGCTTAAAAAGACGCTTTTAATGCCCCTCGGAAAAGTGGTGGAGGTCACAGTAGCTTAACAAAACGGTTTTAATGGACCTCGAAAAAGTGGTGGAGGTCTCAATAGCTTAGCAAGACGCTTTTAATACCCCTCAGAAGAGACGTGGAGGTACCAGTAGCTTAACAAGACGCTTTTAATGCCCTCGGAAAAGTGGTGGAGGTCCCAGTAGCTTAACAAGACTTTTTTAATGCCCCTCAGAAGAGACGTTAAGGTCCCAGTAGCTTAACAAGACGCTTTTATTGTCCCTCGTAAAAGAGGTAGAGGTCAAAGTAGCTTAACAAGATGCTTTTAATGCCCCTCAGAAGAGACGTGGAGGTCCCATTAGCTTATCACTACGCTTTTAATGCCCCTCAGAATTGACGTGGAGGTCACAGTAGCTTAAGAAGACGCCTTTAATGCCCCTCAGAAGAGACGTGGAGGTCCCAGTAACTTAACAAGACGCTCTTAATGCACCTCGGAAAAGTGGTGGAGGTCCCTGTAGCTTCCCAAGACGCTTTTAATGCCCCTCGTAAAAGTGATGGAGGTCAAAGTAGCTTAACAAGATGCTTTTAATGCCCCTCAGAAGAGACGTGGAGGTTCCATTAGCTTATCAAGACACTTTTAATGCCCCTCAGAATTGACGTGGAGGTCACAGTAGCTTAAGAAGATGTTTTTAATACCCTCAGAAGAGACGTGGAGGTCCCAGTAGCTTAACAAGACGCTTTTAATGGCCCTCGGAAAAGTGGTGGAGGTCCCAGTAGCTTAACAAGATGGTTTTAATGCCCCTCGGAAAAGTAGTGGAGGTCCCAGTAGCTTAGCAAGACGGTTTTAATGCCCCTCTGAAGAGACGTGGAGGTCCCAGTAGCTTAACAAGACACTTTTAATGGCCCTCGGAAAAGTGTTGGAGGTCCCAGTAGCTTAACAAGACGCTTTTAATGCCCCTCAGAAGAGACGTGAAGGTCAAAGTAGCTTAGCAAGACGCTTTTAATGCCCCTCGGAAAAGTGCTGTAGGTCAAAGTAGCTTAACAAGATGCATTTAATGCCCCTCAGAAGAGACGTGGAGGTCCCATTAGCTTATCAAGAAGCTTTTAATGCCCCTCAGAATTGACGTGGAGGTCATAGTAGCTTAAGAAAACGCTTTTAATGCCCCTCAGAAGAGACGTTTAGGTCCCAGTAACTTAACAAGACGCTCTTAATGCACCTCGGAAAAGTGGTGGAGGTCCCACTAACTTAACAAGACGCTTTTAATGCCGCTCGTAAAAGAGGTGGAGGTCAAAGTAGCTTAACAAGACGCTTTTAATGCCCCTCAGAAGAGACGTGTAGGGCCCAGTAGCTTAACAAGACGCTTCTAATGCCCCTCAGAAGAGATGTGGATGTCCCAGTAGCTTATCAAGACGGTTTGAATGCCCCTTGGAAGAGATGTGGACGTCCCAGAAGCTTAACAAGATGCTTTTAATGCCCCTCAGAAAAGACATGGAGGTCCCAGTAGCTTAACAAGACGCTTTTAATGCCCCTCGGAAAAGTAGTGGAGTTCCTAGTAGCTTAAAAAGACGCTGTTAATGCCCCTCAGAAAAGACATGGATTTCCCAGTAGCATAACAATACACTTTTAATGCCCCTAAGAAGAGACGTGGAGGTCAAAGTAGCTTAACAAGACGCTTTTAATGCCCCTCGGAAAAGTGGTGGAGGTCCCAGTAGCTTAACAAGACACTTTTAATGCACCTCGTAAAAGTGCTGGAGGTCAAAGTAGCTTAACAAGATGCATTTAATGCCCCTCAGAAGAGACATGGAGGTCCCATTAGCTTATCAAGAAGCTTTTAATGCCCCTCAGAATTGACGTGGAGGTCACAGTAGCTTAAGAAGACGCTTTAAATGCCCCTCAGAAGATACGTGGAGGTCCCAGTAACTTAACAAGACGCTCTTAATGCACCTCGGAAAAGTGGTGGAGGTCCCAGTAGCTTAACAAGACGCTTTTAATGCCGCTCGTAAAAGAGGTGGAGGTCAAAGTAGCTTAACAAGATGCTTTTAATGCCCCTCAGAAGAGACGTGGAGGTCCCAGTAGCTTAACAAGACACTTTGAATGCCCCTCAGAAGAGACATGGATGTCTCACTAGCTTAACAAGATGCTTTTAATGCCCCTCAGAAGGGACGTGTAGGTCCCAGTAGCTTAAGAAGACGCTTTTAATGCCACTCGGAAAAGTGGTGGAGGTCCCAGTAACTTAACAAGATGCTTTTAATGCCCCTCAGAAGATACGTGGAGGTCCCAGTAGCTTAACAAGATGATTTTAATGCCCCTCAGAAGAGATGTGTAGGGCCCAGTAGCTTAACAAGACGCTTCTAATGCCCCTCAGAAGAGACGTGGACGTCCCAGTAGCTTATCAAGACGGTTTGAATGCCCCTTGGAAGAGATGTGGACGTCCCAGCAGATTAACAAGGTGCTTTTAATGCCCCTCAGAAAAGACATGGAGGTCCCAGTAGCTTAACAAGACGCTTTTAATGCCCCTCGGAAAAGTAGTGGAGTTCCTAGTAACTTAACAAGACTCTTTTAATGCCCCTCAGAAGAAACGTGGAGGTCCCAGTAGCTTAACAAGACGCTTTTAACGCCCCTCAGAAGAGACGTGGAGGTCCCAGTAGCTTAACAAGATGCTTTTAATTACCGACAAAGAGACGTGGAGGTCCTATTAGCTTAAAAAGACGCTTTTAATGCCCCTCGGAAAAGTGGTGGAGGTCACAGTAGCTTAACAAGACGCTTTTAATGCCACTCAGTAAAGGCGTGGAAGTCCCAGTAGCTTAACAAGACGGTTTGATTGCCCCTCGGAAAAGTGGTGGAGGTCCCAATAGCTTAACAAAAAGCTTTTAATGCCCATCAGAAGAGATTTGGAGGTCCCAGTAGCTTAACAAGACGCTTTTAATGGCCCTCAGAAGAGACGTGTAGGGCCGAGTAGCTTAACAAGACGCTTCTAATGCCCCTCAGAAGAGACGTGGATGTCCCAGTAGCTTAACAAGACGCTTTTAATGGCCCTCGGAAAAGTGGTGAAGGTCCCAGTAGCTTAACAAGATGGTTTTATTGCCCATCGGAAAAATAGTGGAGGTCCCAGTAGCTTAGCAAGACGGTTTTAATGCCCCTCAGAAGATACGTGGAGGTCCCAGTAGCTTAACAAGACGCTTTTAATGCCCCTCGGAAAAGTGTTGGAGGTCCCAGTAGCTTAGCAAGACGGTTTTAATGCACCTCAGAAGAGACATGGAGGTCCTACTAACTTAACAAGACGCTTTTAATGCCCCTCGGAAAAGTGGTGGAGGTCCCAGTATCTTAACAAGACGGTTTTAATGCCCCTCAGAAGAGTCGTGGAGGTCCCAGTAGCTTAACAAGACTCTTTTAATGCCCCTCAGAATAGACGTGGAGGTCACAGTAGCTTAACAAGACGCTTTTAATGCCCCTCAGAAGAGACAAGGAGGTCCCAGTAGCTTAACAACACTCTTTTAATGCCCCTAAGTAGAGACGTGGAGTTCCCAGTAGCTTAACAAGACTCTTTTAATGCCACTCGGAAAAGTGGTGGAGGTCCCAGTAGCTTAACAAGACGCTTTTCATGCCCCTCGGAAAAGAGGTGGAGGTCACAGTAGCTTAACAAAACGGTTTTAATGCCCCTCGGAAAAGTAGTGGAGGTCGCAGTAGCTTAACAAGATGCTTTTAATACCCCTCAGAAGAGACGTGAAGGTACCAGTAGCTTAACAAGACGCTTTTAATGCCCCTCGGAAAAGTGGTGGAGGTCCCAGTAGCTTAAGAAGATTTTTTTAATGCCCCTCAGAAGAGACGTTAAGGTCCCAGTAGCTTAACAAGATGCTTATAATGCCCCTCAGAAGAGACGTGAAAGTCAAAGTAGCTTAACAAGACTCTTTTAATGCTCCTTGGAAAAGTGGTGGAGGTCCGAGTAGTTTAACAAGACAATTTTAATGCCCCTCGTAAAAGTGCTGGAGGTCAAAGTAGCTTATCAAGACGCTTTTAATGCCCCTCAGAATTAATGTGTAGGTCACAGTAGCTTAAGAAGACGCTTTTAATGCCCCTCAGAAGAGACGTCGAGGTCCCAGTAACTTAACAAGACGCTCTTAATGCACCTCGGAAAAGTGGTGGAGGTCACAGTAGCTTAACAAGACGGTTTTAATGCCCCTCGGAAAAGTGGTGGATGTCGCAGTAGCTTAACAAGACACTTTTAATGCCCCTCAGAAGAGACGTAGAGGTCCCAGTAGCTTAACAAGACGCTTTTAATGCCCCTCGGAAAAGCAGTGGAGGTCCCAGTACCTTAACAAGACTCTTTTAATGCCCCTCGGAAAAGAGTTGGAGGTCCCAGTAGCTTAACAAGATGCTTTTAATGCCCCTCAGAAGAGACGTGGAGGTCCCAGTAGCTTAACAAGACACTTTTAATGCCCCGCAGAAGTGACGTGGAGGTCCCAGTAGCTTAACAAGATGCTTTTAGTGCCCCTCGGAAATGTGGTGGAGGTCCCAGTAGCTTAACAAGATGCTTTTAATGCCCCTCAGAAGAGACATGGAGGTCCCAGTAGCTTAACAAGACGCTGTTAATGCCCCTCAGAAAAGACATGGATATCCCAGTAGCATAACAATACACTTTTAATGCCCCTAAGAAGAGACGTGGAGGTCCCAGTAGCTTAAGAAGACGCTTTTAATGCCACTCGGAAAAGTGGTGGAGGTCCCAGTAGCTTAACAAGACGCTTTTAATGCCCCTCGTAAAAGTGTTGGAGGTCACAGTAGCTTAACAAAATGGTTTTAATGCACCTCGGAAAAGTGGTGGAGGTCTCAGTAGCTTAGCAAGAAGCTTCTAATCCCCCTCAGAAGAGACGTGAAGGTACCAGTAGCTTAACAAGACGCTTTTAATGCCCCTCGGAAAAGTGGTGGAGGTCCCAGTAGCTTAACAAGACTTTTTTAATGCTCCTCAGAAGAGACGTTAAGGTCCCAGTAGCTTAACAAGACGCTTATAATGCCCCTCAGAAGAGACGTGAAGGTCAAAGTAGCTTAACAAGACGCTTTTAATGCCCCTCGGAAAATTGGTGGAGGTCCCAGTAGCTTAACAAGACGCTTTTAATGCCCCTTGTAAAAGTGTTGGAGGTCAAAGTAGCTTAACAAGATGCTTTTAATGCCCCTCAGAAGAGATGTGGAGGTCCCATTAGCTTATCAAGACGCTTTTAATACCCCTCAGAATTGACGTGGAGGTCCCAGTAGCTTAACAAGATGCTTTTAATGCCCCTCGTAAAAGTGGTGGAGGTCAAAGTAGCTTAACAAGATGCTTTTAATGCCCCTCAGAAGAGACGTGGAGGTTTCATTAGCTTATCAAGACACTTTTAATGCCCCTCAGAATTGACGTGGAGGTCACAGTAGCTTAAGAACACGCTTTTAATGCCACTCAGAAGATAAGTGGAGGTCCCAGTAACTTAACAAGACGCTTTTAATGCACCTCGGAAAAGTGGTGGAGGTCACAGTAGTTTAACAAGACGTTTTATTGCCCCTCGGAAAAGTGGTGGATGTCGAAGTAACTTAACAAGACGCTTTTAATGCCCCTCAGAAGAGACGTGGAGGTCCCAGTAGCTTAACAAGACGCTTTTAATGCCCCTCGGAAAAGTGGTGGAGGTCCCAGTACCTTAACAAGACTCATTTAATGCCCCTCGGAAAAGTGGTGGAGGTCCCAGTATCTTAACAAGACGCTTTTAATGCCCCTCAGAAGAGACGTGGAGGTCCCAGTAGCTTAACAAGACGCTTTTAATGCCCCTCGGAAAAGTGGTGGAGGTCCCAGTAGCTTAACAAGACGCTTTTAATGCCCCTCAGAAGAGACATGGATGTCCCAGAAGCTTAACAAGACACTTTTAATGCCCCTCAGAAGAGACGTGGAGGTCCCAGTAGCTTTAGAAGAAGCATTTATTGCCACTCGGAAAAGTGGTGGAGGTCCCAGTAGCTTAACAAGACGCTTTTAATGCCCCTCAGAAGAGACGTGGAGGTCCCACTAGCTTAAGAAGACGCTTTTAATGCCCCTCAGAAGAGACGTGGAGGTCCCAGTAGCTTAACAAGACACTTCTAAAGCCCCTCAGAAGAGACGTGGAGGTCCCATTAGCTTATCAAGACGGTTTGAATGCCCCTTGGAAGAGACGTTGAGGTCCCAGTAGATTACCAAGACGCTTTTAATGCCCCTCTGAAAAGTGGTGTAGGTCCCAGTAGCTTAACAAGATTCTTTTAATGCCCCTCAGAAAAGAAATGGAGGTCCCAGTAGCTTAACAAGACGCTTTTAATGCCCCTCGAAAAAGTGGTGGAGATCCCAGTAGCTTAACAAAAATCTTTTAATGCCCCTCAGAAGAGACATGGAGGTCCCAGTAGCTTAACAAGACGCTTTTAATGCCCCTCAGAAGAGACGTGGAGGTCTCAGGAGCTTAAGAAGACGCTTTTAATGCCACTCGGAAAAGTGGTGGAGGTCCCAGTAGCTTAACAAGATGCTTTTAACGGACCTCAGAAGAGACGTGGAGGTCCCAGTAGCTTAACAAGACACTTTTAATGCCCCTCAGAAGAGACGTGTAGGGCCCAGTAGCTTAACAAGACGCTTCTAATGCTCCTCGGAAAAGTAGTGGACTTCCTAGCAGCTTAACAAGACTCTTTTAATGCCCCTCAGAAGAGACGTGGAGGACCCAGTAGCTTAACAAGACGCTTTTAATGCCCCTCGGAAAAGTGTTGGAGGTCACAGTAGCTTAACAAGACGCTTTTAATGACCCTCAGTAGAGGCGTGGAAGTCCCAGTAGCTTAACAAGACGGTTTGAATGCCCCACGGAAAAGTGGTGGAGGTCCCAATAGCTTAACAAAAAGCTTTTAATGCCCATCAGAAGAGATGTGGAGGTCCCAGTAGCTTAACAAGACGCTTTTAATGGCCCTCGTAAAAGTGTTGGAGGTCACAGTAGCTTAACAAAATGGTTTTAATGCACCTCGGAAAAGTGGTGGAGGTCTCAGTAGCTTAGCAAGAAGCTTCTAATCCCCCTCAGAAGAGACGTGAAGGTACCAGTAGCTTAACAAGACGCTTTTAATGCCCCTCGGAAAAGTGGTGGAGGTCCCAGTAGCTTAACAAGACTTTTTTAATGCTCCTCAGAAGAGACGTTAAGGTCCCAGTAGCTTAACAAGACGCTTATAATGCCCCTCAGAAGAGACGTGAAGGTCAAAGTAGCTTAACAAGACGCTTTTAATGCCCCTCGGAAAAGTGGTGGAGGTCCCAGTAGCTTAACAAGACGCTTTTAATGCCCCTTGTAAAAGTGTTGGAGGTCAAAGTAGCTTAACAAGATGCTTTTAATGCCCCTCAGAAGAGATGTGGAGGTCCCATTAGCTTATCAAGACGCTTTTAATACCCCTCAGAATTGACGTGGAAGTCCCAGTAGCTTAACAAGATGCTTTTAATGCCCCTCGTAAAAGTGGTGGAGGTCAAAGTAGCTTAACAAGATGCTTTTAATGCCCCTCAGAAGAGACGTGGAGGTTTCATTAGCTTATCAAGACACTTTTAATGCCCCTCAGAATTGACGTGGAGGTCACAGTAGCTTAAGAACACGCTTTTAATGCCACTCAGAAGATAAGTAGAGGTCCCAGTAACTTAACAAGACGCTTTTAATGCACCTCGGAAAAGTGGTGGAGGTCACAGTAGTTTAACAAGAAGTTTTATTGCCCCTCGGAAAAGTGGTGGATGTCGAAGTAGCTTAACAAGACGCTTTTAATGCCCCTCAGAAGAGACGTGGAGGTCCCAGTAGCTTAACAAGACGCTTTTAATGCCCCTCGGAAAAGTGGTGGAGGTCCCAGTACCTTAACAAGACTCTTTTAATGCCCCTCGGAAAAGTGGTGGAGGTCCCAGTATCTTAACAAGACGCTTTTAATGCACCTCAGAAGAGACGTGGAGGTCCCAGTAGCTTAACAAGACGCTTTTAATGCCCCTCGAAAAAGTGGTGGAGGTCCCAGTAGCTTAACAAAAATCTTTTAATGCCCCTCAGAGGAGACATGGAGGTCCCAGTAGCTTAACAAGACGCTTTTAATGCCCCTCAGAAGAGACGTGGAGGTCTCAGGAGCTTAAGAAGACGCTTTTAATGCCACTCGGAAAAGTGGTGGAGGTCCCAGTAGCTTAACAAGACGCTTTTAATGCCCCTCAGAAGAGACGTGGAGGTCCCACTAGCTTAAGAAGACGCTTTTAATGCCCCTCAGAAGAGACGTGGAGGTCCCAGTAGCTTAACAAGACGCTTCTAAAGCCCCTCAGAAGAGACGTGGAGGTCCCATTAGCTTATCAAGACGGTTTGAATGCCCCTTGGAAGAGACGTTGAGGTCCCAGTAGATTACCAAGACGCTTTTAATGCCCCTCTGAAAAGTGGTGTAGGTCCCAGTAGCTTAACAAGATTCTTTTAATGCCCCTCAGAAAAGAAATGGAGGTCCCAGTAGCTTAACAAGACGCTTTTAATGCCCCTCGAAAAAGTGGTGGAGGTCCCAGTAGCTTAACAAAAATCTTTTAATGCCCCTCAGAAGAGACATGGAGGTCCCAGTAGCTTAACAAGACGCTTTTAATGCCCCTCAGAAGAGACGTGGAGGTCTCAGGAGCTTAAGAAGACGCTTTTAATGCCACTCGGAAAAGTGGTGGAGGTCCCAGTAGCTTAACAAGATGCTTTTAACGGACCTCAGAAGAGACGTGGAGGTCCCAGTAGCTTAACAAGACGCTTTTAATGCCCCTCAGAAGAGACGTGTAGGGCCCAGTAGCTTAACAAGACGCTTCTAATGCTCCTCGGAAAAGTAGTGGACTTCCTAGTAGCTTAACAAGACTCTTTTAATGCCCCTCAGAAGAGACGTGGAGGACCCAGTAGCTTAACAAGACGCTTTTAATGCCCCTCGGAAAAGTGTTGGAGGTCACATTAGCTTAACAAGACGCTTTTAATGACCCTCAGTAGAGGCGTGGAAGTCCCAGTAGCTTAACAAGACGGTTTGAATGCCCCACGGAAAAGTGGTGGAGGTCCCAATAGCTTAACAAAAAGCTTTTAATGCCCATCAGAAGAGATGTGGAGGTCCCAGTAGCTTAACAAGACGCTTTTAATGGCCCTCGGAAAAGTGGTGAAGGTCCCAGTAGCTTAACAAGATGGTATTATTGCCCCTCGGAAAAGTAGTGGAGGTCCCAGTAGCTTAGCAAGATGGTTTTAATGCCCCTCAGAAGAGACGTGGAGGTGTCAGTAGCTTAACAAGACGCTTTTAATGTCCCTCGGAAAAGTGTTGGAGGTCCCAGTAGCTTAACAAGACGGTTTTAATGCCCCTCAGAAGAGACATGGAGGTCCTAGTAACTTAACAAGACGCTTTTAATGCCCCTCGGAAAAGTGGTGGAGGTCCCAGTATCTTAACAAGACGGTTTTAATGCCCCTCAGAAGAGTCGTGGAGGTCCCAGTAGCTTAACAAGACTCTTTTAATGCCCCTCAGAATAGACGTGGAGGTCACAGTAGCTTAACAAGAAGCTTTTAATGCCCCTCAGAAGAGACATTGAGGTCCCAGTAGCTTAACAAGACTCTTTTAATGCCCCTAAGTAGAGACGTGGAGTTCCCAGTAGCTTAACAAGACTCTTTTAATGCCCCTCGGAAAAGTGGTGGAGGTCCCAGTAGCATAACAAGACGCTTTTAATGCCCCTCGGAAAAGTGGTGGAGGTGACAGTAGCTTAACAAAACGGTTTTAATGCCCCTTGGAAAAGTAGTGGAGGTCGCAGTAGCTTAACAAGATGCTTTTAATACCCCTCAGAAGAGACGTGAAGGTACCAGTAGCTTAACAAGACGCTTTTAATGCCCCTCGGAAAAGTGGTGGAGGTCCCAGTAGCTTAACAAGATTTTTTTAATGCCCCTCAGAAGAGACATTAAGGTCCCAGTAGCTTAACAAGCTGCTTATAATGCCCCTCAGAAGAGACGTGAAGGTCAAAGTAGCTTAACAAGACGCTTTTAATGCTCCTTGGAAAAGTGGTGGAGGTCCGAGTAGTTTAACAAGACCATTTTAATGCCCCTCGTAAAAGTGCTGGAGGTCAAAGTAGCTTATCAAGACGCTTTTAATGCCCATCAGAATTAACGTGGAGGTCTCAGTAGCTTAAGAAGACGCTTTTAATACCCCTCAGAAGAGACGTCGAGGTCCCAGTAACTTAACAAGACGCTCTTAATGCACCTCGGAAAAGTGGTGGAGGTCACAGTAGCTTAACAAGACGGTTTTAATGCCCCTCGGAAAAGTGGTGGATGTCGCAGTAGCTTAACAAGACACTTTTAATGCCCCTCAGAAGAGACGTAGAGGTCCCAGTAGCTTAACAAGACGCTTTTAATGCCCCTCGGAAAAGTAGTGGAGGTCCCAGTACCTTAACAAGACGCTTTTAATGCCCCTCGGAAAAGAGTTGGAGGCCCCAGTAGCTTAACAAGATGCTTTTAATGCCCCTCAGAAGGGACGTGGAGGTCCCAGTAGCTTAACAAGACGCTTTTAGTGCCCCTCGGAAATGTGGTGGAGGTCCCAGTAGCTAAACAAGATGCTTTTAATGCACCTCAGAAGAGACATGGAGGTCCCAGTAGCTTAACAAGACGCTGTTAATGCCTCTCAGAAAAGACATGGATGTCCCAGTAGCATAACAATACACTTTTAATGCCCCTAAGAAGAGAAGTGGAGGTCCCAGTAGATTAAGAAGACGCTTTTAATGCCACTCGGAAAAGTGGTGGAGGTCCCAGTAGCTTAACAAGACGCTTTTAATGCCCCTCGTAAAAGTGTTGGAGGTCACAGTAGCTTAACAAAATGGTTTTAATGCACCTCGGAAAAGGGGTGGAGGTCTCAGTAGCTTAGCAAGACGCTTCTAATACCCCTCAGAAGAGCCGTGAAGGTACCAGTAGCTTAACAAGACGCTTTTAATGCCCCTCAGAAAAGTGGTGGAGGTCCCAGTAGCTTAACAAGACTTTTTTAATGCTCCTCAGAAGAGACGTTAAGGTCCCAGTAGCTTAACAAGACGCTTATAATGCCCCTCAGAAGAGACGTGAATGTCGAAGTAGCTTAACAAGACGCTTTTAATGCCCCTCGGAAAAGTGGTGGAGGTCAAAGTAGCTTAACAAGATGCTTTTAATGCCCCTCAGAAGAGACGTGGAGGTCCCAATAGCTTATCAAGATGCTTTTATTACCCCTCAGAATTGACGTGGAGGTCCCAGTAGCTTAACAAGACGCTTTTAATGCCCCTTTTAAAAGTGGTGGAGGTCAAAGTAGCTTAACAAGATGCTTTTAATGCCCCTCAGAAGAGACGTGGAAGTTCCATTAGCTTATCAAGACACTTTTAATGCCCCTCAGAATTGACGTGGAGGTCACAGTAGCTTAAGAAGACGCTTTTAATGCTACTCAGAAGAGAAGTGGGGGTCCCTGTAACTTAACAAGACGCTCTTAATGCACCTCGGAAAAGTGGTGGAGGTCACAGTAGTTTAACAAGACGTTTTATTGCCCCTCGGAAAAGTGGTGGAGGTCCCAGTATCTTAACAAGACGCTTTTAATACCCCTCAGAAGAGACGTGGAGGTCCCAGTAGCTTAACAAGACGCTTTTAATGCCCCTCAGAAGAGACGTGGAGGTCCCAGTAGCTTAACAAGACGCTTTTAATGCCCCTCGGAAAAGTGGTGGAGGTCCCAGTAGCTTAACAAGACGCTTTTAATGCCCCTCAGAAGAGACATGGATGTCCCAGAAGCTTAACAAGACACTTTTAATGCCCCTCAGAAGAGACGTGGAGGTCCCAGTAGCTTTAGAAGAAGCATTTATTGCCACTCGGAAAAGTGGTGGAGGTCCCAGTAACTTAACAAGACGCTTTTAATGCCCCTCAGAAGAGACGTGGAGGTCCCACTAGCTGAAGAAGAAGCTTTTAATGCCCCTCAGAAGAGATGTGGAAGTCCCAGTAGCTTAACAAGACGCTTCTAAAGCCCCTCAGAAGAGACGTGGAGGTCCCAGTAGCTTATCAAGACGGTTTGAATGCCCCTTGGAAGAGACGTGGAGGTCCAAGTAGCTTACCAAGACGCTTTTATTGCCCCTTTGAAAAGTGGTGTAGGTCCCAGCAGCTTAACAACATGCTTTTAATGCCCCTCAGAAAAGAAATGGAGGTCCCAGTAGCTTAACAAGACGCTTTTAATGCCCCTCGCAAAAGTGATGGAGGTCCCAGTAGCTTAGCAAAAATCTTTTAATGCCCCTCAGAAGAGACATGGAGGTCCCAGTAGCTTAACAAGACGCTTTTAATGCCCCTCAGAAGAGACGTGGAGGTCCCAGGAGCTTAAGAAGACGCTTTTAATACCACTCGGAAAAGTGGTGGAGGTCCCAGTAGCTTAACAAGATGCTTTTAACGGACCTCAGAAGAGACGGGGAGGTCCCAGTAGCTTAACAAGACGCTTTAAATGCACCTCAGAAGAGACGTGGAGGTCCCAGTAGCTTAACAAGACAGTTTTAATGCCCCTTGGAAAAGTGGTGGAGGTCCCAGTAGCTTAACAAGACGCTTTTAATGCCCCTCAAAAAAGTGGTGGAGGTCACAGTGGCTTAACAAAAAGGTTTTAATGCCCCTAGGAAAAGTGGTGGAGGTCTCAGTAGCTTAACAAGACGCATTTAATACCCCTCAGAAGAGACGTGAAGTTACCAGTAGCTTAACAAGACTCTTTTAATGCACCTCGGAAAAGTGGTGGAGGTCCCAGTAGCTTAACAAGACGGTTTTAATGCCCCTCAGAAGAGACATGAAGGTCCCAGTAGGTTAACAATACGCTTATAATGCCCCTCAGAAGAGACGTGAAGTTCAAAGTAGCTTAACAAGATGCTTTTAATGCCCCTCGGAAAAGAGGTGGAGGTCCCAGTAGCTTAACAAGACGCTTTTAATTGCCCCTCGTAAAAGTGGTGGAGGTCAAAGTAGCGTAACAAGACGCTTTTAATGCACTTCAGAAGAAACGTGGAGGTCCCAATAGCGTATCATGACGCTTTTAATGCCCCTCAGAATTGACGTGGAGGCCACAGTAGCTTAAGAAGACGCTTTTAATGCCCCTCAGAAGAGACTTGGACGTCCCAGTAACTTAACAAGACGCTCTTAATGCACCTCGGAAAAGAGGTGGAGGTCACAGTAGCTTAACAAGACTTTTTTAATGCTCCTCAGAAGAGACGTTAAGGTCCCAGTAGCTTAACAAGACGCTTATAATGCCCCTCAGAAGAGACGTGAAGGTCGAAATAGCTTAACAAGACGCTTTTAATGCCCCTCGGAAAAGTGGTGGAGGTCCCAGTAGCTTAACAAGACGCTTTTAATGCCCCTCATAAAAGTGTTGGAGGTCAAAGTAGCTTAACAAGATGCTTTTAATGCCCCTCAGAAGAGACGTGGAGGTCCCAATAGCTTATCAAGACGCTTTTATTACCCCTCAGAATTGACGTGGAGGTCCCAGTAGCTTAACAAGACGCTTTTAATGCCCCTTGTAAAAGTGGTGGAGGTCAAAGTAGCTTAACAAGATGCTTTTAATGCCCCTCAGAAGAGACGTGGAAGTTCCATTAGCTTATCAAGACACTTTTAATGCCCCTCAGAATTGACGTGGAGGTCACAGTAGCTTAAGAAGACGCTTTTAATGCTACTCAGAAGAGAAGTGGAGGTCCCTGTAACTTAACAAGATGCTCTTAATGCACCTCGGAAAAGTGGTGGAGGTCACAGTAGTTTAACAAGACGTTTTATTGCCCCTCGGAAAAGTGGTGGATGTCGCAGTAGCTTAACAAAACGCTTTTAATGCCCCTCAGAAGAGACGTGGAGGTCCCAGTAGCTTAACAAGACGCTTTTAATGCCCCTCAGAAGAGACGTGGAGGTCCCAGTAGCTTAACAAGACGCTTTAAATGCCGCTCAGAAGAGACGTGGAGGTCCCAGTAGATTAACAAGACGCTTTTAATGCCCCTCGGAAAAGTGGTGGAGGTCCCAGTAGCTTAACAAGACGCTTTTAATGCCCCTCAGAAGAGACATGGATGTCCCAGAAGCTAAACAAGACACTTTTAATGCCCCTCAGAAGAGACGTGGAGGTCCCAGTAGCTTTAGAAGAAGCATTTATTGCCACTCGGAAAAGTGGTGGAGGTCCCAGTAACTTAACAAGATGCTTTTAATGCCCCTCAGAAGAGACGTGGAGGTCCCACTAGCTTAACAAGACACTTTTAATGCCCCTCGGAAAAGTGGTGGAGGTCCCAGTACCTTAACAAGACTCTTTTAATGCCCCTCGGAAAAGTGGTGGAGGTCCCAGTATCTTAACAAGACGCTTTTAATACCCCTCAGAAGAGACGTGGAGGTCCCAGTAGCTTAACAAGACGCTTTTAATGCCCCTCAGAAGAGACGTGGAGGTCCCAGTAGCTTAACAAGACGCTTTTAATGCCCCTCGGAAAAGTGATGGAGGTCCCAGTAGCTTAACAAGACGCTTTTAATGCCCCTCAGAAGAGACATGGATGTCCCAGAAGCTTAACAAGACACTTTTAATGCCCCTCAGAAGAGACGTGGAGGTCCCAGTAGCTTTAGAAGAAGCATTTATTGCCACTCGGAAAAGTGGTGGAGGTCCCAGTAACTTAACAAGACGCTTTTAATGCCCCTCAGAAGAGACGTGGAGGTCCCACTAGCTGAAGAAGAAGCTTTTAATGCCCCTCAGAAGAGATGTGGAAGTCCCAGTAGCTTAACAAGACGCTTCTAAAGCCCCTCAGAAGAGACGTGGAGGTCCCAGTAGCTTATCAAGACGGTTTAAATGCCCCTTGGAAGAGACGTGGAGGTCCCAGTAGCTTACCAAGACGCTTTTATTGCCCCTCTGAAAAGTGGTGTAGGTCCCAGCAGCTTAACAACATGCTTTTAATGCCCCTCAGAAAAGAAATGGAGGTCCCAGTAGCTTAACAAGACGCTTTTAATGCCCCTCGCAAAAGTGATGGAGGTCCCAGTAGCTTAGCAAAAATCTTTTAATGCCCCTCAGAAGAGACATGGAGGTCCCAGTAGCTTAACAAGACGCTTTTAATGCCCCTCAGAAGAGACGTGGTGGTCCCAGGAGCTTAAGAAGACGCTTTTAATGCCACTCGGAAAAGTGGTGGAGGTCCCAGTAGCTTAACAAGATGCTTTTAACGGACCTCAGAAGAGACGGGGAGGTCCCAGTAGCTTAACAAGACGCTTTAAATGCACCTCAGAAGAGACGTGGAGGTCCCAGTAGCTTAACAAGACAGTTTTAATGCCCCTTGGAAAAGTGGTGGAGGTCCCAGTAGCTTAACAAGACGCTTTTAATGCCCCTCGAAAAAGTGGTGGAGGTCACAGTGGCTTAACAAAAAGGTTTTAATGCCCCTCGGAAAAGTGGTGGAGGTCTCAGTAGCTTAACAAGACGCATTTAATACCCCTCAGAAGAGACGTGAAGGTACCAGTAGCTTAACAAGACTCTTTTAATGCCCCTCGGAAAAGTGGTGGAGGTCCCAGTAGCTTAACAAGACGGTTTTAATGCCCCTCAGAAGAGACATGAAGGTCCCAGTAGGTTAACAATACGCTTATAATGCCCCTCAGAAGAGACGTGAAGTTCAAAGTAGCTTAACAAGACGCTTTTAATGCCCCTCGGAAAAGAGGTGGAGGTCCCAGTAGCTTAACAAGACGCTTTTAATTGCCCCTCGTAAAAGTGGTGGAGGTCAAAGTAGCGTAACAAGACGCTTTTAATGCACTTCAGAAGAAACGTGGAGGTCCCAATAGCGTATCATGACGCTTTTAATGCCCCTCAGAATTGACGTGGAGGCCACAGTAGCTTAAGAAGACGCTTTTAATGCCCCTCAGAAGAGACGTGGACGTCCCAGTAATTTAACAAGACGCTCTTAATGCACCTCGGAAAAGAGGTGGAGGTCACAGTAGCTTAACAAGACGGTTTAAATGCCCCTCGGAAAAGTGGTGGATGTAGCACTAGCTTAACAAGACGCTTTTAATGCCCCTCAGAAGAGACGTGGAGGTCCCAGTAGCTTAACAAGACAGTTTTAATGCCCCTCGGAAAAGTCGTGGAGGTCCCAGTAGCTTAACAAGACGCTTTTAATGCCCCTCGGAAAAGTGGTGGAGGTCCCAGTAGCTTAACAAGACGCTTTTAATGCCCCTCAGAAGAGACATGGAGGTCCCAGTAGCTTAAAAAGACACTTTGAATGCCCCTCAGAAGAGAAATGGATGTCCCACTAGCTTAACAAGATGCTTTTAATGCCCCTCAGAAGAGACATGGAGGTCCCAGTAGCTTATGAACACGCTTTTAATGCCCCTCGGAAAAGTGGTGGAGGTCCCAGTATCTTAACAAGACGGTTTTAATGCCCCTCAGAAGAGTCGTGGAGGTCCCAGTAGCTTAACAAGACGCTTTTAATGCCGCTCAGAATAGACGTGGAGGTCACAGTAGCTTAACAAGACGCTTTTAATGCCCCTCAGAAGAGATGTGGAGGTCCCACTAGCTTAACAAGGCGCTTTTAATGCCCCTCGGAAAAGTGGTGGAGGTCCCAGTACCTTAACAAGACTCTTTTAATGCCCCTCGGAAAAGTGGTGGAGGTCCCAGTATCTTAACAAGATGCTTTTAATACCCCTCAGAAGAGACGTGGAGGTCCCAGTAGCTTAACAAGACGCTTTTAATGCCCCTCAGAATAGACGTGGAGGTCCCAGTAGCTTAACAAGATGCTTTTAATGCCCCTCGGAAAAGTGGAGGAGGTCCCAGTAGCTTAACAAGACGCTTTTAATGCCCCTCAGAAGAGACATGGATGTCCCAGAAGCTTAACAATACACTTTTAATGCCCCTCAGAAGAGACGTGAAGGTCCCAGTAGCTTTAGAAGAAGCATTTATTGCCACTCGGAAAAGTGGTGGAGGTCCCAGTAACTTAACAAGACGCTTTTAATGCCCCTCAGAAGAGACGTGGAGGTCCCACTAGCTGAAGAAGAAGCTTTTAATGCCCCTCAGAAGAGACGTGGAAGTCCCAGTAGCTTAACAAGACGCTTCTAAAGCCCCTCAGAAGAGACGTGGAGGTCCCAGTAGCTTATCAAGACGGTTTGAATGCCCCTTGGAAGAGACGTGGAGGTCCCAGTAGCTTACCAAGACGCTTTTATTGCCCCTCTGAAAAGTGGTGTAGGTCCCAGTAGCTTAACAAGATGCTTTTAATGCCCCTCAGAAAACAAATGGAGGTCCCAGTAGCTTAACAAGACGCTTTTAATGCCCCTCGCAAAAGTGATGGAGGTCCCAGTAGCTTAGCAAAAATCTTTTAATGCCCGTCAAAAGAGACATGGAGGTCCCAGGAGCTTAACAAGACACTTTTAATGCCCCTCAGAAGAGACGTGGAGGTCCCAGTAGCTTTAGAAGAAGCATTTATTGCCACTCGGAAAAGTGGTGGAGGTCCCAGTAACTTAACAAGACGCTTTTAATGCCCCTCAGAAGAGACGTGGAGGTCCCACTAGCTGAAGAAGAAGCTTTTAATGCCCCTCAGAAGAGACGTGGAAGTCCCAGTAGCTTAACAAGACGCTTCTAAAGCCCCTCAGAAGAGACGTGGAGGTCCCAGTAGCTTATCAAGACGGTTTGAATGCCCCTTGGAAGAGACGTGGAGGTCCCAGTAGCTTACCAAGACGCTTTTATTGCCCCTCTGAAAAGTGGTGTAGGTCCCAGTAGCTTAACAAGATGCTTTTAATGAACCTCAGAAAGAAATGGAGGTCCCAGTAGCTTAACAAGACGCTTTTAATGCCCCTCGCAAAAGTGATGGAGGTCCCAGTAGCTTAGCAAAAATCTTTTAATGCCCGTCAGAAGAGACATGGAGGTCCCAGGAGCTTAACAAGACACTTTTAATGCCCCTCAGAAGAGACGTGGAGGTCCCAGGAGCTTAAGAAGACGCTTTTAATGCCACTCGGAAAAGTGGTGGAGGTCCCAGTAGCTTAACAAGATGCTTTTAACGGTCCTCAGAAGAGACGGGGAGGTCCCAGTAGCTTAACAAGACGCTTTAAATGCCCCTCAGAAGAGACGTGGAGGTCCCAGTAGCTTAACAAGACAGTTTTAATGCCCCTTGAAAAAGTGGTGGAGGTCCCAGTAGCTTAACAAGACGCTTTTAATGCCCCTCGAAAAAGTGGTGTAGGTCACAGTGGCTTTACAAAAAGGTTTTAATGCCCCTCGGAAAAGTGGTGGAGGTCCCAGTAGCTTAACAAGACGGTTTTAATGCCCCTCAGAAGAGACATGAAGGTCCCAGTAGGTTAACAATACGCTTATAATGCCCCTCAGAAGAGACGTGAAGTTCAAAGTAGCTTAACAAGACGCTTTTAATGCCCCTCGGAAAAGAGGTGGAGGTCCCAGTAGCAGTAGCTTAACAAGACGCTTTTAATTGCCCCTCGTAAAAGTGGTGGAGATCAAAGTAGCTTAACAAGACGCTTTTAATGCACTTCAGAAGAAACGTGGAGGTCCCAATAGCTAATCATGACGCTTTTAATGCCCCTCAGAATTGACGTGGAGGCCACAGTAGCTTAAGAAGACGCTTTTAATGCCCCTCAGAAGAGACGTGGACGTCCCAGTAACTTAACAAGACGCTCTTAATGCACCTCGGAAAAGAGGTGGAGGTCACAGTAGCTTAACAAGACGGTTTAAATGCCCCTCGGAAAAGTGGTGGATGTAGCAGTAGCTTAACAAGACGCTTTTAATGCCACTCAGAAGAGACGTGGAGGTCCCTGTAGCTTAACAAGACAGTTTTAATGCCCCTCGGAAAAGTCGTGGAGGTCCCAGTAGCTTAACAAGACGCTTTTAATGCCCCTCGGTAAAGTAGTGGAGGTCCCAGTAGCTTAACAAGACGCTTTTTATGCCCCTCAGAAGAGACGTGGAGGTCCCAGCAGCTTAACAAGACACTTTGAATGCCACTCAGAAGAGAAATGGATGTCCCACTAGCTTAACAAGATGCTTTTAATGCCCCTCAGAAGAGACATGGAGGTCCCAGTAGCTTATGAAGACGCTTTTAATGCCCCTCGGAAAAGTGGTGGAGGTCCCAGTATCTTAACAAGACGGTTTTAATGCCCCTCAGAACAGTCGTGGAGGTCCCAGTAGCTTAACAAGACGCTTTTAATGCCGCTCAGAATAGACGTGGAGGTCACAGAAGCTTAACAAGACGCTTTAAATGCCCCTCAGAAGAGACGTGGAGGTCCCAGTAGCTTAACAAGACTCTTTTAATGCCCCTAAGTAGAGACGTGGAGTTCCCAGTAGCTTAACAAGACTCTTTTAATGCCCCTCGGAAAAGTGGTGGAGGTCCCAGTAGCTTAACAAGACGCTTTTAATGCCCCTCGGAAAAGTGGTGGAGGTCACAGTAGCTTAACAAAACGGTTTTAATGCCCCTCGGAAAAGTAGTGGAGGTCGCAGTAGCTTAACAAGATGCTTTTAATACCCCTCAGAAGAGACGTGAAGGTACCAGTAGCTTAACAAGACGCTTTTAATGCCACTCGGAAAAGTGGTTGAGGTCCCAGTATCTTAACAAGATGCTTTTAATACCCCTCAGAAGAGACGTGGAGGTCCCAGTAGCTTAACAAGACGCTTTTAATGCCCCTCAGAAGAGACGTGGAGGTCCCAGTAGCTTAACAAGATGCTTTTAATGCCCCTCGGAAAAGTGGTGGAGGTCCCAGTAGCTTAACAAGACGCTTTTAATGCCCCTCAGAAGAGACATGGATGTCCCAGAAGCTTAACAAGACACTTTTAATGCCCCTCAGAAGAGACGTGGAGGTCCCAGTAGCTTTAGAAGAAGCATTTATTGCCACTCGGAAAAGTGGTGGAGGTCCCAGTAACTTAACAAGACGCTTTTAATGCCCCTCAGAAGAGACGTGGAGGTCCCACTAGCTGAAGAAGAAGCTTTTAATGCCCCTCAGAAGAGACGTGGAAGTCCCAGTAGCTTAACAAGACGCTTCTAAAGCCCCTCAGAAGAGACGTGGAGGTCCCAGTAGCTTATCAAGACGGTTTGAATGCCCCTTGGAAGAGACGTGGAGGTCCCAGTAGCTTACCAAGACACTTTTATTGCCCCTCTGAAAAGTGGTGTAGGTCCCAGTAGCTTAACAAGATGCTTTTAATGCCCCTCAGAAAAGAAATGGAGGTCCCAGTAGCTTAACAAGACGCTTTTAATGCCCCTCGCAAAAGTGATGGAGGTCCCAGTAGCTTAGCAAAAATCTTTTAATGCCCGTCAGAAGAGACATGGAGGTCCCAGTAGCTTAACAAGACACTTTTAATGCCCCTCAGAAGAGACGTGGAGGTCCCAGGAGCTTAAGAAGACGCTTTTAATGCCACTCGGAAAAGTGGTGGAGGTCCCAGTAGCTTAACAAGTTGCTTTTAACGGACCTCAGAAGAGACGGGGAGGTCCCAGTAGCTTAACAAGACGCTTTAAATGCCCCTCAGAAGAGACGTGGAGGTCCCAGTAGCTTAACAAGACAGTTTTAATGCCCCTTGAAAAAGTGGTGGAGGTCCCAGTAGCTTAACAAGACGCTTTTAATGCCCCTCGAAAAAGTGGTGTAGGTCACAGTGGCTTAACAAAAAGGTTTTAATGCCCCTCGGAAAAGTGGTGGAGGTCCCAGTAGCTTAACAAGACGGTTTTAATGCCCCTCAGAAGAGACATGAAGGTCCCAGTAGGTTAACAATACGCTTATAATGCCCCTCAGAAGAGACGTGAAGTTCAAAGTAGCTTAACAAGACGCTTTTAATGCCCCTCGGAAAAGAGGTGGAGGTCCCAGTAGCTTAACAAGACGCTTTTAATTGCCCCTCGTAAAAGTGGTGGAGGTCAAAGTAGCTTAACAAGACGCTTTTAATGCACTTCAGAAGAAACGTGGAGGTCCCAATAGCTTATCATGACGCTTTTAACGCCCCTCAGAATTGACGTGGAGGCCACAGTAGCTTAAGAAGACGCTTTTAATGCCCCTCAGAAGAGACGTGGACATCCCAGTAACTTAACAAGACGCTCTTAATGCACCTCGGAAAAGAGGTGGAGGTCACAGTAGCTTAACAAGACGGTTTAAATGCCCCTCGGAAAAGTGGTGGATGTAGCAGTAGCTTAACAAGACGCTTTTAATGCCCCTCAGAAGAGACGTGGAGGTCCCAGTAGCTTAACAAGACAGTTTTAATGCCCCTCGGAAAAGTCGTGGAGGTCCCAGTAGCTTAACAAGACGCTTTTAATGCCCCTCGGTAAAGTGGTGGAGGTCCCAGTAGCTTAACAAGACGCTTTTTATGCCCCTCAGAAGAGACGTGGAGGTCCCAGTAGCTTAACAAGACACTTTGAATGCCACTCAGAAGAGAAATGGATGTCCCACTAGCTTAACAAGATGCTTTTAATGCCCCTCAGAAGAGACATGGAGGTCCCAGTAGCTTATGAAGACGCTTTTAATGCCCCTCGGAAAAGTGGTGGAGGTCCCAGTATCTTAACAAGACGATTTTAATGCCCCTCAGAACAGTCGTGGAGGTCCCAGTAGCTTAACAAGACGCTTTTAATGCCGCTCAGAATAGACGTGGAGGTCACAGAAGCTTAACAAGACGCTTTAAATGCCCCTCAGAAGAGACGTGGAGGTCCCAGTAGCTTAACAAGACTCTTTTAATGCCCCTAAGTAGAGACGTGGAGTTCCCAGTAGCTTAACAAGACTCTTTTAATGCCCCTCGGAAAAGTGGTGGAGGTCCCAGTAGCTTAACAAGACGCTTTTAATGCCCCTCGGAAAAGTGGTGGAGGTCACAGTAGCTTAACAAAACGGTTTTAATGACCCTCGGAAAAGTAGTGGAGGTCGCAGTAGCTTAACAAGATGCTTTTAATACCCCTCAGAAGAGACGTGAAGGTACCAGTAGCTTAACAAGACGCTTTTAATGCCCCTCGGAAAAGTGGTGGAGGTCCCAGTAGCTTAACAAGATTTTTTTATTGCCCCTCAGAAGAGACATTAAGGTCCCAGTAGCTTAACAAGATGCTTATAATGCCCCTCAGAAGAGACGTGAAGGTCAAAGTAGCTTAACAAGACGCTTTTAATGCTCCTTGGAAAAGTGGTGGAGGTCCGAGTAGTTTAACAAGACAATTTTAATGCCCCTCGTAAAAGTGCTGGAGGTCAAAGTAGCTTATCAAGACGCTTTTAATGCCCCTCAGAATTAACGTGGAGGTCACAGTAGCTTAAGAATACACTTTTAATGCCCCTCAGAAGAGACGTCGAGGTCCCAGTAACTTAACAAGATGCTCTTAATGCACATCGGAAAAGTGGTGGAGGTCACAGTAGCTTAACAAGACGGTTTTAATGCCCCTCGGAAAAGTGGTGCATGTCGCAGTAGCTTAACAAGACGCTTTTAATGCCCCTCAGAAGAGACGTAGAGGTCCCAGTAGGTTAACAAGACGCTTTTAATGCCCCTCGGAAAAGTAGTGGAGGTCCCAGTACCTTAACAAGACGCTTTTAATGCCCCTCGGAAAAGAGTTGGAGGCCCCAGTAGCTTAACAAGATGCTTTTAATGCCCCTCAGAAGAGACGTGAAGGTCCCAGTAGCTTAACAAGACGCTTTTAATGCCCCTCAGAAGGGACGTGGAGGTCCCAGTAGCTTAACAAGACGCTTTTAGTGCCCCTCGGAAATGTGGTGGAGGTCCCAGTAGCTTAACAAGACGCTTTTAATTTGCCCCTCGTAAAAGTGGTGGAGGTCAAAGTAGCTTAACAAGACGCTTTTAATGCATTTCAGAAGAAATGTGGAGGTCCCAATAGCTTATCATGACGCTTTTAATGCCCCTCAGAATTGACGTGGAGGCCACAGTAGCTTAAGAAGACGCTTTTAATGCCCCTCAGAAGAGACGTGGACGTCCCAGTAACTTAACAAGACGCTCTTAATGCACCTCGGAAAAGAGGTGGAGGTCACAGTAGCTTAACAAGACGGTTTAAATGCCCCTCGGAAAAGTGGTGGATGTAGCAGTAGCTTAACAAGACGCTTTTAATGCCCCTCAGAAGAGACGTGGAGGTCCCAGTAGCTTAACAAGACAGTTTTAATGCCCCTCGGAAAAGTCGTGGAGGTCCCAGTAGCTTAACAAGACGCTTTTAATGCCCCTCGGAAAAGTGGTGGAGGTCCCAGTAGCTTAACAAGACGCTTTTAATGCCCCTCAGAAGAGACGTGGAGGTCCCAGTAGCTTAACAAGACACTTTGAATGCCCCTCAGAAGAGAAATGGATGTCCCACTAGCTTAACAAGATGCTTTTATTGCCCCTCAGAAGAGACATGGAGGTCCCAGTAGCTTATGAAGACGCTTTTAATGCCCCTCAGAAAAGTGGTGGAGGTCCCAGTATCTTAACAAGACGGTTTTAATGCCCCTCAGAAGAGTCGTGGAGGTCCCAGTAGCTTAACAAGACGCTTTTAATGCCACTCAGAATAGACGTGGAGGTCACAGTAACTTAACAAGATGCTTTTAATGCCCCTCAGAAGAGACGTGGAGGTCCCAGTAGCTTAACAAGACTCTTTTAATGCCCCTCGGAAAAGTGGTGGAGGTCCCAGTAGCTAAACAAGACGCTTTTAATGCCCCTCGGAAAAGTGGTGGAGGTCACAGTAGCTTAACAAAAAGGTTTTAATGCCCCTCGGAAAAGTAGTGGAGGTCGCAGTAGCTTAACAAGATGCTTTTAATACCCCTCAGAAGAGACGTGAGGGTACCAGTAGCTTAACAAGACGCTTTTAATGCCCCTCGGAAAAGTGGTGGAGGTCCCAGTAGCTTAACAAGATTTTTTTAATGCCCCTCAGAAGAGACATTAAGGTCCCAGTAGCTTAACAAGATGCTTATAATGCCCCTCAGAAGAGATGTGAGGGTCAAAGTAGCTTAACAAGACGCTTTTAATGCTCCTTGGAAAAGTGGTGGAGGTCCGAGTAGTTTAACAAGACAATTTTAATGCCCCTCGTAAAAGTGCTGGAGGTCAAAGTAGCTTATCAAGACGCTTTTAATGACCCTCAGAATTTACGTGGAGGTCACAGTAGCTTAAGAAGACGCTTTTAATGCCCCTCAGAAGAGACGTCGAGGTCCCAGTAACTTAACAAGACGCTCTTAATGCACCTCGGAAAAGTGATGGAGGTCACAGTAGCTTAACAAGACGGTTTTAATGCCCCTCGGAAAAGTGGTGGATGTCGCAGTAGCTTAACAAGACGCTTTTAATGCCCCTCAGAAGAGACGTAGAGGTCCCAGTAGCTTAACAAGACGCTTTTAATGCCCCTCGGAAAAGTAGTGGAGGTCCCAGTACCTTAACAAGACGCTTTTAATGCCCCTCGGAAAAGAGTTGTAGGCCCCAGTAGCTTAACAAGATGCTTTTAATGCCCCTCAGAAGAGACGTGGAGGTCCCAGTAGCTTAACAAGACTCTTTTAATGCCCCTCAGAAGGGACGTGGAGGTCCCAGTAGCTTAACAAGACGCTTTTAGTGCCCCTCGGAAATGTGGTGGAGGTCCCAGTAGCTTAACAAGATGCTTTTAATGCCCCTCAGAAGAGACATGGAGGTCCCAGTAGCTTAACAAGACGCTGTTAATGCCTCTCAGAAAAGACATGGATGTACCAGTAGCATAAAAATACACTTTTAATGCCCCTAAGAAGAGACGTGGAGGTCCCAGTAGATTAAGAAGACGCTTTTAATGCCACTCGGAAAAGTGGTGGAGGTCCCAGTAGCTTAACAAGACGCTTTTAATGCCCCTCGTAAAAGTGTTGGAGGTCACAGTAGCTTAACAAAATGGTTTTAATGCACCTCGGAAAAGGGGTGGAGGTCTCAGTAGCTTAGCAAGACGCTTCTAATACCCCTCAGAAGAGCCGTGAAGGTACCAGTAGCTTAACAAGACGCTTTTAATGCCCCTCGGAAAAGTGGTGGAGGTCCCAGTAGCTTAACAAGACTTTTGTAATGCTCCTCAGAAGAGACGTTAAGGTCCCAGTAGCTTAACAAGACGCTTATAATGCCCCTCAGAAGAGATGTGAAGGTCGAAGTAGCTTAACAAGATGCTTTTAATGCCCCTCGGAAAAGTGGTGGAGGTCCCAGTAGCTTAACAAGACGCTTTTAATGCCCCTCAGAAGAGACGTAGAGGTCCCAGTAGCTTAACAAGACGCTTTTAATGCCCCTCGGAAAAGTAGTGGAGGTCCCAGTACCTTAACAAGACGCTTTTAATGCCCCTCGGAAAAGAGTTGTAGGCCCCAGTAGCTTAACAAGATGCTTTTAATGCCACTCAGAAGAGACGTGGAGGTCCCAGTAGCTTAACAAGACGCTTTTAATGCCCCTCAGAAGGGACGTGGAGGTCCCAGTAGCTTAACAAGACGCTTTTAGTGCCCCTCGGAAATGTGGTGGAGGTCCCAGTAGCTTAACAAGATGCTTTTAATGCCCCTCAGAAGAGACATGGAGGTCCCAGTAGCTTAACAAGAAGCTGTTAATGCCTCTCAGAAAAGACATGGATGTACCAGTAGCATAAAAATACACTTTTAATGCCCCTAAGAAGAGACGTGGAGGTCCCAGTAGATTAAGAAGATGCTTTTAATGCCACTCGGAAAAGTGGTGGAGGTCCCAGTAGCTTAACAAGACGCTTATAATGCCCCTCGTAAAAGTGTTGGAGGTCACAGTAGCTTAACAAAATGGTTTTAATGCACCTCGGAAAAGGGGTGGAGGTCTCAGTAGCTTAGCAAGACGCTTCTAATACCCCTCAGAAGAGCCGTGAAGGTACCAGTAGCTTAACAAGACGCTTTTAATGCCCCTCGGAAAAGTGGTGGAGGTCCCAGTAGCATAACAAGACTTTTGTAATGCTCCTCAGAAGAGACGTTAAGGTCCCAGTAGCTTAACAAGACGCTTATAATGCCCCTCAGAAGAGATGTGAAGGTCGAAGTAGCTTAACAAGATGCTTTTAATGCCCCTCGGAAAAGTGGTGGAGGTCCCAGTAGCTTAACAAGACGCTTTTAATGCCCCTCGTTAAAGTGTTGGAGGTCAAAGTAGCTTAACAAGATGCTTTTAATGCCCCTCAGAAGAGACGTGGAGGTCCCATTAGCTTATCAAGACGCTTTTAATACCCCTCAGAATTGACGTGGAGGTCCCAGTAGCTTACAAGACACTTTTAATGCCCCTTGTAAAAGTGGTGGAGGTCAAAGTAGCTTAACAAGATGCTTTTAATGCCCCTCAGAAGAGACGTGGGGGTTCCATTAGCTTATCAAGACACTTTTAATGCCCCTCAGAATTGACGTGGAGGTCACAGTAGCTTAAGAAGACGCTTTTAATGCCATTAAGAAGAGAAGTGGAGGTCCCAGTAACTTAACAAGAGCTCTTAATGCAGCTCGGAAAAGTGGTGGAGGTCACAGTAGTTTAACAAGACGTTTTATTGCCCCTCGGAAAAGTGGTGGATGTCGCAGTAGCTTAACAAGACGCTTTTAATGCCCCTCAGAAGAGACGTGGAGGTCCCAGTAGCTTAACAAGATGCTTTTAATGACCCTCGGAAAAGTGGTGGAGGTCCCAGTACCTTAACAAGACTCTTTTAATGCCCCTCGGAAAAGTGGTGGAGGTCCCAGTATCTTAACAAGACGCTTTTAATGCCCCTCAGAAGAGACGTGGAGGTCCCAGTAGCTTAACAAGACGCTTTTAATGCCCCTCAGAAGAGACGTGGAGATCCCAGTAGCTTAACAAGACGCTTTTAATGCCCCTCGGAAAAGTGGTGGAAGTCCCAGTAGCTTAACAAGACGCTTTTAATGCCCCTCAGAAGAGACATGGATGTCCCAGAAGCTTAACAAGACACTTTTAATGCCCCTGAGAAGAGACGTGGAGGTCCCAGTAGCTTTAGAAGAAGCATTTATTGCCACTCGGAAAAGTGGTGGAGGTCCCAGTAACTTAACAAGACGCTTTTAATGCCCCTCAGAAGAGACGTGGAGGTCCCACTAGCTTAAGAAGACGCTTTTAATGCCCCTCAGAAGAGACGTGGAGGTCCCAGTAGCTTAACAAGACGCTTCTAAAGCCCCTCAGAAGAGACGTGGAGGTCCCAGTAGCTTATCAAGACGGTTTGAATGCCCCTTGGAAGAGACGTGGAGGTCCCAGTAGCTTACCAAGACGCTTTTAATGCCCCTCTGAAAACTGGTGTAGGTCCCAGTAGCTTAACAAGATGCTTTGAATGCCCCTCAGAAAAGAAATGGAGGTCCCAGTAGCTTAACAAGACGCTTTTAATGCCCCTCGGAAAAGTGATGGAGGTCCCAGTAGCTTAACAAAAATCTTTTAATGCCCCTCAGAAGAGACATGGAGGTCCCAGTAGCTTAACAAGACCCTTTTAATGCCCCTCAGAAGAGACGTGGAGGTCCCAGGAGCTTAAGAAGACGCTTTTAATGCAACTCGGAAAAGTGGTGGAGGTCCCAGTAGCTTAACAAGATGCTTTTAACGGACCTCAGAAGAGATGTGGAGGTCCCAGTAGCTTAACAAGACGCTTTTAATGCCCCTCAGAAGAGAAGTGGAGGTCCCAGTAGCTTAATAAGACAGTTTTAATGCCCCTTGGAAAAGTGGTGGAGGTCCCAGTAGCTTAACAAGACCCTTTTAATGCCCCTCGAAAATGTGGTGGAGGTCACAGTGGCTTAACAAAAAGGTTTTAATGCCCCTCGGAAAAGTGGTGGAGGTCTCAGTAGCTTAACAAGACGCTTCTAATACCCCTCAGAAGAGACGTGAAGGTACGAGTAGCTTAACAAGACTCTTTTAATGCCCCTCGGAAAAGTGGTGGAGGTCTCAGTAGCTTAACAAGACGGTTTTAATGCCCCTCAGAAGAGACATGAAGGTCCCAGTAGGTTAGCAATAGGCTTATAATGCCCCTCAGAAGAGACGTGAAGTTCAAAATAGCTTAACAAGACGCTTTTAATGCCCCTCGGAAAAGAGGTGAAGGTCCCAGTAGCTTAACAAGACGCTTTTAATTGCCCCTCGTAAAAGTGGTGGAGGTCAAAGTAGCTTAACAAGACGCTTTTAATGAACTTCAGAAGAAACGTGGAGGTCCCAATAGCTTATCATGACGCTTTTAATGCCCCTCAGAATTGACGTGGAGGCCACAGTAGCTTAAGAAGACGCTTTTAATGCCCCTCAGAAGAGACGTGGACGTCCCAGTAACTTAACAAGACGCTCTTAATGCACCTCGGAAAAGAGGTGGATGTAGCAGTAGCATATCAAGACGGTTTAAATGCCCCTCGGAAAAGTGGTGGATGTAGCAGTAGCATAACAAGACGGTTTTAATGCCCCTCAGAAGAGACGTGGAGGTCCCAGTAGCTTAACAAGACAGTTTTAATGCCCCTCGGAAAAGTCGTGGAGGTCCCAGTAGCTTAACAAGACGCTTTTAATGCCCCTCGGAAAAGTGGTGGAGGTCCCAGTAGCTTAACAAGACGCTTTTAATGCCCCTCAGAAGAGACGTGGAGGTCCCAGTAGCTTAAAAAGACGGTTTTAATGCCACTCAGAAGAGATGTGGAGGGCCCAGTAGCTTAACAAGATGCTTCTAATGCCCCTCAGAAGAGACGTGGACGTCCCAGTATCTTAACAAGACGCTTTTAATGCCCTTTGGAAAAGTGGTGGAGGACCCAGTAGCTTAACAAGATGCTTTTAATGGATGACAAAGAGACGTGGAGGTCCCAGTAGCTTAACAAGATGCTTTTAATGCCCCTCGGAAAAGTGGTGGAGGTTCCAGTAGCTTAACAAGACGCTTTTAATGCCCCTCAGTAGAGGCGTCAAAGTCCCAGTAGCTTAACAAGACGATTTGAATGCCCCTCGGAAAAGTGGTGGAGGTCCCAATAGCTTAACAAGAAGCTTTTAATGCCCATCAGAAAAGATGTGGAGGACCCAGTAGCTTAACAAGACGCTTTTAATGGCCCTCGGCAAAGTGGTGGAGGTCCCAGTAGCTTAACAATATGGATTTAATGCCCCTTGGAAAAGTAGTGGAGGTCAAAGTAGCTTAGCAAGATGGTTTTAATGCCCCTCAGAAGAGACATGGAGGTCCTAGTAACTTAACAAGACGCTTTTAATGCCCCTCGGAAAAGTGGTGGAGGTCCCAGTATCTTAACAAGACGGTTTTAATGCCCCTCAGAAGAGTCGTGGAGGTCCCAGTAGCTTAACAAGACGCTTTTAATGCCCCTCAGAATAGACGTGGAGTTCACAGTAGCTTAACAAGATGCTTTTAATGCCCCTCAGAAGAGACGTGGACGTCCCAGTAGCTTATCAAGACGCTTTTAATGCCCCTCGGAAAAGTGGTGGAGGTCTCAGTAGCTTAACAAGATGCTTTTAATGCCCCTCGGAAAAGTGGTGGAGGTCAAAATAGCTTAACAAAACGGTTTTAATGCCCCTCGGAAAAGTAGTGGAGGTCGCAGTAACTTAACAAGATTTTTTTAATACCCCTCAGAAGAGACGTTAAGGTCCCAGTAGCTTAAAAAGACGCTTATAATGCCCCTCAGAAGAGACGTGAAGGTCAAAGTAGCTTAACAAGACGCTTTTAATGCCCCTCGGAAAAGTGGTGGAGGTCCCAGTAGCTTAACAAGACACTTTTAATGCCCCTCGTCAAAGTGCTGGAGGTCAAAGTAGCTTAACAAGATGCTTTTAATGCCCCTCAGAAGAGACGTGGAGTTCCCAGTAGCTTATCAAGACGCTTTTAATGCCCCTCAGAATTGACGTGGAGGTCACAGTATCTTAAGAATACGCTTTTAATGCCCCTCAGAAGGGACGTGGAGGTCCCAGTAGCTTAAGAAGACGCTTTTAATGCCACTCGGAAAAGTGGTGGAGGTCCCAGTAGCTTAATAAGATGCTTTCAATGCCCCTCAGAAGAGACGTGGAGGTCCCAGTAGCTTAACAAGATGCTTTTAATGTCCCTCAGAAGAGACGTGGAGGGCCCAGTAGCTTAACAAGACGTTTCTAATGCCCCTCAGAAGATACGTGGACGTCCCAGTAGCTTATGAAGACGGTTTCAATGCCCCTTGGAAGAGACGTGGACGTCCCAGCAGCTTAGCAAGACACTTTTAATGCAGTTCGGAAAAGTGGTGGAGGACCCAGTAGCTTAACAAGATGCTTTTAATGCCCCTCAGAAAAGACATGGAGATCCCAGTAGCTTAACAAGACGCTTTTAATGCCCCTCGGAAAAGTAGTGGAGTTCCTAGTAGCTTAACAAGACTCTTTTAATGCCCCTCAAAAGAGACGTGGAGGTCCCAGTAGCTTACCAAGACACTTTTAATGCCCCTCAGAAGAGACGTGGAGGTCCCAGTACCTTAACAAGATGCTTTTAATTACCGACAAAGAGACGTGGAGGTCCCAGTAGCTTAAAAACACGCTTTTAATGCCCCTCGGAAAAGTGGTGGAGGTCACAGTAGCTTAACAAGATGCTTTTAATTACCGACAAAGAGACGTGGAGGTCCCAGTAGCTTAAAAACACGCTTTTAATGCCCCTCGGAAAAGACGTGGAGGTCCCAGTAGCTTAACAAGACGCTTCTAAAGCCCCTCAGAAGAGACGTGGAGGTCCCAGTAGCTTATCAAGACGGTTTGAATGCCCCTTGGAAGAGACGTGGAGGTCCCAGTAGCTTACCAAGACGCTTTTAATGCCCCTCTGAAAAGTGGTGTAGGTCCCAGTAGCTTAACAAGATGCTTTGAATGCCCCTCAGAAAAGAAATGGAGGTCCCAGTAGCTTAACAAGACGCTTTTAATGCCCCTCGGAAAAGTGATGGAGGTCCCAGTAGCTTAACAAAAATCTTTTAATGCCCCTCAGAAGAGACATGGAGGTCCCAGTAGCTTAACAAGACCCTTTTAATGCCCCTCAGAAGAGACGTGGAGGTCCCAGGAGCTTAAGAAGACACTTTTAATGCAACTCGGAAAAGTGGTGGAGGTCCCAGTAGCTTAACAAGATGCTTTTAACGGACCTCAGAAGAGATGTGGAGGTCCCAGTAGCTTAACAAGACGCTTTTAATGCCCCTCAGAAGAGAAGTGGAGGTCCCAGTAGCTTAATAAGACAGTTTTAATGCCCCTTGGAAAAGTGGTGGAGGTCCCAGTAGCTTAACAAGACCCTTTTAATGCCCCTCGAAAAAGTGGTGGAGGTCACAGTGGCTTAACAAAAAGGTTTTAATGCCCCTCGGAAAAGTGGTGGAGGTCTCAGTAGCTTAACAAGACGCTTTTAATACCCCTCAGAAGAGACGTGAAGGTACGAGTAGCTTAACAAGACTCTTTTAATGCCCCTCGGAAAAGTGGTGGAGGTCCCAGTAGCTTAACAAGACGGTTTTAATGCCCCTCAGAAGAAACATGAAGGTCCCAGTAGGTTAGCAATAGGCTTATAATGCCCCTCAGAAGAGACGTGAAGTTCAAAGTAGCTTAACAAGACGCTTTTAATGCCCCTCGGAAAAGAGGTGAAGGTCCCAGTAGCTTAACAAGACGCTTTTAATTGCCCCTCGTAAAAGTGGTGGAGGTCAAAGTAGCTTAACAAGACGCTTTTAATGAACTTCAGAAGAAACGTGGAGGTCCCAATAGCTTATCATGACGCTTTTAATGCCCCTCAGAATTGACGTGGAGGCCACAGTAGCTTAAGAAGACGCTTTTAATGCCCTTCAGAAGAGACGTGGACGTCCCAGTAACTTAACAAGACGCTCTTAATGCACCTCGGAAAAGAGGTGGATGTAGCAGTAGCATATCAAGACGGTTTAAATGCCCCTCGGAAAAGTGGTGGATGTAGCAGTAGCATAACAAGACGGTTTTAATGCCCCTCAGAAGAGACGTGGAGGTCCCAGTAGCTTAACAAGACAGTTTTAATGCCCCTCGGAAAAGTCGTGGAGGTCCCAGTAGCTTAACAAGACGCTTTTAATGCCCCTCGGAAAAGTGGTGGAGGTCCCAGTAGCTTAACAAGACGCTTTTAATGCCCCTCAGAAGAGACGTGGAGGTCCCAGTAGCTTAACAAGACACTTTGAATGCCCCTCAGAAGAGACATGGATGTCCCACTAGCTTAACAAGATGCTTTTAATGCCCCTCAGAAGAGACATGGAGGTCCCAGTAGCTTATGAAGACGGTTTTAATGCCACTCAGAAGAGATGTGGAGGGCCCAGTAGCTTAACAAGATGCTTCTAATGCCCCTCAGAAGAGACGTGGACGTCCCAGTAGCTTAACAAGACGCTTTTAATGCCCCTCAGAAGAGACGTGGAGGTCCCAGTAGCTTAAAAAGACGGTTTTAATGCCACTCAGAAGAGATGTGGAGGGCCCAGTAGCTTAACAAGATGCTTCTAATGCCCCTCAGAAGAGACGTGGACGTCCCAGTATCTTAACAAGACGCTTTTAATGCCCTTTGGAAAAGTGGTGGAGGACCCAGTAGCTTAACAAGATGCTTTTAATGGATGACAAAGAGACGTGGAGGTCCCAGTAGCTTAACAAGATGCTTTTAATGCCCCTCGGAAAAGTGGTGGAGGTTCCAGTAGCTTAACAAGACGCTTTTAATGCCCCTCAGTAGAGGCGTCAAAGTCCCAGTAGCTTAACAAGACGATTTGAATGCCCCTCGGAAAAGTGGTGGAGGTCCCAATAGCTTAACAAGAAGCTTTTAATGCCCATCAGAAAAGATGTGGAGGACCCAGTAGCTTAACAAGACGCTTTTAATGGCCCTCGGCAAAGTGGTGGAGGTCCCAGTAGCTTAACAATATGGATTTAATGCCCCTCGGAAAAGTAGTGGAGGTCAAAGTAGCTTAGCAAGATGGTTTTAATGCCCCTCAGAAGAGACATGGAGGTCCTAGTAACTTAACAAGACGCTTTTAATGCCCCTCGGAAAAGTGGTGGAGGTCCCAGTATCTTAACAAGACGGTTTTAATGCCCCTCAGAAGAGTCGTGGAGGTCCCAGTAGCTTAACAAGACGCTTTTAATGCCCCTCAGAATAGACGTGGAGTTCACAGTAGCTTAACAAGATGCTTTTAATGCCCCTCAGAAGAGACGTGGACGTCCCAGTAGCTTATCAAGACGCTTTTAATGCCCCTCGGAAAAGTGGTGGAGGTCCCAGTAGCTTAACAAGACGCTTTTAATGCCCCTCGGAAAAGTGGTGGAGGTCCCAATAGCTTAACAAGAAGCTTTTAATGCCCATCAGAAAAGATGTGGAGGACCCAGTAGCTTAACAAGACGCTTTTAATGGCCCTCGGCAAAGTGGTGGAGGTCCCAGTAGCTTAACAATATGGATTTAATGCCCCTCGGAAAAGTAGTGGAGGTCAAAGTAGCTTAGCAAGATGGTTTTAATGCCCCTCAGAAGAGACATGGAGGTCCTAGTAACTTAACAAGACGCTTTTAATGCCCCTCGGAAAAGTGGTGGAGGTCCCAGTATCTTAACAAGACGGTTTTAATGCCCCTCAGAAGAGTCGTGGAGGTCCCAGTAGCTTAACAAGACGCTTTTAATGCCCCTCAGAATAGACGTGGAGTTCACAGTAGCTTAACAAGATGCTTTTAATGCCCCTCAGAAGAGACGTGGACGTCCCAGTAGCTTATCAAGACGCTTTTAATGCCCCTCGGAAAAGTGGTGGAGGTCCCAGTAGCTTAACAAGACGCTTTTAATGCCCCTCGGAAAAGTGGTGGAGGTCAAAATAGCTTAACAAAACGGTTTTAATGCCCCTCGGAAAAGTAGTGGAGGTCGCAGTAACTTAACAAGATTTTTTTAATACCCCTCAGAAGAGACGTTAAGGTCCCAGTAGCTTAAAAAGACGCTTATAATGCCCCTCAGAAGAGACGTGAAGGTCAAAGTAGCTTAACAAGACGCTTTTAATGCCCCTCGGAAAAGTGGTGGAGGTCCCAGTAGCTTAACAAAACACTTTTAATGCCCCTCGTCAAAGTGCTGGAGGTCAAAGTAGCTTAACAAGATGCTTTTAATGCCCCTCAGAAGAGACGTGGAGTTCCCAGTAGCTTATCAAGACGCTTTTAATGCCCCTCAGAATTGACGTGGAGGTCACAGTATCTTAAGAATACGCTTTTAATGCCCCTCAGAAGGGACGTGGAGGTCCCAGTAGCTTAAGAAGACGCTTTAAATGCCACTCGGAAAAGTGGTGGAGGTCCCAGTAGCTTAATAAGATGCTTTCAATGCCCCTCAGAAGAGACGTGGAGGTCCCAGTAGCTTAACAAGATGCTTTTAATGTCCCTCAGAAGAGACGTGGAGGGCCCAGTAGCTTAACAAGACGTTTCTAATGCCCCTCAGAAGATACGTGGACGTCCCAGTAGCTTATGAAGACGGTTTCAATGCCCCTTGGAAGAGACGTGGACGTCCCAGCAGCTTAGCAAGACACTTTTAATGCAGTTCGGAAAAGTGGTGGAGGACCCAGTAGCTTAACAAGATGCTTTTAATGCCCCTCAGAAAAGACATGGAGGTCCCAGTAGCTTAACAAGACGCTTTTAATTCCCCTCGGAAAAGTGGTGGAGGTCCCAGTAGCTTAACAAGACGGTTTTAATGCCCCTCAGAAGAGACATGAAGGTCCCAGTAGGTTAGCAATAGGCTTATAATGCCCCTCAGAAGAGACGTGAAGTTCAAAGTAGCTTAACAAGACGCTTTTAATGCCCCTCGGAAAAGAGGTGAAGGTCCCAGTAGCTTAACAAGACGCTTTTAATTGCCCCTCGTAAAAGTGGTGGAGGTCAAAGTAGCTTAACAAGACGCTTTTAATGAACTTCAGAAGAAACATGGAGGTCCCAATAGCTTATCATGACGCTTTTAATGCCCCTCAGAATTGACGTGGAGGCCACAGTAGCTTAAGAAGACGCTTTTAATGCCCCTCAGAAGAGACGTGGACGTCCCAGTAACTTAACAAGATGCTCTTAATGCACCTCGGAAAAGAGGTGGATGTAGCAGTAGCATATCAAGACGGTTTAAATGCCCCTCGGAAAAGTGGTGGATGTAGCAGTAGCATAACAAGACGGTTTTAATGCCCCTCAGAAGAGACGTGGAGGTCCCAGTAGCTTAACAAGACAGTTTTAATGCCCCTCGGAAAAGTCGTGGAGGTCCCAGTAGCTTAACAAGACGCTTTTAATGCCCCTCGGAAAAGTGGTGGAGGTCCCAGTAGCTTAACAAGACGCTTTTAATGCCCCTCAGAAGAGACGTGGAGGTCCCAGTAGCTTAACAAGACACTTTGAATGCCCCTCAGAAGAGACATGGATGTCCCACTAGCTTAACAAGATGCTTTTAATGCCCCTCAGAAGAGACATGGAGGTCCCAGTAGCTTATGAAGACGCTTTTACTGCCACTTGGAAAAGTGGTGGAGGTCCCAGTAGCTTAACAAGACGCTTTTAATGCCCCTCAGAAGAGACGTGGAGGTCCCAGTAGCTTAAAAAGACGGTTTTAATGCCACTCAGAAGAGATGTGGAGGGCCCAGTAGCTTAACAAGATGCTTCTAATGCCCCTCAGAAGAGACGTGGACGTCCCAGTATCTTAACAAGACGCTTTTAATGCCCTTTGGAAAAGTGGTGGAGGACCCAGTAGCTTAACAAGATGCTTTTAATGGATGACAAAGAGACGTGGAGGTCCCAGTAGCTTAACAAGATGCTTTTAATGCCCCTCGGAAAAGTGGTGGAGGTTCCAGTAGCTTAACAAGACGCTTTTAATGCCCCTCAGTAGAGGCGTCAAAGTCCCAGTAGCTTAACAAGACGATTTGAATGCCCCTCGGAAAAGTGGTGGAGGTCCCAATAGCTTAACAAGAAGCTTTTAATGCCCATCAGAAAAGATGTGGAGGACCCAGTAGCTTAACAAGACGCTTTTAATGGCCCTCGGCAAAGTGGTGGAGGTCCCAGTAGCTTAACAATATGGATTTAATGCCCCTCGGAAAAGTAGTGGAGGTCAAAGTAGCTTAGCAAGATGGTTTTAATGCCCCTTAGAAGAGACATGGAGGTCCTAGTAACTTAACAAGACGCTTTTAATGCCCCTCGGAAAAGTGGTGGAGGTCCCAGTATCTTAAGAAGACGGTTTTAATGCCCCTCAGAAGAGTCGTGGAGGTCCCAGTAGCTTAACAAGACGCTTTTAATGCCCCTCAGAATAGACGTGGAGTTCACAGTAGCTTAACAAGATGCTTTTAATGCCCCTCAGAAGAGACGTGGACGTCCCAGTAGCTTATCAAGACGCTTTTAATGCCCCTCGGAAAAGTGGTGGAGGTCCCAGTAGCTTAACAAGACGCTTTTAATGCCCCTCGGAAAAGTGGTGGAGGTCAAAATAGCTTAACAAAACGGTTTTAATGCCCCTCGGAAAAGTAGTGGAGGTCGCAGTAACTTAACAAGATTTTTTTAATACCCCTCAGAAGAGACGTTAAGGTCCCAGTAGCTTAAAAAGACGCTTATAATGCCCCTCAGAAGAGACGTGAAGGTCAAAGTAGCTTAACAAGACGCTTTTAATGCCCCTCGGAAAAGTGGTGGAGGTCCCAGTAGCTTAACAAGACACTTTTAATGCCCCTCGTCAAAGTGCTGGAGGTCAAAGTAGCTTAACAAGACACTTTGAATGCCCCTCAGAAGAGACATGGATGTCCCACTAGCTTAACAAGATGCTTTTAATGCCCCTCAGAAGAGACATGGAGGTCCCAGTAGCTTATGAAGACGCTTTTAATGCCACTTGGAAAAGTGGTGGAGGTCCCAGTAGCTTAACAAGACGCTTTTAATGCCCCTCAGAAGAGACGTGGAGGTCCCAGTAGCTTAAAAAGACGGTTTTAATGCCACTCAGAAGAGATGTGGAGGGCCCAGTAGCTTAACAAGATGCTTCTAATGCCCCTCAGAAGAGACGTGGACGTCCCAGTATCTTAACAAGACGCTTTTAATGCCCTTTGGAAAAGTGGTGGAGGACCCAGTAGCTTAACAAGATGCTTTTAATGGATGACAAAGAGACGTGGAGGTCCCAGTAGCTTAACAAGATGCTTTTAATGCCCCTCGGAAAAGTGGTGGAGGTTCCAGTAGCTTAACAAGACGCTTTTAATGCCCCTCAGTAGAGGCGTCAAAGTCCCAGTAGCTTAACAAGACGATTTGAATGCCCCTCGGAAAAGTGGTGGAGGTCCCAATAGCTTAACAAGAAGCTTTTAATGCCCATCAGAAAAGATGTGGAGGACCCAGTAGCTTAACAAGACGCTTTTAATGGCCCTCGGCAAAGTGGTGGAGGTCCCAGTAGCTTAACAATATGGATTTAATGCCCCTCGGAAAAGTAGTGGAGGTCAAAGTAGCTTAGCAAGATGGTTTTAATGCCCCTCAGAAGAGACATGGAGGTCCTAGTAACTTAACAAGACGCTTTTAATGCCCCTCGGAAAAGTGGTGGAGGTCCCAGTATCTTAAGAAGACGGTTTTAATGCCCCTCAGAAGAGTCGTGGAGGTCCCAGTAGCTTAACAAGACGCTTTTAATGCCCCTCAGAATAGACGTGGAGTTCACAGTAGCTTAACAAGATGCTTTTAATGCCCCTCAGAAGAGACGTGGACGTCCCAGTAGCTTATCAAGACGCTTTTAATGCCCCTCGGAAAAGTGGTGGAGGTCCCAGTAGCTTAACAAGACGCTTTTAATGCCCCTCGGAAAAGTGGTGGAGGTCAAAATAGCTTAACAAAACGGTTTTAATGCCCCTCGGAAAAGTAGTGGAGGTCGCAGTAACTTAACAAGATTTTTTTAATACCCCTCAGAAGAGACGTTAAGGTCCCAGTAGCTTAAAAAGACGCTTATAATGCCCCTCAGAAGAGACGTGAAGGTCAAAGTAGCTTAACAAGACGCTTTTAATGCCCCTCGGAAAAGTGGTGGAGGTCCCAGTAGCTTAACAAGACACTTTTAATGCCCCTCGTCAAAGTGCTGGAGGTCAAAGTAGCTTAACAAGATGCTTTTAATGCCCCTCAGAAGAGACGTGGAGTTCCCAGTAGCTTATCAAGACGCTTTTAATGCCCCTCAGAATTGACGTGGAGGTCACAGTATCTTAAGAATACGCTTTTAATGCCCCTCAGAAGGGACGTGGAGGTCCCAGTAGCTTAACAAGATGCTTTTAATGTCCCTCAGAAGAGACGTGGAGGGCCCAGTAGCTTAACAAGACGTTTCTAATGCCCCTCAGAAGATACGTGGACGTCCCAGTAGCTTATGAAGACGGTTTCAATGCCCCTTGGAAGAGACGTGGACGTCCCAGCAGCTTAGCAAGACACTTTTAATGCAGTTCGGAAAAGTGGTGGAGGACCCAGTAGCTTAACAAGATGCTTTTAATGCCCCTCAGAAAAGACATGGAGGTCCCAGTAGCTTAACAAGACGCTTTTAATTCCCCTCGGAAAAGTGGTGGAGGTCCCAGTAGCTTAACAAGACGGTTTTAATGCCCCTCAGAAGAGACATGAAGGTCCCAGTAGGTTAGCAATAGGCTTATAATGCCCCTCAGAAGAGACGTGAAGTTCAAAGTAGCTTAACAAGACGCTTTTAATGCCCCTCGGAAAAGAGGTGAAGGTCCCAGTAGCTTAACAAGACGCTTTTAATTGCCCCTCGTAAAAGTGGTGGAGGTCAAAGTAGCTTAACAAGACGCTTTTAATGAACTTCAGAAGAAACATGGAGGTCCCAATAGCTTATCATGACGCTTTTAATGCCCCTCAGAATTGACGTGGAGGCCACAGTAGCTTAAGAAGACGCTTTTAATGCCCCTCAGAAGAGACGTGGACGTCCCAGTAACTTAACAAGACGCTCTTAATGCACCTCGGAAAAGAGGTGGATGTAGCAGTAGCATATCAAGACGGTTTAAATGCCCCTCGGAAAAGTGGTGGATGTAGCAGTAGCATAACAAGACGGTTTTAATGCCCCTCAGAAGAGACGTGGAGGTCCCAGTAGCTTAACAAGACAGTTTTAATGCCCCTCGGAAAAGTCGTGGAGGTCCCAGTAGCTTAACAAGACGCTTTTAATGCCCCTCGGAAAAGTGGTGGAGGTCCCAGTAGCTTAACAAGACGCTTTTAATGCCCCTCAGAAGAGACGTGGAGGTCCCAGTAGCTTAACAAGACACTTTGAATGCCCCTCAGAAGAGACATGGATGTCCCACTAGCTTAACAAGATGCTTTTAATGCCCCTCAGAAGAGACATGGAGGTCCCAGTAGCTTATGAAGACGCTTTTACTGCCACTTGGAAAAGTGGTGGAGGTCCCAGTAGCTTAACAAGACGCTTTTAATGCCCCTCAGAAGAGACGTGGACGTCCCAGTAACTTAACAAGACGCTCTTAATGCACCTCGGAAAAGAGGTGGATGTAGCAGTAGCATATCAAGACGGTTTAAATGCCCCTCGGAAAAGTGGTGGATGTAGCAGTAGCATAACAAGACGGTTTTAATGCCCCTCAGAAGAGACGTGGAGGTCCCAGTAGCTTAACAAGACAGTTTTAATGCCCCTCGGAAAAGTCGTGGAGGTCCCAGTAGCTTAACAAGACGCTTTTAATGCCCCTCGGAAAAGTGGTGGAGGTCCCAGTAGCTTAACAAGACGCTTTTAATGCCCCTCAGAAGAGACGTGGAGGTCCCAGTAGCTTAAAAAGACGGTTTTAATGCCACTCAGAAGAGATGTGGAGGGCCCAGTAGCTTAACAAGATGCTTCTAATGCCCCTCAGAAGAGACGTGGACGTCCCAGTATCTTAACAAGACGCTTTTAATGCCCTTTGGAAAAGTGGTGGAGGACCCAGTAGCTTAACAAGATGCTTTTAATGGATGACAAAGAGACGTGGAGGTCCCAGTAGCTTAACAAGATGCTTTTAATGCCCCTCGGAAAAGTGGTGGAGGTTCCAGTAGCTTAACAAGACGCTTTTAATGCCCCTCAGTAGAGGCGTCAAAGTCCCAGTAGCTTAACAAGACGATTTGAATGCCCCTCGGAAAAGTGGTGGAGGTCCCAATAGCTTAACAAGAAGCTTTTAATGCCCATCAGAAAAGATGTGGAGGACCCAGTAGCTTAACAAGACGCTTTTAATGGCCCTCGGCAAAGTGGTGGAGGTCCCAGTAGCTTAACAATATGGATTTAATGCCCCTCGGAAAAGTAGTGGAGGTCAAAGTAGCTTAGCAAGATGGTTTTAATGCCCCTCAGAAGAGACATGGAGGTCCTAGTAACTTAACAAGACGCTTTTAATGCCCCTCGGAAAAGTGGTGGAGGTCCCAGTATCTTAAGAAGACGGTTTTAATGCCCCTCAGAAGAGTCGTGGAGGTCCCAGTAGCTTAACAAGACGCTTTTAATGCCCCTCAGAATAGACGTGGAGTTCACAGTAGCTTAACAAGATGCTTTTAATGCCCCTCAGAAGAGACGTGGACGTCCCAGTAGCTTATCAAGACGCTTTTAATGCCCCTCGGAAAAGTGGTGGAGGTCCCAGTAGCTTAACAAGACGCTTTTAATGCCCCTCGGAAAAGTGGTGGAGGTCAAAATAGCTTAACAAAACGGTTTTAATGCCCCTCGGAAAAGTAGTGGAGGTCGCAGTAACTTAACAAGATTTTTTTAATACCCCTCAGAAGAGACGTTAAGGTCCCAGTAGCTTAAAAAGACGCTTATAATGCCCCTCAGAAGAGACGTGAAGGTCAAAGTAGCTTAACAAGACGCTTTTAATGCCCCTCGGAAAAGTGGTGGAGGTCCCAGTAGCTTAACAAGACACTTTTAATGCCCCTCGTCAAAGTGCTGGAGGTCAAAGTAGCTTAACAAGACACTTTGAATGCCCCTCAGAAGAGACATGGATGTCCCACTAGCTTAACAAGATGCCTTTAATGCCCCTCAGAAGAGACATGGAGGTCCCAGTAGCTTATGAAGACGCTTTTAATGCCACTTGGAAAAGTGGTGGAGGTCCCAGTAGCTTAACAAGACGCTTTTAATGCCCCTCAGAAGAGACGTGGAGGTCCCAGTAGCTTAAAAAGACGGTTTTAATGCCACTCAGAAGAGATGTGGAGGGCCCAGTAGCTTAACAAGATGCTTCTAATGCCCCTCAGAAGAGACGTGGACGTCCCAGTATCTTAACAAGACGCTTTTAATGCCCTTTGGAAAAGTGGTGGAGGACCCAGTAGCTTAACAAGATGCTTTTAATGGATGACAAAGAGACGTGGAGGTCCCAGTAGCTTAACAAGATGCTTTTAATGCCCCTCGGAAAAGTGGTGGAGGTTCCAGTAGCTTAACAAGACGCTTTTAATGCCCCTCAGTAGAGGCGTCAAAGTCCCAGTAGCTTAACAAGACGATTTGAATGCCCCTCGGAAAAGTGGTGGAGGTCCCAATAGCTTAACAAGAAGCTTTTAATGCCCATCAGAAAAGATGTGGAGGACCCAGTAGCTTAACAAGACGCTTTTAATGGCCCTCGGCAAAGTGGTGGAGGTCCCAGTAGCTTAACAATATGGATTTAATGCCCCTCGGAAAAGTAGTGGAGGTCAAAGTAGCTTAGCAAGATGGTTTTAATGCCCCTCAGAAGAGACATGGAGGTCCTAGTAACTTAACAAGACGCTTTTAATGCCCCTCGGAAAAGTGGTGGAGGTCCCAGTATCTTAAGAAGACGGTTTTAATGCCCCTCAGAAGAGTCGTGGAGGTCCCAGTAGCTTAACAAGACGCTTTTAATGCCCCTCAGAATAGACGTGGAGTTCACAGTAGCTTAACAAGATGCTTTTAATGCCCCTCAGAAGAGACGTGGACGTCCCAGTAGCTTATCAAGACGCTTTTAATGCCCCTCGGAAAAGTGGTGGAGGTCCCAGTAGCTTAACAAGACGCTTTTAATGCCCCTCGGAAAAGTGGTGGAGGTCAAAATAGCTTAACAAAACGGTTTTAATGCCCCTCGGAAAAGTAGTGGAGGTCGCAGTAACTTAACAAGATTTTTTTAATACCCCTCAGAAGAGACGTTAAGGTCCCAGTAGCTTAAAAAGACGCTTATAATGCCCCTCAGAAGAGACGTGAAGGTCAAAGTAGCTTAACAAGACGCTTTTAATGCCCCTCGGAAAAGTGGTGGAGGTCCCAGTAGCTTAACAAGACACTTTTAATGCCCCTCGTCAAAGTGCTGGAGGTCAAAGTAGCTTAACAAGATGCTTTTAATGCCCCTCAGAAGAGACGTGGAGTTCCCAGTAGCTTATCAAGACGCTTTTAATGCCCCTCAGAATTGACGTGGAGGTCACAGTATCTTAAGAATACGCTTTTAATGCCCCTCAGAAGGGACGTGGAGGTCCCAGTAGCTTAAGAAGACGCTTTTAATGCCACTCGGAAAAGTGGTGGAGGTCCCAGTAGCTTAATAAGATGCTTTCAATGCCCCTCAGAAGAGACGTGGAGGTCCCAGTAGCTTAACAAGATGCTTTTAATGTCCCTCAGAAGAGACGTGGAGGGCCCAGTAGCTTAACAAGACGTTTCTAATGCCCCTCAGAAGATACGTGGACGTCCCAGTAGCTTATGAAGACGGTTTCAATGCCCCTTGGAAGAGACGTGGACGTCCCAGCAGCTTAGCAAGACACTTTTAATGCAGTTCGGAAAAGTGGTGGAGGACCCAGTAGCTTAACAAGATGCTTTTAATGCCCCTCAGAAAAGACATGGAGGTCCCAGTAGCTTAACAAGACGCTTTTAATGCCCCTCGGAAAAGTAGTGGAGTTCCTAGTAGCTTAACAAGACTCTTTTAATGCCCCTCAAAAGAGACGTGGAGGTCCCAGTAGCTTACCAAGACACTTTTAATGCCCCTCAGAAGAGACGTGGAGGTCCCAGTACCTTAACAAGATGCTTTTAATTACCGACAAAGAGACGTGGAGGTCCCAGTAGCTTAACAACACGCTTTTAATGCCCCTCGGAAAAGTGGTGGAGGTCACAGTAGCTTAACAAGACGCTTTTAATGCCCCTCAGTAGAGGCGTGGAAGTCCCAGTAGCTTAGCAAGATGGATTGAATGCCCCTCGGAAAAGTGGTGGAGGTCCCAATAGCTTAACAAAAAGCTTTTAATGCCCATCAGAAGAGATGTGGACGTCCCAGTAGCTTAACAAGACGCTTTTAATGCCTCTCGGAAAAGTGGTGGAGGTCCCAGTATCTTAACAAGACGGTTTTAATGCCCCTCAGAAGAGTCGTGGAGTTCCCAGTAGCTTAACAAGACGCTTTTAATGCCCCTCAGAATAGACGTGGAGGTCACAGTAGCTTAAAAAGACGCTTTTAATGCCCCTCAGAAGAGACGTGGAGGTCCCAGTAGCTTAACAAGACTCTTTTAATGCCCGTAAGTAGAGACGTGGAGTTCCCAGTAGCTTAACAAGACGCTTTTAATGCCCCTCGGAAAAGTGGTGGAGGTCCCAGTAGCTTAACAAGACGCTTTTAATGCCCCTCGGAAAAGTGGTGGAGGTCACAGTAGCTTAACAAAACGGTTTTAATGCCCCTCGGAAAAGTAGTGGAGGTCGCAGTAGCTTAACAAGATGCTTTAAATACCCCTCAGAAGAGACGTGAAGGTACCAGTAGCTTAACAAGACGCTTTTGATGCCCCTCGGAAAAGTGGTGGAGGTCCCAGTAGCTTAACAAGATTTTTTTAATGCCCCTCAGAAGAGACGTTAAGGTCCCAGTAGCTTAACAAGGAGCTTATAATGCCCCTCAGAAGAGACGTGAAGGTCAAAGTAGCTTAACAAGACGCTTTTAATGCCCCTTGGAAAAGTGGTGGAGGTCCGAGTAGTTTAACAAGACAATTTTAATGCCCCTCGTAAAAGTACTGGAGGTCAGAGTAGCTTATCAAGACACTTTTAATGCCCCTCAGAATTAACGTGGAGGTCACAGTAGCTTAACAAGACGCTTTAATGCCCCTCAGAAGAGACATCGAGGTCCCAGTAACTTAACAAGACGCTCTTAATGCACCTCGGAAAAGTGGTGGAGGTCCCAGTAGCTTAACAAGACGCTTTTAATGCCGCTCGTAAAAGTGGTGGAGGTCAAAGTAGCTTAACAAGATGCTTTTAATCCCCACAGAAGAGACGTGGAGGTTCCATTAGTTTATCAAGACTCTTTTAATGCCCCCTCAGAACTAACGTGGAGGTCACAGTAGCTTAAGAAGACGCTTTTAATGCCCCTCAGAAGAGACGTGGAGGTCCCAGTAACTTAACAAGACGCTCTTAATGCTCCTCGGAAAAGTGGTGGAGGTCACAGTAGCTTAACAAGACGCTTTTAATGCCCCTCGGAAAAGTAGTGGAGTTCCTAGTAGCTTAACAAGACTCTTTTAATGCCCCTCAGAAGAGACGTGGAGGTCCCAGTAGCTTAACAAGACGCTTTTAATGCCGCTCAGAAGAGACGTGGAGGTCCCAGTAGCTTAACAAGATGCTTTTAATTACCGACAAAGAGACGTGGAGGTCCCAGTAGCTTAACAAGACGCTTTTAATGCCCCTCGGAAAAGTGGTGGAGGTCACAGTAGCTTAACAAGACGCTTTTAATGCCCCTCAGTAGAGGCGTGGAAGTCCCAGTAGCTTAACAAGACGGATTGAATGCCCCTCGGAAAAGTGGTGGAGGTCCCAATAGCTTAACAAAAAGCTTTTAATGCCCATCAGAAGAGATGTGGACGTCCCAGTAGCTTAACAAGACGCTTTTAATGGCCCTCGGAAAAGTGGTGAAGGTCCCAGTAGCTTAACAAGATGGTTTTATTGCCCCTCGGAAAAGTAGTGGAGGTCCCAGTAGCTTAGCAAGACGGTTTTAATGCCCCTCAGAAGAGACGTGGAGGTCCCAGTAGCTTAACAAGACGCTTTTAATGCCCCTCGGAAAAGTGTTGGAGGTCCCAGTAGCTTAACAAGACGGTTTTAATGCCCCTCAGAAGAGACATGGATGTCCTACTAACTTAACAAGACTCTTTTAATGCCTCTCGGAAAAGTGGTGGAGGTCCCAGTATCTTAACAAGACGGTTTTAATGCCCCTCAGAAGAGTCGTGGAGGTCCCAGTAGCTTAACAAGACGCTTTTAATGCCCCTCAGAATAGACGTGGAGGTCACAGTAGCTTAAAAAGACGCTTTTAATGCCCCTCAGAAGAGACGTTTTGGTCCCAGTAGCTTAACAAGACTCTTTTAATGCCCCTAAGTAGAGACGTGGAGTTCCCAGTAGCTTAACAAGACGATTTTAATGCCCCTCGGAAAAGTGGTGGAGGTCCCAGTAGCTTAACAAGACGCTTTTAATGCCCCTCGGAAAAGTGGTGGAGGTCACAGTAGCTTAACAAAACGGTTTTAATGCCCCTCGGAAAAGTAGTGGAGGTCTCAGTAGCTTAACAAGATGCTTTTAATACCCCTCAGAAGAGACGTGAAGGTACCAGTAGCTTAACAAGACGCTTTTGATGCCCCTCGGAAAAGTGGTGGAGGTCCCAGTAGCTTAACAAGATTTTTTTAATGCCCCTCAGAAGAGACGTTAAGGTCCCAGTAGCTTAACAAGAAGCTTATAATGCCCCTCAGAAGAGACGTGAAGGTCAAAGTAGCTTAACAAGACGCTTTTAATGCCCCTTGGAAAAGTGGTGGAGGTCCGAGTAGTTAACAAGACAATTTTAATGCCCCTCGTAAAAGTACTGGAGGTCAAAGTAGCTTATCAAGACACTTTTAATGCCCCTCAGAATTAACATGGAGGTCACAGTAGCTTAAGAAGACGGTTTTAATGCCCCTCAGAAGAGACGTGGAGGTCCCAGTAACTTAACAAGACGCTCTTAATGCACCTCGGAAAAGTCCTGGAGGTCACAGTAGCTTAACAAGACGGTTTTAATGCCCCTCGGAAAAGTGGTGGATGTCGCAGTAGCTTAATAAGACGCTTTTAATGCCCCTCAGAAGAGACGTGGAGGTCCCAGTAGCTTAACAAGACGCTTTTAATGCCCCTCGGAAAAGTAGTGGAGGTCCCAGTACCTTAACAAGACGCTTTTAATGCCCCTCGGAAGTGTTGGAGGTCCCAGTAGCTTAACAAGACGCTTTTAATACCCCTCAGAAGAGACGTGAAGGTACCAGTAGCTTAACAAGACGCTTTTAATGCCCCTCAGAAGGGACGTGGATGTCCCAGTAGCTTAACAAAATGGTTTTAATGCACCTCGGAAAAGTGGTGGAGGTCCCAGTAGCTTAACAAGACTTTTTTAATGCCCCTCAGAAGAGACGTGGATGTCCCAGTAGCTTAACAAGATGCTTTTAATGCAACTCAGAAGAGACGTGGAGGTCCCATTAGCTTATCAAGACGCTTTTAATACCCCTCAGAATTGACGTGGAAGTCACAGTAGCTTAAGAAGACGCTTTTAATGCCCCTCAGAAGAGACGTGGAGGTCCCAGTAACTTAAAAAGACGCTCTTAATGCACCTTGGAAAAGTGGTGGAAGTCGCAGTAGCTTAACAAGACGCTTTTAATGCCCCTCGTAAAAGTGGTGGAGGTCAAAATAGCTTAACAAGATGCTTTTTATGCCCCTCAGAAGAGACGTGGAGGTTCCATTAGCTTATCAAGACACTTTTAATGAACCTCAGAATTGAAGTGGAGGTCACAGTAGCTTAAGAAGATGCTTTTAATGCCCCTCAGAAGAGACGTGGAGGTTCCAGTAACTTAAAAAGACGCTCTTAATGCCCCTCGGAAAAGTGGTGGAGGTCCCAGTAGCTTAACAAGACGCTTTTTATGCCCCTCAGAAGAGACGTGGTGGTCCCAGTAGCTTAACAAGACGCTTTTAATGCCCCTCAGAAGAGACGTGGAGGTCCCAGTGGCTTAACAAAACGCTTTTAATGCTCCTCGTAAAAGTGGTGGAGGTCCCAGTAGCTTAACAAGACCCTTTTAATGCCCCTCAGAAGAGACGTGGAGGTCTCAGAAGCTTAACAAGACGCTTTTAATGCCCCTCAGAAGAGACGTGGATGTCCCAGTAGCTTAACAAGATGCTTTTAATGCCCCTCAGAAGAGACGTGGAGGTCCCAGTAGCTTAACAAGACTCTTTTAATGCCCCTCAGAAAAGTGGTGGAGGTCCCAGTATCTTAACAAGACGCTTTTAATGCCCCTCAGAAGAGATGTGGAGGTCCAAGAAGCTTAACAAGACGCTTTTAATGCCCCTCAGAAGAGACATGGAAGTCCCAGTAGCTTAACAAGACGCTTTTAATGCCCCTCAGAAGAGACGTGGAGGTCCCAGTAACTTAACAAGACGCTCTTAATGCACCTCGAAAAGTGGTGGAGGTCACAGTAGCTTAACAAGACTCTTTTAATACCGCTCGGAAAAGTGATGGAGGTCCCAGTAGCTTAACAAGACGCTTTTAATGCTCCTCAGAAGAGACGTGGAGGTCCCAGTAGCTTAAGAAGACGCTTTTAATGCCCCTCGGAAAAGTGGTGGAGGTCCCAGTAGCTTAACAAGACTTTTTTAATGCCCCTCAGAAGAGACATGGATGTCCCACTAGCTTAAGAAGAAGCTTTTAATGCCCCTCAGAAGAGACGTGGAGGTCCCAGTAACTTAACAAGTCGCTTTTAATGCAACTTGGAAAAGTGGTGGAGGTCCCAGTAGGTTAACAAGACGCTTTTAATGCCCCTCGTAAAAGTGGTGGAGGTCAAAGTAGCTTAACAAGATGCTTTTCATGCCCCTCAGAAGAGACGTGGAGGTTCCATTAGCTTATCAAGAAGCTTTTAATGCCCCCTCAGAACTAACGTGGAGGTCACAGTAGCTTAAGAAGACGCTTTTAATGCCCCTCAGAAGAGACGTGGAGGTCCCAGTAACTTAACAAGACGCTCTTAATGCACCTCGGAAAAGTGGTGGAGGTCACAGTAGCTTAACAAGACGGTTTTAATGCCCCTCGGAAAAGTGGTGGATGTCGCAGTAGCTTAACAAAATGCTTTTAATGCCCCTCAGAAGAGACGTGGAGGTCCCAGTAGCTTAACAAGACGCTTTTAATGCCCCTCGGAAAAGTAGTGGAGGTCCCAGTACCTTAACAAGACGCTTTTAATGCCCCTCGGAAAAGTGTTGGATGTCCCAGTAGCTTAACAAGACGCTTTTAATGCCCCTCAGAAGAGACGTGGAGGTCCCAGTATCTTAATAAGACGCTTTTAATGCCCCTCAGAAGGGACGTGGAGGTCCCAGTAGCTTAATAAAACGCTTTTAGTGCCCCTCAGAAATGTGGTGGAGGTCCCAGTAGCTTAACAAGACGCTTTTAATGCCCCTCAGAAGAGACATGGAGGTCCCAGTAGCTTAACAAGACGCTGTTAATGCCCCTCAGAAAAGACATGGATGTCCCAGTAGCATAACAATACACTTTTAATGCCCCTAAGAAGAGACGTGGAGGTCCCAGTAGCTTAAGAAGACGCTTTTAATGCCACTCGGAAAAGTGGTGGAGGTTACAGTAGCTTAACAAGACGCTTTTAATGCCCCCCGTAAAAGTGGTGGAGGTCACAGTAGCTTAACAAAATGGTTTTAATGCACCTCGGAAAAGTGGTGGAGGTCTCAGTAGCTTAGCAAGACTCTTTTAATACCCCTCAGAAGAGACGTGAAGGTACCAGTAGCTTAACAAGACGCTTTTAATGCCCCTCAGAAGGGACGTGGAGGTCCCAGTAGCTTAACAAAACTCTTTTAGTGCCCCTCGGAAATGTGGTGGAGGTCCCAGTAGCTTAACAAGACGCTTTTAATGCCCCTCAGAAGAGACATGGAGGTCCCAGTAGCTTAACAAGACGCTGTTAATGCCCCTCAGAAAAGACATGGATGTCCCAGTAGCATAACAATACACTTTTAATGCCCCTAAGAAGAGACGTGGAGGTCCCAGAAGCTTAAGAAGACGCTTTTAATGCCCCTCGGAAAAGTGGTGGAGGTCCGAGTAGCTTAACAAGACGCTTTTAATGGCCCTCGTAAAAGTGGTGGAGGTCAAAGTAGCTTAACAAGATGCTTTTCATGCCCCTCAGAAGAGACGTGGAGGTTCCATTAGCTTATCAAGACGCTTTTAATGCCCCCTCAGAACTAACGTGGAGGTCACAGTAGCTTAAGAAGACGCTTTTAATGCCCCTCAGAAGAGACGTGGAGGTCCCAGTAACTTAACAAGACGCTCTTAATGCACCTCGGAAAAGTGGTGAAGGTCACAGTAGCTTAACAAGACGGTTTTAATGCCCCTCGGAAAAGTGGTGGATGTTGCAGTAGCTTAACAAGATGCTTTTAATGCCCCTCAGAAGAGACGTGGAGGTCCATATGCTTAACAAGAAGCATTTAATGCCCCTCGGAAAAGTAGTGGAGGTCCCAGTAACTTAACAAGACGCTTTTAATGCCCCTCGGAAAAGTGTTGGAGGTCCCAGTAGCTTAACAAGACGCTTTTAATGCCCCTCAGAAGAGACGTGGCGGTCCCAGTAGCTTAACAAGACGCTTTTAATGCCCCTCAGAAGGGACGTGGAGGTCCCAGTAGCTTAATAAAACGCTTTTAGTGCCCCTCGGAAATGTGGTGGAGGTCCCAGTAGCTTAACAAGACGCTTTTAATGCCCCTCAGAAGAGACATGGAGGTCCCAGTAGCTTAACAAGACGCTGTTAATGCCCCTCAGAAAAGACATGGATGTCCCAGTAGCATAACAATACACTTTTAATGCCCCTAAGAAGAGACGTGGAGGTCCCAGTAGCTTAAGAAGACACTTTTAATGCCACTCGGAAAAGTCGTGGAGGTTACAGTAGCTTAACAAGACGCTTTTAATGCCCCCCGTAAAAGTGGTGGAGGTCACAGTAGCTTAACAAAATGGTTTTAATGCACCTCGGAAAAGTGGTGGAGGTCTCAGTAGCTTAGCAAGACTCTTTTAATACCCCTCAGAAGAGACGTGAAGGTACCAGTAGCTTAACAAGACGCTTTTAATGCCCCTCAGAAGGGACGTGGAGGTCCCAGTAGCTTAACAAAACTCTTTTAGTGCCCCTCGGAAATGTGGTGGAGGTCCCAGTAGCTTAACAAGACGCTTTTAATGCCCCTCAGAAGAGACATGGAGGTCCCAGTAACTTAACAAGACGCTGTTAATGCCCCTCAGAAAAGACATGGATGTCCCAGTAGCATAACAATACACTTTTAATGCCCCTAAGAAGAGACGTGGAGGTCCCAGTAGCTTAAGAAGACGCTTTTAATGCCACTCGGAAAAGTGGTGGAGGTCCCAGTAGCTTAACAAGACGCTTTTAATGGCCCTCGTAAAAGTGGTGGAGGTCACAGTAGCTTAACAAAATGGTTTTAATGCACCTCGGAAAAGTGGTGGAGGTCCCAGTAGCTTAACAAGACGCTTTTAATGCCCCTCGTAAAAGTGGTGGAGGTCACAGTAGCTTAACAAAATGGTTTTAATGCAACTCGGAAAAGTGGTGGAGGTCTCAGTAGCTTAGCAAGACGCTTTTAATACCCCTCAGAAGAGACTTGAAGGTACCAGTAGCTTAACAAGACGCTTTTAATGCCCCTCGGAAAAGTGGTGGAGGTCCCAGTAGCTTAACAAGACTTTTTTAATGCTCCTCAGAAGAGACGTTAAGGTCCCAGTAGCTTAACAAGACGCTTTTAATACCCCTCAGAATTGACGTGGAGGTCACAGTAGCTTAACAAGACGCTTTTAATGACCCTCAGAAGAGACATAGAGGTCCCAGTAGCTTAGCAAGAAGCTTTTAATGCCCCTCGGAAAAGTGGTGGAGGTCCCAGTACCTTAACAAGACGCTTTTAATGCCCCTCGGAAAAGTGTTGGAGGTCCCAGTAGCTTAACAAGACGCTTTTAATGCCCCTCAGAAGAGACGTGGAGGTCCCAGTAGCTTAACAAGACGCTTTTAATGCCCCTCAGAAGGGACGTGGAGGTCCCAGTAGCTTAATAAAACGCTTTTAATGCCCCTCAGAAATGTGGTGGAGGTCCCAGTAGCTTAACAAGACGCTTTTAATGCCCCTCAGAAGAGACATGGAGGTCCCAGTAGCTTAACAAGACGCTGTTAATGTCCCTCAGAAAAGACATGGATGTCCCAGTAGCATAACAATACACTTTTAATGCCCCTAAGAAGAGACGTGGAGGTCCCAGTAGCTTAGGAAGACGCTTTTAATGCCACTCGGAAAAGTGGTGGAGGTTCCAGTAGCTTAACAAGACGCTTTTAATGCCCCCCGTAAAAGTGGTGGAGGTCACAGTAGCTTAACAAAATGGTTTTAATGCACCTCGGAAAAGTGGTGGAGGTCTCAGTAGCTTAGCAAGACTCTTTTAATACCCCTCAGAAGAGACGTGAAGGTACCAGTAGCTTAACAAGACGCTTTTAATGCCCCTCAGAAGGGACGTGGAGGTCCCAGTAGCTTAACAAAACGCTTTTAGTGCCCCTCGGAAATGTGGTGGAGGTCCCAGTAGCTTAACAAGACGCTTTTAATGCCCCTCAGAAGAGACATGGAGGACCCAGTAGCTTAACAAGACGCTGTTAATGCCCCTCAGAAAAGACATGGATGTCCCAGTAGCATAACAATACACTTTTAATGCCCCTAAGAAGAGACGTGGAGGTCCCAGTAGCTTAAGAAGACGCTTTTAATGCCACTCGGAAAAGTGGTGGAGGTCCCAGTAGCTTAACAAGACGCTTTTAATGGCCCTCGTAAAAGTGGTGGAGGTCACAGTAGCTTAACAAAATGGTTTTAATGCACCTCGGAAAAGTGGTGGAGGTCCCAGTAGCTTAACAAGACGCTTTTAATGCCCCTCGTAAAAGTGGTGGAGGTCACAGTAGCTTAACAAAATGGTTTTAATGCAACTCGGAAAAGTGGTGGAGTTCTCAGTAGCTTAGCAAGACGCTTTTAATACCCCTCAGAAGAGATGTGAAGGTACCAGTAGCTTAACAAGACGCTTTTAATGCCCCTCGGAAAAGTGGTGGAGGTCCCAGTAGCTTAACAAGACTTTTTTAATGCTCCTCAGAAGAGACGTTAAGGTCCCAGTAGCTTAACAAGACGCTTTTAATACCCCTCAGAATTGACGTGGAGGTCACAGTAGCTTAACAAGACGCTTTTAATGCCCCTCAGAAGAGACATAGAGGTCCCAGTAGCTTAGCAAGAAGCTTTTAATGCCCCTCGGAAAAGTGGTGGAGGTCCCAGTACCTTAACAAGACGCTTTTAATGCCCCTCACAATTGAAGTGGACGTCACAGTAGATTAAGAAGATGCTTTTAATGCCCCTCAGAAGAGACGTGGAGGTCACAGTGGCTTAACAAGATGCTTTTAATGCAACTCAGAAGAGACGTGGAGGTCCCATTAGCTTATCAAGACGCTTTTAATACCCCTCAGAATTGACGTGGAAGTCACAGTAGCTTAAGAAGACGCTTTTAATGCACCTCAGAAGAGACGAGGAGGTCCCAGTAACTTAAAAAGACGCTCTTAATGCACCTTGGAAAAGTGGTGGAGGTCCCAGTAGCTTAACAAGACGCTTTTAATGCCCCTCGGAAAAGTGGTGGAGGTCCCAGTAGCTTAACAAGACGCTTTTAATGCCCCTCAGAAGAGACATGGATGTCCCAGAAGCTTAACAAGACACTTTTAATGCCCCTCAGAAGAGACGTGGAGGTCCCAGTAGCTTTAGAAGAAGCATTTATTGCCACTCGGAAAAGTGGTGGAGGTCCCAGTAACTTAACAAGACGCTTTTAATGCCCCTCAGAAGAGACGTGGAGGTCCCACTAGCTGAAGAAGAAGCTTTTAATGCCCCTCAGAAGAGACGTGGAAGTCCCAGTAGCTTAACAAGACGCTTCTAAAGCCCCTCAGAAGAGACGTGGAGGTCCCAGTAGCTTATCAAGACGGTTTGAATGCCCCTTGGAAGAGACGTGGAGGTCCCAGTAGCTTACCAAGACGCTTTTATTGCCCCTCTGAAAAGTGGTGTAGGTCCCAGTAGCTTAACAAGATGCTTTTAATGCCCCTCAGAAAAGAAATGGAGGTCCCTGTAGCTTAACAAAACGCTTTTAATGCCCCTCGCAAAAGTGATGGAGGTCCCAGTAGCTTAGCAAAAATCTTTTAATGCCCCTCAGAAGAGACATGGAGGTCCCAGTAGCTTAACAAGACGCTTTTAATGCCCCTCAGAAGAGACGTGGAGGTCCCAGGAGCTTAAGAAGACGCTTTTAATGCCACTCGGAAAAGTGGTGGAGGTCCCAGTAGCTTAACAAGATGCTTTTAACGGACCTCAGAAGAGACGGGGAGGTTCCCGTAGCTTAACAAGACGCTTTAAATGCCCCTCAGAAGAGACGTGGAGGTCCCAGTAGCTTAACAAGACAGTTTTAATGCCCCTTGGAAAAGTGGTGGAGGTCCCAGTAGCTTAACAAGACGCTTTTAATGCCCCTCGAAAAAGTGGTGGAGGTCACAGTGGCTTAACAAAAAGGTTTTAATGCCCCTCGGAAAAGTGGTGGAGGTCTCAGTAGCTTAACAAGACGCTTTTAATACCCCTCAGAAGAGACGTGAAGGTACCAGTAGCTTAACAAGACTCTTTTAATGCCCCTCGGAAAAGTGGTGGAGGTCCCAGTAGCTTAACAAGACGGTTTTAATGCCCCTCAGAAGAGACATGAAGGTCCCAGTAGGTTAACAATACGCTTATAATGCCCCTCAGAAGAGACGTGAATTTCAAAGTAGCTTAACAAGACGCTTTTAATGCCCCTCGGAAAAGAGGTGGAGGTCCCAGTAGCTTAACAAGACGCTTTTAATTGCCCCTCGTAAAAGTGGTGGAGGTCAAAGTAGCTTAACAAGACGCTTTTAATGCACTTCAGAAGAAACGTGGAGGTCCCAATAGCTTATCATGACGCTTTTAATGCCCCTCAGAATTGACGTGGAGGCCAGAGTAGCTTAAAAAGACGCTTTTAATGCCCCTCAGAAGAGACGTGGACGTCCCAGTAACTTAACAAGACGCTCTTAATGCACCTCGGAAAAGAGGTGGAGGTCACAGTAGCTTAACAAGACGGTTTAAATGGCCCTCGGAAAAGTGGTGGATGTAGCAGTAGCTTAACAAGACGCTTTTAATGCCCCTCAGAAGAGACGTGGAGGTCCCAGTAGCTTAACAAGACGCTTTTAATGCCCCTCGGAAAAGTGGTGGAGGTCACAGTATCTTAACAAAAAGGTTTTAATGCCCCTCGGAAAAGTGTTGGAGGTCTCAGTAGCTTAACAAGACGCTTTTAATACCCCTCAGAAGAGACGTGAAGGTACCAGTAGCTTAACAAGACTCTTTTAATGCCCCTCGGAAAAGTGGTGGAGGTCCCAGTAGCTTAACAAGACGCTTTTAATGCCCCTCGGAAAAGTGGTGGAGGTCCCAGTAGCTTAACAAGACGCTTTTAATGCCCCTCAGAAGAGACGTGGAGGTCCCAGTAGCTTAACAAGACACTTTGAATGCCCCTCAGAAGAGACATGGATGTCCCACTAGCTTAACAAGATGCTTTTAATGCCCCTCAGAAGAGACATGGAGGTCCCAGTAGCTTATGAAGACGCTTTTAATGCCCCTCGGAAAAGTGGTGGAGGTCCCAGTATCTTAACAAGACGGTTTTAATGCCCCTCAGAAGAGTCGTGGAGGTCCCAGTAGCTTAACAAGACGCTTTTAATGCCGCTCAGAATAGACGTGGAGGTCCCACTAGCTTAACAAGACGCTTTTATTGCCCCTCGGAAAAGTGGTGGAGGTCCCAGTACCTTAACAAGACTCTTTTAATGCCCCTCGGAAAAGTGGTGGAGGTCCCAGTATCTTAACAAGACGTTTTTAATACCCCTCAGAAGAGACGTGGAGGTCCCAGTAGCTTAACAAGACGCTTTTAATGCCCCTCAGAAGAGACGTGGAGGTCCCAGTAGCTTAACAAGATGCTTTTAATGCCCCTCGGAAAAGTGGTGGAGGTCCCAGTAGCTTAACAAGACGCTTTTAATGTCCCTCAGAAGAGACATGGATGTCCCAGAAGCTTAACAAGACACTTTTAATGCCCCTCAGAAGAGACGTGGAGGTCCCAGTAGCTTTAGAAGAATCATTTATTGCCACTCGGAAAAGTGGTGGAGGTCCCAGTAACTTAACAAGACGCTTTTAATGCCCCTCAGAAGAGACGTGGAGGTCCCACTAGCTGAAGAAGAAGCTTTTAATGCCCCTCAGAAGAGACGTGGAAGTCCCAGTAGCTTAACAAGACGCTTCTAAAGCCCCTCAGAAGAGACGTGGAGGTCCCAGTAGCTTATCAAGACGGTTTGAATGCCCCTTGGAAGAGACGTGGAGGTCCCAGTAGCTTACCAAGACGCTTTTATTGCCCCTCTGAAAAGTGGTGTAGGTCCCAGTAGCTTAACAAGATGCTTTTAATGCCCCTCAGAAAAGAAATGGAGGTCCCAGTAGCTTAACAAGACGCTTTTAATGCCCCTCGCAAAAGTGATGGAGGTCCCAGTAGCTTAGCAAAAATCTTTTAATGCCCCTCAGAAGAGACATGGAGGTCCCAGTAGCTTAACAAGACGCTTTTAATGCCCCTCAGAAGAGACGTGGAGGTCCCAGGAGCTTAAGAAGACGCTTTTAATGCCACTCGGAAAAGTGGTGGAGGTCCCAGTAGCTTAACAAGATGCTTTTAACGGACCTCAGAAGAGACGGGGAGGTCCCAGTAGCTTAACAAGACGCTTTAAATGCCCCTCAGAAGAGACGTTGAGGTCCCAGTAGCTTAACAAGACAGTTTTAATGCCCCTTGGAAAAGTGGTGGAAGTCCCAGTAGCTTAACAAGACGATTTAATGCCCCTCGAAAAAGTGGTGGAGGTCACAGTGGCTTAACAAAAAGGTTTTAATGCCCCTCGGAAAAGTGGTGGAGGTCTCAGTAGCTTAACAAGATGCTTCTAATACCCCTCAGAAGAGACGTGAAGGTACCAGTAGCTTAACAAGACTCTTTTAATGCCCCTCGGAAAAGTGGTGGAGGTCCCAGTAGCTTAACAAGACGGTTTTAATGCCCCTCAGAAGAGACATGAAGGTCCCAGTAGGTTAACAATACGCTTATAATGCCCCTCAGAAGAGACGTGAAGTTCAAAGTAGCTTAACAAGACGCTTTTAATGCCCCTCGGAAAAGAGGTGGAGGTCCCAGTAGCTTAACAAGACGCTTTTAATTGCCCCTCGTAAAAGTGGTGGGGGTCAAAGTAGCTTAACAAGACGCTTTTAATGCACTTCAGAAGAAACGTGGAGGTCCCAATAGCTTATCATGACGCTTTTAATGCCCCTCAGAATTGACGTGGAGGCCACAGTAGCTTAAGAAGACGCTTTTAATGCCCCTCAGTAGAGACGTGGATGTCCCAGTAACTTAACAAGACGCTCTTAATGCACCTCGGAAAAGAGGTGGAGGTCACAGTAGCTTAACAAGACGGTTTAAATGCCCCTCGGAAAAGTGGTGGATGTAGCAGTAGCTTAACAAGACGCTTTTAATGCCCCTCAGAAGAGACGTGGAGGTCCCAGTAGCTTAACAAGACAGTTTTAATGCCCCTCGGAAAAGTCGTGGAGGTCCCAGTAGCTTAACAAGACGCTTTTAATGCCCCTCGGAAAAGTGGTGGAGGTCCCAGTAGCTTAACAAGACGCTTTTAATGCCCCTCAGAAGAGACCTGGAGGTCCCAGTAGCTTAACAAGACACTTTGAATGCCCCTCAGAAGAGAAATGGATGTCCCACTAGCTTAACAAGATGCTTTTAATGCCCCTCAGAAGAGACATGGAGGTCCCAGTAGCTTATGAAGACGCTTTTAATGCCCCTATGAAAAGTGGTGGAGGTCCCAGTATCTTAACAAGACGGTTTTAATGCCCCTCAGAAGAGTCGTGGAGGTCCCAGTAGCTTAACAAGACGGTTTTAATGCCGCTCAGAATAGACGTGGAGGTCACAGTAGCTTAACAAGATGCTTTTAATGCCCCTCAGAAGAGACGTCGAGGTCCCACTAGCTTAACAAGACGCTTTTAATGCCCCTCGGAAAAGTGGTGGAGGTCCCAGTACCTTAACAAGACTCTTTTAATGCCCCTCGGAAAAGTGGTGGAGGTCCCAGTATCTTAACAAGACGCTTTTAATACCCCTCAAAAGAGACGTGGAGGTCCCAGTAGCTTAACAAGACGCTTTTAATGCCCCTCAGAAGAGACGTGGAGGTCCCAGTAGCTTAACAAGACGCTTTTAATGCCCCTCGGAAAAGTGGTGGAGGTCCCAGTAGCTTAACAAGACGCTTTTAATGCCCCTCAGAAGAGACATGGATGTCCCAGAAGCTTAACAAAACACTTTTAATGCCCCTCAGAAGAGACGTGGAAGTCCCAGTAGCTTTAGAAGAAGCATTTATTGCCACTCGGAAAAGTGGTGGAGGTCCCAGTAACTTAACAAGACGCTTTTAATGCCCCTCAGAAGAGACGTGGAGGTCCCACTAGCTGAAGAAAAAGCTTTTAATGCCCCTCAGAAGATACATGGAAGTCCCAGTAGCTTAACAAGACGCTTCTAAAGCCCCTCAGAAGAGACGTGGAGGTCCCATTAGCTTATCAAGACGGTTTGAATGCCCCTTGGAAGAGACGTGGAGGTCCCAGTAGCTTACCAAGACGCTTTTATTGCCCCTCTGAAAAGTGGTGTAGGTCCCAGTAGCTTAACAAGATGCTTTTAATGCCCCTCAGAAAAGAAATGGAGGTCCCAGTAGCTTAACAAGACGCTTTTAATGCCCCTCGCAAAAGTGATGGAGGTCCCAGTAGCTTAGCAAAAATCTTTTAATGCCCCTCAGAAGAGACATGGAGGTCCCAGTAGCTTAACAAGACGCTTTTAATGCCCCTCAGAAGAGACGTGGAGGTCCCAGGAGCTTAAGAAGACGCTTTTAATGCCACTCGGAAAAGTGGTGGAGGTCCCAGTAGCTTAACAAGATGCTTTTAACGGACCTCAGAAGAGACGGGGAGGTCCCAGTAGCTTAACAAGACGCTTTAAATGCCCCTCAGAAGAGACGTCGAGGTCCCAGTAGCTTAACAAGACAGTTTTAATGCCCCTTGGAAAAGTGGTGGAGGTCCCAGTAGCTTAACAAGACGCTTTTAATGACCCTCGAAAAAGTGGTGGAGGTCACAGTGGCTTAACAAAAAGGTTTTAATGCCTCTCGGAAAAGTGGTGGAGGTCTCAGTAGCTTAACAAGACGCTTTAATACCCCTCAGAAGAGACGTGAAGGTACCAGTAGCTTAACAAGACTCTTTTAATGCCCCTCCGAAAAGTGGTGGAGGTCCCAGTAGCTTAACAAGACGGTTTTAATGCCCCTCAGAAGAGACATGAAGGTCCCAGTAGGTTAACAATACGCTTATAATGCCCCTCAGAAGAGACGTGAAGTTCAAAGTAGCTTAACAAGACGCTTTTAATGCCCCTCGGAAAAGAGGTGGAGGTCCCAGTAGCTTAACAATACGCTTTTAATTGCCCCTCGTAAAAGTGGTGGAGGTCAAAGTAGCTTAACAAGACGCTTTTAATGCACTTCAGAAGAAACGTGGAGGTCCCAATAGCTTATCATGACGCTTTTAATGCCCCTCAGAATTGACGTGGAGGCCACAGTAGCTTAAGAAGACGCTTTTAATGCCCCTCAGAAGAGACGTGGACGTCCCAGTAACTTAACAAGACGCTCTTAATGCACCTCGGAAAAGAGATGGAGGTCACAGTAGCTTAACAAGACGGTTTAAATGCCAGTCGGAAAAGTAGTGGATGTAGCAGTAGCTTAACAAGACGCTTTTAATGCCCCTCAGAAGAGACGTGGAGGTCCCAGTAGCTTAACAAGACAGTTTTAATGCCCTCGGAAAAGTCGTGGAGGTCCCAGTAGCTTAACAAGACGCTTTTAATGCCCCTCGGAAAAGTGGTGGAGGTCCCAGTAGCTTAACAAGAACGCTTTTAATGCCCCTCAGAAGAGACGTGGAGGTCCCAGTAGCTTAACAAGACACTTTGAATGCCCCTCAGAAGAGAAATGGATGTCCCACTAGCTTAACAAGATGATTTAATGCCCCTCAGAAGAGACATGGAGGTCCCAGTAGCTTATGAAGACGCTTTTAATGCCCCTCGGAAAAGTGGTGGAGGTCCCAGTATCTTAACCAGACGCTTTTAATGCCGCTCAGAATAGACGTGGAGGTCACAGTAGCTTAACAAGACGCTTTTAATGCCCCTCAGAAGAGACGTGGAGGTCCCAGTAGCTTAACAAGACTCTTTTAATGCCCCTAAGTAGAGACGTGGAGTTCCCAGTAGCTTAACAAGACTCTTTTAATGCCCCTCGGAAAAGTGGTGGAGGTCCCAGTAGCTTAACAAGACGCTTTTAATGCACCTCGGAAAAGTGGTGGAGGACACAGTAGCTTAACAAAACGGTTTTAATGCCCCTCGGAAAAGTAGTGGAGGTCGCAGTAGCTTAACAAGATGCTTTTAATACCCCTCAGAAGAGACGTGAAGGTACCAGTAGCTTAACAAGACGCTTTTAATGCCCCTCGGAAAAGTGGTGGAGGTCCCAGTAGCTTAACAAGATTTTTTTAATGCCCCTCAGAAGAGACATTAAGGTCCCAGTAGCTTAACAAGATGCTTATAATGCCCCTCAGAAGAGACGTGAAGGTCAAAGTAGCTTAACAAGACGCTTTTAATGCTCCTTGGAAAAGTGGTGGAGGTCCGAGTAGTTTAAAAAGACAATTTTAATGCCCCTCGTAAAAGTGCTGGAGGTCAAAGTAGCTTATCAAGACGCTTTAAATGCCCCTCAGAAGAGACGTGGAGGTCCCAGTAGCTTAACAAGACAGTTTTAATGCCCCTTGGAAAAGTGGTGGAGGTCCCAGTAGCTTAACAAGACGCTTTTAATGCCCCTCGAAAAAGTGGTGGAGGTCACAGTGGCTTAACAAAAAGGTTTTAATGCCCCTCGGAAAAGTGGTGGAGGTCTCAGTAGCTTAACAAGACGCTTTTAATACCCCTCAGAAGAGACGTGAAGGTACCAGTAGCTTAACAAGACTCTTTTAATGCCCCTCGGAAAAGTGGTGGAGGTCCCAGTAGCTTAACAAGACGGTTTTAATGCCCCTCAGAAGAGACATGAAGGTCCCAGTAGGTTAACAATAAGCTTATAATGCCCCTCAGAAGAGACGTGAAGTTCAAAGTAGCTTAACAAGACGCTTTTAATGCCCCTCGGAAAAGAGGTGGAGGTCCCAGTAGCTTAACAAGACGCTTTTAATTGCCCCTCGTAAAAGTGGTGGAGGTCAAAGTAGCTTAACAAGACGCTTTTAATGCACTTCAGAAGAAACGTGGAGGTCCCAATAGCTTATCATGACGCTTTTAATGCCCCTCAGAATTGACGTGGAGGCCAGAGTAGCTTAAGAAGACGCTTTTAATGCCCCTCAGAAGAGACGTGGACGTCCCAGTAACTTAACAAGACGCTCTTAATGCACCTCGGAAAAGAGGTGGAGGTCACAGTAGCTTAACAAGACGGTTTAAATGCCACTCGGAAAAGTGGTGGATGTAGCAGTAGCTTAACAAGACGCTTTTAATGCCCCTCAGAAGAGACGTGGAGGTCCCAGTAGCTTAACAAGACAGTTTTAATGCCCCTCGGAAAAGTCGTGGAGGTCCCAGTAGCTTAACAAGACGCTTTTAATGCCCCTCGGAAAAGTGGTGGAGGTCCCAGTATCTTAACAAGACGGTTTTAATGCCCCTCAGAAGAGTCGTGGAGGTCCCAGTAGCTTAACAAGACGCTTTTAATGCCGCTCAGAATAGACGTGGAGGTCACAGTAGCTTAACAAGACGCTTTTAATGCCCCTCAGAAGAGACGTGGAGGTCCCACTAGCTTAACAAGACGCTTTTAATGCCCCTCAGAAAAGTGGTGGAGGTCCCAGTACCTTAACAAGACTCTTTTAATGCCCCTCGGAAAAGTGGTGGAGGTCCCAGTATCTTAACAAGATGCTTTTAATACCCCTCAGAAGAGACGTGGAGGTCCCAGTAGCTTAACAAGACGCTTTTAATGCCCCTCAGAAGAGACGTGGAGGTCCCAGTAGCTTAACAAGACGCTTTTAATGCCCCTCGGAAAAGTGGTGGAGGTCCCAGTAGCTTAACAAGACGCTTTTAATGCCCCTCAGTAGAGACATGGATGTCCCAGAATTTAACAAGACACTTTTAATGCCCCTCAGAAGAGACGTGGAGGTCCCAGTAGCTTTAGAAGAAGCATTTATTGCCACTCGGAAAAGTGGTGGAGGTCCCAGTAACTTAACAAGACGCTTTTAATGCCCCTCAGAAGAGACGTGGAGGTCCCACTAGCTGAAGAAGAAGCTTTTAATGCCCCTCAGAAGAGACGTGAAAGTCCCAGTAGCTTAACAAGACGCTTCTAAAGCCCCTCAGAAGAGACGTGGAGGTCCCAGTAGCTTATCAAGACGGTTTGAATGCCCCTTGGAAGAGACGTGGAGGTCCCAGTAGCTTACCAAGACGCTTTTATTGCCCCTCTGAAAAGTGGTGTAGGTCCCAGTAGCTTAACAAGATGCTTTTAATGCCCCTCAGAAAAGAAATGGAGGTCCCAGTAGCTTAACAAGACGCTTTTAATGCCCCTCGCAAAAGTGATGGAGGTCCCAGTAGCTTAGCAAAAATCTTTTAATGCCCCTCAGAAGAGACATGGAGGTCCCAGTAGCTTAACAAGACGCTTTTAATGCCCCTCAGAAGAGACGTGGAGGTCCCAGGAGCTAAAGAAGACGCTTTTAATGCCACTCGGAAAAGTGGTGGAGGTCCCAGTAGCTTAACAAGATGCTTTTAACGGACCTCAGAAGAGACGGGGATGTCCCAGTAGCTTAACAAGACGCTTTAAATGCCCCTCAGAAGAGACGTGGAGGTCCCAGTAGCCTAACAAGACAGTTTTAATGCCCCTTGGAAAAGTGGTGGAGGTCCCAGTAGCTTAACAAGACGCTTTTAATGCCCCTCGAAAAAGTGGTGGAGGTCACAGTATCTTAACAAAAAGGTTTTAATGCCCCTCGGAAAAGTGGTGGAGGTCTCAGTAGCTTAACAAGACGCTTTTAATACCCCTCAGAAGAGACGTGAAGGTACCAGTAGCTTAACAAGACTCTTTTAATGCCCCTCGGAAAAGTGGTGGAGGTCCCAGTAGCTTAACAAGACGGTTTTAATGCCCCTCAGAAGAGACATGAAGGTCCCAGTAGGTTAACAATACGCTTATAATGCCCCTCAGAAGAGACGTGAAGTTCAAAGTAGCTTAACAAGACGCTTTTAATGCCCCTCGGAAAAGAGGTGGAGGTCCCAGTAGCTTAACAAGACGCTTTTAATTGCCCCTCGTAAAAGTGGTGGAGGTTAAAGTAGCTTAACAAGACGCTTTTAGTGCACTTCAGAAGAAACGTGGAGGTCCCAATAGCTTATCATGACGCTTTTAATGCCCCTCAGAATTGACGTGGAGGCCACAGTAGCTTAAGAAGACGCTTTTAATGCCCCTCAGAAGAGACGTGGACGTCCCAGTAACTTAACAAGACGCTCCTAATGCACCTCGGAAAAGAGGTGGAGGTCACAGTAGCTTAACAAGACGGTTTAAATGCCCCTCGGAAAAGTGGTGGATGTAGCAGTAGCTTAACAAGACGCTTTTAATGCCCTACAGAAGAGACGTGGAGGTCCCAGTAGCTTAACAAGACAGTTTTAATGCCCCTCGGAAAAGTGGTGGAGGTCCCAGTAGCTTAACAAGACGCTTTTAATGCCCCTGAGAAGAGACGTGGAGGTCCCAGTAGCTTAACAAGACACTTTGAATGCCCCTCAGAAGAGAAATGGATGTCCCACTAGCTTAACAAGATGCTTTTAATGCCCCTCAGAAGAGACATGGAGGTCCCAGTAGCTTATGAAGACGCTTTTAATGCCCCTCAGAAAAGTGGTGGAGGTCCCAGTATCTTAACAAGACGGTTTTAATGCCCCTCAGAAGAGTCGTGGAGGTCCCAGTAGCTTAACAAGACGCTTTTAATGCCGCTCAGAATAGCCGTGGAGGTCACAGTAGCTTAACAAGACGCTTTTAATGCCCCTCAGAAGAGACGTGGAGGTCCCACTAGCTTAACAAGACTCTTTTAATGCCCCTAAGTAGAGACGTGGAGTTCCCAGTAGCTTAACAAGACTCTTTTAATGCCCCTCGGAAAAGTGGTGGAGGTCCCAGTAGCTTAACAAGACGCTTTTAATGCCCCTCGAAAAAGTGGTGGAGGTCACAGTATCTTAACAAAAAGGTTTTAATGCCCCTCGGAAAAGTGGTGGAGGTCTCAGTAGCTTAACAAGACGCTTTTAATACCCCTCAGAAGAGACGTGAAGGTACCAGTAGCTTAACAAGACTCTTTTAATGCCCCTCGGAAAAGTGGTGGAGGTCCCAGTAGCTTAACAAGACGGTTTTAATGCCCCTCAGAAGAGACATGAAGGTCCCAGTAGGTTAACAATACGCTTATAATGCCCCTCAGAAGAGACGTGAAGTTCAAAGTAGCTTAACAAGACGCTTTTAATGCCCCTCGGAAAAGAGGTGGAGGTCCCAGTAGCTTAACAAGACGCTTTTAATTGCCCCTCGTAAAAGTGGTGGAGGTTAAAGTAGCTTAACAAGACGCTTTTAGTGCACTTCAGAAGAAACGTGGAGGTCCCAATAGCTTATCATGACGCTTTTAATGCCCCTCAGAATTGACGTGGAGGCCACAGTAGCTTAAGAAGACGCTTTTAATGCCCCTCAGAAGAGACGTGGACGTCCCAGTAACTTAACAAGACGCTCCTAATGCACCTCGGAAAAGAGGTGGAGGTCACAGTAGCTTAACAAGACGGTTTAAATGCCCCTCGGAAAAGTGGTGGATGTAGCAGTAGCTTAACAAGACGCTTTTAATGCCCTACAGAAGAGACGTGGAGGTCCCAGTAGCTTAACAAGACAGTTTTAATGCCCCTCGGAAAAGTGGTGGAGGTCCCAGTAGCTTAACAAGACGCTTTTAATGCCCCTGAGAAGAGACGTGGAGGTCCCAGTAGCTTAACAAGACACTTTGAATGCCCCTCAGAAGAGAAATGGATGTCCCACTAGCTTAACAAGATGCTTTTAATGCCCCTCAGAAGAGACATGGAGGTCCCAGTAGCTTATGAAGACGCTTTTAATGCCCCTCAGAAAAGTGGTGGAGGTCCCAGTATCTTAACAAGACGGTTTTAATGCCCCTCAGAAGAGTCGTGGAGGTCCCAGTAGCTTAACAAGACGCTTTTAATGCCGCTCAGAATAGCCGTGGAGGTCACAGTAGCTTAACAAGACGCTTTTAATGCCCCTCAGAAGAGACGTGGAGGTCCCACTAGCTTAACAAGACTCTTTTAATGCCCCTAAGTAGAGACGTGGAGTTCCCAGTAGCTTAACAAGACTCTTTTAATGCCCCTCGGAAAAGTGGTGGAGGTCCCAGTAGCTTAACAAGACGCTTTTAATGCCCCTCGGAAAAGTGGTGGAGGACACAGTAGCTTAACAAAACGGTTTTAATGCCCCTCGGAAAAGTAGTGGAGGTCGCAGTAGCTTAACAAGATGCTTTTAATACCCCTCAGAAGAGACGTGAAGGTACCAGTAGCTTAACAAGACGCTTTTAATGCCCCTCGGAAAAGTGGTGGAGGTCCCAGTAGCTTAACAAGATTTTTTTAATGCCCCTCAGAAGAGACATTAAGGTCCCAGTAGCTTAACAAGATGCTTATAATGCCCCTCAGAAGAGACGTGAAGGTCAAAGTAGCTTAACAAGACGCTTTTAATGCTCCTTGGAAAAGTGGTGGAGGTCCGAGTAGTTTAAAAAGACAATTTTAATGCCCGTCGTAAAAGTGCTGGAGGTCAAAGTAGCTTATCAAGACGCTTTTAATGCCCCTCAGAATTAACGTGGAGGTCACAGTAGCTTAAGAAGACGCTTTTAATGCCCCTCAGAAGAGACGTCGAGGTCCCAGTAACTTAACAAGACTCTCTTAATGCACCTCGGAAAAGTGGTGGAGGTCACAGTAGCTTAACAAGACGCTTTTAATGCCCCTCAGAATTGAAGTGGAGGTCAAAGTAGCTTAAGAAGATGCTTTTAATGCCCCTCAGAAGAGACGTGGAGGTCACAGTAGCTTAACAAGATGCTTTTAATGCAACTCAGAAGAGACGTGGAGGTCCCATTATCTTATCAAGACGCTTTTAATACCCCTCAGAATTGACGTGGAAGTCACAGTAGCTTAAGAAGACGCTTTTAATGCACCTCAGAAGAGACGTGGAGGTCCCAGTAACTTAAAAAGACGCTCTTAATGCACCTTGGAAAAGTGGTGGAGGTCGCAGTAGCTTAACAAGACGCTGTTTAATGCCCCTCGGAAAAGTGGTGGAGGTCCCAGTAGCTTAACAAGACGCTTTTAATGCCCCTCAGAAGAGACATTGATGTCCCAGAAGCTTAACAAGACACTTTTAATGCCCCTCAGAAGAGACGTGGAGGTCCCAGTAGCTTTAGAAGAAGCATTTATTGCCACTCGGAAAAGTGGTGGAGGTCCCAGTAACTTAACAAGACGCTTTTAATGCCCCTCAGAAGAGACGTGGAGGTCCCACTAGCTGAAGAACAAGCTTTTAATGCCCCTCAGAAGAGACGTGGAAGTCCCAGTAGCTTAACAAGACGCTTCTAAAGCCTCTCAGAAGAGATGTGGAGGTCCCAGTAGCTTATCAAGACGGTTTGAATGCCCCTTGGAAGAGACGTGGAGGTCCCAGTAGCTTACCAAGACGCTTTTATTGCCCCTCTGAAAAGTGGTGTAGGTCCCAGTAGCTTAACAAGATGCTTTTAATGCCCCTCAGAAAAGAAATGGAGGTCCCAGTAGCTTAACAAGACGCTTTTAATGCCCCTCGCAAAAGTGATGGAGGTCCCAGTAGCTTAGCAAAAATCTTTTAATGCCCCTCAGATGAGACATGGAGGTCCCAGTAGCTTAACAAGACGCTTTTAATGCCCCTCAGAAGAGACGTGGAGGTCCCAGGAGCTTAAGAAGACGCTTTTAATGCCACTCGGAAAAGTGGTGGAGGTCCCAGTAGCTTAACAAGATGCTTTTAACGGACCTCAGAAGAGACGGGGAGGTCCCAGTAGCTTAACAAGACGCTTTAAATGCCCCTCAGAAGAGACGTGGATGTCCCCGTAGCGTAATAAGACAGTTTTAATGCCCCTTGGAAAAGTGGTGGAGGTCCCAGTAGCTTAACAAGACGCTTTTAATGCCCCTCGAAAAAGTGGTGGAGGTCACAGTGGCTTAACAAAAAGGTTTTAATGCCCCTCAGAAAAGTGGTGGAGGTCTCAGTAGCTTAACAAGACGCTTTTAATACCCCTCAGAAGAGACGTGAAGGTACCAGTAGCTTAACAAGACTCTTTTAATGCCCCTCGGAAAAGTGGTGGAGGTCCCAGTAGCTTAACAAGACGGTTTTAATGCCCCTCAGAAGAGACATGAAGGTCCCAGTAGGTTAACAATACGCTTATAATGCCGCTCAGAAGAGACGTGAAGTTCAAAGTAGCTTAACAAGACGCTTTTAATGACCCTCGGAAAAGAGGTGGAGGTCCCAGTAGCTTAACAAGACGCTTTTAATTGCCCCTCGTAAAAGTGGTGGAGGTCAAAGTAGCTTAACAAGACGCTTTTAATGCACTTCAGAAGAAACGTGGAGGTCCCAATAGCTTATCATGACGCTTTTAATGCCCCTCAGAATTGACGTGGAGGCCACAGTAGCTTAAGAAGACGCTTTTAATGCCCCTCAGAAGAGACGTGGACGTCCCAGTAACTTAACAAGACGCTCTTAATGCACCTCGGAAAAGAGGTGGAGGTCACAGTAGCTTAACAAGACGGTTTAAATGCCCCTCGGAAAAGTGGTGGATGTAGCAGTAGCTTAACAAGACGCTTTTAATGCCCCTCAGAAGAGACGTGGAGGTCCCAGTAGCTTAACAAGACAGTTTTAATGCCCCTCGGAAAAGTCGTGGAGGTCCCAGTAGCTTAACAAGACGCTTTTAATGCCCCTCGGAAAAGTGGTGGAGGTCCCAGTAGCTTAACAAGACGCTTTTAATGCCCCTCAGAAGAGACGTGGAGGTCCCAGTAGCTTAACAAGACACTTTGAATGCCCCTCAGAAGAGAAATGGATGTCCCACTAGCTTAACAAGATGCTTTTAATGCCCCTCAGAAGAGACATGGAGGTCCCAGTAGCTTATGAAGACGCTTTTAATGCCCCTCGGAAAAGTGGTGGAGGTCCCAGTATCTTAACAAGACGGTTTTAATGCCCCTCAGAAGAGTCGTGGAGGTCCCAGTAGCTTAACAAGATGCTTTTAATGCCGCTCAGAATAGACGTGGAGGTCACAGTAGCTTAACAAGACGCTTTTAATGCCCCTCGGAAAAGTGGTGGAGGTCCCAGTACCTTAACAAGACTCTTTTAATGCCCCTCGGAAAAGTGGTGGAGGTCCCAGTATCTTAACAAGACGCTTTTAATACCCCTCAGAAGAGACGTGGAGGTCCCAGTAGCTTTACAAGACGCTTTTAATGCCCCTCAGAAGAGACGTGGAGGTCCCAGTAGCTTAACAAGACGCTTTTAATGCCCCTCGGAAAAGTGGTGGAGGTCCCAGTAGCTTAACAAGACGCTTTTAATGCCCCTCAGAAGAAACATGAATGTCCCAGAAGCTTAACAAGACACTTTTAATGCCCCTCAGAAGAGACGTGGAGGTCCCAGTAGCTTTAGAAGAAGCATTGATTGCCACTCGGAAAAGTGGTGGAGGTCCCAGTAACTTAACAAGACGCTTTTAATGCCCCTCAGAAGAGACGTGGAGGTCCCACTAGCTGAAGAAGAAGCTTTTAATGCCCCTCAGAAGAGACGTGGAGGTCACAGTAGCTTAACAAGATGCTTTTAATGCAACTCAGAAGAGACGTGGAGGTCCCATTATCTTATCAAGACGCTTTTAATACCCCTCAGAATTGACGTGGAAGTCACAGTAGCTTAAGAAGACGCTTTTAATGCACCTCAGAAGAGACGTGGAAGTCCCAGTAGCTTAACAAGACGCTTCTAAAGCCCCTCAGAAGAGACGTGGAGGTCCCAGTAGCTTATCAAGACGGTTTGAATGCCCCTTTGAAGAGACGTGGAGGTCCCAGTAGCTTACCAAGACGCTTTTATTGCCCCTCTGAAAAGTGTTGTAGGTCCCAGTAGCTTAACAAGATGCTTTTAATGCCCCTCAGAAGAGACATGGAGGTCCCAGTAGCTTATGAAGACGCTTTTAATGCCACTCGGAAAAGTGGTGGAGGTCCCAGTAGCTTAACAAGACGCTTTTAATGCCCCTCAGAAGAGACGTGGAGGTCCCAGTAGCTTAAAAAGACGCTTTTAATGCCACTCAGAAGAGATGTGGAGGGCCCAGTAGCTTAACAAGATGCTTCTAATGCCCCTCAGAAGAGACGTGGACGTCCCAGTATCTTAACAAGACGCTTTTAATGCCCTTTGGAAAAGTGGTGGAGGACCCAGTAGCTTAACAAGATGCTTTTAATGGACGACAAAGAGACGTGGAGGTCCCAGTAGCTTAACAAGACGCTTTTAATGCCCCTCGGAAAAGTGGTGGAGGTTCCAGTAGCTTAACAAGACGCTTTTAATGCCCCTCAGTAGAGGCGTCAAAGTCCCAGTAGCTTAACAAGACGATTTGAATGCCCCTCGGAAAAGTGGTGGAGGTCCCAATAGCTTAAGAAGAAGCTTTTAATGCCCATCAGAAAAGATGTGGAGGGCCCAGTAGCTTAACAAGACGCTTTTAATGGCCCTCGGCAAAGTGGTGGAGGTCCCAGTAGCTTAACAATATGGATTTAATGCCCCTCGGAAAAGTAGTGGAGGTCAAAGTAGCTTAGCAAGATGGTTTTAATGCCCCTCAGAAGAGACATGGAGGTCCTAGTAACTTAACAAGACGCTTTTAATGCCCCTCGGAAAAGTGGTGGAGGTCCCAGTATCTTAACAAGACGCTTTTAATGCCCCTCAGAATAGACGTGGAGTTCACAGTAGCTTAACAAGATGCTTTTAATGCCCCTCAGAAGAGACGTGGACGTCCCAGTAGCTTATCAAGACGCTTTTAATGCCCCTCGGAAAAGTGGTGGAGGTCCCAGTAGCTTAACAAGACGCTTTTAATGCCCCTCGGAAAAGTGGTGGAGGTCAAAATAGCTTAACAAAACGGTTTTAATGCCCCTCGGAAAAGTAGTGGATGTCGCAGTAGCTTAACAAGATTTTTTTAATACCCCTCAGAAGAGACGTTAAGGTCCCAGTAGCTTAAAAAGACGCTTATAATGCCCCTCAGAAGAGACGTGAAGGTCAAAGTAGCTTAACAAGACGCTTTTAATGCCCCTCGGAAAAGTGGTGGAGGTCCCAGTAGCTTAACAAGACACTTTTAATGCCCCTCGTCAAAGTGCTGGAGGTCAAAGTAGCTTAACAAGATGCTTTTAATGCCCCTCAGAAGAGACGTGGAGTTCCCAGTAGCTTATCAAGACGCTTTTAATTCCCCTCAGAATTGACGTGGAGGTCACAGTATCTTAAGAATACGCTTTTAATGCCCCTCAGAAGAGACGTGGAGTTCCCAGTAGCTTAACAAGACGCTTTTAATGCCCCTCAGAAGAGACGTGGAGGTCCCAGTAGCTTAACAAGACGCTTTTAATGCCCCTCGGAAAAGTAGTGGAGGTCCCAGTACCTTAACAAGACGCTTTTAATGCCCCTCGGAAAAGTGTTGGTGGTCCCAGTAGCTTAACAAGACGCTTTTAATGCCCCTCACAAGAGACGTGGAGTTCCCAGTAGCTTAACAAGACGCTTTTAATGCCCCTCAGAAGAGATGTGGAGGTCCCAGTAGCTTAACAAGACGCTTTTAGTGCCCCTCGGAAAAGTGGTGGAGGTCCCAGTAGCTTAACAAGACGCTTGTAATGCCCCTCAGAAGAGACGTGGAGGTCCCAGTAGCTTAAAAAGATGCCATTAATGCCCCTCAGAAGAGACATGGATGTCCTAGTAGCTTAACAATACACTTTTAATGCCCCTCAGAAGAGACGAGGAGGTCCCATTAGCTTAAAAAGACCCTTTTAATGCCCCTCGGAAAAGTGGTGGAGGTCACAGTAGCTTAACAAAACGGTTTTAATGCACCTCGGAAAAGTGGTGGAGGTCTCAATAGCTTAGGAAGACGCTTTTAATACCCCTCAGAAGAGACGTGAAGGTACCAGTAGCTTAACAAGACGCTTTTAATGCCCTCGGAAAAGTGGTTCAGGTCCCAGTAGCTTAACAAGACTTTTTTAATGCCCCTCCGAAGACACTTGGAGGTCCCATTAGCTTATCAAGATGCTTTTAATGCCCCTCAGAATTGATGTGGAGGTCACAGTAGCTTAAGAAGACGCTTTTAATGCCCCTCAGAAGAGACGTGGAGGTCCCAGTAACTTAACAAGAAGCTCTTAATGCACCTCGGAAAAGTGGTGGAGGTCCCAGTAGCTTACCAAGACGCTTTTAATGCCCCTCGTAAAAGTGGTGGAGGTCAAAGTAGCTTAACACGATGCTTTTAATGCCCCTCAGAAGAGATGTGGAGGTTCCATTAGCTTATCAAGACACTTTTAATGCCCCTCAGAATTGACGTGGAGGTCACAGTAGCTTAAGAAGATGTTTTTAATGCCCCTCAGAAAAGACGTGGAGGTCCCAGTAGCTTAACAAGATGCTTATAATGGCCCTCGGAAAAGTGGTGGAGGTCCCAGTAGCTTAACAAGATGGTTTTAATGCCCCTCGGAAAAGTAGTGGAGGTCCCAGTAGCTTAGCAAGACGGTTTAAATGCCCCTCAGAAGAGACGTGGAGGTCCCAGTAGCTTAACAAGACACTTTTAATGGCCCTCGGAAAAGTGTTGGAGGTCCCAGTAGCTTAACAAGATGCTTTTAATGCCCCTCAGAAGAGACGTGAAGGTCAAAGTAGCTTAGCAAGACGCTTTTAATGCCCCTCGGAAAAGTGGTGGAGGTCCCAGTAGCTTAACAAGACACTTTTAATGCCCCTCGTAAAAGTGCTGGAGGTCAAAGTAGCTTAACAAGATGCATTTAATGCCCCTCAGAAGAGACGTGGAGGTCCCATTAGCTTATCAAGAAGCTTTTAATGCCCCTCAGAATTGACGTGGAGGTCACAGTAGCTTAAGAAGACGCTTTAATGCCCCACAGAAGAGACGTGGAGGTCCCAGTAACTTAACAAGACGCTCTTAATGCACCTCGGAAAAGTGGTGGAGGTCCCAGTAGCTTAACAAGACGCTTTTAATGCCGCTTGTAAAAGAGGTGGAGGTCAAAGTAGCTTAACAAGATGCTTTTAATGCCCCTCAGAAGAGACGTGGAGGTCCCAGTAGCTTAAGAAGACGCTTTTAATGCCACTCGGAAAAGTGGTGGAGGTCCCAGTAGCTTAACAAGATGCTTTTAATGCCCCTCAAAAGAGACGTGGAGGTCCCAGTAGCTTAAGAAGACGCTTTTAATGCCCCTCAGAAGAGACGTGGAGGGCCCAGTAGCTTAACAATACGCTTCTAATGCCCCTCAGAAGAGACGTGGACGTCCCAGTACCTTATCAAGACGGTTTGAATGCCCCTTGGAAGAGACGTGGACGTCCCAGCAGCTTAACAAGACACTTTTAATGCAGTTCGGAAAAGTGGTGGAGGACCCAGTAGCTTAACAAGATGCTTTTAATGCCCCTCAGAAAAGACATGGAGGTCCCAGTAGCTTAACAAGACGCTTTTAATGCCCCTCAGAAGAGACGTGGAGGTCCCAGTAGCTTAACAAGATGCTTTTAATTACCGACAAAGAGACGTGGAGGTCCCAGTAGCTTAACAAGACGCTTTTAATGCCCCTCGGGAAAGTGGTGGAGGTCACAGTAGCTTAGCAAGACGCTTTTAATGCCCCTCAGTAGAGGCGTGGAAGTCCCAGTAGCTTAACAAGACGGTTTGAATGCCCCTTGTAAAAGTGGTGGAGGTCCCAATAGCTTAACAAAAAGCTTTTAATGCCCATCAGAAGAGATGTGGAGGTCACAGTAGCTTAAGAAGACGCTTTTAATGCCCCTCAGAAGAGACGTGGAGGTACCAGTAACTTAACAAGACGCTCTTAATGCACCTCGTAAAAGTGGTGGAGGTCCCAGTAGCTTAACAAGACGCTTTTAATGCCGCTCGTAAAAGAGGTGGAGGTCAATGTAGCTTAACAAGTTGATTTTAATGCCCCTCAGAAGAGACGTGGAGGTCCCAGTAGCTTAACAAGACATTTTGAATGCCCCTCAGAAGAGACATGTATGTCCCACTAGCTTAACAAGATGCTTTTAATGCCCCTCAGAAGGGACGTGGAGGTCCCAGTAGCTTAAGAAAACGCTTTTAATGCCACTCGGAAAAGTGGTGGAGGTCCCAGTAGCTTAACAAGATGCTTTCAATGCCCCTCAGAAGAGACGTGGAGGTCCCAGTAGCTTAACAAGATGCTTTTAATGTCCCTCAGAAGAGACGTGGAGGGCCCAGTAGCTTAACAAGACGTTTCTAATGCCCCTCAGAAGAGACGTGGACATCCCAGTAGCTTATGAAGACGGTTTCAATGCCCCTTGGAAGAGACGTGGACGTCCCAGCAGCTTAACAAGACACTTTTAATGCAGTTCGGAAAAGTGGTGGAGGACCCAGTAGCTTAACAAGATGCTTTTAATGCCCCTCAGAAAAGACATGGAGGTCCCAGTAGCTTAACAAGACGCTTTTAATGCCCCTCGGAAAAGTAGTGGAGTTCCTTGTAGCTTAACAAGACTCTTTTAATGCCCCTCAAAAGAGACGTGGAGGTCCCAGTAGCTTAACAAGACACTTTTAATGCCCCTCAGAAGAAACGTGGAGGTCCCAGTACCTTAACAAGATGCTTTTAATTACCGACAAAGAGACGTGGAGGTCCCAGTAGCTTAACAACACGCTATTAATGCCCCTCGGAAAAGTGGTGGAGGTCACAGTAGCTTAACAAGACGCTTTTAATGCCCCTCAGTAGAGGCGTGTAAGTCCCAGTAGCTTAACAAGATGGATTGAATGCCCCTCGGAAAAGTGGTGGAGGTCCCAATAGCTTAACAAAAAGCTTTTAATGACCATCAGAAGAGATGTGGACGTCCCAGTAGCTTAAAAAGACGCTTTTAATGGCCCTCGGAAAAGTGGTGAAGGTCCCAGTAGCTTAACAAAATGGTTTTATTGCCCCTCGGAAAAGTAGTGGAGGTCCCAGTAGCTTAGCAAGACGGTTTTAATGCCCCTCAGAAGAGACGTGGAGGTCCCAGTAGCTTAACAAGACGCTTTTAATGCCCCTTGGAAAAGTGTTGGAGGTCCCAGTAGCTTAACAAGACGGTTTTAATGCCCCTCAGAAGAGACATGGATGTCCTAGTAACTTAACAAGACGCTTTTAATGCCTCTCGGAAAAGTGGTGGAGGTCCCAGTATCTTAACAAGACGGTTTTAATGCCCCTCAGAAGAGTCGTGGAGTTCCCAGTAGCTTAACAAGATGCTTTTAATGCCCCTCAGAATAGACGTGGAGGTCACAGTAGCTTAAAAAGACGCTTTTAATGCCCCTCAGAAGAGACATGGAGGTCCCAGTAGCTTAACAAGACTCTTTTAATGCCCCTAAGTAGAGACGTGGAGTTCCCAGTAGCTTAACAAGACGATTTTAATGCCCCTCGGAAAAGTGGTGGAGGTCCCAGTAGCTTAACAAGACGCTTTTAATGCCCCTCGGAAAAGTGGTGGAGGTCACAGTAGCTTAACAAAACGGTATTAATGCCCCTCGGAAAAGTAGTGGAGGTCGCAGTAGCTTAACAAGATGCTTTTAATACCCCTCAGAAGAGACGTGAAGGTACCAGTAGCTTAACAAGACGCTTTTGAGGCCCTCGGAAAAGTGGTGGAGGTCCCAGTAGCTTAACAAGATTTTTTTAATGCCCCTCAGAAAGAGACGTTAAGGTCCCAGTAGCTTAACAAGAAGCTTATAATGCCCCTCAGAAGAGACGTGAAGGTCAAAGTAGCTTAACAAGACGCTTTTAATGCCCCTTGGAAAAGTGGTGGAGGTCCGAGTAGTTTAACAAGACAATTTTAATGCCCCTCGTAAAAGTACTGGAGGTCAAAGTAGCTTATCAAGACACTTTTAATGCCCCTCAGAATTAACGTGGAGGTCACAGTAGCTTAACAAGACGCTTTTAATGCCCCTCAGAAGAGACATCGAGGTCCCAGTAACTTAACAAGACGCTCTTAATGCACCTCGGAAAAGTGGTGGAGGTCCCACTAGCTTAACAAGACGCTTTTAATGCCGCTCGTAAAAGTGGTGGAGGTCAAAGTAGCTTAACAAGATGCTTTTAATCCCCACAGAAGAGACGTGGAGGTTCCATTAGTTTATCAAGACGCTTTTAATGCCCCCTCAGAACTAACGTGGAGGTCACAGTAGCTTAAGAAGACGCTTTTAATGCCCCTCAGAAGAGACGTGGAGGTCCCAGTAACTTAACAAGACGCTCTTAATGCTCCTCGGAAAAGTGGTGGAGGTCACAGTAGCTTAACAAGACGCTTTTAATGCCCCTCGGAAAAGTAGTGGAGTTCCTAGTAGCTTAACAAGACTCTTTTAATGCCCCTCAGAAGAGACGTGGAGGTCCCAGTAGCTTAACAAGACGCTTTTAATGCCCCTCAGAAGAGACGTGGAGGTCCAAGTAGCTTAACAAGATGCTTTTAATTACCGACAAAGAGACGTTGAGGTCCCAGTAGCTTAACAAGACGCTTTTAATGCCCCTCGGAAAAGTGGTGGAGGTCACAGTAGCTTAACAAGACACTTTTAATGCCCCTCAGTAGAGGCGTGGAAGTCCCAGTAGCTTAACAAGACGGATTGAATGCCCCTCGGAAAAGTGGTGGAGGTCCCAATAGCTTAACAAAAAGCTTTTAATGCCCATCAGAAGAGATGTGGACGTCCCAGTAGCTTAACAAGACGCTTTTAATGGCCCTTGGAAAAGTGGTGAAGGTCCCAGTAGCTTAACAAGATGGTTTTATTGCCCCTCGGAAAAGTGGTGGAGGTCACAGTAGCTTAACAAGACACTTTTAATGCCCCTCAGTAGAGGCGTGGAAGTCCCAGTAGCTTAACAAGACGGATTGAATGCCCCTCGGAAAAGTGGTGGAGGTCCCAATAGCTTAACAAAAAGCTTTTAATGCCCATCAGAAGAGATGTGGACGTCCCAGTAGCTTAACAAGACGCTTTTAATGGCCCTTGGAAAAGTGGTGAAGGTCCCAGTAGCTTAACAAGATGGTTTTATTGCCCCTGGGAAAAGTAGTGGAGGTCCCAGTAGCTTAGCAAGACGGTTTTAATGATCCTCAGAAGAGACGTGGAGGTCCCAGTAGCTTAACAAGACGCTTTAATGCCCCTCGGAAAAGTGTTGGAGGTCCCAGTAGCTTAACAAGACGGTTTTAATGCCCCTCAGAAGAGACATGGATGTCCTAGTAACTTAACAAGACGCTTTTAATGCCTCTCGGAAAAGTGGTGGAGGTCCCATTATCTTAACAAGACGGTTTTAATGCCCCTCAGAAGAGTCGTGGAGGTCCCAGTAGCTTAACAAGACGCTTTTAATGCCCCTCAGAATAGACGTGGAGGTCACAGTAGCTTAAAAAGACGCTTTTAATGCCCCTCAGAAGAGACGTGGAGGTCCCAGTAGCTTAACAAGACTCTTTTAATGCCCCTAAGTAGAGACGTGGAGTTCCCAGTAGCTTAACAAGACGATTTTAATGCCCCTCGGAAAAGTGTTGGAGGTCCCAGTAGCTTAACAAGACGCTTTTAATGCCCCTCGGAAAAGTGGTGGAGGTCACAGTAGCTTAACAAAACGGTTTTAATGCCCCTCGGAAAAGTAGTGGAGGTCGCAGTAGCTTAACAAGATGCTTTTAATACCACTCAAAAGAGACGTGAAGGTACCAGTAGCTTAACAAGACGCTTTTGATGCCCCTCGGAAAAGTGGTGGAGGTCCCAGTAGCTTAACAAGATTTTTTTAATGCCCCTCAGAAGAGACGTTAAGGTCCCAGTAGCTTAACAAGAAGCTTATAATGCCCCTCAGAAGAGACGTGAAGGTCAAAGTAGCTTAACAAGACGCTTTTAATGCCCCTTGGAAAAGTGGTGGAGGTCCGAGTAGTTTAACAAGACAATTTTAATGCCCCTCGTAAAAGTACTGGAGGTCAAAGTAGCTTATCAAGACACTTTTAATGCCCCTCAGAATTAACGTGGAGGTCACAGTAGCTTAAGAAGACGGTTTTAATGCCCCTCAGAAGAGACGTGGAGGTCCCAGTAACTTAACAAGACGCTTTTAATGCCCCTCGGAAAAGTAGTGGAGGTCCCAGTACCTTAACAAGACGCTTTTAATGCCCCTCGGAAAAGTGTTGGAGGTCCCAGTAGCTTAACAAGACGCTTTTAATACCCCTCAGAAGAGACGTGAAGGTACCAGTAGCTTAACAAGACGCTTTAAATGCCCCTCAGAAGGGACGTGGAGGTCCCAGTAGCTTAACAAAATGGTTTTAATGCACCTCGGAAAAGTGGTGGAGGTCCCAGTAGCTTAACAAGACTTTTTTAATGCTCCTCAGAAGAGACGTTAAGGTCCCAGTAGCTTAACAAGACGCTTTTAATACCCCTCAGAATTGACGTGGAGGTCACAGTAGCTTAACAAGATGCTTTTAATGCAACTCAGAAGAGACGTGGAGGTCCCATTAGCTTATCAAGACGCTTTTAATACCCCTCAGAATTGACGTGGAAGTCACAGTAGCTTAAGAAGACGCTTTTAATGCCCCTCAGAAGAGACGTGGAGGTCCCAGTAACTTAAAAAGACGCTCTTAATGCACCTTGGAAAAGTGGTGGAGGTCCCAGTAGCTTATCAAGACGCTTGTAATGCCCCTCGTAAAAGTGGTGGAGGTCAAAGTAGCTTAACAAGATGCTTTTTATTCCCCTCAGAAGAGACGTGGAGGTTCCATTAGCTTATCAAGACACTTTTAATGCCCCTCAGAATTGAAGTGGAGGTCACAGTAGCTTAAGAAGATGCTTTTAATGCCCCTCAGAAGAGTCGTGGAGGTTCCAGTAACTTATCAAGACGCTCTTAATGCACCTCGGAAAAGTGGTGGAGGTCACAGTAGCTTAACAAGACGGTTTTAATGCCCCTCTGAAAAGTGGTGGATGTCGCAGTAGCTTAACAAGATGCTTTTAATGCCCCTCAGAAGAGACGTGGAGGTCCCAGTAGCTTAGCAAGAAGCTTTTAATGCCCCTCGGAAAAGTGGTGGAGGTCCCAGTACCTTAACAAGACGATTTTAATGCCCCTCGGAAAAGTGGTGGAGGTCCCAGTAGCTTAACAAGACGCTTTTAATGCCCCTCAGAAGAGACGTGGTGGTCTCAGAAGCTTAACAAGACGCTTTTAATGCCCCTCAGAAGAGACGTGGATGTCCCAGTAGCTTAACAAGACGCTTTTAATGCCCCTCAGAAGAGACGTGGAGGTCCCAGTAGCTTAACAAGACTCTTTTAATGCCCGTCAGAAAAGTGGTGGAGGTCCCAGTATCTTAACAAGACGCTTTTAATGCCCCTCAGAAGAGATGTGGAGGTCCAAGAAGCTTAACAAAACGCTTTTAATGCCACTCAGAAGAGACATGGAGTCCCAGTAGCTTAACAAGATGCTTTTAATGCCCCTCAGAAGAGACGTGGAGGTCCCAGTAACTTAACAAGACGCTCTTAATGCACCTCGGAAAAGTGGTGGAGGTCACAGTAGCTTAACAAGACTCTTTTAATGCCCCTCGGAAAAGTGATGGAGGTCCCAGTAGCTTAACAAGACGCTTTTAATGCCCCTCAGAAGAGACGTGGAGGTCCCAGTAGCTTAAAAAGACGCTTTTAATGCCCCTCGGAAAAGTGGTGGAGGTCCCAGTAGCTTAACAAGACTTTTTTAATGCCCCTCAGAAGAGACATGGATGTCCCACTAGCTTAAGAAGAAGCTTTTAATGCCCCTCAGAAGAGACGTGGAGGTCCCAGTAACTTAACAAGTCGCTTTTAATGCAACTCGGAAAAGTGGTGGAGGTCCCAGTAGGTTAACAAGACGCTTTTAATGCCCCTCGTAAAAGTGGTGGAGGTCAAAGTAGCTTAACAAGATGCTTTTCATGCCCCTCAGAAGAGACGTGGAGGTTCCATTAGCTTATCAAGACGCTTTTAATGCCCCCTCAGAACTAACGTGGAGGTCACAGTAGCTTAAGAAGACGCTTTTAATGCCCCTCAGAAGAGACGTGGAGGTCCCAGTAACTTAACAAGACGCTCTTATTGCACCTCGGAAAAGTGGTGGAGGTCACAGTAGCTTAACAAGACGGTTTTATTGCCCCTCGGAAAAGTGGTGGATGTCGCATTAGCTTAACAAGATGCTTTTAATGCCCCTCAGAAGAGACGTGGAGGTCCCAGTAGCATAACAAGACGCTTTTAATGCCCCTCGGAAAAGTAGTGGAGGTCCCAGTACCTTAACAAGACGCTTTTAATGCCCCTCGGAAAAGTGTTGGAGGTCCCAGTAGCTTAACAAGACGCTTTTAATGCCCCTCAGAAGAGACGTGGAGGTCCCAGTAGCTTAACAAGACGCTTTTAATGCTCCTCAGAAGGGACGTGGAGGTCCCAGTAGCTTAATAAAACGCTTCTAGTGCCCCTCGGAAATGTGGTGGAGGTCCCAGTAGCTTAACAAGACGCTTTTAATGCCCCTCAGAAGAGACATGGAGGTCCCAGTAGCTTAACAAGACGCTGTTAATGCCCCTCAGAAAAGACATGGATGTCCCAGTAGCATAACAATACACTTTTAATGCCCCTAAGAAGAGATGTGGAGGTCCCAGTAGCTTAAGAAGACGCTTTTAATGCCACTCGGAAAAGTGGTGGAGGTTACAGTAGCTTAACAAGACGCTTTCAATGCCCCCCGTAAAAGTGGTGGAGGTCACAGTAGCTTAACAAAATGGTTTTAATGCACCTTGGAAAAGTGGTGGAGGTCTCAGTAGCTTAGCAAGACTCTTTTAATACCCCTCAGAAGAGACGTGAAGGTACCAGTAGCTTAACAAGACGCTTTTAATGCCCCTCAGAAGGGACGTGGAGGTCCCAGTAGCTTAACAAAACTCTTTTAGTGCCCCTCGGAAATGTGGTGGAGGTCCCAGTAGCTTAACAAGACGCTTTTAATGCCCCTCAGAAGAGACATGGAGGTCCCAGTAGCTTAACAAGACGCTGTTAATGCCCCTCAGAAAAGACATGGATGTCCCAGTAGCATAACAATACACTTTTAATGCCCCTAAGAAGAGACGTGGTGGTCCCAGTAGCTTAAGAAGACGCTTTTAATGATACTCGGAAAAGTGGTGGAGGTCCCAGTAGCTTAACAAGACGCTTTTAATGTACCTCGTAAAAGTGGTGGAGGTCACAGTAGCTTAACAAAATGGTTTTAATGCACCTCGGAAAAGTGGTGGAGGTCCCAGTAGCTTAACAAGACGCTTTTAATGCCCCTCGTAAAAGTGGTGGAGGTCACAGTAGCTTAACAAAATGGTTTTAATGCAACTCGGAAAAGTGGTGGAGGTCTCAGTAGCTTAGCAAGACGCTTTTAATATCCCTCAGAAGAGACGTGAAGGTACCAGTAGCTTAACAAGACGCTTTTAATGCCCCTCGGAAAAGTGGTGGAGGTCCCAGTAGCTTAACAAGACTTTTTTAATGCTCCTCAGAAGAGACGTTAAAGTCCCAGTAGCTTAACAAGACGCTTTTAATACCCCTCAGAATTGACGTGGAGGTCACAGTAGCTTAACAAGACACTTTTAATGCCCCTCAGAAGAGACGTAGAGGTCCCAGTAGCTTAGCAAGAAGCTTTTAATGCCCCTCGGAAAAGTGGTGGAGGTCCCAGTACCTTAACAAGACGCTTTTAATGCCCCTCGGAAAAGTGTTGGAGGTCCCAGTAGCTTAACAAGACGCTTTTAATGCCCCTCAGAAGAGACGTGGAGGTCCCAGTAGCTTAACAAGACGCTTTTAATGCCCCTCAGAAGGGACGTGGAGGTCCCAGTAGCTTAATAAAACGCTTTTAGTGCCCCTCGGAAATGTGGTGGAGGTCCCAGTAGCTTAACAAGACGCTTTTAATGCCCCTCAGAAGAGACATGGAGGTCCCAGTAGCTTAACAAGACGCTGTTAATGCCCCTCAGAAAAGACATGGATGTCCCAGAAGCATAACAATACACTTTTAATGCCCCTAAGAAGAGACGTGGAGGTCCCAGTAGCTTAAGAAGACGCTTTTAATGCCACTCGGAAAAGTGGTGGAGGTTCCAGTAGCTTAACAAGACGCTTTTAATGCCCCCCGTAAAAGTGGTGGAGGTCACAGTAGCTTAACAAAATGGTTTTAATGCACCTCGGAAAAGTGGTGGAGGTCTCAGTAGCTTAGCAAGACTCTTTTAATACCCCTCAGAAGAGACGTGAAGGTACCAGTAGCTTAACAAGACGCTTTTAATGCCCCTCAGAAGGGACGTGGAGGTCCCAGTAGCTTAACAAAACGCTTTTAGTGCCCCTCGGAAATGTGGTGGAGGTCCCAGTAGCTTAACAAGACGCTTTTAATGCCCCTCAGAAGAGACATGGAGGACCCAGTAGCTTAACAAGACGCTGTTAATGCCCCTCAGAAAAGACATGGATGTCCCAGTAGCATAACAATACACTTTTAATGCCCCTAAGAAGAGACGTGGGGGTCCCAGTAGCTTAAGAAGACGCTTTTAATGCCACTCGGAAAAGTGGTGGAGGTCCCAGTAGCTTAACAAGACGCTTTTAATGCCCCTCGTAAAAGTGGTGGAGGTCACAGTAGCTTAACAAAATGGTTTTAATGCACCTCGGAAAAGTGGTGGAGTTCTCAGTAGCTTAGCAAGACGCTTTTAATACCCCTCAGAAGAGACGTGAAGGTACCAGTAGCTTAACAAGACGCTTTTAATGCCCCTCGGAAAAGTGGTGGAGGTCCCAGTAGCTTAACAAGACTTTTTTAATGCTCCTCAGAAGAGACGTTAAGGTCCCAGTAGCTTAACAAGACGCTTTTAATACCCCTCAGAATTGACGTGGAGGTCACAGTAGCTTAACCAGATGCTTTTAATGCCCCTCAGAAGAGACGTAGAGGTCCCAGTAGCTTAGCAAGAAGCTTTTAATGCCCCTCGGAAAAGTGGTGGAGGTCCCAGTACCTTAACAAGACGCTTTTAATGCCCCTCAGAATTGAAGTGGAGGTCACAGTAGCTTAAGAAGATGCTTTTAATGCCCCTCAGAAGAGACGTGGAGGTCACAGTAGCTTAACAAGATGCTTTTAATGCAACTCAGAAAAGACGTGGAGGTCCCATTAGCTTATCAAGACGCTTTTAATACCCCTCAGAATTGACGTGGAAGTCACAGTAGCTTAAGAAGACGCTTTTAATGCACCTCAGAAGAGACGTGGAGGTCCCAGTAACTTAAAAAGACGCTCTTAATGCACCTTGGAAAAGTGGTGGAGGTCCCAGTAGCTTAACAAGACGCTTTTAATGCCCCTCGTAAAAGTGGTGGAGGTCAAAGTAGCTTAACAAGATGCTTTTAATGCCCCTCAGAAGAGACGTGGAGGTTCCATTAGCTTATCAAGACACTTTTAATGCCCCTCAGAATTGAAGTGGAGGTCACAGTAGCTTAAGAAGATGCTTTTAATGCCCCTCAGAAGAGACGTGGAGGTTCCAGTAACTTAACAAGACACTCTTAATGCACCTCGGAAAAGTGGTGGATGTCGCAGTAGCTTAACAAGACGCTTTTAATGCCCCTCAGAAGAGACGTGGAGGACCCAGTAGCTTAGCAAGAAGCTTTTAATGCCCCTCGGAAAAGTGGTGGAGGTCCCAGTACCTTAACAAGACGATTTTAATGCCGCTCGGAAAAGTGGTGGAGGTCCCAGTAGCTTAACAAGATGCTTTTAATGCCCCTCAGAAGAGACGTGGTGGTCCCAGTAGCTTAACAAGACGCTTTTAATGCCACTCAGAAGAGACGTGGAGGTCCCAGTGGCTTAACAAGACGCTTTTAATGCTCCTCGGAAAAGTGGTGGAGGTCCCAGTAGCTTAACAAGACGCTTTTAATGCCCCTCAGAAGAGACGTGGAGGTCTCAGAAGCTTAACAAGACGCTTTTAATGCCCCTCAGAAGAAACGTGGATGTCCCAGTAGCTTAACAAGACGCTTTTAATGCCCCTCAGAAGAGACGTGGAGGTCCCAGTAGCTTAACAAGACTCTTTTAATGCCCCTCAGAAAAGTGGTGGAGGTCCCATTAGCTTAACGAGACGCTTTTAATGCCCCTCAGAAGAGATGTGGAGGTCCAAGAAGCTTAACAATACGCTTTTAATGCCCCTCAGAAGAGACATGGAAGTCCCAGTAGCTTAACAAGACGCTTTTAATGCCCCTCAGAAGAGACGTGGAGGTCCCAGTAACTTAACAAGACGCTCTTAATGCACCTCAGAAAAGTGGTGGAGGTCCCAGTAGCTTAACAAGACTCTTTTAATGCCCCTCGGAAAAGTGATGGAGGTCCCAGTAGCTTAACAAGATGCTTTTAATGCCCCTCAGAAGAGACGTGGAGGTCCCAGTAGCTTAAGAAGACGCTTTTAATGCCCCTCGGAAAAGTGGTGGAGGTCCCAGTAGCTTAACAAGACTTTTTTAATGCCCCTCAGAAGAGACATGGATGTCCCACTAGCTTAAGAGGAAGCTTTTACTGCCCCTCAGAAGAGACGTGGAGCTCCCAGTAACTTAACAAGTCGCTTTTAATGCAACTCGGAAAAGTGGTGGAGGTCCCAGTAGGTTAACAAGACGCTTTTAATGCCCCTCGTAAAAGTGGTGGAGGTCAAAGTATCTAACAAGATGCTTTTCATGCCCCTCAGAAGAGACGTGGAGGTTCCATTAGTTTATCAAGACGCTTTTAATGCCCCCTCAGAACTAACGTGGAGGTCACAGTAGCTTAAGAAGACGCTTTTAATGCCCCTCAGAAGAGACGTGGAGGTCCCAGTAACTTAACAAGACTCTCTTAATGCACCTCGGAAAAGTGGTGGAGGTCACAGTAGCTTAACAAGACGGTTTTAATGCCCCTCGGAAAAGTGGTGGATGTCGCAGTAGCTTAACAAGACGCTTTTAATGCCCCTCAGAAGAGACGTGGAGGTCCCAGTAGCTTAACAAGACGCTTTTAATGCCCCTCGGAAAAGTTGTGGAGGTCCCAGTACCTTAACAAGACGCTTTTAATGCCCCTAGGAAAAGTGTTGGAGGTCCCAGTAGCTTAACAAGACGCTTTTAATGCCCCTCAGAAGAGACGTGGAGGTCCCAGTAGGTTAACAAGACGCTTTTAATGACCCCCGTAAAAGTGGTGGAGGTCACAGTAGCTTAACAAAATGGTTTTAATGCACCTCGGAAAAGTGGTGGAGGTCTCAGTAGCTTAGCAAGACGCTTTTAATAACCCTCAGAAGAGACGTGAAGGTACCAGTAGCTTAACAAGACGCTTTTAATGCCCCTCAGAAGGGACGTGGAGGTCCCAGTAGCTTAACAAAACGCTTTTAGTGCCCCTCGGAAATGTGGTGGAGGTCCCAGTAGCTTAACAAGATGCTTTTAATGCCCCTCAGAAGAGACATGGAGGTCCCAGTAGCTTAACAAGACGCTGTTAATGCCCCTCAGAAAAGACATGGATGTCCCAGTAGCATAACAATACACTTTTAATGCCCCTAAGAAGAGACGTGGAGGTCCCAGTAGCTTAAGAAGACGCTTTTAATGCCACTCGGAAAAGTGGTGGAGGTCCCAGTAGCTTAACAAGACGCTTTTAATGCCCCTCGTAAAAGTGGTGGAGGTCACAGTAGCTTAACAAAATGGTTTTAATGCATCTCGGAAAAGTGGTGGAGGTCCCAGTAGCTTAACAAGACGCTTTTAATGCCCCTCGTAAAAGTGGTGGAGGTCACAGTAGCTTAACAAAATGGTTTTAATGCACCTCGGAAAAGTGGTGGAGGTCTCAGTAGCTTAGCAAGACGCTTTTAAAACCCATCAGAAGAGACGTGAAGGTACCAGTAGCTTAACAAGACGCTTTTAATGCCCCTCGGAAAAGTGTTGGAGGTCCCAGTAGCTTAACAAGACTTTTTTAATGCTCCTCAGAAGAGACGTTAAGGTCCCAGTAGCTTAACAAGACGCTTTTAATACCCCTCAGAATTGACGTGGAGGTCACAGTAGCTTAACAAGATGCTTTTAATGCAACTCAGAAGAGACGTGGAGGTCCCATTAGCTTATCAAGACGCTTTTAATACCCCTCAGAATTGACGTGGAGGTCACAGTAGCTTAAGAAGACGCTTTTAATGCGCCTCAGAAGAGACGTGGAGGTCCCAGTAACTTAAAAAGATGCTCTTAATGCACCTTGGAAAAGTGGTGGAGGTCCCAGTAGCTTAACAAGACGCTTTTAATGCACCTCGTAAAAGTGGTGGAGGTCAAAGTAGCTTAACAAGATGCTTTTAATGCCCCTCAGAATAGACGTGGAGGTTCCATTAGCTTATCAAGACACTTTTAATGCCCCTCAGAATTGAAGTGGAGGTCACAGTAGCTTAAGAAGATGCTTTTAATGCCCCTCAGAAGAGACGTGGAGGTCACAGTAGCTTAAGAAGACGCTTTTAATGCGCCTCAGAAGAGACGTGGAGGTCCCAGTAACTTAAAAAGACCCTCTTAATGCACCTCGTAAAAGTGGTGGAGGTCACAGTAGCTTAACAAGACGGTTTTAATGCCCCTGTGAAAAGTGGTGGATGTCGCAGTAGCTTAACAAGACGCTTTTAATGACCCTCAGAAGAGACGTGGAGGTCCCAGTAGCTTAACAAGATGCTTTTAATCCCCCTCAGAAGAGACGTGGAGGTCTCAGAAGCTTAACAAGACGCTTTTAATTCCCCTCAGAAAAGACGTGGATGTCCCAGTAGCTTAACAAGACACTTTTAATGCCCCTCAGAAGAGACGAGGAGGTCCCAGTAGCTTAACAAGACTCTTTTAATGCCCCTCGGGAAAGTGGTGGAGGTCCCAGTAGCTTAACAAGATGCTTTTAATGCCCCTCAGAAGAGACGTGGAGGTCCAAGAAGCTTAACAAGACGCTTTTAATGCCCCTCAGAAGAGACATGGAAGTCCCAGTAGCTTAACAAGACGCTTTTAATGCCCCTCAGAAGAGACGTGTAGGTCCCAGTAACTTAACAAGACGGTCTTAATGCACCTCGGAAAAGTGGTGGAGGTCCCAGTAGCTTAACAAGACTCTTTTAATGCCCCTCGGAAAAGTGGTGGAGGTCCCAGTAGCTTAACAAGACGCTTTCAATGCCCCTCAGAAGAGACGTGGAGGTCCCAGTAGCTTAGGAAGACGCTTTTAATGCCCCTCGGAAAAGTGGTGGAAGTCCCAGTAGCTTAACAAGACTTTTTTAATGCCCCTCAGAAGAGACATGGATGTTCCACTAGCTTAAGAAGACGCTTTTAATGCCCCTAAGAAGAGACGTGGAGGTCCCAGTAACTTAACAAGTCGCTCTTAATGCAACTCGGAAAAGTGGTGGAGGTCCCAGTAGGTTAACAAGACGCTTTTAATGCCCCTCGTAAAAGTGGTGGAGGTCAAAGTAGCTTAACAAGATGCTTTTAATGCCCCTCAGAAGAGACGTGGAGGTTCCATTAGCCTATCAAGACGCTTTTAACGCCCCTCAGAATTGACGTGGAGGTCACAGTAGCTTAAGAAGATGATTTTAATGCCCCTCAGAAGAGACGTGGAGGTCCCAGTAACTTAACAAGACGCTCTTAATGCACCTCGTAAAAGTGGTGGAGGTCACAGCAGCTTAACATGACGGTTTAAATGCCCCTCGGAAAAGTGGTGGATGTCGCAGTAGCTTAACAAGATGCTTTTAATGCCCCTCAGAAGAGACGTGGAGGTCCCAGTAGCTTAACAACATGCTTTTAATGCCCCTCGGAAAAGTAGTGGAGGTCCCAGTACCTTAACAAGACGCTTTTAATGCCCCTGGGAAAAGTGGTGGAGGTCCCAGTAGCTTAACAAGATGCTTTTAATGCCCCTCAGAAGAGACGTGGAGGTCCCAGTAGCTTAACAAGATGCTTTTAATGCCCCTCAGAAGAAACGTGTAGGTCCCAGTGGCTTAACAAGACGCTTTTAGTGCCCCTCGGAAAAGTGGTGGAGGTCCCAGTAGCTTAACAAGACGCTTTTAATGCCCATCGGAAAAGTGGTGGATGTCACAGTAGCTTAACAAAACGGTTTTAATGCCCCTCGGAAAAGTGGTGGAGGTTCCAGTCGCTTAACAAGACGCTTTTAATGCCCCTCAGAATAGATGTGGTGGTCCCAGTAGCTTAACAAGACGCTTTTAATGCCCCTCGAAAAAGTGTTGGAGGTCCCAGTAGCTTAACAAGACTTTTTTAATGCCCGTCAGAAGAGAAGTTAAGGTCCCAGTAGCTTAACAAGACGCTTATAATGCCCCTCAGAAGAGACGTAAAGGTCAAAGTAGCTTAACAAGACGGTTTTAATGCCCCTCGGAAAAGTGGTGGAGGTCCCAGTAGCTTAAAAAGATGCTCTTAATGCCCCTCGTAAAAGTGGTGGAGGTCAAAGTAGCTTAACAAGATGCTTTCAGTGCCCCTCAGAAGAGACGTGGAGGTCCCATTAGCTTATCAAGACACTTTTAATGCCCCTCAGACTTGACGTGGAGGTCACAGTAGCTTAAGAAGACGCTTTTAATGCCCCTCAGAAGAGACGTGGAGGTCCCAGTAACTTAACAAGATGCTCTTAATGCACCTCGGAAAAGTGGTGGAGGTCCCAGTAGCTTAACAAGACGCTTTTAATGCCCCTCGTAAAAGTGGTGGAGGTCAAAGTAGCTTAATAAGATGCTTTTATTGCCCCTCAGAAGAGACGTGGAGGTTCCATTAGCTTATCAAGACACTTTTAATGCCCCTCAGAATTGACGTGGAGGTCACAGTAGCTTAAGAAGACGCTTTTAATGCCCCTCAGAAGAGACGTGGAGGTCCCAGTAACTTAACAAGACGCTCTTAATGCACCTCGGAAAAGTGGTGGAGGTCACAGTAGCTTAACAAGACGGTTTTAATGCCCCTCGGAAAAGTCGTGGATGTCGCAGTAACTTAACAAGACGCTTTTAATGCCCCTCAGAAGAGACGTGGAGGTCCCAGTAGCTTAACAAGACGCTTTTAATGCCCCTCGGAAATGTTGTAGAGGTCCCAGTACCTTAACAAGACGCTTTTAATGCCACTCGGAAAAGTGTTGGAGGTCACAGTAGCTTAACAAGATGCTTTTAATGCCCCTCAGAAGAGACGTGGAGGTCCCAGTAGGTTAACAAGACGCTTTTAATGCCCTCCGTAAAAGTGGTGGAGGTCACAGTAGCTTAACAAAATGGTTTTAATGCACCTCGGAAAAGTGGTGGAGGTCTCAGTAGCTTAGCAAGACGCTTTTAATACCCCTCAGAAGAGACGTGAAGGTACCAGTAGCTTAACAAGACGCTTTTAATGCCCCTCAGAAGGGACGTGGAGGTCCCAGTAGCTTAACAAAACACTTTTAGTGCCCCTCGGAAATGTGGTGGAGGTCCCAGTAGCTTAGCAAGATGCTTTTAATGCCCCTCAGAAGAGACATGGAGGTCCCAGTAGCTTGACAAGACGCTGTTAATGCCCCTCAGAAAAGACATGGATGTCCCAGTAGCATAACAATACACTTTTAATGCCCCTAAGAAGAGACGTGGAGGTCCCAGTAGCTTAAGAAGACGCTTTTAATGCCACTCGGAAAAGTGGTGGAGGTCCCAGTAGCTTAACAAGACGCTTTTAATGCCCCTCAGAAGAGATGTGGAGGTCCAAGAAGCTTAACAAAACGCTTTTAATGCCACTCAGAAGAGACATGGAGTCCCAGTAGCTTAACAAGATGCTTTTAATGCCCCTCAGAAGAGACGTGGAGGTCCCAGTAACTTAACAAGACGCTCTTAATGCACCTCGGAAAAGTGGTGGAGGTCACAGTAGCTTAACAAGACTCTTTTAATGCCCCTCGGAAAAGTGATGGAGGTCCCAGTAGCTTAAGAAGACGCTTTTAATGCCCCTCAGAATAGACGTGGAGGTCCCAGTAGCTTAAGAAGACGCTTTTAATGCCCCTCGGAAAAGTGGTGTAGGTCCCAGGAGCTTAACAAGACTTTTTTAATGCCCCTCAGAAGAGACATGGATGTCCCACTAGCTTAAGAAGAAGCTTTTAATGCCCCTCAGAAGAGACGTGGAGGTCCCAGTAACTTAACAAGTCGCTTTTAATGCAACTCGGAAAAGTGGTGGAGGTCCCAGTAGGTTAACAAGACGCTTTTAATGCCCCTCGTAAAAGTGGTGGAGGTCAAAGTAGCTTAACAAGATGCTTTTCATGCCCCTCAGAAGAGACGTGGAGGTTCCATTAGCTTATCAAGACGCTTTTAATGCCCCCTCAGAACTAACGTGGAGGTCACAGTAGCTTAAGAAGACGCTTTTAATGCCCCTCAGAAGAGACGTGGAGGTCCCAGTAACTTAACAAGACGCTCTTAATGCACCTCGGAAAAGTGGTGGAGGTCACAGTAGCTTAACAAGACGGTTTTAATGCCCCTCGGAAAAGTGGTGGATGTCGCATTAGCTTAACAAGATGCTTTTAATGCCCCTCAGAAGAGACGTGGAGGTCCCAGTAGCTTAACAAGACGCTTTTAATGCCCCTCGGAAAAGTAGTGGAGGTCCCAGTACCTTAACAAGACGCTTTTAATGCCCCTCGGAAAAGTGTTGGAGGTCCCAGTAGCTTAACAAGACGCTTTTAATGCCCCTCAGAAGGGACGTGGAGGTCCCAGTAGCTTAATAAAACGCTTCTAGTGCCCCTCGGAAATGTGGTGGAGGTCCCAGTAGCTTAACAAGATGCTTTTAATGCCCCTCAGAAGAGACATGGAGGTCCCAGTAGCTTAACAAGACGCTGTTAATGCCCCTCAGAAAAGACATGGATGTCCCAGTAGCATAACAATACACTTTTAATGCCCCTAAGAAGAGATGTGGAGGTCCCAGTAGCTTAAGAAGACGCTTTTAATGCCACTCGGAAAAGTGGTGGAGGTTACAGTAGCTTAACAAGACGCTTTTAATGCCCCCCGTAAAAGTGGTGGAGGTCACAGTAGCTTAACAAAATGGTTTTAATGCACCTCGGAAAAGTGGTGGAGGTCTCAGTAGCTTAGCAAGACTCTTTTAATACCCCTCAGAAGAGACGTGAAGGTACCAGTAGCTTAACAAGACGCTTTTAATGCCCCTCAGAAGGGGCGTGGAGGTCCCAGTAGCTTAACAAAACTCTTTTAGTGCCCCTCGGAAATGTGGTGGAGGTCCCAGTAGCTTAACAAGACGCTTTTAATGCCCCTCAGAAGAGACATGGAGGTCCCAGTAGCTTAACAAGACGCTGTTAATGCCCCTCAGAAAAGACATGGATGTCCCAGTAGCATAACAATACACTTTTAATGCCCCTAAGAAGAGACGTGGAGGTCCCAGTAGCTTAAGAAGACGCTTTTAATGACACTCGGAAAAGTGGTGGAGGTCCCAGTAGCTTAACAAGACGCTTTTAATGCCCCTCGTAAAAGTGGTGGAGGTCACAGTAGCTTAACAAAATGGTTTTAATGCACCTCGGAAAAGTGGTGGAGGTCCCAGTAGCTTAACAAGACGCTTTTAATTCCCCTCGTAAAAGTGGTGGAGGTCACAGTAGCTTAACAAAATGGTTTTAATGCAACTCGGAAAAGTGGTGGAGGTCTCAGTAGCTTAGCAAGACGCTTTTAATACCCCTCAGAAGAGACGTGAAGGTACCAGTAGCTTAACAAGACGCTTTTAATGCCCCTCGGAAAAGTGGTGGAGGTCCCAGTAGCTTAACAAGACTTTTTTAATGCTCCTCAGAAGAGACGTTAAGGTCCCAGTAGCTTAACAAGACGCTTTTAATACCCCTCAGAATTGACGTGGAGGTCACAGTAGCTTAACAAGACGCTTTTAATGCCCCTCAGAAGAGACGTAGAGGTCCCAGTAGCTTAGCAAGAAGCTTTTAATGCCCCTCGGAAAAGTGGTGGAGGTCCCAGTACCTTAACAAGACGCTTTTAATGCCCCTCGGAAAAGTGTTGGAGGTCCCAGTAGCTTAACAAGACGCTTTTAATGCCCCTCAGAAGAGACGTGGAGGTCCCAGTAGCTTAACAAGACGCTTTTAATGCCCCTCAGAAGGGACGTGGAGGTCCCAGTAGCTTAATAAAACGCTTTTAGTGCCCCTCGGAAATGTGGTGGAGGTCCCAGTAGCTTAACAAGACGCTTTTAATGCCCCTCAGAAGAGACATGGAGGTCCCAGTAGCTTAACAAGACGCTGTTAATGCCCCTCAGAAAAGACATGGATGTCCCAGTAGCATAACAATACACTTTTAATGCCCCTAATAAGAGACGTGGAGGTCCCAGTAGCTTAAGAAGACGCTTTAATGCCACTCGGAAAAGTGGTGGAGGTTCCAGTAGCTTAACAAGAAGCTTTTATTGCCCCCCGTAAAAGTGGTGGAGGTCACAGTAGCTTAACAAAATGGTTTTAATGCACCTCGGAAAAGTGGTGGAGGTCTCAGTAGCTTATCAAGACTCTTTTAATACCCCTCAGAAGAGACGTGGAGGTCCCAGTAGCTTAACAAAACGCTTTTAGTGCCCCTCGGAAATGTGGTGGAGGTCCCAGTAGCTTAACAAGACGCTTTTAATGCCCCTCAGAAGAGACATGGAGGACCCAGTAGCTTAACAAGACGCTGTTAATGCCCCTCAGAAAAGACATGGATGTCCCAGTAGCATAACAATACACTTTTAATGCCCCTAAGAAAAGACGTGGAGGTCCCAGTAGCTTAAGAAGACGCTTTTAATGCCACTCGGAAAAGTGGTGGAGGTCCCAGTAGCTTAACAAGACGCTTTTAATGCCCCTCGGAAAAGTGGTGGAGTTCTCAGTAGCTTAGCAAGACGCTTTTAATACCCCTCAGAAGAGACGTGAAGGTACCAGTAGCTTAACAAGACGCTTTTAATGCCCCTCGGAAAAGTGGTGGAGGTCCCAGTAGCTTAACAAGACTTTTTTAATGCTCCTCAGAAGAGACGTTAAGGTCCCAGTAGCTTAACAAGACGCTTTTAATACCCCTCAGAATTGACGTGGAGGTCACAGTAGCTTAACAAGACGCTTTTAATGCCCCTCAGAAGAGACGTAGAGGTCCCAGTAGCTTAGCAAGAAGCTTTTAATGCCCCTCGGAAAAGTGGTGGAGGTCCCAGTACCTTAACAAGACGCTTTTAATGCCCCTCAGAATTGAAGTGGAGGTCACAGTAGCTTAAGAAGATGCTTTTAATGCCCCTCAGAAGAGACGTGGAGGTCACAGTAGCTTAACAAGATGCTTTTAATGCAACTCAGAAAAGACGTGGAGGTCCCATTAGCTTATCAAGACGCTTTTAATACCCCTCAGAATTGACGTGGAAGTCACAGTAGCTTAAGAAGACGCTTTTAATGCACCTCAAAAGAGACGTGGAGGTCCCAGTAACTTAAAAAGACGCTCTTAATGCACCTTGGAAAAGTGGTGGAGGTCCCAGTAGCTTAACAAGACGCTTTTAATGCCCCTCGTAAAAGTGGTGGAGGTCAAAGTAGCTTAACAAGATGCTTTTAATGCCCCTCAGAAGAGACGTGGAGGTTCCATTAGCTTATCAAGACACTTTTAATGCCCCTCAGAATTGAAGTGGAGGTCACAGTAGCTTAAGAAGATGCTTTTAATGCCCCTCAGAAGAGACGTGGAGGTTCCAGTAACTTAACAAGACGCTCTTAATGCACCTCGGAAAAGTGGTGGATGTCGCAGTAGCTTAACAAGACGCTTTTAATGCCCCTCAGAAGAGACGTGGAGGTCCCAGTAGCATAGCAAGAAGCTTTTAATGCCCCTCGGAAAAGTGGTGGAGGTCCCAGTACCTTAACAAGACGATTTTAATGCAGCTCGGAAAAGTGGTGGAGGTCCCAGTAGCTTAACAAGATGCTTTTAATGCCCCTCAGAAGAGACGTGGTGGTCCCAGTAGCTTAACAAGACGCTTTTAATGCCACTCAGAAGAGACGTGGAGGTCCCAGTGGCTTAACAAGACGCTTTTAATGCTCCTCGGAAAAGTGGTGGAGGTCCCAGTAGCTTAACAAGACGCTTTTAATGCCCCTCAGAAGAGACGTGGAGGTCTCAGAAGCTTAACAAGACGCTTTTAATGCCCCTCAGAAGAAACGTGGATGTCCCAGTAGCTTAACAAGACGCTTTTAATGCCCCTCAGAAGAGACGTGGAGGTCCCAGTAGCTTAACAAGACTCTTTTAATGCCCCTCAGAAAAGTGGTGGAGGTCCCATTAGCTTAACAAGACGCTTTTAATGCCCCTCAGAAGAGATGTGGAGGTCCAAGAAGCTTAACAATACGCTTTTAATGCCCCTCAGAAGAGACATGGAAGTCCCAGTAGCTTAACAAGACGCTTTTAATGCCCCTCAGAAGAGACGTGGAGGTCCCAGTAACTTAACAAGACGCTCTTAATGCACCTCAGAAAAGTGGTGGAGGTCCCAGTAGCTTAACAAGACTCTTTTAATGCCCCTCGGAAAAGTGATGGAGGTCCCAGTAGCTTAACAAGATGCTTTTAATGCCCCTCAGAAGAGACGTGGAGGTCCCAGTAGCTTAAGAAGACGCTTTTAATGCCCCTCGGAAAAGTGGTGGAGGTCCCAGTAGCTTAACAAGACTTTTTTAATGCCCCTCAGAAGAGACATGGATGTCCCACTAGCTTAAGAGGAAGCTTTTACTGCCCCTCAGAAGAGACGTGGAGGTCCAAGTAACTTAACAAGTCGCTTTTAATGCAACTCGGAAAAGTGGTGGAGGTCCCAGTAGGTTAACAAGACGCTTTTAATGCCCCTCGTAAAAGTGGTGGAGGTCAAAGTATCTTACAAGATGCTTTTCATGCCCCTCAGAAGAGACGTGGAGGTTCCATTAGCTTATCAAGACGCTTTTAATGCCCCCTCAGAACTAACGTGGAGGTCACAGTAGCTTAAGAAGACGCTTTTAATGCCCCTCAGAAGAGACGTGGAGGTCCCAGTAACTTAACAAGACGCTCTTAATGCACCTCGGAAAAGTGGTGGAGGTCACAGTAGCTTAACAAGACGGTTTTAATGCCCCTCGGAAAAGTGGTGGATGTCGCAGTAGCTTAACAAGACGCTTTTAATGCCCCTCAGAAGAGACGTGGAGGTCCCAGTAGCTTAACAAGACGCTTTTAATGCCCCTCGGAAAAGTTGTGGAGGTCCCAGTACCTTAACAAGACGCTTTTAATGCCCCTAGGAAAAGTGTTGGAGGTCCCAGTAGCTTAACAAGACGCTTTTAATGCCCCTCAGAAGAGACGTGGAGGTCCCAGTAGGTTAACAAGACGCTTTTAATGCCCCCCGTAAAAGTGGTGGAGGTCACAGTAGCTTAACAAAATGGTTTTAATGCACCTCAGAAAAGTGGTGGAGGTCTCAGTAGCTTAGCAAGACGCTTTTAATAACCCTCAGAAGAGACGTGAAGGTACCAGTAGCTTAACAAGACGCTTTTAATGCCCCTCAGAAGGGACGTGGAGGTCCCAGTAGCTTAACAAAACGCTTTTAGTGCCCCTCGGAAATGTGGTGGAGGTCCCAGTAGCTTAACAAGATGCTTTTAATGCCCCTCAGAAGAGACATGGAGGTCCCAGTAGCTTAACAAGACGCTGTTAATGCCCCTCAGAAAAGACATGGATGTCCCAGTAGCATAACAATACACTTTTAATGCCCCTAAGAAGAGACGTGGAGGTCCCAGTAGCTTAAGAAGACGCTTTTAATGCCACTCGGAAAAGTGGTGGAGGTCCCAGTAGCTTAACAAGACGCTTTTAATGCCCCTCGTAAAAGTGGTGGAGGTCACAGTAGCTTAACAAAATGGTTTTAATGCACCTCGGAAAAGTGGTGGAGGTCCCAGTAGCTTAGCAAGACGCTTTTAATACCCCTCAGAAGAGACGTGAAGGTACCAGTAGCTTAACAAGACGCTTTTAATGCCCCTCGGAAAAGTGGTGGAGGTCCCAGTAGCTTAACAAGACTTTTTTAATGCTCCTCAGAAGAGACGTTAAGGTCCCAGTAGCTTAACAAGACGCTTTTAATACCCCTCAGAATTGACGTGGAGGTCACAGTAGCTTAACAAGATGCTTTTAATGCCCCTCAGAAGAGACGTAGAGGTCCCAGTAGCTTAGCAAGAAGCTTTTAATGCCCCTCGGAAAAGTGGTGGAGGTCCCAGTACCTTAACAAGACGCTTTTAATGCCCCTCAGAATTGAAGTGGAGGTCACAGTAGCTTAAGAAGATGCTTTTAATGCCCCTCAGAAGAGACGTGGAGGTCACAGTAGCTTAACAAGATGCTTTTAATGCAACTCAGAAAAGACGTGGAGGTCCCATTAGCTTATCAAGACGCTTTTAATACCCCTCAGAATTGACGTGGAAGTCACAGTAGCTTAAGAAGACGCTTTTAATGCACCTCAGAAGAGACGTGGAGGTCCCAGTAACTTAAAAAGACGCTCTTAATGCACCTTGGAAAAGTGGTGGAGGTCCCAGTAGCTTAACAAGACACTTTTAATGCCCCTCAGAAGAGACGTGGAGGTCCCAGTGGCTTAACAAAACGCTTTTAATGCTCCTCGGAAAAGTGGTGGAGGTCCCAGTAGCTTAACAAGACCCTTTTAATGCCCCTCAGAAGAGACGTGGAGGTCTCAGAAGCTTAACAAGACGCTTTTAATGCCCCTCAGAAGAGACGTGGATGTCCCAGTAGCTTAACAAGACGCTTTTAATGCACCTCGGAAAAGTGGTGGAGGTCACAGTAGCTTAACAAGACTCTTTTAATGCACCTCGGAAAAGTGATGGAGGTCCCAGTAGCTTAACAAGACGCTTTTAATGCCCCTCAGAAGAGACGTGGAGGTCCCAGTAGCTTAAGAAGACGCTTTTAATGCCCCTCGGAAAAGTGGTGGAGGTCCCAGTAGCTTAACAAGACTTTTTTAATGCCCCTCAGAAGAGACATGGATGTCCCACTAGCTTAAGAAGAAGCTTTTAATGCCCCTCAGAAGAGACGTGGAGGTCCCAGTAACTTAACAAGTCGCTTTTAATGCAACTCGGAAAAGTGGTGGAGGTCCCAGTAGGTTAACAAGACGCTTTTAATGCCCCTCGTAAAAGTGGTGGAGGTCAAAGTAGCTTAACAAGATGCTTTTCATGCCCCTCAGAAGAGACGTGGAGGTTCCATTAGCTTATCAAGACGCTTTTAATGCCCCCTCAGAACTAACGTGGAGGTCACAGTAGCTTAAGAAGACGCTTTTAATGCCCCTCAGAAGAGACGTGGAGGTCCCAGTAACTTAACAAGACGCTCTTATTGCACCTCGGAAAAGTGGTGGAGGTCACAGTAGCTTAACAAGACGGTTTTAATGCCCCTCGGAAAAGTGGTGGATGTCGCAATAGCTTAACAAGATGCTTTTAATGCCCCTCAAAAGAGACGTGGAGGTCCCAGTAGCATAACAAGACGCTTTTAATGCCCCTCGGAAAAGTAGTGGAGGTCCCAGTACCTTAACAAGACGCTTTTAATGCCCCTCGGAAAAGTGTTGGAGGTCCCAGTAGCTTAACAAGACGCTTTTAATGCCCCTCAGAAGAGACGTGGAGGTCCCAGTAGCTTAACAAGACGCTTTTAATGCTCCTCAGAAGGGACGTGGAGGTCCCAGTAGCTTAATAAAACGCTTCTAGTGCCCCTCGGAAATGTGGTGGAGGTCCCAGTAGCTTAACAAGACGCTTTTAATGCCCCTCAGAAGAGACATGGAGGTCCCAGTAGCTTAACAAGACGCTGTTAATGCCCCTCAGAAAAGACATGGATGTCCCAGTAGCATAACAATACACTTTTAATGCCCCTAAGAAGAGATGTGGAGGTCCCAGTAGCTTAAGAAGACGCTTTTAATGCCACTCGGAAAAGTGGTGGAGGTTACAGTAGCTTAACAAGACGCTTTTAATGCCCCCCGTAAAAGTGGTGGAGGTCACAGTAGCTTAACAAAATGGTTTTAATGCACCTTGGAAAAGTGGTGGAGGTCTCAGTAGCTTAGCAAGACTCTTTTAATACCCCTCAGAAGAGACGTGAAGGTACCAGTAGCTTAACAAGACGCTTTTAATGCCCCTCAGAAGGGACGTGGAGGTCCCAGTAGCTTAACAAAACTCTTTTAGTGCCCCTCGGAAATGTGGTGGAGGTCCCAGTAGCTTAACAAGACGCTTTTAATGCCCCTCAGAACAGACATGGAGGTCCCAGTAGCTTAACAAGACGCTGTTAATGCCCCTCAGAAAAGACATGGATGTCCCAGTAGCATAACAATACACTTTTAATGCCCCTAAGAAGAGACGTGGTGGTCCCAGTAGCTTAAGAAGACGCTTTTAATGATACTCGGAAAAGTGGTGGAGGTCCCAGTATCTTAACAAGACGCTTTTAATGTACCTCGTAAAAGTGGTGGAGGTCACAGTAGCTTAACAAAATGGTTTTAATGCACCTCGGAAAAGTGGTGGAGGTCCCAGTAGCTTAACAAGACGCTTTTAATGCCCCTCGTAAAAGTGGTGGAGGTCACAGTAGCTTAACAAAATGGTTTTAATGCAACTCGGAAAAGTGGTGGAGGTCTCAGTAGCTTAGCAAGACGCTTTTAATACCCCTCAGAAGAGACGTGAAGGTACCAGTAGCTTAACAAGACGCTTTTAATGCCCCTCGGAAAAGTGGTGGAGGTCCCAGTAGCTTAACAAGACTTTTTTAATGCTCCTCAGAAGAGACGTTAAAGTCCCAGTAGCTTAACAAGACGCTTTTAATACCCCTCAGAATTGACGTGGAGGTCACAGTAGCTTAACAAGACGCTTTTAATGCCCCTCAGAAGAGACGTAGAGGTCCCAGTAGCTTAGCAAGAAGCTTTTAATGCCCCTCGGAAAAGTGGTGGAGGTCCCAGTACCTTAACAAGACGCTTTTAATGCCCCTCGGAAAAGTGTTGGAGGTCCCAGTAGCTTAACAAGACGCTTTTAATGCCCCTCAGAAGAGACGTGGAGGTCCCAGTAGCTTAACAAGACGCTTTTAATGCCCCTCAGAAGGGACGTGGGGGTCCCAGTAGCTTAATAAAACGCTTTTAGTGCCCCTCGGAAATGTGGTGGAGGTCCCAGTAGCTTAACAAGACGCTTTTAATGCCCCTCAGAAGAGACATGGAGGTCCCAGTAGCTTAACAAGACGCTGTTAATGCCCCTCAGAAAAGACATGGATGTCCCAGAAGCATAACAATACACTTTTAATGCCCCTAAGAAGAGACGTGGAGGTCCCAGTAGCTTAAGAAGACGCTTTTAATGCCACTCGGAAAAGTGGTGGAGGTTCCAGTAGCTTAACAAGACGCTTTTAATGCCCCCCGTAAAAGTGGTGGAGGTCACAGTAGCTTAACAAAATGGTTTTAATGCACCTCGGAAAAGTGGTGGAGGTCTCAGTAGCTTAGCAAGACTCTTTTAATACCCCTCAGAAGAGACGTGAAGGTACCAGTAGCTTAACAAGACGCTTTTAATGCCCCTCAGAAGGGACGTGGAGGTCCCAGTAGCTTAACAAAACGCTTTTAGTGCCCCTCGGAAATGTGGTGGAGGTCCCAATAGCTTAACAAGACGCTTTTAATGCCCCTCAGAAGAGACATGGAGGACCCAGTAGCTTAACAAGACGCTGTTAATGCCCCTCAGAAAAGACATGGATGTCCCAGTAGCATAACAATACACTTTTAATGCCCCTAAGAAGAGACGTGGGGGTCCCAGTAGCTTAAGAAGACGCTTTTAATGCCACTCGGAAAAGTGGTGGAGGTCCCAGTAGCTTAACAAGACGCTTTTAATGCCCCTCGTAAAAGTGGTGGAGGTCACAGTAGCTTAACAAAATGGTTTTAATGCACCTCGGAAAAGTGGTGGAGTTCTCAGTAGCTTAGCAAGACGCTTTTAATACCCCTCAGAAGAGACGTGAAGGTACCAGTAGCTTAACAAGACGCTTTTAATGCCCCTCGGAAAAGTGGTGGAGGTCCCAGTAGCTTAACAAGACTTTTTTAATGCTCCTCAGAAGAGACGTTAAGGTCCCAGTAGCTTAACAAGACGCTTTTAATACCCCTCAGAATTGACGTGGAGGTCACAGTAGCTTAACAAGATGCTTTTAATGCCCCTCAGAAGAGACGTAGAGGTCCCAGTAGCTTAGCAAGAAGCTTTTAATGCCCCTCGGAAAAGTGGTGGAGGTCCCAGTACCTTAACAAGACGCTTTTAATGCCCCTCAGAATTGAAGTGGAGGTCACAGTAGCTTAAGAAGATGCTTTTAATGCCCCTCAGAAGAGACGTGGAGGTCACAGTAGCTTAACAAGATGCTTTTAATGCAACTCAGAAAAGACGTGGAGGTCCCATTAGCTTATCAAGACGCTTTTAATACCCCTCAGAATTGACGTGGAAGTCACAGTAGCTTAAGAAGACGCTTTTAATGCACCTCAGAAGAGACGTGGAGGTCCCAGTAACTTAAAAAGACGCTCTTAATGCACCTTGGAAAAGTGGTGGAGGTCCCAGTAGCTTAACAAGATGCTTTTAATGCCCCTCGTAAAAGTGGTGGAGGTCAAAGTAGCTTAACAAGATGCTTTTAATGCCCCTCAGAAGAGACGTGGAGGTTCCATTAGCTTATCAAGACACTTTTAATGCCCCTCAGAATTGAAGTGGAGGTCACAGTAGCTTAAGAAGATGCTTTTAATGCCCCTCAGAAGAGATGTGGAGGTTCCAGTAACTTAACAAGACACTCTTAATGCACCTCGGAAAAGTGGTGGATGTCGCAGTAGCTTAACAAGACGCTTTTAATGCCCCTCAGAAGAGACGTGGAGGACCCAGTAGCTTAGCAAGAAGCTTTTAATGCCCCTCGGAAAAGTGGTGGAGGTCCCAGTACCTTAACAAGACGATTTTAATGCCGCTCGGAAAAGTGGTGGAGGTCCCAGTAGCTTAACAAGATGCTTTTAATGCCCCTCAGAAGAGACGTGGTGGTCCCAGTAGCTTAACAAGACGCTTTTAATGCCACTCAGAAGAGACGTGGAGGTCCCAGTGGCTTAACAAGACGCTTTTAATGCTCCTCGGAAAAGTGGTGGAGGTCCCAGTAGCTTAACAAGACGCTTTTAATGCCCCTCAGAAGAGACGTGGAGGTCTCAGAAGCTTAACAAGACGCTTTTAATGCCCCTCAGAAGAAACGTGGATGTCCCAGTAGCTTAACAAGACGCTTTTAATGCCCCTCAGAAGAGACGTGGAGGTCCCAGTAGCTTAACAAGACTCTTTTAATGCCCCTCAGAAAAGTGGTGGAGGTCCCATTAGCTTAACGAGACGCTTTTAATGCCCCTCAGAAGAGATGTGGAGGTCCAAGAAGCTTAACAATACGCTTTTAATGCCCCTCAGAAGAGACATGGAAGTCCCAGTAGCTTAACAAGACGCTTTTAATGCCCCTCAGAAGAGACGTGGAGGTCCCAGTAACTTAACAAGACGCTCTTAATGCACCTCAGAAAAGTGGTGGAGGTCCCAGTAGCTTAACAAGACTCTTTTAATGCCCCTCGGAAAAGTGATGGAGGTCCCAGTAGCTTAACAAGATGCTTTTAATGCCCCTCAGAAGAGACGTGGAGGTCCCAGTAGCTTAAGAAGACGCTTTTAATGCCCCTCGGAAAAGTGGTGGAGGTCCCAGTAGCTTAACAAGACTTTTTTAATGCCCCTCAGAAGAGACATGGATGTCCCACTAGCTTAAGAGGAAGCTTTTACTGCCCCTCAGAAGAGACGTGGAGCTCCCAGTAACTTAACAAGTCGCTTTTAATGCAACTCGGAAAAGTGGTGGAGGTCCCAGTAGGTTAACAAGACGCTTTTAATGCCCCTCGTAAAAGTGGTGGAGGTCAAAGTATCTAACAAGATGCTTTTCATGCCCCTCAGAAGAGACGTGGAGGTTCCATTAGTTTATCAAGACGCTTTTAATGCCCCCTCAGAACTAACGTGGAGGTCACAGTAGCTTAAGAAGACGCTTTTAATGCCCCTCAGAAGAGACGTGGAGGTCCCAGTAACTTAACAAGACTCTCTTAATGCACCTCGGAAAAGTGGTGGAGGTCACAGTAGCTTAACAAGACGGTTTTAATGCCCCTCGGAAAAGTGGTGGATGTCGCAGTAGCTTAACAAGACGCTTTTAATGCCCCTCAGAAGAGACGTGGAGGTCCCAGTAGCTTAACAAGACGCTTTTAATGCCCCTCGGAAAAGTTGTGGAGGTCCCAGTACCTTAACAAGACGCTTTTAATGCCCCTAGGAAAAGTGTTGGAGGTCCCAGTAGCTTAACAAGACGCTTTTAATGCCCCTCAGAAGAGACGTGGAGGTCCCAGTAGGTTAACAAGACGCTTTTAATGACCCCCGTAAAAGTGGTGGAGGTCACAGTAGCTTAACAAAATGGTTTTAATGCACATCGGAAAAGTGGTGGAGGTCTCAGTAGCTTAGCAAGACGCTTTTAATAACCCTCAGAAGAGACGTGAAGGTACCAGTAGCTTAACAAGACGCTTTTAATGCCCCTCAGAAGGGACGTGGAGGTCCCAGTAGCTTAACAAAACGCTTTTAGTGCCCCTCGGAAATGTGGTGGAGGTCCCAGTAGCTTAACAAGATGCTTTTAATGCCCCTCAGAAGAGACATGGAGGTCCCAGTAGCTTAACAAGACGCTGTTAATGCCCCTCAGAAAAGACATGGATGTCCCAGTAGCATAACAATACACTTTTAATGCCCCTAAGAAGAGACGTGGAGGTCCCAGTAGCTTAAGAAGACGCTTTTAATGCCACTCGGAAAAGTGGTGGAGGTCCCAGTAGCTTAACAAGACGCTTTTAATGCCCCTCGTAAAAGTGGTGGAGGTCACAGTAGCTTAACAAAATGGTTTTAATGCATCTCGGAAAAGTGGTGGAGGTCCCAGTAGCTTAACAAGACGCTTTTAATGCCCCTCGTAAAAGTGGTGGAGGTCACAGTAGCTTAACAAAATGGTTTTAATGCACCTCGGAAAAGTGGTGGAGGTCTCAGTAGCTTAGCAAGACGCTTTTAAAACCCATCAGAAGAGACGTGAAGGTACCAGTAGCTTAACAAGATGCTTTTAATGCCCCTCGGAAAAGTGTTGGAGGTCCCAGTAGCTTAACAAGACTTTTTTAATGCTCCTCAGAAGAGACGTTAAGGTCCCAGTAGCTTAACAAGACGCTTTTAATACCCCTCAGAATTGACGTGGAGGTCACAGTAGCTTAACAAGATGCTTTTAATGCAATTCAGAAGAGACGTGGAGGTCCCATTAGCTTATCAAGACGCTTTTAATACCCCTCAGAATTGACGTGGAGGTCACAGTAGCTTAAGAAGACGCTTTTAATGCGCCTCAGAAGAGACGTGGAGGTCCCAGTAACTTAAAAAGATGCTCTTAATGCACCTTGGAAAAGTGGTGGAGGTCCCAGTAGCTTAACAAGACGCTTTTAATGCACCTCGTAAAAGTGGTGGAGGTCAAAGTAGCTTAACAAGATGCTTTTAATGCCCCTCAGAATAGACGTGGAGGTTCCATTAGCTTATCAAGACACTTTTAATGCCCCTCAGAATTGAAGTGGAGGTCACAGTAGCTTAAGAAGATGCTTTTAATGCCCCTCAGAAGAGACGTGGAGGTCACAGTAGCTTAAGAAGACGCTTTTAATGCGCCTCAGAAGAGACGTGGAGGTCCCAGTAACTTAAAAAGACCCTCTTAATGCACCTCGTAAAAGTGGTGGAGGTCACAGTAGCTTAACAAGACGGTTTTAATGCCCCTGTGAAAAGTGGTGGATGTCGCAGTAGCTTAACAAGACGCTTTTAATGACCCTCAGAAGAGACGTGGAGGTCCCAGTAGCTTAACAAGATGCTTTTAATGCCCCTCAGAAGAGACGTGGAGGTCTCAGAAGCTTAACAAGACGCTTTTAATGCCCCTCAGAAAAGACGTGGATGTCCCAGTAGCTTAACAAGACACTTTTAATGCCCCTCAGAAGAGACGAGGAGGTCCCAGTAGCTTAACAAGACTCTTTTAATGCCCCTCGGGAAAGTGGTGGAGGTCCCAGTAGCTTAACAAGATGCTTTTAATGCCCCTCAGAAGAGACGTGGAGGTCCAAGAAGCTTAACAAGACGCTTTTAATGCCCCTCAGAAGAGACATGGAAGTCCCAGTAGCTTAACAAGACGCTTTTAATGCCCCTCAGAAGAGACGTGTAGGTCCCAGTAACTTAACAAGACGGTCTTAATGCACCTCGGAAAAGTGGTGGAGGTCCCAGTAGCTTAACAAGACTCTTTTAATGCCCCTCGGAAAAGTGGTGGAGGTCCCAGTAGCTTAACAAGACGCTTTCAATGCCCCTCAGAAGAGACGTGGAGGTCCCAGTAGCTTAGGAAGACGCTTTTAATGCCCCTCGGAAAAGTGGTGGAAGTCCCAGTAGCTTAACAAGACTTTTTTAATGCCCCTCAGAAGAGACATGGATGTTCCACTAGCTTAAGAAGACGCTTTTAATGCCCCTAAGAAGAGACGTGGAGGTCCCAGTAACTTAACAAGTCGCTCTTAATGCAACTCGGAAAAGTGGTGGAGGTCCCAGTAGGTTAACAAGACGCTTTTAATGCCCCTCGTAAAAGTGGTGGAGGTCAAAGTAGCTTAACAAGATGCTTTTAATGCCCCTCAGAAGAGACGTGGAGGTTCCATTAGCCTATCAAGACGCTTTTAACGCCCCTCAGAATTGACGTGGAGGTCACAGTAGCTTAAGAAGATGATTTTAATGCCCCTCAGAAGAGACGTGGAGGTCCCAGTAACTTAACAAGACGCTCTTAATGCACCTCGTAAAAGTGGTGGAGGTCACAGCAGCTTAACATGACGGTTTAAATGCCCCTCGGAAAAGTGGTGGATGTCGCAGTAGCTTAACAAGATGCTTTTAATGCCCCTCAGAAGAGACGTGGAGGTCCCAGTAGCTTAACAACATGCTTTTAATGCCCCTCGGAAAAGTAGTGGAGGTCCCAGTACCTTAACAAGACGCTTTTAATGCCCCTGGGAAAAGTGGTGGAGGTCCCAGTAGCTTAACAAGATGCTTTTAATGCCCCTCAGAAGAGACGTGGAGGTCCCAGTAGCTTAACAAGATGCTTTTAATGCCCCTCAGAAGAAACGTGTAGGTCCCAGTGGCTTAACAAGACGCTTTTAGTGCCCCTCGGAAAAGTGGTGGAGGTCCCAGTAGCTTAACAAGACGCTTTTAATGCCCATCGGAAAAGTGGTGGATGTCACAGTAGCTTAACAAAACGGTTTTAATGCCCCTCGGAAAAGTGGTGGAGGTTCCAGTCGCTTAACAAGACGCTTTTAATGCCCCTCAGAATAGACGTGGTGGTCCCAGTAGCTTAACAAGACGCTTTTAATGCCCCTCGAAAAAGTGTTGGAGGTCCCAGTAGCTTAACAAGACTTTTTTAATGCCCGTCAGAAGAGAAGTTAAGGTCCCAGTAGCTTAACAAGACGCTTATAATGCCCCTCAGAAGAGACGTAAAGGTCAAAGTAGCTTAACAAGACGGTTTTAATGCCCCTCGGAAAAGTGGTGGAGGTCCCAGTAGCTTAAAAAGATGCTCTTAATGCCCCTCGTAAAAGTGGTGGAGGTCAAAGTAGCTTAACAAGATGCTTTCAGTGCCCCTCAGAAGAGACGTGGAGGTCCCATTAGCTTATCAAGACACTTTTAATGCCCCTCAGACTTGACGTGGAGGTCACAGTAGCTTAAGAAGACGCTTTTAATGCCCCTCAGAAGAGACGTGGAGGTCCCAGTAACTTAACAAGATGCTCTTAATGCACCTCGGAAAAGTGGTGGAGGTCCCAGTAGCTTAACAAGACGCTTTTAATGCCCCTCGTAAAAGTGGTGGAGGTCAAAGTAGCTTAATAAGATGCTTTTATTGCCCCTCAGAAGAGACGTGGAGGTTCCATTAGCTTATCAAGACACTTTTAATGCCCCTCAGAATTGACGTGGAGGTCACAGTAGCTTAAGAAGACGCTTTTAATGCCCCTCAGAAGAGACGTGGAGGTCCCAGTAACTTAACAAGACGCTCTTAATGCACCTCGGAAAAGTGGTGGAGGTCACAGTAGCTTAACAAGACGGTTTTAATGCCCCTCGGAAAAGTCGTGGATGTCGCAGTAGCTTAACAAGACGCTTTTAATGCCCCTCAGAAGAGACGTGGAGGTCCCAGTAGCTTAACAAGACGCTTTTAATGCCCCTCGGAAATGTTGTAGAGGTCCCAGTACCTTAACAAGACGCTTTTAATGCCACTCGGAAAAGTGTTGGAGGTCACAGTAGCTTAACAAGATGCTTTTAATGCCCCTCAGAAGAGACGTGGAGGTCCCAGTAGGTTAACAAGACGCTTTTAATGCCCTCCGTAAAAGTGGTGGAGGTCACAGTAGCTTAACAAAATGGTTTTAATGCACCTCGGAAAAGTGGTGGAGGTCTCAGTAGCTTAGCAAGACGCTTTTAATACCCCTCAGAAGAGACGTGAAGGTACCAGTAGCTTAACAAGACGCTTTTAATGCCCCTCAGAAGGGACGTGGAGGTCCCAGTAGCTTAACAAAACACTTTTAGTGCCCCTCGGAAATGTGGTGGAGGTCCCAGTAGCTTAGCAAGATGCTTTTAATGCCCCTCAGAAGAGACATGGAGGTCCCAGTAGCTTAACAAGACGCTGTTAATGCCCCTCAGAAAAGACATGGATGTCCCAGTAGCATAACAATACACTTTTAATGCCCCTAAGAAGAGACGTGGAGGTCCCAGTAGCTTAAGAAGACGCTTTTAATGCCACTCGGAAAAGTGGTGGAGGTCCCAGTAGCTTAACAAGACGCTTTTAATGCCCCTCAGAAGAGATGTGTAGGTCCAAGAAGCTTAACAAAACACTTTTAATGCCACTCAGAAGAGACATGGAGTCCCAGTAGCTTAACAAGATGCTTTTAATGCCCCTCAGAAGAGACGTGGAGGTCCCAGTAACTTAACAAGACGCTCTTAATGCACCTCGGAAAAGTGGTGGAGGTCACAGTAGCTTAACAAGACTCTTTTAATGCCCCTCGGAAAAGTGATGGAGGTCCCAGTAGCTTAAGAAGACGCTTTTAATGCCCCTCAGAATAGACGTGGAGGTCCCAGTAGCTTAAGAAGACGCTTTTAATGCCCCTCGGAAAAGTGGTGTAGGTCCCAGTAGCTTAACAAGACTTTTTTAATGCCCCTCAGAAGAGACATGGATGTCCCACTAGCTTAAGAAGAAGCTTTTAATGCCCCTCAGAAGAGACGTGGAGGTCCCAGTAACTTAACAAGTCGCTTTTAATGCAACTCGGAAAAGTGGTGGAGGTCCCAGTAGGTTAACAAGACGCTTTTAATGCCCCTCGTAAAAGTGGTGGAGGTCAAAGTAGCTTAACAAGATGCTTTTCATGCCCCTCAGAAGAGACGTGGAGGTTCCATTAGCTTATCAAGACGCTTTTAATGCCCCCTCAGAACTAACGTGGAGGTCACAGTAGCTTAAGAAGACGCTTTTAATGCCCCTCAGAAGAGACGTGGAGGTCCCAGTAACTTAACAAGACGCTCTTAATGCACCTCGGAAAAGTGGTGGAGGTCACAGTAGCTTAACAAGACGGTTTTAATGCCCCTCGGAAAAGTGGTGGATGTCGCATTAGCTTAACAAGATGCTTTTAATGCCCCTCAGAAGAGACGTGGAGGTCCCAGTAGCTTAACAAGACGCTTTTAATGCCCCTCGGAAAAGTAGTGGAGGTCCCAGTACCTTAACAAGACGCTTTTAATGCCCCTCGGAAAAGTGTTGGAGGTCCCAGTAGCTTAACAAGACGCTTTTAATGCCCCTCAGAAGGGACGTGGAGGTCCCAGTAGCTTAATAAAACGCTTCTAGTGCCCCTCGGAAATGTGGTGGAGGTCCCAGTAGCTTAACAAGATGCTTTTAATGCCCCTCAGAAGAGACATGGAGGTCCCAGTAGCTTAACAAGACGCTGTTAATGCCCCTCAGAAAAGACATGGATGTCCCAGTAGCATAACAATACACTTTTAATGCCCCTAAGAAGAGATGTGGAGGTCCCAGTAGCTTAAGAAGACGCTTTTAATGCCACTCGGAAAAGTGGTGGAGGTTACAGTAGCTTAACAAGACGCTTTTAATGCCCCCCGTAAAAGTGGTGGAGGTCACAGTAGCTTAACAAAATGGTTTTAATGCACCTCGGAAAAGTGGTGGAGGTCTCAGTAGCTTAGCAAGACTCTTTTAATACCCCTCAGAAGAGACGTGAAGGTACCAGTAGCTTAACAAGACGCTTTTAATGCCCCTCAGAAGGGGCGTGGAGGTCCCAGTAGCTTAACAAAACTCTTTTAGTGCCCCTCGGAAATGTGGTGGAGGTCCCAGTAGCTTAACAAGACGCTTTTAATGCCCCTCAGAAGAGACATGGAGGTCCCAGTAGCTTAACAAGACGCTGTTAATGCCCCTCAGAAAAGACATGGATGTCCCAGTAGCATAACAATACACTTTTAATGCCCCTAAGAAGAGACGTGGAGGTCCCAGTAGCTTAAGAAGACGCTTTTAATGACACTCGGAAAAGTGGTGGAGGTCCCAGTAGCTTAACAAGACGCTTTTAATGCCCCTCGTAAAAGTGGTGGAGGTCACAGTAGCTTAACAAAATGGTTTTAATGCACCTCGGAAAAGTGGTGGAGGTCCCAGTAGCTTAACAAGACGCTTTTAATTCCCCTCGTAAAAGTGGTGGAGGTCACAGTAGCTTAACAAAATGGTTTTAATGCAACTCGGAAAAGTGGTGGAGGTCTCAGTAGCTTAGCAAGACGCTTTTAATACCCCTCAGAAGAGACGTGAAGGTACCAGTAGCTTAACAAGACGCTTTTAATGCCCCTCGGAAAAGTGGTGGAGGTCCCAGTAGCTTAACAAGACTTTTTTAATGCTCCTCAGAAGAGACGTTAAGGTCCCAGTAGCTTAACAAGACGCTTTTAATACCCCTCAGAATTGACGTGGAGGTCACAGTAGCTTAACAAGACGCTTTTAATGCCCCTCAGAAGAGACGTAGAGGTCCCAGTAGCTTAGCAAGAAGCTTTTAATGCCCCTCGGAAAAGTGGTGGAGGTCCCAGTACCTTAACAAGACGCTTTTAATGCCCCTCGGAAAAGTGTTGGAGGTCCCAGTAGCTTAACAAGACGCTTTTAATGCCCCTCAGAAGAGACGTGGAGGTCCCAGTAGCTTAACAAGACGCTTTTAATGCCCCTCAGAAGGGACGTGGAGGTCCCAGTAGCTTAATAAAACGCTTTTAGTGCCCCTCGGAAATGTGGTGGAGGTCCCAGTAGCTTAACAAGACGCTTTTAATGCCCCTCAGAAGAGACATGGAGGTCCCAGTAGCTTAACAAGACGCTGTTAATGCCCCTCAGAAAAGACATGGATGTCCCAGTAGCATAACAATACACTTTTAATGCCCCTAATAAGAGACGTGGAGGTCCCAGTAGCTTAAGAAGACGCTTTAATGCCACTCGGAAAAGTGGTGGAGGTTCCAGTAGCTTAACAAGAAGCTTTTATTGCCCCCCGTAAAAGTGGTGGAGGTCACAGTAGCTTAACAAAATGGTTTTAATGCACCTCGGAAAAGTGGTGGAGGTCTCAGTAGCTTATCAAGACTCTTTTAATACCCCTCAGAAGAGACGTGGAGGTCCCAGTAGCTTAACAAAACGCTTTTAGTGCCCCTCGGAAATGTGGTGGAGGTCCCAGTAGCTTAACAAGACGCTTTTAATGCCCCTCAGAAGAGACATGGAGGACCCAGTAGCTTAACAAGACGCTGTTAATGCCCCTCAGAAAAGACATGGATGTCCCAGTAGCATAACAGTACACTTTTAATGCCCCTAAGAAAAGACGTGGAGGTCCCAGTAGCTTAAGAAGACGCTTTTAATGCCACTCGGAAAAGTGGTGGAGGTCCCAGTAGCTTAACAAGACGCTTTTAATGCCCCTCGTAAAAGTGGTGGAGGTCACAGTAGCTTAACAAAATGGTTTTAATGCACCTCGGAAAAGTGGTGGAGTTCTCAGTAGCTTAGCAAGACGCTTTTAATACCCCTCAGAAGAGACGTGAAGGTACCAGTAGCTTAACAAGACGCTTTTAATGCCCCTCGGAAAAGTGGTGGAGGTCCCAGTAGCTTAACAAGACTTTTTTAATGCTCCTCAGAAGAGACGTTAAGGTCCCAGTAGCTTAACAAGACGCTTTTAATACCCCTCAGAATTGACGTGGAGGTCACAGTAGCTTAACAAGACGCTTTTAATGCCCCTCAGAAGAGACGTAGAGGTCCCAGTAGCTTAGCAAGAAGCTTTTAATGCCCCTCGGAAAAGTGGTGGAGGTCCCAGTACCTTAACAAGACGCTTTTAATGCCCCTCAGAATTGAAGTGGAGGTCACAGTAGCTTAAGAAGATGCTTTTAATGCCCCTCAGAAGAGACGTGGAGGTCACAGTAGCTTAACAAGATGCTTTTAATGCAACTCAGAAAAGACGTGGAGGTCCCATTAGCTTATCAAGACGCTTTTAATACCCCTCAGAATTGACGTGGAAGTCACAGTAGCTTAAGAAGACGCTTTTAATGCACCTCAAAAGAGACGTGGAGGTCCCAGTAACTTAAAAAGACGCTCTTAATGCACCTTGGAAAAGTGGTGGAGGTCCCAGTAGCTTAACAAGACGCTTTTAATGCCCCTCGTAAAAGTGGTGGAGGTCAAAGTAGCTTAACAAGATGCTTTTAATGCCCCTCAGAAGAGACGTGGAGGTTCCATTAGCTTATCAAGACACTTTTAATGCCCCTCAGAATTGAAGTGGAGGTCACAGTAGCTTAAGAAGATGCTTTTAATGCCCCTCAGAAGAGACGTGGAGGTTCCAGTAACTTAACAAGACGCTCTTAATGCACCTCGGAAAAGTGGTGGATGTCGCAGTAGCTTAACAAGACGCTTTTAATGCCCCTCAGAAGAGACGTGGAGGTCCCAGTAGCATAGCAAGAAGCTTTTAATGCCCCTCGGAAAAGTGGTGGAGGTCCCAGTACCTTAACAAGACGATTTTAATGCAGCTCGGAAAAGTGGTGGAGGTCCCAGTAGCTTAACAAGATGCTTTTAATGCCCCTCAGAAGAGACGTGGTGGTCCCAGTAGCTTAACAAGACGCTTTTAATGCCACTCAGAAGAGACGTGGAGGTCCCAGTGGCTTAACAAGACGCTTTTAATGCTCCTCGGAAAAGTGGTGGAGGTCCCAGTAGCTTAACAAGACGCTTTTAATGCCCCTCAGAAGAGACGTGGAGGTCTCAGAAGCTTAACAAGACGCTTTTAATGCCCCTCAGAAGAAACGTGGATGTCCCAGTAGCTTAACAAGACGCTTTTAATGCCCCTCAGAAGAGACGTGGAGGTCCCAGTAGCTTAACAAGACTCTTTTAATGCCCCTCAGAAAAGTGGTGGAGGTCCCATTAGCTTAACAAGACGCTTTTAATGCCCCTCAGAAGAGATGTGGAGGTCCAAGAAGCTTAACAATACGCTTTTAATGCCCCTCAGAAGAGACATGGAAGTCCCAGTAGCTTAACAAGACGCTTTTAATGCCCCTCAGAAGAGACGTGGAGGTCCCAGTAACTTAACAAGACGCTCTTAATGCACCTCAGAAAAGTGGTGGAGGTCCCAGTAGCTTAACAAGACTCTTTTAATGCCCCTCGGAAAAGTGATGGAGGTCCCAGTAGCTTAACAAGATGCTTTTAATGCCCCTCAGAAGAGACGTGGAGGTCCCAGTAGCTTAAGAAGACGCTTTTAATGCCCCTCGGAAAAGTGGTGGAGGTCCCAGTAGCTTAACAAGACTTTTTTAATGCCCCTCAGAAGAGACATGGATGTCCCACTAGCTTAAGAGGAAGCTTTTACTGCCCCTCAGAAGAGACGTGGAGGTCCAAGTAACTTAACAAGTCGCTTTTAATGCAACTCGGAAAAGTGGTGGAGGTCCCAGTAGGTTAACAAGACGCTTTTAATGCCCCTCGTAAAAGTGGTGGAGGTCAAAGTATCTTACAAGATGCTTTTCATGCCCCTCAGAAGAGACGTGGAGGTTCCATTAGCTTATCAAGACGCTTTTAATGCCCCCTCAGAACTAACGTGGAGGTCACAGTAGCTTAAGAAGACGCTTTTAATGCCCCTCAGAAGAGACGTGGAGGTCCCAGTAACTTAACAAGACGCTCTTAATGCACCTCGGAAAAGTGGTGGAGGTCACAGTAGCTTAACAAGACGGTTTTAATGCCCCTCGGAAAAGTGGTGGATGTCGCAGTAGCTTAACAAGACGCTTTTAATGCCCCTCAGAAGAGACGTGGAGGTCCCAGTAGCTTAACAAGACGCTTTTAATGCCCCTCGGAAAAGTTGTGGAGGTCCCAGTACCTTAACAAGACGCTTTTAATGCCCCTAGGAAAAGTGTTGGAGGTCCCAGTAGCTTAACAAGACGCTTTTAATGCCCCTCAGAAGAGACGTGGAGGTCCCAGTAGGTTAACAAGACGCTTTTAATGCCCCCCGTAAAAGTGGTGGAGGTCACAGTAGCTTAACAAAATGGTTTTAATGCACCTCAGAAAAGTGGTGGAGGTCTCAGTAGCTTAGCAAGACGCTTTTAATAACCCTCAGAAGAGACGTGAAGGTACCAGTAGCTTAACAAGACGCTTTTAATGCCCCTCAGAAGGGACGTGGAGGTCCCAGTAGCTTAACAAAACGCTTTTAGTGCCCCTCGGAAATGTGGTGGAGGTCCCAGTAGCTTAACAAGATGCTTTTAATGCCCCTCAGAAGAGACATGGAGGTCCCAGTAGCTTAACAAGACGCTGTTAATGCCCCTCAGAAAAGACATGGATGTCCCAGTAGCATAACAATACACTTTTAATGCCCCTAAGAAGAGACGTGGAGGTCCCAGTAGCTTAAGAAGACGCTTTTAATGCCACTCGGAAAAGTGGTGGAGGTCCCAGTAGCTTAACAAGACGCTTTTAATGCCCCTCGTAAAAGTGGTGGAGGTCACAGTAGCTTAACAAAATGGTTTTAATGCACCTCGGAAAAGTGGTGGAGGTCCCAGTAGCTTAACAAGACGCTTTTAATGCCCCTCGTAAAAGTGGTGGAGGTCACAGTAGCTTAACAAAATGGTTTTAATGCACCTCGGAAAAGTGGTGGAGGTCTCAGTAGCTTAGCAAGACGCTTTTAAAACCCATCAGAAGAGACGTGAAGGTACCAGTAGCTTAACAAGACGCTTTTAATGCCCCTCGGAAAAGTGTTGGAGGTCCCAGTAGCTTAACAAGACTTTTTTAATGCTCCTCAGAAGAGACGTTAAGGTCCCAGTAGCTTAACAAGACGCTTTTATTACCCCTCAGAATTGACGTGGAGGTCACAGTAGCTTAACAAGATGCTTTTAATGCAACTCAGAAGAGACGTGGAGGTCCCATTAGCTTATCAAGACGCTTTTAATACCCCTCAGAATTGACGTGGAGGTCACAGTAGCTTAAGAAGACGCTTTTAATGCGCCTCAGAAGAGACGTGGAGGTCCCAGTAACTTAAAAAGATGCTCTTAATGCACCTTGGAAAAGTGGTGGAGGTCCCAGTAGCTTAACAAGACGCTTTTAATGCACCTCGTAAAAGTGGTGGAGGTCAAAGTAGCTTAACAAGATGCTTTTAATGCCCCTCAGAATAGACGTGGAGGTTCCATTAGCTTATCAAGACACTTTTAATGCCCCTCAGAATTGAAGTGGAGGTCACAGTAGCTTAAGAAGATGCTTTTAATGCCCCTCAGAAGAGACGTGGAGGTCACAGTAGCTTAAGAAGACGCTTTTAATGCAACTCAGAAGAGACGTGGAGGTCCCAGTAACTTAAAAAGAACCTCTTAATGCACCTCGGAAAAGTGGTGGAGGTCACAGTAGCTTAACAAGACGGTTTTAATGCCCCTGTGAAAAGTGGTGGATGTCGCAGTAGCTTAACAAGACGCTTTTAATAACCCTCAGAAGAGACGTGGAGGTCCCAGTAGCTTAGCTAGAAGCTTTTAATGCCCCTCGGAAAAGTGGTGGAGGTCCCAGTACCTTATCAAGACGCTTTTAATGCCCCTTGGAAAAGTGGTGGAGGTCCCAGTAGCTTAACAAGACGCTTTTAATGCCCCTCAGAAGAGACGTGGTGGTCCCAGTAGCTTAACAAGATGCTTTTAATGCCCCTCAGAAGAGACGTGGAGGTCTCAGAAGCTTAACAAGACGCTTTTAATGCCCCTCAGAAAAGACGTGGATGTCCCAGTAGCTTAACAAGACACTTTTAATGCCCCTCAGAAGAGACGAGGAGGTCCCAGTAGCTTAACAAGACTCTTTTAATGCCCCTCAGGAAAGTGGTGGAGGTCCCAGTAGCTTAACAAGATGCTTTTAATGCCCCTCAGAAGAGACGTGGAGGTCCAAGAAGCTTAACAAGACGCTTTTAATGCCCCTCAGAAGAGACATGGAAGTCCCAGTAGCTTAACAAGACGCTTTTAATGCCCCTCAGAAGAGACGTGGAGGTCCCAGTAACTTAACAAGACGGTCTTAATGCACCTCGGAAAAGTGGTGGAGGTCCCAGTAGCTTAACAAGACTCTTTTAATGCCCCTCGGAAAAGTGGTGGAGGTCCCAGTAGCTTAACAAGACTCTTTTAATGCCCCTCGTAAAAGTGGTGGAGGTCAAAGTAGCTTAACAAGATGCTTTTCATGCCCCTCAGAAGAGACGTGGAGGTTCCATTAGCTTATCAAGACGCTTTTAATGCCCCCTCAGAACTAACGTGGAGGTCACAGTAGCTTAAGAAGACGCTTTTAATGCCCCTCAGAAGAGACGTGGAGGTCCCAGTAACTTAACAAGACGCTCTTAATGCACCTCGGAAAAGTGGTGGAGGTCACAGTAGCTTAACAAGACGGTTTTAATGCCCCTCGGAAAAGTGGTGGATGTCGCATTAGCTTAACAAGATGCTTTTAATGCCCCTCAGAAGAGACGTGGAGGTCCCAGTAGCTTAACAAGACGCTTTTAATGCCCCTCGGAAAAGTAGTGGAGGTCCCAGTACCTTAACAAGACGCTTTTAATGCCCCTCGGAAAAGTGTTGGAGGTCCCAGTAGCTTAACAAGACGCTTTTAATGCCCCTCAGAAGGGACGTGGAGGTCCCAGTAGCTTAATAAAACGCTTCTAGTGCCCCTCGGAAATGTGGTGGAGGTCCCAGTAGCTTAACAAGATGCTTTTAATGCCCCTCAGAAGAGACATGGAGGTCCCAGTAGCTTAACAAGACGCTGTTAATGCCCCTCAGAAAAGACATGGATGTCCCAGTAGCATAACAATACACTTTTAATGCCCCTAAGAAGAGATGTGGAGGTCCCAGTAGCTTAAGAAGACGCTTTTAATGCCACTCGGAAAAGTGGTGGAGGTTACAGTAGCTTAACAAGACGCTTTTAATGCCCCCCGTAAAAGTGGTGGAGGTCACAGTAGCTTAACAAAATGGTTTTAATGCACCTCGGAAAAGTGGTGGAGGTCTCAGTAGCTTAGCAAGACTCTTTTAATACCCCTCAGAAGAGACGTGAAGGTACCAGTAGCTTAACAAGACGCTTTTAATGCCCCTCAGAAGGGGCGTGGAGGTCCCAGTATCTTAACAAAACTCTTTTAGTGCCCCTCGGAAATGTGGTGGAGGTCCCAGTAGCTTAACAAGACGCTTTTAATGCCCCTCAGAAGAGACATGGAGGTCCCAGTAGCTTAACAAGACGCTGTTAATGCCCCTCAGAAAAGACATGGATGTCCCAGTAGCATAACAATACACTTTTAATGCCCCTAAGAAGAGACGTGGAGGTCCCAGTAGCTTAAGAAGACGCTTTTAATGACACTCGGAAAAGTGGTGGAGGTCCCAGTAGCTTAACAAGACGCTTTTAATGCCCCTCGTAAAAGTGGTGGAGGTCACAGTAGCTTAACAAAATGGTTTTAATGCACCTCGGAAAAGTGGTGGAGGTCCCAGTAGCTAACAAGACGCTTTTAATTCCCCTCGTAAAAGTGGTGGAGGTCACAGTAGCTTAACAAAATGGTTTTAATGCAACTCGGAAAAGTGGTGGAGGTCTCAGTAGCTTAGCAAGACGCTTTTAATACCCCTCAGAAGAGACGTGAAGGTACCAGTAGCTTAACAAGACGCTTTTAATGCCCCTCGGAAAAGTGGTGGAGGTCCCAGTAGCTTAACAAGACTTTTTTAATGCTCCTCAGAAGAGACGTTAAGGTCCCAGTAGCTTAACAAGACGCTTTTAATACCCCTCAGAATTGACGTGGAGGTCACAGTAGCTTAACAAGACGCTTTTAATGCCCCTCAGAAGAGACGTAGAGGTCCCAGTAGCTTAGCAAGAAGCTTTTAATGCCCCTCGGAAAAGTGGTGGAGGTCCCAGTACCTTAACAAGACGCTTTTAATGCCCCTCGGAAAAGTGTTGGAGGTCCCAGTAGCTTAACAAGACGCTTTTAATGCCCCTCAGAAGAGACGTGGAGGTCCCAGTAGCTTAACAAGACGCTTTTAATGCCCCTCAGAAGGGACGTGGAGGTCCCAGTAGCTTAATAAAACGCTTTTAGTGCCCCTCGGAAATGTGGTGGAGGTCCCAGTAGCTTAACAAGACGCTTTTAATGCCCCTCAGAAGAGACATGGAGGTCCCAGTAGCTTAACAAGACGCTGTTAATGCCCCTCAGAAAAGACATGGATGTCCCAGTAGCATAACAATACACTTTTAATGCCCCTAATAAGAGACGTGGAGGTCCCAGTAGCTTAAGAAGACGCTTTAATGCCACTCGGAAAAGTGGTGGAGGTTCCAGTAGCTTAACAAGAAGCTTTTATTGCCCCCCGTAAAAGTGGTGGAGGTCACAGTAGCTTAACAAAATGGTTTTAATGCACCTCGGAAAAGTGGTGGAGGTCTCAGTAGCTTATCAAGACTCTTTTAATACCCCTCAGAAGAGACGTGGAGGTCCCAGTAGCTTAACAAAACGCTTTTAGTGCCCCTCGGAAATGTGGTGGAGGTCCCAGTAGCTTAACAAGACGCTTTTAATGCCCCTCAGAAGAGACATGGAGGACCCAGTAGCTTAACAAGACGCTGTTAATGCCCCTCAGAAAAGACATGGATGTCCCAGTAGCATAACAGTACACTTTTAATGCCCCTAAGAAAAGACGTGGAGGTCCCAGTAGCTTAAGAAGACGCTTTTAATGCCACTCGGAAAAGTGGTGGAGGTCCCAGTAGCTTAACAAGACGCTTTTAATGCCCCTCGTAAAAGTGGTGGAGGTCACAGTAGCTTAACAAAATGGTTTTAATGCACCTCGGAAAAGTGGTGGAGTTCTCAGTAGCTTAGCAAGACGCTTTTAATACCCCTCAGAAGAGACGTGAAGGTACCAGTAGCTTAACAAGACGCTTTTAATGCCCCTCGGAAAAGTGGTGGAGGTCCCAGTAGCTTAACAAGACTTTTTTAATGCTCCTCAGAAGAGACGTTAAGGTCCCAGTAGCTTAACAAGACGCTTTTAATACCCCTCAGAATTGACGTGGAGGTCACAGTAGCTTAACAAGACGCTTTTAATGCCCCTCAGAAGAGACGTAGAGGTCCCAGTAGCTTAGCAAGAAGCTTTTAATGCCCCTCGGAAAAGTGGTGGAGGTCCCAGTACCTTAACAAGACTCTTTTAATGCCCCTCAGAATTGAAGTGGAGGTCACAGTAGCTTAAGAAGATGCTTTTAATGCCCCTCAGAAGAGACGTGGAGGTCACAGTAGCTTAACAAGATGCTTTTAATGCAACTCAGAAAAGACGTTGAGGTCCCATTAGCTTATCAAGACGCTTTTAATACCCCTCAGAATTGACGTGGAAGTCACAGTAGCTTAAGAAGACGCTTTTAATGCACCTCAAAAGAGACGTGGAGGTCCCAGTAACTTAAAAAGACGCTCTTAATGCACCTTGGAAAAGTGGTGGAGGTCCCAGTAGCTTAACAAGACGCTTTTAATGCCCCTCGTAAAAGTGGTGGAGGTCAAAGTAGCTTAACAAGATGCTTTTAATGCCCCTCAGAAGAGACGTGGAGGTTCCATTAGCTTATCAAGACACTTTTAATGCCCCTCAGAATTGAAGTGGAGGTCACAGTAGCTTAAGAAGATGCTTTTAATGCCCCTCAGAAGAGACGTGGAGGTTCCAGTAACTTAACAAGACGCTCTTAATGCACCTCGGAAAAGTGGTGGATGTCGCAGTAGCTTAACAAGACGCTTTTAATGCCCCTCAGAAGAGACGTGGAGGTCCCAGTAGCATAGCAAGAAGCTTTTAATGCCCCTCGGAAAAGTGGTGGAGGTCCCAGTACCTTAACAAGACGATTTTAATGCAGCTCGGAAAAGTGGTGGAGGTCCCAGTAGCTTAACAAGATGCTTTTAATGCCCCTCAGAAGAGACGTGGTGGTCCCAGTAGCTTAACAAGACGCTTTTAATGCCACTCAGAAGAGACGTGGAGGTCCCAGTGGCTTAACAAGACGCTTTTAATGCTCCTCGGAAAAGTGGTGGAGGTCCCAGTAGCTTAACAAGACGCTTTTAATGCCCCTCAGAAGAGACGTGGAGGTCTCAGAAGCTTAACAAGACGCTTTTAATGCCCCTCAGAAGAAACGTGGATGTCCCAGTAGCTTAACAAGACGCTTTTAATGCCCCTCAGAAGAGACGTGGAGGTCCCAGTAGCTTAACAAGACTCTTTTAATGCCCCTCAGAAAAGTGGTGGAGGTCCCATTAGCTTAACAAGACGCTTTTAATGCCCCTCAGAAGAGATGTGGAGGTCCAAGAAGCTTAACAATACGCTTTTAATGCCCCTCAGAAGAGACATGGAAGTCCCAGTAGCTTAACAAGACGCTTTTAATGCCCCTCAGAAGAGACGTGGAGGTCCCAGTAACTTAACAAGACGCTCTTAATGCACCTCAGAAAAGTGGTGGAGGTCCCAGTAGCTTAACAAGACTCTTTTAATGCCCCTCGGAAAAGTGATGGAGGTCCCAGTAGCTTAACAAGATGCTTTTAATGCCCCTCAGAAGAGACGTGGAGGTCCCAGTAGCTTAAGAAGACGCTTTTAATGCCCCTCGGAAAAGTGGTGGAGGTCCCAGTAGCTTAACAAGACTTTTTTAATGCCCCTCAGAAGAGACATGGATGTCCCACTAGCTTAAGAGGAAGCTTTTACTGCCCCTCAGAAGAGACGTGGAGGTCCAAGTAACTTAACAAGTCGCTTTTAATGCAACTCGGAAAAGTGGTGGAGGTCCCAGTAGGTTAACAAGACGCTTTTAATGCCCCTCGTAAAAGTGGTGGAGGTCAAAGTATCTTACAAGATGCTTTTCATGCCCCTCAGAAGAGACGTGGAGGTTCCATTAGCTTATCAAGACGCTTTTAATGCCCCCTCAGAACTAACGTGGAGGTCACAGTAGCTTAAGAAGACGCTTTTAATGCCCCTCAGAAGAGACGTGGAGGTCCCAGTAACTTAACAAGACGCTCTTAATGCACCTCGGAAAAGTGGTGGAGGTCACAGTAGCTTAACAAGACGGTTTTAATGCCCCTCGGAAAAGTGGTGGATGTCGCAGTAGCTTAACAAGACGCTTTTAATGCCCCTCAGAAGAGACGTGGAGGTCCCAGTAGCTTAACAAGACGCTTTTAATGCCCCTCGGAAAAGTTGTGGAGGTCCCAGTACCTTAACAAGACGCTTTTAATGCCCCTAGGAAAAGTGTTGGAGGTCCCAGTAGCTTAACAAGACGCTTTTAATGCCCCTCAGAAGAGAGGTGGAGGTCCCAGTAGGTTAACAAGACGCTTTTAATGCCCCCCGTAAAAGTGGTGGAGGTCACAGTAGCTTAACAAAATGGTTTTAATGCGCCTCAGAAAAGTGGTGGAGGTCTCAGTAGCTTAGCAAGACGCTTTTAATAACACTCAGAAGAGACGTGAAGGTACCAGTAGCTTAACAAGACGCTTTTAATGCCCCTCAGAAGGGACGTGGAGGTCCCAGTAGCTTAACAAAACGCTTTTAGTGCCCCTCGGAAATGTGGTGGAGGTCCCAGTAGCTTAACAAGATGCTTTTAATGCCCCTCAGAAGAGACATGGAGGTCCCAGTAGCTTAACAAGACGCTGTTAATGCCCCTCAGAAAAGACATGGATGTCCCAGTAGCATAACAATACACTTTTAATGCCCCTAAGAAGAGACGTGGAGGTCCCAGTAGCTTAAGAAGACGCTTTTAATGCCACTCGGAAAAGTGGTGGAGGTCCCAGTAGCTTAACAAGACGCTTTTAATGCCCCTCGTAAAAGTGGTGGAGGTCACAGTAGCTTAACAAAATGGTTTTAATGCACCTCGGAAAAGTGGTGGAGGTCCCAGTAGCTTAACAAGACGCTTTTAATGCCCCTCGTAAAAGTGGTGGAGGTCACAGTAGCTTAACAAAATGGTTTTAATGCACCTCGGAAAAGTGGTGGAGGTCTCAGTAGCTTAGCAAGACGCTTTTAAAACCCATCAGAAGAGACGTGAAGGTACCAGTAGCTTAACAAGACGCTTTTAATGCCCCTCGGAAAAGTGTTGGAGGTCCCAGTAGCTTAACAAGACTTTTTTAATGCTCCTCAGAAGAGACGTTAAGGTCCCAGTAGCTTAACAAGACGCTTTTATTACCCCTCAGAATTGACGTGGAGGTCACAGTAGCTTAACAAGATGCTTTTAATGCAACTCAGAAGAGACGTGGAGGTCCCATTAGCTTATCAAGACGCTTTTAATACCCCTCAGAATTGACGTGGAGGTCACAGTAGCTTAAGAAGACGCTTTTAATGCGCCTCAGAAGAGACGTGGAGGTCCCAGTAACTTAAAAAGATGCTCTTAATGCACCTTGGAAAAGTGGTGGAGGTCCCAGTAGCTTAACAAGACGCTTTTAATGCACCTCGTAAAAGTGGTGGAGGTCAAAGTAGCTTAACAAGATGCTTTTAATGCCCCTCAGAATAGACGTGGAGGTTCCATTAGCTTATCAAGACACTTTTAATGCCCCTCAGAATTGAAGTGGAGGTCACAGTAGCTTAAGAAGATGCTTTTAATGCCCCTCAGAAGAGACGTGGAGGTCACAGTAGCTTAAGAAGACGCTTTTAATGCAACTCAGAAGAGACGTGGAGGTCCCAGTAACTTAAAAAGAACCTCTTAATGCACCTCGGAAAAGTGGTGGAGGTCACAGTAGCTTAACAAGACGGTTTTAATGCCCCTGTGAAAAGTGGTGGATGTCGCAGTAGCTTAACAAGACGCTTTTAATAACCCTCAGAAGAGACGTGGAGGTCCCAGTAGCTTAGCTAGAAGCTTTTAATGCCCCTCGGAAAAGTGGTGGAGGTCCCAGTACCTTATCAAGACGCTTTTAATGCCCCTTGGAAAAGTGGTGGAGGTCCCAGTAGCTTAACAAGACGCTTTTAATGCCCCTCAGAAGAGACGTGGTGGTCCCAGTAGCTTAACAAGATGCTTTTAATGCCCCTCAGAAGAGACGTGGAGGTCTCAGAAGCTTAACAAGACGCTTTTAATGCCCCTCAGAAAAGACGTGGATGTCCCAGTAGCTTAACAAGACACTTTTAATGCCCCTCAGAAGAGACGAGGAGGTCCCAGTAGCTTAACAAGACTCTTTTAATGCCCCTCAGGAAAGTGGTGGAGGTCCCAGTAGCTTAACAAGATGCTTTTAATGCCCCTCAGAAGAGACGTGGAGGTCCAAGAAGCTTAACAAGACGCTTTTAATGCCCCTCAGAAGAGACATGGAAGTCCCAGTAGCTTAACAAGACGCTTTTAATGCCCCTCAGAAGAGACGTGGAGGTCCCAGTAACTTAACAAGACGGTCTTAATGCACCTCGGAAAAGTGGTGGAGGTCCCAGTAGCTTAACAAGACTCTTTTAATGCCCCTCGGAAAAGTGGTGGAGGTCCCAGTAGCTTAACAAGACGCTTTCAATGCCCCTCAGAAGAGACGTGGAGGTCCCAGTAGCTTAGGAAGACGCTTTTAATGCCCCTCGGAAAAGTGGTGGAAGTCCCAGTAGCTTAACAAGACTTTTTTAATGCCCCTCAGAAGAGATATGGATGTTCCACTAGCTTAAGAAGACGCTTTTTATGCCCCTAAGAAGAGACGTGGAGGTCCCAGTAACTTAACAAGTCGCTCTTAATGCAACTCGGAAAAGTGGTGGAGGTCCCAGTAGGTTAACAAGACGCTTTTAATGCCCCTCGTAAAAGTGGTGGAGGTCAAAGTAGCTTAACAAGATGCTTTTAATGCCCCTCAGAAGAGACGTGGAGGTTCCATTAGCCTATCAAGACGCTTTTAACGCCCCTCAGAATTGACGTGGAGGTCACAGTAGCTTAAGAAGATGATTTTAATGCCCCTAAGAAGAGACGTGGAGGTCCCAGTAACTTAACAAGACGCTCTTAATGCACCTCGTAAAAGTGGTGGAGGTCACCGCAGCTTAACATGACGGTTTAAATGCCCCTCGGAAAAGTGGTGGATGTCGCAGTAGCTTAACAAGATGCTTTTCATGCCCCTCAGAAGAGACGTGGAGGTCCCAGTAGCTTAACAACACGCTTTTAATGCCCCTCGGAAAAGTAGTGGAGGTCCCAGTACCTTAACAAGACGCTTTTAATGCCCCTGGGAAAAGTGGTGGAGGTCCCAGTAGCTTAACAAGATGCTTTTAATGCCCCTCAGAAGAGACGTGGAGGTCCCAGTAGCTTAACAAGATGCTTTTAATGCCCCTCAGAAGAGACGTGTAGGTCCCAGTGGCTTAACAAGACGCTTTTAGTGCCCCTCGGAAAAGTGGTGGAGGTCCCAGTAGCTTAACAAGACGCTTTTAATGCCCATCGGAAAAGTGGTGGATGTCACAGTAGCTTAACAAAACGGTTTTAATGCCCCTCGGAAAAGTGGTGGAGGTTCCAGTCGCTTAACAAGACGCTTTTAATGCCCCTCAGAATAGACGTGGTGGTCCCAGTAGCTTAACAAGACGCTTTTAATGCCCCTCGGAAAAGTGTTGGAGGTCCCAGTAGCTTAACAAGACTTTTTTAATGCCCGTCAGAAGAGAAGTTAAGGTCCCAGTAGCTTTACAAGACGCTTATAATGCCCCTCAGAAGAGACGTGAAGGTCAAAGTAGCTTAACAAGACGCTTTTAATGCCCCTCGGAAAAGTGGTGGAGGTCCCAGTAGCTTAAAAAGATGCTCTTAATGCCCCTCGTAAAAGTGGTGGAGGTCAAAGTAGCTTAACAAGATGCTTTCAGTGCCCCTCCGAAGAGACGTGGAGGTCCCATTAGCTTATCAAGACATTTTTAATGCCCCTCAGACTTGATGTGGAGGTCACAGTAGCTTAAGAAGACGCTTTTAATGCCCCTCAGAAGAGACGTGGAGGTCCCAGTAACTTAACAAGATGCTCTTAATGCACCTCGGAAAAGTGGTGGAGGTCCCAGTAGCTTAACAAGACGCTTTTAATGCCCCTCGTAAAAGTGGTGGAGGTCAAAGTAGCTTAATAAGATGCTTTTATTGCCCCTCAGAAGAGACGTGGAGGTTCCATTAGCTTATCAAGACACTTTTAATGCCCCTCAGAATTGACGTGGAGGTTACAGTAGCTTAAGAATACGCTTTTAATGCCCCTCAGAAGAGACGTGGAGGTCCCAGTAACTTAACAAGATGCTCTTAATGCACCTCGGAAAAGTGGTGGAGGTCACAGTAGCTTAACAAGACGGTTTTAATGCCCCTCGGAAAAGTGGTGGATGTCGCAGTAGCTTAACAAGACGCTTTTAATGCCCCTCAGAAGAGACGTGGAGGTCCCAGTAGCTTAACAAGACGCTTTTAATGCCCCTCGGAAATGTTGTGGAGGTCCCAGTACCTTAACAAGACGCTTTTAATGCCCCTCGGAAAAGTGTTGGAGGTCACAGTAGCTTAACAAGACGCTTTTAATGCCCCTCAGAAGAGACGTGGAGGTCCCAGTAGGTTAACAAGACGCTTTTAATGCCCTCCGTAAAAGTGGTGGAGGTCACAGTAGCTTAACAAAATGGTTTTAATGCACCTCGGAAAAGTGGTGGAGGTCTCAGTAGCTTAGCAAGACGCTTTTAATACCCCTCAGAAGAGACGTGAAGGTACCAGTAGCTTAACAAGACGCTTTTAATGCCCCTCAGAAGGGACGTGGAGGTCCCAGTAGCTTAACAAAACGCTTTTAGTGCCCCTCGGAAATGTGGTGGAGGTCCCAGTAGCTTAACAAGATGCTTTTAATGCCCCTCAGAAGAGACATGGAGGTCCCAGTAGCTTAACAAGACGCTGTTAATGCCCCTCAGAAAAGACATGGATGTCCCAGTAGCATAACAATACACTTTTAATGCCCCTAAGAAGAGACGGGAGGTCCCAGTAGCTTAAGAAGACGCTTTTAATGCCACTCGGAAAAGTGGTGGAGGTCCAAGTAGCTTAACAAGACGCTTTTAATGCCCCTCGTAAAAGTGGTGGAGGTCACAGTAGCTTAACAAAATGGTTTTAATGCACCTCGGAAAAGTGGTGGAGGTCCCAGTAGCTTAACAAGATGCTTTTAATGCCCCTCGTAAAAGTGGTGGAGGTCACAGTAGCTTAACAAAATGGTTTTGATGCACCTCGGAAAAGTGGTGGAGGTCTCAGTAGCTTAGCAAGACGCTTTTAAAACCCCTCAGAAGAGACGTGAAGGTACCAGTAGCTTAACAAGACGCTTTTAATGCCCCTCGGAAAAGTGTTGGAGGTCCCAGTAGCTTAACAAGACTTTTTTAATGCTCCTCAGAAGAGACGTTAAGGTCCCAGTAGCTTAACAAGACGCTTTTAATACCCCTCAGAATTGACGTGGAGGTCACAGTAGCTTAACAAGATGCTTTTAATGCAACTCAGAAGAGACGTGGAGGTCCCATTAGCTTATCAAGACGCTTTTAATACCCCTCAGAATTGACATGGAGGTCACAGTAGCTTAAGAAGACGCTTTTAATGCCCCTCAGAAGAGACGTGGAGGTCGGAGTAACTTAAAAAGACGCTCTTAATGCACCTTGGAAAAGTGGTGGAGGTCCCAGTAGCTTAACAAGATGCTTTTAATGCACCTCGTAAAAGTGGTGGAGGTCAAAGTAGCTTAACAAGATGCTTTTAATGCCCCTCAGAAGAGACGTGGAGGTTCCATTAGCTTATCAAGACACTTTTAATGCCCCTCAGAATTGAAGTGGAGGTCACAGTAGCTTAAGAAGATGCTTTTAATGCCCCTCAGAAGAGACGTGGAGGTCACAGTAGCTTAACAAGATGCTTTTAATGCAACTCAGAAGAGACGTGGAGGTCCCATTAGCTTATCAAGACGCTTTTAATACCCCTCAGAATTGACGTGGAAGTCACAGTAGCTTAAGAAGACGCTTTTAATGCGCCTCAGAAGGGACGTGGAGTTCCCAGTAACTTAAAAAGACGCTCTTAATGCACCTCGGAAAAGTGGTGGAGGTCACAGTAGCTTAACAAGACGGTTTTAATGCCCCTGTGAAAAGTGGTGGATGTCGCAGTAGCTTAACAAGACGCTTTTAATGACCCTCAGAAGAGACGTGGAGGTCCCAGTAGCTTAGCAAGAAGCTTTTAATGCCCCTCGGAAAAGTGGTGGAGGTCCCAGTACCTTAACAAGACGCTTTTAATGCCCCTCGGAAAAGTGGTGGAGGTCCCAGTAGCTTAACAAGACGCTTTTAATGCCCCTCAGAAGAGACGTGGTGGTCCCAGTAGCTTAACAAGACGCTTTTAATGCCCCTCAGAAGAGACGTGGAGGTCTCAGAAGCTTAACAAGACGCTTTTAATGCCCCTCAGAAGAGACGTGGATGTCCCAGTAGCTTAACAAGACACTTTTAATGCCCCTCAGAAGAGACGAGGAGGTCCCAGTAGCTTAACAAGACTCTTTTAATGCCCCTCAGGAAAGTGGTGGAGGTCCCAGTAGCTTAACAAGATGCTTTTAATGCCCCTCAGAAGAGACGTGGAGGTCCAAGAAGCTTAACAAGACGCTTTTAATGCCCCTCAGAAGAGACATGGAAGTCCCAGTAGCTTAACAAGACGCTTTTAATGCCCCTCAGAAGAGACGTGGAGGTCCCAGTAACTTAACAAGACGGTCTTAATCCACCTCGGAAAAGTGGTGGAGGTCCCAGTAGCTTAACAAGACTCTTTTAATGCCCCTCGGAAAAGTGGTGGAGGTCCCAGTAGCTTAACAAGACGCTTTCAATGCCCCTCAGAAGAGACGTGGAGGTCCCAGTAGCTTAGGAAGACGCTTTTAATGCCCCTTGGAAAAGTGGTGGAAGTCCCAGTAGCTTAACAAGACTTTTTTAATGCCCCTCAGAAGAGACATGGATGTTCCACTAGCTTAAGAAGACGCTTTTAATGCCCCTAAGAAGAGACGTGGAGGTCCCAGTAACTTAACAAGTCGCTCTTAATGCAACTCGGAAAAGTGGTGGAGGTCCCAGTAGGTTAACAAGACGCTTTTAATGCCCCTCGTAAAAGTGGTGGAGGTCAAAGTAGCTTAACAAGATGCTTTTAATGCCCCTCAGAAGAGACGTGGAGGTTCCATTAGCCTATCAAGACGCTTTTAACGCCCCTCAGAATTGACGTGGAGGTCACAGTAGCTTAAGAAGATGATTTTAATGCCCCTCAGAAGAGACGTGGAGGTCCCAGTAACTTAACAAGACGCTCTTAATGCACCTCGGAAAAGTGGTGGAGGTCACAGCAGCTTAACATGACGGTTTAAATGCCCCTCGGAAAAGTGGTGGATGTTGCAGTAGCTTAACAAGATGCTTTTAATGCCCCTTAGAAGAGACGTGGAGGTCCCAGTAGCTTAACAACACGCTTTTAATGCCCCTCGGAAAAGTAGTGGAGGTCCCAGTACCTTAACAAGACGCTTTTAATGCCCCTGGGAAAAGTGGTGGAGGTCCCAGTAGCTTAACAAGATGCTTTTAATGCCCCTCAGAAGAGACGTGGAGGTCCCAGTAGCTTAACAAGATGCTTTTAATGCCCCTCAGAAGAGACGTGTAGGTCCCAGTGGCTTAACAAGACGCTTTTAGTGCCCCTCGGAAAAGTGTTGGAGGTCCCAGTAGCTTAACAAGACGCTTTTAATGCCCATCGGAAAAGTGGTGGATGTCACAGTAGCTTAACAAAACGGTTTTAATGCCCCTCGGAAAAGTGGTGGAGGTTCCAGTCGCTTAACAAGACGCTTTTAATGCCCCTCAGAATAGACGTGGTGGTCCCAGTAGCTTAACAAGACGCTTTAAATGCCCCTCGGAAAAGTGTTGGAGGTCCCAGTAGCTTAACAAGACTTTTTTAATGCCCGTCAGAAGAGAAGTTAAGGTCCCAGTAGCTTAACAAGACGCTTATAATGCCCCTCAGAAGAGACGTGAAGGTCAAAGTAGCTTAACAAGACGCTTTTAATGCCCCTCGGAAAAGTGGTGGAGGTCCCAGTAGCTTAAAAAGATGCTCTTAATGCCCCTCGTAAAAGTGGTGGAGGTCAAAGTAGCTTAACAAGATGCTTTCAGTGCCCCTCAGAAGAGACGTGGAGGTCCCATTAGCTTATCAAGACGCTTTTAATGCCCCTCAGACTTGACGTGGAGGTCACAGTAGCTTAAGAAGACGCTTTTAATGCCCCTCAGAAGAGACGTGGAGGTCCCAGTAACTTAACAAGATGCCCTTAATGCACCTCGGAAAAGTGGTGGAGGTCCCAGTAGCTTAACAAGACGCTTTTAATGCCCCTCGTAAAAGTGGTGGAGGTCAAAGTAGCTTAATAAGATGCTTTTATTGCCCCTCAGAAGAGACGTGGAGGTTCCATTAGCTTATCAAGACACTTTTAATGCCCCTCAGAATTGACGTGGAGGTCACAGTAGCTTAAGAAGACGCTTTTAATGCCCCTCAGAAGAGACGTGGAGGTCCCAGTACTTAACAAGACGCTCTTAATGCACCTCGGAAAAGTGGTGGAGGTCACAGTAGCTTAACAAGACCGTTTTAATGCCTCTCGGAAAAGTGGTGGATGTCGCAGTAGCTTAACAAGACGCTTTTAATGCCCCTCAGAAGAGACGTGGAGGTCCCAGTAGCTTAACAAGACGCTTTTAATGCCCCTCGGAAAAGTGGTGGAGGACCCCGTACCTTAACAAGACTCTTTTAATGCCCCTCGGAAAAGTGGTGGAGGTCCCAGTATCTTAACAAAACGCTTTTCATGCCCCTCATAAGAGACATCGAGGTCCCAGTAGCTTAACAAGACGCTTTTAATGCCCATCAGAAGAGACGTGGAGTCCCAGTAGCTTAACGAGACTCTTTTAATGCCCCTCAGAAAAGTGGTGGAGGTCCCAGTAGCTTAACAAGACGATTTTAATGCCCCTCAGAAGAGACGTGGTGGTCCAAGAAGCTTAACAAGACGCTTTTAATGCCCCTCAGAAGAGACATGGAAGTCCCAGTAGCTTAACAAGACGCTTTTAATGCCCCTCAGAAGAGACGTGGAGGTCCCAGTAACTTAACAAGATGCTCTTAATGAACCTCGGAAAAGTGGTGGAGGTCCCAGTAGCTTAACAAGACTCTTTTAATGCCCCTCGTAAAAGTGGTGGAGGTCCCAGTAGCTTAACAAGATGCTTTTAATGCCCCTCAGAAGAGACGTGGAGGTCCCAGTAGCTTAAGAAGACGCTTTTAATGCCCCTCGGAAAAGTGGTGGAGGTCCCAGTAGCTTAACAAGACTTTTTTAATGCCCCTCAGAAGAGACATGGATGTCCCACTAGCTTAAGAAGACGCTTTTAATGCCCCACAGAAGAGACATGGAGGTCCCAGTAACTTAACAAGTCGCTCTTAATGCAACTCGGAAAAGTGGTGGAGGTCCCAGTAGGTTAACAAGACGCTTTTAATGCCCCTCGTAAAAGTGGTGGAGGTCAAAGTAGCTTAACAATATGCTTTTAATGCCCCTCAGAAGAGACGTGGAGGTTCCATTAGCCTATCAAGACGCTTTTAACGCCCCTCAGAATTGACGTGGAGGTCACAGTAGCTTAAGAAGATGATTTTAATGCCCCTCAGAAGAGACGTGGAGGTCCCAGTAACTTAACAAGACGCTCTTAATGTACCTCGGAAAAGTGGTGGAGGTCACAGCAGCTTAACATGACAGTTTAAATGCCCCTCGGAAAAGTTGTGGATGTCGCAGTAGCTTAACAAGATGCTTTTAATGCCCCTCAGAAGAGACGTGGAGGTCCCAGTAGCTTAACAAGACGCTTTTAATGCCCCTCGGAAAAGAAGTGGATGTCCCAATACCTTAACAAAATGCTTTTAATGCCCCTGGGAAAAGTGGTGGAGGTTCCAGTAGCTTAACAAGACGCTTTTAATGCCCCTCAGAAGAGACGTGGAGGTCCCAGTAGCTTAACAACACGCTTTTAATGCCCCTCAGAAGAGACGTGGAGGTCCCAGTGGCTTAACAAGACGCTTTTAGTGCCCCACGGAAAAGTGGTGGAGGTCCCAGTAGCTTAAGAAGACACTTTTAATGCCCATCGGAACAGTAATGGATGTCACAGTAGCTTAACAAAACGGTTTTAATGCCCCTCGGAAAAGTGGTGGAGGTCCCAGTAGCTTAACAAGATGCTTTTAATGCCCCTCAGAAGAGACGTGGTGGTCCCAGTAGCTTAACAAGACGCTTTTAATGCCCCTCGGAAAAGTGTTGGAGGTCCCAGTAGCTTAACAAGACTTTTTTAATGCCCGTCAGAAGAGAAGTTAAGGTCCCAGTAGCTTAACAAGACGCTTATAATGCCCCTCAGAAGAGACGTGAAGGTCAAAGTAGCTTAAAAAGACGCTTTTAATGCCCCTCGGAAAAGTGGTGGAGGTCCCAGTAGCTTAACAAGATGCTTTTAATGCCCCTCGTAAATGTGGTGGAGGTCAAAGTAGCTTAACAAGATGCTTTCAGTGCTCCTCATGTTAGAACCTTGCTCTTAGGTTTTTTCTATTGCTGGTCACATGACCTTGTTGGCCTATTTAGTCCTGCTCCGCCCTTCTGGCTTTGCTGGACTTCATTATATTACTACTCTTTAGCTAGCCGGTGCTCAGTATCTAACTCTGTTAGTTTGCTTGGTCTTCGGACCTCTGTGTTCTATATATATTATTTGTTCGTCTGTCTGCTACTATTTCTGTTAGGAGGTGTCCATTTTGCTCCCAGTCCCTAGTACTTGTAGGGATTCCTTCCCCACATCTATAGGTCTCCGTACAGACTAGCTGAGGACTTTAGCAGGTCTGATCGCAGGATCAGGTCCCCTGTTACATCGTAGGGATCAAGCTGAGTTCTATCGTAGGGACAGATCTCCTCTCTTTCCTTAGCTCTGGTAGAAGAACATAACAGTAAGTCCAGCCCGCAAATTCTCTAAGGAAAGATTTTTCTGTTCCATCATGGTGTCGGTTCAGGATTTGGCTAAACGCCTGGAGGGACTCTCTCTGGAGGTGGCCGAGCTCCATCAGCACGTGAGTAACTGTTCTGGAGCACATTTCTTGGAGCCTAAGGTACGTTTGCCTGATTTATTTTTTGGTGAACACCAAGAATTTTTTTCATTTAAAAATGCTTGCTTATTGTATTTTCGTTTGAGACCCAGGTCCTCTGGGGATGAATCCAGGCGCGTAGGGTTCATAATGTCACTTTTGCGCAAAGAACCTCAGGAGTGGGCCTTTTCTTTGCTACCTAGTGATACATGCCTTAGATCAGTGGATAGTTTTTTTTCTGCTTTGGGGCTATTATATGATGATCCTGACCGTGTCTCATCTTCTGAGACTGAGTTAAGACGTTTGAGACAGGGATCAGGTAATGTGGAAAAATATTGTACTCATTTCCGTCGGTGGTCTACTCAAATAGGGTGGAACGATTCTGCTCTGAAGAGTCTGTTTCTGGCAGGGCTTAGTGAAAGGGTTAAAGACCTGCTAATTGCTTATCCCACACCTGAAGATTTGCAACAGGCTATGCAATTAGCTATACGGGTGGATAGGAGACTGCGTGCAAGGGTTAATGAGAGCAAATCCTCTGCTATGTCAGTTTCTGGTCATATGAATGTGAGTACTAACAGTGGAGAGCCGATTGGAGCCATGGCACCTCGCTCTCAAGAAAAAGACCGCAGATTTTCTGAAGGTTTGCATTTCTATTGCGGAAATTCTGGTCATTTCATTAAAAGCTGTGTGCTTCGTATGAAAAAAAAAAAAAAAAGGTCAGTCATGCCCGTATTGCCTGTTTAAATTCCAAGGGTGTATTTTTAGCTGCTTCCACTATTGCTCAGGAAAAATTAATGGAATTTCGGGTGTTTGTCGATTGTGGGTCTACTCTGAATGTAATTGATGGGGGATTCTTGGAAAAACTCAATTTAAAACCCAAACCTTTGTCATCCCCCATTGCTGTGGTTTCTGTGGATGGCTCCCCTTTGAAGAATGTTACTCTCAAGGTCTGTGAATTTCCCCTCACTATTAATGGTGTTCACCATGAGAAATTGGATTTGGTAGTTTTGAATAACTTGCCTTCTCCGGTGGTGTTGGGATTGCCCTGGTTAAAATTGCACAATCCTGTACTGGATTGGTCTACCAGTGAAATTAAATCCTGGAGCCATAAATGTTATGACAAGTGTTGTAACGGGCGTATTGCAGCTGTGGATAGGGGGGAATTGCCTGTTCCTATTCAGGATTTTTGGAGAGTTTTTTCTCAGAAGGAATCACAGGTTTTGCCTCCCCATAGAGACTATGATTGTACTATTGAATTTGTCCCTGGAGCGACTCTTCCTAAAAGTCGTTTATTTAACCTTACTATTCCTGAGAGAAAGGCTTTGGAGGAATATATAAAGACAAGTTTGGCCGCCGGTCACATTAGGCCCTCTAAGTCTCCTGTGGCGGTTGGATTTTATTTTGTAAAAAAAAAGGACGGCGGTTTACGTCCTTGTCTGGATTTTCGTGAGATTAACAAAATTACTGTACGCAATCCTTACCCACTGCCATTGATTCCTGATCTGTTTAACCAGTTAGTGGGGGCCAAGTGGTTCTCTAAAATTGACCTTCGGGGGGCATACAATCTGTTGCGCATGAAGGAGGGTGACGAATGGAAGACTGCTTTTAACATTCCTGTGGGTCATTTTGAGAATTTGGTTATGCCTTTTGGTCTTACTAATGCTCCTGCATTTTTTCAGAATCTTATTAATGACATCCTTAGACCTTTGATCGGCAAAAATGTGGTTGTGTATTTGGATGACATTTTGATTTATTCGCCGGATCTGGAATCTCATTGGCGGAGCGTACGTGAAGTATTACGGTTATTAATTGACAATTCGCTTTTTGCTAAGCTGGAGAAATGTGAGTTCGCTGTACAGAGAATTAGTTTTTTGGGCTACATTATCTCAGCGAAGGTTTTGAGATGGACCCGGTGAAAGTTCAAGCTGTGCAGGAATGGCCTAGGCCTATTGGTTTGAAATCGATACAGAGGTTTTTGGGTTTCGCCAATTATTATAGAAAATTCATTAAAAATTTTTCTATTATTGTCAAACCTCTGACCGATCTCACCAGGAAAGGTGCTGATGCGGTTCAGTGGACTTCTGAGGCCATTGAAGCTTTTGTGTATCTCAAGGAGAGGTTCACCTCTGCTCTCATCCTTATGCAGCCTGATGTGACTAAGCCGTTTTTGGTTGAGGTTGATGCTTCCTCTGTGGGGGTTGGCGCAGTATTGTCTCAGGATAACGGGGATGGAGTACATCCCTGTGCCTTTTTTTTCAAAAATTTTTTCGGAGACTGAACTGAATTACGATATTGGTAATCGGGAATTATTGGCTATTAAACTCGCATTTGAACACTGGCGCCACCTCTTGGAAGGTGCTGAATTTCCCGTTCAGGTTTTTACGGATCATAAAAATCTGATATATCTTGATGCTGCCAAGCGCCTGAATGCCCGTCAGGCTAGGTGGGCATGGTTTTTCTCGCGGTTTAATTTTTCCGTTACTTACATCTCAGGTACTAAGAATGTTAAGGCGGATGCCTTGTCTCGCAGTTTTTCTCCCATAGTCGGTGCTGAGAAAGAGGAGAACATTTTACAAGAAGGTGTTGTGATTGCTGCTTTGGACTCCATTTTGGAAGATGAGATTCTTAAAGCACAAGAGAATGCCCCATCTAACACTCCCCATGGGAGGTTGTTTGTGCCTGGGACCTTTAGGAGAGATTTGTTTGTTGAGTGTCACGAATCTCGGTTGGCAGGTCATCCCAGAATCTCTGAGACCAAGAGACTGGTGGGTCGCAGTTTTTGGTGGCCTGGATGGCAGAAGGAAGTCATTAAGTGGGTGCGTCAATTTACTATATGTGCTAGATCTAAGTCCTCACATACTCCTGCTGCGGGGTTGCTTTGCCCTCTGGAGGTTCCCAGTGCTCCTTGGACACATTTGGCTATGGACTTTATAACTGACCTTCCCCCCTCTGAGGGTTTTACTGTCATCTGGGTGGTCGTGGACCGTTTTAGCAAGATGTGTCATTTGGTTCCTTTCATCAAACTGCCCTGCGCTAAGACTCTCGCTAAGGCCTTTGTCAAGGAAATTGTCAGACTTCATGGCGTTCCTACTGACATTGTTTCTGATAGGGGACCTCAGTTCGTGGCTCGTTTTTGGCGTGCCTTTTGTGACAGGTTGGGAGTTCATTTGTCGTTCTCATCCGGATATCATCCTGAATCTAATGGCCAGACAGAAAGGAAAAACCAGGATGTTGAGCAGTTCTTGCGTTGTTTTGTGGCAGACAATCAAGAGGGGTGGTCTGAGTTTCTGCCACTTGCTGAATTTGCTTTGAACAATCATACATCTTCTTCTGCTGGTTGTTCGCCTTTTTTTTGTTGTTCTGGGAGACATCCGTCGTTTGGGTCGTTCTCCAAGTTGGTATCTGCCGTGCCTGAGGAGGAGAATTTTTCCGGCGATTTGGAGAGAGTTTGGACGGATGTGCGTGGTAATCTTCAGGAGGCTAACAGAAAATCTAAAGACTACTTTGATAGGAAACGACAGGAGGTTTTGTTCGCTGTTGGTGACATGGTTTGGTTGTCCTCTAGGAATCTGCGGTTGAGGATTCCTTCTAAGAAATTGGGTCCCAAGTTTGTAGGGCCCTTTAAGGTGCTTCAGGTTGTCAACCAATCTGCTGTTAGGTTAGAGGTTCCTACCTCCTGGAGAATTAATCCGGTGTTTCATGTCTCTCTGTTGAAAAAAGCTGTTGTGTCGGATTGTGACGCCTCTGCCTCTGTTCCTCCGGTGGTGGAGGACGGGGAATATGAAATTTCTCGCATCCTTAATTCTAGACGGTATAGAGGTAGTTTGCAGTATCTCGTGGCCTGGAAAGGTTTCGGACCCGAGGATAACTCATGGGTGAGGTCGGATGATGTTTCCGCGTCCAGACTTATCAGAGCGTTTCACAGGAGATTTCCTGATAAGCCTGGTCCTAGGGGATCCGGAGGATCCTCTTAGAAGGGGGGGGGTACTGTTAGAACCTTGCTCTTAGGTTTTTTCTATTGCTGGTCACATGACCTTGTTGGCCTATTTAGTCCTGCTCCGCCCTTCTGGCTTTGCTGGACTTCATTGTATTACTACTCTTTAGCTAGCCGGTGCTCAGTATCTAACTCTGTTAGTTTGCTTGGTCTTCGGACCTCTGTGTTCTATATATATTATTTGTTCGTCTGTCTGCTACTATTTCTGTTAGGAGGTGTCCATTTTGCTCCCAGTCCCTAGTACTTGTAGGGATTCCTTCCCCACATCTATAGGTCTCCGTACAGACTAGCTGAGGACTTTAGCAGGTCTGATCGCAGGATCAGGTCCCCTGTTACATCGTAGGGATCAAGCTGAGTTCTATCGTAGGGACAGATCTCCTCTCTTTCCTTAGCTCTAGTAGCAGAACATAACACCTCAGAAGAGACGTGGAGGTCCCATTAGCTTATCAAGACGCTTTTAATGCCCATCAGACTTGACGTGGAGGTCACAGTAGCTTAAGAAGACACTTTTAATGCCACTCAGAAGAGACGTGGAGGTCCCAGTAACTTAACAAGATGCTCTTAATGCACCTCGGAAAAGTGGTGGAGGTCCCAGTAGCTTAACAAGACGCTTTTAATGCCCCTCGTAAAAGTGGTGGAGGTCAAAGTAGCTTAACAAGATGCTTTTATTGCCCCTCAGAAGAGACGTGGAGGTTCCATTAGCTTATCAAGACACTTTTAGTGCCCCTCAGAATTGACGTGGAGGTCACAGTAGCTTAAGAAGATGCTTTTAATGCCCCTCAGAGGAGACGTGGAGGTCCCAGTACTTAACAAGACGCTCTTAATGCACCTCGGAAAAGTGGTGGAGGACACAGTAGCTTGATGAGACCGTTTTAATGCCCCTCGGAAAAGTGGTGGATGTCGCAGTAGCTTAACAAGACGCTTTTAATGCCCCTCGGAAAAGTGGTGGAGGACCCAGTACCTTAACAAGACTCTTTTAATGCCCCTCGGAAAAGTGGTGGAGGTCCCAGTATCTTAACAAGACGCTTTTAATGCCCCTCATAAGAGACGTGGAGGTCCCAGTAGCTTAACAAGACGCTTTTAATGCCCATCAGAAGAGACGTGGAGGTCCCAGTAGCTTAACAAGACGCTTTTAATGCCCCTCGGAAAAGTGGTGGAGGTCCCAGTAGCTTAACAAGACGCTTTTAATGCCCATCAGAAGAAACGTGGAGGTTCCAGAAGCTTAACAAGACGCTTTTAATGCCCCTCAGAAGAGACATGGATGTACCAGAAGCTTAACAAGACACTTTTAATGCCCCTCAGAAGAGACGTGGATGTCCCAGTAGCTTATCAAGACGGTTTGAATGCCCCTTGGAAGAGACGTGTAGGTCCCAGTACCTTTAGAAGACGCTTTTATTGCCAATCGGAAAAGTGGTGGAGGTTCCAGTAGGTTAACAAGACGCTTTTAATGCCCCTCAGAAGAGACGTGGAGGTCCCAGTAGCTTAACAAGACGCTTCTAAAGCCCCTCAGAAGAGACGTGGATGTCCCAGTAGCTTATCAAGACGGTTTGAATGCCCCTTGGAAGAGACGTGTAGGTCCCAGTAGCTTAACAAGACGCTTTTAATGCCCCTCTGAAAAGTGGTGGGGGTCCCAGTAGCTTAACAAGATGCTTTTAATGCCCCTCAGAAAAGAAATGGAGGTCCCAGTAGCTTAACAAGACGCTTTTAATGCCCCTCGGAAAAGTGGTGGAGGTCCCAGTAGCTTAACAAGACGCTTTTAATGCCACTCAGAAGAGATGTGGAGGTCCCAGTAGCTTAACAAGACGCTTTTAATGCCCCTCAAGGAGACGTGGAGGTCCCAGTAGCTTAACAAGATGCTTTTAATGCCCCTCGGAAAAGTGGTGGAAGTCACAGTAGCTTAACAAGACGGTTTGAATGCCCCTCGGAAAGTGGTGTAGGTTGCAATAGCTTAACAAGATGTTTTTAATGCCCGTCAGAAGAGATGTGGAGGTCCCAGTAGTTTATCAGGACGCTTTTAATGGCCCTCGGAAAAGTGGTGGAGGTCCCAGTAGCTTAGCAAGACGGTTTTAATGCCCCTCGGAAAAGTAGTGGAGGTCCCAGTAGCTTAACAAGATGCTTTTAATGCCCCTCAGAAGAGACATGGACGTCCCATTAGCTTACCAAGACGCTTTTAATGCCCCTCAGAATTGACGTGGAGGTCACAGTAGCTTAAGAAGACGCTTTTAATTCCCCTCAGATGAGACGTGGAGGTCCCAGTAACTTAACAAGACGCTCTTAATGCACCTCGGAAAAGTGGTGGAGGTCCCAGTAGCTTAACAAGACGCTTTTAATGCCCCTCATAAAAGTGGTGGAGGTCAAAGTAGCTTAACAAGATGCTTTTAATGCACCTCAGAAGAGACGTGGAGGTTCCATTAGCTTATCAAGACACTTTTAATGCCATTCAGAATTGACGTGGAGGTCACAGTACCTTAAGAAGATGCTTTTAATGCCCCTCAGAAGAGACGTGGAGGTCCCAGTAACTTAACAAGATGCTCTTAATGCACCTCGGAAAAGTGGTGGAGGTCCCAGTACCTTAACAAGACGCTTTTAATGCCCCTCGGAATAGTGGTGGAGGTCCCAGTAGCTTAACAAGACACTTTTAATGCCCCTCAGAAGAGACATGGAGGTCCCAGTAGCTTAGCAAGATGCTTTTAATGCCCCTCAGAAGAGACGTGGAGGTCCCAGTAGCTTAACAAGACGCTTTTAATGCTCCTCGGAAAAGTGGTGGAGGTCCCAGTAGCTTAACAAGACGCTTTTAATGCCCCTCAGAAGAGACGTGGAGGTCCCAGAAGCTTAACAAGATGCTTTTAATGCCGCTCAGAAAAGACATGGATGTCCCAGTAGCTTAACAAGACACTTTTAATGCCCCTCAGAAGAGACGTGGAGGTCCCAGCAGCTTAAGAAGACGGTTTTATTGCCACTCGGAAAAGTGGTGGAGGTCACAGTAGCTGAAAAAGACGCTTTTAATGCCCCTCAGAAGAGACGTGGAGGTCCCAGTAGCTTAACAAGACGCTTTTAATGCCCCTCAGAAGAGACGTGGAGGTCCCAGTAGCTTAACAAGATGCTTCTAAAGCCCCTCAGAAGAGACGTGGAGGTCCCAGTAGCTTATCAAGACGGTTTGAATGCCCCTTGGAAGAGACGTGGAGGTCCCAGTAGCTTAACTAGACTCTTTTAATGATCCTCGGAAATGTGGTGGAGGTCCCAGTAGCTTAACAAGATGCTTTTAATGCCCCTCAGAAAAGAAATGGAGGTCCCAGTAGCTTAACAAGACGCTTTTAATGCCCCTCGGAAAAGTGGTGGAGGTCCCAGTAGCTTAACAAAACTCTTTTAATGCCCCTCAGAAGAGACATGTAGGACCCAGTAGCTTAAGAAGATGCTTTTAATGCCCCTCAGAAGAGACGCGGAGGTCCCAGTAGCTTGACAAGATGCTTTTAATGCCCCTCAAAAGAGACGTGGAGGTCCCAGTAGCTTAACAAGACGCTTTTAATCCCCCTCGGAAAAGTGATGGAGGTCACAGTAGCTTAACAGGATGCTTTTAATACCCCTCAGTAGAGTCGTGGAAGTCCCAGTAGCTTAACAAGACGGTTTGAATGCCCCTCGTTAAAGTTGTGTAGGTCCCAATAGCTTAACAAGATGCTTTTAATGCCCATCAGAAGAGATGTGGAGGTCCCAGTAGTTTATCAAGACGCTTTTAATGGCCCTCGTAAAAGTAATGGAGGTCCCAGTAGCTTAGCAAGACTGTTTTAATGCCCCTCGGAAACGTAGTGGAGGTCCCAGTAGCTTAAAAAGATGCTTTTAATGCCCCTCAGATGAGACGTGGAGGTCCCAGTAGCTTAACAAGACGCTTGTAATGCCTCTCGTAAAAGTGGTGGAGGTCAAAGTAGCTTAACAAGATGCTTTTAATGTCCCTCAGAAGAGACGTGGAGGTTCCATTAGCTTATCGAGACACTTTTAATGCCCCTCAGAATTGACGTGGAGGTCACAGTACCTTAAGAAGACGCTTTTAATGCCCCTCAGAAGATACGTGGAGGTCCCAATAACTTAACAAGACGCTCTTAATGCACCTCGGAAAAGTGGTGGAGGTCACAGTAGCTTAACAAGACGCTTTTAATTCCCCTCAGAAGAGATGTGGAGGTCCCAGTTGCTTAACAAGACGCTTTTAATGCCCCTCAAGGAGACGTGGAGGTCCCAGTAGCTTAACAAGATGCTTTTAATGCCCCTCCGAAAAGTGGTGGAGGTCACAGTAGCTTAACAAGACGCTTTTAATGCCCCTCAGTAGAGGCGTGGAAGTCCCAGTAGCTTAACAAGACGGTTTGAATGCCCCTCGAAAAGTGGTGTAGGTCCCAATAGCTTAACAAGATGCTTTTAATGCCCATCAGAAGAGATGTGGAGGTCCAAGTAGTTTATCAAGACGCTTTTAATGGCCCTCGTAAAAGTGGTGGAGGTCCCAGTAGCTTAGCAAAACGCTTTTAATGGCCCTCGGAAAAGTGTTGGAGGTCCCAGTAGCTTAACAAGACTTTTTTAATGCCCGTCAGATGAGACGTTAAGGTCCCAGTAGCTTAACAAGACGCTTATAATGCCCCTCAGAAGAGACATGAAGGTCAAAGTAGCTTAACAAGACTCTTTTAATGCCCCTCGGAAAAGTGGTGGAGGTCCCAGTAGCTTAACAAGATGCTTTTAATGCCCCTCGTAAAAGTGGTGGAGGTCAAAGTAGCTTAACAAGATGCTTTCAGTGCCCCTCAGAAGAGACGTGGAGGTCCCATTAGCTTATCAAGACGCTTTTAATGCCCCTCAGACTTGACGTGGAGGTCACAGTAGCTTAAGAAGACGCTTTTAATGCCCCTCAGAAGAGACACTTTTAATGCCCCTCAGAATTGACGTGGAGGTCACAGTACCTTAAGAAGACGCTTTTAATGCCCCTCAGAAGATACGTGGAGGTCCCAGTAACTTAACAAGATGCTCTTAATGCACCTCGGAAAAGTGGTGGAGGTCACAGTAGCTTAACAAGACGCTTTTAGTGCCCCTTGGAAAAGTGGTGGAGGTCCCAGTAGCTTAAGAAGACGCTTTTAATGCCCATCGGAAAAGTGGTGGAGGTCACAGTAGCTTAACAAGACGGTTCTAATGCCCCTCGGAAAAGTGGTGGATGTCGCAGTAGCTTAACAAGACGCTTTTAATTCCCCTCAGAAGAGACGTGGAGGTCCCAGTAGCTTAACAAGACGCTTTTAATGCCCCTCAGAAAAGTGGTAGAGGACCCAGTACCTTAACAAGACTCTTGTAATGCCCCTCGGAAAAGTGGTGGAGGTCCCAGTATCTTCACAAGACGCTTTTAATGCCCCTCAGAAGAGACGTGGAGGTCCCAGTAGCTTAACAAGACGCTTTTAATGCCCATCAGAAGAGAGGTGGAGGTCCCAGTAGCTTAACAAGATGCTTTTAATGCCCCTCGGAAAAGTGGTGGAGGTCCCAGTAGCTTAACAATACGCTTTTATTGCCCCTCAGAAGAAACGAGGAGGTTCCAGAAGCTTAACAAGACATTTTTAATGCCCCTCAGAAGAGACATGGATGTACCAGAAGCTTAACAAGACACTTTTAATGCCACTCAGTAGAGGCGTGGAAGTCCCAGTAGCTTAACAAGACGGTTTGAATGCCCCTCGGAAAGTGGTGTAGGTCCCAATAGCTTAACAAGATGTTTTTAATGCCCAACAGAAGAGATGTGGAGGTCCCAGTAGCTTAACAAGACGCTTTTAATGGCCCTCGGAAAAGTGGTGGAGGTCCCAGTAACTTAGTAAGACGGTTTTAATGCCCCTCGGAAAAGTAGTGGAGGTCCCAGTAGCTTAACAAGATGCTTTTAATGCCCCTCAGAAGAAACGAGGAGGTTCCAGAAGCTTAACAAGACACTTTTAATGCCCCTCAGAAGAGACATGGATGTACCAGAAGCTTAACAAGACACTTTTAATGCCCCTCAGAAGAGACGTGGAGGTCCCAGTAGCTTTAGAAGACGCATTTATTGAAAATCGGAAAAGTGGTGGAGGTTCCAGTAGGTTAAGAAGACGCTTTTAATGCCCCTCAGAAGAGACGTGGAGGTCCCAGTAGCTTAACAAGACGCTTCTAAAGCCCCTCAGAAGAGACGAGGAGGTCCCAGTAGCTTATCAAGACGGTTTGAATGCCCCTTGGAAGAGAAGTGTAGGTCCCAGTAGCTTAACAAGACGCTTTTAATGCCCCTCTGAAAAGTGGTGGAGGACCCAGTAGCTTAACAAGATGCTTTTAATGCCCCTCAGAAAAGAAATGGAGGTCCCAGAAGCTTAACAAAACGCTTTTAATGCCCCTCGGAAAAGTGGTGGAGGTCCCAGTAGCTTAACAAAACTCTTTTAATGCCCCTCAGAAGAGACATGGAGGTCCCAGTAGCTTAACAAGAAGCTTTTAATGCCCCTCGGAAAAGTGTTGGAGGTCACAGTAGCTTAACAAGATGGTTTTAATGCCCCTCAGAAGAGACGTGGATGTTCCAATAGCTTATCGAGACACTTTTAATGCACCTCAGAATTGACGTGGAGGTCACAGTACCTTAAGAAGACGCTTTTAATGCCCCTCAGAAGATACGTGGAGGTCCCAGTAACTTAACAAGACGCTCTTAATGCACCTCGGAAAAGTGGTGGAGGTCACAGTAGCTTAACAAGACGGTTTTATTGCCCCTCGGAAAAGTGGTGGATGTCGCAGTAGCTTAACAAAACGCTTTTAATTCCCCTCAGAAGAGATGTGGAGGTCCCAGTAGCTTAACAAGACGCTTTTATTGCCCTTCAAGGAGACGTGGAGGTCCCAGTAACTTAACAAGATGCTTTTAATGCCCCTCGGAAAAGTAGTGGAGGTCACAGTAGCTTAACAAGACGCTTTTAATGCCCCTCAGTAGAGTCATGGAAGTCCCAGTAGCTTAACAAGACGGTTTGAATGCCCCTCGGAAAGTGGTGTAGGTCCCAATAGCTTAACAAGATGTTTTTAATGCCCATCAGAAGAGATGTGGATGTCCCAGTAGCTTAACAAGACGCTTTTAATGGCCCTCGGAAAAGTGGTGGAGGTCCCAGTAACTTAGCAAGATGGTTTTAATGCCCCTCGGAAAAGTAGTGGAGGTCCCAGTAGCTTAACAAGATTCTTTTAATGCCCCTCAGAAGAGACGTGGAGGTCCCATTAGCTTATCAAGACGCTTTTAATGCCCCTCAGAATTGACGTGGAGGTCACAGTAGCTTAAGAATACGCTTTTAATGCCCCTCAGATGAGACCTGGAGGTCCCATTAACTTAACAAGACGCTCTTAATGCACCTCGGAAAAGTGGTGGAGGTCCCAGTAGCTTAACAAGACGCTTTTAATGCCCCTCGTCAAAGTGGTGGAGGTCAAAGTAGCTTAACAAGATGCTTTTAATGCCCCTCAGAAGAGACGTGGAGGTTCCACTAGCTTATCAAGACACTTTTAATGCCCCTCAGAAATGACGTGGAGGTCACAGTACCTTAAGAAGACGCTTTTAATGCCCCTCAGAAGAGACGTGGAGGTCCCAGTAACTTAACAAGACGCTCTTAATGCAACTCGGAAAAGTGGTGGATGTCACAGTAGCTTAACAAGACGGTTTTAATGCCCCTCGGAAAAGTGGTGGATGTCGCAGTAGCTTAAGAAGACGCTTTTAATGCCCCTCAGAAGAGACGTGGAGGTCCCTGTAGCTTAACAAGACGCTTTTAATGCCCCTCGGAAAAGTGGTGGAGGTCCCAGTAGCTTAACAAGACGCTTTTAATGCCCCTCAGAAGAGACATGGAGGTCCCAGTAGCTTAACAAGATGATTTTAATGCCTCTCAGAAGAGACGTGGAGGTCCCAGTAGCTTAACAAGACGCTTTTAATGCCCCTCGGAAAAGTGGTGGAGGTCCCAGTAGCTTAACAAGACGCTTTTAATGCCCCTTAGAAGAGACGTGGAGGTCCCAGTAGCTTAACAAGACGCTTTTAATGCCCCTCAGAAGAGACGTGAAGGTCCCAGTAGCTTAACAAGACGCTTCTAAAGCCCCTCAGAAGAGACGTGGAGGTCCCAGTAGCTTATCAAGACGATTTGAATACCCCTTGGAAGAGACATGGAGGTCCCAGTAGCTTAACAAGACTCTTTTAATGCTCCTCGGAAAAGTGGTGGAGGTCCCAGTAGCTTAACAAGATGCTTTTAATGCCCCTCAGAAAAGAAATGGAGGTCCCAGTAGCTTAACAAGACCCTTTTAATGCCCCTCGGAAAAGTGGTGGAGGTCCCAGTAGCTTAACAAAACTCTTTTAATGCCCCTCAGAAGAGACATGGAGGTCCCAGTAGCTTAACAAGACGCTTTTAATGCCCCTCAGAAGAGACGTGGAGGTCCCAGTAGCTTAACAAGATGCTTTTAATGCCCCTCAAAGAGACGTGGATGTCCCAGTAGCTTAACAAGACGCTTTTAATGCCCCTCGGAAAAGTGGTGGAGGTCACAGTAGCTTAAAAAGACGTTTTTAATGCCCCTCAGTAGAGGCGTGGAAGTCCCAGTAGCTTAACAAGACGGTTTGAATGCCCCTCGTTAAAGTGGTGTAGGTCCCAATAGCTTAACAAGATGCTTTTAATGCCCATCAGAAGAGATGTGGAGGTCCCATTAGTTTATCAAGACGCTTTTAATGGCCCTCGTAAAAGTGGTGGAGGTCCCAGTAGCTAAGCAAGACGGTTTTAATGCCACTCGGAAACGTAGTGGAGGTCCCAGTAGCTTAACAAGAGGCTTTAAATGCCCCTCAGATGAGACGTGGAGGTCCCAGTAACTTAACAAGACGCTCTTAATGCACCTCGGAAAAGTGGTGGAGGTCCCAGTAGCTTAACAAGACGCTTTTAATGCCCCTCGCAAAAGTGGTGGAGGTCAAATTAGCTTAACAAGATGCTTTTAATGTCCCTCAGAAGAGACGTGGAGGTTCCATTAGCTTATCGAGACACTTTTAATGCCCCTCAGAATTGACGTGGAGGTCACAGTACCTTAAGAAGACCCTTTTAATGCCCCTCAGAAGATACGTGGAGGTCCCGGTAACTTAACAAGACGCTCTTAATGCACCTCAGAAAAGTGGTGGAGGTCACAGTAGCTTAACAAGACGGTTTTAATGCCCCTCAGAAAAGTGGTGGATGTCGCAGTAGCTTAACAAGACGCTTTTAATTCCCCTCAGAAGAGATGTGGAGGTCCCAGTAGCTTAACAAGACGCATTTAATGCCCCGCAAGGAGACGTGGAGGTCCCAGTAGCATAACAAGATGCTTTTAATGCCCCTCGGAAAAGTGGTGGAGGTCACAGTAGCTTAACAAGACGCTTTTAATGCCCCTCAGTAGAGGCGTGGAAGTCACAGTAGCTTAACAAGACGCTTTTAATGCCCCTCAGTAGAGGCGTGGAAGTCCCAATAGCTTAACAAGATGCTTTTAATGCCCATCAGAAGAGATGTGGGGTTCCCAGTAGTTTATCAAGACGCTTTAAATGCCCCTCGGAAAAGTATTGGAGGTCCCAGTAGCTTAGCAAGATGCTTTTAATGCCCATCAGAAGAGACGTGGAGATCCCATTAGCTAAGCAAGACGGTTTTAATGCCCCTCGGAAAAGTAGTGGAGGTCACAGTAGCTTAACAAGACGTTTTTAATGCCCCTCAGAATTGACGTGGAGGTCACAGTAGCTAAAGAAGACTCTTTTAATGCCCCTCAGATGAGACGTGGAGGTCCCAGTAACTTAACAAGACGCTCTTAATGCACCTCGGAAAAGTGGTGGAGGTCCCAGTAGCTTAACAAGACGCTTTTAATGCCCGTCGTAAAAGTGGTGGAGGTCAAAGTAGCTTAACAAGGTTCTTTTAATGCCCCTCAGAAGAGACGTGGAGGTTCCATTAGCTTATCAAGACACTTTTAATGCCTCTCAGAATTGACGCGGAGGTCACAGTACCTTAAGAAGACGCTTTTAATGCCCCTCAGAAGAGACGTGGAGGTCCCAGTAACTTAACAAGACGCTCTTAATGCACCTCGGAAAAGTGGTGGAGGTCACAGTAGCCTAACAAGACGCTTTTAATGCCCCTCAGAAGAGACGTGGAGGTCCCAGAACCTTAACAAGACGCTTTTAATGCCCCTCAGAAGAGACATGGATGTCCCAGTAGCTTAGCAAGACAATTTTAATGCCCCTCAGAAGAGACGTGGAGGTCCCAGTAGCTTAAGAAGACGCTTTTTTTGCCCCTCGGAAAAGTGGTGGAGCTCCCAGTAGCTTAACAAGTCGCTTTCAATGCCCCTCAGAAGAGACGTGGAGGTCCCTGTAGCTTAACATGACGCTTTTAATGCCCCTCAGAAGAGACGTGGAGGTCCCAATAGCTTAAGAAGACGCTTCTAAAGCCCCTCAGAAGAGACGTGGAGGTCCCAGTAGCTTATCAAGACGGTTTGATTGCCCCTTGGAAGAGACATGGAGGTCCCAGTAGGTTAACAAAACGCTTTTAATGAGCCTCGGAAAAGTGGTGGAGGTCCCAGTAGCTTAACAAGATGCTTTAAATGCCCCTCAGAAAAGAAATGGAGGTCCAAGTAGCTTAACAAGACGCTTTTAATGCCCCTCGGAAAAGTGGTGGAGGTCCCAGTAGCTTAACAAAACTCTTTTAATGCCCCTCAGAAGAGATGTGGAGGTCCCAGTAGCTTAACAAGATGCTTTTAATGCCCCTCAGAAGAGACGTGGAGGTCCCAGTAGTTTAACAAGACACTTTTAATGCCCCTCAAAGAGAAGTGGAGGTCCCAGTATCTTAACAAGACTCTTTTTATGCCCCTCGGAAAAGTGGTGGAGATCACAGTAGCTTAACAAGACTCTTTTAATGCCCCTCAGTAGAGGCGTGGAATTCCCAGTAGCTTAGCAAGACGGTTTGAATGCCCCTCGGAAAAGTGTTGTAGGCCCCAATAGCTTAACAAGATGCTTTTAATGCCCTTCAGAAGAGATGTGGAGGTCCCAGTAGTTTATCAAGACGCTTTTAATGGCCCTCGGAAAAGTGGTGGAGGTCCCAGTAGCTGAGCAAGACGGTTTTAATGCCCCTCGGAAAAGTAGTGGAGGTCCCAGTAGCTTAACAAGATGGTTTTAATGCCCGTCGGAAGAGACGTGGAGGTCCCAGTAGCTTAATAAGACGCTTTTAATGCACCTCGGGAAAGTGGTGGCGGTCACAGTAGCTTAACAAGACGGTTTTAATGCCCCTCGGAAAAGTGGTGGAGGTCCCAGTAGCTTAACAAGATGCTTTTAATTCCCCTCAGAAAAGACGTGGAGGTCCCAGTAGCTTAACAAGACTCTTTTAATGCACCTCGGAAAAGTGGTGGAGGTCACAGTAGCTTAAAAGATGCTTTTAATGCCCCTCGGAAATGTGGTGGAGGTCCCAGTAGCTTAACAAATGCTTTTAATGCCCCTCAGAAGAGACGTGGAGGTCCCAGTAGCTTAACAAGACGCTTTTCATGCCTCTCAGAAGAGACGTGGAGGTCCCAGTAGCTTAACAAGACTCTTTTAATGCCCCTCAGAAGAGACGTGAAGGTCACAGTAGCTTAACAAGACGCTTTTAATTCCCCTCAGAAGAGACGTGGATGTCCCAGTAGCTTAACAAGACGCTTTTAATGCCTCTCGGAAAAGTTGTGGAGGTCACAGTAGCTTAACAAGACGGATTTAATGCCCCTCGGAAAAGTGGTGGAGGTCGCAGTAGCTTAACAAGATGCTTTCAATGCCCCTCAGAAGAGACTTGGAGGTCCCAGTAGCTTAGCAAGACGGTTTTAATACCCCTCAGAAGAGTAGTGAAGGTCCCAGTAGCTTAAAAGATGCTTTTAATGCCCCTCGGAAATGTGGTGGAGGTCCCAGTAGCTTAACAAATGCTTATAATGCCCCTCAGAAGAGACGTGGAGGTCCCAGTAGCTTAACAAGACGCTTTTCATGCCTCTCAGAAGAGACGTGGAGGTCCCAGTAGCTTAACAAGACTCTTTTAATGCCCCTCGGAAAAGTGGTGGAGGTCCCAGTTGCTTAACAAGACGCTTTTAATGCCCCTCAGTAGAGGCTTGGAATTCCCAGTAGCTTAACAAGACGGTTTGAACGCCGCTCGGAAAAGTGTGGTAGGTCCCAATAGCTTAACAAGATGCTTTTAATGCCCATCAGAAGAGATGTGGAGGTCCCAGTAGTTTATCAAGACGGTTTTAATGCCCCTCGGAAAAGTGGTGGAGGTCCCAGTAGCTTAACAAGATGCTTTTAATTCCCCTCAGAAGAGACGTGGAGGTCCCAGTAGCTTAACAAGACTCTTTTAATGCACCTCGGAAAAGTGGTGGAGGTCACAGTAGCTTAACAAGACGGATTTAATGCCCCTCGGAAAAGTGGTGGAGGTCGCAGTAGCTTAACAAGATGATTTCAATGCCCCTCAGAAGAGACTTGGAGGTCCCAGTAGCTTAACAAGATGGTTTTAATACCCCTCAGAAGAGTGGTGAAGGTCCCAGTAGCTTAATAAGATGCTTTTAATGCCCCTCAGAAAAGTGGTGGAGGTCCCAGTAGCTTAACAAGACGCTTTTAATGCCCCTCAGAAAAGACGTGGAGGTCCCAGTAGCTTAACAAGACGCTTTTCATGCCCCTCAGAAGAGACGTGGAGGTCCCAGTAGCTTAACAAGACTCTTTTAATGCCCCTTGGAAAAGTGGTGGAGGTCCCAGTAGCTTAACAAGACGCTTTTAATGCCCCTCAGAAGAGGCGTGTAGGTCCCAGTAGCTTAACAAGATGCTTTTAATGCCCCTCAGAAGAGACATGGATGTTCCAATAGCTTAACAAGATGCTTTTAATGACCCTCAGAAGAGACGAGGAGGTCCCTGTAGCTTAAGAAGACGCTTTTAATGCCACTCAGAAAAGTGGTGGAGGTCCCAGTAGCTTAACAAGATGCTTTTAATGCCCCTCAGAAGAGACTTGGAGGTCCCAGTAGCTTAAGAAGATGCTTTTAATACCCCTCAGAAGAGACGTGGAGGTCCCAGTAGCTTAACTAGACCCTTTTAATGCCCCTCAGAAGAGAGGTGGAGGTACCATTAGCTCAACAAGACGCTTTTAATGCCCCTCAGAAAAGTGGTGGAGGTCACAGTAGCTTAACAAGACGCTTTTAATGCCCCTCGCAAAAGTGGTGGATGTCGCAGTAGCTTAACAAGATGCTTTTAATGCCCCTTACAAGAGCCATTCAGTACAGCATCTTAAAAACATTATTCCCTTTATTAGGGAGTGTGTCACCCATAGACTTTGCTTTTGCCTTCCAAGCAAAAGCTGCCAAAAATTAAGACGGAGGAACTTGCAATGCCCTTTACAAGAGCCATGCAGTACAGCATATTACAAAGATTATTTACATGATTGGGGGGGTTGGTCTCCCATAGTATTTGCTTATGCCTTCCAAGCAAAAGCTTCCAAAAATTCGGACAGAGGAACTTGCAATGCCCCTTACAATAGCCATGCAGTACAGCATATTACAAACATTATTCCCATGATTGTGGAGTGGGTCTCCCATGGTCTTTGCTTATGCCTTCCAAGCAAAAGCTGCCAAAAATTAGCATGGAAGAACTTGCAATGCCCCTTACAAGAGCCATGCAGTACAGCATATTACAAACATTATTCCCATGATTGGGGAGTGGGTCTCCCATAGTATTTGCTTATGCCTTCCAAGCAAAAGCTGCCAAAAATTAGGACGGAGGAACTTGCAATGCCCCTTACAAGAGCCATACAGTAGAGCATCTTAGAAATATTATTCCCATTATTGGGGAGTGGGTCTCCCACAGTCTTTGCTTATGCCTTCCAAGCAAAAGCTGACCAAAATAAGGACGGAGGAACTTTCAATAATGGCATCACGGACCACGGTCATCCTGGTGGTATAGTGGTGGTGGAGGCTGAGGATAAGGAGAAGAACATAAAACAGCCGAAATGAGGAAGTGTATACCCATGTGTGGGTGTGAAGCGGTGCATGTGAATACAACTCCCCAAAAAACACAGTGGATTTGACTTTATGTTATCCTGCTGTCATTTAGTGGTGTTGAGAAGTCTGGCTCAATCCAGCCCTTGTTCATTTTGATAAGGGTCGGCTTGTCAGCATTGTCAGTTGACAGGCGAGTGCTCTTATCAGTTATAATTCCCCCAGCGGCACTAAAAATACGCTCCGATAACACGCTAGCGGCAGGGCAGGCCAGAACCTCCAAGGCGTACAGAGGGAGTTCATTCCAAGTGTCCAGCTTGGATACCCGATAATTAAAAGGCACAGAGGAATCAAGGAGGACGCTGGTACGGTCGGCAAGGTACTCCCTCACCATCTTTTGAAACTTTCCACTCCTTGTGAGAGTACCCCACGCCTCAGAGCCTGTAAGCTGGGCGTGTCTAGGAAAACTGTCTCAGAACATTGACAGTTTTCCCCTGCCTCAGCTGGATTGGAGTTGCCTCTCTCTCGCTTTTACGCCTTTGTTGGTCAACGTTAAGGCAGCGTAACATAAAGTCAGCCATGCGTGCCAGACTGGTAACGGGCAAGACTTCCTTGTCCTCACCATGCTCTGACCATGCTCCTCCTCCCTGTCCTCAGGCCACCCATGCTGAACCGACGGTATGACAGTTGTATAGGTACTACCGTCTACAGCGTATGATACAAGCTCCTGTTCTTCCTCCTCCTCCTCTCCCTCATTGTCCCCCAATGCACGTTGGGATGAGATGAGGCTGGGTTGTTTGTAATCGCCCGCTACGGCTTCTTGATCAATCTCATCATACTCTGACTGCAATGCCTCCTCTTTAATTCTCTGCAGAGAGCGTTGCAAAAGACAGACAAGTGGAATGCTGACGCTAATGATGGCGTTATCGCCACTCGCCATCAGGGTGGACTCCTCAAAGTTTGTCAAGATGGTACAGATGTCAGACATCCAGGTCCACTCCTGAGGTCTTATGTGTGGAGTCTGACCTGAATATCGACGGCCTTGTTGCAGCTGGTACTCCACAACTGCTCTCTTCTGCTCACAAATACTTTGCAACATGTGGAGGGTACAGTTCCAACGTGTGGGGACATCACACACCAGTCGGTGTGACGGAAGCTGCAAGCGCTGCTGCAACACAGCAAGGGCGGCGGAAGCTGTAGCCGACTTGCGAAAATGAGCTGACAGGCGGCGTACTTTGACGAGCAGATGTGGCAACTCGGGGTACGATTTAAGAAACCGCTGAACCACGAGGTTAAGCACATGAGCCAGGCATAGTACGTGTGTGATCTCGCCTCGCCTCAGAGCGGCCACCAGGTTATGGCCAATGTCACACACGACCATGCCTGGATGTAGGTTCAGCGGTCTCAGCCACAGATCTGCCTGCTCTTTCAAAGCTGTCCACAAATCACAAGCAGTGTGAGGTTTCTCACCTAAGCTTAGGAGTTTCAGCACAGCCTGTTGCCGCTTGGAGGAGGCAGTACTGCAGTGCTTCCAGCTTGTAACTGATGTGGTGATATCTGAAATGGAGGCTGAACATGAGGAGGAGGAGGATGATGCGCAGGAGCTGTACACTGTGGGGGCAACTCTGACTGACAAAGGGCCCGCAATCCTCGGTGTGGGGAGGATGTGTGCCATCCCAAGCTCCGACTGGGTCCCAGCTTGCACTATGTTTACCCAGTATGCCGTCAAGGAGATGTACCGTCCCTGGTCACAAGCACTTGTCCACATGTCCGTTGTCAGGTGGACTCTCCCAGTAACTGCAATGTTGAGGGCACGGCAGATGTTTTGGGACACGTGCTCGTGTAGTGCAGGGGATGGCACACCGGGCAAAATAGTGTCGGCTGGGGACCGAGTACCGAGGAACGGCCACCGCCATAAGGTTGCGGAAGGATTCCGTCTCCACCAGCCTAAAAGGCAGCATTTCCAGCGCAAGCAGTCATGAAATGTGTGAATTTAGGACTGTGGCCTGTTGGACGTTAGCTGCGAATTTCCGCTTTCGTTCAAAGGTCTGGGATATGAACAATTGAACACTGCGGTGGGATGGGGACGTGGACGTTGATGCTGTTTCTTGAGAAACTGCCATAACAAGTGAAGACTGAGAGGAGGTGGCATCTTTGCATGCAGTTACGACAGAGGATTGCATTGCACACACAACAGTGGAAGAAGCAGTGGTGACACCTGCTGACACTGGGCGTGGACACTGGTGTTCGCCCCACAAAGTCGGGTGCTTTGCTGCCATGTGCCTGATAATGCTGGTGGTGGTCAGGCTGGTAGTTTTGTCACCCCTGCTGATGCTGGCATGGCAGGTGGTACAAATGGCCTTTTTGGGGTTATCAGCAGAGTCTTTAAAAAAATTCCAGACTCTGGAAGACCTACCGGTTGTACTGGCAACGTCCCTCATGTTGGTGTTAGGGGGAACGGTTGCCCGCCTTCTGTCTGCGGCCCCCACACTGCCTCTTCCTGCCTGTTGGGGTACTCTGCCTCCCTTCCCCTGTGTGCTGCTGGCCTCACTCTGCATGTCCTGCGGCCACGTTGGGTCAGTTACTAGATCATCTACCACCTCCTCCTCTTCCACTTGCGCACCACGATCCTCCTCCTCACTTCGTGGCAATTGTGTCTCGTCATCGTCCACCTCTTGTGACAAATTGCCAGCGTCGACTTCCTGTGGCCATGGCTGTTCAAGTATTTGGGCATCGCTGCATGGGTTCTCCTCTTCCACCACTTCAAGCGGAGCAGGCGAGGGGCACAAATTTGGAAATGGACCAGTGAACAGCTCTTCAGAGTGTCCAAGTGTGGGATCAGTTGCTGTCTGACGACATTCGGCATGGTGGGAGGAAGGAGCATCAGGGTGAGGAGGAGTATGCGGTCGAGACTCACGGCTACTAAGAGTTGAACTTGTGGAAGACAGGCCAGAGGTGGTGGTGCCCAGGTAACTGGAAGTATTATCTGCTATCCAATTAATAACCTGTTCACACTGATCAGTTTGCAATACTGGTGTTGTTCTGTGCTTCCCTAGTAATTCGGTCAAGAAGTGGGAGCGAGAAGATGTGGCTGTTGGTTGTGGCACATTTTCACTTAGGCCACGGCCCCGTCCTCTGCACGCACTATCACCAGAACGTCCACTTCCTCGTCCCTTGCCACGCGCCTTGCCCATTGTAAAGTAAGTAAAATAGCTTACACTCGCACTATCATTGGAAAAAGGGTAATAGAAAGTAGATTAGAACCGTGGAAGAGGAAAACCACAGTTCTATTTCTCGGGCCTACACCCGACTCTTTTAAACAATCTGAACAATCAGGGAGAAAATATTACTGTTTTTCTTTACGGAAAAAATACCAAAAGCTGAATAATAGAGATATCTTACCGTGGAACAGCAAAACAACAGTTATAATTTACTGGTGTATACCAGACTTTTTTAAATATATATATATTTGCCGCTGAACAGTGAGCGACACACTCAAACTGTTTTCTTTAGATACAAATGGCCCAAAAGTGGATAATACAGAGGTTTGAACCGTGGAACTGCAAAATCACACTTGTATTTCTCGGGCATACACCAGACTATTTTCAACAGATATATTTGTGTCTGAACAATCAGGAGACACTATTATTATTATTTCTACGACAAAAAATGCAAAAAGCAGAATAATAGAGATTTTTTTACCGTGGAACAGCAAAAGCACACTTCTGTCTCTCTGGCCTACACCAGATTATTTTTAACAGATATATTTGTGTCTGAAAAATCAGGGAGACACTATTATTTTTTTTTTTACGGCAAAATATGCCAAGAGCAGGATAATAGAGATTTTTTACCGTGGAACAGCAAAAGAACTCTTCTGTCTCTCTGGCCTACACAAGACTATTTTCAACAGATATATTTGTCTCTGAACAATCAGGAGACACTATTATTTATTTTTTACGGCCAAAAATTGCGAAAAGCAGGATAATACAGAGATTTCATCCGTGGAACTGAAAAACCACACTTGTATTTCTCGGGCCTACACCAGACTATTTTCAACAGATATATTTGAGTCTGAACAATCAGGAGACACTATTTATTTTTTACGGCAAAAAATGCAAAAATCAGGATAATAGAGTTTTTTTACTGTGGAACAGCAAAACCACAGTTATAATTTACTTGTGTACACCAGACTTTTTTAAATATATATATATTTGCGGCTGAACAGTGAGCGACACACTCAAACTGTTTTTTTTAGATACAAATGGCCCAAAAGTGGATAATACAGAGGTTTGAACCGTGGAACTGCAAAACAACACTTGTATTTCTCGGGCCTACACCAGACTATTTTCAACAGATACATTTGTGTCTGAACAATCAGAGACACTATTATTATTTTTTTACGGCAAAAAGTGCAAAAAGCAGGATAATAGAGATTTTTTTACCATGGAACAGCAAAATCACACTTCTGTCTCTCTGGCCTACACCAGACTATTTTCAACAGATATATTTGTGTCTGAAAAATTAGGTAGACACTATTATTATTTTTTATGGCAAAAAATGCCAAGAGCAAGATAGTAGAGATTTTTTACTGTGGAACAGCAAAAGCACTCTTCTGTTTCTCTGGCCTACAACAGACTATTTTCAACAGATACATTTGTGTCTGAACAATCAGGAGACACTATTATTTATTTTTTACGGCCAAAAATTGCGAAAAGCAGGATAATACAGAGATTTGACCCGTGGAACTGCGAAACCACACTTGTATTTCTCTGGCATACACCAGTCTATTTTCAACAGATATATTTGTTTCTGAAAAATCAGGGAGACACTATTATTTTTTTTTTACGGCAAAAAATGCAAAAAGCAGGATAATAGAGATTTTTTTACCGTGGAAGAGCAAAAGCACACTTCTGTCTCTCTGACCTACACCAGACTATTTTCAACAGATATATTTGTGTCTGAAAAATCAGGGAGACACTTTTATTTTTTTTTTTTACGGCAAAAAATGCCAAGAGCAGGATAGTAGAGATTTTTTACCATGAAACAGCAAAAGCACACTGCTGTCTCTCTGGCCTACACCAGACTATTTTCAACAGATATATTTGTGTCTGAACAATCAGGAGACACTATTATTTATTTTTTACGGACAAAAATTGCGAAAAGCAGGATAATACAAAGATTTGACCCGTGGAACTGCAAAACCACACTTGTATTTCTTGGGCCTACACCAGACTATTTTCAACAGATATATTTGAGTCTGAACAATCTGGAGACACTATTTATTTTTTACAGCAAAAAATGCCAAAAGCAGGATAATAGAAATTTTTAACTGTGGAACAGCAAAACCACAGTTATAATTTACTGGTGTTTACCTGACTTTTATAAATATATATATATTTGCGGCTGAACAGTAAGCGACACACTCAAACTGTTTTTTTTAGATACAAATGGCCCAAAAATGGATAAAACAGAGGTTTGAACCGTGGAACTGTAAAACCACACTTGTATTTCTCGGGCCTACACCAGACTATTTTCAACAGATATATTTGTGTCTGAACAATCAGGAGACACTATTATTTATTTTTTATCGACAAAAATTGCGAAAAGAAGGATAATACAGAGATTTGACGCGTGGAACTGCAAAACCACACTTGTATTTCTCGGGCCTACACCAGACTATTTTCAACAGATATATTTGTGTCTGAAAAATCAGGGAGACACTATTATTTTTTTTTTACGGCAAAAATTGCAAAAAACTGGATAATAGAGATTTTTATCGTGGAACAGCAAAAGCACACTTCTGTGTCTCTGGCCTACACCAGACTATTTTCAACAGATATATTATTGTCAGAACTATCAGGACACACTATTTATTTTTTACGGCAAAAAATTCCAAAAGCAGGATAATAGCGATTTTTTACCGTGGAACAGCAAAACCACAGTTATAATTTTATGGTGTATACCACACTTTTTTAAATATATATATATTTGCGGCTGAACAGTGAGCGACACACTCAAACTGTTTTTTTTAGATACAAATGGCCCAAAAGTGGATAATACAGAGGTTTGAACCGTGGAACTGCAAAACCCCACTTGTATTTCTCGGGCATACACCAGACTATTTTCAACAGATATATTTGTGTCTGAACAATCAGGAGTCACTATTATTTATTTTTTATGGCCAAAAATTGCGAAAAGCAGGATAATACATAGATTTGACCCGTCGAACTGCAAAACCACACTTGTATTTCTCGGGCCTACACCAGACTATTTTCAACAGATATATTTGTGTTTGAAAAATGAGGGAGACAGTATTATTTATTTTTTTACGGCAAAAAATGCAAAAAGCAGGATAATAGAGATTTTTTACCGTGGAAAAGCAAAAGCACACTTCTGTCTCTCTGGCGTACAGCAGAGTATTTTCAACAGATATATTTGTGTCTGAACAATCAGGAGACACTATTATTTATTTTTTACGGCCAAAAATTGCGAAAAGCAGGATAATACATGGATTTGACCCGTGGAACTGCAAAACCACACTTGTTTTTCTCGGGCCTACAGCAGACTATTTTCAACAGATATATTTGTGTCTGAACAATCAGGAGACACTATTTATTTTTTACGGCAAAAAATGCAAAATGCAGGATAATAGAGATTTTTTACCGTGGAACAGCAAAACCACAGTTATAATTTGCTGGTGTATACCAGACTTTTTTAAAAATATATATATATTTGCGGCTGAACAGTGAGCGACACACTCAAACTGTTTTTTTTAGATACAAATGGCCCAAAAGTGGATAACACAGAGGTTTGAACCGTGGAACTGCAAAACCACACTTGTATTTCTCGGGCCTACACCAGACTATTTTCAACAGATATATTTGTGTCTGAAAAATCAGGGAGACATTATTATTCTTTTTTTTACGACAAAAAATGCAAAAAGCAGGATAATAGGGATTTTTTTTACCGTGGAACAGCAAAAGCACACTTCAGTCTCTCTGTCCTACACCAGACTATTTTCAACAGATATATTTGTGACTGAACAATCAGGAGACACTATTATTTATTTTTTTACGTCCAAAAATTGCGAAAAGCAGGATAATACACAGATTTGACCCGTGGAACTGCAAAACCACACTTGTATTTCTCGGGCCTACACCAGACTATTTTCAACAGATATATTTGTGTCTGAAAAATCAGGGAGCCACTATTATTTTTTTATGGCAAAAATGCAAAAAGCAGGATAATAGAGAATTTTTTACCGTGGAACAGCAAAAGCACACTTCTGTCTCTCTGGCCTACACCAGACTATTTTCAACCGATATATTTGTGTCTGAAAAATCAGGGAAACACTATTATTTTTTTTTTTACGGCAAAAAATGCATAGAGCAAGATAATAGAGATTTTTTACTGTGGAACAGCAAAATCATTCTTCTGTCTCTATGGCGTACACCAGACTATTTTCAACAGATATATTTGTGTCTGAAAAATCAGGACACACTATTAATTTTTTTTTTTTAACGGCAAAAAATGCCAAGAGCAGGATAATAGAGATTTTTTTCCATGGAAAAGCAAAAGCACTCTTCTGTCTCTCTGGCCTACACCAGACTATTTTCAACAGATATATTTGTGTCTGAGCAATCAGGAGACACTATTATTTATTTTTCATGGCCAAAAATTGCAAAAAGCAGGATAATACAAAGATTTGACCCGTGGATCTGCAAAAGCACACTTGTATTTCTCGGGCCTACACCAGACTATTTTCAACAGATTTATTTGTGTCTGAACAATCAGGAAACACTATTTATTTTTTACGGCAAAAGATGCCAAAAGCAGGATAATAGAGATTTTTTACCATGGAACAGCAAAACCACAGTTATAATATACTGGTGTTTACCAGACTTTTTAAATATATATATATTTGCGGCTGAACAGTGAGCGACACACTCAAACTGTTTTTTTTTATACAAATTGCCCAAAAGTGGATAATACAGAGGTTTGAACCATGGAACTGCAAAACCACACTTGTATTTCTCGGGCCTACACCAGACTATTTTCAACAGATATATTTGTGTCTGAACAATCAGGAGACTCTATTATTTATTTTTTACGGCTAAAAATTGCAAAAAGCAGGATAATACAGAGATTTGACCCGTGGAACTGCAAAACCACACTATTATTTCTCGGACTTACACCAGACTATTTTCAACAGATATATTTGTGTCTGAACAATCAGGGAGACACTATTATTTTTTTTTTTACGGCAAAAAATGCAAAAAGCAGGATAATAGAGATTTTTTACCGTGGAACAGCAAAAGCACACTTCTGTCTCTCTGTCCTACACCAGACTATTTTCAACAGATATATTTGTGTCTGAAACATCAGGGAGACACTATTATTTTTTTTTTTACGGCAAATAAATGCCTAGAGCAGAATAATAGAGATTTTTTACCGTGGAACAGCAAAAGCACACTTCTGTCTCTCTGGCCTACACCAGACTATTTTCAACAGATATATTTGTGTCTGAAAAATCAGGAGACACTATTCTTTTTTTTTTACGGCAAAAATGCCCAAAACTGGATAATAGAGATTTTTTACAGTGGAACAGCAAAACCACAGTTATAATTTACTGGTGTATACCAGACTTTTTAAAATATATATATTTGCGGCTGAACAGTGAGCGACACAGTCAAACTGTTTTTTTTAGATACAAATGGCCCATTGAACTGCAAAACCACACTTCTACTTCTCTGGTCCACACCTGACTATTTTCAACAGATATATTTGTGTCTGAAAAACCAGAGACACCCTTTTGGGGGGGGGGGACGACACCAAAAGGTTATTAAGACTGGTATTTGTACAGTGTGAAGGAGGAAAAAAAAAAGAGAATTTAGATGAAAAAAAAAGGATTTTTCCTGGCACCCGAGACCTGGAGCTAAGTCCAGCATTTTCAGTAACAGGAGCACACAGGACTGTAATGCAGCGTTTGCTGGTATAACCACTGCGTCTCCTATTCAGCCTGCCTGCCTGATATCTGGGATGGATATTAGTCCTGAGAAGGACTGTTTGTTTGATCTGGCAGCCTTTACAGACCCTACACTAACTATTTCGCAGGATATATCTCTCCCTAAATCAGCAGCGCTGTCCCTACACTGTCTGATCCAGATCGACTGTGTCCAAGATGGCGGCGCCCAGTTTTAAATACTCGAGGTGACGCTGTGCGGCCAGCCAATCACTGTAATGCCCACAAACAACATGGCTGCGGCATTACAGTGACTGGCTGGCAATCCCTGCATGTTCATTGGCTCTGTAAAGAGCACCAAACATGCAGGGCGGAGACCTGAGCTCCCGCCCAAGTAACCCGGAAATGCTCGGTGCTCGCCAAACATCCCAAGTAGCGTGATGCTCGGGCGAGTACCGAGCAGTGTCGAGCATGCTGGCTCAACACTATTCTTGTTTGCTGCCTGTTCGAAAAATGATACATGAAAAAGCAATTAAAACATTGTACAGTTGAAACCAGAAGTTTACATACACTTTAAAAAAATACATACACTTTAAAAAAAGACACATACCGTATTTTTCGTACTATAAGACGCACCCCAAATTTTGGGGTGGAATATAGAAAAAATATATATTTTTATAAGATGGGGGTACGTCTTATAGTCTTAATAAGTACAGTATCTTACCTGGGGCGCGGTACAGCGAGGGTCACAGGAGGCAGGGTTCTTCCGGAATCCGGTGCTCCAGCAGCGGGGAGTTGCGATGGAGCAGGTTTGCAAGGCCCTCCGTTACCCTCCCTCAGGAACCTGGTGGCTGCAGCAGAAGAGATGGCTGGGGGCCGGTGCCTGGCTGGGGGCCAGTGCCTGGCTGGGGGTCGGGTCCTGGCTGAGGCCCGGTGCATTGCTGGGGGCCGGGCCCTGGGACTGGCTGAGGGTAGTCAAGGTCTATCTGGGGACCAGGACCGGTGGTGGTGGTGGCAGCGGCGGCAGCAGCAAAGGAGGAGAAGGTGAGATGCTGCGAGTGTCTGGCTGGGTACTCCGGGTGTCTGGCTGGGGGCCGCGGGTGTCTGTCTGTGATTGGACTGGATGCGGGCAGTGTCTGGCTGCGGGCCGGGGCTGTGAGCGACGCAGGTTTCTGGTGTGTGTGGCCATCTTCCTGAAGCTGTGGTCTACCGGAAAATGGCCGCCCAAGCTACAAGTCAGCGTATGCGCCTGCTCGGGCGGCCATTTTCCTGTGGATCACAGCTTCAGGAAGTGGCGGCGCACACCGGAAACCTGCGCCGCTCACTGCCCCAGCCTGCAGCCAGACTCTGCCCGCATCCAGTTCAACCCGCTCTAGCCCCCAGCCAGACACCCGCAGCCGCCAGCCAGACACCCGCAGCATCTCACCTCCTCCTTTGCTGCCGCTGCCGCCACAACCACCATCTTGAAGGAGGGAGATCCCACTCCACCACCACCGCAGGTACACAACGTTCGGACCATTAGACGCACCCCCCATTTTCCTCCCAAATTTGCATGTTTTTCTCAATATCTGTCATGAAATCAGAATAAACAATTCCGGTTTTAGATTAATTAGGATTACCAGAGAAAGAACAAACCAAACCAGAGGTCCTAAAAATCACTTGTTACGATATGTATAGTACCCACATTGTGTAGATATAAAATATACATTTACATACACGTATATACTAGTGATGAGCGAGCACTAAAATGCTCGAGTACTCATTGCTCGGGTCAAGCAAATTGGAATGCTCAAGTGCTCAGGACGAGTAAAGAGCCCTATGTAAGTCTATGGGAAACTCGAGCATTTTTCCGGCGGCCCCACCCACCGGCAGTCTGTAGAGGGCCTAAAAATTGCCCAAATCGATGGGAACAGTATTTAAATGACATGAGAACAGCATGGGGAAGACCCCTGGAAGCATTTATGACTCCCAGGTCACTGCAGTCAACAATGTTGTCAGAGTTATTACTCCACTTCTATAGACACACAGTAAAACATGCAAAACCAAAATCAAACTGGAATTTCCAGAGAAATATGTTAAGAAACATCCTTTCCAGGGTAATGGCTTGTATATAAGGCAAAATAAATAACCAAAAACAAAAATACTGTTTCACATCTTGGGCTATGTTTACACGTAGCGTTTTTGATGCTTTTTTTTCACTTTTGCATTGCTTTCAACCGTGACAAATGCATTCAACAGGAAATGTCATGTTAACATTTTACTACCTTATCTGGCCGTGTGGTGTGTGACATGGGAACAGCATGGGGAAGACACCTGGAAGCATCTCTGTCTCCCAGGGCACTGCCTAAAACTGTGGTCATCTCATCAGACATGATCCTATATTACTGCAGTAATAATACAGACATTTTTGGCAATGTGACAAATCTTAAACTTCATTTAAAATGGGCAAGGTGTGTGTCAAGGGACAGGGAAGTGGACGTTATGGTGTTGGTGAATGCAGAGGCCATGGGCAAGATGAAACTGTGCCTGCTGAGGGAGCACAACAAACACCCACGCCATGTCGAACTTCCTGTCCCAATTTCTAGGGGGCCGCGGAACACCACTATTGAAGTCAGAGCAGTGTGAAAAGGTTATTGGTTGGATAGAAGATAAAGTTTCCAGTCAGTTTGCCACCACCACCACCCTGTGTTCCACATGGTCCAGTCTCAGTAGATGTGTGTCTGGACCACTTTATTATTACTATATTATCGTCATTTATTCCATGGCGCTTTACATGTGAAAAAGGGGTATACATCACAAAAACAATTACAATAATCTTGAACAAAAATGTGACAGTGACTGGTACAGGAGAGGAGAGGACCCTGTCTGCAAGGGCTCACAGTCTACAAGGGATGAGTGAGGATACAGTAGGTGAGGATAGAGCTGGTCGTGCAGCGGTACGTTGGAGCTCGCGTTACTGCAGGTTGTATGCATGTTGCAAGAGGTGGGTCTTCAGGTGCTTTTTGAAGGTTTCAACAGTAGGCGAAAGTCAGAAATGGTGGGGTAGAGAGTTCCAGAGAAGGTGGGATGCACAGGATAAATCTTGTATGCGATTGTGGGAAGAGGAGATAAGAGGGGAGTAGAGGGGAGATCTTGTGAGGATTGGAGGTTGCGTGCAGGTAAGTACCAGGAGACTAGGTCACAGATGTATGGAGGAGACAGGTTGCGGATAGCTTTGCATGCCATGGTTAGGGTTTTGAACTGGAGACAGTGAAGGGATTGACAGAGAGGAGAGGCCAGGGAATATAAGGGGACAGGTGGATTAGTCGGGCAGCAGAGTTTAGGATAGATTGGAGGAATGCGAGAGTCTTAGAAGGGAGGCCACAGAGCAGGAGGTTGCAATGTTTTTGTAGATTCGTGGTTGAGGATCCGGGAGATTTTTTTTTTACTTGGAGTCGGCATCTTACTCACCCTGATCCTTCTTCCTTCCACCATTCTGAGTGCCCTGAGACAACTGATCCCACACTTGGACACTCCGAATAGCTGTTTTGTTCATCTTTCCATTTATAAATTCTGGCTTCTTGCTCGGTCCGCTCGGAAGTGGAAAGAGCTTGGATATGTGGTTTGAAGGAGAGATTAGAGTCCACGGTTACCCCAAGAGCTGATCACTTTTCCATCGTTAAATTTGGGCCTCTTGACCGGCCAGCTTCCAGCAGGGCAACAAAAAATCACATGTAGTGATTTGAGCAGCCATGGTCACCTGAAGGAGATGGTGGGAAAGTGCAAATATTGTCGCAAGAGGTGGATAATGATGAGGCACAATGGACAGAATGTCAGGAGGAGGACCAGGGTGCGGAAGTGGAAAATGAAGTGGTGGATAATGAAGTCACTAACCCAACCTGGCAAGGGGACATGTAGAGCGAGGACAGCAGCATACAGGGGGAGGGAGGAGTAGCACCACAACAGGCAGGAACAAGCAGTGTGCCACAGGCACAAGGCGGGCAGCTGCTCCCCAGAACACCAACACGACAGAAGTTGCCAGTACAACTGTTAGGTCTTCCCGAGTCTGATTCTTTTTTAAAGACTGTTTAGACAACCCCAAAAAGGCCATTTTCAACATTCCAGGCCAGCATCAGCAAGATCACCATAACTACCAGCCTGACCACCACCAGTATGCTCAGGCACATGACAGCAAAGTACTTGACTACCTGTGCCGAAAACCAAGGTCCAGAAACAGTGTCTGTGGGTGACACCACTGCCTCTTCCGCTGTTGTTCGTGCATGCCAATCCTCTGTCCATGGCACATGCGAAGATGACTCCCACCCTGCACCTGTCATTGCCGACATGCAACCATCACCATCCACATTCTTGTCCCTTTGCAGCGTTCAGTTGTCCCTACCACAGTAATTGGGATGCAAGCACAAGTATGCAGCCAGCCACCCATTCACCCACAGGCCGCAATACAAAACTGCCACATTTCTGGACTGCTTGCACTTGAAATGTTGCCTTTTAGGTTCGTGGAGGCGGAAGCTTTCCACAACCTCATGGTGGTGGTGGCCGGGTGTCCATACTTGGTCCCCAGCCACCACTATTTCTCCCGGTATCATCTCCGCCTTCCAAAAGCGTGAGTCCCAGAACATTACCCGTGCCCTCCCCAGTGCACTTAATGCGCCTAACCACAATCACGTGGACAAGTGAATGTGGGCAGGGAGGGTACGGAGCCAGTCCACACTAAAACAACAGCCATGGAGTGTCCGAGAACCGTCCCACACACATTTCTTAGCCAGGGCTGCTTCTCGACAGGGTTGAACGGGCCCACTAGAGGACAGGAGGCTCCTCCGGTGGGCCCTGGCTTCTCCAGCAGGAGAGTTCATAGTGCCGAGGTGAGGTTGTGCTGATGATAGAGGCCACCATCTCATTAGCTTGCTATGGGAATCAGCTTGGCTCCAACCAGCCTGGAATATTTCCAGTAAACTATGGCACGATGCCATGGTATTAGCAGTGCCTCCAGTACAAGTTGTGAAGCCATCCACAATTTCCTTCTCAGGAATTTTATTTGGTAGACTGAGTGGCTGCCCAAATACATTAGTTTCTCACAAAGGAGCTGAAGATACTGAGTGGTAGTAGGTGCAAGTTTCTACAGCATGTTAGATATCAGAGGGAGAACAGAGAGGGCAGCACAGTGGCTCAGTGATTAGCACTGAATCCTTGCAGCGCTGGTGTCCGGGGTTCAAATCCCACCAAGGACAACATCTGCAAGGATTTTGTATGCTCTCCCCATATTTGCGTGGGTTTCCTCCTCAGTAAAAAAAATGCAGCCATAGAGTGTCCAGGAACCTTCCCACACACTTTTCTTAGCCAGGGATGGATGGGCCCACCAGAGAATCCTTGGGTGGGCCCTGGCTTCTCCATCAGGAGAGTTCATGATAGCGCAAACTTTTCAGCTGCTATTGGGCTCTTGAGCAGGGGAGAAAGGTGGGCCCTCAGAATCAAATTGTTACGGGTCCGGATGGTGGAATCACTGTGCCGTAGTACAAGGAGGGACTATAGGGGCGTAACTAAGTGTCCACCTGGAGCGACCCTGGCTACACGGCGGCTTAGTTGACCCCGTTTACTAAGTAGGGACTGGGATGGTGGACTAGGTGCCACTCTGGATCCAAGCTCGTGTGAGAGCAGGCGACTCCCACGGAGCTGACTGTCGAAGCTGGCAGGCACGGTGGAGGACTGGCAGCTCAGGAAGACAGGCGGTAACAGCTGGTAGTCCAGCAAGCGGGCACGGCTGGTAGTCAGACTGGCGGGCACGGCTGGTAGACAGGCTTGCGGGCTTGGAGAGGCAGTTTAATGCAAGCAAACAACACTATTGCACAGGCACCTCCATTTTGGAGGAGGTGCCTTAAATATCAGCTGTCCTCTGGCCATTGGCCAGGGACATATTAGGACGGCGCGTGCGGCCCCTTTAAGAAGACGGGAGTTTGCACGCACATGCCCTAAGCACAGTGCACGGGGATCTGCGCACGGTGCGTGCACCCCGGGCACACACAGCCAGTGGAGCAGAGGACGACGGACCCAAGCCGCGGCGGTAAGGGGATCATCATCTCTGCCGGGCCGGAGGAAGAAACGCCGGCGCTACAGAACCCACCCCTTTACGCCCCCTCTTCTTCAAGCCCGCAAGAAATTTTTCCAGAAGAAGAGGAGCATTAATGTTCTCCCAGGGCTCCCATGACCTCTGCTCAGGACCAAACCCCTTCCAAGCCACAAGATAAAAGGTTTTCCCTCTTACCCTCTTGGTAGCCAAAATGTTCTCTACCTCAAAAACGTCCTCAGCGCTGACTGGAGCTGGAGCGGTACCCGGATCGTCAGAGAAAGGATTGAGGACAACAGGCTTGAAGAGAGACACAAGGATGGAATTGGGGATCCCTAACAAGGCAGGAAATTTCAACTTGTATGCCACTGGTTTAATTTGGCACAGAATCTCGAACGGACGAATGAACTGCGGACCCAACTTGTAAGAAGGCATCTTGAGATGAACATACTTGGAGGAAAGCCAGACTTTGTCCCCTGGATGGAATAGAGGCAGGTCCAGACGTCTCTTATCAGCATGTCTCTTCACCTTCTCAGAGGATTGTAGCAATGCCATCTTTGTGTCCTCCCAAATCAACGAAAAGTCTCTGACGAGAGACTCCACAGCAGGATTATCAACAGGAGCAGGAACAGGAAACGGAATATTGGGATGCAGACCATACACCACAAAGAATGTAGATTTGGCTGAGGATTCACTCTCATGGTTATTGTAGGAAAATTCGGCCAAAGGTAGGAGCTCCACCCAGTTGCTATGATGAGCGTTGACGAAATGCCGAAAGAAACTAGTGAGGAACTGATTGATACACTCAACCTGACCATTGGACTCAGGATGATAGGCCGAAGACAAGTCCAAAGCGACATTCAGCAGCTTACATGTGGCTCTCCAGAAGCGTGAAGTAAACTGAACCCCTCTATCTGGGACAATATGGAGAGGTAGGCCGTGGAGACGAAAGAAGTGAAGGATGAAGTCTTTGGCTAGCACTGGCGCAGAAGAAAGACTACCGGTGCATTGCAGAGTCCAAGGGGCACAACGCGGTACTCGTAGTGGCCATCCCGGGTGGCGAATCCAGATAAGTTTGTATGCACCACGCCCTTGAGGCGGTCAAACAACTAGGAGATGAGAGGCAGAGGATACTTATTTTTGATATGATTTGAGACAGGCCCCTATAGTTGATACACGGGCGAAGAGAGCCATCCTTCTTCTTGACGAAGATGAATCCTGCTCCAGCCGGAGAGGTCGATTTTTGGATAAATCCCCTAGCAAGATTCTCTTCAATGTACTCGGACATGGCTTGGGTCTTGGACACCAACAGTGGGTAAATTCGACCTTGGAGAGGTGAAGCACCAGGGATGAGGTCAATAGTAGTGTTGAGCCACCCCCGTAGTGTTCGGGTTCGGTTCGTCGAACACCGGGATGTTCGTGGAACTGTTCGTCGAACACCTTAGAACACCGTCGAACACCGTTAAAACCAATGGCAGGCAAAAAAAACCATAGAAACACACAGAAAACACTTTCAAAGGTGTCCAAAAGCTGACAAACTGCTCAGCGCTTGACCAGGAGAATTCTCCCACGCTGGGATGGCATTGAGATGACAGGCTGGATCACAGCTGAGCGCTGCCATCCAGCTTGTCATCCTTCAGAGACACTGCAGAGCGCAAGCATGCCTGCGCTCTGCAGTGTCTATGAAGGATGGCATGCTGGATGGCAGAGCTCAGCTGTGATCCAGCCTGTCATCTCAATTAGTGTTGAGCCACCCCCGTAGTGTTCGAGTTCGGTTCGTCGAACACCCGTATGTTCGCCGAACTGCTCGTCGAACTGTTCGTCGAACACCTTCGAACACCGTTAAAACCAATGGCAGGCAAACAAAAACACATAGAAACACATAGAAAACACCTTCAAAGGTGTCCAAAAGCTGACAAACTGCTCAGAAGACAAAACTATCACATGGAAAAGTGACAAGTACATATAGTCATGCGAAAAGAAAAGAGGTGGAGGAGTAAAAGGAGGGGGAAACACAGATATAGGCATGTCATGCCCTTCTAAAACCAAAAAAGTGCGAAGCTGACACGGCCAGTCCGTTCCTGCCCGTGCGACCTCCGTGTCGCCGGCTTTGTGCCAGAGCTGCGGTGGACCCTGACGGCCAGCCCCCCTATCCCAATACTGGTGCCTGTCCGCTGGTGGGTCGAGCGAGCCCCCTGTGGTGGAGGCAGGTCTAAGCTTTTTAATTTAAATTGTCTCTCTAATTTGAATGAATACACTTTAAATCCTTTTACAAGGATCTATTGGAGGGCAAGTCTCATGCCAGCAGCCCCGTAATTCCAGCTCCAGTAGCGTCCACTAAAGCTGCTGCTGTTAAAAAGCTTTTATAAGGATCGAGCTCGGCGGTCCACCGCAAGGCGTCCTAACGCCAGTCAAAGCCCCTATGCCTTGGGGCGCCTCCTGATGCTCTTCACTGAGTATTCCGGGGTCCTGAAGCATTTACTTTGAAAAAATTAAGTGTCCAAACTACAGGTGGTATAGCTTGCTTAACAGCTGGGATAATCCGCTGACTAGCAGACACTGCTACTAGGCACAAAGTATTTCCTGGGCTAGATGCAGTTAAAAATTTTTAATTAGATACTCTCGTTGGATGCTGAGAAAGCATTCCAAAGAGTCTCCTGGCACGCCATATATTATTCTCTTAAAAAGCTTGGGGTAGGGGTCTAGGGGACCCCTTTATAGGCAAAATCACGGCCCTGTATCGCAATACTTCACCTAGGCTGAAGATAAATGGAACTGTGGCACCCTGAGGGCTCGGTTGCTACAGAGGTATTGCACCTCACCCAGAGGTGTGATATCTCACTCTCAGGTAAGGATGGAGTGTGGATCAGGACCCCGACACCTGCATGCATTACACCACATTGCCGTGGGGCAGGGCGACCAATATGCCCCTGAGATGGGCACGACAGTCCCTGTCCCTGGCTGGAGTGGGGGGGAGTGAACACCGAGGAAGGGGAACCCTGTAGTGCAGGAGCAGGGAGGAAGCAGTTCCTGGGTGCATTGAGAAGGGAGTATAAATGGTGGGCACCATCTTTGTTCAGTGAAGAGAAGTCTGAGAAGAAGTGACAGGGAGCAGGGGCTCTGCATGAGCTCTGCTCCGGAGGCAGGCCAGGAAGAGGGAGAAGGAAGGAAGAGGAGCGGAGAAGGCTTCAGGAACGAGGAACGAAGGGATCCCAGGGGTGCGGACGGGCGAGTCGCCACCGCACGCCCGAATCCACCTGCGTGGAGGGGTCAGGCCAAAGGGGGAGACCGGTCCCCAAAACTAGTGGAGGCGGGAAACGGCCCTCAGCTAGAAACCGGAGGCTGTGACATTTTATGTGGCACAGCCCCTCGCTACACCCGCTAGGAAGGCACCACATAGGGTCAGGGAAACTAGCGCCAAGTTTACCAAGAGGAGGCCCGAGGCAGCCGGACAGAAGCGTTGATAAGAAAGGCCAGACAAAGGACACACAAAGGGGTTCCTGTGAAGCGCTCCAAAGTTATCTGGGAGTTGTCTGAACCCATCACCTGGTGGGCACAGTACGACGTGGGCAGCCGTTACCTGCAGAAGTGGTCTGGATAATAAGAACTGTGAGTAAAGGCCCTGGACAGCATCACTGACTCCGTGTCGTTACTGCTGCTGCCCTGCACCATCACCCCCATCCGCATACACTGCCCTGAGGCTATACTCCTCCCGTGGGGAGTTATGCTATGCTCTGCTGCACCCACAACACCAGCCTCAGAGGTCTGCCGTGCAGCGGCGGTTCACTCTGACCGCAATCCTCGGGTGGCGTAGTCGGACATTTAAACATCAAAACCACATAAATAGTTCCGCCACTGGTTTGACCGCCCTAAGCCACGGAACCGGGTCGCCTCCACGGAGACTATAACAATCAGCATCCACCATAAAGGGTCCGGTTCCGGGTGTCCCAAGGCCCAGGGGCGCGTCAGAACATTTTCATCACCTTTCATAATCACCAATGGGACAAGGCAGGGATGTCCTCTGTCCCCTCTCTTATACATCCTAGTGACGGAGCACCTGCTCTCATCAATTCGCCATAACCCCAATATTAGGTGGATTGAGGTGGGAGGCACCGAGTACAAGTGCTCTGCATTTGCTGATGATTTCCTAGTATATATCACTCAATCACATATATCCATCCCTGCTGTTATGGCTGAAATAGATCACTTTGTTACATGGTCAAATTTTAAAATCAATGCAGTGAAGTCTGAGGCCCTCGATGTCTCCCTCCTCAAATCCATACAGGATTCCATACAGTCCAACTTTCCCTTTGCCTGGCCCTCACAGGGTATCAAATACTTAGGAAATTCTATTCATAGAAACCTCTCCCATATATGTTATCTTAATTTTGGGCCCTTTATTGAACAACTCCATACAGACCACGGTTGGCAAGTTAGAACTGTAGGATTCACTATGTGAACCACTGGTGTTTTGTGGAAAAGCACATGTACACTGTGTTCCAAATTATTATGCAAAAAGTGTTTAGGAGTGATAAGGGAAGAATTTGTTTGTTTGTCAGTTAAACTCATTGATGGTGATGTGTGTCAGGGCTCTTTATATCACTGTAAGCAATTGCAGACACCTGTGCTAATTAGTTTGGCAGGTGTGTCCAATGAAAGGCAAGACTACTAAAGAAGGCTGTCCCACATTATTAAGCAGCCTACATTTTCTGCCAAAATGGGAAAGAAAAAGGATGTGTCGGCTGCTGAGAAGCAACAAATTGTGGAGTGTTTAGGTCAAGGCATGACTACAATCAACATTGCCAAGACACTTCATCCTGATCATCGCACAATCGAGAAGTATGTATCTGATTCACAGTACACATGTGTGCGTGCTGATAAGGTAAAATTGAGGACTCTTTCCTACAAGCAAATACGTCAGGTTAAAAGAGCAGCGGCAAAAAAGCCTTGTCATAGCAGCAGACAAGTTTTTGAAGCTGCTGGTGACTCCAACGTCCCCCGAACAACAAGATGCAGAGTCCATCAGAGGTTTGCAGCTGTGTGCAAGCCATCCTGTCGACCTCCTCTATCCACTGCACACAAGCAGAAATGGCTCCATTGGGCCAAACAATACATGAATACTGACTTCAAAACTGTTTTGTTCAACGATGAGTGCCGTGCAACGCTCGATGGTCCAGATGGATGGAGTGGAGGATGGCTGGTTGATGGGCACCCCACGCAAACACGGCTACAGCACCATCAAGGAGGAGATGGAGTAATGTTTTGGGCTGGAATCATGGGGATAGAGATTGTCGATCCCTTTAGGATCCCTGAAGGGGTAAAGATGAACTCCATAATGTATGTGGAGTTTCTCAAACAGCACTTCCTGCCATGGTTCAAGAAGAAGAACCGTGAATTCTACAGCAAGATCATTTTCATGCATAATAATGCAACGTCTCATGCTGCACATAAAACATCTGCATCTCTGGCTGATATGGGCATAAAAGGGGACAAACTTATGGTGTGACCCCCATGCTCCCCTGACCTCAACCCCATTTAGAACCTCTGGAGCATCATCAAAAGGAGTGTCTATGATGGCGGGAGGCAGTTCACATCTAAGCAACAGCTGTGGGAGGGTATTCTGTCCTCATGCAAAACAATTGAAGCAGAAACCATCCAAAACCTGACAAATTCAATGGACGAGACAGTTCAGAAGCTCCTTTCGAACAAGGGGTCCTATGTGCAAATGTAACATCACCTAGAATAAAGTTTTGAGTTGAAAACTGTTTGATTTCATTTTCTAATAACCTGCTAATGCTTATAATTTCAAAAATGACCATTTTTTTGCTCTTTATTAAAATGAAAAGGTTGATCAAAGAGTGTGGGGGATCTAAGAGTGTGGCAACCCAGTAGTCAGGATTACTTCGAATTCTGACAATCTGAGGGTCATGTTGCAGGTAGTGCAGCAAGAAGGCACTCATGTGTCTTGCGCATCTAGGAGCCCCAAAATTATTTTCCGGGCTAGATGCAGCTAAAAATTATTATTAATTTGAAAGCTGGTGGAGCTTAATATAGATGGCCTAATAGAATCAGTACTGCACACTGCTACAAGGCCCAAATTATTTTCCAGCCAAGATACAGATAAACATGATTATTAATTTTAAATCTGGTGGAGCTTAGTATAGATGGCCTAATAGAATCAGTACTGCACACTGCTACAAAGCCCAAATTATTTTCCAGCCAAGATACTGATAAACATGATTAGTAATTTTAAAGCTTAAAATGGTTGGTGAGGTGATTTTAACAAATCATCAAGCTTTTACTCTCCCCAGGATGACACAGGGGTAGAAAAGTAATTTCGGATCCATGATTTGTTCATCTTTATGAACGTGAGTCTGTCTACATTATCAGTGGAGAGCCGCATGCGCTTATCTGTCAGCACACCACCAGCAGCGTTAAACACATGTTCAGACAGAACGCTGACTGCGGGGCATGACAAGATCTCCAAGGCGTAAGTGGCGAGCTCTGGCCATTTATCCTGATTGGAAGCCCAAAAAAAGCAAGAGTCTAGTGACACAGTCATGGCTTCAATGCTTACTTGGAGATACTCCTGTACCATCGTCTCTAGGCGTTGACTATGTGTCAGAATTCTTGTCTCCTGTGGCCTTGCAAAGGATGGGCTAAAAAAGTGGTGAAATGATTCCGCAAAATTGATGTTACCAGCAGATACTGTGTTTCTGTTACGGTTTGAGTGCTGAACACTCGACGGTCCCACGGTTGGCAAGTTGGAACTGTGAGATTCACTACGTGCACCACTGGTGTTTTGTGGAAAAGCACATGTAAGATTCTGCAACAGTCTCTGCTGATACTCCAGCATGCGTGCATCCCTTTCTATGGCAGGAATAATTTCTGCAAATTTACTTTTGTACCGGGGATCTAACAGTGTGGCAACCCAGTAGTCAGGATTATTTCTAATTCTCACAATTCGAGGGTCATGTTGCAGGTAGTGCAGCAAGAAGGCACTCATGTTTCTTGCGCATCCAGGAGCACCAAGTCCCTGTTGTGTTGGTGGCGAGGTAACAATCATGCTTCCTTCCTCTGCCCTCTCCCCCCAACCTCACACAACAGAAATGTGATCAAGGTCTCCCTCATCTGATGAGTCTTCCATCAGTTCATCCTCCACTTCTTCCTGGGCTCCTGCACCTTCCTCACTAGTTTGGCTGCTACCATGTGCCCTGGTAAAACCATCTCCCCCACCCTCACATGCCAGCCGCCTTGGTGCTGCCGACCGTCTGGACCTGGCAGATGTTAGCCCTTCTGCATACAACTCCTCCTCCTCTACTTCCTCCACCTCCTCTTGTGCCACCACCTGACTCCGAATTCTGTTTAACATGTGCTCCAGCATGTAAGTCACCGGAATAGTCATGCTGATAATGGCATCGTCAGCACTAAACATCTTCGTCGCCATTTCAAAACTGTGCAGAAGGATGCATAGGTCCCTGATCTGAGACCACTCCTCCAGCGTGATTTGCCCCACCTCTGGATCTCGTTGGCCCAGGCTATACATCAGAACATATTGCACCAGGGCTTGTCGGTGCTGCCACAGTTGCTGCAACATGAGCAGAGTTGAATTCCACCGGGTAGGCACATCGCATTTTAGCCAGTGAAGTGGCAGGCCCAACGACTTCTGTAGAGATGTAAGTTGCTGAGCTGCGGGATGCGAACGGCGGAAGTGAGCACACAGTGACCATGCCCTCTACAGAAGGCCAGTGGATAGTGGGCTAAAAATTGCTGGACAACCAGGTTCAACAAGTGAGCCATACAAGGCACGTGTGTGACATTGCCCCGGCGAAGGGCCGCACCCAGGTTTGCAGCATTGTCGCACATGGCCTTCCCTGGATTCAGGTCCAGTGGAGACAACCATTCATGAAACTGGTTCTCCAGAGCTGACCACAACTCCTAAGCTGTGTGACTCACATTTCCCAGACATTTCAAAGTAAAAACTGCCTGATGACGTTGAGCCCTGCAGCCAGCATAGTAAGGAGGTCTGCAGGATCCCTTCTGCGCAGCTAGAAAGCTTGTGGCATTACCAGACAGGCTTTGGGTGCAGGTGGAGGACCGAGAATAGGTTGAGGAGGAGAAGCAGTGGAGGAACTTTGAGAAAAAGAGGATTGATGCACAACTCGTGGGGACGGCAAGACTTGGACAGCAGCCCCTTTCCTGCTGTCACCATAGTTACCCAGTGCCCAGTCAGCGACATGTTACGCCCCTGTCCATGCCTACTCGTCCAAGTGTCTGTGGTGAAATGCACCCTGTCACACACAGAGTTTCTCAAAGAAGCGGTGATGTTGTGTGCGACATGCTGGTGGAGCACAGGCACACCTTTCTTTGAGAAGTAGTGCCGACTGGGCATCTGGTACTGGGGCACTGCGACAGACATAAGGTCTCGAAAATCCTCTGTGTCAACCAGGCGAAAAGGCAGCATTTCTGTAGCCAAGAGCTTGCAGATGGTGAAATTCGACCTCTTAGCTTTCTCATGGCTAGGAGGAAATGGTCTTTTACTTGTCCACATCTGAGGGACCGAGGGCTGGCTGTTGTGCTTAGACGGGGTTGAGAAGGGTGTCCCCGGCAAACTGCCGGTCTGTGAGGAAGATGCAGGTGGACATGTTAGGTTGCCTTGATCCAAAGGTGGTGCTATCGATGTCGGACAGCGCTCAACACAAGCTGGTGTTACCACCTCCAAAGAAAATGATGACCTGCCAATCACGCTGGCTGTTGCGGGTAAAGAGGTGGCAGGTCTGCGTCCCAAAACAGGTGTGACTGCTGTCCCCCCTGTCACAGAGGATGAAGAGGCCGTGGATGCACAAGATGTGGCAGACGTTGGTTGGCCTGGCCGGCTAGGCCGCATTGTAGCACAGTGAGCTTCCCACTGCAACTTATGCTTCATGTCCATGTGCCGGTTCATGCATGAAGTACTCAAACTATGTATTTTTTGGCCTCTACTTAGCTTTTGCTGACAAATGTTACAGATAACACAAGTTGGGTCATCTTTATCGATCTGAAAAAATGCCCAGGCTATGTAAGGCTTAGCACCCATGCGACCTGAAGAGCCACCACGACTTGTGGTCAGAGGCAGAGTTGTGTTTGAGGATGCAGTTGTTGACGTGCTTCCAGTACTACGTCTCTGTCCAGGAAGGCGCAACCTGACCTCTTCGTCACTAGCATCCTCCTCCACCTCCTCTGCTGACCTCATCGACTAGCTGACTGTGGATTGACAGTAAGTGGGATCTCCAACCTCATCATCTTCACCCTGTGTGTTATCACACCCATCGTCCTCAGAGCCAACCTCTTCCTGCCCTGTCAAAAAACTAAAGTTGTCGCTCCAATCAGGTATTTGAGTCTCATCATCGTCTTCCTCATTGTCTCCACCAACAGGAGTTACAGTTTGGGAACGAGGGTCTACATTATGCTCAGAACCTTTTTCATCTGGGCCTGGATCCGACTCATTAACATTCTGGGCATCAGTGCAGATCATTTCCTCGTCTGGATTCACAGAAGCTCTGGAGCCGACCTCTGATTCCCAGGCTATAGTATGAGTAAACAGCTCTGCAGACTCAACCATCTGTTCTACCCCATACTCAGACGGGCAGCTGGAGACTTGGGAGCTGTGAGGAAGCAAGTGCGATTGTGGTGACACCTCTGAGGACTGGAGTATTTGTGATGTTGAAGTTGAAGTGGAGGAGAGCCCACTTAAAGGAGCACTTGATATCCGTTGAAGCACCTGCTGTTTTTGTGCATCATCTGGAATTTGTAGCGGTTGGCGTGGCCGTAAGAAAGGGATCTTATCACATTGTCCGCTAAAAGAAGTAGACATTTTAGTTTAGCTGGAAGATGGTCTTTCTACTGCAGATGTTACTGTTGCTTTAACACCTAACCCACGGACACAACCTTTTCTCCCCTTCCCAACATGCTTTTCCACAAGCAGCAGGCCTTTTTCCACTCATTTTGGTGGTTAACTAATTCACAACTCTGGAGTTGTTTGCACAAAAAACCAATGGAAGGGAACCGAGCAGAGCTGAGTGGCCAAACTGTGGTATTAGGCCAAAAGTATGGGCTCGATTAGATGCAGATAAAAATTATTTTGAATTTGCAACCTGATGGAGGTCAGTATAGATGGACTAATAGAATAAGTCCCACACACTGCTAGAAGCTGAAATATTTTTTCAGAGCTAGATGCAGAAAAAAATTATCTTGAATTTGCAACCTGATAGAGGTCAGTATAGATGGGCTAATAGAACAAGTCCCACACACTGCTACAAGCTGAAATATTTTTTCAAATCTTCATGCAGAAAAAAATTATATTGAATTTGCAACCTGATGGAGGTCAGTATAGATGGACTAATAGAACAAGTCCCACACACTGCTACAAGCTGAAATATTTTTTCAAAGCTACAAGCAGAAAAAATTATATTGAATTTGCAACCTGATGGAAGTTAGTATAGATGGACTAATAGAACAAATCCCACACACTGCTAGAAGCCTAAATATATTTTTTCAGGGCTAGATGCAGAAAAAAATTATATTGAATTTGCAACCTGATGGAGGTAAGTATAGATGGACTAATAGAACAAGTCCCGCACACTGCTACAAGCTGAAATATATTTTCAGAGCAAGATGCAGAAAAAAAATGATATTGAATTTGCAACCTGATAGAGGTTAGTATAGATGGACTAATAGAACAAGTCCCACACACTGCTAGAAGCCGAAATATTTTTTCAGAGTTAGATGCAGAAAAAAATTATATTGAATTTGCAACCTGATGGAGGTCAGTATAGATGGACTAATAGAACAAGTCCCACACACTGCTACAAACTGAAATATTTTTTCAGAGCTACATGAAGAAAAAAATTATATTGAATTTGCAACCTGATGGAGGTTAGTATAGATGGACTAATAGAACAAGTCCCACACACTGGTAGAAGCCGAAATATTTTTTCAAAGCTAGATGCAGAAAAAAATTATATTGAATTTGCAACCTGATGCAGGTCAGTATAAATGGACTATTAGAACAAGTCCCCCACATTGCTACAAGCTGAAATATTTTTTCAGAGCTACATGCAGAAAAAAATGATATTGGATTTGCAACCTGATGGAGGTTAGTATAGATGGACTAATAGAACAAGTCCCACACACTGCTAGAAGCCTAAATATTTTTTCAGAGCTAGATGCAGAAAAAAATTATATTGAATTTGCATCCTGATGGAGGTCAGTATAGATGGACTAAAAGAACAAGTCCCACGCACTGCTACAAGCTGAAATATTTTTTCAGAGCTAGATGCAGAAAAAAATTATATTGAATTTGCAACCTGATGTAGGTTAGTATAGATGGACTAATAGAACAAGTCCCACACACTGCTAGAAGCCGAAATATTTTTTCAGAGCTAGATGCAGAAAAAAATTATATTGAATTTGCAACCTGATGCAGGTCAGTATAAATGGACTAATAGAACAAGTCCAACACATTGCTACAAGCTGAAATATTTTTTCAGAGCTACATGCAGAAAAAAATTATATTGGATTTGCAACCTGATGGAGGTTAGTACAGATGGACTAATAGAACAAGTCCCACACACTGCTACAAGCCAAACTATTTTTACAGAGCTAGATGCAGAAAAAAATTATATTGAATTTGCAACCTGATGGAGGTCAGTATAGATGGACTAATAGAACAAGTCCCACACACTGCTACAAGCTGAAACATTTTTTCAGTGCTAGATGCAGAAAAAAATTATTTTGAATTTGCAACCTGATGGAGGTTAGTATAGATGGACTAATAGAACAAGTCACACACACTGCTAGAAGCCTAAATATTTTTTCAGAGCTACATGCAGAAAAAAATTATATTGAATTTGCAACCTGATGGAGGTTAGTATAGATGGACTAATAGAACAAGTCCCACACACTGCTACAAGCTGAAATATTTTTTCAGAGCTAGATGCAGAAAAAAATTATATTGAATTTGCAGCCTGATGGAGGTCAGTATAGATGGACTAAAAGAACAAGTCCCACACACTGCTTGAAGCCTAAATATTTTTTCAGAGCTAGATGCAGAAAAAAATTATATTGAATTTGCAACCTGATGGAGGTTAGTATAGATGGACTAATAGAATGATGCTATGCCCAAAAGGTTTTACTTCACTTGGTGCAGTAAAAAAAATTGTATTCTATACACAGGTGGTGTAGCTTGCAACACAGATAGGCTACTCCACTGACTAACACACTCTGCAATAGGCCAAAAAGGATTTGCTTTGCTAGATTTAGCCAAATGCTGTGAAAAAAAACTTGCACAGCACTGGCACAGACCTGCCTGGCAAAAAGTGATAGGAACTGATGTAACCTAGCCCTGAAAAGTCCTGCAATTACAATTAGTCTTTACTCCCAACCTATCTATTTAAGAGCACAGACCTGCCTGATAAAAGTCGTATGAAATGATGTAACCTAGTCCTTAAAAGGACTGCAATCACAACTATTCCCTACTCACAAGCTATCTGTAGATTAGTGCACCAAAATCATAACTGGATTTTTTCTCAGTAATGCTGAATATTAATGTTAATACGCAGTGTGAGTGTACAGCGGTGTGGGGGGGGGGCAGGGGATGGATCTCTGCAGAATTAATGAAGATCTCCTTTTTTTTTTCTCTTTCCCGCATTTACAGTGGGGAGGTGCAGTCTGTCAGCGTATCAGCAGCGCACACACGGAGCAAACTGCTTTTTTCACACAAGCAAGGGCATGTGTCATTGGCAGTGTATGTCACATGTCCTTGCCCTATAAGACCCAGCCATTTTCCCCATCGCCACCATTTTCTCACTGCTGCAGCTGCGTGTTAGACGGCACCGCTGTTGCTGTGTGAGCTATACTTTGCAAATTTCAAGTCAATTTTGCACAAATCTACAGATAGCTTGGGAGTATGGAATAGTTGTGATTGCAGTCCTTTTAAGGACTAGGTTACATCATTTCCTACGACTTTTATCAGGCAGGTCTGTGCTCTTAAATAGATAGGATGGGAGTAAAGATTAATTGTAATTGCAGTCCTTTTCAGGGCTAGCTTACATCAGTTCCTATCACTTTTATCAGGCAGGTCTGTGCTCTTAAAAAGATTGGTTGGGAGTAAAGACTAATTGTAATTGCAGTCCTTTTGAGGGCTAGGTTACATCAGTTCCTATCACTTTTTGCCAGTCAGGTCTGTTTTAGTGCTGTGCAAGTTTTTTTCACAGCATTTGGCTAAATCTAGCAAAGCAAATCCTTTTTGGCCTCTTGCAGTGTGTGTTAGTCAGTAGAGTAGCCTATCTGTGTTGCAAGCTACACCACCTGTGTATAGAATACCAATTTTTTTACTGCACCTAGTGAAGTAAAACCTTTTGGGCATAGCATCATTCTATTAGTCCATCTGTACTTACCTCCACCAGGTTGCAAATTCAAAATAATTTTTATCTGCATTTAGCTGTGAAAAAATATTTGGGCTTCGGATTGTAACAGTGTGTGGGACTTGTTCTATTAGTCCATCTATACTAACCTCCACCAGGTTGCAAATTCAAAATAATTTTTATATGCATCTAGCTCTGAAAAAATATTTGGGCTTCGGCTTGTAGCAGTGTGTGGGACTTGTTCTATTAGTCCATCTATAGTAACCTCCACCAGGTTGCAAATTCAAAATAATTTTTATCTGCATCTAGCTCTGAAATAATATTTGGTATTCGGCTTGTAGCAGTGTGTGGGACTTGTTCTATTAGTCCATCTATACTAACCTCCACCAGGTTGCAAATTCAAAATAATTTTTATCTGCATCTAGCTCTGAAAAAATATTTGGGCTTCGGCTTGTAGCAGTGTGTGGGACTTGTTCTATTAGTCCATCTATACTAACCTCAACCAGGTTGCAAATTCAAAATAATTTTTATCTGCATCTAGCTATGAATAAATATTTGGGCTTCGGCTTGTAGCAGTGTGTGGACTTGTTCTATTAGTCCATCTATACTAACCTCCACCAGGTTGAAAATTCAAAATCATTTTTATCTGCATCTAGCTCTGAAAAAATATTTGGGCTTGGGCTTGTAGCAGTGTGTGGGACTTGTTCTATTAGTCCATCTATACTAACCTCCATTAGGTTGCAAGTTCAAAATAATTTTTATCTGCATCTAGCTCTGAAAAAATATTTGGGCTTCAGCTTGTAGCAGTGTGTGGGACTTGTTCTATTAGTCCATCTATACTAACCTCCACCAGGTTGCAAATTCAAAATAATTTTTATCTGCATCTAGCTCTGAAAAAATATTTGGGCTTCATCTTGTAGCAGTGTGTGGGACTTGTTCTATTAGTCCATCTATACTAACCTCCACCAGGTTGCAAATTCAAAATAATTTTTATCTGCATCTAGCTCTGAAAAAATATTTGGGCTTTGGCTTATAGCAGTGTGTGGGACTTGTTCTATTAGTTCATCTATACTAACCTCCACCAGGTTGCAAATTCAAAATAATTTTTATCTGCATCTAGCTTTGAAAAAATATTTGGTCTTCGGCTTGTAAGAGTGTGTGGGACTTGTTCTATTAGTCCATCTATACTAACCTCAACCAGGTTGCAAATTCAAAATAATTTTTATCTGCATCTAGCTCTGAATAAATATTTGGGCTTCGTCTTGTAGCAGTGTGTGGGACTAGTTCTATTAGTCCATCTATACTAACCTCCACCAGGTTGAAAATTCAAAATCATTTTTATCTGCATCTAGCTCTGAAAAAATATTTGGGCTTGGGCTTGTAGCAGTGTGTGGGACTTGTTCTATTAGTCCATCTATACTAACCTCCATTAGGTTGCAAATTCAAAATAATTTTTATCTGCATCTAGCTCTGAAAAAATATTTGGGCTTCAGCTTGTAGCAGTGTGTGGGACTTGTTCTATTAGTCCATCTATACTAACCTCCACCAGGTTGCAAATTCAAAATAATTTTTATCTGCATCTAGCTCTGAAAAAATATTTGGGCTTCATCTTGTAGCAGTGTGTGGGACTTGTTCTATTAGTCCATCTATACTAACCTCCACCAGGTTGCAAATTCAAAATAATTTTTATCTGCATCTAGCTCTGAAAAAATATTTGGGCTTTGGCTTGTAGCAGTGTGTGGGACTTGTTCTATTAGTTCATCTATACTAACCTCCACCAGGTTGCAAATTCAAAATAATTTTTATCTGCACCTAGCTTTGAAAAAATATTTGGTCTTCGGCTTGTAGCAGTGTGTGGGACTTGTTCTATTAGTCCATCTATACTAACATCCACCAGATTGCAAATTCAAAATAATTTTTATTTGCATCTAGCTCTGAAAAAATATTTGGGCTTGGGCTTGTAGCAGTGTGTGGGACTTGTTCTATTAGTCCATCTATACTAACCTCAACCAGGTTGCAAATTCAAAATAATTTTTATCTGCATCTAGCTCTGAATAAATATTTGGGCTTCGTCTTGTAGCAGTGTGTGGGACTAGTTCTATTAGTCCATCTATACTAACCTCCACCAGGTTGCAGATTCAAAATAATTTTTATCTGCATCTAGCTCTGAAAAAATATTTTTGCTTGTCCTTGTAGCAGTGTGTGGGACGTGTTCTATTAGTCCATCTATACTAACCTCCACCAGGTTGCAAATTCAAAATAATTTTTATCTGCATCTAGCTCTGAAAAAATATTTGGGCTTCGGCTTTTAGGAGTGTGTGGGACTTGTTCTATTAGTCCATCTATACTAACCTCCACCAGGTTGCAAATTCAAAATAATTTTTATCTGCATCTAGCTCTGAAAAAATATTTGGGCTTTGGCTTGTAGCAGTGTGTTGGACTTGTTCTATTAGTCCATCTATACTAACCTCCACCAGGTTGCAAATTCAAAATAATTTTTGTCTGCATCTAGCTTTGAAAAAATATTTGGTCTTCGGCTTGTAGCAGTGTGTGGGACTTGTTCTATTAGTCCATCTATACTAACATCCACCAGATTGCAAATTCAAAATAATTTTTATTTGCATCTAGCTCTGAAAAAATATTTGGGCTTGGGCTTGTAGCAGTGTGTGGGACTTGTTCTATTAGTCCATCTATACTAACCTCAACCAGGTTGCAAATTCAAAATAATTTTTATCTGCATCTAGCTCTGAATAAATATTTGGGCTTCGTCTTGTAGCAGTGTGTGGGACTAGTTCTATTAGTCCATCTATACTAACCTCCACCAGGTTGCAGATTCAAAATAATTTTTATCTGCATCTAGCTCTGAAAAAATATTTTTGCTTGTCCTTGTAGCAGTGTGTGGGACGTGTTCTATTAGTCCATCTATACTAACCTCCACCAGGTTGCAAATTCAAAATAATTTTTATCTGCATCTAGCTCTGAAAAAATATTTGGGCTTCGGCTTTTAGGAGTGTGTGGGACTTGTTCTATTAGTCCATCTATACTAACCTCCACCAGGTTGCAAATTCAAAATAATTTTTATCTGCATCTAGCTCTGAAAAAATATTTGGGCTTTGGCTTGTAGCAGTGTGTTGGACTTGTTCTATTAGTCCATCTATACTAACCTCCATTAGGTTGCAAGTTCAAAATAATTTTTATCTGCATCTAGCTCTGAAAAAATATTTGGGCTTCAGCTTGTAGCAGTGTGTGGGACTTGTTCTATTAGTCCATCTATACTAACCTCCACCAGGTTGCAAATTCAAAATAATTTTTATCTGCATCTAGCTCTGAAAAAATATTTGGGCTTTGGCTTATAGCAGTGTGTGGGACTTGTTCTATTAGTTCATCTATACTAACCTCCACCAGGTTGCAAATTCAAAATAATTTTTATCTGCATCTAGCTTTGAAAAAATATTTGGTGTTCGGCTTGTAAGAGTGTGTGGGACTTGTTCTATTAGTCCATCTATACTAACATCCACCAGATTGCAAATTCAAAATAATTTTTATTTGCATCTAGCTCTGAAAAAATATTTGGGCTTGGGCTTGTAGCAGTGTGTGGGACTTGTTCTATTAGTCCATCTATACTAACCTCAACCAGGTTGCAAATTCAAAATAATTTTTATCTGCATCTAGCTCTGAATAAATATTTGGGCTTCGTCTTGTAGCAGTGTGTGGGACTAGTTCTATTAGTCCATCTATACTAACCTCCACCAGGATGAAAATTCAAAATCATTTTTATCTGCATCTAGCTCTGAAAAAATATTTGGGCTTGGGCTTGTAGCAGTGTGTGGGACTTGTTCTATTAGTCCATCTATACTAACCTCCATTAGGTTGCAAATTCAAAATAATTTTTATCTGCATCTAGCTCTGAAAAAATATTTGGGCTTCAGCTTGTAGCAGTGTGTGGGACTTGTTCTATTAGTCCATCTATACTAACCTCCACCAGGTTGCAAATTCAAAATAATTTTTATCTGCATCTAGCTCTGAAAAAATATTTGGGCTTCATCTTGTAGCAGTGTGTGGGACTTGTTCTATTAGTCCATCTATACTAACCTCCACCAGGTTGCAAATTCAAAATAATTTTTATCTGCATCTAGCTCTGAAAAAATATTTGGGCTTTGGCTTGTAGCAGTGTGTGGGACTTGTTCTATTAGTTCATCTATACTAACCTCCACCAGGTTGCAAATTCAAAATAATTTTTATCTGCACCTAGCTTTGAAAAAATATTTGGTCTTCGGCTTGTAGCAGTGGGTGGGACTTGTTCTATTAGTCCATCTATACTAACATCCACCAGATTGCAAATTCAAAATAATTTTTATTTGCATCTAGCTCTGAAAAAATATTTGGGCTTGGGCTTGTAGCAGTGTGTGGGACTTGTTCTATTAGTCCATCTATACTAACCTCAACCAGGTTGCAAATTCAAAATAATTTTTATCTGCATCTAGCTCTGAATAAATATTTGGGCTTCGTCTTGTAGCAGTGTGTGGGACTAGTTCTATTAGTCCATCTATACTAACCTCCACCAGGTTGCAGATTCAAAATAATTTTTATCTGCATCTAGCTCTGAAAAAATATTTTTGCTTGTCCTTGTAGCAGTGTGTGGGACGTGTTCTATTAGTCCATCTATACTAACCTCCACCAGGTTGCAAATTCAAAATAATTTTTATCTGCATCTAGCTCTGAAAAAATATTTGGGCTTCGGCTTTTAGGAGTGTGTGGGACTTGTTCTATTAGTCCATCTATACTAACCTCCACCAGGTTGCAAATTCAAAATAATTTTTATCTGCATCTAGCTCTGAAAAAATATTTGGGCTTTGGCTTGTAGCAGTGTGTTGGACTTGTTCTATTAGTCCATCTATACTAACCTCCACCAGGTTGCAAATTCAAAATAATTTTTGTCTGCATCTAGCTTTGAAAAAATATTTGGTCTTCGGCTTGTAGCAGTGTGTGGGACTTGTTCTATTAGTCCATCTATAGTAACATCCACCAGATTGCAAATTCAAAATAATTTTTATTTGCATCTAGCTCTGAAAAAATATTTGGGCTTGGGCTTGTAGCAGTGTGTGGGACTTGTTCTATTAGTCCATCTATACTAACCTCCACCAGGTTGCAAATTCAAAATAATTTTTATCTGCATCTAGCTCTGAAAAAATATTTGGTCTTCGGCTTGTAGCAGTGTGTGGGACTTGTTCTATTAGTTCATCTATACTAACCCCAACCAGGTTGCAAATTCAAAATAATTTTTATCTGCATCTAGCTCTGAATAAATATTTGGACTTCGGCTTTTAGGAGTGTGTGGGACTTGTTCTATTAGTTCATCTATACTAACCTCCACCAGGTTGCAAATTCAAAATAATTTTTGTCTGCATCTAGCTCTGAAAAAATATTTGGGCTTCGGCTTGTAGCAGTGTGTGGGACTTGTTCTATTAGTCCATCTATACTAACCTCCACCAGGTTGAAAATTCAAAATAATTTTTATCTGCATCTAGCTCTGAAAAAATATTTGGGCTTTGGCTTGTAGCAGTGTGTGGGACTTGTTCTATTAGTCCATCTATACTAACCTCCACCAGGTTGCAAATTCAAAATAATTTTTAGCTGCATCTTGCTTGTAAACTAATTTTGGGCATATTAGCTGTGTGTGGTACTCATTCTATTAGGCCATCTATACTAAGCTCCAGCAGCTTTCAAATAACTAATAATTTTTAGCAGCATCTTGCCTGGAAAATAATTTTGGTCATAGTAGCAGTGTGTGGTACTCATTGTATTAGGCCATTTATACCAAGCTGCACCAGCTTCGAAATTAATAATCATTTTTAACTGCATCTAGCCCGGAAAAAATTTTTTCTTCCCAATAGTGGTAGGAATAGAAATATGGGGCGCGCTCCTGGCTAACAAAAATATACGCTTCATAACAAAAAACACCAACCTAGCGCACTGCATTAATAAGATGGCATCATCATCTCTCCCGTCTACGTCGGCTAGCATTCCCAGGCCTAAAACACAATGCATGGGTCCGCGCTAGCCACGATGCTGAGGGGTCTAAAGCTGCTGCTAACGCTTTATCACAATTCAATTGGCAGATTTTCACAGAGCTCCTCCCCAACGCCCACCCATCGGGCAACAGTTGCCCACCCTCCCTTTGGGATCTAGTGGTGAATAGTTGATGTCATTAATCAGAGCGTCAGTTGCCCCGTCGACGTGGCAAGCAAACGGTAAGGCATGGGAAGAGTGGACATGACTAGTAGCAGGCAGACGGGTTGACCAATGTGAACAAGCCAGATTACAAGTCACCATAGAATTTCTCCACCAGCTAACGATGAGGGGCATATCAGGGGCGTCAGCGCAGCGGTGTCTGACCGTAGTAGCATTTCACTTCCAACTACTGAATTGAGGAGATGTGACAAAGAGATTCATCATCAGACTATCCATAAAAGGGTGGAAAAGGGGTCAGCCAAGTCAGGAGTGTTGACGTCCCGTCCCGTGTCACTAAAACTGATTTCTCACATCATATTCCTAACACCATTAACATGACACTCACAATTTGAAGCAACACTACTGTCTACTGCATTTGCGATTGCCTTCTTCGGGGCGCTATGCATAAGCGAATTAGTCCCTCAATCCAAAATTACCTCCAATGGAGGCTTATTACACCAGGACGTAGTCATAGCCAATAATGCAATACGCCTACGCATACGCCAATCAAAAACGGTTCCAGCGGGCAGGTGCACTTGGGTACTTCTACAACCCACAATCGATACACTGAGTCGGGTAACAATAGTAAAAACATATATAACCATCAGATCACAAAGTAATTTCTTCCTATAACACATTGATGGAACGCCATTATCAAGATACCAGTTCCAAGCTATATTTAATAAATGCATAACATTGGCAGGGAACCACCCCAAAGATTACGGGACACACTCATTCGGCATAGGCACGGCCACGGAAGCAGCAAGAGCAGGTCTGTCAGAAACGGAAGTTCAGAGGATAGGGAGATGGCGATCCACGTGTTTGGCGAGATACATAAGACCGGACTTGTTATCCTAACGTGGTTTGTTTCTTTTACAGGTGATGCTAAGCCAACAGTGTGGGTGATAGGCCACTCGCATATATATTGGGCAGAAAAAAGGACGAAAGTCCACCCAGGCAGGAGGAAATTAGAGTTTCATAACACATATTTCAACTGGAGAGGTATTAGAGGCCTGCTATGGCCACAGGCACTAATGGAGGTAATCAAGGTAGGGAGAGAGGCAAGAGGTCCGGTCATCTTAGTTATACAGGCCCGGGGAAACGACCTAGGTCATCACAAGAGTGCATAACTAATGGCAAAAATGAAACTAGACACTGAGCGCTTCAGAGAATTTTTCACAAAACTAACTATAGTATTGTCAGAGATTGTGCCGATAGCGGTATGGCAAGGTGCGCGAGACATCACGGCCATCGAACGGACAAGGCGGGTAATAAATATTCGGATGGCAAAATTTAGAAGAGACAGACGCGGTGTAGTGATACAACACCGACAACTGGAAGGAGATAAAGCAGGCCTCATACGGCCCAACGGTGTTCACTTAATGGATATTGGACTGGACATATTCCTGTCAGGACTCCAGGACGGAGTGGAACTAGCATTAAGAGTGATGGATGGGGGTCAGAGTCCTGCATACGAGTATGCAGGATCCTCCGTGGCCTGGAAATAGAAAGGACATGTTGGAGAGTTACACTTGTTGGCCAACTTGCCGGTGTGGAGACCCAGGGCATGCTGCAACAAGCTGAATTATTTTAGAAATAAAATGCCTTTCTAATAGAATGAGTATAAAGAGTTAATAAAGCTGTGACCGATCCTCACCCATCCAGTTGTAATAGTTACATTATTGTATTGTCAAGGAAAGGGGGGCGGTAGGGGGGCTGAGCGTCTGGGTTTGGTTGGGGGTCCCCACAGTCTGCCTAGGCTAGATGCATTTAAAAATTATTATTAGATACACAGGCAGTGCAGCTTGCTTCGCAGCTGGGCTACTACACCCAAAGTATTGCCTAGGCTAGATGCAGTTAAAAATTCTACACTGACTAGCAGACACTGAAGCTTTGGAGCAGACCTCTGAGTAAACAGCTCTTCAGACTCAACCATCTGTGTTACCCCAAGCCATAGAGTATGTAGTTTCTTACAGTTAAAAGGGGGGGGGAGCGACCCAACCCACCTGGAAATGACGATGCCAACGTCACGTAAAACACAGAAAGGGGACTCCAAAAAGAGTCTCTATTTTTTCCAAAAATTGAGGCACAGACACCACTTAAGTGGCATCAATTGCCCCAGAGTTGCTTAAAACGGTTGGTGAGGTGATTTTACCAAATCCTCAAGCTTTTAGTCTTCCCAGGATGACCCAGGATAGAAAAGTCCTTGCGGATCCATGATTTGTTCATCTTTATGAACGTGAGTCTGTCTACATTCTCAGTGGACAGCCGCGTGCGCTTGTCTGTCAGCACACCACCAGCAGCGCTGAACACACGTTCAGAGAGAACGCTGGCTGCAGGGCATGACAAGATCTCCAAGGCGTGAGTGGCGAGCTCCGGCCATTTTTCCAGATTGGAAGGCCAAAATGAGCAAGGGTCCAGTGACACAGTAATAGCTTTGATGTTCACTTGGAGATACTCCTGTACCATCCTCTCTAGGCGTTAACTATGTGTCAGACTTATTGTCTCCTGTGGCCTTGCAAAGGATGGTCTAAAAAAGTGGTGAAATGATTCCACAAAATTGCTGTTACCAGCAGATACTGTGTACTGTTACGGTTTGAGTGATGAAGACTCGACAGTCCCATGGTTTGCAAGTTAGAACTGTGAGATTCACTACGTGCAACACTTGTGTTTTGTGGAAAAGCACATGTAAGATTCTGCAACAGCCTCTGCAGATACTCCTGCATGCATGAATCCCTTTCTATGGCAGGAATTATTTCGGCAAATTTACTTTTGTACCGGGGATCTAAGAGTGTGGCAACCCAGTAGTCGGGATTACTTCGAATTCTGACAATCCGAGGGTCATGTTGCAGGTAGTGCAGCAAGAAGGCACTCATGTGTCTTGCGCATCCAGGAGGACCAAGTCCTTGTTGTGTTGGTAGCGAGGTAAGAATCATGCTTCCTTCCTCTGCCCTCTCCCCCCAACCTCGCACAACAGAAATGTGATCAAGGTCTCCCTCATCTGATGAGTCTTACATGCCCATCGCCAGTTCGTCCTCCACTTCTTCCTCGGCTCCTGCACCTTTCTCAACAGTTTGACTGCTACCATGCGCCCTGGTTAATCCCTCTCCCCCATCCTCCCATGCCTGCCGCCTTGGTGCTGCCGACCGTCTGGACCTTGGAGATGTTATCCCTTCCGCATACGACTCCTCCTCTACTTCCTCCACCTCCTCTTGTCCCACCACCTGACTCTGAATTCTGTTTAACGTGTGCTCCAGCATGTAAATCACAAGAATAGTCATGCTGATAAAGGCATCGTCATTAGCACTAAACATCTTCGTCGCCATTTCAAAACTGTGCAGAAGGGTGTGTGGTGCCCCTGAGGGTTCAGTCACCACAGAGGTACTGCATCTCACCCAGAGGTGTGGTATCTCATCCTCAGGTAAGGAAGGAGTATGGCTCAGGACCCTAACACCTGCATCCAACACATACCCGCAGTGGGGGTAGGGCGAGATTGCTCCTAAGGGAGAGCACAGTCCCAGGTCCCTAGCTGGTGGGAGGGTCCTATGTAGTGGGTGTGGGTGGAGAAAGCAGCTTAGGGGAGCACATGACAGGGAGAGTATAAATAGGAAGCCATCTTAGAAAGAGCAAGCCAGTTAGAGGAGGAGAAGTGACAGGAGCAGAGGCTCTGCATGAGCTCTGCTCCGGAGGCGGGCCTAGCCTGGGAGGCCCAGGACTGAAGGAGAGAAGAGAAGAGTGGGAGCAGGAAGGCTCCAGGAACCAAAGGGACCCTAGGGGTACGGGCCGTTCAGAAGGCCACCCGTACGCCCGCTGCTACCAGGAGGTAGAGGGGTCAGGCCAGATAAGGGGAACCGGTCCCTCAACTAGCGGAGAAACAGCAAGGCTCAACTAGAAACCGGAGGCTGCAGCATTTCATGTACTGCAGGCCAAAGTCCGCACCAGTCTCACTAAGAAGATAGCCACATAGGACCCAGGGGACGGAACACACGTCACCCGCCAAGGCCCGAGGGTACCGGATAGATGTGTCACTGGGTGTGAGGTGCAGGGAGAAGGCCAGAGAAAGGACACACAGAAGGGGGTCCTGCTAAGGACTCCGGAGCTATCTGGGGGTGGACTGAGCCCCTCACTGAGTATGCACAGTACGACGGGGGAGATTGCTCTGGTACCTGAAATCTGGACTGCAACAACTGTGAGTAAAGATCTTGGGACTACATCACACGGACTCTGTGTTCATTACTGACTCCCTGCACTACAACCACCATCATCCACCCACACTGCCCTGAAGCTACACTCTTCCTGTGGGGAGTAATAAAAGCATTGCTGAAAAAAAACAGCTTCAGAGGACTGTTCCGCAGTGGCGGCCCCTTTGGCCGCACTCCACAGGTGGCGTAGTCGGACATTAAAAAACCCATATATACAAATTACCCTTGGATTGACCGCCCAGGGTCACGGACTGGGTCACCGCCACAGTGACTACAACCCCCAGCGTCTACTGGCCCGGCTCCGGGTACACCACGGCCCAGGGGGTGCGTCAACTTCATAGGTCCCTGATCTGAGACCACTCCTGCAGCGTGATTTGCTCCACCTCTGGATCTCGTTGGTCCAGGCTATACGTCATAACGTATTGCACCAGGGCTTGTCGGTGCTGCCACAGTCGCTGAAACATGTGCAGAGTTGAATTCCACCGTGTCGGCACATCGCATTTCAGCCGGTGAACTGGCAGGCCCAACGACTTCTGTAGAGATGTAAGTCATTGTGCTGCGGGATGCGAACACCGGAAGTGAGCACACAGCGACCGTGCCCTCTGCAGAAGGCCATCTATTCCGGGATAGTGGGCTAAAAATTGCTGGACAACCCGGTTCAACACGTAAGCCATACAAGGCACGTGTGTGACATTGCCCCGGCGAAGGGTCGCACCCAGGTTTGCAGCATTGTCGCACACGGCCTTCCCTGGTTGCAGGTCCAGTGGAGACAACCATTCATGAAACTGGGTCTCCAGAGCTGACCACAACTCCTCAGCTGTGTGACTCACATTTCCCAGACATTTCAAAGTAAACACCGCCTGATGCCGTTGAGCCCTGCTGCCAGCATAGTAAGGAGGTGTGCAGGATTCCTTCTGCACAGTTAGAAAGCGGGTGGCATTTCCAGACAGGCTTTGGGTGCAAGTGGAGGACCGAGAGGAGGTTGAGGAGGCAGAAGCAGTGGAGGAACTTTGAGATAAAAAGGATTGACGTACAACTCGTGGGGACGTCAAGACTTGGACAGCAGACCCTTGTCCTGCTGCCACCATAGTTACCCAGTGCCCAGTCAGCGACATGTAACGCCCCTGTCCATGCCTACTCGTCCAAGTGTCTGTGGTGAAATGAACCCTGTCACACACAGAGTTTCTCAAAGAAGCGGTGATGTTTTGTGCGACATGCTGGTGTAGCGCAGTCACAACTTTCTTTGAGAAGTAGTGCCGACTGGGCATCTGGTACTGGGGCACTGCGACAGACATAAGGTCTCGAAAATCCTCTGTGTCCACCAGGCGGAAAGGCAGCATTTCTGAAGCCAAGAGCTTGCAGATGGTGAAATTCAACCTCTTAGCTTTGTCATGGCTAGGATCTGAATTACAGACAAAGGAAGGACAACAACAGGGTACCTCTTGTGGTCACATTCAACCCCCACATGAACATCCTAAGGAAAATTGGTGCTGATCTCCAACCCATATTCCACAGAGACCACAAACTGAAAGAAATATTCCCAGAACTACCACTTCTCTCCTACAAATTGCCCCCCAACTTAAGGAATCTCCTTGTCAGAAGTGTCCTCTCATCACCATCAGTGACGGGCACATTCCCATATAAAAACAAAAAATGCAACACTTGTACCCACATATTACCATCAAATACAGTCTGCATACCTAACACAAATCAGGACTACAAAATCATGGCTGTCTTTTCATGAACATCCTCCAATGTGGTGTACATGATACAATGTACAAAGTGCCCAGAAGGAGTTTATATTGGAGAAACTATCCAAAGGCTGCAAACCAGAATGAATTTACACAGACACATAATTAAGAATGAACTGGATACACCTGTGGGAAAACATTTCTCAGGCCGGGGACACTGTATGAAAGATCTAAAAGTTTTAATACTAAAAGGTCACTTCAAGGGCAACAGAGAAAGAAAAATTTGGGAATTCAAATTTATAAGGATGTTCAATTCACTGACAACAGGACTAAATATAACACCTGGCTTTATGAGTCACTACATGGACACAATTCACACCTCCAGATAATTAAACATTACCAAGGCTTCTCATTTTGCAACAAAAAAAACCTAATTAGCTCTCCCTAACTTATCAGTAGGAGGCATCACAACTTACACCTCATGAACAAATGTCTTGTAACATCTCTCAAATGCTGTGACTTTTGTCTTATGAATTCATTTGTAATCTTGCCTGAAGAAGGAGCCTCTGTGCTCTGAAAGCTTGCATATATATATATTTTTTTTTCTGGTTAGCCAATAAAGGTATCACCACAAGAATGCTTCTGTCATTTTTGGCATGAAAGTATTTACATCAATTTTTCTGGCTAACACGGTACCACAATATAACTTTGTATTGTACATCATCATGGCTAGGAGGAAATGATCTTTTACTTGTCCACATCTGAGGGACCGAGGGCTGGCTGTTGTGTTTAGACGGGGTTGAGTAGGGTGTCCCCGGCAAACTGCCGGTCTGTGAGGAAGATGCAGGTGGACATGTTATGTTGCCTTGATCCAAAGGTGGTGCTCTCGATGTCAGAGAGCGCTCAACACCAGCCGGTGTTTCCACTTCCAAATGAACTGACGACCTGCCAATCACACTGGCTGTTGCGGGTAAAGAGGTGGCATGTCTGCGTCCAAAAACATGTGTGACTGCTGTCCCCCCAGTCAAAGAGGATGAAGAGGCTGCAGATGCACAAGATGGGGCAGACGGTGGTTGGCCCGGCCCGCTAGGCTGCATTGTAGCACAGTGAGCTTCCCACTGTAACTTATGCTTCATATCCATTATGACGGTTCATGCATGAAGTACTCAAACTAAGGATTTTTTGGCCTCTACTTAGCTTTTGGTGACAAATGTTACAGATAACATGAGTTGGATCATCCTTATCGATCTCAAAAAATGCCCAGGCTTTGCAGTACTTAGAGCCCATGCAACCTGAAGAGCCACCACGACTTGTGGTCAGAGGCAGAGTTGTGGTTGAGGATGCAGTTGTTGACGTGCTTCCAGTACTCCATCTCTGTCCAGGAAGGCGCAACCTAACCTCGTCATCAATAGCATACTCCTCCACCTCCTCTGCTGACCTCATCGACTGGCTGACTGTGGGTTCACAGTAAGTGGAATCTCCAACCTCGTCATCATCAACCTGTGTGTTCTCACACCCGTTGTCCTCAAAGCCAACCTCTTCCTGCCCTGACCGAAAAGTGAAGTTGTCGCTCCAATCAGGTATTTGAGTCTCATCATTGTCTTCCTGATTGTCTCCACCAACAGGAGTTACAGTTTGGGAACGAGGGTCTACATTATGCTCAGAACCTTTTTCATCTGGGCCTGGATCCAACTCATTAACATTCTGGGCATCAGTGCAGATCATTTCCTCGTCTGGATTCACAGAAGCTCTGTAGCTGACCTCTGATTCCCAGGCTATAGTATGAGTAAACAGCTCTGCAGACTCAACCATCTGTGTTACCCCATACTCAGACAGGCAGCTGGAGACTTGGGAGCTGTGAGGAAGCAAGTGCGATTGGGGTGACACCTCTGAGGACTGGAGTGTTTGTGATGTTGAAGTTGAGGTGGAGGAGAGCCAACTTGAAGGAGCACTTGATATCCATTGAAGCACCTGCTGTTTTTGTGCCTCATCTGGAATTTGTAGCGATGGGCGTGTCCGTAAGAAAGGGATCGTATAACATTGTCCACGAAAAGAAGTAGACATCTTAGTTTGGCTGGAAGATGATCTTTCTTCTGCAGATGTTACCCCCCCACCACCACGGGGGGGCTCGACCCACCAGCGGACAGGCACCAGTATTGGGAGAGGGGGCTGGCCATCAGGGTCCACCACGGCTCTGGCACAAACCCGGCGACACGGAGGTCGCAAGGGCAGGAACGGACTGGCCTTGTCGGCTTCGCACTCCAGCGTAGTCCCTCTGCCCGCTCGCGCCCCTAACCTCAAAGGGATGCGCAAGCAGTTTTTCTTCCCAGGGCTGTTCCCCGCCCAGCAGGAGCATGGAGGAGCTCAGGTCGGCCTTCCACTGTACTCCCTTACCTCCCTCGCCCTCTTTCCTTCTTCCGTTCTCCATCTAACCACTCGGCTCTGTGGTGTCTGCTCTCCTTCCAGCTCTCTCCTTCTCACAGGTGGACTACCGCGTGTATTCACACTGTGGCAAATCTTTTGGACCCAGGCATAAGAAGTTGTCGAGGTAATGGATAATATGTGCCCACTTAGAAACGTCCATTACAACCCATTCGAGGAAGCAACTAAACGCCTCAAATAGTAAGCAGGATCTGGAGCACCCCATGGGCAAACAGCGATCTATATAGTATGCTCCTTCCCAGAAGCAGCCCAATAGGTGGACACTATTCGGAGGCACAGGTAGTAAGTAACCGGAACACCGCATCAATGTCTGTTTTGGCCATTAGGGTGACCCTTCCCAACTTCTTGATCCGCCTGATTGCCTTGTCAAAGGATGTACAGTATATACTACTGTACTTGGTTCCGCGTCGATGTTGTCGTTTACTGACCTGCCCCTTGGATATGACAAATGGTGGATTAGTCCGAATGTATTGGGTTCCGTTTTTGGCACAACTCACAACGGGGATACCACTACGTCTTGTAAGGAAAGTGTTCTGAATGGAACCGCCAATCTACCTAAAGATATTTCTTTTTTTAATTTTCTTGTCACGACGTCTGGGTGTTGGTAGGCTGATTTTAGATTTTTATTCCTGCCTTTCTTGATTTTAGAAGGGCATGACATGCCTATATCTGTGTCTCCCCCTCCTTTTACTCCTCCACCTCTTTTCTTTTCACATGACTATATGTACTTGTCACTTTTCCATGTGTTAGTTGTGTCTTCTGAGCAGTTTGTCAGCTTTTGGACACCTTTGAAGTGTTTTCTATGTGTTCCTATGTGTTTTTGTTTGACTGCCATTGGTTTTAACGGAGTTCGACGAACAGTTCGACGAACAGTTTGACGAACATACGGGTGTTCGGCGAACCGAACTGAACTCGAACACTACGGGGGTGGCTCAACACTACCTCCCACATCTTGTGCATGCAAGCGCACTGTACTGATGATTAATAAAATTAATGTATTCATTCTCAGTTATCATATGCTTATCAAAAGTGCCTTTGTGGATGTGTGTATGTGGTGGGTGGGGGTTGACAGATTAGCTTATCCCCTATATAGGGTTTATGGTGTTACATGCAGATATTTTTCTGCTCCACACACTCGCTGTGGGACTTGGGTGTTTTATAAAATGCGCCTGACAAACTTGTGCCAATTGGCACACTGTATGTACAGCTTGATATCTGAGATTATGGGATGGTTCAGTATCCCCTTAGTAGTCCAGGGTGGATGTTTCCTATGGACACATGGGTGATATATATATACACTGCTCAAAAAAATAAAAGGAACACTCAAATAACTCATCCTAGATCTGAATGAATGAAATATTGTCATTGAATACTTTGTTCTGTACAAAGTTGAATGTGCTGACAACAAAATCACACAAAAATCATCAATGGAAATCAAATTTATTAACCAATGGAGGCCTGGATTTGGAGTCACCCCCAAAATTAAAGTGGAAAATCACACTACAGGCTGATCCAACTTTTATGTAATGTCCTTAAAACAAGTCAAAATGAGGCTCAGTATTGTGTGTGGCCTCCACGTGCCTGTATGACCTCCCTACATCGCCTGGGCATGCTGCTGATGAGATTGCGGATGGTCTCCTTTGGGATCTCCTTCCAGACCTGGACTAAAGCATCCGCCAACTCCTGGACAGTCTGTGGTGCAACGTGATGTTGGTGGATGGAGCGAGACTTGATGTCCCACATGTGCTCAATCGGATCCAGGTCTGGGGAATGAGCGGGCTAGTCCATAGCTTCAATGCCTTCATCTTGCAGGAACTGCTGACACACTCCAGCCACATGAGGTCTGGCATTGTCCTGCATTAGGAGGAACCCAGGGCCAACCACACCAGCATACGGTCTCACAAGGGGTCTGAGGATCTCATCTCGGTACCTAATGGCAGTCAGGCTACCTCTGGTGACCACATGGAGGGCTGTGCGGCCCTTCAAAGAAATGCCACCCCACACCATTACTGACCCACTGCTAAACCTTGGTGTCCGCTAACAATTTGAGCCGATTTTCCATTCAATTTGTTAGCGGACACCAGATCGTGTTTGGAGAGCCCCTGTGTGCCTAAACATTAGAGCTCCCCCACAAGTGACCCCATTTTGGAAACTAGACCCCCAAAGGCACCTATTTAGATGCATAGTGAGCACTTGGAACCCCCAGGGGCTTCACAAATTGATTCGGAAAAATGAAAAACTGGAAAAAAAAAATACTTTTTCATTTTTACGGATTAATTTGTGAAGCACCTGGGGGTTAAAAATGCTCACAACCCATCTATATAAGTTCCCAGGGGGGTCTAGTTTTTGAAATGGGGTCACTTGTGGGGGGTTTCCACTGTTTAGGCACATCAGGGGCTCTCCAAATGCAACATGGCATCCGCTAATTATTCAAGCAATTTTGCAATCGAAAATTCACATGGTGCTCCATCCCTTCCGAGCCCTGCCGTGCACCCAAACAGTGTTTTTTCCCCACATATGGGGTATCTGCATGCCCAGGGGAAATTGCACAACAAATTTTGGGGTCCATTTTTTCCTGTTACCCCTGCAAAAATAAAAAAAATTGGGTCTAAAGTAACATTTTTGTCAAAAAAAGTTAAATGTTCATTTTTTTCTTCCACATTCCAAAAAGTCCTGTGAAGCACCTGAAGGGTTAATAAAGTTCTTGAATGTGGTTTTGAGCACCTTGAGGGGTGCAATTTTTATATTGGTGTCACTTTTGGGTATTTTCTGTCATAAAGACCTCTCAAAGTGACTTCAAATGTGATGTGGTCCCTAGAAAAATGGTTTTGTAAATTTTGTTGGAAAAATGAGAAATCGCTGATCAATTTTTTACCTTTATAGCTCCATAACAAAAAAAAATTTTGGTTCCAAAATTGTGCTGATGTAAAGTAAACATGTGGGAAATGTTATTTATTAACTATTTTGTGTGACATATCTCTCTGATTTAAGGGCATAAAAATTCAAATTTTGAAAATTGCAAAATTTTCAAAATTTTTGCCAAATTTCCATTTTTTGCACAAATAAACGCAAGTGATATCAAAGAAATTTTATGACAATCAAGAAGTACAATATGTCATGAAAAAAGTGTCTCAGAATCAGGGGGATCCGTTGAAGCGTTCCAGAGTAATTACCTCATAAAGTGACAGTGGTCAGAATTGTAAAAATTGGCCTGGACATTAACGTGCAAACCACCTTGGGTTGTAAAGGGGTTAAATAAAGCTGGCCTTTTTTTTAACTTTCTGGTATTTTGATTTCATTGAACTTTATTGACATATTGTATGTAGGCATGAATTGCATGCAGTTTTAATGTATTTTCAACAAGGAAATGCACTAAAAACTCATGTGCTTTTTTACCTATGGATTTTCCACATTGAATTTAAGTCTCCCGGGAAATCTGCACAGAAAACTCATCGTACCCTAAAGTGAAATTGACATTTGGCGGATTAGAAATACGTACTTTAGGCTGAGTTCACACGATGTGTTTTTCATGCGTTTCCGCTGCGTTTTTGCAGCTGCGTAAACGCCGCGGAAACGCATTAAAAACGCATGGTAGAAGGGCAGCAATGTTCCCCAATTGAAATCAGCATGTGCTGTGCCCATGATGCAGATTTTTCCGCATCGTAAACGCTGCGCTCAAAAATCCGCAGCATGTCAATTAATTTTGCGTAAACGCTGCATTTTTGCCGCCATTGACTTGCATTAGAACGCGACAATTCCGCAAGACTGCATTTGTACTTGCATTATTGGTGCGTTCTAATGTGCGGATGGTACCCGAGTGTGAAGAAGATGAGACTCTCTTCCACACCCAGGTACCATTTAAAAAGCTGTAAAACAAGAATAAAATAAAAAATAAAGATATATTCACCTTCTGACGGCCCCCGGTCTCCTTCCCTCTGCTCGCGTGCAAGACTGAAGGACCTTCGGTGACGTCACAGTCATGTGACCGCAGGCCCTTCAGCACAGTGTCTCGCGATATCCCGGCAGCCAGGAACAAGCCAGGAACGAACGCGGCAGCACACACCGGGGCATCAGAGGGTAAGTATAGCTTTATTTTTTTAATTTTAAACATTCTTATACGGTCACACTATATAAATCCATGCTGTTTGCATGAATTTATATAGTGTGACCTAGTTGTCAAGCACTTTCCAAGTGATGCTAAAATCGCCTGGAAAGCGCTGGTCAATCCGCATGCCGAAACGCATGTGAATCCGCATGTATTCCGCAGGAAAAACGCATGTACAATCCGCATGCGTTTTTTCTGCCAGGGAGATGCAGAAATGATGCAGAAATGTTCTGCTTCATTTCTGCATCGTGTGCACATACCCTTAGGTGAGTTTACGCTGCATAAATAAAAAGCACAGTTGGTATGAGATTTCTATAAATCCCATCCACTTTGCTGGAACTGTAAGACGCTACATTTTTGACGTAGGGAAAACATGCAGCAACAAAAACATGACAAAAGCTCCTGGGTCCCGTGGAAGTGTAGTTAGCCAGCCGCTTTCTCTGTATGTTGAAACCGGATTAAAGTACTTCACATCAGCATCCACTGGTGAGTGCTGTTTTCTTTCTTCTCGGACACTGCATAGTTTTACACTCCACACAACACCACCATAAGTGGTTTGCCAAGGGCTAAATATTCCAGTATATGGAATTATTGACTGAAAAGTTGTTACAAGAAATTGGTGCCGATCAGCTTCCCTTTGACTTTGCACAATACTATTTATGTGGTTGTACACTACTGTTTGAGCACAATAAAAAATTCAAGACTTGTAACTAGTGATGAGCAAGCACTAAAATGCTCGGGTGCTCATTGTTCGGGTTGAGCAAATCGCAATGCTCGGGTGCTCAACCCGAGTAACAAGCCCAATGTAAGTCAAAGGGAAACTCGAGGATTTTTCCGTCAGACCCCCCGTGAGTTCTGGAGGGGGCCTAAAAATTGGTCAAATCGATGGAAACAGTGCTGAAATGACATGGGAACAGCATGAGTAAGACCCCTGGAAGCATCTCAGACTCCAAGGTCACTGCTGCGAGCAATGTTGTCAGAATATTTCGCCACTTTTACGGACTGACAATAAAACACACAAAAACTAAGCAAAAATGGATTTTCCTGGAAAAAATGTTAGGAAACATACTTTCTATGGTAGTGACTTATACACTGCTCAAAAAAATAAAGGGAACACTCAAATAACACATCCTAGATCTCAATGAATGAAATATTCTCATTGAATACTTTGTTCTGTACAAAGTTGAATGTGCTGACAACAAAATCACACAAAAATCATCAATGGAAATCAAATTTATTAACCAATGGAGGCCTGTATTTGGAGTCACCCCCAAAATTAAAGTGGAAAACACACTACAGGCTGATCCAACTTTGATTTAATGTCCTTAAAACAAGTTAAAATGAGGCTCAGTGTTGTGTGTGGTCTCCACGTGCCTGTATGACCTCCCTACAACGCCTGGACATGCTCCTGATGAGGTTGCAGATGGTCTCCTGTGGGATCTCCTCCCAGACCTTGACTAAAGCATCCGACAACTCCTGGACAGTCTGTGGTGCAACGTGACGTTGGTGGATGGAGTGAGACATGATGTCCCAGATGTGCTGAATCGGATTCAGGTCTGGGGAATGGGCGGGCCAGTCCATAGCTTCAATGCCTTCATCTTGCAGGAACTGCTGACACACTCCAGTCACATGAGGTCTGGCATTGTCCTGCATTAGGAGGAACCCAGGGCCAACTGCACCAGCATACGGTCTCACAAGGGGTCTGAGGATCTCATCTCGGTACCTAATGGCAGTCAGGCTACCGCACCAGCATATTGAGGCCACACACAATACTGAGCCTCATTTTGACTTGTTTTAAGGACATTACATTAAAGTTGGATCAGCGTGTAGTGTGTTTTTCCACTTTAATTTTGGGGGTGATTCCAAATCCAGGCCTCCATTGGTTAATAAATTTGATTTCCATTGATGATTTTTGTGTGATTTTGTTGTCAGCACATTCAACTTTGTACAGAACAAAGTATTCAATGAGAATATTTCATTCAATCAGATCTAGGATGTGTTATTTGAGTGTTCCCATTATTTTATTGAGCTGTGTATATAAGGCAAAATAAGTAATCAAAAACAAAAATGCTCCTCCACACCTCGGGCTATGTTCACACATAGAGTTTTTGATGTGATTTTGCACTTTTGCATTTCTTTCAATGGTGAAAAATACATTCACAAGTAAATGTAATTTTAACATTTTACTACCTTATCTGGCCATCTGGTGTGTGAGATATGATCAGACAGATCAAGAATGAACACTATCAGCATTATCAATAGTGAATAGAATAGAAAAAATCTATCAAGTTATGGATTGTTGTAGGGATGTATGCGACCAGATTGAACACTCATTTCCAGCTGATAATACCATCAATTCCGCATTATCAATAGGCAATCGATTTTTTTTTCAGCACAGAGTATAATACAATAATCCCTGACTAGATGCCTGAAAGACGGTATCCCAACTGCTATAGGTCACACGTACACGAATGTCAGATAAGAAAGGTAATATACAGTACAGACCAAAAGTTTGGACACATCTTCTCATTTAAAGATTTTTCTGTATTTTCATGACTATGAAAATTGTATGTTCACACTGAAGGCATCAAAACTATGAATTAACACGTGGAATTACATACTTAACAAAAAGTGTGAAACAATTGAAAATGTGTCTTATATTCTAGGTTCTTCAAAGTAGCCACCTTTTGCTTTGATGACTGCTTTGCACACTCTTGGCATTCTCTTGATGAGCTTCAAGTGGTAGTCACCGGAAATGGCTTTCACTTCACAGGTGTGCCCTGTCAGGTTAAATAAGTGGGATTTCTTGCCTTATAAATGGGGTTGGGACCATCAGTTGTGTTGTGCAGAAGTCTGGTGGATACACATCTGATAGTCCTACTGAATAGACTGTCAGAATTTGTATTATGGCAAGAAAAAGCAGCTAAGTAAAGAAAAACGAGTGGCCATCATTACTTTAAGAAATGAAGGTTGGTCAGTCCGAAAATTGGGAAAACTTTGAAAGTGTCCCCAAGTGCAGTTGCAAAAACCATCAAGCGCTACAAAGAAACTGGCTCACATGAGGACCGCCCCAGGAAAAGAAGACCAAGAGTCACCTCTGCTTCTGGGGATAAGTTTATCCGAGTCACCAGCCTCAGAAATTGCAAGTTTCCAGCAGCTCAGATTAGAGACCAGGTCAATGCCACACAGAGTTCTAGCAGCAGACACATCTCTACAACAACTGTTAAGAGGAGACTTTGTGCAGCAGGCCTTCATGGTAAAATAGCTGCTAGGAAACCAATGCTAAGGACAGGCAAAATGCAGAAAAGACTTGTTTGGACTAAAGAACACAAGGAATGGACATTAGACCAGTGGAAACCTGTGCTTTGGTCTGATGAGTCCAAATTTCAGATCTTTGGTTCCAACCACCGTGTCTTTGTGCGACGCAGAAAAGGTGAACGGATGGACTCTACATGCCTGGTTCCCACCGTGAAGCATGGAGGAGGAGGTGTGATGGTGTGGGGGTGCTTTGCTGGTGACACTGTTGGGGATTTATTCAAAATTGAAGGCATACTGAACCAGCATGGCTACCACAGCATCTTGTAGCGGCATGCTATTCCATCCGGTTTGCGTTTAGTTGGACCACCCTTTATTTTTCAACAGGACAATGACCTCAAACACACCTCCAGGCTGTGTAAGGGCTATTTCACCAAGAGGGAGAGTGATGGAGTACTACGCCAGATGACCTGGCCTCCACAGTCACCAGACCTGAACCCAATCGAGATGGTTTGGGGTGAGCTGGACCGCAGAGCGAAGGCAAAAGGGCCAACAAGTGGTAAGCATCTCTGGGAACTCCTTCAAGATTGTTGGAAGACCATTTCCGGTGACTACCTCTTGAAGCTCATCAAGAGAATGCCAAGAGTGTGCAAAGCAGTCATCAAAGCAAAAGGTGGCTACTTTGAAGAACCTAGAATATAAGACATATTTTCAGTTGTTTCACACTTTTTTGTTAAGTATATAATTCCACATGTGTTAATTCATAGTTTTGATGCCTTCAGTGTGAATGTACAATTTTCCTAGTCATGAAAATAAAGAAAAATCTTTAAATGAGAAGGTGTGTCCAAACTTTTGGTCTGTACTGTAGTACAATAGAAAATAGAATTTAACCTGCGCCGAAGAGGTTTTTTTAGTACATTGGCCTTCCCGTTATTAAGGAGTGGGTCTCCTATACTCTTATTGAATATATGTTATAATACCCAAAGTGGCACTAAAAACCATCTCTGACAAAACGCTAGAGGCCAGGGCCTCCAAGGTGTATAGAGACAGTTCATGCCACCTGTCCAGCTTGGATACTCAATAGTTGTAAGGCACAGAGGAATCACGGAGGACGCTGGTACAGTCACCAAGGTAGTCCTTCAGAATCTTCCAAAACTTTTCCCTCCTTGTCAGAGTACCCCGTGTATCAGGGCCTGGGCGCTGGGAGAGTCTAAGAAAACTGTCCCAGACCTTTGACCTCATTCCCTTGATTCTGCTGCATCTGCTTTGTTTCTCCCTTACCTGTACTCCTTGGTTGTCCAAGACACTGTGACTAGGGATGATAGAGCATGCCTCATTACCCCTTTCAATGAGCACACGTGGGTGCTCCGGGCTATTTTTTCGTGCTCAGTGTTTCAATCATTGCTGCTGCGCCTGCAAGACAGCTGTGACAGATGCAGAGATATCCTGTTCACCAGGCATGCTCGCCGAAAGGGTTATTGAGTCATCATCACTAACTGTGATCTCTGCCACCAGCGTTGTCAGATTGGATTTTTTAAAATAATTCTTCAACAAGGGCAATCTGGTACTGCAACATACAACATAGGAGTTGGTCTCCTATACTGTTAGTGCATATGCAGCAAATTCAAGGGCTGCTCATAATTAGGATGCACATCAATGCCATTTTGAATAGACGTAGTGAAGGGCCGCAGTTCTTTTTTTCCCTTCTTAAGGAATTGGTCTCCTACACTATTATTTGAAGAGAAGTAGAGGAGGGCCTCATTAAAAACAATTCCCATTATAAAGGAGTGGGTCTCCTATACTGTTATTGCGTATGCAGTGACTGCAAGGGCTGCCAAAATTTAGGACACACTCTAATACCAATTTGAAGAGACATAGAGGAGGGCCTTATTAAAAAAAAATGTTCCCTATTATAAAGGAGTGGGTCTCCTATACTGGTAATACCAGTAATAACCATCTACTGCTGGGGGTATACATGAACATACTGTATACATGAACATACAGGATGTTAGAGGTAGACTTCGAAAAATAGTTCCTACGGGCATCATAAACACCCTTGATATACATTATGTGCATGTTGCGTGATGGTCACCCTGTTGATATGGTGCTGGAGGATGAGGAGAAGGAAAAGGAGGAGGGTTACATGAAATAGACAAAATCATGGAGTGCATACCCATGTCTGGGTGTGAAGAGGTGCATGGGAAGACACTCCCCAAAAATAACCACTGGATTTGACTTTATGTTCTGCTGATATTGTAAGGCACGCGCCCGGACTGACTGGCGTGTGCGTGTATATGTAGTGATTCCACTGGACCGTACTGGAGAGTGAATGCCTGGAGGGGCGTAACTAAGTATCCACCCGATCCGACCAAGGTCGCATGACGGCATACGACGCCAGTGCGCCAAGGAGGAACAGAGCAGAGGGACCAGGTGCTACTCCAGGTCAGACCCCGGACACGGCTGTTGACCCACACCGGGGAATTCAGGAACAGGCAGGTTAGGCTGGCACACAGACAGATGGATATAGGCAGACACGGCTGGTATGCAGACGGGTGGATGCTGGCAAGCATGACTGGTATGCAAACAGGGAGGTACTGACAGATACGGCCGGTATGCAGGCAGGTGGATGCTGGTAAGCACGACTGGTATGCAGGCAGGGAGGTACTGGCAGGTACAACAGGTTGGAGCACAGAGTGAATAGGACCCAGTACAGACTGGAACTCAGGAACAGAACCGCAGATGCGGTGGACAAACACAGCTGAGTGAGGACCCTGGAGCGGCGAGCAAGAGCGGAGCAAGACGAGACCGCCTGGAGCGGTGAGTGAGAGTAGAGCAGGACGAGGCCGCCTGGAGCGGCGAGCAAGAGTGGAGCAGAGCGAGACTGCCGGAGCAGTGAGCAAAGGGTCAGAGCAGAGCGAGACTGCCGGGGCAGTGAGCAAAGGGTCGGAGCAGAGCGAGACTGCAGGGGCAGTGAGCAAAGGGTGAGAGCAGAGCAAGACTGCCGGAGCAGTGAGCAAAGCAGAGCGGAAACCACAGGAGCGGTGAGCAAGGCAGAGCAGAGCGGAAACCGCAGGAGCGGTGAGCAAGGCAGAGCAGAGCGGAAACCGCAGGAGCGGTGAGCAAGGCAGAGCAGAGCAGAAATCGCAGGAGCGGTGAGCAAGGCAGAGCAGGCTAGAACCGCCGGAGAGGTGAGCAAGGCAGAGCAGGCAAGAACCACCGGAGCGGTGAGCAAGGCAGAGCAGGCAAGAACCGCCGGAGCGGTGAGCAAGGCAGAGCAGAGCGGAAACCGCAGGAGCGGTGAACAAGGCAGAGCAGAGCGTAAACCGCAGGAGCGGTGAGCAAGGCAGAGCAGGCTAGAACCGCCAGAGTGGTGAGCAAGGCAGAGCAGGCAAGAACCGCCGGAGCGGTGAGCAAGGCAGAGCAGGCAAGAAACGCCGGATCGGTGAGCAAGGCAGAGCAGAGGGGACAGGGCTCTGTTCACACGGAACAGACAGGAAGGGAAAGGCTGAACCAGATACACACAAGATACTTGCAATGAAGTAGCGAGTGGACTCTAAACTCACAAACGACAACGAGTAGGAGTTAGGAGCAGGTTCAGACTCTGCAGAAAAAGGGAAGGTACGGACATAGAGAAAAACAGGAAACAGGTTAGGAGACAGTTCAGACAGGAACTGTTACTGCAACAAAATACAGGAACGAGCCAAGGTAAAGCCAAGTGCTGGTTCAGACAATGCAGGAGAAATGGAAGGTACGGACATAGAGAGAAACAGGAAGCAGGTTAGGAGACAGTTCAGACAGGAACTGTACTGCAACAAATACAGGAGCAAGTCTGGTTATGCGGCCCCAGAAGGCGGGACGAACAGGCTAGGAGCGTGTTCAGACAGGCCCGGAAATACAGCCTCCAGGAAGGCAGACAGACAGCTGGCTAGAGTGCACAGACAGGACACAGTTCAGACACGGGAACTGATACCGTAAGGCAGGAAACATAGACAGGACTTGGCACATCAGTGACAAGAAGCCAACTGTCAGAACAAGATGCTCAGGCATGGATTCCAAGGAGGAGCTGGTTTAAAAACCAGGTGACAGACAGCAATAGGCTGAGGATGCATTAGGGGTGTGTCTGCAGCAGCTACAAGAAATAGGAAGTACAGCGAGCGTCTCCCTAAGCAGCCAGAGCAGAGCAAAGCAGACAGTATGGAAAGAAGCCAGAGTGGCAGTCTGGACTGGAAATTAAGTGCGCGCTCTTGCACAGTGGGAGATGGACCACTATGCAAGGACGCCGCCAGGTATGTTACAGTACCCCCCCCCTTACGCCCCCTCTTCTTCGGGCCTGCCAGAATCTTCCACAGGCAATTTGAGGGCCAATCCTTCTCTTCAAGTCGATTACTTCTACTGTCCACAGGAAGAGACAAAACTGGTCTCATCTGGGTAGCTAGGATGCTACCTCCTATCCAGCCATCTTCAGCAACAGACGAAACGGGTGGAGTACCGGGAACAGCACACAAGGAAGTCTCTCTCCACTTATTATCAGGTAGCACCCCAGAGGGTTCAGGAGACAACTGGAAGTCCTCCGCCGGGTTGGAGGGGTGCAGAGACTCGGGGTAACCTCTGCTTCGGAGTACACTAGGTCGGACTCACTGGACGAAGCGGGCGAGGTATCAGGTACAGAGTATAGGAAAGTCTCTGTCCATTCGCTACCAGGTAGCACCCCCGAAGGGTTCATTAGACAACTGTTGGTCCTCCGCCTGGTCGGAGGGGTGTAGAGACTCGGGGGTAGCTACCTCTTTGAGGTACCCTTTGCCATGCTCACAGGACGGAGCGGACGAAGTATCGGGTACCGGGTGTAGGGAAGTCTCTCTCCATTTGTCATCAAGTGGTATCCCGGAGGATTCAGGAGACAACAGGGTGTGCTCTGCCAAGTAGTTGAGGTGCACAGACTCGGAGGTAATCACTGCTTCTGAGTACCCTTGGACAGGCTCACCGGGTAAAGTGGGTGAAGTATCAGATACCGGGTGCAGGAATTCCTCCTGTGTGGATTCTGGGTGGGCAGCAGTCTCTTCGGGCAGGAGAACTGGTGCGCTACCAATGCACATTACCCGTCGGGGCTGCTCCGGGATACTGGGAAGTGACGCTTCAGCAGGGACTTCAAGGTTGGGGTCAGGAGGTCTTTGGGAGGACAGACCCTGGCGTGACGGCTTGCCTCTACGCCTAGCACATATGGATTGCCTCTTGAGGTTGGGAGAAGTATTCCGGAGAGCGTAGTCATCCTGTGTGGATTCTGGGTGGGCAGAAGTCTCTTCGGGAAGGAGGACTAGTGCGCTACTCACACACATTACCCATCGGGGCTGCTCCGGAATATTGGGAAGTGAAGCTTCAGCAGGGGCCTCCGGGTTAGGGTCATCGAAGACTATTAGAAAGGCCTCCAGGAAGGCCTGCAGGTCCAGGACGATAGGATCCTGTGCTTCCCATAGGGGGGTGATCCATTTCAAGGCATCACCCACTAGGTAAGACATCATGAATACCACCTTAACCCGATCGGTGGGAAAATAAAGAGGGTAGAACTTGAAGTGTAGCATGCATTGCTCCTCAAATTCACGACTCTGTCTTGGATCCCCATAGTACCGTGGCGGATCCGCAGGAACGGGTGCAGAAAGCTCCATCTGGACGGGTGCGTAATTCGCCTAGAACTCAGCTTGTAGCAAAAAAAAATAAATTTCTTCTAGATGCACGTATTCGCTGGAAAACGTCTCAGAGAGCGAAGGCCGTGGGGCTCAACGGGAACCATGGCCAGAGCATGCTGTAAGGCACGCGCCCGGACTGACTGGCATGTGCGTGTATATGTAGTGATTCCACTGGACCGTACCGGAGAGTGAATGCCTGGAGGGGCATAACTAAGTATCAACCCGATCCGACCAAGGTCGCATGACGGCATACGACGCCAGTGCGCCAAGGAGGAACCGAGCAGAGGGACCAGGTGCTACTCCAGGTCAGACCCCGGACACGGCTGTTGACCCACACCGGGGAATACAGGAACAGGCAGGTTAAGCTGACGCACAGACGGGTGGATATAGGCAGACACGACTGGTATGCAGACGGGTGGATGCTGGCAAGCACGACTGTTATGCAAACAGGGAGGTATTGACAGGTACGGCTTGCATGCAGGCAGGTGGATGCTGGTAAGCACGACTGGTATGCAGGCAGGGAGATACTGGCAGGTACGACAGGTTGGAGCACAGAGTGAATAGGACCCAGTACAGACTGGGACTCAGGAACAGAACCACAGATGCGGTGGACAAACACAGCTGAGTGAGGCCGCCCAGAGCGGCGAGCAAGAGCGGAGCAAGACGAGACCGCCTGGAGTGGTGAGCGAGAGTAGAGCAGGACGAGGCCGCCTGGAGTGATGAGCAAGAGTGGAGCAGAACGAGACTGCCGGAGCAGTGAGCAAAGGGTCAGAGCAGAGCGAGACTGCCGGGGCAGTGAGCAAAGGGTCGGAGCAGAGCGAGACTGCCGGGGCAGTGAGCAAAGGGTCGGAGCAGAGCGAGACTGCAGGGGCAGTGAGCAAAGGGTCAGAGCAGAGCGAGACTGCCGGAGCAGTGAGCAAAGCAGAGCAGAGCGGAAACTGCAGGAGCGGTGAGCAAGGCAGAGCAGAGCGGAAACCGCAGGAGAGGTGAGCAAGGCAGAGCAGAGCAGAAACCGCAGGAGCGGTGAGCAAGGCAGAGCAGGCTAGAACCGCCGGAGCGGTGAGCAAGACAGAGCAGGCAAGAACCGCCGGAGTGGTGAGCAAGGCAGAGCAGGCAAGAGCCGCAGGAGCGGTGAGCAAGGCAGAGCAGAGCGGAAACCGCCGGAGCGGTGAGCAAGGCAGAGCAGAGCGGAAACCGCTGGAGCGGTGAGCAAGGCAGAGCAGGCTAGAACCGCCGGAGCGGTGAGAAAGGCAGAGCAGGCAAGCACCGCCGGAGCGGTGAGCAAGGTAGAACAGGCAAGAACCGCCGGAGCGGTGAGCAAGGCAGAGCAGAGGGGACAGGGCTCTGTTCACACGGAACAGACAGGAAGGGAAAGGCAGAACCAGATGCGCACAAGATACTTGCAATGAAGTAGCGAGTGGACTCTAAACTCACAAACGGAAGTACAGCGACAACGAGTAGAAGTTAGAAGCAAGTTCAGACTCTGCAGAAAAAGGGAAGGTACGGATATAGAGAAAAACAAGAAACAGGTTAGGAGACAGTTCAGACAGGAACTGTTACTGCAACAAAATACAGGAACGAGCCAAGGTAAAGCCAAGTGCTGGTTCAGACATTGCAGGAGAAATGGAAGGTATGGACATAGAGAGAAACAGGAAGCAGGTTAGGAGACAGCTCAGACAGGAACTGTACTGCAACAAATACAGGAGCGAGTCTGGGTATACGGCCCCCAGAGGGCGGAACGAACAGGCTAGGAGCGTGTTCAGACATGCCTCGAAATACAGCCTCCAGGAAGGCAGACAGACAGCTGGCTAGAGTGCACAGACAGGACTCAGTTCTGACATGGGAACTGATACCGTAAGGCAGGAAACATAGACACGACCTGGCACATCAGTGACAAGAAGTCAACTGACAGAACAAGATGCTCAGGCATCGTTTCCCAGGAGGAGCTGGTTTAAATACCAGGTGACAGACAGCAATAGGCTGAGGACGCATTAGGGGTGTGTCTGCAGCAGCTACAAGAAACAGGAAGTTCAGCGGGCGTCGCCCTAAGCAGCCAGAGCAGAGCAAAGCAGACAGAATGGAAAGAAGCCAGAGTGGCAGTCTGGACTGGAAATCATGTGCACGCTCTTGCACAGTGGGAGATGGACCACTATGCAAGGACGCCGCCAGGTATGTTACAGATATCATCCAGTGGTGTTGAAAAGTCTGGCCCAATCCAGCCCTTGTTCATTTTTATAAGAGTCAGCCTGTCAGCATTTATAGTTGACAGGCAGATGTGACTATCGATTATATTACCCCCGTCAGCACTAAAAACCGCTCTGACAAAACACTAGTGTCAGGGCAGGCCAGGACCTCCAAGGTGTAGAGAGACCGTTCATGCCATGTGTCCAGCTTGGATACCCATTAGTTACAAGGCACAGAGGAATCACGGAGGACACTGGTACGGTTGGCAAACTACTCCTTCAGCGTATTCCAAAACTTTTCCCTCCTTGTCACAGTACCCCATACATCATAGCCTGGGCACTGGGAGGGGCTGAGAAAACTGTCTCAGACCTTTGACAGTATTCCACTTCCTCTACTTCATCTGGTTTGTGTCTCCCTCGCCTGTGCTTCTTGGTTGTCCAAGAAACTGTGACCTCTGCCACCAGCATTGTCAGCAGTGAATTATTTTAATAATTCTTCAACAAGGGCCTTCTGATTCTGCAATATTTTATTAGACCTCTCCGCCACGGGAAGGATAAATAGAAAGTTCTCCTTCTAGCGTGGGTCTAGAAGTGTGACCAACAAGTAATTACTGTTGCCCAAAATGTGTACAGCGCAAGGATCACGGAAAAGGCAGCGGAACATAAAGTCAGGCATGTGTTCTAGACTGCCAACAGCCAAGACTTCCCTGTCCCCACCAAAAGGACAACTGTCCATATTCTCCTCCTTATCCTCCTCCTGGACCTCCTCCTCGTTCTCCCTCTCTTCAGGCCATCCAAGCTGAACAGATTTTTATGAATGTTGTTTGGGTAGTTCCTTCTTTAGCACAGGAAATCAGCTCTTATTCCTCCTCCTCTTCCTCCTCCTTCTCATAACACCCAATCCGCATTTAGATGAGATGAGGCTGGGCTGTGTAGCATCACCCTGTATAGTTCCTTGCTCCATCTCTTCGTGCTCCACCTGCAATGCCTCCTCTTTAATTGTGAGCAGCGAGCATTTCAGTAGACAGAGAAGCTGAATGGTGACACTAATTATTGTCTCATCACTTCTCACCATCTTGGTGGAATTCTCAAAGTTTTGGTGGATGATACAGATGTCAGACATCCATGCCCACTCATCAGCTCTTATGTTCGGAGGCTGACCTGAATACCGATGGGCGTGTTCAAGCTGGTACTCAACAACTGCCCTCTGCTGCTCACAAATCCTTCCCAACATATGCAAAGTTGAATTCCAACGCGTAGTGACATCGCACACTAGTCGGTGAGCTGGAAGCTGCAAACGCTGTTGAAGCACAATGAGGGCAGTGGATGCTGTAGCTAATTTTCTGAAATGGGCGTACTTTCACAAGCAGCTCATGCAATTCTGGGTAGGTTTTGAGAAATCGCTGAACCACTAGGTTGAGCACATGGGCCAGGCATGGTACGTGAGTGAGGTTGCCAAGCATCAGAGCCGCCACCAGGTTCTGGCCATTGTCATAGACGACCATGCCTGGCTGTAGGTTAGGCGGTGAAAGCTACAGATCTGACTGCTCTGTTCCAGCTTTCAACAACTCTGCAGCAGTATGCGGTTTGTCACCTAAGCATTAGTGTTGAGCAAGCAGTAAAATGCTCGGGTGCTCGAAGCTCTGGCCAAGCTCACCGTGATACTCGGGTGCTCGACCCGAGCAATGAACCCAATGTTAGTCTATAGGAGACCCGAGCATTTTTGCGGCGGCACCCCCAGCAGTCTGTAGAAATCCTAAAAAGTGCCCAAAACGATAGTAACAGTGCTCAAATGACATGGGGACAGCATGGGGATCGCCCCAGGAAGCATTTCTGACCCCCTGGTCACTGCTGTCAACAACGTGGTCAGAGGTATTAAGCCACTTTTACGGGCTCACAATAAAACATTCAAAAACGAAACTGAAACTGTTTTCCTGTGAAATATGTTAAGGAACATCCTTTCCAAGGTAAAGATTTGTGTATAAGGTAAAATAAATAACCAAAAACAAAAATACTCCTCCACACCTTGGGCTATATTCACAAGTAGCATTTTTTATGCGTTTTTGCACTTTTGTATTGCTTTCAACCGTGACAAATGTATTCACCGGGAAATGTCATTTTAACATTTTACAACCTTATCTGGCCATGTGCTGTGTGACACATGCATACAGTGCTGAAAAGATATGGGAACAGCATGGGGAAGACCCCTGGAAGCATCTCTGACACCCAGGTCACTGCCTAAAAGTGTGCCCATCAGAAGTGATCCTTCCGCATCAGAAGATGCAGATTTGCAACTATTCCCGTGCAAGTCCTTGTCCCACGGCAGTGTTCAATTGTACCTCCATCATTCCTTGCAATGCAAGCGCAAAGATGCAGCCAACCACCCACCCACCCGCAGGCTGCAATACTATACTTCTAGCTTGCACTTGAAATTGGGACTTTTAGTTTGGAGGCGGACGAAGCTGGCCACTACCTCATGGCTGCTTCGGCAGCGAGGTCTCCAAACTCAGTCACCAGCCGCCACTATTTGTCCCGGTAACCTTCCCCACACTTTTCTTAGCCTGGCCTGCTTTAGGGCAGCATTGGACGAGCCCACCAGACAACCAGAGACTCCTCCGGTGGGCCCTGGCTTCTCCATCAGGGGAGTTGAGAGTGCCAAGGTGAGGAGCATGATGATGATGATAGAAGTTAGCATCTGCTTTGTTTTCTTGGAATGTAAGCGTAAGTGTACAGCCTGCCAACCACCCAACCCCAGGCTGCAATACCATACTGCTAGCTTGCTTGCACTTGAAATGAGGCCTTTTAGGCTTGTGGAGGCAGACGCCGGCCACCATGTCATGGCTGCGTCGGCAGCCTGGTATCCATACTCAGTTCCCAGCCGCCCGGCGGCCGGGTGTCCATACTCGGTCCCCAGCCGCCCATATATGTCCTTATACACAAGCACGCATACCAAAACATTACCTGTGTCCTCCCCAGTGCATTTATTGGGAAGGACAGCCTATTCCGCTGTAGTGTGTGCACGCCAACCCCCTGTTCATGGCACATGCGAAGATGCCTCCCGCCCTGCACCTGTCATTGCAGACTTGCAACTATCCCCGTTCAAGTCATTGTCCCTGGGCAGTGTTCAATTGTACCTCCCCTATTCCTTGCAATGCAAGTGCAAGTATGCTGCCTGCCACCCACCCACCCCAGGCTGCGATACCATGCTGCTTGGTTGCTTGCACTTGAAATTGGGCCTTTTAGGCATGTGGAGGCAGAATCTGGGCACCACGTCATGGCTGCGTCGGCAGCTTGGTATCGATACTCAGTCCCCAGCCGCCCGGTGGCCGGGTGTCCACGCTTGGTTCCCAGATGCCAGGGTGCGGCCTGGTGTCCATACTCGGTCCCCAGCCGCCAGGGGGCAGCCGGGTGTCCATAAACGGTTCCCAGCCGCCCCTATTTGTCCCAGTGCACCTTATATACAAGTGCTCATACCAAAACATTACCTGTGTCCTCCCCAGTGCATTTAGTGGGAAGGACAGCCTAACCACAAACACGTGGACAAGTGAATGTGGCCAGGGATGGTTCATCTCACTGACGCCTTCATACTGGGTTACTATTGTGGAAGCCGGGACACAGTTGGACATTGGGATGCAACACATCCTCCAGACATAGTATGTAGTAGCGGCTAGGCCTGAGGTGGTCAGCGTTTGGTGCATATCCTACCTCTTCCGAGGATTGCTGGATGTTTTCCTGCTACTATCCCAGTTCTATGACTCCCGTTAAAACAAAGCTTCAGGTGATGAATGATGGATGAGGTGGTGGCAAAGGAGAAAGAGCAGGAGGAACAGGGACCATTCACATCAATATCAGGCCAGTCAACCACACATGTCTTGTAGGATATGTTTTTGTACCAAAAGGAGCAGTTCGGCTACACAGTTATAGGGCATACAGTGAGTGCAATGCCTACCAAAAATTTCGAGGCACTCCAATGCCCCTTGAAAGTGACATGGTGGTCAGAGGGCTAACTAACTAAACCGTTTTTTCCATTTATAGCAGCTGGGTCTCCTGTACACTGTTGGCCTAAACAGTGAATGGAAGGCTTTCCATTATTGGGGAGTGGGTCTCCCTTAGTGTTCGCCTATACTTTGAAAAGCAAAATTAGGAGGAAATGCAATGCCTGTTGGAAGAGTCGTGGAGGTTAGAGGTAATTAAAAGCAACTTTTCAATGCCCCTTGGAAGAGCTGTGGAGTTCAGAGTGGTTTAACAAGTCGGTTTTAATGCCCCTTGGAAGAGACATGGAGGTCACAGTAGCTTATCAAGATGGTTTTAATGCCCCTTGGAAAAGTGGTGGAGGTCGCAGTGGAATAAAAAGACAATATCAATGACCCTTGGAAGAGACGTGGAGGTCACAGTAGCTTAACAAGATGTTTTTAATGCCCCTTACAAAAGCCATGCAGTACAGCATATTAAAAACATTATTCCCATTATGGGGGATTGGGTCTCCCATAGTCTTTGCCTATGCCTTCCAAGCAAAAGCTGCCAAAAATTAGGACGGAGGAACTTGCAATGCCCCTTACAAGAGCCATGCAGTACAGCATATTAAAAACATTATTCCCATTATTGGGGAGTGGGTCTCCCATAGTCTTTGCCTATGCCTTCCAAGCAAAAGCTGCCAAAAATTAGGACGGAGGAACTTGCAATGCTGGCAACACGGACCACGGTCACCCTGGTGGTATAGTGGTGGTGGAGGCTGAGGATAAGAAGAAGAGCAAAAAACAGCCGAAATGTGTGGGTGTGAAGCGGTGAAAGGGAATACACCTCCAGAAATAACACAGTGGATTTGACTTTATGTTACTCTGCTGTCATTTGGTGGTGATGAGAAGTCTGGCCCAATCCAGCCCTTGTTCATTTTGATAAGGGTCAGCTTGTCAGCATTGTCAGTTGACAGGCGAGTGCGCTTATCAGTTATAATTCCCCCAGCGGCACTAAAACATGTTCCGATAACACGCTAGCAGCAGGGCAGGCCAGGACCTCCAAGGCATACAGAGGGAGTTCATTCCAAGTGTCCAGCTTGGATACCCAATAATAAAAAGGCACAGAAGAATCACGGAGGATGCTGGTACAGTCGGCAAGGTACTCCCTCACCATCTTTTGAAACTTTCCACTTCTTGTGAGAGTACCCCGCGCCTCAGGGCCTGTAAGCTGGGCGGGTCTCAGAAAACTGTCCTAGAATGTTGACAGTGATCCCCTGCCTCTGCTGGATTTGAGTTGCGTCTCTCTCACCTGTACGCCTTGGTTGGGCAACGAACTGAGACCTCTGCCACTAGCGTGTTCAGATGGGAATTTTTTTAACAGTTCTGCAGCAAGGGCCTTTTGGTACTGCCCCATTTTTGTAGACCTCTCCACCTCAGGAATAAGAGAGTGAAAGTTCTCCTTGTATCGGGGGTCTAAAAGTGTCACCAATCAGTAATGACTGTCACCCAACATTTTGACAACGCGAGGGTCACGGTTAAGGCAGCGTAACATAAAGTCAGCCATGCGTGCCAGACTGGTAATGGGCAAGACTTCCGTGTCCTCACCAAGATGATGACTGACCATGCTCTCCTCCTCCTCCTCCCCCCTGTACTTAGGCCACCCACGCTGAACCAACGGTATGACAGTTGTACAGGTACTACCGTCTACAGCGCATGATACCAGCTCCTGTTCCTCCTCCTCCACCTCCTATCCCTCATTGTCCCCCAATGCACGTTGGGATGAGATGAGGCTGGGCTGTGTGTAATCGCCCGCTACGGCTTCTTGATCGATCTCATCATACTCTGGTTGCAATGCCTCCCCTTTAATTCTCTGCAGAGAACATTGCAAAAGACAGACAAATGGGATGCTGACGCTAATGATGGCGTCATCGCCACTCACCATCTTGGTGGACTCCTCAAAGTATGTCAGGATGGTACATATGTCAGACATCCAGGTCCACTCCTGAGGTCTTACGTGTGGAGTCTCACCAGAATATCAACGGCCTTGTTGCAGCTGGTACTCCACAACTGCTCTCTTCTGCTCACACATCCTTTGCAACATGTGGAGGGCAGAGTTCCAACGTGTGGGGACATCACACACCAGTCGGTGTGCCGGAAGCTGCAAACGCTGCTGCAACACAGCAAGGGCGGCGGAAGCTGTAGCCGACTTCCGAAAATGATCTGACAAGTGGCGTACTTTGACGAGCAGATCTGGCAAGAAACCGCTGAACTATAAGGTTAAGCACATGAGCCAGGCATGGTAAGCGTGTTATCTCGCCTCGCCTCAGAGCCGCCACCAGGTTATGGCCATTGTCACACACGACCATGAATTGATGTAGGTTCAGCGGTCACAGCCACAGATCTGCTTGCTCTTTCACAGCTGTCCAAAACTCACAAGCAGTGTGAGGTTTATCACCTCAGCTTATGAGTTTCAGCCCAGCCTGTTGCCGCTTGGCTGAGGCAATACTGCAGTACTTCCAGCTTGTAACTGATGTGGTGAGATGGAGGCTGAACATGAGGAGGAGGAGGAGGATTATGTGCAGGAGCTGTACACAGTGGGGGCAACTTTGACTGACATAGGGCCTGCAATCCTCGATGTGGGGAGGATGTGTTCCGTCCCAAGGTCCGACTGAGTTCCGGTTTCCACTATGTTTACCCAGTGCGTCGTCAGGGAGATGTACCGTCCCTGGCGACAAGCACTTGTCCACGTGTCCGTTGTCAGGTGGACTCTCCCAGTAACTGCATTGTTGAGGGCACGGCAGATGTTTTGAGACATGTGCTTGTGTAGTGCGGGGATGGCACACCGGGCAAAATAGTGTTGGTTGGGGACCGAGTACCGAGGGATGGCCACCGCCATAAGGTTGCGGAAGGATTCCGTCTCCACCAGCCTAAAAGGCAGCATTTCCAACGCAAGCAGTCGTGAAATGTGTGAATTTAGGACTGTGGCCTGTGGGGCATTGGCTGCGAATTTGCGCTTTCGTTCAAAAGGTCTGAGATATGGACAATTGAACGCTGCGGTGGGAAGTGGACGTGGACGTTGATGCTGTTTCTTGAGAAACTGCCATATCAAGTGAAGACTGAGAGGAGGGGGCATCTTTGCATGCAGTATGGACAGGGGATTGCCTTGCACGCACAACAGGGGTTCTCTTACATGCACGACAGCGGAAGAAGCAGTGGTGACACCCGCTGACACTGGTCGTGGACCCTGGGGTTCGCCCCACAAAGTCGGGTGCTTTGCTGACTTGTGCCTGATCATGCTGGTGGTGGTCAGGCTGGTAGTTTTGTCACCCCTCCTGATGCTGGCCCGGCAGGTGGTACAAATGGCCCATTTGGAGTTATCAGCAGAGTCTTTCGTGTTACGGTGAACGGTTGCACTCCTTCTGTCCGCGGCCACCACAGTGCTTCTTCCTGCCTGTTCGGGTACTCTGCCCCCCTCCCCCTTTGTGCTGCTGGCCTCGCTCTGCATGTCCTCCTGCCACATTGGGTCAGTTACTAGATCATCCACCACCTCCTCCTCTTCCACTTCCGCACCACGGTCCTCCTCCTCACTTCCTGACAATTGTGTCTCGTCATCGTCCACCTCTTGTGACAAATTGCCAGCGTCGCCTTCCTGTGGCCGTGGCTGTTCAAATATTTGGCCATCACTACATGGGATCTCCTCTTCCACCACTTCAAGCTTATCAGGCGAGGGGCCCAAATATGGAAATGGACCAGTGAACAGCTCTTCAGAGTGTCCAACTGTTGGATCAGTTGCTGTCTGATGACAATTGGCATGGTGGGAGGAAGGAGCATCAGGGTGGGGAGGAGTATGCGGTCGAGACTCACGGCTACTAAGACTTGACCGTGTGGAAGACAGACCGGAGGTTGTGGTGCCCAGGTGACTGGAAATATTATCTGCTAACCAATTAATAACCTGTTCACACTGATCAGTTCGCTATAGCGGTGTTGTTGTGTGCTTCCCTAGTAATTCGGTTTTGAACTGGAGCGAGAAGATGTGGCTGCTGATTGTGGCACATTTTCACCTTGGCCACGGCCCCATTCTCTGCACGCTCCATCACCAGAAAATCCAGTTCCAGGTCCCTTGCCACGCGCCTAGACCATTGTAAATTAAGTAAAATAGCTTACACTCGCACTATCAATGGCAAAAGGTAATAAAAAGGAGATTAGAACCGTGGAAGAGGAAAACCACAGTTCTAGTTCTCTGAGCTACACCAGAATCTTTTAAACAGATATATTGGTGTCTGAACAGTCAGCAAGACACTCAAATAGGTTTTTTTTTATGTAAAAAAGGCAAAAAGGTGAATAACACCCTGATTTGAACCACGGAAGAGGAAAACCACAGTTCTATTTCTCTGGCCTACACCAGAATCTTTTAAACAGATATATTTGTGTCTGAACAGTCAGCGAGACACTCAAACTGTTTTTTTTTAAGTAAAAAAGGCAAAAAGGTGGATTACACCCAGATTAGAATGGTGGAAGAGGAAAACCACTGTTCTAGTTCTCTGACCTACACCAGAATCTTTTAAACAGATATAGTTGTGTCTGAACAGTCAGCAAGACACTCAAACTGGATATTTGTATGGAAAAATGGCAAAAAGGTGGATAACACCCAGATTAGAACTGTGGAAGAGGAAAACCACAGTTCTAGTTCTCTGGAATACACCAGAATCTTTTAAACAGATATATTTGTGTCTGAACAGTCAGCGAGACACTCAAACTGCTTTTTTTTTAAGTAAAAAAGGCAAAAAGGCAAAAAGGTGGATTACACCCAGATTAGAACGGTGGAAGAGGAAAACCACAGTTCTAGTTCTCTGACCTACTCCAGAATCTTTTAAACAGCTATATTTGTGTCTGAATAGTCAGCGAGACACTCAAACCATTTTTTTTAAGTAAAAAAGGCAAAAAGGTGGATTACACCCAGATTTGAACCATGGAAGAGGAAAACCACAGTTCTAGTTCTCTGGCCTATATTAGAATCTTTTAAACAGATATATTTGTGTCTGAACAGTCAGTGAGACACTCAAACTGTTTTTTCTATGTAAAAAAGGCAAAAATGTGGATTACACCCAGATTTGAACCGTGGAAGAGGAAAACCAAAGTGCTAGTTGTCCGGCCTACACCAGAATCTTTTAAACAGATATATTTGTGTCTGAACAGTCAGTGAGACACTCAAACTGGATTTTTTTGAGGAAAAAAGGCAAAAAGGTAGATAACACCCAGATTTGAACCGTTGAAGAGGAAAGCCACAGTTCTAGTTGTCTGGCCTACACCAGAATCTTTTAAACAGATATATTTGTGTCTGAACAGTCAGCGAGACACTCAAACTGTTTTGTTTATGGAAAAAAGGCAAAAAGGTGGATTACACCCAGATTAGGACTGTGGAAGAGGAAAAAACAGTTCTAGTTCTCTGGCCTACACCTGAATCTTTTAAACAGATATATTTGTGTCTGAACAGTCAGCGAGAAATTCAAACTGGTTTTTTTTTTAAGTAAAAAAGGCAAAAAGGTGGATTACACCCAGATTAGAACCGTGGAAGAGGAAAACCACAGTTCTAGTTCTCTGGCCTACACCAGAATCTTTTAAACAGATATATTTGTGTCTGAACAGTCAGCGAGACACTCAAACTGTTTTTTTTATGTAAAAAAGACAAAAAGGTGGATTACACCCAGATTAGAACCGTGGAAGAGGAAAACCACAGTTCTTGTTCTCTGGCCTACATCAGAATCTTTTAAACAGTTATATTTGTGTCTGAATAGTCAGCGAAACACTCAAACTGTTTTTTTTTATGTAAAAAAGGCAAAAAGGTGAATTAAACCCAGATTTGAACCGTGGAAGAGGAAAAACACAGGACTAGTTCTCTGGCCTGCATCAGAATCTTTTAGTCAGATATATTTGTGTCTGAACAGTCAGTGAGACACTCAAACTGCTTTTTTTTATGTAAAAAAGGCAAAAAGGTGGATTACACTCGGATTTGAACCGTGGAAGAGGAAAACCACAGTGCTAGTTGTCTGGCCTACACCAGAATCTTTTAAACAGATATATTTGTGTCTGAACAGTCAGCGAGACACTCAAACTATTTTTTTTTATGGAAAAACGGCAAAAAGGTGGATGACACCCAGATTTGAACCGTGGAAGAGGAAAGCCACAGTTCTAGTACTCTGGCCTTCACCAGAATCTTTTAAACAGATATATTTGTGTCTGAACAGTCAGCGAGACACTAAAACTGTTTTTTTTATGGAAAAAAGACAAAAAGGTGGATAACACCCAAATTTGAATTGTGGAAGAGGAAAACCACTGTTCTATTTCTCTGGCCTACACCAGAATCTTTTAAACAGATATATTTGTGTCTGAACAGTCAGCGAGACACTCAGACTGTTTTTTTTTTAAGTAAAAAAGGCAAAAAGGTGGATTACACCCAGATTTGAACCGTGGAAGAGGAAACCCACAGTTCTAGTTCTCTGGCCTACACCAGAATCTTTTAAACAGATATATTTGTGTCAGAACAGTCAGTGAGACACTCAAACAGTTTTTTTAATGTAAAAAAGGCAAAAAGGTGGATTACACCCAGATTTGAACCGTGGAAGAGGAAAACCACAGTTCTTGTTCTCTGGCCTACATCAGAATCTTTTAAACAGATATATTTGTGTCTGAACAGTCAGTGAGACACTCAAACTGTTTTTTTAATGTAAAAAAGGCAAAAAGGTGGATTACATCCAGATTTTAACCGTGGAAGAGGAAAACCACAATGCTCGTTGTCTGGCCTACACCAGAATCTTTTAAACAGATATATTTGTGTCTGATCAGTCAGCGAGACACTCAAACTGTTTTTTTTATGGAAAAATGCAAAAAGGTGGATAGCACCCAGATTAGAACCGCGGAAGAGGAAATCCACTGTGCTCGTTGTCTGGCCTACACCAGAATCTTTTAAACAGATATATTTGTGTCTGAACAGTCAGCGAGACACTCAAACTGTTTTTTTTATGGAAAAAAAGACAAAAAGGTGGATAACACCCAAATTTGAATTGTGGAAGAGGAAAACCACTGTTCTATTTCTCTGGCCTACACCAGAATCTTTTAAACAGATATATTTGTGTCTGAACAGTCAGCGAGACACTCAGACTGTTTTTTTTTTAAGTAAAAAAGGCAAAAAGGTGGATTACACCCAGATTTGAACCGTGGAAGAGGAAAGCCACAGTTCTAGTACTCTGGCCTTCACCAGAATCTTTTAAACAGATATATTTGTGTCTGAACAGTCAGCGAGACACTCAAACTGTTTTTTTTATGGAAAAAAAGACAAAAAGGTGGATAACACCCAAATTTGAATTGTTGAAAAGGAAAACCACTGTTCTATTTCTCTGGCCTACACCAGAATCTTTTAAACAGATATATTTGTGTCTGAACAGTCAGCGAGACACTCAGACTGTTTTTTTTTTAAGTAAAAAAGGCAAAAAGGTGGATTACACCCAGATTTGAACCGTGGAAGAGGAAACCCACAGTTCTAGTTCTCTGGCCTACACCAGAATCTTTTAAACAGATATATTTGTGTCAGAACAGTCAGTGAGACACTCAAACAGTTTTTTTAATGTAAAAAAGGCAAAAAGGTGGATTACACCCAGATTTGAACCGTGGAAGAGGAAAACCACAGTTCTTGTTCTCTGGCCTACACCAGAATGTTTTAAACAGATATATTTGTGTCTGAACAGTCAGTGAGACACTCAAACTGTTTTTTTAATGTAAAAAAGGCAAAAATGTGGATTACACCCAGATTTTAACCGTGGAAGAGGAAAACCACAATGCTCGTTGTCTGGCCTACACCAGAATCTTTTAAACAGATATATTTGTGTCTGATCAGTCAGCGAGACACTCAAACTGTTTTTTTTATGGAAAAATGCAAAAAGGTGGATAACACCCAGATTAGAACCGCGGAAGAGGAAATCCACTGTGCTCGTTGTCTGGCCTACACCAGAATCTTTTAAACAGATATATTTGTGTCTGAACAGTCAGCGAGACACTCAAACTATTTTTTTTTATGGAAAAACGGCAAAAAGGTGGATGACACCCAGATTTGAACCGTGGAAGAGGAAAGCCACAGTTCTAGTACTCTGGCCTTCACCAGAATCTTTTAAACAGATATATTTGTGTCTGAACAGTCAGCGAGACACTCAAACTGTTTTTTTTATGGAAAAAAAGACAAAAAGGTGGATAACACCCAAATTTGAATTGTGGAAGAGGAAAACCACTGTTCTATTTCTCTGGCCTACACCAGAATCTTTTAAACAGATATATTTGTGTCTGAACAGTCAGCGAGACACTCAGACTGTTTTTTTTTTAAGTAAAAAAGGCAAAAAGGTGGATTACACCCAGATTTGAACCGTGGAAGAGGAAACCCACAGTTCTAGTTCTCTGGCCTACACCAGAATCTTTTAAACAGATATATTTGTGTCAGAACAGTCAGTGAGACACTCAAACAGTTTTTTTAATGTAAAAAAGGCAAAAAGGTGGATTACACCCAGATTTTAACCGTGGAAGAGGAAAACCACAATGCTCGTTGTCTGGCCTACACCAGAATCTTTTAAACAGATATATTTGTGTCTGATCAGTCAGCGAGACACTCAAACTGTTTTTTTTATGGAAAAATGCAAAAAGGTGGATAACACCCAGATTAGAACCGCGGAAGAGGAAATCCACTGTGCTCGTTGTCTGGCCTACACCAGAATCTTTTAAACAGATATATTTGTGTCTGATCAGTCAGCGAGACACTCAAACTGTTTTTTTTATGGAAAAATGCAAAAAGGTGGATAGCACCCAGATTAGAACCGCGGAAGAGGAAATCCACTGTGCTCGTTGTCTGGCCTACACCAGAATCTTTTAAACAGATATATTTGTGTCTGAACAGTCAGCGAGACACTCAAACTGTTTTTTTTATGGAAAAAAAGACAAAAAGGTGGATAACACCCAAATTTGAATTGTGGAAGAGGAAAACCACTGTTCTATTTCTCTGGCCTACACCAGAATCTTTTAAACAGATATATTTGTGTCTGAACAGTCAGCGAGACACTCAGACTGTTTTTTTTTTAAGTAAAAAAGGCAAAAAGGTGGATTACACCCAGATTTGAATCGTGGAAGAGGAAAGCCACAGTTCTAGTACTCTGGCCTTCACCAGAATCTTTTAAACAGATATATTTGTGTCTGAACAGTCAGCGAGACACTCAAACTGTTTTTTTTATGGAAAAAAAGACAAAAAGGTGGATAACACCCAAATTTGAATTGTGGAAAAGGAAAACCACTGTTCTATTTCTCTGGCCTACACCAGAATCTTTTAAACAGATATATTTGTGTCTGAACAGTCAGCGAGACACTCAGACTGTTTTTTTTTTAAGTAAAAAAGGCAAAAAGGTGGATTACACCCAGATTTGAACCGTGGAAGAGGAAACCCACAGTTCTAGTTCTCTGGCCTACACCAGAATCTTTTAAACAGATATATTTGTGTCAGAACAGTCAGTGAGACACTCAAACAGTTTTTTTAATGTAAAAAAGGCAAAAAGGTGGATTACACCCAGATTTGAACCGTGGAAGAGGAAAACCACAGTTCTTGTTCTCTGGCCTACACCAGAATGTTTTAAACAGATATATTTGTGTCTGAACAGTCAGTGAGACCCTCAAACTGTTTTTTTAATGTAAAAAAGGCAAAAAGGTGGATTACACCCAGATTTTAACCGTGGAAGAGGAAAACCACAATGCTCGTTGTCTGGCCTACACCAGAATCTTTTAAACAGATATATTTGTGTCTGATCAGTCAGCGAGACACTCAAACTGTTTTTTTTATGGAAAAATGCAAAAAGGTGGATAACACCCAGATTAGAACCGCGGAAGAGGAAATCCACTGTGCTCGTTGTCTGGCCTACACCAGAATCTTTTAAACAGATAAATTTGTGTCTGAACAGTCAGCGAGACACTCAAACTATTTTTTTTTATGGAAAAACGGCAAAAAGGTGGATGACACCCAGATTTGAACCGTGGAAGAGGAAAGCCACAGTTCTAGTACTCTGGCCTTCACCAGAATCTTTTAAACAGAGATATTTGTGTCTGAACAGTCAGCGAGACACTCAAACTGTTTTTTTTATGGAAAAAAAGACAAAAAGATGGATAACACCCAAATTTGAATTGTGGAAGAGGAAAACCACTGTTCTATTTCTCTGGCCTACACCAGAATCTTTTAAACAGATATATTTGTGTCTGAACAGTCAGCGAGACACTCAGACTGTTTTTTTTTTAAGTAAAAAAGGCAAAAAGGTGGATTACACCCAGATTTGAACCGTGGAAGAGGAAACCCACAGTTCTAGTTCTCTGGCCTACACCAGAATCTTTTAAACAGATATATTTGTGTCAGAACAGTCAGTGAGACACTCAAACAGTTTTTTTAATGTAAAAAAGGCAAAAAGGTGGATTACACCCAGATTTTAACCGTGGAAGAGGAAAACCACAATGCTCGTTGTCTGGCCTACACCAGAATCTTTTAAACAGATATATTTGTGTCTGATCAGTCAGCGAGACACTCAAACTGTTTTTTTTATGGAAAAATGCAAAAAGGTGGATAACACCCAGATTAGAACCGCGGAAGAGGAAATCCACTGTGCTCGTTGTCTGGCCTACACCAGAATCTATTAAACAGATATATTTGTGTCTGAACAGTCAGCGAGACACTCAAACTGTTTTTTTTTAAGTAAAAAAGGCAAAATGGTGGATTACACCCAGATTAGAATGATGGAAGAGGAAAACCACAGTTCTAGTTCTCTGACCTACACCAGAATCTTTTAAACAGATATAGTTGTGTCTGAACAGTCAGCGAGAAACTCAAACTGTATTTTTTTATGGAAAAAAGGCAAAAAGGTGGATAACACCCAGATTCGAACTGTGGAAGAGGAAAACCACTGTGCTAATTGTCTGGCCTACACCAGAATCTTTTAAACAGATATAGTTGTGTCTGGACAGTCAGCGAGACACTCAAACTGGATTTTTTTATGGAAAAAAGGCAAAAAGGTGGATTACACCCAGATTAGAACTGTGGAAGAGGAAAAAACAGTTCTAGTTCTCTGGCCTACACCAGAATCTTTTAAACAGATATATTTGTGTCTGAACAGTCAACGAGACACTCAAACTGTTTTTTTTATGGAAAAAAGGCCAAAAAGGTGGATAACACCCAGATTTGAACCGTGGAAGAGGAAAACCACAGTGCTTGTTCTCTGGCCTACATCAGAATCTTTTAAACAGATATATTTGTGTCTGAATAGCCAGCGAAACACTCAAACAGTTTTTTTTTATGTAAAAAAGGCAAAAATGTGAATTAAACCCAGATTTGAACCATGGAAGAGGAAAACCACAGTTCTAGTTCTCTGGCCTACACCAGAATCTTTTAGGCAGATATATTTGTGTTTGAACAGTCAGTGAGACACTCAAACTGTTTTTTTTTATGTAAAAAAGACAAAAAGGTGAATTACACTCAGATTTGAACCGTGGAAGAGGAAAACCACAGTGCTAGTTGTCTGGCCTACACCAGAATCTTTTAAACAGATATATTTGTGTCTGAACAGTCAGCGAGACACTCAAACTATTTTTTTTTATGGAAAAAAGGCAAAAAGGTGGATAACACCCAGATTTGAACCGTGGAAGAGGAAAGCGACAGTTCAAGTACTCTGGCCTTCACCAGAATCTTTTAAACAGATGTATTTGCGTCTGAACAGTCAACGAGACACTCAAACTGTTTTTTTTTATGGAAAAAAAAGGCAAAAAGGTGGATAACACCCAGATTTGAATTGTGGAAGAGGGAAACCACTGTTCTATTTCTCTGGCCTACACAAGAATCTTTTAAACAGATATATTTGTGTCTGAACAGTCAGCGAGACTCTCAGACTATTTTTTTTTTAAGTAAAAAATTCAAAAAGGTGGATTACACCCAGATTTGAACCGTGGAAGAGGAAACCCACAGTTGTAGTTCTCTGGCCTACACCAGAATCTTTTAAACAGATATATTTGTGTCTGAACAGTCAGTGAGACACTCAAACTGTTTTTTTAATGTAAAAAAGGCAAAAAGGTGGATTACACCCAGATTTGAACCATGGAAGAGGAAAACCACAGTGCTCTTTGTCTGGCCTACACCATAATCTTTTAAACAAATATATTTGTGTCTGATCAGTCAGCGAGACACTCAAACTGTTTTGTTTATGGAAAAAAGGCAAAAAGGTGGATTACACCCAGATTAGGACTGTGGAAGAGGAAAAAACAGTTCTAGTTCTCTGGCCTACACCTGAATCTTTTAAACAGATATATTTGTGTCTGAACAGTCAGCGAGAAATTCAAACTGTTTTTTTTTAAGTAAAAAAGGCAAAAAGGTGAATTACACCCAGATTAGAACCGTGGAAGAGGAAAGCCACAGTTCTAGTTCTCTGGCCTACACCAGAATCTTTTAAACAGATATATTTGTGTCTGAACAGTCAGCGAGACACTCAAACTGTTTTTTTTACGTAAAAAAGACAAAAAGGTGGATTACACCCAGATTAGAACCGTGGAAGAGGAAAACCACAGTTCTTGTTCTCTGGCCCATACCAGAATCTTTTAAACAGATATATTTGTGTGTGAACAGTCAGTGAGACACTCAAACTATTTTTTTTATGTAAAAAAGGCAAAAATGTGGATTACACCCAGATTTGAACCGTGGAAGAGGAAAACCACAGTGCTAGTTGTCTGGCCTACACCAGAATCTTTTAAACAGATATAGTTGTGTCTGAACAGTCAGCGAGACACTCAAACTGTTTTTTTTCATGGAAAAAAGGCAAAAAGGTGGATAACACCCAGATTTGAACCGTTGAAGAGGAAAGTCACAGATCTAGTTCTCTGGCCTACACCAGGATCTTTTAAACAGATATATTTGTGTCTGAAGAGTCAACGAGACACTCAAACTGTTTTTTTATGGAAAAAAGGCAAAAATGTGAATAACACTCAGATTTGAACCGTAGAAGAGGAAAACCACAGTGCTAGTTGTCTCGCCTACACCAGAATTTTTTAAACAGATATGTTTGTGTCTGAACAGTCAGCGAGACACTCAAATTGTTTTTTTTAAGTTAGAAAGGCAAAAAGGTGGATTACACCCAGATTAGAACCGTGGAAGAGGAAAACCACAGTTCTTGTTCTCTGGCCTACATCAGAATCTTTTAAACAAATATATTTGTGTCTGAATAGTCAGCGAAACACTCAAACAGTTTTTTTTTTATGTAAAAAAGGCAAATAGGTGGATTAAACCCAGATTTGAACCGTGGAAGAGGAAAAAACAGTTCTAGTTCTCTGGCCTACACCTGAATCTTTTAAACAGATATATTTGTGTCTGAACAGTCAGCGAGAAATTCAAACTGTTTTTTTTTAAGTAAAAAAGGCAAAAAGGTGAATTACACCCAGATTAGAACCGTGGAAGAGGAAAGCCACAGTTCTAGTTCTCTGGCCTACACCAGAATCTTTTAAACAGATATATTTGTGTCTGAACAGTCAGCGAGACACTCAAACTGTTTTTTTTATGTAAAAAAGACAAAAAGGTGGATTACACCCAGATTAGAACCGTGGAAGAGGAAAACCACAGTTCTTGTTCTCTGGCCCATACCAGAATCTTTTAAACAGATATATTTGTGTCTGAACAGTCAGTGAGACACTCAAACTATTTTTTTTATGTAAAAAAGGCAAAAATGTGGATTACACCCAGATTTGAACCGTGGAAGAGGAAAACCACAGTGCTAGTTGTCTGGCCTACACCAGAATCTTTTAAACAGATATAGTTGTGTCTGAACAGTCAGCGAGACACTCAAACTGTTTTTTTTTATGGAAAAAAGGCAAAAAGGTGGATAACACCCAGATTTGAACCGTTGAAGAGGAAAGTCACAGATCTAGTTCTCTGGCCTTCACCAGAATCTTTTAAACAGATGTATTTGCGTCTGAACAGTCAGCGAGACACTCAAACTGTTTTTTTTTATGGAAAAAAAAGGCAAAAAGGTGGATAACACCCAGATTTGAATTGTGGAAGAGGGAAACCACTGTTCTATTTCTCTGGCCTACACAAGAATCTTTTAAACAGATATATTTGTGTCTGAACAGTCAGCGAGACTCTCAGACTATTTTTTTTTTAAGTAAAAAAGGCAAAAAGGTGGATTACACCCAGATTTGAACCGTGGAAGAGGAAACCCACAGTTGTAGTTCTCTGGACTACACCAGAATCTTTTAAACAGATATATTTGTGTCTGAACAGTCAGTGAGACACTCAAACTGTTTTTTTAATGTAAAAAAGGCAAAAAGGTGGATTACACCCAGATTTGAACCATGGAAGAGGAAAACCACAGTGCTCTTTGTCTGGCCTACACCATAATCTTTTAAACAAATATATTTGTGTCTGATCAGTCAGCGAGACACTCAAACTGTTTTGTTTATGGAAAAAAGGCAAAAAGGTGGATTACACCCAGATTAGGACTGTGGAAGAGGAAAAAACAGTTCTAGTTCTCTGGCCTACACCTGAATCTTTTAAACAGATATATTTGTGTCTGAACAGTCAGCGAGAAATTCAAACTGTTTTTTTTTAAGTAAAAAAGGCAAAAAGGTGAATTACACCCAGATTAGAACCGTGGAAGAGGAAAGCCACAGTTCTAGTTCTCTGGCCTACACCAGAATCTTTTAAACAGATATATTTGTGTCTGAACAGTCAGCGAGACACTCAAACTGTTTTTTTTATGTAAAAAAGACAAAAAGGTGGATTACACCCAGATTAGAACCGTGGAAGAGGAAAACCACAGTTCTTGTTCTCTGGCCCATACCAGAATCTTTTAAACAGATATATTTGTGTCTGAACAGTCAGTGAGACACTCAAACTATTTTTTTTATGTAAAAAAGGCAAAAATGTGGATTACACCCAGATTTGAACCGTGGAAGAGGAAAACCACAGTGCTAGTTGTCTGGCCTACACCAGAATCTTTTAAACAGATATAGTTGTGTCTGAACAGTCAGCGAGACACTCAAACTGTTTTTTTTTATGGAAAAAAGGCAAAAAGGTGGATAACACCCAGATTTGAACCGTTGAAGAGGAAAGTCACAGATCTAGTTCTCTGGCCTACACCAGGATCTTTTAAACAGATATATTTGTGTCTGAAGAGTCAACGAGACACTCAAACTGTTTTTTTATGGAAAAAAGGCAAAAATGTGAATAACACTCAGATTTGAACCGTAGAAGAGGAAAACCACAGTGCTAGTTGTCTCGCCTACACCAGAATTTTTTAAACAGATATGTTTGTGTCTGAACAGTCAGCGAGACACTCAAATTGTTTTTTTTAAGTTAGAAAGGCAAAAAGGTGGATTACACCCAGATTAGAACCGTGGAAGAGGAAAACCACAGTTCTTGTTCTCTGGCCTACATCAGAATCTTTTAAACAAATATATTTGTGTCTGAATAGTCAGCGAAACACTCAAACAGTTTTTTTTTTATGTAAAAAAGGCAAATAGGTGGATTAAACCCAGATTTGAACCGTGGAAGAGGAAAAACACAGTTCTAGTTCTCTGGCCTACGCCAGAATCTTTTAAGCAGATATGGTTGTGTCTGAACAGTCAGTGAGACACACAAACTTTTTTTTTTATGTAAAAAAGGCAAAAAGGTGGATTACACTCAGATTTGAACCGTGGAAGAAGAAAACCACAGTGCTAGTTGTCTGGCCTACACCAGAATCTTTTAAACAGATATATTTGTGTCTGAACAGTCAGCGAGGCACTCAAACTATTTTTTTTTATGGAAAAAAGGCAAAAAGTTGGATAACACCCAGATTTGAACCGTGGAAGAGGAAAGCCACAGTTCTAGTACTCTGGCCTACACCAGAATCTTTTAAACAGATATATTTGTGTCTGAACAGTCAGCGAGACACTCAAACTGTTTTTTTATATGGAAAAAAGGCAAAAAGGTGGATAACACCCAGATTTGAATTGTGGAAGAGGAAAACCACTGTTCTATTTCTCTGGCCTACACCAGAATCTTTTAAACAGATATATTTGTGTCTGAACAGATAGCAAGACACTCAAACTGTTTTTTTATATGGAAAAAAGGCAAAAAGGTGGATAACACCCAGATTTGAATTGTGGAAGAGGAAAACCACTGTTCTATTTCTCTGGCCTACACCAGAATCTTTTAAACAGATATATTTGTGTCTGAACAGTCAGCGAGACAATCAGACTGTTTTTTTTTTAGTAAAAAAGGCAAAAAGGTGGATTACACCCAGATTTTAACCGTGGAAGAGGAAACCCATAGTTCTATTTCTCTGGCCTACACCTGAATCTTTAAAACAGATATATTTGTGTCTGAACAGTCAGCGAGACACTCAAACTGTTTTTTGTGGAAAAAAGGCAAAAAGGTGGATTACACCCAGATTTTAACCGTGGAAGAGGAAAACCACAGTTCTATTTATCTGGCCTACACCAGAATCTTTTAAACAGATATATTTGTGTCTGAACAGTCAGCGAGACCCTCCAACTGTTTTTTTCTATGAAAAAAAAAGGCAAAAAGGTGGATAACACGCAGGTTTGAACCGTGGAAGAGAAAAACCACAGTTCTAATTTCCTGGCGTATATCATACTTTTTTAAATAGATATATTTGTGTCTGAACAGTCAGCGAGACACTCAAACTGTTTTTTTTAATGGAAAAATGGCAAAAAAGTGGATAATACTGAGATTTGAACCATGGAACTGCAAAACCACAGTTCTAGTTATCTGGCCGAAACCAGACTCTTTTAAACAGATATATTTGTGTCTGAACACTGACAGACACACTAATTTTTTTTTCTTTTGGGGGGGAAATAACAAAAGCTTAATAAGATGGGTATATGTACAGTCTGACTGAGGAAAAAAAAAAAAAAAGAGGATTTAGGTTAAAAAAAAGGATTTTTCCTGGCCCCTGAGACCTTGGGCTAAGTCTAGCAAGTTGAGCAGCAGCACACAGGACTGTAATGCAGTGTTTTCTGGTATAACCACTGCGTCTCCTATACAGCCTGCCTGCCTGCCTGATATCTGGGATGAATATTAGTCCTCAGAAGGACTGTTTGATTTTGCAGGCTTTAGAGACCCTACACTACCTATTTCACAGTATAAATCTCTCCCTAGCTCAGCAGCACTCTCCCTACACTGTCTAATCCGGAGCGACTGTGTCCAAGATTGCAGCGCCCGGTTTTAAATACTCGAGGTGTCGCTGTGCGGCCAGCCAATCACTCTGATGCCCACAACCAACATGGCTGCGGCATTACAGTGACTGGCTGACAATCCCTGCATTTTCATTGGCTCTGTAAAGAGTGCCAAACATGCAGAGCGGAGACCCGAGCTCCCGCCCGAGTTCCCCGAAAATGCTCGGTGCTCGCCGAACATCCCGAGTAGTGAGATGCTCAGGCGAGTACCGAACAGTGTCGAGCATGCTCGCTCAACACTACTAAGCATATTAGCTTCAGCACAGCCTGTTGCCGCTTGGCCGAGGCAGTGCTGCAGTGCTTCCAGCTTCCGACTGATGTTGTCACTTTAGAGATGGAGGCTGAAGAAGAGGAGCAGCTGCAGGAGCTGTGGAATGTGGGGGCAACCCTGATTGACCCAGGGCCCACAATCCTTGTCGTTGGAAGAACGTGTTCCGTCCCAGGGTCCAACTGGGTCACGGCTTCCACAATATTAACCCAGTTTGCCGTCAGCGAGATGTACCATCCCTGGCTACAAGCACATGTACATGGTTAGGTGGACCTTCCCAGTAACTGCGTTTTTGAGAGCACGAGTAATGTTCTGGAACACGTGCTTATGTAAAGAGGGGATGGCACACCGGGAGAAATAGTGGCAGCTAGGGACCGAGTACTGAAGGACAGCTGCTGCCATGAGGTGGCAGAAAGATTGCATCTCCACGAGCTAAGAAAAGGCAACATTTCCAGTGAAAGCAGTGGAGAAATGTGGTAATTTAGTGTTGTGGACCGTTGGTGGTTGGCTGCGTATTTGTGGTTGTGTCCAAAGGATTGGGGTAGGGACAACTGAACTCTGTGCTTGGACAAGGATGTGGACGTGGTTGCAGACGGTGATGGTTGCAAGTGTGCAACGACAGGTGCAGGGTGGGAGGCATCATAGATGGAGGCTTGGCATGCACATACAACAGGGGAAGAGGGAGTGATGTCAACTGCAGACACTGTTCCTTTACCCTGGCATTCAGCCCAACTAGCTGGATTCCTTGCTGTCATTTGTCTGGTGGTGGTCATGCTGGTAGTTTTGTTGCCCCTTCTGATGCTGGCACTGCAGATGTTGCAAATGGCCTTTTTTGGGTTAACTGGACAGTCTTTAAAAAAGAGCCAAACTCAGGAAGACCTCGCAGTTGGACTGGCAACTAGAAATTAGTGAATTTGTTTGGTGAACGATCTCAACCTTCAAATTTGGCATGAATATGGCACATTCGGATTCGTGTTCGGGTTATCAAGATTTTGCCCACAAATCGGCAAAAGTCGGCCCCGAACATGAACATCCCTGGTTTCCCACGCTGTCATCTGCGTGAGAGCACGGGAATCAGGAGCTGTGACTGGCCATAATATCGCTACTGCCAGTCACAGCACTGCGAGAAGCATGCTATCAACATGATACCTGCTGCTGTGACAGTGACCCGCAGGAATCAGGGGCTGTGACCGGTGGTAAGATTGCTACCACTGGTAACAGCACTGCGGGGATCATGCTGTCAGCTGTCAGCATGATCCCCGCAGCTGTGACAGTCACCCGAGGTAAAAAGCTTACCGTGGGTGACAGGCGCCGGATCATGGGCTACTACCCCATCAACTGGCACCTGCTGTCACTGTACACAAGTGCCGCTGATGGGAGAAGTAATTTTTCATCAGCGCGCTTGCGCACTGAAAGTGAAAGTATAAAAATAGTTTAAATAAATATTTAAATAAAAATAATAAACACATCTTACTCACCTAATACTTACCTGCACCTTGACCTCAATGTTCTCATCCCCTCTAAAAAATAAAAAATAAAAAAAACACCACATACTCACCTTACAGTTAATCCCCGAAGCCCATGGTCACCTGCAATAAAGGTAAAATAATAAACCAACCTCATCCTCTCCTGTCCGCCATAGTCCTTATAGAGAGGCTCTCACGACAATCTCACTGATAGCACGGCGACATCTGGAGATGTGACCGTGCTATCCGAGAGCTGGCGATACACTGACAGGAGCATGCTCGCTCCCGCAGTGTATCGTGAGAAGCTGCCGGCTGATCCACCGGATGTGAAGACATTTCATTTGGTCAAAATCTGCAGTGAAGAGTTGGATCTCCGCTACAGAAATTGACATGCTGTGGGTGAATTTACGCAGTGTGAAAAAAACATGCACAGTGGTCATGGGATTTCTTATAAATGAAATAAAATGAAGAATTAAATAAAAAAAGGGTGTTGGCTACCGCATCATTTTCATAACCAGCAGAGGGAAAGATTACCACTGGAGGCTGATATTACTAGCTGGGGAGGGGGCCATTAGCCAAAGATGTTTCCTGGCTATTAATAACAGCTCACAGCTGTTTGCTTAGCCTTTACTGGCTAGATTACAGGGGAACCCCAGAAAAAAATTGAAGTAAGGTCTCCCTATAAAATCTAACCAACAAAGGCTAAACAGACAGCTGTGAGCTGATATTAATAGCCAGGGAAGGGGCCATGAATCCCGGCCCCCTCTGAGGCTAATAACATCAGCCCTCAGCAGACCCAGAAATGATGCATCCATAAGATAAGCCAATTCTGGCGCTTAGCCTAGCTCTTCCCACTGCCGTGTAGCTGTGGCAAGTGGGGTAACAGGGTCAGGTTCATGTCAGCCTTGTATTGTCGGATGACATGAAGCACAGGTTGATAATGGAGGGACGTCTATAAGACGCCTCCGTTACTAACCACATAGCAAAGGTTTACATTGTTTTTTCAATAAAGACACCACCAGAATAAAGTCTTTTATTGAAATAAAATTCCATATGGTTTTAAAAATGAATACAAACACATGGTGAACAAGTCTGTAGGACTGTTCACACCACCAAAAGACTGAAACACACAAGGACACAGTAAAACAAGTGTATAAAACTACTCTGTTGTAAAAAAAAGTAACAGTAAACAGTAAGTGCTAGTAAAATGGTGATAAAAAACAGGGTATTTAGTTGACACGTTTTTGCAAAAAATGTATACTAAGCCGCCTATACATCAGATAGGGACTGCTCTGATCTGGGTTACCTTGACGTTGGTAGAGCGGCTTAGTATACTTTTTTTTTTTACTTTCACTTTCACTGCGCAAGCCCACAAGCCCATTGATGAGAGATTACTTCTCCCATCAGCGGCACTTGTGTATAGTGATAGCAGATGTCAGATGATGGGGGTAATAAGCTTTTTACCCCAGGTGACTGTCACAGCTGCGTCGATCATGCTCAGAACATGATCCCCGCAGCTCTGTTACAGGCGGTAGCGATCTTACCACCGGTCACAAACACTGATTCCCGCGGGTTATTGTCACAGCTGCGGGGATCATGCTGACAGCTGACAGCATGATCCCCACAGCGCTGTTACCGGTGGTAGCGATCTGACCGCCGGTCACAGCCCCTGATTCACATGGGTCACTGTCACAGCTGTGGGGATCACGCTGACAGCTGACAGCGCGATCCCCTCAGCGTTGTAACCCGCGGTAATGATATTACAGTCGATCACAGCCCATGATTCCCGTGTTGTCACGCAGATGATAGCATGGGAAACCAGGGATGTTCAGGGCCGTGTTTATGTTCAGGTTCATGATCGGGAGCCCAAACACGAACATTTTTTTGATGTTCGGATTTATTCGCCGAACCCGAACATCAAAACATTCATTCATCTCTACTGGCAACTTCCCTGGTATTGGTGTTTTTGGGAACAATTGCCCACCTTGTGTCTGTGGCCATCCCACTGCTTCTTCCTGCCTGTTGTGGTGCTGTCCTCGCTATGCATGTCACCTTGCCAGGTTGGGTCAGTGACTTCATCGTTCACCACCTAGTATTCCACGTACGCACCCTGGACCTCCTCCTAACTTGCTGGCAATCAGGATTAATACGCAAGTATTTGATCACACCAGATGACCAATTCTTTTGCCCAGTGAGGGTCATTGGTCAGAGAACAAGTGCTAATATATTTTTGACACACAAGTAGCAGACTTTAAATGGAGTATAATTTTTTGCAGATTGCAAAAAAAACAGGATTAATACTGCAGTAATATTTGACCACCTGAGATGATGGGCAAGTTTCTCTGCTTCTACAATACAGCAACGCTATTCAAATCAACCAAATCTGGTTGTATGCTGCTGACATGCAAATGGAGCAGTAAAAATGGTGTATTATATTGTTTTTCACCAAAATTAGCAGGATTAAGACGAAAAAGAATATTATCAGCTCTGATATCTAAGGCTATTGATAGGAGTTTCAGCAGCAGAAAGAACGTGCAATGGACCCTATTCTGTACTATATTAGCTCTCCACAAACTCTGCCTAACTGGTGCTATCAGCAGGATTAATATTTTCTTCAGATTGAGCCCTTACAAGGACTGTTAGAGTAAATTTATAATTGTGGTGTGGAATCTCTGCTTAAAATAACTGCCAATTCTCTCACTCGCTCAGCTGCAGCTCTCCCTACTCTGTGCCTTTGACCAGTAGACTGTGATGAGCATAGGGTCCAGGGTCTTATATTGACATGATAACGCTATGCTGCCAGACAATCACTGTAATGTCACAACCAACATGGCTATGGTATTACAGTGACAGTTACGCAATCCCTGCATAGTAATTGGCTGCCTAAAATGCACCCAACATGCGGGGCGGGGACTCAAGATCCTGCCCGAGCATTTCAAAATTACTCGCCGAGCAACGAGCATCTCGAACACTGTGATGCTCGGGTGAGTAACGAATAGTGGTGACCATGTTCACCCATCACTACTTGTAACCACATATTACCAACAAACACAGTCCGCATACCAAACACAAATCAAGACTAAAAGATCATGGATGTCTTTTCATGTACATCCTCCAATGTTGTGTACATGATACAATGTCCAAGGTGCCCTGGAGGTATCAATATTGAGGAAACCATGCAAAAACCACAAATGAGGATGAATATACACAGACACACAATCCGGAATGAACTAGACACGCCTGTGGGAAATACTTCTCTGGACCTGAACAATGTGTGACAGATTTATAATTCTTAATACTAAAAGGTTATTTTAAGGTAACAGAAAAAGAGAAGAATTTGGGAATTCAAACTGATAAGGATTTTCAATTCTTTGACAATAGGACTCAATTTAACACCTGGATTTATGACTCACTACATGGATACAATTCACACTTCCACCAGGCAGACTCCAGATAACTAAGAGAACATTCCCACTGACTCTCCATTTGTAACAAAATCCCTAATTTGATTTCCTTGGATTATCTTTAGGTGGCATCACCCCTTCCACCTTATGAACAAATGTCCTGCTGTAATATCTCTTAAATGTTCTCCTATTGTATTATTAATTCATTTGTAAACTACTCCGAAGAAGGAGCCTCTGTGCTCTGAAAGCTTACAAATATATATATATATTTTTTGGTTCGCCAATGAAGGAATCACTCACAGAATACTTTTGTCATCTTTGGGCATAAAATTATTTACTGTACATCGTATTTGGAAACACAAATTTCAATTACTTTTATTTGGAGGAGAGCCATGTTGCTTTTTAATAACTTTTATGCTGCTAGTAATGTGGAAACCCTCAATTTTTCCATTGATGGCTGATGGACCTCAGTGTGGACTTGTGTTTTGCAGGATGAGTTGACATTTTTATTGGTCACACTATATAAATCCATGCCGGTTGCATGGATTTATATAGTGTGACCAAGTTGTCAAGCACTTTTCCAAGTGATGCTAAAATCGCTTGGAAAAGCGCTTGACAACCCGCATGTGAAATCACATGTGAAAAACGCAGGACATACGCTTGTCCCTGGCAGAAAAATGCATGTAAAATCTGCATTTTTTCTGCCTGGGAGATGCAGAAACGCTAAGGAAAAAATCCAGAGCATTTCTGCATCATGGGCACATAGCCTAACAGTCTTTGTATATAATGCTGGCATTGGAGACACTGGTGACATTCTCATAATTGCCAGCATTGTTGGTTTTGATGACATAACAGGCTTACTTATGTCACCCTGCTGCCTGTGATTTATGGTTGTAATCAAGTGTTGAGAAAACACATCATGATTACAGCATTGCCAACAAAAGCTAGGCAGACCAATTAATGAAATAGGAGCAGTAGGGTCTTTGAAAAGTTAATAAATCATTATTTTTATTCCTAACTTACATTACTGCACAAAAGTTTAAGGTGTGTAAAAATTGGTACAAGGTAAGAACACTTTCAAAATTAAAAGTGCTAATAGTTTATTTTTATCAATCAAAGGGAAACTAAAAGCTGATACATGCTGCCTGATCGACGGCAGCATATGTCAGACGCTGACTGTATGATTTTAGCCATGTATGTTTAACTATGAAATACTGAGATGTTTCAGTGAAAAACATAGTTTAGTATCTGCCTGGTACTGAGCCACATGGAAGACTAGTCTGACAGGCTGGTCCCCAGTGGCTTCTCCCCATATAAGAGCATGCATATACATGCAGGGATACATATACATGCAGGGATAGAACTATCACGCAAGATGAATGGGCTGGAACACTTATCAGCTGCCAAATTCCCTTTAACAAACTGTAGTGAATGAAAAAATAGAAATATAAATCAAATCAATATTTGGTGTCATTACCCTTGAAAATAGCATTAATTTCTATAGCTACACTTGCACAAAATCAGAGATTTTATGGGATTATAGTTAGGGGTATGATAAGTTTATTTTTGTGCCATATTCTTCATAGTGGTGCACGCATTTTATGAAAACTTATAAACTTGTCATAAAATCTAAAAAACCTTTTATTTTTTGCCTTTAACTGGTTTTTGCAACTTTTTGGCATCAAAACTTAAAAATTACACGATGAGTCAAATTGAAAACTCCTCTAGCATCCCTACTCCAGGTAGGGACTGAAGAGAACTACACAAAAAATGACACATTTGGGAAAATTAGCATTTCCTAAATCAGTCTAACACAACTGGATAAGCAAAGTTGTCAAGCAAAAATCAAAAAAGACTTTAAAAAGAAAGTCAGCTTAAAAATGGCACAAAACATATAAAGAATAAAGCCACTAAAAAATAGCTAATTACAAAAGTACTTTATAGTGATTTTATTTAAAAAAATAATAGAAGCAATACATTTACGCTTATTACTGTTTTAATAATTAATTTTGAGTGATGCCAATGACGCGCCCCCTGGGCCATATTCTTTAGGGGGAATATCCGGAGCCGGATCAGATGGGAGTTGTAGTCTTCCGAGTGGCTGTGACCCGGTCCGTGCCCAGGGTGTCAAACTCAGTTGTATGTGGCAGTCCTACAGATGTTATTAAGTTCTTAATGTCGACTACGCCACCCGTTGTATTGCGGTCACTATGGCCGCCGCTGCAGCAGGGTCCGCTGAGGCTGATGGTGTAGGTGCAGCTTTTGATGGTATAACCCCCAACGGGTGGGGTATAGCCTCAGGGGGTCAGGTGCAGAGGATGGGGGTTGTGGTGGTGCAGCGTAGATGTAAAATGAAGACAGAGTCGGGTTGTGCAGTTTAGGGTATTTACTCACTGCTGATGTTCCGGTCACTCCAGCTTCAAGTGACCACCCGAGCTGTGCTGCGTCCACCAGGTCCTGGATCCAGCCAACCCCCAAACAAGTCCGGAGCGTGACCCTGAGCTCTCCTTCTGTCCTTTCCTCTGGCCGTCCCCACTAGTGATCCACCCAGGTCCAGCTCCCTCGGGCCTTCTGTTGGGAGACCCTTGGCCTTGGGTTCCCTGACCCTCCACGTGGTATGCCTTCGGGGTGGATGTGGTGGGTGGCCGTGGCAGACACTGCCCACGGCCTCCGGTCTCTGGCTAGGGTGTGCTTTTGCCCCCACCAGCTTGGGATCCGGTACCCTTTTGCCAACTCTTCACCCGCTGATGGACTTTGGGTTCTCAGAGTTCCTTTTCTGTTTCCCCCTCTGGGTCTTTCTGGCTTTCTCCTCTCTCTCTCTGGGGCTTCTCTGCTCCTCTTCCTCCGACTTCTCTGCAAAGACTCACAGACTGACTGACTGTGGCTGACTGACTGACTGTGGCTGACTGACTGACTGTGGCTGACTGACCCTGTTCTTTGATGGTGCCCACCTTATATACACCCTCTATGTGTGAGCTCAGGTGACCAGCACCCAATGAGCTCCTATCTTTACCCAGGCTGCCCCCCCTATCTGCCCCTACACTACTTGGGATGTACCACCCCCCTCCCACTCCAGCCAGGAACAGACTCGGTCGTACCTGCACATTTCTAAGTGGGAGTACCGTCGGTCTGCTCCCCGGAAATGGGATGTGTGTAGTGCATGCAGCCTACCGAGCTCAGTTCCACACTCCATCCTTACCCGGGAGTGGAATATCACACCTCTAGGTTGAGGTGCAATACCCCTGTAGCAGCCGAATCCTCAGGGTGCTACATTCCCCCCTGGTAAATCACAGCACGTCCTCGGGCTGTAAGAACAAAACACCAAAAACATACAAATTTTTGCATAAACATATAAAACATCATATATATATATATTAATAAAACTTTTCATATAAAACTTTCTCGTAGTCACTTTCTTTGGAACTCGTGGCTTTCCCATAAAACCAGTAGGGGCGCTTTAGGACGCGCAACTATTTACAAGGATATGGCCGCTCTCAGTCCTCGGCCAGGTATTAGGGAGGAATGACCGCTCTCAGTCCTCGGTCAGTGGGATTTAGGGGTTAAACGGGTAAACAGTTCAATTCTCTGGTCCCAACGGGGACTACATTAGCAACTGTAACAGTTCACTGTGCCCCAACGGGCAACTATATACAGCTTCGGCTCCGCTGTACTTAACGACGGCGTCCTCCTGCTCTTTCTTTATGGTTACCTCTAACTCTAGTTTCAGACCCGTCCGGATCCTCTTGTTCTTCCTCCTCACACCGCAGCTCTTCCTCCGTCAGGCGATGCACATGGAGGGCGTAGGGTCCTTTGGCACACTTGTGCCGGGTGAAGGTGACCTCGTCCCCGATGTAAAGGTCACGACCTCTGTGTCCCTCCGGTAGGTGGGACTCAACGTCTCTCCTGGTCACGAAGACGTCGCCTAGGGTGCGGTGGTCTCGGATGAAGCCCCACCCATGCTGCATGTTAAACTTTATCACAGTCCCGGTGGTGCGGGGACTATGCGCTGCACGGGGGTCTCTCCTGGCCCGGCTCTTCTGCTCCGCGCTCCTTATTTGAGCTTGCTGTTCCCGGACCCGCCTCTCTCTCCGCTCCCTCTCAAAGTCCTCGAGCTGTTGGCGGCAGCACTCAGCACGCTCCGCTGCAGCTGCCCGAGTCTCTTGAGTGAACCCCATGAGATCTTCTCCGGTGGGGTCCCACTCAAACTGCGCTTCTGCTAGCGGGGGCGAGATCCTCTTTACGGGCTTTGGAGCCGGGATCAGGGGTTCATCCAGGGGTCTCTCTCTCCGGAGTCGGGGATGGTGAAACTCCGGTGGCCATATAAATGGCTGCCCATCCGGGCACGTGTGCTGGGCGTACAGGTCCTCTCCCAGATGCGGCACTCTTGGTCTTATGGGCGCGGTGGTGTTAGCGCCCGGGTTGCCCGGGCCTTGCGGCCAGGCCTGGGGCATCTGGAAGGTAAAGGGCACCGTAAGGACGGCGGCGCCCTGGGCTACTTGGCCCTGCGACCAGGCCGGGGGCTCCGCGGAGGTAGGGGGCGCTGTTGGTATTGCGGCGCCCGGGGGTACTAGGCCTTGCGACCAGGCTGGTGGTACTTCCTGCTTGGCCACGCTCGGGGTCGAGGCGTGTGACGTCACAGGGGTCGCGGCTCCCGTTTGAGGCCTAGTCTGCGGCGGTGACGTTGCAGCGACGGGCACGGCAGGATAGACTTCGGGCTCTGCGACGGGGAGCTGGGGCAGGTACGCGGTTTCCCGGTTTGGGGTATAGACGTCCCCTTTACCTTCCTCCACTCGTTCGGCTCCCTTCTCGGCGCCGTCTCCGGCCTTCAATCCTCCCGCGCCATCCTCAGAGGCGGTCTGTTTCCTCGTCTCGGGTGGCGTGCTCCGCTGACAGGTCTCGGTCTGCTGGGCCATCTCACGGCTCCACTCCGCCAACGTCTCTCGCTGCACCCGGGCCATCCTCCTTGCGAGGCCCTCCAGAGCGGTCTGCGCACACTCCCGGTCTCGGGGGAGCTGTGCTAGGACCTCCACTAGGCCTAGTGGGGTCGTTGTTTCCAGCAGGCTCCTGACCAACGGGTTGGTGCTGCTCTGCTCTCCTACTGTTGTCTCCAGCAGGCTCCTGGCCAACGGGCCGGTGCTGCTCTGCTCTCCCTCCTCTGTTTCTAGCAGGCTCCTGGCCAACGGGCCGGTGCTGCTCTGCTTTCTCGCCATCTTCGGGTAAGCTCCTCCGATATTCTTCTCCAGGCTTCTTGCCTCCGGGTGCGCTCGCTCCAGACTGCTCCATCGACACCCATCTTTGTTCTCTCCTTTCGTCTCCTCCCACCTCGAGGGCGGTCCCGGGGCCACTTGGTGACTGTCAGCTCCAGGGGCTGTTCTTTCACGCTGACAGACACCTCTAGCATCACAGTCTCTGTTGGTGGGGGCGGTTTCCACTTTTGGCGCCATTTTCGGTCCTGGCCCACGATGGGAGGTGGCCTCTCGCCACCCTCTGGCACGCCCATAATGGCGTCCGCTCTTCCAAGGCGGGAAACCTTTGGAAATGGCGGGAATCGCTTCCCAGTGGCGGGAAACTCTGCAGATGGCGGGAAAACGCTGTTAATGGCGGACAACCGGCGGGAATCGACCTGTGATGGAGTCCGATGGCGGGGACCCTCCGGAACCGGCAGGAGACTTCTTTTTGAGGTAAACTTGCACTTTTCTTCAGGCACGCAGTACCCGGTTGTTGTGGGCACGTAATCCTGCCGACTACGCCAAAGTTGACGCGCCCCCTGGGCCATATTCTTTAGGGGGAATATCCGGAGCCGGATCAGATGGGAGTTGTAGTCTTCCGAGTGGCTGTGACCCGGTCCGTGCCCAGGGTGTCAAACTCAGTTGTATGTGGCAGTCCTACAGATGTTATTAAGTTCTTAATGTCGACTACGCCACCCGTTGTATTGCGGTCACTATGGCCGCCGCTGCAGCAGGGTCCGCTGAGGCTGATGGTGTAGGTGCAGCTTTTGATGGTATAACCCCCAACGGGTGGGGTATAGCCTCAGGGGGTCAGGTGCAGAGGATGGGGGTTGTGGTGGTGCAGCGTAGATGTAAAATGAAGACATTGTCGGGTTGTGCAGTTTAGGGTATTTACTCACTGCTGATGTTCCGGTCACTCCAGCTTCAAGTGACCACCCGAGCCGTGCTGCGTCCACCAGGTCCTGGATCCAGCCAACCCCCAAACAAGTCCGGAGCGTGACCCTGAGCTCTCCTTCTGTCCTTTCCTCTGGCCGTCCCCACTAGTGATCCACCCAGGTCCAGCTCCCTCGGGCCTTCTGTTGGGAGACCCTTGGCCTTGGGTTCCCTGACCCTCCACGTGGTATGCCTTCGGGGTGGATGTGGTGGGTGGCCATGGCAGACACTGCCCACGGCCTCCGGTCTCTGGCTAGGGTGTGCTTTTGCCCCCACCAGCTTGGGATCCGGTACCCTTTTGCCAACTCTTCACCCGCTGATGGACTTTGGGTTCTCAGAGTTCCTTTTCTGTTTCCCCCTCTGGGTCTTTCTGGCTTTCTCCTCTCTCTCTCTGGGGCTTCCCTGCTCCTCTTCCTCCGACTTCTCTGCAAAGACTCACAGACTGACTGACTGTGGCTGACTGACTGACTGTGGCTGACTGACTGACTGTGGCTGACTGACCCTGTTCTTTGATGGTGCCCACCTTATATACACCCTCTATGTGTGAGCTCAGGTGACCAGCACCCAATGAGCTCCTATCTTTACCCAGGCTGCTCCCCCTATCTGCCCCTACACTACTTGGGATGTACCACCCCCCTCCCACTCCAGCCAGGAACAGACTCGGTCGTACCTGCACATTTCTAAGTGGGAGTACCGTCGGTCTGCTCCCCGGAAATGGGATGTGTGTAGTGCATGCAGCCTACCGAGCTCAGTTCCACACTCCATCCTTACCCGGGAGTGGAATATCACACCTCTGGGTTGAGGTGCAATACCCCTGTAGCAGCCGAATCCTCAGGGTGCTACACCAACATTTAATTATTAGTATAATATTTTTTTGTTAGAGGATTAAGAAATAAAATAGTTGAACTGAAAGCTTTATTAATGATGAAAACATGGACTTACTTTTAATAAGGACATTCATTTTTTACAAAATTTGTCCCCAAAGAGATAAAAAAAAAGTCAGAACTGTTTCTGTCTTTATTAGAGATGAGCGTTGTTCTACTCGAACTGTTCGCCAATCTCAAATTAGAGCTGTTTTGGGCGGTGTTCGAGCCGTTCGGCGAACACGAACAATTTGAGAAAAATTCGGCTGTTCGAGGTTATGTTCGATAACTGTTCGTGCACCAAAATCATAACTGGATTTTTTCTCAGTAATGATGAAAATTAATGTTAATACGCAGTTTGAGTGTACAGCGGGGTGGGGGGAGGGGCAGGGGATGGATCTCTGCAGGAACAATGAAGATCTCCATTTTTTTTTTCTCTTTCCCGCATTTACAGTGGGGAGGTGCAATCTGTCAGCTTATCAGCAGCGCACACAAGGAGCGAAGTGCTTTTTTTCACACAAGCAAGGGCATGTGTCATTGGCAGTGTATGTCACATGTCCTTGCCCTATAAGACCAAGCCATTTTCCCCGTCGCCACCATTTTCTCACTGCTGCAGCTGCGTGTTAGACATCACCGCTGTTGCTGTGTGCGCTATACCTTGTTAATTTCAAGCCAATTTTCGCACAAATCTACAGATAGCTTGGTAGTAGGGAATAGTTGTGATTGCAGTCCTTTTAAGGACTAGGTTACAGCATTTCCTACGACTTTTATCAGGCAGGTCTGTGCTCTTAAATAGATAGATTGTGGGAGTAAAGACTAATTGTAATTGGAGTCCTTTTCAGGACTAGGTTACATCAGTTCCTATCAGTTTTTGCCTGGCAGGTCTGTGCCAGTGCTGTGCAAGTTTTTTTCACAGCATTTGGCTGAAACTAGCAAAGCTAATCCTTTTTGGCCTATTGCAGAGTGTGTTAGTCAGTGGAGTAGCCTATCTGTGTTGCAAGATATACCACCTGTGTATAGAATACCAATTTTTTTACTGCACCTAGTGAAGTAAAATCTTTTGGGCATAGCATCATTCTATTAGTCCATCTATACTGACCTCCATCAGGTTGCAAATTGAATATAATTTTTTTCTGCATCTACCTCTGAAAAAATATTGGGCTTGTAGCTGTGTGTGGGACTTGTTCTATTAATCGATCTATATAGACCTCCATCAGGTTGCAAACTGAATATATTTTTTTTCTGCATTTACCTCTGAAAAAATATTGGGCTTCTAGCTGTGTGTGGGACTTGTTGTATTAGTTCATCTATACTGACCTCCATCAGGTTGCAAACTGAATATATTTTTTTCTGCATCTACCTCTGAAAAAATATTGGGCTTCTAGCTGTGTGTGGGACTTGTTCTATTAATCCATCTATACAGACCTCCATCAGGTTGCAAACTGAATATATTTTTTTCTGCATCTACCTCTGAAAAAATATTGGGCTTCTAGCTGTGTGTGGGACTTGTTGTATTAGTCCATCTATACTGACCTCCATCAGGTTGCAAACTGAATATATTTTTTTCTGCATCTACCTCTGAAAAAATATTGGGCTTCTAGCTGTGTGTGGGACTTGTTCTATTAATCCATCTATACAGACCTCCATCAGGTTGCAAACTGAATATATTTTTTTCTGCATCTACCTCTGAAAAAATATGTGGCCTTCTAGCAGTGTGTGGGACTTTCTCTATTAGTCCATCTATACTGACCTCCATCAGGTTGCAAATTAAAAATAATTTTTTTCTGTATCTACAGTGCCTCTGAAAAAATATTTGGGCTTCTAGCTGTGTGTGGGACTTGTTCTATTAGTCCATCTATACTGACCTCCATCAGGTTCCAAATTGAATATAATTTTTATCTGCATCTAGCTCTGAAAAAATATTTGGCCTTCTAGCAGTGTGTGGGACTTTCTCTATTAGTCCATCTATACTGACCTCCATCAGGTTGTAAATTGAATATAATTTTTATCTGCATCTAGCTCTGAAAAAATATTTGGCCTTCTAGCAGTCTGTGGGACTTTCTCTATTAGTCCATCTATACTGACCTCCATCAGGTTGCAAATTAAAAATAATTTTTATCTGCATCTACCTCTGAAAAAATATTTGGGCTTCTAGCTGTGTGTGGGACTTGTTCTATTACTCCATCTATACTGACCTCCATCAGGTTGCAAACTGAATATATTTTTTTCTGCATCTACCTCTGAAAAAATATTGGGCTTCTAGCTGTGTGTGGGACTTGTTGTATTAGCCCATCTATACTGACCTCCATCAGGTTGCAAATTAAAAATAATTTTTATCTGCATCTACAGTACCTCTGAAAAAATATTTGGGCTTCTAGCTGTGTGTGGGACTTGTTCTATTAGTCCATCTATACTGACCTCCATCAGGTTGCAAATTGAATATAATTTTTATCTGCATCTAGCTCTGAAAAAATATTTGGCCTTCTAGCAGTGTGTGGGACTTTCTCTATTAGTCCATCTATACTGACCTCCATCAGGTTGCAAATTAAAAATAATTTTTATCTGCATCTAGCTCTGAAAAAATATTTGGCCTTCTAGCAGTGTGTGGGACTTTCTCTATTAGTCCATCTATACTGACCTCCATCAGGTTGCAAATTAAAAATAATTTTTATCTGCATCTACCTCTGAAAAAATATTTGGGCTTCTAGCTGTGTGTGGGACTTGTTCTATTAATCCATCTATACAGACCTCCATCAGGTTGCAAACTGAATATAATTTTTTTCTGCATCTAGCTATGAAAAAATATTTGGCCTTCTAGCAGTGTGTGGGACTTGTTCTATTAGTCCACCTATACTGACCTCCACCAGGTTGCAAATTCAAAATAATTTTTTGTCTGCATCTAGCTCTGAAAAAATGTTTGGCCTTCTAGCAGTGTGTGGGACTTTCTCTATTAGTCCATCTATACTGACCTCCATCAGGTTGCAAACTGAATATATTTTTTTTCTGCATCTACCTCTGAAAAAATATTGGGCTTGTAGCTGTGTGTGGGACTTGTTCTATTAATCCATCCATACAGACCTCCATCAGGTTGCAAACTGAATAAAAAATTTTTCTGCATCTACCTCTGAAAAAATATTTGGGCTTCTAGCTGTGTATGGGACTTGTTCTATTAGTCCATCTATACTGACCTCCATCAGGTTGCAAATTGAATATAATTTTTTTCTGCATCTAACCCAGCCAATAGTTTTGGCCTAATACCACAGTTTGGCCACTCAGCTCTGCTCGGTTCCCATCCATTGTTTTTTTGTGCAAACAACTCCAGAGTTGTGAATTAGTTAACCACCAAAATGTGTGGAAAAAGGCCTGCTGCTGGTGGAAAGGGGAATAGGCATGTTGGGAAGGGGAAAAAAGGTTGTGTCCGTGGGGTAAGTGTTAAAGCAACAGTAACATCTGCAGAAGAAAGACCATCTTCCAGCCAAACTAAAATGTCTACTTCTTTTAGCGGACAATGTGATAAGATCCCTTTCTTACGGCCACGCCAATCGCTACAAATTCCAGATGAGGCACAAAAACAGCAGGTGCTTCAACGGATATCAAGTGCTCCTTTAAGTGGGCTGTCCTCCACATCAACTTCAACATCACAAATACTCCAGTCCTCAAAGGTGTCACCCCAATCGCACTTGCTTCCTCACAGCTCCCAAATCTCCAGCTGCCCGTCTGAGTATGAGGTAGAACAGATGGTTGAGTCTGCAGAGCTGTTTACTCATACTATAGCCTGGGAATCAGAGGTCGACTCCAGCGCTTCTGTGAATCCAGACGAGGAAATGATCTGCACTGATGCCCAGAATCTTTATGAGTCGGATCCAGGACCAGACGCAGAAGGTTCTGACCATAATGTAGACCCTCATTCCCAAACTGTAACTCCTGTTGGTGGAGACAATGAGGAAGACGATGATAAGACTCAAATACCTGATTGGAGCGACAACTTTAGTTTTTTGTCAGGGCAGGAACAGGTTAGCTCTGAGGACGACGGGTGTGATAACGCACAGGGTGATGATGATGAGGTTGGAGATCCCACTTACTGTCAACCCACAGTCAGCCAAGAGATGAGGTCAGCAGAGGAGGTGGAGGAAGATGCTAGTGACGACGAGGTCAGGTTGCGCCTTACTGGACAGAGACGTAGTACTGGAAGCACGTCAACAACTGCATCCTCAAACACAACTCTGCCTCTCACCACAAGTCGTGGTGGCTCTTCAGGTCGCATGGGTGCTAAGCCTTGCATAGCCTGGGCATTTTTTCAGATCGATAAAGATGACCCAACTCGTGTTATCTGTAACATTTGTCAGCAAAAGCTAAGTAGAGGCCAAAAAATACATAGTTTGAGTACTTCATGCATGAACCGGCACATGGACATGAAGCATAAGTTGCAGTGGGAAGCTCAGTGTGCTACAATGCGGCCTAGCCGGCCGGGCCAACCACCGTCTGCCATATCTTGTGCATCCGCGGCCTCTTCATCCTCTGTGACTGGGGGGACAGCAGTCACACCTGTTTTGGGGCGCAGACCTGCCACCTCTTTACCCGCAACAGCCAGCGTGATTGGCAGGTCATCATTTTCTTTGGAGGTAGTAACACCAGCTGGTGTTGAGCGCTGTCCGACATCGATAGCACCACCTTTGGATCAAGGCAACCTAACATGTCCGCCTGCATCTTCCTCACAGACCGGCAGTTTGCCGGGGACACCCTTATCAACCCCGTCTAAGCACAATAGCCAGCCCTCGCTCCCTCAGATGTGGACAAGTAAAAGACCATTTCCTTCTAGCCATGAGAAAGCTAAGAGGTTGAATTTCACCATCTGCAAGCTCTTGGCTACAGAAATGCTGCCTTTCCGCCTGGTGGACACAGAGGATTTTCGAGACCTTATGTCCGTCGCAGTGCCCCAGTACCAGATGCCTAGTCGGCACTACTTCTCAAGGAAAGGTGTGCCTGCGCTCCACCAGCATGTCGCACACAACATCACCGCTTCTTTGAGAAACTCTGTGTGTGACAGGGTGCATTTCACCACAGACACTTGGACGAGTAGGCATGGACAGGGGCGTTACATGTCGCTGACTGGGCACTGGGTAACTATGGTGACAGCAGGACAAGGGGCTGCTGTCCAAGTCTTGCCGTCCCCACGAGTTGTGCATCAATCCTCTTTATGTCAAAGTTCCTCCACTGCTTCTGCCTCCTCAACCTCCTCTCGGTCTTCCACCTGCACCCAAAGCCTGTCTGGTCATGCCACAATCTTTCTAACTGTGCAGAAGGGATCCTGCACACCTCCTTACTATGCTGGCAGTAGGGCTCAACGTCATCAGGCGGTTTTTACATTGAAATGTCTGGGAAATGTGAGTCACACAGCTGAGGAGTTGTGGTCAGCTCTGGAGAACCAATTTCATGAATGGTTGTCTCCACTGGACCTGAAACCAGGGAAGGCCGTGTGCGACAATGCTGCAAACCTGGGTGCGGCCCTTCGCCGGGGCAATGTCACACACGTGCCTTGTATGGCTCACGTGTTGAACCTGGTTGTCCAGCAATTTTTAGCCCACTATCCCAGACTAGATGGCCTTCTGCAGAGGGCACGGTCGCTGTGTGCTCACTTCCGCCGTTCGCATCCCGCAGCTCAGCGACTTACATCTCTACAGAAGTCGTTGGGCCTGCCACTTCACCGGCTAAAATGCGATGTGCCTACCCGGTGGAATTCAACTCTGCACATGTTGCAGCGACTGTGGCAGCACCGACAAGCCCTGGTGCAATACGTTCTGACGTATAGCCTGGGCCAACGAGATCCAGAGGTGGGGCAAATCACGCTGGAGGAGTGGTCTCAGATCAGGGACCTATGCACCCTTCTGCACAGTTTTGAAATGGCGACGAAGATGTTTAATGCTGACGATGCCATTATCAGCATGACTATTCCGGTGATTTACATGCTGGAGCACATGTTAAACAGAATTCGGAGTCAGGTGGTGGCACAAGAGGAGGTGGAGGAAGTAGAGGAGGAGAAGTTGTATGCGGAAGGGCTAACATCTGCAAGGTCCAGACGGTCGGCAGCACCAAAGCGGTAGGCATGTGAGGGTGGGGGAGATGGTTTTACCAGGGCGCATGGTAGCAGCCAAACTAGTGAGGAAGGTGCAGGAGCCCAGGAAGAAGTGGAGGACGAACTGATGGAAGACTCATCAGATGAGGGAGACCTTGATCACATTTCTGTTGTGCGAGGTTGGGGGGAGAGGACAGAGGAAGGAAGCATGATTGTTACCTCGCTACCTCGCCACCAACACAACAGGGACTTGGTGCTCCTGGATGCACAACACACATGAGTGCCTTCTTGCTGCACTACCTGCAACATGACCCTCGAATTGTGAGAATTAGAAATAATCCTGACTACTGGGTTGCCACACTGTTAGATCCCCGGTACAAAAGTAAATTTGCAGAAATTTTTCCTGCCATAGAAAGGGATGCACGCATGCAGGAGTATCAGCAGAGACTGTTGCAGAATCTTACATGTGCTTTTCCACAAAATACCAGTGGTGCACGTAGTGAATCTCACAGTTCCAACTTGCCAACCGTGGGACCGTCAAGTGTTCAGCACTCAAACCGTAACAGAACCACAGTATCTGCTGGTAACATCAATTTTGCGGAATCATTTCACCACTTTTTTAGCCCATCCTTTGCAAGGCCACAGGAGACAAGAAGTCTGACACATAGTCAACGCCTAGAGACGATGGTACAGGAGTATCTCCAAGTAAACATTGAAGCCATGACTGTGTCACTGGACCCTTGCTCTTTTTGGGCTTCCAATCTGGATAAATGGCCGGAGCTAGCCACTTACGCCTTGGAGATCTTGTCATGCCCCGCAGCCAGCGTTCTGTCTGAACGTGTGTTCAGCGCTGCTGGTGGTGTGCTGACAGATAAGCGCACGCGGCTCTCCACTGATAATGTAGACAGACTCACGTTCATAAAGATGAACAAATCATGGATCCGAAACGACTTTTCTACCCCTGTGTCATCCTGGGGAGAGTAAAAGCTTGATGATTGGTTAAAATCACCCTACCAACCGTTTTAAGCTTTCAAATTACTAATCATGTATATCTGTATCTTGGCTGGAAAATAATTTGGGCTTTGTTGCAGTGTGCAGCACTGATTCTATTAGGCCATCTATAATAAGCTCCACCAGATTTAAAATTACTAATCATGTTTATCTGTATCTTGACTGGAAAATAATTTGGGCTTTGTAGCAGTGTGCAGCACTGATCCTATTAGGCCATCTATACTAAAGCTTCACCAGATTTAAAATTAATAATAATTTTTAGCTGCATTTAGCCCGGAAAATAATTTTGGGGCTCCGAGATGCGCAAGACACATAAGTGCCTTCTTGCTGCACTACCTGCAGCATGACCCTCATATTGTCAGAATTCAAAGTAATCATGACTACTGGGTTGCCACACTCTTAGATCCCCCAAACTTTTCGATCAACCTTTTCATTTTAATAAAGACCAAAAAATGGTCATTTTTGAAATTATAAGCATTAGCAGGTTGTTAGAAACTGAAATCAAACAGTTTTCAACTCAAAACTTTATTCTAGGTGATGTTACATTTTCACATAGGAACCCTTGTTCGAAAGGAGCTTCTGAACTCTCTCGTCCATTGAATTTGTCAGTTTTTGGATGGTTTCTGCTTCAATTGTTTTGCATGAGGACAGAATACCCTCCCAGAGCTGTTGCTTAGATGTGAACTGCCTCCCGCCATCATATACACTCCTTTTAATGATGCTCCAAAGGTTCTGAATGGGGTAGAGGTCAGGGGAGCATGGGGGTCACACCATAAGTTTGTCCCCTTTTATGCCCATATCAGCCAGAGATTCAGATGTTTTATGTGCAGCATGAGATGGTGCATTATCATGCAAAAAAATGATCTTGCTGTAAAATACACGGTTCTTCTTCTTGAACCATGGCAGGAAGTGCTGTTTGAGAAAATCCACATACATTATGGAGTTCATCTTTAGCGCCTTCAGGGATCCTAAAGGGGCCAACAATCTCTCTCCCCATGATTCCAGCCCAAAACATTACTCCACCTCCTCCTTGTTGGCGCTGTAGCCGTGTTTGCGTGGGGTGTCTATCAACCAGCCATCCTCCACTCCATCCATCTGGACCATCGAGCGCTGCACGGCACTCATCCGTGAACAAAACAGTTTTGAAATCAGTATTCATGTAATGTTTGGCCCACTGGAGCCGTTTCTGCTTGTGTGAAGTGGATAGAGGAGGTCGACAGGATGGCGTATGCACAGCTGCAAACCTCTGAAGGACCCTGCATCTTGTTGTTCGGGGGACGTTGGAGGCACCAGCAGCTTCAAAAACTTGTCTGCTGCTATGACAAGGCTTTTTTGCCGCTGCTCTTTCAACCTGACGTAATTGCCTGTAGGAAAGAGTCCTCAATTTGCCCTTATCAGCACGCACACGTGTGTACTGTGAATCAGCTACATACTTCTTGATTGCCAAGACACTTCATCCTGATCATCGCACAATGTTGATTGTAGTCATGCCTTGACCTAAACACTCCACAATTTGTTGCTTCTCAGCAGCCGACACATCCTTTTTCTTTCCCATTTTGGCAGAAAATGTAGGCTGCTTAATAATGTGAGACAGCCTTCTTAAGTAGTCTTGCCTTTCATTGGACACACCTGCCAAACTAATTAGCACAGGTGTCTGCAATTGCTTACAGTGATATAAAGAGCCCTGACACACATCACCATCAATGAGTTTAACTGACAAACAAACAAATTCTTCCCTTATCACTCCTAAACACTTTTTGCATAATAATTTGGAACACAGTGTACATGTGCTTTTCCACAAAACACCAGTGGTTCACGTAGTGAATCTTACAGTTCTAACTTGCCAACCGGGGTCTGTATGGAGTTGTTCAATAAAGGGCCCAAAATTAAGATAACATAGATGGGAGAGGTCTCTATGAATAGGAATTCCTAAGTATTTGATACCCTGTGAGGGCCAGGCAAAGGGAAAGTTGGACTGGATGGAATCCTATATGGATTTGGGGAGGGAGACATCGAGGGCCTCAGACTTCGCTGCATTGATTTTAAAATTTGACCATGTAAAAAGTGATCTATTTCAGCCATAACAGCATGGATGGATATATGTGATTGAGTGATATATACTAGGACATCATCAGCAAATAGAGAGCACTTGTACTCGGTGCCTCCCACCTCAATCCACCTAATATTGGGGTTATGGCGAATTGATGAGAGCAGGTGCTCCGTCACTAGGATGTATAAGAGAGGGGACAGAGAACATCCCTGCCTTGTCCCATTGGTGATTGTGAAAGGTGATGAAAATGTTCTGACGCGCCCCCTGGGCCTTGGGACACCCGGAGCCGGACCCTTTTTGGTGGATGCTGGTGGTTGTAGTCTCCGTGGCGGCGACCCGGTTCCGCGGCTCTGAGCGGTCAAACCAGTGGCGGAACTATTTATGTGGTTTTGATGTTTAAATGTCCGACTACGCCACCCGTGGATTGCGATCAGTGTGAACCGCCGCTCCAGGGCAGACCGCTGAGGCTGGTGTTGTGGGTGCAGCAGAGCATAGCATAACTCCCCACGGGAGGAGTATAGCCTCAGGGCAGTGTATGCGGAGGATGGGGGTGATGGTGCAGGTCAGCAGCAGTAACGACACGGAGTCAGTGATGCAGTCCAGGGCCTTTACTCACAGTTCTTATTATCCAGACCACGTGTGCAGGTAACGGCTGCCCACGTCGTACTGTGCTCACCAGGTGAGGGGCTCAGACAACTCCCAGATAACTTTGGAGCGCTTCACAGGACCCCCTTTGTGTGTCCTTTGTCTGGCCTTTCTTACCAACCCTTCTGTCCGGCTGCCTCGGGCCTCCTCTTGGTAAACTTGGCGCCAGTTTCCCTGACCCTATGTGGTGCCTTCCTAGCGGGTGTAGCGAGGGGATGCGCCACATAAAATGTCACAGCCTCCTGTTTCTAGCTGAGGGTCGTTTCCTGCCTCCACTAGTTTCGGGGACCGGTCTCCCCCTTTGGCCTGACCCCTCCACGCAGGTGGATTCGGGCGTGCGGTGGCGACTCGCCCGTCCGCACCCCTGGGATCCCTTCGTTCCTCGTTCCTGGAGCCTTCTCCGCTCCTCTTCCTTCCTTCTCCCTCTTCCAGGCCTGGGCCTCTGTTACTAGGCCCGCCTCCGGAGCAGAGCTCATGCAGAGCCCCTGCTCCCTGCCACTTCTGCTCAGACTTCTCTGCACTGAACTAAGATGGTGCCCACCTTTTATACTCCCTTCTCAATGCACCCAGGAACTGCTTCCTCCCTGCTCCTGCACTACAGGGTTCCCCTTCCTCAGTGTTCCCTCCCCCCACTCCAGCCAGGGACAGGGACTGTCGTGCCCATCTCAGGGGCATATTGGTCGCCCTGCCCCACGGCAATGTGGTGTAATGCATGCAGGTGTCGGGTCCTGATCCACACTACATCCTTACCTGAGAGTCAGATATCACACCTCTGGGTGAGGTGCAATACCTCTGTAGCAACCGAGCCCTCAGGGTGCTACAGTTCCATTTATCTTCAGCCTAGGTGACGTATTGCGATACAGGGCAGTGATTTTGGCTATAAAAGGGTCCCCTAGACCCCTACCCCAAGCTTTTTAAGAGAATCATATATGGCGTGCCAGGAGACTCTATGGAATGCTTTCTCAGCATCCAACGAGAGTATCTAATTACAAATTTTTAACTGCATCTAGCCCAGGAAATACTTTGTGCCTAGTAGCAGTGTCTGCTAGTCAACGGATTATCCCGGCTGTTAAGCAAGCTACACCACCTGTAGTTTGGACACTTAATTTTTTCAAAGGAAATGCTTCGGGACCATGGGATACTCATTGAAGAGCATCAGGAGGCACCCCAAGGCATAGGGGCTGGGACTGGCAGTAGGATGCCTTGCGGTGGACAGCCGAGCTCGATCCTTATAAAAGCTTTTTAACTGCAGCAGCTTTAGTGGACGCTACTGGAGCTGGAATTATGCGGCTGCTGGCATGAGACTTGCCCTCCAATAGATCCTTGTAAATGGATTTAAAGTGTATTCATTCAAATTAGAGAGACAATTTAAATTAAAAAGCTTAGAGCTGCCTCCACCACAGGGGGGCTCGCTCGACCCACCAGCGGACAGGCACCAGTATTGGGAGAGGGGGGCTGGCCGTCAGGGTTCACCGCGGCTCTGGCACAAACCCGGCGACGCGGAGGTGGCACGGGCAGGAGCGGACTGAACATGTCGGCTTCTCACTTTTTGGATTTTAGAAGGGCATGACATGCCTATATCTGTGTCTCCCCCTCCTTTTACTCCTCCACCTCTTTTCTTTTCGCATGACTATATGTACTTGTCACTTTTCCATGTGTTAGTTGTGTCTTCTGAGCAGTTTGTCAGCTTTTGGACACCTTTAAAGGTGTTTTCTATGTGTTTCTATGTGTTTTTGTTTGCCTGCCATTGGTTTTAACGGTGTTCGAAGGTGTTCGACGAACAGTTCGACGAACAGTTCGGCGAACACACGGGTGTTCGACAAACCGAACTGAACTCGAACACTACGGGGGTGGCTCAACACTAGTCTTTATCCCTGGTTCCCCGGCTTTGTCTCACAGTTGGGCAAACTGGGGAGAAGACAGATGCGAGAGGCATAATGATGGGGGTAAGCAGGCGGGTTATTTGCCCTGGGCGCCACCAGCAGAGGGCAATCTAAGGCTTCTCCCAGTCGGAACCTTTTTGCCGCCCCCCCTGAGAATGGGTTTCTGCCATTTTTCAAGCTGGTTGTCAAACTGACATCCAACTCAAAGAACATGTAAGATGTCGGCTCCCTGCATTCAATTATACTTGCATTTTTCAGGTGCAAGTAAAATAGAAGCCCTAACCACCAGCACCTCTGGAGCCAGAACAAAAACAATAGCGTGATTAGGTCACCTGATCACACTACTGATTCTTGCACCCAAAAGAGGAGGATGGCAAAAGGTAAGCCAAAGATAAAAATTAGTTTTTTGAGAGCACGGTATAGATGGATACTAAATATGTAGGACAGCATTGGGAGGGGAAATGTGCATGGACAATATTGGGGAAGAAATGTATGAGGGGACAGTATGGGGGAGGGAAAGTGTGATAAGACAGTATGGGAGGAATGTGTGAGGGGACTGTATATGGGCAGAGAAAGGGACAGTATAGAGGAGAAATGTGCAAGGGGACAGTTGGGGAATTATAGTATGAAGGGACAGTAATGGAAAAGAAATGTGTGAAAGGTCAGTATAGGTAGGAAACTGTGGGGGGACAGTATTTTGAGAAAAGTGTGAGGAAACAATATTGTGGAAGATTGATGTGACAGTAAGGGGGAGAGGAAGTGTGATGGAAGAGTGTAAATGGACAGTATGGGGGAGAAATGTATGAAGGGACAGTATGGGGAAAATGTGATGGGGCAGTATGAGGCTAGTGTGAGAAGGCAGTGTAGTGAGGGTAAGTGTGAGTGGACAGTATGAGGTAAAATGTGTGAGCGGACAGTATGGGTGGATAATATATGAGTGAACAGTATAGCGAAAAATTTTTGAGGGAACAGAATGGTGGAAGAGTGCAAAGGGACAGTATGGGGACGGAATGTATGAAGGACAGTGCAGGGGAGTGAGAGAGGACTGTATGAGTGAAAGTGTGAGTGCAAAGTTTGAGGAGACTGGTTGTAGGGACATTATGGGCAGTGTGAGTGGACAGCATGAGAGTAGAACATGTAAGGGGACAGTATGGGGGAAGACTGTGAGGGAACTGTATTGGGAGGAGAAGTGTTAGTGGACAGTATGGGGGAAAAGTGTAAAGGGACATTATGGGGGGGGAAAAGTGTAAAGGGACATTATGGGAGGGGAAGTGTGAGGGGACAGGATGAGGGGGGTGTGATGGGACAGTATGGGGGAGAAGACGAGTGAGGAGACAGTGTAGTGAAATATGTGATGGCACTGTACAGAGGGAAGTAGAGTGTGAGGGAAAGTATGAGGGGACTGTTCAGGGGGTTAAAGGAATGTAATGGGGGTGAGTATAAGGGGTGAAATATGTGAGGAGACAGTATGGAGGAAAGTGATAGGGAGCAGTATGGGGAGGTAAATGTACGAGTGGACTATATAGGGGACAATGTGTGACTGGTCAGCATGGGGAAAGAAATGAGCAAGGGGACAGTATTTGAGAAGCGTGTGAGGGGACAAAATGAGAGGAAAAGTGTGAGGAGATAGTATAGGCGGTTTGAGTGGACAGTGTGGGGGCAGTGTGAGGGGACAGTATGGGGTTGCGAGGATCAGTATGGGGAGGTGATGTGTGATGACAGGGTATGGGTGTAAATAGTGTGAAGATACAGTATGGGTGGGAAAAATATAAGGGGACAGTATGGAGGGGAAAAGCATGAGGGGGCATAGTATAGTTACTATATAGTGGGATCAGTATAGACAGAGGACAGCGTGTCGGGACACTGTGAGGGCTGAGCAAGGAAGATACAGTATGCAGAAGATGAGAAGTGTGAGGAGGGGGCACAGTATAGAGACTAGTCAATATAAAGGAAAAACAGTGTTAGGGGACAGCATAAAAGGGGGATCCAGTATGGAAAGTGGGCAGCGTTTTGGGGGACACTTATGGTGAGGATAGTGTGTTGGTTATAGCTAACCAGGGTGTCAAGTGAGGTGGCTATAGCAAATAAAGGCAGACAGTGTGGCTGTTATAGATAATGAGGGAGGACAGTGTGGCAGTTCTAACTAATAAGGGATGACAGTAATGGTTATAGTTTGGCGGACAGTGTAAAGGTAATATTTTAGAGAAGAAGACAATGTGGAGGCCATGTACCATAAGAAGGAAGGTGTGGGTTCATATTTTGTGCAGGGAGCACAGTGAGAAGCAATAATTTTTTCAGGGGCACAGCATAGGGCAGATATTCTTGTTCGAGAACATTATAATGACACTGTTATTTTTAATGGTACTGTGTTTTGGCATGCTGCAGAAGACTGGAAAAGATGGAAATCTGCAGATATGAGATGTGGATGTGAAAAGTTATCATGTTGTCTGGACAACATAGACATGAAAAGGATGAGAATTACTCCAATCAGTGAACATGTCATCTATTGTATAAGGGTACCTAGATAAAAAAAATTATTTGTGATACTGACTAGATTTTAGTATTGTGGTTCATGTATGATCAGAAGTCTGATGAAGGTTGTTAGAAACAACTCCAAATATCTCCTTACCATTGTTAAGGATAAACTTGGAGTTGCACATTCATGCTGACCTGACGCTTCAATTGATCATTGAACTAAGCTTAGGTTCTAAAGAGTAGGTAACAAATATCCTCGTGGAACGTGACATGCCTGACATGCTAGTGGAAGAAGACTTACAGACCATACAATGCTCCTCTGGGAAACTAAATATTCAAATTGTCTCTCCAGAGAGGAAGATGACTTTAACTGTAGTGCCACCTATTGGTAACAGCAATCTTGAAAGTCAATATCAACCCTTTAATGAGCCTTGCCATATGACTTAGATAAAAGCCAAACCAGAATCTTTATTTGCAGACATGTGTTTCAGGGTGTTGCTTTCCACAGTACAACACATGAGATCTACTTTGGCTGTATGAGAGGCCTATGACTGGGGTCTATGGGGTAATATCTCTCCTAGTGGAAATTGATCTGCCTGACATGCCAGTGTAAGGATACTTATAGGCCATGCAATTCTCCTTTAGGGAGAAAAATTGCAAATTGGAAGTAGCAATCCTAAAAGTGAACATCAACCCTATAAGGAGTCTTTCCCTATGAATTAGGATACAGGTGACATTACTCAAGTCAGAGCCCTCTAATACAGCCAAAATGTACTGAGGAGTGGCAACAACCCATAACATGTGTTTGCAAAGTGAGATTCTGCTGTGGCTTTTATCGTAAGTCATATGGCAAGGCTCGTTAAAGGGTTGATATTGACTTTAAGGGTTGCTACTTCCAATATGTGACACTAGAGTTCAAGTCTTCTTCATCTCTGAAGATGTAATTTGCATTCTGTGAAGACCCGGAGTCTTCCATGGGCGTAATGCTACTCACTCAACACAGGGTGAGGGTAAAGCAGTGTGGCAATATTTTATTGAACCACCAAACAGACCATAAACATATTGAACAGTCCCAGCTAATACCCAAGATGGTGCAAAATTAAACAGTCTCATTCTTCTGCTGGCCTGCTGAGAATAGAGCAGCTGCGACTTTGGGACTTCCAGGGCCAAGAACCTCAACCAGTCCCCTCCCACCCTCTTTTGGCGGGTCCACACAGAGAGGAGGTATTGGCAAGCTTGGGAAGCTGACAGTCCATTGAGGTACAAGCCCAGGATATCTGATGGTCCCACCCTGGCTTCTCCGAGAGTTTCCATGGGGCCAGATGACCGACTGGTCCCAATCTGGCTTCTTTGAATGTGTTCCAGGCAACCGGAGGGTCCCACCTGGCAACCCCAAACAACATATCTATGGAGTCTGGATGGAGCCATTCTACCAAACTACTGTCTTGAAGAGGCTCTCTGAATCTTTTATTCTCTGATTCTCCTTGCAGCACGATAGAAATCCCTTTTTATATTTATATATGTGGCAAAGGGGGAAAGGTACTGGGCTCAGGTCTCATTATTTGAGCATTTAATCAATTTGCATAGATGGTATCCCCCTGCTCTTGTAAATCAACAACTAGCTGACTTAATACAATATGTAATTAGCATATTAAAAAACACTATTGTTTCCAGACCAAGAGAAATCAACATTCAGATTTATACAAATACTAGTATGTCCTTCTTGACCAGCCAAAGAAAAACACATACAATCAAAAGTCAACACAAACAGAATAGTGTATTTCTCTTGGCCTAATAAATCTAGACGTCCGGCTAATTAAGATTAGAAGCTGTGTCATCACACTTACAGTATATACTAAGCTTAGTGATGTTCCTTGGGCATAATACTACTCACACAAAACAGGGTGAGGGTAAAACAGTTTGTCAATACTTTATTGAACCACCAAACAGATAATAATAAATACACAAGATGGTGCAAGTTACAGAGTGTTACCCTTCCCCTGGCCTGCCAGGAATAGAGCAGTGAGGTTTGTGGCCAGGTGACCTGATTGTCCCAACCTGGATTTCCTCATAACATCTCTGAGAGTTCAGTGGAAGTCAATAGAGCAGATCTGTATTCCTCTTGATGGAGCCATGTGTCCTGGTTGCTGTGCTGAAGAGTCTCTCTTGGCTCTCTTTTTGTAAAGTCTCTTGTGACTTAAATAATTCACAATTGTCCTTTTAAGCACACAACCACAGGTCAAGGATAAGGGATGACGACACTATTCCACAGGGCTCAAATATCCGCAGCTCATCCCCCAAGGTTGACTGGCAAACACCCTACAATGGTATTTAAAATATCTAGCAAACATCCATTGTTCAAAGATCCTGAGTCGCTGTATTGAAAAGTTAGCTGACGATACACTGTAGGAGCTGATATAAGATGTAAATAACAGCCATTTATCAATTACCAAATATCAACTCCAGTGATCAACATTCACGGTTATATAAACAATAGACTGTGTTGATCGACCAAAGAAGAACACAAATTCAAAAGTTAACATACAAATAAAGGTGTATGGCTCCTGGCCAACTGATTTATACGTCTGGATAATTAAGAAGAAATGCTGAATTGTCACAGATGTTTTCACATACTGATGGTGGATCTGGCTATGTAATCATGTACTTATGATGGTTTTGGTATTCCTGTGTTGATGGTGGTTGTGATGCTGTATCTCCGTAGTTTCAGTGGTTCTTGGATGTATTTTTGTACTGTTGGTGGTTCTAGTGATGAAATCCTGTACAGATGGTGGTTCTGGTGATGTATTCCTGTACTGATGGTGGTTCTGGTGAAGTATTACTGTATTATCAGTTCTATTCCTGTACACATGACAATCCATAACTTACTGTATCAGATAACATGATTCATGGGTATGTTAAAGTATTGTGCCTTCTGACAAGTTAAAGGGAATCTGTGACCCCATTTGAGCAATTTGAGCTATTAATATGGGCATACCGGCTGTAGACAACTGAAACTAGTCATACCTGTATGCTTCATGGATGATGCCTTGTTCTCTAAAAATCTTTTTTTATTCATTATTTTATCTCTTTAATTTAATTATTTCTTCCAGACTATGGGGTTTACATTGCATGGAAGATAACACTGCCTCCTCTCTTCATTATACTACATTTCCCCTCCCCTCTCTTCACTGTGTTTGGTACATCACATGCGCGACCGGAAATCACTTTAAATTCCAGTACCAGTGTTCTCCGGCATACAGAAAAGGTGCACAACTGACTTCCTTCCTTCCACCCTGCATAGTAAACATGTAATTTCCGATTCTCCAACATAATAGCTTTGTGCCAGGCAGCTCTCAAATTGAATCTCACAATTAGGAGAACTGCTTTGCACAACCTTATAGGATATCAAAATAAATAAAAAAAAATGTTTATATATATATATATATATATATATATATATATATATATATACAGTACAGACCAAAAGTTTGGACACACCTTCTCATTTAAAGATTTTTCTGTATTTTCATGACTATGAAAATTGTACATTCACACTGAAGGCATCAAAACTATGAATTAACACATGTGGAATTATATACTTAACAAAAAAGTGTGAAACAGCTTTAAATATGTCTTATATTCTAGGCTCTTCAAAGTCGACACCTTTTGCTTTGATGACTGCTTGGCACACTCTTGGCATTCTCTTGATGAGCTTCAAGAGGTAGTCACCGGAAATGGTCTTCCAACAATCTTGAAGGAGTTCCCAGAGATGCTTAGCACTTGCTGGCCCTTATGCCTTCACTCTGCGGTCCAGCTCACCCTAAACCATCTCTATTGGGTTCAGGTCTGGTGACTGTGGAGGCCAGGTCACCTGGCGTAGCACCCCATCACTCTCCCTCTTTGTCAAATAGCCCTTACACAGCCTGGAGGTGTGTTTGGGGTCATTGTCCTGTTGAAAAATAAATGATGGTCCAACTAAACGCAAACAGGATGGAATAGCATGCCGCTGCAAGATGCTGTGGTAGCCATGCTGGTTCAGTATGCCTTCAATATTGAATAAATCCTCAACAGTGTCTCCAGCAAAGCACCCCCACACCATCACACCTCCTCCTCCATGCTTCACGGTGGGAACCAGGCATGTAGTGTCCATCCGTTCACCTATTCTGCGTCGCCCAAAGACATGGTGGTTGGAAAAAAAGATCTCAAATTTGGACTCATCAGACCAAAGCACAGATTTCCACTGGTCTAATGTCCATTCCTTGTGTTCTTTAGCCCAAACAAGTCTCTTTTGCTTGTTGCCTGTCCTTAGCAGTGGTTTCCTAGCAACTATTTTACCATGAAGGCCTGCTGCACAAAGTCTCCTCTTAACAGTTGTTGAAGAGATGTGTCTGCTGCTGGAACTCTGTGTGGCATTGACCTGGTCTCTAATCTGAGCTGCTGTTAACCTGCGATTTCTGAGGCTGGTGACTCGGATAAACTTATCCTCAGAAGCAGAGGTGACTCTTGGTCTTCCTTTCCTGGGGCGGTCCTCATGTGAGCCAGTTTCTTTGTAGTGGTTTTTGCAACTGCACTTGGGGACACTTTCAAAGTTTTCCCAATTTTTCGCACTGACTGACCTTCATTTCTTAAAGTAATGATGGCCACTCATTTTTCTTTACTTAGCTGCTTTTTTTCTTGCCATAATACAAATTCTAACAGCCTATTCAGTAGGACTATCAGCTGTGTATCCACCTGACTTCTGCACAACACAACTGATGGTCCCAACCCCATTTCTAAGGCAAGAAATCCCACTTATTAAACCTGACAGGGCACACCTGTGAAGTGAAAACCATTTCCGGTGACTACCTCTTGAAACTCATCAAGAGAATGCTAAGAGTGTGCCAAGCAGTCATCAAAGCAAAAGGTGGCTACTTTGAAGAACCTAGAATATAAGACATATTTTCAGTTGTTTCACACTTTTTTGTTAAGTATATAATTCTACATGTGTTAATTCATAGTTTTGATGCCTTCAGTGTGAATGTACAATTTTCATAATCATGAAAATACAGAAAAATCTTTAAATGAGAAGGTATGTCCAAACTTTTGGTTTGTACTGTATATATATATATATATATATATATTAATCTATATATACATACGGTGGGTTACTATCCCCCACCCAACCTGAAGGGATTAATATATATATATATATATATTTATATATATATACAGTTAGGTCCATATATATTTGGACAGAGACAACATTTTTCTAATTTTGGTTCTAGACATTACCACAATGAATTTTAAACAAAACAATTCAGATGCAGTTGAAGTTCAGACTTTCAGCTTTCATTTGAGGGTATCCACATTAAAATTAGATGAAGGGTTTAGGAGTTTCAGCTCCTTAACATGTGCCACCCTCTATATATATATATGTATATATATGCCCATAAGTAAATGTGCAATATATATTGTAAGGTGTATCCCGGGGTGTTTCTCTAGTGCACGTAAGCACTAAGAGGATCATTTGGATCATTTGATGCACCTGGGAGCCAGGTTACGGGTAGCTAGGAGAGAATGGGAGGGTCCAGCTACCCACATACCTCTCCTCTGGGTGTGTTTAACATCCTATATAATGAGTAGTGATGAGCGAGCACTAAAATGCTCGGGTGCTCAAAGCTCGGGTCGAGCACATTGGAATACTCGGGTGCTCGACCCGAGCAATGAGCCCAATGTAAGTCTATGGGAAACTCGAGCATTTTTCTGGCGGTCCACCCCGGCGGTCTGCAGAAGGTCAAAAATTGCCAAAATCGATGGAAACAGTGCTCAATTCAATGTCAGGCAGGCAGAATATATAGACAGACAGGCAGGCAGGGTATATAGGAGGGTGCATGAAAAACATAGCAGGGCACTTGGAACACACTAGTGCCCTCCTATTTTCATGGCGGTCTCTTTAAAAAAGCCGGCAATTCATCAGCGGCATACACCGGTACCCGACAATTTAGAACAGAAAGAATAGAGCATCACACATAGCTTAGATAGAGAGAAACATGTCAGTCACATTGGACATGAACTCGGCTCATCTGGATGCCGTCTCTGAAGAGCTTCACTGAGGAGCTTCTCAATGTCTGCGGCATGGCAAGCTGGATGGCAGCGTTCTGCTGCGATCCAGCCTGTCATGTCAATGTAGCAGAGCTGAAGCCATCCTGGGAACCATGGAAAGGTAAGGATGAGGTTGGTTTATTATTTTACTTTTATGCAGGAGATCGTAAGCTTCAGCTGGAATGGGCGATACGGTAAGTAGAGTTTAATTTAGAGCATTAAAGAATTGTGTCTTTATTTCAATTAAAGGACTTTATTCTGGGTGTTTGTGTTTTTTTTTTAACTTTCACTATGGGGTTAGTAATGGGGGAGTCTTATAGACGCCTCTCCATTACTAACCTGGGCTTGATGTCAGCTGGCATTATAAGCTGACATCAACCCCAACCCTATTACTCCACTGCCACCCCTACAGGGCAGTGGGAAGAGCGAGGCTAAGTGCCAGAATTGGCGCATCTTATGGATGCGCCATTTCTGGGGCGGCTGACGGCTGGTGTTTCTAGCCTGGAAGGGGGCCAATATTTGCTAGCTATTAAAATAGGGGGGACCCCACTTCATTTTTTTTTTGGATCCCCCATTTTAATAGCTAGTAAAGGCTAGGTATTCAGCTGGGGGCTGATATTAGTAGCCTGGGAAGCTCCGTGGGTATTACCCCCTTCCCAGGCTTCAAACATCTGCCCCAGCCATCTGCTTAACCTCCGCTAGAGACGAAAATTACGGGGAACCCCACGCCAATTTTTTTTTCATAAATCCTTTATTTTAGCACTAAATGACAATTACAGCAACCCACATTATCACTGTACTTATTATATATATATGACTGACATGTTTCTATCTATCTAATCTATGTGTGATGCTCTATTCTTTCTGTTCTAAATTGTCGGGTACCGGTGTATGCCGCTGATGAATTGCCGGCTTTTCATGTTTCACTGTGAGCACTGTTCCCATCGATTTGGGCAATCACAGGAATGCCACAACCACCATGGCGGTGGCATTACAGTGAGTGGCAGACAATCCCTGCATGATTGGTGCTCTAAATAGCGCCAAACATGCACGACAGGGACCTGAGCTCCCGCCCGAGCATCGCGCAAGTACTCGTCGAGCTCCGAGCATCTTGAGAACTGAGATGCTCCAGCGAGTACCGAGGAGTGGCGAGCATGCTCACTCATCACTAATAATGAGGGCTGTTGTTTGGCACATGGTTTGTGCTTGGAGGGAGAAGGCCTCCTATGTGTGTTGTCTCCAGACTGAGCTGTGTGCTAAATACGTACCAACCTGTGTGACCACAGGTCTGGTTTACCAAATACTTTGCTTAAAGGACTGTTTTCCTTTGTTTTTGTCTGCCCTAAAGGCTGTTTGTTTGCATTTTACTTTCTGATCGGTTTATGAAGCTAATAAACCACTATGAACATTTAAAGGAACATGCCTCCAGTTTGCCTCACACCCTACCTGAGTGAGTACAATCCCTATAATTGGTGGAGAATGCAGTTAGCGTTCCCAGCAGATACGTGTGACTGCTAAAAGAGGGACTGTATGTCCTGGGTCAAGTCTGTCGCAAGTCAGCAAGCATTGCAAGATAAAATGGAGGACCTGCTGAAACACTTGGTCCAGTCGCTGCAGCAGGAGACCAACAGGCTGTTGTTACAGCAGATCCAGAAGCACCAGCAGGAACAACGGCAACAGATGCAGCTTCTGGCAAACACCATCCAGGCAGGACGAGCGCCCCAACCCCAAGTCCGACTGATGTCACCCACGTCCGGAAGGCGGTAAGACGGGCATTGCAATGACTTTGAGGCCTTCCTGACCATGTTTGAAAGGGTCGCCGAGATGGAGAAACTTCTGCCAGAGCAGTGGGCAGAGGTACTGGCACCATACTTGATGGGAGAGCCCCAGAAGGCATACTATGATTTAGCTTTGCAGGATGCCAAGGAGTATAGCAAGCTAAAAACTGAGATTCTTGAGCACTTGGGGGTGACAATGACAATCAGGGCGCAGCGTGTTCACCGCTGGTGTATCACCGGGACAAACCACCTCGCTCCCAAATGTTTGACCTTTTGCACCTTGTCCAGAAATGGCTGGAGACGGAGTCCTCTATGCCTGCACAGATGGTAGAGCGGGTGGCCTGATGCCCATACAGACTTGGGTTGCCCAGGGAAATCCCCGGAGTGTGGATGAATTGGTTGGACTGGTCGAGAGATACTCGTGGGTTGAAGGTTCTTTGGGAAGGCAGCCCACTCCATACTGGGGGTACCAGAGGGGGGCGGAGGCCCAAAAGGGGGTGGGGCATCCAAGGTCCAAAAGGGGCGGGAGAGGTGGTGCCCAAGGTCTCTACGGGTAATGTCATTTGCTGGAGGTGCCACGGCCCAGGCCATATAGCCGCCTGTTGTCCCCTGAGCCCCGAGCCGATGGACTACAGTATAGGATTCCTTTGTTCATATTATGTGTATCCAGCCTGCAGTGTAAACTGTCCACCCAGCGAGGGGCCTCAAGCATGTCCTGTGAAGGTGAACGAGTGGAAGGTAACAGCACTTCTAGACTCCCGGAGTCTGGTCACCCTTGTGAGGGCCACCCTTCTTCTCCAACTGATCCCGGGGAAAAAATTCAGAGTACCGTGCATCCATGGTAATCCTAAGGACTACTCTATGGCCAGCGTGAACATTGAAATGACCCTCAATACTGAGTCTCATGAGGTCAGTGTCAATCAGGACTTGTTGCACCCTATTATTATAGACCGGGACTTTTGCTTATTTTGAGATTTGAGGGGGAAGGGTTATGGGTTTGCTCCCTTGGATAAGAAACCAGTTAACCCTGATGAGTTATCACCACACCCAGAGCCAGACGGGTTTCCCTTTTGTGTCCTTGTTGGGGATGAGGAAGTAGTGCCCCCAGAGTCTAACATTCCAGAGTTAGGGGTGACCAGTGAGATTTTTGGGTCTGCCTAACATAGGGCCCTAACTCTGAAGGAAGCCTTCAATAATGTCACTGTTATAAATGGGGTTGCACAGGAGCCGTGGGCTGAAGCAAGGTTTCCCCATTTAATGATGAGTGGGAAGTTGTTGTACTGGATCACAAAAGTGAGGGAGAAGCGTGTGGAGAAGTTAATAGTACCGGGCCCCTATAGATGGAAGGTGTTGGACATGGCCCATTCACATATCTTGGGGGGACATCTGGGAGTGGAAAAAAACGCAGGAACGGATCGTGCAAAGGTTCTATTGGCCCAGATGTCACCGGGAAATATTGAAGTATTGTAGGTCTTGCCCTATGTGCCAGTTAACCTCCCCCACCTCTCACTTTCGAAGTCCCCTCGTGCCATTGCTCATTATTGAAGTGCCGTTAGAGAGAATTGCTATGGACTTGGTCGGTCCCCTGGTTAAATCTGTTCATGGGCATCAATATATATTGGTTATCCTGGACTATGCCACCCGCTACCCTGAAGCGATTCCACTGAGAAACTCCTTTGCAAAGAGTATAGCCCGCGAGTTGGTCCACTTTTTTCCCGAACAGTCTTACCAAAGGAGATCCTGGCTGACCAGGGAACTCCCTTTATGAGTAAGGTGATGAGGGAGTTTTGCAAAGTCCTGCAAATCTCCCAACTGAGGACTTCAGTATACCATACTCAGACAGATGGACTTGTGGAAAGGTTTAACAAAACTCTGAAGAGTATGCTGAGGAAGGCCATAGAAAAGGATGGTAGAGACTGGGACTGCCTCCTACCGTATCTGTTGTTCTCCATCCAAGAAGTTCCACAGGCCTCTATGGGGTTCGTGCCAATTGAAATCCTGTATGGCCTACAGCCACAGAGTCTCCTGGATGTCACAAGGGAAACCTGGGAAGCCGAGGTCATGCCCCACAGGAGCGTCATCGAGCACTTCGCTCTGATGCAGGAAAGGATATTGGCAGATCCCCATGGCACAGGGAGCCAAGGAGAAGACTGCATTTTCTATGCTGGATGGATGCTTCCAGTATGTCCGGATGCCGTTTGGACTACAGGTGGCCCCTGCAACCTTCCAGAGAGCTATGGATCGCATCTTTGCATCTCATAAGAAAAGCACCGCAGCATACCTGGACGATATTGTTATCTTCAGCCCAGACTGGGAGAGTCATCTGGAAAAGGTCCAGGCGGTGTTTGATGCTCTGAGGAAGGCGGGGTTTTCAATAAACCTAAAGAAATGTGCTATGGGAAAAGAAGAAGCCAAGTACCAAGGATATGTAGTAGGGAGAGGCGAGATCAAACCCCAAGTCAATAAAGTGGAAGCAATCCAAACTTGACCAAGACCGCTGTTGAAAAAGCAAGTTAGAGCCTTCCTGGGAATTGTGGGATACTACAGGAGGTTCATCTCAAACTTTGCCATGATGGCCGCACCCCTGACTGACCTTCTTAACGGGACATAATCAATCATGGCCAAGTGGACTGCAGAGACGGAGACGGCTTTTCAGGAGATGAAAGTGGCTCTGTGTAGGCAACAGGTTCTGGTTGCCCCCGACTTCAAGAAAGAATTTGTACTCCAGACAGATGCCTCAGATGTCGGTTTAAGAGCAGTCCTTTCCCAGGAGAAACACAGGGAGGAGCACCCTGTCCTCTACCTGAGTAGGAAGCTGTCCTCATGCGAGAAGAATTATTCCGTCATAGAGAAAGGAGTGCATGGCCATAAAGTGGGCAGTAGACACGTTGCGTTACTATTTATTAGGTCAAAAATTTAGATTGGGATCTGACCATGCCCCACTCAGATGGATGAGGGAAACAAAGGGGAAAAATGCCAGGGTCACCCGCTGGTTTTTAAACCTACAGGATTTTAACTTCCATGTAGAACATAGAGCAGGGAAGCTACATGGTAATGCTGATGCCCTCTCAAGAATTCCCTGTCTAGTGGTAAAAAGTGCCAAGCCCCACGACTTTAGGCATTGGGGGAGGTATGTAAGGTGGCTAATGGTCGCATAGTCGATGGGAGGTATGTGTCACAGAGATGGCTGGTCTCTGTGATGTAGCCCGGAGTGTTTCTCTAGTGCACGTAAGCACTAAGAGGATCTTTGGTGCACCTGGGAGCCAGGTTATGGGTAGCTTGGAAAGAATGGGCCGGTCCAGCTAGCCACATACCTCACCTCTGGGTGTGGTTAACAACCTATAAAATGGAGGCTGTTATTTGACACATGGTCTGTGTTTGGAGCGAGAAGGCCTCCTGTGTGTGTTATCTCCAGACTGAGCTGTGTGCTGGACATGTACCAACCTGTGTGACCACAGGTCTGGTTTACCAAAGACTTTGCTTAACCCTAGAACGCATACCTGGGGCCTCGCAGGCCCACCCTGTTAATTGTTTTCTATTTTCTGCAAGATTACTTTAGTTAGAATTTTGAAACTCTAGGTATTCCTCAGGTATAGAGTTGTTTGTCATTTTTGTTTGAGTTATTCCATGTTATTTGCACACAGGCCTAAAAGGCCCCAGGTATGTGAAAAAGTAGATTTTTATGGTCATGCGTTCTAGGGTTAAAGGACCGATTTTCTTTGTTTTTTGTCTGACCTAAAGGCTGTATGTTTGCATTTTACTTTCTGACCAGTTTATGAAGCTAATAAACTGCTATGAACATTTAAAGGAACATGCCTCCAGTTTGCCTCACAGCGCACCTGAATGAATACAATCCCTACAACATCCTTATATATACTTATGTTGAGACACTTCCCTCCACAACTTGTCAAAAATATTTTTTTGTTAAATTGAGATTAAAAAAAACTTAAATTTTTACTAATTTATTTTACAATAATTTCACATAAAAACAATTATGACATCATTAAACAAGTATGATACTTTGAAATTCCAGGGCCTGAAGCATTATTCGTCATGTGTTTCATGTTTTCTGTCTTAAGAAGTGGATTTCTGCTGTACAGGATGCGCTCTATCAACACAGGGGTATTGCCAGGGCACAACACCTTCAGAACTCATGAAATAGTCAGCAAACGTTTCTCAAACATGCACAGCTGTAATGTTTGGACGCACAAGACCCCAATTGAATACTGTCTCAAAAGCTGGGTGCATTTTCTGCACATCTACCTCACGACTGGAGTCCCTACCATAATTGTGAAGAACACAGCAAGCTTTGATAACTGAAAAAACTACTGCAATATCCAATTGGATGGCTGAGTTTAAAATATGCCACTGGCTTACCATGATTCCAAAGGTGCATTCCATGATTCTTCATGCCTTGCTCAGCTGAAAATTAAAAATCCTCTCTTGGGCATTGAGTCCCTTTGTGGGTTTGGCTGCAGCAGGTTTGTCATCAAAGGGAAAGCTTCTTCCGATACCATCACAAAAGGTACTGGGAGCGTAGCGCCATCTCAAAGAATTTGCAGTCCGATCTTTGAAGTTTGCAACACCCGGGAGTCCCCTGTTCTGCCATAGGCACCAACATCGATGGCCACAAACTTGAATTGTGCATCAGCCACTGCCATCACGATCACTGAGAAATATTTCTAATAATTGAAGATGACTGATTTTGAGTGTTGTGAATGAATCACTCTCACATGTTTTCCATCAACTGTACCTATGCAGTTAGGGAAGATGGCAACAGTCTAAAAGCCTGCTGCAACCTGAAGCCAAGTCTCCTCTGTTGGGGAAGGCATCACAATGGGTTGAAACTTCTGCCAGATAGCGTTGCATGAGCTTCTAACAATTTTAGAAGTGGTTGATTTTCCCAATTGAAATTGAAGATGCAGAAATGCAAATATCTCTCCAGTGGTTAAAAATCTGAAAGGAAGGAAAAAATTAAAAATATAATAATTAAAATTACATATCAAAATTGTTTCCTGCAAAAATTCTACAATTGTCCAAAAAGTGCATGAGACATATTTAAAAGGTAGCACTTTATGATACAGATGTCTCAAAGTTGCACAGAAATGAAAATAGACTTTGCTCACTTATGATAATGAGTTTTGACACTTAAATATTTAAAGGGCTTGTCCATCGCAAATCAAGCTATGCCCAGGAGTAGAGATGAGCGGTGTTCGACTCGAACTGTTTGCCAATCTCAAATTCGAGCTGTTTTGGTCGGTGTTCGAGCCGTTCGGCGTACACGAACAATTTGAAAAAAATTCGGCTGTTCGAGGTTATGTTCGATAACTGTTCGTGCACCAAAATCATAACTGGATTTTTTATCAGTAATGCTGAAAATTATTGTTAATACGCAGTTTGAGTGTACAGCGGGGCGGGGGGAGGGGCAGGGGATGGATCTCTGCAGAAATAATGAAGATCTCCATTTTTTTTTCTCTTTCCCGCATTTACAGTGGGGAGGTGCAATCTGTCAGCCTATCAGCAGCGCACACACGGAGCAAAGTGCTTTTTTTCACACAAGCAAGGGCATGTGTCATTGGCAGTGTATGTCACATGTCCCTGCCCTATAAGACCCAGCCATTTTCCCCGTCGCCACCATTTTCTCACTGCTGCAGCTGCGTGTTAGACGGCACCACTGTTGCTGGGTGCGCTTTACTTTCAGTGTTAATCTCAAGCCAATTTTGGCACAAATCTACAGGTAGCATGGGAGTAGGGAATAGTTGTGATTGCAGTCCTTTTAAGGACTAGGTTACATCATTTCCTATGACTTTTATCAGGCAGGTCTGTGCTCTTAAATAGATAGGTTGGGAGTAAAGACTAATTGTAATTGCAGTCCTTTTCAGGGCTAGGTTACATCAGTTCCTATCACTTTTATCAGGCAGGTCTGTGCTCTTAAATAGATATGTTGGGAGTAAAGACTAATTGTAATTGCAGTCCTTTTGAGGACTAGGTTACATCATTTCCTACGACTTTTATCATGCAGGTCTGTGCTCTTAAAAAGATAGGTTGGGAGTAAAGACTAATTGTAATTGCAGTCCTTTTCAGGGCTAGGTTACATCAGTTCCTATCACTTTTATCAGGCAGGTCTGAGCTCTTAAATAGATAGGTTGGGAGTAAAGACTAATTGTAATTGCAGTCCTTTTGAGGACTAGGTTACATCATTTCCTACGACTTTTATCATGCAGGTCTGTGCTCTTAAAAAGATAGGTTGGGAGTAAAGACTAATTGTAATTGCAGTCCTTTTCAGGGCTAGGTTACATCAGTTCCTATCACTTTTATCAGGCAGGTCTGTGCTCTTAAATAGATAGGTTGGGAGTAAAGACTAATTGTAATTGCAGTCCTTTTGAGGACCAGGTTACATCATTTCCTACGACTTTTATCATGCAGGTCTGTGCTCTTAAAAAGATAGGTTGGGAGTAAAGACTAATTGTAATTGCAGTCCTTTTCAGGGCTAGGTTACATCAGTTCCTATCACTTTTATCAGGCAGGTCTGAGCTCTTAAATAGATAGGTTGGGAGTAAAGACTAATTGTAATTGCAGTCCTTTTGAGGACTAGGTTACATCATGTCCTACGACTTTTATCATGCAGGTCTGTGCTCTTAAAAAGATAGGTTGGGAGTAAAGACTAATTGTAATTGCAGTCCTTTTCAGGGCTAGGTTACATAAGTTCCTATCACTTTTATCAGGCAGGTCTGAGCTCTTAAATAGATAGGTTGGGAGTAAAGACTAATTGTAATTGCAGTCCTTTTGAGCACTAGGTTACATCATTTCCTACGACTTTTATAAGGCAGGTCTGTGCTCTTAAATAGATAGGTTGGGAGTAAAGACTAATTGTAATTGCAGTCCTTTTCAGGGCTAGGTTACATCAGTTCCTATCACTTTTTGACAGGCAGGTCTATGCCAGTGCTGTGCAAGTTTTTTTCACAGCATTTGGCTAAATCTAGCAAAGCAAATACTTTTTTGCCTCTTGCAGTGTGTGTTAATCAGTGGAGTAGCCTATCTGTGCTGCAAGCTACACCACCTGTGTATAGAATACAAATTTTTTTACTGCACCTAGTGAACTAAAATCTTTTGGGCATAGCATCATTCTATCAGTCCATCTATACTAACCTCCACCAGGTTGCAAATTCAAAATAATTTGTATCTGCATCTAGCTCTGAAAAAATATTTGGGCTTGGGCTTGTAGCGGTGTGTGGGACTTGTTCTATTAGTCCATCTATACTAACCTCCACCAGGTTGCAAATTCAAAATAATTTTTATCTGCATCTAGCTCTGAAAAAATATTTCGGCTTGGGCTTGCAGCAGTGTGTGGGACTTGTTTTATTAGTCCATCTATGCTAACCTCCACCAGGTTGCAAATTCAAAATAATTTTTATCTGCATATAGCTCTGAAAAAATATTTGGACTTGGGCTTGTAGCAGTGTGTGGGACTTGTTCTATTAGTCCATCTATACTAACCTCCACCAGGTTGCAAATTCAAAATCATTTTTATTTGCATCTAGCTCTGAAAAAATATTTCGGCTTGTAGCAGTGTGTGGGACTTGTTCTATTAGTCCATCTATTCTAACCTCCACCAGGTTGCAAATTCAAAATAATTTTTATCTGCATCTAGCTCTGAAAAAATATTTCGGCTTGTAGCAGTGTGTGGGACTTGTTCTATTAGTCCATCTATACTAACCTCCACAAGGTTGCAAATTCAAAATAATTTTTATGTGCATCTAACCCAGCTAATACTTTTTGGCTAATACCACAGTTTGGCCACTCAGCTCTGCTCGGTTCCCATCCATTGTTTTTTGTGCAAACAACTCCAAAGTTGTGAAGTAGTTAACCACCAAAATGAGTGGAAAAAGGCCTGCTGCTGGTGGAAAGGGGAATAGGCGTGTTGGGAAGGGAAAAAAATGTTGTGTCCATGGGGTAGGTGTTAAAACACCAGTAACATCTGCCGAAGATAGACCATCTTCCAGCCAAACTAAGATATCTACTTCTTTTAGCGAACAATGTGATAAGATCCCTTTCTTACAGCCACGCCAATCGCTAAAAATTCCAGATGAGACACAAAAATAGCAGGTGCTTCAACGGATATCAAGTGCTCCTTTAAGTGGGCTCTCCTCCACCTCAACTTCAACATCACAAATACTCCAGTCCTCAGAGGTGTCACCCCAATCGCACTTGCTTCCTCACAGCTCCCAAGTCTCCAGCTGCCCGTTTGAGTATGGGGTAGAACAGATGGTTGAGTCTGCATAGCTGTTTACTCATACTCTAGCCTGGGAATCAGAGGTCGACTCAAGAGCTTCTGTGAATCCAGACGAGGAAATGATCTGCACTGATGCCCAGAATCTTTATGAGTCGGATCCAGGACCAGACGCAGAAGGTTCTGACCATAATGTAGACCCTCGTTCCCAAATTGTTACTCCTGTTGGTGGAGACAATGAGGAAGACGATGATGAGACTCAAATACCTGATTGGAGTGACAACTGTAGTTTTTTGTCAGGGCAGGAAGAGGTTGGCTCTGAGGACGACGGGTGTGATAACACACAGGGTGATGATGACTAGAGATGAGCGTTGTTCTACTCGAACTGTTCGCCAATCTCAAATTCGAGCTGTTTTGGGCGGTGTTCGAGCCGATCGGCGAACACGAACAATTTGAGAAAAATTCGGCTGTTCGAGGTTATGTTCGATAACTGTTCGTGCACCAAAATCATAACTGGATTTTTTCTCAGTAATGATGAAAATTAATGTTAATACGCAGTTTGAGTGTACAGCGGGGCGGGGGGAGGGGCAGGGGATGGATCTCTGCAGGAACAATGAAGATCTCCATTTTTTTTTCTCTTTCCCGCATTTGCAGTGGGGAGTTGCAATCTGTCAGCCTATCAGCAGCGCACACACGGAGCGAAGTGCTTTTTTTCACACAAGCAAGGGCATGTGTCATTGGCAGTGTATGTCACATGTCCTTGCCGTATAAGACCAAGCCATTTTCCCCGTCGCCACCATTTTCTCACTGCTGCAGCTGCGTGTTAGACGGCACCGCTGTTGCTGTGTGCGCTATACCTTGTTAATTTCAAGCCAATTTTCACACAAATATACAGATAGCTTGGGAGTAGGGAATAGTTGTGATTGCAGTCCTTTTAAGGACTAGGTTACAGCATTTCCTACGACTTTTATCAGGCAGGTCTGTGCTCTTAAATAGATAGATTGTGGGAGTAAAGACTAATTGTAATTGGAGTCCTTTTCAGGACTAGGTTACATCAGTTCCTATCAGTTTTTGCCAGGCAGGTCTGTGCCAGTGCTGTGCAAGTTTTTTTCACAGCATTTGGCTGAATCTAGCAAAGCTAATCCTTTTTGGCCTATTGCAGAGTGTGTTAGTCAGTGGAGTAGCCTATCTGTGTTGCAAGATATACCACCTGTGTATAGAATACCAATTTTTTTACTGCACCTAGTGAAGTAAAATCTTTTGGGCATAGCATCATTCTATTAGTCCATCTATACTGACCTCCATCAGGTTGCAAACTGAATATAATTTTTTTCTGCATCTAGCTCTGAAAAAATATTTGGGCTTCTAGCAGTGTGTGGGACTTGGTCTATTAGTCCATCTATACTGACCTCCATCAGGTTGCAAATTAAAAATAATTTTTTTCTTCATTTAGCTCTGAAAAAATATTTGGGCTTCTAGCAGTGTGTGGGACTTGTTCTATTAGTCCTTCTATACTGACCTCCAGCAGGTTGCAAATTGAATATAATTTTTTTCTGCATCTAGCTCTGAAAAAATATTTGGGCTTCTAGCGGTGTGTGGGACTTGGTCTATTAGTCCATCTATACTGACCTCCATCAGGTTGCAAATTAAAAATAATTTTTTTCTGCATCTAGCTCTGAAAAAATATTTGGGCTTCTAGCAGTGTGTGGGACTTGGTCTATTAGTCCATCTATACTGACCTCCATCAGGTTGCAAATTAAAAATAATTTTTTTCTTCATTTATCTCTGAAAAAATATTTGGGCTTCTAGCAGCGTGTGGGACTTGTTCTATTAGTCCATCTATACTGACCTCCATCAGGTTGCAAATTAAAAATATTTTTTTTCTGCATCTAGCTCTGAAAAAATATTTGGGCTTCTAGCAGTGTGTGGGACTTGGTCTATTAGTCCATCTATACTGACCTCCATCAGGTTGCAAATTAAAAATAATTTTTTTCTTCATTTATCTCTGAAAAAATATTTGGGCTTCTAGCAGCGTGTGGGACTTGTTCTATTAGTCCATCTATACTGACCTCCATCAGGTTGCAAATTAAAAATAATTTTTTTCTGCATCTAGCTCTGAAAAAATATTTGGGCTTCTAGCAGTGTGTGGGACTTGGTCTATTAGTCCATCTATACTGACCTCCATCAGGTTGCAAATTGAATAAAAAAATTTTCTGCATCTAGCTCTGAAAAAATATTTGGGCTTCTAGCGGTGTGTGGGACTTGGTCTATTAGTCCATCTATACTGACCTCCATCAGGTTGCAAATTAAAAATAATTTTTTTCTGCATCTAGCTCTGAAAAAATATTTGGGCTTCTAGCAGTGTGTGGGACTTGGTCTATTAGTCCATCTATACTGACCTCCATCAGGTTGCAAATTAAAAATAATTTTTTTCTTCATTTATCTCTGAAAAAATATTTGGGCTTCTAGCAGCGTGTGGGACTTGTTCTATTAGTCCATCTATACTGACCTCCATCAGGTTGCAAATTAAAAATAATTTTTTTCTGCATCTAGCTCTGAAAAAATATTTGGGCTTCTAGCAGTGTGTGGGACTTGGTCTATTAGTCCATCTATACTGACCTCCATCAGGTTGCAAATTAAAAATAATTTTTTTCTTCATTTATCTCTGAAAAAATATTTGGGCTTCTTGCAGCGTGTGGGACTTGTTCTATTTGTCCATCTATACTGACCTCCATCAGGTTGCAAATTAAAAATAATTTTTTTCTGCATCTAGCTCTGAAAAAATATTTGGGCTTCTAGCAGTGTGTGGGACTTGGTCTATTAGTCCATCTATACTGACCTCCATCAGGTTGCAAATTGAATAAAAAAATTTTCTGCATCTAGCTCTGAAAAAATATTTGTGCTTCTAGCGGTGTGTGGGACTTGGTCTATTAGTCCATCTATACTGACCTCCATCAGGTTGCAAATTAAAAATAATTTTTTTCTGCATCTAGCTCTGAAAAAATATTTGGGCTTCTAGCAGTGTGTGGGACTTGGTCTATTAGTCCATCTATACTGACCTCCATCAGGTTGCAAATTAAAAATAATTTTTTTCTGCATCTAGCTCTGAAAAAATATTTGGGCTTCTAGCGGTGTGTGGGACTTGGTCTATTAGTCCATCTATACTGACCTCCATCAGGTTGCAAATTAAAAATAATTTTTTTCTGCATCTAGCTCTGAAAAAATATTTGGGCTTCTAGCAGTGTGTGGGACTTGGTCTATTAGTCCATCTATACTGACCTCCATCAGGTTGCAAATTAAAAATAATTTTTTTCTGCATCTAGCTCTGAAAAAATATTTGGGCTTCTAGCGGTGTGTGGGACTTGGTCTATTAGTCCATCTATACTGACCTCCATCAGGTTGCAAATTAAAAATAATTTTTTTCTGCATCTAGCTCTGAAAAAATATTTGGGCTTCTAGCAGTGTGTGGGACTTGGTCTATTAGTCCATCTATACTGACTTCCATCAGGTTGCAAATTGAATAAAAAAAATTTCTGCATCTAGCTCTGAAAAAATATTTGGGCTTCTAGCGGTGTGTGGGACTTGGTCTATTAGTCCATCTATACTGACCTCCATCAGGTTGCAAATTAAAAATAATTTTTTTCTGCATCTAACCCAGCCAATAGTTTTGGCCTAATACCACAGTTTGGCCACTCAGCTCTGCTCGGTTACCATCCATTGTTTTTTTGTGCAAACAACTCCAGAGTTGTGAATTAGTTAACCACCAAAATGAGTGGAAAAAGGCCTGCTGCTGGTGGAAAGGGGAATAGGCGTGTTGGGAAGGGGAAAAAAGGTTGTGTCCGTGGGGTAGGTGCAGAAGAAAGACCATCTTCCAGCCAAACTAAAATGTCTACTTCTTTTAGCGGACAATGTGATAAGATCCCTTTCTTATGGCCACGCCAATCGCTACAAATTCCAGATGAGGCACAAAAACAGCAGGTGCTTCAATGGATATCAAGTGCTCCTTTAAGTGGGCTCTCCTCCACATCAACTTCAACATCACAAATACTCCAGTCCTCAAAGGTGTCACCCAAATCGCACTTGCTTCCTCACAGCTCCCAAATCTCCAGCTGCCCGTCTGAGTATGAGGTAGAACAGATGGTTGAGTCTGCAGAGCTGTTTACTCATACTATAGCCTGGGAATCAGAGGTCGACTCCAGCGCTTCTGTGAATCCAGACGAGGAAATGATCTGCACTGATGCCCAGAATCTTTATGAGTCGGATCCAGGACCAGACGCAGAAGGTTCTGACCATAATGTAGACCCTCATTCCCAAACTGTAACTCCTGTTGGTGGAGACAATGAGGAAGACGATGATAAGACTCAAATACCTGATTGGAGCGACAACTTTAGTTTTTTGTCAGGGCAGGAACAGGTTGGCTCTGAGGACGACGGGTGTGATAACGCACAGGGTGATGATGATGAGGTCGGAGATCCCACTTACTGTCAACCCACAGTCAGCCAAGAGATGAGGTCAGCAGAGGAGGTGGAGGAAGATGCTAGTGACGACGAGGTCAGGTTGCGCCTTCCTGGACAGAGACGTAGTACTGGAAGCACGTCAACAACTGCATCCTCAAACACAACTCTGCCTCTCACCACAAGTCGTGGTGGCTCTTCAGGTCGCATGGGTGCTAAGCCTTGCATAGCCTGGGCATTTTTTCAGATCGATAAAGATGACCCAACTCGTGTTATCTGTAACATTTGTCAGCAAAAGCTAAGTAGAGGCCAAAAAATACATAGTTTGAGTACTTCATGCATGAACCGGCACATGGACATGAAGCATAAGTTGCAGTGGGAAGCTCAGTGTGCTACAATGCGGCCTAGCCGGCCGGGCCAATCACCGTCTGCCATATCTTGTGCATCCGCGGCCTCTTCATCCTCTGTAACTGGGGGGACAGCAGTCACACCTGTTTTGGGGCGCAGACCTGCCACCTCTTTACCCGCAACAGCCAGCGTGATTGGCAGGTCATCATTTTCTTTGGAGGTGGTAACACCAGCTGGTCTTGAGCGCTGTCCGACATCGATAGCACCACCTTTGGATCAAGGCAACCTAACATGTCCGCCTGCATCTTCCTCACAGACCGGCAGTTTGCCGGGGACACCCTTATCAACCCCGTCTAAGCACAATAGCCAGCCCTCGGTCCCTCAGATGTGGACAAGTAAAAGACCATTTCCTCCTAGCCATGAGAAAGCTAAGAGGTTGAATTTCACCATCTGCAAGCTCTTGGCTACAGAAATGCTGCCTTTCCGCCTGGTGGACACAGAGGATTTTCGAGACCTTATGTCCGTCGCAGTGCCCCAGTACCAGATGCCCAGTCGGCACTACTTCTCAAAGAAAGGTGTGCCTGCGCTCCACCAGCATGTCGCACACAACATCACCGCTTCTTTGAGAAACTCTGTGTGTGACAGGGTGCATTTCACCACAGACACTTGGACAAGTAGGCATGGACAGGGGCGTTACATGTCGCTGACTGGGCACTGGGTAACTATGGTGACAGCAGGACAAGGGGCTGCTGTCCAAGTCTTGCCGTCCCCACGAGTTGTGCGTCAATCCTCTTTATGTCATTTTTCCTCCACTGCTTCTGCCTCCTCAACCTCCTCTCGGTCTTCCACCTGCACCCAAAGCCTGTCTGGTCATGCCACAAGCTTTCTAACTGCGCAGAAGGGATCCTGCACACCTCCTTACTATGCTGGCAGTAGGGCTCAACGTCATCAGGCGGTTTTTACATTGAAATGTCTGGGAAATGTGAGTCACACAGCTGAGGAGTTGTGGTCAGCTCTGGAGAACCAATTTCATGAATGGTTGTCTCCACTGGACCTGAAACCAGGGAAGGCCGTGTGCGACAATGCTGCAAACCTGGGTGCGGCCCTTCGCCGGGGCAATGTCACACACGTGCCTTGTATGGCTCACGTGTTGAACCTGGTTGTCCAGCAATTTTTAGCCCACTATCCCAGACTAGATGGCCTTCTGCAGATGGCACGGTCGCTGTGTGCTCACTTCCGCCGTTCGCATCCCGCAGCTCAGCGACTTACATCTCTACAGAAGTCGTTGGGCCTGCCACTTCACCGGCTAAAATGCGATGTGCCTACCCAGTGGAATTCAACTCTGCACATGTTGCAGCGACTGTGGCAGCACCGACAAGCCCTGGTGCAATACGTTCTGACGTATAGCCTGGGCCAACGAGATTCAGAGGTGGGGCAAATCACGCTGGAGGAGTGGTCTCAGATCAGGGACCTATGCACCCTTCTGCACAGTTTTGAAATGGCGACGAAGATGTTTAGTGCTGACGATGCCATTATCAGCATGACTATTCCGGTGATTTACATGCTGGAGCACATGTTAAACAGAATTCGGAGTCAGGTGGTGGCACAAGAGGAGGTGGAGGAAGTAGAGGAGGAGGAGTTGTATGCGGAAGGGCTAACATCTGCAAGGTCCAGATGGTCGGCAGCACCAAGGCGGCAGGCATGTGAGGGTGGGGGAGATGATTTTACCAGGGCGCATGGTAGCAGTCAAACTAGTGAGGAAGGTGCAGGAGCCCAGGAAGAAGTGGAGGACGAACTGATGGAAGACTCATCAGATGAGGGAGACCTTGATCACATTTCTGTTGTGCGAGGTTGGGGGGAGAGGACAGAGGAAGGAAGCATGATTGCTACCTCGCCACCAACACAACAGGGACTTGGTGCTCCTGGATGCGCAACACACATGAGTGCCTTCTTGCTGCACTACCTGCAACATGACCCTCGAATTGTGAGAATTAGAAATAATCCTGACTACTGGGTTGCCACACTGTTAGATCCCCGGTACAAAAGTAAATTTGCAGAAATTATTCCTGCCATAGAAAGGGATGCACGCATGCAGGAGTATCAGCAGAGACTGTTGCAGAATCTTACATGTGCTTTTCCACAAAATACCAGTGGTGCACGTAGTGAATCTCACAGTTCCAACTTGCCAACCGTGGGACCGTCAAGTGTTCAGCACTCAAACCGTAACAGAACCACAGTATCTGCTGGTAACATCAATTTTGCGGAATCATTTCACCACTTTTTTAGCCCATCCTTTGCAAGGCCACAGGAGACAAGAAGTCTGACACATAGTCAACGCCTAGAGACGATGGTACAGGAGTATCTCCAAGTAAACATTGAAGCCACGACTGTGTCACTGGACCCTTGCTCTTTTTGGGCTTCCAATCTGGATAAATGGCCGGAGCTAGCCACTTACGCCTTGGAGATCTTGTCATGCCCCGCAGCCAGCGTTCTGTCTGAACGTGTGTTCAGCGCTGCTGGTGGTGTGCTGACAGATAAGCGCATGCGGCTCTCCACTGATAATGTAGACAGACTCACGTTCATAAAGATGAACAAATCATGGATCCGAAACGACTTTTCTACCCCTGTGTCATCCTGGGGAGAGTAAAAGCTTGATGATTGGTTAAAATCACCCTACCAACCGTTTTAAGCTTTCAAATTACTAATCATGTTTATCTGTATCTTGACTAGAAAATAATTTGGGCTTTGTAGCAGTGTGCAGCACTGATCCTATTAGGCCATCTATAATAAGCTTCACCAGATTTAAAATTAAAAATAATTTTTAGCTGCATCTAGCCCGGAAAATAATTTTGGGGCTCCGAGATGCGCAAGACACATAAGTGCCTTCTTGCTGCACTACCTGCAGCATGACCCTCATATTGTCAGAATTCGAAGTAATCATGACTACTGGGTTGCCACACTCTTAGATCCCCCAAACTTTTCGATCAACCTTTTCATTTTAATAAAGACCAAAAAAATGGTCATTTTTGAAATTATAAGCATTAGCAGGTTGTTAGAAACTGAAATCAAACAGTTTTCAACTCAAAACTTTATTCTAGGTGATGTTACATTTTCACATAGGACCCCTTGTTCGAAAGGAGCTTCTGAACTCTCTCGTCCATTGAATTTGTCAGGTTTTGGATGGTTTCTGCTTCAATTGTTTTGCATGAGGACAGAATACCCTCCCAGAGCTGTTGCTTAGATGTGAACTGCCTCCCGCCATCATAGACACTCCTTTTAATGATGCTCCAAAGGTTCTGAATGGGGTAAAGGTCAGGGGAGCATGGGGGTCACACCATAAGTTTGTCCCCTTTTATGCCCATATCAGCCAGAGATGCAGATGTTTTATGTGCAGCATGAGATGGTGCATTATCATGCAGAAAAATGATCTTGCTGTGAAATACACGGTTCTTCTTCTTGAACCATGGCAGGAAGTGCTGTTTGAGAAAATCCACATACATTATGGAGTTCATCTTTAGCGCCTTCAGGGATCCTAAAGGGGCCGACAATCTCTCTCCCCATGATTCCAGCCCAAAACATTACTCCACCTCCTCCTTGTTGGCGCTGTAGCCGTGTTTGCGTGGGGTGTCCATCAACCAGCCATCCTCCACTCCATTCATCTGGACCATCGAGCGCTGCACGGCACTCATCCGTGAACAAAACAGTTTTGAAATCAGTCTTCATGTAATGTTTGGCCCACTGGAGCCGTTTCTGCTTGTGTGAAGTGGATAGAGGAGGTCGACAGGATGGCATATGCACAGCTGCAAACCTCTGAAGGACCCTGCATCTTGTTGTTCGGGGGACGTTGGAGGCACAAGCAGCTTCAAAAACTTGTCTGCTGCTATGACAAGGCTTTTTTGCCGCTGCTGTTTCAACCTGACGTAATTGCCTGTAGGAAAGAGTCCTCAATTTGCCCTTATCAGCACGCACACGTGTGTACTGTGAATCAGCTACATACTTCTTGATTGCCAAGACACTTCATCCTGATCATCGCACAATGTTGATTGTAGTCATGCCTTGACCTAAACACTCCACAATTTGTTGCTTCTCAGCAGCCGACACATCCTTTTTCTTTCCCATTTTGGCAGAAAATGTAGGCTGCTTAATAATGTGAGAGAGCCTTCTTAAGTAGTCTTGCCTTTCATTGGACACACCTGCCAAACTAATCAGCACAGGTGTCTGCAATTGCTTACAGTGATATAAAGAGCCCTGACACACATCACCATCAATGAGTTTAACTGACAAACAAACAAATTCTTCCCTTATCACTCCTAAACACTTTTTGCATAATAATTTGGAAAGCGGTGTACATGTGCTTTTCCACAAAACACCAGTGGTTCACGTAGTGAATCTTACAGTTCTAACTTGCCAACCGTGGTCTGTATGGAATTGTTCAATAAAGGGCCCAAAATTAAGATAACATAGATGGGAGAGGTCTCTATGAATAGGAATTCCTAAGTATTTTGATACCCTGTGAGGGCCAGGCAACGGGTGTTCGGTTCGTCGAACACCCGTGTGTTCGCCGAACTGTTCGTCGAACTGTTCGTCGAACACCTTCGAACACCATTAAAACCAATGGCAGGCAAACAAAAACACATAGAAACACATAGAAAACACCTTCAAAGGTGTCCAAAAGCTGACAAACTGCTCAGAAGACACAACTAACACATGGAAAAGTGACAAGTACATATAGTCATGCGAAAAGAAAAGAGGTGGAGGAGTAAAAGGAGGGGGAGACACAGATATAGGCATGTCATGCCCTTCTAAAATCCAAAAAGTGAGAAGCCGAGACGGCCAGTCCGCTCCTGCCCGTGCCACCTCCGTGTCGCCGGGTTTGTGCCAGAGCCGCGGTGAACCCTGACGGCCAGCCCCCCTCTCCCAATACTGGTGCCTGTCCGCTGGTGGGTCGAGAGAGCCCCCCTGTGGTGGAGGCAGCTCTAAGCTTTTTAATTTAAATTGTCCCTCTAATTTAAATGAATACACTTTAAATCCATTTACAAGGATCTATTGGAGGGCAAGTCTCATGCCAGCAGCCGCGTAATTCCAGCTCCAGTAGCGTCCACTAAAGCTGCTGCAGTTAAAAAGCTTTTATAAGGATCGAGCTCGGCTGTCCACCGCAAGGCATCCTAGTGCCAGTCCCAGCCCCTATGCCTTGGGGTGCCTCCTGATGCTCTTCACTAAGTATCCCGTGGTCCCGAAGCATTTCCTTTGAAAAAATTAAGTGTCCAAACTACAGGTGGTGTAGCTTGCTTAACAGCCGGGATAATCCGCTGACTAGCAGACACTGCTACTAGGCACAAAGTATTTCCTGGGCTAGATGCAGTTAAAAATTTGTAAGTAGATACTCTCGTTGGATGCTGAGAAAGCATTCCATAGAGTCTCCTGGCACGCCATATATGATTCTCTTAAAAAGCTTGGGGTAGGGGTCTAGGGGACCCTTTTATAGCCAAAATCACGGCCCTGTATCACAATACGTCACCTAGGCTGAAGATAAATGGAACTGTAGCACCGAGGGCTCGGTTGCTACAGACGTATTGCACCTCACCCAGAGGTGTGATATCTCACTCTCAGATAAGGATGGAGTGTGGATCAGGACCCGACACCTGCATGCATTACACCACATTGCCGTGGGGCAGGGCGACCAATATGCCCCTGAGATGGGCACGACAGTCCCTGTCCCTGGCTGGAGTGGGGGGAGGGAACACTGAGGAAGGGGAACCCTGCAGTGCAGGAGCAGGGAGGAAGCAGTTCCTGGGTGCATTGAGAAGGGAGTATAAAAGGTGGGCACCATCTTAGTTCAGTGCAGAGAAGTCTGAGCAGAAGTGGCAGGGAGCAGGGGCTCTGCATGAGCTCTGCTCCGGAGGCGGGCCTAGTAACAGAGGCCCAGGCCTGCAAGAGGGAGAAGGAAGGAAGAGGAGCGGAGAAGGCTCCAGGAACGAGGAATGAAGGGATCCCAGGGGTGCGGACGGGCGAGTCGCCACCGCACGCCCGAATCCACCTGCGTGGAGGGGTCAGGCCAAAGGGGGAGACCGGTCCCCGAACTAGTGGAGGCAGGAAACGACCCTCAGCTAGAAACCGGAGGCTCTGACATTTTATGTGGCGCAGCCCCTTGCTCCACCCGCTAGGAAGGCACCACATAGGGTCAGGGAAACTGGCGCCAAGTTTACCAAGAGGAGGCCCGAGGCAGCCGGACAGAAGTGTTGGTAAGAAAGGCCAGACAAAGGACACACAAAGGGGGTCCTGTGAAGCGCTCCAAAGTTATCTGGGAGTTGTCTGAGCCCCTCACCTGGTGAGCACAGTACGACGTGGGCAGCCGTTACCTGCAGACGTGGTCTGGATAATAAGAACTGTGAGTAAAGGCCCTGAACTGCATCACTGACTCCGTGTCGTTACTGCTGCTGCCCTGCACCATCACCCCCATCCTCCGCATACACTGCCCTGAGGCTATACTCCTCCCGTGGGGAGTTATGCTACGCTCTGCTGCACCCACAACACCAGCCTTAGCGGTCTGCCCTGTAGCGGCGGTTCACTCTGACCGCAATCCACGGGTGGCGTAGTCAGACATTTAAACATCAAAACCACATAAATAGTTCCGCCACTGGTTTGACCGCCCTGAGCCACGGAACCGGATCGCCGCCACGAAGACTACAACCACCAGCATCCACCAAAAAGGGTCCGGCTCCAGGTGTCCCAAGGCCCAGGGGGTGCGTCAGAACATTTTCATCACCTTTCACAATCACCAATGGGACAAGGCAGGGATGTCCTCTGTCCCCTCTCTTATACATCCTAGTGACGGAGCACCTGCTCTCATCAATTCGCCATAACCCCAATATTAGGTGGATTGAGGTGGGAGGCACCGAGTACAAGTGCTCTCTATTTGCTGATGATGTCCTAGTATATATCACTCAATCACATATATCCATCCCTGCTGTTATGGCTGAAATAGATCACTTTGTTACATGGTAAAATTTTAAAATCAATGCAGCGAAGTCTGAGGCCCTCGATGTCTCCCTCCCTAAATCCATATAGGATTCCATCCAGTCCAACTTTCCCTTTGCCTGGCCCTCACAGGGTATCAAATACTTAGGAATTCCTATTCATAGAGACCTCTCCCATCTATGTTATCTTAATTTTGGGCCCTTTATTGAACAATTCCATACAGACCACGGTTGGCAAGTTAGAACTGTAAGATTCACTACGTGAACCACTGGTGTTTTGTGGAAAAGCACATGTACACCGCGTTCCAAATTATTATGCAAAAAGTGTTTAGGAGTGATAAGGGAAGAATTTGTTTGTTTGTCAGTTAAACTCATTGATGGTGATGTGTGTCAGGGCTCTTTATATCACTGTAAGCAATTGCAGACACCTGTGCTAATTAGTTTGGCAGGTGTGTCCAATGAAAGGCAAGACTACTTAAGAAGGCTCTCTCACATTATTAAGCAGCCTACATTTTCTGCCAAAATGGGAAAGAAAAAGGATGTGTCGGCTGCTGAGAAGCAACAAATTGTGGAGTGTTTAGGTCAAGGCATGACTACAATCAACATTGTGCGATGATCAGGATGAAGTGTCTTGGCAATCAAGAAGTATGTAGCTGATTCACAGTACACACGTGTGCGTGCTGATAAGGGCAAATTGAGGACTCTTTCCTACAGGCAATTACGTCAGGTTGAAACAGCAGCGGCAAAAAAGCCTTGTCATAGCAGCAGACAAGTTTTTGAAGCTGCTTGTGCCTCCAACGTCCCCCGAACAACAAGATGCAGGGTCCTTCAGAGGTTTGCAGCTGTGCATATGCCATCCTGTCGACCTCCTCTATCCACTTCACACAAGCAGAAACGGCTCCAGTGGGCCAAACATTACATGAAGACTGATTTCAAAACTGTTTTGTTCACGGATGAGTGCCGTGCAGCGCTCGATGGTCCAGATGAATGGAGTGGAGGATGGCTGGTTGATGGACACCCCACGCAAACACGGCTACAGCGCCAACAAGGAGGAGGTGGAGTAATGTTTTGGGCTGGAATCATGGGGAGAGAGATTGTCGGCCCCTTTAGGATCCCTGAAGGCGCTAAAGATGAACTCCATAATGTATGTGGATTTTCTCAAACAGCACTTCCTGCCATGGTTCAAGAAGAAGAACCGTGTATTTCACAGCAAGATCATTTTTCTGCATGATAATGCACCATCTCATGCTGCACATAAAACATCTGCATCTCTGGCTGATATGGGCATAAAAGGGGACAAACTTATGGTGTGACCCCCATGCTCCCCTGACCTCTACCCCATTCAGAACCTTTGGAGCATCATTAAAAGGAGTGTCTATGATGGCGGGAGGCAGTTCACATCTAAGCAACAGCTCTGGGAGGGTATTCTGTCCTCATGCAAAACAATTGAAGCAGAAACCATCCAAAACCTGACAAATTCAATGGACGAGAGAGTTCAGAAGCTCCTTTCGAACAAGGGTTCCTATGTGAAAATGTAACATCACCTAGAATAAAGTTTTGAGTTGAAAACTGTTTGATTTCAGTTTCTAACAACCTGCTAATGCTTATAATTTCAAAAATGACCATTTTTTTGGTCTTTATTAAAATGAAAAGGTTGATCGAAAAGTTTGGGGGATCTAAGAGTGTGGCAACCCAGTAGTCATGATTACTTCGAATTCTGACAATATGAGGGTCATGCTGCAGGTAGTGCAGCAAGAAGGCACTTATGTGTCTTGCGCATCTCGGAGCCCCAAAATTATTTTCTGGGCTAGATGCAGCTAAAAATTATTTTTAATTTTAAATCTGGTGAAGCTTATTATAGATGGCCTAATAGGATCAGTGCTGCACACTGCTACAAAGCCCAAATTATTTTCCAGTCAAGATACAGATAAACATGATTAGTAATTTGAAAGCTTAAAACGGTTGGTAGGGTGATTTTAACCAATCATCAAGCTTTTACTCTCCCCAGGATGACACAGGGGTAGAAAAGTCGTTTCGGATCCATGATTTGTTCATCTTTATGAACGTGAGTCTGTCTACATTATCAGTGGAGAGACGCGTGCGCTTATCTGTCAGCACACCACCAGCAGCGCTGAACACACGTTCAGACAGAACGCTGGCTGCGGGGCATGACAAGATCTCCAAGGCGTAAGTGGCTAGCTCCGGCCATTTATCCAGATTGGAAGCCCAAAAAGAGCAAGGGTCCAGTGACACAGTCGTGGCTTCAATGTTTACTTGGAGATACTCCTGTACCATCGTCTCTAGGCGTTGACTATGTGTCAGACTTCTTGTCTCCTGTGGCCTTGCAAAGGATGGGCTAAAAAAAGTGGTGAAATGATTCCGCAAAATTGATGTTACCAGCAGATACTGTGGTTCTGTTACGGTTTGAGTGCTGAACACTTGACGGTCCCACGGTTGGCAAGTTGGAACTGTGAGATTCACTACGTGCACCACTGGTATTTTGTGGAAAAGCACATGTAAGATTCTGCAACAGTCTCTGCTGATACTCCTGCATGCGTGCATCCCTTTCTATGGCAGGAATAATTTCTGCAAATTTACTTTTGTACCGGGGATCTAACAGTGTGGCAACCCAGTAGTCAGGATTATTTCTAATTCTCACAATTCGAGGGTCATGTTGCAGGTAGTGCAGCAAGAAGGCACTCATGTGTGTTGCGCATCCAGGAGCACCAAGTCCCTGTTGTGTTGGTGGCGAGGTAGCAATCATGCTAACTTCCTCTGTCCTCTCCCCCCAACCTCGCACAACAGAAATGTGATCAAGGTCTCCCTCATCTGATGAGTCTTCCATCAGTTCGTCCTCCACTTCTTCCTGGGCTCCTGCACCTTCCTCACTAGTTTGGCTGCTACCATGCGCCCTGGTAAAATCATCTCCCCCACCCTCACATGCCTGCCGCCTTGGTGCTGCCGACCGTCTGGACCTTGCAGATGTTAGCCCTTCCGCATACAACTCCTCCTCCTCTACTTCCTCCACCTCCTCTTGTGCCACCACCTGACTCCAAATTCTGTTTAACATGTGCTCCAGCATGTAAATCACCGGAATAGTCATGCTGATAATGGCATCGTCAGCACTAAACATCTTCGTCGCCATTTCAAAACTGTGCAGAAGGGTGCATAGGTCCCTGATCTGAGACCACTCCTCCAGCGTGATTTGCCCCACCTCTGAATCTCGTTGGCCCAGGCTATACGTCAGAACGTATTGCACCAGGGCTTGTCGGTGCTGCCACAGTCGCTGCAACATGTGCAGAGTTGAATTCCACCGGGTAGGCACATCGCATTTTAGCCGGTGAAGTGGCAGGCCCAACGACTTCTGTAGAGATGTAAGTCGCTGAGCTGCGGGATGCGAACGGCGGAAGTGAGCACACAGCGACCGTGCCCTCTGCAGAAGGCCATCTAGTCTGGGATAGTGGGCTAAAAATTGCTGGACAACCAGGTTCAACACGTGAGCCATACAAGGCACGTGTGTGACATTGCCCCGGCGAAGGGCCGCACCCAGGTTTGCAGCATTGTCGCACACGGCCTTCCCTGGTTTCAGGTCCAGTGGAGACAACCATTCATGAAATTGGTTCTCCAGAGCTGACCACAACTCCTCAGCTGTGTGACTCACGTTTCCCAGACATTTCAATGTAAAAACCGCCTGATGACGTTGAGCCCTACTGCCAGCATAGTAAGGAGGTGTGCAGGATCCCTTCTGCGCAGTTAGAAAGCTTGTGGCATGACCAGACAGGCTTTGGGTGCAGGTGGAAGACCGAGAGGAGGTTGAGGAGGCAGAAGCAGTGGAGGAAAAATGACATAAAGAGGATTGACGCACAACTCGTGGGGACGGCAAGACTTGGACAGCAGCTCCTTGTCCTGCTGTCACCATAGTTACCCAGTGCCCAGTCAGCGACATGTAACGCCCCTGTCCATGCCTACTCGTCCAAGTGTCTGTGGTGAAATGCACCCTGTCACACACAGAGTTTCTCAAAGAAGCGGTGATGTTGTGTGCGACATGCTGGTGGAGCGCAGGCACACCTTTCTTTGAGAAGTAGTGCCGACTGGGCATCTGGTACTGGGGCACTGCGACGGACATAAGGTCTCAAAAATCCTCTGTGTCCACCAGGCGGAAAGGCAGCATTTCTGTAGCCAAGAGCTTGCAGATGGTGAAATTCAACCTCTTAGCTTTCTCATGGCTAGGAGGAAATGGTCTTTTACTTGTCCACATCTGAGGGACCGAGGGCTGGCTATTGTGCTTAGACGGGGTTGATAAGGGTGTCCCCGGCAAACTGCCGGTCTGTGAGGAAGATGCAGGCGGACATGTTAGGTTGCCTTGATCCAAAGGTGGTGCTATCGATGTCGGACAGCGCTCAAGACCAGCTGGTGTTACCACGACCAAAGAAAATGATGACCTGCCAATCACGCTGGCTGTTGCGGGTAAAGAGGTGGCAGGTCTGCGCCCCAAAACAGGTGTGACTGCTGTCCCCCCAGTCACAGAGGATGAAGAGGTCGCGGATGCACAAGATATGGCAGACGGTGGTTGGCCCGGCCGGCTAGACCGCATTGTAGCACACTGAGCTTCCCACTGCAACTTATGCTTCATGTCCATGTGCCGGTTCATGCATGAAGTACTCAAACTATGTATTTTTTGGCCTCTACTTAGCTTTTGCTGACAAATGTTACAGATAACACGAGTTGGGTCATCTTTATCGATCTGAAAAAATGCCCAGGCTATGCAAGGCTTAGCACCCATGCGACCTGAAGAGCCACCACGACTTGTGGTGAGAGGCAGAGTTGTGTTTGAGGATGCAGTTGTTGACGTGCTTCCAGTACTACGTCTCTGTCCAGGAAGGCGCAACCTGACCTCGTCGTCACTAGCATCTTCCTCCACCTCCTCTGCTGACCTCATCTCTTGGCTGACTGTGGGTTGACAGTAAGTGGGATCTCCGACCTCATCATCATCACCCTGTGCGTTATCACACCCGTCGTCCTCAGAGCCAAGCTGTTCCTGCCCTGACAAAAAACTAAAGTTGTCGCTCCAATCAGGTATTTGAGTCTTATCATCGTCTTCCTCATTGTCTCCACCAACAGGAGTTACAGTTTGGGAATGAGGGTCTACATTATGGTCAGAACCTTCTGCGTCTGGTCCTGGATCCGACTCATAAAGATTCTGGGCATCAGTGCAGATCATTTCCTCGTCTGGATTCACAGAAGCGCTGGAGTCGACCTCTGATTCCCAGGCTATAGTATGAGTAAACAGCTCTGCAGACTCAACCATCTGTTCTACCTCATACTCAGACGGGCAGCTGGAGATTTGGGAGCTGTGAGGAAGCAAGTGCGATTTGGGTGACACCTTTGAGGACTGGAGTATTTGTGATGTTGAAGTTGATGTGGAGGAGAGCCCACTTAAAGGAGCACTTGATATCCGTTGAAGCACCTGCTGTTTTTGTGCCTCATCTGGAATTTGTAGCGATTGGCGTGGCCGTAAGAAAGGGATCTTATCACATTGTCCGCTAAAAGAAGTAGACATTTTAGTTTGGCTGGAAGATGGTCTTTCTTCTGCACCTACCCCACGGACACAACCTTTTTTCCCCTTCCCAACACGCCTATTCCCCTTTCCACCAGCAGCAGGCCTTTTTCCACTCATTTTGGTGGTTAACTAATTCACAACTCTGGAGTTGTTTGCACAAAAAAACAATGGATGGTAACCGAGCAGAGCTGAGTGGCCAAACTGTGGTATTAGGCCAAAACTAATGGCTGGGTTAGATGCAGAAAAAAATTATTTTTAATTTGCAACCTGATGGAGGTCAGTATAGATGGACTAATAGACCAAGTCCCACACACCGCTAGAAGCCCAAATATTTTTTCAGAGCTAGATGCAGAAAATTTTTTTATTCAATTTGCAACCTGATGGAGGTCAGTATAGATGGACTAATAGACCAAGTGCCACACACTGCTAGAAGCCCAAATATTTTTTCAGAGCTAGATGCAGAAAAAAATTATTTTTAATTTGCAACCTGATGGAGGTCAGTATAGATGGACTAATAGATCAAGTCCCACACACTGCTAGAAGCCCAAATATTTTTTCAGAGCTAGATGCAGAAAAAAATTATTTTTAATTTGCAACCTGATGGAGGTCAGTATAGATGGACTAATAGACCAAGTCCCACACACTGTTAGAAGCCCAAATATTTTTTCAGAGCTAGATGCAGAAAAAAATTATTTTTAATTTGCAACCTGATGGAGGTCAGTATAGATGGACTAATAGAACAAGTCCCACACGCTGCTAGAAGCCCAAATATTTTTTCAGAGATAAATGAAGAAAAAAATTATTTTTAATTTGCAACCTGATGGAGGTCAGTATAAATGGACTAATAGACCAAGTCCCACACACTGCTAGAAGCCCAAATATTTTTTCAGAGCTAGATGCAGAAAAAAATTATTTTTAATTTGCAACCTGATGGAGGTCAGTATAGATGCACTAATAGAACAAGTCCCACACGCTGCTAGAAGCCCAAATATTTTTTCAGAGATAAATGAAGAAAAAAATTATTTTTAATTTGCAACCTGATGGAGGTCAGTATAGATGGACTAATAGACCAAGTCCCACACACTGCTAGAAGCCCAAATATTTTTTCAGAGCTAGATGCAGAAAAAAATTATTTTTAATTTGCAACCTGATGGAGGTCAGTATAGATGGACTAATAGACCAAGTCCCACACACCGCTAGAAGCCCAAATATTTTTTCAGAGCTAGATGCAGAAAAAAATTATATTCAATTTGCAACCTGCTGGAGGTCAGTATAGAAGGACTAATAGAACAAGTCCCACACACTGCTAGAAGCCCAAATATTTTTTCAGAGCTAAATGAAGAAAAAAATTATTTTTAATTTGCAACCTGATGGAGGTCAGTATAGATGGACTAATAGACCAAGTCCCACACACTGCTAGAAGCCCAAATATTTTTTCAGAGCTAGATGCAGAAAAAAATTATTTTTAATTTGCAACTTGATGGAGGTCAGTATAGATGGACTAATAGACCAAGTCCCACACACCGCTAGAAGCCCAAATATTTTTTCAGAGCTAGATGCAGAAATTTTTTTTATTCAATTTGCAACCTGATGGAGGTCAGTATAGATGGACTAATAGACCAAGTCCCACACACTGCTAGAAGCCCAAATATTTTTTCAGAGCCAGATGCAGAAAAAAATTATTTTTAATTTGCAACCTGATGGAGGTCAGTATAGATGGACTAATAGACCAAGTCCCACACACTGCTAGAAGCCCAAATATTTTTTCAGAGCTAGATGCAGAAAAAAATTATTTTTAATTTGCAACCTGATGGAGGTCAGTATAGATGGACTAATAGAACAAGTCCCACACGCTGCTAGAAGCCCAAATATTTTTTCAGAGATAAATGAAGAAAAAAATTATTTTTAATTTGCAACCTGATGGAGGTCAGTATAGATGGACTAATAGACCAAGTCCCACACACTGCTAGAAGCCCAAATATTTTTTCAGAGCTAGATGCAGAAAAAATTATATTCAGTTTGCAACCTGATGGAGGTCAGTATAGATGGACTAATAGAATGATGCTATGCCCAAAAGATTTTACTTCACTAGGTGCAGTAAAAAAATTGGTATTCTATACACAGGTGGTATATCTTGCAACACAGATAGGCTACTCCACTGACTAACACACTCTGCAATAGGCCAAAAAGGATTAGCTTTGCTAGATTCAGCCAAATGCTGTGAAAAAAACTTGCACAGCACTGGCACAGACCTGCCTGGCAAAAACTGATAGGAACTGATGTAACCTAGTCCTGAAAAGGACTCCAATTACAATTAGTCTTTACTCCCACAATCTATCTATTTAAGAGCACAGACCTGCCTGATAAAAGTCGTAGGAAATGCTGTAACCTAGTCCTTAAAAGGACTGCAATCACAACTATTCCCTACTCCCAAGCTATCTGTATATTTGTGCGAAAATTGGCTTGAAATTAACAAGGTATAGCGCACACAGCAACAGCGGTGCCGTCTAACACGCAGCTGCAGCAGTGAGAAAATGGTGGCGACGGGGAAAATGGCTTGGTCTTATAGGGCAAGGACATGTGACATACACTGCCAATCACACATGCCCTTGCTTGTATGAAAAAAAGCACTTCGCTCCGTGTGTGCGCTGCTGATAGGCTGACAGATTGCACCTCCCCACTGCAAATGCGGGAAAGAGAAAAAAAAATGGAGATCTTCATTGTTCCTGCAGAGATCCATCCCCTGCCCCTCCCCCCGCCCCGCTGTACACTCAAACTGCGTATTAACATTAATTTTCATCATTACTGAGAAAAAATCCAGTTATGATTTTGGTGCACGAACAGTTATCGAACATAACCTCGAACAGCCGAATTTTTCTCAAATTGTTCGTGTTCGCCGATCGGCTCGAACACCGCCCAAAACAGCTCGAATTTGAGATTGGCGAACAGTTCGAGTAGAACAACGCTCATCTCTAGTCATCAGGCAGTTTTTACTTTGAAATGTCTGGGAAATGTCAGTCACACAGCTGAGGAGTTGTGGTCTGCTCTGGAGATCCACCCTTCTGCACAGTTTTGAAATGGCGACGAAGATGTTTAGAGCTGACAATGCCATTATCAGCATGACTATTCCGGTGATTTACATGCTGGAGCACATGTTAAACAGAATTCGGAGTCAGGTGGTGGCACAAGAGGAGGTGGAGGAAGTAGAGGAGGAGGAGTTGTATGCGGAAGGGCTAACATCTGCAAGGTCCAGACGGTCGGCAGCACCAAGGCGGCAGGCATGTGAGGGTGGGGGAGATGGCTTTACCAGGGCGCATGGTAGCAGCCAAACTAGTGAGGAAGGTGCAGGAGCCCAGGAAGAGGTGGAGGACGAACTGATGGAAGACTCATCAGATGAGGGAGACCTTGATCACATTTCTGTTGTGCGAGGTTGGGGGGAGAGGGCAGAGGAAGGAAGCTTGATTATTACCTCGCCACCAACATAACAGGGACTTGGTGCTCCTGGATGCGCAACACACATGAGTGCCTTCTTGCTGCACTACCTGCAACATGACCCTCGAATTGTGAGAATTAGAAATAATCCTGACTACTGGGTTGCCACACTGTTAGATCCCCGGTACAAAAGTAAATTTGCAGAAATTATTCCTGCCATAGAAAGAGATGCACGCATGCAGGAGTATCAGCAGAGACAGTTGCAGAATCTTACATGTGCTTTTCCACAAAACACTAGTGGTGCACGTAGTGAATCTCACAGTTCCAACTTGCCAACCGTGGGACCATCAAGAGTTCAGCACTCAAAACATAACAGAAACACAGTATCTGCTGGTAACATCAATTTTGCGGAATCATTTCACCACTTTTTTAGCCCATCCTTTGCAAGGCCACAGGAGACAAGAAGTCTGACACATAGTCAACGCCTACAGGCGATGGTACAGGAGTATCTCCAAGTAAACATTGAAGCCATGACTGTGTCACTAGACCCTTGCTATTTTTGGGCTTCCAATCTGGATAAATGGCCGGAGCTCGCCATTTAAGCCTTGGAGATCTTGTCATGCCCCGCAGCCAGCGTTCTGTCTGAACGTGTGTTCAGCACTGCTGGTGTTGTGCTGACAGATAAGCGCACGCGGCTCTCCACTGATAATGTATACAGACTCACGTTCATAAAGATGAACAAATCATGGATCCGAAACAACTTTTCTACCCCTGTGTCATCCTGGGGAGAGTAAAAGCTTGATTTGTTAAAATCACCTAACCAACCGTTTTAAGCTTTCAAATTACTAATCATGTTTATCTGTATCTTGGCTGGAAAATAGTTTGGGCCTTGTAGCAGTGTGCAGTACTGATTCTATTAGGCCATCTATACTAAACTCCACAAGATTTAAAATTACTAATCATGTTTATCTGTATCTTGGCTGGAAAATAATTTGGGCCTTGTAGCGGTTTGCAGTACTGATTCTATTAGGCCATCTATACTAAGCTCCACCAGCTTTCAAATTAATAATAATTTTTAGCTGCATCTAGCCCGGAAAATAATTTTGGGGCTCCTAGATGCGCAAGACACATGAATGCCTTCTTGCTGCACTACCTGCAACATGACCCTCAGATTGTCAGAATTCGAAATAATCTTGACTACTGGGTTGCCACACTCTTCGATCAACCTTTTCATTTTAATAAAGACCAAAAAAATGGTCATTTTTGAAATTATATGCATTAGCAGGTTATTAGAAACTGAAATCAAACAGTTTTCAAATCAAAACTTTATTCTAGGTGATGTTACATTTGCACATAGGACCCCTTGTTCGAAAGGAGCTTCTGAACTCTCTCGTCCATTGAATTTGTCAGGTTTTGGATGGTTTCTGCTTCAATTGTTTTGCATGAGAACAGAATACCCTCCCAGAGCTGTTGCTTAGATGTGAACTGCCTCCTGCCATCATAGACACTCCTTTTGATGATGCTCCAGAGGTTCTCAATGGGGTTGAGGTCAGGGGAGCATGGGGGTCACACCATAAGTTTGTCCCCTTTTATGCCCATATCAGCCAGAGATGCAGATGTGTCATGTGCAGCATGAGACGGTGCATTATCATGCATGAAAATGATCTTGCTACGGAATACACGGTTCTTCTTCTTGAACCATGGCAGGAAGTGCTGTTTGAGAAACTCCACATACATTATGGAGTTCATCTTTACCCCTTCAGGGATCCTAAAGGGGCCGACAATCTCTCTCCCCATGATTCCAGCCCAAAACATTACTCCACCTCCTCCTTGTTGGCGCAGTAGCCGTGTTTGCATGGGGTGTCAATCAACCAGCCATACTCCACTCCATCCATCTTGACCATCGAGCGTTGCACGGCACTCATCGGTGAACAAAACAGTTTTGAAGTCTGTCTTCATGTATTGTTTGGTCCACTGGAGCCGTTTCTGCTTGTGCACAGTGGATAGAGGAGGTCGACAGGATGGCTTACGCACAGCTGAAAACCACTGAAGGACCCTGCATCTTGTTGTTCGGGGGACGTTGGAGGCACCAGCAGCTGCAAAAACTTGTCTGCTGCTATGACAAGGCTTTTTTGCCGCTGCTCTTTTAACCTGACGTAATTGCCTGTAGGAAAGAGTCCTCAATTTTCCCTTATCAGCACGCACACGTGTGTACTGTGAATCAGCTACATACTTCTTGATTGTGCGATGATAAGAATGAAGTGTCTTGGCAATGTTGATTGTAGTCATGCCTTGACCTAAACACTCCACAATTTGTTGCTTCTCAGCAGCCGACACATCCTTTTTCTTTCCCATTTTGGCTGAAAATGTAGGCTGCTTAATAATGTGGGACAGCCTTCTTAAGTAGTCTTGCCTTTCATTGGACACACCTGCCAAACTAATTAGCACAGGTGTCTGCAATTGCTTACAGTGATATAAAGAGCCATGACACACATCACCATCATTGAGTTTAACTGAGAAACAAAAAAATTCTTACCTTATCACTCCTAAACACTTTTTGCATAATAATTTGGAACACAGTGTACATGTGCTTTTCCACAAAGCACCAGTGGTTCACGTAGTGAATCTTACAGTTTTAACTTGCCAACCGGGGTCTGTATGGAGTTGTTCAATAAAGGGCCCAATATTAAGATAACATAGATGGGTGAGGTCTCTATGAATACGAATTCCTAAGTATTTGATACCCTGTGAGGGCCAGGCAAAGGGAAAGTTGGACTGGATGGAATCCTGTATGGATTTGGGGAGGTAGACATTGAGGGCCTCAGACTTCGCTGCATTGATTTTAAAATTTGACCATGTAACAAAGTGATCTATTTCAGCCATAACAGCAGGGATGGATATATGTGATTGAGTGATATATACTAGGACATCATCAGCAAATGCAGAGCACTTGTACTCGGTGCCTCCCACCTCAATCCACCTATCCCAGCTGTTAAGCTAGCTACACCACCTGTAGTTTGGACACTTAATTTTTTCAAAGGAAATGGTTCGGGCCCCCGGGACACTCAGTGAAGAGCATCGGGGAGGCACCCCAAGGCACAGGGACTGGGACTGGCGGTAGGACGCCTTGCGATGGACCACCAAGCTCGATCCTTATAAAAGCTTTTTAACTGCAGCAGCTTTAGTGGAAGCTACTGGAGCTGGAATTACCGCGGCTGCTGGCATGAGACTTGCCCTTCAATAGATCCTTGTAAAAGGATTTAAAGTGTACTCATTCAAATTAGAGAGACAATTTAAATTAAAAAGATTAGACCTGCCACCACCGCAGGGGGGCTCGCTCGACCCACTAGCAGACAGGCACCAGTATTGGGAGAGGGGGGCTGGCCGTCAGGGTCCACCGCGGCTCTGGCACAAACCCGGCGACACCGAGTTCGCACGGGCAGGAACGGACTGGCCGTCTCGGCTTCGCACTTTTTTGGTTTCAGAAGGGCATGACATGCCTATATCTGTGTCTCCCCCTCCTTTTACTCCTCCACCTCTTTTCATTTCGCATGACTATATGCACTTGTCACTTTTCCATGTGTTAGTTGTGTCTTCTGAGCAGTTTGTCAGCTTTTGGACACCTTTGAAGGTGTTTTCTATGTGTTTCTATGTGTTTTTGTTTGCCTGCCATTGGTTTTAACGGTGTTCGAAGGTGTTCGACGAACAGTTCGACCAACAGTTCGGCGATCATACGGGTGTTCGACGAACCGAATCGAACTCGAACACTACGGGGGTGGCTCAACAATACCCAGGAGCTGTGTAATCTAAACAAATACCACACTGCAGTTTGCCTACCGTCAACCACTTGTATGAAGCACATGCCATTTCGTCATCCATTTAGAGACTGCTAGCATGGCAAGCATCATTTCATAAGCTACTCCCAATTTACTTTGGCTGTGTAATTTACCATACAAATAGACAGCGTGTCTGAAACTCTTAACATATCAGGATGACAATCAGAGTGTCAGATATTAAAAGTAAAACACCCCTGTAATTTGTGTGCTAAACAGTCATAATTAAAAAAAAAAATTATTCCTATCAGGATTTGAACTCTAATCACTGTAGTTTCAGAAGCTGATGAATCACAGCGCATTGGGTTTATCATGTCACTTTTGCGCAAGGAACCACAGGGATGGACCTTTTCTCTCCAACCTAATGATCCGTGTTTTAGATCAGTGGAAGATTTTTTTTCTGCTATGGGGTTGTTGTATGACGATCCTGATCGAGTCTCTTCTGCTGAGACACAACTGAGACGTTTAAAGCAGGGGTCAGGTGATGTTGAAAATTATTGTACACACTTCAGAAGGTGGTCTTCAGAAGTGAGATGGAATGATTCGGCGTTAAAATGTTTGTTTGTTGCTGGTCTAAGTGAAAGGGTTAAGGATCTGCTGATTGCTTTCCCTGCACATGGAAACTTGTAAGAAGCCATGCAATTAGCTATACGGGTGGACAGTAGACTGCATGCCATGGTTAATGAGGAGTAAAGTCCTGCTATGGCAGCTCCTAGTCATCAGAGGGAATGCTCGGACGACGGAGAATCGATGGAGAATGGGGCGATGTCACTCCGCTCTCAGGAAAAAGACGACAGGTTTTCCAAGGGACTGTGTTTTTATTGTGGTAAATCTGACCATTTTGTTAAGAACTGTGAGCTTCTCTTAAACAAAGAAAAAAAAAAAAGGTCTGTTTCGTCCGTATTGCTTGTTTAAACTCTAAGGGAGTATTTCTATCAGGGAGTACCTCATTGCAGGAGGAGTTGATTGAATTTCAGGTATTTGTGGATTGTGGTTCTACACTGAATGTGATTGATAAATGATTTTTGGAAAAACTTAAATTGGAACCTAAACCTTTGTCATCTCCTATTTCTGTGGTTGCTGTTGATAACACTCCTTTGAAATGTGTTACTCACAAGGTTTTTGAATTTCCCCTCACTATTAATGGTATTCACCAAGAGAATTTGGATTTAGTGGTATTAAATAATTTACCTTCTCCAGTAGTGTTAGGTTTGCCTTGCTTAAAACTGCACAATCCTTTACTGGACTGGTCTACTAATGAGATTAAATCTTGGAGTCCTAAGTGTTATGATAAATGTTGTAACGGTCACATTGCTGCTGTGGAAAGAGAAAGAAAAATTCAGGATTTTTGGAAGGGTTTTTCAGAGGAGGAGTCGCAAATTCTACCTCCTCATAGGGACTATGATTGCACCATTGAGTTTGTTCCTGGAGCTACTCTTCCCAAGAGTCGCTTATTTAATCTTACTATCCCTGAAAGAAAAGCCTTGGAGGAATACATACAGATGAGCTTGGCTGCTGGTCACATTAGACCTTCTAAGTCACCTGTGGCTGTTGGATTTTTTTTTGTAAAAAAAAAAAGACGGCGGTTTACGTCCATGTCTGGACTTTCGCGAAATTAATAAAATTACAGTACGCAATTCCTACCCATTGCCGTTAATTCCGGACTTTTTTAACCAGTTAGTTCTCTAGTGGTTCTCTAAAATTGATCTCTGGGGGGCATACAATTTGTTGCGAATGAAGGAGGGTAATGAATGGAAGACTGCTTTTAACACTCCGGTGGGTCATTTTGAGAATCTGGTTATGCCTTTTGGTCTTACCAATGCACCAGCGTTTTTTCAGAACCTTATTAATGACACCCTGAGACCTTTGATTGGTAAGAATGTGGTGGTGTATTTGGATGACATTTTGATTTATTCGCCAGATCTGGAGTCTCATTGGCAGAGCGTACGTGAGGTATTGCAGTTATTAAGTGACAATTCACTTTTTGCTAAGCTAGAGAAATGCGAGTACGCTGTGCAGAGAATTAGTTTTTTCGGCTACATTATCTCCAGCGAGGGCTTTGAGATGGACCCGGTGAAGGTTCAGGCTGTGCAGGAATGGCCTAGGCCTATTGGTTTAAAATCGATACAGAGATTTTTGGGTTTCGCCAATTATTACAGAAAATTCATTAAGAATTTTTCTATAATTGTTAAGCCGTTGACCGATCTTACCAGGAAAGGTGCGAATACGGTCCAGTGGACTACTGAGGCCATTGAAGCTTTTGTGTATCTGAAGGAGAGGTTCAGTTCTGCCCCCATCCTTATGCAGCCTGATGAGACCAAGCCTTTTTTGGTCGAGGTTAATGCTTCTTCGGTGGGGGTCGGTGCGGTTTTGTCTCAGGAGAACAAGGATGGGGTTCATCCCTGTGCTTTTTTTTTTGAAAAAAAATTCTGAAACCAAACTTAATTACGATGTTGGTAATAGGGAATTATTGGCTATCAAACTCGCATTTGAACATTGGCGTTATTTCTTGGAAGGTGCTAAATTTCCCATTCAGGTTTTCACTGATCATAAGAATCTGATCTATCTAGATGCTGCCAACCACTTGAATGCCAGTCAGGCTAGGTGGGCACTTTTTTTTTCGCAGTTTAATTTTTCTGTTACTTATATCCTGGGTACTAAGAATGTTAAAGCTGATGCTTTATCTCGCAGCTTTTCTCCCATGGTTGGTAACGAGGGGGGTAGAGCATTTTACGGCAAGGAGTTGTGATAGCAGCATTGGACTCCATTTTGGAAGATGGGATTCGGAAAGCCCAGGAGGATGCCCCATCTAACACTCCCCATTGGAGGTTGTTTGTACCTAGAACCTTTAGGAGAGAGTAGTTTGTGGAGTATCATGAGTCTCGGTTGGCAGGTCATCCAGGAATTTCTGAGACTAAGAGGCTGGTAGGTCGCAGTTTTTGGTGGCCTGGGTGGCAACAGGAAATCATTAAATGGGTGCGTCAATGTACTGTGTGTGCTAGATCAAAGGCTTCACATGTTCCTGCTGGGGGTTGCTTTGCCCTCTGGAGGTTCCTAGTGCACCTTGGACGCATCTTGCAATGGATTTTATTACTGACCTTCCTGTGTCCGAGGGTTTCATTGTCATCTGGGTGGTCATGGACCGTTTTAGCAAGATGTGTCACTTGGTTCCTTTCATTAAACTAGCCTGCGCTAAGACACTCGCTAAGGCTTTTGTCAAGGAAATTGTCAGACTCCATGGCGTTCCCACCGACATTGTTTCTGATAGGGGACCTCAGTTTGTGGATTGTTTTTGGCGTGCCTTTTGTGACAGGTTGGGAGTCCATTTGTCATTTTCATCTGGGTATCATCCTGAGTCTAATGGACAGACAGAAAGAAAGAACCAGGATGTTGAGCAGTTTTTGCGTTGTTTTGTGGCAGACAATCAAGAGGGGTGGTCTGAGTTTCTGCCACTTGCTGAATTTGCTCTTAACAACCATACATCCTCTTCTGCTGGGTATTCTCTGTTTTTTTGATGTACTGGGAGACATCCGTCGTTTGGTTCGTTCTCCAAATTGGTGTCGGCTGTGCCGGAGGAGGAGAATTTTTCTGGTGATTTGGAGAGAGTTTGGACTGATGTACGTTGTAACCTTCAAGAGGCTAACAAAAAGTCTAAGAAGTATTTTAACAGGAAACGTCAAGAGGTTTTGTTTACGGTTGGTGACATGGTTTGGTTGTCCTCAAAGAATCTGCGGTTGAGGATTCCTTCTAAGAAATTGGGTCCGAAGTTTGTGGGACCATTTAAGGTGCTTCAGGTGGTTAACCAGTCTGCTGTTAGGTTGGAGGTTCCCTCCTCCTGGAAGATTAATCCGGTGTTTCATGTTTCCTTATTGAAAAAAGCTGATGTATCGGATAGGGATGCCACTGTCACAGTTCCTCCGGTGGTGGAAGACGGTGAATATGAAATTTCTCGTATCCTGAATTCCAGAAGGCATAGAGGGAGATTTCAGTATTTCGTCGCTTGGAAAGGTTTCGGTCCTGAGGATAACTCCTGGGTAAGGGCAGATGATGTCTCTGCTCCTAGACTTATCAGAGCGTTTCCCAGGAGGTTTCCTGATAGGCCTGGGCCTGGAGGATCCGGAGGATCCTCATAGAAGAGGGAGTACTGTTAGAACCCTCCTGTTAGTTTTTTTCTATTTTGTGGTCACGTGACCTGCTGCCTATTTATTCCAGCTCCGCCCTTCTGGCTTTGCTGGACTTTAGTGTTACTTTGACTCTTAATCTTGCCAGGTGCTTTGTACCTATCTCTATAGTTTGCTTAGTCCTTGGACCTCTAAGTATTTTTGTCTGTTTGTCTTTTTGCTCCGCTACAACTTCTGCTAGGAAGTGTCCAGTTTTTTCCCAGTCCTTAGTACTTTTAGGGACCCCTCCCTTATATCTATAGGTCTGCGTTCAGACTAGCTGAGGACGAAGGCGGGTCTGTTCACAAGGAACAGGTTGCCCGCTGCATCGTAGGGAATCAGCTTAGTCTTATTGTAGGGACAGTTTTCCTATCTTTCCTTAATTCTTGTAGCAGATCATAACACCAATGAGTTTTAGACAAGTTTGCACTGAAAATCATATAACCAAATAGAATTCCTAGATTTTTTACAACTGAGTTTATAGCTCAGTGGTTAGTGGACTGGTGTTGGAACACTGTATTTTGGGTTCAAGTCCCATCAGCGAACAGTTACTTTTATTTTTTATTATTATTACAGATGTAAAAGTCACTCGTCAGAATCGCTTATCAAAATCAGTTCTCAGACAGGGTATTTAGCCTCAAACTGACATCATTCTGATGTTTGATTTTGATATCTCATCATGTCCTAAAATGGCCACTGTACAATAGGATTTAGGTCAGGGCTCATAGAAGGTCATTTCAGAATAGTCCAATGTTTTCCTCTTAGCCATTCTTGGGTGTTTTTAGCTGTGTGTTTTGGGTCATTATCCTGTTGCAAGACCCATGATCAAAGACTACAAAATATAATTTGTTTCTATAAAAGACATTTTATTACATACATATACCGAAATAAATAAAATAAATAAACTACTCATATTAGGTATCCATGTGACCTTAATAAGCTGGAGAGTTGATTCAATAGGTTTCTTGGTGTGAAATGTGAAAAGTAAGAAAAAAAACCTGAATCAAAACTCTCTATTTTTCTACATCACAAAATAAAATATAAACTACATAGTATTTTATGTATATTCTAAAACGGAGCTAAAAAAAAAACTATTACATATTGTCCTACATATAACAAAGTCTCTTACAGATGCGTCAATGAAAAAAATATATGGTTGCTGCAAAAATAAAAAGCAAAAATTAAGACACCAAAATGTCTGGTCAATAAAGCACATTCAGGCGTGGTGACTAACGCAAAACCACAGTTGCTCTGCAGATTAACTGTGTAGGCCAAACTCTGGAATTTAACGTATATACGGTATGTTAAAATCTGAAGCTTAGGATGACCCTGCAAACCATATGAATTACTACTAACACATCAAGGTTCATATTATATATTGATAGTACATGGCTGCCAGTGAGTTTTATATAATTTAATACCTAGTAGAATGCAATGTACCGTATATGCCTTTTTTAGAATACTTTCATAAAAAGTGGAGTGAGCAGTAACAGAACTGTAAGTCTGGATAAAATTATGAAGAACTGAGAGCGAGGAAATTGTATTTTTAACAAGTTTGCTGATTAAAGTGTAATAACTCCATTGCTCAGCCTCATGACCAGCCAAGAAAACTTAAGTACTCAATTATATGTGGGAAAACTCACATAATTCAAAGATGCAACAATTTAAAAAGGAAATGGTGATAAACAAATCAATTACAGCTCTGTGTTAGCATAGCAAATTATTCATTGAAAGCAAAAATGAGATCTTAGCTTAATGATTTGGGGATGTCAATATCAGAAATGAGAAATCAATTATTATTTGTGTTTTTCATTAATCATAGCGCTGGAACGAGTGAAGTCTAATCACACAAAAACAGGAAATACTTTATTGAGCTGAAGGACTTAAAGGAAAATTGTCACTCACACTTAGAAAATAAGCGCTCCCAAGCCTCTGACAGTCGTTTATCTGTCGTCATTCGAACAAATGTTATTATTTTGCTATGTGTCTTACAGTGGCAAGATTTTCTCTTGGAGATCAATACAGCTTGACCTTTAATGAAAAAGACTCAATGTCAGCAATTTTCCTTCTTTCTTCTGCAGCAGGCTTTCACTATTAATGCTTAAGCGATGATAAGCTTCCGAGGCATCTTTGTTTCATCGTTCATCAGCCCTCCTTATTTTACCAGGATGTTCCGAAGTTTCAGAATATACAGCTTTAGAATTTCAATGTGTTAGAAATGCATTGTAAACTTCATGTACCTTTTGTACTTTACAAATACAAGGTAATATTATAGAATTCTTTCCCAAAATGGTAAATTCTGAAGTGCTGCAAATTTTTTTATACATTTTAAATAGAGATGAGTGGATCAATTCACAGAGAATTTAGTTCAAGTGGAATTTCCTGAAATTGGCTGTTTCGTGCAAATTTCGAACATTTTAAGATATGATTATCGGTTTTCAAGAAAGACTTCCTCATTACAATTTCCCACACTGCTGAAGTATCAGGGAGCAGGCTAATATCATCTAACGTGGCTGCATGGGCTTAATGTCGTGTTGCTATGACATCTTATATTTTGTACAGTGGTTGTCAGTACCTAGATCACCTCAGATCAGTGGAGCACAGTTTAAAAGGCAGAGTAATTTTCCATCTTCAGAGTCACTGAGAAAGTCTCTCTCACTTAGAGTGTAAGTTTTTATAATCAGTGTTGTCTCTCTCTTCTGTAGAGTGTAAGTTCTTATGGTCAGCGGGGTCTTCTTTCTCTTTTGTGTAGAGTGTAAGCTCTTATGGTCAGTAGGGTCCTCTCTCCCTTTTCTGTAGAGTGTAATCTCTAATGGTCAGCGGGGTATTTTTCCTCTTTCCTGTAGAAAGTAAACTCTTATGATCAACTGGTTTTCTCTCTCTTCTGTAGAGTGTAAGTTCTTATGGTCAAAGGGATCTTCTTTCTCTTTCCTGTAGAGTGTAATCTCTAATGGTCAGCGGGGTACTCTCTCTCTCCTTTCCCCTACGTTTATTTTCTGAACAATTACAAGCTAGGAGATTAGCGCAAATTTATTGTATTGGCTGTGAATCAAATTTTGGAGGAAAATTTGGCAAAGTCGGCAAATTTGAATTTCAAAAGAATAAAAGATCCTCTTAACTCTAATTTGAAACCATTGTATGTGAATATATTTATTGTAGTTTTAAAAACTGTCTTGAAAAAGGAACAAGCAGGGGAATGCAGTAGAATGCTAAAGGTAGCATTAGTTGGTCTACAGGTCCTTTGCTCTCCCAAGTCATAAAGTGATCCACCTGTTATGTGTGTCAATAGGATGTTAGTGGGGTTTTTCCTTAATTTTGGCAGCCGTTGGACTCACTGCATACCCTATAACTGAATAGCAGACCCTCTCCTTTCTAATGGGAACATGTCATTACTATGGCCCAGCTCTATGTGTCTTTAAATTGTTAGTAGGGTTTTTCCCAAATTTTGGCAGCCCTTGCAGTCACAGCATTGGCATTACCACTATAGGAGACCCACTTCTTTATAATGGGAACATTTTTTTTTACTGAGACCCTCCTCTATGTCTCTTCAAAGGGGTATTGGGGTGCGTCCAAATTTCTGGCAGCCCTTACAGTCACTGCATACGCAATAACAGTATAGGAGACCCACTCTTTAATAATTGGAACAACAAAGCATAGCCAAGTGCTGGCCCTTTAAGGATAGTAAGGCTGTAAAAATAGTGTTTGTTACTTTCACAATACCTCCTTCATAAATGAAACAGGATGTGTCTGATGATGTTTCACACACCACGTGGCCGATTAAGGTTGTAAAATGTTAAAATGACATTTCCCGGTGAATACATTTGTCTTGGTTGAAAGCAATGCAAAAGTGCAACGATGCATTAAAAACACTATGCGTGAACATAACCCAAGGTGTGGAGGATCATTTTTGTTTTTGGTTATTTATTTTGCTTCATATACAAGTCATTATTCTAGAAAGAATGTTCCTTAACATATTTCCCAGGAAAATACATTTTAGTTTCGTTTTTTTATGTTTTATTTTGAGTCCGTAAAAGTGGCGTAATACTCTGACAACGTTATTGATGGCAGTGACCTGGGAGTCAGAAATGCTTCCAGGGGTCTTCCCCATGCTGTTCCCATGTCATTTGAGCACTGTTCCCATCGATTTGGGCAATTTTTAGGCCCTCTGCAGACCGTCGAGGGGAGCCGCAGGAAAAATGCTCGAGTTTCCCATAGACTTACATTGGGCTCGTTACTCGGACCGAGCACTCGAGCATTCCAATTTGCTCGACCCGAGCAACGAGTACCAGAGCATTTTAGTGCTCACTCATCACTAATTATCATGTAACGTAACATAATTTCAACAGTGTAGTGGATATTGACAACAGTGAGGTATCAAAATCAATCATGTCAATAGGGAGTGCACCATGTCACGCCGGTAACTTGCATGTCTTCTCACTGCAGTCACCACTCTGCATCTGCTTGTGTTAGGCTTGTGTCTCTTGCAGCACTCCCAGCATTGCTGCATCTTCCTGATGCCTCCACCTAGCTATAGGGAAGCGTGGCCAGATTTTGCAGGAATTTAACTCTGCAGTTTCCTGCAGAATTCTGCTTCCCTGTCCTATCCCCTATCGGCAGAGGATATGTTAAGCAGCTCTATCCTCCACTCTTTACCTGAGCTTAGGTTCTAGTTTGCAGTCCGCTTCTAGTTTCCTGTCTAGGTGTTTTCCTGTTTAGTCCCTCATGTTACCGACCCAGCTAGTTAAATCATTCTGTCTGATCTATCTGCTCCTGACCCTTTGCTGCCTGCCCTGACCCCAGACTGTCTGACAACGTTTCTGCCTTTGCCTTCTGTACCTGGTGTTCTGCCTCTGACCTTTCCATCAGCTGCTGTAGGTCAGGGGACTGCCCTGAAGTGGCACCTGGTGGCTACCCTAACAGCCAAGACTATCCTCACCATCAGAGGCTCGAGTGAAAACCAGGTAAAGGCTGTGTGCCCACGATGCGTTTTTAAGTGTTTACGCAACGGCAAAAACGCTGCACAAACGCTTAAAAAACACATGATAGAAGGCCTGCTATGTTCCCCAATGATAATCCGCATGTGCTGTGCACATGTTGCGGAAATTTCCGCTACGGATTATCATTGCGGTGAAAGAACATGAGGGACCCGCCTGAAAACCCTCAACATAGGCCCTGGGCGTGGCTACAGGGCATAGGTGATCCAGGTGCTAGACCACATCTTCCGCCACACCAGATGGGTTTTTGTTCCACGGTCACTTAAGGGGCACTCCAGGGAGTGCAACTATGTACAGGACAGTTTTTGGCTGCTCACAGTCCTTCACAAGTCTTTCATACCCTTACGGGTAACTAAATAAACACACATTAAATTTCAGTTTATATAGTAAACAATGACAGTAAGCAATGCACAACTGGGTAACTATTTACACTGCAGGTATTTATAACTTATTCCCTATACCTGGCAGGGATCTGGCCTTTTGTACTGCGTGTTGACCTACGTAGTAGTGGGGTGTTGCTGGTGTCCGTGTTTGCACTGTCTGCTACCCTGTCAGATCTACGCGTGGGTAAATTGTAGAACTGTCTTAACCTCTCTATGGGACTGGCAAGTACACTGGTTACTGGGCCTACTGGCTCTGCTTCTACCGGTGATCCTTCTTCCGGGGATTCTTCCGGAGCAGGCTCTTCTGTGGCACTTACAGGTCTTACTTGCAGTGGAGAGTCTTCTGGCTGTTGGTAGAAGTGCATCACAGGTATTATTACAGCTCTGTCCAGTTGAGGCCAATCTGCCGGGAAATCTCCTAAGACAGTATGGAGTACATCTTCTTTGGGTTCTTCAGTCACTATAAGAGGTACTTCTTCCTGTGGCTTCAATAGACCTGGGCACAACTTCAAATGGTCTCTTGAGACTGTTGCAGTTGTCTTACCTCCATCTTTGCTGATTAGACAGGTTTTTCTATTGTTGAACCTGGAATCCAACACAGTGTAAGGCTCTTTTTCCCTCTGGCCATCGAGCTTGTGACTTCTTCTCTTTCGCTTCAGCACAACTTCTCCAGGTGCTAAGGGTTCTGCTGGTGCACTCTTGTTGTACTGTGCTTTCTGCTCATCTCTCATTCTATTTAGACTGTCTTTGACACAGGCCTGTACCCTCTAGTACTGCTCCTGTCGAGTCGTATCCCAGTCTTCAGTGGACATATCTGCTTCAGGCTCTACCACTCCAAGCTCCAGGTCCATGGGCAACTTTCCGGGTCTTGCTCTCATGAGGTACGCTGGAGTACAATTGGTGGAACTCACAGGTATGTGATTGTAAAGATCTACCAGATCAGGGAGTTTGTCTGGCCACTGATTCCTTTCTTCTAGAGGTAAGGTCTTCAGCAGGTCTATGACGATATTGTTCATCTTTTCACATAGACCATTGGTTTGAGGGTGGTACGGTGTAGTCCGAATCTTCTTACACCCGTACAGATGGCAAAACTCTTTGAACAGCTCGGCTTCAAAGGCAGGGCCTTGATCCGTCAGCACCTTATCCGGGTATCCATGGGGCATGCAAAAATATGCTTGAAACGTCCTTGCTGCAGTTTCTGCCGTCAGATCCTTGACGGGGGGCTACCACCAGGAACCGGGAGTAGTGATCCACCATGGTCAGGGCATAGGAGTAGCCTGACCTGCTGGGTGACAGCTTGACGTGATCCAGGGTGACGATCTCCAGGGGCTGGGTTGTCTTGATGGACTGCAAGGGTGCTTTCTGGCTGCTGTAGTCTTTTCTTCTGAGGCTACAGGGTCCACAATCCCGGCACCACCTCTCTATGGAACTCCGCATTCCAACCAAATAAAACTGACTCTTCAGGAGGGTTTCCAGTTTCTTCCAGCCAAAGTGCCCCGCTTGATGGTGGTAGGCCTCCAACACCATCTGGATGTCTGTCCTGGGCACTACGATCTGCCATACCATCTCATGGGTCCTAGGGTTGACATACCTTTGGCACAGCTTCTCTCTATAGATGAACAGCCGGCTTCTCTCATTCTACAGTTGCTTGGCTTGTGGAGGAGCGTCCTTCTCCAGGGAGTAACCTTCCTAGGTTATCAGTTCTTTGATACGGCTGACAACCGGGTCGCTGTCCTGGGTCTCCTTCCAACTGTGATGAGGTAAAGGGTTTAGTGTCTTACCACGATACCTCCTGGAGGTGCGCTGCTCGTGGACCTTCCCATTTCTGTGGAAGGCAGGTAGCTCAATCTCCTCCAGGTCATCCACTTCTTCTTCAGTATCCGACTGGTGAGGCATTCTGGATAGGGCATCGGCGTTGGTGTTCTTGTGGCCTGCCCGGCATTTGATGGTGAACTGATAGTTTGACAGTCGGGCCATCCAACACTATTCCATGGCTCCCAACTTGGCTGTCTCTAGATGTGTCAAGGGGTTGTTGTCTGTATAGGCCGTGAACTTAGTGGAGGCCAGGTAGTGCTTGAATTGTTCAGTGATGGCCCAGACCAAGGCCAGGAGCTCCAACTTGAAGGAGCTATAGTTTTCTGGATTCCTCTTGGTAGGACGAAGCTTCCTGCTGGCAAAGGCAATCACCTTCTCTTTGCCATACAGCTTCTGGCTTAACACAGCTCCTAGTCCCTCGTTTCTGGCATCAGTGTACAGCAGGAAAGGTTGGCTGTAGTCAGGCTAGGCCAGGATTTCTTCGCCAGTCAGGATCTCTTTCATCACTGCAAAGGACTCAGCCTGTTCTTTACCCCACTGGAAGGGGGGTTTAGCCTCTGTTGGACTGTCCTTCCAGGAGATCTTGCAAAGGCGCTGCCTTCTTGGTGTAGTCCTTTACAAATCTCCAGTAATACCCGACCAGTCCCAGGAACTGATGTACCTCCTTGAGATTCTTCGGCTCCGGCCATTTCTGGATGGCAGTGACCTTCTCCGGGTCTGGTGCTACTCCTTCTGGACTGACGATGTGGCCCAGATACTGGACCTTCTGTTTGAGCAGGTGGCACTTGGAAGGCTTCAATTTCATCCCATACCGGGACAATGCTTCAAATACCTCTGCTAGGTGCTTCAGATGGTCCTCATATGTCCTCTAGTACACTATCACGTCATCCAGGTAGAGAAGCACGGTCTTGAAGTTATGGTGTCCCAAACAGCACTCCATAAATCTCTGGAACGTTCCAGGGGCGTTGCAGAGTCCGAACGGCATACTGTTGAACTCGCAGAGCCCCATCGGGGTAGTGAAGGCCGTATTCTCCCGGTCCTCCTCAGCAACTGCTAATTGCCAGTACCCACTAGTGAGGTCAAGGGTAGAGAAGTAATTTGCAGACTTTAATGCAGCCAGGGATTCCTCTATATGGGGTAAAGGGTATGCATCTTTATGTGTTATGCGATTTACTTGTCTGTAATCTACACACATCCTCATGCTTCCATCCTTTTTCCTGAACAGGACCAGGGGAGCTGCCCAGGGGCTATAGCTATCTCTTATTACCCCTGCTTTCTTCATGTCATGCAACATTTCCTTCGCTTTCTGGTAGTGTGCTGGTGGTGTGGGCCTGTAACGTTCTTTGATGGGTGGATGGTCACCTGTGGGTATATGTTGTTGTACCCCTTTAATCCTCTCAAAATCAAGTGGGTGTTTTCTGAATACCTGTTCATATTCCTGGACCACCCTGTGTACACCTTGTCTTTGATGGACAGGAGTGGCGTCAGTCCCAACATGGAGCTGTTGACACCAATCCTCCAGCTGAGCTTCCGAGTCATTGTCCTCCACTGTATCTGGTGGGGTCAAGGATTCCGCTGTGTGTATGGCATCATCATTCACAGTATACAACCTGGCAACAGTGGCGTATCTTGGTAATTTAACTTCATCCTCCCCACAATTTATGAGACGTATGGGTACCCTCCCATTGCGTACATCAACCACTCCTCTAGTAGTTAAGAGTGTAGGTCTGTGCTCTGAGCTAATGGGCTCCACTACCGCCTGGTAGTTCTATCCCTTGAGACTTATTGCTGCCCTACACCAAATCAGCATCTCACTCATTGGGGGAATCACAATGGGTATCGGGTCTGTCACCCGTACATTACCAATCTCATCACCTGTTAGCTTTACCTGTTGCTGGTACAGGAGTGCTCGTATCTCTCTCTGGAGCAACTTCCTCTGCCCTGGTTTGGCAGTGTCAGCAATCTGTTGGAGCAAAAACAACACTTCTCGAAAAGAGTTACCAACAATATTTGTACCAAGTATCATATACAAGTCTGTATCACCAGGGTTAGACTCCACTACAATCAGTCCCTGGTCCTTTAGTTCCGCTTTCCCCACCTTCACTGTCACGTCCTTAACACCTACTAGGTTAAGAGGAAGGCCGTTAGAGGCATACACAGAGAGATTCGGGGCTGGCGGCTGGAGTTCATCTACAGACCAGTACCTTTTGTAGAGGACATCAGGTATGATGGTTACCTGCGAGACGGTGTCCAGTAATGCAGGTATTGATATCCCGTCCAGCACGATGGACAGGAAAGGCCTTCCTCCCACGAACCGGTGGTACCAGCTTGATGGGCCTGGTTGACTTACTCCTAGGTGTCGGCCCTCGGCCCCAGGGTTTGCTCATTTAAAGGACAGTTCTGCACTGTGTGGCCTGCCTTGTGGCAGAGGTAGCAGATGAAGTCTCCTGGAGGGCGACGTTGGTCCTCCCATGGGGTGGCATTATCCTCCTACGGGGTGGCGTTGTCTTCCTTCTTCTCCTCATCTAGGGGACATCCTCAGGGCTGTCGGCGAGTAGGATCCTTCCTTCCAGCTCAGGCTCCGTCTGTAGCTGCAGGGTGCTTAGGATAGTGGCCAGGGTTTTACTTAGCTGACGCACTTCAGAGTGCAGGCTGTCCAGCTCACTATGGGGCACTTGTTTGTGTCTTTGTTTCAGCCATTAATGAAGGAGCGGTGGGTGCTGCGGCTACTGGGGTGGACCCACCCAGGTAATGCTGGATAGCAGTCCCTGATGTTTCCAGGGGCTGTAGACCCTTAATAGCCATGTCCTTGAGGGTGTCAAAGGTGGCGTCTGGATAATCTAAAGCCCACCACCATACAGTTCTGCTCTCCTCCTGTAACCTCAACCCCCGGATGAACTGTTCCGTCAGCATTTTATTCTCATCTTGCATGCCGGCTGGACTAACCTGTTTCAGGGCCCGCAGGGCTTACAGGAAGCCCCAGGCGTAGTCCCGGATACTGTACTCAGGTTTCTGGGTACAGTGGTAGAACCTTATCCGGAGATCTGTCTCAGTGCGGTTTTCAAACACAGTTTGCAGTCTCTTAAAGATAGTGGATACTGATTCCTGGTCTGCGGCTGGCCAGGTTTCAACTTCCCGCTCTGCGGCACCAGTCAATTGTCCCAACACAACAGCGGCTCTCTGCTTACCAGTCATAGAATACATGTCCAGTACACTGCAGATTTTTCTCTTGAATCCATACAGGGTGTCTGGTTTGCCATCATACTGGGGAAGCCATTTCGCTCCAGGGATATACGGCAGGGCCATGGGTATTAACGGAGTCACGACCCCTGCTGATGGAGCGGCCTCTCCGTCCTGGGCAGCGCCGTGCGCAGATTGGGCATCAGGAGCGTTAACCGGTGCTCCGGCGGCTTGCTGGTCGTCGGCCATGGTTGCGACCCCCTAGTAAACCGTAGCCTACCTTCTTCACTTTTTATCAGGTAGGCCTCAGCTCCGCGGATGACGGTCTTCTTCCAGGACCTTGCGTCGCTCGTGTCTGACGTCAGAGCATCCACTGGACTCCTTCCAGGACCTGACACCTCCTGGTTCGACGTCAAGGGTGGGGCATGTCCTGGGCTTCGCGCGCTTCCAGCGGTTACGCCTCTCCGATTCCCGCGGTTAGGCCCCTCTTCTTCCCGCGTAGCAACAGGGAAATGGCGGATAATGGCGGGAAACCTCAGGAATGGCGGGAAATCTTCACCACAGTAAGTGCTACAGTCTTTTAAGGCGCACAGTACCTGGTGGCAGTGGGCACGCAATCCTGTTCGTGACGCAAGAAGATGACTCGCCCCCAGGGCCGTGGGGTACTCGGCAGCCGGGCCTATGGATGCCGGTGGTGGCTGGCACGGTCCGTGGCCCAGGGTGATCACCAAAAAGGGGGATAATTTATAGGGGATTTGTAAAGTGTTTGTGATGCCACCTGTGGAATGCGGCTAAAGGGAGCCGCCACTGCAAAGCAGTCCTCTGAGGCAGTTGTTAGGGAAGCTTATGATGGAACAGCTCCCCACAGGTGGAGCGGGCCTCAGGGCAGCGTGGGGTAATGGATAGTGGTACAGGGGAGAGACGGCCAGGACAGTTCAGGAAGAAATGACGGACACTCACACGGGGGTTCGCTTCAGTACCTTTACTGGTGTAGTTGCAGGTATGGTCCAGGGTACTCAGTAGTAGTGTTGAGCCACCCCCGTAGTGTTCGAGTTCGGTTCGGTTCGTCGAACACCCATGTGTTCGCCGAACTGTTCGTCGAACTGTTCGTCGAACACGTTCGAACACCGTTAAAACCAATGGCAGGCAAACAAAAACACATAGAAACACATAGAAAACACCTTCAAAGGTGTCCAAAAGCTGACAAACTGCTCAGAAGACATAACTAACACATGGAAAAGTGACAAGTACATATAGTCATGCGAAAATAAAAGAGGTGGAGGAGTAAAAGGAGGGGGAGACACAGATATAGGCATGTCATGCCCTTCTAAAATCCAAAAAGTGAGAAGCCGACACGGCCAGTCCGCTCCTGCCCGTGCCACCTCCGTGTCACCGGGTTTGTGCCAGAGCCGCGGTGAACCCTGACGGCCAGCCCCCCTCTCCCAATACTGGTGCCTGTCCGCTGGTGGGTCGAGCGAGCCCCCCTGTGGTGGAGGCAGCTCTAAGCTTTTTAATTTAAATTGTCTCTCTAATTTGAATGAATACACTTTAAATCCATTTACAAGGATCTATTGGAGGGCAAGTCTCATGCCAGCAGCCGCGGTAATTCCAGCTCCAGTAGCGTCCACTAAAGCTGCTGCAGTTAAAAAGCTTTTATAAGGATCGAGCTCGGCTGTCCACCGCAAGGCATCCTACTGCCAGTCCCAGCCCCTATGCCTTGGGGTGCCTCCTGATGCTCTTCACTAAGTATCCCATGGTCCCGAAGCATTTCCTTTGAAAAAATTAAGTGTCTAAACTACAGGTGGTGCAGCTTGCTTAACAGCCGGGATAATCCGCTCACTAGCAGACACTGCTACTAGGCACAAAGTATTTCCTGGGCTAGATGCAGTTAAAAATTTGTAATTAGATACTCTCGTTGGATGCTGAGAAAGCATTCCATAGAGTCTCCTGGCACGCCATATATGATTCTCTTAAAAAGCTTGGGGTAGGGGTCTAGGGGACCCTTTTATAGCCAAAATCACGGCCCTGTATCGCAATACGTCACCTAGGCTGAAGATAAATGGAACTGTAGCACCCTGAGGGCTCGGTTGCTACAGACGTATTGCACCTCACCCAGAGGTGTGATATCTCACTCTCAGGTAAGGATGGAGTGTGGATCAGGACCCGACACCTGCATGCATTACACCACATTGCCGTGGGGCAGGGCGACCAATACTCCCCTGAGATGGGCACGACAGTCCCTGTCCCTGGCTGGAGTGGGGGGAGGGAACACTGAGGAAGGGGAACCCTGTAGTGCAGGAGCAGGGAGGAAGCAGTTCCTGGGTGCATTGAGAAGGGAGTATAAAAGGTGGGCACCATCTTAGTTCAGTGCAGAGAAGTCTGAGCAGAAGTGGCAGGGAGCAGGGGCTCTGCATGAGCTCTGCTCCGGAGGCGGGCCTAGTAACAGAGGCCCAGGCCTGGAAGAGGGAGAAGGAAGGAAGAGGAGCGGAGAAGGCTCCAGGAACGAGGAATGAAGGGATCCCAGGGGTGCGGACGGGCGAGTCGCCACCGCACGCCCGAATCCACCTGCGTGGAGGGGTCAGGCCAAAGGGGGAGACCGGTCCCCGAACTAGTTAAGGCAGGAAACGACCCTCAGCTAGAAACCGGAGGCTCTGACATTTTATGTGGCGCAGCCCCTCGCTACACCCGCTAGGAAGGCACCACATAGGGTCAGGGAAACTGGCGCCAAGTTTACCAAGAGGAGGCCCGAGGCAGCCGGACAGAAGTGTTGGTAAGAAAGGCCAGACAAAGGACACACAAAGGGGGTCCTGTGAAGTGCTCCAAAGTTATCTGGGAGTTGTCTGAGCCCCTCACCTGGTGAGCACAGTACGACGTGGGCAGCCGTTACCTGCAGACGTGGTCTGGATAATAAGAACTGTGAGTAAAGGCCCTGAACTGCATCACTGACTCCGTGTCGTTACTGCTGCTGCCCTGCACCATCACCCCCATCCTCCGCATACACTGCCCTGAGGCTATACTCCTCCCGTGGGGAGTTATGCTACGCTCTGCTGCACCCACAACACCAGCCTCAGTGGTCTGCCCTGTAGCGGCGGTTCACTCTGACCGCAATCCACGGGTGGCGTAGTCGGACATTTAAACATGAAAACCACATAAATAGTTCCGCCACTGGTTTGACCGCCCTGAGCCACGGAACTGGGTCGCCGCCACGAAGACTACAACCACCAGCATCCACCAAAAAGGGTCCGGCTCCGGGTGTCCCAAGGCCCAGGGGGTGCGTCAGAACATTTTCATCACCTTTCACAATCACCAATGGGACAAGGCAGTGATGTCCTCTGTCCCCTCTCTTATACATCCTAGTGACGGAGCACCTGCTCTCATCAATTCGCCATAACCCCAATATTAGGTGGATTGAGGTGGGAGGCACCGAGTACAAGTGCTCTCTATTTGCTGATGATGTCCTAGTATATATCACTCAATCACATATATCCATCCATGCTGTTATGGCTGAAATAGATCACTTTGTTACATGGTAAAATTTTAAAATCAATGCAGCGAAGTCTGAGGCCCTCGATGTCTCCCTCCCCAAATCCATATAGGATTCCATCCAGTCCAACTTTCCCTTTGCCTGGCCCTCACAGGGTATCAAATACTTAGGAATTCCTATTCATAGAGACCTCTCCCATCTATGTTATCTTAATTTTGGGCCCTTTATTGAACAACTCCATACAGACCACGGTTGGCAAGTTAGAACTGTAAGATTCACTACGTGAACCACTGGTGTTTTGTGGAAAAGCACATGTACACTGCGTTCCAAATTATTATACAAAAAGTGTTTAGGAGTGATAAGGGAAGAATTTGTTTGTTTGTCAGTTAAACTCATTGATGGTGATGTGTGTCAGGGCTCTTTATATCACTGTAAGCAATTGCAGACACCTGTGCTAATTAGTTTGGCAGGTGTGTCCAATGAAAGGCAAGACTACTTAAGAAGGCTCTCTCACATTATTAAGCAGCCTACATTTTCTGCCAAAATGGGAAAGAAAAAGGATGTGTCGGCTGCTGAGAAGCAACAAATTGTGGAGTGTTTAGGTCAAGGCATGACTACAATCAACATTGTGCGATGATCAGGATGAAGTGTCTTGGCAATCAAGAAGTATGTAGCTGATTCACAGTACACACGTGTGCGTGCTGATAAGGGCAAATTGAGGACTCTTTCCTACAGGCAATTACGTCAGGTTGAAAGAGCAGCGGCAAAAAAGCCTTGTCATAGCAGCAGACAAGTTTTTGAAGCTGCTTGTGCCTCCAACGTCCCCCGAACAACAAGATGCAGGGTCCTTCAGAGGTTTGCAGCTGTGCATGCGCCATCCTGTCGACCTCCTCTATCCACTTCACACAAGCAGAAACGGCTCCAGTGGGCCAAACATTACATGAAGACTGATTTCAAAACTGTTTTGTTCACGGATGAGTGCCGTGCAGCGCTCGATGGTCCAGATGGATGGAGTGGAGGATGGCTGGTTGATGGACACCCCACGCAAACACGGCTACAGCGCCAACAAGGAGGAGGTGGAGTAATGTTTTGGGCTGGAATCATGGGGAGAGAGATTGTCGGCCCCTTTAGGATCCCTGAAGGCGCTAAAGATGAACTCCATAATGTATGTGGATTTTCTCAAACAGCACTTCCTGCCATGGTTCAAGAAGAAGAACCGTGTATTTCACAGCAAGATCATTTTTCTGCATGATAATGCACCATCTCATGCTGCACATAAAACATCTGCATCTCTGGCTGATATGGGCATAAAAGGGGACAAACTTATGGTGTGACCCCCATGCTCCCCTGACCTCTACCCCATTCAGAACCTTTGGAGCATCATTAAAAGGAGTGTCTATGATGGCGGGAGGCAGTTCACATCTAAGCAACAGCTCTGGGAGGGTATTCTGTCCTCATGCAAAACAATTGAAGCAGAAACCATCCAAAACCTGACAAATTCAATGGACGAGAGAGTTCAGAAGCTCCTTTCGAACAAGGGGTCCTATGTGAAAATGTAACATCACCTAGAATAAAGTTTTGAGTTGAAAACTGTTTGATTTCAGATTCTAACAACCTGCTAATGCTTATAATTTCAAAAATGACCATTTTTTTGGTCTTTATTAAAATGAAAAGGTTGATCGAAAAGTTTGGGGGATCTAAGAGTGTGGCAACCCAGTAGTCATGATTACTTCGAATTCTGACAATATGAGGGTCATGCTGCAGGTAGTGCAGCAAGAAGGCACTTATGTGCCTTGCGCATCTCGGAGCCCCAAAATTATTTTCCGGGCTAGATGCAGCTAAAAATTATTTTTAATTTTAAATCTGGTGAAGCTTTAGAATAGATGGCCTAATAGGATCAGTGCTGCACACTGCTACAAAGCCCAAATTATTTTCCAGTCAAGATACAGATAAACATGATTAGTAATTTGAAAGCTTAAAACGGTTGGTAGGGTGATTTTAACCAATCATCAAGCTTTTACTCTCCCCAGGATGACACAGGGGTAGAAAAGTCGTTTCGGATCCATGATTTGTTCATCTTTATGAACGTGAGTCTGTCTACATTATCAGTGAAGAGCCGCGTGCGCTTATCTGTCAGCACACCACCAGCAGCGCTGAACACACGTTCAGACAGAACGCTGGCTGCGGGGCATGACAAGATCTCCAAGGCGTAAGTGGCTAGCTCCGGCCATTTATCCAGATTGGAAGCCCAAAAAGAGCAAGGGTCCAGTGACACAGTCGTGGCTTCAATGTTTACTTGGAGATACTCCTGTACCATCGTCTCTAGGCGTTGACTATGTGTCAGACTTCTTGTCTCCTGTGGCCTTGCAAAGGATGGGCTAAAAAAGTGGTGAAATGATTCCGCAAAATTGATGTTACCAGCAGATACTGTGGTTCTGTTACGGTTTGAGTGCTGAACACTTGACGGTCCCACGGTTGGCAAGTTGGAACTGTGAGATTCACTACGTGCACCACTGGTATTTTGTGGAAAAGCACATGTAAGATTCTGCAACAGTCTCTGCTGATACTCCTGCATGCGTGCATCCCTTTCTATGGCAGGAATAATTTCTGCAAATTTACTTTTGTACCGGGGATCTAACAGTGTGGCAACCCAGTAGTCAGGATTATTTCTAATTCTCACAATTCGAGGGTCATGTTGCAGGTAGTGCAGCAAGAAAGCACTCATGTGTGTTGCGCATCCAGGAGCACCAAGTCCCTGTTGTGTTGGTGGCGAGGTAACAATCATGCTTCCTTCCTCTGTCCTCTCCCCCCAACCTCGCACAACAGAAATGTGATCAAGGTCTCCCTCATCTGATGAGTCTTCCATCAGTCCGTCCTCCACTTCTTCCTGGGCTCCTGCACCTTCCTCACTAGTTTGGCTGCTACCATGCGCCCTGGTAAAACCATCTCCCCCACCCTCACATGCCTGCCGCCTTGGTGCTGCCGACCGTCTGGACCTTGCAGATGTTAGCCCTTCCGCATACAACTCCTCCTCCTCTACTTCCTCCACCTCCTCTTGTGCCACCACCTGACTCCGAATTCTGTTTAACATGTGCTCCAGCATGTAAATCACCGGAATAGTCATGCTGATAATGGCATCGTCAGCACTAAACATCTTCGTCATCATTTCAAAACTGTGCAGAAGGGTGCATAGGTCCCTGATCTGAGACCACTTCTCCAGCGTGATTTGCCCCACCTCTGAATCTCGTTGGCCCAGGCTATACGTCAGAACGTATTGCACCAGGGCTTGTCGGTGCTGCCACAGTCGCTGCAACATGTGCAGAGTTGAATTCCACCGGGTAGGCACATCGCATTTTAGCCGGTGAAGTGGCAGGCCCAACGACTTCTGTAGAGATGTAAGTCGCTGAGCTGCGGGATGCGAACGGCGGAAGTGAGCACACAGCGACCGTGCCCTCTGCAGAAGGCCATCTAGTCTGGGATAGTGGGCTAAAAATTGCTGGACAACCAGGTTCAACACGTAAGCCATACAAGGCACGTGTGTGACATTGCCCCGGCGAAGGGCCGCACCCAGGTTTGCAGCATTGTCGCACACGGCCTTCCCTGGTTTCAGGTCCAGTGGAGACAACCATTCATGAAATTGGTTCTCCAGAGCTGACCACAACTCCTCAGCTGTGTGACTCACATTTCCCAGACATTTCAATGTAAAAACCGCCTGATGACGTTGAGCCCTACTGCCAGCATAGTAAGGAGGTGTGCAGGATCCCTTCTGCGCAGTTAGAAAGCTTGTGGCATGACCAGACAGGCTTTGGGTGCAGGTGGAAGACCGAGAGGAGGTTGAGGAGGCAGAAACAGTGGAGGAACTTTGACATAAAGAGGATTGACGCACAACTCGTGGGGACGGCAAGACTTGGACAGCAGCCCCTTGTCCTGCTGTCACCATAGTTACCCAGTGCCCAGTCAGCGACATGTAACGCCCCTGTCCATGCCTACTCGTCCAAGTGTCTGTGGTGAAATGCACCCTGTCACACACAGAGTTTCTCAAAGAAGCGGTGATGTTGTGTGCGACATGCTGGTGGAGCGCAGGCACACCTTTCTTTGAGAAGTAGTGCCGACTGGGCATCTGGTACTGGGGCACTGCGACGGACATAAGGTCTCGAAAATCCTCTGTGTCCACCAGGCGGAAAGGCAGCATTTCTGTAGCCAAGAGCTTGCAGATGGTGAAATTCAACCTCTTAGCTTTCTCATGGCTAGGAGGAAATGGTCTTTTACTTGTCCACATCTGAGGGACCGAGGGCTGGCTATTGTGCTTAGACGGGGTTGATAAGGGTGTCCCCGGCAAACTGCCGGTCTGTGAGGAAGATGCAGGCGGACATGTTAGGTTGCCTTGATCCAAAGGTGGTGCTATCGATGTCGGACAGCGCTCAACACCAGCTGGTGTTACCACCTCCAAAGAAAATGATGACCTGCCAATCACGCTGGCTGTTGCGGGTAAAGAGGTGGCAGGTCTGTGCCCCAAAACAGGTGTGACTGCTGTCCCCCCAGTCACAGAGGATGAAGAGGCCGCGGATGCACAAGATATGGCAGACGGTGGTTGGCCCGGCCGGCTAGGCCGCATTGTAGCACACTGAGCTTCCCACTGCAACTTATGCTTCATGTCCATGTGCCGGTTCATGCATGAAGTACTCAAACTATGTATTTTTTGGCCTCTACTTAGCTTTTGCTGACAAATGTTACAGATAACACGAGTTGGGTCATCTTTATCGATCTGAAAAAATGCCCAGGCTATGCAAGGCTTAGCACCCATGCGACCTGAAGAGCCACCACGACTTGTGGTGAGAGGCAGAGTTGTGTTTGAGGATGCAGTTGTTGACGTGCTTCCAGTACTACGTCTCTGTCCAGGAAGGCGCAACCTGACCTCGTCGTCACTAGCATCTTCCTCCACCTCCTCTGCTGACCTCATCTCTTGGCTGACTGTGGGTTGACAGTAAGTGGGATCTCCGACCTCATCATCATCACCCTGTGCGTTATCACACCCGTCGTCCTCAGAGCCAACCTGTTCCTGCCCTGACAAAAAACTAAAGTTGTCGCTCCAATCAGGTATTTGAGTCTTATCATCGTCTTCCTCATTGTCTCCACCAACAGGAGTTACAGTTTGGGAATGAGGGTCTACATTATGGTCAGAACCTTCTGCGTCTGGTCCTGGATCCGACTCATAAAGATTCTGGGCATCAGTGCAGATCATTTCCTCGTCTGGATTCACAGAAGCGCTGGAGTCGACCTCTGATTCCCAGGCTATAGTATGAGTAAACAGCTCTGCAGACTCAACCATCTGTTCTACCTCATACTCAGACGGGCAGCTGGAGATTTGGGAGCTGTGAGGAAGCAAGTGCGATTTGGGTGACACCTTTGAGGCCTGGAGTATTTGTGATGTTGAAGTTGATGTGGAGGAGAGCCCACTTAAAGGAGCACTTGATATCCATTGAAGCACCTGCTGTTTTGGTGCCTCATCTGGAATTTGTAGCGATTGGCGTGGCCGTAAGAAAGGGATCTTATCACATTGTCCGCTAAAAGAAGTAGACATTTTAGTTTGGCTGGAAGATGGTCTTTCTTCTGCAGATGTTACTGTTGCTTTAACACCTACCCCACGGACACAACCTTTTTTCCCCTTCCCAACACGCCTATTCCCCTTTCCACCAGCAGCAGGCCTTTTTCCACTCATTTTGGTGGTTAACTAATTCACAACTCTGGAGTTGTTTGCACAAAAAAACAATGGATGGTAACCGAGCAGAGCTGAGTGGCCAAACTGTGGTATTAGGCCAAAACTATTGGCTGGGTTAGATGCAGAAAAAAATTATTTTGAATTTGCAACCTGATGGAGGTCAGTATAGATGGACTAATACAAATAGTCCCACACACTGCTAGAAGCCCAAATATTTTTTCAGAGGTACTGTAGATGTAGATAAAAATTATTTTTAATTTGCAACCTGATGGAGGTCAGTATAGATGGACTAATAGACCAAGTCCCACACACTGCTAGAAGCCCAAATATTTTTTCAGAGCTAGATGCAGAAAAAAATTATTTTTAATTTGCAACCTGATGGAGGTCAGTATAGATGGACTAATAGACCAAGTCCCACACACCGCTAGAAGCCCAACTATTTTTTCAGAGCTAGATGCAGAAAAAAATTATATTCAATTTGCAACCTGCTGGAGGTCAGTATAGAAGGACTAATAGAACAAGTCCCACACACTGCTAGAAGCCCAAATATTTTTTCAGAGCTAAATGAAGAAAAAAATTATTTTTAATTTGCAACCTGATGGAGGTCAATATAGATGGACTAATAGACCAAGTCCCACACACTGCTAGAAGCCCAACTATTTTTTCAGAGCTAGATGCAGAAAAAAATTATATTCAATTTGCAACCTGCTGGAGGTCAGTATAGAAGGACTAATAGAACAAGTCCCACACACTGCTAGAAGCCCAAATATTTTTTCAGAGCTAAATGAAGAAAAAAATTATTTTTAATTTGCAACCTGATGGAGGTCAGTATAGATGGACTAATAGACCAAGTCCCACACACTGCTAGAAGCCCAAATATTTTTTCAGAGCTAGATGCAGAAAAAAATTATTTTTAATTTGCAACCTGATGGAGGTCAGTATAGATGGACTAATAGACCAAGTCCCACACACCGCTAGAAGCCCAAATATTTTTTCAGAGCTAGATGCAGAAAAAAATTATTTTTAATTTGCAACCTGATGGAGGTCAGTATAGATGGACTAATAGACCAAGTCCCACACACTGCTAGAAGCCCAAATATTTTTTCAGAGCTAGATGCAGAAAAAAATTATTTTTAATTTGCAACCTGATGGAGGTCAGTATAGATGGACTAATAGACCAAGTCCCACACACTGCTAGAAGCCCAAATATTTTTTCAGAGCTAGATGCAGAAAAAAATTATTTTTAATTTGCAACCTGATGGAGGTCAGTATAGATGGACTAATAGACCAAGTCCCACACACCGCTAGAAGCCCAACTATTTTTTCAGAGCTAGATGCAGAAAAAAATTATATTCAATTTGCAACCTGCTGGAGGTCAGTATAGAAGGACTAATAGAACAAGTCCCACACACTGCTAGAAGCCCAAATATTTTTTCAGAGCTAAATGAAGAAAAAAATTATTTTTAATTTGCAACCTGATGGAGGTCAGTATAGATGGACTAATAGACCAAGTCCCACACACTGCTAGAAGCCCAAATATTTTTTCAGAGCTAGATGTAGAAAAAAATTATTTTTAATTTGCAACCTGATGGAGGTCAGTATAGATGGACTAATAGACCAAGTCCCACACACCGCTAGAAGCCCAAATATTTTTTCAGAGCTAGATGCAGAAAAAAATTATTTTTAATTTGCAACCTGATGGAGGTCAGTATAGATGGACTAATAGACCAAGTCCCACACACTGCTAGAAGCCCAAATATTTTTTCAGAGCTAGATGCAGAAAAAAATTATTTTTAATTTGCAACCTGATGGAGGTCAGTATAGATGGACTAATAGACCAAGTCCCACACACCGCTAGAAGCCCAAATATTTTTTCAGAGCTAGATGCAGAAAAAAATTATTTTTAATTTGCAACCTGATGGAGGTCAGTATAGATGGACTAATAGACCAAGTCCCACACACTGCTAGAAGCCCAAATATTTTTTCAGAGCTAAATGAAGAAAAAAAATATTTTTAATTTGCAACCTGATGGAGGTCAGTATAGATGGACTAATAGACCAAGTCCCACACACTGCTAGAAGCCCAAATATTTTTTCAGAGCTAGATGCAGAAAAAAATTATTTTTAATTTGCAACCTGATGGAGGTCAGTATAGATGGACTAATAGACCAAGTCCCACACACTGCTAGAAGCCCAAATATTTTTTCAGAGCTAGATGCAGAAAAAAATTATTTTTAATTTGCAACCTGATGGAGGTCAGTATAGATGGACTAATAGACCAAGTCCCACACACTGCTAGAAGCCCAAATATTTTTTCAGAGCTAGATGCAGAAAAAAATTATTTTTAATTTGCAACCTGATGGAGGTCAGTATAGATGGACTAATAGACCAAGTCCCACACACCGCTAGAAGCCCAACTATTTTTTCAGAGCTAGATGCAGAAAAAAATTATATTCAATTTGCAACCTGCTGGAGGTCAGTATAGAAGGACTAATAGAACAAGTCCCACACACTGCTAGAAGCCCAAATATTTTTTCAGAGCTAAATGAAGAAAAAAATTATTTTTAATTTGCAACCTGATGCAGGTTAGTATAGATGGACTAATAGACCAAGTCCCACACACTGCTAGAAGCCCAAATATTTTTTCAGAGCTAGATGCAGAAAAAAATTATATTCAGTTTGCAACCTGATGGAGGTCAGTATAGATGGACTAATAGAATGATGCTATGCCCAAAAGATTTTACTTCACTAGGTGCAGTAAAAAAATTGGTATTCTATACACAGGTGTTATATCTTGCAACACAGATAGGCTACTCCACTGACTAACACACTCTGCAATAGGCCAAAAAGGATTAGCTTTGCTAGATTCAGCCAAATGCTGTGAAAAAAACTTGCACAGCACTGGCACAGACCTGCCTGGCAAAAACTGATAGGAACTCATGTAACCTAGTCCTGAAAAGGACTCCAATTACAATTAGTCTTTACTCCCACAACCTATCTATTTAAGAGCACAGACCTCCCTGATAAAAGTCGTAGGAAATGCTGTAACCTAGTCCTTAAAAGGACTGCAATCACAACTATTCCCTACTCCCAAGCTATCTGTATATTTGTGCGAAAATTGGCTTGAAATTAACAAGGTATAGCGCACACAGCAACAGCGGTGCCGTCTAACACGCAGCTGCAGCAGTGAGAAAATGGTGGCGACGGGGAAAATGGCTTGGTCTTATAGGGCAAGGACATGTGACATACACTGCCAATGACACATGCCCTTGCTTGTGTGAAAAAAAGCACTTCGCTCCGTGTGTGCGCTGCTGATAGACTGACAGATTGCACCTCCCCACTGCAAATGCGGGAAAGAGAAAAAAAAATGGAGATCTTCATTGTTCCTGCAGAGATCCATCCCCTGCCCCTCCCCCCACCCCGCTGTACACTCAAACTGCGTATTAACATTAATTTTCATCATTACTGAGAAAAAATCCAGTTATGATTTTGGTGCACGAACAGTTATCGAACATAACCTCGAACAGCCGAATTTTTCTCAAATTGTTCGTGTTCGCCGAACGGCTCGAACACCGCCCAAAACAGCTCGAATTTGAGATTGGCGAACAGTTCGAGTAGAACAACGCTCATCTCTACTCAGTAGGCAGGGTGCACTTCTGGACTCTCCCCAGTGAGCGGGTATAGGGTCTCCTGATCCGTTGCTTCCACTTGTTAAGCTTCCGACCTGCCTGGAGCTAGGCCTGGCTTAATTGCTGTCTCTCTCTCTCTTGCACCTGCTGACCTGGTGATAGAGCCTTCTCTTGGAAATCACTCTCCCTGGATGCTGGGGCCTCCGTGACTCAAAGCCCTGGTACTGTAGTCAGCGTTGGTTGACCAGGGACTTGTAGTCCTCCAGGTATCCGGTGGTCCCTACTAGGTGTAAAGGGTCCCTGTAGGCGCGGACCTGGTGTCCGGTGTATACTTTGGGGTGAGCCTGGTACGCTCCTCTGCCCCCTCAATTCCTCTCTCCTTTCCTCTCTGCCATCGGCCACACTCAGGGCCCTCACTACGGCAGCAGCAGACGAGCTGAGTCTTCGCTGCTCTCAGAGTTAGCACGCTCTCAACTGACAGACTAAAAACTCCACTGTGCTGCCTGGCTCCACCGTCCCTATATATATCCCTATCGGGCTCCCTCTGCTGGTCTGAGGTGGTAGGGTGGAGGTGTGTGAATGTAATGAGGGCTTCTTGTGGAGAAGTCCATCCATGCACCCTACTGGGTTCTGTGTCACCTCTGCGCAGCAGGGCGCCACAGTTGCATGAAAAATGCTTGCTTGCATGAAGACAGAATAACAGCATGTACCAAATAAATGTATTTTTTAAACTGTGTGAGGAAAACTACATTTCTCCTCGTATATGCCCATATACTTTCTGCGCATTTAATAATGAATTAGTTGAATGATTTCAATATAGGTCAATTTAAACTCTGCACCGGAATTACGGTTCCAGTGTGATTCACCTCAAGTTGGTGATTAACTATTTAATTAATAAGATTATTAAAAGAGCATTATTGAACGTTCAAGCATTTCATTTGCAACTGTCCAGCTTTAATGTGTTCCATTAACGTTTTCCCTCACACTAAAAGAGTCTATATTGTTCTCAATTACAAACGTGCTCTGTAGAGATTTTATTAAAACATAATAGGGGCAATACATTTACACTTATTACTATTTTAATAAAAATTGTTGGATGATGCCAACATTTAATTATTAGTATAATATTATCTTGTTAGAGATCTAGTAAATAAAATAATTCCACTGAAAGCTTTATTAGAGGTGAAAACATGAATTTACTTTTAATATGGATATTCATTTAAAATCTAAAAAATGAAAATGGAAATACTTACATGTGACTAAAAGGGATCATTACATGCACATATGCATTGCACCACAGACTGTCCAGGAGTTGGCGAATGCTTTAGTCCAGGTCTGGGAGTAGATCCCACAGGAGACCATCCGCAACCTCATCAGGAGCATGCCCAGGCATTGTAGAGAGGTCATACAGGCACGTGGAGGCCACACACAATACTGAGCCTCATTTTGACTTGTTTTAAGGACATTACATCAAAGTTGGATCAGCCTGTAGTGTGTTTTTCCACTTTAACTTTGGGGGTGACTCCAAATCCAGGCATCCATTGTTTAATAAATTTGATTTCCATTGATGATTTTTGTGTGATTTTGTTGTCAGCACATTCAACTTTGTACAGAACATAGTATTCAATGAGAATATTTCATTCATTCAGATTTAGGATGTGTTATTTGAGTGTTCCCTTTATTTTTTGAGCAGTGTATAAGAGTCCTAAACAGACCACCACTGAATTATCTCAGAATTACTAATTTATTGAAAAATAGGTATTCTATTAGGCACATTAAATATCATCTAAATTGATGTTGGCTGCAGATGCAATAGTCAGAATGTTATAACTGAGCTAGACAAAGTCTTTAAAATGTAATGACATAAAGTCAATATTGACCCTTTATTGAACCTTGCCACATGACTTAGGAAAAGAAGCCAAAACAAACACTCCTTCTGCAGACATGTGTTTGGGGGTGTTTGCCCCTCCTCAGTGCAAAGTCGGGGAACTGATTTGGCCTCTGAATGTGGATCTAATGGCTCATTTACATCACCTTACAAATCAGATGAGTGCAATCTGATTTTTTTCTTAACGGATAGCACTCAGACCAATGTTATTCAATCGGGCAGTGCTGATGACCAATTTTTTTCTATGACAGAATCTGTCTGTATAAAAAAAATCACAGCATGCTGCGATTTCACTCCGAAATTGGATGGGTTTGAGAAAAAAAAATTGGCTGCCATACGGAGCCAAGTATAGCTTTCGATTTTTACAGATACATTACAATTTTGTAGCATAGGAAACTGTAAATGGTCTTGTGAATGATTAATACATGCTGAGTAAGAAAACGCATTGCATATGAATTGCACAAGGTTGTCAAGTGAGAAAAAAAATCATCCCACTATGGATGAAAATCTGACCGATTTTTTTATACACTCATGTGACTCTAGCCTTAGAGGGATTGTTTCTCCTTGAGGAGAGAGCCAAGTAGGCCTAAGGAAACTTATAACCCATGCAATGCTGCTCTGAGACTTTTATTATACAAATAGCCTCTTTAGAGAGGAAGAGGATGGGAACTTTAGTGCTACCTATTAGATGTAGCAATCCTGTAAGTCAATGTCTATCTTATAAAAACGCAGGGACATTTGTGAATGGCGTTAAGGCTCAAAATTTACCTTGCAAGTCTATGGGTGTCTGAAAATCATGGACAGCACATGGATGACATCAGTGTACAGTCTGTGTGCTGTCCATGATTAACATGGTAATATAAATGAGAATCTTTGTAATTTATTTATTTTGTTTTTCAGATGTAAAAATCACTGATGAAACACTGAAGGTAAAAACTGACGCTGACCAAACTGTGATAACAATCAAGTTTAAAAGACAGATGAGACTCGGAACATTTTTAGCTTGCATGAAAAATCACTAAAGCCTAAATGAGACCGGAGAATAGTCTGTTTTGCGGAAGTAATGGATGATAAATGCTTCTTTTCTATTTAAAAAAAAAATTAGGCTGACACTAAACGGAGACATACCTTACACGATACTAAAATTACAGTTTTGCATTGCAACATCCCATCTAATGATTACCTTTAGTGTTGATTGTTGAATTTAGAATGGGATGTCATAAAAGTTCCAGTAGCTAAAATGCGAAGTTGTCCCAATACTTTTGTCCTTATAATGTAAGCAAAGATATGGTACAGGGGACAGTGAAGACTAGAATATCTATAACCTGTTTCCTAAAGTTATCTATGACTATTTGTTTTCTTCTCAAGTGGTTCTACAGGGTTGTGTGATTTCTTTTTTATGCCTCTGACTGCAAGTTTGGACCACTATACTGCAAATTTAAAGTCCCTTATTATGTTCTGGGATTTCCCCAAACCCAATAAGATAATAAATGTAGCATGGAAAAAAAAAAAAAATCCTTAGACTCACCTTACCGCTCATCTCTCTTGCCTCTCCATTCCTCACTATCACCCTTCCAATTCGCGCCACATTTTCTGATCCCTACTGCAAGCACAAAATCCGCAGCCCTCTCACACTGAGCTGGGACTTTTGGATCTGATGAGGCCCAGGAGGGTTCTGCACAAACTTGAGAAAGGTCATGACGTCACATGTGCTGTGACAATGCGTGTGCATACACAGAACTTTCCTGGGCCTTATCAGAATTGGAAGTCCCAGCTCGGTGCTAGAGGCTTGGGATTTCAGTGCTTGTGGCGGGGATCAGAAGATGACAAGGACCAGATGGATGACAGAGGCCAGAAAGGTGAGCGGTATGGTTAGTATATGAATTTTTTTCGATTGCCTTTTCTTTTACAGAAAAATTGCTGCCAGCCATTTTCAGAAGCAGATTACAATAAATTTGTTTTTTGGCGAATGTGGATTTTTGGAAAACTAGAGTAGATCTCAACTCCACTTGAATATTTTCACTCAGCTGTACTTACCTGTATGATAACTGGTGTTGAGCGAGCACTAAAATGCTCGGGTGATCGAAGCTCGGGCCGAGATCGCCGTGATACTCGGGTGCTCGACCCGAGCAATGAGCCCTATGTTAGTCTATGGGAGACCCGAGCATTTTTGCGGCGGCACCCCCGGCAGTCTGTAGAAAGACTAAAAAGTGCCCAAAATGATAGTGACAGTGCTCAAATGACATGGGGACAGCATGGGGATCACCCCAGGAAGCATTTCTGACCCCCAGGTCACTGCTGTCAACAACGTGGTCAGAGGTATTAAGCCACTTTTACGGGCACACAATAAAACGCTTAAAAACGAAACTGAAACTACTTTCCTGTGAAATATGTTAAGGAACATCCTTTCCAGGGTAAAGACTTGTGTATAAGGTAAAATAAATATCCAAAAACAAAAATACTCCTCCACACCTTGGGCTATGTTCACAAGTAGCAGTTTTTATGCGTTTTTGCACTTAAGTATTGCTTTCAACCGTGACAAATGCATTCACTGGGAAATGTCATTTTAACATTTTACAACCTTATCTGGCCATGTGCTGTGTGACACATGCATACAGTGCTGAAAAGACATTTGAAAAGCATGGGGAAGACCCCTGGAAGCATCTCTGACACCCAGGTCACTGCCTAAAAGTGTGCCCATCAGAAGTGATCCTTGCCGCATCAGAAGATGCAGACTTGCAACTTTCCCCATGCAATTCCATGTCCCAGGGCAGTGCTCAATTGTACCTTCCTCATTCCTTGCAAAGCAAGCGCAAGTATGCAGCCTGCCACCAACCCACCCCCAGGCTGCAATACCATACTTCTTGCTTGCTTGCACTTGAAATTGGGCCTTTAAGGGCATGTGGAGGCGGAATCTGGCCACCACGTCATGGCTGCGTCGGCGGCCTGGTATCCATACTCGGTCCCGAGCCGCCCCGTGGCCGAGAGCCCACACATGGTCCCCAGCCGCCTGGGGGCGGCCAGGTGTCCATAAACAGTCCCCAGCCACCCCTATTTGTCCCGGTAACCTTCCCCACACTTTCTTAGCCTGGCCTGCTTTAGGGCAGCATTGTCCGAGCCCACCAGACAACCAGACTCCTCCAGTGGGCCCTGGCTTCTCCATCAGGGGAGTTGAGAGTGCCAAGGTGAGGAGCATGATGATGATGATAGAAGATAGCATCTGCTTTGTTTTCTTGGAATGCAAGGGTAAGTGTGCAGCCTTCCACCCACCCACCCCCAGGCTGCAATACCATACTGCTAGCTTGCTTGCACTTGAAATGAGGCCTTTTATGCTTGTGGAGGCAGACTCTGGCCACCATGTCATGGCTGCGTCGGCGGCCTGGTATCCATACTCAGTCCCCAACTGCCCGGCGGCCGGGTGTCCACACTCGGTCCCCAGCCGCCAGGGGGCGGCCGGGTGTCCATACTCGGTGCCCAGCTGCCCCGCGGCCGGGTGCCCACACATGGTCCTCAGCCGTCTGGGGGCGGCCGGGTGTCCATAAACGATCCCCCAGCCGCCCCTACTTGTCCCAGTGCGCCTTATACACAAGCGTGCATACCAAAACATTACCTGTGCCCTCCCCAGTGCATTTAGTGGGAAGGAAAGCCTATCCACAAGCACGTGGAAAAGTGAATATGGCCAGGGATGGTCCATCTCACTGACGCCTTCACACTGGGTTAATATTGTGGAAGCCGGGACACAGTTGGACACTGGGATGCAACACGTTCTCCAGACATAGAGGATTGCGGGTCCTGGGTCAATCATGCTTCAACACAAAGTTCAGAATGTAGACAGCAGCAGTGGTCGGCCTCCTACATAACGAGTAAATTATTCATGATCATGAGGCCATCCATCTCCTTAGCTTCTGTTCGTCCCTATATATTGAGACTTAGTTAAGGGGCAGCATTTATGCGGGGGCATTTATGCATATAGCATTTATGCATACTTTATCAAAGTGCCATAATTTAGCAAAGTGCTCTGGCAGTTAGAAAATGGCAGTTGGACAGGGCAGGAGACAGGTAAGACATGCAAGACAAACCAACAAACTTGCTTACAGGTCATCTTTTTGGCAAACAGTATTCTCCATTTGTATCTGTGCCATTTATTTTCTGGTTGCTACAATCATCCACATTCACCGTTCTCTCACAAATGCGGCACACTTCATCCATATTAATCCCTCACTCCTCTCTTCTCCTATGTACAGTTGTCATGCTCTCTTCACAATGTTATACCACGCAGATCCATTCATTCCCACCATACAACGCAGGAAACGCTCTCACAAATCACTCAATCATCTGCTCACTCTCTGTATCTTCCTTCTATTAGTCGCAGGTGATATTTCTCCCAACCCAGGACCCTCCAGTAATAATAACACTAAATCTTTCCCTGTTACATTCAGAAACCCTGCTAATCTCATTAATATTCCCTGCATATCTTCTGTCTCATTCAACTGTGCCCTTTGGAATGCACGCTCAGCTTGTAATAAACTCTCTTACATCCATGACTTTTTCCTCTCTAATTCCCTCAACCTTCTGGCTCTCACTGAAACCTGGATCCAGCAGTCGGACACCACCGCCGCTGCAGCTCTCTCCTATGGTGGCCTACATTTCTCTCATACCCCGCGACCTGACAACAGATCAGGTGGAGGTGTTGGTCTGCTTCTTTCAACAAAATGTACTTTTCAGGTTATCCCCCCTGTACCCTCCCTTATCTTCCCGTCCTTTGAGGCCCACACAGTCAGACTCTACCGGCCCTTCTCCCTGCGAGTGGCGGTTGTCTATCGCCCCCCAGGTCCCCCCCGTCAATTCCTGGATCACTTTGCTGCCTGGCTTACAAATTTTCTATCCTGCGACATCCCCACGATAATCATGGGAGACTTTAACATCCCAATTGGCGATCCTCTTTCCCCATCTGCCACGCATCTTTTATCATTAACCTCCTCCTTCGGCCTTTCACAGCTTGCTAATTCTCCTACACATGAGGACGGGAACACATTGGACCTGATCTTCTCCCCGCTTTGCTCAGTACATGACTTTACTAACTCTCCCCTTCCACTCTCTGACCATAATCTTCTTTCATTCTCTGTCAAGAACTGTGACTCTACTCAAGACACTCCCACCGTCCACACTTATAGAAATTTACGCGCCATTAACACCCAGAAATTTATAAAAAGGTTGCAATCATCATTGGCCCCAATCTCCTCCCTCTCATGTCCCGACTCTGCATTGAAGCATTATAACAAAATAATGCTATGCGCCCTGGATGAAGCCGCACCTCCTACACAAAGAACAATTCGGCATAGACGGCGACAACCCTGGCACACGCCTCAAACACGTCTTCTCCAGAGGTACTCCAGGTGCGCTGAACGGCTGTGGAGAAAATCAAATCTGCCCGAAGATTTCCTCCACTATAAATTTATGCTGAAAACATATAACTCTGCCTTTCACCTCTCCAAACAAACCTACTTTAACAACCTCATCATCTCACTTTCCAATAATCCTAAACGACTCTTTGACACGTTTCATTCTCTCCTCAATCAAACAGCACAGGCCCCGACCACCGACCTCAGCGCTGACGATCTGGCTAACTATTTCAAAGAAAAAATTGACCATATCCGACAGGAAATTTTCTCCCAATCCCCAAATGTTATGCATGCTCCCCCCCGCCACATTGTATCTTGCTCATTTTCTGACTTCGAACCAGTCACGGAAGATGAAGTGATCAGGCTCCTTGCATCTTCTCGCCCTACCACCTGCACCAGCGACCCTATTCCCTCACATCTCCTTCAGTCCCTTGCTCCAGCTGTCACCTCTCACCTAACTAAAATTTTCAACCTTTCCCTTTCATCTGGTATCTTTCCCTCTTCTTTTAAACACGCCAGCATACAACCATTACTTAAAAAACCATCCCTCGACCAGAACTGGACGGCCAACTACAGACCTGTTTCCAATCTTCCCTTTATCTCTAAACTCCTGGAACGCCTGGTCCACTCCCGTCTAATCCGCTATCTCTCAGACAACTCTCTTCTTGACCCTTTACAATCTGGTTTCCGCTCTTTACATTCTACTGAAACTGCCCTCACTAAAGTCTCTAATGATCTACTAACAGCTAAATCTAATGGTCACTACTCCCTGCTGATTCTCCTGGATCTCTCTGCAGCATTCGACACTGTGGATCATCAGCTCCTCCTCACTATGCTCCGCACTATTGGCCTCAAGGACACGGTTCTCTCCTGGTTCTCCTCTTATCTCTCTGACCGCTCCTTCTCTGTGTCTTTTGCCGGCTCCTCCTCCTCCCTACTTCCTCTTACTGTCGGGGTTCCTCAAGGATCAGTCCTAGGCCCCCTTCTTTTCTCCTTATACACCGCTCCTATTGGACAAACAATCAGTAGATTCGGTTTTCAGTACCATCTCTATGCTGATGACACCCAATTATACACCTCTGCTCCGGACATCACCCCTGCATTACTACAAAAGACCAGTGATTGTCTTTCTGCTGTGTCTAACATTATGTCCTCCCTCTACCTAAAACTGAATCTGTCAAAAACTGAACTACTCGTCTTTCCTCCCTCCATTAATCTACCTGTGCCCGATATTGCCATCTCCGTTTGTGGCTCAACCATTACTCCCCAGCTACAAGCCCGCTGTCTTGGGGTCATTTTTGATTCAGATCTTTCTTTCACTCCTCACATCAAATCACTCGCTCGTTCATGTCATCTACACCTCAAAAACATCTCAAGAATCAGGACTTTTCTCACCTTTGACTCGGCAAAAACTCTTACTGTCGCTCTTATTCATTCTCGTCTTGACTATTGCAACGCTCTACTAATCGGTCTCCCTCTTACTAAACTCTCCCCTCTCCAATCCGTCCTGAACGCAGCAGCCAGGATCATATTCCTCGCCAACCGCTACTCAGATGCCTCTTCCCTGTGCCAGTCATTGCATTGGTTGCCCATCCAATATAGAGTTCGTTTTAAACTTATCACGCTTACCCACAAAGCGCTCCATGCTTCAGTACCCCCCTACATCTCCTCCCTTGTCTCAGTCTACCACCCTACACGTGCCCTCCGTTCTGCAAATGACTTGAAACTAAAATCCTCCATAATCCGAACTTCCCACTCCCGTCTCCAAGATTTCTCGCGTGCTGCGCCAATTCTCTGGAATGCACTACCCAGGACAGTTCGATTAATTCCCAATACCCACAGTTTCAAGCGAACCCTAAAAACACATTTCTTTAGACTGGCGTATCACCTAAACACACTCTGTCCATCCCAGCTTTCCCCCATATTAAAATCTTCTTCAACTTCGGGTTCAAACCAACCATGCACATAAAAGCCTCTGTCAGGACTGCACACATACTGGCTGGCGACCAGTCCATGTATTATTATTTATCCTATTCAGTATATCAAGGCTGCATTATACAATATATGTACTTTTTACCTTTTGTGTCTCCCCCACTTCCTCATAGACTGTAAGCTCGCGAGCAGGGCCCTCACTCCGTTCGATATGAGATATGCTTATTCTGTATTGTCTGTATAAGTCCCCCCTAAAATTTGTAAAGTGCTGCGGAATATGTTGGCGCTATAAAAATAAACTATTATTATTATTATTATTATTGGAATGCAAGCGCATGTATGTAGTAGCGGCTAGACCTGAGGTGGTCAGCGTTTTGGCGCATATCCTAACTCCTCTGAGGATTGCTGGATGTTTTCCTGCTACTTTCCCAGTTCTATGACTCCCGTTAAAACAAAGCTTCAGGTGATGAATGATGGATGAGGTGGTGGCAAAGGAGAAAGAGCAGGAGGAACAGGGACCATTCACATCAATATCAGGCCAGTCAACCACATATGTCTTGTAGGATATGTTTCTGTACCAAAATGAGCGGTTCAGCTACCCAGTTATAGGGCATACAGTGAGTGCAATGCCTACCAAAAATTTCGAAGCATTCCAATGCCCCTTGGAAGTGACATGGGGGTCAGAGGGCCTTAACTAAACAGTTTTTTCTATTTATAGCAACTGGGTATCCTGTACACTGTTGGCCTAAGCAGTGAATGGAAGGCTTTCCAAAAATTATGAGGAACTGCAATACCCCTTGAAACAGATGTGGATTACAGTGTACAAAAAACCTTCTACCCATTATTGGGGAGTGGGTCTCCCTTAGTGTTCGCCTATGCATTGAAAAGAATAAGCTGACTAAAATGAGGAGGAAATGCAATGCCCATTGGAAGAGTCATGGAGGTTAGAGATAATTAACCCCTTTACAACCCAAGGTGGTTTGCACGTTAATGACCAGGCCAATTTTTACAATTCTGACCACTTTCACTTTATGAGGTAATTCCTCTGGAACGCTTCAACGGATCCCCCTGATTCTGAGATTGTTTTTCATGACATATTGTTCTTCATGATTGTGGTAAAATTTCTTCAATATCACTTGCGTTTATTTGTTAAAAAAGTGGAAATTTGGCAAAAATTGTGAAAATTTTGCAATTTTCAAAATTTGAATTTTATGCCCTTGAATCAGATAGATATGTCACACAAAATAGTTAATAAATAACATTTCCCACATGTCTACTTTACGTCAGCACAATTTTGGAACCAAAATTTTTTTTTATTGGGGAGCTATAAGGGTTAAAATTGACCAGCGATTTCTCATTTTTCCAACAAAATTTACAAAATCATTTTTTTAGGGACCACATCATATTTAAAGTCACTTTGAGGGGTCTTTATGACAGAAAATACCAAAAGTTACACCATTCTAAAAACTGCACCCCTCAAGGTGCTCAAAACCACATTCAAGAACTTTATTAACCCTTCAGGTAATTCACAGGAATTTTTGGAATGTGGAAGAAAAAAAATAACATTTAACTTTTTTCACAAAAATGTTATTTAGACCCAATTTTTTTATTTTTGCAGAAGTAACAGGAAAAAATGGACCCCAAAATTTGTTGTGCAATTTCTCCTGAGTAAGCAGATACCCCATATGTGGGGGAAAACCACTGTATGGGCGCACGGCAGGGTTCGGAAGGAAAGGAGCGCCATTTGACTTTTTGAATGTATAATTTGCTTGAATAATTAGCGGACGCCGTGTTGCATTTGGGGAGCCCCTGATGTGCCTAAATAGTGGAAACCCCCCACAAGTGACACCATTTTGGAAACTAGACCCCTGAGGGAACTTATCTAGATGTGTGGTGAGCACCTTGAACCCCCAGGTGCTTCACAGAAGTTTATAACATTGAGCCGTAAAAATAAAATTTTCACATTTTTCCCACAAAAATGTTTTTCAGCCCCCACTTTTGCATTTTCATAAGGGTAACAGGAGAAATTGCACCATGCAGTTTGTTGTGAAATTTCTCCTAAGTAAGCAGATACCCCATATGTAGGGGAAACCCACTGTTTGGGTGCATGGCAGGGTTCGGAAGGGAAGGAGCACCATTTGACTTTTTGATTGTAATATTTGCTTGAATAATTAGCGGATGTGCCCCTGATGTGCCTAATCAGTGGAAACTCACCACAAGTGACACCATTTTGGAAACTAGACCCCTCAGGGAACTTATTTAGATGTGTGGTGAGCACCTTGAACCCCCAAGTCCTTTACAGAAGCTTATAAAATGGAGCCGTGAAAATAAAAAAATCAAACGTTTTCCACAAAAATGATGTTTTAGCCCCAATTTTTTTATTTTCACAAGGGTAAGAGGAGAAAATGGACCCCAAAAACTTTTGTGCAATTTCTCCTGAGTACGCCAATACCCCATGTGGGGAAAATACAGTGTTTGGGCGCACGGCAGAGTTCAGAAGGGAAGGAGCACTGTGTGACTTTTTGAACGCAAAATTGGCTGGAATCGAGAGCGGATGCCATGTCACGTTTGGAGAGCCCCTGATGTGCCTAAATAATTGAAACCCCACACAAGTGACCCCATTTTGGAAACTACACCCGTCAAGGATATTATCAAGGGGTATAATGAACATTTTGAACCCAGAGATATGACACAGAATTTGATGACAATAGGTCATCATATTGAATTCGTTGTCATTAATCTTGAGCGCAAGTGCTCCCTACTTGAGTTCGCATCGGGTACTCAGGTATGCACTATGTATCACGGGTGCTCAAGTGAAATGCTCGAGTCCCCGCCCGCATGTTTCACGGTTATTAGACACCCCAAAAAATACATGTGGGGATAACTCGTGCATGGCAGGCAATCCCCGCGAGGTTTTTTTGTCTGCAAAGCATATGTGGCGGAGACTCGAGCACCCGCGATATTCAATGCATACCCAAGCACCCGATGCAAACTCAAGTAGTGGGCATTTGCGTTCAACACTAGTTGATACATCAATATCTTTTTTTTTTTTTCATTTTGAAAAAAACAACAACCCTAACCCCAACCCTAACCCTACCCTAGCCCAACCCTGAACCCAACGGTAACACTAGCAGAACCCTAACCCCAACCCCAGCCCTAACGTTTATTTTTTATGCCATTCCTAATGCGGTATAAGTGATTAGATGACCTTATTCTTCAGGTCGGTGCGACTACAGAGATGCCAGAATGATAACGGGTTTTTATGATTGACAGCTGTCACACACTAAAAGACACATATTTTTTAAAATATAGTTTTTGGATCACCATAATTTGAGAGCTATAATTTTTTCATATTTTGGCTGACAGAGTCATGTGACTGCTTGTTTTTTTGCGGGATGAGTTGACGTTTTTATTGGTGCCAATTTCAGGCATGTGACATTTTTTGATCGCTTTCTATTCCAGCTTTTGGGAGGCAGAATAAACAAAAACCAACAATTCAGGAATTTTTTTAAAATTTTTTTTATTCTACTCCGCGTGTGGAAAAATTGATAAGGTAGCTTTATTCTTCAGGTCAGTACGTTTACAGCGGTACCACATTTATATCGTTTTTCTATGTTCTGGCGCTTTTACACAATAAAACCTATTTTATAGAAAAAATAATTTTTTTATTCTGAGAGCTATAACTTTTTCATTTTTCAGATTATGTAGCTCTATGTTGCTTTGTTTTTTGCGGGACAAGATGACATTTTCAGAGGTACCATTTTTATTTATATTCGTCTTTTTGATCGCATGTTATTCCATATTTTGTTTGGCGGTATGATGATAAAGCACTGTTTTTTGCTTCGTTTTTCTTTTTTTTTTACCGTGTTCACTGAAGGGGTTAACTAGTGGAACAATTTTATAGGTCAGGTCGTTCCGGACGCGGCGATACAAAATATGTGTACTTTTATTGTTTGTTTGTTTTTTTTCATAATAATATTTATTGATGGGTACATTATATTTTTATTTTTGGTGGATTTTTTTTTTTATTTTTATATTTTTACAAATTTTTTTTTTTTTTTTTTTCCACTTTCTGAGAGTTTTTTTTACTTTTTTACTTTGTCACACTATGGGACTTTCACTTTTTTTATTCTGATCGCCTGCATAGCATAGGGATGGAGCACTATCCCTGTGCCATGCAGGCAGTCAGCGCTGCACAGTGAGAAGATTGTTTGGTCATGCACTACCCATGATCAAAAAATCTTGCTGCTGTCTGGTGACCCGGATGTTGGCATGACGACATCGGGTCGTCATGGCAACACCCAGGAAGCCACGGCAGACAGCGCTGGAGGCCGGACGAAGAGGAGAGTATTTCGATCATCTCCCCTTAGCCACAGCAATGCTGCGATTGACAGGCTGTGTGGGCACGATCGCGAAGACGTACTAATACGGGTGAGGCTCTTAAGTCCCAGGGCACAGACGTGGATTAGTACGTCATGAGTAGAGATGAGCGGTGTTCTACTCGAACTGTTTGCCAATCTCAAATTCGAGCTGTTTTGGGCGGTGTTCGAGCCGTTCGGCGAACACGAACGATTTGAGAAAAATTCGGCTGTTCGAGGTTATGTTCGATAACTGTTCGTGCACCAAAATCATAACTGGATTTTTTCTCAGTAATGATGAAAATTAATGTTAATACGCAGTTTGAGTGTACAGCGGGGTGGGGGGAGGGGCAGGGGATGGATCTCTGCAGGAACAATGAAGATCTCCATTTTTTTTTCTCTTTCCCGCATTTGCAGTGGGGAGGTGCAATCTGTCAGCCTATCAGCAGCGCACACACCGAGCGAAGTGCTTTTTTTCACACAAGCAAGTGCATGTGTCATTGGCAGTGTATGTCACATGTCCTTGCCCTATAAGACCCAGCCATTTTCCCCGTCGCCACCATTTTCTCACTGCTGCAGCTGCGTGTTAGACGGCACCGCTGTTGCTGTGTGCACTATACCTTGTTAATTTCAAGACAATTTTCGCACAAATCTACAGATAGCTTGGGAGTAGGGAATAGTTGTGATTGCAGTCCTTTTAAGGACTAGGTTACAGCATTTCCTACGACATTTATCAGGCAGGTCTGTGCTCTTAAATAGATAGATTGTGGGAGTAAAGACTAATTGTAATTGGAGTCCTTTTCAGGACTAGGTTACATCAGTTCCTATCAGTTTTTGCCAGGCAGGTCTGTGCCAGTGCTGTGCAAGTTTTTTTCACAGCATTTGGCTGAATCTAGCAAAGCTAATCCTTTTTGGCCTATTGCAGAGTGTGTTAGTCAGTGGAGTAGCCTATCTGTGTTGCAAGATATACCACCTGTGTATAGAATACCAATTTTTTTACTGCACCTAGTGAAGTAAAATCTTTTGGGCATAGCATCATTCTATTAGTCCATCTATACTGACCTCCATCAGGTTGCAAATTGAATATAATTTTTTTCTGCATCTAGTTCTGAAAAAATATTGGGCTTCTAGCTGTGTGTGGGACTTGTTCTATTAATCCATCTATACAGACCTCCATCAGGTTGCAAACTGAATATATTTTTTTCTGCATCTACCTCTGAAAAAATATTGGGCTTCTAGCTGTGTGTGGGACTTGTTCTATTAATCCATCTATACAGACCTCCATCAGGTTGCAAACTGAATATATTTTTTTCTGCATCTACCTCTGAAAAAATATTGGGCTTCTAGCTGTGTGTGGGACTTGTTCTATTAATCCATCTATACAGACCTCCATAAGGTTGCAAACTGAATATATTTTTTTCTGCATCTACCTCTGAAAAAATATTGGGCTTCTAGCTGTGTGTGGGACTTGTTCTATTAATCCATCTATACAGACCTCCATCAGGTTGCAAACTGAATATATTTTTTTCTGCATCTACCTCTGAAAAAATATTTGGGCTTCTAGCTGTGTGTGGGACTTGTTCTATTAATCCATCTATACAGACCTCCATCAGGTTGCAAACTGAATATATTTTTTTCTGCATCTACCTCTGAAAAAATATTGGGCTTCTAGCTGTGTGTGGGACTTGTTGTATTAGTCCATCTATACTGACCTCCATCAGGTTGCAAACTGAATATATTTTTTTCTGCATCTACCTATGAAAAAATATTGGGCTTCTAGCAGTGTGTGGGACTTGTTCTATTAATCCATCTATACAGACCTCCATCAGGTTGCAAACTGAATATATTTTTTTCTGCATCTACCTCTGAAAAAATATTTGGGCTTCTAGCTGTGTGTGGGACTTGTTCTATTAATCCATCTATACAGACCTCCATCAGGTTGCAAACTGAATATATTTTTTTCTGCATCTACCTCTGAAAAAATATTGGGCTTCTAGCTGTGAGTGGGACTTGTTGTATTAGTCCATCTATACTGACCTCCATCAGGTTGCAAACTGAATATATTTTTTTCTGCATCTACCTCTGAAAAAATATTGGGCTTCTAGCTGTGTGTGGGACTTGTTCTGTTAATCCATCTATAAAGACCTCCATCAGGTTGCAAACTGAATATATTTTTTTCTGCATCTAGCTCTGAAAAAATATTGGGCTTCTAGCTGTGTGTGGGACTTGTTCTATTAATCCATCTATACAGACCTCCATCAGGTTGCAAACTGAATATATTTTTTTCTGCATCTACCTCTGAAAAAATATTGGGCTTCTAGCTGTGTGTGGGACTTGTTGTATTAGTCCATCTATACTGACCTCCATCAGGTTGCAAACTGAATATATTTTTTTCTGCATCTACCTCTGAAAAAATATTGGGCTTCTAGCTGTGTGTGGGACTTGTTCTATTAATCCATCTATACAGACCTCCATCAGGTAGCAAACTGAATATATTTTTTTCTGCATCTACCTCTGAAAAAATATTGGGCTTCTAGCTGTGTGTGGGACTTGTTCTATTAATCCATCTATACAGACCTCCATCAGGTTGCAAACTTAATATATTTTTTTCTGCATCTACCTCTGAAAAAATATTGGGCTTCTAGCTGTGTGTGGGACTTGTTCTATTAATCCATCTATACAGACCTCCATCAGGTTGCAAACTTAATATATTTTTTTCTGCATCTACCTCTGAAAAAATAATGGGCTTCTAGCTGTGTGTGGGACTTGTTCTATTAATCCATCTATACAGACCTCCATCAGGTTGCAAACTGAATATATTTTTTTCTGCATCTACCTCTGAAAAAATATTGGGCTTCTAGCTGTGTGTGGGACTTGTTCTATTAATCCATCTATACAGACCTCCATCAGGTTGCAAACTAAATATATTTTTTTCTGCATCTACCTCTGAAAAAATATTGGGCTTCTAGCTGTGTGTGGGACTTGTTCTATTAATCCATCTATACAGACCTCCATCAGGTTGCAAACTGAATATATTTTTTTCTGCATCTACCTCTGAAAAAATATTGGGCTTCTATCTGTGTGTGAGACTTGTTCTATTAATCCATCTATACAGACCTCCATCAGGTTGCAAACTGAATATATTTTTTTCTGCATCTACCTCTGAAAAAATATTGGGCTTCTAGCTGTGTGTGGGACTTGTTGTATTAGTCCATCTATACTGACCTCCATCAGGTTGCAAACTGAATATATTTTTTTCTGCATCTACCTCTGAAAAAATATTGGGCTTCTAGCTGTGTGTGGGACTTGTTCTATTAATCCATCTATACAGACCTCCATCAGGTTGCAAATTGAATATAATTTTTTTCTGCATCTAACCCAGCCAATAGTTTTGGCCTAATACCACAGTTTGGCCACTCAGCTCTGCTCGGTTCCCATCCATTGTTTTTTTGTGCAAACAACTCCAGAGTTGTGAATTAGTTAACCACCAAAATGAGTGGAAAAAGGCCTGCTGCTGGTGGAAAGGGGAATAGGCGTGTTGGGAAGGGGAAAAAAGGTTGTGTCCATGGGGTAGGTGTTAAAGCAACAGTAACATCTGCAGAAGAAAGACCATCTTCCAGCCAAACTAAAATGTCTACTTCTTTTAGCGGACAATGTGATAAGATCCCTTTCTTACGGCCACGCCAATCGCTACAAATTCCAGATGAGGCACAAAAACAGCAGGTGCTTCAACGGATATCAAGTGCTCCTTTAAGTGGGCTCTCCTCCACATCAACTTCAACATCACAAATACTCCAGTCCTCAAAGGTGTCACCCCAATCGCACTTGCTTCCTCACAGCTCCCAAATCTCCAGCTGCCCGTCTGAGTATGAGGTAGAACAGATGGTTGAGTCTGCAGAGCTGTTTACTCATACTATAGCCTGGGAATCAGAGGTCGACTCCAGCGCTTCTGTGAATCCAGACGAGGAAATGATCTGCACTGATGCCCAGAACCTTTATGAGTCGGATCCAGGACCAGACGCAGAAGGTTCTGACCATAATGTAGACCCTCATTCCCAAACTGTAACTCCTGTTGGTGGAGACAATGAGGAAGACGATGATAAGACTCAAATACCTGATTGGAGCGACAACTTTAGTTTTTTGTCAGGGCAGGAACAGGTTGGCTCTGAGGACGACGGGTGTGATAACGCACAGGGTGATGATGATGAGGTTGGAGATCCCACTTACTGTCAACCCACAGTCAGCCAAGAGATGAGGTCAGCAGAGGAGGTGGAGGAAGATGCTAGTGACGACGAGGTCAGGTTGCGCCTTCCTGGACAGAGACGTAGTACTGGAAGCACGTCAACAACTGCATCCTCAAACACAACTCTGACTCTCACCACAAGTCGTGGTGGCTCTTCAGGTCGCATGGGTGCTAAGCCTTGCATAGCCTGGGCATTTTTACAGATCGATAAAGATGACCCAACTCGTGTTATCTGTAACATTTGTTATCAAAAGCTAAGTAGAGGCCAAAAAATACATAGTTTGAGTACTTCATGCATGAACCGGCACATGGACATGAAGCATAAGTTGCAGTGGGAAGCTCAGTTTGCTACAATGCGGCCTAGCCGGCCGGGCCAACCACCGTCTGCCATATCTTGTGCATCCGCGGCCTCTTCATCATCTGTGACTGGGGGGACAGCAGTCACACCTGTTTTGGGGCGCAGACCTGCCACCTCTTTACCCGCAACAGCCAGCGTGATTGGCAGGTCATCATTTTCTTTGGAGGTGGTAACACCAGCTGGTGTTGAGCGCTGTCCAACATCGATAGCACCACCTTTGGATCAAGGCAACCTAACATGTCCGCCTGCATCTTCCTCACAGACCGGCAGTTTGCCGGGGACACCCTTATCAACCCTGTCTAAGCACAATAGCCAGCCCTCGGTCCCTCAGATGTGGACAAGTAAAAGACCATTTCCTCCTAGCCATGAGAAAGCTAAGAGGTTGAATTTCACCATCTGCAAGCTCTTGGCTACAGAAATGCTGCCTTTCCGCCTGGTGGACACAGAGGATTTTTGAGACCTTATGTCCGTCGCAGTGCCCCAGTACCAGATGCCCAGTCGGCACTACTTCTCAAAGAAAGGTGTGCCTGCGCTCCACCAGCATGTCGCACACAACATCACCGCTTCTTTGAGAAACTCTGTGTGTGACAGGGTGCATTTCACCACAGACACTTGGACGAGTAGGCATGGACAGGGGCGTTACATGTCGCTGACTGGGCACTGGGTAACTATGGTGACAGCAGAACAAGGGGCTGCTGTCCAAGTCTTGCCGTCCCCACGAGTTGTGCGTCAATCCTCTTTATGTCAAAGTTCCTCCACTGCTTCTGCCTCCTCAACCTCCTCTCGGTCTTCCACCTGCACCCAAAGCCTGTCTGGTCATGCCACAAGCTTTCTAACTGCGCAGAAGGGATCCTGCACACCTCCTTCCTATGCTGGCAGTAGGGCTCAACGTCATCAGGCGGTTTTTACATTGAAATGTCTGGGAAATGTGAGTCACACAGCTGAGGAGTTGTGGTCAGCTCTGGAGAACCAATTTCATGAATTGTTGTCTCCACTGGAAGGCCGTGTGCGACAATGCTGCAAACCTGGGTGCGGCCCTTCGCCGGGGCAATGTCACACACGTGCCTTGTATGGCTCACGTGTTGAACCTGGTAGTCCAGCAATTTTTAGCCCACTATCCCAGACTAGATGGCCTTCTGCAGAGGGCACGGTCGCTGTGCGCTCACTTCTGCCGTTCGCATCCCGCAGCTCAGCGACTTACATCTCTACAGAAGTCGTTGGGCCTACCACTTCACCGGCTAAAATGCGATGTGCCTACCCGGTGGAATTCAACTCTGCACATGTTGCAGCGACTGTGGCAGCACCGACAAGCCCTGGTGCAATACGTTCTGACGTATAGCCTGGGCCAACGAGATTCAGAGGTGTGGCAAATCACGCTGGAGGAGTGGTCTCAGATCAGGGACCTATGCACCCTTCTGCACAGTTTTGAAATGGCGACGAAGATGTTTAGTGCTGACGATGCCATTATCAGCATGACTATTCCAGTGATTTACATGCTGGAGCACATGTTAAACAGAATTCGGAGTCAGGTGGTGGCACAAGAGGAGGTGGAGGAAGTAGAGGAGGAGGAGTTGTATGCGGAAGGGCTGACATCTGCAAGGTCCAGACGGTCGGCAGCACCAAGGCGGCAGGCATGTGAGGGTGGGGGAGATGGTTTTACCAGGGCGCATGGTAGCAGCCAAACTAGTGAGGAAGTTGCAGGAGCCCAGGAAGAAGTGGAGGACGAACTGATGGAAGACTCATCAGATGAGGGAGACCTTGATCACATTTCTGTTGTGCGAGGTTGGGGGGAGAGGACAGAGGAAGGAAGCATGATTGTTACCTCGCCACCAACACAACAGGGACTTGGTGCTCCTGGATGCACAACACACATGAGTGCCTTCTTGCTGCACTACCTGCAACATGACCCTCGAATTGTGAGAATTAGAAATAATCCTGACTACTGGGTTGCCACACTGTTAGATCCCCGGTACAAAAGTAAATTTGCAGAAATTATTCCTGCCATAGAAAGGGATGCACGCATGCAGGAGTATCAGCAGAGACTGTTGCAGAATCTTACATGTGCTTTTCCACAAAATACCAGTGGTGCACGTAGTGAATCTCACAGTTCCAACTTGCCAACCGTGGGACCGTCAAGTGTTCAGCACTCAAACCGTAACAGAACCACAGTATCTGCTGGTAACATCAATTTTGCGGAATCATTTCACCACTTTTTTAGCCCATCCTTTGCAAGGCCACAGGAGACAAGAAGTCTGACACATAGTCAACGCCTAGAGACGATGGTATAGGAGTATCTCCAAGTAAACATTGAAGCCACGACTGTGTCACTGGACCCTTGCTCTTTTTGGGCTTCCAATCTGGATAAATGGCCGGAGCTAGCCACTTACGCCTTGGAGATCTTGTCATGCCCCGCAGCCAGCGTTCTGTCTGAACGTGTGTTCAGCGCTGCTGGTGGTGTGCTGACAGATAAGCGCACGCGGCTCTCCACTGATAATGTAGACAGACTCACGTTCATAAAGATGAACAAATCATGGATCCGAAACGACTTTTCTACCCCTGTGTCATCCTGGGGAGAGTAAAAGCTTGATGATTGGTTAAAATCACCCTACCAACCGTTTTAAGCTTTCAAATTAATAATCATGTTTATCTGTATCTTGGCTGGAAAATAATTTGGGCTTTGTAGCAGTGTGCAGCACTGATTCTATTAGGCCATCTATAATAAGCTCCACCAGATTTAAAATTACTAATCATGTTTATCTGTATCTTGACTGGAAAATAATTTGGGCTTTGTAGCAGTGTGCAGCACTGATCCTATTAGGCCATCTATACTAAAGCTTCACCAGATTTAAAATTAATAATAATTTTTAGCTGCATCTAGCCTGGAAAATAATTTTGGGGCTCCGAGATGCGCAAGACACATAAGTGCCTTCCTGCTGCACTACCTGCAGCATGACCCTCATATTGTCAAAATTCGAAGTAATCATGACTACTGGGTTGCCACACTCTTAGATCCCCCAAACTTTTCGATCAACCTTTTCATTTTAATAAAGACCAAAAAAATGGTCATTTTTGAAATTATAAGCATTAGCAGGTTGTTAGAAACTGAAATCAAACAGTTTTCAACTCAAAACTTTATTCTAGGTGATGTTACATTTTCACATAGGACCCCTTGTTCGAAAGGAGCTTCTGAACTCTCTCGTCCATTGAATTTGTCAGGTTTTGGATGGTTTCTGCTTCAATTGTTTTGCATGAGGACAGAATACCCTCCCAGAGCTGTTGCTTAGATGTGAACTGCCTCCCGCCATCATAGACACTCCTTTTAATGATGCTCCAAAGTTTCTGAATGGGGTACAGGTCAGGGGAGCATGGGGGTCACACCATAAGTTTGTCCCCTTTTATGCCCATATCAGCCAGAGATGCAGATGTTTTATGTGCAGCATGAGATGGTGCATTATCATGCAGAAAAATGATCTTGCTGTGAAATACACGGTTCTTCTTCTTGAACCATGGCAGGAAGTGCTGTTTGAGAAAATCCACATACATTATGGAGTTCATCTTTAGCGCAATCAGGGATCCTAAAGGGGCTGACAGTCTCTCTCACCATGATTCCAGCCCAAAACATTACTCCACCTCCTCCTTGTTGGCGCTGTAGCCGTGTTTGCGTGGGGTGTCCATCAACCAGCCATCCTCCACTCCATCCATCTGGACCATCGAGCGCTGCACGGCACTCATCCGTGAACAAAACAGTTTTGAAATCAGTCTTCATGTAATGTTTGGCCCACTGGAGCCGTTTCTGCTTGTGTGAAGTGGATAGAGGAGGTCGACAGGATGGCGTATGCACAGCTGCAAACCTCTGAAGGACCCTGCATCTTGTTGTTCGGGGGACGTTGGAGGCACAAGCAGCTTCAAAAACTTGTCTGCTGCTATGACAAGGCTTTTTTGCCGCTGCTCTTTCAACCTGACGTAATTGCCTGTAGGAAAGAGTCCTCAATTTGCCCTTATCAGCACGCACACGTGTGTACTGTGAATCAGCTACATACTTCTTGATTGCCAAGACACTTCATCCTGATCATCGCACAATGTTGATTGTTGTCATGCCTTGACCTAAACACTCCACAATTTGTTGCTTCTCAGCAGCCGACACATCCTTTTTCTTTCCCATTTTGGCAGAAAATGTAGGCTGCTTAATATTGTGGGACAGCCTTCTTAAGTAGTCTTGCCTTTCATTGGACACACCTGCCAAACTAATTAGCACAGGTGTCTGCAATTGCTTACAGTGATATAAAGAGCCCTGACACACATCACCATCAATGAGTTTAACTGACAAACAAACAAATTCTTCCCTTATCACTCCTAAACACTTTTTGCATAATAATTTGGAACGCAGTGTACATGTGCTTTTCCACAAAACACCAGTGGTTCACGTAGTGAATCTTACAGTTCTAACTTGCCAACCGTGGTCTGTATGGAGTTGTTCAATAAAGGGCCCAAAATTATGATAACATAGATGGAAGAGGTCTCTATGAATAGGAATTCCTAAGTATTTGATACCCTGTGAGGGCCAGGCATTGGAAAGTTGGACTGGATGGAATCCTATATGGATTTGGGGAGGGAGACATCGAGGGCCTCAGACTTCGCTGCATTGATTTTAAAATTTGACCATGTAACAAAGTGATCTATTTCAGCCATAACAGCATGGATGGATATATGTGATTGAGTGATATATACTAGGACATCATCAGCAAATAGAGAGCACTTGTACTCGGTGCCTCCCACCTCAATCCACCTAATATTGGGGTTATGGCGAATTGATGAGAGCAGGTGCTCCGTCACTAGGATGTATAAGAGAGGGGACAGAGGACATCCCTGCCTTGTCCCATTGGTGATTGTGAAAGGTGATGAAAATGTTCTGATGCACCCCCTGGGCCTTGGGACACCCGGAGCTGGACCCTTTTTGGTGGATGCTGGTGGTTGTAGTCTTCGTGGCGGCGACCCGGTTCCGTGGCTCAGGGTGGTCAAACCAGTGGCGGAGCTATTTATGTGGTTTTGATGTTTAAATGTCCGACTACGCCACCCGTGGATTGCGGTCAGAGTGAACCGCCGCTGCAGGGCAGACCGCTGAGGCTGGTGTTGTGGGTGCAGCAGAGCGAAGCATAACTCCCCACGGGAGGAGTATAGCCTCAGGGCAGTGTATGCGGAGGATGGGGGTGATGGTGCAGGGCAGCAGCAGTAACGACACGGAGTCAGTGATGCAGTCCAGGGCCTTTACTCACAGTTCTTATTATCCAGACCACGTCTGCAGGTAACGGCTGCCCACGTCGTACTGTGCTCACCAGGTGAGGGGCTCAGACAACTCCCAGATAGCTTTGGAGTGCTTCACAGGACCCCCTTTGTGTGTCCTTTGTCTGGCCTTTCTTACCAACCCTTCTGTCCGGCTGCCTCGGGCCTCCTCTTGGTAAACTTGGCGCCAGTTTCCCTGACCCTATGTGGTGCCTTCCTAGCGGGTGTAGCGAGGGGCTGCGCCACATAAAATGTCACAGCCTCCGGTTTCTAGCTGAGGGTCGTTTCCTGCCTCCACTAGTTTCGGGGACCGGTCTCCCCCTTTGGCCTGACCCCTCCATGCAGGTGGATTCGGGCGTGCGGTGGCGACTCGCCCGTCCGCACCCCTGGGATCCCTTCATTTCTCGTTCCTGGAGCCTTCTCCGCTCCTCTTCCTTCCTTCTCCCTCTTCCAGGCCTGGGCCTCTGTTACTAGGCCCGCCTCCGGAGCAGAGCTCATGCAGAGCCCCTGCTCCCTGCCACTTCTGCTCAGACTTCTCTGCACTGAACTAAGATGGTGCCCACCTTTTATACTCCCTTCTCAATGCACCCAGGAACTGCTTCCTCCCTGCTCCTGCACTACAGGGTTCCCCTTCCTCAGTGTTCCCTCCCCCCACTCCAGCCAGGGACAGGGACTGTCGTGCCCATCTCAGAGGCATATTGGTCGCCCTGCCCCACGGCAATGTGGTGTAATGCATGCAGGTGTCGGGTCCTGATCCACACTCCATCCTTACCTGAGAGTGAGATATCACACCTCTGGGTGAGGTGCAATACCTCTGTAGCAACCGAGCCCTCACGGTGAAACAGTTCCATTTATCTTCAGCCTAGGTGACGTATTGTGATACAGGGCCGTGATTTTGGCTATAAAAGGGTCCCCTAGACCCCTACCCCAAGCTTTTTAAGAGAATCATATATGGCGTGCCAGGAGACTCTATGGAATGCTTTCTCAGCATCCAACGAGAGTATCTAATTACAAATTTTTAACTGCATCTAGCCCAGGAAATACTTTGTGCCTAGTAGCAGTGTCTGCTAGTCAGTGGATTATCCCGGCTGTTAAGCAAGCTACACCACCTGTAGATTAGACACTTAATTTTTTCAAAAGAAATGCTTCGGGACCATGGGATACTCAGTGAAGAGCATCAGGAGGCACCCCAAGGCATAGGGGCTGGAACTGGCAGTAGGATGCCTTGCGGTGGACAGCCGAGCTCGATCCTTATAAAAGCTTTTTAACTGCAGAAGCTTTAGTGGACGCTACTGGAGCTGGAATTACGCGGCTGCTGGCATGAGACTTGCCCTCAAATAGATCCTTGTAAATGGATTTAAAGTGTATTCATTCAAATTAGAGAGACAATTTAAATTAAAAAGCTTAGAGCTGCCTCCACCACAGGGGGGCTCGCTCGACCCACCAGCGGACAGGCACCAGTATTGGGAGAGGGGGGCTGGCCATCAGGGTTCACGGCGGCTCTGGCACAAACCCGGCGACACGGAGGTGGCACGGGCAGGAGCGGACTGGCCGTGTCGGCTTCTCACTTTTTGGATTTTAGAAGGGCATGACATGCCTATATCTGTGTCTCCCCCTCCTTTTACTCCTCCACCTCTTTTATTTTCGCATGACTATATGTACTTGTCACTTTTCCATGTGTTAGTTATGTCTTCTGAGCAGTTTGTCAGCTTTTGGACACATTTGAAGGTGTTTTCTATGTGTTTCTATGTGTTTTTGTTTGCCTGCCATTGGTTTTAACGGTGTTCGAAGGTGTTCGACGAACAGTTCGACGAACAGTTCGGCGAACACACGGGTGTTCGACGAACCGAACCGAACTCGAACACTACGGGGGTGGCTCAACACTAGTCATGAGCTTTAAAGGGGTTAAAAACAACATTTCAATGCCCCTTGGAAGAGCTGTGGAGTTCAGAGTGGTTTAACAAGACTGTTTTAATGCCCCTTGGAAGAGTGGTGGAGGTCGCAGTGGAATAAAAAGACAATATCAATACGCCGTGGAAGAGACATGGAGGTCACAGTAGCTTAACAAGATGGTTTTAATGCCCCTTGGAAGAGACGTGGAGGTCACAGTAGCTTAACAAGAAGCTTTTAATGCCCCTTGGAAGAGTGGTGGAGGTCGCAGTGGAATAAAAATACAATATCAATTCCCCATGGAAGAGACGTGGAGGTCACAGTAGCTTAAAAACACAGTTTTAATGCCCTATGGAAGAGTGGTGGAGGTCGCAGTGGAATAAAAAGACAATATCAATGCCCCGTGGAAGAGACGTGGATGTCACAGTAGCTTAACAAGATGGTTTTAATGCCCCTTGGAAGAGTGGTGGAGGTCGCAGTGGAATAAAAAGACAATATCAATGCCCCTTGGTAGAGTGGTGGAGGTCGCAGTGGAATAAAAAGACAATATCAATGCCCCGTGGAAGTGACGTTGATGTCACAGTAGCTTAACAAGACGGTTTTAATGCCCCTTGGAAGAGTGGTGAAGGTCGCAGTGGAATAAAAAGACAATATCAATGCCCCGTGGAAGAGATGTGGAGGTCACAGTAGCTTAACAAGACGGTTTTAATGCCCCTTGGAAGACTGGTAGAGGTCGCAGTGGAATAAAAAGACAATATCAATGCCCTTTGGAAGAGACGTGGAGGTCACAGTAGCTTAACAAAACGGTTTTAATGCCCCTTGGAAGAGACGTGAAGGTCACAGTAGCTTAACAAGATTGTTTTAATGCCCCTTGGAAGACTGGTGGAGGTCACAGTGGAATAAAAATACAATATCAATGCCCCTTGGAAGAGCGGTGCAGGTCGCAGTGGAATAAAAAGACAATATCAATGCCCCGTGGAAGAGACGTGGAGGTCACAGTAGCATATCAAGACGGTTTTAATGCCCCTTGGAAGAGACGTGGAGGTCACAGTAGCTTAACAAGATGGTTTTAATGCCCCTTGAAAGAGTGGTGGAGGTCGCATTGGAATAAAAAGACAATATCAATGCCCCGTGGAAGAAACGTGGAGGTCACAGTAGCTTAACAAGATGGTTTTAATGCCCCTTGGAAGGGTGGTAGAGGTCGCAGTGGACTAAAAAGACAATATTAATGCCCCTTGGAAGAGTGGTGGAGGTCGCAGTGGAATAAAAAGACAATATCAATGCCCCATGGAAGAGACGTGGAGGTCACAGTAGCTTAACAAGATGATTTGATTGCCTCTTACAAGAGCCATGCAGTACAGCATATTAAAAACATTATTCCCATTATGGGGGATTGGGTCTCCCATAGTCTTTGCCTATGCCTTCCAAGCAAAAGCTGCTAAAAATTAGGACGGAGGAACTTGCAATGCCCCGTACAAGAGCGATGCAGTACAGCATATTAAAAACATTATTCCCATTATGGGGGAGTGGTTCTCCCATAATCTTTGCCTATGCCTTCCAAGCAAAAGCTGCCCAATATTAGGATGGAGGAACTTGCAATGCTGGCAACACGGACCACGGTCACCCTGGTGGTATATTGGTGGTGGAGGCTGAGGATAAGGAGAAGAGCAAAAAACAGCCAAAATGAGGAAGCATTTACCCATGTGTGGGTGTGAAGCGGTGCATAGGAATATACCTCCTGAAACAACGCAGTGGATTTGACTTTATGTTACTCTGCTGTCATTTGGTGGTGATGAGAGGTCTGACCCAATCCAGCCCTTGTTCTTTTTGATAAGGGTCAGCTTGTCAGCATTGTCAGTTGACAGGCGAGTGCGCTTATCAGTTAAAATTCCCCGCATCGGCACTAAAAACATGCTCCGATAACACGCTAGTGGCAGGGCAGGCCAGGACCTCCAAGGCGTACAAAGCAAGTTCATTCCAAGTGTCCAGCTTGGAAGCCCAATAATTAAAAGGCACAGAGGAATCATGGAGGACGTTGGTATGGTCGGCAAGGTACTCCCTCACCATCTTTTGAAACTTTCCACTCCTTGTGAGAGTACCCCGCTCCTCAGGGCCTGTAAGCTGGGCGGGTCTCAGAAAACTGTCCCAGAACGTTGACATTGTTCCCCCTGCCTCTGCTGGATTGGAGTTGCGCCTCTCTCACATATACGCCTTGGTTGGTCAACGAACTATGACCTCTGCCGCTAGCGTGTTCAGATGGGAATTTTTTTAACAGTTCTGCAGCAAGGGCCTTCTGGTACTGCCCCATTTTTGTAGACCTCTAAACCTCAGTAATAAGAGAGTGAAAGTTTTCCTTGTAGCGGGGGTCTAAAAGTGTCACCAACCAGTAATGACTGTCACCCAACATTTTGACAACGCGAGGGTCACGGTTAAGGCAACATAACATAAAGTCAGCCATGCATGCCAGATTGGTAAGGGGCAAGACTTCCGTGTCCTCACCAAGATGACGACTGACCATGCTCTCCTCCTCCTCCTCCTCCTCCTCCCCCCTGTACTCAGGCCACCCATACTGAACCGACAGTATGACAGTTGTACAGGTACTACAGTCTACAGCGCATGATACCAGCTCCTGTTCTTCCTCCTCCTCCTCTCCCTCATTGTCCCCCAATGCATGTTGGGATCAAATGAGGCTGGGCTGTGTGTAATCACCCGCTATGGCTTCTTGATCCATCTCATCATACTATGGCTGCAATGACTCCTCTTTAATTCTCTGCAGAGAGCGTTGCAAAAGACTGACAAGTGGGATGCTGACGCTAATGACGGCGTCATCGCCACTCACCATCTTGGGTGACCCCTCAAAGTTTTTCAGGATGGTACATATTTCAGACATCCAGGTCCACTACTGAGATCTTATGTGTGGAGTCTGACCTGAATATCGACTGCCTTGTTGAAGCTGGTACTCCACAACTGCTCTCTTCTGCTCACAAATCCTTTGCAACATGTGGAGGGTAGAGTTCCAACCTGTGGGGACATCACACCAGTCGGTGTGCCGGAAGCTGCAAACGCTGCTGCAACACAGCAAGTGTGGTGGAAGCTGTAGCCGACTTGCGAAAATGAGCTGACAGGCTGCGTACTTTGACGAGCAGATCTGGCAACTCGGGGAACGATTTATGAAACCGCTGAACCACGTGGTTAAGCACATGAGCCATGCATGGTACGTGTGTGATCCCGCCTCGCCTCAGAGCCGCCACCAGGTTACGGCCATTGTCACACACGACCATGCCGGGATGTAGGTTCAGCGGTCTCAGCCACAGATCTGCCTGCTCTTTCACAGCTGTCCACAACTCACAAGCAGTGTGAGATTTATCACCTAAGCTTATGAGTTTCAGCACAGCCTGTTGCCGCTTGGCTGAAGCAGTACTGCAGTGCTTCCAGCTTGTAACTGATATGGTGATATCTGAGATGGATGCTGAACATGAGGAGGAGGAGGATGATGCGCAGGACCTGTACACTGTGGGGGCAACTCTGACTGACATAGGGCACGCAATCCTCGGTGCGGGGAGGATATGTTCAGTCCCAAGGTTCGACTGGGTCCCGGCTTCCACTATGTTTACCCAGTGTGCCGTCAGGGAGATGTACTGTCCCTGGCCACAAGCACTTGTTCACGTGTCCGTTGTCAGGTGGACTCTCCAAATAACTGTGTTGTTGAGGGCACGGCAGATGTTTTGGGACACGTGATTGTGTAGTGCGGGGATGGCACACCGGGCAAAATAGTGTCGGCTGGGGACCGAGTACCGAGGGACGGCAACCGCCATAAGGTTGCGGAAGGATTCCGTCTCCACCAGATTAAAAGGCAGCATTTCCAACGCAAGCTGTTGAGAAATGTCTGAATTTAGGACTGTAGGCTGTGGGGCGTTGGCTGCGAATTTGTGCTTTCGTTCAAAGGTCTGGGATGTGGACAATTGAATGCTGCATGCCGTATGGACAGGGGATTGCCTTGCACGCACAACAGGGGGGTTCTCTTACACGCACAACAGCGGAAGAAGCAGTGGTGACACCTGCTGACACTGGTCGTGGACACTGGTGTTTGCCTTAAAAAGTCGGGTGCTTTGCTGACATGTGCCTGATCATGCTGGTAGTGGTCTGGTTGGTAGTTTTGTCACCCCTGCTGATGCTGGCCTGGCAGGTGGTACAAATGGCTTTTTTGGGGTTATCAGCAGAGTCTTTCAAAAAATTCCAGACTCTGGAAGACCTACCGGTTGTACTGGCAACGTCCCTCGTGTTGGAGTTACAGGGAACGGTTGCCCGCCTTCTGTCTGTGGCCACCATACTGCTTCTTCCTGCCTGTTGGGGTACTCTGCCTCCCTCCCCCTGTGTGCTGCTGGCCTCACTCTGCGTGTCCTCCTGCCACATTGGGTCAGTTACTAGATCATCCACCACCTCCTCCTCTTCCACTTGCGCACCACGGTCCTCCTCCTCACTTCGTGGCAATTGTGTCTCGTCATCGTCCATCTCTTGTGACAAATTGCCAGCGTCGCATTCCTGTGGCTGTGGCTGTTCAAATATTTGGCCATCGCCACATGGGATCTCCTCTTCCACCACTTCAAGCGGAGCAGGCGAGGGGCCCAAATCTGGAAATGGACCAGTGAACAGCTCTTCAGAGTGTCCAACTGTGGGATTAGTTGCTGTCTGACGACACTCGGCATGGTGGGAGGAAGGAGCATCAGGGTGAGGAGGAGTATGCGATCGAGACTCACGGCTACTAAGACTTGACCATGTGGAAGACTGACCGGAGGTGGTGGTGCCCCGGTGACTGGAAGTATTATCTGCTATTCAATTAAAAACCTGTTCAAACTTATCAGTTCGCAATAGTGGTGTTGTTGTGTGCTTCCCTAGTAATGGGAGCGAGAAGATGTGGCTGTTGGTTGTGGCACATTTTCACCTTGGCCACGGCCCCGTCCTCGGCACGCACCATCACCAGAACGTCCAGTTCCACGTACCTTGCAATGCACCTTGCCCATTGTAAATGAAGTAAAATATCGTACACTCGCACTATCAATGGCAAAAGGGTAATAAAAAGGAGATTAGAACTGTGGAAGAGGAAAACCACAGTTCTAATTCTCTGGCCTACACCAGAATCTTTTAAACAGATATATTGGTGTCTGAACAGTCAGCGAGTCACTGAAAATGTTTTTTTGTATGGAAAAAAGACAAAAAAGTGGATAATACAGAGATTTGAACCGTGGAACTGCAAAACCACAGTTATAATTTCCTGGTATATGCCAGACTTGTTAAAATAGATATATTTGTGTCTGAACAGTCAGCGAGACACTGAAAATGTTTTTTTTAATAGAAAAAAGGCAAGCAGGTTGATAACACCCAGATTTGAACCGTGGAAGAGGAAAAACACAGTTCTATTTCTCTGTCCTACACCAGAATCTTTTAAACAGATATATTTGTGTCTGAACAGTCAGTGAGAAACTGAAAATGTTTTTTTTAATGGAAAAAAGACAAAAAAGTGGATAATACAGAGATTTGAACCGTGGAACTGCAAAACCACAGTTATAATTTCCTGGAATATACCAGACTTGTTAAAATAGATATATTTGTGTCTGAATAGAGATGAGCGTTGTTCGACTCGAACTGTTCGCCAATCTCAAATTCGAGCTGTTTTGGGCGGTGTTCGAGCCGTTCGGCGAACACGAACGATTTGAGAAAAATTCGGCTGTTCGAGGTTATGTTCGATAACTGTTCGTGCACCAAAATCATAACTGGATTTTTTCTCAGTAATGATGAAAATTAATGTTAATACGCAGTTTGAGTGTACAGCGGGGCGGGGGGAGGGGCAGGGGATGGATCTCTGCAGGAATAATGAAGATCTCCATTTTTTTTTCTCTTTCCCGCATTTACAGTGGGGAGGTGCAATCTGTCAGCCTATCAACAGCGCACACACGGAGCGAAGTGCTTTTTTTCACACAAGCAAGGGCATGTGTCATTGGCAGTGTATGTCACATGTCCTTGCCCTATAAGACCAAGCCATTTTCCCCGTCGCCACCATTTTCTCACTGCTGCAGCTGCGTGTTAGACGGCACCGCTGTTGCTGTGTGCGCTATACCTTGTTAATTTCAAGCCAATTTTCGCACAAATCTACAGATAGCTTGGGAGTAGGGAATAGTTGTGATTGCAGTCCTTTTAAGGACTAGGTTACAGCATTTCCTGCGAATTTTATCAGGCAGGTCTGTGCTCTTAAATAGATAGGTTGTGGGAGTAAAGACTAATTGTAATTGCAGTCCTTTTCAGGACTAGGTTACATCAGTTCCTATCAGTTTTTGCCAGGCAGGTCTGTGCCAGTGCTGTGCAAGTTTTTTTCACAGCATTTGGCTGAATTTAGCAAAGCTAATCCTTTTTGGCCTATTGCAGAGTGTGTTAGTCAGTGGAGTAGCCTATCTGTGTTGCAAGATATACCACCTGTGTATAGAATACCAATTTTTTTACTGCACCTAGTGAAGTAAAATCTTTTGGGCATAGCATCATTCTATTAGTCCATCTATATTGACCTCCATCAGGTTGCAAACTGAATATAATTTTTTTCTGCATCTACCTCTGAAAAAATATTTGGGCTTCAAGCAGTGTGTGGGACTTGTTCTATTAGTCCATCTATACTGACCTCCATCAGGTTGCAAATAGAATATAATTTTTTTCTGCATCTAGCTCTGAAAAAATATTTGGGCTTCTAGCAGTGTGTGGGACTTGTTCTATTAGTCCATCTATACTGACTTCCATCAGGTTGCAAACTGAATATAATTTTTTTCTGCATCTAGCTCTGAAAAAATATTTGGCTTTCTAGCAGTGTGTGGGACTTGTTCTATTAGTCCATCTATACTGACCTCCATCACCTTGCAAATTCAAAATAATTTTTTGTCTGCATTTAGCTCTGAAAAAATATTTGGCCTTCTAGCAGTGTGCGGGACTTTCTCTATTAGTCCATCTATACTGACCTCCATCAGGTTGCAAATTAAAAATAATTTATTGACTGCATCTAGCTCTGAAAAAATATTTGGCCTTCTAGCAGTGTGAGGGACTTTCTCTATTAGTCCATCTCTACTTACCTCCATCAGGTTGCAAACTGAATATATTTTTTTTCTGCATCTAGCTCTGAAAAAATATTTGGCCTTCTAGCAGTGTGTGGGACTTGTTCTATTAGTCCACCTATACTGACCTCCATCAGGTTGCAAATTCAAAATAATTTTTTGTCTGCATCTAGTTCTGAAAAAATATTTGGCCTTTTGCAGTGTGTGGGACTTTCTCTATTAGTCCATCTACACTGACCTCCATCAGGTCGCAAATTGAGTATAATTTTTTTCTGCATCTAGCTATGAAAAAATATTTGGCCTTCTAGCAGTGTGTGGGACTTGTTCTATTAGTCCATCTATACTGACCATCATCACGTTGCAAATTCAAAATATTTTTTTGTCTGCATCTAGCTCTGAAAAAATATTTGGCCTTCTAGCAGTGTGTGGGACTTTCTCTATTAGTCCATCTATACTGACCTCCATCAGGTTGCAAATTAAAAATAATTTTTATCTGCATCTACTTCTGAAAAAATATTTGGGCTTCTAGCTGTGTGTGGGACTTGTTCTATTAGTCCATCTATACTGACCTCCATCAGGTTGCAAACTGAATATAATTTTTTTCTGCTTCTAGCTCTGAAAAAATATTTAGGCTTCTAGCAGTGTGTGGGACTTTCTCTATTAGTCCATCTATACTGACCTCCATCAGGTTGCAAATTAAAAATAATTTTTATCTGCATCTAGCTTTGAAAAAATATTTGGCCTTCTAGCAGTGTGTGGGACTTTCTCTATTAGTCCATCTATACTGACCTCCATCAGGTTGCAATTTAAAAATATTTTTTATCTGCATCTAGCTCTGAAAAAATATTTGGCCTTCTAGCAGTGTGTGGGACTTTCTCTATTAGTCCATCTATACTGACCTCCATCAGGTTGCAAATTAAAATTAATTTTTTGTCTGCATCTAGCTCTGAAAAAATATTTGGCCTTCTAGCAGTGTGTGGGACTTTCTCTATTAGTCCATCTATACTGACCTCCATCAGGTTGCAAATTAAAAATAATTTTTTGTCTGCATCTAGCTCTGAAAAAATATTTGGCCTTCTAGCAGTGTGTGGGACTTTCTCTATTAGTCCATCTATACTGACCTCCATCAGGTTGCAAACTGAATATATTTTTTTTCTGCATCTACCTCTGAAAAAATATTTGGGCTTCTAGCTGTGTGTGGGACTTGTTCTATTAGTCCATCTATACTGACCTCCATCAGGTTGCAAATTGAATATAATTTTTTTCAGCATCTAACCCAGCCAATAGTTTTGGCCTAATACCACAGTTTGGCCACTCAGCTCTGCTCGGTTCCCATCCATTGTTTTTTTGTGCAAACAACTCCAGAGTTGTGAATTAGTTAACCAACAAAATAAGTGGAAAAAGGCCTGCTGCTGGTGGAAAGGGGAATAGGCGTGTTGGGAAGGGGAAAAAAGGTTGTGTCCGTGGGGTAGGTGTTATAGCAACAGTAACATCTGCAGAAGAAAGACCATCTTCCAGCCAAACTAAAATGTCTACTTCTTTTAGCGGACAATGTGATAAGATCCCTTTCTTACGGCCACACCAATCGCTACAAATTCCAGATGAGGCACAAAAACAGCAGGTGCTTCAACGGATATCAAGTGTTCCTTTAAGTGGGCTCTCCTCAACATCAACTTCAACATCACAAATACTCCAGTCCTCAAAGGTGTCACCCCAATCGCACTTGCTTCTTCACAGCTCCCAAATCTCCAGCTGCCCGTCAGAGTATGAGGTAGAACAGATGGTTGAGTCTTCAGAGCTGTTTACTCATACTATAGCCTGGGAATCAGAGGTCGACTCCAGCGCTTCTGTGAATCCAGACGAGGAAATGATCTGCACTGATGCCCAGAATCTTTATGAGTCGGATCCAGGACCAGACGCAGAAGGTTCTGACCATAATGTAGACCCTCATTCCCAAACTGTAACTCTTGTTGGTGGAGACAATGAGGAAGACGATGATGAGACTCAAATACCTGATTGGAGCGACAACTTTAGTTTTTTGTCAGGGCAGGAACAGGTTGGCTCTGACGACGACGGGTGTGATAACGCACAGGGTGATGATGATGAGGTTGGAGATCCCACTTACTGTCAACCCACAGTCAGCCAAGAGATGAGGTCAGCAGAGGAGGTGGAGGAGGATGCTAGTGACGACGAGGTCAGGTTGCGCCTTCCTGGACAGAGAAGTAGTACTGGAAGCACGTCAACAACTGCATCCTCAAACACAACTCTGCCTCTCACCACAAGTCGTGGTGGCTCTTCAGGTCGCATGGGTGCTAATCATTGCATAGCCTGGGCATTTTTTCAGATCGATAAAGATGACCCAACTTGTGTTATCTGTATCATTTGTCAGCAAAAGCTAAGTAGAGGCCAAAAAATACATAGTTTCAGTGCTTCATGCATGAACGGGCACATGGACATGAAGCATAAGTTGCAGTGGAAAGCTCACTGTGCTACAATGCGGCCTAGCCGGCCGGGCCAACCACCATCTGCCATATCTTGTGCATCCGCGGCCTCTTCATCCTCTGTGACTGGGGGGACAGCAGTCACACCTGTTTTGGGGCGCAGACCTGCCACCTCTTTACCCGCAACAGCCAGCGTGATTGGCAGGTCATCATTTTCTTTGGAGGTGGTAACACCAGCTGGTGTTGAGCGCTGTCCGACATCGATAGCACCACCTATGGATCAAGGCAACCTAACATGTCCGCCTGCATCTTCCTCACAGACCGGCAGTTTGCCGGGGACACCCTTATCAACCCCGTCTAAGCACAATAGCTAGCCCTCGGTCCCTCTGATGTGGACAAGAAAAAGACCATTTCCTCCTAGCCATGAGAAAGCTAAGAGGTTGAATTTCACCATCTGCAAGCTCTTGGCTACAGAAATGCTCCCTTTCCGCCTGGTGGACACAGAGGATTTTCGAGACCTTATGTCCGTCGCAGTGCCCGAGTACCAGATGCCCAGTCGGCACTACTTCTCAAAGAAAGGTGTGCCTGCGCTACACCAGCATGTCGCACACAACATCACCGCTTCTTTGAGAAACTCTGTGTGTGACAGGGTGCATTTCACCACAGACACTTGGACGAGTAGGCATGGACAGGGGCGTTACATGTCGCTGACTGTTCACTGGGTAACTATGGTGACAGAAGGACAAGGGGCTGCTGTCCAAGTCTTGCCGTCCCCACAAGTTGTGCGTCAATCCTCTTTATCTCAAAGTTCCTCCACTGCTTCTGCCTCCTCAACCTCCTCTCGGTCCTCCACCTGCACCCAAAGCCTATCTGGTCATGCCACAAGCTTTCTAACTGCGCAGAAGGGATCCTGCACACCTCCTTACTATGCTGGCAGTAGGGCTCAACGTCATCAGGCGGTTTTTATTTTGAAATGTCTGGGAAATGTGAGTCACACAGCTGAGGAGTTGTGGTCAGCTCTGGAGAACCAATTTCATGAATGGTTGTCTCCACTGGACCTGAAACCAGGGAAGGCCGTGTGCGACAATGCTGCAAACCTGGGTGCGGCCCTTCGCCGGGGCAATGTCACACACGTGCCTTGTATGGCTCACGTGTTGAACCTGGTTGTCCAGCAATTTTTAGCCCACTATCCCAGACTTGATGGCCTTCTGCAGAGGGCACGGTCGCTGTGTGCTCACTTCCGCCGTTCGCATCCCGCAGCTCAGCGACTTACATCTCTACAGAAGTCGTTGGGCCTGCCACTTCACCGGCTAAAATGCGATGTGCCTACCCGGTGGAATTCAACTCTGCACATGTTGCAGTGACTGTGGCAGCACCGACAATCCCTGTTGCAATACGTTCTGACGTATAGCCTGGGCCAACGAGATCCAGAGGTGGGGCAAATCACGCTGGAGGAGTGGTCTCAGATCAGGGACCTATGCACCCTTCTGCACAGTTTTGAAATGGCGAAGAAGATGTTTAGTGCTGACGATGCCATTATCAGCATGACTATTCCGGTGATTTACATGCTGGAGCACATGTTAAACATAATTCGGAGTCAGGTGGTGGCACAAGAGGAGGTGGAGGAAGTAGAGGAGGAGGAGTTGTATGCGGAAGGGCTAACATCTGCAAGGTCCAGACGGTCGGCAGCACCAAGGCGGCAGGCGTGTGAGGGTGGGGGAGATGGTTTTACCAGGGCGCATGGTAGCATCCAAACTAGTGAGGAAGGTGCAGGAGTCCAGGAAGAAGTGGAGGACGAACTGATGGAAGACTCATCAGATGAGGGAGACCTTGATCACATTTCTGTTGTGCGAGGTTGGGGGGAGAGGACAGAGGAAGGAAGCATGATTGTTACCTCGCCACCAACACAACAGGGACTTGGTGCTCCTGGATGCGCAACACACATGAGTGCCTTCTTGCTGCACTACCTGCAACATGACCCTCGAATTGTGAGAATTAGAAATAATCCTGACTACTGGGTTGCCACACTGTTAGATCCCCGGTACAATAGTAAATTTGCAGAAATTATTCCTGCCATAGAAAGGGATGCACGCATGCAGGAGTATCAGCAGAGACTGTTGCAGAATCTTATATGTGCTTTTCCACAAAACACCAGTGGTGCACGTAGTGAATCTCACAGTTCCAACTTGCCAACCATAGGACCGTCGAGTGTTCAGCACTCAAACCGTAACAGAACCACAGTATCTGCTGGTAACATCAATTTTGCGGAATCATTTCACCACTTTTTTAGCCCATCCTTTGCAAGGCCACAGGAGACAAGAAGTCTGACACATAGTCAACGCCTAGAGACGATGGTACAGGAGTATCTCCAAGTAAACATTGAAGCCATGACTGTGTCACTGGACCCTTGCTCTTTTTGGGCTTCCAATCTGGATAAATGGCCGGAGCTAGCCACTTACGCCTTGGAGATCTTGTCATGCCCCGCAGCCAGCGTTCTGTCTGAACGTGTGTTCAGCGCTGCTGGTAGTGTGCTGACAGATAAGCGCACGCGGCTCTCCACTGATAATGTAGACAGACTCACGTTCATAAAGATGAACAAATCATGGATCCGAAATGACTTTTCTACCCCTGTGTCATCCTGGGGAGAGTAAAAGCTTGATGATTGCTTAAAATCACCTCACCAACCGTTTTAAGCTTTCAAATTACTAATCATGTTTATCTGTATCTTGGCTGGAAAATAATTTGGGCTTTGTAGCAGTGTGCAGCACTGATTCTATTAGGCCATCTATAATAAGCTCCACCAGATTTAAAATTACTAATCATGTTTATCTGTATCTTGGCTGGAAAATAATTTGGGCTTTGTAGCAGTGTGCAGTATTGATTCTATTAGGCCATCTATACTAAGCTCCACCAGATTTAAAATTAATAATAATTTTTAGCTGCATCTAGCCCGGAAAATAATTTTGGGGCTCTAGATGCGCAAGACACATAAGTGCCTTCTTGCTGCACTACCTGCAACATTACCCTCATATTGTCAGAATTCAAAGTAATCATGACTACTGGGTTGCCACACTCTTAGATCCCCCAAACTTTTCGATCAACCTTTTCATTTTAATAAAGACCAAAAAAATGGTCATTTTTGAAATTATAAGCATTAGCAGGTTATTAGAAACTGAAATCAAACAGTTTTCAACTCAAAACTTTATTCTAGGTGATGTTACATTTTCACATAGGACCCCTTGTTCGAAAGGAGCTTCTGAACTCTCTCGTCCATTGAATTTGTCAGGTTTTGGATGGTTTCTGCTTCAATTGTTTTGCATGAGGACAGAATACCCTCCCAGAGCTGTTGCTTAGATGTGAACTGCCTCCCGCCATCATAGACACTCCTTTTGATGATGCTCCAGAGGTTCTGAATGGGGTAGAGGTCAGGGGAGCATGGGGGTCACACCAAAAGTTTGTCCCCTTTTATGCCCATATCAGCCAGAGATGCAGATGTTTTATGTGCAGCATGAGATGTGCATTATCATGCATAAAAATGATCTTGCTGTGGAATACACGGTTCTTCTTCTTGAACCATGGCAGGAAGTGATGTTTGAGAAACTCCACATACATTATGGAGTTCATTTTTACCCCTTCAGGGATCCTAAAGGGGCCGACAATCTCTCTCCCCATGATTCCAGCCCAAAACATTACTCCACCTCCTCCTTGTTGGTGCTGTAGCCGTGTTTGCGTGGGGTGTCCATCAACCAGCCATCCTCCACTCCATCTATATGGACCATCGAGCGTTGCACGGCACTCATCCGTGAACAAAACAGTTTTGAAATCAGTCTTCATGTAATGTTTGGCCCACTGGAGCCGTTTCTGCTTGTGTGAAGTGGATAGAGGAGGTCGACAGGATGGCGTTTGCACAGCGGCAAAATTCTGAAGGACCCTGCATCTTGTTGTTCGGGGGAAGTTGGAGGCACCAGCAGCTTCAAAAACTTGTCTGCTGCTATGACAAGGCTTTTTTGCCGCTGCTCTTTTAACCTGATGTAATTGCCTGTAGGAAAGAGTCCTCAATTTGCCCTTATCAGCACGCACACGTGTGTACTGTGAATCAGCTACATACTTCTTGATTGCCAAGACACTTCATCCTGATCATCGCACAATGTTGATTGTAGTCATGCCTTGACCTAAACACTCCACAATTTGTTGCTTCTCAGCAGCCGACACATCCTTTTTCTTTCCCATTTTGGCAGAAAATGTAGGCTGCTTAATAATGTGGGACAGCCTTCTTAAGTAGTCTTGCCTTTCATTGGACACACCTGCCAAACTAATTAGCACAGGTGTCTGCAATTGCTTACAGTGATATAAAGAGCCCTGACACACATCACCATCAATGAGTTTAACTGACAAACAAACAAATTCTTCCCTTATCACTCCTAAACACTTTTTGCATAATAATTTGGAATACAGTGTACATGTGCTTTTCCACAAAACACCAGTGGTTCACGTAGTGAATCTTACAGTTCTAACTTGCCAACCGTCGTCTGTATGGAGTTGTTCAATAAAGGGCCCAAAATTTAGATAACATAGATGGGAGAGGTCTCTATGAATAGGAATTCCTAAGTATTTGATGCCATGTGAGGGCCAGACAAAGGGAAAGTTGGACTGGATGAAATCCTATATGGATTTGGGGAGGGAGACATCGAGGGCCTCAGACTTCGCTGCATTGATTTTAAAATTTGACCATGTAACAAAGTGATCTATTTCAGCCATAACAGCATGGATGGATATATGTGATTGAGTGATATATACTAGGACATCATCAGCAAATAGAGAGCACTTGCACTCGGTGCCTCCCACCTCAATCCACCTAATATTGGGGTTATGGCGAATTGATGAGAGCAGGTGCTCCGTCACTAGGATGTATAAGAGAGGGGACAGAGGACATCCCTGCCTTGTCCCATTGGTGATTGTGAAAGGTGATGAAAATGTTCTGATGCACCCCCTGGGCCTTGGGACACCCGGAGCCGGACCCTTTTTAGCGGATGCTGGTGGTTGTAGTCTCTGTGGCGGCGACCCGCTTCCGTGGCTCAGGGCGGTCAAACCAGTGGCGGAACTATTTATGTGGTTTTGATGTTTAAATGTCCGACTATGCCACCCGTGGATTGCGGTCAGAGTGAACCGCCGCTGCAGGGCAGACCGCTGAGGCTGGTGTTGTGGGTGCAGCAGAGCGTAGCATAACTCCCCACGGGAGGAGTATAGCATCAGGGCAGTGTATGCGGAGGATGGGGGTGATGGTGCAGGGCAGCAGCAGTAACGACACGGAGTCAGTGATGCAGTCCAGGACCTTTACTCACAGTTCTTATTATCCAGACCACGTCTGCAGGTAACGGCTGCCCATGTCGTACTGTGCTCACCAGGTGAGGGGCTCAGACAACTCACAGATAACTTTGGAGCGCTTCACAGGACCCCCTTTGTGTGTCCTTTGTCTGGCCTTTCTTACCAACCCTTCTGTCCGGCTGCCTCGGGCCTCCTCTTGGTAAACTTGGCGCCAGTTTCCCTGACCCTATGTGGTGCCTTCCTAGCGGGTGTAGCGAGGGGCTGCGCCACATAAAATGTCACAGCCTCCGGTTTCTAGCTGAGGGTCGCTTCCTGCCTCCACTAGTTTCAGGGACCGGTCTCCCCCTTTGGCCTGACCTCTCCACGCAGGTGGATTCGGGCGTGCGGTGGCGACTCGCCCGTCCGCACCCCAGGGATCCCTTCGTTCCTCGTTCCTGGAGCCTTCTCCGCTCCTCTTCCTTCCTTCTCCCTCTTCCAGGCCTGGGCCTCTGTTACTAGGCCCGCCTCCGGAGCAGAGCTCATGCAGAGCCCCTGCTCCCTGTCACTTCTGCTCAGACTTCTCTGCACTGAACTAAGATGGTGCCCACCTTTTATACTCCCTTCTCAATGCACCCAGGAACTGCTTTCTCCCTGCTCCAGCACTACAGGGTTACCCTTCCTCAGTGTTCCCTCCCCCCACTCCAGCCAGGGACAGGGACTGTCTTGCCCATCTCAGGGGCATATTGGTCACCCTGCCCCACGGCAATGTGGTGTAATACATGCAGGTGTCGGGTCCTGATCCACACTCCATCCTTACCTGAGAGTGAGATATCACACCTCTGGGTGAGGTGCAATACCTCTGTAGCAACCGAGCCCTCAGGGTGCTACAGTTCCATTCATCTTCAGCCTAGGTGACGTATTGCGATACAGGGCCGTGATTTCGGCTATAAAAGGGTCCCCTAGACCCCTACCCAAAGCTTTTTAAGAGAATCATATATGGCGTTCCAGGAGACTCTATGGAATGCTTTCTCAGCATCCAACAAGAGTATCTAATTACAAATTTTTAACTGCATCTAGCCCAGGAAATACTTTGTGCCTAGTAGCAGTGTCTGCTAGTCAGCGGATTATCCCAGCTGTTAAGCAAGCTACACCACCTGTAGTTTGGACACTTAATTTTTTCAAAGGAAATGCTTCGGGACCACGGGATACTCAGTGAAGAGCATCAGGAGGCACCCCAAGGCATAGGGGCTGGGACTGGCAGTAGGATGCTTTGCTGTGGACAGCCGAGCTCGATCCTTATAAAAGCTTTTTAACTGCAGCAACTTTAGTGGACGCTACTGGAGCTGGAATTACGCGGCTGCTGGCATGAGACTTGCCCTCCAATAGATCCTTGTAAATGGATTTAAAGTGTATTCATTCAAATTAGAGAGACAATTTAAATTAAAAAGCTTAGAGCTGCCTCCACCACAGGGGGGCTCGCTCAACCCACCAGCGGACAGGCACCAGTATTGGGAGAGGGGGGCTGGCAGTCAGGGTTCACCGCGGCTCTGGCACAAACCCGGCGACACGGAGGTGGCACGGGCAGGAGCGGACTGGCCGTGTCGGCTTCTCACTTTTTGGATTTTAGAAGGGCATGACATGCGTATATCTGTGTCTCCCCCTCCTTTTACTCCTCCACCTCTTTTCTTTTCGCATGACTATATGTACTTGTCACTTTTCCATGTGTTAGTTGTGTCTTCTGAGCAGTTTATCAGCTTTTGGACACCTTTGAAGGTGTTTTCTATGTGTTTCTATGTGTTTTTGTTTGCCTGCCATTGGTTTTAATGGTGTTCGAAGGTGTTCGACGAACAGTACCGAACTCGAACACTACTGGGGTGGCTCAACACTATGTCTGAACAGTCAGGGACACACTCAAACTGTTTTTTTTTTATGGAAAAAAGGCAAGTAGGTTGATAACACCCAAATTTTAACCTTGGAAGAGGAAAAACACAATTCTATTTCTCTGTCCTACACCAGAATCTTTTAAACAGATATATTTGTGTCTGAACAGTCAGCGACACACTCAAACAGTATTTTTTTATGGAAAAAACGCAAGCATGTTGATAACAGCCAGATTTGAACCGTGGAAGAGGAAAAACACAGTTCTAAGTCTCCGGCCTACACCAGAATCTTTTAAACAGATACATTTGTGTCTGAACAGTCAGCGAGACACTGAAAATGTTTTTTTGTATGGAAAAAAGACAAAAATGTGGATAATACAGAGATTTGAACTGTGGAGCTGCAAAACCACCGTTATAATTTTCTGGTGTATACCGGACTTGTTAAAATAGATATATTTGTGTTTGAACAGTCAGCGAGACACTGAAAATGTTTTTTTTTATGGAAAAAAGGCAAGCAGGTTGATAACACCCAGATTTAAACCGTGGAAGAGGAAAAACACAGTTCTATTTCTCTGTCCTACACCAGACTCTTTTAAACAGATATATTCGTGTCTGAACAGTCAGCAAGACACTGAAAATGTTTTTTTTATGGAAAAAAGGCAAGCAGGTTGATAACACCCAGATTTGAACCGTGGAAGAGGAAAAACATAGTTCTATTTCTCTGTCCTACTCCAGAATCTTTTAAACAGATATATTTGTGTCTGAACAGTCAGTGAGAAACTGAAAATGTTTTTTTTTAATTGAAAAAAGACAAAAAAGTGGATAATACAGGGATTTGAACCGTGGAACTGCAAAACCACAGTTATAATTTCCTGGTATATACCAGACTTGTTAAAATAGATATATTTGTGTCTGAACAGTCAGCGACATACTCAAACTGTTTTTTTTTATGGAAAAAAGACAAGCAGGTTGATAACACCCAGATTTGAACCGTGGAAGAGGAAAGACACAGTTCTAGTTCTCTGGCCTACACCAGAATCTTTTAAACAGATATATTTGACACTCACAGACACACTCAATTTTTTTTTTTGGGGGGGGGGATACCAAAAGGTTAATAAGACGGGTATTTGTACTGTCTGACTGAGAAAAAAAAATGGATTTAGATGAAAAAAAAAGATTTTTCTTGGCCCCTGAGACCTGGGGATAAGTCTAGCAATTTGACCAGCAGAAGCACACAGGACTGTAATGCAGTGTTTGTTGGTATAACCACTGCATCTCCTATACAGCCTGCCTGCCTGCTATCTGGGATGGATATTAGTCCTGAGAAGGACTGTTTGTTTGATTTGGCAGGCTTTAGAGACCCTACACTAACTATTTCGCAGTATAAATCTCTCCCTAGCTCGGCAGCACTGACCCTACACTGTCTGATCCGGAGCGACTGTGTCCAAGATGGCGGCGCCCGGTTTTAAATACTCGAGGTGACGCTGTGCGGCCAGCCAATCACTGTAATGCCCACAAACAACATGGCTGCGGCATTACAGTGACTGGCTGGTAATCCCTGCATCTTTATTGGCTCTGTAAAGAGCGCCAAACATGCAAGGCGGAGACCCGAGCTCCCGCCCGAGTAACCCGGAAATGCTCGGTGCTCGCCGAACATCCCGAGTAGTGAGATGCTCGGGCGAGTACCAAGCAGTGTCGAGCATGCTCGTTCAACACTAATGATAACTATTTCCACTTGGAGGTAGATTTGAATTTTTCTGGAACATTTGCCTTATATGCAAAGTTTTAATTATCTTGATAACAAGACCTCTTTGAAAGCAAATTCATAGAGTTAATTATCTTCTAAATTCAAGACTCTAATAAAATACAATTTCAGGCTGTGAATGAACAAATAGCTAATCTTTCATCCTTTTTATTCCATTAAAGGTTTGTTTCATTACTTTTATTGCTAGTTGTAATAGAATCCAGTACTCTTTCCGTAATCAAGCAGCCAGAATTGTAATTATACATAGTCCATCATTCCATATATATCAGACAAAAGTCAAGCAAATTTGGTTTCAAATGATGTGTTTCTTTAATTTACAACAATAAAATGCTTATAAGTTGCAGGGAATGCAAATCAATAATTAATCTGTCAGATATAAATGCTGTTAATTAGACCTATTTGTCATGCCAAACTCCTTGCCATTAGGACACATGCCAAAAAGAAAAAAAATCTTTCATTCTTTGCTAATTTTAAATAATATGTCAATGGTTGGAAAATAGAATACATCGCATCATTTGCATGCTTTTCAAGTTTCTGAAAACATTACAAAAGTGGCATGTGTCGTAACCAGACGGAAGACAGATTCACGCATGGAAGCTCTAATGAGGTGTTTTCTGGGCCAAGATAAACCATTAAGTGTATTGCCAAATTTGTATAATGACACTGGGCTCCAACCCAAATCCAATCAGCCAATATCTAATAAAATAAAGCAAGGGTAACTACCTATCAATTTTAATTGGCAGTTGCTATATATACCTGTAAAAGTTATAACTTGTAATAATAGGATACATTTAGAGAAACAATTAAAAAAAGGAATATAACAAATTATCACTGTCTCTGAAAAACACTGCGTCATAATTAAATGACATACAAGGGGAAAAGTAAAAACATATGATAACAAAGTACTTGGCAGATTTACTAAAATCTGTTTCTCATGAGCTATGATTCATAGTCTAAAGGAATTGTTCTCAGAGTAATGAGATCTGGATACTTAAAGAGCACATTTCTTGTATGTAAGGCTACATTTTTCAGATGAGGACTTAGAAAAATCTGTACATGCAATCCCAAATATTTAACATAGAGGATGTATTTTGGGAAAGGAAAGATCTACTGTTAAAAATCATATGTTCTCGATGCTAAGATCATCAATGAATTCAATTAAGAAATGTTTTGCTGTAAGGTACAATCTGATTTGATCTATGTCGGCTTACATGTAAATGCTCATCAGAGACTTCCCCTTTCAAAATGTGTCTGACAGGACGATTGGCTGATTTAGGTCCCTCTCCCGGCACATCCTGAAAACAACTAAATATACGTAATATTACATGGCTGCTATACGGATGAATGGTGATTCATGTAATGCAAAAACAAATTGACTCCATTCGTACAGTAGCCACATATAAAGAGATTTTTTCCTTTCTGGCTCAGAAAGGGGGTTCTGAAGTGGTGGACCTCCCTGTGTGATGTCCATTTGGTCCATTTGTCGAGGCAACTGATCAGAATGAAATATAGTTCTGTAAGAAAATATACAGTATAACCCGTGTTTTAATAATTTAATCCTCTGCCCTTTCAGGGATTTTTTGGTCCAGTGGGTGGTCCTATCAGTGACTGACAGCTTTCTCTACATGTACTCTTATAGAAAGAAAGCTGTCAGTCACTGATAGGACCGCCCACTGGACAGAAAATTCCAGAAAGTGCAGAGGCTTAAATGATTAAAACACAGATTATACTGAATCTTTTCTCACAAAACTAGATAATCTACTCAGCTCCCTCTGCCCTATAACATGATGACTGAAAAATGGACTGCATTTTCATGGTGACAGGTTCCCTTTAAATCTTAACTTCTATTTTTCAATAGTTTGCTAATTCTACACTGTAAACAGGCATTTGAATCAGTTTGTATTGTAAGTCTATATGTTTAATTGAAATTCAGTACTTTAGGGCAAAATAAAAATATAGATTAATAGTTTCCAATCTCTAAGGCAGTTTCCTGTATTAGAAATTGTATTCCTTTCCCTTCAGACCTACAGTTGTATTACCTTCAATTATGTGCAGTCTCAATGTTTACTGCTTATGTGAGATCAGGGTCACATTCCTACAGACATTGGTGAGTTTTCTCACAGCTACTATACCTTTTTTCCAGCTTGGCATTGAAAGGAAAAAAAAAATCATACCAACTTTTTCTGTTTATGAAGATCCAACCCCTCTATTTTTATAGTAAAAGTGACAATTTTATTTGTGACAGTGACAATTAATTCCGAGTGGCTTCCAGTATTGCACATATTACATTGCTCTGTCAGGATATCATACAGCTTCAATGTAGCGTATTATATACCATATTGTGCATGACTGCCTACATACCAAGATTAAGAACGCTTGGCATTAGAAATACGTAGGTTTCATGGAGGTCGTCTCCTCTATTTATTTATTTTATTTCTGAAATGTGTATATCTTTTTAATGGATTAACAATAAAATCACAGTTTTACCTTGCAATTGGATCTGGAAGCTGGACCTCTTTTTTCCTTCAACTTGCATGCCTGCTTGGACAGCTGGCCTTAAAAAGTAACCGTCGTTTTATTTATGGATTTCTTTTTCCCATAAAAAAAGGCTCTCAATATTTTCAATTTAGAGGTAAGATCGTGATTTTTTTACTTTAGAAAGACACCGGTCTAGCATCATAATGTGTTTTGCAAATATAAACCTTCAACTTTACTTTAAGAGAATTTTATTCCAGCAGCGCAGCCTATTTTAAACATGTTTTGTCCACTTTGATCATTTCAATAGGAGCTGATTTAGGTTAACAGTATGATGAAGTAGTGGTTTTGCACTTTGTATACTCATTACATTTTGCCATTGCCAAAGCTGGTAACAGTTGATCAATGTTGGTGCCAGATGATGGACCCCCTACTGATTTAACATTGATGACCTATCCAGAGAAAAGATCATCATTATATAATATTAGTTTAGTACCCCTTTAACCGGTTCCCGACCGCCCACTGTAGATAAACGTCGGCGCTTGCTGGGCTCTGTGCAGCGCCGACATTTAAAAATGGTGGGTGGTCTCGCAGCGCTCCGGACCCCCAGGGTCCTGCAAGCGCTGCGATTCCGGTGCAGAGCGTTAGCTCTGACAGGGAACATCATCGGGACCTGATTGGATCAGGTCCCAGTGATGTTAACCCTTTGCTATGTTCTATATGACGCAATCTATAGTGATCGCGGCATATAGAAGACAGCAGGAGGAGAGCGGGTCATCTTACTTACCTCTCCGACGACCCCTGATACCTTCCAGGACATGGGGTTGCTATGGCAGCTGGAGGTCACATGATCGCCTCCAGATCTGCCATATATGGTGTCCTGCCTCGGTCAGCCTGCAGCTGAAGCCTGGCAGGAGACTCTGACTGTGAAACAGTCAGCGAAGATCTCATGTAATGTAATACATGTCTATTACATTACATGAGATCAGTGATCAGAAAAATAAAAATTAATGTCCCATACAGGGACTAAGTAAAAATGTAAAAAAAATGTAAAAATAAATGTTTTTAAACTGTTAAAAAAAAAAAAACACAAAATAAATAAAAATAAATAATTAAAATATTAAACCAATAAATCCGTATATTTTTACAAAACCAAAAAAAGTACACATATTTGGTATCGCCGCATCCGAAACAACCCGAGCTATAAAACTGTCACACTAATTAACTCCTTCTGTGCACACCGTAATAAAAATAAATAAAAAACGGAGCAAAAAATATGCTTTTTCATCATATCGCCAAACAAAAAGTGGAAAAAAATGCGATCAAAAAGCAAAATAGAAATAAAAATGGCACTGCTGAAAACGTCATCTTATTCCGCAAAAAACAAGCCGCCATACAGCTCCATCAGCCGAAAAATAAAAAAGTTATAGCACTCAGAATAAAGCAATGCAAAAAAAATATTTTTTTCTATAAAATTGTTTTATTGTGTAAAAGCGCCAAAACATAATAAAAAATACAGTAAGTGTAGTATCGCTGTAAATGTACTGACCCGAAGAATAACACTGCCTGATCACTTTTACCACACGCAGAACGGCATAAAAAAACCCTCAAAAAACAATTCCTGAATTGTTGGTTTTTGTTAATTTTACCTCCCAAAAAACGGAATAGAAAGCGATCAAAAAATGTCACGTACCCAAAAATGGTACCAATAAAAATATCAACTTGTCCTGCAAAAAACAAGCCATCACATGACTCTGTCAGCCGAAATATGGAAAAATTATTGCTCTCAAAATATGGTGATGCAAAAACTAGATTTTGCAAAAAAAAGCATCTTTTAGTGTGTGACAGCTGTCAGTCATAAAAACCCGATATAAATCTGGTATCTCTGTAATCGCACCCACCCGAACAATAAAGTAATCTAATCAGTTATATCACACTAGGAACGGCGTAAAAAATAAATAAAACCAATTCTTCACCTGCTACTGATTTGTTTATTATGTCTCCCAAAGATCGCAGTAAGGCTCTGCTCACATTTATCCTGCACTCTGCGCTAAGCGCTTACACCAGAGTTTCCGTGTAAATCTCTGGAATACGTGATTCAGCCGGAACCCATGACGGAAGATTCCCTGTAATGAGGCAGATATAGGCCACTGTGGACGCCGTCTAGCCTGGGATCCCACGGTGTCATTTGTTTTAGGCGTGCATAAATGTGCGGTTGGCCACAGTTTTGTGCACTTCTGAAAAAAAGGACACCGCTAAACAGAGGCCAGACGGAGTCCAGAGTAACTCTGCTGCCTCATTACAGTGAATGGATCCCGCAGGGGTTTCATCTGAATTACATCACTTGGAAATTTAGATGGACACCCCGACGTAAGTGCTCAGCCTAGAGCGCCGGATAAATGTTACGTAAAATGTTCCCAATAAAAGCTTCAACTCAGTCCTCAAAAAAAGCTAGTCCCCACTCAGGTCCGTCATCTGTTAAAAATATAAGGGACTTCCAAGTTACTGGTAGCAGAAAGGCTCTGGAAAAGCGAAATGGCCCTTGCCCCCCAAAAGAAATTCAGAAAATTTTGTGCTCCCAAATCTAAATGCCTATTCTACAATAATTTGTTCTCCAATTGTCAAATAGCACTCCGTCCCGCCCAGATCTCGCCGTATGGCTGAGCGGTACGATACAGCCACGTATGGGGTATTGCCACTTTTAGAAGAAATTGTGTGACACATTTCGGCACCATTTTTACCCATTGCCCTGTGTGAAAATGTAAAATCTGAGGGTAAAACATTTTTTTGTGGTAAAAATATAATTATGCTTTTTTCACTGCCCAATGGTATAAATTTAAAAATTAAAAAATACTCACTACTTCCCTAGATGAATTCCTTGAGAGGTGTAGTTTACAAAATGGGGTCACTTGTGGGGGTTTCTGCTGTTTCGGCATGTCAGCGACTCTTCAAATATGACATGGTGTCTGCCACCTATCCCAGCCAACATAGCGCTCCTTTCTCTTCTGAACCCTGCCGTACACCAAAGCAGTGGTTTTCCCCCACATATGGAGTATCGGCGTACTCAGGAGAAATTGCACAACAAATTTCATGGTACAATTTATCCTGTTACCCTTATGATAATGCAAAATTAGGGAATGAAATACATTTTTTGTGGGAAAAATGTGAAAATTTTATTTTTACGGCTCAATATTATAAACTTCTGTGAAGCAGCTGGGGGTGCAAGGTGCTCACCACACATCTAGATAAGTTCCCTAAGGGGTCTAGTTTCCAAAATGGTGGCACTTGTGGGGGGTTTCCACTGTTTAGGCACATTAGGGGCTCCCCAAATGCGACATGGCGTCTGCTAATTTTTCAAACAAATTTTACATTCAAAAATTCAAATGGCGCTCCTTCCCTTTCAAACCCTGCCACGCGCCCAAACAGTGGTTTGCCTCCACATATGGGGTATCGGCGTGTTCAGGAGAAATTGCACAACAAATTTCATGGTGCAATTTATCCTATTACCCTTATTATAATGCAAAATTAAGGGATGAAAAATGGTTTTGTGGGAAAAATGTGAAAATTTTATTTTTACAGCTCAATATTATAATCTTCTGTGAAGCACCTTGGGGTTCAAGGTGCTCACCACACATCTAGATACGTTCCCTAAGGGGTCTAGTTTCCAAAATGGTGTCACTTGTGGGGGGTTTCCACTGTTTAGGCACATCAGTTGCTCCCAAAATGCAACATGGCGTCCGCTAATTATTCAAACAAATTTTACATTCAAAAAGTCAAATGGCGCTCCTTCCCTTTCAAACCCTGCCGTGCGCCCAAACAGTGGTTTGCCTCCACATATGGGGTATCAGCGTGTTCAGGAGAAATTGCACAACAAATTTCATGGTGCAATTTTTCCTGTTACCCTTATGATAATGCAAAATTATGGGATGAAAAACGTTTTTGTGGGAAAAATGTGAAAATTTTATTTTTACAGCTCAATATTATAAACTTCTGTGAAGCATCTTGGGGTTCAAGGTGCTCACCACACATCTAGATAAGTTCCCTAAGGGGTCTAGTTTCCAAAATGGTGTCACTTGTGGGGGGTTTCCACTGATTAGGCACATAAGGAGCTCTCCAAACGCAACATGGCGTCTGCTAATTATTCAGACAAATTTTACATTCAAAACGTCTAATGCCGCTCCTTCCCTTCCGAACCCTGCAGTGTGTCCAAACAGTGGTTTTCCCTCACATATGGGGTATCAGCACGCTCAATAGAAATTGCACAAAAAAATTTGGGGTCCATTTTTTCCTGTTACCCCTGTGAAAATAAAAAAATTGGGTCTAAAGTAACATTTTTGTGAAAAAAGTTAAATGTTAATTTTTTTCTTCCACATTCCAAAAATTCCTGTGAAGCACCTGAAGGATTAAAAACGTTCTTGAATGTGGTTTTGAGCACCTTGAGGGGTGCAGTTTTTAGAATGGTGTCACTTTTGGGTATTTTCTGTCATAAAGACCCCTCAAAGTGACTTCAAATATGATGTGGTCCCTAAAAAAATGCTTTTGTAAATTTTGTTGGAAAAATAAGAAATCGCTGGTCAACTTTTAACCCTTATAGCTCCCTAACAAAAAAAATTTTGGTTCCAAAATTGTGTTGATGTAAAGTAGACATGGGGGAAATGTTATTTATTAACCATTTTGTGTGACATATCTCTCTGATTTAAGGGCATGAAAATTCAAAATTTGAAAATAGCAAAATTTTCTAAATTTTCACCAAATTTCCAATTTTTTCACAAATAAACGCAAGTGATATCGAAGAAATTTTACCACTATCATGAAGTACAATATGTCATGAAAAAACAATCTCAGAATCAGGGGAATATGTTGAAGCATTCCAGAGTAATTACTTCATAAAGTGACAGTGGTCAGAATTGAAAAAATTGGCCCGGTCACGAAGGCAAAAACAGGCTCTGGTGCGAAGTGGTTAAGCATAAAATGTATCAAAAAAGACTGTCAAGTGGTGTCCATTACTAGGTAAACCTCTTCTTAAATATCATATTCTCCAATATAAAATCAAAGCATCTTTTACTGACCTCCCGTACCGGCGACATTCCAGAGATGTCAGCGTTACATTTCCCAAAGCTCACATGGCATTGTTATGCCTTGTGAAACCTGCAGCCATCTAGCTGCTAATGGGCTGCTGCACTCTCACTTCCTTTGGATGTTCGAGGTTTTTCCAAAGGAAATGAGAGCACAGCAGCCCAAAAGCAGTCTCTGATTGGCTGAAGGGCTCATATGGCATAACAATGTCACATAAGCCTCAGGAGACCTGTCACCAACATTGCAGGAACATGACCGCAACAGGAGGTGAGTATAAGATGCTCTTATTTTACATTTGGGAATGTAGTTTTTAAAAAGGGGTTGTCTGAGTAGTGGATAACCACTATAAGTGATCCATTTGCTCTGGCAGCAATTAAGGTGAACGCATAGGCCTTTTTGGTTCTTGTGCAATGTATTTTGGAAGTTTATTAACCATCGTAAACTTCAGCAAAGTCAACATGAACAGAAAATAGCCCTTTTCTGTGCGCAAAGGTAATAGAAAGTAAATAATCCATCTATACAGCACGGGCTCACCAGTTTAGCTAACCATACTCCTCTCTCAGCCTTTGTCAAAGTCTGAGCAATACAACCAAGGTCTTTCCTCCTCCAAACACATACACTAATGAGACAGCCTGGCTGCTTTGTATAGGTCACACAAGGGTGGAGATATGGGATTAGCCAGTCCCACTCATCTCTTTGAATGCTCCTAAACACAGCCCTTTCTATGTCCTATTAACACTCTCAGCACTATCTGTGCTTGTGCCTGCTTTCCAGGTTTACATGACTGTTTTTAACCACCTCAATGACACATATCTCCCCTAGAGGACATGCCAGGCGGCCATCTTACACCAATTTGAAGAATTTACTCTGTTTAGTCTAAATAAAAGATAAAACTGGTCAGCTATGATATAGACCATTAATTATGTTAACCCTCAGAGACTGGGCAAATTTTTCATTTTTGTGCTTTCATTTTGTCCTCACCTTCTTCACAGAGCCATAACAATTTTGTTTTTTAATTAATACAGCCCCAGCTTAATTGTTTTCTCTCAGATGATGAATCTGCCCTTATAGTGTGGTGACAACATTGTAAGGCGCCTAACACCTTTGTGATCACGACACAAACAGGACAAATCATCATTTTCTAGAAATATACAGTATATATATATATATATATATATATAGAGAGAGAGAGAGAGAGAGAGAGAAAGAGAGAGATGAAACAATATTAATTTGACCTAAGCCATTAGTGAGAATTTGCCAACTCAATGGGCAGTAGACCCCACCAATAAATATAGATTTTTGGCCATATTTGAGTAGTGGTCCTAAAAGAAGTTTTAGATGATTAGGATTTCATTTAAAAGCAGTTTAACTTTGTAGAAGTAATTTCTTAACAGAGTAAAAGAACATAGATAATATTGAAAGCAAATGTAACGATGAAATAAAAAATGATATGAAGACGCCTTCAAAGCTTTAATCTAAAATGATGAAAGAAAATTGTATTATACCTCAGAGATTAAATAAAGGATTTTGAGAATTTAAGGAGACTAATTTTAACAAGGGAAAAATAATAGCCATGATTGTGTTATAAAATAGGCTAGTATAAGAAAAATATCATTTTCACCTAATATGTATGCATTGCAAAATATTGCAATTTTTTTGTTACATAGTGGTTCAACATCCTTTATTTGAAATATATTTAAAATATGTGGTCAATAAATCTAAATACATTTTAACAGTTAAAATACTCACAGTAATTAATTAAAGTCATGTTTTTACTATATAACTATAACTAGAAGACTTATAAATGGAGTTTGATTGAATAGCTATATCATTCAACTTAAAGGGGTTTTCTAGGACTTTGCTTACTTTTTGTATGGGGCAAAGAGTTTACCAGCCACTCCAAACAGGATATAGATTAAACAAATGGAAAAAAGGAGTTTTAAAGGCTAAAAACAGTAAATTTCACTACAAATGTTTATAGACATAAACCAAAAGCATGTTTCGAGTGTGGTATTCTAGCTTCCTAAGGGGGTTAATTCCAAAACCCAATTCACTGATCTTTAAATATTGGCAAAGCTGTGGTCACATGACCATGTAATGGCCAATGAAACCCAATCTGTCTGTGCATGTGCACTGCACCGTGCGCACCAGCCCCACAATCCACGGCTATCAAGGTAGTCTGTGCATGATTGGAAAGCATCCAACCACATAACCCGCTGCTATCAAGGTAGTCTGCTCATACCAACCACACAACATGTGATTTACCATCAAACGCAGACTACCTTGATAACCACGGGTTGTGTAGTTGGCGAAACGCGCGTTGGAGCCTTGTTATGTGTACTTGGTAACCTGATTGGGCTATTTCTATTATGGGTAAGGGTGCTTCTTCTTTTCAATAGGGACTGACTGTTTTCCTATCAATGTGCTATATATAGAGACAGGTTGAGAGTGTGCAATTCATGTCCATAGTGTCAGTTACACATTATTACACACTCCCAAGTGACACTTTATCCATTGTGATTTTGTATGTTTTTAATAGCTGCTTTGAGTATTTACCCTTTATTGCACCTACCACAATTGATTACCTCATGTAATTAACATATTTGTACTTGTCACCAACTCGTTTTTGTCTGGTTTCTCATCTTTTGTAATTACTATTTACTGTTTTGTTTATGTTTATATACTGTACATTTGTAATAAAATGTTCTGTTTTTAGCCTTTAAAACTTATTTTTTTTCCATTTGTTTAATCTATAACCTCTTTAACATGTAGTCATAAGATATAATGGTAGAACCCAATATAAAATGAAAGGATAGCCAATTGGAAGTTGAATCCCAACTGCTATGGCACGAGTATGTTGCTATATCACATTCCTGCAAAGGTACTATGACTGTACTAATTCTTAAGAATGCTCTATGTATTAAAAGCTGTGAAAAGTGTAAAAGTTTGAGTTGATGAGTAGATATCAATGGCTGAGATACTATTTTAGGGGCATCTGTGACTGGCATAACATTTTGACAATACTGGTGACTAGTATAACAGTATCGTGTCGAGCAAAAGAATGGATCAGCACTCACTGATTCTGACAGAATCTTTTTTTAGTTTGATCCATAGGCTTTAACAATAAAGCATCATACAGGATGCACTTCAACTCTACCCAAGCCTTTCTCTAAAACAGTACATTATAAAAACTCAGCAGCCCGACTCAAGTTTTACCTTTTGGCTTCTTCAGAGATCTCTTAATGGGCTGCTGAGTTTTTATAATATGTTGTTTTATCAATGTCATTTTGTCAGTAGAAATAAACCTTGCACTGTCATTCTGGTTCAGTGGATGTTCACCATTGAGGATCATCATGTTGTGTTCATCTTATTTTCCAGATTACAAAACAAGATCCTATTGACTCCTGTGGAAGGGAAAACTCCAGATCTACAGTATATGTCATTGATTTGATGTTAAAGAAAGATCCACATACTAACATTTGCAGTAATAGTTACTCCTGAGAGAAGTCCTACATTTGTCCATAACATTTTACATATTAGTACAATTTTGAAGACTGTGTGACCCACCTGCATGTTATTGCTGCATTTGGAATTACTGACATTGACTCTGTTTATTATAGAGAAACAGATTTTACCAGTTTTTTTTTCTCTTCTTCATTATTTTTATGGATCACTTTGTGACATGTAATCCCCCTACTTCTGTAACTTGAGTACCTTGAGTACCTGTTCACACTATATGGAGGTGTTAGTCAGGTTTTGTGTTTTCTTGCAATTTATCATTGGAGGTTTTGACTGCCTCCTTTTTGACTCTGCACTCCACCCATCAGCCCAAGAGTGCTTTTAATTAGTGTTGGTTTCTACCTGCCCACATAAATATGTAGGCTTATAGCCCAAGAGAGGCATGTTTGCCCATTTAAACTGTAGGCTTATAGCCCAAGAGAGGCATATTTAGGAGAATAGTTACCCATCATGAGGAGGTCACCTTGCCATGGTTGATGGGAATACATGAATTGGCCAATTTATGAGCTAAGAGAGTTCATTTTTTGTAAGTACATTTTATTTAGTAATAATGCAGTTTAGATCTTATGTTCTCAGTGTTTGCATACATTTTGGCCTTTACAGAGTGCTGCTGTGCTTTCTTTTTTTTATGTAATCCCCCTACTTCTATAACTTGAGTAATTAAAAAAATTAAGATCTGTTTGATATTTTTTGTGATTATTACCCTAATGGTGTGTTTCCAAATCGCAGCATTCTCTAGGTATAGCATTTCTAGCAAACAGGCCTAATGAAGGAGATAGTAGTGATAAGTAGGTTTATTTCAATTAAATATTTCAAGGCTAATACTGAAAAGGCCAAATTAAAAGCTGATCAAAATTATTGTATGCACATAAGGATAATATTTGAGCATCTGCAGTAATGGGAACGTCTTGTAAGAAGCACACAATGCTATGGCATTTATGTGTAGAAGACCTTTGAATGTAATCATGATATGTAAAATTACAGTTTTAGATCAGATTATATTAACAAAACATTGCTACATTCTGATCTTACTGAACCATCCAAAAATCTGCTAGCTTTATTAATTTAGATGAAGACATTTGTCAGGCCATTACTGTGCATTCTGTCTTCAAAAGAAAATGCCATATGATGCAGAGTGAAAAAAAGCAGAAGGAAAGAACTGGCTGAAGAGTGAAATATAGAAGACTATTCTGATACGTGACACATTTGAATCTGGACCTGGATTAAGTCAATTCTGTTGAAATGGAAAATTGTGAAATGAATTTGCAAATATTTCTTCACTACAGTTCAGTCTCAAACAAATTAATATGACCGAGCTGCAGTGCCAGGTACATCCAGAGCCACGTATATGACTGGAGCTGTGCAGCCGCTTTACTCAGCTGTCATGCAGACATGCCGGGAGATGGACCCCTGTTATGTCGGGTAACTATGGGTGTTGTGTGAGCTGTATCATTCCCAGGCAGAAAACAATAGGGTCTCAAGTTTGTAGTATAAACAACGTTTTACATGCAAGTGACAGATACTTAATGTTTCTCACAAAAAAGGAACAAATGCTTCAACAAGTTCAATGATAACAGTTTATTCTCATCACTCTCTCCACAGAGGTGCACAAAAATAGCTTCCACAGAAATATACACCCAGTGAACCGAATTCTCGCCTTACTTCCTCTGACACCGAAACTAAGCAATTCACATCAGAGGAATATTGCAGGAGCTACCAGAGCTGGTCCAACCACTTTCTCTATTATTAGATAATAAAATCACCATACATGGTGGCACTTTGCTACAAATGCTATATACAATCTCTTGGGGCTGTTTTGCACTAGTAGCCAGTAACAACTTTTCTTCAGCTGTCTCTTGTGACTCAAAGGCACCATGTTCAAATCTGTCTCTTCCACACTTTATTGTTCTTTATCCCTGCCGTGTCTCACCTTCTCATTGTTGAATCACACGTCAGATCTAACCCCAGCAGGGGATGCTTTTTAAAACAAGACACATGCCCAACTCAGTTTTGGTGTCAACTAACCCTTTCTATATATCCTTTTTATCCCATCCACCAGAATGCCATGTCTGAATTTCCCTCTTTCACTGGATTTCCCACCAAACATCATGAAAATGTTTCCACATGGAGAAGTTCCTGTGTACAATTAGCCTCCTGCTTCACCTCCATCATTCTGCTGAAACAAAACCAGATATTAGATGCCCATATCAATGCCTGACACTAACCCCCTTCACAGTAAAAGAAGGAAGTCACATTAGGTGGCGACATGCGTTGGGCATATTACCCCACCGGTCCATGCTGATTACTTCTTTATCCAGGACTCTTTTTGCACCATGCACTTTTACATATTTCAGGTAGCCATGTGCTAACAGCATTGTCTGTCAGGCGTCTTTATCTCTTGCACTTTAGCTAGTACAGTTATTGTATATGCTGATCCTTTACTGTTTTGGGACTTGAGCACATGCTCCTTTGCATTTCGTGCAGTTTTGTCAGCTTATATCTTTCAATGCACTATGCATTTATGCAGCATATAAATATTTTCTTGTTTATGTACAGGTTCATTTATTTAAGTATTATGCTTCATCTATTGTGATGTAAACGTTTTTGGCTTGTTGTTCAGCTTAGTAATTTCAGACATTATTGGGCATTTTTTACAATAATCTATATACATATTTTTTTGCTGACTATACATGCATATGACGCGCCCCCTTGGACAGTGGGGTACTCGCCACCGGGTCGGTCGGTTCCTTGGGATAGTCACGGGGGCATGACCCGGTCAGGGGCCCTAGGCAGTCAATAAAAAGGACAGTTTATTTAGGGGAAAAGTTTTGTGACGCCACCAGTGTTATGCGGCTTAGGTGGCCGCCGCTGCTGAAAGAGACCGCTGGGGCCGTTGGTGACGCTGCTGGGATGGATTTGCTCCCCATTGGTAGAGTGGGACCCCAGGGCTACCAGTACGGTTTATGTAGAGGATTGTGGATGTTGGGGTGCAGGACTGAGGGTGCAGATAATGACTAGACAACACAAGAATGGTGGTTTCCTCTACCTTTACTTGATGTTTGATGGTGCAGACCTGGGCACTGGTAACAGAAGGTAATGGAGATCCAGGCAGTCTAGAAGCAATTTGGGATTCACCTCGCCAGGTGAAGTTGTAGGCCTTCCTTCTGGGCTGTCCTCTTTGGCCCTGCTGCCTAAAGCTATGCTGCGGCCCTCTTTCCTGAGTGATCGTTAAATCCTCGACCGTATGGCAGGCAGCTCGAGCCTCTTACAGGTGTTGCTCCTTCGTGACAGCTCCGGGATCTAGTATGCTGCTGAGCCGCCGGGTGTTTGGTGGGACCAGGAGACCTGCAGTCTCCTGCCTTCCGGATTTAGCTGCCGGGACTTCAGTACCCGAGCAACCACGGACTCCGATGTCCGGATTCTGGTGCTTTTCTCTGGGGTGAGCTTGGTCACAGCTCCCCTCCCCAGGTTCTCCCTCATCTCTCTCCTCCGTCTCCAACTGACTTTTTTCACTCCAACTGACTTTTCTAACTCCCGCCTCTGGGCTTCAATTTAAAGGGAAAGCTCCCCTGAAACCGGGTTAGAGCTCCCCCTTCTGGTCTGGAGCCAGGAAAAGTGTTTGATGCTGGTGTTACCTGATAAGGGGACCCCTCCTTGCTTCCTGGCAAGGCATCACCCCGTGAAGGAGGCAATGCCAAAGTGGCAACCGGACTCCCCCCTAGTTAAATTCAGTACTCCCGGACTGAGGACACATTTAGAGTTAAACAATTAACAACAATAATGACTTATATTACAAAAAATGTACAAAGTCTCAAAAAGGCAAAAATTACAGAACAACAAAAAAACAAACAAAAATTGTGAGCAGTCATTGCGGCTCTTATTCTTTACGCCGCTATTTGGTAATTCGCTTTTTTTCCAGGTTGGTTGGTGGGAACCGCCTTAACCCACTTCATGTATCATCCCTGGGCGTGGCTTGTGGGCCTGATTTTCAGCCACGCCTGCGGTTTATTTTCACGGCTAACAATTAACTTTATTCAATATTGTTCTGACCACAACTAGTCCTGTGGTCCATTTGTCCATAAATATAATAACTATATGCACTCACGATTGCTTAAAAGTTCTTACAGGAAGTCTCTGTAGGCTCTCATGCTTAACGGTTGCAATTATATACTATACACTATTATCTTATTACACCTCATTCCCTATAACGGGCAGGGAGCTGACCTCTGGTACTACGGGTTGATCTACTCAGTACAGTTATTGCTAATGATCTATCCGGGTCTCTAGTGGTGGGTGCACTATTTACCACACTAATTGTGGACCTAAGTAGTACTGGTATACCAGATTGCCTTCTGTGAACTCCTATACTCACCATGGGACTGACAGATTCACAGCCAGCAGGGGGTAGATTCACTTGTTCCACTGCGGTTGTGGCATCTGTTGCTGGGCTGTTTGGTCTCCCAGCTATTGTAGAGTCTCTGCGGCTTCTGGTAAGGCTACTTGGGGAAAGGTCAGAACAGGTACCACGATTGCTTGGTTCACCTGCTTCAAAGACCGGGGAAATTCTCCAAGGATGGTTTGGACAGCATCTTCCACCTTTTCTGTGTGCTGGGGGCATATCTTTAGGTGGTCTCTTGAGACTGCCGCCGAAGTCTCTCCTCCATCTTTACTGATGAGGCATACGTTTGTATTGTCGAAATTTGAAGGTAAGATGGTGTATGGCTCAACCTCCCACTGATCGTCTAATTTGTGAACTCGTCTCTTCCTTTTGAGTACCTGTTCTCCAGGTAACAAGGGAAATGCAGGTGCATGCTGATTATAAGTTCTTTCCTGCCTCTGTCTCGCCTGGGACAAACTTCTCTCTACACATTCTTGGACCTTGCGGTATTGTTGCTGCCGCTCCATATCCCAGTCTGCATCTGGTGATGTCGTCTCAGGTGTTAAAACTCCCATGTTTAAGTCAATGAGTAACTTGCCAGGTCTTGCCCTCATCAGGTAGGCGGGTGTACAGTTGGTGGAGTTCACCAGGATGTGGTTATATAGGTCTACCAAATCCGGTAACTTCTCTGGCCACAGGCTACGCTCTTCAAGGGGCAGCGTCTTCAACAGGTCTAATACTACCTGGTTCATTATCTCGCTTAACCCGTTGGTCTGCGGATGATATGGCGCCGTGCTTATTTTCTTGCAGCCGTACATGTTACAGAATTCTTGAAACACTTCTGTTTCAAAGGCTGTGCCTTGGTCGGTAAGCACTCGTTCAGGGTAACCATGCGGGCGACAAAAGTGTTGTTGAAACGCTTTGGCTGCCGTCTTAGCCGTCTGATCCTTCACTGGCACTACTACCAGGAACCGGGAGTAGTGGTCTACTATGGTGAGAGCGTAGACATAGCCTGACCGGCAGGGGCTAGCTTCACGTGGTCCAAGGCTACCAGTTCAAGTGGTTGTTTGGTGACTATAGGCTGCAGGGGAGCCTTCTGGCTATCACGGTCTTTCCGTCTCAGGTTGCATGGACCACATTCTTGACACCATCTCTCGATCGCTTTCCTCATGCCAATCCAGTAGAATCGCTCATGTAACAGGACTTCCAACTTTTTCCACCCGAAGTGTCCTGCTCCATCGTGGTACGCCTCTAAGACCACTGGCGCATCCCGCTTCAGGACTACCACCTGCCAGACCAGTTCGTGTGTCCGGGAGTTGATGCTTCTCTGACACAGCTTTCCCTTGTAGATTAACAGCTTGCCCTTCTCCTTCCACAACTGTTGGGTCTCCTGTGGAGCATCTGGACCAGGGTGCGAGTCAGCTTGTGTCAGCAACTTCTTTACTAGGCGGACAGCCAGGTCGCTATCCTGCATCTCTGCCCATCCATGGTGGGGCAATGGGTTAAACGTGGCCTCTCTGTTGGCGGGGCGCTTTTCCCTCACACAATGGGAGCACTGGGTCACCCCGTGACGATGGAAAGCCAGTAGCTCTATCTCCTCAAGCTCTTCCGGGTCTTCTCCCCCATCTGGCAAGTCAGGCATCCTGGACAGCGCATCAGCATTAGCGTTTTTATGTCCCGCCCGATACTTGATAGTAAATTCGTAGTTGGACAGCGGGGCCATCCATCGCTGCTCCAGCCATTTCAAGGTGGGTCAGCGGATTATTGGCTGGGAAAATGGTAAACTTCACTGAAGCCAGGTAGTGTTTGAAGCACTCCGTTACAGCCCAGACTATGGCTAGAAACTCCAACTTAAAGGAACTATAGTTGTCGGGGTTCCTTTCCATGGGACGGAGCTTCTTGCTGGCGTAGACAATCACTCTCTCTCTACTCTGCTGTACCTGGGACAGCACCGCTCCCAATCCCACATTGCTGGCATCCATATAGAGTATAAAGGGTTGGCCATAGTCGGGGTAGGTCAGGACTTCGTCTCCTGTAAGAGCCACCTTCAGTTGAGTGAAGGATTCTTCTTCTTTTTGACCCCACTCGAACAAAGGATTCGGGTTCTTGGCCTCTTTGGACTGGCCCACTAAGAGGTCCTGCATGGGTAATGCTATCTTGGTGAAACCCTTGATGAATCTCCTGTAGTAGCCTACCAGCCCGAGGAACTGCTGCATTTCCTTGATAGTGGAGGGTCTTGGCCAGTCCTTGATCACGGTGACTTTTTCAGGGTTTGGTGCTACACCTTCGGCGCTTATCATATGGCCTAGGTACTGCACCTTGGGCTTCAACAGGTGGCACTTGGACGGCTTTATTTCCAGGCCAAAATCGGATAAGGCCTCAAACACCTCGGCCAGGTGCTCCAGATGGTCTTCGTATGTCTTTGAGTAGACGACTACGTCGTCCAGGTACAGCAGAATGGTTTCAAAGTTTTTGTGTCCTAGGCAACACTCCATTAACCGCTGCAATGTTCCCGGGGCGTTGCAGAGCCCGAATGGCATGCAGTTGAACTCTCAGAGGCCCATTTATGTCGTAAACGCGGTCTTCTCTCTGTTCGCCTCTGCCACGGTAACCTGCCAATACCCACTGGTGAGATCTAAAGTGGAGAAATAGTTAGCGGATCTCAGTGCAGCTAATGATTCCTCAATTCTGGGCAATGGGCAGGCGTCCTTATGTGTAATGAGGTTAATCTGCCTATAATCAACACAAATCCTCATTGTACCATTTTTCTTTCTAACGAGGACTAATGGAGCAGCCTAGGGGCTACAACTATCTCTGATCACCCCAGCCTCCTTCATCTCCCATAACATTCCCTTGGCACATTGATAGTGAGATGGGGGTACAGGCCAGTACCTCTCTTTATTGGGCGGATGATCTCCTGTGGGGATATGATGTTGGACCCCTTTTACCTACCCAAATTCTAGTGGGTGTTTGTAAAGACTCGCTCATATTCTTGGACCACCCGGTACACCCCATGCTTTTGGTGCGAAGGGGTGGAGTCAGTGCCTACTTGTAGCTTCTGACACCAATCCTCCATCTGCCCCTTGGAGCCATTGTCCCCCGCCTGTTCAGACGAAGGCAAGGGTTCCACTGCCTTTATTGCGCTGTTACTGACAGTGAACAGCTTAGCAAGTGTGACATACCGGGGAAAATGGACCTCTTTCTCCCCACAATTCAGGATGCATATCGGTACTCTCCCCTTGTGGACATCGACTACCCCCCGGGCCATCAACATGCTGGGCCTACTATCAGAGTACACGGGTTCTACCAGGGCCTGATAATCTTGACCCCTGAGGCCTATTGCTGCCCGACACAATATTAACATTTCACTCCTAGAGGGTATTGCAATGGGGAATGGATCACTCACTCTGACACTGTCAACTTCTCCACCAGACAGCTCTACCTGTTGTCTCTGCATCAGGGCTTTGATCTCCTTCTGCAGAACTCGCTGCTGCCTAGAACTGGCAGTCTCTGCGACCTGTTGCAACAAAACAATAATTTCCCCAAGACAATTCTCTATCACATTAGTGCCTAAGGTTATCATAGGATGGCTTTCTCGGCGATCAATATCTACAATAATCAACCCTTGTGATGGCAATTCTACTTGGCCAACCTTTATGGTCACCTCTTTATACCCCACCTGAGGTAAGGGCTGACCATTGCTGGCAAAGATGTTAAAGTGTTCATCTGGACTGCGGGTAATGTGTGAGACAGACCAGTACGGTTTAAAAAGTATTTATGGCATCGTTGTCACCTGGGAACCGGTGTCCAGTAATACGTTCACCGGGATGCCATCAAGCACGACAGGCAGGACCGGTCGTCCTCCCACGTACTTGTCTCGCCAGCTTTGTGGGCCTGGTCGTCTTACTACTGGGGGTTGACCCTCTGCCCCAGGGGTTGCTTGTTAAATTGCAGAATCTTGCGATGTGCCCCGCCTTTTGACAGCGGCGGCAGATGGGTTGTCCGTTCTGGTCATAGCGATCACTGTCTCTCACTCTGGTCAGTGAAATTCTTCTCTGCCGTAGCTACAGGACGTCATCTGGACTGGAAGCCAGCTGGATCCTTTCCTTTGGAGACACTTGCATGGCCGGCACGGTTTTGGTTACTGTAGCCACACTTTTGGTCAGCTCCTGGACCTGAAGGCGTAGGTCTGCAGATGGGTCATTATCTAGGGTCTGCGCGTCAGCCTCCACAGGTGGCGGGGAAAAGGACGCCGTTAGTGATGAGCGAGCACTAAAATGCTCGGGTACTCGTTGCTCAGTTCGAGCAAATTGGAATACTTGGGTGCTCGACCCGAGCAATGAGCCCAATGTAAGTCTATGGGAAACTCAAGCATTTTTCAGGCGTGTCCCCCCGGCGGTCTGCAGAGGGCCTAAAAATTGCCCAAATCGATGAAAACAGTGCTCAAGTGACATGGGAACAGCATGGGGAAGACCCCTGGAAGCATCTCTGATTCCCAGATCACTGCTGTCAGCAACGTGGTCAGAGTATTAGGCCTCTTTTACGGACTCACAATAAAACATACAAAAACAAAACCAAAATGGATTTTCCTGGGAAATATGTTAAGGAACATCTTTTCCAGGGTAATGACTTGTATATAAGGCAAAATAAGTAACCAAAAACAAAAATACTCCTCCACAACTTGGGCTATGTTCACACGTAGCGTTTTTGATGCGTTTTTGCACTTTTGAATTGCTTTCAACCAAGACAAATGCATTCACCAGGAAATGTCATTTTAACATTTTACAACCTAATCAGGCCATGTGGTGTGTGACACATCATTAGACACATGCATACAGTGCTGAAAAGACATGGGAACAGCATGGGGAAGACCTCTGGAAGCATCTCTGACTCCCAATTCACTGCCTAAAAGTGTGCCCATCATAAGTGATCCTTGGCGCATGCGAAGATGCCTCCCGCCATGCATCTGTCATTGCAGACTTTCAACAATCACCATCCATGTCCTTTTCCCACTACAACGTCCCTACCTCATTCCTTGGAATGCAAGCGCAAGCATGCAGGCAGCCACCCACCCACAGGCTGCAATACTATACTGCCAAATTTTTGACAGCTGCTTGCACTTGAAATGTGGCCTTTTAGTCTCGTGGAGGCGGAAGCTTTTCACAACCTCATGCCGGCAGCTGCCGGGTGTCCATACTCGGTACCCAGCCGCCACTATATTTCCTGGTATCGCCTCTGCCTTCCACAAGCACGGGTCCCACAACATTACCCTTGCCCTCCCCAGTGCATTTACTGGGAAGGACCGCTTAACCACAAACACGTGGACAGGTGAATGTGGCCAGGGACGGTACGGAGCCAGTCCACAACTTTTTTGCTAAGAGTTGTATTTAGCTCGGTGAAAAGACTGGCATAGAGAGAAGCCGTATCTACCCTGCGTGTCATTGCTCCCAGGAAGTCCTCTAAAGCTGATTGCACTTGAAATGGGGCCTGAACATTACTGCTGGTACTTTTCTGTGGGAATTTGCTTGCCTCCTACTAGCCTGGAATATTTCCAGCAAACTATGGTACGACGCCATGGTATTAGCACTGCCGCCAGTACCAGTAGCGAAGACATCCCCAATTTCCTTTTCAAGAATTTTATTTGGTAGACTTAGTGGCTGCCCAAATACATTTTCTCACAAAGGAGCAGAAGATAGAGTGGCAGTAGGTGCAAGTTTCTCCAGCTTGTTATATATTAGACAGTGAACTGCAGCACATTGGATCAGTGGTTAGCACTGAAGCCTTGCAGCGCCGGGATCCAGGGTTCAAATCCCAGCAAGGACAACATCTGCAAGAACTTTGTATGTTCTCCCCGTGTTTGCGTGTGTTTCCTCCTCAGTAAAAAAGCAGCCATAGAGTGTCCGGGAACCTTCCCCCACACTTTTCTTAGCCAGGGCTGCTTTTTGGCAGGCTTGGACGGTCCCACTAGAGAACCGGAGACTCCTCCGGCGGGCCCTGTTTTCTCCTTCAGGAGAGTTCATAGTGCCGAGGTGAGGCCACGATGATGATAGAGGCCACCATCTGCTTAGTTTTCTGTTACTTGGAATGCAAGTGCAAGTATGCATCCAGCCACCCACCCACCCACAGGCCGCAACACTAAACTGCCAGATTTCTGGGCAGCTCTTTGCACTTGAACTATGGCCTTTTAAGCTCATGGAGGCAGAAGCTTTTCACAACCTCATGTCGGCGGTGGCCGGGTGTCCATACTCGGTCCCCAGCCGCCACTATATTTCCCGGTATCGCCTCCGTCTTCCACAAGCATGGGTCAAACAGCGTTACCCGTGCCCTCCCCAGTGCACTTACTGGGAAGGACCGCCTAACCACAAACACGTGGAAATGTGAATGTGGCCAGGGACGGTACAGAACCAGTCCACAACTTTTTTTGCTGAGAGTTGTATTTAGCTCGGTGAAAGGACTGGCATAGAGGGAAACCGTATCTACCCCGGCTGTCATTTCTCCATCACCAGGTTCCGCCCATTGTCACACACGACCATGACTGGCAGTATGTTCAGTGGTGAGAGCCACAGATCAGGCTGCTGTGTTACAGCTTTCAACAACTCTGCAGCGCTGGGCTGTTTGTCAATTAAGCATTAAGCATGTTATCTTTAGCACAGCCTGTTGCCACTTGGCCAAGGCAGTGCTGCAGTGCTGCAGCTTGTGACTGATGTGGTCATTTCGGAGATGGAGGAGGAGGTGCATGAGCTGAACAATGTGATTACATTGAGGTTAAATTGGCGACGCTGTTTTTTATACTAAAGAAAGATCCTATTGTTTTGTTTTTTTTACATTATTTTTAAAGACAAATGCATTCACCGGGAAATGTCATTTTAACATTTTACAACCTTATCTGGCAATGTGGTGTGTGACACATCATCAGACACATCCTTATTTATTTATGATGGAGGGACCCTGAAAGCCATAAAGCCTATTTTTATAGGGACATCAGATGGCCCATACTATTCTTAAAAGGCCAGCAGTTGGCCCTAGCTATTGTTAGAAAACCATCAGCCGGCTATGCTTTGTTGTTCCCATTATTAACAAGTGGGTTTCCTATACTGTTATTGCGTATCCAGTGACTGCAAGGGCTGCCAAAAATTTGGAAGCAACCCAATACACATTTGAAGAGACATAGAGGAGGGTCTCAGTAAAAAAAATGTTCCCATTATAAAGGAGCGGGTCTCCTATAGTGGTAATGTCCATGCTGTGACTGCAAGGGCTGCCAAAATTTGGGAAAAACCCCACTAAGAATTTAAAGAAACATAGAGCAGGGCCACAGTAACAAAGTACGACATGTTCCCATTAGAAAGGAGAGGGTCTGCTATACAGTTATAGGTTATGCAGTGAGTCCAACGGCTGACCAATTTTAGGAAAAACACCACTAAGTATTTAAAGACACATAGAGCAGAGCCACAGTAACAAGGTACGACATGTTTCCATTAGAAAGGAGAGGGCCTGCTATACAGTTATAAGGTATGCAGTGAGTCCAACGGCTGACCAATTTTAGGAAAAACCCTGCTAAGAATTTAAAGACACACAGAGCAGGGCCACAGTAACAAGTATGACATGTTCCCATTAGAAAGGAGAGGGTCTGCAATACAGTTATAGGGTATGCAGTGAGTCCAACGGCTGACCAATTTTAGGAAAAACCCCATTAAGAATTTAAAGACACACAGAGCAGGGCTACAGTAACAGCAAATTCCCATTAGAAAGGAGAGTGTCTCCCATAGTGTTGGCCTATGCAGTGAATGCAAGGACTACCAAAAATTTGGAGGCACTTCAGTGCCCCTTGGAAGAGACGTGGAGGAGGGCCTCATAAAAAAATGTTCCCATTAGAAAGAAGTGGGCCTCCTTTTCTTGTAATGCCCATGCACTAAGTGTATGGGCTGACAAACATTTAACCCTGGGGGTATACATGAACATACTGTATAAAAAAATTTTTATGGGCATCATAAACACCCTTTAAAAAAATTATGTGGGTGTTGCCTCACGGACCAGGGTCATCCTGGTGATATTGTGGTGAAGGATGAGGAGAGGGAGGAGGACAAGAGCAAATAGACAAAATCAGGAAGCGTATACCCATGTGTGGGTGTGAAAAGGTGCATGGGAATACACCTCCCAAGAAAAGACACTGGATTTGAGTTTATGTTACGCTGCTATTGTGGCACCCCAGGGGTCTGGTTTTCCACAGTAATGTAATGTTATGTCTGAGAGCAGGTGGGAGGTCCTTTGGTCAGGGATCCTGTGCATGCCACACCTCCTGCCCAGTCTTGGGAGGGGAAGAACTTCCCCTGTATAAACCCGGGGCTGAGGCAGGGGGAGTCAGACAAGGAGAGTGGAGACAAGAAGCAGCATAGGAAACAGGAGAGTTCCAAGGAGTCAGGGGCTGGCAGCTGCAGCGCTCGCCCTGACTAAGAAGATTCTTTACCGGACCCGGAGTCCGAGGCTGTGGGGACTAACTTCTACCCAGCAGCAGAATCCGTCAGGCAGGGGATTTCAGGTCCTCTGGCCCAGAAGCCCGAAGGCACGGTCACACGCGTGGGACCAGCACCGCCATCGTGGAGCGGAAGCCATTAGAAGGCCCCGAGTCACCGGCCATACGGGTGAGCACCACACGGTACACTCAGGGACGTGGGCTACTTACATCAGCTTCTAGCAAGGTAGCCAGAAGAGTACAGTCAGTTTGTGAGGCCTACAACTCCGCCTGGCCAGGGGAGATCCCATCTGCTCAAAGACTGACCAGGCCCCGTTTGCTAGCAAGTACTCCGGGAGGGTCTATCGTTGTTACCAGTAAAGACCCTGAACAACACCGTACCGTCTCTGAGTGGTTCCTGCTACCCCCATCATCCACGTCGGCTGCCCTGAGGCCATACCCCTCCCGTTGGGGGTTATACTATCACGCTGCACAATCCTACCACCGGCCTCAGCGGTCTGCCCTGCAGCAGCAGCTCCCTGGCTGCACTCAACGGGTGGCGTAGTCATCAACTATTTACTACTAATAGACTGCCGTCTAGTTTGACTCCCTGGGCACGGACCGGGTCACCGCCACGAGACTACAACCCTCCACTGATCCGGCTCCGGGTAGGCTCCCGCATGCGCAACGCAGCGCGACACAGGCCCAGGGGCGCGTCAACTTTGGCGTAGTCGGCAGGATTTCGTGCCCGCAACCACCGGGTACTGCGTGCCTGAAAAGCAAAGACTGTTCAAACTTACCAGTGGTGAAGATTCCCGCTATCCGTGGAGGTTTCCCGCCATCCGGCGCCATCTTCTACCTTCTTCCCGCCATCGGTGAAGTTTCCCGCCATCCGGCGCCATCTTCGGCCTTCTTCCCGCCATCCGTGGAGTTTTCCCGCCGTTGGACGCCATCTTGGGGACGCCGCGCGGGAAGAAGAGGGGCGTGGACTCCGAAAGCGCGCGAGAACTGAAGCCCCGCCTCACGTCCGGACGTTGCGTAAGGTCCTGGAAGGAGCCCAGCAGACGCCGACGTCACAGGAGCGCGACGGAAGGTCCTCAACCCTGACGATCCACTGCGGAGCCGCGGCCTACGGAAGAGGATCATCGCAAGGTAGGCCACGGTCCACTAGGGGGGAGGAAGATGTCGGATACGGAGGAGAGCTTCACTGCCCCAACCCCCGCCAGCGCTACCGCTGCTGCAGTTATGCCCTTCACCATGCCCTATATCCCGGGAGCAGCTTGGCTACCCCAGTACTCAGGGGAGTCACATACCCTGCATGACTTTAGAGAAAAGCTGGATAGCCTCTTCCAGGTGTACCCCCTCACAGAAGAGCAAAAAGTGAGCATCCTGGTGGCCCAACTAACCGGGGCAGCCAAAAGGGAAGTAAAATCCTTGCCACCTGGGAGGAAGACTGTCGCAGGGATACTAACCCGGCTGAAGGACACCTTTGATACCCGCACCTCAGCCGAGATTAAGCTTAGATTCTACGGGTGCAAGCAGCGAGCGCATGAGAGTATAAGGGACTATGCACTAAACCTACAAGAGGCCCTGAGGGCCATAAAGCAGACCGACCCTGATGGGGTGGGAAACGAGGACAGGCTGTTGACTGAACAATTTATAGAGGGTTTATATTGCAATGCCCACCGAACCCAGTTGCGGGCAATGGCCTTACAGGATCCCCATCTGGACTTTGCACAGTTCAAGGACAGAGCCATCCGGGTGCTCCGAGAACCGGCACCAGGTGGCGTTGTGACCCACAGACGCCCCACTACCACTTACTACCAGGAGGCGGCGCCCTTGTCAGCAGGGCCTGTGGGAGCTGATGCGCAGGCTTTGGACAATGACCCGGCTCCAGACCTACACCATCAGGTCCAAGAGCTAGCTAAGAGCGTTGCTGAGCTAACCCGAACTGTGCAGTCTTTACAGGTTTCCACCCCAGGGAAGATCCAGCTGGCATCCGGACCGGAGGACATCCCGTGGCGTCGACCAAGGAGGACCCCACCGGCCAGAGGAAGACCCAGTGACCGATACAGCGAGGACGGACGACCCATCTGCCGCCGCTGCAATCAACCCGGACATATGGAAAGGTACTGTTCTTTAAACGGGCACAACCTGGGGTAGAGGGCCAACCCCCAGGAAAAAGATCACCAGGCCCATCGAACTGGCGCGACAGATATGTGGGAGGACGTCCAGTCTTGCCTGTGGTACTGGATGGCATTCCCATGAGTGCCCTACTGGATACCGGGTCACAGGTCACCACCATCCCGTACGTGCTCTTCAAGCAGTACTGGAATGACTCGGATATTACCCACTACCCTGACGACGACTTGAGTATCATCGCCAGCAATGGCCAGCCCGTGCCACAGATCGGATTTAAGGAGGTGGCCCTCAAAATCGGTAGAGTCGAACTGGCCGCACAGGGACTGATCATTGTAGATATTGATAAACATGAGAGTCACCCAAAAATAACTCTAGGAACTAACGTAATTGAAAATTGTCTTGCAGAGGTGATTTTCCTTTTACAGCAGGTTGCCAAGAACGCCAGCTCCGGCGAGCAGCGGGTGCTCCAGAAAGAGATCCGGGCACTGATGCAACGGCAACAAGTGGAACTCTCCGGCGGTGAGATTGGTAGCGTAAGAATGTGTGACCCTTTTCCTATTGCCATGCCCCCAAAAAGTGAAATGATGATTTGGTGCCGGGCAGCTATTGGTCTGAGAGGAAGAGATTACCAGGCAATGGTAGAACCAGTTTACTCAGACAGTAGGCCCACCATTTTGACAGCACGGGGGGTGGTCAATGTACGCCATGGGAGGGTGCCCATTCGCATAATAAATATCGGGGAGAGGGAAGTGTACCTGCCCCGGTATGCCACGCTAGCCAAATTATATACCACTAATCAAAATTCTATACAATCTGTGGAACCCTTGCCTCCATCTCACCCGGAGGAAGGTAACGGCTCTAAGAAAGACATGGAGGACTGGTGTCAGCAACTACATTTGGGTACTGATTCCACTCCCTCACATCAGAAACAAGGAGTCTATCGGGTGGTTCAAGAGTATGAGAGAGTGTTTAGTAAACACCCGTTAGACTTCGGGCGAGTCAAGGGGGTAGAACACCGCATCCCCACGGGAGATCATCCTCCCATAAAAGAGAGGTATCGACCCGTACCCCCTGCACATTACCAACACGCCAAGGGGATGCTTAGAGACATGAAGGAGGCTGGGGTAATCCGGGATAGCTGTAGCCCCTGGGCAGCCCCACTAGTTTTAGTCAAAAAGAAAGACAACACCATGAGGATGTGTGTAGATTACCGGAAAATCAACCGTATCACACACAAGGATGCGTACCCCTTACCAAGGATAGAGGAGTCATTGGCTGCTTTAAGATCTGCTAACTTCTTCTCTACCTTGGATCTCACTAGCGGGTACTGGCAGGTTCCTGTAGCAGAGGCGGACCGGGAGAAGACCGCATTCACCACCCCGATGGGACTTAGTGAGTTCACCTGCATGCCGTTCGGACTCTGCAACGCCCCAGGAACCTTCCAACGATTAATGGAGTGCTGTCTGGGCCACAGAAACTTCGAGACGGTCCTGTTGTACCTGGACGATGTCATCGTATACTCCAAAACTTATGAGGACCACCTGAAACACCTGGCGGAGGTGTTCGAAGCTCTGGCGAGTTACGGCCTAAAGGTGAAACCCTCCAAGTGTCACCTCCTGAAACCAAAGGTGCAATACCTGGGACACGTGGTGAGCGCTGACGGAGTGGCTCCCGACCCCGATAAGATCACCGCAATTAAGGGATGGCCAAGCCCCTCCAGCGTAAAAGAAGTGCGGCAGTTCCTAGGGTTGGTAGGCTACTACCGAAGGTTTATTCCCGGTTTCACCAAAAAGGCAGCGCCTATGCAGGACCTCCTGATAGGCCAGTCCCGGAAGGCCAAGAACCAGAAGCCGCCCTTCAAATGGGAAGAGCTAGAAGAAGAGTCCTTCCGCCAGCTGAAGATGGCCCTCACGGGGGATGAAATCTTGGCGTACCCAGACTATAGCCAGCCCTTCATCCTCTACACCGACGCCAGTAACATCGGGCTAGGAGCCGTACTATCCCAGATTCAGCAGGGGAGAGAACGAGTGATCTCCTATGCCAGCCGAAAACTGCGACCCACCGAAAGGAACCCCGAGAATTACAGCTCATTTAAGCTAGAGTTCCTGGCCGTGGTATGGGCAGTCACCGAGCGCTTTAGGCATTACCTCGCTTCTTCCCGGTTCACCGTATACACGGATAACAACCCGTTGATACACCTGGACACGGCAAGACTCGGTGCCCTGGAGCAGAGGTGGATGGCCCGTCTGTCCAACTACGAGTTCACAATCAAATACCGGGCAGGACGCTCCAATACTAACGCGGATGCCCTGTCCAGGATGCCCAACCTGCCGGACGAAGGAGAAGATCCGGAGGGACTGGAAGAAGTTGAACTCCCTGCGTTCCACCGTCATGGGACTATCCAGTATTCCCACCGGGTAAGGGGTAAACAGGCTGCTACGTTGAACCCCTTACCCCACTACAACTGGGCGGAAACGCAAGACAGCGACCCTGCCGTCCGACTGGTGAAGGAGATGCTGACTCGGACGGAGGCTCGACTTGAACCAGACGCTCCGGAGGAAGCCAAACAACTATGGGCGGAGAAGAGTCGACTATTCCTTTACAAGGGGAAGTTGTGCCGCAGAATGGTCAACTCCCGGACGCATGAACTACTCTGGCAAGTAGTGGTGCCACGAAGAGACGCAGCCATGGTGATGGAGGCATACCACGACGGAGCTGGACACTTCGGGTGGAAAAAGCTGGAGTTCCTGCTGCGCGAGCGGTTCCACTGGGTAGGCATGAGGGGAACCATCGAGAAGTGGTGCAGAGACTGTGGCCCGTGCAATCTGAGAAGGAAGGACCGGGCCAGCCAGAAGACTCCCCTGCAGTCCATCGTCACCCGGCAACCGTTGGAACTGGTAGCCTTGGATCATGTAAAACTGACCCCAAGCAGAAGTGGCTACGTCTACGCGTTAACCATCGTGGATCATTACTCCCGGTTCTTGGTTGTCGTCCCCGTCAAGGACTTAACGGCTCAAACAGCAGCTAGAGCCTTCCAGCAGCACTTCTGCCGTCCACACGGGTACCCGGACCAAGTGCTGACGGACCAGGGACCTGCCTTTGAAGCGGAGGTCTTCCAGGAATTCTGCAATCTGTATGGCTGCCGGAAGATAAGGACGACACCCTACCATCCGCAAACTAATGGACTTTGTGAAAAAATGAACCAGGTGGTAATGGATCTGCTAAAAACATTGCCCCTGGAAGAACGCAGTCTGTGGCCTGAGAAGTTGCCCGATCTGGTGGACCTATACAACCACATCCCGGTAGGTTCCACCAACTGTACCCCGGCTTACCTAATGAGGGCAAGACCTGGTAAGTTACCTGTTGACCTGGAAATGGGAGTCCTGACACCTGAGGACACTTCACCAGAAACAGACTGGGACACAGAGAGGCAGCAGCAGTACCGGAGAGTACAAGAGAGCGTGGAGCGAAGTCTCTGTCAGGCTAGGGAAAGACAAGAGAAGACTTACAACCAGTATGCTCCCGCTGTTCCCCTGGTACCCGGAGAGCAGGTCTTGAAGAGGAAAAGACGGCTCCACAAGTTGGATGACCAGTGGGAGGAGGACCCGTACACCGTACTGCCCTCAAGCCACGAGAACCCGAAGGTCTGTACCATCAGTAAAGACGGAGGGGAAACCACAGCCATTGTATCCCGGGACCACCTGAAGAAGTGTCCCGAACAACTGAGGAACCCTGAAGAGGAACAAGAAGACCATCGACCCGTGGAAGAAAGGGAAGATATGGTTAGTACCGTGCTCGGGGACTTCCCTCAGTCTTGGACTCAAGTCAATGGTGCAGTTGTGGTACCCGTACTCACCTTCCTCCAACCATCATCCCAAGAACCTACAGAGCAACGGGTAGAGCTGGAAGAACAGCCGGTCCAGGAGGCAGAAGACTCCACACAAGCAGAACAGGAGAATCAACCCTCTGCTTATAGTGAGCCTGCCGTACCCCTAGTGAGACAAAGAGCCGGTAGACAGCTGCCCAGTTTACCCTTGACAGCTCCTACACCCTGTAGTTCAGGGCCAGACAGTCAGCTCCGTAGGTCCACTCGGGCCACTAGAGGCCAGTTACCCGCACGCTGGAGAATTTAAAGTGTATAAATTGTTTTATTTATGTTTTTCTGTGTATTGTTGCTTGTGAATAATTTTGTGTTTCCAGTTGTTTTTAGGAAACCTTGGTGGATTTACCGGGAATCCTTGTATATAGTTGGAGCGTAACCCAGGATGGACTAGAGACTGTTAAGGACTCGGGGTAGGACAGACCCCTACCTGGTTATGTCTCCCTGTGTTGGTGAAATGGACACCTTTGCTTTTCTTCAAAGACTGCACCCGGTTGCGGACACGCCGCAACCATCTTATGTGTTTTTCTTATTGTGTTGTTATTGTTATACTTTGTTATGTTTTTCTAAATGTGTTTAGTCCCGGAGTACTAAATTTCACTAGGGGGGAATGTGGCACCCCAGGGGTCTGGTTTTCCACAGTAATGTAATGTTATGTCTGAGAGCAGGTGGGAGGTCCTTTGGTCAGGGATCCTGTGCATGCCACACCTCCTGCCCAGTCTTGGGAGGGGAAGAACTTCCCCTGTATAAACCCGGGGCTGAGGCAGGGGGAGTCAGACAAGGAGAGTGGAGACAAGAAGCAGCATAGGAAACAGGAGAGTTCCAAGGAGTCAGGGGCTGGCAGCTGCAGCGCTCGCCCTGACTAAGAAGATTCTTTACCGGACCCGGAGTCCGAGGCTGTGGGGACTAACTTCTACCCAGCAGCAGAATCCGTCAGGCAGGGGATTTCAGGTCCTCTGGCCCAGAAGCCCGAAGGCACGGTCACACGCGTGGGACCAGCACCGCCATCGTGGAGCGGAAGCCATTAGAAGGCCCCGAGTCACCGGCCATACGGGTGAGCACCACACGGTACACTCAGGGACGTGGGCTACTTACATCATCTTCTAGCAAGGTAGCCAGAAGAGTACAGTCAGTTTGTGAGGCCTACAACTCCGCCTGGCCAGGGGAGATCCCATCTGCTCAAAGACTGACCAGGCCCCGTTTGCTAGCAAGTACTCCGGGAGGGTCTATCGTTGTTACCAGTAAAGACCCTGAACAACACCGTACCGTCTCTGAGTGGTTCCTGCTACCCCCATCATCCACGTCGGCTGCCCTGAGGCCATACCCCTCCCGTTGGGGGTTATACTATCACGCTGCACAATCCTACCACCGGCCTCAGCGGTCTGCCCTGCAGCAGCAGCTCCCTGGCTGCACTCAACGGGTGGCGTAGTCATCAACTATTTACTACTAATAGACTGCCGTCTAGTTTGACTCCCTGGGCACGGACCGGGTCACCGCCACGAGACTACAACCCTCCACTGATCCGGCTCCGGGTAGGCTCCCGCATGCGCAACGCAGCGCGACACAGGCCCAGGGGCGCGTCACTATCATTCGGTGGTGTTGAGAAGTCTGGCCCAATCCAGCCCTTGTTCATTTTTATAAGAGTCAGCCTGTCAGCATTTTCAGTTGACAGGCGGATGCGCTTATCAGTTATAATTCCACCAGCTGCACTAAAAACCCGCTCTGATAAAACGCTGGTGGCAGGGCAGGCCAGGATCTCAAAGGCATAGAGAGCCAGTTCAATCCACGTATCCAGCTTGGATACCCAATAATTATAAGGCACAGAGGAATCACGGAGGACGTTGGTACGGTCGGCAAGGTACTCCCTCAGCATCTTCCCAAACTTTGCACTCCTTGTGAGAGTACTCTGCGTCTCAGGACCTGTGCGATGGGAGGGTCTGAGAAAACTCTCCCAGGACTTTGACAGTGTTCCCCTGCCTATGCTGTATTGAAGTTTTGTCTCTCTCGCCTGTACTCCTTGGTTGTCCAACGAAGTGTGCCATCTACCGCCAGCGTTTTCCGATGGGAATTTTTTAAATAGTTCCGCAACAAGGGCCTTCTGGTACTGCCCCATTTTTGTAGACCTGTCCGCCTCAGGAATAAGAGATATAAAGTTCTCTTTGTAGCATGGGTCTAGAACTGTCAACAACCAGTAATGACTGTCAACCAAAATTTTGAGAATGCGAGGGTCATGGGAAAGGGATGCGTAACATAAACTCAGCCATGCATGTCAGACTACAAACAGGCAAAACTTCCGTGTTCTCACCAAGAGGATGACTGACAATGCTCTCCTCCTCCTCCTCTCTGTCCTCTGGCCATCCACGCTGAACAGACGGTATGACAGCTGTGCAGGTAGTACCGTCTATAGTGCATGAAACTAGCTCCTGCTCTTCCTCATCCTCCTCCTCTTACTCATTGTCACCCAATCCACATTGGGAAGAGATGAGGCTTGGCTGTGTGTAATCACACTGTATGGTTCCTTGCTCCATCTCATCGTGCTCCGCCTGCAATGCATCCTCTTTGATTGTGAGCAGAGAGCGTTTCAGAAGACAGAGAAGCAGGATGGTGACACTAATTATGGCGTCATCTTGGTGGAGTCCTCAAAGTTTTGGTGGATGTTACATATGTCTGACATCCATGTAAACTCCTGAGGCCTTATGTGTGGAGTCTGAACTGAATACCGACAGCCTTGTTGATGCTGGTATCAACAACTGCCCTCTTCTGCTCATAAATCCTTCCCAACATCTGCAGTGTAGAGTTCCAACACGTGGGGACATCACACACCAGTCTATGAGCTGGAATCGGCAAACGCTGCTAAAACACTGCAAGGGCGGAGGAAGCTGGAGCTGACTTTCTAAAATGGGCACACAGGTGGCGTAGAATTTGAGAAACCGCTGAACCATGAGGTTAAGCACATGGGCCAGGCATGGTACGTGCGTGAGCTCCCCTCGCCTCAGAGCCGCCACCAGGTTCCGGCCATTGTCACACACGACCATGCCTGGCTGTAGGTTCAGCGGTGTGAGCCACAGATCTGCCTGCTCTTTCAGAGCTGTCCACAACTCTTCAGCATTGTGCGGTTTTTCACCTAAGCATATTAGCTTCAGCACAGCCTGATGCCGCTTGGCCGAGGCAGTGCTGCAGTGCTTCCAGCTTGTGACTGATGTGGTCATTTCGGAGATGGAGGCTGAAGTGGAGGAGGAGGCAGAGGAGGATGAGGAGCAGGAGCTGTAGACCGTGGGGGCAACCCTGATTGACCTAGAGCCCGCAGTCCTTGGTGTCGGGAGGACGTGTTCCTTCCCAAGGTTCGACTCGGTCCCGGCTTCCACTATGTCAACCCAGTGTGCCGTCAGCGAGATGTACCATCCCTGCCCACAAGCACTTGTCCACGTGTCCGTGGTTAGGTGGACTTTACCGGTAACTGCGTTGATGAGAGCACGGCTAATGTTTTGGGACACGTGCTTGTGTAATGCGGAGATGGCACACCGGGAGAAATAGTGGCGGCTGGGGACCGAGTACCGAGGGATGGCTGCCGCCATAAGATTGTGGAATGCTTCCGTCTCCACAAGCCTAAAAGGCAACATTTCGAGCGTAAGTAGTCGTGAAATGTGAGAATTTAGTAGTGTGGCCTGTGGGGCATTGGCTGCATATTTGCGCTTGCGTTCCAAGGACTGGGTTATGGACAACTGAACGCTGCACTGGGACAGGGATATGGACGTGCTTCCTGATGCTGCTACTTGAGAGTGTGCAACGACAGGTGCAGGGCAGGAGGCGTCTTCGCATGTACCATGGACAGGGGATTGGCTTGCATGCATAACAACGGAAGAAGCAATGGTGCCACATGCAGACACTGTTCCTGGACCCTGGGGTTCAGCCCACAAAGTCAGGTGTTTTGCTGCCATGTGCCTGATCATGCTGGTGGTGGTCAGGCTGGTCATTTTGCCACCCCTGCTGAAGCTGGCCTGGCAGGTGGTGCAAATGGCCTTTTTGGTGTTATCGGCAGAGTCTTTAAAAAACAACCAGACTCGGGAAGATCTAACAGTTGTACTGGCAACTTCCTTCGTGCTGGTGTTACGGGGAATGGTTGCCTGCCTTCTGTCTGTGGCCACCACACTGTTTCTTTCTGCCTGTTGGGGTGCTCTGCCTCCCTCCCCCTGTGCTGCTGTCCTCGCTCTGCTTGTCCTCCTGCCAGGTTGGGTCAGTTATTATATCATCCACCACCTCGACTTCCACTACCGCACCCTTGTCCTCGTCCTGACTTTCTGGCAATTGTGTCTCATCATCGTCCACCTCTTGTGACACTATCCCACCGTTGCCTTCATGTGACCGTGGCTGCTCAAATATTTGGGCATCGCTACACGTGATCTCCTCTTGCCCTGCTACAAGTGGATCGGGCGAGAGGCCCGAATCTATAAATGGAAAAGTGAACAGCTCTACAGAGTGTGCAAGTGTGGGATCAGTTGTCTCTGGGTAATCGGCATGGTGGGAGGAAGGAGGATCAGGGTGAGGAATATGCAGTCCAGACTCACGGCTACTGAGACTTGACCGTGTGGAAGACAGGGTGGTGGGGGTGGTGGCTAAGTGACTGGAAGCATTATCCGCTATCCAACCAACAACCTTTTGACACTGCTCTGGGTTCAATATTGGTGTTCTGCGGTCCCCTAGAAATTGGGACAGGAAGGTCAGACGAGAAGAAGTGGGTGTTTGTTGTGGCACAATTTCGGCTTGCCCATGGCCTTGTCCTCGGCCTCTGCATGCACCATTACCATCACGTCCAGTTCCCCGTCCCTTGCTACGTGCCTTGCCCATTTTAAATGGAGGACAGTATCTTCCACGCTCACTACAAATGACAGAGTTTTAAATACCTGGCCTGTAGGTAAGTAGTTTGAACAGCACACTGTGGTGAATTGCTTCAATGACACACTAAAGGAAATTTTTAATGGAGGCCAGAAATGGTAGTATTTTATGACAATGTATACAGTACAGACCAAAAGTTTGGACACACCTTCTCATTTAAAGATTTTTCTGTATTTTCATGACTATGAAAATTGTACATTCACACTGAAAGCATCAAAACTATGAATTACCACATGTGGAATTATATACTTAACAAAAAAGTGTGAAACAACTGAAAATATGTCTTATATTCTAGGTTCTTCAAAGTAGCCACCTTTTGCTTTGATGACTGCTTTGCACACTCTTGGCATTCTCTTGATGAGCTTCAAGAGGTAGTCACCGGAAATGGTTTTCACTTCACAGGTGTGCCCTGTCAGGTTTAATAAGTGGGATTTCTTGCCTTATAAATGGGGTTGGGACCATCAGTTGTGTTGTGCAGAAGTCAGGTGGATACACAGCTGATAGTCCTATTGAATAGACTGTTAGCTGCTTTTTTCTTGCCATAATACAAATTCTAAGTAAAGAAAAACGAGTGGCCATCATTACTTTAAGAAATGAAGGTCGGTCAGTGCGAAAAATTGGGAAAACTTTGAAAGTGTCCCCAAGTGCAGTTGCAAAAAACATCAAGCACTACAAAGAAACTGGCTCACATGAGGACCGCCCCAGGAAAGGAAGACCAAGAGTCACCTCTGCTTCTGAGGATAAGTTTATCCGAGTCACCAGCCTCAGAAATCGCAGGTTAACAGCAGCTCAGATTAGAGACCAGGTCAATGCCACACAGAGTTCTAGCAGCAGACACATCTCTTCAACAACTGTTAAGAGGAGACTTTGTGCAGCAGGCCTTCATGGTAAAATAGCTGCTAGGAAACCACTGCTAAGGACAGGCAACAAGCAGAAGACACTTGTTTGGGCTAAAGAACACAAGGAATGGACATTAGACCAGTGGAAATCTGTGCTTTGGTCTGAGGAGTCCAAATTTGAGATCTTTTGTTCCAACCACCGTGTCTTTGTGCGACGCAGAAAAGGTGAACGGATGGACTCTACATGCCTGGTTCCCACCGTGAAGCATGGAGGAGGAGGTGTGATGGTGTGGGGGTGCTTTGCTGGTGACACTGTTGGGGATTTATTCAAAATTGAAGGCATACTGAACCAGCATGGCTACCACAGAATCTTGCAGCGGCATGCTATTCCATCCGGTTTGCGTTTAGTTGGACCATCATTTATTTTTCAACAGGACAATGACCCCAAACACACCTCCAGGCTGTGTAAGGGCTATTTGACCAAGAAGGAGAGTGATGGGGGGCTACGCCAGATGACCTGGCCTCCACAGTCACCAGACCTGAACCCAATCGAGATGGTTTGGGGTGTGCTGGACCACAGAGTGAAGGCAAAAGGGCCAACAAGTGCTAAGCATCTCCGGGAACTCCTTCAAAATAGTTGGAAGACCATTTCCGGTGACTACCTCTTGAAGCTCATCAAGAGAATGCCAACAGTGTGCAAAACAGTCGTCAAAGCAAAAGGTGGCTACTTTGAAGAACCTAGAATATAAGACATATTTTCAGTTGTTTCACACTTTTTTGTTAGGTATATAATTCCACATGTGTTAATTCATAGTTTTGATGCCTTCAGTGTGAATGTACAATTTTCATAGTCATGAAAATACAGAAAAATCTTTAAATGAGAAGGTGTGTCCAAACTTTTGGTCTGTACTGTATGTGATCCGTTTGACGGAGAAAACACTGTTTTAAATAGCTGGATTTCTAGCGCTCTAACATGGAAAGGACCTGGAAAGGATATGGAAAGGATATGGAAAGAATTCTGCAGTGCCAACAAGCAAATGGCGCAGAAAAAATGGTGTTCTCTGGATTGCTTTTTAAGCAAATAATGAGGATTAAGATCCAAAGAAAAGTATTCCTGGCCCCTGTGACCTGGGCCTTTGTATAGAAATATCTAACAGCAGCAGAAGGTTGAATTGGAATGGAGCCTCTTGTGCTATATGCACTGCAGTCTGCTATATACACTGCCTGCCTATACACCCTGCCTGATATCTCTGCAGATGGATTAGTCCTCAGAAGGACTGTTTGTTAAGATGGATATGTGTAATGTACGTTTTTTCTCTCTACACTACCTAATACACAATCAAATTTCTCCCTGACACAGCAGCACCTCTCCCTACACTGTCTGATCCGGAGTGACTGTGACGAGCATGGCGGCGCCAGGTCTGATATAGACCTGGTGACGCTGTGTGGCCAGCCAATCACTGTAATGCCCACAACCAACATGGCTACGGCATTACAGTGCATGGCAGGCAATCCCTGCATGTTTATTGGCTCTCTAAAGAGCCGAAAACATGCAGGGAGGGGACCCGAGTTCCCACCCGAACAACTCGGAAATACTCGGTGAGCGCCAAGCATCTCACGCAGCGAGAAGCTCGGGCGAGCACCAAGCAGTAGCAAGCATGCTCGCTCATCACTAGACGCCGCCTCTTGGTGGTATGTGATAGCTGGGCGCTGGAGGGGTGCAGTGCCACTTGGAGTTGATTCTCGCAGCACCCGCATGGCCCGGTCTTTAAATCAGGGTTTTGCAGAGCCATAATGTACAGCTGTGTCCAGTGAGCGTTAGACAGGAGCCCCTCAATAAACTGTTCAGTTAGCAATCTATCCTCGTCTCGCACACTGTCGGGGTCTACCTGTTTAATTGCCCGCAGTGCCTCCTGCAGGATTAGAGCATAGTCCCGTACACTGTCCTGCACACTTTGTTTGCACCCATAGAACTAAATTTTAATCTCCGTTGCTGTGCGGGTGTCAAAGGTATCCTTCAACCTGGCCTGAATTTGCTTAACAGTTCTTTTGTCCCTGCCTGACCAGGACTCACCTCCCTCTGGGCTGCACCAATTAGCTGGCCTATAAGGATACTGACTTTTTGCTTCTTAGACAGGGGGTACACTTCGAACAAACTATGCTGTCTCTCCTCAAATTTGCTCAGGGTGTGCGACTACCCTGAGTTCTGAGGCAACCATGCCACTCCTGGGATATACAGCATGGATAAAAGCATTACAATTGCTGCAACAGCGCCCGCAGATGGACCCTCTACTAGGTTGGGCATCTTCCTTCCCCCTTAGTGAACCTCAGCCAGGTCCTGGGTTTCTGCTGGCGTACCAGTCTGCTGCTCTGCAGATGAGAGGGATGGCTTACCCGGCGGTTCCAGATCGAGGCCTCCTGCTTCCCCCCGTCTGACGTTAAATGTTGTCATTATACAGTTTAACAAAGTCTATGGCACACAGTACCAGGTTATACTGGGCTACAACAATCCTGTTCGTGACGCCAAAAATGACATGCCCCCTAGGAAAGTGGGGTACTCGCCACCGGGTTGGTCAGTTCCTTGGTATAGTCACGGGGCGTGACCCGGTCCGGCGCCCTAGGCGGTCAATGAAAAGGACAGTTTATTTAGGGGAAAAGTTTTGTGACGCCACCAGTGGTATGCAGCTATAGGTGGCCGCCGCTGCTGAAAGAGACCGCTGGGGCCGTTGGTGACGCAGCTGGGATGGATTTGCTCCCCACAGGTAGAGCGGGGCCCCAGGGCTACCGGTACGGTTTATGTAGGGGATTGTGGATGTTGAGGTGCAGGACTGAGGGTGCAGAAAATGACCAGGCGATACAAGAATGGTGGTTTCCTCTACCTTTACTTGATGTTTGATGGTGCACTGGTAACAGAAGGTAATGGAGATCCGGGCAGCCTAGAAGCAATTTGGGATCCACCTTGCCAGGTGGAGTTGTAGGCCTTCCTTCTGCGCTGTCCTCTTTGGCCCTGCTGCCTAAAGCTATGCTGCGGCCCTCTTTCCTGAGTGATCGTTAAATCCTCGCCCATATGGCAGGCAGCTCGAGCCTTTTACAGGTGTCGCTCCTTCGTGACGGCTCCAGGCTCTAGTATGCTGCTGAGCCGCCGATTGTTTGGTGGGGCCAGGAGACCTGCAGTCTCCTGCTTTCCGGATTTAGCTGCCGGGACTTCAGTACCCGAGCAACCACGGACTCCGGTGTCTGGTTTCTGGCTTTAAAAATCTATCTGAAATGTTGGCCTACTAAAATGAGTGAGAGACACCAGACCCAACAATGCAGACGAGCTGATGGCTGCTATCAAAGCAACCTGGGCTTCCATAACACCTCCCCAGTGCCACAGGCTGATCGCCTCAATGCCACGCTGCATTGATGCAGTAATTGATGCAAAAGGAGCCCCGACCAAGTATTGAGTGCATTTACTGAACATACATTTCAGTAGGCCAACATTTCAGATTTTAAAATCATTTTTAAAGCTGGTGTTATAAAGTATTCTAATTGACTGAAATAATTACTTTGTGTTTTCATTGGCTGTAAGCCATGATCATCAACATTAACAGAAATAAACACTTGAAATAAATCACTCTATTTGTAATGACTCTAAATATTATATGAGTTTCACTTTTTGTATTGAAAAACTGAAATAAATTAACTTTTTGATGATATTCTAATTTACAGTCATGGCCAAAAGTTTTGAGAATGACACCAAAATTATATTTTCACATGATCTGCTGGCCTGATCTGCTGATTAGTGTTTGTCTGATGTTTATATCACATACAGAAATATAATTGCAATCATATTATGAGTACCAATAGGTTATATTGACAGTTAGAATGAGTTAATGCAGCAAGTCAATATTTGCAGTGTTGCCCCTTCTTCTTCAGGACCTCTGAAATTCTCCCTGGCATGCTCTCAATCAACTTTTGGACCAAATCCTGACTGATAGCAGTCCATTCTTGCATAATCAATGCTTGCATTTTGCCAGAATTTGTTGGTTTTTGTTTGTCCACCCGTCTCTTGATGATTGACCACAAGTTCTCAATGGGATTAAGATCTGGGGAGTTTCCAGGCCATGGACCCAAACTCTCTATGTTTTGTTCCATGAGCCATTTAGTTATCACTTTTGCTTTATGGCAAGGTGCTCCATCATGCTGGAAAAGGCATTGTTGGGCGCCAAACTGCTCTTGGACGGTTGGGAGAAGTTGCTCTTGGAGGACATTGTGGTACCATTCTTTATTCATGGCTGTGTTTTTAGGCAAGACTGTGAGTGAGCCGATTACCTTGGCTGAGAAGCAACCCCACACATGAATGGTTTCAGGATGCTTTACAGTTGGCATGAGACAAGACTGGTGGTAGCGCTCACCTCTTCTCCGAATAAGCTGTTTTCCAGATGTCCCAAACAATCGAAAAGGGGATTCATCAGAGAAAATGACTTTGCCCCAGTCCTCAGCAGTCCACTCCCTGTACCTTTTGCAGAATATCAGTCGGTCCCTGATGTTTTTTCTGGAGAGAAGTGGCTTCTTTGCTGCCCTCCTTGAAACCAGCCCTTGCTCAAAGAGTCTCCGCCTCACAGTGTGTGCAGAAGCACTCACACCAGCCTGCTGCCATTCCTGAGGAAGCTCGGCACTGCTCGTAGTCCGATCCCGCAGCTGAAACAGTTTTAAGATACGGTCCTGGCGCTTGCTGGTCTTTCTTGGGCGCCCTGGAGCCTTTTTGACAACAATGGAAGCTCTCTCCTTGAAGTTCTTGATGATACGATAGATTGTTGACTGAGGTGCAATCTTTGTAGCTGCGATACTCTTCCCTGTTAGGCCATTTTTGTGCAGTGCAATGATGGCTGCACGTGTTTCTTTAGAGATAACCATGGTTAACTGAAGAGAAACAATGATACCAAGAACCAGCCTCCTTTTAAAGTGTCCAGTGATGTCATTCTTACTTAATCATGACTGATTGATCGCCAGCCCTGTCCTCATCAACACCCACACCTGTGTTAATGGATCAATCACTAAAACGATGTTAGCTGCTCCTTTTAAGCAGGACTGCAATGATGTTGAAATGTGTTTTGGGGGTTAAAGTTCATTTTCTGGGCAAATATTGACTTTGCAAGTACAGTAATTGCTGTTAAGCTGATCACTCTTTGACATTCAGGAGTATATGCAAATTGCCATTACAAAAAATGAAGCAGTAAACTTTGGAAAAATTACTATTTGTCTCATTCTCAATACTTTTGGCCATGACTGTAGTAAGATACACCTGTATGTCACTTTTTAAATGCTTTTACTTTTTTACGTGTGTTTCAATAAACTGTGTTCTTTTATTTTTGGTGATAGCTGTGTTCACAGCATATTTCTTTCTCTCCTTGTTTAGGCATGTCAGACCACACCCCAGCAGGGGATGCCTTTTAAAACAAGACACATGCCCAACTCAGTTTTGGTGCCAACTAGAGATGAGCGTTGTTCTACTCGAACTGTTCGCCAGTCTCAAATTCGAGCTGTTTTGGGCGGTGTCCGAGCCGTTCGTCAAACACGAACGATTTGAGAAAAATTCTGCTGTTCGAGGTTATGTTCGATAACTGTTCGTGCACCAAAATCATAACTGGATTTTTTCTCAGTAATGATGAAAATTAATGTTAATACGCAGTTTGAGTGTACAGCGGGGTGGGGGGAGGGGCAGGGGTTATTCTGCAGGAATAATGAAGATCTCCATTTTTTTTTCTCTTTCCCGCATTTACAGTGGGGAGGTGCAATCTGTCAGCCTATCAGCAGCGCACACACGGAGCGAAGTGCTTTTTTTCACACAAGCAAGGACATGTGTCATTGGCAGTGTATGTCACATGTCCTTGCCCTATAAGACCAAGCCATTTTCCCCGTCGCCACCATTTTCTCACTGCTGCAGCTGCGTGTTAGACGGCACCGCTGTTGCTGTGTGCGCTATACCTTGTTAATTTCAAGCCAATTTTTGCACAAATCTACAGATAGCTTGGGAGTAGGGAATAGTTGTAATTGCAGTCCTTTTAAGGACTAGGTTACAGCATTTCCTACGACTTTTATCAGGCAAGTCTGTGCTCTTAAATAGATTGGTTGTGGGAGTAAAGACTAATTGTAATTGGAGTCATTTTCAGGAATAGGTTACATCAGTTCCTATCAGTTTTTGCCAGGCAGGTCTGTGCCAGTGCTGTGCAAGTTTTTTTCACAGCATTTGGCTGAATCTAGCAAAGTTAATCCTTTCTGGCCTATTGCAGAGTGTGTTAGTCAGTGGAGTAGCCTATCTGTGTTGCAAGATATACCACCTGTGTATAGAATACCAATTTTTTTACTGCACCTAGTGAAGTAAAATCTTTTGGGCATAGCATCATTCTATTAGTCCATCTATACTGACCTCCATCAGGTTGCAAATTGAATATAATTTTTTTCTGCATCTAGCTCTGAAAAAATATTTGGCCTTCTAGCAGTGTGTGGGACTTTCTCTATTAGTCCATCTATACTGACCTCCATCAGGTTGCAAACTGAATATATTTTTTTCTGCATCTACCTCTGAAAAAATATTGGGCTTGTAGCTGTGTGTGGGACTTGTTCTATTAATCCATCTATACAGACCTCCATCAGGCTGCAAACTGAATATAATTTTTTTCTGCATCTACCTCTGAAAAAAATATTTGGGCTTCTAGCTGTGTGTGGGACTTGTTCTATTACTCCATCTATACTGACATCCATCAGGTTGCAAATTGAATATAATTTTTTTCTGCATCTAGCTCTGAAAAAATATTGGGCTTCTAGCTGTGTGTGGGACTTGTTGTATTAGTCCATCTATACTGACCTCCATCAGGTTGCAAACTGAATATATTTTTTTCTGCATCTACCTCTGAAAAAATATTGAGCTTCTAGCTGTGTGTGGGACTTGTTCTATTAATCCATCTATACAGACCTCCATCAGGTTGCAAACTGAATATAATTTTTTCTGCATCTAGCTCTGAAAAAATATTTGGCCTTCTAGCAGTGTGTGGGACCTTCTCTATTAGTCCATCTATACTGACCTCCATCAGGTTGCAAATTAAAAATAATTTTTATCTGCATCTAGCTCTGAAAAAATATTTGGGCTTCTAGCTGAGTTTGGGACTTGTTCTATTACTCCATCTATACTGACCTCCATCAGGTTACAAATTGAATATCATTTTTTTCTGCATCTAGCTCTGAAAAAATATTGGGCTTCTAGCTGTGTGTGGGACTTGTTGTATTAGTCCATCTATACTGACCTCCATCAGGTTGCAAACTGAATATAATTTTTTTCTGCATCTAGCTCTGAAAAAATATTTGGACTTCTAGCAGTATGTGGGACTTTCTCTATTAGGCCATCTATACTGACCTCCATCAGGTTGCAAACTGAATATAATTTTTTTCTGCATCTAGCTCTGAAAAAATATTTGGCCTTCTAGCAGTGTGTGGGACTTTCTCTATTAGTCCATCTATACTGACCTCCATCAGGTTGCAAACTGAATATAATTTTTTTCTGCATCTAGCTCTGAAAAAATATTGGGCTTCTAGCTGTGTGTGGGACTTGTTGTATTAGTCCATCTATACTGACCTCCATCAGGTTGCAAACTGAATATATTTTTTTCTGCATCTACCTCTGAAAAAATATTGGGCTTTTAGCTGTGTGTGGGACTTGTTCTATTACTCAATCTATACTGACCTCCATCAGGTTGCAAATTGAATATAATTTTTTTCTGCATCTAGCTCTGAAAAAATATTGGGCTTCTAGCTGTGTGTGGGACTTGTTGTATTAGTCCATCTATACTGACCTCCATCAGGTTGCAAACTGAATATATTTTTTTCTGCATCTACCTCTGAAAAAATATTGGTCTTTTAGCTGTGTGTGGGACTTGTTCTATTAATCCATCTATACAGACCTCCATCAGGTTGCAAACTGAATATATATTTTTTTGCATCTACCTCTGAAAAATATTGGGCTTCTAGCTGTGTGTGGGACCTGTTCTATTAATCGATCTATACAGACCTCCATCAGGTTGCAAATTGAATATAATTTTTTTCTGCATCTAACCCAGCCAATAGTTTTGGCCTAATACCACAGTTTGGCCACTCAGCTCTGCTCGGTTCCCATCCATTGTTTTTTTGTGCAAACAACTCCAGAGTTGTGAATTAGTTAACCACCAAAATGAGTGGAAAAAGGCCTGCTGCTGGTGGAAAGGGGAATAGGCGTGTTGGGAAGGGGAAAAAAGGTTGTGTCCGTGGGGTAGGTGTTAAAGCAACAGTAACATCTGCAGAAGAAAGACCATCTTCCAGCCAAACTAAAATGTCCACTTCTTTTAGCGGACAATGTGATAAGATCCCTTTCTTACGGCCACGCCAATCGCTACAAATTCCAGATGAGGCACAAAAACAGCAGGTGCTTCAACGGATATCAAGTGCTCCTTTAAGTGGGCTCTCCTCCACATCAACTTCAACATCACAAATACGCCAGTCCTCAAAGGTGTCACCCCAATCGCACTTGCTTCCTCACAGCTCACAAATCTCAAGCTGCCCGTCTGAGTATGAGGTAGAACAGATGGTTGAGTCTGCAGAGCTGTTTACTCATACTATAGCCTGGGAATCAGAGGTCGACTCCAGCGCTTCTGTGAATCCAGACGAGGAAATGATCTGCACTGATGCCCAGAATCTTTATGAGTCGGATCCAGGACCAGACGCAGAAGGTTCTGACCATAATGTAGACCCTCATTCCCAAACTGTAACTCCTGTTGGTGGAGACAATGAGGAAGACGATGATGAGACTCAAATACCTGATTGGAGCGACAACTTTAGTTTTTTGTCAGGGCAGGAACAGGTTGGCTCTGAGGACGACGGGTGTGATAACGCACAGGGTGATGATGATGAGGTTGGAGATCCCACTTACTGTCAACCCACAGTCAGCCAAGAGATGAGGTCAGCAGAGGAGGTGGAGGAAGATGCTAGTGACGACGAGGTCAGGTTGCGCCTACATGGACAGAGACGTAGTACTGGAAGCACGTCAACAACTGCATCCTCAAACACAACTCTGCCTCTCACCACAAGTCGTGGTGGCTCTTCAGGTCGCATGGGTGCTAAGCCTTGCATAGCCTGGGCATTTTTTCAGATCGATAAAGATGACCCAACTCGTGTTATCTGTAACATTTGTCAGCAAAAGCTAAGTAGAGGCCAAAAAATACATAGTTTGAGTACTTCATGCATGAACTGGCACATGTACATGAAGCATAAGTTGCAGTGGTAAGCTCAGTGTGCTACAATGCGGCCTAGCCGGCCGGGCCAACCACCGTCTGCCATATCTTGTGCATCCGCGGCCTCTTCATCCTCTGTGACTGGGGGGACAGCAGTCACACCTGTTTTGGGGCGGAGACCTGCCACCTCTTTACCCGCAACAGCCAGCGTGATTGGCAGGTCATCATTTTCTTTGGAGGTGGTAACACCAGCTGGTGTTGAGCGCTGTCCGACATCGATAGCACCACCTTTGGATCAAGGCAACCTAACATGTCCGCCTGCATCTTCCTCACAGACCGACAGTTTGCCGGGGACACCCTTATCAACCCTGTCTAAGCACAATAGCCAGCCCTCGGTCCCTCAGATGTGGACAAGTAAAAGACCATTTCCTCCTAGCCATGAGAAAGCTAAGAGGTTGAATTTCACCATCTGCAAGCTCTTGGCTACAGAAATGCTGCCTTTCCGCCTGGTGGACACAGAGGATTTTCGAGACCTTATGTCCGTCGCAGTGCCCCAGTACCAGATGCCCAGTCGGCACTACTTCTCAAAGAAAGGTGTGCCTGCGCTCCACCAGCATGTCGCACACAACATCACCGCTTCTTTGAGAAACTCTGTGTGTGACAGGGTGCATTTCACCACAGACACTTGGACGAGTAGGCATGGACAGGGGCGTTACATGTCACTAACTGGGCACTGGGTAACTATGGTGACAGCAGGACAAGGGGCTGCTGTCCAAGTCTTGCCGTCCCCACGAGTTGTGCGTCAATCCTCTTTATGTCAAAGTTCCTCCACTGCTTCTGCCTCCTCAACCTCCTCTCGGTCTTCCACCTGCACCCAAAGCCTGTCTGGTCATGCCACAAGCTTTCTAACTGCGCAGAAGGGATCCTGCACACCTCCTTACTATGCTGGCAGTAGGACTCAACGTCATCAGGCGGTTTTTACTTTGAAATGTCTGGGAAATGTGAGTCACACAGCTGAGGAGTTGTGGTCAGCTCTGGAGAACCAATTTCATGAATGGTTGTCTCCACTGGACCTGAAACCAGGGAAGGCCGTGTGCGACAATGCTGCAAACCTGGGTGCGGCCCTTCGCCGGGGCAATGTCACACACGTGCCTTGTATGGCTCACGTGTTGAACCTGGTTGTCCAGCAATTTTTAGCCCACTATCCCAGACTAGATGGCCTTCTGCAGAGGGCACGGTTGCTGTGTGCTCACTTCCGCCGTTCGCATCCCGCAGCTCAGCGACTTACATCTCTACAGAAGTCGTTGGGCCTGCCACTTCACCGGCTAAAATGCGATGTGCCTACCCGGTGGAATTCAACTCTGCACATGTTGCAGCCACTGTGGCAGCACCGACAAGCCCTGGTGCAATACGTTCTGACGTATAGCCTGGGCCAACGAGATCCAGACGTGGGGCAAATCACGCTGGAGGAGTGGTCTCAGATCAGGGACCTATGCACCCTTCTGCACAGTTTTGAAATGGCGACGAAGATGTTTAGTGCTGACGATGCCATTATCAGCATGACTATTCTGGTGATTTACATGCTGGAGCACATGTTAAACAGAATTCGGAGTCAGGTGGTGGCACAAGAGGAGGTGGAGGAAGTAGAGGAGGAGGAGTTGTATGCGGAAGGGCTAACATCTGCAAGGTCCAGACGGTCGGCAGCACCAAGGCGGCAGGCATGTGAGGGTGGGGGAGATGGTTTTACCAGGGCGCATGGTAGCAGCCAAACTAGTGAGGAAGGTGCAGGAGCCCAGGAAGAAGTGGAGGACGAACTGATGGAAGACTCATCAGATGAGGGAGACCTTGATCACATTTCTGTTGTGCGAGGTTGGGGGGAGAGGACAGAGGAAGGAAGCATGATTGTTACCTCGCCACCAACACAACAGGGACTTGGTGCTCCTGGATGCGCAACACACATGAGTGCCTTCTTGCTGCACTACCTGCAACATGACCCTCGAATTGTTAGATCCCCGGTACAAAAGTAAATTTGCCGAAATTATTCCTGCCATAGAAAGGGATGCACGCATGCAGGAGTATCAGCAGAGACTGTTGCAGAATCTTACATGTGCTTTTCCACAAAACACCAGTGGTGCACGTAGTGAATCTCACAGTTCCAACTTGCCAACCGTGGGACCATCAAGTGTTCAGCACTCAAACCGTAACAGAACCACAGTATCTGCTGGTAACATCAATTTTGCGGAATCATTTCACCACTTTTTTAGCCCATCCTTTGCAAGGCCACAGGAGACAAGAAGTCTGACACATAGTCAACGCCTAGAGACGATGGTACAGGAGTATCTCCAAGTAAACATTGAAGCCATGACTGTGTGACAAGACCCTTGCTCTTTTTGGGCTTCCAATCTGGATAAATGGCCGGAGCTAGCCACTTACGCCTTGGAGATCTTGTCATGCCCCGCAGCCAGTGTTCTGTCTGAACGTGTGTTCAGCGCTGCTGGTGGTGTGCTGACAGATAAGCGCACGCGGCTCTCCACTGATAATGTAGACAGACTCACGTTCATAAAGATGAACAAATCATGGATCCGAAACGACTTTTCTACCCCTGTGTCATCCTGGGGAGAGTAAAAGCTTGATGATTGGTTAAAATCACCCTACCAACCATTTTAAGCTTTCAAATTACTAATCATGTTTATCTGTATCTTGGCTGGAAAATAATTTGGGCTTTGTAGCAGTGTGCAGCACTGATTCTATTAGGCCATCTATAATAAGCTCCACCAGATTTAAAATTACTAATCATGTTTATCTGTATCTTGGCTGGAAAATAATTTGGGCTTTGTAGCAGTGTGCAGCACTGATCCTATTAGGCCATCTATACTAAGCTCCACCAGATTTAAAATTAATAATAATTGTTAGCTGCATCTAGCCCGGAAAATAATTTTGGGGCTCCGAGATGCGCAAGACACATAAGTGCCTTCTTGCTGCACTACCTGCAACATGACCCTCATATTGTCAGAATTCGAAGTAATCATGACTACTGGGTTGCCACACTCTTAGATCCCCCAAACTTTTCGATCAACCTTTTCATTTTAATAAAGACCAAAAAAATGGTTATTTTTGAAATTATAAGCATTATCAGGTTATTAGAAACTGAAATCAAACAGTTTTCAACTCAAAACTTTATTCTAGGTGATGTTACATTTTCACATAGGACCCCTTGTTCGAAAGGAGCTTCTGAACTCTCTCGTCCATTGAATTTGTCAGGTTTTGGATGGTTTCTGCTTCAATTGTTTTGCATGAGGACAGAATACCCTCCCAGAGGTGTTGCTTAGATGTGAACTGCCTCCCGCCATCATAGACACTCCTTTTGATAATGCTCCAGAGGTTCTGAATGGGGTAGAGGTCAGGGGAGCATGGGGGTCACACCATAAGTTTGTCCCCTTTTATGCCCATATCAGCCAGAGATGCAGATGTTTTATGTGCAGCATGAGATGGTGCATTATCATGCAAAAAAATGATCTTGCTGTGAAATACACGGTTCTTCTTCTTGAACCATGGCAGGAAGTGCTGTTTGAGAAAATCCACATACATTATGGAGTTCATCTTTAGCGCCTTCAGGGATCCTAAAGGGGCCGACAATCTCTCTCCCCATGATTCCAGCCCAAAACATTACTCCACCTCCTCCTTGTTGGCGCTGTAGCCGTGTTTGCGTGGGGTGTCCATCAACCAGCCATCCTCCACTCCATCCATCTGGACCATCGAGCGCTGCACGGCACTCATCTGTGAACAAAACAGTTTTGAAATCAGTCTTCATGTAATGTTTGGCCCACTGGAGCCGTTTCTGCTTGTGTGAAGTGGATAGAGGAGGTCGACAGGATGGCGTATGCACAGCTGCAAACCTCTGAAGGACCCTGCATCTTGTTGTTCGGGGGATGTTGGAGGCACCAGCAGCTTCAAAAACTTGTCTGCTGCTATGACAAGGCTTTTTTGCCGCTGCTCTTTTAACCTGACGTAATTGCCTGTAGGAAAGAGTCCTCAATTTGCCCTTATCAGCACGCACACGTGTGTACTGTGAATCAGCTACATACTTCTTGATTGCCAAGACACTTCATCCTGATCATCGCACAATGTTGATTGTGGTCATGCCTTGACCTAAACACTCCACAATTTGTTGCTTCTCAGCAGCCGACACATCCTTTTTCTTTCCCATTTTGGCAGAAAATGTAGGCTGCTTAACAATTTGAGACAGTCTTCTTAAGTAGTCTTGCCTTTCATTGGACACACCTGCCAAACTAATTAGCACAGGTGTCTGCAATTGCTTACAGTGATATAAAGAGCCCTGACACACATCACCATCAATGAGTTTAACTGACAAACAAACAAATTCTTCCCTTATCACTCCTAAACACGTTTTGCATAATAATTTGGAACACAGTGTACATGTGCTTTTCCACAAAACACCAGTGGTTCACGTAGTGAATCTTACAGTTCTAACTTGCCAACCGTGGTCTGTATGGAGTTGTTCAATAAAGGGCCCAAAATTAAGATAACATAGATGGGAGAGGTCTCTATGAATAGGAATTCCTAAGTATTTGATACCCTGTGAGGGCCAGGCAAAGGGAAAGTTGGACTGGATGGAATCCTATATGGATTTGGGGAGGGAGACATCGAGGGCCTCAGACTTCGCTGCATTGATTTTAAAATTTGACCATGTAACAAAGTGATCTATTTCAGCCATAACAGCATGGATGGATATATGTGATTGAGTGATATATACTAGGACATCATCAGCAAATGGAGAGCACTTGTACTCGGTGCCTCCCACCTCAATCCACCTAATATTGGGGTTATGGCGAATTGATGAGAGCAGGTGCTCCGTCACTAGGATGTATAAGAGAGGGGACAGAGAAAATCCCTGCCTTGTCCCATTGGTGATTGTGAAAGGTGATGAAAATGTTCTGACGCGCCCCCTGGGCCTTGGGACTAGTGTTGAGCCACCCCCGTAGTGTTCGAGTTCGGTTCGGTTCGTCGAACACCCGTGTGTTCGCCGAACTGTTCGTCGAACTGTTCGTCGAACACCTTCGAACACCGTTAAAACCAATGGCAGGCAAACAAAAACACATAGAAACACATAGAAAACACCTTCAAAGGTGTCCAAAAGCTGACAAACTGCTCAGAAGACACAACTAACACATGGAAAAGTGACAAGTACATATAGTCATGCGAAAAGAAAAGAGGTGGAGGAGTAAAAGGAGGGGGAGACACAAATATAGGCATGTCATGCCCTTCTAAAATCCAAAAAGTGAGAAGCCGACACGTTCAGTCCGCTCCTGCCCGTGCCACCTCCATGTCGCCGGGTTTGTGCCAGAGCCGCGGTGAACCCTGACGGCCAGCCCCCCTCTCCCAATACTGGTGCCTGTCCGCTGGTGGGTCGAGCGAGCCCCCCTGTGGTGGAGGCAGCTCTAAGCTTTTTAATTTAAATTGTCTCTCTAATTTGAATGAATACACTTTAAATCCATTTACAAGGATCTATTGGAGGGCAAGTCTCATGCCAGCAGCCACGTAATTCCAGCTCCAGTAGCGTCCACTAAAGCTGCTGCAGTTAAAAAGCTTTTATAAGGATCGAGCTCGGCTGTCCACCGCAAGGCATCCTACTGCCAGTCCCAGCCCCTATGCCTTGGGGTGCCTCCTGATTCTCTTCACTGAGTATCCCGTGGTCCCGAAGCATTTCCTTTGAAAAAATTAAGTGTCCAAACTACAGGTGGTGTAGCTTGCTTAACAGCCGGGATAATCTGCTGACTAGCAGACACTGCTACTAGGCACAAAGTATTTCCTGGGCTAGATGAAGTTAAAAATTTGTAATTAAATACTCTCGTTGGATGCTGAGAAAGCATTCCATAGAGTCTCCTGGCACGCCATATATGATTCTCTTAAAAAGCTTGGGGTAGGGCTCTAGGGGACCCTTTTATAGCCAAAATCACGGCCCTGTATCGCAATACGTCACCTAGGCTGAAGATAAATGGAACTGTAGCACCCTGAGGGCTCGGTTGCTACAGAGGTATTGCACCTCACCCAGAGCTGTGATATCTCACTCTCAGGTAAGGATGGAGTGTGGATCAGGACCCGACACCTGCATGCATTACACCACATTGCCGTGGGGCAGGGCGACCAATATGCCTCTGAGATGGGCACGACAGTCCCTGTCCCTGGCTGGAGTGGGGGGAGGGAACACTGAGGAAGGGGAACCCTGTAGTGCAGGAGCAGGGAGGAAGCAGTTCCTGGGTGCATTGAGAAGGGAGTATAAAAGGTGGGCACCATCTTAGTTCAGTGCAGAGAAGTCTGAGCAGAAGTGCCAGGGAGCAGGGGCTCTGCAAGAGCTCTGCTCCGGAGGCGGGCCTAGTAACAGAGGCCCAGGCCTGGAAGAAGGAGAAGGAAGGAAGAGGAGCGGAGAAGGCTCCAGGAATGAGGAATGAAGGGATCCCAGGGGTGCGGACGGGCGAGTCGCCACCGCACGCCCGAATCCACCTGCGTGGAGGGGTCAGGCCAAAGGGGGAGACCGGTCCCCGAAACTAGAGGAGGCAGGAAACGACCATCAGCTAGAAACCGGAGGCTCTGACATTTTATGTGGCGCAGCCCCTCGCTACACCCGCTAGTAAGGCACCACATAGGGTCAGGGAAACTGGCGCCAAGTTTACCAAGAGGAGGCCCGAGGCAGCCGGACAGAAGGGTTGGTAAGAAAGGCCAGACAAAGGACACACAAAGGGGGTCCTGTGAAGCGCTCCAAAGTTATCTGGGAGTTGTCTGAGCCCCTCACCTGGTGAGCACAGTACGACGTGGGCAGCTGTTACCTGCAGACGTGGTCTGGATAATAAGAACTGTGAGTAAAGGCCCTGGACTGCATCACTGACTCCGTGTCGTTACTGCTGCTGCCCTGCACCATCACCCCCATCCTCCGCATACACTGCCCTGAGGCTATACTCCTCCCATGGGAAGTTATGCTACGCTCTGCTGCACCCACAACACCAGCCTCAGCGGTCTGCCCTGCAGCGGCGGTTCACTCTGACCGCAATCCAAGGGTGGCGTAGTCGGACATTTAAACATCAAAACCACATAAATAGTTCCGCCACTGGTTTGACCACCCTGAGCCACGGAACAGGGTCGCCGCCACGAAGACTACAACCACCAGCATCCACCAAAAAGGGTCCGGCTCCGGGTGTCTCAAGGCCCAGGGGGTGCATCAGAACATTTTCATCACCTTTCACAATCACCAATGGGACAAGGCAGGGATGTCCTCTGTCCTCTCTCTTATACATCCTAGTGACGGAGCACCTGCTCTCATCAATTCGCCATAACCCCAATATTAGGTGGATTGAGGTGGGAGGCACCGAGTACAAGTGCTCTCTATTTGCTGATGATGTCCTAGTATATATCACTCAATCACATATATCCATCCATGCTGTTATGGCTGAAATAGATCACTTTCTTACATGGTCAAATTTTAAAATCAATGCAGCGAAGTCTGAGGCCCTCGATGTCTCCCTCCCCAAATCCATATAGGATTCCATCCAGTCCAACTTTCCCTTTGCCTGGCCCTCACAGGGTATCAAATACTTAGGAATTCCTATTCATAGAGACCTCTCCCATCTATGTTATCTTAATTTTGGGCCCTTTATTGAACAACTCCATACAGACCACGGTTGGCAAGTTAGAACTGTAAGATTCACTACGTGAACCACTGGTGTTTTGTGGAAAAGCACATGTACACTGTGTTCCAAATTATTATGCAAAAAGTGTTTAGGAGTGATAAGGGAAGAATTTGTTTGTTTGTCAGTTAAACTCATTGATGGTGATGTGTGTCAGGGCTCTTTATATCACTGTAAGCAATTGCAGACACCTGTGCTAATTAGTTTGGCAGGTGTGTCCAATGAAAGGCAAGACTACTTAAGAAGGTTGTCTCACATTATTAAGCAGCCTACATTTTCTGCCAAAATGGGAAAGAAAAAGGATGTGTCGGCTGCTGAGAAGCAACAAATTGTGGAGTGTTTAGGTCAAGGCATGACTACAATCAACATTGTGCGATGATCAGGATGAAGTGTCTTGGCAATCAAGAAGTATGTAGCTGATTCACAGTACACACGTGTGCGTGCTGATAAGGGCAAATTGAGGACTCTTTCCTACAGGCAATTACGTCAGGTTGAAAGAGCAGCGGCAAAAAAGCCTTGTCATAGCAGCAGACAAGTTTTTGAAGCTGCTGGTGCCTCCAACGTCCCCCGAACAACAAGATGCAGGGTCCTTCAGAGGTTTGCAGCTGTGCATACGCCATCCTGTCGACCTCCTCTATCCACTTCACACAAGCAGAAACGGCTCCAGTGGGCTAAACATTACATGAAGACTGATTTCAAAACTGTTTTGTTCACGGATGAGTGCCGTGCAGCGCTCGATGGTCCAGATGGATGGAGTGGAGGATGGCTGGTTGATGGACACCCCACGCAAACACGGCCACAGCGCCAACAAGGAGGAGGTGGAGTAATGTTTTGGGCTGGAATCATGGGGAGAGAGATTGTCGGCCCCTTTAGGATCCCTGAAGGGGTAAAGATGAACTCCATAATGTATGTGGATTTTCTCAAACAGCACTTCCTGCCATGGTTCAAGAAGAAGAACCGTGTATTTCACAGCAAGATCATTTTTTGCATGATAATGCACCATCTCATGCTGCACATAAAACATCTGCATCTCTGGCTGATATGGGCATAAAAGGGGACAAACTTATGGTGTGACCCCCATGCTCCCCTGACCTCTACCCCATTCAGAACCTCTGGAGTATCATCAAAAGGAGTGTCTATGATGGCGGGAGGCAGTTCACATCTAAGCAACACCTCTGGGAGGGTATTCTGTCCTCATGCAAAACAATTGAAGCAGAAACCATCCAAAACCTGACAAATTCAATGGACGAGAGAGTTCAGAAGCTCCTTTCGAACAAGGGGTCCTATGTGAAAATGTAACATCACCTAGAATAAAGTTTTGAGTTAAAAACTGTTTGATTTCAGTTTCTAATAACCTGCTAATGCTTATAATTTCAAAAATAACCATTTTTTTGGTCTTTATTAAAATGAAAAGGTTGATCGAAAAGTTTGGGGGATCTAAGAGTGTGGCAACCCAGTAGTCATGATTACTTCGAATTCTGACAATATGAGGGTCATGTTGCAGGTAGTGCAGCAAGAAGGCACTTATGTGTCTTGCGCATCTCGTAGCCCCAAAATTATTTTCCGGGCTAGATGCAGCTAAAAATTATTATTAATTTTAAATCTGGTGGAGCTTAGAATAGATGGCCTAATAGGATCAGTGCTGCACACTGCTCCAAAGCCCAAATAGTTTTCCAGCCAAGATACAGATAAACATGATTAGTAATTTTAAATCTGGTGGAGCTTATTATAGATGGCCTAATAGAATCAGTGCTGCACACTGCTACAAAGCCCAAATTATTTTCCAGCCAAGATACAGATAAACATGATTAGTAATTTGAAAGCTTAAAATGGTTGGTAGGGTGATTTTAACCAATCATCAAGCTTTTACTCTCCCCAGGATGACACAGGGGTAGAAAAGTCGTTTCGGATCCATGATTTGTTCATCTTTGTAGTGCCGGCGTCCCTGCCCTCTGCTAGGCAGGGACGCTGTTCCCCTCACCGCTCTGCTCTGTGCCCGGCGTCCCTCTCCCGCTCTGCTGGCAGCGCGCGCTCCTACCCGGCCACTGTGCTTAGGGCGCGCGCGCGCGTCCTCCCTCCCTCTTAAAGGGGCCGCGCGCGCCGTCCTAAGGAGTCCCCGGCCAATGGCCGGAGGACTTTACCATATATAAGGCACCTCCTCCAAAATGGAGGTGCCCGAGCAATGTTGTTGCACCGTTCTACTCTGCTTCAGCCCTCAGGTCTCGTTGCCAGTTACCTGCCAGTTACCTGCCAGATTCCTGCCAGCTTGCTGTCCTAATCCTGCCTGATTTCCTGTTACCTGCCTGCCTGCCTGAGGTCCGACGGTCTGCCTTACATCTCCGGTCAGTCTGTCTAAGGACCAACTTGCCCGCTCACCTGGGAGCGCACATCAGCTACCTGCCTGCTTGCCTGAGGTCCGACGGTCTGCCTTACAACTCCGGTCAGTCTGTCTATGGACCAGCTTGCCCGCTCACCTGGGAGCGCTTCTCCGCTACCTGCCTGCTTGCCTGCCCGGAGGCTCCGCTGTCACGTGCTGTGACCACCAGCTATTCCAGACTCTTGCCCGCTCACCTGGCAGCGCTTCTCCGCTACCTGCCTGCTTGCCTGCCCGGAGACTCCGCTGTCACGTGCTGTGACCACCAGCTATTCCAGACTCTTGCCCGCTCACCTGGGAGCGCTTCTCCGCTACCTGCCTGCTTGCCTACCTGGAGGCTTCGCCGTCACGTGCTGTGACCACCTGCTATTCTAGAGACTCTCGCTTGCTCACCTGGGAGCACACATCCTCCATCTGCCTTGCTAGCCTACCTGGAGGTTCAGCCATCACAGGTCGTACCTACCCTTTACCTAGAGACTGCCCCGGTCACTTGCCGTGACCTCCAGCCCGTTCTTCCAGAGACTGCCCCGGTCACTTGCCGTGACCTCCAGCCCGTTCTTCCAGAGACTGCCCTGATCACTTGCCGTGACCTCCTGCCCGTACACCCAGAGACTGTCCCGGTCACCTGCTGTGACTGCCTGCCTGGTCGCCACCCGCTCCCTTACAAGGACCGCTCCCTTGTATAGTAGCCCAGAGGTTCCGCCTCCCAGACCCGTTACAATCTTTATGAACGTGAGTCTGTCTACATTATCAGTGGAGAGCCGCGTGCGCTTATCTGTCAGCACACCACCAGCAGCGCTGAACACACATTCAGACAGAACGCTGGCTGCGGGGCATGACAAGATCTCCAAGGCGTAAGTGGCTAGCTCTGGCCATTTATCCAGACTGGAAGCCCAAAAAGAGCAAGGGTCCAGTGACACAGTCATGGCTTCAATGTTTACTTGGAGATACTCCTGTACCATCGTCTCTAGGCGTTGACTCTGTGTCAGACTTCTTGTCTCCTGTGACCTTGCAAAGGATGGGCTAAAAAAGTGGTGAAATGATTCCGCAAAATTGATGTTACCAGCAGATACTGTGGTTCTGTTACGGTTTGAGTGCTGAACACTTGACGGTCCCACGGTTGGCAAGTTGGAACTGTGAGATTCACTACGTGCACCACTGGTGTTTTGTGGAAAAGCACATGTAAGATTCTGCAACAGTCTCTGCTGATACTCCTGCATGCGTGCATCCCTTTCTATGGCAGGAATAATTTCTGCAAATTTACTTTTGTACCGGGGATCTAACAGTGTGGCAACCCAGTAGTCAGGATTATTTCTAATTCTCACAATTCGAGGGTCATGTTGCAGGTAGTGCAGCAAAAAGGCACTCATGTGTGTTGCGCATCCAGGAGCACCAAGTCCCTGTTGTGTTGGTGGCGAGGTAACAATCATGCTTCCTTCCTCTGTCCTCTCCCCCCAACCTCGCACAACAGAAATGTGATCAAGGTCTCCCTCATCTGATGAGTCTTCCATCAGTTCGTCCTCCACTTCTTCCTGGGCTCCTGCACCTTCCTCACTAGTTTGGCTGCTACCATGCGCCCTGGTAAAACCATCTCCCCCACCCTCACATGCCTGCCGCCTTGGTGCTGCCGACCGTCTGGACCTTGCAGATGTTAGCCCTTCCGCATACAACTCCTCTTCCTCTACTTCCTCCACCTCCTCTTGTGCCACCACCTGACTCCGAATTCTGTTTAACATGTGCTCCAGCATGTAAATCACCGGAATAGTCATGCTGATAATGGCATCGTCAGCACTAAACATCTTCATCGCCATTTCAAAACTGTGCAGAAGGGTGCATAGGTCCCTGATCTGAGACCACTCCTCCAGCGTGATTTGCCCCACCTCTGGATCTCGTTGGCCCAGGCTATACGTCAGAACGTATTGCACCAGTGCTTGTCGGTGCTGCCTCAGTCGCTGCAACATGTGCAGAGTTGAATTCCACCGGGTAGGCACATCGCATTTTAGCCGGTGAAGTGGCAGGCCCAACGACTTCTGTAGAGATGTAAGTCGCTGAGCTGCGGGATGCGAACGGCGGAAGTGAGCACACAGCGACCGTGCCCTCTGCAGAAGGCCATCTAGTCTGGGATAGTGGGCTAAAAATTGCTGGACAACCAGGTTCAACACGTGAGCCATACAAGGCACGTGTGTGACATTGCCCCGGCGAAGGGCCGCACCCAGGTTTGCAGCATTGTCGCACACGGTCTTCCCTGGTTTCAGGTCCAGTGGAGACAACCATTCATGAAATTGGTTCTCCAGAGCTGACCACAACTCCTCAGCTGTGTGACTCACATTTCCCAGACATTTCAAAGTAAAAACCGCCTGATGACGTTGAGCCCTACTGCCAGCATAGTAAGGAGGTGTGCAGTATCCCTTCTGCGCAGTTACAAAGCTTGTGGCATGACCAGAAAAGGCTTTGGGTGCAGGTGGAAGACCGAGAGGAGGTTGAGGAGGCAGAAGCAGTGGAGGAACTTTGACATAAAGAGGATTGACGCACAACTCGTGGGGACGGCAAGACTTGGACAGCAGCCCCTTGTCCTGCTGTCACCATAGTTACCCAGTGCCCAGTCAGCGACATGTAACGCCCCTGTCCATGCCTACTCGTCCAAGTGTCTTTGGTGAAATAAACCCTGTCACACACAGAGTTTCTCAAAGAAGCGATGATGTTGTGTGCGACATGCTGGTGGAGCGCAGGCACACCTTTCTTTGAGAAGTAGTGCCGACTGGGCATCTGGTACTGGGGCACTGCGACGGACATAAGGTCTCGAAAATCCTCTGTGTCCACCAGGCGGAAAGGCAGCATTTCTGTAGCCAAGAGCTTGCAGATGGTGAAATTCAACCTCTTAGCTTTCTCATGGCTAGGAGGAAATGGTCTTTTACTTGTCCACATCTGAGGGACCGAGGGCTGGCTATTGTGCTTAGACGGGGTTGATAAGGGTGTCCCCGGCAAACTGCCGGTCTGTGAGGAAGATGCAGGCGGACATGTTAGGTTGCCTTGATCCAAAGGTGGTGCTATCGATGTCGGACAGAGCTCAACACCAGCTGGTGTTACCACCTCCAAAGAAAATGATGACCTGCCAATCACGCTGGCTGTTGCGGGTAAAGAGGTGGCAGGTCTGCGCCCCAAAACAGGTGTGACTGCTGTCTCCCCAGTCACAGAGGATGAAGAGGCCGCGGATGCACAAGATATGGCCGACGGTGGTTGGCTAGGCCGCATTGTAGCACACTGAGCTTCCCACTGCAACTTATGCTTCATGTCCATGTGCCGGTTCATGCATGAAGTACTCAAACTATGTATTTTTTGGCCTCTACTTAGCTTTTGCTGATAAATGTTACAGATAACACGAGTTGGGTCATCTTTATCGATCTGAAAAAATGCCCAGGCTATGCAAGGCTTAGCACCCATGCGACCTGAAGAGCCACCACGACTTGTGGTGAGAGGCAGAGTTGTGTTTGAGGATGCAGTTGTTGACGTGCTTCCAGTACTACGTCTCTGTCCAGGAAGGCGCAACCTGACCTCGTCGTCACTAGCATCTTCCTCCACCTCCTCTGCTGACCTCATCTCTTGGCTGACTGTGGGTTGACAGTAAGTGGGATCTCCAACCTCATCATCATCACCCTGTGCATTATCACACCCGTCGTCCTCAGAGTCAACCTGTTCCTGCCCTGACAAAAAACTAAAGTTGTCGCTCCAATCAGGTATTTGAGTCTCATCATCGTCTTCCTCATTGTCTCCACCAACAGGAGTTACAGTTTGGGAATGAGGGTCTACATTATGGTCAGAACCTTCTGCGTCTGGTCCTGGATCCGACTCATAAAGATTCTGGGCATCAGTGCAGATCATTTCCTCGTCTGGATTCACAGAAGCGCTGGAGTCGACCTCTGATTCCCAGGCTATAGTATGAGTAAACAGCTCTGCAGACTCAACCATCTGTTCTACCTCATACTCAGATGGGCAGCTTGAGATTTGGGAGCTGTGAGGAAGCAAGTGCGATTGGGGTGACACCTTTGAGGACTGGAGTATTTGTGATGTTGAAGTTGATGTGGAGGAGAGCCCACTTAAAGGAGCACTTGATATCCGTTGAAACACCTGCTGTTTTTGTGCCTCATCTGGAATTTGTAGCGATTGGCATGGCCGTAAGAAAGGGATCTTATCACATTGTCCGCTAAAAGAAGTAGACATTTTAGTTTGGCTGGAAGATGGTCTTTCTTCTGCAGATGTTACTGTTGCTTTAACACCTACCCCACGGACACAACCTTTCTTCCCCTTCCCAACATGCCTATTCCCCTTTCCACCAGCAGCAGGCCTTTTTCCACTCATTTTGGTGGTTAACTAATTCACAACTCTGGAGTTGTTTGCACAAAAAACAATGGATGGGAACCGAGCAGAGCTGAGTGGCCAAACTGTGGTATTAGGCCAAAACTATTGGCTGGGTTAGATGGAGAAAAAAATTATATTCGATTTGCAACCTGATGGAGGTCAGTATAGATGGACTAATAGAACAAGTCCCACACACAGCTAGAAGCCCAAAAAATTTTTCAGAGGTAGATGCAGAAAAAAAATATATTCAGTTTGCAACCTGATGGAGGTCAGTATAGATGGACTAAAAGAAAAAGTCCCACACACAGCTAGAAGCCCAAATATTTTTTCAGAGGTAGATGCAGATAAAAATTATTTTTAATTTGCAACCTGATGGAGGTCAGTATAGATGGACTAATAGAGAAAGTCCCACACACTGCTAAAAGGCCAAATATTTTTTCAGAGCTAGATGCAGATAAAAATTATTTTTAATTTGCAACCTGATGGAGGTCAGTATAGATGGACTAATAGAGAAAGTCCCATACACTACTAGAAGGTCAAATGTTTTTTCAGAGCTAGATGCAGAAAAAAATTATATTCAGTTTGCAACCTGATGGAGGTCAGTATAGATGGACTAATAGAACAAGTCCCACACACAGCTAGAAGCCCAAATATTTTTTCAGAGGTAGATGCAGATAAAAATTATTTTCAATTTGCAGCCTGATGGAGGTCAGTATAGATGGACTAATAGAGAAAGTCCCACACACTACTAGAAGGTCAAATATTTTTTCAGAGCTAGATGCAGAAAAAAATTATATTCAGTTTGCAACCTGATGGAGGTCAGTATAGATGGACTAATAGAACAAGTCCCACACACAGCTAGAAGCCCAAATATTGTTTCAGAGGTAGATACAGATAAAAATTATTTTCAATTTGCAACCTGATGGAGGTCAGTATAGATGGACTAATAGAGAAAGTCCCACACACTGCTAGAAGGCCAAAAATTTTTTCAGAGCTACATGCAGATAAAAATTATTTTTAATTTGCAACCTGATGGAGGTCAGTATAGATGGACTAATAGAGAAAGTCCCACACACTGCTAGAAGGCCAAATATTTTTTCAGAGCTAGATGCAGAAAAAAATTATATTCAGTTTGCAACCTGATGGAGGTCAGTATAGATGGACTAATAGAACAAGTCACACACACTGCTAGAAGCCCAAATATTTTTTCAGAGCTAGATGCAGAAAAAAAATATATTCAATTTGCAACCTGATGGAGGTCAGCATAGATGGACTAATAGAATGATTCTATGCCCAAAAGATTTTACTTCACTAGGTGCAGTAAAAAAATTGGTATTCTATACACAGGTGGTATATCTTGAAACACATATACGCTACTCCACTGACTAACACACTCTGCAATAGGCCAAAAAGGATTAGCTTTGCTAGATTCAGCCAAATGCTGTGAAAAAAACTTGCACAGCAGTGGCACAGACCTGCCTGGCAAAAACTGATAGGAACTGATGTAACCTAGTCCTGAAAAGGACTGCAATTACAATTAGTCTTTACTCCCACAATCTATCTATTTAAGAGCACAGACCTGCCTGATAAAAGTCGTAGGAAATGCTGTAACCTAGTCCTTAAAAGAACTGCAATCACAACTATTCCCTACTCCCAAGCTATCTGTAGATTTGTGCAAAAATTGGCTTGAAATTAACAAGGTATAGTGCACACAGCAACAGCGGTGCCGTCTAACACGCACCTGCAGCAGTGAGAAAATGGTGGCGACGGGGAAAATGGGTTGGTCTTATAGGGCAAGGACATGTGACATACACTGCCAATGACACATGCCCTTGCTTGTGTGAAAAACAGCAGTTCGCTCCGTGTGTGCGCTGCTGATAGGCTGACAGACTGCACCTCCCCACTGCAAATGTGGGAAAGAGAAAAAAAAATGGAGATCTTCATTATTCCTGCAGAGATCCATCCCCTGCCCCTCCCCCCACCCCGCTGTACACTCAAACTGCGTATTAACATTAATTTTCATCATTACTGAGAAAAAATCCAGTTATGATTTTGGTGCACGAACAGTTATCGAACATAACCTCGAACAGCCGAATTTTTCTCAAATCGTTCGTGTTCGCCGAACGGCTCGAACACCGCCCAAAACAGCTCGAATTTGAGATTGGCGAACAGTTCGAGTAGAACAACGCTCATCTCTACTTGGGACACCCGGAGCCGGACCCTTTTTGGTGGATGCTGGTGGTTGTAGTTTCCGTGACGGCGACCCGGTTCCGTGGCTCAGGGCGGTCAAACCAGTGGCGGAACTATTTATGTGGTTTTGATGTTTAAATGTCCGACTACGCCACCCGTGGATTGCGGTCAGAGTGAACCGCCGCTCCAGGGCAGACCGCTGAGGCTGGTGTTGTGGGTGCAGCAGAGCGCAGCATAACTCCCTACAGGAGGAGTATAGCCTCAGGGCAGTGTATGCGGAGGATTGGGGTGATGGTGCAGGGCAGCAGCAGTAACGACACAGAGTCAGTGATGCAGTCCAGGGCCTTTACTCACAGTTCTTATTATCCAGACCACGTCTGCAGGTAACGGCTGCCCACGTCGTACTGTGCTCACCAGGTGAGGGGCTCAGACAACTCCCAGATAACTTTGGAGCGCTTCACAGGACCCCCTTTGTGTGTCCTTTGTCTGGCCTTTCTTACCAACCCTTCTGTCCGGCTGCCTCGGGCCTCCTCTTGGTAAACTTGGCGCCAGTTTCCCTGACCCTATGTGGTGCCTTCCTAGCGGGTGTAGCGAGGGGCTGCGCCACATAAAATGTCACAGCCTCCTGTTTCTAGCTGAGGGTCGTTTCCTGCCTCCACTAGTTTCGGGGACCGGTCTCCCCCTTTAGCCTGACCCCTCCATGCAGGTGGATTCGGGCGTGCGGTGGCGACTCGCCCGTCCGCACCCCTGGGATCCCTTCGTTCCTCGTTCCTGGAGCCTTCTCCGCTCCTCTTCCTTCCTTCTCCAGGCCTGGGCCTCTGTTACTAGGCCCGCCTCCGGAGCAGAGCTCATGCAGAGCCCCTGCTCCCTGCCACTTCTGCTCAGACTTCTCTGCACTGAACTAAGATGGTGCCCACCTTTTATACTCCCTTCTCAATGCACCCAGGAACTGCTTCCTCCCTGCTCCTGCACTACAGGGTTCCCCTTTCTCAGTGTTCCCTCCCCCCACTCCAGCCAGGGACAGGGACTGTCGTGCCCATCTCAGGGGCATATTGGTCGCCCTGCCCCACGGCAATGTGGTGTAATGCATGCAGGTGTCGGGTCCTGATCCACACTCCATCCTTACCTGAGAGTGAGATATCACACCTCTGGGTGAGGTGCAATACCTCTGTAGCAACCGAGCCCTCAGGGTAATCCAGTTCCATTTATCTTCAGCCTAGGTGACGTATTGCGATACAGGGCCGTGATTTTGGCTATAAAAGGGTCCCCTAGACCCCTACCCCAAGCTTTTTAAGAGAATCATATATGGCGTGCCAGGAGACTCTATGGAATGCTTTCTCAGCATCCAACGAGAGTATCTAATTACAAATTTTTAACTACATCTAGCCCAGGAAATACTTTGTGCCTAGTAGCAGTGTCTGCTAGTCAGCGGATTATCCCGGCTATTAAGCAAGCTACACCACCTGTAGTTTTGACACTTAATTTTTTCAAAGGAAATGCTTCGGGACCACGGGATACTCAGTGAAGAGCATCAGGAGGCACCCCAAGGCATAGGGGCTGGGACTGGCAGTAGGATGCCTTGCGGTGGACAGCCGAGCTCGATCCTTATAAAAGCTTTTTAACTGCAGCAGCTTTAGTGGACGCTACTGGAACTGGAATTACGCGGTTGCTGGCATGAGACTTGCCCTCCAATAGATCCTTGTAAATGGATTTAAAGTGTATTCATTCAAATTAGAGAGACAATTTAAATTAAAAAGCTTAGAGCTGCCTCCACCACAGGGGGGCTCGCTCGACCCACCAGCGGACAGGCACCAGTATTGGGAGAGGGGGGCTGGCCGTCAGGGTTCACCGCGGCTCTGGCACAAACCTGGCGACACGGAGGTAGCACGGGCAGGAGCGGACTGAACGTTTCGGCTTCTCACTTTTTGGATTTTAGAAGGGCATGACATGCCTATATCTGTGTCTCCCCCTCCTTTTACTCCTCCACCTCTTTTCTTTTCGCATGACTATATGTACTTGTCACTTTTCCATGTGTTAGTTGTGTCTTCAGAGCAGTTTCTCAGCTTTTGAACACCTTTGAAGGTGTTTTCTATGTGTTTCTATGTGTTTTTGTTTGCCTGCCATTGGTTTTAACGGTGTTCGAAGGTGTTCGACGAACAGTTCGACGAACAGTTCGGCGAACACACGGGTGTTCGACGAACCGAACCGAACTCGAACACTACGGGTTTGGCTCAACACTAGTGCCAACTAACTCTTTCTGTGTATCCTTTTTAACCCTATCCACCAGCATGCCATGTCTGAATTTTCCTCTTTCACTGGATTTCCCACCAAACCTCATGAAAATATTTCTACATTGAGAAGTCCCTGTGTAGAATTAGCCTCCTGCTTCACCTCCATCATTCTGCTGAAACAAAACCATATATAAGATACCCATATCAATGCCTGACGCTAACCTTCATCACAGTGAAATCTCTACTGAATCAATTACCCAACGTAGTGCAGAAACAGGCACACAATAACAAAGATAGATGCATTTGTATTGTAATAAACTTAGTATGTCCCTTGACCACACTCTTACAGCCCACCAACCAGATATTTATGACCTGTCACAACTCTGCTTTGAGGTTTTGATTTGGATTCTTTTTAACTTACTTCTGATACCTTAACTGGTTGTGTGATGAGTAGTGTTGAGCCACCCCCGTAGTGTTCGAGTTCGGTTCGGTTCGTCGAACACCCGTGTGTTCGCCGAACTGTTCGTCGAACTGTTCGTCGAACACCTTCGAACACCGTTAAAACCAATGGCAGGCAAACAAAAACACATAGAAACACATAGAAAACACCTTCAAAGGTGTCCAAAAGCTGACAAACTGCTCAGAAGACACAACTAACACATGGAAAAGTGACAAGTACATATAGTCATGCGAAAAGAAAAGAGGTGGAGGAGTAAAAGGAGGGGGAGACACAGATATAGGCATGTCATGCCCTTCTAAAATCCAAAAAGTGAGAAGCCGAGACGGCCAGTCCGCTCCTGCCCGTGCCACCTCCGTGTCGCCGGGTTTGTGCCAGAGCCGCGGTGAACCCTGACGGCCAGCCCCCCTCTCCCAATACTGGTGCCTGTCCGCTGGTGGGTCGAGAGAGCCCCCCTGTGGTGGAGGCAGCTCTAAGCTTTTTAATTTAAATTGTCCCTCTAATTTGAATGAATACACTTTAAATCCATTTACAAGGATCTATTGGAGGGCAAGTCTCATGCCAGCAGCCGCGTAATTCCAGCTCCAGTAGCGTCCACTAAAGCTGCTGCAGTTAAAAACCTTTTATAAGGATCGAGCTCGGCTGTCCACCGCAAGGCATCCTAGTGCCAGTCCCAGCCCCTATGCCTTGGGGTGCCTCCTGATGCTCTTCACTAAGTATCCCGTGGTCCCGAAGCATTTCCTTTGAAAAAATTAAGTGTCCAAACTACAGGTGGTGTAGCTTGCTTAACAGCCGGGATAATCCGCTGACTAGCAGACACTGCTACTAGGCACAAAGTATTTCCTGGGCTAGATGCAGTTAAAAATTTGTAAGTAGATACTCTCGTTGGATGCTGAAAAAGCATTCCATAGAGTCTCCTGGCACGCCATATATGATTCTCTTAAAAAGCTTGGGGTAGGGGTCTAGGGGACCCTTTTATAGCCAAAATCACGGCCCTGTATCACAATACGTCACCTAGGCTGAAGATAAATGGAACTGTAGCACCGAGGGCTCGGTTGCTACAGACGTATTGCACCTCACCCAGAGGTGTGATATCTCACTCTCAGATAAGGATGGAGTGTGGATCAGGACCCGACACCTCCATGCATTACACCACATTGCCGTGGGGCAGGGCGACCAATATGCCCCTGAGATGGGCACGACAGTCCCTGTCCCTGGCTGGAGTGGGGGGAGGGAACACTGAGGAAGGGGAACCCTGCAGTGCAGGAGCAGGGAGGAAGCAGTTCCTGGGTGCATTGAGAAGGGAGTATAAAAGGTGGGCACCATCTTAGTTCAGTGCAGAGAAGTCTGAGCAGAAGTGGCAGGGAGCAGGGGCTCTGCATGAGCTCTGCTCCGGAGGCGGGCCTAGTAACAGAGGCCCAGGCCTGCAAGAGGGAGAAGGAAGGAAGAGGAGCGGAGAAGGCTCCAGGAACGAGGAATGAAGGGATCCCAGGGGTGCGGACGGGCGAGTCGCCACCGCACGCCCGAATCCACCTGCGTGGAGGGGTCAGGCCAAAGGGGGAGACCGGTCCCCGAACTAGTGGAGGCAGGAAACGACCCTCAGCTAGAAACCGGATTCTCTGACATTTTATGTGGCGCAGCCCCTTGCTCCACCCGCTAGGAAGGCACCACATAGGGTCAGGGAAACTGGCGCCAAGTTTACCAAGAGGAGGCCCGAGGCAGCCGGACAGAAGTGTTGGTAAGAAAGGCCAGACAAAGGACACACAAAGGGGGTCCTGTGAAGCGCTCCAAAGTTATCTGGGAGTTGTCTGAGCCCCTCACCTGGTGAGCACAGTACGACGTGGGCAGCCGTTACCTGCAGACGTGGTCTGGATAATAAGAACTGTGAGTAAAGGCCCTGAACTGCATCACTGACTCCGTGTCGTTACTGCTGCTGCCCTGCACCATCACCCCCATCCTCCGCATACACTGCCCTGAGGCTATACTCCTCCCGTGGGGAGTTATGCTACGCTCTGCTGCACCCACAACACCAGCCTTAGCGGTCTGCCCTGTAGCGGCGGTTCACTCTGACCGCAATCCACGGGTGGCGTAGTCGGACATTTAAACATCAAAACCACATAAATAGTTCCGCCACTGGTTTGACCGCCCTGAGCCACGGAACCGGATCGCCGCCACGAAGACTACAACCACCAGCATCCACCAAAAAGGGTCCGGCTCCGGGTGTCCCAAGGCCCAGGGGGTGCGTCAGAACATTTTCATCACCTTTCACAATCACCAATGGGACAAGGCAGGGATGTCCTCTGTCCCCTCTCTTATACATCCTAGTGACGGAGCACCTGCTCTCATCAATTCGCCATAACCCCAATATTAGGTGGATTGAGGTGGGAGGCACCGAGTCCAAGTGCTCTCTATTTGCTGATGATGTCCTAGTATATATCACTCAATCACATATATCCATCCCTGCTGTTATGGCTGAAATAGATCACTTTGTTACATGGTAAAATTTTAAAATCAATGCAGCGAAGTCTGAGGCCCTCGATGTCTCCCTCCCCAAATCCATATAGGATTCCATCCAGTCCAACTTTCCCTTTGCCTGGCCCTCACAGGGTATCAAATACTTAGGAATTCCTATTCATAGAGACCTCTCCCATCTATGTTATCTTAATTTTGGGCCCTTTATTGAACAATTCCATACAGACCACGGTTGGCAAGTTAGAACTGTAAGATTCACTACGTGAACCACTGGTGTTTTGTGGAAAAGCACATGTACACCGCGTTCCAAATTATTATGCAAAAAGTGTTTAGGAGTGATAAGGGAAGAATTTGTTTGTTTGTCAGTTAAACTCATTGATGGTGATGTGTGTCAGGGCTCTTTATATCACTGTAAGCAATTGCAGACACCTGTGCTAATTAGTTTGGCAGGTGTGTCCAATGAAAGGCAAGACTACTTAAGAAGGCTCTCTCACATTATTAAGCAGCCTACATTTTCTGCCAAAATGGGAAAGAAAAAGGATGTGTCGGCTGCTGAGAAGCAACAAATTGTGGAGTGTTTAGGTCAAGGCATGACTACAATCAACATTGTGCGATGATCAGGATGAAGTGTCTTGGCAATCAAGAAGTATGTAGCTGATTCACAGTACACACGTGTGCGTGCTGATAAGGGCAAATTGAGGACTCTTTCCTACAGGCAATTACGTCAGGTTGAAAGAGCAGCGGCAAAAAAGCCTTGTCATAGCAGCAGACAAGTTTTTGAAGCTGCTTGTGCCTCCAACGTCCCCCGAACAACAAGATGCAGGGTCCTTCAGAGGTTTGCAGCTGTGCATACGCCATCCTGTCGACCTCCTCTATCCACTTCACACAAGCAGAAGCGGCTCCAGTGGGCCAAACATTACATGAAGACTGATTTCAAAACTGTTTTGTTCACGGATGAGTGCCGTGCAGCGCTCGATGGTCCAGATGAATGGAGTGGAGGATGGCTGGTTGATGGACACCCCACGCAAACACGGCTACAGCGCCAACAAGGAGGAGGTGGAGTAATGTTTTGGGCTGGAATCATGGGGAGAGAGATTGTCGGCCCCTTTAGGATCCCTGAAGGCGCTAAAGATGAACTCCATAATGTATGTGGATTTTCTCAAACAGCACTTCCTGCCATGGTTCAAGAAGAAGAACCGTGTATTTCACAGCAAGATCATTTTTCTGCATGATAATGCACCATCTCATGCTGCACATAAAACATCTGCATCTCTGGCTGATATGGGCATAAAAGGGGACAAACTTATGGTGTGACCCCCATGCTCCCCTGACCTCTACCCCATTCAGAACCTTTGGAGCATCATTAAAAGGAGTGTCTATGATGGCGGGAGGCAGTTCACATCTAAGCAACAGCTCTGGGAGGGTATTCTGTCCTCATGCAAAACAATTGAAGCAGAAACCATCCAAAACCTGACAAATTCAATGGACGAGAGAGTTCAGAAGCTCCTTTCGAACAAGGGGTCCTATGTGAAAATGTAACATCACCTAGAATAAAGTTTTGAGTTGAAAACTGTTTGATTTCAGTTTCTAACAACCTGCTAATGCTTATAATTTCAAAAATGACCATTTTTTTGGTCTTTATTAAAATGAAAAGGATGATCGAAAAGTTTGGGGGATCTAAGAGTGTGGCAACCCAGTAGTCATGATTACTTCGAATTCTGACAATATGAGGGTCATGCTGCAGGTAGTGCAGCAAGAAGGCACTTATGTGTCTTGCGCATCTCGGAGCCCCAAAATTATTTTCCGGGCTAGATGCAGCTAAAAATTATTTTTAATTTTAAATCTGGTGAAGCTTATTATAGATGGCCTAATAGGATCAGTGCTGCACACTGCTACAAAGCCCAAATTATTTTCCAGTCAAGATACAGATAAACATGATTAGTAATTTGAAAGCTTAAAACGGTTGGTAGGGTGATTTTAACCAATCATCAAGCTTTTACTCTCCCCAGGATGACACAGGGGTAGAAAAGTCGTTTCGGATCCATGATTTGTTCATCTTTATGAACGTGAGTCTGTCTACATTATCAGTGGAGAGCCGCGTGCGCTTATCTGTCAGCACACCACCAGCAGCGCTGAACACACATTCAGACAGAACACTGGCTGCGGGGCATGACAAGATCTCCAAGGCGTAAGTGGCTAGCTCCGGCCATTTATCCAGATTGGAAGCCCAAAAAGAGCAAGGGTCCAGTGACACAGTCGTGGCTTCAATGTTTACTTGGAGATACTCCTGTACCATCGTCTCTAGGCGTTGACTATGTGTCAGACTTCTTGTCTCCTGTGGCCTTGCAAAGGATGGGCTAAAAAAGTGGTGAAATGATTCTGCAAAATTGATGTTACCAGCAGATACTGTGGTTCTGTTACGGTTTGAGTGCTGAACACTTGACGGTCCCACGGTTGGCAAGTTGGAACTGTGAGATTCACTACGTGCACCACTGGTATTTTGTGGAAAAGCACATGTAAGATTCTGCAACAGTCTCTGCTGATACTCCTGCATGCGTGCATCCCTTTCTATGGCAGGAATAATTTCTGCAAATTTACTTTTGTACCGGGGATCTAACAGTGTGGCAACCCAGTAGTCAGGATTATTTCTAATTCTCACAATTCGAGGGTCATGTTGCAGGTAGTGCAGCAAGAAGGCACTCATGTGTGTTGCGCATCCAGGAGCACCAAGTCCCTGTTGTGTTGGTGGCGAGGTAACAATCATGCTTCCTTCCTCTGTCCTCTCCCCCCAACCTCGCACAACAGAAATGTGATCAAGGTCTCCCTCATCTGATGAGTCTTCCATCAGTTCGTCCTCCACTTCTTCCTGGGCTCCTGCACCTTCCTCACTAGTTTGGCTGCTACCATGCGCCCTGGTAAAATCATCTCCCCCACCCTCACATGCCTGCCGCCCTGGTGCTGCCGACCGTCTGGACCTTGCAGATGTTAGCCCTTCCGCATACAACTCCTCCTCCTCTACTTCCTCCACCTCCTCTTGTGCCACCACCTGACTCCGAATTCTGTTTAACATGTGCTCCAGCATGTAAATCACCGGAATAGTCATTCTGATAATGGCATCGTCAGCACTAAACATCTTCGTCGCCATTTCAAAACTGTGCAGAAGGGTGCATAGGTCCCTGATCTGAGACCACTCCTCCAGCGTGATTTGCCCCACCTCTGAATCTCGTTGGCCCAGGCTATACGTCAGAACGTATTGCACCAGGGCTTGTCGGTGCTGCCACAGTCGCTGCAACATGTGCAGAGTTGAATTCCACCGGGTAGGCACATCGCATTTTAGCCGGTGAAGTGGCAGGCCCAACGACTTCTGTAGAGATGTAAGTCGCTGAGCTGCGGGATGCGAACGGTGGAAGTGAGCACACAGCGACCGTGCCCTCTGCAGAAGGCCATCTAGTCTGGGATAGTGGGCTAAAAATTGCTGGACAACCAGGTTCAACACGTGAGCCATACAAGGCACGTGTGTGACATTGCCCCGGCGAAGGGCCGCACCCAGGTTTGCAGCATTGTCGCACACGGCCTTCCCTGGTTTCAGGTCCAGTGGAGACAACCATTCATGAAATTGGTTCTCCAGAGCTGACCACAACTCCTCAGCTGTGTGACTCACATTTCCCAGACATTTCAATGTAAAAACCGCCTGATGACGTTGAGCCCTACTGCCAGCATAGTAAGGAGGTGTGCAGGATCCCTTCTGCGCAGTTAGAAAGCTTGTGGCATGACCAGACAGGCTTTGGGTGCAGGTGGAAGACCGAGAGGAGGTTGAGGAGGCAGAAGCAGTGGAGGAAAAATGACATAAAGAGGATTGACGCACAACTCGTGGGGACGGCAAGACTTGGACAGCAGCCCCTTGTCCTGCTGTCACCATAGTTACCCAGTGCCCAGTCAGCGACATGTAACGCCCCTGTCCATGCCTACTCGTCCAAGTGTCTGTGGTGAAATGCACCCTGTCACACACAGAGTTTCTCAAAGAAGCGGTGATGTTGTGTGCGACATGCTGGTGGAGCGCAGGCACACCTTTCTTTGAGAAGTAGTGCCGACTGGGCATCTGGTGCTGGGGCACTGCGACGGACATAAGGTCTCGAAAATCCTCTGTGTCCACCAGGCGGAAAGGCAGCATTTCTGTAGCCAAGAGCTTGCAGATGGTGAAATTCAACCTCTTAGCTTTCTCATGGCTAGGAGGAAATGGTCTTTTACTTGTCCACATCTGAGGGACCGAGGGCTGGCTATTGTGCTTAGACGGGGTTGATAAGGGTGTCCCCGGCAAACTGACGGTCTGTGAGGAAGATGCAGGCGGACATGTTAGGTTGCCTTGATCCAAAGGTGGTGCTATCGATGTCGGACAGCGCTCAAGACCAGCTGGTGTTACCACCTCGAAAGAAAATGATGACCTGCCAATCACGCTGGCTGTTGCGGGTAAAGAGGTGGCAGGTCTGCGCCCCAAAACAGGTGTGACTGCTGTCCCCCCAGTCACAGAGGATGAAGAGGCCGCGGATGCACAAGATATGGCAGACGGTGGTTGGCCCGGCCGGCTAGACCGCATTGTAGCAGACTGAGCTTCCCACTGCAACTTATGCTTCATGTCCATGTGCCGGTTCATGCATGAAGTACTCAAACTATGTATTTTTTGGCCTCTACTTAGCTTTTGCTGACAAATGTTACAGATAACACGAGTTGGGTCATCTTTATCGATCTGAAAAAATGCCCAGGCTATGCAAGGCTTAGCACCCATGCGACCTGAAGAGCCACCACGACTTGTGGTGAGAGGCAGAGTTGTGTTTGAGGATGCAGTTGTTGACGTGCTTCCAGTACTACGTCTCTGTCCAGGAAGGCGCAACCTGACCTCGTCGTCACTAGCATCTTCCTCCACCTCCTCTGCTGACCTCATCTCTTGGCTGACTGTGGGTTGACAGTAAGTGGGATCTCCGACCTCATCATCATCACCCTGTGCGTTATCACACCCGTCGTCCTCAGAGCCAACCTGTTCCTGCCCTGACAAAAAACTAAAGTTGTCACTCCAATCAGGTATTTGAGTCTTATCATCGTCTTCCTCATTGTCTCCACCAACAGGAGTTACAGTTTGGGAATGAGGGTCTACATTATGGTCAGAACCTTCTGCGTCTGGTCCTGGATCCGACTCATAAAGATTCTGGGCATCAGTGCAGATCATTTCCTCGTCTGGATTCACAGAAGCGCTGGAGTCGACCTCTGATTCCCAGGCTATAGTATGAGTAAACAGCTCTGCAGACTCAACCATCTGTTCTACCTCATACTCAGACGGGCAGCTGGAGATTTGGGAGCTGTGAGGAAGCAAGTGCGATTTGGGTGACACCTTTGAGGACTGGAGTATTTGTGATGTTGAAGTTGATGTGGAGGAGAGCCCACTTAAAGGAGCACTTGATATCCGTTGAAGCACCTGCTGTTTTTGTGCCTCATCTGGAATTTGTAGCGATTGGCGTGGCCGTAAGAAAGGGATCTTATCACATTGTCCGCTAAAAGAAGTAGACATTTTAGTTTGGCTGGAAGATGGTCTTTCTTCTGCACCTACCCCACGGACACAACCTTTTTTCCCCTTCCCAACACGCCTATTCCCCTTTCCACCAGCAGCAGGCCTTTTTCCACTCATTTTGGTGGTTAACTAATTCACAACTCTGGAGTTGTTTGCACAAAAAAACAATGGATGGTAACCGAGCAGAGCTGAGTGGCCAAACTGTGGTATTAGGCCAAAACTATTGGCTGGGTTAGATGCAGAAAAAAATTATTTTTAATTTGCAACCTGATGGAGGTCAGTATAGATGGACTAATAGACCAAGTCCCACAAACCGCTAGAAGCCCAAATATTTTTTCAGAGCTAGATGCAGAAAATTTTTTTATTCAATTTACAACCTGATGGAGGTCAGTATAGATGGACTAATAGACCAAGTCCCACACACTGCTAGAAGCCCAAATATTTTTTCAGAGCTAGATGCAGAAAAAAATTATTTTTAATTTGCAACCTGATGGAGGTCAGTATAGATGGACTAATAGACCAAGTCCCACACACCACTAGAAGCCCAAATATTTTTTCAGAGCTAGATGCAGAAAAAAATTATTTTTAATTTGCAACCTGATGGAGGTCAGTATAGATGGACTAATAGTCCAAGTCCCACACACCGCTAGAAGCCCAAATATTTTTTCAGAGCTAGATGCAGAAAAAAATTATATTCAATTTGCAACCTGCTGGAGGTCAGTATAGAAGGACTAATAGAACAAGTCCCACACACTGCTAGAAGCCCAAATATTTTTTCAGAGCTAAATCTCAAATTCGAGCTGTTTTGGGCGGTGTTCGAGCCGGTCGGCGAACACGAACAATTTGAGAAAAATTCGGCTGTTCGAGGTTATGTTCGATAACTGTTCGTGCACCAAAATCATAACTGGATTTTTTCTCAGTAATGATGAAAATTAATGTTAATACGCAGTTTGAGTGTACAGCGGGGCGGGGGGAGGGGCAGGGGATGGATCTCTGCAGGAACAATGAAGATCTCCATTTTTTTTTCTCTTTCCCGCATTTGCAGTGGGGAGGTGCAATCTGTCAGCCTATCAGCAGCGCACACACGGAGCGAAGTGCTTTTTTTCACACAAGCAAGGGCATGTGTGATTGGCAGTGTATGTCACATGTCCTTGCCCTATAAGACCAAGCCATTTTCCCCGTTGCCACCATTTTCTCACTGCTGCAGCTGCGTGTTAGACGGCACCGCTGTTGCTGTGTGCGCTATACCTTGTTAATTTCAAGCCAATTTTCGCACAAATATACAGATAGCTTGGGAGTAGGGAATAGTTGTGATTGCAGTCCTTTTAAGGACTAGGTTCCAGCATTTCCTACGACTTTTATCAGGCAGGTCTGTGCTCTTAAATAGATAGATTGTGGGAGTAAAGACTAATTGTAATTGGAGTCCTTTTCAGGACTAGGTTACATCAGTTCCTATCAGTTTTTGCCAGGCAGGTCTGTGCCAGTGCTGTGCAAGTTTTTTTCACAGCATTTGGCTGAATCTAGCAAAGCTAATCCTTTTTGGCCTATTGCAGAGTGTGTTAGTCAGTGGAGTAGCCTATCTGTGTTGCAAGATATACCACCTGTGTATAGAATACCAATTTTTTTACTGCACCTAGTGAAGTAAAATCTTTTGGGCATAGCATCATTCTATTAGTCCATCTATACTGACCTCCATCAGGTTGCAAACTGAATATAATTTTTTTCTGCATCTAGCTCTGAAAAAATATTTGGGCTTCTAGCAGTGTGTGGGACTTGGTCTATTAGTCCATCTATACTGACCTCCATCAGGTTGCAAATTAAAAATAATTTTTTTCTGCATCTAGCTCTGAAAAAATATTTGGGCTTCTAGCAGTGTGTGGGACTTGGTCTATTAGTCCATCTATACTGACCTCCATCAGGTTGCAAATTGAATAAAAAAATTTTCTGCATCTAGCTCTGAAAAAATATTTGGGCTTCTAGCGGTGTGTGGGACTTGGTCTATTAGTCCATCTATACTGACCTCCATCAGGTTGCAAATTAAAAATAATTTTTTTCTGCATCTAACCCAGCCAATAGTTTTGGCCTAATACCACAGTTTGGCCACTCAGCTCTGCTCGGTTACCATCCATTGTTTTTTTGTGCAAACAACTCCAGAGTTGTGAATTAGTTAACCACCAAAATGAGTGGAAAAAGGCCTGCTGCTGGTGGAAAGGGGAATAGGCGTGTTGGGAAGGGGAAAAAAGGTTGTGTCCGTGGGGTACGTGCAGAAGAAAGACCATCTTCCAGCCAAACTAAAATGTCTACTTCTTTTAGCGGACAATGTGATAAGATCCCTTTCTTACGGCCACGCCAATCGCTACAAATTCCAGATGAGGCACAAAAACAGCAGGTGCTTCAACGGATATCAAGTGCTCCTTTAAGTGGGCTCTCCTCCACATCAACTTCAACATCACAAATACTCCAGTCCTCAAAGGTGTCACCCAAATCGCACTTGCTTCCTCACAGCTCCCAAATCTCCAGCTGCCCGTCTGAGTATGAGGTAGAACAGATGGTTGAGTCTGCAGAGCTGTTTACTCATACTATAGCCTGGGAATCAGAGGTCGACTCCAGCGCTTCTGTGAATCCAGACGAGGAAATGATCTGCACTGATGCCCAGAATCTTTATGAGTCGGATCCAGGACCAGACGCAGAAGGTTCTGACCATAATGTAGACCCTCATTCCCAAACTGTAACTCCTGTTGGTGGAGACAATGAGGAAGACGATGATAAGACTCAAATACCTGATTGGAGCGACAACTTTAGTTTTTTGTCAGGGCAGGAACAGGTTGGCTCTGAGGACGACGGGTGTGATAACGCACAGGGTGATGATGATGAGGTCGGAGATCCCACTTACTGTCAACCCACAGTCAGCCAAGAGATGAGGTCAGCAGAGGAGGTGGAGGAAGATGCTAGTGACGACGAGGTCAGGTTGCGCCTTCCTGGACAGAGACGTAGTACTGGAAGCACGTCAACAACTGCATCCTCAAACACAACTCTGCCTCTCACCACAAGTCGTGGTGGCTCTTCAGGTCGCATGGGTGCTAAGCCTTGCATAGCCTGGGCATTTTTTCAGATCGATAAAGATGACCCAACTCGTGTTATCTGTAACATTTGTCAGCAAAAGCTAAGTAGAGGCCAAAAAATACATAGTTTGAGTACTTCATGCATGAACCGGCACATGGACATGAAGCATAAGTTGCAGTGGGAAGCTCAGTGTGCTACAATGCGGTCTAGCCGGCCGGGCCAACCACCGTCTGCCATATCTTGTGCATCCGCGGCCTCTTCATCCTCTGTGACTGGGGGGACAGCAGTCACACCTGTTTTGGGGCGCAGACCTGCCACCTCTTTACCCGCAACAGCCAGCGTGATTGGCAGGTCATCATTTTCTTTGGAGGTGGTAACACCAGCTGGTCTTGAGCGCTGTCCGACATCGATAGCACCACCTTTGGATCAAGGCAACCTAACATGTCCGCCTGCATCTTCCTCACAGACCGGCAGTTTGCCGGGGACACCCTTATCAACCCCGTCTAAGCACAATAGCCAGCCCTCGGTCCCTCAGATGTGGACAAGTAAAAGACCATTTCCTCGTAGCCATGAGAAAGCTAAGAGGTTGAATTTCACCATCTGCAAGCTCTTGGCTACAGAAATGCTGCCTTTCCGCCTGGTGGACACAGAGGATTTTCGAGACCTTATGTCCGTCGCAGTGCCCCAGTACCAGATGCCCAGTCGGCACTACTTCTCAAAGAAAGGTGTGCCTGCGCTCCACCAGCATGTCGCACACAACATCACCGCTTCTTTGAGAAACTCTGTGTGTGACAGGGTGCATTTCACCACAGACACTTGGACGAGTAGGCATGGACAGGGGCGTTACATGTCGCTGACTGGGCACTGGGTAACTATGGTGACAGCAGGACAAGGGGCTGCTGTCCAAGTCTTGCCGTCCCCACGAGTTGTGCGTCAATCCTCTTTATGTCATTTTTCCTCCACTGCTTCTGCCTCCTCAACCTCCTCTCGGTCTTCCACCTGCACCCAAAGCCTGTCTGGTCATGCCACAAGCTTTCTAACTGCGCAGAAGGGATCCTGCACACCTCCTTACTATGCTGGCAGTAGGGCTCAACGTCATCAGGCGGTTTTTACATTGAAATGTCTGGGAAATGTGAGTCACACAGCTGAGGAGTTGTGGTCAGCTCTGGAGAACCAATTTCATGAATGGTTGTCTCCACTGGACCTGAAACCAGGGAAGGCCGTGTGCAACAATGCTGCAAACCTGGGTGCGGCCCTTCGCCGGGGCAATGTCACACACGTGCCTTGTATGGCTCACGTGTTGAACCTGGTTGTCCAGCAATTTTTAGCCCACTATCCCAGACTAGATGGCCTTCTGCAGAGGGCACGGTCGCTGTGTGCTCACTTCCGCCGTTCGCATCCCGCAGCTCAGCGACTTACATCTCTACAGAAGTCGTTGGGCCTGCCACTTCACCGGCTAAAATGCGATGTGCCTACCCGGTGGAATTCAACTCTGCACATGTTGCAGCGACTGTGGCAGCACCGACAAGCCCTGGTGCAATACGTTCTGATGTATAGCCTGGGCCAACGAGATTCAGAGGTGGGGCAAATCACGCTGGAGGAGTGGTCTCAGATCAGGGACCTATGCACCCTTCTGCACAGTTTTGAAATGGCGACGAAGATGTTTAGTGCTGACGATGCCATTATCAGCATGACTATTCCGGTGATTTACATGCTGGAGCACATGTTAAACAGAATTCGGAGTCAGGTGGTGGCACAAGAGGAGGTGGAGGAAGTAGAGGAGGAGGAGTTGTATGCGGAAGGGCTAACATCTGCAAGGTCCAGACGGTCGGCAGCACCAGGGCGGCACGCATGTGAGGGTGGGGGAGATGATTTTACCAGGGCGCATGGTAGCAGCCAAACTAGTGAGGAAGGTGCAGGAGCCCAGGAAGAAGTGGAGGACGAACTGATGGAAGACTCATCAGATGAGGGAGACCTTGATCACATTTCTGTTGTGCGAGGTTGGGGGGAGAGGACAGAGGAAGGAAGCATGATTGTTACCTCGCCACCAACACAACAGGGACTTGGTGCTCCTGGATGCGCAACACACATGAGTGCCTTCTTGCTGCACTACCTGCAACATGACCCTCGAATTGTGAGAATTAGAAATAATCCTGACTACTGGGTTGCCACACTGTTAGATCCCCGGTACAAAAGTAAATTTGCAGAAATTATTCCTGCCATAGAAAGGGATGCACGCATGCAGGAGTATCAGCAGAGACTGTTGCAGAATCTTACATGTGCTTTTCCACAAAATACCAGTGGTGCACGTAGTGAATCTCACAGTTCCAACTTGCCAACCGTGGGACCGTCAAGTGTTCAGCACTCAAACCGTAACAGAACCACAGTATCTGCTGGTAACATCAATTTTGCGGAATCATTTCACCACTTTTTTAGCCCATCCTTTGCAAGGCCACAGGAGACAAGAAGTCTGACACATAGTCAACGCCTAGAGACGATGGTACAGGAGTATCTCCAAGTAAACATTGAAGCCACGACTGTGTCACTGGACCCTTGCTCTTTTTGGGCTTCCAATCTGGATAAATGGCCGGAGCTAGCCACTTACGCCTTGGAGATCTTGTCATGCCCCGCAGCCAGCGTTCTGTCTGAACGTGTGTTCAGCGCTGCTGGTGGTGTGCTGACAGATAAGCGCACGCGGCTCTCCACTGATAATGTAGACAGACTCACGTTCATAAAGATGAACAAATCATGGATCCGAAACGACTTTTCTACCCCTGTGTCATCCTGGGGAGAGTAAAAGCTTGATGATTGGTTAAAATCACCCTACCAACCGTTTTAAGCTTTCAAATTACTAATCATGTTTATCTGTATCTTGACTGGAAAATAATTTGGGCTTTGTAGCAGTGTGCAGCACTGATCCTATTAGGCCATCTATAATAAGCTTCACCAGATTTAAAATTAAAAATAATTTTTAGCTGCATCTAGCCCGGAAAATAATTTTGGGGCTCCGAGATGCGCAAGACACATAAGTGCCTTCTTGCTGCACTACCTGCAGCATGACCCTCATATTGTCAGAATTCGAAGTAATCATGACTACTGGGTTGCCACACTCTTAGATCCCCCAAACTTTTCGATCAACCTTTTCATTTTAATAAAGACCAAAAAAATGGTCATTTTTGAAATTATAAGCATTAGCAGGTTGTTAGAAACTGAAATCAAACAGTTTTCAACTCAAAACTTTATTCTAGGTGATGTTACATTTTCACATAGGACCCCTTGTTCGAAAGGAGCTTCTGAACTCTCTCGTCCATTGAATTTGTCAGGTTTTGGATGGTTTCTGCTTCAATTGTTTTGCATGAGGACAGAATACCCTCCCAGAGCTGTTGCTTAGATGTGAACTGCCTCCCGCCATCATAGACATTCCTTTTAATGATGCTCCAAAGGTTCTGAATGGGGTAGAGGTCAGGGGAGCATGGGGGTCACACCATAAGTTTGTCCCCTTTTATGCCCATATCAGCCAGAGATGCAGATGTTTTATGTGCAGCATGAGATGGTGCATTATCATGCAGAAAAATGATCTTGCTGTGAAATACACGGTTCTTCTTCTTGAACCATGGCAGGAAGTGCTGTTTGAGAAAATCCACATACATTATGGAGTTCATCTTTAGCGCCTTCAGGGATCCTAAAGGGGCCGACAATCTCTCTCCCCATGATTCCAGCCCAAAACATTACTCCACCTCCTCCTTGTTGGCGCTGTAGCCGTGTTTGCGTGGGGTGTCCATCAACCAGCCATCCTCCACTCCATTCATCTGGACCATCGAGCGCTGCACGGCACTCATCCGTGAACAAAACAGTTTTGAAATCAGTCTTCATGTAATGTTTGGCCCACTGGAGCCGTTTCTGCTTGTGTGAAGTGGATAGAGGAGGTCGACAGGATGGCGTATGCACAGCTGCAAACCTCTGAAGGACCCTGCATCTTGTTGTTCGGGGGACGTTGGAGGCACAAGCAGCTTCAAAAACTTGTCTGCTGCTATGACAAGGCTTTTTTGCCGCTGCTCTTTCAACCTGACGTAATTGCCTGTAGGAAAGAGTCCTCAATTTGCCCTTATCAGCACGCACACGTGTGTACTGTGAATCAGCTACATACTTCTTGATTGCCAAGACACTTCATCCTGATCATCGCACAATGTTGATTGTAGTCATGCCTTGACCTAAACACTCCACAATTTGTTGCTTCTCAGCAGCCGACACATCCTTTTTCTTTCCCATTTTGGCAGAAAATGTAGGCTGCTTAATAATGTGAGAGAGCCTTCTTAAGTAGTCTTGCCTTTCATTGGACACACCTGCCAAACTAATTAGCACAGGTGTCTGCAATTGCTTACAGTGATATAAAGAGCCCTGACACACATCACCATCAATGAGTTTAACTGACAAACAAACAAATTCTTCCCTTATCACTCCTAAACACTTTTTGCATAATAATTTGGAACGCGGTGTACATGTGCTTTTCCACAAAACACCAGTGGTTCACGTAGTGAATCTTACAGTTCTAACTTGCCAACCGTGGTCTGTATGGAATTGTTCAATAAAGGGCCCAAAATTAAGATAACATAGATGGGAGAGGTCTCTATGAATAGGAATTCCTAAGTATTTGATACCCTGTGAGGGCCAGGCAAAGGGAAAGTTGGACTGGATGGAATCCTATATGGATTTAGGGAGGGAGACATCGAGGGCCTCAGACTTCGCTGCATTGATTTTAAAATTTTACCATGTAACAAAGTGATCTATTTCAGCCATAACAGCAGGGATGGATATATGTGATTGAGTGATATATACTAGGACATCATCAGCAAATAGAGAGCACTTGTACTCGGTGCCTCCCACCTCAATCCACCTAATATTGGGGTTATGGCGAATTGATGAGAGCAGGTGCTCCGTCACTAGGATGTATAAGAGAGGGGACAGAGGACATCCCTGCCTTGTCCCATTGGTGATTGTGAAAGGTGATGAAAATGTTCTGACGCACCCCCTGGGCCTTGGGACACCCGGAGCCGGACCCTTTTTGGTGGATGCTGGTGGTTGTAGTCTCCGTGGCGGCGATCCGGTTCCGTGGCTCAGGGCGGTCAAACCAGTGGCGGAACTATTTATGTGGTTTTGATGTTTAAATGTCCGACTACGCCACCCGTGGATTGCGGTCAGAGTGAACCACCGCTACAGGGCAGACTGCTAAGGCTGGTGTTGTGGGTGCAGCAGAGCGTAGCATAACTCCCCACGGGAGGAGTATAGCCTCAGGGCAGTGTATGCGGAGGATGGGGGTGATGGTGCAGGGCAGCAGCAGTAACGACACGGAGTCAGTGATGCAGTTCAGGGCCTTTACTCACAGTTCTTATTATCCAGACCACGTCTGCAGGTAACGGCTGCCCACGTCGTACTGTGCTCACCAGGTGAGGGGCTCAGACAACTCCCAGATAACTTTGGAGCGCTTCACAGGACCCCCTTTGTGTGTCCTTTGTCTGGCCTTTCTTACCAACACTTCTGTCCGGCTGCCTCGGGCCTCCTCTTGGTAAACTTGGCGCCAGTTTCCCTGACCCTATGTGGTGCCTTCCTAGCGGGTGGAGCAAGGGGCTGCGCCACATAAAATGTCAGAGCCTCCGGTTTCTAGCTGAGGGTCGTTTCCTGCCTCCACTAGTTCGGGGACCGGTCTCCCCCTTTGGCCTGACCCCTCCACGCAGGTGGATTCGGGCGTGCGGTGGCGACTCGCCCGTCCGCACCCCTGGGATCCCTTCATTCCTCGTTCCTGGAGCCTTCTCCGCTCCTCTTCGTTCCTTCTCCCTCTTGCAGGCCTGGGCCTCTGTTACTAGGCCCGCCTCCGGAGCAGAGCTCATGCAGAGCCCCTGCTCCCTGCCACTTCTGCTCAGACTTCTCTGCACTGAACTAAGATGGTGCCCACCTTTTATACTCCCTTCTCAATGCACCCAGGAACTGCTTCCTCCCTGCTCCTGCACTGCAGGGTTCCCCTTCCTCAGTGTTCCCTCCCCCCACTCCAGCCAGGGACAGGGACTGTCGTGCCCATCTCAGGGGCATATTGGTCGCCCTGCCCCACGGCAATGTGGTGTAATGCATGCAGGTGTCGGGTCCTGATCCACACTCCATCCTTATCTGAGAGTGAGATATCACACCTCTGGGTGAGGTGCAATACGTCTGTAGCAACCGAGCCCTCGGTGCTACAGTTCCATTTATCTTCAGCCTAGGTGACGTATTGTGATACAGGGCCGTGATTTTGGCTATAAAAGGGTCCCCTAGACCCCTACCCCAAGCTTTTTAAGAGAATCATATATGGCGTGCCAGGAGACTCTATGGAATGCTTTCTCAGCATCCAACGAGAGTATCTACTTACAAATTTTTAACTGCATCTAGCCCAGGAAATACTTTGTGCCTAGTAGCAGTGTCTGCTAGTCAGCGGATTATCCCGGCTGTTAAGCAAGCTACACCACCTGTAGTTTGGACACTTAATTTTTTCAAAGGAAATGCTTCGGGACCACGGGATACTTAGTGAAGAGCATCAGGAGGCACCCCAAGGCATAGGGGCTGGGACTGGCACTAGGATGCCTTGCGGTGGACAGCCGAGCTCGATCCTTATAAAAGCTTTTTAACTGCAGCAGCTTTAGTGGACGCTACTGGAGCTGAAATTACGCGGCTGCTGGCATGAGACTTGCCCTCCAATAGATCCTTGTAAATGGATTTAAAGTGTATTCATTCAAATTAGAGGGACAATTTAAATTAAAAAGCTTAGAGCTGCCTCCACCACAGGGGGGCTCTCTCGACCCACCAGCGGACAGGCACCAGTATTGGGAGAGGGGGGCTGGCCGTCAGGGTTCACCGCGGCTCTGGCACAAACCCGGCGACACGGAGGTGGCACGGGCAGGAGCGGACTGGCCGTCTCGGCTTCTCACTTTTTGGATTTTAGAAGGGCATGACATGCCTATATCTGTGTCTCCCCCTCCTTTTACTCCTCCACCTCTTTTCTTTTCGCATGACTATATGTACTTGTCACTTTTCCATGTGTTAGTTGTGTCTTCTGAGCAGTTTGTCAGCTTTTGGACACCTTTGAAGGTGTTTTCTATGTGTTTCTATGTGTTTTTGTTTGCCTGCCATTGGTTTTAACGGTGTTCGAAGGTGTTCGACGAACAGTTCGACGAACAGTTCGGCGAACACACGGGTGTTCGACGAACCGAACCGAACTCGAACACTACGGGGGTGGCTCAACACTACTTGTTACTATCAGAGCTGTCTTGTAACAAGCTGTGCACCTGTGTGTTCAATGCACGGCCAAGAAAGATCTTGATCCTGTAAGTCAACTATAAAGGTTCCAACGGCTGCAAACAAAAATTCTAAAACCGTGAAGAATTGATAAAGAAATGTAATGGAAAATTGTGTATCTTTTCATTTTCCAATAAATGAGTTTTATTTGCTGAGACCATAATATCACTTTACTAAATAAAAATTGTACTCTCACAAGGTGATGGCATCATATTTATTGCTGCAGTCAATAAATCCCCAACAGAGACACACATATCAAAAAATAAATATGTACTTTAATCAGCAATATGAATGTTGTAACTTTAGCAGTTTGGCATAACCTTAACAAAATCTTAAAGAGGTTGTACAGGCACATAGAAAAGTTCACCATGGGCTTGGAGCTGGCTGCCTCATGATCTGCTCTGACACAGGAAGACGAGATGTCACCATTCCATCAGACGCAGAACTGCTACTGCTTGTGATTGACTGCAGCTGTCAGGTGACTAGATGTCTTCAGAAAAATGATACTGTGGTGCTCAAGTCGCTTGACCACTGCAATTAATCACAGGTTGCTGCAGTCCTGCTGCTAATGCAATGGAGACAACTCCCCTACTGTGTCAATGAGGACCACAGAGAGTCCTGGATTGGATCTATGTGGGTTAATTTCACGCTTTATTTTTATTCCACCTGAACCTGAGTGGTTTTAGGCATGAAATCATCCTTTTAGAGATTATGTGCATTTGAGACCATACTGTGTGGTTTTAGACTATTATTAACATCTACATTTTCCATAATTTGAATATGAATGTCACAAAGCTGTTTTAATGTTCATTGTATGCTTTCTTTTGGTTTATTGCAGTTATTTAAATCAATAATAATGTATTGGGGTATTTAAACCAATGAATGTCTGGGTACTGATCTTGGCCTGGAAGAAGCCATTCCATCTTCAAGGCTATGAGGTGTAGGCTGCCAGGAAGATAAGACTGCCTCCGGTCTTCATTATATAGGTTTTCTCCTCCCCTTCTCTTTAGACGTCTCTTTCACACTTGGGCATTCTACCTGCCTTTTCTCCTCTGCACTGTGAGGAATTCACCTACGGTGCACCGGAGATCATTGGGGCCAGAAGTTACAGTGACTCTTCGATGCCTGAGCACATCAAAATTGAAGACAGCGCCCACAAAGGGCAGAACAGAGCAGAAGAGTGACGGCAGGCAGAATGGCAAGGCGCAAGATTTCCGGCCGCACACATGACATGAAAGGGACGTCTGAAGAGAAAGGGAGAAGAAAACCTGTATAATGAAGACCGGAGGCAGTGTTTTCTTCCAGGCAGCCTACACCTCATAGCCTGGAAGATCGAAGGTATAAAAGATGATTTTTAGTTAACAAGACCATATTCAGGAAGCATACAGGTATGACTAAATTCACCTTTATACAACCTGTATAAAAATCTCAAAAGGGTGACAGATTCCCTTTAAGTCAAATACACATCTACTCTTGAGTCAACTGACATCAGGACTTGATTGCAGATATGAATGGATGAGGCATAAATAGGGACACCTATAATTTTACATTGGACTTATCTCCCTTGGATCAAGAAACGGTGGTGAGTGACTCACACTCCCTAATTTGAAGTTATAAACTATTTTCAGGTTTTGCAGCGCAGTGAATTTATATTCTAAATTCAGTTTGTTAAAGTGACTGGAGGACTTGTCCAATTTATTTGCAGCAGCTCCATTGGATATTATGGATTAATGAGGCATATATATATAATTAACCTTTGGTCTCAGTTATCCAAATCATTCTAGCCTCCTATACTCCCCACTCCAAATGATCAGTGGTGATTATTCCTCTGATGGTCTGGTCCTAGATAGAAATTGGATTTCTCCATATAATAGCATGTGCAACACAATTGATAATTGCTGCTCATGTGCCATTTATTCTCTTTACGAGTATCTAGCCTACTAGTACCTTACCCTTTACAGTTACTGTTTTGATTCCATTACTTTTCTTTTTTTGTTCAGTGCTGTATGGATCCTCATTTGCTACAATCATTTTTTTTGTGTCGCTTTTTCAAAGCATAAAGTTAACCTGTTTTTCTCTTTGAAAACTTTAAGCATAACCCTCTTTTCATTTTTTTCCATAAATCAATATTAAATATGAAAATAGGAAATAAATAAGAACTTTTGTGACCTATCTTGTCAGAGAAAGTCACTTCTTTCTCCTCTTGGACTGAACATTGTATCTCAATTCAAGGGTCAATGCTGTAAAATCTGTATTCAGTAAAGACAGATTTTTCCATTACTGAGACAGAAGTTGCTTCTCATAAGATTCTATGAAAAGTAGAAGGTAAAGAAGGAGGAGGGAGGCACTAGAGGCAGACACAGACATTCTGCTGCAAGTTCTCCTGAAATCAGACACTTTAAATCAATGATAAAAAGTTAAAGTGTAACTATTGTTTAAGGAGAACTTGCAGCAGGCTGTCTGAGTCTGCCTCCTGCTCCTCTTTCCTTCTCCCCACCTCCAATCTCCATTATATCTTATAAGCACCAATTGTCAACTCATCTCAGTAAACTGAAAATTGGCTTCACTAAACACGAGTGTTACAGATTTTACCTCTGAATTGAGAGTTAAAGATTAATCCAAAAAGAGAAAAAGTCAGATTTCTCTGATAACATTTATTACAAATCTGCTTTTTTTCCTGTATACTGTTGATTTATGAAATAAAAATTAAAACGACCATTGCGCTTTAAATAAAGGTTTTAAAAAAAATAAAAGCTGCACTCTGGCTACTATCTTCATCTTTTTTTATATTAACTCTGCTAAATGAGTCTATAATCTATTTCTCCTACATGGGTTATGGCAATTGAGTTTACCTCCCTTTAATTGAGCAAAGCTAATTTGTAGTAGAATTCTCATTGGAATTTTAGGAGTAATGTAGCATCAAGAAATAAGCAGAAAACCCATAATAGTACTTAGTTTATAATACAGTGATAATTGTTGTTATATTCTTTAAGACCGCTATGAAATTGATACATAAACAATATTTTAATTACTCCTTGGCATCAAATAGACTTAAATATAATGTACTAAGCAGATGAGACATAGAACATTTTTCATGTATTTACTGAAAGAACAAGACATCTGATGTTAATCAGTGCCATTAAAGAAAAGGAGTGTTGATCAAAAGCCTGTCTAATTTCCTGAAAATAGGTGAAATTTTCCCTACCGAGTGACAAAGAAATCAAAGCTGAACATTGCATATTATACAAATTTTAAACCTATTTGGTATAAAATAAATCACTGTTGTAATAATTTTTTTATTTATTTTATTAACTTATATAACCCCATTAATTCCACAGTGCTTCACAGACATTATCGGCACTGTCCCCATTGGGGCTCACAATCTATATTATCTATCAGTATGTCTTTGGAGTGTGGGAGGAAACTGGAGAACCCGGGGGAAACCCACGGAAACACAGGGATAACATAAAAACTCCTTGCAGATGGTGTCCTTGATTAAATATAAAACCTAATATACCTTTAATACCTAATACATTTTAGATAGATAGATAGATAGATAGATAGATAGATAGATAGATAATAATGTATGTATAAAAAAAACCTGACACACGGATGGCACATGGATGTAAAACAGATGACTTTAAGGCTATGTGCCCACGATGCACGTTTCTGCATCTCCCTGGCTGAAAAAACGCATGCGGATTGTACTTGCGGATTGTACATGCATTTTTTTGCCAGGGACAAGCGGTAGTCATGTAGTCATCCGGGGTTATTTACTGTGGAAAAATGAAGGCTTAGTGGTGATCTTATTACTATGTACAAGTATATGAGGGGACAGTACAAAGACCTTTCTACTGATCTTTTTACTCTGAGGCCTGAGACGGGGACAAGGGGGCATCTTCTACGTCTGGAGGAAAGAAGGTTTAATCATAATCACAGACGTGGATTCTTTACTGTAAGAGCAGTGAGACTATGGAGCTCTCTGCCGCAAGATGTTGTAATGAGTGATTCACTGTTAAAATTTAAGAAGGGCATGGATGCCTTTCTTGAAAAGTATAATATTACAGGTTATATATACTAGATTCCTTGATAGGGCGTTGATCCAGGGAACTAGTCTGATTGTCGTATGGAGTCAGGAAGGAATTTTTTTCCCCAGTGTGGAGCTTAGTGTTTGCCACATGGGTTTTTTTGCCTTCCTCTGGATCAACAAGTTAGGCTATGGGTTGAACTAGATGGACTTAGTCTTCCTTCAACCTTAAAAACTATGTTACTATGTTACTATGTTATGGGGTCCAATGCAAGTCAATGGCGGCGATTTCGCAGTGGAATCGCACTAGAATTGGTCAGGCTGCGGTTTTTACCGCAATGCGAATCCGCAGTGGAAATTTCCGCATGATGTGCACAGCACATGCGGATTTGCATTGCAGTACATGGCAGACCTATTTTCGCTGCAAAAACGCATTAAATCCGCATCGTGTGCACATAGCCTAAAGGAGTTGTCTGGTCTAAACCGATAAGTCTGCAGTCACTCTGTGTGATTGCAGACTTATTGGTTTTGACCGGACAACCTCTTTAAAGAATGAAAATAGAAAGAATGTTCATATGCTCAACTTAAAATGACCTAAGGGAGAAAAGATTCCTTAAGGGATTATTAGAATAGGAAAGCCACATGAGATTAAAACTACAACAACAGTATCATGGGCGCATAGAACTCAAATCCTTCATGTTTAACTGGGAGGAGCACAGTAAAAAAAGTTCAAAACTATTAACTGCACGCAACTTTGTGCAGATTTTTGATTTTTTTTTGCTTAAAGAAACTGCAATCACCACTCCTCTGTCACGATGTTCAGTAGCTGTTCCTGATGTGCAGATTAGTTCCACTAAATAGTGTAATGGATTTGTTGTGTTCTGCTCTTTATGGCAGAGTCAGACAGCAGTATAACACGGTCGACGATAGCAACTCAACACTCTGACTTGCCGTCGGCTCTCCTGACCCGAGCATGACAACTGCATAAAAATACATGCTGTCACACTTGGGTCAGGAGAGCTGCCAGCCAGTCCGTGCACTGCGATGCGATTGTCATCCGTGTTATACGACCAAGTTGAAAGAGATTTACCCAGCAACAAAACTGGGAGAGGTAATTAAACAATGAGAGTTCAAAAAACATGACATGACAGTTTCAAAAAACTGAAAAAAGCTATTCCCTGGAATATGCCAAAACGTACGCCTTTTGAACTGTCATGTTCTTAGTCTAAGAGCATGACTGTTCGAAACGCGAAATGTTGGGCATATTCCCAGGAATAGCTTTTTTCAGCTTTTTAAATATTATATGATCTAAATAAATAGTTGTTTTTAATGACCTTCCCCAGTTTTGTTTCTGGATAAACCTCTTTCAACTTGTCTCGTCCTGCTGCCGACTGTTAGAACCCTCCTGTTAGCTTTTTTCTATTTTGTGGTCACGTGACCTGCTGCCTATTTATTCCAGCTCCGCCCTTCTGGCTTTGCTGAACTTCTGTGTTACTTTGACTCTTAATCTAGCCAGGTGCTTTGTACCTATCTCTATAGTTTGCTTGGTCCTTGGACCTCTTAAGTATTTTTGTCTGTTTATCTTTTTGCTACACTACAACTTCTGCTAGGAGGTGTCCAATTTTGTCCCAGTCCTTAGTACTTTTAGGGACCCCTCCCTTATATCTATAGGTCTGCATTCAGACTAGCTGAGGACGAAGGTGGGTCTGTTCACAAGGTACAGGTTGCCCACTGCATCGTAGGGATTCAGCTTAGTCCTATTGTAGGGACAGTTTTCCTATCTTTCCTTAGTTCTTGTAGCAGATCATAACAGTAAGTCCAGCCTAAAATCAAAAGAAAAAATCCTAAGGAACGAGATCCGGAGATCAGCATGTTGTCTGTACAGGAATTGGCTCAACGCCTGCAGGGATTGTCTCTTGAGGTGGCCGAGCTCCAGCAACACAAGACTAGCTGTCCTGGAGCGCATTTTGTTGAACCGAAGGTAGGACTGCCTGATTTTTTTTATGGTAAACAATAAGATTTTTTTTCCTTTAAAAATGATTGTTTATTATATTTTCGTTTGAGACCAAGGTCCTCTGGGAATGAATCACAGCGCATTGGGTTTATCATGTCACATTTGCGCAAGGAACCACAGGGATGGGCCTTTTCTCTCCAAACTAATGATCCGTGTTTTAGTTCAGTGGAGGATTTTTTTTCTGCTATGGGGTTGTTGTATGATGATCCTGATCGAGTCTCTTCTGCTGAGACACAACTGAGACATTTAAAGCAGGGGTCAGGTGATGTTGACAATTATTGTACACACTTCAGAAGGTGGTCTTCTGAAGTGAAATGGAATGATTCGGCGTTAAAATGTTTGTTTCTTGTTGGTCTAAGTGGTAGGGTTAAGGATCTGCTGATTGCTTTCCCTGCACCTGGAAACTTGCAATAAGCCATGCAATTAGCTATACGGGTGGACAGGAGACTGCGTGCCAGTGTTAATGAGGAGAAAACTCCTGCTATGGCAGCTGCTAGTCATCAGAGGGTCTGCTCGGACGACGGAGAACCGATGGAGATTGGGGTGATGCCACTCCGCTCTCAAGAAAAAGACCGCAGGTTTTCCAAGGGATTTTGTTTTTACTGTGGTAAATCTGACCATTTTGTTAAGAACTGTGAGCTTCTGTTAAACAAAGAAAAAAAAGGGTCAGTTACACCCGTATTGCTTGTTTAAACTCTAAGGGAGTATTTCTTTCCGGGAGTACCTCATTGCAGGAGGAGTTGATTGAATTTCAGGCTTTTGTGGATTGTGGTTCTACACTGAATGTGATTGATAAGGGATTTTTGGAAAAACTTAAATTGGAACCTAAACCTTTGTCATCTCCTATTTCTGTGGTTGCTGTTGATAACACTCCTTTGAAATGTGTTACTCACAAGGTTTTTGAATTTCCCCTCACTATTAATGGTATTCACCAAGAGAAGTTGGATTTAGTGCTATTAGGTTTGCCTTGGTTAAAACTGCACAATCCTTTACTGGACTGGTCTACTAAAGAGATTAAATATTGGAGTCCTAAGTGTTATGATAAATGTTGTAACGGTCGCATTGCTGCTGTGGAAAGAGGGGAATTACCTGTACCTATTCAGGACTTTTGGAAGTTTTTTTCAGAGGAGGAGTCGCAAATTATACCTCCTCATAGGGACTATGATTGCACCATTGAGTTTGTTCCTGGAGCTACTCTTCCCAAGAGTCGCATATTTAATATTACTATCCCTGAAAGAAAAGCCTTGGAGGAATACATACTGACGAGCTTAGCTGCTGGTCACATTAGACCTTCTAAGTCACCTGTGGCTGTTGGATTTTTTTTTGTAAAAAAAAAGACGGCGGTTTACGTCCATTTCGGGACTTTCGCGAAATTAATAAAATTACAGTACGCAATTCCTACCCACTGCCGTTAATTCCTGACTTGTTTAACCAGTTAGTGGGGGCCAAGTGGTTCTCTAAAATTGATCTCCGGGGGGCATACAATTTGTTGCGAATGAAGGAGGGTGATGAATGGAAGACTGCTTTTAGCACTCCGGTGGGTCATTTTGAGAATCTGGTTATGCCTTTTGGTCTTATCAATGCACCAGCGTTTTTTCAGAACCTTATTAATGACATCCTGAGACCTTTGATTGGTAAGAATGTGGTGGTGCATTTGGATGACATTTTGATTTATTCGCCAGATCTGGAGTCTCATTGGCAGAGCGTACGTGAGGTATTGCATTTATTAAGTGACAATTCACTTAGTTCCTAAGCTGGAGAAATGCGAGTTCGCTGTGCAGAGAATTCGTTTTTTGGGCTACAATATCTCCAGCGAGGTCTTCGAGATGAACCCGGTGAAGGTTCAGGCTGTACAGGAATGGCCTAGGCCTATTGGTTAAAAATCGATACAGAGATTTTTGGGTTTCACCAATTATTACAGAAAATTCATTAAGAATTTTTCTATAATTGTTAAGCTGCTGACCGATCTCACCAGGAAAGGTGCAAATACGGTCCAGTGGACTACTGAAGCCATTGAAGCTTTTGTGTATCTCAAGGAGAGGTTCAGTTCTGCTCCCATCCTTATGCAGCCTGATGAGACCAAGCCTTTTTTGGTCGAAGTTGATGCTTCTTCGTTGGGGGGTCGGTGCGGTTTTGTCTCAGGAGAACAAGGATGGGGTTCATCCCTGTGCTTTGTTTTCGAAAAAAATTTCTGAAACCGAACTTAATTACGATGTTGGTAATCGGGAATTGCTGGCTATCAAACTCGCATTTGAACATTGGCGTCATTTCTTGGAATGTGCTAAATTTCCCATTCAGGTTTTCACTGATCATAAGAATCTGATCTATCTAGATGCTGCCAAGCGCTTGAATGCCCGTCAGGCTAGGTGGTCACTGTTTTTTTTTGCGGTTTAATTTTTCTGTTACTTACATCCCGGGTACTAAGAATGTTAAAGCTGATGCTTTATCTCGCAGTTTTTCTCCCATGGTTGGTACCGAGGAGGAGGAGAGCATTTTCCAGGAAGGAGTTGAGATAGCAGCATTGGACTCTGTTTTGGATTCTGAAAGCCTAGGAGGATGCCCCATCTAACACTCCCTATGGGAGGTTGTTTGTACCTAGAACCTTTAGGAGAAAGTTGTTTGTGGAGTATCATGAGTCTCAGTTGGCAGGTCATCCAGGAATTTCTGAGACTAAGAGACTGGTAGGTCGCAGTTTTTGGTGGCCTGGGTGGCAACAGGAAATCATTAAATGGGTGCGTCAATGTACTGTGTGTGCCAGGTCAAAGGCTTCACATACTCCTGCTGCGGGGTTGCTTTGCCCTCTGGAGGTTCCTTGTGCACCTTGGAAACATCTTGCAATGGATTTTATTACTGACCTTCCTGTGTCCGAGGGTTTCACTGTCATCTGGGTGGTCGTGGACCGTTTTAGCAAGATGTGTCACTTGGTTCCTTTCATTAAACTACCCTGCGCTAAGACACTCGCTAAGGCTTTTGTCAAGGAAATTGTCAGACTTCATGGTGTTCCCACCGACATTGTTTCTGATAGGGGACCTCAGTTTGTGGCTCGTTTTTGGCGTGCCTTTTGTGACAGGTTGGGAGTCCATTTGTCATTTTCATGTGGGTATCATCCTGAGTCTAATGGACAGACAGAAAGAAAGTACCAGGATGTTGAGCAGTTTTTGCATTGTTTTGTGGCAGACAATCAAGAGGGGTGGTCTGAGTTTCTGCCACTTGCTGAATTTGCTCTTAACAACCATACATCCTCTTCTGCTGGGTGTTCTCCGTTTTTTTTGTTGTACTGGGAGACATCCGTCGTTTGGTTCGTTCTCCAAATTGGTGTCGGCTGTGCCGGAGGAGGAGACATTTTCCAGTGATTTGGAGAGAGTTTGGACTGATGTGTGTTGTAACCTTCAAGAGGCTAACAAAAAGTCTAAGAAGTATTTTAACAGGAAATGTCAAGAGGTATTGTTTGCTGTTGGTGACATGGTTTGGTTGTCCTCAAAGAATCTGTGGTTGAGGATTCCTTCTAAGAAATTGGGTCCGAAGTTTGTGCGACGATTTAAGGTGCTTCAGGTGGTTAACCAGTCTGCTGTTAGGTTGGAGGTTCCCTCCTCCTGGAAGATTAATCCGGTGTTTCATGTTTCCTTGTTGAAAAAAGCTGATGTATCGGATAGGGATGCCACTGTCACAGTTCCTCCGGTGGTGGAAGATGGTGAATATGAAATTTCTCGTATCCTGAATTCCAGAAGGCATAGAGGGAAAATGCAGTATCTCGTCGCTTGGAAAGGTTTCGGTCCTGAGGATAACTCCTGGGTAAGGGCAGATGATGTCTCTGCTCCTACACTTATCAGAGCGTTTCACAGGAGGTTTCCTGATAGGCCTGGGCCTGGAGGATCCGGAGGATCCTCATAGAAGAGGGGGTACTGTTAGAACCCTCCTGTTAGTTTTTTTCTATTTTGTGGTCACGTGACCTGCTGCCTATTTATTCCAGCTCCGCCCTTCTGGCTTTGCTGGACTTCAGTGTTACTTTGACTCTTAATCTAGCCAGGTGCTTTGTACCTATCTCTATAGTTTGCTTGGTCCTTGGACCTCTAAGTATTTTTGTCTGTTTGTCTTTTTGCTCCGCTACAACTTCTGCTAGGAGGTGTCCAATTTTGTCCCAGTCCTTAGTACTTTTAGGGACCCCTCCCTTATATCTATAGGTCTGCGTTCAGACTAGCTGAGGACAAAGGCGGGTCTGTTCACAAGGAACAGGTTGCCCGCTGCATCGTAGGGATTCAGCTTAGTCCTATTGTAGGGACAGTTTTCCTATCTTTCCTTAGTTCTTGTAGCAGATCATAACACCGACACAGCAACCTTCTCCCTGAACTGCCGGAGTGATATTTTCTCCACAATATGGGGAGCTGGAAAACTATTTTCTACTTTTGTTTTATACGGCCATCTGACTGCGCCTTTAAGCTGTTTATGTCCAGCAGCTGATAGAGCTGATCGGGGGTTTGCTAGGTGTCAGACCTTTGATTATCAAAAAGATAGTTCATCAATCTCATTATAACCCTTTAAAAAGCATTTTATAGGGAATCTGCCACCAGGTTTTTGCTACCTGATCTGAGACCAGCATAATGTAGGAAAAGAGACCCTGAATCCAACGATGTATCACATAGTTTACTGGGTGCAGCAGTTGTGACACAATCATAGTTATTATATGTAGAATGAAGCAGAGCTTAAAAGCTAACCCCTCCCACACCAGGCTCTGTATGTACATAGTCTATAGACAATGAGCTGGAGAAAGGGCGTCGTAGGTCTATCATGTGTGTCAGGCTATGTGCCCACGATGCAGAAATGCTCCGGATTTTTCCTGGGCGTTTTTGCATCTCCCTGGCAGAAAAAAACGGATGCGGATTGTACATGCGGATTGTACATGCGGATTGTACATGCGTTTTTCTTGCCAGGGACAAGCGGAAGTGAAGCGTTTTTCACTTGCATTTCTTCATGTGGGTTGTCAAGCGCTTTCCAAGTGATTTTAGCATCACTTGGAAAGTGCTTGACAACTTGGTCACACTATATAAATCCGTGCAAACGGCATGGATTTATATAGTGTGACTGTAAAGAATGGTAAAAAATAAAAAATAAATATTATACTTACCTTCTGATGGCCCCCGGAGTCTTTATCCGATGTGTCCTGGCTTGCCGGCAGCTCGCGGTGGACTAAAGGACCTGCCAACGTCAGCGGTTGCGTGACCCGTCACATAACTGAATGACGTCACCGCAGGTCTTTGAGTCCACCACAAGCTGCCAGCAAGCAAGAACGCATTGGATAAAGATACCGGGGGCCATCAGAAGGTAAGTATAATATATATTTTTTATTTTATTCTTTTTTTTACAGGTACTATGGTACCCGGGTCAGGAACAGAGTCTCCTCTTCTCCAAACCCGGGTACCATCCGCATATTGAGACGCATTGAATGCGCATCTGCAGATGCAGTGATGCGGATTCCATGCGTTCCAATGCAAGTTAATGGCGGCGAAAACGCCACGCTTCCGCAAAATAATTGGTAGTGCTGCGGATTTTTCCGCAATGATAATCTGCAGCGGAAATTTCCGCAGCATGTGCACAGCACATGCGGATTATCATTGAGGAACATGGCTGACCTTCTACCAAGCGTTTTTTAAGTGTTTCTGCAGCGGAATTACGGCTGCGGAAACGCTTAAAAAACGCAGAGTGGACACACAGCCTCAGACCTAGTTTGGAAGTGTTAATATCCTGATAAGTGACACAGCCTGATAAGTGACACATCCCTGAATTCAGTGTTTTAACTCCTACAGCATGCTGTCCTCAGATTACATGGCAAAAATCTGCTGACAGATTACCTTTAAAGATCAGAGTGTATGATGATCACACAGTGGGATGAGAATTGGAGAAAGTTGATAGACAAATCGCATTATAAAATTAAGTGCTCAACAAAAAAGCTTTATTTACCAAAACTACAAAAAGTTCTAAATTATAGGAACTAATTTGAAAAAGTTTGTTATGAAGGCTAAGTGATCTTATATTGATCAAATGAAGATTAAGAATTTATTCAGTTTAGCATCATGGCTTCCACTCACAACGGAAACAGAAAAATGTAGATAGGATGTACGTCACTGTATATAAAAATATGGTGCCAGGATAGGAAACCACTCCATATACTCAGTGAAGAAAAAATCCGGCACCCATAGAGTTGCAAAAAAAAAATCAGATTTATTAGTAAAGCAATCCAAAAACAGTAACGTTTTGGTCTGAAGGACCTTCTTCAGACAGATTGCATATGGTTCACTGCATGTAACAATGCTGTTGAGAATAGGGGTTCAATGTCCATAGATTTTGCTGCAAATCCTATGGGCATTGAACCCCCACAGCGTTGTTACATGCAGTGAACCATATATAAAAGTTTTGGAGGTTTTTTTTTTATTTTTAACTTTGATGATATTTAGAGATCAACTACATTAAAATATTGAAATATGAAAAGAGGGAAAATAGGGAGGGCAGTTTTGCTACATATGGTTGTTTCTAAATTGATCATACTTGTACAGAGTGAAAAAGAAATAAAAGTCTAAAATTAGTAAATGAACAAATTAAATAAGAAATAGAAGAACTAAAGTAAAAACAAGTAAGCACAGGAATAGATTACTGCCAGACTATGATAAGCTGTACACCAAGGAATGTTTGAATTGCAATGTACCATATGTTGTATATATTACCTGCACAAATGGAGAACAAAGTAATTTGTTTACCTACTACACAATGTCACTTTTTCAAATATTCTGATGCATATTTAGGGAGATAGTTTTATTGGGAAAATGAAATTTACCAGACTGCCTGTCCTGACTAAAAGATGAGTCTTACTATTCCCCTTTGGCAACAAATAAAAGGCAAGGCTGGATATAAAATGAAGACAGATTTTAGACTTTTAAGAGCATCCAAAGGCCAATGATTTATGCTAAGGATGATTCAAAAGAAAATAATCTTGTGGCAATTATACTCAAAAAGCAAGAGATTGATTTCTGTTGTTATATAGGTGTTTGTTCTGTCTCTTATAGTCTGCAATTTTAATGAACAAAAAAGTGATTATAAGGCCACGTTCACATGATCAGTATTTGGTCAGTATTTTACATCAGTATTTGTAAGCCAAAGCCAGTCAAAACTGCAGAAGTGGTGACGTATTTCTCTTATACTTTTCCTCTGATTGTTCCACTCCTGATTTTGGCTTATAAATACCGTGGTAAAATACTGACTGAATACGGCCATATGTGAACATGACCTTACTTTGCGCACTTGGCAACTAAAAAAAAAATAGACTCCACTCATTTTGTACATACAGCTCCTATGCAAACCTATGTGTCTCCATGGTTACAGATTACAAACCTTGGACTCGGTTCATTAAAAATAATCTGTCACCAGGTTTTTGCTGTCCCACTGGAGAGCAGTATGAGGTAGAGGCAGAGATCAGGATTTTTTTTTTGCTGTAGATTTGTTGAAATCACTGTTTTATCTGTTGTAGCTGAACCAGCGCTGTATAACCCAGTCTGTACCACTGACAGCTTTCTATGTACACTGTGCATAGCAGAAAGCAGCTAGTAAGTAGTGGGGGTTGGGTTATATGGAGGACTATATTGTGGCAGATTTACTAGTCCTCTGTTGATCCCCTGCTGATAAGGCCTCTTTCACATGTCAGTGTCTCCAGTACATGTAGTGACAGTTTTCACACATACAGGAGACACTTCCAAAGGTAGACCCATTCAAATGAAAGGGTCTGTGCACATGTCAGTGTGTTTCCATGGACAATGTGTCCATGGGCAAAACACACTGACATATATGTTTTTTGCACGCCGCATGGGCCGCAAAATGTCCCACACATGTACACACTGATGACACACGGATGACATCCATGTTCCGCATCAGAATCACACGTATCGGTGCGTGGGAATCCGTGGTACAGTTAGCACTGTTCCCAGGTGCTGGTTGCTGAAGAACTCCCTCATCATTGTCTCCTGCTTGCGGTTGCTCTCAGCATGAGCAAGGGACAATGTTGAGAGTAGTATTCTGCTCCTGCTGTCTCCAACAAGTGTAAAAATAAGAATAAAATAAAAAATACATTACACTCAACGTTACACCTAATTTCTTAAAGCCATTGTCCCCTGTATACACAGAAAAAATAAAAAAGAACAATATCCCTCACCTGTCCGAAGTTTAACCCCTTAATGACTGCCGATATGCCTTTTAAAGGCGGTTGTTAAGGGTACTTATTCCTCAGCGCTGCTCTCTCATGGTGCTGAGGAATAAGAGTGAAGCTCCACCGGGTGGCTGAATTTCCAGTGGCTGCTAGCTGTATATGACAGCTGACACCCTGCAGTATCGGTCTGGCCAGTTTTGAAGCCAATTGGGGCCGATTAACCACTTAAATGCCGCTATCAATCGTGTGGCAAGAACCCCTTAGTAACCATCGGACACCTGCGATTCTCATGGATGGATCCCATGGAACCCATGGTTCCTTGAGGTTATGTGACGACCTGAGGATATGGTAGCCTGTGAGATACAGCTATAAGCTGAGTCACAAAAAAAGTGAATAAAAAGCTATCAAAAAGTGGTATGTAAAAAAAAATTGTATAAATTAAAACTCTAAACCATCCCGCAAAAATCATGCCCTAATCTGGTTAATTCGGCACAAATGTTACAACGAAAAAAACTACTTTTTTAAAAAAAGCACTTTTACTGTAATTGTACTGACCCTACGAACAAATAGGTCTTTCACTTTTACTGCACGGTGAACGTCGCAAAAAGTAAAAAGAATAACAGAATTGCTGCTTTTTGTTCTATCTGTGTCTGAAAAATCTGAATAAAAAGCGATCAAAAATTACTGTGTGCCCCAAAATGGTACCAAAAAAATCTGCAACTCGTCCCGCAAACAATAAGCCATTATACAGCTCTGTTCACCAAAAAATAAAAAAAGTTACATCTCTCGGAATATGGTGACAAGAAAAACTACTTTTTTATAAAAAAGCATTTTTACTGCGTGATAGCAGATTAGTTCCACTAAATAGTGTAATGGATTTGTTGTGTTCTGCTCTTTATGGCACAGTCAGACAGCAGTATAACACGGTCGACCATAGCAACTCAACACTCTGACTTGCCGTCGGCTCTCCTGACCCGAGCGTGACAGCTGCATAAAAATACATGCTGTCACACTTGGGTCAGGAGAGCTGCCAGACAGTCCGTGCACTGTTAAGCGATTGTCATCCATGTTATACGGCCAAGTTGAAAGAGATTTACCCAACAACAAAACCGGGAGAGGTAATTAAACAATGAGAGTTCAAAAAACTTGACATGACAGTTTCAAAAAACTGAAAAAAGCTATTCCCTGGAATATGCCAAAACTTACGCGTTTTGAACTGTCATGTTCTTAGACTAAGAACATGACAGTTCAAAACGTGCAATGCTGGCCATATTCCCAGAAATAGCTTTTTTTAGCTTTTTACATTTTATATGATCTAAATAAATAGTTGTTTTTAATGACCTTCCCCAGTTTTGTTTCTGGATAAACCTCTTTCAACTTGTCTCGTCCTGCTGCCGACACAGCAACCTTCTCCCTGCACTGCCAGAGTGATATTTTCTCCACAAATTGGAGAGCTGGAAAACTATTTTCTACTTTTGTGTTATACGGCCATCTGACTGCGCCTTTAAGCTGTTTTTGTCCAGCAGCTGATAGAGCTAACCGGGGGGGTTGCTAGGTGTCAGACCTTTGATTATCACAAAGATAGTTCATCAATGTCATTATAACCTTTTAAAAAGCATTTTATAGGGAATCTGCCACCAGGTTTTTGCTACCTGATCTGAGACCAGCATAATGTAGGAAAAGAGACCCTGAATCCAACGATGTATCACTTAGTTTACTGGGTGCAGCAGTTGTGATACAATTATAGTTATTATATGTAGAATGAAGCAGAGCTTAAAAGCTAACCCCTCCCACACCAGGCTCTCTATGTACATAGTCTATAGACAATGAGCTGGAGAAAGGGCGTGGTCAGTCTATCACGTGTGTCAGGCTATGTGCCCACGATGCAGGAATGCTCCGGATTTTTCCTGGGCGTTTCTGCATCTCCCTGGCAGGAAAAAACGCATGCGGATTGTGCATGCATTTTGCCTGCCAGAGACAAGCGGAAGTGAAGCATTTTTCACATGCATTTCTGCATGCGGGTTGTCACGCGATTTCCAAACGATTTTAGCATCACTTGGAAAGTGCTTGACAACTTAGTCACACTATATAAATCCATGCAAACGGCATGGATTTATATACTGTGACCGAAAGAATGGTAAAAAGTAAAAAATAAATATTATACTTACCTTCTGATGGCCCCCGGTGTCTTTATCCGATGCGTCCTGGCTTGCCGGCAGCTCGCGGTGGACTAACGGACCTGCCAACGTCAGCGGTCGTGTGACCCGTCACATGACTGAATGATGTCACCGCAAAAAAATGACGTCAATCTGCAAAAAAATCAGCAACTCGTCCCGCAAACAATAAGCCATTATACAACTCTATTCACCAAAAAATAAAAAAGTTACAGCTCTCGGAATATGGTGACCAAAAAAAATACTTTTTTTTATAAAAAAGCATTTTTACTGCGTGATAGCAGCAAAACCTAAAAAAAACCCATATAAATCTGGCATCGCTGTAATTGCACCATCAATGCCTATACCGAATACCGCACTATCAATACCGGCAATACCATCAGCAGGATACCTTTGTCCTTAGACACCCATTCTCTCCTGATGAACCTTTATCACATGGAGAAACGCATCAAGAAATGCTAGAGATAAGTTGCCCAGTCTATCATGATTTAAATATATCAGAATGCTATGATGTTTAATCACATAAGTTTATTGCATTAGGACAACTTACTTGCACACCCCAGCTAGGGGTTTATTTATCTATGACTGTTTTGTACTCTATCTATAATGGAGTGCTGGCTCCATAACATTTCAGCTGCCTGTTGTTTCAGGCATATTGATCACATTCACAAGCACTTATTTGCTTATATCATTCGGAGTGTGGGGTGTCTTGTGAATAGGGCAGGTGTACATTTTTGATAGCGTCTGATAAGTAGATTATAGATCATTGCACTTCCAGCCCTATGTTTATATGTGACTTGATTGCATGGACACACAGTACCGATTAGCTGCCTTCACTCTCTGGATATATTTTCTATCCTGCTATACTGAGTTTATCTCTGTAATCTCACCAACCCCAAGAATAAATCCGCCTTATCACATATACTGCACTGTGAACAACGCAAACATAAAAATAACTATTCTAGTACTGCTGTCTATATGTTTATTCTGCCTCCCAAAAATCGGAATATGGCTCGGCTCACATTTATCCTGCGCTTTTACCTTTTAACCCTTGTGTACCTGACAAGTTTGCAGCAAATACAAAAATTTTAATTTTTACCACAAAAATGCTATAATTCCACGTCCCAATGTTTTAAAATTCTGTGAGGCAACTATGGGGTCAAAATACTCACTACACCCCGATTCCAATTCCTAAGACAGTGAAGTTTCCAATAGTGGGTCACCTTGGGGGAGGGGGGGTTCTGCTGTTCTGGCACCTCAGGGGCTCAGCTAATGGAGCCCACAATCTATTAAAACGAAATCTGTGCTCAAAAAGCCTACTAGCTCTTCTTCCGATCCGACCCCTGTTGTGTGCTCAAACAAAAGTGTACAACCACATATGGGGTATCACTGTGTTCAGTAAAAATTGCATAACAAATTATGGGGTTCACTTTTTCCTATTACCCCTCGTGTAAATGATAAATTTGGTGCTAGTATTTTAATGGAAAAAAAATATTTTTTGTTCTCACATCTGGAAGTTGTAATGTTTTGGGCATCACCTGTAGGTTAAAAATACTCAGTACACTCCTAGATGAATTCTTTGAAGGGACTAGTTTCCAAAATGGGGTCAGTTGTGGAGGGTTTCTGCTGTTTTCGTATGTCGGGGGCTCTCCAAATGCGACATGACATTCACAATCTATTCCAGACAAATAGAGCTGTTTCCTTTCCTAGCCCTGCCATGTGCCCAAACAGAAGTTTTTAACCAAATATAGGGTATCATCACATTCGGAAGAAATTGCATAAGAAAATATCGGGTCTGTTTTCTCCCATTATCAATTGTGAGAATTACAAATTTAGGGCTAAATCTACATTTTCGTGAGAAAAATGAAAATTTCCAATATGACAATCTAATGTTTTCAAATTCTGTGTAGTACCTGTGAGTTCAAAAAGCTCACTGTACCCCTGGATAAAATCCTTGAGGGATCTAGTTTCCGAAATGGGGTCACTTGAGGGGGGTTTCCACTGTTTAGGCACATCAATGGCTCTCCAAATGCAACATGGTGTCTGCTCTCTATTTCAGCCGTTTCTGATTTCAAAAAGTAAAACGGTGCTCCTTCCCTTCCAAACCCTGCCGTGTGCCCAAACAGTAAAATTTTTGTGAAAAAAAGTAAAATGTTAATTTTTTCCTTCGACATTGCTTTAGTTCCCGTGAAGCACCTGAAGAGTTAATAAACTTCTTGAATGTGATTTTGAGGACTTTGAGGGGTGCAGTTTTTAAAATGGTGTCACTTTTGGGTATTTTCTGTCATATTGGCCCCCAAAAGTCACTTCAAATGTGATGTGGTCCTTAAAGAAATAGTTTTGTAAATTTTGTTAGAAAAATTAGAAATCGCTGCTTAACTTTTAAACCTTATAACTTCCTAACAAAAAAAATTATGTTTAAAAAATGATGCACATGTAGAGAAGACATGTTGGAAATGTTATTTATCAACTATTTTGTCTGACATATCTCTCTGATTTAAGGGCATAATAATTAAAAGTTTGAAAATTTCAAAATTGTCTACATTTTTGCCAAATTTTCGATGTTTTCACAAATAAACGCTAATCATATCGAAGAATTTTGCCACTATTAGGAAGTACAATATGTCACGAAAAAACAATCTCAGAATCAGTTGTATGTGCTGAAGCTTTCAGAGTTATTACCTCATGAAGTGACACTGGTCAGTATTGTAAAATTTGGTCTGGTCACTAAGGACATAATTGGATCTGTCACTAAATACCAGTTTTCTAGTTTCCCACACAGGAATCCATCTGACCGACATTTCTGCATTAGCGTGCACAGTGACTTGATGTGACCACACGTGCTGAAGAGCAGAGGAGAATGACTAGCTGCAACGAGCGGGCCCCTGACCTGCATTGAGCTCAATGAGTGACAGGACACCGCTCACTGAGCTCATGCTGATGCAGAAATGTCGTCAGATGAATTATAGCGTGGGACACTGGATTATTTCATCTTCAGACAGGTGAGGGATATTGTTCTTTCTTATTTTTGCTTTGTTTACAGGGGACAATGGCTTTGGGGAATTAGGTGTAAAGGTGAGTATAATGTGTTTTTTATTTTATTCTTATTTTTTCCCTTGTTGGAGACATCGGGGGCAGAATACTACTCTCAACATTGCTCCTTGCTCGCGCTGATTGCAGTGCAAGCAGGGGACAATAATAAGAGATTCCTTCAGCACCCGGCACGTGGGAACAGCACGAACTGTACAGCTAATTCCCAGGCGCCATTACGTGTTTCTGATGTGGCACATGGGCAGCACACGGTTGCCACATGTATGGCACACAGGTACACATGTACACGAATATCTCCGGTACTGTTTTTTCCAGTACCGGAAATATCAGAGTGTGAGAAACAGGCCTAAATCAGTGATTTTATCTAACTACACCAAGCAGCCCAGTGAGTGAGATATTGCTAGAATCAGGATCTTTGCCCCTAAATTATGCTGCTCTCAGATTAGGTAGCAAAAACCTGGCAACATTTTCCCTTTAAAGTGATTATTCATACGATATCAATCATATCTCAGTGGCTTTAAAACCTTAAGTGAATAACCTTGTCAAGTGCAATCAATTTCCAAAAGTGCCCACTGTTCCTGAAATCACCCCCTGAAAATCTGCTTGTTAGAGGCTTTTGCCTGTAGCGCTTTCATGACAGGTTGCACATGCTCAGTAGATACCTGGTATTCTTTCAGCAGTCTTAGGGTATGTGCACACGATATTGGCATCGCTTTGAATGCAGCATACTTTATGTGACACACCCCCTGGGGCCATGGGGTACTCGGTAGCACGGCCGGTCGGTTCTATTGGGGTAGTCACGGCGGCAGTGACCCGGTCCGTGGCCCAGGGTGGTCAACAAATGTAAAGTCAATTGGGGAAATAAAGTTTGTGATGCCACCCATGGTATGCGGCTATATGTTGCCGCCGCTGCTATTCAGATCCACTGGGGCTGTTGGTGATGCAGCAAAGATGGTTCAGCTCTCCACGGGCAGAGCTAAGCACCAGAGAAGTATATAGGACTTGATGAGGTAGATGCTGTTTACAGGCACAGTGTAGTGCAGGGCCGGTGATGCAGCAATAAAGCAAGGACACAGTGGGGTGCAGTTTTCAGGCTTTACTTACAGTTCCTAGGCAGTTCCAGGTTACTGCTGCAGCTGGTTATAGCCGCCTATGTCGTACTGTGTCCTCCGGGGAAGTGATCCAGGCAACTCTCAGACAACTTGGGTGCACTTGAACGGGATCGCTTTCTGTGTACCTCTCCAGGTCGTCTCCCTGCACTGGCTCTCTCCCTCCTGCCCTGCGCCTCACACACAGTGTCCCAAGCCAGTGGCCATGGGCCTTGTTGGGCGACGTCCTGTCTGTCCCCTTTGTCCTATAAGGCCACCTTTTCAGTGAATGTGTGTGGATTTTGGCTACGGCACATGAAGATACAGCAATCTCCGGTTTGCTAGCTGAGCCGTAAAGTACTCCAGTAGTCTGGGGCCGGTCCCCTACTGCGGCGTGATCTCGGGCACACGGGTGGCATCCCGCACTCGCCATGCTCCTAGGATCCCTTCTATCTCTGGAGCCCCTCTCACTGCTCGGGTGTTCTCTCCTCACTCTCCTCCTGGGTCCCTTTTACTGAGCCCCTTTGCCGTCAGGACCTTACTCCTCACGGTCCTCTCATCAACCACCCTTCTAGATGTTTTTACCCTTCTTTTATACTGTTCTGTCAGTGCTCCCCTAAACTACTTCCTCCACCCACCTCCTCTACTTAGTTCTACCTTCCAAACAGGGACCAGGCCTGTGCTCTCCCTTAGGAGCTATCTGGACCTTCCCTTATGAAGTGTAGTAGTGCTGGATGTGAGTGGTTTAGTCCCGGGTAGTGCTTCCTCCTTACCTTAGAGTGGGGTACCACACCTCTGGCTGAGATGCAGTACCTCTGTGGAAACTGGACCCACAGGGGCGCCACATATGTTGCTTCCAAAGCGCTGCACGCAGGTAAATCCGCATGTGTTCATTGAACCATGAGGATTCACCACATCCTATACATTGCACTGATATAATTTCTCTTGCGGAGACTAGTATCTCCGCAAGAGAAATTGACATGCTGAGGTCAGGCAAGACGCACTACATATCTGTGTCCGCAGGTGATCCGCAGGTGCGCGGAGACGCATAGTGGGCATGGGATTTCTTGAAATTGCATCCACTATGCTGTAACATCTGGCCGCTGCAGATTGCAGGCAGCGCAAGTGCGCTGCGTCCAATCTGCAATGATTACTGATCGTGTACACGTACCCTAACTGTGCAGTGAAACAGTGCATGCTTAGTTTTGCCATCCTCACTGTGGAAGGTGAACTTTGGCACCGTGCAGTCAAGTGAGAAACAGCTATCCTGCTCTCCAACTGCTACACTCGGCTGTGTGATAGACTTAACACAGCAAGCACAGAAGTTTCAGCCACTAAATTACTAATGTTTTTTCTCATTAAAAACATTAATATTTCTGTTCATATTTGTTATGATTACACCTCCAAACAATAAAATCAATATACATTCAAATGGGCGTTTATCTGTACTGTCTGAAAGAGAAAATGTTTTTGTTGCCCACAGAAACCAAGAAGAACTTATCTTTTATTTTTTAGATAACAAGAGTGAGATGAAAGCTGTGCTGTGATTCAGGGCCGGCTCCAGGTTTTTGTGGGCCCTGGGCGAAAGAGTTTCAGTGGGCCCCTTTAACAGATACCACGATTCATGATGCACAGATACCGCAGAGAAATATATATATAGTACAAGGCCAAAGATTTCACTTCTTACATGACATGAGTGATATCTATTGTAAATTCTACAATAGCTCAGAAATCGGCGAATCCTTGCAGCGCTCAGTGCAGACCGGATAGTATAGTCCTCCATACAGTATTATGGGCCCCATATATTGCTACATACAGAATAATGAACCCACATAGTCCTCCGTACAGTATTATGGGCATCATATAGTCCTCTATACAGTATTATTGGCCCCATATAATGCTCTATACAGAATACTGGCCCCCATATAATGCTCCATACAGAATACTGGCCCCCATATAACACTTCATACAGAATACTGGCCCCCATAAAACGCTCCATACAGAATACTGGCCCCCTTAAAACGCTTCATACAGAATACTGGCCCCCATAAAACGCTCCATACAGGATACTGGCCCCCATAAAACTCTTCACACAGGATACTGGTCCCCATATAACACTCCATGCAGGATACTGGTCCCTATATAATGCTCCATACAGAATACTGACCCCCATAAAATGCTCCTTACAGAATACTAGCCCCCATAAAACAATCCATACATAATACAGGCCCCCATATAATGCTCCATATAGGATACTGGCTCCCATACAACACTCCATACAGAATACTGGCCCCCATATAACGCTCCATACAGAATACTGGCCCCCATAAAATGTTCCATACAGAATACTGACCCCCATAAAATGCTCCATACAGAATACTGACCCCCATAAAATGCTCCATACAGAGTACTGGCCCCCATAAAAGGATCCATGCAGAATAATGACCCCCATACAACACTCCATACAGAATACTGTTCCCCATATAACTATCCATACAAAATACTGGCCCTCATATAATGCTCCATACAGAATACTGGCCCCCATATAACGCTCCATACAGAATACTGGTCCCCATATAATGCTCCATGCAGGCTGTCCCCCCACATAATGCTCCATGCAGGCTGTCTTCCTCCACATAATGCCCCATGCAGGCTTCCCCGCCACCACATTATGCCCCATGCAGGCTGTTCTCCCCCTATAATGCCCCATGGCAGGCTGTTCTCCCCCCTATAATGCCCCATGGCAGGCTGTTCTCCCCCCCTATAATGCCCCATTGCAGGCTGAAGCACAGATACCGCAGAGAAATATATATATATATATAGTACAAGGCCAAAGATTTCACTTCTTACATTACATGAGTGATATCTATTGTAAATTCTACAATAGCTCAGAAATCGGCGAATCCTCGCAGCGCACAGTGCAGACCGGATAGTATAGTCCTCTATACAGCATTTTGGGCCCCATATATTGCTACATACAGAATAATGACCCCACATAGTCCTCCGTACAGTATTATGGGCATCACATAGTCTTCTATACGGTATTATGGGCCCCATATAATGCTCCATACAGAATGCGGGTCCCCATATAATGCTCCATACAGAACACTGGCCCCCATATAACGCCCCATACAAAGTATTGGCCCCCATAAAACACTCCATACAGAATACTGGCCCCCATAAAACGCTTTATACAGAATACTGGCCCCCATAAAATGCTCCATACAGGATACTGGCCCCCACAAAACGCTCCAAACAGGATACTGGTCCCCGTATAACACTCCATACAGGATACTGGTCCCCATATAACGCTACATATAGAATACTGGCCCCATAAAACGTTCCATACAGAATACTGACCTCCATAAAATGCTCCATACAGAATACTGGCCCCCATATAATGCTCCATACAGAATACTGGCCCCCATAAAATGTACCATACAGAATACTGACCTCCATAAAATGCTCCATACAGAATACTGGCCCCCATAACATGCTCCATACAGAATACTGGCCCCCATAAAACGATCCATACAGAATACTGGCCCCCATATAACGATCCACACAGGATACTGGTCCCCATATAACACTCCATACAGGATACTGATCCCCATATAATGCTCCATACAGAATACTAGCCCCCATAAAATGCTCCACACAGAATACTGGCCCCCATAAAACGTTCCATACAAAATACTGACCTCCATAAAATGCTCCATACAGAACACTGGCCCCCATAAAATGCTCCATACAGAATACTGGCCCCCATAAAATGTACCATACAGAATACTGACCTCTATAAAATGCTCCATACAGAATAATGGGCCCCATAAAATGCTCCATACAGAATATTGGCCCCCATAAAACGATCCATACAGAATACTGGCCCCTATATAACGCTCCACACAGGATACTGGTCCCCATATAACACTCCATACAGGATACTGGTCCCCATATAACGCTCCATACAGAATACTGGCCCCCATATAACGTTCCATACAGAATACTGACCCCCATAAAATGCTTCATACAGAATGCTGATCCCCATAAAATGCTCCATACAAAGTACTGGCCCCCATAAAATGATCCATACAGAATACTGGTCCCCATACAACACTCCATACAGAATACTGGCCCCAAAACAACACTCCATACAGAATACTGGCCCCCATATAACTCTCCATACAGAATAATAGCCCCCATATAACACTCCATACAGAATACTGGCCCCCATATAACGCTACATACAGAATACTGGTCCCCATATAATGCTCCATGCAGGCTGTGCCCCCCACATAATGCTCCATGCAGGCTGTCCTCCCCCACATAACGCCCCATGCAGGCTCCCCCCCCACATAATGCCCCATGCAGGCTGTTCTCCCCCCTATAATGCCCCATTGCAGGCTGTTCTCCCCTCCTATAATGCCCCATTGCAGTCTGAATCACAGATACCGCAGAGAAATATATATATATATATATATATATATATATAGTACAAGGCCAAAGATTTCACTTCTTACATGACATGAGTGATATCTATTGTAAATTCTACAATAGCTCAGAAATCGGCGAATCATCGCAGCGCACAGTGCAGACCGGATAGTATAGTCCTCCATACAGTATTATGGGCCCCATATATTGCTACATACAGAATAATGACCCCACATAGTCCTGGGTACAGTATTATGGGCATCACATTGTCCTCTATACAGTATTATGGGCCCCATATAATGCTCCGTACAGAATACTGGCCCCCATATAATGCTCCATACAGAATACTGGCCCCCATATAACACTCCATACAGAATATTGGCCCCCATATAACGCTCCATACAGAATACTGGCCCCCATAAAATGGTTCATACAGAATACTGGCCCCCATAAAACGCTCCATACAGGATACTGGTCCTTACATAATGGTCCATGCAGGCTGTGCCCACCACATAATGCTCCTTGCAGGCTGTCCCCCCCCACACATAATGCCCCATGCAGGCTGTCCCCCCCCCACATAATGCCCCATGCAGGCTGTTCTCCCCCTTATAATGCCCCATTGCAGGCTGTTCTTCCCCACCCTATAATGCCCCATTGCAGGCTGTTCCCACCCCCACATAATGCCTTATGCAGGCTGTTCTCCCCCCCCCACATAATGCCTCATGCAGGCTGTCGTCCCCCCACATAATGCCCCATGCAGGCTGTTCTCCCCCTTATAATGCCCCATTGCAGGCTGTTCTCCCCCTTCTATAATGCCCCATTGCAGGCTGTTCTCCCCCCCACATAATGCCCCATGCACACTGTTCTCCCCCCTACCTAATGCCCCATTGCAGGCTGTTCTCCCCCCTTTAATGGCCCATTGCAGGCTGTTTTCCCCATTATAATGCCCCATTGCAGGCTGCCCCCCCCCATAATGCCTCATGCAGGCTGTCCCCCCCATATAATGCCCCATGCAGTCTGTTCTCCTCCCCCATATAATGCCCTATTGCAGTCTGTTCCCCCCCCCCATATAATGCCCCATTGAGGGCTGTTCTCCCCCCTATAAAGCCACATGCAGGCTGTTCTCCCCCCTATAATGTCCTATTGCAGGCTGTTCTCCCCCTTCTATAATGCCCCATTGCAGGCTGTTCTCCCCCTTCTATAATGCCCCATGTCTCCATACATTAAAAAAACAAAAAATCAAATACTCACCTCACTTCTCCTCACCTGCTGCCGCTACTCCAGACTCCTCAGAGTCTCCGGCGTCTTCCTGCTCTGCACTATGATGGCTCAGGAGAGGGTGCGGTGGAAAGACGTCATCGAACCCTCTGACCTGAGACGTCACAGTCAGAGGACGCGGAAGAGACCTGAGCTGCTGCGGTGGCACGGGGAGAGGTAAGTATTGTGTGGGGCCCTGAGCAAGTGGGGGGGTGGCAGGTGCTTGCACCGCTCTCCTCCCCTTACAGGTTCCATAGCGCACCGGGGTGCAAGACGGCCAGTGGGCCCCCCGCCTGCTCAGGGCCCCGGCACTTGCCCAGGTGCACCAGGTGCTGACGCCGGCCCTGCTGTGATTGACTGATGGGTGTAACCAAACAGCTAGGAGAGCACATATAGAGGAAACATATCTACATCACATACTGAATTCATGAAGGATTATAGACCTATGCATAGGGTGGTGGTTACAGAAAACAATACATTTATGGATATAACTATTAATAAATATTATTAGTTCTTTTTAATCAATTAAATATTGCCATATCAGTGTCTCCTCCTGTCAGTACTTCCCCTGTGGAAGTGGACTTTCCTTTAGTTTTCACATTTGTGAACTGACAAGCTCCCTGCTATTTAATGCTCGCTGCACTCTCCTGTGCGCAGCTGACACTAGCGATGGCTCTAATCTTCTCTATGATCTACTATGATCTACTTTGGTTGAGTTTCAGATTTCTGCATTTAGTGCAGGAAATTGTGCGACCTCTCATCCTTTGAACTGGACAGTACATTCATATAGCTTCCCATTTGCTGTGTCTCCATGTTTGGGTCCTGCTTGTCCCTTATTCACACTGACATCACTATGACGCATGGTAAGGTTTTAATATTAAAAGTTAGGACTGGGGATGAGCGGACCAGTGAATGTTTGAGTTTGTCAGGTTCGGCTGATCTACAGTTGAAAATTCAGTTTGGTGTCCGAACTTGACCCCGAACCCAAACCCAATAGAAATCAATGGTGACCCGAACTTCGGTGCTTTAAAATGGCAGTAAAATGGTCATAGTAAGGGCTATTAGGCTGCAAAAGGAAGCTAAATTGGGGTAAGAGCAGGACAATTGACCTGCAAACAAATGTGGATAGGGAAATGACTTAAAATAATGTAGGAAAAAAAATAAAAAATTATAATTTTGAACCAGGAGGCAGAAGTCCAAGTGGAGAAGGAGATTGAGGTGTAGATGGAAGAGGCATATAAGAAGGAGGTAGACAACACTTTTTTTTATTATTGATTTTTTGGGGGGTACTCTAAAAACAGGCAGTGTAATAATCTGCTGGCCACTTTCTCTCTGTATACAGGCCATGTAATACTCTGCACTTTTTGAGGGTGAAAACAATGGGGAGAGCATCAAATAGGAGATGTGGCCGTGTTGCTGGTGGTGGTGTTGGTGGTGGTGTAGTTGATGCAGGGAGAGAGTGGCCGTGGTCGATCTGTGCCTGCTTTTCACCCTAATGAAACACCTTCCTCTGGTGCATGCAGGCGACAAGACGTTCTAAGTAATTTCATAGGCACGAGTACTGTTGGATCAATGGTGAGGCCAGAGCAAGCGGAGGTGGTTTTAGATTGGTTGGCAGAGAGAGCCTTCAGTTCCTTCACTTTGTGGAAAGTGCAGAGATTGCACCTGCGGCACATGGGCAGCTGTCATCCACCTCATCCCCTTGCAACTCAGGCAAGCAGTCTGAGCCCCGAGTTATGCAGCAGCCTGCTGTTCTGCTGTTTGATGACTCTGTTGACTGTGGTTTGGTGGGCCATCCACCTAATCTTGCACCATAAGTAGCAGAGATTCAGTGGACTGATGCCCAACCACTTGTTTTGTTTGAGGATGAGTACATGGGAGAGGTACTGCAAACGGTCAATGGACAACCGCAGCACATCTCTGATGATGATGAAACACATTTGCCAACTGTTGCAGCTTTCTGCTGAGTGTAGTCCATCAAGGAGGGCAGGGATGAGGACTGGGTGGAACATCATGCAGAGTATTATTATTATTTTTTTTTTAAGAGCAACATTGATTCCATGGTGCTTTATATGAGGAGGGGTTGCTTCCAAAACACAAATAGAAATTACAATGAACAAACTAATAGTGACAGACAGGCACAGAGGGGAGAGGGCCGTACCCTTGCGGCCTTAGATTCTGCAGGATAATGGGGAGGAAGACAGTAGGTTTGGGGGTTGCAGCAGCTCTGGTGTTGGTGAGGTGGCGGCGGGTCATTACAGGCTGTAAGCTGTTCTGAAGACATGGGTTTTCAAGTTTCGCTTGAAAGTTCTGAACGTTTGGGATAATCGGATGTGTTGAGCCACAGAATTCTACAGGATGGGGGATACTCAGGAGAAGTCTTGCAGGCGATTGGATGAGGAATGTACGATTGTGGAGGAAAGAAGGAGGTCTTGGCAGGACTTGAGAATAAGTAGTGGAAGATATCAGGAGATTAGTTCAGAGATATATGGGGAGACAGATTACAGTGGGGAAAAAAGTATTTAGTCAGCCACCAATTGTGCAAGTTCTCCCACTTAAAAAGATGAGAGAGGCCTGTAATTGACATCATAGGTAGACCTCAACTATGAGAGACAAAATAAGAAAACAAATCCTGAAACTCACATTGTCTGATTTGGAAAAAAAATTTCAAATTTTCGTGGAAAATAAGTATTTGATCAATTACATAAGTTCATCTCAATACTTTCTTATGTATCCTTTGTTGGCAATGATAGAGGTCAAAGGCTTTCTGTAAGTCTTCACTAGTGTTGAGCCACCCCCGTAGTGTTCGAGTTCGGTTCGGTTCGTCGAACACCCGTGTGTTCGCCGAACTGTTCGTCGAACTGTTCGTCGAACACCTTCGAACACCGTTAAAACCAATGGCAGGCAAACAAAAACACATAGAAACACATAGAAAACACCTTCAAAGGTGTCCAAAAGCTGACAAACTGCTCAGAAGACACAACTAACACATGGAAAAGTGACAAGTACATATAGTCATGCGAAAAGAAAAGAGGTGGAGGAGTAAAAGGAGGGGGAGACACAGATATAGGCATGTCATGCCCTTCTAAAATCCAAAAAGTGAGAAGCCGACACGGCCAGTCCATTCCTGCCCGTGCCACCTCTGTGTCGCCGGGTTTGTGCCAGAGCCGCGGTGGACCCTGACGGCCAGCCCCCCTATCCCAATACTGGTGCCTGTCCGCCGGTGGGTCGAGGCCCCCCACGGTGGGGGGGGAGTAACATCTGCAGAAGAAAGACCATCTTCCAGCCAAACTAAGATGTCGACTTCTTTTCGTGGACAATGTGATACGATCCCATTCTTACGGACACACCCATCGCTACAAATTCTAAATGAGGCACAAAAACAGCAGGTGCTTCAACGGATATCAAGTGCTCCTTCAAGTGGGCTCTCCATCACCTCAATTTCAACATCACAAATACTCCAGTCCTCAGAGGTGTCACCCCAATCGCACTTGCTTCCTCACAGCTCCCAAGTCTCCAGCTGCCCATCTGAGTATGGGGTAGCACAGATGGTTGAGTCTGCACAGCTGTTTACTCATACTATAGCCTGGGAAACGGAGGTCTGCTCCAGAGCTTCTGTTAATCCAGATGAGGAAATGATCTGATCTGATGCTCAGAATCTTTATAAGTCGGATCCAGGACCAGATGAAGAAGGTTCTGAGCATAATGTAGACCCTTGTTCCCAAACTGTAACTCCTGTTGGTGGAGACAATGATGAAGACGATGATGAGACTCAAATACCTGATTGGAACGACAACTTGACTTTTCGGTCAGGGCAGGAAGAGGTTGGCTCTGAGGACAACGGGTGTGATAACACACAGGGTGATGATGACGAGGTTGGAGATCCCACTTACTGTCAACCCACAGTCAGCCAGTCGATGAGGTCAGCAGAGGAGGTGGAGGAGGATGTGACTAGCCCTGGGGATGGGGATGACTCGGTACCCGGGCATTTGCCTGGCCTTGGGGATGTCGCGGTGGTCGGCTCCCTGGCCCGTACCCTGGGGTCTCTCTTTAAAAGGGTGGATAATTGTTAATTTTATAAGAGTTCATGACGCCACCTGTGGTATCTGGTGACAAGCACCAGCGCTGCAGCAGTCCACTGAGGCCGGTGATAAGGCAGCTCGATGGTATAGCTCCCCACAGGTGGACCTAGGTCTCAGGGCAGCGTATGCAGTGGGAATGCAGGACAGGCGAGACCCAGCTGGGTCAGAGCAAGAACGGGAACGGACACGGTAGTCACTTCAGTACCTTTTACTGGTGGAAATTCAGGCACATCCCGGAGCACTGTAGGGTGAAGGGTGCATATCAGGATCCTCCCCAATGAGCGGGTGTAGGGCCTCCTGTTTCTTGCCTCTGCGTAGTAAGTTTCTGACCTGCCTGGAGCTAGGCCTAACTTTGTCTCTGTCCTGCGCTGGCTGACCTTGTGGTAGGGCCTTCTCTTGGAGTTCACGCTCCCAGTATGCGGGGCCTAAGCGTCTCCTGGCTCTGTTACATATCAGCACCTTAGCGATCCTGGGACTTGTAGTTCTCCAGGGATTCCGGTTATGCCTTACTGGGTCATAGAGAAACCGGTAAGCTCGGATCCTGTGTCCGGTAAATGCTTCGGGGTGAGCTGATTAAGCTCCTCTGCCCCTTATGAACTAACTCGCCACTCGCCTTCGGCCTACTCGGGCCCTCACTAGGCTATACACACTAACGGCAGCTTGCCGCGCTTCACTGATCTTACGGCACCGGCACACCATAAGCTCTATCTGGGCTCCCTGAATCTAGCAAGCAGGAGCCTCGTGCTCCACTGCTGAACTATTAACTGCGTTCTCTAGACTACACTGAGCTCCACTTAAGACTGACCTCTCTTAGGCTTCTCTACTGCCGGAACTCTTCAGAGGAACTGAACTGCCTAGCTCCACCTTCCCTATTTATATCCCTAACGGGCTCCCTCTGCTGGTCTGAGGTGGAAGGTGGAGATGTGTGAATGTTTATGGGGGCCTCTTGTGGAGGATTCCATCAATGCACTCTTCTAGGATCTGTGATACCAAGCGCAGCTGGGCATCACAGATGCTATTGACGATGAGGTTAGGTTGCGCCTTCCTGAACAGAGACGGAGTACTGGAAGCACGTCAACAACTGCATCCTCAACCACAACTCTGCCTCTGACCACAAGTCGTAGTGGTTCTTCAGGTCACATGGGCTCTAAGCCTTGCATAGCCTGGGCATTTATTCAGATCGATAAGGATGACCCAACTCGTGTTATCTGTAATATTTGTCAGCAAAAGCTAAGTAGAGGCCAAAAAATCCATAGTTTGAGTACTTCATGCATGTACCGTCACATGGATATGAAGCATAAGTTGCAGTGGGAAGCTCACTGTGCTACAATGCGGCCTAGCCGGCTGGGCCAACCACCGTCTGCCCCATCTTGTGCATCCGCAGCCTCTTCATCCTCTGTGACTGGGGGGACAGCAGTCACACATGTTTTTGGACGCAGACCTGCCACCTCTTTACCCGCAACAGCCAATGTGATTGGCAGGTCGTCAGTTCATTGGGAAGTGGAAACACCTGCTAGTGTTGAGCGCTCTCCGACATCGAGAGCACCACCTTTGGATCAAGGCAACCTAACATGTCCGCCTGCATCTTCCTCACAGACCGGCAGTTTGCCGGGGACACCCTACTCAACACCGTCTAAGCACAACAGCCAGCCCTCGGTCCCTCAGATGTGGAAAAGTAAAAGACCATTTCCTCCTAGCCATGAGAAAGCTAAGAGGTTGAATTTCACCATCTGCAAGCTGTTGGCTGCAGAAATGCTGCCTTTCCACCTAGAGGACACAGAGGATTTTCAAGACCTTATGTCCGTCACAGTGCCCCAGTACCAGATGCCCAGTCGGCACTACTTCTCAAAGAAAGGTGTGCCTGCGCTCCACTAGCATGTCGCACACAACATCACCGCTTCTTTGAGAAACTCTGTGTGTGACAGGGTGCACTTCACCACAGACACTTGGACGAGAAGGCATGGACAGGGGCATTACATGTCGCTGACTGGGCACTGGGTAACTATGGTGACAGCAGGACAAGGGGCTGCTGTCCAAGTCTTACCGTCCCCACGAGTTGTGCGTCAATCCTCTTTATCTCGAAGTTCCTCCACTGCTTCTGCCTCCTCAACCTCCTCTCGGTCCTCCACCTGCACCCAAAGCCTGTCTGGTAATGCCACCTGCTTTCTAACTGCGCAGAAGGAATCCTGCACACCTCCTTACTATGCTGGCAGCAGGGCTCAACGGCATCAGTGTTTACTTTGAAATGTCTGGGAAATGTGAGTCACACAGCTGAGGAGTTGTGGTCAGCTCTGGAGACCCAGTTTCATGAAAGGTTGTCTCCACTGGACCTGCAACCAGGGAAGGCCATGTGCGACAATGCTGCAAACCTGGGTGCGGCACTTCGCCGGGGCAATGTCACACACGTGCCTTGTATGGCTCAAGTGTTGAACCTAGTTGTCCAGCAATTTTTAGCCCACTATCCCGGACTAGATGGCCTTCTGCAGAGGGCACGGTCGCTGTGTGCTCACTTCCGCCGTTCGCATCCCGCAGTTCAACGACTTACATCTCTACAGAAGTCGTTGGGCCTGCCAGTTCACCGGCTGAAATGCGATGTGCCGACACGGTGGAATTCAACTCTGCACATGTTGCAGCGACTGTGGCAGCACCGACAAGCCCTGGTGCAATACGTTCTGACGTATAGCCTGGGTCAACGAGATCCAGAGGTGGGGCAAATCGCGCTGCAGGAGTGGTCTCAGATCAGGGACCTATGAAGTTGACGCGCCCCCTGGGCCATGGGGTACCCTGAGCCGGGCCGGTAGACGCTGGGAGTTGTAGTCACTAAGGCGGTGACGCAGTCCGTGACCCAGGGCGGTCAATCCAAGGGTAATTTGTATACATGGATTTTATAATGTCTGACTGCGCCACCTGTGGAGTGCGGCCAAAGGGGCCGTCGCTGCGGAACAGTCCTCTGAAGCTGGTGGTTTTGCAGCAACGGTATTATTACTCACCACAGGAAGAGTGTAGCTTCAGGGCAGTGTGGGTGGATGATGGTGGTTGTAGTGCAGGGAGTCAGTAATGGACACAGAGTCCGTGTGATGCCGTCTCAAGATATTACTCACAGTAGTTGTAGTCCAGATTACAGGTACCAGAGCAATCTCCCCCGTCGTGCTGTGCATACTCAGTGAGGGGCTCAGTCCACCCCCAGATAGCTCCGGAGTACTTAGCAGGACCCCCTTCTGTGTGTCCTTTCTCTGGCCTTCTCCCTGCACCTCACACCCAGTGACACTTCTATCCGGTATCCTCGGTCCTTGGCGGGTGACGTGTGTTCCGTCCCCTGGGTCCTACGTGGCTACCTTCTTAGTGAGACTGGTGTGGACTTTGGCCTGCAGTACATGAAATGCAGCAGCCTCCGGTTTCTAGTTGAGCCTTGCTGTTTCTCCGCTAGTTGAGGGACCGGTTCCCCTTATCTGGCCTGACCCCTCTACCTCCTGGTAGCAGCGGGAGTACGGGTGGCCTTCTGCACGGCCCGTAGCCGTAGGGTCCCTTCGGTTCCTGGAGCCTTCCAGCTCCCACTCCTCTCTTCTCTCCTTCAGTCCTGGGCCTCCCAGGCTAGGCCCGCCTCCGGAGCAGAGCTCATGCCTAGTCTCTGCTCCTGTCACTTTTCCCCCTCTGTCTGGCTTGCTCTTTCTAAGATGGCTTCCTATTTATACTCTCCTTGTCATGTGCTCCCCTAAGCTGCTCCCCTAAGCACCCACTACATAGGACCCTCAAACCAGCTAGGGACCTGGGACTGTGCTCTCCCTTAGGAGCAATTTCGCCCTACCCCCACTGCGGGTATGTGTTGGATGCAGGAGTCAGGGTCCCGAGTAGAGATGGGCGTTGTTCTACTCGAACTGTTCGCCAATCTCAAATTCGAGCTGTTTTGGGCGGTGTTCGAGCCGTTCGGCGAACACGAACGATTTGAGAAAAATTCGGCTGTTCGAGGTTATGTTCGATAACTGTTCGTGCACCAAAATCATAACTGGATTTTTTCTCAGTAATGATGAAAATTAATGTTAATACGCAGTTTGAGTGTACAGCGGGGTGGGGGGAGGGGCAGGAGATGGATCTCTGCAGGAATAATGAAGAACTCCATTTTTTTTTCTCTTTCCCGCATTTGCAGTGGGGAGGTGCAATCTGTCAGCCTATCAGCAGCGCACACACGGAGCGAAGTGCTTTTTTTCACACAAGCAAGGGCATGTGTCATTGGCAGTGTATGTCACATGTCCTTGCACTATAAGACCCAGCCATTTTCCCTGTCGCCACCATTTTCTCACTGCTGCAGCTGCGTGTTAGACGGTACCGCTGTTGCTGTGTGCGCTATACCTTGTTAATTTCAAGCCAATTTTCGCACAAATCTACAGATAGCTTGGGAGTAGGGAATAGTTGTGATTGCAGTCCTTTTAAGGACTAGGTTACAGCATTTCCTACGACTTTTATCAGGCAGGTCTGTGCTCTTAAAAAGATAGATTGTGGAAGTAAAGACTAATTGTAATTGCAGTCCTTTTCAGGACTAGGTTACATCAGTTCCTATCAGTTTTTGCCAGGCAGGTCCGTGCCAGTGCTGTGCAAGTTTTTTTCACAGCATTTGGCTGAATCTAGCAAAGCTAATCCTTTTTGGCCTATTGCAGAGTGTGTTAGTCAGTGGAGTAGCCTATCTGTGTTGCAAGACATACCACCTGTGTACAGAATGCCAATTTTTTTACTGCACCTAGTGAAGTAAAATCTTTTGGGCATAGCATCATTCTATTAGTCCATCTATACTGACCTCCATCAGGTTGCAAATTGAATATAATTTTTTTCTGCATCTAGCTCTGAAAAAATATTTGGGCTTCTAGCAGTGTGTGGGACTTGTTCTATTAGTCCATCTATACTGACCTCCATCAGGTTGCAAACTGAATATAATTTTTTTCTGCATCTAGCTCTGAAAAAATATTTGGCCTTCTAGCAGTGTGTGGGACTTGTTCTATTAGTCCATATATACTGACCTCCATCACGTTGCAAATTAAAAATAATTTTTTGTCTGCATCTAGCTCTGAAAAAATATTTGGCCTTCTAGCAGTGTGTGGGACTTTCTCTATTAGTCCATCTATACTGACCTCCATCAGGCTGCAAATTAAAAATAATTTTTATCTGCATCTACCTCTGAAAAAATATTTGGCCTTCTAGCAGTGTGTGGGACTTGTTCTATTAGTCCATCTATACTGACCTCCATCAGGTTGCAAATTCAATATCATATTTTTCTGCATCTACTTCTGAAAAAATATTTGGGCTTCTAGCAGTGTGTGGGACTTGTTCTATTAGTCCATCTATACTGACCTCCATCAGGTTGCAAATTGAATATCATTTTTTCTGCATCTACTTCTGAAAAAATGTTTGGGCTTCTAGCAGTGTGTGGGACTTGGTCTATTAGTCCATCTATACTGACCTCCATCAGGTTGCAAATTGAATATCATTTTTTTCTGCATCTACTTCTGAAAAAATGTTTGGGCTTCTAGCAGTGTGTGGGACTTGGTCTATTAGTCCATCTATACTGATCTCCATCAGGTTGCAAATTAAAAATAATTTTTATCTGCATCTAGCTCTGAAAAAATATTTGGGCTTCTAGCTGTGTGTGGGACTTGTTCTATTAGTCCATCTATACTGACCTCTATCAGGTTGCAAACTGAATATCATTTTTTTCTGCATCTACCTCAGAAAAAAAATTTGGGCTTCTAGCAGTGTGTGGGACTTGTTCTATTAGTCCATCTATACTGACCTCCATCAGGTTGCAAATTGAATATCATTTTTTTCTGCATCTACCCCTGAAAAAATATTTGGGCTTCTAGCAGTGTGTGGGACTTGGTCTATTAGTCCATCTACACTGACCTCCATCAGGTTGCAAATTAAAAATAATTTTTATCTGCATCTAGCTCTTAAAAAATATTTGGGCTTCTAGCAGTGTGTGGGACTTGGTGTATTAGTCCATCTATACTGATCTCCATCAGGTTGCAAATTAAAAATAATTTTTATCTGCATCTAGCTCTGAAAAAGTATTTGGGCTTCTAGCAGTGTGTGGGACTTGGTCTATTAGTCCATCTATACTGACCTCCATCAGGTTGCAAATTGAATATCATTTTTTTCTGCATCTAGCTCTGAAAAAATATTTGGGCTTCTAGCAGTGTGTGGGACTTGTTCTATTAGTCCATCTATACTAACCTACACCAGGTTGCAAGTTCAATATAATTTTATTCTGCATCTTGCTGTGAAAAAATATTTGGGCTTCTAGCAGTGTGTGGGACTTGTTCTATTAGTCAATCTATACTGACCTCCATCAGGTTGCAAATTGAATATCATTTTTTTCTGCATCTACTTCTGAAAAAATGTTTGGGCTTCTAGCAGTGTGTGGGACTTGGTCTATTAGTCCATCTATACTGATCTCCATCAGGTTGCAAATTAAAAATAATTTTTATCTGCATCTAGCTCTGAAAAAATATTTGGGCTTCTAGCTGTGTGTGGGACTTGTTCTATTAGTCCATCTATACTGACCTCTATCAGGTTGCAAACTGAATATCATTTTTTTCTGCATCTACCTCAGAAAAAAAATTTGGGCTTCTAGCAGTGTGTGGGACTTGTTCTATTAGTCCATCTATACTGACCTCCATCAGGTTGCAAATTGAATATCATTTTTTTCTGCATCTACCCCTGAAAAAATATTTGGGCTTCTAGCAGTGTGTGGGACTTGGTCTATTAGTCCATCTACACTGACCTCCATCAGGTTGCAAATTAAAAATAATTTTTATCTGCATCTAGCTCTGAAAAAATATTTGGGCTTCTAGCAGTGTGTGGGACTTGGTGTATTAGTCCATCTATACTGATCTCCATCAGGTTGCAAATTAAAAATAATTTTTATCTGCATCTAGCTCTGAAAAAGTATTTGGGCTTCTAGCAGTGTGTGGGACTTGGTCTATTAGTCCATCTATACTGACCTCCATCAGGTTGCAAATTGAATATCATTTTTTTCTGCATCTAGCTCTGAAAAAATATTTGGGCTTCTAGCAGTGTGTGGGACTTGTTCTATTAGTCCATCTATACTAACCTACACCAGGTTGCAAGTTCAATATAATTTTATTCTGCATCTTGCTGTGAAAAAATATTTGGGCTTCTAGCAGTGTGTGGGACTTGTTCTATTAGTCAATCTATACTGACCTCCATCAGGTTGCAAATTGAATATCATTTTTTTCTGCATCAACTTCTGAAAAAATGTTTGGTCCTCTAGCAGTGTGTGGGACTTGGTCTATTAGTCCATCTATACTGATCTCCATCAGGTTGCAAATTAAAAATAATTTTTATCTGCATCTAGCGCTGAAAAAATATTTGGGCTTCTAGCTGTGTGTTGGACTTGTTCTATTAGTCCATCTATACTGACCTCCATCAGGTTGCAAACTGAATATCATTTTTTTCTGCATCTACCTCAGAAAAAAAATTTGGGCTTCTAGCAGTGTGTGGGACTTGTTCTATTAGTCCATCTATACTGACCTCCATCAGGTTGCAAATTGAATTTAATTTTTTTCTGCATCTACTTCTGAAAAAATATTTGGGCTTCTAGCAGTGTGTGGGACTTGGTCTATTAGTCCATCTACACTGACATCCATCAGGTTGCAAATTAAAAATAATTTTTATCTGCATCTAGCTCTGAAAAAATATTTGGGCTTCTAGCAGTGTGTGGGACTTGGTCTATTAGTCCATCTATACTGATCTCCATCAGGTTGCAAATTAAAAATAATTTTTATCTGCATCTAGCTCTGAAAAAGTATTTGGGCCTCTAGCAGTGTGTGGGACTTGGTCTATTAGTCCATCTATACTGACCTCCATCAGGTTGCAAATTGAATATCATTTTTTTCTGCATCTAGCTCTGAAAAAATATTTGGGCTTCTAGCAGTGAGTGGGACTTGTTCTATTAGTCCATCTATACTGACCTCCATCAGGCTGCAAGTTGAATATAATTTTTTTCTGCATCTAGCTCTGAAAAAATATTTGGGCTTCTAGCAGTGTGTGGGACTGGGTCTATTAGTTCATCTATACTGACCTCCATCAGGTTGCAAATTAAAAATTATTTTTATCTGCATCTAGCTCTGAAAAAATATTTGGGCTTCTAGCAGTGTGTGGGACTCATTGTATTAGGCCATCTATACCAAGCTCCACCAGCTTTGAAATTAATAATAATTTTTAGCTGCATCTAGCCCTGAAAATAATTTTTCTCAATAGTGGTAGCAATAGAAATATGGGGCGCGCGCCTGGCTAACAAAAATATACGCTTCATAACACAAAACACCAGCCTAGCGCACTGCATTAATAAGATGGCATCATCGTCTCTCCCAGTGCTAGGCCTACTACGCAGGCTAGCATTCCTGTGCCTAAAACACAATGTATGGGTCCTCGCTAGCCACTATGCTGAGGGGTATAAAGCTGCTGCTAACGCTTTATAACAATTCAATTGGCAGATTTTCACAGAGCTCTTCCACAACGCCCACCCATCGGGCAACAGTTGCCCACCCTCCCTATGGGATCTAGTGGCGAATAGTTGATGCCATTAAACAGAGAGTCAGTTGCCCCGTCAACGTGGCAAGCATACGGAAAGGCATGGGAAGAGTGGACACGACTAGTAGCAGGCAGACGGGTTGACCAATGTGAACATGCCAGATCACAAGTCACCATAGAATTTCTCCACCAGCTAATGATGAGGGGCATATCAGGAGCGTCAGCGCAGCGGTGTCTGACCGGAGTAGCATTTCACTTCCAACTACTGAATTGGGGAGATGTGACAAAGATTCATCATCAGACAATCCATAAAAGGGTGGAAAAGGGGTCAGCCAAGTCAGCAATGTAGACGTCCCGTCCCGTGTCACTAAAACTGATTTCTCACATCATATCCCTAACACCATTAACATGACACTCACAATTTGAAGCAACACTAATGTCTACTGCATTTGTGATCGCCTTCTTCGGGGCGCTATGTATAAGCGAATTAGTCCCTCAATCCAAAATTACCACCAGTGGAGGCTTATTACACCAGGACGTAGTCATAGCCAATAATGCAATACGTCTATGCATACACCAATCGAAAACGGTTCCAGAGGGCAGGGGTACTTGGGTACTTCTACAACCCACAAACGGTACACTGAGTCGGGTAACAATAGTAAAAACATATCTAACCATCAGATCACAAAGTAATTTCTTCCTATCACACATTGATGGAACGCCATTATCAAGATACCTGTTCCAAGCTATATTTAATAAATGCATAACATCGGCAGGGAACCACCCCAAAGATTACGGGACACACTCATTCCGCATAGGTGCGGCCACGGAAGCAGCAAGAGCAGGACTGTCAGAAACGGAAGTTCAGAGGATAGGGAGATGGCGATCCACGTGTTTGGCGAGATACATAAGACTGGACTTGTTATCCTAACGTGGTTTGTTTCTTTTACAGGTGATGCTAAGCCAACAGTGTGAGTGATAGGCCACTCGTATATATATTGGGCACAAAAAAGGGCAAAAGTCCGCCCAGGCGGGAGGAAATTAAAGTTTCATAGCACATATTTCAACTTGAGAGGTATTAGAGGCCTGCTATCGCCACAGGTACTAATGGAGGTAATCAAGGTAGGGAGAGAGGCAAGAGGTCCGGTCATCTTAGTTATACAGGCCGGGGGAAACAACCTAGGTCATCACAAGAGCGCATAACTAATGGCAATAATGAAACTAGACACTGAGCGCTTCAGAGAATTTTTCACAAAATTAGCTATAGTATGGTCAGAGATTGTGCCGATAGCGGTATGGCAAGGTGCGCGAGACATCACGGCCATCGAATGGACAAGGTGGGTAATAAATATTCGGATGGAAAAATTTAGAAGAGACAGAGGCGGTGTAGTGATACGACACCGACAACTGGAAGGAGATAAAGCAGGCCTCATATGGCCCGACGGTGTTCACTTAATAGATATTGGACTGGACATATTCCTGTCAGGACTCCAGGACGGAGTGGAACAAGCGTTAAGAGTGATGGGTGGGGTTCAGATTCCTGCATACGAGTACGCTGGATCCTCCGTGGCCTGGAAATAGAAAGGACATGTTGGAGAGTTACACTTGCTGGCCAACTTGCCGGAGTGGGGACCCAGGGCATGCTGCAACAAGCTGAATTATTTTAGAAATAAAATGCTTTTCTAATGGAATGAGTATAAAGAGTTAATAAAGCTGTGACCGATCCTCACCCATCCAGTTGTAAGAGTTACATTATTGTATTGTCCATGAAAGGGGGGCGGTAGGGGGGCTGAGCGTCTGGGTTTGGTTGGGGGTCCCCACAGTCTGCCTAGGCTAGATTCATTTAAAAATTCTTATTAGATACACAGGCGGTGCAGCTTGCTTCACAGCTGGGCTACTACGCCCAAAGTATTGCCTAGGCTAGATGCAGTTAAAAATTCTACGCTGACTAGCAGACACTGAAGATTTGGAGCAGACCTCTGAGTAAACAGCTCTTCAGACTCAACCATCTGTGTTACCCCAAGCCATAGTGTATGTAGTTTCTTACAGTTAAAAGGGGGGGTGTGACCCAACCCACCTGGAATTGACGATGCCAACGTCACGTAAGACACAGCAAGGGGACTCCCAAAATTGTGGCACAGACACCACTTAACCCTAGAATGCATACCTGTGGCCTTGCAGGCCCGCCCAGTTAATTGTTTTCTATTTTCTGCAAGATTACTTTAGTTAGAATTTTGAAACTCTAGGTATTCTTCATGTATATAGTTGTTTTTCATTTGAGTTTGAGTTATTCCATGTTATTTGCACACGGGCCTAAAGGGCCCCAGGTATGTGAAAGTGTAGATTTTTATGGTCATGCGTTCTAGGGTTAAGTGGCATCAATTGCCCCACTGTTGCTTAAAACGGTTGGTGAGGTGATTTTACCAAATCCCCAAGCTTTTAGTCTCCCAAGGATGACACAGGGGTAGAAATGTCCTTGCGAATCCATGATTTGTTCATCTTTATGAACGTGAGTCTGTCTACATTCTCAGTGGACAGCCGCGTGCGCTTATCTGTCAGCACACCACCAGCAGCGCTGAACACACGTTCAGAGAGAACGCTGGCTGCATGGCATGACAAGATCTCCAAGGCGTGAGTGGCGAGCTCGGGCGATTATTCCAGATTGGAATACCAAAATGAGCAAGGGTCCAGTGACACAGTCATGGCTTCGATGTTCACTTGGAGATTCTCCTGTACCATCCTCTCTAGGCATTGACTATGTGTCAGACTTCTTGTCTCCTGTGGCCTTGCAAAGGATGGTCTAAAAAAGTGGTGAAACGAGTCCACAAAATTGCTGTTACCAGCAGATACTGTGTTACTGTTACTGTTTGAGTGATGAAGACTCGACAGTCCCACCGTTGGCAAGTTAGAACTATGAGATTCACTACGTGCACCACTGGTGTTTTGTGGAAAAGCACATGTAAGATTCTGCAACAGCGTCTGCAGATACTCCTGCATTCGTCAATACCTTTTTATGACAGGAATTATTTCGGCAAATATACTTTTGTACCGGGGATCTAAGAGTGTGGCAACCCAGTAGTCGGGATTACTTCGAATCCTGACAATCCGGGGGTCATGTTGCAGGTAGTGCAGCAAGAAGGCACTCATGTGTCTTGCGCATCCAGAAGTACCAAGTCCTTGTTGTGTTGGTAGCGAGGTAAGAATCATGCTTCCTTCCTCTGCCCTCTCCCTCCAACCTCGCACAACAGAAATGTGATCAAGGTCTCCCTCATCTGATGAGTCTTCCATGCCCATCGCCAGTTCGTCCTTCACTTCTTCCTCGGCTCCTGCACCTTCCTCAACAGTTTGGCTGCTACCATGCGCCCTGGTTAATCCCTCTCTCCCACCCTCCCATGCCTGCCGCCTTGGTGCTGCCAACCGTCTGGACCTTGGAGATGTTATCCCTTCCGCATACGACTCCTCCTCTACTTCCTCCACCTCCTCTTGTCCCACCACCTGACTCTGAATTCTGTTTAATGTGTGCTCCAGCATGTAAATCACCAGAATAGTCATGCTGATAAAGGCATCGTCTTCAGCACTAAACATCTTCGTCGCCATTTCAAAACTGTGCAGAAGGGTGTGTGGCGCCCCTGAGGGTTCAGTCGCCACAGAGTTAATGCATCTCACCCAGAGGTGTGGTATCTCACCCTCAGGTAAGGAAGGTGTATGGCTCGGGACCCTGACTCCTGCATCCAACACATACCCGCAGTGGGGGTAGGGCGAGATTGCTCCTAAGGGAGAGCACAGTCCCAGGTCCCCAGCTGGTTTGAGGGTCCTATGTAGTGGGTGCTTAGGGGAGCAGCTTAGGGGAGCACATGACAAGGAGAGTATAAATAGGAAGCCATCTTAGAAAGAGCAAGCCAGACAGAGGAGGAAAAATTACAGGAGCAGAGACTAGGCATGAGCACTGCTCCGGAGGCGTGCCTAGCCTGGGAGGCCCAGGACTGAAGGAGAGAAGAGAGGAGTGGGAGCTGGAAGGCTCCAGGAACCGAAGGGACCCTACGGCTACGGGCCGTGCAGAAGGCCACCCGTACTCCCGCTGCTACCAGGAGGTAGAGGGGTCAGGCCAGATAAGGGGAACCGGTCCCTCAACTAGCGGAGAAACTGCAAGGCTCAACTAGAAACCGGAGGCTGCTGCATTTCATGTACTGCAGGCCAAAGTCCACACCAGTCTCACTAAGAAGGCAGCCACATAGGACCCAGGGGACGGAACACACGTCACCCGCCAAGGCCCGAGGATACCGGATAGAAGTGTCACTGGGTGTGAGGTGCAGGGAGAAGGCCAGAGAAAGGACACACAGAAGGGGGTCCTGCTAAGTACTCCGGAGCTATCTGGGGGTGGACTGAGCCCCTCACTGAGTATGCACAGCACGACGGGGGAGATTGCTCTGGTACCTGTAATCTGGACTACAACTGTGAGTAATATCTTGAGAGGGCATCACACGGACTCTGTGTTCATTACTCACTCCCTGCACTACAACCACCATCATCCACCCACACTGCCCTGAAGCTACACTCTTCCTGTGGTGAGTAATAATACCGTTGCTGCAAAACCACCAGCTTCAGAGGACTGTTCCGCAGCGACGACCCCTTTGGCCGCACTCCACAGGTGGCGTAGTCAGACATTATAAAATCCATATATACAAATTACCCTTGGATTGACCGCCCTGGGTCACGGACTGGGTCACCGCCACAGTGACTACAACCCCCAGCATCTACCGGCCCGGCTCAGGGTACCCCATGGCCCAGGGGGCGCGTCAACTTCATAGGTCCCTGATCTGAGACCACTCCTGCAGCGTGATTTGCCCCACCTCTGGATCTCGTTGGCCCAGGCTATACGTCAGAACGTATTGCACCAGGGCTTGTCGGTGCTGCCACAGTCGCTGCAACATGTGCAGAATTGAATTCCACCGTGTCGGCACATCGCATTTCAGCCGGTGAACTGGCAGGCCCAATGACTTCTGTAGAGATGTAAGTCGTTGAACTGCGGGATGCGAACGGCGGAAGTGAGCACGCAGCGACCGTGCCCTCTGCAGAAGGCCATCTAGTCCGGGATAGTGGGCTAAAAATTGATGGACAACCAGGTTCAACACGTGAGCCATACAAGGCACGTGTGTGACATTGCCCCGGCGAAGTGCCGCACCCAGGTTTGCAGCATTGTCGCACATGGCCTTCCCTGGTTGCAGGTCCAGTGGAGACAACCTTTCATGAAACTGGGTCTCCAGAGCTGACCACAACTCCTCAGCTGTGTGACTCACATTTCCCAGACATTTCAAAGTAAACACTGATGCCGTTGAGCCCTGCTGCCAGCATAGTAAGGAGGTGTGCAGGATTCCTTCTGCGCAGTTAGAAAGCAGGTGGCATTACCAGACAGGCTTTGGGTGCAGGTGGAGGACCGAGAGGAGGTTGAGGAGGCAGAAGCAGTGGAGGAACTTCGAGATAAAGAGGATTGATGCACAACTCGTGGGGACGGTAAGACTTGGACAGCAGCCCCTTGTCCTGCTGTCACCATAGTTACCCAGTGCCCAGTCAGCGACATGTAATGCCCCTGTCCATGCCTTCTCGTCCAAGTGTCTGTGGTGAAGTGCACCCTGTCACACACAGAGTTTCTCAAAGAAGCGGTGATGTTGTGTGCGACATGCTAGTGGAGCGCAGGCACACCTTTCTTTGAGAAGTAGTGCCGACTGGGCATCTGGTACTGGGGCACTGTGACGGACATAAGGTCTTGAAAATCCTCTGTGTCCTCCAGGTGGAAAGGCAGCATTTCTGTAGCCAACAGCTTGCAGATGGTGAAATTCAACCTCTTAGCTTTCTCATGGCTAGGAGGAAATGGTCTTTTACTTTTCCACATCTGAGGGACCGAGGGCTGGCTGTTGTGCTTAGACGGTGTTGAGTAGGGTGTCCCCTGCAATCTGCCGGTCTGTGAGGAAGATGCAGCCGGACATGTTAGGTTGCCTTGATCCAAAGGTGGTGCTCTCGATGTCGGAGAGCGCTCAACACTTGCAGGTGTTTCCACTTCCCAATGAACTGACGATCTGCCAATCACACTGGCTGTTGCGGGTAAAGAGGTGGCAGGTCTGCGTCCAAAAACATGTGTGACTGCTGTCCCCCCAGTCACAGAGGATGAAGAGGTTGCGGATGCACAAGATGGGGCAGACGGTGGTTGGCCCAGCCGGCTAGGCCACATTGTAGCACAGTGAGCTTCCCACTGCAACTTATGCTTCATATCCATGTGACGGTACATGCATGAAGTACTCAAACTATGGATTTTTTGGCCTCTACTTAGCTTTTGCTGACAAATATTACAGATAACACGAGTTGGGTCATCCTTATCGATCTGAATAAATGCCCAGGCTATGCAAGGCTTAGAGCCCATGTGACCTGAAGAGCCACTACGACTTGTGGTCAGAGGCATAGTTGTGGTTGAGGATGCAGTTGTTGACGTGCTTCCAGTACTCCGTCTCTGTTCAGGAAGGCACAACCTAACCTCGTCGTCAATAGCATCTGTGATGCCCCGCTGCGCTTGGTATCACAGATCCTAGAAGAGTGCATTGATGGAATCCTCCACAAGAGGCCCCCATAAACATTCACACATCTCCACCTTCCACCTCAGACCAGCAGAGGGAGCCCGTTAGGGATATAAATAGGGAAGGTGGAGCTAGGCAGTTCAGTTCCTCTGAAGAGTTCCTGCAGTAGAGAAGCCTAAGAGAGGTCAGTCTGCAGTGGAGCTCAGTCTAGTCTAGAGAACGCAGTTAATAATTCAGCAGTGGAGCACGAGGCTCCTGCTGGCTAGATTCAGGGAGCCCAGATAGAGCTTAAGGTGTGCCGGTGCCGTAAGATCAGTGAAGCGCGGCAAGCTGCCGTTAGTGTGTATAGCCTAGTGAGGGCCCGAGTAGGCCGAAGGCGAGTGGCGAGTTAGTACATAAGGGGCAGAGGAGCTTAACCAGCTCACCCCGAAGCATTTACCGGACACAGGATCCGAGCTTACCGGTATCTCTATGACCCAGTAAGGCATAACCGGAATCCCTGGAGAACTACAAGTCCCAGGATAGCTAAGGTGCTGATATGTAACAGAGCCAGGAGACGCTTAGGCCCCACATACTGGGAGCGTGAACTCCAAGAGAAGGCCCTACCACAAGGTCAGCCAGCGCAGGACAGAGACAAAGTTAGGCCTAGCTCCAGGCAGGTCAGAAATTTACTACGCAGAGGCAAGAAACAGGAGGCCCTACACCCGCTCATTGGGGAGGATCCTGATATGCACCCTTCACCCTACAGTGCTCCGGGATGTGCCTGAATTTCCACCAGTAAAAGGTACTGAAGTGACTACCGTGTCCGTTCCCGTTCCTGCTCTGACCCAGCTGGGTCTCGCCTGTCCTGCATTCCCCCTGCATACGCTGCCCTGAGACCTAGGTCCACCTGTGGGGAGCTATACCATCGAGCTGCCTTATCACCGGCCTCAGTGGACTGCTGCAGCGCTGGTGCTTGTCACCAGATACCACAGGTGGCGTCATGAACTCTTATAAAATTAACAATTATCCACCCTTTTAAAGAGAGACCCCAGGGTACGGGCCAGGGAGCCGACCACCGCGACATCCCCAAGGCCAGGCAAATGCCCCGATACCGAGTCATCCCCATCCCTAGGGCTAGTCACATCCTCCTCCACCTCCTCTGCTGACCTCATCGACTGGCTGACTGTGGGTTGACAGTAAGTGGGATCTCCAACCTCGTCATCATCACCCTGTGTGTTATCACACCCGTCGTCCTCAGAGCCAACCTCTTCCTGCCCTGACCGAAAAGTCAAGTTGTCGTTCCAATCAGGTATTTGAGTCTAATCATCGTCTTCATCATTGTCTCCACCAACAGGAGTTACAGTTTGGGAACAAGGGTCTACATTATGCTCAGAACCTTCTTCATCTGGTCCTGGATCTGACTTATAAAGATTTTGGGCATCAGATCATTTCCTTATCTGGATTAACAGAAGCTCTGGAGCAGACCTCCATTTCCCAGGCTTTAGTATGAGTAAACAGCTGTGCAGACTCAACCATCTGTGCTAACCCATACTCAGACGGGCAGCTGGAGACTTGGGAGCTGTGAGGAAGCAAGTGCGATTGGGGTGACACCTCTGAGGACTGGAGTATTTGTGATGTTGAAATTGAGGTGATGGAGAGCACAATTGAAGGAGCACTTGAGATCTGTTGAAGCACCTGCTGTTTTTGTGCCTCATTTAGAATTTGTAGCGATGGGTGTGTCCGTAAGAATGGGATCGTATCACATTGTCCACGAAAAGAAGTCGACATCTTAGTTTGGCTGGAAGATGGTCTTTCTTCTGCAGATGTTACTCCCCCCCCCACCGTGGGGGGCCTCGACCCACCGGAGGACAGGCATCAGTATTGGGATAGGGGGGCTGGCCGTCAGGGTCCACCGCGGCTCTGGCACAAACCCGGCGACACAGAGGTGGCACGGGCAGGAACGGACTGGCTGTGTCAGCTTCTCACTTTTTGGATTTTAGAACGGCATGACATGCCTATATCTGTGTCTCCCCCTCCTTTTACTCCTCCACCTCTTTTCTTTTCGCATGACTATATGTACTTGTCACTTTTCCATGTGTTAGTTGTGTCTTCTGAGCAGTTTGTCAGCTTTTGGACACCTTTGAAGGTGTTTTCTATGTTTTTCTATGTGTTTTTGTTTGCCTGCCATTGGTTTTAACGGTGTTCAAAGGTGTTCGACGAACAGTTCGACGAACAGTTCGGCAAACACACGGGTGTTCGACGAACCGAACCGAACTCGAACACTACGGGGGTGGCTCAACACTAGTCCCGAGCCATACGCCTTCCTTACCTGAGGGTGAGATACCACACCTCTGGGTGAGATGCAGTAACTCTGTGGCGACTGAACCCTCAGGGGCGCCACACACCCTTCTGCACAGTTTTGAAATGGCGACGAAGATGTTTAGTGCTGACGACGATGCCATTATCAGCATGACTATTCCGGTGATTTACATGCTGGAGCACACATTAAACAGAATTCAGAGTCAGGTGGTGGGACAAGAGGAGGTGGAGGAAGTAGAGGAGGAGTCGTATGCGGAAGGGATAACATCTCCAAGGTCCAGACGGTTGGCAGCACCAAGGCGGCAGGCATGGGAGGGTGGGGGAGAGGGATTAACCAGGGCGCATGGTAGCAGCCAAACTGTTGAGGAAGGTGCAGGAGCCGAGGAAGAAGTGGAGGATGAACTGGCGATGGGCATGGAAGACTCATCAGATGAGGGAAAATGTAAAGAGAGGAGAGAACAAGGCGCAATGGGTGACTCAGTATTGCAATTTGTAGAGGGGTGTGGGGATGGCTACTAACCTTATGAAGTTGTGCACCTCTGCACAACCCCAGTGTAAAGCTCCACAAGCTCCGCTCTGTTGGTGGCTGTCATCTATTTCCAGCGGCGTTCACAGATCCTGATCTCTTGGTGGTATATCACGTGGTCAGGTTAGTAGCATGTAATGCCGAGATAGACGCCCAGCTTCACCAACACCCCCGGCAGCGTTCCGGAGGGGTTAAGGCAGCGCAGCTTGGAAAACCAGGGTAGTAATTTTAATTAAATTGCTCCCACAGGTGAAAAAACAATAGATTAAAGGCAGCTCTACCGCACCCCAACAGGGGGAAAAGGACAATCAGTGAATATGAATAGCGGTACCAGAGCGCCAATAACAGGGCAAAAATATTAAAAGGACTGATTTATTAATACACACACAACGCGTTTCGGTGGACACAGCCACCTTCATCAGGTGACACCTGATGAAGGTGGCTGTGTCCACCGAAACGCGTTGTGTGTGTATTAATAAATCAGTCCTTTTAATATTTTTGCCCTGTTATTGGCGCTCTGGTACCGCTATTCATATTCACTGATCATCAGATGAGGGAGACCTTGATCACATTTCTGTTGTGCGAGGTTGGAGGGAGAGGGCAGAGGAAGGAAGCATGATTCTTACCTCGCTACCAACACAACAAGGACTTGGCACTTCTGGATGCGCAAGACACATGAGTGCCTTCTTGCTGCACTACCTGCAACATGACCCCCGGATTGTCAGAATTCGAAGTAATCCCGACTACTGGGTTGCCACACTCTTAGATCCCCGGTACAAAAGTATATTTGCCGAAATAATTCCTGCCATAAAAAGGTATTGACGAATGCAGGAGCATCTGCAGACGCTGTTGCAGAATCTTACATGTGCTTTTCCACAAAACACCAGTGGTGCACGTAGTGAATCTCACAGTTTAACTTGCCAACGGTGGGACTGTCGAGTCTTCATCACTCAAACAGTAACAGTAACACAGTATCTGCTGGTAACAGCAATTTTGTGGAATCGTTTCACCACTTTTTTAGACCATCCTTTGCAAGGCCACAGGAGACAAGAAGTCTGACACATAGTCAATGCCTAGAGAGGATGGTACAGGAGGATCTCCAAGTGAACATCGAAGCCATGACTGTGTCACTGGACCCTTGCTCATTTTGGTATTCCAATCTGGAATAATCGCCGGAGCTCGCCACTCACGCCTTGGAGATCTTGTCATGCCATGCAGCCAGCGTTCTCTCTGAACGTGTGTTCAGCGCTGCTGGTGGTGTGCTGACAGATAAGCGCACGCGGCTGTCCACTGAGAATGTAGACAGACTCACGTTCATAAAGATGAACAAATCATGGATTCGCAAGGACATTTCTACCCCTGTGTCATCCTTGGGAGACTAAAAGCTTGGGGATTTGGTAAAATCACCTCACCAACCGTTTTAAACAACAGTGGGGCAATTGATGCCACTTAACCCTAGAAAGCATGACCATAAAAATCTACACTTTCACATACCTGGGGCCCTTTAGGCCCGTGTGCAAATAACATGGAATAACTCAAACTCAAATGACAAACAACTATATACATGAAGAATACCTAGAGTTTCAAAATTCTAACTAATGTAATCTTGCAGAAAATAGAAAACAATTAACTGGGCGGGCCTGCAAGGCCACAGGTATGAGTTCTAGGGTTAAGTGGTGTCTGTGCCACAATTTTGGGAGTCCCCTTGCTGTGTCTTACGTGACGTTGGCATCCTCAATTCCAGGTGGGTTGGGTCACACCCCCCACCTTTTAACTGTAAGAAACTACATACACTATGGCTTGGAGTAACACAGATGGTTGAGTCTGAAGAGCTGTTTACTCAGAGGTCTGCTCCAAATCTTCAGTGTCTGCTAGTCAGCGTAGAATTTTTAACTGCATCTAGCCTAGGCAATACTTTGGGCGTAGTAGCCCAGCTGCGAAGCAAGCTGCACAGCCTGTGTATCTAATAAGAATTTTTAAATGAATCTAGCCTAGGCAGACTGTGGGGACTCCCAACCAAAACCAGACGCTCAGCCCCCCTACCGCCCCCCTTTCATGGACAATACAATAATGTAACTCTTACAACTGGATGGGTGAGGATCGGTCACAGCTTTATTAACTCTTTATACTCATTCCATTAGAAAGGCATTTTATTTCTAAAATAATTCAGCTTGTTGCAGCATGCCCTGGGTCCCCACTCCGGCAGGTTGGCCAACAAGTGTAACTCTCCAACATGTCCTTTCTATTTCCAGGCCACGGAGGATCCAGCGTACTCGTATGCAGGACTCTGACCCCCACCCATCACTCTTAACGCTTGTTCCACTCCGTCCTGGAGTCCTGACAGGAATATGTCCAGTCCAATATCTATTAAGTGAACACCGTCGGGGCGTATGAGGCCTGCTTTATCTCCTTCCAGTTGTCGGTGTCGTATCACTACACCGCCTCTGTCTCTTCTAAATTTTGCCATCCGAATATTTATTACCCACCTTGTCCATTCGATGGCCGTGATGTCTCGCGCACCTTGCCATACCGCTATCGGCACAATCTCTGACCATACTATAGCTAATTTTGTGAAAAATTCTCTGAAGCGCTCAGTGTCTAGTTTCATTATTGCCATTAGTTATGCGCTCTTGTGATGACCTAGGTTGTTTCCCCCGGCCTGTATAACTAAGATGACCGGACCTCTTGCCTCTCTCCCTACCTTGATTACCTCCATTAGTACCTGTGGCCATAGCAGGCCTCTAATACCTCTCCAGTTGAAATATGTGTTATGAAACTCTAATTTCCTCCCGCCTGGGCGGACTTTCGCCCTTTTTTGTGCCCAATATATATACGAGTGGCCTATCACTCACACTGTTGGCTTAGCGTCACCTGTAAAAGAAACAAACCACGTTAGGATAACAAGTCCGGTCTTATGTATCTCGCCAAACACGTGGATCGCCATCTCCCTATCCTCTGAACTTCCGTTTCTGACAGTCCTGCTCTTGCTGCTTCCGTGGCCGCACCTATGCGGAATGAGTGTGTCCCGTAATCTTTGGGGTGGTTCCCTGCCAATGTTATGCATTTATTAAATATAGCTTGGAACAGGTATCTTGATAATGGCGTTCCATCAATGTGTGATAGGAAGAAATTACTTTGTGATCTGATGGTTAGATATGTTTTTACTATTGTTACCCGACTCAGTGTACCGTTTGTGGGTTGTAGAAGTACCCAAGTACCCCTGCCCGCTGGAACTGTTTTCGATTGGTGTATGCGTAGACGTATTGCATAATTGGCTATGACTACGTCCTGGTGTAATAAGCCTCCACTGGTGGTAATTTTGGATTGAGGGACTAATTCGCTTATACATAGCGCCCCGAAGAAGGCGATCACAAATGCAGTAGACATTAGTGTTGCTTCAAATTGTGAGTGTCATGTTAATGGTGTTAGGAATATGATGTGAGAAATCAGTTTTAGTGACACGGGACGGGACGTCTACATTGCTGACTTGGCTGACCCCTTTTCCACCCTTTTATGGATTGTCTGATGATGAATCTTTGTCACATCTCCCCAATTCAGTAGTTGGAAGTGAAATGCTACTCCGGTCAGACACCGCTGCGCTGACGCTCCTGATATGCCCCTCATCATTAGCTGGTGGAGAAATTCTATGGTGACTTGTGATCTGGCATGTTCACATTGGTCAACCCGTCTGCCTGCTACTAGTCGTGTCCACTCTTCCCATGACTTACCGTATGCTTGCCACGTTGACGGGGCAACTGACGCTCTGATTAATGGCATCAACTATTCGCCACTAGATCCCATAGGGAGGGTGGGCAACTGTTGCCCGATGGGTGGGCGTTGTGGAAGAGCTCTGTGAAAATCTGCCAATTGAATTGTTATAAAGCGTTAGCAGCAGCTTTATACCCCTCAGCATAGTGGCTAGCACGGACCCATACATTGTGTTTTAGGCACAGGAATGCTAGCCTGCGTAGTAGGCCTAGCACTGGGAGAGACGATGATGCCATCTTATTAATGCAGTGCGCTAGGCTGGTGTTTTGTGTTATGAAGCGTATATTTTTGTTAGCCAGGCGCGCGCCCCATATTTTTATTGCTACCACTATTGGGAAAAATTATTTTCAGGGCTAGATGCAGCTAAAAATTATTATTAATTTCAAAGCTGGTGGAACTTGGTATAGATGGCCTAATACAATGAGTCCCACACACTGCTAGAAGCCCAAATATTTTTTCAGAGCTAGATGCAGATAAAAATAATTTTTAATTTGCAACCTGATGGAGGTCAGTATAGATGAACGAATAGACCCAGTCCCACACACTGCTAGAAGCCCAAATATTTTTTCAGAGCTAGATGCAGATAAAAATTATTTTTAATTTGCAACCTGATGGAGGTCAGTGTAGATGGACTATTAGAACAAGTCCCACTCACTGCTAGAAGCCCAAATATTTTTTCAGAGCTAGATGCAGATAAAAATGATATTCAATTTGCAACCTGATGGAGGTCAGTATAGATGGACTAATAGACCAGGTCCCACACACTGCTAGAAGCCCAAATACTTTTTCAGAGCTAGATGCAGATAAAAATTATTTTTAATTAGCAACCTGATGGAGATCAGTATAGATGGACTAATAGACCAAGTCCCACACACTGCTAGAAGCCCAAATATTTTTTCAGAGCTAGATGCAGATAAAAATTATTTTTAATTTGCAACCTGATGGAGGTCAGTGTAGATGGACTAATAGACCAAGTCCCACACACTGCTAGAAGCCCAAATATTTTTTCAGAAGTAGATGCAGAAAAAAATTATATTCAATTTGCAACCTGATGGAGGTCAGTATATATGGACTAATAGAACAAGTCCCACACACTGCTAGAAGCCCAAATCTTTTTTCTGAGGTAGATACAGAAAAAATTGATATTCAGTTTGCAACCAGATGGAGGTCAGTATAGATGGACTAATAGAACAAGTCCCACACACAGCTAGAAGCCCAAATATTTTTTCAGAGCTAGATGCAGATAAAAATTATTTTTAATTTGCAACCTGATGGAGATCAGTATAGATGGACTAATAGACCAAGTCCCACACACTGCTAGAAGCCCAAACATTTTTTCAGAAGTAGATGCAGAAAAAAATGATATTCAATTTGCAACCTGATGGAGATCAGTATAGATGGACTAATAGAACAAGTCCCACACACTGTTAGAAGCCCAAATATTTTCTCAGAGCTAGATGCAGAATAAAATATTGAATTTGCAACCTGGTGTAGGTTAGTATAGATGGACTAATAGAACAAGTCCCACACACTGCTAGAAGCCCAAATATTTATTCAGAGCTAGATGCAGAAAAAAATGATATTCAATTTGCAACCTGATGGAGGTCAGTATAGATGGACTAATAGACCAAGTCCCACACACTGCTAGAAGCCCAAATACTTTTTCAGAGCTAGATGCAGATAAAAATTATTTTTAATTTGCAACCTGATGGAGATCAGTATAGATGGACTAATAGAACAAGTCCCACACACTGCTAGAAGGCCAAATATTTTTTCAGAGCTAGATGCAGATAAAAATTATTTTTAATTTGCAGCCTGATGGAGGTCAGTATAGATGGACTAATAGAGAAAGTCCCACACACTGCTAGAAGGCCAAATATTTTTTCAGAGCTAGATGCAGACAAAAAATTATTTTTAATTTGCAACCTGATGGAGGTCAGTATAGATGGACTAATAGAGAAAGTCCCACACACTGCTAGAAGGCCAAATATTTTTTCAGAGCTAGATGCAGATATAAATTATTTTTAATTTGCAACCTGATGGAGGTCAGTATAGATGGACTAATAGAGAAAGTCCCACACACTGCTAGAAGGCCAAATATTTTTTCAGAGCTAGATGCAGAAAAAAATTATATTCAGTTTGCAACCTGATGGAGGTCAGTATAGATGGACTAATAGAACAAGTCCCACACACACCTAGAAGCCCAAATATTTTTTCAGAGCTAGATGCAGATAAAAAATTTTTTTAATTTGCAACCTGATGGAGATGAGTATAGATGGACTAATAGACCAAGTCCCACACACTGCTAGAAGCCCAAACATTTTTTCAGAAGTAGATGCAGAAAAAAATGATATTCAATTTGCAACCTGATGGAGGTCAGTATAGATGGACTAATAGAACAAGTCCCACACACTGCTAGAAGGCCAAATATTTTTTCAGAGGTAGATGCAGATAAAGATTATTTTTAATTTGCAGCCTGATGGAGGTCAGTATAGATGGACTAATAGAGAAAGTCCCACACGCTGCTAGAAGGCCAAATATTTTTTCAGATCTAGATGCAGTCAAAAAATTATTTTTAATTTGCAACCTGATGGAGGTCAGTATAGATGGACTAATAGAGAAAGTCCCACACACTGCTAGAAGGCCAAATATTTTTTCAGAGCTAGATGCAGATATAAATTATTTTTAATTTGCAACCTGATGGAGGTCAGTATAGATGGACTAATAGAGAAAGTCCCACACACTGCTAGAAGGCCAAATATTTTTTCAGAGCTAGATGCAGAAAAAAATTATATTCAGTTTGCAACCTGATGGAGGTCAGTATAGATGGACTAATGGAACAAGTCCCACACACAGCTAGAAGGCCAAATATTTTTTCAGAGGTAGATGCAGATAAAAATTATTTTTAATTTGCAGCCTGATGGAGGTCAGTATAGATGGACTAATAGAGAAAGTCCCACACACTGCTAGAAGGCCAAATATTTTTTCAGAGCTAGATGCAGACAAAAAATTATTTTGAATTTGCAACGTGATGGAGGTCAGTATATATGGACTAATAGAACAAGTCCCACACACTGCTAGAAGGCCAAATATTTTTTCAGAGCTAGATGCAGAAAAAAATTATATTCAGTTTGCAACCTGATGGAGGTCAGTATAGATGGACTAATAGAACAAGTCCCACACACTGCTAGAAGCCCAAATATTTTTTCAGAGCTAGATGCAGAAAAAAATTATATTCAATTTGCAACCTGATGGAGGTCAGTATAGATGGACTAATAGAATGATGCTATGCCCAAAAGATTTTACTTCACTAGGTGCAGTAAAAAAATTGGTATTCTATACACAGGTGGTATGTCTTGCAACACAGATAGGCTACTCCACTGACTAACACACTCTGCAATAGGCCAAAAAGGATTAGCTTTGCTGGATTCAGCCAAATGCTGTGAAAAAAACTTGCACAGCACTGGCACAGACCTGCCTGGCAAAAACTGATAGGAACTGATGTAACCTATTCCTGAAAAGGACTGCAATTACAATTAGTCTTTACTCCCACAATCTATCTATTTAAGAGCACAGACCTGCCTGATAAAAGTCGTAGGAAATGCTGTAACCTAGTCCTTAAAAGGACTGCAATCACAACTATTCCCTACTCCCAAGCTATCTGTAGATTTGTGCGAAAATTGGCTTGAAATTAACAAGGTATAGCGCACACAGCAACAGCGGTGCCGTCTAACATGCAGCTGCAGCAGTGAGAAAATGGTGGCGACAGGGAAAATGGCTGGGTCTTATAGGGCAAGGACATGTGACATACACTGCCAATGACACATGCCCTTGCTTGTGTGAAAAAAAGCACTTCGTTCCGTGTGTGCGCTGCTGATAGGCTGACAGATTGCACCTCCCCACTGTAAATGCGGGAAAGAGAAAAAAAAATGGAGTTCTTCATTATTCCTGCAGAGATCCATCCCCTGCCCCTCCCCCCACCCCGCTGTACACTCAAACTGCGTATTAACATTAATTTTCATCATTACTGAGAAAAAATCCAGTTATGATTTTGGTGCACGAACAGTTATCGAACATAACCTCGAACAGCCGAATTTTTCTCAAATCGTTCGTGTTCGCCGAACGGCTCGAACACCGCCCAAAACAGCTCGAATTTGAGATTGGCGAACAGTTCGAGTAGAACAACGCTCATCTCTAGTCTTCACAAGGTTGGCACACACTGTTGCTGGTATGTTGGCCCATTCCATGCAGATCTCCTCTAGAGCAGTGATGTTTTGGGGCTGTCGCTGGGCAACACTGACTTTCAACTCCCTCCAAAGGTTTTCTATAGGGTTTAGATTTGGAGACTAGCTAGGCCACTCCAGGACCTTGAAATGCTTTTAACGAAGCCACTCCTTCGTTGCCCTGGCAGTGTGCTTGGGCTCATTGTCATGCTGAAAGACCCAGCCACGTTTCATCTTCAATGCCCTTGCTGATGGAAGGAGGTTTGCACTCAAAATCTCACAATGCAGGGCCCCATTCATTCTTTCATGTACACGGATGAGTCATCCTGGTCCCTTGGCAGAGAAACAGCCCCAAAGCATGATGTTCCACTGCCATGCTTCACAGTAGGTATGGTGTTCTTTGGATGCAACTCAGCATTCTTTCTCCTCCAGCCCCAACGAGTCGTATTTCTACCAAACAGTTCTACTTTGGTTTCATCTGACCTTATGACATTCTCCCAATACTCTTCTGGATCATCCAAATGCTCTCTAGCAAACTTCAGACAGGCTCGGACATGTAATGGCTTAAGCAGGGGGACACGTCTGGCACTGCAGAATATGAGTCCCTGGCGCCGTAGTGTGTTACTGATGGTAGCCTGTGTAACGTTGGTCCCAGCTCTCTGCAGGTCATTCACTGCATCCCCCCGTGTGTTTCTGGGATTTTTGCTCACCATTCTTGAGATAAATTTGACCCAAATGATCTTGTGTGGAGCCCCAGATCGAGGGAGATTTTCAGTGGTCTTATATGTCTTCCATTTTCTAATTATTGCTCCCACAGTTGATTTCTTCACACCAAGCTGCTTGCCTTTTGCAGATTCAGTCTTCCCAGCCTGGTGCAGGGCTACAATTTTGTTTCTGGTGTCGTTTGCCTGCTCTTTGGTCTTCACAATACTGGAGCTTGGAGTGTGACTGTTTGAGGTTGCGGACAAGTGTCTTTTATACTGATAACAAGTTCAAACAGGTGCCAGTACTACATGTAATGAGTGGAGGACAGAGGAGCCTCTTAAAGAAATTACAGGTCTGAGAGAGCCAGAAATCTTCCTTTTTTGTAGGTGACCAAATACTTATTTTCCAACAAAATGTGAAAAACATTTCTTTCCATATCAGACAATGTGATTTTCAGGATTTGTTTTCTCATTTTGTCTCTCATAGTTGAGGTCTACCTATGATATCAATTGCAGGCCTCTCTCATCTTTTTAAGTGGGAGAACTTGCACAATTGGTGGCTGACTAAATACTTCTTCCTCCCACTGTATGTATGGCTTTGTAGGTCAGTGTTAGTAGCTTGAAGTGGATATGTTGTGGAATTGGGAGACAATGAGGGATTTTCAGAGGGGAGAAGCGGAGGAGTAGTGAGGACAGAAGTAGATTAGTAGGGCAGCAGAGTTACAGACAGACTGGAGAGGTGTGATGGGGGATGATGAGGTCCTAGATCCCACATGGAGTCAAGGCTATCCAAGTGACATGGGCAGTTCAGAGGAAAAGGTGTTGGTCACACTGCCCCAGCTGCACAGTAAACAAGGAAGCAAAGTACAAAAGAACCGAGAATGGCCCCAAACCATTCATTTGGCTGCTACTATGTATCGCTGCCGGACCCTAGCCTTTTCTCTGTCCATGTTGCCTCCTTCTTCTATTCCACTTTCTCCACCATCTCATCATGTGGTTAGAAAGTGCTGGCCACCTGTGCACGCTTTTGGCGTTCTTACCCTGCTGTTGCTCACCTGTTTGCGGTGCAGCATCACTTCTGCCACCCTGCTCCCCGCCTCAACTGCAACGTACCCACATATTCTGGAGAGACTGTGAGAGCAACAGCACATAACAGTGGAGTATCGGCTGCAGCACGCATGGGTGAGTTGCACTGTGGGACAAAACAACTTCAAGACTAACAATTGGGCCTCCATGCAGGACATGTGTGCCATATTGTGCTGCTTCGAGTACTCCACGAACATGGCCAGAACTGAAGACACCATCAACAACTTTACTCTTCCAACTTCTAGTCTTCCTTGAAAAAATGCTTCAGGTGATGATGGATCAAGTGGTGGCACAGAATGAAGAGGAGAAAGATTAGTTCAGAGATATTTGGGGGAGACAGATTATGGATGTCTTTGTAGGTCAGTGTTAGTGCCCCAGCTGCACATCAAAACAGGGAGTAGAGTGCAAAAGCACCCTGGGCGGCCCCTAGCCAGTACGTCAGTTGCTACTGGCCACCGCACAGACAAACTGAGCACACCAAAGCCAGCAAGTAAGTAATTATAATGAATTGGAGGAACGGGATGTGCACAGTGGCGGTGCGTTGAGGACATAGGAGAGTGATTGATAATGAATTGGGGGGAAAGAGTGCAGGGGCTAATAATTTAGATATTTACTGGGGTGAGTGGCTAATTATAGTTAACAGGGGTACAGAGGTGAATTATCAATCTGAATTTGGAATGATGGGTTGCATAAAAGCTAATTATATATTAATAATGTGGTGCATGTCAACATTCAACGGCGCAGTGTGTGGGATGTGGGATTTCTTATTCAGGGAACAAATGTGTACATATATGTGATCTTTTTTATTTTCAGGGGCAATACATCTGGTACTGGTGGGGGGGGTCCACCCAGGTTCCTGACTACTCTTAATCTGCCCCTGATAAAGATATATAGGATCTCTGATGTTTCAAGGACAGGTTTTAAATCTCAGGCAATAAAGGTAACCTTAGCAAATGGCATACGGTATACACTGTCAAGCCATTTTTTTTTTCTACAATTCATCTTAAATAAAAAATGAAAACAGTTTTTGTTAAAAAAAATGCTTTTTTTGTTTAGAGCATTAATAAATCTCCAGAGATGAGCAAATGTATTCATGGAAAATTCAATTCTCCTCAAGTTTTAAAAAAATAAAAACTAGTACTACAGTGATCTTTTGACTGACATAGTCGCTTACACCACAGCGTTAATTGAAACAGAATCATTTATTTTCTACTATTTCTATTAGCAATCAGTTTGGTAAAAAAAAAAAGTTTGGGGTTGTGATCCAAAATGTCACGCAAATGTCTAATTTTGGATTCCATAAGAATAAAAGCTTTCATCAAAAGTTCAGAATTTTGTGGAAGAAATGTTTTTTGCTTTGTGTAACCATTTTCTGAGATTCATTACATTTGCATCATGTTGGAGCTGATTGAGGGCTTGATTTTTTTCTAGTGAGCTGACATTTTTATTCATATCAATTTAGGGAGCATATAACATTTTAATCACTTTTTATTTTTTCAGGGAGCTGAGTTTACCAAAAACAATGCAATTATAGCGTTTTTATTTTTTTTCTCTTTACAGTGTTTCGTTAAAGGGTTAATTAATTCTATTTTGATATTTCAGATCTTTACAGAAGCGGCAATATCAAATATGCTTAATTTTTTGGAAATTACATTTTTAAATGTAAAATTCTTTTTAACTTTTATTTTTTTATATTTTCCATTTTTTTGTCTTTTTAAGAGACTTCAACCTGCGATCAGCACAGTATTGCAATATATAGTGTGCAATGTGGTCTCTTTTATGCTCAGAGTGAGATTGACCTTCAGAGGAATACCAAGAAGACAGCGATGGGGGTCAGCAGAACGCCATATGCTACCATGATAACTCAGCAGTCCCCCACAAACCCATTTCAGGGTATCAATGGGAGCAGATGCACATGAGCATGGTCATGCATTCCATTTAAATGCCGCTGTCAGAGATTGACTGCTCAGCTAAATCAGCAGCTGTTAGCAACAGATGTCTACGTAATATAGTTGGCAACACCCATTTATGGAGGGAGCGCTGCTTCTGAGCCCCGTACTGACATGCAGCCCCATTCCCAGGAAATCCTTTGCATTTTTTTTTACTGCCATATTTCAAGAGCTAAAGCTTTTTATTGCAAAATAGTAATAATAGGGCTTATCACAGCACAAGCAGTATTTTTAAAAATTATGGTTTTCTGGGTACAAAATGTATTAGCTTTTGTGCCTGTTTTGGAAGATGGGGTGGAATGCAAAAAAAATGACAACAATTCTCCAAGTTTTAGGGGTTTGTTTTTTTTTTTTTTTTTTTTCAGTGTTTGTTTACCACATGGAAATTTGTTTTTGAAGGTAGGCACAATTAAAACAAAGCCAAATTTAAATAGGATTTCTTTTATTTTCTTACTTGTGAACAATGCAATCACTTTGAAAAAAATTGATTAATTTTTTTTTACAAAATATTCTGTGAACCTTAATTTTTTATATTTCTACCAATGGAGCTGTATGAGGGTTTGTTTGTTTTATTGTGCAAGAGGAGTTGACTTTTTATCAGCATAACATTTGCAGTAGTAGTTGAATAGCGTGATCATTTTATAACATGTTTTCATAATATAAAATCATAACAATATACTGTATTTTTCGGACTAAAAGACGCAGCGGATCATAAGACGCACCTAGGTTTTAGAGGAGGAAAATAAAAAAATAAAAATGTAAGCAAAAAATGTGGTCATGATGCACTTTTAAGGGGGAGGGGGTCTTCTGCTGACACTGGTATAGGGGTAATGTCCCCCAATTCTGAAAATATCCCCCATCCTGGAATATATGCCGCCCCCCTTCCTTTTATATTTGGTCCCCATCCCCATCCTGGTATGCCCGGCATCCCTCCATCCTGGTATGCATGGCACCCCTCATCCTTATCCTGGTATGTATGGCACCCCTCATACCTATCCTGATATGCATGGCTCCCTCATCCTTATCCTGGTATGCATGGCACCCCTCATCCCCAATCCTGGTATGCATGGCACCCATCATCCCTGTTCTGATATGCATGGCACCCCTCATCCCTGTCCTGGTATGCATGGCACCCCTCATCCCTGTCCTGGTATGCATGGCACCCCTAATCCCTATCCTGGTATGCATGGCACCCCTAATCCCTGTCCTGGTATGCATGGCACCCCTCATCCCTGTCCTCGTATGCATGGCACCCCTAATCCCTATCCTGGTATGCATGGCACCCCTAATCCCTGTCCTGTTATGCATGGCACCCCTCATCCCTGTCCTGGTATGCAGGCACCCCTCATCCCTATCCTGGTATGCATGGTACCCCTCATCCCTGTCCTGGTATGCATGGCACCCCTCATCCCTGTCCTAGTATGCTTGGCACCCCTAATCCCTGTCCTGGTATGCATGGCACCCATAATCCCTGTCCTAGTATGCATGGTCCCCCGCTGCACATTAAAAAAAATAAACACTCATACTCACCTCTCTTCTCTCTCCTCCAGCGCTGCGTCCGGTCTGCCTGCACTGATCTCTCCATGTGAGCCGCGCATGACGTCACTGCCATGCACGGCTCACAAGGACAGATCAGCTGCCGGAAGTCACTGCTCCCCACGCCTGGTCTGTGTGCGCGGGGAGCAGTGACTTCACTCTCCTTCATAGCCGACACACAGCGGAGCCACGCTGCGGCTGCTGCGGGCTATCTCCTGTGCCCGCTCATTAAAGGGCATGAATATTCACCCCCTCCCCATGCCTATTTCAGTTATGAAATCTCAAGACTATCAAGGGATTCTAGAGAGAAATGTGCTGCCCAGTGTCAGAAAGCTTGGTCTCAGTCGCATGTCATCGGTCTTGCAACAGGATAATGACCCAACGCACACAGCTAAAAACACCCAAGAATGACTAAGAGGAAAACATTGGACTATTCTGAAGTGGCCTTCTATGAGCCCTGACCTAAATCCTATTGAGCATCTTTGGAAAGAGCTGAAACATGCCGTCTGGAAAAGGCAACCTTCAAACACGAGACAACTGGAGCAGTTTGCTCATGAGGAGTGGGCCAAAATACCTGTCGAGAGGTGCAGAAGTCTCATTGACAGTCACAGGAATCGTTTGATTATAGCGATTGCCTCAAAAGATTGTTCAACAAAATATTAAGTTAAGGGTACCATCATTTCTGTCCAGGCCTATTTCATGAGTTTAATTTTTTTAATAATTCTGTGGAAGCAGGTTTGAAAAGCAATGACTGACTTTCATTTGTTCATTTTCATATATTTTTAATTTATTATTACTTTTGTCAGATTAAAGTTATTTCTGTGACCATTGTGGGCTTTTCTTTCATTAAACGAGGGATACCAACAATTTTGACCACGTGTGTACATCACAGTACAAGAACCTGCACCTGTTCATGACATACATTTTGCGTCATAAATTGTGAACTGGTTTAAGGCCAATAATTCTAATTATAAAAGAATTGACCATTTAAAGTAGTAATTCGGAAATTCCAATGCCAAAATGAAAGATAAGGTGTACCTGTCCTCTTACACAAGTTAAATCTGCTTTTGATGCACATATCAATCTAATATGGACAGTGGGCAGCAAGTTAAAAAGGAAGAAAATTGCTAAATATTCTTTTTACATGTAGCAACTTATTGGAAGGTGTACAAAAACCTTGCAAGAAGAAAGACTCCTCTCTTCTTGCAAGCAGTAAAATAGGCTTATTTATGTAAAGCTTCCAGCTTTCAGCATATTCCTAATTCCGCATACTGCTTGTTTAAGATGTCTTGGAAATACAAAATGTGTAATGTATTGCTTTCCAGATATGCGACTTTGGTGAAAGTCAGAAGCTTTACTAGTAAAACACCATGAGTAATGTGATAAGAGTTGGTATATACATGGACAATACATTGAGAAGTGCAGTGCAGGTGACAGATTAAAAATTGCCATAATTCATGCAAGATAAAGCATACTGCACATGATTCTGACTAGAATTCAATGCACCATTTCGTTTAAGTGGCTGTTTATCACATTGCATTGTTTAAAGCTTTCACAAGGGAAACTATCTGACTGTTTACATTAAAGAATAAAATGAAGAAGATGGATGAGTTCTAAAAGTAGTAAAATAGTTTAACAATAGAAGGTTTATGATAGTAAAATAGGTTATTATTGATTAGTCATAAAGCAAAACTTCTCCGCATTTACAGATGCTGCTCATATTTAATATTTTTCTCTGGCCATCATTTACTACCTGTTTTTAAAAGAGTACATTTTTTGTAAGCAAATGTAAATAAAATATTTTTTTTGAGTATTAAAAAGAAACTGTCACCTTGGAAAACATTATTTATTGGCAAAAATAGGGTTAATATGCAGATGAAAGTGCTGCCCAGATGCATTTTCTGAAAGTGTGGCTGCCAGAAGAAAATTAACTTATTTCCACCCTGGAGCTGAAAGCTTTCAGTTATGGAGCATGCACGGAGCGGCTACAGTCAAAACTCACAGCACTGTTCACTATTCTGTAAGCACGCCTCGGCAGTTTGAAAACCGGCTCTGCAGCGCATCTTTGCTGAGCAAGCTATCAAAGTGCAGAGGAATGTTCGCAGATGCCGCTCACAGTATGGTGAGCAGTGTGCTCTCTGAGCAATGCGGGAAATGGTGTCTATCAAGTTTTTTTTTCTTATGTGAACCACCACAAATTGAATTTCAAAATATTCAAATTCACATGAGTCCAAGTGTTTCTGTAAGTTCAACTCAAACTTGATCCTCCGTGAAACAATCCACTCATTTTAACTTGCTAATGTAAAATGATTAAGTTGGACAATGTGTCTTTCTCCGAAGGGATGGCGCAGTAAGTTATACAAGCAGATAGGAGGTCAAACATTACTCCAGTAGGCTTACTAAAGTTACAGTTAGATAAGCACAAAAGCTTAGCTGTTTCAACTTTAACTATGGTATAATGCAGGGGTCCTCAAACTACGGCCCGCAGGCCACATGCTGCCCGAGGAGGACTTTTATCCGGCCCGCCGGGCTATGGGCAGAGGAGAGGAGAGCGGTGTCAGTGCCTGCCCTTCTCCCCCGCTTGCTCAGGGCCCCGGCATGCGGATACTTACCTCTCCCCATGCCTCTGCAGATCCGCTGTCTTCCTGCTCTGCGCTTCCTGTGACGTCTCGGGTCAGAGGGCGCGGTGATGTCTTTACACCGCGCCCTCCCGAGTGCTGTCACAGGCAGCGCAGAGCGGGACAGCGCCACCGCGACGCTGGAGCCCAGACCAGAGCAGCGGCAGCAAGTAAGAAGTGAGGTGAGTATTGGATTTTTATTTTTTTTTTATGTATGGAGGCATAGGTCATTATATGGGGGGGTGACATCCTGCAAGGGGTATAATATGGGGGGGTGATATCCTGCATGGGGCATGATATGGGGGGTGACATCCGGCATGGGGCATTATATGGGGGGTGACATGCTGCAAGTGGCATTATATGGGGGTTGACATGCTGCATGGGGCATTATATGGGGGGGTGACATGCTGCATGGGGCATTATATGGGGGGGGTGACATGCTGCATGGGGCATTATATGGGGGGGTGACATGCTGCATGGGGCATTATAAAGACAGGGAGTGATATCCTGCATGGGGCATTATAAAGACAGGGGAGTGATATCCTGCATGGGGCATTATATGGGGGGGGTGACATCCTGCATGGGGCATTATATGGGGAGTGACATCCTGCATGGGGCATTATATGGGGGTGACATCCTGCATGGGGCATTATATGGGGGGGAAGGGACATCCTGCATGGGGCATTATATGGGGGGAAAGGGACATCCTGCATGGGGCATAATATGTGGGGGGGGTGACATGCTGCATGGGGCATAATATAGGGGGGGTGACATACTGCACGGGGCATTATATGGGGGGGTGACATGCTGCATGGGGCATTATATGGGGGGTGGCATCCAGCATGGGGCATTATAAGGGGGGAACAGCCTGCACGGGGCATTATAAGGGGTGGAACAGCCTGCATATGGCATTATAAGGGGGAAACAGACTGCCTATTGGGAACATTTACCTGCCCATTGAGGACTTATGCTGCCTATTGGGGATATTTACCTGCCTATTGGGGACATTTACGTGCCTATTGGGGACATTTACATGCCTATTGGGGACCTATGCTGCCTATTGGGTACATTTACCTGCCTATTGGGGATATTTACCTGCCTATTGGGGATATTTACCTGCCTATTGGGGACATTTACCTGCCTATTGGGGACATTTACCTACCTATTGGGGACCTATGCTGCCTATTGGGTACATTTACCTGCCTATTGGGGATATTTACCTGCCTATTGGGGACATTTACCTGCCTATTGGGGATATTTACCTGCCTATTGAGGACCTATGCTGCCTATTAGGTACAGTTACCTACCTATTGAAATACCGGTTGATTTAACTTTACTTGTTCTTCATTTTAAATATTGTATTTGTTCCTGTATTGTTTTTTTTTTACTACAAAATAAGATATGTGCAGTGTGCATAGGAATTTGTACATAGTTTTTTTAAAAAACTATATTCCGGCCCTCCAATGGTCTGAGGGACCGTGAACTGGCCCCCTGTTTAAAAAGTTTGAGGACCCCTGGTATAATGCTTGGTGGATTCATTACAAAAATGGCTTACAACAGCTGCTTGACACAGTGGTTTTAGTTTTACTATTAACCATAAGGAAGGTTCATTCACCCTATGACCATTCAGAAAACAAATAATTGCAATTCAAAACTCAATCTGTAGTGCTCCACTAATGACAGCTCTTGCTGTGCTCAGCTTTGCAGAAGATTTCATCCTGCTCTGCTTTTAGCAGATCTGACCCTGTTCCGCATAAACATAACTGGCTCCGACTCATTTCTATTTCCGGAACCGCAGCATGTTTACTTCTGTTTCGATAGCTCTAACATAAGCTTTATCTGCCTTAACACCTCCATGATCACCAACTTTTGGTGGCCTACACTCCTTATATGAGTCATGTACTATGCTATTCCTACTGAGGAATATTGCAACTCACTACTAGGCATCAACGTTAACGCACAGTAACTGCTGTTACAATGGCATATTTAATGCAATACTAATAGTAACTATATATACATTTAGGTTATTCAAAAAATAGTGTATGGCAATCCAATGCTCCATTCTGAAAGAGCACAATGCACAAAAAAAAGTTAGGAAGCAACATGGCACCACCAACCAATTCTGGATAAAACTGTTTCAATTATGACCAGGGCTATACTTTGTTTAAAACTGGTCAAGTGAGTCAGTCTATAAATGCTGCCATTAAGGACTTTTAGGTTACCACATAAGTTAAGTCCTCCATATACGTATATCAGAATAAAATCCACTGAACTAGGAATCTCCAAATGGATGATGTTGAGGGAGAGAATCGTAATGCCAAACCCTCTTATATTCAGAAGATAAGCCACTTACAGAACCATTTAAGATTGTTTCCTCTCTCCCAATTGAAAACTGGGGCATTCGTGCCACTGTTTGTCCCCTCTATTCCTGCTTCGATATTTGACTGAAACAGGGTGACTTTTCAGTAGCTCTGTTTTACTCCTGGGATTTGTTACTCTGGCCAATGTAGAAGCTTTTGGGTTATATTCTTTTAGTTTGTGTTTCATCCTGCTGTCAGCAGTGAGTGGGACTGCTCACTATATATGTCCATTAGAATCAGTTACCATGGCCAGTTATGAGCTAACTAGTTTAAGTTGTGTGGATCAAACATCCTGTGCCTTAATAAATATTCCTGATTCCAACTTAGGTTAGTTTACAGACATTTGAACTGCCTGACAGTTGGGAACCTACTAGTGATGAGCGAGTATGCCTCATTAACTGTTTCAGCGAGAACACTCGGGTGCTCGCCGAGTATTTTGCTCTGCTCGGGGTTTGATTCATTGTCGTCGTGCCGGCAAGTGTCACGGCTGTTTGACAGCTGTGACACATGCAGAGAGAGCCTGTTCGCCGGGCTATCTCTGCATGTGCCACGGCTGTCAAACAGTCGGGACACTTGCAGGTGCTGCGACAATGAATGAAATCCCGAGCATGCCAAAATGCTCTGCGAGCACCCGAGCGTGCTCGCTGAAAGAGTTAATGAGGCATACTCGCTCATCACTAGTACCTACTCATACCTTCTGGTTCTTACCTGACCTTTCTTCTAACCAACTTCTAGCTCTGAACAATTGACTCTGTAGCCCCAGCCAAGGAGTCCCAGATCCTAGTACCGGAGTTAAAGGGTGAAGGTCAGTGCAACCCCTAGGATCTGGAAAACCGAGTAGCTAGCACCATGCCTGTTCATGCTGGCCATCTTTAGAAGTGCCAAGTGACCACAAATAGTGTCCTTGTGACAAAAACAGGTTTGGCCCAGTGCTCATGTGTGAGAGATAGGTGATGGCTGAATGAGTACTCAGCTGTTAGCTTTTAATATGTATGGGCAGCTTTTGTGTACTGTAAATACAAGGCTTTAAGGAGAAAAATGTTCTCTGCATATGGCATCCAATAAAGAATATCACAACTTTTCTTCTATATGCTTCAAACTGAATCTAACAGAAAAACGTTTGTATGAATCCTTATGGGGACAGGCAATCTAGAATGGGCCTTTTTCTGTAGGTCGTAATAGTAAGTAAACGTAAACCATTCTGCTAGTTTTTTTTTAATGAAATAGGCATTTTATAGCTATTAGAATAAGGATTCTTGATTGTGATCCTTCTATGATTTAAATTTGACAATATTTGATCTCTTTTTGCATCTTCCTTCTCTTTTCAAGTTTAAATGTCTTGTTCAATAAGTTTGAAGTTCTAATTAGAGATGAGCAAGCACTAAAATGCTCGGGTGTTTTTTGCTCAAACCGCTAATGCTCGAATACTCGTTATGAGTAATGAGTATAATGGGAGTCGATGGGAAAGCCAAGCTTTTTTTCTGGCAGACCCTACAAAGAGGTATGGGGGGCAGTGAAAATGTTCCAGTGGATGGGAAAAGTGCTAAATGGAAGGAGAACAGAATGGGGAAGACCCCTGAAAGCATCTCTGACTCCCAGATCGCTGCTGAGAACAATGGTGTCACATTTTTATTCCACTTTAAGGTGTGACAATAAAAAGTTCCAAACCAGCAAGGAATTGCATTTTACAGGATTAAAAATGTTAAGAATATTTTTTTCCTGCATAATAACTTGAATATAAGGCCAAATTTAAAAAGGTTTTTTTAAAAAATTATAATTTAAGCAAATCAAAATAGTTATTGCTATTAAAAATAGGAAATTTCAGTTTCATTTATGAAGAAAGCAAGAACTTGCAAAAATTAGGGATTCAGAAGGACTCGAATACACCCTATATTAAACATACAGGAGGACCTCATACACATTCTGTTCAAATTGTCATGTAGTGGTACTCCTAGACTCATAAAGGTTATGCGCTTTTGAGAGTTATATACCAACGAAATGTACTCCAGACCACGGAATAGTCTATGGGTGAGCACTATTATACCAATAAAATTTTGAACAAGTTTTTGGAGCGTTATATACCAAGGAAATGTACTCCAGATCATGGAATAGTCTATGGGTGAGCAACATAATACCGATAACATTTTGAACAAGTTTATTTTAGGATGATATAGTACCGATTTATATACCACCGAAATCTACCCATGAATGTGTAAAAGTCTATGGATGAGCAATATAATACTGATACATATTTGAACACGTTTTTTGAGGCTTATATAGCAACAAAATCTACCTAAGAAGATGTAATACATTATGGATGATCATTATAATACCAATAACATTTGAACATGTTTTTTGAGGGTTATATACCAAGGAAATTTACTTCAGACCACGGAATACTCTATGGATGAGCAACATAATCCTAATAAACTACTCAAGAATATGTAAAAGTCTATGGATAAGCAATATAATACCGATACATTTTTAACACGTTTTTTGAGGCTTATATACCATCGAAATGTACCCAAGAGGATGTAATACCCTATGGATGATCAATATAATAACAATACATTTTGAACAAGTTTTTGAGGCTTTTATAGCAACGAAATCTACCCAAAAAGATGTAATACCCTATGGATGAGCCATTTAATACCGATAAAATTTGAACAAGTTTTTTGAGGGTTATATACCATGGAAATGTATGCCAGACCATAGAATAGTCTATAAATGAGCAATATAATCAAGATAAAATTTTGAACAAGTTTTTTGAGGCTTATATACCAGTGAAATGTACCCAAGAAGATATAATACCCTATGGATGAGCAATATAATACCAATAAATTTTGAACATGTTTTTTGAGGCTTATATAGCAACAAAATCTACCCAAGAAGATATAATACCCAATGGATGATCAATATAATACTGATAAATTTCGAACACGTTTTTTGAGGGTTATATACGAAGGAAATGTACTCCAGACCACAGAGTAGTATATGGGTGAGTAATATAATGCCAATAAATTTTTGAACATGTTTTTGGATGATTATTTAGCACCGAAATATACCCAAGAGTATGTAATACTCTATGGGTGAGCAACATAATTCCGATAAATTTTTAAACAAGTTTTTTGAGCGTTATGTACCAATGAAATTTATCCCAGACCACGAAATAGTGTATGGGTAAGAAATGTAAGCAAGCTAAATTTTTAGATCCTATTTTGAAGTGTTATGTACCATCAAAATGTGACAGAAATAACATAATACTCAAATGGATGAGTAATCTACTCCACTAATATTTGTCAAGGCTTTTTGTAAGTTTTATATACCACTATAATGGTGCAATAACCGTGTTAAACTGTATGGATGAGTCACTGAATCCATAAAAAAAATGTAAACGTAAATATTTTGAAAGTTTACTTTACGTACTTATGCAGTCATAAAGGCTTTTTAGAAAGTGCAAAGCCAAACAAAAATTATAAGGAGGGTCATTCATAGACCCCTGAAAGGCAACAACTTTATTTCATTAAAATATTAAATATTAAAAAAACTTTATGTGCTGCTGTCATCAGGTGGTGTGGAAAAGTGTGGGTTAATCCAGTTTTTGTTCATTTTTATGAGAGTGAGCCTGTCAGCATTCTCTGTTGACAGGTGAAAGCGCCTGTTTGTTATGACCCCCCTGGCAGCACTAAAAACCCGCTCAGACAAGACGCTAGAAGCAGGGCAGCACAACACCTCCAAGACATAGAGGGACAGATCATGCCAAGTGTCCAGCTTTGAGACCCAATTTTTGAAAGTCCTAGAGGAATTAGGGAGTACACTGGTTTGGTCGGCCAGGTATTGCATGATCATCTTTTAAAATCTTTCCCTCCTTGTTAAAAATACCCGATCGTGAAGGCATGGATGCTGGGAAGGTGTCATTAAATTGGCTGATGGCTTTGACAGTGCGCCCCTACCGCTACTGTACCTGGTGTTTGTATCCCTCACCTTGGTTGGGCAGGGAAGCTTTTCCCCGGCTGCTAGCATTGTCTGTAAATTTTTCAACATATTTTCCACAATGGCCTTCTGGTATAGCACCATTTTAGAAGACCTCTCTGCCTCAGGAAGAAGAGATGCAAAGTTCTCCTTGTAGATTGGGTCTAGCAGGGTGAACAACCAGTACTCTTTTTTGCTAAGATGAATGTAACAATAGAGTCATGGAAATGGCAGTGGTACATACAGTCTGCCATATGTGTCAATGTCCCTACAGCCAATACTTCCTTATCTCCACTATGATGATTACTCTCCAATAGCGATGAGCAAGCATTAAAATGCTCAGATACTCGTTGCTCGAGTCGAGAAAATTGGAATGCTCGAGTGCTCGACCTGAGCAACGAGCCCAATGTAAGTCTATGGGAAACTCGAGCATTTTTCCGGCGGCTCCCCCTGGCAGTCTGCAGAGGGTCTAGAAATTGCCCAAATCGATGGCAACAGTGCTCAAATGACATGAGAACAGCATGGGGAAGACCCCTGGAAGCATTTCTGATTCCCAGGTCACTGCTGTGAACAATGTTGTCAGAGTATTACGCCACTTTTACGGACTCACAATAAAACATACAAAAACAGAACCAAAATGGATTCTCCTGGGAAAAATGTTAAAGAACATCCTTTCCAGGGTAATGACTTGTATATAAGGCAAAATAAATATACAAAAGCAAAAATGATCCTCCACACCTTGGGCTATGTTCACACGTAGAGTTTTTGATGCATTTTTGCACTTTTGCATTGCTTTCAACGGTGAAAAATACATTCACCGGTAAATGTCATTTTAACCTTTTACTACCTTATCTGGCCATGTGATGTGTGAGACATGATCAGACACATCCTGTTTCATTTATGAAGGAGGGACTCTGAAAGTCACAAAGCCTATTTTTATAGGGCTATCAGGCGGTCCTTACTATTCTTAAAGGGCCAGCAGTCAGCCCTTGCTATGGTTAGAGAGCCATTATTAGCGAGTGGGTCTCCTATACTGTTATTGCACATGCAGTGTGTAATGCACACGCACGGGCTGAGCAGCGTGTGCGTGTGATTCCACTGGACCGTGCCGGAGAGTGAATGCCTGGAGGGGCGTAACTAGATAGTCACCCGATCCGACCAGGGTCGCACGACGGCATACGACGCCAGTGCACCAAGGAGGAACCGAGCAGAGGGACCAGGTGCTACTCCAGGACAGACCCCGGACACGGCTGTTGACCCACACAGGGGAATACAGGATCAGACTGGTTAGGCTGGCACACAGACTGGTGGGAATAGGCAGGCACGACTGGTATGCAGGCAGGCGGGTATGCAGGCAGGGGGGTACAGGCAAGCACGGCTAGAGTGCAGACAGGGAGGCACTAGCAGGTAGGAACACAGGCAGGATAGGACCCAGTACACACTGGGACTCAGGAACAGAACCACAGATGTGGCGGACAAACACAGCAGAGTGAGGCCGCCCAGAGAGGTGAGCGAGAGCAGGGCAGGACGAGACCGCCTGGAGCGGTGAGCAAGAGTAGAGCAGGACGAGGCCGCCTGGAGCAGTGAGCAAGAGTAGAGCAGGACAATGCCGCCTGGAGCAGTGAGCAAGAGTAGAGCAGGACAAGGCCGCCTGGAGAGGTGAGCAAAGGAGTCAGAGCTGAGCGAGACTGCCGGAGCAGTGAGCAAGGAGTCAGAGCAGAGCGAGACTGCCGGAGCAGTGAGCAAAGGAGTCAGAGCAGAGCGAGACTGCCGGAGCAGTGAGCAAAGGAGTCAGAGCAGAGCGAGACTGCGGGAGCAGTGAGCAAAGGAGTCAGAGCAGAGCGAGACTGCTGGAGCAGTGAGCAAAGGAGTCAGAGCAGAGTGAGACTGCCGGAGCAGTGAGAAAAGGAGTCACAGCAGGCTAGAACCGCCAGAGCAGTGAGCAAAGGCAGAACAGGCTAGAACCGCCGGAGCGGTGAGCAAAGGCAGAGCAGGCTAGAACCGCCAGTGCGGTGAGCAAAGGCAGAGCAGGCTAGAACCGCCGGAGCGGTGAGCAAAGGCAGAGCAGGCTACAACCGCCGGAGCGGTGAGCAAAGGCAGAGCAGGGGGGACAGGGCTCTGTTCACATGGAACAGACAGGAAGGGAAAGGCAGAACCAGATACCCACAGGGTACTTGCAGTGAAGTTGCGAGTGGACCACAAACTCACAAACGGGAGTACAGTGACAACGAGCAGGAGTTAGGTACGAGTTCAGACACTGCAGAAAAAGGAAAAGGTACGGACATAGAGAAACACGGGAAACAGGCTAGAAGAGAATACAGACAAGAACAGACACAGTAGCAAGATACAGGAGCGGGTCTAGGTAGCAGCCCCTAGAAGGTGGGAGGAACAGGCTAGGAGCGTGTTCAGACAGGACAGACAAGATACAGCAGCGGGTCTAGGTAATCGGCCCCTAGAAGGCGGGAGCAACAGGCTAGGAGCGTGTTCAGACAGGACAGACTGGATACAGGAGCGGGTCTAGGAATGCAGCCCCTAGAGGGCAGGAGGAACAGGCTAGGAGCGTGTTCAGACAGGCCTGGAAATACAGCCTCCAGGATAGGCAGACAAGAGAACACAGAAGGGACCTGGCACATTCAGAGTGCAAGAGCACACTAAATGAAACATAATGCTTAGGCAGGGATTGATTGGAACAGCTGGGTTCAATACCAGGTGACAGACAGCAATAGGCTGAGGACGCACAAGGGGTGTGCCTGCAGCAGGTACAAAAAGCAGGAAGTGATCGGGCGCCGCCCTTAAGCAGCAGAAACTGACACAAACAGACAGCATGGAGGGAAGCCAGAGAGACACTGGACTGGAGATCAAGTGCGCGCTCTTGCACAGTGGGAGATGGACCACTATGCAAAGACGCCGCCAGGTATGTTACACAGTGACTGCGAGGGCTGCCAACAATTTCGACGCACCTCAATACTCCTTTGAAGAGACATAGAGGAGGGCCTCAGTAAAAAAAATGTTCCCATTATAAAGGAATGGGTCTTCTATAGTGGTAATGCCCACACAGTGACTTCAAGGGCTGGAAAAAATTGGGAAAAACCCCAATACCAATTTAAAGACACATGGAGGTAGACCTCAGTAATGACATGTTCCCATTAGAAAGGAACGGTTCTGCTATACAGTTATAGGGTATGCAGTGAGCACAATGGGTGCCAACATTTAGGAAAAACCCCAATACCAATTTAAAGACACATAGAGGTGGGCCTCAGTAACGACATGTTCCCATTAGAAAGGAGCGGTTCTGCTATACAGTTATAGGGTATGCAGTGAGTACAACGGCTACCAAAATTTGGGAAAAATCCCAATACCAATTTAAAGACACATTAAGGTGGGCCTCAGTAATGACATGTTCCCATTAGAGAGGAGCGGTTCTCCCATACTGTCCTTGCGTATATAGTGACTGCAATGGCTGCTAAAAATTTGGCCGCACTAAAATGCCCATTGCAAAAGACGTAGAGGAGGGCCTCTTGAAAAAAAATGTTCTCATTATTTGGAAGTGGGTCTCCCATACTGTTTGCCTTTGCAGTGAATGCAACGACTTCCAAAAATTTGAAGACACTCCAATGCCCCTTGCAAGAGATGTAGAGGAGGGCCACATGAAAAAATTGTTCCCATTATTAGGAAGTGGGTCTCCCATACTGTTTGCCTATGCAGTGAATGCAAAGGCTGCCAAAAATTTGGAAGCATTACAATGCCCCTTGGAAGAGACGTAGAGGTCGGAGGACCTCATGAAAAAAATGTTCCCATTATTAGGAAATGGGTCTCCTATGCTGTTTGCCTATGCAGTGAATGCGACTGCTACCAAAAATTTGGATGCACTCCAATGCTCCTTACAAGAGACGTAGAGGAGGGTCTCATGAAAAAATTGTTCCCATTATTAGGGAGTGGGTCTCCCATACTGTTTGCCTATGCAGCGAATTCAACTACTGCAAAAAATTTGGAAGCACTCCAATGCCCCTTGCAAGAGATGTAGAGGAGGGCCTCATGAAAAAGATGTTCCCATTATTAGGAAGTGGGTCTCCCATACTGTTTGCCTATGCAGTGAATGTGACGGCTGCCAAAAATTTGGAGGCACTCCAATGCCCCTTGCAAAATATGTATATATGGTGGTATGGTGGTGATGTGGTGGAGGATGAGGGTGAGGAAAAGGACAAGAGCAAATAGACAAAATCAGGAAGCGTATACCCATGTCTCGGTGTGAAGAGGTGCATGGGAATAAACATCGCAAATAAAAGACACTGTATTTGAGTTTATATTACGCTGCTATCAATCAGTAATGTTGGGAAGTCTGGCCCAAACGAGCACTTGTTTATTTTTATAAGAATCAGCCTGTCAGCTTTTTCAGTTGACAGGTGGATGCGCCTATCAGTTATAATTCCCCTGGGGGCACTAAAAACTCTCTCTGACAAAACGCTAGCTCAGGGCAAGTCAGGAACTTCAAGGTAAAGAGAGACAGTTCATGCAACATGTCCAGCTTGGATACCCAATAATTATAAGGCACAGAGGAATCACAGAGGATGTTGGTATGGTCGGAAAGGTACTCCTTCAGCATCTTCCCAAACTTTTCCCTCCTTGAGAGACTACCCCGCGCATCTGGGCTTGTGCGATGGTAGGGTCTGAGAAAACTGTCCCAGAACTTTGACAGTGTTCCCCTGCCTCTGCAGGATTGCATTTGTGTCTCTCTCGCCTGTATTCATTGTTTGTCCAAGGAACTGTGACCTCTGCCGCCAGCGTTTTCAGATGGGAATTTTTTTAATAATTCCGCAACAAGGGCCTTTTGGTACTGCCTCATTTTAGCAGACCTGTCCACCGCGGGAATAAGAGATAGAAAGTTCTCCTTGAAGCGTGGGTCTAAAACTGTCACCAACCAGTAATGACTGTCAATCAAAATTTTGAGAACGTGAGGGTCACGAGAAAGGCAGCGTAACATAAACTCAGCCATGTGTGCCAGACTGATAACAGGCAGGATTTCCATGTCCTCACCAAGAGGACGACTGTCCATGCTTTTCTTCTCCTCCTCCTCCCTCTCCTCAGGCCATCCACGCTGACCAGACGGTATGACAGTTGTGCGGGTGGTATCTTCTATAGCGCAGGAAACAAGCTCCTGTTTTTCCTCCTCCTCTTCGTCCTCATTGTCACCCAATCCACGTTGGAATGAGATGAGGCTAGGTTGTATGGAATCACCCTGTATGGTTCATTGCTCCATCTCATCGTGCTACGCCTCCAATGCCTCCTCTTTAATTGAGAGCAGCAAGCATTTCAGAAGACAGAAAAACAGGATGGTGATGCTAATTATGGCGTCATCTCCACCCACCATCTTGGTGGAGTCCTCAAAGTTTTGAGGATAGCACAGATGTCTGACATCCATGCCCACTGTGTGGAGGCTGACCTGAATACCGACGGCTGTGTTGATGCTGGTAGTCAACAACTGCTCACAAATCCTTCCCAACATCTGCAACATTGAGTTCCAACACATGGGACATCGCACACCAGTCAGTGAGCTGGAAGCTGCAAACGCTGCTGACTTTTTAAAATGGGCACACATGCCGTGTACTTTGACAAGCAGATCCAGCAGATCTGGGTAGGTTTTGAGAAACCGCTGAACCACGAGGTTAAGCACATGGGCCAGGCATGGTACGTGTGTGAGCTCGCCTCCCCTCAGAGTCTCCACCAGGGCCCGTAATCCTAGGCGTCAGGAGGATGTGTTCCGTCCCAAGGTCCGACTGGGTCCCAGCTTCCTCTATGTTAACCCAGTGTGCCGTCAGCGAGATGTACCATCCCTGCCCACAAGCACTTGTCCACGTATCCATGATTAGGTGGACTTTCCCAGTAACTGCGTTGTTGAGGGCACGGCTAATGTTGTGGGACACGTGCTTGTGTAATGCGGGGATGGCACACCGGGAGAAATAGTGGCGACTGGGAACTGAGTACTGAGGGATGGCTGTCGCCATCAGGTTGCAGAAAGCTTCCGTCTCCACGAGCCTTAAAGGCAACATTTTGAGCGCAAGCATTCGCGAAATGTGTGAATTTAGTAGTAAGTCGTGTGGGGCGTTGGCTGTGTATTTGCGCTTGCATTCCAAGGACTGGGGTAGGGACAACTGAGCGCTGCACTGGAACAAGAATATGGATGCTGTTGCTGATGGTGCTAGTTGAGAGTGTGCAATGACAGGTGCAGGGCGGGAGGCATCTTGACATGCGCCATGGACAGGGGATTGATATGCACGCACAACAGCAGAAGAAGCAGTGATATCACCCGCAGACACTGTTTCTGGACACTGGCATTTGGCCCACCTAGTTGGGTGCTTTTCTGTCATGTGTCTGATCATGCTGGTGGTGGTCAGGCTGGTAGTTTGTTGCCCCTGCTTATGCTGGCCTGGCAGATGGTATAAATGGCCCTTTTGGGGTTATCTATAGAGTCTTTAAAAGACAACCAGACTCGGGAAGACCTAAGAATTGTACTGGCAACTTCCATTGTGTTGGTGTACCAGGGAACGTTTGCCTGCCTTGTGTCTGCGGTCTCCAGACTGCTTCTTCCTGCCTGTTGGGGTTATCAGCAGAGTCTTTAAAAAAATTCCAGACTCTGGAAGACCTACCGCTTGTACTGGCAACGTCCCTCGTGTTGGTGTTACGGGGAATGGTTGCCCGCCTTCTGTCTGCGGCCACCACACTGCTTCTTCCTGCCTGTTGGGGTACTCTGCCTCCCTCCCCCTGTGTGCTGTTATCCTCGTTCTGCATGTCCCCCTGCCAGGTTGGGTCAGTGACTATATCTTCCACCACCTTGTCTTCCACTTCCGCACCCTGGTCCGCCTTCTGACTTTCTGGGAATTGTGTCTCATCATCATCATCCACCTCTTGCGACAGTAATTGCACTTTCCCACCATTGCCTCCATGTGACCATGGCTGCTCAAATAATTGGGCATCGCTACACGAGTTCTCCTCTTGCCCGGCTTGAAGCTGGCTGGGTGAGAGGCCAGAATCTATAAATAGAAAAGTGAACAGCTCTTCTGAGTGTCAAAGTGTGGGATCAGTTGTCTCTGGGCACTCGGCATGGTATAAGGAAGGAGGATAAGGGTGAGGAATATGCGGTCCAGACTCATGGCTACTGAGACTTGACCGTGTTGTAGACAGGGTGGTGGTGGTGGTGGCAAAGTGATTGAAAGCATTATCTGCTATCCAACCAACAACCTTTTGACACTGCTGGGGTATTCTGTGGTCCCCTAGTAATTGGGACAGTAAGGTCGAGCGACAAGATGTAAGTGTTTGTTGTGGCACAATTTCAGCTTGCCCACGGCCTCGGCCTCTGCATGCACCATCACCATCATGTCCACTTCCCCGTCCCTTGTCATGCGCCTTGCCCATTTTAAATGGAGGACAATATTTTCCACGTTCACTACAAATGGCTGAATTTGGACCGTAGTTATATGTGATACGTCTGACGGACAACCACGATTTTAAATAGTGGGCTTGTAGTTAATTATTCTTCACAGTGAGCACATGTGAATAGCTTCACTGACACACTGCAACAAACTGTAAATGGAGGACAGAAATGGCTGATTTTGGATCGCAGTTATATGTGATATTTCTGATGGACAACCACGGTTTTAAATAGCGGGCTTGTAGTTTACTATTGTTCACAGTGACCATGTGTGAATAACTTCATTGACACACTGCAAAAAACTGGAAATGGAGGCCAGAAATGGCTGAATTTGGACCGCAGTTGTATGTGATACGTCTGACGGACAACTACGGTTTTAAATAGCGGGCTTGTAGTTTACTATTCTTCACAGCGACCACATGTGAATAGATTCACTGACACACTGCAACAAACTGTAAATGGAGGACAATATTTTCCACGTTCACTACAAATTTCTGGATTTTTATCGCTGTACTATGGAAAAGATCTGGCTGTATTCTGCATTGATAACAAGCAAATGGAGCAGAAAAATGGTGTACTCTGGATTGCTTCTTAAGCAAATAATCAGAATTAAGATCCCAAAAAAATTAGCCCTGGCCCCTGATATCTGTCTACAAATATCTGTAACAGCAGGAACAGACAGAATGTGCAATGGACTCTCTTGTGCTGCATATGCTGCCACAAACCCTGCCTGCCTGGCTTTATAAGCAAAAAATCAGGATTAAGATAAAAAATAATTATCCCTGGCCACTGATATCTGGGGCTATGTCTACAAATATCTGTAACAACAGCAGCAGACAGAATGTGCAATGGACCCTCTTGTGTGGTATACAACGCCACAAACCCTGCCTGCCTGCCTAACTCCTGCTATCACCACTGAATATATGCAGCTGGATTAGTCCTCAGAAGGACTGTTAGTTCAGATGGATATATAGATATGTTGTAAAATACCTACACTAACTAATAAACAATAGACCAGCAGAAAATTACTGAACAAAAGAGATCAAAGGTATACACAGCAGGTGATATCATATATACATGGATATAATATCTATCCCTACTATGATCTCCTTTTAGCTATATTATGCATCTGCATGGCACTTCATCTACGCAGTATTTATTGCACTTAGGCACTTTTCCAACTTGGGGTCATCTATATCTGTTGGATGGATTATGTAATTATTGTATTTATGCATGAGATATGAATCCCTTGATATAAATGTCATTGCACTGGGCACTTTCCGAAGTAACAATTTCCATAATTTGAAATGATGTATAATGTCCAAACAATCATATTGCCTGGTTATTGTACTGATAAATATACTATGTTTCATATCATATAGGGACATTGTATTCCCCTTAACATATATTTATATATCTATTGTGTGAGCGTCTCTCTATGCAGTGCCATTAATTTGGCCAAACCATGATTCATTAAAGGTTTTTTAAGTAACTTGTTTACCTTTGATCTCTTTTGTTTGGTAATTTTCTGCTGGTCTATTGTTATTGTCCGAATTGATCAAGTCCAATGCATAGTTGTTTATTGGGTAATAATGATGCATACAGGAAATCTGACTATTTCAGATTTAATATCAAGTACAATAATTTATATAACTAATAAACAAGCAAATCTCTCCACCACACAGAAGCATCTCCCCCTACTCTGCCTGTTTCCGGGGTAGACTGTGACAAGCCTAGCATCACCGGGTCTTAAATAGACCCGATGACGCTATGCGGCCATCCAATCACTGTAATGCTACAACCAACCTGACTACGGCATTACAGTATGTGGCAAGCAATCCCTGCATGTTCATTGGCTCTCTAAAGAGCATCAAACATGCAGGGCGGGAACTCGAGCTCCCACCCGAGCAAGCCGGAAATACTCACTGAGCGCCGAGCTTGTCAAACACCGTGATGCTCGGGCGAGTACCGAGTAGTGGCGAGCACGTTCACTCATCACTAGCAAATAATCTTTTAATTCTTTGGTGCAGATATTGTTCTCCACACATGGGTACACATGTTAAAATCAAAATTGCTTTTACTACTATATCGTGCTACCTAAAGCAGGCTACATTTAATCTTTTAATTCTTTGGTGCTGATATTCTTCTCCATACAGGGGTGGACATGATAAAATATAAATTTGTTCTGTTACTACCCTGCTACAAAAAGTAGGCCACATATGATGTTGCAATTCTTTAGCCCTGAGATTCTGCTGTATCCAAGGCTCTTCCACAGTAAAAAATCAAATTTTTTCTGTTACTACCGTGCTACATAAAGCAGGCCACATTTTATCTTTTAATTATTTTGTGTTAGTATTGTGCTCCAGCCAGGAGTTTACATTTCACAATATAAATTCTTTGTGCTAATAGTGTGGTCCTTAAACCATGCCACATTTAAGCATTGGACAGGCCTTGAAGCATTATTTCTAGCTTAAAGTTTGATCAGTAACTGGTGGATGAGTGACATGTGTAGGCCTGGTGCTCTGAGTGCTCTGCCAAATTCAGGCAACAAAAATATAGGAGACCCAACTTGAAAACCAAACCTTTTCAATAATTATGGTCAGATACCAGTAAAGTGGCATCAATTTCTATTTATTTATTTTTATTATTTTACTCACTTATATAGCACCAATAATTCCACAGCGCTTTACAGACATTTACAGACATTAATGACACTGTTCCCATTGGGTCTCACAATCTAAATTTCCTATCAGTATGGAGGGAACCTCACAAACACCTGGAGAACATACAAACTCCTTGCACATGTTGTCCTGGGTAGGGTTGGAACCCAGGACCCCAGCGCTGCAAGGCTGCTAATGTTTTTTGCGTTGATGACTCAACGTTCCTGGAGTTGGAAGTCTATTACTGTGTGCCTCACTGCTGTCTTGGGGAAAACCTCTATCAAGATTGTCTTCAAGCATGTTTTGATACTGCAGCATGGGCATGTCCCTTTCAGGGGGGAAGCAACTGGCAAAATGTACTTTTGTACCATGGATCGAACAGACCAGCAACCCAGTAGTCAGCACTATTTCAAATCCTAAAAATATGGGAAACAGTCATGTTGCAGATAGTGCTGAAAGAAGGCGCTCATGGGTCGGTCTCTTTCATGAGTTCCAAGTTCATAGTGTGTTGGTGGTGGGATAACACTCAAGCTTGCTTCCTCCATCCCCTCCTGGCAACCACGGACAACAGAGAGGGAATCATTATCCTCTTCATCTCCTAACTGTTGAGTGTCCATCACCTCTTCCTCCTCGTCCTTCTCCACTTGTACCTCTAATGGCAAACGCCTGTGAAACTACAGATCATAACTTAGAGATATTGTTAACCCTTCCGCATCCTCCTCTGCTTCCTCCTCTTCCTCCTCTTCCCCTGGGGCCATCAATACCTCCTCCCGCAGACTATTCAAAGTGTGCTTCAGATGACGGCATCGGCAGCGCTAACTATTTTAGTAGAAAATGTGCAGAAGGGTGCAGAGGTCCTTCATCTGTGTCCATTCCGCAAGTGTGATTTGCACCACATCCATACTGCATTTGCCCAGGCTATTTGACATGAGATATTGAGTCGGGGCTCGTCGCTGCTGCCACAGTCGCTGAAACATGTGCAGAGTTGGATTACACCATGTCGACACATCGCATATCAACTAGTTAACTGGTAGGCTGAAAAATCTCTGTAGCAACGCGTGTCAGCGACCCGCAGGTTTCGAATGGCAGAAGTGAACACACAGAGACTGTGGTTTCTGCAGCTGCATATCCAGGCCAGGATAGTGGTGGAGAAATTGTACCATCAGGTTGAGGATGAGAGCCATGCAATGCACGTGTGTGAGGTTGCCCCGGCATAGGGCCGCCATCGGGTTTGCACCGTTATAGCACATGGCCTTCCCTGGCTTCAGGTTCAATGGAGACAGCCAATGCTCAAACTTGGCATGGATAGCTGTCCACAACTCTTGATCTGTATGACTGCGATATCCAAGGCACATTAATTGAAACACTGCTTGATTGCGGTGAGCCCTAGCTGCGCAGTACAGAGGTAAAGTTCCTGAGGTATAGAAACTGTGGATGGCTTTGCTTCTGGTACTGGGTGCTAATACCAAACCGTGGCGTGCCATTCACTGGATATTCCTGGCTGGTTGGAGACAAGCTCATTCCCACAGAAAAGTACCAGCAAGCTAAGTAGATGGTGGCCTCTATCACCATGAAGGAGTTTGCTCTTTGTCTAGTAGTTTGGCTTTTATACTAAAGATCCTGCTCATTTTTATAAGTGAGCAAGCAGAGACCGTTATTTCTGCAGCTGCGCTTCCAGGCCGGGATAGTGGCAGAGAAATTCTGTACCATCAGGTTGAGAATGCGAGCCATGCCAGGCACGTGTCTAAAGTTGCCCCGGCATAGGGCCACCACCGGGTTTGCACGTTATCACACATAGCCTTCCCTTGCTCCAGGTTCAGCGAAGACAGCCATAGCTCAAACTCGGCCTGGAGAGCTGTCCACAACCCTTCAGCTGTTTGACTGTGATCTCATAGGCATATTAATTTTAACACTGCCTGATTGCTGTGAGCCCTGACTGCACAGTACGGAGGTGGGGGGGGATTCTTTCTGCACTGATGGAACGTGTGTCTCATTAAGGCAGAGTTTGAGGGCGCAGGTAGAGGCCCTAGAGGAGGTGGAGGAGGCAGAAGCACTGGTGGAAGTGTTAAATACAGAGGTTTGCTCCCCAAGCCTTGGGGATTCCAAGACTTGCTGTCTAGTGCCACCTTGGTGTCTAGTCATGATCATCTTTCTACCATCTTATTCATCCCCCCAACTGACCTATCCATCAAAGTCAATGGCTGCCCACTCTCACAAGTCCCGCAAGCTTGGCTCTGATCTCTCCTTCAAGCGTCATATCCAAGCCCTTTCCGCTTGCTGACGACTCTGACTCCAAAATATCTCCAGGATCCGCACATTCCTCAACCATGAATCTTCAAAGACACCAGAGCACGCCCTCGTCATCTCCTGCATCGACTACTGCAAGCTAATGCTCTGTGGCCTCCCTTCTAACACTCTTGCACCCCTCCAATCTATCCTAAACTGTGCTGGCTGACTAATCCACCTGTCACCCCATTATTCCCCTGCTTCTCCCCTCTGTCAATCCCTACGTTGGTTCCCCGTTGCTCAGAGACTCCAGTTGAAAAACCTAACTTTGGCATACAAAGCCATTAGTGTTGAGCGAGCATGCTCGACACTGCTCTGTACTCGCCCTAGCATCACGCTACTCGGGATGTTCGGCGAGCACTGAGCATTTCCGGGTTACTCGGGCAGGAGCTCGGGTCTCCGCCCTGCATGTTTGGCGCTCTTTACAGAGCCAATGAACATGCAGGGATTGCCAGCCAGTCACTGTAATGCCGCAGCCATGTTGTTTGTGGGCATTACTGTAATTGGCTAGCCGCACAGCGTCACCTCGAGTATTTAAAACCGGGCGCCGCCATCTTTGACACAGATGCGCCGGATCAGACTGTGTAGGGACAGCGCTGCTGAGCTAGGGAGAGATTTTTCCTGTGAAATAGTTAGCGTAGGGTCTGTAAAGGCTGCCAGAACAAACAAACAGTCCTTCTAAGGACTAATATCCATCCCAGATATCATGCAGGCAGGCAGGCTGTATAGGAGACGCAGTGGTTATACCAGCAAATGCTGCATTACAGTCCTGTGTGCTCCTGTTTCTAAAATTGCTGGACTCAGCTGCAGGTCTCGGGGGCCAGTAAAAATCCTTTTTTTTTCATCTAAATCCTCTTTTTTTTTTCCTACTACACACTGTACAAATACCCGTCTTATTAACCTATTGGTGTCACCCCCACCCCCAAAAAAAAAAAAAAAAGTGTGTCTCTGATTTTTCAGACACACATATATCTGTTGAAAAGAGTCTGGTATAGGCCACAGAAACAGAAGTGTGGTTTTGCAGTTCCACGGGTAAAATCTCTGTATTATCCAGTTTTGGGCCTTTGGTATCTAAAAAAAAACAGTTTGAATGTGTCGCTCACTGTTCAGCCGCAAATCTATATTTTTTAAAAAAGTCTGGCATATACACCAGTAAATTAAAACTGTGGTTTTGCTGTTCCACGGAAAAAAATATCTATTATTCAGGTTTTGGTATTTTTTCCGTAAGGAAAAACAGTAATAGTTTCTCCCTGATTGTTCTGATTGTTTAAAAGAGTCGTGTGTAGGCCAGAGAAATAGAACTGTGGTTTTCCTCTTCCACGGTTCTAATCTACTTTTTATTACCCTTTTTCCATTGATAGTGCGATTGTAAGCTATTTTACTTCCTTTACAATGGGCAAGGCGCGTGGCAATGGACGAGGAAGTGGACGTTCTGGTGATGGTGCGTGCCGAGGACGGGGCCGTGGCCAAGGTGAAAATGTGCCACAACCAACAGCCACATCTTCTCGCTCCCACTTCTTGACCGAATTACTAGGGAAGCACAGAACAACACCAGTATTGCGAACTGATCAGTGTGAACAGGTTATTAATTGGATAGCAGATAATACTTCCAGTTAGCTGGACACCACCTCCTCCGGTCTGTCTTCCACACGGTCAACTATTAGTAGCCGTGAGTCTCGACCGCATACTCCTCCTCACCCTGATGCTCCTTCCTCCCACCATGCCGAGTGTTGTCAGACAGCAATTGATCCCACACTTAGACACTCTGAAGAGCTGTTCACTCGTCCATTTCCATATTTGTGCCCCTCGCCTGCTTTGCTTAAAGTGGTGGAAGAGTAGATCCCATGTAGCGATGCCCAAATATTTGAACAGCCATGGCCACAGGAAGTCGACGCTGGCAATTTGTCACAAGAGGTGGACGATGACGAGACACAATTGCCAGGAAGTGAGGAGGAGCACCGTGGTGCGCAAGTGGAAGAGGAGGAGGTGGTGGATGATCTAGTAACTGACCCAACGTGGCAGGAGGACATGCAGAGTGAGGCCAGCAGCACACAGGGGGAGGGAGGCAGAGTACCCCATCAGGCAGGAAGAAGCAGTGTGGTGGCCGCAGACAGAGGGCGGGCAACCGTTCCCCGTAACACCAACACGAGGGACGTTGCCAGTACAAGCGGTAGGTCTTCCAGAGTCTGGAATTTTTTTAAAGACTCTGCTGACAACCCCAAAAAGGCCATTTGTACCATCTGCCAGGCTAGCATCAGCAGTGGTGACAAAACTACCAGCCTGACCACCACCAGCATGATCAGGCACATGGCAGCAAAGCACGCGACTTTGTGGGGCGAAACCCAGGGTCCACGCTCAGTGTCAGCGGGTGTCACCACTGCTTCTTCCACTGTTGTGCGTGCAATAGAACCCCTGTTGTGTGAGCAAGGCAATCCCCTGTCCATACTGCATGTAAAGATGCCCCCTCCTCTCAGTCTTCACTTGTTATGGAAGTTTCTCAAGAAACAGCATCAACGTCCACGTCCACATCCCACCGCAGCGTTCAATTGTCCATATCCCAGACCTTTGAACGAAAGCGGAAATTCGCAGCTAACGCCCCACAGGCCACAGTCCTAAATTCGCACATTTCACGACTGCTTGCGTTGGAAATGCTGCCTTTTAGGCTAGTGGAGATGGAATCCTTCCGCAACCTTATGGCGGTGGCTGTCCCTCGGTACTCAGTCCCCAGCTGACACTATTTTTCCCCGTGTGCCATCCCCGCACTACACAAGCACGTGTCCCAAAACATCTTCGGTGCCCTCAACAACGTAGTTACTGGGAGAGTCCACCTGACAACGGACACGTGGACAAGTGCTTGTGGCCAGGGATGGTACATCTCCCTGACGGCACACTGGGTAAACATAGTGGAAGCCGGGACCCAGTCGCACCTTGGGACGGAAAACATCCTCCACACACCGAGGATTGCGGGCTCTATGTCAGTCATAGTTACCCCCACAGTGTACAGCTCCTGCGCATCATCCTCCTCCTCCTCCTCATGTTCAGCCTCCATCTCAGATATCACCACATCAGTTACAAGCTGGAAGCATTGCAGTACTGCCTCCGCCAAGCAGCAACAGGCTGTGCTGAAACTCATAAGCTTAGGTGATAAACCTCACACTGCTTGTGAGTTGTGGACAGCTGTGAAAGAGCAGGCAGATCTGTGGCTGAGACTGCTAAACCTACATCCCGGCATGGTCGTGTGTGACAATGGCCGTAACCTCGTGGCGGCTCTGAGGCGAGGCGAGATCACACACTTACCATGCCTGGCTCATGTGCTTTACCTCGTGGTTCAGCGGTTTCTTAAATTGTACCCTGAGTTGCCAGATCTGCTCGTGAAAGTACGCCGCCTGTCAGCTCATTTTCGCAAGTCGGCTACAGCTTCCGCCGCCCTTGCTGTGTTGCAGCAGCGTTTGCAGCTTCCGTCACATCAACTGGTGTGTGATGTCCCCACACGTTGGAACTCTACCCTCCACATGTTGCAAAGGATTTGTGAGCAGAAGAAAGCAGTTGTGGAGTACCAGCTGCAACAAGGCCCTCGATATTCAGGTCAGACTCCACACATAAGACCTCATGAGTGGACCTGGATGTCTGACATATGTACCATCCTGACAAACTTTGAGGAGGCCACCAAGATGGCGAGTGGCGATAACGAAATCATTAGTGTCAGCATCCCACTTGTCTGTCTTTTACAACGCTCTCTGCAGAGAATTAAAGAGGAGGCATTGCAGCCAGAGTATGATGAGATGGATCAAGAAGCCGTAGTGGGCGATTACACACAGCCCAGCCTCATCTCATCCCAACATGCATTAGGGAACAATGAGGGAGAGGAGGAGGAGGAAGAACAGGAGCTGTTATCATGCGCTGTAGACGGTAGTACCTGTACAAGTGTCATACCGTCGGTTCAGCGTGGGTGGCCTTTCACTCTCTTATTCCTGAGGTGGAGAGGTCTGCAAAAATGTGGCAGTACCAGAAGTAGAGATGAGCGTTGTTCTACTCGAACTGTTCGCCAATCTCAAATTCGAGCTGTTTTGGGCGGTGTTCGAGCCGTTCGGCGAACACGAACGATTTGAGAAAAATTCGGCTGTTCGAGGTTATGTTCGATAACTGTTCGTGCACCAAAATCATAACTGGATTTTTTCTCAGTAATGATGAAAATTAATGTTAATACGCAGTTTGAGTGTACAGCGGGGTGGGGGGAGGGGCAGGGGATGGATCTCTGCAGGAATAATGAAGATCTCCATTTTTTTTTCTCTTTCCCGCATTTACAGTGGGGAGGTGCAATCTGTCAGCCTATCAGCAGAGCACACACGGAGCGAAGTGCTTTTTTTCACACAAGCAAGGGCATGTGTCATTGGCAGTGTATGTCACATTTCCTTGACCTATAAGACCAAGCCATTTTCCCCGTCGCCACCATTTTCTCACTGCTGCAGCTGCGTGTTAGACGGCACCGCTGTTGCTGTGTGCGCTATACCTTGTTAATTTCAAGCCAATTTTCGCACAAATCTACAGATAGCTTGGGAGTAGGGAATAGTTGTGATTGCAGTCCTTTTAAGGACTAGGTTACAGCATTTCCTACGACTTTTATCAGGCAGGTCTGTGCTCTTAAATAGATAGATTGTGGGAGCAAAGACTAATTGTAATTGCAGTCCTTTTCAGGACTAGGTTACATCAGTTCCTATCAGTTTTTGCCAGGCAGGTCTGTGCCAGTGCTGTGCAAGTTTTTTTTCACAGCATTTGGCTGAATCTAGCAAAGCTAATCCTTTTTGGCCTATTGCAGAGTGTGTTAGTCAGTGGAGTAGCCTATCTGTGTTGCAAAGTATACCACCTGTGTATAGAATACCAATTTTTTTACTGCACCTAGTGAAGTAAAATCTTTTGGGCATAGCATCATTCTATTAGTCCATCTATACTGACCTCCATCAGGTTGCAAATTGAATATAATTTTTTTCTGCATCTAGCTCTGAAAAAATATTTGGGCTTCTAGCAGTGTGTGGGAATTGTTCTATTAGTCCATCTGTACTGACCTCCATCAGGTTGCAAACTGAATATAATTTTTTTCTGCATCTAGCTCTGAAAAAATGTTTGGCCTTCTAGCAGTGTGTGGGACTTTCTCTATTAGTCCATCTATACTGACCTCCATCAGGTTGCAAATTAAAAATAATTTTTATCTGCATCTAGCTTTGAAAAAATATTTGGCCTTCTAGCAGTGTGTGGGACTTTCTCTATTAGTCCATCTATACTGACCTCCATCAGGTTGCAAATTAAAAATAATTTTTATCTGCATCTACCTCTGAAAAAATATTTGGGCTTCTAGCTGTGTGTGGGACTTGTTCTATTAGTCCATCTATACTAACCTCCATCAGGTTGCAAACTGAATATAATTTTTTTCTGCATCTAGCTCTGAAAAAATATTTGGCCTTCTAGCAGTGTGTGGGACTTGTTCTATTAGTCCACCTATACTGACCTCCATCAGGTTGCAAATTCAAAATAATTTTTTGTCTGCATCTAGCTCTGAAAAAATATTTGGCCTTCTAGCAGTGTGTGGGACTTTCTCTATTAGTCCATCTATACTGACCTCCATCAGGTTGCAAACTGAATATATTTTTTTCTGCATCTACCTCTGAAAAAATATTTGGGCTTCTAGCTGTGTGTGGGACTTGTTCTATTAGTCCATCTATACTGACCTCCATCAGGTTGCAAATCGAATATAATTTTTTTCTGCATCTAACCCAGCCAATAGTTTTGGCCTAATACCACAGTTTGGCCACTCAGCTCTGCTCGGTTCCCATCCATTGATTTTTTGTGCAAACAACTCCAGAGTTGTGAATTAGTTAACCACCAAAATGAGTGGAAAAAGGCCTGCTGCTGGTGGAAAGGGGAATAGGCGTGTTGGGAAGGGGAAAAAAGGTTGTGTCCGTGGGGTAGGTGTTAAAGCAACAGTAACATCTGCAGAAGAAAGACCATCTTCCAGCCAAACTAAAATGTCTACTTCTTTTAGCGGACAATGTGATAAGATCCCTTTCTTACGGCCACGCCAATCGCTACAAATTCCAGATGAGGCACAAAAACAGCAGGTGCTTCAACGGATATCAAGTGCTCCTTTAAGTGGGCTCTCCTCCACATCAACTTCAACATCACAAATACTCCAGTCCTCAAAGGTGTCACCCCAATCGCACTTGCTTCCTCACTGCTCCCAAATCTCCAGCTGCCCGTCTGAGTATGAGGTAGAACAGATGGTTGAGTGTGCAGAGCTGTTTACTCAAACTATAGCCTGGGAATCAGAGGTCGACTCCAGCGCTTCTGTGAATCCAGACGAGGAAATGATCTGCACTGATGCCCAGAATCTTTATGAGTCGGATCCAGGACCAGACGCAGAAGGTTCTGACCATAATGTAGACCCTCATTCCCAAACTGCAACTCCTGTTGGTGGAGACAATGAGGAAGACGATGATGAGACTCAAATACCTGATTGGAGCGACAACTTTAGTTTTTTGTCAGGGCAGGAACAGGTTGGCTCTGAGGACGACGGGTGTGATAACGCACAGGGTGATGATGATGAGGTTGGAGAGCCCACTTACTGTCAAACCACAGTCAGCCAAGAGATGAGGTCAGCAGAGGAGGTGGAGGAAGATGCTAGTGACGACGAGGTCAGGTTGCGCCTTCCTGGACAGAGACGTATTACTGGAAGCACGTCAACAACTGCATCCTCAAACACAACTCTGCCTCTCACCACAAGTCGTGGTGGCTATTCAGGTCGCATGGGTGCTAAGCCTTGCATAGTCTGGGCATTTTTTCAGATCGATAAAGATGACCCAACTCATGTTATCTGTAACATTTGTCAGCAAAAGCTAAGTAGAGGCCAAAAAATACATAGTTTGAGTACTTCATGCATGAACCGGCACATGGACATGAAGCATAAGTTGCAGTGGGAAGCTCAGTGTGCTACAATGCGGCCTAGCCGGCCGGGCCAACGACCGTCTGCCATATCTTGTGCATCCGCGGTCTCTTCATCCTCTGTGACTGGGGGGACAGCAGTCACACCTGTTTTGGGGCGCAGACCTGCCACCTCTTTACCCGCAACAGCCAGCGTGATTGGCAGGTCATCATTTTCTTTGGAGGTGGTAACACCAGCTGGTGTTGAGCGCTGTCTGACATCGATAGCACCACCTTTGGATCAAGGCAACCTAACATGTCCGCCTGCATCTTCCTCACAGACCGGCAGTTTGCTGGGGACACCCTTATCAACCCCGTCTAAGCACAATAGCCAGCCCTCGGTCCCTCAGATGTGGACAAGTAAAAGACCATTTCCTCCTAGCCATGAGAAAGCTAAGAGGTTGAATTTCACCATCTGCAAGCTCTTGGCTATAGAAATGCTGCCTTTCCACCTGGTGGACACAGAGGATTTTCAAGACCTTATGTCCGTCGCAGTGCCCCAGTACCAGATGCCCAGTCGGCACTACTTCTCAAAGAAAGGTGTGCCTGCGCTCCACCAGCATGTCGCACACAACATCACCGCTTCTTTGAGAAACTCTGTGTGTGACAGGGTGCATTTCACCACAGACACTTGGATGAGTAGGCATGGACAGGGGCATTACATGTCGCTGACTGGGCACTGGGTAACTATGGTGACAGCAGGACAAGGGGCTGCTGTCCAAGTCTTGCCGTCCCCACGAGTTGTGCGTCAATGCTATTAATGTCAAAGTTCCTCCACTGCTTCTGCCTCCTCAACCTCCTCTCGGTCTTCCACCTGCACCCAAAGCCTGTCTGGTCATGCCACAAGCTTTCTAAATGCGCAGAAGGGATCCTGCACACCTCCTTACTATGCTGGCAGTAGGGCTCAACGTCATCAGGCGGTTTTTACTTTGAAATGTCTGGGAAATGTGAGTCACACAGCTGAGGAGTTGTGGTCAGCTCTGGAGAACCAATTTCATGAATGGTTGTCTCCACTGGACCTGAAACCAGGGAAGGCCGTGTGCGACAATGCTGCAAACCTGGGTGCGGTCCTTCACAGGGGAAATGTCACACACGTGCCTTGTATGGCTCACGTGTTGAACCTGGTTGTCCAGCAATTTTTAGCCCACTATCCCAGACTAGATGGCCTTCTGCAGAGGGCACTGTCGCTGTGTGCTCACTTCCGCCATTCGCATCCCGCAGCTCAGTGACTTACATCTCTTCAGAAGTCGTTGGGCCTGCCACTTCACCGGCTAAAATGCGATGTGCCTACCCGGTGGAATTCAACTCTGCACATGTTGCAGCGACTGTGGCAGCACCGACAAGCCCTGGTGCAATACGTTCTGATGTATAGCCTGGACCAACGAGATCCAGAGGTGGGGCAAATCACGCTGGAGGAGTGGTCTCAGATCAGGGACCTATGCACCCTTCTGCACAGTTTTGAAATGGCGACGAAGATGTTTAGTGCTGACGATGCCATTATCAGCATGACTATTCCGGTGATTTACATGCTGGAGCACATGTTAAACAGAATTCGGAGTCAGGTGGTGGCACAAGAGGAGGTGGAGGAAGTAGAGGAGGAGGAGTTGTATGCGGAAGGACTAACATCTGCAAGGTCCAGACGGTCGGCAGCACCAAGGCGGCAGGCATGTGAGGGTGGGGGAGATGGTTTTACCAGGGCGCATGGTAGCAGCCAAACTAGTGAGGAAGGTGCAGGAGCCCAGGAAGAAGTGGAGGACGAACTGATGGAAGACTCATCAGATGAGGGAGACCTTGATCACATTTCTGTTGTGCGAGGTTGGGGGGAGAGGACAGAGGAAGGAAGCATGATTGTTACCTCGCCACCAACACAACAGGGACTTGGTGCTCCTGGATGCGCAACACACATGAGTGCCTTCTTGCTGCACTACCTGCAACATGACCCTCGAATTGTGAGAATTAGAAATAATCCTGACTACTGGGTTTCCACACTGTTAGATCCCCGGTACAAAAGTAAATTTGCCGAAATTATTCCTGCCATAGAAAGGGATGCACGCATGCAGGAGTATCAGCAGAGACTGTTGCAGAATCTTACATGTGCTTTTCCACAAAACACCAGTGGTGCACGTAGTGAATCTCACAGTTCCAACTTGCCAACCGTGGGACCGTCAAGTGTTCAGCACTCAAACCGTAACAGAACCACAGTATCTGCTGGTAACATCAATTTTGCGGAATCATTTCACCACTTTTTTAGCCCATCCTTTGCAAGGCCACAGGAGACAAGAAGTCTGACACATAGTCAACGCCTAGAGACGATGGTACAGGAGTATCTCCAAGTAAACATTGAAGCCATGACTGTGTCACTGGACCCTTGCTCTTTTTGGGCTTCCAATCTGGATAAATGGCCGGAGCTAGCCACTTACGCCTTGGAGATCTTGTCATGCCCCGCAGCCAGCGTTCTGTCTGAACGTGTGTTCAGCGCTGCTGGTGGTGTGCTGACAGATAAGCGCACGCGGCTCTCCACTGATAATGTAGACAGACTCACGTTCATAAAGATGAACAAATCATGGATCCGAAACGACTTTTCTACCCCTGTGTCATCCTGGGGAGAGTAAAAGCTTGATGATTGGTTAAAATCACCCTACCAACCGTTTTAAGCTTTCAAATTACTAATCATGTTTATCTGTATCTTGGCTGGAAAATAATTTGGGCTTTGTAGCAGTGTGCAGCACTGATCCTATTAGGCCATCTATACTAAGCTCCACCAGATTTAAAATTAATAATAATTTTTAGCTGCATCTAGCCCGGAAAATAATTTTGGGGCTCCGAGATGCGCAAGACACATAAGTGCCTTCTTGCTGCACTACCTGCAACATGACCCTCATATTGTCAGAATTCGAAGTAATCATGACTACTGGGTTGCCACACTTTTAGATCCCCCAAACTTTTCGATCAACCTTTTCATTTTAATAAAGACCAAAAATATTGTCATTTTTGAAATTATAAGCATTAGCAGGTTATTAGAAACTGAAATCAAACAGTTTTCAACTCAAAACTTTATTCTAGGTGATGTTACATTTTCACATAGGACCCCTTGTTCGAAAGGAGCTTCTGAACTCTCTCGTCCATTGAATTTGTCAGGTTTTGGATGGTTTCTGCTTCAATTGTTTTGCATGAGGACAGAATACCCTCCCAGAGCTGTTGCTTAGATGTGAACTGCCTCCCGCCATCATAGACACTCCTTTTGATGATGCTCCAGAGGTTCTGAATGGGGTAGAGGTCAGGGGAGCATGGGGGTCACACCATAAGTTTGTCCCCTTTTATGCCCATATCAGCCAGAGATGCAGATGTTTTATGTGCAGCATGAGATGGTGCATTATCATGCAAACAAATGATCTTGCTGTGAAATACACGGTTCTTCTTCTTGAACCATGGCAGGAAGTGCTGTTTGAGAAAATCCACATACATTATGGAGTTCATCTTTAGCGCCTTCAGGGATCCTAAAGGGGCCGACAATCTCTCTCCCCATGATTCCAGCCCAAAACATTACTCCACCTCCTCCTTGTTGGCGCTGTAGCCGTGTTTGCGTGGGGTGTCCATCAACCAGCCATCCTCCACTCCATTCATCTGGACCATCGAGCGCTGCACGGCACTCATCCGTGAACAAAACAGTTTTGAAATCAGTCTTCATGTAATGTTTAGCCCACTGGAGCCGTTTCTGCTTGTGTGAAGTGTATAGAGGAGGTCGACAGGATGGCGTATGCACAGCTGCAAACCTCTGAAGGACCCTGCATCTTGTTGTTCGGGGGACGTTGGAGGCACCAGCAGCTTCAAAAACTTGTCTGCTGCTATGACAAGGCTTTTTTGCCGCTGCTCTTTTAACCTGACGTAATTGCCTGTAGGAAAGAGTCCTCAATTTGCCCTTATCAGCACGCACACGTGTGTACTGTGAATCAGCTACATACTTCTTGATTGCCAAGACACTTCATCCTGATCATCGCACAATGTTGATTGTAGTCATGCCTTGACCTAAACACTCCACAATTTGTTGCTTCTCAGCAGCCGACACATCCTTTTTCTTTCCCAGTTTGGCAGAAAATGTAGGCTGCTTAATAATGTGAGACAGCCTTCTTAAATAGTCTTGCCTTTCATTGGACACACCTGCCAAACTAATTAGCACAGGTGTCTGCAATTGCTTACAGTGATATAAAGAGCCCTGACACACATCACCATCAATGAGTTTAACTGACAAACAAACAAATTCTTTCCTTATCACTCCTAAACACTTTTTGCATAATAATTTGGAACACAGTGTACATGTGCTTTTCCACAAAACACCAGTGGTTCACGGTTCTAACTTGCCAACCGTGGTCTGTATGGAGTTGTTCAATAAAGGGCCCAAAATTAAGATAACATAGATGGGAGAGGTCTCTATGAATAGGAATTCCTAAGTATTTGATACCCTGTGAGGGCCAGGCAAAGGGAAAGTTGGACTGGATGGAATCCTATATGGATTTGGGGAGGGAGACATCGAGGGCCTCAGACTTCGCTGCATTGATTTTAAAATTTGACCATGTAACAAAGAGATCTATTTCAGCCATAACAGCATGGATGGATATATGTGATTGAGTGATATATACTAGGACATCATCAGCAAATAGAGAGCACTTGTACTCGGTGCCTCCCACCTCAATCCACCTAATATTGGGGTTATGGCGAATTGATGAGAGCAGGTGCTCCGTCACTAGGATGTATAAGAGAGGGGACAGAGAACATCCCTGCCTTGTCCCATTGGTGATTGTGAAAGGTGATGAAAATGTTCTGATGCACTCCCTGGGCCTTGGGACACCCGGAGCTGGACCCTTTTTGGTGGATGATGGTGGTTGTAGTCTTCGTGGTGGCGACCCGGTTCCGTGGCTCAGGGTGGTCAAACCAGTGGCGGAACTATTTATGTGGTTTTGATGTTTAAATGTCCGACTACGCCACCCGTGGATTGCGGTCAGAGTGAACCGCCGCTGCAGGGCAGACCGCTGAGGCTGGTGTTGTGGGTGCAGCAGAGCATAGCATAACTCCCCACGGGAGGAGTATAGCCTCAGGGCAGTGTATGCGGAGGATGGGGGTGATGGTGCAGGGCAGCAGCAGTAACGACACGGAGTCAGTGATGCAGTCCAGGGCCTTTACTCACAGTTCTTATTATCCAGACCACGTCTGCAGGTAACGGCTGCCCACGTCGTGCTGTGCTCACCAGGTGAGGGGCTCAGACAACTCCCAGATAACTTTGGAGCGCTTCACAGGACCCCCTTTGTGTGTCCTTTGTCTGGCCTTTCTTACCAATCCTTCTGTCCGGCTGCCTCGGGCCTCCTCTTGGTAAACTTGGCGCCAGTTTCCCTGACCCTATGTGGTGCCTTCGTAGAGGGTGTAGCGAGGGGCTGCGCCACATAAAATGTCACAGCCTCCGGTTTCTAGCTGAGGGTCGTTTCCTGCCTCCACTAGTTTCGGGGACCGGTCTCCCCCTTTGGCCTGACCCCTCCACGCAGGTGGATTCGGGCGTGCGGTGGCGACTCGCCCGTCCGCACCCCTGGGAACCCTTCATTCCTCGTTCCTGGAGCCTTCTCCGCTCCTCTTCCTTCCTTCTCCCTCTTCCAGGCCTGGGCCTCTGTTACTAGGCCCGCCTCCGGAGCAGAGCTCATGCAGAGCCCCTGCTCCCTGCCACTTCTGCTCAGACTTCTCTGCACTGAACTAAGATGGTGCCCACCTTTTATACTCCCTTCTCAATGCACCCAGGAACTGCTTCCTCCCTGCTCCTGCACTACAGGGTTCCCCTTCCTCAGTGTTCCCTCCCCCCACTCCAGCCAGGGACTGTCGTGCCCATCTCAGCGGCATATTGGTCGCCCTGCCCCACGGCAATGTGGTGTAATGCATGCAGGTGTCGGGTCCTGATCCACACTCCATCCTTACCTGAGAGTGAGATATCACACCTCTGGGTGAGGTGCAATACCTCTGTAGCAACCGAGCCCTCAGGGTGCTACATTTCCATTTATCTTCAGCCTAGGTGACGTATTGTGATACAGGGCCGTGATTTTGGCTATAAAAGTATCCCCTAGACCCCTACCCCAAGCTTTTTAAGAGAATCATATATGGCGTGCCAGGAGACTCTATGGAATGCTTTCTCAGCATCCAACGAGAGTATCTAATTACAAATTTTTAACTGCATCTAGCCCAGGAAATACTTTATGCCTAGTAGCAGTGTCTGCTAGTCAGCGGATTATCCCGGCTGTTAAGCAAGCTACACCACCTGTAGTTTGGACACTTAATTTTTTCAAAGGAAATGCTTCGGGACCACGGGATACTCAGTGAAGAGCATCAGGAGGCACCCCAAGGCATAGGGGCTGGGACTGGCAGTAGGATGCCTTGCGGTGGACAGCCGAACTCGATCCTTATAAAAGCTTTTTAACAGCAGCAGCTTTAGTGGACGCTACTGGAGCTGGAATTACGCGGCTGCTGGCATGAGACTTGCCCTCCAATAGATCCTTGTAAATGGATTTAAAGTGTATTCATTCAAATTAGAGAGACAATTTAAATTAAAAAGCTTAGAGCTGCCTCCACCACAGGGGGGCTCGCTCGACCCACCAGCGGACAGGCACCAGTTTTGGGAGAGGGGGGCTGGCCGTCAGGGTTCACCGCGGCTCTGGCACAAACCCGGCGACACGGAGGTGGCACGGGCAGGAGCGGACTGAACGTGTCGGCTTCTCACTTTTTGGATTTTAGAAGGGCATGACATGCCTATATCTGTGTCTCCCCCTCCTTTTACTCCTCCACCTCTTTTCTTTTCGCATGACTATATGTACTTGTCACTTTTCCATGTGTTAGTTGTGTCTTCTGAGCAGTTTGTCAGCTTTTGGACACCTTTGAAGGTGTTTTCTATGTGTTTCTATGTGTTTTTGTTTGCCTGCCATTGGTTTTAACGGTGTTCGAAGGTGTTCGACGAACAGTTCGACGAACAGTTCGGCGAACACACGGGTGTTCGATGAACCGAACCGAACTCGAACACTACGGGGGTGGCTCAACACTAACCAGAAGGCCCTTGCTGCAGAACTGTTAAAAAAATTCCCATCTGAACACACTAGCGGCAGAGGTCACATTTCGTTGACCAACCAAAGCATACAAGCGAGAGAGAGGCAACTCCAATCCAGCAGAGGCAGGGGAACACTGTCAATGTTCTGGGACAGTTTTCTCAGACCCTCCCTTCGGACAGACCCTGAGGCGTGGGGTACTCTCACAAGGAGTGGAAAGTTTCAAAAGATGGTGAGGGAGTACCTTGCCAACCGTACCAGCGTCCTCTGTGATTCCTCTGTGCCTTTTAATTATTGGGTATCCAAGCTGGACACTTGGAATGAACTCGCTCTGTACGCCTTGGAGGTCCTGGCCTGCCCTGCCGCTAGCGTGTTATCGGAGCGTGTTTTTATTGCCGCTGGGGGAATTATAACTGATAAGCGCACTCGCCTGTCAACTGACAATGCTGACAAGCTGACCCTTATCAAAATGAACAAGGGCTGGATTGGGCCAGACTTCTCATCACAACCAAATGACAGCAGAGTAACATAAAGTCAAATCCACTGTGTTATTTCGGGAGGTGTATTCACATGCACCGCTTCACACCCACACATGGGTATACGCTTCCTCATTTCGGCTGTTTTATGTTCTTCTCCTTATCCTCAGCCTCCACCACCACTATACCACCAGGGTGACCGTGGTCCGTGTTGCCATTATTGAAAGTTCCTCCTTCCTTATTTTTGTCAGCTTTTGCTTGGAAGGCATAAGCAAAGACTGTGGGAGACCCACTCCCCAAGAATGGGAATAATATTTTTAAGATGCTGCACTGTATGGCTCTTGTAAGGGGCATTAAAAGCGTCTTGTTATACCACTCTGACCTTCACGTCTCTTGTATGGGGCATTAAGAGCGTCTTGTTATACCACTCTGACCACCACGTCTCTTGTAAGGGGCATTAAAAGCGTCTTGTTATACCACTCTGACCTCCACGTCTCTTGTAAGGGGCCTTAAAACCGTCTTGTTAAGCTACTGGGAACTCCACGAGTCTTCAAAAGGGCATTGCATTTCCTCCTAATTTTTGGAAGCTTTTGCTTGGAAGGCATAAGCAAATACTATGGGAGACCCACTCCCCAATAATGGGACTTATGTTTGTAATATGCTGTACTGCATGGCTCTTGTAATAGGCATTGCAAGTTGCTCCGTCCTAATTTTTGGAGGCATTTGCTTGGAAGGCATAAGCAAATACTATGGGAGTAATGGGAATAATGTTTGTAATATGCTGTACTGCATGGTTCTTGTAAGGGGCATTGCAAGTTGCTCCGTCTTAATTTTAGGAAGCTTTTGCTTGGAAGGCTTAAGCAAATACTATGGGAGACCCACTCCCCAATAATGGGACTTATGTTTGTAATATGCTGTACTGCATGGCTCTTGTAAGGGGCATTAAAAGCATCTTGTTAAGCTACTGTAACCTCCATGTCTGTTCCAAGGGGCATTCAAACCGTCTTGTTAAGCTACTGGGACCTCCACATCTTTTCCGAGGGGCATTAAAACCGTCTTTTTAAGCTACTGCGACCTCCACCACTTTTCCGAGGGGCATTAAAACCATCTTGTTAAGCTACTGCGACCTCAACCACTTTTCCAAGGGGCATTCAAACCGTCTTGTTAAGCGACTGGGACCTCCACGTCTTTTCCGAGGGGCATTAAAACCATCTTGTTAAGCTACTGTGACCTCCACGTCTCTTGAAAGGGGCATTAAAAGCATCTTCTTAAGCCACTCTGAACTGCACAGCTCTTCCAAGGGGCATTGAAATGTTGTTTTTAATTACCTTTAACCTCCACGACTCTTCCAACGGGCATTGCATTTCCTCCTAATTTTAGTCAGCTTTTGCTTTTCAATGCAAAGGCGAAAACTAAGGGAGACCCACTCCCCAATAATGGGTAGAAGGTTTTTAGAACACTGTAATCCACGTCTGTTTCAAGGGGCATTGCAGTTCCTCATAATTTTTGGAAAGCCTTCCATCCCCTGCTTAGGTTAACAGTGTACAGGAGACCCAGTTGCTATAAATGGAGAAAACGGTTTAGTTAAGGCCCTCTGACCTCCATGTCATTTCCAAGGGGCATTGGGGTGCCTCAAAATTTTTGGTAGGCATTGCACTCACTGTATGCCCTATAACTGTGTAGCCGAACCGCTCCTTTTGCTACAGAAACATATCCTATAAGACATATGTGGTTGACTGGCCTGATATTGATGTGAATGGTCCCTGTTCCTCCTGCTCATTGTCCTTTGCCACTAGCTTATCCATCATTTATCACCTGAAGCTTTGTTTTAACGGGAGTCATAGAACTGGAATAGTAGCAGGAAAACATCGAGCAATCCTCGGAGGAGGTAGAATATGTGCCAAAACGCTGACCACCTCACGCCTAGCCGCTACTGCATACATGCGCTTGCATTCCAAGAAAACAAAGCAGATGCTAACTTGTATCATCATCATCATGGTCCTCACCTTGGCACTCTCAACTCCCCTGATCGAGAAGCCAGGGCCCACCGGAGGAGTCTGGTTCTCTGGTGGACTCGTCCAATGCTGCCCTTATGCAGGCCGGGCTAAGAAAAGTGTGTGGAGGGATGTTCCAAGGAGAAATAGGGGTGGCTAGGGACCGTTTATGGACACCCGGCTGCCCCCAGGCGACTCGGGATCGAGTGGGGACACCCGGCCGCGGGGCGGCTGGGGACCGAGTATGGAGACCCGGCTGCCCCCTGACGGCTGGGGACTGAGTGTGGACACACGGCCGCCGAGCGGCTGGGGACTGAGTATGGATTCCAGGCCGCCAACACAGCCATGACGTAGTGGCCAGATTCCTCCTCCACATGCCTAAAAGGCCCAATTTCAAGTGCAAGCAAGCAGTATAGTATTGCAGCCTGGGGGTGGGTGGGTGGCAGGCTGCATACTTGCGCTTGCATTGCAAGGAATGGGAGAGGTACAATTGAACACTGCCCTGGGACAAGGACTTGAACGGGGATAGTTGCAAGTCTGCAACGACAGGTGCAGGGTTGGAGGCATCTTCGCATGTACCATGAACAGGGGTTTGGCATGCACACACTACAGTGGAATAGGCTGTCCTTCCCAATAAATGCACTGGGGAGGGCACAGGTAATGTTTTCGTATACGCGCTTAATCTTATGTATAAGGCACATCGGGACAAATAGGGGCGGCTGGGGACTGAGTATGGATACCTCGCTGCCAAAGCAGCCATGAGGTAGTGGCCAGCTTCGGCCTCCTCTTAACTAAAAGGCCCCATTTCAAGTGCAAGCTAGCAGTATGGCATTGCAGCCTGGGGGTGGGTGGGTGGCAGGCTGCACACTTATGCTTGCATTAAAAGAAAACAAAGGAGATGCTAACTTCTATCATCATCATCATGCTTCTCACCTTGGCACTCTCAACTCCCCTGATGGAGAAGCCAGGGCCCACCAGAGGAGTCTGGTTCTCTGGTGGTCTCGTCCAATGCTGCCCTAAAGCAGGCCGGCTAAGAAAAGTGTGTGGGGGGAAGTTGACAGGAGAAATAGGGGCGGCTGGGGACCGTTTATGGACACCCGGCTGCCCCCAAAGCAGCTGGGGACCGAGTATGGACACCCGGCCACCCCCTGGTGGCTGGGGACCGAGTGTGGACACCCGGCTGCCGGGCGGCTGGGGACTGAGTATGGATTCCAGGCCGCCAACGCAGCCATGACGTGGTGGCCAGATTCCGCCTCCACATGCCTAAAAGGCCCAATTTCAAGTGCAAGCAAGCAGTATGGTATTGCAGACTGGGGGTGGGTGGGTGGTTGGCTGCATATTTGCGCTTGCATTGCAAGGACTGGGGGAGGTACAATTGAACAGTACCCTGGGCACGGGGATAGTTGCAAGTCTGCATCTTCTGATGCGGAAAGGATGACTTCTGATGGGCATACTTTTAGGCAGTGACCTGGGTGTCAGAGATGCTTCCAGGGGTCTTCCACATGCTGTTCCCTTGTCTTTTCAGCACCGTATGCATGTGTCACACAGCACATGGCCATATAAGGTTGTAAAATGTTAAAATGACATTTCCCGGTGAATGCATTTGTCACGGTTGAAAGCAATACAAAAGTGCAAAAACGCATAAAAAATGCTACATGCGAACATAGCCCAAGGTGTGGAGGAGTATTTTTTTGGGGGGGTTATTTATTTTACCTTATACACAAGTCTTCTTTACCCTGGAAAGGAAGTTCCTTAACATATTTCACAGGAAAGCAGTTTCAGTTTCATTTTTGAACGTTTTATTGTGAGCCCTTAAAAGTGGCTTAATACCTCTGACCGTGTTGTTGACAGCAGTGACCTGGTCGTCAGAAATGCTTCCTGGGGCAATCTCCATGCTGTCCCATGTCATTTCAGCACTGTCACTATCATTTTGGGCACTTGTTAGGCTTTTAAAAGACTGCCGTGGGTGCCGCGCCAAAAATGCTCGGGTCTCCCATAGACTAGCATTGGGCTCGTTGCTCGGGTCGAGCACCCGAGTATCAAGGCGAGCTCGGCCCGAGCTTCGAGCACCCGAGCATTTTAGTGCTCGATCAACACTTAAAGCCATTCAAAACCTGCCTCCTCCATACATCTGTGACCTAGTCTCCCTGTACTTATCTGCACACAAACTCCCATCCTTACAAGATCTCCTTCTGTACTTCCCTCTTATCTCTTCTTTCCACAATCGCATAGAAGATTTGTCCCATGCATCTCCCCTAATGTGGAACTCTCTACCCCAACACATCAGACTCTCGCGTACCGTGGAAACCTTCAAAAGGAAGCTGAAGAACCACTTCTTCCAACAAGTGTACAACCTAAAGTAACCCTCACTCCATCATACCGTTGCATGACCAGTAGTACCCTTGCTTACTGTATCCTCACCCATCCCTTGTAGATTGTTTGTGAGCCCTCGCAGGCAGGGTCATCTCTCCTCTTGTATTAGTCAGTGACCCCTTTTCACATGTAAAGCGCCATGAAATAAATGGCGCTATAATAATAAATAATAATAATTATACTAATTGTACTCTGGGTCAATTGATGCCACTTTCCTGGTGTCTGCCCCTAATTTGATCTGTTTTGGCAGCTTTTAAGCCCGTTTTAAGGTGTTGTGTATGCGCTTGGTTTTGCCTCCCATTGAATCCAATGGTGTTCGGATATGTTCGGCAAATTAATTGGCGAATATTTCAAATTCGGCGATCGGAAACCGAACATTGAAATGTTTGCTCATCTCTACTCACTAGTCGCTTGTTCCTGGCTTTTCTTTCTGCAGGCCGCAAAAACCACAGCAGTGAAGGCTCCAGCCTGGGTTTGGGCATTGGTACAGTGGGTACGGAAAGTATTCAGACCCCTTTCAATTTTCCGCTGTTTCATTGCAGCCATTTGGTAAATTCTAAAAAGTTCATTTTTTTTCTCATTAAAGTACACTCTGCACCCCATCTTGACTGAAAAGAAACAGAAATGTAGAAATTTTTGAGAATTTATTAAAAAAGAAAAACTGAAATATCACATAAGTATTCAGACCCTTTGCTCAGACACTCATATTTAAGTCACATGCTGTCCATTTCCTTGTGGTAAAGCGGCTGATTCCGCAACACAGGCTCCTGCCACCTCCGCTGTTTCGTCAGCTCGGTCTGCCTCTGATATTCCTCCAGTCGCTCCCTCGGGAGTCTCGCAGGATTCGGCCATCTTTGTTGCTTTGGCGCCCAGTAAGGACGTTACACTGTATGGCCTACTATACTAATTCAATCCTAAAAATTTTTTGAACTCTTTTTGGCAGTGTTATATACCAATGAAACGTACCCCAGAACACGTTACACTGTATGGCTGAGCAATATAATACCGATAAATTTGTGAACAAGTTTTTTGAGGCTTATATACCAATGAAATGTATCCCAGAAAATGGAATAGTCTATGGGTGAGCAATATAATAAGGATAACATTTTCAACAAGTTTTTTTAGGATTATATACCACCGAAATGTACTCAAGACTATGGAATAGTCTATTCATGAGCAATATAATAAGGATATTGTTTTCAACATGTTTTTTAGTGTTATATACCAACTAAATGTACCCCAGAATGCGGAATAGTCTATGGGTGAGCAATATAATAACGATAAAATTTTGAACAAGCTTTATGATGGTTATATATTTACGAAATGTACCCAAGAACACGTTAAACTCTATAGCTTAGGAATGTAACCTAAAAAAAACTGTGTTTTTGAGTGTTATATATCAAAAAAATTTACCCCTGAACACGGAATAGTGTTTGGTTAAGAAATGTAAAGAAGCAAAATTTTTCAAAGCTTTCGGATAGCGTTAGATACCATCAAAATGTGACAGAACGTACGTAATACTGTATGGATGAGTAATCTAATCTAGAAATATTTTTAAGACCCTTGTGTAAGTTTTACATACCAATGTAAAAAAAACCTGTGTTAAACCGGGCGGATGAGTCATTAAAGCCATAAAAAAACTTGAAACATCAATATTTTGAAAGTGTATTTTATGTACTTATACACTCATAAAGGATTTACAGAAAGTGCAAAGCCAGGAAAAATGATAAGGACGTTTATCCATAGACCACTGAAAGGCAACAATTTGCATGACTCATTGAAAATATTTTTAAAGTGTAGTTGCTATACTCCTACACTCATAAAATCTTTGCACAAAGTACAAAGCTAGTCAAAGATTGTAAGGAGGGTAATTCAGTAATCCTCTTCAGGTATCTTCTTTGTCTTATTTTTCCTCTTGAGGCTGGGGGGACTGCCTCCACCTGCTTCCTGGAGCCTGTTTCCCTGAGCTGGGCTGAAAGTGACCCAGCTTTGGGTAGTGCTGGAGCCCCCAACATATAGAAATGGGCAACAGCCCCCTGTGTCACCTGCACCATCAGCTACTCGCGCATAGGAGGTGGGGAACCTCAAGGATAATACGATCTCTCAGGGGTGGTGGTAGCCCTGTCTCGAGCTACATCAAGGAGCCTCTCCCAGGTCCATTCATTCCTTAAGAAGGGTTCATTTTGCTCTCTTCCTCTGTGATCACACCCACTGCATACCAGCGATGTTGCTCCTCCATTTTGAGGAATGTGAACCTGGTTCCAGCAGTCAGCTCTTGCAGTCTTCGAGACAGGTGTTCCATCTCTACTGCACGATTGTTGAATGAGATGTGATGATGGGTCCCAAACTCTTCAATGGACCCACTTCTTCACTGACGGTCGTAAGTAACTGCCACCCCCTGGGAAGCCAAATCTCAGTACCTTACGGCTAGCAGGCCTGAAAACATTTGTCCAAACCTGGCTCGCCTCCTTGTCTCTTGCGATCAGCCTAGGTCCCGCAGTCCACTCACCAGTTCCTGGATCCAGGCTCTTCTGTCTGTAGAGGGCAAGAACACCATCGGTAAAGGATGCGACCTGGGTTCAGGCCTTGGTGGGTCAGGGATATTGGACGGATCAGGACCACATGCTCCTGCCACCTCTGATGTCTCTCTCCCTCCCTTAACTTAATGTAGAATGTATGTGATACAAACAGCAAAGCACAGGATTAACCCCGACAAGGGCTTTTAGTATGATGGTTCTGCTTCAGCACAAGTATCAACCGTTATACTGTGGACACACAGATGTACATGCACTCTCTCCCTCCCATACGAACTGTCACATAGCTGTGAAATGGCGCCAGTGTGAAGAACCTGGCACCGTCTGCTCTTTTATAATCTCTTATGATGTCAGATGGCCAGCCAAGCACAGTAATGCCACTACCAAGATAGCAACGGCATTACAGTGACATACAGACAATCCCTGCTTATTAGCTGCATAACAAGCGCCATAGATGCAGGGCAGGGATTCGAGTTTGAATTCGAGCACCGCCCGTTGCTCACCGAGTAACGAGTACATCCGTGCACTGTGCCACTCAAGTGATAACCAAGCATCACCAAGCACGTTCGCTCATCCCTAGTTCTTAGGATATGTGCCCATGATGCAGAAATGCTCCGGATTTTTCCTGAGCGTTTCTGCATCTCCCTGGCAGAAAAAACGCATGTGGATTTTGCATGCGTTTTTTCAGCCAGGGACAAGCTTTTTTCACGCATTTTGCACATGCGATTTCGCATGCGGGTTGTCAAGCGCTTTCCAAGCGATTTTAGCATCACTTGGAAAGTGCTTGACAACTTGGACACACTATATAAATCCATGCAAACGGCATGGATTTTATATAGTGTGACCAAGTTAGTTTAAAAAAAGAATAAAAACGGTAAAAAATTTTTAAAAAATATATACTCACATTTCGATGTCCCCCGGTCTCCTTCTCCGATGCGTCCGGTCTCCCCGGTGTCTCACGGTGGTGTAAAAGGACCTTCCATGACGTCATTTAGTCATGTGACAGGTCACGCGACCGCCGACGTCAGCGGGCCATCAGAAGGCGAGTATAATGTGTTTCTTTATTTTAAATTCTTTTTTTTTAACAGGTACTATGGTACCTGGGTCTGGATGAGAGTCTCCTCTTCTCCCGACCCAGGTACTATCCGCACATTGAATCGCTTAATATTCGCATGTGCACATGTAGTCATGTGGATATTAAGTGATTCAATGCAAGCCAATGGCGGCGAAAACACCACGATTACGCAAAATAATCGGTAGTGCTGCGGATTTTTCCGCAATGATAATACGCAGCGGAAATTTCCACAGCATGTGTTCAGCACATGCGGATTATCATTGGGGCACATAGCAGACCTACTAACAAGCGTTTTTTAAGCGCTTCTGCGGCGGAATTGCCGCTGCGGAAACGCTTAAAAAACGCATAGTCGGCTCACAGCCTTATACCTTTTCCAGAATAAGATGACTCCAGTCTGATTAATTGTGTTCCATTTTTTTAAGTGTTTGCCAATACATAAATTATTATCTATCACTATAAGTTTTGCCCAATTCATTATCCAGCTTGTCTTTATTGTTGAGTTGCTTGACATCTAGATACATTTTGAAAACAAGTGCTATAAAATACAAAAACATTTCAGTTGCTTGTATGGTGGATTGGCATCAACTGTCTTCTCAGCAGCTTTATTTTTTTCATATTTAAATGCAAATGAACTCTTTAGGGTAATAAAATACAATAATAAAATACAAGAATATTGACTGACATTTATTTTAAAACAACATTTTCAACATTTCAATGAAATTTTATTAGGGCATTAGTTGACAAAAAGCATATCTAGTAGTCAATCAGAATCATGCCCAGAGCATACATAGTAAGAATAATTAGAAGTCATTTTCTTGAATGTTAAGATGTAATGGTGTTTTTACTTTTGTTCATTGATGTTTGTAGTTGAAATTGAAGAGGAAGACCTTGGGGAATGCAATTACTATGATAAACAGTTGTTTTTTATATATTTTCCAAGGTCATTATTATTGGACATTTTGAAAAAGCAATATAGGAGCAATAGATTTGATCACAGGCTACCATTGCGAACCATTGTTTATGCCATATACTGTATACTGAATGCATTATATGGTGACCGCAAAGATATTTCTTACCACAATGACAGTAGAAAAAGTAATAGAAATGCTATTTTATCAGGATCAATAAGAGAATATTATAAATTATCTTCCCCAAATAAATCATATGCTGAAACATTTAATCAGTTAGCAATAACTTGGAATAATAGTAAACCTAAATTTTATTGAGACATTTTTTCCTGATGAGCCCACAACCTCACTAGCAATTTTTGCTATATGTTTTTCTAAGAAGTAACTGATCATGGTGGAGCAGTTAATGGATTCCAAACTGTTGGCAAATTTCTTTTGCATATACTTAACCCAAATGCAGACTTTAATGTGAACCAAACAGCAAATTTGGGTTATAGAAAAAAAAAATGAAACCAAACTGTTTAGTTTGAAATATAGATTTAAAATTAGCGTTAATTGGATTGATACACAGAAAATCAAATTTGAGTTGAATTTATGGAAATGAACAGGTCCCAGCAAATTCAAAGAGTTTGTGATTCGATTCTCATGGAACAGCCCCCCAAAAATGCCTTGCACCATTTCACACAATGCCAAAAAGTCACAGAGCATGGTCATGATATCAGGCATGGCTAGGCAAGTTAATATATAATGCCTTATAGCTACCACATCACGTTGACTAGTGTAGTCAATCAAGAAGGACTATAACAGCCAATATAAAAGATGATGGTCTGCCAATGCTTTACAGTATATGGTAGGAGGTTACGCGCACAGCTCATTCTACCTACAGATAGTAAAAGGATAAAGTTGGATTGTGTTGTTCTACTGCTCTAGTGTTGAAGAACATTAAAAATAGCAGTGATAGTTTATGAATAATAATACAAGGATTCCTGTGAGATAGGGAAGTATTGTAGCTGCGTAGTTAGTTTGAATGTCAATTCATTGATAATGTGTCCTAATTTTGCTAGTAAACAAAAATCCTGCAACCTAGGCTTATGCATCACAGGCAGGGAAACCATTTTTATTTTTATATAAAATACTAATCTCCAGAAGTCCAAAATTTAAATTCAATTGTCTACTTTTCAAAGTGTGTGTGGTATTAAAAATTAAAAAAAATTTTGCATCCAATTACAGGAGCCTGTTGAAGGTACTTGCTTTTGGGACACAAAACTAACAAACTTTTTTTTAATTTTCTTTATTTGGAAAGTATGGCAATTTTTTTTTTTAAATGAACTCATTCAAGTTTTTTAAATATTAATTTGTCAACCGTTTACTCCATGACTATACTGCATATACCATATTTTTGTTTCCAGGCAAGAAATTACATGTACTATGTCTACATTGCATCATAGCATTTTGGGTTACATTGCATTTTTATTCAAGGGGGGATAAAATAAAATAAAAAAAAATTATAAAAGGTTTTGTGACATGCAGAAGTAGTGCTGTTGCTTCCAAAGCATCCAGCAACTGTTACAAATAACACAAGCACAGGAGACAGGAAGTGTTGTGCTTCAGAAGCATCCAGCAACTAGAGCGATTAACACAGTCACAGGAGGCAAGGAGTGTTTTAGCAGAGCCCCAGGGGGATTGTGGGGAACTTGTTATTGTTGTCTGGCTGAAGCCAAAGAGAAAGGTGGTGGTGTGTTACCTGGATCTGACAGAAGGCAACTGAATAGGATTCAGATCAGGAGAGAAACTTAACACAGGTCAGATAAACTCCCTGAACTAACAGTGCAGAGTATTATTGGGCAGGAATATAAGGACTGGAAGGAATTGTGTCACAGGGATCATCTCCCTCATCAAACCCTCCCCCCTCCATCTCCATGCACTGTAAAGAATGCTGTGTACTATTGTGTCCTTGTGAAGGAAAAGCCTGTGGCTGTGTATGCATAGAAGTGGGCTGCTAAGAGATTTAATCTATGCTGAATTATCCTACTGAAGAGAGTGTAATACTGTGCCTTGTGAAGAAACTACTGTATTGTTACTGGAGCCGGTTGCTCACGAAACTCAGACTGTAGTGTAATGAAGATTGTTGCTGTAATATCCCTGAATTGCACTGGCCATGCTTCAGATTAAATTCCACTGGTAAACTGTTGAACAAGACTCTTGTCAGATGTGTCATGTCAGCAATTGAATCTATTGTGTGCCTGAGAGAAGCTGCAGCCTATGGTCGCCCTGAGTAACAGTTCCCCCAGGATCCCAAAGAATTCATGAAACCCGCCTCACCCTATCTGAATCTAGTGGCGTGCATGTAACACTTTTACTATTACTTTAATAGTAGAATTTAACAACCGTTCACGCCAGAGCAATACTGCTACCTATTGCCTCAAATTACTTTCCATGAATTTACCTACCAATTAACTTATTATTTTAGGGTTACATATGTTGCATTATTTTTGCAAGGAGGCAATAAAAATAATAATAATAATTAAATTAAAACAAAAAGATTACAGGTCTATAAGTGTTTTAGTATCCGAATTTAACAATGATACGTGACACAACAATACTGCTGGTTGTTGCAGGAAATTAATTATTTTACTTGTACCTAATTATTTTTGAGCAGGGGGGTTAATAGTGTTTTTTTAAAAAAAATAAAAATAAAAATAAAATTGTGAAAACATTAAGCACACAATTTACTTTTTACATACCTGTTTGACAATTCCAATTTGGCAACCATACACCCCACAACTACAATGTGGGCTGTTGCTGGATTTTGAGGCTGTGTTCCTGCCTCCTGGCATTTGATGTTGTTACATGTTTCATTTTGGGCAGAAGTAATTAATTCAATTTTACCAAACATTTGAATACAAATTATTAGAGAAAACAGAGGCATTTACCAGGGCAAGTCTGTTTATGCACAACTGTTTAAATTGCCATACTGGAGACACATAAAAGCACACCAATATTGCAGACAGGCTGGTGTTGCTTAAGCCTCTTTGGACATCACGTGACCTTGCCTTGCATTTGAGGTTAATTCAATAGTTTTCTAGGTTTGGTTAATTGAGGTTGGTAACAAGCTTTGGTACAAGACTTAAACCATGTACTTGTGTCCAAAATGTATGTTAAAACAAAATGTGAAACTGACAATGGATGTGTTACATTCAGAGAAAATCTACCCATACCACGGCACAAAATGTGGGAGCTGCTTGCAACAACATCACCACTGGCACTTGTGGCAGTTACCGTCTAAGCAGTAGTAGTGTCAAATCCAGGTCACAATTGACCTACTTTGCTTTTTTAACCTACTCAGGAGTAGAGGGACAGAACAGAATAGGGTATCACTATAAAAGACTAATGGGAATACAGGACACGGAAATAACTTTAACAGACTAGTGACGGGGGACCTAGCAACATGCAATTGCACACACCAAACCACCTAACACTAAACTATAGGGGTTACTCAAGTACCTCCAAATTTGGGAGGGTGGCTTTTATACAAGATGCCTCCCAGCTATTGACTGGGAGACATCTTGCAGGTGAACACTTTAACTAAATGCCTCCCAGCATTTAGCTGGGGGCATTTATCATGTGCACGCATTGCCCCTTTAAGAGCAGGGGAGCGTGAGCATGTGCACACCAGGCGAGCCGCTGGGAGACAGTGCGGTGTGCACTGAGGAGGGAAAAGCTCTTGAGGATGCTGCTGAGGCTCAGGTAGTGAGTAAGCTGACATCCCCGCATGGAGGGAGGAGGGGAACCATACGGGGACACCAGCAGACGTTACAGCAGGTTCAATTCCCATAAAGGGTTTAACAAATAAAGTAAAAAGTAAAGAAAAAAAGTTAAAAAAATAAAAAAATCTAAAAATTCAAATTACCATTCTTTTACAGTTATTAGTATTTATAATGAAATTACACAAATTTGGTATTAACATGTCCAGAAAAGATTGACTTATCTAACTATAAAATTAATTAACCCAATTTGTAAAAACTGTAAAGAGAAAAAATATCAAAATGCCAGAAATTAAGTTATTTTTTGTTGCTGCAACCCCACAAAAAAATTTAATAAAAAGCGATCAAAGCATTGTATCTATCTGAAAGTCATAGTCAAATTTTCCGACTTTGCAAAATTTTCCGAAAAATTAAATTTGCTGTGAATAAATTTGTGCGAATCTCAACTCTTGAAAGCTTGTAATTGCTCAGAAAATACACATTGGGAAAAGAGTGAGGACCCTGCTGACCATTAGAGCTTACACTGTACAAGAGAAAAAGGACCCCGCTGACTACAAGAGCTTACACTTTACAGGCGAGAGATAGCGATGACCCCCCTAACCATAAGAGCTTACAGTCTACAGGCAAGAACAAGAGAGAGGATCTTGCTGTTTGTAAGAGCTTATATTTTACAGGTTAGTAGAAAAAGGAGATTGATGTTTTAGAGTAGACTGTGCTGCTGTATGTAGGACACAGTTCCAAAATGGAATAATAGTTTAGTAGTTTTTATTTTTACTAATTTTGTGCTTGCATCGAGCCCGTTTTCAAAAACAAACTGCATAGCACAATCAGTATAACAGGGAGAGAGGGGTTTAAATACAGAAGAAAAAGCACCCATCCAAAAAAAAAAAATCAAGAAAATCACATTGTATAAATTAGATCATTTTTTTTTTCATTTTGCAGTGAGAAATAAATACTTGATCCCTCTGGCAAACAACACTTAATACTTGGTGGCAAAACCCTTGTTGACAAGCACAGCAGTCAGACATTTTTTATAGTTGATGATGAGGTTTGCACACATGTCAGGAGGAATTTTGGTCCACTCCTCTTTGCAGATCATCTCTAAATCATTAAGATTTTAAAGCTGTTGCTTGGCAACTCGGAGCTTCAACTCCCTCCATAAGTTTTCCATGGAATTAAGGTCTGGAGACTGGCTAGGCCACTCCATGACTGTAATGTGCTTTTTTTTAGCCACTCCTTTGTTGCCTTGGCTGTATTGTTTGGGTCATTGTTTTGCTGGAAGACCCAGCCATGACCCATTTTTAATGTCCTGGCAAAGGGAAGGAGGTTGTCACTCAGGATTTGGCGGTACATGGCTCCATTCATTCTCCCATTGAAGCAATGAAGTAGTCCTGTGCCCTTAGCAGAGAAACACCCCAAAAACATAATGTTTTCACCTCCATGCTTGACATGGGGACTGTGTTCTTTTGGGTCATAGGCAGCATTTCTTTTCCTCCAAACACTGCGAGTTGAGTAAATGCCAAAGAGCTCAATTTTTTTCTCATCTGACCACAGCGCCTTCTCCCAATAACTCACAGAATCATCCAGGTGTTCATTGGCAAACTTCAGACGGGCCTGCACATTTGCCTTCTTGAACAGGAGGACCTTGCGGGCACTACAGGATTTTAAACCTTTAAGGCGTAATGTGTTACCAATGGTTTTCTTGGTAACTGTGGTCCCAGCTGCTTTGAGATCATTAACAAGATCCCCCGTGTAGTTTTAAGCTGATCTCTCACCTTCTTCATGATCAAGGATACCCCATGAAGTGAGATTTTGCATGGTGCCCCAGATCGATGTCGATTGACAGTCATTTTGTATTTCTTCCATTTTCTTATTATTGCACCAACAATTGTCTCCTTCTCACCCTGCCGTCTTACTTATGGTTTTGTAGCCCATTCCAGCTTTGCACAGCTTTGTACAGGTCTATGATCTTGTCCCTGACATCCTTAGAAAGCTCTTTAGTCTTGCCCATGTTGTAGAGGTTAGAGTCTGACTGATTAATTGAGTCTGTGGACAGGAGTCTTTTAAACAGGTGACTATGTAAGACAGCTGTCTTTAATGCAGGTAACGAGTTGATTAGGAGCGTCTAACTGGTTTGTAGGAGCCAGAACTCATAATGGTTTGTAGGGGATCAAATACTTATTTCTCACTGCAAAATACAAATAAATTTATCTAATTTATACAATGTTATTTTCTTGATTTTTTTTAGATATTCTATCTCTCATTGTTAAAATTAACCTACCCGTAAAATTATAGACTGTTCATGTCTTTGTCAGTGGTCAAACTTACAAAAACAGCAAGAGATTAAATACTTCTTTCTGCCACTGTATATATATATCCTTCGGAGCTAACAGTCCTTCTGAGGACTAATCCAGCTGCATATTTTCAGTGGTGAAGGTGATATCAGGAGTTAGGCAGGCAGGCAGGGTATGTGACAGACTGCAGTGCATGATACAGCACAACAGGGTCCATTGCATGTTAAACTTTTGACTGATCCTGCTGTGATAAAATATTTGTAGACATAGGCTCAGGTATCAGTGGCCAGGGCAATTTTTTTTTATCTTAATCCTGGTTATTTGCTTAAAAACCAAGGCAGGCAAGGTATGTGACAGACTGCAGTGCATGGTACAGCACAACAGGGTCCATTGCATGTTCAACTTCTGACTGAACCTGCTGTGACAAATATTTGCAGACATAGCCCCAGGAATTAGGGGCCAGGGCTATTTTTTTTTATCTTAATCCTGGTTATTTGCTTAAAAATCAATCCAAAGTACACCATTTTTCTGCTCCATTTGCTTGTTAGTGATGCGCCCCCTGGGGCCGTGGGGTACTCGGCGCCGGGTCGTTCGGTTCTCTTGGGATAGTCACGGTGGCGTGACCCGGTCCGTGGCCCCGGGCAGTCAATAACAGAGGGGAATAAAGTTTTGGGGATAAAATTTTGTGACGCCACCCTGGGTATGCGGCTATAGGTAGCCGTCTCTGCTGTTCAGATCCACTGGGGCCGTTGGTGACGCAGCAGAGATAGTTCAGATATCCACGGGTACAGCTAGGCCCCAGGGCAGTTAAAGAGGTAGCTTTGTTGTTGGTGTAGTGCAAGGCAGGTGACGCAGCAATTAAGTTAAGAACAAAGAGGGGTGCAGTCTTCAAGTTTTTACTCACAGTTCTTATGATGTTCCAGGCTACAACTGCCAGCAGGTTATAACAGCCCATCGAGTCCTGTGTCCTCCGTTGAAGTGATCCAGCCAATTCTCAGATAACTTGGGTGCACTTGATCGGAACCCCCTTCTTGTGTACCTTTCCCGGGTCGTCTCTCTTAGCGCTGGCTCTCGCCCTCTTGTCATGTGCCTCACACACAGTGTCCCGAGCCAGTGGCAATGGGCCTTGTCGGGCGACGTCCTCTCTGTCCCTTTGGTCCTATAAGGCCACCTTTTCAGCGAATGTGTGTGGTTTTGGCTACGGCACTTAGAGAAACTGCAGCCTCAGATTTGCTAGCTGAGTCTTGCAGTCCTCCACTAGTCTGGGGCCGGTCCCCTACTGCGACCTGATCTCTTCTCCTGACTACGGTCTGCGTGAATTCGGGAGCACGGGTGGACTCCGCACTTCCCGTGCCCCTAAGATTACTTCTCTGTCTCTGGAGCCCTTCTCTGACTCCCTCGCTCCTCTCGTTCTCTCTCCTACTGGGCCCCTCTGACTGGGCCCTCACTCTGTCTGGACCCTACTCCTCAACGATGCTCGCTCACTGGGCCCTTCTAGATGTTTCTACCTGTCTTTTTATACTGTCTGTCATGTGACCCATGTCACTAACTGTCACTCTGTGTAGTCCCCTTTACCTTCAGTCCTTCCTTGTGTGCTCCCCTAAACTAATTCCTCCTCTCACCTCCTTTACCTAGAACCCTCCTCCAGACAGGGACAGGGACTGTGCTCTCCCTCAGGAGTAGTGTTGAGCCACCCCCGTAGTGTTCGGGTTCGGTTCGGTTCGTCGAACACCGGGATGTTCGAGGAACTGTTCGTCGAACTGTTCGTCGAACACCTTAGAACACCGTTGAACACCGTTAAAACCAATGGCAGGCAAACAAAAACACATAGAAACACATAGAAAACACCTGCAAAGGTGTCCAAAAGCTGACAAACTGCTCAGAAGACACTCTCTTTAAAAAAGCCGGCCGGCAAATTCAGCAGCGGCATACACCGGTACCCGACAATTTAGACAAGAAGGAATAGAGCATCACACATAGATTAGATAGATAGAAACATGTCAGTCACACATATAAGAAGCACAGTGACAGTGTTGGTTACTGCACTTGTCATTTAGTGTAAAGGATTTATTAAAAAAAATATTAGTGTTTTCATGCACCGTCTCTTTAAAAAAGCCGGCCGGCAATTCAGCATCTGTACCCGACAATTTAGAACAGAAAGAATAGAGCTTCACACATAGATTAGATAGATAGAAACATGTCAGTCACATATATAATAAGTACAGTGATAGTGTTGCTTACTGTACTTGTCATTTAGTGTAAAGGATTTATTTAAAAAAATAATAGTGTTTTCATGCACTGTCTCTTTAAAAAAGCCGGCCGGCAATTCAGCAGCGGTACCCGACAATTTAGAACAGAAAGATAGAGCATCACACATAGATTAGATAGATAGAAACATGTCAGTCACATATATATGAAGTACAGTGATAGTGTTGGTTACTGTACTTGTCATTTAGTATTAAAATAAAGGATTTATTATTAAAAAAATTGGCGTGGGGTTCCCCTTAATTTTAGGCTCTAGCGGAGGTTAAGCAGACGGCTGGGGCAGATGTTTGAAGCCTGGGAAGGGGGTAATACCCACGGAGCTTCCCAGGCTACTAATATCAGCCCCCAGCTGAATACATAGCCTTTACTAGCTATTAAAATGGGGGACCCCCCCAAAAAAATGACGTGGGGTCCCCCCTAATTTAATAGCTAGCAAAGGCTAGGCAGACAGCTGGGGGCTGATATTAATAGCCCAGGAAGGGAGCCATGAATATTGGCCCCCTCCCAGGCTAGAAACACCAGCCGTCAGCCGCCCCAGAAATGGCGCATTCATAGGATGCGCCAATTCTGGCACTTAGCCTCGCTCTTCCACGCTGCCCTGGTGCGGTGGCAGGGGGTAATAGGGTTGGGGTTGATGTCAGCTTATAATGCCAGCTGACATCAAGCCCAGGTTAGTAATGGAGAGGCGTCTATAAGACACCCCCATTACTAACCCCATAGTCAAAGTTAAAAAAAACACAAACACCCAGAATAAAGTCCTTTAATTGAAATAAAGACACAGTCCTTTATTGTTCTAAATTAAACCATACTTACCGTCACGCCCATTCCAGCTGAAGCCAACGATCTCCTGCAATAAAAGAAAAATAATAAAGCAACCTCATCCTTACCTTTCCATGGTTCCCACGACAGCTTCAGCTCTGCTACATCGAGATGACAGGCTGGACCGCAGCAGAACGCTGCCATCCAGCCTGTCATCCCGCAGACACTGAGAAGCGCAGGCTTGCTTGCGCTGCTCAGCGTCTCTCTGTGACGACATCCAGATGAGCCGAGTTCATGTCCAATGAACTCGGCTCACCTCATTCACGTCACTGACAGCGTGGGAAAATTCTCACGCTGAAGCGCTGATTGCAGGAGAATTTTCCCACGCTGTCAGTGACGTGCAGGAGGTGAGCTGAGTTCATTGGACATGAGCTCACCTCATGCACATCACTGACAGCGTGGGAGAATTCTCCTGCACTCAGCACTTCAGCGTGAGAATTTTCCCACGCTGTCAGTGACGTGCATGAGGTGAGCCGAGTTCATTGGACATGACCTCGGCTCATCTGGATGCCGTCACAGCGAGACAGTGAGGAGCGCAAGCATGCCTGCGCTTCTCAGTGTCTGCGGGATGACAGACTGGATGGCAGCGTTCTGCTGCGGTCCAGCCAGTCATCTCGATGTAGCAGAGCTGAAGCTGTCGTGGGAACCATGGAAAGGTAAGGATAAGGTTGGTTTATTATTTTTCTTTTATTGCAGGAGATCGTTGGCTTCAGCTGGAATGGGTGTGATGGTAAGTATGGTTTAATTTAGAACAATAAAGAATTGTGTCTTTATTTCAATTAAAGGACTTTATTCTGGGTGTTGTGTTTTTTTTAAATACTTTACTAGAAATTCATGGCGGTCATGTCTAATACTGGCGTGACCCCATGAATTTTGGGCTTGGGGCCAGCTGATAATACCAAGCTGGCCCTAACCCCTTTATTACCCAGTGAGCCACCGCACCAGGGCCCTGGATGAGTTGGGTACAGCGCCAGAAGATGGCGCTTCTATGAACGCGCCATTTTCCGGGGTGGCTGCGGACTGCAATTTGTAGCGGGGGGGGGGGCCCAGAAAGCTTGGGCCTCCCTGCGCTGCAGATTCCAGCCCCCAGCTGCCTAGTTGTACCTGGCTGGACACAAAAATAGGGCGAAGCCCCACGTACTTTTTTTTTAATTATTTCATGAAATTCATGAAATAATTAAGAAAAAAAGGCCTTCCCTATATTGTTGTGTCCGGCCAGGTACAAATAGGCAGCTGGTGGATGGGGGCAGCCCGTTCCTGCCTGCTGTACCTGGCTGGACACAAATATAGTGCGAAGCCCCACTTAAATTTTTTTAAATTATTTCAGGAAATTCATGAAATAATTTTAAAAAAATTGACGTGGGGCTTCGCACTATATTTGTGTCCAGCCAGGTACAGCAGGCAGGAACGGGCTGCCCCCAACCACCAGCTGCCTATTTGTACCTGGCCGGACACAACAATATAGGGAAGCCCTTTTTTCTTAATTATTTCATGAAATAATTTAAAGAAAATTGACGTGGGGCTTCGCCCTGTTTTTGTGTCCAGCCAGGTACAACTAGGCAGCTGGGGGCTGGAATCCGCAGCGCAGGGAGGCCCAAGCTTTCTGGGCCACCCCCGCTGCAAATTGCAGTCCGCAGCCACCCCGGAAAATGGCGCGTTCATAGAAGCGCCATCTTCTGGCGCTGTACCCAACTCATCCAGGGCCCTGATGCGGTGGCTCACTGGGTAATAAAGGGGTTAGGGCCAGCTTGGCATTATCAGCTGGCCCTAAGCCCGAAATTTATGGGGTCATGCCAATATTAGACATGACCACCATGAATTTCTAGTAAAGAATTTAAAAAAAACACAACACCCAGAAAAAAGTCCTTTAATTGAAATAAACACACAATTCTTTATTGTTCTAAATTAAACCATACTTACCATCACGCCCATTCCAGCTGAAGCCAACGATCTCCTGAAATAAAAGAAAAATAATAAAGCAACATCATCCTTACCTTTCCATGGTTCCCATGACAGCTTCAGCTCTGCTACATCGAGATGACAGGCTGGACCGCAGCAGAACGCTGCCATCCAGTCTGTCATCCCGCAGACACTGAGAAGCGCAGGCTTGCTTGCGCTCCACAGTGTCTCTCTGTGAGGGCATCCAGATGAGCCGAGTTAATGTCCAATGAACTCGGCTCACCTCATGCACGTCACTGACAGCGTGGGAAAATTCTCCTGCACTCAGCGCTTCAGCGTGGGAGAATTCTCACACTGAAGCGCTGAGTGCAGGAGAATTCTCCCACGCTGTCAGTGACGTGCAGGAGGTGAGCTGAGTTCATTGGACATGAGCTCACCTTATGCACGTCACTGACAGCGTGGGAAAATTCTCCTGCACTCATCGCTTCAGCTTGAGAATTTTCCCACGCTGTCAGTGACGTGCATGAGGTGAGCCGAGTTCATTGGACATGAACTCGGCTCATCTGGATGTCGTCACAGAGAGACGCTGAGCAGCGCAAGCAAGCCTGCGCTTCTCAGTGTCTGCGGGATGAGAGGCTGGATGGCAGCGTTCTGCTGCGGTCCAGCCTGTCATCTCGATGTAGCAGAGCTGAAGCTGTCGTGGGAACCATGGAAAGGTAAGGATGAGGTTGCTTTATTATTTTTCTTTTATTGCAGGAGATCGTTGGCTTCAGCTGGAATGGGCGTGACGGTAAGTATGGTTTAATTTAGAACAATAAAGGACTGTGTCTTTATTTCAATTAAAGGACTTTATTCTGGGTGTTTGTGTTTTTTTTAACTTTGACTATGGGGTTAGTAATGGGGGTGTCTTATAGACGCCTCTCCATTACTAACCTGGGCTTGATGTCAGCTGGCATTATAAGCTGACATCAACCCCAACCCTATTACCCCCTGCCACCGCACCAGGGCAGCGTGGAAGAGCGAGGCTAAGTGCCAGAATTGGCGCATCCTATGAATGCGCCATTTCTGGGGCGGCTGACGGCTGGTGTTTCTAGCCTGGGAGGGGGCCAATATTCATGGCTCCCTTCCTGGGCTATTAATATCAGCCCCCAGCTGTCTGCCTAGCCTTTGCTAGCTATTAAATTAGGGGGGACCCCACGTCATTTTTTTTGGGGGGTCCCCCATTTTAATAGCTAGTAAAGGCTATGTATTCAGCTGGGGGCTGATATTAGTAGCCTGGGAAGCTCCGTGGGTATTACCCCCTTCCCAGGCTTCAAACATCTGCCCCAGCCGTCTGCTTAACCTCCGCTAGAGCCTAAAATTAAGGGGAACCCCACGCCAATTTTTTTAATAATAAATCCTTTATTTTAATACTAAATGACAAGTACAGTAACCAACACTATCACTGTACTTCATATATATGTGACTGACATGTTTCTATCTATCTAATCTATGTGTGAAGCTCTATTCTGTCTGTTATAAATTGTCGGGTACCGCTGCTGAATTGCCGGCCGGCTTTTTTAAAGAGACGGTGCATGAAAACACTATTATTTTTTTTGATAAATCCTTTACGCTAAATGACAAGTACAGTAAGCAGCACTTTCACTGTACTTCGTATATATGTGGCTGACATGTTTATATCTATCTAATCTATGTGTGAAGCTCTATTCTTTCGGTTCTAAATTGTCGGGTACAGGTGTATGCCGCTGCTGAATTGCCGGCTTTTCATGTTTCACTGTTGGCACTGTTCCCATCGATTTGGGCAATCACTGTAATGCCACAACCACCATGGCTGTGGCATTACAGTGAGTGGCAGACAATCCATGCAGGACACGCTTTTGGTGTACGAACAGTTATCGAACATAACCTCGAACAGCCGAATTTTTTGCAAATCGTTCGGGTTCGTCGAACAACTCGAACACCGCCCAAAACAGCTCGAATTTGAGATTGGCGAACAGTTCTAGTCGAACACCGCTCATCTCTACTCAGGAGCAATCTCGCCCTTCCCTACTGGAGTGATATGGTGTTGGATGTGGGTGTGTGGGTCCCGAGTAGTGCTCCCTCCTTACCCGAGAGTGGGGTACCACACCTCTGGCTGAGATGCAGTACCTCTGTGGAGACTTGACCCGCAGGGGCGCCACATTAGCACTGCAGAATAGAGCCAGATCTTTTCCATATTACAGCAATAAAAATCCAGAAATTTGAACTTGCAGTTTAAAATATTGGCCTTCATTTCCATTTTGTTGCAGTGTGTAGGTCAAGCTATTCACACTAGGTGTCTGAGAAGAATAGTATTAGTAAACTACACGCCTGCAATTTAAAACTGTGGTTTTCTGTCAGATGTATCACATATAACTTCGTTCCAAAATCAGCCATTTCTGGCTTCCATTTTCATTTTGTTGCAGTGTGTCGGACAAGCTATTCACACTAGTTCTCTGTGAAGAATAGTATTAGTAAACTATAGGCCTGCTATTTAAAACCGTGGTTCTCAGTCAGACGTAACACATATAACTGTGTTCCAAAATCAGCCATATTAGGCTTCCATTTTCATTTTGTTGCAGTGTGTCGGTCAAGCTATTCACACTAGGCCTCTGTGAAGAAAAGTATTAGTAAATTACAGGCCAACTATTTAAAACTGTTGTTCTCTGTCAGCATATAACTTATAACTGCGTTCCAAAATCAGCCATTTCTAGCAAACGGGAAAAATATTGTCCTCCATTTAAAATGGTCAAGGGACGATGATGAGGATGTGATGGCGATGGTGCAGGCAGAGGCCGAGGACGTGTCCGTGGGCAAGCTGAAATTGTGCCACAACAAACACCTACATCTTGTCGCTTGACCTTCCTTTCCCAATTCCTAGGGGACAGCACAACACCACTATAAAACACAGAACAGTGTCAAAAGGTTGTTGGTTGGATAGCGGATAATGCTTCCAGTCACTTTGCCGCCACCACCACCCTGTCTTCCATACGGTCAAGTCGCAGTAGTCGTGAGTCTGGATCGCATATTCCTCAGCCTGATCCTCCTTCCTCACACCATGCCAAGTTCCGGGAGCCAGCTGATCCCACACTTGAACACTCAGAAGAGCTGTTCACTTTTCCATTTGTAGATTCGGGCCTCTCGCCCGGCCAGCTTCAAGCAAGTCAAGAGGAGAACGCGTGTAGCGATGCCCAAATATTTGAGCAGCCACGGTCACATGAAGGCAATGGTAAGAAAGTGCAATTACTGTCTCAAGAGGTGGATGATGATGATGAGACAATTGACAGAAAGCCAGGAGGAGAATCAGGGTGCAGAAGTGGAAGAGGAGGTGGTGGATGATTTAATAACTGACCCAACCTAGCAGGTGGACATGCAGAGCGAGGACAGCAGCATACAAGGGGTGGGAGGTGTAGCACCACAGCAGGAAGGAAGAAGCAGTGTGGTGGTCGCAGACACCAGGCGGCAAAGTGTTTCTCGTAATGCCAGCAGGACGGTAGTTGCCAGTACAACTGTGAGGTCTTCCCGAGCCTGGTTGTTTTTCAAAGACTCTGCCGATTAACCCCAAAAAGGCCATTTGCACCACCTCCTAGGTAAGCATCAGCATTGGTAGAAAATCTAGCAGCCTAGCCACCACTAGCATGATCAGGCAGATGGCAGCAAAGCACCCGACTAAATGGGCCAAACCCCAGGGTCTAGAAACAGTGTCTGCAGGTGATAGCACTGCTTCTTCCGCTGTTGTGCATGCACGCTAATCCTCTGTTCATGGTGCATGCCAAGATGCTTCCCGCCCTGCATGTGTCGTTGCACACTCTCAACTAACACCATCAGCAAGCACATCCATGTCGTTGTCCCAGCGCAGCATTCAATTGTCCCTACCCCAGTCCTTGGAACAAAAGCGCAAATATGCAGCCAGAGCCCCACAGACCATACTACTTAATTCACACATTTGACGAATGTTTGCGCACGAAATATTGCCTTTTAGGCTCATGGAGACGGAAGCTTTCCGCAACCTGATGGAGGCGGCCGTCCCTCGGTACTCGGTCCCCAGCCGCCACTATTTCACCTGGTGCGCCATACTCGCATTACACAAGCACGTGTCCCACAACATTAGCCATGCCCTCAACAACTCAGTTACTGGGAAAGTCCACCTAACCACGGACACGCGGACAAGTGCTTGTGAGTAGGGACGGTACATCTTGCTGATGGCACACTGTGTTAATATTGTGGAAGCCGGGACCAAGTCGGACCTTGGGAAGGAACATGTCCTCCCGATGCCGAGGATTTCGGGCCCTAGGTCTTTCAGGGCTGCCCCCAAATTCTACATTTCCTGCACCTCCTCCTACTCCTCTTCAGCCTCCATCTCCGAAATGACCACATCAGTCAGAAGCTGGAAGCACTGCCTCGGCCAAGCGGCAACTGGCTGTGCTGAAGCTAATATGCTTAGGTGACAAATCACACAATGCTGAAGAGTTATGGACAGCTCTGAAAGAGCAGGCAGATCTATGGCTCACACCGCTGGACCTACAGCTAGGCATGGTCGTGTGTGACAATGGCCGGAACCTGGTGGTAGCTCTGAGTCGAGGAGAGCTAACACACGTACCATGCCTGGCCCATGTGCTTAACCTCGTGGTTCAGTGGTTTCGCAAAACCTACCCGGAGCTGCCGAATCTGCTTGTCAAAGTGCGCCACCTGTGTGCCCATTTTAGAAAGTCACCTACAACTTCCGCCGCCCTTGCCACTTGCAAGTTTCAGCAGCGTTTGCAGCTTCCGGCTCATAGCTGAACCTAAAAAATTACCATCTGAAAACGCTGGCGGCAGAGGGCACACTTCTTTGGACAACCAAGGAGTACAGGTGAGAGAGACACAACTTCAATCTAACAGAGGCAGAAGAACACTGTCAAAGTTCTGGGAGAATTTACTCATCCCCTCCCATCGCACAAACCCTGAGGCGCTGGGTACTCTCACAAGGAGTGCAAAGTTTGGAAACATGCTGAGGGAGTACCTTGCCGACCGTACCAATGTCCTCCGTGATTCCTCTGTGATTTATAATTATTGGGTATCCAAGCTGGATACGTGGTCCTGGCCTGCCCTGCAGCCAGCTTTCTATCAGAGCGGGATTTTAGTGCCACTGGTGGAATTATAAGTGATAAGCGCATCCACCTGTCAGCTGGATACATGGAATGAACTGGCTCTCTTTGCTTTGGCGGTCCAGGCCTGCCTTGCCCCCAGCATTTTATCAGAGCGGGTTTTTAGTGCCGCTGGTGGAATTATAACTATAAGCGCATTCGCCTGTCAACTGAAAATGCTGACAGGCTGACTCTTATAAAAATGAATAAGGGCTGGATTGGGCTAGACTTCTCAACACCACCGAATGATAGCAGCGTAACATAAACTCAAATCCAGTGTCTTTTCTTGGGAGGTGTATTCCCATGCACCTTTTCACACCCACGCATGGGTATACGCTTCCTGATTTTGGCTATTTGCTCTTGTCCTCCTCCTTCTCGTCATCCTCCACCATCATATCACCAGGGTGACCGTGGTCCGTGATGCAACACCCACAAAATTTTTTTAAAGGGTGTTTATGATGCCCGTAAAAAAAAAAAAATTAAACAGTATGTTCATGTATACCCCCCAGGGGTAGAAGTTTGTCAGCCCATACACTTAGTGCATGGGCATTACAAGTATAGGAGGCCCGCTCCTTTCTAATGGGAACATTTTTTTATGAGGCCCTCCTCCACATCTCTTCCAAGGGGCATTGGAGTTCCTCCCAATTTTTGACAGCCCTTGCATTCACTGCATAGGCAAACACAATGGGAGACCCACTTCCTAATAAAGGGAACATTGTTTTCAGGAGGCCCTCTGACCTCCACATCTCTTCCAAGGAGCATTGAATGCCTCCAAATTTTTGGCAACCCTTGCATTCACTGCATAGGCAAACATAATGGGAGACCCACTTCCTAATAATGGGAACATTGTTTTCAGGATGCCCTCTGACCTCCACATCTCTTCCAAGGGGCATTGGAGTGCCTCCAAATTTTTTGCATCCCTTGCATTCACTGCATAGGCAAACACAATGGGAGATCCACTTCCTAATAATGGGAACATTGTTTTCAGGAGTCCCTCTGACCTCCACATCTCTTCCAAGGGACATTGGAGTGCCTCCAAATTTTTGGCATCCCTTGCATTCACTGCATAGGCAAACACAATGGGAGATCCACTTCCTAATAATGGGAACATTGTTTTCAGGAGGCCCTCTGACCTCAACGTCTCTTCCAAGGGGCATTGGAGTGCCTCCAAATTTTTGGCAACCCTTTCATTCACTGCATAGGCAAACACAATGGGAGACCAATTTTCTAGTCATGGTAACATTGTTTTCAGGAGGCCCTCCTCTAAGTCTCTTCAAAGGGGTATTGGAGTGCATCCAAATTTTCAAAGTGGGCAGCCCTGCCACTCACTGTATACGCCATAACAGTATAGTTGACCCATTCTTTAGTAATGGGAACTATAAAACCTAGCCGGCTGATGGCTCTCTAAGAATAGTGAGGGCTGACTGCTGGCCCTTTAAGAATAGTAAAGGCCTCCTGATGGCCCTATAAAAATAGGCTTTGTGACTTTCAGAGTCCCTCCTTCATAAATGAAACACGATGTGTATGATGATATCTCACACACCACATGGCCAGATAAGGTTGTAAATGTTAAAATGACATTTCCTGGTGAATGCATTTGTCACGGTTGAAAGCAATGAAAAAGTGAAAAAATGCATCAAAAACATTACGTGTGAACATAGCCCAAGGTGTGGAGGAGCATTTTTGTTTTTGGTCATTTATTTTGCCTTAAATACAAGTCATTACCCTGGAAAGGATGTTCTTTAACATATTTCCCAGGAAAATCCATTTTGGTTTAGTTTTGGTATGTTTTATTGTGAGTCCATAAAAGTGGCGTAATACTCTGACCACGTTGCTGACAGCAGTGATCTGGGAGTCAGAGATGCTTCCAGGGGTCTTCCCCATGCTGTTCCCATGTCATTTGAGCACTGTTCCCATCGATTTGGGCAATTTTTAGGCCCTCTGCAGACCGCCAGGGGGAGTCGCCTAAAAAATGCTTGAGTTTCATATAGACTTACATTGGGCTCGTTGCTCTGGTTGAGCACCCGAGTATTCCAATGTGCTCAACCCGAGCATCGAGCACCCGAGTCTGTTTGCTATTTAAAGACTCTGCTGATAACCCCAAAAAGAGCATTTGCACCATCTGCCAGGCTAGCATCAGCAGGGGTGGCAAAATGACCAGCCTGACCACCACCAGCCTGATCAGGCACATGGCAGCAAAGCACCCGACTTTGTGGGTTGAACCCCAGGGTCTAGGAACAAGGTCTGCAGGTGGCACCACTGCTTCTTCCACTGTTGTGCATGCAAGCCATTCCCCTGTCCATGGTACATGCGAAGATGCCTCCTGCCCTGCACCTGTCATTGCGCACTCTCAAGTAGCAGCATCAGGAAGCACGTCTATGTCCTTGTCCCAGCGTAGCATTCAGTTGCCCATACCCCAGTCCTTGGAAAGCAAGCTCAAATATGCAGCCAACGCCGCACAGGCCACACTATTAAATTCTCACATTTCACGACTGCTTGCACTCGAAATATTGCCTTTTAGGCTCGTGGAGACGGAAGCATTCCGCAAGCTGATGACGGTGGCCATCCCTTGGTACTCGGTCCCAAGCCGCCACTATTTCTCCCGGTGTGCTGTCCCCGCATTACACAGGCACGTGTCCCAAAACATTAGCTGTGCACTCAACAACGCAGTTACCGGGAAAGTTCACCTAACCACGGACACGTGGACAAGTGCTTGTGGGCAGGGATGGTATATCTCGCTGACGGAACACTGGGTTAACATAGTGGAAGCCAGGACCCAGTCGGACCTTGGGACAGAATACGTCCTCCCGATGCCAAGGATTGTGGGCCCTAGGTCAATCAGGGTTGCCCCCACGGTTTACAGCTCCTGCACCTCATCCTCCTCAGCCTCCTCCTCCTCTCCAGCCTCCATCTCCAAAATGACCACATAAGTCACAAGCTGGAAGCACTGCATCACTGCCTCGGTCAAGCGGCAACAGGCTGTGCTGAAGCTAATATGCTTAGGTGACAAATCGCACAATGCTAAATAGTTGTGGACAGCTTAGCTGAAAGAGCAGGCAGATCTGTGGCTCACACCGCTGAACCTACAGTCAGGCATGATCGTGTGTGGCAATGGTCGGAACCTGGTGGCGGCTCTGAGGTGAGGCTAGCTCAAACACGTACCATGCCTGGCCCATGTGCTTAACCTCGTGGTTTAGCGGTTTCTAAAATCCTACACGGAGCTGCCAGATCTGCTTGTTAAAGTACGCCGCCTGAGTGCCCATTTCAGAAATTCAGCTACAGCTTCTGGTGCCCTTGCCGTGTTTCAGCAACGTTTGCAGCTTCCGGCTCACAGACTGGTGATTGATGTCCCCATGCCTTGGAACTCTACACTGCAGATGTTAGGAAGGATTTTTGAGCAGAAGAGGGCAGTTGTTGAGTACCAGCATCAACAAGGCCGTCGGTATTCAGTTCAGACTCCACACATAAGACCTCAGGATTGGACATGGATGTCAGACATATGTACCATCCTCCAAAACTTTGAGGACTCCACCAAGATGGTGAGCGGCAATGACGCCATAATTAGCGTCACCATCCCGCTTCTCTGAAACGCTCTCTGCTCACAATCAAAGAGGATGCATTGCAGGTGGAGCACGATGAGATGAAGCAAGGAACCATACAGGGTGATTACACACAGCCAAGCCTCATCTCATCCCAACGTGGATTGGGTGACAATGAGGAAGAGGAGGAACAGGAAGGACAGGAGCTAGTTTCATGCACTATAGACGGTACTACCTGCACAGCTGTCATACCGTCTGTTCAGCATGGATGGCTAGAGGACAGAGAGGAGGAGTAGGAGGAGAGCTTGGTCAGTCATCCTCTTGGTGAGGACACGAAAGTCTTGCCTGTTAGTATTTTGGCACGCATGGCTGAGTTTAAGTTAAGCTGCCTTTCCCATGACACTCGCGTTCTCAAAATTTTGGGTGACAGTCATTACTGGTTGGTGAAACTTCTAGACCCACGCTATTAGGAGAACTTTATATCTCTTATTCCTGAGGCGGACAGGTCTACAAAAATGGGGCTGCACCAGAAGGCCCTTGTTGTGGAACTATTAAAAAATTCCCATCTGAAAACGCTGGCAGCAGAGGGCACACTTCGTTGGACAACCAAGGAGTACAGACGAGAGAGACACAACTTCAATTAAGCAGAGGCAGGGGAACACTGTCAAAGTTCTGGGAGAGTTTTCTCAGCCCCTCCCATCGCACAGGCCCTCCCACAAGGAGTGCAAAGTTTTGGAAGATGCTGAGGGAGTAAGTTGCCGACCGTACCAACGTCCTCCATGATTCCTCTGTGCCTTATAATTATTGAGTATCCAAGCTGGATACGTGGAATGAACTGGCTTTCTTTGCTTTGGAGGTCCTGGCCTGCCCTGCCACCAGCATTTTATCAGAGCGGGTTTTTAGTGCCGCTGGTGGAATTATAACTATAAGCGCATTCGCCTGTCAACTGGAAATGCTGACAGGCTGACTATTATAAAAATGAATAAGGGCAGGATTGGGCTAGACTTCTCAACACCACCGAAAGATAGCAGCGTAACATAAACTCAAATCCAGTGCCTTTTCTTGGGAGGTGTATTTCCATGCACCTTTTCACACCTACACATGTGTATGCGCTTCCTGATTTTGGCTATTTCCTCTTGTCCCTCTCCTCCTCCTCCACCACCATATCACCAGGGTGACCGTGGTCCGTGATGCAACACCCACATAATTTTTTTAAAGGGCGTTTATGATGCCCGTAAAAAAAATTTTTATACAGTATGTTCACGTATACCCCCCAGGGGTAAATGTTTGTCAGCCCATACACTTAGTGCATGGGCATTACAAGTATAGGAGGCCTGCTCCTTTCTAATGGGAACATTTTTTTATGAGGCCCTCCTCCACATCTCTTCCAAGGGGCTTGGAGTGACTCCAAATTTTTGGAATCCCTTGCATTCACTGCATAGGCCAACTCTTCCTTTCTAATGGGAATTTGTTGTTAATGTGGCCCTGATCTATGTGTCTTTAATTTCTTAGTGGGGTTTTTCCTAAATTTGGTCAGCCTTTGGACTCACTGCATACCCTATAACTGTATAGCAGACTCTCTCCTTTCTAATGGGAACATGTCGTACTCGTTACTGTGGCCCTGCACTATGTGTCTTTCAGAGTCCCTCCAACATCAATGAAACAGAATGTGTCTGATGATGTGTCACACACCACATTGCCAGATCAGGTTGTAAAATGTTAAAATGACATTTCCTGGTGAATGCATTTGCCTTAAAAAATAATGTGTAAAAAAAAAACAGTAGGATCTTTCTTTAGTATAAAAACAGAGTCTCAAATTTAACCTCAATGCAATCACATTGTTCAGCTCCTGCACCTCCTCCTCTATCTCCGAAATGACCACATCAGTCACAAGCTGAAAGAACTGAAGCACTGCCTTGGCCAAGTGGCAACAGGCTGTGCTGAATATAACATGCTTAATGCTTAGGTGACAAATCGCCCAGCGCTGCAGCGTTGTTGAAAGCTGTAACACAGCAGCTTGATCTGTGTCTCTCACCGCTAAACATACAGCCAGGCATGGTTGTGTGTGACAATGGGTGGAACCTGGTGACGGAGAAATGACAGCCGGAGTAGATACGGATTCCCTCTATGCCAGTCCTTTCCCCAAGCTAATGAATATGGCTGTGGTGAAATACAACTCCCACTGAGAAGCTGTTTCAGATTGAAAAACCTTGTGCCCACCAGAGGATTTGATTCTGAGGGCTGAACTTTCTCCCCTGCTCAAGAGCCTCATAGCAGCTGCAAAGTTAGCGCCATCATGAACTCTCCTGATGAAGCCAGGGCACACCAGAGTATTCTCTGGTGGGACCCTCCAACCCTGCTGAGAAGCAGTCCTGTCTAAGAAAAGTGTGTGGGAAGGTTCCCGGACACTCTATGGCTGCTTTTTTAGTGAGGTGGAAACCCACGCAAACACGGGGGAACATACAAAGTCCTTGCAGATATTGTCCTTGCTGGGATTTGAACCCAGGATACCAGCGCTGCAAGGCTTCAGTGCTAACCACTGATCCAATGTGCCGCCGTTCACCCTCTGATATCTAACAGGCTGGAGAAACTTGCACCTACTGCCACTCTATCTTCAGCTCCTTTGTGAGAAACTCATGTATTTGGGCAGCCACTCAGTCTACCAAATAAAATTCCTGAGAAGGAAATTGGGGAAGACTTCACTACTCGTACTGGGGGCAGTGCTAATACCATGGTGTCGTACCATAGTATACTGGAAATATTCCAGGCTGGTAGGAGGTAAGCAGATTCCCACAGAAAAGTACCAGCAGTAATGTTCAGGGACCCGCTCTTGTAGAAGGCGGAGACGACACCGGGAGAAACAGTGGTGGCTGGGGACTAGAGATGAGCGGTGTTCGACTCAAACTGTTTGCCAATCTCAAATTCGAGCTGTTTTGAGCGGTGTTAGAGCCGTTCGGCGAACACAAACGATTTGAAAAAAATCCGGCTGTTCGAGGTTATGTTCGATAACTGTTCGTGCACCAAAATCATAACTGGATTTTTTCACAGTAATGCTGATAATCAATGTTAATAAGCAGTTTGAGTGTACAGCGGGGCGAGGGGAGGGGCAGGGGATGGATCTCTGCAGAAATAATGAAGATCTCCATTTTTTTTTCTCTTTCCCGCATTTACAGTGGGGAGGTGCACTCTGTCAGCCTATCAGCAGCGCACACACGGAGCGAACTGCTTTTTTTCACAGAAGCAAGGGAATGTGTCATTGGCTGTGTATGTCACATGTCCTTGCCCTGTAAGACCCAGTCATTTTCCCCGTCGCCACCATTCTCTCACTGCTGCAGCTGCATGTTAGACGGCACCGCTGTTGCTGAGTGCGCTATACTTTCAGTGTTAATTTCAAGCCAATTTTCTCTGAAATATACAGATAGCTTGGGAGTAGGGAATAGTTGTGATTGCAGTCCTTTTGAGGACTAGGCTACAGCATTTCCTATGACTTTTAGCAGGCAGGTCTGTGCTCTTAAATAGATAGGTTGGGAGTAGGGACTAATTGTAATTGCAGTCCTTTTGAGGACTAGTTTACAGCATTTCCTAGGACTTTTTGCCAGGCAGGTCTGTGCCAGTGCTGTGCAAGTGCTTTTCACAGCATTTGGCTAAATCTAGCTAAGCAAATCCTTTTTGGCCTCTTGCAGTGTGTGTTAGTCAGTGGAGTAGAGTATCTGTGTTGCAAGCTACACCACCTTTGTATAGAATACAATTTTTTTTACTGCACCTAGCCAAGTAAAACCTTTTGGGCATAGCATCATTCTATTAGGCCATCTATACTAAGCTCCACCAGCTTGCAAATTACTAATAATTTTTATCTGCATCTAGCTCGGAAAATAATTTTTGGCTTGTAGCAGTGTGTGGAACTTATTCTTAGTCCATCTATACTAAGCTCCACCAGCTTGCAAATTACAAATAATTTTTATCTGCATCTAGCTCGGAAAATAATTTTGGGCTTGTAGCAGTGTGTGGGACTTATTTTTAGTCCATCTATACTAAGCTCCACCAGCTTGCAAATTCAAAATAATTTTTATCTGCATCTAGCTCGGAAAATAATTTGGGGCTTGTAGCAGTGTGTGGGACTCATTCTATTAGTCCATCTTTACTAAGCTCCACCACCTGTGTATGTAATAAAATTGTTTTACTGCATCTAACCCAGCCAATCCTTTTGGGCTAATACCACAGTTTGGCCACTCAGCTCTGCTTGGTTCCCATCCATCGTTTTTTGTGCAAACAACTCCAGAGTTGTCAATTAGTTAACCACCAAAATGAGTGGAAAAAGGCCTGCTGCTGGTGGAAAGGGGAATAGGCGTGTTGGGAAGGGAAAAAAAGGTTGTGTCCGTGTGGTAGGTGTTAAAGCAACAGTAACATCTGCAGAAGAAAGACGATCTTCCAGCCAAACTAAGATGTCTACTTCTTTTAGCGGACAATGTGATACGATCCCTTTCTTACGGCCACGCCAATCGCTACAAATTCCAGATGAGGCACAAAAACAGCAGGTGCTTCAACGGATATCAAGTGCCCCTTTAAGTGGGCTCTCCTCCACCTCAACTTCAACATCACAAATACTCCAGTCCTCAGAGGTGTCACCCCAATCGCACTTGATTCCTCACAGCTCCCAAGTCTCCAGCTGCCCATCTGAGTATGGGGTAGAACAGATGGTTGAGTCTGCAGAGCTGTTTACTCATACTATAGCCCAGGAATAAAAGGTCGGCTCCAGAGCTTCTGTGAATCCAGACGAGGAAATGATCTACACTGATGCGCAGAATCTTTATGAGTCGGATCCAGGACCAGACGCAGACGGTTCTGACCATAATGTAGACCCTCGTTCCCAAACTGTAACTCCTATTGGAGGAGACAATGATGAAGACGATGATGAGACTCAAATACCTGATTGGAGCGACAACTTTAGTTTTTTGTCAGGGCAAGAAGAGGTTGGCTCTGAGGACGACGGGTGTGAGAGCACATAGGGTGATGATGACGAGGTTGCAGATCCCACTTACTGTCAACCCACAGTCAGCCAGTCGATGAGGTCAGCAGAGGAGGTGGAGGAGGATGCTAGTGACGAGGAGGTCAGGTTGCGCCTTCCTGGACAGAGAAGTAGTACTGGAAGCACATCAACAACTGCATACTCAAACACAAGTCGTGGTGGCTTTTCAGGTCGCATGGGTGCTAAGCCTTGCATAGCCTGGGCATTTTTTCAGATCGATAAGGATGACCCAACTCGTGTTATCTGTAACATTTATCACCAAAAGCTAAGTAGAGGCCAAAAAATCCATAGTTTGAGTACTTCATGCATGAACAGTCACATGGATATGAAGCATAAGTTGCAGTGGGAAGCTCACTGTGCTACAATGCGGTCTAGCGGGCCGGGCCAACCACCGTCTGCCCCATCTTGTGCATTCGCGGCCTCTTCATCCTCTGTGACTGGGGGGACAGCAGTCACACCTGTTTTGGGACTCAGACCTGCCACCTCTTTACCCGCAACAACCAGCGTGATTGGCAGGTCATCATTTTCTTTGGAGGTGGAAACACCAGCTGGTGTTGAGAGCTCTCCAACATCGAGAGCACCACCTTTGGATCAAGGCAACCTAACATGTCCGCCTGCATCTTCCTCACAGACCGGCAGTTTTCCGGGGACACCCTTCTCAACCCCGTCTAAGCACAGCAGCCAGCCCTCAGTCCCTCAGATGTGGACAAGTAAAAGACCATTTCCTCCTAGCCATGAGAAAGCTAAGAGGTTGAATTTCACCATCTGCAAGCTCTTGGCTACAGAAATGCTGCCTTTCCGCCTGGTGGACACAGAGGATTTTCGAGCCCTTATGTCCGTCGCAGTGCCCCAGTACCAGATGCCCAGTCGGCACTACTTCTCAAAGAAAGGTGTGCCTGCGCTCCACCAGCATGTCGCACACAGCATCACCGCTTCTTTGAGAAACTCTGTGTGTGACAGGGTGCATTTCACCACAGACACTTGGACGAGTAGGCATGGACAGGGGCGTTACATGTCGCTGACGGGGCACTGGGTAACTATGGTGTCAGCAGGACAAGGGGCTGCTGTCCAAGTCTTGCCGTCCCCACGAGTTGTTCGTCAATATTCTTTATCTCGAAGTTCCTCCACTGCTTCTGCCTCCTCAACCTCCTCTCGGTCCTCTACCTGCACCCAACGCCTGTATGGTCATGCCACATGCTTTCTAACTGCGCAGAAGGGATCCTGCACACCTCCTTACTATGCTGGCATCAGGGCTCAACGTCATCAGGCGGTTTTTACTTTGAAATGTCTGGGAAATGTGAGTCACACAGCTGAGGAGTTGTGGTCAGCTCTGGAGAACCAGTTTCATGAATGGTTGTCTCCACTGGACCTGAAACCAGGGAAGGCCATGTGCGACAATGCTGCAAACCTGGGTGCGGCCCCTCGCTGGGGCAACGTCACACATGTGCCTTGTATGGCTCACGTGTTGAACCTGGTTGTCCAGCAATTTTTAGGCCACTATCCCGGACTAGATGGCCTTCTGCAGAGGGCACGGTCGCTGTGTGCTCACTTCCACCATTCGCATCCCGCAACTCAGCGACTTACATCTCTACAGAAGTCGTTGGGCCTGCCACTTCACCGGCTAAAATGCGATGTGCCTACCCGGTGGAATTCAACTCTGCACATGTTGCAGCGACTTTGGCAGCACCGACAAGCCCTGGTGCAATACGTTCTGACGTATAGCCTGGGCCAACAGGATCCAGAGGTGGGGCAAATCACGCTGAAGGAGTGGTCTCAGATCAGGGACCTATGCACCCTTCTGCACAGTTTTGAAATGGCGACGAAGATGTTTAGTGCTGACGATGCCATTATCAGCATGACTATTCCGGTGATTTACATGCTGGAGCACATGTTAAACAGAATTCGGAGTCAGGTGGTGCGACAAGAGGCGGTGGAGGAAGTAGAGGAGGAGGAGTTGTATGCGGAAGGGCTAACATCTGCAAGGTCCAGTCGGTCGGCAGCACCAAGGCTGCAGGCATGTGAGGGTGGGGGACATGGATTTACCAGGGCGCATGGTAGCAGCCAAACTAATGATTAAGGTGCAGGAGCCAAGGAAGAAGTGGAGGACGAACTGATGGAAGACTCATCAGATGAGGGAGACCTTGATCACATTTCTGTTGTGCGAGGTTGGGGGGAGAGGGCAGAGGAAGGAAGCATGATTCTTACCTCGCCACCAACACAACAGGGACTTGGTGCTCCTGGATGTGCAAGACAAATGAGTGCCTTCTTGCTGCACTACCTGCAACATGACCCTCGAATTGTCAGAATTCGAAATAATCCTGACTACTGGGTTGCCACACTCTTAGATCCCCGGTACAAAAGTAAATTTGCCGAAATAATTCCTGCCATAGAAAGAGATGCACGCATGCAGGAGTATCAGCAGAGACTGTTGCAGAATCTTACATGTGCTTTTCCACAAAACACCAGTGGTGCACATAGTGAATCTCACAGTTCTAACTTGCCAACCGTGGGACTGTCGAGTGTTCAGCACTCAAACCGTAACAGAAACACAGTATCTGCTGGTAACAGCAATTTTGCGGAATAATTTCACAGCTTTTTTAGCCCATCCTTTGCAAGGCCACAGGAGACAAGAAGTCTGACACATAGTCAACGCCTAGAGACGATGGTACAGGAGTATCTCCAAGTAAACATCGAAGCCATGACTGTGTCACTTGACCCTTGCTCTATTTGGGCTTCCAATCTGGATAAATGGCCGGGGCTCGCCACTTACGCCTTGGAGATCTTGTCATGCCCCGCAGCCAGCGTTCTCTCTGAACATGTGTTCAGCGCTGCTGGTGGTGTGCTGACAGATAAGCGCACGCGGCTGTCCACTGAGAATGTAGACAGACTCACGTTCATAAAGATGAACAAATCATGGATCCGCAAGGACTTTTCTACCCCTGTGTCATCCTGGGGAGAGTAAAAGCTGGAGGATTTCGTAAAATCACCTCACCAACCATTTAAAGCTTTCAGATTACTAATAATTTTTAGCTGCATCTTGTCTGGAAAATAATCTTGGGCCGGTAGCAGTGTGCGGTACTCATTCTATTATGCCATCTATACTAAGCTCCACCAGCTTGCAAATTACTAATAATTTTTAGCTGCATCTTGTCTTGAAAATAATTTTGGGCATAGTAGCAGTGTGTGGTACTCATTCTAACCAACCGTTTTAAGCAACTCAGGGGCAATTGATGCCACTTAAGTGGTGTCTGTGCCACAAATTTTTGGAAAAAATGGAGACTCTTTTTGGAGTCCCCTTGCTTTGTTTTACGTGACGTTGCCATCGTCAATTAGAGGTGGGTTGGGTCTTCCCCCCCTTTTAACCGTAAGAAAATACATACACTATGGCTTGGAGTAACACAGATGGTTGAGTCTGAAGAGCTGTTTACTCAGAGGTCTGCTCCAAAGCTTCAGTGTCTGCTAGTCAGGGTAGTAACCCCGATGCGAAGCAAGCTGCACCGCCTGTGTATCTAATAATGATTTTTAAATGCATCTAGCCTAGGCAGACTGTGGGGACCCCTAACCAAACCCAGATGCTCAGCCCCCTAATGCCCCCCTTTCATTGACAGTACAATCATGTAACTCTTACAACTGGATGGGTGAGGATCGGTCACAGCTTTATTAACTGTTTATACTCATTCCATTAGAAATGCATTTTATTTCTAAAAGAATTCAGCTTGTTGCAGCATGCCCTGTGTCTCCAGTCTCCACAACGGCAAGTTGGCCAACAAGTGTAACTCTCCAACATGTCCTTTCTATTTCCAGGCCACGGAGGATCCTGCTTACTCGTATGCAGGACTCCGACCCCCATCCATCACTCTTAACGCTTGTTCCACTCCATCCTGGAGTCCTGACAGGAATATGTCCAGTCCAATATCCATTAAGTGAGCACCGTCGGGCCGTATTAGTCCTGCTTTATCTCCTTCCAGTTCTCGTTGTCGTATCACTACACAGCCTCTGTCTCTTATAAATTTTGCCATTCCGAATATTTATTACCTGCCTTGTCCGTTCGATGGCCGTGATGTCTCACGCACCTTGCCATACCGTTCTCGGCACAATCTCTGACCATACTATAGTTAGTTTTGTGAAAAATTCTCTGAAGCGCTCAGTGTCTTGTTTCATTATTGCCATTAGTTATGTGCTCTTGTGATAAGCTATGTCGTTTCCCCCGGCCTGTATAACTAAGATGACCGGACCTCCTGCCTCTCTCCCTACCTTTATTACCTCCATTAGTACCTGTGGCCATTGCAGGCCTCTAATACCTCTCCAGTTCAAATATGTGTTATAAAACTCCAATTTCCTCCCGCCTGGGCGGACTTTCACCCTTCTTTCTGCACAATATATATACGAGTTCTTAATCATTGCATAGCAAAAAAACAGCAAGGAAGTGGTATTTATATGTCATGTCCTGCTATGCACCTGTTCAAGGCTGAGTTAATCAGAAATTTAAACACACATACCATGTTAAAATTGTATAGCATAGAAACAATGCATATAAATGTAAATAATCAAAAAGAAAAAGAAAAGAAGAAAAAAGGAACATATATAGTACAGACCAAAAGTTTGGACACATCTTCTCATTTAAAGATTTTTCTGCATTTCATGACTATGAAAATTGTACATTCACACTGAAGGCATCAAAACTATGAATTAACACATGTGGAGTTATATACTTAACAAAAAAGTGTGAAACAACTGAAAATATGTCTTATATTCTAGGTTCTTCAAAGAAGCCACCTTTTGCTTTGATGACTGCTTTGCATACTCTTGGCATTCTAGTTTTGAATGTACTCATAGTTTTGAGGCCTTCAGTATGAATGTACAATTTTCATAGACATGAAAATGCAGAAAAATCTTTAAATGAGAAGGTGTGTCCAAACTTTTGGTCTGTACTGTATTTAATAATAATCTATAAATGATAACTCATAATGATACATAAAATCATGTCTGATGTTTAAACCCGCTGGTACACGTGTATTCTCCTATAATCATCCACCAAATCTCCACCAATCGCCACGGCCCACGGAGGGGCCACCACAGTCAGTGAATCCTTCCTTATTTAGTATAGAGTCTACCAATACTTTGGGCGTATTAGCCCAGATGCGAAGCAAGCTGCACCGCCTGTATATCTAATGAGAATTTTTAACTGCATCTAGCCTAGGCAGACTGTGGGGACCCCCAACCAAACCCAGACGCTCTGCATCTAACCCAGCCAATCATTTGATAGTATTGCTAGTAGCAGAGTCGCATGGGCTCTAAACCTTGCATAGCCTGTGCATTTTTTCAGATCGCTAAGGATGACCCAACTTGTGTTATCTGTAACATTTGTCACCAAAAGCTAAGTAGAGGCCAAAAACTACATAGTTTGAGTGCTTCATGCATGAACTGTCACATGGATATGAAGCATAAGTTGCAGTGCGAAGCTCACTGTGCTACAATGCGGCCTAGCGGGCCGGGACAGCCACCATCTGCCCCACCTGTGTCATCCTGGGGAGACTAAAAGCTACTGCGTAGTCTTTTCCAAAAATTTGAGGGAATTACCACGGGAATGGTTTGGAAGAGGTATAAGAGTTTAGGTAGGACGTTCATTTTTAGTATACTTATTCTGCCGAACCAGGAAAAATCCTTCACCGCCCAAGAAGTAAGATCTTTAAGGAGTTGTTCAATAAAGGGCCCAAAATTAAGATAAAATAGACGGGAGAGGTCTCTATGAATATGAATTCCTAAGTATTTGATACCCTGTGAGGGCCAGGCAAAGGGAAAGTTGGACTGGATGGAATCCTGTATGGATTTGGGGAGGGAGACATCGAGGGCCTCAGACTTCGCTGCATTGATTTTAAAATTTGACCATGTAACAAAGTGATCTATTTCAGCCATAACAGCAGGGATGGATATATGTGATTGAGTGATATATACTAGGACATCATCAGCAAATGCAGAGCACTTGTAATCCGTGCCTCCCACCTCAATCCACCTAATATTGGGGTTATCGCGAATTGATGAGAGCAGGTGCTCCATCACTAGGATGTATAAGAGAGGGGACAAAGGACATCCCTGCCTTGTCCCATTGGTGATTATGAAAGGTGATGAAAATGTTCCATTTATCTTCAGCCTAGCTGACGGATTGCGATACAGGGCCATGATTTTGGCTACAAAAGGGTCCTCTAGACCCCTACCCCAAGCTTTTTAAGAGAATAATATATGGCGTGCCAGGAGACTCTATGGAATGCTTTCTCAGCATCCAACAAGAGTATCTAATTACAAATTTTTAACTGCATCTAGCCCAGGCAATACTTTGGGCCTAGTAGCAGTGTCTGCTAGTCAGCGGAGTCGACACCGCCTGTAGATCTAATTACAAATTTTTAACTGCATCTAGCCCAGGAAATACTTTGGACCTAGTAGCAGTGTCTGCTAGTCAGCGGATTATCCCACCTGTTATGCAAGCTACACCACCTGTAGTTTGGACACTTAATTTTTTCAAAGGAAATGCTTCGGGTCCCCAGGACACTCAGTGAAGAGCATCGGGGAGGCACCCCAAGGCACAGGGGCTGGGACTGGCAGTAGGACGCCTTGCGGTGGACCGCCAAGCTCGATCCTTATAAAAGCTTTTTAACTGCAGCAGCTTTAGTGGACGCTACTGGAGCTGGAATTCCCGCAGCTGCTGGCATCAGACTTGCCCTCCAATAGATCCTTGTGAAAGGATTTAAAGTGTACTCATTCAAATTACAGAGACAATTCAAATTAAAAAGCTTAGACCTGCCTCCACCACAGGGGGGCTCGCTCGACCCACCAGCGGACAGGCACCAGTATTGGGAGAGGGGGGCTAGCCGTCAGGGTCCACCGCAGCTCTGGCACAAACCCGGCGACACTAGGTTGCACGGGCAGGAACGGACTGGCCGTGTCAGCTTCGCACTTTTTTGGTTTTAGAAGGGCATGACATGCCTATATCTGTGTCTCCCTGTTCCTTTACTCCTCCACCTCTTTTCTTTTCGCATGACTATATGTACTTGTCACTTTTCTATGTGTTAGTTGTGTCTTCTGAGCAGTTTGTCAGTTTTTGGACACCTTTGAAGGTGTTTTCTATGTGTTTCTATGTGTTTTTGTTTGCCTGCCATTGGTTTTAACGGTGTTCGAAGGTGTTCGACGAACAGTTCGACGAACAGTTCGACGAACATACCGGTGTTCGACGAACCGAACTGAACTCGAACACTACGGGGGTGGCTCAACTCTAATGGGGACCGAGTATGGATACCCAGCCATCGCCGGCATGAGGTTATGAAAAGCTTCTGCCTCCACAAGCCTAAAAGGCCACATTTGAAGTGAAAACAGCATTAGAGGACTTCTCGGGAAAAAAGTCAGATGGGTAGATGTGGTTTCCCAAGTCCTTTCACCAAGCTAAAGAATATGGCTGTGGTGAAATACAACTCAGCAACAAAAGCTGTGGACTGGCTCCGTACCGTCCCTGGCCACATTCACCTGTCCTCGTGTTTGTGGTTAGGCGGTCCTTCCCAGTAAGTGCACTGGGGAGGGCACGGGTAATACAGGCCACTGTATGCATGTGTCTGATGATGTGTCACACACCGCCTTGCCAGTTAAAGTTGTAAAATGTTAAAATGACATTTCCTGGTGAATGCATTTGTCTTGGTTGAAAGCAATGCAAAAGTGAAAAAATGCATCAAAAATGCTACATGTGAACATAGCCCAAGGTGTGGAGAAGTATTTTTGTTTTTGGTAATTTATTTTGCCTTATATACAAGTCATTACCCTGGAAAGGATGTTCCTTAACATATTTCCCAGGAAAATCCATTTTGGCTTCGTTTTTGTATGTTTTATTGTGAGTCCGTAAAAGTGGCGTAATACTCTGACAATGTTATTGACAGCAGTGATCTGGGAGTCAGAGATGCTCCCAGGGGTCTTCTCCATGCTGTTCCCATGTCATTTTAGCACTGTTCCCATCGATTTGGGCAATTTTTAGGCCCTCTGCAGACCGCCGGGGGGAGCCGCCTGAAAAATGCTTGAGTTTCCAATAAACTTACATTGGGTTCGTTGCTCGGGCACCCGAGTATTCCAATTTGCATGACCAGAGCAATGAGTACCCGAGCATTTTAGTGCTCGCTCATCACTAATGGCTATGTGTTAAAAGAGCATGTTAGAGAGGCAAAGTCTCTCAGAAGCAAAGCTAGTCAGAAGTTCATCAATCTGTGAACCACTGCATCTAAAAATTTTGGAACAATTTCAGAAAAATATTTTCACTATCCCACCATCTACAGTACATAATATCATCAAAAGTTTCAGAGACTCTGGAGAAACCCATGTGTACAAGGGACAAGTCCGAAGGTCAGTATTAGAAGCTTGTGATCTACAGGCCCTCAGTCAGCAATACATTACAAATAGTGATGGGCGAGCACTAAAATGCTCGGGTCAAGCAGATTGGAATGCTCGGGTGCTCGACCCGAGCAACGAACCCAATGTAAGTCTATGGGAAACGCGTGCATTTTTCAGTCGGCTCCCCCCGGCGATCTGCAGAGGGCCTAAAAATTGCCCAAATCAATGGGAAAAGTGCTCAAATGGCATGGGAACATCATGGGGAAGACCCCTGGAAGCATTTCTGACTCCCACTTTATTGCTGTCAACAATGTTGTCAGAAGTATTACGCAACTTTTACAGACTCACAATAAAACATACAAATATGAAACCAAAATGGATTTTCCTGGGAAATAGTAACAACCTTTTCAGGGTAATGACTTATATATAAGGCAAAATAAATAACCAAAAACAAAAATACTCCACCACACCATAGGCTATGTTTACACGTAGCATATTTGATGCACTTTTGTATTGCTTTCAACTGTGACAAATGCATTCACAGGGAAATGTCATTTTAACATTTTACAACCTTATCTGGCCATGTGGTGAGTGAAACATGATCAGACACATCCTGTTTCATTTATGAAAGAGGTACTCTGAAAGTCACAAAGCCTATTTTTATAGGGCCATTAGGCGGACTTTACTATTCTTAAGGGGGCCAGCAGTTGGCCCTCACTATTCTTAGAGAGCCATCAGCCGGCTATGCTTTGTTGTTACCGCTACTAAAGAGTTGGTCTCCTATACTGTTATTGCGTATGCAGTGAGTGGCAGGGCTGCAAAAAATTTGGACCTACTCCAATGTCCCTTGGAAGAAACGTAGAGGAGGGCCTCCTGAAAAAAAATGTTCCCATTATTAGGAAGTGGGTCTCCCATTTTGTTTGCCTATGCAGTGAATGCTAAGGTTGTCAAAAATTTGGAGGCACTCCAATGCCCCTTGGAAGAGACGTGGAGGTCAGGGAGCCTCCTGAAAACAATGATACCATTATTAGGAAGTGGGTCTCCCATTGTGTTGGCCTATGCAGTGAATGCAAGGGCTGCCAAAAATTGGGAGGCACTCCAATGCCCCTTGAAAGAGACGTGGAGGAGGGCCTCATAAAAATTGTTCCCTTTAGAAAGGAGCGGTTCTCCTATACTTGTAATGCAGATGCACTAAGTGCATGGGCTGACAAACATTTATCCCTGGGGGGTATACTTGAACATACTGTATAAAAATTTTTTTTACGGTCATCATAAATACCCTTTAAAAAAATTATGTGGGTGTTGCATCACGGACCACAGCCACCCACTTGATATGGTGGTGGAGGATGAGGATGAAGAGCAGGAGGAGGACAAGAGAAAATAGCCAAAATCAGGAAGCGTATACACATGTGTGGATGTGAAGAGGTGCATGGGAATACACCTCCCAAAAAAAGACAATGGATTTGAGTTTATGTTACGCTGCTATCATTCAGTGGTGTTGAGAAGTCTGGCTCAATCCAGCCCTTGTTCATTTTTATAAGAGTCAGCCTGTCAGTATTTTCAGTTGACAGGCAGATGCGCCTATTAGTTATAATTCCTCCAGCTGCACTAAAAATCCACTCTGATAAAAAGCTAGTGTCAGGGCAGGCTAGGACCTCCAAGGAGTAGAGAGCCAGTTCATTCCACATATCCAGCTCGGATACCCAATAATTATAAGGCACAGAAGAATCATGGAGGATGTTGGTACGGTCAGCAAGGTACTCCCTCAGCATCTTTCCAAACTTTGCACTACTTGTGAGAGTGCCATGCGCCTCAGGGCCTGTGCGATGAGAGGAGCTGAGAAAATTCTCCCAGAACTTTGATAGTGTTCCCCTGCCTCTGCTGGATTGGAGTTGTGTCTCTCTCACCTGTAGTCCTTGGTTGTCCAACGAAATGTGACCTCTGTCGCCAGCGTTTTCAATTGAGAATTTTTTTAATAGTTCCGCAACAAGGGCCTTCTGGTACTGCCCCATTTTTGTAGACCTGTCCGCCTCAGGAATAAGAGATATAAAGTTCTCCTTGTAGCATGGGTTTAGAAGTGTCACCAACCAGTAATGACTGTCACACAAAATTTTGAGAACACGAGGGTCACGGTAAAGGCAGTGTAACATAAACTCAGCCATGTGTGCCAGACTGCTGACAGGCAAGACTTCCATTTCCTCACCAAGAGAACCATGCTCTCCTCCTCCTCCCTGTCTTCAGGCCATCCACGCTGAACAGACGGTATGACAATTGTGCAGGTAGTACCGACTTTAGCGCAGGAATCTAGCTCCTGTTTTTCCTCCTCCTCTTCCTCATTGTCACCCAATCCACGTTGGGATGAGATAAGGTTGGGCTGTGTGTAATCACCCTGTTTGGTTCCTTGCTCCATCTCATTGTGCTCCGCTTGAAATGCATCCTCTTTTATTGTGAGCAGAGAGCGCTTCAGAAGACAGAGAAGTGGGATGGTGATGCTAATAAGGGCAGGAGGTATCTTTGCATGCACTATGGACGGGGGATTGGCTTGCATGCAGAACAGCGGAAGAAGCAGTGGTGCCACCAGCAGACACTGTTCCTGGACCCTGGGGTTCGGGCAACAAAGTCGGTTGCTTTGCTGCCATGTGACTGATCATGCTGGTGGTTGTCAGTCTGGTAGTTTTACCACCCCTGCTGATGCTGGCCTGGCGGGTGGTGCAAGTTCTTTTTGTGGTTATCGGCAGAGTCTTTAAAAACAACCAGACTCGGGAAGACCTTACAGTTGTACTGGCAACTTCCTTTGTGTAGGTGTTACGGGGAATGGTTGCCTGCCTTCTATCTGCGACCACCACACTTTTTCTTCCTGCCTGTTGGGGTTCTCTGCCTCCCCCTGTGTGCTGCTCTCATTGCTCTGCATGTCCTCCTGACTGGTTGGGTCAGTTACTATATCATCCACCACCTCGTCTTCCACTTCCGCACCCTGGTCCTCCTCCTGACTTTCTGGCAATTGTGTCTTTAGCCCTTTTTTTTTTCTTGCCATAATACAAATTCTAACAGTCTATTCGTTAGGACTATCAGCTGTGTATCCACCTGACTTCTGCACAACATAACTGATGGTACCAACCCCATTTATAAGGCAAGAAATCCCACTTATTAAACCTGACAGGGCACACCAGTGAAGTGAAAACCATTTCTGGACACTACCTCTTGAAGCTCATCAAGAGAATGCCAAGAGTGTGCAAAGTAGTCATCAAAGCAAAAGGTGGCTACTTTGAAGAACCTAGAATATAAGACATATTTTCAGTTGTTTCACACTTTTTTGTTAAGTATATAATTCCACATGTGTTAATTCATAGTTTTGATGCCTTCAGTGTGAATGTACAATTTTCATAGTCATGAAAATGCAGAAAAATCTTTAAATGAGAAGGTGTGTCAAAACGTTTGGTCTGTACTGTATATGTGATCCGTGTGATGAAGAAACCACAGTTTTAAATGCCTGGCCTGTTGGTAACTATTTTTAATATCACCGACCTCGTGTCAATCAGTTCACTGACACACTGCAACAAAATTTAAATGGAGGCCAGAAATGGCAATATTTTCAGCGCAATTATATGTGATCCATGTGACGGACAAACCACAGTTTTAAATAGCTGGATTTTTAGCGCTGTAATATGGAAAGGACCTGGCTGTATTCTGCAGTGACAACAAGAAAATGGCGCAGATAAACGGTGTTCTCTAGATTGCTTTTTAAGCAAATAATGAGGATTAAGATCCAAAAAAAATTATTCCTGGCCCCTAAGACCTGGGCCTATGTCTAGAAATGTCTAACAGCAGCAGCAGCAGCAGACAGAACTGGAATGGAGCCTCTTGTGCTATGTGCACTGCAGTCTGCTATCTACACTGCCTGCCTGCCTATATACACAGCCTGCCTGATATCTCTGCAGATCGATTAGTTCTCAGAAGGACTGTTTGTTGAGATGGATATGTGTAATATACTTCTGTTCTACCTACACTACCTAATAAACAAGCAAATCTCTCCCTAGTCTGCTATATACCGTGCCTGCCTGCCTATATACACTGCCTGCCTGATATCTCTGCAGATGGATTAGTTAGTCCTCAAAAGGACTGTTTGTTAAGATGGATATGTGTAATGTACGGTTTTTCTCCCTTCATTACCTAATACACAAGCAAATCTCTCCCTGATGCAGTAGCACCTCTCCCTACACTGCCTGATTGCGGACTGACTGTGACGAGCATGGCAGTGCCAGGTCTGATATAGACCTGATGATGCTATGCGGCCAGCCAATCACTGTAATGCCAACCAAGATGGCTGCGGCATTACAGTGAGTGGCAGGCAATTCCTGCATGTTCATTGGCTCTGTAAATACATGATTCGGTCATGCAAAACACTGCATGGGCTCAGGAATACTTACAGAAATCAATTTCTTTGAACAAAGTTTGCTGTGCAATCCACAAATGCAAGTTAAAGCTCGTCATGCAAAGATGAAGCCATATATCAACACAATGCAGAAAAACTTGGTCTTCTCAAGGCGAAAGCTCAATTAACATGGACTGAGGCAACATGGAAAACTATTCTGTGGTCAGATTAATTAAAATTTGACATTTTTGCATATTTCAGCAAGATAATGCTAAACCACACTCTGCATTGATCATAACAGAATGACTTCACAGAGGAGTTTGGATAATGAACTGGCAGTCTGCAGTTCATACCTTTCACCAATAGAAAACACTATATTTCTTCATTGGATAAGAATGGGACAGAAACATTCTTCTCCCAAAACTCCAGCAATTGGTTTCCTCACTTCCCAGACATTTACAAACTGTTGTAAAAAGAAGAGGGAATGCTACACAATGGTAGACATGGTCCTGTCCAAACTTTTTTGAGATGTGTTTCTGCCATCAATTTCTAAATGAGTTAACTTTTTCAAATGATATGGAAAAATGTCTAATTTTCACCTTCAGATCTGTGTTCTATGTTCTGTTGTGAATAAACTATGGTTGTATGAGATGTCCAAATAATCACAATCTTTTTTTCTTTACATTTTACACAGCAACTCAACCTTTTTGGAATTGGGGTTGAGGAAACATATTATTCAACATAATTAAATATCTATGGATGTCTTCACATAGGAATCATAGCTGTTTTTTTTACAGATGCATTGAAAAAAGGATCAGCTGTGATAACTGAGAACAGAGGCTTAGCTCCATAATAATTCATGTTTTGTTTCAATTGTTTATGACACACAGTTCCAGTTTACGAATCTGGAATTTATTCTACTTTCTATTTATCTACTTTTTACTGAAGTTCATTGTTAAATACTATATTGTACAATAATTTCCTTACAGCGGTAAAATGTTTTATACTATCACTGATCTTGTCTTAGAAATGTAAAAGGAGCATGTGCATATATCTTTTCAGGCAGATGAATTTTCAGGAGAAAGTATCATATCTTGTTACATTTTTGATGAATATCAGTCATTATGACAAAGGAATTGAACTGCGGAATAGGGAAGGACAGACAGATTTTTTTTTAGATCTGATAAATCTTTGTCCTTTTTACAAAAAAAAGCTTCTTTCACTGCTCAGCCTGATTTCTTACTGCCAAAGGAAACAATTATTCTGCTTTAAACATTGAACAGATCTTCTATGCAATCTCAGTAAACATTAATAAGCATCCTAAAGAAAACCGATAGGCTTTGAATAAAATGTGCCCCTTACATAAAAACAGTATCATCAACTTAAAAGTACATATTTTTTTAGCATATATTATTTTCATTTCTAAACTGAATAGGAATGCATTTAAAGGTGAAGCTGGATAATTGATCTTTCAGTCACTTTTTTTTAAATCAAAACTGTAACACTTATTCCAATCTGAAAATATCACTGGGGGCATTATTTTTGCTAAAGCACATTCACAAATTAAATTAAAAACCATTATACGGGCTGTAATTTAAAATAAAATAACCAAATTCAAAAAATGTGGTTGTACTTGGTTGGCTTAAAGATGTAATATATTTGAGAAATCTGTTAAAATATTTTGGGGGTTTCTATTGCCCTATGGCCGTCTTGGTTATGTATTTCAGATAGGAGCGTTGTGTTAGTAATTGTGTTTGGGGGTCCTGTAACACCGCTTTTACTACCTGAAGTGGCTATCCCTGTAATGAAAGTCTTAGGCCAGTAACTGTTATGGGAATGCTCTATTTGTGGCATAGAAATGCTATTTTATTATTATTATTATTATTATTATTATTATTACTACTACTAATGAGCAAATTTTCCTAAATTAAAATATTACAGCTTTAGATAAGATGTATATAACATTCTGAGGTCTCCTCATTATAGCCATTACTAAAGCTGGATTTCCACTAAAGAGCCTGTAAATGTCAGATACCATCTTAGGAGACCTCAGAATGTTATATACATTTTATCTTTCAGGGCAATTGGAGATAGATATATACAGTTGAAACCTGAAGTTTACATACACTATATAAAAAGACACATATGCATGTTTTTCTCAATATCTGACATGAAATCAGAATAAACCTTTCCCGTTTTAGGTCAATTAGGATTACCATAATTTTTAATGTTTTCCAAATGCCAGAATAATGAGAGAGAGAGAATGTTTTTCATTTTTGTTACTTACTGCAAAGTCAAAAGTTGACATACATTTCATTAGTATTTGGTACCATTGCCCTTAAACTGAATGACTTGGGTCAAACGTTTGGGATATCCTTCCACAAGCTTCTCACAATAGTTGGTCAGAATTTGGGCCCATTCCTCCTGACAAAACTGGTGTAACTGATCCAGGTTTGTAGGTCGCCTTGCTCGCATCTGCCTTTTCAGCTTTGCCTATAAATCTTCAATAGGATTGAGATCAAGGCTTTGTGATGGCCACTTTGTTACCATTTTGGCAGTATGCTTCAGGTCATTGTCCATTTGGAAGACCCATTTCAACCCAAGCTTTAACTTCCTGGCTGATGTCTTGAGATATTGCTTCAGTATTGCCACATAATCTTCTTTTCTCAAAATGCCATCTATTTTTTGAAGTGAACCAGTCCCATCTGCAACAAAACTACCCCACAACATGATGCTGCCACTCCCATGTTTCACAGTTGGGATTGTGTTCTTAGGTTTCCAAGCTTCTCCCTTTTTCCTCCAAACGTAACAATGGTCATTATGCCCAAAATGTTCAATTTTAGTTTCATAGACCACAGGACATGTCTAAAAAAATGAAGGTCTTTGTTCCAGCGTGCATTTGCAAATATTAATCTGGATTGTTTATGTTTCTTTTGGAGTAATGGCTTCTGCCTGCTGCTTGAATTAGTCACAACCTTATATTGCTCGTTTAGATTCTCCGACATATGCAGCGTTAAATTCCATTATGTCACAAGATTACAAATTAGGTGGTGCTCAGTCACACCACTCTGGCACTGCAAATCTTTGAGGTCATTCTCCCCACGTAACAATGTCTGAAATACTAACACACTCTTCTGACAATGAGCACTGCCTTGTTCACGCTAGTATATTTGTTTCAATGTTTTTGAACAATATAATTGTGGAAATATGCTAGTAGAGAGCATGTGTTGTTTTAAACACAGTGCAGTCACAAATTTGATTACATAATTGGTTTTTAAATTGCATTATTGTGTCATTTGATAAAAAATTTTGTCCCGTTTCTGGTGGGGATGGTGAGATGTCCATTTAGGAGAATGTGGAGGATGTGAAGGAAGTGCTTAAGTGCCACCTGGTTTTGAAATTAGACCTAGTGCCCAACCGTGGATGTGCCACCACTAGTGTTGAGCGATACCTTCCAATATCGGGAAATATCAGATCGGATTGGATCGGACCAATACCCAAAAAGTATCGGATATCGCCGATTCCGATACCGGAAACCAATGCAAGTCAATGGGACACAAATATCGGAATGAAAATAAACCCTTTCTTTCCTTGTAGGTAAATTCTACATGAAGGAAAGCAACTAAGAATAAAGTAGAATATATTGGTGGAGGTGGGGGAGACAATAAAGGCATAGAGGTTTAGCCCAATCAAATGGAATAGCAGGAATTAATATTTTTTTTAAGACGTTCTGAGTTACGGAAATATTGACTATGTTACTTTTTTTATATTTTGTCAGGTATTTATGTTTCACTACTTTCATGCTCTTCACCTTCTTTTTTACTTCTCCCACACTTTCTCCTTCATCATCCTCAGCATCAGTATCTTTTTCATCAACTTCTTCTTCACCTTCTTCATCTTCTTCCTCTTCACCTTCTTCGTATTATTCTTTTTTTTTACATTCTTCATATTCTTCTTATTCAACTATTATTCTTCTTCATATTCTACTTCTTCATCTTCTTCATATTCTTCTTCATCATATTCTTATTTGTGACAGGCATTCCTGTAGTTGTTATCTGTAAAAGTTTGAACATTACACATTTCGTTCTGCCCGTCACAAAAGATTTACAACAGGATTTGTCCGCGTTCAGTTTGGCCTGCAGCAGCAGGTCTTTTCCAGAGGCACCACGAGGAGGAACGGACTCACCCCCATACACTGCTTAGTCATCTTCTGCTTATAATTTAGATAATATCTTTTGCTCTGATTTTTAGTCTTATGCTTAATGTTCTTCCACTTTTTGTTCTGCAGCTTCTTGTACTTCTGCTTCTTGGTTTTCTGTCTCTTGTTCTTCTGCATCTTGGTGGTTGTCTTCTTGTTCTTTGTCCTCTTGGTCATCTTCTTCGTCTTCTTCGGGGTGGTCTTCAGGGTCGTTGTCTTCAGGGTCTTATTTATGGTCCTCGTCTTCTTCGGGTGGTCTTCAGGGCCTCGTCATCAGGGTCGTCATCTTCGGGTCATCGTCTTCTTCAGGGTGGTCTTCAGGGTCGTCGTCTTCAGGGTCCTCGTCTTCAGGGTCGTCGTCTTCAGGGTCCTCGTCTTCTTCGGGGTGGTCTTCAGGGTCATCGTCTTCAGGGTCGTCGTCTTCTTCGGGGTGGTCTTCAGGGTCCTTGTCTTCAGGGTCCTGGTGTTCAGGGTCCTCGTCTTCTTCGGGGTGGTCTTCAGGGTCATCGTCTTCAGGGTCGTCGTTTTCGGGGTCCTCGTCTTCTTCGGGGTGGTCTTCAGGGTCCTCGTCTTCAGGGTCCTCGTCTTCGGGGTCCTCGTCTTCTTCGGTGTGGTCTTCAGGGTCCTCATCTTCAGGGTCCTCGTCAGGGAGATCCAGAGTGATTACCAAGAACCATTTCAAAAAGCTTGAACTTGGAAATGTAGCAGAAGGTACAAGAAGGCTGAGGAACTGCCGAAAACCAGCTGATGGTACTGGAACCCGGATGGGTAGGAGAAGTTACAAGAGCCAATGGAACTACCGAGGACCAGCTGACGGTACTGGAACTCGGTTACTAAGCAGGAGGTACCTGTGCCAGAAAGCACTACCAAGGACCAGCAGACGTTGGTGGAACTTGGATACCGAGAAGGAGGCACCTAAGCCAAAGGCACTGCCGAGAACCAGCTGATGGTACTGGAACCCGGATGGGTAGCAAAAGGTACAAGAGCCAATGGAACTACCGAGGACCAGCTGACGGTACTGGAACTCGGTTACTAAGCAGGAGGTACCTGTGCCAGAAAGCACTACCAATGACCAGCAGACGTTGGTGGAACTTGGATACCGAGAAGGAGGCACCTAAGCCAAAGGCACTGCCGAGTACCAGCTGAGGGTACTGGAACCCGGATGGGTAGCAGAAGGTACCCATGAAAAAAAAAGTTGCAAGGCCGCGAGCCGGCCGCAGTTGCCGAAACCCACCGTCCTACAGGGGGTGCTTGTCTTATTGGCACTATGGAACCAGCCTTCATTGCCAGATCCCGCAGCCCACATAGGAGTCACCTAAACTGCAGGCACCATATAGTCGGCTAACCCGTCCGCAACACGACAGGACAACGCATTGGAGGCAAAGTGATGTTGACACTACCTGTAAACAGCCGGCGTGCTGGAACCAGGCTGAGCAGGAGGGAGTACCCGTGCCAAAGACACTGCCGAGAACCAGCTGATGGTACTGGAATTCGGATGGGTAGCAGAAGGTACAAGAGGCAAGGGAACTGCCGAGGACCAGCTGACGGTACTGGAACTCGGTTACTAAGCAGGAGGTACCTGTGCCAGAAAGCACTACCAAGGACCAGCAGACGTTGGTGGAACTTGGATACCGAGAAGGAGGCACCTAAGCCAAAGGCACTGCCGAGTACCAGCTGACGGTACTGGTACCCGGATGGGTAGCAGAAGGTACCCATGAAAAAAAAAGTTGCAAGGCCGCGAGCCGGCTGCAGTTACCGAAACCCACCGTCCTACAGGGGGTGCTTGTCTTATTGGCACTACGGAACCAGCCTTCATTGCCAGATCCCGCAGCCCACATAGGAGTCACCTAAGCTGCAGGCACCATAGAGTCGGCTAACCCGACCGCAACACGACAGGACAACGCATTGGAGGCAAAGTGATGTTGACACTACCCGGAAACAGCCGGCGTGCTGGAACCAGGCTGGGCAGGAGGGAGTACCCGTGCCAAAGACACTGCCGAGAACCAGCTGGCGGTGCTGGAACCCAGGGTAAATACTAAAAACAGAGTGGAGCCAGAGGCCTAATAGGAGCAAGTTTAAAATCTGTAGTAGTGTGAATGTGGACAGAGCAGGAGAAATTGCCATACACACAGCTGGGGAACAGCTGACGTTACTGAACCCCAATAACATGGCAGCAAATGTTGACTGTGCAGACGGCACTTCTGAGCGCCAACTGGCGGTGTTGGAGCTCAGGGATAATACTGAAAACAGAGGAGCTAGAGGTGTAATTGGAGCAACTTTAAAATCTGTAGTAGTGTGAATGTGGACAGAGCAGGAGAAATTGCCCTACACACAGCAGGGGAACAGCTGACGTTACTGAACCCCAATAACATGGCAGCAAGTGTTGACTGTGCAGACGACACTTCTGAGCGCCAACTGGCAGTGTTGGAGCTCAGGGATAATATTGAAAACATAGGAGCCAGAGGTGTAATTGGAGCAACTTTAAAATCTGTAGTAGTGTGAATATGGACAGAGCAGGAGAAATTTCCATACACACAGCAGGGGAACAGCTGACGTTACTCAACCGCAATAACACGGCAGCAAGTGTTAACTGTGCAGACGGCACTTCTGAGCGCCAACAGGCGGTGTTGGAGCTCAGGGATAATACTGAAAACAGAGGAGCCAGAGATGTAATTGGAGCAACTTTAAAATCTGTAGTAGTGTGAATGTGGACAGAGCAGGAGAAATTGCCGTACACACAGCAGGGGAACAGCTGACGTTACTGAACCCCAATAACACGGCAGCAAGTGTTGACTGTGCAGACGGCACTTCCGAGCGCCAACTAGCGGTGTTGGAGCCCAGGGTAAATACTAAAAGCAGAGGAGCCAGAGGTGTAATTGGAGCAAGTTTTAAATCTGTAGTACAGTGGATGTGGACAGAGCAGGAGAATTTGCTGGACACACAGCTGGGGATCAGCTGACGTTACTGAACCCCAATAACACTGGAGCAAGCGTTGACTGTGCAGACGGCACTTCTGAGCAGCAACTAGCGGTGTTGGAGCCCAGGGTAAATACTAAAAGCAGAGGAGCCAGAGGTGTAATTGGAGCAAGTTTTAAATCTGTAGTACAGTGGATGTGGACAGAACAGGAGAATTTGCCGGACACACAGCTGGGGATCAGCTGACGTTACTGAACCCCAATAACGCTGGAGCAAGCATTGACTGTGCAGATGGCACTTCTGAGCAGCCACTAGCGGTGTTGGAGCCCAGGGTAAATACTAAAAGCAGAGGAGCCAGAGGTGTAATTGGAGCAAGTTTTAAATCTGTAGTACAGTGGATGTGGACAGAGCAGGAGAATTTGCCAGACACACAGCTGGGGATCAGCTGACGTTACTGAACCCCAATAACACTGGAGCAAGCGTTGACTGTGCAGACGGCATTTCTGAGCAGCAACTAGTGGTGTTGGAGCCCAGGGTATATAATAAAAGCAGAGGAGCCAGAGGTGTAATTGGAGCAAGTTTTAAATCTGTAGTACAGTGGATGTGGACAGAGCAGGAGAATTTGCCGGACACACAGCTGGGGATCAGCTGACGTTACTGAACCCCAATAACACTGGAGCAAGCGTTGACTGTGCAGACGGCACTTCTGAGCAGCAACTGGCGGTGTTGGAGCTCAGGTGGTAGAACCATGAGCACAACAGGAGACCTGGATACTGTTGCCAACTAATTATTCATTCTGGAAGAGGACTGGCAAATTCATGCAAGATCCAGGCCTTGTTCATTTTCAGAAAAGTAAACCGCTCAACGTTATCGGATGATAGGCGCATGCGACCGTCTGTTAGTACACCACCTGCGGCACTAAAGACGCGTTCTAATAATTCATTAGCAGCAGGGCAAGCCAGCACCTCCAATGCATACTGGCTAAGCTCTGGCCATGTATCCAGCTTAGAGACCCAAAACTTGAAGGGGGAAGAGCCGTCTGGGAGTACACTGAGAGGGCAAGACATGTAGTCTGTCACCATCTGACGGAAACGTTGCCTCCTGCTGACTGGAGCCGTCTGTGATAGTGTAGACATTTGTGGCGGCGGGGACACAAAACTTTGCCACATTTGGGCCATACTGGTCTTGCCTTGTGCTGAGGCGCTGCTTCTGCTCCCTCTTTGTGCAGAGCTTCCTCCACTGCCTCGATGCACTGAGCTGCTTTGTAAAGCACTAGCAGCACTGCTCTCGGTTGGAATGGAGAACATGATGGAATGAACCAGTGCGTCTTGGTACTCCCGCATTTTATGCTCCTGGTTCAACGGTGTTATGAGGCTTTGTAAGTTGTCCCGGTAGCAAGGATCTAGTAGGGTGGACACCCAATAATCAGCCGTGTTGAGAATGTGGGCGATGCGGCGGTCGTTTCTCAGGCACTGCAGCATGAAATCAACCATGTGCTGCAGACTGCCAACTGGCCAAGAAACGATGTCCCCTGCTTGAGGCGTGATCTCTGCCTGCTCTGCATCACCCCACCCTCGCTCTAGATACTGACTACTTGAGCATTGTGTACCTCCCTCCTCCTGACAGATGTCTTCCTCCTCCATTGACTCCTCCTCATCTGCCTCACAAAGTGTCCCCTGCCTAGGCCTTTGTGAGGAACCACGTTGCACAAACTGTACAGAAGCAGATGGCATTTGTGACTCCTCATCCTCCACCTCTTCCAAAACCTCGTCCCTTAGTGCTTGCAGTGTTTTTTCAAGCAGGCAGATAAGGGAGATAGTCATGCTGACTAGTGCATCATCTGCACTCCCCATCAGCGTAGAATAATCGAAGGCACGCAAAACGTGGCAAATGTCCTTCATAGAGGCCCACTCAGTGGTGGTGAAGTGTGAACAGCGCGCACTGCGACTTGTTTGCGGCTGCTGCAGCTGGTACTCCATTACTGCTGCCTGCTGTTCACACAACCTCTCCAACATATGTAACGTTGAATTCCACCTGGTGGGTAGGTCACATATGATGCGATGTTCCGGAAGACGTAATCGGCGCTGCAGAGCTGCAATGCGCGATCTTGCGTTGCTGGAACGCCGCAAGTGAGCGCACTCTATGCGGACCTTGTGAAGCAGTGCATCAAGATCCGGATAGTCCCTCAAAAAACTCTGCAAGACCAAGTTGAGCACATGTGCCAGACATGGGATGTGAGAGGTTGCCTAGGCCCAGAGCTGCCACCAGATTTCGACCATTGTCACACACTACCATGCCTGGCTGGAGATTCGCAGGCAAAAACCACACGTCGCTCTGCTGCTTGATGGCATTCCAGAGCTCCTGCGCTGTGTGGCTTCGATTCCCCAAAGAAATTAATTTTAATACGGCCTGTTGATGTTTGGCCACGGCTGTGCTCGTATCGGTCATCATAACAGGTAACGTTCACGGGTCGATGTGGAGGTAGACCGTGACGGCTCCTGCTGCGCTGATTCAGAGGAACTGGAGTATGAGGAGGAGTCAATGTATACAGACTGGATTCCTGCAATCCTTGGAGTTGGCAGAACACGTACAGCGCCACTCTCAAGATCTGTACCCGGCTCCACAACATTTACCCAATGGGCAGTGAGGGAAAGGTATCGTCCCTGTCCATGCTTACTGGTCCACGCATCGGTGGTCAGGTGGACCTTGCTACTGACGGCTTTTTGTAGCGCATGTTTAATTTTTCCCTCCACATGCGGTTGCAGGGCAGGGACGGCTAGTCTGCTGAAATAAAAGTGGCTGGGCATGTTGTATTGTGGGACTGCCAATGCCATAAAGTTACAGAAGGTGTCAGTCTCCACCAGCCTGAATGATAGCATTTCAAGGGCCAGTAGTTTAGCAATGCCAGCATTCAGAGCCTGTGCTCGGGGGTGGTTTGCCAAGTATGGGTGCCTTTTCTCCCATGCCTGTGCTAACGATGGCTGTAGACTGGCCTGGGAGTGTGAGGATGACAGGGAAAGTGGTGCTGTGGGTGGAATTACACTGTGTCTCTGTACAACAGTGCCAGAGGTTCTTCCATGGCGATCCTGTGAGGAAGCCGAACAAGCTGTGTGTGAGCTGGAGGAAGAGGCTACAACACAAGCTGAAGAGGTGGTAGGTGGCGCTGTAGGTTGGCCTAGGTCTTCAGTGTGTTTTTGTAACTCCACCACGTGCTTGGTCCGCACATGTTTCCACATATTTGTGGTATTGAGGTTGCTGACACTTTTCCCTCTTTTCACCTTCTGATTACACAGCTTGCATTTGACAAAGCAAATGTCATCTGCAACTGTGTCAAAAAGGACCAGGCACTGCAAGTCTTGGGAGCGCCCGCTTTGGATTTTGGAAGAGCCATGCTCCTAATGGGTGCCGAAGTGGAGGCTTCAGGCAACCAAGTCTGCCCCCTCCCTCTCCCTCCTTTTTGGGACGTTCGGGGAATCTCTTCCTCAGAGCTGCTCCCACCACCTTCCTGTCCCTTACGCCATGATGGGTCAAGGACCTCATCATCTACACCACCCTCTTCAAACAACTGTTTCTCCTGGGTAGTCTCGACAGCACAGTACGCACCAGAAAGTGGCACCTGAGTCTCATCATCAGATGCGTACTGAGGTGTGCTGCTGACAATAGGCACTGGCCCACCCGCCTCTTCAGATTCAGAGAGACAAATTGGTTGCACATCACTGCATACTACCTCTTCTTCAAATTCTTGAATTAAGCTTGGCTGGCCCCCCTCTTTCCAAGCCAAGAGATTCAGAGAACAGAAGTAGAGATGGCTCCTGTCCAGGGCTCTCTGACTGCCTGGGCAATTTGGCAGGTGGTGAAGAGACAGATGGGTGCTCTTCAGTGCTTAGGACCTGAGAGGATCTGGAACTAATTGAAGTCGATGCGTTAGCTGCCATCCATCCGACAACGGCTTCAATTTGGTCCTCCCACAGCAGTGGGGTACGGCTAGCTCCTACAAAGCTGCGCATAAAGGACAGTTTCCTGGTAAAACGGGGGGATGCTGAGTCACTGGTGCCCGCAGCAGGCACAGAATCCCCATGTCCTCTCCCTGCAGGCACAGAATCCTCACGTCCTCTCCCTGCAGAAACTCCATGCCCACGATCACGACCACATGCCTTACTCCCTGCCTTCTTCATCTTGGTAGACTGATAAAGATAGGCAGAAAAGTACTAAGGGCTTAGTGTGCTTATTCCTGAACAGCTGCTAACAGGTATAAGAAACACTAATTTTATAAAGAGTGGACTAGACTTTAATATGAGCTAATGTGGCCTACACAACTGTAAAGTGGAGTGTTTGGTGAACTTTATTTAGGTTTTTTTTTGTCACAAAAAGACACTGGATGTGCCCAAAGATGTAATACCGATAGTATCACAAACTTTTTGTAGCTATTACAATGCAGGAAGGTAACCTACAATGCAATAGATGAGGCTACAAAAAATAGGCTAATACTAATCTGGCTGGAGCTGCAGGGCACAATGCTGCAGAAAGGCTCCTCTATCTACTCCTATATAGTGTGTTTGGAACCAATTTAGCTGAATACGGATGGAACCACCACACTAATAGGAGAAATCAGGAAAAATGATCTATTAGCAAAAAAGGACAATGTATGAGGCAGTGACGCACGCTGAGCGCACTACAACCAGACGTGGCTGAAGCACACACTACAGCGTGAGCTGCACTCACACACAGAGACCTTGCAGACAGGCGTGAACAGTGCAGATGCAAAGCACTGTGCACTAGCGCTGCAAGACAAAAAAAAATTCTCTATCTACTCCTATATAGTGTGTTTGGAACCAATTTAGCTGAATACGGATGGAATCACCACACTAATAGGAGAAATCAGAAAAAATTATCAATTAGCAAAAAAGGACAATGTATGAGGCAGTGACGCACACTGAGTGCACTACAACCAGACTTGGCTGAAGCACACACTACAGCGTGAGCTTCACTCACACATAGAGACCTTGCAGACAGTGGTGAACAGCACAGAGAACTGTGCACTAGTGCTGCAAAGCACAGCGATTTATAAAGTAGATTGGGTAAAGCAGAATAGAGCAAATAGGTAGCTAAAACTGTCCTTCAGAACAACAGCGTCCTATCCCTAACTGAATTCACAGCAGAGTGAGCTCAAAATGGCGGCGGCGGCTTTTATAGTGCATCATGACATAATTTCAGCAGCTAATCACAGCCGTGCCATTAGTTAACATGCCTACATGCCTAACCGGATGTGTCCACACTTCTTAGGATCCTCATTGGCTGAATAAAATGAAACTGGCTCATTGCATTATGGGAACTTCCGATTCCGGTATACGATATTCTAAAAGTATCGGAATTAAGTATCGGAATTCCGATACCGCGAATATCGGCCGATACCCGATATTTCAGTATCGGAATGCTCAACACTAGTCACCACTTCACCTACTTGCAGTAATTGATCATCTTATTAAAAACATTAACCCAATGGGCCATGTAATACGTGCACAAGCCTTAAATATAATTGCTGCTATTGATAGTGGAATGCACCGCACAATGATAATAATAATTTTTAATCAATAGTGCCAACATATTCTGCAACATTTTACAATTCAGAGGGTACTTGTACAAACAAGATAAGATATTACTGAGTAACACATAGTTTAACGCATACTAAGAGGCAAGCTTACAATCTATGAGGAACTAGGGGTAACACAAGAGGTAAAAATAAAGTGCTTGTCATGTAAGGTCCAGCAATCATTACAATAGATAGAGGAATTCAGATAACAATGCATGAACAAGTCAACTGTCAGTATCTGAAAAAGTACAGATACAAAGTGCTACTGAGTGCATGAAATAGAGAACAGGGGATAGTAACTGTAGATTAGTGAAGCGAGATGATAGGCTAGTCTAAAGAAATATGTTTCTAAGGGACATTTGAAACTGTGGATTCTGGAAATTAATAGGATTGTCTGGGGTTGTGCATTCCAGAAAACCAGGGGAAAAGCACAAGAGAAATCCTGGAGACTTGAGTGGAAGGTTCGGATTATAGAGCATGTAAATCTTAGCTCATTAGCGGATCAGAGAGGATGGTAGGGTGGCAAACAGAGATGAGAGAGGAGATGTAGAATGGTGCAAACTGTGGAGAGCTTTGTGTGTAATAGTGATAAGTTGTTATTGGATTCTGTAGTGGATGGGCAGCCAGTTGAAAGACTGGCACATGATGGAATCGTCAGTGTAGCGGTTGAACATAAATATCAGCGCAGAGGTTGGTGATAGGGGCTTGCACTTTAGGAATGAAGAGGGAGTAAAAAGTGTCAAATAGTTTTTAGGATTGTTGGATTGTGAGGTGATAAGGGTGTTAAATTATGCTTTTTGGAGAGGTAAAGAGCAGAGTTGTTTGTTTTAAGCATAAATTTATAATGGATGAAATCTTTGGACAAAAGAGATTTTCTCCACAAATGTCCAGCACACCTGGAGCATCGGTGGAGAAAATGTGTTTGCAGCCTGTGCCAGGGTTGCTGTAATCGGTGGCGGGGTGTTCTGGGTGTAGGGAGTGCAGCTTCATCAAAGGTACTTTCCAGTGTTTTATTATAATGGGTCAAAGCTGAATTGAGACATGAGAGGAAGGACATTGGGGCCAGAGATGAATGGGAGTGTCACAGGATAAAAAAGTGAGTAAGCCAGGTTTCAAAGCTATCCACAAACCAGTGGGAGGGGCCGAAGGGTGATATACAACTGTCACTCACAGGGAGTATGGGTGAAAAAGTGTATGGACCTCAAAAGAAGGGAAGATAAGTGAGGGAACTGGGAGGATGAGCTGAAAAGCACATTTTGATGAAAGAATCAAACCAACACCTCCACCTTGTCTGTACTCAGGTCTAAGGATATTTGTAAAATGTAAGCCAACGTATAAGGGGACAGCAATGGAGGTAGTATCTGATTCTTGGATAAAGGCTTCATTAAGAGACAAAAGGTTAAGAGACTTTGAAAGAAAAGCATTATGAATGCATGAAAGTTTGTTACATGCAGATCTGGCATTCCTGAGTCCACAGGTAAAAGAAACAGGAGAAGGCATACACTGAAAACTAATGAAGCACTCCATCAAAATTTTTATCTTCTTAATATATTTCAATCATCATATTATATAGCACTGTGTACTTACAATTGCTTATTTTGCCTTTTTACCTAACTAATTCTTCTCTTTTCCATTAGGGCTATGACATAACATGAATAAAAACTGACTAGATGAAACATTCCAAGCTCTATGTAGAAACAGAAAGTAAATTTTCCCTGTCTGACTCATGAGTCATTGCAAAAGTCCTTGGCAGGGGGAGGAGGGAGCGGCTGGATCAGTAGTTAAAGAGGGGAATGATTAACGCAGGGAATAGAGACTTCCTGTTTCAACAAAGCACAGAGTAAAGAAAAGAATTAGCTTGGTAGAAAGGCAAAATGAACAATTGCAAGTACACAGTGCTACATAATATGATGATTGCAATATATTAAAATTATCCAAACTTTGATCAGAGTGCTTCTTCAATGAGATTAGCAAAGTTTCTATGTACGATAGAGAAGGAATAAAATGTAACACTGTAAGCAGGGCCTGGGTTTGGGGAGATGTCTTGTGTAATTAGGAGATGGAAAATAGAGAGAGAAAGCAGATGGTTCAGTGGTTTGTCAGAGCATCTTTTGAGTTGCACAATGGGAATGGATGGATTGTTAGGCTTAGGAATGTGAAAAGAACGTGTGAGGTGTAAATGGGGAGGAGAGAGGAACTGATATGGATGGAGTGCACAGAATGGGTGAAAGGGGCTGTAAATTTGGAAGAATGCAGCAACTAGTGCACAATTATATAAATAGATGTGTTCTATACATTTTGCAGCACAATTGAACTAGGAACAAGTTTGTTTAAATGTCTTATATTGCTTACGTGTCTCCTGCCCTGTTAAACTGCCATGTTTAACTGCCTGGTGTTAGAACTCTCCTGTTAGGTTTTTTCTATCTTGCTGGTCACATGACCTTTTTTGCCTATTTAATCCTGCTCCACCCTCCTGGCCTTGCTGGACTTCATTGTAATTTCTACTCTTAAGTTAGCCTGGTGCTTAGTTACCTTTCTCAGTCAGTTTAGCTAGGTCTTCGGACCTTTATGTTCTTTGTTGTGTGTTTGTCTTTTACTGCTACAATTTCTGCTAGGAGGTGTCCAACTTTATCCCAGTCCCTAGTTCTTGTAGGGATCCCTCCCTTGCATCTATAGGTCTTTGTACAGACTAGCCAAGGACTTTAGCGGGTCTGATCGCAGGATCAGGTTCCCTTTTACATCGTAGGGATGTAGCTTAGTTCTATTGTAGGGACAGATCTCCTTTCTTTCCTTAGTGCTTGTAGCAGATCATAACAGTAAGTCCAGCCAAAAAATATCTCTAAGGAAAGACTTCCAGTTTCCATCATGGTGTCGGTTCAGGATTTGGCTCAACGCCTGCAGGGACTCTCTCTGGAGGTGGCCGAGCTCCAACAACACGTGAGTAGTAGTGTTGATCGAGCACTAAAATGCTCGGGTGCTCGAACCTCGGGCCGAGCTCGCCGTGATACTCGGGTGCTCGACCCGAGCAAGGAGCCCAATGTTAGTCTATGGGAGACTCGAGCATTTTTGCGGTGGCACCCCCGGCAGTCTTTTAAAAGCCTAACAAGTGCCCAAAACGATAGTAACAGTGCTCAAATGACATGGGGACAGCAAGGAGAACGCCCCAGGAAGCATTTCTGACCCCCAGGTCACTGCTGTCAACAACGTGGTCAGAGGTATTAAGCCACTTTTACAGGCTCACAATAAAACGTTCAAAAACGAAAGTGAAACTTTTTTCCTGTGAAATATGTTATAGAACATCCTTTCCAGGGTAAAGACTTGTGTATAAGTTAAAATAAATGACCAAAAACAAAACTACTCCTCCACACCTTCGTCTATGTTCACAAGTAGCATTTTTTATGCGTTTTTGCACTTTTGTATTGCTTTCAACTATGACAAATGCATTCACCGTGAAATGCAATTTAACATTTTACAACCTTATCTGGCCATGTGCTGTGTGACACATGCATAAAGTGCTGAAAAGACAAGGGAACAGCATGGGGAAGACCCCTGGAAGCATCTCTGACTCCCAGGTCACTGTCTAAAAGTGTGCCCATCATAAGTGATCCTTACCGCATCAGAAGATGCAGACTTGCAACTATCCCCATGCAAGTTCTAGTCCCAGGGCAGTGTTCAATTGTACCTCCCCCATTCCTTGCAATACAAGCTCAAGTATGCAGCCTGCCACCCACCCACCCCCAGGCTGCAATACCATACTGCTTGCTTGCTTGAACTTGAAATTGGGCCTTTTAGGCATGTGGAGGCAGAATCTGGCCACCATGTCATGGCTGTGTTGGCGGCCTGGAATCCATATTCAGTCCCCAGCCGCCCGGCGGCCGGGTGTCCATACTCGGTCCCCAGCCGCCCCGCAGCCGGGTGTCCACACACGGTCCCCAGCCGCCTGGGGGCAGCCGGGTGTCCATAAACGGTCCCCAGCCGCCCCTATTTCTCCTTGGAACATCCCCCCACACACTTTTCTTAGCCCAGCCTGCTTTAGGCAGCATTGGACGAGCCCACCAGAGAACCAGACTCCTCCGGTGTGCCCTGACTTCTCCATCGGTGAAGTTGAGAGTGCCAAGGTGAGGAGCATGATGATGATGACAGAAGTTAGCATCTGCTATGTTTTCTTTTAATGCAAGTGTAAGTGTGCAGCCTGCCACCCACCCACCCCCAAACTGCAATTCCATACTGCTAGCTTGCACTTGAAATGGGGCCTTTTAGTTTGGAGGAGGCCGAAGCTGGCCACTACCTCATGGCTGCTTCGGCAGCGAGGTATCCATACTCAGTCCCCAGCCGCCCATATTTGTCCTGGTGTGCCTTATACATAAGATTAAGCGCGTATACCAAAACATTACCTGTGCCCTCCCCAGTGCATTTAGTGGGAAGGAGAGCCTATTCCGCTGTAGTGTGTGCATACCAAACCCCTGTTCATGGTACATGCGAAGATGCCTCCCACCTTGCACCTGTCGTTGCAGACTTGCAACTATCCCCGTTCAAGTCCTTGTCCCAGGGCAGTGTTCAATTGTACCTCTCCCATTCCTTGCAATGCAAGCGCAAGTATGCAGCCTGCCACCCACCCACCCCCAGGCTGCAATACCATACTGCTTGCTTGCTTGCACTTTAAATTGGGCCTTTTAGGCATGTGGAGGCGGAATCTGGCAACCACACCATGGCTGTGTCGGCGGCCTGGTATCCATACTCAGTCCCCAGCCGCCTGGTGGCCGGGTGTCCCCGCTTGCTCCCCAGCCTCCAGGGGGTGGCCGGGTGTCCATACTCGGTCCCCAGCCACCCCTATTTGTCCCGGTAACCTTTCCCACACTTTTCTTAGCCTGGACTGCTTTAGGGCAGCATTGGCCGAGCCCATCGGACTATCAGACTCCTCCGGTGGGCCCTGGCTTCTCCATCAGGGAAGTTGAGAGTGCCAAGGTGAGGAGCATGATGAGGATGATAGAAGTTAGCATCTGCTTTGTTTTGTTGTAATGCAAGCGCATGTATGTAGTAGCGGCTAGGCCTGAGGTGGTCAGCGTTTTGGCGCATATCTTACCTCCTCCGAGAATTGCTGGATGTTTTCCTGCTACTATCCAAGTTCTATGACTCCCGTTAAAACAAAGCTTCAGGTGATAAATGATGGATGAGGTAGTGGCAAAGGAGAAAGAGCAGGAGGAACAGGGACCATTCACATCAATATCAGGCCAGTCAACTAGATATGTCTTGTAGGATATGTTTCTGTAACAAAAGGAGCGTTTCGGCTACACAGTTATAGGGCATACAGTGAGTGCAATGCCTACCAAAAATTTCAAGCCACTCCAATGCCCCTTGGAAATGACATGGAGGTCAGAGGGCGTTAACTAAACCTTTTTTTCCATTTATAGCAACTGGGTCTCCCGTGCACTGTTGGCCTAAGCAGTGAATGGAAGGCTTTCCAAAAATTATGAGGAACTGCAATGCCCCTTACAAGAGCCATGTGTGGCACCCCAGGGGTCTGGTCACCACAGTAATAGAGATATTACGTCGGAGAGCAAGTGGGAGGTTTCCTGGTCAGGATCCCTTAAACATGCAACATCCTCCTGCCCCAATCCTGGGAGGGGAGAATTCTGCCCTTATAAACTGAATCTGGGGCGGGGTTGAGTGAGTCAGAGAACAGTCAGAGTCAGAGTGAGAGCAAGGGAAAGTAACAGCAAGGAGCTCTGTAGGAGCTAGGAGCTAAAGACCAGGGGCTGGAAGCTGAGCAGAGCTCGCCCTGGCAGAAGACAATAGGAACCGGACACAGGAGTCCGAAGCTGTGAGGACTTATATATCCAGCAGCAGAAACCAGCCGGCAGGGGATTTCAGGTCCTCTGGCCATAGAAGCCCGGAGGCTCAGTCACAGGCAAGGGACCAGCACCGCCGTCGTGCAGCGGAGGCTAACAGAAGGCCCCAAGTCACCAGCCATACGGGTGAGCACTACACGGTACACTCAGGGACGTGGGCTACTTCTACCCGCTTACAGCAAGGAAGCCAGGAAGAGTGCAGACAGATGGGGAGGCCTACAACTCCACCTGGCCAAGGGAACTCCTGCTTGCTCACAGACTGACCTGGCCTCTTATGCTAGCCAGTACTCCCGGGAGAGTCTACCTTATAATCATCAATAAAGACCCTGAACTGCACTGCAAAGACTCTGAGTCATTCCTGCTGCGCTCGTGCACCATCACCCCCATCATCCACACTTACTGCCCTGAGGCTATACTCCTCCCGAGGGGAGTTATCCCATTCTATGCTGCGCACACGACACCAGCCTCAGCGGTCTGCCTCGCAGCGGTGGTACTCCCTGACCGCAATCCACGGGCAGCGCAGTCGGGCAATTAACCTCAAAACCTAAGAAAGACTGCCACTGGTTTGACCAGCCTGAGCCACGGGACCGGGTCACCGCCATGGAGACTACAGACCCCAGAGACCCGGCACCGGGTATCCCACAAACGTGTACACACGGCCCAGGGGGCACGTCACATGCAGTACAGCATATTACAAACATAAGTCCCATTATTGGGGAGTGGGTGTCCCATAGTATTTGCTTATGCTTTCCCAGCAAAAGCTGTGAAAAATTAGGACGGAGCAACTTGCAATGCCCCTTACAAGAGCCATGCAGTACAGCATATTACAAACATAAGTCCCATTATTGGGGAGTGGGTGTCCCATAGTATTTGCTTATGCTTTCCCAGCAAAAGCTGCCAAAAATTAGAATGGAGCAACTTGCAATGCCCCTTACAAGAGCCATGCAGTACAGCATATTGCAAACATAAGTCCCATTATTGGGGAGTGGGTGTCCCATACTATTTGATTATGCTTTCCCAGCAAAAGCTGCCAAAAATTAGGACAGAGCAACTTGCAATGCCCCTTACAAGAGCCATGCAGTACAGCATATTACAAACATAAGTCCCATTATTGGGGAGTGGGTGTCCCATAGTATTTGCTTATGCTTTTCCAGCAAAAGCTGCCAAAAATTAGGACGGAGCAACTTGCAAAGCCCCTTACAAGAGCCATGCAGTACAGCATATTGCAAACATAAGTCCCATTATTGGGGAGTGGGTGTCCCATAGTATTTGCTTATGCTTTCCCAGCAAAAGCTGCCAAAAATTAGAACGGAGCAACTTGCAATGCCCTTTACAAGAGCCATGCAGTACAGCATATTACAAACATAAGTCCCATTATTGGGGAGTTGGTGTCCCATGGTATTTGCTTATGCTTTCCCAGCAAAAGCTGCCAAAAATTAGGATGGAGCAACTTGCAATGCCCCTTACAAGAGCCATGCAGTACAGCATATTGCAAACATAAGTCCCATTATTGGGGAGTGGGTGTCCCATAGTATTTGCTTATGCATTCCCAGCAAAAGCTGCCAAAAATTAGGACGGAGCAACTTGCAATGCCCCTTACAAGAGCCATGCAGTACAGCATATTACAAACATAAGTCCCATTATTGGGGAGTGGGTGTCCCATAGTATTTGCTTATGCTTTCCCAGCAAAAGCTGCAAAAAATTAGGACGGAGCAACTTGCAATGCCCTTTACAAGAGCCATGCAGTACAGCATATTGCAAACATAAGTCCCATTATTGGGGAGTGGGTGTCCCATAGTATTTGCTTATGCTTTCCCAGCAAAAGCTGCCAAAAATTAGGACGGAGCAACTTGCAATGCCCCTTACAAGAGCCATGCAGTACAGCATATAACAAACATAAGTCCCATTATTGGGGAGTGGGTGTCCCATAGTATTTGCTTATGCTTTCCCAGCAAAAGCTGCCAAAAATTAGGATGGAGCAACTTGCAATGCCCCTTACAAGAGCCATGCAGTACAGCATATTACAAACATAAGTCCCATTATTGGGGAGTGGGTGTCCCATAGTATTTGCTTATGCTTTCCCAGCAAAAGCTGCCAAAAATTAGGATGGATCAACTTGCAATGCCCCTTAAAAGAGCCATGCAGTACTACATATTACAAACATAAGTCCCATTATTGGGGAGTGGGTGTCCCATAGTATTTGCTTATGCTTTCCCAGCAAAAGCTGCCAAAAATTAGGACGGAGCAACTTGCAATGCCCCTTACAAGAGCCATGCAGTACAGCATATTACAAACATAAGTCCCATTATTGGGGAGTGGGTGTCCCATAGTATTTGCTTATGCTTTCTCAGCAAAAGCTGCCAAAAATTAGGACGGAGCAACTTGCAATGCACCTTACAAGAGCCATGCAGTACAGCATATTACAAACATAAGTCCCATTATTGGGGAGTGGGTGTCCCATAGTATTTGCTTATGCTTTCCAAGCAAAAGCTGCCTAAAATTAGGACGGAGCAACTTGCAATGCCCCTTACAAGAGCCATGCAGTACAGCATAATACAAACATAAGTCCCATTATTGGGGAGTGGGTGTCCCATAGTATTTGCTTATGCTTTCCCAGCAAAAGCTGCCAAAAATTAGGATGGAGCAACTTGCAATGCCCCTTACAAGAGCCATGCAGTACAGCATATTACAAACATAAGTCCAATTATTGGGGAGTGGGTGTCATATAGTATTTGCTTATGCCTTGCAAGCAAAAGCTGCCAAAAATAAGGACGGAGGAACTTGCAATGCTGGCACCCTGGTGGTATAGTGGTGGTGAAGGCTGAGGATAAGGAGAAGAAGATTAAACAGCCGAAACGAGGAAGCGTATACCCATGTGTGGGTGTGAAGTGGTGCATGTGAATACATCTCCCGAAATAGCACAGTGGATTTGACTTTATGTTACTCTGCTGTCATTTGGTGGTGATGAGAAGTCTGGCCCAATCCAGCCCTTGTTCATTTTGATAAGGGTCAGCTTGTCAGCATTGTCAGTTGACAGGCGAGTGCGCTTATCAGTTATAAGTGCCCCAGCGGCACTAAAACACGCTCCGATAACACGCTAGCGGCAGGGCAGGCCAGGACCTCCAAGGCGTACAGATCGAGTTCATTCCAAGTGTCCAGCTTGGATACCCAATAATTTAAAGGCACAGAGGAATCACGGAGGACGCTGGTACGATCGGCAATGTACTCCCTCACCATCTTTTGAAACTTTCCACTCCTTGTGAGAGTACCCCGCGCCTCAGGGCCTGTAAGCTGGGCGGGTGTCAGAAAACTGTCCCAGAACTTCTATACCAGGAAAGATCTTTGAACAAATTATTAAACAACATGTATGTAAGTACATGGATAAGAATGAAGTGATTAACCAGAGTCAGCATGGATTTGTAACTAACAAGTCATGTCAGACTAACTTAGTTTCCTTCTATGACAGAATCACTGACTGGGTGGATCAGGGAAATGCTGTAGATATAGTATATCTTGACTTCAGCAAAGCATTTGACAAAGTATCTCACACCATCCTTATTGAAAAAATGACCAAGTATGCAATGGACCAGGCAACTGTTAGGTGGATTCATAACTGGCTTAGTGATCGGACTCAAAGGGTGGTTGTAAATGGCTTCACATCCAGCTGGATGAATGTCTCAAGTGGGGTACCACAGGGCTCCGTCCTGGGACCTGTATTGTTCAACATCTTTATCAATGATTTAGATGAAGGAATTGAGGGTAAACTGATTAAATTTGCTGATGACACAAAGCTAGGAGGGATAGCTAATACTAGAGAAGAGAGAGAGAGGATTCAAAAAGACCTAAATAAACTGGAGCAGTGGGCAGCAACCAACAGAATGGTTTTTAACAGGGAAAAATGCAAAGTACTACATCTGGGCAATAAAAATTAAAAAAGCATATACAGAATGGGAGGAATAGAGCTAAGCAACAGTACATGTGAAAAAGACTTAGGTATACTAATAGATCATAGACTGAACATGAGTCAACAGTGTGATGCAGCAGCAAAAAAGGCAAATACAATTCTGGGATGTATTAACAGAAGCATACAGTCTAGATCACGTGAAGTCATTATCGGTCTTTACTCCTCTTTGGTCAGACCTCATCTGGAATACTGTGTACAGTTTTGGGCACCACATTTTAAAAAAGACATAGACAAACTGGAGCAAGTTCAGAGAAGAGCGACCAGAATGGTGACTGGTCTGCAAACCATGTCCTATGAGGAACGGTTGCAGGATTTGGGAATGTTTAGCTTGCAAAAAAGAAGACTGAGAGGAGACTTAATAGCTGTCTACAAATATGTCAAGTGCTGTCACATTGTAGAAGGATCATCTTTATTCTCATTTGCACAAGGAAAGACTAGAACCAATGGGATGAAACTAAATGGGAGGAGACACAGATTAGATATTAGAAAAATCTTTTTGACAGTTAGGGTGATTAATGAGTGGAACAGGCTGCCACGAGAGGTGGTGAGTTCCCCTTCAATGGACGTCTTCAAACAGAGGCTGGACAGACATCTGTCTGAGATGATCTAGTGAATCCTGCTTTGAGCAGGGGGTTGGACCAGATGACCCAGGAGGTCCCTTCCAACTCTACCATTCTATGATTCTATGAACATTGACAGTGTTCCCCTACCTCTGCTGGATTGGAGTTGCATCTCTCTCGCCTGTACGCCTTGGTTGGGCAACGAACTGTGACCTCTGCCGCTAGCGTGTTCAGATGGGAATTTTTTAAAGAGTTCTGCAGCAAGGGCCTTCTGGTATTGCCCCATTTTTGTACACCTCTCCACCTCAGGAATAAGAGAGTGAAAGTTCTCCTTGTAGCGGGGGTCTACAAGTGTCACCAACCAGTAATGACTGTCACCCAACATTTTGACAACGCGAGGGTCACAGTTAATGCAGCGTAACATAAAGTCAGCCATGCGTGCCAGACTGGTAACGGGCAAGATTTCCGTGTCCTCACCAAGATGACGACTGACCATGCTCTCCTCCTCCTCCTCCTCCTCTTCCTCCTCCCCCCTGTCCTCAGGCCACCCACGCTGAACCGACGATATGACACTTGTACAGGTACTACCGTCTACAACGCATGATAGCAGCTCCTGTTCTTCCTCCTCCTCCTCCTCTCCCTCATTGTCCCCCAATGCACGTTGGGATGAGATGAGGCTGGGCTGTGTGTAATCGCCCGCAACGGCTTCTTGATCCATCTCATCATACTCTGGCTGCAATGCCTCCTCTTTAATTCTCTGCAGAGAGCATTGCAAAAGACAGACAAGTGGGATGCTGACACTAATGATGGCGTCACCGCCACTCACCATCTTGGTGGCCTCCTCAAAGTTTGTCAGGATGGTACATATGTCAGACATCCAGGTCCACTCCTGAGGTCTTATGTGTGGAGTCTGACCGGAATATCGACGGCCTTGTTGCAGCTGGTACTCCACAACTGCTCTCTTCTGCTCACAAATCCTTTGCCACATGTGGAGGGTAGAGTTCCAACGTGTGGCGACATCACACACCAGTCGGTGTGCCGGAAGCTGCAAACGCTGCTGCAACACAGCAAGGGCGGCGGAAGCTGTAGCCGACTTGCGAAAATGAGCTGACAGGCGGCGTACTTTCACGAGCAGATCTGGCAACTCAGGGTACGATTTAAGAAACCTCTGAACCACGAGGTTAAGCACATGAGCCAGGCATGGTACGTGTGTGATCTCACATCGCCTCAGAGCCGCCACCAGGTTACGGCCATTGTCACACACGACCATGCCGGGATGTAGGTTCAGTGGTCTCAGCCACAGATCTGCCTGCTCTTTCACAGCTGTCCACAACTCACAAGCAGTGTGAGGTTTATCACCTAAGCTTATGAGTTTCAGCACAGCCTGTTGCTGCTTGGCGGAGGCAGTACTGCAATGCTTCCAGCTTGTAACTGATGTGGTAATATCGGAGATGGAGGCTGAACATGAGGAGGAGGAGGATGCGCAGGAGCTGTACACTGTGGGGGCAACTCTGACTGACATAGGGCCCGCAATCCTCGGTGTGGGGAGGATGTGTTCCGTCCCAAGGTCCGACTGGGTCCCGGCTTCCACTATGTTTACCCAGTGTGCCGTCAGAGAGATGTACCGTCCCTGGCCACAAGCACTTGTCCACGTGTCCGTTGTCAGGTGGACTCTCCCAGTAACTGCGTTGTTGAGGGCACAGCAGATGCTTTGGGACACGTGCTTGTGTAGTGCGGGGATGGCACACCGGGCAAAATAGTGTTGGCTGGGGACCGAGTACCGAGGGACGGCCACCGCCATAAGATTGCGGAAGGATTCCGTCTCCACCAGCCTAAAAGGCAGCATTTCCAATGCAAGCAGTCGAGAAATGTGCGAATTTAGGACTGTGGCCTGTGGGGCGTTAGCTGCGAATTTCCACTTTCGTTCAAAGGTCTGGGATATGGACAATTGAACGCTGCGGTGGGACGTGGACGTGGACGTTGATGCTGTTTCTTGAGAAACTGCCATAACAAGTGAAGACTGAGAGGAGGGGGCATCTTTACATGCAGTATGGACAGGGGATTGCCTTGCACACACAACAGGGGGTTCTATTGCATGCACAACAGTGGAAGAAGCAGTGGTGACACCCGCTAACACTGGTCGTGGACCCTGGGTTTCGCCCCACAAAGTCGGGTGCTTTGCTGCCATGTGCCTGATCATGCTGGTGGTGGTCAGGCTGGTAGTTTTGTCACCCCTGCTGATGCTGGCATGGCAGGTGGAACATATGGCCTTTTTCGGGTTATCAGCAGAGTCTTTAAAAAAATTCCAGACTCTGGAAGACCTGACGCTTGTACTGACAACGTCCCTCGTGTTGGTGTTACGGGGAAGGGTTGCCTGCCTTCTGTCTGCGGTCACCACACTGCTTCTTCCTGCCTGTTGGGGTACTCTGCCTCCCTCCCCCTGTGTGCTGCTGGCCTCACTCTGCATGTCCTCCTTCCACGTTGGGTCAGTTACTAGATCATCCACCACCTCCTCCTCTTCCACTTGCGCACCACGATCCTCCTCCTCACTTCCTGGCAATTGTGTCTCGTCATCGTCCACCTCTTGTGACAGATTGCCAACGTCGACTTCCTGTGGCAGTGGCTGTTCAAATATTTGGGCATCGCAACATGGGATCTCCTCTTCCACCACTTCAAGCGTATCAGGCGAGGGGCCCAAATATGGAATTGGACCAGTGAACAGCTCTTCAGAGTGTCCAAGTGTGGGATCACTTGCTGTCTGACGACACTCGGCATGGTGGGAGGAAGGAGCATCAGAGTGAGGAGGAGAATGCAGTCGAGACTCACGGCTACTAAGAGTTGACCGTGTGGAAGACAGACCGGAGGTGGTGGTGCCCAGGTAACTGGAAGTATTATCTGCTATCCAATTAATAACCTGTTCACACTGATCAGTTCTCAATACTGGTGTTGTTCTGTGCTTCCCTAGTAATTCGGTCAAGAAGTGGGAACGAGAAGATGTGGCTGTTGGTTGTGGCACATTTTCACCTTGGCCACGGCCCCGTCCTCTGCATGAACCATCACCAGAACGTCCACTTCCACGTCCCTTGCCACGCGCCATGCTCATTGTAAATGAAGTAAAATAGCTTACACTTGCACTATCAATGGAAAAAGGGTAATAGAAAGTAGATTAGCACCGTGGAAGAGGAAAACCACAGTTATTGTTTACTGGGGTATACCACACTTTTTTAAATAGAGATATTTGCGGCTGAACAGTGAACGACACACTCAAACTGCTTTTTTTTTTAGATACCAAAGGCCCAAAACTGGATAGTACAGCGATTCGACCCGTGGAACTGCGAAACCACACTGGGATGTCGGGCCTACACAAGACTATTTTCAACAGATATATTTTTGTGCCACAACAGTCAGGAGACACTACTGTTTTTCTTTATGGAAAAAACTACCAAAACCTGAATAATAGAGATTTTTTACTGTGGGATGGCAAAACCACAGTTATTGTTTACTGGGGTATACCACACTTTTTTAAATAGAGATATTTGCGGCTGAGCAGTGAGCGACACACTCAAACTGCTTTTTTTTTAGATACCAAAGGCCCAAAACTGGATAGTACAGCGATTTGATCCGTGGAACTGCGAAAGCACTCTGGGATGTCGGGCCTACACAAGACTATTTTCAACAGATATATTTTTGTGTCACAACAGTCAGGAGACACTACTGTTTTCCTTTATGGAAAAAACTACCAAAAGCTGAATAATAGAGATTTTTTACCGTGGGATGGCAAAATCACAGTTATTGTTTACTGGGTATACCACACTTTTTTAAATAGAGATATTTGCGGCTGAACAGTGAGTGACACACTCAAACTGCTTTTTTTTTAGATACCAAAGGCCCAAAACTGGATAATACAGCGATTTGACCCGTGGAACTGCGAAACCACACTGGGATGTCGGGCCTACACAAGACTATTTTCAACAGATATATTTTTGTGTCAAAACAGTCAGGAGACACTACTGTTTTTCTTTACGGAAAAAACTACCAAAAGCTGAATAATAGAGTTTTTTACCGTGGGATGGCAAAACCACAGTTATTGTTTACTGGGGTATACCACACTTTTTTAAATAGAGATATTTGCGGCTGAACAGTGAGCGACTGTAACGGGTCTGGGAGGCGGATCCTCTGAGCTACTATACAAGGGGGCGGTCCTTGTAAGGAAGCGGGTGGCTCCCGGGTAAGACGGGCAGAGAGTCACGGCAAGTGACAGGGACAGTCTCTGGGTAGAAGGGCAGGTAGTCACGGCAAGTGACAGGGACAGTCTCTGGGTAGAAGGGCAGGTAGTCACGGCAAGTGACAGGGACAGTCTCTGAGTAGAAGGACGGGTACTCACGGCAAGTGACAGGGACAGTCTCTGGGTAGAAGGACAGCAGGCAGGTGGCTGGTGAGCGCTCCCAGGTGAGCGGGCGAGAGTCTTTGGACAGGCAGGTGGTCACGGCAAGTGACGGCAGAGCCTCCAGGTAGGCTAGCAGGCAGGTAGCAGGTGAGCGCTCCCAGGTGAGCAGGCAAGAGTCTTTGGACAGGCAGGTGGTCACGGCAAGTGACGGCGGAGCCTCCAGGTAGGCTAGCAGGCAGGTAGCAGGTGAGCGCTCCCAGGTGAGCGGGCAAGAGCCTCTGGACGGGAAGGTGGACACGACAAGTGACAGCGGAGCCTCCAGGTAGGCTAGCAGGCAGGTAGCAGATGAGCGCTCCCAGATGAGCGGGCAAGAGCCTCTGGATGGGCAGATGGTCACGGCAAGTGACAGCGGAGCCTCCAGGTAGGCTAGCAGGCAGGTAGCAGATGAACGCTCCCAGGTGAGCGGGCAGGCTGGTCCATAGACAGACTGACAGGTGTCGGAAGGCAGACCGTCGGACCGCAGGCTTGCAAGCAGGTAAACGGATATCAGGCAGGTATCAAGCAGGAATCTGGCAGGTGACTGGCAGGTAACTGGTAACGGGACCTGAGAGCTGAAGCAGAGTGAAGGCTTTGCAACAACATTGCTCGGGCACCTCCAATTTGGAGGAGGTGCCTTATATATGGTGAGGTCCTCCGGCCATTGGCCGGGGACTCCTTAGGACGGCGCGCGCGGCCCCTTTAAGAGAGGGGGAGCGCGCGCGCGCCCTAAGCACAGTGGCCTGGAAGCAGCGCGCGCTGCCAGCAGAGCGGGAGGAGAACGCCGGGCACGGAGTGGAGAGGTGAGGGGAACAGCATCCCTGCCTAGCAGGAGGCAGGGACGCCGACGCTACAGTACCCCCCCTTTAGCCCCCCCCTTTTTTAGGCCAGACATAAATTTATCAAGGATGAGAGGGGCATGGATGTTCTCCCGGGGCTCCCACGTTCTCTCCTCAGGACCAAACCCCTTCCAATCTACCAGAAAAAAGGTCTTTCCTCTCACCCTTTTGGTGGCCAGAATGTTCTCTACCTCAAACTCGTTTTTAGCGGAAACCGGAGCAGGAGGCGTACCTGTAGACTTGGAAAAAGAGTTAAGTACCATGGGTTTGAGGAGAGATACATGGAAGGAGTTAGGGATCCGCAAGTTGGCCGGGAGTTTCAATTTATAAGCCACTGGGTTGATTTGTTTTATAACTTCTAGTGGGCCGATGAACCGAGGCCCTAACTTGTAGGAAGGAATCTTGAGCCGGACATACTTGGACGAGAGCCAGACTTTATCTCCAGGACGGAATTGTGGAGGATCCAGGCGTTTTTTGTCAGCGTGTTTTTTCATCCGCTCGGACGACTGAAGGAGTGCGGATCGGGTACTCTCCCAAATGGAGGAAAATTTGCTAACGAGAGATTCCGCAGCCGGATTGTCCACCGAGGTGGAGACGGGAAATGGGATCCGAGGATGCTGACCGAAGACTACAAAAAACGGGGATCTGGAGGAAGATTCGCTCTCATGATTATTGTAAGAGAATTCGGCCCATGGCAGGAGATCCACCCAGTCTGAATGGTGGGCATTAACGAAGTGCCGGAGGTAACTGGTCAGGATCTGATTGATCCGCTCCACTTGACCATTGGACTGTGGGTGGTATGCGGAGGAGAAGTCCAGGGTGACGTCTAGCAGCTTACATGTGGCTCTCCAGAAGCGTGAGGTGAACTGAACCCCACGATCCGACACGATGTGGAGGGGCAGGCCATGGAGACGGAAGATGTGGCGGATAAAGTCTTTAGCCAGCTCGGGTGCAGACGGGAGGCCTGGCAGGGGAATGAAATGAGCCATTTTGGAAAAGCGGTCAGCGACCACCCAAATGACCGTACAACCGGCAGAGACAGGGAGATCTGTTATGAAGTCCATAGCTATATGCTGCCAGGGGGCAGCAGGTACTGGAAGAGGAAGGAGGCGACCGGCTGGCAGGTGTCTCGGAACCTTGTTGCGGGCGCAGGACACACAGGCAGAAACAAAGTCTATTACGTCCTTGTGCAGGGTAGGCCACCAGTAGTGCCGGGTGATAAGCTGGAGGGTCTTTTTCTGACCGGCATGGCCAGCAAGCTTAGACGAGTGACCCCAGTGTAGGATCTTCTCCCGATCAGGTACCGTTACGAACGTCTTACCGGGAGGGAGACGATTTAGACTCACGGGGGCCACGTGCATTACTCTGGCGGGATCGATGATGTGTTTAGGTTCCTCCTCAAGATCAGACACCAGGAAGGATCGGGACAAGGCGTCAGCTTTGATGTTTTTGTCAGCCGGGCGAAAATGAAGAACAAAATCAAAGCGAGCAAAAAACAAGGACCACCGGGCTTGGCGCGGGTTAAGTCTCTGGGCACTCTGGAGGTAAGCCAATTCTTGTGGTCCGTGTAAATTATTACCGGGTGAAGAGCCCCCTCGAGCAGGTAATGCCACTCCTCCAATGCCAGCTTAATGGCCAATAATTCTCGGTCTCCTATAGAATAGTTGCGCTCGGAAGAGGAGAAGAGTTTGGAGAAGAAGCCGCAAGTTACCATTCTCCCGGAAGACGATTTTTGGGTAAGTACCGCTCCGGCTCCAGAGGAGGAGGCGTCAACTTCCAGGAAGAATTGCTTGTTGCCGTCCGGGCGATGCAGCACCGGGGTGGAAGAGAAAGCCTGTTTTAAGGAAAGAAAGGCTTCCTCTGCTTCGGGCGGCCATTCTCTGGGATTAGTGCCCTTACGGGTGAGCGCAGAGATTGGGGCAGTCCGGGAAGAGAAGTGCGGTATGAAGAGGCGGTAGTAGTTGGCGAAGCCCAGGAACCGCTGAATAGCCTTCAACCCCTCTGGTCGAGGCCACTTCTCAATGGCAGACAGTTTCTCAGGATCCATTCGTAGGCCGGTCTGAGAAATTATGTAGCCCAAAAACGGAAGCGAGGTCTGCTCAAAGAGGCACTTCTCATATTTAGCGTAGAAGTGGTTCTGCCTGAGCCTGAGCAGAACCTGACGAACATCCCTCCGGTGTGTGGGGAGATCCGGAGAGAAGACCAAGATGTCGTCCAGGTACACCACTACGCAGGAGTAGAGAAGGTCCCGGAAGATGTCATTGACCAACTCTTGAAAGACGGCTGGAGCATTACAGAGACCGAAGGGCATTACCAGGTATTCATAGTGGCCGTCCCGGTTGTTGAATGCCGTCTTCCATTCATCCCCCTGACGGATACGGACCAGGTTATACACCCCACGGAGGTTCAGCTTGGTGAAGATTCTAGCCCCCCTCAGACGGTCAAATAATTCCGGAATGAGTGGAAGGGGGTATTTATTCTTCACCGTGATCTGGTTAAGGCCTCTATAGTCTATACAGGGACGGAGTGAGCCATCCTTCTTTTTGATGAAGAAGAAGCCTGCTCCCGTCGGGGAAGTAGATTTCCGGATGAATCCCCGGGCCAGATTCTCCTCAATATATTCTGACATGGATCGGGTCTCAGCAGCGGACAAAGGGTAAATGCGCCCAAGGGGAGGAGTAGCGCCGGGCATCAGGTCGATTGGGCAGTTGTATGGTCTATGAGGGGGTAATGTCTCTGCCTCCTTTTTATTAAAGACGTCCGCATACGACCAATAAGGAGCCGGAAGACCAGGTAGATTGGCTGGAGTAGGAGAAGGACGGACAGGATGGACGGGAACTAAACATGTCTTATGGCAGTCCTGTCCCCAGCGAAGGACTTCTCTGGTCTGCCAATCAAGCACGGGTGCATGTATCTGGAGCCAAGGTAGGCCTAGCAATAGGGCGTGAGAGAGTCCAGGCAGAACATGAAAGAAGATGCTCTCAGAGTGCAGCATTCCCACCTGCAGGGTTATGGATTCGGTGATGAGTTGGATGGGATGTGGTAAGAGGCCCCCATCCACGGCAGCGTCAGATAAGGGTACAGCTAGAGGTTTGGTGGGAATGCGGTATTTCTCTACCAGAGACTGAGAAATGAGATTTCCGGCAGCTCCAGAGTCAAGTTGGGCTAGTTCAAAATAATGGTTCTCCCCGCAGATGATAGAGACCGACAGCAACAGAGATGGAGAGGGTTTACTCTTGTCTAGGATGACCTCTCTGAGCAATCCTAGACACAGGCGTTTCCCGACCTCTCCGGGCAGGAACGGATCTGGTGCTCGTTACTGCCACAGTAGAAGCAGCTCCCCTCGGCACGACGTAACTCTTGACGGGTTTTGACCATCTTGGTCTGGTCGACCTGCATAGGCTCGGGTGAGTGCGCTGGGGAGTAGCAGGAGAAGGGACAGGTTTCTGAAAGGTAGGGGCTAGACGTGGAAACCTCCTCTTATGGGTGACCTCTTTGGCGCGTTCCTGGAACCGGATGTCAATCCGGGTGGCAAGAGTTATTAAGTCGTCGAGAGTGGTAGGTATGTCCCGACCAGCGAGTTCATCTTTAATATGGCCGGACAGACCCTCCCAAAAGACAGACACCAGGGCGTCGTTATCCCAGGCCAGCTCCGAAGCAAGGGTACGGAACCGTATGGCATATTGGCCCGCGGTGAGATTTCCTTGATGGAGACGCAGCAGAGATGATGCGGATGAGGTCTTCCATCCGGGTTCGTCGAAGACTTTCCGGAAAGCCGTGAGAAAGGCTGGCAGGTTGGACACCAGGGGGTCTCCTCTCTCCCATAGAGGATTTAGCCAAGCCAGTGCCTCTCCCGTGAGATGGGACATGATGAAGGCTACTTTGGCCCGGTCGGAGATAAACTGGTGGGACAGGAGTTCAAAGTGCAGGGTGCACTGGTTTATGAAGCCCCGAGCTTGAGCGGGGTCGCCTCCGAAGCGAGGAGGTGCAGAAAGCCGGGGTCCGGGGCAGGATGCCATGGTATTGGTGGGCAGCTGCGCTGCCGGGCTGCGAGTCATGACACTAGCGGTGGTTGCTGGTGGAGCAGTCAGAGTGTCCAGGCGAGAGTTGACATTCCGCAGATGACTCAGGATGGACTCCTGTTGGGACCTCTGACGAGACAGTTCATGACATAGGTCCGAGAGCGAGGGAGCATGGGTGCCACCGGGTTCCATGGCCCGAGCAAACTGTAACGGGTCTGGGAGGCGGAACCTCTGAGCAACTATACAAGGGGGTGGTCCTTGTAAGGAAGTGGGTGGCTCCCAGGGAAGACGGGCAGATAGTCACGGCAAGTGACAGGGACAGTCTCTGGGTAGAAGGGCAGGTAGTCGCGGCAAGTGACAGGGACAGTCTCTGGGTAGAAGGGCAGGTAGTCACGGCAAGTGACAGGGACAGTCTCTGAGTAGAAGGACGGGTACTCACGGCAAGTGACAGGGACAGTCTCTGGGTAGAAGGACAGCAGGCAGGTGGCTCGTGAGCGCTCCCAGGTGAGCGGGCGAGAGTCTTTGGACAGGCAGGTGGTCACGGCAAGTGACGGCAGAGCCTTCAGGTAGGCTAGCAGGCAGGTAGCAGGTGAGAGCTCCCAGGTGAGCGGGCAAGAGTCTCTGGACGGGCAGGTGGTCACGGCAAGTGACGGCAGAGCCTCCAGGTAGGCTAGCAGACAGGTAGAAGGTGAGCGCTCCCAGGTGAGCAGGCAAGAGTTTTTGGACAGGCAGGTGGTTACGGCAAGTGACGGCGGAGCCTCCAGGTAGGCTAGCAGGCAGGTAGCAGGTGAGCGCTCCCAGGTGAGCGGGCAAGAGCCTCTGGACGGGCAGGTGGACACGGCAAGTGACAGCGGAGCCTCCAGGTAGGCTAGCAGTCACACAATTAATGTAAGGCTATGTGCCCACGATACAGAAATGTTCCGGATTTTTTTTTTAGCGCTTCTGCATCTCCCTGGCAGAAAAAACGCATGCGGATTTTAGATTTGGATTGTACATGCGGATTGTACATTCGCTTTTTCTGCCAGGGACATGCGGATGTGAAGCGTTCTTCACAAGCATTTCTGCATGCGGGTTGACAAGCGATTTTAGCATAACTTGGAAAGTGCTTGACAACTTGGTCACACTATATAAATCCATGCAACCGGCAACCAGCATGGATTTATATAGTGTGACCGTAAAAGAATGGTAAAAAATAAAAAATATATACTTACCTTCTGATGGCCTGCCGACGTCAGCGGTCGCATGACCCGTCACATGACCAAATGACGTCACGGCAGGTACTTTTCAGACCATCGTGTGTTGAAGGGGGGGGTGTCTGGGGGGTGGGGGGCCCGCGCCTTCTAAACTGCCCGGGGCCCTTGCTACTCTTAATCCACCCCTGAGCATGTCTACCAGTAAGATGATCAGAAAGAGAAAAAGGATAATTTGAGCCTTTTCGATTATTTGAGCCTTTCTACTTTAGCTGGCCCGTTTGTTTTCCCACAAGAGCAGGTTATGCTGCTTCATGTGCTGATTGAGAGCTATAGTTCCTAGTTGATTTGTGCTGGGATATCCACAGCTTATTTTGTGGTTGCAGAGCATGAACTATAGATTGATCCTCCGCCAATATAGAATGAAATTCCCACATCTGACATGCCCACAAAAGTCATCACCACCATCACATCCACAGCCAGAGCTTTCAAGTGCTTTTGAGCCTAGACCACCAACAACAGCTGTGGCTTCACTTGCTCCTAAGCATTCTAGAGTACAAGCAGATCTTCCCTTGAAAATGTGGATCTATTTGATAAAATTTGTTCCGCTCTTTATTGTCAATGCCATTACCCTTCTCGTCTAATGACATCATCTCTAACACACAATCAACATTGTCATTGCCATAGATAAAGAAAGACAATTGTAACCCGCATTTAGCAATACTACTGCCTGAAAGGCTGCTGGTGCTAGCAGTTCCCATATTCGTGTTTCCAGATGTTGTGGTATTGGTTTTCTTTCTTTCACATTACATGTCCATTGCTATTGCCATTTTTTCTTTTAGGATACATTTTTTACCACACTAGAATTAACATTTGTGTCTTGAACCACAAGTGTGGGGGGTTGGGAATGGATGTACAGTACATCAAATTAGCATAGACACTAGAGATGTTGCGACAGCAACAAATTTTAAAACCACTTAGATGATCAAATGTAAAATGTGAGATCATACCTTTTTTTTTACAGCAAATGAAAGCAAAACAAGGTAGCTTTAGAATTTAATAATGATCAACTTGCTTTATTATGACAGCACAAATACAGAAACAGCAGCAAAGTTTCGACCCATAGTGTAGATCTAGGTCCTTTGTCAAATTAATGCAGTACTAAACAGAACTGAAATGTAACCTCCTGCAACCAATCAAAACTTCTGTACATATTGTGGTAGGATGACTCGCTCGGCCACTTCCGGAAGTAGACTCAGGAACCCGGGTTTTCTTTGCAGGCTTTATTAGCAGCATAAAGCTCTGCACTGCAGCAAAATAAATACAGCCTTACTTGGCTAAGCCACAAAAACAAAATAAACTATAGCACAGTCCATATATGTGTGTGCGGGTCGCACACACAGGTTATGTCCAGCCTTCAGCTCCCTCCTGAGCTATGGCTGTCCAGTCTGGAGACCTTGCCTCTCCAAACACAACTCAAAAAAAAAAACAGGGCTGAACATTTAAACAATGCTTAGCCACACCCTGAGGTGGAAGTATGGGGAATGACGTCCCTCCCATCATTGTCATTCCCCTAAAACCACGCCCTTTAAGTGAGTTAACCTACCAGCATATAACATGCTGGCAGAAAATCCATTGGTTTCAGTTCACACAGGCTAGCAACCTGTGCGACACATACCTCCCCTCATATATCATACCAGTGACTCTGTCACATATTCCCCTCCTCTTCCCAAAGCCGGGAGTTTGGGCACCTTCCGATACCAGACAGGGAATTCTAGAAAGAGCATCAACGTTCCCGTGTAACTTCCTGGACCTATGCTCTATGTGAAAGTTGAAGTCCTGAAGAGCTAGAAACCATCTAGTTACCCTGGCATTTTTACCCCTCTTTTCCCTCAACTATCTCAACGGGGCATGGTCTGATACCAACATAAACTTTCGGCCTAGTAGGTAGTATCTTAGTGTATCTACGGCCCATTTTATGGCTAGACACTCTTTTTCTACTATTGCGTAGTTTTTCTCGCAGGACGAAAGCTTCCGCCTCAAATAGAGAATGGGATGTTCTTCTCCATTTATCTCTTGAGAGAGCATGGCTCCTAGACCAGCCTCTGAAGCATCTGTCTGGACCACAAACTCTTTCTTGAAGCCTGGTGCGACCAGGACCGGCTGTTTACACATTGCTGACTTTAACAATTGAAACGCAGTCTCTAATTCCTCCGTCCACTTCACCGTGGTTGCTCTGGTTCCTTTTAGGAGATCCGTCAGTGGCGCGGCCATCATGGCAAAATTTGGGATAAAATGCTGGTAATATCCCACCATTCCCAGGAATGCTCTCACTTGCTTCTTGGAGAGTGGTTTCGGCCAGGTCTGGATTGCCTCCACTTTATTAACTTGCGGTTTTATTTCGCCTCTCCCGATGACATAGCCCAAGTACTTGGCCTCCTCTTTTCCAACGGTGCATTTTTTTGGATTTATTGTAAATCCCACCTTTCTTAGAGCATCCAGAATGGCCTGTAGTTTAGGTAGATGACTTTCCCAGTCTGGTCTAAAGACTACAATGTCGTCAAGGTAGGCTGCGGCATACTTCTTATGTGGGGCTAGGATCCGATCCATAGCCCTCCGGAAGGTGGCTGGGGCCCCTGTAGTCCGAAAGGCATCCGAGTGTATTGCAAGCACCCATCAGGTGTTGAGAAAGCCGTCTTCTCCTTGGCCGTCTGGGACATGGGGATCTGCCAGTAGCCCTTCGTCAGGCCCAGAATGGTGATGTACCTAGCCGGTCCAAGCCTCTCGATGAGTTCATCGATGCGGGGCATCGGATATGCGACACATTTGGACACCTCATTCAGCTGGCGGTAATCATTACAAAACCTCCACTATCCGTTGGGTTTTGGCACGAGGATGATGGGGCTCGACCATCCACTCTTTGGCTCCTCTATCACACTGAGGTCGAACATCCTCTTCACCTCGGCCGAGATCACCTCCCGGCGTGCTTCAGGAATCCTGTATGACTTCAAGTTCACCCTTATATGCGGCTCTGTTAGCATATCATGTTTTACCACCTGGGTATGCCCCGGCAACTCTGAGAACAGGTCCCAATTATGCTGGAGCTGTTATCGACACTGTTGCTTCTGGGCTGGCAAAAGGATCTCCGCTATCGTGACATCTTCCACCTGGCCTTCGGGAGTGGCTCCCAGGCAAGAGTTCCCACGGGTTCCCGATCTCGCCACGGCTTGAGTATGTTTACATGGTACACCTGGTGTGGCTTTCTTCGGCCAGGCTGGTGGAATCTGTAGTTCACTTCACTGAACTTCTCCACCACCTCATATGGGCCTTGCCACTTGGCCAGAAACTTACTTTAAACAGTGGGAATTAGAACCAGGACGCGATCCCCAGGCTGGAACTGTCTCAGCCATGCGGACTGGTTATAAACCCTCGCCTGGGCTTCCTGCGCCTGGAGGAGATGATCCTTCACGATGGGCATCACCTTCGCCAATCTCTCCTGTAACTGGGCGACATGTTCGATTATGCTCCGATGGGGCGTGACCTCGGCCACCCAGATTTCTTTGGCAATGTCTAGAAGACCTCTTGGATGCCGTCCATACAAGAGATCAAATGGAGAGAAGCCGTTGGAGGCTTGAGGAACTTCTCTGACAGAGAACAGCAGGAATGGGAGTCGGTAGTCCCAGTCTCGCCCATCCTTTTCAACGACCTTCCTGAGCAGCGCCTTTAAAGTCTTATTGAAGCGTTCTACTAAGCCGACCATCTGCAGATGATAAACTGAAGTCTGAATCTGGGCAATCTGAAGAACTCTGCATAGCTCCTTTATCACCTTGCTCATGAAGGGGGTTCCTTGGTCTGTCAAAATCTTTTTTGGCAGCAGACCTGTCAGAGCAAAAATATGAACTAGCTGTCGGGCTATACTTTTACTGGACGAGTTCCTTAGGGGTACCGCTTCGGGGTACCGTGTCGCATAGTCCATGACCACCAGAATGTATTGGTGGCCCCGGGCCGATTTAACTAAGGGACCCACAAGGTCCATGGCAATCCTCTCAAAGGGAACCTCTATAACAGGTAGTAGAACTAATGGACTATGGAAGTGGGAGGTGGGCGCGGTTATCTTGCAGGTGGGGCAGGACCCACAATAGTTTAAGATTTCCCGATAACATCCTGGCCAATAAAACCTCCTTATAATTCTCTCCTGGGTTTTCTCAACCCCTAGGTATCCCCCCAGAATATGTGAGTGTGCCATGTTTAATATCCTCTGACGGTATGAACCTGGAACTAACAGCTGATCCACTACCTCTTCACTTTTTAGTTTGGTCACCCGGTATAATAGCTCCCCCTGAACTGCAAAGTGTGGGTACCTGGTGTCCGCCCCCGGCTCTTGAGCAACACCATAACAAACAGTAACATTATCCCACTCCCCTTTCAAGGTCAAGTCCCGAACCTGAGCTGACCCAAAGTTTTCTCCAGGCACCTCTAATTCAGGGAGGTCGAACACCTCAGACACAGTCTCGTCCTCGTCGCCGACAAGGACACATAGTGGGAACTCATCCACTTCCGATGTCGACCAGGGTATTTCTCTAGGGTCCTGGCTTTTTTCCACGGGACTCGGTCTGGATCCCTTCCCCCACAAGTCCCAGAACAAGGGAAAATCGCGCTCCAAAATGACGGGATGTATCAGGTCCTTGACCACCCCGACCTCGTGGGATTGGGCGCCACAGTCTGTTCTGACAGTCACTCTGGCCACCGGGTAGTTCTTGGCGTCCCCATGTATGCAGTGGACGCCCACAGATTTGGTAGGGATCAGCTGGTGGGGAAGGCTGGCACTGATTAAGGTTACCAGACTCCCAGAGTCCAACAGCCCCAGGACCATCACTCCGTTAACGGATATGGCACACGCCTGCGGCCCTTCACCGGGTTGACAGTCCACACTGCAGGCTGGGTAAGCATAGTTTGAACATCGTCTGCCTAGGCTGCAGTCCATTGGCTCAGCAGACGTATGACACTGGATGGCTACGTGTCCCGGATTGCGACACCGCCAACAGATCACATCCTTAACAACAGTCCTTGCCGCACCTTCAGTGGAAGTGGGACGCCCCCCAGTTGTGGCTCTGAACCCCTTCCGTGGTGAACCCATCCCCCTTTGGGAACTCCAGTAGGGGGAGGTGATTATGTCGGGTTTCCCTAGGGATTTTTCAACCACTTGGTACCTCTCTACCAGGCCAACAAGGTCGTCTGCATTGAGAGGGTCGCCCTGGGAAACCCAGGTCTGCACCAGCCTGGGTAGGGAATGGATGAACCTGTCCATCACCACACGCTCAACCATCTGGGCAGGAGTAGAAGACTCTGGCTGCAGCCACTTCTGAACTAGATGTAACAAGTCAAACATCTGTGAGCGTGAAGATTTGTCGCCAGCATACGCCCAGTGGTGGACCCTTTGCGCTCTGACAGGCATAGTCACTCCTGAGCGTGCCAATATCTCATCTTTTAATTTCGCGTACTCCTTTGCATCTTGTAAAGTCAGATCATAATAGGCCTTCTGCGGCTCCCCGGTCAATTATGGCGCCAGAACCTCCGCCCACTGCTCCTGAGGTAATCTCTCCTGTTCCGCCACCCTTTCAAAAACAGTCAGGAACGCCTCAACGTCATCCCCCGGGGTCATCTTCAGTAAGGTTCTCCTTACCGTTTTCCTGACGTGAGCGTCCTCACTTGGATCTGGGGGTGGAGTGGATGTCCTGCCACGGATCTCCACTGCTAGGAGCTCCATCTGTCGTTGCTGCTGCTGGATTTGCTGTATCAGGAGTTTATTTGTCTCTTGCTGCTGCTCCCCTTGCTGCTGAAGCTTCTCTCTGTGGGTCTACAAGTGCAGTTGCTGCATGCTCTGCTGGCTTTGGACCAGGTGCTTAATGAGCTCATCCATGCTGCCGGACTTCTCTGGCTGGCGGCCTTTACCCAGGACATCCACTGGTCTGTGTGGCAGGTACACGTGTTCCTGGAATCTTGCACGCACTCTCGCACAAACTGTGGTAGGACGACTCGTTCGGCCACTTACGGAAGTAGACTCAGGAACCCGGGTTTTCTTTGCAGGCTTTATTAGCAGCATAAAGCTCTGCACTCGAGCAAAATAAATACTGCCTTACTTGGCTAAACCACAAAAACAAAAGATAAACTATAGCACAGTCCATATATGTGTGTGTGGGTCGCATACACCGGTTATGTCCAGCCTTCAGCTCCCTCCTGAGCTATGGCTGTCCAGTCTGGAGACCTTGCCTCTCCAAACACAGCTCAAAGAAAAAAAACAGGGCTGAACATTTAAACGATTCTCAGCCATACCCTGGGGTGGAAGTATGGGGAATGATGTCCCTCCCATCACTGTCATTCCCCTAAAATCACGCCCTTTAAGTGAGTTTACCCACCAGCATATAACATGCTGGCAGAAAGTCCATTGGTTTCAGTACACACAGGCTAGCAACCTGTGTGACACATACCTCCCCTCATATATCATACCAGTGACTCTGTCACAATATCCATAGATTTCTTACATACATCTCTTATAGCAAAATAATTGTTCAAGTCCAAGTGTGATTGGATACCACTAACAACATTATACTGTATAAAAATACAAAATAAAAATAGATTTATGAGCTGACTGCAACATGTGGGCTGTGTTTTGCAAAAAAAAAACCTACTAGACATGCTTAGAAGAGTTTCCTTGATTGGTTAAGACTGCAATACTTGCCAATGTACTCAAGCATGATGCAGATGTAGGAGAATGAAGCATAGAAGACAAAGTGTTGCAGAGCCGTGTGGCCTTCAGGCCCTAACAAAACCCTGCGAAACTGTTCCCGGGGAGAAGAGCTGCAGAGGGGACAGAATTAGACAATGCCCCGAGTCAGGTGACAGTGACTAAACCAGCCTTCAATATAAATGTTCAGCGCGCCAGAACGGTAAAGTATTTGGCACTAAGAGAAGTGGCAAACCCTCTTGATGCAGTTCCAGCAGCTGAGGCAGTAAGCAGCATCTGCGGGCACCAGTCAGACCGAGACATTTATGGTCAAGCACCGAAGACCAAAACTACGATGGTCGTGGTCCAGACTGCATCCATCGACGGTCAAGCACCGAAGACCTGAGCGATGCCAGTCAAGGCCCCAGACCCAGACAACTCTGGTCAACAGTCAAGGACCAGCTCCCACTGATAAGTACCAAGGAGACACCCCGCGGCAGTCCAGCACCAAAGAGGTCCTGAAAATACCCTGCCAGAGACTTCGACCTGGGCCGGTGATCAGAGGAGGCAAGTGAGATGGGACGTCACTTCCAGCATAGACTTATGGTACCGGGAGCGGCCAGGGAGAGAGCTGCTGAACAGATGAGGTCCGGTTGAAGCTAGAGCAGCCCAGATAGCGTTGATAGACTTTGAAAGGGGGATGTGCGGCTAGCGAGATTTCACAGTGGCCCTAGCCAAGGCCCATGAAGCCGCAGCAACTTTGAGAGACTATTCCCACCAAATACTGTGGTTGCCCCTTCCCCCCATTAGAACCAGTTTGGACTATAGACTCAGAGCTGATTTAGGAGTTTCTTATTGTATACTAATTCATATACCGTTATTAACTAGTTTCTTGTCAAAGACTTTTTAAATATTGTTCTTTTGTGATTTGCCATCCTCAGTCATCTTACTCCTACTGAATATTGTTAACCCAATAAAGAAATTGTTGTTTCTACCTGGTGCTACCGCTGTTGCTATACACAGAAGCTGCTATTGCCCAGCAAAGACTCATGTAGGCTGCAGCACCAGTGTGTGCTTCCTCTATTCACAAGTAAGAGACAGTGTGTAGGTGTCTCGTCACGCAGAGTTCATGTAAACAGGAAAAGGGGAATGTCCTTGTTTTATTACTCACATGTGCAGTGAGTGTTTTCCCACACTTGCCAATGAGTCATTTCAACTCATTGGCAAGCGTGGGAAAATACTCACTGCTCATGCGCTGACCTCATTTGCCGGCAATACACTGAGTCAGTGTATTGCCATCTGCTAAACAGAGCAGGCACATTTTCCAGTGTGCCCGTTCTGTTCATGGGATCTTCGTGGGACCCTCGCTATTTGGGCTGCAGCAAAAAGTTAAGGATGAGGTTGCTTTATTATTTTATTTTTATTACAGGAGATCGTGGCCCCTTCCTAGGCTATTAATATCAGCCCCAGCTGTCTGCATAGCCTTTGCTATCTGTTAAAATAGGGGGACCTCATGTCATTTGTTTTTGGGGTCCCCCATTTTAATAGCCAGTAAAGGCTAAGTATACAGCTTAGGGTTGATATTAGTAGCCTGGGAAGCTCTGTGGGAATTACCCCCTTCCCAGGCTAAAAACATCTGCCCCATCTGTCCCCTTTCCCTCTGCTGGTTACTAAAATTACAGGGAACCCCACGCCATTTTTTTTCCAGAAATGTACTCATTTATTAATAAATGACTTGAACAGTAAAGTACAAATGCAAAGCACGGATTATATATATATCACATATTTATATCCTTTTGTACATCTATTACCTATCTATCAATTATTTATATATCCAGCTACCAAATATATCTAGCTATCTATTATCTATCTATATATCTATATAGCTATCCATATATCTTTTATCTATCTATCCATATATCTATTAAGCTATTTATCTATCCATATATCTATATATCCATATATCTAACTATTATCTATCTGTAAATCTATTTATCTATCCATATATCTATCGATCTATTATCTATTTATCTATCTATTATCTATCCATATATCTATTATCTATCTATTATCTATCCATATATCTATCTATCCATATATCTATTTATCTATCTATACATACAGTATAGACCAAAAGTTTGGACACACCTTCTCATTTAAAGATTTTTCTGTATTTTCATTACTTTGAAAATTGTACATTCACACTGAAGGCTTCAAAACTATGAATTAACACATGTGGAATTATATACATAACAAAAAAGTGTGAAACAACTGAAAATATGTCTTATATTCTAGGTTCTTCAAAGTAGCCACCTTTTGCTTTGATGACTGCTTTGCACACTCTTGGCATTCTCTTGATGAGCTTCAAGGGATAGTCACCAGAAAAGGTTTTCACTTCACAGGTGTGCCCTGTCAGGTTTGTGGGATTTCTTGCCTTATAAATGTGGTTGTGGCCATTAGTTGTGTTGTGCAGAAGTCAGGTGGATACACAGCTGATAGTCCTACTGAATAGACTGTTAGAATTTGTATTATGGCAAAAAAATGCAGCTAAGTAAAAAAAAACGAGTGGCCATCACTACTTTAAGAAATAAAGGTCAGTCAGTCTGAAAAATTGGGCAAACTTTGAATGTGTCCCCAAGTGCAGTTGCAAAAACCATCAAGTGCTGCAAAGAAACTGGCTCACATGAGGACCGCCCCAGGAAAGGAAGACCAAGAGTCTCCTCTGCTTCTGAGGATAAGTTTATCCAACTCACCTGCCTCAGAAATTGTAGGTTAACAGCAGCTCAGATTAGAGACCAGGTCAATGCCATCCAACTTGTCATCCTTCCGATACTTAATTCCGATACTTAATTCCGATACTTTTACAATATCGGATACCGGAATCGGAAGATCCCATAATGCCTGCGCTCTGCAGTGTCTGTGAAGGATGACAAGTTGGATGGCAGCGCGATCCAGCCTGTCATCAGAATGCCATCCCAGCGGGGGAGAATTCTCCTGATTGTTTAAAAGCCGGCGCGCGGTAAAAAGCCGCCGGCTTTTAAACAATCACACAGCCCCATACTGATTCCCCGCAGCCTCCGACCCCGATCCTCCGCTCCCCTCGCCACCTCCCATCCCGATCGTAAGTTAGGACCGGGCGGGGAGCGCAGCACCAAGGAGCGGGGAGTGAAGGACCCGGGCGGGGAAGCCGGCAGTGAAAAGACTTCACCGCCGGCTTTCCCGCTCTGTGCTGCGCTTTCCCGCCGGTTATTTCAAATGAACAGCTGAGGTATCAGGTGATGCCGATCAGCTGTTCATTTGAAGTCGCCGCGTTGCCCTCAGAGGGTTCATGTGAGTTCATGCTTGACTGCATGAACTCACATGAACTTTCCCACGGCCGCACAGGTCAGCCTCACCTCCCAGACTCGTCATGATTAGTGTGTGTGCGGGGTGTGTGTGCGGGGTGTGTGTGCGGGTGTGCGCGGTGTCTGTGCGATGTGTGCGGGTGTGTGCGGTGTCTGTGCGGGTGTGTGCGTGCAGGCAGACATAGGCCGATGTGACACTACTACTCCCATCGGCCTATGTCTGTCCCCCGTCCACTCCTGCCAGCAGGATCAGCTCGATGGGAGCAGTAGTTCCCATCAGCCTGATCCTGCTATTTAAATTGCCCTACTGTGTCCCCAATAAATGTTAAATACACGTCATTGGTGGCCAGTGGTTACCTACAATAAATTAGTTCATACATTACCTGTCCCCGCCGATCGCCACCTAAAATAAAGTAAAAATTAAAAAACTACACCTATACTCACCTAGACACCTAATTCCCCGAAGCCTTCGATCTCCTGTAATAAAATATAAAATAATAAACCACAACCTTATCCTTACTCCTCCGTAGCAGTCCACGAGTGTCCCACGAAGATCTCCAGTTCAGAGCAGCCACATAGAATGTGACCGCTCTGAACCGCTGCCGCCGCTAGAATGACGGGGCCGTAAGGGTTCACCGGAGTTCAGGCAGCGCTGCTCCGGTTAGCTCCTTTACGGCCCTGCTGTATCGTGAGAAATTCCCACGGTACAGCAGTGCCGTAAAGGAGGTCTCCGGAGCTGCGCTGCCTGAATGCACTCCGGTGACCTCAGTCAGTGGCTCCCGCTGCCGGGAGCGGACGTGTTCCCGGCAGCGTGAGCTTACAGCAGCCATGCACAGCTGTCACCATCTCCAGATGTGACAGCTGTGCATGGGAGATCAGCGCAGGAACGTGGACAGGTAACTATTATTTTTAGTAAACTAAGAATTAAATAAAATTTTGTGTTTTATTTCAAATAAATTATTTTTTTCTGGGTGTAGTGTGTTTTTTCTTTTTAACACTTTGTAGGTTAGTAATGGGGGTGTCTTATAGACGCCCATCATTACTAACCTGGGCTTCATGGCAGCTGGCGCTGACATGAACCCCACCACTATTACCCCCTGCCACCGCACCAGGGCAGCGTGGAAGAGCGAGGCTAAGTGCCAGAGTTGGCGCATCCTATGGATGCGCCATTTCTGGGGCGGCTGACGACTGGTGTTTCTAGCCTGGGAGGGGGCCAATATTCATGGCACCCTTCCTGGGCTATTAATATCAGCCCCCAGCTGTCTGCCTAGCCTTTGCTAGCTATTAAAATAGGGGGGACTCCACGTCATTTTTTTTGGGGGGGTCCCCCATTTTAATAGCTAGTAAAGGCTAGGTATTCAGCTGGGGGCTGATATTAGTAGCCTGGGAAGCTCCGTGGGTTTTACCCCCTTCCCAGGCTTCAAACATCTGCCCCAGCCGTCTGCTTAACCTCCGCTAGAGACTAAAATTATGGGGGATCCCACGCCATTTTTTTTTTAAATAAATCCTTTATTTTAACACTAAATGACATTTGAGGAGTTAATAAAGATGCAGTCCCTAAATTATTATTTCTTTTTTAATTAATTTTTCCCAAAACTTTTGACGTGGGCTTCGCCATATTTTTGTATGCCAGCCAGGTACAGCATCCAGCTTCTATGAACGCGCCATTTTCCGGGGCGGCTGCGGACTGCAATTTTCAGCGGGGGGGGGGAGCAGAAAGCTTGGGCCTCCCTGCGCTGCAGATTCCATCCCCCAGCTGCCTAGTTGTACCTGGCTGGACACAAAAATAGGGAGAAGCTCCACGTTTTTTTTTTTTTAATTATTTCATGAAATTCATGGAATAATTAAGAAAAAAAGGGCTTCCCTATATTGTTGTGTCCAACCAGGTACAAATAGGCAGCTGGTGGTTGGGGGCAGCCCGTTGCTGCCTGCTGTACCTGGCTGGACCCAAATATAGTGCAAAGCCCCACGTCAATTTTTTTTAAATTATTTCAGGAAATTCATGAAATAATTAAAAAAAAATTATGTGGGGCTTCGCCCTATATTTGTGTCCAGTCAGGTACAGCAGGCAGGAACGGGCTGCCCCCAACCACCAGCTACCTATTTGTACCTAGCCGGACACAACAATATAGGGAAGCCCTTTTTTTCTTAATTATTCCATGAATTTCATGAAATAATTTTAAAAAAAAAATACGTGAAGCTTCTCCCTATTTTTGTGTCCAGCCAGGTACAACTAGGCAGCTGGGGGATGGAATCTGCAGCGCAGGGAGGCCCAAGCTTTCTGCCCCCCCCCCCCCAACGCTGAAAATTGCAGTCCGCAGCCACCCCGGAAAATGGCGCGTTCATAGAAGCTGGATGCTGTACCTGGCTGGCATACAAAAATATGGCGAAGCCCACGTCAAAAGTTTTGGGAAAAATTAATTAAAAAATAAATAATAATTTAGGGACTGCATCTTTATTAACTCCTCAAATGTCATTTAGTGTTAAAATAAAGGATTTATTTTAAAAAAAATTGACGTGGGGCTTCGCCCTATATTTGTGTCCAGCCAGGTACAGCAGGCAGGAACAGGCTGCCCCCAACCACCAGCTGCCTCTTTGTACCTGGCCAGACACAACAATATAGGGAAGCCCTTTTTTAAAAAAATTATTTCATGAAATAATTAAAAAAAAATTGACGTGGGGCTTCGCCCTATATTTGTGTCCAGCCAGGTACAGCAGGCAGGAACAGGCTGCCCCCAACCACCAGCTGCCTATTTGTACCTGGCCGGACACAACAATATAGGGAAGCCCTTTTTTAAAAAAATTATTTCATGAAATAATTAAAAAAAAATTGACGTGGGGCTTCGCCCTATATTTGTGTCCAGCCAGGTACAGCAGGCAGGAACAGGCTGCCCCCAACCACCAGCTGCCTATTTGTACCTGGCCAGACACCACAATATAGGGAAGCCCTTTTTAAAAAAAATTATTTCATGAAATAATTAAAAAAAAATTGACGTGGGGCTTCGCACTATATTTGTGTCCAGCCAGGTACAGCAGGCAGGAATGGGCTGCCCCCAACCACCAGCTGCCTATTTGTACCTGGTTGGACACAACAATATAGGGAAGCCCTTTTTTTCTTAATTATTCCATGAATTTCATGGAATAATTTAAAAAAAAAATGCGTGGGGCTTCGCCCTATTTTTGTGCCCAGCCAGATACAACTAGGCAGCTGGGGGCTGGAATCCGCAGCGCAGGGAGACCCAAGCTTTCTGGGCCACCCCCGCTGCAAATTGCAGTCCGCAGCCGCCCCAGAAAATGGCGCGTTCATAGAAGCGCCATCTTCTGGCGCTGTACCCAACTCATCCAGGGCCCTGGTGCGGTGGCTCACTGGGTAATAAAGGGGTTAAGGCCAGCTTGGCATTATCAGCTGGCCCTAAGCCCAAAATTCATGGGGTCACGCCAATATTAGACATGACCACCATGAATTTCTAGTAAAGTATTTAAAAAAACACAACACCCAGAAAAAAGTCCTTTAATTGAAATAAACACACAATTCTTTATTGTTGTAAATTAAACCATACTTACCACCACGCCCATTCCAGCTGAAGCCAACGATCTCCTGCAATAAAAGTAAAATAATAAAGCAACATCATCCTTACCTTTCCATGGCTCCCACGACACATCAGCTCTGCTACATCGAGATGACAGGCTGGACCGCAGCAGAACGCTGCCATCCATCCTGTCATCCCGCAGACACTGAGAAGCGCAGGCATACTTCCACTCCTCAGTGTCTGGCTGTGACGGCATCCAGATGAGCCGAGGTCATGTCCAATGAACTCAGCTCACCTCATGTATGTCACTGACAGCGTGGGAAAATTCTCCTGCACTCAGCACTTCAGCGTGAGAATTTTCCCACGCTGTCAGTGACGTGCATGAGGTGAGCTGAGTTCATTGGACATGAACTCGGCTCATCTGGATGACGTCACAGAGAGACACTGAGGAGCGCAAGCATGCCTGCGCTTCTCAGTGTCTGCGGGATGACAGGCTGGATGGCAGCTTTCTGCTGTGGTCCAGCCTGTCATCTCGATGTAGCAGAGCTGAAGCTGTCCTGGGAACCATGGAAAGGTAAGGATGAGGTTGCTTTATTATTTTTCTTTTATTGCAGGAGATCGTTGGCTTCAGCTGGAATGGGCGTGATGGTAAGTATGGTTTAATTTAGAACAATAAAGAATTGTGTCTTTATTTCAATTAAAGGACTTTACTCTGGGTGTTTGTGTTTTCTTTTAACTTTGACTATGGGGTTAGTAATGGGGGTGTCTTATAGACGCCTCTCCATTACTAACCTGGGCTTGATGTCAGCTGGCATTATAAGCTGACATCAACCCCAACCCTAATACCCCCTGCCACCGCACCAGGGCAGCGTGGAAGAGCGAGGCTAAGTGCCAGAATTGGCGCATCCTATGGATGCGCCATTTCTGGGGCGGCTGACGGCTGGTGTTTCTAGCCTGGGAGGGGGCCAATATTCATGGCACCCTTCCTGGGCTATTAATATCAGCCCCCAGCTGTCTGCCTAGCCTGTGCTAGCTATTAAATTAGGGGGGACCCCACGTTATTTTTTTGGGGGGGTTCCCCCATTTTAATAGCTAGTAAAGGCTAGGTATTCAGCTGGGGGCTGATATTAGTAGCCTGGGAAGCTCCGTGGGTATTACCCCCTTCCCAGGCTTCAAACATTTGCCCCAGCTGTCTGCTTAACCTCCGCTAGAGCCTAAAATTAAGGGGAACCCCACGCCAATTTTTTTTTAAATAAATCCTTTATTTTAACACTAAATGACAAGTACAGTAATCAACACTGTCACTGTACTTCATATATATGTGACTGACATGTTTCTATCTATCTAATCTATGTGTGATTCTCTATTCTTTCTATTCTAAATTGTCGGGTACAGATGCTGAATTGCCGGCCGGCTTTCTTAAAGAGACGGTGCATGAAAACACTATTATTTTTTTAAATAAATCCTTTACACTAAATGACAAGTACAGTAAGCAACACTGTCACTGTACTTCATATATATGTGACTGACATGTTTCTATCTATCTAATCTATGTGTGAAGCTCTATTCTGTCTGTTATAAACTGTCGGGTACAGATGCTGAATTGCCGGCCGGCTTTTTTAAAGAGACGGTGCACGAAAACACTAATATTTTTTTTAATAAATCCTTTACACTAAATGACAAGTTCTGTAAGCAACACTGTCACTGTACTTCTTATATATGTGACTGACATGTTTCTATCTATCTAATCTATGTGTGAAGCTCTATTCTGTCTGTTATAAATTGTCGGGTACCGCTGCTGAATTGCCGGCCGGCTTTTTTAAAGAGACGGTGCACGAAAACACTAATATTTTTTTTAATAAATCCTTTACACTAAATGACAAGTACAGTAAGCAACACTGTCACTGTACTTCATATATATGTGACTGACATGTTTCTATCTATCTAATCTATGTGTGAAGCTCTATTCTTTCTGTTGTAAATTGTCGGGTACCGGTGTATGCCGCTGATGAATTGCCGGCTTTTCATGTCATTCTACATTATTCTTAGTTGTTTTACTTCATGTAGAATTAACCTACAAGGAAAGAAAGGGTTTATTTTCATTCCGATATTTGTGTCCCATTGACTTGCATTGGTTTCCGGTATCGGAATCGGCGATATCCGATACTTTTTGGGTATCGGCCCGATCCAATCCGATACGATATTTCCTGATATCGGAAGGTATCGCTCAACACTACTGATGAGTCCAAATTTGAGATCTTTGGTTCCAACCACCGTGTCTTTGTGCGACGCAGAAAAGGTGAACAGATGGGCTCTACATGCCTGGTTCCCACCGTGAAGCATGGAGGAGGAGGTGTGATGGTGTGGGAGTGCTTTGCTGGTGACACTGTTGGGGATTTATTCAAAACTGAAGGCATACTGAACCAGCATGGCTACCACAGCATCTTGCAGTGGCATGCTATTCCATCCGGTTTGCGTTTAGTTGGACCATCATTTATTTTTCAACAGGACAATGACCCCAAACACACCTCCAGGCTGTGTAAGGGCTATTTGACCAAGAATGAGAGTGATGGGGTGCTACGCCAGATGACCTGGCCTCCACAGTCACCAGACCTGAACCGAATCAAGATGGTTTGGGGTGAGCTGGACCGCAGAGTGAAGGCAAAAGGGCCAACAAGTGCTAAGCATCTCTGGGAACTCCTTCAAGATTGTTGGAAGACCATTTCCGGTGACTACCTCTTGAAGCTCATCAAGAGAATGCCAAGAGTGTGGAAAGCAATCAGCAAAGCAAAAGGTGGCTACATTGAAGAACCTAGAATATAAGACATATTTTCAGTTGTTTCACAATTTTTTGTTTAGTATATAATTCCACATGTGTGAATTCATAGTTTTGATGCCTTCAGTGTGAATGTACAATTTTCAAAATCATGAAAATACAGAAAAATCTTTAAATGATAAAGGTGTGTCCAAACTTTTGGTCTGTACTGTATATATTCATATATCTAACTATTATCTATCTATAAATCTGTTTATCATATATCTATCCATATCTCTTTCTATCTATATATCTATCTATCGATCTATTATCTATATATCAATCTATGTATTATCTATCCATATATCTACAGTATCTATCCATATATCTATTATCTATCTATATATCTATCCATATATCTATTATCTATCTATATATCTATCAATAAATCTATCTGTATATCTATTATCTATTTATCCATATATCTATTAATCTATTTATCTATCTATACCTTAAGGTAGCGCTATTCATCATGTTGAGGGGCACTCACTTCACCCGGTCAATTAAAGCACACATGCAACGTTTTCCGGTAATATGAAGTCCAGCAGTTTATTACACATCATAAACTGCTTATAACATAGTCCATCCCAGTGGCTAGCAGGAATGGTCCACACGTAATATCCTAGAGCCTTTTCAGTGGCAGCTATGCCCTCTTGGCTTCAGATACAGTCTTCAGCAAGTAAACAACATCAATGTCCATATAAAGAACCGTTTTTACCTTTGCCGGGTCTTAGCTGCTTCTCTCAGCCCTGTTCTGCCACAGCTGTGGTTTAAGGCTCCATAGACGTGGTTTCCAGGCCACGTGCCTTCCAGGGCTAATGGTGTCCCACACACAGGGATCAGGCCTCATGCCTTTCACACGGTTTCAAAACCACCTGAAAGGAAGGTATGTGGTCAGCCAGAACACACCCCCTGGACATTTTAGTAATGCAGCAAGCCACTGCATTACATATCCTCCCCCTCTGTTCAACCTTGTGAGGCTGAACACATAATATACACACTCATTATAACCCACAGTTCACACAGAGACCATGTACTTGACATTTGCGCTGCTCAGCCCCTGGAACATTAGTCATCAACATTAGTCCATTTCTTAGGGACCTACCATCCGTCATTGTCTCTAACTTCGTCTAATCACATTTCCTAGTCGTAATCTTGTCAGACCTCCACCGCTCCCAGCGGTCAATGCAGCAGTACAACTCACTTGCGCTTGTATCTAGGGTCCGGTCCGACTCTGTACTGTCTCGTACTCTATTGGGTCATTTGTATGGGCCTCTCAGACCTGAGTTGCTGGAGGTCTCACTACCTCTAAACCCACGCCCACTACCCTCAGGACATCCTGAAAGGTCTCTAACTTCAGCTGTAGCTCTTCTGTTATTTAGGGAGCCCTTTCTCTGTCTGGTCTCACAGTTTATAGACGGCTGCCATCTTCTGCTGCTCAGGCGATGCTGTTTTTCTATTTACAGTCGGGTGAGATTCAACTGTTCTACCTCTTGCAGGTAGGTCACTCAGCACTCCATCAGCATTCGTAAATATGCAAGATTTTCTTCTGTTCCTACAGCCTAGAATGACACCATGCCGTCTTCATCCGGTATCCAATCCCGATGATCACGTGGACTGCTTACTTTCATCACACCAGACTTCTTTACCATCATTTGCATGGCTTGGCCATTTCTCTCAATGAGATTTTTTACCAGAGCATGAGGCACCCGGATGACTCCTTCCCGCAGACTTTGAGCTTTTCTCATAAGCTCTAGTTGTCTAATGGCTTGTTCCGTCTTCAACCGGACAAACCGCTTTGTGCGAACACATCGCCAGTGCATGTCACTTAGGATAGCCACCCTCTTCACTGTGACTTCGGTTGTGGACTGGAGCACCAGCTGTTTAGCTTCTGAGGTCAAGTACACCATACAGGCTCCCACGGCCTTCTTAAACTCTTCATGCACTGACTCTCTGGTGCATTCTTCTCTCAAATCTTCGGGTACATCTATGAGGCACTTGTACCGAGACGTTTCTGTCTCACCAGTGGTCTCCAAATGATCATCTGGCTCAGGTTTCAGGGGCAACTGATTTTCAGCTTCTTCACCCTGTATGCTTCCCCTGACCTGACTCACAGCTATGAACTCAAGAATTCTCATCTTGACCACTTCCAGTTCATACTTATCTTCCTTTAACACTCTCTCAGCTCTCCTCAGGTCCACCCTCTCATGGTATAAAGGATTAAGCACAACTTGTTTGACCTTTTCCTTCTCCAAGTAGGCCTTGTTCACTGATTGGAACCTTGCCAGGCGACCTTTGAGCTCGAAAACTTCTTCCTCTAGCTCAGTTACTCGCCTCTGAGCAGCCCATCTCTGAAGCTCTTCCTGCTTCTACTGATCCTTTAACAGTAGAGTTTTCTCGGACCTCTCTGTCTCCAATGCGCCCACTCGGCTCTCGACAGCCAGTCTCTCAAGCTTCTCTTGCTTCAAATGGGTTTATAGCATCACCTTGAGCTCCTTGATCTCGGCTCTTACATCCACCGAATCATCTGAGCTCGCATTATTTGAGGATGTATTTGTTTCATACCTCCCATCTCCAGTGGCCAACTCCTGACCCTGGTCTGTGGCTTCTCCGATAGACTCCTTCATCTTTTCTGCCTCACGGTCGTGACCAGACACTTCATCTTTTAATGTTTCTTTCAGGGTAGATAGCTCCCGGTCTCGCTGGTACAGAGAGTCCTCCAGCCGCTCCTTCTCCTGCATCAGCTGCTTTCCCTGCTCCTGAAACCTCTGCACTTCCTTCGCATCCACAGAGCCTTTCTTCACTTGGTTCAGCTCTGACTGTACCAGGGAGAAACGATCTTTCATCTCGTACAGCTCATCTTCAAACTCCACTTTGTCGAGCTTCAACTGAAAAACCTTCTCTTTGGTTTTGCGGAGGTCCTCTTTATTTTTCTGGAACATTTCCTTCCATTTGTTGATTTCCTCGCTGCTTTCCTCCAGTACTCGCTGCAAGTTCCCCACAGCCTGGTTTATTTTCTGCCATTCAGACTCCAGGCTCAGCTGGTCCTGGAACTTGATTTCCTCGCTGCTTTCCTCCAGTTCTCACTGGAAATTCCTCACAACCTGGTTTATTTTCGGCCATTCAGACTCCAGGATCAGCTGGTCCTGGGACACATTCTCTCTGTTTTTCCTTAGTTGCTGCACGTCACTCTGATACTGCTGCCTTACCGGCTCCAGCTCTTGGTCAAGATTGGCCACCTCCTCTATTTCTAAAGGCGGATCCACACTGGGAATAAAGGCTCACAGCATTGCATTTTCTTTATTTACCCTTTCAGCAAGGGCTACAGGAGCAACTTTTTTGTGGCCCTTGCTCCTTTGACAACGAGAGTGGGACTTTCTCACCTCATTTAACACCTCCTGACTCAACTCTCTTTCTACTTTTGTAGTGTCACTGTCAGCTATGGGGTCTGTGTCACTCCCCCTGGTGTTGCGGACTGACAAGTCACCTCCCACTTTGATGTCAACCCCTTCTACTGGAGCTACTCAGTCATCAACGGTCGAATTGACATTTTTAGGCGGTACCAACACACGACCAGTAACCAATTCTGGTTTTGTATGCTCCATCCCCTTTTTGACTCAGCCCCCTTTTTAACAACCACACCGGTATGGGGTACTTTACAAAAAAAACAGCAATAGTCTTAGGACCCAGTTCACAACATCTCTTACTACCTCCCTGGGCACTCTAGGATAGTACCGGCACCACAGGAGAACTCAAGGAATGGTCCGCTGCCACCATTATGTAAGGGGCCAACAGCTCCTGCCGTTACTTTACCATGTCCTGTTGTCGTTTCTTAAATACCTGCTGCTGCGATATTAACAGGCACTCTAATCGCTCAACAGCTTCAGTCTCATTTGCTTCTCCCTTCACAGCCAATCACGGTATGCTGTTCACACTAGACACTTCACACCTCTCTCCCCGGAAAATTTTCATGGCCCCACCAAGCCACAGCAAACCAGGTTTGAGTGCGACGACAACTTTCGTAACCCCGCCGAGTTACAGCCAAATGCTTTAATATTCGTTTGTCGTCCTGTGCCATTACCCCTAGCAACCAGGTTGCAGTTGCCTGCATTCTCCAACCAATTGTAAGGTAGCGCTATTCATCATGTTGAGGGGCACTCACTTCACCGGGACAATTAAAGCACACATGCAGCATTTTCTGGTAATATGAAGTCCAGCAGTTTATTACACATCATAAACTGCTTATAACATAGTCCATCCCAGTGGCTAGCAGGAATGTTCCACACGTAATATCCTAGAGCCTTTTCAGTGGCAGCTATGCCCGCTTGGCTTCAGATACAGTCTTCAGCAAGTAAACAACATCAATGTCCATATAAAGAACCATTTTTACCTTTGCCGGGTCTTAGCTGCTTCTCTCAGCTCTGTTCTGCCACAGCTGTGGTTTAAGGCTCCCCAGACGTGGTCTCCAGGCCACATGCCTTCCAGGGCTAATGGTGTCCCACACACAGGGATCAGGCCTCATGCCTTTCACACTGTTTCAAAACCACCTGAAAGGAAGGTATGTGGTCAGCCAGAACACACCCCCTGGATATTTTAGTAATGCGGCAAGCCTCTGCATTACAATACATATATCTATTATCTATCAATACATCTATATATCCATATATAACTATTATCTATCTATAAATATATTTATCTATCAATATATCTGTTATATATATACTATATCTATATATCCATATATCTAACTATAATCTATCTATAAATCTATTTATCCATATATCTATCCATATATCTATCTATATATATATTATCTATCAGTATATCTATCTATATATATATCCATCTATCTATCTATAAATTTATCTATATATCCATATATCTATCTATTATATCTTAGATAGATAATTAGATAGGTCAACAGATACAAAAGAGATATATGGATAGATAGATCAATAGACAATAGATCGATAGATAGATAGATAAATATATGGATAGCTAGATACAGTGCTGGCCAAACGTATTGGCATCCCTGCAATTCTGTCAGATAATATTCAGTTTCTTCCTGAAAATGATTGCAATCACAAATTCTTTGGTATTATTCTCTTCATTTAATTTGTCTTCAATGAAAAAAACACAAAAAGAATTGTCCTAAAGCCAAATTGGATATAATTCCACACCAAACCTAGAAAAGGGGGTGGACAAAAGTATTGGCACCCTTTGAAAAATCATGTGATGCTTCTCTAATTCGTGTAATTAACAGCACCTCTAACTTACCTGTGGCACCTAATAGGTGTTGGCAATAACTAAATCACACTTGCAGCCAGTTAACATGGATTAAAGTTGACTCAACCTCTGTCCTGTGTCCTTGTGTGTACCAAATTGAGCATGGAGAAAAGAAAGAAGACCAAAGAACTGTCTGAGGACTTGAGAAACCAAATTGTGAGGAAGCACGAGCAATCTCAAGGCTACAAGTCCACCTCCAAAGACCTGAATGTTCCTGTGTCTTCCGTGCGCAGTGTCATCAAGAAGTTTAAAGCCCATGGCACTGTGGCTAACCTCCCTAGATGTGGACGGAAAAGAAAAATTGACAAGAGATTTCAATGCAAGATTGTGCGGATGGTGGATAATGAACCTCGACTAACATCCAAACAAGTTCAAGCTGCCCTGCAGTCCGAGGGTACAACAGTGTCAACCCGTACTATCCGTCGGCGTCTGAATGAAAAGGGACTGTATGGTAGGATACCCAGGAAGACCCCACTTCTTACCCCGAGACATAAAAAAGCCTGGCTGGAGTTTGCCAAAACTTACCTGAGAAAGCCTAAAACGAGAGAATGTTCTCTGGTCAGATGAGACAAAAGTAGAGCTTTTTGGGAAAAAGCATCAACATAGAGTGTACAGGAAAAAAAAGAGGCATTCAAAGAAAAGAACACGGTCCCTACAGTCAAACATGGCAGAGGTTCCCTGATGTTTTGGGGTTGCTTTGCTGCCTCTGGCACTGGACTGCTTGACCGTGTGCATGGCATTATGAAGTCTGAAGACTACCAACAAATTTTTCAGCATAATGTAGGGCCCAGTATGAGAAAGCTGGGTCTACCTCAGAGGTCATGGGTCTTCAGGCAGGACAATGACCCAAAACACACTTCCAAAAGCACTATAAAATGGTTTTAGAGAAAGCACTGGAGACTTCTAAGTTGGCCAGCAATGAGTCCAGACCTGAATCCCATAGAACACCTGTGGAGAGATCTCAAAATGGCAGTTTGGAGAAGGCACCCTTCAAATATCAGGGACCTGGAGCAGTTTGCCAAAGAAGAATGGTCTACAATTCCAGCAGAGCATTATAAGAAACTCATTGATGGTTACCGGAAGCGGTTGTTCGCAGCTATTTTGGCTAAAGGTTGTGCAACCAAGTATTAGGCTGAGGGTGCCAATACTTTTGTCCGGCCCTTTTTTAGAGTTTTGTGTGAAATGATCAATGATTTGATTTTTGCTTCATTCTCTTTTGTGTTTTTTCCTTGCAAGCAAATTAAATGAAGAGAATAATACCAAAGAATTTGTGATTGCAATCATTTTCAGGAAGAAACTGAGTATTATCTGACAGAATTGCAGGGGTGCCAATACTTTTGGCCAGCACTGTATAAAGATAATAGATAGATAATAGATCGATAAACAGATAGATATAAATATGTCATATATATAATCTGTGCTTTACGTATGTAACTTACTGTTCATGTCATTTATTAATAAATGAGTAAATTTCTGGGAAAAAAATAGAGTGGGGTCCCCCGTAATTTTATTAACTAGCAGAGGGAAAGAGGACAGCTAGGGAGGATGTTTTTAATACCCATGGAGGGAAGGGAAGGGGGTAATACCCATGGAGCTTCCCAGGCTACTAATATCAACCCCCAGCTGTATGCATAGCCTTTACTGGCAATTAAAATGGGGATCCCCCCAAAAAAATGATGTTGGGTCCCCCTATTTTAACAGCTAGCAAAGGCTATGCAGACAGCTGGGGGCTGATATTAATAGCCTAGGAAGGGGTCATGAATATTGGCCCCTTCTGAGGCTAGAAACAGGAGCCCTCAGCCGCCTCAGAAAGGACGCATCCATAGGATGCGCCAATTCTGGCACTTAGCCTCGCTCTGCCACACTGCCCTGTAGCGGTGGCAGTGGGGTTATAGGGTTGGGGTTGATGTCAGCTAGTAGTGCCAGCTGACATCAAGCCCAGGTTAGTAATGGAGAGGAGTCTCTGCCCCCATTACTAACCCCATAGTGAAGGTGAAATGTAAAATAAAACACCCACACCCAGAATAAAATATTTTATTTGAAATAAAACAGACACCCTTTATTGTTCTGAATTAAACCATACCGTTAAGCCCATTCCAGCTGAAGCCAACGATCTCCTGTAATAAAAATAAATAATAAAGCAACCTCATCCTTACCTTTCCGCCGCAGTCCAAATAGCGAGGGTCCCACGAAGATACCATGAACAGAGCGGGCACATTGTAAAATACTCACTGCGCATGCCAATGAGTTGAACTAACTCATTGGAAAGCGTGGGAAAATACTCACTGCACATGTGCTGACCTTATTTGCCGGCAATACACTGAGTCAGTGTATTACCGGCTGCTGAACAGAGCGGGTACATTTTACAATGTGCCCGCTCTGTTCATGGGATCTTCGTGGGACCCTCGTTATTTGGACTGCGTCGGAAAGGCAAGGATGAGGTTGGTTTATTTTACTTCTATTACAGGTGATCATGGGCTTCGAGGACTAGGTGTAAGGTGAGTATATGGTGTTTTTTTTTTTTGTTTGTTTGTTTGAGGGGCGGCGAACATCGGGCACAAGGTGTAGGTGAGTACAATGTGTTTTATTTTTATTTTAATATTTTTTTATTAATTTTAACATTTTTTTTTACATTTAGCAGAGCACAGGCGCTGGCAGGTGTGAGACTATTGCTCCTATCCATCGGTGCCTTCGCTCGCTGATTCCTATGGCAGCTGGCACCGGCTGATGGCGGTAGTAGTACCATCAGCCGGCGCCTGTGACCACGGTAAGCTTTTTAGTCAGCATGATGCCACAGCACTCTTGCACTCTTGCAATTACTGCCGATCAGAGCCTTTGCTCTGGAGAGAAAAGGCCCAATCCTGTGGTTCATAGAGCAAAAGTGACATAATAAAACCAATGCGCTGTGATTCATTCCCAGAGGACCTTGGTCTCAAACGGTAAAAAAATCTTGCTGTTTACCATAAAAACCATCAGGCAGTCCTACCTTGGGTTCACCAAAATGCACTCCAGGACAGCTACTCACGTGTTGCTGAAGCTCGGCCACCTCCAGAGACAATCCCTGCAGGGGTTCAGCCAAATCCTGGACGGAAACCATATTTTGGGATCCCCAAATTTCTTTCCTTTAGTTTTTTGGGCTGGACGTACTGTTATGATCTGCAACAAGTACTAAGGAAAAAGAGGGGAAAGCTGTCCCTACAGTAAAACTAAGCTGAATCCCTACAATGTAGCGCGCTGCCTGTTCCTAGTAAACAGACCTGCCTTAGTCCTCGGATGGTCTGAACGAAGACCTATAGAATTAAGGGAAGGGGTCCCTAAAAGAACTAAGGACTGGGACAAAATGGGACACCTCCTAAACAGAAATTGTTGCAGAACACAAAAAGACAAACTGACAAAAAGTACTAGAGGTCCCAGAGGACCAAGCGAACTTGACAAAGAAAGGCACAGAAACACCAGGCTAGAGAGACAGTAGAACACTGAAGTCCAGCACAGCCAGAAGATGGAAGATAAAGGCAGATGGTCACGTGACCGCAAACACGAGATAGAAAAAACTAACAGGAGGGTTCTAACCCTAGCCCCCTCTGCGGCTAATAACATCACCTCTCAGCAGTCCCAGAAATAGCACATCCACAAGATGCTCCAAATCTGGCTCTTAGCCTCTACTCTTCCCACTGCCCTGTAGCGGTGGCGTGTGGGTTAATTTTGTTGGGGTTCATGTCAGCTTTGTGTTGGCGGCCGACGTGAAGCCCTGGTTAGTAATGGAGGGCGTCTATGCGATGCACCCATTACTAATTGTGTAGTAAAGTTGTCGCCGCTTTTTCAATAAATCCAGGGCCAGAATAAAGTATTTTAATGAAATAAAATGACACAGGGTTTAATAATTTTTTTTACTGTACGCTCAGTTCCTGAATCCCTCGATCTTCTGAAAAAAATTAAAATAAAAACAACCATATCCCTCACCTGTCCGCCGTCACAACGTAGGCCATGATTACCGCCATCATGATTGTCCCTCGGCAATCGGGGTCACTTCTACAGCGGATAACCCGGATCAATCACTGATGTCACTGCTGTAGAAGACAGCAATGTATACTGACAAGGGTGTAAAATCACTCCTGTCAGTGTACATGCTGCTGCAGGAGTGAGGTCTCTGGGGTTCATCAGCTGAAGATTAGCTGATCAGCCCCAGTGAATTCAGCACCAGTACTGGTGGGAACATTCTTGAGAATGTTCCCATGCAGCACCGGTGCCCTAAAGTGATGTCGCGTGAGCTCTCAGCTGATCTTCAGCTGAGAGCTCCCGTGACTGCAGGTCCTGGCAGTGCAGTACACTGCAGGGAGCGAGCACACTCCCAGCAGTGTACTGCCGGCCGCCGGGCTGAAGACATTGCGGGGGGGGGGACACCGCAAGGACACCGGAGGGTGTCGAACAGGTGAGAATAATGCTTTTTTTTTCCTTTATTTTACACCTTGTGCACGCTGGCTCAGCTAAGGAAACTACTACTCCCCTCAGCCGCGCCGCTCTCGCTGTTATCAGCGTGAGCGGCGGTCAGATGAGGGGAGTAGTAGTCCTCCTATGCCGACCGAATACCACTCGCAGCATTTCCTCAGTGTTTCACCACCCATTGACTTTAATTGAAAGGCAGCAAATCCGCAGGTATAAATATTATACCTGCGGATTTGCTGCGGTTCAATTAAAGTCAATGGGAGGGGAAACGCTGCGGAAACACTGCTTATAAAGGACATGCTGCGTTTTTTTCCGCAATGGTAATCCTGAGCGTAAATTTCCACATCATGTGCACAGCACCTCAGGATTGCCATTGCAATAGCTGGCAGACCGATTACCAAGCGTTTTTGATGCGTTTCCGTGGCGAAAAGCCGCTGCGAAAATGCATCAAAAATGTTACATGTGCAGATAACCTTTAGATACTTTATAAATAAATAATTTTGCTTTGTTGTCTCTAAAGTCACAGGCAACAAGGTCAGTATCATGCCTTCGTGACCTTGAATTCATAGCATACTTTTGATTGCTATGTCATAGACTTGAATATTAGCTGCAATCAGATTTATTGAGTATACATACTTTTACTCTACCAGTAGGAGATTGTGCAACAGTGACTCTGTTTAGACCCCAATGCATTCTCAAAAAAGCATTTAGATGGAGTAGAGTCTCCTATGAAAGGGTTAAAGCTAAAAACTCTGTTAAGGGTTTAAAATATTGAACCTTCTGCATGTTAATCTGAATTGTATAAATTGGATCTTTAGATGTAGTACAAAAATAGATTATGTATTATTTATTTATTTTGCAATTAAATATATCACAGAAATCCTATTTGCTCCCATACATTAGACACTAAGACAAAGTAATTAAAATCTTCAATAAAACCTGATTGAGCAGAAAGTAATGGTACTAAGTATGAAATAGACAGTGTAATTCTAAATACAAATGCAGTCTTTTCATCAGCTGATAAATAGAAGCCTTTCATAATGTGTGAGTGTATTTACTCCTTTAATTACTAAAAGATTAAATAATTATGCTGCTATAGTTACTAAAAGTTAAAATATAATATCAATTCTTAATGCATTGCTATAGCATTAACTAATGGATACATTTTAAACTTCAGGGAAAAATAAAACAAAAATAGATTTACGGATAATTTCAATTCCAATGATACACTGTAAATTAGCGACCCACTCAGGGATTTGTCTTTAGAGGATTTGACTACATCTGGTCAGTGTAATAAATAGCTTGTTTTTAGTTGGAAAGTCAAGTAAGAGTCATTTGTGAAAACTGAACCATAACTGCACCTGTTTTGCAGAAATATTGTTCATATTAATATGATGGTATAAGAGATATAACTAGAAGGGGAAAAAAAGTTTTCCCATTCTACCATGACTCATTAGTACTGTGGAAACGGAGCAGTTCTAAACTGAACGAGGGTCAAGTAGCCTCTTGTGCCTTGCGTTGCATTCATTTGCCAAACCAAGATTTTACACATATTCTTTAAAGTAATGCAGGTTAAATGTTTAACTGAACTTGAATGTTCCACTGTCTGCCTTTTCATGAGCATTTAATAGCAGAGACAGAATATGTTAACGTCTTAATTCTAAATGCAGGCTATAAAGCCAGCAATGAAGCTTACCCTACTATTGTATTTGTGGCAGTTACTGGATAATCATTCTACTCATAAATGAGTAACCTGTCAGTTATATTCATTCTGCCCTTTCTATACTGGACATCGGCCCTCTGTGTCCTATTGGGCCTGCGATAGACCATTATTTGACCAAGCTGTAAACAGAAAAAGTGGATCAAATAGGATAAGGTAAAAAAAGTTAAAATTTGAGATAGGTCTCATAAAAAACCCAGTGATACGAAAATATTAAGTACTGGCAGACTGTTGTTTTTTTTCTTTTTTGTCTCTATCCAAAAAGGGAGAGGGATAGAGGCTTGCTCTCTATGATTACATGGGCCAGATCTGCCATAAAAGTATATTATATGGTGTTAAGATCTGCAACATGTACTAAGGAAAGATAGGGGAAATCTGTCCCTGCAGTAAGACTAAGCTGAATCCCTACGATGTAGTGGGCTGCCTGTTCCTAGCGAACAGACCCGCCTTAGTCCTCAGCTAGTCTGAACGAAGACCTATAGCATAAGGGAGGGGTCCCTAAAAAAACTAAGGACTGGAACAAAAATGGGACCCCTCCTAAATAGAGAAGTTGTTGCAGAACACAAAAAGACAAACTGAAAAAAGGAACTAGAGGTCCCAGAAGGACCAAGCGAACTGACAGAGATAGATACCGAAGCACTTGGCTAGAAAAACAGTCAAACAACACTGAAGTCCAGCACAGCCAAAAGGGCGGAGCTGGAATATAAAGGCAGGTGGTCACGTGACCGCAAAACACAAGATGGAAAAAACAAACAGGAGGGTTCTAACAGTACCCCCTCTTTTATTCGGATCCTCCGGATCCTCTAGGCCCAGGCTTATCCGGAAACCTCTTGTGGAAAGCTCTAACAAACCAAGGAGCAGAGACATCATCCGCCCTTAACCAGGAGTTATCTTCGGGACCGAAACCCTTCCAGGAGACAAGATACTGTAATCTCTCTCTATGCCATCTAGAATTCAAGATACGAGAAATTTCATATTCGCCATCTTCCACCACAGGAGGAACTGTGACAGTGGAATTCCTATCTGATACATCAGCCTTTTTCAACAAGGAAACATGAAATACAGGATTAATCTTCCAGGAAGTAGGGACATCCAACCTAACCGCAGACGGGTTAACAACCTGAAGCACTTTAAATTGACCCACAAACTTAGGACCCAGTTTTTTAGAGGGAATCCTCAACCGCAGGTTCTTTGAGGACAACCAAACCATGTCACCCACAGTAAACAAAACCTCCTTACGTTTCTTGTCAAAATACTTCTTGGACTTCTTGTTAGCCTCTTGAAGGTTGCAACGAACATTAGTCCAAACTCTCTCCAAATCACTGGTAAAATTCTCCTCCTCCGGCACCGCCGACCCCAATTTGGAGAACGAACCAAAAGACGGATGTCTCTCAGTACAAGAAAAAAAAGGAGAACACCCAGCAGAGGAGGATGTATGATTGTTAAGAGCAAATTCTGTGAGAGGCAGAGACTCAGACCACACCTCTTGATTGTCCGCCACAAAACAATGCAAAAACTGTTCTACATCCTGGTTCTTTCTTTCAGTCTGTCCAATAGACTCAGGATGATACCCAGACGAAAATGACAAATGGACTCCCAACCTGTCACAAAAAGCACGCCAAAAGCGAGCCACAAAGTGAGATCCTCTATCAGAAACAATATCCGTGGGAACGCCATGAAGCTTGACAATCTCCTTAAGAAACGCCTTAGCGAGTGTCTTGGCGCAGGGCAACTTAATGAATGGAACCAAATGACACATCTTTCTAAAACAGTCCACGATCACCCAGATGACAGTAAAACCCTCGGACACAGGAAGATCAGTAGTAAAATCCATTTTGAGATACGTCCAAGGCACACTAGGAACCTCCAGAGGGCAAAGCAACCCTGCAGCAGGAGTATGTGAAGCCTTTGACCTAGCACACACCATACATTGACGCACCCACTTGATGACTTCTTTCTGCCATCCAGGCCACCAAAATCTGCGACTGATAAGTCTTTTAGGGTCCGAAATTCCTGGATGACCTGCCAACCCGAGACTCATGATTAGTGTTGAGCCACCCCCATAGTGTTCGGGTTCGGTTCGGTTCGTCGTACACCGGGATGTTCGTGGAACTGTTCGTCAAACACCTTAGAACACCGTCGAACACCGTCAAACACTGTTAAAACCAATGGCAGGCAAACAAAAACATATAGAAACACATAGAAAGCACATAGAAAACACCTTCAAAGGTGTCCAAAAGCTTACAAACTGCTCAGAAGACACTCTCTTTTAAAAAGTCGGCAGGCAATTCATCAGCGGCATACACCGGTACCCAATAATTTAGAACAGAAAGAATAGAGCATTATGCATAGATTAGATAGATAGAAACATGTCAGTCACATATATAATAAGTACAGTGACAGTGTTGCTTACTGTACTTGTCATTTAGTGTTAAAGGATTAATAAAAAAAAATAATAGTGTTTTCATGCACCGTCTCTTCAAAAAAGCCGGCTGGCAATTCAGCATCTGTACCCGACAATTTAGAATAGGAAGAATAGAGCATCACACATAGATTAGATAGATAGAAATATGTCAGTCACATATATAATAAGTACACAGTGACAGTGTTGATTACTGTACTTGTCATTTAGTGTTAAAATAAAGGGTTTATTTAAAAAAAAATTGGCGTCGGGTTCACCGTAATTTTAGTCTCTAGCGGAGGTTAAGCAGACGGCTGGGGCAGATGTTTGAAGCCTGGGAAGGGAGTAATATCCACGGAGCTTCCCAGGCTACTAATATCAGCCCCCAGCTGAATACCTAGCCTTTACTACCTATTAAAATGGGGGACCCCAAAAAAATGACGTGGGGTCCCCCTTATTTTAATAGCTAGCAAAGGCTAGGCAGACAGCTGGGGGCTGATATTAATAGCCCAAGAAGGGTGCCATGAATATTGGCCCCCTCCCAGGCTAGAAACACCAGCCGTCAGACGCCCCAGAAATGGCGCATTCATAGGATGCGCCAATTCTGGCACTTAGCCTCGCTCTTCCCACTGCCCTGTAGCGGTGGCAGTGGGGTAATAGGGCTGGGGTTGATGTCAGCTTATAATGCCAGCTGACATCAAGCCCAGGTTAGTAATGGAGAGGCATCAGAAAACAAAACTCAGGCTGCATGGGCCCAGTTCAAAGGAAGATTAAATAGACTCATATAAAATCAATTCAGTCTATTTCAATAGTTTAAAATATTTTCTCAAAAAATAAAAAGCAAAAAAACAGGTGCCTTCAGATGATAAGACAACCAAACCTCCATCATGGCTATATTGGTACATGGGAGTTGGCCCATATACGGCAAATATGAAATCATAAACTTTGTATTGCACTAACCCTACTGTAAAGTGCTATTACCAGTTAATAAGTAAATAAACACATAAACCACCTAAAAATAAGTAAAGTGCAAGTGCATAAAGGGGTTTTTTAAGTTGGAATATATCGAGAAATAGCATCAAAAATAGCATAAAAAAATATACATATATAAATTCTCATAAGAATAAAAGTGCAAGTGTCGAGGCATATGGCCTCTACATATTATAAGTATGCCAGTTAGTAAGTAGGGGACGTGAGAGCACCAAAACTAATGCATATTGATATCCTAAATAATGAGACAGTGCATGTAGAATAGCTGCATTAGAGTGTGCTGTAAAGGAGCATGGATGCCAAAAGGGGGTACTCACATGTGATAATCCAAAGAACAGTAAGCTAGCCAGAGGAGGGATGGTGAAGTCAACCCGGACAACGCCGTTTCGCCTTGAGCTTCTTCAATGGGGGCGCTAATGTGTATACACAGGGTACCGTTTTTATATTCGTTCTAACCAGCTGAGTGCGATTTACTTGAATGGGTCAGAGGGGTTACGGCGCATGTGTCAGCTACGTAGGTTACCCATCTGTGAATGGGAACTTCCGTAGTCCTGCACGTGGCACGCACGCGATGAAATGCATAGCGTGTCTATTGCGCAGGACCGGAAGCTCTCTGCTTTGGAATCCCCATATGGAGGTGGCGATGTTTAAAGGAGGCGTGGCAGTAATTACGGAGAGTGCATTGCCATAGAAGTGGAGGTAAGTATAATGGCTACAGAAAAAGAATCAATATAATTAGAAAAATAGCCCAAGTACTACAAATTGAGTGTGGGCAAGGGAACAGAATCCCCCCCGACACCCTCAAATACCGACTCCAAGGCAACATTTTTTTACTAGGAGAAAAACAGAGTCATCATGGTTTTTTAAAAAAAGACACATATTTTATTAACAATCAGTTAAGACAGGTGTTGTAATCAAAAAACAAAAGGAAATTAATAAAGAGCAAGTGAAAAGCAAGGTGGACAATGAAATATCCACATAAGCCCAAACAGACCTGCCTCAATATTAGATGCTTAATCAAAAATAGACACAACTCTTATGACTGGAAAAAAGGATTTTTCCATAAGAATAGAAAGACCGCTGCACCTAAGATTTTCAACCAATACAGTGAAAATTGCATAAATAATAGGCCAATAATTTATCTCAATGGAATATCAAAATTGAAGAGCTGTCGTTAAACTGAACACCTAGTGGCGCACTATAGTATACTGAAAAAAGAGAACAAGCATCAAAAACAGACCCATCAATTAAGGTGCAGCGTGCATGTTAATATAAACTATAGAGTTGGACAGATAGAGGAGCATCTCCACATATTCCCTCCCTTCCCCCAATCTCCCACTCCTACAAAATGAAAGGAGGGGAGAGTGACCTCTTAGGCATATTAACATAAAGTGCCAGAAAGGGCATGTCATTCAAATTGGCAGTGGGGGAGATGTTGTTCTTACCAGGGGTGGTGGTGGGCAGTCAGTGGGCTTTAGGACAAACCACGTGCGTCCCCGACGCGCGTTTCGCGGCGACTACGGCCGCTTTCTCAAGGGGCGGGAAGGGAGGGAATATGTGGAGATGCTCCTCTATCTGTCCAACTCTATAGTTTATATTAACATGCACGCTGCACCTTAATTGATGGGTCTGTTTTTGATGCTTGTTCTCTTTTTTCAGTATACTATAGTGCGCCACTAGGTGTTCAGTTTAACGACAGCTCTTCAATTTTGATATTCCATTGAGATAAATTATTGGCCTATTATTTATGCAATTTTCACTGTATTGGTTGAAAATCTTAGGTGCAACGGTCTTTCTACTCTTATGGAAAAATCCTTTTTTCCAGTCATAAGAGTTGTGTCTATTTTTGATTAAGCATCTAATATTGAGGCAGGTCTGTTTGGGCTTATGTGGATATTTCATTGTCCACCTTGCTTTTCACTTGCTCTTTATTAATTTCCTTTTGTTTTTTGATTACAACACTTGTCTTAACTGATTGTTAATAAAATATGTGTCTTTTTTTAAAAAACCATGATGACTCTGTTTTTCTCCTAGTAAAAGAAAAAGAATCAAGAAGATAAGAATCAATGTGCTACAAGCATAAATAAAAAAGGAAGGAGTGGGAGGTGAATAGGGAAGTGAGGTGCAATAAACATATGTACATAAAAGTTGATGAATGTGGGAAAAGTTATAAATGTGTAGTGCAACAACATGAATATGCTGAAATGTAAGAATGTTAACTGAGTGGGGAGTGTATAAATATGTGAAAAAGGGTGTAGTGAAGAGGTGCATATGATATATGAGTGCAAGCGAAAATAAATGTAGAGAAAAATGAATGTGAGGTGTGCAAAGAGGACTGAAAAAAAAAAATATATATATATATATAATGTAACAAATGGATGGATGAAAAAGTACATAACACTGGGATAGAATGAAATAAACAAGTGTCCATAAGACAATGAGTGATAAAATAAAGTCCAAAGTTGTAATTCTTCTTGTGTCATTTTCCTTTTTTCTAGCCTCATTGAATCATTAGTTGATATAGTCCAATTTCCGCAGACATCACATCCCGGAATCACCACCCAGAAACCGGACCTTCCAAAAACCATTTCAGACTTCATGGCACGTCACAGACAGCAGCAGGTAAGAACTAGATACAATAAAATATAGTTAAAATCTCTATAAAACGGATTAAAAAGAAGGGTACGACACAGGATATAAGGGAAGCAAAATATCACGTAAAATATGTGACCAATATACTACAATGGAAAGAGGTGTGAAATTAATTTATGATAGATAGATAGTAAAATTAACAAAGGTGGACTGGACCAAGAATAAATGAAGTGTATCAATAAATATGAATATAAATGTTATAAAAAGGCACCAAATCCAAATTGCTCATTCAGACCCTGAGGGGATAGCGTGCCAAGCCTGAATATCCACCTACTTTCAAGCTTGGCCAGGGCCTGACCCAAATCTCCACCCCTGATGCCCATGTCAATTTGGTCAATACCTTTAATTTTCAGACCCTTAGGGTCACTATTGTGGTAGAGCTTGAAATGCCTGGGGAGAGTTCGCAGACCAACCACCTCATCAATTAGGACTGATTTCTCTATGTCCAAAACGTGCTCTTGTGTTCTTACCTTCAATTCTCGAGTTGTAAGGCCAATATAAATTTTTTCACATGGGCATTGTGCGTAATAAATTGCGCCCTTAGAGTTGCAGGACAGAGTTTTCCTAATTTCAAATATCTTGGTGTTATAACAGTTACTAAAGTTTTTCCCATTGGTCATGTTTTTGCAAGCTTTACATCTGCCACACATGGAAAAGCCAAATTTGGTTTTGTCAATGGATCGTGAACATGATCCTTTCTCATAGTAGCTATGTACTAAGGAATCTTTCAAATTTCTAGATCTTTTTGCAACCATAGAAGGCCTCTGAGGTAGGATTTTTTGTAATATGGGATCCGTTAGCAATACTTTCCAATGTTTTTTAATGATTTCAGTGAGTTCAGGCCACTGGACATTGTAATCGGTTATAAATCTTATAGGGCCATAACTATCCTCATTTCTCTCTTTATTACCGTAAAGTAGTTGTTCCCTACTGGTGCATATCGCCCTCTTGTAACCGGCCTTTATACTTCTGTTGCTGTAGCCACAGTCTCTAAAACGTCTCGTCAGATCCTGGGACTGTTGTTGAAACGATTCCCTGGTAGTACAAATCCTTCTTAATCTCAGGAATTGCCCAGTAGGGATTCCTTTGATGGTAGAAGGGAGATGAGAGGAGGTACTATGCAAAAGTGAGTTTGTAGCAGTCATCTTTCTGTACTCATCAGTCATGATATAACCACTAGAAGTGTGAATGATATGTAGATCCAGAAAATTGACATCTCTCCCATGCTGGTAAGTGAGTCTGATATTAAGGTTGTTCCTATTCAGTTGTTCCATGAACCTCTCCAATTGGGCAATGGTACCCTCCCAGATGAACCAGATGTCATCGATGAACCTCATCCACCCCTGTACGAGGTGGATGTCATCAACTTCATCGCTATGGAAAAGGTACTTCTCCCATGCTCCCAGAAACAGGTTTGCGTATGGAGTGGCACATGAGGCCCCCATCGCAGTTCCCTGTTTCTGTAGATAAATTGTCTTATTAAAAATGAAGACATTGTGTTCCAAAACAAATCTAAGTAACGTTATGATCAAAGTGGACATGGGTTTGTCTACATTACTCTCTTCCAAAAACAGAGACACCGCCCTAAGCCCATCCTCATGCTTAATTGAGGAGTACAGGGCCTCAACATCCGTGGTCACCATAATAGATCCAGCTTCCAATTGTATTGAGTCTAGCCTTTTTAGGGCTTCAGTTGAATCTTTAATGTAAGATGGTAAAGTGTGTACCAAGGGTTGGAGGTAATGGTCTATGATGGTACATACATTCTAACATAGGCTACCATTACCTGAGATAATGGGTCTCCTAGGTGGATCCAGCTGATCTTTATGTAATTTTGGTAGCAGATAAAAAGTTGACAATCTTGGTCGTGTCTTCTTAATCAGATCTACCAGTCTCTTAGGTATAATATTATCTTCAAATGCTTTCTCCAATATCCCTATTAATTGGGACTGGTATTGGGTCAGTGGATTATACGTTAGTTTTTGATAGCAACCTGGGAAATCCAATATCTTGGCGGCCTGTTTCTCGTATAGATCATGTGGCCAAATAACCAGGTTACCACCTTTATCCGCTGATTTTATGACCACATTAGGCAAATTTTTCAAATCTTCAAGGGCCAATCTCTCCTCCTTACTCATATTCAATCTATCCTTAGGACTGCGTCGAAGTGACTCAATCTCAGCTGTTAATATTTTTGTAAAGATGTCAACTGCCGAACAAGTGGATAGTGGGGGGAAAGTTTTAGATTTCTGAACCAGGGACATGGGGAACCTACCTCCATCAATCTGCATATTTTCTGCCTCAAGATCCTCAAGATCCTTTAAGGCCCGTTTTTCAAGCTCAGTGGGAAAGAGTAGATCCAAATCTGGTCTGAAATGAAGTTATTGCAGGATGATTTTTCTGGCAAAAAGGTGCAAGTCCTTCACCACCGTGAACTGATCTAAATGTGAAGACGCGCCTGTGCTCTGCAGTGTCTATGAAGGATGGCATGCTGGATGGCAGCGCTCAGCTGCGATCCAGCCTGTCATCTCAATGCCATCCCAGCGTGGGAGAATTCTCCTACTCAAGCGCTGAGCGCAGGAGAATTCTCCCACGCTGTCAGTGACGTGCATGATGTGAGCTGAGTTCATTGGACATGAACTCGGCTCATCTGGATGGCGTCACAGCCAGACACTGAGGAGCGCAAGCATGCCTGCGCTTCTCAGTGTCTGCGGCATGGCAAGCTGGATGGCAGCTTTCGGCTGCGATCCAGCCTGTCATGTCAATGTAGCAGAGCTGGAGTCGTCGTGGGAACCATGGAAAGGTAAGGATGAGGTTGCTTTATTATTTTACTTTTATTGCAGAAGACATTGGCTTCAGCTGGAATGGGCGTGATGGTAAGTATGGTTTAATTTAGAAAATTAAAAAATTGTGTGTTTATTTCAATTAAAGGACTTTATTCTGGGTGTTGTGTTTTTTTAAATACTTTACTAGAAATTCATGGCGGTCATGTCTAATATTGGCGTGACCCCATGAATTTCGGGCTTAGGGCCAGCTGATAATGCTAAGCTGGCCCTAACCCCTTTATTACCCAGTGAGCCACCGCACCAGGGCCCTGGATGAGTTGGGTACAGCGCCAGAAGATGGCACTTCTTTGAACGCGCCATTTTCTGGGGTGGCTGCGGACTGCAATTTGCAGCGGGGGGGGGCCCAGAAAGCTTGGGCCTCCCTGCGCTGCGGATTCCAGCCCCCAGCTGCCTAGATGTACCTGAAATTCATGAAATAATTAAAAAAAAAAGGGCTTCCCTATATTGTTGTGTCCGGCCAGGTACAAATAGGCAGCTGGTGGTTGGGGGCAGCCCGTTCCTGCCTGCTGTACCTGGCTGGACACAAAAATAGGGCAAAGCCCCATGGCAATTTTTTTTAAATTATTTCATGAAATTCATGAAATAATTATATAAAGGGCTTCCCTGTATTTTTGTTTCCAGCCAGGTACAAATAGGCATCTGGGGGTTGGGGGCAGCCCGTTACTGGATGCTGTACCTGGCTGGACACAAAAATAGGGCGAAGCCCCACGTATTTTTTTTTTAATTATTTCAAGATGGGCTTGGAGCGTAAAATAGATTTGGCAAAGGGGTCTCCATAGCAGCGGGACAGGAGTGGAAGCTGGAGCTTAGCTGCTCCACCTGTAAATGGAGTTTTAGACAGTACCCCTGGAGAGGCAGCCAGTTCTGAGGAAGATTGGCCAGACAAGGTAGAGGTGTGGGACAGGGTGGAAACTGAGGTGGACAAATCCTGCAGCTGAGTTGCCACCACATTAATTGCCTGCATTAGTTCGTCTGGTTTCTCACATTGAGCGCAAACCTCTGTAAAGGACATTAACATGAGACTTGGGGTCTCTGGGTCCCGATTTGTAAGCAGGATCCCACTAGCTAGGCTTACCCTGGAGGGGCATAACTAAGTGGCTACCTGGTCTTCACTAGAGTCTCTGAGGGTGAGGTTAGGCTTGGGTCATTAGGGTAGCCACCAGGTGCCACTCTAGGGCAGTGCCCGGACCTGCAGCAGTTGATCAACGGGCCAAGGCAGGGATATGAGGTACCGAGGGCTTAGGCAGAGATGTAGTCAGGAACTTCGTGGCTGGAGCAGGCAGCGCAGATTCAGAAGACATAGCCAGAGTCATCAGCGGAGAGGTCTGACAAAATGAGACAAATGCTGGGTCTATAACAGGAAAGTCTGAACAATACAATGCCTTGACAGAACACTAGAGCAAACAGCAGTTAGGAGCTAAGCTCAGGCATGGTGTGGAGGGAGGAGCTGCTAATATACTACATGATGGCAGCGGACAGGACAGGCGGATCACAACTCTGAAGGATACAGTGATTATAAATTACTGCAGAGTCCATCCACCTATAGCCGGGTGGAGACTCTCAGCAACAGAAGGGAGTAATAGTAGTGCTGGAAGTGTCTGCAAGAGGCAGCCCAGCAAGATGTTCAGAGCCTAGGTGGAGTGCATGGGAGGAGGAAAGCGGTTTACGAGGGGAGTAGGGCAGAGCTTACAAGCCATGCGATTCATTGGTGTGACAATAACATATACTTTTATCTAGTTTTTATTCTTTTTAGGATAGACTTATGTTTAGCTTTATTTCCTATTTACCCAGGTGATTTATGCAATTGACTACAGCCAAGCTGATTGCTCTTGCTTAATGGCCCATTAACATACTGCTCAAAAAAATAAAGGGAACACTTAAACAACAGAATATAACTTCAAGTAAATCAAACTTCTGTGAAATCAAACTGTCCACTTAGGAAGCAACACTGATTGACAATCAATTTCACATGCTGTTGTGCAAATGGAATAGACAATAGATGGAAATTATTGGCAATTATCAAGACACACTCAATAAAGGAGTGGTTCTGCAGGTGGGGACCACAGACCACATCTCAGTACCAATGCTTTCTGGATGATGTTTTGGTCACTTTTGATTGTTGGTTGTGCTTTCACACTCGTGGTAGTGACGCGCCCCCCTGGGCCGTGGGGTACCCGGTGCCGGGGCGGTAGATACTGGGGGATGTCACAGTGGCGGTCCGTGACCCAGGGTGGTCAATAACAGGGGTTTATTTATAGGGGATTTATAGGGTTTGTATACAGTTCGTGACGCCACCTGTGGTATGCGGCTATGTGGAGCCGCCGCTGCGGAGCAGTTTCTCTGGAGCTGATGTCAGTGCAGCAAAGCTGGTGTGGCTCTCCACAGGTAGAGCTTAGCTCCAGGGCAGTGTAGATGGGATAGGTTGTGCTGGGCATTGTAGTGCAGGGATTCATGGTGCAGCAATAATCAGTCCACAACTTAATGGCAGTTTCCTCTTAGCTTTACTGGTGGTGATTAGACAAGCCAGGACTAGGGTACTGGCTAGAAGTGGAAGTCCGGGCATCCTGGAAGCAAGTAAAGAATCCTCCTTGCCAGGTGAAGTTGGAGGCCTTGCCTTTCCACTAAACTCTTTGGCCCTGCTGCTTGTAGCTGAGCGGTGGCTGTCGTCCCTGAGTGTAACGTTTCTGTGCTCACCCGTATGGCAGGTAGCTCCGGCCTTGCTGGTGTGTCGCTCCCACGTGGTGGTGCTGGGCCCTCTGTGCTGCTGAGCCTCCGGGCATCTGATGGGGCCAGGAGACCTGCAGTCTCCTGCCCTCCAGTTTCTGCTGCTGGGCCTTCAGTGCCCCCCACAGACTCGGACTCCGGTGTCCGGTTCTCCTGTGTTGGCTCCATCTGGGGTGATCTGCCACGCAGCACCAGTCGCCAGATCCTCTCTCTTCGACGTCCTGACTTCAACTCCTCACACTAAGTCTAACTAACCCCGCTGCCAGATCCCAGTTGCCAAGGGGAGGGACTCCCCTTGCTGGTCTGGAGCCAGGAAAGTGTTGCATGTTAGTATACCTGACTAGGGGACACCTGCTTGCTTCTAGGCATGGCATCACCTCTTGTGAGGAAGACAATGCCACTGTGGCAACCGGACACCTGCGGTGCCACAGTAGCATGAGACGGACTCTACAACCCACAGAAGTTGCTCAGGTAGTGCAGCTCATCCAGGATGGCACATCAATGCGAGCTGTGGCAAGAAGGTTTGCTGTGTCTGTCAGCGTAGTGTCCAGAGGCTGGAGGCACTACCAGGAGACAGGCCAGTACACCAGGAGACATGTAGGGGGCCGTAGGAGGGCAACAACCCAGCAGCAGGACCGCTACCTCCGCCTTTGTGCCAGGAGAAATAGGAGGAGCACTGCCAGAGCCCTGCAAAATGACCTCCAGCAGGCCACAAATGTGCATGTGTCTGCACAAACGGTTAGAAACCGACTCCATGAGGGTGGTATGAGGGCCCAATGTGCACAGATGGGGATTGTGCTCAGAGCCCAACACCGTGCAGGACACTTGGCATTTGCCACAGAACACCAGGATTGGCAAAGTCGCCACTGGTGCCCTGTGCTCTTCACAGATGAAAGCAGGCTCACACTGAGCACATGTGACAGACGTGACAGAGTCTGGAGATGCCGTGGAGAGTGATCTGCTGCCTGCAACATCCTTCAGCATGACCGGTTTGGCAGTGGGTCAGTAATGGTGTGGGGTGGCATTTCTTTGGTGGGCCGCACAGCACTCCATGTGCTCGCCAGAGGTAGCCTGACTGCCATTAGGTACCGAGATGAGATCCCCAGACCTCTTGTGAGACCATATGCTGGTGTGGTTGGCCCTGGGTTCCTTCTAATGCAGGACAATGCCATACCTCATGTGGCTGGAGTGTGTCAGTAGTTCCTGCAAGATGAAGGCATTGAAGTTAAGGACTGGCCCGCCTGTTACCCAGACCTGAATCAGATTGCGCACATCTGGGACATCATGTCTCGCTTCATCCACCCACGTCACATTGCATCACAGACTGTCCAGGAGTTGGCGGATGCTTTAGTCCAGGTCAGGGAGAAGATCCCACAGGAGACCATCCGTAACCTCATCAGCTGCATGCCCAGGTGTTGTAGGGAGGTCATACAGGCACATGGAGGCCACACACAATACTGAGCCTCATTTTGACTTGTTTTAAGGACATTACATCAAAGTTGGATCAGCCTGTAGTGTGTTTCTCCACTTTAATTTTGGGGTTGACTCCAAATCCAGGCCTCCATTGGTTAATAAATTTGATTTCCAGTGATGATTTTTGTGTGATTTTGTAGTCAGCACATTCAACTTTGTACAGAACAAAGTATTCAATGAGAATATTTCATTGATTCAGATCTAGGATGTGTTATTTGAGTGTTCCCTTTATTTTTTTGAGCAGTGTACAATTGTTTTGTCTCCGTACAGTATGCAAGTTATTAGCAAGACATCCGACATCCCCTGTTTACATGGAAAAATGTTCTGCGAATAACTATAATTTAATGGCCAGCATGACTTATCCAATCAAGTGTTGCAATAGGATTATGCTCATTCGCTGGCTGCATGTTTACAAAGGCCAATGATCAGGAATGATCATTCTTATGAATGCTACTTTTGATGATTATTAGCTCATGTAAATGAGCCTGTAAATAAAGGGCATATACTCTGTTTTCAAAATCACCATCTTTAAAAAGTTAGAAAGCAACCATTTCTATAAATTACCATCTTTTCTGTGAATGAAATATTGAATCACATAGGAAAACATAATAGTAAAAGAAATAAACAAGAGATGTGAGAAACTTGAAGAATAAGTACAACAACTCTAATTTAAAGTTACAATAAAACATGCATTTTAAATAAGATTTAGATTTATATTGTGCTTTTTCTCCGCTTCCTGCATTTTGTTGTGGAATTTAATTATTTAAAAGACGAAAATATTTTCTGTAATATAGTACAATAAAAGTGTTATTATCAGCACTCTCTATCTACTAACATACTCCAGATTCTGGTAGTTTAAGCATAGCCATGGTGGTTCTTCAACATGTAATACTGGAATAATTTTAGGCTATAATGAAAGAAATTAACTTTTCTATTAAACGTTAACCTTTGCCTACTAGAGATGAGTGTTGTTCGACTCGAACTGTTCGCCAATCTCAAATTGGAGCTGTTTTGGGCGGTGTTCGAGCCGTTCGGCGAACACGAACGATTTGAAAAAAATTCGGCTGTTCGAGGTTATGTTCGATAACTGTTCGTGCACCAAAATCATAACTGGATTTTTTCTCAGTAATGATGAAAATTAATGTTAATACGCAGTTTGAGTGTACAGTGGGGCGGGGGGAGGGGCAGGGGATGGATCTCTGCAGGAATAAGGAAGATCTCCATTTTTTTTTCTCTTTCCCTCATTTACAGTGGGGAGGTGCAATCTGTCAGCCTATCAGCAGCGCACACACGGAGCGAACTGCTTTTTTTCACACAAGCAAGGGCATGTGTCATTGGCAGTGTATGTCACATGTCCTTGCCCTATAAGACCAAGCCATTTTCCCCGTCGGCACCATTTTCTCACTGCTGCAGCTGCGTGTTAGACGGCACCGGTGTTGCTGTGTGCGCTATAGCTTGTTAATTTCAAGACAATTTTCGCATAAATCTACAGATAGCTTGGGAGTAGGGAATAGTTGTGATTGCAGTCCTTTTAAGGACTAGGTTACAGCATTTCCTACGACTTTTATCAGGCAGGTCTGTGCTCTTAAATAGATAGGTTGGGAGCAAAGACTAATTGTAATTGCAGTCCTTTTCAGGACTAAGTTCCATCAGTTCCTATCAGTTTTTGCCAGGCAGGTCTGTGCCAGTGCCGTGCAAGTTTTTTTTCACAGCATTTGGCTAAATCTAGCAAAGCTAATCCTTTTTGGCCTATTGCAGAGTGTGTTAGTCAGTGGAGTAGTCTATCTGTGTTGCAAGCTACACCACCTGGGTATAGAATACCAATTTTTTTACTGCACCTAGTGAAGTAAAACCTTTTGGGCATAGCATCATTCTATTAGTCCATCTATACTGACCTCCTTCAGGTTGCAAATTGAATATATTTTTTTTCTGCATCTAGCTCTGAAAAAATATTTGGGCTTCTAGCAGTGTGTGGGACTTGATCTATTAGTCCATCTATACTGACCTCCACCAGGTTGCAAATTGAATATAATTTTTTTCTGCATCTAGCTCTGAAAAAATATTTGGGCTTCTAGCAGTGTGTGGGACTTGGTCTATTAGTCCATCTATATTGACCTCCATCAGGTTGCAAATTCAATATAATTTTTTTCTGCATCTAGCTCTGAAAAAATATTTGGGCTTCTAGCAGTGTGTGGGACTTGGTCTATTAGTACATCTATACTGACCTCCATCAGGTTGCAAATTAAAAATAATATTTATCTGCATCTAGCTCTGAAAAAATATTTGGGCTTCTAGCAGCGCCTGGGACTTGGTCTATTAGTCCATCTATACTGACCTCCATCAGGTTGCAAATTAAAAATAATTTTTATCTGGATCTAGCTCTGAAAAAAAATGTGGGCTTCTAGCAGTGTGTGGGACTTTGTCTATTAGTCCATCTATACTGACCTCCATCAGGTTGCAAATTAAAAATAATTTTTATCTGCATCTAGTTCTGAAAAAATATTTGGGCTTCTAGCAATGTGTGGGACTTTTTCTATTAGTCCATCTATACTGACCTCCATCAGGTTGCAAATTAAAAATAATTTTTATCTGCATCTAGCTCTGAAAAAATATTTGGGCTTCTAGCAGTGTGTGGGACTTGGTCTATTATTCCATCTATACTGACCTCCATCAGGTAGCAAATTGAATATAATTTTTTTCTGCATCTAGCTCTGAAAAAATATTTGGGCTTCTAGCAGTGTGTGGGACTTGGTCTATTAGTCCATCTATACTGACCTCCATCAGGTTGCAAATTGAATATAATTTTTTTCTGCATCTAGCTCTGAAAAAATATTTGGGCTTCTAGCAGTGCATGGGACTTGGTCTATTAGTCCATCTATACTGACCTCCATCAGGTTGCAAATTAAAAATAATTTTTATCTGCATCTAGCTCTGAAAAAATATTTGGGCTTCTAGCAGTGTGTGGGACTTGGTTAATTAGTTCATCTATACTGACCTCCATCAGGTTGCAAATTGAATTAAATTTTTTTCTGCATCTAGCTCTGAAAAAATATTTAGGCTTCTAGCAGTGTGTGGGACCTTTTCTATTAGTCCATCTATACTAACCTCTACCAGGTTGCAAGTTAAAAATAATTTTTTTCTGCATCTAGCTCTGAAAAAATATTTAGGCTTCTAGCAGTGTGTGGGACTTGGTCTATTAGTCCATCTATACTGACCTCCATCAGGTTGTAAATTCAATATCATTTTTTTCTGCATCTTACCCAGCCAATACTTTTGGCCTAATACCACAGTTTGGCCACTCAGCTCCGCTCGGTTCCCATCCATTGTTTTTTTGTGCAAACAACTCCAGAGTTGTGAATTAGTTAACCACCAAAATGAGTGGAAAAAGGCCTGCTGCTGTTGGAAAGTGGAATAGGCGTTTTGGGAAGGGGAAAAAAGGTTGTGTCCGTGGAGTAGGTATTAAAGCAACAGTAACATCTGCAGAAGAAAGACCATCTTCCAGCAAAACTAAAATGTCTACTTCTTTTAGCGGACAATGTGATAAGATCCCTTTCTTACGGCCATGCCAATCGCTACAAATTCCAGATGAGGCACAAAAACAGCAGGTGCTTCAACGGATATCAAGTGCTCCTTTAAGTGGGCTCTCCTCCACATCAACTTCAACATCACAAATACTCCAGTCCTCAGAGGTGTCACCCAAATCGCACTTGCTTCCTCACAGCTCCCAAATCTCCAGCTGCCCGTCTGAGTATGAGGTAGAACAGATGGTTGAGTCTGCAGAGCTGTTTACTCATACTATAGCCTGGGAATCAGAGGTCGGCTCCAGTGCTTCTGTGAATCCAGACGAGGAAATGATCTGCACTGATGCCCAGAATCTTTATGAGTCGGATCCAGGACCAGACGCAGAAGGTTCTGACCATAATGTAGACCCTCATTCCCAAACTGTAACTCCTGTTGGTGGAGACAATGAGGAAGACGATGATGAGACTCAAATACCTGATTGGAGCGACAACTTTAGTTTTTTGTCAGGGCAGGAACAGGTTGGCTCTGAGGACGACGGGTGTGATAACACACAGGGTGATGATGATGAGGTTGGAGATCCCACTTACTGTCAACCCACAGTCAGCCAAGAGATGAGTTCAGCAGAGGAGGTGGAGGAGAATGCTAGTGACGAAGAGGTAAGGTTGCGTCTTCCTGGACAGAGACGTAGTACTGGAAGCACGTCAACAGCTGCATCCTCAAAGACAACACTGCATCTCACCACAAGTCGTGGTGGCTCTTCAGGTCGCATGGGTGCTAAGCCTTGCATAGCCTTGGCATTTTTTCAGATCGATAAAGATGACCCAACTCATGTTATCTGTAACATTGGTCAGCAAAAGCTAAGTAGAGGCCAAAAAATACATAGTTTGAGTACTTCATGCATGAACCGGCACATGGACATGAAGCATAAGTTGCAGTGGGAAGCTCACTGTGCTACAATGCGGCCTAGCCCGCCGGGCCAACCACCGTCTGCCACATCTTGTGCATCCGCGGCCTCTTCATCCTCTGTGACTGGGGGGACAGCAGTCACACCTGTTGTGGGATGCAGACCTGTCACCTCTTTACCCGCAACAGCCAGCGTGATTGGCAGGTCATCATTTTCTTTGGAGGTGGTTACACCAGCTGGTGTTGAGCGCTGTCCGACATCGATAGCACCACCTTTGGATCAAGGCAACCTAACATGTCCGCCTGCATCTTCCTCACAGACCGGCAGTTTGCCGGGGACACCCTTATCAACCCCGTCTAGGCACAACAGCCAGCCCTCGGTCCCTCTAATGTGGACAAGTAAAAGACCATTTCCTCCTAGCCATGAGAAAGCTAAGAGGTTGAATTTCACCATCTGCAAGCTCTTGGCTACAGAAATGCTGCCTTTCCGCCTGGTGGACACAGAGGATTTTCGAGACCTTATGTCCGTCGCAGTGCCCCAGTACCAGTTGCCCGGTCGGCACTACTTCTCAAAGAAAGGTGTGCCTGCGCTCCACCAGCATGTCACACACAACATCACCGCTTCTTTGAGAAACTCTGTGTGTGACAGGGTGCATTTCACCACAGACACTTGGACGAGTAGGCATGGACAGGGGCGTTACATGTCGCTGACTGGGCACTGGGTAACTATGGTGACAGCAGGACAAGGGGCTGCTGTCCAAGTCTTGCCGTCCCCACGAGTTGTGCGTCAATCCTCTTTATCTCAAAGTTCCTCCACTGCTTCTGCCTCCACAACCTCCTCTCGGTCCTCCACCTGCACCCAAAGCCTGTCTAGTCATGCCACAAGCTTTCCAACTGCGCAGAAGGGATCCTGCACACCTCCTTACTATGCTGGCAGTAGGACTCAATGTCATCAGGCGGTTTTTCTTTGAAATGTCTGGAAAATGTGAGTCACACAGCTGAGGAGTTGTGGTCAGCTCTGGAGAACCAATTTCATGAATGGTTGTCTCCACTGGACCTGAAACCAGGGAAGGCCGTGTGCGACAATGCTGCAAACCTGGGTGCGGCCCTTCGCCAGGGCAATGTCACACACGTGCCTTGTATGGCTCACGTGTTGAACCTGGTTGTCCATAAATTTTTAGCCCACTATCCTGGACTTGATGGCCTTCTGCAGAGGGCACGGTCGCTGTGTGCTCACTTCCGCTGTTCGCATCCTGCAGCTCACCCGACTTACATCTCTACAGAAGTCGTTGGGCCTGCCACTTCACCGGCTAAAATGCCATGTGCCTTCCCGGTGGAATTCAACTCTGCAAATGTTGCAGCGACAGTGGCAGCACCGACAAGCCCTGGTGCAATATGTTCTGACATATAGCCTGGGCCAACGAGATCCAGAGGTGGGGCAAATCACGCTGGAGGAGTCGTCTCAGATCAGCGACCTATACACCCTTCTGCACAGTTTTGAAATGGCGACGAAGATGTTTAGTGCTGAAGATGCCATTATCAGCATGACTATTCCGGTGATTTACATGCTGGAGCACATGTTAAACAGAATTAGGAGTCAGGTGGTGGCACAAGAGGAGGTGGAGGAAGTAGAGGAGGAGGAGTTGTATGCGGAAGGGCTAACATCTGCAAGGTCCAGACGGTCGGCAGCACCAAGGCGGCAGGCATGTGAGTGTGGGGGAGATGGTTTTACCAGGGCACATGGTAGCAGCCAAACTAGTGAGGAAGGTGCAGGAGCCCAGGAAGAAGTGGAGGACGAACTGATGGAAGACTCATCAGATGAGGGAGACCTTGATCACATTTCTGTTGTGCGAGGTTGGGGCGGAGAGGACAGAGGAAGAAAGCATGGTTGTTACCTCTCCACCAACACAACAGGGACTTGGTGCTCCTGGATGCGCAAGACACATGAGTGCCTTCTTGCTGCACTACCTGCAACATGACGCTCGAATAGTGAGAATTAGAAATTATCCTGACTACTGGGTTGCCACACTGTTAGATCCCCGGTTCAAAAGTAAATTTGCAGAAATTATTCCTGCCATAGAAAGGGATACACGCATGCAGGAGTATCAGCAGAGACTGTTGCAGAATCTTACATGTGCTTTTCCACAAAGCACCAGTGGTGCACGTAGTGAATCTCACAGTTCCAACTTGACAAACCGTGGGACCGTCGAGTGTTCAGCACTCAAACCATAACAGAAACACAGTATCTGCTGGTAACATCAATTTGGCGGAATCATTTCACCACTTTTTTAGCCCATCCTTTGCAAGGCCACAGGAGACAAGAACTCTGACACATAGTCAACGCCTAGAGACGATGGTACAGGAGTATCTCCAAGTAAACATTGAAGCCATGACTGTGTCACTGGACCCTTGCTCTTTTTGGACTTCCAATCTGGATAAATGGCCGGAGCTAGCCACTTACGCCTTGGAGATCTTGTCATGCCCCGCAGCCAGCGTTCTCTCTGAACGTGTGTTCAGCGCTGGTGGTGGTGTGCTGACAGATAAGCGCACGGGGCTCTCCACTGATAATGTAGACAGACTCACGTTCATAAAGATGAACAAATCATGGATCCGAAATGACTTTTCTACCCCTGTGTCATCCTGGGGAGAGTAAAAGCTTGATGATTGGTTAAAATCACCTCACCAACCGTTTTAAGCTTTCATATTACTAATCATGTTTATCTGTATCTTGGCTGGAAAATAATTTGGGCTTTGTAGCAGTGTGCAGTACTGATTCTATTAGGCCATCTATACTAAGCTCCACCAGATTTAAAATTACTAATTATGTTTATCTATATCTTGGCTGGAAAATAATGTGGGTTTTGTAGCAGTGTGCAGTACTGATTCTATTAGGCCATATATACTAAGCTCCACCAGATTTAAAATTACTAATCATGTTTATCTGTATCTTGGCTGGAAAATAATTTGGGCTTTGTAGCAGTTTGCAGCACTGATTCTATTAGGCCATCTATACTAAGCTCCACCAGATTTAAAATTACTAATCATGTTTATCTGTATCTTGGCTGGAAAATAATTTGGGCTTTGTAGCAGTGTGCAGTACTGATTTTATTAGGCCATCTATACTAAGCTCCACCAGATTTAAAATTAATAATAATTTTTAGCTGCATCTAGCCCGGAAAATAATTTTGGGGCTCCGAGATGCGCAAGACACATAAGTGCCTTCTTGCTGCACTACCTGCAACATGACCCTCAGATTGTCAGAATTCGAAGTAATCCTGACTACTGGGTTGCCACATTCTTAGATCCCCCACACTCTTCGATCAACCTTTTCATTTTAATAAAGACAAAAAAAATGGTCATTTTTGAAATTATAATCATTAGTAGGTTATAAGAAACTGAAATCAAACAGTTTTCAACTCAAAACTTTATTCTAGGTGATGTTACATTTGCACATAGGACCCCTTGTTCGAAAGGAGCTTCTGAACTCTCTCGTCCATTGAATTTGTCAGGTTTTGGATGGTTTCTGCTTCAATTGTTTTGCATGAGGACAGAATACCCTCCCAGAGCTGTTGCTTAGATGTGAACTGCCTCCCGCCATCATAGACACTCCTTTTGATGATGCTCCAGAGGTTCTGAATGGGGTAGAGGTCAGGGGAGCATGGGGGTCACACCATAAGTTTGTCCCCTTTTATGTCCATATCAGCCAGAGATGCAGATATGTTATGTGCAGCATGAGACGGTGCATTATCATGCATGAAAATGATCTTGCTGTGGAATACACGGATCTTCTTCTTGAACCATGGCAGGAAGTGCTGTTTGAGAAACTCTACATACATTATGGAGTTCATCTTTACCCCTTCAGGGATCCTAAAGGGGCCGACAATCTCTCTCCCCATGATTCCAGCCCAAAACATTACTCTACCTCCTCCTTGTTGGCGCTGTAGCCGTGTTTGCGTGGGGTGTCCATCAACCAGCCATCCTTCACTCCATCCATCTGGACCATCGAGCGTTGCACGGCACTCATCCATGAACAAAACAGTTTTGAAATCAGTCTTCATGTATTGTTTGGCCCACTGGAGCCATTTCTGCTTGTGAGCAGTGGATAGAGGAGGTCGACAGGATGGCGTACGCACAGCTGCAAACCTCTGAAGGACCCTGCATCTTGTTGTTCGGGGGAGGTTGGAGGCACCAGCAGCTTCAAAAACTTGTCTGCTGCTATGACAAGGCTTTTTTGCCGCTGCTCTTTTAACCTGACGTAATTGCCTGTAGGAAAGAGTACTCAATTTGCCCTTATCAACACGTACACGTGTGTACTGTGAATCAGCTACATACTTCTTGATAGCCAAGACACTTCATCCTGATCATCGCACAATGTTGATTGTAGTCATGCCTTGACCTAAACACTCCACAATTTGTTGCTTCTCAGCAGCCGACTCATCCTTTTTCTTTCCCATTTTGGCAGAAAATGTAGGCTGCTTAATAATGTGGGACAGCCTTCTTAAGTAGTCATGTCTTTCATTGGACACACCTGCCAAACTAATTAGCACAGGTGTCTGCAATTGCTTACAGTGATATAAAGAGCCCTGACACACATCACCATCAATGAGTTTAACTGACAAACAAGCAAATTCTTCCCTTATCACTCCTAAACACTTTTTGCATAATAATTTGGAACACAGTGTACATGTTCTTTTCCACAAATCACCAGTGGTTCACGTAGTGAATCTTACAGTTCTAACTTGCTAACCGTGGTCTGTATGGAGTTGTTCAATATAGGGCCCAAAATTAAGATAACATAGACGAGAGAGGTCTCTATGAATAGGAATTCCTAAGTATTTGATACCCTGTGAGGGCCAGCCAAAGGGAAAGTTGGACTGGATGGAATCCTGTATGGATTTGGGGAGGGAGACATCGAGGGCCTCAGACTTCGCTGCATTGATTTTAAAATTTGACCATGTAACAAAGTGATCTATTTCAGCCATAACAGCAGGGATGGATATATGTGATTGAGTGATATATACTAGGACATCATCAGCAAATAGAGAGCACTTGTACTCGGTGCCTCCCACCTCAGTCCACCTAATATTGGGGTTATGGCGAATTGATGAGAGCAGGTGCTCCATCACTAGGATGTAAAAGAGGGGACAGAGGACATCCCTGCCCTGTCCCATACGTGATTATGAAAGGTGATGAAAATGTTCTGTCGCGCCCCCTGGGCCTTGGGACACCCGGAGCCGGACCCTTTTTGGTGGATGCTGGTGGTTGTAGTCTCCGTGGTGGCGACCCGTTTCCGTGGCTCAGGGCGGTCAAACCAGTGGCGGAACTATTTATGTGGTTTTGATGTTTAAACGTCCGACTGTGCCACCCGTGGATTGCGGTCAGAGTGAACAGCCGCTGCAGGGCAGACCGCTGAGGCTGGTGTTGTGGGTGCAGCAGAGCGTAGCATAACTCCCCACGGGAGGAGTATAGCCTCAGGGCAGTGTATGCGGAGGATGGGGGTGATGGTGCAGGGCAGCAGCAGTAACGACACGGAGTCAGTGATGCAGTCCAGGGCCTTTACTCACAGTTCTTATTATCCAGACCACTTCTGCAGGCAACGGCTGCCCACGTCGTACTGTGCTCACCAGGTGAGGGGCTCAGACAACTCCCAGATAACTTTGGAGTGCTTCACAGGACCCCCTTTGTGTGTCCTTTGTCTGGCCTTTCTTAACAACCCTTCTGTCCGGCTGCCTCGGGCCTCCTCTTGGTAAACTTGGCGCCAGTTTCCCTGACCCTATGTGGTGCCTTCCTAGCGGGTGTAGAGAGGGGCTGCGCCACATAAAATGTCACAGCCTCCGGTTTCTAGCTGAGGGTCGTTTCCCGCCTCCACTAGTTTCGGGGACCGGTCTCCCCCTTTGGCCTGACCCCTCCACGCAGGTGGATTCAGGCGTGTGGTGGCGACTCGCCCGTCCGCACCCCTGGGATCCCTTCGTTCCTCTTCCTGGAGCCTTCTCCACTCCTCTTCCTTCCTTCTCCCTCTTCTAGGCCCGCATCCGGAGCAGAGCTCATGCAGAGCCCCTGCTCCCTGTCACTTCTGCTCAGACTTCTCTGCACTGAACTAAGATGGTGCCCACCTTTTATACTCCCTTCTCAATGCACCCAGGAACTGCTTCCTCCCTGCTCCTGCACTACTGGGTTCCCCTTCCTCAGTGTTCCCTCCCCCCACTCCAGCCAGGGACAGGGACTGTCGTGCCCATCTCAGGGACATATTGGTCGCCCTGCCCCATGGCAATGTGGTGTAATGTATGCAGGTGTCGGGTCCTGATCCACACTCCATCCTTACCTGAGAATGAGATATCACACCTCTGGGTGAGGTGCAATACCTCTGTAGCAACCGAGCCCTCAGGTTGCTACAGTTCCATTTATCTTCAGCCTAGGTGACGTATTGCGATACAGGGCCGTGATTTTGGCTATAAAAGGGTCCCCTAGACCCCTACCCCATGCTTTTTAAGAGAATAATATAAGGCGTGCCAGGAGACTCTATGGAATGCTTTCTCAGCATCCAACGAGAGTATCTAATTACAAATTTTTAACTGCATCTAGCCCAGGAAATACTTTGTGCCTAGTAGCAGTGTCTGCTAGTCAGCGGATTATCCCGGCTGTTAAGCAAGCTACACCAACTGTAGTTTGGACACTTAATTTTTTCAAAGGAAATGCTTCGGGACCACGGGATACTCAGTGAAGAGCATCAGGAGGCACCCCAAGGCGTAGGGGCTGGGACTGGCGGTAGGATGCCTTGCGGTGGACAGCCGAGCTCGATCCTTATAAAAGCTTTTTAACTGCAGCTGCTTTAGTGGACGCTACTGGAGCTGGAATTACGCGGCTGCTGGCCTGAGACTTGCCCTCCAAAAGTTCCTTGTAAAAGGATTTAAAGTGTATTCAATCAAATTAGAGAGACAATTTAAATTAAAAAGCTTAGAGCTGCCTCTACCACAGGGGGGCTCGCTCGACCCACCAGCGGACAGACACCAGTATTGGGAGAGGGGGGCTGGCCGTCAGGGTCCACCGCGGCTCTGGCACAAACCCGGCGACACGGAGGTGGCACGGGGAGGAACGGACTGGCCGTGTCGACTTCTCACTTTTTGGATTTTAGAAGGGCATGACATGCCTATATCTGTGTCTCCCCCTCCTTTTACTCCTCCACCTCTTTTCTTTTCGCATGACTATATGTACTTGTCACTTTTCCATGTGTTAGTTATGTCTTCTGAACAGTTTGTCAGCTTTTGGACACCTTTGAAGGTGTTTTCTATGTGTTTCTATGTGTTTTTGTTTGCCTGCCATTGGTTTTAACGGTGTTCAAAGGTGTTCGACGAACAGTTCGACGAACAGTTCGGCGAACACACGGGTGTTCGACGAACCGAACCGAACTTGAACACTACGGGGGTTGCTCTACACTATTGCTAACAATATCTAAATATTTCACAAGGGGTTGCTCCAAGATTAAACATTACATTTCTTTGTTCGATCACAAAAAACAATAATAATACATTCAATTGGAATAATTTGAAAAAACTTTTCCTGTGTCGGAAATTATTGCTACATATATGATAAAGTGCTTCCTAGTAATGTTTTACTACTCCTATCAGGCTACTTATGTGCCCAATGCTAGCAGACACACATGCTCGGTAACATAGTCACCTCGTCTGTATCCTCAAGTACATGGTCAGACGGGGATTCCTGATATTATACAAGCAAATAACAATTATACTGGAGAAGCAACTTTTACACTCCAACGCTAAACACATTATGTGTTTTGGAAAAGGAATCAAAAGTATGTAAGTACGTACAGTAACATGAATATCTAGACACATGAATACCTTTTCTAAAATGATCCCAACAGAGAAATGCAACTGCAGAAGAACCCCTTTACGGGGAATCCACAGATGATTTAATGCGAAGGCCATATTCACACGTTGAGTATTTGGTGGGTTTTTTACAACAACGTTTGTAAGTCAAAGCAAGGAGAGGGTAAAAAAATGCAGAAGTGGTGACGTGTTTCTATTATACTTTTCCTCTGATTGTTCCATTCCTGGTTTTGGCTTACAAATACTGATGTAAAATACTGAACAAATACTCAAAGTGGGCAAGTGGCCTAAAAGAACACATTGAGTATTTGGTGAATTTTGCACCTCAGTATTTGTAAGCCAAAACCAGGAGTGGAACAGTCACAGGAAAAATATAATAGAAACACGTCACCACTTCTGTATTTTTCACCCACTCCTGGTTTTGACTTACAAATACTGAGGTATAAAACTTACCAAATACACAATGTGTACATGTGTCTTAAGGATTCTGCTCTATAAACTTGAAGTGGGCATAATGTTTTACTTCTTTTCACTTACATAGGTCCAAAATTTTGTGCTTATACTTTCATAATACATCCGGAATGAGAACTCTTTTTCTTACATAAATCCTCTGCTTCCCTTCACACAGTTATAGCAAAAAGAAAACATGACCAGAGGTTATTAGCTTATTCAATAGATAAGACATGATGGAACTGACTCCATGCTTCACCGAAATCCAGAAATGTCATTCTCATAACCCAACAGTTGACAATTGACTTCAGCAATATAATATTTTTCAGTAAGTCTGTCACGTTAAGGCTGGTTTCACATGTCATTTTTTTACTTCATATATGAAAAACGGTCTATGTATTTTTGAGTGTGCTGCACTCATTTATTGTTTGGGTGTCAGTTTTACCAATACCCGTTGGATCCGTGTTTCTCTTATCAAAAAAAAAAAATGAACCCATTAAACAGTAAAATATTGACAGCACATTAATGGCATTAGTATGTGTGCTATTCACTTTTTTTCACGGGTCCATTGACTTTATTGAAGAGATTAATTTGCAGTGCAGCGTGGTTCACAAAATGCGATTTAACAGGCAGTGACCCAAGAATGTCCAACTTAAAGTTTTCATTGTCCAAAAACTCACATAGTTAAAGGCAGCTTTATCCTCCGGATCGCAGCCGGGTCCTCCAATACAGTCTGCATAAAACAACCCTGTTGCTGTGGTAGACATCACAATGTGTTATGCCTTCACATAGGCTTGCAGTGCACAGCTTCCTACACTGCTTCTCTCAATCCCAACTTTGACACATCCAAACCTTTGCTGCAGGTTTAAATGAAGAACTGTGGCCAAGAGCCACTGGTAAGACATGGGCTGGAGGGAGTGATCCACTCACTACTATCCTGTAGACTCCACTCCAAAAATAAAAGCCCATGTCGGGTTTTCTTAAATCCGACTTGGTCCTATAGCTTGACCAAGTCCAAACTTACTTTTATTTTGCACTGCAACCACAGATGTGTCAGTGATTTCAATGCACTCCAGTGGCTTCAATAATTCTCTATGTGCATCCTGGGGAATACATACTGTCCCTCGCATATGATCCCCCTCACTGTCTTGTAAGGGGGAAGACCGGGGTGTAAGTACTTTCAGAACAAGGGATCTGGAACTGCCGGGGCCATGCCTCTGGTTGCAGGGGGAAGACAGACTGCGAGGACAGGAGTCAGGTGACCGGGAAGCTGGAGGCATGTCCAGAGCCAGAGCTCAGGGGTCAGGTGACTGGGGAGCTGGGGGCATGTCTAGGAAGAGGGAGAAAAAGGAGTTTTGCACTGAAAACCAGGGAGTTGACAGTTAGAGTCAAGCCCGACTAGAGGGAGAAGAGACCCAGGGTCCGTGGAGCCAATCAAATGAGGTGCAGTGTTATGGACTAGGGGCTCAGCGGATCAAACCGGAGACCGTCCGCTGCCGCCAGAAGACGGAGCATTGTTTATGCGGGGAAACCAGAAGAAAACAACACCAACATCAGCCAGCAACGGCCTTGTGGGGAACAAGAGTCAACTAAGTGTAAAACTGCTGATTACAACCGTTTCCACTCTGCTACATCTAGCCAAACTGTGGATTGTCGGTTACAGCCTGTTACCTGCTACTTCCCTTGTTGTCCCCATATTTCCCCTGTTACTCCCTGCCTGGAGATTGACCCTGTTACAATAAATCCCCCTCCCCTGTTTATTAACCCTGTACTGGCTGTTCTGTGTTTCTGTGTCATTGCATCTAAAGTACCTGTGTCACATTTGGAGTAGTCGGCAGGATACAGTCTTTAGACACAGACACTGCAGATCAGTCCATCCTGGGAGTCCCTAGATCTAGCTTTCCACTGGGGACCATGCTCAGCTATCTCCCAAAGTTCACCGGGGACAATATGATGCTGTGGAACTGGGTTGAGAGAGTTAAGAGTATGTTACGTATGCATCCGATGACCCCAGCTATGCAAGCCGAAATAGCCTTACTGGCCCTGGACGGTGAGGCCCGGCACTCCGTGATGTACCGCCCTCCTCATGACCAGGATACTGTAGAAAAAGTGGTGCGGATATTGGAGGAGATGCATGGGGATCCCACCAATGTAGAAGAGCTGAGGATACGGCTGTTTCAACAAGTGCAGCAGGAGGGGGAGACTGTGACGCAGTATGTTAATGCATTACAGAGGGTGCATGCCTATATCACTAGACAAGACGACATGGGGAATTTGGGAATGGGCCCCCCTGACGTGCTCTTAAGGGACCAATTTATGCCAGGCCTCAGGGATGTGCAGCTGAAGCAGGCCTTTCGGGAGCTCCTGTGCGCTAACCCACATATGACTTTTCTAGAAAGGCGGAGGCACGTGTGAGAGGGCAGAAGATGGGGGTGACGGCCCTGGCAGGGATGGTCCGGAGTAACAAGGTACCCACCCCGCCTGCAGCTGAACCAGAATGGGCTCGAGAGATGCGAAAGGAGATGCAGGAGATGCGGGGTGAATGGTCCAGTCTCAAGAAGACTGCTGCACCGACACCAGAGATACCCGGATCGATTGCCCTAGTTAGGGAGAGAATTGAATTCAGGCCCCGCCCTGCAGGAGAGTTCCGTAGAGAAGTGAGGCAGCCCTACACAGACAGAGACACGACCTGCTGGAAGTGTGGAGGCGCAGGGCATTACGCCAGGGGCTGTGCTAGCCGAGGGCGGCCCCTGTCACGGCAGCCATTAAACTAACGGGCTCTGTGTTTGGGGGACACAGCCCGGAGCCTAAGGAAGGGGAAAGAAAAAGAGGAAGTCCCAAGGACCTAGTTTACACCAGCCCAAATGTCTAGGCCGTAATAAGCGGTCGGGCTGTTCACTGCCTGATTGACACGGAATCCCAGGTGACTACGATGACAGAAGCCTACTTTCAACAGCGTAATTAGACTCATGGCAGCTAATCAATTACCCATTCCGCTCGCAGGGGTGGTATGGATGAATATCCGAGTGTGTGGAAAAGATGTGGGAAAAAAAGGGGTCGCCTTGATCACAGGGGGAAGCGGAAGTGGAACCCCGGTGACCCTCGGAATGAATGTGTTGAAAGAGATCGGGCAAATCCTGATTAGTGAGCCAAAGGAGATTCCTCTAGACCGGTGGGACCCACGAACCCCCCAAAGGTGGGTTTTTCAACAATTAATCCGAGGCTTAGGAGACGTTGAGTGAAGGGAAGGTCCTGGGGAAAATAATAGTACCAGCAGCTACGGCACTCACCTTACCGCCAGGACAAACTGTACTCACGTTACCCGCATGGGCCTGCACACCTCTTGAGGGGGTCGAAGTTCAGATAGAACCAACATCGATGGACAAAGTACCCCCCGGACTCCTGGTGGCTCGGACACTGGCCACCGTCCAGGGTGGCAATGTTATAGGGCGGTGCGTTAATCTGGGCGAAGGTGATCTCACACTCCCTCCCAGGGCAGAAATAGCCCAGATTCTGGGAATGCCAGAGAAGTGGGTGCAACCTGATGTGGTACAGCTGTCTGCTGTACGAGGAGACCCCTGGACTCTGGCGGTCACAGTGCCGCCGGAATCCCACCATGCTAATGCGAAGGGGGGACGAAGAATCCAAGAACAAATGCGGGCTGAATTGATGGGACTTTCACCTCGACAGGTGCAGCTGGTTGAGGAGGTACTGGAGCAGTAACAGGAAGTCTTTGCTCGCCATGAGGATTATTTTGGTTGCACCAAAGCCATTACCCACGAGATTCCCACGGGGAGCGCTGCCCCAGTGCGGGAGAGATACCGGCAGATACCTCCAATGATGTATAAAGAGATTAAGGAGATGCTAGCCCATATGTTACAGAATGGTGTGATACGGGAGAGTCAGAGTCCGTGGGCAGCCCCGATTGTCCTGGTAAGGAAGAAAGATGCGACACTGCGGCTCTTTATGTACTATAGACGACTGAATGTCTGTACAGTATGAGACTCTTACCCAGTACCCCAAATCTAAGAGTCCCTGTCGGCCTTAGGGAAGGCAAGATACTTCTCCTCCTTGAATCTGGCCAGTGGGTATTGGCAAGTGCCCGTGGCCAAACATGACCGTGCGAAGACGGCGTTCATATTACCCATGGGACTGTTCGAGTTCAATCGGATGCCCTTTGGCCTGAATAACACCCCCAGGACATTCCAGCGTCTTATGGAGAGGTGCTTGGGCAATTTGAACTTCGAAGCGACACTGATTTATTTTGATGACATAATTGTCTATGCCGCCACCTTCGAGGAGCACCTCCAGTGACTGGAGCAAGTACTGAGTCGCCTACAAAGTTAAGGCCTAAAGGTGAAGCCCCAAAAGTGCCACCTGATCCTCAAACAGATCGAATTTCTTGGTCATACTGTGTCCGGTGAAGGAGTCAGGCCCATCCGGGAAAAGGCGCCCGCCGTACAGGAGTGGCCTACCCCGAAGACAATGAAGGATGTTCGGGTCTTCCTGGGACTTGCCGGGTACTACTGAAGATTCGTGAAGAACTTCACCCGCATAGCCAACCCATTGCTGGAGCTACTTAAGGGAGTGCCGGCGGGCTGCAAGAATTGGGCGATTTGGTGGGGAAGCAGCCAGGAAGAGGCCTTACGTGCCCTAAAAAGGCCCTGATCGAGGCCCCAATACTTACCTATGCAGATTTCTCCCAACCATTCATACTCCACACTGATGGGAGCCTATATGGTCTGAGAGCCTTGTCATTAGAGATGAGCGTTGTTCTACTCGAACTGTTCACAAATCTCAAATTCGAGCTGTTTTGGGCGGTGTTCGAGCCGTTCGGCGAACACGAACGATTTGAGAAAAATTCGGCTGTTCGAGGTTATGTTCGATAACTGTTCGTGCACCAAAATCATAACTGGATATTTTCTCAGTAATGATGAAAATTAATGTTAATACGCAGTTTGAGTGTACAGCGGGGTGGGGGGAGGGGCAGGGGATGGATCTCTGCAGGAATAATGAAGATCTCCATCTTTTTTCTCTTTCCCGCATTTGCAGTGGGGAGGTGCAGTCTGTCAGCCTATCAGCAGCGCACACACGGAGCGAACTGCTGTTTTTCACACAAGCAAGGGCATGTGTCATTGGCAGTGTATGTCACATGTCCTTGCCTTATAAGACCAAGCCATTTTCCCCGTCGCCACCATTTTCTCACTGCTGCAGCTGCGTGTTAGACGGCACCGCTGTTGCTGTGTGCGCTATACCTTGTTAATTTCAAGCCAATTTTCGCACAAATCTACAGATAGCTTGGGAGTAGGGAATAGTTGTGATTGCAGTCCTTTTAAGGACTAGGTTACAGCATTTCCTACAACTTTTATCAGGCAGGTCTGTGCTCTTAAATAGATAGATTGTGGGAGTAAAGACTAGAGATGAGCGTTGTTCTACTCGAACTGTTCGCCAATCTCAAATTCGAGCTGTTTTGGGCGGTGTTCGAGCCGGTCGGCGAACACGAACAATTTGAGAAAAATTCGGCTGTTCGAGGTTATGTTCGATAACTGTTCGTGCACCAAAATCATAACTGGATTTTTTCTCAGTAATGATGAAAATTAATGTTAATACGCAGTTTGAGTGTACAGCGGGGCGGGGGGAGGGGCAGGGGATGGATCTCTGCAGGAACAATGAAGATCTCCATTTTTTTTTCTCTTTCCCGCATTTGCAGTGGGGAGGTGCAATCTGTCAGCCTATCAGCAGCGCACACACGGAGCGAAGTGCTTTTTTTTCACACAAGCAAGGGCATGTGTGATTGGCAGTGTATGTCACATGTCCTTGCCCTATAAGACCAAGCCATTTTCCCCGTCGCCACCATTTTCTCACTGCTGCAGCTGCGTGTTAGACGGCACCGCTGTTGCTGTGTGCGCTATACCTTGTTAATTTCAAGCCAATTTTCGCACAAATATACAGATAGCTTGGGAGTAGGGAATAGTTGTGATTGCAGTCCTTTTAAGGACTAGGTTACAGCATTTCCTACGACTTTTATCAGGCAGGTCTGTGCTCTTAAATAGATAGATTGTGGGAGTAAAGACTAATTGTAATTGGAGTCCTTTTCAGGACTAGGTTACATCAGTTCCTATCAGTTTTTGCCAGGCAGGTCTGTGCCAGTGCTGTGCAAGTTTTTTTCACAGCATTTGGCTGAATCTAGCAAAGCTAATCCTTTTTGGCCTATTGCAGAGTGTGTTAGTCAGTGGAGTAGCCTATCTGTGTTGCAAGATATACCACCTGTGTATAGAATACCAATTTTTTTACTGCACCTAGTGAAGTAAAATCTTTTGGGCATAGCATCATTCTATTAGTCCATCTATACTGACCTCCATCAGGTTGCAAACTGAATATAATTTTTTTCTGCATCTAGCTCTGAAAAAATATTTGGGCTTCTAGCAGTGTGTGGGACTTGGTCTATTAGTCCATCTATACTGACCTCCATCAGGTTGCAAATTAAAAATAATTTTTTTCTTCATTTAGCTCTGAAAAAATATTTGGGCTTCTAGCAGTGTGTGGGACTTGTTCTATTAGTCCTTCTATACTGACCTCCAGCAGGTTGCAAATTGAATATAATTTTTTTCTGCATCTAGCTCTGAAAAAATATTTGGGCTTCTAGCGGTGTGTGGGACTTGGTCTATTAGTCCATCTATACTGACCTCCATCAGGTTGCAAATTAAAAATATTTTTTTTCTGCATCTAGCTCTGAAAAAATATTTGGGCTTCTAGCAGTGTGTGGGACTTGGTCTATTAGTCCATCTATACTGACCTCCATCAGGTTGCAAATTAAAAATAATTTTTTTCTTCATTTATCTCTGAAAAAATATTTGGGCTTCTAGCAGCGTGTGGGACTTGTTCTATTAGTCCATCTATACTGACCTCCATCAGGTTGCAAATTAAAAATAATTTTTTTCTGCATCTAGCTCTGGAAAAATATTTGGGCTTCTAGCAGTGTGTGGGACTTGGTCTATTAGTCCATCTATACTGACCTCCATCAGGTTGCAAATTGAATAAAAAAATTTTCTGCATCTAGCTCTGAAAAAATATTTGGGCTTCTAGCGGTGTGTGGGACTTGGTCTATTAGTCCATCTATACTGACCTCCATCAGGTTGCAAATTAAAAATAATTTTTTTCTGCATCTAGCTCTGAAAAAATATTTGGGCTTCTAGCAGTGTGTGGGACTTGGTCTATTAGTCCATCTATACTGACCTCCATCAGGTTGCAAATTAAAAATAATTTTTTTCTTCATTTAGCTCTGAAAAAATATTTGGGCTTCTAGCAGTGTGTGGGACTTGTTCTATTAGTCCTTCTATACTGACGTCCAGCAGGTTGCAAATTGAATATAATTTTTTTCTGCATCTAGCTCTGAAAAAATATTTGGGCTTCTAGCGGTGTGTGGGACTTGGTCTATTAGTCCATCTATACTGACCTCCATCAGGTTGCAAATTAAAAATAATTTTTTTCTGCATCTAGCTCTGAAAAAATATTTGGGCTTCTAGCGGTGTGTGGGACTTGGTCTATTAGTCCATCTATACTGACCTCCATCAGGTTGCAAATTAAAAATAATTTTTTTCTGCATCTAGCTCTGAAAAAATATTTGGGCTTCTAGCAGTGTGTGGGACTTGGTCTATTAGTCCATCTATACTGACCTCCATCAGGTTGCAAATTAAAAATAATTTTTTTCTGCATCTAGCTCTGAAAAAATATTTGGGCTTCTAGCGGTGTGTGGGACTTGGTCTATTAGTCCATCTATACTGACCTCCATCAGGTTGCAAATTAAAAATAATTTTTTTCTGCATCTAGCTCTGAAAAAATATTTGGGCTTCTAGCAGTGTGTGGGACTTGGTCTATTAGTCCATCTATACTGACCTCCATCAGGTTGCAAATTGAATAAAAAAATTTTCTGCATCTAGCTCTGAAAAAATATTTGGGCTTCTAGCGGTGTGTGGGACTTGGTCTATTAGTCCATCTATACTGACCTCCATCAGGTTGCAAATTAAAAATAATTTTTTTCTGCATCTAGCTCTGAAAAAATATTTGGGCTTCTAGCAGTGTGTGGGACTTGGTCTATTAGTCCATCTATACTGACCTCCATCAGGTTGCAAATTGAATAAAAAAATTTTCTGCATCTAGCTCTGAAAAAATATTTGGGCTTCTAGCGGTGTGTGGGACTTGGTCTATTAGTCCATCTATACTGACCTCCATCAGGTTGCAAATTAAAAATAATTTTTTTCTGCATCTAGCTCTGAAAAAATATTTGGGCTTCTAGCAGTGTGTGGGACTTGGTCTATTAGTCCATCTATACTGACCTCCATCAGGTTGCAAATTAAAAATATTTTTTTTCTGCATCTAGCTCTGAAAAAATATTTGGGCTTCTAGCGGTGTGTGGGACTTGGTCTATTAGTCCATCTATACTGACCTCCATCAGGTTGCAAATTAAAAATAATTTTTTTCTGCATCTAGCTCTGAAAAAATATTTGGGCTTCTAGCAGTGTGTGGGACTTGGTCTATTAGTCCATCTATACTGACCTCCATCAGGTTGCAAATTGAATAAAAAAATTTTCTGCATCTAGCTCTGAAAAAATATTTGGGCTTCTAGCGGTGTGTGGGACTTGGTCTATTAGTCCATCTATACTGACCTCCATCAGGTTGCAAATTAAAAATAATTTTTTTCTGCATCTAGCTCTGAAAAAATATTTGGGCTTCTAGCAGTGTGTGGGACTTGGTCTATTAGTCCATCTATACTGACCTCCATCAGGTTGCAAATTAAAAATAATTTTTTTCTGCATCTAGCTCTGAAAAAATATTTGGGCTTCTAGCGGTGTGTGGGACTTGGTCTATTAGTCCATCTATACTGACCTCCATCAGGTTGCAAATTAAAAATAATTTTTTTCTGCATCTAGCTCTGAAAAAATATTTGGGCTTCCAGCAGTGTGTGGGACTTGGTCTATTAGTCCATCTATACTGACCTCCATCAGGTTGCAAATTAAAAATAATTTTTTTCTGCATCTAGCTCTGAAAAAATATTTGGGCTTCTAGCGGTGTGTGGGACTTGGTCTATTAGTCCATCTATACTGACCTCCATCAGGTTGCAAATTAAAAATAATTTTTTTCTGCATCTAGCTCTGAAAAAATATTTGGGCTTCTAGCAGTGTGTGGGACTTGGTCTATTAGTCCATCTATACTGACCTCCATCAGGTTGCAAATTGAATAAAAAAAATTTCTGCATCTAGCTCTGAAAAAATATTTGGGCTTCTAGCGGTGTGTGGGACTTGGTCTATTAGTCCATCTATACTGACCTCCATCAGGTTGCAAATTAAAAATAATTTTTTTCTGCATCTAGCTCTGAAAAAATATTTGGGCTTCTAGCAGTGTGTGGGACTTGGTCTATTAGTCCATCTATACTGACCTCCATCAGGTTGCAAATTGAATAAAAAAATTTTCTGCATCTAGCTCTGAAAAAATATTTGGGCTTCTAGCGGTGTGTGGGACTTGGTCTATTAGTCCATCTATACTGACCTCCATCAGGTTGCAAATTAAAAATAATTTTTTTCTGCATCTAGCTCTGAAAAAATATTTGGGCTTCTAGCAGTGTGTGGGACTTGGTCTATTAGTCCATCTATACTGACCTCCATCAGGTTGCAAATTAAAAATATTTTTTTTCTGCATCTAGCTCTGAAAAAATATTTGGGCTTCTAGCGGTGTGTGGGACTTGGTCTATTAGTCCATCTATACTGACCTCCATCAGGTTGCAAATTAAAAATAATTTTTTTCTGCATCTAGCTCTGAAAAAATATTTGGGCTTCTAGCAGTGTGTGGGACTTGGTCTATTAGTCCATCTATACTGACCTCCATCAGGTTGCAAATTGAATAAAAAAATTTTCTGCATCTAGCTCTGAAAAAATATTTGGGCTTCTAGCGGTGTGTGGGACTTGGTCTATTAGTCCATCTATACTGACCTCCATCAGGTTGCAAATTAAAAATAATTTTTTTCTGCATCTAGCTCTGAAAAAATATTTGGGCTTCTAGCAGTGTGTGGGACTTGGTCTATTAGTCCATCTATACTGACCTCCATCAGGTTGCAAATTAAAAATAATTTTTTTCTGCATCTAGCTCTGAAAAAATATTTGGGCTTCTAGCGGTGTGTGGGACTTGGTCTATTAGTCCATCTATACTGACCTCCATCAGGTTGCAAATTAAAAATAATTTTTTTCTGCATCTAGCTCTGAAAAAATATTTGGGCTTCCAGCAGTGTGTGGGACTTGGTCTATTAGTCCATCTATACTGACCTCCATCAGGTTGCAAATTAAAAATAATTTTTTTCTGCATCTAGCTCTGAAAAAATATTTGGGCTTCTAGCGGTGTGTGGGACTTGGTCTATTAGTCCATCTATACTGACCTCCATCAGGTTGCAAATTAAAAATAATTTTTTTCTGCATCTAACCCAGCCAATAGTTTTGGCCTAATACCACAGTTTGGCCACTCAGCTCTGCTCGGTTACCATCCATTGTTTTTTTGTGCAAACAACTCCAGAGTTGTGAATTAGTTAACCACCAAAATGAGTGGAAAAAGGCCTGCTGCTGGTGGAAAGGGGAATAGGTGTGTTGGGAAGGGGAAAAAAGGTTGTGTCCGTGGGGTAGGTGCAGAAGAAAGACCATCTTCCAGCCAAACTAAAATGTCTACTTCTTTTAGCGGACAATGTGATAAGATCCCTTTCTTACGGCCACGCCAATCGCTACAAATTCCAGATGAGGCACAAAAACAGCAGGTGCTTCAACGGATATCAAGTGCTCCTTTAAGTGGGCTCTCCTCCACATCAACTTCAACATCACAAATACTCCAGTCCTCAAAGGTGTCACCCAAATCGCACTTGCTTCCTCACAGCTCCCAAATCTCCAGCTGCCCGTCTGAGTATGAGGTAGAACAGATGGTTGAGTCTGCAGAGCTGTTTACTCATACTATAGCCTGGGAATCAGAGGTCGACTCCAGCGCTTCTGTGAATCCAGACGAGGAAATGATCTGCACTGATGCCCAGAATCTTTATGAGTCGGATCCAGGACCAGACGCAGAAGGTTCTGACCATAATGTAGACCCTCATTCCCAAACTGTAACTCCTGTTGGTGGAGACAATGAGGAAGACGATGATAAGACTCAAATACCTGATTGGAGCGACAACTTTAGTTTTTTGTCAGGGCAGGAACAGGTTGGCTCTGAGGACGACGGGTGTGATAACGCACAGGGTGATGATGATGAGGTCGGAGATCCCACTTACTGTCAACCCACAGTCAGCCAAGAGATGAGGTCAGCAGAGGAGGTGGAGGAAGATGCTAGTGACGACGAGGTCAGGTTGCGCCTTCCTGGACAGAGACGTAGTACTGGAAGCACGTCAACAACTGCATCCTCAAACACAACTCTGCCTCTCACCACAAGTCGTGGTGGCTCTTCAGGTCGCATGGGTGCTAAGCCTTGCATAGCCTGGGCATTTTTTCAGATCGATAAAGATGACCCAACTCGTTTTATCTGTAACATTTGTCAGCAAAAGCTAAGTAGAGGCCAAAAAATACATAGTTTGAGTACTTCATGCATGAACCGGCACATGGACATGAAGCATAAGTTACAGTGGGAAGCTCAGTGTGCTACAATGCGGTCTAGCCGGCCGGGCCAGCCACCGTCTGCCATATCTTGTGCATCCGCGGCCTCTTCATCCTCTGTGACTGGGGGGACAGCAGTCACACCTGTTTTGGGGCGCAGACCTGCCACCTCTTTACCCGCAACAGCCAGCGTGATTGGCAGGTCATCATTTTCTTTGGAGGTGGTAACACCAGCTGGTCTTGAGCGCTGTCCGACATCGATAGCACCACCTTTGGATCAAGGCAACCTAACATGTCCGCCTGCATCTTCCTCACAGACCGGCAGTTTGCCGGGGACACCCTTATCAACCCCGTCTAAGCACAATAGCCAGCCCTCGGTCCCTCAGATGTGGACAAGTAAAAGACCATTTCCTCCTAGCCATGAGAAAGCTAAGAGGTTGAATTTCACCATCTGCAAGCTCTTGGCTACAGAAATGCTGCCTTTCCGCCTGGTGGACACAGAGGAATTTCGAGACCTTATGTCCGTCGCAGTGCCCCAGTACCAGATGCCCAGTCGGCACTACTTCTCAAAGAAAGGTGTGCCTGCGCTCCACCAGCATGTCGCACACAACATCACCGCTTCTTTGAGAAACTCTGTGTGTGACAGGGTGCATTTCACCACAGACACTTGGACGAGTAGGCATGGACAGGGGCGTTACATGTCACTGACTGGGCACTAGGTAACTATGGTGACAGCAGGACAAGGGGCTGCTGTCCAAGTCTTGCCGTCCCCACGAGTTGTGCGTCAATCCTCTTTATGTCATTTTTCCTCCACTGCTTCTGCCTCCTCAACCTCCTCTCGGTCTTACACCTGCACCCAAAGCCTGTCTGGTCATGCCACAAGCTTTATAACTGCGCAGAAGGGATCCTGCACACCTCCTTACTATGCTGGCAGTAGGGCTCAACGTCATCAGGCGGTTTTTACATTGAAATGTCTGGGAAATGTGAGTCACACAGCTGAGGAGTTGTGGTCAGCTCTGGAGAACCAATTTCATGAATGGTTGTCTCCACTGGACCTGAAACCAGGGAAGGCCGTGTGCGACAATGCTGCAAACCTGGGTGCGGCCCTTCGCCGGGGCAATGTCACACACGTGCCTTGTATGGCTCACGTGTTGAACCTGGTTGTCCAGCAATTTTTAGCCCACTATCCCAGACTAGATGGCCTTCTGCAGAGGGCACGGTCGCTGTGTGCTCACTTCCGCCGTTCGCATCCCGCAGCTCAGCGACTTACATCTCTACAGAAGTCGTTGGGCCTGCCACTTCACCGGCTAAAATGCGATGTGCCTACCCGGTGGAATTCAACTCTGCACATGTTGCAGCGACTGTGGCAGCACCGACAAGCCCTGGTGCAATACGTTCTGACGTATAGCCTGGGCCAACGAGATTCAGAGGTGGGGCAAATCACGCTGGAGGAGTGGTCTCAGATCAGGGACCTATGCACCCTTCTGCACAGTTTTGAAATGGCGACGAAGATGTTTAGTGCTGACGATGCCATTATCAGCATGACTATTCCGGTGATTTACATGCTGGAGCACATGTTAAACAGAATTCGGAGTCAGGTGGTGGCACAAGAGGAGGTGGAGGAAGTAGAGGAGGAGGAGTTGTATGCGGAAGGGCTAACATCTGCAAGGTCCAGACGGTCGGCAGCACCAGGGCGGCAGGCATGTGAGGGTGGGGGAGATGATTTTACCAGGGCGCATGGTAGCAGCCAAACTAGTGAGGAAGGTGCAGGAGCCCAGGAAGAAGTGGAGGACGAACTGATGGAAGACTCATCAGATGAGGGAGACCTTGATCACATTTCTGTTGTGCGAGGTTGGGGGGAGAGGACAGAGGAAGGAAGCATGATTGTTACCTCGCCACCAACACAACAGGGACTTGGTGCTCCTGGATGCGCAACACACATGAGTGCCTTCTTGCTGCACTACCTGCAACATGACCCTCGAATTGTGAGAATTAGAAATAATCCTGACTACTGGGTTGCCACACTGTTAGATCCCCGGTACAAAAGTAAATTTGCAGAAATTATTCCTGCCATAGAAAGGGATGCACGCATGCAGGATTATCAGCAGAGACTGTTGCAGAATCTTACATGTGCTTTTCCACAAAATACCAGGGGTGCACATAGTGAATCTCACAGTTCCAACTTGCCAACCGTGGTCTGTATGGAATTGTTCAATAAAGGGCCCAAAATTAAGATAACATAGATGGGAGAGGTCTCTATGAATAGGAATTCCTAAGTATTTGATACCCTGTGAGGGCCAGGCAAAGGGAAAGTTGGACTGGATGGAATCCTATATGGATTTAGGGAGGGAGACATCGAGGGCCTCAGACTTCGCTGCATTGATTTTAAAATTTTACCATGTAACAAAGTGATCTATTTCAGCCATAACAGCAGGGATGGATATATGTGATTGAGTGATATATACTAGGACATCATCAGCAAATAGAGAGCACTTGTACTCGGTGCCTCCCAGCTCAATCCACCTAATATTGGGGTTATGGCGAATTGATGAGAGCAGGTGCTCCGTCACTAGGATGTATAAGAGAGGGGACAGAGGACATCCCTGCCTTGTCCCATTGGTGATTGTGAAAGGTGATGAAAATGTTCTGACGCACCCCCTGGGCCTTGGGACACCCGGAGCCGGACCCTTTTTGGTGGATGCTGGTGGTTGTAGTCTTCGTGGCGGCGATCCGGTTCCGTGGCTCAGGGCGGTCAAACCAGTGGCGGAACTATTTATGTGGTTTTGATGTTTAAATGTCCAACTACGCCACCCGTGGATTGCGGTCAGAGTGAACCGCCGCTACAGGGCAGACCGCTAAGGCTGGTGTTGTGGGTGCAGCAGAGCGTAGCATAACTCCCCACGGGAGGAGTATAGCCTCAGGGCAGTGTATGCGGAGGATGGGGGTGATGGTGCAGGGCAGCAGCAGTAACGACACGGAGTCAGTGATGCAGTTCAGGGCCTTTACTCACAGTTCTTATTATCCAGACCACGTCTGCAGGTAACGGCTGCCCACGTCGTACTGTGCTCACCAGGTGAGGGGCTCAGACAACTCCCAGATAACTTTGGAGCGCTTCACAGGACCCCCTTTGTGTGTCCTTTGTCTGGCCTTTCTTACCAACCCTTCTGTCCGGCTGCCTCGGGCCTCCTCTTGGTAAACTTGGCGCCAGTTTCCCTGACCCTATGTGGTGCCTTCCTAGCGGGTGGAGCAAGGGGCTGCGCCACATAAAATGTCAGAGCCTCCGGTTTCTAGCTGAGGGTCGTTTCCTGCCTCCACTAGTTCGGGGACCGGTCTCCCCCTTTGGCCTGACCCCTCCACGCAGGTGGATTCGGGCGTGCGGTGGCGACTCGCCCGTCCGCACCCCTGGGATCCCTTCATTCCTCGTTCCTGGAGCCTTCTCCGCTCCTCTTCCTTCCTTCTCCCTCTTGCAGGCCTGGGCCTCTGTTACTAGGCCCGCCTCCGGACCAGAGCTCATGCAGAGCCCCTGCTCCCTGCCACTTCTGCTCAGACTTCTCTGCACTGAACTAAGATGGTGCCCACCTTTTATACTCCCTTCTCAATGCACCCAGGAACTGCTTCCTCCCTGCTCCTGCACTGCAGGGTTCCCCTTCCTCAGTGTTCCCTCCCCCCACTCCAGCCAGGGACAGGGACTGTCGTGCCCATCTCAGGGGCATATTGGTCGCCCTGCCCCACGGCAATGTGGTGTAATGCATGCAGGTGTCGGGTCCTGATCCACACTCCATCCTTATCGGAGAGTGAGATATCACACCTCTGGGTGAGGTGCAATACGTCTGTAGCAACCGAGCCCTCGGTGCTACAGTTCCATTTATCTTCAGCCTAGGTGACGTATTGTGATACAGGGCCGTGATTTTGGCTATAAAAGGGTCCCCTAGACCCCTACCCCAAGCTTTTTAAGAGAATCATATATGGCGTGCCAGGAGACTCTATGGAATGCTTTCTCAGCATCCAACGAGAGTATCTACTTACAAATTTTTAACTGCATCTAGCCCAGGAAATACTTTGTGCCTAGTAGCAGTGTCTGCTAGTCAGCGGATTATCCCGGCTGTTAAGCAAGCTACACCACCTGTAGTTTGGACACTTAATTTTTTCAAAGGAAATGCTTCGGGACCACGGGATACTTAGTGAAGAGCATCAGGAGGCACCCCAAGGCATAGGGGCTGGGACTGGCACTAGGATGCCTTGCGGTGGACAGCCGAGCTCGATCCTTATAAAAGCTTTTTAACTGCAGCAGCTTTAGTGGACGCTACTGGAGCTGGAATTACGCGGCTGCTGGCATGAGACTTGCCCTCCAATAGATCCTTGTAAATGGATTTAAAGTGTATTCATTCAAATTAGAGGGACAATTTAAATTAAAAAGCTTAGAGCTGCCTCCACCACAGGGGGGCTCTCTCGACCCACCAGCGGACAGGCACCAGTATTGGGAGAGGGGGGCTGGCCGTCAGGGTTCACCGCGGCTCTGGCACAAACCCGGCGACACGGAGGTGGCACGGGCAGGAGCGGACTGGCCGTCTCGGCTTCTCACTTTTTGGATTTTAGAAGGGCATGACATGCCTATATCTGTGTCTCCCCCTCCTTTTACTCCTCCACCTCTTTTCTTTTCGCATGACTATATGTACTTGTCACTTTTCCATGTGTTAGTTGTGTCTTCTGAGCAGTTTGTCAGCTTTTGGACACCTTTGAAGGTGTTTTCTATGTGTTTCTATGTGTTTTTGTTTGCCTGCCATTGGTTTTAACGGTGTTCGAAGGTGTTCGACGAACAGTTCGACGAACAGTTCGGCGAACACACGGGTGTTCGACGAACCGAACTGAACTCGAACACTACGGGGGTGGCTCAACACTATTCAGCACTCAAACCGTAACAGAACCACAGTATCTGCTGGTAACATCAATTTTGCGGAATCATTTCACCACTTTTTTAGCCCATCCTTTGCAAGGCCACAGGAGACAAGAAGTCTGACACATAGTCAACGCCTAGAGACGATGGTACAGGAGTATCTCCAAGTAAACATTGAAGCCATGACTGTGTCACTGAACCCTTGCTCTTTTTGGGCTTCCAATCTGGATAAATGGCCGGAGCTAGCCACTTACGCCTTGGAGATCTTGTCATGCCCCGCAGCCAGCGTTCTGTCTGAACGTGTGTTCAGCGCTGCTGGTGGTGTGCTGACAGATAAGCGCACGCGGCTCTCCACTGATAATGTAGACAGACTCACGTTCATAAAGATGAACAAATCATGGATCCGAAACGACTTTTCTACCCCTGTGTCATCCTGGGGAGAGTAAAAGCTTGATGATTGGTTAAAATCACCCTACCAACCGTTTTAAGCTTTCAAATTACTAATCATGTTTATCTGTATCTTGGCTGGAAAATAATTTGGGCTTTGTAGCAGTGTGCAGCACTGATTCTATTAGGCCATCTATAATAAGCTCCACCAGATTTAAAATTACTTATCATGTTTATCTGTATCTTTGCTGGAAAATAATTTGGGCTTTGTAGCAGTGTGCAGCACTGATCCTATTAGGCCATCTATACTAAGCTCCACCAGATTTAAAATTAATAATAATTTTTAGCTGCATCTAGCCCGGAAAATAATTTTGGGGCTCCGAGATGCGCAAGACACATAAGTGCCTTCTTGCTGCACTACCTGCAACATGACCCTCATATTGTCAGAATTCGAAGTAATCATGACTACTGGGTTGCCACACTCTTAGATCCCCCAAACTTTTCGATCAACCTTTTCATTTTAATAAAGACCAAAAAAATGGTCATTTTTGAAATTATAAGCATTAGCAGGTTATTAGAAACTGAAATCAAACAGTTTTCAACTCAAAACTTTATTCTAGGTGATGTTACATTTTCACATAGGACCCCTTGTTCGAAAGGAGCTTCTGAACTCTCTCGTCCATTGAATTTGTCAGGTTTTGGATGGTTTCTGCTTCAATTGTTTTGCATGAGGACAGAATACCCTCCCAGAGGTGTTGCTTAGATGTGAACTGCCTCCCACCATCATAGACACTCCTTTTGATGATGCTCCAGAGGTTCTGAATGGGGTAGAGGTCAGGGGAGCATGGGGGTCACACCATAAGTTTGTCTCCTTTTATGCCCATATCAGCCAGAGATGCAGATGTTTTATGTGCAGCATGAGATGGTGCATTATCATGCAAAAAAATGATCTTGCTGTGAAATACACGGTTCTTCTTCTTGAACCATGGCAGGAAGTGCTGTTTGAGAAAATCCACATACATTATGGAGTTCATCTTTAGCGCCTTCAGGGATCCTAAAGGGGCCGACAATCTCTCTCCCCATGATTCCAGCCCAAAACATTACTCCACCTCCTCCTTGTTGGCGCTGTAGCCGTGTTTGCGTGGGGTGTCCATCAACCAGCCATACTCCACTCCATCCATCTGGACCATCGAGCGCTGCACGGCACTCATCCGTGAACAAAACAGTTTTGAAATCAGTCTTCATGTAATGTTTAGCCCACTGGAGCCATTTCTGCTTGTGTGAAGTGGATAGAGGAGGTCGACAGGATGGCGTATGCACAGCTGCAAACCTCTGAAGGACCCTGCATCTTGTTGTTCGGGGGACGTTGGAGGCACCAGCAGCTTCAAAAACTTGGCTGCTGCTATGACAAGGCTTTTTTGCCGCTGCTCTTTTAACCTGATTTAATTGCCTGTAGGAAAGAGTCCTCAATTTGCCCTTATCAGCACGCACACGTTTGTACTATGAATCAGCTACATACTTCTTGATTGCCAAGACACTTCATCCTGATCATCGCACAATGTTGATTGTAGTCATGCCTTGACCTAAACACTCCACAATTTGTTGCTTCTCAGCAGCCGACACATCCTTTTTCTTTCCCATTTTGGCAGAAAATTTAGGCTGCTTAATAATGTGAGACAGCCTTCTTAAGTAGTCTTGCCTTTCATTGGACACACCTGCCAAACTAATTAGCACAGGTGTCTGCAATTGCTTACAGTGATATAAAGAGCCCTGACACACATCACCATCAATGAGTTTAACTGACAAACAAACAAATTCTTCCCTTATCACTCCTAAACACTTTTTGCATAATAATTTGGAACACAGTGTACATGTGCTTTTCCACAAAACACCAGTGGTTCACGTAGTGAATCTTACAGTTCTAACTTGCCAACCGTGGTCTGTATGGAGTTGTTCAATAAAGGGCCCAAAATTAAGATAACATAGATGGGAGAGGTTTCTATGAATAGGAATTCCTAAGTATTTGATACCCTGTGAGGGCCAGGCAAAGGGAAAGTTGGACTGGATGGAATCCTATATGGATTTGGGGAGGGAGACATCGAGGGCCTCAGACTTCGCTGCATTGATTTTAAAATTTGACCATGTAACAAAGTGATCTATTTCAGCCATAACAGCATGGATGGATATATGTGATTGAGTGATATATACTAGGACAGCATCAGCAAATAGAGAGCACTTGTACTCGGTGCCTCCCACCTCAATCCACCTAATATTGGGGTTATGGCGAATTGATGAGAGCAGGTGCTCCGTCACTAGGATGTATAAGAGAGGGGACAGAGAACATCCCTGCCTTGTCCCATTGGTGATTGTGAAAGGTGATGAAAATGTTCTGACGCGCCCCCTGGGCCTTGGGACACCCGGAGCTGGACCCTTTTTGGTGGATGCTGGTGGTTGTAGTCTCCGTGGCGGCGACCCGGTTCCGTGGCTCAGGGCGGTCAAACCAGTGGCGGAACTATTTATGTGGTTTTGATGTTTAAATGTCCGACTACGCCACCCGTGGATTGCGGTCAGAGTGAACCGCCTCTCCAGGGCAGACCGCTGAGGCTGGTGTTGTGGGTGCAGCAGAGCGTAGCATAACTCCCCACGGGAGGAGTATAGCCTCAGGGCAGTGTATGCGGAGGATGGGGGTGATGGTGCAGGGCAGCAGCAGTAATGACACGGAGTCAGTGATGCAGTCCAGGGCCTTTACTCACAGTTCTTATTATCCAGACCACGTCTGCAGGTAACGGCTGCCCACGTCGTAATGTGCTCACCAGGTGAGGGGCTCAGACAACTCCCAGATAACTTTGGAGCGCTTCACAGGACCCCCTTTGTGTGTCCTTTGTCTGGCCTTTCTTACCAACCCTTCTGTCCGGCTGCCTCGGGCCTCCTCTTGGTAAACTTGGCGCCAGTTTCCCTGACCCTATGTGGTGCCTTCCTAGCGGGTGTAGCGAGGGGCTGCGCCACATAAAATGTCAGAGCCTCCGGTTTCTAGCTGAGGGTCGTTTCCTGCCTCCACTAGTTTCAGGGACCGGTCTCCCCCTTTGGCCTGACCCCTCCACGCAGGTGGATTCGGACGTGCGGTGGCGACTCGCCCGTCCGCACCCCTGGGATCCCTTCATTCCTCGTTCCTGGAGCCTTCTCCGCTCCTCTTCCTTCCTTCTCCCTCTTCCAGGCCTGGGCCTCTGTTACTAGGCCCGCCTCCGGAGCAGAGCTCATGCAGAGCCCCTGCTCCCTGCCACTTCTGCTCAGACTTCTCTGCACTGAACTAAGATGGTGCCCACCTTTTATACTCCCTTCTCAATGCACCCAGGAACTGCTTCCTCCCTGCTCCTGCACTACAGGGTTCCCCTTCCTCAGTGTTCCCTCCCCCCACTCCAGCCAGGGACAGGGACTGTCGTGCCCATCTCAGAGGCATATTGGTCGCCCTGCCCCACGGCAATGTGGTGTAATGCATGCAGGTGTCGGGTCCTGATCCACACTCCATCCTTACCTGAGAGTGAGATATCACACCTCTGGGTGAGGTGCAATACCTCTGTAGCAACCGAGCCCTCAGGGTGCTACAGTTCCATTTATCTTCAGCCTAGGTGACGTATTGTGATACAGGGCCGTGATTTTGGCTATAAAAGGGTCCCCTAGACCCCTACCCCAAGCTTTTTAAGAGAATCATATGTGGCGTGCCAGGAGACTCTATGGAATGCTTTCTCAGCATCCAACGAGAGTATCTAATTAAAAATTTTTAACTGCATCTAGCCCAGGAAATACTTTGTGCCTAGTAGCAGTGTCTGCTAGTCAGCGGATTATCCCGGCTGTTAAGCAAGCTACACCACCTGTAGTTTGGACACTTAATTTTTTCAAAGGAAATGCTTCGGGACCACGGGATACTCAGTGAAGAGCATCAGGAGGCACCCCAAGGCATAGGGGCTGGGACTGGCAGTAGGATGCCTTGCGGTGGACAGCCGAGCTCGATCCTTATAAAAGCTTTTTAACTGCAGCAGCTTTAGTGGACGCTACTGGAGCTGGAATTACGCGGCTGCTGGCATGAGACTTGCCCTCCAATAGATCCTTGTAAATGGATTTAAAGTGTATTCATTCAAATTAGAGAGACAATTTAAATTAAAAAGCTTAGAGCTGCCTCCACCACAGGGGGGCTCGCTCGACCCACCAGCGGACAGGCACCAGTATTGGGAGAGGGGGGCTGGCCGTCAGGGTTCACCGCGGCTCTGGCAGAAACCCGGCGACACGGAGGTGGCACGGGCAGGAGCGGACTAAACGTGTTGGCTTCTCACTTTTTGGATTTTAGAAGGGCATGACATGCCTATATTTGTGTCTCCCCCTCCTTTTACTCCTCCACCTCTTTTCTTTTCGCATGACTATATGTACTTGTCACTTTTCCATGTGTTAGTTGTGTCTTCTGAGCAGTTTGTCAGCTTTTGGACACCTTTGAAGGTGTTTTCTATGTGTTTCTATGTGTTTTTGTTTGCCTGCCATTGGTTTTAACGGTGTTCGAAGGTGTTCGACGAACAGTTCGACGAACAGTTCGGCGAACACACGGGTGTTCGACGAACCGAACCGAACTTGAACACTACGGGGGTGGCTCAACACTACTTGTTATCCCAAGTACAGGAGGAGAAAGAGCATGTGATTGCGTACGCCAGTCGCTCCCTTCATGACTCTGAGAGGAACCCAGATAATTATAGCTCTTTCAAATTTGAGTTGCTGGCTCTGGTTTGGGAAATGACTAGTGATGAGCGAGCATGCTCGCTACTGCTCGGAGCTCGCCTGAGCATCTTACTGCTCGAGATGCTCGGCGCTCGACGAGTATTTCCGGGGTTGCTCGGCAGGAGCTCGGGTCCCCTCCCTGCATGTTTGGCGCTCTTTAGAGCGCAGAACAACATGCAGGGATTGCCTGCCACTCACTGTAATGCCGCAGCCATGGTGGTTGTGGCATTACAGTGATTGGCTGGCCGCACAGCGTCATCAGGTCTATATCAGGCCTGGTGCTGCCATGCTTGTCACAGTCACTCCGGAATCAGGCAGAGTAGGGAGAGGTGCTGCTGCGTCAGGGAGAGATTTGCTTGTGTATTAGGTAGTGTAGGGAGAAAAACTGTACATTACACATATCCATCTTAACAAACAGTCCTTTTGAGGACTAACTAATCCATTTGCAGAGATATCAGGCAGGCAGTGTATATAGGCAGGCAGGCAGGGTATATAGCAGACTGCAGTGCATATAGCACAAGAGACTCCATTCCAATTCTGCCTTCTGCTGCTGTTAGATGTTTCTATACAAAGGCCCAGGTCTTAGGGGCCAGGAATACCTTTTTATGGATTTTAATCCTCATTATTTGCTTAAAAAGCAATCCAGAGAACACCATTTTCTGCACCATTTGCTTGTTGGCACTGCAGAATACAGCTAGGTCCTTTCCATTACAGCGCTAGCAATCCAGCTATTTAAAACTGTGTTTTCTCCGTCAAACGGATCACATATACATTGTCAGAAAATACTGCCATTTCTGGCCTCCATTAAAAATCTCCTTTAGTGTGTCATAAAGCAATTCACACCAGTTTGCTGTTCAAACTACTTACCTACAGGCCAGGGTTTTTGAAAACTCTGTTTTCTCCGTCACACAGATCACATATACGTTGTAAGAAAATACTGCCACTTCAGGCCTCCTTTAAAAATTTCTTTCAGTGTGTCAGTGAAGCAATTCACACCAGTTTGCTGTTCAAACTACGTACCTACAGGCCAGGTATTTAAAGCTCTGTTTTCTCCGTCACACGGATCACATATAAGTTCGCTCCAAACTCAGTCATTTGTAGTGAGCGTGGAAGATAATGTCCTCCATTTAAAATAGGCAAGGCATGTGGCAAGGGACGGGGAATTGGACGTGATGGTGATGGTGCATGCAGAGGCTTAGGATAAGGCCGTGGGCAAGCTGAAATTGTGGCACAACAAACACCCACATCTTCTCTTCCGACCTTCCTGTCCCAATTCCTAGGGGACCACAGCACACCACTATTGAACCCAGAGCAGTGTCAAAAGGTTCTTGGTTGGATAGCGGATAATGATTCCAGTCACTTAGCCACCACCACCACCCTGTCTTCCACACGGTCAAGTCTCAGTAGCCGTGAGTCTGGACCGCATATTCCTCAGCCTGATCCTCCTTCCTCCCTCCATGCCGAGTGCCCGGAGACAACTGATCCCACACTTGGACACTCTGAAGAGCTGTTCAATTTTACATTTATAGATTCGGGCCTCTGGCCCGGTCCACTTGCAGCAGGGCAAGAGGAAATTGCGTGTAGCGATGCAGAAATATTTGAGCAGCCACGGTCACACGAAGGCAACAGTGGGAAAGTGTCACAAGAGGTGGACGATGATGAGACACAATTGCCAGAAAGTCAGGAGGAGGACCAGGGTGCGGAAGTGAAAGACGAGGTGGTGGATGATATAGTAACTGACCCAACCTGGCAGGAGGACATGCAGAGCGATGACAGCAGCACACATGGGGAGGGAGGCAGAGCACTCCAACAGGCAGGAAGAAGCAGTGTGGTGGCCGCAGACAGAAGGCAGGCAACCGTTCCCCGTAACACCAACACGAAGGAAGTTGCCAGTTCAACTGTTAGGTCTTCCCGAGTCTGGTTGTTTTTTAAAGACTCTGCCGATAACCCCAAAAAGGCCATTTGCATCTGCCAGGCCAGCAGCAGCAGGGGTGGCAAAACGACCAGCCTGACTACCACCAGCATGATCAGGCACATGGCAGCAAAGCACCTGACTTTGTGAGCCGAACCCCATGGTCCAGGAACAGTGTTTGCAGGTGGCACCATTGCTTCTTCCGCTGTTGTGCATGCAAGTCAATCCCCTGTCCATGGTGCATGCGAAGATGCCTCCTGCCCTGCACCTGTCGTTGCGCACTCTCAAGTAGCAGCATCAGGAAGCACGTCCATATACTTGTCCCAGCACAGCTTTCAGTTGTCCATACCCCAGTCCTTGGAACGCAAGCGCAAATATGCAGCCAACGCCCCACAGGCCACACTTCTAAATTCTCACATTTCACGACTGCTTGTGCTCGAAATGTTGCCTTTTAGGCTTGTGGAGATGGAAGCATTCCGCAACCTGGTGGTAGCGGCCGTCCCTGGGTACTCGGTCCCCAGTCGCCACTATTTCTCCTGGTGTGCCGTCCCCACATTACTCAAGCACGTGTCCCAAAACATTAGCCGTGCCCTCAACAACGCAGTTACCGGGAAAGTCCACCTAACCACGGACACATGGACAAGTGCTTGTGGGCAGGGACGGTACATCTCACTGATGGCACACTGGGTTAACATAGTTGAAGCTGGGACCCAGTCGGACCTTAGGACGGAACACGTCCTCCCGACGCCAAGGATTGCGGGCCCCAGGTCAATCGGGTTGCCACCATGGTCTACAGCTCCTGCACCTCATCCTCCTCAGCCTCCTCCTCCTCTTCAGCCTCCATCTCCGAAATGACCACATCAGTCACAAGATGGAAGCACTGCAGCACTGCCTCGGCCAAGCGGCAAAAGGCTGTGCTGTAGCTAATATGCTTAGGTGACAAACCGCACAATGCTGAAGAGTTGTGGACAGCTCTGAAAGAGCAGGCAGAACTGTGGCTCACACCGCTGAACCTACAGCCAGGCATGGTCGTGTGTGACAATGACCAGAACCTGGTGGCGGCTCTGAGGCGAGGCGAGCTCACACACGTACCATGCCTGGCCCATGTGCTTAACCTCGTGGTTCAGCGGTTTCTCAAATCCTTCCCGGAGCTGCCGGATCTGCTTGTTAAAAGTACATCACCTGTGTGCCCATTTTAGAAAGTCAGCTACAGCTCCCGCTGCCCTTGCCAAGTTTCAGCAGCATTTGCAGCTTCTGGCTCACAGACTGGTGTGTGATGTCCCCACGCATTGAAACTCTACACTGCAGATGTTGGGAAGGATTTGTGAGCAGAATAGGGCAGTTGTTGAGTACCAGCACAGCTGTCATACCATCTGTTCAGCGTGGATGGCCAGAGGACAGAGAGGAGGAGGAGGAGGAGTAGAGCATGGTCAGTCATCCTCTTGGTGAGGACACGGAAGTCTTGCCTGTTAGCAGTCTGGCACGCATGGCTGAGTTTATGTTACGCTGCCTTTCCCATGACCCTCGCGTTCTCAATATTTTGGGTGACAGTCATTACTGGTTGGTGACATTTCTAGACCCACGCTACAAAGAGAACTTTATATCTCTTATTCCTGAGGCAGACAGGTCTACAAAAATGGGGCTGTACCAGAAAGCCCTTGTTGCTGAACTATTAAAAGAATTGCCATCTGAAAATGCTGGCGGCAGAGGGCACACTTTGTTGGACAACCAAGGAGTACAGGTGAGAGAGACACAATCCAGCAGAGGCTGGGGAACACTGTCAAAGATTTGGGAGAGTTTTCTCAGCCCCTCCCATCACACAGGCCCTGAGGCGTGGGGTACTCTCACAATGAGTACAAAGTTTGGGAAGATGCTGAGGGAGCACCTTGCCGACCGTACCAACGTCCTCCGTGATTCCTCTCTGCCTTATAATTATTGTGTATCCAAACTTGATACGTGGAATGAACTGGCTCTCTATGTCTTGGAGGTCCTGGCCTGCCCTGCCGCCAGCGTTTTATCAGAGAGGGTTTTTAGTGCCGCTGGTGGAATTATAACTGATAAGCGCATCCGCCTGTCAACTGAAAATGATGACAGGCTGACTCTTATAAAAATGAACAAGGGCTGGATTGGGCCAGACTTCTCAACACCACCGAATGATAGCAGCGTATCATAAACTCAAATCCAGTGTCTTTTCTTGGGAGGAGTAGCCAACACCACATTTCTCCACCAGAGGGGGCTAGTATGCACTAGGTGCTGCTCCCCTGGTTACAGGGAGACTGGGGAACCAAGAGTTAGGGGAACCAGTTAGTGGGTGAGGGTGGAGGACTTACAAGTTAGTTACACATTAAATTTCATATTTAATATAAAGCCATCTTGGTTCTTGGTTCTTCTGACTGTCAAGTACTGTGATCTCCCACCCTGATAGTGGATCCTGTGTGGACCTGCAGGGGAGGGAGACACAGCCCTCGTACTCCGGCCTTGGGATGAGGGGCATGTTGCATATGGGGAATGTCTCAACCCGGCCAATGACCAGGACCAAGAAGGCCCGGAGCTTAGGAGTGTGGCTCCACAGCAAATGGATCCCAGGCAGGATGCAGACGGAGCGGTGTACGCCACCTGTCCTCACCATGCTGTTATATTCAGAGGGAGTTCAGCTGCAAGAGGGGTACCGGCCCCCAACACCAGACCTTGCTACTCCATGTCCTGGTCGGGAAAGCCCGGTAGGCCCAGAGGATCTCACCGGGTATCGGACAGAGAGGAGCTGCCACCCGTGCCCTAGTTCTGAGAGGAGTTCAGAGGGAGACCCGGCCTATTCACACACACACGGACAGGAAAGGATTCGGTCTGTAGTTCAGGAACACTCTGGTGTAGGGTCCCGACTGAATGCTGAACTTACTCGGAGGTTGTCGGACCCCCGTCCCTGGTGACCGCAGGACTCCGCGGGGAGCAGTGAGTCGCCTTCTTTCTGCCATCTCTAAAGTGAGTAAAGCCTTGGAAGTTCACCCCTATGGCCTCCGGACTGTTTATTCTGCGCCACACCGCGAGACGTGGCGCTCGTCTCCCTCTACTACTACCCCCCTCCATCCTGTCCTTCTGCCCTGAGGCCTTGCTCCGCCTGTGGGGAGTAGTAAGAACTTTGGTCACCATAACACCATGCCTCAGCGGACTGCAGCGGCGCTGGTGGCCTTCACCAGGTGGCGTAGTCGTAAATCAGCCACTCAACCCGGATAAGCCCTCACCATCCTTTTTAATGTGACGGCCCTGAGCACGGGTCGGGTCCAGGCCACGGCTGCATCCCATCTCTCCATCACAGGACCCGACTACGAGTCCCCCATCTCCCAGGGTAAACTTAAGGGCTTTTTTGAGTAAGAGGCGTCACAACCTGGCGTAGTCGGCAGGATCGCGTGCCCGCAGCAAAGGAAGGAAGTACCCTTTGCTACCGGGTACTGTGTGCCTTACACCTTGAACTGTCGTTTTACACTTAAAATGGCGCCCGCCCAAGAAGAACAGGCGCCATAATGCTGTGAAAAGACTGACTTTAAACGCCTCCCATCGTGGGCTGGGATCCCGCATGGCGCCAAAAATGTGGACTGCCCCTTCCATCAGAGATTGTCCACGGGGTAATGCCCGTCAAACCGGATGGGCTGAACGAAGGCGGGCCTGTCAGAATTCCGCCCAGGAACTGCTCCGAAAGAGGAGGAAGAAGAAAAGCAACAAGATGCAGCCATTTCAGTCGGAGGTTGGTATTCGTCAGAGGCAGACATGGATGCTTCTGGAGAGCCTAAAGGGCTTTTTCGAGTAAGAGGCGTCACATATACGCTTCCTGATTTTGGCTATTTGCTCTTGTCCTCATCCTTCTACTCATCCTCCACCACCATATCGCCAGGGTGACCGTGGTCCGTGATGCAACACCCACAGAATTTTTTTAAAGGAAGTTTATGATACCCGTAAAAAAAAATGTATACTGTATGTTCATGTATACCCACCAGGGGTAAATGTTTGTCAGCCCATACACTTGAGCAAGGGCATTACAAGTATAGAGGCCTGCTCCTTTCTAATGGGAACATTTTTTTGTGAGGTCCTCCTCCACGTCTCTTCCAAGGGGCATTGAAGTGCCTCCAAATTTTTGGCAGCCCTTGCATTCACTGCACAAACCAACACTATGGGAGACTCTCTCCTTTCTAATGGGAATTTGTCATTACTGTGGCCCTGCTCTATGTCTCTTTAAATTCTTAGTGGGGTTTTTCCTAAATTTGGTCAGCCGTTAGACTCACTGCATACCCTATAACTGTATAGCAGAGTCTCTCCTTTCTAATGGGAACATGTCGTACTTGTTACTGTGGCCCTGCTCTATGTGTCTTTAAATTCTTAGTGGGGTTTTTCCTAAATTTGGTCAGCCGTTAGACTCACTGCATACCCTATAACTGTATAGCAGACTCTCTCCTTTCTAATGGGAATTTGTCATCACTGTGGCCCTGCTCTATGTGTCTTTAATTTCTTAGTGGGGTTTTTCCTAAATTTGGTCAGCCTTTAGACTCACTGCATACCCTATAACTGTATAGCAGACTCTCTCCTTTCTAATGGGAATTTGTCGTTACTGTGGCCCTGCTCTATGTGTCTTTAATTTCTTAGTGGGGTTTTTCCTAAATTTGGTCAGCCGTTGGACTCACTGCATACCCTATAACTGTATAGCAGACCCTCTCCTTTCTAATGGGAACATGTCGTACTTGTTACTGTGCCCCTGCTCTATGTGTCTTTAAATTCTTAGTGGGGTTTTTCCTAAATTTGGTCAGCCGTTAGACTCACTGCATACCCTATAACTGTATAGCAGAGTCTCTCCTTTCTAATGGGAATTTGTCATCACTGTGGCCCTGCTCTATGTGTCTTTAATTTCTTAGTGGGGTTTTTCCTAAATTTGGTCAGCCTTTAGACTCACTGCATACCCTATAACTGTATAGCAGACTCTTTCCTTTCTAATGGGAATTTGTCATCACTGTGGCCCTGCTCTATGTGTCTTTAATTTCTTAGTGGGGTTGGACTCACTGCATACCCTATAACTGTAAAGAAGACTCTCTCCTTTCTAATGGGAACATGTCGTACTTGTTACTGTGGCCCTGCTCTATGTGTCTTTCAGAGTCCCTCCATCATCAATGAAGCAGGATGTGTCTGATGATGTGTCACACACCACATTGTCAGATAAGGATATAAAATGTTCAAATGACATTTCCCGGTGAATGCATTTGCCTTAAAAAATAACGTAAAAAAAAACAAAACAGTAGGATCTTTTTTTAGTATAAAAACAGAGATGCCAATGTAACCTCAATGTAACCTCAATGTAAAAAAAAACAAAACAGTAGGATCTTTTTTTAGTATAAAAACAGAGATGCCAATGTAACCTCAATGTAACCTCAATGTAATCACATTGTTCAGCTCCTGCACCTCCTCCTCCATTACCGAAATGACCACATCAGTCACAAGCTGAAAGCACTGCAGCACTGCCTTGGCCAAGCGACAGCAGGCTTTGTTGAAGATAACATGCTTAATGCTTAGGTGACAAACTGCCCAGCGCTGCAGGGTTGTTGAAAGCTGTAACACAGCAGCTTGATCTGTGGCTCTCACCGCTGAACATACAGCCAGGCATGGTCGTGTGTGACAATGGGCGGAACCTGGTGATGGAGAAATGACAACCGGAGTAGATACGGTTTCCCTCTACGCCATTCCTTTCACAGAGCTAAAGAATATGGCTGTGGTGAAATACGACTGCCACTGAGAAGCTGTTTCAGATTGATAAACATTGGGCCCACCAGAGGATTTGATTCTGAGGGCTCACCTTTCTCCCCCGCTCAAGAGCCCCATAGCATCTGCAAAGTTAGCGCTATCTTCTGATGTAGAAGCCAGGGCACACCAGAGGATACTCTGGTGAGACCGTCCAACCCTGCTGAGAAGCAGTTCTGGCTAAGAAAATTGTGTGGGAAGGTTCCCGGACACTCTATGTCTGCTTTTTTACTGAGGTGGAAACCCACGCAAACACGGGGAGAACATACAAAATCCTCGCAGATGTTGTCCTTGCTGGGATATGAACCCAGGATTCCAGCACTGCAAGGCTTCAGTACTAACCTCTGATCCAATGTGCTGCCGTTCACCCTCTGATATCTAACAGGCTGGAGAAACTTGCACCTACTGCCACTCTATCTTCAGCTCCTTTGTGAGAAACTAATGTATTTGGGCAGCCACTCAGTCTACCAAATAAAATTACTGAGAAGGAAATTGGGGAAGGCTTCACTACTGTTACTGGGGGCAGTGCTAATACCATGGCATCGTACAATAGTTTACTGGAAATATTCCAGGCTGGTAGGAGGCAAGCAGATCCCCTCAGAAAAGTACGAGCAGTAATGTTCAGGGACCCGCGCTTGTAGAAGGCGGAGACAACAACGGGAGAATTAGTGGCGGCTGGGGACCGAGTATGGACACGAAGCTTGAGGTTGTGAAAAGCTTCCGCCTCCACGAGCCTAAAAGGCCACATTTCAAGTGAAAGCAGCTTTAGAGGACTTCCTGGGAGAAATGACAGCTGGGTAGATATGGTTTGCCAAGTCCTTTCACCAAGCTAAAGAATATGGCTGTGGTGAAATACAACTCAGCAAAAAAAGCTATAGACTGGCTCCGTACCGTCCCTGGCCACATTCACCTGTCCACGTGTTTGTGGTTAGGCGGTCCTTCCCAATAAGTGCACTGGGGAGGGTACGGGTAATGTTGTGGGACCCATGCTTGTGAAAGACGGAGACGACACCGGGAGAAACAGTGGCGGCTGGGGACCGAGTATGGACACCGGCCGCCGGCGGCATGAGTTTATGAAAAGCTTCCGCCTCCACCAGCCTAAAAGGCCACATTTCAAGTGCAAGCAGATGTAAAAAATTTGGCAGTATAGTATTGCAGCCTGGGCGTGGGTGGCTGGCTGGCTGCATACTTGCGCTTGCATTCCAAGAATTGGGGTAGGGACAACTGAACGCTGCACTGGGACAAGGACGTGGACGGTGATTGTTGCGAGTCTGCAATGACAGGTGCATGGCGGGAGGCATCTTCGCATGCGCCAAGGATCACTAATGATGGGCACACTTTTAGGCAATGACCTGGGTGTCAGAGATGCTTCCAGAGGTCTTCCCCATGCTGTTCCCATGTCTTTTCAGCACTGTATGCATGTGTCTGATGATGTGTCACACACCACATGGCCAAATAAGGTTGTAAAATGTTCAAATGACATTTCCTGGTGAATATATTTGTCTTAAAAAAATATCATAAAAAAGCAAAACAATAGGATCTGTCTTTTGTCTTGATTGAAAGCAATGCTAAAGTGCAAAAAACGCTACGTGTGAACAAAGCCCAAGGTGTGGAGTAGTATTTTTGTTTTTTGTTATTTATTTTGCCTTATATACAAGTCATTACCCTGAAAAGAATGTTCCTTAACATATTTCCCAGGAAAATCCATTTTGGTTTTGTTTTTGTATGTTTTATTGTGAGTCTGTAAAAGTGGCGTAATACTCTGACAACGTTGTTGACAGCAGTGATCTGGGAGTCAGCGATGCTTCCAGGGGTCTTCACCATGCTGTTCCCATGTCATTTGAGCACTGTTCCCATCGATTTGGGTAATTTTTATGCCCTCTGCAGACCGCCGAGGGGAGCCGCCTGAAAAATGCTCGAGTTTCCCATAGACTTACATTGGACTCGTTGCTCGGGTTGAGCACCCGAGTATTCCAATTTGCTCGACCCGAGCAATCAGTACCCGAGCATTTTAGTTCTTGCTCATCACTATTGAAGAGTATTGATGAGTGAGCGTGCTCGCCACTGCTCTATACTCGATCGAGCATCGGGGTGCTCAGGCATGCTCGTTACACAATCGAGAATCGCGGGTGCTCAAGCGCCATGCTCGAGTCTCCGCCCCACATGCTTGGTGCCTAATAGACAGCCAATGAACATGCGGGGATTGCCCGACATACACGGTAATGCTGTAACTGTGTTGGATACTGACATTACTGTGATTGGCCGGCAGCATTGCATCATGGGGGTCTTACATTAGACCATTAGACCGAGTGACGCGATGCACGGCATACTGTGTTCAGGAAGCATTTCAGAGAGAGTTGTTATTGGACAGAAAGCGTATTTTAGAGCAAGGATATAGTCAGGGTTTAATATTGCTAATGCAGTACTTGTATATTGCTGCTGAAGCATTAAATTGACAGTCCTTGTCAGGTCTAAATATTTTCCTTTTTTCCTTTCTATAGTAAAGCCAGCCCTATCGCACCATGGGGTCTTATATAAGAACCGATGATGCGATGTTCGGTACACTGTCCTCAGGAAGCATTTCAGGGAGAGCTGTTAAAGGAGTAAGAGCTTATTTTAGAGCAGATATATAGTCAGGGTTTATTGCCTTACAATCCCTCTATAGGTATACTGCTGCTGCAAGCTAAAATCAACAGTACTTTTCAGGGCTAAATATTTTACTTTCTGTAGTAAAACCGCTGTTACCTGCATTCAGTGAAGGGAAGGTTTAGGATTAGAGACATCTAAGCAGGGTTTAATATTGCTATTGTAGTACTTGTATACCGATGCTGCACCATTAAAACAACAGTCCTTGTCAGGGCTAAATATTTTCCTTTCTGTAGTAAACCGCTGTTACCTGCATTCAGTGGAGGGAAAGTTTAGGAATAGAGGCATCTAGGCAGGATTTAATATTGCTATTGCAGTACTTGTATACCGCTGCAGCACATTTTATTTTATTTTCCCGATTAATACCAGAAAGTTTGCAAGCATATAAACCTAACGTAAAATGCGCAAGGCGTGCAGTAAGGGATGGGAAAGGTGACGTGCTCTTGATGGTGCACGCAGAGGTTGAGGCCGTAGGACAGGTGAAACTGTGCCTGTTGCATGAGCACAACAAACACGCTCATACACGAAACTTGCTGTCCCACTTTGCAGGGGAGCGCAGGACAACACTCTTGCAGCCAGAACAGTGCAAACAGGTGGTTGGTTTGATGGCAGATAATGCTTCCAGTATGATTCCCAGCACCACCCTGTCTTCCACATGGTCCAGACGCACTAGCCAGGAGTCTGGACCACATAATCCTCCCCTTGATCCTCGTTCCACCCACTATGGCAACTCCCAGGAGACATGTGATCCCACACCCGGACACTCCAAGAAACTCTTTACATTTACTGATTCTGGCCTCTCACCTACATGTTTCAAGAGGGATACCCTACAAATAAATGGAGTACAAATCCCACAAAACAACATAACTATTAAAATATCAAATTTTATTAAGTTCCAATATAAAAACACGCACAATTTGCTTAAGACAATAAATAGGTCCCTTGGGGTAGGAATCACACAAAATCAGTTTGGCAAATAAGTCTGGGTTCAGATGATGTCACCCAAAGAGTATAGAGAGTATAAAGAATGGCACTTAAAATGTATATCGGATCATCAGTCCACAGCAACAGAGTCTATATATATAGGGATGCCAAGGTCTAAACATATGAATCTTAGTCTACATAATTGAACTAGATAGAGGTAAACCACAATGTGCTAGTTCAGATAGTCAGAGACCGATAGTCACATGACATACATATACATAGCTAAAAAATCATCGTCCTTCAAATGAGATAAGGGATAGTGTTAGCTGTATATATTGGACTAACCCATTAAGTTATGTCATAGAATTGATATAAGTCATGTAATGCAAACTCCCAAATGACTCACCCATCTGTGCAGTGACCCCTATGCCGCGCTGAAGCCCGACGCGCGTTTCGCGTGTTGCTTCTTCTGGAGGCTGTTTCAAGAGGGACAGAAGGAGCTTGTGTGTAGTGATGCCCTAATATTTAAGCAGCCACAGTCAGAAGAAGACAATGGTGGAAAACGCAACTAGTGCCTCAAGAAGTAGATGATGAAACACAGTTGTCAACAAATGATCTTGCTAAGTCAACAACTCAGGAGGACCAGAGTGCAAAAGTGGAGGACAAGGTTGTGGACAATGAAGTCACTGACCCAACCTGAGAAGGTTCCATGCAAAGTGAGGCCATGTTCTCACGTAGCGTTTTTGATCCGTTTTTGCACTTTTGCATTGCTTTCAGCCAAGACAAATGCATTTACTGGGAAATGTCATTTTAACATTTTACAACCTTATCTGGCCATGTGGTGTGTGGCACATCATCAGACACATGCATACAGTGCTGAAAAGACATGGCAACAGCATGGGGAAGACCTCTGGAAGCATTTCTGACTCCCAGTTCAGTGCCTAAAAGTGTGTCCATCATAAGTGATCTTTGGCGCATGCAAAGATGCCTCCCGCCATGCACCTGTCGTTGCAGACTTGCAACAATTACTGTCCACGTCCTTGTCCCAGTTCAGCGTTCAGTTGTCGCTACCCCACAGGCTGCAATACTATACTGCCAAATTTTTGACAGCTGCTTGCACTTGAAATGTGGCCTTTTAGGCTCGTGGAGGCGGAAGCTTTTCTTAACCTCTGCCGGCGGCGGCCGGGTGTCCATAGTCGGTCCCCAGCTGCCACTGTTTCTACTGGTGTCATCTCTGCCTTCCACAAGCACGGTCCTCACAACATTACCCGTGCCCTCCCCAGTGTACTTACTGGGAAGGACCGCCTAACCACAAACACATGGACAGGTGAATGTGGCCAGGGACGGTACGGAGCCAGTCCACAGCATTTTTTGCTGAGTTGTATTTAGCTTGGTGAAAGGACTGGCATATAGGGAAACCGTATCTACTCTGGGTGTAATTTCTCCCAGGAAATGCACTAATGCAGCTTGTTGCAGAATCAATCGCAGCCCATCCAACATCAACTCGCACTTGTCGGTGGTGCTTTGACACACACACATCTTTCTTTGCGCATTTAATTTCATGACTACAGATTTGGGCAATGGCCTGATCTCCAATGCTGTTTGAGAAATAACATGCATAAGCACGTCTGATCCGCATTTAAAAAGCAGTCATAGAGAGTCTGGAAACCTTCCCCCACACTTTTCTTAGCCAGAACTGCTTCTCAGCAGGGTTGGACTGTCCAACCAGAGAATCCTCTGGTGTGCCTTGGCTTCTATCTCAGGAGAGTTCATGATAGCGCTAACTTTGCAGCTGCTATCATGAAAAACATTGTGCCCACCAGAGGATTTGATTCTGAGGGCTCTTGAGCAGGGGGAGAAAGCTGAGCCCTCAGAATCTAATCCTTTGGTGAGCACAATGTTTTTCAATCTGAAACAGCTTCTCAGTGGAAGTTGTAGTTCACCAGAGCCATATTCTTTAGCTCGGTGAAAGGACTGGCATAGAGGGAAACCGTATCTATTCCGGCTGTCATTTCTCCGTCACCAGGTTCCCCCCATTGTCACACACGACCATGCCTGGCTGTATGTTCAGCGGTGAGAGCCACAGATCAGGCTGCTGTATTACAGCTTTCAACAACTCTGCAGCGCTGGGCGGTTTGTCAATTAAGCATTAAGCATGTTATCTTCAGAACAGCCTGTTGCCGCTTGGCCAAGGTAGTGCTGCAGTGCTGTCAGCTTGTGACTGATGTGGTCATTTCGGAGAAGGAGGAGGAGGTGCATGAGCTGAACAATGTGATTACATCGAAGTTAAATTGATGACGCTGTCTTTTATACTAAAGAAAGATCTTATTGTTTGTTTTTTTTACGTTATTTTTTAAGACAAATGTTTTCACCGGGAAATGTCATTTTAACATTTTACAACCATATCTGGCAATGTGGTGTGTGACAAATCATCAGACACATCCTGATTTATTTATGATGGAGGGACTCTGAAAGTCATAAAGCCTATTTTTATAGGGCCATCAGATGGCCCTTACTATTTTTAAAAGGCCAACAGCTGGCCCTAGCTATTGTTAGAGAGTCATCAGTCGGCTATGCTTTGTTGTTCCCATTATTAACAAGTGGGTCTCCTATACTGTTATTGCATAACCAGTGACTGCAAGGGCTGCCAAAAATTTGTACGCAACCCAATACCCCTTTGAAGAGACATAGAGGAGGGTCTCAGTAAAAAAAATGTTCCCATTATAAAGGAGCGGGTCTGCTATAGTGGTAATGCCCATGATGTGACTGCAAGGGCTGCCAAAATTTGGGAAAAATCCCACTAAGAATTTAAAGACACATAGAGCAGGGCCACTGTAACGACATGTTCCCATTAGAAAGGAGAGAGTCTGCTATGCAGTCATAGGGTATGCAGTGAGTCCAACGGCTGACCAATTTTAGGAATAACCCCACTAAGAATTTAAAGTCACATAGAGCAGGGCCACAGTAACAAGTACGACATGTTCCCATTAGAAAGGAGAGGGTCTGCTATACAGTTATAGGGTATGCAGTGAGTGCAAAGGTTGATCAATTTTAGGAAAAACCCCACTAAGAATTTAAAAACACATAGAGCAGGGCCACAGTAGCGACAAATTCCCATTAGAAAAGAGAGAGTCTGCTTTACAGTTATAGGGTATGCAGTGAGTGCAACGGCTGACCAATTTTAGGAAAAACCCCACTAAGAATTTAAAGACACATAGAGCAGGGCCACAGTAACGACAAATTCCCAAGAGAAAGGAGAGAATCTGCTATACAGTTATAGGGTATGCAGTGAGTTCAACGGCTGATCAATTTTAGGAAAAACCCCACTAAGAATTTAAAGACACATAGAGCAAGGCCACAGTAACAAGAACGACATGTTCCCATTAAAAAGGAGAGGGTCTGCTATACAGTTATAGGGTTTGCAGTGAGTCCAACGGCTGACCAATTTTAGGAAAAACCCCACTAAGAGTTAAAAGACACATAGAGCAGGGCCACAGTAACAAGAACGACATATTCCCATTAGAAAGGAGAGGGTCTGCTATACAGTTATAGGGTATGCAGTGAGTCCAACGGCTGACCAATTTTAGGAAAAAACCCCACTAAGAGTTAAAAAACACATGGAGCAGGGCCACAGTAACAAGGTACGACATGTTCCCATTAGAATGGAGAGGGTCTCCTATACAGTTATAGGGTATGCAGTGAGTCCAACAGCTGACCAATTTTAGCAAAAAAAACACTAAGAAATTAAAGACACATAGAGCAGGACCACAGTAACGACAAATTCCCAATAGAAAGGAGAGAATCTGCTATATAGTTATAGGGTATGCAGTGAGTCCAACAGCTGACCAATTTTAGCAAAAACACCACTAAGAATATAAAGACACATAGAGCAGGGCCACAGTAATGACAAATTCCCATTTGAAAGGAGAAAGTCTCTCATAGTGTTGGCCTATGCAGTGTATGCAAGGGCTGCCAAAAATTTGGAGGCACTTCAATGCCCCTTGGAAGAGATGTGGAGGAGGGCCTCATAAAAAATTGTTCCCATTAGAAAGGAGCGGGTCTCCTATACTTGGAATGCCCATGCACTAAGTGTATGGGCTGACAAACATTTACTCCTGGTGGGTATACATGAACATACTGTATAAAAAATTTTTTTACGGGCATCATAAACGCCCTTTAAAAAAATTATGTGGGTTTTACATCACGGACCACGGTCACCCTGGTGATATGGTGGTGGAGGATGAGGAGAAGGAGGAGGACAAGAGCAAATAGCCAAAATCAGGAAGCATATACCCATGTGTGGGTGTGAAAAGGTGCATGGGAATACACCTCCCAAAAAAAGACACTGGATTTGAGTTTATGTTACGCTGCTATCATTCGGTGGTGTTGAGAAGTTTGGCCCAATCCAGCCCTTGTTCATTTTTATAAGAGTCAGCCTGTCAGCATTTTCAGTTGACAGGCAGATGCGCTTATCAGTTATAATTCCACCAGTGGCACTAAAAACCCGCTCTAATAAAACGCTGGAGGCAGGGCAGGCCAGGGCCTCCAAGGCATAGAGAGCCAGTTCATTCCACATATCAAGCTTGGATACCCAATAATTACGAGGCACAGAGGAATCACGGAGGACGTTGGTACAGTTGGCAAGGTACTCCCTCAGCATCTTCCAAAACTTTGCACTCCCTGTGAGAGTACCCCGCGTCTCAGGGCCTGTGCGATGGGAAGGTCTAAGAAAACTCTCCAAGAACTTTGACAGTGTTCCCCTGCCTCTTCTGGATTGAAGTTATGTCTCTCTCACCTGTACTCCTTGTTTGTCCAACGAAGTGTGCCCTCTGCCGCCAGCGTTTTCAGATGGTAATTTTTTTAATATTTCTGCAACAAGGGCCTTCTGGTACAGCCCCATTTTTGTAAACCTGTCCGCCTCAGGTATAAGAGATATAAAGTTCTCCTTGTAGCGTGGGTCTAGAAGTGTCACCAACCAGTAATGACTGTCACCCAACATTTTGAGAACGCGAGCGTCATGCGAAAGGCAGAGTAACATAAACTCAGCCATGCATGCCAGACTACTAACAGGCAAGACTTCCGTGTCCTCATCAAGAGGATGACTGACCATGCTCTCATCATCCTCCTCCTCCTCCTCTTCTCTGTCCTCTTGCCATCCACGCTGAACAGACAGTATGACAGCTGTGCAGGTAGTACCGACTATTGTGCATGAAACTAGCTCCTGTCCATCCTCCTCCTCTTCCTCATTGTCACCCAATAGATGTTGGAAAGAGATGAGGCTTGACTGTGTGTAATCACCCTGTATGGTTCCTTGCTCCATCTCAATGTGCTCCGCCTGCAATGCATCCTCTTTGATTGTGAGCAGAGAGCATTTCAGAAGACAGAGTAGTGGGATGGTGATGCTAATTATGGAGTCATCGCCGCTCACCATCTTGGTGCAGTCCTCAAAGTTTTAGAGGATGGTACATATGTCTGAAATTCATGTCCACTCCTGAGGTCTTATGTGTGGAGTCTAAAGTGAATACCGACGGCATTGTTGATGCCCTCTTCTGCTCACATATCCTTCCCAACATCTGCAGTGTAGAGTTCCAACGCGTGGGGGCATCACACAGCAGTCTGTGAGCCGGAAGCTGCAAATGCTACTGAAACACAGCAAAGGCAGCAGAAGCTGTACCTGACTTTCTAAAATGGACACACAGGCGGCATACTTTAACAAGCAGATCCGGCAGCTCTGGGTAGGATTTGAGAAACCGCTGAACCACGAGGTTAAGCACATGGGCCAGACATGGTACGTGTGTGAGCTCGCCTCGCCTCAGAGCCGCCACCAGGTTCCGGCCATTGTCACACACGACCATGCCTGGCTGTGGGTTCAGCGGTGTGAGCCACAGATCTGCCTGCTCTTTCAGCTTTAGCATAGCTTGTTGCCGCTTGGCCGAGGCAGTGCTGTAGTGCTTCCAGCTTGTGACTGATGTGGTCATTTCGGAGATGGAGGCTGAAGAGGAGGAGGAGGCTGAGGAGGATGAGGTGCAGGAGCTGTAGACCATGGGGGCAACCCTGATTGACCTAGAACCTGCAATCCTTGGTGTCGAGAGGACGTGTTCCGTCCTAAGGTCCGACTGGGTCCCGGCTTCCACTATGTTAACCCAGTGTGCCATCAGTGAGATGTACCGTCCCTGCCCACAGGCACTTGTCCACATTTCTGTGGTTAGGTGGACTTTCCCGGTAACTGCATTGTTGAGGGCACGGCTAATGTTTTGGGACATGTGCTTGTGTAATGCGGGGACGGCACACCGGGAGAAATAGTGGCGGCTGGGGACTGAGTACCGAGGGACAGCCGCCACCATCAGGTTGTGGTATGCTTCCGTCTCCACAAGCCTAAAAGGCAACATTTCGAGCGCAAGCAGTCGTGAAATGTGAGAATTTAGTAGTGTGGCCCGTGGGGCGTTGGCTGCATATTTGCGCTTGTATTCCAAGGACTGGGGTATGGACAACTGAACGCAGCGCTGGGACAAGGACATGGACGTGCTTCCTGATGCTGCTACTTGAGAGTGTGCAATGACAGGTGCAGGCCAGGAGGCATCATCGCATGCACCATGGACAGGGGATTGGCTTGCATGCACAACAGCGGAAGAAGCAACGGTGCCACCTGCAGACACTGTTCCTAGACCCTGGGATTCAGCCCAAAAAGTCAGGTGCTTTGCTGCCATGTGCCTGATCATGCTGGTGGTGGTCAGGCTGGTCGTTTTGCAACCCCTGCTGATGCTGGCCTGGCAGGTGGTGCAAATGGCCTTTTTGGGGTTTTCGTCAGAGTCTTTAAAAAACAACCAGATTCGGGAAGACCTAACAGTTGTACTGGCAATTTTCTTCGTGTTGGTGTTACGGGGAATGATTGCCTGCCTTCTGTCTGTGGCCACAATGCTGCTTCTTCCTGCCTGTTGGGGTGCTCTGCCTCTCTCCCCCTGTGTGCTGCTGTCCTCACTCTGCATGTGCTCCTGCCAGGTTGTGTCAGTTACTATATCATCCACCATCTTGTCTTCCACTTCCGCACCCTGGTCCTCCTCCTGACTTTCTGGCAATTGTTTCTCATCATTGTCCACCTCTTATGACACTTTCCCACTGTTGCCTTCGTGTGACCGTGTCTGCTCAAATATTTGTACATCGCTACATGTGATTTCCTCTTGCCCCTCTTCACGTGGACTGGGTGACAGGCCCGAATGTATAGATGGAAAAGTGAACAGCTCTTCTGAGTGTCCAAGTGTGGGATCAGTTGTCTCCGGGCACTCGGCATGGTGGGAGAAAGGGGACATCAGGGTGAGGAATATGCGGTCCAGATTCACGGCTACTGAGACTTGACCGTGTGGAAGACAGGGTGGTTGTGATGGTGGTGGCTAAGTGACTGGAAGCATTATCCGCTATCCAACCAACAACCTTTTGACACTGCTCTGGTTTCAATAATGGTGTGCTGCAGTCCCCTAGAAATTGGGACAGGAAGGTCAGGCGAGAAGATGTGGGTGTTTGTTGTGACACAATTTCAGCTTGCCCACGGCCTTGTCCTCTGCGTCTGCATGCACCAGTTTCCCGTCCCTTGCCACGTGCCTTGCCTATTTTAAATGGAGAACAGTATCTTCCATGCTCACTAAAAATAACTGAGTTTGGAGCGAACTTATATGTGATCCGTGTGATGGAGAAAACAGAGTTTTAAATACCTCGCCTGTAGGTAAGTAGTTTGAACAACAAACTGGTGGGAAATGCTTCACTGACACACTGAAAGAAACTTTTAATGGAAGCCAGAAATAGCAGTATTTTCTGACAACGTATGTAACGGGTCTGGGAGGTGGAACCTCTGTGCAACTATACAAGGGGGCAGTCCATGTAAGGAAGCGGGTGGCTCCCAGGGAAGACGGGCAGGTAGTCACGGCAAGTGACAGGGACAGTCTCTGGGTAGAGGGGCAGGTAGTCACGGCAAGTGACAGGGACAGTCTCTGGGTAAAAGGACGGGTACTCACGGCAAGTGACAGGGACAGTCTCTGGGTAGAAGGACAGCAGGCAGGTGGCTGGTGAGCGCTCCCAGGTGAGCGGGCGAGAGTCTCTGGACGGGCAGGTGGTCACGGCAAGTGACGGCAGAGCCTCCAGGTAGGCTAGCAGACAGGTAGCAGGTGAGCGCTCCCAGGTGAGCAGGCAAGAGTCTCTGGACAGGCAGGTGGTCACGGCAAGTGACGGCAGAGCCTCCAGGTAGGCTAGCAGACAGGTAGCAGATGAGCGCTCCCAGGTGAGCAGGCGAGAGTCTCTGGACAGGCAGGTGGTCACGGTAAGTGACGGCGGAGCCTCCAGGTAGGCTAGCAGGCAGGTAGCAGATGAGCGCTCCCAGGTGAGCGAGCAGGCTGGTCCATAGACAGACTGACAGGTGTAGGAAAGCAGACCGTCGGACCGCAGGCTTGCAAGCAGGTAAACAGATATCAGGCAGGTATCAAGCAGGAATCAGGCAGGTAACTGGCAGGTAACAGGCAGGAATCCGGCAGGTGACTGGCAGGTAACAAGCAGGAATCTGGCAGGTGACTGGCTGGTAACTGGTAACGGGACCTGAGGGCTGAAGCAGAGTGAAGGCTTTGCAACAACATTGCTCGGGCACCTCCATTTTGGAGGAGGTGCCTTAAATATGGGAGGTCCTCCGGCAATTGGCCGGGGACTCCTTAGGACGGCGCGCGCGGTCCCTTTAAGAGAGGGGGAGCGCGCGCGCCCTAAGCACACTGCCGGGAAAGGAGCGCGTGCCGGAAGCAGCGGGGAGAGAAGCGCTGGAAGATGCCGCGCCAGGAGCGGGGAGGTGAGAGACACGGCGTCTCTGCCTAGTACGGGGCAGAGACGCCGATGCTACAACGTATATGTGATCCATGTGATGGCGAAAACAGTTTTAAATAACTGGCCTGTAGGTAACTAGTTTGAACAGCAAACTGGTGTGAATTGCTTCACTGACGCACTGAAAGAAATTTTTAATGGAGGCCAGAAATTGCAGTATTTTCTCACAACATATATGTGATCCGTGTGACGGAGAAAACAGAGTTTTAAATACCTGGCCTGTAGGTAAGTAGTTTGAACAGCAAACTGGTGGGAATTGCTTCACTGACACACTGAAAGAAATTTTTAATGGAAGCCAGAAATGGCAGTATTTTCTGACAACGAATATGTGATCCATGTGACAGAGAAAACAGTTTTAAGTACCTGGCCTGTAGGTAAGTAGTTTGAACAGCACACTGGTGTGAATTGCTTCACTGACACACTGAAAGAAATTTTTAATGGAGGCCAGAAATGGCAGTATTTTCCGACAACATATATGTGATCCGTGTGACGGAGAAAGCAGTTTTAAATACCTGGCCTGTAGGTAAGTAGTTTGAACAGCACACTGGTGTGAATTGCTTCACTGACACACTGAAAGAAATTTTTAATGGAGGCCAGAAATGGCAGTATTTTCTGACAACATATATGTGATCCGTGTGATGGAGAAAACAGAGTTTTAAATACCTGGCCTGTAGGTAAGTACTTTGAACAGCAAACTGGTGTGAACTGCTTCACTGACACACTGAAAGAAATTTTTAATGGAGGCCAGAAATGGCAGTATTTTCTGACAACGTATATGTGATCCGTTTGACGGAGAAAACACAGTTTTAAATAGTTGAATTTCTAGTGCTGTAATATGGAAAGGACCTGGCTATATTCTGAGTGCCAACAAGCAAATGGCGCAGAAAAACAGTGTTTTCTGGATTGCTTTTTAAGCAAATAATGAGGATTAAGATCTAAAGAAAATTATCCCTGGCCCCTGAGACCTGGGCCTTTGTATAGAAATATCTAACAGCAGCAGAAGACAGAATTGGAATGGAGCCTCTTGTGCTATATGCACTGCAGTCGGCTATATACCCTGGCTGCCTGCCTATATACACTGCCTGCCTAATATCTCTGCAGATGGATTAGTTAGTCCTTAAAAGGACTGTTTGTTAAGATGGATATGTGTAATGTACGGTTTTTCTCCCTACACTACCTAATACACAAGCAAATCTCTCCCTGACGCAGCAGCACCTCTCCCTACTCTGCCTGATTCCGGAGTGACTGTGACAAGCATGGCGGCGCCAGGTCTGATATAGACCTGATGACGCTGTGCGGCCAGCCAATCACTGTAATGCCACAACCAACATGGCTACGGCAGTACAGTGAGTGGCAGGCAATCCTTGCATGTTGATTGGCGCTCTAAATAGCGCCAAACATGCATGGAGGGGACCCGAGCTCCCACAAAGAAACCCCGGAAATACTCGGCGAGCGCCGAGCATCTCGAGCAGTGAGATGCTCAGGCGAGCACCGAGCAGTAGCGAGCATGCTCGCTCATCACTAGTAGTAAAATGTTAAAATTACATTTACTGGTGACTACCGGTGGGTGTAGTTTTATTTCACCCTCTACTGTGTCATCTAGTGTAGTCATAGGTGACGTTGAAATACGGTGAAAGATGGAGATGGTCCGGCTATTTATTTGTTAATTTTCATTAAACAGGAAAGAATGTTTCCTAGCATTTTTCCTATAAAATCCATTTTATCTTTGATTTTGTATGTTTTATTTTCAGTCCGTAAAAGTGGAGTAATACTCTGACAACATTGTTCCCCTCAGCGACCTGGGAGTCAGAGATGTATCCAGCCAGGTGTCTTCCCCATGTTGTTCTCATTATGTTTGAGCACTGTTTCTATCAATTTCAGCAATTTTCCTGCCCTCCCAATCCACCTGTTAGGGTTTTCTGGAAAAATGCTTGAGTATCCCATTGTCTATCATTATTCTCACTAGTCGAGTCGAGCCCATTTGAGCATCTAACCCACTCGATTTGAGTCTTATACTGAAGCTCCAGAAGCAGGGACTAGGGACTATACGAAAATGGATAAAGAACTGGCTAAAAGACAGGAAACAAAGAGTCGTCGTAAATAGTGTTGAGCGATACCTTCCGATATCGGGAAATATCAGATCGGATTAGATCGGACCGATACCCAAAAAATATCGGATATCGCCGATTCCAATACCGGAAACCAATGCAAGTCAATGGGACGCAAATATCGGAATGAAAATAAACCCTTTCTTTCCTTGTAGGTTAATTCTACATGAAGGAAAACAACTAAGAATAATGTAGAATGTATTACATGAAAAGCCGGCAATTCAGCAGCGGCATACACCAGTACCCGACAATTTAGAACAGAAAGAATATAGCATCACACATAGATTAGATAGATAGAAACATGTCAGTCGCATATATAAGAAGTACAGTGACAGTGTTGCTTACTGTACTTGTCATTTAGTGTTAAAGGATTTATTAAAAAAAATAATAGTGTTTTCATGCATCGTCTCTTTAAAAAAGCCGGCCGGCATTTCAGCAGAGGCACCCGACAATTTATAACAGAAAGAATAGAGCATCACACATAGATTAGATACATAGAAACATGTCAGTCACATATATAAGGAGTACAGTGATAGTGTTGATTACTGTACTTGTCATTTAGTGTTAAAATAAAGGATTTATTAAAAAAAAAATTGGCGTGGGGTTCCCCGTAATTTTAGTCTCCAGCGGAGGTTAAGCAGACGGCTGGGGCAGATGTTTGAAGCCTGGGAAGGGCGTAATACCCACGGAGCTTCCCAGGCTACTAATATCAGCCCCCAGCTGAATACCTAGCCTTTACTAGCTATTAAAATGGGGGACCCCAAAAAAAAATGATGTAGTGTCCCCCCTATTTTAATAGCTAGCAAAGGCTAGGCAGACAGCTGGGGGCTGATATTAATAGCCCAGGAAGGGTGCCATGAATATTGGCCCCCTCCTAGGCTAGAAAGACCAGCCGTCAGCCGCCCCAGAAATGGCGCATCCATAGGATGCGCCAGATCTGGCACTTAGCCTCGCTCTTCCCACTGCCCTGTAGCGGTGGCAGTGGGGTAATAGGGCTGGGGTTGATGTCAGCTTATAATGCCAGCTGACATCAAGCCCAGGTTAGTAATGGAGAGGCGTCTATAAGACACCCCCATTACTAACCCCATAGTCAAAGTTAAAAAAAAACACAAACACCCAGAATAAAGTCCTTTAATTGAAATAAACACACAATTCTTTATTGTTCTAAATTAAACCATACTTACCATCACGCCCATTCCAGCTGAAGCCAATGTCTTCTGCAATAAAAGTAAAATAATAAAGCAACATCATCCTTACCTTTCCATGGTTCCCATGATGGCTCCAGCTCTGCTACATTCACATGACAGGCTGGATCGCAGACGAAAGCTGCCATCCAGCTTGCCATGCCGCAGACACTGAGAAGCCCGTTAAATGTCACACCAGCATGAACAGTGCGCTGGTGTGATCACAGGTAGCCGATGGGTTGCTATGACAGCCGGGAATCTGTTGAAGACCTTGTGCGTATCCTTGCGAAGTGCCCTTGAAAATCTGCGTGACAGTGTGGCAAATCAGGGATGTTCATGGGCAGAGCCGATTTTTTTGCGCGAACAAGTCGGAACCCCGAACACGAGCGCGAATTTGAAATGCCGAACAAATTCGCTCAACACTATACCCGAGTACCTGATGTAAACTCAAGTTGCGCTCAAGACTAATGACAACTTATTCAATATGATGATCTAATGTTTCAAATTCTGTGTCAAACCTCTGAGTTCTAAATGTTCACTATACACCTTTATAAAATCCTTGAGGGGTCTAGTTTCCAAAATGGGGTCACTTGTGGGGAGTTTCCACTGTTTAGGTGCATGAGGGGCTCTCCAAACAATGTGACATGGCATCAACTCTCGATTGCAACCAATTTGCCTTTCAAAAAGTCACACAGTGCTTCTTTTCTTCTGAACCCTGCCATGCGCAGTGTGTTTTCCCCACATATGGGGTATAAACGTACTCTGCACAACAGTTTTTGAGGTCTACTTTCTCCTTAGATTTTTTTAGATTTTTTTACGCCTCTATGTTATAAACTTCTGTAAAGCACTTGGGGGTTCAGTGTGCTCACCACACATCTAGATAAGTTCCCTGATGGGTCTAGTTTCCAAAATGTCACTTGTGGGAGGGGGCTTCCTCTGTTTAGGCACATAAGGGGCTCCCCAAACACGATATGGCATCCGCTAAATATTCAAGCAAATTTTACAATCAAAAACTCAAATGGCGCTCCTTCCTTTCCGAACCCTGTCATGTGCCCAAACAGTGGTTTTCCCCCACAAATGGACATTTTGGGGTCCATTTTTTCCTGTTACCCTTACAAAGATAAATTGTATTTTTTTGGTCACTGCAATACCACAAAAAATGCTAAAACAAGTGATCCAACTATCATATCTATCCCAAAATAGTATCAATAAAAACATCATCTAACCCTGAAAAAAATAAGTCCTTTTTTCAAAATTCAGATTTTTTTTTCGCCACTCTAAAAGAATGAAACAACTGGACGTTTGGTATCGATGTAATCATACTGATGAGCAGATTCATATTATGAGGTCATTTGTACCACACAATATACGTAAAAACAATTCCCAAAAACAATGTCAGAATTGTGGGTTTTTTTCACAGTACCATGGCACTTGGAATTTTTTTTCAAATTTTCCAATACACAATCTGGTAGAATAAATGGTGTCATTCAAAACTACACAAGCCCTCATATGTCTATTTGGATAGGAAAAGAATAGATTTATGGCTCTTGGAATAAAGGGAGGAAGAAACAAAAATGCAAAAAGGGAATTGGTCACGTCGTGAAGAGGTTAAACATGAAAAAAACATAGCTACATGCCTTACAATAAAGACCGTTACCCAAAAATCTATGTAGACTCACATTCCAAAAGCAAGCACCCACAACTGGCTGCTATATTTAGATGGTGTGCACATGTGTAAGGTGCCCCAGTGAGGTAGCCATGGGTGAACTGTGGCCCCTGCTAACTCTAGCACCCTACAGACAAGGTGTGTCCTCCCTCTGATGTTCTGCAGTGTATGCGGTGCTTTTCACTTACTTCAGACCAGCCGGTCACGTCTATCTCCAGGCATTTGTCTTCTGGAACCAGGACAGCAATAAACTCAGAGGCTCATAACAATAACTGGGACTTTACTTGAGGAAGAGGAATATGTACAATATTTATAGGCAGATATAATAGATAAGGCCCAACGGGTTGTCATCATTCCCACTGGGACTTGACACAACTTCAGCCCTGGTTCCCAATTTTGGTGAAGCATATCTGTTGCCTTATTCTCTAGCCCTAGAGAATCTTCCTCACCAATGACAGTATATCCAGATTCTAGTTCTCCCCACATCATAGCTTTGAGTCCTGACTTCTTCTGCAGCCTGCAGATAGAATGTGCCCCCGGTCTTCAATGACTCTCTTGAGTCTCCCAGGCCGGCTAAGGGGACTCTCATAGAGGGATTCTTCTCCTTGGTGATCTACTGTCGAGGGTATGGGGCTCACGTCTGCCCTAGCAGCCAAAATATCGAGGCTGCCTGTACTGTCCCAAGTACTATCTCTCACTGAACTGTCACTTCCTGCTCCTGGAAACTAACCAGAGATTTTCCTAACGTGGCTACCCTCTATGGGCTGTCCTCAAACACAATTAAGTCCCTCACTGTCCTAAATGCCTGCAATGCTACTGGCAGACTTAACCTGTCATCAGCGTTCAGGATAGTGGCATCTTGTGGCTGGCTACCAATACTACAGCCTACAAGGAAACTTATCAGGAACAGAGCATTTATTCACATCCTGTGCTGAACCATAGCACTGGGTTCCTTCTCCCTCTACTGAGCTGGCTTATCACAGCTAACCCCTTAACTGGACCTAACTGCAGCCCAGATAGATCCAACTGTTGGGAACATACTCTTTAACCCTTTCAGTGCCAGAGGGAAGCTACTTCCTTCCCCACTACTACACATGCATCTAATATTAGACTATAAGAGCAATGCTGGGGGAAAAAAAAGCATTTTAAATAACGTGCACACTTTGGTAGGTAAACAGTTGTGTTTAAGAGGGTGTTCCCATCTCCAAGATCATAGATCTCAACATGATCCCAAAAATTTTAGCAAATACCTCCATTAGAAATTTAGTATAGTTCTTTAGATTCGCTATGTTATTTACCTCATGTAGGACTTTGCAGTAGCTTAGGTATCCATGGTGTGACAAAGTCACTGGCAAAGTGCTGGAGTGGAGTTATATTTCACCGGCGCTATTATCTTCAGTGATTTGAAACCCAGAAGTTTTTCTCCAGCTCACTAAGTGTTGTTAGGAGTTAAGCAGACATTTTAAGGGCTGGGTTTTTGAGAATAACCATAGGGTGTTGTCTGGGGTTTAAATAAGCGGCCTGTTGTGGCATTCAGTGTTCAGTGTATCTGGAGAGGCTAGCACCAGAGAGGTGGTCATGGTTATTGTTAAATTGAACCCTATGTTTGCTAAACCCTGAGCGAGCGGATCCCCTTCTACCACAAGGACTGTGCTTCGCATTACCACAATTTTTTTTTACTTTCCTATTTTGCAGTGTTTACTTTGATGAACTCTATGTTTGTTTATGCTACATTCTAATAAACCAACACGAAATTTAAAGAGACAGCATACCTCTGTCTACCTCTGTGTGCAGTTGATTAAGCCACTGTACCACAATGGTTACATCCACTCATATAGTGACAGTTAGTTAGTTTGACAGCACTTAGTGGTCGTAACTATGGATACCTAGGCTACTGAAATGCCCTGCATGAGGTGAGCGACATAGCGAATCTGAAGAACCATACTAAATTTCTAATTGGAAGGTACTTACTAATATTTATTATTATTATTATTATTATTATTACTACGCCTACTACATACTGGGATAGGATCTTGGAGATGGGATTACCCCTTTAAGTTTCAGGATCATGGAAACTTCTCTTAAAAACAAAATGGGTTGTGCTTCTCAAAGTACATAAATCACACTTTCAGTGACACAAAACAAGCTTTGAATTCAAATTTTGGTATGCGTTTCAAAATATGAGGGATTTAATCCTGACCCTCCTTGTTTGCACTGAGTAAAAAAGCGACTCCTAAGGTGAGGTTTCTGCTGTATATCTCAGATCAATCAATTCACTCTGAGTCAATATACAGCTACAGCAGTTCACTATATGTTACTTGAATCTTTTGATTAGTATTCACAGATTGAGACTATCCCTCCCATTTTTAATCTGGTACATCACCACTGAAGTAGTACACCGCAACCACATTAGTCATTTTTCTCTCCTTGTGATGTGTGCTCTGAACTCCTATCCCTACACAGTACAGGTATAAAATGGCACTCCTTGACCAGCACCTATTTTTAATACTGACTGTGCTAGACCATGTGAACTGATTGCTGAAGTGCATTATGGGGGAAGCCCGTGTGACTGTGTCTAATGTCATTAGCACACTTAATGAGTCTTCAGCAGTGTGTGAGTGTGTGAAATGGTGCTGGGCATTTTTTTTTTGCCAATTCTCGCAAATCAAATCATTGTTTATTCGAATTTCAGGAAATTCCGTGGAACTCGATCTTGCGCGGATTGATCTGAGGGTGACAATCATCAATGTTACTTTTCAGATTATTTTATTCTAAATAGACATGGAGAACAACAAGAGAAAGTGCAAACTACATCAATACTTCCTACTTTTTTGCATTACTAGCCTCTCCCCCCTTATTTTCTATCATTGCTTTTGTACAGTGTCTACTTGTCTCAACAGGGATGAACACAGACAAAAGAGGGCCCATTCGCAAGAATAGTATATGAGCCCTTTTCAGTCCAATGGTTCAATATAAAGCATCTGTTTATGTGTCTGAAACAGAAGCGAATTGCTGCTTTGGTGGTAGCAGTGGGCCTACTAAACTCTTGGGCCCCTGTGCGTCTGCACAGGATGCACCAATGGTATGTCTCCTGTGCCCTATCTTTGCACTCTTTCAAAAAAGTACTTGTAATCCTCTAATCTATTATAATTCTTTATGCTTTTATTTGCTATCTTATTTATATAGAAGATGCATTTCTTAACCCCTTGACTCCGCAGCCAGTATTCAATTTTACATTTTCATTTTTCTTTATCTTCTTCCAAGAGCTATAGCTTTTTTTTACCCTCAACATAGCTGTTTGAGGGCTTGATTTTTGCAGGATGAGTTGTAATTTTGAATGGCATCATACATTTTACCATACCATGTATTGAAAGGTGGGAAAAAATACCAAGTGGGATGAAATGGTGAAAACTGCAACTGTGGCATTGTTTCTTAGGTTTTGTTGTTACAGTGTTTATTGCTTGGTAAAAAAAAGGGCCTGGAAGCAAAATTTCCCATATCAATATGATTACAGCGATATCAAACTTGCATAGACTTCTTTTCTTTTAAAATGGTGAAAAAATTCAATTGTTTGTAGAAACAAAAATATTGGTTTGTGTCATCATTTTCCAAGACCCGTAACATTTAGATTTTTTTGTGCAAATTGCCTCTTCAGAGAAAAAGAGGACTTGTACTCTATAGCGCCACCTATTGGAAGTAGCAATCCTGCAAGTCACAATCAACCCTTTAACGAGTCGTGCAATATGACTTAGGATAAAAGCCAAATCAGAATCTCAATTTGCAGACACACCGTACACACCGAAACACCGTGTCTGCACATTGAGATTCTGATTTGGCTTTTATCCTAAGTCATATTGCACGACTCGTTAAAGGGTTGATTGTGACTTGTAGGATTGCTACTTCCAATAGGTGGCGCTATAGAGTACAAGTCCTCTTTTTCTCTGAAGAGGCAATTTGCATATTAAATTTCTCAGAGGAGCATTGCATGGCGAATAAGCCTCCTTACCTTGACCTGCCAGAGCTGGTGTGTCACTCTCCATAAGGAGAAACGTAGCGAGAAACGTAGCGTAGCGTAAATTTTTTTGTCAAACTAATTGCATGATGGCTGGTTTTTGGAAACATAGACAGTAGTGATGAGCGACCACTAAAATGCTCGGGTACTCGTTGCTCGGGTCGAGCAAATTGGAATGCTCGAGTGCTCGACCCAAGCAACGAGCCTAATGTAAGTCTATGGCAAATTCGAGCATTTTTCCAGCGGCTCCCCCCAGCGGTGTGCAAAGGACATAGAAATTGCCCAAATCGATGGTAACAGTGCTCAAATGATATGGGATCAGCATGGGAAAGACCCCTGGAAGCATTTTGGACGCCCAGATTACTGCTGTCAACAATGTTGTCAGAGTATTACGCCACTTTTACGGACACACAAAAAAACATGCAAAACCGAAACCAAAATGGATTTTCCTGGGAAAAATGTTAAGGAACATCCTTTCCAGGGTAATAACTTGTATATAAGGCAAAATAAATAGCCAAAAGCAAAAATGCTCCTCCACACCTTGGGATATGTTCACACGTAGCATTTTTAATGCATTTTTGCACTTTTGTATTGCTTTTAAGCAAGACAAATGCATTACAACCTTATCTGGCCATGTGGTGTGTGACACATCATCAAACAAATCCTGTTTCATTTATGATGGAGGGTTTCTGAAAGTCACAAAGCCTATTTTTATAAGGTCATCAGGCAGCCCTTACTATTCTTAAAGGGCAGGCAGCCGGCCCTCGCTATTTTTAGAGAGCCATTAGCCGGCTATGCTTTGTTGTTCCATTATTAAGGAGTGGGTCTCCTATACTGTTATTGCATATGCAGTTACTGCAAGGGCTCCCAAAATTTGGACGCAACCCAATACCCCTTTGAAGAGACATAGAGGAGGGTCTCAGTAAAAAAAATGTTCCCATTATAAAGGAGAGGGTCTCCTATAGTGGTAATGCACATGCTGTGACTGCAAGGGCTGCCAAAATTTGGGAAAAAAAACACTAACAATTTAAAGACACTTAGAGCTGGGTTACAGTAACGAGTACGACATGTTTCCATTAGAAAAGAGAGGGTCTGCTATACAGTTATAGGGTATGCAGTAAGTCCAACGGCTGACAAAATTTAGGAAAAACCCCACTAACAATTTAAAGACACATATAGCAGGGCCACAGTAACAACATATTCCAATTAGAATGGAGAGGGTCTCCCATACTCTTGCATTGAAATGTCACTGTCAGAGATTGACAGCGGAATTCAAAGGGTTAAAAGCACACATAAGTAACATAGCCGGCATCTACTCATGTGGAGTGAACTTAGCTCCTGAGCCCCCTCTACACATGCTCACCCTAGCACTGACGTACATGTACATCATTTTGCGCTAGGTGGTTAAAAAAGTGTAATATGTGTAATACAAAGTAAAATATCCTGATGCGAAAGTTAACACTTAACATTTAGAACTAAGATCATACTCTTGAACCAAATTAGATAAAACAAAACAATAAGTACATTTTAGAGCATAAAGTATAATGCTATCCGAAACTACAGCTTTGGCTATACAGTCATGAAATATAACACCTAATATATTTTTTGTATTGTATATTATATTATTATTATTATTATTATTATTATTATTATTATTATTAGAAAAACATTAATTTACCTTTATTTTCTGGCAAATGTCAAAGATAGTGCCAAACAAAATTAAATCTTGAAACACCCACTACTATGAAATTTAAAGGTTTAAATACTAAAGCATTGAATCATGACCTGAAATGGAACATTTTTCTGCATTTGTATTAAATATTTAAGTTTAGGAACATCTTGCAAATTCAGCACTTCTTAGGACTAATGAATTCTTTAGTATTTTACATTAAAAAAAATTCTACATATGCACTGATGTATTTCTAATTTTTATAGTATGTGAGTCATGACCTTGCTCATGGGCTGTGACATGTGAGCATTGAGAATATAAGAATTATAGTGCCTTTGAAAACAAATCTTTGCAAGTGCTGATGTAAGTGCAGAACAATGCACAGATACGTGACTTACGATTTATTGAGGTAATACATTTTTTCAAACATATATCTTGCATTAATGTTCTCAGCTAACCCATATGGAATATACTCTTGTACATAGACTATTTAGAGATTTGAAATGTGGCTATAGCCTGAAGATAACATCATTCAGCAGAACAATGAGAAACGCTACCACTTGCATCAGTGAGTGACTGGCATGGGTGCAGTAACATTTAGATCATTTACCTGTAAGCAAAGATTTGTTTGTTTTGTCTCATTTCTGGTTTGCACATAATAGTTAGAAATAATTGAAGAAGCAAAAGGAAAAGGAAGAATTTATACATTCAATTTTCAAACATCAAAATCATTCTTTACTGTCACGTATTTGTATAACAGAAAATTTAAAAAACTAAGTTTGTTTCTTCTGGAATAACCTAATTTGCCTATTCTTTCCCATACAATATTGCCAATAAGATTAAATAGTTCACAGTTTTTTTATTTAAAAGGGGTTATCCAAGAAAGTAATAAAATGGCCCCCTTCACGTAATTCAAACGGCTGCCTGTCCTAGTCACGTCTCAGAACAAGATGCAGTCTGCAGAAGCAGAAGCACACATACTGTAATTGCTGGAGAAAAATTGTGACAGGAGAGGAAATAAATTTTCCCCTCAGCAGCCAAGCAAGGTGTGGGAAAGACTAAGTGCAACATGAAGGGAAGAGGGGGAGGAAGTCCAAACACTAGGTATAGGAGGAGTGGAGACCCCTAGGCAGATCTAATAACACCCTGCCTACCCTACCGTCCCTATATTGGTTACACACCAATCGCTGAGCAGGACCCTAAACCCTGTATATCACTAGAGCTTTGGCCTACATAGGGAGGGCGAGGGGTGAGCACTGGTCAGGCTCCACTACAAACTAAAGACAACAAGGTATATAAACAAAGGGGATTATCTTAGCTTGAGCAGACACCAGAGGAGTAACGCCAACTGACCTCCAAAGGCACCAGAGAAGAAGCCAGCCAACAGCTAGTGCTCCTAGCATGCACAAAAGAACATAGAAGTATCACCGGCAAGTGCCTGAAGCAAACTAAGGGGTTTTAACTCCCATGCAAGGGTGTGTCAATCAGCAGCAGGAGGGAGGTCGCCACTGGGTCTTAAAGGAAGAAGTATTAAGAAGATGTCTGCAATGCCAAGTGCAGTGACCTTCTACAGCTAAATCCAGAGCGACTGTCTATTACACCTGACACACCCGTGACATCAGCTGACTGAGCACAAAGGATTTTTTCTTCTGCCTCAGTGCTCTGTGCTCATGCATCTGAGGAGAAGATTTATTTCTTCTCTTGTTACACACTTCTCTGATTATAATACTCTGTCAGTTGAAACACCTGTCTCAGGAGTGCTGTTTCTTCTGACAGCAGGCCATCCTGACACATGACTAGGATGAGCTGCAATTTAAATTAATTGACAGGGGCCATTTATTACATTCTTGGACATACCTTTTAAAGAGTAACTGCCCTTTTCATTTTCATTTCAGAAATCAATACTACTCTTTAAATAAGAATCTTTGTAATCTTATCAGAGAAATCTGCTTCTTTTTCCATGAGGAGTGATCATTAATTTTAAAAAAATTCAATTCAAAGGGAAAATCTGTATTCAGTTAAAACAGATTTTTACATTACCATGATAGGAGATGGCAGTTGCTACTCTTAACATTTTATACAGCTGGAAGGGAAGGTGGAGAGAGGGGCTCTGTCTTTAGCTCCTCCCTTCTCCTCCCTCTCCCTTCCACATAGAATTTTTTAGGTAGTAACTGCCATCTCCTATCTTAATAAAATGCAGCTTAATAAGTGACATATCACTGTCATCTTGGTTTCTGCTCCTACAGTATGGTGTGTTCTGATTACATAGCAAAAACCTGGTGGTCGATTTCTTTTAATAGCATAAAGTGCAACCCATACCATAACAGTACTTTTAAATACCCCATTTGCATTGCATTTCTTAGTGTATGTGAACAGTTACGTTTTATTAGTTTGGTAAATTGTGATTAATGTTCTGTTTCTTTTCTCCTTGTTAATTTAACACATTTATTTTAAAACTGTAAGTGGAGGTGTGCAGATTAGCTACATGCATCATTTACCTTAGCTTTGTCTTAGTGTTTTCATCTTGAATTCACCAAGCAAATAATGTTGATCAGTATTCCCTCAGCAATACTAAAGGGAATCATTTAGTCAGAGAATATTAAGTGTTGGATGCTCTGTGAACTGCACAGACTGTGCCATTCCTTGGTAGGCTTACAAGTAATTTTATGTCTTTTCTGAAAGTCAAAAGGAACTTAGGAGGAAATGAACAGATAATGAACAGATAACGTACAGTATAAACTTTTCCATTATTTTATGTGATATGAAACAATAAGCCAAGGTATGAACAATATTCTTGTTCATATTTGGTGTAATTGTGGTAAAAACAAGCAGGAATAAAAAAAAAATGTATTTCTTACATGGCACTCACCACTGGTATGTTTCACTTAATTTAATCATGCAGTAACATAAGAATGTGAACAAACAATGACCTATGATCATTAAAAGAGATCACATGCCTAATAAGGGCCTCATTGTTCAACCATTTCCCTCCTCCTTAAATACTTGTGTCATAGAGAAAAATTAAAATCCATAACACCTTTCCCGGAGAGGGGACATATTGTAACATACCTGGCGGCGTCCTTGCATAGTGGTCCATCTCCCACTGTGCAAGAGCGCGCACTTGATCTCCTGTCCAGAATGTCTCTCTGGCTTCCCTCCATGCTGTCTGTTTGTGTCTGTTTCTGCTGCTTAAGGGCGGCGCCCGATCACTTCCTGCTTTTTGTACCTGCTGTGGGTCACACCCCTTGTGCGTCCTCAGCCTATTGCTGTCTGTCACCTGGTATATAGCTCAGCTGCTCCCATCTATTCCTGCCTGAGCATAGTGTTTCATTCAGTGTGTGCTTGCACTCTGAAGGTGCCAGGTCCCGTTCTGTGTTCTCTTGTCTGCCTTTCCTGGAGGCTGTATTTCCAGGGCTGTCTGAACACGCTCCTAGCCTGTTCCTCCCGCCTTCTAGGGGCCGATTACCTAGACCCGCTCCTGTATCTTGTCTGTCCTGTCTGAACACGCTCCTAGCCTGTTCCTCCCGCCTTCTAGGGGCCGATTACCTAGACCCGCTCCTGTATCTTGTCTGTCCTGTCTGAACACGCTCCTTGCCTGTTCGTCCCGCCTCTCTGGGGGCCGTATTCCCAGACCCGCTCCTGTATCCCTCTGCAGTGTCGGTCTCCTCCGTACACTCAGTTCCAGTCTGAACTCTCTCCTATCCTTTACCTGTTTTGCCTCTATGTCCGATGTCCGTTCCCTTCCTTTTTCTGCAGAGTCTGAACTCGTACCTAACTCCTGCTTGTTGTCTCTGTACTCCCGTTTGTGAGTTTGTGGTCCACTAGCTACTTCACTGCAAGTACCCTGTTGGTATCTGGCTCTGCCTTTCTCTTCCTGTCTGTTCCGTGTGAACAGAGCCCTGTCCCCCCTGCTCTGCCTTGCTCACCGCTCCGGCGGTTCTAGCCTGCTCTGACTCCTTGGCCCACTGCTCGGCAGTCCTGTCCTGCCCTGCTTCTGCCCGCTGCTCTGGCAGTCCTGTCCTGCCCTGCTTCTGCCCGCTGCTCCGGCAGTCCTGTCCTGCCCTGCTTCTGCCCGCTGCTCCGGCAGTCCTGTCCTGCCCTGCTTCTGCCCGCTGCTCCGGCAGTCCTGTCCTGCCCTGCTTCTGCCCGCTGCTCCGGCAGTCCTGTCCTGCCCTGCTTCTGCCCGCTGCTCCGGCAGTCCTGTCCTGCCCTGCTTCTGCCCGCTGCTCCGGCAGTCCTGTCCTGCCCTGCTTCTGCCCGCTGCTCCGGCAGTCCTGTCCTGCCCTGCTTCTGCCCGCTGCTCCGGCAGTCCTGTCCTGCCCTGCTTCTGCCCGCTGCTCCGGCAGTCCTGTCCTGCCCTGCTTCTGCCCGCTGCTCCGGCAGTCCTGTCCTGCCCTGCTTCTGCCCGCTGCTCCGGCAGTCCTGTCCTGCCCTGCTTCTGCCCGCTGCTCCGGCAGTCCTGTCCTGCCCTGCTTCTGCCCGCTGCTCCGGCAGTCCTGTCCTGCCCTGCTTCTGCCCGCTGCTCCGGCAGTCCTGTCCTGCCCTGCTTCTGCCCGCTGCTCCGGCAGTCCTGTCCTGCCCTGCTTCTGCCCGCTGCTCCGGCAGTCCTGTCCTGCCCTGCTTCTGCCCGCTGCTCCGGCAGTCCCGTCCTGCTCTGTTCTTGCCCACCGCTTCGGGCGTTCCCTCTCTGCTGTGGTTGTCTACCGCATCTGCGGTTCTGTGACCCAGTCTGTACTGGGTCTTAACCTTTCTGTGCTCCAGCCCGTCCTTTCGCCCAGTACCTCCCTGCCTGCATACTCGCCTGTATCCACCCATCTGCATACCTGCCGTGTTTGCTTATATCCACCAGTCTGTGCCAGCCTAACCTGCCTGTTCCTGAGTCCCAGTGTGTACTGGGTCCTATCCCGCCTGTGTTCCTACCTGCTAGTGCCTCCCTGTCTGCACTCTAGCTGTGCTTGCCTGTACCCCTCTACCTGTATTGTTCCTGAGTCCCAGTGTGTACTGGGTCCTATCCCGCCTGTGTTCCTACCTGCTAGTGCCTCCCTGTCTGCACTCTAGCTGCGCTTGCCTTTACCCGCCTGCCTGCATACCAGTCGTGCCTGCCTATACCCTCCAGTCTGTGCGCCAGCCTAACCAGCCTGATCCAGTAATCCCTGTGTGGGTCAACCCCCGTGTCCGGAGTTTGACCTGGAGTAGCACCTGGTTCCTCTGCCCGGTTTCTCCCTGGTGCACTGGCGTCGTATGCCGTCGTGCCATCTTGGTCGGATCGGCCAGATACTTAGTCACGCCCCTCCAGGCACTCTCCGGTTCATGGTCCAGTGGAATCACTACAATCACACGCACATGCCGCTCAGCCCGGGCGTGTGCATAACAGCATGCTCAGGCCATGGTTCCCGTTGAGCCCCACGGCCTTCGCTCTCTGAGAAGTTTTCCAGCGAATACATGCATTAAAATAAATAAATAAATATTTTTTTTTTCCTTTAGCTGAGTTCCAGGCGAATTACGCACCCGTCCAGATGGATCTATCTGCTCTCGTTCCCGCGGATCCGCTACGTTATTATGGGGATCCTAGACAAAGTCGTGCATTTGTGGAGCAATGCATGCTACACTTCAAGTTCTACCCTCTATGTTTTCCCACCGATCGGGTTAAGGTGGCATTCATTATGTCTTACCTGGCGGGTGATGCCTTGGAATGGATCAACCCCCTATATGAAACACAGGATCCGATCCTCCTGGACCTAATGGCCTTCCTGGTGGCCTTTCTAATGGTCTTCGATGATCCTAACCCGGAGGCTCCTGCTGAAGCTTCACTTCCCAATATCCCGGAGCAGCCCCAATGGGTAATGTGTGTGGGTAGCGCAATCGTCCTCCAGCCCAATGAGACTACTGCCCACCCAGAATCCTCACAGGGTGACTACGCTTTCCGGAATACTTCTCCCAACCTCAAGAGGCAGTCCAGACGTGCTAGACGTAGAGGCAAGCTGTCACGCCAGGGTCTGTCCTCCCTGAGACCTCCTGACCCCAACCTTGAAGTCCCTACTGAAGCTTCATCTCCCTGTATCCCGGAGAAGCCCCAACGGGTAATGTGCGTGGGTAGTGCACCAGTTCTCCTGCCCGAAGAGACTTCTGCCCATCCAGACTCCACACAGGAGAACTTCCTGCACCCGGCATCAGATGCTTCACCCACATTAACCGGTGTGCATGTCCAAGGATGCTCCAAAGCTGTGGTTACCTCAGAGTCTGTGCACCTCTACTACCTGGCGGAGGACCCCCTGTTGCCTCCTGAATCCTCCGGGATACCACTCGATGACAAATGGAGAGAGAATTCTCTACACCCGGTACTCGATACTTTGTCCGCTTCGTCCTGTGAGCCTGACAATGGGTACCCCAAAGTGGTAGTTACCCCCGAGTCTCTACACCCCTCCGACCAGGCGGAGGACCTCCAGTTGTCTCCTGAACCCTTCGGGGTGCTACCTGGTAGCGAAAGGACAGAGACTCTCCTATACTCTGTACCTGATACCTCGCTCGCTTCGTCCAGTGAGTCCAACCTAGTGTACTCTGAAGCAGTGGTTACTCCCGAGTCTCTACACTCCTCTGACCAGGCGGAGGACCTCCAGTTGTCTCCAGAACCCTTCGGGGTGCCACCTGGTGGTAAATGGACAGAGACTTTCCTATATCCTGGATCTGATACCTCGCTTGCTTCGTCCAGTGAGTCCGACCTAGTGTACTCTGAAGCAGAGGTTACCCGTGAGTCTCTACACCCCTCTGACCAGGCGGAGGACCGCCAGTTGTCTCCAGAACCCTTCGGGGTGCCACCTGGTGGAGAATGGACAGAGACTTTCCTATACTCGGTACCCGATACCTCGCCTGCTTCGTCCAGTGAGTCCGACCTAGTGTACTCTGAAGCAGATGTTTTCTCTGAGCCTCTGCACTCTTCTGACCCGGCGGAGGACCTCCAGTTGTTTCCTGAATCCTCCGGGGTACCACCAGAAAACAAAGAGACAGTGAATTTTCCTCATTATGTACCTGATAACCCGTCTATTTCTTCCTGTGAGCTTGACAAGATGTACCTCGAAGCAGAGATTACCCCCAAGTCTCTGTCCCCCTCCAACCCGGTGGAGGACTTCCAGTTGTCTCCTGTACCCTCTGGGGTGCCACCTGAAAATATGTGGAGAGAGACTTCCTTGTGTGCTGTTCCTGGTACTCCACCCGTTTCGTCTGTTGCTAAGGGTGGCTGGATGGGAGGTAGCATCCTAGCTACCCAGAGGAGACCAGTTTTTCCGGTGGACAGGGGAAGTGATCTCTTCGAAGTGAAGAATTGGCCCTCGAATTCCCTGCGGAAGATTCTGGCAGGCCTGAAGAAGAGGGGGCGTAAGGGGGGGGGTACTGTAACATACCTGGCGGCGTCCTTGCATAGTGGTCCATCTCCCACTGTGCAAGAGCGCGCACTTGATCTCCTGTCCAGAATGTCTCTCTGGCTTCCCTCCATGCTGTCTGTTTGTGTCTGTTTCTGCTGCTTAAGGGCGGCGCCCGATCACTTCCTGCTTTTTGTACCTGCTGTGGGTCACACCCCTTGTGCGTCCTCAGCCTATTGCTGTCTGTCACCTGGTATATAGCTCAGCTGCTCCCATCTATTCCTGCCTGAGCATAGTGTTTCATTCAGTGTGTGCTTGCACTCTGAAGGTGCCAGGTCCCGTTCTGTGTTCTCTTGTCTGCCTTTCCTGGAGGCTGTATTTCCAGGGCTGTCTGAACACGCTCCTAGCCTGTTCCTCCCGCCTTCTAGGGGCCGATTACCTAGACCCGCTCCTGTATCTTGTCTGTCCTGTCTGAACATGCTCCTAGCCTGTTCCTCCCGCCTTCTAGGGGCCGATTACCTAGACCCGCTCCTGTATCTTGTCTGTCCTGTCTGAACACGCTCCTTGCCTGTTCGTCCCGCCTCTCTGGGGGCCGTATTCCCAGACCCGCTCCTGTATCCCTCTGCAGTGTCGGTCTCCTCCGTACACTCAGTTCCAGTCTGAACTCTCTCCTATCCTTTACCTGTTTTGCCTCTATGTCCGATGTCCGTTCCCTTCCTTTTTCTGCAGAGTCTGAACTCGTACCTAACTCCTGCTTGTTGTCTCTGTACTCCCGTTTGTGAGTTTGTGGTCCACTCGCTACTTCACTGCAAGTACCCTGTTGGTATCTGGCTCTGCCTTTCTCTTCCTGTCTGTTCCGTGTGAACAGAGCCCTGTCCCCCCTGCTCTGCCTTGCTCACCGCTCCGGCGGTTCTAGCCTGCTCTGACTCCTTGGCCCACTGCTCGGCAGTCCTGTCTCGCCCTGCTTCTGCCCGCTGCTCCGGCAGTCCTGTCCTGCCCTGCTTCTGCCCGCTGCTCCGGCAGTCCTGTCCTGCCCTGCTTCTGCCCGCTGCTCCGGCAGTCCTGTCCTGCCCTGCTTCTGCCCGCTGCTCCGGCAGTCCTGTCCTGCCCTGCTTCTGCCCGCTGCTCCGGCAGTCCTGTCCTGCCCTGCTTCTGCCCGCTGCTCCGGCAGTCCTGTCCTGCCCTGCTTCTGCCCGCTGCTCCGGCAGTCCTGTCCTGCCCTGCTTCTGCCCGCTGCTCCGGCAGTCCTGTCCTGCCCTGCTTCTGCCCGCTGCTCCGGCAGTCCTGTCCTGCCCTGCTTCTGCCCGCTGCTCCGGCAGTCCTGTCCTGCCCTGCTTCTGCCCGCTGCTCCGGCAGTCCTGTCCTGCCCTGCTTCTGCCCGCTGCTCCGGCAGTCCTGTCCTGCCCTGCTTCTGCCCGCTGCTCCGGCAGTCCTGTCCTGCCCTGCTTCTGCCCGCTGCTCCGGCAGTCCTGTCCTGCCCTGCTTCTGCCCGCTGCTCCGGCAGTCCTGTCCTGCCCTGCTTCTGCCCGCTGCTCCGGCAGTCCCGTCCTGCTCTGTTCTTGCCCACCGCTTCGGGCGTTCCCTCTCTGCTGTGGTTGTCTACCGCATCTGCGGTTCTGTGACCCAGTCTGTACTGGGTCTTAACCTTTCTGTGCTCCAGCCCGTCCTTTCGCCCAGTACCTCCCTGCCTGCATACTCGCCTGTATCCACCCATCTGCATACCTGCCGTATTTGCTTATATCCACCAGTCTGTGCCAGCCTAACCTGCCTGTTCCTGAGTCCCAGTGTGTACTGGGTCCTATCCCGCCTGTGTTCCTACCTGCTAGTGCCTCCCTGTCTGCACTCTAGCTGTGCTTGCCTGTACCCCTCTACCTGTATTGTTCCTGAGTCCCAGTGTGTACTGGATCCTATCCCGCCTGTGTTCCTACCTGCTAGTGCCTCCCTGTCTGCACTCTAGCTGCGCTTGCCTTTACCCGCCTGCCTGCATACCAGTCGTGCCTGCCTATACCCTCCAGTCTGTGCGCCAGCCTAACCAGCCTGATCCAGTAATCCCTGTGTGGGTCAACCCCCGTGTCCGGAGTTTGACCTGGAGTAGCACCTGGTTCCTCTGCCCGGTTTCTCCCTGGTGCACTGGCGTCGTATGCCGTCGTGCCATCTTGGTCGGATCGGCCAGATACTTAGTCACGCCCCTCCAGGCACTCTCCGGTTCATGGTCCAGTGGAATCACTACAATCACACGCACATGCCGCTCAGCCCGGGCGTGTGCATAACACATATCACCCTCACATTGAACATATGGGATTAATTATAGATGGGTAGGAGAAAAATTAATTATAGCTGGGGAAGTGGTAGGGAGCTGACATGTCAACCCCCATTGAAGTAGGGACCTTTTGCAGTGACCAGGTAATTGCAGAAGGATCTGCTCTGAGAGACAGACACTAAGACTGGCATCCATTTATGCAGAATCGGGGAAGTACACATCGAAGGAATAGAGCGTCCTCTGATCATAGCACTATTTTGAGACATTTTGGAGCCCATGGTCAGTGATTTTTTGCATTGATCCGATATTAATGGGAGATATTTTTTCAACGTCGTAGCAAAGGTGAGAACATAACGCATTCACTCACATTACTGTAGGGCTGGAAGAACCCCCCAACTTAATATTGGTCTGATGGATGGAAGGTTCCCCACTCCTGTGTTAGATAAATCCATTCCACTAGGCACATAATAAAGTTAGGAGCTAGGCAAATATAACATGGGATAAAACAGCCTCTCTAATTTTGATAATAGTAACGATTAGTATTAGCACCTGCAAACTGAACAAAAGAGAGACCAAAGGAGTTTTTGATGTTAAAAAATGTATATATATTTTATTGTGTATCACAATTATTATAAAATTACTATAATGCCAGAGATACAGTATATTAGAGAACATAATCATAAGTGACAATGGAAATGCAAATCATGTTGAAATGTAAATTATTTTAAAAGTTCTATCCTATCCTCACTTGCCATCTGTAAGGCTTAATCACTATTTGTTCAGGGTAATCTCTAGATATTAATCAGTTAAATAAAATTCTGGCTTGCATCTGGAACATTTTTTCAACATAATTATTTATTTTTAAGAATAAAAATTGTCCACGTGGTACAGACCCTTTAAAATGCCGTAGATGGTAATAGTTCAGTAAAGAATTATTGGTAACTCTTGGTCAGTTAGGCCAAACGCCAAGTTCTAGAAACAGTGTCTGCATATGACACCACTGTCCATAGTGCAAGGGAAGATGCCTCCCACCCTGCACCTGTCGTTGCACACTTGCAACGACCACCATCAGCAACCACATCCACGTTCTTGTCCCAGCAGAGCGTTCAGTTATCTCTACCCCAGTCCTTGGAACAAATCTCACTGACGGCACACTGGGTTAATATTGTGGAATTCGGGACCCAGTCGGACCCTGGAGCGGAACATGTCCTCCCGATGATGAGGATTGCGGGCCCTGAGTCAATCAGGGTTTCCCCACATTCTACAGCTCCTGTACCTCCTCCTTCTCCTCTTCAGCCTGCATCTCCAAAATGACCACATCAGTCGCAAGCTGGAAGCACTGCAGCACTGCCTTGGCTAAGCGGCTACAGGCTCTGCTAATGCTAATCTGCTTAGGCGACAAACCGCACACCACTGCAGAGTTGTTGAAAGCTATAACAGAGCAGGGAGATCTGTGGCTCTCACCGCTGAACCTATAGTCAGGCATGGTCGTGTGTGACAATGGCCGGGACCTGGTGGCGACTCTGAGGTTTGGCAACCTCCCACACGTACCATGCCTGGCCCATGTGCTCATCTTAGTGGTTCAGCGGTTTCTCAAAACTTAACCAGATCTGCCTGAACTGCTTGTGAAAGTATGCCGCGTTTGTGCCCATTTCAGAAAGTCACCTACAGCTTCCACCGCCCTGGCAGTGCTTTAGCAGCGTTTGTAGCTTCCAGTTCACCAACTGGTGTGTGATGTCAACACTTGTTGAAACTCAACGTTGCAGATGTTCGGAAGGATTTGTGAGAAATAGAGGGCAGTTGTTGAATAGCAGCTTAAACATGCCTGTCAGTATTCAGGTCAGCCTCCGCACATAAGAGCTGATGAGTGGGGATGGATGTTTGACATCTTTGCCGTCCTCCAAAACTTTGAGAACTCAACCAAGATGGTGAGCGGTGATGATACCATAATTAGCGTCACCATCCCGCTTCTCTGTCTACTGAAACGCTCACTGTTCACAATTAGAGAGGAGGCATTGCAGGCGGGGCACGATGAGATGGAGCAAGGAACTATGCAGGGTGTTGCTACACAGCCCAGTCTCATCTCATCTCAACATGGATTGGGTGATAATGAGGAGGAGGAGGAGGAACAGGAGCTGGTTTCCTGTGCTACAGACGGTACTACCCACACCACATTCATACCGTCTGTTCAGCGTGGATGGCCTGAGGAAAGGGAAAGCCAGGAGGAGGACCAGGAGGAGGATGAGGAGGAGAACATGGACAGTCATCCTCTTAGTAAGGACAGGGAAGTCTTGGCTGTTGGCAGTTTGACACACATGGCTTACTTTATGTTCCACTGCCTCTCAAGTGATCCTCGCTTTGTACGCATATTGGACGACAGTAATTACTGGTTTGTCACACTTCTAGACCCATGCTACAAGGAGAACTTTCTATCTCTCCTTCCCATGGTGGAGAGGTCTACTAAAATTTTGCAGTACCAGAAGGCTCTTGTTGAAGTATTATTAAAAAAATTCCCATCTGACAACGCTGATGGCAGAGGTCACAGTTTGTTGGACAACCAAGGAGTACAGGTGAGGGAGACACAAACCAGATGCAGCAAAGGCAGGGGAACACTGTCAAAGGTCTGGGACAGTTTACTCAGACCCTCCCAGTGCCCAGGTCCTAATACGCAGGGTACTCTGACAAGGAGGGAAAAGTTTTAGAAGATGCTGAAGGAGTACCTTGATGACCGTACCAGCGTCCTCTGTGATTCCTCTATGCCTTACAACTATTGGGTATCCAAGATGGACACGTGGCATGAACTGTCTTTTTACACCTTGGAAGTCCTAGCCTGCCCTGCCACTAACGTTTTGTAAGAGCAGGTTGTTAGTGCCAACGGGGGTATTATAACTAATAGGCGCATCTGCCTGTCAACTGAAAATGCTGACAGGCTGACTCTTTATAGGGTCATCAGGTGGCCCTCACTCTAAATGAACAAGGTCTGTATTGGCCGAGACTTCTCAACCCAACCAGATGACAGGAGCAGAACATAAAGCCAATTCAAATGGAGGGTCATCAGGTGGCCCTCACTCAAAATGAACAAGGGCTGGATTGGGCCAGACTTCTCAACACCACCAGATGATAGCACCTGAACATAAAGTCAAATCCAGTGTTTTGTTTGGGGGGTCTATTCCCATGCATCCCTTCACACCCAGACATGGGTATACGCTTCAGGATTTCGTCTATTTAATGTCGTCCTCATCCTTCTCCTTCTCTTCATTCTCCACTACCATATTAACAGGGTGACCATCATGCAACACCCACATTATTTTTTAAGGGTGTTTATGATGCCCAAAGGAACTATTTTTAGAGGCCTACCTCTAACATTCTGTATGCTATACAGTATGTTAATGCATATAGTATGTTCTTGTGTACCCCCAAGGGGTAAATGCTTTTCAGCTCATGCAATTAGTGCATGGGCAATACCAGTCTAGGAGACCCACTTCTTAATAATGGGAAAACATTTTTTACCAAGGCCCTCCTCTACGTCTCTTAAAAGGGGTATTGAAGTGTGTCATAAATTTTGGCAGCCCTTGCAGTCACTGCATATGCAATAACAGTATAAGAGACCCACTCCTTAATAATGGGAATTTTTTTTTTACTGAGGTCATCCTCTACGTCTCTTCAAAGGGGTTTTGCAATGCATCATAATTTTTGGCAACCCTTGCAGTCACTGCATACATATTAACAGTGTAGGAGATCCACTCCTTAATAATGGGAAGGCCAATTCAAATTGAATCTATATTCTACAATATTACCTCTCTTATCTGAAATTCATGTACAGGTAAGCTATTGCAGTATGGATAGCATATTACATGCAGCCAAAAAGATATTATTGCCTTATACTCTGTGCTGCTGCAACCAAACAAAAAAAAATAAATATACATATATAAATATTCTATTCCCTATTGATACCACTGTTAGCTGCATTTAGAATAGGGACAGGTGGTAGGTATCATCAGCTGGGAACAAGTGTTCATTCTGGTCACATACATAGCTTCCACAGTGCATAACTTGATAGATTTTTTCCATGCACTCATGGACTGATTCATAATTTTTACGGTGATCTGTACTCAGAAATTAATCAAAGTTGACAGAAATTTATAGAAAACAGAAAATCATATAAGTTGTCAGAACTCTCTAGTGCTTTGTTTCTATTCATTTCTGTGTGCCTTTTGAAGTTTTGGGTCATTGTCCTGCTGGAACATCCATAACCTAGGATGCAAACCCAGCTTTATGACACTGGGCACTACATTGCGACCCAAAATCCTTTGTGAATCTTAACATTTCATGATGCTTTGCACACAGTCAAGGCACCCTGTGCCAGAGGCAGCAGAACAACCCCTAAATATCTTTGAACCTCCACCATATTTGACTGTAAGTACTGTGTTCTTTTATTTGTAGGCCTCATTGTACTTACAGTAAACAGTTGAATGATGTGCATTACCAAAAAGCTCTATCTTGGTCTCATCTGTCCCCAAAACACCTGCTGGCCCTCTAGAAATCGTGGAGGCTGCCAGGTGGCACTCTATAAATTGTGAGGGCTGCATGCTGGACATCCAGAAATTGTGAGGGCTGCCTGCTGGACATTCATAAATTGCGAGGTCCTCCTGCTGGACATCCATAAATTGTGAGGGCCACCTGTTGGACATCCATAAATTGTGAGGGCCGTCTGCTGGACATTAATAAATTGCGAGGGCCGCCTGCTGGACATCCATAAATTGTGAAGTCCTCCTGCTGGACATCCATAAATTGTGAGGGCCACCTGCTGGACATGCATAAATTGTGAGAACCGCCTGCTTGACATCCATAAATTGTGAGGACCGCCTGCTGGACATCCATAAATTGTGATGACCGCTTGCTGGACATCCATAAATTGTGAGGTCCTCCTGCTGAATATCCATAAATTGTGAGGGCCGCCTGCTGAACATCCATAAATTGTGAGGGCCGCCTGCTGGACATCCATAAATTGTGAGGGCCGCCTGCTGGACATCCATAAATTATGATGGCCGCCTGCTGGACATCCATAAATTGTGATGGCCGCCTGCTGGACATCCATAAATTGTGAGGGCTGCCTGCTGGACATCCATAAATTGTGAGGGCTGCCTGCTGGACATCCAAAAATTGTGAGGGCCACCTACTGGACATCCAAATTTCAAACTTAATAGAATATATACAAAAAAGAAAATGTTACCACCTCAGATGGATACGTTATATTGTAGTAGCAATATACGTCTATGCAAAGCATAGCTCGCTGATGGCCCTCTAACAATAGTGAGGGAAGACTGCTGGTCCTCTAACAATAGTAAGGGCCGCCTTATGGCCCTGTAAAAATAGACTTTGTGAATTTCAGAGTCCCTCTTTCATAAATGAAACCGGATGTGTCTGATCATGTTTCACACCACATGGCCAGATAAGGTTGTAAAATGTTAACATTACATTTACTGGTGAATGTATTTTTCACATTTGAACATTTTTCCGGCGGCCCCCCCCAAAGGTCTGCAGGGGGCCTAGAAATTGCCAAAATCGATGGGAACAGTGCTCAACTGACATGGGAACAGCATGGGGAAGACCCCTGGAAGCATCTCTGACTCCCAGGGTAATGACATGTATATAAGGTAAAATAAATAACCAAAAAACAAAAATTCTCCTCCATACATTGGGCTATGTTCACACTGTCATGAAAGTTAGCCGCCATCTTAGGTATGATACGTCATACCTGAAGATATTCCCTATTGTCATTTCTAAAAATCCCTCACACAGCTCCTACCATGTCACATTTCTCCAGCCCCTGGTAAATAGAGCAATTCGCTCCCACCTCTGGAGATCAGTCTCCAGGAACTTCTTTGATATGGTAAATAGATGGGCCAGCCTTTTTGTGTCCAAGCAGGACAGAGTCAGCGAGACCCTAGGGGGTAATTAACACCTTGATGTCACTTGAAACCAGAAGCAAACCATTTGTGCAAGCCTGAAAACCTCTCCATTGTCTCAAGAAACCATGTGCTTTCTTTGTGGAAAATGTCCGCCAAAGCTACAGATATGCTATCAATTCATAACCACACGATACAAGTTAGGGAGCCCAAACAAAATGTATCGTGTGGGGAAGGTGCCCGCGGACACAATCATGGGGCTTATAAATCCATGAGTGGCCTGGAAAGCTAGATATTTAGAAGAATCATATACAAGGTCCCAGGGGAGGCATGTTTAGAGTCAATGGCTTCCCCAGAAGAGTAGGATCACGATGAGACCTCTGGTGATATGATGGGATAACCCCAGGGAAAGTTATGGGTACTTTTCTCAAATGGAGCCAAAACTGGCATTGGTGGGGGGGGCTTAGTAAACTGACATCACCAAGAGTGGGCGTGGCAGGACTCTAGTATAGCCGACAGCCAGAAACCCCCTTCAGTTTTGACCCAGTAGATGATGTGAACAACTAACATCGGGTTCAGGTCTCTGAGTGGGAGGAGCACCTTTGCCATGTGCCACTGAGGCTTGGACGACTGCAACTAAGCTTGAACCTGTGGGATAGCAAAGCATCCCTTGCACCACAAGAATGGTAACTGATTTATCATTGTTATTCCTGTGTTTTGTATTTATAATTGTTATATCTCTTATTCTGGCCAAATACCGTTGTATAGTTAATTGTATAGCCTTGTAATCTAGTGTATTCTTATAATCGATTAAATCATAAATTAATCGTGGGCTGTATCCTTTACTCTGCATATACGAATCCATTGATCCGGAAAAGCTTGGCTGAAATGCTACTGGGTTGGTTCCTGACCCGATACAAGTCTATTAACGGACCGGGCTTGTATCAAAGGAGAACTGGTGGCAGCATACCATCTGGGGGATTTGAGGAAGGCTGGCAGTGACGGTCGGAGGTGTGGATATATATTACTGGCGCAGCCAGGGAAATGTATATACCGCCCTCGCTGCAGAGGGTCTCAAATACCCAGTGGGCTACAGGACGGCCTCTCCGGCGACCACTCACTCTAGGTGCAGTACCTTGACTGATCTGAGAGGCAAGGGGGCGCCAGAGAGTTGTGCCTGTGTCGTGGCGTCACGGATTGGTGACGTGTAAGGGACAACACACCACCGAGTTTTTCCCCGCTGGTAGCAGCTTCCTGGCGCTACTTTCTCTAGGTGCAGTACCTTGACTCACCTGAGAGCTAAGGGGGTGCCAGAAAGCTGCTCCCACCGGCCGGCATTTCATCACATTGGTGGCAGCGGTGGGATTGCAGAGTATAGTGTACGTGGGATCCCTACTCACAGACACTAAAGACTGCCAGTGGTAATTTCCACTGCTGGAGTCTTAAGGTCAGCCCAACACTAGATGGTCAGAGTAAAATTATAACAAGGTGTGTGCAAACTCAAGGTTGCAGCGGTGTCAGTGACCCAAGGTTACCAAGATGGCGGAAGGCACCAGGAACAAGTTGAAGGAGAAGACCAATGCTTTGGTCGGTGAGCAGGTGGGGGAGGACAATGTTACTCCTGGCGGGGAGGAGCTCAGCTCGGGCACCTCAAGGAGCCAGTCCCCAGTATTCGGTCCCGCAGTGGACTGCCCACCACCTGCCCACCACAGCCTGTCCAGCATGGATGCCCTCCTGCGAACGGCCCTGGCCAGTCAGCGGTCTGGGGACACCACCACTTTTCAGCTCCTCATGGATGAACGCTGGCGAATAGAAGATTCCTTCCAGCACCTCCAGCACAGCAGGAGACGAAGACCTGTAAAGTCCGAGCCGAAGACTTCCCCCTGCTTGAGAAAGGTGGAGACCTGGACTCCTTTCTGTTGGCATTCGAAAGGACCAGCCTTCAACACCCTCTGGCCTGGGATCAGTGGGCACGATACCTGACCCACCGTTTGAGGGGTAAGTCCCTGGATGCCTTTGGGGACTTACCTGGCGGGGCGGTACAGGACTATGACAGCATCAAGCGGGCCCTGATCCTGCAGTACAACCTCACTCTGGAGTTGTACCGCCAGAAGTTCCGGAGCCTGCTGCGTGGCCCCAAGGACACCTGGACCGATCATATGCGGGTGCTGTTGAGAGCCGCAGAGCACTGGACTTTGTCATCCACTAAGGCCGACAAAGTGGCAACCGCCTTATTGGAGATTTTCTCCAGAGTAGGATTTGCTCAGAAAATGCTCACCGATCAGGGGACCCAGTTCATGTCGGAGCTGATGGAGTCCCTACGTAAGCAAATACTGGTGCAACACCTGGTGGTCAGCCTGTATCACCCACAGACTAATGGCCTGTGTGAGCGGTTCAATGGCACCTTGAAACAGATTCTTAAGATGTTCGCCGACTCCTACGGGAGCAACTGGGAACATCTTCTCCCGCACCTGCTATTTGCTTACCGGAAGGCTCCGCAGGCCTCAGCGGGGTTCTCCCCCTTTGAGCTCCTGTACGGGCGACGTGTACGGGGACCCATGGCTCTGGTGAAGGAAGCATGGGAAGGGTATTTAGCCACCTCGGAGGTGTCGGTCATCGGTCATCACCCCACGATCCGGTGTTCAGCATATCGGGTCTCTTTCGAGGTGCAGGAAAACCTGCGCCAAGAGATAGACGAGATGCTGAAACTGGGGGTGATCCAGGCATCCAACAGCGCGTGGGCCTCACCTGTAGTCCTCGTTCCTAAAAAGGACCGAACTACGCGGTTCTGCGTGGACTACCGGCGGCCCAACGCGGTGACAGTCCCCGATGCGTTTCCCATACCACGCATCGATGACCTGCTCAATCGTATGGCCGGGGCCAAGTACCTGACCATCATGGATCTGAGCCAGGGATACTGACAGATTCCCCTGACCCCCGCGGCAGCCTTCAGGGCACTCAAGACCGCCCTAAGTAGCTCCCCTGTACTTCAAGCTGCCGACTTCGACCGACCGTTTGTGGTACAGACCGACGCCAGTGACTTTGGCCTCGGTGCTGTGCTAAGTCAGGTCAACACGACAGGCCAGGAACATCCTGTCTTGTACCTGAGCAGGAAGCTACTGCCACGGGAGGTGGCCTACTCCACGGTGGAAAAGGAATGCCTGGCAATTGTATGGGCCCTGCAGCATCTGCAGCCCTACTTGTACAGGAGCCATTTCACCATGGAGACGGACCACAACCCCCTCAGCTGGTTACACACGGTCTCTGGGTCGAATGGAAGGTTGCTACGCTGGAGCCTCGCTCTCCAGCAGTATCACTTCTCCATTCGCCACAGAAGAGGCCATGACCACGGTAACGCTGACGGGTTATCCCGGCAAGGGGAGGGTGCAGAAGGGCGCATGGGAGAACACAGGAATGTGTTACCCCCTCGCGCCATCTTATAGGGGAAGGTGTCATGAAAGTTATCCACCATCTTAGGTATGATACGTCATACCTGAAGATATTCCCTAGTGTCATTTCTAAAAATCCCTCACACAGCTCCTACCATGTCACATTTCTCCAGCCCCTGGTAAATAGAGCAATTTGCCCCCACCTCTGGAGATCAGTCTCCAGGAACTTCTTTGATATGGTAAATAGATGGGCCAGCCTTGTTGTGTCCAAGCAGGACAGAGTCAGCGAGACCCTAGGGGATAATTATCACCTTGATGTCACTTGAAACCAGAAGCAAACCATTTGTGCAAGCCTGAAAACCTCTCCATTGTCTCAAGAAACCATGTGCTTTCTTTGTGGAAAATGGCCGCCCAAAGCTACAGATATTCTATCAATTCATAACCACACAATACAAGTTAGGGAGCCCAAACAAAATGTATTATGTGGGGAAGGTGCCCGCGGACACAATCATGGGACTTATAAATCCATGAATGGCCTGGAAAGCTAGATATTTAGAAGAATCATATACAAGGTCCCAGGGGAGGCATGTTTAGAGTCAATGGCTTCCCCAGAAGAGTAGGATCACGACAAGACCTCTGGTGATATGATGAGTTCACCCCAGGGAAAGTTATGGGTACTTTTCTCAAATGGAGTCAAAACTGACATTGGTGGGGTGGCGGAGCTTAGTAAACTGACATCACCAAGAGTGGGCGTGGCAGGACTCTAGTATAGCTGACAGCCAGAAACCCCCTTCAGTTTTGACCCAGGAGATGATGTGAACAACTCCTAACGTCGGATCCAGGTCTCTGTGTGGGAGGAGCACCTTTGCCATGTGCTACTGAGGCTTGGACAACTGCAACTAAGCTTGAACCTGTGGGATAGCAAAGCCTCCCTTGCACTACAAGAATGGTAACTGATTTATCGTTGTTTTTCCTGTGTTTTGTATTTCTAATTGTTATATCTCTTATTCTGGCCAAATACCATTGTATAGTTAATTGTATAGCCTTGTAATCTAGTGTATTCTTATAATCGATTAAATCATAAATTAATCGTGGGCTGTATCCTTTACTCTGCATATACGAATCCATTGGTCTGGAAATGCCTGGCTGAAACACTACTGGGTTGGTTCCTGACCCGATACAAGTCTATTAACGGACCGGGCTTGTATCAAACGAGAACTGGTGGCAGCATACCATCTGGGGGATTTGAGGAAGGCTGGCAGTGACGGTCGGAGGTGTGGATATATATTACTGGCGCAGCCAGGTAAATATATATACCGCCCTCGCTGCAGAGGGCCTCAAATACCCAGTGGGCTACAGGACGGCCTCTCCGGCGACCACTCACTCTAATTGCAGTACCTTGACTGACCTGAGAGGCAAGGGGGCGCCAGAGAGTTGTGCCTGTACCGTGGCATCACGGATTGGTGACGTGTAAGGGACAATACACCACTGTGTTTTCCCCCGCTGGTAGCAGCTTCCTGGCACTACTTACTCTAGGTGCAGTACCTTGACTCACCTGAGAGGTAAGGGGGCGCCAGAGAGCTGCACCCACTGGCCGGCATTTCATCACACACACATAGCATTTTTGATTCGTTTTTGCATTTGTGCATTGCTTTCAATGTTGAAAAATACATTCACAGGTAAATGTCATTTTAACATTTTACTACCTTATCTGGCCATATGGTGTGTAAGACATGATCAGACACATCAATACAGTGCTGAAAAGACATGGGAAGAGCATGGGGAAGACCCCTGGAAGCATCTCTTACTCCCTGGTCTCTGCCTAAAACTGTGGTCATCAGACGTGATCCTATATTACTGCGGTAATAATACAGACATTTTTGGCAATATAACAAATATTAAATTCCATTTAAAATGGGCAAGGCTCATGGCAAGGGACGGGGAAGTGGACGTAATGGTTATGGTGCACGCAGAGGCCGAGGCCATGGGCAAGATGAAACTGTGCCTGTTGAGGGAGCACAACAAACACCCACATCATGTCGAACTTCCTTCTTGTCCAAATTTCTAGGGAGCCGCGGAACACCCCTATTGAAGCCAGAACAGTGTGAAAAGGTTGTTGGTTGGATAGCAGAGAGATAATGCTTCCAGTCAATTTGCCACACCACCTCCCTGTCTTCCACATGGTCTAATCTCAACAGCCGTGAGTCTGGACCACATTATTATTATAACTTTAGCGCCATTTATTCCATGTCGCTTTACATGTGAAAAAGGGGTATACAAACACAACGCAAAAACAATTAAAATAATCTTGAACAAAAATGTGACAGCGACTGGTATAGGAGAGGAGAGGACCCTGCATACGAGGGCTCACGGTCTGCAAGGGATGGGTGAGGATAGAGTAGGTGAGGATAGAGCTGGTTGTGCAGCGGTATGGTAGAGCTAGGCTTACTGCAGATTGTTCGTGTGTCAGAAAAGGTGGGTCTTCAGGTGCCTTCTGCAGGTTTCAACAGTAGGTGAGAGTCACAAATGTTGGGGTAGAGAGTTCCAGGGAAGGGGGAATGCCCGGGAGAAATCTTGTTTGCGATAGTGGGAAGAGGAGATAAGAGGGGAGTAGAGAAGGAGATCTTGTGAGAATAGGATGTTGCATGCAGGTATGTATTGGGAGACTAGGTTACAGATATATGGAGGAGACAGGTTGTGGATGGCTTTGCATGTCATGGTTAGGGTTTTGAACTGGAATCTCTGGGCAATGGGGAGCCAGTGAAGGGATCTTATATATTGCAATCTTATGCATTGCTGGAGCCAGTCCACAGTAAAAAAGCAGCCATAAAGTGTCCGGGAACCTTCCCACAGATTTTTCTTAGCCAGGGCTGCTTCTCGGCAGGGTTGGACGGGCCCACCAGAGAACCGGAGACTCCTTCGGTGGGCCCTAGCTTCTCCTTCAGGAGAGTTCATAGTGCAAAACTTGCAGGTCATGATGATGATAGAGACCACCATCTCCTTAGCTTGCTGCTGGTGCTTTTCTGTGGGAATCTGCTTGGCTCCAACCATCCTTGAATATTTCCAGTGAATTATGCAACGATGCCATGATATTAGCAGTCCCGCCAGTACCAGTAGCGAATCCATCCACAATTTCCTTCTCAGGAATTTTATTTGGTAGACTGAGTGGCTGCCAAATACATTAGTTTCTCACAAAGGAGCTGAAGATACTGAGTGGCAGTAGGTGTAAGTTTATCCAGCATGTTAGATATCAGAGGGAGAACAGAGGGCAGCACAGTGGCTCAATGGTTAGCACTGAAGCCTTGCAGCGCTGGGGTCCTGGGTTCAAATCCCACTAAGGACAACATCTGCAAGGATTTTGTATGTTCTTCCCGTGTTTGTGTGGGTTTGCCCCTCAGTAAAAAGCAGCTATAGAGTGTCTGGGAACCTTCACACAGACTTTTCTTAGCAAGGGCTGCTTCTCGGCAGAGTTGGACGGGCCCACAAGGGAATCTTCAGGTGCGATGGCCACGGTTTCAGGCAGTCACCTAATAGTATGGTATTTGTCAGCGACAAAGTGTCAATTGGTTCAATAAAACACAGCTGGCTGACTTTAAATTCAGTGGAATATTTGGCACACTCCACAAAATTTCTGTATTATTACAGCAGTCAAATGGGATCACGTTTGATGGCCACGGTTTCAGGCAGTCACCTAATATTATGGTATTTGTCAGTGACCAAGTGTCAATTGGTTCAACCAAACACAGCTGGCTGACTTTAAATTCAGTGGAATATTTGGCACGCTCCAAAAAATTTCTGTATTATTACGGCGGTCATATGGGATCACGTCTGATGGACACGGTTTCAGGCAGTCACCTAATATTATGGTATTTGTCAGTGACCGAGTGTCAATTGGTTCAACAAAACACAGCTGACTGACTGTGTTTTGTTGAATGTGAATAAAATCTGAAAAATCTGGCTGTATTCTGCGAACAAGCAAATAGAGCAGTAAAATGGTGTACTCTGGATTGCTTTTTAAGCAAATAATCAGGATTAAGATAAAAAAAAAAATTAGCCCTGGCCCCTGATATCTAGGGTTATGTCTACGAATGTCTGTAACAGCCGAAGCAGATAGAACGTGCAATAGACCCTCTTGTGCTATATACACTGCCACAAACCCTACCTGTCTGCCTAACTCCTGCTATCAGGATTAATATATGCAGCTGGATTAGTCCTCAGAAGGACTGTCAGTTCAGATGGATATATATATACTCCTGGAGTACCACTACCTATATGTAACTATTACACTGCCAATTCTGTCCCTCACACAGCAGAACCTCTCGATACTCTGCCTGCTTCCGGGGTAGACTGTGATGAGCATAGCGGAGCCAGATCTTATATAGACCCGATGAAATTATGCGGCCATCCAATCACTGTAATGCCACAACCAACATGGCTACGGCATTACAGTGCGTGGCAAGCAATCCATGCATGTTCATTTGCTTTCTAAAGAGAGCCAAACATGCAGGGCGGGGACCTGAGCTCCCGACTGAGCAACCCAGAAATACTCGCCGAGCATGTTGAGCAGGATGATGCTCGGGCGAGTACCAAACAGTGGCGAGCACACTCACTCATCACTAATCTAATTTTCATAGGTCTTCTTATCTCAAATAAATATGTCATCTACTGTATATACCTCAAAAGGAGGCAGCTAGAGCTGACAAATGGATTATTTGTAGTAAAAAGTATATCTCATTCTAAATTTGCTAGAAATAAATTATCAAAAGTTGATACGACAAGGGTCCCTATTGCGGCACTGCCTTTTGGCTCTAACAGTTCCCATCAAAAACAAAAGCATTGTTTTTTAAATAAATAACAAACAATCACAAAGAAAGTCTGTCAGTGTAATATCACCTTTTGAATGGAGTAATTGACATCTAAAAGCCTGAACACCCTCATCTTGAGGAATGGGAGTGTATAGGCTTTCAACATCAACACTAGCCAGTCTATAACCATCATCCAATTGAAAAACTGACAAAATTGACAGGAATTCTGACAAAAGGGACATGCCTTAATGTTTTTCTTGATTTGTTCAGAAAAGAGGTCTAGAGGAGAGTTTGTAGGCAAAGCGGATTAGAGGCTCATGGTGTACCTATAGTAAATATTTGATCCTTGGAAATGTATCCTTCCTCATCAACTTAAATATGTTTTAGTTGACATAATATTGGGCTATCCTCACTCAAAAATGTAGGGTTATGGCGAAAATCAAGTGGTCATTTTGGAATCTACAGTATCTTTCACCCAGTAGTTGTATGCCTATCAATGTTATATTATTAATTCCAGCATACATTTTATGCACTGCCTTAAATAAATCTATTTCAAACTGTACTGCATCAAAATCAGAAATAATTCAACTAGAGATGGGAGGATCTTTTAAAATTGAAATTATCTGACTTTGCTGATTTTTTCCCAAAAAATTGATTTGTAGGGAATACATTTGGGCAAATCTCAATACTGGAAAGTCTGTAATTGCTCAGAAAATACATGTGGGCAATCCTGACAGCACTGTGCATGCTGTGAGAATTCACAAGTCTGCAATCACATGGGGTATACCCTAAGCCTGTACAACCACTTTTATAGTCTTTTCCAATAGTAATACTTTCAGGTTTAATGAGAGGCATACATGTAGCTATTAGTGTTGAGCCACCCCCGTAGTGTTCGAGTTCGGTTCGGTTCGTCGAACACCCGTGTGTTCGCCGAACTGTTCGTCGAACTGTTCGTCGAACACCTTCGAACACCGTTAAAACCAATGGCAGGCAAACAAAAACACATAGAAACACATAGAAAACACCTTCAAAGGTGTCCAAAAGCTGACAAACTGCTCAGAAGGCACAACTAACACATGGAAAAGTGACAAGTACATATAGTCATGAGAAAAGAAAAGAGGTGGAGGAGTAAAAGGAGGGGGAGACACAGATATAGGCATGTCATGCCCTTCTAAAATCCAAAAAGTGAGAAGCCGACACATTCAGTCCGCTCCTGCCCGTGCCACCTCCGTGTCGCCGGGTTTGTGCCAGAGCCGCGGTGAACCCTGACGGCCAGCCCCCCTCTCCCAATACTGGTGCCTGTCCGCTGGTGGGTCGAGCGAGCCCCCCTGTGGTGGAGGCAGCTCTAAGCTTTTTAATTTAAATTGTCTCTCTAATTTGAATGAATACACTTTAAATCCATTTACAAGGATCTATTGGAGGGCAAGTCTCATGCCAGCAGCCGTGTAATTCCAGCTCCAGTAGCGTCCACTAAAGCTGCTGCAGTTAAAAAGCTTTTATAAGGATCGAGCTCGGCTGTCCACCGCAAGGCATCCTACTGCCAGTCCCAGCCCCTATGCCTTGGGGTGCCTCCTGATGCTCTTCACTGAGTATCCCGTGGTCCCGAAGCATTTCCTTTGAAAAAATTAAGTGTCCAAACTACAGGTGGTGTAGCTTGCTTAACAGCCGGGATAATCCGCTGACTAGCAGACACTGCTACTAGGCACAAAGTATTTCCTGGGCTAGATGCAGTTAAAAATTTGTAATTAGATACTCTCGTTGGATGCTGAGAAAGCATTCCATAGAGTCTCCTGGCACGCCATATATGATTCTCTTAAAAAGCTTGGGGTAGGGGTCTAGGGGACCCTTTTATAGCCCAAATCACGGCCCTGTATCGCAATACGTCACCTAGGCTGAAGATGAATGGAACTGTAGCACCCTGAGGGCTCGGTTGCTACAGAGGTATTGCACCTCACCCAGAGGTGTGATATCTCACTCTCAGGTAAGGATGGAGTGTGGATCAGGACCCGACACCTGCATGCATTACACCACATTGCCGTGGGGCAGGGCGACCAATATGCCCCTGAGATGGGCACGACAGTCCCTGTCCCTGGCTGGAGTGGGGGGAGGGAACACTGAGGAAGGGGAACCCTGTAGTGCAGGAGCAGGGAGGAAGCAGTTCCTGGGTGCATTAAGAAGGGAGTTTAAAAGGTGGGCACCATCTTAGTTCAGTGCAGAGAAGTCTGAGCAGAAGTGGCAGGGAGCAGGGGCTCTGCATGAGCTCTGCTCCGGAGGCGGGCCTAGTAACAGAGGCCCAGGCCTGGAAGAGGGAGAAGGAAGGAAGAGGAGCGGAGAAGGCTCCAGGAACGAGGAACGAAGGGATCCCAGGGGTGCGGACGGGCGAGTCGCCACCGCACGCCCGAATCCACCTGCATGGAGGGGTCAGGCCAAAGGGGGAGACCGGTCCCCGAAACTAGTGGAGGCAGGAAACGACCCTCAGCTAGAAACCGGAGGCTGTGACATTTTATGTGGCGCAGCCCCTCGCTACACCCGCTAGGAGGGCAGCACATAGGGTCAGGGAAACTGGCGCCAAGTTTACCAAGAGGAGGCCCGAGGCAGCCGGACAGAAGGGTTGGTAAGAAAGGCCAGACAAAGGACACACAAAGGGGGTCCTGTGAAGCGCTCCAAAGTTATCTGGGAGTTGTCTGAGCCCCTCACCTGGTAAGCACAGTACGACGTGGGCAGCCGTTACCTGAAGACGTGGTCTGGATAATAAGAACTGTGAGCAAAGGACCTGGACTGCATCACTGACTCCGTGTCGTTACTGCTGCTGCCCTGCACCATCACCCCCATCCTCCGCATACAATGCCCTGAGGCTATACTCCTCCCGTGGGGAGTTATGCTACGCTCTGCTGCACCCACAACAACAGCCTCAGCCGTCTGCCCTGCAGCGGCGGTTCACTCTGACCGCAATCCACGGGTGGCGTAGTCGGACATTTAAACATCAAAACCACATAAATAGTTCCGCCACTGGTTTGACCACCCTGAGCCACGGTACCGGGTCGCCGCCACGAAGACTACAACCACCAGCATCCACCAAAAAGGGTCCGGCTCCGGGTGTCCCAAGGCCCAGGGGGTGCATCAGAACATTTTCATCACCTTTCACAATCACCAATGGGACAAGGCAGGGATGTCCTCTGTCCCCTCTCTTATACATCCTAGTGACGGAGCACCTGCTCTCATCAATTCGCCATAACCCCAATATTAGGTGGATTGAGGTGGGAGGCACCGAGTACAAGTGCTCTCTATTTGCTGATGATGTACTAGTATATATCACTCAATCACATATATCCATCCATGCTGTTATGGCTGAAATAGATCACTTTGTTACATGGTCAAATTTTAAAATCAATGCAGCGAAGTCTGAGGCCCTCGATGTCTCCCTCCCCAAATCCATATAGGATTCCATCCAGTCCAACTTTCCCTTTGCCTGGCCCTCGCAGGGTATCAAATACTTAGGAATTCCTATTCATAGAGACCTCTCCCATCTATGTTATCTTAATTTTGGGCCCTTTATTGAACAACTCCATACAGACCACGGTTGGCAAGTTAGAACTGTAAGATTCACTACGCGAACCACTGGTGTTTTGTGGAAAAGCACATGTACACTGTGTTCCAAATTATTATGCAAAAAGTGTTTAGGAGTGATAAGGGAAGAATTTGTTTGTTTGTCAGTTAAACTCATTGATGGTGATGTGTGTCAGGGCTCTTTATATCACTGTAAGCAATTGCAGACACCTGTGCTAATTAGTTTGGCAGGTGTGTCCAATGAAAGGCAAGACTACTTAAGAAGGCTGTCTCACATTATTAAGCAGCCTACATTTTCTGCCAAAATGGGAAAGAAAAAGGATGTGTCGGCTGCTGAGAAGCAACAAATGGTGGAGTGTTTAGGTCAAGGCATGACTACAATCAACATTGTGCGATGATCAGGATGAAGTGTCTTGGCAATCAAGAAGTATGTAGCTGATTCACAGTACACACGTGTGCGTGCTGATAAGGGCAAATTGAGGACTCTTTCCTACAGGCAATTACGTCAGGTTAAAAGAGCAGCAGCAAAAAAGTCTTGTCATAGCAGCAGACAAGTTTTTGAAGCTGCTGGTGCCTCCAACGTCCCCCGAACAACAAGATGCAGGGTCCTTCAGAGGTTTGCAGCTGTGCATATGCCATCCTGTCAACCTCCTCTATCCACTTCACACAAGCAGAAACGGCTCCAGTGGGCCAAACATTACATGAAGACTGATTTCAAAACTGTTTTGTTCACGGATGAGTGCTGTACAGCGCTCGATGGTCCAGATGGATGGAGTGGAGGATGGCTGGTTGATGGACACCCCACGCAAACACGGCTACAGCGCCAACAAGGAGGAGGTGGAGTAATGTTTTGGGCTGGAATCATGGGGAGAGAGATTGTCGGCCCCTTTAGGATCCCTGAAGGTGCTAAAGATGAACTCCATAATGTATGTGGATTTTCTCAAACAGCATTTCCTGCCATGGTTCAAGAAGAAGAACCATGTATTTCACAGCAAGATCATTTTTTTGCATGATAATGCACCATCTCATGCTGCACATAAAACATCTGCATCTCTGGCTGATATGGGCATAAAAGGGGACAAACTTATGGTGTGACCCCCATGCTCCCCTGACCTCTACCCCATTCAGATCCTCTGGAGCATCATCAAAAGGAGTGTCTATGATGGCGGGAGGCAGTTCACTTCGAAGCAACAGCTCTGGGAGGGTATTCTGTCCTCATGCAAAACAATTGAAGCAGAAACCATCCAAAACCTGACAAATTCAATGGACGAGAGAGTTCAGAAGCTCCTTTCGAACAAGGGGTCCTATGTGAAAATGTAACATCACCTAGAATAAAGTTTTGAGTTGAAAACTGTTTGATTTCAGTTTCTAATAACCTGCTAATGCTTATAATTTCAAAAATGACCATTTTTTTGGTCTTTATTAAAATGAAAAGGTTGATCGAAAAGTTTGGGGGATCTAAGAGTGTGGCAACCCAGTAGTCATGATTACTTCGAATTCTGACAATATGAGGGTCATGTTGCAGGGAGTGCAGCAAGAAGGCACTTATGTGTCTTGCGCATCTCGGAGCCCCAAAATTATTTTCCGGGCTAGATGCAGATACAAATTATTATTAATTTTAAATCTGGTGGAGCTTAGTATAGATGGGCTAATAGGATCAGTGCTGCACACTGCTACAAAGCCCAAATTATTTTCCAGTCAAGATACAGATAAACATGATTAGTAATTTGAAAGCTTAAAACGGTTGGTAGGGTGATTTTAACCAATCATCAAGCTTTTACTCTCCCCAGGATGACACAGGGGTAGAAAAGTCGTTTCGGATCCATGATTTGTTCATCTTTATGAACGTGAGTCTGTCTACATTATCAGTGGAGAGCCGCGTGCGCTTATCTGTCAGCACACCACCAGCAGCGCTGAACACACGTTCAGACAGAACGCTGGCTGCGGGGCATGACAAGATCTCCAAGGCGTAAGTGGCTAGCTCCGGCCATTTATCCAGATTGGAAGCCCAAAAAGAGCAAGGGTCCAGTGACACAGTCATGGCTTCAATGTTTACTTGGAGATACTCCTGTACCATCGTCTCTAGGCGTTGACTATGTGTCAGACTTCTTGTCTCCTGTGGCCTTGCAAAGGATGGGCTAAAAAAGTGGTCAAATGATTCCGCAAAATTGATGTTACCAGCAGATACTGTGGTTCTGTTACGGTTTGAGTGCTGAACACTTGACGGTCCCACGGTTGGCAAGTTGGAACTGTGAGATTCACTACGTGCACCACTGGTGTTTTGTGGAAAAGCACATGTAAGATTCTGCAACAGTCTCTGCTGATACTCCTGCATGCGTGCATCCATTTCTATGGCAGGAATAATTTCTGCAAATTTACTTTTGTACTGGGGATCTAACAGTGTGGCAACCCAGTAGTCAGGATTATTTCTAATTCTCACAATTCGAGGGTCATGTTGCAGGTAGTGCAGCAAGAAGGCACTCATGTGTGTTGCGCATCCAGGAGCACCAAGTCCCTGTTGTGTTGGTGGCGAGGTAACAATCATGCTTCCTTCCTCTGTCCTCTCCCCCCAACCTCGCACAACAGAAATATGATCAAGGTCTCCCTCATCTGATGAGTCTTCCATCAGTTCGTCCTCCACTTCTTCCTGGGCTCCTGCACCTTCCTCACTAGTTTGGCTGCTACCATGCGCCCTGGTAAAACCATCTCCCCCACCCTCACATGCCTGCCGCCGTGGTGCTGCCGACCGTCTGGACCTTGCAGATGTTAGCCCTTCCGCATACAACTCCTCCTCCTCTACTTCCTCCACCTCCTCTTGTGCCACCACCTGACTCCGAATTCTGTTTAACATGTGCTTCAGCATGTAAATCACCGGAATAGTCATGCTGATAATGGCATTGTCAGCACTAAACATCTTCGTCGCCATTTCAAAACTGTGCAGAAGGGTGCATAGGTCCCTGATCTGAGACCACTCCTCCAGCATGATTTGCCCCACCTCCGGATCTCGTTGGCCCAGGCTATACGTCAGAAAGTATTGCATCAGGGCTTGTCGGTGCTGCCACAGTCGCTGCAACATGTGCAGAGTTGAATTCCACCGGGTAGGCACATCGCATTTTAGCCGGTGAAGTGGCAGGCCCAACGACTTCTGTAGAGATGTAAGTCGCTGAGCTGCGGGATGCGAACGGCGGAAGTGAGCACACAGCGACCGTGCCCTCTGCAGAAGGCCATCTAGTCTGGGATAGTGGGCTAAAAATTGCTGGACAACCAGGTTCAACACGTGAGCCATACAAGGCACGTGTGTGACATTGCCCCGGCGAAGGGCCGCACCCAGGTTTGCAGCATTGTCGCACACGGCCTTCCCTGGTTTCAGGTCCAGTGGAGACAACCATTCATGAAATTGGTTCTCCAGAGCTGACCACAACTCCTCAGCTGTGTGACTCACATTTCCCAGACATTTCAAAGTAAAAACCGCCTGATGACGTTGAGCCCTACTGCCAGCATAGTAAGGAGGTGTGCAGGATCCCTTCTGCGCAGTTAGAAAGCTTGTGGCATGACCAGACAGGCTTTGGGTGTAGGTGGAAGACCGAGAGGAGGTTGAGGAGGCAGAAGCAGTGGAGGAACTTTGACATAAAGAGTATTGACGCACAACTCGTGGGGACGGCAAGACTTGGACAGCAGCCCCTTGTCCTGCTGTCACCATAGTTACCCAGTGCCCAGTCAGCGACATGTAACGCCCCTGTCCATGCCTACTCGTCCAAGTGTCTGTGGTGAAATGCACCCTGTCACACACAGAGTTTCTCAAAGAAGCGGTGATGTTGTGTGCGACATGCTGGTGGAGCGCAGGCACACCTTTCTTTGAGAAGTAGTGCCGACTGGGCATCTGGTACTGGGGCACTGCGACGGACATAAGGTCTCGAATATCCTCTGTGTCCACCAGGCGGAAAGGCAGCATTTCTGTAGCTAAGAGCTTGCAGATGGTGAAATTCAACCTCTTAGCTTTCTCATGGCTAGGAGGAAATGGTCTTTTACTTGTCCACATCTGAGGGACCGAGGGCTGGCTATTGTGCTTAGACGGGGTTGATAAGGGTGTCCCCGGCAAACTGTCGGTCTGTGAGGAAGATGCAGGCGGACATGTTAGGTTGCCTTGATCCAAAGGTGGTGCTATCGATGTCGGACAGCGCTCAACACCAGCTGGTGTTACCACCTCCAAAGAAAATGATGACCTGCCAGTCACGCTGGCTGTTGCGGGTAAAGAGGTGGCAGGTCTGCGCCCCAAAACAGGTGTGACTGCTGTCCCCCCAGTCACAGAGGATGAAGAGGCCGCGGATGCACAAGATATGGCAGACGGTGGTTGGCCCGGCCGGCTAGGCCGCATTGTAGCACACTGAGCTTCCCACTGCAACTTATGCTTCATGTCCATGTGCCGGTTCATGCATGAAGTACTCAAACTATGTATTTTTTGGCCTCTACTTAGCTTTTGCTGACAAATGTTACAGATAACACGAGTTGGGTCATCTTTATCGATCTGAAAAAATGCCCAGGCTATGCAAGGCTTAGCACCCATGCGACCTGAAGAGCCACCACGACTTGTGGTGAGAGGGAGAGTTGTGTTTGAGGATGCAGTTGTTGACGTGCTTCCAGTACTACGTCTCTGTCCAGGAAGGCGCAACCTGACCTCGTCGTCACTAGCATCTTCCTCCACCTCCTCTGCTGACCTCATCTCTTGGCTGACTGTGGGTTGACAGTAAGTGGGATCTCCAACCTCATCATCATCACCCTGTGCGTTATCACACCCGTCGTCCTCAGAGCCAACCTGTTCCTGCCCTGACAAAAAACTAAAGTTGTCGCTCCAATCAGGTATTTGAGTCTCATCATCGTCTTCCTCATTGTCTCCACCAACAGGAGTTACAGTTTGGGAATGAGGGTCTACATTATGGTCAGAACCTTCTGCGTCTGGTCCTGGATCCGATTCATAAAGATTCTGGGCATCAGTGCACATCATTTCCTCGTCTGGATTCACAGAAGCGCTGGAGTCGACCTCTGATTCCCAGGCTATAGTATGAGTAAACAGCTCTGCAGACTCAACTATCTGTTCTACCTCATACTCAGACGGGCAGCTGGAGATTTGGGAGCTGTGAGGAAGCAAGTGCGATTGGGGTGACACCTTTGAGGACTAGAGTATTTGTGATGTTGAAGTTGATGTGGAGGAGAGCCCACTTAAAGGAGAACTTGATATCCGTTGAAGCACCTGCTGTTTTTGTGCCTCATCTGGAATTTGTAGTGATTGGGGTGGCCGTAAGAAAGGGATCTAATCACATTGTCCGCTAAAAGAAGTAGACATTTTAGTTTGGCTGGAAGATGGTCTTTCTTCTGCTGATGTTACTGTTGCTTTAACACCTACCCCACGGACACAACCTTTTTTCCCCTTCCCAACACGCCTATTCCCCTTTCCACCAGCAGCAGGCCTTTTTCCACTCATTTTAGTGGTTAACTAATTAACAACTCTGGAGTTGTTTGCACAAATAAACAATAGATGGGAACCGAGCAGAGCTGATTGGCCAAATTGTGGTATTAGGCCAAAACTATTGGCTGGGTTAGATGCAGAAAAAAATTATATTCAATTTGCAACCTGATGGAGGTCAGTATAGATGGACTAATAGAGAAAGTCCCACACACTGCTAGAAGGCCAAATATTTTTTCAGAGCTAGATGCAGACAAAAAATTATTTTTAATTTGCAACCTGATGGAGGTCAGTATAGATGGACTAATAGAGAAAGTCCCACACACTGCTAGAAGGCCAAATATTTTTTCAGAGCTGGATGCAGATAAAAATTATTCTTAATTTGCAACCTGATGGAGGTCAGTATAGATGGACTAATAGAGAAAGTCCCACACACTGCTAGAAGGCCAGATATTTTTTCAGAGCTAGATGCAGACAAAAAATTATTTTCAGTTTGCAACCTGATGGAGGTCAGTATAGATGGACTAATAGAACAAGTCCCACACACAGCTAGAAGCGAAAATATTTTTTCAGAGGTAGATGCAGAAAAAAATTATATTCAGTTTGCAACCTGATGGATGTCTGTATAGATGGATTAATAGAACAAGTCCCACACACAGCTAGAAGCCCAATATTTTTTCAGAGGTAGATGCAGAAAAAATATATATTCAGTTTGCAACCTGATGGAGGTCAGTATAGATGGACTAATAGAGAAAGTCCCACACACTGCTAGAAGGCCAAATATTTTTTCAGAGCTAGATGCAGACAAAAAAATATTTTTAATTTGCAACCTGATGGAGGTCAGTATAGATGGACTAATAGAGAAAGTCCCACACACTGCTAGAAGGCCAAATATTTTTTCAGAGCTGGATGCAGATAAAAATTATTTTTAATTTGCAACCTGATGGAGGTCAGTATAGATGGACTAATAGAGAAAGTCCCACACACTGCTAGAAGGCCAAATATTTTTTCAGAGCTGGATGCAGAAAAAAATTATTTTTAATTTGCAACCTGATTGAGGTCAGTATAGATGGACTAATAGAGAAAGTCCCACACACTGCTAGAAGGCCAAATATTTTTTCAGAGCTAGATGCAGACAAAAAAATATTTTCAATTTGCAACCTGATGGAGGTCAGTATAGATGGACTAATAGAACAAGTCCCACACACAGCTAGAAGCCCAAATATTTTTTCAGAGGTAGATGCAGAAAAAAATTATATTCAGTTTGCAACCTGATGGAGGTCAGTATAGATGGATTAATAGAACAAGTCCCACACAGAGCTAGAAGCCCAATATTTTTTCAGAGGTAGATGCAGAAAAAAAATATATTCAGTTTGCAACCTGATGGAGGTCAGTATAGATGGACTAATAGAGAAAGTCCCACACACTGCTAGAAGACCAAATATTTTTTCAGAGCTAGATGCAGGCAAAAAATTATTTTTAATTTGCAACCTGATGGAGGTCAGTATAGATGGACTAATAGAGAAAGTCCCACACACTGCTAGAAGGCCAAATATTTTTTCAGAGCTGGATGCAGATAAAAATTATTTTTAATTTGCAAACTGATGGAGGTCAGTATAGATGGACTAATAGAGAAAGTCCCACACACTGCTAGAAGGCCAAATATTTTTTCAGAGCTGGATGCAGATAAAAATTATTTTTAATTTGCAACCTGATGGAGGTCAGTATAGATGGACTAATAGAGAAGTCCCACACACTGCTAGAAGGCCAAATATTTTTTCAGAGCTAGATGCAGAAAAAAATTATATTCAGTTTGCAACCTGATGGAGGTCAGTATAGATGGACTAATAGAACAAGTCCCACACACAGCTAGAAGCCCAAATATTTTTTCAGAGGTAGATGAAGATAAAAATTATTTTTAATTTGCAACCTGATGGAGGTCAGTATAGATGGACTAATAGAGAAAGTCCCACACACTGCTAGAAGGCCAAATATTTTTTCAGAGGTAGATGCAGACAAAAAATTATTTTCAGTTTGCAACCTGATGGAGGTCAGTATAGATGGACTAATAGAGAAAGTCCCGCACACTGCTAGAAGGCCAAATATTTTTTCAGAGCTAGATGCAGACAAAAAATTATTTTCAGTTTGCAACCTGATGGAGGTCAATATAGATGGACTAATAGAACAAGTCCCACACACAGCTTGAAGCCCAAATATTTTTTCAGAGGTAGATGTAGAAAAAAATTATATTCAGTTTGCAACCTAATGGAGGTCTGTATAGATGGATTAATTTAACAAGTCCCACACACAGCTAGAAGCCCAATATTTTTTCAGAGGTAGATGCAGAAAAAAAAATATTCAGTTTGCAACCTGATGGAGGTCAGTATAGATGGACTAATAGAGAAAGTCACACACACTGCTAGAAGGCCAAATATTTTTTCAGAGCTAGATGCAGAAAAAAATTATATTCAATTTGCAACTAGAGATGATCGTTGTTCTACTCGAACTGTTCGCCAATCTCAAATTCGAGCTGTTTTGGGCGGTGTTCGAGCAGTTCGGCGAACACGAACAATTTGAGAAAAATTCGGCTGTTCGAGGTTATGTTCGATAACTGTTCGTGCACCAAAATCATAACTGGATTGTTTCTCAGTAATGATGAAAATTAATGTTAATACGCAGTTTGAGTGTACAGCGGGATGGGGGGAGGGGCAGGGGATGGATCTCTGCAGGAACAATGAAGATCTCCATTTTTTTTTCTCTTTCCCGCATTTGCAGTGGGGAGGTGCAATCTGTCAGCCTATCAGCAGCGCACACACGGAGCGAAGTGCTTTTTTTCACACAAGCAAGGGCATGTGTCATTGGCAGTTTATGTCACATGTCCTTGCCCTATAAGACCAAGCCATTTTCCCCGTCGCCACCATTTTCTCACTGCTGCACCTGCGTGTTAGACGGCACCGCTGTTGCTGTGTGCGCTATACCTTGTTAATTTCAAGCCAATTTTCGCACAAATATACAGATAGCTTGGGAGTAGGGAATAGTTGTGATTGCAGTCCTTTTAAGGACTAGGTTACAGCATTTCCTAAGACTTTTATCAGGCAGGTCTGTGCTCTTAAATAGATAGATTGTGGGAGTAAAGACTAATTGTAATTGGAGTCCTTTTCAGGACTAGGTTACATCAGTTCCTATCAGTTTTTGCCAGGCAGGTCTGTGCCAGTGCTGTGCAAGTTTTTTTCACAGCATTTGGCTCAATTTGGCAAAGCTAATCCTTTTTGGCCTATTGCAGAGTGTGTTAGTCAGTGGAGTAGCCTATCTGTGTTGCAAGATATACCACCTGTGTATAGAATACCAATTTTTTTACTGCACCTAGTGAAGTAAAATCTTTTGGGCATAGCATCATTCTATTAGTCCATCTATACTGACCTCCATCAGGTTGCAAATTGAATATAATTTTTTTCTGCATCTAGCTCTGAAAAAATATTTGGCCTTCTAGCAGTGTGTCGGACTTTCTCTATTAGTCCATCTATACTGACCTCCATCAGGTTGCAAATTAAAAATAATTTGTATCTGCATCTACAGTACCTCTGAAAAAATATTTGGGCTTCTAGCTGTGTGTGGGACTTGTTGTATTAGTCCATCTATACTGACCTCCATCAGGTTGCAAACTGAATATATTTTTTTCTGCATCTACCTCTGAAAAAATATTGGGCTTCTAGCTGTGTGTGGGTCTTGTTCTATTAATCCATCTATACAGACCTCCATCAGGTTGCAAACTGAATATAATTTTTTTCTGCATCTACCTCTGAAAAAATATTGGGCTTCTAGCTGTGTGTGGGACTTGTTGTATTAGTCCATCTATACTGACCTCCATCAGGTTGCAAACTGAATATATTTTTTTCTACATCTACCGCTGAAAAAATATTGGGCTTCTAGCTGTGTGTGGGACTTGTTGTATTAGTCCATCTATACTGACCTCCATCAGGTTGCAAACTGAATATATTTTTTTCTGCATCTACCTCTGAAAAAATATTGGGCTTCTAGCTGTGTGTGGGACTTGTTGTATTAGTCCATCTATACTGACCTCCATCAGGTTGCAAACTGAATATATTTTTTTCTGCATCTACCTCTGAAAAAATATTGGGCTTCTAGCTGTGTGTGGGACTTGTTGTATTAGTCCATCTATACTGACCTCCATCAGGTTGCAAACTGAATATATTTTTTTCTGCATCTACCTCTGAAAAAATATTGGGCTTCTAGCTGTGTGTGGGTCTTGTTCTATTAATCCATCTATACAGACCTCCATCAGGTTGCAAACTGAATATAATTTTTTTCTGCATCTAGCTCTGAAAAAATATTTGGCCTTCTAGCAGTGTGTGGGACTTGTTCTATTAGTCCACCTATACTGACCTCCATCAGGTTGCAAATTCAAAATAATTTTTTGTATGCATCTAGCTCTGAAAAAATATTTGGCCTTCTAGCAGTGTGTGGGACTTTCTCTGTTAGTCCATCTATACTGACCTCCATCAGGTTGCAAACTGAATATAATTTTTTTCTGCATCTAGCTCTGAAAAAATATTTGGCCTTCTAGCAGTGTGTCGGACTTTCTCTATTAGTCCATCTATACTGACCTCCATCAGGTTGCAAATTAAAAATAATTTTTATCTGCATCTACAGTACCTCTGAAAAAATATTTGGGCTTCTAGCTGTGTGTGGGACTTGTTGTATTAGTCCATCTATACTGACCTCCATCAGGTTGCAAACTGAATATATTTTTTTCTGCATCTACCTCTGAAAAAATATTGGGCTTCTAGCTGTGTGTGGGTCTTGTTCTATTAATCCATCTATACAGACCTCCATCAGGTTGCAAACTGAATATATTTTTTTCTGCATCTACCTCTGAAAAAATATTGGGCTTCTAGCTGTGTGTGGGTATTGTTCTATTAATCCATCTATACAGACCTCCATCAGGTTGCAAACTGAATATAATTTTTTTCTGCATCTACCTCTGAAAAAATATTGGGCTTCTAGCTGTGTGTGGGACTTGTTGTATTAGTCCATCTATACTGACCTCCATCAGGTTGCAAACTGAATATATTTTTTTCTACATCTACCTCTGAAAAAATATTGGGCTTCTAGCTGTGTGTGGGACTTGTTGTATTAGTCCATCTATACTGACCTCCATCAGGTTGCAAACTGAATATATTTTTTTCTGCATCTACCTCTGAAAAAATATTGGGCTTCTAGCTGTGTGTGGGACTTGTTGTATTAGTCCATCTATACTGACCTCCATCAGGTTGCAAACTGAATATATTTTTTTCTGCATCTACCTCTGAAAAAATATTGGGCTTCTAGCTGTGTGTGGGACTTGTTGTATTAGTCCATCTATACTGACCTCCATCAGGTTGCAAACTGAATATATTTTTTTCTGCATCTACCTCTGAAAAAATATTGGGCTTCTAGCTGTGTGTGGGTCTTGTTCTATTAATCCATCTATACAGACCTCCATCAGGTTGCAAACTGAATATAATTTTTTTCTGCATCTAGCTCTGAAAAAATATTTGGCCTTCTAGCAGTGTGTGGGACTTGTTCTATTAGTCCACCTATACTGACCTCCATCAGGTTGCAAATTCAAAACAATTTTTTGTATGCATCTAGCTCTGAAAAAATATTTGGCCTTCTAGCAGTGTGTGGGACTTTCTCTCTTAGTCCATCTATACTGACCTCCATCAGGTTGCAAACTGAATATAATTTTTTTCTGCATCTAGCTCTGAAAAAATATTTGGCCTTCTAGCAGTGTGTCGGACTTTCTCTATTAGTCCATATATACTGACCTCCATCAGGTTGCAAATTAAAAATAATTTTTATCTGCATCTACAGTACCTCTGAAAAAATATTTGGGCTTCTAGCTGTGTGTGGGACTTGTTGTATTAGTCCATCTATACTGACCTCCATCAGGTTGCAAACTGAATATATTTTTTTCTGCATCTACCTCTGAAAAAATATTGGGCTTCTAGCTGTGTGTGGGTCTTGTTCTATTAATCCATCTATACAGACCTCCATCAGGTTGCAAACTGAATATATTTTTTTCTGCATCTACCTTTGAAAAAATATTGGGCTTCTAGCTGTGTGTGGGTCTTGTTCTATTAATCCATCTATACAGACCTCCATCAGGTTGCAAACTGAATATAATTTTTTTCTGCATCTACCTCTAAAAAAATATTGGGCTTCTAGCTGTGTGTGGGACTTGTTGTATTAGTCCATCTATACTGACCTCCATCAGGTTGCAAACTGAATATAATTTTTTTCTGCATCTAGCTCTGAAAAAATATTTGGCCTTCTAGCAGTGTGTGCGACTTTCTCTGTTAGTCCATCTATACTGACCTCCATCAGGTTGCAAACTGAATATAATTTTTTTCTGCATCTAGCTCTGAAAAAATATTTGGCCTTCTAGCAGTGTGTCGGACTTTCTCTATTAGTCCATCTATACTGACCTCCATCAGGTTGCAAATTAAAAATAATTTTTATCTGCATCTACAGTACCACTGAAAAAATATTTGGGCTTCTAGCTGTGTGTGGGACTTGTTGTATTAGTCCATCTATACTGACCTCCATCAGGTTGCAAACTGAATATATTTTTTTCTGCATCTACCTCTGAAAAAATATTGGGCTTCTAGCTGTGTGTGGGTCTTGTTCTATTAATCCATCTATACAGACCTCCATCAGGTTGCAAACTGAATATAATTTTTTTCTGCATCTACCTCTGAAAAAATATTGGGCTTCTAGCTGTGTGTGGGACTTGTTGTATTAGTCCATCTATACTGACCTCCATCAGGTTGCAAATCGAATATAATTTTTTTCTGCATCTAACCCAGCCAATAGTTTTGGCCTAATACCACAGTTTAGCCACTCAGCTCTGCTCGGTTACCATCCATTGTTTTTTTGTGCAAACAACTCCAGAGTTGTGAATTAGTTAACCACCAAAATGAGTGGAAAAAGGCCTGCTGCTGGTGGAAAGGGGAATAGGCGTGTTGGGAAGGGGAAAAAAGGTTGTGTCCGTGGGGTAGGTGTTAAAGCAACAGTAACATCTGCAGAAGAAAGACCATCTTCCAGCCAAACTAAAATGTCTACTTCTTTTAGCGGACAATGTGATAAGATCCCTTTCTTACGGCCACGCCAATCGCTACAAATTCCAGATGAGGCACAAAAACAGCAGGTGCTTCACCGGATATCAAGTGCTCCTTTAAGTGGGCTCTCCTCCACATCAACTTCAACATCACAAATACTCCAGTCCTCAAAGGTGTCACCCCAATCGCACTTGCTTCCTCACAGCTCCCAAATCTCCAGCTGCCCGTCTGAGTATGAGGTAGAACAGATGGTTGAGTCTGCAGAGCTGTTTACCCATACTATAGCCTGGGAATCAGAGGTCGACTCCAGCGCTTCTGTGAATCCAGACGAGGAAATGATCTGCACTGATGCCCAGAATCTTTATGAGTCCGATCCAGGACCAGACGCAGAAGGTTCTGACCATAATGTAGACCCTCATTCCCAAACTGTAACTCCTGTTGGTGGAGACAATGAGGAAGACGATGATAAGACTCAAATACCTGATTGGAGCGACAACTTTAGTTTTTTGTCAGGGCAGGAACAGGTTGGCTCTGAGGACGACGGGTGTGATAACGCACAGGGTGATGATGATGAGGTTGGAGATCCCACTTACTGTCAACCCACAGTCAGCCAAGAGATGAGGTCAGCAGAGGAGGTGGAGGAAGATGCTAGTGACGACGAGGTCAGGTTGCGCCTTCCTGGACAGAGACATAGTACTGGAAGCACGTCAACAACTGCATCCTCAAACACAACTCTGCCTCTCACCACAAGTCGTGGTGGCTCTTCAGGTCGCATGGGTGCTAAGCCTTGCATAGCCTGGGCATTTTTTCAGATCGATAAAGATGACCCAACTCGTGTTATCTGTAACATTTGTCAGCAAAAGCTAAGTAGAGGCCAAAAAATACATAGTTTGAGTACTTCATGCATGAACCAGCACATGGACATGAAGCATAAGTTGCAGTGGGAAGCTCAGTGTGCTACAATGCGGCCTAGCCGGCCGGGCCAACCACCGTCTGCCATATCTTGTGCATCTGCGGCCTCTTCATCCTCTGTGACTGGGGGGACAGCAGTCACACCTGTTTTGGGGCGCAGACCTGCCACCTCTTTACCCGCAACAGCCAGCGTGATTGGCAGGTCATCATTTTCTTTGGAGGTGGTAACACCAGCTGGTGTTGAGCGCTGTCCGACATCGATAGCACCACCTTTGGATCAAGGCAACCTAACATGTCCGCCTGCATCTTCCTCACAGACCGGCAGTTTGCCGGGGACACCCTTATCAACCCCGTCTAAGCACAATAGCCAGCCCTCGGTCCCTCAGATGTGGACAAGTAAAAGACCATTTCCTCCTAGCCATGAGAAAGCTAAGAGGTTGAATTTCACCATCTGCAAGCTCTTGGCTACAGAAATGCTGCCTTTCCGCCTGGTGGACACAGAGGATTTTCGAGACCTTATGTCTGTCGCAGTGCCCCAGTACCAGATGCCCAGTCGGCAGTACTTCTCAAAGAAAGCTGTGCCTGCGCTCCACCAGCATGTCGCACACAACATCACCGCTTCTTTGAGAAACTCTGTGTGTGACAGGGTGCATTTCACCACAGACACTTGGACGAGTAGGCATGGACAGGGGCGTTACATGTCGCTGACTGGGCACTGGGTAACTATGGTGACAGCAGGGCAAGGGGCTGCTGTCCAAGTCTTGCCGTCCCCACGAGTTGTGCGTCAATCCTCTTTATGTCAAAGTTCCTCCACTGCTTCTGCCTCCTCAACCTCCTCTCGGTCTTCCACCTGCACCCAAAGCCTGTCTGGTCATGCCACAAGCTTTCTAACTGCGCAGAAGGGATTCTGCACACCTCCTTACTATGCTGGCAGTAGGGCTCAACGTCATCAGGCGGTTTTTACATTGAAATGTCTGGGAAATGTGAGTCACACAGCTGAGGAGTTGTGGTCAGCTTTGGAGAACCAATTTCATGAATGGTTGTGTCCACTGGACCTGAAACCAGGGAAGGCCGTGTGCGACAATGCTGCAAACCTGGGTGCGGCCCTTCGCCGGGGCAATGTCACACACGTGCCTTGTATGGCTCACGTGTTGAACCTGGTTGTCCAGCAATTTTTAGCCCACTATCCCAGACTAGATGGCCTTCTGCAGAGGGCACGGTCGCTGTGTGCTCACTTCCGCCGTTCGCATCCCGCAGCTCAGCGACTTACATCTCTACAGAAGTCGTTGGGCCTGCCACTTCACCGGCTAAAATGCGATGTGCCTACCCGGTGGAATTCAACTCTGCACATGTTGCAGCGACTGTGGCAGCACCGACAAGCCCTGGTGCAATACGTTCTGACGTATAGCCTGGGCCAACGAGATTCAGAGGTGGGGCAAATCACGCTGGAGGAGTGGTCTCAGATCAGGGACCTATGCACCCTTCTGCACAGTTTTGAAATGGCGACGAAGATGTTTAGTGCTGACGATGCCATTATCAGCATGACTATTCCGGTGATTTACATGCTGGAGCACATGTTAAACAGAATTCGGAGTCAGGTGGTGGCACAAGAGGAGGTGGAGGAAGTAGAGGAGGAGGAGTTGTATGCGGAAGGGCTAACATCTGCAAGGTCCAGACGGTCGGCAGCACCAAGGCGGCAGGCATGTGAGGGTGGGGGAGATGGTTTTACCAGGGCGCACGGTAGCAGCCAAACTAGTGAGGAAGGTGCAGGAGCCCAGGAAGAAGTGGAGGACGAACTGATGGAAGACTCATCAGATGAGGGAGACCTTGATCACATTTCTGTTGTGCGAGGTTGGGGGGAGAGGACAGAGGAAGGAAGCATGATTGTTACCTCGCCACCAACACAACAGGGACTTGGTGCTCCTGGATGCGCAACACACATGAGTGCCTTCTTGCTGCACTACCTGCAACATGACCCTCGAATTGTGAGAATTAGAAATAATCCTGACTACTGGGTTGCCACACTGTTAGATCCCTGGTACAAAAGTAAATTTGCAGAAATTATTCCTGCCATAGAAAGGGATGCACGCATGCAGGAGTATCAGCAGAGACTGTTGCAGAATCTTACATGTGCTTTTCCACAAAATACCAGTGGTGCACGTAGTGAATCTCACAGTTCCAACTTGCCAACCGTGGGACCGTCAAGTGTTCAGCTCTCAAACCGTAACAGAACCACAGTATCTGCTGGTAACATCAATTTTGCGGAATCATTTCACCACTTTTTTAGCCCATCCTTTGCAAGGCCACAGGAGACAAGAAGTCTGACACATATTCAACGCCTAGAGACGATGGTACAGGAGTATCTCCAAGTAAACATTGAAGCCACGACTGTGTCACTGGACCCTTGCTCTTTTTGGGCTTCCAATCTGGATAAATGGCCGGAGCTAGCCACTTACGCCTTGGAGATCTTGTCATGCCCCGCAGCCAGCGTTCTGTCTGAACGTGTGTTCAGTGCTGCTGGTGGTGTGCTGACAGATAAGCGCACGCGGCTCTCCACTGATAATGTAGACAGACTCACGTTCATAAAGATGATCAAATCATGGATCCGAAATGACTTTTCTACCCCTGTGTCATCCTGGGGAGAGTAAAAGCTTGATGATTGGTTAAAATCACCCTACCAACCGTTTTAAGCTTTCAAATTACTAATCATGTTTATCTGTATCTTGACTGGAAAATAATTTGGGCTTTGTAGCAGTGTGCAGCACTGATCCTACTAGGCCATCTATACTAAAGCTTCACCAGATTTAAAATTAAAAATAATTTTTAGCTGCATCTAGCCCGGAAAATAATTTTGGGGCTCCGAGATGCGCAAGACACATAAGTGCCTTCTTGCTGCACTACCTGCAGCATGACCCTCATATTGTCAGAATTCGAAGTAATCATGACTACTGGGTTGCCACACTCTTAGATCCCCCAAACTTTTCGATCAACCTTTTCATTTTAATAAAGACCAAAAAAATGGTCATTTTTGAAATTATAAGCATTAGCAGGTTGTTAGAAACTGAAATCAAACAGTTTTCAACTCAAAACTTTATTCTAGGTGATGTTACATTTTCACATAGGACGCCTTGTTCGAAAGGAGCTTCTGAACTCTCTCGTCCATTGAATTTGTCAGGTTTTGGATGGTTTCTGCTTCAATTGTTTTGCATGAGGACAGAATACCCTCCCAGAGCTGTTGCTTAGATGTGAACTGCCTCCCGCCATCATAGACACTCCTTTTAATGATGCTCCAAAGGTTCTGAATGGGGTAGAGGTCAGGGGAGCATGGGGGTCACACCATAAGTTTGTCCCCTTTTATGCCCATATCAGCCAGAGATGCAGATGTTTTATGTGCAGCATGAGATGGTGCATTATCATGCAGAAAAATGATCTTGCTGTGAAATACACGGTTCTTCTTCTTGAACCATGGCAGGAAGTGCTGCTTGAGAAAATCCACATACATTATGGAGTTCATCTTTAGCGCCTTCAGGGATCCTAAAGGGGCCGACAATCTCTCTCCCCATGATTCCAGCCCAAAACATTACTCCACATCCTCCTTGTTGGCGCTGTAGCCGTGTTTGCGTGGGGTGTCCATCAACCAGCCATCCTCCACTCCATCCATCTGGACCATCGAGCGCTGCACGGCACTCATCCGTGAACAAAACTGTTTTGAAATCAGTCTTCATGTAATGTTTGGCCCACTGGAGCCGTTTCTGCTTGTGTGAAGTGGATAGAGGAGGTCGACAGGATGGCGTATGCACAGCTGCAAACCTCTGAAGGACCCTGCATCTTGTTGTTCGGGGGACGTTGGAGGCACAAGCAGCTTCAAAAACTTGTCTGCTGCTATGACAAGGCTTTTTTGCCGCTGCTCTTTCAACCTGACGTAATTGCCTGTAGGAAAGAGTCCTCAATTTGCCCTTATCAGCACGCACACGTGTGTACTGTGAATCAGCTACATACTTCTTGATTGCCAAGACACTTCATCCTGATCATCGCACAATGTTGATTGTAGTCATGCCTTGACCTAAACACTCCACAATTTGTTGCTTCTCAGCAGCCGACACATCCTTTTTCTTTCCCATTTTGGCAGAAAATGTAGGCTGCTTAATAATGTGAGAGAGCCTTCTTAAGTAGTCTTGCCTTTCATTGGACACACCTGCCAAACTAATTAGCACAGGTGTCTGCAATTGCTTACAGTGATATAAAGAGCCCTGACACACATCACCATCAATGAGTTGAACTGACAAACAAACAAATTCTTCCCTTATCACTCCTAAACACTTTTTGCATAATAATTTGGAACGCAGTGTACATGTGCTTTTCCACAAAACACCAGCGGTTCACGTAGTGAATCTTACAGTTCTAACTTGCCAACCGTGGTCTGTATGGAGTTGTTCAATAAAGGGCCCAAAATTAAGATAACATAGATGGGAGAGGTCTCTATGAATAGGAATTCCTAAGTATTTGATACCCTGTGAGGGCCAGGCAAAGGGAAAGTTGGACTGGATGGAATCCTATATGGATTTGGGGAGGGAGACATCGAGGGCCTCAGACTTCGCTGCATTGATTTTAAAATTTGACCATGTAACAAAGTGATCTATTTCAGCCATAACAGCATGGATGGATATATGTGAATGAGTGATATATACTAGGACATCATCAGCAAATAGAGAGCACTTGTACTCGGTGCCTCCCACCTCAATCCACCTAATATTGGGGTTATGGCGAATTGATGAGAGCAGGTGCTCCGTCACTAGGATGTATAAGAGAGGGGACAGAGGACATCCCTGCCTTGTCCCATTGGTGATTGTGAAAGGTGATGAAAATGTTCTGACGCACCCCCTGGGCATTGGGACACCCGGAGCCGGACCCTTTTTGGTGGATGCTGGTGGTTGTAGTCTTCGTGGCGGCGACCCGGTTCCGTGGCTCAGGGCGGTCAAACCAGTGGCGGAACTATTTATGTGGTTTTGATGTTTAAATGTACGACTACGCCACCCGTGGATTGCGGTCAGAGTGAACCGCCGCTACAGGGCAGACCGCTGAGGCTGGTGTTGTGGGTGCAGCAGAGCGTAGCATAACTCCCCACGGGAGGAGTATAGCCTCAGGGCAGTGTATGCGGAGGATGGGGGTGATGGTGCAGGGCAGCAGCAGTAACGACACGGAGTCAGTGATGCAGTTCAGGGCCTTTACTCACAGTTCTTATTATCCAGACCACGTCTGCAGGTAACGGCTGCCCACGTCGTACTGTGCTCACCAGGTGAGGGGCTCAGACAACTCCCAGATAACTTTGGAGCACTTCACAGGACCCCCTTTGTGTGTCCTTTGTCTGGCCTTTCTTACCAACACTTCTGTCCGGCTGCCTCGGGCCTCCTCTTGGTAAACTTGGCGCCAGTTTCCCTGACCCTATGTGGTGCCTTCCTAGCGGGTGTAGCGAGGGGCTGCGCCACATAAAATGTCAGAGCCTCCGGTTTCTAGCTGAGGGTCGTTTCCTGCCTCCACTAGTTCGGGGACCGGTCTCCCCCTTTGGCCTGACCCCTCCACGCAGGTGGATTCGGGCGTGCGGTGGCGACTCGCCCGTCCGCACCCCTGGGAACCCTTCATTCCTCGTTCCTGGAGCCTTCTCCGCTCCTCTTCCTTCCTTCTCCCTCTTCCAGGCCTGGGCCTCTGTTACTAGGCCCGCCTCCGGAGCAGAGCTCATGCAGAGCCCCTGCTCCCTGCCACTTCTGCTCAGACTTCTCTGCACTGAACTAAGATGGTGCCCACCTTTTATACTCCCTTCTCAATGCACCCAGGAACTGCTTCCTCCCTGCTCCTGCACTACAGGGTTCCCCTTCCTCAGTGTTCCCTCCCCCCACTCCAGCCAGGGACAGGGACTGTCGTGCCCATCTCAGGGGCATATTGGTCGCCCTGCCCCACGGCAATGTGGTGTAATGCATGCAGGTGTCGGGTCCTGATCCACACTCCATCCTTACCTGAGAGTGAGATATCACACCTCATGGGTGAGGTGCAATACCTCTGTAGCAACCGAGCCCTCAGGGTGCTACAGTTCCATTTATCTTCAGCCTAGGTGACGTATTGTGATACAGGGCCGTGATTTTGGCTATAAAAGGGTCCCCTAGACCCCTACCCCAAGCTTTTTAAGACAATCATATATGGCGTGCCAGGAGACTCTATGGAATGCTTTCTCAGCATCCAACGAGAGTATCTAATTACAAATTTTTAACTGCATCTAGCCCAGGAAATACTTTGTGCCTAGTAGCAGTGTCTGCTAGTCAGCAGATTATCCCGGCTGTTAAGCAAGCTACACCACCTGTAGTTTAGACACTTAATTTTTTCAAAGGAAATGCTTCGGGACCATGGGATACTTAGTGAAGAGCATCAGGAGGCACCCCAAGGCATAGGGGCTGGGACTGGCAGTAGGATGCCTTGCGGTGGACAGCCGAGCTCGATCCTTATAAAAGCTTTTTAACTGCAGCAGCTTTAGTGGACACTACTGGAGCTGGAACTACGCGGCTGCTGGCATGAGACTTGCCCTCCAATAGATCCTTGTAAATGGATTTAAAGTGTATTCATTCAAATTAGAGAGACAATTTAAATTAAAAAGCTTAGAGCTGCCTCCACCACAGGGGGGCTCGCTCGACCCACCAGCGGACAGGCACCAGTATTGGGAGAGGGGGGCTGGCCATCAGGGTTCACCGCGGCTCTGGCACAATCCCGGCGACACGGAGGTGGCACAGGCAGGAGCGGACTGGCCGTGTTGGCTTCTCACTTTTTGGATTTTAGAAGGGCATGACATGCCTATATCTGTGTCTCCCCCTCCTTTTACTCCTCCACCTCTTTTATTTTCGCATGACTATATGTACTTGTCACTTTTCCATGTGTTAGTTATGTCTTCTGAGCAGTTTGTCAGCTTTTGGACACCTTTGAAGGTGTTTTCTATGTGTTTCTATGTGTTTTTGTTTGCCTGCCATTGGTTTTAACGGTGTTCGAAGGTGTTCGACGAACAGTTCGACGAACAGTTCGGCGAACACACGGGTGTTCGACGAACCGAACCGAACTCGAACACTACGGGGGTGGGTCAACACTATTTGCAACCTGATGGAGGTCAGTATAGATGGACTAATAGAATGATGCTATGCCCAAAAGATTTTACTTCACTAGGTGCAGTAAAAAAATTGGTATTCTATACACAGGTGGTATATCTTGCAACACAGATAGGCTACTCCACTGACTAACACACTCTGCAATAGGCCAAAAAGGATTAGCTTTGCTAGATTCAGCCAAATGCTGTGAAAAAAACTTGCACAGCACTGGCACAGACCTGCCTGGCAAAAACTGATAGGAACTGATGTAACCTAGTCCTGAAAACGACTGCAATTACAATTAGTCTTTACTCCCACAATCTATCTATTTAAGAGCACAGACCTGCCTGATAAAAGTCGTAGGAAATGCTGTAACCTAGTCCTTAAAAGGACTGCAATCACAACTATTCCCTACTCCCAAGCTATCTGTAGATTTGTGCGAAAATTGGCTTGAAATTAACAAGGTATAGCGCACACAGCAACAGCGGTGCCGTCTAACACGCAGCTGCAGCAGTGAGAAAATGGTGGCGACGGGGAAAATGGCTTGGTCTTATAGGGCAAGGACACGTGACATACACTGCCAATGACACATGCCCTTGCTTGTGTGAAAAAAGCACTTCGCTCCGTGTGTGCGCTGCTGATAGGCTGACAGATTGCACCTCCCCACTGTAAATGCGGGAAAGAGAAAAAAAAATGGAGATTTTCATTATTCATGCAGAGATCCATCCCCTGCCCCTCCCCCCACCCCACTGTACACTCAAACTGCGTATTAACATTAATTTTCATCATTACTGAGAAAAAATCCAGTTATGATTTTGGTGCACGAACAGTTATCGAACATAACCTCGAACAGCCGAATTTTTCTCAAATCGTTCGTGTTCGCCGAACGGCTCGAACACCGCCCAAAAGAGCTCGAATTTGAGATTGGCTAACAGTTCGAGTAGAACAACGCTCATCTCTAGTAGCTATTTCCATTGCTTAATAAAAATAAAATAGAGTCAGCCCATATTTACTAGTGAAAAACATATTCGTATTATTATTATTGAGATATTTAATAATTGCAAAAAAGTCCTCCCAGGATCCCAACCAAATAATAAATATGTCATCTATGTTACGTTTGCGCTCGGACTGTTTAGCGTGAGCGTGGATCGTGGATCGTGGTCCCACTGTGCCATGAACCAAGGAGAGGTTGAAGGGGTCTGACTAAGTGCCATACTAAGACTGACCTCCAATGCAAGGCAACTGACAGTGCTACCTTTGGAGGAGAGCCCAGGAGGGGGTTACAACAGGGCAGACCTCGAAAGCTGATCCTCAACGAGGTGTGCAGGTACTGGCAGGTTCGGCTGGTATACATATTTGCACCGGCAGGGGCGGGTGGGTCCGGCTGGTATACAGGTTAGCACTGTCAGGTGTGGGTGGGTCCAGCTGGTATAAAGGCAGGCAGGTGCTGGTGGGCACTGCTGATAAATAGGCCTGCCAGTGCTGTCGGGCACAGCTGATATACAGGCACGGGTAGGCTCTAGTTCAGACTGAACAGACAAGAACACTTCAGGGAGAACTAGGTTACTGGTATGATTGGCCGCAGTCCGCAGGTGCGGCCAGGCAAGGAACCGCAGGTGGGGACAGGCATAAAAGCGCAGGTGGGGCCAGGGGGTGAACCGCAGGTGGGGCACAGCAGAGAATTGCAAGTGCAATCAGGCAGGGTACCGCAGGTGCAGATAGGTACGGAAACTCAGGTGAGGACAGGTACAGAGCCACAGGTTCCCACTGGAAAGACAGGTATCTGTTCACTTGGAACAGACAAAGGTCAGGTTCACAGGACACATACAAGGATAGGTACAGACAGGAACAAGTTCACGCAAGATCAATACAAGGACAGGGTAACGGAACAAACAGAACCAGATTCACACAGGGTACTTAAAATGTACACACAAATCCCTAATGTTGCACAGAGACAACAGATTAGAGATAGATACTGGTTCTGAAACTGCAGGTTTTAGAGATAGGTACAGGTTCAGACACTGCAGGTTTTACAGATAGGCACAGGTTTAGGAAAAGATCCAGACTTAGTTTCAAACAGGTTCAGGGATTGGTCCTAATTCAGACAAGGACAGACACAGGTACAGGCTCCAGGTATAGACCTGGGTATTCAGCCCCAAGGGTGGCAGGAACAGACAAGGAGCAGATAGAGGCTGAGATTCAGGGTTCAGGCCTGGGTATTCAGTCCCCAGGGTGGCAGGAAACAGGGACAGAGACAGAGACCTGGCAACTCGGTAGTTGCACAAACACGCTGAAAGAGAATGTTACTCAGGCATCTCCCTACAGATGGAGGTGCCTTAAGTACCAAATGTCTCCCAGCAATAGGCTGGGGACACGTTAGGAATGTGCCCACTGAGTCTTTAAGAATCAGGATGTGAAGGTGTGGCCACCCAAAGCATGCAGCCAGGAAACATGCACAGCAAGCAGAGGAACAGGATGTCACTGTGAGGCATGGAGTGGTGATTACAACCGTGTTCCTGCATGGTGGGGGATGGGAAGCCAATAAGGAATGCAGGCAGTGGTGTTACAATCTATACACCTCAAAAGATCCAGATAGAGCTGACAAAGGGATAATTTGTATGAAAAGTCATTTCTTATTCTAAATCGTCTAGAAATAAATTACCAAAAGTTGGGGCCACGGGGATCCCTATTTGCATCACCACACTATTGGTGACCACTTAAAAATTAAAAACAAAGGCTTTTACTGGTAAGTGGTACCACCAAAAGTTTGAATTTACAGGGGAGTTGAATGTTTGAACGCTGAAGCCCTGATGAAGTGTTTGATCACGTAAAGTGACTGTAGGCCATTGCTTGGTCACATTCTTAGGTGCCTGCACAAAAAAATGAAGTAAAGCTTAGCAGTGGTGAGTGCCCTGATTTCTACCCCATGCACCAAAAGTGAGAAAAAATGTTGTCACAAATTAGTGCCATGGAAGAGGGTTGAAAATGGGTCTGCAAAGACTTATGACACCTATCCGCCACTGTTGTATTCTGGACTGACATATCCTTTACTGTTAACATGGATTACCATTGATCTTGTTGTGGTGGAGTTAGTATTGTGTTCCCTGTGTTGACTAACTGGTATGGAGATGTCATATTTATAAAGTACTATGATACGCTATGTGATATTTTATGTTGTGTTTCTCCCTGTTGTGTACTGCCAGCTAAATATACTAATGCGGACATTAATAGCACCAATGCCTGTACCATGAGATATACACTGTAGTACTTATTTATGCAAAGCCAATGTATATAGTATGTTATATAATAATATTTAACCCATTCCTGATATATGACTTAATGGTACATCATATGTCTGATTCCCATCTTTGATGCGGTCTCAGGAACTGCTGGTAAATTAAATGCCATGCCGGGAAACCTGGAAGCTCAGGAAAACTAGCCCAGCTCCTATCCACGGCCAGAGACCACTGACCTGAATTGTGGTTCAGAGTTGTCCTAAGAGTTCATCTCATCTCTAATCAAGATAAATTACAAAACATCTAGTCCTTAGAAGGCCTTAAAATTAGGCAAAAAGACCCTCACATGAACAAGACATGACAAATGACACTTGACAAAATGTAATAGCAGTGTGTGAAAAATTAAGTACACCCTCACTGCTTCAATAAAAATTAAAAGAGTAAGTAGTAGCTGGATAGCACCAATTTTAAGAGTTTGCTGGTTTGGAGGATTCAGGCGTGTGATAATACAATGCCAAGGAAGAAAGACATCAGCAATGACCTTAGAGTCAAATGTGAGGCCATCTATCCAAAAACTAAAGCTTGGCCAAAAATTGGGTCATACAACAGGCCAATGATCCCATGCACATGAGCAAATCTACATCAGAATAGCTGAAAAGGAAAGGAATCAAGGTATAGCAATAGTCCAGTCAAAGTACCGACCTCAATGCAGCTGAAATTTTGTGGTGAGACCTGGGGTTCTTCAGAGATCGGTGGGGACTACGTCGGTCAGAACCCCAGTGACTGCAAAATTTAGGAACAACTTTCAAACTTGAGATATCCACTTTAAAGAGTATCTAAACTTTTCAGATATTTTTATTTATATTCATGTTTATGTTTATATTGAGCACACAGTTTAGAGGCCCCTCCCAGTCGCTAAACAAAGACCTCCTTGAAGACCACAGGTGAGCATGCACACAGCACAAAGTGGATGCAGTAAGTGCAAAGTCATAGTCCGGTCTCCTGATTTGTGCACTTCTAAGATGTATTTTGAGCAACTGATGGGAGTCTCAGGTCCCACCCCATGATGCCCCTACTCCATACTGAGTTCACCTCAGACTCACACCAATTTTCTCAGAATAAATGGACCCAAAGCATATAAGATACAGTTGTGCTCCAAAGTTTACATACCCTGGCAGAATTTTTCCTTTCATGGCCTTGTTTCAGAGAATATGAATGATAACAAAAAACTTTTTCTCCACTCATAGTTATTGTTTGGGTGAAGCCATTTATTGTCAAACCACTGTGTTTCCTCTTTTTAAATCTTAATGACAACCAAAAACATCCAAATGACCCTGATCAAACGTTCACATACCCCATTTATTAATACCATGTATTGCCCCCTCTAACATCAATGACAGCTTGAAGTCTATTGTGGTAGTTGTGGAAAAGGTTCTTTAATTTCTCAGATGGTAAAGCTGCCCATTCTTCTTGGCAAAAAGCCTCCAATTCCTGTAAATTCCTGGGCTGTCTAGCATGAACTGCGCGCTTGAGATCTCCTCAGAGTGGCTCAATGATATTGAAGTCAGGAGACTGAGAGGGCCACTCCAGAACCTTAACTTTGTTCTGCTGTAGCCAATGACAGGTCGACTTGAGCTTCTGTTTTGGATCGTCATGTTGGAATGTCCAAGTACATCCCATGCGCAGCTTCCCGGCTGATGAGTGCAAATTTGCCTCCAGTATTTGCTGATAACGTGCTGCATTCATCTTTCCTTCAACTTTTACCAAGTTTCCTGTGCCTTTGTAGCTCACATATCCCCAAAACATCAGCAATCCACCTTCGTACTTTACTGTATGAATGGTGTTTCTTTCATCATAGGCCTTGTTGACCTCTCTCCAAATGTAACGTTTATGGTTGTGGCCAAAATGTTCAATTTGGTCTCATCATTCCAAATTACCTTGTACCAGAAGTTTTGAGGCTTGTCTCTGTGCTGTTTGGCATATTGTAGGCGAGATACTTTGTGGCATTTGCACAGTAATGGCTTTCTTCTGGTGACTCGACCATGCAGCCCATTTTTCTTCCAGTGCCTCCTTATTGTGCATCTTGAAAGAGCCACACCGCTAGTTTTCAGAGAGTCCTGAATTTTAACTGATGTAATTTGTGGGCTTTTCTTTGCATTCCAAACAATTTTCCTGGCAGTTGTGGCCAAAATTTTTGTTGGTCTACCTGGCCGTGGTTTGGTTTTTACAGAGCCCCTCATTTTCCATTTGTTAATCACAGTTTGAACGCTGCTGACTGTCATTATCAATTCCTTGGATATTTTTTTGCATCCCTTTCCTGCGTTATACAGCTCAACTACCTTTTCCCGTACATCCGTTGACAATTCCTTTGCTTTCCCCATGACTCACAATCCAGAAATGTCAGTGGCTGGATGATAGATGCAAGAGTCTGTCTGGATCCCAGAAACTCACTCAGCTTATGTTCACACACACTGATTACAAGCAAACAGGTCACAGGTGAGGTTGTTACCTTTAGTAGCCATTCAAACCCATTTGTGTCAAATTCTGTGCATGTTATCAGGCCAAAATCAACAAGGTATGTGAACTTTTGATCAGGGTCATTTGGATGTTTTTGGTTGTCATTAACATAAAGTTTTTTTGTTATCATTCATATTCTCTGAAACAAAGCCAAGAAAGGAAAAATTCTACTGGAGTATTTAAACTTTTGAGCACAACTGTACATTCCAAATTTGAGTTACCTTTTAAATGTTTAATATAACTACTACCTAGGATTAAGCAGTGCTGTGATTCATGTATAGTCCGCAGTCTGATGATGGCTGGTAACAAATAGAGATGAGCGTTGTTCGACTCGAACTGTTCGCCAATCTCAAATTCGAGCTGTTTTGGGCGGTGTTCGAGCCGTTCGCCGAACACGAACGATTTGAGAAAAATTCGGCTGTTCGAGGTTATGTTCGATAACTGTTCGTGCACCAAAATCATAACTGGATTTTTTCTCAGTAATGATGAAAATTAATGTTAATACGCAGTTTGAGTGTACAGCGGGGTGGGGGGAGGGGCAGGGGATGGATCTCTGCAGGAATAATGAAGATCTCCATTTTTTTTTCTCTTTCCCACATTTACAGTGGGGAGGTGCAATCTGTCAGCCTATCAGCAGCGCACACACGGAGCGAAGTGCTTTTTTTCACACAAGCAAGGGCATGTGTCATTGGCAGTGTATGTCACATGTCCTTGCCCTATAAGACCAAGCCATTTTCCCCGTCGCCACCATTTTCTCACTGCTGCAGCTGCGTGTTAGACGGCACCGCTGTTGCTGTGTGCGCTATAGCTTGTTAATTTCAAGCCAATTTTTGCACAAATCTACAGATAGCTTGGGAGTAGGGAATAGTTGTGATTGCAGTCTTTTTAAGGACTAGGTTACAGCATTTCCTACGACTTTTATCAGGCAGGTCTGTGCTCTTAAATAGATAGATTGTGGGAGTAAAGACTAATTGTAATTGCAGTCGTTTTCAGGACTAGGTTACATCAGTTCCTATCAGTTTTTGCCAGGCAGGTCTGTGCCAGTGCTGTGCAAGTTTTTTTCACAGCATTTGGCTGAATCTAGCAAAGCTAATCCTTTTTGGCCTATTGCAGAGTGTGTTAGTCAGTGGAGTAGCCTATCTGTGTTGCAAGGTATACCACCTGTGTATAGAATACCAATTTTTTTACTGCACCTAGTGAAGTAAAATCTTTTGGGCATAGCATCATTCTATTAGTCCATCTATACTGACCTCCATCAGGTAGCAAATTGAATATAATTTTTTTCTGCATCTAGCTCTGAAAAAATATTTGGGCTTCAAGCAGTGTGTGGGACTTGTTCTATTAGTCCATCTATACTGACCTCCATCAGGTTACAAACTGAATATATTTTTTTTCTGCATCTACCTCTGAAAAAATATTTGGCCTTCTAGCAGTGTGTGGGACTTTCTCTATTAGTCCATCTATACTGACCTCCATCAGGTTGCAAATTAAAAATAATTTTCATCTGCATCTACCTCTGAAAAAATATTTGGGCTTCTAGCTGTGTGTGGGACTTGTTCTATTAGTCCATCTATACTGACCTCCATCAGGTTGCAAACTGAATATAATTTTTTTCTGCATCTAGCTCTGAAAAAAATATTTGGCCTTCTAGCAGTGTGTGGGACTTTCTCTATTAGTCCATCTATACTGACCTCCATCAGGTTGCAAATTAAAAATAATTTTTATCTGCATCTAGCTCTGAAAAAATATTTGGCCTTCTAGCAGTGTGTGGGACTTTCTCTATTAGTCCATCTATACTGACCTCCATCAGGTTGCAAATTAAAAATAATTTTTTGTCTGCATCTAGCTCTGAAAAAATATTTGGCCTTCTAGCAGTGTGTGGGACTTTCTGTATTAGTCCATCTATACTGACCTCCATCAGGTTGCAAATTAAAAATAATTTATATCTGCATCTAGCTCTGAAAAAATATTTGGCCTTCTAGCAGTGTGTGGGACTTCCTCTATTAGTCCATCTATACTGACCTCCATCAGGTTGCAAATTAAAAATATTTTTTTGTCTGCATCTAGCTCTGAAAAAATATTTGGCCTTCTAGCAGTGTGTGGGACTTTCTCTATTAGTCCATCTATACTGACCTCCATCAGGTTGCAAACTGAATATATTTTTTTCTGCATCTACCTCTGAAAAAATATTTTCCATCTATACTGACCTCCATCAGGTTGCAAATTGAATATAATTTTTTTCTGCATCTAACCCAGCCAATAGTTTTGGCCTAATACCACAGTTTGGCCACTCAGCTCTGCTCGGTTCCCATCCATTGTTTTTTTGTGCAAACAACTCCAGAGTTGTGAATTAGTTAACCACCAAAATGAGTGGAAAAAGGCCTGCTGCTGGTGAAAAGGGGAATAGGCGTGTTGGGAACGGGAAAAAAGGTTTCTTCTGCAGAAGAAAGACCATCTTCCAGCCAAACTAAAATGTCTACTTCTTTTAGCGGACAATGTGATAAGATCCCTTTCTTACGGCCACGCCAATCGCTACAAATTCCAGATGAGGCACAAAAACAGCAGGTGCTTCAACGGATATCAAGTGCTCCTTTAAGTGGGCTCTCCTCCACATCAACTTCAACATCACAAATACTCCAGTCCTCAAAGGTGTCACCCCAATCGCACTTGCTTCCTCACAGCTCCCAAATCTCCAGCTGCCCGTCTGAGTATGAGGTAGAACAGATGGTTGAGTCTGCAGAGTTGTTTACTCATACTATAGCCTGGGAATCAGAGGTCGACTCCAGCGCTTCTGTGAATCCAGACGAGGAAATGATCTGCACTGATGCCCAGAATCTTTATGAGTCGGATCCAGGACCAGACGCAGAAGGTTCTGACCATAATGTAGACCCTCATTCCCAAACTGTAACTCCTGTTGGTGGAGACAATGAGGAAGACGATGATGAGACTCAAATACCTGATTGGAGCGACAACTTTAATTTTTTGTCAGGGCAGGAACAGGTTGGCTCTGAGGACGACGGGTGTGATAATGCACAGGGTGATGATGATGAGGTTGGAGATCCCACTTACTGTCAACCCACAGTCAGCCAAGAGATGAGGTCAGCAGAGGAGGTGGAGGAAGATGCTAGTGACGACGAGGTCAGGTTGCGCCTTCCTGGACAGAGACGTAGCACTGGAAGCACGTCAACAACTGCATCCTCAAACACAACTCTGCCTCTCACCACAAGTCGTGGTGGCTCTTCAGGTCGCATGGGTGCTAAGCCTTGCATAGCCTGGGCATTTTTTCAGATCGATAAAGATGACCCAACTCGTGTTATCTGTAACATTTGTCAGCAAAAGCTAAGTAGAGGCCAAAAAATACATAGTTTGAGTACTTCATGCATGAACCGGCACATGGACATGAAGCATAAGTTGCAGTGGGAAGCTCAGTGTGCTACAATGCGGCCTAGCCGGCCGGGCCAACCATCGTCTGCCATATCTTGTGCATCCGCGGCCTCTTCATCCTCTGTGACTGGGGGGACAGCAGTCACACCTGTTTTGGGGCGCAGACCTGCCACCTCTTTACCCGCAACAGCCAGCGTGATTGGCAGGTCATCATTTTCTTTGGAGGTGGTAACACCAGCTGGTGTTGAGCGCTGTCCAACATCGATAGCACCACCTTTGGATCAAGGCAACCTAACATGTCCGCCTGCATCTTCCTCACAGACCGGCAGTTTGCCGGGGACACCCTTATCAACCCCGTCTAAGCACAATAGCCAGCCCTCGGTCCCTCAGATGTGGACAAGTAAAAGACCATTTCCTCCTAGCCATGAGAAAGCTAAGAGGTTGAATTTCACCATCTGCAAGCTCTTGGCTACAGAAATGCTGCCTTTCCGCCTGGTGGACACAGAGGATTTTCGAGACCTTATGTCCGTCGCAGTGCCCCAGTACCAGATGCCCAGTCGGCACTACTTCTCAAAGAAAGGTGTGCCTGCGCTCCACCAGCATGTCGCACACAACATCACCGCTTCTTTGAGAAACTCTGTGTGTGACAGGGTGCATTTCACCACAGACACTTGGACGAGTAGGCATGGACAGGGGCGTTACATGTCGCTGACTGGGCACTGGGTAACTATGGTGACAGCAGGACAAGGGGCTGCTGTCCAAGTCTTGCCGTCCCCACGAGTTGTGCGTCAATCCTCTTTATGTCAAAGTTCCTCCACTGCTTCTGCCTCCTCAACCTCCTCTCGGTCTTCCACCTGCACCCAAAGCCTGTCTGGTCATGCCACAAGCTTTCTAACTGCGCAGAAGGGATCCTGCACACCTCCTTACTATGCTGGCAGTAGGGCTCAACGTCATCAGGCGGTTTTTACTTTGAAATGTCTGGGAAATGTGAGTCACACAGCTGAGGAGTTGTGGTCAGCTCTGGAGAACCAATTTCATGAATGGTTGTCTCCACTGGACCTGAAACCAGGGAAGGCCGTGTGCGACAATGCTGCAAACCTGGGTGCGGCCCTTCGCCGGGGCAATGTCACACACGTGCCTTGTATGGCTCACGTGTTGAACCTGGTTGTCCAGCAATTTTTAGCCCACTATCCCAGACTAGATGGCCTTCTGCAGAGGGCACGGTCGCTGTGTGCTCACTTCCGCCGTTCGCATCCCGCAGCTCAGCGACTTACATCTCTACAGAAGTCGTTGGGCCTGCCACTTCACCGGCTAAAATGCGATGTGCCTACCCGGTGGAATTCAACTCTGCACATGTTGCAGCGACTGTGGCAGCACCGACAAGCCCTGGTGCAATACGTTCTGACGTATAGCCTGGGCCAACGAGATTCAGAGGTGGGGCAAATCACGCTGGAGGAGTGGTCTCAGATCAGGGACCTTTGCACCCTTCTGCACAGTTTTGAAATGGCGACGAAGATGTTTAGTGCTGACGATGCCATTATCAGCATGACTATTCCGGTGATTTACATGCTGGAGCACATGTTAAACAGAATTCGGAGTCAGGTGGTGGCACAAGAGGAGGTGGAGGAAGTAGAGGAGGAGGAGTTGTATGCGGAAGGGCTAACATCTGCAAGGTCCAGACGGTCGGCAGCACCAAGTCGGCAGGCATGTGAGGGTGGGGGAGATGGTTTTACCATGGCGCATGGTAGCAGCCAAACTAGTGAGGAAGGTGCAGGAGCCCAGGAAGAAGTGGAGGACGAACTGATGGAAGATTCATCAGATGAGGGAGACCTTGATCACATTTCTGTTGTGCGAGGTTGGGGGGAGAGGACAGAGGAAGGAAGCATTATTGTTACCTCGCCACCAACACAACAGGGACTTGGTGCTCCTGGATGCGCAACACACATGAGTGCCTTCTTGCTGCACTACCTGCAACATGACCCTCGAATTGTGAGAATTAGAAATAATCCTGACTACTGGGTTGCCACACTGTTAGATCCCCGGTACAAAAGTAAATTTGCAGAAATTATTCCTGCCATAGAAAGGGATGCACGCATGCAGGAGTATCAGCGGAGACTGTTGCAGAATCTTACATGTGCTTTTCCACAAAACACCAGTGGTGCACGTAGTGAATCTCACAGTTCCAACTTGCCAACCGTGGGACCATCAAGTGTTCAGCACTCAAACCGTAACAGAACCACAGTATCTGCTGGTAACATCAATTTTGCGGAATCATTTCACCACTTTTTTAGCCCATCCTTTGCAAGGCCACAGGAGACAAGAAGTCTGACACATAGTCAACGCCTAGAGACGATGGTACAGGAGTGTCTCCAAGTAAACATTGAAGCTCTGACTGTGTCACTGGACCCTTGCTCTTTTTGGGCTTCCAATCTGGATAAATGGCCGGAGCTAGCCACTTACGCCTTGGAGATCTTGTCATGCCCCGCAGCCAGCGTTCTGTCTGAACGTGTGTTCAGCGCTGCTGGTGGTGTGCTGACAGATAAGCGCACGCGGCTCTCCACTGATAATGTAGACAGACTCACGTTCATAAAGATGAACAAATCATGGATCCGAAACGACTTTTCTACCCCTGTGTCATCCTGGGGAGAGTAAAAGCTTGATGATTGGTTAAAATCACCCTACCAACCGTTTTAAGCTTTCAAATTATTAATCATGTTTATCTGTATCTTGGCTGGAAAATAATTTGGGCTTTGTAGCAGTGTGCAGCACTGATTCTATTAGGCCATCTATAATAAGCTCCACCAGATTTAAAATTACTAATCATGTTTATCTGTATCTTGACTGGAAAATAATTTGGGCTTTGTACCAGTGTGCAGCATTGATCCTATTAGGCCATCTATACTAAGCTCCACCAGATTTAAAATGAATAATAATTTTTAGCTGCATCTAGCCCGGAAAATAATTTTGGGGCTCCGAGATGCGCAAGACACATAAGTGCCTTCTTGCTGCACTACCTGCAACATGACCCGCATATTGTCAGAATTCGAAGTAATCATGACTAGTGTTGAGCCACCCCCATAGTGTTCGGGTTCGGTTCGGTTCGTCGAACACCGGGATGTTCGAGGAACTGTTCGTCGAACTGTTCGTCGAACACCTTAGAACACCGTTAAAACCAATGGCAGGCAAATAAAAACACATAGGAACACATAGAAAACACCTTCAAAGGTGTCCAAAAGCTCACAAACTGCTCAGAAGACGCTTTCTTTAAAAAAGCCGGCCGGCAATTCAGCAGCGGCATACACCGGTACCCGACAATTTAGACATGAAGGAATAGAGCATCACACATAGATTAGATAGATAGAAACATGTCAGTCACATATATATGAAGTACAGTGACAGTGTTGCTTACTGTACTTGTCATTTAGTGTAAAGGATTTATTAAAAAATAATAGTGTTTTCGTGCACCGTCTCTTTAAAAAAGCCGGCCGGCAATTCAGCAGCGGTACCCGACAATTTATAACAGACAGAATAGAGCTTCACACATAGATTAGAGAGATAGAAACATGTCAGTCACATATATATGAAGTACTGTGACAGTGTTGCTTACTGTACTTGTCATTTACTGCAAAGGATTTATTAAAAAAAATAATAGTGTTTTCATGCACCATCTCTTTAAAAAAGCCGGCCGGCAATTCAGCATCTGTACCCGACAATTTAGAATAGAAGGAATAGAGAATCACACATAGATTAGAGAGATAGAAACATGTCAGCCACATATATACGAAGTACAGTGACAGTGTTGCTTACTGTAATTGTCATTTAGTGTAAAGGATTTATCAAAAAAAATAATAGTGTTTTCATGCACCGTCTCTTTAAAAAAGCCGGCCGGCAATTCAGCATCTGTACCCGACAATTTATAACAGACAGAATAGAGCTTCACACATAGATTAGATAGATAGAAACATGTCAGTCACATATATAATAAGTACAGTGATAGTGTTGGTTACTGTACTTGTCATGTAGTATTAAAATAAAGGATTTATTATTAAAAAAAATTGGCGTGGGGTTCCCCGTAATTTTAGTCTCTAGCGGAGGTTAAGCAGACAGCTGGGGCAGATGTTTGAAGCCTGGGAAGGGGGTAATACCCACGGAGCTTCCCAGGCTACTAATATCAGCCCCCAGCTGAATACCTAGCCTTTACTAGCTATTAAAATGGAGGACCCCCCCAAAAAAAATGACGTGGGGTCCCCCCTAATTTAATAGCTAGCAAAGGCTAGGCAGACAGCTGGGGGCTGATATTAATAGCCCACGAAGGGAGCCATGAATATTGGCCCCCTCCCAGGCTAGAAACACCAGCCGTCAGCCGCCCCAGAAATGGCGCAACTATAGGATGCGCCAATTCTGGCACTTAGCCTCGCTCTTCCACGCTGCCCTGGTGCGGTGGCAGGGGGTAATAGGGTTGGGGTTGATGTCAGCTTATAATGCCAGCTGACATCAAGCCCAGGTTAGTAATGGAGAGGCGTCTATAAGACACCCCCATTACTAACCCCATAGTCAAAGTTAAAAAAAAAACACAAACACCCAGAATAAAGTCCTTTAATTGAAATAAAGACACAATTCTTTATTGTTCTATATTAAACCATACTTACCATCACGCCCATTCCAGCTGAAGCCAACGATCTCCTGCAATAAAAGAAAAATAATAAAGCAACCTCATCCTTACCTTTCCATGGTTCCCAGGACAGCTTCAGCTCTGCTACATCGAGATGACAGGCTGGACCGCAGCAGAACGCTGCCATCCAGCCTGTCATCCCGCAGACACTGAGAAGCGCAGGCATGCTTGCGCTCCTCAGTGTCTCTCTGTGACGGCATCCCGATGAGCCGACAATGAACTCAGCTCACCTCCTGGACGTCACTGACAGCGTGGGAAAATTCTCCTGCACTCAGCGCTTCAGCGTGAGAATTTTCCCACGCTGTCAGTGACGTGCATGAGGTGGGCCGAGTTCATTGGACATGACCTCGGCTCATCTGGATGCCGTCACAGCCAGACACTGAGTAGCGCAAGCATGCCTGCGCTTCTCAGTGTCTGCGGGATGACAGGCTGGATGGCAGCGTTCTGCTGCGGTCCAGCCTGTCATCTCGATGTAGCAGAGCTGAAGCTGTCGTGGGAGCCATGGAAAGGTAAGCATGATGTTGCTTTATTATTTTTCTTTTATTGCAGGAGATCGTTGGCTTCAGCTGGAATGGGCGTGACGGTAAGTATGGTTTAATTTAGAACAATAAAGAATTGTGTGTTTATTTCAATTAAAGGACTTTTTTCTGGGTGTTTGTGTTTTTTTTAAATACTTTACAAGAAATTCATGGTGGTCATGTCTAATATTGGCGTGACCCCATGAATTTCGGGCTTAGGGCCAGCTGATAATGCCAAGCTGGCCTTAACCCCTTTATTACCCAGTGAGCCACCGCACCAGGGCCCTGGATGAGTTGGGTACAGCGCCAGAAGATGGCGCTTCTATGAACGCGCCATTTTCCGGGGCGGCTGCGGACTGCAATTTGCAGCGGGTGGGGCCCAGAAAGCTTGGGCCTCCCTGCGCTGCAGATTCCAGCCCCCAGCTGCCTAATTGTACCTGGCTGGACACAAAAATAGGGCGAAGCTCCACGTATTTTTTTTTTAAATTCATGAAATTCATGGAATAATTAAGAAAAAAAGGGCTTCCCTATATTGTTGTGTCCGGCTAGGTACAAATAGGCAGCTGGTGGTTGGGAGCAGCCCGTTCCTGCCTGCTGTACCTGACTGGACACAAATATAGGGCGAAGCCCCACATCAATTTTTTTTTCATTATTTCATGAATTTCCTGAAATAATTTAAAAAAAATTGACGTGGGGCTTCGCCCTATATTTGTGTCCAGTCAGGTACAGCAGGCAGGAACGGGCTGCCCCCAACCACCAGCTGCCTATTTGTACCTGGCCAGACACAACAATATAGGGAAGCCCTTTTTTAAAAAAATTATTTCATGAAATAATTAAAAAAAAATTGACGTGGGGCTTCGCACTATATTTGTGTCCAGCCAGGTACAGCAGGCAGGGACGGGCTGCCCCCAACCACCAGCTGCCTATTTGTACCTGGTTGGACACAACAATATAGGGAAGCCCTTTTTTTCTTAATTATTCCATGAATTTCATGAAATAATTTAAAAAAAAAATGCGTGGGGCTTCGCCCTATTTTTGTGCCGAGCCAGGTACAACTAGGCAGCTGGGAGCTGGAATCCGCAGCACAGGGAGGCCCAAGCTTTCTGGGCCCCACCCGCTGCAAATTGCAGTCCGCAGCCGCCCCAGAAAATGGCGCGTTCATAGAAGCGCCATCTTCTGGCGCTGTACCCAACTCATACAGGGCCCTGGTGCGGTGGCTCACTGGGTAATAAAGGGGTTAACGCCAGCTTGGCATTATCAGCTGGACCTAAGCCCGAAATTCATGGGGTCACGCCAATATTAGACATGACCACCATGAATTTCTAGTAAAGTATTTAAAAAAACACAACACCCAGAATAAAGTCCTTTAATTGAAATAAACACACAATTCTTTATTGTTTTAAATTAAACCATACTTACCGTCACGCCCATTCCAGCTGAAGCCAATGTCTTCAGCAATAAAAGTAAAATAATTAAGCAACCTCATCCTTACCTTTCCATGGTTCCCACGACAGCTTCAGCTCTGCTACATCGAGATGACAGGCTGGACCGCAGCAGAACGCTGCCATCCAGCCTGTCATCCCGCGGACACTGAGAAGCGCAGGCATGCTTGCGCTCCTCAGTGTCTCTCTGTGACGGCATAAAGATGAGACAAGTTCATGTCCAATGAACTCGGCGCACCTCATGCACGTCACTGACAGCGTGGGAGAATTCTCCTGCACTCAGCACTTCAGTGTGAAAATTCTCCCACGCTGTCAGTGACGTACATGAGGTCAGCTGAGTTCATTGGACATGAATGAGCTCACCTCATGCACGTCACTGACAGCGTGGGAAAATTCTCACGCTGAAGCGCTGAGTGCAGGAGAATTTTCCCACGCTGTCAGTGACGTGCATGAGGTGAGCTCATTCATGTCCAATGAACTCAGCTGACCTCATGTACGTCACTGACAGCGTGGGAGAATTCTCACGCTGAAGTGCTGAGTGCAGGAGAATTCTCCCACGCTGTCAGTGACGTGCATGAGGTGCGCCGAGTTCATTGGACATGAACTCGTCTCATCTTTATGCCGTCACAGCCAGACACTGCAGAGCGCAAGCATGCCTGCGCTTCTCAGTGTCTGCGGGATGACAGTCTGGATGGCAGCGTTCTGCTGCGGTCCAGCCTGTTATCTCGATGTAGCAGAGCTGAAGCTGTCGTGGGAACCATGGAAAGGTAAGGATGAGGTTGCTTTATTATTTTTCTTTTATTGCAGGAGATCGTTGGCTTCAGCTGGAATGGGCGTCATGGTAAGTATGGTTTAATTTAGAACAATCAAGGAATGTGTCTTTATTTCAATTAAAGCACTTTATTCTGGGTGTTTGTGTTTTCTTTTAACTTTGACTATGGGGTTAGTAATGGGGGTGTCTTATAGACGCCTCTCCATTACTAACCTGGGCTTGATGTCAGCTGGCATTATAAGCTGACATCAACCCCAACCCTATTACCCCACTGCCACCGCTACAGGGCAGTGGGAAGAGCGAGGCTAAGTGCCAGAATTGGCGCATCCTAAGGATGCGCCATTTCTGGGGCTGCTGACGGCTGGTGTTTCTAGCCTGGGAGGGGGCCAATATTCATGGAACCCTTCCTGGGCTATTAATATCAGCCCCAAGCTGTCTGCCTAGCCTTTGCTAGCTATTAAAATAGGGGGGACCCCACGTCATTTTTTTGGGGGGTCCCCCTTTTTAATAGCTAGTAAAGGCTAGGTATTCTGCTGGGGCTGATATTAGTAGCCTGGGAAGCTCCGTGGGTATTACCCCCTTCCCAGGCTTCAAACATCTGCCCCAGCCGTCTGGTTAACCTCCGCTAGAGCCTAAAATTATGGGGATCCCCACGCCAATTTTTTTTTAAATAAATCCTTTATTTTAACACTAAATGACAAGTACAGTAATCAACACTGTCACTGTACTTCATATATATGTGACTGACATGTTTCTATCTATCTAATCTATGTGTGATTCTCTATTCCTTCTATTCTAAATTGTCGGGTACAGATGCTGAATTGCCGGCCGGCTTTTTTAAAGAGACGGTGCATGAAAACACTATTATTTTTTTTTAATAAATCCTTTACACTAAATGACAAGTACAGTAAGCAACACTGTCACTGTACTTCATATATATGTGACTGACATGTTTCTTTCTATCTAATCTATGTGTGATTCTCTATTCCTTCTATTCTAAATTGTCGGGTACAGATGCTGAATTGCCGGCCGGCTTTTTTAAAGAGACAGTGCATGAAAACACTATTATTTTTTTTAATAAATCCTTTATACTAAATGACAAGTACAGTAAGCAACACTGTCACTGTACTTCATATATATGTGACTGACATGTTTCTATCTACCTAATCTATGTGTGATTCTCTATTCCTACTATTCTAAATTGTTCGGTACAGATGCTGAATTGCCGGCTGGCTTTTTTAAAGAGACGGTGCATGAAAACACTATTATTTTTTTTAATAAATCCTTTACACTAAATGACAAGTACAGTAATCAACACTGTCACTGTACTTCATATATATGTGACTGACATGTTTCTATATATCTAATCTATGTGTGAAGCTCTATTCTGTCTGTTATAAATTGTCAGGTACCGCTGCTGAATTGCCGGCCGGCTTTTTTAAAGAGACGGTGCATGAAAACACTATTATTTTTTTTGATAAATCCTTTACACTAAATGACAAGTACAGTAATCAACACTGTCACTGTGCTTCTTATATGTGTGACTGACATGTTTCTATCTATCTAATCTATGTGTGAAGCTCTATTCTTTCGGTTCTAAATTGTCGGGTACCGGTGTATGCCGCTGATGAATTGCCGGTTTTTCATGTTTCACTGTTGGCACTGTTCCCATCGATTTGGGCAATCACTGTAATGCCACAACCACCATGGCTGTGGCATTACAGTGAGTGGCAGACAATCCCTGCATGATTGGTGCTCTAAATAGCGCCAGACATGCAGGACACGCTTTTGGTGCACGAACAGTTATCGAACATAACCTCGAACAGCCGAATTTTTTGCAAATCGTTCGGGTTCGTCGAACAACTCGAACACCGCCCAAAACAGCTCGAATTTGAGATTGGCGAACAGTTCTAGTCGAACACCGCTCATCTCTATTCATGACTACTGGGTTGCCACACTCTTAGATCCCCCAAACTTTTCGATCAACCTTTTCATTTTAATATAGACCAAAAAAATGGTCATTTTTGAAATTATAAGCATTAGCAGGTTATTAGAAACTGAAATCAAACAGTTTTCAACTCAAAACTTTATTCTAGGTGATGTTACATTTTCACATAGGACCCCTTGTTCGAAAGGAGCTTCTGAACTCTCTCGTCCATTGAATTTGTCAGGTTTTGGATGGTTTCTGCTTCAATTGTTTTGCATGAGGACAGAATACCCTCCCAGAGCTGTTGCTTAGATGTGATCTGCCTCCCGCCATCATAGACACTCCTTTTGATGATGCTCCAGAGGTTCTGAATGGGGTAGAGGTCAGGGGAGCATGGGGGTCACACCATAAGTTTGTCCCCTTTTATGCCCATATCAGCCAGAGATGCAGATGTTTTATGTGCAGCATGAGATGGTGCATTATCATGCAAAAAAATGATCTTGCTGTGAAATACATGGTTCTTCTTCTTGAACCATGGCAGGAAATGCTGTTTGAGAAAATCCACATACATTATGGAGTTCATCTTTAGCGCCTTCAGGGATCCTAAAGGGGCCGACAATCTCTCTCCCCATGATTCCAGCCCAAAACATTACTCCACCTCCTCCTTGTTGACGCTGTAGCCGTGTTTGCGTGGGGTGTCCATCAACCAGCCATCCTCCACTCCATCCATCTGGACCATCGAGCGCTGCACGGCACTTATCCGTGAACAAAACAGTTTTGAAATCAGGCTTCATGTAATGTTTGGCCCACTGGAGCTGTTTCTGCTTGTGTGAAGTGGATAGAGGAGGTCGACAGGATGGCGTATGCACAGCTGCAAACCTCTGAAGGTGTTATGTTCTGCTACCAAAGCTAAGGAAAGAGAGGAGATCTGTCCCTACTATAAGACTCAGCTGAATCCCTACGATGTAACAGGGAACCTTATCCTGCGATCAGACCTGCTAAAGTCCTAATCTAGTCTGTACGAAGACCTATAGATGTGGGGAGGGATTCCCTACAAGTACTAAGGACTGGGAGGAATATGGGACACCTCCTAACAGAAATAGTAGCAGACAGACGAACAAACAAAATAGATAGAACATAGAGGTCCGTAGACCAAGCAAACTAACAGAGTTAGATACAGAGCACAGGCTAGCTAGAAAGTAGTTATACAATGAAGTCCAGCAAAGCCAGAAGGGCGGAGCAGGATTAAATAGGCCAACAAGGTCATGTGACCAGCAAAGGAAAAAAAACCTAACAGCAAGGTTCTAACAGTACCCCCCCTTCTAAGAGGATCCTCCGGATCCCCTAGGACCAGGCTTATCAGGAAATCTCCTGTGAAACGCTCTGATAAGTCTGGACGCGGAAACATCATCTGACCTCACCCAAGAGTTATCCTCGGGTCCGAAACCTTTCCAGGCCACAAGATACTGCAAACTACCTCTATACCGTCTAGAGTCAAGGATGCGAGAAATTTCATATTCCCCGTCCTCCACCACCGGAGGAACAGAGGCAGAGGCGTCACCATCCGACACAACAGCTTTTTTTAACAGAGAGACATGAAAGACCGGATTAATTCTCCAGGAGGTAGGAACCTCCAACCTAACAGCAGATTGGTTGACAACCTGAAGCACCTTAAAGGGCCCTACAAACTTGGGACCCAATTTCTTAGAAGGAATCCTCAACCGCAGATTCCTAGAGGACAACCAAACCATGTCACCAACAGCGAACAAAACGTCCTGTCGTTTCCTATCAAAGTAGTCTTTAGATTTTCTGTTGGCCTCCTGAAGATTACCACGCACATCCGTCCAAACTCTTTCCAAATCACCGGAAAAATTCTCCTCCTCAGGCACGGCAGATCCCAACTTGGAGAACGACCCAAACGACGGATGTCTCCCAGAACAACAAAAAAAAGGCGAACAACCAGCAGAAGATGTATGATTGTTCAGAGCAAATTCGGCAAGTGGCAGAAACTCAGACCACCCCTCTTGATTGTCTGCCACAAAACAACGCAAGAACTGCTCAACATCCTGTTTTTTCCTTTCTGTCTGGCCATTAGATTCAGGATGATATCCGGACGAAAACGACAAATGAATTCCCAACCTGTCACAAAAGGCACGCCAAAAACGAGCCACGAACTGAGGACCCCTATCAGAAACAATGTCAGTAGGAACGCCATGAAGTCTGACAATTTCCTTGACAAAGGCCTTAGCGAGAGTTTTAGCGCAGGGCAGTTTGACGAAGGGAACCAAGTGACACATCTTGCTAAAACGGTCCACGATCACCCAGATGACAGTAAAACCCTCAGAGGGGGGAAGGTCAGTTATAAAGTCCATAGCCAAATGTGTCCAAGGAGCACTGGGGACCTCCAAAGGACAAAGCAACCCCGCAGCAGGAGTATGTGAGGACTTAGATCTAGCACATATAGTACATTGGCGCACCCACTTAATGACTTCCTTCTGCCATCCAGGCCACCAAAAACTGCGACCCACCAGTCTCTTGGTCTCAGAGATTCCGGGATGACCTGCCAACCAAGATTCGTGACACTCAACAAACAAATCTCTCCTAAAGGTCTCAGGCACAAACAACCTCCCATGAGGAGTGTTAGATGGGGCATTCTCCTGAGCTTTAAGAATCTCATCTTCCAAAACGGAGTCTAAAGCAGCTATCACAACACCTTCTTGTAAAATGTTTTCCTCTTTCTCAGCACCGACTATGGGAGAAAAACTGCGAGACAAGGCATCCGCCTTAACATTCTTAGTACCAGGGATGTAAGTAACGGAGAAATTAAACCGCGAGAAAAACAGTGCCCACCTAGCCTGACGGGCATTCAGGCGCTTGGCAGCATCAAGATATATCAGATTTTTATGATCCGTAAGAACCTGAACGGGAAATTCCGCACCTTCCAAGAAGTGGCGCCAGTGTTCAAATGCGAGTTTAATAGCCAATAATTCCCGATTACCAATATCGTAATTCAGTTCAGTCTCCGAAAATTTTTTTGAAAAAAAGGCACAGGGATGTAATCCATCCCCGTTATCCTGAGACAATACTGCGCCAACCCCCACAGAGGAAGCATCAACCTCAACCAAAAACGGCCTAGTAACATCAGGCTGCATAAGGATGGGAGCAGAGGTGAACCTCTCCTTGAGATACACAAAAGCTTCAATGGCCTCAGAAGACCACTGAACCGCATCAGCACCTTTCCTGGTGAGATCAGTCAGAGGTTTGACAATACTAGAAAAATTTTTTATGAATTTTCTGTAGTAATTGGCGAAACCCAAAAACCTCTGTGTCGATTTCAAACCAATAGGCCTAGGCCATTCCTGCACAGCCTGAACCTTAACCGGATCCATCTCAAAACCTTTGCTGGAGATAATGTAGCCCAAAAAACTAATTCTCTGTACAGCGAACTCACATTTCTCCAGCTTAGCAAAAAGCGAATTGTCCATTAATAACTGTAATACCTCACGCACGCTCCGCCAATGAGACTCCAGATCTGGCGAATAAATCAAAATGTCATCCAAATACACAACCACATTTTTACCGATCAAAGGTCTAAGGATGTCATTAATCAGATTCTGAAAAAATGCAGGAGCATTAGTAAGACCAAAAGGCATAACCAGATTCTCAAAATGACCCACAGGAGTGTTAAAAGCAGTCTTCCATTCATCACCCTCCTTCATGCGCAACAGATTGTATGCCCCCTTAAGGTCAATTTTAGAGAACCACTTGGCCCCCAATAACTGGTTAAACAGATCAGGAATCAATGGCAGTGGGTAAGGATTGCGTACCGTAATTTTGTTGATCTCACGAAAATCCAGACAAGGACGTAAACCGCCGTCCTTTTTTTTTACAAAAAAAAATCCAACCGCCACAGGAGACTTAGAGGGCCTAATGTGACCGGTGGCCAAACTTGTCTGTATGTATTCCTCCAAAGCCTTTCTCTCAGGAATAGTAAGGTTAAATAAACGACTTTTAGGAAGAGTCGCTCCAGGGACAAATTCAATAGAACAATCATAGTCTCTATGGGGAGGCAAAACCTGCGATTCCTTCTCAGAAAAAACTCTCCAAAAATCCTGAATAGGAACAGGCAATTTTCCCCTATCCAAAGCTGCAATACGCCCGTTACAACACTTGTCATAACATTTATGGCTCCAGGATTTAATTTCACTGGTAGACCAATCCAGTACAGGATTGTGAAATTTTAACCAGGGCAAACCCAATATTACTGGAGAAGGCAAGTTATTCAACACTACCAAATCCAATTTCTCATGGTGAACACCATTAATAGTGAGAGGAAATTCACTGACCTTGAGAGTAATATTCTTCAAAGGGGAGCCATCCACAGAAACCACAGCAATGGGGGATGACAAAGGTTCAGGTTTTAAATTGAGTCTTTCCAAGAATCCCCCATCAATTACATTCAGTGTAGACCCGCAATCAACAAACACCCGAAATTCCATTAATTTTTCCTGAGCAATCGTGGAAGCAGCTAAAAATATACCCTTGGAATTTAAACAGGCAATACGGGCGTGACTGACCATTTTTTTTTTCTTTCTTCATACGAAGCTCACAGCCTTTAATCAAATGACCAGATTTTCCGCAATAGAAACACAAGCCTTGCGAAAAACGACGGTCTTTTTCTTGAGAGCGAGGTGCCACCGATCCAATCTCCACCGGTTCACCACTGTTAGTACACACATTATCATAACCAGAAACTGACATAGCAGAGGATTTGCTCTCATTAACCCTAGCACGCAGTCTTCTATCCACCCGTATAGCTAATTGCATAGCCTGTTGCAAATCCTCAGGTGTAGGATAAGCAATTAGCAGGTCTTTAACCCTTTCACTGAGCCCAGCAAGAAATAGACTTTTCAGAGCAGAATCGTTCCACCCTGTTTGAGTGGACCAACGACGAAAATGAGTACAATATTTTTCGACATTACCTGATCCTTGTTTTAAACGTCTCAACTCAGTCTCAGCTGATGCCACACGGTCAGGATCATCATATAATAGTCCTAAAGCAGAAAAAAAACTATCCACTGATCTGAAGCATGTATCACTAGGTTGCAAAGAAAAGGCCCACTCCTGAGGCTCTTTGCGCAAAAGTGACATTATGAACCCTACGCGCTGGGATTCATCCCCAGAGGACTTGGGTCTCAAACGAAAATACAATAAGCAAGCATTTTTAAATGAAAAAAATTCTCGATGTTCACCAAAAAATAAATCCGGCAAACATACCTTAGGCTCCAAGAAATGTGCTCCAGGACAGTTACTCACGTGCTGACGGAGCTCGGCCACCTCCAGAGAGAGTCCCTGCAGGTGTTTAGCCAAATCCTGAACCGACACCATGATGGAACAAAAAAAAAAAAAAAAAAAATCTTTCCTTAGAGAATTTTCAGGCTGGACTTACTGTTATGTTCTGCTACCAAAGCTAAGGAAAGAGAGGAGATCTGTCCCTACTATAAGACTCAGCTGAATCCCTACGATGTAACAGGGAACCTGATCCTGCGATCAGACCTGCTAAAGTCCTAATCTAGTCTGTACGAAGACCTATAGATGTGGGGAGGGAATCCCTACAAGTACTAAGGACTGGGAGGAATATGGGACACCTCCTAACAGAAATAGTAGCAGACAGACGAACAAACAAAATAGATAGAACATAGAGGTCCGTAGACCAAGCAAACTAACAGAGTTAGATACAGAGCACAGGCTAGCTAGAAAGTAGTTATACAATGAAGTCCAGCAAAGCCAGAAGGGCGGAGCAGGATTAAATAGGCCAACAAGGTCATGTGACCAGCAAAGGAAAAAAAACCTAACAGCAAGGTTCTAACAGAAGGACCCTGCATCTTGTTGTTCGAGTGACGTTGGAGGCACAAGCAGCTTCAAAAACTTGTCTGCTGCTATGACAAGGCTTTTTTGCCGCTGCTCTTTTAACCTGACGTAATTGCCTGTAGGAAAGAGTCCTCAATTTGCCCTTATCAGCACGCACACGTGTGTACTGTGAATCAGCTACATACTTCTTGATTGCCAAGACACTTCATCCTGATCATCGCACAATGTTGATTGTAGTCATGCCTTGAGCTAAACACTCCACAATTTGTTGCTTCTCAGCAGCCGACACATCCTTTTTCTTTCCCATTTTGGCAGAAAATGTAGGCTGCTTAATAATGTGAGACAGCCTTCTTAAGTAGTCTTGCCTTTCATTGGACACACCTGCCAAACTAATTAGCACAGGTGTCTGCAATTGCTTACAGTGATATAAAGAGCCCTGACACACATCATCATCAATGAGTTTAACTGACAAACAAACAAATTCTTCCCTTATCACTCCTAAACACTTTTTTGCATAATAATTTGGAACACAGTGTACATGTGCTTTTCCACAAAACACCAGTGGTTCACGTAGTGAATCTTACAGTTCTAACTTGCCAACCGTGGTCTGTATGGAGTTGTTCAATAAAGGGCCCAAAATTAAGATAACATAGATGGGAGAGGTCTCTATGAATAGGAATTCCTAAGTATTTGATACCCTGTGAGGGCCAGGCAAAGGGAAAGTTGGTCTGGATGGAATCCTATATGGATTTGGGGAGGGAGAAATCGAGGGCCTCAGACTTCGCTGCATTGATTGTAAAATTTGACCATGTAACAAAGTGATCTATTTCAGCCATAACAGCATGGATGGATATATGTGATTGAGTGATATATACTAGGACATCATCAGCAAATAGAGAGCACTTGTACTCGGTGCCTCCCACCTCAATCCACCTAATATTGGGGTTATGGCGAATTGATGAGAGCAGGTGCTCAGTCACTAGGATGTATAAGAGAGGGGACAGAGGACATCCCTGCCTTGACCCATTGGTGATTGTGAAAGGTGATGAAAATGTTCTGATGCACCCCCTGGGCCTTGGGACACCCGGAGCCAGACCCTTTTTGGTGGATGCTGGTGGTTGTAGTCTTCGTGGCGGCGACTCGGTTCCGTGGCTCAGGGTGGTCAAACCAGTGGCGGAACTATTTATGTGGTTTTGATGTTTAAATGTCCAACTACGCCACCCGTGGATTGCGGTCAGAGCGAACCGCCGCTGCAGGGCAGACCGCTGAGGCTGGTGTTGTGGGTGCAGCAGAGCGTAGCATAACTCCCAATGGGAGGAGTATAGCCTCAGGGCAGTGTATGCGGAGGATGGGGGTGATGGTGCAAGGCAGCAGCAGTAACGACACGGAGTCAGTGATGCAGTCCAGGGCCTTTACTCACAGTTCTTATTATCCAGACGACGTCTGCAGGTAACGGCTGCCCACGTCGTACTGTGCTCACCAGGTGAGGGGCTCAGACAACTCCCAGATAACTTTGGAGCGCTTCACAGGACCCCCTTTGTATGTCCTTTGTCTGGCCTTTCTTACCAACCCTTCTGTCCGGCTGCCTCGGGCCTCCTCTTGGTAAACTTGGCGCCAGTTTCCCTGACTCTATGTGGTGCCTTCCTAGCGGGTGTAGCGAGGGGCTGCGCCACATAAAATGTCACAGCCTCCGGTTTCTAGCTGAGGGTCGTTTCCTGCCTCCACTAGTTTCGGGGATCGGTCTCCCCCTTTGGCCTGACCCCTCCACGCAGGTGGATTCGGGCGTGCGGTGGCGACTCGCCCATCCGCACCCCTGGGATCCCTTCTTTCCTCGTTCCTGGAGCCTTCTCCGCTCCTCTTCCTTCCTTCTCCCTCTTCCAGGCCTGGGCCTCTGTTACTAGGCCCGCCTCCGGAGCAGAGCTCATGCAGAGCCCCTGCTCCCTGCCACTTCTGCTCAGACTTCTCTGCACTGAACTACGATGGTGCCCACCTTTTATTCTCCCTTCTCAGTGCACCCAGGAACTGCTTCCTCCCTGCTCCTGCACTACAGGGTTCCCCTTCCTCAGAGTTCCCTCCCCCCACTCCAGCCAGGGACAGGGACTGTCGTGCCCATCTCAGAGGCATATTGGTCGCCCTGCCCCACGGCAATGTGGTGTAATGCATGCAGGTGTCGGGTCCTGATCCACACTCCATCCTTACCTGAGAGTGAGATATCACACCTCTGGGTGAGGTGCAATACCTCTGTAGCAACCGAGCCCTCAGGGTGCTACAGTTCCATTTATCTTCAGCCTAGGTGACGTATTGTGATACAGGGCTGTGATTTTGGCTATAAAAGGGTCCCCTAGACCCCTACCCCAAGCTTTTTAAGAGAATCATATATGGCGTGCCAGGAGACTCTATGGAATGCTTTCTCAGCATCCAACGAGAGTATCTAATTACAAATTTTTAACTGCATCTAGCCCAGGAAATACTTTGTGCCTAGTAGCAGTGTCTGCTAGTCAGCGGATTATCCCGGCTGTTAAGCAAGCTACACCACCTGTAGTTTGGACACTTAATTTTTTCAAAGGAAATGCTTCGGGACCACGGGATACTCAGTAAAGAGCATCAGGAGGCACCCCAAGGCATAGGGGCTGGGACTGGCAGTAGGATGCCTTGCGGTGGACAGCCGAGCTCGATCCTTATAAAAGCTTTTTAACTGCAACAGCTTTAGTGGACGCTACTGGAGCTGGAATTACGCGGCTGCTGGCATGAGACTTTCCCTCCAATAGATCCTTGTAAATGGATTTAAAGTGTATTCATTCAAATTAGAGAGACAATTTAAATTAAAAAGCTTAGAGCTGCCTCCACCACAGGGGGGCTCGCTCGACCCACCAGCGGACAGGCACCAGTATTGGGAGAGGGGGGCTGGCTGTCAGGGTTCACCGCGGCTCTGGCACAAACCCGGCGACACGGAGGTGGCACGGGCAGGAGCGGACTGAACGTGTCGGCTTCTCACTTTTTGGATTTTAGAAGGGCATGACATGCCTATATCTGTGTCTCCCCCTCCTTTTACTCCTCCACCTCTTTTCTTTTCACATGACTATATGTACTTGTCACTTTTCCATGTGTTAGTTATGTCTTCTGAGCAGTTTGTCAGCTTTTGGACACCTTTGAAGGTGTTTTCTATGTGTTTCTATGTGTTTTTGTTTGCCTGCCATTGGTTTTAACGGTGTTCGAAGGTGTTCGACGAACAGTTCGACGAACAGTTCGGCGAACACACACGGGTGTTCGACGAACCGAACCGAACTCGAACACTACGGGGGTGGCTCAACACTAGTAACAAACACTTCAAGCATCTTCTTACCATTTTTAAAAACATACTGGGAGTTGTAGGTTAATACGATACAATTGTTTATGGGGCTGACCTGACATTACAATAGATCACTGTACTAAGCTTGGCAATGTATTCATGTACTGATAGTGCTTCTGGTGATGTATTACTGTACTGATGAAGGTTTTGGTCATGTTTTACAGCACTGACGGATGTTCTGGTGATGTATTACTGTACTGACGGTGGTTCTGGTGATGTATTACTATACTGATGTGGCTCTGGTGATGCAGTTTTATAGATGTTGTAATCTTTAATTTATCAGACTTGATACTAAAACATTATAGGGTCAGTGTGCTGCACTAAAAATATACAATGGGGAAAATAAGTATTTGATAGACTGACAATTTTTCAAGTTTCCCCATCTACAAAGAATGGAGAGGTCTGTAATTTTTACTGTATTCTGTCAACTGTAAGAGACAGAATCTAAAAATAAAAAAACAGAAAATCACATTGTATTATTTTTAAACAATTAAATTGCATTTTATTGCATGAAATAAGTATTTGATCACCTACCAGCCAGCAAGAATTCTGGCTCTCAGTAGTCCTACTACTCTGCACTCATTTCCTGTATTAATTGCACCTGTTTGAACTTGTTACCTGTACAAAAGACACCTGTCCACACACTCAATCATTCACACTCTGACCTCTCCACCATGGCCAAGACAAAAGAGTTGTCTAGGGAAACCAGGGACAAAATTGTAGACTTTCACAAGGCTGGGATGGGCTATCGGACAATAGGCAAGCAGCTTGGTGAGAAGGCAAGAACTGTTAGATTAGACAATTATTAGAAAATGGAAGAAACACAAGATGACTGTTAATCTTCCTTGGTCTGGGGCTCCATGCAAGGTCTCGCCTGGTGGAGTAAGGATGATTCTGAGAAAGGTCAGGAATCAGCCCAGAACTACATGGGAGGACCTGGTCAATGACCCGAAGAGAGCTGGGACCACAGTCTCAACCATTATCGTTAGTAACACACTACGCCATCATGGATTAAAATCCTACAGGGCACGCAAGGTCCCCCTGCTCATGCCCATATGAAGTTTGCCAATGACCATCTGGATGATCCAGAGGAGGCATGGGAGAAGGTCATGTGGTCAGATGAGACTAAAATAGAACTTTTTGGTATCAACTCCACTCGCCTTGTTTGGAGGAAGAAGAAGGATGAGTACAACCCCAAGAACACCGACCCAACCATGAAGCATGGTGGGGGAAACATCATACTTTGGGGGTGCTTTTCTGCAAAGGGGACATCACGACTGCACCGTATTGAAGGTAGGATGGATGGGGTCATGTATCGTCAGATTTTGGCGAACAACCTCCTTCCCTCAGTAAGAGCATTTAAGATGGGCAGTGGCTTGGTCTTCCATCATGACAATAACCAGAAACACACAGCCAGGGCAACTAAGGAGTGGCTGCGTAAGAAGCATTTCAAGGTCCTGGTGTGGCCTATCCAGTCTCCAGACCTGAACCCAAAAGAAAATCTTTGGAGGTAGCTGAAACTCAATGTTGCCCAGTGACAGCCCCGAAACCTGAAAGATCTGGAGAAGATCTGTATGGAGGAGTGGGCCAAAATCCCTGCTGCAGTGTGTGCAAACTTGGTCAAGAACTACAGGAAACGTCTGACCTCTGTAATTGCAAACACAGGTTTCTGTACCAAATATTACGTTTTGTTTTTCTACTGTATCAAATACTTATTTCATGCAATAAAATGCAAATTAATTATATAAAAGTATACAATGTGATTTTCTGGATTTTTTTTAGATTCTGTCTTTCACAATTGAAGTGTACCTATGATAAAAATTACAGACCTCTCCATTCTTTGTAGGTGGGAAAACTTGAAAAGACTGAACATACAAACAGCAAGTTGTTTTTACTTTGCAGTGTATGGCTTCATTCTTTTTTGCATTAATTTAGCCCCTTTTCAAGTGGGTTACAGAGCAGATTTGCATGAAAAAGACACAGTGTACACATACCCTTAGACAGACTGATCAGTAGGAGGCGTGACTACTTAAGGTGGCTGGGGCAGCATGAATGCCAAATACGGCCCTGCTTACAATAGTTAGATGTATAAAGAATGTAACATAGAGTCTCATTCCTCAAAACAATTATATTCATTTCAACTTAAAAAGTTTGTCCGGTACTTTAACATTGATGGCTCATCCTGAGGATAAGTCATCAATGTCTGATCGGTGGTGGGGCAACTTCGAGCACCCCCCCCCCGTTCAATTCGGTTAGCTGTTCCTGGTGTCAGCGGTGGCTGGAGTTCCTCAGTTATGGAGCTGCAGAGCTCCATAACTGGGTACTGCACATCCATCCCCTATTGATTTGAATAGGGGGCGGACGTGCAATACGCGGCTGTGGCCACCGTGCAGTCGATGGAGCTGTGCAGCTCCATAACAGCCATAACAGAGCAATTCCCGGTCGCCGCAAACGCCGAGAACAGCTGATCGACGATGGTGCCGGGTGTTGCACCCCCCAGACATTGATGACCTATCCTAAGGATAGTCCGTCAATGTTAATGTCTGTGGCAACTCCATTTAGAGTAGGCTGCCTCTTGATTGTCACATTAGGATCAAAATACATACAAATATAATCTTGATATTTACATATGGAATTTTTAACAAGAGACTATTAATGGGGCGTAAGGGCGCAACCAGTTACAGCAGAATACTCACTCAGAATTTTGATTCTACGTTGCCAAACTATCCATAAAAACATAAAGAGTAATATGCTAAAAAATGGTCAAATCACACTTCAAAGCATGCAAATACTTAAAAAAGGAAGTTGATGAACTTTTGCTGAAAACAAGATTAGACTCTAGGAAAGATATACTGCCCAAAAGAGCAAACCAGGGTCACATTAAAAAAAATTGGTTAAAAAGGAAAGCAGCATAGTTAGTGTCACGGAACAAAACAGCAATTCAAATGAATCCCAGAGGATAGAAATAAGGTTTGTAGTTAGTATTGTTAACACAAAAGACTGATAGCGGTTAAGTGAATAGACAAGCAAGGCAAGAAAGGGGTGCAGTGAAGCACGAAATCACACTGGACAGCACAGGGGCAGAATGCACAATGACAAGGTCCTCCCAAGTAGTTTTCAGTATATTATAACATCCTCTGAACATGTTGTTTGATAAAGTAAGAAATCAGTGGCAGGAAAACTCAATTAGCATAATTCTTGTATGTACAGTAAAATCTTAGAAACAAGATTGTCCTTCATAAATCTTCAAAGTACACAAGAGAGTTAATACAGTATGTGAGAATGTTTAGAAGTGTATAGATCCTCTAAGATTATACATAGTAATCTTCCGCAATAGTGGAGTTGGTGTTTTGTCCCTTTTAGACTAGAGGACTGACTGGTGGTAGTACAAGTTTCTGTAATGACAGTCAGTATGTATACAGCATTAACACTGTAGAAGATGAATTCAATATTACTGTTCACTTCATACTCTCTACTGGAGCCTGCCTGCCTCCGGCACCATCGAAAATGAACCAAAGGGATGAACTGTTCGCAGATAAAATACACACTCAAAGAAATTCTGTTGTTGTACAAAGGAAAATGGATTATAAGTATTAATCCTTAGGCATATATATTTATCAGCGGGCGAGCTGGCCTTTCTCTATAAACCATTGCCTATTGTAACTGAATTTCCCATTTATTTACGGGATGCGGGCCAGTATGACAGCTGCAATGTATAAAAAGTTGATCAATGATAGAGTAAAAGTTCTGGGGTTATTATTCAAATTGTCTTTGTGCGGCTTTGTTTTATGACAGATGATAAGGCAGCTGAAAGGCCAACTATATGCAGTTTTAATATGCTCTGAACAAAAAGGATAGAAACAGTGTTATGGCTAGGTACACTGTGTACATAGTGAGTAGTTAGATTGTATAATCGTTCACACCTGGCACAGTATAATGAGCCAATACAATATATTACAGTCAAAAATACACGCTTGAGCTCTCCTTCACCTCTAAAGCTCTTCACCTATAACAAATGTTATTGCAATAGGTTTTACATTTAGGAAGACTGCCCTATCATGACACCCTCTTTCAATGTGCCCTATTGAGGCACATATAAATCATGGTAGAGTGAGCTAATAGTCTTCTGTTCTGGATAACTTGATGTGACCATGTCTTTTACCTTATGGTCTCTCACATGCAGTCTCCCACACCTTTAGTAAAGTGACCATAAGACTGCGTGCCCACGATGCGGATTTAATGCGTTTCGGTGGCGCCATTTCCGCCGCGAAAACGCATTAAAAATGCTTGTTAAGTTGTCTGCCATGTTTCCCAATGATAATTCACGTGTGCTGTACACATGCTGCGGAAATTTCCGCTGCAGATTATCATTGCGGAAAAATCTGCAGCACAACCACTAATTTTGCGGAATCGCGGCAACATTGCCGCCATTGACTTGCACTGGACCGCATAACATCCGCATGAATACACCTACACATGCGGATATTATGCGATTCAATGCGCGGATGGTACCCAGGTCTGGATAAGAGGAGACTCTCCTCCAGACCCGGGTACAATAGTACCTGTAGTTAAAAAAGAATTAAAACAAAAAAAAAACATATACTTACCTTCTGATGGCCCCCTGTCTGCTACCAGCGGCGCTGCTGGCTCTTCGGCTGCTCGCAGTGGTATAAAAGGACCTTCTATGACGTTGGCGGTCGCGTGACCTGTCACATGATTAAGTGACGTCATGGAAGGTCTTTTTTAGAGCACCGCAAGCTGCTGAAGACACCGGACGCACCGGAGAAGGAGACCGGGGGCTATCGGAAGGTGAGTATAATGGTTTTTTTTATTTTTCAACATTTTTATTCTTTTTTTTACTATTGATGCTGCGATTGCAGCATCGTAACTTGGTCACACAACATAAATCCATGCCGGTTGCATGGATTTATATAGTGTGGCCAAGTAGTCAAGCACTTTCCAAGTGATGCTAAAATCGCTTGGAAAAGCGCTTGACAACCCACATGCGAAATCACATGTTCAAAATGCTTCACAAACACTTCTACCTGGCAGAAAAAACGCATGTACAATCCGCATGTACAATCCGCATGTACAATCTGCATGCGTTTTTTCTGCCAGGTAGATGCAGAAACACTCCACAGCATTTCTGCATCGTGGGTACTTAGCCTAAAAAAGCAATTCTGACTTTTTGGGGTGTGTGTTGTGGGGGTTATTTTGACATTCGATACACGGATGAATATTATAACATTTTATTAGTTACAACAGTTACACACAGCAAATTTTTTAGATTTTATTAATATATCAGGCAAAAAGGGGGTGATTTGAACTTGATTTCCTAAGACAAACAATGCAGGCATGGAGCCTTCTATATGCCTTGAGATTTCATGAAAAATGCAATCTGCACCTCATTTGCAACCTCTTAAAGGGAACCTGTCAGGTGAAAAGACGCTATTAACCTGCAGATATGGTGTTAATCCTCAGATTAATAGCATTCTGAACCTGCCCAGAGTCACCGCTTAGACCCCCGGTGCTGGGAGGAAATTAACTTTATTAATCCAGGTAACGTTCGGGTTTCAGTCACCGCTCTATATATAGAGAGCAATAGTTGTAACTGCACCCCCGGCACTGACTGACAGGCTCAGCATTAGGGCCGGCTGTCAGTCACCGGCTGTCATTCAGTGCCGGGGGGTGTGGTTACAGCCGCCGCTCTCTATGCACAGAGCGATGACTGAAACGGTACCGACACCACACCTATGACTGAAATCAAAACTCTACAGGGGCAAATAAAGTTAATTTCATTGCGGCAGCGGAAGTCTAAGTGCCAGCGCCGGGCAGGTTCAGAACTCTAACCGGCATATTACCCCCAAATGCGCAGGTTAATAGTGTTTTTTCACGTGACATGTTCCCTTTCATGGTGCTGTTACATTTGGCAGCAGCATCTAATTATTCTGCTGTGGTCAGAGCGAGCTGGCTGGCATCCATGCTATATTTTGCTGGTTGAACCCTTGCACCTCCTCCCAGATGCAGTGGGCCCTAGCATTTGCCTTGGTTTATCATGTGCTTTTTAAATCAAGGATGCAGAAATTTTTCTGGCCTGAGGACCACAATAGAATAGCATCAGAGACATTAATGGCTTTTCAAAAGTATATGCCATAAATGGCTATTAGGTGCTGATTGCCCTACTAAGTATCCCCACAATTAACACAGTATGTGATCACATAGTGCTCTTGGGATATAAGAGTCTCCATACTTCTTCAATTCATGCATTAGTACATCAGATTCCAGCCAGCAATAATTAAACCAATTCTTTATATTTCCTTCATGTCTTCAGAATATTAGGATAAAGATTTAACATTCCACTAGCACCTAATCCTTAGATAAATAGACAACAGACTTTAGTCAAAGATATTAGAAGTCCATTCCAGAGTTTACAATCCTCTGCATTCTTTAATTTCCATTTGTTCTAATCTCAGCTATGCGGTATGCTGAAAGGTTAAGTGTGCTTTCAAGTAACTTTTCAGTACAAGGTGTCCTGTGTGTATACTTGAAGAATAACACCATTCCTGTTCATTATGTGCCTTCTATCCTGCATGCTCACCAGTTTTCCCATTTGCATGCTCAATTTGTTACTTGAAATACTTTTATGTAAACCCCTGAACCTCTGACTCTCACTGCGAGTTAAAGTTTTCTCTGGCTCTGTCTGGTGCTATATGGTTCTGTCTTATTTGTTCAATTAATGTTGTCTGACCATGGTCTGTTTCCTGACTAGGAGCATTACAATTGCGGTTGCAGAGCGTGGCCCTCTGACACCAGCTCCATATTCAGTGCAAAATGTATTTCAGCGCAAAGTTCCACCAGCTCCCTCCACTGCAATAGCTATATTTGCTGTCGGTCGTTCAGTGCAGGCATCCAATGTTGGCATACCTGTCACAGATGGTGCATTACATCGCTTTCATGTGCCACTGCCCCCCTACCATGCCAGATATGGAGCAGGAAGAGGACGCTGCTTGCCACAGGAGCATATTAATACAGAAGGAGTCCAGTACGAAGGTCATTACAGAATGGAGCCATTGCATTATTACAGGACAGAGGCCATTGTTAAAGAATGGAGCCAGGATGGAAGCATTATTACCAAATGTAAACATTATTACAGGATGTGGGTCATTATTAAAGGATGGGGGCCAAAATGGGGGACATTATTATAGGATAGGGCAAGAATGGAGACAATACTATTACAGGGCAGAACCAGGACAGGGGACATTGTTATAAGGTGAGGGACACTGTTACAGGATGGGGTACAATACTACAAGATGGGGGACATTGCTAAAGGACAGGGTCCATTATTATAGGATGGTGTTAGGATGGTGGACATTACTACAGGATGGAGTCCAGGAAGAGGAACATTATTACAGGATGGAGTTCAGGAAGAGGGACATTATTACAGGATATGGGACATTACTACAGGATTGTGGACTTTATTAAAAGATGGCGTACATTATTACAGGATGGGGCCACTATGGGGGACGTTATTATTAAAGGACAAGGGATATTACTACAGGATGGAGGACATTATTACAGGATATGGGCCAGGATGGAGGACTTTATTATAGGGTTCATAGATCTGACCGACATGCTGGTGGTCTGTCTGAGGAAGCCTTTTTATATAACCTACAGTCTCGGACAGACATTACAGCAGCAAGAAGAATCAGGCACCAGTCAGTCAAACTGCAATACACAGGACTAAACAGATGAGTCTAGAGTTGGCAGCTGAGTTGCTGTTAGTACACAAATCTGCAGGGATTCATACACAAAGCTACTAGATACCGGTATTTTGGAAACATTATTTTTTTGTTAGGAAGTTATAAGGGTTAAAATTTGACCAGTGATTTCTCATTTTTCTCAAAAAAATTACAAAACCATTTTTTTAGGGACCACATCACATTAGAAGTGACTTTGAGGGGTTTATATGACAGAAAATACCCAAATGTGACACCATTCTAAAGAATGGCACCCTCAAGGTGCTCAAGGTGTACATTCAAAAAGTTCATTAACTCTTCAGTTTCTTCACAAAATGTAATGGAATATGGAAGGAAAAGAAAAACATTTAACTTTTTTTCACAAAAATTTTACTTAAGACACAATTCTTTTTACTTTCATAAGGGTAAGAGGAGAGAGAAAATGGACCCCAACATTTGTTTTGCAATTTCTCCTAAGCACAACGATAGCCAATATGTGGGGGAAAACCACTGTTTGGATGCACGGCATGGCTATGAAGGGAAGGAGCGCCATTTGACTTTTTGAATGTAAAGTTTGCTGGCATAATTAGCCGACGCTATGTCTCATTTGGAGAGCCCCTGATATGCCTAAACAGTGGAAACACCCCCACAACTGGCACTATTTTGGAAACTAGAACCCTCAGGGAACTTATCTAGCTGTGTGGTGAGAACCTTGAACCTCCAGGTGCTTCACAGAAGTTTATAACGTTGAGCCGTGAAAATAAAGAAATCAAAATTTTCCACAAAAATGTTTTTTTAGACCCAAATTTTGCATTTTACTAGAGTAACAGGAGAAATTGCACCATACAATTTTTTTGAGGAAAAACTACTGTTTAGGTGTCTGGTAGGGCTTGGAATGAAGGAGCACCATTTGACTTTTTGAATGCAAAATTTGCTGGAATAATTAGCGGACGCCATGTCGCTGTTGGAGAGCCCCTGAGGTGCCTAAACAGTGGAAACCCCCCACTAGTGACACCATTTTTGAAACTAAACTCCTCAGGGAACGTATCTAGACGTGAGATGAGCACCTTGAACCTCCAGGTGCTTCACAGAAATTTATAATATTAAGCCTTGAAAATAAAAAAAATCACATTTTTCCCACAAAAATGTTTTTAGCCCCAAATTTTGCATTTTCACAAGGGTAACAGGAGAAAATGGACCCCAAAATGTTGTGCAATTTCTTTTGAGTATGCAGATACCCCCTATGTGGTCTAAAATTACTTTTGAGTCACAGTACTCAAAGCTCAGAAAGGAAGAAACACCATATTGGAGTTCAGATTTTGCTGGACTGGTTTGAGGGTGCCATGTCACATTGGTAGAGCCCCTGAGGTGCCAGATCAGCATAAGCCTCCTATAATTGACCCCATTTTATACACTACATCTATCAATGAATTCATCTAGGGGTACAGTGATCATATTGACACCACAAGTGTGTCACAGCATTTTATACCATTGAGCACTGAAGAAAAAATAATTACATTTTTACCACCAATATGTTGTTTTAGCCCAAGATTTTACATTTTCATACTGGGAAATGGGTAAAAATTGCAAAAAAAATTGTCACACAATTTCTGCTAAATGAAGAAATACCCCATATATGGATGCGCAGTACTGCTTAGCCATATGGCGAAACTCGAGAGGGATGGAGCGCTTTTTGCCTCATGGAGCGCAGATTTTCCTAGAATAGTTTGCAGACTCCATATAAAGAGCCCCTACATGCTAGAAGAGCAGAATCCCCCCTCAAGTGACTTTATTTTGGAAATTATACCCCTTTGGTTAATTTATCTACATGTGGAGTGACAAATTTGACTCCATGAGTGTTTTCCAGAAACAAGCAGCAGTGGATATTGCTGAGTGAAAATTGCAAACTGCCATTGTAGTGACCAGTACGTTGCAGTGACCAGTACGTTGTGCTCAGCTCATGCTTCTGGAGACACGTACCTGTAAATTAGGTGGGCTCTCATCGCTACAGAAATGCCAAAAATATGAACACTAAATATGGTTTAGACACTGGGGTTCAGAAGGGTGGGGGCATTTGGATTTGGTGGCGCATTATTTGCTGGATTTCTTTTGGAGAACGAGGAGCCATTTTGCTCTTCTAGAGACTTTATGCTATCACTAACGTGGAAACCCCTATATTTCTGTTAACAGATGATGGACCTGAGTGAAGACTTGTTTTTTCACAAATGAAGTTGACGCTTTTTTGGGGAACATTTTACATAATATTTTGGATCATATTTATCCGGCACTTTATGCTGAGCACTTAAATTGGGGTTTCCATCTAAATCTCCGAGTGACTTGATCCAGATGAAACCCCAGAGGAATCAATTCACTATAATGAAGCAGCAGAGTTATTCTGGACTCAGTCTGGCCTCTGTTCAGTGTTGTCCTTTTTTTGCAGAGGTGCACAAAACTCTGTTTAACGGCACTTTTATTCACGACTAAAATGACGGACACCGCCGGATCACAGGTCCTGTATGTGTACCTTTTTTGTTTAATTTTTCCTACACACATAAATGTATTTTTTGGATTAATTTTTATTTATTTTTTTTTCATTATTTTATGATTTTTTTTTCATATTTTTATCATTTTTACTATATTTTTTTTTTCTTTTTTATATTGTCCCACAATGGGACATCAACTTTCCTGCCCTGATCGCTGATCTGATACACTGCACTGCAGAGCATCACATCAGCATCTGACAGGCAGGAAGGAGGCTTCTCAGCTTCTGCTCTCTGAACATGGGCGTGGCTGTAGGGTGTCAGCTCTCACATAGACACTCACATGTGAATGTGGCGGCGCTCAGCGTGTGCCCGAGTGATCACTGCGCCGTGCATATACTGCTCTGTGGAAGCAGGTTGGGAAGGGGTTAATAGACTCTGAAAAGTCAAATTTTTTTACAGGTCTTACAGAAGGATGCAGCACTATTGAAATTACTAAGAAATTGGGACATCATCACAGAACCATCAAAATTTTTGTTGCATATAGTCAGCAAAGTCGCAACAAAACATGTTGAGAAAAAAAAACTCACATTAATGGTGAAAGAAAACAGTACATCTCTCTGAAGAGTGTCTGGGAAGCTTTTTTGGTGTTGCCCAAAAAGTTGATCATCAACAGATAAAAAAATGACGGACTCCAAGGATGGAAGGCTTATGACAGTTATTGAAAAGGGGGGTTATATTGGTCACTGATATTTTTTTTATCAAAATTGTATTTTTGTACATTTAGAGTTGTTTAGTTTTTATTCTCATTTTAACTGATAAAAATAAACAGTTAAGATGTGAAAAGTTATGTTTTTCTTTTAACTGTAAAATTTTGAACACTAATAGCTGTCCAGAAATTATGCAAACAGAAATATTTTCCTGCAAAAGACAAAACTTCTCTTATACTTTTCTAAATATTCAGATTTCAGGTTTATTAACTCGTGATTAGCGAGCATGTTTTCTACTTGTTAGACAGCCAATAAATATGTGGGGTGTGGGAATTGCCTGACATATACGGTAATGCCGTTCCAGTATGTTTACCAGCACCACCCGATCTTCTACACAGTCCAGTTTCATTGGCAAAGAGTCTGGACCACATAATACTCACACTGATCGCCCATCCTCCCATCATGGCGAGTCCCAGGAGACAAGTGATCCCACACTCGGACACTCCAAAGAACTCTTTACATTTCTATAGATTGATTCTCGCCTCTCTCCCTGCATGTTTCAAGAGAGACATGAGAAGCTCATGTGAAATGATGCCCAAATATTTTAGCAGCCACAATCTGATGAAGACTATGGTGAGGAATGGCAATTAGTGTCTCAAGAGGTAGAATATGATGAGATACAACTGCCAACAAGTGATGTTGTTAAGTCAACAAGTCAGGAGGAGAAGAGTGTGGAAGTGTAAGACGATGTGGTGGACGAAGAATTCATTGACCCAACCTGGGGAGGTGCCATGCAGAGCGAAGACAGTGTGGCACCCCGAGGTCTGGTTGCCACAGTGGCAGCAATGTCATGTCTGAGAGCAGGTGGGAGGTTCCCTGGTTGGGGACAATTAGCATGCAGCACCTCCTGCCTCAGTCCAGGGAGGGGAGAAATCTGCCCTTTATAAACTGGATCTGGGGCGGGGTTAGCTCAGAACAGTGAGAGTCCAGAGAAGTTGCAGATAGGGACAGGTCAGCAGCAGGCTGAGGAGTCCCTGTAGGCTGAGGAGGAACACGAGGCCAGGAGGGGAACTAGAAGAGTTCGTCCTGGCCAGAGACTTACTAAGCCGGACACTGGAGTCCGAGGCTGTGAGGGTTATAAGCCCAGCAGCAGAAAACCACCATGCAGGGGACTTCAAGTCCTCTGGCCCAAGGAAGCCCGGAGGCTCAGCCACACGAGAAGGACCACTACTGCCCTGGAGGGGTGAGAAGCACGGAAGGCCCGAGTCGCCAGTCATACGGGTGAGAACAACACGGTACACTCAGGGACATGGGCTACCACTACACTACAGAGGGATAGCCAAGAAAGAGTGAAGTCAGCACGGTAGGCCTACAAACTCCCCCTGACCAGCAGGATTTCCCAGCTGCTCTCAGACTGACCAGGCCTCCATTGTTAACCTGTATTCCGGACGGGTCCTTTAATACCACCAACAGTAAAGACCCTGACTTGCATGACAGACTCCGTGTGGTTACTGCTGCTCCCGCGCACCATCACCACCAACATCCCTATACACTGCCCTGAGGCTACACTCCTCCCATGGGGAGTTGTACTACACTCTGCTGCACCCACAACACCAGTCTCAGCGGTCTGCCCTGCAGCGGCGGTTCATCCTGACCGCAATCCACGGGTGGCGTAGTCGGACATTTAAAATACAACAAACAGACTGCCATTCGGTTTGACCACCCTGAGCCACGGACCGGGTCACCGCCAAGTGGAGACTACAACCCCCAGCATCCCACAAAAGGCCTGGTTCCGGGTTCCCCACACGGCCCAGGGGGTGCATCAACAGCAGCACAGAGAGGGAGAGAACTGCATCACCATAACAGGCAGCAAAATGCAGTGGGGTTGCCAGAAGGAGAAGGCAGGCAAATATTCCCCATAGCACCCACACACGTCAAGTTCCCAGGCCAAGGGTAAGGTGTTCCCCAGTCTGGCACTTCTTTAAAGAAAGTGCAAATGACAAAAAAATGGTCATTTTCAACCTGTGCCATACCAACATCAGCAAAGGCCTGACCACTACCAGCCTGCACACCACCAGTATGCTGAGGGTCATGTCATCAAAGCATGAGAATAGGTTGGCGAATGCCTGGATCCACAATCAGTGTTTGCTGGTGACATCACTGCCTCTTCCCCTGTGCTATGTGCTTGCTAATTCCCTGTCCAGGACAGAGGCGTGGATGCCTCCTGCCCTGCACCTATCGTTGCAGATTCGCAAGCACCATCAGTAACCATGTCCAATTCCTTGTCCTAGCACAGTGTTCAGCTGTCCCTACCCCTGGCCTTGGAATGCAAGAGAAAATACCCAGCCACCCACCCACAAGCAGAAACACTAAACAGCTACATTTCCTGACTGCTTGCCCTGGAAATGTTGCCATTTAGGCTTGTGGACACTAAGGTTTTCCGCAACCTCATGGTGGTGGCCGTCCCTCGATACTCACACCCCAGCCGCCACTATTTTTCCTTGTATGCAATCCCCGCCTTCCACCAGCACATGTCCTATGACATCACCCGTGCCCTGACCAACGCATTCGTGTGTGATAATGGCCATAACCTGGTGGTGGCTCTGAATCTTGGCTACCTTGCACACGTACTATGCCTGGCCAACATGCTCAACTTTGTGGTTCAGAGGTTTTGGAAACCTATCAAATTTGCCTGAGCTACTTTTGAAGGTACGCCACGAGTGTACTTATTTCCACAAGTCAGCTACAGCTGCCACTTATCTGGCAGTGCTGCAGCAGCGCTTCCAAGTGCCAGCTCACTGACTGGTGTGCGACATGACCAGGTGATGGAACTCCTTATTACATATGTTGGCAAGGCTTTGTGAGCAGCAGAGGGCAGTAGTTGAATACCAGCTACAACATGCCCATCAGTATTCCGGTAAGCCTCCGCACATAAAAACTGACGAGTGGACATAGATGTCTTTGAGAAATCAACCAAGATGGTGAGCGGTGATAACGCCATAATCAGCTTAACCATCCCGCTTCTGTGTCTACTCAAATGCTTGCTACTCACAATTAAAGAGGAAGCTTTGCATGTGGACCAGATGGAGAAGGAGGAAGGAAGTGCACAGGGTGATACTAGCCAGCCCAGCCTCGTCTCATCTTCTCAGCACGGATTGGGTGATAATGAGAAGGAGGAGGCTGAGGAGGAGGAGGAACAGGAGATGGTTGCCTGCACTACAGATGTTACTACCTACACCAGCTTAATCCTGTCTGTTCAGCATGGATGGCTGAAGAGGAGGGGGAAGAGAGAGAGGAGTAGGAGGAGATGGAGAGTTGTCCTCCTGGTGGGGACATGGATGTCTTGCCTGTTGGGAGTCTGTCGCACATGGCTGATTTTATGTTCTTATACTTTCCCATGACCCTCGCGTTATACGCATTTTGGCCAACACTGATTACTAGTTGTTTACCTATCTCAACCCATGCTACAAGGAATACTTTCCTTCTGTGCTTCCTGCGGTACAGAGGGCAAGTAAAATGGTGCAATACCAGAAGGCCCTAGCTGCACAATTAGTAAAAAAATTTCCCATCTGACAACACTAGCGGCAGAGGTCATAGATCCTTAGGCTACCACAGAAGAGCGACGAGGGAATCACACACCAGGTCCAACAGAGGCAGGGGAATACTATCAAAGGTCTGGGACAGTTTCATTAGACCTTCCCAGCGCCCAGTCCCTGATGTGTGGATTAGTCTGACAAGGAGAGAAAAGTTTTTGAAGATGATGAAGGATTATCAGTGTCCTCCATGATTCCTCTGTGCCATACAGCTATAGGGTATCCAAGCTGAGCATGTGGCATGAACTGTCCCTCTACACCTTGGTGGTGCTGCCTGCCCTGTCACTAGTGTTTTTTCAAAGTTGTTTTGTTGTGCCGCCGGGGACATAATAACTGATAGGCGCATCCAACTGTCAACTGCAAATGCTGACAGGTTGACGCTTATCAAAATAAACAGGCTTCTCAGCCCCACCGGATGACAGCAGCAGAACATTAAGCCAATTTAAGTGTAGTGTCTTCAGGCGGCCCTCACTCATAATTTATAAAGGGTCATCAGGCGACCCTCACTTAAAATCTTTATAGGATCATTAGGTGGCCCTCACTCAGAATTTTAAAAGGTTCATCAGGCAGCCTTCAGTAAAAAATCTTTATAGGGTCATCAGGCAGCCCTCACTCAAAATTTTTAGAGGGTTACAGGATGTGTATGAGGCCTACCTTTACAATTCTCTTACATATTTATATGTATACCCCCAGGGGTAAAAAAAATTTTAGCACTTGCACTTAGTGCACAGGCTTTACCAGTCTAGGAGTCCCACTCCTTGAAAATGGGAAAAAAATATTTTCTGAGGCCCTCCTCAACGTCTCTTCAAGGGTGTATTGCAGTCACTCATTCTAATTTTTGGCAGTCCTTGTAAATAGGCTTTACCAGTCTACGAGTCCCATTCCTTATAAATGGGAAAAAAATGTCCCACTACGTAACAATTTCCACAAAATGTGTATGAGACTCCCCTTTATATCTAATACAGTGTGCATTGGAGTCCCTCTTCCTTCTAATTTTTTGCAGTTCTTGCATTGTACACATAGGCTTTGTGGGTTTCAGAGTCCCTCCTTCATAAATTAAACCGCATCTGTTGTCACGGGTGTGTCGCCACGAAGATCGTCACGATTACACAGCCTGACTTCTCGCAGCTGAGTTTTTGGTGTTTTGTGTTTTTCGGCAGTGAGGGAGTTAACTCTCTCTCTCTGTGCTAGACGAGGTCCAGCCTCGCCCAGCTGCAATCAATGCTGCAGTAGTGGGACTCCTTCAAATGCCTGCCGGTCTGTTAGGGAAGTGTCGGTGAAAGCATTTCATACAGAGCGGATCGTGGTATTTTGGAGTTCTGAGCTAAGTGTATTTGGTGTGGTTTTTCCCTTCCTCGCTTTATCATTTATCTCCTTTCCCGTTGGTAGTCCCTCTGTAGTTGTGGTGTAGTTTTTGTATGCAAGGTGGTTTTTGGTTTGACCCTTGTACTGTCTCGTTCGTCTAAGTACTGAGTGTTGGCATATTATTTCCTGTCCCCTATTGTTGTGATCAGGGTCCTTCTCAGGACTAGATTACTGAGGTGCAGGGATCCTCAGGAGGTAGGGGTTACGCTGGCGGCCTGGACCTCTGTACCTTTAACAGTACCTCCAGGTAGAGGGATTAGTCAGGGCCCCAGCTTAGGGTCAGCTTAGGCCCCTGACCTCCTGTACGCAGAGTCAGTGTGACATCTGTCTGACCATGTCACACATACCACAAGCCCACATAATTTAGTAAAATATTAAAATGACATTTATTAGTAACTACCAGTGGATGTAGTTTTATTTTCCCCTTTTTTATGTTATCCACTGTAGTCATAGACTATTGACCAATACGGTGAGAGATGGCCCAACTATTAAGGGATGGTTTTTTTTGTTTGTTTTTCTAATTTAAATTTCACCGTATATATAAAAGCCATTATACAAAAATATGTTTCCTAACAATTTTTCCTGTAAAATCCATTTACTCTTCGGTTTTTGTATGTTTTATTGTCAGTCCGTAAAAGTGGAGTAATACTCTGACAACATTGTTCCCAGCAGTGACCTGGGAGTCAAAGATTTGTCCAGGCATCTTCCCTATGCTATTCCCGTTCCATTTGAGTGCTGTTTCCATCCATTTCAGTGATTTTCCTGCCCTCCCCCTCAGATCTCCTATTAACGTCTTTCGGAAAAAATTCTTGTGATTTCCATTATGCACGTTACTCGAGTAGAGCCTGTCTGATGCTCGTTTGAATACCGAGCATTCAAGCATTTTAGTGCTCGATAATCACTATTATTAACCTTTTAGATTGACCAACTGAATCTGTACCTGTCAAATAATAAAATTAATAATAAAAAATGCAAATTGTCTAATAATTGTGCACACATTGTATAAATACACCCGCATACCACTCTGCTCCCTTACAGACATGTCTGTTCACATGCTCCTGACGTTAGCTAGGTGCCTTTCTTTCTAGATCTATAATGTAGTAGTCATCTGACAACAAGTGTTCCTGACTGTGTAAGTTTTTGTCTTGGGTGAGATTTTGCTAGCAATAACTGTATCTAGCATAAACCTTAATCTCATAAGGACCGAGCAATTTTTAATTTTTGCATTTAAATTTTTCTCTCCCCATTTTCCAAGAGCTGTAACTTTTTTATTTTCCTGCTGACAAAACCATATGAGGGCTTGTTTTTTTGTGGGACTAGTTGTACATTTTAATGCCACCATCCATTCTATCATATGGTTTATTAAAAAATCGAAAAAAAACTCCAAGTGGAGAGAAATTGTGAAAAAAAACACAATTTAACAATTGTTTTTTGGATTCAGTTTTTTTTGCTTTAATTCTGCAGTAAAAATGACCTGGAAATATGATTCTATAGGTCAGTATGATTATGACAATACCAAACTTGCATTTTGTTTTTTATTTTCTGTAAGTGGTGAAAAAATTCTGAAATTCGGCTAGAGTAGCCATTTTCCAAAACCTACTTCATTTTTATTTTTCAGTCGATGGAGCTTTGCAAGGGCTTATTTTTCTGTGATGACCTGATGTTTTTATTGATACTAATTTGGGGTAGATACGACACTTTGAATACTTTTTAATGCATTTTTTTGTGGAAATGCGGCAATCGAAAACCAACAATTCTATCATTTCGCTCTTTTTTCTCTTTACAGTTTTTACAGATCAGGTTAACTAATTTTATCTTTAGAAATATCAGGCTTTTCTGAGTACATTGATAGGACATATGTACGTTTTTATTTTTTTCATTTTTGTTAAATTATTTACTTTGTTGTTAACTGGGGAAAAGGGATGTGATTTGAATTTTTATATCTTTAAAAAAAAATTACATTTTTAATCACATTTTTTTTAACTCTTTAATTTATTTTTTAGTGCCCTTATGAGATTTGAACTTGCGATTGTCTAATCACTTACATTGTATTCAGCAATACCACAGTACAGCTGTTTATAGTAAAAATCACTGTCTTCTATGATGCCCAGCCACAACGTGAGCTCCACTCCAAAAAACATATTCAAAACAAAGGAGAAATCAAGAGAAAGCCACAAATAACAAGGCGAAATGCGCATTGAGGCGTCCTCTTCATGGGTCACTGTATTTAGCACTGTCAGCTCTTTGTCCCATCTTCTGGTAAGGTTCTTTATTTTTTATATTCATATACTGACCATGGGCAATGTAATAATTGTGGACTTCGGTCCGAGGAATACTGAGTGTGATTGACCCCTGGCCAATGTGTATTTACAGTTACTTACCTTGCCTGTAGCTTCCCCATCCCATAATTTACATTTTATGGGATGGGTGTGGGGGGGCTTTTTGAGCCACTTAGTGCTGCTATCCCCTGACCCTATGTATCCTCACCGTTCTATGCTGTTATCTGAGTATGTTTTTATTATATTTATGTATTTAATAAAGATTGACTCCTATTAATTTACTCCATGATTTCTCCTTTGTTTTGAATATAGTATAATGCACCAGATAGTCCTCAATATAGTATAATGCACTCCCCATAGTCCTTCATATAGTATAATGCATCCCCCCCATAGGCAGAGTCTGTAGTAAAAGGCGCACCCTCTAGGTGGAGTCTTTAGTATAATACTCCCCCTCCCCATAGGCAGAGTCTTTAGTATAATGCTTCCCCCCTACCCCATAGGCAGAATCTTTAGCATAATGCTTCCCCCCTCACCATAGACAGAGACTTTAGTATAACACTTCTCTCCCTCCCCATAGGCAGAGTCTTTAGTATAATGTCCCCCCTCTCCACAGGGAGAGTCTTTAGTATAATGCCCCCCCCTCTCCATAGGCAGAATCTTTAGTATAATGCCCCCCCTCTCCATAGGCAGAATCTTTAGTATAACACTTCTCCCCCTCCCCATAGGCAGAGTCTGTAGTATAATGCTCCCCCCCTCTCCATAGGCAGAGTCTTTAGCATAATGCTCTCCCCCCTCCCCATAAACAGTCTGTAGTATAATGCTCCCCCCTCCCCATAGGCAGAGTCTGTAGTATAATTATTTCCCCCCTCCCCATAGGAAGAGTCTTTAGTATAATGCTCCCCCCCTCTCCATAGGCAGAGTCTTTAGTATAATGCTCCCCCCCTCTCCATAGGCAGAGTCTTTAGTATAATGCTCTCTCCCCTCCCCATAGACAGAGTCTTTAGCATAATACTCCCCCCTACCCATAGGCAGAGTCTTTAGTATAATGCTGTACCCCCTCTCAATAGTCAGAGTCTGTAGCATAATGCTTCCCCCCTCCCCATAGGCAGAGTATTTATTATAATGCCCCCATAGGCAGAGTCTTTAGTATAGTGCTCCCCCCTACCTCATAAGCAGATTCTTTAGTATAATGCTCTCCCCCTTCCCCATAGGCAGAGTCTTTAGTATAATGCTTCCCCCCTCCCCATAGGAAGAGTCTTTAGTATAATACTCTCCCCCCTCCCCATAGGCAGAGGCTGTAATATAATGCCGCCCGCCCGGCAAAAAGATATAAACACAGTACTCACCTCTCCTCCTGGTTCCCTCGCTGCTCCGAGCACCCGGCCCGCACATAACTTCAGCAAAGCGGGCCCGGGCGCCAAGTTATGACATCAGAGACGTCCATAACAGAGAGGGGACTGATGGGAGAGGAAACGTGGCGAGGGGGCCTGATTCTGGCACCGGGAGCCCCCCTTCCTGCTCAAGGGCCCCATAGCGGCCACCGGGCAGTGCAGGGACAGAGTCTCCCTGCTCTACCCGGAGTGTAACTGTATCGGCGTGCTGCTCATGCCGGATACAGTTACACTGGCGTAGCTCTGGGTGGGCCCCCTCAGATGTGGGGCCCGGGGTCACCTCCCCTTTTGCCCCCCCCTGTAGCAACGCTACTGAAAGAAGCAGTCTATTCAAAGGCACCAAAAATGCCTTTAAAGAGGCTGTACTGGTTATTAGACAGACTGGGGCGAGACTGTATGTCAGTATAGGTTAGGACCGGGTGAGTATTTTTTTATTTTGTTTTACCTATCTTTATTATGCTCTGAAGACTCAAAAGGCCTTAGAGCATAATAATACATATTAGATTTGCAATGAAGAATTTCAATGTAACTCATATTTCCCATCCTAATTTGAATTTTAGCAAATTTGCTTATCCTTAGTACTGACCCATTGTAAGTCTCTTCTAAGATTCTACAATAAGTATATTTCCACATGTTTATATAAGAGGTTCATTTTATATTACTTGGATTCTAGTACTGATCATCTGCTACTACAGGAAACTTAGCTCAAAATGGTAGCTACATTACCACAGAAGTATGATAATAGCTAATGAGTCCAGTCAGATCATTTGGGGGAAGGAGTTTAGAAATACAATGCGTGGCATGGAAGAGAGAGAGAACCGGAATTATTTCATCCTTCATTGGCTCTCACAGCCAATCCTTACTTACGAACAAGCTGTCTTGGCTAATGTAGTTTGAGTATTCAACCATTCATGAGTTTATGGACTGTGAGCAATAAACAGATATTATTTTCTGCAATATGGAGAAAAAAGTGAAAAAAAAATCTGGCTAGTAGCATGTGAAAAAAAGAGAATAATTACCTGTTAAATGTCCCACAACGAAGCTATCCTGTCGTTTCCTGCCAGTATTTGTTTACATGGCTGCACGGCATGACATTGGCACTGCTATGTAAACAAAGCATTGGCACTGAAGCAGCAAATGATTTAACACATGACTATTCTAATTGTACTGCTATATTTTTTAACTATTGGGCAACCTCTATAATTGTTGTGCTTTTGTGATTTAAGAAGAGTATGTTCGGTAGTTTTGAGTGCACATCAGAATGTAGTCGCTAAAAAGGTGCAGGCAGTATGTCAGTAACAGTTTTGATTAATCGTGATTTTGGATCCAGTTACCAAGAAATAATATGATGGTGCAATGTAAAATCTTACAAGACTCCAACTTATCCAAAGAATGTAGGACCACTCCCCAACAGAATGGAAGATACCAAGCATGTATGCTGCCTACTCCATTGTATTTGTTCTAGTGAGTTGCTGAAACAGTAAGTCATTAATCCCATACACTAGAGTGTATTGTGGCTCAGAGACCCGTCAGGTCTGTGCACGGCAATACATGCTTCTGGCCTATCAGAGGCCAGCAGCTGATGTCAGTGTGCACTTGATTGGGGCTGCATTGTAGTGACGTTATGCGCTCCCGTCGCTTGCTCACTCAAGTCAGCTGCCGGCTTCAGAAGAGGACGACACCCGGCGGGGGAACGGAGGGAAGGTGAATATAATTGTTTCTTTTTTTTCTGTGCATTAAAGAACAATGGCAGAATGGGGGACATATAGCAGGATGGGGGATATACTGAATAAACCAGGATGGGGCCGATGATGGGGAATACATATCCCAGGATGGGGCCCAGGCAGGATAACGGACACAAATACCAAGATGGGGAATATAAATACCAGGATGGGGCCAGGAAGACGAAAATGTGTACCAGGATAGATGATGTATATATATATATATATATATATCAGTTTGGGGCCAGGATGAGGGACATATATATACCAGGATGTAGGACATATGTATATACCAGGATGGGGGGGACCCTGTCCAAATCTTGCATCGGAGCCCATCGGACTCTAGTTACGCCATGTTCGGAATGCCACACAGGTGTCAGGAGATCCAAAATCTGCCAATATATATGGGAGTTCATAGATGACCACACAGTGCACAATTACTACTTATTCGTCCCTATTCTACCAATATGCACCAAACACGTTGTCTAGGACACATAAATTGTATGTAAGTAATCATCAGACAAAAACAAGCTTGTCTGCGACTTCACAAAATGGCATTGCATACCTCTATAGTATCATATAGAATTTTGAGTTCTGTGTTAGGTGATTTGGTGATTGATTTGAATTGGTCTTTGTCTTCCATGCTGCCAGAAAAAAATGGACATGTCTAAGTGTGGTTCACACAGACACATGGTCCATGTGAAAACACAGACATGTAAACATGCAGAAAAAGAAACATGCCATGTAATACAGGAATCACCAAAAAAATATCAAATTTTATTAAACACATACAAGCCAAAAACAATTAAAAATATTAAAAAAAATCATAAAATGACTCCTTAATACAACTACCCACAATACAGTTGTATAAGCCACAGCTAGTGTATATGAACGCTATATAGATGAAATACAAAATAAATATATTAATAATATCAACAGAGCATATAAGGTCAGCACCAAAAATCCACATGAAGTCCAAAAAATGATGCAGAATAAATACAAATATAAGAGGAATTCTTGTGTAGAGAATGGTAACAAGATCACTAAAACAATTAGCCCACATATGATAATTTATGAACAAAATGTCAACACAATCCTAGGTCAGGGCAAAAATGTTTAAAAGATGCCCATAGGTGAAGTTTGTGTGCGGTGGTTTATCAAAATATCCCCAAAAGGCAAGATAACAACCGTGCCAAAATAGCAAAGTCTGAGTGAATGGTACACATAGAACAGAGCTCGATAGCCCAAATTCACACAGTATAAAATCACAAGTATGCAATCCAGAGTGGATCAGCAATAGGCCACAGTCCCACTATTAGTATTGGGTCAGTATTCCATCAGTATTTTTTCTCAGGAGTGGGAACCAAAACCAGGAGTGGGTGATAAATGCAGAATGGGTGCACTTGTTTCTATTATACCTTTTCTCTGATTGTTCCTCACTTGGTTTTGGCTCCCACTCCTGAGAAAAAATACTGACCAAATACTGATAGTGGGGCCGTGGCCTTACTCACAAATACAAGTGCCAAATGACGCACCACATTATACTATATGGGGGTGCATTATACTGTATGGGCTATGGGGTGCATTATTCTGTACGGGCTGTGGGGTGAATTATGCTGTACCGACTATGGGGTGCATTCTGCTGTATGGGCTGTGGGGTGCATTATGCTGTATGGGCTGTGGGGTGCATTATACTGTATGGGCTATGGGGGTTCATTATACAGTGTGGACTCTAAGGGTGCATTACACTGTATGGGCTGTGGGGTGCATTATCCTGTACGGGCTGTGGGGTGAATTATGCTGTACCGACTATGGGGTGCATTCTGCTGTATGGGCTGTGGGGTGCATTATGCTGTATGGGCTGTGGGGTGCATTATACTGTATGGGCTATGGTGTGCATTATGCTGTATAAGCTATGGGGTGCATTATACTGAGTGGATTATAGGTGTGCATTATACAGTATCGACTATAGGGGTGCATTATACTGTATGGGCTGTGGGGTGCATTATGCCGTACGGACTGTGGGGTGCATTATGCTGTACAGACTATGAGGTGCATTATGCTCTACGGGCTGTGGGGTGCATTATGCTCTACGGGCTGTGGGGTGCATTATGCTCTACGGGCTGTGGGGTGCATTATGCTCTACGGCTGTGGGGTGCATTATGCTCTACGGACTCTGGGGTGCATTATGCTGTATGGGCTGTGGGGTGCATTATGCTGTATGGGCTGTGGGGTGCATTATGCTGTGCTAATTGTGGGGTGCATTATGGTGTACTAACTGTGAGGTGCATTATACTGTACTAACTATAGGGTGCATTACGCTGTACTGCCTGTGGGGTGCATTATGTTGTACTGGCTGTGGGGTTCATTATGCTGTATGGACTATGGGGTGCATTATGCTGTATGGAGGACTATGTGGGGGCCTTTAAACTATATGCAAGCAATTATGCAATGTGAAGATTTGTGTGGGGCCAATCATGCTGTGTGGGGGCCATTATACAGTGTGGAGAGGTGTGGGTCCATTATATTATATGTAGGCCCATTATTCTGCATGGAGGGCTGTGTGGGGGTCACAGTTGGGGGATCATATGGTTGGGGTCACAATACTTTTCAGGGGCAGTTGAGGGGTAGGGTTCAGTAGGGTCCTCATACTTTACGAATGCAATGAAAGGGGAATCTAGGGCTCCAGTAGGAAGAAAATTAGAGGGCATCAGTAACACACAGTAGGGGCAGTAATAGGGACACATATGGCAGCAGCGGCTCAGCTTATGAGGAGTTTGTGCAGGTTGGGTATAAATAGAGACGGTGCCTGAAATGGGGTGCATTATGCCGTACGGACTGTGGGGTGCATTATGCTGTACAGACTATGAGGTGCATTATGCTCTACGGGCTGTGGGGTGCATTATGCTCTACGGGCTGTGGGGTGCATTATGCTCTACGGGCTGTGGGGTGCATTATGCTCTACGGCTGTGGGGTGCATTATGCTCTACGGACTCTGGGGTGCATTATGCTGTATGGGCTGTGGGGTGCATTATGCTGTATGGGCTGTGGGGTGCATTATGCTGTGCTAATTGTGGGGTGCATTATGCTGTACTAACTGTGAGGTGCATTATACTGTACTAACTATAGGGTGCATTACGCTGTACTGCCTGTGGGGTGCATTATGTTGTACTGGCTGTGGGGTTCATTATGCTGTATGGACTATGGGGTGCATTATGCTGTATGGAGGACTATGTGGGGGCCTTTAAACTATATGCAAGCAATTATGCAATGTGAAGATTTGTGTGGGGCCAATCATGCTGTGTGGGGGCCATTATACAGTGTGGAGAGGTGTGGGTCCATTATATTATATGTAGGCCCATTATTCTGCATGGAGGGCTGTGTGGGGGTCACAGTTGGGGGATCATATGGTTGGGGTCACAATACTTTTCAGGGGCAGTTGAGGGGTAGGGTTCAGTAGGGTCCTCATACTTTACGAATGCAATGAAAGGGGAATCTAGGGCTCCAGTAGGAAGAAAATTAGAGGGCATCAGTAACACACAGTAGGGGCAGTAATAGGGACACATATGGCAGCAGCGGCTCAGCTTATGAGGAGTTTGTGCAGGTTGGGTATAAATAGAGACGGTGCCTGAAATGTGAGAAGTGAAATGTGTCTTTGTTGTAATCTCTGCAGACAAGTCCTGGCTGGAGAAGTTGTCGTGTCGCTCTGGGCGAGATGGAAAAGACGGGAAAAGTGAATGACTTCACCAGAAAGAACGTCAGCTGTAAGTCACTATCTGTAAGTGTACTGTAATCACTTCTGTGTTCTGCAGCACTGGTAACTACCACTATATGGTCACCATGTGGCGGTAATATCAGTGTTGGTCTTTGTATAGAGATTTTTTTAGTAATAGCTTTGTCATCTGCTAAGGTTCTCCTTCATCCACTATTAGGGTGCGCTGCCATAGTTGTAATCAGGGTTACATGGTTAGGGGCTCACTCAGAAGTTTTGTCCCCCCTTCTTGAACCAAACCCCTAGCTACACATCTGCAAAGACCCATGGTGTGACCTGAAAAGATATACTGTAGATAAACTAATGAGAAAATCATTATAATTCATAAAAACTATACAATAGTGAAAAATAAGCATATATTATAAAAACGCAGAGAAAATTAAACACATGAAAGTGAGTAATATAGAGTGCCGACCACATATACCGTGTAAACAACATTAAGAGGACTAAGTCCATAATAAGAAATCCCAAGAGGGATTCTATTTTATATATTGGTAGCTAGTATTATTTTATTATGAGTTGGCAGCATAGATATATATTCCACATGTTGGAATCGGAGGTGTATATACCATACACTCACTGTGAGTTCCTCAATAACTGGCCTAGTAGTGTATGTTCTCCCCGTGTTTGCGTGGGTTTCTACCTCAGTGAAAAAAGAGACATATAGTGTCCGGGAACCTTCCCACACACTTTTCTTAGCCAGGGTTGGACAGTCACACCAGAGAGTCCTCGGGTGACCCTGGCTTCTCCATCAGGAGAGTTCATGATAGCGCAAACTTTGCAGCAGCTATGCGGCTCTTGAGCGGGGGAGAAAGGTGAGCCCTCAGAATCAAATCCTCTGGTGGGCCCAATGTTTTTCAGTTTGAAACTGCTTCTCAGTGGGAGATGTATTTCACCACAGCCATATTCTTTAGCTCAGTGAAAGGACTGGCACAGAGGGAAACCGTATCTACTCTGGCTGTCATTTCTCCGTCACCAGGTTCCGCCCATTGTCACACATGACCATGCGTGGCTGTATGTTCAGCAGTGAGAGCCACAGATAAACCTGCTGTGTTACAGATTTCAACGACTCTGCAGCGCTGGACGGTTTGTTACCTAAGCATTAACCATGTTATCTTCAGCACAGCCTGTTGCCGCTTGGCCAAGGCAGTGCTGCAGTGCTTTTAGCTTGTGACTGATGTGGTCATTTCAGAGATGGAGGAGGAGGTGCAGGAGCTGAACTATGTGATTACATTGAGGCTACATTGGCGACTATGTTTTTATGCTAAAGAAAGATCCTACTGTTTTTGGTTTTTTTTTAAGACAAATGCATTCACCGGGAAATGTAATTTTAACATTTTACAACCTTATCTGGCCATGTGGTGTGTGACACATCATCAGACACATTCTGTTTCATTTATGATGGAGGGACTCTGAAAGTCGCAAAGACTATTTTTATAGTGAGATCAGACGGCCCTTACTATTTTTAAAGGGCCAGCAGTCGGCCCTCGCTATTGTTAGAGAGCCATCAGCTGGCTATGCTTTGTTGTTCCTATTATTAACGATTGGGTCTCATATACTGTTATTGCATATGCAGTGACTGCAAGAGTTGCCAAAAATTCGGACACAACCCAATACCCCTTTGAAGAGACATAGAGGAGGATCTCAGTAAAAAAAAAGGTTGTTCCCATTATAAAGGAACGGGTCTCCTATAGTGGTAATGCCCATGCTGTGACTGCAAGGGCTGACAACATTTGGGAAAAACCCCACTAACAATTTAAAGACACATAGACCAGGGCCACAGTAATTACATGTTTCCATTACAAAGGAGCGGGTGTGCTATACAGTTATAGTGTATGCAGTGAGTCCAACGGCTGACAAAATTTAGGAAAAACCCCTCTAACAATTTAAAGACACATAGAGCTGGGCCTTAGTAATGGCATGTTCCCATTAGAAAGGAGTGGGTCTGCTATATAGTTATAGGGTATGCAGTGAGTCCAACAGCTACCAAATTTTAGAAGAACCCCCAATAACAATTTAAAAACACATAGAGCTGGGCCACAGTAATGAGTACAACATGTTCCCATTAGAAAGGAGCAGGTCTGCTCTACAGTTATAGGGTATGCAGTGAGTCAAACGACTGCCAAAATTTAGGAAAAACCCAAATAACAATTTAAAGACACATAGAGCTGGGCCACAGTAACGACATGTTCCCATTAGAAATGAGTGGGTCTCCCATACTGTTCTTGCTTATACAGTGACTGCAACAGCTGCCAAAAATGTGGATGATCTCCAATGTCCCTTGCAAGAGATGTAGAGGTCGGAGAACCTCCTGAAAACAATGTTCCCAATTTTAGGAAGTGGATCTCCCATACTGTTTGCCTATGCAGTGAATGCAACGGCTGCCAAAATTTTGGAGGAACTCCAATGCCCCTTGCAAGAGACGTAGAGGTCAGAGAGCCTCCTAAAAACAATGTTCTCATTATTAGGAAGTGGGTCTCCCATAGTGTTTGCTTATGTAGTGAATGCAAAAGCTGCCAAAAATTGGGAGGCACTCCAATGCCCCTTGGAAGAGACGTAGAGGGCCTCATGAAAAAATGTTCCCATTATTAGGAAATGGGTCTCCTATAATGTTGGCCTATGCAGTGAAAGCAAGGGCAGCCAAAAATTGGGAGGCACTCCAATGCCCCTTTGAAGAGACATAGAGGGCCTCATGAAAAAATGTTCCCATTATTAGGAAGTGGGTCTCCCATAGTGTTGGCCTATACAGTGAATGCACGGGCAGCCAAAAATTTGGAGGCACTTCAATGCCCCTTGGAAGAGACGTGGAGGAGGGCCTCATAAAAAATTGTTCCCATTCGAAAGGAGCGGGTCTCCTATACTTGTAATGCCCATGCACTAAGTGTATGGGCTGACAAACATTTACCTCTGGTGGGTATACATGAACATACTATATTAAAAAAAATTTTTTACAGGCATCATAAAGACCCTTTAAAAAAATTATATGGGTGTTGCATCACGGACCACGGTCACCCTGGTGATATGGTGGTGGAGGATGAGGATGAGAAGGAGGAGGGCAAGAGCAAATAGCCAAAATCAGAAAGCATATACCCATGTGTGGGTGTAAAAAGGTGCATGGGAATACACCTCCCAAAAAAAGACACTGGATTTGAGTTTATGCTACACTGCTATCATTCGGTGGTGTTGAGAAGTCTGGCCCAATCCAGCCCTTGTTCAGTCTGTCAGCATTTTCAATTGACAGGCGGTTGCGCTTATCAGTTATAATTCCACCAGCGGCACTAAAAACCCGCTCTGATAAAACGCTGGCGGCAGGGCAGGCGAGGACCTCCAAGGCGTAGAGAGCCAGTTCATTCCACGTATCCAGCTTGGATACCCAATAATTATAAGGCACAGGGAAATCATGGAGGATGTTGGTACGATCGGCAAGGTACTCCCTCAGCAACTTCCAAAGCTTTGCACTTCTTGTGAGAGTACTCCACGCCTCAGGGCCTGTGCAATGGGAGGGGCTGAGAAAATTCTCCCAGAACTTTGACAATGTTCCCCTGCCTCTGCTGGATTGGAGTTGTGTCTCTCTCGCCTGTGCTCCTTGGTTGTCCATCGAACTATGACCTCTGCCGCCAGTGTTTTCAGATGGGAATTTTTTTAATAGTTCTGCTACAAGGGCCTTCTGGTATAGCCCCATTTTTGTAGACCTGTCTGCCTCAGGAATAAGAGATATAAAGTTCTCCTTGTAGAGTGGGTCTAGAAGTGTCACCAACCAGTAATGACTGTCATCCAAAATTTTGACAACGTGAGGGTCATGGGAAAGGCAGTGTAACATAAACTCAGCAATGCCTGCCAGACTGCTAACAGAAAATACTTCTGTGTCCTCACCAACAGGACAAGTGACCATGCTTTCCTCCTCCTCCTCCTCTCTGTCCTCAGGCCACCCACGCTGAACAGACGGTATGACAGTTGTGCAGGCAGTACCGTCTATAGTGCATGAAACTAGCTCCTGTTCTTCCTCCTTCTCCTCTTCCTCATTGTCACCCAATCCACATTGGGATGAGATGAGGCTGGGCTGTGTGTAATCACCTTGTATGGTTCCTTGCTCCATCTCAACGTGTTCCGCCTGCAATGCATCCTCTTTGATTGTGAGCAGAGAGCGTTTCAGAAGACAGAGAAGTGGATGGTGACACTAATTATGGCATCATCGCCGCTCACCATCTTGGTGGAGTCCTCAAAGTTTTGGAGGATGGTACATATGTCTGACATCCATGTCCACTCCTGAGGTCTTATGTGTGGAGTCAGAACTGAATACCGACGGCCTTGTTGATGCTGATACTCAACAACTGCCCTCTTCTGCTCAAAAATCCTTCCCAACATCTGCAGTGCAGAGTTCCAACGCGTGGGGAGATCACACACCAGTCTGTGAGCCGAAAGCTGCAAATGCTGCTGAAACACTGCAAGGGCGGCGGAAGCTGTAGCTGACTTTTTAAAATGTGCACACAGGCGGCGTACTTTAACAAGCAGATCCGGCAGCTCCTTGTAGGATTTGTGAAACCGCTGAACCACAAGGTTAAGCACATGAGCCAGGCAACCCTGATTGACCTAGTGCCTGCAATCCTTGGCATCGGGAGAACGTGTTCCGTCCCAAAGTCTAACTGGGTCCCGGCTTCCACTATGTTAACCCAGCGTTTTGTCAGTAAGATGTACCGTCCCTGCCCACAAGCACTTGTACCCGTGTCCGTGGTTAGGTGGACTTTCCCGGTAACTGCGTTGTTGAGGGCACGGCAAATGTTTTGGGACACATGCTTGTGTAATGTAGGGATGGCACACCGGGAGAAATAGTGGCGGCTGGGCACCGAGTACCGAGGAACGGCTGCCGCCATCAGGTTGCGGAATGTTTCTGTCTCCAGGAACCTAAAAGGCAACATTTTGAGCACAAGCGAAATGTGGGAATTTAGTAGTGTGGCCTGTGGGGCGTTGGCTGCGAATTTGCGCTTGAGTTCCAAGAACAACTGAATGCTGCGCTGGGACAAGGACATGGACGTGCTTCCTCATGCTTCTACTTGAGAGTGTGCAATGACAGGTTCAGGGCAGGAGGCATCTTTGCATGCACCATGGACAGAGGATTGGCTTGCATGCACAACATCGGAAGAAGCAGTGGTGCCACCCGCAGACACTGTTCCTGAATCCTGGGGTTCAGCCCACAAAGTCGGGTGCTTTGCTGCCATGTGCCTGATCATGCTGGTGGTGGTCAGGCTGGTAGTTTTGCCACCCCTGCTGATGCTGGCCTGGCAGGTGGTGCAAATGGCCTTTTGGAGTTATCGGCTGTGTCTTTAAAAACAACCAGACTCGGAAAGACCTAACAGTTGTACTGACAACTTCCTTTGTGTTGGCGTTACGGAGAACAGTTGCCTGCCTTCTGTCTGCGGCCACCACACTGCTTCTTCCTGCCTTTTGGGGTGCTCTGCCTCCCTCCCCCTGTGCTGCTCTCCTTGCTCTGCAGGTCCTCCTGCCAGGCTGGGTCAGTTACTGTATCATCCACCACCTCATCTTCCACTTCCGCACCCTGCTCCTGCTCCTGACATTCTGAGTGGTGTTCTGCGGTCCCCAATTAATTGGGACAGGAAGGTCGAGCGAGAAGATGTGGGTGTTTGTTGTGGCACAATTTCAGCTTGCCCATGGCCTCAGCCTCTGCATGCACCATCACTATCACGTCCAGTTCCCTGTCACTTGCCCATTTTAAATGGAGGACAATATCTTCCACGCTCACTACAAATGGCTGAATTTGGATCGAACTTATATGTGATCCGTGTGATGGACAAACTACAGTTTTCAATAGCTGTCCTGTAGGTAACTATTTTGAACAGCAAACTGGTGTCAATAGCTTCACTGACACACTGAAATAAATTTTTAATGGGGGCCTCAAATGGCAGTATTTTCTGAAAACGTATATGTGATCCATGTGACAGAGAAAATATACTGTAGTTTTAAATACCTGGCCTTTAAGGTAACTATTTTGAACAGCAAACTGGTGTCAATAGCTTCATTGACACACTAAAACAAATTTTTAATGGGGGCCAGAAATGGAAGTATTTTCAGCGCAATTATACTTGATCCGTGTAACGGACAAACCACAGTTTTAAATAGCTGGATTTTTAGCGCTGTAATATGGAAAGGACCTGGCTGTGTTCTGCAGTGCCAACAAACAAATGGTGCAGAAAAACAGTATTCTCTGGATTGCTTTTTAAGCAAATAATGAGGATTAAGATCCCAAAAAAATTATTCCTGGCCCCTGAGACCTGGGCCTATTTCTAGAAATATCTAACAGCAGCAGCAGACAAAACTGGAATAGAGCCTCTTGTGCTATGTGCACTGCAGTCTGCTATATACCCTGCCTGCCTATATACACTGCCTGCCTGATATCTCTGTAGATGGATTAGTCCTCAGAAGGACTGTTAGTTGAGATGGATATGTGTCTCTAATATAGTTTGGTACACCTACACTAACTAGAAACAAGCAAATCTCTCCCTAGCTCAGCAGTACCTCTTCCTACACTTTCTGATTCCGTAGTCACTGTGACGAGCACGGCGGCGCCAGGTCTGATATAGACCTGATGACGCTGTGCGGCCAGCCAATCACTGTAATGTCACAACCAACATGGCTGTGGCATTACAGTGAGTGTCAGACAATCCCTGCATGTTCATTGGCTCTGTAAAGAGTGCCAAACATGCAGGCAGGGGACCCGAGCTCCAGCCGAGCAACCCCGGAAATACTCGGCGAGCGCCGAGCATGTCGAGCAGTGATATGCTCGGGCGAGCACCGAGCAGTAGCGAGCATGCTCGCTCATCGCTAATTATTATATTTCCTACCCAAATAGGTGTCAGTCATCTGACAGAGAGGTTGTACAAGCGTTCTTCTCAGCAATTTCGCCTTGCTTTAAACATGGAATTCCTGTTGTCTTTGCTCTACTGTGCAGTTCTGCCTTTGATCTTGACTAAAGCGTCATGCCATGTCTAGCTTGGCAAAAATTACCATATGAAAAAAAAACTCGCTGTACCTTTGACTGGTGTGCTGTTTAATATACATGAAAAAAAAATTAAAAATGGTTTGCAGTACATGTAGCACAGAAAGCATTATCAGTAATATGAAGCTTAGTTCACAATACTGTCACCTTAAATTGTATTTAGCACAGAGATCTAAGGGTTTGCTTTGTTCTCTCTGACAGCATTACTCAGCCTGAGTAGCTGGATTACTAGTGATCAGTATATCTTTTATCTCTAGCTCTGTGGCGAAGTGCGTTTTTGTATCCAGCTTTCTCTGTATGAGCCATAATGCTCAGCAATGTGTTTTTACAAATCTATGCAGATTTAATTTTTTATTTTATTTTGTATGAAACAAAATAAGCCCATGAAGCCTATAGTACAGCAAATTATCACATCAGGCCAAGGAGAAAGTAGAAGTCTTTAGTTTGCAAAATATATAGAGGTGGAAAATAATCATTGACAATGCAAATTAAATTTGTGCCCTTTAATTCACAAGCTGCCAATGAGAAATATTGAAAAAATGTACATTAAAAAAAAAGCATAGTGACCTACTCTAAAAGTAAATACCACTGTGTACATATATGCAGGAAACAAAAGTTACCAAGAAAAAAGAATCTGTATTTAACCTGCCCTTTACAGATGCTTTTCAATGAGAAACATTGTACTTGTTTGGAAAAACAGCATGTAAAATATTCATGCCAGTTCAAACAAAGGGTTTCATCCCGGCGCTGTTACTCATCTATCTTCAGCAGTAACTGTAGGCAACAGGGTTCTCTTGTGACCTTATTTTCTGCTTTTTTTAAATAAAGCTGAATATATCAGATATAATACATCATAATACAAGCAAAACAATGAGATCTTTGTTTTTTTTGTCTTAAACCATATATTTAATGTAGTGACAATTGTACAAATTCACTATAAAATATATACAGTTACTCCACTTAGAATAGCATTTGATTCACTGAATAGAAAGAATAAAACTTGACTTTAATTATCATAATCTTATTAATGATTTTGTGTTTCAACATTCCTATGTTTAATAATACAGTATAAATCAAGAAGCAACTTCAAACCTCTAACTCAATTTAAAGGAAGTTATTTCATTTGTCTCTCTAGCTGTGCAAGAGGTATTTCAGGAGTTGTGGTAAAATATAAATGGAAAACTGTCTGGGATCTGTGCATCCTACATACTGTCCTGCCAGTGCATTGTCTTCTGTCGTAGTACAGGAGTCATGAGGGGACATCAGGGATCCAGAGCTTGGGAAACCATGCACATGGTAAAAGATGAGCAATGCATGGCTACATTGGCTAAAAGAGCTAATGTAATCAATTCTTCTAGAGAATTACATACAATACCTGTCACTGAAAGTGAACCTGTTACCAGGTTTAACCGATATGAGATATGGCCACCACCTTTCAGCCCTTATATACATCATTCTATAATGCTGTCTATAAGCCCCTATCTGACCTGCAAGACAAGAAAAAGTGCTTTTATTATACTACCTGCAGAGTAGTCCGTTCGGAGAGGTATCGATTATCTTTGTCCGGAGCCTCCCTCTTTTTTGTGATGCCGTCCTCCTTCTTGTTTCGTTTGGATGACGCATCCTACATCATCCATACAATCTCCCCTGCGCAGGCCTACTTCTCTGTCCTGACTAGGGCAGAGTAAAGTACTGCAGTGCGCATGCACCAAGGCTCTTTGACCTTTCACGGTGCCTGCGCACTGCAGTACTTTGCTCTGCCTTTGTCAGAGCAGAGAAGTAAGCCTGAGCAGGAGCGCGATGCCATGGAGCTTGTGTGGATGACATAGGGACTAGAGATGAGCGAACACATTCGGAAAATGTTCGCCAATTTCAAATTTGGCACGAACGTTGCACATTTGGATTCGTGATCAGACACCCGAGCGTTTTTACTTAAAATCGGCAAAAGTGCGGGAAATGATTGGGTTTCCACTGGCTGTGCAGTACGGAGGTGGTGAGGATATTCTCTGCACTGTTGGAATACGTGTCTCATTAAGGCAGAGGTTGAAGGCGCAGGTGGAGGCCCTAGAGGAGGTGGATGATGCAGAAGCAGTGGCGGAAGTGTTAGATCAGAGGTTTGTCCCGCAAGCTTTGGGGATTCCAAGACTTGCTGTCTAGTGGTTTAGTTCTCCATCCCCTGGCGTGTAGTGGTTTAGGTCTCCAACCCTAGCTGTTTAGTAGTTTACTTCTCCAACCCCTGTACTCTATTAGTTTAGTTCTCCATGTTCTGGTGTGTATTTGTTTCGTTCTCCAACCCTAGGTGTTTAGTAGTTTAGTTCTCCAACCTCTGTTGTCTAGTAGTTTAGTTCTTCATCTTCTGGTGGGTAATGGTTTAGTTCTCCATCTCCAAGTGCCCTGCAAGCTTGGGGGATTCCAAGACTTGTGGAGCAGTCCAGTGCCCAGACAGCGAGATGTAACTCCCCTGACCATGCTTGCTTGTCCAGATGTCAGTGGTGAATTGCACCCTGTCAGACATAGATGTTTTCAAGGAACAGGTGATGTTGTCTGCAACACGCTTGTGTAGCGCAGGCACACTGATCTTAACGAAGCAATGGCAACTGGGCAACTGGTAATGGAGGACTGTGATGGCCATCAGCTTTTGGAAACCGTCTGTATCCACCAGGCGGAAAGGCAGTATTTCCGAGGCCAACAGATTGGAGATGGTGAAGTTCAAGCTTTTTGCTTTGGCATGTGCAGGAGGAAACAATAATTCATGTGAGGACTGGCTGCTGTGCTGAGAGAGGGTGGAGTAGGGTGAACACGACAAACTTGTGGACTGTGAGAGAGATGCAGGATGTTACGGTGGATTAAGAAAGATGGGATGTGCTCGGTGTCTGAGATTGGTCAAAAACAGCAGGCATGTCCACTTCCGTAACAATTCATGGGCTCTAACTCACCCTGACTGTAGCAGGTAAACAAGTGGAGGTTCTGTGGCCGGAGACCTGTGTGAGAACACTTGCCATGGTGATGAAGGAGGAAGAAGCAGCATCAGATGCGGTTGATTAGGCGGCCAGTGGTTGGCAACGCCCGCTAGTCTGCATTTTAGCACAGTGTGATTCCCAGATTAATGCATGTTGATTGCGCATGTGGCAGTTCATGCATGTAGTAGTCAAATTATTGCAATTTTTGCCTCTACTTTAAAGTTTTTAACAAAGTTTTAAGATAACGTGAGTTGTGTCATCCTTTGCAGTCTCCAAAAAGACCCAGGCTAGGCAACCCTTGCCACCCCTTCAAACTGCAGACCTGTGACTGCTGCTAGCCACAGCTAGAGTTGTGGCATAGGATGCAGTGCTTGTCATAGTTGCATCACTCCATGTCTGTATGGGAAGCCGCAATGTAACCTCCTCGTCTTCCTCCTCCTCCACCTCCTCTGCTGAGCTAGTCAGCTGAATGCTTCTGAGTTCACACCAAGTGGGATCTACAACCTCATTGTCATCCTCTCTGTTTGCACACTCCTCGGGCTGAGAGTCACCCTCCTCCTTTTCCTGCCCTGACAGCACAGTACTGTCCACGTGTGCCTCAAGTATCTGAGTCTCATCAGGATCACCTCCACCCCCAGGGGTTAACGTCTGGTGACAAGAGTCTGGATTCTGCTCAGACCCTACTTCGTCCTGCCCTGGATCAAACAAAAAAAAAATGTTGGGCATCGCTGCACATGCTTTCCTCCAATCCTCTGTGTCTAGCTATCGCCCCAAATCACTTCTCCCCTATGCCTCAAAAAAACTGGAACAACACATACATTTTGAACTGTCCTCCCACCTCTCCTTCTGCTTTGACCGCATCCAATATGGCTTCCAACTGCACCATTCCACTGAAACTGCACTGACTAAAGTCATCAACGACCTACTAACCACCAAATCCAAGCGACACTAGTTTGTCCTCCTCCTCCTGGACCTGGCATCTGCCTTTGACACAGTGGACCATTCCCTTTTACTACAGACTCTTTGATCTCTTGGAATTACAGACTTGGCTCTTTCTTGGATCTCTTCATACCTAACAGACAGGACATTCAATGTCTCCCACTCACACACCGCCTCCTCATCTCGCCTCCTAATTGTCGGTGCCCCCCAAGGTTCAGTTCTAGGACCCGATTTTCTCCATCAACACCTTCGGCCTGGGACAGCTCATACAGTCTCGCGGCTTTCAGTATCACCACTATGCTGATGACACACAAATCTACATCTCTGGACCTGATATCACCTCCTTACTAACCTGAATCCCACAATGTCTGTCCGCTATTTAATCTTTCTTCTCAGCTATATTTCTAAAACTTAACATGGATAAAGCCAAATTCATCATCTTTCCACTATTTCATTGAACCCCCCCAACTGACCTATCCATCAGAGTCAATGACTGCCCACTCACCAGTCCCTCAAGCTTGACTCTGATGTCTCCTTCAAATCTGAGATCCAAGCCCTTTCCACTTCCTGCTGACTCCAACTCCAAAACATCTCCGGAATCCTCACATTCCTCAAACTTGCAAAAACACCAGTGCACACCCTTATCATCTCCCGCCTCGACTACAGCAACCTTCTTCTCTGTGGCTTCCCTTCTATTACTCTCGCACCCCTCAAATCTATCCTAATCTCTGCTGGCCGGCAAATCCAATTGTCATCCCGATATTCCCCGGCTTCTCCCCTCTGTCAATCCCTGCACTGGCTCCCCATTGCCAAGAGACTCCAGTTGAAAAGCCTAACTTTGGAATACCAAGCCTTCAAAAACCTGTCTGCTCCATACATCTGTGACCTAGTCTCCAGGTACTTACCTGCGTGCAACCTCCGATCCTCACAAGATCTCCTTCTCTACTTTCCTCTTATCTCCTCTTCTCACAATCGCATACAAGATTTGTCCCAGGCATCTCCCCTACTCTGGAACTCTCTACCCCAACACATCAGACTCTTGCCTACCATGGAAACCTTCAAAAGGAACCTGAAGACCCTCCTCTTCCAACAAGCATACAACCCTCGCTCCACAATACCGCTGCATGACCAGCTCTACCGACCCATCCCTTGTAGATTGCTTGTGAGCCCTCGCGGGCAGTATCCTCTCTCTTCCTGTACCAGTCAGTGACCCCTTATAATAATAGTTATACTATTTGTACTGTGGGTCAATTGATACCACTTTTTCTGGTGTCTTCCCCTAATTTCAGCTGTTTTGGCAGCTTTTGGGTCCCCCTTAAAGATGTTGTGTACGCGTTTGGTTTTGTCTCCAGTTGAATGCAATGGGATTCGGAAAGGTTCGTCGAACTCTTTGGAGAATATCGGGAAGTTCGTTGAGCTGAAACGAATCGAACCTTGAGAGGTCCATTCATCTCTAGTAGTGACATGTCTTCCACATGAAGTATAGAAGGAGGATTGCATTACAAGAAAAAGGGAGGCGCCAGACCAAGACGAGCGACCTTCCTCAGACCCGACCGCCCCCAGATGAGTATAATAAAAGCTATTTTGCTTGTCTTGCAGGTCAGATCAGGGGCTTATATACAGCATTATAGAATACTGTTTATGAGGGCTGAAAGGTGGTGGCTGTATCTCATATCCATCAAACTTGGTGACAGCTTCCCTTTAAGGTGAGCAGGCAGGGAGAAACTACCGGGGACCAGCCTTTTCAACTAATTCCCCCGTGCAGCTTATGGGTCAGGCAGCATGTATCATCTGTCAGGTTCCATTTAAACAGGACCTGTCACAAATAAATTGAGTAAATTACCTTGTAAAAATCCCTGAGCTCTGATTTTATCACTCTTTTCCACTTTGCGCTGCATCACTCCATTGCAGAGATATTCACATTTGTTTCTGTTTGCAATCCAACTGGGCGTGTCATCAAAGTCTTCTGTAGGGGTGTGTGCTTTCACCTCTCCCTACCAGACACCGCTAATTAGACTGTGCGTCCACGATGCGTTTTTGGTGCGTATTTGCAGCACGTAAACGCGCCAGAAACTCATTATATACCTTATCCCATGACTTCTTATGACATTCTGCAAGTTCTATGCACATGGTCAGGATTTTTTCTGCGCACATTTTACTCGCAGAAAAAATACGGACATGACCAATTCTTGTGCGTTTCTGCATGCGTATTTGCCTATACAATGCATTGGAAAAACGCATGGCAAAAACGCATCAAATACGCGTCAAAAATGCATGTAAAAACCGCATGAGTTTTTCTGCCAAGGAGATGAAGAAATGCTCAGGAAAATTTCTGCTTCATTTCTGTATCGTGGGCACTAAGCCTTACAGTTTGGTAGCATCTGAGACAGCTAGCTGATGAGCTGTGATTGGCAACATCTGGGAGGGAGGTTTGAAAGCACACAAGCCCAGATGAGGCTTTGAAGAAACGCCACATTTTTTGAGCAAGAGACAAGTTCTCTCTAATGGCAGGGGCGTCATAAGACAACACACATTATAGAAAAGACAGAGTTGCAAAATAAAAAAAAAAGTGAACTTGTGGTGGAATCAGAGTGTATGTCCCTCTCTTATTCTGTCCTCAGATTGAGAGGCATAAGCGTGTCTATAGATTCCATTTAAGTAGGTGTGCCCTTAGTTATATTATTATTCATTTCCACATTTCACAGCTGAAACTACTTATGTGTAACACTTCGTTATATGAATTAGCTTTTGAGAAGTTTAGGTTTGATCTCAACAACTAAACCATTTTGCAACTACTGCATCTTAAAAGTCACACTTTAATGTAACATGAAGAATCTAGGGAACACTGGACAATGTGCTTAATCTGATTAAGAACTAAGATTGACTTAAGATTATGCATACACTTTTGATATCCAGAGGACCTGTCACCACTCTTGACATGTCTGTTTTAGTAAATACTTGTATTCCCATTAGCATTGTATGACTCTAACTCTTAACATTGTATAACCTTGTAAAACTCTACATTGTACCTCAAACATTTCTAGTTGGAGTAATGGCTCAGAACAGACTTCTAATAGAAGATGCCCCAGAATTGATATTTCCTATAAAATGCAAACATTTTATCAAATAGACATGTCAAAAGAGCTTACAGGTCCTTTTTTATAAGCCTAAATTATACTTACAATGAACATTTATTTGAACACGAACTGAATAACACTATAAAAAATGGTATTCCACATTTGGCCCACAATATTCCCCCTTCCAATGATCAAATGTTATTTATAGAATTGCTGTTTACTTAAGTGGAAGAAGGATCTTTGAACCATCTTAGACACTTTTTGAATTCTTCACCCCTTATAGCTACATGCTAAATACATAGATTGCATTTCATCTTTTAAGTGATTCTCATTGAATCATAGTAGTTTTTTTGCTTAGTTTTGTTGTATATTAAAAGATGAAGACTGTTCTTGGGCGAAAACATGTATTTCAAGACTTGCACCACTTTTATTATGTATTTAGACATTTTCTTTGACTTGCCTGACAAAAGGGTATTGTCATGCTGAAAATTGGCATGACTTATCAGAAAGGGCATGGCTTAATGTGGGTCAAAAAATGCGCTAAAATTTTGATGCAAATTTCTGACACCAAACAAGTCAACTATTAGGTGGGGTAAACTTGACAGTGAGGTAAACTTTTTTTTGCTGGTTGGAGAACTATAAGTTCCAGTGACTCTAAGTGAGGCTGCTGAGCAGAGTGGAGGCTACATTTTAAGTGCGAGGCTGCAGATAAGTGCATAGTTAAACATAATATCATAGTTTAATATAAGAGCATAGTTTAGTGTTTTTCTTACTAGTTTTCCATTGATTTTTTCTGCTTTTATCTGTATTGCTTATCCCCATTTAATATGGGCTTCATGGACAATGCTACTAGGTGTGCATCTTGTGAGATGTATGCATGCCTTGAACAGCCGTTTGAGGGTGAATATATCTGGTCTTGATGTCAGCATGTTACATGTTTGGAAGCCCAGGTAATGGATCTAAATGTGCAGCTTGCAACACCCAGGATAATTGCAAACCTGGAGAGGAATTTAGAGCTCACTGAGTATGCTCTGACTGGGGCTAGTGATATGGAGTAGGGTGGAGGTGGGGAAGATCAGGACCTGGAAGTAGCTAGCTGGGTAACAGTTAGAAGAAGGGGTAGGAGGAAAAGTGCCAGGGAGCCTAGTCCTGATCTGGCACAACATAGTAAATATTCCAATTTGGCTGATATTAGGAATGCAATCCCAAGACTAGGATCATTACAGCAGGACGTTGCTCCTAACAACCAGGAAAATGTCTGCTGTAGGAAGGAAGGAAATAGGAGTGCAGTAAAGCACAGACAGATGTTGGTGGTGGGGGCTCTATAATTAGGCGGACAGACAGGGTCATCTGCCTCCGAGACCGTGAATGCCAAACAGTGTGTTATCTGCCAGGTGCTCAGGTTCAGCATATTGCGGATTGGATAGACAGACTGCTGGGTGGGGCTGGCAAAAGCCAGGGGGAGTAAGGCTAGTTGCGCAAATAAGGGGATAGATAGAGAAGACAGAGGGAGTAAGACAGTAGGAGTTAATGAGGATTTAGGTGGGGCTGGCATATGCAGGTAAAGTAGGGAGGTGAGGAGGAGTAATAAATGTGTCAATAGTATTAAATGTCTGCTGGCAAATGCAAGAAGTCTTGCAAACAAAATGAATGAATTGGAGACTCAGAATATGATTTGGTGGGCATTACTGAAACCTGGCTTGACAAACGCCATGACTGGGTGACAAATGTAGAGGGCTACACTACATTCAGAAAGGACAGGAAAGACAAACAAGATGGAGGAGTGTGTATTTTCATTAAATCCAACTTAAGACTTGTGTTCAATCATGACATTGGGGGAAGCTGCGACAATGTAGAGTCAGTATGTGTAAATGTACATTGGGATGGCCAAAATGGAAAGCTGCTAATTGTAGTTTGTTACAAACCTTCTAATATAGCAGATCAGGTAGAGGAGGAAATGCAGCAACAAATTAAAAAGGCAGAAAATAATAAGAGGGTACTTATTATGGGGGATTTTAACTTTCCTGACACTCAATGGGACATAGAATCTTCTGGTTGTGCTAAAAGCTGCAAGTTCTTATCCACAATTCAAGACAATTACCTATATTATTATGGATAAAAAAATTAGTACAACGTATAAAAAGTCAAAACAAAAGGCATTCAAAGTCTTGAAGGCCCAGAATACCGAAATAGTATCTCAGGAGTATAAAGATCTAAATAAGAAATGTAAAAAAGACATCAAGCTAGCAAAGTTATCTACAGAGCAACAAATCGCCAGCGACATTAAAATAAATCCCAAAAAACAGATGGTATTGACCCCTTAAAAGATGATAAGATAATTATAGAGGACAAAAAAAAAAAACAGAGAACAGGCACTTTTACTCTGTGTTCACCAATGAATTGACTGTTCCAGGAATCATCCAACAAGGCAAAAATGTTAGAACCCTCCTGTTTGTTTTTTCTATCTTGTGTTTTGCGATCACGTGACCATCTGCCTTTATGTTCCAGCTCCGCCCTTCTGGCTGTGCTGGACTTCAGTGTTTGACTGTTTCTCTAGCCTGGTGCTTCGGTGCCTTTCTCTGTTAGTTCGCTTGGTGCTCTGGGACCTCTAGTACATTTTTGTCCGTTTGTCTTTTTGTGTTCTGCAACAACTTCTCTGTTTAGGAGGTGTCCCATTTTTTTGTCCCAGTCCTTAGTTCTTTTAGGGACCCGTCCCTTAATTCTATAGGTCTTCGTTGAGACTAGCCGAGGACTTAGGCGGGTCTGTTCACTAGGAACAGGCAGCCCGCTACATCGTAGGGATTCAGCTTAGTCTTACTGTAGGGACAGTCTTACTGTAGGGACAGCTTTCCCCTATCTTTCCTTAGTACATGTTGCAGATCATAACAAAAAATCAAAGTTCACCACCTGATATGACTAGTTTAACACAAGAAGAAGCACTCCTGCATCTGAGCAAATTAAACAATGACAAATCCCCCGGCCAAGATGGCATTCATCCACGGATATTGAGGGAATTTTGCTCAGTAATTGACAGACCGATGTATCTCATATTCTTAGACTCTCTTGTAACAGTAACAGGGGTGGTGCCACAGGATTGGAGGATGGCTGACATGGTACCGATATGTAAGAACGGTAAGAAGGTGGATCCAAACAACTACTGTCCAGCAAGCTGGATATCAGTAGTGTGCAAAGGTTTTAAGGGCATCATAAGAGATGACCTTCAGAGATATATTGCAGAGAATAATATAATAAATGATAACCAGCATGGATTCATTAATAATAAGTCATGTCTAACTAACATGTTGGGTTTTGTATGAGGAGGTAAGTGCAAATGTAGATATTGGTAATGCGACTGATGTGATTTTTCTGGACTTTGCAAAGGGATTTGATGCTATACCACACATCACCCTTATAATAAAGCTAAAGAAGTAAGCACTGAGAGAAACTATATGCAGATGGTTAAGGAACTGGCTAAAACACAGGAAACAAGGAGTTGTCATAAATGATACATTCTCTAAATGGGAGATAGTCAGCAGTGGGGTACCGCAGGGATCTGTGCTAGCCTAGGACCGATTCTTTTTAACCTCTTTATTAATGACCTTGTGGATGGGATTGAGAGTAAATTGTCAGTCTTTGCTGACGACAACAAACTATGTATATTAAAATCTGACCTTGACATTAAAATATTGCAAAATGATCTGAATAAGATGTCTGAATGGGCAAACACTTGGCAAATGAGATTTTATGTTGATAAATGTAGAGTAATGCATCTATCACAGTGTAATCCTATTGCTGCATATACATTAAATGGGATTATACTCGGGACTACAGAACAGGAGAAGGACTTGGGTATTCTGGTTACAAGTAAGCTGAGCAGCAGTACTCAATGTCAAGCAGCAGCTGCAAAAGCAAACAAGATTTTAAAGTGTATAGAAAGAGAGATAAAATCCAGTGATCCCAAAGTATTGTTACTAGTGATGAGCGAGCACTAAAATGCTCGGGTGCTCGAAGCTCGGGTCGAGCGCATTGGAATACTCGGGTGCTCGACCCGAGCAACGAGCCCAATGTAAGTCTATGGGAAACTCGAGCATTTTTCTGGTGGTCCTCCCCAGCAGTCTGCAGAAGGTCATAAATTGCCCAAATCGATGGGAACGGTGCTCAATTAAAAGTCAGGCAGGCAGAATATATAGGCAAACAGGCAGGCAGGGTATATAGGAGGGAGCATGAAAAACATAGCAGGGCACTTGGAACACACTAGTGCCCTCCAATTTTCATGCACCCGTCTCTTTAAAAAAGCCAGCCGGCAATTCATCAGCAGCATACACCGGTACCAGACAATTTAGAACAGAAAGAATAGAGCATGACACATAGATTAGATAGATAGAAACATGTCAGTCACATATATAATAAGTACAGTGATAGTGTTGATTACTGTACTTGTCATTTAGTGTTAAAATAAAGGATTTATTAAAAAAAAATTGGCGTGGGGTTCCCAGTAATTTTAGTCTCTAGCGGAGATTAAGCAGACGGCTGGGGCAGATGTTTGAAGCCTGGGAAGGGGGTAATACCCACGGAGCTTCCCAGGCTACTAATATCAGCCCCCAGCTGAATACCTAGCCTTTACTAGCTATTAAAATGGGGGACCCAAAAAAAATGATGTGGGGTCCTGTTAGGGGGTGCGGTTGCAGACAACTTTATTTAATAGAACGCAACCGACCCCGGGGTCCGCGATGCAGCCTAGAGGACTGCTGCCGAACACTTCCCGGTTGGAAAGGCAAATGACAACTAAAAGATAAACCCCTCCGTGTTAACTACACACCGGACAGGGTATAGCGGTACGCTCTATCTCCGTTTACTGCACGGAGGAGAGAGTGACCGGCAACGCACCTAACAAATATCTTAGCCCTTCGTGTTAACGCACACGGAAGGGTAAGACGGTACGCACAATCTCCAAGAACAGCAGGGAGACGTGAGTCCGTGGGAACAGCAGTAGCCCTGTCTTTGATACAGGCGCTAGGCTATGGGGATTGGCGCTAAAGCGGTTTACACAATCTCCAAAAACCGCAGGGAGACATGTGACCGGACTATGAGCAGTAGCCCTGTCTTCGGTACAGGCGCTACGCTATAGGAGACGGCGCTAGCGTGCGGGTGATTCCCGCCGGGTATTCGAGCACTCAGCCGGCGTGCTACCGGACATAGCAAACCCGCTCTATATAGCTCACAGGCGGCTCGGGGTGTAAGGCGAACCCCCCGGATAGAGCCAGTCAGCGAGGCGAAGCTACCTGCCTACTAAAGCTATGGCTCTTTGAGCCTGGCCTGCCTAGCTAAAGCTATGGCTCTTTGAGCCCAGAGTAAGCGTGCACACCACAAACAGCTAGCTCAAAAGATCTGAGCGCGCCGCCATGTTTGTGGGCAGGCTTTTTAAAGATTAAGCCCTGCCCCACTGTCACACCATTGGTGACGATACCCGTGACCAATCAGGCGGTGCCAGGTCACCGGGTCAGGTGGGTGCCAACCCACCAATCATGACCCGCCAGGTCACGGACATGCTCAGTGCGGCAAATCCTTAGATTCTGCAAGCCCTGTCTCCTTCTGTAACCCAGGCTTAACATTGCTAGGCACAACTACCTGGGAGACAAGCAGTGCTTGCGGACCAGCTAGGCGTTGGGGCTGATGGTGATGCTGAGCAGCATTAGCCCTGGCTGGACTGAAATAGGAGACCACAGAAGGTCCTAGACAGTGTTGAGCCACCCCCGTAGTGTTCGGGTTCAGTTCGGTTCGTCGAACACCAGGATGTTCGAGGAACTGTTCGTCGAACTGTTCGTCGAACACATTAGAACACCGTCGAACACCGTTAAAACCAATGGCAGGCAAACAAAAACACATAGAAACACATAGAAAACACCTTCAAAGGTGTCCAAAAGCTGACAAACTGCTCAGAAGACGCTCTCTTTAAAAAAGCCGGCCGGCAATTCAGCAGCGGCATACACCAGTACCCGACAATTTAGACAAGAAGGAATAGAGCTTCACACATAGATTAGATAGATAGAAACATGTCAGTCACATATATAATAAGTACAGTGATAGTGTTGGTTACTGTACTTGTCATTTAGTGGAAAGGATTTATTTAAAAAAATAATAGTGTTTTCATGCACCATCTCTTTAAAAAAGCCGCCGGCAATTCAGCATCTGTACCCGACAATTTATAACAGAAAGAATTGAGCATCACACATAGATATAAACATGCCAATCACATATATAATAAGTACAGTGATAGTGTTGGTTACTGTACTTGTCATTTAGTGTAAAGGATTTATTTAAAAAAATAATAGTGTTTTCATGCACTGTCTCTTTAAAAAAGCCGGCCGGCAATTCAGCATCTGTACCCGACAATTTAGAACAGAAAGAATAGAGCATCACACATAGATAGATATAAACATGCCAATCACATATATAATAAGTACAGTGATAGTGTTGGTTACTGTACTTGTCATTTAGTGTAAAGGATTTATTTAAAAAAATAATAGTGTTTTCATGCACTGTCTCTTTAAAAAAGCCGGCCGGCAATTCAGCATCTGTACCCGACAATTTATAACAGAAAGAATAGAGCATCACACATAGATAGATATAAACATGCCAATCACATATATAATAAGTACAGTGATAGTGTTGGTTACTGTACTTGTCATTTAGTGTAAAAGATTTATTTAAAAAAATAATAGTGTTTTCATGCACTGTCTCTTTAAAAAAGCCGGCCGGCAATTCAGCATCTGTACCCGACAATTTAGAACAGAAAGATAGAGCATCACACATAGATTAGATAGATAGAAACATGTCAGTCACATATATATGAAGTACAGTGACAGTGTTGATTACTGTACTTGTCATTTAGTGTTAAAATAAAGGATTTATTAAAAAAAAAATTGGCGTGGGGTTCCCCTTAATTTTAGGCTCTAGCGGAGGTTAAGCAAACGGCTGGGGCAGATGTTTGAAGCCTGGGAAGGGTGTAATATCCACGGAGCTTCCCAGGCTATTAATATCAGCCCCCAGCTGAATACATAGCCTTTACTAGCTATTATAATGGGGGACCCCCCCAAAAAAATAACGTGGGGTCCCCCCTATGTTAATAGCTAGCAAAGGCTAGGCAGACAGCTGGGGGCTGATATTAATAGCCCAGGAAGGGTGCCATGAATATTGGCCCCCTCCCAGGCTAGAAACACGAGCCGTCAGCCGCCCCAGAAATGGCGCATCCATAGGATGCGCCAATTCTGGCACTTAGCCTCGCTCTTCCCACTGCCCTGTAGCGGTGGCAGTGGGGTAATAGGGCTGGGGTTGATGTCAGCTTATAATGCCAGCTGACATCAAGCCCAGGTTAGTAATGGAGAGGCGTCTATAAGACACCCCCATTACTAACCCCATAGTCAAAGTTAAAAAAAAAACACAAACACCCAGAATAAAGTCCTTTAATTGAAATAAACACACAATTCTTTATTGTTCTAAATTAAACCATACTTACCATTACGCCCATTCCAGCTGAAGCCAACGATCTCCTGCAATAAAAGCAAAATAATAAAGCAACATCATCCTTACCTTTCCATGGTTCCCATGACAGCTTCAGCTCTGCTACATCGAGATGACAGGCTGGACCGCAGCAGAACGCTGCCATCCAGCCTGTCATCCCGCAGACACTGAGAAGGGCAGGCATGCTTGCGCTCCTCAGTGTCTCTCTGTGACGGCATAAAGATGAGCCGACAATGAACTCAGCTCACCTCATGTACGTCACTGACAGCGTGGGAGAATTCTTCTGCACTCAGCGCTTCAGCGTGAGAATTTTCCAACGCTGTCAGTGACGTGCATGAGGTGAGCTCATGTCCAATGAACTCAGCTCACCTCATGTACGTCACTGACAGCGTGGGAGAATTCTCACGCTGAAGCGCTGAGTGCAGGAGAATTTTCCCACGCTGTCAGTGACGTGCATGAGGCTCATATTTAAATTTGGCGCACAAATCGGTGATTGGTCGCGGGCAGCGTCCGCGACCAATCAGCACGGTAGTGTTTAACTTTGGCGGCAAGATCAGTGATTGGTCGCGCGCCAAGTCTGCGACCAATCACCGATTTGGGCGCCACATTTAAATATCGGCCGCGACCAATCAGCACAGCGTTGTTTAAATGTGGATCCAAGATCGGTGATTGGTCGCGGCCGATATTTAAATTTGGCGCACAAATCTGTGATTGGTCGCGGGCAGCGTCCGCGACCAATCAGCACAGTAGTGTTTAACTTTGGCGGCAAGATCAGTGATTGGTCGCGGTCAAGACGGCGACCAATCACCGATTTGTGCGGCACATTTAAATAGCGGCCGCGACCAATTGGATGTCAGCGCCGCTCCCCGGTCCTCCCTTCACGCCCTAGCCGCATGGATGTCAGCGGCGCTGCCTGTGCGGATACTTCCGCTGCGAGAACCCGGGACATGAGCGGGCGCTCGCAGCAGAAGTATCCCGACCCGCAGCGCCGCTCCTCGGTCCTCCCTTCACACCCTAGCCGCTGATGTCCCCACAGTATCCGCATGGTGTTACAAAGGTCCGGACATTTGTGTTAAAAATCGCTGATTGGTCGCAGGCGCTGCCCGCGACCAATCACCGATTTGGGTGCCAAATTTAAATATCCTCCGCGACCAATCACCCATCTTGGCTCCACATTTAAACACCGCTGTACTGATTGGTCGCGGACGCTATTTAAATGTGGCGCCAAAATCGGTGATTGGTCGCGCCCAGCGTCGGCGACCAATCAGCACAGCGGTGATTAAATGTGGAGCCAAGATCGGTGATTGGTTGCGGCCGATATTTAAATTTGGCGCCCAAATCGGTGATTGGTCGCGGGCAGCGCCTGCGACCAATCAGCGATTTTTAACACAAATGTCCGGATCTTTGTAACACCATGCGGATACTGTGGGGACATCAGCGGCTAGGGTGTCAAGGGAGGACCGGGGAGCGGAGCTGCGGGTCGGGATACATCTGCTGCGAGCAGTCGCTCATCTCCCGGCTTCTCGCAACGGAAGTATCCGACCAGGCAGCGGCGCTCCCCGGTCCTCACCAATACGATTAGCTGATTGGTCGCGCTCTCCGCACGCGACCAATCAGTGATCTTGGCGCTAAAGTTAAACACCGCTCTGCTGATTGGTCGCGGACGCTGCCCGCGACCAATCACCGATTTGGGCGCCACATTTAAATAGCGGCCGCGACCAATCAGCGAGCTTGGCGCCAAATTTAAACAACGCTCTGCTGATTGGTCGCGGACGCCAGACGCATCCAATCAGTGAGATAGTCGCCAAATTTCAACACCGTTTTGCTGATTGGTCGCGGTTGCTGGCCACGACCAGTCAGCGATTTTGGCGAAAATTTAAACACCGCTCTGCTGATTGCGCCGGGTCTGCCGCATACATATTCTAGAATACCCGATGCGTTAGAATCGGGCCACCATCTAGTTTCATGAAATAATTTAAAAAAAAATTGACGTGGGGCTTCGCACTATATTTGTGTCCAGCCAGGTACAGCAGGCAGGAACGGGCTGCCCCCAACCACCAGCTGCCTATTTGTACCTGGCCGGACACAACAATATAGGGAAGCCCTTTTTTTCTTAATTATTTCATGAATTTCATGAAATAATTTAAAAAAAAAATACGTGGGGCTTCGCCCTATTTTTGTGTCCAGCCAGGTACAACTAGGCAGCTGGAGGCTGGAATCTGCAGCGCAGGGAGACCCAAGCTTTCTGGGTCACCCCAGCTGCAAATTGCAGTCCGCAGCCACCCCGGAAAATGGCGCGTTCATAGAAGCGCCATCTTCTGGCGCTGTACCCAACTCATCCAGGGCCCTGGTGCGGTGGCTCACTGGGTATTAAAGGGGTTAGGGCCAGCTTGGCATTATCAGCTGGCCCTAAGCCCGAAATTCATGGGGTCACGCCAATATTAGACATGACCACTATGAATTTCTAGTAAAGTATTTAAAAAAAACACAACACCCAGAAAAAAGTCCTTTAATTGAAATAAACACACAATTCTTTATTGTTCTAAATTAAACCATACTTACCGTCACGCCCATTCCAGCTGAAGCCAACGATCTCCTGCAATAAAAGAAAAATAATAAACCAACCTCATCCTTACCTTTCCATGGTTCCCAGACAGCTTCAGCTCTGCTACATCGAGATGACAGGCTGGACAGCAGCAGAACGCTGCCATCCAGCCTGTCATCCCGCAGACACTGAGAAGCACAGGCATGCTTGCACTACTCAGTGTCTCGCTGTGACGGCATAAAGATGAGCCGAGGTCATGTCCAATGAACTCAGCTCACCTCATGTACGTCACTGACAGCATGGAAGAATTCTCCTGCACTCAGCGCGTCAGCGTGAGAATTCTCCCACGCTGTCAGTGACGTACATGAGGTCAGCTGAGTTCAATGGACATGAATGAGCTCACCTCATGCACGTCACTGACAGCGTGGGAAAATTCTCCTGCACTCAGCGCTTCAGCGTGAGAATTTTCCCACGCTGTCAGTGACGTGCATGAGGTGAGCTCATTCATGTCCAATGAACTCGGCTCACCTCATGCACGTCACTGACAGCGTGGGAAAATTCTCACGCTGAAGCGCTGAGTGCAGGAGAATTCTCCCACGCTGTCAGTGACGTGCATGAGGTGAGCCGAGTTCATTGTCGGCTCATCTTTATGCCGTCACAGCGAGACACTGAGGAGCACAAGCATGCCTGCGCTTCTCAGTGTCTGCGGGATGACAGGCTGGATGGCAGCGTTCTGCTGCGGTCCAGCCTGTCATCTCAATGTAGCAGAGCTGAAGCTGTCCTGGGAACCATGGAAAGGTAAGGATGAGGTAGCTTTATTATTTTACTTTTATTGCAGGAGATCGTTGGCTTCAGCTGGAATGGGCGTGGTGGTAAGTATGGTTTAATTTAGAACAATAAAGGATTGTTTCTTTATTTCAATTAAAGGACTTTATTCTGGGTGTTTGTGTTTTCTTTTAACTTTGACTATGGGGTTAGTAATGGGGGTGTCTTATAGACGCCTCTCCATTACTAACCTGGGCTTGATGTCAGCTGGCATTATAAGCTGACATCAACCCCAGCCCTATTACCCCACTGCCACCGCTACAGGGCAGTGGGAAGAGCGAGGCTAAGTGCCAGAATTGGCGCATCCTATGGATGCGCCATTTCTGGGGCGGCTGACGGCTGGTGTTTCTAGCCTGGGAGGGGGCCAATATTCATGGCACCCTTCCTGGGCTATTAATATCAGCCCCCAGTTGTCTGCCTAGCCTTTGCTAGCTATTAAAATAGGGGGGGACCCCACGTCATTTTTTGGGGGGGGTCCCCCATTTTAATAGCTAGTAAAGGCTAGGTATTTCGCTGGGGGCTGATATTAGTAGCCTGGGAAGCTCCGTGGGTATTACCCCCTTTCCAGGCTTCAAACATCTGCCCCAGCCGTCTGCTTAACCTCCGCTAGAGCCTAAAATTACGGGGAACCCCACGCCAATTTTTTTTTTAAATAAATCCTTTATTTTAACACTAAATGACAAGTACAGTAACCAACACTGGCACTGTACTTCGTATATATGTGACTGACATGTTTCTATCTATCTAATCTATGTGTGATGCTCTATTCCTTCGATTCTAAATTGTCGGGTACAGATGCTGAAATGCCGGCCGGCTTTTTTAAAGAGACAGTGCATGAAAACACTAATATTTTTTTTAATAAATCCTTTACACTAAATGACAAGTACAGTAACCAACACTGTCACTGTACTTCATATATATGTGACTGACATGTTTCTATCTATCTAATCTATGTGTGATGCTCTATTCCTTCTATTCTAAATTGTCGGGTACAGATGCTGAAATGCCGTCCGGCTTTTTTAAAGAGACAGTGCATGAAAACACTAATATTTTTTTTAATAAATCCTTTGCACTAAATGACAAGTACAGTAAGCAACACTGTCACTGTACTTCATATATATGTGACTGACATGTTTCTATCTATCTAATCTATGTGTGATTCTCTATTCTTTCTATTCCAAATTGTCGGGTACCGCTGCTGAATTGCCGGCCGGCTTTTTTAAAGAGACAGTGCATGAAAACACTATTATTTTTTTTAATAAATCCTTTACACTAAATGACAAGTACAGTAAGCAACACTGTCACTGTACTTCATATATATGTGACTGACATGTTTCTATCTATCTAATCTATGTATGATTCTCTATTCTTTCTGTTATAAATTGTCGGGTACAGATGCTGAATTGCCGGCCGGCTTTTTTAAAGAGACGGTGCATGAAAACACTATTAGTTTTTTTGACAAATCCTTTACACTAAATGACAAGTGCAGTAAGCAACACTGTCACTGTACTTCATATATATGTGACTGACATGTTTCTATCTATCTAATCTATGTGTGAAGCTCTATTCTTTCGGTTCTAAATTGTCGGGTACCTGTGTATGCCGCTGCTGAATTGCCGGCTTTTCATGTTTCACTGTTGGCACTGTTCCCATCAATTTGGGCAATCACTGTAATGCCACAACCACCATGGCTGTGGCATTACAGTGAGTGGCAGACAATCCCTGCATGATTGGTGCTCTAAATAGCGCCAGACATGCAGGACAAGCTTTTGCTGCACGAACAGTTATCGAACATAACCTCGAACAGCGGAATTTTTTGCAAATCGTTCGGGTTCATCGAACAACTCGAACACCGCCCAAAACAGCTCGAATTTGAGATTGGCGAACAGTTCTAGTCGAACACCGCTCATCTCTAGTCCTAGACCCATTTCAAATCAAGCACCAAACTGACGCCTAACAGGTCCCCCCTGTTTTAATAGCTAGCAAAGGCTAGGCGGACAGCTGGGGGCTGATATTAATAGCCCAGGAAGGGTGCTTTGAATATTGGCCCCCTCCCAGGCTAGAAACACCAGCCGTCAGCCGCCCCAGAAATGGCGCATCCATAGGATGTGCCAATTCTGGCTCTTAGCCTCGTTCTTCCCACTGCCCTGTAGCGGTGGCAGTGGGGTAATAGGGTTGCGGTTACATAGTTACATAGTTTATAAGGCCGAAAAAAGACAAGCGTCCATCCAGTTCAGCCTATTTCTTGTGCACTGCAGCTATTCCACAGCGTTGATCTAGGGGAAGGCAACAAAAAACCATGTGGTATAGGCCAATTTACATCATTGAGGAAAAATTCACTTCTCGACTCCAATCTGGCAGTCAGATTAAATCCCTGGATTAATTAACTATCACTAAGCATAAGATGTAATTTTATTGTTCTCAAGAAAGGCGTCTAGGCCTCTCTTGAACTCATTAAGTGAGTTGGACATCACCACTTCCTCTCCCAGAGAGTTCCAGAGTCTCACGGCTCTGACCGTAAAGAATCCCCTTCTATGCTGATGCAGGAACCTCCTTTCCTCCAGACGCATAGTGTGCCCCCTCGTCTTTGTCACCATCCTTGGTATAAACAGGTCATGGGAGAGATCTCTGTACTGCCCCCTGATGTATTTATACATGTTTATGAGGTCTCCCCTAAGCCTTCTCTTTTCCAATGTAAATAGGCCTAATTTTGACAACCTCTCTGGGTATTCTAGTCCCTCAATTCCCTTTATTACCTTAGTCGCCCTCCTTTGTACCCTCTCTAGCTCCAATATGTCTTTCCTGAGCACCGGAGCCCAGAACTGTGCACAATATTCTAAGTGCAGCCTTACCAGCGCTTTATACAAAGGAAGAACAATGTTCTCATCATATGCCCCTATTCCTCTTCTGATGCATGCCATGACTCTATTTGCCTTCGCAGCTGCTGCCTGACACTGGGCACTCCAATTTAATTTGCTGTTAACCAAGATGCCCAGGTCCTTCTCCATGTCAGATTTCCCCAACAGTTTCCCATTTAATATGTATGGGTGACTGCTGTTTTTCTTTCCCATGTGCATGACGTTACATTTATCGGCATTGAACCCCATTTGCCATTTTTTGGCCCAACTCCCCAATTTATCTAAATCCTCCTGTAGCTGTGCCCTATCCTCATCTGTATTAACTACTTTACAAAGTTTAGTATCATCTGCAAATATTGCTATTTTACTATGCAACCCTTCCACTAGATCATTAATAAATATATTAAATAATATAGGGCCCAAGACAGACCCTTGAGGCACCCCGCTAGTAACCCTGACACACCCTGAGCTTACTCCATTGATAACCATCCTCTGCTATCACTCAGCCAGCTATTTACCCACTTGCACACATTATCCCCCAGACCAAGCATTCTCATTTTATATACCAACCTTTTGTGTGGCACAGTATCAAACGCTTTGGAGAAGTCAAGGTATACAACATCCACTGACTCTCCCCGGTCCAGCAGTGAGCTCACCTCCTCGTAGAAGGCGATCAGGTTTGTTTGGCAGGAGCGATCCCTCATGAATCCATGTTGATATGGAGTTAGATAGTTATTATCATTAAGATATTCTACAATAGCATCTCTAAGAAATCCTTCAAACAATTTACCCACAACAGACGTTAAGCTTACTGGTCTATAGTTCCCAGGGTCACTTTTAGACCAACTTTTAGGGTTGATGTCAGCTTATAATGCCAGCTGACATCAAGCCCAGGTTAGTAATGGAGAGGCGTCTATAAGACACCCCCATTACTAACCCCATAGTCAAAGTTAAAAAAAACACAAACACCCAGAATAAAGTCCTTTAATTGAAATAAGCACACAATTCTTTAATGTTCTAAATTAAACCATACTTACCATCACGCCCATTCCAGCTGAAGCCAATGTCTTCTTCAATAAAAGTAAAATAATAAACCAACCTCATCCTTACATTTCCATAGTTCCCAGGACGGCTCCAGCTCTGCTACATTCACATGACAGGCTGGATCGCAGCCGAAAGGTGCCATTCAGCTTGCCATGCCGCAGACACTGAGAAGCGCAGGCATGCTTGCGCTCCTCAGTGTCTGGCTGTGACGGCATCCAGATGAGCCAAGTTCATGTCCAATGAACTCAGCTCACCTCATGCACGTCACTGACAGCGTGGGAGAATTCTCCTGTGCATGCGGTGAGCGTGAGAGAATTCTCCTGCGCCCACGGCAGCGCCCTGAGATCCCGCTTCACCATTACCGCAGTTAATGTTTGGACCATAAGACGCACCCCTCATTTTCCTCTCAAATTTGGGAGCAAAAAAGTGCGTCTTATGGTCTGAAAAATACCGTAAGTAGTAAAATTCTGTAAAGCCTACACAAAGCATTTTTATTCATACTGAATATAAGTCAGAGATCATGTTTTAATTAACTTTTAATCAAAACTATTATCATAATCACATATCAATTTTTTTTCCATATTTCATGCGACATACAATGCTTTGAAAAAGTATTCATACCCCGTGTACTTTTCCACATTTTTCCACATCACACCCACTAACTTAAATGTATTTTTATTGAGAATTTATCTAATATACCATACCAACACAAAGTAGCAAGAATGTGTGAAGTGTAAAGTAAATGATACACATTTTTCAAATTATTTTAAAAATAGAAATCTGAAAATTGTGACATGCATTTGTATTCAGTCCCATCTAGTCTGATACCCCTAAATAAAATCCAATTCCCTCCTTAGTCACATAATTAGTAAATTGATTCTACCTGTGTGTAATTTATTCTCAGTGTAACTAAAGCTGTTCTGTGAAGGCCTTAGAGATTTGTTTGAAAACATTAGGAATCAAACAGCATCATGCTTTGAACATCTCTTAGAGCACTGTTCAATCCATCATACAAAACTGGAAGGCATTTGGCACAACTGCAAACCTACCAAGACATAGGCGTCCACCTAAACCAAAAACCAAAAACCAAAAAACTTTTGGGCTAAATGCAAAATGCTATGTGTGGTGGAAAACTAGCACTGCACATCACCTTGAAAACACCATTCCAAGCATCAAACATGATGGTGGCAGCATAGGGATGCTTTTCTTCAGCAAGAACAGAGAAGCTGGTAAGAGTTGATGGGATGTTGGATTGAGCTAAACACAAGGCAATCCTGGAGGAAAACCTGTTAGGGGTTGCAAAAGACTTAAGACTGGGGCATAGGTTCACCTTCTAGCAGGACAATGATCCTAAACATACTGCCAGAGCTACAATTCAATGGTTTAGAACAAAGCATAGTCTTGTGTCCAAAATTCATATTCAGTCAAAGACCAGACCTAAATCCCATTAAGAATCTGTGGCAAGACTTGAAAATTGCTGTTCATAGACACTCACCATCCAATCTCACTGAGCTAAAGCTAGTTTGCAAAGAAGAATGGGCAAAAATGTCAGTCTCTAGATGTGTAAGGATCGCAGAGACATACCGCAAAAGGTGAAAGTGAAAGGTGATCTTATAAGGTACTCAGGGGAAGTGAAAACAAATGCATGTCACAATTTTCAGATTTATGTTTTTAAAAAATATTTAGAAAACCATTTGTCATTTCCTTTACTATCTACTACTTTGTGTTGGTATATCACATAAAATTCAAATAAAAAAACATTTAAGTTGGTAGGTGTAACGTGAAAAAAAGGTGGAAAAGTTCATGGGGCTTGAATACTTTTTCAAGGCACTATATGTTACTACAGAACAATTAACAGGAAAAAGGGGAATTATCAATTTATAATGGTCATATTATTTCAGACTAAATTAGTACTATTGTTTGCATCCCAAATATTCTTACTTTTTGGTATGGTAAAATCAAATACCCAAGGCAGGCACATAAGGTGTATTTTCGCAATCTCTTGCTATATTTAGAAGACAAATGCAGTAGTAAAATAATGAGATCTAAGTGATATATTAACAATTTAGCTCTAACAAAAGATTTAGATTGGGTGAGCCAACCAACTTTCGTGACTTGATGCTATGTCAGATCAATTTTAAGTGAAGATATAAAATGTCAACTCTTGAACAATTGTACAGTACAGCAGCCCCTAGACAATATGAAGATTAGTCAATTTAGATCTGGAGCTTGTTCTGTTGTAGAAAGTTTAAAGAAATTAATTATTTTATTCTAGACTAAATGGACAATTTGTCAAAACTATCTTATGTTATGGAAATAAGATTAGTACTATCATCTTGTTACTTATAAGGCCTCCTTCACAAAGATCTAGCCTACCCGTCAAGTAGTACAATTATGCTTAAAGAAATTGGTGTGAAAACTGATTGCAAAGAGTCCTATAAAAATAGTTTTGCATTCAGTGGCATCAGTTTTTGTCATTGATATCACCCAAAGCTGGGCACAAAAAGCAAGAATGCAGCATTTCTCTGCTTGTCTATCGACACCAAACTGATAATTAAAGCATGCTGCTTGACATCAGTGGTACCTGGTTCAACTGCTGTTTTGAGGAAAGAATGTCCTTATCCGAGAAGGGCGTGTGGTCCTGCCTGTTGAAAAATGATGTATTTGTCAGAAAGGACAAGGCCTATTTTGTGAAAATGTGTGCAAAAAATTATCTAAAATTTAGGTGCAAATTTCTCATAGGTTAGGAAAAGCAGCTATGCATACTTCCAGAACATAAAACAATTGCAATAAAACATTTTTAAGTTAATTAGTGCTACAACTCCTATGAAGACAAAATGAAAAAATACAACTGTGACAAAACAGCTTCTAATCTTAATCAGCCAGACGTCTAGATTTGTAAACAAAGAGAAATACACTATTGTTTTAGTGTTGACTTGTGAATTTATATGTATTTCTGTGGCTGGTCAAGAAGGACACACTATTATGTGTATTAACCTGAATGCTGACTAGAGATGAGCGGTGTTCGACTCGAACTGTTCGCCAATCTCAAATTCGAGCTGTTTTGGGCGGTGTTCGAGCCGTTCGGCGAACACGAACAATTTGAAAAAAATTTGGCTGTTCGAGGTTATGTCCGATAACTGTTCGTGCACCAAAATCATAACTGGATTTTTTCTCAGTAATGCTGAAAATTAATGTTAATACGCAGTTTGAGTGTACAGCGGGGCGGGGGAGGGGCAGGGGATGGATCTCTGCATAAATAATGAAGATCTCCATTTTTTTTTCGCTTTCCCGCATTTACAGTGGGGAGGTGCAATCTGTCAGCCTATAAGCAGCGCACACACGGAGCGAACTGCTTTTTTTCACACAAGCAAGGGCATGTGTCATTGGCAGTGTATGTCACATGTCCTTGCCCTATAAGACACAGCCATTTTCCCCGTCGCCACCATTTTCTCACTGCTGCAGCTGCGTGTTAGACGGCACCGCTGTTGCTGTGTGTGCTATACTTTGTTAATTTCAAGCCAATTTTCGCACAAATCTACAGATAGCTTGGGAGTAGGGAATAGTTGTGATTGCAGTCCTTTTAAGGACTCAGTTACATCATTTTCTATGACTTTTATCAGGCAGGTCTGTGCTCTTAAATAGATAAGTTGGGAGTAAAGACTAATAGTAATTGCAGTCCTTTTCAGGGCTAGATTACATCAGTTCCTATCAGTTTTATCATGCAGGTCTGTGCTCTTAAACAGATAGGTTGGGAGTAAAGACTAATTGTAATTGCAGTCATTTTGAGGGCTAGGTTACATCAGTTCCTATCACTTTTTGCCAGGCAGGTCTGTGCCAGTGCTGTGCAAGTTTTTTTCTCAGCATTTGGCTGAATCTAGCAAAGCTAATCCTTTCTAGCCTCTTGCAGTGTGTGTTAGTCAGTGGAGTAGTCTATCTGTGTTGCAAGCTACACCACCTGTGTATGGAATACAAATTTTTTTACTGCACCTAGTGAAGTAAAACCTTTTGGGCATAGCATCATTCTATTAGTCCATCTATAGTAACCTCCACCAGGTTGCAAATTCAAAATAATTTTTATCTGCATCTAGCTCTGAAAAAATATTTTGGCTTGTAGCAGTGTGTGGGACTTGTTCTATTAGTCCATCTACACTAACCCCCACCAGGTTGCAAATTCAAAATAATTTTTATCTGCATCTAGCTCTGAAAAAATATTTTGGCTTGTAGCAGTGTGTGGGACTTGTTCTATTAGTCCATCTATACTAACCTCCACCAGGTTGCAAATACAAAATAGTTTTTATCTGCATCTAGCTCTGGAATAATATTTCGGCTTGTAGCAGTGTGTGGGACTTGTTCTATTAGTCCATCTATACTAACCTCCACAAGGTTGCAAATTCAATATAATTTTTTTCTGCATCTAGCTCTGAAAAAATATTTCGGCTTGTAGCAGTGTTTATCTGCATCTAACCCAGCCAATACTTTTGGGCTAATACCACAGTTTGGCCGTTCAGCTCTGCTCGGTTCCCATCCATTGTTTTTTGTACAAACAATTCCAGAGTTGTGAATTAGTTAACCACCAAAATGAGTGGAAAAAGGCCTGCTGCTGGTGGAAAGGGGAATAGGCGTGTTGGGAAGGGAAAAAAAGGTTGTGTCCGTGGGGTAGGTGTTAAAGCAACATTAACATCTGCAGAAGAAAGACCATCTTCCAGCCAAACTAAGATGTCTACTTCTTTTAGCGGACAATGTGATAAGATCCCTTTCTTACGGCCACGCCAATCGCTACAAATTCCAGATGAGGCACAAAAACAGCAGGTGCTTCAACGGATATCAAGTGCTCCTTTAAGTGGGCTCTCCTCCACCTCAACTTCAACATCACAAATACTCCAGTCCTCAAAGGTGTCAACCCAATCGCACTTGCTTCCTCACAGCTCCCAAGTCTCCAGCTGCCCGTCTGTTTACTCATTCTATAGCCTGAGAATCAGAGGTCGGCTCCAGAGCTTCTGTGAATCCAGAAGAGGAAATGATCTGCACTGATGCCCAGAATCTTTATGAGTCGGATCCAGGACCAGATGAAGAAGGTTCTGACCATAATGTAGACCCAAGTTCCCAAACTGTAACTCCTGTTGGTGGAGACAATGAGGAAGACGATGATGAGACTCAAATGCCTGATTGGAGCGACAACTTTAGTTTTTTGTCAGGGTTGGAAGAGGTTGGCTCTGGGGATGACGGGTGTGATAACACACAGGGTGATGATGATGAGGTTGGAGATCCCACTTACTGTCAACCCACAGTCAGCCAGTCGACGAGGTCAGCAGAGGAGGTGGAGGAGGATGCTAGTGACGACGAGGTCAGGTTGCTCCTTCCTGGACAGAGACGTAGTACTGGAAGCACGTCAACAACTGCATCCTCAAACACAACTCTGACTCTGACCACAAGTCGTGGTGGCTCTTCAGGTCGCATAGGGTGCTAAGCCTTGCATAGCCTGGGCATTTTTTCAGATCGATAAAGATGACCCAACTCGTGTTATCTGTAACATTTGTCAGCTAAAGCTAAGTAGAGGCCAAAAAATACATAGTTTGAGTACTTCATACATGAACCGGCACATGGATATGAAGCATAAGTTGCAATGGAAAGCTCACTGAGCTACAATGCAGCCTAGCCGGCAGGGCCAACCACCGTCTGCCACATATTGTGCATCCGCGGCCTCTTCATCCTCTGTGACTGGGGGGACAGCAGTCACACCTGTTTTGGGACGCAGACCTGCCACCTCTTTACCCGCAACAGCCAGCGTGATTGGCAGGTCATCATTTTCTTTGGAGGTGGAAACACCAGCTGGTGTTCAGCGCAGTCCGACATCGATAGCGCCACCTTTGGATCAAGGCAACCTAACATGTCTGCCTGCATCTTCCTCACAGACCGGAAGTTTGCCAGGGACACCCTTCTCAACCCCGTCTAAGCACAACAGCCAGCTCTCGGTCCCTCAGATGTGGACAAGTAAAAGACCGTTTCCTCCTAGCCATGAGAAAGCTAAGAGGTTGAATTTCACCATCTGCAAGCTCTTGGCTACAGAAATGCTGCCTTTCCGCCTGGTGGACACAGAGGATTTTCGAGACCTTATGTCCGTCGCAGTGCCCCAGTACCAGATGCCCAGTCGGCACTACTTCTCAAAGAAAGGTGTGCCTGCGCTCCACCAGCATGTCGCACACAACATCACCGCTTCTTTGAGAAACTCTGGGTGTGACAGGGTGCATTTCACCACAGACACTTGGACAAGTAGGCATGGACAGGGGCATTACATGTCGCTGACTGGGAACTGGGTAACTATGGTGACAGCAGGACAAGGGGCTGCTGTCCAAGTCTTGCCGTCCCCACGAGTTGTGCGTCAATCCTCTTTATCTCGAAGTTCCTCCACTGCTTCTGCCTCCTCAACCTCCTCTCGGTCCTCCACCTGCACTCCAAAGCCTGTCTGGTCATGCCACAAGCTTTCTAACTGCGCAGAAGGGATCCTGCACACCTCCTTACTATGCTGGCAGCAGGGCTCAACGTCATCAGGCGGTTTTTACTTTGAAATGTCTGGGAAATGTGAGTCACACAGCTGAGGAGTTGTGGTCAGCTCTGGAGAACCAGTTTCATGATTGGTTGTCTCCACTGGACCTGAAACCAGGGAAGGCCGTGTGCGACAATGCTGCAAACCTGGGTGCGGCCCTTCGCCGGAGCAATGTCACACACGTGCCTTGTATGGCTCACGTGTTGAACCTGGTTTTCAAGCAATTTTTAGCCCACTATCCCGGACTAGATGGCCTTCTGCAGAGGGCACGGTCGCTGTGTGCTCACTTCCGCCGTTCGCATCCCACAGCTCAGCGACTTACATCTCTACCGAAGTCGTTGGGACTGCCACTTCACCAGCTAAAATGCGATGTGCCTACCCAGTGGAATTCAACTCTACACATGTTGCAGCGACTGTGGCAGCACCGACAAGCCCTGGTGCAATACGTTCTGACGTATAGCCTGGGCCAACGAGATCCAGAGGTGGGGCAAATCACGCTGGAGGAGTGGTCTCAGATCAGGGACCTATGCACCCTTCTGCACAGTTTTGAAATGGCGACGAAGATGTTTAGTGCTGACGATGCCATTATCAGCATGACTATTCCGGTGATTTACATGCTGGAGCACATGTTAAACAGAATTCGGAGTCAGGTGGTGGCACAAGAGGAGGTGGAGGAAGTAGAGGAGGAGGAGTTGTATGCGGAAGGGCTAACATCTGCAATGTCCAGACGGTCGGCAGCACCAAGGCGGCAGGCATGTGAGGGTGGGGGAGATGGTTTTACCAGGGCGCATGGTAGCAGCCAAACTAGTGAGGACGGTGCAGGAGCCCAGGAAGAAGTGGAGGACGAACTGATGGAAGACTCATCAGATGAGGGAGACCTTGATCACATTTCTGTAGTGCGAGGTTGGGGGGAGAGGGCAGAGGAAGGAAGCATGATTGTTACCTCGCCACCGACACAACAGGGACTTGGTGCTCCTGGATGCGCAAGACACATGAGTGCCTTCTTGCTGCACTACCTGCAACATGACCCTCGAATTGTGAGAATTCGAAATAATCCTGACTACTCGGTTGCCACACTGTTAGATCCCCGGTACAAAAGTAAATTTGCAGAAATTATTCCTGCCATAGAAAGAGATGCAATCATGTAGGAGTATTAGCAGCGACTGTTGCAGAATCTTACATGTGCTTTTCCCCAAAACACTAGTGGTGCACGTAGTGAATCTCACAGTTGCAACTTGCCGTGGGACCATCGAGTGTTCAGCACTCAAAACGTAACAGAAACACAGTATCTGCAGGTAACATCAATTTTGCGGAATCATTTCACCACTTTTTTAGCCCATCCTTTGCAAGGCCACAGGAGACAAGAAGTCTGACACATAGTCAACGCCTAGAGATGATGGTACAGGAGTATCTCCAAGTAAACATTGAAGCCATGACTGTGTCACTGGACCCTTGCTCTTTTTGGGCTTCCAATCTGGATAAATGGCCGGAGCTCGCCACTTACGCCTTGGAGATCTTGTCATGCCCCGCAGCCAGCGTTCTGTCTGAACGTGTGTTCAGCGCTGCTGGTGGTGTGCTGACACATAAGCGCACGTGGCTCTCCACTGATAATGTAGACAGACTCACGTTCATAAAGATGAAAAAATCATGGATCCGAAATGACTTTTCTACCCCTGTGTCATCCTGGGGAGAGTAAAAGCTTGATGATTGGTTAAAATCACCTCACCAACCATTTTAAGCTTTCAATTTACTAATCATGTTTGTCTGTATCTTGGCTGGAAAATAATTTGGGCCTTGTAGCAGTGTGCAGTACTGATTCTATTAGGCCATCTATACTAAACTCCACCAGATTTAAAATTACTAATCATGTTTATCTGTATCTTGGCTGGAAAATCTATACTAAGCTCCACCAGCTTTCAAATTAATAATAATTTTTTGCTGCATCTAGCCCGGAAAATAATTTTGGGGCTCCTAGATGCGCAAGACACATGAGTGCCTTCTTGCTGCACTACCTGCAACATGACCCTCAGATTGTCAGAATTCGAAATAATCCTGACTACTGGGTTGCCACACTCTTAGATCCCCCACACTCTTCGATCAACCTTTTCATTTTAATAAAGAACAAAAAAATGGTCATTTTTGAAATTATATGCATTAGCAGGTTATTAGAAACTGAAATCAAACAGTTTTCAACTCAAAACTTTATTCTAGGTGATGTTACATTTGCACATAGGACCCCTTGTTCGAAAGGAGCTTCTGAACTCTCTCGTCCATTGAATTTGTCAGGTTTTAGATGGTTTCTGCTTCAATTGTTTTGCATGAGGACATAATACCCTCCCAGAGCTGTTGCTTAGATGTGAACTGCCTCCCGCCATCATAGACACTCCTTTTGATGATGCTCCAGAGGTTCTCAATGGGGTTGAGGTCAGGGGAGCATTGGGGTCACACCATAAGTTGGTCGCCTTTTATGCCCATATCAGCCAGAGATGCAGATGTGTTATATGCAGCATGAGATAGTGGATTATCATGCATGAAAATGATCTTGCTGCCGAATACACGGTTCTTCTTCTTGAAGCATGGCAGGAAGTGCTGTTTGAGAAACTCCACATGCATTATGGAGTTCATCTTTACCCCTTCAGGGATCCTAAAGGGGCCGACAATCTCTCTCCCCATGATTCCAGCCCAAAACATTACTCCACCTCCTCCTTGTTGGCACCGTAGCCGTGTTTGCGTGGGGTGTCCATCAACCAGCCATCCTCCACTCCATCCATCTGGACCATCGAGCATTGCACGGCACTCATCCGTGAACAAAACAGTTTTGAAGTCAGTCTTCATGTATTGTTTGGCCCACTGGAGCCGTTTCTGCTTGTGTACAGTGGATAGAGGAGGTCGACAGGATGGCGTACGCACAGCTGCAAACCTCTGAAGGACCCTGCATCTTGTTGTTCGGGGGACGTTGGAGGCACCAGCAGCTTCAAAAACTTGTCTGCTGCTATGACAAGGCTTTTTTGCCGCTGCTCTTTTAACCTGACATAATTGCCTGTAGGAAAGAGTCCTCAATTTTCCCTTATCAGCACGCACACGTGTGTACTGTGAATCAGCTACATACTTCTTGATTGTGTGATGATCAGGATGAAGTGTCTTGGCAATGTTGATTGTAGTCATGCCTTGACCTAAACACTCCACAATTTGTTGCTTCTCAGCAGCCGACACATCCTTTTTCTTTCCCATTTTGGCAGAAAATGTAGGCTGCTTAATAATGTGGGACAGCCTTCTTAAGTAGTCTTGCCTTTCATTGGACACACCTGCCAAACTAATTAGCACAGGTGTCTGCAATTGCTTAGAGTGATATAAAGAGCCCTGACACACATCACAATCAATGAGTTTAACTGACAAACAAAAAAATTCTTAACTTATCACTCCTAAACACTTTTTGCATAATAATTTGGAACACAGTGTACATGTGCTTTTCCACAAAACACCAGTGGTTCACGTAGTGGATCTTACAGTTCTAACTTGCCAACCGTGGTCTGTATGGAGTTGTTCAATAAAGGGCCCAAAATTAAGATAACATAGATGGGAGAGGTCTCTATGAATATGAATTCCTAAGTATTTGATACCCTGTGAGGGCCAGGCAAAGGGAAAGTTGGACTGGATGGAATCCTGCATGGATTTGGGGAGGGTGACATTGAGGGCCTCAGACTTCGCTGCATTGATTTTAAAGTTTGACCATGTAACAAAGTGATCTATTTCAGCCATAACAGCAGGGATGGATATATGTGATTGAGTGATATATACTAGGACATCATCAGCAAATGCAGAGCACTTGTACTCGGTGCCTCCCATCTCAATCCACCTAATATTGGGGTTATGGCGAATTGATGAGAGCAGGTGCTCCGTCACTAGGATGTATAAGAGAGGGAACAGAGGACATCCCTGCCTTGTCCCATTGGTGATTATGAAAGGTGATGAAAATGTTCCATTTATCTTCAGCTTAGGTGACATATTGCGATACAGGGCCGTGATTTTGCCTATAAAAGGGTCCCCTAGACCCCTACCCCAAGCTTTTTAAGAGAATAATATATGACATGCCAGGAGACTCTATGGAATGCTTTCTCAGCATCCAACGAGAGTATCTAATTACAAATTTTTAACTGCATCTTGCCCGGAAATACTTTGTGCCTAGTAGCAGTGTCTGCTAGTCAGCGGATTATCCCAGCTGTTAAGCAAGCTACACCACCTGTAGTTTGGACACTTAATTTTTTCAAAGGAAATGGTTCAGGCCCCCAGGACACTCAGTGAAGGGCATCGGGGAGGCACCCCAAGGCACAGGGGCTGGGACTGGCGGTAGGACGCCTTGCGGTGGACCGCCAAGCTCGATCCTTATAAAAGCTTTTTAACTGCAGCAGCTTTAGTGGACGCTACTGGAGCTGGAATTACCGTGGCTGCTGGCATGAGACTTGCCCTTCAATAGATCCTTGTAAAAGGATTTAAAGTGTACTCATTCAAATTAGAGAGACAATTTAAATTAAAAATATTAAACCTGCCTCCACCACAGTGGGCTCGCTCGACCCACCAGCGGACAGGCACCAGTATTCGGAGAGGGGGGCTGACCGTCAGGGTCCACCGCGGCTCTGGCACAAACCCCGCAACACGGAGGTCGCACGGGCAGGAACGGACTGGCCGTGTCGGCTTCACACGTTTTTGGTTTTAGAAGGGCATGACATGCCTATATCTGTGTCTCCCCCTCCTTTTACTCCTCCACCTCTTTTCTTTTCGCATGACTATATGTACTTGTCACTTTTCCATGTGTTAGTTGTGTCTTCTGAGCAGTTTGTCAGCTTTTGGACACCTTTGAAGGTGTTTTCTATATGTTTCTATGTGTTTTAGTTTGCCTGCCATTGGTTTTAAATGGTGTTCGAAGGTGTTCGACGAACAGTTCAACGAACAGTTCGGCGAACATACGGGTGTTCGACGAACCGAGCTGAACTCGAACACTACAGGGGTGGCTCAACACTAATGTTGACTTCTCTTTGTTTATTAACAATAATGTTTTGTTAATATGCTAATTACATATTGTACTAAAGCCAGCTAGATGTTGATTTAAAGAGCCCCCTGCTATGCCAACTATGTAAATTGATTAAATGCACAAACAATGAGACCTGAGCCCTGTGGAATAATACCCTCCCTAATCCTTGACCTGTGGATGTGTACTTCAAAGGAAAATTGTAACTATTTAAGGGACATATGTCTCTGTAGCAGGCAAATTTGAAAGAGAGAATCAAAGATCAGTCAGACTCTTCAGGACATCAGTTTGGTAGCATGGCTGGATCCAGAGAGAACCAGATTTGGATTCTACATGATTCCTTATTAAGGGTACACGACCCTGACTGGAGGGATATGGAGCTGTTACATTGACCATCAGAGAACCCATGGATACATTTGGGGAGATCAGGTTGGGACGATGAAGTCACCTGGCCCCATGGATATGTTGTTTGGGGTTGCCAGATGGAACCCTCCGGTCGCCTGGAACCCGTGGAGACATTCATAAAAACCAGATTGGGACCAGCCGGTCATCTTGCCCCATGGAAACTCTCAGAGAGGCCAGGGTGGGAGCCCTGGTTTCCTGGCCTTGTACCTCAATGGACTGTCAGCTTCCTAAGCTTGTCACTACCTCCTCTCTGTGGGGGCCTGCCAAAAATGGGGGGCAACTGGTTGAGGTAGTTGGCCCTGGGAGTCCCAAAGTTTCAGCTGTTATATTCCAATGCAGGCCAGCGAAAGGGTGAGACTGTGTAATTTTGCACCATCTTGAGTATTTCCTGAGACTGCTCTATGTGTTTATTGTCCATTTGGTGGTTCAATAAGGTATTGACACACTGTTTTACCCTTACCCTCTGCTGTTTGAGTAGTGTTCTGCCCACGGAAGACCCCAGGTCCTCACAACAACTTTAAACAGTGCTCAGAATATCACATTCATATATATTATCAGATTTGTCCTTTCCTTTCAAAATCAACATTTTCTATTCCATTCTATATTACAAAATACACCCAAAAGCAAGGGCCATTGATTACAAACACGATTTGTTATATTGCACACACAAAAAAGTAATTTTCCTAACAAATTCATTCAATACCATGTTTTAAAAATGAGTACACGCCAATGAAAGTCTTAGGAGTAAAAATAAAGTTTAGACTACAAAATTCTAATTTACAAGAATTAACCACACATAAGTCTAATTATATTCATTAAACAGGGGTTCAGCAGACAGTTGGCTATAAAATGGCATTACCAGGGATAAGCGAGCACTAAAATGTTCAGATACTCCTTACTCAAACTGAGCAATTCCTAATGCTCGGATGCTCGTTTCGAGTAACAAGTATAACGGGAGTCAATAAGAAATCCAAGCATATTTCCCAACAAGGAGGTCTGGGGGGCAGTGAAAATGTTGAATTGGATGGAAAAAGTGCTGAATGGAAGAAGAATGGCATGGGGAAGACCACTGAAAGCATCTCTCTCTCCCATATTGCTGCTGAGAACAACAGTGTCACATTTTTACTCCACTTTAAGGACTGACAATAAAACATTTAAAATCAACGAGAAATTGGAGTTTACAGGAAAAAAATTCTTAGAAACATTCATTGCTGTATAATGATTTGTATATAGGCAAAATTCAAAAAGGATTTAAAAAAATAATAATTTAAATAAACCAAAATTGAATTTTTTATTAATTTTTATCACATTTTTATTATTTTTTTATTAAAAAATTAGAAATTTCAGTGTAGTTTATGATGGAAGAAAGAACTGCCAAATATTAGATGGAAGAGGGACTCCGATACACCCTGTATTAGATGTAAAGGAGAGCCTCATACACATTATGTTCAAATTGTCATGTAGAGGCACTCCTACACTCAAAGGATTTTCACAAAGTGCAAAGACAGAAAAAAAATTATAAGGAGGGTAATACACTTATCCATAGACCCTTAAAGGCAACAACTGGCGGGCCTCATTCAAATATTTTGAAAGTGTAGTTGATGAACTCCTATACTCACAAAGGCTTTGCACAAAGTGCAAAGCCAGGAAAAAATTATAAGGAGGCTCATCCAGTCATCCTTAGACCCCTGAAAGGCAACTGGTGGGTCTCATTCAAATACTTTGAAAATGTAGTTGACGTACTCCTACACTCATAAAGGCTTTGCACAAAGTGCAATACCAGTAAAAACTTATAAAGAGGGTCATCCAGTCATCCTTAGACCCCTGAAAGGCAACAACTGGCAGGCCTCATTCAAATATTTTGAAAATGTAATTGATGAACTCCTACACTCATAAAGACTTTGCACAAAGACAGGAAAAAATTATAAGGCGGGTGATACAATAATTCTCTTCAGGAGTTTGCTTCTTCTTCTCCTTCCTCGGGAGGCGGAGTGGACTGCCTCCACCTACTTCCTGGAGCCCAATTCCCAGGTGTCTGGGCTGTGAGTGACTCGGCTTTGGGTGTTCCCTGAGCCCTCGGACATGTAGAAATGGATGACAGTCCCCTGTGTCACCTGCACCATCGCCTGCTCCAGCATAGGAGACAGGGAACCCTAAGGACAGTCCGATCTCTCAAGGGTGGTAGCCCCCTCTCGATCCACCTCGAGGAGCCTCTCCCAGGTCCGTTCATTTCTCAAGAAGGGTTCATCCTGCTCCCTTCCTTCTCGGGTCACACCCACCTCTTAACAGCAATGGTGCCTCTCCATTTTGAGGAACGTGACCTGGTTCCAGGAATCAGCACTTGCAACCTTCGAGGAAAGTGCTCCGTCTCTACTGCCCGCTGGTTGAACGAGATGAAGGGTCCCAAACTCTTCGACAGACCCCCATCTGCCGGTCATACGTAACCAGGGTCGGACTGGTCTGGCGGGGTACTGGTGAAATGCCCGGTGGGTCCCAGAGGAAAAATAAGGAAAGGGGAAGGAGAAAAAACATTTTATTAGGGACAAGGACCCTTTAAAAGCGCGGGAGGCAGGGGCACGTGCATGCACACCTGATCGACGATGACCATGGCCGGTGGCACCACTCGACGCACCCAGGTAAGTGCTGGTGCCCCCGGGGGGGGGGAGAGGAGAAACCAGCGCCCTATGGGGCCCGTGAGTTGGAGTCATTCCCCACAGCTCCAGTGTAGTCAACATCTTCTGAGTTTTGACGTCTCAAGGCACGATGACATCACCGTGAGCTCTATGTCCTGAGCACTGCAGAGTCAGAAGGCACGCTGAATACACCGAATCTGCGGGGAACGGGAGAGGTGAGTATTTGATTTTTTTTTTTATGCAGCATTACATGGGGCCCACTGCACACTATATTGTGCACTGTGTGGGGCCCACTGTATGTTGCACTGTGTGGGGCCCAGTGTATGGTGCCCATAATTCTGTATGGTTCACTATGTGATGCCCAAAATTCTTTATGGAGGACTATGTGGTGCCCATAATTCTGTATGGAGGGCTATGTGGTGCCCATAACTGTATGGTTCACTATGTGGTGCCCATAATTCTGTATAGTTCACTATGTGGTGCCAATAATTCTGTATGGTTCACTATGTGGTGCCCATAATATTGTATGGAGGACTATGTGGTGCCCATAATTCTGTATGGAGGATTATGTGGGGCTCATTATTCTGTATGGAGGACTATGTGGTGACCATAATTCTGTATGGAGGACTATGTGGTGCCCATAATACTGTATGGAGGACTATGTGGTGCCCATAATACTGTATGGAGGACCATATGGTGCCCATAATATGGTATGGAGGACTATACTGTCTGGTCTGCACTGTGCGCTGCGAGTGGTTTGTGTTGTGTATGGCGGCCATTTGTTCTCTCTAATATCAATAAGGGGAAGATTCTTAATTTCCAATAGAGATTAAATACTTGGATGTTTAACCCCTCCCTGTCCTGTGACTATTACACAGAAGCAAATATGCACTTACAGGTGTTCTATGGTGAAAACAAGTAATCACCTATCCGAAGGCCATGTTCACACATTCAGTATCTGGTCAGTATTTCACATCCATATTTGTAAGCCAAAATCAACAGTAGGTGATGAATAGAGAATTAGTGACGTGCTTCTATTATACTTTTCTTGTGATTGTTCCACTCCTGGCTTACAAATACTGATGCAAAATACTGACCAAATACTGAACGTGTGAACATGGCCAAAGGATAACTGATAAGTTATAGATTGGTGGGGACCTGCACTGATCTGCAGAATGTGCAACTTTTATCCCCATTAGTATGGAGCGTCATGTACGACTCGACCACTGATCCATTCATTCCTTTAGTGGCTGCACTTGGCTTTTTATGGAAGCCCACAAAGAGGATGAATGCAGCTGCGGTCTGACATCCCACCTCCATTTTAAAATGGGGATAAGTGTCCTGTCAGGAATAAAAATTCCCCATTTTTCCGATCGGTGCTGTTTCCAATGCTCGGATTCCACTAATCAATAAGTTCTCACTTATCACCTACCTAACCTGTGGATTGGTGATAACTTGTTTTCACCAAAGAACCCTTTAATGAAAACTACCGTAATTGTACATCTCAGTTATGGTGGCGCATAGTAGATGTGCAGAAGCCTCCTGTGTTTTACAGTCAACATTCCATTATAATGGTGATAATGGCTAACAGGTATTTGTATATAGCTGTAGGATGGGCCCCTAGGGTCAATTCTCCCTGTGAGCTCCAGACACGCCAGTCCGACCCTGTACGTAACGACCTCCCCCGGGATGCCAACTGTCGGTACGTAGCGGCTAGCGGGCCTGCTAGCTTGTCTCCAGCTCTGGTCCTAGCTCACCTCCTTCTCTCTTCTGACCAGCCAAGGCCCAGCAGTCCACTCACTAGTTGCTGAATCCTTGTTCTCCCGTCTGCAGCCTGCAAGAACCCTAGCGGTGAGGGCTGCGGCTCCTGCTATCTCGGCTGTTGCGCCAACTTGGTCTGGCTCCAATATTCATCCGGTCACTCGCTCGGAAGTCTCGCGGGATTCTGCCATCTTTGTCGCCTTGTCGCCCACTAAGCATGTTACACTGTAAGGATTACTAATTCAATCCAGAAAAAGTTTTAAACGCTTTTTTGGAGTGTTATATGTAATCAAAATTAATCAGAAACCACATAATACTCTATGAATGACTAATAGAATCCAGAAAAATTTTAAAACACTCTTTTGTAGTGTTATATACCACCAAAATTTAATAGAAAGCACATAATACTCTATGGATGACTAATGGAATCCAGAAAAATTTTCGACGATTTTTGGAGTGTTATATGCCACCAAAATTTAACAGAAAGCATGTAATAATCTATGGATGACAAATTGAATGCAGAAACAATTTTGAACACTTTTTTGAAGTGCTATATACCACCAAAATTTAACAGAAAGCACAAAATACTCTATGAATGACTAATTGAATCCAGAAAAAAATTTGAATGATTTTTTGGAGTGTTATATACCACTAAAATTTAGCAGAAAGCACGTAATACTCTCTGGATGACTAATTGAATCTAGAAAAAAATGTGAACACTTTTTTCTAGTGTTATATACCACCAAAATTTAACAGAAAGCATGTAATACTGTATGGATGACTAATTGAATCCATAAGATTTTTTAAACGCTTCTTTTGGAGCGTTATATACCATGAAAAGTTAACAGAAAGCAGAAAATACTGTATGGATGACTAATTGAATCCAGAAAAAAAATGTAACTCTTTTTTGGAAAGTCATATACCACCGAAATTTAACAGAAAGCACGTAATACTCTATGGATGACAATATACTCAAATTTTTCACCCCCCAAATGGGTGGGTGGTCACGTGCAGCAGATATATATTTAGCAATGGACTGCAAAGCCCTAAGCCCTGCCTAGAGGTTGTATTCTTCCACTGTGTCTGGTCCTGCAACTGTCCCTCCCTAGGCTAAATACAGAATATATCTGATATAAACAGCAAAGCACAAGATTAGCCCTTAGTAGGACTGGTAGTATGATGGTTCAGCTTCAGCACCAGTATCAACACTAGAGGACTCTGATTCGTTAAACTGTGCATACACAGGCCTGGACAACCAGTCTCTCCCTCCAATAAGAACTGTCCCTAAGTTGTGCAATGGCATTAGTGTGCCGAGCGTGGCTGCGCCTGTTCTTTTATAACCTCTGATGATGTAATACAGCCAGTCAATCACAGTAATGCCACTACCAAGATGGCTACTGCATTACAGTGACTGGCAGGCAATCCCCACATATTTATTGCCTGTATAACAGGGGGTCAAACATGCGGAGCAGGAATTCCAGCGGAATTCGAGCTTATAATCCGAGCACCGGTTAATGCTCACCGAGTGTTGAGCATATCCAAGGACCCAGATACTCAAGTGATATCTAAGTATCACCGAGCACATTCGATCATCCCTAGGCATTACTTAACAAAGAAAGCCCCATTCTATTTCATGCTGTCAGCATTTGCACCACATGGACCTAAGAAAGAAAATAACTTCTGTACATAAAAAAGATGAAAGCTACAAGGAGATCAGCAAAGTTTTACTTATCAGTCAAAATACTGCAGCACAAGTGATACAAAAATTTAACAGAGATGAAACTGCAGCTATATCACCAGTTTCAGACTACGGAACATTGTGCCCACCAGAGGACTTGATTCTAAGATTAAATGGATTTTTCGGATCTGGGCTAATTTTCAGCAGGCCCTTATAAAGTGGTATAGCCATAAAATACACAATGTCAGGATTCGGCTCTGCTGCTTATATTATCAGTTATCACATGATTGCTTACATACTGTTGAAATCCACTCAAGAACCTCATAGCATCTGCAAGGTCTGCAATATAGACTTCCCTGAAGCAGAAGCCATGGCCCACCAGTGAATTCTCCAGTTCTTTGGTGGTCCAGTCCAACCCTGTATATCACAGAGACGTTCAGGCCGACCATGAAGGTTGACACCTAAACAGGAGCATCTTCTGATGAGAAGAGGTGAAGAAAAGTTCAATACAGTTAGCTAAAGAAGTAGAAAGCCAAGTGGGGTGAGTGTTTCATATGACACTATACAGCGTACACTGCAGAAGAATGGCATGCGTAGATGTTGTCCACAATGGAAGCCTCTCATAAAGCCCATGCAGAAAAAAGCCCATCTACAATTAACCAGGGCCCATGATGAAAAACATGAAGACTCTATACTCTGGAGTGATGAGACCAAGATAAATATTTTTGGAACGGATTGCATCAAAACTGTATGGTGTCACAAGGTGAGGAGTACAAATAAAATTGCATGCAGCCTACCGTAAAACATAGTGGTGGCAGCAGAGCCGGCCCCAGGTCTTTGTGGGCCCCGAGGTGAAAGAGTCTTAGTGAGCCCCTATAACACATACCACGATTAATGATGCACAGATACGGCAGAGAAATATAGCTATAGTACAAGGCCAAAGATTTCACTTACTTCTTACGTTACATGAGCAATATCTATTGTAAATTCTACAATAGCTAAGAAACCGGTGAATCCTCACAGTGCACAGTGCATGCCCAGGGGGGATTCAAAAGTTTTCATTTTAGACCGGACAGTATAGTCTTCCATACAGTAATATGGGCACCACATAGTCCTCCATACAGTATTATGGGTACCACATAACCGTCCATACAGTATTATGAGCACCATATAGCCCTCCATACAGTATTATGGGCACCACATAGTCCTCCATACAGTCCTCCCATATGATGCTTCGTACAGAATAAAGGACCCCATATAATGCTCCATACAGAATAATGGACCCCATATGATGCTCCGTACAGAATATTGGACCCCATATAATGCTCTATACAGAATAATGGGCCTCATAATGCTCCATAATTAATAATGGGCCCCATATAATGCTCAATACAGAATAATGGGCTCTATATACAGTTCCATGCAGAATACTGGACCCTATATAATGCTCAATACAGAATCATGGACCCAATATAATGCTCCATACAGAATAAGGGGCCTCATATAATGCTCCAAACAGAATGGGCCCCATAAAATGCTCCATACAAAATATTGGACCCTATATAATGCTCCATACAAAATGGGCACCATATATTGCTCCATACAGTATGGGCCCCATATAATGCTCCTTACAGTATGGGTCCCATATAATGCTCCATGCAGTATGGACCCCATATAGTGCTCCATACAGTATGGGCCCCATATAATGCTTCATACATATAAAAAAAAATAAAAAAATCAAATACTCACCTCTTCTCGCAGCTGCTCTACTCCGGACTCCTCAACATCGCCATCTTCCGGCTCTCTGCACTGTGATGCTCAGAGTAGAGGGCGCGCTGTAGTGACGTCATCGCACCCTCTGACCTGAGACGTTAGAAGACCCCGGATCTGCGGAGGTACAGGGAGAGGTAAGTATTGCAAATGTCGGGACACTGAGCAAGCGGGGGGCCCACTTGTAGGCGCTGCCACTGGGCTCCTCCGACCCACAGGCCCCATAGCGTGCCATGGTCCCTGACATCGAGTGGATCTCCCCCTGCATGCTCAGGGTCCCAGCACTTGCCCAGGTGCACTGGGTGCTGGGTGACAGTGTCTTTATGTAGGTCGGCATGAGTGCTGCTCGTATAGGGGAGCTACATTGCTTTGATGGTATCATTAATTCACAGATGACACGGTGACAAGTACTGCAGTATATTCACTTGAACTGGAGATAAAAAGTATTGTACTCATCTGCGACCACTAAGCAATGTCTGAGGCTATAGTATTCCACCCAGTACACCGCTTCTGAACATTGACAAAGCAAATTTCAATTTAGTGGTGTAGATTCAGGATGTCAGTCCCCCAGCTGCTAATAGATAATCATTACATCAGTCCCAGACAACTCATTTAATTTTCTCCTGATAAAATGTGTTTCATTTAAAAAAACACATATCCATTAATAAAACTCCCTCATATTTGGTATCCCCAAAACTGTTACAACACATGCCATGAATATATAAATATATACACTTTAATAATTAACCCCTTTATCCCCAAAGGTGGTTTGCACGGTAATGACCAGGCAAATTTTTACAATTCTGACCACTGTCAATTTATGAGGCAATAACTCTGGAAGGCTTCAACGGATCCCCCTGATTCTGAGAAAGTTTTTTTGTAAAATACTGTACTTCATTATAGTTATAAAATTTCTTTGATATGACTTGTGTTACTTTGTGAAAATATCGGAAATTGGCAAAAATTTAGAAAATTTTGCAATTTTTAAACTTTGAATTTTCATGCCCTTAAATCAGTGAGTTATGTCACACCAAATAGTTAATAAATAACATTTCCCACATGTCTACTTTACATCAGCACAATTTTGGAACCAACATTTTTTTTTGTTAGGAAGTTATAAGGGTTAAAAGTTGACCAACAATTTCTCATCTATCCAGCAAAAATGTACAAAACCATTTTTTTGAGACCACATCACATTTGAAGTGACTTTGAGAGGCCTTTATGACATAAAATACCCAAAAGTGACACTATTCTAAAAACTGCACCCTCAAGGTGCTCAAAACCACATTTAAGAAGTTTATTAACCCTTCAGGTGCTTCACAGGAATTTTTGGAATGTGGAAGAAAACAATGAATAATTTAACTTTTTTTCACAAAAATATTTTTTATTTTCACAGGGGTAACAGGAAAAAATGGACCCCAAAATTTGTTGTGCAATTTCTCCTGAGCAAGCTAATACCCCATATGTGGGTGAAAACCACAGTTTTGGCACACGGCAGGGCTCAGAAGGGAAGGAGCGCCATTTGACTTTTTGAATGTAAAATTTGCTTGAATAATTAGCGGACGCCATGTCGCACTTGTGGAGCCCCTGATGTGCCTAAACAGTGGAAATGCCCCACAAGTGACACCATTTTGGAAACTAGACCCCTCAGGGAACTTATCTAAATGTGTGTTAAGCACTTTGAACCCCCAGGTGCTTCACAGAAGTTTATAACATTGAGTCGTAAAAATAAAATCTTCACATTTTTCCCACAAAAATGTTTTTCAGCCCCCAATTTTGGATTTTCATAAGGGTAACTGGAGAAATTGCACCATAACATTTGTTGTGCAATTTCTCCTGAGTAAGACGATACCTTATATGTGGGGGAAAACCACTGTTTGGATGCATAGCAGGGTTTAAAAGGGAAGGAGCGCCATTTGACTTTTTGAATGTAAAATTTGCTTGAATAATTAGCTTACGCCATGTCGCGTTCTAAGAGCCCCTGATGTGCCTAAACAGTGGAAACCGCCCAACATTTTTGGAAACTAGACTCCTCAAGGAACTTCTCTAGATGTGTGGTGAGCACCCTGAACCCCCAGGTGCTTCACAGATGTTTATTATGTAGAGCATTGAAAATAAAAACATCAAACTTTTTCCCCAAAAATGATCTTTTAGCTCCAAATTATTTATTATCACAAGGGTAAGAGGAGAAAATGGACCCCAACAATTGTTGTGCAACTTCTCCAGAGTACGCTGATACCCCATATGTGGGGAAAATACACTGGGCACACGGCAGGGTTCAGAAGGGAAGGAGCACTGTGTGACTTTTTGAATGCAAAATTTACTAGAAATGAGAGCAGACACCATGTCGCGTTTGGAGAGCCCTGATGTGTCTAATCAGTGGAAACCCCCCACAAGTGACCCCATTTTGGAAACTACACCCTTCAAGGATTTTATCAAGGAGTACAGTGAACATTTTGAACCCAGAGGTACGACACAGAATTTTATAACATTAGGTCATCGTATTGAATAAGTTGTCATTAGTCTTGAGCGCAAGTGCTCGCTACTTCAGTTTGCATCGGGTACTCAGGTATGTTTCACGTATCGCGGGTGCTCGAGTGAAATGCTCGAGTCCCTGCCCCACATGTTTCACGGTTGTTAGACACCCAAAAAATCATGCGGGGATCGCTCGTGCATGGCAGACAATCCCCGCTTGTTTTTTTGGGCTGAATAACAGCCACGAAACATAAGAGGTGGAGACTCGAGCATGTTACTCGAGCAACCGCGATACTCTGTGCATACCCGAGCACCCGATGCAAACTCAAGTAGCGAGTACTTGCATTCAACACTAGTCACCATATCGTCATCTTTTTTTTTCATTACTTTTGAAAAAATCCCAACCCAAATACAACCCCAACTACATTTATATAGTTTGTTTATGTTTTGGCACTTTTGCACAAATTAAAAATATTTTATAGAAAAAAAAAAAAAAATTGCATCACTTTATTCTGAGAGCTTTAACTTTTTTATTTTTCCTGCTGATGGAGCCGTATGGCAGCTTGTTTTTTGCGGGACAAGGTGACATTTTCAGCGGTACCATCTTTATTTATATTCGTCTTTTTGATCGCGTTTTATTACATTTTTTGTTTGGCGGTATGATGATAAAGCATTGTTTTTTGCTTCTTTTTTTTTTACTGTGTTCACTAAAGGGGTTAACTAGTGAGACAGTTTTATAGGTCAGGTCATTCCGGACGCAGCGATGCCAAATATGTGCACTTTTATTGTTTTTTTTCATAATAATATTTATTTATGGGTACAGTATATTTTTCCTTTTTTTTTTTATTCTTTTATCATTTTTTTTTTTTAGATTTTTACAATTTTTTTTTTCACTTTCAGACAATTTCTTTTACTTTTATACTTTGTCCCATAATGGGACTTTCATTTTTTGCAGGATTATTGCTTGCATAGCATAGGGATGCAGCAGCATCCTTATGCTATTCAGGCTTTCAGCTCTGCACTGGCACAAGTTAGATAGATCATGCACTGCACATGATCTATCTAACTTCTTGATGCCTGGTGACTCGGATGTCATCATGACAACATCAGGTCAACATGGCAATGATCTGGACCACGCGCACACAGCGTGGGGTCTTCGATCCAAGTTAAAAAGTTCGCTCTTACCTCTGCTTGCCCCATAAATGCTGCAATCGACTTTGATTCCAGCATTTCAGGGGTTAATGTGCCGGGAGCAGTGCGGGACTGCTCTTGGCACAAGGTACCGGATGTTAGCTGTTAGAATCAGCTGACACCCAGCAGCGATCGCACCCCCACAGCCTCTGGCATAATAATACGTACCTGATCAATAAGGCTTAGGTACGTATTGTTACTCCTCACGTCAGAATGCGGTTAAAAAGGTCAAAAATGACATATATTATAGTCAGTAGTAAGCAGAGATAGGCTGGTGAACATGAGGTATATGGGTAACCTTTTATTTTATAATAGTTTATGTAAAAAACATAATGTCCTCAGAAACATTTTATATCAAGCATGGAGATGTGAATGTGTAGAGCATACTGAGTTTAACAGCAATGATTACACTTCCATTGCATTTCATAGTGCAAACATTAGCTGTTCTTTCCATCATGTTGTGTTCCACTTTGTGAATAATAATCTCCATGGTTACCAGTCTAAAAATATATACAGTGTGATAAGAGTTTTTTTTCTATTGTTATGTATTTAATAAAACTGTTCTTCTACACTGTTCTTCTACACTGTTAAAAATGTTTTTGATGAATCCTCATAATGTAGATCAAGGTAAAAAGTGATACAGAGATTATATCATCCCTTTAATTTTACTACAGACCCTAATGTATTCTCAGCTTCAAGGATCTCACAGGGCAGGAGCGGCTGAGAATTGATGGATTCACATTAATCTGTGGAGTTGACAAACTTTGTTAGTGGTATTCTACAGATCTACTTGTGTGGAAAGAGGCTGGAGTAATGTCTCCTTCCTCTCCACCTTGGGTAGCAGTGATCGAAGGCAAGTGGGAGCAAATGGTTTTTGATATATAATTTTCCCTGTGGTGTCCTGTGATTAGAATGGTTAACTCAGCGCTATTGGAGAATTTAGAGTCACTGATGCAATAACTCCTTTATTGGAAATGATTGAATTTGTAGAGATTTGAATTCAGCAAATCTTTCGAATTTAACTAGGAAATTAAAATCGCATCAAAGTTCTTCCCATCCACAGCATAATGAACGTAGGATGTTAAAAAAAAATAGTACTCACATCACCACTCACCTGTTCCACCACCTCCACAGCTTGCCGTCCAGTCATCCTTGCCTCTTCTATTCACCTCGCATTATTGTGCCCATCTTCTTTGGCCTGCTTGACTCCGGTATGGGGGTTCACTCTCGAGTAGACCTCTGACCTCATTGTGAAAGTGGAACATTAAAATATAACTTTTAATAAGACATCTAAAAGAAAGCTCCTGACTACCAGAAGGGACAGCACACACATATAATGTAATAATAATAAAAGGCATGTGGCACTATCTAGATATTTTGGTTCAATACTCCACAGGTTACGGCTCAAAATTAGTGCAAAAAAAAATACTTTTTACCAATAGCTGAGAAACCAGTCTCACCAACAGCAATCATATATACAGGGTGGGCCATTTATATGGATACACCTAAATTAAATGGGAATGGTTGGCGATATCAACTTCCTGTTTGTGGCACATTAGTATATGGGAGGGGGAAAACTTTTCCAGATGGTGGCCATTTTGAAGTCGGCCATTTTGGATCCAACCTTAGTTTTTTCAATGGGAAGAGGGTCATGAGACACATCAATCTTATTGAGAATTTCATAAGAAAAACAATGGTGTGCTTGGTTTTAATGTAACTTTACTCTTTCATGAGTTTTTTACAAGTTTATGACCACTTATAAAATGTGTTCAAAGTGCTGCCCATTGAGTTGGATTGTCAATGCAACCCTCTTCTCCCACTCTTGACACACTGACACACTGTCAGTGACGTGCATGAGGTGAGCCGAGTTCATTGAACATGACCTCGGCTCATCTTTATGCCGTCATAGCCAGACACTGAGGAGCGCAAGCATGCCTGCGCTTCTCAGTCTGTGCGGCATGGCAAGCTGGATGGCAGCGTTCTGCTGCGGTCCAGCCTGTCATCTCGATGTAGCAGAGCTGGAGCTGTCCTGGGAACCATGGAAAGGTAAGGATGAGGTTGCTTTATTATTTTTCTTTTATTGCAGGAGATCATTGGCTTCAGCTGGAATGGGCGTGACGGTAAGTATGGTTTAATTAAGAACAATAAAGAATTGAGTGTTTATTTCAATTAAAGGACTTTATTCTGGGTGTCTGTGTTTTCTTTTAACTTTGACTATGGGGTTAGTAATGGGGGTGTCTTATAGACGCCTCTCCATTACTAACCTGGGCTTGATGTCAGCTGGCATTATAAGCTGACATCAACCCCAGCCCTATTACCCCACTGCCACCGCTACAGTGCAGTGGGAAGAGCGAGGCTAAGTGCCAGAATTGGCGCATCCTATGGACGCGCCATTTCTGGGGCGGCTGAGGGCAGGTGTTTCTAGCCTGGGAGGGGGCCAATATTCATGGCACCCTTCCTGGGCTATTAATATCAGCCCCCAGCTGTCTGCCTAGCCTTTGCTAGCTAATAAAATAGGGGGGACCCCACGTCATTTTTTTGGGGGGGTCCCCCATTTTAATAGCTAGTAAAGGCTAGGTATTCAGCTGGGGGCTGATATTAGTAGCCTGGGAAGCTCCGTCGATATTACCCTCTTCCCAGGCTTCAAACATCTGCCCCAGCCGTCTGCTTAACCTCCGCTAGAGACTAAAATTAAGGGGAACCCCACGCCAATTTTTTTTTTTATAAATCCTTTATTTTAACACTAAATGACAAGTACAGTAACCAACACTGTCACTGTACTTCATATATATGTGACTGACATGTTTCTATCTATCTAATCTATGTGTGATGCTCTATCTTTCTGTTCTAAATTGTCGGGTACAGATGCTGAATTGCCGGCCGGCTTTTTTAAAGAGACAGTGCATGAAAACACTATTATTTTTTTAAATAAATCCTTTACACTAAATGACAAGTACAGTAACTAACACTGTCACTGTACTTATTATATATGTGACTGACATGTTTATATCTATCTATCTATGTGTGAAGCTCTATTCTTTCTTTTCTAAATTGTCGGGTAACGCTGCTGAATTGCCGGCTGGCTTTTTTAAAGAGACGGTGCATGAAAACACTAATATTTTTTTTAATAAATCCTTTAACACTAAATGACAAGTACAGTAACCAACTCTGTCACTGTACTTCTTATATATGTGACTGACAAGTTTCTATCTATCTAATCTATGTGTGATGCTCTATTCCTTCTTGTCTAAATTGTCGGGTACCGGTGTATGCCGCTGCTGAATTGCCGGCCGGCTTTTTTAAAGAGAGCGTCTTCTGAGCAGTATGTCAGCTTTTGGACACATTTGAAGGTGTTTTCTATGTGTTTCTATGTGTTTTTGTTTGCCTGCCATTGGTTTTAACGGTGTTCGACGGTGTTCTAAGGTGTTCGACGAACAGTTCGACGAACAGTTCCTCGAACATCCCGGTGTTCGACGAACCGAACCCGAACACTACAGGGGTGGCTCAACACTAGTGAGGACTACTGTGAAGCCATTATACTGTGAGTGGTGTGGAGGCAACATGTAGTCTGTGGGGGCTGTGGTATCATAATACATTGGCTGTGGAAGGATCATACTCTGTGGGGAACTATGGGGGAATCATAATGAGTGGGAACCTATGGGGCAATCATACTGTGCGTGTGAAAAGCTGTGGTGACATCACACTGCGTAGAATACTGTGGGTGCATCATACTGTGTAGTTTGGACTACTGTAGGGCCATCAAACTGAGTGGGAGTCATCATACTGTGTGGGGGCTATGGGGACATCATATAGTGTGTGGGGGCTGTGAAGGAATCATTGGGATCATACTGTGTGAAGAGCTGTGGAGGCATCATACTGTGTAGGAGGCTGTGGGGGCATCATTCTGTAGGGGGGGAGCTATAGAGAAATCACATTGGGTAAGAGGGCCTGTGGCAACACCAAACGTTTTAGGATGCTGGTGGGGAATCATACTGTGTACAGTGTCCATCATACTGTGTGGGGGGCATTAGGGGACATTATTACTTTTTAGGGGAACTCAAAAAACAATATTAAATCTTAAGTGGGAATTTAAAAGGCATTATTACATTATCGGTACATCAGGCTATTGGAACTGTCAAAAGGGCACACAGGAGCCATTATTACCTTCTAGGGGGCAAAATTTGAGCACTGTTACTTTCCAGGGCACTCACAGATGGTATTAATATTTTCTTGGAGGTAATTTTACCATTTAGATGGCACAAAAGGGTCATATTAGTATGTAAAATGTTCTGTAGTGGGCATTATTATGTGGGGCACTGAGAGGAGCACTATTACCATACTAAACAGCATGTCCAGTAAAAGGGACAAATATGTCAGCAGCGGATCAGCATTGAGGTATCAGCAGGATAGGCAGTTTGTGCAGGTTTGGAATAGATGGGGACTTTGCTGGAAATGAGAGAAGTCAAATGTGTCTTTGTTGTAAACTTTGCAGATAAGTAGTGATTACAAGAAGTTGACATGTCAGTCTAAGTCAGATGAAAAGTTGTGAAACGTGAACAGTTCCATCAGAAAGAACAACACTGTAAGTCACTATCTTATCTCTGAGCACGTTCTGCAGGACTGGTATCTACCCCTATATGATCACCGGATGGTAGTAATACCAGTCTTGGGTTTTCAATAGTGATTTTTTTTCATTAACAGCATAGTCATCTGTTACGTTTCCCCTTCACCTACTATGATTATTGTATGCTACCATTGTTGTAAACATAGTTGACTAGGTTTGGGGTACACTCAGACATGTTTTGACTCATGTGCAAGTCCCCTATACCTTTGAGTTTTAGATATGTAGTTTTCTGTGTGTTGGGAAATTTGAGCGATTGAGTAGAGAGAGGATTGTTTCTTTTTTCTTTTCTCTTTTTGTGCTAAAGAATGGTTAAATTATTTTTTTAAAACTTATTAAGGGACAGCCTAGATTGAAACTTAAAGAAGTTTTCCACTACTAATTTAACTCCCATTCACATGTCCTAACTCTTCCTAATAATCAGTGCTGAACTCCACACACGGACTTCTTCCGGAAGGCTGTTGCACTGTTCAGGTTCGGATGCCAAATAAAGTTTGTTAAAAGGCTGAGGCGCAGCCAATCAACAAGCTTTTAGGTTATGGTCACTTCCAGAGTCATCACAGCCAGCCAAATATTGGCATGGCTCTGATTGGACGGCGCACCACGTGACCTGACCTGTATAAATGCCAGATCACGGGTTGTGCTGCCATTCTATTCTCAACCTTGTGCAGAGTGCCCCAACATCCTGGTGCACAGTGCCCTAACAGCCTGGTGCAGACTGCCCTAACAGCCTAGTGCACAGTGCCCTAACAGCCTGGTGCAGAGTGCCCTAACAGCCAGGTGCAGAGTGCCCTAACAGCCTGTTGCAGAGTGCCCTAACAGCCTGGTGTAGACTGCCCTGACAGCCTAGTGTACATTGTCCTAACAGCCTGGTGCAGAGTGCCCTAACAGCCTGGTGCAGAGTGCCCTAACAGCATGGTGTAGAGTGCCCTAAATGCCTGGTGCAGAGTGCCCTAAATGCCTGGTGCAGAGTGCCCTAACAAAGCCTGGTGCAGAGTGCCCTAACAGCCTGGTTCAGAGTGCCCTAACAGCCTGGTGTTGACTGCCCTAACAGCCTAGTGTACATTGCCCTAACAGCCTGGTGCAGAGTGCCATAACTGCATGGTGCAGAGTGCCCTAACAGCCTGGTGCAGAGTGCCCTAAATGCCTGGTGCAGAGTGCCCTAACTGTTATGTTCTGCTACCAAAGCTAAGGAAAGAGAGGAGATCTGTCCCTACTATAAGACTCAGCTGAATCCCTACGATGTAACAGGGAACCTGATCCTGCGATCAGACCTGCTAAAGTCCTAATCTAGTCTGTACGAAGACCTATAGCTGTGGGGAGGGAATCCCTACAAGTACTAAGGACTGGGAGGAATATGGGACACCTCCTAACAGAAATAGTAGCAGACAGACGAACAAACAAAATAGATAGAACATAGAGGTCCGTAGACCAAGCAAACTAACAGAGTTAGATACAGAGCACAGGCTAGCTAGAAAGTAGATATACAATGAAGTCCAGCAAAGCCAGAAGGGCGGAGCAGGATTAAATAGGCCAACAAGGTCATGTGACCAGCAAAGGAAAAAAAACCTAACAGCAAGGTTCTAACAGTACCCCCCCTTCTAAGAGGATCCTCCGGATCCCCTAGGACCAGGCTTATCAGGAAATCTCCTGTGAAACGCTCTGATAAGTCTGGACGCGGAAACATCATCTGACCTCACCCAAGAGTTATCCTCGGGTCCGAAACCTTTCCAGGCCACAAGATACTGCAAACTACCTCTATACCGTCTAGAGTCAAGGATGCGAGAAATTTCATATTCCCCGTCCTCCACCACCGGAGGAACAGAGGCAGAGGCGTCACCATCCGACACAACAGCTTTTTTTAACAGACATGAAAGACCGGAATAATTCTCCAGGAGGTAGGAACCTCCAACCTAACAGCAGATTGGTTGACAACCTGAAGCACCTTAAAGGGCCCTACAAACTTGGGACCCAATTTCTTAGAAGGAATCCTCAACCGCAGATTCCTAGAGGACAACCAAACCATGTCACCAACAGCGAACAAAACCTCCTGTCGTTTCCTATCAAAGTAGTCTTTAGATTTTCTGTTGGCCTCCTGAAGATTACCACGCACATCCATCCAAACTCTTTCCAAATCACCGGAAAAATTCTCCTCCTCAGGCACGGCAGATCCCAACTTGGAGAACGACCCAAACGACGGATGTCTCCCAGAACAACAAAAAAAAGGCGAACAACCAGCAGAAGAAGATGTATGATTGTTCAGAGCAAATTCGGCAAGTGGCAGAAACTCAGACCACCCCTCTTGATTGTCTGCCACAAAACAACGCAAGAACTGCTCAACATCCTGGTTTTTCCTTTCTGTCTGGCCATTAGATTCAGGATGATATCCGGACGAAAACGACAAATGAATTCCCAACCTGTCACAAAAGGCACGCCAAAAACGAGCCACGAACTGAGGACCCCTATCAGAAACAATGTCAGTAGGAACGCCATGAAGTCTGACAATTTCCTTGACAAAGGCCTTAGCGAGAGTTTTAGCGCAGGGCAGTTTGACGAAGGGAACCAAGTGACACATCTTGCTAAAACGGTCCACGACCACCCAGATGACAGTAAAACCCTCAGAGGGGGGAAGGTCAGTTATAAAGTCCATAGCCAAATGTGTCCAAGGAGCACTGGGGACCTCCAAAGGACAAAGCAACCCCGCAGCAGGAGTATGTGAGGACTTAGATCTAGCACATATAGTACATTGGCGCACCCACTTAATGACTTCCTTCTGCCATCCAGGCCACCAAAAACTGTGACCCACCAGTCTCTTGGTCTCAGAGATTCCGGGATGACCTGCCAACCGAGATTCGTGACACTCAACAAACAAATCTCTCCTAAAGGTCCCAGGCACAAACAACCTCCCATGAGGAGTGTTAGATGGGGCATTCTCCTGAGCTTTAAGAATCTCATCTTCCAAAACGGAGTCTAAAGCAGCTATCACAACACCTTCTTGTAAAATGTTTTCCTCTTTCTCAGCACCGACTATGGGAGAAAAACTGCGAGACAAGGCATCCGCCTTAACATTCTTAGTACCAGGGATGTAAGTAACGGAGAAATTAAACCGCGAGAAAAACAGTGCCCACCTAGCCTGACGGGCATTCAGGCGCTTGGCAGCTTCAAGATATATCAGATTTTTATGATCCGTAAGAACCTGAACGGGAAATTCCGCACCTTCCAAGAAGTGGCGCCAGTGTTCAAATGCGAGTTTAATAGCCAATAATTCCCGATTACCAATATCGTAATTCAGTTCAGTCTCCGAAAAATTTTTTGAAAAAAAGGCACAGGGATGTAATCCATCCCCGTTATCCTGAGACAATACTGCGCCAACCCCCACAGAGGAAGCATCAACCTCAACCAAAAACGGCCTAGTAACATCAGGCTGCATAAGGATGGGAGCAGAGGTGAACCTCTCCTTGAGATACACAAAAGCTTCGATGGCCTCAGAAGACCACTGAACCGCATCAGCACCTTTCCTGGTGAGATCAGTCAGAGGTTTGACAATACTAGAAAAATTTTTTATGAATTTTCTGTAGTAATTGGCGAAACCCAAAAACCTCTGTATCGATTTCAAACCAATAGGCCTAGGCCATTCCTGCACAGCCTGAACCTTAACCGGATCCATCTCAAAACCTTTGCTGGAGATAATGTAGCCCAAAAAACTAATTCTCTGTACAGCGAACTCACATTTCTCCAGCTTAGCAAAAAGCGAATTGTCCATTAATAACTGTAATACCTCACGCACGCTCCGCCAATGAGACTCCAGATCTGGCGAATAAATCAAAATGTCATCCAAATACACAACCACATTTTTACCGATCAAAGGTCTAAGGATGTCATTAATCAGATTCTGAAAAAATGCAGGAGCATTAGTAAGACCAAAAGGCATAACCAGATTCTCAAAATGACCCACAGGAGTGTTAAAAGCAGTCTTCCATTCATAACCCTCCTTCATGCGCAACAGATTGTATGCCCCCTTAAGGTCAATTTTAGAGAACCACTTGGCCCCCAATAACTGGTTAAACAGATCAGGAATCAATGGCAGTGGGTAAGGATTGCGTACCGTAATTTTGTTAATCTCACGAAAATCCAGACAAGGACGTAAACCGCCGTCCTTTTTTTTTACAAAAAAAAATCCAACCGCCACAGGAGACTTAGAGGGCCTAATGTGACCAGCGGCCAAACTTGTCTGTATGTATTCCTCCAAAGCCTTCCTCTCAGGAATAGTAAGGTTAAATAAACGACTTTTAGGAAGAGTCGCTCCAGGGACAAATTCAATAGAACAATCATAGTCTCTATGGGGAGGCAAAACCTGCGATTCCTTCTCAGAAAAAACTCTCCAAAAATCCTGAATAGGAACAGGCAATTCTCCCCTATCCAAAGCTGCAATACGCCCGTTACAACACTTGTCATAACATTTATGGCTCCAGGATTTAATTTCACTGGTAGACCAATCCAGTACAGGATTGTGAAATTTTAACCAGGGCAATCCCAATATTACTGGAGAAGGCAAGTTATTCAACACTACCAAATCCAATTTCTCATGGTGAACACCATTAATAGTGAGAGGAAATTCACTGACCTTGAGAGTAATATTCTTCAAAGGGGAGCCATCCACAGAAACCACAGCAATGGGGGATGACAAAGGTTCAGGTTTTAAATTGAGTTTTTCCACGAATCCCCCATCAATTACATTTAGTGTAGACCCGCAATCAACAAACACCCGAAATTCCATTAATTTTTCCTGAGCAATCGTGGAAGCAGCTAAAAATATACCCTTGGAATTTAAACAGGCAATACGGGCGTGACTGACCATTTTTTTTTCTTTCTTCATCCGAAGCTCACAGCCTTTAATCAAATGACCAGATTTTCCGCAATAGAAGCACAAGCCTTGCGAAAAACGACGGTCTTTTTCTTGAGAGCGAGGTGCCACCGATCCAGTCTCCATCGGTTCACCACTGTTAGTACACACATTATCATAACCAGAAACTGACATAGCAGAGGATTTGCTCTCATTAACCCTAGCACGCAGTCTTCTATCCACCCGTATAGCTAATTGCATAGCCTGTTGCAAATCCTCAGGTGTAGGATAAGCAATTAGCAGGTCTTTAACCCTTTCACTGAGCCCAGCAAGAAATAGACTTTTCAGAGCAGAATCGTTCCACCCTGTTTGAGTGGACCAACGACGAAAATGTGTACAATATTTTTCCACATTACCCGATCCTTGTTTTAGACGTCTCAACTCAGTCTCAGCTGATGCGACACGGTCAGGATCATCATATAATAGTCCCAAAGCAGAAAAAAAACTATCCACTGATCTGAAGCATGAATCACTAGGTTGCAAAGAAAAGGCCCACTCCTGAGGCTCTTTGCGCAAAAGTGACATTATGAACCCTACGCGCTGGGATTCATCCCCAGAGGACTTGGGTCTCAAACGAAAATACAATAAGCAAGCATTTTTAAATGAAAAAAATTCTCGATGTTCACCAAAAAATAAATCCGGCAAACATACCTTAGGCTCCAAGAAATATGCTCCAGGACAGTTACTCACGTGCTGACGGAGCTCGGCCACTTCCAGAGAGAGTCCCTGCAGGTGTTTAGCCAAATCCTGAACCGACACCATGATGGAACAAAAAAAAAAAAAAAAAAAAATCTTTCCTTAGAGAATTTGCAGGCTGGACTTACTGTTATGTTCTGCTACCAAAGCTAAGGAAAGAGAGGAGATCTGTCCCTACTATAAGACTCAGCTGAATCCCTACGATGTAACAGGGAACCTGATCCTGCGATCAGACCTGCTAAAGTCCTAATCTAGTCTGTACGAAGACCTATAGCTGTGGGGAGGGAATCCCTACAAGTACTAAGGACTGGGAGGAATATGGGACACCTCCTAACAGAAATAGTAGCAGACAGACGAACAAACAAAATAGATAGAACATAGAGGTCCGTAGACCAAGCAAACTAACAGAGTTAGATACAGAGCACAGGCTAGCTAGAAAGTAGATATACAATGAAGTCCAGCAAAGCCAGAAGGGCGGAGCAGGATTAAATAGGCCAACAAGGTCATGTGACCAGCAAAGGAAAAAAAAACTAACAGCAAGGTTCTAACACTAACAGCCTGGTGCAGAGTGTCCCAAATGCATGGTGCAGAGTGCCCTAAAAAAGCCTGGTTCAGAGTACTCTAACATAGCCTGGTTCAGAGTACTCTAACAGACTGGTGCAGGATGCCCTAAAAAAGCCTGGTGCAGAGTACCCTAACACAGCCTGGTGCAGAGTACCCTAACACAACCAGTTGCAGAGCACCTAAACACAGACTGGTGCAGAGTGCCCTAACAGCCTGATGAAGAGTATTCTAAAAGTGTAAAAATCTGCTTGTCACTTTCTCTTTTCTACTGTGAAATTTTTGGGGGTGTAAAAAATGAGGAGAGCATCAAATAGGGGACATGGACATAGTCGTGGTCCTGCTGGTGTAGCTGCTGGAGTGAGAGGACGTGGTCATTCTGTGCTTGCTACACGCTCAAATGAAACATCTTCCTCTGGTGCACGCAGGCAACAGGATGTTTTGTGTAATTTTGTATGCCTGAGTACCGCTGGATGAATGATGAGGCCAGAACATGTTGAGGAGGTTTTAGATTGGATGGGTGTGAGTGCCTCCAGTTCCTTCACATTGTCTTCCACTTCATCCCCTTGCAAATCTGCCAAGCCGTCTGAGCCTCAAGTCATGCAGCAGTCACTTCTGCTTTTTGACGACTCTGCTGACTATGGTTCCATGGGCCATCCACCTGGCCCTACCCCAGAAGCGGAAGAGATTGAGTGCACTGATGCCCAATCAATTGTTCAGTTTGAGGATGAGTATGTGGGAGCGCTAGTGCACACGGTGAGGGGACCACCGCAGCACATCTCTTATGATGATGACAAAATACAGGTGCCAACTGCTGCATCTTTCTCCAGTGTGCAGACCAGCAAGGAGGGCTGGGGTGAGGAGTGGGTGGAAGATATTGTGGGGGATGAGGAAGTCCTAGACGCCAAATGGAGAGAAGGCCATCCATTTGACGTGCACAGTTCGGAGAAAGAGGAGGTGATCATGCTGCCCCAGCTGCACAGAAAAAGAAGGAGCAGTGTGCAAAAGCAGCTTGACCGGCCCCTAGCCAGTATGTCGGCTACTACTGCCCACCACGCCGATGAGCTGAGTACACCAAAGCCAGATCAAAGGCATAGAATTTATTCAGGCAATGCGCTGACAACACGAGAAAGGTGGTTTGCACGCTGTGCTGTCACAGCCTGAATCGAGGCATAAATGCTCTGAACTTCAGCACCACCTGCATGACGAGGCATTTGAATACAAATCATAATCTTCAGTGGAGTATAAGCCTGAAAAAACAGGAAAGATCTGAGGCTCCTCCTGCTCCCTCTTCTGCTGCAATCTCTGCCTCTTCCTTTCACAGACTCCTATCACTCACTGAGAGCTAGCACCGCCCCCACCAATGATGTGCACTGCTCAGTTCATCTCATTCTGATCGCCAGATAGGAAGTAGCAATGGCTGCATCACAACAGAGGACTGTGCAGGTAATAGAAGTATATTGGAAACTGATTGTTATAAAGAGTTAGGAAGACATATAAAAGTGGGTTAAGTCAGAAGTGAAAAACCTCTTTAAGGGGTTCTCAACTATAGACATTACCTATACAGATCCAAGTGATAAACGTATGACTGCTGTGCATTTGACTTCTAGGACATTCAATGATTATTAGAACGGTCGTGTGGTAGACACAACTGCTGGTGGTTATGGGAGCATGGGGGACCTGACAGGTTCCCTTTAAGGAATTACCTCCTGTCCATCATCCTGCTTGCAAAATAAGCTTTTTATAAGTGATAGTGTGTTTCTCTTTGCCTTTTTTGGACTATAAATAGTTAATGGTTATTGAAAAATGTATATTTTGTCATACAATGTATATTTTTGCAGCTCAACTTAATTCTACATAATTAGCATTAAATAGTTCACTTGTATGTCATTCTAAAGAATTTAATAAAATCACAGTGCATTTGCACATCCTCCTTAGATGCTTCAATACAAAAGATTGAGTCTGAATCAATTTATTGCCGCTAATGTACATGTGAATTCCTTGAAATAACAGGAAGTAGGAGAATAAAATAGCCCCAGTAGTCAATGTGAAATTTTCAAGAATTCAAATTTTTTCATTAGCCAATTAAGTCAAAGATTGTTAAGGGTCTTCCGGAGAGATGCAGAATTCTTGAAATTGCTAAGATATTGGGGTGTGATAACAGAACCTTCAAAAGTTTTGTAGCAAATAGACTAAAGGTTTGCAAAAACCGTGATGAGAAAAAAAAGAAGCACATTAACTGCCAAAGGTTTGAGAAGAATCAAACATGAAGTAACCAGGAGCCCATTATCCTCCAGAATCACAAAATTCCTAGAGTGCCCAAAAGTACAAGGTGTTCAGAGCTCAGTAAGGGAGGCTGAAACCCGGCCACTGCTGAACAAAATACATAAGTTGAAAGGTCAAGACATGAACAAGAAATATCTGAATACAGATTTTTCAAAGGTTTTATGGATTAATGAGTAGAGATGAGCGGTGTTCGACTAGAACTGTTCGCCAATCTCAAATTCGAGCTGTTTTGGGCGGTGTTCGAGTTGTTCGACGAACCCGAACGATTTGCAAAAAATTTGGCTGTTCGAGGTTATGTTCGATAACTGTTCGTGCACCAAAAGCGTGTCCTGCATGTCTGGTGCTATTTAGAGCACCAATCATGCAGGGATTGTCTGCCACTCACTGTAATGCCACAGCCATGGTGGTTGTGGCATTACAGTGATTGCCCATATCGATGGGAACAGTGCCAACAGTGAAACATGAAAAGCCGGCAATTCAGCAGCGGCATACACCGGTACCAGACAATTTAGAACCGAAAGAATAGAGCTTCACACATAGATTAGATAGATATAAACATGTCAGTCACATATATACGAAGTACAGTGAAAGTGCTGCTTACTGTACTTGTCATTTAGCGTAAAGGATTTATCAAAAAAAATAATAGTGTTTTCATGCACTGTCTCTTTAAAAAAGCCGGCCGGCAATTCAGCAGCGGTACCCGACAATTTAGAATAGAAGGAATAGAGAATCACACATAGATTAGATAGATAGAAACATGTCAGTCACATATATATGAAGTACAGTGACAGTGTTGATTACTGTACTTGTCATTTAGTGTAAAGGATTTATCAAAAAAAATAATAGTGTTTTCATGCACCGTCTCTTTAAAAAAGCCGGCCGGCAATTCAGCATCTGTACCCAACAATTTAGAATAGAAGGAATAGAGAATCACACATAGATTAGATAGATAGAAACATGTCAGTCACATATATATGAAGTACAGTGACAGTGTTGCTTACTGTACTTGTCATTTAGTGTAAAGGATTTATTAAAAAAAATAATAGTGTTTTCATGCACCGTCTCTTTAAGAAAGCCGGCCGGCAATTCAGCATCTGTACCCGACAATTTATAACAGACAGAATAGAGCTTCACACATAGATTAGATAGATGGAAACATGTCAGTCACATATATATGAAGTACAGTGATAGTGTTGGTTACTGTACTTGTCATTTAGTATTAAAATAAAGGATTTATTATTAAAAAAATTGGCGTGGGGTTCCCCTTAATTTTAGGCTCTAGCGGAGGTTAAGCAGACAGCTGGGGCAGATGTTTGAAGCCTGGGAAGGGGGTAATACCCACGGAGCTTCCCAGGCTACTAATATCAGCCCCCAGCTGAATACATAGCCTTTACTAGCTATTAAAATGGGGGACCCCCCCAAAAAATGACGTGGGGTCCCCCCTAATTTAATAGCTAGCAAAGGCTAGGCAGACAGCTGGGGGCTGATATTAATAGCCCAGGAAGGGAGCCATGAATATTGGCCCCCTCCCAGGCTAGAAACACCAGCCGTCAGCCGCCCCAGAAATGGCGCATTCATAGGATGCGCCAATTCTGGCACTTAGCCTCGCTCTTCCACGCTGCCCTAGTGCGGTGGCAGGGGGTAATAGGGCTGGGGTTGATGTCAGCTTATAATGCCAGCTGACATCAAGCCCAGGTTAGTAATGGAGAGGCGTCTATAAGACACCCCCATTACTAACCCCATAGTCAAAGTTAAAAAAAACACAAACACCCAGAATAAAGTCCTTTAATTGAAATAAAGACACAATTCTTTATTGTTCTAAATTAAACCATACTTACCGTCACGCCCATTCCAGCTGAAGCCAACGATCTCCTGTAATAAAAATAAAATAATAAAGCAACCTCATCCTTACCTTTCCATGGTTCCCACGACAGCTTCAGCTCTGCTACATCGAGATGACAGGCTGGACCGCAGCAGAACGCTGCCATCCAGCCTGTCATCCCGCAGACACTGAGAAGCGCAGGCTTGCTTGCGCTCCACATTGTCTCTCTGTGACGGCATAAAGATGAGCCGAGGTCATGTCCAATGAACTCGGCTCACCTCATGCACGTCACTTACAGCGTGGGAGAATTCTCACGCTGAAGCGCTGAGTGCAGGAGAATTCTCCCACGCTGTCAGTGACGTGCAGGAGGTGAGCTGAGTTCATTGGACATGAGCTCACCTTATGCACGTCACTAACAGCGTGGGAGAATTCTCCTGCACTCAGCGCTTCAGCGTGAGAATTTTCCCACGCTGTAAGTGACGTGCATGAGGTGCGCCGAGTTCATTGGACATGAACTCGTCTCATCTTTATGCCGTCACAGCCAGACACTGCAGAGCGCAAGCATGCCTGCGCTTCTCAGTGTCTGCGGGATGACAGGCTGGATGGCAGCGTTCTGCTGCGGTCCAGCCTGTCATCTCGATGTAGCAGAGCTGAAGCTGTCGTGGGAACCATGGAAAGGTAAGGATGATGTTGCTTTATTATTTTTCTTTTATTGCAGGAGGTCGTTGGCTTCAGCTGGAATGGGCGTGATGGTAAGTATGGTTTAATTTAGAACAATAAAGGATTGTGTCTTTATTTCAATTAAAGGACTTTATTCTGGGTGTTTGTGTTTTCTTTTAACTTTGACTATGGGGTTAGTAATGGGGGTGTCTTATAGACGCCTCTCCATTACTAACCTGGGCTTGATGTCAGCTGGCATTATAAGCTGACATCAACCGCAGCCCTATTACCCCCTGCCACCGCTACAGGGCAGCGTGGAAGAGCGAGGCTAAGTGCCAGAATTGGCGCATCCTATGAATGCGCCATTTCTGGGGCGGCTGACGGCTGGTGTTTCTAGTCTGGGAGGGGGCCAATATTCATGGCTCCCTTCCTGGGCTATTAATATCAGCCCCCAGCTGTCTGCCTAGCCTTTGCTAGCTATTAAATTAGGGGGGACCCCACGTCATTTTTTGGGGGGGGTCCCCCATTTTAATAGCTAGTAAAGGCTATGTATTCAGCTGGGGGCTCATATTAGTAGCCTGGGAAGCTCCGTGGGTATTACCCCCTTCCCAGGCTTCAAACATCTGCCCCAGCTGTCTGCTTAACCTCCGCTAGAGACTAAAATTAAGGGGAACCCCACGCCAATTTTTTTTAATAATAAATCCTTTATTTTAATACTAAATGACAAGTACAGTAACCAACACTATCACTGTACTTCATATATATGTGACTGACATGTTTCTATCTATCTAATCTATGTGTGAAGCTCTATTCTGTCTGTTATAAATTGTCGGGTACAGATGCTGAATTGCCGGCCGGCTTTTTTAAAGAGACGGTGCATGAAAACACTATTATTTTTTTTAATAAATCCTTTACACTAAATGACAAGTACAGTAAGCAACATTGTCACTGTACTTCATATATATGTGACTGACATGTTTCTATCTATCTAATCTATGTGTGAAGCTCTATTCTGTCTGTTATAAATTGTCGGGTACAGATGCTGAATTGCCAGCCGGCTTTTTTAAAGAGACAGTGCATGAAAACACTATTATATTTTTTAATAAATCCTTTACACTAAATGACAAGTACAGTAAGCAACACTGTCACTGTACTTCTTATATATGTGACTGACATGTTTCTATCTATCTAATCTATGTGTGAGGCTCTATTCCTTCTTGTCTAAATTGTCGGGTACCGGTGTATGCCGCTGCTGAATTGCCGGCCGTCTTTTTTAAAGAAAGCGTCTTCTGAGCAGTTTGTCAGCTTTTGGACACCTTTGAAGGTGTTTTCTATGTGTTTCTATGTGTTTTTGTTTGCCTGCCATTGGTTTTAACGGTGTTCGACGGTGTTCTAAGGTGTTCGACGAACAGTTCGACGAACAGTTCCTCGAACATCCCGGTGTTCGACGAACCGAACCGAACCCGAACACTACGGGGGTGGCTCAACACTATTAATGAGAACAGAGTGACTCTTGACGGACCATATGGATGGGCTTGTGGCCGGTACATTGACGGGCACAAACCTCCAGTTCCACTCAGACACCAGCAAGGTGGTTAGGGTACTGCTATTGGCTGCTATTATTAAAGACAAGCTAGTTGGTCCTTTTCTGGTTGAAGATGAGCTCAAAATCATCTCTCAAACCTTATGCCACATTTTATAAGATACTTTCTTCAAGAGAAAACCATGATTTTTATGTAGGACAATGCTCCATCACATCCATCAAAAACTCCACTGCTTGGCTAGTCAGTAAAGGCCTTAAAGATGAAAGAATAATAACATGGCCCCTTTCCCCATATTGAGAACTTGTGGGCCCTTCTTAAATTAGTCACTGATATTTCTTTTGAAATGTCAGAAATGTATTTTTGTACATTTTGAGTCTGTTGGTTATTATTCTCACTTTAACACATGACAATAAACAATTGAGATAAGAAAATTTACGTTTTTCATTTAGTTGCATAATAATTCTACACACTAATAGTTGCCCAATAACACATATGACAGAAAGACAAATCTCACTTTTAGTTTCTTAAATATTCAAGTTGTTTTTTTTTAACCCTTTGGATTGACAGGCAGCACTGCAGTTGTTCAATAATAAAATTAATTATCAAAAGTATAAATGTCCTAATCATTCTGTTCATAGTGTATATTTAACCCCTTTACTACCCAAGGTGGTTTGCATGTTAATGACCAAGCCAATCTTTACAATTCTGACCACTGTCACTTTATGAGGTAATTACTCTGGAACGCTTCAACGGATCCCCCTGATTCTAAGATTGTTTTTTTCGTGACATATTGTACTTCATGATTGTGGTAAAATTTCTTCGATATCACTTGCGTTTATTTGTGAAAAAAACAGAAATTTGGCAAAAATGTTGAAAATTTTGCAATTTTCAAAATTTTAATTTTTATGCCCTTAAATCAGAGAGATATGTCACACAAAATCGTCAACAAATAACATTTCCCACATGTCTACTCTACATCAGCTCAATTTTGGAACCAAATTTTTTTTTATTAGGGAGCTATAAGGGGTAAAAGTTAAACCAATGATTTTTCATTTTTCCAGCAAAATTTACAAAACCATTTTTCTAGGGACCACATCATATATGAAGTCACTGTGAGGGGTCTTTAAGACAGAAAATACCCAAAAGTGACACCATCCTAGAAAAGGAATCCCTCAAGGTGCTCAAAACCACATTCAAGAAGTTTATTAACCCTTCAGGTGCTTCACAGGAATTTTTGGAATGTGGAAGAAAAAAATTAACATTTAACCTTTTTCACAAAAATGTTATTTTAGACCCAATTTTTTTCATTTTGGCAGGGGTAACAGGAAAAAATGGGCCCCAAAATTTGTTGTGAAATTTCCTCTGAGCACGAAGATACCCCATATGTGGGGAAAAACCACTGTTTGGGTGCATGGCAGAGTTTGGAAGGGAAGGAGCGCCATTTGACTTTTTGAATGTAAAATTTGCTTGAATAATTAGCGGATGCCATGTTGCGTTTGGGGAGCTCCTGATGTGCCTAAACAGTGGAAACCCCCCACAAGTGACACCATTTTGGAAACTAGATGCTTCAGGGAACTTATCTAGATGTGTGGTGAGCACATGGAACCCCCAGGTGCTTCACAGAAGTTTTTATAACATTGAGCCGTAAAAATTAAAATTTTCACATTTTTCCCACAAAAATGTTTTTCAGCTCCCAATTTAGCATTTTCATAAGGGTAGTAGGAGAAATTGCACCATGCAGTTTGTTGTGAAATTTCTCCTGAGTAAGCAGATACCCCATATGTGGGGGAAAACCACTCTTTGGGCGCACGGCAACTAGACCCCTCAGGGAACTTATCTAGATGTGTGGTGAGCACTCTGAACCCCAAAGTGCTTTACAGAAGTTTATAACATGGAGAGGTAAAATAAAAAAATCTAACTTTTTCCACAAAAATGATGTTTTAGCCCCAATTTTTTTATTTTCACAAGGGTAAAAAGAGAAAATGTACCCCAAAAACTTTTGTGCAATTTCTCCTGAGTATGCCAATACCCCATATGTGGGGAAAATAAAGTGTTTGGGCGCACAGCAGAGTTCAGGAGCACTGTGGGACTTTTTGAACGCAAAATTGGCTGGAATTGAGAGCGGATGCCATGTCGCGTTTGGAGAGCCCCAGATGTGCCTAAATAGTGGAAACCTCCCACAAGTGACTCCATTTTGGAAACTACACCCCTCAAGGATTTTATCAAGGGGTACAGTGAATATTTTGAACCCAGAGGTACAACACAGAATTTGATAACATTAGGTCATCATATTGAAAAAGTTGTCATTAGTCTTGAGCGCAAGTGCTCGCTACTTGAGCTTGCATCGGGTACTCAGGTACGCACCAAGTATCGCGCGTGCTCGAGTGACATGCTCAAGTCCCCGCCCGCATGTTTCACGGTTATTAGACACCCAAAATAAACATGCGGGGATTGCTCGTGCATGACAGGCAATCCCCGCAAGGTTTTTTTGGCCGCGAAGCTTATGGGGCGGAGACTCGAGCATGTCACTTGAGCACCCGCGATACTCAACACTAGTCGCCATATTGTCATCTTTTTTTTTTTTTTTTTTTTGAAAAAAATCCCAATCCTAGCACAACCCTAACCTTAGCACAACCCTAACCCTAGCACAACCTTAACCCTAACCCTAGAGTTTATTTTTTGCGCCGTTCCTCGTGTGGTATAAAAGTGATTAGGCGACTTTATTCTTCGGGTCAGTGCGATTACAGAGATACCAGATTCATATTGGGTTTTTATGATTGTCACACACTAAAAGATGCATTTTTTTTCAAAATCTAGTTTTTGCATGACCATATTTTGAGAGCTATAATTTTTTCATATTTTGGCCGACAGAGTCATGTGATGGCTTGTTTTTGCGGAATGAGTTAACGTTTTTATTGGTACCATTTTCAGGAATGTGACATTTTTTGATCGCTTTCAATTCCGATTTTTGTGAGGCAGAATAAACAAAAACCAACAATTCAGGAATTGCTTTTTTTTTAAAAAAAATTTATGGTGTTCCGCGTGTGGTAAAATTGATAAGGTAGCTTTATTCTTCGGGTCGGTACATTTATAGTGGTACCACATTCATATAGTTTTTCAATGTTTTGGCACTTTTACACAATAAAAGCTATTTTATAGAAAAAAATATTTTTTTGCATAGCTTTATTCTGAGAGCTATAACTTTTTTATTTTTTGGCTGCTGCTGCTGTATGGCGATGTTTTTTTGCGGGACAAGATGACGTTTTCAGCGTTACCATTTTTATTTATATTCGTCTTTTTGATCGCGTTTTATTCCACTTTTTTGTTTGGTGGTATGATGATAAAGCATAGCTTTTTGCTTCGTTTTTTATTTTTATTTTTTATCGTGTTCACTAAAGGTGTTAACTAGCGGGAGACTTTTATAGGTCAGGTCGTTCCAGATGCGGCGATACCAAATATGTGTACTTTTATTGTTTTGTTGTTTTTTTTTCATAATAATATTTATTGATGGGTACATTATATTTTTATTTTTGGTGGATTCTTTTTCGGATTTTTTTTATGTTTTTACAAAAAAAAATATATATATATATATATTTTTACATTTTTTTTACTTTTATACTTTGTCCCACTATGGGACTTTCACTTTTTTTACTCTGATCACCTGTATAACATAGGGATGGAGCACCATCCCTGTGCTATACAGGCTGTCAGCGCTGCAGATGCAGAAGATACTTTGGTTATGCACTGCGCATGATAAAAGTATGATAAAAGTATCTTCCTGCTGTCTGGTGACCCAGATGTTGTCATGACAACATCCAGGTCACCATGACAATCACGGAACCCAGATTCAGACAGCACGGGACGCTGGAGGAGGAGGTGAGTATAGCGCTTACCTCCACAATGCTGCGATCGACTTTGATCGCAGCATTGCGGGGGTTAATGTTCCGGGAGCAGTGCGAGACCGCTCCCTGCACATTGCACCGGGTGTCAGCTGTGACATCGCACCCACACAGCCTGTGTGCGGTTGAAATGAACAGGGTGTACTAATACGTACCTGGCTCTTAAAACCCAGGGCGCAGGTATGCATTAGTATGCCTTGGGCTCTAAAGGGGTTAAAATACAAACTTGATTTAAACAGTAGGTCATTTTCCTTTTATATTACTTTGTACTTATATCATGAAAAAGACCATTCTAAGTAACTTAGCACTGCAATAACAGATATTCTGTTCATTCAGCTTCTTCTCTATTGCTTTACAGTATGTGTCATTACATGTAGATGAAAGAAACCAAAAGAGAACAAGTCTTATTTTAGAGCATTATTGTCTGTTTAAAGGTAATCTGTCAGCAGTTTTTGCTATGTAATCTGAGGACAGCATGTAGGGGTTAAAACACAGATTCAATAATTTGTCGCATGCCAGGCTGTGTGGTGTTGTTTACTTATACTGAAGGTTTTATCAACTGGTGATTATCATTACTCTACAGCAGCTACAGCAGTGAGTGAAGGCTAGCTCAACTCCGCCCTCTCCTGAGAGAAGCAGTTCACTGTCAGTAGACAATGTAAATACACAGCCTGGTGCGGGCGGGGTTAGCTTTCTCAGCTCTGCTGCACTGCTAAATCTAAAAACTCTGTGTTAGAATTGCTGCACCCAGTGATCTAAGTGATACATCATTTGATTCAGGGTCTCTTTTCTTACATTATGCTGCTACCAGATGAGGTAGCTTAAACCTGGTTGACATAATCCCTTTAAGGGGGTAGTATTGGGCAGATTCCACTGTTTTATACAGTGTTAGTAATCTTTGTCCTTGATATTTTTAAATAGGATACAATACAAACTTTCTTAAAGTTCTTGCCAAGTACATAAAAACAGAAAGATGACAGATCTTCTTTAAATGTAAGCAGATTGAACTAGTTATCATATCGAGAATATTTGTTTCACCTTTATCAAGTGCCAAATAATGTCACTTAACAATTTAGAACGTAAGCTACAATTTTAGAACTTGACTCTTTATGCGGTTGAAGCAATTTTCTCCTAGGGGACCTTTTATCTTTATGGCAGGCCATTACTATTTGAGACACTCATACAAAAGGGCATTTACTATGTGAAATATATTTTATAAATCAGAGTATGACAATCTTGTGACCATCTACTTTGATGTGATAAAGATGGTGTACTTGCAGACTTCATCTTTACACAATGGGGAAGTATGAAGGTTAGACAAGTAATATAAACTGAATACATATACTAAATGTCCTGAAATTGAATGAAACCCAGACTACAGAAATATGTATTCGATGTAGATTTAAAAGGATTATTTGGCAATAGCTTTAATATATTGATATAAAATATATATTCAGTAAATACCAAAAAAGGTCTCATCAGTGGATGTTTGACCATTACAAAGTCCTGATAATCCCACATTTATGGTATGTGATCTATCCTTTGTTAGGAACTCCCTGTAATCACCTGCAGTAACAATTTACAAAATGTATATGTAAAACGGTTAAACAGGTCAGAAATACAGGTGAAGCATATATAAATGTCATCTGCATCATTATAGGTTACAGAGGAAGATTGTTAATAACTAGTGATGATCCAGCATGCTCGTTGCTCAAGATTTGCGAGCATGCTCGGGCGAGCATCTATTATCTTCAGCGTGCTCGGGGGTTACATTTTTGTCGCTCCATGAACATGATTTGCGACTGTTTGACAGCTTTAATACATGTGAGGAATGCCTGTTTTTCCAGCATTCCTCGCATGTATTAAAGCTGTGAAACAGCCGCAAATCATGTTCACGGAGCGAAGAAAACTTAACCCCCCCAAGCACACTGAAGATAATAGAGGCTTGCCCGAGCATGCTCGTAAATCTAGAGCAATAAGCATGCTCCATCATCACTATTAATAACTCATAATGTAAGCATGTGAAAAGTTGGGCAATTTTTTTTTGTATCTTTTTTTTAAATTGGGTTCTTTGAAAAAATAAAATAATAATGAAGAGGTCATAAAGCGAACCTGTCACCAGGTTTGACCGATACGAGATATGGCCACCACCTTTCAACCCTCATATACAGCATACTATAATGCTGTACATACTGTATGCCCCCGACCTGCAAGACAAGAAAAAGAGATTTTATTATACTCACCTGGTGAAGGGGGTGACACTCGTCTTGGTCTGGCGCTTCCCTTCTTCTTGCGATGACATCCTCCTCCTTGGCAATCGTGTGGATGATGCATCCCTGAAAAGAAGCATATCTGTAGTACCAATCTCTGTGGGCTATCTTTCAAGAAAACAATTAAAATGAGGTCCTTGGTGTAATTTGGACAGTCAGTTTGTCCACTCAGCTCCTCTATTGCTTGATTAATTTAGACTTCGGAGCCAAGTGAAACCCGTGCTGATAATCTATGAAATGGGGACACAGACAGAGCGGACACAAACAGAAGAGAGCTCTTGTACAAGAACAATATATCAGACCTTTCCACATCAATAGCTCATTATAATAGACAATTGCACCTGCTTGGGAGATAGAAGTGGGGCTCATTACCTGTTGGACTACAGTGCGGCTGCAGAGGTTACACCAATGGTATGTCCACCATGGCCGCCCACAATACACCAAGCAGTTTACATTTTAAAAGACAATTTCCTGAAAAAAATGTCAATGGATTTTGGAAAGAAAGATATGCTTCCATAAAGCTGTCCTATATGGAAATGCTAACTTCATAATGTAATTTTTCCCTAACAGACTTCATAAAAGTTCTGCAGTGCATTTCATTTGTGAATCATGCTACTTTTTGATGTGACACTGCAGGGAAAAAGTAACATCATGACTAAGTCACTCATTTTATACTTTTCATAGGCCTTAATGTCCTGAATTATTTATTATACTGAAACATATTTATACTAATAGTATAATAAAGTACAACATGGTAATATAGCATATATAATTACGATTTGATGGACATAAATATAATAGACATACAACATTACAGTCGTATTTCAGTCACTCACCTTCTGGATGATAACCAGTATTAGCATTTTTTGCTAATAGCACTAGAGTTTATTGTGTTACTAATGATGCACTGAAAACAGGGGCATTATAAATATCTCTTTTTAGCTGCATACCATTGAAGCTAGAAGCTCCTTCTCGTAATAACCTTGTTTCACCTAAACTGTACAAATAATTCTGAGATCTATCAAGCTGTATATTTTACCAATATAAAAGTGTCAATCCATTTTTATCATTCAGTTTCTGTCATGATAATTGTATTTTTATTAAATTAATATATTTCCAAGACAAGGGTGACCAGGTATCTCCGGGCTCATATTATAGTTTCAGGTTGCAGAGCTAGCCATGAGCCAATAAATAAAGTGGGTCAGATTTATTACTTTGATTGTAGGTTCAGGTTTGTGGCACGGAGGTGACCGGGCTTCTTTGGGCTCATAATAAAGTTTCAGGTTCCACAACAAGCCTCAAGCCATTAAGGACATTGGGTCACAATGTCACTTTTGTAGGCACAGGTTTGTGGCATAGTTTTAAAAACATTTATACGTATAAAGCTTTAAAACAGTTCTGACCCAACATAAATTTCCTATGTCGTTGTGCAAGAAAAATCTACTGTTTGATATTATTATCATAATGTTATTAGAATATTTCAATCTCCGTTATCACTAAGCAGATGATAGATTTTCATGGGCAGGAGCCTTAACAGTAGAGTTGAGCCACCCCCGTAGTGTTCGAGTTCGGTTCGGTTCGTCGAACACCCGTATGTTCGTCGAACTGTTCGTTGAACTGTTCGTCGAACACCTTCGAACACCGTTAAAACCAATGGCAGACAAACAAAAACACATAGAAACACATAGGAAACACCTTCAAAGGTGTCCAAAAGCTGACAAACTGCTCAGAAGACACAACTAACACATGGAAAAGTGACAAGTACATATAGTCATGCGAAAAGAAAAGAGGTGGAGGAGTAAAAGGAGGGGGAGACACAGATATAGGCATGTCATGCCCTTCTAAAACCAAAAAAGTGTGAAGCTGACACAGCTAGTGACGCGTCCCCTGGGCCAGTGTTGTTTGGGGGATACCCGGAGCCGGATCAGATGGGGGTTGTAGTCTCCGAGTGGCGGTGACCCGGTCCGTGCCCAGGGTGTCAAGCTCAGTGTGTGGCAGTCCTACAGATGTTGCTGGATGTTCTTTAGTGTCGACTACGCCACCCGTTGATTTGCGGTCAGTACGGCCGCCGCTGCAGCAGGGTCCGCTGAGGCTGGTGGTGTGTGTGCAGCTCAGGTAGTATAACCCCCAACGGGAGGGGTATAGCCTCAGGGGGTCAGTCGTAGAGGGTGGTGGTTGTGGTGGTGCAGTGAGAGTGGTAATAAGACTCCGAGTCGGGCTGTGCAGTTCAGGGTTTTACTTACTGCTTTTGTGTTGGTCACTCCGGCCTTGAGTGACCACCCGAGCCGTGCTGCGTCCACCAGGTCCTGGACTCGGCCAACCCCCAGGTGATTCTGGAGCGTGGTCCTGAGCTCCCTTTCTGACTTGTCCTTCTCTCTGGCCTTCCCCACCAGGGATCCACCTAAGTCCGGCTCCCTCGGGCCTCTTGTTGGTAAACCCTTGTCTCTGGGTTCCCTGACCCTATTCTTGGTGTGCCTTCCGGGTGGATTTAGTGGGTGGTCGTGGCAGATCCTGCCCACGACCTCCGGTCTCTGGCTAAGGATTAGGGCCCTCCACCAGCTTGGGATCCGGTACCCTTGTGCCAACTCTTCACCCTCTGGTCTAATTTTGGGTTCTTGGAGTTCCCTCTTCTCCCCCTCTGGGTCCTTCCTTCTCCTCTCTCTCTCTTGGCCTTGGAGCTGGCTGAGCTGCTCTGCTTCTCTGACTCAACTCTGACAGACTGACCAAACCTCTACAAAAGACCCTGTTCTAAGATGGTTCCCACCTTATATACTCCCTCTATGTGTGAGCTCAGGTGACCAGCACCCAATGAGCTCCTAGCAATACCCAGACTGCTCCCCCTATCTGCCCCTACACTACTGGGATGTTCCACCCCCCTCCCACTCCAGCCAGGGACAGACACTGTCGTACCTGCACATTTCTCTAGTGGGAGTACCATTGGTCTGTCCCCCGGAAATGGGATGTGTGTAGTGCATGCAGCCTACTGGGCTCAGTTCCACACTCCATCCTTACCCGGGAGTGGAATACCACACCTCTGGCTTGAGGCGTAATACCCCTGTAGCAGCCGAATCCTCAGGGTGCTACACTAGTCCGTTCCTGCCCGTGCGACCTCCGTGTCGCCGGGTTTGTGCCAGAGCCGCCCCCCTCTCCCAATACTGGTGCCTGTCCGCTGGTGGGTCGAGCGAGCCGCCCTGCGGTGGAGGCAGGTCTAAGCTTTTTAATTTAAATTGTCTCTGTAATTTGAATGAGTACACTTTAAATCCTTTTACAAGGATCTATTGGAGGGCAAGTCTCATGCCAGCAGCCGCGGGAATTCCAGCTCCAGTAGCATCCACTAAAGCTGCTGCAGTTAAAAAGCTTTTATAAGGATCGAGCTTGGCGGTCCACCGCAAGGCATCCTACCGCCAGTCCCAGCCCCTGTGCCTTGGGGTGCCTCCCCGATGCTCTTCACTGAGTGTCCCGGGGGCCCAAAGCATTTCCTTTGAAAAAACTAAGTGTCCAAACTACAGGTGGTGTAGCTTGCTTAACAGGTGGGATAATCCGCTGACTAGCAGACACTGCTACTAGGTCCAAAGTATTTCCTGGGCTAGATGCAGTTAAAAATTTGTAATTAGATCTACAGGCGGTGGCTACTCCGCTGACTAGCAGACACAGCTACTAGGCCCAAAGTATTGCCAGGGCTAGATGCAGTTAAAAATTTGTAATTAGATACTCTCGGATGCTGAGAAAGCTTTCCATAGAGTCTCCTGGCACGCCATATATTATTCTCTTAAAAAGCTTGGGGTAGGGGTCTAGGGGACCCTTTTATAGCCAAAATCATGGCCCTGTATTACAATCCGTCAGCTAGGCTGAAGATAAATGGAACATTTTCATCACCTTTCATAATCACCAATGGGACAAGGCAGGGATGTCCTCTGTCCCCGCTCTTATACATCCTAGTGATGGAGCACCTGCTCTCATTAATTCGCGATAACCCCAATATTAGGTGGATTGAGGTGGGAGGCACCGAGTACAAGTGCTCTGCATTTGCTGATGATGTCCAAGTATATATCACTCAATCACATATATCCATCCCTGCTGTTATGGCTGAAATAGATCACTTTGTTACATGGTCAAATTTTAAAATCAATGCAGCGAAGTCTGAGGCCCTCGATGTCTTCCTCCCCAAATCCATACAGGATTCCATCCAGTCCAACTTTGCCTTTGCCTGGCCCTCACAGGGTATCAAATACTTAGGAATTCGTATTCATAGAGACCTCTCCTGTCTATTTTATCGTAATTTTGGGCCCTTTATTGAACAACTCCATAAAGATCTTACTTCTTGGACGGTGAAGGATTTTTCCTGGTTCGGCAGAATAAGTATACTAAAAATGAACGTCCTACCTAAACTCTTATACCTCTTCCAAACCATTCCCGTGGTAATTCCCTCAAATTTTTGGAAAAGACTATGCAGTAGCTTTTAGTCTCCCCAGTATGACACAGGTGGGGCAGATGGTGGTTGTCCCGGCCCGCTAGGCCGCATTGCAGCACAGTGAGCTTCGCACTGCAACTTATGCTTCATATCCATGTGACAGTTCATGCATGAAGTACTCAAACTATGTATTTTTTGGCCTCTACTTAGCTTTTGGTGACAAATGTTACAGATAAAACGAGTTGGGTCATCCTTAGCGATATGAAAAAATGCACAGGCTATGCAAGGTTTAGAGCCCATGCGACTCTGCTACTAGCAATACTATCAAATGATTGGCTGGGTTAGATGCAGAGCGTCTGGGTTTGGTTGGGGGTCCCCACAGTCTGCCTAGGCTAGATGCAGTTAAAAATTCTCATTAGATACACAGGCGGTGCAGCTTGCTTCGCAGCTGGGCTAATACGCCCAAAGTATTGGTAGACTCTATACTAAATAAGGAAGGATTCACTGACTGTGGTGGCCCCTCCGTGGGCCGTGGCGATTGGTGGAGATTTGGGGGATGATTATAGGAGAAAGTTCCTTAATAGAGAAAGTTGGTGGATTTATACTTTAAATACACGTGTACCAGCGGGTTTAAACATCAGACATGATTTGATGTATCATTATGAGTGATCATTTATAGATTATTATTATATATATGTTCATTTTTTCTTCTTTTCTTTTTCCTTTTGATTATTTACATTTATATGCATTGTTTCTATGCTATACGATTTTAACATGGTATGTGTGTTTAAATTTCTGATTAACTCAGCCTTGAACAGGTGCATAGCAGGACATGACATATAAATACCACTTCCTTGCTGTTTTTTTGCTATGCAATGATTAAGAAATCGTATATATATTGTGCAGAATGAAGGGTGAAAGTCCTCCCAGGCGGTAGGAAATTGGAGTTTCATAACACATATTTGAACTGGAGAGGTATTAGAGGCCTGCAATGGCCTGCAATGGCCACAGGTACTAATAGAGGTAATCAAGATAGGGAGAGAGGCAAGAGGTCCGGTCATCTTAGTTATACAGGCCGGGGGAAACGACATAGCTTATCACAAGAGCGCATAACTAATGGCAATAATGAAACTAGACACTGAGCGTTTCAGAGAATTTTTCACTAAACTAACTATAGTATGGTCAGAGATTGTTCCGAGAACGGTATGGCAAGGTGCGTGAGATATCATGGCCATCGAACGGACAAGGCAGGTAATAAATATTCGGAGGGCAAAATTTATAAGAGACAGAGGCTGTGTAGTGATACGACACCGACAACTGGAAGGAGATAAAGCAGGCCTCATAACGGTGTTCACTTAATGGATATTGGACTGGACATATTTCTGGACATATTTCTGTCAGGACTCCAGGACGGAGTGGAACAAACGTTAAGAGTGATGGATGGGGGTCGGAGTCCTGCATACGAGTAAGCAGGATCCTCCATGGCCTGGAAATAGAAAGGACATGTTGGAGAGTTACACTTGTTGGCCAACTTGCCGTTGTGGAGACTGGAGACACAGGGCATGCTGCAACAAGCTGAATTATTTTAGAAATAAAATGCATTTCTAATGGAATGAGTATAAACAGTTAATAAAGCTGTGACCGATCCTCACCCATCCAGTTGTAAGAGTTACATGATTGTATTGTCAATGAAAGGGGGGCATTAGGGGGCTGAGCTTCTGGGTTTGGTTAGGGGTCCCCACAGTCTGCCTAGGCTAGATGCATTTAAAAATCATTATTAGATACACAGGCGGTGTAGCTTGCTTCGCAGCTGGGTTACTACGCTGACTAGCAGACACTGAAGCTTTGGAGCAGACCTCTGAGTAAACAGCTCTTCAGACTCAACCATCTGTGTTACCCCAAGCCATAGTGTATGTATTTTCTTATGGTTAAAAGCGGGGTGGGGAGACCCAACGCACCTCTAATTGACGATGTCAACATCACGTAAAATAAAGCAAGGGGACTCCAAAAAGAGTCTCCATTTTTTCCAAAAATTTGTGGCACAGACACCACTTAAGTGGCATCAATTGCTTAAAACGGTTGGTTAGAATGAGTACTACACACTGCTACTAGGCCCAAAATTATTTTCCAGACAAGATGCAGCTAAAAATTATTAGTAATTTGCAAGCTGGTGGAGCTTAGTATAGATGGCAAAATAGAATGAGTACCGCACACTGCTACAGGCCCAAAATTATTTTCCAGACAAGATGCAGCTAAAAATTATTAGTAATTTGAAAGCTTAAAAAGGTTGGTGAGGTGATTTTACGAAATCCTCCAGCTTTTACTCTCCCCAGGATGACACAGGGGTAGAAAAGTCCTTGCGGATCCATTATTTGTTCATCTTTATGAACGTGAGTCTGTCTACATTCTCAGTGGACAGCCGCATGCGCTTATCTGTCAGCACACCACCAGCAGCGCTGAACACACGTTCAGAGAGAACGCTGGCTGCGGGGCATGACAAGATCTCCAAGGTGTAAGTGGCGAGCTCCAGCCATTTATCCAGATTGGAAGCCCAAAAAGAGCAAGGGTCCAGGGACACAGTCATGGCTTCGATATTTACTTGGAGATACTCCTGTACCATCATCTCTAGGCGTTGACTATGTGTCAGACTTCTTGTCTCCTGTGGCCTTGCAAAGGGTGGGCTAAAAAAAGCTGTGAAATGATTCCGCAAAATTTCTGTTACCAGCAGATACTGTGTTTCTGTTACGGTTTGAGAGTTGAACACTCGACAGTCCCACGGTTGGCAAGTTGGAACTGTGAGATTCAATTCGTGCACCACTGGTGTTTTGTGGAAAAGCACATGTAAGATTCTGCAACAGTCTCTGCTGATACTCCTGCATGCGTGAATCCCTTTCTTTCTGGCAGGAATTATTTTGGCAAATTTACTTTTGTACCGGGGATCTAACAGTGTGGCAATCCAGTAGTCAGGATTATTTCGAATTCTGACAATTCGAGGGTCATGTTGCAGGTAGTGCAGCAAGAAGGCACTCATGTGTCTTGCGCATCCAGGAGCACCAAGTCCCTGTTGTGTTGGTGGCGAGGTAACAAACATGCCTCCTTCCTCTGCCCTCTCCCCCCAACCTCGCACAACAGAAATGTGATCAAGGTCTCCCTCATCTGATGAGTCTTCCAACAGTTCGTCCTCCACTTCTTCCTGTCCTCCTGTACCTTCCTCACTAGTTTGGCTGCTACCATGCGCCCTGGTAAATCCATCTCCCCCACCCTCACATGCCTGCTGCCTTGGTGCTGCCGACCGTCTGGACCTTCCGCATACAACTCCGCCTCCTCTACTTCCTCCACCTTCTCTTGTGCCACCACCTGACTCCGAATTCTGTTTAACATGTGCTCCAGCACGTAAATCACCGGAATAGTCATGCTGATAATGGCATCGTCAACACTCAACATCTTTGTCTCCATTTCAAAACTGTGCAGAAGGGTGCATAGGTCCCTGATCTGAGACCACTCCTCCAGCGTGATTTGCCCCACCTCTGGATCCTGTTGGCCCAGGCTACACGTCAGAACGTATTGCACCAGGGCTTGTCGGTGCTGCCACAGTTGCTGCAACATGTGCAGAGTTGAATTCCACCGGGTAGGCACATCGCATTTTAGCCGGTGAAGTGGCAGGCCCAACGACTTCTGTAGAGATGTAAGTCACACAGCGACCGTGCCCTCTGCAGAAGGCCATCTAGTCCGGTATAGTGGCCTAAAAATTGCTGGACAAGCAGGTTCAACACGTGAGCCATACAAGGCACATGTGTGACATTGCCCCGGCGAAGGGCCGCACCGAGGTTTGCAGCATTGTCGCACACGGCCTTCCCTGGTTTCAGGTCCAGTGGAGACAACCATTCATGAAACTGGTTCTCCAGAGCTGACCACAACTCCTCAGCTGTGTGACACACATTTCCCAGACATTTCAAAGTAAAAACCGCCTGATGACGTTGAGCCCTGCTGCCAGCATAGTAAGGAGGTTGGCAGGATCCCTTCTGCACAGTTAGAAAGCGTGTGGCATGACCAGACAGGCTTTGGGTGCTGGTGGGGGACTGAGAGGAGGTTGAGGAGGCAGAAGCAGTGGAGGAACTTAGAGATAAAGAGGATTGACGCACAACTCGTGGGGACGGCAAGACTTGGACAGCAGCCCCTTGTCCTGCTGTCACTATAGTTACCCAGTGCCCAGTCAGCGACATGTAACGCCCCTGTCCTTGCCTACTCGTCCAAGTGTCTGTGGTGAAATGCACCTTGTCACACACAGAGTTTCTCAAAGAAGCGGTGATGTTGTGTGCGACATGCTGGTGGAGCGCAGGCACACCTTTCTTTGAGAAGTAGTGCTGACTGGGCATCTGGTACTGGGGCACTGTGACGGACATAAGGTCTCGAAAATCCTCTGTGTCCACCAGGCAGAAAGGCAGCATTTCTGTAGCCAAGAGCTTGCAGATGGTGAAATTCAACCTCTTAGCTTTCTCATGGCTAGGAGGAAATGGTCTTTTACTTGTCCACATCTGAGGGACCGAGGGCTGGCTGTTGTGCTTAGACGGGGTTGAGAAGGGTGTCCCCGGCAAACTACCGGTCTGTGAGGAAGATGCAGGCAGACATGTTAGGTTGCCTTGATCCAAAGGTGGTGCTCTCGATGTCGGAGAGCGCTCAACACCAGCTGGTGTTTCCACCTCCAAAGAAAATGATGACCTGCCAATCAAGCTGGCTGTTGCGGGTAAAGAGGTGGCAGGTCTGCATCCCAAAACAGGTGTGACTGCTGTCCTCCCAGTCACAGAGGATGAAGAGGCCGCAGATGCACAAGATGGGGCAGACGGTGGTTGGCCCGGCCCGCTAGGCCGCATTGTAGCACAGTGAGCTTCCCACTGCAACTTATGCTTCATATCCATGTGACGGTTCATGCATGAAGTACTCAAACTATGTATTTTTTGGCCTCTACTTAGCTTTTGGTGACAAATGTTACAGAAAACACGAGTTGGGTCATCCTTATAGATCTGAAAAAATGCCCAGGCTATGCAAGGCTTAGCACCCATGCGACCTGAAGAGCCACCACCACTTGTGGTCAGAGGCACAGTTGTATTTGAGGATGCAGCTGTTGACGTGCTTCCAGTACTACGTCTCTGTCCAGGAAGGCGCAACCTGAACTCGTCGTCACTAGCATCCTCCTCCACCTCCTCTGCTGACCTCATCAACTGGCTGACTGCGGGTTGATAGTAAGTGGGATCTGCAACCTCGTCATCATCACCCTGTGTGTTCTCACAACCGTCGTCCTCAGAGCTAACCTGTTCCTGCCCTGACAAAAAACTCAAGTTGTCGCTCCAATCTGGTATTTGAGTCTCATCATCGTCTTCCTCATTGTCTCCACCAACAGGAGTTACAGTTTGGGAGCGAGGGTCTACATTATGTTCAGAACCTTCTGCGTCTGGTCCTGAATCCGACTCAAAGATACTGCACTTCAATGCAGATCATTTCCTCGTCTGGATTCACAGAAGCTCTGGAGCTGACCTCTGATTCCCAGGCTATAGTATGAGTAAACAGCTCTGCAGACTCAACCTTCTGTTCTACCCCATACTCAGATGGGCAGCTGGAGACTTGGGACCTGTGAGGAAGCAAGTGCGATTGGGGTGACACCTCTGAGGACTGGAGTATTTGTGATGTTGAAGTTGATGTGGAGGAGAGCCCACTAAAAGGAGCACTTGATATCCGTTGAAGCACCTGCTGTTTTTGTGCCTCATCTGGAATTTGTAGCGATTGGTGTGGCCGTAAGAAAGGGATCATATCACTTTGTCCGCTAAAAGAAGTAGACATCTTAGTTTGGCTGAAAGATGGTCTTTCTTCTGCAGATGTTACTGTTGCTTTAACACCTACCCCACGGACACAACCTTTTTTCCCTTCCCAACACGCCTATTCCCCTTTCCACTAGCAGCAGGCCTTTTTCCACTCATTGTGGTGGTTAACTAATTGACAACTCTGGAGTTGTTTGCACAAAAAACGATGGATGGGAACCGAGCAGACCTGAGTGGCCAAACTGTGGTATTAGCCCAAAAGGATTGGCTGGGTTAGATGCAGTAAAACTATTTTATTACATACACAGGTGGTGAAGCTTAGTATAGATGGACTAATAGAATGAGCCCCACACACTGCTACAAGCCCAAAATTATTTTCCGAGCTAGATGCAGATAAAAATTATTTGTAATTTGCAAGCTGGTGGAGCTTAGTACAGATGGACTAAGAATAAGTCCCACAAACTGCTACAAGCCCAAAATTATTTTCCGAGCTAGATGCAGCTAAAAATTATTTGTAATTTGCAAGCTGGTGGAGCTTAGTATAGATGGACTAAGAATAAGTCCCACACACTGCTACAAGCCCCAAATTATTTTCCGAGCTGAATGCAGCTAAAAATTATTTGGAATTTGCAAGCTGGTGGAGCTTAGTATAGATGGACTAAGAATAAGTCCCACACACTGCTACAAGCCCAAAATTATTTTCCGAGCTAGATGCAGCTAGAAATTATTTGTAATTTGCAAGCTGGTGCAGCTTAGTATAGATGGACTAAGAATAAGTCCCACACACTGCTACAAGCCCAAAATTATTTTCCGAGCTAGATGCAGCTAAAAATTATTTGCAATTTGCAAGCTGGTGGAGCTTAGCGTAGAAGGACTAAGAATAAGTCCCACACACTGCTACAAGCCCAAAATTGTTTTCCAAGCTAGATGCAGCTAAAAATTATTTGTAATTTGCAAGCTGGTGGAGCTTAGTATAGATGGACTAAGAATAAGTCCCACACACTGCTACAAGCCCAAAATTATTTTCTGAGCTTGATGCAGATAAAAATTATTTGTAATTTGCAAGCTGGTGGAGCTTAGTATAGACGGGCTAAGAATAAGTCCCACACACTACTACTAGCCCAAAATTATTTTCTGAGCTAGATGCAGCTAAAAATTATTTGTAATTTGCAAGTTGGTGGAGCTTAGTATAGATGGACTAAGAATAAGTCCCACACACTTCTACAAGCCCAAAATTATTTTCAGAGCTAGATGCAGATAAAAATTATTTGCAAGCTGGTGGAGCTTAGTATAGATGGACTAAGAATAAGTCCCACACACTGCTACAAGCCCAAATTATTTTCCGAGCTAGATGCAGCTAAAAATCATTTGTAATTTGCAAGCAGGTGGAGCTTAGTATAGATGGACTAAGAATAAGTCCCACACACTGCTACAAGCCCAAAATTATTTTCGAGCTAGATGCAGATAAAAATTATTTGTAATTTGCAAGCTGGTGGAGCTTAGTATAGATGGACTAAGAATAAGTCCCACACACTGCTACAAGCCCAAAATTATTTTCCGAGCTAGATGCAGAAAAAAAATATTTGTAATTTGCAAGCTGGTGGAGCTTAGTATAGATGGCCTAATAGAATGATGCTATGCCCAAAAGGTTTTACTTGGCTAGGTGCAGTAAAAAAAATTGTATTCTATACACAGGTGGTGTAGCTTGCAACACAGATACGCTACTCCACTGACTAACACACACTGCAAGAAAAGGATTTGCTTAGCTAGATTTAGCCAAATGCTGTGAAAAACACTTGCACAGCACTGGCACAGACCTGCCTGGCAAAAAGTCCTAGGAAATGCTGTAAACTAGTCCTCAAAATGACTGCATTTACAATTAGTCCCTATTCCCAACCTATCTATTTAAGAGCACAGACCTGCCAGCTAAAAGTCGTAGGAAATGCTGTAACCTAGTCCTCAAAAGGACTGCAATCACAACTAGTCCATACTCCCAAGCTATCTGTATATTTCTGAGAAAATTGGCTTGAAATTAACACTGAAAGTATAGCGCACACAGCAACAGCGGTGCCGTCTACACACAGCTGCAGCAGTGAGAAAATGGTGGCGACGGGGAAAATGGCTGGGTCTTATAGGGCAAGGACATGTGACATACACAGCCAATGACACATGCCCTTGCTTGTGTGAAAAAAAGCAGTTCGCTCCATGTGTGCGCTGCTGATAGGCTGACAGATTGCACCTCCCCACTGTAAATGCGGGAAAGAGAAAAAAAAATGGAGATCTTCATTATTTCTGCAGAGATCCATCCCCTGCCCCTCCCCCCGCCCCGCTGTACACTCAAACTGAGTATTAACATTGATTATCAGCATTACTGTGAAAAAATCCAGTTATGATTTTGGTGCATGACCAGTTATCGAACATAACCTCGAACAGCCGGATTTTTTTCAAATCGTTCGTGTTCGCCGAACGGCTCGAACACCGCTCAAAACAGCTCGAATTTGAGATTGGCGAACAGTTCGAGTCGAACACCGCTCATCTCTACTTAACAGTCAGGACCTGGTCCTTCTCTGTCCTTATCTAATTTTACGTCTGCTGACACATAGTGAGGTGTCCCAATTTGGTACACCTTGTCGTGGAGGGATGGCTTTCACGCTTTTTTGGATCAAAACAGTGTTAACTAAGTACCCTATGTTAGTTACATGTACTATTACTATTCACTTTCTTATTGCAGGGTGTTTGCTCATTTGTTTTTATCTTAGGTTCACAATGTCACTATAGTAGGCAAAGGTTTGTGGCACAGTTTTAAAAACATTTGTACATCTCAAGCTTCGAAACAGTTCTAACCCAACAATATTTCTTATTTTGTTGTGTAAGTAAAATCTATTGCTAGGTATTATTATCATATTGCTATTATAATGATCCAATCTTTGTTATCACAAAGCAAATGACAAGTTTTTGAGTCTGACCAGCTGCTTGGTCTCTTCTGACTGATATTGCCCTGCAATTGTTCTTGTCACAAGTCTCATCAGTACAACAGGTAAGGGACAGCAGGTTTTGACTCTCTTTCTCGAAGAAACGAGTTTTAAACAATCTTTCTTTCCTTTTGGAGTGCCAGGTCGCTCCACTTTTCCTCTTTGAACCCCAGATTATAGTCACCCATTAAGCCAGTAAGGTCAGGGGCTATTAGCCACCTCTCTATAGAAATTAGGTCACACTTAAAGATGCCAGGTTATTATTCAGCGGACAATATCTTGTCAGCCAAACTTTTTTGACCCCATGTCCCAGGTTATCAAACACTAATTCTTCCTGCTCTCCATTCACACCCTTTATTCATTGTAATAATACTTCTATTTTTGTCACCATGTTGTACCTGTTTGGAACCTACCTACCCATAATTATCAACATTAGTATGCCTTATCAGTAGTGTTGAACATTCCGATACTGAAATATCGGGTATCGGCCGATATTCGCGGTATCGGAATTCCGATACTTAATTCCGATACTTTTACAATATTGAATACCGGAATCGGAAGTTCCCATAATGCCTGCGCTCTGCAGTGTCTCTGAAGTATGACAAGCTGGATGGCAGCGCTCAGCTGAGATCCAGCCTGTCATCAGAATGCCATCCCAGCGTGGGAGAATTCTCCTGATCGTTTAAAAGCCGGCGGACGGTAGAAAGCCGCCGGCTTTTAAACAATCACACAGCCCCATACTGCTTCCCCGCAGCCTACCACCCCGATCCTCCGCTCCCCTCGCCACCTCCCATCCCGATCGTAAGCTAGGACCGGGCGGGGAGCGCAGCACCAAGGAGCGGGGAGCGAAGGACCCGGGCGGGGAAGCCGACAATGAAAAGACTTCACCGACGGCTTTCCCGTTCTGTGCTGCGCTCTCCCGCCGGTTATTTCAAATGAACAGCTGAGGTATCAGGTGATGCCGATCAGCTGTTCATTTGAAGTCGCCGCGGTGCCCTCAGAGGGTTCACGTGAGTTCATGCTTGACTGCATTGCATGAACTCACATGAACTTTCCCACAGCCGCACAGGTCAGCCTCACCTCCCAGACGATCAGCCCGTCATGATTGGTGTGTGTGGGTGTCTGTGCGCGGTGTCTGCGAGTGTGTGCGGGGTGTCTGTGCGTGTGTCTGCGAGTGTGTGCGGTGTCTGTGCAATGTCTGCGGGTGTGTGCGTGCAGGCAGACATAGGCCGATGTGACACTACTACTCCCATCGGCCTATGTCTGTCCCCCGTCCACTCGTGCCAGCAGGATCAGCTCGATGGGAGCAGTAGTTCCCATCAGCCTGATCCTGCTATTTAAATTGCCCTACTGTGTCCCCAATAAATTTTAAATACATGTCATTGGTGGCCAGTGGTTACCTAAAATAAATTAGTTTATACATTACCTGTCCCCGCCGATCGCCACCTAAAATAAAGTAAAAAATAAAAAACTACACCTATACTCACCTAGACACCTAATTCCCCGAAGCCATCGATCTCCTGTAATAAAATATAAAATAATAAACCACAACCTTATCCTTTCCCCTCCGTAGTAGTCCACGAGTGTCCCACGAAGATCTCCAGTTCAGAGCAGCCACATAGAATGTGACCGCTCTGAACCGACGCCGCCGCTAGAATGACGGGGCCGTAAAGCAGCCCCGTCATTGCATAAGCGGGTTCCCCGGAGTTCAGGCAGCGCTGCTCCGGTTAGCTCCTTTACGGCCCTGCTGTATCGTGAGAAATTCCCACGGTACAGCAGTGCCGTAAAGGAGGTCTCCGGAGCTGCGCTGCCTGAATGCACTCCGGTGACCTCAGTCAGTGGCTCCCGCTGCCGGGAGCGGACATGTTCCCGGCAGTGTGAGCTTACAGCAGCCATGCACAGCTGTCACCATCTCTAGATGTGACAGCTGTGCATGGGAGATCAGCGCAGGAACGTGGACAGGTAACTATTTTTTTTTAGTAAACTAAGAATTAAGTAAAATTGTGTGTTTTATTTCAAATAAATTATTTTTTTCTGGGTGTAGTGTGTTTTTTCTTTTTAACACTTTGTAGGTTAGTAATGGGGGTGTCTTATAGACGCCCATCATTACTAACCTGGGCTTCATGGCAGCTGGCGCTGACATGAACCCCAACCATATTACCCCCTGCCACCGCACCAGGGCAGCGTGGAAGAGCGAGGCTAAGTGCCAGAGTTGGCGCATCCTATGGATGCGCCATTTCTGGGGCGGCTGACGGCTGGTGTTTCTAGCCTGGGAGGGGGCCAATATTCATGGCACCCTTCCTGGGCTATTAATATCAGCCCCCAGCTGTCCGCCTAGCCTTTGCTAGCTATTAAATAGGGGGTACCCCACATCATTTTTTTGGGGGGGTCCCGCATTTTAATAGCTATTAAAGGCTAGGTATTCAGCTGGGGGCTGATATTAGTAGCCTGGGAAGCTCCGTGGGTATTACCCACTTCCCAGGCTTCAAACATCTGCCCCAGCCATCTGCTTAACCTCTGCTAGAGCCTAAAATTATGGGGGATCCCGAGCCAATTTTTTTTTAAATAAATCCTTTATTTTAACACTAAATGACATTTGAGGAATTAATAAAGATGCAGTCCCTAAATTATTATTTATTTTTTAATTAATTTTTCCCAAAAATTTTGACGTGGGCTTTGCCATATTTTGGTATGCCAGCCAGGTACAGCATCCAGCTTCTATGAACGCGCCATTTTCCGGGGTGGCTGCGGACTGCAATTTTCACCGGGGGGGGGGGCAGAAAGCTTGGGCCTCCCTGAGCTGCAGATTCCAGCCCCCAGCTGCCTAGTTGTACCTGGCTGGACACACAAATAGGGAGAAGCCCCACGTATTTTTTTTTTTAATTATTTCATGAAATTCATGAAATAATTTTAAAAAAAAAGGGCTTCCCTATATTGTTGTGTCCGGCCAGATACAAATAGGCAGCTGGTGGTTGGGCGCAGCCCGTTCCTGCCTGCTGTACCTGGCTGGACACAAATATAGTGCGAAGCCCCACGTCAATTTTTTTTTAATTATTTCAGGAAATTCATGAAATAATTAAAAAAAAATTGATGTGGGGCTTCGCCCTATATTTGTGTCCAGCCAGGTACAGCAAGCAGGAATGGGCTGCGCCCAACCACCAGCTGCCTATTTGTACCTGGCCGGACACAACAATATAGGGAAGCCCTTTTTTTAAAAAATTATTTCATGAAATAATTTAAAAAAAATTGACATGGGGCTTCGCACTATATTTGTGTCCAGCCAGGTACAGCAGGCAGGAACGGGCTGCCCCCAACCACCAGCTGCCTATTTGTACCTGGCCGGACACAACAATATAGGGAAGCCCTTTTTTTCTTAATTATTTCATGAATTTCATGAAATAATTAAAAAAAAAATACGTGGGGCTTCGCCCTATTTTTGTGTCCAGCCAGGTACAACTAGGCAGATGGGGGCTGGAATCCGCAGCGCAGGGAGGCCCAAGCTTTCTGGGCCCCACCCGCTGCAAATTGCAGTCCGCAGCCACCCCGGAAAATGGCGCGTTCATAGAAGCGCCATCTTCTGGCGCTGTTCCCAACTCATCCAGGGCCCTGGTGCGGTGGCTCACTGGGTAATAAAGGGGTTAAGGCCAGCTTGGCATTATCAGCTGGCCCTAAGCCCGAAATTCATGGGGTCACGCCAATATTAGACATGACCATCATGAATTTCTAGTAAAGTATTTAAAAAAAACACAACACCCAGAAAAAAGTCCTTTAATTGAAATAAACACACAATTATTTATTGTTCTAAATTAAACTCTACTTACCATCACGCCCATTCCAGCTGAAGCCAACGATCTCCTGCAATAAAAGTAAAATAATAAACCAACCTCATCCTTACCTTTCCATGGTTCCCACGACAGATTCAGCTCTGCTACATCGAGATGACAGGCTGGACCGCAGCAGAACGCTGCCATCCAGCCTGTCATCCTGCAGACACTGAGAAGCGCAGGCATGCTTGCGCTCCTCAGTGTCTCTCTGTGACGGCATAAAGATGAGCCGAGGTCATGTCCAATGAACTCGGCTCACCTCATGCACGTCACTGACAGCGTGGGAAAATTCTCCTGCACTCAGCGCTTCAGCGTGAGAATTTTCCCACGCTGTCAGTGACGTGAATGAGGTGAGGTCATGTCCAATGAACTCAGCTCACCTCATGCACGTCACTGACAGCGTGGGAAAATTCTCACGCTGAAGCGCTGAGTGCAGGAGAATTCTCCCACGCTGTCAGTGACGTGCATGAGGTGAGCTGAGTTCATTGGACATGAACTCGGCTCATCTGGATGCCGTCACAGAGAGACACTGAGGAGCGCAAGCATGCCTGCGCTTCTCAGTGTCTGCGGGATGACAGGCTGGATGGCAGCGTTCTGCTGCGGTCCAGCCTGTCATCTCGATGTAGCAGAGCTGAAGCTGTCCTGGGAACCATGGAAAGGTAAGGATGAGGTTGCTTTATAATTTTTCTTTTATTGCAGGAGATTGTTGGCTTCAGCTGGAATGGGCGTGATGGTAAGTAGAGTTTAATTTAGAACAATAAAGAATTGTGTGTTTATTTCAATTAAAGGACTTTATTCTGGGTGTTTGTGTTTTTTTTTTAACTTTGACTATGGGGTTAGTAATGGGGGTGTCTTATAGACGCCTCTCCATTACTAACCTGGGCTTGATGTCAGCTGGCATTATAAGCTGACATCAACCCCAGCCCTATTACCCCACTGCCACCGCTACAGGGCAGTGGGAAGAGCGAGGCTAAGTGCCAGAATTGGCGCATCCTATGGATGTGCCATTTCTGGGGCGGCTGACGGCTGGTGTTTCTAGCCTGGGAGGGGGCCAATATTCATGGCACCCTTCCTGGGCTGTTAATGTCAGCCCCCAGCTGTCTGCCTAGCCTTTGCTAGCTATTAAATTAGGGGGGACCCCACGTCACTTTTTTGAGGGGGTCCCCCATTTTAATAGCTAGTAAAGGCTAGGTATTCAGCTTGGGGCTCATATTAGTAGCCTGGGAAGCTCCATGGGTATTACCCCCTTCCCAGGCTTCAAACATCTGCCCCAGCCGTCTGCTTAACCTCCGCTAGAGACTAAAATTAAGGGGAACCCCACGCCAATTTTTTTTTAAATAAATCCTTTATTTTAACACTAAATGACAAGTACAGTAAGCAACACTGTCACTGTACTTCATATGTATGTGACTGACATGTTTCTATCTATCTAATCTATGTGTGAAGCTCTATTCTGTCTGTTATAAATTGTCGGGTACCGCTGCTGAATTGCCGGCCGGCTTTTTTAAAGAGACAGTGCATGAAAACACAATTATTTTTTTAAATAAATCCTTTACACTAAATGACAAGTACAGTAAGCAACACTGTCACTGTACTTCATATATATGTGACTGACATGTTTCTATCTATCTAATCTATGTGTGAAGCTCTATTTTTTCTGTTCTAAATTGTCGGGTACCGGTGTATGCCGCTGATGAATTGCCGGCTTTTCATGTAATACATTCTACATTATTCTTAGTTGTTTTACTTCATGTAGAATTAACCTACAATGAAAGAAAGGGTTTATTTTCATTCCGATATTTGTGTCCCATTGACTTGCATTGGTTTCCGGTATCGGAATCGGCGATATCCGATACTTTTTGGGTATCGGTCCGATCCAATCCGATACGATATTTCCTGATATCGGAAGGTATCGCTCAACACTACTTTTCAGATATGGCCTGGAATGCCTTTTACCCTTTCAGGAATGCCCCTGACTTGTTTAGGACCACCTACTTTTGGGAGACGTTTATATTAACCTATAGTGAGTATGTACTAGAGATAATCAATTCTTTCAAAATTTGAATTCCCCTGAAAGGATGGATGTTTTTTTAAAAAAAAAAAAAATTTGCAGCAAACAAATTCACCACGTATCGCAATGCTGCAAAGCCTATAATTGCATGTGTAAAACTCTGATGCCTCCTAGGACCTTTCAAGCTCTTTAACACTGTTAGGATCATTCAGCCATGGAGGGTCCTTGTTGGAGTCGGGGTATCCCCGTAACAAGAAATACACAGACACGTAGTGTATAATCAAGTACTGGGAAGCCCCTGAGCGCGTCTCCCTCTATGGGTGCTGTCCCTTTATTTATAATAATAATCATTTTTTTTTTTTTTTTTTTTGTCAGACATGCGCAGTAAAATGCCTTTGTTTCACAGGCAGCGAAATGATGATTCATAACAGTGGAATGTTGATAAGAAAGTTTCATAAACAAAAAGTGATAATTAGTAGAAGGTTGCTGAGACAGCTAAAACAAGTTACAATCTAGTTTCTGGGCGTCAGTCCAAATGTCCAGATAAGGGAAGAATAACTTCATCTGTGTCTTACATCGTAGTCTTGCGTGAAGTACAACTCCCATCATCCTCTCAGTCCCCCCTTTGATTCTTCCTTATGGACTTTTGGTAGAAAACCTGGTCCGGGAGTTCTTTTCTTTCATATTCTTGAGTCCGTGTTACAAAGCTTATTTATGCATATTAAAATAATTTTTAATCCTATTTTAAACACTACATATATGACTACTATAATTAGCACAATCTGTAATATACCTTGCAGAATTCCAGCCACCCAACCTCCAATACCCTTAAACCAGTTCTTTGGGTTGAGAAAGGAGAAGGTGTCTGACCACCAGCTATCTTTATTTTGGTCATTGTGTCTGTCATATTCATCCCGTAATCGTTGTATATCTGCCAGCTTGAACCTCATACTCATTGTACTGTTTGGATCTATGTAATGACAACAGGTTGGACCAATAATTTGACACATTCCTCCCTGGGCCGCAGTTAGGTAGTCTAACACTACAGTATGTTGATTAGTAACAATTATAAGTTGATTTTGTACAGCTATACTAGTATTAAGTATATCCATAATATCCCATATCTGATCATCTAGATAGTCGGTGGCCTGAACTAATTTATCCCACATCTGCATCAACATTGGATACACAAAGAAAGTGCTGAATATTTTATTAGGAATTCCCATTTGGACCACATGTGGCCTACCTGAAGGTCTAGGCGAGTTGTCGGCTGCTCTTTTGTATAGTGTGTGTTTAGGTACTGCTTGCATATCTACCTGCTGATTCTGAACTATAAATGTGGCCGGTGTTAAGCGTCCTAGAGTACATGTACCTTTTATTCCTACTGGGAGCCATTTATATGCTCCATTTCCACAAATCCAGAAGGTTCCTTCAGGCAGATCCCATATTGCAGAGTGTTGGAGCACCAACCTATGTACCAAATCTAAAAATTTAGATACATTCTGAAGTATACACCAAGGGGGTTTTTGACCTAATGGACTACAGTATCCTGCATCTGGATTTTCACAAGTCGGTGTACCTGGGTCATATGCACTTGACTCATTACATAATATATTACCTGGTATCTTTGAACATGTATCATTGTTTCCATCGGGGAATAATTGTGAATATTTCCAACCATTATTGTGTATGTATTTTTCTACTATATCAGGTTTAAAAGGTTGAGAAGAAGATACTGTGCTACTAAAACTGAGTTGTATATTTTCTGTAGGAATTAACCCTAAGTCTGTTAGTCCCGTCTTATTTCTAGGAACCCATACACCTCCTTTAAACGCTAAATATTGTAAGTTGTTTATTTTTCCGGTCATATTACCTTGCCACCAGGGAAATCCCACCCACCCCACAACTGGGATGGCAACAGTGGTGTTCCATAATCTAGAATTAACGGTTTGGTTATTTGCTAATTTGTCTGAGCAATTAGTCCATGTAAACACTTCCTAAGGGGTCATGGGTACGGCCAGGAAGGGTATGCTCGTGGCTGATATTGGAGAATGCGTACAAATCCAACAGTCTGCTATTTTCTGTCCGCCATCGAGCAGCCAGTTTACCAATGTCTCATGATGTTTTATAAATTTATTATCTGTAGGTTTTGGGGAACTTAGTTTATCCCACAGGTCTCCCTGATCTATCGTTATAGCTAACACAAGTACAATCACCACTATTTCTTTTTGCAATGGCTTGCATGTACCCATGCTGATTTTCCTTCCAATTTTACTGCAGTTGGAGTTGTCAATAACACCTGATATGGACCCTCAAATCTGGGTTCTAGCGTTCTTCTGTTATGTCTTTTTACGTAGACTTCGCCTCCTGGTTGCAGCTTGTGCGTTCCCTCAATGGAATCTGGATCTGGAATGGAAGAGAACACTAAAGAGTGTATTTTAGACACATGCTTACATAAATTTTGTACATAAGCAGTTAAGCTTTCAGTTTCTAACATTAAAGTCTGTGGGAAATACAATCCTGTATTGGCAACTCTACCAAACAATATTTCATGGGGGGTGAGTTTGCTCTTTCCCTGGGGGGTGTTTCTGACTGAATACAATGCTATTGGGAGACACTCAGTCCATGGTTTCTGTGTTTCTGCCATGGCTTTCTGTATTTTTAACTTAAGTGTTCCATTCATTCTCTCAACCTTACCAGAACTCTGTGGGTGGTAAGGGGTGTGTAGTTCACTTTTTATACACAACATTTTCATTACATTCTGAAAGATCTCTCCAGTAAAATGTGTACCTCTATCTGACTCGATCACTTCTGGGATACCATAACGGGGTACCAGTTCATGTGCTATTTTTACTGCAGTGACTTTAGCCGTGGCTGTATGAACTGGATAAGCCTCTGGCCACCCCGAAAACATGTCCACACATACCAGTACATACTCATAGTGTCCATGCTTAGGCATCTGGATGTAATCGATCTGAAGTCTCTGGAACGGATATAGTGGTCTTACATGGTGCTTCTGGGGGGTCCTAACAGTCTGTCCTGGATTGTGGGCTAAACAGATTTCACAAGAACCACATTTTGCTCGAGCTACCTGGCCGAACCCTGGGGCTAACCACTTCTGTCTGACCCTCTGTATCATACCGTTTGCAGACACATGTGTAGGTCCGTGGGCTTCACTGACCACAACAGGGTACCATGCTCGGGGGAGACAAAGCTCATCTCCTTTTCTCCATAGTCCTTCTTTTTCTTCTGCCCCCTGTTTCTGCCACTCTTCTTTTTCTTCTCTACTCACCTGCTGGTGGGCTTCTTTGAGCCGTGTAATTAAGTCAAATTCTGATACTGCACTAATAGTGTGGTCAGTTGTCAGAGGTTTTACTGCAGCTCGCTTAGCAGCCTTGTCGGCTCGGTCATTACCCCTAGCTATCTCGGTGTTGAGTCTTACATGTGCAGGTACTTTTATTACTGCTACTTGTTTGGTTGAGGCAGCTGATTCTAGGATTTGTCTAATCATTTGTCCATGTTTTACTGGTTGACCTGAAGCTGTCATGTAACCTCTAGCTCTCCATATACATCCAAAATCATGTACAATACCATATGCATATCTAGAATCGGTAAAAATATTAGCGGTTTTTTCTTTTGCTAACTGTAATGCTCGTATTAGAGCTAATAGTTCAGCTTCCTGGGCTGAACAGCTGGCCTGCATTGGCTCAGCTTCAATAACATCATGATCTGATACAATGGCATAACCTGTGTGAAAGTTACCAGTTTCATCTGCATACCTACTACCATCTATATACATATGTAGGTCTGGATTGTCAAGAGGGGTGTCCTGTACATTAGGTAGCCCTTGTGTTTCTTGTTCTATACACTGTAAGCAATCATGTATTATATTGTCTTGTTCGTGGTATTGTAAAAAATTTTCATCTTCGTCTTCCTGACCTCCTTCCACTCCCCCCTTTGTCTCTAGTGGTAACAGAGTGGCTAAATTTAGAGACAATATGCGGCGAAAAGTGAGGTTTGGTGGCATTAGTATGGAGCATTGTAATCTAAGATGTCTAGCCATTGAAATGTGTTTTGGCAATACCTGATTCAGTATGCCATGTACATCATGTGTAGTTTGTACTATTAGGGCATGGTCTAGTACTATTTCTGAGGCTTTTTCTACCAAAAGAGAGACAGCTGCTACTACTCTGACACATGATGGTGCAGCTTTGGTAACATTATCTAATTGAGCAGAATAGTATGCGACAGGTCTTTGTTTATTTTCATGTTTCTGTGTTAGTACTCCTGTAGCATGATTAGACATTTCCGCAGCCATTAATTGGAATGGTTTGGCGTAGTCTGGGATTCCCAAGGCCGGGGCTGACATGAGACCTTTCTTGAGGTCTTGAAAGGCTATGAGTGCTGATTCAGTTAACTGGAAAGGTTCGATTTTTAAACAATCATATAGAGGTTGCATAAGCTGACTAGCATGTATAACCCATTGTCTGCAGTGTGATACTATTCCCAAAAATGCTCTTAATGTTTTGTAGTTCTTGGGAGGAACAAGATCTCTAATGATTTTTAGTCTGTCGGCGGTGAGGTGCCGAATACCTTGTGAAATGCAGTGTCCTAGAAATACTACCGTAGTCATACAAAGTTGTACTTTTTTCTTGTTAACTTTACAGCCCATGTCTGCTAGAAATATTAACAACCTTATTGTGTTGCTGTTTGCGGACTCTTGAGCAGGGGCACATAACAATAGGTCATCAACATATTGGAGAATTACAACCTCATCCGTAGGTTTGAAATTTTGAAGAACTGATCTCATAGCTTCTGAGTACAAGGTAGGTGAATGTATCATACCCTGTGGTAATCTTGTCCATGCTAATTGTCTATTCTTAAATGTAAATGCAAACAGTTTGTAACAGTCTGGGTGTAATGGTACTGAAAAAAATGCATTTGATAAGTCTATGACAGAAAATACTCGTGCTGTTGCTGGGATCTGTGATAGCAACGTGTGTGGATTTGGCACAACAGGAGTAATAGGTTCCAAAATTTTATTTATCTCTCTTAAATCATGTACCATCCGGTATCTAGCAGCTGACCCCTCAGTAGATTTCTTTTTTACGGGGTACAACGGTGTATTGGCTGGTGACTTTACTTCTATCAGTACTCCAGTTTTTAGATAATCTTTTATCTGTTCTCCTATGGCGTGTTCTTGTTGGGCACTAATAGGATACTGTCTCAATTGGGGTAGTGTCACACCTGGAACAGGAGTGACTTTTGCTGGAGCTATTGGCATTAGTCCTACATCGGTGTCATGTTGTGCCCATAATTTTTCTGGTACCTCAGAAAGATCTAAAATAATTTGGGTAGGGGCAGGATCTTTCTCATCCTCTAAGGCTTGGACTTTTACAATGTTTTCTAGAGACTCTTGGTCATCAGGCACCAAAATTTGGACTCTACCATCCTTTGTCTCTTACCACTCCTGCTTTTCTAGCCCGAATGTCCTCCCATAGTTTCCTGTTAAACCTGTCATGCCTTGCTACCTGAAAAGTTTTGCAAACTTTCCCTAAATTCTTAGTTGCTTCTACACCACACCTTTCTTTCACGATTGTATAGACATCTTGTTCATCATTTGTGGTCTTAGTCTGTTTGTTGCCCATTTTTCCTGACTATTCTTACCTTAGGAGGCTTTTTGGGTTAGATAAAATATATTCTATATTCTACCTTTCCTCGTTACCTATTCTGTCCTAAGGAGCCAGTATCTTGTTGCCCATTTTTCCTGACTATTCCTACCTTAGGAGGCTTTTTGGGTTAGATAAAATATATTCTATATTCTACCTTTCCTCGTTACCTATTCTGTCCTAAGGAGCCAGTATCTGAAACGGTTTCTCTGGACCGTTTTGTCTGAAGTGTAGAGTAATTCTAACACACATATATATGGCAACAAGGGCAAGACCAACAATACATAAAATGAACCATACAGTCTCCATTATATATCGTGTCCCTGGAGTATTATCATTACTTCCATGGGCTCATTCTGTCAATCTCTTATCCGTCAAAAAGGAGGACAAAGGTTCGGGAGTTAAGCGTGAGCGAAGGTTTCCCCGAAAGGACACAACCTTATGACTCAGTTAGGCAATCTCCGTAATACTTATGTCATCTACCTTAGTGCGGCTTATGAGGCTATTCCCGACATCCACATCTCTTTCATACCATCCGTTTCATAACCTTCTCTGACCTCTCCTTCGGCAGATCCTACAGTATATACATGAATGACCCGAGCTATAGGTATCCTTCTCTACTAGTTCCTCAATCCCAACACAAGATATGCATGAAATTTACGGACTATCGCAGAGCAGATGTAAGAGAACTAACAGTGTCTCTTACCTGGCCAGGTTTGTCATCTGCTGTTCCGATGTCCCAATCTCAGCGGTTACTCGTGCCGGTCGATGAACTTGAAGGAATACGCAGACCTCGGGTCCCTGTTTCGGGCGCCAGGAATTGTTAGGATCATTCAGCCATGGAGGGTCCTTGTTGGAGTCGGGGTATCCCCGTAACAAGAAATACACAGACACGTAGTGTATAATCAAGTACTGGGAAGCCCCTGAGCGCGTCTCCCTCTATGGGTGCTGTCCCTTTATTTATAATAATAATCATTTTTTTTTTTTTTTTTTTGTCAGACATGCGCAGTAAAATGCCTTTGTTTCACAGGCAGCGAAATGATGATTCATAACAGTGGAATGTTGATAAGAAAGTTTCATAAACAAAAAGTGATAATTAGTAGAAGGTTGCTGAGACAGCTAAAACAAGTTACAATCTAGTTTCTGGGCGTCAGTCCAAATGTCCAGATAAGGGAAGAATAACTTCATCTGTGTCTTACATCGTAGTCTTGCGTGAAGTACAACTCCCATCATCCTCTCAACACAAACACAGCTTTAGTAATATCAAAGTGACCTCATCATAGAAAAATATGGCAACCTGGTAGTAACCAACAGGCTATTTAACATCATTTCCCATTGACAGACTTTTCATATTTTTTAAAGTTAAAAATTGATCCATAAATTATCCACTGTTAGTCATTTGTGATCAGGCAGACCATTTAGTGCAGAACACTGTCTCAAACTGATGTCACTATCAGAGGTAACATCAGCCTGCTGTGACTGAGATGAGGGATGTTCTGTTTATTCTGCAATGTCCACCACACTAATATTCTTGCCACATTGTTAGTATGGGTGGTATGGATTTGTTTTCTTTTACATTACCCCATCAATATCATTTACATATTTACCACACATTTTGTACAACACTGTAATTAACTTTTCACAATATTTTCAGCTCCAATTATTTCACCCTTTTCAAAAATGACGAAGCAACAAATGCTAGATACGTGATGTGTATGGTTGTCAAATTGCACTATTAAAACAGATATACAAAAACAGACATGCTTAGTTAATAGTGATGAGCGAGCATGCTCGTTACTCGGGATTTACGAGCTTGCTCGGGTGTTTTCCGAGTGCTCGGATGTTTCAGTCACTCAGTGCGCATGATTTGCAACTGTTTGACAGCTTTAATACATGTGAGGAATGTCTGTTTCTTAGGTATTCCTCACATGTATTAAAGCTGTCAAACAGTCGCAAATCATGAACACTGAGTGACTAAAACTTAACACCAGATACTTGGCGAGCCCCCGAGCATGCTCACCAAAAGGGTTAACAGAGCATACATGCTCATCACTATTAGTTAAATGTCTATATTGTATAACAAATGTGCAAAAAAAATAGTTTGCAGCAATCACATTTTGTGAAATAGTTGCAGTTAAATGTCGGGATTTTTAGGATTTTTTTTATTTAAAAAAAAAAAATTATTCATCCTTCACAAAATGGATTGCACAAGAAATGCTAAACTGAGCACAGTTGATATTTTCAAGAAGGCATACCATGTCTGATTGATGGTGATTTCGGAATTTATATTTTTCATAAAAAAGTATTATGTTGGCTTGCTGCTGCTTTTTAGTGCATCAAGAATGAAAACAAGAATGTGTAATTGCAATTTAAATGTAGCAGGACAGATGACATCTATACCATATCGCTGATCAACCCTACTGAGTCTAGCACTGCTGCTGTTTCCATCTCTCCGATCTCTCCCCCATATAAAGTAAATTTCTGTATTATTTGCAGACTATTACTCTTATTTTCTTCACTACTGCAGTTGTACAAAACATTACTTTCTTGAGTATTTGTTCAATGTTTTAGGGCTTTCCCTTCCTATATCTATTGATGAGCTGTGACCTGTGACATCCTGTCACTATACTTAATTATATTCCAAAATGGCTGATGCATTGTCACAAAATGAATTTAGAGCACAAACAACTTCTCCATGCAAAGGTTCATTAGTACACACATGGAATTTTCTTTTCATGAAAAAATAATAGTATATATAAAACATTTAGTATAAAATAGAGTACAATCTTTATAATAAGGACACCCAAACCAGAGGTCAAGGGAAGGAGTGACCCAAATCAGAATTAGGAAGGTGGTAAAGTAGTAAAGCCCTGAAGGTAAAAGTACTGATGTAGATTTGGGGACTGGTGCTAATAAAACTTGAGATATAAGCTGAGATATATAGTACTGAAAGTCAGAAATTTGGGTGCATTGCCACCATATATGTGCAGTTTAATCAGGATCTAAGCATCCCCTAAAACAAACTAGAGATAATCCTGTAATAAAATGGTGGACTTTGGTGAAAACCAAGTAGGTTCTAAGTAGTATCTTGATGGAAGATTCAGCCATGTTGACCTGATAACTGCCTTTGATAATTGAGGTGCAACAATGCTGCCAAAACCTTAATGATATTTGGAGGTCCATATCCTGCTCCCATCACAGCATGAATGGTGATTTAGTATCGGCTGGGGGTTGGTTCATATTTGCATATATGTTTGAGATGTGGCCTGGGCTAATTGGTGAGAGTTAAAATGGAGAGGGAATTTGGAATTACTTTGCGTTTGTGAGAGAGCATGAAAAATGAAAGATCTGGTAGATGGTAGCAGGCATATTTTTAAGCAATTCGCACAAATTAAATTGCAAATTGATGGAATTCACCAGGACCTGCGAATTTTATAAAGATCAACACAAATTTGATTTGAATCAAATTGATTTGCTCATCTCAAATGTGTTCATCTTATTTCCAATTATTTTATTGCTATTACTACATTTTAATTTTACACATTCAGAACACTGTATTGGTTTATGTATGTAATATACTCTGTTCTTTTGTGCAGAATATTATCCACATAAAATCTGAATTTCATTTGAACTATTTAATTCTTTACTATTATTAAAGCCTGCATAATACATTACCGAGAATGGAAGAAAACTAACTACTATAGGCACAAATTCATTTCTCTTGTTCTGCTGTTCAATATGGCTCACACTGGTCTATTCTGTAAAGATCTGCAGGTAGCAAAGAAACAAATTGCTGTGCTAAAAATGGCTAATTTTAATTTGCAAAAATAGCTTAATTTTAGCACATAGAATAACACTTTATAGACATGTTAACATTTTATTAAATGGAGGAAAGGGCAACATGTTTGCTAAAGAAAATAACAAAATGTACTAAAAGGAATTTCAGATTTTTTAAATAGTTTATTTAGAATGAACAATGCAAAGGCTGGCATTACATATGACACCTGTGCAGTGGCACAGTAGGACTTGAAGTCATTTGGGCTGGCCTCTTAAAAGAGACTACCATAATGATGCTTATGCGCCCCCTGGGGCCGTGGGGTGCTCGGTAGCCGGGCCGGTCCTTTTCTGAGGTAGTCACGGTGAGAGTGACCTGGTCCGTGGCCCCCGGCGGTCAAATGAAGCAAAGTGTAAAAGTCAATTTGGGAATAAAGAAAAGGGGAAAAATGTTTGTGACGCCCCCGTGGTATGCGGCTATATGGGGCCTCCGCTGCGGTGCAGATCCACTGGAGCTGATGGTGACACAGCAGAGTTGGTTCTGCTCTCCACAGGCAGAGCTAAGCTCGAGGGCATTATAAGATGAATTGTGGAAGTAGATGTTGTTGGTGCGGTGTAATGTAGGGCTGGTGACGCAGTAATGATTCAAGGACACAGTGAGGTGCAGTCCTCAGGCTTTACTCACAATTATAGGCAGTTCCAGGTTACCGCTGCAGCCGCTTATAACCGCCCACATAGTCCTGTGTCCAGCAAACTCTCAGGTATCTCAGGAGCACTTGGACAGGACCCCGTTCTGTGTACCTCTCCAGGTCGTCTCACTGCGCTGGCTCTCGCCCTCCTGCCCTGCGCCTCACACCCAGTGTCCCAAGCCAGTGGCCGCGGGCCTTGTCGGGCGACGTCCTCTCTGTCCCCTTGGTCCTATATGGCCACCTTTTTGGCGATTAAGTGTGGAGTGTGGCTACAGCACCTGAAATGCTGCAACCTCCGGTTTGCTAGCTGAGACCTAAAGTACTCCACTAGGCTGGGGCTGGTCCCCTACTGCGGCCTTATCCCTCCATGTCAGCGTGAATTCGGGCGCACGGATGACTTCCTGCACTCGCCGTGCCCCTTGGATCCCTTCTGTCTCATTGGAGCCCTCCTCACTCTTGCTGTCTTCTCTCCTCACTTTCCTCCTGGGCCTCTCTCACTAGGCCAGACTCCTCGTCTCCTTCCTTGCTCTACAGAGCAGAGCTCCTTCTGAGCTCCCAACTCCCAACAGACTCTCTCTAGAAATTTCTACCCTTCTTTTTATACTCCTACCCTCTGTGCTCCACCGAACTTCTTCCTCAACCCACACCCACTACATGGTTCCCTCTCTCTTTGTTCCCCCCCCTTCCAGCCAGGGACAGGGCTCAGCAGTGACCAAGTGCATCTTGCCCTGCCTGCTGGTCTGGAGTGGTGTAATGTTGGATGTAGGTGTGTGGATCCCGGGTAGTACTCCCTCCTTACCTGAGAGTGGGGATACCACACTTCTGGATGAAATGCAGTACCTCTGTGGCAACTGGACCCGCAGGGGAGCCACAATGCCAATAGCTCACTTTAGGAAAGTAAAAGGGAAACAAGCTCACATAGGGTAATAATGTATTTTAAAAGTGAAATTGGCGTTGAGGGGGTTGCTTACCTGCTTGGTTTGTGTATGTTACAACTCCAATAAATTCCCATAGATTATTCCGCTGCTGCAGTCACATCTGCAGATAAAAGAGGATCTTCTTCTGCATGTAGAGTGAGAAGTAGGAGATAGACAATCTGGTAGACCGAGCTGCTGCTGTGAAAATGGAGTTGTTCCATGTGTGAAGTAGCTTTTATTAACACGTTTCATGTTCTTACCGAACCCTTTCTCAAAAATGAGCTACATATCATAGTATGTAGTTCAGCTTTGAGAAAGGGTTCAGTAAAAACCTGGAACGTGTTAAAAAAATCTACTTTAAGTATTACCCCACATGCAACTAGTCCTTTTTCACAGCAGCGGGGTCTACCAGAAGGTCTATCTCCTACTTCTCCTCAATACCTCACTATTAACATTTTTTATTGCAATCCACCAGAATAAAATGCACAATAGTAAAGAATTTGTTACAATTTTATGAAGGATATGCGAAAATGAGAAACACCCTGTACACATGTTTATGTTGTCTGCAAAGACAGAGCTATAATCAAGAGGGCAATGAGAAAGCTTCTCTGTAACTAGCTTCAAAAGTAAGTGATAAACATGCTCTTCTTCTGAAAGATGCCTACATCCAGAAAACATATTCTTTCATAAGGCAAAGGAACTTCAACAGGATTCCAAGCAAGCATGCATAATTGATGCACTAGGTCTCCTGAGCTTTTAATCATTTCTCAAAGTCTCATTTCCATATTCACAGCTTGCGTGGTGGCTAACGAGCATGATATAAAGAAGTATAACTATGAGGAGGTGTGCACAAAAAGAGGAATGGTTACCGCAAGTTTCATATGTAGCATTTCCTACTTTAAGAAAATAACTCTCAAGCAAAAGTGGCTTTTATGATGCTCTAAAAATGTACAATAAGGCCAAGTGCCCCTCTTATCTGGTAGCTGCTTCCGCCCAGTCCCACAACTTTGCTTCTTGGACTATGCTATATAGAGAACAGCATTTCCCATATATATCAGCACAAGCCCAAAGCTGCATGTGAAGGGAGACGGCTGACTACTTGTTACAACAGCTAATCAGCCACTTTCTCCATCTCACTGGGACAAGGAAGGGGGCTGGTTTAGCTGTTGAAATTAATATTGAGGATTTCATTCCATTAATTAGAGTGTAGTGCTATATCCCACAGTATTGTGGCAAATGACTGTATGACTACTACATCTAAAAAAGTGTCCAAACTTTATTATTGACAATTCCTAGAACTGTTTCTATTAAAAACTATGTTCTGATACCATGATTATACTTGTAATACACAGTTTTGTATGTTATGGTTGTTCCCACAGGCAGGTCCATCTTATAAAGTGAGATTGAATTATTTTTTGCAATTTTGGAGTGCAAGCCATTTTTAAGTGCAATGGCAGCTATATCGGTTGCAATACTAATTTGCCAGAAACAAAAAAAAAACTAGTTTTCTTAACACCATGAAAGAAGAAGACTCAGTTTCCAGAGATTTTAATAAAGCTGTAAAATATATCTGATATCAGAATTGAAGAAACCTGAAAAACATTGTAAAAATTACTAGTCAGGAAGAGTAGTTTTTGGATTCATTTCTAAGAATTAAATTTGTGGAAATTTTTGTTAAATTAGCTATGATGACCTTTAGACAGACTTCACTAAATGTTCTAAATTCTCACAAATGAAAAAAGAACAAATTCTTACCTAGTCTTCAACAGAATAACTGACAAGTGATCAAAAATAGAAAGCCCCAGTACATTACTGATGGCATAAATTACCTTAATAACAGAGTAGTTTTGATAAAGCTATGAATGTTGGAAATAAATGTGGACTTCCACTCATTTCTTTACTATAAAGAATGTATGAAAAAAGTTCAGAACTAATTTGTATTTTTAGTTTGACACATTAAACTGAACTGGCCAAACAATATCTCGATGCTGGAAACCTGTCTCAGCCACTTATCTCAAGCTGCGTGGAATATGATCACCATGTTATGCTGACTAACAAGTTTAAGACAAGCCATCAGTACACTAATTTCGTTGTTCTTGACTCAATCGAGCAGTATGAGACATTTCCCCAAGAATAATGCTTACTTTATCGGGCAATACTGCCTGCATTTTCCCAGCTTGAGATTTGTTTGTAATTGTCCTGTGTGACTACATGCTGTATTATATACTTGAAATCTAAAACACAATCGCCTCCAGAACAAACTTTTAAGCGTGGTCGATACATAGTTGTTTTTTTTACTTAAACTTGCATAAGTCTTTTTAGGTTCTACAGTTTTAGGCATAGATTCTAACTCACAAATTGTAGAGAAAAACTCAAAATCTGGACAGAACAGTAACCAAAGAAAGAGCGATATAAACCAGTAACATACAGAAAGAACTATATCTTGTTTTACAGATATACAGAATGTTATTTATATAGACTGTTATTACATTTGGCTAACTTAGAGTAAATCCATTCCTTTTATGCTGTATTGTTAGTGGTTAATATATCCTATCCAGAGAATTAAGCTCCTAATACACAATAGAGTAATGTCAACTACATCAACTGATATCAATAGGTTCGGCAGACACTCTAATGTGTATGGGGATGCCAGCCAACTAATTGTTGAAGGAGCTTTGATCTGGAGATAAGCCATCGGCAGAGATGTTCGACAACAGCCTTTGTATGAGGACCCAGCACTCCTGTGTATGGCAGAGATGACCAAAATGGCTGTCAGCCAAACAATTTGCCAAAGCATCGTTTGGCCAACAGCCATCTAAAGTATATGAGGTCCTTTAGACTTTAATCCTTATAGTCTACTTTAGAGAGAAACTGTTAGAACATACCACAGAAGAGTCCACATCATACTGCTAAAGTGTCGCCACACTGGGAGGACTTATGGACAATCAGAGAATGGGCATCGCAGGGGAGACATAGAATCAATGGAAAGAAAAAACGCAACATAGAGCCCAGTACTATAGTTCAAAGTGTAAAAGTACAAAATTTGATTACTTATATTTCAATAAAAACCCATTAAATTACAAACGGAGTAAAGAGCATAAATGGTCATGCGCAAAAAATTGAACAACTGACATACCACACCAACAGCACAGATGGCCCAACATTGTCAGTCATGATTCAATTGTTAAGCTCCAATTATAGTCTCAATTATTTCTATGGTTCCCCATATATCACGGGATATTTTACAAATCATAGTTCTATATAGAGCAAAGTGTGTAATACAATTAAGTAACAAAGCAAAGGAAGTGAATCAAATGGAGTATATAGCTACCTTGGTATAGAATAAAGGCAGTGGGCCAACAGCTGGAGGGTGTACATCCACCCCAACGCATGTTTCGGCAAACCTTCTTCAGGGGGTATGTATCCATTAGAGTTGAGCGAGCACTAACATGCTCGGGTGCTCGAAGCTCGGCCCGAGCTCGCCGTGATACTCGGGTGCTCGACCCGAGCAACGAGCCCAATGTTAGTCTATGGGAGACCCGAGCATTTTTGCAGCGCCACCCCCGGCAGTCTGTAGAAAGCCTAAAAAGTGCCCAAAACGATAGTGACAGTGCTCAAATGACATGGGGACAGCATGGGGATCACCCCAGGAAGCATTTCTGACCCCCAGGTCACTGTTGTCAACAACGTGGTCAGCGGTATTAAGCCACTTTTACAGGCTCAAAATAAAACGTTCAAAAACGAAAGTGAAACTTTTTTCCTGTGAAAAATGTGTAGGAATTTCTTTTCCAGGGTAAAGACTTGTGTATAAGGTAAAATAAATAACCAAAAACAAAAATACTCCTCCACACCTTGTGCTATGTTCACAAGTAGCATTTTTTATGCGTTTCTGCACTTTTGTATTGCTTTCAACTGTGATAAATGCATTCACCGAGAAATGTCATTTTAACATTTTACAACCTTATCTGGCCATGTGCTGTGTGACACATGCATACAGTGCTGAAAAGACATGGGGACAGCATGGGGAAGACCCCTGGAAGCATCTCTGACTCCCAGGTCACTGCTTAAAAGTGTGCCCATCAGAAGTGATCCTTGCCGCATCAGAAGATGCAGACTTGCAACTATCCCCGTGCAAGTCCTTGTCCCAGGGCAGTGTTCAATTGTATCTCCCCCATTCCTTGCAATGCAAGCGCAAATATGCAGCCAACCACCCACCCACCCCCAGGCTGCAATAACATACTGCTAACTTGCACTTCAAATGGGGCCTTTTAGTTTTGAGGAGGCCGAAGCTGGCCACTACCTCATGGCTGCTTCGACAGCGAGGTATCCATACTCAGTCCCCAGCTGCCCGGCGGCCGGGTGTCCACGCTCGGTCCCCAGCCACCAGGGGACGGCCGGGTGTCCACACTCGGTCCCCAGCCGCCTGGGGGCAGCTGGGTGCCCGTAAACGGTCCCCAGCCACCCTGATTTCTCCGCAGAACATCCACACAGACTTTTCTTAGACTGGCCTGCTTTAGGGCAGCATTGGACAAGCCCACCAGAGAACCTGACTCCTCCGGTGGGCCCTGGCTTCTCCATCAGGGGAGTTGTTTGTGCCAAGGTGAGGAGCATGATGATGATAGAAGTTAGCATTGTTTTCTTGGAATGCAAGCATAAGTGTGCAACCTGCCACCCACCCACCCCCAGGCTGCAATACCATACTGATAGCTTGCACTTGAAATGGGGCCTTTTAGTTTTGAGGAGGCCGAAGCTGGCCACTACCTCATGGCTGCTTCGGCAGCGAGGTATCCAAACTCAGTCCCCAGCCGCCCGGCGGCCGGGTGTCCATGCTCGATCCCCAGCCGCCAGGGGGCAGCCGGGTGTCCACACTCGGTCCCCAGCCGCCCCGCGGCTGGGTGTCCACACACGGTCCCCAGCCGCCTGGGGGCGGCCGGGTGTCCATAAACGGTTCCTAGCCGCCTCGATTTCTCCGTGGAACATCCCCACACACACTTCTTAGACTGGCCTGCTTTAGGGCAGCATTGGACGAGCCCACCAGAGAACCCGACTCCTCCGGTGGGCTCTGGCTTCTCCATCAGGGAAGTTGAGTGTGCCAAGGTGAGGAGCATTATGATGATAGAAGTTAGCATCTGCTTTGTTTTCTTGGAATGCAAGCGTAAGTGTGCAACCTGCCACCCACCCCCCCACAGACTGCAATACCATACTGCTAGCTTGCTTGCACTTGAAATTGGGCCTTTTAGGCATGTGGAGGCAGACGCCGGCCACCATGCCATGGCTGCGTCGGCGGCCCTTTTATCCATACTCAGTCCCCAGCTGCCCGGCGGCCGGGTGTCCACACTCGGTCCCCAGCCGCAAGGGGACGGCCAAGCGTCCACACTTGGTCCTCAGCCGCCCCGCGGCCGGGTGTCCACACACTGTCCCCAGCCACCAGGGGGTGGCCGGGTGTCCATAAACGGTCCCCAGCCACCCCGATTTCTCCGCGGAACATCCCCACACACTTTTCTTAGACTGGACTGCTTTAGGGCAGCATTGGACGAGCCCACCAGAGAACCCGACTCCTCTGGTGGGCCCTGGCTTCTCCATCAGGGGACTTGAGAGTGCCAAGGTGAGAAGCATGATGAGGATGATAGAAGTTAGCATCTGCTTTGTTTTCAAGGAATGCAAGCGCATGTATGTAGTAGCGGCTAGGCCTGAGGTAGTCAGCGTTTTGGCGCATATCCTACCTCCTCCGAGGATTGCTGGATGATTTCCTGCTACTATCCAAGTTCTATGACTCCCGTTAAAACAAAGCTTCAGATGATAAATGATGGATGAGGTAGTGGCAAAGGAGAAAGAGCAGGAGGAACTGGGACCATTCACATCAATATCAGGCCAGTCAACCACATATATCTTGTAGGATATGTTTCTGTAACAAAAGGAGAGGTTCGGCTACACAGTTATAGGGCATGATAGAAGAAATGAAGACGAGTAAAAATGGCATAAAGGGACAATATTTTATTATTCAAATATAAATATATAAATAGTAATACCAAAGGGATGCATACAAAAACATTGGGTGATCATAGGACACGGGAACGTGGAGATCACAGTAGCTTAACAAGACGGTTTTAATGCCCCTTACAAGAAGAGCCATACAGTACAGCATCTTAAAAACATTATTCTCATTATTGGGGAGTGGGTCTCCCATAGTATTTGCTTATGCCTTCCAAGCAAAAGCTTCCAAAAATTAGGATGGAGCAACTTGCAATGCCCCTTACAAGAGCCATGCAGTACAGCATATTACAAACATAAGTCCCATTATTGGGGAGTGGGTCTCCCATAGTATTTGCTTATGCCTTCCAAGCAAAAGCTTCCAAAAATTAGGACGGAGCAACTTGCAATGCCTCTTACAAGAGCCATGCAGGACAGCATATTACAAACATAAGTCCCATTAGTGGGGAGCGGGTCTCCCATAGTATTTGCTTGTGCCTTCCAAGCAAAAGCTTCCAAAAATTATGAGGAAATGCAATGCCCGTTAGAAGAGTCGTGGAGGTCCCAGTAGCTTAACAAGATGCTTTTAATGGCCCTCAGAAGAGACGTGGAGGTCAGAGTGGTATAACAAGATGCTTTTAATGCCGCTTGAAAGAATGATGGAGCTCCCAGTAGCTTAACAAGATGCTTTTAATGGCCCTCAGAAGAGACGTGGAGGTCAGAGTGGTATAACAAGAGGCTTTTAATGCCCCTTGAAAGAATTATGGAAGTCCCAGTAGCTTAACAAGACGCTTTTAATGCCCCTCTGAAAAGTGGTGGAGATCCCAGTAGCTTAACAAGATGCTTTTAATGCCCCTCAGAAAAGACGTGGAGGTCAGAGTGCTATAACAAGACGTTTTTAATGCCCCTCAGAAGAGACATGAAGGTCAGAGTGGTATAACAAGACAGTTTTAATGCCTCTCCGAAGAGATGTGAAGGTCAGAGTGATATAACAAGACGCTTTTAATGCCCTCAGAAGAGACGTGGAGGTCAGAGTGGTATAACAAGACGCTTTTAATGCCCCTTGAAAGAATTATGGAGGTCCCAGTAGCTTAGCAAGATGCGTTTAATGCCCCTCGGAAAAGTGGTGGAGGTCCCAGTAGCTTAACAAGACGCTTTTAATGCCCCTCAGAAGAGTCGTGGAGGTCAGAGTGGTATAACAAGACGGTTTTAATGCCCCTCAGAAGAGAAGTGAAGGTCAGAGTGGTATAAAAAGATGCTCTTAATGCCCCTTGGAAGAGCCATACATTACAGAATCTTACAAATATTATTCCCATTATAGGGGAGTGGGTCTCCCACAGTCTTTGCTTATGCCTTCCAAGCAAAAGCTGACAAAAAACAGGATGGAGGAACTTTCAATAATGGCAACACGGACCATGGTCACCCTGGTGGTATAGTAGTGGTGGAGGCTGAGGATAAGGAGAAGAGCATAAAACAGCCGAAATGAGGAAGCGTATACCCATGTGTGGGTGTGAAGCGGTGCATGTGAATACACCTCCCGAAATAACACAGTGGATTTGACTTTATGTTACTCTGCTGTCATTTGGTGGTGATGAGAAGTCTGGCCCAATCCAGCCCTTGTTCATTTTGATAAGAGTCAGTTTGTCAGCATTGTCAGTTGACAGGCGAGTGCGCTTATCAGTTATAATTCCCCCAGCGGCACTAAAAACACGCTCCGATAACACGCTAGCGGCAGGGCAGGCCAGGACCTCCAAGGCGTACAGAGTGAGTTCATTCCAAGTGTCCAGCTTGGATACCCAATAATTAAAAGGCACAGAGGAATCACGGAGGATGCTGGTACGGTCAGCAAGGTACTCCCTCACCATCTTTTGAAACTTTCCACTCCTTGTGAGAGTATTCCGCGCCTCAGGGTCTGTGCAAAGGGAGGGTCTGAGAAAACTGTCCCAGAACGTTGACAGTGTTCCCCTGCCTCTGCTGGATTGTAGTTGCGTCTCTCACGCATGTACGCCTTGGTTGGGCAACAACGAACCGTGACCTCTGCCGTTAGCGTGTTCAGAGGGAAAAATTTTTAACAGTTCTGCAGCAAGGGCCTTCTGGTACTGCCCCATTTTTGTAGACCTCTCCACCTCAGGAATAAGAGAGTGAAAGTTCTCCTTGTAGTGGGGGTCTACAAGTGTCACCAACCAGTAATGACTGTCACCCAAAATTTTGACAACGCGAGGGTCACGGTTAAGGCAGCGTAACATAAAGTCAGCCATGCGTGCCAGACTGGTAACAGGCAAGATTTCCGTGTCCTCACCAAGATGACGACTGACCATGCTCTCCTCCTCTTCCTCCTCCTCCTCCCCTCTGTCCTCAGGCCACCCACGCTGAACCGATGGTATGACAGTTGTAGAGGTACTACCGTCTACAGCGCAAGATACCAGCTCCTGTTGTTCCTCCTCCTCCTCCTCCTCTCCCTCATTGTCCCCCAATGCACGTTGGGATGATATGAGGCTGGGCTTTGTGCAATCGCCCCCTACGGCTTCTTGATCCATCTCATCATACTCTGGCTGCAATGCCTCCTCTTTAATTCTCTGCAGAGAGCGTTGCAAAAGACAGACAAGTGGGATGCTGACACTAATGATGGCGTCATCGCCACTCACCATCTTGGTGGACTCCTCAAAGTTTGTCAGGATGGTACATATGTCAGACATCCAGGTCCACTCCTGAGGTCTTATGTGTGGAGTCTGACCTGAATATCGACGGCCTTGTTGCAGCTGGTACTCCACAACTGCTCTCTTCTGCTCACAAATCCTTTGCAACATGTGGAGGGTAGAGTTACAACGTGTGGGGACATCACACACCAGTCGGTGTGCCGGAAGCTGCAAACGCTGCTGCAACACAGCAAGGGCGGCTTAAGCTGTAGCCGACTTGCGAAAATGAGCTGACAGGTGGCGTACTTTCACGAGCAGATCTGGCAACTTGGGGTACGATTTAAGAAACCGCTGAACCACGAGGTTAAGCACATGAGCCAGGCATGGTACGTGTGTGATCTCGCCTCGCCTCAGAGCCGCCACCAGGTTACGGCCATTGTCACACACGACCATGCCTGGATGTAGGTTCAGCGGTCTCAGCCACAGATCTGCCTGCTCTTTCACAGCTGTCCACAACTCACAAGCAGTGTGAGGTTTCTCACCTAAGCTTATGAGTTTCAGCACAGCCTGTTGCCGCTTGGCGGAGGCAGTACTGCAGTGCTTCCAGCTTGTAACTGATGTGGTGATATCTGAGATGGAGGCTGAACATGAGGAGGAGGAGGAGGATGATGCGCAAGAGCTGTACACTGTAGGGGCAACTCTGACTGACATAGGGCCCGCAATCCTCAGTGTGGGGAGGATGTGTTCCGTCCCAAGGTCCGACTGGGTCCCGGCTTCCACTATGTTTACCCAGTGTGCCGTCAGGGAGATGTACCATCCCTGGCCACAAGCACTTGTCCACGTGTCCGTTGTCAGGTGGACTCTCCCAGTAACTGCGTTGTTGAGGGCACGGCAGATGCTTTGGGACACGTGCTTGTGTAGAGCGGGGATGGCACACAGGGCAAAATAGTGTCAGCCACCGCCATAAGGTTGCGAAAGGATTCCGTCTCCACCAGCCTAAAAGGCAGCATTTCCAACGCAAGCAGTCGTGAAATGTGTGAATTTAGGACTGTGGCGTGTGGGACGTTAGCTGCGAATTTCCGCTTTCGCACCACGATCCTCCTCCTCACTTCCTGGCAATTGTGACTCATCATCCATCGTCCACCTCTTGTGACAAATTGCCAGCGTCGACTTCCTGTGCCTGTTCAAATATTTGGGCAACGCTACATGGGATCTCCTCTTCCACCACTTCAAGTGGAGCAGGCGAGGGGCACAAATATGGAAATGGGCCAGTGAACAGCTCTTCAGAGTGTCCAAGTGTGGGATCAGTTGCTGTCTGATGACAGTCGGCATGGTGGGAGGAAGGAGCATCAGGGTGAGGAGGAGTATGCGGTCGAGACTCATGGCTACAAAGAGTTGACCTTGTGGAAGACAGACCGGAGGTGGTGGTGCTCAGGTAACTGGAAGTATTATCAGCTATCCAATTAATAACCTGTTCACACTGATCAGTTCGCAATACTGGTGTTGTTCTGTGATTCCCTAGTAATTCGGTCAAGAAGTGGGAGCGAGAAGATGTGGCTGTTGGTTGTGGCACATTTTCACCTTCGCCACGGCCCCGTCCTCTGCACGCACCATCACCAGAACGTCCACTTCCATGTCCCTTGCCACGCGCCTTGCCTATTGTAAAGGAAGTAAAATAGCTTACTCACACTATCAATGGAAAAAGGGTAATAAAAAGTAGATTACAACCGTGGAAGAGGAAAACCACAGTTCTGTTTCTCTGGCCTACACCCGACTCTTTTAAACAATCAGAACAATCAGAGAGAAACTATTACTGTTCTTCTATACGGAAAAAATACCAAAACCTGAATAGTTATTGTTTACTGGGGTATACCATAAAATTTTAAATATATATATTTGCAGCTGAACAGTGAGCGACACACTCAAACTGTTTTTTTATAGATACAAAAGGCGCAAGAATGGATACTACAGAGATTTGACCCGTGGAACTGCAAAACCACACTTGGATTTGCCGGGCCAACAACAGACTATTTTCAACAGATATATTTTTGTGTCAGAACAGTCAGGAGACACTACTGTTTTTTTTTAAGGCAAAAAATGCCAAAACCAGGATAATAGAGATTTTTTGCCTTGAAACAGAAAAACCACAGCTATAATTTACTGGGGTATACCAGACTTTTTAAATATATATATTTGCGGCAGAACAGTGAGCGACACACTCAAGCTGTTATTTTTACATACAAAAGGCCCAAAACTGGATACTACAGCAATTTGACCCGTGGAACTGCAAAACCACACTGGGGTTTGATGGGCCTACAACAGACTATTTTCAACAGATATATTTTTGTGTCAGAACAGTCAGGAGACACTACAGGTTTTTTTAAAGCCAAAAACTGTGAAAAACAGGATAATAGAGATTTTTAACCGTGGAACAGCAAAACCACAGTTATAATTTACTGGTGAATACCAGACTTTTTTAAATATATATATTTGCGGCTCAACAGTGAGCGACACACTCAAACTGTTTTTTTTTTACATACAAAAGGCCCAAAACTGGATACTACAGAGACTTGACCCGTGGAAATGCAAAACCACACTTGGATTTGTCGGGCATACAACAGACTTTTTTCAACAGATATATTTGTGTCTGAAAAATCAGAGACACACTGATTTTTTTGGGGGGGGGAGGGGACACCAATAGGTTAATAAGACTGGTATTTGTACAGTGTGAAGGAGGAAAAAAAAAAGAGGATTTAGATGAAAAATAAAAGGATTTTTCCTATCCCCCCAAGACCTGGAGCTAAGTCCAGAAATTTCAGCAACAGGAGCAGCACACAGGACTGTAATGCAGCGTTTGCTGGTATAACCCCACTGCGTCTCCTATACAGCCTGCCTGCCTGATATCTGGGATAGATATTAGTCCTGAGAAGGACTGTTTGTTTGATCTGGCAGCCTTTAGAGACCCTACACTAACTATTTTGCACTATAAATCTCTCCCTAGTTCAGCAGTGCTTTCCCTACACTGTCTGATCCCGTGCGTGTGTGTCCAAGATGGCAGCGCCCGGTTTTAAATACTTGACGTGACGCTGTGAGGCCAGCCAATCAATGTAATGTCCACAACCAACATGGCTGCGGCATTACAGTGTCTGGCTGGCAATCGCTGCATGTTCATTGGCTCTGTAAAGAGCGACAAACATGCAGGGTGGAGACCCGAGCTCCCGCCCGAGTAACCCGGAAATGCTCGGTGCTCGCTGAACATCCCGAGTAACGTGATGCTCGGGTGAGTACCGAGCAGTGTCAAACATGTTCGCTCAACACTAGTATCCATATGTCTGTGGTTATTTTTATATGTTCACTCATTAATCACCGCACGTGTCAAACAGCGGTTTACAATTTGACCTGAGGAGCTTGAATGACGCTTATCGCGTCATGGTGGGCGGGGCGGCCTGCGGCGTTGGCATCACATGATGCCCACGTGACGGCCATGTGACCGCCGCACAGGTCCTCACGTTGAGATGCCGAAAGCTGGGGGATGCGCGGCCAGCATGACGCGCAAGCGTACACGGTCTCCAGGACAACTATGCAGGAGCCAAATCAGTAGAATGCCTTAGTTGAATCATATCCTCACAATGATTATAATATAATTTAGATAGTGCCTATCCTCCTAAGGACAAGCTTACCCTATCCATGCACAAATAGGTGATCACTAAGCAAATCTTACAAGGAACTCGCTATAAGGGAAAATCTAGTACTGCATACATATAATGTGACAAAAAATGACAACATCATTTAAAATGGTGAAGACATTATAGATCAATATACATTATTCACACAAAAAAGCAGTACTTGTCAAAGCAGATGGCTACACTGTGTTCCAAATTATTATGCAAATAATATTTTCTCAGATTTTCCCAAATTACCTATATGCATTGCAGTCATTGTAATTTTCCAGTCAAATAACTATTAGAGTACAATTGAAAGGTTTTTGTACAAACTGCCTATGATAACAGTATATTTTTAAAAAAATAAAAAACTCAAACTGCACTCAAAATGCATGTTCCAAATTATTATGCACAGCAGAGTTTTCAACCTTTTCATTTTAATAAAGAACAAAAAAAATGGTAATTTTTTAAATTATAAGCATTAGCAGGTTATTACAAACTGAAATCAAACAGTTTTCAACTCAAAACTTTATTCTAGGTAATGCTACATTTGCACATAGGACCCCTTGTTCGAAAGGAGCTTCTGAACTCTCTCGTCCATTGAATTTGTCAGGTTTTGGATGGTTTCTGCTTTAATTGTTTTACATGAGGACAGAATACCCTCCCAGAGCTGTTGCTTAGATGTGAACTGACTCCCGCCATCATAGACACTCCTTTTGATGATGCTCCAAAGGTTCTCAATGGGGTTGAGGTCAGGGGAGCATGGGTGCCGCACCATAAGTTTGTCCCTTTTTATGCCCATAGCAGCCAGAGATGCAGATGTGTTATGTGCAGCATGAGACCGGGAATTATCATGCATGAAAATTATCTTGCTGCGGAATGCACGGTTCTTCTTCTTGAACCATGGAAGGAAGTGCTGTTTTAGAAACTCAACATACATTATGGAGTTCATCTTTACCCCTTCAGGGATCCTAAAAGGGCCGACAATCTCTCTCCCCATGATTCCAGCCCAAAACATTACTCCACCTCCTCCTTGTTAGCGCCGTAGCCGTGTTTGCATGGGGTGCCATCAACCAGCCATCCTCCACTCCATCCATTTGGATTTTTTATGCATGATAATGCACCATCTCATGCTGCACATAACACATCTGCATCTCTGGCTGCTATGGGCATAAAAGGGGACAAACTTATGGTGTGGCACCCATGCTCCCCTGACCTCAACCCCATTGAGAACCTCTGGAGCATCATCAAGAGGAGTGTCTATGATGACAGGAGGCAGTTCACATCTAAGCAACAGCTCTGGGAGGGTATTCTGTCCTCATGCAAAACAATTAAAGCAGAAACCATCCAAAACCTGACAAATTCAATGGACGAGAGAGTTCAGAAGCTCCTTTCGAACAAGGGGTCCTATGTGCAAATGTAACATCACCTAGAATAAAGTTTTGAGTTGAAAACTGTTTGATTTCAGTTTCTAATAACCTGCTAATGCTTATAATTTCAAAAATGACCATTTTTTTGTTCTTTATTAAAATGAAAAGGTTGAAAACTCTGCTGTGCATAATAATTTGGAACATGCATTTTGAGTGCAGTTTGTGTTTTTTATTTTTTTAAAAATATACTGTTATCATAGGCAGTTTGTACAAAAACCTTTCAATTGTACTCTAATAGTTATTTGACTGGAAAATTACAATGACTGCAATTCATATAGGTAATTTGGGAAAATCTGAGAAAATATTATTTGCATAATAATTTGGAACACAGTGTAGTGTCACATAATATGTCAATAATCACAGATCCAACATAAAGTAATTTTTGTTTTTTTACAAAAAAATACACACATCAATTCTTCTTAGCCTTTATAGATGATTTCAAATATATGTATCTTCATGATTAGAGTGGTATATACGAAGACAACTCCTGCATTGTATATATGAGATGATGGGGCAATGTTAGCATCCAGAATAGATCAAAACCAGACATATCGATCAACGTGCAAACATCTAGGATTAATTGAAATAGAGGGCATAATTAAAAACATTTAAAAACAAATAAAATAACTCAACGATGCACATGGATTTGCAACGGGTGATCACAAGAAAGGAACAAAACTCAGATGCTCATTAAGCCCCTTGGGCTGGACAGTGTCCAAAGTCCAAATCCAACGAGCTTCTAGTTGCGCCAAACGTTGGCTCATCTTTCCACCACTGATGGTCTTGCCAAGTTGGTCAATGCCTCTCACTCTAAGTAGTGTACTGTCACAATTATGGTATAATTTGAAATGATGAGGTATGGTCCTGAGCGTGGATACATCCGAATGACCAACTGCCGCCTGAATGCCTAATACGTGCTCGTGAATCCTTACTTTAAGCTGACGAGAAGTAAGGCCCACATAAATAAGTCCACAAGGACATGTGGCAAAGTAAATGATTAGTGTTGAGCATTCCGATACTGAAATATCGGGTATCGACCGATATTCGCTGTATCGGCGTTCCGATACTGAGTTCCGATACTTTTACAATATTGAATACCGGAATCGGAAGTTCACATAATGCCAGGGCTCTGCAGTGTCTCTGAAGGATGACAAGCTGGATGGCAGCGCTCAGCTGCGATCCAACCTGTCATCAGAATGCCATACCAGCTTGGGAGAATTCTCCTGCTCAAGCGCTGGCATTACATTATCTCCCTTACTTTACAATTAAATGGAATAGCAGGAATTAATATTTTTTTAAGACGTTAATGCCACAGCTATGGTGGTTGTGGCATTACAGTGGTTGCCCAAATCGATGGGAACAGTGCTCACAGTGAAACATGAAAAGCCGGCAATTCATCAGCGGCATATACCGGTACCCGACAATTTAGAACAGAAAGAATAGAACATCACACATAGATTAGATAGATAGAAACATGTCAGTCACATATATAATGGAGAGGCATCTATAAGACACCCCCATTACTAACCCCATAGTCAAAGATAAAAAAAAAACACAAACACCCAGAATAAAGTCCTTTAATTGAAATAAAGACACAATTCTTTATTGTTCTAAATTAAACCATACTTACCATCATGCCCATTCCAGCTGAAGCCAATGATCTCCTGCAATAAAAGTAAAATAATAAACCAACATCATCCTTACCTTTCCATGGTTCCCACGACAGCTCCAGCTCTGCTACATTCACATGACAGGATGGACCGCAGCCGAAAGCTGCCATCCAGCTTGCCATGCCGCAGAGACTGAGAAGCGCAGGCATGCTTGCGCTCCTCAGTGTCTGGCTGTGACGGCATAAAGATGAGCCGAGGTCATGTCCAATGAACTCAGCTCACCTCATGCACGTCACTGACAGCGTGGGAAAATTCTCCTGCGCATGCGGTGAGCGTGAGATAATTCTCCTGCTGAAGCGCTGAGCGCAGGAGAATTTTCCCACACTGTCAGTGACGTGCATGAGGTGAGCTCATGTCCAATGAACTCAGCTCACCTCATGCACGTCACTGACAGTGTGGGAGAATTCTCCTGCGCTCATCGCATCAGCAGGAGAATTCTCCCACACTGGGATGGCATTGAGATAACAGGCTGGATCACAGCTGAGCGCTGCCATCCAGCATGCCATCCTTCATAGACACTGCAGAGCGCAAGCATGCCTGCGCTTCTCAGTGTCTGCGGGATCGCAAGCTGGATGGCAGCGTTCTGCTGCGGTCCAGCCTGTCATGTCAATGTTTCAGAGCTGAAGCTATCGTGGGAACCATGGAAAGGTAAGGATGATGTTGCTTTATTATTTTACTTTTATTGCAGGAGACATTGGCTTCAGCTGGAATGGGCGTGACGGTAAGTATGGTTTAATTTAGAACATTAAAAAATTGTGTGTTTATTTCAATTAAAGGACTTTATTCTGGGTGTTTGTGGGTTTTTTTTTACTTTGACTATGGGATTAGTAATGGGGGTGTCTTATAAATGCCTCTCCATTACTAACCTGGGCTTGATGTCAGCTGGCATTATAAGCTGACATCAACCCCAGTCCTATTACCCCACTGCCACCGCTACAGGGCAGTGGGAAGAGCAAGGCTAAGTGCAAGAATTGGCACATCCTTTGGATGCGCCATTTCTGGGGTGGCTGACGGCTGGTGTTTCTAGCCTGGGAGGGGGCCAATATTCATGGCACCCTTCCTGGGCTATTAATATCAGCCCCCAGCTGTCTGCCTAGCCTTTGCTAGCTATTAAAATAGGGGGGACCCCACGTCATTTTTTGGGGGGGATCCCCCTATTTTAATAGCTAGTAAAGGCTAGGTATTCAGCTGGGGGCTGACATTAGTAGCCTGGGAAGCTCCGTGGGTATTACCCCCTTCCCAGGCTTCAAACATCTGCCCCAGCCGCCTGCTTTACCTCTTGAAGCTCATCAAGAGAATGCCAAGAGTGTGCAAAGCAGTCATCAAAGCAAAATGTGGCTACTTTGAAGAACCTCGAATATAAGACATATTTTCAGTTGTTTCACACTTTTTTGTTAAGTATATAATTCCACATGTGTTAATTCATAGTTTTGATGTCTTCAGTGTGAATGTACAATTTTCATAGTCATGAAAATACAGAAAAATCTTTAAATGAGAAGATGTGTCCAAACTTTTGGTCTGTACTGTACATCCTCCAGCCGTTGGCTCACTGCCTTTATTCTATACCAAGGTAGCTACAGTATATACTCCATTTGATTCACTTCCTTTGCTTTGGTGCTTAATTGTATTACATACTTTGCTCTACATAAAACTATGATTTGTAAAATATCCCATGATATATGGGGAACCATAGAAATAATTGAGACTATAATTCGAGCTTAACAATTGAATCATGACTGACAATGTTGGGTCATCTGTGCTGTTGGAGTGGTATGTCCATTGTTCAATTTTTTGCGCATGACCATTTATGCTCTTTACTCTGTTTGTAATTTAATGGACGTTTATTGAAATATATGTAATCAAAGTTTGTACTTTTACACTTTGAACTATAGTACTGGGCTCTATGTCGCGTTTTTTCTTTCCATTGATTCTATGTCTCCCCTGCAATGCCCATTCTCTGATTGTCCATAAGTCCTCACAGTGTGGCGACACTTTAGCAGTATGATGTGGACTCTTCTGTGGTATGTTCTAACTATTTGTATTACTGTGGTTCACACAGGTTTTTTTGTTCCTACAGAGATGGATTATCGAGCCAAAGAAAAGGGTTGGCTAAACCATATTGACCAAGCATTTGGAGTCGAGGGCATGAATGATTTGCAGGAGGGTGATCGCAATTGGGACAAACAAACCAATGCATTGCAACATGCATTGACTAAACGCACTAAACTTTGGTGGAATCGGGCTTTCCTACAAAAATACCTCACATGTAAATGGATACCAAGAGGACTACGTGTCGGTACTATCCCCACTTTTGTTGTGGAAGACAGGTACTTTATATTAGGATGGGAAGAGGCCTGCAGCAGATGCTGGGTCACTTTAATGCAACTTCTCATTGATTATAATACCAAACTAATTAATGAGCTGGATAAATCTATTGATGAGACACAACTTATGTTAAAAAATTCCTGCTCTACTGAACGTCTCGAAATGTACAATATACAAATTGAAAAAAATCTTGATATATGTGTCCAAAGAATTAAGGACATGCAGGCAAAAACATTATTGAGAGATCAGAAAGATTTCAATACTAATTCTGTTTACCTATGGAGAAGAAATACTGGCCAAATGCCAAGAAGTGTGCGTCTACCCTCAGATGCTTCACTTTCCTCTACTAGTGAGTCCTCAATTGCATCCTCATCTTCGATGAAAACCAGATCAGGTCGTGACTTCAATAAGACTAGAGACCTAGAGTTTCATCCATATAAACGACGTTACTTTAAATCCCCAGATGGAGAAAATAAAGACAATAAGGTAATTAACTTAAAGGCCCCATCACAGATAACGAGATCGCTAGCGAGATCGTTATTACGTCACAGTTTCCAACGATTTCGGCCGCCCCAGCGATCTAATTAACGATCTCGTTGGTCGTTTGGACGCTTTCACACAGCAGCTATTTCAACGATCTACACCTTGATAGGGACTATACTGTGTCACAAAGGCGTGCTCAAAATTACTTTTCCGCGCCCCCTCATCTCTGATTGGTGGATGCTACTGCGTTCTGATTGGGCAGCCGGTTTAAAATAAGGCCACGTTGTAGCAATTCCGTCCCTTTGTTCCTATCTGCGTTCTGGTTTTGGATCGTAGCAGCGTTCTCCGGGCTGTATTCGTTCATCTGGGCTTTAATTTTACTGTCAGCGTCCTGATTTTCGGATTCTAGTTGCGTTCTCCAGCTGTGACTCCATTCATCTGAGCTTTGTTCCTGCTTGCGTCCTGGCTTTTGGACTGTAGCAGCGTTCTTCGGCTGTGATTCTGTATCCATTCATCTGGGCTTTGTTCCTGACAAGCGTTCTGGTTTGTGGATTGTAGTAGTGTTCTTCGGCTGTGACTCCACATCGATTTCTCGGTTCTTCAGACACCTATATTACTTCGTTTACACGGTAAGTTATTTTAGTGGGTTTCTGCCACACCCAACAAGTATACATTTGCTTATGCATCGGAGGCCATTTTAAGGGGGCCAACAAACAGTATGTGGTATTTTTTACTGTGTTTTAAAATGTTTCATGTATGCTCACTGTATGCTATCCTTTTTTCAGATGGCTTTTAAAACTGAAGAATTCCTCAGGGAAATGATTGATCTGTACCGCTCCCTGCCGTGCCTTTGGCAAATAAAATCTACAGAATACAGCAATAGAGAAAAAAAGAGGGAGGCGTACGAGCAATTGATTGCCGTCTTTAAAAGGCATGGCCCCAACGAGAAGGTGGATGAGGAGCTGGTGAAGAGAAAAATCCAGGGTCTACGCACAGTATACAAGAAAGAACTAAACAGGGTGGAGAAGTCAAAGAAGTCGGGTACCGGCACAGATGAGGTTTATGTGCCAACATTATGGTATTATGACTTGCTTGCCTTCACCCGTGACCAGGAGCTACCTCGGCAAATGGTGTGTACGATGCGGCCGACCCCAGAAGAAGACCCTGATATCCGGACTGACTCCCCTGTTGAAGATGTAAGTACCTTCTTTGCTTCCCTGTAAATAGCATTTATACTTTCTATGTACATGCCATAGTTGAGCCGCCCCTCACATTTGTTTTTAGTGCTCGTGTACCCATGCTGGTCATGACATACCTGCTGGATGTTGTAACCAAAATCTTGACATTAATTTTGTGTTCCCGCAGCACCATCGGCAAGATGACGACATCCCGCCTACGGAACATGGTATGGAGGAGGCGAGTGTGCTGTCAACGAATGAGGAACCTATGGCATTGGCGAATGAAGACCCTATGGCGTCTACAAGTGAAGACCTTGTGCCTCGGCGACAAAGAAATTCAAGGAAAAGAAAGGCCACCTTGCCGCCATCGCTAGATCTAATATCTTTGGCGAACCAGATTCTAGTGCTACAGACCCAGGCCAAGCGGGACAGCTTTGCAACCTTTGCTGGCGAGAGACTACAGAGGCTGGATGAATGACAGAGGGCGCACGCAGAAAGGGTCATCTTTGAGACATTAACTAAAGCGGCAGCTGGTGAACTTAATGAGACTTCATCTGTACACACTCGGATCGACCCTGGCCCTTTTCATCAACATTCTTGGACCCATATGCCGGACCCACATTGCAGCACACCAGTGCAGAGGATCCAGCATCCACAAAGCCTTGCCCCCTCCCCCCCCCACAGTATCCCATGTTTTCGGATTCTTTCGTTTCGCCCAAGCATGGATACACAAATACAGACAATCGATGCGATGAACAGTAGTGATGTTTAATTTCTATTTTTGTTCCAGTGTAAATATTGTTAATTTAATAGTTATTTAAATTGTTAAAATTGTTTACATTTTTGTTTGATTTAAAAAAAAATGTTTTATTGTCCTCTTTTTTAGCTTTACCCTTTCTCGAGGGTGGGACCCCTCAACCCTGCCCTCCGATCCCTCCCTGATTGAAATAAAAATGTTTTTTTTTGTCTTCTTTTCTGCTTTACCTCTTCCCGAGTGTGGGACCCCTCACCCCTGCCCTCCGATCTTCCCCCCACCCTCCGTTCCCTCCCCTCCATTCCCTCCCCTGCTCTCCGCTGGTGATCACCTCCTCCCTTTATCCTTTTCCCGCTCCAGGCTTCCTCACCCGTCTTCTGTCTTCTCCCTGTGTCCTCTGGTCTTCTTCCCAGCTGGTCTTCTTCCCATCCTCTTCCCACTTCCCTTGTTGTAGTCTTTGGGGTCAGAGTCATGGTGCACTGTATGGCAATGATCTGCCATACCGTGCTCCATGAGTCTGACTCTGATTACAGGTTACATATGCTAGATTCTTGATAGGGCATTGATCCAGGGAACTAGTCTGATTACCGTATGTGGAGTCAGGAAGGAATTTTTTCCCCCGAAACGGAGCATGTTTTTTTTTTGCCTTCCTCTGGATCAACATGTTAGGTCTTCCTTCAACTTTTCATACTATGTTCCTATTCTTTCCTCTTCTCTCTTCTTCTTGAATTAGCAGGCGGGTGTGAAAGCCGACTTCAGTCGGCTTTCCTGCCCCCGCACAACATCAGCTGATAACTTCAATTAGGAGGCGGGTGTGAAAGCCGACTTCAGTCGGCTTTTCTGCCCCCGCACAACATCAGCTGATAACTTCAATTAGCAGGCGGGTGTGAAAGCTGACTTCAGTCAACTTTCCTGCCCCCGCACAACATCAGCTGATAACCTCAATTAGCAGGCGGGTGTGAAAGCCGACTTCAGTCGGCTTTCCTGCCCCCGCACAACATCAGCTGATAACTTCAATTAGCAGGCGGATGTGAAAGCCGACTTCAGTCGGCTTTTCTGCCCCCGCACAACATCAGCTGATAGCTTCAATTAGCAGACGGGTGTGAAAGCCGACTTCAGTCAGCTTTTTTGCCCTCACACAACATCAGCTGATAACCTCAATTAGCAGGCGGGTGTGAAAGCCGACTTCAGTCGGCTTTCCTGCCCCCGCACAACATCAGCTGATAACTTCAATTAGCAGGCGGGTGTGAAAGCCGACTGAAGTTGGCGTTCCTGCCCCCGCACAACATCAGCTGATAACTTCAATTAGCAGGCGGGCGGATTACTGTGGTTAAATAAGTATAGAGTGGCTCATTGGTTAGCATTGTACACGCTAAAACAGTGGTTAACACAGTATATGGAGAGTCAAACGCAAGCAAGTAGAAGGCAGGACAGGATGTCCAACAAACCATAGTTATTAGCAGGTCTACTAGGCGGGGTAATGGACTGGGTGCATCTATACAGATGCATAGATATAATGGGTGTGAGTGATGAACCATGTTATTTGTTTTTAACAAAGCGTACACAACAGCAGATATAAACTTTAACATTTTTTTATAACAACAAAATAAATATAACAACATCAAAAAGCAAAAAAATTAGTGGCTGCCACGCCACTGTTGGGCCGCCACAAACCTTGCTAGCATCACTCCGTGCTGTTTGACTGCTTTAGTCAGTATCGCCATCATCCTCCTGTGTGACGCCAGGAGGTCATCTAATGTAGGGATTTCTACTGAGGGAATGGTAAAACTTAAGACTAATAATTCTGTACATTCATCTAATTAACAGGTACATGTTTGTTATTTAACACTTACGGTTTTCGGTTTGCTCGGGTGATGATGAGCTGATGGACCACCCGGATCCTCTGGCATCACCGGCTAGGGAAAGACACAACACTTCATAGTACATGACAGCCCTATACTTTCCAAGTTGTATGCACCTTATTTTATGTGAAAGAATTAAAGGAAGACAAAGCAACACCCATATCACGGAGTGATGCTGGCGAGCCTGTAGGTGACTCCTGCTGGGGCTCTGGGTCAGCAGGTGACTCCTGCTGGGGCTCTGGGTCTGCAGGTGCTGGAGAAAAAATAACTTATTACATACCTAAGGTACTGCACTGTAATTACAGTAGTAACCAATGTGCCGCCATATACTGTGCTAACCTATGTTAACACCAGTGGCGTACCGCGACTGCTATGGTGCCCGTGAGCTGGGGGGGCCCATAATAGCCGCCCCCCTCCTGCACTCCTCGCTCAGCTGTAGGATTGCCGCCGCCCACAGGCACTGTCTTCCGGCATGGCCGCGTGCAGTGCGCTATGCGGCAGTGTGATGTAGTAATGACACGGCAGGGGTGACACTGCACCTTTAATTGTGCTTGTCGCCCCTGCCGTCATTACTAGCAGACACTGCAGCATGGCGCACTGCACACGGCCATACCCGAAGACAGTGCCGGCGGCGGCAATCAAGCTGCGGAGCGGGGGGGTGCAGGAGGGGGGCCACGATGAAGGGAGGCCCCAAGAGGGGCCCTGATGAAGGGAGGTCCTGATGAAGTGAGGCCCTGAGAGGGGCCCTGATGAAGACCTGGAGCCGCCCTGGTTGATAGCAATGATGGAGGAGAGAACATCATGTGACACTCTCTCTCCCATCATTCCTCCTCTGCGTCTGACACAGTGGCGTGATGATGCGCCACACTGTGTCAGACCGTAGAGCTGGCAGCTGCTGAGGTGATGAGAGAGACGCGCTGCAGAGACAAGCAGTGGGGAACGAGGAGCTGTAAGTATGTATTTATAAATCAGTGAGTACTGATAAAACTGGAGGACTGGGGGCTGCATTTTACCCTATGTGGGGCTGCATTATACTGCGTACAGACCATGGGGTGCATTATACTGTGTTGAGGACCATGGGGAGTGCATTATACTGCGTGGAGGACCATGGGGAGTGCATTATACTGCGTGGAGGACCATGGGGAGTGCATTATACTCTGTGGAGTGTGGTGAGGTGTGGGGCCACTATATTGCATATAGGCCCATTATACTGCATGGAGGGCTGTATAGGGGTCACAGTTGGGGTCAGCAAACTTTGCCCTTGGAGTTGAGTTGGGGTACATTAGGGTCATCATACTGTGCATGTGGAGGAATTCACCATGGGGGTATCATACTGTGTTTGGGGGCACTTTTGTTTGCATCATACTTTATGGAGCATTGAAAAAGGAATCTAGGACTTCAGCAGGAGGAAAATTACTATGTAAAGGCTGGAAAGTTGTGAGATCTGCTCATCTGTGACCCCGACAATTATTTACACTTTTTTTTTGGAGGGGGGGGCCCAATTAGAACTTCTGCTATGGGGCCCCATGATTCCTATGTACGCCCCTGATTAACACCACTCACCACGATGGGGCAGGGTCTGTGACCGGATGCTGCTAATGCGGTCACTAGATCTGTACCTCAGATCCGCCAGCTTCTTTCGGATCTGGGTAGTGGAGCGCTGAACCCCAAATCTTCAGGCCAGGCCCCGACTTATCCTCCGCAGCACCGCCTGCTTATGGAGCACTGGATGTCCTGGGTGCTCATGGCACTCATAGTCCCTGGCATCCTGCTCTGCTATCAGGTAGCGCACCTCTGCATCCCCCCATGGAGTTGCCCGTCTCCTGGCCACCATATTGCCGCCTCTCCTGACAAGCTAGGCTGCAACAACGTCATAAAACACGCCCACGACGCATCACCGCCGTAAAGTACGCCCATGACGCATCAACGCCGTAAAGTACGCCCATGACGCATCAACGCCGTAAAGTACGCCCATGACGCATCAACGTCACCTATAGTGGGGAACTACTGCGTGCGCGAAGGAAGCGCACTGAATTCTAATTATCCCGTCAAACTGGAGACGCTGCTGCGTTCGACAAATGATGCATTATTAATACAGCGTCTCCGGTCACACGGGAAGACTGGTGTGTTGGTGGTTTTATGTATGGATATATATCTATATTTTTAGATAGGTATGCATACTTGTGTGTCTGTGACTATGTATGTGTATATGTAGGTATCTGTATATATGTGTGTATATGGGTGTAGATTTTTATGTATCTAAATATGTATGTGTATATGGATGTATCTGTATACATATGTGTACACCAGTGGCGTACCGCCAATGGCGGAAGACCACGCAACTGCTATGGGGCCATACTCCTTCCTTACCAAAGAGTGGGATATCACACCCCTGCGTGAGATGCAATACCTCTGTGGCGACCGAACCCTCAGGGTGCCACACGTGCATGTCTGCATATGTGAAGGATGAGGGGGCAGGCTGGGCCCTGTGTTGTATACCTACAAAATATTGCACACAAACTGCATTGAACTACTGTACCCAATTAATTATACATTTTAGGAGTCGGTCCATTTTATACCGACTCCCACTCCGGCTCCACAGCCCTGACAGTAGGGTCATTACACTGTGCATGTGGAGGCTAATGAGGAGGAATTCACCATCGGGGTAGCATACTGTGTTAAGGGGGACACTTTTTTGGCATCACATTTTATGGGGCTATGAAAGAGGAATCCAGGAGTTCAGCAAGGAAGAAAATTGCTATGCAAAGGCTGTAAAGTTGTGAGATCTGCTCTTCTGTGCCCCCAACAATTATTTACATTTTTTTTTTGGGGGGGGGGCCCAATTAGAACTTCTGCTATGGGGCCCATGATTCCTATGTACGCCCCTGGAGTACACGTATGTATATACGGGCGCTTACTACTGAAACAATGAGAAACAAAGCTTTTGCAAAGTAAAACACAGTTTATTAGACAAATCAGTACAAAAATGAAAGTAGTGTATAAATGTCAGTAGTAGCCCACTATAAGTTCTGATGCTGCCAAGTAACAGCACCAGGACCGTTAAAATACTGGCAGTAGTTGTCGCGGCAGGTCTTCGCATCATGGGTGTTTCTGCCATATCCCACTGGTTGAAGGCCTGCAATTGCAGGATCGTTTGCACGCCATTCACCGAGCTCCACTTCCCCATTGGCTAGGTCCACAGAGTCCACGAAGCGAGGCGGACAGTACGAATTGCATCACGTCGACGAAGAAAGTTGTGAAGCGTGCAACAGGCCAAAACAACAGAGTCTATTGATTTAAGCTTCATGTTAATTGGCGTGTGAAAAACTCTGAAGTGGTTGGCCATGATACCGAAGGTATTTTCTACAACACGACATGCCCTTGACAAACGATAATTGAAAATTCTTCTTTCCTGGGTAAGACTTTTTGGGGGGAACGGTTTAATAAGATTGGGATGAAGTGGGAAGGCTTCATCGCCGACAAAAACAAAATTAAGGTTACCTGTAGTCTCTGATTTGTGAGGCAAGTGTAGGTCACAGTTGTGCAATCGCTCTCCAAAAAGTGTGTGCTCTAAAACACCACCATCAGAAACCCTGCCGTTCATGCCAACATCTACATTTATAAATTCATAATTGGCCTTAACAAGGGCCATCATGATGATGCTGAAATAGCCCTTATAATTATAAAAATAGGATCTGCTATTTGGTGGTTGAGTGATCCGGACATGTTTCCCGTCCAAAGCCCTACCACAGTTAGGGAACTGCCACAGCTGCTCAAAATCAGAGGCAATCTTTTTCCATTCCTCCTCCGTGTTGGGAAACTGTATGTAACTACGTAGACTGTGGAAAATCGCATTACATGTCTCCGGTATTAGAACTCTGAGCATGGGCCTTGAAATGGCTGCAGAGAAATGCAAGTCTTGGAGTGAGTGTCCGGTGGCCAGCAATCGCAGCGTGACTGCCAATCTTTCATCTGCCGGAATGGCAGCACGCATCGCTGTATCCTTCTGTTGAATACGTGGCGTAACTCTTTCCAGTAACACTTTAAATGATTCCTCTGACATCCTCAGATAGTTGCGGAAATCATGAGGATTCTTCTCCTGAAGCTCTCTTACAAGTTGCATGTGGGACAATTCAGACCTCTTCTGCAGCCACTTTCTGGTCCACATGCGACGCTTTCATTTGGAACGCCTCTCTAGCTCCAGTGCCTCATCTTGACGCCGAGCTTCCTCAACCAGCAATGCAGAAACCACAATAGCACACTGCCCGTTGTTCATGATGTGCAAACTGAAAACATAAAATGAAAAGATGAGAACACTTTCAACAAAACAATAACGGAAGTATTTAAACTGTACATGCAAAATATCATGGAAAACCATGTTCCATTCCATTAGTGAGCGTGACAGAAAAACTCTGAAGCGGTTGGCCAGGACAGCTTGTCAGAAAACGTGCTGTGTGGGTATGTGTGCACGAGACCCCTAAAATATCTGCCCATGCAAAAGCATATATATATATACAGATAGAAGCCAAGCCCTCCCTCCCTGAAGAGCAATGATAGCAGATAATTGGTAGATGTCCTATAAATGAATTAAAAATGGAAACTCATTTGAGACCCCAAACAATACCTACCTCGCTAAAGATGTCTGATTTCTTCAAAGTGGAGTCACAGTCGGAGAACGCTACAACGATCCGCAAAATCAGGACTCAGTCGAATGAACGGATATCAACAGCCCGGAGAATTCTGCTAGGATCTGCAATCCAGCACGAGGTCAGAAACAAAGGATGGAATCGCTATTCTGTTGCCTTCTTTATGCACAGCGGGAAATGAGATCGCTGTAGCGACCACCAATCGGGGACGAGGGGCGCGGAAAAGTCCAATTTATGCACGCCTACGTGTCTCAGTTCTGAATCGCTAATGAGGTCGTTGGTTAGGTGTCAAACACAGCGATGCACACTGCCCAGCGGGAGCGCAATGACCCAGGTATGGTCCAGGAAGCCTTGTAACGATCAGCGATCTCACAGCAGGGGCCTGATCGTTGCTACCTGTCAGACATAACGAAATCGCTAGCGAAATCGCTAGCGAAGGTGGATAGGCACTATCTAAATTATATTATAATCATGGCAAGGAGATGATTCAACTAAGGCATTCTACCGATTTGGCTCCTGCATAGTTGTCCTGGAGACCGTGGACGCTTGCGCAACATGCTGGCCGCGCGTCCCCCCGGCTTTCGGCATCTCAACGTGAGGACCTGCGCGGCGGTCACATGACCGTCACGTGGGCATCACGTGATGCCGATGCCGCGGGCCGCCCCGCCCACCATGACGCGATAAGCGTCATTCAAGGTCCTCAAGTCAAATTGCAAACCGCTGTTTGACACGTGCGGTGATTAATGAGTGAACATATAAAAATGACCACAGACATAAGGATACATACCCCCTGAAGAAGGTTCGCCGAAATAGCGCGTTGGGGTGGATGTACACCCTCCAGCCGTTGGCCCACTGCCTTTATTCTATACCAAGGCAGCTATATACTCCTTTTGATTCATTTCCTTTGCTTTGGTACTTAATTGTATTACACACTTTGCTCTATATACGCCGCGTGCAGAATTATTAATCAAATGCGTATTTTGATCACTTCGATACTTTTTATACATGTTGTCCTACTCCAAGTTGCATAGGCTTGAGAGCCAACTACCAATTAAGTAAATCTTGTGAAGTGCATCTCTGTAATGAGGAGGGGTGTTTTCTAATGACATCAACACCCTATATAAGGTGTGCTTAATTATTAGGCAACTTCCTTTCCTTTGGCAAAATGGGTCAGAAGAGAGATTTGACAGGCTCTGAAAAGTCCAAAATTGTGAGATGTCTTGCAGAGGGATGCAGCAGTCTTGAAATTTCCAAACTTTTGAAGCGTGATCACCGAACAATGAAGCGTTTCATGGCAAATAGCCAACAGGGTCGCAAGAAGCGTGTTGGCCAAAAGCGCAAAATAACTGCCCATGAATTGAGGAAAATTAAGCGTGAAGCTGCCAAGATGCCATTCGCCACCAGTTTTACCATATTTCAGAGCTGCAACGTTCCTGGAGTATCAAATAGCACAAGGTGTGCGATACTCAGGGACATGGTAAGGAAGGCTGAAAAACGACCACCTTTGAACAAGAAACATAGGATAACATGTCAAGAATCGGCAAAGAAATATCTTAAGACTGATTTTTCAATGGTTTTATGGACTGATGAAATGAGAGTGACTCTTGATGGGCCAGATGGATAGCCAGAGGCTGGATCAATAAAGGGCAGAGAGCTCCACTCCGACTCAGAAGCCAGCAAGGTGAAGGGTGGGGTACTGGTATGGGCTGGTATCATCAAAGATGAACTTGTGGGACCTTTTCGAGTTGAGGATGGAGTGAAGCTCAACTCCCAGACCTACTGCCAGTTTCTGGAAGACAACTTCTTCAAGCAGTGGCACAGGATGAAGTCGGTATCGTTCAAGAATAACATGATTTTCATGCAGGATAATGCTCCATCACATGCATCGAACTACACCACAGCGTGGCTGGCCAATAAAGGTCTAAAAGAAGAAAAATTAATGACATGGCCTCCTTGTTCACCTGATCTGAACCCCATAGAGAACCTGTGGTCCATCATAAAATGTGAGATCTACAGGGAGGGAAAACAGTACACCTCTCGGAACAGTGTCTGGGAGGCTGTGGTGGCTGTTGCACGCAATGTTGATCGAAAACAGATCAAGCAACTGACAGAATCTATGGATGGAAGGCTGTTGAGTGTCATCATAAAGAAAGGTGGCTATATTGATAACTAATTTTTTTGGTTTTTGTTTTTGCATGTCAGAAATGTTTATTTCTAAATTTTGTGCACTGATATTGGTTTACCTGGTGAAAATAAACAAGTGAGGTGGGATTATATTTGTTTTTTATTAAATTGCCTAATAATTCTGCACAGTAATAGTTATCTGCACAAACAGATATCCTCCTAAGATAGCCAAATCTAAAAAAAAAAACACTCCAACTTCCAAAAATATTAAGCTTGGATATTTATGAGTCTTTTGGGTTGATTGAGAAAATAGTTGTTGATCAATAATAAAAATAATCCTCTAAAATACAACTTGCCTAATAATTCTGCACACAGTGTAGAACTATGATTTGTAAAATATCTCATGATATATGGGGAACCATAGAAATAATTGAGACTATAATTGGAGCTTAACAATTGAATCATGACTGACAATGTTGGGCCATCTGTGCTGTTGGAGTGGTATGTCCGTTGTTCAATTTTTTGCGCATGACCATTTATGCTCTTTACTCCGTTTGTAATTTAATGGATTTTTATTAAAATATATGTAATAAAATTTTGTACTTTTACACTTTGGACTATAGTACTGGGCTCTATGTCGCGTTTTTTCTTTCCATTAATTTTAGAGAGAAACTGACAGTTGATTCATGCTGCCTAATCCATGACCATCTCCATTATGTCAGTCAAGTATGTTTTTCACTAAAATGCTACAGTGTTTCAGAGAAAACATTTTTTAAGGGTAGACTGGAGATAATGCAACTAGGATGACGAGTCTGGCTCAGGTCAACAGAATCTACTTCCCACTCCTTTCCCCTATATTGATAAATTTCAGGGACCTATCTCTCAGACTTGTCATCCTAATTCCATCGCACCAGGCCGGCTTTTAAAAGTATGTTTTTTTCTGAAATGCCACAGCATTTTGGTGTGAAACATATAAGGAAGGGTTGAAATAATGGAGTAATACTTCAGGCAGCATGAATCAGCTGTCAGGTCCCCATTAATCGTATTTGACAAATGGGGGTAGCAACTTACCACCCTATGAGAAAAATATGGATATCGATATATTTGAGCAAAAAAAGAAAAAAGGAGTCAGCTAACCCAATTAGAAGTATGAGGTTCGGAATCAGCTGTGCCACAGGATCATGAATGGAGGAGAAAAGGATTATTCCAGTATCAGGAGCTTCTTAAAACCAACAAATTTATTAAGTAGATATAAAGTATATGACCACCATGTCACAACCCCGCAGGGAATTTTAGCATAGCAAACATGTTTCAGACTGTGCATCTTTAATCATTGAATATATGAAAAAAAAAAAGTCTGCATTTTATGTCATCTCCTGTCAAGACCACATGCTCAATCAGACCAATTAGAAAACATTGTCCAAACACGTATAAAATAAATACCGATATTTAAAAACATATCAAAATACAAAAGCATTGGAAATTCACATGAGAAAAAGCAGGAAAAAGTCATTCATAGTGTCATAGATGTCATGTCTTACATTCATGCCTTGAAGCATTCTCATGTTTAGACTATAAATGCACCATGATTCTCTATTGAGAAGTTTCCTGCAGTGATATCCTCCCCTATGTGGTCTGGCAACTCCTTCAATACCGATAACCACCCACGATGCGGTATCTCCTCCGTGCTTCATCGTGAAATGTTTTGTAGCAGCAGAATATTTGCTAAATAAAATATTTGCTAATAAAATAATATGTAATTTCATAAATTCATTACAAAAGCTAGATATGACATACATGCAAAAGAAAAAAAAATTACATTACCTTTATCATTCTTCATGAATTCATACTAAAATGCTTTTGTCCCAAAATTTACATAGGCTTAACAGTAATGAATAGTTCAGCAATAAAAGCATAACAATTCTTGTAAATATGGGTGATTTATGTACAGCACCTTGGGACAATTAGCCACTAAATTGAAATATTTTTCACATAATGTTTATTTTCTTAATTGTTAAGGGGACGGTTGCAAACAACTTTATAAAATAATGGAAAGCAACTGAACCCGGGGTCCACGATACAGCCTGGTGGACTGCGGCTGAACACCTTCCGGGTGAGAAGGTAAAACAACCAACTTAAATAACAATCCCCTCCGTGTTACAGCACACCGGAACGGGAATAGGGACTCGCACTATCTCCATTAACTGCACGAGAGATGTGCGATAAATAATGTATCTGTAGTCCTATTGCAGCACCGGGACTACACAGTTGGCGCTAGGATGCGTGTGTGACTCACGCCGGCAAATACGTGCTCCCAGCCGGCGTGCTACCGGACTGAGGAGTATCTCTCCACGTGGCTTACAGGTGGTACTGGGAATAGGGTGTCTGCAGACTGCTCAGGGTGTAAGGCGACCCCTTTGTCGGAGCCAGACTGTCAGATGAAGCTACCTGCCTATTTTATCTAAGCCTGCCTATTTTCACTAAACCTGCCTGCCAGAAACTAAAGCACACATGGAGCCCAAGAGAGCAAGCGTCCACACAACACCATCACAGCTCAATGATCAGAGCACGCCGCCATGTTTGTGGGCGGGCTTTTTAAATAATTAAGCCCTGCCCACCGTTGCACCATTCGTGACGTCACCCGCGACTAATCAGGCGGTGCCTGGTCAGCTGACTCCCAAACCACCAACCACTGTCCGCCATGTCAAGGGCATGCTCAGTACCGAGAATCCTAGACTTAGCCTTAAGCAGCCCTGTGCACTGTGTGCAGAATTATTAGGCAAGTTGTATTTTAGGATTATTTTTATTATTGATCAACAACTATGTTCTCAATCAACCCAAAAGACTCATAAATATCCAAGCTTAATATTTTTGGAAGTTGGAGTGGTTTTTTTTTCGATATGGCTATCTTAGGAGGATATCTGTTTGTGCAGGTAACTATTACCGTACAGAATTATTAGGCAACTTAATAAAAACCAAATATAATCCCATCTCACTTGTTTATTTTCACCAGGTAAACCAATATCAGTGCACAAAATTTAGAAATAAACATTTCTGACATGCAAAAACAAGAACCAAAAAAAATAGTGATCACTATAGCCACCTTTCTTTATGATGACACTCAACAGCCTTCCATCCATATATTCTGTCAGTTGCTTGATCTGTTTTCAATCAACATTGCGTGCAGCAGCCACCACAGCCTCCCAGACACTGTTCCGAGAGGTGTACTGTTTTCCCTCCCTGTAGATCTCACATTTTATGATGGCCCACATTTTATCTTATATTTCTTGTTCAAAGGTGGTCGTTTTTCAGCCTTCCTTATCTTGGTGATGTCCCTGAGTATCGCACACCTTGTGCTTTTTGATACTCCAGTAATGTTGCAGCTCTGAAATATGGCAAAACTGGTGGCGAATGGCATCTTGGCAGCTTCATGCTTGATTTTCCTCAATTCATGGGCAGTTATTTTGCGCCTTTTTTGGCCAACACGCTTCTTGTGACCCTGTTGGCTATTTGCCATGAAACGCTTGATTGTTCGGTGATCACGCTTCAAAAGTTTGGAAATTTCAAGACTGCTGCATCCCTCTGCAAGACAACTCACAATTTTGGACTTTTCAGAGCCCGTCAAATCTCTCTTCTGACCCATTTTGCCAAAGGAAAGGAAGTTGCCTAATAATTAAGCACACCTTATATAGGGTGTTGATGTCATTAGTCAACACCCCTCCTCATTACAGAGATGCACATCACCAGATTTACTTAATTGGTAGTTGGCTCTCAAGTCTATGCAGCTTGGAGCAGGACAACATGTATAAAAAGTATCAAAGTGATCAAAATACTCATTTGCCTAATAATTCTGCACACAATGTAGTTTTATGAAGCACTGTTATTTTTTTTCTTAGATTTTTGTAACATTTGATTGTAATTCTGGTTTATGATTTAATTGTGTTTATCGTAAAAAAAAGTTTACTTTTGAAATTGAAATTTTGTAATTTTTTTTACACATCACATTTGTTACATTTGTCATTTGTCGCATCACATTAAAACCTTTCACTACAAGTCAAGGATGCAGAAAATACAACCCATCTAACACAGGTAAAGAATAATTTCTAAAAGAGTCCTTAGTAACTCCAATCTGTGCGCAGCATTGCAGCATTGTTCTTGAAAGCAGGGGTAAAACACCTACATTATGCACTAATGACAAAGTATACTGTTTAGTCAATGGCATCACTAAGAGGTAACCTTCATGCTTTATTGCCTGCTGATGTCAAGGTGCCATGATTTAAAACCTAAATCACATTATTTTCAGATAAGCAAAAATAAAATACAACTTATTAAGTGCTCAATTCATTATTGCATATGTGCCTTTTTAGTAAAGTTTTAGTTGGTTTCTTCTCATTTTCATTTGCGCCTTATTCACCTTTTAATTGGCAACATTTTTAAAGTCTATTTTATATGTGATTGTTTTCTTTTTTAAGTTTGTCAATGTAAGTGGCATTTAGGGTTTACAAATGTTTGCAACTGATTCATTAAGAAGTGTAATTTTTGTTCAAATTTAGTGACATTTTAGTTAAAATGGTTACTTTTTCTGCTAAAAAAAAATGATAAAATGACAAAAAGTAAAGAGCATTTTTAATTTTGCGTAAAATTCATGAGTCATTTTGAAGATTTTAGCCCTAAAAACATCAACTAATACCACAAGACAAAAAATAAAGGTGACTTAAAAAAAAAAGACCCTAAAAGTCTTTTTTTATTTCTCCGTGTTAAAAATAAAAACACATTAACATGTTCATATTGATCAGGAAAGGCTTTAATAAAAAAATGTCCATAATATGGTCATTCTCCCAATTGTTATACTTTTCTCTTTTATTCTAAGGTCATTGTTCAGGGCTCTACAAGAAAAAAAGAGACTGATTAAAAATAGGATTTATAGAACAAGGAAACATCAATGCTGGTCTGACATTTACAAAAAGTCTCCTGGGATAATGATCTGTGGACAGAGAAAAAGAGTGTAACTCTTTGGATTGCACAGATCATTCTTTCTATAGCATATAGTAAATACATTATTACATAATAAGAAAATCATTGACATTTTGAGTTGCCTATGGATGTGAGTGGTGCTACTTCTGTGGAAAAAATAGACACTTTTTTTAATCCTGGTCAACCCCTGTAATTGTTAAATGTATCAATACAACCATCCAAAAATAAAGCTAAAACTATATTTGTATGGTTGAAAGGGAGAAATCTATTGATTTGATTATCTATGTATGCATACACATTTACTGTTGTGAATAGCAATATATTCATCAGGTACATTATTAGCAATATCCACAAATATTCAATATTTCCATATATGGATGTGGATATGAGTTGCCACTCCAAGAACAATATGGCACAATTAGAAACAGGGAGATGTCTGATAAAGTATCAATATATTTTATTAAAGAAAAATATCATAACATAATACACAAATAACAAGACAAAGTACAGGATGACAAAACACCATGAAACCTGGCCACACATAATCAATAACCAGTAATAGTGCAAGTATGGAATATATATATCCTACCCTAAATGTAAATGGGTGCTTAGTAGGACATGAAGGTAGCACAAGTCTAAGGTATCTATCCAAAAGTAACTGCTTGTGCATTACTAAGTGATTAATTTGAATATTGCAACCTTACCCACAGCAATAGAAAGACCATCACCAGTTTCGCATACACTGTGTTGTATCCCCCCGAGGAAGAAATAACTTCCTACTACTATGGGTAAGGGTACAATAATCAAATCAATCATTCTTTTGTATACCGTTATAGATATCTTAAACTTGTGCTACCTTCATGGCCCCTAAGCATCCCTGTCTATTTAGGGTAGAATATATATTCGATACTTACACTATTGCTGGTTATTGATTATGTGTCGCCAGGTTTCATGGTGTTTTGTTATCCTGTCCTCAATCTTGTTATTAGTGTATTATTTTATGATATTTTTCTTTAATAAAATATATTGATACTTTGTCATAAAGCTCCCTGTTTCTGATTGCGCTACATTTACTGTTTTTGAAGGAAAATATATTGATACTTTGTCATAAAGCTCCTTGTTTCTGATTGCGCCACATTTACTGTTTTTGAAGGTGTTAGTATTGTCCTAGCGCTAGAACAAAATGTATTTCTACTAAACCCTCAATATGTACGGTATGCTTTAATTAAGCTGGCCAATGGCTTAATAAGGTCGAAACTTTTCAATGCTGAGATAAATACCAGTTGTTACCTCTGTACCAGTGAATGCCCTTGTTCTCTCTGATTTTGTCACTGGGCAAAGCAGCACTCTTTTTGCAGGTGATGCAGGGTGACACCTTTAGTTCTGTGTCCTCTAGGACCTGTGGCTCTATCTGGGATCTCAAGAGTTAACTTATATTAGTTTTTTCTCCTTCCCATGTGGCCTGATGAGGGATGCCAGTTGTTTAAGCTCCTAAAATCCTGCTGTCCATTGCCAGTTATGATTTGACTAGCTTCAATGAACTTCTGTGTGACTTGCCTACATTTCCAGTCAACTTTGATGATTGTAACCTTGGCTCATTATTGACTATTCTCCTGCTTTAGGATTTTGTCCCTACACCTATCTTCTGGTTCTGACTCGGCTACTGGACTATTATTTCTGCCAGCCTGCACCAATGGCCAGCAGCTGACTCTGTTGCCCATACCCAAGAGCCGCTGTGTAAGTCCAGATCCCTGTACAGAGGTTAAATGGTGAAGGCCAGGGCAACCCCTGGGATCTGGTGAATGAAGCAGTTGCACTAAGTCTGCCTGTAGTGGCAATTATTAGAGCTGCCAGGGGACCACTGACAGACCTACATAACACCAATGACTTTAACTTTATTCTAATTTACGTCTGGCTTAGGACATCATAAAATCTAGTGGCGCATAATAACAAGTAGCAAAAATTAATACAAAAATGTGAAGACAAAGATAAATAGATTTTTGTGCTATTTGTCACTTCACAAGAAATGTCACATAAAAGCTAGAAATAGTAACAGCTTTTATTTTACCAATGTCCTGATAAAAAAGGGTAAAGGTCCTTTACTAAACCTGTAAAACATGATTCAAGGGATGTAATTCACAGACAGTTAGGTTGAGAAGATCCATTGGGAAATGTACAATCTTTAAAGGTATTTGCAAAGCCGGAGGCAAGCAAGAGTTTCATGTTCAAGCCGATTGTAGTGTCATGACCATAAACAATCAGGTGAAAATAAAGGTGTTTACTGTACCATTTATATAACCTATGTAAAGGTACAAGGTTCAATGCTATATGGTTGATGGAAATGATTTTTTAATCCCTGGAGATGTTTGCTGTGAAAAATCTATATAGAGTGTCATATATTATATGTGTTTGAGGATGTCACTGCATAACATGATGAACACGAAACATATAAAAATATGATTTTTTTTTTTGTGTTTGAAGAAGATAACTTTTTTACTCAAAAAAGGTAGCTATTAATAATAATTGATACTTAAAGGGGTGGCACCATAAAGAATACAGTTAACCAACTAGAAAAGGTGGAAATAAATAGTTTTGTAATTTATAGTGATTCAAAATTATGCTTCATTCAAAAGATACCAAGCTTTTATTTTTTAATTCTGCTCTCTTTCGTCCCCTGGCTTTATTACATTACGTCGTGGTAGTGGGTGATCAGCTGGTCGAGTTTGCACAGTTCCTGTCATAAGAGCTCCCCACCCAACTCCCCAGCCGCAGCGTACACAAAGTATTCTGTCACAAGTCTGACAGCATGTCACGTGTCTGCTATTTACCCCCCCTGCATTCACAGCTGATCTTCGGTGAGATCATCTGCTTCACAGACTTGTAAGCTCAATAGCAGAGAGACGCTTCCCGCGCTTAGTCCCTGAAGCAGATGATCTGACATGGAGATCAGCTGTGAGTGCAGGGGGAGGGGTGAATCACAGACATTGTGCTTACAGCAGGGAGCATTGTGACAGAATACATTGTGCACACTACAGGTGGGGAGTTGGGGGAAGGGGGTGAATCACAGACACTGTGCTTACAGCAGGGAGCCTTGTGACAGAATACATTGTGCACACTGCGGCTGGGGAGTTGGGGGAAGGGGGTGAATCACAGACACTGTGCTTACAGCAGGGAGCCTTGTGACAGAATACATTGTGCACACTGTGGATGAGGAGTTGGGAGGAGGGGGGAATCACAGACACTGTGCTTACAGCAGGGAGTCTTGTGACAGAATACATTGTGCACACTGCGGCTGGGGAGTTGGGAGGAGGGGGTGAATCACAGACACTGTGCTTACAGCAGGGATCATTGTGACAGAATACATTGTGCACACTGCGAGTGGGGAGCTGGGGGGAGGGGGTGAATCACAGACACTGTGCTTACAGCAGGGAGCCTTGTGACAGAATACATTCTGCATTCTGCAGGTGGGGAGTTGGGGGAAGGGGGTGAATCATAGACACTGTGCTTACAGCAGGGAGGCTTGTGACAGAATACATTGTGCACACTGCGGCTGGGGAGTTGGGGGAGGGGGTGAATCACAGACACTGTGCTTACAGCAGGGAGCCTTGTGACAGATTACATTGTGCACACTGAGGCTGCGGAGTAGGGGGAAGGGGGTGAATCACAGACACTGTGCTTACAGCAGGGAGCCTTGGGACAGAATACATTGTGCACACTGCAGGTGGGGAGTTGGGGGAAGGGGGTGAATCACAGACATTGTGCTTACAGCAGGGAGCCTTGTGACAGAATACATTGTGCACTCTGCAGGTGGGGAGTTGGGAGGAGGGGGTGAATCACAGACACTGTGATTACAGCAGGGAACCTTGTGACAGAATATATTGTGCACACTGCAGGTGGGGAGTTGGGAGGAGGGGGTGAATCACAGACACTGTGCTTACAGCAGGGAGCCTTGTGACAGAATACATTGTGCACATTGCGGCTGGGGAGTTGGGGGGATTGGTGAATCACAGACACTGTGCTTACAGCAGGGAGCCTTGTGACAAAATACATTGAGCACACTGCAGGTGGGGAGTTGGGGGGAGGGGGGTGAATCACAGACACTGTGCTTACAGCAGGGAGCCTTGTGACAAAATACATTGAGCACACTGCAGGTGGGGAGTTGGGGGGAGGGGGAGAATCACAGACACTGTGCTTACAGCAGGGATCCTTGTGACAGAATACATTGTGCACACTGCGAGTGGGGAGCTGGGAGGAGGGGGTGAATCACAGACACTGTGCTTACAGCAAGGAGCCTTGTGACGGAATACATTGTGCACACTGCAGGTGGGGAGTAGGGGGAAGGGGGTGAATCATAGACACTGTGCTTACAGCAGGGAACCTGGTGACAGAATACATTGTGCACTCTGCAGGTGGGGAGATGGGAGGAGCAGGTGAATCACAGACACTGTGCTTACAGCAGGGAGCCTTGTGACAGAATACATTCTGCACTCTGCAGGTGGGGAGTTGGGGGAAGGGGGTGAATCACAGACACTGTGCTTACAGCAGGGAGGCTTGTGACAGAATACATTGTGCACACTGCGTCTGGGGAGTTGGGGGAGGGGGTGAATCACAGACACTGTGCTTACAGCAGGGAGCCTTGTGACAGAATTCATTGTGCACTGTGCAGGTGGGGATTTGGGGGAAGGGGGTGAATCACAGACACTGTGCTTACAGCAGGGAGCCTTGTGACAGAATACATTGTGCACACTGTGGATGAGGAGTTGGGAGGAGGGGGGAATCACAGACACTGTGCTTACAGCAGGGAGTCTTGTGACAGAATACATTGTGCACACTGCGGCTGGGGAGTTGGGAGGAGGGGGTGAATCACAGACACTGTGCTTACAGCAGGGAGCCTTGTGACAGAATACATTCTGCACTCTGCAGGTGGGGAGTTGGGGGAAGGGGGTGAATCACAGACACTGTGCTTACAGCAGGGAGCCTTGTGACAGATTAAATTGTGCACACTGAGGCTGCGGAGTAGGGGGAAGGGGGTGAATCACAGACACTGTGCTTACAACAGGGAGCCTTGTGACAGAATACATTGTGCACACTGCGGCTGGGGAGTTGGGGGAAGGGGGTTAATTACAGACACTGTGCTTACAGCATTTAACCTTGTGACAGAATACATTGTGCACACTGCGGATGGGGAGTTGGGAGGAGGGGGTGGATCACAGACACTGTGCTTACAGCAGGGAGCCTTGTGACAGAATACATTGTGCACACTGTTGGTGGGGAGTTGGGAGGAGGTGGTGAATCACAGACACTGTGCTTACAGCAGGGAGCCTTGTGACAAATTACATTGTGCACACTGCGAGTGGGGAGCTGGGAGGAGGGGGTGAATCACAGACACTGTGCTTACAGCAGGGAGCCTTGTGACAGAATTCATTGTGCACTGTGCAGGTGGGGATATGGGGGAAGGGGGTGAATCACAGACACTGTGCTTACAGCAGGGAGCCTTGTGACAGAATACATTGTGCACACTGTGGATGAGGAGTTGGGAGGAGGGGGGAATCACAGACACTGTGCTTACAGCAGGGAGTCTTGTGACAGAATACATTGTGCACACTGCGGCTGGGGAGTTGGGAGGAGGGGGTGAATCACAGACACTGTGCTTACAGCAGGGATCATTGTGACAGAATACATTGTGCACACTGCGAGTGGGGAGCTGGGGGGAGGGGGTGAATCACAGACACTGTGCTTACAGCAGGGAGCCTTGTGACAGAATACATTCTGCATTCTGCAGGTGGGGAGTTGGGGGAAGGGGGTGAATCACAGACACTGTGCTTACAGCAGGGAGGCTTGTGACAGAATACATTGTGCACACTGCGGCTGGGGAGTTGGGGGAGGGGGGAATCACAGACACTGTGCTTACAGCAGGTAGCCTTGTGACAGATTACATTGTGCTCACTGAGGCTGCGGAGTAGGGGGAAGGGGGTGAATCACAGACACTGTGCTTACAGCAGGGAGCCTTGGGATAGAATACATTGTGCACACTGCAGGTGGGGAGTTGGGGGAAGGGGGTGAATCACAGACATTGTGCTTACAGCAGGGAGCCTTGTGACAGAATACATTGTGCACTCTGCAGGTGGGGAGTTGGGAGGAGCGGGTGAATCACAGACACTGTGATTACAGCAGGGAACCTTGTGACAGAATACATTGTGCACACTGCAGGTGGGGAGTTGGGAGGAGGGGGTGAATCACAGACACTGTGCTTACAGCAGGGAGCCTTGTGACAGAATACATTGTGCACATTGCGGCTGGGGAGTTGGGGGGATTGGTGAATCACAGACACTGTGCTTACAGCAGGGAGCCTTGTGACAAAATACATTGAGCACACTGCAGGTGGGGAGTTGGGGGGAGGGGGGTGAATCACAGACACTGTGCTTACAGCAGGGAGCCTTGTGACAAAATACATTGAGCACACTGCAGGTGGGGAGTTGGGGGGAGGGGGAGAATCACAGACACTGTGCTTACAGCAGGGATCCTTGTGACAGAATACATTGTGCACACTGCGAGTGGGGAGCTGGGAGGAGGGGGTGAATCACAGACACTGTGCTTACAGCAAGGAGCCTTGTGACGGAATACATTGTGCACACTGCAGGTGGGGAGTAGGGGGAAGGGGGTGAATCATAGACACTGTGCTTACAGCAGGGAACCTGGTGACAGAATACATTGTGCACTCTGCAGGTGGGGAGATGGGAGGAGCAGGTGAATCACAGACACTGTGCTTACAGCAGGGAGCCTTGTGACAGAATACATTCTGCACTCTGCAGGTGGGGAGTTGGGGGAAGGGGGTGAATCACAGACACTGTGCTTACAGCAGGGAGGCTTGTGACAGAATACATTGTGCACACTGCATCTGGGGAGTTGGGGGAGGGGGTGAATCACAGACACTGTGCTTACAGCAGGGAGCCTTGTGACAGAATTCATTGTGCACTGTGCAGGTGGGGATTTGGGGGAAGGGGGTGAATCACAGACACTGTGCTTACAGCAGGGAGCCTTGTGACAGAATACATTGTGCACACTGTGGATGAGGAGTTGGGAGGAGGGGGGAATCACAGACACTGTGCTTACAGCAGGGAGTGTTGTGACAGAATACATTGTGCACACTGCGGCTGGGGAGTTGGGAGGAGGGGGTGAATCACAGACACTGTGCTTACAGCAGGGAGCCTTGTGACAGAATACATTCTGCACTCTGCAGGTGGGGAGTTGGGGGAAGGGGGTGAATCACAGACACTGTGCTTACAGCAGGGAGCCTTTTGACAGATTAAATTGTGCACACTGAGGCTGCGGAGTAGGGGGAAGGGGGTGAATCACAGACACTGTGCTTACAGCAGGGAGCCTTGGGACAGAATACATTGTGCACACTGCAGGTGGGGAGCTGGGGGAAGGGGGTGAATCACAGACATTGTGCTTACAGCAGGGAGCCTTGTGACAGAATACATTGTGCACTCTGCAGGTGGGGAGTTGGAAGGAGGGGGTGAATCACAGACACTGTGATTACAGCAGGGAACCTTGTGACAGAATACATTGTGCACACTGCAGGTGGGGAGTTGGGAGGAGGGGGTGAATCACAGACACTGTGCTTACAGCAGGGAGCCTTGTGACAGAATACATTGTGCACATTGCGGTTGGGGAGTTGGGGGGATTGGTGAATCACAGACACTGTGCTTACAGCAGGGAGCCTTGTGACAAAATACATTGAGCACACTGCAGGTGGGGAGTTGGGGGGAGGGGGGTGAATCACAGACACTGTGCTTACAGCAGGGAGCCTTGTGACAAAATACATTGAGCACACTGCAGGTGGGGAGTTGGGGGGAGGGGGTGAATCACAGACACTGTGCTTACAGCAGGGATCCTTGTGACAGAATACATTGTGCACACTGAGAGTGGGGAGCTGGGAGGAGGGGGTGAATCAAAGACACTGTGCTTACAGCAAGGAGCCTTGTGACGGAATACATTGTGCACACTGCAGGTGGGGAGTAGGGGGAAGGGGGTGAATCATAGACATTGTGCTTACAGCAGGGAACCTGGTGACAGAATACATTGTGCACTCTGCAGGTGGGGAGATGGGAGGAGCAGGTGAATCACAGACACTGTGCTTACAGCAGGGAGCCTTGTGACAGAATACATTCTGCACTCTGCAGGTGGGGAGTTGGGGGAAGGGGGTGAATCACAGACACTGTGCTTACAGCAGGGAGGCTTGTGACAGAATACATTGTGCACACTGCGTCTGGGGAGTTGGGGGAGGGGGTGAATCACAGACACTGTGCTTACAGCAGGGAACCTTGTGACAGAATTCATTGTGCACTGTGCAGGTGGGGATTTGGGGGAAGGGGGTGAATCACAGACACTGTGCTTACAGCAGGGAGCCTTGTGACAGAATACATTGTGCACACTGTGGATGAGGAGTTGGGAGGAGGGGGGAATCACAGACACTGTGCTTACAGCAGGGAGTCTTGTGACAGAATACATTGTGCACACTGCGGCTGGGGAGTTGGGAGGAGGGGGTGAATCACAGACACTGTGCTTACAGCAGGGAGCCTTGTGACAGAATACATTCTGCACTCTGCAGGTGGGGAGTTGGGGGAAGGGGGTGAATCACAGACACTGTGCTTACAGCAGGGAGCCTTGTGACAGATTAAATTGTGCACACTGAGGCTGCGGAGTAGGGGGAAGGGGGTGAATCACAGACACTGTGCTTACAACAGGGAGCCTTGTGACAGAATACATTGTGCACACTGCGGCTGGGGAGTTGGGGGAAGGGGGTTAATTACAGACACTGTGCTTACAGCATTGAACCTTGTGACAGAATACATTGTGCACACTGCGGATGGGGAGTTGGGAGGAGGGGGTGGATCACAGACACTGTGCTTACAGCAGGGAGCCTTGTGACAGAATACATTGTGCACACTGTTGGTGGGGAGTTGGGAGGAGGTGGTGAATCACAGACACTGTGCTTACAGCAGGGAGCCTTGTGACAAATTACATTGTGCACACTGCGAGTGGGGAGCTGGGAGGAGGGGGTGAATCACAGACACTGTGCTTACAGCAGGGAGCCTTGTGACAGAATTCATTGTGCACTGTGCAGGTGGGGATTTGGGGGAAGGGGGTGAATCACAGACACTGTGCTTACAGCAGGGAGCCTTGTGACAGAATACATTGTGCACACTGTGGATGAGGAGTTGGGAGGAGGGGGGAATCACAGACACTGTGCTTACAGCAGGGAGTCTTGTGACAGAATACATTGTGCACACTGCGGCTGGGGAGTTGGGAGGAGGGGGTGAATCACAGACACTGTGCTTACAGCAGGGATCATTGTGACAGAATACATTGTGCACACTGCGAGTGGGGAGCTGGGGGGAGGGGGTGAATCACAGACACTGTGCTTACAGCAGGGAGCCTTGTGACAGAATACATTCTGCATTCTGCAGGTGGGGAGTTGGGGGAAGGGGGTGAATCACAGACACTGTGCTTACAGCAGGGAGGCTTGTGACAGAATACATTGTGCACACTGCGGCTGGGGACTTGGGGGAGGGGGGGAATCACAGACACTGTGCTTACAGCAGGTAGCCTTGTGACAGATTACATTGTGCACACTGAGGCTGCGGAGTAGGGGGAAGGGGGTGAATCACAGACACTGTGCTTACAGCAGGGAGCCTTGGGATAGAATACATTGTGCACACTGCAGGTGGGGAGTTGGGGGAAGGGGGTGAATCACAGACATTGTGCTTACAGCAGGGAGCCTTGTGACAGAATACATTGTGCACTCTGCAGGTGGGGAGTTGGGAGGAGGGGGTGAATCACAGACACTGTGATTACAGCAGGGAACCTTGTGACAGAATACATTGTGCACACTGCAGGTGGGGAGTTGGGAGGAGGGGGTGAATCACAGACACTGTGCTTACAGCAGGGAGCCTTGTGACAGAATACATTGTGCACATTGCGGCTGGGGAGTTGGGGGGATTGGTGAATCACAGACACTGTGCTTACAGCAGGGAGCCTTGTGACAAAATACATTGAGCACACTGCAGGTGGGGAGTTGGGGGGAGGGGGGTGAATCACAGACACTGTGCTTACAGCAGGGAGCCTTGTGACAAAATACATTGAGCACACTGCAGGTGGGGAGTTGGGGGGAGGGGGAGAATCACAGACACTGTGCTTACAGCAGGGATCCTTGTGACAGAATACATTGTGCACACTGCGAGTGGGGAGCTGGGAGGAGGGGGTGAATCACAGACACTGTGCTTACAGCAAGGAGCCTTGTGACGGAATACATTGTGCACACTGCAGGTGGGGAGTAGGGGGAAGGGGGTGAATCATAGACACTGTGCTTACAGCAGGGAACCTGGTGACAGAATACATTGTGCACTCTGCAGGTGGGGAGATGGGAGGAGCAGGTGAATCACAGACACTGTGCTTACAGCAGGGAGCCTTGTGACAGAATACATTCTGCACTCTGCAGGTGGGGAGTTGGGGGAAGGGGGTGAATCACAGACACTGTGCTTACAGCAGGGAGGCTTGTGACAGAATACATTGTGCACACTGCGTCTGGGGAGTTGGGGGAGGGGGTGAATCACAGACACTGTGCTTACAGCAGGGAGCCTTGTGACAGAATTCATTGTGCACTGTGCAGGTGGGGATTTGGGGGAAGGGGGTGAATCACAGACACTGTGCTTACAGCAGGGAGCCTTGTGACAGAATACATTGTGCACACTGTGGATGAGGAGTTGGGAGGAGGGGGGAATCACAGACACTGTGCTTACAGCAGGGAGTCTTGTGACAGAATACATTGTGCACACTGCGGCTGGGGAGTTGGGAGGAGGGGGTGAATCACAGACACTGTGCTTACAGCAGGGAGCCTTGTGACAGAATACATTCTGCACTCTGCAGGTGGGGAGTTGGGGGAAGGGGGTGAATCACAGACACTGTGCTTACAGCAGGGAGCCTTGTGACAGATTAAATTGTGCACACTGAGGCTGCGGAGTAGGGGGAAGGGGGTGAATCACAGACACTGTGCTTACAGCAGGGAGCCTTGGGACAGAATACATTGTGCACACTGCAGGTGGGGAGCTGGGGGAAGGGGGTGAATCACAGACATTGTGCTTACAGCAGGGAGCCTTGTGACAGAATACATTGTGCACTCTGCAGGTGGGGAGTTGGGAGGAGGGGGTGAATCACAGACACTGTGATTACAGCAGGGAACCTTGTGACAGAATACATTGTGCACACTGCAGGTGGGAGTTGGGAGGAGGGGGTGAATCACAGACACTGTGCTTACAGCAGGGAGCCTTGTGACAGAATACATTGTGCACATTGCGGTTGGGGAGTTGGGGGGATTGGTGAATCACAGACACTGTGCTTACAGCAGGGAGCCTTGTGACAAAATACATTGAGCACACTGCAGGTGGGGAGTTGGGGGGAGGGGGGTGAATCAAAGACACTGTGCTTACAGCAGGGAGCCTTGTGACAAAATACATTGAGCACACTGCAGGTGGGGAGTTGGGGGGAGGGGGTGAATCACAGACACTGTGCTTACAGCAGGGATCCTTGTGACAGAATACATTGTGCACACTGCGAGTGGGGAGCTGGGAGGAGGGGGTGAATCAAAGACACTGTGCTTACAGCAAGGAGCCTTGTGACGGAATACATTGTGCACACTGCAGGTGGGGAGTAGGGGGAAGGGGGTGAATCATAGACATTGTGCTTACAGCAGGGAACCTGGTGACAGAATACATTGTGCACTCTGCAGGTGGGGAGATGGGAGGAGCAGGTGAATCACAGACACTGTGCTTACAGCAGGGAGCCTTGTGACAGAATACATTCTGCACTCTGCAGGTGGGGAGTTGGGGGAAGGGGGTGAATCACAGACACTGTGCTTACAGCAGGGAGGCTTGTGACAGAATACATTGTGCACACTGCGGCTGGGGAGTTGGGGGAGGGCGTGAATCACAGACACTGTGCTTACAGCAGGGAGCCTTGTGACAGATTACATTGTGCACACTGAGGCTGCGGAGTAGGGGGAAGGGGGTGAATCACAGACACTGTGCTTACAGCAGGGAGCCTTGGGACAGAATACATTGTGCACACTGCAGGTGGGGAGTTGGGGGAAGGGGGTGAATCACAGACATTGTGCTTACAGCAGGGAGCCTTGTGACAGAATACATTGTGCACTCTGCAGGTGGGGAGTTGGGAGGAGGGGGTGAATCACAGACACTGTGATTACAGCAGGGAACCTTGTGACAGAATACATTGTGCACACTGCAGGTGGGGAGTTGGGAGGAGGGGGTGAATCACAGACACTGTGCTTACAGCAGGGAGCCTTATGACAGAATACATTGTGCACATTGCGGCTGGGGAGTTGGGGGGATTGGTGAATCACAGACACTGTGCTTACAGCAGGGAGCCTTGTGACAAAATACATTGAGCACACTGCAGGTGGGGAGTTGGGGGGAGGGGGTGAATCACAGACACTGTGCTTACAGCAGGGAGCCTTGTGACAAAATACATTGAGCACACTGCAGGTGGGGAGTTGGGGGGAGGGGGTGAATCACAGACACTGTGCTTACAGCAGGGATCCTTGTGACAGAATACATTGTGCACACTGCGAGTGGGGAGCTGGAAGGAGGGGGTGAATCACAGACACTGTGCTTACAGCAAGGATCCTTGTGACGGAATACATTGTGCACACTGCAGGTGGGGAGTAGGGGGAAGGGGGTGAATCATAGACACTGCTTACAGCAGGGAACCTGGTGACAGAATACATTGTGCACACTGCAGGTGGGGAGATGGGAGGAGCAAGTGAATCACAGACACTGTGCTTACAGCAGGGAGCCTTGTGACAGAATACATTCTGCACTCTGCAGGTGGGGAATTGGGGGAAGGGGGTCAATCACAGACACTGTGCTTACAGCAGGGAGGCTTGTGACAGAATACATTGTGCACACTGCGGCTGGGGAGTTGGGGGAGGGGGTGAATCACAGACACTGTGCTTACAGCAGGGAGCCTTGTGACAGATTACATTGTGCACACTGAGGCTGCGGAGTAGGGGGAAGGGGGTGAATCACAGACACTGTGCTTACAGCAGGGAGCCTTGGGACAGAATACATTGTGCACACTGCAGGTGGGGAGTTGGGGGAAGGGGGTGAATCACAGACATTGTGCTTACAGCAGGGAGCCTTGTGACAGAATACATTGTGCACTCTGCAGGTGGGAAGTTGGAGGAGGGGGTGAATCACAGACACTGTGATTACAGCAGGGAACCTTGTGACAGAATACATTGTGCACACTGCAGGTGGGGAGTTGGGAGGAGGGGGTGAATCACAGACACTGTGCTTACAGCAGGGAGCATTGTGACAAAATACATTGTGCACACTGCAGGTGGGGAGTTGGGAGGAGGGGGTAAATCACAGACACTGTGCTTACAGCAGGGAGCATTGTGACAGAATACATTGTGCACACTGCAGGTGGGGAGTTGGGGGAAGTGGGTGAATCACAGACACTGTGCTTACAACAGGGAGCCTTGTGACAGAATACATTGTGCACACTGCGGCTGTGGAGTTGGGGGAAGGGGGTTAATTACAGACACTGTGCTTACAGCAGGGAACCTTGTGACAGAATACATTGTGCACACTGAGGGTGGGGAGTTGGGAGGAGGGGGTGGATCACAGATACGGTGCTTACAGCAGGGTGCCTTGTGACAGAATACATTGTGCACACTGCTGATGGGGAGTTGGGAGGAGGGGGTGAATCACAGACACTGTGCTTACAGCAGGGAGCCTTGTGACAGAATACATTGTGCACACTGCGGCTGGGGAGTTGGGAGGAGGGGGTGGATCACAGACACTGTGCTTACAGCAGGGAGCCTTGTGACAGAATACATTGTGCACACTTCAGGTGGGTGTTGGGGGAAGGGGGTGAATCACAGACACTGTGCTTACAGCAGGGAGCCTTGTGACAGAATACATTGTGCACACTGCAGGTGGGGAGTTGAGAGGAGGGGGTAAATCACAGACACTGTGCTTTCAGCAGGGAGCATTGTGACAGAATACATTGTGCACACTGCAGGTGGGGAGTTGGGGGAAGGGGGTGAATCACAGACACTGTGCTTACAACAGGGAGCCTTGTGACAGAATACATTGTGCACACTGCGGCTGGGGAGTTGAGGGAAGGGGGTTAATTACAGACACTGTGCTTACAGCAGGGAACCTTGTGACAGAATACATTGTGCACATTGCGGATGGGGAGTTGGGAGGAGGGGGTGGATCACAGACACTGTGCTTACAGCAGGGAGCCTTGTGACAGATTACATTGTGCACACTGTTGGTGGGGAGTTGGGAGGAGGGGGTGAATCACAGACACTGTGCTTACAGCAGGGAGACTTGTGACAGAATTCATTGTGCACTGTGCAGGTGGGGATTTGGGGGAAGGGGGTGAATCACAGACACTGTGCTTACAGCAGGGAGCCTTGTGACAGAATACATTGTGCACATTGCGGCTGGGGAGTTGGGGGGATTGGTGAATCACAGACACTGTGCTTACAGCAGGGAGCCTTGTGACAAAATACATTGAGCACACTGCAGGTGGGGAGTTGGGGGGAGGGGGTGAATCACAGACACTGTGCTTACAGCAGGGAGCCTTGTGACAAAATACATTGAGCACACTGCAGGTGGGGAGTTGGGGGGAGGGGGTGAATCACAGACACTGTGCTTACAGCAGGGATCCTTGTGACAGAATACATTGTGCACACTGCGAGTGGGGAGCTGGAAGGAGGGGGTGAATCACAGACACTGTGCTTACAGCAAGGATCCTTGTGACGGAATACATTGTGCACACTGCAGGTGGGGAGTAGGGGGAAGGGGGTGAATCATAGACACTGTGCTTACAGCAGGGAACCTGGTGACAGAATACATTGTGCACACTGCAGGTGGGGAGATGGGAGGAGCAGGTGAATCACAGACACTGTGCTTACAGCAGGGAGCCTTGTGACAGAATACATTCTGCACTCTGCAGGTGGGGAGTTGGGGGAAGGGGGTCAATCACAGACACTGTGCTTACAGCAGGGAGGCTTGTGACAGAATACATTGTGCACACTGCGGCTGGGGAGTTGGGGGAGGGGGTGAATCACAGACACTGTGCTTACAGCAGGGAGCCTTGTGACAGATTACATTGTGCACACTGAGGCTGAGGAGTAGGGGGAAGGGGGTGAATCACAGACACTGTGCTTACAGCAGGGAGCCTTGGGACAGAATACATTGTGCACACTGCAGGTGGGGAGTTGGGGGAAGGGGGTGAATCACAGACATTGTGCTTACAGCAGGGAGCCTTGTGACAGAATACATTGTGTACTCTGCAGGTGGGGAGTTGGAGGAGGTTGTGAATCACAGACACTGTGATTACAGCAGGGAACCTTGTGACAGAATACATTGTGCACACTGCAGGTGGGGAGTTGGGAGGAGGGGGTGAATCACAGACACTGTGCTTACAGCAGGGAGCCTTGTGACAGAATACATTGTGCACATTGCGGCTGGGGAGTTGGGGGGATTGGTGAATCACAGACACTGTGCTTACAGCAGGGAGCCTTGTGACAAAATACATTGTGCACACTGCAGGTGGGGAGTTGGGAGGAGGGGGTAAATCACAGACACTGTGCTTACAGCAGGGAGCATTGTGACAGAATACATTGTGCACACTGCAGGTGGGGAGTTGGGGGAAGTGGGTGAATCACAGACACTGTGCTTACAACAGGGAGCCTTGTGACAGATTCCATTGTGCACACTGAGGCTGCGGAGTAGGGGGAAGGGGGTGAATCACAGACACTGTGCTTACAGCAGGGAGCCTTGGGACAGAATACATTGTGCACACTGCAGGTGGGGAGTTGGGGGAAGGGGGTGAATCACAGACATTGTGCTTACAGCAGGGAGCCTTGTGACAGAATACATTGTGCACTCTGCAGGTGGGGAGTTGGGAGGAGGGGGTGAATCACAGACACTGTGATTACAGCAGGGAACCTTGTGACAGAATACATTGTGCACACTGCAGGTGGGGAGTTGGGAGGAGGGGGTGAATCACAGACACTGTGCTTACAGCAGGGAGCCTTGTGACAGAATACATTGTGCACATTGCGGCTGGGGAGTTGGGGGGATTGGTGAATCACAGACACTGTGCTTACAGCAGGGAGCCTTGTGACAAAATACATTGAGCACACTGCAGGTGGGGAGTTGGGGGGAGGGGGGTGAATCACAGACACTGTGCTTACAGCAGGGAGCCTTGTGACAAAATACATTGAGCACACTGCAGGTGGGGAGTTGGGGGGAGGGGGTGAATCACAGACACTGTGCTTACAGCAGGGAGCCTTGTGACAGAATACATTGTGCACACTGCGAGTGGGGAGCTGGGAGGAGGGGGTGAATCACAGACACTGTGCTTACAGCAAGGAGACTTGTGACGGAATACATTGTGCACACTGCAGGTGGGGAGTAGGGGGAAGGGGGTGAATCATAGACACTGTGCTTACAGCAGGGAACCTGGTGACAGAATACATTGTGCACTCTGCAGGTGGGGAGATGGGAGGAGCAGGTGAATCACAGACACTGTGCTTACAGCAGGGAGCCTTGTGACAGAATACATTCTGCACTCTGCAGGTGGGGAGTTGGGGGAAGGGGGTGAATCACAGACACTGTGCTTACAGCAGGGAGGCTTGTGACAGAATACATTGTGCACACTGCGGCTGGGGAGTTGGGGGAGGGGGTGAATCACAGACATTGTGCTTACAGCAGGGAGCCTTGTGACAGATTACATTGTGCACACTGAGGCTGCGGAGTAGGGGGAAGGGGGTGAATCACAGACACTGTGCTTACAGCAGGGAGCCTTGGGACAGAATACATTGTGCACACTGCAGGTGGGGAGTTGGGGGAAGGGGGTGAATCACAGACATTGTGCTTACAGCAGGGAGCCTTGTGACAGAATACATTGTGCACTCTGCAGGTGGGGAGTTGGGAGGAGGGGGTGAATCACAGACACTGTCATTACAGCAGGGAACCTTGTGACAGAATACATTGTGCACACTGCAGGTGGGGAGTTGGGAGGAGGGGGTGAATCACAGACACTGTGCTTACAGCAGGGAGCCTTGTGACAGAATACATTGTGCACATTGCGGCTGGGGAGTTGGGGGGATTGGTGAATCACAGACACTGTGCTTACAGCAGGGAGCCTTGTGACAAAATACATTGAGCACACTGCAGGTGGGGAGTTGGGGGGAGGGGGTGAATCACAGACACTGTGCTTACAGCAGGGAGCCTTGTGACAAAATACATTGAGCACACTGCAGGTGGGGAGTTGGGGGGAGGGGGTGAATCACAGACACTGTGCTTACAGCAGGGATCCTTGTGACAGAATACATTGTGCACACTGCGAGTGGGGAGCTGGAAGGAGGGGGTGAATCACAGACACTGTGCTTACAGCAAGGATCCTTGTGACGGAATACATTGTGCACACTGCAGGTGGGGAGTAGGGGGAAGGGGGTGAATCATAGACACTGTGCTTACAGCAGGGAACCTGGTGACAGAATACATTGTGCACACTGCAGGTGGGGAGATGGGAGGAGCAGGTGAATCACAGACACTGTGCTTACAGCAGGGAGCCTTGTGACAGAATACATTCTGCACTCTGCAGGTGGGGAGTTGGGGGAAGGGGGTGAATCACAGACACTGTGCTTACAGCAGGGAGGCTTGTGACAGAATACATTGTGCACACTGCGGCTGGGGAGTTGGGGGAGGGGGTGAATCACAGACACTGTGCTTACAGCAGGGAGCCTTGTGACAGATTACATTGTGCACACTGAGGCTGCGAAGTAGGGGGAAGGGGGTGAATCACAGACACTGTGCTTACAGCAGGGAGCCTTGGGACAGAATACATTGTGCACACTGCAGGTGGGGAGTTGGGGGAAGTGGGTGAATCACAGACACTGTGCTTACAACAGGGAGCCTTGTGACAGAATACATTGTGCACACTGCGGCTGTGGAGTTGGGGGAAGGGGGTTAATTACAGACACTGTGCTTACAGCAGGGAACCTTGTGACAGAATACATTGTGCACACTGCGGGTGGGGAGTTGGCAGGAGGGGGTGTATCACAGATACTGTGCTTACAGCAGGGTGCCTTGTGACAGAATACATTGTGCACACTGCTGATGGGGAGTTGGGAGGAGGGGGTGAATCACAGACACTGTGCTTACAGCAGGGAGCCTTGTGACAGAATACATTGTGCACACTGCGGCTGGGGAGTTGGGAGGAGGGGGTGGATCACAGACACTGTGCTTACAGCAGGGAGCCTTGTGACAGAATACATTGTGCACACTTCAGGTGGGTGTTGGGGGAAGGGGGTGAATCACAGACACTGTGCTTACAGCAGGGAGCCTTGTGACAGAATACATTGTGCACACTGCAGGTGGGGAGTTGAGAGGAGGGGGTAAATCACAGACACTGTGCTTTCAGCAGGGAGCATTGTGACAGAATACATTGTGCACACTGCAGGTGGGGAGTTGGGGGAAGGGGGTGAATCACAGACACTGTGCTTACAACAGGGAGCCTTGTGACAGAATACATTGTGCACACTGCGGCTGGGGAGTTGGGGGAAGGGGGTTAATTACAGACACTGTGCTTACAGCAGGGAACCTTGTGACAGAATACATTGTGCACATTGCGGATGGGGAGTTGGGAGGGGGGGGTGGATCACAGACACTGTGCTTACAGCAGGGAGCCTTGTGACAGAATACATTGTGCACACTGTTGGTGGGGAGTTGGGAGGAGGTGGTGAATCACAGACACTGTGCTTACAGCAGGGAGCCTTGTGACAGAATACATTGTGCACACTGCGAGTGGGGAGCTGGGAGGAGGGGGTGAATCACAGACACTGTGCTTACAGCAGGGAGCCTTGTGACAGAATTCATTGTGCACTGTGCAGGTGGGGATTTGGGGGAAGGGGGTGAATCACAGACACTGTGCTTACAGCAGGGAGCCTTGTGACAGAATACATTGTGCACACTGTGGATGAGGAGTTGGGAGGAGGGGGTGAATCACAGACACTGTGATTACAGCAGGGAACCTTGTGACAGAATACATTGTGCACACTGCAGGTGGGGAGTTGGGAGGAGGGGGTGAATCACAGACACTGTGCTTACAGCAGGGAGCCTTGTGACAGAATACATTGTGCACATTGCGGCTGGGGAGTTGGGGGGATTGGTGAATCACAGACACTGTGCTTACAGCAGGGAGCCTTGTGACAAAATACATTGAGCACACTGCAGGTGGGGAGTTGGGGGGAGGGGGGTGAATCACAGACACTGTGCTTACAGCAGGGAGCTTTGTGACAAAATACATTGAGCACACTGCAGGTGGGGAGTTGGGGGGAGGGGGTGAATCACAGACACTGTGCTTACAGCAGGGATCCTTGTGACAGAATACATTGTGCACACTGCGAGTGGGGAGCTGGGAGGAGGGGGTGAATCACAGACACTGTGCTTACAGCAAGGAGACTTGTGACGGAATACATTGTGCACACTGCAGGTGGGGAGTAGGGGGAAGGGGGTGAATCATAGACACTGTGCTTACAGCAGGGAACCTGGTGACAGAATACATTGTGCACTCTGCAGGTGGGGAGATGGGAGGAGCAGGTGAATCACAGACACTGTGCTTACAGCAGGGAGCCTTGTGACAGAATACATTCTGCACTCTGCAGGTGGGGAGTTGGGGGAAGGGGGTGAATCACAGACACTGTGCTTACAGCAGGGAGGCTTGTGACAGAATACATTGTGCACACTGCAGCTGGGGAGTTGGGGGAGGGGGTGAATCACAGACATTGTGCTTACAGCAGGGAGCCTTGTGACAGATTACATTGTGCACACTGAGGCTGCGGAGTAGGGGGAAGGGGGTGAATCACAGACACTGTGCTTACAGCAGGGAGCCTTGGGACAGAATACATTGTGCACACTGCAGGTGGGGAGTTGGGGGAAGGGGGTGAATCACAGACATTGTGCTTACAGCAGGGAGCCGTGTGACAGAATACATTGTGCACTCTGCAGGTGGGGAGTTGGGAGGAGGGGGTGAATCACAGACACTGTGATTACAGCAGGGAACCTTGTGACAGAATACATTGTGCACACTGCAGGTGGGGAGTTGGGAGGAGGGGGTGAATCACAGACACTGTGCTTACAGCAGGGAGCCTTGTGACAGAATACATTGTGCACATTGCGGCTGGGGAGTTGGGGGGATTGGTGAATCACAGACACTGTGCTTACAGCAGGGAGCCTTGTGACAAAATACATTGAGCACACTGCAGGTGGGGAGTTGGGGGGAGGGGGTGAATCACAGACACTGTGCTTACAGCAGGGAGCCTTGTGACAAAATACATTGAGCACACTGCAGGTGGGGAGTTGGGGGGAGGGGGTGAATCACAGACACTGTGCTTACAGCAGGGATCCTTGTGACAGAATACATTGTGCACACTGCGAGTGGGGAGCTGGAAGGAGGGGGTGAATCACAGACACTGTGCTTACAGCATGGATCCTTGTGACGGAATACATTGTGCACACTGCAGGTGGGGAGTGGGGGAAGGGGGTGAATCATAGACACTGTGCTTACAGCAGGGAACCTGGTGACAGAATACATTGTGCACACTGCAGGTGGGGAGATGGGAGGAGCAGGTGAATCACAGACACTGTGCTTACAGCAGGGAGGCTTGTGACAGAATACATTGTGCACACTGCGGCTGGGGAGTTGGGGGAGGGGGTGAATCACAGACACTGTGCTTACAGCAGGGAGCCTTGTGACAGATTACATTGTGCACACTGAGGCTGCGAAGTAGGGGGAAGGGGGTGAATCACAGACACTGTGCTTACAGCAGGGAGCCTTGGGACAGAATACATTGTGCACACTGCAGGTGGGGAGTTGGGGGAAGTGGGTGAATCACAGACACTGTGCTTACAACAGGGAGCCTTGTGACAGAATACATTGTGCACACTGCGGCTGTGGAGTTGGGGGAAGGGGGTTAATTACAGACACTGTGCTTACAGCAGGGAACCTTGTGACAGAATACATTGTGCACACTGCGGGTGGAGAGTTGGCAGGAGGGGGTGGATCACAGATACTGGGCTTACAGCAGGGTGCCTTGTGACAGAATACATTGTGCACACTGCTGATGGGGAGTTGGGAGGAGGGGGTGAATCACAGACACTGTGCTTACAGCAGGGAGCCTTGTGACAGAATACATTGTGCACACTGCGGCTGGGGAGTTGGGAGGAGGGGGTGGATCACAGACACTGTGCTTACAGCAGGGAGCCTTGTGACAGAATACATTGTGCACACTTCAGGTGGGTGTTGGGGGAAGGGGTGAATCACAGACACTGTGCTTACAGCAGGGAGCCTTGTGACAGAATACATTGTGCACACTGCAGGTGGGGAGTTGAGAGGAGGGGGTAAATCACAGACACTGTGCTTTCAGCAGGGAGCATTGTGACAGAATACATTGTGCACACTGCAGGTGGGGAGTTGGGGGAAGGGGGTGAATCACAGACACTGTGCTTACAACAGGGAGCCTTGTGACAGAATACATTGTGCACACTGCGGCTGGGGAGTTGGGGGAAGGGGGTTAATTACAGACACTGTGCTTACAGCAGGGAACCTTGTGACAGAATACATTGTGCACATTGCGGATGGGGAGTTGGGAGGGGGGGTGGATCACAGACACTGTGCTTACAGCAGGGAGCCTTGTGACAGAATACATTGTGCACACTGTTGGTGGGGAGTTGGGAGGAGGTGGTGAATCACAGACACTGTGCTTACAGCAGGGAGCCTTGTGACAGAATACATTGTGCACACTGCGAGTGGGGAGCTGGGAGGAGGGGGTGAATCACAGACACTGTGCTTACAGCAGGGAGCCTTGTGACAGAATTCATTGTGCACTGTGCAGGTGGGGATTTGGGGGAAGGGGGTGAATCACAGACACTGTGCTTACAGCAGGGAGCCTTGTGACAGAATACATTGTGCACACTGTGGATGAGGAGTTGGGAGGAGGGGGGAATCACAGACACTGTGCTTACAGCAGGGAGTCTTGTGACAGAATACATTGTGCACACTGCGGCTGGGGAGTTGGGAGGAGGGGGTGAATCACAGACACTGTGCTTACAGCAGGGATCATTGTGACAGAATACATTGTGCACACTGCGAGTGGGGAGCTGGGTTAAGGGGGTGAATCACAGACACTGTGCTTACTGCAGGGAGCCTTGTGACAGAATACATTCTGCACTCTGCAGGTGGGGAGTTGGGGGAAGGGGGTGAATCACAGACACTGTGCTTACAGCAGGGAGGCTTGTGACAGAATACATTGTGCACACTGCGGCTGGGGAGTTGGGGGAGGGGGTGAATCACAGACACTGTGCTTACAGCAGGGAGCCTTGTGACAGATTACATTGTGCACACTGAGGCTGCGGAGTAGGGGGAAGGGGGTGAATCACAGACACTGTGCTTACAGCAGGGAGCCTTGGGACAGAATACATTGTGCACACTGCAGGTGGGGAGTTGGGGGAAGGGGGTGAATCACAGACATTGTGCTTACAGCAGGGAGCATTGTGACAGAATACATTGTGCACACTGTTGGTGGGGAGTTGGGAGGAGGGGGTGAATCACAGACACTGTGATTACAGCAGGGAACCTTGTGACAGAATACATTGTGCACTGTGCAGGTGGGGATTTGGGGGAAGGGGGTGAATCACAGACACTGTGCTTACAGCAGGGAGCCTTGTGACAGAATACATTGTGCACATTGCGGCTGGGGAGTTGGGGGGATTGGTGAATCACAGACACTGTGCTTACAGCAGGGAGCCTTGTGACAAAATACATTGAGCACACTGCAGGTGGGGAGTTGGGGGGAGGGGGTGAATCACAGACACTGTGCTTACAGCAGGGAGCCTTGTGACAAAATACATTGAGCACACTGCAGGTGGGGAGTTGGGGGGAGGGGGTGAATCACAGACACTGTGCTTACAGCAGGGATCCTTGTGACAGAATACATTGTGCACACTGCGAGTGGGGAGCTGGAAGGAGGGGGTGAATCACAGACACTGTGCTTACAGCAAGGATCCTTGTGACGGAATACATTGTGCACACTGCAGGTGGGGAGTAGGGGGAAGGGGGTGAATCATAGACACTGTGCTTACAGCAGGGAACCTGGTGACAGAATACATTGTGCACACTGCAGGTGGGGAGATGGGAGGAGCAGGTGAATCACAGACACTGTGCTTACAGCAGGGAGCCTTGTGACAGAATACATTCTGCACTCTGCAGGTGGGGAGTTGGGGGAAGGGGGTCAATCACAGACACTGTGCTTACAGCAGGGAGGCTTGTGACAGAATACATTGTGCACACTGCGGCTGGGGAGTTGGGGGAGGGGGTGAATCACAGACACTGTGCTTACAGCAGGGAGCCTTGTGACAGATTACATTGTGCACACTGAGGCTGAGGAGTAGGGGGAAGGGGGTGAATCACAGACACTGTGCTTACAGCAGGGAGCCTTGGGACAGAATACATTGTGCACACTGCAGGTGGGGAGTTGGGGGAAGGGGGTGAATCACAGACATTGTGCTTACAGCAGGGAGCCTTGTGACAGAATACATTGTGTACTCTGCAGGTGGGGAGTTGGAGGAGGTTGTGAATCACAGACACTGTGATTACAGCAGGGAACCTTGTGACAGAATACATTGTGCACACTGCAGGTGGGGAGTTGGGAGGAGGGGGTGAATCACAGACACTGTGCTTACAGCAGGGAGCCTTGTGACAGAATACATTGTGCACATTGCGGCTGGGGAGTTGGGGGGATTGGTGAATCACAGACACTGTGCTTACAGCAGGGAGCCTTGTGACAAAATACATTGTGCACACTGCAGGTGGGGAGTTGGGAGGAGGGGGTAAATCACAGACACTGTGCTTACAGCAGGGAGCATTGTGACAGAATACATTGTGCACACTGCAGGTGGGGAGTTGGGGGAAGTGGGTGAATCACAGACACTGTGCTTACAACAGGGAGCCTTGTGACAGATTCCATTGTGCACACTGAGGCTGCGGAGTAGGGGGAAGGGGGTGAATCACAGACACTGTGCTTACAGCAGGGAGCCTTGGGACAGAATACATTGTGCACACTGCAGGTGGGGAGTTGGGGGAAGGGGGTGAATCACAGACATTGTGCTTACAGCAGGGAGCCTTGTGACAGAATACATTGTGCACTCTGCAGGTGGGGAGTTGGGAGGAGGGGGTGAATCACAGACACTGTGATTACAGCAGGGAACCTTGTGACAGAATACATTGTGCACACTGCAGGTGGGGAGTTGGGAGGAGGGGGTGAATCACAGACACTGTGCTTACAGCAGGGAGCCTTGTGACAGAATACATTGTGCACATTGCGGCTGGGGAGTTGGGGGGATTGGTGAATCACAGACACTGTGCTTACAGCAGGGAGCCTTGTGACAAAATACATTGAGCACACTGCAGGTGGGGAGTTGGGGGGAGGGGGGTGAATCACAGACACTGTGCTTACAGCAGGGAGCCTTGTGACAAAATACATTGAGCACACTGCAGGTGGGGAGTTGGGGGGAGGGGGTGAATCACAGACACTGTGCTTACAGCAGGGATCCTTGTGACAGAATACATTGTGCACACTGCGAGTGGGGAGCTGGGAGGAGGGGGTGAATCACAGACACTGTGCTTACAGCAAGGAGACTTGTGACGGAATACATTGTGCACACTGCAGGTGGGGAGTAGGGGGAAGGGGGTGAATCATAGACACTGTGCTTACAGCAGGGAACCTGGTGACAGAATACATTGTGCACTCTGCAGGTGGGGAGATGGGAGGAGCAGGTGAATCACAGACACTGTGCTTACAGCAGGGAGCCTTGTGACAGAATACATTCTGCACTCTGCAGGTGGGGAGTTGGGGGAAGGGGGTGAATCACAGACACTGTGCTTACAGCAGGGAGGCTTGTGACAGAATACATTGTGCACACTGCGGCTGGGGAGTTGGGGGAGGGGGTGAATCACAGACATTGTGCTTACAGCAGGGAGCCTTGTGACAGATTACATTGTGCACACTGAGGCTGCGGAGTAGGGGGAAGGGGGTGAATCACAGACACTGTGCTTACAGCAGGGAGCCTTGGGACAGAATACATTGTGCACACTGCAGGTGGGGAGTTGGGGGAAGGGGGTGAATCACAGACATTGTGCTTACAGCAGGGAGCCTTGTGACAGAATACATTGTGCACTCTGCAGGTGGGGAGTTGGGAGGAGGGGGTGAATCACAGACACTGTCATTACAGCAGGGAACCTTGTGACAGAATACATTGTGCACACTGCAGGTGGGGAGTTGGGAGGAGGGGGTGAATCACAGACACTGTGCTTACAGCAGGGAGCCTTGTGACAGAATACATTGTGCACATTGCGGCTGGGGAGTTGGGGGGATTGGTGAATCACAGACACTGTGCTTACAGCAGGGAGCCTTGTGACAAAATACATTGAGCACACTGCAGGTGGGGAGTTGGGGGGAGGGGGTGAATCACAGACACTGTGCTTACAGCAGGGAGCCTTGTGACAAAATACATTGAGCACACTGCAGGTGGGGAGTTGGGGGGAGGGGGTGAATCACAGACACTGTGCTTACAGCAGGGATCCTTGTGACAGAATACATTGTGCACACTGCGAGTGGGGAGCTGGAAGGAGGGGGTGAATCACAGACACTGTGCTTACAGCAAGGATCCTTGTGACGGAATACATTGTGCACACTGCAGGTGGGGAGTAGGGGGAAGGGGGTGAATCATAGACACTGTGCTTACAGCAGGGAACCTGGTGACAGAATACATTGTGCACACTGCAGGTGGGGAGATGGGAGGAGCAGGTGAATCACAGACACTGTGCTTACAGCAGGGAGCCTTGTGACAGAATACATTCTGCACTCTGCAGGTGGGGAGTTGGGGGAAGGGGGTGAATCACAGACACTGTGCTTACAGCAGGGAGGCTTGTGACAGAATACATTGTGCACACTGTGGCTGGGGAGTTGGGGGAGGGGGTGAATCACAGACACTGTGCTTACAGCAGGGAGCCTTGTGACAGATTACATTGTGCACACTGAGGCTGCGAAGTAGGGGGAAGGGGGTGAATCACAGACACTGTGCTTACAGCAGGGAGCCTTGGGACAGAATACATTGTGCACACTGCAGGTGGGGAGTTGGGGGAAGTGGGTGAATCACAGACACTGTGCTTACAACAGGGAGCCTTGTGACAGAATACATTGTGCACACTGCGGCTGTGGAGTTGGGGGAAGGGGGTTAATTACAGACACTGTGCTTACAGCAGGGAACCTTGTGACAGAATACATTGTGCACACTGCGGGTGGGGAGTTGGCAGGAGGGGGTGTATCACAGATACTGTGCTTACAGCAGGGTGCCTTGTGACAGAATACATTGTGCACACTGCTGATGGGGAGTTGGGAGGAGGGGGTGAATCACAGACACTGTGCTTACAGCAGGGAGCCTTGTGACAGAATACATTGTGCACACTTCAGGTGGGTGTTGGGGGAAGGGGGTGAATCACAGACACTGTGCTTACAGCAGGGAGCCTTGTGACAGAATACATTGTGCACACTGCAGGTGGGGAGTTGAGAGGAGGGGGTAAATCACAGACACTGTGCTTTCAGCAGGGAGCATTGTGACAGAATACATTGTGCACACTGCAGGTGGGGAGTTGGGGGAAGGGGGTGAATCACAGACACTGTGCTTACAACAGGGAGCCTTGTGACAGAATACATTGTGCACACTGCGGCTGGGGAGTTGGGGGAAGGGGGTTAATTACAGACACTGTGCTTACAGCAGGGAACCTTGTGACAGAATACATTGTGCACATTGCGGATGGGGAGTTGGGAGGGGGGGGTGGATCACAGACACTGTGCTTACAGCAGGGAGCCTTGTGACAGAATACATTGTGCACACTGTTGGTGGGGAGTTGGGAGGAGGTGGTGAATCACAGACACTGTGCTTACAGCAGGGAGCCTTGTGACAGAATACATTGTGCACACTGCGAGTGGGGAGCTGGGAGGAGGGGGTGAATCACAGACACTGTGCTTACAGCAGGGAGCCTTGTGACAGAATTCATTGTGCACTGTGCAGGTGGGGATTTGGGGGAAGGGGGTGAATCACAGACACTGTGCTTACAGCAGGGAGCCTTGTGACAGAATACATTGTGCACACTGTGGATGAGGAGTTGGGAGGAGGGGGTGAATCACAGACACTGTGATTACAGCAGGGAACCTTGTGACAGAATACATTGTGCACACTGCAGGTGGGGAGTTGGGAGGAGGGGGTGAATCACAGACACTGTGCTTACAGCAGGGAGCCTTGTGACAGAATACATTGTGCACATTGCGGCTGGGGAGTTGGGGGGATTGGTGAATCACAGACACTGTGCTTACAGCAGGGAGCCTTGTGACAAAATACATTGAGCACACTGCAGGTGGGGAGTTGGGGGGAGGGGGGTGAATCACAGACACTGTGCTTACAGCAGGGAGCTTTGTGACAAAATACATTGAGCACACTGCAGGTGGGGAGTTGGGGGGAGGGGGTGAATCACAGACACTGTGCTTACAGCAGGGATCCTTGTGACAGAATACATTGTGCACACTGCGAGTGGGGAGCTGGGAGGAGGGGGTGAATCACAGACACTGTGCTTACAGCAAGGAGACTTGTGACGGAATACATTGTGCACACTGCAGGTGGGGAGTAGGGGGAAGGGGGTGAATCATAGACACTGTGCTTACAGCAGGGAACCTGGTGACAGAATACATTGTGCACTCTGCAGGTGGGGAGATGGGAGGAGCAGGTGAATCACAGACACTGTGCTTACAGCAGGGAGCCTTGTGACAGAATACATTCTGCACTCTGCAGGTGGGGAGTTGGGGGAAGGGGGTGAATCACAGACACTGTGCTTACAGCAGGGAGGCTTGTGACAGAATACATTGTGCACACTGCAGCTGGGGAGTTGGGGGAGGGGGTGAATCACAGACATTGTGCTTACAGCAGGGAGCCTTGTGACAGATTACATTGTGCACACTGAGGCTGCGGAGTAGGGGGAAGGGGGTGAATCACAGACACTGTGCTTACAGCAGGGAGCCTTGGGACAGAATACATTGTGCACACTGCAGGTGGGGAGTTGGGGGAAGGGGGTGAATCACAGACATTGTGCTTACAGCAGGGAGCCGTGTGACAGAATACATTGTGCACTCTGCAGGTGGGGAGTTGGGAGGAGGGGGTGAATCACAGACACTGTGATTACAGCAGGGAACCTTGTGACAGAATACATTGTGCACACTGCAGGTGGGGAGTTGGGAGGAGGGGGTGAATCACAGACACTGTGCTTACAGCAGGGAGCCTTGTGACAGAATACATTGTGCACATTGCGGCTGGGGAGTTGGGGGGATTGGTGAATCACAGACACTGTGCTTACAGCAGGGAGCCTTGTGACAAAATACATTGAGCACACTGCAGGTGGGGAGTTGGGGGGAGGGGGTGAATCACAGACACTGTGCTTACAGCAGGGAGCCTTGTGACAAAATACATTGAGCACACTGCAGGTGGGGAGTTGGGGGGAGGGGGTGAATCACAGACACTGTGCTTACAGCAGGGATCCTTGTGACAGAATACATTGTGCACACTGCGAGTGGGGAGCTGGAAGGAGGGGGTGAATCACAGACACTGTGCTTACAGCAAGGATCCTTGTGACGGAATACATTGTGCACACTGCAGGTGGGGAGTGGGGGAAGGGGGTGAATCATAGACACTGTGCTTACAGCAGGGAACCTGGTGACAGAATACATTGTGCACACTGCAGGTGGGGAGATGGGAGGAGCAGGTGAATCACAGACACTGTGCTTACAGCAGGGAGGCTTGTGACAGAATACATTGTGCACACTGCGGCTGGGGAGTTGGGGGAGGGGGTGAATCACAGACACTGTGCTTACAGCAGGGAGCCTTGTGACAGATTACATTGTGCACACTGAGGCTGCGAAGTAGGGGGAAGGGGGTGAATCACAGACACTGTGCTTACAGAAGGGAGCCTTGGGACAGAATACATTGTGCACACTGCAGGTGGGGAGTTGGGGGAAGTGGGTGAATCACAGACACTGTGCTTACAACAGGGAGCCTTGTGACAGAATACATTGTGCACACTGCGGCTGTGGAGTTGGGGGAAGGGGGTTAATTACAGACACTGTGCTTACAGCAGGGAACCTTGTGACAGAATACATTGTGCACACTGCGGGTGGGGAGTTGGCAGGAGGGGGTGGATCACAGATACTGGGCTTACAGCAGGGTGCCTTGTGACAGAATACATTGTGCACACTGCTGATGGGGAGTTGGGAGGAGGGGGTGAATCACAGACACTGTGCTTACAGCAGGGAGCCTTGTGACAGAATACATTGTGCACACTGCGGCTGGGGAGTTGGGAGGAGGGGGTGGATCACAGACACTGTGCTTACAGCAGGGAGCCTTGTGACAGAATACATTGTGCACACTTCAGGTGGGTGTTGGGGGAAGGGGGTGAATCACAGACACTGTGCTTACAGCAGGGAGCCTTGTGACAGAATACATTGTGCACACTGCAGGTGGGGAGTTGAGAGGAGGGGGTAAATCACAGACACTGTGCTTTCAGCAGGGAGCATTGTGACAGAATACATTGTGCACACTGCAGGTGGGGAGTTGGGGGAAGGGGGTGAATCACAGACACTGTGCTTACAACAGGGAGCCTTGTGACAGAATACATTGTGCACACTGCGGCTGGGGAGTTGGGGGAAGGGGGTTAATTACAGACACTGTGCTTACAGCAGGGAACCTTGTGACAGAATACATTGTGCACATTGCGGATGGGGAGTTGGGAGGGGGGGTGGATCACAGACACTGTGCTTACAGCAGGGAGCCTTGTGACAGAATACATTGTGCACACTGTTGGTGGGGAGTTGGGAGGAGGTGGTGAATCACAGACACTGTGCTTACAGCAGGGAGCCTTGTGACAGAATACATTGTGCACACTGCGAGTGGGGAGCTGGGAGGAGGGGGTGAATCACAGACACTGTGCTTACAGCAGGGAGCCTTGTGACAGAATTCATTGTGCACTGTGCAGGTGGGGATTTGGGGGAAGGGGGTGAATCACAGACACTGTGCTTACAGCAGGGAGCCTTGTGACAGAATACATTGTGCACACTGTGGATGAGGAGTTGGGAGGAGGGGGGAATCACAGACACTGTGCTTACAGCAGGGAGTCTTGTGACAGAATACATTGTGCACACTGCGGCTGGGGAGTTGGGAGGAGGGGGTGAATCACAGACACTGTGCTTACAGCAGGGATCATTGTGACAGAATACATTGTGCACACTGCGAGTGGGGAGCTGGGTTAAGGGGGTGAATCACAGACACTGTGCTTACTGCAGGGAGCCTTGTGACAGAATACATTCTGCACTCTGCAGGTGGGGAGTTGGGGGAAGGGGGTGAATCACAGACACTGTGCTTACAGCAGGGAGGCTTGTGACAGAATACATTGTGCACACTGCGGCTGGGGAGTTGGGGGAGGGGGTGAATCACAGACACTGTGCTTACAGCAGGGAGCCTTGTGACAGATTACATTGTGCACACTGAGGCTGCGGAGTAGGGGGAAGGGGGTGAATCACAGACACTGTGCTTACAGCAGGGAGCCTTGGGACAGAATACATTGTGCACACTGCAGGTGGGGAGTTGGGGGAAGGGGGTGAATCACAGACATTGTGCTTACAGCAGGGAGCATTGTGACAGAATACATTGTGCACTCTGCAGGTGGGGAGTTGGGAGGAGGGGGTGAATCACAGACACTGTGATTACAGCAGGGAACCTTGTGACAGAATACATTGTGCACACTGCAGGTGGGGATTTGGGAGGAGGGGGTGAATCACAGACACTGTGCTTACAGCAGGGAGCTTTGTGACAGAATACATTGTGCACATTGCCGCTGGGGAGTTGGGGGGATTGGTGAATCACAGACACTGTGTTTACAGCAGGGAGCCTTGTGACAAAATACATTGAGCACACTGCAGGTGGGGAGTTGGGGGGAGGGGGGTGAATCACAGACACTGTGCTTACAGCAGGGAGCCTTGTGACAAAATACATTGAGCACACTGCAGGTGGGGAGTTGGGGGGAGGGGGTGAATCACAGACACTGTGCTTACAGCAGGGATCCTTGTGACAGAATACATTGTGCACACTGCGAGTGGGGAGCTGGGAGGAGGGGGTGAATCACAGACACTGTGCTTACAGCAAGGAGCCTTGTGACGGAATACATTGTGCACACTGCAGGTGGGGAGTAGGGGGAAGGGGGTGAATCATAGACACTGTGCTTACAGCAGGGAACCTGGTGACAGAATACATTGTGCACTCTGCAGGTGGGGAGATGGGAGGAGCAGGTGAATCACAGACACTGTGCTTACAGCAGGGAGCCTTGTGACAGAATACATTCTGCACTCTGCAGGTAGGGAGTTGGGGGAAGGGGGTGAATCACAGACACTGTGCTTACAGCAGGGAGGCTTGTGACAGAATACATTGTGCACACTGCGGCTGGGGAGTTGGGGGAGGGGGTGAATCACAGACACTGTGCTTACAGCAGGGAGCCTTGTGACAGATTACATTGTGCACACTGAGGCTGCGGAGTAGGGGGAAGGGGGTGAATCACAGTCACTGTGCTTACAGCAGGGAGCCTTGGGACAGAATACATTGTGCACACTGCAGGTGGGGAGATGGCGGAAGGGGGTGAATCACAGACATTGTGCTTACAGCAGGGAGCCTTGTGACAGAATACATTGTGCACACTTCAGGTGGGTGTTGGGGGAAGGGGGTGAATCACAGACACTGTGCTTACAGCAGGGAGTCTTGTGACAGAATACATTGTGCACACTGCAGGTGGGGAGTTGAGAGGAGGGGGTAAATCACAGACACTGTGCTTTCAGCAGGGAGCATTGTGACAGAATACATTGTGCACACTGCAGGTGGGGAGTTGGGGGAAGGGGGTGAATCATAGACACTGTGCTTACAACAGGGAGCCTTGTGACAGAATACATTGTGCACACTGCGGCTGGGGAGTTGGGGGAAGGGGGTTAATTACAGACACTGTGCTTACAGCAGGGAACCTTGTGACAGAATACATTGTGCACATTGCGGATGGGGAGTTGGGAGGGGGGGTGGATCACAAACACTGTGCTTACAGCAGGGAGCCTTGTGACAGAATACATTGTGCACACTGTTGGTGGGGAGTTGGGAGGAGGTGGTGAATCACAGACACTGTGCTTACAGCAGGGAGCCTTGTGACAGAATACATTGTGCACACTGCGGGTGGGGAGTTGGCAGGAGGGGGTGGATCACAGATACTGTGCTTACAGCAGGGTGCCTTGTGACAGAATACATTGTGCACACTTCAGGTGGGTGTTGGGGGAAGGGGGTGAATCACAGACACTGTGCTTACAGCAGGGAGCCTTGTGACAGAATACATTGTGCACACTGCAGGTGGGGAGTTGAGAGGAGGGGGTAAATCACAGACACTGTGCTTTCAGCAGGGAGCATTGTGACAGAATACATTGTGCACACTGCAGGTGGGGAGTTGGGGGAAGGGGGTGAATCACAGACACTGTGCTTACAACAGGGAGCCTTGTGACAGAATACATTGTGCACACTGCGGCTGGGGAGTTGGGGGAAGGGGGTTAATTACAGACACTGTGCTTACAGCAGGGAACCTTGTGACAGAATACATTGTGCACATTGCGGATGGGGAGTTGGGAGGGGGGGTGGATCACAGACACTGTGCTTACAGCAGGGAGCCTTGTGACAGAATACATTGTGCACACTGTTGGTGGGGAGTTGGGAGGAGGTGGTGAATCACAGACACTGTGCTTACAGCAGGGAGCCTTGTGACAGAATACATTGTGCACACTGCGAGTGGGGAGCTGGGAGGAGGGGGTGAATCACAGACACTGTGCTTACAGCAGGGAGCCTTGTGACAGAATTCATTGTGCACTGTGCAGGTGGGGATTTGGGGGAAGGGGGTGAATCACAGACACTGTGCTTACAGCAGGGAGCCTTGTGACAGAATACATTGTGCACACTGTGGATGAGGAGTTGGGAGGAGGGGGGAATCACAGACACTGTGCTTACAGCAGGGAGCATTGTGACAGAATACATTGTGCACTCTGCAGGTGGGGAGTTGGGAGGAGGGGGTGAATCACAGACACTGTGATTACAGCAGGGAACATTGTGACAGAATACATTGTGCACACTGCAGGTGGGGATTTGGGAGGAGGGGGTGAATCACAGACACTGTGCTTACAGCAGGGAGCTTTGTGACAGAATACATTGTGCACATTGCCGCTGGGGAGTTGGGGGGATTGGTGAATCACAGACACTGTGCTTACAGCAGGGAGCCTTGTGACAAAATACATTGAGCACACTGCAGGTGGGGAGTTGGGGGGAGGGGGGTGAATCACAGACACTGTGCTTACAGCAGGGAGCCTTGTGACAAAATACATTGAGCACACTGCAGGTGGGGAGTTGGGGGGAGGGGGTGAATCACAGACACTGTGCTTACAGCAGGGATCCTTGTGACAGAATACATTGTGCACACTGCGAGTGGGGAGCTGGGAGGAGGGGGTGAATCACAGACACTGTGCTTACAGCAAGGAGCCTTGTGACGGAATACATTGTGCACACTGCAGGTGGGGAGTAGGGGGAAGGGGGTGAATCATAGACACTGTGCTTACAGCAGGGAACCTGGTGACAGAATACATTGTGCACTCTGCAGGTGGGGAGATGGGAGGAGCAGGTGAATCAAAGACACTGTGCTTACAGCAGGGAGCCTTGTGACAGAATACATTCTGCACTCTGCAGGTAGGGAGTTGGGGGAAGGGGGTGAATCACAGACACTGTGCTTACAGCAGGGAGGCTTGTGACAGAATACATTGTGCACACTGCGGCTGGGGAGTTGGGGGAGGGGGTGAATCACAGACACTGTGCTTACAGCAGGGAGCCTTGTGACAGATTACATTGTGCACACTGAGGCTGCGGAGTAGGGGGAAGGGGGTGAATCACAGACACTGTGCTTACAGCAGGGAGCCTTGGGACAGAATACATTGTGCACACTGCAGGTGGGGAGATGGCGGAAGGGGGTGAATCACAGACATTGTGCTTACAGCAGGGAGCCTTGTGACAGAATACATTGTGCACACTTCAGGTGGGTGTTGGGGGAAGGGGGTGAATCACAGACACTGTGCTTACAGCAGGGAGCCTTGTGACAGAATACATTGTGCACACTGCAGGTGGGGAGTTGAGAGGAGGGGGTAAATCACAGACACTGTGCTTTCAGCAGGGAGCCTTGTGACAGAATACATTGTGCACACAGTTGGTGGGGAGTTGGGAGGAGGTGGTGAATCACAGACACTGTGCTTACAGCAGGGAGCCTTGTGACAGAATACATTGTGCACACTGCGAGTGGGGAGCTGGGAGGAGGGTGTGAATCACAGACACTGTGCTTACAGCAGGGAGCCTTGTGACAGAATTCATTGTGCACTGTGCAGGTGGGGATTTGGGGGAAGGGGGTGAATCACAGACACTGTGCTTACAGCAGGGAGCCTTGTGACAGAATACATTGTGCACACTGTGGATGAGGAGTTGGGAGGAGGGGGGAATCACAGACACTGTGCTTACAGCAGGGAGTCTTGTGACAGAATACATTGTGCACACTGCGGCTGGGGAGTTGGGAGGAGGGGGTGAATCACAGACACTGTGCTTACAGCAGGGATCATTGTGACAGAATACATTGTGCACACTGCGAGTGGGGAGCTGGGGTTAGGGGGTGAATCACAGACACTGTGCTTACTGCAGGGAGCCTTGTGACAGAATACATTCTGCACTCTGCAGGTGGGGAGTTGGGGGAAGGGGGTGAATCACAGACACTGTGCTTACAGCAGGGAGGCTTGTGACAGAATACATTGTGCACACTGCGGCTGGGGAGTTGGGGGAGGGGGTGAATCACAGACACTGTGCTTACAGCAGGGAGCCTTGTGACAGATTACATTGTGCACACTGAGGCTGCGGAGTAGGGGGAAGGGGGTGAATCACAGACACTGTGCTTACAGCAGGGAGCCTTGGGACAGAATACATTGTGCACACTGCAGGTGGGGAGTTGGGGGAAGGGGGTGAATCACAGACATTGTGCTTACAGCAGGGAGCATTGTGACAGAATACATTGTGCACTCTGCAGGTGGGGAGTTGGGAGGAGGGGGTGAATCACAGACACTGTGATTACAGCAGGGAACCTTGTGACAGAATACATTGTGCACACTGCAGGTGGGGAGTTGGGAGGAGGGGGTGAATCACAGACACTGTGCTTACAGCAGGGAGCCTTGTGACAGAATACATTGTGCACATTGCGGCTGGGGAGTTGGGGGGATTGGTGAATCACAGACACTGTGCTTACAGCAGGGAGCCTTGTGACAAAATACATTGAGCACACTGCAGGTGGGGAGTTGGGGGGAGGGGGGTGAATCACAGACACTGTGCTTACAGCAGGGAGCCTTGTGACAAAATACATTGAGCACACTGCAGGTGGGGAGTTGGGGGGAGGGGGTGAATCACAGACACTGTGCTTACAGCAGGGATCCTTGTGACAGAATACATTGTGCACACTGCGAGTGGGGAGCTGGGAGGAGGGGGTGAATCACAGACACTGTGCTTACAGCAAGGAGCCTTGTGACAGAATACATTGTGCACACTGCAGGTGGGGAGTAGGGGGAAGGGGGTGAATCATAGACACTGTGCTTACAGCAGGGAACCTGGTGACAGAATACATTGTGCACTCTGCAGGTGGGGAGATGGAAGGAGCAGGTGAATCACAGACACTGTGCTTACAGCAGGGAGCCTTGTGACAGAATACATTCTGCACTCTGCAGGTAGGGAGTTGGGGGAAGGGGGTGAATCACAGACACTGTGCTTACAGCAGGGAGGCTTGTGACAGAATACATTGTGCACACTGCGGCTGGGGAGTTGGGGGAGGGGGTGAATCACAGACACTGTGCTTACAGCAGGGAGCCTTGTGACAGATTACATTGTGCACACTGAGGCTGCGGAGTAGGGGGAAGGGGGTGAATCACAGACACTGTGCTTACAGCAGGGAGCCTTGGGACAGAATACATTGTGCACACTGCAGGTGGGGAGTTGGCGGAAGGGGGTGAATCACAGACATTGTGCTTACAGCAGGGAGCCTTGTGACAGAATACATTGTGCACTCTGCAGGTGGGGAGTTGGGAGGAGGGGGTGAATCACAGACTCTGTGATTACAGCAGGGAACCTTGTGACAGAATACATTGTGCACACTGCAGGTGGGGAGTTGGGAGGAGGGGGTGAATCACAGACACTGTGCTTACAGCAGGGAGCCTTGTGACAGAATACATTGTGCACATTGCGGCTGGGGAGTTGGGGGGATTGGTGAATCAGAGACACTGTGCTTACAGCAGGGAGCCTTGTGACAAAATACATTGAGCACACTGCAGGTGTGGAGTTGGGGGGAGGGGGTGAATCACAGACACTGTGCTTACAGCAGGGAGCCTTGTGACCAAATACATTGAGCACACTGCAGGTGGGGAGTTGGGGGGAGGGGGTGAATCACAGACACTGTGCTTACAGCAGGGATCCTTGTGACAGAATACATTGTGCACACTGCGAGTGGGGAGCTGGAAGGAGGGGGTGAATCACAGACACTGTGCTTACAGCAAGGATCCTTGTGACGGAATACATTGTGCACACTGCAGGTGGGGAGTAGGGGGAAGGGGGTGAATCATAGACACTGTGCTTACAGCAGGGAACCTGGTGACAGAATACATTGTGCACACTGCAGGTGGGGAGATGGGAGGAGCAGGTGAATCACAGACACTGTGCTTACAGCAGGGAACCTTGTGACAGAATACATTCTGCACTCTGCAGGTGGGGAGTTGGGGGAAGGGGGTGAATCACAGACACTGTGCTTACAGCAGGGAGGCTTGTGACAGAATACATTGTGCACACTGCGGCTGGGGAGTTGGGGGAGGGGGTGAATCACAGACACTGTGCTTACAGCAGGGAGCCTTGTGACAGATTACATTGTGCACACTGAGGCTGCGGAGTAGGGGGAAGGGGGTGAATCACAGACACTGTGCTTACAGCAGGGAGCCTTGGGACAGAATACATTGTGCACACTGCAGGTGGGGAGTTGGGGGAAGGGGGTGAATCACAGACATTGTGCTTACAGCAGGGAGCCTTGTGACAGAATACATTGTGCACTCTGCAGGTGGGGAGTTGGAGGAGGGGGTGAATCACAGACACTGTGATTACAGCAGGGAACCTTGTGACAGAATACATTGTGCACACTGCAGGTGGGGAGTTGGGAGGAGGGGGTGAATCACAGACACTGTGCTTACAGCAGGGAGCCTTGTGACAGAATACATTGTGCACATTGCGGCTGGGGAGTTGGGGGGATTGGTGAATCACAGACACTGTGCTTACAGCAGGGAGCCTTGTGACAAAATACTTTGAGCACACTGCAGGTGGGGAGTTGGGGGAGGGGGTGAATCTCAGACACTGTGCTTACAGCAGGGAGCCTTGTGACAAAATACATTGAGCACACTGCAGGTGGGGAGTTGGGGGGAGGGGGTGAATCACAGACACTGTGCTTACAGCAGGGATCCTTGTGACAGAATACATTGTGCACACTGCGAGTGGGGAGCTGGGAGGAGGGGGTGAATCACAGACACTGTGCTTACAGCAAGGAGCCTTGTGACGGAATACATTGTGCACACTGCAGGTGGGGAGTAGGGGGAAGGGGGTGAATCATAGACACCGTGCTTACAGCAGGGAACCTGGTGACAGAATACATTGTGCACTCTGCAGGTGGGGAGATGGGAGGAGCGGGTGAATCACAGACACTGTGCTTACAGCAGGGAACCTTGTGACAGAATACATTGTGCACACTGCAGGTGGGGAGTTGGGAGGAGGGTGTGAATCACAGACACTGTGCTTACAACAGGGAGCCTTGTGACAGAATACATTGTGCACACTGCGGGTGGGGAGCTGGGAGGAGGGGGTGAATCACAGACACTGTGCTCATAGCAGGGAGCCTTGTGACAGAATACATTGTACACACTGCAGGTGGGGAGTTGGGGGAAGGGGGTGAATCACAGACACTGTGAATACAGCAGGGAGCCTTGTGACAGAATACATTGCGCACTTTGCAGGTGGGGAGTTGGGAGGAGGGCGTGAATCACAGACACTGTGCTTACAGCAGGGAGACTTTTGACAGAATACATTGTGCACACTGCAGGTGGGGAGTTGGGAGGAGGGGGTGAATCACTGTCACTGTGCTTACAGCAGGGAGCCTTGTGACAGAATACATTGTTCACACTGTGGGTGGGGAGTTGGGAGAAGGGGGTGAATCACAGACTCTGTACTTACAGCAAGGAGCCTTGTGACAGAATACATTGTGCACACTGCGGGTGGGGAGTTGCGGGGAGGGGGTGAATCACAGACGCTTTTCTTACAGCAGGGAGCCTTGTGACAGAATACATTGTGCACACTGCAGGTGGGGAGTTGGGGGAAGAGGGTGAATCACAGACACTGTGCTTACAGCAGGGAGACTTGTGACAGAATACATTGTGCACAATGCGGGTGGGGAGTTGGGGGAAGGGGGTGAATCACAGACGCTGTGCTTACAGCAGGGAGCCTTGTGACAGAATTCATTGTGCACACTGCGGGTGGGGAGTTGGGGGGAGGGGATGAAACACAGACACTGTGCTTACAGCAGGGAGCCTTGTTACAGAACACATTGTGCACACTGTGGCTGGGGAGTTGGGAGGAGGGGATGGATCACAGAGACTGTGATTACAGCAGGGAGCTTTGTGACAGAATACATTGTGCACACTGCAGGTAGGGAGATGGGGGGAGGGGGTGAATCACAGACACTGTGCTTAGAGCAGGGAGCCTTGTGACAGAATACATTGTGCACATTGACACTGGGGAGTTGGGGGAAGGGGGAGAATCACAGACACCGTGCTTAAAGCAGGGAGCCTTGTGACAGAATACATTGTGCACACTGCAGGTGGGGAGTTGGGGGAAGGGGGTGAATCACAGACACTGTGCTTACAGCAGGACGCCTTGTGACAGAATACATTGTGCACACTGCGGCTGGGGAGTTGGGGGAAGGGGGTGAATCACAGACACTGTGCTTACAGCAGGGAGCCTTGTGACAGAATTCATTGTGCACACTGCTGGTTGGGAGTTGGGGGAAGGGGGTGAATCACAGACACTGTGCTTACAGCAGGGAGCCTTGAGAAGAATACATTGTGCACACTGTGGCTGGGGAGGAGGTGGAAGGGGGTGTATCACAGACAGGAAGCCTTGTGACAGAATACATTGTGCACACTGCAGGTGGGAAGTTGTGAGGAGGGGGTGAATCACAGACATTGTGATTACTGCAGGGAGCCTTGTGACAGAATACATTGTGCACACTGCAGATGGGGATTTGGGAGGAGGGGGTGAATCACAGACACTGTGCTTACAGCAGGGAGCCTTGTGACAGAATTAGTGTTGAGCCACCCCCGTAGTGTTCGAGTTCGGTTCGGTTCGTCGAACACCCGTGTGTTCGCCGAACTGTTCGTCGAACTGTTCGTCGAACACCTTCGAACACCGTTAAAACCAATGGCAGGCAAACAAAAACACATAGAAACACATAGAAAACACCTTCAAAGGTGTCCAAAAGCTGACAAACTGCTCAGAAGACACAACTAACACATGGAAAAGTGACAAGTACATAAAGTCATGCGAAAATAAAAGAGGTGGAGGAGTAAAAGGAGGGGGAGACACAGATATAGGCATGTCATGCCCTTCTAAAATCCAAAAAGTGAGAAGCCGACACGGCCAGTCCGCTCCTGCCCGTGCCACCTCCGTGTCGCCGGGTTTGTGCCAGAGCCGCGGTGAACCCTGATGGCCAGCCCCCCTCTCCCAATACTGGTGCCTGTCCGCTGGTGGGTCGAGCGAGCCCCCCTGTGGTGGAGGCAGCTCTAAGCTTTTTAATTTAAATTGTCTCTCTAATTTGAATGAATACACTTTAAATCCATTTACAAGGATCTATTGGAGGGCAAGTCTCATGCCAGCAGCCGCGTAATTCCAGCTCCAGTAGCGTCCACTAAAGCTGCTGCAGTTAAAAAGCTTTTATAAGGATCGAGCTCGGCTGTCCACCGCAAGGCATCCTACGGCCAGTCCCAGCCCCTATGCCTTGGGGTGCCTCCTGATGCTCTTCACTGAGTATCCCATGGTCCCGAAGCATTTCCTTTGAAAAAATTAAGTGTCTAAACTACAGGTGGTGTAGCTTGCTTAACAGCCGGGATAATCCGCTGACTAGCAGACACTGCTACTAGGCACAAAGTATTTCCTGGGCTAGATGCAGTTAAAAATTTGTAATTAGATACTCTCGTTGGATGCTGAGAAAGCATTCCATAGAGTCTCCTGGCACGCCATATATGATTCTCTTAAAAAGCTTGGGGTAGGGGTCTAGGGGACCCTTTTATAGCCAAAATCACGGCCCTGTATCGCAATACGTCACCTAGGCTGAAGATAAATGGAACTGTAGCACCCTGAGGGCTCGGTTGCTACAGACGTATTGCACCTCACCCAGAGGTGTGATATCTCACTCTCAGGTAAGGATGGAGTGTGGATCAGGACCCGACACCTGCATGCATTACACCACATTGCGTGGGGCAGGGCGACCAATATGCCCCTGAGATGGGCACGACAGTCCCTGTCCCTGGCTGGAGTGGGGGGAGGGAATACTGAGGAAGGGGAACCCTGTAGTGCAGGAGCAGGGAGGAAGCAGTTCCTGGGTGCATTGAGAAGGGAGTATAAAAGGTGGGCACCATCTTAGTTCAGTGCAGAGAAGTCTGAGCAGAAGTGGCAGGGATCAGGCGCTCTGCATGAGCTCTGCTCCGGAGGCGGGCCTAGTAACAGAGGCTCAGGCCTGGAAGAGGGAGAAGGAAGGAAGAGGAGCGGAGAAGGCTCCAGGAACGAGGAATGAAGGGATCCCAGGGGTGCGGACGGGCGAGTCGCCACCGCACGCCCGAATCCACCTGCGTGGAGGGGTCAGGCCAAAGGGGGAGACCGTTCCCCGAACTAGTGGAGGCAGGAAACGACCCTCAGCTAGAAACCGGAGGCTCTGACATTTTATGTGGCGCAGCCCCTCGCTACACCCGCTAGGAAGGCACCACATAGGGTCAGGGAAACTGGCGCCAAGTTTACCAAGAGGAGGCCCGAGGCAGCCGGACAGAAGTGTTGGTAAGAAAGGCCAGACAAAGGACACACAAAGGGGGTCCTGTGAAGTGCTCCAAAGTTATCTGGGAGTTGTCTGAGCCCCTCACCTGGTGAGCACAGTACGACGTGGGCAGCCGTTACCTGCAGACGTGGTCTGGATAATAAGAACTGTGAGTAAAGGCCCTGGACTGCATCACTGACTCCGTGTCGTTACTGCTGCTGCCCTGCACCATCACCCCCATCCTCCGCATACACTGCCCTGAGGCTATACTCCTCCCGTGGGGAGTTATGCTACGCTCTGCTGCACCCACAAAACCGCCTCAGCGGTCTGCCCTGTAGCGGCGGTTCACTCTGACCGCAATCCACGGGTGGCGTAGTCGGACATTTAAACATCAAAACCACATAAATAGTTCCGCCACTGGTTTGACCGCCCTGAGCCACGGAACCGGGTTGCCGCCACGAAGACTACAACCACCAGCATCCACCAAAAAGGGTCCGGCTCCGGATGTCCCAAGGCCCAGGGGGTGCGTCAGAACATTTTCATCACCTTTCACAATCACCAATGGGACAAGGCAGGGATGTCCTCTGTCCCCTCTCTTATACATCCTAGTGACGGAGCACCTGCTCTCATCAATTCGCCATAACCCCAATATTAGGTGGATTGAGGTGGGAGGCACCGAGTACAAGTGCTCTCTATTTGCTGATGATGTCCTAGTATATATCACTCAATCACATATATCCATCCATGCTGTTATGGCTGAAATAGATCACTTTGTTACATGGTAAAATTTTAAAATCAATGCAGCGAAGTCTCAGGCCCTCGATGTCTCCCTCCCCAAATCCATATAGGATTCCATCCAGTCCAACTTTCCCTTTGCCTGGCCCTCACAGGGTATCAAATACTTAGGAATTCCTATTCATAGAGACCTCTCCCATCTATGTTATCTTAATTTTGGGCCCTTTATTGAACAATTCCATACAGACCACGGTTGGCAAGTTAGAACTGTAAGATTCACTACGTGAACCGCTGGTGTTTTGTGGAAAAGCACATGTACACCGCGTTCCAAATTATTATGCAAAAAGTGTTTAGGAGTGATAAGGGAAGAATTTGTTTGTTTGTCAGTTAAACTCATTGATGGTGATGTGTGTCAGGGCTCTTTATATCACTGTAAGCAATTGCAGACACCTGTGCTAATTAGTTTGGCAGGTGTGTCCAATGAAAGGCAAGACTACTTAAGAAGGCTCTCTCACATTATTAAGCAGCCTACATTTTCTGCCAAAATGGAAAAGAAAAAGGATGTGTCGGCTGCTGAGAAGCAACAAATTGTGGAGTGTTTAGGTCAAGGCATGACTACAATCAACATTGTGCGATGATCAGGATGAAGTGTCTTGGCAATCAAGAAGTATGTAGCTGATTCACAGTACACACGTGTGCGTGCTGATAAGGGCAAATTGAGGACTCTTTCCTACAGGCAATTACGTCAGGTTGAAAGAGCAGCGGCAAAAAAGCCTTGTCATAGCAGCAGACAAGTTTTTGAAGCTGCTTGTGCCTCCAACGTCCCCCGAACAACAAGATGCAGGGTCCTTCAGAGGTTTGCAGCTGTGCATACGCCATCCTGTCGACCTCCTCTATCCACTTCACACAAGCAGAAACGGCTCCAGTGGGCCAAACATTACATGAACACTGATTTCAAAACTGTTTTGTTCACGGATGAGTGCCGTGCAGCGCTCGATGGTCCAGATGGATGGAGTGGAGGATGGCTGGTTGATGGACACCCCACGCAAACACGGCTACAGCGCCAACAAGGAGGAGGTGGAGTAATGTTTTGGGCTGGAATCATGGGGAGAGAGATTGTCGGCCCCTTTAGGATCCCTGAAGGCGCTAAAGATGAACTCCATAATGTATGTGGATTTTCTCAAACAGCACTTCCTGCCATGGTTCAAGAAGAAGAACCGTGTATTTCACAGCAAGATCATTTTTCTGCATGATAATGCACCATCTCATGCTGCACATAAAACATCTGCATCTCTGGCTGATATGGGCATAAAAGGGGACAAACTTATGGTGTGACCCCCATGCTCCCCTGACCTCTACCCCATTCAGAACCTTTGGAGCATCATTAAAAGGAGTGTCTATGATGGCGGGAGGCAGTTCACATCTAAGCAACAGCTCTGGGAGGGTATTCTGTCCTCATGCAAAACAATTGAAGCAGAAACCATCCAAAACCTGACAAATTAAATGGACGAGAGAGTTCAGAAGCTCCTTTCGAACAAGGGGTCCTATGTGAAAATGTAACATCACCCAGAATAAAGTTTTGAGTTGAAAACTGTTTGATTTCAGTTTCTAACAACCTGCTAATGCTTATAATTTCAAAAATGACCATTTTTTTGGTCTTTATTAAAATGAAAAGGTTGATCGAAAAGTTTGGGGGATCTAAGAGTGTGGCAACCCAGTAGTCATGATTACTTCGAATTCTGACAATATGAGGGTCATGCTGCAGGTAGTGCAGCAAGAAGGCACTTATGTATCTTGCGCATCTCGGAGCCCCAAAATTATTTTCCGTGCTAGATGCAGCTAAAAATTATTTTTAATTTTAAATCTGGTGGAGCTTATTATAGATGGCCTAATAGGATCAGTGCTGCACACTGCTACAAAGCCCAAATTATTTTCCAGTCAAGATACAGATAAACATGATTAGTAATTTGAAAGCTTAAAACATTTGGTAGGGTGATTTTAACCAATCATCAAGCTTTTACTCTCCCCAGGATGACACAGGGGTAGAAAAGTCGTTTCGGATCCATGATTTGTTCATCTTTATGAACGTGAGTCTGTCTACATTATCAGTGGAGAGCCGCGTGCGCTTATCTGTCAGCACACCACCAGCAGCGCTGAACACACGTTCAGACAGAACGCTGGCTGCGGGGCATGACAAGATCTCCAAGGCGTAAGTGGCTAGCTCCGGCCATTTATCCAGATTGGAAGCCCAAAAAGAGCAAGGGTCCAGTGACACAGTCGTGGCTTCAATGTTTACTTGGAGATACTCCTGTACCATCGTCTCTAGGCGTTGACTATGTGTCAGACTTCTTGTCTCCTGTGGCCTTGCAAAGGATGGGCTAAAAAAGTGGTGAAATGATTCCGCAAAATTGATGTTACCAGCAGATACTGTGGTTCTGTTACGGTTTGAGTGCTGAACACTTGACGGTCCCACGGTTGGCAAGTTGGAACTGTGAGATTCACTACGTGCACCACTGGTATTTTGTGGAAAAGCACATGTAAGATTCTGCAACAGTCTCTGCTGATACTCCTGCATGCGTGCATCCCTTTCTATGGCAGGAATAATTTCTGCAAATTTACTTTTGTACCGGGGATCTAACAGTGTGGCAACCCAGTAGTCAGGATTATTTCTAATTCTCACAATTCGAGGGTCATGTTGCAGGTAGTGCAGCAAGAAGGCACTCATGTGTGTTGCGCATCCAGGAGCACCAAGTCCCTGTTGTGTTGGTGGCGAGGTAACAATCATGCTTCCTTCCTCTGTCCTCTCCCCCCAACCTCGCACAACAGAAATGTGATCAAGGCCTCCCTCATCTGATGAGTCTTCCATCAGTTCGTCCTCCACTTCTTCCTGGGCTCCTGCACCTTCCTCACTAGTTTGGCTGCTACCATGCGCCCTGGTAAAACCATCTCCCCCACCCTCACATGCCTGCCGCCTTGGTGCTGCCAACCTTCTGGACCTTGCAGATGTTAGCCCTTCCGCATACAACTCCTCCTCCTCTACTTCCTCCACCTCCTCTTGTGCCACCACCTGACTCCGAATTCTGTTTAACATGTGCTCCAGCATGTAAATCACCGGAATAGTCATGCTGATAATGGCATCGTCAGCACTAAACATCTTCGTCGCCATTTCAAAACTGTGCAGAAGGGTGCATAGGTCCCTGATCTGAGACCACTCCTCCAGCGTGATTTGCCCCACCTCTGAATCTCGTTGGCCCAGGCTATACGTCAGAACGTATTGCACCAGGGCTTGTCGGTGCTGCCACAGTCGCTGCAACATGTGCAGAGTTGAATTCCACCGGGTAGGCACATCGCATTTTAGCCGGTGAAGTGGCAGGCCCAACGACTTCTGTAGAGATGTAAGACGCTGAGCTGCGGGATGCGAACGGCGGAAGTGAGCACACAGCGACCGTGCCCTCTGCAGAAGGCCATCTAGTCTGGGATAGTGGGCTAAAAATTGCTGGACAACCAGGTTCAACACGTGAGCCATACAAGGCACGTGTGTGACATTGCCCCGGCGAAGGGCCGCACCCAGGTTTGCAGCATTGTCGCACACGGCCTTCCCTGGTTTCAGGTCCAGTGGAGACAACCATTCATGAAATTGGTTCTCCAGAGCTGACCACAACTCCTCAGCTGTGTGACTCACATTTCCCAGACATTTCAATGTAAAAACCGCCTGATGACGTTGAGCCCTACTGCCAGCATAGTAAGGAGGTGTGCAGGATCCCTTCTGCGCAGTTAGAAAGCTTGTGGCATGACCAGACAGGCTTTGGGTGCAGGTGGAAGACCGAGAGGAGGTTGAGGAGGCAGAAGCAGTGGAGGAACTTTGACATAAAGAGGATTGACGCACAACTCGTGGGGACGGCAAGACTTGGACAGCAGCCCCTTGTCCTGCTGTCACCATAGTTACCCAGTGCCCAGTCAGGGACATGTAACGCCCCTGTCCATGCCTACTCGTCCAAGTGTCTGTGGTGAAATGCACCCTGTCACACACAGAGTTTCTCAAAGAAGCGGTGATGTTGTGTGCGACATGCTGGTGGAGCGCAGGCACACCTTTCTTTGAGAAGTAGTGCCGACTGGGCATCTGGTACTGGGGCACTGCGACGGACATAAGGTCTCGAAAATCCTCTGTGTCCACCAGGCGGAAAGGCAGCATTTCTGTAGCCAAGAGCTTGCAGATGGTGAAATTCAACCTCTTAGCTTTCTCATGGCTAGGAGGAAATGGTCTTTTACTTGTCCACATCTGAGGGACCGAGGGCTGGCTATTGTGCTTAGACGGGGTTGATAAGGGTGTCCCCGGCAAACTGCCGGTCTGTGAGGAAGATGCAGGCGGACATGTTAGGTTGCCTTCATCCAAAGGTGGTGCTATCGATGTCGGACAGCGCTCAACACCAGCTGGTGTTACCACCTCCAAAGAAAATGATGACCTGCCAATCACGCTGGCTGTTGCGGGTAAAGAGGTGGCAGGTCTGCGCCCCAAAACAGGTGTGACTGCTGTCCCCCCAGTCACAGAGGATGAAGAGGCCGCGGATGCACAAGATATGGCAGACGGTGGTTGGCCCGGCCGGCTAGGCCGCATTGTAGCACACTGAGCTTCCCACTGCAACTTATGCTTCATGTCCATGTGCCGGTTCATGCATGAAGTACTCAAACTATGTATTTTTTGGCCTCTACTTAGCTTTTGCTGACAAATGTTACAGCTAACACGAGTTGGGTCATCTTTATCGATCTGAAAAAATGCCCAGGCTATGCAAGGCTTAGCACCCATGCGACCTGAAGAGCCACCACGACTTGTGGTGAGAGGCAGAGTTGTGTTTGAGGATGCAGTTGTTGACGTGCTTCCAGTACTACGTCTCTGTCCAGGAAGGCGCAACCTGACCTCGTCGTCACTAGCATCTTCCTCCACCTCCTCTGCTGACCTCATCTCTTGGCTGACTGTGGGTTGACAGTAAGTGGGATCTCCGACCTCATCATCATCACCCTGTGCGTTATCACACCCGTCGTCCTCAGAGCCAACCTGTTCCTGCCCTGACAAAAAACTAAAGTTGTCGCTCCAATCAGGTATTTGAGTCTTATCATCGTCTTCCTCATTGTCTCCACCAACAGGAGTTACAGTTTGGGAATGAGGGTCTACATTATGGTCAGAACCTTCTGCGTCTGGTCCTGTATCCGACTCATAAAGATTCTGGGCATCAGTGCAGATCATTTCCTCGTCTGGATTCACAGAAGCGCTGGAGTCGACCTCTGATTCCCAGGCTATAGTATGAGTAAACAGCTCTGCAGACTCAACCATCTGTTCTACCTCATACTCAGACGGGCAACTGGAGATTTGGGAGCTGTGAGGAAGCAAGTGCGATTTGGGTGACACCTTTGACGACTGGAGTATTTGTGATGTTGAAGTTGATGTGGAGGAGAGCCCACTTAAAGGAGCACTTGATATCCGTTGAAGCACCTGCTGTTTTTGTGCCTCATCTGGAATTTGTAGCGATTGGCGTGGCCGTAAGAAAGGGATCTTATCACATTGTCCGCTAAAAGAAGTAGACATTTTAGTTTGGCTGGAAGATGGTCTTTCTTCTGCAGATGTTACTGTTGCTTTAACACCTACCCCACGGACACAACCTTTTTTCCGCTTCCCAACACGCCTATTCCCCTTTCCACCAGCAGCAGGCCTTTTTCCACTCATTTTGGTGGTTAACTAATTCACAACTCTGGAGTTGTTTGCACAAAAAAACAATGGATGGTAACCGAGCAGAGCTGAGTGGCCAAACTGTGGTATTAGGCCAAAACTATTGGCTGGGTTAGATGCAGAAAAAAATTATTTTGAATTTGCAACCTGATGGAGGTCAGTATAGATGGACTAATAGAGAAAGTCCGACACACTACTAGAAGGCCAAATATTTTTTCAGAGGTAGATGCAGAAAAAAATATATTCAGTTTGCAACCTGATGGAGGTCAGTATAGATGGATTAATAGAACAAGACCCACACACAGCTAGAAGCCCAATATTTTTTCAGAGGTAGATGCAGAAAAAAATATATTCAGTTTGCAACCTGATGGAGGTCAGTATAGATGGACTAATAGAACAAGTCCCACACACTGCTAGAAGCCCAAATATTTTTTCAGAGGTACTGTAGATGCAGATAAAAATTAGTTTTAATTTGCAACCTGATGGAGGTCAGTATAGATGGACTAATAGAGAAAGTCCGACACACTACTAGAAGGCCAAATATTTTTTCAGAGCTAGATGCAGAAAAAAATATATTCAGTTTGCAACCTGATGGAGGTCAGTATAGATGGACTAATAGAGAAAGTCCGACACACTACTAGAAGGCCAAATATTTTTTCAGAGGTAGATGCAGAAAAAAATATATTCAGTTTGCAACCTGATGGAGGTCAGTATAGATGGATTAATAGAACAAGACCCACACACAGCTAGAAGCCCAATATTTTTTCAGAGGTAGATGCAGAAAAAACTATATTCAGTTTGCAACCTGATGGAGGTCAGTATAGATGGACTAATAGAACAAGTCCCACACACTGCTAGAAGCCCAAATATTTTTTCAGAGGTACAGTAGATGCAGATAAAAATTAGTTTTAATTTGCAACCTGATGGAGGTCAGTATAGATGGACTAATAGAGAAAGTCCGACACACTACTAGAAGGCCAAATATTTTTTCAGAGGTAGATGCAGAAAAAAATATATTCAGTTTGCAACCTGATGGAGGTCAGTATAGATGGATTAATAGAACAAGACCCACACACAGCTAGAAGCCCAATATTTTTTCAGAGGTAGATGCAGAAAAAAATATATTCAGTTTGCAACCTGATGGAGGTCAGTATAGATGGACTAATAGAACAAGTCCCACACACTGCTAGAAGCCCAAATATTTTTTCAGAGGTACTGTAGATGCAGATAAAAATTAGTTTTAATTTGCAACCTGATGGAGGTTAGTATAGATGGACTAATAGAGAAAGTCCGACACACTACTAGAAGGCCAAATATTTTTTCAGAGGTAGATGCAGAAAAAAATATATTCAGTTTGCAACCTGATGGAGGTCAGTATAGATGGATTAATAGAACAAGACCCACACACAGCTAGAAGCCCAATATTTTTTCAGAGGTAGATGCAGAAAAAACTATATTCAGTTTGCAACCTGATGGAGGTCAGTATAGATGGACTAATAGAACAAGTCCCACACACTGCTAGAAGCCCAAATATTTTTTCAGAGGTACTGTAGATGCAGATAAAAATTAGTTTTAATTTGCAACCTGATGGAGGTCAGTATAGATGGACTAATAGAGAAAGTCCGACACACTACTAGAAGGCCAAATATTTTTTCAGAGCTACATGCAGAAAAAAATTATATTCAGTTTGCAACCTGATGGAGGTCAGTATAGATGGACTAATAGAGAAAGTCCGACACACTACTAGAAGGCCAAATATTTTTTCAGAGGTAGATGCAGAAAAAAATATATTCAGTTTGCAACCTGATGGAGGTCAGTATAGATGGATTAATAGAACAAGACCCACACACAGCTAGAAGCCCAATATTTTTTCAGAGGTAGATGCAGAAAAAACTATATTCAGTTTGCAACCTGATGGAGGTCAGTATAGATGGACTAATAGAACAAGTCCCACAAACTGCTAGAAGCCCAAATATTTTTTCAGAGGTACTGTAGATGCAGATAAAAATTAGTTTTAATTTGCAACCTGATGGAGGTCAGTATAGATGGACTAATAGAGAAAGTCCGACACACTACTAGAAGGCCAAATATTTTTTCAGAGCTACATGCAGAAAAAAATTATATTCAGTTTGCAACCTGATGGAGGTCAGTATAGTTGGACTAATAGAACAAGTCCCACACACTGCTAGAAGCCCAAATATTTTTTCAGAGGTACTGTAGATGCAGATAAAAATTAGTTTTAATTTGCAACCTGATGGAGGTCAGTATAGATGGACTAATAGAGAAAGTCCGACACACTACTAGAAGGCCAAATATTTTTTCAGAGCTACATGCAGAAAAAAATTATATTCAGTTTGCAACCTGATGGAGGTCAGTATAGATGGACTAATAGAGAAAGTCCGACACACTACTAGAAGGCCAAATATTTTTTCAGAGGTAGATGCAGAAAAAAATATATTCAGTTTGCAACCTGATGGAGGTCAGTATAGATGGATTAATAGAACAAGACCCACACACAGCTAGAAGCCCAATATTTTTTCAGAGGTAGATGCAGAAAAAACTATATTCAGTTTGCAACCTGATGGAGGTCAGTATAGATGGACTAATAGAACAAGTCCCACAAACTGCTAGAAGCCCAAATATTTTTTCAGAGGTACTGTAGATGCAGATAAAAATTTGTTTTAATTTGCAACCTGATGGAGGTCAGTATAGATGGACTAATAGAGAAAGTCCGACACACTACTAGAAGGCCAAATATTTTTTCAGAGGTAGATGCAGAAAAAAATATATTCAGTTTGCAACCTGATGGAGGTCAGTATAGATGGATTAATAGAACAAGACCCACACACAGCTAGAAGCCCAAATATTTTTTCAGAGGTACTGTAGATGCAGATAAAAATTAGTTTTAATTTGCAACCTGATGGAGGTCAGTATAGATGGACTAATAGAGAAAGTCCGACACACTACTAGAAGGCCAAATATTTTTTCAGAGGTAGATGCAGAAGAAAATATATTCAGTTTGCAACCTGATGGAGGTCAGTATAGATGGATTAATAGAACAAGACCCACACACAGCTAGAAGCCCAATATTTTTTCAGAGGTAGATGCAGAAAAAACTATATTCAGTTTGCAACCTGATGGAGGTCAGTATAGATGGACTAATAGAACGAGTCCCACACACTGCTAGAAGCCCAAATATTTTTTCAGAGGTACTGTAGATGCAGATAAAAATTTGTTTTAATTTGCAACCTGATGGAGGTCAGTATAGATGGACTAATAGAGAAAGTCCGACACACTACTAGAAGGCCAAATATTTTTTCAGAGGTAGATGCAGAAAAAAATATATTCAGTTTGCAACCTGATGGAGGTCAGTATAGATGGATTAATAGAACAAGACCCACACACAGCTAGAAGCCCAAATATTTTTTCAGAGGTACTGTAGATGCAGATAAAAATTAGTTTTAATTTGCAACCTGATGGAGGTCAGTATAGATGGACTAATAGAGAAAGTCCGACACACTACTAGAAGGCCAAATATTTTTTCAGAGGTAGATGCAGAAGAAAATATATTCAGTTTGCAACCTGATGGAGGTCAGTATAGATGGATTAATAGAACAAGACCCACACACAGCTAGAAGCCCAATATTTTTTCAGAGGTAGATGCAGAAAAAACTATATTCAGTTTGCAACCTGATGGAGGTCAGTATAGATGGACTAATAGAACGAGTCCCACACACTGCTAGAAGCCCAAATATTTTTTCAGAGGTACTGTAGATGCAGATAAAAATTAGTTTTAATTTGCAACCTGATGGAGGTCAGTATAGATGGACTAATAGAGAAAGTCCGACACACTACTAGAAGGCCAAATATTTTTTCAGAGGTAGATGCAGAAAAAAATATATTCAGTTTGCAACCTGATGGAGGTCAGTATAGATGGATTAATAGAACAAGACCCACACACAGCTAGAAGCCCAATATTTTTTCAGAGGTAGATGCAGAAAAAAATATATTCAGTTTGCAACCTGATGGAGGTCAGTATAGATGGACTAATAGAACAAGTCCCACACACTGCTAGAAGCCCAAATATTTTTTCAGAGGTACTGTAGATGCAGATAAAAATTAGTTTTAATTTGCAACCTGATGGAGGTCAGTATAGATGGACTAATAGAGAAAGTCCGACACACTACTAGAAGGGAAAATATTTTTTCAGAGGTAGATGCAGAAAAAAATATATTCAGTTTGCAACCTGATGGAGGTCAGTATAGATGGATTAATAGAACAAGACCCACACACAGCTAGAAGCCCAATATTTTTTCAGAGGTAGATGCAGAAAAAAATATATTCAGTTTGCAACCTGATGGAGGTCAGTATAGATGGACTAATAGAACAAGTCCCACACACTGCTAGAAGCCCAAATATTTTTTCAGAGGTACTGTAGATGCAGATAAAAATTAGTTTTAATTTGCAACCTGATGGAGGTCAGTATAGATGGACTAATAGAGAAAGTCCGACACACTACTAGAAGGCCAAATATTTTTTCAGAGGTAGATGCAGAAAAAAATATATTCAGTTTGCAACCTGATGGAGGTCAGTATAGATGGATTAATAGAACAAGACCCACACACAGCTAGAAGCCCAATATTTTTTCAGAGGTAGATGCAGAAAAAAATATATTCAGTTTGCAACCTGATGGAGGTCAGTATAGATGGACTAATAGAACAAGTCCCACTCACTGCTAGAAGCCCAAATATTTTTTCAGAGGTACTGTAGATGCAGATAAAAATTAGTTTTAATTTGCAACCTGATGGAGGTCAGTATAGATGGACTAATAGAGAAAGTCCGACTCACTACTAGAAGGCCAAATATTTTTTCAGAGGTAGATGCAGAAAAAAATATATTCAGTTTGCAACCTGATGGAGGTCAGTATAGATGGATTAATAGAACAAGACCCACACACAGCTAGAAGCCCAATATTTTTTCAGAGGTAGATGCAGAAAAAACTATATTCAGTTTGCAACCTGATGGAGATCAGTATAGATGGACTAATAGAACAAGTCCCACACACTGCTAGAAGCCCAAATATTTTTTCAGAGGTACTGTAGATGCAGATAAAAATTAGTTTTAATTTGCAACCTGATGGAGGTCAGTATAGATGGACTAATAGAGAAAGTCCGACACACTACTAGAAGGCCAAATATTTTTTCAGAGGTAGATGCAGAAAAAAATATATTCAGTTTGCAACCTGATGGAGGTCAGTATAGATGGATTAATAGAACAAGACCCACACACAGCTAGAAGCCCAATATTTTTTCAGAGGTAGATGCAGAAAAAAATATATTCAGTTTGCAACCTGATGGAGGTCAGTATAGATGGACTAATAGAACAAGTCCCACACACTGCTAGAAGCCCAAATATTTTTTCAGAGGTACTGTAGATGCAGATAAAAATTAGTTTTAATTTGCAACCTGATGGAGGTCAGTATAGATGGACTAATAGAGAAAGTCCGACACACTACTAGAAGGGAAAATATTTTTTCAGAGGTAGATGCAGAAAAAAATATATTCAGTTTGCAACCTGATGGAGGTCAGTATAGATGGATTAATAGAACAAGACCCACACACAGCTAGAAGCCCAATATTTTTTCAGAGGTAGATGCAGAATAAAATATATTCAGTTTGCAACCTGATGGAGGTCAGTATAGATGGACTAATAGAACAAGTCCCACACACTGCTAGAAGCCCAAATATTTTTTCAGAGGTACTGTAGATGCAGATAAAAATTAGTTTTAATTTGCAACCTGATGGAGGTCAGTATAGATGGACTAATAGAGAAAGTCCGACACACTACTAGAAGGCCAAATATTTTTTCAGAGGTAGATGCAGAAAAAAATATATTCAGTTTGCAACCTGATGGAGGTCAGTATAGATGGATTAATAGAACAAGACCCACACACAGCTAGAAGCCCAATATTTTTTCAGAGGTAGATGCAGAAAAAAATATATTCAGTTTGCAACCTGATGGAGGTCAGTATAGATGGACTAATACAACAAGTCCCACACACAGCTAGAAGCCCAAATATTTTTTCAGAGGTACTGTAGATGCAGATAAAAATTAGTTTTAATTTGCAACCTGATGGAGGTCAGTATAGATGGACTAATAGAGAAAGTCCGACACACTACTAGAAGGCCAAATATTTTTTCAGAGCTAGATGCAGAAAAAAATTATATTCAGTTTGCAACCTGATGGAGGTCAGTATAGATGGATTAATAGAACAAGACCCACACACAGCTAGAAGCCCAATATTTTTTCAGAGGTAGATGCAGAAAAAAATATATTCAGTTTGCAACCTGATGGAGGTCAGTATAGATGGACTAATAGAACAAGTCCCACACACTGCTAGAAGCCCAAATATTTTTTCAGAGGTACTGTAGATGCAGATAAAAATTAGTTTTAATTTGCAACCTGATGGAGGTCAGTATAGATGGACTAATAGAATAATGCTATGCCCAAAATATTTTACTTCACTAGGTGCAGTAAAAAAATTGGTATTCTATACACAGGTGGTATATCTTGCAACACAGATAGGCTACTCCACTGACTAACACACTCTGCAATAGGCCAAAAAGGATTAGCTTTGCTAGATTCAGCCAAATGCTGTGAAAAAAACTTGCACAGCACTGGCACAGACCTGCCTGGCAAAAACTGATAGGAACTCATGTAACCTAGTCCTGAAAAGGACTGCAATTACAATTAGTCTTTACTCCCACAACCGATCTATTTAAGAGCACAGACCTCCCTGATAAAAGTCGTAGGAAATGCTGTAACCTAGTCCTTAAAAGGACTGCAATCACAACTATTCCCTACTCCCAAGCTATCTGTATATTTGTGCGAAAATTGGCTTGAAATTAACAAGGTATAGCGCACACAGCAACAGCGGTGCCGTCTAACACGCAGCTGCAGCAGTGAGAAAATGGTGGCGACGGGGAACATGGCTTGGTCTTATAGGGCAAGGACATGTGACATACACTGCCAATGACACATGCCCTTGCTTGTGTGAAAAAAAGCACTTCGCTCCGTGTGTGCGCTGCTGATAGGCTGACAGATTGCACCTCCCCACTGTAAATGCGGGAAAGAGAAAAAAAAATGGAGATCTTCATTGTTCCTGCAGAGATCCATCCCCTGCCCCTCCCCCCACCCCGCTGTACACTCAAACTGCGTATTAACATTAATTTTCATCATTACTGAGAAAAAATCCAGTTATGATTTTGGTGCACGAACAGTTATCGAACATAACCTCGAACAGCCGAATTTTTCTCAAATTGTTCGTGTTCGCCGAACGGCTCGAACACCGCCCAAAACAGCTCGAATTTGAGATTGGCGAACAGTTCGAGTAGAACAACGCTCATCTCTAGACAGAATACATTGTGCACACTGCAGTTGGGGATTTGGGAGGAGGGGGTGAATCACAGACACTGTGCTTACAGCAGGGAGCCTTGTGACAGAATACATTGTGCACACTGCAGGTGGGGATTTGGGAGGAGGGGGTGAATCACAGACACTGTGCTTACAGCAGGGAGCCTTGTGACAGAAATCATTGTGCACACTTTGCAGGTGGGGAGTTGGGAGGAGGGGGTGAATCACAGACATTGTGATTACTGCAGGGAGCCTTGTGACAGAATACATTGTGCACACTGCAGGTGGGGAGTTGGGGGAAGGGGGTGAATCACAGACACTGTGCTTAGAGCAGGGAGCCTTGTGACAGAATACATTGTGCACACTGCGGGTGGGGAGTTGGGGGGAGGGGGTGAATCACAGACACTGTGCTTACAGCAGGGAGCATTGTGACAGAACACAGTGTGCACACTGTGGCTGGGGAGTTGGGAGGAGGGGGTGGATCACAGACACTGGGATTACAGCAGGGAGCTTTGTGACAGAAAACATTGTGCACACTGCAGGTAGGGAGATGGGGGTAGGGGGTGAATCACAGACACTGTGCTTAGAGCAGGGAGCCATGTGACAGAATACATTGTGCACACTGAGACTGGGGAGTTGGGGGAAGGGGGAGAATCACTGACACCGTGCTTACAGCATTGAGCCTTGTGACAGAATACATTGTGCACACTGCAGGTGGGGAGTTGGGGGAAGGGGGTTTATCACAGACACTGTGCTTACAGCAGGAAGCCTTGTGAAAGAATACATTGTGCACACTGCGGCTGGGGAGTTGGGGGGAGGGGGTGAATCACAGACACTGTGCTTACAGCAGGGAGCCTTGTGACAGAATTCATTGTGCACACTGCGGGTGGGGAGATAGGGGGAGGGGGTGAATCACAGACACTGTGCTTACAGCAGGGAGCCTTGTGAAAGAATACATTGTGCACACTGTGGGTGGAGAGTTGGGAGGAGGGGGTGAATCACGGACACTCTGCTTACAACAGGGAGGCTTGTGACAGAAGACATTGTGCACACTGCAGGAGGGGAGTTGGGGGAAGGGGGTGAATCTCAGACATTGTGATTACTTCAGGGAGCCTTGTGACAGAATACATTGCACACACTGCACGTGGGGAGTTGGGAGGAGGGGTGAATCACAGACACTGTGCTTACAACAGGGAGCCTTGTGACAGCATACATTGTGCACACTGTGGGTGGAGAGTTGGGAGGAGGGGTGAATCACAGACACTGTGCTTACAACAGGGAGCCTTGTGACAGAATACATTGTGCACACTGTGGGTGGAGAGTTGGGGGCAGGGGGTGAATCACAGACACTGTGCTTACAGCAGGGAGCCTTGTGACAGAATTCATTGTGCACACTGCGGGTTGGGAGTTGGAGGAAGAGCGTGAATCACAGACACTGTGCTTACTGCAGGGAGCCTTGTGACAGAATACATTGTGCACACTGCATGTGGGGAGTTGGGTTAAGGGGGTGAATCACAGACACTGTGCTTACAGCAGGGAGCCTTGTGACAGAATACATTGTGCACACTGCGGGTGGGGAGTTGGGGGGAGTGGGTGAATCACAGACTGGGAGAAAGATGGACACCTCCTAGCAGAAATTGTAGCAGTAAAAATACAAACACACAACATAGAACATAAAAGTCAAAAGACCTAGCTAAACTGACTGAGAAAGGTTACAAAGCACCTGGCTAGCTTAAGAGTAGAAATTACAATGAAGTCCAGCATAGCCAGAAGGGCGGAGCAGGATTAAATAGGCAAAAAGGTCATGTGACCAGCAAAATAGAAAAAACCTAACAGGAGAGTTCTAACAGTACCCCCTCTTCTAAGAGGATCCTCCGGATCCCCTAGGCGCTGGCTTATCCGGAAACCTCTTGTGAAACACTCTGACAAGTCTGGAAGGAGAAACATCATCCACCCTCACCCATGGGTTATCTTCGGGACCGAAACCCTTCCAAGCGACGAGACACTGCAAACTCCCCCTATACCGTCTAGAATTAAGGATGCGGGAAATTTCATATTCCCCGTCCTCCACCACCGGAGGAACAGTTGCAGTGGCGTCTCTATCTGATACATTAGCTTTTTTCAATAGAGAAACATGAAACACCGGATTAATCTTCCAGGAGGTAGGAACCTCCAACCTAACAGCAGATTGGTTAACTTCCTGAAGCACCTTAAAGGGCCCTACAAACTTGGGACCCAATTTTTTTGAAGGAATCCTCAACCGCAGATTCTTAGAGGACAACCAAACCATGTCACCAACCGTAAAGAACACCTCTTGACGTTTTCTATCAAAGTACCTCTTAGATTTTTTGTTAGCCTCCTGAAGATTACCACGCACATCCGTCCAAACTCTCTCCAAATCACCGGAAAAGCTCTCCTCCTCAGGCACAGCCGATACCAATTTGGAGAATGACCCAAAAGACGGATGTCTCCCAGAACAACAAAAAAAATGCGAACACCCAGCAGAAGAGGATGTATGGTTGTTAAGAGCAAATTCAGCAAGCGGCAGAAACTCAGACCACCCCTCTTGATTGTCTGCCACAAAACAACGCAAGAACTGCTCAACATCCTGATTCTTCCTTTCTGTCTTGCCATTAGACTCAGGATGATATCCAGATGAAAACGACAAATGAACTCCCAACCTGTCACAAAAGGCACGCCAAAAACTAGCCACGAACTGAGGTCCCCTATCAGAAACAATGTCAGTAGGAACACCATAGAGTCTGACAATTTCCTTGACAAAGGCCTTAGTGAGTGTCTTAGCACAGGGCAGATTGATGAAGGGAACCAAGTGACACATCTTGCTAAAACGGTCCACGACCACCCAGATGACCGTGAAACCCGCAGAGGAGGGAAGGTCAGTAATAAAGTCCATAGCCAGATGTGTCCAAGGTGCACTAGGAACCTCCAGAGAGCAAAGCAACCCCGCAGCAGGAGTATGAGAAGACTTAGATCTAGCACACACAGTACATTGACGCACCCACTTAATGACTTCCCTCTGCCATCCAGGCCACCAAAAACTGCGACCCACAAGTCTCTTGGTCTCAGAAATTCCTGGATGACCTGCCAACCGAGACTCATGACACTCAACAAACAAATCTCTCCTAAAGGTCCTAGGCACAAACAACCTCCCATGGGGAGTGTTAGATGGGGCATTATCCTGTGCTTTAAGAATCTCATCTTCCAAAACGGAGTCCAATGCAGCAATCACAACACCCTCTTGTAAAATGCTCTCCTCCTCCTCAGCACCGACCATGGGAGAAAAGCTGCGAGACAACGCATCAGCTTTAACATTCTTGGTACCCGGGATGTAAGTAACGGAAAAATTAAACCGCGAAAAAAAAAGTGCCCACCTAGCCTGACGGGCATTCAAGCGCTTGGCAGCATCAAGATAGATCAGATTTTTATGATCAGTGAAAACCTGAATGGGAAATTCAGCACCTTCCAAGAGATGACGCCAGTGTTCAAATGCGAGTTTAATAGCCAGCAATTCCCGATTACCAATATCGTAATTAAGTTCAGTCTCAGAAAATTTTTTTGAAAAAAAGGCACAGGGATGTACTCCATCCTTGTTTTCCTGAGACAACACCGCACCAACCTCCACAGAAGAAGCATCAACCTCAACCAAAAACGGCTTAGTCACATCAGGCTGCATAAGGATGGGGGCAGAGCTGAACCTCTCCTTTAGAAACACAAACGCTTCAATGGCCTCAGTAGTCCACTGAACCGTATTAGCACCTTTCCTTGTGAGATCGGTCAGTGGTTTAACAATAATAGAAAAATTTTTAATGAATTTTCTGTAATAATTGGCGAAACCCAAAAACCTCTGTATCGATTTCAAATCAATAGGCCTAGGCCATTCCTGCACAGCTTGAACTTTCACCGGGTCCATCTCAAAGCCCTCGCTGGAGATAATGTAGCCCAAAAAACTAATTCTCTGTACAGCGAACTCACATTTCTCTAGCTTAGCAAAAAGCGAATTGTCAATTAATAACTGTAATACCTTACGTACGCTCCGCCAATGAGACTCCAGATCAGGCGAATAAATCAAAATGTCATCCAAATACACAACCACATTTTTGCCGATCAAAGGTCTAAGGATGTCATTAATAAGATTCTGAAAAAATGCTGGTGCATTGGTAAGACCAAAAGGCATAACCAGATTCTCAAAATGACCCACAGGATTGTTAAAAGCAGTCTTCCATTCATCACCCTCCTTCATGCGCAACAAATTGTATGCCCCCCGGAGATCAATTTTAGGGAACCACTTGGCCCCCACTAACTGGTTAAACAAATCAGGAATCAATGGCAGTGGGTAGGGATTACGTACAGTTATTTTATTAATCTCACGAAAGTCCAGACAAGGACGTAAACCGCCGTCCTTTTTTTTTAACAAAAAAAAATCCAACAGCCACAGGTGACTTAGAGGGTCTGATATGACCGGCGGCCAAGCTCGTTTGTATGTATTCGTCCAAAGCCTTTCTCTCAGGAATAGTAAGATTGAATAAATGACTTTTAGGAAGAGTCACTCCAGGGACAAATTCAATGGTACAATCATAGTCTCTATGGGGAGGCAAAATTTGCGACTCCTCCTCAGAAAAAACTTTCCAAAAATCCTGAATAGGTACAGGTAATTCCCCTTTATCCACAGCAGCAATGCGCCCGTTACAACACTTGTCATAACACTTCGGGCTCCAGGACTTAATTTCATTAATAGACCAATCCAGTACAGGATTGTGCAATTTTAACCAGGGTAACCCCAAAATTACTGGAGAAGGCAAATTATTTAATACTACCAAATCCAAATTTTCTTGGTGAATACCATTAATAGTGAGGGGAAATTCATAAACCTTGTGAGTAACACATTTCAAGGGAGAGCTATCGACAGAAACCACGGCAATAGGGGATGACAAAGGTTTGGGTTTAATTTAAGTTTTTCCAAGAATCCCCCATCAATCACATTCAGAGTAGAAACACAATCCACAAATACCCGAAATTCAATTAATTCTTCCTGAGCTGCAGTAGTAGCAGAAAGAAATAACCCCTTAGTGTTTAAACAGGCTATACGGGCGTAACTGACCTTTTTTTTTTTTTTCTTTGTTCATACGAAGCACACAGTTCTTAATGAAATGGTCAGATTTTCTGCAATAAAAGCACAAACCTCCAGAAAACCTGCGGTCTTTTTCCTGAGAGCGGGGTGACATTGCCCCAATCTCCATCGGCTCTCCAATGTCAGTACAGACCCTCTCAAGACTAGGAGCTGACATGGCAAAGGATTTACTCTCATTAACCCTTGCACGCAGTCTCCTTTCCACCCATATAGCTAATTGCATTGCCTCCTGCAAGTTTCCAGGTGTAGGATAGGCAATAAGCAGATCCTTAACCCTTTCACCTGGCCCAGCAAGAAACAAACTTTTCAGAGCTGAATCGTTCCACCCCACCTGAGCAGACCACCGACGGAAGTGAGTACAATAATTTTCCACATTACCTGATCCCTGTCTCAAAAGTCTCAATTCCGTCTCAGCTTCATGAGACACGATCAGGATCATCATACAACAACCCCAAAGCAGAAAAAAAACTATCCACTGATCTAAAGCACAGATCACTAGGTTGGAGAGAAAAGGCCCATCCCTGAGGTTCTTTGCGCAAAAGTGACATTATGAACCCTATGCGCTGTGATTCATCACCAGAGGATCTGAGTCTCAAACGAAAATACAATAAACAAGCAATTTTAAAGGAAAAAAAAATCTTGTTGTTCATCAAAAAATAAAACAGGCAATTGTGCCTTTGGCTCCACAAAATGCGCTCCAGAACAGCTACTCACGTGTTGTTGGAGCTCGGCCACCTCCAGAGAGAGTCCCTGAAGGCGTTGAGCCAAATCCTGAACCGACACCATGATGGGAACTGGAGGTATTTCCTTAGAGATATTTTTGGGCTGGACTTACTGTTATGATCGGCTACAAGCACTAAGGAAAGACAGGAGATCTGTCCCTACAATAGAACTAAGCTAGATCCCTACGATGTAACGGGGAACCTGATCCTGCGATCAGACCCGCTAAAGTCCTCAGCTAGTCTGAACGAAGACCTATAGATGTGAGGGAGGGATCCCTACAAGAACTAGGGACTGGGAGAAAGATGGACACCTCCTAGCAGAAATTGTAGCAGTAAAAAGACAAACACACATCATAGAACATAAAGGTCAAAAGACCTAGCTAAACTGACTGAGAAAGGTTACAAAGCACCTGGCTAGCTTAAGAGTAGAAATTACAATGAAGTCCAGCATGGCCAGAAGGGCGGAGCAGGATTAAATAGGCAAAATGTGACCAGCAAAATAGAAAAAACCTAACAGGAGAGTTCTAACAGTGATTACTGCAGGGAGCCTTGTGACAGAATACATTGCACACACTGCAGGTGGGGAGTTGGGAGGAGGGGGTGAATCACAGACACTGTGCTTACAGCAGGGAGCCTTGTGACAGAATACAATGTGCACACTGCAGGTGGGGAGTGGGGAGGAGGGGGTGAATCACAGAAATTATGCTTTCACCAGGGAGCCTTGTGACAGAATGCATTGTGCACACTGTGGGTGGGGAGTTGGGGGGAGGGGGTGAATCACAGATACTGTGCTTACAGCAGGGAGCCTTGTGACAGAATACATTGTGCACACTGCGAGTGGGGAGTTGGGGGAAGGGGGTGATTCACAGACACTGTGCTTACAGCAGGGAGCTTTGTGACAGAATACATTTTGCACACTGCAGGTGGGGAGTTGGGGGAAGTGCGTGAATCACAGACACTGTGCTTACAGCAGGGAGCTTTGTGACAGAATACATTGTGCACACTTCAGGTGGGGAGTTGGGGTAAGGTGGTGAATCACAGACACTGTGCTTACAGCAGGGAGCCTTGTGACAGAATACATTGTGCACACTGCGTGTGGGGAGTTGGGGGAAGGGGGTGAATCACAGACACTGTGCTTACAGCAGGGAGCCTTGTGACAGAATACATTGTGCACACTGCGGGTGGGGAGTTGGGGGAAGGGGGTGAATCACAGACACTGTGCTTACAGCAGGGAGCCTTGTGAGAAAATACATTGTGCACACTGTGGCTGGGGAGTTGGGAGGAGGGGGTGAATCACAGACACTATGCTTACAGCATGCTGTCAGACTTGTGACAGAATACATTGTGCACACTGCAGGTGGGGAGTTGGGTGGGGAGCTCTTATGACAGGAACTGTGCAAACTCGACCAGCTGATCACCCACTACCATGACATAATGGAAAAACTCCAGGGGCACCAGAGAGCAGAATTCAAAAAATAAAAGCTTGGTATTTTTTGATTGAAGCATCATTTTGAATCACTATAAATTACAAAACTATTTATTTCCACCTTTTCTGGTTGGTGAACTGTATTCTTTATGGAGGCACAACCCCATTAAGTGTGATAGTTCTTGTGCAGAGGACAGTATAAATAAGCATTATCTGTCAATACACCCATATTAGCAATACACATAGTAGCTTATAAGACATATAAAAGCAAACAAAAATGGTAAAAGAAGAAAAAAAGAACTTTCAAGAGCCTGTCCTATATTGCGCTACTACAGACATAAACAATTTCATTATCAATAAAATACCTCTATGTAGAAATAATGGCAAATTGAATCATGCCATTATCTTATAGTCTGACATCCTTCTGATAGCTTTGAAAGGAAGTCATGACCACTACATTAATGTTACCCAACGTTGATGATTAGGCCGAGTTACCCTGCTAGCTAATTTGTAGAGAGCTATCCCAACTTTTCCCCAACTTCAAATGTTGAGAACAGAAATATCAGGTAGAAGACGAGCAGATCTTTTAAAGTTTGAATTCGCCAAATTTTCCCAGAAAATTTAATTTGTAACAAAAAAATAGCACAACTCTCAATACTGGTAAGCTTGTAATTTTGTAATTAGTTGGAAAATACACATGAGGAAGAGGAGAAAGAGACCATAAGAGCTTACACTCTACAGGCAACAGAGAGGACGCCGCTGATCATAAGAGTTTACACTCTGCAGGCAAGAAAGAAGAACCAGTTGAGAATAAGAGCTTACACTATACAGGCGAGAGAGAGGGAGAAGGGCCTCCACTGATAATAAGAGCTTACACACTACAGAAGAGAGAGAGAGGATCCCACTGACCATAAGAAATTACACTTTACAGGCAAGAGAGAGAGGACCCTGCTGGCCATAACAGTTTAAATACTGCAGAAGAGAGAGAAAGAGAGGAACTCACTTATCATAAGAGCGTATACTCTCCAGGAGAAAGCAAGAGAGGGGACCCTTCTGACCATAAGAGTTTCCACTCTACAGGAGAGAGAGAGGACCCTGCTGACTATAGGAGCTTACACACTACAGGAGAGAGAGATTTACCCAGGTACAGACTACCACTGTACAAGGTATGATAATCTAAAAGCCTCATGGTTTTATAGGGAAGCCCACACATTAGCCTACTCTCTGATGCTTCAGCTATGAGGGAAATGGTGCTGGACAATCTTTTTTTCCTTTGCGAACCGCAAATCGAATATTAATCCATATGTTCAAAAGGAATATTTGGATTAATATTGTATGGAGACTACAAATGTGGTTCTACTGTGAGGCGGTCACAAAGCTAGACATCACTGCTATAATTTATACTGTCACTATGGGGGGAACAAACGGTAGGTACTGTTACTGTACAGTACTATTGCACTTTCCTGCTTCATCTGGGACAGCGTAGCAGTGGAGAGAAAAGTGTGGCGGGTGCTGAAGAAGTGATCAGTCATAGATGTATGTTTGTTACTTCCTGCAAAGGCGAGTCCTGGCTGGAAGAAGCCACAGCAGTCTGCATCTGATCATTTTCATTTCATTTGGATGCATTACATCACTGAATTTACCCATACTACATATAATATCTACATTGCTCCTGTGTATAATGTCACTTATTGTTAGTACTGTGGTTTTGGGTAATGATCAGTGTGGTGGCATTATTCAGTTACTATGTGATGGTAACATGTGGTCTGGTCATGGTGTGGAGGTATTTATCCCATGTATGCACACAAAGAGAAAAGGAGTATATGATTTAAGCAAAAAAGTATGAACATTTATTGAAAATTGTAATTAACAAACCACCAAAATAAAGTGACTTCAGTGCTTAAGAATAAAACTTAATGTGCTACAGTAAGATCAAATATAAGGTAAATATCTCTCCGCAACAAAAAAGGGGAGCACTTGGGCACAAGACAATGAATCTATGGCTACAGAGAGCAAAAAAGGGTCAAGGGGAATGAATCAAGCATAAAGAGACCAAGTGGTCAGCAACAATGGTATTGACACAAAAGACTCTCTTACCAAGACAAATGTGTAGATGGTAGGGGAAGAACCAGATGAAGGGGCAATCCCCACTTGGACCTCCGATGCGCGTTTCACGTGGCTTTATCAAGGAGGAAGGTGCCATTTATCTCAAGTATGTAATATTATTTGGTTACTATGTAGTGTAATATGTTGTCCGGTCACAGTTTGAAGGTATTTATTCCTTGCATGTGCTAGTATTCATTCACTATGTGGTGGTAATATGTGGTTCGGCCATGGTGTGATATTTCTCCCTTGTATATGGTATTACTTGGCCACTATGTGGTGGTAATAAGTGGTCTGATCATGGTGTATAGGTATTTGTCCTTTGTATGAGTCACCTGTCACAATTTAGAGGTATTTATCCCTTGCATGTGGTATTATTTGTTAACTATGTGGTGGTAATAAGTCGTCCGGTTACTATGTGGTGGTATTTATTCATTGTATGTGGTACTATTGGTATATTAGTCTTGGCATAGTGAATTTTGTTCAGTAACAATATGGTGGTGGTTATACTCAGGCACTATGTAGTGATAATATACGACTATGGTGTAGCGGTATTTATCCCTTTTTGTGGTTCAATATTAGTAAATTAGTCTTGGTATATCAAACTAATTTAGTAACAATATGGTAATATTTGTTATTTAGTAACTGTATGACTACAATTTATAAGTATTTTGAACATCATTTTATTGCCGTGTTTTCTATGAGAGTTACATACACTGCTCAAAAAAATAAAGGGAACACTTAAACAACAGAATATAACTCCAAGTAAATCAAACTTCTGTGAAATCAAACTGTCCACTTACGAAGCAACACTGATTGACAATCAATTTCACATGCTGTTGTGCAAATGCAATAGACAATAGATGGAAATTATTGGCAATTATCAAGACACCCTCATTAAAGGAGTGGTTCTGCAGGTGGGGACCACAGACCACATCTCAGTACCAATGCTTTCTGGCTGACGTTTTGGTCACTTTTGAATGTTGGTTGTGCTATCACACTCGTGGTAGCATGAGACGGACTTTATAACCTACAGAAGTTGCTCAGATAGTGCAGCTCATCCAGGATGGCACATCAATGCGAGCTGTTTGCTGTGTCAGTCAGCGTAGTGTCCAGAGGCTGGAGGCGCTACCAGGAGACAGGCCAGTACACCAGGAGATGTGGAGGGGGCCGTAGGAGGGCAACAACCCAGCAGCAGGACTTTGTGCAAGGAAGAACAGGAGGAGCACTGCCAGAGCCCTGCAAAATGACCTCCAGCAGGCCACAAATGTGCTTGTGTCTGCACAAACGGTTAGAAACCGACTCCATGAGGGTGGTGTGAGGGCCCGATGTCCACAGATGGGGGTTGTGCTCACAGCCCAACACCATGCAGGATGCTTGGCATTTGCCACAGAACACCAGGATTGGCAAAGTCGCCACTGGCACCCTATGCTCTTCACAGATGAAAGCAGGTTCACACTGAGCACATGTGACAGACGTGACAGAGTCTGGAGACGCCTTGGAGAGCGATCAGCTGCCTGCAACATCCTTCAGCATGACTGGTTTGGCAGTGGGTCAGTAATGGTGTGGGGTGGCATTTCTTTGGAGGGCCGAACAGCCCTCCATGTGCTCGCCAGAGGTAGCCTGACTGCCATTAGGTACCGAGATGAGATCCTCAGACCCCTTGTGAGACCATATGCTGGTGCGGTTGGCCCTGGGTTCCTCCTAATGGAGGACAATGCCAGACCTCTTGTGGCTGGAGTGTGTCAGCATTTCCTGCAAGATGAAGGCATTGAAGCTATGGGTTGGCCCGCCCATTCCCCAGACCTGAATCCGATTGAGCACATCTGGGACATCATGTCTCGCTCCATCCACCAACGTCACGTTGCACCACAGACGGTCCAGGAGTTGGCGGATGCTTTAGTCCAGGTCTAGGAGGAGATCCCACAGGAGACCATCTACAACCTCATCAGGAGCATGCCTAGGCGTTGTAGGGAGGTCATACAGGCACGTGGAGGCCACACACAATACTGAGCCTCATTTTGACTTGTTTTAAGGACATTACATCAAAGTTGGATCAGCCTGCAGTGTGTTTTTCCACTTTAATTTTGGGGTGACTCCAAATCCAGGCCTCCATTGGTTAATAAATTTGATATCCATTGATGATTTTTGTGTGATTTTGTTGTCAGCACATTCAACTTTGTACAGAACAAAGTATTCAATGAGAATATTTCATTCATTCAGATCTAGGATGTGTTATTTGAGTGGTCCCTTTATTTTTTTGAGCAGTGTATTTTATCAGTATGCTTTATTTTTAACATTTTTAATGCTAAAGGGCCTGTACATCAGACCAACATTTTTGTAGGGGGCCCGCATTGGTACCCATCAAACTCTAGTGATGCCACTTTCTATAAATCTCATTACAGTGGCTTGGCACTCTCAACAAGGAAAACTGTTACCCCTTACATACCTGTAAGCACACATGCATGCTTATTGAAAGTAGGCAGACACACACATACATGCAGAGTTTTAGACACAGACATACTCAAACATACATACAAGTACATCCAAACAAAAACACAATAAGCAGCTTCTTACCTCTGTGGTAAGAAAGAAGGGCTGTAGTGCACTACCTGTGCCGACAGCAGCCTTCTCTTCATAGTAAAGAAAAACTATGGGAGCTAACACCACTGGGTGGCAGCATTGTACATTAACTCAGCACAGCAGCCGAGGTGTAGAGTGCCTATTGTGCACCATGCAACAGGACTCCAGAAAGCAAGATTCTTCTTCTCTGAAACAACTGCACCCCCTTCCCATGGAAATCGTGAAACATGAGACAAAGGTCAACTACTTGCAGCATGTAATTAAAGAAAAAAAGTCAATAAATTGCCATTCCTAATATCTCACCAGCCACCAGGTGAACATATGACCTGGTGATTAGGTGAAAGAGTATAAAATCTGTGTGGTTCTTGGGAAGTCTAAGAGAGTAGACGTGCCTGCAGATCTATGTTGTAAGTAGAGATGAGCGAACATGTTCGAAAACGTTTGTTTGTTTTTTTCAAATTCGGCATGAACATTGCTCATTTGGATTCGTGCTTGGGTTCCTGAGCCTTTTGTGCAAAAATTGGTAAAAGTCAGCCTGAACATGAACATCCCTGGTTTCCCACGCTGTCATCTGTGTGACAGCACGGGAAACAGGGGCTGTGATTGGCGGTAACATCGTTACCTCCAGTAACAGCGCTGAGGGATCATGCTGTCAGGTGTCAGCATGATCCCGCAGCTGTGACAGTGACACGCGGTAAAAAGCTTACAACAGGTAATACGCGCCGGCTCATGGGACTACTACCCCCATCGGCCGGCAACACTATTAACAATGAGCGCAAGCACTGATAATTGGAGGAGTCATCTCTCATTAGCTGGTGCTTGCTCAGTGAGAGTGAAAGTAAAAAAAAGTTACAATTAATAAATAATTATGTAAATAAAAATAATAAACACATTATGCTCACCCACACCTAATCTCCGATGCCCTCATCTCATGTAATAAATACAAAAAATAAACCACCATAATCCTCACCTATCCTCCGTAGTCCAGGTAATATCGAGTGTCCCATGCAGATCTCACTGATAGCACAGCCACATCCGGAGATGTGACTATGCTATCCGGCAGCCAGCGATAAAATGACAGGAGCGCGATCACTCCCGCAGTGTATTGCGATGAGCTGCGTGAGACAGGTCACACGAGTTCATCAGTTGATGAGCTCTTGCGACCTCACTTACTGCACTGCCACGTGAGAAAATTCTCATGGCCAGGATCCATGGCCCCTTCCCTGGCCAGGATTCTTGGCCCCTTCCCTTCTCTTGCTATTAATATCAGCACACAGCTGTCTGTTTAGCCTTTGATGGTTAGATTTTATATGGGAACCCTACGTCAGTTCTTTTCTGGGGTCCCCCTGTAATCTAGCCAGTAAAGGCTAAGCAAATAGCTATGAGCTGTTATTAATAGCCAGGGAATATCTTTGGCTAATGGCTTTCCTTGTTCGGGTTTAGTCGACGAACCCGAACAATCAAAGGTTCGCTCATCTCTAGTTGTAAGATATAGATCTAGACCATTTTTGTTGTATTCTACAATTGGGCCTGAGTGTTTGTACCCAGACATTGCCATCAGTAAACACCATCCTGTCCTCCTACCAGCCATGGTACAAATTTGCAAACTCAAACTTTTAATTAATCCATATTACTAATATATTATTCAGTATAAAAATGCCAGAATATGATGCATTACTGGCATTATGTTTGCCAATACTGTCGAGATGTACAACGTAGATGTTCACAACAGTATTTTGGCTTCTGATCACAACAGACGTTTTCAACCATTGTCAAAGAAACTTTACAAACTCATTGATATATAATGGGGTCTATCAGGGCATGTGACTTGCCCCCGGGGCAATGGGGTACTCAGCAACCGGGCCTATGGATGCCGATGGGGGATATCACGGTGGCTGGCTCGGTCCATGGCCCAGGGTGGTCAACAAAAAGGGGAATTATTTATAAGGGATTTGTAAAGTGTTCGTGACGCCACCTGTGGAACGCGGCTAAAGGGAGCTGCCGCTGCGGAGCAGTCCTCTGAGGCAGATGTTAGGGCAGCTTATGATGGAATGGCTCCCCACAGCTGGAGCGGGCCTCAGGGCAGCGTGAGGTAATGGATGGTGGTGCAGGGGAGAGACGGCCAGGACGGTTCAGGAAGAAATGACGGACACTCACACGGGGGTTCGCTTCGGTACCTTTACTAGTGTAGATGCAGGTATGGTCCAGGGTACTCGGTAGGCAGGGTGCACTTCTGGACTCTCCCCAGTGAGCGGGAATAGGGCCTCCTGATCCGTTGCTTCCACTTACTAAGCTTCTGACCTGCCTGGAGCTAGGCCTGGCTTAATTACTGTCTCTCTCTTTTTCACCTGCTGACCTGGTGGTAGGGCCTTCTCTTGGAGATCACTCACCCTGGACGCTGGGGCCTCCGTGACTCCTAGCCCTGGTACTGTAGTCAGCGTTGGTCGACCTGGGACTTGTAGTCCTCCAGGTGTCCGGAGGTCCCTACTGGGTGTAAAGGGGCCTGGTAGGTGAAGACCCAGTGTCCGGTGTATATCTCGGGGTGAGCCTGGTACGCTCCTCTGCCCCCTCAACTCCTCTCTCCTCTCCTCTTTGCCGTTGGCCACACTCAGGGCACTCACACGGCAGCAGCAGACGAGCTGCGTCTTCGCTGCTCTCAGCGTCAGCACGCTCTCTGGCTGAAAACTAACTGAGCTGCCTGGCTCCACCCTCCCTATATATATCCCTAACGTGCTCCCTCTGGTGGTCTGAGGTGGTAGGGTGAAGGTGTGTGAATGTGTGAGGGCCTCTTGTGGAGAAGTCCATTCATGCACCCTACTGGGTTCTGTGGCACCTATGTGCAGCAGGGCACCACACATGCCCAGAGACAGCATAAGATAAGTTTGAGAGGAAAAAAAGCCTAGCTAATGTGTAACATACATAGTAACATAGTAACATCGTTTTTAAGGTTGAAGGAAGACTAAGTCCATCTAGTTCAAACCATAGCCTAACATGTTGATTCAGAGGAAGGCAAAAAAAAACCATGTGGCAAACACTAAGCTCCATACTGGGGAAAAAAAATGCTTCCCGACTCCATACGACAATCAGACTAGTTCCCTGGATCAATGCCCTATCAAGGAATCTAGTATATATAACCTGTAATATTATACTTTTCAAGAAAGGCATCCATGCCCTTCTTAAATTTTAATAGTGAATCACAACATCATGCTGCAGAGAGTTCCATAGTCTCACTGCTCTTACAGTAAAGAATCCCCATCTGTGATTATGATTAAACCTTCTTTCCTCCAGACGTAGAAGATGCCCCCTTGTCCCCGTCTCTGGCCTCAGAGTAAAAAGATCAGTATGCAGGTCTGTGGTGAGGCCACGGACTGGAAATTCATATTCCCAGTTATGAAGGTCTCAGCAGGAATGCTAGTCTGTCTGACTTCAAAGGACCCCAGGAGAGAATTGAATACAGGTCAGCTAGGAAATATACCTTTGTAGTGCAAACGCCTATTCCTGACAAGAGTAAGGGGGAGCTAATTGAATCATGGCAATGAGGAATAGCTAATTGAATTACCTCTGAAGTCAGGGGAAAGCTCCTGTGTTAGATCAATTACCATGCGCACCTTACAATGAGGATATTGCTGGGAAATGGATTGTGAAATGTCTGATAGAAGGGAAGAGGAGATTACATGTAAATCGCCTATTTTATGCCCTGCCTAAGTTACGTAAAAATGTGTCCCTCTGTGAGAGAGGGGGGGTCTTCTGTTGAGGGTCACCTGTCGTTACAGATGGGCAGAAAGACACTAGGAACCGCCCTGGACCCATGACAGCACCCTTCCTGCCGTGTCCAGAGACCTTTGATGAAAGTGTGGTATATTCACTTTTATTCTTTTTAATTTTACTGTATCGTATTACTGCTTCCTTACTGTATTTGTCTGACTACTGTATATATATATCTTGTAACCGCTTGTATATATTGTACCTAGCATCGCTCTTTTAAGTAAATAAATATATAAAATTTATAAGCTCGCTTCACATTATCCTAAACCCGGAACTCACGGAAGTTGTGAGGAAGGATCAGGGGCACGTGGCTCCGATCGGTAGTGTGACATTTGGTGGCAGCGGTGGGATTTGGATATCTGTGAACTGAGCTCGGTACTAGTTAGTAGATCAGACATAATATACAGTGAAAGCATGTGTGTGATACTGTACCCTTCCCCCTCTTAGTTTTCTGTCCTATCTTTTATTTGGCTATGGTCTCTGATGGATGGTGTACTGCCTCAGAAGCAAAGGTTCCCAGATGAGTGCTACCAGAGGGGACGCTGAGCAGATGGAAGGTGGCAGTGTGGTGCCAGTCGCTGATCAGACTGAGGTGTCAGAGGAGGGTGGAAGTGCCCCCGACACCCACGAAAATCCTGGACATTCTGTTATGCAATCCCCAGCTCCAGCTGGAGGGGCCAGTAACCCGGCCCTGGACACTCTTATGCAGGCCTACCTCCAGGCTCTGAGAGATGGACAGCAGGAGCAGAGCCAGGCCGTGCTCCACATGTGGCAAGCTGAGCGAGATGCCCAGGAAAGAAAGGAGGAGAGGCAGTACCAGCTACAGTTAGCCCAGCTGCGGAGCCGGCAGGACCCACCGGCTCAAACAGCACAGACTCCAGCAGCCCCAAAAGCTAAGCTGCGCTCAGAGGATCTGCCTGTCCTTTAATCGGATGGAGACCTGGAGCTTTTCCTGAAAGGGTTTGAACAGGTGTGTCATCAGTACCAGGTACCCAATGCAGACTGGGCATGCACCCTGTCCACCAGGCTAAGAGGGAGAGCCCTGGATGCTTTCTCGTCTCTCCCTGCAGCCCTGCACCAGGACTATGACCTCATTAAAGCTGTGCTGATCCTGAGGTACCGTCTCACGCCTGAGGTGTACAGAGTGAAATTCCGCAGCCTGAGGAAACGACCGACCGAGAGCCACCTAGGGACTCTGCTCCAGATGAGTGTCCAGCTTCACAGATGGGCAGAGGGAGAGATAGACAATCCCGACGAAGCAACCTTGGATCTGTTCCTCAAGGAGCAATTCTTAAACATTTGCTCAGAGGAAGTGCAACAATAGGTCCTGGACCGGACACCCCAAGATGCCAGAACTGCTGCGGAGCTAGCTGATGAGCACGTCGCCAACCGGACGTCGCGGAGACCCGTCAGCACCGGCTGGAGGGGGGGTAAGACCAATCCTGGTGCGGATAACCCTGCAGTTTCCCCTGAGACTACCCCCGCCGGAAAACCTATGCACCCCCTTTTTCCCCCTTCCAAGCCCCAGGGAGGACACCGCCGATGTCACGCCTGCAATCAGCCGGGACATTACAGGGCGAACTGCCCTAGCCGGAAGAGGAACCCACCTACTTCACAAACCCCAGCAGCGGGTCCAACAGTTTATGTGGAGGGGAGGGGTGGGGCCAGACCCAATGATAATCTCTAGCAAGTGACGGTGGGGAATACAGTGGTTATGGGACTAAGGGACACAGGGGCTGATGTGACCCTAGTACAGCCTGAACTGGTACCCTCGGAGTGTATCATCCCTGGAAAGACGCTGACCGTCAGCGGGGTTGGTACGGAGAAGATAACTCTACCCATGGCTTGTGTGCATCTGGATTGGGGTGTGGACAAGGGGCTGGTAGAGGTCGGGGTTACATCTCGTCTCCCTGCTAATGTCTTGCTGGGGACAGACTTGGGGCCTCTCACCTCTCAGTATGGGAAAAGAGCAACCCCACTGCCCCGTGGTAATGTATCTGTAAGTGATATTATACTTTGTGGTACCCTACATGCTGATCCTTGTAGTGACGTGCCAGCTGACAGTAGTGCAGCTGGGGAGGATTTAGCCCCCCTTCCTGCTCTCTCAGCTGACATGTCCAGCTCTGAACTTTTCAGTGAGAATGCTAATGTAATTCATTGTCGTGCTAATGAACTCTCTGGCTTGGCTGAGGAGCTGGTGGGGGCCTTGCCTGCCCCTCCCAACTGTCAGCTTGCACATGATCCCTCCAGCAGCTCAAAACCTAGTGAACCTGTCAAGTGTGTATCACATGTTGGGGAAACCCACAGTGACCCCACAACCCATCCAGGTGAGGGAAGGGGACCGGGACTCCCTGAGGAGACCCTGGGCATTGCTGTGGTCACCTGCAGCAGGAGGGCTCAGGAGGCAGAGGCCGCTTTGCACTCTGACTCCTCTACCCCATTACCTAGGTCTGGGAATGGGCCCACTGGTGTTAAACCCCCAGCGTCGTTCCCTGAGGGTTCCGGCGAGAGTGTGGCCTTCAGGTCCCTGTTAACAGGCTCCAGCCAGGAGTTCCAGGTGGCTGTCCAAGCCGACAGCAGCCTGGAAGCCTTGAAGGAACGTGCAGGTAAGCCCCCCTTGGAGACAGACAAGGACCGCTTGTTCTGGGACCAAGGGAGGCTGTATAGGGAAACACTGCCCACAAATGGACAAGAAGATTGGCGTGGCGAGAGGCACCTAGTGGTACCTCAGCCGTACCAGGCTGAGCTGTTACGGCTCGCGCATGAAATTCTGTTGGCTGGTCACCTAGGGGTCGCTAAGACCAAGGCTCGGCTAGCCCACTTGTTTTATTGGCCTAAGATGGGGACTGCAGTAGCTGCCTACTGCCGTTTGTGTGTCACCTGTCAGAGGATGGGGAAGGCGGGGCCAGGCCCTAAAGCCCCAATGATACGTCTGCCCATAATAGGTGAGCCTTTCCAGCGGATTGCTGTGGACCTCATTGGGCCGCTGCCCATTCCCAGCAGCTCCGGGAAACGCTACATACTAACGGTAGTAGACTACGCTACTAGGTACCCAGAAGCTGTCGCGCTGTCCTCCATCCCAGCAGACGTAGTGGCCAAAGCCCTGCTGGAAATCTTCACCCGTGTTGGTTTCCCCCAGGAGATGCTCACGGATCGAGGGACCCAGTTCATATCTGACTTGATGCAGAGCCTGTGTAAGCAAACAGGGGTGCAACATCTGGTGTCCAGCCCGTATCACCCACAGACTAATGGCCTGTGTGAATGGTTCAATGGTACATTGAAACAGATGATCCGAATGTTGGTCGAGTCCCAGGGACGCGACTGGGAGCGACACCTCCCACATCTGTTGTTTGCTTACCGGGAAGTGCCTCAAGCCTCGACGGGGTTCTCCCCCTTCGAGCTCCTGTATGGAAGACGGGTACGGGGACCCCTTGCTCTCGTGAGGGAATCCTGGGAGGAAGAAGCAGCCACCCCGGGCGTTTCCATCGTGGAATTTGTCTTGCGATTCCGTGACAGAATGCAGGCTCTGACGCAGCTGTTGCATGACAACATGGTCCAGGCCCAGGCATAGCAGAAGCGCTGGTATGACCAGAATGCTCGGGAGAGGACATACCAGGAAGGGCAGAAAGTATGGGTCCTTATGACGTGCATCAGCAGCTCAGCAAGGTCAATTACCTGGTCACAATTGACCCGGTCCGAAACAGGCAGAAGGTCTTCCATGTCAACATGATGAAAGCGCATCATGACAGGGAAGTCTGTGCCTTTCCGGTGTGCAGTCTGCCGGAGGAAGGGGAGGAGGAGGACCTCATGGATCTGCTCGCACATGCCTGTGCGGGAGGGTCCATGGAGGATGCTCCCATGAACATCCTTCTGTCTGAGGACCAACGGTCCCAGCTGAAGGAGGTCATGCGCCCTTTCCCTGGCCTCCTCTTGGGAAAGCCCGGGCGGACAAAGCTGGCAGTCCACTGAGTGGACACGGGGAATCACGCCCCTATCCGGCGAACGGCATATCGCGTCTCCTTGGAGGTACAGGAGCAAATGCGGAAAGAAATTGCCGAGATGCTGGAGCTGGGGGTGATCCGCCCGTCCGCCAGCGCATGGGTCTCACCTGTAGTCCTCGTACCCAAAAAGGACCGGACTACCTGGTGCTGTGTGGATTACAGGGGGCTCAATGCCATTACCGCCGATGACGCGTTCCCCATGCCGCACATCGACGACCTGCTTGACCGGTTGGGCAAGGCTCAGTACTTGACCATCATGGACTTGAGCCGAGGATACTGGCAAATTCCCCTGTCCCCAGAGGCACAGGAGAAATCAGCCTTTATCACGCCTTTTGGACTGTATGAGCCCACCGTCATGCCATTTGGCATGAAGAATGCCCCCCGCCACTTTCCAGCGGATGGTCAACACCTTGCTGTCAGGGTGCAAAGGGTTCGCAGCTGCGTACCTGGATGACATTGCCGTCTTCAGCCCCACCTGGGAGGAACACCTTCAGCACCTGTCAGAGGTGCTGGGGCGGACCAACCGAGCAGGCTTGACCATCAAGCCGGGAAAGTGTCAGATGGGCATTACCGAGGTCCAATACCTGGGACACTGGGTAGGTGGGGGGAAACTGAGACCAGAACCCGGGAAGGTGGATGCAATCATGACCTGGCCCACCCCAAGGACCAAGAAACAGGTGATGTCTTCTTGGGTACGGCCGGGTACTATAGGAAGTTCGTACAGGACTATAGTGCCCTGGCCAAGCCCCTGACAGACCTCACGAAGAAGAAGCTGCCGCAAGCTGTCAACTGGACAGCGGACTGCGAGCGCTCCTTCCAGGCCTTGAAAGCTGCTCTGGTGGCAGCCCCTGTACTCCAGGCATACGACGATTCCCGGCCGCTTGTAGTACAGACTGACGCCAGCTCCTATGGACTCGGTGCGGTGCTGAGCCAAACTGACTCAGCAGGTCAAGAGCACCCTGTTCAATACCTCAGTCGGAAACTTCTGCCGAGGGAAGTGGCCTACTCTACGGTGGAGAAGGAATGCCTGGCGATTGTGTGGGCTCTGCAGCATCTGCAGCCATACGTGTATGGGCGCTATTTCACTGTGGTGACGGACCACAACCCCCTCACTTGGCTATCTCGAGTAGCCGGTGAGAACGGAAGGTTGTTGCGTTGGAGCCTAGCTCTCCAACACTACAACTTTGATGTTCGGTATAAGTCCGGCAGGGCCCACGGTAACGCAGATGGGTTATCCTGGCAAGGGGAGGCAGCTGAAATGCTTGCGGATGATGACCGACGAGGTCTTCCTCCGAACTCACTCTAAAAGGGGGAGGTGTGGTGAGGCCAGGGACTGGAAATTCATATTCCCAGTTATAAAGGTCTCAGCAGGAATGCTAGTCTGTCTGACTTCAAAGGACCCCAGGAGAGAATTGAATACAGGTCAGCTAGGATATATACCTTTGTAGTGCAAACGCCTATTCCTGACAAGAGTATGGGGGAGCTAATTGAATCATGGCAATGAGGAATAGCTAATTGAATTACCTCTGAAGTCAGGGGAAAGCTCCTGTGTTAGATCAATTACCATGCGCACCTTACAATGAGGATATTGCTGGGAAATGGATTATGAAATGTCTGATAGAAGGGAAGAGGAGATTACATGTAAATCGCCTATTTTATGCCCTGCCCAAGTTACGTATAAATGTGTCCCTCTGTGAGAGAGGAGGGGTCTTCTGTTGAGGGTCACCTGTCGCTACACATAGGCAGAAAGACACTAGGAACTGCCCTGGACCCATGACAGCACCCTTCCTGCCGTGTCCAGAGACCTTTGATGAAAGTGTGGTATATTCACTTTTATTCCTTTTAATTTTACTGTATCGTATTACTGCTTCCTTACTGTATTTATCTGACTACTGTATACAGTACAGACCAAAAGTTTGGACACATCTTCTCATTTAAAGATTTTTCTGTATTTTCATGATTATTAAAATTGTACATTCACACTGAAGGCATCAAAACTATGAATTAACACATGTGGAATTATATACTTAACAAAAAAGTGTGAAACAACTGAAAATATGTCTTATATTCTAGGTTCTTCAAATTAGCCACCTTTTGCTTTGATGACTGCTTTGCACACTATTGGCATTCTCTTGATGAGCTTCAAGAGGTAGGAATCGGAAATGGTCTTCCAACAATCTTGAAGGAGTTCCCAGAGATGCTTAGCACTTGTTGGCCCTTCTGCCTTCACTCTGTGGTCCAGCTCACCCCAAACCATCTCGATTGAGTTCAGGTCTGGTGACTGTGGAGACCAGGTCATATGGCGTAGCACCCCATCACTCTCCTTCTTGGTCAAATAGCCCTTACACACCCTGGAGGTGTGTTTGGGGTCATTGTCCTGTAGAAAAATATATGATAGTCCAACTCAATGCAAACCGGATGGAAGAGCATGCCACTGCAAGATGCTGTGGTAGCCATGCTGGTTCAGTATGCCGTCAATTTTGAATAAATCCCCAAACAGTGTCACCAGCAAAGCACCCCCACACCATCAAACCTCCTCCTCCATGCTTCACGGTGGGAACCAGGCATGTAGATTCCATCCGTTCACCTTTTCTGCGTTGCACAAAGACACGGTGGTTGGAACCAAATCAAATTTGGACTCATCAGACGAAAGCACAGATTTCCACTGGTCTAATGTCCATTCCTTGTGTTCTTTAGCCCAAACAAGTCTCTTCTGCTTGTTGTCTGTCCTTAGCAGTGGTTTCCTAGCAGCTATTTTACCATGAAGGCCTGCTGCACAAAGTCTAGTCTTAACAGTTGTTGTAGAGATGTGTCTGCTGCTAGAACTCTGTGTGGCATTGACCTGGTCTCTAATCTGAGCTGCTGTTAACCTGTGATTTCTGAGGCTAGTGACTCGGATAAACTTATCCTCAGAAGCAGAGGTGACTCTTGGTCTTCCTTTCCTGGGGCAGTCCTCATGTGAGCCATTTTCTTCGTAGCGCTTGATGGTTTTTGCAACTGCACTTGGGAGCACTTTCAAAGTTTTCCCAATTTTTCGCACTGACTGACCTTCATTTCTTAAAGTAATGATGGCCACTCGATTTTCTTTACTTAGCGGCTTTTTTCTTGCCATAATACAAATTCTAACAGTCTATTCAGTAGGACTATCAGCTGTGTATACACCTGACTTCTGCACAACACAACTGATGGTCCCTACTCCATTTATAAGGCAAGAAATCCCACTTATTAAACCTGACAGTGCACACCTGTGAAGTGAAAACCATTTCCGGTGACTACCTCTTGAAGCTCATCAAGAGAATGAGAAGAGTGTGCAAAGCAGTCATCAAAGCAAAAGGTGGCTAATTTGAAGAACCTAGAATATAAGACATATTTTCAGTTGTTTCACACTTTTTTGTAAAGTATATAATTCCACATGTGTTAATTCATAGTTTTGAAGCCTTCAGTGTGAATGTACAATTTTCATAGTTATGAAAATACAGAAAAATCTTTAAATGAGAAGGTGTGTCCAAACTTTTGGTCTGTACTGTATATGTATCTTGTAACCGCTTGTATATATTGTACCTAGCATCGCTCTTTTGAGTAAATAAATATATAAAATTTATAAGCTCGCTTCACATTATCCTAAACCCGGAACTCACGGAAGTTGTGAGGAAGGATCAGGGGCACGTGGCTCCGATCGGTAGCGTGACAAGGTCTTTGTACTGTCCCCTCATATACTTGTACATAGTAAAAAGATCACTCCTAAGCCTTTGTTTTTCAACAGAAAATAACCCCAAGTGTAATAACCTGTCTTGGTATTGCAGACTCCCCAGTCCTCTAATAATCTTGGTCGCTCTTCTCTGCACCCTCTCTAGTTCAGCTATGTCTTTCTTATACACCGGAGACCAGAACTGTACACAGTATTCTAAGTGTGGTCGCACTATTGACTTGTATAGAGGTAAAATTATGTTCTCCTCATGAGCATCTATGCCTCTTTTAATGCATCCCATTATTTTATTTGCCTTTGCAGCAGCTGCCTGACTCTGGCCACTAAACGTGAGCTTGTCGTCCACCAGTACACCCAGGTCTTTTTCAGTTACAGTTTTGCCCAGTGTTTTACAATTAAGCATATAATTATACATTTTATTTCCTCTGCCCAAGTGCATTACCTTACATTTATCCCCATTAAAGCTCATTTGCCATTTATCAGCCCAAGCTTCTAGTTTACATAGATCCTCCTGTAATATAAAATTGTCCTCCTCTGTATTGATTACCCTGCAGAGTTTAGTGTCATCTTCAAATATTGAAATATTACTCTGTATGCCCCCTACAAGGTCATTAATAAATATGTTAAAAAGAAGGGGGCCCAATACTGACCTCTGTGGTACCCCACTGTTAACTGAGACCCAGTCTGAGTGTTTTCCATTAATAACCACCCTTTGTTTCATATCACTGAGCCAATTCTTAACCCACATACATATATTTTCCCCTATCCCCATTGTTCTCATTTTATGTATCAACCATTTGTGTGGAACCGTATCAAAAGCTTTTGAAAAGTCCATATACACAACATCCACTACATTTCCTTGGTCCTGTCCGGAACTTACCTCCTCATAAAAACTAATCAGATTAGTTTGACAGGAACGGTCCCTCGTAAACCCATGTTGATATTGGGTCATGAGGTTATTCTTCTTCAGATACTCTAGTATAGCATCTCTTAGGAAACCCTCCAGGATTTTACCCACAGTAGAGGTTAAGCTTACTGGCCTGTAATTTCCAAGTTCGGTTTTTGTCACCTTTTTGAATATTGGCACCACATTTGCTATACACCAGTACTGTGGTACAGACCCTGTTATTATAGAATCTTTAAATATTAAAAATAATGGTCTATCTATGACGTTACTTAATTCCTGCAGTACTCGTGGGTGTATCCCATCCAGGCCCTGGGGATTTGTCAACTTTAGTGATTTTTAGACACCGCCGTACTTCCTGCTGGGTTAAGCAAGTGACATTTAATGGAGAATTTTTGTTATCACTAATCATGTTTTCTGTCATGTGATTTTCTTGTATAAATACGGTTGAAAAAAAATCATTTAGCATATTGACTTTTTCCTCATCCTCATCCACCATTACACCCAGACTATTTTTAAGGGGGCCAACACTATCATTTTTTAGTTTTTTTTACTATTTATGTAGTTAAAGAATATTTTGGGGTTATTTTTACTTTCTCTGGCAATGATTCTCTCTACCTCAATCTTTGCTGCCTTGATTTGGTTTTTACAGAATTTATTTAATTTTCTATATTTATTTAATGCCTCATCACTACCTACTTTCTTTAGTTCTCTAAATGCTTTCTTTTTGTCACTTATTGCGCCCCTTACAGCTCTATTTAGCCATAGTGGTTTCCTCCTATTTCTAGCATGTTTATTCCTATAAGGTATACAGTTAGGTCCATATATATTTGGACAGAGACAACATTTTTCTAATTTTGGTTCTAGACATTACCACAATGAATTTTAAAGAAAACAATTCAGATGCAGTTGAAGTTCAGACTTTCAGCTTTCATTTGAGGGTACCCACTTTAAAATTGGATGAAGGGTTTAGGAGTTTCAGCTCCTTAACATGTGCCACCCTGTTTTTAAAGGGACCAAAATTAACTGGACAGTTGACTCCAAGGCTATTTCATGGACAGGTGTGGGCAATCCCTTCGTTATGTCATTCTCAATTAAGCAGATAAAAGGCCTGGAGTTGATTTGAGGTGTGGTGCTTGCATTTGGAAGGTTTTGCTGTGAAGTAAACATGCGGTCAAAGGAGCTCTCCATGCAGGTGAAACAAGCCATCCTTAAGCTGCAAAAACAGAAAAAACCCATCCGAGAAATTGCTACAATATTAGGAGTGGCAAAATCTACAGTTTGGTACATCCTGAGAAAGAAAGAAAGCACTGGTGAACTCATCAATGCAAAAAGACCTGGGCACCCACAGAAGACAACAATGGTGGATGATTGCAGAATAATCTCCATGGTGAAGAGAAACTCCTTCACAACAGCCAACCAAGTGAACAACACTTTCCAGGAGGTAGGGGTATCAATATCCAAATCTACCATAAAGAGAAGACTGCATGAAAGTAAACACAGAGGGTTCACTGCACGGTGCAAGCCACTCATAAGCATCAAGAATAAAAAGGCTAGACTGGACTTTGCTAAAAAAAATCTAAAAAAGCCAGCACAGTTCTGGAAGAACATTCTTTGGATAGATGAAACCAAGATCAACCTCTACCAGAATGATGGAAAGAGACAAGGATGGCAAAGGCGTGGTACATCTCATGATCCAAAGCATACCACATCATCTGGAAAACACGGCGGAGGCAGTGTGATGGCTTGGGCATGCATGGCTGCCAGTGGCACTGGGTCACTAGTTTTTATTGATGATGTGACACAGGACAGAAGCAGCCAAATGAATTCTGATGTATTCAGAGCCATACTGTGTGCTCAGATCCAGCCAAATGCAGCCAAACTGATTGGTCGTCATTTCATACTACAGATGGACAATGACCCAAAACATAAAGCCAAAGCAACCCAAGAGTTTATTAAAGCAAAGATGTGGAATATTCTTGAATGGTCAAGTCAATCACCTGATCTCAACCCAATTGAGCATGCATTTCACTTGTTAAAGATTAAACTTCAGACAGAAAGGCCCACAAACAAACAGCAACTGAAAACCACCGCAGTGAAGGCATGGCAGAGCATCAAAAAGGAGGAAACACAGCGTCTGGTAATGTCCATGAGTTCAAGACTTCAGGCAGTCATTGCCAACAAAAGATTTTCAACCAAGTACTAGAAATGAACATTTTATTTACAATTATTTAATCTGTCCAATTACTTTTGGTCCCTTTAAAAACAGGGTGGCACATGTTAAGGAGCTGAAACTCCTAAACCCTTCATCCAATTTTAATGTGGATACCCTCAAATGAAAGCTGAAAGTCTGAACTTCAACTGCATCTGAATTGTTTTGTTTAAAATTCATTGTGGTAATGTCTAGAACCAAAATTAGAAAAATGTTGTCTCTGTCCAAATATATATGGACCTAACTGTATATTGTGCACAGGTCCTATTCAGGATGCTAATAAATGTCTCCCATTTGCTTTGTGTAGCTTTATGTCTCAGGATATCATCCCAGTTTATTGCACTAAGATCATCTCTCAACCGTTGGAAATTTGCCTTCCTGAAGTTTAGTGTCCTTGTAACCCCTCTACTACAAATCTTATTAAAGGTTACATGAAAATGTATTATTTTGTTATCACTATTACCCAAGTGACCCCCAACTCGGATATTTGATATGCGGTCTGGCCTATTGGTTAATATTAGGTCTAGCAGTGCACCCCTTCTTGTTGGGTCCTGAACCAGTTTTGAAAGGTAATTGTCTCTCATAGTTGTCAAAAACCTATTACCTTTGCTTGAACTACAGGTTTCTGTCCCCCAATGTATTTCAGGGAAGTTGAAGTCCCCCATAATAATGACTTCTCTTTGAGTCGCTGCTTCATCTATTTGCTTTACGAGGATATTCTCCGCTGCTTCCATTACTTTTGGAGACTTATAACAAACCCCTATCAGTAATTTATTATTTTTTCCCCCTCCCCTTATCTCCACCCACAGGGACTCTACATTTCCATTAGATTCACATATATCCTCCCGCAAGATGGGTTTTAAGGATGATTTTACATATAAACACACACCCCCCCTCGCTTGTTTGTATGGTCATTTCTGAACAGACTATAGCCCTGTAAATTAACTGCCCAGTCATGGCTCTCGTCCAGCCACGTCTCAGATATCCCCACCATGTCATAATTATTTTCCAACAAAATTAATTCAAATTCCTCCATTTTGTTGGTGAGGCTTCTGGCATTAGTGTACATGCATTTTATGTATCTCTCTGTACCTCTATTCCTTCTTACTATATTGACTGTTCTAACCCCACCACCAATTTCTTTATTTGTGCCCAGGTCACTATCTGCACTATCTTCCCCACCTATAAAATGAATACCCTTCCCCCCAATCCCTAATTTAAACAGTCCTCCAACCTTCTAGCCATTTTCTCCCCCAGCACAGCTGCACCCTCCCCACTGAGGTGCAGCTGGTCCCTAGCGTAGAGTCTGTAGCCAATTGAGAAGTCGGCCCAGTTCTCCAGGAACCCAAATCCCTCCTTCCTACACCAGTTCTTGAGCCACTTATTTATCTCCCTAATCTCCCGTTGCCTCTCTGGAGTGGCACGTGGTACCAGTAGTATTTCAGAGAACACCACCTTGGAGGTCCTTGCTTTCAGCTTGCAGCCTAATTCCCTTAAATCATCTTTAAGGACCTTCCACCTACCTCTAACTTTGTAATTTGTGCCAATGTGCACCATGACCGCTGGGTACTCATACATTCATAATTTTGTGTCTGCAAAAAGTAAAATAAAAAAAAACTACAGGAGATTGAAAATCAAAGCAGCAAAAGATATTATCTGTGACTACACCAAATTCTATTAAGTAAAAATTAAATAATAAATCTGTCATTGTAAGCAGGTCTGGATGTGTAAAACGCCACCTAGGTCTGGGACAAGAGTGTCTGAGTCTAGAGGATTCCAACGGCTTGTCTAATTAAATTTTGCTCCTAGCATTTGTAGAAAAGATAATGACAGTTAAAGAGACATTTCCAGACTGTGAATGAATTAAACCAGTTTATTTTTTCCTTTATAAAATAATAAAATTCTTTAGCATAAAAAAATATATATATACAAACAATACAGACCAAAAGTTTGGACACACCTTCTCATTTAAAGATTTTTCTGTATTTTCATGACTTTGAAAATTGTATATTCACACTGAAAGCATCAAAACTATGAATTAACACATGTGGAAATATATACTTAACAAAAAAGTGTGAAACAACTAAAAATATGTCTTATATTCATGGTTCTTCAAAGTAGCCATTTTTTTTCTCCATTTTTTTCTCTTTCCCGCATTTACAGTGGGGAGGTGCAATCTGTCAGCCTATCAGCAGCGCACACACGGAGCGAACTGCTTTTTTTCACACAAGCAAGGGCATGTGTCATTGGCAGTGTAAGTCACATGTCCTTGCCCTATAAGACACAGCCATTTTCCCCGTCACCACCATTTTCTCACTGCTGCAGCTGCGTGTTAGACGGCACCGCTGTTGCTGTGTGCGCTATACTTTGTTAATTTCAAGCCAATTTTCGCACAAATCTACAGATAGCTTGGGAGTAGGGAATAGTTGTGATTGCAGTCCTTTTCAGGGCTAGGTTACATCAGCTCCTATCACTTTTATCAGGCAGGTCTGTGCTCTTAAATAGATAGGTAGGGAGTAAAGGCTAATTATAATTGCAGTCCTTTTGAGGGCTAGGTTACATCAGTTCCTATCACTTTTTGCCAGGCAGGTCTGTTTTAGTGCTGTGCAAGATTTTTTCACAGCATTTGGCTAAATCTAGCAAAGCAAATCCTTTTTGGCCTCTTGCAGTGTGTGTTAGTCAGTGGAATAGCCTATCTGTGTTGCAAGCTACACCACCTGTGTATAGAATACCAATTTCACCTAGTGAAGTAAAACCTTTTGGGCTTAGCATCAGTCTATTAGTCCATCTATAATAACCTCCACCAGGTTGCAAATTCAAAATAATTTTTATCTGCATCTAGCTCTGAAAAAATATTTCGGCTTGTAGCAGTGTGTGGGACTTGTTCTATTAGTCCATCTATACTAACCTCCACCAGGTTGCAAATTCAATGTAATTTTTTTCTGCATCTAGCTCTGAAAAAATATTTCGGCTTGTAGCAGTGTGTGGGACTTGTTCTATTAGTCCATCTATACTAACCTCCACCAGGTTGCAAATTCAATATAATTTTTTTCTGCATCTAGCTCTGAAAAAATATTTCGGCTTGTAACAGTGTGTGGGACTTGTTCTATTAGTCCATCTATACTAACCTCCACCAGGTTGTAAATTCAAAATAATTTTTATCTGCATCTAGCTCTGAAAAAATATTTGGGCTTGGACTTGTAGCAGTGTGTGGGACTTGTTCTATTAGTCCATCTATACCAACCTCCACCAGGTTGCAAATTCAAAATAATTTTTGTCTGCATCTAGCTCTGAAAAAATATTTGGGCTTGGGCTTGTAGCAGTGTGTGGGACTTGTTCTATTAGTCCATCTATACTAACCTCCACCAGGTTGCAAATTCAAAATAATTTTTATCTGCATCTTGCTCTGAAAAAATATTTGGGCTTGGGCTTGTAGCAGTGTGTGGGACTTGTTCTATTAGTCCATCTATGCTAACCTCCACCAGGTTGCAAATTCAATATAATTTTTATCTGCATCTAGCTCTGAAACAATATTTTGGCTTGTAGCAGTGTGTGGGACTTGTTCTATTAGTCCATTTATACTAACCTCCACCAGGTTGCAAATTCAATATAATTTTTATCTGCATCTAGCTCTGAAAAAATATTTGGGCTGCGGCTTGTAGCAGTGTGTGGAACTTGTTCTACTAGTCCATCTATACTAACCTCCACCAGTTTGCAAATTAATAATAATTTTTAGCTGCATCTTGCCTGTAAACTAATTTTGGGCATATTAGCAGTGTGTGGTACTCATTCTATTAGGCCATCTATACTAAGCTCCACCAGCTTTCAAATTACTAATTATTTTTAGCTACATCTTGCCTGGAAAATAATTTTGTGCATTGTAGCAGTGTGTGGTGCTCATTGTATTAGGCCATCTATACCAAGCTCCACCAGCTTTGAAATTAATATTAATTTTTAGCTGCATCTAGCCCGGAAAAAACATTTTCTTCCCAATAGTGGTAGCAATAGAAATATGGGGCGCGCTCCTGGCTAACAAAAATATTCGCTTCATAACAAAAAACACCAGCCTAGCGCACTGCATTAATAAGATGGCATCATCGTCTCTCCCGTCTACACCGGCTAGCATTCCTGTGCCTAAAACACAATGCATGGGTCCGCGCTAGCCACTATGCTGAGGGGCTAAAGCTGCTGCTAACGCTTTATCACAATTCAATTGGCAGATTTTCACAGAGCTCCTCCCCAACGCCCACCCATCGGGTAACAGTTGCCCACCCTCCCTATGGGATCTAGTGGCGAATAGTTGATGCCATTAATCAGAGCGTCAGTTGCCCCGTTGACGTGGCAAGCATACGGTAAGGCATGGGAAGAGTGGACACGACTAGTAGCAGGCAGACGGGTTGACCAATGTGAACAAGCCAGATTACAAGTCACCATAGAATTTCTCCACCAGCTAATGATGAGGGGCATATCAGGGGTGTCAGCGCAGCGGTGTCTGACTGGAGTAGCATTTCACTTCCAACTACTGAATTGGGGAGATGTGACAAAGAGATTCATCATCAGACAATCCATAAAAGGGTGGAAAATGGTCAGCCAAGTCAGGAGTGTAGACGTCCGGTCCCGTGTCACTAAAACTGATTTCTCACATCATATCCCTAACACCATTAACTTGACACTCACAATTTGAAGCAACACTACTGTCTACTGAATTTACGATTGCCTTCTTCGGGGCGCTATGCATAAGCGAATTAGTCCCTCAATCCAAAATTACCACCAGTGGAGGCTTATTACACCTGGACGTAGTCATAGCCAATAATGCAATACGTCTACGCATATGCCAATCAAAAATGGTTCCAGCGGGCAGGGGCACTTGGGTACTTCTACAACCCACAAACGGTACACTGAGTCGGATAACAATAGTAAAAACATATATAACCGTCAGATCACAAAGTAATTTCTTCCTATCACACATTGATGGAACGCCATTATCAAGATACCAGTTCCAAGCTATATTTAATAAATGCATAACATCATCAGGGAACCACCCCAAAGATTACGGGACACACTCATTCCGCATAGGCGCGGCCACAGAAGCAAAAAGAGCAGGACTGTCAGAAACGGAAGTTCAGAGGATAGGGAGATGGCGATCCACGTGTTTGGCGAGATACATAAGAACGGACTTGTTATCCTAACGTGGTTTGTTTCTTTTACAGGTGACGCTAAGCCAACAGTGTGGGTGATAGGCCACTCGTATATATATTGGGCAGAAAAAAGGGCAAAAGTCATCCCCGGGCAGGAGGAAATTAGAGTTTCATAACACATATTTCAACTGGAGAGGTATTAGAGGCCTGCTATGGCCACAGGTACTAATGGAGGTAATCAAGGTAGGGAGAGAGGCAAGAGGTCCGGTCATCTTAGTTATACAGGATCGGGTAAATGACCTAGGTCATCAGAAGAGCGCATAACTAATGGCAATAATGAAACTAGACACTGAGCGCTTCAGAGAATTTTTCACAAAACTAACTATAGTATGGTCAGAGATTGTGCCGATAGCGGTATGGCAAGGTGCGCGAGACATCACGGCCATCGAACGGACAAGGCGGGTAATAAATATTCGGATGGCAAAATTTAGAAGAGACAGAGGTGGTGTAGTGATACAACACCGACTACTGGAAGGAGATAAATCAGGCCTCATACGGCCCGACGGTGTTCACTTAATGGATATTGGACTTGACATATTCCTGTCAGGACTCCAGGACGGAGTGGAACAAGCGTTAAGAGTGATGGGTGGGGGTCAGAGTCCTGCATACGAGTACGCAGGATCCTCCGTGGCCTGGAAATAGAAAGGACATGTTATAGAGTTACACTTGTTGGCCAACTTGCCAGTGTGGAGACCCAGGGCATGCTGCAACAAGCTGAACTATTTTAGAAATAAAATGCCTTTTTAATGGAATGAGTATAAAGAGTTAATAAAGCTGTGACCGATCCTCACCCATCCAGATGTAAGAGTTACATTATTGTATTGTCAAGGAAAGGGTGGCGGTAGGGGGGCTGAGCGTCTGGGTTTGGTTGGGGGTCCCCACAGTCTGCCTAGGCTAGATGCATTTAAAAATTCTTATTAGATACACAGGCGGTGCAGCTTGCTTCGCAGCTGGGCTACTACGCCCAAAGTATAGCCTAGGCTAGATGCAGTTAAAAATTCTTCGCTGACTAGCAGACACTGAAGCTTTGGAGCAGACCTCTGAGTAAACAGCTCTTCAGACTCAACCATCTGTGTTACCTCAAGCCATAGTGTATGTAGTTTCTTACAGTTAAAAGGGGGGGGGGGGCGACGCAACCCACCTGGAATTGACGATGCCAACATCACGTAAAACACAGCAAGGGGACTCCAAAAAGAGTCTCAATTTTTTCCAAAAATTGTGGCACAGACACCACTTAAGTGGCATCAATTGCCCCAGAGTTGCTTAAAATGGTTGGTGAGGTGATTTTACCAAATCCTCAAGCTTTTAGTCTCCACAGGATGACACAGGGGTAGAAAAGTCCTTGCGGATCCATGATTTGTTCATCTCTATGAACGTGGGTCTGTCTACATTCTCAGTGGACAGCCGCATGCACTTATCTGTCAGCACACCACCAGCAGTGCTGAACACACGTTCAGAAAGAACGCTGGCTGCAGGGCATGACAAGATCTCCAAGGCGTGAGTGGCGAGCTCCGGCCATTTTTCCAGATTGGAAGCCCAAAATGAGCAAGGGTCCAGTGACACAGTCATAGCTTCGATGTTTACTTGGAGATACTCCTGTACCATCCTCTCTAGGCGTTGACTATGTGTCAGACTTCTTGTCTCCTATGGCCTTGCAAAGGATGGTCTAAAAAAGTGGTGAAACGATTCCACAAAATTGCTGTTACTAGCTGATACTGTGTTACTGTTACGGTTTGAGTGATGAAGACTCGACAGTCCCACGGTTGGCAAGTTAGAACTGTGAGATTCACTACGTGCACCACTGGTGTTTTGTGGAAAAGCACATATAAGATTCTGCAACAGCCTCTGCCGATACTCCTGCATGCGTGAATCCCTTTCTATGGCAGGAATTATTTTGGCAAATTTACTTTTGTTCCGGGGCTCTAAGAATGTGGCAACCCAGTAGTCGGGATTACTTTGAATTCTGACAATCCGAGGGTCATGTTGCAGGTAGTGCAGCAAGAATGCACTCATGTGTTTTGCGCATCCAGGAGGACCAAGTCCTTGTTGTGTTGGTAGCGAGGTAAGAATCATGCTTCCTTCCTCTGCCCTCTCCCCCCAACCTCGCACAACAGAAATGTGATCAAGGTCTCCCTCATCTGATGAGTCTTACATGCCCATCGCCAGTTCGTCCTCCACTTCTTCCACGGCTCCTGCACCTTCCTCAACAGTTTGGCTGCTACCATGCGCCCTGGTTAATCCCTCTCCCCCACCCTCCCATGCCTGCCGCCTTGGTGCTGCCGACCGTCTGGACCTTGGAGATGTTATCCCTTCCGCATACGACTCCTCCACCTCCTCTTGTCCCACCACCTGACTCTGAATTCTGTTTAACGTGTGCTCCAGCATGTAAATCACAAGAATAGTCATGCTGATAATGGCATCGTCGTCAGCACTAAACATCTTCGTCGCCATTTCAAAACTGTGCAGAAGGGTGTGTGGTGCCCCTGAGGGTTCAGTCGCCAAAGAGGTACTTCATCTCACCTAGAGGTGTGGTATCTCACCCTCAGGTAAGGAAGGAGTATGGCTCGGGACCCTAACACCTGCATCCAACACATACCCGCAGTGGGGGTAGGGTGAGATTGCTCCTAAGGGAGAGCACAGTCCCAGGTCCCTAGCTGGTGGGAGGGTCCTATGTAGTGGGTGTGGGTGGAGAAAGCAGCTTAGAGGAGCACATGACAGGGAGAGTATAAATAGGAAGCCATCTTAGAAAGAGCAAGCCAGTCAGAGGAGAAGTGACAGGAGCAGAGGCTCTGCATGAGCTCTGCTCCCGAGGCGGGCCTAGCCTGGGAGGCCCAGGACTGAAGGAGAGAAGAGAGGAGTGGGAGCAGGAAGGCTCCAGGAACCGAAGGGACCCTAGGGGTACGGGCTATGCAGAAGGCCACCCGTACGCCCGCTGCTACCAGGAGGTAGATGGGTCAGGCCAGATAAAGGGAACCGGTCCCTCAACTAGCGGAGAAACAGCAAGGCTCAACTAGAAACCGTAGGCTGCAGAATTTCATGCACTGCAGGCCAAAGTCCACACCAGTCTCACTAAGAAGGTAGCCACATAGGACCCAGGGGACGGAACACACGTCGCCCGCCAAGGCCCGAGGATACCGGATAGAAGTGTCACTGGGTGTGAGGTGCAGGGAGAAGGCCAGAGAAAGGACACACAGAAGGGGGTCCTGCTAAGTACTCTGGAGCTATCTGGGGGTGTACTGAGCCCCTCACTGAGTACGCACAGCACGACGGGGAAGATTGCTCTGGTACCTGTTATCTGGACTGCAACAACTGTGAGTAAAGATCTTGGGACTGCATCACATGGACTCTGTGTTCATTACTGACTCCCTGCACTACAACCACCATCATCCACCCACTCTGCCCTGAAGCTACACTCTTCCTGTGGGGAGTAATAATACCATTGCTGCAAAACCACCAGCTTCAGAGAACTGTTCCGCAGTGGCGGCCCCTTTGGCCGCACTCCACAGGTGGCGTAGTCGGACATTATAAAACCCATATATACAAATTACCCTTGGATTGACCGCCCTGTGTCATGGACCGGGTCGCGGCCACAGTGACTACAACCCCCAGCGTCTACCGGCCCGGCTCCAGGTACCCCACGGCCCAGGGGGCGCGTCAACTTCATAGGTCCCTGATCTGAAACCACTCCTGCAGCGTGATTTGCCCCACCTCTGGATCTCGTTGGCCCAGGCTATACGTCAGAACGTATTGCACCAGGGCTTGTTGGTGCTGCCACAGTCGCTGCAACATGTGCAGAGTTGAATTTCACCGTGTCGGCACATCGCATTTCAGCCGGTGAACTGGCAGGCCCAACGACTTCTGTAGAGATGTAAGTCATTGAGCTGCGGGATGCGAACGGCGGAAGTGAGCACACAGCGACCGTGCCCTCTGCAGAAAGCCATCTAGTCCGGGATAGTGGGCTAAAAATTGCTGGACAACCAGGTTCAACACGTGAGCCATACAAGGCACGTGTGTGACATTGCCCCGGCGAAGGGCCGCACCCATGTTAGCAGCATTGTCGCACACGGCCTTCCCTGGTTGCAGGTCCAGTGGAGACAACCATTCATGAAACTGGGTCTCCAGAGCTGACCACAACTTCTCAGCTGTGTGACTCACATTTCCCAGACATTTCAAAGTAAACACCGCCTGATGCCGTTGAGCCCTGCTGCCAGCATAGTAAGGAGGTGTGCAGGAGTCCTTCTGCACAGTTAGAAAGCGGGTGGCATTACCAGACAGGCTTTGGGTGCAGGTGGAGGACCGAGAGGAGATTGAAGAGGCAGAAGCAGTGGAGGAACTTCTAGATAAAGAGGATTGACGTACAACTCGTGGGGACGACAAGACTTGGACAGCAGCCCCTTGTCCAGCTGTCACCATAGTTACCCACTGCCCAGTCAGCGACATGTAACGCCCCTGTCCATGCCTACTCGCCCAAGTGTCTGTGGTGAAATGCACCCTGTCACACACAGAGTTTCTCAAAGAAGCGGTGATGTTGTGTGCGACATGCTGGTGGAGCGCAGGCACACCTTTCTTTGAGAAGTAGTGCCGAATGGGCATCTGGTACTGGGGCACTGTGACGGACATAAGGTCTCGAAAATCCTCTGCGTCCACCAGGCGTAAAGGCAGCATTTCTGTAGCCAACAGCTTGCAGATGCTGAAATTCAACCTCTTAGCTTTGTCATGACTAGGAGGAAATGGTCTTTTACTTGTCCACATCTGAGGGACCGAGCGCTGGCTGTTGTGCTTAGACGGGGTTGAGTAGGGAGTCCCCGGCAAACTTTCCGGTCTGTGAGGAAGATGCAGGCGGAAAAGTTAGGTTGCCTTGATCCAAAGGTGGTGCTCTCAATGTCAGAGAGCGCTCAACACCAGCTGGTGTTTCCTCTTCCAAATGAAATGATGACCTGCCAATCACACTGGCTGTTGCGGGTAAAGAGGAGGCAGGTCTGTGTCCAAAAACATGTGTGACTGCTGTCCCCCCAGTCACAGAGGATGAAGAGCCCGCTTATGCACAAGATGGGGCAGACGGTGGCTGGCAGGACCCACTAGGCCGCATTGTAGTACAGTGAGCTTCCCACTGCAACTTATGCTTCATATCCATGTGACTGTTCATGCATGAAGTACTCAAACTATGGATTTTTTGGCCTCTACTTAGCTTTTGGTGACAAATATTACAGATAACATGAGTTGGGTCATCCTTATCGATCTGAAAAAATACCCAGGCTATGCAAGGCTTAGAGCCCATGCGACCTGAAGAGCCACTACGACTTGTGGTCAGAGGCAGAGTTGTGGTTGAGGATGCAGTTGTTGACGTGCTTCCAGTACTCCGTCTCTGTCCAGGAAGGCGCAACCTACCCTCGTCGTCAATAGCATCTGTGACACCCAGCTGAGCTTGGTATCACAGATCCTAGAAGAGTGCATTGATGGAATCCTCCACAAGAGGCCCCCATAAACATTCACACATCTCCACCTTCCACCTCAGACCAGCAGAGGGAGCCCGTTAGGGATATAAATAGGGAAGGTGGAGCTAGGCAGTTCAGTTCCTCTGAAGAGTTCCTACAGTAGAGAAGCCTAAGAGAGGTCAGTCTGCAGTGGAGCTCAGTCTAGTCTAGAGAACTCAGTTAATAGTTCAGCAGTGGAGCACGAGGCTCCTGTTAGCTAGATTCAGGGAGCCCAGTTAGAGCTTAAGGTGTGCCGGCGCCATAAGATCGGTGAAGCGCGGCAAGTTGCCATTAGTGAGTATAGCCTAGTGAGGGCCCGAGTAGGCCGAAGGCGAGTGGAGAGTTAGTACATAGGGGGCAGAGGCGCTTAACCAGCTCACCCCGAAGCATTTACCAGACACCGGATCCGAGCTTACCGGGATCTCTATGACCCAGGAAGGCATAACCGGAATGCCTGGTGAACTACAAGTCCCAGGATCGCTAAGGTGCTGATACGTAACAGAGCCAGGAGACGCTTAGGCCCCGCATACTGGGAGCGTGAACTCCAAGACAAGGCCCTACCACAAGGTCAGCCAGCGCAGGACAGAGACAGAGTTAGGCCTAGCTCCAGGCAGGTCAGAAACTTACTACGCAGAAGCAAGAAACAGGAGGCCCTACACCCGCTCATTGGGGAGGATCCTGATATGCACCCTTCACCCTACAGTGCTCCGGGATGTGCCTGAATTTCCACCAGTAAAAGGTACTGAAGTGACTACCGTGTCCGTTCCCTGTTCTTGCTCTGACCCAGCTGGGTCTCGCCTGTCCTGCATTCCCCCTGCTTACTCTTTTCTGAGGCCTAGCTCCACCTGTGGGGAGCTATACCATCGAGCTGCCTTATCACCGGCCTCAGTGGACTAGTGCAGCGCTGCTGCTTCTCACCAGATACCACAGGTGGCGTCACGAACTCTTATAAAAGTAACAATTATCCACCCTTTTAAAGACTGACCCCAGGGTACAGGCCCGGGAGCCGACCACCGTGACATCCCAAAGGCCAGGCAAAGGCCCGGTTACCGAGTCATCCCCATCCCCTGGGCTAGTCACATCCTCCTCCAGCTCCTCTGCTGACCTCATCGACTGGCTGACTGTGGGTTGACAGTAAGTGTCATCATCACCCTGTGTGTTCTCACACCCGTCGTCCTCAGAGCCAACCTCTTCCTGCCCTGACCGAAAAGTCAAGTTGTCGCTCCAATCAGGTATTTGAGTCTCATCATCGTCTTCATCATTGTCTCCACCAACAGGAGTTACAGTTTGGGAACGAGGGTCTACATAATGCTCAGAACCTTCTTCATCTGGTCCTGGATCCGACTCATAAAGATTCTGGGCATCAGTGCAGATCATTTCCTCGTCTGGATTAACAGAAGCTCTGGAGCAGACCTCCGTTTCCCAGGCTATAGTATGAGTAAACAGCTGTGCAGACTCAACCAGCTGGAGACTTGGGAGCTGTGAGGAAGCAAGTGCAATTGGGGTGACACCTCTGAGGACTGGAGTATTTGTGATGTTGAAGTTGAGGTGGAGGAGAGCCCACTTGAAGGAGCACTTGATATCCGTTGAAGCACCTGCTGTTTTTGTGCCTCATCTGGAATTTGTAGCGATGGGCGTGTCCGTAAGATAGGGATCGTATCACATTGTCCACGAAAAGAAGTAGACATCTTAGTTTGGCTGGAAGATGGTCTTTCTTCTGCAGATGTTACTCCCCCCCCACCGCGGGGGGGCTCGACCCACCAGCGGACAGGCACCTGTATTGAGAGAGGGGGGCTGGCCGTCAGGGTCCACCTCAGCTCTGGCACTAACCCGGCGACACGGAGGTCGCACGGGCAGGAACGGACTGGCCATGTCGGCTTCGCACTTTTTTGGTTTTAGAAGGGCATGACATGCCTATATCTGTGTCTCCCCCTCCTTTTACTACTCAACCTCTTTTCTTTTCGCATGACTATATGTTCTTGTCACTTTTCCATGTGTTAGTTGTGTCTTCTGAGCAGTTTGTCAGGTTTTGGACACCTTTGAAGGTGTTTTCTATGTGTTTCTATGTGTTTTTGTTTGCCTGCCATTGGTTTTAACGGTGTTCGAAGGTGTTCGACGAACAGTTCGGCAAACAGTTCGGCGAACATACGGGTGTGGCTCAACACTAGTCAGGACACTGGTGGGGCACGAGAGGCCAGAGAAAGGACAGAAGGGGGTCCTGTGCCATACTCCTGAATTGCCTGGGGGTTGACCGAGCTCCTCACCTGGTGGACGCAGCACGGCTCGGGCAGTCCTTGCTGACAGAAGTGACTTGGATAACAACTGTGAGTAAAAGACCCAGGACTGCATCATTGGACTCTGTGTGATTTCTGCTGCGCCGACACTATCACCCCCAGCATTCACCTATACTGCCCTGAGGCTACACTCTTCCCATGGGGAGTTGTCCTACCCCTGTGCTGCACACCAACACCAGCCTCAGTGGTCTGCCTCGCAGCGGCGGTTATCTCTGACCGCAATCCACGGGTGGCGTAGTCGGACATTCACAAATCTATAAATAGACTGCCACAACATTTGGTCTGACCACCCTGAGCCACTGGATCGGGTTGCCACTACTACCCCCATCAGCACTGTACACAAGAAAGCCCGGTTCCAGGTACCCCACGTCCCAGGGGGCAAGTCATATGTAAACTTTTGACTTTGCAGTAAGTAATAAATATGCCTTAAAACATTCTCTCTCTCTCTCATTATTCTGGCATTTGGCAAATATAAAAAATTATGGTAATCCTAATTGACTTAAACGGGAAAGGTTTATTCTGATTTCATGTCAGATATTGAGAAAAACATGCTTATGTGTCTTTTTATATAGTGTATGTAAACATCTGGTTTCAACTCCTTGTAGATTGTGAGCCTTCGCAGGCAAGGTCCTCGCTCCTCCTGTACCAGTCGCTGACTCATTTTGTTCAAGATTATTGTAAGTGTTTCTGCTATGTATACCCCTTTTTCACTTGTAAAGTGCCATGGAGTAAATGGCGCTATAATAATAAATAATAATAATAATATATATGATGGTTCATACTGTTGAAGAGTCTAAGTGGCTTTTTACATAGATGCCTGTTAAATGGACCGTAGTAAATAATCAGCAGTTTTCTTTCACCTGACGACTTTCCCTTTTTGATCAGGTGCACATTTTTTTTTACCCCACTTTAAATCACATTCCTGACATAAGGTATGCATACCAGTGCTTCTCACAATACCATGAACTGTGCCTGGAAACAACACAATGAGAACGTCTATTGACAAATCACCGAGGTAAATTTATGAAATAAGTATGGAGTGCAAAACCTATAAATCATTCCTTCAATCTCATATTGCACGGTACACAGTGTGGGATTGATGTGTAAATAGGGTCTTGATAGATAAAGCTTGATGCTATCTGCAGAGAACACATGATACTAGCTGTCAAGGGACATCATTTTGTTTTACACTAAATTCCTTGCTGTGTGGAATTAAATCCTTGCAGAGACGCGATGCTTTGAAGGGTGGAAGAGTCCCCGCTGCTAGTTACAGCAAGGACAACAAACACGTTCTATTTTTCTTCCAGACAATGCAGCCTTTTCATCAAACAGGTTATATTATCTGAAATCACAACAGATCGTGATGCTACTTTATAGCGTAGATCCATCAAGAAGTCAGTTATCTGAGACACGGATTAATACACCCATTCAAAAGCCACAGTCTGAGGTGATATTACCGCTTATTAGTTACCTGCGCATTTCATCAATGAAGATATTTGCATCCTAATTTTGTTACCTCTATTTTTGAAAATATGAGGCTTGTATAAGGCACACGTTGGAAATATTTTAACCCCTTAACGACAGTTGCCGTACTTGTAGAGCGGCTGTGTGCTATCGTATGGACCAGGCTCAGAAGCTGAGCCTGTTCCATGCTGTGTTACATGGAATAATAAAAAATTCCATATAAAAAACGCATATGTTTGGTAAAACCATAATCATACTGTCCCAAAGAATGATGTTGACAGGTCATTTTACCTCATAATGAAAACTGTAATAACTAAATATCAGAAACAATGGTGGAATTCCGTGTTTTTCACCAGTGCACCCCATTTTGATTTCATTTCCAAATTTTCCAGTGCAGTATATGGTAAAATTAATGATTTTATTCAAAACTACAACTTGTCCTGCCAAAAACAATGCCATGTAAAACAGCTGGTGGCCATATATATATTGCCTCATATATTACCAAGCACATCTAAATTCTGCTCCAATGTTTCTTTCATCAAAATGCTATTTTTTTAAAGATGAGTGAATTTATTTGGTGTGAATCAAATTCATGTCTTGCTGAAACTAGCGAATATGAACGATAAGCAATTTGCATTCCGCAAATCGTCTGAAAGGGCCACAATCATTTTACACATTGTGTAAGATTGCAGGAGCCACAGAAGGCTGACATGATCTAGGATGAGGCTGGGCGGGCTTCCCCATAATGCCTTGCAACTATCACATCACATTATAGTGTAGCCATTCAGGAGGAACTATTGCCACGTGTATAAAAGCGGAAACAAGGAATGCAGCGGCCATTTTGTGATTATTATGGATAGGAAGAGAACATCACAGCTCACAACTTTGCCATAGGGATACGGAGTGAAAATCATAAAACAGTGAATAAATTCAAAAGATAGTGTTCCTTATTTCTGTTGGCATATACAACAGATCAGAACTTATTATAAGTGAAAGGAGGACTTTATACTAACCAGACAGCAGATGGTGATAGTGTGTAAAGTTATATGCTTGCTGTAATGGTTGGGAGGAAAGCTCTCAATTGTTAGTTCTTCTTACTTCCTGTGTTTTTCTTTTTTCCTGAATGTGTTATGTAAGCAGCACACGGACTGTGTGACACTGAATTGTATCTCATGTTTAACCAGTATGAAGTAAATACTGTTTACTCAAGATATCTTGCTGATTGAAGCTCTCGTAAGTACAGTGGTGACTGAAAGAAGATGCACTCTGCGACAGGTAATGGGCCCAGGCAACCCAGACAACCGAGGCCGGAACCCAGACACTAAAGCCCAGACACTACAGGCCCACACTACAAGAGGATCCTGGTTTATAACCCCAGATAACAGAGCACACAGATAAGCTCTGTAAACACAAGGAAATAAATCCAGATACAGAGTGACAAAGGAATTCATGATCCCAGGAGCTGGATATAATTACAGAGAATTCAACACAAGCTGGACATACAGGAACTATCAGCAAGAAGAAAAACAGGAGAATATCTTCAGTACAACTCTCTAAACAAGTAAGACTATATAAAGATGAGTAACACAGAACTGAAATTCACAGTAGCTAAACTGAATAGTGAAAATTATCAGTTATGGAAATTCAAAGTAGAGATGTTGTTATCTAAGGATGATTTATGGGAAGTAATTGTTACAGAAAGACCAGATCAAGATAATCAGACATGGGATAAGAAGAATAGACAAGCGAGAGCCACCATTAGCTTATTAGTGGATGATGCTCAATCAATACATAGAAGAAATGAAGAAACAGCTAAAGGAATGTGGGAAGAATTAAGAAAACTGTATGAAAGACCTAGCTTGAATCACAAGTTATTTTTATTAAGAAAGCTTTATGTAACGGGTCTGGGAGGCGGAACCTCTGAGCTACTATACAAGGGGGCAGTCCTTGTAAGGGAGCGGGTGGCGACCAGGGAAGACGGGCAGGAGGTCACAGCAGGTGACCGGGACAGTCTCTGAGTGAACGGGCTGGAGGTCACGGCAAGTGACCGGGGCAGTCTCTGGATGAACGGGCTGATGGTCACGGCAAGTGACCGGGGCAGTCTCTGAATGAACGGGCAGATGGTCACGGCAAGTGACCGGGGCAGTCTCTGGATGAACGGGCAGATGGTCACGGCAAGTGACCGGGGCAGTCTCTAGGTAAAGGGTTGGTACGACCTGTGGCGGCTGATGATAGACGTGACCTCCTAGGTGAGCAGGCGAGAGTCTCTGGATGAACGGGTGGTCACAGCATGTGACGGCGGAGCCTCCAGGAAGACCAACAGACAGGCGGCAGATGAGCGCTCCCAGGTGAGCGGGCAGAAGTCTCTGGACAGGCGGGTGGTCACAGCACGTGACGGCAGAGCCTCCAGGTAGGCTAGCAGACAGGCAGCAGATGAGCGCTCCCAGGTGAGCGAGCAGGAGTCAATAGACAGGCAGGTGGTCACAGCACGTGACGGCGGAGCCTCCAGGTAGACTAGCAGGCAGGTAGCAGGTGTGTGCTCCCAGGTGAGCGGGCAAGCTGGTCCATAGACAGACTGACAGGAGTTGGAAGGCAGACCGTCGGACCTCGGGCAAGCAGGCAGGTGACTGATGTGCGCTCCCAGGTGAGTGGGCAGGCTGGTCCTTAGACAGACTGACAGAAGTAGTAAGGCAGACCGTCGGACCTCAGACTAGCAGGCAGGTAGCAGATAATCAGGCAGGAATCTGGCAGGTAACTGGCAGGTAACTGGCAGGTAACTGGCAACGGGACCTGAGGGCTGAAGCAGAGTAGTGAACAGTGCAACAACATTGCTCGGGCACCTCCATTTTGGAGGAGGTGCCTTATATATGGTGAAGTCCTCCGGCCATTGGCCGGGGATTCCTTAGGACGGCGCGCGCGGCCCCTTTAAGAGGGAGGGAGAGCGCGCGCGCGCGCCCTAAGCACAGTGGCCGGGAAGGAGCGCGCGCTGCCAGCAGAGCGGGAGGAGGACGCCGGGCACGGAGCAGAGAGGTGAGGGGAACAGCGTCCCTGCCTAGCAGAGGGCAGGGACGCCGGCGCTACAGTACCCCCCCTTTAGGCCCCCCCTTTTTTAGGCCAGACAGAAATTTAGCTAGGATAAGAGGGGCATGGATGTTCTCCCGGGGCTCCCACGTTCTCTCCTCAGGACCAAACCCCCTCCAATCTACTAGAAAAAAGGTCTTTCCTCTTACCCTTTTGGTGGCAAGAATGTTCTCTACCTCAAACTCGTCCTCAGCAGAAACCGGAGCAGGAGGCGTACCTGTAGACTTGGAAAAAGAGTTAAGTACCACAGGTTTGAGGAGAGATACATGGAAGGAGTTAGGGATCCGTAAGTTGGCCGGGAGTTTTAATTTATAGGCCACCGGGTTGATCTGACTGATGACCTCCAGAGGACCGATGAACCGAGGCCCTAACTTGTAAGAAGGTATCTTGAGTCGGACATATTTAGATGAGAGCCAGACTTTATCTCCAGGACGAAATTGTGGAGGATCCAGGCGTTTTTTGTCAGCGTGTCTTTTCATCCGTTCGGACGACTGAAGGAGTGCGGATCGGGTACTCTCCCAAATGGAGGAAAATTTGCTAACGAGAGATTCCGCAGCCGGGTTGTCCACAGAGGTGGAGACAGGAAAAGGAATCCGAGGATGCTGACCGAAGACTACAAAAAACGGGGATTTGGAGGAGGATTCGCTCTCGTGATTGTTATAGGAGAACTCGGCCCAGTCAGAATGATGGGCATTAACGAAGTGCCGGAGGTAACTGGTCAGGTTCTGATTGATCCGCTCCACTTGACCATTGGACTGTGGGTGGTAAGCGGAAGAGAAGTCCAGGGTGACGTCTAGCAGTTTACAAGTGGCTCTCCAGAAACGTGAGGTGAACTGTACCCCACGATCCGACACGATGTGGAGGGGCAGGCCATGAAGATGGAAGATGTGGCGGATAAAGTCTTTAGCCAGCTCGGGTGCAGACGGGAGGCCAGGCAGGGGAATAAAGTGAGCCATCTGGGAAAAGCGGTCAGCGACCACCCAAATAACCATACAACCGGCAGAGACGGGGAGATCAGTTATGAAGTCCATAGCAATATGCTGCCAGGGGGCAGCAGGCACAGGAAGCGGAAGAAGGCGACCGGCTGGCAGGTGTCTCGGGACTTTGTTGCGGGCGCAGGACACACAGGCAGAAACAAAGTCTATTACGTCCTTTTGCAGGGTAGGCCACCAGTAGTGCCGGGCAATAAGCTGGAGGGTCTTTTTCTGACCGGCGTGGCCAGCTAGTTTAGACGAGTGACCCCAGTGTAGGATCTTCTCCCGATCAGGTACTGATACGAACGTCTTACCGGGAGGGAGACGATTTAGGCTCACGGGAGCCACCTGCATTACTCTGGCGGGATCGATGATATGTTTAGGTTCTTCCTCGAGATCGGACACCAGAAAGGATCGGGACAAGGCATCTGCTTTGACGTTTTTGTCAGCCGGGCGAAAATGAAGAACAAAATCAAAGCGAGCAAAAAACAAGGACCACCGGGCTTGGCGCGGGTTAAGTCTCTGGGCATGCTGGAGGTAAGCCAAGTTCTTGTGGTCAGTGTAAATTATTACCGGGTGAAGAGCCCCCTCGAGTAGGTAACGCCACTCCTCCAATGCCAGCTTGATGGCCAATAACTCTCGGTCTCCTATGGAATAGTTGCGCTCAGAAGAGGAGAAGAGTTTGGAGAAGAAGCCACAAGTTACCATTCTCCCGGAAGATGATTTTTGAGTAAGTACCGCTCCGGCTCCAGAGGAGGAGGCGTCAACTTCCAGGAAGAACTGCTTGTTGCCGTCCGGGCGATGCAGTACCGGGGTGGAAGAGAAGGCCTGTTTTAAGGAAAGAAAGGCCTCCTCTGCTTCGGGCGGCCACTCTTTGGGATTAGTACCCTTACGGGTGAGCGCGGAAATTGGGGCAGTCCGGGAAGAGAAGTGTGGTATGAAGAGGCGGTAGTAGTTGGCGAAGCCCAGGAATCGCTGAATGGCCTTCAACCCCTCCGGTCGAGGCCATTTCTCGATGGCAGACAGTTTCTCTGGATCCATTCGTAGGCCGGTCTGAGAAATAATGTAGCCCAAAAACGGAAGCGAGGTCTGCTCAAAGAGGCACTTCTCGTATTTAGCGAAGAGGTGATTCTGCCTGAGCCTGAGCAGGACCTGACGAACGTCCCTCCGGTGAGTCTGGAGATCCGGAGAGAAGACCAAGATGTCGTCCAGGTACACCACAACGCAGGAGTAGAGAAGGTCCCGGAAGATGTCATTGACCAACTCTTGAAAGACGGCAGGAGCGTTACAGAGACCGAAGGGCATTACCAGATATTCATAGTGGCCGTCCCGGGTGTTGAATGCCGTCTTCCATTCATCCCCCTGACGGATACGAACCAGGTTGTACGCCCCACGGAGGTCCAGTTTGGTGAAGATTCTAGCCCCCCTCAGACGATCAAATAACTCCGGAATGAGCGGAAGGGGGTACTTATTCTTCACCGTGATCTGGTTAAGGCCTCTATAGTCTATACAGGGACGGAGAGAGCCGTCCTTCTTTTTGACGAAAAAGAAGCCTGCTCCCGCCAGGGAGGTAGATTTCCGGATGAATCCCCTGGCCAGATTCTCCTCAATATATTCGGACATCGACCGGGTCTCAGCAGCGGATAAAGGATAAATACGCCCACGGGGAGGAGTAGTACCAGGTAACAGGTCGATAGGGCAGTCGTATGGTCTATGAGGAGGTAGTGTCTCTGCTTCCTTTTTATTAAAGACATCAGCATAAGACCAATAAGGAATCGGAAGTCCAGGTAGATTAGCTGGGGTAGGAGAAGGACGGACGGGATGGACGGGAACCAGACAGGTCTTATGGCAGTCCTGTCCCCAGCGAAGGACTTCTCCGGTCTGCCAGTCAAGCACGGGTGCATGTCTCTGGAGCCAAGGTAGGCCTAGCAAGAGGGTGTGAGAGAGTCCAGGCAGAACATGAAAGGAGATACTCTCAGAATGCAGCATTCCCACCTGCAGAGTAATGGATTCGGTGATGAGTTGGATGGGGCGTGGTAAGAGGCCCCCATCCACGGCAGCAACAGACAAGGGTACAGCCAGAGGTTTGGTGGGGATGCGGTATTTCTCTACCAGGGACTGTGAAATAAGATTCCCGGCTGCTCCAGAGTCAAGTTGGGCTCGTTCGAAATAACGGTTCTCCCCGCAGACGATTGAGACTGACAGCAGCAGAGATGGAGAGGATTTATTCTTGTCTAGGTCGACCTCTCTGAGCGAACCTAGACACAGGCGTTTCCCGACCTCTCCGGGCAGGCACGGATCCGGTGCTCCTTACTGCCACAGTAGAAGCAGCTCCCCTCGGCACGGCGTAAGTCCTGACGGGTTTTGACCATCTTGGTCTGGTCGACCTGCATAGACTCAGGAGAGTGTACCTGGGTAGAGACGGAGGGAGTGACGGGTTTCTGAAAAGTAGGAGCTAGACATGGTAACCTCCTCTCACGGGTGACCTCTTTGGCACGCTCCTGGAACCGTAGGTCAATCCGGGTGGCAAGAGTTATTAGGTCATCGAGAGTGGTAGGAATGTCCCGACCGGCAAGTTCATCTTTATTACGGCCGGACAGACCCTCCCAGAAGACGGATACCAGAGCGTCGTTATCCCAGGCCAGCTCCGAGGCAAGGGTACGGAACCGTATGGCATATTGGCCCACGGTGAGACTTCCCTGACGGAGGCGTAGCAGAGATGATGCGGATGAGGTCTTCCGTCCGGGTTCGTCGAAGACTTTCCGGAAAGCCGTGAGAAAAGCAGGCAAGTTGGACACCAGGGGGTCTCCTCTCTCCCATAGAGGATTTAGCCAGGCCAGGGCCTCCCCGGTGAGATGGGACATGATGAATGCAATTTTGGCCCGGTCGGAGTTAAACTGGTGGGACAATAGTTCAAAGTGCAGGGTGCACTGATTTATGAAGCCCCGAGCCTGGGCGGAGTCGCCTCCGAAGCGAGGAGGTGCAGAAAGCCGGGGTCCGGGGTAGGGTACCATGGTATTAGTGGGCAGCGGAGCTGCCGGATTGCGAGACATGGCAATGGCGGAGGTTGCTGGTGGAGCAGTCAGAGTGTCCAGGCGAGTATTGACATTCCGCAGGTGACCCAGGATGGACTCCTGTTGGGACCTTTGACGGGACAGTTCGTGACACAGGTCCGAGAGCGAGGGAGCTTGGGTGCCACCGGGTTCCATGGCCCGAGCAAACTGTAACGGGTCTGGGAGGCGGAACCTCTGAGCTATTATACAAGGGGGCAGTCCTTGTAAGGGAGCGGGTGGCGACCAGGGAAGACGGGCAGGAGGTCACAGCAGGTGACCGGGACAGTCTCTGAGTGAACGGGCTGGAGGTCACGGCAAGTGACCGGGGCAGTCTCTGGATGAACGGGCTGATGGTCACGGCAAGTGACCGGGGCAGTCTCTGAATGAACGGGCAGATGGTCACGGCAAGTGACCGGGGCAGTCTCTGGATGAACGGGCAGATGGTCACGGCAAGTGACCGGGGCAGTCTCTAGGTAAAGGGTTGGTACGACCTGTGGCGGCTGATGATAGACGTGAGCTTACAGGTGAGCAGGCGAGAGTCTCTGGATGAACGGGTGGTCACAGCATGTGACGGCGGAGCCTCCAGGAAGACCAACAGACAGGCGGCAGATGAGCGCTCCCAGGTGAGCGGGCAGAAGTCTCTGGACAGGCGGGTGGTCACAGCACGTGACGGCAGAGCCTCCAGGTAGGCTAGCAGACAGGCAGCAGATGAGCGCTCCCAGGTGAGCGAGCAGGAGTCACTGGACAGGCAGGAGGTCACAGCACGTGACGGCGGAGCCTCCAGGTAGACTAGCAGGCAGGTAGCAGGTGTGTGCTCCCAGGTGAGCGGGCAAGCTGGTCCATAGACAGACTGACAGGAGTTGGAAGGCAGACCGTCGGACCTCGGGCAAGCAGGCAGGTGGCTGATGTGCGCTCCCAGGTGAGCGGGCAGGCTGGTCCTTAGACAGACTGACAGAAGTAGTAAGGCAGACCGTCGGACCTCAGACTAGCAGGCAGGTAGCAGATAATCAGGCAGGAATCTGGCAGGTAACTGGCAGGTAACTGGCAACGGGACCTGAGGGCTGAAGCAGAGTAGTGAACAGTGCAACAACATTGCTCGGGCACCTCCATTTTGGAGGAGGTGCCTTATATATGGTGAAGTCCTCCGGCCATTGGCCGGGGATTCCTTAGGACGGCGCGCGCGGCCCCTTTAAGAGGGAGGGAGAGCGCGCGCGCCCTAAGCACAGTGGCCGGGAAGGAGCGCGCGCTGCCAGCAGAGCGGGAGGAGGACGCCGGGCACGGAGCAGAGAGGTGAGGGGAACAGCGTCCCTGCCTAGCAGAGGGCAGGGACGCCGGCGCTACACTTTACAGTATGAGATTGAGTGCAAATGACGACATGCAGAAGCACATATTCTCAATGATGGAAGTGATATCACAGCTAAGATCTATTGGTGAAGACATTAAAGATAGTCCTGTAGCAGCTATATTATTGTGCAGTTTACCAGATTCATATACAGCCTTGATAAATGCCCTTGAGACAAGACCAGAAACTGACATTACATTAGATTTTGTGAAAACAAGACTAATAGATGAATATCAGAGAAGAAAAGAACAAAGAAATGATTATTCTACTGAAAAGGACAGTGAAAACGCTCTTAAAGCTACAGAATTTAAAAAAACCTACAATAAAGAGACAAGAGAATGCTTCAGATGTAAGAAAAAAGGTCATTTAAAGAAAGACTGTACCATATGGAAAGCAGAACAACAAAAATTACAACATAAAATGCATACACAGAAAGTAAAAAACACAATTTCCGATTCATGTGAGAATAATTGGAATGGCACATTTAAAGTAACAGACAAGAAATCATCACTTGGTTGGTTTATTGATTCAGGAGCAACTAGTCATATGACAAGTGACAAGAATTTCTTTACTGATCTTGATTTAGATAAGAAAGAAGCCATTTATCTTGCAGATGGAAGCAAAATAACCGCAGAAGGTATCGGACAAGGTAGGCTAAATTGTTCAAACAAGTTCGGACAAGATTTAAAGATACTTGTACAGGATGTGTTGTATGTTCCAAAATTGGAAGGTGGATTATTATCTGTGAAACGTTTAAAAGCAAAAGGACTTACAGTAAAATTCAAAGACAATGAGTGTGCAATTATTGCAGGAAACAAGGTGATAACCAAAGTCAAGGCAGATGAACAATTATATAATTTTGACACACCAAAGGAACAGATGAAGGTATGTACACATGATCACAAAAACTGTATTCTCATGTGGCATAGACGTCTAGGACATAGACACCCTGACAGTATAAGGGAACTACAGAGAAACGAATTGACAAAACATTTAAAAATATCAGATTGCTCAATTATCGCAAGATGTGAATGTTGCATAAAATCCAAAGCCACAAGGATATCTATTCCAAAAGAAAGTGAGATGAAAAGTGAAAGACCACTTGATTTGGTGCATACTGACGTATGTGGACCCATGAAAGTGACTACATCAGGAGGCAATAGATACAAGTTGACTTTTATAGAAGACTACTCAAGATACACAGTCACATACTTAATTAAGAACAAAAGTGAAGTTTTTGATAAACTTGTAGACTATGTAACAAGATCAAGTAACACATTTCAAAGCAAGCCTATTGTCATCAGAAGTGATAATGGAGGTGAATTTACAGGTCACAGAATAGAAGAATACTTAAGACAAAATGGAATAGAAAACCAGAAAACTGTTCCAAACACACCTGAACAAATTGGAGTAACAGAAAGGAAAAACAGAACTCTAACAGAAATGATAAGATGTATGCTGACGGATTCCAAACTACCAGAGAAATATTGGGGTGAGACAGCAATGACAGCTACATATCTACAGAACCGACTTTTTTCCAGAAAACTGACGAAAACTCCATATGAACTGTGGCAAGGTATGAAACCAAGTGTCAATCATTTAAAAGTTTTTGGATGTAAAGTTTTTATATTCATTCCATTCATTCCAACAGAAAAACGTTCCAAACTTCAAAACAGATCCATGGAAGGAATATTCGTTGGATATAGTGAAAATTGCAAAGGATATAGAATCCTAGATCCCAAAACAGACAGAGTTACGGTGAGTAACAGTGTGACATTCATTGAAGATTTAAATGAAGACATTATGATTTCAGTTGAAACAAAAAATGAGAAAAACAATAGTGACATAACTGAAAAAATATCTGATGAGAAAGAAGTAGAAATTAATGAAGAATAAAATACTGAAAGTGAAGAATCACAACTACAAACAGACACAGAACCAAGACACTCAATGAGAGAGAACAAAGGAAAACCATCAAAACGTCTCTCATACAAGACAAGCATAAGGAAAATCTATGAGCCTACCTCTTGGGAAGACATATCTAAACTTCCTGAAGAAGAAGCTAATAAATGGATAGAAGCAACAGAAATTAAATCCATGCATGATTCAAATACATGGACACTAACAGATTTGCCAGAAGGAAGAAAAGCCATAGGATGTAAATGGATTTTTAAAGTAAAATACCAAACAGATGGCACAGCTGAAAGATACCGAGCAAGACTCGTAGCTAAAGGGTATTCTCAAAAATATGGAGAAGACTATGATGAGACATTTGCTCCAGTTGTCAAACACACTACAATAAGAACTTTACTTACAGTTGCAGCAATGAAACAGATGGAACTGAGACCTCTGGATGTAAAGACAGCTTTTTTGAATGGAGATTTAACAGAAGACGTTTACATGGAACAACCTCCAGGATTCAAAGATGAAAGAAATCCAAACAAAGTTTGCAAACTACAGAAAAGCATATATGGTTTAAAGCAAGCAGCTAAACCGAGGAATGACAAAATCACGGAAGTACTTACAAATGAAAAATTTCAAAGACGCAAAGCTGATCCATGCTTGTACACAAAAAGGCTGATTAATAGATGGATTTATGTACTAATATATGTAGACGACATTCTGATTTGTTTTAAACAAGAAAGGGATAAAGAAAACATTCTAAAAATCCTGAAGCAACATTTCGAAATCAAAGACTTGGGAAATGTAAAACAGTACCTAGGAATACAGGTAGAAAGAGAAGAAGACGGAAGTTTCCTACTGAATCAAAATCACATGATTCAAGACATAACAGAAAAATTTGGATTAAAGGATGCAAAAACAGTAAAGTCTCCAATGGAAACTAATTATCTCAAAGAGATGAACAGTGAAAAAAATATTCTACCAAATAATGAAGAATACAGAACAGCAATAGGAAAACTACTGTATCTAGCGACAGTTACAAGACCATACATCGCAGAAGCAGTAGGAATCCTGAGTAGAAAGGTATCAAAACCAAATAAAGCAGATTGGAATACCCTGAAGAGAGTGATGCGTTATTTGAAAGGAACTAGCAATGTTAAGCTGAAATTACCCACAAGTGATAATTGCATTTTAACAGGATATGTTGATGCAGATTGGGCTGGAGATCCAACTGACAGAAGATCTACCAGTGGACATATTTTTTTTCTCTCAGGTGGACCAATAAGTTGGACAAGTAAGAAACAGTCAATTGTGACACTGTCTTCAACAGAAGCAGAATATGATGCCGCAGCACATGCGAGTCAAGAAGTACTGTGGTTAAGACAATTGTTGACAGAATTAGGACAACCACAGTTGAAACCAACAAAACTGAAAGAGGACAATCAAGGATGTCTTGTTCTTGCTCAGATGGAAAGAGTCAATCCAAGAACCAAGCATATTGATGTGAAATATCATTTCTTGAGAGATCATCAGGAACAAGGAGTCTTGAAGTTAGAATATTGTCCTACTGAAGAAATGACAGCAGACATCTTCACGAAGGCGTTGAATGCTGATAAACACCAGAGACTAATAAAAAAGTTGGGTTTGATTGAATAAGTCCTTACTGTTGAGAAAGGGTGTTGGCATATACAACAGATCAGGACTTATTATAAGTGAAAGGAGGACTTTATACTAACCAGACAGCAGATGGCGATAGTGTGTAAAGTTATATGCTTGCTGTAATGGTTGGGAGGAAAGCTCTCAATTGTTCGTTGTTCTTACTTCCTGTGTTTTTCTTTTTTCCTGAATGTGTTATGTAAGCAGCACACGGACTGTGTGACACTGAATTGTATCTCATGTTTAACCAGTATGAAGTAAATACTGTTTACTCAAGATATCTTGCTGATTGAAGCTCTCGTAAGTACAGTGGTGACTGAAAGAAGATGCACTCTGAGACAGTTTCACCGCAGTGAAGATTAGTGTATAGTGTGTGAAGAAAAGAGAATAATACTGAGATTTGACTGATCGGGATAGAGCTAGGAGAGCTGGCAGTGACTGATCACAAAGGCTAGAGTGCTGCTGCTAAATTTTTAATATCAATTTTTTTTATTCAGGCAGAAGCAGCCCACAAATATTGATGAAAAAAATTGACTCTGACTGTCTCACAAAGTGATGCATGGCACAAATGTTTGATTTTGCGCACACCTGTTATGTTAGTATAATTTGATTTAAAAACACATCACACTAATATTGTGCCATGTTTCCGCTGTTGATTTCAAAAAGAATCTGTCAGCAGGTTTTTGTTACTTAGGCCACGGCCTACTATCAGCATTTGGTCAGTATTCGGTCAGTATTTTTTCTCAGGAGTGAGGGATAATTGCAGAATTGGTGACTTGTTTCTATTATACCTTTTCTCTGATTGTTCCTCACCTGGTTCTGGCTCCCACTCCTGAGAAAAAATACTGACCGAATACTGACCAAATACTGATAGTGGGGCTGTAGTCTTATTCTGAGAGCAGCACAATATAAGGCAAGAGAGCCTGATTACAGGGACGTGTCACCTATTCCACTGTGTGCTTTAGTTTCAATACAAACAGTGTTTTATCAGCAGGAAATTATCGCTAGAGGCTAGTCTGGCTAATCTTTGTAAACCCACTCCCACCACTGATCAGCAGCTTGTTGACTATGTAGAATATACACAGAAAGCTGTCAGTCAGTGATCTGGATGGGGTTATACACAATTTAGCCCTTTGAACACTGCTACATCTACAACAGACAAGACAAGGATTCTAGCAAAACTGCAACAAGTTTAGTAAGTGATACGTCCCTGGAATCAGGCTTTTAGCCACTACATCATGCTGCTCACATATAACATAGAAAAATCATGCTGACAGATTCCCATTAAGGCATATACCTAGCATTCCTTGGTCGATTCTTTTTGGGAAGAGAATTTATAAAAATACAGACATTTAACTGTGTGACTCTCTACTAGAATTAACTAAACAAAATTGAGTCAAGTTTTATTAAACTGGATTTTATAAAATTCCTAGGACTTTGAAAAATATAAATAATTAATTTGATTCAATTTGTGCGAATTGCCCAAAAATGGCCATTGACTTTTTCTACATTATCAACTTTTACACATTTTTTCCATATTGTTGGTCGACGGAACTTTTGCAGTATGAACGCTTTGCTGGAGGATAATAAGCTGTAGATATCCCAACACAAATCAACTAGAAATTATGGCTCCCCATCTCCTGGTTATGTGGGAAATCTGTTCTCCTACTCGTTTTGATCATCTTTCTGGTAGCCAGGCTGCATCTTCAAGTAATAACTGGTCAGTGTCATCTACTGTTTGTTGGATTCCCACTAATCCTCCTCATTCCCGGTTGTACCATACCTTACTATGTGGCAAGGAAACAACAATACATGCCCAGTAGAGATGAGCGTTGCTCGACTCGAACTGTTCGCCAATCTCAAATTCGAGCTGTTTTGGGCGGTGTTCGAGCCGTTCGGCGAACACGAACGATTTGAAAAAAATTTGGCTGTTCGAGGTTATGTTCGATAACTGTTCGTGCACCAAAATCATAACTGGATTTTTTCTCAGTAATGATGAAAATTAATGTTAATACACAGTTTGAGTGTACAGCGGGGCGGGGGGGGGGGCAGGGGATGGATCTCTGCAGGAATAATGAAGATCTCCATTTTTTTTTCTCTTTCCCACATTTACAGTGGGGAGGTGCAATCTGTCAGCCTATCAGCAGCGCACACACGGAGCGAAGTGCTTTTTTTCACACAAGCAAGGGCATGTGTCATTGGCAGTGTATGTCACATGTCCTTGCCCTATAAGACCCAGCCATTTTCCCCGTCGCCACCATTTTCTCACTGCTGCAGCTGCGTGTTAGACGGCACCGCTGTTGCTATGTGCGCTATACCTTGTTAATTTCAAGCCAATTTTCGCAAAAATCTACAGATAGCTTGGGAGTAGGGAATAGTTGTGATTGCAGTCCTTTTAAGGACTAGGTTACATCATTTCCTACGACTTTTATCAGGCAGGTCTGTGCTCTTAAATAGATAGGTTGAGAGTATAGACTAATTGTAATTGCAGTCCTTTTCAGGACTAAGTTACATCAGTTCCTATCAGTTTTTGCCAGGCAGGTCTGTGCCAGTGCTGTGCAAGTTTTTTTCTCAGCATTTGGCTAGATCTAGCAAATCTAATCCTTTTTGGCCTATTGCAGAGTGTGTTAGTCAGTGGAGTAGCCTATCTGTGTTGCAAGCTACACCACCTGTGTATAGAATACCAATTTTTTTACTGCACCTAGTGAAGTAAAACATTTTGGGCATAGCATCATTCTATTAGTCCATCTATACTGACCTCCATCAGGTTGCAAATTGAATATAATTTTTTTCTGCATCTAGCTCTGAAAAAATATTTGGGCTTCTAGCAGTGTGTGCGACTTGTTCTATTAGTCCATCTATACTGACCTCCATCAGGTTTCAAATTGAATATAATTTTTTTCTGCATCTAGCTCTGAAAAAATATTTGGGCTTCTAGCAGTGTGTGGGACTTGGTCTATTAGTCCATCTATACTGACCTCCATCAGGTTGCAAATTAAAAATAATTTTTTTCTTCATCTAGTTCGGAAAAAATATTTGGGCTTCTAGCAGTGTGTGGGACTTGTTCTATTAGTCCATCTATACTGACCTCCATCAGGTTTCAAATTGAATATAATTTTTATCTGCATCTAGCTCTGAAAAAATATTTGGGCTTCTGGCAGTGTGTGGGACTTGGTCTATTAGTCCATCTATACTGACCTCCATCAGGTTGCAAATTAAAAATAACTTTTTTCTTCATCTAGCTCTGAAAAAATATTTTGGCTTCTAGCAGTGTGTGGGACTTGTTCTATTAGTCCATCTATACTGACCTCCATCAGGTTGCAAATTAAAAATAATTTTTTTCTGCATCTAGCTCTGAAAAAATATTTGGGCTTCTAGCAGTGTTTGGGACTTGGTCTATTAGTCCATCTATACTGACCTCCATCCGGTTGCAAATTGAATATAATTTTATTCTGCATCTAACCCATCCAATAGTTTTGGCCTAATACCACAGTTTGGCCACTCAGCTCTGCTCGGTTCCCATCCATTGTTTTTTTGTGCAAACAACTCCAGAGTTGTGAATTAGTTAACCAACAAAATGAGTGGAAAAAGGCCTGCTGCTGATGGAAAGGGGAATAGGCGTGTTGGGAAGGGGAAAAAAGGTTGTGTCCGTGGGGTAGGTGTTAAAGCAACAGTAACATCTGCAGAAGAAAGACCATCTTCCAGCCAAACTAAAATGTCTACTTCTTTTAGCGGACAATGTGATAAGATCCCTTTCTTACGGCCACGCCAATCGCTACAAATTCCAGATGAGGCACAAAAACAGCAGGTGCTTCAACGGATATCAAGTGCTCCTTTAAGTGGGCTCTCCTCCACATCAACTTCAACATCACAAATACTCCAGTCCTCAAAGGTGTCACCCAAATCGCACTTGCTTCCTCACAGCTCCCAAATCTCCAGCTGCCCATCTGAGTATGAGGTAGAACAGATGGTTGAGTCTGCAGAGCTGTTTACTCATACTATAGCCTGGGAATCAGAGGTCAGCTCCAGTGCTTCTGTGAATCCAGACGAGGAAATGATCTGCACTGATGCCCAGAATCTTTAGGAGTCGGATCCAGGACCAGACGCTGAAGTTTCTGACCATAATGTAGACCCTCATTCCCAAACTGTAACTCCTGTTGGTGGAGACAATGAGGAAGACGATGATGAGACTCAAATACCTGATTGGAGCGACAACTTTAGTTTTTTGTCAGGGTAGGAACAGGTTGACTCTGAGGACGACGGGTGTGATAACGCACAGGGTGATGATGATGAGGTTGGAGATCCCACTTACTGTCAACCCACAGTCAGCCAAGAGAGGAGGTCAGCAGAGGAGGTGGAGGAGAATGCTAGTGACGACGAGGTCAGGTTGCACCTTCCTGGACAGAAACGTAGTACTGGAAGCACGTCAACAACCGCATCCTCAAACACAACTCTGCCTCTCACCACAAGTCGTGGTGGCTCTTCAGGTCACATGGGTGCTAAGCCTTGCATAGCCTGGGCATTTTTTCAGATCCATAAAGGTGGCCCAACTCGTGTTATCTGTAACATTTGTCAGCAAAAGCTAAGTAGAGGCCAAAAAATACATAGTTTGAGTACTTCATGCATGAACCGGCACATGGACATGAAGCGTAAGTTGCAGTGGGAAGCTCACTGTGCTACAATGCGGCCTAGACGGCCGGGCCAACCACCGTCTGCCATATCTTGTGCATCCGCGGCCTCTTCATCCTCTGTGACTGGGGGGACAGCAGTCACACCTGTTTTGGGACGCAGACCTGCCACCTCTTTACCCGCAAGAGCCAGCGTGATTGGCAGGTCATCATTTTCTTTGGAAGTGGAAACACCAGCTGGTGTTGAGCGCTCTCCGACATTGAGAGCACCACCTTTGGATCAAGGCAACCTAACATGTCCGCCTGCTTCTTCCTCACAGACCGACAGTTTGCCGGGGACACCCTTATCAACCCCGTCTAAGCACAATAGCCAGCCCTCGGTCCCTCAGATGTGGACAAGTAAAAGACCATTTCCTCCTAGCCATGAGAAAGCTAAGAGGTTGAATTTCACCATCTGCAAGCTCTTGGCTACAGAAATGCTGCCTTTCCACCTGCGGGACACAGAGGATTTTCGAGACCTTATGTCCGTCGCATTGCCCCAGTACCAGATGCCCAGTCGGCACTACTTCTCAAATAAAGGTGTGCCTGCACTCCACCAGCATGTCACACACAACATCACCGCTTCTTTGAGAAACTCTGTGTGTGACAGGGTGCATTTCACCACAGACACTTGGACGAGTAGGCATGGACAGGGGCGTTACATGTTGCTGACTGGGCACTGGGTAACTATGGTGACAGCAGGACAAGGGGCTGCTGTCCAAGTCTTGCCGTCCCCACGAGTTGTGCGTCAATCCTCTTTATCTCAAAGTTCCTCCACTGCTTCTGCCTCCTCAACCTCCTCTCGGTCCTCCACCTGCACCCAAAGCCTGTCTGGTCATGCCACAAGCTTTCTAACTGCGCAGAAGGGATCCTGCACACCTCCTTACTATGCTGGCAGTAGGGCTCAACGTCATCAGGCGGTTTTTACTTTGAAATGTCTGGGAAATGTGAGTCACACAACTGAGGAGTTGTGGTTAGCTCTGGAGAACCAATTTCATGAATGGTTGTCTCCACTGGACCTGAAACCAGGGAAGGCCATGTGCGACAATGCTGCAAACCTGGGTGCGGCCCTTCGCCGGGGCAATGTCACACACGTACCTTGTATGGCTCACGTGTTGAACCTGGTTGTCCAGCAATTTTTAGCCCACTATCCCCGACTAGATGGCCTTCTGCAGAGGGCACGGTCGCTGTGTGCTCACTTCTGCCGTTTGCATCCCGCAGCTCTGTGACTTACATCTCTACAGAAGTCGTTGGGCCTGCCACTTCACCGGCTAAAATGCGATGTGCCTACCCGGTGGAATTCAACTCTGCACATGTTGCAGCGACTGTGGCAGCACCAACAAGCCCTGGTGCAATACGTTCTGACGTATAGCCTAGGTCAACGAGATCCAGAGGTGGGGAAAATCACGCTGGAGGAGTGGTCTCAGATCAGGGACCTATGCACCCTTCTGCACAGTTTTGAAATGGCGACGAAGATGTTTAGTGCTGAAGATGCCATTATTAGCATGACTATTCCGGTGATTTACATGCTGGAGCACATGTTAAACAGAATTCAGAGTCAGGTGGTCGCACAAGAGGAGGTGGAGGAAGTAGAGGAGGAGGAGTTGTATGCGGAAGGGCTAACATCTGCAAGGTCCAGAAGGTCGGCAGCACCAAGGCGGCAGGCATGTGAGGGTGGGGGAGATGGTTTTACCAGGGCGCATTTTAGCAGCCAAACTAGTGAGGAAGGTGCACGAGCCCAGGAAGAAGTGGAGGACGAACTGATGGAAGACTCATCAGATGAGGGAGACCTTGATCACATTTCTGTTGTGCGAGGTTGGGGGGAGAGGACAGAGGAAGGAAGCATGATTGTTACCTCGCCACCAACACAACAGGTACTTGGTGCTCCTGGATGCGCAAGACACATGAGTGCCTTCTTGCTGCACTACCTGCAACATGACCCTCGAATTGTGAGATTTAGAAATAATCCTGACTACTGGGTTGCCACACTGTTAGATCCCCGGTACAAAAGTAAATTTGCAGAAATTATTCCCTCCATAGAAAGGGATGCACGCATGCAGGAGTATCAGCAGAGACTGTTGCAGAATCTTACATGTGCTTTTCCACAAAACACCAGTGGTGCACGTAGTGAATCTCACAGTTCCAACTTGCCAACCGTGGGATCGTCGAGTGTTCAGCACTCAAACCGTAACAGAAACACAGTATCTGCTGGTAACATCAATTTTGCGGAATCATTTCACCACTTTTTTAGCCCATCCTTTGCAAGGCCACAGGAGACAAGAAGTCTGACACATAGTCAACGCCTAGAGACGATGGTACAGGAGTATCTCCAAGTAAACATTGAAGCCATGACTGTGTCACTGGACCCTTGCTCTTTTTGGGCTTCCAATCTGGATAAATGGCCGGAGCTAGCCACTTACGCCTTGGAGATTTTGTCATGCCCCGCAGCCAGCGTTCTGTCTGAACGTGTGTTCAGCGCTGCTGGTGGTGCGCTGACAGATAAGCGCACTCGGCTCTCCACTGATAATGTAGACAGACTCACGTTCATAAAGATGAACAAATCATGGATCCGAAACGACTTTTCTACCCCTGTGTCATCCTGGGAAGAGTAAAAGCTTGATGATTGGTTAAAATCACCTCACCAATCGTTTTAAGCTTTCAAATTACTAATCATGTTTATCTGTATCTTGGCTGGAAAATAATTTGGGCTTTGTAGCAGTGTGCAGTACTGATTCTATTAGGCAATCAATACTAAGCTCCACCAGATTTAAAATTAATAATAATTTTTAGCTGCATCTAGCCCGGAAAATAATTTTGGGGCTCCGAGATGCGCAAGACACATAAGTGCCTTCTTGCTGCACTACCTGCAACATGACCCTCAGATTGTCAGAATTTGAAGTAATCCTGACTACTGGGTTGCCACACTTTTATATCCCCCACACTCTTCGATCAACCTTTTCATTTTAATAAAGACCAAAAAAATGGTCATTTTTGAAATTATAAGCATTAGCAGGTTATTAGAAACTGAAATCAAACAGTTTTCAACTCAAAACTTTATTCTAGGTGATGTTACATTTGCGCATAGGACCCCTTGTTCGAAAGGAGCTTCTGAACTCTCTCATCCATTGAATTTGTCAGGTTTTGGATGGTTTCTGCTTCAATTGTTTTGCACGAGGACAGAATACCCTCCCAGAGCTGTTGCTTAGATGTGAACTGCCTCCCGACATCATAGACACTCATTTTGATGATGCTCCAGAGGTTCTGAATGGGGTAGAGGTCAGGGGAGCATGGGGGTCACACCATAAGTTTGTCCCCTTTTATGCCCATATCAGCCAGAGATGCAGATGTGTTATGTGCAGCATGAGACGGTGCATTATTATGCATGAAAATGATCTTGCTGTGAAATACACGGTTCTTCTTCTTGAACCATGGCAGGAAGTGCTGTTTGAGAAACTCCACATACATTATGGAGTTCATCTTTACCCCTTCAGGGATCCTAAAGGGGCCGACAATCTCTCTCCCCATGATTCCAGCCCAAAACATTACTCCACCTCCTCCTTGTTGGCGCTGTAGCCGTGTTTGCGTGGGGTGTCCATCAACCAGCCATTATCCACTCCATCCATCTGGACCATCGAGCGTTGCACGGCACTCATCCGTGAACAAAACAGTTTTGAAATCAGTCTTCATGTAATGTTTGGCCCACTGGAGCCGTTTCTGCTTGTGTGAAGTGGATAGAGGAGGTCGACAGGATGGCATACGCACAGCTGCAAACATCTGAAGGACCCTGCATCTTGTTGTTCTGGGGACGTTGGAGGCACCAGCAGCTTCAAAAACTTGTCTGCTGCTATGACAAGGCTTTTTTGTCGCTGCTCTTTTAACCTGACGTAATTGCCTGTAGGAAAGAGTCCTCAATTTGCCCTTATCAGCACGCACACGTGTGTACTGTGAATCAGCTACATACTTCTTGATTGCCAAGACACTTCATCCTGATCATCGCACAATGTTGATTGTAGTCATGCCTTGACCTAAACACTCCACAATTTGTTGCTTCTCAGCAGCCGACACATCCTTTTTCTTTCCCATTTTGGCAGAAAATGTAGGCTGCTTAATAATGTGGGACAGCCTTCTTAAGTAGTCTTGCCTTTCATTGGACACACCTGCCAAACTAATTAGCACAGGTGTCTGCAATTGCTTACAGTGATATAAAGAGCCCTGACACACATCACCATCAATGAGTTTAACTGACAAACAAACAAATTCTTCCCTTATCACTCCTAAACACTTTTTGCATAATAATTTGGAACACAGTGTACATGTGCTTTTCCACAAAACACCAGTGGTTCACGTAGTGAATCTTACAGTTCTAACTTGCCAACCGTGGTCTGTATGGAGTTATTCAATTAAAGGGCCCAAAATTAAGATAACATAGACCGGACAGGTCTCTATGAATAGGAATTACTAAGTATTTGATACCCTGTGAGGGCCAGGCAAAGGGAAAGTTTGACTGGATGGAATCCTGTATGGATTTGGGGAGGGAGACATCGAGGGCCTCAGACTTTGCTGCATTGATTTTAAAATTTGACCATGTAACAAAGTGATCTATTTCAGCCATAACAGCAAGGATGGATATATGTGATTGAGTGATATATACTAGGACATCATCAGCAAATAGAGAGCACTTGTACTCGGTGCCTCCCACCTCAATCTACCTAATATTGGGGTTATGGCGAATTGATGAGAGCAGGTGCTCCGTCACTAGGATGTATAAGAGATGGGACAGAGGACATCCCTGCCTTGTCCCATTGGTGATTATGAAAGGTGATGAAAATGTTCTGACGCGCCCCCTGGGCCTTGGGACACCCGGAGCTGGACTCTTTTTGTTGGATGCTGGTGGTTGTAGTCTCCGTGGCGGCGACCCGGTTCCGTGGCTCAGGGCGGTCAAACCAGTGGCGGAACTATTTATATGGTTTTGATGTTTAAATGTCCGACTACGCCACCCGTGGATTGCGGTCAGAGTGAACCGCCGCTGCAGGGCAGACCGCTGAGGCTGGTGTTGTGGGTGCAGCAGAGCGTAGCATAACTCCCCACGGGAGGAGTATAGCTTCAGGGCAGTGTATGCGGAGGATGGGGGTGATGGTGCAGGGCAGCAGCAGTAAAGACACGGAGTCAGTGATGCAGTCCAGGGCCTTTACTCACAGTTCTCATTATCCAGACCACTTCTGCAGGTAACGGCTGCCCACGTCGTACCGTGCTCACCAGGTGAGGGGCTCAGACAACTCCCAGATAACTTTGGAGCGCTTCACAGGACCCCCTTTGTGTGTCCTTTGTCTGGCCTTTCTTACCAACCCTTCTGTCCGGCTGCCTGGGGCCTCCTCTTGGTAAACTTGGCGCCAGTTTCCCTGACCCTATGTGGTGCCTTCCTAGCGGGTGTTCCCTGACCCTCACAGCCTCCGGTTTCTAGCTGAGGGTCGTTTCCCGCCTCCACTAGTTTCGGGGACCAGTCTCCCCCTTTGGCCTGACCCCTCCACGCAGGTGGATTCGGGCGTGCGGTGGCGACTCGCCCGTCCGCACCCCTGGGATCCCTTCGTTCCTCGTTCCTGAAGACTTCTCCGCTCCTCTTCCTTCCTTCTCCCTCTTCCAGGCCTGGGCCTCTGTTACTAGGCCCGTCTCTGGAGCAGAGCTCATGCAGAGCCCCTGCTCCCTGTCACTTCAGCTCAGACTTGTCTGCACTGAACTAAGATGGTGCCCACCTTTTATACTCCCTTCTCAATGCACCCAGGAACTGCTTCCTCCCTGCTCCTGCACTACAGGGTTCCCCTTCCTCAGTGTTCCCTCCCCCCACTGCAGCCAGGGACAGGGACTGTCGTGCCCATCTCAGGGGCATATTGGTCGCCCTGCCCCACGGCAATGTGGTGTAATGCATGCAGGTGTTGGGTCCTGATCCACACTCCATCCTTACCTGAGAGTGAGATATCACACCTCTGGGTGAGGTGCAATACCTCTGTAGCAACTGAGCCCTCAGAGTGCTACAGTTACATTTATCTTCAGCCTAGGTGACGTATTGCGATACAGGGCCGTGATTTTGGCTATAAAAGGGTCCCCTAGACCCCTACCCCAAGCTTTTTAAGAGAATAATATATGGCGTGCCAGGAGACTCTATGGAATGCTTTCTCAGCATCCAACGAGAGTATCTAATCACAAATTTTTAACTGCATCTAGCCCAGGAAATACTTTGTGCCTAGTAGCAGTGTCTGCTAGTCAGCGGATTATCCCGGCTGTTAAGCAAGCTACACCACCTGTAGTTTGGACACTTAATTTTTTCAAAGGAAATGCTTCGAGACCACGGGATACTCAATGAAGAGCATCAGGAGGCACCCCAAGGCATAGGGGCTGGGACTGGCGGTAGGATGCCTTGCGGTGGACAGCCGAGCTCGATCCTTATAAAAGCTTTTTAACTGCAGCAGCTTTAGTGGACGCTACTGGAGCTGGAATTACGCGGCTGCTGGCATGAGACTTGCCCTCCAATAGATCCTTGTAAAAGGATTTAAAGTGTATTCATTCAAATTAGAGAGACAATTTAAATGAAAAATCTTAGAGCTGCCTCCACCCCAGGGGGGCTCGCTCGACCCACCAGCGGACAGGCACCAGTATTGGGAGAGGGGGGCTGGCCGTCAGGGTCCACCGCGGCTCTGGCACAAACCCGACGACACGGAGGTGGCACGGGCAGGAACGGACTGGCCGTGTCGGCTTCTCACTTTTTGGATTTTAGAAGGGCATGACATGCCTATATCTGTGTCTCCCCCTCCTTTTACTCCTCCACCTCTTTTCTTTTCGCATGACTATATGTACTTGTCACTTTTCCATGTGTTAGTTATGTCTTCTGAGCAGTTTGTCAGCTTTTGGACACCTTTGATGGTGTTTTCTATGTGTTTCTATGTGTTTTTGTTTGCCTGCCATTGGTTTTAATGGTGTTCGAAGGTGTTCGACGAACAGTTCGACGAACAGTTCGGCGAATACACGGGTGTTCAACGAACCGAACCGAACTCGAACACTTTGTCCTGACTTCCTCTCACTCTATTCACTGGCTCTGTGGTTTCTCCTCCTCAGGATGGGGCAAGCATCTCTCTGCTCACAAATACATTAAGTAAGCAATTTTCTTTTTCATTCCCCATGGGAATCAAACTCAAAACCTCCATGCTCACATACAGCAGCTATAGCTATGAACCACAGCCAACAACGATAAGCTAAGGAGAATTTGGTAATCTTCAGCTGTATTACAGGCAGTAAACCCAGAAGCAGATGACAGAGGTACATAGAGACACATCTGTACATAGCAGAGTATCTTTATGTCCCTGTATTCTAGAAGTGAAGAAAAATTCAGACTTTTTTTGTTTCTGTAAAACTACTAAAAAAATAATTACAAAAACTTTATTTTCTCTTTTTTTGTAAGCCTCCCCAGGACTTGAACCCAAAACCTATAATTGCAGACAACAGCTAAAGCCATGAGCCACAGCCTGCAGTCATATCACCAGGAAAATTTTGAGTACTTGATCTGTATTGCAGGCACTGAGCCTACAGGCAGATGATACAGAGGCACAGAGACACATCTGTACATTGCAGTGTATTTCTATGTCCCCTTATTCTGAAGGGAGAATAAAAGAGAGATTTGTTTTCTTCCTATGAGATTACAAATAATAATAAAAAAACAATTACGATTATGTCATTTTTAGAGCACTTTTTTTTTTAAATAATAAAAATATTTAATGTTCCTGTAATCGTAACGACCCATACAACACAGCCATCAGATTATTTATTGTAGTTGGTACATGGCATAAAAAATGGCGCATTTGATTTCTTTCTCTATTAAACCCATAAAAAATGTAATAAAGATGTAATGCTGAGGCCATGTTCACATGTACTATAAATGCTGCTTCTTTTCTACTGCTTGGTAGAAATGGTAAATGGGTGTGACTTTGGGTGTGGCTAGGGGCTTAGTTAAAATTTGCCATGGCGCACTACGCATGCAGCATAATTTGCCCTTCTTTCTCTTTTTCAAAAGTTGGAAGGTATGGTGTCATTAACAGGCTTTCGGCTACCATCTGTTTACTCATAGTCATATATGTTGAGGTCACTTTGATATTACTAAAGGCTGTGTTTGCATTAAAGAGCTTGAAAGGGGTTGGATACAGTGCTAGTAAACCTCATAGTATTATACATGTCTTTTCAGAAGAATTGAAGTCTTTGCAATTCTTTCAATTCCAATTAAAATTTGGAAAAAATTGGCAAAGCTGGAGAATGTGAATTTTAAAAGATTTTCTTATCTCTACCTATTTTGATTGTAATCGTGTGAATAGGTGTGTCTTGATAGCAAGCAAATGGATTTCTGTAAGCCACATTAAGATACATGGGACAGAGTTTGAGCAGCACTTGCAAGCTCTTTACTAAAGAACTTGTAAGCTTTGTGCACCTTGGCTATAAGAATGCCCACCGGTGATAGCGTGTAGAGATAGCCAGTAACCTAGGCAAGGAGCAGTAAATTCAAATTCATTGTATTGTGAATGGAAGAGGATTTTAAAGACAAAATAAATTGCAAAGTTGCTTATTTTTACAAGCACTTTGAAATTTTCACCATAAAAGACTGAGGGTTTTTCTTTGTAAATCAAGAAAATACTATTACCAAGTGCAGATGTGCTTTGATCTAATAGTTTTTATTAGGATTGTATATCGTCTTTGTGACACCAAGATCCTGGTGTAAATGTTATTGTAACTGAGAATACATCTGCAGTATGCAGTACTAAGTGCTCAATGTGAACACTCAAGTACATTACTCTTTTGTAGATTTAATTAATGGCTGCTATAGTCTTTTCACCGGAAATGTTTACACTACACTGAACAATACTTTGCAGACTATTATCCATTTTATAAGATTTCTTAAGAGCTATTGCTTTTCTATGATAAAGCTCCAATAATATATTGCAAATATTTCAATTGAAAATTAGATTTCCAAATTCACTGTATTAATAATTGCCTCAATTAAAATGTTTCTCTAATTGGATGTGATAGTGGATTCATGGAGAAACTAATTTGTAATGATGATAATTACAATATATTTTGTCCCTGACTTTATTAATATTACAAACTGTGCCAAAATTTGTGACATTTCTTGGCACATGCCAATTTGAAAAAATGCACAGAAAAATGTGCATGGGCTCCAACTTTATAGACATTTAAGCAAGAGAATGTTACAAATGTCGGTACAAATCTCATAGCAGGTATACATTTCACTTAAAACTTAAAACTTAAAATTTACAAATTTACTAAGAAATATGGGATTTATACTCAATTTGGCACAACAATCTTTTTTTTTAACTAGCTCATACAATATCATTCTTGTCAAATAAATTGCATGTTATATGTACAGATTGAATGGCACACATTTTATGCTGCCTTTTTTGTTCTTAAGTTTTACAACTTTGCTTGATGATGGCTCGCAGCGTATGTACCCAAAGTGCTGGGTGTTGGGGATAGGAGCTCTAAAAGGCAATCCGGCTTTGGCTAGGGCATGCACCTTTATTGCAAATTAGGTTTATTAGCATAATGAGAAGAAATTCCTTGTATACATGCAACACTGTAGCATTACACAAAAGGAGTAGTGATATGAGGCAGTCCTATCACTGTATACCTGAAAAGTGCCCTCTATTAAGCTGTGACAGGCTAAGATCAGTGACCTATATCTCTATGGGTGGTACATTATGTAAATGAAAGTGACATGGAGATGTAAAGTGCTGGATTTGCAGGGTGCAATACTTTTAGTATTGTGATTTGATGAATTTACAAGAGCACAGTATAATACTGCTATAGGATCATTAATTATAAGATCTCAAATGCTGAGGTTGAGGTTTACTCTACTAATCTAAAGGGCATAGTGCAATATTGGTAATAAATTATGGATGGATATTGGTGTTAAATTGGAAACCTATCTATTGAGGAGATCCATTTCTGCACATATGCCAAGGATACAATATAGATATTCAAGAAAGAGTTATTTGGTAGTCACTCCCTAACAGAGAAATATAGCAAGTTCCCACAGTGGGAATTAGAAACAATAAACGGCACTTATGTAAATACATTTTTAATAATTATTAGTATTCACAATATGACCGTGCAAGAGGTTTCAGTGGAATGTGGATAGACTGTAAATAGCACGGTGGTTTGGAATTAGTTTAATATTAATAATCATAATAAAAGCTATAATTTTGTCCACTTCAGTCAGTGGTTATACATACTCCCGGTCAGGGCTCATTTAGTGGGTGTGGCCTCGCTCTATACACTTGTATTGAGCAATGCCATGCCCACTGAACGGCCATGTCAGTAGACAGGGCACAGCGTCGCTCAATACAAGTGTATGGAGTGAGGATGCGCCCACTAGACATGCCCTGGCCGGGACTATGTATAACACATACGTTCCCACCATTCCTGGCTCAGAAACTGGCAAATCCCAGCAGCGCACAGTGCGTGGAGTTATTGACATTCAATGATAGCATAAAGTGATTCTCTTGCATGTAACTGTTGAAATTGTATATTGTTTTGTGTTTGAGAGTTCACAAACAAGTCCTCTAGTTTTTGGAGTCCATCAACGATAATTGTTTCTGCTGTTTCCTGTGTAGCTCTGCAGTTGGTACCACACTCTCTCCTGAAATGTGGTCAACCCCAGAGATGACACAGTTTACCTTTCTTGTGTTTCCTTTTTTCCCATTGAACGAGCTTGGCTACATATTGAGACATCTATATAGACACTTTCTTGTGATACAGTCTCCATACACTCTACACAACTTACATATGCCAACCTAATGCGCTCTGCACAACTTACATATGCCAACCTGATGTACTCTACACAACTCATGTATATTGCCAATCTGTGGGAAAAATCTAACTTTTTCATTTTCACGGTTCAACGTTGTTAACTTCTGTTAAGCACCTGTGGATTCAAGGTGATGACCACACCACACGTCTACTGTAGATAAATTTCTTGTGGGGCGTTGTTTCAAAAATGGTGTCACTTGTGGTGGAATTCTATTGTTTAGGCACATCAGGGGCTCTCTAAACGTGACATGACACCTGCAGACCATTCCATCAAAGTCTGCATTCCAAAATGTTACTCCTTCCTTTCCTTTGCAATGTGTGCAAACAGTAGTTTTATACCACATATGGGGTATCAGCATACTCGGAAGAGATTGCGCAACAAATTTTGGGGTCCATTTTCTCCTGTTACCTTTCTGGAAATAAAAAATCTGGGGCACAGCATTTTTGTGGGAAAAATTTTATTTTTTTATTTTCACGGCTCAAAGTTATAAAATTCTGTGAAGCACTTTGGGGTTCAAGGTGCTCACCACGCATCTAGATAAATTCCTTGAGGGGTATAATTTCCAAAATGGGGTCCCTCGTACATGTCATGGGCTCTGCAAACATGAAATGGTGTCCGCTATCTATTCCAGACAATTTTGTGTTCCAAAAGTCAAACGGTGCTCCTTCCCTTCAGAGTCCTGTTGTGCGCCTAAACAGTAGTTTTTCACCAAATATGGGGTATCTGCACACTCAAGAGAAATTGCACAACAAATTTTGGGGTCCATTTTCTTATGTTACTCTTTGTGAAAATAATAAATTTGGGGCTAAAACAACATTTTTGTGGGAAAAGGTAATTTTAATTTTTTCTTTCCATATTGTTTTAATTCCTGTGGAGCATCTAAAGGGTTAATAAACTTCTTGAATGTAATTTTGCGCCCTTTGAGGGGTGCAGTTTTTAAATCGGTGTCACTTTTGGGTATTTTCTGTCACACAGGCCCCTCAAAGTCACTTCAAATGTGATGTGGCCCCTAACAAAATTGGTTTTGTAAATTTTGTTGGAAAAATGAGAAATTGCTGATAATCTTTTAATATTTCTAACTTCCTAACAAAAAAAAAATATGTTTCAAAAATTATGCTGATGTAAAGTAGACAATGTTATATATTAACTATTTTGTGTGACATAACTCTCTGGTTTAAGGGCATAAAAACTAAAAGTTGGAAAATTGCAAATTTTTAGTCAAAGTTCCAATATTTTCAAAAATAATCGTAAAAAAAATTTACACAAATTTACCCCTAACATGAAGTACAATGTGTCACGAAAAAACTGTTTTAGAATCACTGGGATATGTTGAAGCGTTCCAGCGTTATTACCTCATAAAGTGACACTGGTCAGAACTGTAAAATCTGGCCTGGTCAGGAAGGTGAAAATAGGCTTGGGGGTGAAAGGAATAAATAACTCAAAATAACTAATATAATAAGTGTTTTCTCCAAGTTTAACACAAATTGCCACTAATAATGATCACTCATGTGATGCATAGCCAGACAGCAGTTTCTAGCATCAATCCTGAGGAATCGTAGCCCATTCCTCAAGGTAAAAGGAATGCAGTTGACTAATATTTAGGTTTGCTTGCTGCAATGTCTTCTTCAAGTGCAACAAAAGATTTTCTATGTAACTAAACCTTAGAGGACTTTAAAGCATGCTTGGAATAATTGAACTGTTGGACAGTCTATTGATACCCAACCTTCGCCTTCCTCACAGAAGGCATGATGTTTTCTTCTAGGATTCCAAGCAGTTGATTGAAACCATCTTGACCTCCACACATTGGAGTTTTCCAGTGCCAGAGGAAGTAAAGGAACCCCAAAGCATCAGCATTCACTTCCATGCTTCACTGAAGGCAGGGTGTTATTTTCAGTGTAAGCTTCACTCTTCCTCCTACAGAAATTGTGCTAATCTATATGCCCCAAAAACGTCAGTGTGGTTTCATCATCCGCAAAATAAAATCCCCAAACTTTCATGGCAGAATAGATGGTTTTGAGCATATTGGTGCTAGCTTTTCTTGTGCTTTTGCCTCATTGGAGGTGTACATTTTGGAGTTTGGGCATGAAGACATTCAGCTTTTAGCTTACACCTCACTGTGCAAATGTTTTGACTACTTATCTCCCTGGCTGGTGTAAGTCAGTGGTAGTGTACCTTTAACATTGACCTTAAAAACTCTGTTTCTAAGGCCATGGCCCTACTATCTGTATTTGGTCAGTATTCGGTCAGTATTTTTTCTCAGGTGTGGGAGCTAAAACCAAGAGTAGGTGATAAATGCAAAATTGGTTCACTTGTTTCTATTATACCTTTTCTCTGATTGTTCCTCACCTGATTTTGGCTCCCACTCCTGAGAAAAAATACTGACCGAATACTGATAGTGGGGCCATGGCCTAATTCTGAGTAGTCATTAAATGTGGTGTTTTGTACTGAAGTTGGACAAACCACTTGTTATATTAGCTTTATTGAGTTATCTAAATTATTCTTGTTTCATTTATTGAAAACAGCAGAAAGTTTGTACATTTTTGCTAATAATCACAATGTGCAGTGTGGGCTGACTAATTTTGATTGCAGGGCTATAGTTTTTTTGCAGTGGTTCAGGATTTTGATGCTTTTAGGCAGCTAAAATAGAATAGTTTGTTGTATCTGGTAAAACACCTGATGGACCTGTTACAGCCCACTGGGGGGAACAGGATCATTACTGATCTGTCAAATGCATCATAATTGATCATTTTGGAACAGAACCTAGCAACAGTCATTTTTAAGTCCCATAGGACCTTTTCAGCAGCAGTATACACATTGAATATTGGATCCTCGGTTAACATGTATGAATGAAAAAAACACATTAAAATTGGAGTAGTGTTATCAGTGTGTCTTTTTGCTCTCACTAAAATAGTAAATATAATTAGTGCCAGCTAACAAATTTTATTTTTGCACAGGAGACACTTTAATTTCCATCCTTCATTATCAATTACCTAACATCATAAAATGACTCCTCTAAACACTTTCATTAAGTAGGATCGCTTTTTATACTCTATGTATTCCTGATGGGTATCGCATGTGCTGTTTGAAGCACTCTCAAAAATGGCAGCGGTTTGTGTACAGCAGCCTAGAATGAAAATTCCAAATTCCTCCTATACAAACAGAAAACAAAGCAATTCTAGGGTACATGGTATGTTATCATTGTTTCTAGGTCATGGTAAGAATTCAACTACCAATTCTGAAGTTTAGGTAGTCTCACAAAATAATAGATTTTATGAGATGACATTATACCTCACTTTCAAGGATGAGATGAGAAGATGAAGCCAGTGCCCAAAATCAAAGCATTAGTGATAAAAAATATATATCATTTTAGTAACAAACGCTCACTTTTGAGTTTGCAAATTTTTTCTATATCACTTTTAAATATTGTGACCCCTTATCCCACAATAAGACTTATTTCTTATGCAAATTATGCAAAAAAAAAACAAAAAAAACGTATGTAAATAAGAATAATTTTAATCCATGCTCCTGTGTCTAGATATTGCTGTTATAAACTTTTTATGGCATCCATAATGTTCATTTGATGCCACTTCTAATGCACCAATTTTTGTTGGTTTGCCTGCACCAAAGCAGGAATCACTTTGCAGGAGCTGAGTGATAGGACTAAGCTAATAAGCATGTGTGACCACCAGCACTGGATACATATGGTGAATGAAATAGAAGTAGACATTTTTAAATCACTAAAATATATAAATTGTTTTAGTGTGAAATAACATCAGTAATTTAACCCCATCATGACGCAGCCCATTTCCATTTTTGAGTTTTCATTTTTTCCTCCCCTTCTTCCCAGAGCCATAACTTTTTTTTTTTTTTTTTCAGTAGATATAGACATATAAGGGCTTGTTTTTTGCGGGATCAGTCGTACTTTTAAACAATGTCATTCATTTTACCACATAGTGGTAAAATATTCCTAGTGGGGAGAAATTCTGAAACAAATGCAATTCTGACATTGTTTTTTGAGAATTGTTTTTATGATGTACATTTTGTGGTAAAAATTACCTCACAATATGATTCTGCTCATCAGTACAATTATGCGATACCAAACATGTCCAGTTTTTTTATTTTTTAGTGTTGAAAAAAATCTGAAGGTTTCAAAAAACAATTTTTGGGATTGTGTCGATGATGATCCGAGACACATAACACTTTCATTTTTCGGTTGATGGAGCTGTGTGATGAGTTAGTTTTTATGGGGTGAGACAACGTTTTTACTGATACTGTGGTATAGATATGATGTTTTGATCACTTGTTACAACACTTTTTGTGGACCAAAAAAACATAATTTTGGCGTTCTTGAATTTTTTTAGTTTACGTTATTTACAAGTCGGGTTAATTATTTTTATATTTTGATAGATTGGACTTTTTTAATAGGCGAAAATGAGGGTGATTTGAACTTATGTTTTTTTTTATTTTTAAAACATTTTACTTTCCACTGTACTTGTTAGCTTGAAGCTGCAATCGTCTGATCGCTTGTGCTATATACAGAAATGCCACAGCATTGCTGTATATAGTAAAAATCATGGTGTACTTTGAGGCCCGGCCACAGACTGGAGCACCGTAATAACAAGCACAGAGGTCTTCAACAGACCCCCTGCTGTCATAGCAACCCTTCCGCGACCCATGATAATGTCATGGGTGCGCAGATGGGCGCATGGACTGACGCGCTCCCCTGCTGGCACTTGTTAAATGCCTCTGTCAGAGTTTGACAGTGGCACTTAACAGGTTAACAGTTAGAGATAGGTCCTGGCTGTAACACACAGCCATGACCTGCTGTGTATGGGTTGAGCCCAATGCACTTTCACCATTTTTTTATGTTTTAATTTTTTGCCATTTATCTTGCAATGTAAATACCATGAAGCTTTTTTTTCAAAGCTACTCTTTATAACTTTTACTTCATGCCTGTTTGCTTTTATATTTTTGAGTACTTATTTCAACTACATCCTGCTGGATCCACTTTGTATTCAATCTGTATTTCTCCAATCAGAAGTGCACGACGCTTAGCATTTTATCATTATTTTTTTTTGTACTTCGCATTAACTTTTTGAGTGGATGCCTACGCACACAAGCACTCTTGAGTAGCTTTACTACTCAAAAAAATCTATTTTATAAAAATCATTCATTTTTCGCCATAATCGAAAAGCCATAACTTTTTTTGATGTTTATGTAGCAGTCAACATGCTCCCAGCATTAGGCCACCTTATGAAAGTAGCAGCGATTTGCAATTAGCAGAAATTCAGTGTAAATTGATTGCTTGTTATTAATGGTCTTGTATTATCTGCTCAAACCAGTAGTAATGAGCAATCAATTTACACAGAATTTCAAATAATCCACTTACAAGCACACACCACCAGACACATGGCAACAAGTTCATAAGACCGTTCTCAAAGAATGCTTTCAGTTGTGCCTTTTTGCTACATTTTTTATGTAGTTTTTGACGCAAAAGTTTGGAGTGGATTAAACTTATTTACTTATCCTCCCTTTACTATTAACGCTTTGCTTTGACTTCAAAAAATGCAGAAAAAATACTAAATTGGCACAAGGGAAAGTATACCCATTAAGATGCAGAACATCGGAATGTTTTCGCAGTAACAAAAAAAAACTTTACTTGATATTTTATACTGCATTTGAGGTGATACACTTTATGTATTTTATTGATTCAGATTAAGGCCTCATTCAGACATCAGCCCAATGGCTGAGCTTTGTAAGTTTACTAACATGGCAGACAAGGGGGCTTCAATAGGTGTCTGTCTGCAATACAAGCTAACAGCAATTGGCAATCACGTTGCAGGGGGGCTAATGGGTGCTGATAGCAACCCATATTAATCCTTACCTTGTACGGCAGATGTCACTAAAGGATTAAGTGGAACTGCAGGGTTTTATGACGTGAGCTGTGAGATATGATTTAGGGATTATGTCACCAGAATTTTGCCACCGAATCTGAGAAAGGCATAATATGGAGACAGACCCTAATTCTAGCGATATGTCACTTGCTGGGCTACTTGCTGTAATTTTTATAAAATCACTGTTTTTTGCAGGGGATTATCACTAGACGACTAGTAAACATGCAGCCATATAGTCCCTCATATTCATGTACTTTGTATAATACCACCAAACCACTAATTTGAAGATTTCTGGCTATGAACAGTGTGCACAAATAATTATCAATGTGATGTGGGTGGGGTTTTACAGGGCGCAGCATTCAGAGAAACATTAGTTGATAGAACAGCAGATAAAACAGTGATTTTATCAAAATGACAGCAAGCAGCCCAGCAAGTGATACATCGGTGGAATTAGGGACTCTTTCCCAAAATTATCCTGCTCTCAGATGGAGTACATATTTCCTTTAAGATACTATTGATACCAATGGAGAAACTGTACTCCTATAGATCCATGTCATAAGCTTCTCTCCCAAGCCATCAGTATCCTCTGCAATGACAAGGGACAAGCAGCTGTCTGAATGTGTGCCCAATAATTTTGGAAAGGGCTCTGGTTGGCAGTGGCGCAACTTCAAGTTCATGGGCCCAAAAGCTCAAATGGAGCCAACAAATATTGCAAGTCTTTAACAGTATTGTTTTTTCATATAGATCAAAGGTACTTTTTGGTCCGCTTAAGCTCAAGGGCCCCGGTGTGATTGAAACCCCTGCACCTATTGTAGTCACTCCCCTGCTGGTTGGGGTTATATTAACAATCATTTTCCAAGTCTTGCTAAAGGGCCAGAAATTGTTTAACATCCAATAGCAGGCACTAGTGGTTTCGTTCTTTTAACCCTTAAGGACCGAGCCATTTTGTAGGTTGATGACCGGGCCTCATTTTTTAAATTTGACCAGTGTCACTTTATGAGGTAATAACTCTGGAATGCTTTAACGGATCCCAGTAATTCTAAGATTGTTTTTTTTAGGAACATATTGTACTTCATGATAGTGGTAAAATTTGTTCGATATGATTTTCGTTTATTTGTTAAAATGCCAAAAATTTGGCAAAAATTTAGAAAATGTCACAAATTTATAATTTTTATTTTTATACCCTTAAGTCAGAGAGTTATGTCATACAAAATAGTTAATAAATAACATTTACCATATGTGTAGTTTATATCAGCACTCCTTTTGAAACATAATTTTTTTTGTTAGGAAGTTAGAAGGGTTAAAATTTGATTAGTAATTTCTAATTTTTCCAACAAAATTTACAAAACAATTTTTTTCGGAACCACATCACATTTGAAGTGACTTTGGGGGGCATATATGACAGAAAATACCCAATACTGACAACATTCTTAAAACTGCACCCCTCAAAGTCCTCAAAACCACATTCAAGGAGTTTATTAACACTTCAGGTGCTTCACAGGAATTAATGCAATGTGGAAGGAAAAAAAATAGCATTTTACTTTTTCACAAAAATGTTATTTTAGCTCCAAATTTTTATTTTCACAAGTGTAACCAGAGAAAATAACCTCAAAATTTGTTGAGCAATTTCTCCTGAGTACACTGATACCCCGTATGAGCAGGAAAAGAACTGTTTGGGTGGACACAAGGGCTCGGAAGGGAAGGAGCACCATTTGACTTTTTGAACACCAAAATGGCTGGAATCAAGAGGACACCATGTTGTGTTTGGTGAGCCACAAATGTGCCTAAACAGTGGAAACACCCCACAAGTGACCCCATTTTGGAAACTAGATCCCTCAAGGAATGTATCTAGATGTGTTGTGAACACTTTGAACCTCTAGGTGCTTCACAGACGTTTATAAAGTAGAAATAAGAATTTTTCCCACAAAAATGTTCTAATAGCCCCAATTGTTTTATTTTCACAAGGGTAACAGGAGAAAATGGTCGCTAAAATTTGTTGTACAATTTCTCCTGAGTAGAGATGAGCGGTGTTCAACTTGAACTGTTCGCCAATCTCAAATTCGAGCTGTTTTGGGTGGTGTTCGAGACGTTCAGCGAACACGAGCGATTTGAAAAAAATTCGGCTGTTCAAGGTTATGTTCGATAACTGTTCGTGCACCAAAATCATAACTGGATTTTTTTCTCAGTAATGATGAAAATTAATGTTAATACGCAGTTTGAGTGTACAGCGGGGCGGGGGGAGGGGCAGGGGATGGATCTCTGCAGGAATAACGAAGATCTCCATTTTTTTTTCTCTTTCCCGCATTTACAGTGGGGAGGTGCAATCTGTCAGCCTATCAGCAGCGCACACACGGAGCGAAGTGCTTTTTTTCACACAAGCAAGGGCATGTGTCATTGGCAGTGTATGTCACATGTCCTTGCCCTATAAGACCCAGCCATTTTCCCCATCGCCACCATTTTCTCACTGCTGCAGCTGCGTGTTAGACGGCACCGCTGTTGCTGTGTGTGCTATACCTTGTTAATTTCAAGCCAATTTTCGCACAAATCTACAGATAGCTTGGGAGAAGGGAATAGTTGTGATTGCAGTCCTTTTAAGCATTTCCTACGACTTTTATCAGGCAGGTCTGTGCTCTTAAATAGATAGGTTGGGACTAATTGTAATTGCAGTCCTTTTCAGGACTAAGTTAGATCAGATCCTATCAGTTTTTGCCCGGCAGGTCTGTGCCAGTGCTGTGCAAGCTTTTTTCACAGCATTTGGCTAAATCTAGCAAAGCTAATCCTTTTTGGCCTATTGCAGAGTGTGTTAGTCAGTGGAGTAGCCTATCTGTGTTTCAAGCTACACCACCTGTGTATAGAATACCAATTTTTTTACTGCACCTAGTGAAGTAAAACCTTTTGGGCATAGCATCATTCTATTAGTCCATCTATACTGACCTCCATAAGGTTGCAAATTGAATATAATTTTTTTCTGCATCTAACTCTGAAAAAATATTTGGGCTTCTAGTTGTGTGTGGGACTTGTTCTATTAGTCCATCTATACTGACTTCCATCAGGTTGCAAATTGAATATATTTTTTTCTGCATCTAGCTCTGAAAAAATATTTGGGCTTCTAGCTGTGTGTGGGACTTGTTCTATTAGTCCATCTATACTGACCTCCATCAGGTTGCAAACTGAATATAATTTTTTTCTGCATCTAGCTCTGAAAAAATATTTGGCCTTCTAGCTGTGTGTGGGACTTGTTCTATTAGTCCATCTATACTGACCTCCATCAGGTTGCAAATTGAATATAATATTTTTCTGCATCTAGCTCTGAAAAAATATTTGGCCTTCTAGCAGTGTGTGGGACTTGTTCTATTAGTCCATCTATACTGACCTCCATCAGGTTGCAAATTGAAAATAATATTTTTCTGCATCTAGCTCTGAAAAAATATTTGGCCTTCTAGCAGTGTGTTGGACTCGTTCTATTAGCCCATCTATACTGACCTCCATCAGGTTGCAAATTGAATATAATTTTTTTCTGCATCTAGCTCTGAAAAATTATTTGGCCTTCTAGCAGTGTGTGGGACTTGTTCTATTAGTCCATCTATACTGACCTCCATCAGGTTGCAAATTGAATATAATTTTTTTCTGCATCTACCTCTGAAAAAATATTTGGGCTTCTAGCTGTGTGTGGGACTTGTTCTATTAGTCCATCTATACTGACCTCCATCAGGTTGCAAATTGAATATAATTTTTTTCTGCATCTAGCTCTGAAAAAATATTTGGCCTTCTAGCAGTGTGTGGGATTTGTTCTATTAGTCCATCTATACTGACCTCCATCAGGTTGCAAATTGAATATAATTTTTTTCTGCATCTACCTCTGAAAAAATATTTGGGCTTCTAGCTGTGTGTGGGACTTGTTCTATTAGTCCATCTATACTGACCTCCATCAGGTTGCAAACTGAATATATTTTTTTTCTGCATCTAACCCAGACAATAGTTTTGGCCTAATACCACAGTTTGGCCAATCAGCTCTGCTCGGTTCCCATCCATTGTTTTTTTGTGCAAACAACTCCAGAGTTGTGAATTAGTTAACCACCAAAATGAGTGGAAAAAGGTCTGCTGCTGGTGGAAAGGGGAATAGACGTGTTGGGAAGGGGAAACAAGGTTGGGTCCGTGGAGTAGGTGTTAAAGCAACAGTAACATCTGCAGAAGAAAGACCATCTTCCAGCAAAACTAAAATGTCTACTTCTTTTAGCGGACAATGTGAGAAGATCCCTTTCTTACAGCCATGCCAATCGCTACAAATTCCAGATGAGGCACAAAAACAGCAGGTGCTTCAACGGATATCAAGTGCTCCTTTAAGTGGGCTCTCCTCCACATCAACTTCAACATCACAAATACTCCAGTCCTCAGAGGTGTCACCCAAATCGCACTTGCTTCCTCACAGCTCCCAAATCTCCAGCTGCCCGTCTGAGTATGAGGTAGAACAGATGGTTGAGTCTGCAGAGCTGTTTACTCACACTATAGCCTGGGAATCAGAGGTCGGCTCCAGCGCTTCTGTGAATCCAGACGAGGAAATGATCTGCACTGATGCCCAGAATCTTTATGAGTCGGATCCAGGACAAGACGCTAAAGGTTCTGACCATAATGTAGACCCTCATTCCCAAGCTGTAACTCCTGTTGGTGGAGACAATGAGGAAGACGATGATGAGACTCAAATACCTGCTGGAGCGACAACTTTAGTTTTTTGTCAGGGCAGGAACAGGTTGGCTCTGAGGACGACGGGTGTGATAACACACAGGGTGATGATGATGAGGTTGGAGATCCCACTTACTGTAAACCCACAGTCAGCCAAGAGATGAGGTCTGCAGAGGAGGTGGAGGAGGATGCTAGTGACGACGAGGTCAGGTTGCGCCTTCCTAGACAGAGACGTAGCACAGTAAGCACGTCAACAACTGCATCCTCAAACACAACTCTGCCTCTGACCACAAGTCGTGGTCGCTCTTCAGGTCGCATGGGTGCTAAGCCTTGCATAGCCTGGCCATTTTTTCAGATCGATAAAGATGACCAAACTAGTGTTATCTGTAACATTTGTCAACAAAAGCTAAGTAGAGGCCAAAAAATACATAGTTTGAGTACTTCATGCATGAACCGGCACATGGACATGAAGCATAAGTTGCAGTGGGAAGCTCACTGTACTACAATGCGGCCTAGCCAGCTGGGCCAACCACCGTCTGCCCCATCTTGTGCATCTTCGGCCTCTTCATCCTCTGTGACTGGGGGGACAGCAGTCACACCTGTTTTGGGACGCAGACCTGCCACCTCTTTACCCGCAACAGCCAGCGTGATTGGCAGGTCTTCATTTTCTTTGGAGATGGTAACACCAGCTGGTGTTGAGCGCTGTCCGACATCGATAGCACCACCTTTGGATCAAGTCAACCTAACATGTCCGCCTGCATCTTCCTCACAGACCGGCAGTTTGCCGGGGACACCCTTATCAACCCCGTCTAAGCACAACAGCCAGCCCTCAGTCCCTCAGATGTGGACAAGTTAAAGACCATTTCCTCCTAGCCATGAGAAAGCTAAGAGGTTGAATTTCACCATCTGCAAGCTCTTGGCTACAGAAATGCTGCCTTTCCGCCTGGTGGACACAGAGGATTTTCGAGACCTTATGTCCATCGCAGTGCCCCAGTACCAGATGCCCAGTCGGCACTACTTATCAAAGAAAGGTGTGCCTGCGCTCCACCAGCATGTCGCACACAACATCACCGCTTCTTTGAGAAACTCTGTGTGTGACAGGGTGCATTTCACCACAGACAATTGGACGAGTAGGCATGGACAGGGGCGTTACATGTCGCTGACTGGGCACTGGGTAACTATGGTGACAGCAGGACAAGGGGCTGCTGTCCAAGTCTTGCCGTCCCCACGAGTTGTGCGTCAATCCTCTTTATGTCAAAGTTCCTCCACTGCTTCTGCCTCCTTAAACTCCTCTCGGTCCTCCACCTGCACCCAAAGCCTGTCTGGTCATGCCACAAGCTTTCTAACTGCGCAGAAGGAATCCTGCACACCTCCTTACTATGCTGGCAGTAGTGCTCAACGTCATCAGGCGGTTTTTACTTTGAAATGTCTGGGAAATGTGAGTCACAGAGCTGAGGAGTTGTGGTCAGCTCTGGAGAACCAATTTCGTGAATGGTTGTCTCCACTGGACCTGAAACCAGGGAAGGCCGTGTGCGACAATGCTGCAAACCTGGGTGCGGCCCTTCGCCGGGGCAATGTCACACACGTGCCTTGTATGGCTCATGTGTTGAACCTGGTTGTTCAGCAATTTTTAGCCCACTATCCAAGACTAGATGGCCTTCTGCAGAGGGCACGGTCGCTGTGTGCTCACTTCCGCCATTCGCATCCCGCAGCTCAGCGACTTACATCTCTACAGAAGTCGTTGGGCCTGCCACTTCACCGGCTAAAATGCGATGTGCCTACCCGGTGGAATTCAACTCCGCACATGTTGCAGCGACTGTGGCAGCACCGACAAGCCCTGGTGCAATACGTTCTAACGTATAGCCTGGGCCAACGGGATCCAGAGGTGGGGCAAATCACGCTGGAGGAGTGGTCTCAGATCAGAGACCTATGCACCCTTCTGCACAGTTTTGAAATGGCGACGAAGATGTTTAGTGGTGACGATGCCATTATCAGCATGACTATTCCGGTGATTTACATGCTGGAGCACATGTTAAACAGAATTCGGAGTCAGGTGGAGGCACAAGAGGAGGTGGAGGAAGTAGAGGAGGAGGAGTTGTATGCGGAAGGGCTAACATCTGCAAGGTCCAGACGGTCGGCAGCACCAAGGCGGCAGGCATGTGAGGGTGGGGGAGATGATTTTACCAGGGCGCATGGTAGCAGCCAAACTAGTGAGGAAGGTGCAGGAGCCCAGGAAGAAGTGGAGGACAAACTGATGGAAGACTCATCAGATGAGGGAGACCTTGATCACATTTCTGTTGTGCGAGGTTGGGGGGAGAGGACAAAAGAAGGAAGCATGATTGTTACCTCGCCACCAACACAACAGGGACTTGGTGCTCCTGGATGCGCAAGACACATGAGTGCCTTCTTGCTGCACTACCTGCAACATGACCCTCGAATTGGGAGAATTAGAAATAATCCTGACTACTGGGTTGCCACACTGTTAGATCCCCGGTACAAAAGTAAATTTGCAGAAATAATTCCTGCCATAGAAAGGGATGCACGCATGCAGGAGTATCAGTAGAGACTGTTTCAGAATCTTACATGTGCTTTTCCACAAAACACCAGTGGTGCGCGTAGTGAATCTCACAGTTCCAACTTGCCAACCGTGGGACCGTCGAGTGTTCAGCACTCAAACCATAACAGAAACACAGTATCTGCTGGTAACATCAATTTTGCGGAATCATTTCACCACTTTTTTAGCTCATCCTTTGCAAGGCCACAGGAGACAAGAAGTCTGACACATAGTCAACGCTTAGAGACGAGGGTACAGGAGTATCTCCAAGTAAACATTGAAGCCATGACTGTGTCACTGGACCCTTGCTCTTTTTGGGCTTCCAATCTGGATAAATGGCCGGAGCTCGCCACTTACGCCTTGGAGATCTTGTCATGCCCCGCAGCCAGCGTTCTGTCTGAACGTGTGTTCAGCACTGCTGGTGGTGTGCTGACAGATAAGCGCACGCGGCTCTCCACTGATAATGTAGACAGACTCACGTTCATAAAGATGAACAAATCATGGATCCGAAACGACTTTTCTACCCCTGTGTCATCCTGGGGAGAGAAAAAGCTTGATGATTGGTTAAAATCACCTCACCAACCGTTTTAAGCTTAAAAATTACTAATCATGTTTATCTGCGAAGGCAAATAGAGTCATGGCATGCATCAGAAGAGGAATAGGGGCATATGATGAGAACATTGTTCTTCCTCTGTATAAAGCACTGGTAAGGCCGCACTTAGAATATTGTGCACAGTTCTGGGCTCCGGTGCTCAGGAAAGACATATTGGAGCTAGAGAGGGTACAAAGGAGGGCGACTAAGGTAATAAAGGGAATGGAGGGACTAGAATACTCAGAGAGGTTGTCAAAATTAGACCTATTTACGTTGGAAAAGAGAAGGCTTAGGGGAGACCTCATAAACATGTATAAATACATCAGGGGGCAGTACAGAGATCTCTCCCATGACCTGTTTATACCAAGGATGGTGACAAAGACGAGGGGGCACACTATGCGTCTGGAGGAAAGGAGGTTCCTGCACCAGCATAGAAGGGGATTCTTTACGGTCAGAGCCGTGAGACTCTGGAACTCTCTGGGAGAGGAAGTGGTGATGTCCAACTCACTTAATGAGTTCAAGAGAGGCCTGGACGCCTTTCTTGAGAACAATAAAATTACATCTTATGCTTAGTGATAGTTAATTAATCCAGATTGGTGTCGGGAAGTGAATTTTTTCCTCAATGATGTCAATTGGCCTATACCGCATGTTTTTTTTTTTTGTTTGTTTTGTTTTTTTTTGCGTTCCCCTGGATCAACGCTGCGGAATAGCTGCAGTGCACAAGAAATAGGCTGAACTGGATGGACGCTTGTCTTTTTTCGGCCTTATAAACTATGTAACTATGTAACTATGTAACTATCTGTATCTTGGCTGGAAAATAATTTGGGCTTTGTAGCAGTGTGCAGTACTGATTCTATTAGGCCATCTATACTAAGCTCCACCAGATTTAAAATTAATAATAATTTTTCGCTGCATCTAGCACGGAAAATAATTTTGGGGCTACGAGATGCGCAAGACACATAAGTGCCTTCTTTCTGCACTACCTGCAACATGACTCTCAGATTGTCAGAATTTGAAGTAATCCTGACTACTGGGTTTCCACACTCTTAGATCCCCCAAACTCTTTGATCAACCTTTTCATTTTAATAAAGACAAAAAAATGGTCATTTTTGAAATTATAAGCATTAGCAGGTTATTAGAAACTGAAATCAAACAGTTTTCAACTCAAAACTTTATTCTAGGTGATGTTACATTTGCACATAGGACCCCTTGTTCGAAAGGAGCTTCTGAACTCACTCGTCCATTGAATTTGTCAGGTTTTGGATGGTTTCTGCTTCAATTGTTTTGCATGAGGACAGAATACCCTCCCAGAGCTGTTGCTTAGATGTGAACTGCCTCCCGCCATCATAGACATTCCTTTTGATGATGCTCCAGAGGTTCTGAATGGGGTAGAGGTCAGGGGAGCATGGGGGTCACACCATAAGTTTGTCCCCTTTTATGCCCATATCAGCCAGAGATGCAGATGTGTTATGTGCAGCATGAGACGGTGCATTATCATGCATGAAAATGATCTTGCTGCGGAATACACGGTTCTTCTTCTTGAACCATGGCAGGAAGTGCTGTTTGAGAAACTCCACATACATTATGGAGTTCATCTTTACCCCTTCAGGGATCCTAAAGGGGCTGACAATCTCTCTCCCCATGATTCCAGCCCAAAACATTACTCCACCTCCTCCTTGTTGGCGCTGTAGCCGTGTTTGCGTGTGGTGTCCATCAACCAGCCATCCTCCACTCCATCCATCTGGACCATCGAGCATTGCTCTTTTAACCTGACGTAATTGCCTTTAGGAAAGAGTCCTCAATTTGCCCTTATCAGCACGCACACGTGTGTACTGTGAATCAGCTACATACTTCTTGATTGCCAAGACACTTCATCCTGATCATCGCACAATGTTGATTGTAGTCATGCCTTGACCTAAACACTCCACAATTTGTTGCTTCTCAGCAGCCGACACATCCTTTTTCTTTCCCATTTTGGCAGAAAATGTAGGCTGCTTAATAATGTGGGACAGCCTTCTTAAGTAGTCTTGCCGTTCATTGGACACACCTGCCAAACTAATTAGCACAGGTGTCTGCAATTCCTTACAGTGATATAAAGAGCCCTGACACACATCACCATCAATGAGTTTAACTGACAAACAAACAAATTCATCCCTTATCACTCCTAAACACTTTTTCCATAATAATTTGGAACACAGTGTACATGTGCTTTTCCACAAAACACCAGTGGTTCACATAGTGAATCTTACAGTTCTAACTTACCAACTATGGTCTGTATGGAGTTGTTCAATAAAGGGCCCAAAATTAAGATAACATAGACGGGAGAGGTCTCTATGAATAGGAATTCCTAAGAATTTGATACCCTGTGAGGGCCAGGCAAAGGGAAAGTTGGACTGGATGGAATCCTGTATGGATTTGGGGAGGGAGACATCGAGGGCCTCAGACTTCGCTGTATTGATTTTAAAATTTGACCATGTAACAAAGTGATCTATTTCAGCCGTAACAGCAGGGATGGATATATGTGATTGAGTGATATATACTAGGACATCATCAGCAAATAGAGAGCACTTGTACTCGGTGCCTCCCACCTTAATCCACCTAATATTCGGGTTATGACGAATTGATGAGAGCAGGTGCTCCGTCACTAGGATGTATAAGAGAGGGGAAAGAGGACATCCCTGCCTTGTCCCATTGGTGATTATGAAAGGTGATGAAAATGTTCTGATGCGCCCCCTGGGCCTTGGGACATCCGGAGCAGGACCCTTTTTGGTGGATGCTGGTGGTTGTAGTCTCCGTGGCGGCGACCCGGTTCCGTGGCTCAGGGCGGTCAAACCAGTGGCGGAACTATTTATGTGGTTTTGATGTTTAAATGTCCGACTACGCCACCCGTGGATTGTGGTCAGAGTGAACCGCCGCTGCAGGGCAGACGGCTGAGGCTGGTGTTGTGGGTGCAGCAGAGCGTAGTATAACTCCCCACGGGAGGAGTATAGCCTCAGGGCAGTGTATGCGGAGGATGGGGGTGATGGTGCAGGGCAGCAGCAGTAATGACACGGAGTCAGTGATGCAGTCCAGGGCCTTTACTCACAGTTCTTATTATCCAGACCACTTCTGCAGGTAACGGCTGCCCACGTCGTACTTTGCTCACCAGGTGAGGGGCTCAGACAACTCCCAGATAACTTTGGAGCGCTTCACAGGACCCCCTTTGTGTGTCCTTTGTCTGGCCTTTCTTACCAACCCTTCTGTCCGGCTGCCTCGGGCCTCCTCTTGGTAAACTTGGAGCCAGTTTCCCTGACCCTATGTGCTGCCCTCCTAGCGGGTGTAGCGAGGGGCTGTGCCACATAAAATATCACAGCCTCCGGTTTCTAGCTGAGGGTCGTTTCCCGCCTCCACTAGTTTCGGGGACCGGTCTCCCCCTTTGGCCTGACCCCTCCACGCAGGTGGATTCGGGCGTGCGGTGGCGACTCGCCCATCCACACCCCTGGGATCCCTTCGTTCCTCGAGCCTTCTCCGCTCCTCTTCCTTCCTTCTCCCTCTTCCAGGCCTGGGCCTCTGTTACTTGGCCCGCCTCTGGAGCAGAGCTCATGCAGAGCCCCTGCTCCCTTTCACTTCTGCTCAGACTTTCTGCACTGAACTAAGATGGTGCCCACCTTTTATACTCCCTTCTCAATGCACCCAGGAACTGCTTCCTCCCTGCTCCTGCACTACAGAGTTCCCCCTCCTCAGTGTTCCCTCCCCCAACTCCAGCCAGGGACAGGGACTGTCGTGCCCATCTCAGGGGCACATTGGTCGCCCTGCCCCATGGCAATGTGGTGTAATGCATGCAGGTGTCAGGGTCCTGATCCACACTCAATACCTCTGCAGCAACCGAGCCCTCGGGGTGCTACAGTTCCATTTATCTTCAGCCTAGGTGACGCATTGCGATACAGGGCCAAGATTTTGGCTATAAAAGGGTCCCCTAGACCCCTACCCCAAGCTTTTTAAGAGAATAATATATGGCGTGCCAGGAGACTCTATGGAATGCTTTCTCAGCATCCAATGAGAGTATCTAATTACAAATTTTTAACTGCATCTAGCCCAGGAAATACTTTGTGCCTAGTAGCAGTGTCTGCTAGTCAGCGGATTATCCCGGCTGTTAAGCAAGCTATACCACCTGTAGTTTGAACACTTAATTTTTTCAAAGGAAATGCTTCGGGACTACGGGATACTCAGTGAAGAGCATCAGGAGGCACCCCAAGGCATAGGGGTTGGGACTGGCGGTAGGATGCCTTGCGGTGGACAGCCGAGCTCGATCCTTATAAAAGCTTTTCAACTGCAGAAGCTTTAGTGGACGCTACTGGAGCTGGGATTACGCGGCTGCTGGCATGAGACTTGCCCTTCAATAGATCCTTGTAAAAGGAATTAAAGTGTATTCATTCAAATTAGAGAGACAATTTAAATTAGAAAGCTTAGAGCTGCCTCCACCACAGGGAGGCTCGCTCGACCCACCAGCGGACAGGCACCAGTATTGGGAGAGGGGGGCTGTCCGTCAGGGTCCACCGCGGCTCTGGCACAAACGGAGGTGGCACGGGCAGGAATGGACTGGCCGTGTCGGCTTCTCACTTTTTGGATTTTAGAAGGGCATGACATGCCTATATCTGTGTCTCCCCCTCCTTTTACTCCTCCACCTCTTTTCTTTTCGCATGACTATATGTACTTGTCACTTTTCCATGTGTTAGTTATGTCTTCTGAGCAGTTTGTCAGCTTTTGGACACCTTTGAAGGTGTTTTCTATGTGTTTCTATGTGTTTTTGTTTGCCTGCCATTGGTTTTAACGGTGTTCGAAGGTGTTCGACGAACAGTTCGACGAACAGTTCGGCGAACACAAGGGTGTTCGACGAACCGAACCGAACTCGAACACTACGGGGGTGGCTCAACACTACTCCTGAGTACATCAATACCCCATATGTGGGGAAAACTACTGTGTAGGTGAATGGCAGGGCTAGGAACGAAAGGAGCAGCGTTTGACTTTTTGAATGCAAAAATGACTAGAATTAAGAGCGGACGTCAGGTCGCATTTGGAGAGCCCATGATGTGCCTATACAGTGGAAACCCCCCTCAAGTGACCCTATTTTGGAAACTAAACTCCTCAAGGAATGACTGTAGATGTGTGATCAGCACCTTGAACCCCCAGGTGCTTCACAGAAGTTTATAATGTAGAGCCGTGAAAATAAAAAAATCTAATTTTCCCCACAAAAATGTTATTTTAGCACCAATTTTTTTTATTGTCACAGGAGAAATTGCACTATACCATTTTTTGTGCAATTTCTCCTGACTGCTCCAATATTCCATATGTGATCGAAAACTACTTTTGAGGCACAATGCAAAGCTCAGAAGGGAAGAAGCGCCATAGAGTTCAGATTTCGCTGGAATAATTTGAAGGTGCCATGTCACATTGGCGGAGCCCCTGAGATGCCAGAACAGCAGAAACCCCCCGTAAGTGACATTATTTTACAAACTACACCTCTCAATGAATTCATTAAGTCTTCAGTGAGCATGTTGACACCACATGTGCCTCACAAAAATGTATGCCATTGAGTGGAGAAGAAAGAATAATACAATTTTTACAGATAAAATGTTGTTTTAGCCCCAAATTTTTAATTTTCATAAGGACTAATAGGAAAAAAATGAATCTCAGTTTGTTGTGCAAGTTCTCCTGATTGTGCCAATACCCTATATGTAATTGGGAATTACTTTTCAGGCACAGTACAAAGCTCAGAGGAGAAGGAGAGCCATATTATTGTGCAGATTTTACTGTTATGGTTTGCTGGTGCCATGACCCATTGGGAGAGTCCCTGAGATGCCAGAACAGCAGAACCCCCCCATAAGTGACCCCAGTTTACAAACCACACCTCTCAATGAATTCATCAAGGGGTGCATTGATCATATTGGCACCACAGGTGTGTCACAGAATTTTACACCATTGGGCAGTGAAGAAAGAATAATTACATTTTTATCGCAAACATTTTGTTTTAGCCTGAGATTTTACATTTTCACATGGGGAAATGGGTAAAAATGGTACAAAAATGTGTCACAAAATTTCTGCTGAATGTGGAAATACTGTTTATGTGGCTGTACAGTACTGCTTAGCCACACGGCGAGACTCAGGAGGGACGCAGCGCTATTTGCCTCCTGGAGCACAGATTTTCCTAGACTAGTTTGCTGGCAAACATTTATTCGCTAAATGTGGTTTAGGCACACTGCGGGGATGAGAAGGGAGAGGGCATTTGGATTTGGGAGTGCAGAATTAGCTGGATTTCTTTTGGTGGGGCATAGCACTTTTCCAGAGCCTTTGTACTAACAGTAATGTGGAAGCCCCTACATTTTCATTAACAGATGACGGACCTGAGTGAGTTCTTGCTTTTTATGTGGATTGAGATAAAGCTTTTATTGGGAACATTTTACATAACATTTTGGATCAAATCTATCCTGCACTCCACACTGAGCACTTACTTTGGGGTTTCCATCTAAATCTCCGAATGATGTGATTCAGATGAAACCCTTGAGGGATCCATACACTATAATGAGGCAGCAGAGTTACTCTGGACTCTGCCTGGCCTCTGTCCAGCAGTATCGTTCTTTTTAGAAGTGCACAAAGCTGTGGTGAACCGCATTTTTTTGCATGCCTACAAAAAAAGAAAACACTGGATCATAGACCAAATGGCATCTGCAATGCCTCTATTTGCCTCATTATAGGAAAACTTCCATCAGGGGTTCAATCTGAATCTGAATCATGTATTTCAGAGATTTACATGGAAACCCTGGTATAAGCGCTCATCCTAGAGCACAGGATAAATGTGCACCGAGCCATACTGCGATCTTTGGGAGGCAGAATGAACAAAACAACAGCAGGTCAAGGATTGGTTTTATTTATTTGTTATGCCATTTCTCATGCAATATAAGTGATTAGGTGACTTTATTCTTCGGGTCGGTGCGATCAAAGCCATACCAGATTTACTATATTTTTCGGACTATGAGACGCACTTTTTTCCTCCAAAATTTTGGAGGAAAGTGGGGGTGCATCTTATAGTGCGGATGTACCTTATAGTGTGGCTGAGGATGGGGTAAGGGGGGTAGCGGCAGCAATAGAGGAGCAGCAGCGGCAAAGGAGCGGGTCACAGGAGGCAGGAGATAGCTGCTATAGCTAACACTGTCAAAGAAAATTAATATTCACTGCTCAACACGCCCATAGTCCCTCCCCACCTTTATGCACTGAAGCCGCCCCCTAGATCAGAATAAACCTATCACATTTTAGGAAAATTAGGATTACCATCATTTTTAATATTTGACAAATGCCAGAATAATGAGAGAGAGAGAATGTTTTAAGGCATTTTTATTACTTACTGCAAAGTCAAAAGTTGACATATATTTCATTAGTATTTGGTACCATTGCCCTTAAACTGAAAGACTTGGGTCAAACGTTTGGGATATCATTCCACAAGCTTCTCACAATAGTTGATCGGAATTTGCGACCCATTCCTCCTGACAAAACTGGTTCAATTGATCCAGGTTTGTAGGTCGCCTTGCTTGCACCTGCCTTTTCAGCTTTGTCCATAAATTTTCAATAGGATTAAGAACAAGGCTTTGTAATGGCCTCTCCAAAACACTGATTTTGTTATCCTTAAGCCACTTTGTTACCATTTTGGCAGTATGCTTCCGGTCATTGTCCATTTGGAAGACCCATTTTCGCCCAAGCTTTAACTTCCTGGCTGATGTCTTGAGATGTTGCTTCAGTATTGCCACATAATCTTCTTTTCTCATAATGCCATCTATTTTGTGAAGTGCACCAGTCCCTCCTGCAGCAAAACAACCCCACAACATGATGCTGTTCTTAGGCTTCCAAGCTTCTCCCTTTTTCCTCCAAATGTAACGATGGCCATTATGCCAAAAAGTTCAATTTTAGTTTCATCAGACCACAGGACATGTCTCCAAAAATTAAGGTCTTTATTCCTGTGTGCATTTGCAAACTTTAATCTGGCTTTTTTATGTTTCTTTTGGAGTAATGGCTTCTTCCTGGCAGAGTGGCCTTTCAGCCCATGTTGATACAGTACTCGTTTCACTGTGGATATTGACACAATCTTACCAGCTTCCACCATCATCTTCACAAGATTTTTTGCTTTTGTCCTTGGGTTGATATGCACATGTTGGACCAAAGCACGTACATTTCTGGGACACAGAACTTGTCTCCTTCCTGAGCGGTATGATAGTTGGACATTCCCATCTTGTTTGTACTTGCATATAATTGTACAGATGAACGAGGCACATTTAGGTATCTTGAAATTATACCCAAGGATGAGCCAGATTTGTGCAAGTCCACAATTCTCTTTCTGATATCTTGGCTGATTTCTCTAGACTTTCCTATGATGCTACACAAAGAAGCAGTGTGTTAAAGGTGTGCATTAAAATGCATCCACAGGTTTGTCTCTAATTAACTCAGATGTTGAAGCTTCCAAACACATGACATCATCATATGGGTAGTCCAGAATTGTTTAAAGGCATCGCAATCTTAATGTATGTAAACTTTTAACTTTGCAGTAAGTAATAAAAATGTCTAAAACATTCTTTCTCTCTCTCATTATTCTGGCATTTAACAAATATTAAAAATGATGGTAATCCTATTTGACCTAGAACGGGAAAGGTTTATTCTGATTTCATGTCATAAATTGAGAAAAACATGCATATATCTCTTTTTATATAGTGTAAGTAGACATCTGGTTTCAACTGGATATATACAGTACAAACCAAAAGTATGGACACACCTTCTCATTTAAAGATTTTTCTGTATTTTCATGACTATGAAAATGGTACATTCACACTGAAGGCATCAAAACTATGAATTAACACATGTGGAATTATATACTTAACAAAGAAGTGTGAAACAACTGAAACTATGTCTTATATTCTAGGTTCTTCAAAGTAGCCACCTTTTGCTTTGATGACTGCTTTGCACACTCTTGGCATTCTCTTGATGAGCTTCAAGAGGTAGTCACCGGAAATGGTTTTCACTTCACAGGTATGCCCTGTCAGGTTTAATAAGTGGGATCTCTTGCCTTATAAATGGGGTTGGGACAATCAGTTGTGTTGTGCAGAAGTCTGGTGGATACACAGCTGATAGTCCTACTGAATAGACAGTTAGAATTTGTATCATGCAAGAAAAAAGGAGCTAAGTAAAGAAAAATGAGTGGCCATCATTACTTTAAGAAATGAAGGTCAGTCAGTGTGAAAAATTGGTCAAAGTTTGAAAGTGTCCCCAAGTGCAGTTGCAAAAACCATCAAGCGCTACAAAGAAACTGGCTCACATGAGGACCGCCCAGGAAAGGAAGACCAAGAGTCACCTCTGCTTCTGAGGATAAGTTTATCCGATATACCAGCCTCAGAAATCGCAGGTTAACAGCAGCTCAGATTAGAGACCAGGTCAATGCCACACAGAGTTCTAGCAGCAGACACATCTCTTCAACAACTGTTAAGAGGAGACTTTGTGCAGCAGGCCTTCATGGTAAAATAGCTGCTAGGAAACCACTGCTAAGGACAGGCAACAAGCAGGAGAGACTTGTTTGGGCTAAAGAACACAAGGAATGGACATTAGACCAGTGGAAATCTGTGCTTGGGTCTGATGAGTCCAAATTTGAGATCTTTGGCTCCAACCACCGTGTCTTTGTGCGATGAAGAAAAGGTGAACGGATGGACTCTACATGCCTGGTTCCAACCGTGAAGCATGGAGGAGGAGGTGTGATGGTGTGGGGTGCTTTGCTGGTGACATTGTTGGGGTTTTTGTTCAAAATCGAAGGCATACTGAACCAGCATGGCTACCACAGCATCTTGCAGCGGCATGCTATTCGATCCGGTTTGCGTTTAGTTGGACCATCATTTATTTTTCAACAGGACAATGACCCCAAACACACCTCCAGGGTGTGTAAGGGCTATTTGACCAAGAAGGAGAGTTAAGGGGTGCTACACCAGATGACCTGGCCTCCACAGTCACCAGACCTGAACCCAATTGAGATGGTTTGGGGTGAGCTTGACCGCAGAGTGAAGGCAAAAGGGCCAACAAGTGCTAAGCATCTCTGGGAACTCCTTCAAGATTGTTGGAAGACCATTTCCGGTGACTACCTCTTGAAGCTCATCAAGAGAATGCCAAGAGTGTGCAAAGCAGTCATCAAAGCAAAAGGTGGCTACTTTGAAGAACCTAGAATATAAGACATATTTTCAGTTGTTTCACACTTTTTTGTTAAGTATATAATTCCACATGTGTTAATTCATAGTTTTGATGCCTTCAGTGTAATTGTACAATTTTCAAAGTCATGAAAATACAGAAAAATCTTTAAATGAGAAGGTGTGTAAAAACTTTTGGTCTGTACTGTACCAGGATGGGGATATTAGTACAGAATTGGGGGATATTACCCCTATAACAATGTCAGCAGTAGATCCCCCCCACTCCCCATAACAGGGCATCATGTCCACATTTTTTGCTTCAATTTTTTTTCTCCATTTTCCTCCTCTAAAACCTTGGTGCGTCTTATTGTCCGGTGTGTCTTATAGTCCGAAAAATACGGTATATCAGGTTTTTATCACACACTTTAAGATAAGTGTTGAGCGAGCACTAAAATGCTCGGGTGCTCGAAGCTCGGGCCGAGCTCGCCGTGATACTCGGGTGCTCGACCCGAGCAACGAGCCCAATGTTAGTCTATGGGAGACTCGAGCATTTTTGCGGTGGCACCCCGGCAGTCTTTTAAAAGCCTAACAAGTGCCCAAAACGATAGTGACAGTGCTCAAATGACATGGGGACAGCATGGGGATCGCCCCAGGAAGCATTTCTGACCCCCAAGTCACTGCTGTCAACAACGTGGTCAGAGGTATTAAGCCACTTTTACAGGCTCACAATAAAACGTTCAAAGACGAAAGTGAAACTTTTTTCCTGTGAAATATGTTAAGGAACATCCTTTCCTGGGTAAAGACTTGTGTATAAGTTAAAATAAATGACCAAAAACAAAAATACTCCTCCACACCTTCGGCTATGTTCACAAGTAGCATTTTTTATGCGTTTTTGCACTTTTGTATTGCTTTCAACTATGACAAATGCATTCACCGTGAAATGTCATTTTAACATTTTACAACCTTATCTGGCCATGTGCTGTGTGACACATGCATAAAGTGCTGAAAAGACAAGGGAACAGCATGGGGAAGACCACTGGAAGCACCTCTGACTCCCAGGTCACTGTCTAAAAGTGTGCCCATCATAAGTGATCCTTACCGCATCAGAAGATGCAGACTTGCAACTATCCCCATGCAAGTTCTAGTCCCAGAGCAGTGTTCAATTGTACCTCCCCCATTCCTTGCAATACAAGCTCAAGTATGCAGCCTGCCACCCACCCACCCCCAGGCTGCAATACCATACTGCTTGCTTGAACTTGAAATAGGGCCTTTTAGGCATGTGGAGGCGGAATCTGGCCACCACGTCATGGCTGTGTTGGCGGCCTGGAATCCATACTCAGTCCCCAGCCGCCCGGCGGCCGGGTGTCCATATTCGGTCCCCAGTCGCCCCGCGGCCGGGTGTCCACACACGGTCCCCAGCCGCCTGGGGGCAGCCGGGTGTCCATAAACGGTCCCCAGCCGCCCCTATTTCTCCTTGGAACATCCCCCCACACACTTTTCTTAGCCCGGCCTGCTTTAGGCAGCATTGGACGAGCCCACCAGAGAACCAGACTCCTCCGGTGGGCCCTGACTTCTCCATCGGTGGAGTTGAGAGTGCCAAGGTGAGGAGCATGATGATGATGACAGAAGTTAGCATCTGCTATGTTTTCTTTTAATGCAAGTGTAAATGTGCAGCCTGCCACCCACCCACCCCCAGACTGCAATTCCATACTGCTAGCTTGCACTTGAAATGGGGCCTTTTAGTTTGGAGGAGGCCGAAGCTGGCCACTACCTCATGGCTGCTTCGGCAGCGAGGTATCCATACTCAGTCCCCAGCCGCCCATATTTGTCCTGGTGTGCCTTATACATAAGATTAAGCGTGTATACCAAAACATTACCTGTGCCCTCCCCAGTGCATTTAGTGGGAAGGAGAGCCTATTCCGCTGTAGTGTGTGCATGCCAAACCCCTGTTCATGGTACATGCGAAGATGCCTCCCACCTTGCACCTGTCCTTGCAGATTTGCAACTATCCCCATTCAAGTCCTTGTCCCAGGGCAGTGTTCAATTGTACCTCTCCCATTCCTTGCAATGCAAGCGCAAGTATGCAGCCTGCCACCCACCCACCCCCAGGCTGCAATACCATACTGCTTGCTTGCCTGCACTTTAAATTGGGCCTTTTAGGCATGTGGAGGCGGAATCTGGCCACCACGCCATGGCTGTGTCGGCGGCCTGGTATCCATACTCAGTCCCCAGCCGCCTGGTGGCCGGGTGTCCCCGCTTGCTCTCCTGCCTCCAGGGGGTGGCCGGGTGTCCATACTCGGTCCCCAGCCACCCCTATTTGTCCCAGTAACCTTTCCCACACTTTTCTTAGCCTGGCCTGCTTTAGGGCAGCATTGGCCGAGCCCACCGGATTATCAGACTCCTCCGGTGGGCCCTGGCTTCTCCTTCAGGGGAGTTGAGAGTGCCAAGGTGAGGAGCATGATGAGGATGATAGATGTTAGCATCTGCTTTGTTTTGTTGTAATGCAAGTGCATGTATGTAGTAGCGGCTAGGCCTGAGGTGGTCAGCGTTTTGGCGCATATCCTACCTCCTCCGAGGATTGCTGGATGTTTTCCTGCTACTATCCAAGTTCTATGACTCCCGTTAAAACAAAGCTTCAGGTGATGAATGATGGATGAGGTAGTGGCAAAGGAGAAAGAGCAGGAGGAACAGGGACCATTCACATCAATATCAGGCCAGTCAACCAGATATGTCTTGTAGGATATGTTTCTGTAACAAAAGGAGCAGTTCGGCTACACAGTTATAGGGCATACAGTGAGTGCAATGCCTACCAAAAATTTCGAGCCACTCCAATGCCCCTTGGAAATGACATGGAGGTCAGAGGGCATTAACTAAACCTTTTTTTCCATTTATAGCAACTGGGTCTCCTGTGCACTGTTGGCCTAAGCAGTGAATGGAAGGCTTTCCAAAAATTATGAGGAACTGCAATGCCCCTTACAAGAGCCATGTGTGGCACCCCAGGGGTCTGGTCACCACAGTAATAGAGATATTATGTCGGAGAGCAAGTGGAAGGTTTCCTGGTCAGGATCCCTTAAACATGCAACATCCTCCTGCCCCAATCCTGGGAGGGGAGAATTCTGCCCTTATAAACTGGATCTGGGGCGGGGTTGAGTGAGTCAGAGAACAGTCAGAGTCAGAATGAGAGCAAGGGAAAGTAACAGCAAGGAGCTCTGTAGGAGCTAGGAGCTAAAGACCAGGGGCTGGAAGCTGAGCAGAGCTCACCCTGGCAGAGGACAATAGGAACCGGACACAGGAGTCCGAAGCTGTGAGGACTTATATATCCAGCAGCAGAAACCAGCCGGCAGGGGATTTCAGGTCCTCTGGCCATAGAAGCCCGGAGGCTCAGTCACAAGCAAGGGACCAGCACCGCCGTCGTGGAGCGGAGGCTAACAGAAGGCCCCAAGTCACCAGCCATACGGGTGAGCACTACACGGTACACTCAGGGACGTGGGCTACTTCTACCCGCTTACAGAAAGGTAGCCAGGAAGAGTGCAGACAGATGGGGAGGCCTACAACTCCACCTGTCCAGGGGAACTCCTGCTTGCTCACAGACTGACCAGGCCTCTTATGCTAGCCAGTACTCCTGGGAGGGTCTACCTTATAATCATCAGTAAAGACCCTGAACTGCACTGCAAAGACTCTGAGTCATTCCTGCTGCGCTCGTGCACCATCACCCCCAACATCCACACTCACTGCCCTGAGGCTATACTCCTCCCGAGGGGAGTTATCCCATTCTATGCTGCGCACACAACACCAGCCTCAGCGGTCTGCCTCGCAGCGGTGGTACTCCCTGACCGCAATCCACGGGTGGAGCAGTCGGACAATTAACCTCAAAACCTAAGAAAGACTGCCACTGGTTTGACCAGCCTGAGCCACGGGACCGGCTCACCGCCACGGAGACTACAGACCCCAGAGACCCGGCACCGGGTATCCCACACATGTGTACACATGGCCCAGGGGGCGAGTCACGTGCAGTACAGCATATTACAAACATAAGTCCCATTATTGGGGAGTGGGTGTCCCATGGTATTTGCTTATGCTTTCCAAGCAAAAGCTGCCAAAAATTAGGACGGAGCAACTTGCAATGCCCCTTACTAGAGCCATGCAGTACAGCATATTACAAACATAAGTCCCATTATTGGGGAGTGGGTGTCCCATAGTATTTGCTTATGCTTTCCCAGCAAAAGCTGCCAAAAATTAGGACGGAGCAACTTGCAATGCCCCTTACAAGAGCCATGCAGTACAGCATATTACAAACATAAGTCCCATTATTGGGGAGTGGGTGTCCCATAGTATTTGCTTATGCTTTCCCAGCAAAAGCTGCCAAAAATTAGGACGGAGCAACTTGCAATGCCCCTTACAAGAGCCATGCAGTACAGCATATTACAAACATAAGTCCCATTATTGGGGAGTGGGTGTCCCATAGTATTTGCTTATGCTTTCCCAGCAAAAGCTTCCAAAAATTAGGACGGAGCAACTTGCAATGCCCCTTACAAGAGCCATGCAGTACAGAATATTACAAACATAAGTCCCTTTATTGGGAATGGGTGTCCCACAGTATTTGCTTATGCTTTCCCAGCAAAAGCTCCCAAAAATTAGGACGGAGCAACTTGCAATGCCTCTTACAAGAGCCATGCAGTACAGCATATTACAAACATAAGTCCCATTATTGGGGAGTGGGTGTCCCATATTATTTGCTTATGCTTTCCCAGCAAAAGCTGCCAAAAATTAGGACGGAGCAACTTGCAATGCCCCTTACAAGAGCCATGCAGTACAGCATATTACAAACATAAGTCCCATTATTGGGGAGTGGGTGTCCCATAGTATTTGCTTATGCTTTCCCAGCAAAAGCTGCCAAAAATTAGGACGGAGCAACTTGCAATGCCCCTTACAAGAGCCATGCAGTACAATATATTACAAACATAAGTCCCATTATTGGGGAGTGGGTGTCCCATAGTATTTGCTTATGCTTTCCCAGCAAAAGCTGCCAAAAATTAGGACGGAGCAACTTGCAATGCCCCTTACAAGAGCCATGCAGTACAATATATTACAAACATAAGTCCCATTATTGGGGAGTGGGTGTCCCATAGTATTTGCTTATGCTTTCCCAGCAAAAGCTGACAAAAATTAGGACAGAGCAACTTGCAATGACCCTTACAAGAGCCATGCAGTACAGCATATTACAAACATAAGTCCCATTATTGGGGAGTGGGTGTCCCATGGTATTTGCTTATGCTTTCCCAGCAAAAGCTGCCAAAAATTAGGACGGAGCAACTTGCAATGCCCCTTACAAGAGCCATGCAGTACAGCATATTACAAACATAAGTCCCATTATTGGGGAGTGGGTGTCCCAAAGTATTTGCTTACGCTTTCCAGGCAAAAGCTGCCAAAAATTAGGACGGAGCAACTTGCAATTCCCCTTTCAAGAGCCATGCAGTACAGCATATTACAAACATAAGTCCCATTATTGGGGAGTGGGTGTCCCATAGTATTTGCTTATGCTTTCCCAGCAAAAGCTGCCAAAAATTAGGACGGAGCAACTTGCAATGCCCCTTACAAGAGCCATGCAGTACAGCATATTACAAACATAAGTCCCATTATTGGGGAGTGGGTGTCCCATAGAATTTGAATATGCTTTCCCAGCAAAAGCTGCCAAAAATTAGGACGGAGCAACTTGTAATGCCCCTTACAAGAGCCATGCAGTACAGCATATTACAAACATAAGTCCCATTATTGGGGAGTGGGTGTCCCATAGTATTTGCTTATGTTTTCCCAGCAAAAGCTGCCAAAAATTAGGACGGAGCAACTTGCAATGCCCCTTACAAGAGCCATGCAGTACAGCATATTACAAACATAAGTCCAATTATTGGGGAGTGGGTGTCCCATGGTATTTGCTTATGCTTTCCAAGCAAAAGCTGCCAAAAATTAGGACGGAGCAACTTGCAATGCCCCTTACAAGAGCCATGCAGTACAGCATATTACAAACATAAGTCCCATTATTGGGGAGTGGGTGTCCTATAGTATTTGCTTATGCCTTGCAAGCAAATCTGCCAAAAATAAGGACGGAGGAACTTGCAATGCTGGCACCCTGGTGGTATAGTGGTGGTGGAGGTTGAGGATAAGGAGAAGAAGATTAAACAGCCGAAACGAGGAAGCGTATACCCATGTGTGGGTATGAAGCGGTGCATGTGAATACACCTCCCGAAATAACACAGTGGATTTGACTTTATGTTACTCTGCTGTCATTTGGTGGTGATGAGAAGTCTGGCCCAATCCAGCCCTTGTTCATTTTGATAAGGGTCAGCTTGTTAGCATTGTCAGTTGACAGGCGAGTGAGCTTATCAGTTATTATTCCCCCAGCGGCACTAAAAACACGCTCCGATAACACGCTAGCGGCAGGGCAGGCCTGGACCTCCAAGGCATACAGAGCGAGTTCATTCCAAGTGTCCAGCTTGGATACCCAATAATTAAAAGGCACAGAGGAATCACGGAGGACGCTGGTACGATCGGCAAGGTACTCCCTCACCATCTTTTGAAACTTTACACTCCTTGTGAGAGTACCCCGTGCCTCAGGGCCTGTAAGCTGGGCGGGTGCCAGAAAACTGTCCCAGAACATTGACAGTGTTCCCCTGCCTCTGCTGGATTGGATTTGCATCTCTCTCGCCTGTACGCCTTGGTTGGGCAACGAACTGTGACCTCTGCCGCTAGTGTGTTCAGATGGGAATTTTTTTAAGAGTTCTGCAGCAAGGGCCTTCTGGTATTGCCCCATTTTTGTAGACCTCTCCACCTCAGGAATAAGAGAGTGAAAGTTCTCCTTGTAGCGGGGGTCTACAAGTGTCACCAACCAGTAATGACTGTCACCCAACATTTTGACAACGCGAGGGTCACGGTTAAGGCAGCGTAACATAAAGTCAGCCATGCGTGCCAGACTGGTAACGGGCAAGATTTCTGTGTCCTCACCAAGATGACGACTGACCATGCTCTCCTCCTCCTCCTCCTCCTCTTCCTCCTCCCCCCTGTCCTCAGGCCACCCACGCTGAACTGACGGTATGACACTTGTACAGGTACTACCGTCTACAACGCAAGATAGCAGCTCCTGTTCTTCCTCCTCCTCCTCTTCCTCTCCCTCATTGTCCCCCAATGCACGTTGGGATGAGATGAGGCTGGGCTGTGTGTAATCGCCCGCTACGGCTTCTTGATCCATCTCATCATACTCTGGCTGCAATGCCTCCTCTTTAATTCTCTGCAGAGAGCATTGCAAAAGACAGACAAGCTGACACTAATGATGGCGTCATCGCCACACACCATCTTGGTGGCCTCCTCAAAGTTTGTCAGGATGGTACATATGTCAGACATCCAGGTCCACTCCTGAGGTCTTATGTGTGGAGTCTGACCTGAATATCGACGGCCTTGTTGCAGCTGGTACTCCACAACTGCTCTCTTCTGCTCATAAATCCTTTGCAACATGTGGAGGGTAGAGTTCCAACATGTGGGGACATCAAACACCAGTCAGTGTGCCGGAGGCTGCAAACGCTGCTGCAACACAGCACAGCACAGGCGGCGTACTTTCACGAGCAGATATGGCAACTCGGGGTACGATTTAAGAAACCGCTGAACCACGAGGTTAAGCACATGAGCCAGGCATGGTACGTGTGTGATCTCACCTCGCCTCAGAGCCGCCACCAGGTTACGGCCATTGTCACACACGACCATGCCGGGATGTAGGTTCAGCGGTCTCAGCCACAGATCTGCCTGCTCTTTCACAGCTGTCCACAACTCACAAGCAGTGTGAGGTTTATCACCTAAGCTTATGAGTTTCAGCACAGCCTGTTGCCGCTTGGCGGAGGCAGTACTGCAATGCTTCCAGCTTGTAACTGATGTGGTGATATCTGAGATGGAGGCTGAACATGAGGAGGAGGAGGAGGATGCGCAGGAGCTGTACACTGTGGGGGCAACTCTGACTGACAGAAGGCCCGCAATCCTCGTTGTGGGGAGGATGTGTTCCGTCCCAAGGTCCGACTGGGTCCCGGCTTCCACTATATTTACCCAGTGTGCCGTCAGAGAGATGTACCGTCCCTGGCCACAAGCACTTGTCCACGTGTCCGTTGTCAGGTGGACTCTCCCAGTAATTGCGTTGTTGAGGGCACGGCAGATGCTTTGGGACACGTGCTTGTGTAGTGCGGGGATGGCACACCGGGCAAAATAGTGTCGGCTGGGGACCGAGTACCGAGGGACGGCCACCCCCATAAGATTGCGGAAGGATTCCGTCTCCACCAGCCTAAAAGGCAGCATTTCCAATGCAAGCAGTCGTTAAATGTGCGAATTTAGGACTATGGCCTGTGGGGCGTTAGCTGCGAATTTCCGCTTTCGTTCAAAGGTCTGGGATATGGACAATTGAACGCTGCGGTGGGACGTGGACGTGGACGTTGATGCTGTTTCTTGAGAACCTGCCATAACAAGTGAAGACTGAGAGGAGGGGGCATCTTTACATGCGGTATGAACAGGGGATTGCCTTGCACACACAACAGGGGGTTCTATTGCACTCACAACAGTGGAAGAAGCAGTGGTGACACCCACTGACACTGGTCGTGGACCCTTGGTTTCGCCCCACAATGTCGGGTGCTTTGCTGCCATGTGCCTGATCATGCTGGTGGTGGTCAGGCTGGTAGTTTTGTCACCCCTGCTGATGCTGGCATGGCAGGTGGAACATATGGCCTTTTTGGGGTTATCAGCAGAGTCTTTAAAAAAATTCCAGACTCTGGAAGACCTACCGTTTGAACTGGCAACGTCCCTCGTGTTGGTGTTGCGGGGAACGGTTGCCTGCCTTCTGTCTGCGGCCACCACACTGCTTCTTCCTGCCTGTTGGGGTACTCTGCCTCCCTCCCCCTGTGTGCTGCTGGCCTCACTCTGCATGTCCTCTTTCCATGTTGGGTCAGTTACTAGATCATCCACCACCTCCTCCTCTTCCACTTGTGCACCACGATCCTCCTCCTCACTTTCTGGCAATTGTGTCTCCTCATCGTCCACCTCTTGTGACAGATTGCCAACGTCGACTTCCTGTGGCCGTGGCTGTTCAAATATTTGGGCATCGCAACATGGGATCTCCTCTTCCACCACTTCAAGCGTATCAGGCGAGGGGCCCAAATATGGAAATGGACCAGTGAACAGCTCTTCAGAGTGTCCAAGTGTGGGATCACTTGCTGTCTGACGACACTCGGCATGGTAGGAGGAAGGAGCATCAGGGTGAGGAGGAGTATGCGGTCGAGACTCACGGCTACTAAGAGTTGACTGTGTGGAAGACAGACCGGAGGTGGTGGTGCCCAGGTAACTGGAAGTATTATCTGCTATCCAATTAATAACCTGCTCACACTGATCAGTTCTCAATACTGGTGTTGTTCTGTGCTTCCCTAGTAATTCGGTCAAGAAGTGGGAGCGAGAAGATGTGGCTGTTGGTTGTGGCACATTTTCACCTTGGCCACGGCCCCGTCCTCTGCACGAACCATCACCAGAACGTCCACTTCCACGTCCCTTGCCAGGCGCCTTGCCCATTGTAAATGAAGTAAAATAGCTTACACTTACACTATCAATGGAAAAAGGGTAATAAAGAGTAGATTAGAACCGTGGAAGAGGAAAACCACAGTTATTGTTTACTGGGGTATACCACACTTTTTTAAATAGAGATATTTGTGGCTGAACAGTGAGCGACACACTCAAACTGCTTTTTTTTTAGATACCAAAGGCCCAAAACTGGATAGTACAGCGATTTGACCCGTGGAACTGCGAAACCACACTGGGATGTCGGGCCTACACAAGACTATTTTCAACAGATATATTTTTGTGTCACAACAGTCAGGAGACACTACTGTTTTTCTTTACGGAAAAAACTACCAAAAGCTGAATAATAGAGATTTTTTACCGTGGTATAGCAAAACCACAGTTATTGTTTACTGGGGTATACCACACTTTTTTAAATAGAGATATTTGCGGCTGAACAGTGAGCGACACACTCAAACTGCTTTTTTTTTAGATACCAAAGGCCCAAAACTGGATAGTACAGCGATTTGACCCGTGGAACTGCGAAACCACACTGGGATGTCGGGCCTACACAAGACTATTTTCAACAGATATATTTTTGTGTCACAACAGTCAGGAGACACTACTGTTTTTCTTTACGGAAAAAACTACCAAAAGCTGAATAATAGAGATTTTTTACCGTGGTATAGCAAAACCACAGTTATTGTTTACTGGGGTATACCACACTTTTTTAAATAGAGATATTTGCGGCTGAACAGTGAGCGACACACTCAAACTGCTTTTTTTTTAGATACCAAAGGCCCAAAACTGGATAGTACAGCGATTTGACCCGTGGAACTGCGAAACCACACTGGGATGTCGGGCCTACACAAGACTATTTTCAACAGATATATTTTTGTGTCACAACAGTCAGGAGACACTACTGTTTTTCTTTACGGAAAAAACTACCAAAAGCTGAATAATAGAGATTTTTTACCGTGGTATAGCAAAACCACAGTTATTGTTTACTGGGGTATACCACACTTTTTTAAATAGAGATATTTGCGGCTGAACAGTGAGCGACACACTCAAACTGCTTTTTTTTTAGATACCAAAGGCCCAAAACTGGATAGTACAGCGATTTGACCCGTGAAACTGCGAAACCACACTGGGATGTCGGGCCTACACAAGACTATTTTCAACAGATATATTTTTGTGTCACAACAGTCAGGAGACACTACTGTTTTTCTTTACGGAAAAAACTACCAAAAGCTGAATAATAGAGATTTTTTACCGTGGGGTGGCAAAACCACAGTTATTGTTTACTGGGGTATACCACACTTTATAAAATAGAGATATTTGCGGCTGAACAGTGAGCGACACACTCAAACTGCTTTTTTTTTAGATACCAAAGACCCAAAACTGGATAGTACAGCGATTTGACCCATGGAACTGCGAAACCACACTGGGATGTCGGGCCTACACAAGACTATTTTCAACAGATATATTTTTGTGTCACAACAGTCAGGAGACACTACTGTTTTTCTTTACGGAAAAAACTACCAAAAGCTGAATAATAGAGATTTTTTACCGTGGGGTGGCAAAACCACAGTTATTGTTTACTGGGGTATACCACACTTTTTAAAATAGAGATATTTGCGGCTGAACAGTGAGCGACACACTCAAACTGCTTTTTTTTTAGATACCAAAGGCCCAAAACTGGATAGTACAGCGATTTGACCCATGGAACTGCGAAACCACACTGGGATGTCGGGCCTACACAAGACTATTTTCAACAGATATATTTTTGTGTCACAACAGTCAGGAGACACTACTGTTTTTCTTTACGGAAAAAGCTACCAAAACCTGAATATTAGAGATTTTTTACCGTGGGATGGCAAAACCACAGTTATTGTTTACTGGGGTATACCACACTTTTTTAAATAGAGATATTTGCGGCTGAACAGTGAGCGACACACTCAAACTGCTTTTTTTTTTAGATACCAAAGGCCCAAAATGGATAATACAGAGGTTTGAACCGTGGAAGTGCAAAACAACACTTCTGTTTCTCTAGCCTACACCAGACTATTTTCAACAGTTATATTTGTGTCTGAAAAATCAGAGACACGCTTTTTTTGGGGGGGGGGGACACATCAAAAGGTTAATAAGACGGGTATTTGTACAGTGTGAAGGAGGAAAAAAAAGGAGGATTTAGATGAAAAAAAAAGGATTTTTCCTGGCCCCCGACACCTGGTGCTAAGTCCAGCAATTTCAGCAACAGGAGCACACAGGACTGTAATGCAGCGTTTGCTGGTATAACCACTGTGTCTCCTATACAGCCTGCCTGCCTGGTATCTGGGATGTATATCAGTCCTGAAAAGGACTGTTTGTTTGTTCTGGCAGCCTTTACAGACCCTACACTAACTATTTCGCAGTTTATATCTCTCCCTAAATCAGCAGCGCTGTCCCAACACTATCTAATCCGGAGCGACTGTGTCCAAGATGGCGGCGCCCCATTTTAAATACTCGAGGTGACGCTGTGCGGCCAGCCAATCACTGTAATGCCCACAACCAACATGGCTGCAGCATTACAGTGACTGGCTGGCAATCCCTGCATGTTCATTGGCTCTGTAAAGAGCGCCAAACATGCAGGGCGGAGACCCGAGCTCCCGCCCGAGTAACCCGGAAATGCTCGGTGCTCGCCGAACATCCCGAGTAGCGTGATGCTCGGGCGAGTACCGAGCAGTGTCGAGCATGTTCGCTCAACACTATTTAAGATGCTTTTTTGAGAGTTATAATTATTTCATATTTCTTTCGACAGAATCATATGAGGGCTTGTTTTTCGCAAGATGAGTTGACGTTTTTATTGGTACCATTGTTGGGCACATAAAAATTTTTGATCGCTTTCTATTTTGATTTTTAGGAGGCAGAATGAACAAAAAACAGCAATTGTTTTTGGGGCGTTTTTTTATGCCATTCTACGTGTGGGAAAAAAATGAAAAGGCAGCTTTATTCTTCAGGTCAGTTTTATTACATTGATACCTCATTTTTGAAATTTTTTTATGTTTTGGTGCTTTTGCACAATAAAAACTTTTATAGAAAAAATAATTTTTGCATCTCTGTATTCTGAGAGCTATAATGTTTTAATTTTTCCACTGAGAGCTGTATTGTGGCTTGTGTTTTGCGGGACAAGATTACATTTTCAGCTATACCATTTTTATTTACATTCGTCTTTATAATCACATTTTATTCCACTTTTTTCCATCAGCATGAGAAAAAAGCATAGTTGGCAATGTTTTTCTTGTTTTTGGTTTCTTTACGGCGTTCACTGAAGAGGTTAACTAGTGTCATACTTTTATAGATCGGGGCATTCCAGATGCGGCGATACCAAATATGTGTACTTTTTTTTGTTTCTTTTTAGCATAAAAATGTGTATTTATTAGTGTTATTTTTTTATTATTATTGTTGTAATTTTTTTTTTTTTTTTTTACTTTTTTACTTAGTCCCTCTATGCGACTTTCACTTTTGTTCATTTTGATTGCAGGTATAATGTATTGCAATGCAGCAGTACTGGGTCACCATGGCAACAATCGGGCCCACGCGTTGACATCCCCTCCCTCTGCCTGCTTCCTAAATGTTGCGATCACTCTCAAACGCAGCATTTAGGAGGTTAAACAGCCAGGGGTGGTGCTGGCACCTTCCCTGGCTGTCAGAGCAGGAGCTCGGCCACTAGCAACACCTAGTTGTCATGCAAGGTGTGGGAAAGACTTGCAACACAGAGGGAAGAGGGAGAGGGAGCCCAGACACTAGGGAAAGGAGGGAGTGGAAACCTCCTAGTCTAGTCTAGTGTCACCCTGTCTCAACTACCGTCCCTTTATTGGCTCTTCACCAATCGCCGCACGCGTGCCTCGCCCTGACTTTCCCTGGCATATGGCTAAGGCTAGGGAAGGAAGGAGATGAGCACTAGTGGATCTCCACTAAACTCTATAGACAACAAGATTAGACAAACAGGGGAGAATTGCTAAGCTTTAGACGACTCCAAACAAATGCGCACATGGCTTCAAACTCCAGAGAGGATGAAGTACTGCTCTTGCTAAAGCCTCACAAGTAGTGATGAATATCGCCGGCACCTCCCTCTCAGACACACCAGGTATTTATACACCCAGGCTATGGAGCTAATTAGCCAGAGGGAGGTAGCCGCTAAGTCCTGGAGACAGCCAGCCTCTAAGAAGATGTCTGTAATGCCAAATGTAGAGATCTCCTGCAACCAACTGCAGTGCAACTGTCTGTCACCTCTGACACACCCGTGACACTAGCTCCTGCTGTGATAGGGTGGGAGGTGCTGATATTTCAGCACCTCCTGTGTGTTCATGCTGTGATTGGTCAGTCAGATATACTGACCAATCATAACCCCCTATGCCATCGGTCCCCGCACCTCTTCCTGTGGCACTCAGCTGTCACTGACAGCTGTCGACAGGGAACTGTCACTACATGTTTACACGCAGTGACTGTTTAAAGTCATGATGACCATAGCACATGATAATGTGAGAACTGACACCAGCTCATGATGTGCTATGTCCATCATAAGTCGTAAAGGGGTTAAAGCTTCCAAAGTATAAAAATTAACCATAGATAGAAAAGTAAACATAACAGGCTGAAAAAATGATTATTTTGTTTCGTTTTCTACAAAGAATTCAATAGGAATCCTTAACAATTGTGAAAAAAGAAAAATCATTTTGCACAATAACATTATCTTTCTTTCTTAGGATTGTTTAAAGAACTGTCTGTTGGCATTTACATAATGTAACATACTGAACAAACATTTTATTTTCGATATTCACAAAGCGTGCATTTTGGAACTGTGGACCTCCATTCACCCTAAAATTGCAGACATGCAGATAAAATTGGTGAATGTGTGTCATATCAAGCAGTGTAATTTTGCACTTACTTAGCTTAGATAATGTTAGGTTTTAGAAATTGTCAGTCCCTGAAAAGCTCTGTAAGTATCAATTTAGAAATGTCTGTGTGCAGAACTTGGAACAGATTGTTACATTTCCATCTGGTTTTTATTTGTGCATTTTCTTTTCTTCAAACCTGGAGGACCGTCCTTTCTAGACAACACCTGCATCAATATAACTGTCTTGTCTGTCAGTAATCCATTAATCACAAGTGGATGGAGATATTTGTCAGCAGGTAAAATAGCTATGCTATTACACCTTTTCCTTTCTGGAACCTTTCTGGAGCCAACATGTTTACTGTCCTTCAAGGCATGGTCGCACATCCCAAAAGAGTGGGTGGACTGGTGTTGTTATATTGTATGTTTTCTGCTTCCTGACACAAACAGCTGCCCTGTTATTTCATAACCTATACTTTATTTTAAATCTGGAACATTTTATTCTTTGCAAATCTTTCCCCTGCATCACGATGTTTCACTCCTTCCCGGTGATTTGTTATGTGTAATGCACATTCATTTGTTAAATGATCATTTATTTGAACGTCTTACAATCTATGCATGTCATCCAAACAGATAATGCTATGCAAATGCCTCATCTAGATAACAATGGAAGGAGCTATTTTAAAAATAGGGCTACAAATATGATCAGCAGATGGTACAGATTGAACTCATTAACTCGTGATGTTTAATGGCTCCCATGTGAGGCAAAAATGTAATCATTCCAACATCCTTTGCTTTTATTAATTGACACATCAGGTGATAAAAAAATTGCGGGTTAAATAAAATTATAGATTACTTTTCTACTTAATCCTTATAATCAAGAGGTTAACCATAGAAAAAGAACTGTTTTGAATACAAAACTTTCAGGCAGATGTTGAAATATGTCTCATGTTTAGGATTACAAGCTATTGGGTTGCGCTGAAAATGACACATCACAAAAGGTACAGCAAAGGCATTCTCATTTTACAGTCATGACTTAGAGGGGTTGTCCAGGAGTATATAAATTTTTTACTGTGGCCCTAAAGACTAACAGGCTGGTAGTTCCTAACTACCTGCCTGTTCTGCCAAGCGCAGATCTCTACTGGCACAGACCGTTCACTGACCTCTACTGCGGCGATTCTGCCGCTTCTGCTGACATCATGTCCACAGAGCAGCCGCTTCCCTTCTGCTCTGCTCTGCTGACGTAAGCCAGCTGTCTATAAGCATGACATCGGAAGTCATGCCCTGTCGACAGTGTAGCCCGGAAGAAGAAGAGCTGCTCTATTGACGTGGAGCAGCTGAATTGCCGGCAGGAACGGTCAGTGACTGTTGTAAGCCGGCGCAGAAGAGAGCAGGCTGGAAAATAATATTCCAACATGTCAGGTTATCGTAACACTAGTGGGCCAAAGCAAGGGTCTTAATGTTAAGAATATACATGTTAAATTTTAATTTATTTTCTTTAGCCTCATTTAGAGTTCAATATTATCTGATACACTTCACCTGTACCATTGCAAAGTCTACTTCAAGATGAAGATATGGTGATGAAAATTGTAGGAAGCCTGTACCTATTAACTCCATCCGGACATGTGCTGTACATGTTCATCACATGTCGAGTGCGGGTGTCAAGATTTCACCCCTCAATGTGTCTGGGATATGGTTACTGACAGCGCAGCCATCCTATCTGATACAGGGGCGTGCTGGGCTGTCGGTGTTTTGATTGTCGGCTCGGCAGGCCAATCTGAGACTGGGATATTCTGGGCTTCCTTCGGGAGTTCCCAGGTGATTGTCTAGCTACTTATTGGGGATGTCAGTCCCAGATCTCTGCCAGATGTACACTGTTCAAAAAAATAAAGGGAACACTTAAACAACAGAATATAACTCCAAGTGAATCAAACTTCTGTGAAATCAAACTGTCCACTTAGGAAGCAACACTGATTGACAATCAATTTCACATGCTGTTGTGCAAATGGAATAGACAATAGATGGAAATTATTGCCCATTATCAAGACACCCTCAATAAGGAAGTAGTTCTGCGGGTAGGGACCACAGACCACATCTCAGTACCAATGCTTTCTGGCTGATATTTTTGTCACTTTTGAATGTTGGTTGTGCTTTAACACTCATGGTAGCGTGAGACAGACTCTACAACCCACAGAAGTTGCTCAGGTAGTGCAGGTCATCCAGGATGGCACATCAATGCGAGCTGTGGCAAGAAGGTTTGCTGTGTCTGTCAGCGTAGTGTCCAGAGGCAGGAGGCGCTACCAGGAGACAGGTCAGTACACCAGGAGACGTGGAGGGGGCCGTAGAAGGGCAACAACCCAGCAGCAGGACCGCTACCTCTGCCTTTGTGCAAGGAGGAACAGGAGGAGCACTGCCAGAGCCCTGCAAAATGACCTCCAGCGGGTCACAATTGTGCATGTGTCTGCACAAACGGTTAGAAACCGACTCCATGAGGGTGTTATGAGGCCCCCACATACACAGATGGGGGTTGTGCTCACATCCCAACACCGTGCAGGACGCTTTGCATTTGCCACAGAACACCAGGATTGGCAAAGTCGCCACTGGCGCCCTGTGTTCTTCACAGATGAAAGCAGGTTCACACTGAGCACATGTGACAGATGTGACAGAGTCTGGAGATGCCGTGGAGAGCGATCTGCTGCCTGCAACATCCTTCAGCATGACCGGTTTGGCAGTGGGTCAGTAAAGGTGTGGGGTGGCATTTCTTTGGAGGGCCACACAGCCCTCCATGTGCTCATCAGAGGTAGCCTGACTGCCATTAGGTACCGAGATGATATTCTCAGACCCCTTGTGAGACCATATGCTGGTGTCGGATGGCCCTGGGTTCCTCCTAATGCAGGACAATGCCAGACCTCATGTGGCTGGAGTGTGTCAGCAGTTCCTGCAAGATGAAGGCATTGAAGCTATGGACTGGCCCGCCCGTTCCCCATAACTGAATCCGATTGAGCACATTTGGGACATCATGTCTCGCTCCATCCACCAACGTCACGTTGCACTACAGACTGTCCAGGAGTTGGCGGATGCTTTAATCCAGGTCTAGGAGGAGATCCCACAGGAGACCATCCACAATCTCATCAGGAGCATGCCCAGGCATTGTAGGGAGTTCATACAGGCACGTGGAGGCCACACACAATACTGAGCCTCATTTTGACTCGCTTTAAGGACATTACATCAAAGTTGGATCAGCCTGTAGTGTGTTTTTCCACTTTAATTTTGGGGGTGACTCCAAATCCAGGCCTCCATTGGTTAATAAATTTGATTTCCATTGATAATTTTTGTGTGATTTTGTTGTCAGCACATTCAACTTTGTACAGAACAAAGTATTCAATGAGAATATTTCATACATTCAGATCTAGGATGTGTTATTTGAGTGTCCCCTTTATTTTTTTGAGCAGTGTACATTCAGCTTTGTGGGGTTTGTCTGTTTGTGTCTTGTGTTCTGCTTGTGGGTCTTTTTGCTGCCTGACCTTGGACCTCATTTTCAACATCTGTTTTGCCTGCTCCCTTTGCTCTAATCCGTTTTCCTCCTGGTATTCTGACCTCAGACCATTACCTGACGACACCTTTGTCTCTTCCCTCTTTTTAGGACATACCCTCCTGACTTTTGGCCTCGGACTTCTTGAGTACCCTCACTCTTGGCTTGTCCATGAGAAGTCACAGTGGGTGTATGAACTGGGCTAAAGGGCTGAGCCTGCTTCATATCATTCAGGTGTTGGTTGCGTTATACAGTCAGCACCTGCCACGAATAGCAATGGGTAGAGCTAGCTCCATTTGAGGCAATTTAATAATTTGAATGCCACTATCAATCTTTGATAGTGCCATTTAAATAGCACGATTGGCTTGCAAAATCGTACTAGCTCCTATTGCCTCCTTCTCCCACAATGCGATTACAGGGAGCCGATGTTGTGCGATTCCAGCAAAAGGACTGCACAAATGGCCCCTGTCATCACCATATTGGTGCTCCTGTGAAACCCAGCTTATGGGTGAGCTTGATAAGAGATCAGTAATTAGTATATAGTACAAGTGATTAAGTGATTGCAGGTATAAATATCCTAAGTAAAAATTAATTTAAAAAAATTTTATAAAAGATATTATAAAAAAATGAAACTAATATATACGTTTAAATTAACCTTTCCTTTCCCCAATTCAAAAATAAAAACATTTAAAAAGTTAAAAAGATAAATAAATTTGGCATCGACATGTCCATAAAAGTCTGATCTATGAAAATTCTTGGATTTTTCTAACCATTAAAGGAAAAAAAATAACATATAATTTTAATATCACTGTTATCGTACTGACCTGAACACTCTTGTTGCCAGGCCATATTGAACATGGTTAAAACACAAAAAAACTTGGCACTAATTTTACTGTCTTTAAATTCTTTTAAATAGGGCTATGAAGTTATGAAATAGAATTTACTCCAGAAAGCATCACTGTTGAATTATATTATTCAGAGATTTTTTAAGCAGCTTGTGCCTTATTCATATCTCTCCATTGGACCATAATTCAAAATATAGTAATCATGTGTATAGGAATTACCCATGTGTATGTTAATGGGCGCAAGGTTTCTGCACAATAATGTGATCATTAACAATTTGCAAATGATTTCTAATGACAAGATGAAAGGTAGCGCAACTTTTCTGGTGTGTAATAACACCACAACTACCATTGTGTGGGACCCAAGCCTTAAGACTGCAGACCCATATAACATAATTGAACTTCTGTCCATAAAATGTGTCTGGCAGCTCACACCAAATGGGGACATGCAATAGCATACACAACCCATGGACAAGAGTGGTGTTCTGTCTGAATAAAACAGACCCTTTTTTTCACTTATCTCAGACATACCCTTAAAGAGTAACTGTTGTTTTAATTTCTATTTCATAAATCAATAATACGCATGAAATTAAGAAATTTTGCAATATATCTTAGAAAAATTTGCTTCTTTCTCCGTCAGGACTGATCATTCATTTTCAAAACTCTAAATTCTCGGGTAAAATCTGTATTCAATGAAGACAGACTTTTATATTACTGAGATAGGAGATGGCAGGTGCTGCTGATAAGATTTTATGTAGATGGGATGTGGAGGAGCTCTGCCTCTAGCTCCTCCTTCCCCCCTCACCTCCTTCCCTCTACATAGAATTTTATCAGTTGTAACTGTCACCTCAGATCTCAGTAATAGGAAAATCTGTCTTCACTGAACATCAGATTTTACCTGAGAATTGAGAATTTTGAAAATGACTGATGGAGAAAGAAGCAGATTTCTCTGTAAGATATATTGCAAAGTTGCTTATTCTTATGTGTTCTATTGATTTATGAAACCAAAATTAAAATCACGGTTACACTTCAATCTTTTTGAAGAAAATAAACTTCTCACAGCACAGCGTAATGTCTTTCAGCAAAGAAAAGGAATTTTTAGATCAACGGGAAAACTCCAAGACCAAATATCCATTATGAAATCAAATAGCTCTTTTAAGTATAGAACAAAACTGCTCTGAAATTTAGGCTGGTTATCTTTGATGGCTGATACTGAATTAATTCTGAATTGTAGTAAAATGCATGCTAGGTTGCAAGTGTTTTTTTTTTTAAAGCATGATAAGTGATATATAAAAAGAGATAAGCTTCAAGCCATTAGAATTTCAGCTTTATGGATAAAAATTAAAAAATAAGCAACTTTCATCATTTTGTATATTTACAATGAAATTAAAGTCCATACCATTAGTATGCTGATTTTTGGAGGTAAGAGTCTTGTACAGTGCATTGTGAAAGTATTTGGCCCCCTTGAACTTTTCTACCTTTTGCCACATTTCTGGCTTCAAACATAAAGATATAAAATTCTAATTTTTTTGGGGAAGAATCAACAACAAGTGGGACACAATCGTGAAGTGGAACAAAATTTATTGGATATTTTATACTTTTTTAACAAATTAAAAGCTGAAAACTGGGGCGAGCAATATTATTCGCACCCCCTTGAGTTAATACTTTGTAGCACCACCTTTAGCTGCGATTACAGCTGCAAGTTGCTCTATCAGTTTTGTACATCGAGACGCTGAAATTCTTGCCCATTCTTCCTTGCAAAACAGATCGAGCTCATTGAGGTTGGATGTAGGGCATTTGTGAACAGCAGTTTTCAGCTCTTTCCACAGATTCTCGATTGGATTCAGGTCTGGACTTTGACTTGGCCATTCTAACACCTGGGATACGTTTATTTTTGAACCATTGCATTGTACATTTTGCTTTATGTTTGGGATCATTGTCTTGTTGGAAGATAAATCTCCGTCCCAGTCTCAGGTCTTTTGCAGACTCCAACAGGTTTTCTTCTAGAACGTTCCTGTATTTGGCTCCGTCCATCTTCCCATCAATTTTAACCATCTTCCCTGTCCCTGCTGAAGAAAAGCAGGCCCAAACCATGATGCTGCCACCACCATGTTTCACAGTGGGGATGGTGTTTTGAGGGTGATGAGCTGTGTTGCTTTTACGCCAAACATATCATTTTGCATTGTGGCCAAAATGTTTCATTTTGGTTTCATCTGACCAGAGCACCTTATTCCACATGTTTGGTGTGTCTCCCAGGTGGCTTGTAGCAAACTTCAAACCAGACTTTTTATGGATATCTTTGAGAAATGGCTTTCTTCTTGCCACTCTTCCATAAAGGCCAGATTTGTGCAGTGTATGACTGATTGTTGTCCTATGGACAGACTCTCCCACCTCAGCTGTAGATCTCTGCAGTTCATCCAGAGTGATCATGGGCCTTTTGGCTGCATCTCTGATCAGTCTTCTCCTTGCTCGAGATGAAAGTTTAGAGGGACCGCTGGGTCTTGGTAGATTTGCAGTGGTCTGATACTCCTTCCATTTCAATATGATAGCTTGCACAGTGCTCCTTGAGATGTTTAAAACTTGGGAAATTTTTTTTGTATCCAAATCCGGCTTTAAACTTCGCCACAACAGTATCTCGGACGTGCCTGGTGTGTTCCTTGGTCTTCATGATGCTCTCTGCACTTAAAACAGAACCCTGAGACTATCACAGAGCAGGTGCATTTATACGGAGACTTGATTACACACAGGTGGATTCTATTTATCATTACCTGTCATTTAGGACAACATTGGATCATTCAGAGATCCTCACTGAACTTCTGGAGTGAGTTTGCTGCACTGAAAGTAAAGGGGCCGAATAATATTGCATGCTCCACTTTTCAGTTTTTAATTTGTTAAAAAAGTTTAAAATATCCAATAAATTTCGTTCCACTTCATGATTGTGTCCCACTTGCTGTTGATTCTTCCCCAAAAAAATAGAATTTTATATCTTTATGTTTGAAGCCAGAAATGTGGCAAAAGTTAGAAAAGTTCAAGGGGGCCAAATACTTTCACAATGCACTGTAAGCAGAATTTGTACCTATTAGATATTTATGGTGTATATTTTCGATATGCCAAAAATGTCACAAAAGATAATCCCTTTCATTTTCAGCGCAGCCCCTGGATTGGTTCAGTATGACAATGTGTGCCTTGGACAAAAATAACTTTGTGCACCCCTGGATTAAGTTATTTATTTAAGGACCACAACAATGTATCTGTAGCTGCTCATTCAGCATTGTGCCTCAGAGAGAGAATAAAAGCCACTACTGGAGATGTCCATCAATCAAGTGTAGGTAAGGACCACCTAGTCTGTATTTTCATAGACACTCCGCAAAAATTGTTTGTATTTACCATCCTATCCATAGGAAAACCTTTGCTGTCTTAACCATTATGAAATATGGGTGTGTTGGCCATTGCACAGTTACAATGCAAGAAGTGGTAGACATAGACATTAGGGGACCCCATGTGCAGTGAAAGTATATGAGCCCCTAACCAATCAAATAATATTAAGTTATACTACTGTATTTTAAAGGGGTTGTCTAGGCTTGGCGCTAGACACTATCTGTGACTGCAGACTTGTAAATCCTCACAGCATGCACAATGCGTGCTGTCAATATTTGCTGGTGCCTGGAGCATTTCACAGCTGGGAAAGAAAGAGTTAAGAACTGGCCAGCTCAGTTGGTGGTAGGAGTTTTTTTTCTAGAAAGTTGGGTAGGTTGCCTGAAAAAGGGTAGTTAGTGTGAAAACACTAAAGAAATGTGATCTGAAGCAGCAGTTAGTAGTAAAATGAGGAGAGTGAAGCCAGTCAAAGGGAATGTAACAGACCAGGCCACATAATGTGTGAGTTCGCAAGGAAGACATTTTCAGAGGTAGCAAGTAGTGTTGAGCCACCCCCGTAGTGTTCGAGTTCAGTTCGGTTCGTCGAACACCCGTGTGTTCGCCGAACTGTTCGTCGAACTGTTCGTCGAACACCTTCGAACACCGTTAAAACCAATGGCAGGCAAACAAAAACACATAGAAACACATAGAAAACACCTTCAAAGGTGTCCAAAAGCTGACAAACTGCTCAGAAGACACAACTAACACATGGAAAAGTGACAAGTACATATAGTCATGCGAAAAGAAAAGAGGTGGAGGAGTAAAAGGAGGGGGAGACACAGATATAGGCATGTCATGCCCTTCTAAAATCCAAAAGTGAGAAACCGACACGTTCAGTCCGCTCCTGCCCGTGCCACCTCCGTGTCGCCGGGTTTGTGCCAGAGCCGCGGTGAACCCTGACGGCCAGCCCCCCTCTCCCAATACTGATGCCTGTCCGTTGGTGGGTCGAGCGAGCCCCCCTGTGGTGGAGGCAGCTCTAAGCTTTTTAATTTAAATTGTCTCTCTAATTTGAATGAATACACTTTAAATCCATTTACAAGGATCTATTGGAGGGCAAGTCTCATGCCAGCAGCCGCGTAATTCCAGCTCCAGTAGCGTCCACTAAAGCTGCTGCAGTTAAAAAGCTTTTATAAGAATCGAGCTCGGCTGTCCACCGCAAGGCATCCTACTGCCAGTCCCAGCCCCTATGCCTTGGGGTGCCTCCTGATGCTCTTCACTGAGTATCCCGTGGTCCCGAAGCATTTCCTTTGAAAAAATTAAGTGTCCAAACTACAGGTGGTGTAGCTTGCTTAACAGCCGGGATAATCCGCTGACTAGCAGACACTGCTACTAGGCACAAAGTATTTCCTGGGCTAGATGCAGTTAAAAATTTGTAATTAGATACTCTCGTTGGATGCTGAGAAAGCATTCCATAGAGTCTCCTGGCACGCCATATATGATTCTCTTAAAAAGCTTGGGGTAGGGGTCTAGGGGACCCTTTTATAGCCAAAATCACGGCCCTGTATCACAATACGTCACCTAGGCTGAAGATAAATGGAACTGTAGCACCCTGAGGGCTCGGTTGCTACAGAGGTATTGCACCTCACCCAGAGGTGTGATATCTCACTCTCAGGTAAGGATGGAGTGTGGATCAGGACCCGACACCTGCATGCATTACACCACATTGCCGTGGGGCAGGGCGACCAATATGCCTCTGAGATGGGCACGACAGTCCCTGTCCCTGGCTGGAGTTGGGGGAGGGAACAATGAGGAAGGGGAACCCTGTAGTGCAGGAGCAGGGAGGAAGCAGTTCCTGGGTGCATTGAGAAGGGAGTATAAAAGGTGGGCACCATCTTAGTTCAGTGCAGAGAAGTCTGAGCAGAAGTGGCAGGGAGCAGGGGCTCTGCATGAGCTCTGCTCCGGAGGCGGGCCTAGTAACAGAGGCCCAGGCCTGGAAGAGGGAGAAGGAAGGAAGAGGAGCGGAGAAGGCTCCAGGAACGAGGAATGAAGGGATCCCAGGGGTGAGGACGGGCGAGTCGTCACCGCACGCCCGAATCCACCTGCGTGTAGGGGTCAGGCCAAAGGGGGAGACCGGTCCCCGAAACTAGTGGAGGCAGGAAACGACCCTCAGCTAGAAACCGGAGGCTGTGACATTTTATGTGGCGCAGCCCCTCGCTACACCCGCTAGGAAGGCACCACATAGGGTCAGGGAAACTGGCGCCAAGTTTACCAAGAGGAGGCCCGAGGCAGCTGGACAGAAGGGTTGGTAAGAAAGGCCAGACAAAGGACACACAAAGGGGGTCCTGTGAAGCGCTCCAAAGTTATCTGGGAGTTGTCTGAGCCCCTCACCTGGTGAGCACAGTACGACGTGGGCAGCCGTTACCTGCAGACGTGCTCTGGATAATAAGAACTGTGAGTAAAGGCCCTGGACTGCATCACTGACTCCGTGTCGTTACTGCTGCTGCCCTGCACCATCACCCCCATCCTCCGCATACACTGCCCTGAGGCTATACTCCTCCCGTGGGGAGTTATGCTATGCTCTGCTGCACCCACAACACCAGCCTCAGCGGTCTGCACTGCAGCGGCGGTTCACTCTGACCGCAATCCACGGGTGGCGTAGTCGGACATTTAAACATCAAAACCACATAAATAGTTCCGCCACTGGTTTGACCACCCTGAGCCACGGAACCGGGTCGCCGCCACGAAGACTACAACCACCAGCATCCACCAAAAAGGGTCCGGCTCCGGGTGTCCCAAGGCCCAGGGGGTGCATCAGAACATTTTCATCACCTTTCACAATCACCAATGGGACAAGGCAGGGATGTCCTCTGTCCCCTCTCTTATACATCCTAGTGACGGAGCACCTGCTCTCATCAATTCGCCATAACCCCAATATTAGGTGGATTGAGGTGGGAGGCACCGAGTACAAGTGCTCTCTATTTGCTGATGATGTCCTAGTATATATCACTCAATCACATATATCCATCCATGCTGTTATGGCTGAAATAGATCACTTTGTTACATGGTCAAATTTTAAAATCAATGCAGCGAAGTCTGAGGCCCTCGATGTCTCCCTCCCCAAATCCATATAGGATTCCATCCAGTCCAACTTTCCCTTTGCCTGGCCCTCACAGGGTATCAAATACGTAGGAATTCCTATTCATAGAGACCTCTCCCATCTATGTTATCTTAATTTTGGGCCCTTTATTGAACAACTCCATACAGACCACGGTTGGCAAGTTAGAACTGTAAGATTCACTACGTGAACCACTGGTGTTTTGTGGAAAAGCACATGTACACTGTGTTCCAAATTATTATGCAAAAAGTGTTTAGGAGTGATAAGGGAAGAATTTGTTTGTTTGTCAGTTAAACTCATTGATGGTGATGTGTGTCAGGGCTCTTTATATCACTGTAAGCAATTGCAGACACCTGTGCTAATTAGTTTGGCAGGTGTGTCCAATGAAAGGCAAGACTACTTAAGAAGGCTGTCTCACATTATTAAGCAGCCTACATTTTCTGCCAAAATGGGAAAGAAAAAGGATGTGTCGGCTGCTGAGAAGCAACAAATTGTGGAGTGTTTAGGTCAAGGCATGACTACAATCAACATTGTGCGATGATCGGGATGAAGTGTCTTGGCAATCAAGAAGTATGTAGCTGATTCACAGTACACACGTGTGCGTGCTGATAAGGGCAAATTCAGGACTCTTTCCTACAGGCAATTACGTCAGGTTAAAAGAGCAGCGGCAAAAAAGCCTTGTCATAGCAGCAGACAAATTTTTGAAGCTGCTGGTGCCTCCAACGTCCCCCGAACAACAAGATGCAGGGTCCTTCAGAGGTTTGCATCTGTGCATACGCCATCCTGTCGACCTCCTCTATCCACTTCACACAAGCAGAAATGGCTCCAGTGGGCCAAACATTACATGAAGACTGATTTCAAAACTGTTTTGTTCACGGATGAGTGCCGTGCAGCGCTTGATGGTCCAGATGGATGGAGTGGAGGATGGCTGGTTGATGGACACCCCACGCAAACACGGCTACAGCGCCAACAAGGAGGAGGTGGAGTAATGTTTTGGGCTGGAATCATGGGGAGAGAGATTGTCGGCCCCTTTAGGATCCCTGAAGGCGCTAAAGATGAACTCCATAATGTATGTGGATTTTCTCAAACAGCACTTCCTGCCATGGTTCAAGAAGAAGAACCATCTATTTCACAGCAAGATCATTTTTTTGCATGATAATGCACCATCTCATGCTGCACATAAAACATCTGCATCTCTGGCTGATATGGGCATCAAAGGGGACAAACTTAGGGTGTGACCCCCATGCTCCCCTGACCTCTACCCCATTCAGAACCTCTGGAGCATCATCAAAAGGAGTGTCTATGATGGTGGGAGGCAGTTCACATCTAAGCAACAGCTCTGGGAGGGTATTCTGTCCTCATGCAAAACAATTGAAGCAGAAACCATCCAAAACCTGACAAATTCAATGGACGAGAGAGTTCAGAAGCTCCTTTCGAACAAGGGGTCCTATGTGAAAATGTAACATCACCTAGAATAAAGTTTTGAGTTGAAAACTGTTTGATTTCAGTTTCTAATAACCTGCTAATGCTTATAATTTCAAAAATGACCATTTTTTTGGTCTTTATTAAAATGAAAAGGTTGATCGAAAAGTTTGGGGGATCTAAGAGTGTGGCAACCCAGTAGTCATGATTACTTCGAATTCTGACAATATGAGGGTCATGTTGCAGGTAGTGCAGCAAGAAGGCACTTATGTGTCTTGCGCATCTCGGAGCCCCAAAATTATTTTCCGGGCTAGATGCAGCTAAAAATTATTATTAATTTTAAATCTGGTGGAGCTTAGTATAGATGGCCTAATAGAATCAGTGCTGCACACTGCTACAAAGCCCAAATTATTTTCCAGTCAAGATACAGATAAACATGATTAGTAATTTTAAATCTGGTGGAGCTTATTATAGATGGCCTAATAGAATCAGTGCTGCACACTGCTACAAAGCCCAAATTATTTTCCAGCCAAGATACAGATAAACATGATTAGTAATTTGAAAGCTTAAAACGCTTGGTAGGGTGATTTTAACCAATCATCAAGCTTTTACTCTTCCCAGGATGACACAGGGGTAGAAAAGTCGTTTCGGATCCATGATTTGTTCATCTTTATGAACGTGAGTCTGTCTACATTATCAGTGGAGAGCCGCGTGCGCTTATCTGTGAGCACACCACCAGCAGCGCTGAACACATGTTCAGACAGAACGCTGGCTGCGGGGCATGACAAGATCTCCAAGGCGTACGTGGCTAGCTCCGGCCATTTATCCAGATTGGAAGCCCAATTAGAGCAAGGGTCCAGTGACACAGTCATGGCTTCAATGTTTACTTGGAGATACTCCTGTACCATCGTCTCTAGGCGTTGACTATGTGTCAGACTTCTTGTCTCCTGTGGCCTTGCAAAGGATGGGCTAAAAAAGTGGTGAAATGATTCCGCAAAATTGATGTTACCAGCAGATACTGTGGTTCTGTTACGGTTTGAGTGCTGAACACTTGACGGTCCCACGGTTGGCAAGTTGGAACTGTGAGATTCACTACGTGCACCACTGGTATTTTGTGGAAAAGCACATGTAAGATTCTGCAACAGTCTCTGCTGATACTCCTGCATGCGTGCATCCCTTTCTATGGCAGGAATAATTTCTGCAAATTTACTTTTGTACCGGGGATCTAACAGTGTGGCAACCCAGTAGTCAGGATTATTTCTAATTCTCACAATTCGAGGGTCATGTTGCAGGTAGTGCAGCAAGAAGGCACTCATGTGTGTTGCGCATCCAGGAGCACCAAGTCCCTGTTGTGTTGGTGGCGAGGTAACAATCATGCTTCCTTCCTCTGTCCTCTCCCCCCAACCTCGCACAACAGAAATGTGATCAAGGTCTCCCTCATCTGATGAGTCTTCCATCAGTTCGTCCTCCACTGCTTCCTGGGCTCCTGCACCTTCCTCACTAGTTTGGCTGCTACCATGCGCCCTGGTAAAACCATCTCCCCCACCCTCACATGCCTGCCGCCTTGGTGCTGCCGACCGTCTGGACCTTGCAGATGTTAGCCCTTCCGCATACAACTCCTCCTCCTCTACTTCCTCCACCTCCTCTTGTGCCACCACCTGACTCCGAATTCTGTTTAACATGTGCTCCAGCATGTAAATCACCGGAATAGTCATGCTGATAATGGCATCGTCAGCACTAAACATCTTCGTCGCCATTTCAAAACTGTGCAGAAGGGTGCATAGGTCCCTGATCTAAGACCACTCCTACAGCGTGATTTGCCCCACCTCTGGATCTCGTTGGCCCAGGCTATACGTCAGAACGTATTGCACCAGGGCTTGTCGGTGCTGCCACAGTCGCTGCAACATGTGCAGAGTTGAATTCCACCGGGTAGGCACATCGCATTTTAGCCGGTGAAGTGGCAGGCCCAACGACTTCTGTAGAGATGTAAGTCGCTGAGCTGCGGGATGCGAATGGCGGTAGTGAGCACACAGCGACCGTGCCCTCTGCAGAAGGCCATCTAGTCTGGGATAGTGGGCTAAAAATTGCTGGACTACCAGGTTCAACACGTGAGCCATACAAGGCACGTGTGTGACATTGCCCCGGCGAAGGGCCGCACCCAGGTTTGCAGCATTGTCGCACACGGCCTTCCCTGGTTTCAGGTCCAGTGGAGACAACCATTCATGAAATTGGTTCTCCAGAGCTGACCACAACTCCTCAGCTGTGTGATTCACATTTCCCAGACATTTCAAAGTAAAAACCGCCTGATGACGTTGAGCCCTACTGCCAGCATAGTAAGGAGGTGTGCAGGATCCCTTCTGCGCAGTTAGAAAACTTGTGGCATGACCAGACAGGCTTTCGGTGCAGGTGGAAGACTGAGAGGAGGTTGAGGAGGCAGAAGCAGTGGAGGAACTTTGACATAAAGAGGATTGACGCACAACTCGTGGGGACGGCAAGACTTGGACAGCAGCCCCTTGTCCTGCTGTCACCATAGTTACCCAGTGCCCAGTCAGCGACATGTAACGCCCCTGTCCATGCCTACTCGTCCAAGTGTCTGTGGTGAAATGCACCCTGTCACACACAGAGTTTCTCAAAGAAGCGGTGATGTTGTGTGCGACATGCTGGTGGAGCGCAGGCACACCTTTCTTTGAGAAGTAGTGCCGACTGGGCATCTGGTACTGGGGCACTGCGACGGACATAAGGTCTCGAAAATCCTCTGTGTCCACCAGGCGGAAAGGCAGCATTTCTGTAGCCAAGAGCTTGCAGATGGTGAAATTCAACCTCTTAGCTTTCTCATGGCTAGGAGGAAATGGTCTTTTACTTGTCCACATCTGAGGGACCGAGGGCTGGCTATTGTGCTTAGACGGGGTTGATAAGGGTGTCCCCGGCAAGCTGCCGGTCTGTGAGGAAGATGCAGGCGGACATGTTAGGTTGCCTTGATCCAAAGGTAGTGCTATCGATGTTGGACAGCGCTCAACACCAGCTGGTGTTACCACCTCCAAAGAAAATGATGACCGGCCAATCACGCTGGCTGTTGCGGGTAAAGAGGTGGCAGGTCTGCGCCCCAAAACTGGTGTGACTGCTGTCCCGCCAGTCACAGACGATGAAGAGGCCGCGGATGCACAAGATATGGCAGACGGTGGTTGGCCCGGCCGGCTAGGCCGCATTGTAGCACACTGAGCTTCCCACTGCAACTTATGCTTCATGTCCATGTGCCGGTTCATGCATGAAGTACTCAAACTATGTATTTTTTGGCCTCTACTTAGCTTTTGCTGACAAAAGTTACAGATAATACGAGTTGGGTCATCTTTATCGATCTGAAAAAATGCCCAGGCTATGCAAGGCTTAGCACCCATGCGACCTGAAGAGCCACCACGACTTGTGGTGAGAGGCGAGTTGTGTTTGAGGATGCAGTTGTTGACGTGCTTCCAGTACTACGTCTCTGTCCAGGAAGGCGCAACCTGACCTTGTCATCACTAGCATCTTCCTCCACCTCCTCTGCTGACCTCATCTCTTGGCTGACTGTGGGTTGACAGTAAGTGGGATCTCCAACCTCATCATCATCACCCTGTGCGTTATCTCACCCGTCGTCCTCAGAGCCAACCTGTTCTTGCCCTGACAAAAAACTAAAGTTGTCACTCCAATCAGGTATTTGAGTCTCATCATCGTCTTCCTCATTGTCTCCACCAACAGGAGTTACAGTTTGGGAATGAGGGTCTACATTATGGTCAGAACCTTCTGCGTCTGGTCCTGGATCCGACTCATAAAGATTCTGGGCATCAGTGCAGATCATTTTCTCGTCTGGATTCACAGAAGCGCTGGAGTCGACCTCTGATTCCCAGGCTATAGTATGAGTAAACAGCTCTGCAGACTCAACCATCTGTTCTACCTCATACTCAGACGGGCAGCTGGAGATTTGGGAGCTGTGAGGAAGCAAGTGCGATTTGGGTGACACCTTTGAGGACTGGAGTATTTGTGATGTTGAAGTTGATGTGGAGGAGAGCCCACTTAAAGGAGCACTTGATATCCGTTGAAGCACCTGCTGTTTTTGTGCCTCATCTGAAATTTGTAGCGATTGGCGTGGCCGTAAGAAAGGGATCTTATCACATTGTCCGCTAAAAGAAGTAGACATTTTAGTTTGGCTGGAAGATGGTCTTTCTTCTGCAGATGTTACTGTTGCTTTAACACCTACCCCATGGACACAACCTTTTTTCCCCTTCCCAACACGCCTATTCCCCTTTCCACCAGCAGCAAGCCTTTTTCCACTCATTTTGGTGGTTAACTAATTCACAACTCTGGAGTTGTTTGCACAAAAAAACAATGGATGCGAACCGAGCAGAGCTGAGTGGCCAAACTGTGGTATTAGGTCAAAACTATTGGCTGGGTTAGATGCAGAAAAAAATTGTATTCAGTTTGCAACCTGATGGAGGTCAGTATAGATGGACTAATAGAACAAGTTCTACACACAGCTAGAAGCCCAAATATTTTTTCAGAGGTAGATGCAGAAAAAAAATATATTCAGTTTGCAACCTGATGGAGGTCAGTATAGATGGACTAATAGAGAAAGTCCCACACACTGCTAGAAGGCCAAATATTTTTTCAGAGCTACATGCAGACAAAAAATTATTTTTAATTTGCAACCTGATGGAGGTCAGTATAGATGGACTAATAGATAAAGTCCCACACACTGCTAGAATGCCAAATATTTTTTCAGAGCTAGATGCAGATATAAATTATTTTTAATTTGCAACCTGATGGAGGTCAGTATAGATGGACTAATAGAGAAAGTCCCACACACTGCTAGAAGGCCAAATATTTTTTCAGAGCTAGATGCAGAAAAAAATTATATTCAGTTTGCAACCTGATGGAGGTCAGTATAGATGGACTAATAGAACAAGCCCCACACACATCTAGAAGCCCACATATTTTTTCAGAGGTAGATGCAGAAAAAAATTATATTCAGTTTGCAACCTGATGGAGGTCTGTATAGATGGATTAATAGAACAAGTCCCACACACAGCTAGAAGCCCAATATTTTTTCAGAGGTAGATGCAGAAAAAATATATATTCAGCTTGCAACCTGATGGAGGTCAGTATAGATGGACTAATAGAGAAAGTCCCACACACTGCTAGAAGGCCAAATATTTTTTCAGAGCTAGATGCAGACAAAAAAGTATTTTTAATTTGCAACCTGATGGAGGTCAGAATAGATGGACTAATAGAGAAAGTCCCACACACTGCTAGAAGGCCAAATATTTTTTCAGAGCTAGATGCAGATATAAATTATTTTTAAGTTGCATCCTGATGGAGGTCAGTATAGATGGACTAATAGAGAAAGTCCCACACACTGGTAGAAGGCCAAATATTTTTTCAGAGCTAGATGCAGACAAAAAATTATTTTGAATTTGCAGCGTGATGGAGGTCAGTATAGATGGACTAATAGAACAAGTCCCATACACTGCTAGAAGGCCAAATATTTTTTCAGAGCTAGATGCAGAAAAAAATATATTCAGTTTGCAACCTGATGGAGGTCAGTATAGATGGACTAATAGAACAAGTCCCACACACTGCTAGAACCCCAAATATTTTTTCAGAGCTAGATGCAGAAAAAAATTATATTCAATTTGCAACCTGATGGAGGTCAGTATAGATGGACTAATAGAATGATGCTATGCCCAAAAGATTTTACTTCACTAGGTGCAGTAAAAAAATTGGTATTCTATACACAGGTGGTATATCTTGCAACACAGATAGGCTACTCCACTGACTAACACACTCTGCAATAGGCCAAAAAGGATTAGCTTTGCTAGATTCAGCCAAATGCTGTGAAAAAAACTTGCACAGCACTGGCACAGACCTGCCTGGCAAAAACTGATAGGAACTGATGTAACCTAGTCCTGAAAAGGACTGCAATTACAATTATTCTTTACTCCCACAATCTATCTATTTAAGAGCACAGACCTGCCTGATAAAAGTCGTAGGAAATGCTGTAACCTAGTCCTTAAAAGAACTGCAATCACAACTATTCCCTACTCCCAAGCTATCTGTAGATTTGTGCGAAAATTGGCTTGAAATTAACAAGGTATAGCGCACACAGCAACAGCGGTGCCGTCTAACACGCAGCTGCAGCAGTGAGAAAATGGTGGCGACGGGGAAAATGGCTTGCTCTTATAGGGCAAGGACATGTGACATACACTGCCAATGACACATGCCCTTGCTTGTGTGAAAAAAAGCACTTCGCTCCGTGTGTGTGCTGCTGATAGGCTGACAGATTGCACCTCCCCACTGTAAATGCGGGAAAGAGAAAAAAAAATGGAGATCTTCATTATTCCTGCAGAGATCCATCCCCTGCCCCTCCCCCCACCCCGCTGTACACTCAAACTGCATATTAACATTAATTTTCATCATTACTGAGAAAAAATCCAGTTATGATTTTGGTGCACGAACAGTTATCGAATAGAGATGAGCGTTGTTCTACTCGAACTGTTCGCCAATCTCAAATTCGAGCTGTTTTGGGCGGTGTTCGAGCCGATCGGCGAACACGAACAATTTGAGAAAAATTCGGCTGTTCGAGGTTATGTTCGATAACTGTTCGTGCACCAAAATCATAACTGGATTTTTTCTCAGTAATGATGAAAATTAATGTTAATACGCAGTTTGAGTGTACAGCGGGGCGGGGGGAGGGGCAGGGGATGGATCTCTGCAGGAACAATGAAGATCTCCATTTTTTTTTCTCTTTCCCGCATTTGCAGTGGGGAGGTGCAATCTGTCAGCCTATCAGCAGCGCACACACGGAGCGAAGTGCTTTTTTTCACACAAGCAAGGGCATGTGTGATTGGCAGTGTATGTCACATGTCCTTGCCCTATAAGACCAAGCCATTTTCCCCGTCGCCACCATTTTCTCACTGCTGCAGCTGCGTGTTAGACGGCACCGCTGTTGCTGTGTGCGCTATACCTTGTTAATTTCAAGCCAATTTTCGCACAAATATACAGATAGCTTGGGAGTAGGGAATAGTTGTGATTGCAGTCCTTTTAAGGACTAGGTTACAGCATTTCCTACGACTTTTATCAGGCAGGTCTGTGCTCTTAAATAGATTGTGGGAGTAAAGACTAATTGTAATTGGAGTCCTTTTCAGGACTAGGTTACATCAGTTCCTATCAGTTTTTGCCAGGCAGGTCTGTGCCAGTGCTGTGCAAGTTTTTTTCACAGCATTTGGCTGAATCTAGCAAAGCTAATCCTTTTTGGCCTATTGCAGAGTGTGTTAGTCAGTGGAGTAGCCTATCTGTGTTGCAAGATATACCACCTGTGTATAGAATACAAATTTTTTTACTGCACCTAGTGAAGTAAAATCTTTTGGGCATAGCATCATTCTATTAGTCCATCTATACTGACCTCCATCAGGTTGCAAACTGAATATAATTTTTTTCTGCATCTAGCTCTGAAAAAATATTTGGGCTTCTAGCAGTGTGTGGGACTTGGTCTATTAGTCCATCTATACTGACCTCCATCAGGTTGCAAATTAAAAATAATTTTTTTCTTCATTTAGCTCTGAAAAAATATTTGGGCTTCTAGCAGTGTGTGGGACTTGTTCTATTAGTCCTTCTATACTGACCTCCAGCAGGTTGCAAATTGAATATAATTTTTTTCTGCATCTAGCTCTGAAAAAATATTTGGGCTTCTAGCGGTGTGTGGGACTTGGTCTATTAGTCCATCTATACTGACCTCCATCAGGTTGCAAATTAAAAATAATTTTTTTCTGCATCTAGCTCTGAAAAAATATTTGGGCTTCTATCAGAGTGTGGGACTTGGTCTATTAGTCCATCTATACTGACCTCCATCAGGTTGCAAATTAAAAATAATTTTTTTCTTCATTTATCTCTGAAAAAATATTTGGGCTTCTAGCAGCGTGTGGGACTTGTTCTATTAGTCCATCTATACTGACCTCCATCAGGTTGCAAATTAAAAATAATTTTTTTCTGCATCTAGCTCTGAAAAAATATTTGGGCTTCTAGCAGTGTGTGGGACTTGGTCTATTAGTCCATCTATACTGACCTCCATCAGGTTGCAAATTAAAAATAATTTTTTTCTTCATTTATCTCTGAAAAAATATTTGGGCTTCTAGCAGCGTGTGGGACTTGTTCTATTAGTCCATCTATACTGACCTCCATCAGGTTGCAAATTAAAAATAATTTTTTTCTGCATTTAGCTCTGAAAAAATATTTGGGCTTCTAGCAGTGTGTGGGACTTGGTCTATTAGTCCATCTATACTGACCTCCATCAGGTTGCAAATTAAAAATAATTTTTTTCTGCATCTAGCTCTGAAAAAATATTTGGGCTTCTAGCAGTGTGTGGGACTTGGTCTATTAGTCCATCTATACTGACCTCCATCAGGTTGCAAATTAAAAATAATTTTTTTCTGCATCTAGCTCTGAAAAAATATTTGGGCTTCTAGCAGTGTTTGGGACTTGGTCTATTAGTCCATCTATACTGACCTCCATCAGGTTGCAAATTGAATAAAAAAATTTTCTGCATCTAGCTCTGAAAAAATATTTGGGCTTCTAGCGGTGTGTGGGACTTGGTCTATTAGTCCATCTATACTGACCTCCATCAGGTTGCAAATTAAAAATAATTTTTTTCTGCATCTAGCTCTGAAAAAATATTTGGGCTTCTAGCAGTGTGTGGGACTTGGTCTATTAGTCCATCTATACTGACCTCCATCAGGTTGCAAATTAAAAATAATTTTTTTCTTCATTTATCTCTGAAAAAATATTTGGGCTTCTAGCAGCGTGTGGGACTTGTTCTATTAGTCCATCTATACTGACCTCCATCAGGTTGCAAATTAAAAATAATTTTTTTCTGCATCTAGCTCTGAAAAAATATTTGGGCTTCTAGCAGTGTGTGGGACTTGGTCTATTAGTCCATCTATACTGACCTCCATCAGGTTGCAAATTAAAAATAATTTTTTTCTGCATCTAGCTCTGAAAAAATATTTGGGCTTCTAGCAGTGTGTGGGACTTGGTCTATTAGTCCATCTATACTGTCCTCCATCAGGTTGCAAATTGAATAAAAAAAATTTCTGCATCTAGCTCTGAAAAAATATTTGGGCTTCTAGCGGTGTGTGGGACTTGGTCTATTAGTCCATCTATACTGACCTCCATCAGGTTGCAAATTAAAAATAATTTTTTTCTGCATCTAACCCAGCCAATAGTTTTGGCCTAATACCACAGTTTGGCCACTCAGCTCTGCTCGGTTACCATCCATTGTTTTTTTGTGCAAACAACTCCAGAGTTGTGAATTAGTTAACCACCAAAATGAGTGGAAAAAGGCCTGCTGCTGGTGGAAAGGGGAATAGGCGTGTTGGGAAGGGGAAAAAAGGTTGTGTCCGTGGGGTAGGTGCAGAAGAAAGACCATCTTCCAGCCAAACTAAAATGTCTACTTCTTTTAGCGGACAATGTGATAAGATCCCTTTCTTACAGCCACGCCAATCGCTACAAATTCCAGATGAGGCACAAAAACAGCAGGTGCTTCAACGGATATCAAGTGCTCCTTTAAGTGGGCTCTCCTCCACATCAACTTCAACATCACAAATACTCCAGTCCTCAAAGGTGTCACCCAAATCGCACTTGCTTCCTCACAGCTCCCAAATCTCCAGCTGCCCGTCTGAGTATGAGGTAGAACAGATGGTTGAGTCTGCAGAGCTGTTTACTCATACTATAGCCTGGGAATCAGAGGTCGACTCCAGCGCTTCTGTGAATCCAGACGAGGAAATGATCTGCACTGATGCCCAGAATCTTTATGAGTCGGATCCAGGACCAGACGCAGAAGGTTCTGACCATAATGTAGACCCTCATTCCCAAACTGTAACTCCTGTTGGTGGAGACAATGAGGAAGACGATGATAAGACTCAAATACCTGATTGGAGCGACAACTTTAGTTTTTTGTCAGGGCAGGAACAGGTTGGCTCTGAGGACGACGGGTGTGATAACGCACAGGGTGATGATGATGAGGTCGGAGATCCCACTTACTGTCAACCCACAGTCAGCCAAGAGATGAGGTCAGCAGAGGAGGTGGAGGAAGATGCTAGTGACGACGAGGTCAGGTTGCGCCTTCCTGGACAGAGACGTAGTACTGGAAGCACGTCAACAACTGCATCCTCAAACACAACTCTGCCTCTCACAACAAGTCGTGGTGGCTCTTCAGGTCGCATGGGTGCTAAGCCTTGCATAGCCTGGGCATTTTTTCAGATCGATAAAGATGACCCAACTCGTGTTATCTGTAACATTTGTCAGCAAAAGCTAAGTAGAGGCCAAAAAATACATAGTTTGAGTACTTCATGCATGAACCGGCACATGGACATGAAGCATAAGTTGCAGTGGGAAGCTCAGTGTGCTACAATGCGGTCTAGCCGGCCGGGCCAACCACCGTCTGCCATATCTTGTGCATCCGCGGCCTCTTCATCCTCTGTGACTGGGGGGACAGCAGTCACACCTGTTTTGGGGCGCAGACCAGCCACCTCTTTACCCGCAACAGCCAGCGTGATTGGCAGGTCATCATTTTCTTTGGAGGTGGTAACACCAGCTGGTCTTGAGCGCTGTCCGACATCGATAGCACCACCTTTGGATCAAGGCAACCTAACATGTCCGCCTGCATCTTCCTCACAGACCGGCAGTTTGCCGGGGACACCCTTATCAACCCCGTCTAAGCACAATAGCCAGCCCTCGGTCCCTCAGATGTGGACAAGTAAAAGACCATTTCCTCCTAGCCATGAGAAAGCTAAGAGGTTGAATTTCACCATCTGCAAGCTCTTGGCTACAGAAATGCTGCCTTTCCACAGAGGATTTTCGAGACCTTATGTCCGTCGCAGTGCCCCAGTACCAGATGCCCAGTCGGCACTACTTCTCAAAGAAAGGTGTGCCTGCGCTCCACCAGCATGTCGCACACAACATCACCGCTTCTTTGAGAAACTCTGTGTGTGACAGGGTGCATTTCACCACAGACACTTGGACGAGTAGGCATGGACAGGGGCGTTACATGTCGCTGACTGGGCACTGGGTAACTATGGTGACAGCAGGACAAGGGGCTGCTGTCCAAGTCTTGCCGTCCCCACGAGTTGTGCGTCAATCCTCTTTATGTCATTTTTCCTCCACTGCTTCTGCCTCCTCAACCTCCTCTCGGTCTTCCACCTGCACCCAAAGCCTGTCTGGTCATGCCACAAGCTTTCTAACTGCGCAGAAGGGATCCTGCACAGCTCCTTACTATGCTGGCAGTAGGGCTCAACGTCATCAGGCGGTTTTTACATTGAAATGTCGGGGAAATGTGAGTCACACAGCTGAGGAGTTGTGGTCAGCTCTGGAGAACCAATTTCATGAATGGTTGTCTCCACTGGACCTGAAACCAGGGAAGGCCGTGTGCGACAATGCTGCAAACCTGGGTGCGGCCCTTCGCCGGGGCAATGTCACACACGTGCCTTGTATGGCTCACGTGTTGAACCTGGTTGTCCAGCAATTTTTAGCCCACTATCCCAGACTAGATGGCCTTCTGCAGAGGGCACGGTCGCTGTGTGCTCACTTCCGCCGTTCGCATCCCGCAGCTCAGCGACTTATATCTCTACAGAAGTCGTTGGGCCTGCCACTTCACCGGCTAAAATGCGATGTGCCTACCCGGTGGAATTCAACTCTGCACATGTTGCAGCGACTGTGGCAGCACCGACAAGCCCTGGTGCAATACGTTCTGACGTATAGCCTGGGCCAACGAGATTCAGAGGTGGGGCAAATCACGCTGGAGGAGTGGTCTCAGATCAGGGACCTATGCACCCTTCTGCACAGTTTTGAAATGGCGACGAAGATGTTTAGTGCTGACGATGCCATTATCAGCATGACTATTCCGGTGATTTACATGCTGGAGCACATGTTAAACAGAATTCGGAGTCAGGTGGTGGCACAAGAGGAGGTGGAGGAAGTAGAGGAGGAGGAGTTGTATTCGGAAGGGCTAACATCTGCAAGGTCCAGACGGTCGGCAGCACCAAGGCGGCAGGCATGTGAGGGTGGGGGAGATGATTTTACCAGGGCGCATGGTAGCAGCCAAACTAGTGAGGAAGGTGCAGGAGCCCAGGAAGAAGTGGAGGACGAACTGATGGAAGACTCATCCGATGAGGGAGACCTTGATCACATTTCTGTTGTGCGAGGTTGGGGGGAGAGGACAGAGGAAGGAAGCATGATTGCTACCTCGCCACCAACACAACAGGGACTTGGTGCTCCTGGATGCGCAACACACATGAGTGCCTTCTTGCTGCACTACCTGCAACATGACCTTCGAATTGTGAGAATTAGAAATAATCCTGACTACTGGGTTGCCACACTGTTAGATCCCCGGTACAAAAGTAAATTTGCAGAAATTATTCCTGCCATAGAAAGGGATGCACGCATGCAGGAGTATCAGCAGAGACTGTTGCAGAATCTTACATGTGCTTTTCCACAAAATACCAGTGGTGCACGTAGTGAATCTCACAGTTCCAACTTGCCAACCGTGGGACCGTCAAGTGTTCAGCACTCAAACCGTAACAGAACCACAGTATCTGCTGGTAACATCAATTTTGCGGAATGATTTCACCACTTTTTTAGCCCATCCTTTGCAAGGCCACAGGAGACAAGAAGTCTGACACATAGTCAACGCCTAGAGACGATGGTACAGGAGTATCTCCAAGTAAACATTGAAGCCACGACTGTGTCACTGGACCCTTGCTCTTTTTGGGCTTCCAATCTGGATAAATGGCCGGAGCTAGCCACTTACGCCTTGGAGATCTTGTCATGCCCCGCAGCCAGCGTTCTGTCTGAACGTGTGTTCAGCGCTGCTGGTGGTGTGCTGACAGATAAGCGCACGCGGCTCTCCACTGATAATGTAGACAGACTCACGTTCATAAAGATGAACAAATCATGGATCCGAAACGACTTTTCTACCCCTGTGTCATCCTGGGGAGAGTAAAAGCTTGATGATTGGTTAAAATCACCCTACCAACCGTTTTAAGCTTTCAAATTACTAATCATGTTTATCTGTATCTTGACTGGAAAATATTTTGGGCTTTGTAGCAGTGTGCAGCACTGATCCTATTAGGCCATCTATACAGTCATGGCCAAAAGTATTGAGAATGAGACAAATAGTAATTTTTCCAAAGTTTACTGCTTCATTTTTTGTAATGGCAATTTGCATATACTCCTGAATGTCAAAAAGTGATCAGCTTAACAGCAATTACTGTACTTGCAATGTCAATATTTGCCCAGAAAATGAACTTTAACCCCCAAAACACATTTCAACATCATTGCAGTCCTGCCTTAAAAGGAGCAGCTAACATCGTTTTAGTGATTGATCCATTAACACAGTTGTGGGTGTTGATGAGGACAGGGCTGGCGATCAATCAGTCATGATTAAGTAAGAATGACATCACTGGACACTTTAAAAGGAGGCTGGTTCTTGGTATCATTGTTTCTCTTCAGTTAACCATGGTTATCTCTAAAGAAACACGTGCAGCCATCATTGCACTGCACAAAAATGGCCTAACAGGGAAGAGTATCGCAGCTACAAAGATTGCACCTCAGTCAGCAATCTATCGCATCATCAAGAACTTCAAGGAGAGAGCTTCCATTGTTGTCAAAAAGGCTCCAGGGCGCCCAAGAAAGACCAGCAAGCGCCAGGACCGTATCTTAAAACTGTTTCAGCTGCGGATCGGACTACCAGCAGTGCCGAGCTTGCTCAGGAATGGCAGCAGGCTGGTGTGAGTGCTTCTGCACGCACTGTGAGGCGGTGACTCTTTGAGCAAGGGCTGGTTTCAAGGAGGGCAGCAAAGAAGCCACTTCTCTCCAGAAAAAACATCAGGGACCGACTGATATTCTGCAAAAGGTACAGGGAGTAGACTGCTGAGGACTGGGGCAAAGTCATTTTCTCTGATGAATCCCCTTTTCAATTGTTTGGGACATCTGGAAAACAGCTTATTCGGAGAAGAAGAGGTGAGCGCTACCACCAGTCTTGTCTCATGCCAACTGTAAAGCATGCTGAAACCACTCATGTGTGGGGTTGCTTCTCAGCCAAGGGAATCGGCTCACTCACAGTCTTGCCTAAAAACACAGCCATGAATAAAGAATGGTACCAGAATGTCCTCCAAGAGCAACTTCTCCCAACCGTCCAAGAGCAGTTTGGCGCCCAACAATGCCTTTTCCAGCATGATGGAGCACCTTGCCATAAAGCAAAGGTGATAACTAAATGGCTCATGGAACAAAACATAGAGATTTTGGGTCCATGGCCTGGAAACTCCCCAGATCTTAATCCCATTGAGAACTTGTTGTCAATCATCAAGAGACGGGTGGACAAACAAAAACCAACAAATTCTGGCAAAATGCAAGCATTGATTATGCAAGAATGGACTGCTATCAGGCAGGATTTGGTTCAAAAGTTGATTGAGAGCATGCCAGGGAGAATTACAGAGGTCTTGAAGAAGAAGGGGCAACACTGCAAATATTGACTTGCTGCATTAACTCATTCTAACTGTCAATATAACCTATTGATACTCATAATATGATTGCAATTATATTTCTGTATGTGATATAAACATCAGACAAACACTAATAAAAACCAGAGGCCAGCAGATCATGTGAAAATATAATTTTGGTGTCATTCTCAAAACTTTTGGCCATGACTGTAATAAGCTTCACCAGATTTAAAATTAAAAATAATTTTTAGCTGCATCTAGCCCGGAAAATAATTTTGGGGCTCCGAGATGCGCAAGACACATAAGTGCCTTCTTGCTGCACTTCCTGCAGCATGACCCTCATATTGTCAGAATTCGAAGTAATCATGACTACTGGGTTGCCACACTCTTAGATCCCCCAAACTTTTCGATCAACCTTTTCATTTTAATAAAGACCAAAAAAATGGTCATTTTTGAAATTATAAGCATTAGCAGGTTGTTAGAAACTGAAATCAAACAGTTTTCAACTCAAAACTTTATTCTAGGTGATGTTACATTTTCACATAGGACCCCTTGTTCGAAAGGAGCTTCTGAACTCTCTCGTCCATTGAATTTGTCAGGTTTTGGATGGTTTCTGCTTCAATTGTTTTGCATGAGGACAGAATACCCTCCCAGAGCTGTTGCTTAGATGTGAACTGCCTCCCGCCATCATAGACACTCCTTTTAATGATGCTCCAAAGGTTCTGAATGGGGTAGAGGTCAGGGGAGCATGGGGGTCACACCATAAGTTTGTCCCCTTTTATGCCCATATCAGCCAGAGATGCAGATGTTTTATGTGCAGCATGAGATGGTGCATTATCATGCAGAAAATGATCTTGCTGTGAAATACACGGTTCTTCTTCTTGAACCATGGCAGGAAGTGCTGTTTGAGAAAATCCACATACATTATGGAGTTCATCTTTAGCGCCTTCAGGGATCCTAAAGGGGCCGACAATCTCTCTCCCCATGATTCCAGCCCAAAACATTACTCCACCTCCTCCTTGTTGGTGCTGTAGCCGTGTTTGCGTGGGGTGTCCATCAACCAGCCATCCTCCACTCCATTCATCTGGACCATCGAGCGCTGCACGGCACTCATCCGTGAACAAAACAGTTTTGAAATCAGTCTTCATGTAATGTTTGGCCCACTGGAGCCGTTTGTGCTTGTGTGAAGTGGATAGAGGAGGTCGACAGGATGGCATATGCACAGCTGCTAACCTCTGAAGGACCCTGCATCTTGTTGTTCGGGGGACGTTGGAGGCACAAGCAGCTTCAAAAACTTGTCTGCTGCTATGACAAGGCTTTTTTGCCGCTGCTGTTTCAACCTGACGTAATTGCCTGTAGGAAAGAGTCCTCAATTTGCCCTTATCAGCACGCACACATGTGTACTGTGAATCAGCTACATACTTCTTGATTGCCAAGACACTTCATCCTGATCATCGCACAATGTTGATTGTAGTCATGCCTTGACCTAAACACTCCACAATTTGTTGCTTCTCAGCAGCCGACACATCCTTTTTCTTTCCCATTTTGGCAGAAAATGTAGGCTGCTTAATAATGTGAGAGAGCCTTCTTAAGTAGTCTTGCCTTTCATTGGACACACCTGCCAAACTAATTAGCACAGGTGTCTGCAATTGCTTACAGTGATATAAAGAGCCCTGACACACATCACCATCAATGAGTTTAACTGACAAACAAACAAATTCTTCCCTTATCACTCCTAAACACTTTTTGCATAATAATTTGGAACGCGGTGTACATGTGCTTTTCCACAAAACACCAGTGGTTCACGTAGTGAATCTTACAGTTCTAACTTGCCAACCGTGGTCTGTATGGAATTGTTCAATAAAGGGCCCAAAATTAAGATAACATAGATGGGAGAGGTCTCTATGAATAGGAATTCCTAAGTATTTGATACCCTGTGAGGGCCAGGCAAAGGGAAAGTTGGACTGGATGGAATCCTATATGGATTTAGGGAGGGAGACATCGAGGGCCTCAGACTTCGCTGCATTGATTTTAAAATTTTACCATGTAACAAAGTGATCTATTTCAGCCATAACAGCAGGGATGGATATATGTGATTGAGTGATATATACTAGGACATCATCAGCAAATAGAGAGCACTTGTACTCGGTGCCTCCCACCTCAATCCACCTAATATTGGGGTTATGGCGAATTGATGAGAGCAGGTGCTCCGTCACTAGGATGTATAAGAGAGGGGACAGAGGACATCCCTGCCTTGTCCCATTGGTGATTGTGAAAGGTGATGAAAATGTTCTGACGCACCCCCTGGGCCTTGGGACACCCGGAGCCGGACCCTTTTTGGTGGATGCTGGTGGTTGTAGTCTTCGTGGCGGAGATCCGGTTCCGTGGCTCAGGGCGGTCAAACCAGTGGCGGAACTATTTATGTGGTTTTGATGTTTAAATGTCTGACTACGCCACCCGTGGATTGCGGTCAGAGTGAACCGCCGCTACAGGGCAGACCGCTAAGGCTGGTGTTGTGGGTGCAGCAGAGCGTAGCATAACTCCCCACGGGAGGAGTATAGCCTCAGGGCAGTGTATGCGGAGGATGGGGGTGATGGTGCAGGGCAGCAGCAGTAATGACACGGAGTCAGTGATGCAGTTCAGGGCCTTTACTCACAGTTCTTATTATCCAGACCACGTCTGCAGGTAACGGCTGCCCACGTCGTACTGTGCTCACCAGGTGAGGGGCTCAGACAACTCCCAGATAACTTTGGAGCGCTTCACAGGACCCCCTTTGTGTGTCCTTTGTCTGGCCTTTCTTACCAACACTTCTGTCCGGCTGCCTCGGGCCTCCTCTTGGTAAACTTGGCGCCAGTTTCCCTGACCCTATGTGGTGCCTTCCTAGCGGGTGGAGCAAGGGGCTGCGCCACATAAAATGTCAGAGCCTCCGGTTTCTAGCTGAGGGTCGTTTCCTGCCTCCACTAGTTCGGGGACCGGTCTCCCCCTTTGGCCTGACCCCTCCACGCAGGTGGATTCGGGCGTGCGGTGGCGACTCGCCCGTCCGCACCCCTGGGATCCCTTCATTCCTCGTTCCTGGAGCCTTCTCCGCTCCTCTTCCTTCCTTCCCCCTCTTGCAGGCCTGGGCCTCTGTTACTAGGCCCGCCTCCGGAGCAGAGCTCATGCAGAGCCCCTGCTCCCTGCCACTTCTGCTCAGACTTCTCTGCACTGAACTAAGATGGTGCCCACCTTTTATACTCCCTTCTCAATGCACCCAGGAACTGCTTCCTCCCTGCTCCTGCACTGCAGGGTTCCCCTTCCTCAGTGTTCCCTCCCCCCACTCCAGCCAGGGACAGGGACTGTCGTGCCCATCTCAGGGGCATATTGGTCGCCCTGCCCCACGGCAATGTGGTGTAATGCATGCAGGTGTCGGGTCCTGATCCACACTCCATCCTTATCTGAGAGTGAGATATCACACCTCTGGGTGAGGTGCAATACGTCTGTAGCAACCGAGCCCTCGGTGCTACAGTTCCATTTATCTTCAGCCTAGGTGACATATTGTGATACAGGGCCGTGATTTTGGCTATAAAAGGGTCCCCTAGACCCCTACCCCAAGCTTTTTAAGAGAATCATATATGGCGTGCCAGGAGACTCTATCTAATGCTTTCTCAGCATCCAACGAGAGTATCTACTTACAAATTTTTAACTGCATCTAGCCCAGGAAATACTTTGTGCCTAGTAGCAGTGTCTGCTAGTCAGCGGATTATCCCGGCTGTTAAGCAAGCTACACCACCTGTAGTTTGGACACTTAATTTTTTCAAAGGAAATGCTTCGGGACCACGGGATACTTAGTGAAGAGCATCAGGAGGCACCCCAAGGCATAGGGGCTGGGACTGGCACTAGGATGCCTTGCGGTGGACAGCCGAGCTCGATCCTTACAAAAGCTTTTTAACTGCAGCAGCTTTAGTGGACGCTACTGGAGCTGGAATTACGCGGCTGCTGGCATGAGACTTGCCCTCCAATAGATCCTTGTAAATGGATTTAAAGTGTATTCATTTAAATTAGAGGGACAATTTAAATTAAAAAGCTTAGAGCTGCCTCCACCACAGGGGGGCTCTCTCGACCCACCAGCGGACAGGCACCAGTATTGGGAGAGGGGGGCTGGCCGTCAGGGTTCACCGCGGCTCTGGCACAAACCCGGCGACACGGAGGTGGCACGGGCAGGAGCGGACTGGCCGTCTCGGCTTCTCACTTTTTGGATTTTAGAAGGGCATGACATGCCTATATCTGTGTCTCCCCCTCCTTTTACTCCTCCACCTCTTTTCTTTTCGCATGACTATATGTACTTGTCACTTTTCCATGTGTTAGTTGTGTCTTCTGAGCAGTTTGTCAGCTTTTGGACACCTTTGAAGGTGTTTTCTATGTGTTTCTATGTGTTTTTGTTTGCCTGCCATTGGTTTTAACGGTGTTCGAAGGTGTTCGACGAACAGTTCGACGAACAGTTCGGCGAACACACGGGTGTTCAACGAACCGAACCGAACTCGAACACTACGGGGGTGGCTCAACACTATTATCGAACATAAACTCGAACAGCCGAATTTTTCTCAAATCGTTCGTGTTCGCCGAACGGCTCGAACACCGCCCAAAACAGCTCGAATTTGAGATTGGCGAACAGTTCGAGTCGAACAACGCTCATCTCTAGTAGCAAGCCCTGTAAGTGTACTGATAGTAGCAGTCTAAATCATAATATGGCCAGAACATCCTTGGTTCTGGGAAAAGGAACAAATAGAGGGAGAGTTTACCTGCAGTTGGTACATCCGGGAGCCCAAGAAGGTATACCTGGGGCTGAAGAGGCAATGTGTAATGTGTAAGCCAGACCTTGGTATTTTAGTGAAGAAATACTGGACTTGCCAGGCGAGGATTCATGTACTACATGTAAGTGGGCTGTGGTCAGCAAAGGACAGATAGAAATAATGATTATAAACTTAAGAGTCAGGCTCATAATTGAATCTTCCTTTTAGGCCATACTAGCCCATACACATGAAAAAAAGACAAGTATGAGGTCAGTAAATGTGCAGAGTGAACATTCCCCATAAATCATTTAAATAAGGAGAAGAAACAGTAGTTTTTCAAACAATAAAAAATAAATCTTTATTAGTACAAAAAATGCTAAAATTCCATATAAACAATTAGATGGACAACAGCAATGGGTTCCCAAACACATATAAGGAAATACAAAAAACAATGAAAAAAAACAAAGAATACTTTGTTTGGGGGGGGGAATAAACACCTAGGGGGTAGAGGATTTAAATAAGAAAAAGTCGCTTGATGAGTTAAACAGGGGAAGTTCAGCTAGTGATTGGTGACCATATAGTGGTGGAAAAAACACCCAAATGCCTGGGTCTCCTATTTAGTTTTGAGCATTCCGATACAGAAATATCGGGTATCGGCCGATATTCGCGGTATCGGAATTCCGATACTTAATTCCGATACTTTTACAATATCGTATACCGGAATCGTAAGTTCCAATAATGCAATGAGCCAGTTTCATTTTATTCAGCCAATGAGGATCCTAAGAAGTGTGGGCACATCCTGTTAGGCATGTAGGCATGTTAACTAATGGCATGGCTGTGATTGGCTGCTGAAATTATGTCATGATGCACTATAAAAGCCGCCGCCGCCATTTTGAGCTCACTCTGCTGTGAATTCAGTTAGGGATAGGACGCTGTTGTTCTGAGGGACAGTTTTAGCTACCTATTTGGTCTATTCTGCATTACCCAAGCTACTTTATAAATCGCTGTGCCTTGCAGCGCTAGTGCACAGTTCTCTTTGCTGTTCACCGCTGTCTGCAAGGTCTCTGTGTGTGAGTGCAGCTCACGCTGTAGTGTGTGCTTCAGCCACGTCTGGTTGTAGTGCGCTCAGTGTGCGTCACTGCCTCATACATTGTCCTTTTTAGCTAATTGATAATTTTTCCTTATATCTCCTATTAGTGTGGTGGTTCCATCCGTATTCAGCTAAATTGGTTCCAAACACACTATATAGGAGTAGATAGAGAATTTTTTTTTTGTCTTGCAGCGCTAGTGCACAGTGCTCTGCATCTGCACTGTTCACCGCTGTCTGCAAGGTCTGTGTGTGTGAGTGCAGCTCACGCTGTAGTGTGTGCTTCAGCCACGTCTGGTTGTAGTGCGCTCAGCGTGCGTCACTGCCTCATACATTGTCCTTTTTTGCTAATTGATCATTTTTCCTGATTTCTCCTATTAGTGTGGTGGTTCCATCCGTATTCAGCTACATTGGTTCCAAACACACTATATAGGAGTAGATAGAGGAGCCTTTCTGCAGCATTGTGCCCTGCAGCCCCAGCCAGATTAGTATTAGCCTATTTTTTGTAGCCTCATCTATTGCATTGTAGGTTACCTTCCTACATTGTAATAGCTATAAAAAGTTTGTGATACTATCGGTATTACATCTTTGGGCACATCCAGTGTCTTTTTGTGGCCAAAACAACCTAAATAAAGTTCACCAAACACTCCACTTTACAGTTGTGTAGGCCACATTAGCTCATATTAAAGTCTAGTCCACACTTTATAAAATTAGTGTTTCTTATACCTGTTAGCAGCTGTTCAGGAATAAGCACACTAAGCCCTTAGTAGTGTTGAGACACCCCCGTAGTGTTCGAGTTCGGTTCGGTTCGTCGAACACCCGTGTGTTCGCCGAACTGTTCGTCGAACACCTTCGAACACCGTTAAAACCAATGGCAGGCAAACAAAAACACATAGAAACACATAGAAAACACCTTCAAAGGTGTCCAAAAGCTGACAAACTGCTCAGAAGACACAACTAACACATGGAAAAGTGACAAGTACATATAGTCATGCGAAAAGAAAAGAGGTGGAGGAGTAAAAGGAGGGGGAGACACAGATATAGGCATGTCATGCCCTTCTAAAATCCAAAAAGTGAGAAGCCGACACGTTCAGTCCGCTCCTGCCCGTGCCACCTCCGCGTCGCCGGGTTTGTGCCAGAGCCGCGGTGAACCCTGACGGCCAGCCCCCCTCTCCCAATACTGGTGCCTGTCCGCTGGTGGGTCGAGCGAGCCCCCCTGTGGTGGAGGCAGCTCTAAGCTTTTTAATTTAAATTGTCTCTCTAATTTGAATGAATACACTTTAAATCCATTTACAAGGATCTATTGGAGGGCAAGTCTCATGCTAGCAGCCGCGTAATTCCAGCTCCAGTAGCATCCACTAAAGCTGCTGCAGTTAAAAAGCTTTTATAAGGATCGAGCTCGGCTGTCCACCGCAAGGCATCCTACTGCCAGTCCCAGCCCCTATGCCTTGGGGTGCCTCCTGATGCTCTTCACTGAGTATCCCGTGGTCCCGAAGCATTTCCTTTGAAAAAATTAAGTGTCCAAACTACAGGTGGTGTAGCTTGCTTAACAGCCGGGATAATCCGCTGACTAGCAGACACTGCTACTAGGCACAAAGTATTTCCTGGGCTAGATGCAGTTAAAAATTTGTAATTAGATACTCTCGTTGGATGCTGAGAAAGCATTCCATAGAGTCTCCTGGCACGCCATATATGATTCTCTTAAAAAGCTTGGGGTAGGGGTCTAGGGGACCCTTTTATAGCCAAAATCACGGTCCTGTATCGCAATACGTCACCTAGGCTGAAGATAAATGGAACTGTAGCACCCTGAGGGCTCGGTTGCTACAGAGGTATTGCACCTCACCCAGAGGTGTGATATCTCACTCTCAGGTAAGGATGTAGTGTGGATCAGGACCCGACACCTGCATGCATTACACCACATTGCCGTGGGGCAGGGTGACCAATATGCCCCTGAGATGGGCACGACAGTCCCTGTCCCTGGCTGGAGTGGGGGGAGGGAACACTGAGGAAGGGGAACCCTGTAGTGCAGGAGCAGGGAGGAAGCAGTTCTTGGGTGCATTGAGAAGGGAGTATAAAAGGTGGGCACCATCTTAGTTCAGTGCAGAGAAGTCTGAGCAGAAGTGGCAGGGAGCAGGGGCTCTGCATGAGCTCTGCTCCGGAGGCGGGCCTAGTAACAGAGGCCCAGGCCTGGAAGAGGGAGAAGGAAGGAAGAGGAGCGGAGAAGGCTCCAGGAACGAGGAACGAAGGGATCCCAGGGGTGCGGACGGGTGAGTCGCCACCGCATGCCCGAATCCACCTGCGTGGAGGGGTCAGGCCAAAGGGGGAGACCGGTCCCCGAAACTAGTGGAGGCAGGAAACGACCCTCAGCTAGAAACAGGAGGCTGTGACATTTTATGTGGCGCAGCCCCTCGCTACACCCGCTAGGAAGGCACCACATAGGGTCAGGGAAACTGGCGCCAAGTTTACCAAGAGGAGGCCCGAGGCAGCCGGACAGAAGGGTTGGTAAGAAAGGCCAGACAAAGGACACACAAAGGGGGTCCTGTGAAGTGCTCCAAAGTTATCTCGGAGTTGTCTGAGCCCCTCACCTGGTGAGCACAGTACGACGTGGGCAGCCGTTACCTGCAGACGTGGTCTGGATAATAAGAACTGTGAGTAAAGGCCCTGGACTGCATCACTGACTCCGTGTCGTTACTGCTGCTGCCCTGCACCATCACCCCCATCCTCCGCATACACTGCCCTGAGGCTATACTCCTCCCGTGGGGAGTTATGCTACGCTCTGCTGCACCCACAACACCAGCCTCAGCGGTCTGCCCTGGAGCGGCGGTTCACTCTGACCGCAATCCACGGGTGGCATAGTCGGACATTTAAACATCAAAACCACATAAATAGTTCCGCCACTGGTTTGACCGCCCTGAGCCACGGAACCGGGTCGCCGCCACGGCAACTACAACCACCAGCATCCACCAAACAGGGTCCGGCTCCGGGTGTCCCAAGGCCCAGGGGGCGCGTCAGAACATTTTCATCACCTTTCACAATCACCAATGGGACAAGGCAGGGATGTTCTCTGTCCCCTCTCTTATACATCCTAGTGACGGAGCACCTGCTCTCATCAATTCGCCATAACCCCAATATTAGGTGGATTGAGGTGGGAGGCACCGAGTACAAGTGCTCTCTATTTGCTGATGATGTCCTAGTATATATCACTCAATCACATATATCCATCCATGCTGTTATGGCTGAAATAGATCACTTTGTTACATGGTCAAATTTTAAAATCAATGCAGCGAAGTCTGAGGCCCTCGATGTCTCCCTCCCCAAATCCATATAGGATTCCATCCAGTCCAACTTTCCCTTTGCCTGGCCCTCACAGGGTATCAAATACTTAGGAATTCCTATTCATAGAGACCTCTCCCATCTATGTTATCTTAATTTTGGGCCCTTTATTGAACAACTCCATACAGACCACGGTTGGCAAGTTAGAACTGTAAGATTCACTACATGAACCACTGGTGTTTTGTGGAAAAGCACATGTACACTGTGTTCCAAATTATTATGCAAAAAGTGTTTAGGAGTGATAAGGGAAGAATTTGTTTGTTTGTCAGTTAAACTCATTGATGGTGATGTGTGTCAGGGCTCTTTATATCACTGTAAGCAATTGCAGACACCTGTACTAATTAGTTTGGCAGGTGTGTCCAATGAAAGGCAAGACTACTTAAGAAGGCTGTCTCACATTATTAAGCAGCCTACATTTTCTGCCAAAATGGGAAAGAAAAAGGATGTGTCGGCTGCTGAGAAGCAACAAATTGTGGAGTGTTTAGGTCAAGGCATGACTACAATCAACATTGTGCGATGATCAGGATGAAGTGTCTTGGCAATCAAGAAGTATGTAGCTGATTCACAGTACACACGTGTGCGTGCTGATAAGGGCAAATTGAGGACTCTTTCCTATAGGCAATTACGTCAGTTTGAAAGAGCAGCGGCAAAAAAGCCTTGTCATAGCAGCAGACAAGTTTTTGAAGCTGCTGGTGCCTCCAACGTCCCCCGAACAACAAGATGCAGGGTCCTTCAGAGGTTTGCAGCTGTGCATACGCCATCCTGTCGACCTCCTCTATGCACTTCACACAAGCAGAAACGGCTCCAGTGGGCCAAACATTACATGAAGACTGATTTCAAAACTGTTTTGTTCACGGATGAGTGCCGTGCAGCGCTCGATGGTCCAGATGGATGGAGTGGAGGATGGCTGGTTGATGGACACCCCACGCAAACACGGCTACAGCGCCAACAAGGAGGAGGTGGAGTAATGTTTTGGGCTGGAATCATGGGGAGAGAGATTGTCGGCCCCTTTAGGATCCCTGAAGGCGCTAAAGATGAACTCCATAATGTATGTGGATTTTCTCAAACAGCACTTCCTGCCATGGTTCAAGAAGAAGAACCGTGTATTTCACAGCAAGATCATTTTTTTGCATGATAATGCACCATCTCATGCTGCACATAAAACATCTGCATCTCTGGCTGATATGGGCATAAAAGGGGACAAACTTATGGTGTGACCCCTATGCACCCCTGACCTCTACCCCGTTCAGAACCTTTGGAGCATCATTAAAAGGAGTGTCTATGATGGCGGAAGGCAGTTCACATCTAAGCAACAGCTCTGGGAGGGTATTCTGTCCTCATGCAAAACAATTGAAGCAGAAACCATCCAAAACCTGACAAATTCAATGGACGAGAGAGTTCAGAAGCTCCTTTCGAACAAGGGGTCCTATGTGAAAATGTAACATCACCTAGAATAAAGTTTTGAGTTGAAAACTGTTTGATTTCAGTTTCTAACAACCTGCTAATGCTTATAATTTCAAAAATGACCATTTTTTTGGTCTTTATTAAAATGAAAAGGTTGATCGAAAAGTTTGGGGGATCTAAGAGTGTGGCAACCCAGTAGTCATGATTACTTCGAATTCTGACAATATGAGGGTCATGCTGCAGGTAGTGCAGCAAGAAGGCACTTATGTGTCTTGCGCATCTCGGAGCCCCAAAATTATTTTCCGGGCTAGATGCAGCTAAAAATTATTATTAATTTTAAATCTGGTGAAGCTTTAGTATAGATGGCCTAATAGGATCAGTGCTGCACACTGCTACAAAGCCCAAATTATTTTCCAGTCAAGATACAGATAAACATGATTAGTAATTTTAAATCTGGTGGAGCTTATTATAGATGGCCTAATAGAATCAGTGCTGCACACTGCTACAAAGCCCAAATTATTTTCCAGCCAAGATACAGATAAACATGATTAGTAATTTGAAAGGTTAAAACGGTTGGTAGGGTGATTTTAACCAATCATCAAGCTTTTACTCTCCCCAGGATGACACAGGGGTAGAAAAGTCGTTTCGGATCCATGATTTGTTCATCTTTATGAACGTGAGTCTGTCTACATTATCAGTGGAGAGCCGCGTGCGCTTATCTGTCAGCACACCACCAGCAGCGCTGAACACACGTTCAGACAGAACGCTGGCTGCGGGGCATGACAAGATCTCCAAGGCGTAAGTGGCTAGCTCCGGCCATTTATCCAGATTGGAAGCCCAAAAAGAGCAAGGGTCCAGTGACACAGTCATGGCTTCAATGTTTACTTGGAGATACTCCTGTACCATCGTCTCTAGGCGTTGACTATGTGTCAGACTTCTTGTCTCCTGTGGCCTTGCAAAGGATGGGCTAAAAAAGTGGTGAAATGATTCCGCAAAATTGATGTTACCAGCAGATACTGTGGTTCTGTTACGGTTTGAGTGCTGAACACTTGACGGTCCCACGGTTGGCAAGTTGGAACTGTGAGATTCACTACGTGCACCACTGGTATTTTGTGGAAAAGCACATGTAAGATTCTGCAACAGTCTCTGCTGATACTCCTGCATGCGTGCATCCCTTTCTATGGCAGGAATAATTTCTGCAAATTTACTTTTGTACCGGGGATCTAACAGTGTGGCAACCCAGTAGTCAGGATTATTTCTAATTCTCACAATTCGAGGGTCATGTTGCAGGTAGTGCAGCAAGAAGGCACTCATGTGTGTTGCGCATCCAGGAGCACCAAGTCCCTGTTGTGTTGGTGGCGAGGTAACAATCATGCTTCCTTCCTCTGTCCTCTCCCCCCAACCTCGCACAACATAAATGTGATCAAGGTCTCCCTCATCTGATGAGTCTTCCATCAGTTCGTCCTCCACTTCTTCCTGGGCTCCTGCACCTTCCTCACTAGTTTGGCTGCTACAATGCGCCCTGGTAAAACCATCTCCCCCACCCTCACATGCCTGCCGCCTTGGTGCTGCCGACCGTCTGGACCTTGCAGATGTTAGCCCTTCCGCATACAACTCCTCCTCCTCTACTTCCTCCACCTCCTCTTGTGCCACCACCTGACTCCGAATTCTGTTTAACATGTGCTCCAGCATGTAAATCACTGGAATAGTCATGCTGATAATGGCATCGTCAGCACTAAACATCTTCGTCGCCATTTCAAAACTGTGCAGAAGGGTGCATAGGTCCCTGATCTGAGACCACTCTTCCAGCGTGATTTGCCCCACCTCTGGATCTCGTTGGCCCAGGCTATACGTCAGAACGTATTGCACCAGGGCTTGTCGGTGCTGCCACAGTCGCTGCAACATGTGCAGAGGTGAATTCCACCGGGTAGGCACATCGCATTTTAGCCGGTGAAGTGGCAGGCCCAACGACTTCTGTAGAGATGTAAGTCGCTGAGCTGCGGGATGCGAACGGCGGAAGTGAGCACACAGCGACCGTGCCCTCTGCAGAAGGCCATCTAGTCTGGGATAGTGGGCTAAAAATTGCTGGACAACCAGGTTCAACACGTGAGCCATACAAGGCACGTGTGTGACATTGCCCCGGCGAAGGGCCGCACCCAGGTTTGCAGCATTGTCGCACACGGCCTTCCCTGGTTTCAGGTCCAGTGGAGACAACCATTCATGAAATTGGTTCTCCAGAGCTGACCACAACTCCTCAGCTGTGTGACTCACATTTCCCAGACATTTCAATGTAAAAACCGCCTGATGACGTTGAGCCCTACTGCCAGCATAGTAAGGAGGTGTGCAGGATCCCTTCTGCGCAGTTAGAAAGCTTGTGGCATGACCAGACAGGCTTTGGGTGCAGGTGGAAGACCGAGAGGAGGTTGAGGAGGCAGAAGCAGTGGAGGAACTTTGACATAAAGAGGATTGACGCACAACTCGTGGGGATGGAAAGACTTGAACAGCAGCCCCTTGTCCTGCTGTCACCATAGTTACCCAGTGCCCAGTCAGCGACATGTAACGCCCCTGTCCATGCCTACTCGTCCAAGTGTCTGTGGTGAAATGCACCCTGTCACACACAGAGTTTCTCAAAGAAGCGGTGATGTTGTGTGCGACATGCTGGTGGAGCGCAGGCACACCTTTCTTTGAGAAGTAGTGCCGACTGGGCATCTGGTACTGGGGCACTGCGACGGACATAAGGTCTCGAAAATCCTCTGTGTCCACCAGGAGGAAAGGCAGCATTTCTGTAGCCAAGAGCTTGCAGATGGTGAAATTCAACCTCTTAGCTTTCTCATGGCTAGGAGGAAATGGTCTTTTACTTGTCCACATCTGAGGGACCGAGGGCTGGCTATTGTGCTTAGACGGGGTTGATAAGGGTGTCCCCGGCAAACTGCCGGTCTGTGAGGAAGATGCAGGCGGACATGTTAGGTTGCCTTGATCCAAAGGTGGTGCTATCGATGTCAGACAGCGCTCAACACCAGCTGGTGTTACCACCTCCAAAGAAAATGATGACCTGCCAATCACGCTGGCTGTTGCGGGTAAAGAGGTGGCAGGTCTGCGCCCCAAAACAGGTGTGACTGCTGTCCCCCCAGTCACAGAGGATGAAGAGGCCGCGGATGCACAAGATATGGCAGATGGTGGTTGCCCCGGCCGGCTAGGCCACATTGTAGCACACTGAGCTTCCCACTGCAACTTATGCTTCATGTCCATGTGCCGGTTCATGCATGAAGTACTCAAACTATGTATTTTTTGGCCTCTACTTAGCTTTTGCTGACAAATGTTACAGATAACACGAGTTGGGTCATCTTTATCGATCTGAAAAAATGCCCAGGCTATGCAAGGCTTAGCACCCATGCGACCTGAAGAGCCACCACGACTTGTGGTGAGAGGCAGAGTTGTGTTTGAGGATGCAGTTGTTGACGTGCTTCCAGTACTACGTCTCTGTCCAGGAAGGCGCAACCTGACCTTGTCGTCACTAGCATCTTCCTCCACCTCCTCTGCTGACCTCATCTCTTGGCTGACTGTGGGTTGACAGTGAGTGGGATCTCCAACCTCATCATCATCACCCTGTGCGTTATCACACCCGTCGTCCTCAGAGCCAACCTGTTCCTGCCCTGACAAAAAACTAAAGTTGTCGCTCCAATCAGGTATTTGAGTCTTATCATCGTCTTCCTCATTGTCTCCACCAACAGGAGTTACAGTTTGGGAATGAGGGTCTACATTATGGTCAGAACCTTCTGCGTCTGGTCCTGGATCCGACTCATAAAGATTCTGGGCATCAGTGCAGATCATTTCCTCGTCTGGATTCACAGAAGCGCTGGAGTCGACCTCTGATTCCCAGGCTATAGTATGAGTAAACAGCTCTGCAGACTCAACCATCTGTTCTACCTCATACTCAGACGGGCAGCTGGAGATTTGGGAGCTGTGAGGAAGCAAGTGCGATTGGGGTGACACCTTAGAGGACTGGAGTATTTGTGATGTTGAAGTTGATGTGGAGGAGAGCCCACTTAAAGGAGCACTTGATATCCGTTGTAGCACCTGCTGTTTTTGTGCCTCATCTGGAATTTGTAGCGATTGGCGTGGCCGTAAGAAAGGGATCTTATCACATTGTCCGCTAAAAGAAGTAGACATTTTAGTTTGGCTGGAAGATGGTCTTTCTTCTGCAGATGTTACTGTTGCTTTAACACCTACCCCACGGACACAACCTTTTTTCCCCTTCCCAACACGCCTATTCCCCTTTCCACCAGCAGCAGGCCTTTTTCCACTCATTTTGGTGGTTAACTAATTCACAACTCTGGAGTTGTTTGCACAAAAAAACAATGGATGGGAACCGAGCAGAGCTGAGTGGCCAAACTGTGGTATTAGGCCAAAACTATTGGCTGGGTTAGATGCAGAAAAAAATTATATTCAATTTGCAACCTAATGGAGGTCAGTATAGATGGACTAATAGAACAAGTCCCACACACATCTACAAGCCCAATATTTTTTCAGAGGTAGATGCAGAAAAAAAATATATTCAGTTTGCAACCTGATGGAGGTCAGTATAGATGGACTAATAGAGAAAGTCCCACACACTGCTAGAAGGCCAAATATTTTTTCAGAGCTAGATGCAGACAAAAAATTATTTTGAATTTGCAACCTGATGGAGGTCAGTATAGGTGGACTAATAGAACAAGTCCCACACACTGCTAGAAGGCCAAATATTTTTTCAGAGCTAGATGCAGAAAAAAATTATTTTTAATTTGCAACCTGATGGAGGTCTGTATAGATGGACTAATAGAGAAAGTCCCACACACTGCTAGAAGGCCAAATATTTTTTCAGAGCTAGATGCAGATAAAAATTATATTCAATTTGCAACCTGATGGAGGTCAGTATAGATGGACTAATAGAACAAGTCCCACACACAGCTAGAAGCCCAAATATTTTTTCAGAGGTACTGTAGATGCAGATAAAAATTATTTTTAATTTGCAACCTGATGGAGGTCAGTATAGATGGACTAATACAACAAGTCCCACACACAGCTAGAAGCCCAATATTTTTTCAGAGGTAGATGCAGAAAAAAATATATTCAGTTTGCAACCTGATGGAGGTCAGTATAGATGGAGTAATAGAACAAGTCCCACACACAGCTAGAAGCCCAAATATTTTTTCAGAGGTAGATGCAGATAAAAATTATTTTTAATTTGCAACCTGATGGAGGTCAGTATAGATGGACTAATAGAGAAAGTCCCACACACTGCTAGAAGGCCAAATATTTTTTCAGAGCTAGATGCAGATAAAAATTATATTCAATTTGCAACCTGATGGAGGTCAGTATAGATGGACTAATAGAACAAGTCCCACACACAGCTAGAAGCCCAAATATTTTTTCAGAGGTACTGTAGATGCAGATAAAAATTATTTTTAATTTGCAACCTGATGGAGGTCAGTATAGATGGACTAATACAACAAGTCCCACACACAGCTAGAAGCCCAATATTTTTTCAGAGGTAGATGCAGAAAAAAATATATTCAGTTTGCAACCTCATGGAGGTCAGTATAGATGGATTAATAGAACAAGTCCCACACACAGCTAGAAGCCCAAATATTTTTTCAGAGGTAGATGCAGATAAAAATTATTTTTAATTTGCAACCTGATGGAGGTCAGTATAGATGGACTAATAGAGAAAGTCCCACACACTGCTAGAAGGCCAAATATTTTTTCAGAGCTAGATGCAGATAAAAATTATATTCAATTTGCAACCTGATGGAGGTCAGTATAGATGGACTAATAGAGAAAGTCCCACACACTGCTAGAAGGCCAAATATTTTTTCAGAGCTAGATGCAGATAAAAATTATATTCAATTTGTAACCTGATGGAGGTCAGTATAGATGGACTAATAGAACAAGTCCCACACACAGCTAGAAGCCCAAATATTTTTTCAGAGGTACTGTAGATGCAGATAAAATTATTTTTAATTTGCAACCTGATGGAGGTCAGTATAGATGGACTAATAGAGAAAGTCCCACACACTGCTAGAAGGCCAAATATTTTTTCAGAGCTAGATGCTGAAAAAAATTATATTCAGTTTGCAACCTGATGGAGGTCATTATAGATGGACTAATAGAGAAAGTCCCACACACTGCTAGAAGGCCACATATTTTTTCAGAGCTAGATGCAGAAAAAAATATATTCAGTTTGCAACCTGATGGAGGTCTGTATAGATGGATTAATAGAACAAGTCCCACACACAGCTAGAAGCCCAATATTTTTTCAGAGGTAGATGCAGAAAAAAATATATTCAGTTTGCAACCTGATGGAGATCAGTATAGATGGACTAATACAACAAGTCCCACACACAGCTAGAAGCCCAATATTTTTTCAGAGGTAGATGCAGAAAAAAATATATTCAGTTTGCAACCTGATGGAGGTCTGTATAGATGGATTAATAGAACAAATCCCACACACAGCTAGAAGCCCAATATTTTTTCAGAGGTAGATGCAGAAAAAAATTATATTCAATTTGCAACCTGATGGAGGTCAGTATAGATGGACTAATAGAATGATGCTATGCCCAAAAGATTTTACTTCACTAGGTGCAGTAAAAAAATTGGTATTCTATACACAGGTGGTATATCTTGCAACACAGATAGGCTACTCCACTGACTAACACACTCTGCAATAGGCCAAAAAGGATTAGCTTTGCTAGATTCAGCCAAATGCTGTGAAAAAAACTTGCACAGCACTGGCACAGACCTGCCTGGCAAAAACTGATAGGAACTGATGTAACCTTGTCCTGAAAAGGACTCCAATTACAATTAGTCTTTACTCCCACAATCTATCTATTTAAGAGCACAGACCTGCCTGATAAAAGTCGTAGGAAATGCTGTAACCTATTCCTTAAAAGGACTGCAATCACAACTATTCCCTACTCCCAAGCTATCTGTAGATTTGTGCGAAAATTGGCTTGAAATTAACAAGGTATAGCGCACACAGCAACAGCGGTGCCGTCTAACACGCAGCTGCAGCAGTGAGAAAATGGTGGCGACGGGGAAAATGGCTTGGTCTTATAGGGCAAGGACATGTGACATACACTGCCAATGACACATGCCCTTGCTTGTGTGAAAAACAGCAGTTTGCTCCGTGTGTGCGCTGCTGATACGCTGACAGATTGCACCTCCCCACTGTAAATGCGGGAAAGAGAAAAAAAAAATGGAGATCTTCATTGTTCCTGCAGAGGTCCATCCCCTGCCCCTCCCCCCATCCCGCTGTACACTCAAACTGCGTATTAACATTAATTTTCATCATTTCTGAGAAAAAATCCAGTTATGATTTTGGTGCACGAACAGTTATCGAACATAACCTCGAACAGCCGAATTTTTCTCAAATTGTTCGTGTTCGCCGAACGGCTCGAACACCGCCCAAAACAGCTCGAATTTGAGATTGGCGAACAGTTCGAGTAGAACAACGCTCATCTCTAGCCCTTAGTACTTTTCTGCCTATCTTTATCAGTCTACCAAGATGAAGAAGGCAGGGAGTAAGGCATGTGGTCGTGGGCGTTGAGTTTCTGCAGGGAGAGGACGTGAGGATTCTGTGCCTGCAGGGAGAGGTCGTGGGGATTCTGTGCCTGCTGCGGGCACCAGTGACTCAGCATCCCACAGTTTTACCAGGGAACAGTCCCTTATGCGCAGCTTTGTAGGAGCTAGCCATACCCCACTGCTTGCGGGAGAACCAAATTGAAGCCGTTGTCGGATGAATGGCAGCTAACGCATTGACTTCAATTAGTTACAGATCCTCTCAGGTCCTGAGCACTGAAGAGCACCCATCTGTCTCTTCACCACCTGCCAAATTGCCCAGGCAGTCAGAGAGCCCTGGACAGGAGCCATCTCTACTTCTGTTCTCTGAATCTCTTGGCTTGGAAAGAGGGGGCCATCCAAGCAGAATTCGAGAATTTGAAGAAGAGGTAGTATGCAGTGATGCGCAACCGTTTTGTCTCTCTGAATCTGAAGAGGCGGGTGGGCCAGTGCCTATGGTCAGCAGCACACCTCAGTACGCATCTGATGATGAGACTCAGGTGCCACTTTCTGCTGTGTACTGTGCTGTCGAGACTACCCAGGAGCAGCAGTAGTTTGAAGAGGGTGGTGCAGATGATGAGGTCCTTGACCCATCATGGCGTGAGGGACAGGAAGGTGGTGGGAGCAGCTCTGAGGAAGAGATTCCCCGAACGGCCCAAAAAGGAGGGAGAGGGAGGGGGCAGACTTGGTTGCCTGTAGCCTCCACTTCGGCACCCATTAGGAGCATGGCTCTTCCAAAATCCAAAGCGGGCGCTCCCAAGACTTGCAGTGCCTGGTCCTTTTTTGACACAGTTGCAGATTACATTTGCTTTGTCAAATGCAAGCTGTGTAATCAGAAGGTGAAAAGAGGGAAAAGTGTCAGCAACCTCAATACCACAAATATGTGGAAACATGTGCGGACCAAGCATGTGATGGAGTTACAAAAACACACTGAAGACCTAGGCCAACCTACAGCGCCACCCAACCACCTCTTCAGCTCGTGTTGTAGCCTCTTCCTCCAGCTCGCACACAGCTGGTTCGGCTTCCTAACAGGATCGCCATGGAAGAATCTCTGGTACTGTTGTACAGAGACACAGTGTAATTCCACCCACAGCACCACTTTCCCTGTCATCCTCACACTCCCAGGCCAGTCTACAGCCATCGTTAGCACAGGCATGGGAGAAAAGGCACCCATACTCGACAAACCACCCCCGAGCACAGGCTCTGAATGCTGGCATTGCTAAACTACTGGCCCTTGAAATGCTATCATTCAGGCTGGTGGAGACTGACACCTTCCGTAACTTTATGGCATTGGCAGTCCCACAATACAACGTGCCCAGCCGATTTTATTTCAGCAGGCAAGCCGTCCCTGCCCTGCAACAGCATGTGGAGGGAAAAATTAAACATGAGCTACAAAATGACGTCAGTAGCAAGGTCCACCTGACCACTGATGCGTGGACCAGTAAGCATGGACAGGGACGATACCTTTCCCTCACTGCCCATTGGGTAAATGTTGTGGAGCCGGGTACAGATCTTGAGAGTGGCGCTGTACGTGTTCTGCCAACTCCAAGGATTGCAGGAATCCAGCCTGTACACATTGACTCCTCCTCATACTCCAGTTCCTCTGAATCAGCGCTGCAGGAGCAGTCACAGTCTACCTCCACATCGACCCGTGAACGGTTACCTATTATGATGACCGATATGAGCACAGCCGTGGCCAAACGTAAACAGGCCGTATTAAAATTAATTTCTTTGGGGAATCGAAGCCACACAGCGCAGGAGCTCTGGAATGCCATCAAGCAGCAGAGCGACGTGTGGTTTGTGCCAGTGAATCTCCAGCCAGGCATGGTAGTGTGTGACAATGGCCGAAATCTGGTGGCAGCTCTGGGCCTAGGCAACCTCACTCACATCCCATGTCTGGCACATGTGTTCAACTTGGTCGTGCAGAGTTTTTTGAGGGACTATCCGGATCTTGATGCACTGCTTCACAAGGTCCGCATAGAGTGCGCTCACTTGTGGCGTTCCAGCAACGCAAGATTGCGCATTGCAGCTCTGTGCGCCGATTACGTCTTCCAGAACATCGCATCATATGTGACCTACCCACCAGGTGGAATTCAAAGTTACATATGTTGGAGAGGTTGTGTGAGCAGCAGGCAGCAGTAATGGAGTACCACCTGCAGCGGGTGCAAACAAGTCGCAGTGCACGCCGTTCACACTTCACCACCACTGAGTGGGCCTCTATGAAGGACATTTGCCACGTTTTGCATGCCTTTGATTATTCCATGCGGATGGCGAGTGCAGATGATGCACTAGTCAGCATGACTATCCCCCTTATCTGCCTGCTTGAAAAAACACTGCAAGCACTAAGGGACGAGGTTTTGGAAGAGATGGAGGATGAGGAGTCACAAATGCCATCTGCTTCTCTACAGTCTGCGCAACATGGTTCCTCACAAAGGCCTAGGCAGGGGACACTTTGTGAGGAGGATGACGAGGAGTCAATAGAGGAGGAAGACATCTGTCCAGAGGAGGGAGGTACACAATGCTCTAGTAGTCAGTATCTAGAGCGAGGGTGGGGTGATGCAGAGCAGGCAGAGATCACGCCTCAAGCAGGAGACAGTGTTTCTTGGCCAGTTGGCAGTCTGCAGCACATGGTTGATTTCATGCTGCAGTGCCTGAGAAACGACCGCTACATCGCCCACATTCTCAACACGGCTGATTATTGGGTGTCCACTCTCCTAGATCCTCGCTACCGGGACAACTTACAAAGCCTCATAACACCGTTGAACCGGGAGCGTAAAATGCAGGAGTACCAAGGCGCACTGGTGCATTCCATCATGTTCTCCATTCCAACCGAGAGCAGTGCTGCTAGTGCTTTACAAAGCAGCTCAGTGCGTCGAGGCAGTGGAGGAAGCTCTGCACAAAGAGGGAGCAGAAGCAGCTCCTCAGCACAAGGCAAGACCAGTATGGCCCAAATGTGGCAAAGTTTCCCCGCCGCCACAAATGTCTACACCATCACAGACGGCTCCAGTCAGCAGGAGGCAACGTTTCCGTCAGATGGTGACAGACTACATGTCTTGCCCTCTCAGTGTACTCCCAGACGGCTCTTCTCCCTTCAAGTTTTGGGTCTGTAAGCTGGATACATGGCCAGAGCTTAGCCAGTATGCATTGGAGGTGCTAGCTTGCCCTGCTGCTAGTGTATTATCGGAACGCGTCTTTAGTGCCGCAGGTGGTGTACTAACAGACCGTCGCATGCGACTATCCTCCGATAACGTTGACCGGCTTACTTTTCTCCAAATAAACAAGGCTTGGATCTCGCATGAATTTGCCAGTCCTCTTCCAGAATAAATAATTGGTTGGCAACAGTATCCAGGTCTCCTGTTGTGTTCATGTTTCTACCACCTGAACTGTAATCCCTGAGCTCCAACACCGCCAGTTGCTGCTCAGAAGTGCCGTCTGCACAGTCAACGCTTGCTCCAGTGTTATTGGGGTTCAGTAACGTCAGCTGATCCCCAGCTGTGTGTCCGGCAAATTCTCCTGCTCTGTCCACATCCACTGTACTACTGATTTAAAACTTGCTCCAATTACACCTCTGGCTCCTCTGTTTTTAGTATTTACCCTGAGTTCCAGCACCGCCAGCTGTTTCCCATCAGTGTCTCTGGCACGGGTACTCCCTCCTGCCCAGCCTGGTTCCAGCACGCCAGCTGTTTCCGGGTAGTGTCAACGTCACTTTGCCTCCAATGCGTTGTCCTGTCGTGTTGCGGCCTGGGTTAGCTGACTCTATGGTGCCTGCAGTTTAGGTGACTCTTATGTGGGCTGCGGGATCTGGCAATGAAGGCTGGTTCCATAGTGCTAATAAGACAAGCACCCCCTGTAGGACTGTGGGTTTCGGTAACTGTGGCCGGCTTGCGGCCTTGCAACTTTTTTTTACATGGGTACATTCTGCTACCCATCCGGGTTCCAGTACCATCAGCTGGTTCTCGGCAGTGCCTTTGGCTTAGGTGCCTCCTTCTCGGTATCCAAGTTCCACCAACGTCTGCTGGTCCTTGGTAGTGCTTTGTGGCACAGGTACCTCCTGCTTAGTAACCGAGTTCCAGTACCGTCAGCTGGTCCTCGGTAGTTCCATCGGCTCTTGTACCTTCTGCTACCCATCCTGGTTCCAGTACCGTCAGCTGGTCCTCGGTAGTTCCATTTGCTCTTGTACCGTCTGCTACCCATCTGGGTTCCAGTACCGTCAGCTGGTTCTCGGCAGTGCCTTTGGCTTAGGTGCCTCCTTCTCGGTATCTAAGTTCCACCAACGTCTGCTGGTCCTTGGTAGTGCTTTCTGGCACAGGTACCTCCTGCTTAGTAACCGAGTTCCAGTACCGTCAGCTGGTCCTCGGAAGTTCCATTGGCTCTTGTACCTTCTGCTACCCATCCGGGTTCCAGTACCGTCAGCTGGTTCTCGGCAGTGCCTTTGGCTTAGGTGCCTCCTTCTCGGTATCCAAGTTCCACCAACGTCTGCTGGTCCTTGGTAGTGCTTTCTGGCACAGGTACCTCCTGCTTAGTAACCGAGTTCCAGTACCGTCAGCTGGTCCTCGGTAGTTCCATTGGCTCTTGTACCTTCTGCTACCCATCCGGGTACCTGTACAGTCAGCTGGTTCTTGGCAGTGTCTTTGGCATGGGTACTCCCTCCTGCCCAGCCTGGTTTCAGCACGCCAGCTGTTTCCGGGTAGTGTCAACGTCACTTTGCCTCCAATGCGTTGTCCTGTCGTGTTGCGGTCGGGTTAGCCGACTTTATGGTGCCTGCAGTTTAGGTGACTCCTATGTGGGCTGCGGGATCTGGCAATGAAGGCTGGTTCCATAGTGCCAATAAGACAAGCACCCCCTGTAGGACTGTGGGTTTCGGTAACTGCGGCCAGCTCGCGGCCTTGCAACTTTTTTTACATGGGTACCTTCTGCTACCCATCCGGGTTCCAGTACCGTCAGCTGGTTCTCGGCAGTGCCTTTGGCTTAGGTGCCTCCTTCTCGGTATCCAAGTTCCACCAACGTCTGCTGGTCCTTGGTAGTGCTTTCTGGCACAGGTACCTCCTGCTTAGTAACCGAGTTCCAGTACCGTCAGCTGGTCCTCGGAAGTTCCATTGGCTCTTGTACCTTCTGCTACCCATCCGGGTTCCAGTATCGTCAGCTGGTTCTCGGCAGTGCCTTTGGCTTAGGTGCCTCCTTCTCGGTATCCAAGTTCCACCAACGTCTGCTGGTCCTTGGTAGTGCTTTGTGGCACAGGTACCTCCTGCTTAGTAACCGAGTTCCAGTACCGTCAGCTGGTCCTCGGTAGTTCCATTGGCTCTTGTACCTTCTGCTACCCATCAGGGTTCCAGTACCATCAGCTGGTTCTCGGCAGTTCCTCAGCCTTCTTGTACCTGCTACATTTCCAAGTTCAAGCATTTTGAAATGGTTCTTGGTAATCACTCTGGATCTCCCTGACGAGGACCCTGAAGACGAGGACCCTGAAGACCACCCCGAAGAAGACGAGGACCCCGAAGACGAGGACCCTGAAGACCAACCCGAAGAAGACGAGGACCCCGAAGACGATGACCCTGAAGATGAGGACCCTGAAGACCACCCCGAAGAAGACGAGGACCCTGAAGACGACACTGAAGACCACCCCGATGAAGACGAGGACCCCGAAGACGACCCTGAAGACCACCCCGATGAAGACGAGGACCCCGAAGACGAGGACCCTGAAGACCACCCAGAAGAAGATGAGGACCCCGAAGACGACGACCCTGAAGACGACGACCCTGAAGACCACCCCGAAGAAAATGAGGACCCCGAAGATGACGACCCTGAAGACCACCCCGAAGAAGACGAGGACCCTGAAGATGACAACCCTGAACACGATGACCCTGAAGACTACCCCGAAGAAGACGAGGACCCCGAAGACGACGACCCTGAAGACGATGACCCTGAAGGCCACCCCGAAGAAGACCAAGAAGATGACCCTGAAGAAGTTGACCAAGAGGACAAAGAACAAGAAGACAACCACCAAGATACAGAAGAACAAGAGACAGAAAACCATGAAGCAGAAGTACAAGAAGCTGCAGAACAAAAAGCGGAAGAACATTAAGCATAAGACTAAAAATCAGAGCAAAAGATATTATCTAAATTATAAGCAGAAGATGACTAAGCAGTGTATGGGGGTGAGTCCGTTCCTCCTCGTGGTGCCCCTGGAAAAGACCTGCTGCTGCAGGCCAAACTGAATGAGGACAAATCCTGTTGTAAATCTTTTGTGACGGGCGGAACGAAAGGTGTAATGTTCAAACTTTTATAGATAACAACTACAGGAATGCCTGTCACAAATAAGAATATGATGAAGAAGAAGAATATGAAGAAGATGAAGAAGTAGAATATGAAGAAGAATAATAGTTGAATAAGAAGAATATGAAGAATGTAAAAAAAAGAATAATACGAAGAAGGTGAAGAAGAAGAAGATGAAGAAGGTGAAGAAGAAGTTGATGAAAAAGATGCTGATGCTGAGGATGATGAACGAGAAAGTGTGGGAGTAGTAAAAAAGAAGGTGAAGAGCATGGAAGTAGTGAAACATAAATATCTGCCAAAATTTAAAAAAAGTAACATAGTCAATATTTCCGTAACTCAGAACGTCTTAAAAAAAATATTAATTCCTGCTATTTCATTTGATTGGGCTAAACCTCTATGCCTTTATTGTCTCCCCCACCTCCCCCAATACATTCTACATTATTCTTAGTTGTTTTCCTTCATGTAGAATTAACCTACAAGGAAAGAAAGGGTTTATTTTTATTTCGATATTTCTGTCCCATTGACTTGCATTGGTTTCCGGTATCGGAATCGGCGATATCCGATACTTTTTGGGTATCGGTCCGATCCAATCCGATCATATATTTCCCGATATCGGAAGGTATCGCTCAACACTACTCCTATTTCTTCACATCAAGACTCATTAAATATAAACAGGTAATACCTAGTAATTGCCTAAAGGGAGTAGACACCTACCCATTAAGTGCAGGATCCCCCACCAGGGTGAAACGCAGCCTCCAACGTATGTTTCGAAATCTTTATCAAGGGGAACAGTGAGAGATCATAGCGTGTGTGCACCTTTCAGGACCTTTAAACCACCTGACTATAATCATATGTGCCGTTTTAGCCAATAGACCATCAGATCAATGGCACATGCGTCGATGTCCCCAAGCACCACCCACTCGCCTCAGGCCGTCAGGGAGATGAAGCACATGGCCGGGAGCAAGGACGTGTTGCCTAGGGGGGGATGCAGAGGGGAGAAAGGAGCATGCGCACCTCAGATGGATGTGAACAGTAAGTATATGTGATTACAGGGTCTTAAAGGAACATACCAATCACATCTGGAAGGGAGAGCAGAATTTGAAAAAAAAAAATCATTTAGCAATCCCGAGTACTTATAAATAAAATATAATATTGGGAAATTATCTTAAAGGCATATGGCATATCAAACAAGGTTAAAAAATACAAGAAGAATAGAACTACTAAATTACAGGCCTGATATTTAAAACCGTGGTTCTCTGTCAGATGTATCACATAAAACAGCGTTCCAAAATCAGCCATTTGTGCCTTCCATTTCATTGCAGTGTGTCGGTCAAGCTTTTCACACTAGTTATCTGTGAAGATTAGTATTAGTAAATAGTGTTGAGCCACCCCCGTAGTGTTCGAGTTCGGTTCGGTTCGTCGAACACCCGTGTGTTCGCCGAATTGTTCGTCGAACTGTTCGTCGAACACCTTCGAACACAGTTAAAACCAATGGCAGGCAAACAAAAACACATAGAAACACATAGAAAACACCTTCAAAGGTGTCCAAAGGCTGACAAACTGCTCAGAAGACACAACTAACACATGGAAAAGTGACAAGTACATATAGTCATGCGAAAAGAAAAGAGGTGGAGGAGTAAAAGGAGGGGGAGACACAGATATAGGCATGTCATGCCCTTCTAAAATCCAAAAAGTGAGAAGCCGAGACGGCCAGTCCGCTCCTGCCCGTGCCACCTCCGTGTCGCCGGGTTTGTGCCAGAGCCGCGGTGAACCCTGACGGCCAGCCCCCCTCTCCCAATACTGGTGCCTGTCCGCTGGTGGGTCGAGAGAGCCCCCCTGTGGTGGAGGCAGCTCTAAGCTTTTTAATTTAAATTGTCCCTCTAATTTGAATGAATACACTTTAAATCCATTTACAAGGATCTATTGGAGGGCAAGTCTCATGCCAGCAGCCGCGTAATTCCAGCTCCAGTAGCGTCCACTAAAGCTGCTGCAGTTAAAAAGCTTTTATAAGGATCGAGCTCGGCTGTCCACCGCAAGGCATCCTACTGCCAGTCCCAGCCCCTATGCCTTGGGGTGCCTCCTGATGCTCTTCACTAAGTATCCCGTGGTCCCGAAGCATTTCCTTTGAAAAAATTAAGTGTCCAAACTACAGGTGGTGTAGCTTGCTTAACAGCCGGGATAATCCGCTGACTAGCAGACACTGCTACTAGGCACAAAGTATTTCCTGGGCTAGATGCAGTTAAAAATTTGTAAGTAGATACTCTCGTTGGATGCTGAGAAAGCATTCCATAGAGTCTCCTGGCACGCCATATATGATTCTCTTAAAAAGCTTGGGGTAGGGGTCTAGGGGACCCTTTTATAGCCAAAATCACGGCCCTGTATCACAATACGTCACCTAGGCTGAAGATAAATGGAACTGTAGCACCGAGGGCTCGGTTGCTACAGACGTATTGCACCTCACCCAGAGGTGTGATATCTCACTCTCAGATAAGGATGGAGTGTGGATCAGGACCCGACACCTGCATGCATTACACCACATTGCCGTGGGGCAGGGCGACCAATATGCCCCTGAGATGGGCACGACAGTCCCTGTCCCTGGCTGGAGTGGGGGGAGGGAACACTGAGGAAGGGGAACCCTGCAGTGCAGGAGCAGGGAGGAAGCAGTTCCTGGGTGCATTGAGAAGGGAGTATAAAAGGTGGGCACCATCTTAGTTCAGTGCAGAGAAGTCTGAGCAGAAGTGGCAGGGAGCAGGGGCTCTGCATGAGCTCTGCTCCGGAGGCGGGCCTAGTAACAGAGGCCCAGGCCTGCAAGAGGGAAAAGGAAGGAAGAGGAGCGGAGAAGGCTCCAGGAACGAGGAATGAAGGGATCCCAGGGGTGCGGACGGGCGAGTCGCCACCGCACGCCCGAATCCACCTGCGTGGAGGGGTCAGGCCAAAGGGGGAGACCGGTCCACGAACTAGTGGAGGCAGGAAACGACCCTCAGCTAGAAACCGGAGGCTCTGACATTTTATGTGGCGCAGCCCCTTGCTCCACCCGCTAGGAAGGCACCACATAGGGTCAGGGAAACTGGCGCCAAGTTTACCAAGAGGAGGCCCGAGGCAGCCGGACAGAAGTGTTGGTAAGAAAGGCCAGACAAAGGACACACAAAGGGGGTCCTGTGAAGCGCTCCAAAGTTATCTGGGAGTTGTCTGAGCCCCTCACCTGGTGAGCACAGTACGACGTGGGCAGCCGTTACCTGCAGACGTGGTCTGGATAATAAGAACTGTGAGTAAAGGCCCTGAACTGCATCACTGACTCCGTGTCGTTACTGCTGCTGCCCTGCACCATCACCCCCATCCTCCGCATACACTGCCCTGAGGCTATACTCCTCCCGTGGGGAGTTATGCTACGCTCTGCTGCACCCACAACACCAGCCTTAGCGGTCTGCCCTGTAGCGGCGGTTCACTCTGACCGCAATCCACGGGTGGCGTAGTCGGACATTTAAACATCAAAACCACATAAATAGTTCCGCCACTGGTTTGACCGCCCTGAGCCACGGAACCGGATCGCCGCCACGAAGACTACAACCACCAGCATCCACCAAAAAGGGTCCGGCTCCGGGTGTCCCAAGGCCCAGGGGGTGCGTCAGAACATTTTCATCACCTTTCACAATTACCCATTGGGCAAGGCAGGGATGTCCTCTGTCCCCTCTCTTATACATCCTAGTGACGGAGCACCTGCTCTCATCAATTCGCCATAACCCCAATATTAGGTGGATTGAGGTGGGAGGCACCGAGTACAAGTGCTCTCTATTTGCTGATGATGTCCTAGTATATATCACTCAATCACATATATCCATCCCTGCTGTTATGGCTGAAATAGATCACTTTGTTACATGGTAAAATTTTAAAATCAATGCAGCGAAGTCTGAGGCCCTCGATGTCTCCCTCCCTAAATCCATATAGGATTCCATCCAGTCCAACTTTCCCTTTGCCTGGCCCTCACAGGGTATCAAATACTTAGGAATTCCTATTCATAGAGACCTCTCCCATCTATGTTATCTTAATTTTGGGCCCTTTATTGAACAATTCCATACAGACCACGGTTGGCAAGTTAGAACTGTAAGATTCACTACGTGAACCACTGGTGTTTTGTGGAAAAGCACATGTACACCGCGTTCCAAATTATTATGCAAAAAGTGTTTAGGAGTGATAAGGGAAGAATTTGTTTGTTTGTCAGTTAAACTCATTGATGGTGATGTGTGTCAGGGCCCTTTATATCACTGTAAGCAATTGCAGACACCTGTGCTAATTAGTTTGGCAGGTGTGTCCAATGAAAGGCAAGACTACTTAAGAAGGCTCTCTCACATTATTAAGCAGCCTACATTTTCTGCCAAAATGGGAAAGAAAAAGGATGTGTCGGCTGCTGAGAAGCAACAAATTGTGGAGTGTTTAGGTCAAGGCATGACTACAATCAACATTGTGCGATGATCAGGATGAAGTGTCTTGGCAATCAAGAAGTATGTAGCTGATTCACAGTACACACGTGTGCGTGCTGATAAGGGCAAATTGAGGACTCTTTCCTACAGGCAATTACGTCAGGTTGAAACAGCAGCGGCAAAAAAGCCTTGTCATAGCAGCAGACAAGTTTTTGAAGCTGCTTGTGCCTCCAACGTCCCCCGAACAACAAGATGCAGGGTCCTTCAGAGGTTTGCAGCTGTGCATATGCCATCCTGTCGACCTCCTCTATCCACTTCACACAAGCAGAAACGGCTCCATTGGGCCAAACATTACATGAAGACTGATTTCAAAACTGTTTTGTTCACGGATGAGTGCCGTGCAGCGCTCGATGGTCCAGATGAATGGAGTGGAGGATGGCTGGTTGATGGACACCCCACGCAAACACGGCTACAGCGCCAACAAGGAGGAGGTGGAGTAATGTTTTGGGCTGGAATCATGGGGAGAGAGATTGTCGGCCCCTTTAGGATCCCTGAAGGCGCTAAAGATGAACTCCATAATGTATGTGGATTTTCTCAAACAGCACTTCCTGCCATGGTTCAAGAAGAAGAACCGTGTATTTCACAGCAAGATCATTTTTCTGCATGATAATGCACCATCTCATGCTGCACATAAAACATCTGCATCTCTGGCTGATATGGGCATAAAAGGGGACAAACTTATGGTGTGACCCCCATGCTCCCCTGACCTCTACCCCATTCAGAACCTTTGGAGCATCATTAAAAGGAGTGTCTATGATGGCGGGAGGCAGTTCACATCTAAGCAACAGCTCTGGGAGGGTATTCTGTCCTCATGCAAAACAATTGAAGCAGAAACCATCCAAAACCTGACAAATTCAATGGACGAGAGAGTTCAGAAGCTCCTTTCGAACAAGGGGTCCTATGTGAAAATGTAACATCACCTGGAATAAAGTTTTGAGTTGAAAACTGTTTGATTTCAGTTTCTAACAACCTGCTAATGCTTATAATTTCAAAAATGACCATTTTTTTGGTCTTTATTAAAATGAAAAGGTTGATCGAAAAGTTTGGGGGATCTAAGAGTGTGGCAACCCAGTAGTCATGATTACTTCGAATTCTGACAATATGAGGGTCATGCTGCAGGTAGTGCAGCAAGAAGGCACTTATGTGTCTTGCGCATCTCGGAGCCCCAAAATTATTTTCCGGGCTAGATGCAGCTAAAAATTATTTTTAATTTTAAATCTGGTGAAGCTTATTATAGATGGCCTAATAGGATCAGTGCTGCACACTGCTACAAAGCCCAAATTATTTTCCAGTCAAGATACAGATAAAAATGATTAGTAATTTGAAAGCTTAAAACGGTTGGTAGGGTGATTTTAACCAATCATCAAGCTTTTACTCTCCCCAGGATGACACAGGGGTAGAAAAGTCGTTTCGGATCCATGATTTGTTCATCTTTATGAACGTGAGTCTGTCTACATTATCAGTGGAGAGCCGCGTGCGCTTATCTGTCAGCACACCACCAGCAGCGCTGAACACACGTTCAGACAGAACGCTGGCTGCGGGGCATGACAAGATCTCCAAGGCGTAAGTGGCTAGCTCCGGCCATTTATCCAGATTGGAAGCCCAAAAAGAGCAAGGGTCCAGTGACACAGTCGTGGCTTCAATGTTTACTTGGAGATACTCCTGTACCATCGTCTCTAGGCGTTGACTATGCGTCAGACTTCTTGTCTCCTGTGGCCTTGCAAAGGATGGGCTAAAAAAGTGGTGAAATGATTCCGCAAAATTGATGTTACCAGCAGATACTGTGGTTCTGTTACGGTTTGAGTGCTGAACACTTGACGGTCCCACGGTTGGCAAGTTGGAACTGTGAGATTCACTACGTGCACCACTGGTATTTTGTGGAAAAGCACATGTAAGATTCTGCAACAGTCTCTGCTGATACTCCTGCATGCGTGTATCCCTTTCTATGGCAGGAATAATTTCTGCAAATTTACTTTTGTACCGGGGATCTAACAGTGTGGCAACCCAGTAGTCAGGATTATTTCTAATTCTCACAATTCGAGGGTCATGTTGCAGGTAGTGCAGCAAGAAGGCACTCATGTGTGTTGCGCATCCAGGAGCACCAAGTCCCTGTTGTGTTGGTGGCGAGGTAACAATCATGCTTCCTTCCTCTGTCCTCTCCCCCCAACCTCGCACAACAGAAATGTGATCAAGGTCTCCCTCATCTGATGAGTCTTCCATCAGTTCGTCCTCCACTTCTTCCTGGGCTCCTGCACCTTCCTCACTAGTTTGGCTGCTACAATGCGCCCTGGTAAAACCATCTCCCCCACCCTCACATGCCTGCCGCCTTGGTGCTGCCGACCGTCTGGACCTTGCAGATGTTAGCCCTTCCGCATACAACTCCTCCTCCTCTACTTCCTCCACCTCCTCTTGTGCCACCACCTGACTCTGAATTCTGTTTAACATGTGCTCCAGCATGTAAATCACCGGAATAGTCATGCTGATAATGGCATCGTCAGCACTAAACATCTTCGTCGCCATTTCAAAACTGTGCAGAAGGGTGCATAGGTTCCTGATCTGAGACCACTCCTCCAGCGTGATTTGCCCCACCTCTGAATCTCGTTGGCCCAGGCTATACGTCAGAACGTATTGCACCAGGGCTTGTCGGTGCTGCCACAGTCGCTGCAACATGTGCAGAGTTGAATTCCACCGGGTAGGCACATCGCATTTTAGCCGGTGAAGTGGCAGGCCCAACGACTTCTGTAGAGATGTAAGTCGCTGAGCTGCGGGATGCGAACGGCGGAAGTGAGCACACAGCGACCGTGCCCTCTGCAGAAGGCCATCTAGTCTGGGATAGTGGGCTAAAAATTGCTGGACAACCAGGTTCAACACGTGAGCCATACAAGGCACGTGTGTGACATTGCCCCGGCGAAGGGCTGCACCCAGGTTTGCAGCATTGTCGCACACGGCCTTCCCTGGTTTCAGGTCCAGTGGAGACAACCATTCATGAAATTGGTTCTCCAGAGCTGACCACAACTCCTCAGCTGTGTGACTCACATTTCCCAGACATTTCAATGTAAAAACCGCCTGATGACGTTGAGCCCTACTGCCAGCATAGTAAGGAGGTGTGCAGGATCCCTTCTGCGCAGTTAGAAAGCTTGTGGCATGACCAGACAGGCTTTGGGTGCAGGTGGAAGACCGAGAGGAGGTTGAGGAGGCAGAAGCAGTGGAGGAACTTTGACATAAAGAGGATTGACGCACAACTCGTGGGGACGGCAAGACTTGGACAGCAGCCCCTTGTCCTGCTGTCACCATAGTTACCCAGTGCCCAGTCAGCGACATGTAACGCCCCTGTCCATGCCTACTCGTCCAAGTGTCTGTGGTGAAATGCACCCTGTCACACACAGAGTTTCTCAAAGAAGCGGTGATGTTGTGTGCGACATGCTGGTGGAGCGCAGGCACACCTTTCTTTGAGAAGTAGTGCCGACTGGGCATCTGGTACTGGGGCACTGCGACGGACATAAGGTCTCGAAAATCCTCTGTGTCCACCAGGCGGAAAGGCAGCATTTCTGTAGCCAAGAGCTTGCAGATGGTGAAATTCAACCTCTTAGCTTTCTCATGGCTAGGAGGAAATGGTCTTTTACTTGTCCACATCTGAGGGACCGAGGGCTGGCTATTGTGCTTAGACGGGGTTGATAAGGGTGTCCCCGGCAAACTGCCGGTCTGTGAGGAAGATGCAGGCGGACATGTTAGGTTGCCTTGATCCAAAGGTGGTGCTATCGATGTCGGACAGCGCTCAACACCAGCTGGTGTTACCACCTCCAAAGAAAATGATGACCTGCCAATCACGCTGGCTGTTGCGGGTAAAGAGGTGGCAGGTCTGCGCCCCAAAACAGGTGTGACTGCTGTCCCCCCAGTCACAGAGGATGAAGAGGCCGCGGATGCACAAGATATGGCAGACGGTGATTGGCCCGGCCGGCTAGGCCGCATTGTAGCACACTGAGCTTCCCACTGCAACTTATGCTTCATGTCCATGTGCCGGTTCATGCATGAAGTACTCAAACTATGTATTTTTTGGCCTCTACTTAGCTTTTGCTGACAAATGTTACAGATAACACGAGTTGGGTCATCTTTATCGATCTGAAAAAATGCCCAGGCTATGCAAGGCTTAGCACCCATGCGACCTGAAGAGCCACCACGACTTGTGGTGAGAGGCAGAGTTGTGTTTGAGGATGCAGTTGTTGACGTGCTTCCAGTACTACGTCTCTGTCCAGGAAGGCGCAACCTGACCTCGTCGTCACTAGCATCTTCCTCCACCTCCTCTGCTGACCTCATCTCTTGGCTGACTGTGGGTTGACAGTAAGTGGGATCTCCGACCTCATCATCATCACCCTGTGCGTTATCACACCCGTCGTCCTCAGAGCCAACCTGTTCCTGCCCTGACAAAAAACTAAAGTTGTCGCTCCAAACAGGTATTTGAGTCTTATCATCGTCTTCCTCATTGTCTCCACCAACAGGAGTTACAGTTTGGGAATGAGGGTCTACATTATGGTCAGAACCTTCTGCGTCTGGTCCTGGATCCGACTCATAAAGATTCTGGGCATCAGTGCAGATCATTTCCTCGTCTGGATTCACAGAAGCGCTGGAGTCGACCTCTGATTCCCAGGCTATAGTATGAGTAAACAGCTCTGCAGACTCAACCATCTGTTCTACCTCATACTCAGACGGGCAGCTGGAGATTTGGGAGCTGTGAGATTTCAAAACTGTGCAGAAGGGTGCATAGGTTCCTGATCTGAGACCACTCCTCCAGCGTGATTTGCCCCACCTCTGAATCTCGTTGGCCCAGGCTATACGTCAGAACGTATTGCACCAGGGCTTGTCGGTGCTGCCACAGTCGCTGCAACATGTGCAGAGTTGAATTCCACCGGGTAGGCACATCGCATTTTAGCCGGTGAAGTGGCAGGCCCAACGACTTCTGTAGAGATGTAAGTCGCTGAGCTGCGGGATGCGAACGGCGGAAGTGAGCACACAGCGACCGTGCCCTCTGCAGAAGGCCATCTAGTCTGGGATAGTGGGCTAAAAATTGCTGGACAACCAGGTTCAACACGTGAGCCATACAAGGCACGTGTGTGACATTGCCCCGGCGAAGGGCCGCACCCAGGTTTGCAGCATTGTCGCACACGGCCTTCCCTGGTTTCAGGTCCAGTGGAGACAACCATTCATGAAATTGGTTCTCCAGAGCTGACCACAACTCCTCAACTGTGTGACTCACATTTCCCAGACATTTCAATGTAAAAACCGCCTGATGACGTTGAGCCCTACTGCCAGCATAGTAAGGAGGTGTGCAGGATCCCTTCTGCGCAGTTAGAAAGCTTGTGGCATGACCAGACAGGCTTTGGGTGCAGGTGGAAGACCGAGAGGAGGTTGAGGAGGCAGAAGCAGTGGAGGAACTTTGACATAAAGAGGATTGACGCACAACTCGTGGGGACGGCAAGACTTGGACAGCAGCCCCTTGTCCTGCTGTCACCATAGTTACCCAGTGCCCAGTCAGCGACATGTAACGCCCCTGTCCATGCCTACTCGTCCAAGTGTCTGTGGTGAAATGCACCCTGTCACACACAGAGTTTCTCAAAGAAGCGGTGATGTTGTGTGCGACATGCTGGTGGAGCGCAGGCACACCTTTCTTTGAGAAGTAGTGCCGACTGGGCATCTGGTACTGGGGCACTGCGACGGACATAAGGTCTCGAAAATCCTCTGTGTCCACCAGGTGGAAAGGCAGCATTTCTGTAGCCAAGAGCTTGCAGATGGTGAAATTCAACCTCTTAGCTTTCTCATGGCTAGGAGGAAATGGTCTTTTACTTGTCCACATCTGAGGGACCGAGGGCTGGCTATTGTGCTTAGACGGGGTTGATAAGGGTGTCCCCGGCAAACTGCCGGTCTGTGAGGAAGATGCAGGCGGACATGTTAGGTTGCCTTGATCCAAAGGTGGTGCTATCGATGTCGGACAGCGCTCAACACCAGCTGGTGTTACCACCTCCAAAGAAAATGATGACCTGCCAATCACGCTGGCTGTTGCGGGTAAAGAGGTGGCAGGTCTGCGCCCCAAAACAGGTGTGACTGCTGTCCCCCCAGTCACAGAGGATGAAGAGGCCGCGGATGCACAAGATATGGCAGACGGTGATTGGCCCGGCCGGCTAGGCCGCATTGTAGCACACTGAGCTTCCCACTGCAACTTATGCTTCATGTCCATGTGCCGGTTCATGCATGAAGTACTCAAACTATGTATTTTTTGGCCTCTACTTAGCTTTTGCTGACAAATGTTACAGATAACACGAGTTGGGTCATCTTTATCGATCTGAAAAAATGCCCAGGCTATGCAAGGCTTAGCACCCATGCGACCTGAAGAGCCACCACGACTTGTGGTGAGAGGCAGAGTTGTGTTTGAGGATGCAGTTGTTGACGTGCTTCCAGTACTACGTCTCTGTCCAGGAAGGCGCAACCTGACCTCGTCGTCACTAGCATCTTCCTCCACCTCCTCTGCTGACCTCATCTCTTGGCTGACTGTGGGTTGACAGTAAGTGGGATCTCCGACCTCATCATCATCACCCTGTGCGTTATCACACCCGTCGTCCTCAGAGCCAACCTGTTCCTGCCCTGACAAAAAACTAAAGTTGTCGCTCCAAACAGGTATTTGAGTCTTATCATCGTCTTCCTCATTGTCTCCACCAACAGGAGTTACAGTTTGGGAATGAGGGTCTACATTATGGTCAGAACCTTCTGCGTCTGGTCCTGGATCCGACTCATAAAGATTCTGGGCATCAGTGCAGATCATTTCCTCGTCTGGATTCACAGAAGCGCTGGAGTCGACCTCTGATTCCCAGGCTATAGTATGAGTAAACAGCTCTGCAGACTCAACCATCTGTTCTACCTCATACTCAGACGGGCAGCTGGAGATTTGGGAGCTGTGAGGAAGCAAGTGCGATTTGGGTGACACCTTTGAGGACTGGAGTATTTGTGATGTTGAAGTTGATGTGGAGGAGAGCCCACTTAAAGGAGCACTTGATATCCGTTGAAGCACCTGCTGTTTTTGTGCCTCATCTGGAATTTGTAGCGATTGGCGTGGCCGTAAGAAAGGGATCTTATCACATTGTCCGCTAAAAGAAGTAGACATTTTAGTTTGGCTGGAAGATGGTCTTTCTTCTGCACCTACCCCACGGACACAACCTTTTTTCCCCTTCCCAACACGCCTATTCCCCTTTCCACCAGCAGCAGGCCTTTTTCCACTCATTTTGGTGGTTAACTAATTCACAACTCTGGAGTTGTTTGCACAAAAAAACAATGGATGGTAACCGAGCAGAGCTGAGTGGCCAAACTGTGGTATTAGGCCAAAACTATTGGCTGGGCTAGATGCAGAAAAAAAATATTTTTAATTTGCAACCTGATGGAGGTCAGTATAGATGGACTAATAGACCAAGTCCCACACACCGCTAGAAGCCCAAATATTTTTTCAGAGCTAGATGCAGAAAATTTTTTTATTCAATTTGCAACCTGATGGAGGTCAGTATAGATGGACTAATAGACCAAGTCCCACACACTGCTAGAAGCCCAAATATTTTTTCAGAGCTAGATGCAGAATTTTTTTTTATTCAATTTGCAACCTGATGGAGGTCAGTATAGATGGACTAATAGACCAAGTCCCACACACTGCTAGAAGCCCAAATATTTTTTCAGAGCTAGATGCAGAAAAAAATTATTTTTAATTTGCAACCTGATGGAGGTCAGTATAGATGGACTAATAGACCAAGTCCCACACACTGCTAGAAGCCCAAATATTTTTTCAGAGCTACATGCAGAAAAAAATTATTTTTAATTTGCAACCTGATGGAGGTCAGTATAGATGGACTAATAGAACAAGTCCCACACGCTGCTAGAAGCCCAAATATTTTTTCAGAGATAAATGAAGAAAAAAATTATTTTTAATTTGCAACCTGATGGAGGTCAGTATAGATGGACTAATAGACCAAGTCCCACACACTGCTAGAAGCCCAAATATTTTTTCAGAGCTAGATGCAGAAAAAAATTATTTTTAATTTGCAACCTGATGGAGGTCAGTATAGATGGACTAATAGACCAAGTCCCACACACTGCTAGAAGCCCAAATATTTTTTCAGAGCTAGATGCAGAAAAAAAATATTTTTAATTTGCAACCTGATGGAGGTCAGTATAGATGGACTAATAGAACAAGTCCCACACGCTGCTAGAAGCCCAAATATTTTTTCAGAGATAAATGAAGAAAAAAATTATTTTTAATTTGCAACCTGATGGAGGTCAGTATAGATGGACTAATAGACCAAGTCCCACACACTGCTAGAAGCCCAAATATTTTTTCAGAGCTAGATGCAGAAAAAAATTATTTTTAATTTGCAACCTGATGGAGGTCAGTATAGATGGACTAATAGACCAAGTCCCACACACTGCTAGAAGCCCAAATATTTTTTCAGAGCTAGATGCAGAAAAAAATTATTTTTAATTTGCAACCTGATGGAGGTCAGTATAGATGGACTAATAGACCAAGTCCCACACACCGCTAGAAGCCCAAATATTTTTTCAGAGCTAGATGCAGAAAAAAATTATATTCAGTTTGCAACCTGATGGAGGTCAGTATAGATGGACTAATAGAATGATGCTATGCCCAAAAGATTTTACTTCACTAGGTGCAGTAAAAAAATTGGTATTCTATACACAGGTGGTATATCTTGCAACACAGATAGGCTACTCCACTGACTAACACACTCTGCAATAGGCCAAAAAGGATTAGCTTTGCTAGATTCAGCCAAATGCTGTGAAAAAAACTTGCACAGCACTGGCACAGACCTGCCTGGCAAAAACTGATAGGAACTGATGTAACCTAGTCCTGAAAAGGACTCCAATTACAATTAGTCTTTACTCCCACAATCTATCTATTTAAGAGCACAGACCTGCCTGATAAAAGTCGTAGGAAATGCTGTAACCTAGTCCTTAAAAGGACTGCAATCACAACTATTCCCTACTCCCAAGCTATCTGTATATTTGTGCGAAAATTGGCTTGATATTAACAAGGTATAGCGCACACAGCAACAGCGGTGCCGTCTAACACGCAGCTGCAGCAGTGAGAAAATGGTGGCGACGGGGAAAATGGCTTGGTCTTATAGGGCAAGGACATGTGACATACACTGCCAATCACACATGCCCTTGCTTGTGTGAAAAAAAGCACTTCGCTCCGTGTGTGCGCTGCTGATAGGCTGACAGATTGCACCTCCCCACTGCAAATGCGGGAAAGAGAAAAAAAAATGGAGATCTTCATTGTTCCTGCAGAGATCCATCCCCTGCCCCTCCCCCCGCCCCGCTGTACACTCAAACTGCGTATTAACATTAATTTTCATCATTACTGAGAAAAAATCCAGTTATGATTTTGGTGCACGAACAGTTATCGAACATAACCTCGAACAGCCGAATTTTTCTCAAATTGTTCGTGTTCGCCGACCGGCTCGAACACCGCCCAAAACAGCTCGAATTTGAGATTGGCGAACAGTTCGAGTAGAACAACGCTCATCTCTATTAGTAAATTACAGGCCTGCTATTTAAAACCCTGGTTCTCTGTCAGACGTATCACATATAACTGCATTCCAAAATCAGACATTTCTAGTCAACATGGAAAATATTGTCCTCCATTTAAAATGAGCAAGGTGCGTGGCAAGGGACAGGGAAGTGGACGTGATGGTGACGGTGCATGCAGAGGCCGAGGCCGTGGGCAAGCTGAAATTGTGCCACAACAAACACCCACATCTTGTCTCCCGACCTTCCTGTCCCAATTGCTAGGAGACTGTAGCACACCACTATTGAACCCAGAGCAATGTCAATAGGTTGTTGGTTTGATAGCAGATAATACTTCCAATCACTTTGCCACCACCACTACCACCCAGTCTTCCACACGGTCAAGTCTCAGTAGCCGTGAGTCTGGACCACATATTCCTCACCCTGATCCTCCTTCCTCCCACCATGCCGAGTGCCTGGAGACAACTGATCCCACACTTGGACAATCAGAAGAGCTGTTCACTTTTCCATTTGTAGACTCAGGCCTCTTGCCCAGCCAGCTTCAAGCGAGTCAAGAGTAGAACGTGTGTAGCGATACTCAAAGATTGGAGCTGCCACGGTCACACGAAGGCGACGGTGGGAAGGTGGAATTACTGTCGCAAGAGGTGGATGATGATGATGATTAGACACAATTGACAGAAAGTCATGAAGAGGACCAGGGAGCGGAAGTGGAAGATGAGGTGGTGGATGATATAGTAAGACACTGCAGATAACCCCATCAGCAGGGGTAGCAAAACTAGTAACCTGACCACCACCAGCATGATCAGGCACATGGAGCAAAGCACCCCACTAAGTGGGCCAAACCCCAGGGTCCAGTAACAGTGTCTGTGGGTGACACCACTGCTCTTCGCTGTTGTGCATGCACGCCAGTGCCCTGTCGATGGCGCATGCGAAGATGCCTCCCGCCCTGCACGTGTCATTGTACAGTCTCAACTAGCACCATCAGCAAGCACGTCCACGTCCTTGTCACAGTGCAGCGTTCAGTTGTCCCTACCCCAGTTCTTGGAACGCAAGCGCAAATACGCAGCCAACGCCCCACAGGCCACACTACTAAATTCACACATTGCAGATGTTGGGAAGGATTTGTGAGCAGAAGAGGGCAGTTGTTGACTACTAGCATCAACATGGCCGTCAATATTCAGGTCAGATTCCACACATAAGACCTCAGGAGTGGACACGGATGTCAGACATCTGTACCATCCTCCAAAAACTTTGAGGAGTCCACCAAGATGGTGAGTGGCGATGACGCCATAATTAGCATCACCATCCCGCTTCTCTGTCTTCTGAAACGCTCTCTGCTCACAATAAAAGAGGATGCATTGCAGGCAGAGCACGATGAGATGGAGTAAGGAACCATGCAGGGTGATTACACACAGCCCATCCTCATCTCATCCCAATGTGGATTGGGTGACAGTGAGGAGGAGGAGGAAGAACAGGAGCTAGTTTTCTGCGTTATAGACGGTACTACCTGCACAAATATTATATCGCCTGTTCAGCGTGGATGGCCTGAGGACAGGAAGGAGGAGAAGGATGAGGAGGACAGCATGGTCAGTGGTCCTCTTGGTGAGGACACGGAAGTCTTGCCTCTTTGCAGTCTGGCACACATGGCTGAGTTTATGTTACGCTGCCTTTCCCGTGACCCTCGTGTTATCCAAATTTTGGGTGACAGTCATTACTGGTTGGTGATATTTCTAGACCCACGGTAGAACGAGAACTTTCGGTCTCTTATTCCCATTCAGGACAGGCCTAATAAAATGGGGCAGTACGAGAAGGCCCTTGTTTCAGAATTATTTAAAAAATTCCCATCTGAAAACACTGGCGGCAGAGGTCACAGTTTGTTGGACAACCAAGGAGTACAGACGAGAGAAACACAAATGCAATCCAGCAGAGGTAGGGGAACACTGTCAAAGTTCTGGGACAGTTTTCTCAGACCCTCCCATCGCACAGACCCTGAGGCGCGGAGGGAAAAGTTTCAGAAGATGGTGAGGGGGTACCTTGCCAACTGTACCAACATCCTCCGTGATTCCTCTGTACCTTTAATTATTGCGTATCCAAGCTGGACACGTGGCATGAACTGGCTCTCTACTCCTTGAAGGTCCTGGCCTGCCCGGCCGCTAGCGTTTTGTCAGAGCGGGTTTTTAGTGCTGCTGGTGGAATTATAACTGATAGATGCATCCGCCTGTCAACTTAAAATGCTGACAGACTGACTCTTATAAACAGGAATAATGGCTGGATTGGGCCAGACTTCTAAACACCACCAAATGATAGCAGTGTAGCATAAACTCAAATACGGTGTCTTTTTTTGGGGAGGTCTAACTCTAATCGCATACACCTCTGTCTTCACACCCAGACATGGGTATAAGCTTCCTGATTTTGTCTATTTGCTCTTGTACTCCTCCTTCTTCTCATCCTCACCCTCCACCACCATATCACCACAATATCTACCATAGCTACATCACTTGCAAGGGGCATTAGAGTTCCTCTACATTTTTGGCAGCCATTGCATTCATTGCATAGGCAAACAGTATGGGAGACCCACTTCCTAATAATGGGAACATTGTTTTCAGGAGGCCCTCCAACCTCTACGTCTCTTGCAAGGGACATTGGAGTTCCTCCAAATTTTTAGCAGCTGTTGCATTCACTGGATAGGCAAACAGTATGTGAGACCCACTTCATAATAATGGGAACATTGTTTTCAGGAGGCCCTCTGACCTCTACGTCTCTTGCAAGGGACATTGGAGTTTCTCCAAATTTTTGGCAACCATTGCATTCACTGCATAAGCAATAACAGTATGTGAGACCCACTCCTTTCTAATGGGAACATGTCGTTACTGTGGCCCAGATCTATGTGTCTTTAAATTGTTATTGGGGTATTTCCTAAATTTTGGCAGCCGTTGGCCTCACTGCATACCCTATAACTGTATAACAGACCCACTCCTTTCTAATGGGAACATGTCATTACTGTGGCCCCGGTCTTTGTGTCTTTAAATTGGTATTGAGGTTTTTCCCAAATTTTGGCAGCACTTGCAGTCGCTGCATGGGCATTACCACTATAGGAGACCCGCTCCTTTATAATGGGAACATTTTTTTTCTAAGACCCTACTCTATGTCTCTTCAATGGGTTATTGGGGTGCGTCCAAATTTTTGGCAGCCCTTGCAGTCACTGTATATGCAGTAACAGTATAGGAGACCCACTCTTTAATAATGGGTCAACAAATCCATAGTCGACTGCTGGCCCTTTAAGAATAGTGTTTGTGACTTTCAGAGTCCCTCCTTCATAAATGAAACAGGATGTGTCTGATGATATCTCCCACACCATGGCCAGATAAGGTAGTAAAATGTTAAAATTACATTTCCTGGTGAATGCATTTTCTTTTTTTTGCAAAAGTGCAAAAACGCATCAAAAACGCTACGTGTGAACATAGACCAAGGTTTGGAGGAGAATTTTTGTTTTTGGTTATTTATTTTGCCTTATATACAAGATATTACCCTGGAAAGGATGTTCCTTTACATTTTTCCCAGGAAAATCCAATTTGATTTCATTTTTGTATGTTCTAATGTGAGTCCGTAAAAGTGGCGTAATACCTCTGACAACGTTGTTGACAGCAGTGACCAGGGAGTCAGAGATGCTTCCAAGGGTCTTCCCCATGCTGATCCTATGTCATTTGAGCACTGTTCCCATCGATTTGGGCAATTTTTAAGCCCCCTGCAGACCGCCGGGGGGTGGGAGGGGGCGCCAGAAAAATGCTCGTGTTTCCCTTAGACTTACATTGGGCTCATTACTCGGACTGAGAACTCGAGCATTCCAGTTTTCTCGACCCGAACAACGAGTACTCGAGCATTTTAGTGCTCGCTCATCACTAGTAATAGCCAAATAAATAAGTAGAAAAAAATGGTGTGGGGTCCCCCCCTGTTTCTGATAGCCAGCTAAGGTAAACAGACAGCTATGAGATGATATCTGGCTGGGAAGGTCCTTAGTTATTGGACCCTTCCCAGACTAAAAATACCAGCACGCAGCCGCCCCAGAATTGGCCATCAAATGAGATGCACCAACTCTGGCGCTTTTCCTGGCTCTTCTCGATTGCCCTGGTGCTTTGGCAATGGTGGTAATATTTTTGGGGGTTGATGTCAGCTGTGTATTGTCAGCTGGCTCAAACCCTGGGGTTAGTAATGGAGAGGAGTCTATCAGACACCCCCATTACTAGACCAGTAATAAAAAGGAAAAATACACACAAAAAATACTTTATTCAAATAAACACTTCCTTTCCCTCGGTCACTACTTTATTTAAAAAAAAAAAAAAGAAAAAATCCCAAGCAGGTCAGACGTAGTCCACATAACCTGTTGTAGCCCAGCGAATCCAACAAAAAGTCTATTGAGCCTCGTTCTAACACTCCACAGAGTTTGCCAACTGCAACTTTAGAGTCATGCTGCACTGTACTTGATTAGGCAACTCTACACTAGATAGATCATGGATAAATGGATAAATAGACAGATAGATAGATAGATAGATAGATAGATAGATAGATAGATAGATAGATAGATAGATAGATGGATAAATATATAGATAATACGTAGATGGATAGATAATAGAGAAATAAATAGATGGATAGATAGATAATAGATGCGTGGATAGATTATAGATAGATAGATAGATAGATAGATAGATAGATAGATAGATAGATAGATAGATAGATAGATGAATAGATAATAGATACAATGGTGTGAAAAAGTGTTTGACCCTTCCTGATTTCTTAATCTTTTCCATGTTTGTCACACTTAAATGTTTCAGATCACAAAACAAATTTAAATATTAGACAAAGATAACACAAGTAAACACAAAATGCAGTTTTTAAATGAAGGTCTTTATTATTATTAAGGGAAAATGAAATCCAAACCTACAGGGCCCTGTTTGAAAAAGTGATTGCCCCCCCCCCTTAAACATAAATTAACTGTGGTTTATCACATCTTTAGAAAACCGAGTTCAATTTCCCTAGCCACATACAGGCCTGATTACTGCCATACCTATTCTCAATCAAGAAATCACTTAAATAGGGCCTGCCTGACAAAGTGAAGTAGACCAAAAGATCCTCAAACGCTAGACATTATGCTGCGATCCAAAGAAATTCAGGAACAAATGAGAAACAAAATAATTGAAATCTATCAGTCTATAAAAGGTTATAAACCTACTTCTAAAGATTTGGGACTCCAATGAACTACAGTGAGAGCCATTATCCACAAATGTCAAAAACATGGAACAGTGGTAAACCTTTCCAGGAGTGGCCGGCCAACCAAAATTACCTCAAGAGCGCAGCGACGACTCATCCGAGAGGTGACAAAAGACCCAACAACATCCAAAACTGCTGGCCACACTTGCAGTCAGTGTTCATGACTCCACCATAAGAAAGAGACAGGGAAAAAATGGTATGCATGGCAGAGTTCCAGTTTGTTAATTACTAGTGATGAGCGAGCACTAAAATGCTCGGGTACTCATTGTTCGAGCAAATTGGAATGCTCGAGTGCTCGGTCCGAGTAACAAACCCAATGTAAGTCTATGGGAAAATCGAGCATTTTTCCGGGTGCTCCCCTTGGCGGTCTGCAGAGGGCCTAAAAGTTGCCCAAATCGATGGGAACAGTGCTCAAATTACATAGCATCAGCATGGGGAAGACCCCTGGAAGCATTTCTGAAGCTCAGGTCACTGCTGTAAACAACGTTGTCAGAGGTATTACGCCACTTTTACTGACTAACAATAAAACATACAAAACCAAAACGGATTTTCCTGGGAAACAAAAACTTTCCAAAAACAAAAATGCTCCTTCACACCTTGGGCTATGCTTACACGTAGCGCTTTTGATGAGTTTTTGCACTTTTGCATTGCTTTCAACCAAGACAAATTAATTCACTGGAAAATGTCATTTTAACATTTTACAACCTTATCTGGCCATGTGGTGTGTGACACATCATCAGATGCATGCATACAGTGCTGAAAAGACATGGCAACAGCATGGAGAAGACCTCTGGAAGCATCTCTGACTCCCAGGTCACTGCTTATAAGTGTGCCCATCATAAGTGATCCTTGGCGCATGCGAAGATGCCTCCCACCATGCACCTGTCATTGCAGACTAGCAACAAACACCGTTCACGTCCTTCTCCCAGCGCAGCGTTCAGTTGACCCTACTCCATTTCTTGGAATGCTAGCGCAAGTATACAGCCAGAAACCCACCCACAGGCCGAAATAGTAAACTGCCAGATTTTTGGGCAGCTGCTTGCACTTGAAATGTGGCCTTTTAGGCTTGTGGAGGCAGAAACTGTCCACAGCCTCATGGCGGCTGCGGCCAGGTGTCCATACTCGGTCCCCAGCCGCCACTATTTCTCCCGGTGTCATCTCCGCTTTCCACAAGTACAGGTCCCACAACATTACCCATGCCCTCCCCAGTGCATTTACTGGGAAGGACCGCCTAACCACAAACACGTGGACAGGTGAATGTGGCCAGAGATGGTACGCAGGCAGTCCATATTAAAAAAAAAAGCAGCCATAGAGTGTCCGGGAACCTTCCCACACACTTTTCTTGGCCAGGGCTGCTTCTCGGCAGGGTTGGACAGGTCCATCAAAGAACCGGAGACTCCTCCGGTGGGCCCTGGCTTCTCCATGAGGAGAGTTCATAGTACCGAAGTGAGACCATGATGATGATAGAGGCCACCATCGGCTTAGTTTTCTGTTTGTTGCAATGCAAGCGCAAGAATGCAGCCAGAAACCCACCCACCCACAGGCTGCAATAGTAAACTGCCAGATTTCTGGGCAACTGCTTGCACTTGAAATGTGGCCTTTTAGGCTTGTGGAGGCAGAAGCTGTCCACAACCTCATGGCAGCGGCCGGGTGTCCATACTTGGTCCCCAGCCGCCATTATTTCTCCCAGTATCATCTCCGCCTTCCACCAGCACGGGTCCCTGAACATTACTGCTGGTACTTTTCTGTGGGAATCTGCTTGCCTCCAACCAGCCTGGAATATTTCCAGTAAACTGTGGTACGAGTGCCCCCAGTACCAGTAGCAAAGCCATCCCCAATTTCCTTCTCAGGAAGTTTATTTTGTAGACTGAGTGGCTGCCCAAATACATTAGTTTCTCACAAAAGAGCTAAATATAGAGTGGCATTAGGTGCAACTTTCTCCAGCCTGTTAAATATCAGAGGGTGAACGACAGCACATTGGCTCAGTGGTTAGCACTGAAGCCTTGCAGCGCTGGGATCCTGGGTTCAAATCCCAGCAAGGACAACATCTGCAAGGATTTTGTATGTTCTCCCCGTGTTTGCGTGGCTTTCCACCTCAGTAAAAAAGCAGCCATAGAGTGTCCGGGAACATTCCCAAACACTTTTCTTAGCCAGGACTGCTTCTCGGCAGGGTTTAACAGTCCCACCAGAGAATCCTCAGGTGGGCCCTGGCTTCTCCATCCGGAGAGTTCATGATAGCGCAAACTTTACAGCTTCTATGGGTCTCTTGAGCGGGGGAGAAAGGTAAGCCCTCGGAATCAAATCCTCTGGAGGGCCCAATGTTTTTCAGTCTGAAACTGCTTCTCAGTGGGAGTTATATTTCACCACAGCCATATTCTTCAGCTCGGTGAAAGGATAGGCCTAGAGGGAAACCATATTTACTCCGGCTGTCATTTCTCCACCACCAGATTCCGCCCATTGTCACACACGACCATGCCTGGCTGTAGGGTAGCGGTGTCAGTCACAGATCTGCCTGCTTATTCAGAGCTGTCCACAACTCTTCAGCGTTATGTGGTTTGTCACCTAACCATATTAGATTCAGCACAGCCTGTTGCCGCTTGACCGAGGCAGTGCTGCAGTGCTTCCAGCTTGCGACTGATGTGGTCATTTCAGATATGGATGCTGAAGAGGAGGAGGAGGTGCAGGAGCTGTAGAATGTGGGGGTAACCCTGATTGACCCAGGGCCCGTAATCCTCGGCGTCGGGAGGACATGTTCAGTCTCAAGGTCCGAATGGGACCCGGCTTCCACTATATTAACCCAGTGTGCCATCAGCGAGGTGTAGCGTCCCTGCCCACAAGCACTTGTCCTCGTGTCCGTGGTTAGGTGGACTTTCCCAGTAACTGCGTTGTTGAGGGCATGTCTAATATTGTGAGACATGTGCTCATGTAATGTGGGGATGGCACACTGGGAGAAATAGTGGCGGCTGGGGACCGAGTACTGAGAGACGGCCATCGCCACCAGGTTGCGGAAAGCTTCCGTCTCCACGAGCCTAAAAGGCAACATTTCGAGTGCAAGTATTCACAAAATGTGTGAATTTAGTAGTGTGGCCTGTGGGGCGTTGGCTGCGTATTTGCGCTTGCATTCCAAGGACTGGGGTAGGGACAGCTGAACGCTGCGCTGGGACAAGGACATGGACATGCTTGCTGATAGTGCTACTTGAGAGTGGGCATTGACAGGTGCAGGGCGGGAGGCATCTTCGCATGCGCCATGGATAGAGAATTGGCATGCACGCACAACAGCGGAAGAAGCAGTGGTGTTACCCGCAGACACTGTTGCTGGATGGGGTTCGGCCCACTTAGGTGCTTTGCTGTCATGTGCCTGATCATGCTGTTGGTGGTCAGGCTGCTAGTTTTGCTACCCCTGCTGATGCTGGCCTGGCAGGTGGTGCAAATGGCCTTTTTAGGGTTATCTGCAGAGTCTTTAAAAAATAACCAAACTCGGTAAGACCTAACAGTTATACTGGCAATTTCCGTCGTATTGGCGTTACGAGGAACTCTTTCCCACCTTGTGTCTGCGGCCACCACACTGCTTCTTTCTGCCTGTTGTGGTGCTACACCTCCTTCCCCCTGTGTGCTGCTGTCCTCACTCTGTATGTCCCCCTGTCAGGTTGGATCAGTTACTATATCACCAACCACCTCGTCTTCCACTTCCGCACCCTCGTCCTCCTCCTGACTTTCTGGCAATTGTGTCTCATCATCATCATCCACCTCTTGCGACAGTATTTGAACTTTCCCACCGTCGCCTTTGTGTGACCGTGACTGCTCCAATATTTGGGCATTGCTACACACGTTTTCCTCTTGACTTGCTTGAAGATGGTCAGACGAGAGGCCTGAATCTACAAATGGAATAGTGAACAGCTCTTCTGAATGTCCAAGTGTGGGATCAGTTGTCTTCGGGCACTCGGCATGATGGGAGGAAGGAGGATCAGGGTAAGGAATATGCGATCCAGAATCACGGCTACTGAGACTTAACAGTGTGGAAGACAGGGTGGAGGTGGTGGTGGCAAAGTGACTTCGAGCATCAATATGTGGGTGTTTGTTGTGGCATAATTTCACCTTGCCCACGGCCACGTCCTCGGCCTCTGCATGCACCATCACATCCACTTCCCCGTCCCTTGCCACACACCTTGCTCATTTTAAATGGAGGACAATATTTTCCACGTTCAAAAGGAAATGACTGATTTTGGAACGCAGTTAAATGTGAAATGTCAGACAGAGAACCACGATTTTAAATAACAGGCATGTAATTTACTAATATTATTCTACACAGAGACCTAGTGTGAATAGCTTCACCAACACACTGCAACGGAATTAAAATGAAAGAAATGTATGATTTTGAACAGTCTTATAGGTGATATGTCTGACAGAGAACCATGGTTTTAAACAGCAGGGCTGTAATTTACTAATATTATTCTACACAGAGACCTAGTGTGAATAGCTTCACCGACACACTGCAACAGAATGGAAAAGGAGGCCAATATTTTCCACGTTCAGTTTAAATTTCTGCATTTTTATCGCTGAAATATGAAACAGATCTGGCTTTATTCTGCAGTGAGAACAAGCAAATGGTGTACTATGGATTGCTTTTTAAGCAAATAACCAGGATTAAGATAAAAAAAAATTGCCCTGGCCCCTGATATCTGGGGCTATGTCTATGTCTTTCTATGTCTAGAAATACCTGTAATAATTACAGCAGCAGCAGACACTACGTTCAATGGACCCTCTTGTACTGTATCATATACTGCAGTCTGCCACATACACTGCCTGCCTAGCACTGATTATATGCAGCTGGATTAGTCCTCAGAAGGACTGTTAGTTCAGATGGATAAATATATACTGTATATATGTTGTGGAATACCTATACTAAGAGGATGTTCAATGGACCCTCTTGTGCTGTATCATGCACTGCTGTCTGCCACATACCCTGCCTGCCTGCCTAACTCCTGCTATCACCACTGAATATATGCAGCTGGATTAGTCCTCAGAAGGACTGTTAGTTCAGATGGATATAGATATACAGTGGTGGTCAAAAGTATTGGCACCCCTGCAATTCTGTCAGATAATACTCAGTTTCTTCCTGAAAATGATTGCAATCACAAATTCTTTGGTATTATTATCTTCATTTAATTTGTCTTCAATGAAAAAACACAAAAAGAATTGTCCTAAAGCCAAATTGGATATAATTCCACACCAAACCTAAAAAAGGGGGTGAACAAAAGTATTGGCACTGTTTGAAAAATCATGTGATGCTTCTCTAATTCGTCTAATTAACAGCACCTGTAACTTACCCGTGGCACCTAACAGGTGTTGGCAATAACTAAATCACACTTGCAGCCAGTTAACAGGGATTAAAGTGGACTCAACCTCTGTCCTGTGTCCTTGTGTGTACCACATTGAGCATGGAGAAAAGAAAGAAGACCAAATAATTGTCTGAGGACTTGAGAAACCAAATTGTGATGAAGCATGAGCAATCTCAAGGCTACAAGTCCGTCCCCAAAGACCTGAATGTTCCTGTGTCTTCCGTGCGCAGTGTCATCTAGAAGTTTAAAGCCCATGGCACTGTGGCTAACCTCCCTAGATGTGGACGGAAAAGAAAAATTGACGAGAGATTTCAACGCAAGATTGTGCGGATGGTGGATAAAGAACCTCGACTAACATCCAAACAAGTTCAAGCTGCCCTGCAGTCCGAGGGTACAACAGTGTCAACCCGTACTATCCGTCGGCGGCTGAATGAAAAGGGACTGTATGGTAGTATACCCAGGAAGACCCCACTTCTTACCCAGAGACATAAAAAAGCCAGGCTGGAGTTTGCCAAAACTTACCTGAGAAAGCCTAAAACGTTTTGGAAGAATGTTCTCTGGTCAGATGAGACAAAAGTAGAGCTTTTTGGGAAAAAGCATCAACATAGAGTGTACAGGAAAAAAAAAGAGGCATTCAAAGAAAAGAACACGGTCCCTACAGTCAAACATGGCGGAGGTTCCCTGATGTTTTGGGGTTGCTTTGCTGCCTCTGGCACTGGACTGCTTGTCCGTGTGCATGGCATTATGAAGTCTGAAGACTACCAACAAATTTTGCAGCATAACGTAGGGCCCAGTGTGAGAAAGCTGGGTCTCCCTCAGAGGTCATGGCTCTTCCAGCAGAACAATGACCCAAAACACACTTCCAAAAGCACTATAAAATGGTTTGAGAGAAAGCACTGGAGACTTCTAAGGTGGCCAGCAATGAGTCCAGACCTGAATCCCATAGAACACCTGTGGAGAGATCTCAAAATGGCAGTTTGGAGAAGGCACCCTTCAAATATCAGGGACCTGGATCAGTTTGCCAAAGAAGAATGGTCTACAATTCCAGCACAGCATTGTAAGAAACTCATTGATGGTTACAGGAAGCGGTTGTTCGCAGTTATTTTGGCTAAAGGTTGTGCAACCAAGTATTAGGCTGAGGGTGCCAATACTTTTGTCTGACCCATTTTTGGAGTTTTGTGTGAAATGATCAATGATTTGATTTTTGCTTCATTCTCTTTTGTGTTTTTTCCTTGCAAGCAAATTAAATGAAGATAATAATACCAAAGAATTTGTGATTGCAATCATTTTCAGGCAGAAACTGAGTATTATCTGACAGAATTGCAGGGGTGCCAATACTTTTGGCCACCACTGTATGTTGTGGAATACCTACACTAACTATAAACAAGCAAATATCTCCCTGACACAGCAGCAGCTCTCCCTACTCTGCCTGATTCCGGGGTAGACTGTGACGAGCATGGCGGAGCCAGGTCTTATATAGACCTGATGATGCTGTGCGGCCAGCCAATCATTGTAATGCCCACAAACAACATGGCTATGGCATTACAGTGCATGGCATGCAATCCCTGCATGTTCATTGGCTCTCTAAAGAGCGCTAAACATGCATGGAGGGGACCAGAGTTCCCACCTGAGCAACCCGGAAATACTCGCTGAGCGCCGAGCTCGTCAAGCACGAGTGATGCTCGGGCGAGTACCGAGCAGTGGTGAGCACGATCACTCATCAATATTAATTACTTATCATCTATGGTTCATAATTATTAAATACCAACAGTAATCATTGTTATCTAAAAAACATTATAAATGAAGTATACTGTACATACTGGGAATATACATGCTAGAAAATACCAATATAAAAGCACTCATATTAAAAAAAAAAAAACACAAGAATCACCTTCACAATACCCCCTATTGCACAGTTATCTTGTACTTTTATATTGGTATTTCCAATTTTTGAATCTTGGCAGTGCTATTTTGAGCCCCCAGTTTTTTTTCTTAGTTCTTTGCTTCATGTAATTTGTCATGGAATTTTCAGTAAATGCTGTATAAAAGAAGGTGTTTAACTCCTTGATGACATATGACATACAGGATACTTCATATGCCATCTCCATGACTATGATGCAAGCCGAGCACGCATCTTTGCCGGCAGATGATGACTGATTTAATCAACCATCTTCTGTCTCTAACATCTTTGGGTGGAGAGGAGCTCCGCCCATGGCTGTTAACCTGTCAAATGCTATTGTTGATCTGTGACAGTAGCATTGACAGTGCGCCAGCAGGGGGAGGACTGTTCTTTGCTTCATCTTTACATGTCCCTTTCATGTGAACTAACTGCCATAGATAAGCATTTCACTAAATACCTTGCTTTTGCCAAATCCTGCTTTAACCAGAGCGGCTCTCCTGGTCACATGATCTCTGGCTGAGAATCTTCTGGCTTCCTGTGATGGTATGTCAGATTCTCTCTCACCTCTAGACTAAGGAAACTGATGGGGTTGGGCGAGGCTTGCTGAGTGAGTGGCGGGGCTGCATTCAGCAGAGCTCACTCTGTTTCTGTGAATCCTGACCGCTCTCCCTGCAGACCCAGTTCTCTCTCTTATCTGTATGTGTTATGCACACGCCCGGACTGACTGGCGTGTGCGGGTGTTGTGGTTCCACTGGACCATGGACCGGAGAGTGCCTGGAGGGGCGTGACTAAGTATCTGGCCGATCCGACCAAGGTGGCACGACGGCATACGACGCCAGTGCACCAGGGAGAAACCGGGCAGAGGGACCAGGTGCTACTCCAGGTCAAACTCCGGACACGGGGGTTGACCCACACTGGGATTACTGGAACAGGCAGGTTAGGCTGGCACAGACTGGTGGATGTAAGCAAACACGGCAGGTATGCAGATGGGTGGATACAGGCGAGTATGCAGGCAGGGAGGTACTGGCCGAAAGGACGGGCTGGAGCACAGAAAGGTTAAGACCCAGTACAGACTGGGTCACAGAACCGCAGATGCGGTAGACAACCACAGCAGAGAGGGAACGCCCGAAGCGGTGGGCAAGAACAGAGCAGGATGGGGCTGCAGGAGCAGTGAGCACAAGCAGGGCAGGACAGGACTGCCGGAGCAGCGGGCAGAAGCAGGGCAGGACAGGACTGCCGGAGCAGCGGGCAGAAGCAGGGCAGGACAGGACTGCCGGAGCAGCGGGCAGAAGCAGGGCAGGACAGGACTGCCGGAGCAGCGGGCAGAAGCAGGGCAGGACAGGACTGCCGGAGCAGCGGGCAGAAGCAGGGCAGGACAGGACTGCCGGAGCAGCGGGCAGAAGCAGGGCAGGACAGGACTGCCGGAGCAGCGGGCAGAAGCAGGGCAGGACAGGACTGCCGGAGCAGCGGGCAGAAGCAGGGCAGGACAGGACTGCCGGAGCAGCGGGCAAGGAGTCAGAGCAGGACGGACAGGGCTCTGTTCACACGGAACAGACAGGAAGGGAAAGGCAGAGCCAGATACCCACAGGGTATTTGCAGTGAAGTAGCAAGTGGACCACAAACTCACAAACGGGAGTACAGAGACAACAAGCAAGAGTTAGGTACGAGTACAGACTCGGCAGAAAAAGGAAAGGAACGGACATAGAGACAAAACAGGTAAAGGATAGGAGAGAGTTCAGGCTGGGACTGAGTGTACGGAAGAGACCGACACTGCAGCGGGATACAGGAGCGGGTCTGGGAATACGGCCCCCAGAGAGGCGGGACGAACAGGCAAGGAGCGTGTTCAGACAGGACAGACAAGATACAGGAACGGATCTAGGTAATCGGCCCCAAGAAGGCGGGAGGAACAGGCTAGGAGCGTGTTCAGACAGGCCTGGAAATACAGCCTCCAGGAAAGGCAGCAGGCAAGAGTACACAGACAGGACTCAGTTCAGACACGGGAACTGATACCGCAAGGCAGGAGACATAGACAGGACTCAGTTCAGACACGGGAACTGATACTGCAAGACAGGAGAAATAGACAGGACTCAGTTCAGACAGGAACAGATACCGCAAGGCAGGGACACAAACAGGACTCTGTTCAGACGGGAACAGATACCGCAAGGCAGAGACACAAACAGGACTCTGTTCAGACGGGAACAGATACCGCAAGGCACAGACAGGCAGATCTAGGAATACGGCCCCTAGAAGGCGAAAGAACAGGCAAGAAGCGTGTTCACAAGAACAGACCACAGTTCAGACACAGAACTGGAAAACAGGCAGGAAAACAGGATAGGACCTGGCATGTCAGAGACAAAAAAGCCGACTGACAGGACACAATGCTCAGGCGCCATCTTGAGGAAGAAGGTGGTATAAATACCCAAAGATGGACAGCAATAGGCTGAAGGTGCAACAGGGGCGTGTCCGCAGCAGGTACAAGAAACAGGAAGTTCAGCGGGCGTCGCCCTATGCAGCCAAAACAGACAAACAGACAGCAAGGAGGGAAGCCAGAGAGACATTCTGGACTGGAGATCAAGTGCGCGCTCTTGCACAGTGGGAGATAGACCACCATGCAAGGACGCCGCCAGGTATGTTACAGTATGTATACAGCAGGGTGTATATGTAATGGGTGGGGGAACATTGGCCTGGGGTCGCATTTACAGAAAAAGGAGGATTCTGGCTGGGTGTGTTTGCTTTTACCTTAGCGATACACCACTGCAGGCCCCATGCTGCTGCTGGACAAGGCAGGCCAGGAACCGACGAAGTGAAGATAAATGAGGGAAGACTAGAGTGCACAACTAAACTTTACGGAACAAATCAATGAAATGTATATACTGTACATCAGATAGCAGGCATAACACTTTAAGAATACATCCTCTGCACAATCCAGAGGCAGGAACTTCACGGTTACACGTGGTGATAAATTACTTCTGTTACATGTTACATTAGACCAGCAAATCACTATGGGAATCTTCATCTTCCCTTCATGTGAGGACCTCGCTATGACTATTATCAAAGTCCATTTGTTGTGTACCACAAGCTACTTGGTGTGCCAATGCATCTTCAATTCCCCGTAGGAAAATACTGCTCCCAGCCTGGCCATCTTTTCCTTTACGACCCTCTGGTCTGGCTACACTTCCACTTCTTATCTAGTATAGAAAACATATGATGTAGGCTCCCACTTGACTGAGATAAGGAATCCTTATCCTTCTGCCACTTAATTCTTGTTTACTTCAGAACATGTTAACGAAGTATGGTCTCCCTTCTTTGCACACAACGCCCTTTGCACTCAAAACCCTTTGCACACAACACACACAGGTCTGCTAACATTAGGACCATGACAAAAATGGAATCTGTCACGTTTAGGCAGGCTGTGCTGCGGGAATGAAGAGCCTGGGAATTCCAAATCGGTTTTGATTAGTACTTTTTTATTAAATACGTTTTATTCGGTTTTTATTAAACAAATTTATGTGCTGGATCAGCGAATTTCTCAAGGTTTAAAAACCAAGATCTTAACCAGCTTCTATACTCTTTTACATATATATACAGTACAGACCAAAAGTTCATGAACATGCTCGACACTGCTCGGTACTAGCCCGAGCATCACGCTACTCGGGATGTTCGGCGAACACCAAGCATTTTCAGGTTACTCGGGCGGGAACTCGGGTCTCCGCCCTGCATGTTTGGCGCTCTTTACAGAGCCAATGAACATGCAGGGATTGCCAGCCAGTTACAGTAATGCCGCAGCCATGTTGGTTGTGGGCATTACATTGATTGGCTGGCCGCACAACGTCACCTTGAGTATTTAAAACCGGGCGCCGTCATCTTGGACACAGTCGTTCCGGATCAGCTAGTGTAGGGAAAGCGCTGCTGAGCTAGGGAGAGATTTATACTGCGAAATAGTTAGTGTAGGGTCTGTAAAGGCTGCCAAATCAAACAAACAGTCCTTCTCAGGACTAATATCCATCCCAAATATCAGGCAGGCAGGCAGGCTGTATAGGAGACACAGTGGTTATACCAGCAAACGCTGCATTACAGTCCTGTGTGCTCCTGTTGCTGAAATTTCTGGACTTAGCTCCAGGTCCTGGGGGGCCAGGAAAAATCCTTTTTTTTTCATCGAAATCCTCTTTTTTTTTTCCTCCTTCACACTGTACAAATACCCGTCTTATTAACCTTTTGGTGACCCCCCCACCCAAAAAAAAAAAGTGTGTCTGTGACAGTTCAGACACAAGTATATCTGTTTAAAATAGTCTGGTGTAGGACAGAGAAACAGAAGTGTGGTTTTGCAGTTCCACGGTTCAAACCTCTGTATTATCCACTTTTGGGCCATTTGTACCTAAAAAAAAAAAGTTTGAGTGTGTTGCTCACTGTTCAAGCGCAAATATATATATTGAAAAGAGTCTGGTATACACCAGTAAATTATAACTGTGGTTTTGCTGTTCCACGGTAAAAAAATCTATATTATCCTGCTTTTGGCATTTTTTGCCGTAAAAAAAAACCTGTAATAGTGTCTCCTGATTGTTCAGACACCAATATATCTGTTTAAAAGCGTCTGGTATACACCAGTGAATTATAACTGTGGTTTTATACTTAGCAAAAAAGTGTGAAACAACTGAAAATATGTCTGGGGAACAACTGGGGTACAATGAGGGAGATGAGGAGGAGGAGGAGGAGGAGGACGAACAGGAGCTTGTATCATGCGCTGTAGATGGTAGTACCTGTACAACTGTCATACCGTCGGTTCAGCGTGGGTGGCCTGAGGACAGGGGGGAGGAGGAGGAGGAGAGCATGGTCAGTCATCATCTTGGTGAGGACACGGAAGTCTTGCCCGTTACCAGTCTGGCACGCATGGCTGACTTTATGTTACGCTGCCTTAACCGTGACCCTCACGTTGTCAAAATGTTGGGTGACAGTCATTACTGGTTGGTGACACTTTTAGACCCCTGCTACAAGGAGAGCTTTTACTCTCTTATTCCTGAGGTGGAGAGGTCTACAAAAATGGGGCAGTACCAGAAGGCCCTTGCTGCAGAACTGTTAAAAAAATTCCCATCTGAACACGCTAGCAGCAGAGGTCACAGTTCGTTGCCCAACCAAGGCGTACATGCAAGAGAGACGCAACTCCAATCCAGCAGAGGCAGGGGAACACTGTCAACGTTCTGGGACAGTTTTCTCAGACCCTCCCTTCGGACAGACCCTAAGGCGCGGGGTACTCTCACAAGGAGTGGAAAGTTTCAAAAGATGGTGAGGGAATACCTTGCCGCCCGTACCAGCGTCCTCTGTGATTCCTCTGTGCCTTTTAATTATTGGGTATCCAAGCTGGACACTTGGAATGAACTCGATCTGTACGCCTTGGAGGTTCTGGCCTGCCCTGCCACTAGTGTGTTATCGGAGCGTGTTTTTAGTGCCGCTGGGGGAATTATAACTGATAAGCGCACTCGCCTGTCAACTGACAATGCTGACAAGCTGACCCTTATCAAAATAAACAAGGGCTGGATTGGGCCAGACTTCTCATCACCACCAAATGACAGCAGAGTAACATAAAGTCAAATCCACTGTGTTATTTCGGGAGGTGTATTCATATGCACCGCTTCACACCCACACATGGGTATACGCTTCCTCATTTTGGCTGTTTTATGTTCTTCTCCTTATCCTCAGCCTCCACCACCTCTATACCACCAGGGTGACCGTGGTCCGTGTTGCCATTATTGAAAGTTCCTCCATCCTTATTTTTGTCAACTTTTGCTTGGAAGGCATAAGCAAAGACTGTGGGAGACCCACTCCCCAATAATGGAAATAATATTTTTAAGATGCTGTACTGTATGGCTCTTGTAAGGGGCATTAAAACTGTCTTGTTAAGCTACTGCAACCTCCCCGTCTTTTCCGAGGGGCATTAAAACCATCTTGTTAAGCTACTGCGACCTCCCCTTCTCTTCCGAGGGTCGTTAAAACAGTCTTGTTAAACTACTGCTACCTCCAGCACTTTTCCAAGGGGCATTAAAACTGTCTTGTTAAGCTACTGTGACCTCCACCACTTTTCCAAGGGGCATTAAAACCGTCTTGTTAAGCTACTGCGACCTCCACGTTTCATCCGAGGGGCATTAAAACCGTCTTGTTAAGCTACTGCGACCTACACCACTTTTCCAAGGGGCATTAAAACCGTCTTATTAAGCTACTGCGACCTCCACCACTTTTCCAAGGATAATTTAAACCGTCTTCTTAAGCTACTGCGACCTCCACCACTTTTCCAAGGGGCATTAAAACCGTCTTGTTAAGCCACTGCGACCTCCACGTCTTTTCCAAGGGGCATTAAAACGGTCTTGTTAAGCTACTGCGACCTCCACCACTTTTACAACGGGCATTGAAACAGTCTTGTTAAGTTACTGCGACCTCCACCACTTTTCCAAGGGGCATTAAAACCGTCTTGTTAAGCTACTGTGACCTCCACCACTTTTCCAAGGGGCATTAAAACCGTCTTATTAAGCTACTGCAACCTCCACGTCTCTTCCGAGTGCCTTTAAAACCATCTTGCTAAGCTAGTGGGACCTCCACGTCTCTTCCGAGGGGCATTAAAAGCGTCTTGTTAAACCACTCTGAACTCCCAGCTCTTCCAAGGGGCATTGAATTGTTGTTTTTAATTAACTCTAACCTCCACGACTCTTCGAACGGGCATTGCATTTCCTCCTAATTTTTGGCAGCTTTTGCTTGGAAGGCATAGGCAAAGACTATGGGAGACCCACTCCCCAATAATGGGAATAATGTTTGTAATATGCTGTACTGGATGGCTCTTGAAAGGGGAATTGCAAGTTCCTCCGTCCTAATTTTTGGCAGCTTTTGCTTGGAAGGCATAGGCAAAGACTATGGGAGACCCACTCCCCAATAATGGGAATAATGTTTGTAATATGCTGTACTGGATGGCTCTTGAAAGGGGAATTGCAAGTTCCTCCGTCCTAATTTTTGGCAGCTTTTGCTTGGAAGGCATAGGCAAAGACTATGGGAGACCCACTCCCCAATAATGGAAATAATGTTTGTAATATGCTGTACTGCATGGCTCTTGTAAGGGGCATTGCAAGTTCCTCCATCCTAATTTTTGGCAGCTTTTGCTTGGAAGGCATAAGCAAAGACTATGGGAGACCCACTCCCCGATAATGGGAATAATGTTTTTAAGATGCTGTACTGTATGGCTCCTGTAAGGGGCATTAAAATCATCTTGTTAAGCTACTGCGACCTCCACGTCTCTTCAAAGGGGCATTAAAACCGTCTCGTTAAGCTACTGCGACCTCCACGTCTCTTCCAAGGGGCATTAAAACTGTCTTGTTAAGCTACTGCGACCTCCACGACTCTTCCAACGGGCATTGCATTTCCTCCTAATTTTAGTCAGCTTTTGATTTTCAATGCATAGGCGAACACTAAGGGAGACCCACTCCCCAATAATGGGTAGAAGGCTTTTAGTACGCTGCAATCCACGTCTGTTTCAAGGGGCATTGCAGTTCCTCATAATTTTTGGAAAGTCTTCCATTCACTGCTTAGGCCAACAGTGCACAGGAGACCCAGTTGCTATAAATGGAAAAATGGTTTACTTAAGGCCCTCTGACCTCCATGTCACCTCCAAGGGGCATTGGAGTGCTTCTAAATTTTTGGTAGGCATTGCACTCACTGTATGTCCTATAACTGTGTAGCCGAACCGCTCCTTTTGGTACAGAAACATATCCTACAAGACATGTGTGGGTGACTGGCCTGATATTGATGTGAATGGTCCCTGTTCCTCCTGCTCTTTCTCCTTTGCCACCACCTCATCCATCATTTATCACCTGAAGCTTTGTTTTATCGGGAGTCATAGAACTGGGATAGTAGCAGGAAAAAATCCAGCAATCCTCGGAGGATGTAGGATATGCGCCAAAACTCTGACTACCTCAGGCCTAGCAGCTACTACATTTTTTTCTTGCATTCCAAGAAAACAAAGCAGATGCTAACTTCTATCATCATCATGCTCCTCACCTTGGCACTCTCAACTCCCCTGATGGAGAAGCCAGGGCCCATCGGAGGAGTCTGGTTCTCTGGTGGGCTCGTCCAATGATGCCCTAAAGCAGGCCAGGCTAAGAAAAGTGTGTGGGAAGGTAACAGGTGAAATCGGGGCGGCTGGGGACCGTTTATGGACACTCGGCCGCCCCCAGGCGGCTGGGGACCATGTGTGGACACCCGGCCGCGGGGCGGCTGGGGACCGAGTATGGACACCCGGCCGCCCCCTGGTGGCTGGGGACCGAGCGTGGACACCCAGCCGCCGGGCGGCTGGGGACTGAGTATGGATACCTCGCTGCAGAAGCAACCATGAGGTAGTGGCCAGCTTCGGCCTCCTCCAAACTAAAAGGCCCCATTTTAAGTGAAAGCTAGCAGTATGGTATTGCAGCCTGCGGGTGGGTGGGTGGTTGGTTGGCTGCATATTTGCGCTTGCATTGCAAGGAATGGGGGAGGTACAATTGAACACTGCCCTGGGACAAGGACTTGCATGGGGATAGTTGCAAGTCTGCATCTTCTGATGCGGCAAGGATCACTTCTGATGGGCACACTTTTAGGCAGACCTGGGTGTCTGAGATGCTTCCAGGGGTCTTCTCTATGCTGTTCCCATGCAAAAAACGTGCAAAAACGCATAAAAAATGCTACTTGTGAACATAGCCCAAGGTGTGGAGGAGTATTTTTGTTTTTGGTTATTTATTTTACCTTATACACAAGTCTTTACCCTGGAAAGGAACTTCCTTAACATATTTCACAGGAAAGCAGTTTCAGTTTCATTTTTGAAAGTTTAATTGTGAGCCCTTTAAAGTGGCTTAATACCTCTGACCACGTTGTTAACAGCAGTGACCTGGGGGTCAGAAATGCTTCATGGGGCGTCCCCATGCTGTCCCCATGTCATTTGAACACTGTCACTATCGTTTTGGGCACTTGTTAGGCTTTTAAAAGACTGCCGGTGGTGCCGCCGCAAAAATGCTTAGGTCTCCCATAGACTAAAATTGGGCTCGTTGCTCGGGTCGAGCACCCGAGTATCACGGTGAGCTCGGCCCGAGCTTCGAGCACCTGAGCATTTTAGTGCTCGCTCAACACTATTCATGACTATGAAAATTGTACATTCACACTGAAGGCATCAAAACTGTGAATTAACACATGTGGAATTATATACTTAAAAAAAAGTGTGAAACAGCTGAAAATATGTCTTATATTCTAGGTTCTTCAAAGTAGCCACCTTTTGCTTTGATGACTGCTTTGCACACTCTAGACATTCTCTTGATGAGCTTCAAGAGGTAGTCACCAGAAATGGTCTTCCAACAATCTTGAAGGAGTTCCCACAGATGCTTAGCATTTGTTGGCCCTTTTGCCTCCAGCTCACCCCAAACCATCTTGATTGGGTTCAGGTCTGGTGACTGTGGAGGCCAGGTCATCTGGCGTAGCACCCCATCACTCTCATTCTTGGTCAAATAGCCCTTACACAGCCTGGAGGTGTGTTTAGGGTCATTGTCCTGTTGAAAAATAAATGATGGTCCAACTAAACACAAACCGGATGGAATAGCATGCCGCTGCAAGATGCTGTGTAGCCATGCTGGTTCAGTATGCCTTCAATTTTGAATAAATCCCCAACAGTGTCACCAACAAAGCACCCCCACACCATCACACCTCCTCCTCCATGCTTCACGGTGGGAACCAGGCATGTAGAGTCCATCCGTTCACCTTTTCTGCGTCGCACAAAGACACGGTGGTTGGAACCAAAGATCTCAAATTTGGACTCATCAGACCAAAGCACAGATTTCCACTGGTTCAATGTCCATTCCTTGTGTTCTTTAGCCCAAACAAGTCTCTTCTGCTTGTTGCCTGTCCTAGCAGTGGTTTATTAGCAGCTATTTTACCATGAAGGCCTGCTGCACAAAGTCTCCTCTTAACAGTTGTTGAAGAGATGTGTCTGCTGCTAGAACTCTGTGTGGCATTGACCTGGTCTCTAATCTGAGCTGCTGTTAACCTGCGATTTCTGAGGCTGGTAACTCGGATAAACTTATCCTCAGAAGCAGAGGTGACTCTTGGTCTTCCTTTCCTGGGGCGGTCCTCATGTGAGCCAGTTTCTTTGTAGCGCTTGATGGTTTTTGCAACTGCACTTTGGGACACATTCAAAGTTTGCCCAATTTTTCGGACTGACTGACCTTCATTTCTTAAGGTAATAATTTCCACTCATTGTTCTTTACTTAGAATTTGTATTATGGCAAGAAAAAAGAAGCTAACAGTCTATTCAGTAGGACTATCAGATGTGTATCCACCTGACTTCTGCATAACACAACTGAGGGTCCCAACTAGTGTTGAGCCACCCCCGTAGTGTTCGGGTTCGGTTCGGTTCGTCGAACACCGGGATGTTCGAGGAACTGTTCGTCGTACTGTTCGTCGAACACCTTAGAACACCGTCGAACACCGTTAAAACCAATGGCAGGCAAACAAAAACACATAGAAACACATAGAAAACACCTTCAAAGGTGTCCAAAAGCTGACAAACTGCTCAGAAGACGCTTTCTTTAAAAAAGCCGGCCGGCAATTCAGCAGCGGCATACACCGGTACCCGACAATTTAAACAAGAAGGAATAGAGCCTCACACATAGATTAGATAGATAGAAACATGTCAGTCACATATATATGAAGTACAGTGACAGTGTTGCTTACTGTACTTGTCATTTAGTGTAAAGGATTTATTAAAAAATATAATAGTGTTTTCATGCACTGTCTCTTTAAAAAAGCCGGCCGGCAATTCAGCATCTGTACCCGACAATTTATAACAGACAGAATAGAGCTTCACACATAGATTAGATAGATAGAAACATGTCAGTCACATATATATGAAGTACAGTGACAATGTTGCTTACTGTACTTGTCATTTAGTGTAAAGGATTTATTAAAAAAAATAATAGTGTTTTCATGCACCGTCTCTTTAAAAAAGCCGGCCGGCAATTCAGCATCTGTACCCGACAATTTATAACAGACAGAATAGAGCTTCATTTTTTTGGGGGGGTCCCCCATTTTAATAGCTAGTAAAGGCTATGTATTCAGCTGGGGGCTGATATTAGTAGCCTGGGAAGCTCCGTGGGTATTACCCCCTTCCCAGGCTTCAAACATCTGCCCCAGCCGTCTGCTTAACCTCCGCTAGAGCCTAAAATTAAGGGGAACCCCACACCAATTTTTTTAATAATAAATCCTTTATTTTAATACTAAATGACAAGTACAGTAACCAACACTATCACTGTACTTCATATATATGTGACTGACATGTTTCTATCTATCTAATCTATGTGTGAAGCTATATTCTGTCTGTTATAAATTGTCAGGTACAGATGCTGAATTGCCGGCCGGCTTTCTTAAAGAGACGGTGCATGAAAACACTATTATTTTTTTTAATAAATCCTTTACACTAAATGACAAGTACAGTAATCAACACTGTCAGTGTACTTCATATATATGTGACTGACATGTTTCTATCTATCTAATCTATGTGTGAAGCTCTATTCCTTCTATTCTAAATTGTTGGGTACAGATGCTGAATTGCCGGCCGGCTTTTTTAAAGAGACGGTGCATGAAAACACTTATTTTTTTTGATAAATCCTTTACACTAAATGACAAGTACAGTAATCAACACTGTCACTGTACTTCATATATATGTGACTGACATGTTTCTATCTATCTAATCTATGTGTGATTCTCTATTCCTTCTATTCTAAATTGTCGGGTACCGCTGCTGAATTGCCGGCCGGCTTTTTTAAAGAGACGGTGCATGAAAACACTATTATTTTTTTTTGATAAATCCTTTACGCTAAATGACAAGTACAGTAAGCAGCACTTTCACTGTACTTCGTATATATGTGGCTGACATGTTTATATCTATCTAATCTATGTGTGAAGCTCTATTCTTTCGGTTCTAAATTGTCGGGTACCGGTGTATGCCGCTGCTGAATTGCCGGCTTTTCATGTTTCACTGTGAGCACTATTCCCATCGATTTGGGCAATCACTGTAATGCCACAACCACCATGGCTGTGGCATTACAGTGAGTGGCAGACAATCCCTGCATGATTGGTGCTCTAAATAGCGCCAGACATGCAGGACACGCTTTTGGTGCACGAACAGTTATCGAACATAACCTCGAACAGCCGAATTTTTTGCAAATCGTTCGGGTTCGTCGAACAACTCGAACACCGCCCAAAACAGCTCGAATTTGAGATTGGCGAACAGTTCTAGTCGAACACCGCTCATCTCTAGTCCCAACCCCATTTATAAGGCAAGAAATCCCACTTATTAAACCTGACAGGGCACACCTGTGAAGGGAAAACCATTTCCGGTGACTACCTCTTGAAGCTCATCAAGAGAATGCCAAGAGTGTGCAAATCAGTCATCAAAGCAAAATGTGGCTACTTTAAAGAACCTAGAATATAAGGCATATTTTCAGTTGTTTCACACTTTTTTGTTAAGTATATAATTCCACATGTGTTAATTCATAGCTTTGATGCCTTCAGTGTGAATGTACACCTGCAGAACCACTCCTTTATTGAGGGTGTTTTGATAATTGCCAATAATTTCCATCTATTGTCTATTCCATTTGCACAACAGCATGTGAAATTGATTGTCAATCAGTGTTGCTTCCTAAGTGGACAGTTTGATTTCACAGAAGTTTGATTTACTTGGAGTTATATTCTGTTCCTTAAGTGTTCCCTTTATTTTTTTGAGCAGTGTATATATATATACAGTACAGACCAAAAGTTTGGACACACTATTCATGACTATGAAAATTGTACATTCACACTGAAGGCATCAAAACTATGAATTAACACATGTGGAATTATATACTTAAAAAAAAGTGTGAAACAGCTGAAAATATGTCTTATATTCTAGGTTCTTCAAAGTAGCCACCTTTTGCTTTGATGACTGCTTTGCACACTCTAGACATTCTTTTGATGAGCTTCAAGAGGTAGTCACCGGAAATGGTCTTCCAACAATCTTGAAGGAGTTCCCAGAGATGCTTAGCACTTGTTGGCTCTTTTGCCTTCACTCTGTGGTCCAGCTCACCCCAAACCATCTCGATTGGGTTCAGGTCCGGTGACTGTGGAGGCCAGGTCATCTGACGTAGCACCCCATCACTCTCCCCCTTGATCAAATACCCCTTACACAGCCTGGAGGTGTGTTTGGGGTCATTGTCCTGTTGAAAAATAAATGATGATCCAACTAAACGCAAACCGGATGGAATACCATGCCGCTGCAAGATGGTGTGGTAGCAATGCTGGTTCAGTATGCCTTCAATTTTGAATAAATCCCCAACAGTGTCACCAGCAAAGCACCCCCACATCATCACACCTCCTCCTCCATGCTTCACGGTGGGAACCAGGCATGTAGAGTCCATCCGTTCACCTTTCCTGCGTCGCACAAAGACACGGTGGTTGAAACCAAAGATCTCAAATTTGGACTCATCAGACCAAAGCACAGATTTCTACTGGTCTAATGTCCATTCCTTGTGTTCTTTAGCCCAAACAAGTCTCTTCTGCTTGTTGTTTGTCCTTAGCAGTGGTTTCCTAGCTGCTATTTTACCATGAAGGCCGGCTGCACAAAGTCTCCTCTTAACAGTTGTTGTAGAGATGTGTCTGCTGCTAGAACTCTGTGTGGCATTGACCTGGTCTCTAATCTGAGCTGCTGTTAACTTGCGATTTCTGAGGCTGGTGACTAGTGTTGAGCCACCCCCGTAGTGTTCGAGTTCGGTTCGGTTCGTCGAACACCCTTGTGTTCGCCGAACTGTTCGTCGAACTGTTCGTCGAACACCTTCGAACACTGTTAAAACCAATGGCAGGCAAACAAAAACACATAGAAACACATAGAAAACACCTCAAATGAGTCCAAAAGCTGACAAACTGCTCAGAAGACACAACTAACACATGGAAAAGTGTCAAGTACATATAGTCATGCGAAAAGAAAAGAGGTGGAGGAGTAAAAGGAGGGGGAGACACAGATATAGGCATGTCATGCCCTTCTAAAATCCAAAAAGTGAGAAGCCGACACGGCCAGTCCGTTCCTGCCCGTGCCACCTCCGTTTGTGCCAGAGCCACGGTGGACCCTGACGGCCAGCCCCCCTCTCCCAATACTGGTGCCTGTCCGCTGGTGGGTCGAGCGAGCCCCCCTGTGGTGGAGGCAGCTCTAAGCTTTTTAATTTAAATTGTCTCTCTAATTTGAATGAATACACTTAAAATCCTTTTACAAGGATCTATTGAAGGGCAAGTCTCATGCCAGCAGCCGCGTAATTCCAGCTCCAGTAGCATCCACTAAAGCTGCTGCAGTTAAAAAGCTTTTATAAGGATCGAGCTCGGCTGTCCACCGCAAGGCGTCCTACTGCCAGTCCCAGTCCCTATGCCTTGGGGTGCCTCCTGATACTCTTCACTGAGTATCCCGTGGTCCCGAAGCATTTCCTTTGAAAAAATTAAGTGTCCAAACTACAGGTGGTGTAGCTTGCTTAACAGCCTGGATAATCCGCTGACTAGCAGACACTGCTACTAGGCACAAAGTATTTCCTGGGCTAGATGCAGTTAAAAATTTGTAATTAGATACTCTCGTTGGATGCTGAGAAAGAATTCCATAGAGTCTCCTGGCACGCCATATATTATTCTCTTAAAAAGCTTAGGGTAGGGGTCTAGGGGACCCTTTTATAGTCAAAATCACAGCCCTGTATCGCAATGCGTCACCTAGGCTGAAGATAAATGGAACTGTAGCACCCCGAGGGCTCGGTTGCTGCAGAGGTATTGCACCTCACCCAGAGGTGTGATATCTCACTCTCAGGTAAGGATGGAGTGTGGATCAGGACCCCGACACCTGCATGCATTACACCACATTGCCGTGGGGCAGGGCGAGATGGGCACGACAGTCCCTGTCCCTGGCTGGAGTAGGGGGAGGGAACACTGAGGAAGGGGAACCCTGTAGTGCAGGAGCAGGGAGGAAGCAGTTCCTGGGTGCATTGAGAAGGGAGTATAAAAGGTGGGCACCATCTTAATTCAGTGCAGAGAAGTCTGAGAAGAAGTGGCAGGGAGCAGGGGCTCTGCATGAGCTCTGCTCCAGAGTCGGGCCTAGTAACAGAGGCCCAGGCCTGGAAGAGGGAGAAGGAAGGAAGAGGAGCGGAGAAAGCTCCAGGAACGAGGAACGAAGGGATCCCAGGGGTGCGGACGGGCGAGTCGCCACCGCACGCCCGAATCCACCTGCGTGGAGGGGTCAGGCCAAAGGGGGAGACCGGTCCCCGAAACTATTGGAGGCGGGAAACGACCCTCAGCTAGAAACCGGAGGCTGTGACATTTTATGTGGCGTAGCCCCTCGCTACACCTGCTAGGAAGGCACCACATAGGGTCAGGGAAACTGGCGCCAAGTTTACCAAGAGGAGGCCCGAGGCAGCCAGACAGAAGGGTTGGTAAGAAAGGCCAGACAAAGGACACACAAAGGGGGTCCTGTGAAGCACTCCAAAGTTATCTGGGAGTTGTCTGAGCCCCTCACCTGGTGAGCACAGTACAACGTGGGCAGCCGTTACCTGCAGAAGTGGTCTGGATAATGAGAACTGTGAGTAAAGGCCCTGGACTGCATCACTGACTCCGTGTCGTTACTGCTGCTGCCCTGCACCATCACCCCTATCCTCCGCATACACTGCACTGAGGCTATACTCCTCCCGTGTCCTCTGTCCCCTCTCTTATACATCCTAGTGACGGAGCACCTGCTCTCATCTATTCGCCATAACCCCAATATTAGGTGGATTGAGGTGGGAGACACCGAGTTCAAGTGCTCTCTATTTGCTGATGATATCCTAGTATATATCACTCAATCACATATATCCATCCCTGCTGTTATGGCTGAAATAGATCACTTTGTTACATGGTCAAATTTTAAAATCAATACAGCGAAGTCTGAGGCCCTCAATGTCTCCCTCCCCAAATCCATACAGGATTCCATCCAGTCCAACTTTCCCTTTGCCTGGCCCTCACAGGGTATCAAATTCGTAGGAATTCCTATTCATAGAGACCTCTCCCGTCTATGTTATCTTAATTTTGGGCCCTTTATTGAACAACTCCATACAGACCACGGTTGGCAAGTTAGAACTGTAAGATTCACTACGTGAACCACTGGTGTTTTGTGGAAAAGCACATGTACACTGTGTTCCTAATTATTATGCAAAAAGTGTTTTGGAGTGATAAGGGAAGAATTTGTTTGTTTGTTAGTTAAACTCATTGATGGTGATGTGTGTCAGGGTTCTTTATATCACTGTAAGCAATTGCAGACACCTGTGCTAATTAGCTTGGCAGGTGTGTCCAATGAACGGCAAGACTACTTAAGAAGGCTGTCCCACATTATTAAGCAGCCTACATTTTCTGCCAAAATGGGAAAGAAAAAGGATGTGTCGGCTGCTGAGAAGCAACAAATTGTGGAGTGTTTAGGTCAAGGCATGACTACAATCAACATTGTGCGATGATCAGGATGAAGTGTCTTGGCAATCAAGAAGTATGTAGCTGATTCACAGTACACACGTGTGCGTGCTGATAAGGGCAAATTGAGGACTCTTTCCTACAGGCAATTACGTAAGGTTAAAAGAGCAGCGGCAAAAAAGCCTTGTCATAGCAGCAGACAAGTTTTTGAAGCTGCTGGTGCCTCCAACGTCCCCCGAACAACAAGATGCAGGGTCCTTCAGAGGTTTGCAGCTGTGCGTACGCCATCCTGTCGACCTCCTCTATCCACTGCACACAAGCAGAAACGGCTCCAGTGGGCCAAACATTACATGAAGACTGATTTCAAAACTGTTTTGTTCACGGATGAGTGCCGTGCAATGCTCGATGGTCCAGATGGATGGAGTGGAGGATGGCTGGTTGATGGACACCCCACGCAAACACGGCTACAGCGCCAACAAGGAGGAGGTGGAGTAATGTTTTGGGCTGGAATCATGGGGAGAGAGATTGTCAGCCCCTTTAGGATCCCTGAAGGGGTAAAGATGAACTCCATAATGTATGTGGAGTTTCTCAAACAGAACTTAGTGCCATGGTTCAAGAAGAAGAACCGTGTATTCCGCAGCAAGATCATTTTCATGCATGATAATGCACCGTCTCATGCTGCACATAACACATCTGCATCTCTGGCTGATATGGGCATAAAATGGGACAAACTTATGGTGTGACCCCATGCTCCCCTGACCTCTACCCCATTCAGAACCTCTGGAGCATCATCAAAAGGAGTGTCTATGGTGGCGGGAGGCAGTTCACATGTAAGCAACAGCTCTGGGAGGGTATTCTGTCCTCATGCAAAACAATTGAAGCAGAAACCATCCAAAACCTGACAAATTCAATGGACGAGAGAGTTCAGAAGCTCCTTTCGAACAAGGGGTCCTATGTGCAAATGTAACATCACCTAGAATAAAGTTTTGAGTTGAAAACTGTTTGATTTCAGTTTCTAATAACCTGCTAATGCTTATAATTTCAAAAATGACAAGTTTTTTGGTCTTTATTAAAATGAAAAGGTTGATCGAAGAGTGTGGGGGATCTAAGAGTGTGGAAACCCAGTAGTCAGGATTACTTCAAATTCTGACAATCTGAGGGTCATGTTGCAGGTAGTGCAGCAAGAAGGCACTTATATGTCTTGCGCATCTCGGAGCCGCAAAATTATTTTCCGGGCTAGATGCAGCTAAAAATTATTATTAATTTTAAATCTGGTGGAGCTTAGTATAGATGGCCTAATAGAATCAGTACTGCACACTGCTACAAAACCCAAATTATTTTCCAGCCAAGATACAGATAAACATGATTAGTAATTTGAAAGCTTAAAACGGTTGGTGAGGTGATTTTAACCAATCATCAAGCTTTTACTCTCCCCAGGATGACACAGGGGTAGAAAAGTCGTTTCGGATCCATGATTTGTTCATCTTTATGAACGTGAGTCTGTCTACATTATCAGTGGAGAGCCGCGTGCGCTTATCTGTCAGCACACCACCAGCAGCGCTGAACACACGTTCAGACAGAACGCTGGCTGCGGGGCATGACAAGATCTCCAAGGCGTAAGTGGCGAGCTCCGGCCATTTATCCAGATTGGAAGCCCAAAAAGAGCAAGGGTCCAGTGACACAGTCAATGTTTACTTGGAGATACTCCTGTACCATCGTCTCTAGGCGTTGACTATGTGTCAGACTTCTTGTCTCCTGTGGCCTTGCAAAGGATGAGCTAAAAAAGTGGTGAAATGATTCCACAAAATTGATGTTACCAGCAGATACTGTGTTTCTGTTACGGTTTGAGTGCTGAACACTTGACGGTCCCACGGTTGGCAAGTTGGAACTGTGAGATTCACTACGTGCACCACTGGTGTTTTGTGGAAAAGCACATGTAAGATTCTGCAACAGTCTCTGCTGATACTCCTGCATGCGTGTGACGCACCCCCTGGGCCATGTTCAGGGGATACCCGGAGCCGGATCTGGATAGGGGTAGTAGTCCTTGTGGTGGTGACCCGGTCCGTGCCCAGGGTGTCAAACTAAGTGTGTGGCAGTCTTGGTAGATGTTGTTTCTGTGTCGACTACGCCACCCGTTGATTTGCGGTCACAAGGCCGCCGCTGCAGAACAGTCCGCTGAGGCCGGTAGTATGTGTGCAGCGATGGTGGTATAACCCCCAACGGGAGGGGTATGGCCTCAGGGCAGCTGGTGCGGATGTTGGAGGTAGTGATAGTGCAGAAAGGAAAGTCAGAGATGTGAGATGCAGTTTCAGGGTTTTTACTCACTGGTGTTCCTTCAGTCACTCTGGCCTTGAGTGACCACCCGAGCCGTGCTGCATTCACCAGGTGTGGGACTCGGCTAACCCCCAGGCAGTTCCGGAGCGTGGTCCTGAGCTTCCCTCTCTCTCTCTTTCTCCTGGCCGTCCCCACCAGGGATCCACCTTTGTCCGGTTCCCTTGGGCCTTCTATGGTAAAACCTTCTCTGGCTTTCCTGACCCTACTCTTGGTGTACCTTCCTGGTGGATGTGGTGAGGGTCGTGGCAAAGCTTGCCCACGACCTCCGGTTCCTGGTTAAGGGTTACTTTTGCCTCCGCCAGCTTGGGATCCGGTGCCCTCTTCTGCCAACCCTTCACCCTTCTGGCTTAATTCTGGGATCTCAGGGTTCCCTCTGGCTCTGCGTCTCTGGGCCTTTCTTCTTCCTCTCTGCTTCAGGCCTGGCCCTGGAGCTGGGCCCAGCCGGAGCCACAGCTCCCTGTCAGCCCTCCTGGCTGAGCTCCTCTGCTCTGCTTCTCCTCAGACTGACTGGCCCTATCTCTAGATGGTGCCCACCATATATACTCCCTCTATGTGTGAGCCCAGGTGACCAGCACCCAATGGGCTCCTATCTCTATGCCCAGAGCCCCTCCCCTATCTGCCCCTACACTACTGGGATGTTCCACCCCCCTCCCACTCCAGCCAGGGACAGACGCTGTCGTACCTGCACATCTACTTGGTGGGAGTACCGTAGTTCTGTCCCCCGGAAATGGGATGTATGTAGTGCATGCAGCCTACTGAGCTCAGTCCCACACTCCATCCTTACCCGGGAGTGGAATACCACACCTCTGGTTTGAGGTGCAATACCCCTGTAGCAGCCGAGTCCTCAGGGTGCTACACGTGCATCCCTTTCTATGGCAGGAATTATTTCTGCAAATCTACTTTTGTCCCGGGGATCTAACAGTGTGGCAACCCAGTAGTCAGGATTATTTCTAATTCTCCCAATTCGAGGGTCATGTTGCAGGTAGTGCAGCAAGAAGGCACTCATGTGTCTTGAGCATCCAGGAGCACCAAGTCCCTGTTGTGTTGGTGGCGAGGTAACAATCATGCTTCCTTCCTCTGTCCTCTCCCCCCAACCTCGCACAACAGAAATGTGATCAAGGTCTCCCTCATCTGATGAGTCTTCCATCAGTTCGTCCTCCACTTCTTCCTGGGCTCCTACACCTTCCTCACTAGTTTGGCTGCTACCATGCGCTCTGGTAAAACCATCTCCCCCACCCTCACTTGCCTGCCGCCTTGGTGCTGCCGACCGTCTGGACCTTGCAGATGTTAGCCCTTCCGCATACAACTCCTCTACTTCCTCCACCTCCTCTTGTGCCACCACCTGACTCCGAATTCTGTTTAACATGTGCTCCAGCATGTAAATCACCGGAATAGTCATGCTGATAATGGCATCGTCACCACTAAACATCTTCGTCGCCATTTCAAAACTGTGCAGAAGGGTGCATAGGTCCCTGATCTGAGACCACTCCTCCAGCGTGATTTGCCCCACCTCTGGATCCCGTTGGCCCAGACTGTACATCAGAACGTATTGCACCAGGGCTTGTCGGTGCTGCCACAGTCGCTGCAACATGTGCAGAGTTGAATTCCACCGGGTAGGCACATCGCATTTTAGCCGGTGAAGTGGCAGGCCCAACGACTTCTGTAGAGATGTAAGTCGCTGAGCTGCGGGATGCGAACGGCGGAAGTGAGCACACAGCGACCGTGCCCTCTGCAGAAGGCCATCTAGTCTGGGATAGTGGGCTAAAAATTGCTGGACAACCAGGTTCAACACGTGAGCCATACAAGGCACGTGTGTGACATTGCCCCGGTGAAGGGCCGCACCCAGGGTTGCAGCATTGTCGCACACGGCCTTCCCTGGTTTCAGGTCCAGTGGAGACAACCATTCACGAAATTGGTTCTCCAGAGCTGACCACAACTCCTCAGCTGTGTGACTCACATTTCCCAGACATTTCAAAGTAAAAACTGCCTAATGACGTTGAGCCCTACTGCCAGCATAGTAAGGAGGTGTGCAGGATCCCTTCTGCGCAGTTAAAAAGCTTGTGGCATGACCAGACAGGCTTTGGGTGCAGGTGGAGGACCGAGAGGAGGTTGAGGAGGCAGAAGCAGTGGAGGAACTTTGACATAAAGAGGATTGAAACACAACTCATGGGGACGGCAAGACTTGGACAGCAGCCCCTTGTCCTGCTGTCACCATAGTTACCCAGTGCCCAGTCAGCGACATGTAACGCCCTTGTCCATGCCTATTCGTCAAAGAGTCTGTGGTGAAATGCACCCTGTCACACACAGAGTTTCTCAAAGAAGCGGTGATGTTGTGTGCGACATGCTGGTGGAGCGCAGGCACACCTTTCTTTGAGAAGTAGTGCCGACTGGGCATCTGGTACTGGGGCACTGCGACGGACATAAGGTCTCGAAAATCCTCTGTGTCCACCAGGCGGAAAGGTAGCATTTCTGTAGCCAAGAGCTTGCAGATGGTGAAATTCAACCTCTTAGCTTTCTCATGGCTAGGAGGAAATGGTCTTTTACTTGTCCACATCTGAGGGACTGAGGGCTGGCTGTTGTGCTTAGACGGGGTTGATAAGGGTGTCCCCGGCAAACTGCCAGTCTGTGAGGAAGATGCAGGCGGACATGTTAGGTTGCCTTGATCCAAAGGTGGTGCTATCGATGTCGGACAGCGCTCAACACCAGCTGGTGTTACCACCTCCAAAGAAAATGATGACCTGCCAATCACGCTGGCTGTTGCGGGTAAAGAGGTGGCAGGTCTGCGTCCCAAAACAGGTGTGACTGCTGTCCCCCCAGTCACAGAGGATGAAGAGGCCGCAGATGCACAAGATGGGGCAGACGGTGGCTGGCCCGGCCGGCTAGGCCGCATTGTAGCACAGTGAGCTTCCCACTGCAACTTATGCTTCATGTCCATGTGCCGGTTCATGCATGAAGTACTCAAACTATGTATTTTTTGGCCTCTACTTAGCTTTTGTTGACAAATGTTACAGATAACACGAGTTGGGTCATCTTTATCGATCTGAAAAAATGCCCAGGCTATGCAAGGCTTAGCACCCATGCGACCTGAAGAGCCACCAAGACTTGTGGTCAGAGGCAGAGTTGTGTTTGAGGATGCAGTTGTTGACGTGCTTCCAGTACTACGTCTCTGTCCCGGAAGGCGCAACCTGACCTCGTCGTCACTAGCATACTCCTCCACCTCCTCTGCTGACCTCATCTCTTGGCTGACTGTGGGTTGACAGTAAGTGGGATCTCCAACCTCATCATCATCACCCTGTGTGTTATCACACCCGTCATCCTCAGAGCCAACCTGTTCCTGCCCTGACAAAAAACTAAAGTTGTCGCTCCAGTCAGGTATTTGAGTCTCATCATCGTCTTCCTCATTGTCTCCACCAACAGGAGTTACAGTTTGGGAATGAGGGTCTACATTATGGTCAGAACCTTCTGCGTCTGGTCCTGGATCCGACTCATAAAGATTCTGCGCATCAGTGCAGATCATTTCCTCGTCTGGATTCACAGAAGCGCTGGAGCCGACCTCTGATTCCAAGGCTATAGTATGAGTAAACAGCTCTGCAGACTCAACCATCTGTTCTACCTCATACTCAGACGGGCAGCTGGAGATTTGGGAGCTGTGAGGAAGCAAGTGCAATTGGGGTGACACCTCTGAGGACTGGAGTATTTGTGATGTTGAAGTTGATGTGGAGGAGAGCCCAATTAAAGGAGCACTTGATATCCGTTGAAGCACCGGCTGTTGTTGTGCCTCATATGGAATTTGTAGCGATTGGTGTGGCCGTAAGAAAGGGATCTTATCACATTGTCCGCTAAAAGAAGTAGACATTTTAGTTTTGCTGGAAGATGGTCTTTCTTCTGCAGATGTTACTGTTGCTTTAACACCTACTCCTCGGACACAACCTTTTTTCCCCTTCCCAACAAGCTTATTCCCCTTTCCACCAGCAGCAGGCCTTTTTCCACTCATTTTGGTGGTTAAATAATTCACAACTCTGGAGTTGTTTGCACAAAAAAACAATGGATGGGAACCGAGCAGAGCTGAGTGGCCAAACTGTGGTATTAGGCCAAAACTATTGTCTGGGTTAGATGCAGAAAAAAATTATATTCAGTTTGCAACCTGATGGAGGTCAGTATAGATGGACTAATAGAACAAGTCCCACACACAGCTAGATACCCAAATATTTTTTCAGAGGTAGATGCAGAAAAAAATTATATTCAATTTGCAACCTGATGGAGGTCAGTATAGATGGACTAATAGAACAAGTCCCACACACTGCTAGAAGGCCAAATATTTTTTCAGAGGTAGATGCAGAAAAATATTATATTGAATTTGCAACCTGATGGAGGTCAGTATAGATGGACTAATAGAACAAGTCCCACACACTGCTAGTAGGCCAAATGTTTTTTCAGAGCTAGATGCAGAAAAATATTATATTCAATTTGCAACCTGATGGAGGTTAGTATAGATGGACTAATAGAACAAGTCCCACACACAGCTAGAAGCCCAAATATTTTTTCAGAGCTAGATGCAGAAAAAAATTTATATTCAGTTTGCAACCAGATGGAGGTCAGTATAGATGGACTAATAGAACAAGTCCCACACACTGCTAGAAGGCCAAATATTTTTTCAGAACTAGATGCAGAAAAATATTATATTCAATTTGCAACCTGATGGAGGTCAGTATAGATGGACTAATAGAACAAGTCCCACACACAGCTAGAAGGCCAAATATTTTTTCAGAGCTAGATGCAGAAAAATATTATATTCAATTTGCAACCTGATGGAGGTCAGTATAGATGGACTAATAGAACAAGTCCCACACACTGCTAGAAGGCCAAATATTTTTTCAGAGGTAGATGCAGAAAAAAATTATATTCAATTTGCAACCTGATGGAGGTCAGTATAGATGGACTAATAGAACAAGTCCCACACACTGCTAGAAGGCCAAATATTTTTTCAGAGCTAGATGTAGAAAAAAATTATATTCAATTTGCAACCTGATAGAGGTCAGTATAGATGGACTAATAGAACAAGTCCCACACATTGCTAGAAGGCCAAATATTTTTTCAGAGCTAGATGCAGAAAAAAATTATATTCAATTTGCAACCTGATGGAGGTCAGTATAGATTGACTAATAAATAAGTTCCACACACTGGTTTTAGGCCAAATATTTTTTCAGAGCTAGATGCAGAAAAAAATTATATTCAATTTGCAACCTGATGGAGGTCAGTATAGATGGACTAATAGAACAAGTCCCACACACTGCTAGATGGCCAAATATTTTTTCAGAGCTAGATGCAGAAAAAAATTATATTCAATTTGCAACCTGATGGAGGTCAGTATAGATGGACTAATAGAACAAGTCCCACACACTGCTAGAAGCCCAAATATTTTTTCAGAGCTAGATGCAGAAAAATATTATATTCAATTTGCAACCTGATGGAGGTCAGTATAGATGGACTAATAGAACAAGTCCCACACACTGCTAGAAGGCCAAATATTTTTTCAGAGCTAGATGCAGAAAAATATTATATTCAATTTGCAACCTGATGGAGGTCAGTATAGATGGACTAATAGAATAAGTCCCACACACTGCTAGAAGGCCAAATATTTTTTCAGAGCTAGATGCAGAAAAATATTATATTCAATTTGCAACCTGATGGAGGTCAGTATAGATGGACAAATAGAACAAATCCCACACACAGCTAGAAGCCCAAATATTTTTTCTGAGGTAGATGCAGAAAAAAATTATATTCATTTTGCAACCTGATGGAGGTCAGTATAGATGGACTAAGAGAACACGTCCCACACACTGCTAGAAGGCCAAATATTTTTTCAGAGCTAGATGCAGAAAAAAATTATATTCAATTTGCAACCTGATGGAGGTCAGTATAGATGGACTAATAGATCAAGTCCCACACACTGCTAGAAGGCCAAATATTTTTTCAGAGCTAGATGCAGAAAAATTTTATATTCAATTTGCAACCTGATGGAAGTCAGTATAGATGGACTAATAGAACAAGTCCCACACACTGCTAGAAGGCCAAATATTTTTTCAGAGCTAGATGCAGAAAAATATTATATTGAATTTGCAACCTGATGGAGGTCAGTATAGATGGACTAATAGAACAAGTCCCACACACTGCAAGAAGGCCAAATATTTTTTCAGAGCTAGATGCAGAAAAAAATTATATTCAATTTGCAACCTGATGGAGGTCAGTATAGATGGACTAATAGAACAAGTCCCACACAATGCTAGAAGGCCAAATATTTTTTCAGAGCTAGATGCAGAAAAAAATTATATTCAATTTGCAACCTGATGGAGGTCAGTATAGATGGACTAATAGAACAAGTCCCACACACTGCTAGAAGGCCAAATATTTTTTCAGAGGTAGATGCAGAAAAAAATTATATTCAATTTGCAACCTGATGGAGGTCAGTATAGATGGACAAATAGAACAAGTCCCACACACAGCTAGAAGCCCAAATATTTTTTCAGAGGTAGATGCATACATTTTTTTTTATTCAATTTGCAACCTGATGGAGGTCAGTATAGATGGACAAATAGAACAAGTCCCACACACTGCTAGAAGCCCAAATATTTTTTCAGAGCTAGATGCAGAAAAATATTATATTCAATTTGCAACCTGATGGAGGTCAGTATAGATGGACTAATAGAACAAGTCCCACACATTGCTAGAAGGCCAAATATTTTTTCAGAGCTAGATGCAGAAAAATATTATATTCAATTTGCAACCTGATGGAGGTCAGTATAAATGGACTAATAGAACAAGTCCCACACACTGCTAGAAGGCCAAATATTTTTTCAGAGCTAGATGCAGAAAAAAATTATATTCAATTTGCAACCTGATGGAGGTCAGTATAGATGGACTAATAGAACAAGTCCCACACACAGCTAGAAGCCCAAATATTTTTTCAGAGGTAGATGCAGAAAAAAATTATATTCAATTTGCAACCTTATGGAGGTCAGTATAGATGGACTAATAGAATGATGCTATGCCCAAAAGGTTTTACTTCACTAGGTGCAGTAAAAAAATTGGTATTCTATACACAGGTGGTGTAGCTTGCAACACAGATAGGCTACTCCACTGACTAACACACTCTGCAATAGGCCAAAAAGGATTAGCTTTGCTAGATTTAGCCAAATGCTGTGAAAAATGCTGGCACAGACCTGCCTGGCAAAAACTGATAGGAACTGATCTAACTTAGTCCTGAAAAGGACTGCAATTACAATTAGTCTTTACTCCCAACCTCTCTATTTAAGAGCACAGACCTGCCTGATAAAAGTCGTAGGAAATGCTGTAACCTAGTCCTTAAAAGGACTGCAATCACAACTATTCCCTACTCCCAAGCTATCTGTAGATTTGTTCGAAAATTTGCTTGAAATTAACAAGGTATAGCGCACACAGCAACAGCGGTGCCGTCTAACACGCAGCTGCAGCAGTGAGAAAATGGTGGCGACGGGGAAAATGGCTAGGTCTTATAGGGCAAGGACTTGTGACATACACTGCCAATGACACATGCCCTTGCTTGTGTGAAAAAAAGCTCTTCGCTCCGTGTGAGCGCTGCTGATAGGCTGATAGATTGCACCTCCCCACTGTAAATGCGGGAAAGAGAAAAAAAAAAGGAGATCTTCATTATTCCTGCAGAGATCCATCCCCTGCCCCTCCCCCCGCCCTGCTGTACACTCAAACTGCGTATTAACATTAATTTTCATCATTACTGAGAAAAAATCCAGTTATGATTTTGGTGCATGAACAGTTATCGAACATAATCTCGAACAGCCGAATTTTTTTCAAATCGTTCGTGTTCGCCGAACGGCTCGAACACCACCCAAAACAGCTCGAATTTGAGATTGGCGAACAGTTCAAGTCGAACACCGCTCATCTCTACTGGTGACTCGGATAAACTTATCCTCAGAAGCAGAGGTGACTCTTGGTCTTCCTTTCCTGGGGCGGTCATCATGTGAGCCAGTTTCTTTGTAGCGCTAGATGGTTTTTGAAACTGCACTTGGGGACACTTTCAAAGTTTGCCCAATTTTTCAGACTGACTGACCTTCATTTTTTAAAGTAATGATGGCCACTCGTTTTTCTTTACTTACCTGCTTTTTTCTTGCCATAATACAAATTCTAACAGTCTAATCAGTTAGGACTATCAGCTGTGTATCCACTTGACTTCTGCACAACACAACTGATGGTCCCAACCCCATTTATAAGGCAAGAAATCCCACTTATTAAACCTGACAGGGCACACCTGTGAAGTGAAAACCATTTCCGGTGACTACCTCTTGAAGCTCATCAAGAGAATGCCAAGAGTGTGCAAAACAGTCATCAAAGCAAAAGGTGGCTACTTTGAAGAACCTAGAATATAAGACATATTTTCAGTTGTTTCACACTTTTTTGTTAAGTATATAATTCCACATGTGTTAATTCATAGTTTTGATGCCTTCAGTGTGAATGTACAATTTTCAAAGTCATTAAAATACAGAAAAATCTTTAAATGAGAAGGTGTGTCCAAACTTTTGGTCTGTACTGTATATATATATAATATATATATATATATATAATATAACGGCAGAAGCATGTCTCTGTCGGAAGCCTCGATAGACTGCGCATGCGTAACGCGCAGTCTGGCTCCAGACAGAAGACCCGCATCCAGCCGTTACAGGTAAGACGGTCACTGCTATGGGGCCCGTGAGGGCCCCAAGCAGCGTGGGAACGAGGTGGATAGGTGAGTAGGAGGTTGCGGCGGCAGAGGAGCGGGTTGCGGCAGTGGAGGAGCGGAGCACACTACCACGTGTGCCCGCTGCTAAAGGGACATGAATATTCCCTCTGAGGCCACTCCCATGGGCGTGGAGAAGACGGAATATTCATTCTCTTTCGTAGCGGCCACGGAGGAGCGCTGAGACCCGGCTCCTGCTGTCAGTGGCCGCCGCTAAAGGGAAAGCATATTCACGCTTCTCCACGCCCATAGTCCCCACATGGAGAAGCGTGAATGTGCCGGCAGCAGCTGCTGCAGACAGGACACAGTGCTGGAGCAGAGGTGAGGAAGAAAAGTCAGTATTAGTGTTTATTGTTTTATGTGTGCAGTGATTGGGGGGATGAGGAAGCCACACATACCAGGAATGGGGGATTGAGGAGGCCACACATACCAGGAATGGGGGATTGAGGAGACCACACATACCAGGAATGGGGGATTGAGGAGGCTACACATACCAGGGATGGGGGATTGAGGAGGCCACACATACCAGGGATTAGGAGATTGAGGGGGCCACACATACCAGGGATGGGGGATTGAGGAGGCCACACATACCAGGGATTAGGGGGTTGAGGAGGCCACACATACCAGGATACTTGGATTGAGGAGGCCACACATACCAGGAATGGGGGATTGTGGAGGCCACACATACCAAGAATGGGGGATTGAGGAGGCCACACATACCAGGGATGGGGGATTGAGGAGGCCACACATACCAGGAATGGGGGATGGTGGAGGCCACACATACCAGGAATGGGGGATGGTGGAGGCCACACATACCAGGAATGGGGGATTGAGGAGGCCACACATACCAGGAATGGGGGATTGAGGAGGCCACACATACCAGGAATGGGGAATTGAGGAGGCCACACATACCAGGGATGGGGGATTGAGGAGGCCACACATACCAGGGATTAGGGGATTTAGGGGGCCACACATACCAGGGATGGGGGATTGAGGAGGCAACACATACCAGGGATTAGGGGATTGAGGAGGCCACACATACCAGGGATGGGGGATTGAGGAGGCCACACATACCAGGGATGGGGGATTGAGGAGGCCACACATACCAGGGATGGGGGATTGAGGAGGCCACACATACCAGGGATTAGGGGATTGAGGGGGGCACACCTACCAGGGATGAGGGATTGAAGAGGCCACACATACCAGGGATGGGGGATTGTGGAGGCCACATATACCAGGGATTAGGGGATTGAGGAGGCCACACATACCAGGATAATTGGATTGAGGAGGCCACACATACCAGGAATGGGGGATTGTGGAGGCCACACATACCAGGAATGGGGGGTTGAGGAGGCCACACATACCAGGATTGGTGGGTTGAGGAGGCCACACATACCAGGATTGGGGGGTGAGGGGTGCCACGCATACCAGGATTTGGGGGGTGAGGGGTGCCACGCATACCGGGATTGCGGGTGAGGGGTGCCACGCATACCGGGATTGGGAGTGAGGGATAGGGTGCCATGCATACCAGGATGAGGGATACCATACACACCAGGATAGAGATGAGGGGTGCCACGCATACCAGGATTGGGGATGAGGGGAGCCACGCATACCGGAAATGGGGATGAGGGGAGCCACGCATACCGGAAATGGGGATGAGGGGAGGCACGCATACCGGAAATGGGGATGAGGGGAGCCACGCATACCGGAAATGGGGATGAGGGGAGCCACGCATACCGGAAATGGGGATGAGGGGAGCCACGCATACCGGAAATGGGGATGAGGGGAGCCACGCATACTGGAAATGGGGATGAGGGGAGCCACGCATACCGGAAATGGGGATGAGGGGAGCCACGCATACCGGGATCGTGGATGAGGGGAGCCATGCATACCGGGATCGAGGATGAGGGGAGCCACGCATACCGGGATCGGGGATGAGGGGAGCCACGCATACCGGGATCGGGGATGAGGGGTGCCACGCATACCGGGATCGGGGATGAGGAGAGCCACGCATACCGGGATTGGATGGTAGGGACAGGATGGGGGCAGAACATACCAGCATGGGAGACCATATACCAATAAAAATGCTCGCCACCCGGGCGTAGAACGGGTGGTTCAATAGCTAGTACATATATATATATATATATATATATATGTGTGTGTTCATACACTGCTGGATACACTGTTTAATGTATATACACCCCGCTGTATACCCTGTATAATGTGAACACATTCAGATCTCTTACTAATATGTATAGTGAGCACACCTGTGCCCCCAATTAAAAAACTCAAGGTGCAATGATGATGCACTGCTGCTGCTGGAGAGAAATTATGGTTCTGCGCACCCTGTAATAGTTTTACAATAATTAGTATAAAGCATGCAAAGAATCACCGAGCTATTAGTATAATGAAGAGACCTGCTTAACAGGCAATACAATCCACTAACGACAACTGCTGAAAAGGCAATGCTTTATACCAAAGACAACTGCTTAAAAGGCAATGCCATACACCAAAGACAACAGCTTAAAGGCAATGCTATACACCAAAGTGCAGCTCCTGAGATCTTGATGTTCCTTTTTCCACGGAGTGCAATATAGTGAAAAAGTTTACAAGTACAACCCATGGCACTGTAGCTAATCTCACTGGACGTGGACTGCAGAGAAAAATTGATGAAAGGTTGTAACTCAGGATAGTCCGGGATGGAGGATAAGCAGTCCTAATCAAGTTCCAAAGAAATTCAAGCTGTCCTGCAGGCTCAGGGTGCATCAGTGTCAGTGAAAGCTATCTGTCGACATATGAATGAAATAAAACACTATGGCAGGAGACCAAAGAGGACCCCACTGCTGAGATAGACATAAAAAAGCTAGACTGCAGTTTGCCAAAATGTACGTGAGTAAGTCAAAATCCTTATAGGAAAGCGTTTTTTTGGACAGGTGTAACCAAGATAGAGCTTTTTCTTAAAGCACATCATTCTACTGTTTACCAAAAATGGAATGAGAAAAAGACACATTACCTACAATCAAATATGGTGGAGTTTCAAAGATGTTTTGGAGTTGTTCTGCTGCCTCTGGCATTGGGTGCCTTGACTGTGTGCAAAGTATCATGAAATCTGAAGATTACCAAAGAATTTTGGGTCGCAATGTAGGGCCCAGTGTCAGAAAGCTGGGTTTGCGTCTTAGGTAATGGGTCTTCCAGCAGGACAATGATCCTAAATGTACTTCAAGAAGCCCCCAGAAATGGATGGAAATAAAGCACTGGAGAGTTCTGAAGAGTCTGGATCTAAATACCATTGAACACCTGTGGAGAGATCTTAAAATTGCTGTTGGGAGAAGGCGGCCTTCAAATATCAGGAACATGGAACAGTTAACAAATGAAGAGGGGTCCAAAATTACAGTTGAAAGGTGTAAGAAGCTTGTTGATGGTTATAGGAAGTAATTTCGTTATAGGAAGCGATTAATTGCAGTCATTTATTCCAAAGGGTGTGCAACCAAATATTGAGTTGAGGGTGCCACAAATTTTGTCAGGCCCATTTTTGGGGTTTTGTGTGAAATTATGTTCAATTTGCCTTTTTTCTCTGTCTTTTTTGTGTTGCTCCAATACACACAGGAAATAAACATGTGTATAACAAAACGTGTAGTTGCAATAATTTTCTGGGAGAAATACTTAATTTTCTGGAACAATTTCAAGGGTGCCAACACTTTCGGCCATGACTGTACATGGGACAACTAGCAAGGATCTTTCATGATATGGACAATTTTATAACACATATGGTGAGGGCAATTTACTTCCAATCTCTCATCTCATATCCTATTTATATTTAGTCCTACTTAGCAATCTTATTTTTATTATTTATTCAGTGAAACAGCCATAATTTTCCTACGAGGTGCTTTTTAAATTTTTGAGTTATTGGTAGCAATTTAATCAGGCTGCTGCTTTTAAGCAGATGTCTTTGATGTACGGCATTGCCTTTTAAGACGTTGTCTTCCTTATACTAATAGCACAGAGAGTCTTTATATTCAGATCTCTCCACATCCATCCCATCATCTTTGGCAGTGAGGGGAGTAGGAGATAATATTTATTTTCAAGGCTGTTGTTTCAGTGATTTATACATTACATCTATTCCCTGCAGTGTCCCATACAAGAGATTGTGCTGTGGCTGTGTGTGAAGCTGGGGGAGGAGCGGGAGGGGTGCAGTATTTTCTCACTTTCTCATTGCTTTCTATGGGTGAAAAAAAGCTGCAAAAATGCTTTAAAATCACTGCAGTTCTCAAATTTACATAGATCAATTGGCTTGGTTATAAAAATAAGCTTATAGGCTTAAACTAAACGGCCACAGCAATTATGAAAATTATAAATGATTTATTTTGAAAATCAACAATTAAGCCCTTTACGACTGTCAATACGCCTTTTCACGGCGATCGTTAAGATTACTTATTCCTCAGCTCTGCTGTTTAACAGCGCTGAGGAATAACAGCGTAGCGCCCCCCGGCATTAGAAAATCAGGGCCGGTTATTCAGAGAATAACAACAATCACAAAAAAAAAAGTCAGATTTAAAATTAATTTCTCTCTCCTCTGATATGGTCTAACATATCAGAGAGGAGAGAAATGGGGTCCCCGAACACCCCACGTTACCTTAGGTACCATATCCGCGATCCACCCGCCCTCCTTCTAACAAAAGAAAATGGCGGGCGCATGCGCAGTGCACTCGTCAAGATCTGCCTCCCTAAACCCGGCAACAGCAGGGATTTTTCTCATTCGCTGATGGCTTTTGATTACTGTGATAGACCCTATCACAGTGATCAAATGCCCCCAATAATAGTGTCAGTAAATCTCCTAAACCTCATTGATCACCCCTCACCTTCTGTGTCATCATCTTCCTTGTCGAATTACATTTTTTTTATAATTTTTATTTTTTTCATTCTTTGAAACTAGGGTTGCTAGGGTTAGGATTTCTTAGGGCTATGGTTAGGGTCACTAGGGTTAGGCTTACTAGGGTTAGGATTACTAGGGTTAGGGTTAGGGCCCATACATATATGTGTGAAAAAAAGTTCAGTTTTCTGGACCGAAAAAATGGACGAGTGTCATGCGAGAGTCATGCGAGTGCGATGCGAGTGTCATTCGAGTGCTATGTGAGTGTCATGCAAGTGCTATGCGATTTTCATGCACCTGTCTCTTTAAAAGCTGGCAATTCATCAGCCGCATAGTTACAATACAGCTGTACCCGATAATTTAGAATAGAAAGAATAGATCTGCACACATAGAATAGATAAATAGAAAGATGTCAGTTACATATATAATTAGTACAGTGACTGTTGGTTACTGTACTTGTCATTGATTGTTAATTTAAAGAATTTATGAAAAAAAAATTGGTGTGGGGTTCCCAGTAATTTTATACTCTAGCAGAGGTTAAGCAGACAGTTGGGGCAGATCTTTGAAGCCTGGGAGCGCGTCTATAAGACGACCCCATTACTAACCCCATAGTGAAAGTGAAATGTGAAATAAATACACCCACCCTGTGAACAAAATATTACATTTGATAGAAAGACACAGTCTCCTTTAATATTATAAATTAAACTCTACTTACCATCACGCCCATTCCATCTGAATCCATTGTCATCTCTAATAAAAGTAAAATAATAAACCAACCTCATCCTTACCTTTCCGACATGAAGAACAAAATCCATGTGTCCCGCGATGGCTCCAACTCTGCTACATCTAGATGTAAGGCTGCATAGTAGCTAGACGCGACCATCCAGCTACCATCCTGCAGAGACACTGAGGAGCGCATGCTTGCGCTCCTCAGTGACTCGCTGTGACGGCATCAAGATGATCTGAGTTCACGTCAAATGAACTCTGTTCACCTCATTGACGTCACCGCGAGCATGGGAAAGTTCTCACTCCCGCCGTGTCGGCAAATGACGTCAGCACATGCGCAGTGACGTCCGTTTTTCACGCAGATGCGTATGAGCCCTTAGGGTTAGGCTTATTAGTGTTAGGCTTGTTAAGGTTAAGCTTACATTTTTTCAAAAGTAAAAAAAATATGTATAAAAAAAAATACTAGTATTAGATTAGGTTTAGGTCTAGTAGTGTAAGGTTTAGGTCTAGTAGTGTTAGATTTGGTTTAGGCTTTTTTGTTTTGTTTTTTGACTACATGTGGGGTATTGCCGCGCTCATAAGAAAGTGGGTAACAAATTGTGGCTCCACTTTTCAGTGTTACCTCTGCCAAAAGAGATAAATTTGGGGCTAAAGCAAGATTTGTGAAAAAATAAACTTTTTTAATATGACGACCTAATGCTATCAAATTCTGTGTTGTACCTGTGGGTTCAAAATTCTTTAGGGGTGTAGTTTACAAAATTGGGTCACTTGTGGGGGGTTTCTACTGTTTAGGCACATCAGGGGCTCTCCAAACGTGGCATCCACTCTCTATTCCAGCCAATTTTGCATTCAAAAAGTCAAATGGCGCTCCTTCCCTTCCAAGCCCTGCCGTATGCCCAAACAGTGGTTTTCCCCCACATATGGGGTATCGGCATACTCAGAAGAAATTGCACAATAAATTTTGTGGTTTATTTTCTCCTGTTACCCTTGTGAAAATAAAAAAAATTTGGGTCTGACGTAAAATTTTTGTGAAAAAAAGTTAAATGTACATTTTTTCCTTCCACGTTGCTTCAGTTCCTGTGAAGCACTTGAAAGGTTAATAAACTTCTTGTATGAGGTTTTGAGCACCTTGAGAGGTGCAGTTTTTAAAATGGTGTTACTTTTGGGTATTTTCTGTTATAAATGCCCCTCAAAGTCATTTCAAATGTAATGTGGTCTCTAAAAAAATGGTTTTGTAAATTGTGTTGGAAAAATGAGAAATTGCTGGTTAACTTTTAACCCTTATAACATCCTAACAAAAAAATGTTGTTTCAAAAATTGTGCTGATGTAAAGTAGACACGTTAGAAATGTCATTAACTATTTTGTGTGACATATCTCTCTAATTTAAGGGCATAAAAATTCAAAGTTTGAAAATTGCAACATTTTCAACATTTTTGCCAAATTTCAGTTTTTTACACACAAATAAACGTAAGTCATATCGAAGAAAGTACAATACGTTGCGAAAAAAAAAATCTCATAATCAGTGGGATCCGTTGAAGAGTTCCAGAGTTATTATTACCACATAAAGTGACACTGGTCAGAATTGTAAAATTTGGCTTGGTCATTAAGGACATAATTGGCTCGGTCACTAAGGGGTTAAATGACATAGCAAAAAAAAACAATTAAAAAAGTGCCTCACACTGTGAGGGACATCAAAACAAGTTAATCTATTACAATAGCCTTATATGATCTGTCTCATCAGAATGGTCTCTGAAGAGATCTGCTGCACAGATTGGTAGTCTGCCTAGTTGCAAGCAATTGTGTGAGGCTATGTGCCCACGCTGCGGAAATGAAGCAGAAATTTTCTGCTTCATTTCTGCATGTCCTCTCCCGGATAAACGCATGTGGAATTCCGCACCCGTTTATCGTGCGTTTATCGCGCGATTTCAACATGCGGAATTGCCTTGCGTTTTTTATTGCATTGCAAAGGCAATTCCGCTTGTGGAAATGCAAAGTTAATGGACATGCTGCGGATTTTTCCACGCATCATAAACGTAGTGGAAAAATCTGCAGCATGGGAATTGAACTTGCGGAATCCCCTTGGGGACCATGGGGGGCGGATTACATAGCGTTTCACAAGCGTTTACGCTGCAGAAATTCCGCAGCATATACGCTTGAAAAACGCTACGTGGGCACATACCCATATAGCTACATAAAACTAGCAGCTATATATGGGGCACAGAAAAGATCAATAGTATATAGTAAAAAATGAGGCATTTTCAATATAAAGTGCATAGTGCATTAGGCATGTGCCTGAAAGAAAATAGCAGATTTCAATGTACACATATATTTTTCATCGTACCTTAGACAATACTGCTAGACCGCAAGTGCAAGGGAGATCAGATGTCTCTTCACCGCAGCGCACACTTTGTGTATATAACTTCCTCAGGGGGTCAAAGTTCTCAAATTTATTCAGGAAAAAAAACAAGCGTGTGCATGAGATTTCTTAAAATCTCATAGCTTTTGCTGGAACTGTAAAAAGCGGCATTTAATTAAAAAAAAACAGCAAAAAACACTGCAAAAATACTGCATGTGAACATAGCTTTAGGGCATGTGCACACAACATTTTTTTCAGGAGGATTTTGTCTGTAATCCGCATGAAAAAGCACAGACAGCAAAAAAATGAACATGATGCACAGCAATATAGTGTAGTGTCAGTGTGTTAATATACTCACCTAATACTGCACTCTCTGCTGTCCACTGCAGCTCTGCTTCTCAGTGATGTCACTGCTCTGCTGAGCTCTGCGTGACCCAGAAGTGACTTTTAGGCCACGGCCCCACTATCAGTATTTGGTCAGTAATCAGTCAGTATTTTTTTCTCAGGAGTGGGAAATAAAACCAGGAGTGGGTGATAAATGCAGAATTGGTGACTTGCTTCTATTCTACCTTTTCTCTGATTGTTCCTCACTTGGTTTTGGCTCTCACTCCTGAGAAAAAATACTGACCGAATACTGACCAAATACTGATAGTGGGGCTGTGGCCTTATAGTGTAAGGATATGTTCACTCTATGTGTTTTTTAAGCATTTTCTTTCTGCAGCAATGGGCAGTCACTGCCCATTACTTTCAATGGGTGAAAAAACACTGCAAAACTGCTGAAAAAACGCTGAAAGAAGTGACATGCTGTATTGTGCAAAAAAACATGCAAAGCCCAAAATACTGATGACACTACATCATTTCATTTGATTGAGGCACTACAGTTGGTGCCTTCAAAGATGTATGGATGACTCTGCTTCTAATTTTGGGCAGGATTTGCACTTAGTGCATAGCCTTTATGAGTCTAAGAGTACCACTACATGACAATTTTAACAGAATGTGTATGAGGCCCTTCTTTATGTCTAATAAAGGGTGGATCTGAGTCCCTAACTTTTGGCACTTCGTTCTTCCTTCATTAATTACACTGAAAATTCCAATTTTTTAATAAAAAATTTAATCTTGGTTTACTTAAATTATCATTTTTTTTAAATCCTTTTTAAATTTATCCTTATATACAAGTCATTATACCGGAAAAAATGTTTCTTAGGCTATGTGCCCACGTTGCAGAAATGAAGCAGAAAATTTCTGCTTCATTTCTGCATGTCCTTCCCCGGAGAAACGCTTGCGTAATTTGACAAGCGTTTTTCACGCGTTTATGATGCGTTTGGGACATGTGGAATTGCCTTGCGTTTTTTATTGCATTGACAAGGCAATTCCACATGCATAAACGCAAAATTAATGGACATGCTGCGGATTTCTGAGCGCATCAAAAACGCTGCGGAAAAATCCGCAGCATGGGCATTGAAATTGCGGCTCCTCATTGGGGACCATGGGGGACGGATTACCAAGCGTTTCACAAGCGTTTATGCTGCGGAAATTCCGCAGCATAAACGCTTGTAAAACGCTACGTGGGCACATAGCCTTAACATTTTTTTCCTGTAAACTCCAATTTCTCATCAATTTTTAATGTTTTATTGTCAGTCATTAACCCCTTTACCCCTGAAGGTGGTTTGCACATTAATGACCAGGCCAATTTTTCACAATTCTGACCACTGTCACTTTATGAGTAGTGTTGAGCATTCCGATACTGAAATATCGGGTATCGGCCGATATTCACTGTATCGGAATTCCGATACTTAATTCCGATATTTTTATAATATCGAATACCGGAATCGGAAGTTCCCATAATGCCTGCGCTCTGCAGTGTCTCTGAAGGATGACAAGCTGGGTGGCAGCGCTCAGCTGAGATCCAGCCTGTCATCAGAATGCCATCCCAGCGTGGGAGAATTCTCCTGATTGTTTAAAAGCCGGCGGGCGGTAAAAAGCCGCCGGCTTTTAAACAATCACTCAGCCCCATACTCGCTTCCCCGCAGCCTCCCACCCCGATCCTCCGCTCCCCTCACCACCTCCAATCCCAATCGTAAATTAGGACCGGGCGGGGAGCGCAGCACCAAGGAGTGAAGGACCCGGGCGGGGAAGCCGGCAGTGAAAAGACTTCACCGCCGGCTTTCCCGTTCTGTGCTGCGCTTTCCCGCCGGTTATTTCAAATGAACAGCTGAGGTATCAGGTGATGCCGATCAGCTGTTCATTTGAAGTCGCCGCGGTGCCCTCAGAGGGTTCATGTGAGTTCATGCTTGACTGCATTGCATGAACTCACATGAACTTTCCCACGGCCGCACAGGTCAGCCTCACCTCCCGGACCCGTCATGATTAGTGTGTGTGCGGGGTGTGTGTGCGGGGTGTGTGTGTGCGGGGTGTGTGTGTGCGGGGTGTGTGTGTGCGGGGTGTGTGTGTGCGGGGTGTCTGTGCGGGGTGTCTGTGCGTGCAGGCAGACATAGGCCGATGTGACACTACTACTCCCATCGGCCTATGTCTGTCCCCCGTCCACTCGTGCCAGCAGGATCAGCTTGATGGGAGCAGTAGTTCCCATCAGCCTGATCCTGCTATATAAATTGCCCTACTGTGTCCCCAATAAATGTTAGATACATGTCATTGGTGGCCAGTGGTTACCTAAAAGAAATTAGTTCATACATTACCTGTCCCCGCCGATCGCCACCTAAAATAAAGTAAAAAATAAAAAACTACACCTATACTCACCTAGACACCTAATTCCCCGAAGCCATCGATCTCCTGTAATAAAATATAAAATAATAAACCACAACCTTATCCTTACCCCTCCGTAGTAGTCCACGAGTGTCCCACGAAGATCTCCAGTTTAGAGCAGCCACATAGAATGTGACCGCTCTGAACCGCTGCCGCCGCTAGAATGACGGGGCCGTAAGGGTTCACCGGAGTTCAGGCAGCGCTGCTCCGGTTAGCTCCTTTACGGCACTGCTGTATCGTGAGAAATTCCCACGGTACAGCAGTGCCGTAAAGGAGGTCTCCGGAGCTGCGCTGCCTGAATGCACTCCGGTGACCTCAGTCAGTGGCTCCTGCTGCCGGGAGCGGACGTGTTCCCGGCAGCGTGAGCTTACAGCAGCCATGCACAGCTGTCACCATCTCCAGATGTGACAGCTGTGCATGGGAGATCAGCGCAGGAACGTGGACAGGTAACTATTTTTTTTTAGTAAACTAAGAATTAAATAAAATGGTGTGTTTTATTTCAAATAAATTATTTTTTTCTGGGTGTAGTGTGTTTTTTCTTTTTAACACTTTGTAGGTTAGTAATGGGGGTGTCATATAGACGGCCATCATTACTAACCTGGGCTTCATGGCAGCTGGCGCTGACATGAACCCCACCACTATTACCCCCTGCCACCGCACCAGGGCAGCGTGGAAGAGCGAGGCTAAGTGCCAGAATTGGCGCATCCTGTGGATGCGCCATTTCTGGGGCGGCTGACGGCTGGTGTTTCTAGCCTGGGAGGGGGCCAATATTCATGGCACCCTTCCTGAGCTATTAATATCAGCCCCCAGCTGTCTGCCTAGCCTTTGCTAGCTATTAAAATAGGGGGGACCCCACGTCATTTTTTGGGGGGGGTCCCCCATTTTAATAGCTAGTAAAGGCTAGGTATTCAGCTGGTGGCTGATATTAGTAGCCTGGGAAGCTCCGCACGTTTTACCCCCTTCCCAGGCTTCAAACATCTGCCCCAGCCGTCTGCTTAACCTCCGCTAGAGACTAAAATTATGGGGGATCCCACGCCATTTTTTTTTTAAATAAATCCTTTATTTTAACACTAAATGACATTTGAGGAGTTAATAAAGATGCAGTCCCTAAATTATTATTTATTTTTTAATTAATTTTTCCCAAAACTTTTGACGTGGGCTTCGCCATATTTTTGTATGCCAGCCAGGTACAGCATCCAGCTTCTATGAACGCGCCATTTTCCGGGGTGGCCGCGGACTGCAATTTTCAGCGGGGGGGGGGGAGGCAGAAAGCTTGGGCCTCCCTGCGCTGCAGATTCCAGCCCCCAGCTGCCTAGTTGTACCTGGCTGGACACAAAAATAGGGAGAAGCTCCACGTCAATTTTTTTTTAATTATTTCATGAAATAATTTTAAAAAAAGGGCTTCCCTATATTGTTGTGTCTGGCCAGGTACAAATAGGCAGCTGGTGGTTGGGGGCAGCCCGTTCCTGCCTGCTGTACCTGGCTGGACACAAATATAGTGTGAAGCCCCACGTCAATTTTTTTTTAATTATTTCAGGAAATTCATGAAATAATTAAAAAAAAATTATGTGGGGCTTCGCCCTATATTTGTGTCCAGTCAGGTACAGCAGGCAGGAACGGGCTGCCCCCAACCACCAGCTGCCTATTTGTACCTGGCCGGACACAACAATATAGGGAAGCCCTTTTTTTTTAAATTATTTCATGAAATAATTAAAAAAAAATTGACGTGGGGCTTCGCACTATATTTGTGTCCAGCCAGGTACAGCAGGCAGGAACGGGCTGCCCCCAACCACCAGCTGCCTATTTGTACCTAGCCGGACACAACAATATAGGGAAGCCCTTTTTTTCTTAATTATTCCATGAATTTCATGAAATAATTTAAAAAAAAAATGTGTGGCGCTTCGCCCTATTTTTGTGTCAAGCCAGGTACAACTAGGCAGCTGGGGGCTGGAATCTGCAGCGCAGGGAGGCCCAAGCTTTCTGGGCCCCACCCGCTGCAAATTGCAGTCCGCAGCCGCCCCGGAAAATGGCGCGTTCATAGAAGCGCCATCTTCTGGCGCTGTACCCAACTCATCCAGGGCCCTGGTGCGGTGGCTCACTGGGTAATAAAGGGGTTAAGGCCAGCTTGGCATTATCAGCTGGCCCTAAGCCCGAAATTCATGGGGTCACGCCAATATTAGACATGACCGCCATGAATTTCTAGTAAAGTATTTAAAAAAAACACAAACACCCAGAAAAAAGTCCTTTAATTGAAATAAACACACAATTCTTTATTGTTCTAAATTAAACCATACTTACAGTCACGCCCATTCCAGCTGAAGCCAACGATCTCCTGCAATAAAAGTAAAATAATAAACCAACTTCATCCTTACCTTTCCATGGTTCCCACGACAGCTTCAGCTCTGCTACATCGAGATGACAGGCTGGACCGTAGCAGAATGCTGCCATCCAGCCTGTCATCCCGCAGACACTGAGAAGCGCAGGCATGTTTGCGCTCCTCAGTGTCTGGCTGTGACGGCATCCAGATGAGCCGAGGTCATGTCCAATGAACTCAGCTCACCTCATGCACGTCACTGACAGCGTGGGAAAATTCTCCTGCACTCAGCGCTTCAGCGTGAGACTTCTCCCACGCTGTCAGTGACATACATGAGGTGAGGTCATGTCCAATGAACTCAGGTCACCTCATGCACGTCACTGACAGCGTGGGAAAATTCTCCTGCACTCAGCGCTTCAGCGTGAGAATTTTCCCACGCTGTCAGTGACGTGCATGAGGTGCGCCGAGTTCATTGGACATGACCTCACCTCATGTATGTCACTGACGGCGTGGGAGAAGTCTCACGCTGAAGCGCTGAGTGCAGGAGAATTTTCCCACGCTGTCAGTGACGTGCATGAGGTGAGCTGAGTTCATTGGACATGACCTCGGCTCATCTGGATGCCGTCACAGCCAGACACTGAGGAGCGCAAACATGCCTGCGCTTCTCAGTGTCTGCGGGATGACAGGCTGGATGGCAGCGTTCTGCTACGGTCCAGCCTGTCATCTCGATGTAGCAGAGCTGAAGCTGTCGTGGGAACCATGGAAAAGTAAGGATGAGGTTGGTTTATTATTTTACTTTTATTGCAAGAGATCGTTGGCTTCAGCTGGAATGGGCGTGACTGTAAGTATGGTTTAATTTAGAACAATAAAGAATTGTGTGTTTATTTCAATTAAAGGACTTTTTTCTGGGTGTTTGTGTTTTTTTTAAATACTTTACTAGAAATTCATGGTGGTCATGTCTAATATTGGCGTGACCCCATGAATTTTGGGCTTGGGGCCAGCTGATAATGCCAAGCTGGCCTTAACCCCTTTATTACCCAGTGAGCCACCGCACCAGGGCCCTGGATGAGTTGGGTACAGCGCCAGAAGATGGCGCTTCTATGAACGCGCCATTTTCCGGGGCGGCTGCGGACTGCAATTTGCAGCGGGTGGGGCCCAGAAAGCTTGGGCCTCCCTGCGCTGCAGATTCCAGCCCCCAGCTGCCTAGTTGTACCTGGCTGGACACAAAAACAGAGCGAAGCCCCACGTCAATTTTTTTTTAATTATTTCATGAAATAATTTTTTTAAAAAAGGGCTTCCCTATATTGTTGTGTCCGGCCAGGTACAAATAGGCAGCTGGTGGTTGGGGGCAGCCTGTTCCTGCCTGCTGTACCTGGCTGGACACAAAAATAGGGCGAAGCTCCACGTATTTTTTTTTTAAATTCATGAAATTCATGGAATAATTAAGAAAAAAAGGGCTTCCCTATATTGTTGTGTCCGGCTAGGTACAAATAGGCAGCTGGTGGTTGGGGGCAGCCCGTTCCTGCCTGCTGTACCTGACTGGACACAAATATAGGGCGAAGCCCCACATCAATTTTTTTTAATTATTTCATGAATTTCCTGAAATGATTTAAAAAAAATTGACGTGGGGCTTCGCCCTATATTTGTGTCCAGCCAGGTACAGCAGGCAGGAACGGGCTGCCCCCAACCACCAGCTGCCTATTTGTACCTGGTTGGACACAACAATATAGGGAAGCCCTTTTTTCTTAATTATTTCATGAATTTCATGAAATAATTAAAAAAAAAAAATACGTGAAGCTTCTCTCTATTTTTGTGTCCAGCCAGGTACAACTAGGCAGCTGGGGGATGGAATCTGCAGCGCAGGGAGGCCCAAGCTTTCTGCCCCCCCCCCCCCCCCCGCTGAAAATTGCAGTCCACAGCCACCCCGGAAAATGACGCGTTCATAGAAGCTGGATGCTGTACCTGGCTGGCATACAAAAATATGGCGAAGCCCACGTCAAAAGTTTTGGGAAAAATTAATTAAAAAATAAATAATAATTTAGGGACTGCATCTTTATTAACTCCTCAAATGTCATTTAGTGTTAAAATAAAGGATTTATTTTAAAAAAAATTGATGTGGGGCTTCGCCCTATATTTGTGTCCAGCGAGGTACAGCAGGCAGGAACAGGCTGCCCCCAACCACCAGCTGCCTATTTGTACCTGGCCGGACACAACAATATAGGGAAGCCCTTTTTTAAAAAAAATATTTCATGAAATAATTAAAACAAAAATTGACGTGGGGCTTCGCACTATATTTGTGTCCAGCCAGGTACAGCAGGCAGGAATGGGCTGCCCCCAACCACCAGCTGCCTCTTTGTACCTGGTTGGACACAACAATATAGGGAAGCCCTTTTTTTCTTAATTATTCCATGAATTTCATGAAATAATTAAAAAAAAAAATGCGGGGGGCTTCGCCCTATTTTTGTGTCCAGCCAGGTACAACTAGGCAGCTGGGGGCTGGAATCCGCAGCGCAGGGAGACCCAAGCTTTCTGGGCCACCCCCGCTGCAAATTGCAGTCCGCAGCCACCCCAGAAAATGGCGCGTTCATAGAAGCGCCATCTTCTGGCGCTGTACCCAACTCATCCAGGGCCCTGGTGCGGTGGCTCACTGGGTAATAAAGGGGTTAAGGCCAGCTTGGCATTATCAGCTGGCCCTAAGCCCGAAATTCATGGGGTCACGCCAATATTAGACATGACCACCATGAATTTCTATTAAAGTATTTAAAAAAACACAAACACCCAGAATAAAGTCCTTTAATTGAAATAAACACACAATTCTTTATTGTTCTAAATTAAACCATATTTACCATCACGCCCATTCCAGCTGAAGCCAACGATCTCCTGCAATAAAAGTAAAATAATAAAGCAACCTCATCCTTACCTTTCCATGGCTCCCACGACAGCTTCAGCTCTGCTACATCGAGATGACAGGCTGGACCGCAGGAGAACGCTGCCATCCAGCCTGTCATCCCGCAGACACTGAGAAGCGCAGGCATGCTTGTGCTCCTCAGTGTCTCGCTGTGACGGCATCCAGATGAGCCGAGGTCATGTCCAATGAACTCAGCTCACCTCATGCACGTCACTGACAGCGTGGGAAAATTCTCCTGCACTCAGCACTTCAGCGTGAGAATTTTCCCACGCTGTCAGTGACGTGCATGAGGTGAGCTGAGTTCATTGGACATGAACTCGGCTCATCTGGATGACGTCACAGAGAGACACTGAGGAGCGCAAGCATGCCTGCGCTTCTCAGTGTCTGCGGGATGACAGGCTGGATGGCAGCGTTCTGCTGCGGTCCAGCCTGTCATCTCGATGTAGCAGAGCTGAAGCTGTCGTGGGAACCATGGAAAGGTAAGGATGAGGTTGCTTTATTATTTTTCTTTTATTGCAGGAAATCGTTGGCTTCAGCTGGAATGGGCGTGATGGTAAGTATGGTTTAATTTAGAACAATAAAGAATTGTGTCTTTATTTCAATTAAAGGACTTTATTCTGGGTGTTTGTGGTTTTTTTTTTAACTTTGACTATGGGGTTAGTAATGGGGGTGTCTTATAGACGCCTCTCCATTACTAACCTGGGCTTGATGTCAGCTGGCATTATAAGCTGACATCAACCCCAACCCTATTACCCCACTGCCACCGCTACAGGGCAGTGGGAAGAGCGAGGCTAAGTGCCAGAATTGGCGCATCCTATGGATGCGCCATTTCTGGGGCGGCTAACGGCTGGTGTTTCTAGCCTGGGAGGGGGCCAATATTCATGGCACCCTTCCTGGGCTATTAAAATCAGCCCCCAGCTGTCTGCCTAGCCTTTGCTAGCTATTAAATTAGGGGCGACCCCACGTTATTTTTTGGGGGGGGTTCCCCCATTTTAATAGCTAGTAAAGGCTAGGTATTCAGCTGGGGGCTGATATTAGTAGCCTGGGAAGCTCCGTGGGTATTACCCCCTTCCCAGGCTTCAAACATTTGCCCCAGCTGTCTGCTTAACCTCCGCTAGAGCCTAAAATTAAGGGGAACCCCACGCCAATTTTTTTTTTAATAAATCCTTTATTTTAACACTAAATGACAAGTACAGTAATCAACACTGTCACTGTACTTCATATATATGTGACTGACATGTTTCTATCTATCTAATCTATGTATGATTCTCTATTCTTTCTATTCTAAATTGTCGGGTACAGATGCTGAATTGCCGGCCGGCTTTTTTAAAGAGACGGTGCACGAAAACACTAATATTTTTTTAAATAAATCCTTTACACTAAATGACAAGTACAGTAAGCAACACTGTCACTGTACTTCATATATATGTGACTGACATGTTTCTATCTATCTAATCTATGTATGATTCTCTATTCTTTCTATTCTAAATTGTCGGGTACAGATGCTGAATTGCCGGCCGGCTTTTTTAAAGAGACGGTGCATGAAAACGCTAATATTTTTTTAAATAAATCCTTTACACTAAATGACAAGTACAGTAAGCAACACTGTCACTGTACTTCATATATATGTGACTGACATGTTTCTATCTATCTAATCTATGTGTGAAGCTCTATTCTGTCTGTTATAAATTGTCGGGTACCGCTGCTGAATTGCCGGCCGGCTTTTTTAAAGAGACGGTGCATGAAAACACTAATATTTTTTTAAATAAATCCTTTACACTAAATGACAAGTACAGTAAGCAACACTGTCACTGTACTTCATATATATGTGACTGACATGTTTCTATCTATCTAATCTATGTATGATTCTCTATTCTTTCTATTCTAAATTGTCGGGTACAGATGCTGAATTGCCGGCCGGCTTTTTTAAAGAGACGGTGCATGAAAACGCTAATATTTTTTTAAATAAATCCTTTACACTAAATGACAAGTACAGTAAGCAACACTGTCACTGTACTTCATATATATGTGACTGACATGTTTCTATCTATCTAATCTATGTGTGAAGCTCTATTCTGTCTGTTATAAATTGTCGGGTACCGCTGCTGAATTGCCGGCCGGCTTTTTTAAAGAGACGGTGCATGAAAACACTAATATTTTTTTAAATAAATCCTTTACACTAAATGACAAGTACAGTAAGCAACACTGTCACTGTACTTCATAGATATGTGACTGACATGTTTCTATCTATCTAATCTATGTGTGAAGCTCTATTCTGTCTGTTATAAATTGTGGGGTACAGATGCTGAATTGCCGGCCGGCTTTTTTAAAGAGACGGTGCATGAAAACACTAATATTTTTTAAAATAAATCCTTTACACTAAATGACAAGTACAGTAAGCAACACTGTCACTGTACTTCATATATATGTGACTGACATGTTTCTATCTATCTAATCTATGTGTGAAGCTCTATTCTTTCTGTTGTAAATTGTCGGGTACCGGTGTATGCGCTGATGAATTGCCGGCTTTTCATGTCATTCTACATTATTCTTAGTTGTTTTACTTCATGTAGAATTAACCTACAAGGAAAGAAAGGGTTTATTTTCATTCCGATATTTGTGTCCCATTGACTTGCATTGGTTTCCGGTATCGGAATCGGCGATATCCGATACTTTTTGGGTATCGGCCCGATCCAATCCGATACGATATTTCCTGATATCGGAAGGTATCGCTCAACACTATTTATGAGGTAATAACTCTGAAACGCTTCAACCGATCCCACTGATTCTGAGATTATTTTTTCATGAAATATTGTACTTCATGATCGGGGTAAAATTTCTTCGATATGACTTGCGTTACTTTGTGAAAAAATCGAAAAATTTGGTGAAAATTTTGAAAATGTTTCAATTTTCAAATTTTTCATTTTCATGCTCTTAAATCAGAGAGATATGTCACACAAAATAATTAATAAATAACATTTCCCACATATCTACTTTACATCAGCACAATTTTGGAACTAAAATTGTTTTTTGTTAGGAAGTTATAAGTGTCAAAAGTTGACCAGCGATTTCTCATTTTTCCAATAAAATTTACAAAACTATTTTTTTAGGGACCACATAACATTTGAAGTGACTTTGAGGGGCCTTTATGACAGAAAATAACCAAAAGTGACACCATTATAAAATCTGCACCCTTCAAGGTGCTCAAAACCACATTCAAAAAGTTTATTAACCCTTCAGGTGCTTCACAGAAATTTTTGTAATGTAGAAGAACACAATGAACATTTAACTTTTTTCACAAAAATGTTACTTTAGACCCAAAATGTTTTTATTTTCGCAGGGGTAACAGGAAAAAATGAATCACAAAAATTATTGTGCAATTTCTCCTGAGCACGCCAATACCCCATGTTTGGGGGGAAACCACTGTTTGGTTGCATGGCAGGGTTCGAATGGGAAGGAGCGCCATTTGACTCTTTGAATGTAAAATTTGCTTGAACAATTAGCGGATGCCATGTCGTGTTTGGGGAGCTCCTGATGTGCCTAAACAGTTGAAACCACCAAAAAGTGACACCATTTTGGAAACTAGACCCCTCAAGGAACTTATCTAGATGTGTGGTGAGCACCCTGAACCCCCAGGTGCTTCACAGAAGCCGTGAAAATAAAAAAATCAAACTTTTTCCACAAAAATGATCTTTTGACCCCAAAATTTTTATTTTCACACGGGTAAGAAGAGAAAATGGACCCCAAAAACTGTTTTGAAAATTCTCCTGAGTACGCTGATACCCCATATATGGGGAGAAAACATTGTTTGGGCGCACAGCAGGGTTCAGAAAGGAAGGAGCACTGTGTGACTTTTTGAACGCAAAATTGTCTGGAATCGAGAGCAGACCTCATTTTGGAAACTAGACCCCTCAAGGGTTTTATTAAGGGGTATAGTGAACATTTTGAACCCAGAAGTACAACACAAAATTTGATAACATTAGGTCTTCATATTGAATAAGTTGTCATTAGTCTTGAGCGCAAGTGCTCGCTACTTGAGTTTGCATTGGGTACTCGGGTATGCACCAAGTATCGGTATCAGTGACATGCTTGAGTCCCCGACCCACATGTTTCACGGTTGTTAGACACCCAAAAAAAATACATGCGGGGATTGCCAGTGCATGGCAGGCAATCCCTGAGTGGTTTTTATGGCTGTATAACTGCATCGAAACATATGGGGTGGAAACTCGAGCATGTCACTCCAGCACCCGAGATACTCGGTGCATACTCAAGCACCCGATTCAAACTCGAGTAGCGAACACTTGCGCTCAACACTAGTCGCCATATCGTCATCTTTTTTTTTTCTTTACTTTTGAAAAAATCCCAACCCCAACACAATCCTAACACAACCCTAACCCCAACTCTAACCCCAACCCTAACCCTAATACAACCCTAACCCTAACACAACCCTAAACCTAACCGTATCTCTAATCCTAGAGTTTATTTTTTACGCCGTTCCTCGTGCGGTATAAGTGATTAGATAATTTTATTCTTCGGGTCAGTGTGATTACAGCGATACCAGATTGATATCGGGTTTTTATGTTTGGCAGTTGTCACACACTAAAAGACGCTTTTTTGCAAAGACTAGTTTTTGCAATCATTTTTCCATTTTTCGTCCGGCAGAGTCATGTAAGGGCTTGTATTTTGCGAGACAAGTGTACATTTTTATTGGTACAATTTTTGGGCAAATTACATTTTTTGATCACTTTCTATTCCGATTTTTGGGAGGCAGAAAAAAAAAAACAATTCAGGAATTGTTTTTTTTTTTCTTTATGCCTTTCCACGTGTGGTAAAATTGATAAAGCACCATTATTTTTTGGGTCAGTACGTTTACAGTGATACATTTATATCAGCTTTTATGTTTTGGCGCTTTTACATAATAAAAACTTTGTAGATAAACAAAAGAATTTTTTTGCATCGCTTTATTCTGAGAGCTATAACTTTTATTTTTCGTCCGATGGAGCTGTATGGTGGCTTGTTTTTTCCAGATGACGTTTTAAGTGGTACCATTTTTATTTACATTCGTCTTTTTGATCGCGTTTTGTTCCATTTTTTGTTTGGCGGTATGATGATAAAACATTGTTTTAGGCTTCGTTTTTTAATTTTTAATTTTTTCCATGTTCACTAAAGGGGTTAACTAGTGGGACAATTTTATAGGTCTGGTCGTTCTGAATGCGGCGATACCAAATATGTGTACTTTTATTGTTTTGGGCTTTTTTTCATAATAATATTTATTTATGGGTACAGTATATATATATTTTTTTATTATTATTTTTTCTTTTTTTTTATATTTTTACAATTTTTCTTGATTTTTTTTTCACTTTCTGACACTCTGTTTAATTTTTGCACTTTGTCCCACTATGGAACTTTAATTTTTTGCAGGCTGATCGCTTATATAGCATAGGGATGCTGTGCTATGCTGGCTGTCAGCTCTTCACTGGCACAAGATAGATAGATTATGCACTACGCATGATCTATCTAATTTCCTGATGCCTGGTGACCCGGATGTCGTCATGACGACATCGGGTCACCATGACAACAGTCAGGATCCCTCGCTCACAGCACAGGGTCTCCGATCCAAGTTAAGAGGGGCTGTTTTTCCTTTCCCTGCTCCCGGGATGCTGTGATCGACTTTGAACACAGCATTTTGTGGGTTAATGTGCCAGGACCGCTCCTGGCACAGAGTATTGGGTGTTGGCTGTCAGTATCAGCTGACACCCTGTAGCGATCCGCCCGCACAGCCTCTGTGTGGGCGCAATTAGTGAGGTGTAATAATACGTACCTGGTCATTAAGGCCCAGGTCACAGAGATGTATTATTACGCCTCACGTCACATTCTCCGCAGCCATCTGGGAGTCTGAGATGCTTCCAGGGGTCTTTCCCATGCTGTTCTACTTCCATTAAGAATTTTTTTCATCCATTTCAACATTTTCACTGCCCCACAGACCTCTTTGTAGGGTCTGTCGGAAAAATGCTTGGATTTCCCATTGATTCCCATTACACTCATTACTCAAAACGAGCATCTGAGCATTAGAAATTGCTCAATTCGAGTAACGAGCATCTGAGCATTTTAGTGATTGCTCATCTGTATAAGTGATACATAACGGAATCAGGTTCTCACTCAACAAAATCATGCTGCTGTCAGATTACATATAAAACATACTGACAGATTCCCTTTAGTGTTGCTGTAAGCCTCTTGGCAGGCTCCCAAACCAATTTTCTTCTTTTCATCGATTTTTTAGGGATGTCCAGTTCTAGGTAATATTTGTATTGTGAGAAATTTAAGCTATTTCTTGATGGGTGTTTTTTCACGATATATCTAATGCTTTATAAATTATTTTGCAGCCTTCTCCTGATGGATAGCATTCAACAATTAGATCCCTTCCTGTTTTCACCTTCCTGACCAGACCAATTAGATAGTTATACCACACAAAATAGATAATAAATAATATTTACCACATGTCTACTTCACATCAGCATCATTTTTAAAACCTAATTTTTTTTTTGTTAGAATGGTTAAAAGTTTATCAGCAATTTATCATTTAACTAAACCCCTCAAAGTGTTCAAAGCCACATTCAAGAAGTGTATTAACCCTTTAGGGGCCTCGCCATAATTAAAGCAATGTGGAAGGAAAAAATGAAAATTTAACTTTTTCCCATTAAACTATTGATTTAGCCCCAAATTTCACTCTTTCAAAAGGGTGAAAAGAGAAAATGGACAATTCAATTTGTTCTGTTTGTTGGACCTGAACAATTTGTACAGTTTCTCCTGAGTACACCAATACCCAATATGTGGTGGAAAACGACTGTTTGGGTACACGGCAGGGCTTGGAAGGGAAGGAGCACCATTTGACTTTTGGAGTGCAAAATTGGCTGGAATAGATTACTGATTCCATGTCACATTTGCAGAGCCCCTGATGTGTCTAAACAGTGGAAACCCCCACAAGTGATCCGATTTTGGAAACTGCACACCACACCTCGAGAAACTTATTTCGAAGTGTGGTGAGGACCTTGATCCTGCAGGTGCTTCATAGAATTTTATAAAGTTGAGCCATGAAAATGAAAAAAAAAAATTTTTCAGCAAAAACGTTCCTTCAGACCCAAACGTTTCATTTTTACAAGGGTAACAGGAGAAAATGGATTTCAAGATATGTTTTGCAATTTCTTCTGAGTACACCGATACCTTACATGTGGAGGAAAACTCCTGTTTGGGCACACGGCAGGGTTCGGAAGGGAAGTGCCAATTGAACTCTGGAGTACTATATAGGCTGGAATAGATTGCGGATGCCATGTCACATTTGAAGAGCTCATGACATTGCAAAACAGCAGAAATCCCCAAAAGTGAACCTATTTTGGAAACTACATCTCTTGAGGAATTCATCTAGGAGTGTAGTGAGCATTTTTAACCTTCAGGCAATTCACAGAATTGTATAACATTTTCCATAAAATGTTGGTATGACCCAAAGTGTTTAATTTTCAAAAGGGATCATAGGAGAAAATTAACTGTACAATTTGTTATGCAATTTCTCCTAAGTATGCCAAATGACTCACTGTGTATTCTTTCTGCCTTCTGAGTTTCTTTTAACCATTTAATGTTTGAAATTATGTCATCCCACCAGGACTCTGATGTCCTGTGTTGTCCCGGTATGGTGAACTAGCCAGGTTCTGCAGTTAGGTGAATTTATGATTATTATTTTTTTTTAATAATACTTGTAGGGTGACTGAAGAGGCATCATACAGTGTGAGGACTACAGTGGGAACCATCATACAGTGTGGGGGCATTACATTGTGCACAGGGGGCTTTATACTGTATATATGTTTTTGGGGGGCTTCATACTATGGATAGGGAGTTATGGAGACATCAGGTTGTGTATAGGGGATGTTTGGGGTATTATACTTTCTGAGCACTAGATTATGTGGATACCATATACTATGGGTGGCATTATACGGTGTTCAGGAATCTGTGAGGTGTATGATAGCACTTACGGGGTATCATACTGTGTATAGAGGGGATTATAATGAGCATAGGGGTGTTTGGGGGTATTATACTGTGTGAGGACTAATGTGGAGGCTATCATTTTTGTACTCTTACAGCCAAATATTTAACATTTTGACTTATCAGTCCAAAATGCCTGCTTCCATTTTTGCATCCCAGTTCCAATGTTTTCATTCATATGTAAGTCACTTGACCACATTTCTATGTCAAAAGTATGGTTTTTGGCAGTAATTCTTCCATGAAGACCACTGCTCAGAACACTAGATGGGTGTAGCTGAGTCCCACTGGTTACTGTCAGTTCTGAGCTGATGGCAATGCTAGGCTTCTTTCGATTTGAAAGGAAACTAAGTATGATGTGTGTTGGAGAGAGGGGGGATTATGAGCTCACCACACAATGCAGTCTGATGTAGAAAGTTGAAATCTGTGTGTTGGTGCCGGTCCATCTGGTGAAGTTCAGCCAAAGATTTGAAGATATAAAAACCTAACGCGATTCTGGCATCCAAGTGCCCTTAGTGATATCCTAGTATATCTTTGGACTCCATGTACTTTAATCTTTACTAAAGCATGAAATAATTTGTATATATCGTTGGACGGATGTGCCGCTTACTTTCCTCTCTAGCATGATGTGTCTTTTATCTTCTGCACTAGATTTCCTTGCCAGACCACTGTGTCTACTGTCTTCAACCTTGCCCATTTCTTGGTGTCATCAATGCTGAAAAACAGATAGATACTAGTGTTGAGCGAGCACTAAAATGCTCGGGTGCTCGAAGCTCGGGCCGATCTCATCGTGATACTCGGGTGCTCGACCCGAGCAACGAGCCCAATCTTAGTCTATGGGAGACCCGAGCAGTTTTGCGGCGGCACCCCCGGCAGTCTGTAGAAAGCCTAAAAAGCGCCCAAAATGATAGTGACAGTGCACAAAAGACATGGGGGCAGCATGGGGATCGCCCCTGGAATCATTTCTGACCACCAGGTCAATGCTGTCAACAACGTGGTCAGAGGTATTAAGCCACTTTTACGGGCTCACAATAAAACGTTCAAAAACGAAACTGAAATGGTTTTCCTGTGAAATATGTTAAGGAATTTCCTTTCAAGGGTAAAGACTTGTGTATAAGGTAAAATAAATAACCAAAAACAAAAATACTCCTCCACACCTTGGGCTATGTTCACAAGTAGGATTTTTAATGCGTTTTTTCACTTTTGTATTGCTTTCAACCGTGACAAATGCATTCACCGGGAAATATCATTTTAACATTTTACAACCTTATCTGGCCATGTGCTGTGTGACACATGCATACAGTGCTGAAAAGACATGGGAACAGCATGGAGAAGACCCCTGGAAGCATCTCTGACTCCCAGGTCACTGCCTAAAAGTGTACCCATCAGAAGTGATCCTTGCCGCATCAGAAGATGCAGACTTGCAACTAACCCTGTGTAAGTCCTTGTCCCAGGGCAGTGTTCAATCGTACCTCCCCCATTCCTTGCAATGCAAGCGCAAGTATGCAGCCAACCACCCACCCACCCGCAGGCTGCAATACCATACTGCTAGCTTGCACTTTAAATGGGGCCTTTTAGTTTGGAGGAGGCCGAAGCTGGCCACTACCTCATGGCTGCTTCGGCGGACTGGTATCCATACTCAGTCCCCAGCTGCCCGGCGGCCGGGTGTCCACACTCGGTCCCCAGCCGCCAGGGGGCGGCCGGGTGTCCATACTCAGTCCCCAGCCACCCCGCGGCCCGGTGTCCACACACGGTCCCCAGCCACCTGGGGGCGGCCGGGTGTCCATAAACGATCCCCAGACACCCCTATTTCTCCTGTCACCTTCCCACACACTTTTCTTAGCCTGGCCTGCATTAGGGCAGCATTGGACGAGCCCAGCAGAGAACCAGACTCCTCCGGTGGGCCCTGGCTTCTCCATCAGGGGAGTTGAGATTGCCAAGGTAAGGAGCATGATGATGATGATAGAAGTTAGCATCTGCTTTGTTTTCTTTTAATGCAAGCGTAAGTGTGCAGCTTGCCACCCACCCACCCCCAGGCTGCAATGCCATACTGCTAGCTTGCACTTGAAAAGGGGCCTTTTAGTTTGGAGTAGGCCGAAGCTGGCCACTACCTCATGGCTGCTTCGGCGGCCTGGTATCCATACTCAGTCCCCAGCCGCCCGGCGGCCGGGTGTCCATACTCGGTCCCCAGCTGTCCCGCGGCCGGGTGTCCACACACAGTCCCCAGCCGCCTGGAGGCGGCCGGGTGTCCATAAATGGTCCCCAGTATCAAAAAGGAATAGTCGGCACTCCGTATGGCTAGGGTGGTGCACGTGGAAAACAATGTCTGTAGGAAAAGAAAATCCCGGCACTCACGTGTTGATAATCAGTTGATTTATTCCACAACTCACACAAGACGTTTCAGCCTGTCCAAGGCTTTTTTCAATTGTGGTTAAATACATTCAGTCAAAATATTTATAAACAAATCCCCGGAAATGACATAATTCTCATTAACATAAAAAAAAGAGTAGACCAATAAAAAAATTATATATAACAGAATTTACAACAACATACAAAAAATTAAGCAATAATAAACTCAAGTTGCACAATGAAAAAGAACAAGTGAATTCATATATTTAAATAATCCCCAATTACACAAAGACCATATACATCGCAGATTGTAAAATTTATTGCATGCATATACCACATTATATCTTTATTTCTCCACATTCCTTTAGCCAAAAATATATAACATTTCATAGTTTTTCCAGAAAAAATCCTTAATGTTTTTAAGATTTTTTAATATTTCCCATGGAATCAAATATATCAATGACAAGTAAATTCATATATATAAATAATCTCCAACCAAATATGAGAATATAAATCCCCAAAACATAGATTCCATTTCATAACTGTATCAAAGATATTGCCATCTAAATTTCTCAATGTTCTTTTTATTAAACACATTCAACATTATATCATTTTTCTGGAAAAAAAATTCTTGATATTTCTAGATTTTTTCAAAAAGATTTTTTATTAGAACAATACTGTTTATTACATTTGTGTATACAACTGATTCCTCATGAACAGCCTGCAACAAGTGACTAAATCTATCTTTTATTCTCTGGCCTTTATAATTCTATTAATAAATACCTTATAAAGAGATCAGTATACTGCCATATTCCCATAGATCCCAATTCACATAGTAGAAAAAATTCATCATATTATTTCTATATCACTTTATATCTCATTATAAATTGTAACTACATATAAAGCTACTACTGAAGGAACAATCACAGACATACGGGAATAGAGAACATCTATGTCCTAAGTGATCCTCACCTCCCCCAGATCGTTGTCTGAGATAAAAGTGACTTTTTAAATTTATCCTTTGTTATCCTCTATTCCCTAAATTAGACCTTATTTATTTCATTAAATGTTACAGTATAATAAACTGTCCACCCGTGATTCCTAGAAATACATAGGGAAGCCGTCCAGCTTACATCATGTCTTATCTCCGCATTCAATCTTATTTAACCCGACAAAATGTGACAAGTACAATATGCATCCCATTTGTTCCTATGCAGATACTTCAGGATTTCATCGCATCTGAGATGTCTAGAAAGAAAAATAGGATGTATATATTACTCATTATCCTAATCACATGATACCACTAACATCATATTCTCGATTCAGGCCATTTGGATATAAAGTTCCCAAAGTATAAATCCAAAAGGCTTCTCTACGTAAAAGGATTTTTTTGATACTGCCTCCTCTTCTAGGTGTATCTATTTGTTCTAACACCTGATATTTCAATTGGGCTATTGAATGTCCTTTTTCCTTAAAATGTAATGGAAGGGGAAGCGAAGTATCTCCACACCTGATAGTGGATTTATGTTTATTAACCCGTGTTCCTACTGACTGCATTGTTTCTCCAATATATGAAAAACCGCACGGACATTTTATCTGGTAAACCACATTTGTAGATTTACACGTGTAGAAGCCCTTAATATTAAATCTTTTACCTGTCCTAGGATGACTAAAATATTCCCCCTTAATTACATTACTACATTGAGCACAATTCAGACAGGGATACGTTCCTTTATTTTTTGTTGAAAGAAAAGTTTGTCTTGGAATTATTGCATCACTCCCAACATCCGCCCGTATTAGTTTATCCTTCACATTGGGCAATCTCTTGTTACAGATAAGGGGAGGTATATTAAATTCCATCACATTCGGATATGCCTGCCCTAGAATATGCCAATATTTCTTTATAATCTGATCTACTTTTAAATTGACCGGATGATATTCCCTCACAAAGCATATACGTGATTCATCCCTTCTGTTTTTTCATCAGTGACCACCTCTCTTAATGCCCCATCTAGAATACGTTGGGGATAGTCTCTCAATCTAAAATTTTCACACATTTCCTCAATTCTTTTTGAACAGATGGAGTTGTTGGTAACAATCCTAGTCACTCGCTGAAACTGTGATTTGGGGATAGCCTTTTTAACAGAATATGGGTGTGCACTCCTAAAATGTAAGATACTATTCCTGTCCGTATCTTTTTAATATAAATCTGTCTCAAAGTCCCCTTTCTCATTCCTAATAACCATAGTGTCCAAAAAATTTATCCTCTCAGTGCTATATGAAATGGTAAATTTTAGTTCACTCCATACACTATTCAAATCATCATAGAATGTCATTAGGGTTTCTTGTGGCCTCTCCCATACGCAAAAAATGTCATCTATGAACCTAAACCAGGCTCTCCCATGTATCTTGAATAGAGGATGTTCATAGACATAATGCTCCTCAAAAAATGACATATATGTATTTGCGTATGGGGGGGCCACATTCGCACTCATTGCCGATCCCCTCTTCTGCTTGTAATATACATCTTGGAATAAAAAATAGTTCTCATACAGAACCACCCTTAGTAACTCCATCACGATATCTCTTTGAACCCCTGGAAATTCATTAATCTCAAGAAGCCACCTCACTGCGTTTAATCCTTTTTCATGTTCTATTGATGTATATAAACTTGTAACATCTATTGTGGTAATGATGGCATCTGCAGACATATTATGAATAGTTTTAATTTTTTAAAAAAAATCTCCTGTATCTAATAAAAAAGATTTATTTTTCTTTACTAGAGGGGTCAAAATGTGTTCCAATGTTATAGATAGAGGGGATAATACTGACTCTGTGGACGCCACAATTGGTCTGCCTGGAGGATCAATTAAAGTTTTATGCACTTTCGGTAATATATAAAACACTGGGTTGATAGGATCATCTTTAATTAAAAAATCAGCCAACTTTGAATCAATATTACCCCCTAATTTATATCTATCTATCATTATCTCAATTTTCCTTTGTATATCTTTCAATGGGTTCCCTTTTAATGGTTGATAAGTTGTAGAATCTGATAACTTTCTCATTATCTCCCCAATATATCTCTCCCTATCCATTATTACAATTGATCCCCCTTTGTCAGCGGGCTTTATCTCTATTGTCTTATCATCTTGTAAAAGTTTAAGGGCTTCCCTTTCTTTCATGGTTAGATTACTACTATAAGAAAAACCTCCTCGTTGTATCCGATTCAATAGAGATTCAACTTCTCTCGTAACAAAGCTAATATATGTTTCTGTCGGGTGATAAATCTTAGGTGGCGAAAAACTGCTCTTAATTCTCAAATTTAAATCTGCTAACTTCAAACACTCCTCCTTATCTACAACAGATCTAACTGGTGCCGGTGGTGGTATAGTGGAGAAATGTGTTTTTAACCTTACATTTCTAAAGAAACGATTTAAGTCCAGATCTAATTGAAAACCATTAAGTTTAGACATAACACCAAAAGATAAACGTTTCTGTAGCAGTTCTATTTGTGACGGTTGTAAAGTCTTAGAGGAAATATTAATAACTAGCATGTCCTTAGTACCTGCGACCTTGTTGTCATTGCTGGAGTAGTTCCTCCTGTGATGACGACCGGCTCTCCTCGATTTCTTCTGAAATGTCGTCCTCTTCCTCTCCTGAAAAAAGGGCGTTGTGGGTTCCAAGATCCTGAAGTATCACTCCCAGAATCCGAAGAATATTGACTGCTGCGGAAAAAAGTTCTGGAGTATTTTTCATAACCAAAAGCCGGGTCCCGCCACTTATAGACCTTATTCATAAGATAATCCTCTGTGTCTCTAGCAAACTTTCGGCGTTTTCTTTCCTGTAGATCCTTACGAAAATTATCCATGGAGATATTCAGAGAGTCTTTCAGGGCAGTCAATTCATCCACTTTTAAGCAAGTACTCAATTGAGTCTCAATATTATTAATTTCAGTCCCCAAATCAGCAATAGCTTTTTATAATCTATCAATTGTCAGGAGAATTAAGTCCAGTGAACACTTATTTATAATCTGTTCAAATCCGTCACAAAAAGCCAAATCGTCTGAGAAAAGAGTTGGGCGTAGGTGCACTCTCAACCCTTATGGTATTCGTTTCTCCTTGTAGTATTCAGTTAATGTTGCTGCATGGAGTTCATAAGAAACCAGCCTTTTCATCTCTTTCTCCAGATCTCGTCTTTTAAATTCACTTGTAGGTATCTTAAGAAATTCTGTCGAAATTGTGGATAACGAAATAATCTTTGCAGCCTCCTCTTCATTAAAGGTTTTGCTTACCGCTGCCATCAGGAAAGATGTGTGCTCGTACTTCAAACGATCAGTATCAAAAAGGAATAGTCGGCACTCCGTATGGCTAGGGTGGTGCACGTGGAAAACAATGTCTGTAGGAAAAGAAAATCCCGGCACTCACGTGTTGATAATCAGTTGATTTATTCCACAACTCACACAAGACGTTTCAGCCTGTCCAAGGCTTTTTTCAATTGTGGTTAAATACATTCAGTCAAAATATTTATAAACAAGTCCCCGGAAATGACATAATTCTCATTAACATAAAAAAAAGAGTAGACCAATAAAAAAATTATATATAACAGAATTTACAACAACATACAAAAAATTAAGCAATAATAAACTCAAGTTGCACAATGAAAAAGAACAAGTGAATTCATATATTTAAATAATCCCCAATTACACAAAGACCATATACATCGCAGATTGTAAAATTTATTGCATGCATATACCACATTATATCTTTATTTCTCCACATTCCTTTAGCCAAAAATATATAACATTTCATAGTTTTTCCAGAAAAAATCCTTAATGTATTTAAGATTTTTTAATATTTCCCATGGAATCAAATATATCAATGACAAGTAAATTCATATATATAAATAATCTCCAACCAAATATGAGAATATAAATCCCCAAAACATAGATTCCATTTCATAACTGTATCAAAGATATTGCCATCTAAATTTCTTATGAACTCCATGCAGCAACATTAACTGAATACTACAAGGAGAAACGAATACCACGAGGGTTGAGAGTGCACCTACGCCCAACTCTTTTCTCAGACGATTTGGCTTTTTGTGACGGATTTGAACAGATTATAAATAAGTGTTCACTGGACTTAATTCTCCTGACAATTGATAGATTGCAAAAAGCTATTACTGATTTGGGGACTGAAATTAATAATATTGAGACTCAATTGAGTACTTGCTTAAAAGTGGATGAATTGACTGCCCTGAAAGACTCTCTGAATATCTCCATGGATAATTTTCATAAGGATCTACAGGAAAGAAAACGCCGAAAGTTTGCTAGAGACACAGAGGATTATCTTATGAATAAGGTCTATAAGTGGCGGGACCCGGCTTTTGGTTATGAAAAATACTCCAGAACTTTTTTCCGCAGCAGTCAATATTCTTCGGATTCTGGGAGTGATACTTCAGGATCTTGGAACCCACAACGCCCTTTTCTCAGGAGAGGAAGAGGACGACATTTCAGAAGAAATCGAGGAGAGCCGGTCGTCATCACAGGAGGAACTACTCCAGCAATGACAACAAGGTCACAGGTACTAAGGACTAGTGTTGAGCCACCCCCGTAGTGTTCGGGTTCGGTTCGGTTCGTCGAACACCGGGATGTTCGAGGAACTGTTCGTCGAACTGTTCGTCGAACACCTTAGAACACCGTCGAACACCGTTAAAACCAATGGCAGGCAAACAAAAACACATAGAAACACATAGAAAACACCTGCAAAGGTGTCCAAAAGCTGACAAACTGCTCAGAAGACACTCTCTTTAAAAAAGCCGGCCGGCAAATTCAGCAGCGGCATACACCGGTACCCGACAATTTAGACAAGAAGGAATAGAGCATCACACATAGATTAGATAGATAGAAACATGTCAGTCACACATATAAGAAGCACAGTGACAGTGTTGGTTACTGCACTTGTCATTTAGTGTAAAGGATTTATTAAAAAAAATATTAGTGTTTTCATGCACCGTCTCTTTAAAAAAGCCGGCCGGCAATTCAGCATCTGTACCCGACAATTTAGAACAGAAAGAATAGAGCTTCACACATAGATTAGATAGATAGAAACATGTCAGTCACATATATAATAAGTACAGTGATAGTGTTGCTTACTGTACTTGTCATTTAGTGTAAAGGATTTATTTAAAAAAATAATAGTGTTTTCATGCACTGTCTCTTTAAAAAAGCCGGCCGGCAATTCAGCAGCGGTACCCGACAATTTAGAACAGAAAGATAGAGCATCACACATAGATTATATAGATAGAAACATGTCAGTCACATATATATGAAGTACAGTGATAGTGTTGGTTACTGTACTTGTCATTTAGTATTAAAATAAAGGATTTATTATTAAAAAAATTGGCGTGGGGTTCCCCTTAATTTTAGGCTCTAGCGGAGGTTAAGCAGACGGCTGGGGCAGATGTTTGAAGCCTGGGAAGGGGGTAATACCCACGGAGCTTCCCAGGCTACTAATATCAGCCCCCAGCTGAATACATAGCCTTTACTAGCTATTAAAATGGGGGACCCCCCCAAAAAAATGACGTGGGGTCCCCCCTAATTTAATAGCTAGCAAAGGCTAGGCAGACAGCTGGGGGCTGATATTAATAGCCCAGGAAGGGAGCCATGAATATTGGCCCCCTCCCAGGCTAGAAACACCAGCCGTCAGCCGCCCCAGAAATGGCGCATTCATAGGATGCGCCAATTCTGGCACTTAGCCTCGCTCTTCCACGCTGCCCTGGTGCGGTGGCAGGGGGTAATAGGGTTGGGGTTGATGTCAGCTTATAATGCCAGCTGACATCAAGCCCAGGTTAGTAATGGAGAGGCGTCTATAAGACACCCCCATTACTAACCCCTTAGTCAAAGTTAAAAAAAACACAAACACCCAGAATAAAGTCCTTTAATTGAAATAAAGACACAATCCTTTATTGTTCTAAATTAAACCATACTTACCATCACGCCCATTCCAGCTGAAGCCAACGATCTCCTGCAATAAAAGAAAAATAATAAAGCAACCTCATCCTTACCTTTCCATGGTTCCCACGACAGCTTCAGCTCTGCTACATCGAGATGACAGGCTGGACCGCAGCAGAACGCTGCCATCCAGCCTGTCATCCCGCAGACACTGAGAAGCGCAGGCTTGCTTGCGCTGCTCAGCGTCTCTCTGTGACGACATCCAGATGAGCCGAGTTCATGTCCAATGAACTCGGCTCACCTCATGCACGTCACTGACAGCGTGGGAAAATTCTCACGCTGAAGCGCTGATTGCAGGAGAATTTTCCCACGCTGTCAGTGACGTGCAGGAGGTGAGCTGAGTTCATTGGACATGAGCTCACCTCATGCACATCACTGACAGCGTGGGAGAATTCTCCTGCACTCAGCACTTCAACGTGAGAATTTTCCCACGCTGTCAGTGACGTGCATGAGGTGAGCCGAGTTCATTGGACATGACCTCGGCTCATCTGGATGCCGTCACAGCGAGACAGTGAGGAGCGCAAGCATGCCTGCGCTTCTCAGTGTCTGCGGGATGACAGACTGGATGGCAGCGTTCTGCTGCGGTCCAGCCAGTCATCTCGATGTAGCAGAGCTGAAGCTGTCGTGGGAACCATGGAAAGGTAAGGATGAGGTTGGTTTATTATTTTTCTTTTATTGCAGGAGATCGTTGGCTTCAGCTGGAATGGGTGTGATGGTAAGTATGGTTTAATTTAGAACAATAAAGAATTGTGTCTTTATTTCAATTAAAGGACTTTATTCTGGGTGTTGTGTTTTTTTTAAATACTTTACTAGAAATTCATGGCGGTCATGTCTAATACTGGCGTGACCCCATGAATTTTGGGCTTGGGGCCAGCTGATAATACCAAGCTGGCCCTAACCCCTTTATTACCCAGTGAGCCACCGCACCAGGGCCCTGGATGAGTTGGGTACAGCGCCAGAAGATGGCGCTTCTATGAACGCGCCATTTTCCGGGGTGGCTGCGGACTGCAATTTGTAGCGGGGGGGGGCCCAGAAAGCTTGGGCCTCCCTGCGCTGCGGATTCCAGCCCCCAGCTGCCTAGTTGTACCTGGCTGGACACAAAAATAGGGCGAAGCCCCACGTACTTTTTTTTTAATTATTTCATGAAATTCATGAAATAATTAAGAAAAAAAGGGCTTCCCTATATTGTTGTGTCCGGCCAGGTACAAATAGGCAGCTGGTGGATGGGGGCAGCCCGTTCCTGCCTGCTGTACCTGGCTGGACACAAATATAGTGCGAAGCCCCACTTCAATTTTTTTTAATTATTTCATGAAATTCATGAAATAATTAAGAAAAAAAGGGCTTCCCTATATTGTTGTGTCCGGCCAGGTACAAATAGGCAGCTGGTGGATGGGGGCAGCCCGTTCCTGCCTGCTGTACCTGGCTGGACACAAATATAGTGCGAAGCCCCACTTCAATTTTTTTAAATTATTTCAGGAAATTCATGAAATAATTTAAAAAAAATTGACGTGGGGCTTCGCACTATATTTGTGTCCAGCCAGGTACAGCAGGCAGGAACGGGCTGCCCCCAACCACCAGCTGCCTATTTGTACCTGGCCGGACACAACAATATAGGGAAGCCCTTTTTTTCTTAATTATTTCATGAAATAATTTAAAGAAAATTGACGTGGGGCTTCGCCCTGTTTTTGTGTCCAGCCAGGTACAACTAGGCAGCTGGGGGCTGGAATCCGCAGCGCAGGGAGGCCCAAGCTTTCTGGGCCACCCCCGCTGCAAATTGCAGTCCGCAGCCACCCCGGAAAATGGCGCGTTCATAGAAGCGCCATCTTCTGGCGCTGTACCCAACTCATCCAGGGCCCTGATGCGGTGGCTCACTGGGTAATAAAGGGGTTAGGGCCAGCTTGGCATTATCAGCTTGCCCTAAGCCCGAAATTCATGGGGTCACGCCAATATTAGACATGACCACCATGAATTTCTAGTAAAGTATTTAAAAAAAACACAACACCCAGAAAAAAGTCCTTTAATTGAAATAAACACACAATTCTTTATTGTTCTAAATTAAACCATACTTACCATCACGCCCATTCCAGCTGAAGCCAACGATCTCCTGAAATAAAAGAAAAATAATAAAGCAACATCATCCTTACCTTTCCATGGTTCCCATGACAGCTTCAGCTCTGCTACATCGAGATGACAGGCTGGACCGCAGCAGAACGCTGCCATCCAGTCTGTCATCCCGCAGACACTGAGAAGCGCAGGCTTGCTTGCGCTCCACAGTGTCTCTCTGTGAGGGCATCCAGATGAGCCGAGTTAATGTCCAATGAACTCGGCTCACCTCATGCACGTCACTGACAGCGTGGGAAAATTCTCCTGCACTCAGCGCTTCAGCGTGGGAGAATTCTCACACTGAAGCGCTGAGTGCAGGAGAATTCTCCCACGCTGTCAGTGACGTGCAGGAGGTGAGCTGAGTTCATTGGACATGAGCTCACCTTATGCACGTCACTGACAGCGTGGGAAAATTCTCCTGCACTCAGCGCTTCAGCGTGGGAGAATTCTCACGCTGAAGCGCTGAGTGCAGGAGAATTCTCCCACGCTGTCAGTGACGTGCAGGAGGTGAGCTAAGTTCATTGGACATGAGCTCACCTTATGCACGTCACTGACAGCGTGGGAGAATTCTCCTGCACTCACCGCTTCAGCGTGAGAATTTTCCCACGCTGTCAGTGACGTGCATGAGGTGAGCCGAGTTCATTGGACATGAACTCGGCTCATCTGGATGTCGTCACAGAGAGACGCTGAGCAGCGCAAGCAAGCCTGCGCTTCTCAGTGTCTGCGGGATGAGAGGCTGGATGGCAGCGTTCTGCTGCGGTCCAGCCTGTCATCTCGATGTAGCAGAGCTGAAGCTGTCGTGGGAACCATGGAAAGGTAAGGATGAGGTTGCTTTATTATTTTTCTTTTATTGCAGGAGATCGTTGGCTTCAGCTGGAATGGGCGTGACGGTAAGTATGGTTTAATTTAGAACAATAAAGGATTGTGTCTTTATTTCAATTAAAGGACTTTATTCTGGGTGTTTGTGTTTTTTTTAACTTTGACTATGGGGTTAGTAATGGGGGTGTCTTATAGACGCCTCTCCATTACTAACCTGGGCTTGATGTCAGCTGGCATTATAAGCTGACATCAACCCCAACCCTATTACCCCCTGCCACCGCACCAGGGCAGCGTGGAAGAGCGAGGCTAAGTGCCAGAATTGGCGCATCCTATGAATGCGCCATTTCTGGGGCGGCTGACGGCTGGTGTTTCTAGCCTGGGAGGGGGCCAATATTCATGGCTCCCTTCCTGGGCTATTAATATCAGCCCCCAGCTGTCTGCCTAGCCTTTGCTAGCTATTAAATTAGGGGGGACCCCACGTCATTTTTTTGGGGGGGTCCCCCATTTTAATAGCTAGTAAAGGCTATGTATTCAGCTGGGGGCTGATATTAGTAGCCTGGGAAGCTCCGTGGGTATTACCCCCTTCCCAGGCTTCAAACATCTGCCCCAGCCGTCTGCTTAACCTCCGCTAGAGCCTAAAATTAAGGGGAACCCCACGCCAATTTTTTTAATAATAAATCCTTTATTTTAATACTAAATGACAAGTACAGTAACCAACACTATCACTGTACTTCATATATATGTGACTGACATGTTTCTATCTATCTAATCTATGTGTGAAGCTCTATTCTGTCTGTTATAAATTGTCGGGTACCGCTGCTGAATTGCCGGCCGGCTTTTTTAAAGAGACGGTGCATGAAAACACTATTATTTTTTTTGATAAATCCTTTACGCTAAATGACAAGTACAGTAAGCAGCACTGTCACTGTACTTCGTATATATGTGGCTGACATGTTTCTATCTATCTAATCTATGTGTGAAGTTCTATTCTGTCTGTTATAAATTGTTGGGTACCGCTGCTGAATTGCCGGCCGGCTTTTTTAAAGAGACGGTGCATGAAAACACTATTATTTTTTTTGATAAATCTTTTACGCTAAATGACAAGTACAGTAAGCAGCACTTTCACTGTACTTCGTATATATGTGGCTGACATGTTTATATCTATCTAATCTATGTGTGATTCTCTATTCTTTCGGTTCTAAATTGTCGGGTACAGGTGTATGCCGCTGCTGAATTGCCGGCTTTTCATGTTTCACTGTTGGCACTGTTCCCATCGATTTGGGCAATCACTGTAATGCCACAACCACCATGGCTGTGGCATTACAGTGAGTGGCAGACAATCCCTGCATGATTGGTGCTCTAAATAGCGCCAGACATGCAGGACACGCTTTTGGTGCACGAACAGTTATCGAACATAACCTCGAACAGCCGAATTTTTTGCAAATCGTTCGGGTTCGTCGAACAACTCGAACACCGCCCAAAACAGCTCGAATTTGAGATTGGCGAACAGTTCTAGTCGAACACCGCTCATCTCTACTAAGGACATGCTAGTTATTAATATTTCCTCTAAGACTTTACAACCGTCACAAATAGAACTGCTACAGAAAGGTTTATCTTTTGGTGTTATGTCTAAACTTAATGGTTTTCAATTAGATCTGGACTTAAATCGTTTCTTTAGAAATGTAAGGTTAAAAACACATTTCTCCACTATACCACCACCGGCACCAGTTAGATCTGTTGTAGATAAGGAGGAGTGTTTGAAGTTAGCAGATTTAAATTTGAGAATTAAGAGCAGTTTTTCGCCACCTAAGATTTATCACCCGACAGAAACATATATTAGCTTTGTTACGAGAGAAGTTGAATCTCTATTGAATCGGATACAACGAGGAGGTTTTTCTTATAGTAGTAATCTAACCATGAAAGAAAGGGAAGCCCTTAAACTTTTACAAGATGATAAGACAATAGAGATAAAGCCCGCTGACAAAGGGGGATCAATTGTAATAATGGATAGGGAGAGATATATTGGGGAGATAATGAGACAGTTATCAGATTCTACAACTTATCAACCATTAAAAGGGAACCCATTGAAAGATATACAAAGGAAAATTGAGATAATGATAGATAGATATAAATTAGGGGGTAATATTGATTCAAAGTTGGCTGATTTTTTAATTAAAGATGATCCTATCACCCCAGTGTTTTATATATTACCGAAAGTGCATAAAACTTTAATTGATCCTCCAGGCAGACCAATTGTGGCGTCCACAGAGTCAGTATTATCCCCTCTATCTATAACATTGTGTAACGGGTCTGGGAGGCGGAACCTCTGAGCTACTATACAAGGGGGCAGTCCTTGTAAGGGAGCGGGTGGCGACCAGGCAGGCAGTCACAGCAGGTGACCGAGACAGTCTCTGGAAGAACGGGCAGGAGATCACGACAAGTGACTGGGGCAGTCTCTGGGTGAACGGGCAGATGGTCACGGCAAGTGACCGGGACAGTCTCTGGAAGAACGGGCAGGAGATCACGGCAAGTGACTGGGGCAGTCTCTGGGTGAACGGGCAGGTGGTCACGGCAAGTGACCGGGGCAGTCTCTGGGTAAAGGGTTGGTACGACCTGTGGCGGCTGATGGTAGACTTGAGCTCCCAGGTGAGCAGGCGAGAGTCTCTGGATAAACGGGTGGTCACAGCATGTGACGGCGGAGCCTCCAGGAAGACCAACAGACAGGCGGCAGATGAGCGCTCCCAGGAGAGCGGGCAGAAGTCTCTGGACAGGCGGGTGGTCACAGCACGTGACGGCAGAGCCTCCAGGTAGGCTAGCAGACAGGCAGCAGATGAGCGCTCCCAGGTGAGCGAGCAGGAGACACTGGACAGGCAGGTGGTCACAGCATGTGACGGCGGAGCCTCCAGGTAGACTAGCAGGCAGGTAGCAGGTGAGCGCTCCCAGGTGAGCGGGCAAGCTGGTCCATAGACAGACTGACGGGAGTAGGAAGGCAGACCGTCGGACCTCAGGCAAGCAGGCAGGTGGCTGGTGTGCGCTCCCAGGTGAGCGGGCAGGCTGGTCCTTAGACAGACTGACAGGAGTAGCAAGGCAGACCGTCGGACCTCAGACTAGCAGGCAGGTAGCAGATAATCAGGCAGGAATCTGGCAGGTAACTGGCAGGTAACTGGCAACGGGACCTGAGGGCTGAAGCAGAGTAGTGAACAGTGCAACAACATTGCTCGGGCACCTCCATTTTGGAGGAGGTGCCTTATATATGGTAAAGTCCTCCGGCCATTGGCCGGGGACTCCTTAGGACGGCGCGCGCGGCCCCTTTAAGAGGGAGGGAGGGCGCGCGCGCGCGCCCTAAGCACAGTGGCCGGGAAGGAGCGCGCGCTGCCAGCAGAGCGGGAGAGGGACGCCGGGCACGGAGCAGAGCGGTGAGGGGAACAGCGTCCCTGCCTAGCAGAGGGCAGGGACGCCGGCACTACACATTGGAACACATTTTGACCCCTCTAGTAAAGAAAAATAAATCTTTTTTATTAGATACAGGAGATTTTTTGAAAAAAATTAAAACTTTTCATAATATATCTGCAGATGCCATCATTACCACAATAGATGTTACAAGTTTATATACATCAATAGAACATGAAAAAGGATTAAACGCAGCGAGGTGGCTTCTTGAGATTAATGAATTTCCAGGGGTTCAAAGAGATATAGTGATGGAGTTACTAAGGGTGGTTCTGTATGAGAACTATTTTTTATTCCAAGATGTATATTACAAGCAGAAGAGGGGATCGGCAATGGGTGCGAATGTGGCCCCCCCATACGCAAATACATATATGTCATTTTTTGAGGAGCATTATGTCTATGAACATCCTCTATTCAAGATACATGGGAGAGCCTGGTTTAGGTTCATAGATGACATTTTTTGCGTATGGGAGGGGCCACAAGAAACCCTAATGACATTCTATGATGATTTGAATAGTGTATGGAGTGAACTAAAATTTACCATTTCATATAGCACTGAGAGGATAAATTTTTTGGACACTATGGTTATTAGGAATGAGAAAGGGGACTTTGAGACAGATTTATATAAAAAAGATACGGACAGGAATAGTATCTTACATTTTAGGAGTGCACACCCATATTCTGTTAAAAAGGCTATCCCCAAATCACAGTTTCAGCGAGTGACTAGGATTGTTACCAACCCCTCCATCTGTTCAAAAAGAATTGAGGAAATGTGTGAAAATTTTAGATTGAGAGACTATCCCCAACGTATTCTAGATGGGGCATTAAGAGAGGTGGTCACTGATGAAAAAACAGAAGGGATGAATCACGTATATGCTTTGTGAGGGAATATCATCCGGTCAATTTAAAAGTAGATCAGATTATAAAGAAATATTGGCATATTCTAGGGCAGGCATATCCGAATGTGATGGAATTTAATATACCTCACCTTATCTGTAACAAGAGATTGCCCAATGTGAAGGATAAACTAATACGGGCGGATGTTGGGAGTGATGCAATAATTCCAAGACAAACTTTTCTTTCAACAAAAAATAAAGGAACGTATCCCTGTCTGAATTGTGCTCAATGTAGTAATGTAATTAAGGGGGAATATTTTAGTCATCCTAGGACAGGTAAAAGATTTAATATTAAGGGCTTCTACACGTGTAAATCTACAAATGTGGTTTACCAGATAAAATGTCCGTGCGGTTTTTCATATATTGGAGAAACAATGCAGTCAGTAGGAACACGGGTTAATAAACATAAATCCACTATCAGGTGTGGAGATACTTCGCTTCCCCTTCCATTACATTTTAAGGAAAAAGGACATTCAATATCCCAATTGAAATATCAGGTGTTAGAACAAATAGATACACCTAGAAGAGGAGGCAGTATCAAAAAAATCCTTTTACGTAGAGAAGCCTTTTGGATTTATACTTTGGGAACTTTATATCCAAATGGCCTGAATCGAGAATATGATGTTAGTGGTATTATGTGATTAGGATAATGAGTAATATATACATCCTATTTTTCTTTCTAGACATCTCAGATGCGATGAAATCCTGAAGTATCTGCATAGGAACAAATGGGATGCATATTGTACTTGTCACATTTTGTCGGGTTAAATAAGATTGAATGCGGAGATAAGACATGATGTAAGCTGGACGGCTTCCCTATGTATTTCTAGGAATCACGGGTGGACAGTTTATTATACTGTCACATTTAATGAAATAAATAAGGTCTAATTTAGGGAATAGAGGATAACAAAGGATAAATTTAAAAAGTCACTTTTATCTCAGACAACGATCTGGGGGAGGTGAGGATCACTTAGGACATAGATGTTCTCTATTCCCATATGTCTGTGATTGTTCCTTCAGTAGTAGCTTTATATGTAGTTACAATTTATAATGAGATATAAAGTGATATAGAAATAATATGATGAATTTTTTCTACTATGTGAATTGGGATCTATGGGAATATGGCAGTATACTGATCTCTTTATAAGGTATTTATTAATAGAATTATAAAGGCCAGAGAATAAAAGATAGATTTAGTCACTTGTTGCAGGCTGTTCATGAGGAATCAGTTGTATACACAAATGTAATAAACAGTATTGTTCTAATAAAAAATCTTTTTCAAAAAATCTAGAAATATCAAGAATTTTTTTTCCAGAAAAATGATATAATGTTGAATGTGTTTAATAAAAAGAACATTGAGAAATTTAGATGGCAATATCTTTGATACAGTTATGAAATGGAATCTATGTTTTGGGGATTTATATTCTCATATTTGGTTGGAGATTATTTATATATATGAATTTACTTGTCATTGATATATTTGATTCCATGGGAAATATTAAAAAATCTTAAAAACATTAAGGATTTTTTCTGGAAAAACTATGAAATGTTATATATTTTTGGCTAAAGGAATGTGGAGAAATAAAGATATAATGTGGTATATGCATGCAATAAATTTTACAATCTGCGATGTATATGGTCTTTGTGTAATTGGGGATTATTTAAATATATGAATTCACTTGTTCTTTTTCATTGTGCAACTTGAGTTTATTATTGCTTAATTTTTTGTATGTTGTTGTAAATTCTGTTATATATAATTTTTTTATTGGTCTACTCTTTTTTTTATGTTAATGAGAATTATGTCATTTCCGGGGATTTGTTTATAAATATTTCGACTGAATGTATTTAACCACAATTGAAAAAAGCCTTGGACAGGCTGAAACGTCTTGTGTGAGTTGTGGAATAAATCAACTGATTATCAACACGTGAGTGCCGGGATTTTCTTTTCCTACAGACATTGTTTTCCACGTGCACCACCCTAGCCATACGGAGTGCCGACTATTCCTTTTTGATACTGATCGTTTGAAGTACGAGCACACGTCTTTCCTGATGGCAGTGGTAAGCAAAACCTTTAATGAAGAGGAGGCTGCAAAGATTATTTCGTTATCCACAATTTCGACAGAATTTCTTAAGATACCTACAAGTGAATTTAAAAGACGAGATCTGGAAAAAGAGATGAAAAGGCTGGTTTCTTATGAACTCCATGCAGCAACATTAACTGAATACTACAAGGAGAAACGAATACCACGAGGGTTGAGAGTGCACCTACGCCCAACTCTTTTCTCAGACGATTTGGCTTTTTGTGACGGATTTGAACAGATTATAAATAGTGTTGAGCCACCCCCGTAGTGTTCGAGTTCGGTTCGGTTCGTCGAACACCCGTGTGTTCGCCGAACTGTTCGTCGAACTGTTCGTCGAACACCTTCGAACACCGTTAAAACCAATGGCAGGCAAACAAAAACACATAGAAACACATAGAAAACACCTTCAAAGGTGTCCAAAAGCTGACAAACTGCTCAGAAGACACAACTAACACATGGAAAAGTGACAAGTACATATAGTCATGCGAAAAGAAAAGAGGTGGAGGAGTAAAAGGAGGGGGAGACACAGATATAGGCATGTCATGCCCTTCTAAAATCCAAAAAGTGAGAAGCCGAGACGGCCAGTCCGCTCCTGCCCGTGCCACCTCCGTGTCGCCGGGTTTGTGCCAGAGCCGCGGTGAACCCTGACGGCCAGCCCCCCTCTCCCAATACTGGTGCCTGTCCGCTGGTGGGTCGAGAGAGCCCCCCTGTGGTGGAGGCAGCTCTAAGCTTTTTAATTTAAATTGTCCCTCTAATTTGAATGAATACACTTTAAATCCATTTACAAGGATCTATTGGAGGGCAAGTCTCATGCCAGCAGCTGCGTAATTCCAGCTCCAGTAGCGTCCACTAAAGCTGCTGCAGTTAAAAAGCTTTTATAAGGATCGAGCTCGGCTGTCCACCGCAAGGCATCCTAGTGCCAGTCCCAGCCCCTATGCCTTGGGGTGCCTCCTGATGCTCTTCACTAAGTATCCCATGGTCCCGAAGCATTTCCTTTGAAACAATTAAGTGTCCAAACTACAGGTGGTGTAGCTTGCTTAACAGCCGGGATAATCCGCTGACTAGCAGACACTGCTACTAGGCACAAAGTATTTCCTGGGCTAGATGCAGTTAAAAATTTGTAAGTAGATACTCTCGTTGGATGCTGAGAAAGCATTCCATAGAGTCTCCTGGCACGCCATATATGATTCTCTTAAAAAGCTTGGGGTAGGGGTCTAGGGGACCCTTTTATAGCCAAAATCACGGCCCTGTATCACAATACGTCACCTAGGCTGAAGATAAATGGAACTGTAGCACCGAGGGCTCGGTTGCTACAGACGTATTGCACCTCACCCAGAGGTGTGATATCTCACTCTCAGATAAGGATGGAGTGTGGATCAGGACCCGACACCTGCATGCATTACACCACATTGCCGTGGGGCAGGGCGACCAATATGCCCCTGAGATGGGCACGACAGTCCCTGTCCCTGGCTGGAGTGGGGGGAGGGAACACTGAGGAAGGGGAACCCTGCAGTGCAGGAGCAGGGAGGAAGCAGTTCCTGGGTGCATTGAGAAGGGAGTATAAAAGGTGGGTACCATCTTAGTTCAGTGCAGAGAAGTCTGAGCAGAAGTGGCAGGGAGCAGGGGCTCTGCATGAGCTCTGCTCCGGAGGCGGGCCTAGTAACAGAGGCCCAGGCCTGCAAGAGGGAGAAGGAAGGAAGAGGAGCGGAGAAGGCTCCAGGAACGAGGAATGAAGGGATCCCAGGGGTGCGGACGGGCGAGTCGCCACCGCACGCCCGAATCCACCTGCGTGGAGGGGTCAGGCCAAAGGGGGAGACCGGTCCCCGAACTAGTGGAGGCAGGAAACGACCCTCAGCTAGAAACCGGAGGCTCTGACATTTTATGTGGCGCAGCCCCTTGCTCCACCCGCTAGGAAGGCACCACATAGGGTCAGGGAAACTGGCGCCAAGTTTACCAAGAGGAGGCCCGAGGCAGCCGGACAGAAGTGTTGGTAAGAAAGGCCAGACAAAGGACACACAAAGGGGGTCCTGTGAAGCGCTCCAAAGTTATCTGGGAGTTGTCTGAGCCCCTCACCTGGTGAGCACAGTACGACGTGGGCAGCCGTTACCTGCAGACGTGGTCTGGATAATAAGAACTGTGAGTAAAGGCCCTGAACTGCATCACTGACTCCGTGTCGTTACTGCTGCTGCCCTGCACCATCACCCCCATCCTCCGCATACACTGCCCTGAGGCTATACTCCTCCCGTGGGGAGTTATGCTACGCTCTGCTGCACCCACAACACCAGCCTTAGCGGTCTGCCCTGTAGCGGCGGTTCACTCTGACCGCAATCCACGGGTGGCGTAGTCGGACATTTAAACATCAAAACCACATAAATAGTTCCGCCACTGGTTTGACCGCCCTGAGCCACGGAACCGGATCGCCGCCACGAAGACTACAACCACCAGCATCCACCAAAAAGGGTCCGGCTCCGGGTGTCCCAAGGCCCAGGGGGTGCGTCAGAACATTTTCATCACCTTTCACAATCACCAATGGGACAAGGCAGGGATGTCCTCTGTCCCCTCTCTTATACATCCTAGTGACGGAGCACCTGCTCTCATCAATTCGCCATAACCCCAATATTAGGTGGATTGAGGTGGGAGGCACCGAGTACAAGTGCTCTCTATTTGCTGATGATGTCCTAGTATATATCACTCAATCACATATATCCATCCCTGCTGTTATGGCTGAAATAGATCACTTTGTTACATGGTAAAATTTTAAAATCAATGCAGCGAAGTCTGAGGCCCTCGATGTCTCCCTCCCTAAATCCATATAGGATTCCATCCAGTCCAAGTTTCCCTTTGCCTGGCCCTCACAGGGTATCAAATACTTAGGAATTCCTATTCATAGAGACCTCTCCCATCTATGTTATCTTAATTTTGGGCCCTTTATTGAACAATTCCATACAGACCACGGTTGGCAAGTTAGAACTGTAAGATTCACTACGTGAACCACTGGTGTTTTGTGGAAAAGCACATGTACACCGCGTTCCAAATTATTATGCAAAAAGTGTTTAGGAGTGATAAGGGAAGAATTTGTTTGTTTGTCAGTTAAACTCATTGATGGTGATGTGTGTCAGGGCTCTTTATATCACTGTAAGCAATTGCAGACACCTGTGCTAATTAGTTTGGCAGGTGTGTCCAATGAAAGGCAAGACTACTTAAGAAGGCTCTCTCACATTATTAAGCAGCCTACATTTTCTGCCAAAATGGGAAAGAAAAAGGATGTGTCGGCTGCTGAGAAGCAACAAATTGTGGAGTGTTTAGGTCAAGGCATGACTACAATCAACATTGTGCGATGATCAGGATGAAGTGTCTTGGCAATCAAGAAGTATGTAGCTGATTCACAGTACACACGTGTGCGTGCTGATAAGGGCAAATTGAGGACTCTTTCCTACAGGCAATTACGTCAGGTTGAAAGAGCAGCGGCAAAAAAGCCTTGTCATAGCAGCAGACAAGTTTTTGAAGCTGCTTGTGCCTCCAACGTCCCCCGAACAACAAGATGCAGGGTCCTTCAGAGGTTTGCAGCTGTGCATACGCCATCCTGTCGACCTCCTCTATCCACTTCACACAAGCAGAAACGGCTCCAGTGGGCCAAACATTACATGAAGACTGATTTCAAAATTGTTTTGTTCACGGATGAGTGCCGTGCAGCGCTCGATGGTCCAGATGAATGGAGTGGAGGATGGCTGGTTGATGGACACCCCACGCAAACACGGCTACAGCGCCAACAAGGAGGAGGTGGAGTAATGTTTTGGGCTGGAATCATGGGGAGAGAGATTGTCGGCCCCTTTAGGATCCCTGAAGGCGCTAAAGATGAACTCCATAATGTATGTGGATTTTCTCAAACAGCACTTCCTGCCATGGTTCAAGAAGAAGAACCGTGTATTTCACAGCAAGATCATTTTTCTGCATGATAATGCACCATCTCATGCTGCACATAAAACATCTGCATCTCTGGCTGATATGGGCATAAAAGGGGACAAACTTATGGTGTGACCCCCATGCTCCCCTGACCTCTACCCCATTCAGAACCTTTGGAGCATCATTAAAAGGAGTGTCTATGATGGCGGGAGGCAGTTCACATCTAAGCAACAGCTCTGGGAGGGTATTCTGTCCTCATGCAAAACAATTGAAGCAGAAACCATCCAAAACCTGACAAATTCAATGGACGAGAGAGTTCAGAAGCTCCTTTCGAACAAGGGGTCCTATGTGAAAATGTAACATCACCTAGAATAAAGTTTTGAGTTGAAAACTGTTTGATTTCAGTTTCTAACAACCTGCTAATGCTTATAATTTCAAAAATGACCATTTTTTTGGTCTTTATTAAAATGAAAAGGTTGATCGAAAAGTTTGGGGGATCTAAGAGTGTGGCAACCCAGTAGTCATGATTACTTCGAATTCTGACAATATGAGGGTCATGCTGCAGGTAGTGCAGCAAGAAGGCACTTATGTGTCTTGCGCATCTCGGAGCCCCAAAATTATTTTCCGGGCTAGATGCAGCTAAAAATTATTTTTAATTTTAAATCTGGTGAAGCTTATTATAGATGGCCTAATAGGATCAGTGCTGCACACTGCTACAAAGCCCAAATTATTTTCCAGTCAAGATACAGATAAACATGATTAGTAATTTGAAAGCTTAAAACGGTTGGTAGGGTGATTTTAACCAATCATCAAGCTTTTACTCTCCCCAGGATGACACAGGGGTAGAAAAGTCGTTTCGGATCCATGATTTGTTCATCTTTATGAACGTGAGTCTGTCTACATTATCAGTGGAGAGCCGCGTGCGCTTATCTGTCAGCACACCACCAGCAGCGCTGAACACACGTTCAGACAGAACGCTGGCTGCGGGGCATGACAAGATCTCCAAGGCGTAAGTGGCTAGCTCCGGCCATTTATCCAGATTGGAAGCCCAAAAAGAGCAAGGGTCCAGTGACACAGTCGTGGCTTCAATGTTTACTTGGAGATACTCCTGTACCATCGTCTCTAGGCGTTGACTATGTGTCAGACTTCTTGTCTCCTGTGGCCTTGCAAAGGATGGGCTAAAAAAGTGGTGAAATGATTCCACAAAATTGATGTTACCAGCAGATACTGTGGTTCTGTTACGGTTTGAGTGCTGAACACTTGACGGTCCCACGGTTGGCAAGTTGGAACTGTGAGATTCACTACGTGCACCACTGGTATTTTGTGGAAAAGCACATGTAAGATTCTGCAACAGTCTCTGCTGATACTCCTGCATGCGTGCATCCCTTTCTATGGCAGGAATAATTTCTGCAAATTTACTTTTGTACCGGGGATCTAACAGTGTGGCAACCCAGTAGTCAGGATTATTTCTAATTCTCACAATTCGAGGGTCATGTTGCAGGTAGTGCAGCAAGAAGGCACTCATGTGTGTTGCGCATCCAGGAGCACCAAGTCCCTGTTGTGTTGGTGGCGAGGTAACAATCATGCTTCCTTCCTCTGTCCTCTCCCCCCAACCTCGCACAACAGAAATGTGATCAAGGTCTCCCTCATCTGATGAGTCTTCCATCAGTTCGTCCTCCACTTCTTCCTGGGCTCCTGCACCTTCCTCACTAGTTTGGCTGCTACCATGCGCCCTGGTAAAATCATCTCCCCCACCCTCACATGCCTGCCGCCCTGGTGCTGCCGACCGTCTGGACCTTGCAGATGTTAGCCCTTCCGCATACAACTCCTCCTCCTCTACTTCCTCCACCTCCTCTTGTGCCACCACCTGACTCCGAATTCTGTTTAACATGTGCTCCAGCATGTAAATCACCGGAATAGTCATGCTGATAATGGCATCGTCAGCACTAAACATCTTCGTCGCCATTTCAAAACTGTGCAGAAGGGTGCATAGGTCCCTGATCTGAGACCACTCCTCCAGCGTGATTTGCCCCACCTCTGAATCTCGTTGGCCCAGGCTATACGTCAGAACGTATTGCACCAGGGCTTGTCGGTGCTGCCACAGTCGCTGCAACATGTGCAGAGTTGAATTCCACCGGGTAGGCACATCGCATTTTAGCCGGTGAAGTGGCAGGCCCAACGACTTCTGTAGAGATGTAAGTCGCTGAGCTGCGGGATGCGAACGGCGGAAGTGAGCACACAGCGACCGTGCCCTCTGCAGAAGGCCATCTAGTCTGGGATACTGGGCTAAAAATTGCTGGACAACCAGGTTCAACACGTGAGCCATACAAGGCACGTGTGTGACATTGCCCCGGCGAAGGGCCGCACCCAGGTTTGCAGCATTGTCGCACACGGCCTTCCCTGGTTTCAGGTCCAGTGGAGACAACCATTCATGAAATTGGTTCTCCAGAGCTGACCACAACTCCTCAGCTGTGTGACTCACATTTCCCAGACATTTCAATGTAAAAACCGCCTGATGACGTTGAGCCCTACTGCCAGCATAGTAAGGAGGTGTGCAGGATCCCTTCTGCGCAGTTAGAAAGCTTGTGGCATGACCAGACAGGCTTTGGGTGCAGGTGGAAGACCGAGAGGAGGTTGAGGAGGCAGAAGCAGTGGAGGAAAAATGACATAAAGAGGATTGACGCACAACTCGTGGGGACGGCAAGACTTGGACAGCAGCCCCTTGTCCTGCTGTCACCATAGTTACCCAGTGCCCAGTCAGCGACATGTAACGCCCCTGTCCATGCCTACTCGTCCAAGTGTCTGTGGTGAAATGCACCCTGTCACACACAGAGTTTCTCAAAGAAGCGGTGATGTTGTGTGCGACATGCTGGTGGAGCGCAGGCACACCTTTCTTTGAGAAGTAGTGCCGACTGGGCATCTGGTACTGGGGCACTGCGACGGACATAAGGTCTCGAAAATCCTCTGTGTCCACCAGGCGGAAAGGCAGCATTTCTGTAGCCAAGAGCTTGCAGATGGTGAAATTCAACCTCTTAGCTTTCTCATGGCTAGGAGGAAATGGTCTTTTACTTGTCCACATCTGAGGGACCGAGGGCTGGCTATTGTGCTTAGACGGGGTTGATAAGGGTGTCCCCGGCAAACTGCCGGTCTGTGAGGAAGATGCAGGCGGACATGTTAGGTTGCCTTGATCCAAAGGTGGTGCTATCGATGTCGGACAGCGCTCAAGACCAGCTGGTGTTACCACCTCCAAAGAAAATGATGACCTGCCAATCACGCTGGCTGTTGCGGGTAAAGAGGTGGCAGGTCTGCGCCCCAAAACAGGTGTGACTGCTGTCCCCCCAGTCACAGAGGATGAAGAGGCCGTGGATGCACAAGATATGGCAGACGGTGGTTGGCCCGGCCGGCTAGACCGCATTGTAGCACACTGAGCTTCCCACTGCAACTTATGCTTCATGTCCATGTGCCGGTTCATGCATGAAGTACTCAAACTATGTATTTTTTGGCCTCTACTTAGCTTTTGCTGACAAATGTTACAGATAACACGAGTTGGGTCATCTTTATCGATCTGAAATAATGCCCAGGCTATGCAAGGCTTAGCACCCATGCGACCTGAAGAGCCACCACGACTTGTGGTGAGAGGCAGAGTTGTGTTTGCGGATGCAGTTGTTGACGTGCTTCCAGTACTATGTCTCTGTCCAGGAAGGCTCAACCTGACCTCGTCGTCACTAGCATCTTCCTCCACCTCCTCTGCTGACCTCATCTCTTGGCTGACTGTGGGTTGACAGTAAGTGGGATCTCCGACCTCATCATCATCACCCTGTGCGTTATCACACCCGTCGTCCTCAGAGCCAACCTGTTCCTGCCCTGACAAAAAACTAAAGTTCTCGCTCCAATCAGGTATTTGAGTCTTATCATCGTCTTCCTCATTGTCTCCACCAACAGGAGTTACAGTTTGGGAATGAGGGTCTACATTATGGTCAGAACCTTCTGCGTCTGGTCCTGGATCTGACTCATAAAGATTCTGGGCATCAGTGCAGATCATTTCCTCGTCTGGATTCACAGAAGCGCTGGAGTCGACCTCTGATTCCCAGGCTATAGTATGAGTAAACAGCTCTGCAGACTCAACCATCTGTTCTACCTCATACTCAGACGGGCAGCTGGAGATTTGGGAGCTGTGAGGAAGCAAGTGCGATTTGGGTGACACCTTTGAGGACTGGAGTATTTGTGATGTTGAAGGTGATGTGGAGGAGAGCCCACTTAAAGGAGCACTTGATATCCGTTGAAGCACCTGCTGTTTTTGTGCCTCATCTGGAATTTGTAGCGATTGGCGTGGCCGTAAGAAAGGGATCTTATCACATTGTCCGCTAAAAGAAGTAGACATTTTAGTTTGGCTGGAAGATGGTCTTTCTTCTGCACCTACCCCACGGACACAACCTTTTTTCCCCTTCCCAACACGCCTATTCCCCTTTCCACCAGCAGCAGGCCTTTTTCCACTCATTTTGGTGGTTAACTAATTCACAACTCTGGAGTTGTTTGCACAAAAAAACAATGGATGGTAACCGAGCAGAGCTGAGTGGCCAAACTGTGGTATTAGGCCAAAACTATTGGCTGGGTTAGATGCAGAAAAAATTATTTTTAATTTGCAACCTGATGGAGGTCAGTATAGATGGACTAATAGACCAAGTCCCACACACCGCTAGAAGCCCAAATATTTTTTCAGAGCTAGATGCAGAAAAAAATTATATTCAATTTGCAACCTGCTGGACGTCAGTATAGAAGGACTAATAGAACAAGTCCCACACACTGCTAGAAGCCCAAATATTTTTTCAGAGCTAAATGAAGAAAAAAATTATTTTTAATTTGCAACCTGATGGAGGTCAGTATAGATGGACTAATAGACCAAGTCCCACACACTGCTAGAAGCCCAAATATTTTTTCAGAGCTAGATGCAGAAAAAAATTGTTTTTAATTTGCAACCTGATGGAGGTCAGTATAGATGGACTAATAGACCAAGTCCCACACACCGCTAGAAGCCCAAATATTTTTTCAGAGCTAGATGCAGAAATTTTTTTTATTCAATTTGCAACCTGATGGAGGTCAGTATAGATCGACTAATAGACCAAGTCCCACACACTGCTAGAAGCCCAAATATTTTTTCAGAGCTAGATGCAGAAAAAAATTATTTTTAATTTGCAACCTGATGGAGGTCAGTATAGATGGACTAATAGAACAAGTCCCACACGCTGCTAGAAGCCCAAATATTTTTTCAGAGATAAATGAAGAAAAAAATTATTTTTAATTTGCAACCTGATGGAGGTCAGTATAGATGGACTAATAGACCAAGTCCCACACACTGCTAGAAGCCCAAATATTTTTTCAGAGCTAGATGCAGAAAAAAATTATTTTTAATTTGCAACCTGATGGAGGTCAGTATAGATGGACTAATAGACCAAGTCCCACACACCGCTAGAAGCCCAAATATTTTTTCAGAGCTAGATGCAGAAAAAAATTATATTCAATTTGCAACCTGCTGGAGGTCAGTATAGAAGGACTAATAGAACAAGTCCCACACACTGCTAGAAGCCCAAATATTTTTTCAGAGCTAAATGAAGAAAAAAATTATTTTTAATTTGCAACCTGATGGAGGTCAGTATAGATGGACTAATAGACCAAGTCCCACACACTGCTAGAAGCCCAAATATTTTTTCAGAGCTAGATGCAGAAAAAAATTATATTCAGTTTGCAACCTGATGGAGGTCAGTATAGATGGACTAATAGAATGATGCTATGCCCAAAAGATTTTACTTCACTAGGTGCAGTAAAAAAATTTGTATTCTATACACAGGTGGTATATCTTGCAACACAGATAGGCTACTCCACTAACTAACACACTCTGCAATAGGCCAAAAAGGATTAGCTTTGCTAGATTCAGCCAAATGCTGTGAAAAAAACTTGCACAGCACTGGCACAGACCTGCCTGGCAAAAACTGATAGGAACTGATGTAACCTAGTCCTGAAAAGGACTCCAATTACAATAAGTCTTTACTCCCACAATCTATCTATTTAAGAGCACAGACCTGCCTGATAAAAGTCGTAGGAAATGCTGTAACCTAGTCCTTAAAAGGACTGCAATCACAACTATTCCCTACTCCCAAGCTATCTGTATATTTGTGCGAAAATTGGCTTGAAATTAACAAGGTATAGCGCACACAGCAACAGCGGTGCCGTCTAACACGCAGCTGCAGCAGTGAGAAAATGGTGGCGACGGGGAAAATGGCTTGGTCTTATAGGGCAAGGACATGTGACATACACTGCCAATCACACATGCCCTTGCTTGTGTGAAAAAAAGCACTTCGCTCCGTGTGTGCGCTGCTGATAGGCTGACAGATTGCACCTCCCCACTGCAAATGCGGGAAAGAGAAAAAAAAATGGAGATCTTCATTGTTCCTGCAGAGATCCATCCCCTGCCCCTCCCCCCGCCCCGCTGTACACTCAAACTGCGTATTAACATTAATTTTCATCATTACTGAGAAAAAATCCAGTTATGATTTTGGTGCACGAACAGTTATCGAACATAACCTCGAACAGCCGAATTTTTCTCAAATTGTTCGTGTTCGCCGACCGGCTCGAACACCGCCCAAAACAGCTCGAATTTGAGATTGGCGAACAGTTCGAGTAGAACAACGCTCATCTCTAATTATAAATAAGTGTTCACTGGACTTAATTCTCCTGACAATTGATAGATTACAAAAAGCTATTACTGATTTGGGGACTGAAATTAATAATATTGAGACTCAATTGAGTACTTGCTTAAAAGTGGATGAATTGACTGCCCTGAAAGACTCTCTGAATATCTCCATGGATAATTTTCGTAAGGATCTACAGGAAAGAAAACGCCGAAAGTTTGCTAGAGACACAGAGGATTATCTTATGAATAAGGTCTATAAGTGGCGGGACCCGGCTTTTGGTTATGAAAAATACTCCAGAACTTTTTTCCGCAGCAGTCAATATTCTTCGGATTCTGGGAGTGATACTTCAGGATCTTGGAACCCACAACGCCCTTTTTTCAGGAGAGGAAGAGGACGACATTTCAGAAGAAATCGAGGAGAGCCGGTCGTCATCACAGGAGGAACTACTCCAGCAATGACAACAAGGTCGCAGGTACTAAGGACATGCTAGTTATTAATATTTCCTCTAAGACTTTACAACCGTCACAAATAGAACTGCTACAGAAGGGTTTATCTTTTGGTGTTATGTCTAAACTTAATGGTTTTCAATTAGATCTGGACTTAAATCGTTTCTTTAGAAATGTAAGGTTAAAAACACATTTCTCCACTATACCACCACCGGCACCAGTTAGATCTGTTGTAGATAAGGAGGAGTGTTTGAAGTTAGCAGATTTCAATTTGAGAATTAAGAGCAGTTTTTCGCCACCTAAGATTTATCACCCGACAGAAACATATATTAGCTTTGTTACGAGAGAAGTTGAATCTCTATTGAATCGGATACAACGAGGAGGTTTTTCTTATAGTAGTAATCTAACCATGAAAGAAAGGGAAGCCCTTAAACTTTTACAAGATGATAAGACAATAGAGATAAAGCCCGCTGACAAAGGGGGATCAATTGTAATAATGGATAGGGAGAGATATATTGGGGAGATAATGAGACAGTTATCAGATTCTACAACTTATCAACCATTAAAAGGGAACCCATTGAAAGATATACAAAGGAAAATTGAGATAATGATAGATAGATATAAATTAGGGGGTAATATTGATTCAAAGTTGGCTGATTTTTTAATTAAAGATGATCCTATCACCCCAGTGTTTTATATATTACCGAAAGTGCATAAAACTTTAATTGATCCTCCAGGCAGACCAATTGTGGCGTCCACAGAGTCAGTATTATCCCCTCTATCTATAACATTGTGTAACGGGTCTGGGAGGCGGAACCTCTGAGCTACTATGCAAGGGGGCAGTCCTTGTAAGGCAGCGGGTGGCAACCAGGCAGGCAGTCATAGCAGGTGACCGAGACAGTCTCTGGAAGAACGGGCAGGAGATCACGACAAGTGACTGGGGCAGTCTCTGGGTGAACGGGCAGATGGTCACGGCAAGTGACCGGGACAGTCTCTGGAAGAACGGGCAGGAGATCACGGCAAGTGACTGGGGCAGTCTCTGGGTGAACGGGCAGGTGGTCACGGCAAGTGACCGGGGCAGTCTCTGGGTAAAGGGTTGGTACGACCTGTGGCGGCTGATGGTAGACTTGAGCTCCCAGGTGAGCAGGCGAGAGTCTCTGGATAAACGGGTGGTCACAGCATGTGAAGGCGGAGCCTCCAGGAAGACCAACAGACAGGCGGCAGATGAGCGCTCCCAGGAGAGCGGGCAGAAGTCTCTGGACAGGCGGGTGGTCACAGCACGTGACGGCAGAGCCTCCAGGTAGGCTAGCAGACAGGCAGCAGATGAGCGCTCCCAGGTGAGCGAGCAGGAGTCACTGGACAGGCAGGTGGTCACAGCATGTGACGGCGGAGCCTCCAGGTAGACTAGCAGGCAGGTAGCAGGTGAGCGCTCCCAGGTGAGCGGGCAAGCTGGTCCATAGACAGACTGACGGGAGTAGGAAGGCAGACCGTCGGACCTCAGGCAAGCAGGCAGGTGGCTGGTGTGCGCTCCCAGGTGAGCGGGCAGGCTGGTCCTTAGACAGACTGACAGGAGTAGCAAGGCAGACCGTCGGACCTCAGACTAGCAGGCAGGTAGCAGATAATCAGGCAGGAATCTGGCAGGTAACTGGCAGGTAACTGGCAACGGGACCTGAGGGCTGAAGCAGAGTAGTGAACAGTGCAACAACATTGCTCGGGCACCTCCATTTTGGAGGAGGTGCCTTATATATGGTAAAGTCCTCCGGCCATTGGCCGGGGACTCCTTAGGACGGCGCGCGCGGCCCCTGTAAGAGGGAGGGAGGGCGCGCGCGCTGCCAGCAGAGCGGGAGAGGGACGCCGGGCACGGAGCAGAGCGGTGAGGGGAACAGCGTCCCTGCCTAGCAGAGGGCAGGGACGCCGGCACTACAGTACCCCCCCCTTTAGGCCCCCCCTTTTTTAGGCCAGATAGAAATTTAGCTAGGATGAGAGGGGCATGGATGTTCTCCCGGAGCTCCCACGTTCTCTCCTCAGGACCAAACCCCTTCCAATCTACCAGAAAAAAGGTCTTTCCTCTTACCCTTTTGGTGGCAAGAATGTTCTCTACCTCAAACTCGTCCTCAGCAGAAACCGGAGCAGGAGGCGTACCTGTAGACTTGGAAAAAGAGTTAAGCACCACGGGTTTGAGGAGAGATACATGGAAGGAGTTAGGGATCCGTAAGTTGGCCGGGAGTTTCAATTTATAGGCCACCGGGTTGATCTGACTGATGACCTCCAGAGGACCGATGAACCGAGGCCCTAACTTGTAAGAAGGTATCTTGAGTCGAACATATTTAGATGAGAGCCAGACTTTATCTCCTGGATGAAATTGTGGAGGATCCAGGCGTTTTTTGTCAGCGTGTCTTTTCATACGCTCGGATGACAGAAGGAGTGCGGACCGGGTACTCTCCCATATGGAGGAAAATTTGCTAACGAGAGATTCCGCAGCCGGGTTGTCCACAGAGGTGGAGACAGGAAAAGGAATCCGAGGATGCTGACCAAAGACTACAAAAAACGGGGATTTGGAGGAGGATTCGCTCTCGTGATTATTATAAGAGAACTCGGCCCATAGTAGGAGATCCACCCAGTCAGAATGGTGGGCATTAACGAAGTGCCGGAGGTAACTGGTCAGGTTCTGATTGATCCGCTCCACTTGACCATTGGACTGTGGGTGGTAAGCGGAAGAGAAGTCCAGGGTGACGTCTAGTAGTTTACAAGTGGCTCTCCAGAAACGTGAGGTGAACTGTACCCCACGATCCGACACGATGTGGAGGGGCAGGCCATGAAGACGGAAGATGTGGCGGATAAAGTCTTTAGCCAGCTCGGGTGCAGACGGAAGGCCTGGCAGGGGAATAAAGTGAGCCATCTTGGAAAAGCGGTCAGCGACCACCCAAATGACCGTACAACCGGCAGAGACGGGAAGATCTGTTATAAAGTCCATTGCTATATGCTGCCAGGGGGCAGCAGGTACAGGAAGCGGAAGGAGGCGTCCGGCTGGCAGATGTCTCGGGACTTTGTTGCGGGCGCAGGACACACAGGCAGAAACAAAGTCTATTATGTCCTTGTGCAGGGTAGGCCACCAATAGTGCCGGGCAATAAGCTGGAGGGTCTTTTTCTGACCGGCGTGGCCAGCTAGTTTAGACGAATGGCCCCAGTGTAGGATCTTCTCCCGATCAGGTACTGAAACAAACGTCTTACCGGGAGGGAGACGATTTAGACTCACGGGAGCCACCTGCATTACTCTGGCGGGATCGATGATATGTTTAGGTTCTTCCTCGAGATCGGACACCAGAAAGGATCGGGACAAGGCGTCTGCTTTGACGTTTTTGTCAGCCGGGCGAAAATGAAGAACAAAATCAAAGCGAGCAAAAAACAAGGACCACCGGGCTTGGCGCGGGTTAAGTCTCTGGGCATGCTGGAGGTAAGCCAAGTTCTTGTGGTCAGTGTAAATTATTACCGGATGAAGAGCCCCCTCGAGTAGGTAACGCCACTCCTCCAACGCCAGCTTGATGGCCAATAACTCTCGGTCTCCTATGGAATAGTTGCGCTCAGAAGAGGAGAAGAGTTTGGAGAAGAAGCCACAAGTTACCATTCTCCCGGAAGATGATTTTTGAGTAAGTACCGCTCCGGCTCCAGAGGAGGAGGCGTCAACTTCCAGGAAGAACTGCTTGTTGCCGTCCAGGCGATGCAGCACCGGGGCGGAAGAGAAGGCCTGTTTTAGGGAAAGAAAGGCCTCCTCTGCTTCGGGCGGCCACTCTTTGGGATTAGTACCCTTACGGGTGAGCGCGGAAATTGGGGCAGTCCGGGAAGAGAAGTGCGGGATGAAGAGGCGGTAATAGTTGGCGAAGCCCAGGAACCGTTGAATAGCCTTCAACCCCTCTGGTCGGGGCCATTTCTCGATGGCAGACAGTTTCTCAGGATCCATTTGTAGGCCGGTCTGAGAGATAATGTAGCCCAGAAACGGAAGCGAGGTCTGCTCAAAGAGGCACTTCTCATATTTAGCGTAGAGATGGTTCTGCCTGAGCCTGAGCAGGACCTGACGAACATCCCTCCGGTGAGTCTGGAGATCCGGAGAGAAGACCAAGATGTCGTCCAGGTACACCACTACGCAGGAGTAGAGAAGGTCCCGGAAGATGTCATTGACCAACTCTTGAAAGACGGCAGGAGCGTTACAGAGGCCAAAGGGCATTACCAGATATTCATAGTGGCCGTCCCGGGTGTTGAATGCCGTCTTCCATTCATCCCCCTGACGGATACGAACCAGGTTGTAAGCCCCACGGAGGTCCAGTTTGGTGAAGATTCTAGCCCCTCTCAGACGATCAAATAACTCCGGAATGAGCGGAAGGGGGTACTTATTTTTCACCGTGATCTGGTTAAGGCCTCTATAGTCTATACAGGGACGGAGAGAGCCGTCCTTCTTTTTTACGAAGAAGAAGCCTGCTCCCGCCAGGGAGGTAGACTTCCGGATGAATCCCCTGGCCAGATTCTCCTCAATATATTCGGACATCGACCGGGTCTCAGCAGCGGATAATGGATAAATACGCCCACGGGGAGGAGTAGTACCGGGTAACAAGTCGATAGGGCAGTCGTATGGTCTATGAGGGGGTAGTGTCTCTGCTTCCTTTTTATTAAAGACATCAGCATAAGACCAATAAGGAATCGGAAGTCCAGGTAGATTAGCTGGGGTAGGAGAAGGACGGACGGGATGGACGGGAACCAGACAGGTCTTATGGCAGTCCTGTCCCCAGCGAAGGACTTCTCCGGTCTTCCAGTCAAGCACGGGTGCATGTCTCTGGAGCCACGGTAGACCTAGCAGGAGGGCGTGAGAGAGTCCAGGCAGAACATGAAAGGAGATACTCTCAGAATGCAGCATTCCCACTTGCAGAGTAATGGATTCAGTGATGAGTTGGATGGGGCGTGGTAAGAGACCCCCATCCACGGCAGCAACAGACAAGGGTACAGCCAGAGGTTTGGTGGGGATGCGGTACTTCTCTACCAGGGACTGTGAAATAAGATTCCCGGCCGCTCCAGAGTCCAGTTGGGCTAGTTCGAAATAACGGTTCTCCCCGCAGACGATTGAAACTGACAGCAGCAGAGATGGAGAGGATTTATTCTTGTCTAGGTCGACCTCTCTGAGCGAACCTAGACACAGGCGTTTCCCGACCTCTCTGGGCAGGCACGGATCCGGTGCTCCTTACTGCTACAGTAGAAGCAGCTCCCCTCGGCACGGCGTAAGTCCTGACGGGTTTTGACCATCTTGGTCTGGTCGACCTGCATAGGCTCAGGAGAGTGTACCTGGGGAGAGACGGAGGGAGTGACGGGTTTCTGAAAAGTAGGAGCTAGACGTGGAAACCTCCTCTCACGGGTGACCTCTTTGGCACGCTCCTGGAACCGTAGGTCAATCCGGGTGGCAAGAGTTATTAGGTCATCGAGAGTGGTAGGAACGTCCCGACCGGCAAGTTCATCTTTAATACGGCCGGACAGACCCTCCCAGAAGACGGATACCAGAGCGTCGTTATCCCAGGCCAGCTCCGAGGCAAGGGTACGGAACCGTATGGCATATTGGCCCATGGTGAGACTTCCCTGACGGAGGCGTAGCAGAGACGATGCGGATGAGGTCTTCCGTCTGGGTTCATCGAAGACTTTCCGGAAAGCCGTGAGGAAGGCAGGCAGGTCGGACACCAGGGGGTCTCCTCTCTCCCATAGAGGATTTAGCCAGGCCAGGGCCTCCCCGGTGAGATGGGACATGATGAAGGCAATTTTGGCCCGGTCGGAGTTAAACTGGTGGGACAATAGTTCAAAGTGCAGGGTGCACTGATTAATGAAGCCCCGAGCCTGGGCGGGGTCGCCTCCGAAGCGAGGAGGTGCAGAAAGCCGGGGTCCGGGGTAGGATACCATGGTATTGGTGGGCAGCGGAGCTGCCGGGTTGCGAGTCATGGCACTGGCGGTGGTTGCTGGTGGAGCAGTCAGAGTGTCCAGGCGAGAATTGACATTCCGCAGGTGACCCAGGAAGGACTCCTGTTGGGACCTCTGACGGGACAGTTCATGACAGAGGTCCGAGAGCGAGGGAGCTTGGGTGCCACCGGGTTCCATGGCCCGAGCAAACTGTAACGGGTCTGGGAGGCGGAACCTCTGAGCTACTATACACGGGGGCAGTACTTGTAAGGGAGCGGGTGGCGACCAGGCAGGCAGTCACAGCAGGTGACCGAGACAGTCTCTGGAAGAATGGGCAGGAGATCACGACAAGTGACTGGGGCAGTCTCTGGGTGAACGGGCAGATGGTCACGGCAAGTGACCGGGACAGTCTCTGGAAGAACGGGCAGGAGATCACGGCAAGTGACTGGGGCAGTCTCTGGGTGAACGGGCAGGTGGTCACGGCAAGTGACCGGGGCAGTCTCTGGGTAAAGGGTTGGTACGACCTGTGGCGGCTGATGGTAGACTTGAGCTCCCAGGTGAGCAGGCGAGAGTCTCTGGATAAACGGGTGGTCACAGCATGTGACGGCGGAGCCTCCAGGAAGACCAACAGACAGGCGGCAGATGAGCGCTCCCAGGAGAGCGGGCAGAAGTCTCTGGACAGGCGGGTGGTCACAGCACGTGACGGCAGAGCCTCCAGGTAGGCTAGCAGACAGGCAGCAGATGAGCGCTCCCAGGTGAGCGAGCAGGAGTCACTGGACAGGCAGGTGGTCACAGCATGTGACGGCAGAGCCTCCAGGTAGACTAGCAGGCAGGTAGCAGGTGAGCGCTCCCAGGTGAGCGGGCAAGCTGGTCCATAGACAGACTGACGGGAGTAGGAAGGCAGACCGTCAGACCTCAGGCAAGCAGGCAGGTGGCTGGTGTGCGCTCCCAGGTGAGCGGGCAGGCTGGTCCTTAGACAGACTGACAGGAGTAGCAAGGCAGACCGTCGGACCTCAGACTAGCAGGCAGGTAGCAGATAATCAGGCAGGAATCTGGCAGGTAACTGGCAGGTAACTGGCAACGGGACCTGAGGGCTGAAGCAGAGTAGTGAACAGTGCAACAACATTGCTCGGGCACCGGAGGTGCCTTATATATGGTAAAGTCCTCCGGCTATTGGCCGGGGACTCCTTAGGACAGCGCGCGCGGCCCCTTTAAGAGGGAGGGAGGGCGCGCGCGCGCGCCCTAAGCACAGTGGCCGGGAAGGAGCGCGCGCTGCCAGCAGAGCGGGAGAGGGACGCCGGGCACGGAGCAGAGCGGTGAGGGGAACAGCGTCCCTGCCTAGCAGAGGGCAGGGACGCCGACACTACACATTGGAACACATTTTGACCCCTCTAGTAAAGAAAAATAAATCTTTTTTATTAGATACAGGAGATTTTTTGAAAAAAATTAAAACTTTTCATAATATATCTGCAGATGCCATCATTACCACAATAGATGTTACAAGTTTATATACATCAATAGAACATGAAAAAGGATTAAACGCAGTGAGGTGGCTTCTTGAGATTAATGAATTTCCAGGGGTTCAAAGAGATATAGTGATGGAGTTACTAAGGGTGGTTCTGTATGAGAACTATTTTTTATTCCAAGATGTATATTACAAGCAGAAGAGGGGATCGGCAATGGGTGCGAATGTGGCCCCCCCATACGCAAATACATATATGTCATTTTTTGAGGAGCATTATGTCTATGAACATCCTCTATTCAAGATACATGGGAGAGCCTGGTTTAGGTTCATAGATGACATTTTTTGCGTATGGGAGGGGCCACAAGAAACCCTAATGACATTCTATGATGATTTGAATAGTGTATGGAGTGAACTAAAATTTACCATTTCATATAGCACTGAGAGGATAAATTTTTTGGACACTATGGTTATTAGGAATGAGAAAGGGGACTTTGAGACAGATTTATATAAAAAAGATACGGACAGGAATACTATCTTACATTTTAGGAGTGCACACCCATATTCTGTTAAAAAGGCTATCCCCAAATCACAGTTTCAGCGAGTGACTAGGATTGTTACCAACCCCTCCATCTGTTCAAAAAGAATTGAGGAAATGTGTGAAAATTTTAGATTGAGAGACTATCCCCAACGTATTCTAGATGGGGCATTAAGAGAGGTGGTCACTGATGAAAAAACAGAAGGGATGAATCACGTATATGCTTTGTGAGGGAATATCATCCGGTCAATTTAAAAGTAGATCAGATTATAAAGAAATATTGGCATATTCTAGGGCAGGCATATCCGAATGTGATGGAATTTAATATACCTCACCTTATCTGTAACAAGAGATTGCCCAATGTGAAGGATAAACTAATACGGGCGGATGTTGGGAGTGATGCAATAATTCCAAGACAAACTTTTCTTTCAACAAAAAATAAAGGAACGTATCCCTGTCTGAATTGTGCTCAATGTAGTAATGTAATTAAGGGGGAATATTTTAGTCATCCTAGGACAGGTAAAAGATTTAATATTAAGGGCTTCTACACGTGTAAATCTACAAATGTGGTTTACCAGATAAAATGTCCGTGCGGTTTTTCATATATTGGAGAAACAATGCAGTCAGTAGGAACACGGGTTAATAAACATAAATCCACTATCAGGTGTGGAGATACTTCGCTTCCCCTTCCATTACATTTTAAGGAAAAAGGACATTCAATAGCCCAATTGAAATATCAGGTGTTAGAACAAATAGATACCCCTAGAAAAGGAGGCAGTATCAAAAAAATCCTTTTACGTAGAGAAGCCTTTTGGATTTATACTTTGGGAACTTTATATCCAAATGGCCTGAATCGAGAATATGATGTTAGTGGTATTATGTGATTAGGATAATGAGTAATATATACATCCTATTTTTCTTTCTAGACATCTCAGATGCGATGAAATCCTGAAGTATCTGCATAGGAACAAATGGGATGCATATTGTACTTGTCACATTTTGTCGGGTTAAATAAGATTGAATGCGGAGATAAGACATGATGTAAGCTGGACGGCTTCCCTATGTATTTCTAGGAATCACGGGTGGACAGTTTATTATACTGTCACATTTAATGAAATAAATAAGGTCTAATTTAGGGAATAGAGGATAACAAAGGATAAATTTAAAAAGTCACTTTTATCTCAGACAACGATCTGGGGGAGGTGAGGATCACTTAGGACATAGATGTTCTCTATTCCCGTATGTCTGTGATTGTTCCTTCAGTAGTAGCTTTATATGTAGTTACAATTTATAATGAGATATAAAGTGATATAGAAATAATATGATGAATTTTTTCTACTATGTGAATTGGGATCTATGGGAATATGGCAGTATACTGATCTCTTTATAAGGTATTTATTAATAGAATTATAAAGGCCAGAGAATAAAAGATAGATTTAGTCACTTGTTGCAGGCTGTTCATGAGGAATCAGTTGTATACACAAATGTAATAAACAGTATTGTTCTAATAAAAAATCTTTTTGAAAAAATCTAGAAATATCAAGAATTTTTTTTCCTGAAAAATGATATAACGTTGAATGTGTTTAATAAAAAGAACATTGAGAAATTTAGATGGCAATATCTTTGATACAGTTATGAAATGGAATCTATGTTTTGGGGATTTATATTCTCATATTTGGTTGGAGATTATTTATATATATGAATTTACTTGTCATTGATATATTTGATTCCATGGGAAATATTAAAAAATCTTAAAAACATTAAGGATTTTTTCTGGAAAAACTATGAAATGTTATATATTTTTGGCTAAAGGAATGTGGAGAAATAAAGATATAATGTGGTATATGCATGCAATAAATTTTACAATCTGTGATGTATATGGTCTTTGTGTAATTGGGGATTATTTAAATATATGAATTCACTTGTTCTTTTTCATTGTGCAACTTGAGTTTATTATTGCTTAATTTTTTGTATGTTGTTGTAAATTCTGTTATATATAATTTTTTTATTGGTCTACTCTTTTTTTTATGTTAATGAGAATTATGTCATTTCCGGGGATTTGTTTATAAATATTTCGACTGAATGTATTTAACCACAATTGAAAAAAGCCTTGGACAGGCTGAAACGTCTTGTGTGAGTTGTGGAATAAATCAACTGATTATCAACACGTGAGTGCCGGGATTTTCTTTTCCTACAGACATTGTTTTCCACGTGCACCACCCTAGCCATACGGAGTGCCGACTATTCCTTTTTGATACTGATCGTTTGAAGTACGAGCACACGTCTTTCCTGATGGCAGTGGTAAGCAAAACCTTTAATGAAGAGGAGGCTGCAAAGATTATTTCGTTATCCACAATTTCGACAGAATTTCTTAAGATACCTACAAGTGAATTTAAAAGACGAGATCTGGAAAAAGAGATGAAAAGGCTGGTTTCTTATGAACTCCATGCAGCAACATTAACTGAATACTACAAGGAGAAACGAATACCACGAGGGTTGAGAGTGCACCTACGCCCAACTCTTTTCTCAGACGATTTGGCTTTTTGTGACGGATTTGAACAGATTATAAATAAGTGTTCACTGGACTTAATTCTCCTGACAATTGATAGATTACAAAAAGCTATTACTGATTTGGGGACTGAAATTAATAATATTGAGACTCAATTGAGTACTTGCTTAAAAGTGGATGAATTGACTGCCCTGAAAGACTCTCTGAATATCTCCATGGATAATTTTCGTAAGGAACTACAGGAAAGAAAACGCCGAAAGTTTGCTAGAGCCACAGAGGATTATCTTATGAATAAGGTCTATAAGTGGCGGGACCCGGCTTTTGGTTATGAAAAATACTCCAGAACTTTTTTCCGCAGCAGTCAATATTCTTCGGATTCTGGGAGTGATACTTCAGGATCTTGGAACCCACAACGCCCTTTTTTCAGGAGAGGAAGAGGACGACATTTCAGAAGAAATCGAGGAGAGCCGGTCGTCATCACAGGAGGAACTACTCCAGCAATGACAACAAGGTCGCAGGTACTAAGGAATAGAGATGAGCGTTGTTCTACTCGAACTGTTCGCCAATCTCAAATTCGAGCTGTTTTGGGCGGTGTTCGAGCCGGTCGGCGAACACGAACAATTTGAGAAAAATTCAGCTGTTCGAGGTTATGTTCGATAACTGTTCGTGCACCAAAATCATAACTGGATTTTTTCTCAGTAATGATGAAAATTAATGTTAATACGCAGTTTGAGTGTACAGCGGGGCGGGGGGAGGGGCAGGGGATGGATCTCTGCAGGAACAATGAAGATCTCCATTTTTTTTTCTCTTTCCCGCATTTGCAGTGGGGAGGTGCAATCTGTCAGCCTATCAGCAGCGCACACACGGAGCGAAGTGCTTTTTTTCACACAAGCAAGGGCATGTGTGATTGGCAGTGTATGTCACATGTCCTTGCCCTATAAGACCAAGCCATTTTCCCCGTCGCCACCATTTTCTCACTGCTGCAGCTGCGTGTTAGACGGCACCGCTGTTGCTGTGTGCGCTATACCTTGTTAATTTCAAGCCAATTTTCGCACAAATATACAGATAGCTTGGGAGTAGGGAATAGTTGTGATTGCAGTCCTTTTAAGGACTAGGTTACAGCATTTCCTACGACTTTTATCAGGCAGGTCTGTGCTCTTAAATAGATAGATTGTGGGAGTAAAGACTAATTGTAATTGGAGTCCTTTTCAGGACTAGGTTACATCAGTTCCTATCAGTTTTTGCCAGGCAGGTCTGTGCCAGTGCTGTGCAAGTTTTTTTCACAGCATTTGGCTGAATATAGCAAAGCTAATCCTTTTTGGCCTATTGCAGAGTGTGTTAGTCAGTGGAGTAGCCTATCTGTGTTGCAAGATATACCACCTGTGTATAGAATACCAATTTTTTTACTGCACCTAGTGAAGTAAAATCTTTTGGGCATAGCATCATTCTATTAGTCCATCTATACTGACCTCCATCAGGTTGCAAATTAAAAATAATTTTTTTCTGCATCTAGCTCTGAAAAAATATTTGGGCTTCTAGCAGTGTGTGGGACTTGGTCTATTAGTCCATCTATACTGACCTCCATCAGGTTGCAAATTAAAAATAATTTTTTTCTGCATCTAGCTCTGAAAAAATATTTGGGCTTCTAGCAGTGTGTGGGACTTGGTCTATTAGTCCATCTATACTGACCTCCATCAGGTTGCAAATTAAAAATAATTTTTTTCTTCATTTATCTCTGAAAAAATATTTGGGCTTCTAGCAGCGTGTGGGACTTGTTCTATTAGTCCATCTATACTGACCTCCATCAGGTTGCAAATTAAAAATAATTTTTTTCTGCATCTAGCTCTGAAAAAATATTTGGGCTTCTAGCAGTGTGTGGGACTTGGTCTATTAGTCCATCTATACTGACCTCCATCAGGTTGCAAATTAAAAATAATTTTTTTCTGCATCTAGCTCTGAAAAAATATTTGGGCTTCTAGCAGTGTGTGGGACTTGGTCTATTAGTCCATCTATACTGACCTCCATCAGGTTGCAAATTAAAAATAATTTTTTTCTTCATTTATCTCTGAAAAAATATTTGGGCTTCTAGCAGCGTGTGGGACTTGTTCTATTAGTCCATCTATACTGACCTCCATCAGGTTGCAAATTAAAAATAATTTTTTTCTGCATCTAGCTCTGAAAAAATATTTGGGCTTCTAGCAGTGTGTGGGACTTGGTCTATTAGTCCATCTATACTGACCTCCATCAGGTTGCAAATTAAAAATAATTTTTTTCTGCATCTAGCTCTGAAAAAATATTTGGGCTTCTAGCAGTGTGTGGGACTTGGTCTATTAGTCCATCTATACTGACCTCCATCAGGTTGCAAATTAAAAATAATTTTTTTCTTCATTTATCTCTGAAAAAATATTTGGGCTTCTAGCAGCGTGTGGGACTTGTTCTATTAGTCCATCTATACTGACCTCCATCAGGTTGCAAATTAAAAATAATTTTTTTCTGCATCTAGCTCTGAAAAAATATTTGGGCTTCTAGCAGTGTGTGGGACTTGGTCTATTAGTCCATCTATACTGACCTCCATCAGGTTGCAAATTAAAAATAATTTTTTTCTGCATCTAGCTCTGAAAAAATATTTGGGCTTCTAGCAGTGTGTGGGACTTGGTCTATTAGTCCATCTATACTGACCTCCATCAGGTTGCAAATTAAAAATAATTTTTTTCTTCATTTATCTCTGAAAAAATATTTGGGCTTCTAGCAGCGTGTGGGACTTGTTCTATTAGTCCATCTATACTGACCTCCATCAGGTTGCAAATTAAAAATAATTTTTTTCTGCATCTAGCTCTGAAAAAATATTTGGGCTTCTAGCAGTGTGTGGGACTTGGTCTATTAGTCCATCTATACTGACCTCCATCAGGTTGCAAATTAAAAATAATTTTTTTCTGCATCTAGCTCTGAAAAAATATTTGGGCTTCTAGCAGTGTGTGGGACTTGGTCTATTAGTCCATCTATGCTGACCTCCATCAGGTTGCAAATTAAAAATAATTTTTTTCTGCATCTAGCCCAGCCAATAGTTTTGGCCTAATACCACAGTTTGGCCACTCAGCTCTGCTCGGTTACCATCCATTGTTTTTTTGTGCAAACAACTCCAGAGTTGTGAATTAGTTAACCACCAAAATGAGTGGAAAAAGGCCTGCTGCTGGTGGAAAGGGGAATAGGCGTGTTGGGAAGGGGAAAAAAGGTTGTGTCCGTGGGGTAGGTGCAGAAGAAAGACCATCTTCCAGCCAAACTAAAATGTCTACTTCTTTTAGCGGACAATGTGATAAGATCCCTTTCTTACGGCCACGCCAATCGCTACAAATTCCAGATGAGGCACAAAAACAGCAGGTGCTTCAACGGATATCAAGTGCTCCTTTAAGTGGGCTCTCCTCCACATCAACTTCAACATCACAAATACTCCAGTCCTCAAAGGTGTCACCCAAATCGCACTTGCTTCCTCACAGCTCCCAAATCTCCAGCTGCCCGTCTGAGTATGAGGTAGAACAGATGGTTGAGTCTGCAGAGCTGTTTACTCATACTATAGCCTGGGAATCAGAGGTCGACTCCAGCGCTTCTGTGAATCCAGACGAGGAAATGATCTGCACTGATGCCCAGAATCTTTATGAGTCGGATCCAGGACCAGACGCAGAAGGTTCTGACCATAATGTAGACCCTCATTCCCAAACTGTAACTCCTGTTGGTGGAGACAATGAGGAAGACGATGATAAGACTCAAATACCTGATTGGAGCGACAACTTTAGTTTTTTGTCAGGGCAGGAACAGGTTGGCTCTGAGGACGACGGGTGTGATAACGCACAGGGTGATGATGATGAGGTCGGAGATCCCACTTACTGTCAACCCACAGTCAGCCAAGAGATGAGGTCAGCAGAGGAGGTGGAGGAAGATGCTAGTGACGACGAGGTCAGGTTGCGCCTTCCTGGACAGAGACGTAGTACTGGAAGCACGTCAACAACTGCATCCTCAAACACAACTCTGCCTCTCACCACAAGTCGTGGTGGCTCTTCAGGTCGCATGGGTGCTAAGCCTTGCATAGCCTGGGCATTTTTTCAGATCGATAAAGATGACCCAACTCGTGTTATCTGTAACATTTGTCAGCAAAAGCTTAGTAGAGGCCAAAAAATACATAGTTTGAGTACTTCATGCATGAACCGGCACATGGACATGAAGCATAAGTTGCAGTGGGAAGCTCAGTGTGCTACAATACGGCCTAGCCGGCCGGGCCAATCACCGTCTGCCATATCTTGTGCATCCGCGGCCTCTTCATCCTCTGTGACTGGGGGGACAGCAGTCACACCTGTTTTGGGGCGCAGACCTGCCACCTCTTTACCCGCAACAGCCAGCATGATTGGCAGGTCATCATTTTCTTTGGAGGTGGTAACACCAGCTGGTGTTGAGCGCTGTCCGACATCGATAGCACCACCTTTGGATCAAGGCAACCTAACATGTCCGCCTGCATCTTCCTCACAGACCGGCAGTTTGCCGGGGACACCCTTATCAACCCCGTCTAAGCACAATAGCCAGCCCTCGGTCCCTCAGATGTGGGCAAGTAAAAGACCATTTCCTCCTAGCCATGAGAAAGCTAAGAGGTTGAATTTCACCATCTGCAAGCTCTTGGCTACAGAAATGCTGCCTTTCCGCCTGGTGGACACAGAGGATTTTCGAGACCTTATGTCCGTCGCAGTGCCCCAGTACCAGATGCCCAGTCGGCACTACTTCTCAAAGAAAGGTGTGCCTGCGCTCCACCAGCATGTCGCACACAACATCACCGCTTCTTTGAGAAACTCTGTGTGTGACAGGGTGCATTTCACCACAGACACTTGGACGAGTAGGCATGGACAGGGGCGTTACATGTCGCTGACTGGGCACTGGGTAACTATGGTGACAGCAGGACAAGGGGCTGCTGTCCAAGTCTTGCCGTCCCCACGAGTTGTGCGTCAATCCTCTTTATGTCAAAGTTCCTCCACTGCTTCTGCCTCCTCAACCTCCTCTCGGTCTTCCACCTGCACCCAAAGCCTGTCTGGTCATGCCACAAGCTTTCTAACTGCGCAGAAGGGATCCTGCACACCTCCTTACTATGCTGGCAGTAGGGCTCAACGTCATCAGGTGGTTTTTACATTGAAATGTCTGGGAAATGTGAGTCACACAGCTGAGGAGTTGTGGTCAGCTCTGGAGAACCAATTTCATGAATGGTTGTCTCCACTGGACCTGAAACCAGGGAAGGCCGTGTGCGACAATGCTGCAAACCTGGGTGCGGCCCTTCGCCGGGGCAATGTCACACACGTGCCTTGTATGGCTCACGTGTTGAACCTGGTTGTCCAGCAATTTTTAGCCCACTATCCCAGACTAGATGGCCTTCTGCAGAGGGCACGGTCGCTGTGTGCTCACTTCCGCCGTTCGCATCTCGCAGCTCAGCGACTTACATCTCTACAGAAGTCGTTGGGCCTGCCACTTCACCGGCTAAAATGCGATGTGCCTACCCGGTGGAATTCAACTCTGCACATGTTGCAGCGACTGTGGCAGCACCGACAAGCCCTGGTGCAATACGTTCTGACGTATAGCCTGGGCCAACGAGATTCAGAGGTGGGGCAAGTCACGCTGGAGGAGTGGTCTCAGATCAGGAACCTATGCACCCTTCTGCACAGTTTTGAAATGGCGACGAAGATGTTTAGTGCTGACGATGCCATTATCAGCATGACTATTCCGGTGATTTACATGCTGGAGCACATGTTAAACAGAATTCGGAGTCAGGTGGTGGCACAAGAGGAGGTGGAGGAAGTAGAGGAGGAGGAGTTGTATGCGGAAGGGCTAACATCTGCAAGGTCCAGACGGTCGGCAGCACCAAGGCGGCAGGCATGTGAGGGTGGGGGAGATGGTTTTACCAGGGCGCATGGTAGCAGCCAAATTAGTGAGGAAGGTGCAGGAGCCCAGGAAGAAGTGGAGGACGAACTGATGGAAGACTCATCAGATGAGGAAGACCTTGATCACATTTCTGTTGTGCGAGGTTGGGGGGAGAGGACAGAGGAAGGAAGCATGATTGTTACCTCGCCACCAACACAACAGGGACTTGGTGCTCCTGGATGCGCAACACACATGAGTGCCTTCTTGCTGCACTACCTGCAACATGACCCTCGAATTGTGAGAATTAGAAATAATCCTGACTACTGGGTTGCCACACTGTTAGATCCCCGGTACAAAAGTAAATTTGCAGAAATTATTCCTGCCATAGAAAGGGATGCACGCATGCAGGAGTATCAGCAGAGACTGTTGCAGAATCTTACATGTGCTTTTCCACAAAATACCAGTGGTGCACGTAGTGAATCTCACAGTTCCAACTTGCCAACCGTGGGACCGTCAAGTGTTCAGCACTCAAACCGTAACAGAACCACAGTATCTGCTGGTAACATCAATTTTGCGGAATCATTTCACCACTTTTTTAGCCCATCCTTTGCAAAGCCACAGGAGACAAGAAGTCTGACACATAGTCAACGACTAGAGACGATGGTACAGGAGTATCTCCAAGTAAACATTGAAGCCACGACTGTGTCACTGGACCCTTGCTCTTTTTGGGCTTCCAATCTGGATAAATGGCCGGAGCTAGCCACTTACGCCTTGGAGATCTTGTCATGCCCCGCAGCCAGCGTTCTGTCTGAACGTGTGTTCAGCGCTGCTGGTGGTGTGCTGACAGATAAGCGCACGCGGCTCTCCACTGATAATGTAGACAGACTCACGTTCATAAAGATGAACAAATCATGGATCCGAAACGACTTTTCTACCCCTGTGTCATCCTGGGGAGAGTAAAAGCTTGATGATTGGTTAAAATCACCCTACCAACCGTTTTAAGCTTTCAAATTACTAATCATGTTTATCTGTATCTTGACTGGAAAATAATTTGGGCTTTGTAGCAGTGTGCAGCACTGATCCTATTAGGCCATCTATAATAAGCTTCACCAGATTTAAAATTAAAAATAATTTTTAGCTGCATCTAGCCCGGAAAATAATTTTGGGGCTCCGAGATGCGCAAGACACATAAGTGCCTTCTTGCTGCACTACCTGCAGCATGACCCTCATATTGTCAGAATTCGAAGTAATCATGACTACTGGGTTGCCACACTCTTAGATCCCCCAAACTTTTCGATCAACCTTTTCATTTTAATAAAGACCAAAAAAATGGTCATTTTTGAAATTATAAGCATTAGCAGGTTGTTAGAAACTGAAATCAAACAGTTTTCAACTCAAAACTTTATTCTAGGTGATGTTACATTTTCACATAGGACCCCTTGTTCGAAAGGAGCTTCTGAACTCTCTCGTCCATTGAATTTGTCAGGTTTTGGATGGTTTCTGCTTCAATTGTTTTGCATGAGGACAGAATACCCTCCCAGAGCTGTTGCTTAGATGTGAACTGCCTCCCGCCATCATAGACACTCCTTTTAATGATGCTCCAAAGGTTCTGAATGGGGTAGAGGTCAGGGGAGCATGGGGGTCACACCATAAGTTTGTCCCCTTTTATGCCCATATCAGCCAGAGATGCAGATGTTTTATGTGCAGCATGAGATGGTGCATTATCATGCAGAAAAATGATCTTGCTGTGAAATACACGGTTCTTCTTCTTGAACCATGGCAGGAAGTGCTGTTTGAGAAAATCCACATACATTATGGAGTTCATCTTTAGCGCCTTCAGGGATCCTAAAGGGGCCGACAATCTCTCTCCCCATGATTCCAGCCCAAAACATTACTCCACCTCCTCCTTGTTTGCGCTGTAGCCGTGTTTGCGTGGGGTGTCCATCAACCAGCCATCCTCCACTCCATTCATCTGGACCATCGAGCGCTGCACGGCACTCATCCGTGAACAAAACAGTTTTGAAATCAGTCTTCATGTAATGTTTGGCCCACTGGAGCCGTTTCTGCTTGTGTGAAGTGGATAGAGGAGGTCGACAGGATGGCATATGCACAGCTGCAAACCTCTGAAGGACCCTGCATCTTGTTGTTCGGGGGACGTTGGAGGCACAAGCAGCTTCAAAAACTTGTCTGCTGCTATGACAAGGCTTTTTTGCCGCTGCTGTTTCAACCTGACGTAATTGCCTGTAGGAAAGAGTCCTCAATTTGCCCTTATCAGCACGCACACGTGTGTACTGTGAATCAGCTACATACTTCTTGATTGCCAAGACACTTCATCCTGATCATCGCACAATGTTGATTGTAGTCATGCCTTGACCTAAACACTCCACAATTTGTTGCTTCTCAGCAGCCGACACATCCTTTTTCTTTCCCATTTTGGCAGAAAATGTAGGCTGCTTAATAATGTGAGAGAGCCTTCTTAAGTAGTCTTGCCTTTCATTGGACACACCTGCCAAACTAATTAGCACAGGTGTCTGCAATTGCTTACAGTGATATAAAGAGCCCTGACACACATCACCATCAATGAGTTTAACTGACAAACAAATTCTTCCCTTATCACTCCTAAACACTTTTTGCATAATAATTTGGAACGCGGTGTACATGTGCTTTTCCACAAAACACCAGTGGTTCACGTAGTGAATCTTACAGTTCTAACTTGCCAACCGTGGTCTGTATGGAATTGTTCAATAAAGGGCCCAAAATTAAGATAACATAGATGGGAGAGGTCTCTATGAATAGGAATTCCTAAGTATTTGATACCCTGTGAGGGCCAGGCAAAGGGAAAGTTGGACTGGATGGAATCCTATATGGATTTAGGGAGGGAGACATCGAGGGCCTCAGACTTCGCTGCATTGATTTTAAAATTTTACCATGTAACAAAGTGATCTATTTCAGCCATAACAGCAGGGATGGATATATGTGATTGAGTGATATATACTAGGACATCATCAGCAAATAGAGAGCACTTGTACTCGGTGCCTCCCACCTCAATCCACCTAATATTGGGGTTATGGCGAATTGATGAGAGCAGGTGCTCCGTCACTAGGATGTATAAGAGAGGGGACAGAGGACATCCCTGCCTTGTCCCATTGGTGATTGTGAAAGGTGATGAAAATGTTCTGACGCACCCCCTGGGCCTTGGGACACCCGGAGCCGGACACTTTTTGGTGGATGCTGGTGGTTGTAGTCTTCGTGGCGGCGATCCGGTTCCGTGGCTCAGGGCGGTCAAACCAGTGGCGGAACTATTTATGTGGTTTTGATGTTTAAATGTCCGACTACGCCACCCGTGGATTGCGGTCAGAGTGAACCGCCGCTACAGGGCAGACCGCTAAGGCTGGTGTTGTGGGTGCAGCAGAGCGTAGCATAACTCCCCACGGGAGGAGTATAGCCTCAGGGCAGTGTATGCGGAGGATGGGGGTGATGGTGCAGGGCAGCAGCAGTAACGACACGGAGTCAGTGATGCAGTTCAGGGCCTTTACTCACAGTTCTTATTATCCAGACCACGTCTGCAAGTAACGGCTGCCCACGTCGTACTGTGCTCACCAGGTGAGGGGCTCAGACAACTCCCAGATAACTTTGGAGCGCTTCACAGGACCCCCTTTGTGTGTCCTTTGTCTGGCCTTTCTTACCAACACTTCTGTCCGGCTGCCTCGGGCCTCCTCTTGGTAAACTTGGCGCCAGTTTCCCTGACCCTATGTGGTGCCTTCCTAGCGGGTGGAGCAAGGGGCTGCGCCACATAAAATGTCAGAGCCTCCGGTTTCTAGCTGAGGGTCGTTTCCTGCCTCCACTAGTTCGGGGACCGGTCTCCCCCTTTGGCCTGACCCCTCCACGCAGGTGGATTCGGGCGTGCGGTGGCGACTCGCCCGTCCGCACCCCTGGGATCCCTTCATTCCTCGTTCCTGGAGCCTTCTCCGCTCCTCTTCCTTCCTTCTCCCTCTTGCAGGCCTGGGCCTCTGTTACTAGGCCCGCCTCCGGAGCAGAGCTCATGCAGAGCCCCTGCTCCCTGCCACTTCTGCTCAGACTTCTCTGCACTGAACTAAGATGGTGCCCACCTTTTATACTCCCTTCTCAATGCACCCAGGAACTGCTTCCTCCCTGCTCCTGCACTGCAGGGTTCCCCTTCCTCAGTGTTCCCTCCCCCCACTCCAGCCAGGGACAGGGACTGTCGTGCCCATCTCAGGGGCATATTGGTCGCCCTGCCCCACGGCAATGTGGTGTAATGCATGCAGGTGTCGGGTCCTGATCCACACTCCATCCTTATCTGAGAGTGAGATATCACACCTCTGGGTGAGGTGCAATACGTCTGTAGCAACCGAGCCCTCGGTGCTACAGTTCCATTTATCTTCAGCCTAGGTGACGTATTGTGATACAGGGCCGTGATTTTGGCTATAAAAGGGTCCCCTAGACCCCTACCCCAAGCTTTTTAAGAGAATCATATATGATGTGCCAGGAGACTCTATGGAATGCTTTCTCAGCATCCAACGAGAGTATCTACTTACAAATTTTTAACTGCATCTAGCCCAGGAAATACTTTGTGCCTAGTAGCAGTGTCTGCTAGTCAGCGGATTATCCCGGCTGTTAAGCAAGCTACACCACCTGTAGTTTGGACACTTAATTTTTTCAAAGGAAATGCTTCGGGACCACGGGATACTTAGTGAAGAGCATCAGGAGGCACCCCAAGGCATAGGGGCTGGGACTGGCACTAGGATGCCTTGCGGTGGACAGCCGAGCTCGATCCTTATAAAAGCTTTTTAACTGCAGCAGCTTTAGTGGACGCTACTGGAGCTGGAATTACGCGGCTGCTGGCATGAGACTTGCCCTCCAATAGATCCTTGTAAATGGATTTAAAGTGTATTCATTCAGATTAGAGGGACAATTTAAATTAAAAAGCTTAGAGCTGCCTCCACCACAGGGGGGCTCTCTCGACCCACCAGCGGACAGGCACCAGTATTGGGAGAGGGGGGCTGGCCGTCAGGGTTCACCGCGGCTCTGGCACAAACCCGGCGACACGGAGGTGGCACGGGCAGGAGCGGACTGGCCGTCTCGGCTTCTCACTTTTTGGATTTTAGAAGGGCATGACATGCCTATATCTGTGTCTCCCCCTCCTTTTACTCCTCCACCTCTTTTCTTTTCGCATGACTATATGTACTTGTCACTTTTCCATGTGTTAGTTGTGTCTTCTGAGCAGTTTGTCAGCTTTTGGACACCTTTGAAGGTGTTTTCTATGTGTTTCTATGTGTTTTTGTTTGCCTGCCATTGGTTTTAACGGTGTTCGAAGGTGTTCGACGAACAGTTCGACGAACACACGGGTGTTCGACGAACCGAACCGAACTCGAACACTACGGGGGTGGCTCAACACTACTAAGGACATGCTAGTTATTAATATTTCCTCTAAGACTTTACAACCGTCACAAATAGAACTGCTACAGAAGGGTTTATCTTTTGGTGTTATGTCTAAACTTAATGGTTTTCAATTAGATCTGGACTTAAATCGTTTCTTTAGAAATGTAAGGTTAAAAACACATTTCTCCACTATACCACCACCGGCACCAGTTAGATCTGTTGTAGATAAGGAGGAGTGTTTGAAGTTAGCAGATTTAAATTTGAGAATTAAGAGCAGTTTTTCGCCACCTAAGATTTATCACCCGACAGAAACATATATTAGCTTTGTTACGAGAGAAGTTGAATCTCTATTGAATCGGATACAACGAGGAGGTTTTTCTTATAGTAGTAATCTAACCATGAAAGAAAGGGAAGCCCTTAAACTTTTACAAGATGATAAGACAATAGAGATAAAGCCCGCTGACAAAGGGGGATCAATTGTAATAATGGATAGGGAGAGATATATTGGGGAGATAATGAGACAGTTATCAGATTCTACAACTTATCAACCATTAAAAGGGAACCCATTGAAAGATATACAAAGGAAAATTGAGATAATGATAGATAGATATAAATTAGGGGGTAATATTGATTCAAAGTTGGCTGATTTTTTAATTAAAGATGATCCTATCACCCCAGTGTTTTATATATTACCGAAAGTGCATAAAACTTTAATTGATCCTCCAGGCAGACCAATTGTGGCGTCCACAGAGTCAGTATTATCCCCTCTATCCATAACATTGGAACACATTTTGACCCCTCTAGTAAAGAAAAATAAATCTTTTTTATTAGATACAGGAGATTTTTTGAAAAAAATTAAAACTATTCATAATATATCTGCAGATGCCATCATTACCACAATAGATGTTACAAGTTTATATACATCAATAGAACATGAAAAAGGATTAAACGCAGTGAGGTGGCTTCTTGAGATTAATGAATTTCCAGGGGTTCAAAGAGATATAGTGATGGAGTTACTAAGGGTGGTTCTGTATGAGAACTATTTTTTATTCCAAGATGTATATTACAAGCAGAAGAGGGGATCGGCAATGGGTGCGAATGTGGCCCCCCCATACGCAAATACATATATGTCATTTTTTGAGGAGCATTATGTCTATGAACATCCTCTATTCAAGATACATGGGAGAGCCTGGTTTAGGTTCATAGATGACATTTTTTGCGTATGGGAGGGGCCACAAGAAACCCTAATGACATTCTATGATGATTTGAATAGTGTATGGAGTGAACTAAAATTTACCATTTCATATAGCACTGAGAGGATAAATTTTTTGGACACTATGGTTATTAGGAATGAGAAAGGGGACTTTGAGACAGATTTATATAAAAAAGATACGGACAGGAATACTATCTTACATTTTAGGAGTGCACACCCATATTCTGTTAAAAAGGCTATCCCCAAATCACAGTTTCAGCGAGTGACTAGGATTGTTACCAACCCCTCCATCTGTTCAAAAATAATTGAGGAAATGTGTGAAAATTTTAGATTGAGAGACTATACCCAACGTATTCTAGATGGGGCATTAAGAGAGGTGGTCACTGATGAAAAAACAGAAGGGATGAATCACGTATATGCTTTGTGAGGGAATATCATCCGGTCAATTTAAAAGTAGATCAGATTATAAAGAAATATTGGCATATTCTAGGGCAGGCATATCCGAATGTGATGGAATTTAATATACCTCCCCTTATCTGTAACAAGAGATTGCCCAATGTGAAGGATAAACTAATACGGGCGGATGTTGGGAGTGATGCAATAATTCCAAGACAAACTTTTCTTTCAACAAAAAATAAAGGAACGTATCCCTGTCTGAATTGTGCTCAATGTAGTAATGTAATTAAGGGGGAATATTTTAGTCATCCTAGGACAGGTAAAAGATTTAATATTAAGGGCTTCTACACGTGTAAATCTACAAATGTGGTTTACCAGATAAAATGTCCGTGCGGTTTTTCATATATTGGAGAAACAATGCAGTCAGTAGGAACACGGGTTAATAAACATAAATCCACTATCAGGTGTGGAGATACTTCGCTTCCCCTTCCATTACATTTTAAGGAAAAAGGACATTCAATAGCCCAATTGAAATATCAGGTGTTAGAACAAATAGATACACCTAGAAGAGGAGGCAGTATCAAAAAAATCCTTTTACGTAGAGAAGCCTTTTGGATTTATACTTTGGGAACTTTATATCCAAATGGCCTGAATCGAGAATATGATGTTAGTGGTATTATGTGATTAGGATAATGAGTAATATATACATCCTATTTTTCTTTCTAGACATCTCAGATGCGATGAAATCCTGAAGTATCTGCATAGGAACAAATGGGATGCATATTGTACTTGTCACATTTTGTCGGGTTAAATAAGATTGAATGCGGAGATAAGACATGATGTAAGCTGGACGGCTTCCCTATGTATTTCTAGGAATCACGGGTGGACAGTTTATTATACTGTCACATTTAATGAAATAAATAAGGTCTAATTTAGGGAATAGAGGATAACAAAGGATAAATTTAAAAAGTCACTTTTATCTCAGACAACGATCTGGGGGAGGTGAGGATCACTTAGGACATAGATGTTCTCTATTCCCGTATGTCTGTGATTGTTCCTTCAGTAGTAGCTTTATATGTAGTTACAATTTATAATGAGATATAAAGTGATATAGAAATAATATGATGAATTTTTTCTACTATGTGAATTGGGATCTATGGGAATATGGCAGTATACTGATCTCTTTATAAGGTATTTATTAATAGAATTATAAAGGCCAGAGAATAAAAGAGAGATTTAGTCACTTGTTGCAGGCTGTTCATGAGGAATCAGTTGTATACACAAATGTAATAAACAGTATTGTTCTAATAAAAAATCTTTTTGAAAAAATCTAGAAATATCAAGAATTTTTTTTCCAGAAAAATGATATAATGTTGAATGTGTTTAATAAAAAGAACATTGAGAAATTTAGATGGCAATATCTTTGATACAGTTATGAAATGGAATCTATGTTTTGGGGATTTATATTCTCATATTTGGTTGGAGATTATTTATATATATGAATTTACTTGTCATTGATATATTTGATTCCATGGGAAATATTAAAAAATCTTAAAAACATTAAGGATTTTTTCTGGAAAAACTATGAAATGTTATATATTTTTGGCTAAAGGAATGTGGAGAAATAAAGATATAATGTGGTATATGCATGCAATAAATTTTACAATCTGCGATGTATATGGTCTTTGTGTAATTGGGGATTATTTAAATATATGAATTCACTTGTTCTTTTTCATTGTGCAACTTGAGTTTATTATTTCTTAATTTTTTGTATGTTGTTGTAAATTCTTTTATATATAATTTTTTTATTGGTCTACTCTTTTTTTTATGTTAATGAGAATAATGTCATTTCCGGGGATTTGTTTATAAATATTTTGACTGAATGTATTTAACCACAATTGATAAAAGCCTTCGACAGGCTGAAACGTCTTGTGTGAGTTGTGGAATAAATCAACTGATTATCAACACGTGAGTGCCGGGATTTTCTTTTCCTACATAAATGGTCCCCTGCCGCCCCTATTTCTCCTGTCACCTTCCCACACACTTTTCTTAGCCTGGCCTGCTTTAGGGCAGCATTGGACGAGCCCACCAGAGAACCAGACTCCTCCGGTGGGCCCTGGCTTCTCCATCATGGGAGTTGAGAGTGCCAAGGTGAGGAGCATGATGATGATAGAAGTTAGCATCTGCTTTGTTTTCTTGGAATGCAAGCGCATGTATGTAGTAGCGGCTAGGCCTGAGGTGGTCAGCGTTTTGGCGCATATCCTACCTCCTCCAAGGATTGCTGGATGTTTTCCTGCAACTATCCCAGTTCTATGACTCCCGTTAAAACAAAGCTTCAGGTGATATATGATGGATGAGGTGGTGGTAAAGGAGAAAGAGCAGGAGGAGCAGGGACCATTCACATCAATATCAGGCCAGTCAACCACACATGTCTTGTAGGATATGTTTCTGTACCAAAAGGAGCGGTTTGGCTACACAGTTATAGGACATACAGTGAGTGCAATGCCTACCAAAAATTTAGAGGCACTCCAATGCCTCTTGGAAGTGACATGGAGGTCAGAGGGCCTTAACTAAACCATTTTTTCCATTTATAGCAACTGGGTCTCCTGTCCACTGTTAGCCTAAACAGTGAATGGAAGGCTTTCCAAAAATTATGAGGAACTGCAATGCCCCTTGAAACAGACGTGGATTACAGCGTACTAGAAACATTCTATCCATTATTGGGGAGTGGGTCTCCCTTAGTGTTCGCCTATGCATTGAAATGCAAAAGCTGACTAAAATTAGGAGGAAATGCAATGCCCATTGGAAGAGTCGTGGAGGTCGCAGTAGCTGAACAAGACGGTTTTAATGCCCCATGGAAAAGTGGTGGAGGTCACAGTAGCTTAATAAGACGGTTTGAATGCCCCTTGGAAAAGTGGTGGAGGTCGCAGTAGCTTAACAAGACGGTTTTAATGCCCCTCGGAAGAGACGTGGAGGTCGCAGTAGCTTAACAAGACGGTTTTATTGCCCCTTGGAAAAGTGGTGGAGGCCAAAGTAGCTTAACAAGATGGTTTGAATGCCCCTTGGAAAAGTGGTGGAGGTCGCAGTAGCTTAACAAGACGGTTTTAATGCCCCTTACAAGAGCCATACAGTACAGCATCTTAAAAACATTATTCCCATTATTGGGGAGTGGGACTCCCATAGTCTTTGCTTATGCCTTCCAAGCAAAAGCTGCCAAAAATTAGGACGGAGGAACTTGCAATGCCCCTTACAAGAGCCATGCAGTACAGCATATTACAAATATTATTCCCATTCTTAGGGAGTGGGTCTCCCATAGTCTTTGCTTATGCCTTCCAAGCAAAAGATGCCAAAAATTAGGACGGAGGAACTTCCTATGCCCCTTACAAGAGCCATGCAGTACAGCATATTACAAATATTATTCCCATTATTGGGGAGTGGGTCTCCCATAGTCTCCCAACATTTCAATGCCCCTTGGAAGAGCTGTGGAGTTCAGAGTGGTTTAACAAGACGCTTTTAATGCCCCTCAGAAGAGACGTGGAGGTCCCAGTAGCTTAGCAAGATGGTTTTAATGCCCCTCGGAAGAGACGTGGAGGTCGCAGTAGCTTAATAAGACGGTTTTCATGCCCCTTGGAAAAGTGGTGGAGGTCAGAGTAGCTTAACAAGACGGTTTTAATGCCCCTTGGAAGAGACGTGGAGGTCTCAGTAGCTTAATAAGACGGTTTTAATGCCCCTTGGAAAAGTGGTGGAGGTCAGAGTAGCTTAACAAGATGGTTTTAATGCCCCTTGGAAGAGACGTGGAGGTCCCAGTAGCTTAACAAGATGGTTTTATTGCCCCTCGGAAGAGACGTGGAGGTCGCAGTAGCTTAACAAGACGGTTTTAATACCCCTCTGAAAAGTGGTGGAGGTCGCAGTAGCTTAACAAGACGGTTTTAATGCCCCTTACAAGAGCCATACAGTACAGCATCTTAAAAATATTATTCCCATTATTGGGGAGTGGGTCTCCCACAGTCTTTGCTTATGCCTTCCAAGCAAAAGCTGACAAAAATAAGGACGGAGAAACTTTCAATAATGGCAACACGGGCCACGGTCACCCTGGTGGTATAGTGGTGGTGGAGGCTGTGGATAAGGAGAACATAAAACAGCCAAAATGAGGAAGTGTATACCCATATGTGGGTGTGAAGCGGTGCATGTGAATACACCTCCCGAAATAACACAGTGGATTTGACTTTATGTTACTCTGCTGTCATTTGGTGGTGATGAGAAGTCTGGCCCAATCCAGCCCTTGTTCATTTTGATAAGGGTCAGCTTGTCAGCATTGTCAGTTGACAGGCGAGTGTGCTTATCAGTTATAATTCCCCCAGCGGCACTAAAAACACGCTCCGATAACACGCTAGTGGCAGGGCAGGCCAGGACCTCCAAGGCGTACAGAGCGAGTTCATTCCAAGCGTCCAGCTTGGATACCCAATAATTAAAAGGCACAGAGGAATCACAGAGGACGCTGGTACGGTCGGCAAGGTACTCCCTCACCATCTTTTGAAACTTTCCACTCCTTGTGAGAGTACCCCATGGGTTTGTCCGAAGGGAGAGTCTGAGAAAACTGTCCACAACGTTAACAGTGTTCCCCTGCCTCTGCTAGATTGGAGTTGCGTCTCTCTCGCATGTACGCCTTGGTTGGGCAACGAACTGTGACCTCTGCCGCTAGCGTGTTCAGATGGGAATTTTTTTAATAGTTCTGCAGCAAGGGCCTTCTAGTACTGCCCCATTTTTGTAGACCTCTCCACCTCAGGAATAAGAGAGTGAAAGTTCTCCTTGTAGCGGGGGTCTAAAAGTGTCACCAACCAGTAATGACTGTCACCCAACATTTTGACAACGCGAGGGTCATGGTTAAGGCAGCGTAACATAAAGTCAGCCATGCGTGCCAGAGTGGTAACGGGCAAGACTTCGGTGTCCTCACCAAGATGACGACTGTCCATTATCTCCTCCTCCTCCTCCTCCCCCCTGTCCTCAGGCCACCCACGCTGAACCGACGGTATGACAGTTGTACAGGTACTACCGTCTACAGCGCATGATACAAGCTCCTGTTCTTCCTCCTCCTCCTTATCCTCTCCCTCATTGTCCCCCAATGCACGTTGGGATGAGATGAGGCTGGGCTGTGTGTAATCGACCGCTATGGCTTCTTGATCCATCTCATCATACTCTGGCTGCAATGCCTCCTCTTTAATTCTCTGCAGAGAGCGTTGCAAAAGACAGACAAGTGGAATGCTGACGCTAATGATGGCGTCATCGCCACTCACCATCTTGGTGGACTCTTCAAAGTTTGTCAAGATGGTACATATGTCAGACATCCTGGTCCACTTCTGAGGTCTTATGTGTGGAGTCTGACCTGAATATTGACGGCATTGTTGCAACTGGTACTCCACAACTGCTCTCTTCTGCTCACAAATCCTTTGCAACATGTGGAGGGTAGAGTTCCAACGTGTGGGGACATCACACACCAGTTGGTGTGACGGAAGCTGCAAACGCTGCTGCAACACAGCAAGGGCGGAGGAAGCTGCAGTCGACTTGCGAAAATGAGCTGACAGGCGGCGTACATTGACAAGCAGATCTGGCAACTCGGGGAACGATTTAAGAAACCGCTGAACCACGAGGTTAAGCACATGAGCCAGGCATGGTACGTGTGTGATCTCGCCTCGCCTCAGAACCGCCACCAGGTTACGGCCATTGTCACACACGACCATACCTGGATGTAGGTTCAGCGGTCTCAGCCACAGATCTGCCTGCTCTTTCACATCTGTCCACAACTCACAAGCAGTGTGAGGTTCCTCACCTAAGCTTATGAGTTTCAGCAAAGCCTGTTGCCGCTTGGCGGAGGCAGTACTGCAGTGCTTCCAGCTTGTAACTGATGTGGTGATATCTGAGATGGAGGGTGAACATGAGGAGGAGCAGGAGGAGGATGCGCAGGAGCTGTACACTGTGGGCGCAACTCTGACATAGGGCCCGCAATCCTCGGTGTGGGGAGGGTGTGTTCCATCCCAAGGTCCGACTGGGTCCCGGCTTCCACTATGTTTACCCAGTGTGCCATCAGGGAGCTGTACTGTCCCTTGCCACAAGCACTTGTCCACATGTCCGTTGTCAGGTGAACTCTCCCAGTAACTGCGTTGTTGAGGGCACGGCAGATGTTTTGAGACACGGGCTTGTGTAGTGCGGGGATGGCACACCGGGCAAAATAGTGTCGGCTGGGGACCGAGTACTGAGGGATGGCCACTGCCATAAGGTTGCGGAAGGATTCCGTCTCCCCCAGCCTAAAAGGCAGCATTTCCAACGCAAGCAGTCATGAAATGTGCGAATTTAGGACTGTGGCCTGTGGGGCGTCGGCTGCGAATTTCGGCTTTCGTTCAAATGTCTGGGATATGGACAATTGAACGCTGCGGTGGGACATGGACGTGGACGTTGATGCTGTTTCTTGAGAAACTGCCATAACAAGTGAAGACTGAGAGGAGGGGGCATATTTGCATGCAGTATGGACAGGGGATTGCCTTGCACACACAACAGGGGATTCTATTGCACGCACAACAGCGGAAGAAGCAGTGGTAACACCCGCTGACACTGGTCGTGGACAATGGGGTTCACCCCACAAAGTCGGGTGCTTTGCTGCCATGTGCCTGATCATGCTGGTGGTGGTCAGGCTGGTAGTTTTGTCACCCCTGCTGATGCTGGCATGGCAGGTGATACAAGTGGCCTTATTGGGGTTATCAGTAGAGTCTTTAAAAAAATTCCAGACTCTGGAAGACCTACAGGTTGTACTGGCAATGTCGCTAGTGTTGGTGTTACGAGGAGCTGGTGCCTGCCTTCTGTGTGCAGCAACCACACTGCTTCTTCCTGCCTGTTGGGGTACTCTGGCTCCCTCACCCTGTGTGCTGCTGGCCTCGCTCTGCATGTCCTCCTGCCACGTTGGGTCAGTTACTAGATCATCCACCACCTCCTCCTCTTCCACTTGCGCACCACGATCCTCCTCCTCACTTCCTGGCAATTGTGTCTCGTCATCGTCCACCACTTGTGACAAATTGCCAGCGTAAACTTCCTGTGGCCGTGGCTGTTCAAATATTTGGGCATCGCTACATGGGATCTCCTCTTCCACCACTTCAAGCGGAGCAGGCGAGGGGCACAAATCTGGAAATGGACCAGTGAACAGCACTTCAGAGTGTCCAAGTGTGGGATCAGTTGCTGTCTGACGACACTCGGCATGGTGGGAGGAAGGAGCATCAGGGTGAGGAGGAGTATGCGGTCGAGACTCACGACTACTAAGATTTGACCGTGTGGAAGACAGACCGGAGGTGGTGGTGCCCAGGTAACTGGAAGTATTATCTGCTATCCAATTAATAACCTGTTCACACTGATCAGTTCGCAATACTGGTGTTGTTCTGTGCTTCCCTAGTAATTCGGTCAAGAAGTGGAAGCGAGAAGATGTGGCTGTTGGTTGTGGCACATTTTCACCTTGGCCACTGCCCCGTCCTCTGCACACACCATCACCAGAACGTCCAGTTCCACGTCCCTTGCCACGCGCCTTGCCCATTGTAAAGGAAGTAAAATAGCTTACACTCGCACTATCAATGGAAGAAGGGTAATAAAAAGTAGATTAGAACCAAGGAAGTGGAAAACCACAGTTCTAATTCTCTGGCCTACACTCGACACTTTTAAACAATCTGAACAATCAGGAAGAAACTATTACTGTTTTTCTTTACGGAAAAAAATACCAAAAGCTGAATATTAGAGATTTTTTACAGTGGAAAGGCAAAACCACAGTTATTGTTTACTGGGGTATACCAGGCAAATTTAAATAAATATATTTGCAGCTGAACAGTGAGCGACACACTCAAACTGGGTTTTTTTAGGTAAAAATGGCCCAAAAGCAGGATAATACAGAGGTTTGAACCATGGAACTGCAGAACCACACTTCTATTTCTCTGGCCTATACCAGACTATTTTCAACAAATATATTTGTGTCTGAACAATCAGGCAGACACTAATAAATTAATTTTTTTACGGCAAAAAATGCCAAAACCAGGATAATACAGAGATTTCACCCGTGGAACTGCAAAACCACAGTTCTATTTCTCGGGCCTACCCCAGACTATTTTAAACAGATATATTGGTGTCTGGACAATCAGGAGACACTATTACTGTTTTTCTTTATGGCAAAAATTGCCAAAAGCAGAATAATACAGAGATTTGACCCGTGGAACTGCAAAACCACAGTTCTATTTCTGGGGACTACACTAGACTATTTTAAACAGATATATTGGTGTCTGAACAATCAGGAGACACTATTACTGTTTTTCTTTATGGAAAAAAATGCCAAAAACAGGATAATAGAGATTTTTCACCGTGGAACGGCAGAACCACAGTTATAATTTACTGGTGCATACCAGACTCTTTTAAACAGATATATTGGTGTCTGAACAATCAGGAAACACTATTACTGTTTTTATTTACGGCAAAAAATGCCAAAAGCAGGATAATACAGAGATTTGACCCATGGAACTGGAAAACCACACTTGTATTTCTCGGGCCTACACCAGACTATTTTAAACAGATATATTGGTGTCTGAACAATCAGGAGACACTATTACTGTTTTTCTTTACAGCAAAAAAAGCCAAAAGCAGGATAATACAGAGATTTGACCTGTGGAACTGCAAAACCACAGTTCTGTTTCTCAGACCTACACCAGACTATTTTCAACAGATATATTTGTGTCTGAACAATCAGGAGACACTATTACTGTTTCTATTTACGCAAAAAATACCAAAAGCTGGATAATAGAGATTTTTTTACCATGGAACGGCAAAACCACAGTTATAATTTACTGGTGTATACCAGACTTTTTTAAATAGATATATTTGCGGCTGAACAGTGAGCGACACACTCAAACTGTTTTTTTTAGGTAAAAATGGCCAAAAAGTGGATAATACAGAGGTTTGAACCATGGAACTGCATAACCAGACTTCAATTTCTCTGGCCTACACCAGACTATTTTCAACAAATATATTTGTGTCTGAACAATCAGGGAGACACTATTAAATTATTTTTTTTACAGCAAAAAAGGCCAAATGCAGGATAATAGAAATTTTTAACCGTGGGATGGCAAAACCACAGTTATAATTTACTGGTGTATACCAGACTCTTTTAAACAGATATATTGGTGTCTGAACAATCAGGAAACACTATTACTGTTTTTATTTACAGCAAAAAATGCCAAAAGCAGGATAATAGAGATTTTTTACCTTGGGACGGCAAAACCACAGTTATAATTTACTGGTGTATACCAGACTCCTTTAAACAGATATATTTGTGTCTGAACAATCAGGAGACACTATTACTGTTTTTCTTTACGGCAAAAAATGCCAAAAGCAGGATTATACAGAGATTTGACCCGTGGAACTGCAAAACCACAGTTCTATTTTTCAGGCCTACACCAGACTATTTCAAACAGATATATTGGTGTCTGAACAATCAGGAGACACTATAACTGTTTTTCTTTACGGCAAAAAATGCCAAAAGCAGAATAATACAGAGATTTGACCCGTCGAACTGCAAAACCACAGTTCTATTTCTCGGGCCTACACCAGACTATTTTAAATAGATATATTGGTGTCTGGACAATCAGGAGACACTATTACTGTTTTTCTTTATGGCAAAAAATGCCAAAAGCAGGATTAGACAGAGATTTGACCTGTGGAACTGCAAAACCACAGTTCTATTTCTCGGGCCTACACCTCACTATTTTAAATAGATATATTGGTGTCTGAACAATCAGGAAACACTATTACTGTTTTTCTTTACGACAAAAAATGCCAAAAGCTGGATCATACAGAGATTTGACCCGTGGAACTGGAAAACCACAGTTCAATTTCTCGGGCCTACACCAGACTATTTTAAACAGATATATTGGTGTCTTAACAATCAGGAGGCACTATTACTGTTTTTCTTTATGCCAAAAAATGCCAAAAGCAGGATAATACAGAGATTTGACCTGTGGAACTGCAAAACCACAGTTCTATTTCTCGGGCCTACACCAGACTATTTTCAACAGATATATTTGTGTCTGAACAATCAGGAGACACTATTACTGTTTTTATTTACGGCAAAAAATGCCAAAACAGGATAATAGAGATTTTTCACCGTGGAACGGCAGAACCACAGTTATAATTTACTGGTGTATACCAGACTCCTTTAAACAGATAAATTGGTGTCTGAACCATCAGGAGACACTATTACTGTTTTTCTTTACGGAAAAAATACCAAAAGCTGGATAATAGAGATTTTTTACCATGGAACGGCAAAACCACAGTTATAATTTACTGGTGTATACCAGACTTTTTTAAATAGATATATTTGCGGCTGAACAGTGAGCGACACACTCAAACTGTTTTTTTTAGGTAAAAATGGCCAAAAAGTGGATAATACAGAGGTTTGAACCATGGAACTGCATAACCAGACTTCAATTTCTCTGGCCTACACCAGACTATTTTCAACAAATATATTTGTGTCTGAACAATCAGGGAGACACTATTAAATTATTTTTTTTACGGCAAAAAATGCCAAATGCAGGATGATAGAGATTTTTAACCGTGGGATGGCAAAACCACAGTTATAATTTACTGGTGTATACCAGACTCTTTTAAACAGATATATTGGTGTCTGAACAATCAGGAGACACTATTACTGTTTTTCTTTACAGAAAAAATACCAAAAGCTGGATAATAGAGATTTTTTACCGTGGGACAGCAAAACAAAAGTTATTATTTACTGGTGTATACCAGTCTCCTTTAAACAGATATATTTCTGTCTGAACAATCAGGAAACACTATTACTGTTTTTCTTTACGGCAAAAAATGCCAAAAGCAGGATTATACAGAGATTTGACCCGTGGAACTGCAAAACCACAGTTCTATTTTTCGGGCATACACCAGACTATTTCAAACAGATATATTGGTGTCTGATCAATCAGGAAACACTATTACTGTTTTTATTTACGGCAAAAAATGCCAAAAGCAGGATAATACAGAGATTTTACCCGTGGAACTGCAAAACCACAGTTGTATTTCTCGGGCCTGCACCAGACTATTTTAAACAGATATATTGGTGTCTGAACAATCAGGGAGACACTATTAAATTATTTTTTTTACGGTAAAAAATGCCAAAAGCAGGATAATAGAGATTTTTTACCGTGGGATTGCAAAACCACAGTTATAATTTACTGGTGTATACCAGTCTCTTTTAAACAGATATATTGGTGTCTGAACAATCAGGAGACACTATTACTATTTTTCTTTACGGAAAAAATACCAAAAGCTGGATAATAGAGATTTTTTACCTTGGGACGGCAAAACCAGAGTTATAATTTACTGGTGTATACCAGACTCCTTTAAACAGATATATTTGTGTCTGAACAGTCCGGAGACACTATTACTGTTTTTCTTTACGGTAAAAAATGCCAAAAGCAGGATTATACAGAGATTTGACCCGTGGAACTGCAAAACCACAGTTCTATTTCTCAGGCCTACACCAGACTATTTCAAACAGATATATTGGTGTCTGAACAATCAGGAGACACTATTACTGTTTTTCTTTACGGCAAAAAAATGCCAAAAGCAGAATATTACAGAGATTTGACCCGTGGAACTGCAAAACCACAGTTCTATTTCTCGGGCCTACACCAGACTATTTTAAACAGATATATTGGTGTCTGGACTATCAGGGGACACTATTACTGTTTTTCTTTACGGCAAAAAATGCCATAAGCAGGATTAGACAGAGATTTGACCCGTGGAACTGGAAAACCACAGTTCTATTTCTCGGACCTACACCAGACTATTTTAAATAGATATATTGGTGTCTGAACAATCAGGAGACACTATTACTGTTTTTCTTTATGGCAAAAAATGCCAAAAGCAGGATAATACAGAGATTTGACCCATGGAACTGCAAAACCACAGTTTTATTACTCGGGCCTGCACCAAACTATTTTCAACAGATATATTTGTGTCTGAACAATCAGGAGACACTATTACTGTTTTTTTTTATGCCAAAAAATGCCAAAAGAAGGATAATACAGAGATTTGACGTGTGGAACTGCAAAACCACAGTTCTGTTTCTCGGACCTACACCAGACTATTTTCAACAGATATATTTGTGTCTGAACAATCAGGAGACACTATTACTGTTATTCTTTATGGCAAAAAATGCCAAAAGCAGGATAATACAGAGATTTTTCACCGTGGAATGGCAGAACCACACTTATAATTTACTGGTGTATACCAGACTCTTTTAAACAGATATATTGGTGTCTGAACAATCAGGAGACACTATTACTGTTTTTCTTTACGGCAAAAAATGCCAAAAGCAGGATAATACAGAGATTTGACCAATGGAACTGCAAAACCACAGTTCTGTTTCTCGGACCTACACCAGACTATTTTCAACAGATATATTTGTGTCTGAACAATCAGGAGACACTATTACTGTTTTTCTTTACAGAAAAAATACCAAAAGCTGGATAATAGAGATTTTTTACCGTGGCACGGCAAAACCACAGTTATAATTTACTGGTGTATGCCAGACTTTTTTAAATAGATATATTTGCGGCTGAACAGTGAGCGACACACTCAAACTGTTTTTTTTAGGTAAAAATGGCCCAAAAGTGGACAATACAGAGGTTTGAACTGTGGAACTGCAAAACCACACTTCTATTTTTCAGGCCTACACCAGACTATTTTCAACAAATATATTTGTGTCTGAACAATCAGGGAGATACTATCAAATTATTTTTTTTATGGCAAAAAATGCCAAAAGCAGGATAATAGAGATTTTTTACCTTGGGACGGCAAAACCACAGTTATAATTTGCTGGTGTATACCAGACTCTTTTAAACAGATATATTGGTGTCTGGACAATCAGGAGACACTATTACTGTTTTTCTTTACGGAAAAAATACCAAAAGCTGGATAATAGAGATTTTTTACCGTGGGACGGCAAAACCACAGTTATAATTTACAGGTGAATAACACATTCCTTTAAACAGATATATTTGTGTCTGAACAATCAGGAGACACTATTACTGTTTTTCTTTACGGCAAAAAATGCCAAAAGCAGGATAATACAGAGATTTGACCCGTGGAACTGCAAAACCACAGTTCAATTTCTCGTGCCTACACCAGGCTATTTGAAACAGATATATTGGTGCCTGAACAATCAGGAGACACTATTACAGTTTTTCTTTATGGGAAAAAATACCAAAAGCTGGATAATAGAGATTTTTTACCATGGAACGGCAAAACCACAGTTATAATTTACTGGTGTATACCAGACTTTTTTAAATAGATATATTTGCGGCTGAACAGTGAGCGACACACTCAAACTGTTTTTTTTAGGTAAAAATGGCCAAAAAGTGGATAATACAGAGGTTTGAACCATGGAACTGCATAACCAGACTTCAATTTCTCTGGCCTACACCAGACTATTTTCAACAAATATATTTGTGTCTGAACAATCAGGGAGACACTATTAAATTATTTTTTTTACGGCAAAAAATGCCAAATGCAGGATGATAGAGATTTTTAACCGTGGGATGGCAAAACCACAGTTATAATTTACTGGTGTATACCAGACTCTTTTAAACAGATATATTGGTGTCTGAACAATCAGGAGACACTATTACTGTTTTTCTTTACGGAAAAAATACCAAAAGCTGGATAATAGAGATTTTTTACCGTGGGACAGCAAAACAAAAGTTATTATTTACTGGTGTATACCAGACTCCTTTAAACAGATATATTTCTGTCTGAACAATCAGGAGACACTATTACTGTTTTTCTTTACGGCAAAAAATGCCAAAAGCAGGATTATACAGAGATTTGACCCGTGGAACTGCAAAACCACAGTTCTATTTTTCGGGCATACACCAGACTATTTTAAACAGAAATATTGGTGTCTGATCAATCAGGAAACACTATTACTGTTTTTATTTACGGCAAAAAATGCCAAAAGCAGGATAATACAGAGATTTTACCCGTGGAACTGCAAAACCACAGTTGTATTTCTCGGGCCTACACCAGACTATTTTAAATAGATATATTGATGTCTGAACAATCAGGAGACACTATTACTGTTTTTCTTTATGGCAAAAAATGCCAAAAGCAGGATAATACAGAGATTTGACCCATGGAACTGCAAAACCACAGTTTTATTACTCGGGCCTGCACCAAACTATTTTCAACAGATATATTTGTGTCTGAACAATCAGGAGACACTATTACTGTTTTTCTTTATGGCAAAAAATGCCAAAAGCAGGATAATACAGAGATTTTTCACCGTGGAATGGCAGAACCACAGTTATAATTTACTGTTGTATACCAGACTCTTTTAAACAGATATATTGGTGTCTGAACAATCAGGAGACACTATTACTGTTTTTCTTTATGGCAAAAAATGCCAAAAGCAGGATAATACAGAGATTTGACCCATGGAACTGCAAAACCACTGTTCTGTTTCTCGGACCTACACCAGACTATTTTCAACAGATATATTTGTGTCTGAACAATCAGGAGACACTATTACTGTTTTTCTTTACAGAAAAAATACCAAAAGCTGGATAATAGAGATTTTTTACCGTGGCACGGCAAAACCACAGTTATAATTTACTGCTGTATGCCAGACTTTTTTAAATAGATATATTTGCAGCTGAACAGTGAGCGACACACTCAAACTGGTTTTTTTAGGTAAAAATGACCCAAAAGTGGACAATACAGAGGTTTGAACTGTGGAACTGCAAAACCACACTTCTATTTTTCAGGCCTACACCAGACTATTTTCAACAAATATATTTGTGTCTGAACAATCAGGGACATACTATCAAATTATTTTTTTTCTGGCAAAAAATGCCAAAAGCAGGATAATAGAGATTTTTTACCTTGGGACGGCAAAACCACAGTTATAATTTGCTTGTGTATACCAAACTCTTTTAAACAGATATATTGGTGTCTGGACAATCAGGAGACACTATTACTGTTTTTCTTTACGGAAAAAATACCAAAAGCTGGATAATAGAGATTTTTTACCGTGGAACGGCAAAACCACAGTTATAATTTACAGGTGAAAAACACATTCCTTTAAACAGATATATTTGTGTCTGAACGATCAGGAGACACTATTACTGTTTTTCTTTACAGCAAAAAATGCCAAAAGCAGGATAATACAGAGATTTGACCCGTGGAACTGCAAAACCACAGTTCAATTTCTCGTGCCTACACCAGGCTATTTGAAACGGATATATTGGTGCCTGAACAATCAGGAGACACTATTACTGTTTTTCTTTATGGAAAAAAATGCCAAAAGCAGGATAATACAGAGATTTTTTATCGTGGAACGGCAAAACCACAGTTATAATTTACTGGTGTATACCAGACTCCTTTAAACAGATATATTTGTGTCTGAACAGTCCGGAGACACTATTACTGTTTTTCTTTATGGCAAAAAATGGCAAAAGCAGGATTATACAGAGATTTGACCCGTGGAACTGCAAAACCACAGTTCTATTTCTCAGGCCTACACCAGACTATTTCAAACAGATATATTGGTGTCTGAACAATCAGGAGACACTACTACTGTTTTTCTTTACGGCAAAAAATGCCAAAAGCAGAATAATACAGAGATTTGACCCATGGAACTGCAAAACAACAGTTTTATTACTCAGACCTACACCAGACTATTTTAAATTGATATATTGGTGTCTGAACAATCATGAAACACTATTACTGTTTTTCTTTATGGCAAAAAATGCCAAAAGCAGGATAATACAGAGATTTGACCCATGGAACTGCAAAACAACAGTTTTATTACTCGGGCCTGCACCAAACTATTTTCAATAGATATATTTGTGTCTGAACAATCAGGAGACACTATTACTGTTTTTTTTTATGCCAAAAAATGCCAAAAGAAGGATAATACAGAGATTTGACCCATGGAACTGCAAAACCACAGTTTTATTACTCGGGCCTGCACCAAACTATTTTCAATAGATATATTTGTGTCTGAACAATCAGGAGACACTATTACTGTTTTTCTTTATGGCAAAAAATGCCAAAAGCAGGATAATACAGAGATTTTTCACCGTGGAACGGCAGAACCACAGTTATAATTTACTGGTGTATACCAGACTCTTTTAAACAGATATATTGGTGTCTGAACAATCAGGAGACACTATTACTGTTTTTCTTTACGGCAAAAAATGCCAAAAGCAGGATAATACAGAGATTTGACCCATGGAACTGCAAAACCACAGTTCTGTTTCTCGGACCTACACCAGACTATTTTCAACAGATATATTTGTGTCTGAACAATCAGGAGACACTATTACTGTTTTTCTTTACAGAAAAAATACCAAAAGCTGGATAATAGAGATTTTTTACCGTGGCACGGCAAAACCACAGTTATAATTTACTGGTGTATGCCAGACTTTTTTAAATAGATATATTTGCGGCTGAACAGTGAGCGACACACTCAAACTGTTTTTTTTAGGTAAAAATGGCCCAAAAGTGGACAATACAGAGGTTTGAACTGTGGAACTGCAAAACCACACTTCTATTTTTCAGGCCTACACCAGACTATTTTCAACAAATATATTTGTGTCTGAACAATCAGGGAGATACTATCAAATTATTTTTTTATGGCAAAAAATGCCAAAAGCAGGATAATAGAGATTTTTTACCTTGGGACGGCAAAACCACAGTTATAATTTGCTGGTGTATACCAGACTCTTTTAAACAGATATATTGGTGTCTGGACAATCAGGAGACACTATTACTGTTTTTCTTTACGGAAAAAATACCAAAAGCTGGATAATAGAGATTTTTTACCGTGGAACGGCAAAACCACAGTTATAATTTACAGGTGAATAACACATTCCTTTAATCAGATATATTTGTGTCTGAACAATCAGGAGACACTATTACTGTTTTTCTTTACAGTAAAAAATGCCAAAAGCAGGATAATACAGAGATTTGACCCGTGGAACTGCAAAACCACAGGTCAATTTCTCGTGCCTACACCAGGCTATTTGAAACAGATATATTGGTGCCTGAACAATCAGGAGACACTATTACTGTTTTTCTTTAAGGGAAAAAATGCCAAAAGCAGGATAGTACAGAGATTTTTCACCGTGGAATGGCAGAACCACAGTTATAATTTACTGGTGTATACCAGACTCTTTTAAACAGATATATTGGTGTCTGAACAATCAGGAGACACTATTACTGTTTTTCTTTACGGCAAAAAATGCCAAAAGCTGGATAATACAGAGATTTGACCCAAGGAACTGCAAAATCACAGTTCTGTTTCTCGGACCTACACCAAACTATTTTCAACAGATATATTTGTGTCTAAACAATCAGGAGACACTATTACTGTTTTTCTTTATGCCAAAAAATGCCAAAAGCAGGAAAATACAGAGATTTGACCCGTGGAACTGCAAAACCACAGTTCAATTTCTCGTGCCTACACCAGGCTATTTTAAACAGATATATTGGTGTCTGAACAATCAGGAGACGCTATTACTGTTTTTCTTTACACCAAAAAATGCCAAAAGCAGGATAATACAGAGATTTGACCCGTGGAACTGCAAAACCACAGTTGTATTTCTCGGGCCTACACCAGACTATTTTAAACAGATATATTGGAGTCTGAACAATCAGGAGACACAATTACTGTTTTTCTTTACAGAAAAAATACCAAAAGCTGGATAATAGAGATTTTTTACCGTTTAACGGTAAAATCACAGTTATAATTTACAGGTGAATAACACACTCCTTTAAACAGATATATTTGTGTCTGAACAATCAGGAGACACTATTACTGTTTTTCTTTATGGCAAAAAATGCCAAAAGCAGGACAATACAGAGATTTTTCACCGTGGAATGGCAGATCCACACTTATAATTTACTGGTGTATACAAGACTAATTTAAACAGATATATTGGTGTCTGAACAATCAGGAGACACTATTACTGTTTTTCTTTACGGCAAAAAATGCCAAAAGCAGAATAATACAGAGATTTGACCCGTGGAACTGCAAAACCACAGTTCTATTTCTCGGGCCTACACCAGACTATTTTAAACAGATATATTGGTGTCTGGACTATCAGGGGACACTATTACTGTTTTTCTTTACGGCAAAAAATGCCATAAGCAGGATTAGACAGAGATTTGACCCGTGGAACTGGAAAACCACAGTTCTATTTCTCGGACCTACACCAGACTATTTTAAATAGATATATTGGTGTCTGAACAATCAGGAGACACTATTACTGTTTTTCTTTATGGCAAAAAATGCCAAAAGCAGGATAATACAGAGATTTGACCCATGGAACTGCAAAACCACAGTTTTATTACTCGGGCCTGCACCAAACTATTTTCAACAGATATATTTGTGTCTGAACAATCAGGAGACACTATTACTGTTTTTTTTTATGCCAAAAAATGCCAAAAGAAGGATAATACAGAGATTTGACGTGTGGAACTGCAAAACCACAGTTCTGTTTCTCGGACCTACACCAGACTATTTTCAACAGATATATTTGTGTCTGAACAATCAGGAGACACTATTACTGTTATTCTTTATGGCAAAAAATGCCAAAAGCAGGATAATACAGAGATTTTTCACCGTGGAACGGCAGAACCACAGTTATAATTTACTGGTGTATACCAGACTCTTTTAAACAGATATATTGGTGTCTGAACAATCAGGAGACACTATTACTGTTTTTCTTTACGGCAAAAAATGCCAAAAGCAGGATAATACAGAGATTTGACCAATGGAACTGCAAAACCACAGTTCTGTTTCTCGGACCTACACCAGACTATTTTCAACAGATATATTTGTGTCTGAACAATCAGGAGACACTATTACTGTTTTTCTTTACAGAAAAAATACCAAAAGCTGGATAATAGAGATTTTTTACCGTGGCACGGCAAAACCACAGTTATAATTTACTGGTGTATGCCAGACTTTTTTAAATAGATATATTTGCGGCTGAACAGTGAGCGACACACTCAAACTGTTTTTTTTAGGTAAAAATGGCCCAAAAGTGGACAATACAGAGGTTTGAACTGTGGAACTGCAAAACCACACTTCTATTTTTCAGGCCTACACCAGACTATTTTCAACAAATATATTTGTGTCTGAACAATCAGGGAGATACTATTAAATTATTTTTTTTATGGCAAAAAATGCCAAAAGCAGGATAATAGAGATTTTTTACCTTGGGACGGCAAAACCACAGTTATAATTTGCTGGTGTATACCAGACTCTTTTAAACAGATATATTGGTGTCTGGACAATCAGGAGACACTATTACTGTTTTTCTTTACGGAAAAAATACCAAAAGCTGGATAATAGAGATTTTTTACCGTGGGACGGCAAAACCACAGTTATAATTTACAGGTGAATAACACATTCCTTTAAACAGATATATTTGTGTCTGAACAATCAGGAGACACTATTACTGTTTTTCTTTACGGCAAAAAATGCCAAAAGCAGGATAATACAGAGATTTGACCCGTGGAACTGCAAAACCACAGTTCAATTTCTCGTGCCTACACCAGGCTATTTGAAACAGATATATTGGTGCCTGAACAATCAGGAGACACTATTACAGTTTTTCTTTATGGGAAAAAATACCAAAAGCTGGATAATAGAGATTTTATACCATGGAACGGCAAAACCACAGTTATAATTTACTGGTGTATACCAGACTTTTTTAAATAGATATATTTGCGGCTGAACAGTGAGCGACACACTCAAACTGTTTTTTTTAGGTAAAAATGGCCAAAAAGTGGATAATACAGAGGTTTGAACCATGGAACTGCATAACCAGACTTCAATTTCTCTGGCCTACACCAGACTATTTTCAACAAATATATTTGTGTCTGAACAATCAGGGAGACACTATTAAATTATTTTTTTTACGGCAAAAAATGCCAAATGCAGGATGATAGAGATTTTTAACCGTGGGATGGCAAAACCACAGTTATAATTTACTGGTGTATACCAGACTCTTTTAAACAGATATATTGGTGTCTGAACAATCAGGAGACACTATTACTGTTTTTCTTTACGGAAAAAATACCAAAAGCTGGATAATAGAGATTTTTTACCGTGGGACAGCAAAACCAAAGTTATTATTTACTGGTGTATACCAGACTCCTTTAAACAGATATATTTCTGTCTGAACAATCAGGAGACACTATTACTGTTTTTCTTTATGGCAAAAAATGCCAAAAGCAGGATTATACAGAGATTTGACCCGTGGAACTGCAAAACCACAGTTCTATTTTTCGGGAATACACCAGACTATTTTAAACAGAAATATTGGTGTCTGATCAATCAGGAAACACTATTACTGTTTTTATTTACGGCAAAAAATGCCAAAAGCAGGATAATACAGAGATTTTACTCGTGGAACTGCAAAACCACAGTTGTATTTCTCGGGCCTGCACCAGACTATTTTAAACAGATATATTGGTGTCTGAACAATCAGGGAGACACTATTAAATTATTTTTTTTACGGTAAAAAATGCCAAAAGCAGGATAATAGAGATTTTTTACCGTGGGATTGCAAAACCACAGTTATAATTTTCTGGTGTATACCAGACTCTTTTAAACAGATATATTGGTGTCTAAACAATCAGGAGACACTATTACTGTTTTTCTTTACGGAAAAAATACCAAAAGCTGGATAATAGAGATTTTTTACCATGGGACAGCAAAACCAAAGTTATTATTTACTGGTGTATACCAGACTCCTTTAAACAGATATATTTCTGTCTGAACAATCAGGAGACACTATTACTGTTTTTCTTTACGGCAAAAAATGACAAAAGCAGGATTATACAGAGATTTGACCGGTGGAACTGCAAAACCACAGTTCTATTTCTCAGGCCTACACCAGACTATTTCAAACAGATATATTGGTGTCTGAACAATCAAGAGACACTATTACTGTTTTTCTTTACGGCAAAAAATGCCAAAAGCAGAATAATACAGAGATTTGACCCGTGGAACTGGAAAACCACAGTTCTATTTCTCGGACCTACACCAGACTATTTTAAATTGATATATTGGTGTCTGAACAATCATGAAACACTATTACTGTTTTTCTTTATGGCAAAAAATGCCAAAAGCAGGATAATACAGAGATTTGACCCATGGAACTGCAAAACAACAGTTTTATTACTCGGGCCTGCACTAAACTATTTTCAATAGATATATTTGTGTCTGAACAATCAGGAGACACTATTACTGTTTTTTTTTTATGCCAAAAAATGCCAAAAGAAGGATGATACAGAGATTTGACCCATGGAACTGCAAAACCACAGTTTTATTACTCGGGCCTGCACCAAACTATTTTCAATAGATATATTTGTGTCTGAACAATCAGGAGACACTATTACTGTTTTTCTTTATGGCAAAAAATGCCAAAAGCAGGATAATACAGAGATTTTTCACCGTGGAACGGCAGAACCACAGTTATAATTTACTGGTGTATACCAGACTCTTTAAAACAGATATATTGGTGTCTGAACAATCAGGAGACACTATTACTGTTTTTCTTTACGGCAAAAAATGCCAAAAGCAGGATAATACAGAGATTTGACCCATGGAACTGCAAAACCACAGTTCTGTTTCTCGGACCTACACCAGACTATTTTCAACAGATATATTTGTGTCTGAACAATCAGGAGACACTATTACTGTTTTTCTTTACAGAAAAAATACCAAAAGCTGGATAATAGAGATTTTTTACCGTGGCACGGCAAAACCACAGTTATAATTTACTGGTGTATGCCAGACTTTTTTAAATAGATATATTTGCGGCTGAACAGTGAGCGACACACTCAAACTGTTTTTTTTAGGTAAAAATGGCCCAAAAGTGGACAATACAGAGGTTTGAACTGTGGAACTGCAAAACCACACTTCTATTTTTCAGGCCTACACCAGACTATTTTCAACAAATATATTTGTGTCTGAACAATCAGGGAGATACTATCAAATTATTTTTTTAAGGCAAAAAATGCCAAAAGCAGGATAATAGAGATTTTTTACCTTGGGATGGCAAAACCACAGTTATAATTTGCTGGTGTATACCAGACTCTTTTAAACAGATATATTGGTGTCTGGACAATCAGGAGACACTATTACTGTTTTTCTTTACGGAAAAAATACCAAAAGCTGGATAATAGAGATTTTTTACCGTGGAACGGCAAAACCACAGTTATAATTTACAGGTGAATAACACATTCCTTTAATCAGATATATTTGTGTCTGAACAATCAGGAGACACTATTACTGTTTTTCTTTACAGTAAAAAATGCCAAAAGCAGGATAATACAGAGATTTGACCCGTGGAACTGCAAAACCACAGGTCAATTTCTCGTGCCTACACCAGGCTATTTGAAACAGATATATTGGTGCCTGAACAATCAGGAGACACTATTACTGTTTTTCTTTATGGGAAAAAATGCCAAAAGCAGGATAATACAGAGATTTTTCACCGTGGAACGGCAGAACCACAGTTATAATTTACTGGTGTATACCAGACTCTTTTAAACAGATATATTGGTGTCTGAACAATCAGGAGACACTATTACTGTTTTTCTTTACGGCAAAAAATGCCAAAAGCTGGATAATACAGAGATTTGACCCAAGGAACTGCAAAATCACAGTTCTGTTTCTCGGACCTACACCAAACTATTTTCAACAGATATATTTGTGTCTAAACAATCAGGAGACACTATTACTGTTTTTCTTTATGCCAAAAAATGCCAAAAGCAGGATAATACAGAGATTTGACCCGTGGAACTGCAAAACCACAGTTCAATTTCTCGTGCCTACACCAGGCTATTTTAAACAGATATATTGGTGTCTGAACAATCAGGAGACGCTATTACTGTTTTTCTTTACACCAAAAAATGCCAAAAGCAGGATAATACAGAGATTTGACCCGTGGAACTGCAAAACCACAGTTGTATTTCTCGGGCCTACACCAGACTATTTTAAACAGATATATTGGAGTCTGAACAATCAGGAGACACAATTACTGTTTTTCTTTACAGAAAAAATACCAAAAGCTGGATAATAGAGATTTTTTACCGTGGAACGGTAAAATCACAGTTATAATTTACAGGTGAATAACACACTCCTTTAAACAGATATATTTGTGTCTGAACAATCAGGAGACACTATTACTGTTTTTCTTTATGGCAAAAAATGCCAAAAGCAGGACAATACAGAGATTTTTCACCGTGGAATGGCAGATCCACACTTATAATTTACTGGTGTATACAAGACTCATTTAAACAGATATATTGGTGTCTGAACAATCAGGAGACACTATTACTGTTTTTCTTTACGGAGAAAATACCAAAAGCTGGATAATAGAGATTTTTTACCGTGGCACGGCAAAACCACAGTTATAATTTACTGGTGTATACCAGACTTTTTTAAATAGATATATTTGCGACTGAACAGTGAGCGACACACTCAAACTGTTTTTTTTTTGGTAAAAATGGCGCAAAAGTGGATAATACAGAGGTTTGAACCGTGGAACTGCAAAACCACACTTCTATTTTTCTGGCCTACACCAGACTATTTTCAACAAATATATTTGTGTCTGAACAATCAGGGAGACACTATTAAATTATTTTTTCTACGGCAAAATTGCCAAAAGCAGGATAATAGAGATTTTTTACTGTGGAACGGCAAAACCACAGTTATAATTTACTGGTGTATACCAGACTCTTTTAAACAGATATATCGGTGTCTGAACAATCAGGAGACACTATTACTGTTTTTCTTTATGGAAAAAATACCAAAAGCTGGATAATAGAGATTTTTTACCGTGGGACGGCAAAACCACAGTTATAATTTACTGGTGTATGCCAGACTGCTTTAAACAGATATATTTGTGTTTGAACAATCAGGAGACACTATTACTGTTTTTCTTTACGGCAAAAAATGCCAAAAGCAGGATAATTCAGAGCTTTGACCCGTGGAACTGCAAAATCACAGTTCAATTTCTCGGGCCTACACCATACTATTTTAAACATATATTTGTGTCTGAACAATCAGGAGACACTATTATTGTTTTTCTTTACGGCAAAAAATGCCAAAAGCAGGATAATACAGAGATTTGACCCGTGGAACTACAAAACCACAGTTCTGTTTCTCGGACCTACACCAGACTATTTTCAACAGATATATTTGTGTCTGAACAATCAGGAGACACTATTACTGTTTTTCTTTATGCCAAAAAATGCCAAAAGCAGGATAATACAGAGATTTGACCCGTGGAACTGCAAAACCACAGTTCTATTTCTCAGGACTACACCAGACTATTTTAAACAGATATATTGGTGTCTGAACAATCAGTAGACACTATTACTGTTTTTCTTTACGGAAAAAATACCAAAAGCTGGATAATAGAGATTTTTTACCGTGGCACGGCAAAACCACAGTTATAATTTACTGGTGTATACCAGACTTTTTTAAATAGATATATTTGCGGCTGAACAGTGAGCGACACACTCAAACTGTTTTTTTTTAGGTAAAAATGGCCCAAAAGTGGACAATACAGAGGTTTGAACCGTGGAACTGCAAAACCACACTTCTATTTTTCTGGCCTACACCAGACTATTTTCAACAAATATATTTGTGTCTGAACAATCAGGGAGACACTATTAAATTATTTTTTCTACGGCAAAAATGCCAAAAGCAGGATAATAGAGATTTTTTACCGTGGAACGGCAAAACCACAGTTATAATTTACTGGTGTATACCAGACACTTTTAAACAGATAATATTGGTGTTTGAACAATCAGTAGACACTATTACTGTTTTTCTTTACGGAAAAAATACCAAAAACTGGATAATAGAGATTTTTTACCGTGGGACGGCAAAACCACAGTTATAATTTACTGGTGTATGCCAGACTGCTTTAAACAGATATATTTGTGTTTGAACAATCAGGAGACACTATTACTGTTTTTCTTTACGGCAAAAAATGCAAAAAGCAGGATAATACAGAGATTTGACCCGTGTAACTGCAAAACCACAGTTCTATTTCTCAGGCCTGCACCAGACTGTTTTAAACAGATATATTGGTGTTAGAACAATCAGGAGACACTATTACTGTTTTTCTTTATGGCAAAAAATGCCAAAGGCAGGATAATTCAGAGATTTGACCCGTGGAACTGCAAAATCACAGTTCAATTTCTCGGGCCTACACCATACTATTTTAAACATATATTTGTGTCTGAAAAATCAGGAGACACTATTATTGTTTTTCTTTACGGCAAAAAATGTCAAAAGCAGGATAATACAGAGATTTGACCCGTGGAACTACAAAACCACAGTTCTGTTTCTTGGACCTACACCAGACTATTTTCAACAGATATATTTGTGTCTGAACAATCAGGAGACACTATTACTGTTTTTCTTTATGCCAAAAAATGGCAAAAGCAGGATAATGCAGAGATTTGACCCGTGGAACTGCAAAACCACAGTTCTATTTCTCAGGCCTACACCAGACTATTTTAAACAGATATATTGGTGTCTGAACAATCAGTAGACATTATTACTGTTTTTCTTTACGGAAAAAATACCAAAAGCTGGATAATAGAGATTTTTTACCGTGGCACGGCAAAACCACAGTTATAATTTACTGGTGTATACCAGACTTTTTTAAATAGATATATTTGCGGCTGAACAGTGAGCGACACACTCAAACTGTTTTTTTTTAGGTAAAAATGGCCCAAAAATGGACAATACAGAGGTTTGAACCGTGGAACTGCAAAACCACACTTCTATTTTTCTGGCCTACACCACACTATTTTCAACAAATATATTTGTGTCTGAACAATCAGGGAGACACTATTAAATTATTTTTTTTACGGCAAAAAAAGCCAAAAGCAGGATAATAGAGATTTTTTACCGTGGAACGGCAAAACCACAGTTATAATTTACTGGTCTATACCAGACTCTTTTAAACAGATATATTGGTGTCTGAACAATCAGGAGACACTATTACTGTTTTTCTTTACGGAAAAAATACCAAAAGCTGGATAATAGAGATTTTTTTACCGTGGGACAGCAAAACCACAGTTATAATTTACTGGTGTATACCAGACTTTTTTAAATAGATATATTTGCCGCTGAACAGTGAGCGACACACTCAAACTGTTCTTTTTTAGGTAAAAATGGCCCAAAAGTGGATAATACAGAGGTTTGACCCGTGGAACTGCAAAACCACACTTCTATTTCTCTGGCCTACACCAGACTCTTTAAAAAAATATATTTGTGTCTGAACTGTCACATCAACACTTTTTTTTGGGGGGGGGGGGTGGGACAGCAAAAGGTTAATAAGATGGGTATTTGTACAGTGTGAAGGAGGAAAAAAAAAATGAGGATTTTGATGAAAAAAAAGGATTTTTCCTGGCCCCCGAGACCTGGAGCTAAGTCCAGCAATTTCAGCAACAGGAACACACAGGACTGTAATGCAGCGTTTGCTGGTATAACCACTGCGTCTCCTATACAGCCTGCCTGATATCTGGGATGGATATTAGTCCTGAGAAGGACTGTTTGCTTGATTTGGCAGCCTTTACTGACCCTACACTAACTATTTCGCAGTATATATCTCTCCCTAAATCAGCAGCGCTGTCCCTACACTGTCTGATCCCAGCCTTCTGTGTCCAAGATGGCGGGGCCCGGTTTTAAATTCTCGAGGTGACGCTGTGCGGCCAGCCAATCAATGTAATGCCCACAACCAACATGGCTGCGGCATTACAGTGACTGGCTGGCAATCCCTGCATGTTCATTGGCTCTGTAAAGAGCACCAAACATGCAGGGCGGAGACCCAAGCTCCCGCCCGATTAACCCGGAAATGCTCAGTGCTCACCGAACATCCCGAGTTCGCTCAACACTAGTAGATACTGATCCATTATGCAATCCCATTAGTGAGGCGTCTGATCTCCAAATTTATTCTGCTGCATGAGAATGGCCCAAAAATACTTCTAATGTCTGAACTGTCTTCAGCATAAATAAGAACAAGGAGTCCTGGAAGTGATGATATCTTTACACAGAACACTAATCTCAATATCATTAATTATGTCTAGGAATATATTAACAGAAGGATTTGCGCAAGCCTACATCCACAGAAGATCTGTGGTTACTTCTCCAAGACATTTGGAATACATTTCAGTTTCCTTTAAAAGCTGTGTGCCAGTGCACCTAGAAAAAATACTGGTTTGAAGGTAATAGGTCGTCCGGCCAAATATGGATTTGATTTAGATTTCTCTTTTGTTCATTTACAATACAATACTTGCATTTTGTTAATTAATGAAATAAATAATAATAAACTATTATCACTTCTATTTTTGAAATAATTCTTACTTTGCAGCATTTTTCACAACAGCCTAAAACATTTTGCACAGTGCTGTATATCACAATTAATAATACATAAAAAAATTACAGTATAGTAAAATACACTATTAATTCAATTCATTTTTTATGTATGATCCCTTTATAAAACTAGAACCAATACTAGTTTCTAACTTCCCACAAAGATATTCAAAACATATTATATAACAATATTCATTATATATATAAACAGTACAGACCAAAAGTTTGGACACACCTTCTCATTTAAAGATTTTTCTGTATTTTCATGACTTTGAAAAGTGTACATTCACACTGAAGGCATCAAAACTATGAATTAACACATGGGAATTATATACTTAACAAAAAAGTGTGAAACAACTGAAAATATGTCTTATATTCTAGGTTCTTCAAAGTAGCCACCTTTTGCTTTAAAGACTGTTTTGCACAATCTTGGCATTGTTTTTCACTTCACAGGTGTGCTTATTAAACCTGACAGGTGTGCCCTGTCAGGTTTAATAAGTGGGATTTCTTGCCTTATAAATGGGGTTGGGACCATCAGTTGTGTTGTGCAGAAGACTGGTAGATACACAGCTGATAGTCCTACTGAATAGACTGTTAGAATTTGTATTATGGCAAGAAAAAAGCAGCTAAGTAAAGAAAAACGAGTGGCCATCATTACTTTAAGAAATGAAGGTCAGTCAGTCTGAAAAATTGGGAAAACTTTGAATGTGTCGCCAAGAGCAGTTGCAAAAACCATCAAGCACTACAAAGAAACTGGCTCACATGAGGACCGCCCTAGGAAAGGAAGATCAAGAGTCACCTCTGCTTCTGAGGATAAGTTTATCCGAGTCACCAGCCTCAGAAATCGTAGGTTAACAGCAGCTCAGATTATAGACCAGGTCAATGCCACACACAGTTCTAGCAGCAGACACATCTTTTCAACAACTGTTAAGAGGAGACTTTGTGCAGCAGGCCTTCATGGTAAAATAGCTGCTAGAAACCACTGCTAAGGACAGGCAACAAGCAGAAGAGACTTGTTTGGGCTAAAGAACACAAGGAATGGACATTTGACCAGTGGAAATCTGTGCTTTGGTCTGATGAGTCCAAATTTGAGATCTTTGGTTCCAACCACTGTGTCTTTGTGCGACGCAGAAAAGGTGAACGGATGGAATCTACATGCCTGGTTCCCACCGTGAAGCATGGAGGAGGAGGTGTGATGGTGTGGGAGTGCTTTGCTGGTGACACTGTTGGGGATTTATTCAAAATTGAAGGCATACTGAACCAGCATGGCTACCACAGCATCTTGCAGCGGCATGCTATTCCATCCGGTTTGCGTTTAGTTAGACCATCATTTATTTTTCAACAGGACAATGCCCCAAACACACCTCCAGGCTGTGTAAGGGCTATTTGACCAAGAAGAAGAGTGATGGGGTGCTACGCCAGATGACTTGGTCTCCACAGTCACCATACCTGAACCCAATCGAGATGGTTTGGGGTGAGCAGGACCGCAGAGTGAAGGTAATAGGGCCAACAAGTGCTAAGCATCTCTGGGATCTCCTTCAAGATTGTTGGAAGACCATTTCCAGTGACTACCTCTTGAAGCTCATCAAGAGAATGCCAAGAGTGTGCAAAGCAGTCCTCAAAGCAAAAGGTGGCTGCTTTGAAGAACCTAGAATATAAGACATATTTTCAGTTGTTTCACACTTTTTGTTAAGTATATACAGTGCCTACAAGTAGTATTCAACCCCCTGCAGATTTAGCTGGTTTGATAAGATGCAAATAAGTTAGAGCCTTCAAACTGCAAACGAGAGTAGGTTTTATGAACAGAAGCATAAATCTTACAAACCAAAAAGTTATGTTGCTCAGTTGAATTTTATTAAATTTTAAACATAAAAGTGTGGATCAATTATTATTCAACCCCTATGTTTAATATTTTGTGGAATAACCCTTGTTTGCAATTACAGCTAATAATCATCTTTTATAAGACCTGATCAGGCCGGCACAGGTCTGTGGAGTTATCTTGGCCCACTCCTCCATGCAGATCTTCTCCAAGTTATCTAGGTTCTTTGGGTGTCTCATGTGAACTTTATTCTTGAGCTCCTTCCACAAGTTTTCAATTGGGTTAAGGTCAGGAGACTGACTAGGCCACTCCAATACCTTGACTTTTTCCCTCTTGAACCAGGCCTTGGTTTTCTTGGCTGTGTGCTTTGGGTCGTTGTCTTGTTGGAAGATGAAATTACGACCCATGTTAAGATCCTTGATGGAGGAGCGGAGGTTCTTGGCCAAAATCTCCAGGTAGGCCGTGCTATCCATCTTCCCATGGATGCGGACCAGATGGCCAGGCCCCTTGGCTGAGAAACAGCCCCACAGCATGATGCTGCCACCACCATGCTTGACTGTAGGGATGGTATTCTTGGGGTCGTATGCAGTGCCATCCAGTCTCCAAACGTCACGTGTGTGGTTGGCACCAAAGATCTCGATCTTGGTCTCATCAGACCATAGAACCATAGAACCTTGAACCAGTCTGTCTCAGAGTCCTCCAAGTGATCATGAGCAAACTGTAGACGAACCTTGACATGACGCTTTGATAGTAAAGGTACCTTACGGGCTCGTCTGGAATGGAGACCATTGCGGTGGAGTACGTTACTTATGGTATTGACTGAAACCAATGTCCCCACTGCCATGAGATCTTCCCGGAGCTCCTTCCTTGTTGTCCTTGGGTTAGCCTTGACTCTTCGGACAAGCCTGGCCTCGGCACGGGAGGACACTTTCAAAGGCTGTCCAGGCCGTGGAAGGCTAACAGTAGTTCCATAAGCCTTCCACTTACGGATGATGCTCCCAACAGTGGAGACAGGTAGGCCCAACTCCTTGGAAAGGGTTTTGTACCCCTTGCCAGCCTTGTGACCCTCCACGATCTTGTCTCTGATGGCCTTGGAATGCTCCTTTGTCTTTCCCATGTTGACCATGTCTGAGTGCTGTTCACAAGTTTGGGGAGGGTCTTAAATAGTCAGAAAAGGCTGGCAAAAGAGATCTTTAATCCACACATGTGAAGCTCATTATTCTTGGTGCCTGAACTACTTCTTAATACTTTAGGGGGACCAAATAGAATTCTTGTGGTTTGAGGGGTTGAATAATAAATGACACTCTGAATTAACTTTTAACGTTTTAAAAAAAAAAAAAAAAAAAAAAAAAAAAATTTGCTGCAGAGCATTTCCCACTTCCAGGCTGATCTACAGTACAAATGTCACAATGCCAAGTTAATTCCGCATGTGTCAACCAGCTAAATCTGCAGGGGGTTGAATACAACTTGTAGGCACTGTAATTCCACACGTGTTAATTTATAGGTTTGATGCCTTCAGTGTGAATGTACAATTTTCATAGTCAAGAAAATACAGAAAAATCTTTAAATATATATATATATATATATATACAGTATATCAGTATTTATTTATTATTATTTGTTCTTGAACTGTGTCAGTGTAAATTCTGTTGTATACATGATTTATTTTATATGTTAAAAGTAAACTGAGTTCTGATTGTGGCATAGTCCTGTATATTCCTGTGAGAATGAAGAATAAAGAAACATGTATGAGAAGCATGTGGAATTTAAAATTCTCTTCAACTTCCTTGCAGATATCACAGCTGGTTACAGACTGTTTCACCACAAATATCAGTATCATGCTTGCCAAAGAGAGTTTCACATACACATGACTTTCATGTTGTATTTTTATTATACCTCCTAGACTTGGTATTTAAAGCTTCTGAACTTATACGGAAGATAATAAAGTGCCTTATATAATTTTAGTTCCACTATACTCCTACAGACCTTGGAGTGCCCTCAGACACAAGAGCCCATGTACAACTGCAATCTGTATACCCCTGCATCTAGGCCACTGTCTTTGTCTTCCAGATGTATTACTACAAGATTGAAGTTGTCTTAGACCCCCAATATTCATTCATTTTGGCCAAAGTTGCTTATTCGAGAGGTTTGGTCAACAATCTAATGTATGGGCGTACCGGACAATTGATTATCGGGCAGTTATGGATCCAGCTTGTTTGACTTCAGACTGCTGATCCTTTTTCTCTCTCTGAGAAGATGAGCCACCGCCAGACTTTTATGGTAGCGTCTTTGTCAGAGACCATGGAAGCACTCGGCCGAGCGACCACTTCTGTGTATGGAAAAAGCAGCCCAAGGCAGCTTTTGGCTGGCTAATGGTCCAACCAACAATGATCTAGTATGTATGGGCAGCTTAAGACTGCAGCTGAATGTTCAACCTTGTCCTTGACCTCTGTAGCTTAAGGCCGTACATACTCTATAGATAGCTATCTGAATGCTATTTCTCTCTGTACCACAATACTCATGCACGTTCAGTTGGTCCAACTTTACATGTGTCTTTATTTTGAAAAAGGAATCGGGCATGTTGAAATCCAGCAGCGCTATTCATATTTATCCCAACATCTGCCTTTAGGGGCAGATTAGTTTGGAAATCATCATAATACGCTGAAATAAATCTAATATATTAAGCCAGCTAATGGTATATTCAAATGTGACAAGTTTGACTACATACAGTATCATTGGTTTCTATTGGCACATATTAGACAATATTAATAAATCTGGCTTACAATCTTAACACAAATTCAAAAATCAAAATTATCTTCTCTGTTTTGAAACATTTTGCTACCGGGATAAAGATAACACATTGAATTTGTTTTTCAGAGAAAACATTATAATACATTTCCAAAACACAGCTTTCACTTAATGCCATAAAAGCAATACAATAACATGCTTCTCTGATGGTCAGTGACAGAATATATGGGACAAAAGAGATGTCACCTTAGGTGAAATACAGAGGTGTGAAAAAGTGTTTGTTCCCTTCTTGATTTCTTATTCTTTTGCACGTTTGTCACACTTAAATGTTTCAGATCACAAAAAAATGTAAATATTAGACAAAGATAACACAAGTAAACACAGAATGCAGTTTTAAAATTAAGGTCTTTATTATTAAGGGAAAAAGAAATCCAAACCTACCGGACCCTGTGTGAAAAAGTGATTGCACCCTAAACCTAATAACTGGTTGGGCCACCCTTAGCAGCAACAACTGCAATCAAGTGAGGAATTTTGTTCCACTCATCTTTGCAAAATTGTTGTAATTCAACCACTTTGGAGGGTTTCCTAGTTTGAACCGCCTGTCCAGTCCTTTTGCATGTCCTGTAAAAGGGTAAAGGGCAACATTAACCGGAAGAGCTTACAATATGTAAGAATTTATGTGTAGCTTGCCGTGGGTGATTTAATAATTTTGGCTTTGACTGGTTGTTATAAAAGTTAAGAAATGTATGCGAAGTGTTAATATAAATCAAATGACCTTGGCAGAATTTCACAAGCAACTAAAAATATATAATTCTGATCATTCACTCGTTAGAACTTTTTCCGGAACACTCATTTTCTTAAGGTATTTGTCAAGTCATTAATTCACATACAGAATATAGCATACTAAGTTACAGTTATGTGGGCAGATAATTGTAGACCATCATTTTTACAGCCTATAGCTTGCTGACCCAGTCTATTCACCGAGATATTTGGCTTTCACAGCATAAATCATTATTAAAAATAACATTTTACTTTGATGTTTCAATTAGATGAGTATCCCACATCCTACAGCGCCCCCACACAGCATTTTCCCTCAACTTTTCAAAATAAAAGTTTTATTCTAACTTACATTTCAGCATATGAGACATTCTATTACTCAGAACATTTTGCTTCCATGAATTTAGATAATCTAAACACCTGCATGACATTTATCAAATAATTAATAAATATAGATGTGGGGAATAGAGCGCACAATAGGGTGATACCATATGGAGGGAGACAGGCAGAAATCCTATGTATTCATGAAGAAAAACAGTTGCTGCTGCCCCATGGCCAGTGTCAAAGTGGGGTGCCAAGGGCCCACCAGTAACCAATTCCAGGGCCCCACTTTTCAGCTACATGCAAATGTGACATTTTCTTCGATCACAAATTTATATAACAATGAACTGGGTAGATTGTTAAATGACTAAGATGCTGCCTTTGTCTGTGCATAGAGATTCAAGTATATTGTGAAAAGTACTGCTCAAATATGAGGGAGATGGCCCACTCTTGCACAGGGGCCCACTGGAGGATTCTCCTGTTCTCCTGTGGGCCAGTCCCAGCCTGCCCGAGGCTAGTGGATAAATTCTCCAGGAAATATTGGATTTAATTGAATTAAACACAAAAGATGGGCTACGCTGAAGGAGTAAATAGATTCTTCACCTACGCTGCCTCCAATCGTCAGGGCAACTATGCAATTGACTGACGAGTGATGGACAAGGCAGCATCTGCTTCCACTACTAGGCCAGTTATTGGGGAACTCACAGTGAGCATATTGTATATACACCTCCAATTCCAACGCATGGAATATATGCCATTGCCAGCTCCATAATAACAAAATGAACTACTAGCTGCCACCACCAATCATTTATACAGGCCGATTGGACACCCATTACAAGTAGCGTAAAGCTTAAGGGGTGCAGTGTTTACAGAGCAAGAGGAACAAAGCTATTAAACGTTTTATATTTAATCCAGAAAGGTAGACAGTGTTTATAACAAATATACAAAGATGATCTAAAATGGGAGCAAAACTATACATTATATACAATTACATAGAATAAAAGGGATAACAAAAGAAAATTGCTAAACCTGTTGTCACGGAAATGGCTCAGAGCTTAATGGAGGGAGATACTCCTTAGGAAAATGGACAGAACCCACAGCAAGCTGTACATTCCAGGACTGACACATGACCAAACCCATATTCTACTTTTTATTAGATCAAGGTTATGCCAACATACCTCCCATTGGTGAGCTCATGTGGGGACTGGTTGTGGGATGTGCTGGATCTTTCAGAATTTTATGAGATTCCAAACTTACAGGATATCTTTGCTCCTGGAGGTCCCAGGCAGTAGATATTGTCGTCATTTTTCTTAATGCGATTTTACCTTTATATAGAGATGAAACATGGCCTGGGTAGCATCATCCATTGGACATTATTAAGTTGGAGGGGTTAGAATAGCCTTACAGTGATGTGAGTGAATGTGTTATGTTCCTCCCTTCGCTACGATGCCAAAAATATATCTCTCAGAAATATCGGATTGATACAGACCTCAATATTCATCACTGGCTCAAAAAGGTCTATATAGCCCCGCCTCTGCGTAAATGAATCTCAGGCTTGGTGTCTTATTCCCAGAGGAAACTTTCCTGTGGTAATTTTTCTCTATGACACCTCCCTATTTTAGAGGTGGCATGGGAGACGAATTTACAGATCTCCTGTAGAAATTACCTGGTCATTGCAGGAGGCCCCTACTTCAATGGAGATTGATGTGTCAGCTCTGACTTCTGCTGTTATAACTAGTTTCTATCTTCCTCAGTTATAATTAGTTCCTCTCTTCCTCAGTTATAGTTAGTTCCTCTCTTCCACAGCTACAATTAATCCCATATGTTTAATGTGAGGGTGATATGTCCCCTCCCTGAAGATGTCTTTATGGATTTAAAATTTTCTCTATGACAATAACAATCTAATTAATATTATAATGTATAATTATAATATTTTATTTAGTATTTACTCATGTAAATATGCACAGTGGTGTTTCCTCCAGCACACTCAATGTCCAAGTAAGTGAAGATCCATCTTGATGGCAGTATATTTTGCAGTTAAATGTTAGTTATTGCCCAATACAGTACAGACCAAAAGTTTGGACACACCTTCTCATTTAAAGATTTTTCTGTATTTTCTTGACTATGAAAATTGTACATTCACACTGAAGGCATCAAAACTATGAATTAACACATGTGGAATTATATACTTAACAAAAAAGTGTGAAACAACTGAAAATATGTCTTATATTCTAGGTTCTTCAAAGTAGCCACCTTTTGCTTTGATGACTGCTTTGCACACTCTTGGCTCTCTTGGCATTCTCTTGATGAAGTTCAATTGGCAGTCACCAGAAATGGTTTTCACGTCACAGGTGTGCCCTGTCAGGTTTAATAAGTGTGATTTCTTGCCTTATAAATGGTGTTGGGACCATCAGTTGTGTTGTGCAGAAGTCAGATGGATAAACAGCTGATAGTCCTACTGAATAGACTGTTAGAATTTGTATTATGGCAAGAAAAAAGCAGCTAAGTACAGAAAAACGAGGTGGCCATCATTACTTTAAGAAATGAAGGTCAGTCAGTCCAAAAAATTGGGCAAACTTTGAAAGTGTCAACTTGTGTTTTAATGGTGTTTTTGGGTTATTTTGCAACATTGTCTATGTAATAAAATTGATATATTTATTAGTATGCATTCTCTGGGTGATCACTGCCGCATGGAATACCCTCTATTCTTTTCTTGTAAAGTGAACTTTTGCTCCTTTCCAAAATGACATAAGACATGCAAGGTCATTAAAGGGGTTGTCTGGTCTAAAATGACAAGACTGCAGTTACTCTGTGTGTCTGCAGATCTGTGAATCCTCCCAGCGCAGGCACTGCGGGCTGTGAGGATTTGCTTGTGTCAGTGCGGTGACGCGCCCCCAGGGCCGTGGGGTACTCGGCAGCCGGGCCTCTGGTTGCCGGGGGATATCACGGTGGCTGGCCCAGTCCATGGCCCAGGGCGGTCACTGAAAAGGGGAATTATTGGTTGGGGAAATTGTCGTGACGCCACCTGTGGTGTCTGGTGAGGATCACCAGCGCTGCGGCAGTCCTCTGAGGCAGATGATAGGGCAGGTTAAGATGGAACGGCTCCCCACAGGTGGAGCAGGCCTCAGGGCAGTGTAGGAGATATATGGAGGAGGTGCGCTGGGCTTTGTAGTGCAGGGAGGGAAAAGGTACCGGCAAAATGAAGGAGCGGAGGCAGTTCAGTGCAGTCATCCGAGTTTACTTACGGTTCCATTCAAGTTCCTCAGGTGCACAGTACTGGTGCAATCCTCCCGCGTCACACTGCGTTCACCGGGCAGGGGTTCAGTCCTTCCTCAGGTGGCTCGGGTGTGCCTGGCAGAACCCCACTTTCATATGTACCTTCCTAGACCGACTTCACGCTGGGTCTTTACTCCCTCCTGCCCTGCTCTTCCCACTGTGAATCCTATTCGGGTGCTGCGAGGTCCTCCCTGTCCGTCGGAGTTGCTCAGACCTGCTCGACCTTACTCTTGGATTGAAGTGAGAGTTTGGCTCCTGCTATAGAAGTCAGAAGCCTCCGGTTTTTCCAGCCGAGGCTTGAAGCTGCACGACTGGGCCAGGGGCCGGTCCCCTTCTTGCGGCCAAGATCCTCCTGACACCTGGCAGGTTCGGGGTGTACAGGTGTCACCTGCACTCGCCGTACCCCCTAGGATCCCTTCAGTGGAACGGAGCCTTCTCCCTGCTCCCCTCCTGGGCCTCAGTCCTGGGCCCTTGTAGTGGAGCAGAGCTCCTAGAGAGACTCTGCTCCCTCACTGTACTCCAACTACTAGACTCTCTGTTCTGCCAGCCTAAGATGGCTACCCTATTTTATATCTTTACTGTATGAGTGCTCCCATGAACTACTTCCTCCACCCACACCCACTACTGGTTCCCCCTAACTTTGGGTTCCCCCCACCCCAGCCAGGGTCAGGGCTCAGCAGCTGCGCTCTGCATGTTGCCCCTCCAGCCGGCCTGGGGTAGTGTAGTGTTGGATGCAGGTGTTGGGGTCCCGTGCAGCAATCCCTCCTTACCTGAGAGAAAGGGAGACACCACACCTCTGGGTGAGGTGCAGTACCTCTGTCGCGACCGAACCCTCAGGGGCGCCCCATTCCCCACCGGTAAAACACAGCACGTCCGCGGACTGGAACGAAGCAAAAACAAGGATTCTTGACATACAAAATTTTTGAATGCATTCGCATATAAGACTGTAAAACATTCTTCCCTTTATGGAAGGCACATAATTTTTAAACGTTACATTTATAAAACATTATAAGAGCACCTTTCAGATAAAATACTTTTCATGTAAAACATTTGCAAGAGAGTTTCTGCACCAGGTTGCATCAGCAACAGAATGAGGGACCCGTACGCAAACCCTCAACATAGGCCCTGAGAGTGGCTACAGGGCATCGGTGATCCAGGTACTGGACCTCGTCTTCCGCCATGCCAAATGGGTTTTTGTTCTGAGGTAAAGATTGCACTTATAAAACCAATAGGGTGCACTTTAAGAAGTGCTAAACTTATTTACAATGGAAAGTTTGTAGGGAGATCACTGTCCTCTTCCCTACTGTCTCTATACCTTTACGGGTACCTAAGAAAACATATTATAAGAACAACATGGCAACACAGCACCCTGACGGGTGTCTATTAGAGATGAGCGTTGTTCTACTCGAACTGTTCGCCAATCTCAAATTCGAGCTGTTATGGGCGATGTTCGAGACGTTCGGCGAACACGAACGATTTGAGAAAAATTCGGCTGTTCGAGGTTATGTTCGATAACTGTTCGTGCACCAAAATCATCACTGGATTTTTTCTCAGTAATGATGAAAATTAATGTTAATACGCAGTTTGAGTGTACAGCGGGGTGGGGGGAGGGGCAGGGGATGGATCTCTGCAGGAATAATGAAGATCTCCATTTTTTTTTCTCTTTCCCGCATTTGCAGTGGGGAGGTGCAGTCTGTCAGCCTATCAGCAGCGCACACACGGAGCGAACTGCTGTTTTTCACACAAGCAAGGGCATGTGTCATTGGCAGTGTATGTCACATGTCCTTGCCCTATAAGACCAAGCCATTTTCCCCGTCGCCACCATTTTCTCACTGCAGCAGCTGCGTGTTAGACGGCACCGCTGTTGCTGTGTGCGCTATACCTTGTTAATTTCAAGCCAATTTTCGCACAAATCTACAGATAACTTGGGAGTAGGGAATAGTTGTGATTGCAGTCCTTTTAAGGACTAGGTTACAGCATTTCCTACGACTTTTATCAGGCAGGTCTGTGCTCTTAAATAGATAGATTGTGGGAGTAAAGACTAATTGTAATTGCAGTCCTTTTCAGGACTAGGTGACATCAGTTCCTATCAGTTTTTGCCAGTCAGGTCTGTGCCAGTGCTGTGCAAGTTTTTTTCACAGCATTTGGCTGAATCTAGCAAAGCTAATCCTTTTTGGCCTATTGCAGAGTGTGTTAGTCAGTGGAGTAGCCTATCTGTGTTGAAGATATACCACCTGTGTATAGAATACCAATTTTTTTACTGCACCTAGTGAAGTAAAATCTTTTGGGCATAGCATCATTCTATTAGTCCATCTATACTGACCTCCATCAGGTTGCAAATTGAATATAATTTTTTTCTGCATCTAGCTCTGAAAAAATATTTGGCCTTCTAGCAGTGTGTGGGACTTGTTCTATTAGTCCATCTATACTGACCTCCATCAGGTTGCAAACTGAATATAATTTTTATCTGCATCTTCCTCTGAAAAAATATTTGGGCTTCTAGCTGTGTGTGGGACTTGTTCTATTAGTCCATCTATACTGACCTCCATCAGGTTGCAAACTGAATATAATTTTTTTCTGCATCTAGCTCTGAAAAAATATTTGGCCTTCTAGCAGTGTGTGGGACTTTCTCGATTAGTCCATCTATACTGATCTCCATCAGGTTGCAAATTAAAAATAATTTTTATCTGCATCTAGCTCTGAAAAAATATTTGGCCTTCTAGCAGTGTGTGGGACTTTTTCTATTAGTCCATCTATACTGACCTCCATCAGGTTGCAAACTGAATATAATTTTTTTCTGCATCTAGCTCTGAAAAAATATTTGGCCTTCTAGCAGTGTGTGGGACTTTCTCTATTAGTCCATCTATACTGACCTCCATCAGGTTGCAAACTGAATATATTTTTTTCCTGCATCTACCTCTGAAAAAATATTGGGCTTCTAGCTGTGTGTGGGACTTGTTCTATTAATCCATCTATACAGACCTCCATCAGGTTGCAAACTGAATATATTTTTTTTCTGCATCTACCTCTGAAAAAATATTGGGCTTCTAGCTGTGTGTGGGACTTGTTCTATTAATCCATCTATACAGACCTCTATCAGGTTGCAAACTGAATATAATTTTTTTCTGCATCTAGCTCTGAAAAAATATTTGGCCTTCTAGCAGTGTGTGGGACTTTCTCTATTAGTCCATCTATACTGACCTCCAGCAGGTTGCAAATTAAAAATAATTTTTATCTGCATCTAGCTCTGAAAAAGTATTTGGCCTTCTAGCAGTGTGTGGGACTTTCTCTATTAGTCCATCTATACTGACCTCCATCAGGTTGCAAATTAAAAATAATTTTTATCTGCATCTACCTCTGAAAAAATATTTGGGCTTCTAGCTGTGTGTGGGACTTGTTCTATTAGTCCATCTATACTGACCTCCATCAGGTTGCAAACTGAATATAATTTTTTCTGCATCTAGCTCTGAAAAAATATTTGGCCTTCTAGCAGTGTGTGGGACTTTCTCTATTAGTCCATCTATACTGACCTCCAACAGGTTGCAAATTAAAAATAATTTTTATCTGCATCTAGCTCTGAAAAAATATTTGGCCTTCTAGCAGTGTGTGGGACTTTCTCTATTAGTCCATCTATACTGACCTCCATCAGGTTGCAAATTAAAAATAATTTTTTGTCTGCATCTAGCTCTGAAAAAATATTTGGCCTTCTAGCAGTGTGTGGGACTTTCTCTATTAGTACATCTATACTGACCTCCATCAGGTTGCAAATTAAAAATAATTTTTATCTGCATCTACCTCTGAAAAAATATTTGGGCTTCTGGCTGTGTGTGGGACTTGTTCTATTAGTCCATCTATACTGACCTCCATCAGGTTGCAAACTGAATATAATTTTTTTCTGCATCTAGCTCTGAAAAAATATTTGGCCTTCTAGCAGTGTGTGGGACTTTCTCTATTAGTCCATCTATACTGACCTCCATCAGGTTGCAAACTGAATATTTTTTTTTCCTGCATCTACCTCTGAAAAAATATTGGGCTTCTAGCTGTGTGTGGGACTTGTTCTATTAATCCATCTATACAGACCTCCATCAGGTTGCAAACTGAATATAATTTTTTTCTGCATCTACCTCTGAAAAAATATTTGGGCTTCTAGCTGTGTGTGGGACTTGTTCTTTTAGTCCATCTATACAGACCTCCATCAGGTTGCAAACTGAATATAATTTTTTTCTGCATCTACCTCTGAAAAAATATTTGGCCTTCAAGCCGTGTGTGGGACTTTCTCTATTAGTCCATCTATACTGACCTCCATCAGGTTGCAAATTAAAAATAATTTTTTTCTGCATCTAGCTCTGAAAAAATATTTGGCCTTCTAGCAGTGTGTGGGACTTTCTCTATTAGTCCATCTATACTGACCTCCATCAGGTTGCAAATTAAAAATAATTTTTATCTGCATCTACCTCTGAAAAAATATTTGGGCTTCTATCTGTGTGTGGGACTTGTTCTATTAGTCCATCTATACTGACCTCCATCAGGTTGCAAATTGAATATAATTTTTTTCTGCATCTAGCTCTGAAAAAATATTTGGCCTTCTAGTAGTGTGTGGGACTTTCTCTATTAGTCCATCTATACTGACCTCCAACAGGTTGCAAATTAAAAATAATTTTTATCTGCATCTAGCTCTGAAAAAATATTTGGCCTTCTAGCAGTGTGTGGGACTTTCTCTATTAGTCCATCTATACTGACCTCCATCAGGTTGCAAATTAAAAATAATTTTTTGTCTGCATCTAGCTCTGAAAAAATATTTGGCCTTCTAGCAGTGTGTGGGACTTTCTCTATTAGTCCATCTATACTGACCTCCATCAGGTTGCAAACTGAATATATTTTTTTTCTGCATCTACCTCTGAAAAAATATTGGGCTTCTAGCTGTGTGTGGGACTTGTTCTATTAATCCATCTATACAGACCTCCATCAGGTTGCAAACTGAATATAATTTTTTTCTGCATCTACCTCTGAAAAAATATTTGGGCTTCTAGCTGTGTGTGGGACTTGTTCTATTAGTCCATCTATACAGACCTCCATCAGGTTGCAAACTGAATATAATTTTTTTCTGCATCTAGCTCTGAAAAAATATTTGGCCTTCAAGCCGTGTGTGGGACTTTCTCTATTAGTCCATCTATACTGACCTCCATCAGGTTGCAAATTAAAAATAATTTTTATCTGCATCTAGCTCTGAAAAAATATTTGGCCTTCTAGCAGTGTGTGGGACTTTCTCTATTAGTCCATCTATACTGACCTCCATCAGGTTGCAAATTAAAAATAATTTTTATCTGCATCTACCTCTGAAAAAATATTTGGGCTTCTAGCTGTGTGTGGGACTTGTTCTATTAGTCCATCTATACTGACCTCCATCAGGTTGCAAACTGAATATCATTTTTTTCTGCATCTAGCTCTGAAAAAATATTTGGCCTTCTAGCAGTGTGTGGGACTTTCTCTATTAGTCCATCTATACTGACCTCCATCAGGTTGCAAACTGAATATATTTTTTTTCTGCATCTACCTCTGAAAAAATATTTGGGCTTCTAGCTGTGTGTGGGACTTGTTCTATTAGTCATAGTTACATAGTTAGTAAAGCCGAATAAAGACTTGCGTCCATCAAGTTCGACCTGTTAGTTCTGTAATTGCTAAAGTTGATCCAGAGGAGGGCAAAAACCCCAAATGATTTAGCCAATCTTCACCTGAGGAAAAATTCCCTCCTGACTCTGAAACCAGCAGTCAGAATAAATCCCTGTATCAACCTACTATTTTATTCTATTGTTAAGTATATGCAGAAATCTGCCTGGTATCTAGAAAAGCATCCAGTCCCCGCTTGAACTGGTTTAGTGAATCCGACATTACCGTCTCCTCACTCAGTGAATTCCATATTCTCACTGCTCTTACCGTAAAGAACCCCTTCCTATGCTGGTGCTGAAACCTTTTCTCTTCCAGTCTTAGTGAATGCCCTCTTGTTACCGTAATATCCCTCTTTTTGAACAAATCCCTGGCAAGGTCTCTATACTGTCCCCTAACATATTTGTACACATTTATTATGTCCCCCCTCAACCTTCTCTTTTCCAGGCTGAATAGTCCTAGTTTTGCCAACCTCTCTGGGTATTGCAGTCCCTCCATTCCCCTTATTAATTTTGTTGCCCTCCTTTGTACCTTTTCAAGCTCATTTATAGCCTTTCTATATATTGGGGCCCATAACTGAGCACAGTATTCCAAGTGTGGTCTGACCAGTGCTTTGTACAGTGGAAGAACAATGTTCTCATCCTTTGCAGCTATACCTCTTCTGATACATCCCATTACCCTGTTTGCCCTTACAGCAGCGGCCTGACTTTGGGCACTCCAATTTAGTTTGCTATCAATCAAGATGCCCAAGTCCTTCTCCATCTCTGAATTCCCCAATGATTTCTCATTCAGTGAGTACTGGTGACTTCCATTTTTCCTTCCCATATGTATGACCTTACATTTCTCCTCATTAAACCTCATTTGCTATTTAATGCTCCACCTACCCAGCTTATCCAAATCCCTCTGTAGGTCTTCACTATCCTCTTTTGTATTAATTGTTTTACATAACTTTGTGTCATCTGCAAATATTGATATTTTACTATTTATCCCGTTGACTATGTCGTTAATAAAGATATTAAATAACATTGGGCCTAGTACAGACCCCTGTGGTACCCCACTAGTGACGCTTACCCAATCTGAGTATATTCCATTTATAACCACCCTCTGCCTTCTATCCTTTAGCCAGTTAGCTACCCACTTGCAGACATTTTCCCACAGCCCCATCATTCTCATTTTGTATACCAACCTATTATGTGGCACGCTATCGAACGCTTTTGAGAAGTCGAGATACACGACATCCACTGGTTCCCCCTGATCTACTCGAGAGCTAACCTCCTCGTAGAAGTCAATCAGGTTTGTTTGGCAGGAGAGATTCCTCATGAATCCATGTTGGTTCGGGGTTAATAGATTATTAGCATCAAGATGCTCCATGATTGCCTCATTATTATTAGTTATTAGTCCATCTATACTGACCTCCATCAGGTTGCAAATCGAATATAATTTTTTTCTGCATCTAACCCAGCCAATAGTTTTGGCCTAATACCACAGTTTGGCCACTCAGCTCTGCTCGGTTCCCATCCATTGTTTTTTTGTGCAAACAACTCCAGAGTTGTGAATTAGTTAACCACCAAAATGAGTGGAAAAAGGCCTGCTGCTGGTGGAAAGGGGAATAGGCATGTTGGGAAGGGGAAAAAAGGTTGTGTCCGTGGGGTAGGTGTTAAAGCAACAGTAACATCTGCAGAAGAAAGACCATCTTCCAGCCAAACTAAAATGTCTACTTCTTTTAGCGGACAATGTGATAAGATCCCTTTCTTACGGCCACGTCAATCGCTACAAATTCCAGATGAGGCACAAAAACAGCAGGTGCTTCAACGGATATCAAGTGCTCCTTTAAGTGGGCTCTCCTCCACATCAACTTCAACATCACAAATACTCCAGTCCTCAAAGGTGTCACCCCAATCGCACTTGCTTCCTCACAGCTCCCAAATCTCCAGCTGCCCGTCTGAGTATGAGGTAGAACAGATGGTTGAGTCTGCAGAGCTGTTTACTCATACTATAGCCTGGGAATCAGAGGTCGACTCCAGCACTTCTGTGAATCCAGACGAGGAAATGATCTGCACTGATGCCCAGAATCTTTATGAGTCGGATCCAGGACCAGACGCAGAAGGTTCTGACCATAATGTAGACCCTCATTCCCAAACTGTAACTCCTGTTGGTGGAGACAATGAGGAAGACGATGATGAGACTCAAATACCTGATTGGAGCGACAACTTTAGTTTTTTGTCAGGGCAGGAACAGGTTGGCTCTGAGGACGACGGGTGTGATAACGCACAGGGTGATGATGATGAGGTTGGAGATCCCACTTACTGTCAACCCACAGTCAGCCAAGAGATGAGGTCAGCAGAGGAGGTGGAGGAAGATGCTAGTGACGACGAGGTCAGGTTGCGCCTTCCTGGACAGAGACGCAGTACTGGAAGCACGTCAACAACTGCATCCGCAAACACAACTCTGCCTCTCACCACAAGTCGTGGTGGCTCTTCAGGTCGCATGGGTGCTAAGCCTTGCATAGCCTGGGAATTTTTTCAGATCGATAAAGATGACCCAACTCGTGTTATCTGTAACATTTGTCAGCAAAAGCTAAGTAGAGGCCAAAAAATACATAGTTTGAGTACTTCATGCATGAACCGGCACATGGACATGAAGCATAAGTTGCAGTGGGAAGCTCAGTGTGCTACAATGCGGCCTAGCCGGCCGGGCCAACCACCGTCTGCCATATCTTGTGCATCCGCGGCCTCTTCATCCTCTGTGACTGGGGGGACAGCAGTCACACCTGTTTTGGGGCGCAGACCTGCCACATCTTTACCCGCAACAGCCAGTGTGATTGGCAGGTCATCATTTTCTTTGGAGGTGGTAACACCAGCTGGTGTTGAGCGCTGTCCGACATCGATAGCACCACCTTTGGATCAAGGCAACCTAACATGTCCGCCTGCATCTTCCTCACAGACCGGCAGTTTGCCGGGGACACCCTTATCAACCCCGTGTAAGCACAATAGCCAGCCCTTGGTCCCTCAGATGTGGACAAGTAAAAGACCATTTCCTCCTAGCCATGAGAAAGCTAAGAGGTTGAATTTCACCATCTGCAAGCTCTTGGCTACAGAAATGCTGCCTTTCCGCCTGGTGGACACAGAGGATTTTCGAGACCTTATATCCGTCGCAGTGCCCCAGTACCAGATGCCCAGTCGGCACTACTTCTCAAAGAAAGGTGTGCCTGCGCTCCACCAGCATGTCGCACACAACATCACTGCTTCTTTGAGAAACTCTGTGTGTGACAGGGTGCATTTCACCACAGACACTTGGACGAGTAGGCATGGACAGGGGCGTTACATGTCGCTGACTGGGCACTGGGTAACTATGGTGACAGCAGAACAAGGGGCTGCTGTCCAAGTCTTGCCGTCCCCACGAGTTGTGCGTCAATCCTCTTTATGTCAAAGTTCCTCCACTGCTTCTGCCTCCTCAACCTCCTCTCGGTCATCCACCTGCACCCAAAGCCTGTCTGGTCATGCCACAAGCTTTCTAACTGCGCAGAAGGGATCCTGCACACCTCCTTACTATGCTGGCAGTAGGGCTCAACGTCATCAGGCGGTTTTTACTTTGAAATGTCTTGGAAATGTGAGTCACACAGCTGAGGAGTTGTGGTCAGCTCTGGAGAACCAATTTCATGAATGGTTGTCTCCACTGGACCTGAAACCAGGGAAGGCCGTGTGCGACAATGCTGCAAACCTAGGTGCGGCCCTTCGCCGGGGCAATGTCACAAACGTGCCTTGTATGGCTCACGTGTTGAACCTGGTTGTCCAGCAATTTTTAGCCCACTATCCCAGACTAGATGGCCTTCTGCAGAGGGCACGGTCGCTGTGTGCTCACTACCGCCGTTCGCATCCCGCAGCTCAGCGACTTACATCTCTACAGAAGTCGTTGGGCCTGCCACTTCACCGGCTAAAATGCGATGTGCCTACCCGGTGGAATTCAACTCTGCACATGTTGCAGCGACTGTGGCAGCACCGACAAGCCCTGGTGCAATACGTTCTGACATATAGCCTGGGCCAACGAGATCCAGAGGTGGGGCAAATCACGCTGTAGGAGTGGTCTCAGATCAGGAACCTATGCACCCTTCTGCACAGTTTTGAAATGGCGACGAAGATGTTTAGTGCTGACGATGCCATTATCAGCATGACTATTCCGGTGATTTACATGCTGGAGCACATGTTAAACAGAATTCGGAGTCAGGTGGTGGCACAAGAGGAGGTGGAGGAAGTAGAGGAGGAGGAGTTGTATGCGGAAGGGCTAACATCTGCAAGGTCCAGACGGTCGGCAGCACCAAGGCGGCAGGCATGTGAGGGTGGGGGAGATGGTTTTACCAGGGCGCATGGTAGCAGCCAAACTAGTGAGGAAGGTGCAGGAGCCCAGGAAGAAGTGGAGGACGAACTGATGGAAGACTCATCAGATGAGGGAGACCTTGATCACATTTCTGTTGTGCGAGGTTGGGGGGAGAGGACAGAGGAAGGAAGCATGATTGTTACCTCGCCACCAACACAACAGGGACTTGGTGCTCCTGGATGCGCAACACAAATGAGTGCCTTCTTGCTGCACTACCTGCAACATGACCCTCGAATTGTGAGAATTAGAAATAATCCTGACTACTGGGTTGCCACACTGTTAGATCCCCGGTACAAAAGTAAATTTGCCGAAATTATTCCTGCCATAGAAAGGGATGCACGCATGCAGTAGTATCAGCAGAGACTGTTGCAGAATCTTACATGTGCTTTTCCACAAAACACCAGTGGTGCACGTAGTGAATCTCACAGTTCCAACTTGCCAACCGTGGGACCGTCAAGTGTTCAGCACTCAAACCGTAACAGAACCACAGTATCTGCTGATAACATCAATTTTGCGGAATCATTTCACCACTTTTTTAGCCCATCCTTTGCAAGGCCACAGGAGACAATAAGTCTGACACATAGTCAACGCCTAGAGACGATGGTACAGGAGTATCTCCAAGTAAACATTGAAGCCATGACTGTGTCACTGGACCCTTGCTCTTTTTGGGCTTCCAATCTGGATAAATGGCCGGAAATAACCACTTACGCCTTGGAGATCTTGTCATGCCCCGCAGCCAGCGTTCTGTCTGAACGTGAGTTCAGCGCTGCTGGTGGTGTGCTGACAGATAAGCGCACGTGGCTCTCCACTGATAATGTAGACAGACTCACGTTCATAAAGATGAACAAATCATGGATCCGAAACGACTTTTCTACCCCTGTGTCATCCTGGGGAGAGTAAAAGCTTGATGATTGGTTAAAATCACCCTACCAACCGTTTTAAGCTTTCAAATTACTAATCATGTTTATCTGTATCTTGGCTGGAAAATAATTTGGGCTTTGTAGCAGTGTGCAGCACTGATTCTATTAGGCCATCTATAATAAGCTCCACCAGATTTAAAATTACTAATCATGTTTATCTGTATCTTGGCTGGAAAATAATTTGGGCTTTGTAGCAGTGTGCAGCACTGATCCTATTAGGCCATCTATACTAAGCTCCACCAGATTTAAAATTAATAATAATTTTTAGCTGCATCTAGCCCGGAAAATAATTTTGGGGGCTCCGAGATGCGCAAGACACATAAGTGCCTTCTTGCTGCACTACCTGCAACATGACCCTCATATTGTCAGAATTCGAAGTAATCATGACTACTGGGTTGCCACACTCTTAGATCCCCCAAACTTTTCGATCAACCTTTTCATTTTAATAAAGACCAAAAAAATTGTCATTTTTGAAATTATAAGCATTAGCAGGTTATTAGGAACTGAAATCAAACAGTTTTCAACTCAAAACTTTATTCTAGGTGATGTTACATTTTCACATAGGACCCCTTGTTCGAAAGGAGCTTCTGAACTCTCTCGTCCATTGAATTTGTCAGGTTTTGGATGGTTTCTGCTTCAATTGTTTTGCATGAGGACAGAATACCCTCCCAGAGCTGTTGCTTAGATGTGAACTGCCTCCCGCCATCATAGACACTCCTTTTGATGATGCTCCAGAGGTTCTGAATGGGGTAGAGGTCAGGGGAGCATGGGGGTCACACCATAAGTTTGTCCCCTTTTATGCCCATATCAGCCAGAGATGCAGATGTTTTATGTGCAGCATGAGATGGTGCATTATCATGCAAAAAAATGATCTTGCTGTGAAATACACGGTTCTTCTTCTTGAACCATGGCAGGAAGTGCTGTTTGAGAAAATCCACATACATTATGGAGTTCATCTTTAGCGCCTTCAGGGATCCTAAAGGAGCCGACAATCTCTCTCCCCATGATTCCAGCCCAAAACATTACTCCACTTCCTCCTTGTTGGCGTTGTAGCCGTGTTTGCGTGGGGTGTCCATCAACCAGCCATCCTCCACTCCATCCATCTGGACCATCGAGCACTGCACGGCACTCATCCGTGAACAAAACAGTTTTGAAATCAGTCTTCATGTAATGTTTAGCCCACTGGAGCCATTTCTGCTTGTGTGAAGTGGATAGAGGAGGTCGACAGGATGGCATATGCACAGCTGCAAACCTCTGAAGGACCCTGCATCTTGTTGTTCGGGGGACGTTGGAGGCACCAGCAGCTTCAAAAACTTGTCTGCTGCTATGACAAGGCTTTTTTGCCGCTGCTCTTTTAACCTGACGTAATTGCCTGTAGGAAAGAGTCCTCAATTTGCCCTTATCAGCACGCACACGTGTGTACTGTGAATCAGCTACAAACTTCTTGATTGCCAAGACACTTCATCCTGATCATCGCACAATGTTGATTGTAGTCATGCCTTGACCTAAACACTCCACAATTTGTTGTTTCTCAGCAGCCGACACATCCTTTTTCTTTCCCATTTTGGCAGAAAATGTAGGCTGCTTAATAATGTGAGACAGCCTTCTTAAGTAGTCTTGCCTTTCATTGGATACACCTGCCAAACTAATTAGCACAGGTGTCTGCAATTGCTTACAGTGATATAAAGAGCCCTGACACACATCACCATCAATGAGTTTAACTGACAAACAAACAAATTCTTCCCTTATCACTCCTAAACACTTTTTGCATAATAATTTGGAACACAGTGTACATGTGCTTTTCCACAAAACACCAGTGGTTCACGTAGTGAATCTTACAGTTCTAACTTGCCAACCGTGGTCTGTATGGAGTTGTTCAATAAAGGGCCCAAAATTAAGATAACATAGATGGAAGAGGTCTCTATGAATAGGAATTCCTAAGTATTTGATACCCTGTGAGGGCCAGGCAAAGGGAAAGTTGGACTGGATGGAATCCTATATGGATTTGGGGAGGGAGACATCGAGGGCCTCAGACTTCGCTGCATTGATTTTAAAATTTGACCATGTAACAAAGTGATCTATTTCAGCCATAACAGCATGGATGGATATATGTGATTGAGTGATATATACTAGGACATCATCAGCAAATAGAGAGCACTTGTACTCGGTGCCTCCCACCTCAATCCACCTAATATTGGGGTTATGGCGAATTGATGAGAGCAGGTGCTCCATCACTAGGATGTATAAGAGAGGGGACAGAGGACATCCCTGCCTTGTCCCATTGGTGATTGTGAAAGGTGATGAAAATGTTCTGATGCACCCCCTGGGCCTTGGGACACCCGGAGCCGGACCCTTTTTGGTGGATGCTGGTGGTTGTAGTCTTCGTGGCAGCGACCTGGTTCCGTGGCTCAGGGTGGTCAAACCAGTGGCGGAACTATTTATGTGGTTTTGATGTTTAAATGTCCGACTACGCCACCCGTGGATTGCGGTCAGAGTGAACCACCGCTGCAGGGCAGACCGCTGAGGCTGGTGTTGTGGGTGCAGCAGAGCGTAGCATAACTCCCCACGGGAGGAGTATAGCCTCAGGGCAGTGTATGCGGAGGATGGGGGTGATGGTGCAGGGCAGCAGCAGTAACGACACGGAGTCAGTGATGCAGTCCAGGGCCTTTACTCACAGTTCTTATTATCCAGACCACGTTTGCAGGTAACGGCTGCCCACGTCGTACTGTGCTCACCAGGTGAGGGGCTCAGACAACTCCCAGATAACTTTGGAGCGCTTCACAAGACCCCCTTTGTGTGTCCTTTGTCTGGCCTTTCTTACCAACCCTTCTGTCCGGCTGCCTCGGGCCTCCTCTTGGTAAACTTGGCACTAGTTTCCCTGACCCTATGTGGTGCCTTCCTAGCGGGTATATCGAGGGGCTGCGCCACATAAAATGTCACAGCCTCCGGTTTCTAGCTGAGGGTCGTTTCCTGCCTCCACTAGTTTCGGGGACCGGTCTCCCCCTTTGGCCTGACCCCTCCACGCAGGTGGATTCGGGCGTGCGGTGGCGACTCGCCCGTCTGCACCCCTGGGATCCCTTCATTTCTCGTTCCTGGAGCCTCTCCGCTCCTCTTCCTTCCTTCTCCCTCTTCCAGGCCTGGGCCTCTGTTACTAGGCCCGCCTCCGGAGCAGAGCTCATGCAGAGCCCCTGCTCCCTGCCACTTCTGCTCAGACTTCTCTGCACTGAACTAAGATGGTGCCCACCTTTTATACTCCCTTCTCAATGCACCCAGGAACTGCTTCCTCCCTGCTCCTGCACTACAGGGTTCCCCTTCCTCAGTGTTCCCTCCCCCCACTCCAGCCAGGGACAGGGACTGTCGTGCCCATCTCAGAGGCATATTGGTCGCCCTGCCCCACGGCAATGTGGTGTAATGCATGCAGGTGTCGGGTCCTGATCCACACTCCATCCTTACCTGAGAGTGAGATATCACACCTCTGGGTGAGGTGCAATACCTCTGTAGCAACCGAGCCCTCAGGGTGCTACAGTTCCATTTATCTTCAGCCTAGGTGACGTATTGTGATACAGGGCCGTGATTTTGGCTATAAAAGGGTCCCCTAGACCCCTACCCCAAGCTTTTTAAGAGAATCATATATGGCGTGCCAGGAGACTCTATGGAATGCTTTCTCAGCATCCAAGAGTATCTAATTACAAATTTTTAACTGCATCTAGCCCAGGAAATACTTTGTGCCTAGTAGCGGTGTCTGCTAGTCAGCGGATTATCCCGGCTGTTAAGCAAGCTACACCACCTGTAGTTTGGACACTTAATTTTTTCAAAGGAAATGCTTCGGAACCACGGGATACTCAGTGAAGAGCATCAGGAGGCACCCCAAGGCATAGGGGCTGGGACTGGCAGTAGGATGCCTTGCGGTGGACAGCCGAGCTCGATCATTATAAAAGCTTTTTAACTGCAGCAGCTTTAGTGGACGCTACTGGAGCTGGAATTACGCGGCTGCTGGCATGAGACTTGCCCTCCAATAGATCCTTGTAAATGGATTTAAAGTGTATTCATTCAAATTAGAGAGACAATTTAAATTAAAAAGCTTAGAGCTGCCTCCACCACAGGGGGGCTCGCTCGACCCACCAGCGGACAGGCACCAGTATTGGGAGAGGGGGGCTGGCCGTCAGGGTTCACCGCGGCTCTGGCACAAACCCGGCGACACGGAGGTGGCACGGGCAGGAGCGGACTGAACGTGTCGGCTTCTCACTTTTTGGATTTTAGAAGGGCATGACATGCCTATATCTGTGTCTCCCCCTCCTTTTACTCCTCCACCTTTTTTCTTTTCGCATGACTATATGTACTTGTCACTTTTCTATGTGTTAGTTGTGTCTTCTGAGCAGTTTGTCAGCTTTTGGACACCTTTGAAGGTGTTTTCTATGTGTTTCTATGTGTTTTTGTTTGCCTGCCATTGGTTTTAACGGTGTTCGAAGGTGTTCGACGAACAGTTCGACGAACAGTTCGGCGAACACACGGGTGTTCGACGAACCGAACCGAACTCGAACACTACGGGGGTGGCTCAACACTAGTGATTTTATACAGTTAAACAGTCCCAGTACTACGCCTAGTACTGGGGACCCCTCCTGTGGTATTCATCGTTCTTCCCTGACCCAGCCGGGTCATGAGGGACTTCCTGCAGCGGTGAGTCCTTGTTGGCATGGTACACTTGCAGGGCGTGCCAGCCACGCTCACCATGGTGCCGGGTGAACGTGACTCGGTCTCCCGGATACAGGTTCCGGTCGGGATGGCCTTCCTCCAACTCAGGCTCCACATCCCGCCGGTTGACGAAAATGTCCCTGTTGAACTCGGGACTACGGATGAAGCCCACCCAGCCTTGAGGTTAAACTTGACTATGAGGCCTTCCTCACGGGGGCTGGGGTTGGCTGTCTCCGCCTGGTGGACTTGTGCCTTGGCGACCTTGTCACAGGCCTCCAGGCGTTCACTGCGCGCCTCCCGCGCGCATCGCTCCCTCTCTAATTGCCGGAGCTCCCGCCGGCAGAGTTCTTTCCTCTGCTGGGCGGCGGACTCTGCTTCATAGGTGAGCCCCATCAGATCTCCACCCCGGATGTCCCAGCATAACTCCTCTCCGCCGGGGCAGGCAACCAGGGGGTGCTGGCATTGGGAGGAGCGGGCACGGCTGCTGATCCTCAAAGCTGGGGCGGACCAGTCAAAGACCAGCGCGGCGTAAATCCATTCCAGCGTCGGAGGTGGAGGTGGCGGGAGGGTTCCCAGTAACAGGCCTGCGGCTTCAGCACCCGGGATTTGAGGTTCCGGAAGAACGCCATACGGGGGACCCTCCGGTGCAGCGCTCAGAGGCGGGGGTTCCGGATAGGCCCTTGGTGCGGGATTTTTGGGTTCCCCGCCCGGGGGTGGAGGTTCTGGGCTACATATCGGTTCCGGCCAGAGTGCGGAAGCATATGGCGGGGGCTGGGGCAGGAGGCTCAGGAGCAGGTCAGCGCTGGCAGCGCCCGGGGCTGGGGATTCTCTCCTACCTGCTCCTGTGTTCCACACGACCTCCTGGTTTCCTACGAGCTCCACCGGGGCTGGTGTGCGGCTGCTGGCATCCGGTCTCACTTTCTGGCAGGCGGCTAGTTTCTCCAGCAGCTCACTTTTCCACTGGGCGACAGCTGCCTGCTGGGCTCGCTCCACCTGCTGGCCCAGCTCGAGGACCTCGCTCTCGAGGAACTCCACATCCTTCAGGGATAGCGTCTCCATATCTTCCTCCATGGTGGAGGGGGTGGCTCGGTGCAGCGGCAGGCCAGAGGCAGAGGCTTGGTTTTTGCTCCCTTCCACCTTGGCTGCCGTGTGCGGTCTGGCTAGATGGGTTGAGACCACACCCTGTCTCCATTCCTTTTCTCCTCCTCCTCTCCTCTTTTGGTGGCGGTCCCATGGCGATTTGCTGTCGGTCACTCCCTGTGACGGCCTTCCGGCCTTGATGGACACATCTATGCAGACAGTCACAGTTGCAAGGGGCAGAGTATGCTTTTGGCGCCACCCTGGGATCCGGCCCACGATCGGAGGTTCCATATTGTTGTCTTTGATCATGCACATAATGGCGCCAGTTCTTCTGGGGTGGGCGCCACATTCAATGTAGTAAAACAGTCCTTAGGCAAACAATACCCGTTGATAACAGGCTGGTCACGCATCCTGTTCGTGACGCCAGAAGATGACGCGCCCCCAGGGCCGTGGGGTACTCGGCAGCCGGGCCTCTGGTTGCCGGGGGATATCATGGTGGCTGGCCCGGTCCGTGGCCCAGGGCGGTCACTGAAAAGGGGAATTATTGGTTGAGGAAATTGTCGTGACGCCACGGTTCCGTTCAAGTTCCTCAGGTGCACAGTACTGGTGCAAACCTCCCGCGTCACACTGCGTTCACCGGGCAGGGGTTCAGTCCTTCCTCAGGCAGCTTGGGTATGGCTGGTAGAACCCCACTTTCATATGTACCTTCCTAGACCGACTTCACGCTGGGTCTTTACTCCCTCCTGCCCTGCGCTTCCCACTGTGAATCCTATTCGGGTGCTGCAAAGTCCCCCCTGTCCGTCGGAGTTGCTCAGACCTGCTTGACCTTACTCTTGGATTGAAGTGAGAGTTTGGCTCCTGCTATAGAAGTCAGAAGCCTCCGGTTTTTCCAGCCGAGGTTTGAAGCTGCACGACTTGGCCAGGGGCCGGTCCCCTTCTTGCATCCTAGATCCTCCTGACACCTGGCAGGTTCGGGGTGTACGGGTGCCACCTGCACTCGCAGTACCCCCTAGGATCCCTTCAGTAGAATGGAGCCTACTCCCTGCTCCCCTCCTGGGCCTCAGTCTTGGGCCCTTGTAGTGGAGCAGAGCTCCTAGAGAGACTCTGCTCCCTCACTGTACTCCAACTACTAGACTCTGTTCTGCCACCCTAAGATGGCTTCCCTATTTTATATCTTTACTGTATGAGTGCTCCCATGAACTACTTCCTCCACCCACACCCACTACTGGTTCCCCCTAACTTTGGGTTCCCCCCACCCCAGCCAGGGTCAGGGCTCAGCAGCAGCGCTCTGCATGTTGCCCCTCCAGCCGGCCTGGGGTAGTGTAGTGTTGGATGCAGGTGTTGGGGTTCCGTGCAGCACTCCCTCCTTACCTGAGAGAAAGGGAGACGCCACACCTCTGGGTGAGGTGCAGTACCTCTGTGGCGACCAAACCTTCATGGGGCGCCATACCGGGAATGGTAGTCACATTACTACAAGTATGCAATATGCCTACACCTGGGCCAGAACCTGACTAGACTGTTTCCGGTTCGATCAATGCAAGTTTATTCCGTGAGGCCGGAAACAGTCTAATGAGATTCTGGGCATGAGTATGAATATCGCATACTTGCAGTCACGTGACCCCTGCTCTCTGCGCTGACACTGGCGGATCCTCACTGTGCGGAGTGGTTGCTCAGGGAGGATTCAAAAGTCTGCAGTCACACAGAGTAACTGCAGACTTGTCCTTTATAGACCGGACAATCTCTTTAAGTGTCTGAACAGTAATTACAAATTGAAATTTAAGGCTTGCACTACTCATTAAGAAATCATAAAGTCATATTAAATAGCAAAATTGTAGAAATTCTCTCATTGCTACCTCCAGTGACCTCTTGCTCCTTGAACTTTTCTTGATATAAAGAATTATTTCGCTAACATTTATCTGTTTGCCTCTAAGGCTCTTACTTTTTTTGCAGAGTAAAGAGTCTATTTTTCTGTGGCATTTATTATGTAATGCTTTCCACCTTTCAACTCTCAAATTCACATGCATGTAGATCTAGAAATGGTGAATTCCATATTTAAGGTAAATCCTAACATGTGGCTTAATATGTGTCAGAATTACTTTTACATCTGTTTCATTTATGACCCTTTTAACACATGCTATTGCAAAAGGTTGCTAATAATGCACTCTACTATTAAAATTACTGTCTACTAGTATACAAGAACTATTTTAATAATATTGCTCCCTAATAGCATCTCATTAATGGATATGTGGAGTTCCATTACCTTTTTAGCTGCTACTGATTTAAAAAAAAAATGTTCAATAGTGGAGGTCCCAGGGACTGCCATCAATGACCTTTATAAATGTGTCTAAAGATATTAAATTCTTCTTGCAAGGGAACAAAATTCCAAAGGGTTGTTCTTGTGAGAAGACAAAAATACGAGAAACTATAAAATGTGTTTACATTGAAAAATAAAAAATGTCCCAAAATCACTTTAACTACAATTTCATATCCAGGGTTCAATCAGGCAACAAAATTTGTACTGTAGTGCGTGGTTAAAAAAAGGCCCACATTCCCCTCTTGTCTAAGCACTGCCACTGCACTAGACTTACAGTAATATGACAAAACATGAAAAATTAGGTCCATTAATAAGTCGTAATATTCCATCAAACATTTGGTGCAGTTTAAAATGATGCCTAAGTTGGTATTCTAGTATAAAGAAGCTGCCACTGATCCAGATGATAGCTAATAACTTCTAGATTGAGGGATTCTAACATTTGAGACTTCCACCAATTGCCAGGACAGCGAGACTTGTGCCGCATTTGAAATGAGTTGAGGTCAAGCCTATGCCCTGATGGCAATTGATTCAATCTCTATGAAACTGCAAGGCAGGGCTGGGACAAGGCATTTTGATGTCTTAGGCAGATGAAGCTGATGGCGTCCCCACCCCTCAGCCCCAAAGGAATGGGTCAGAGACTAAGGTAACAGGACCCCTAATGCACTCTCCTCCGATAGGTCAGGAAACAACCTCCGACAATCACTTCCACTAGAATTGATATCTTTTTCACCAAAAATTACCAGAAAAAGTAAAAATGTGGTGTACTTTAGGAGTGAGGCTCAACAGGGACTGCAATTTCAAAGTGAGATATAGAATCGCTCATTATTTGCGGACCATTTACACAATACCAGGGACAAACAGTGATATTCGTCCCTGACATTCTATATTTTAAATGTCAGACCTGAGGATAGTCATAAAAATTAATATTGCTTAACTATAATGGGGGCTGTTTGTTTTCAATTAAGGTGTCGAGAATTTGGCGGATGGCCTAATGAAAAGTAAACAGACGCCATTATAGATAAAGTGATATGTCTGAATATTTTTGAGTCTGTCATGCAACAAATACAGCTTCCAACAAAACTGATGGTGGTTCTGGTGCCATATTCCTGTTCTGATGGTGGTTCTGGTGATGTATTCCTATTCGGATAATGGTTCAGGTGACAAATTCATGTAGTGATGGTTGTTATAGTGCTGTATTCATGTACTACTGATGGTTCTGATGATGTATTCATGTAGTGATGATGGTCCTGGTGATGTATTCATGTAGTCATGGTTGTTCTGGTGATGTATTGATCACCAAAACATCATCAATATATGAATACAAACCCAAACTCATCATCAGTACATAAATAGAACACCAGAGCCATCAATAGTACATAAATACAGCACAAGAACCATCATCAGAACATAAATAGGTCATTAGAATCATCATCAGTACATAAATATGTCACCAGAACCACTATCAGTAAATTAATACAATGCCAGTACCATAATAAGTACATGAATGCATCATCAGAACCACCATAAGTACTTGAATACAAGAACCAAGCTGACATCTTCCATGATTGGAGTCATTCTCTTTCTTTTCGTCTCCATCTGCAGTTGCCACAGTCTCACCCTAGTCGCCGTGAAGGGCATCAAGTAGGTCCGGGAACTCCAGGTTGCCCAGAGGGTCTTCAGAGCACCCGATCGGGACTGTGTGTGGGAAAGCGCAGGGCAGGAGGGAGAAGACCCAGCGAGAGAAGTCGGTATAGTAAGGAACATAAAGAAAGCGGGGTTCCGTCAAGCGCTCCTGATATACTTTGAGAAAGTGCTGAACCCCTTGCCTGGCAGACACAGTGCGACGCGGAGGCTGACACCCGTACAGTGTACCTGAGAAACTTGATCAAGAACTGTGAGTAAAACTCGGAAGACTGCACTGCACTGCCTCCGTAAGTTATTTCTGCTACGCCATCACTCCTGCACCACAAGCCCCAGCATCACCACCAATTGCACCTACACTGCCCCGGGGGCCCGTTCTGCCTGTGGGGAGCAGAAACATCCCAGCTGCCATCCCATCACCCCCCGGAGGTCTGCAGCAGTGCCGGTAACTAGAGATGAGCGTTGTTCTACTCGAACTGTTCGCCAATCTCAAATTCGAGCTGTTTTGGGCGGTGTTCGAGCCGTTCGGCGAACACGAACGATTTGAGAAAAATTCGGCTGTTCGAGGTTTTGTTCAATAACTGTTCGTGCACCAAAATCATAGCTGGATTTTTTCTCAGTAATGATGAAAATTAATGTTAATATGCAGTTTGAGTGTACAGCGGGGTGGGGGGAGGGGCAGGGGATGGATCTCTGCAGGAATAATGAAGATCTCCATTTTTTTTTCTCTTTCCCGCATTTACAGTGGGGAGGTGCAATCTGTCAGCCTATCAGCAGCGCACACACGGAGCGAAGTGCTTTTTTTCACACAAGCAAGGGCATGTGTCATTGGCAGTGTATGTCACATGTCCTTGCCCTATAAGACCAAGCCATTTTCCCCATCGCCACCATTTTCTAACTGCTGCAGCTGCGTGTTAGACGGCACCGCTGTTGCTGTGTGCGCTATACCTTGTTAATTTCAAGCCAATTTTCGCACAAATCTACAGATAGCTTGGGAGTAGGGAATAGTTGTGATTGCAGTCCTTTTAAGGACTAGGTTACAGCATTTCCTACGACTTTTATCAGGCAGGTCTGTGCTCTTAAATAGATAGGTTGTGGGAGTAAAGACTAATTGTAATTGGAGTCCTTTTCAGGACTAGGTTACATCAGTTCCTATCAGTTTTTGCCAGGCAGGTCTGTGCCAGTGCTGTGCAAGTTTTTTTCACAGCATTTGGCTGAATCTAGCAAAGCTAATCCTTTTTGGCCTATTGCAGAGTGTGTTAGTCAGTGGAGTAGCCTATCTGTGTTGCAAGATATACCACCTGTGTATAGAATACCAATTTTTTTACTGCACCTAGTGAAGTAAAATCTTTTGGGCATAGCATCATTCTATTAGTCCATCTATACTGACCTCCATCAGGTTGCAAATTGAATATAATTTTTTTCTGCATCTAGCTCTGAAAAAATATTTGGCCTTCTAGCAGTGTGTGGGACTTTCTCTATTAGTCCATCTATACTGACCTCCATCAGGTTGCAAACTGAATATATTTTTTTCTGCATCTACCTCTGAAAAAATATTGGGCTTGTTGCTGTGTGTGGGACTTGTTCTATTAATCCATCTATACTGACCTCCATCAGGTTGCAAATTGAATATAATTTTTTTCTGCATCTAGCTCTGAAAAAATATTGGGCTTCTAGCTGTGTGTGGGACTTGTTCTATTAATCCATCTATACAGACCTCCATCAGGTTGCAAACTGAATATAATTTTTTTCTGCATCTAGCTCTGAAAAAATATTTGGCCTTCTAGCAGTGTGTGGGACTTTCTCTATTAGTCCATCTATACTGACCTCCATCAGGTTGCAAATTAAAAATAATTTTTATCTGTATCTACCTCTGAAAAAATATTTGGGCTTCTAGCTGTGTGTGGGACTTGTTCTATTAGTCCATCTATACTGACCTCCATCACGCTGCAAATTCAAAATAATTTTTTGTCTGCATCTAGCTCTGAAAAAATATTTGGCCTTCTAGCAGTGTGTGGGACTTTCTCTATTAGTCCATCTATACTGACCTCCATCAGGTTGCAAATTAAAAATAATTTTTATCTGTATCTACCTCTGAAAAAATATTTGGGCTTCTAGCTGTGTGTGGGACTTGTTCTATTAGTCCATCTATACTGACCTCCATCACGCTGCAAATTCAAAATAATTTTTTGTCTGCATCTAGCTCTGAAAAAATATTTGGCCTTCTAGCAGTGTGTGGGACTTTCTCTATTAGTCCATCTATACTGACCTCCATCAGGTTGCAAATTAAAAATAATTTTTATCTGCATCTAGCTCTGAAAAAATATTTGGGCTTCTAGCTGTGTGTGGGACTTGTTCTATTACTCCATCTATACTGACCTCCATCAGGTTGCAAATTGAATATAATTTTTTTCTGCATCTAGCTCTGAAAAAATATTGGGCTTCTAGCTGTGTGTGGGACTTGTTGTATTAGTCCATCTATACTGACCTCCATCAGGTTGCAAACGGAATATATTTTTTTCTGCATCTACCTCTGAAAAAATATTGGGCTTGTAGCTGTGTGTGGGACTTGTTCTATTAATCCATCTATACAGACCTCCATCAGGTTGCAAACTGAATATAATTTTTTTCTGCATCTACCTCTGAAAAAATATTTGGGCTTCTAGCTGTGTGTGGGACTTGTTCTATTACTCCATCTATACTGACCTCCATCAGGTTGCAAATTGAATATAATTTTTTCTGCATCTAGCTCTGAAAAAATATTTGGCTTCTAGCTGTGTGTGGGACTTGTTGTATTAGTCCATCTATACTGACTAGTGTTTAGCCACCCCCGTAGTGTTCGAGTTCGGTTCGGTTCGTCGAACACCCGTGTGTTCGCCGAACTGTTCGTCGAACTGTTCGTATAACACCTTCGAACACCGTTAAAACCAATGGCAGGCAAACAAAAACACATAGAAACACATAGAAAACACCTTCAAAGGTGTCCAAAAGCTGACAAACTGCTCAGAAGACACAACTAACACATGGAAAAGTGACAAGTACATATAGTCATGCGAAAAGAAAAGAGGTGGAGGAGTAAAAGGAGGGGGAGACACAGATATAGGCATGTCATGCCCTTCTAAAATCCAAAAAGTGAGAAGCAGACACGGCCAGTCCGTTCCTGCCTGTGCCACCTCTGTGTCGCTGGGTTTGTGCCAGAGCCGCGGTGGACCCTGACGGCCAGCCCCCCTATCCCAATACTGGTCCCTGTCCGCCGGTGGGTCGAGGCCCCCCACGGTGGGGGGGGGAGTAACATCTGCAGAAGAAAGACCATCTTCCAGCCAAACTAAGATGTCGACTTCTTTTCGTGGACAATGTGATACGATCCCATTCTTACGGACACGCCCATCGCTACAAATTCTAGATGAGGCACAAAAACAGCAGGTGCTTCAACCGATATCAAGTGCTCCTTTAAGTGGGCTCTCCATCACCTCAATTTCAACATCACAAATACTCCAGTCCTCAGAGGTGTCACCCCAATCGCACTTGCTTCCTCACAGCTCCCAAGTCTCCAGCTGCCCGTCTGAGTATGGGGTAACACAGATGGCTGAGTCTGCCCAGCTGTTTACTCATACTATAGCCTGGGAAACGGAGGTCTGCTCCAGAGCTTCTGTTAATCCAGATGAGGAAATGATCTGATCCGATGCCCAGAATCTTTATAAGTTGGATCCAGGACCAGATGAAGAAGGTTCTGAGCATAATGTAGACCCTTGTTCCCAAACTGTAACTCCTGTTGGTGGAGACAATGATGAAGACGATGATGAGACTCAAATACCTGATTGGAGCGACAACTTGACTTTTCGGTCAGGGCAGGAAGAGGTTGGCTCTGAGGGCGACGGGTGTGATAACACACAGGGTGATGATGACGAGGTTGGAGATCCCACTTACTGTCAACCCACAGTCAGACAGTCGATGAGGTCAGCAGAGGAGGTGGAGGAGGATGTGACTAGCCCTGGGGATGGGGATGACTCGGTACCCGGGCATTTGCCTGGCCTTGGGGATGTCGCGGTGGTCGGCTCCCTGGCCCGTACCCTGGGGTCTCTCTTTAAAAGGGTGGATAATTGTTAATTTTATAAGAGTTCATGACGCCACCTGTGGTATCTGGTGACAAGCACCAGCGCTGCACCAGTCCACTGAGGCCGGTGATAAGGCAGCTCGATGGTATAGCTCCCCACAGGTGGAGCTAGGTCTCAGGGCAGCGTATGCAGGGGGAATGCAGGACAGGCGAGACCCAGCTGGGTCAGAGCAAGAACGGGAACGGACACGGTAGTCACTTCAGTACCTTTTACTGGTGGAAATTCAGGCACATCCCGGAGCACTGTAGGGTGAAGGGTGCATATCAGGATCCTCCCCAATGAGCGGGTGTAGGGCCTCCTGTTTCTTGCCTCTGTGTAGTAAGTTTCTGACCTGCCTGGAGCTAGGCCTAACTTTGTCTCTGTCCTGCGCTGGCTGACCTTGTGGTAGGGCCTTCTCTTGGAGTTCACGCTCCCAGTATGCGGGGCCTAAGCGTCTCCTGGCTCTGTTACATATCAGCACCTTAGCGATCCTGGGACTTGTAGTTCTCCAGGGATTCCGGTTATGCCTTACTGGGTCATAGAGATACCGGTAAGCTCGGATCCTGTGTCCGGTAAATGCTTCGGGGTGAGCTGGTTAAGCTCCTCTGCCCCTTATGTACTAACTCGCCACTCGCCTTCGGCCTACTCGGGCCCTCACTAGGCTATACACACTAACGGCAGCTTGCCGCGCTTCACTGATCTTACGGCACCGGCACACCTTAAGCTCTATCTGGGCTCCCTGAATCTAGCAAGCAGGAGCCTCGTGCTCCACTGCTGAACTATTAACTGCATTCTCTAGACTAGACTGAGCTCCACTGCAGACTGACCTCTCTTAGGCTTCTCTACTGCAGGAACTCTTCAGAGGAACTGAACTGCCTAGCTCCACCTTCCCTATTTATATCCCTAACGGGCTCCCTCTGCTGGTCTGAGGTGGAAGGTGGAGATGTGTGAATGTTTATGGGGGCCTCTTGTGGAGGATTCCATCAATGCACTCTTGTAGGATCTGTGATACCAAGCGCAGCGGGGCATCACAGATGCTATTGATGACGAGGTTAGGTTGCGCCTTCCTGAACAGAGACGGAGTACTGGAAGCACGTCAACAACTGCATCCTCAACCACAACTCTGCCTCTGACCACAAGTCGTAGTGGCTCTTCAGGTCACATGGGCTCTAAGCCTTGCATAGCCTGGGCATTTATTCAGATCGATAAGGATGACCCAACTCGTGTTATCTGTAATATTTGTCAGCAAAAGCTAAGTAGAGGCCAAAAAATACATAGTTTGAGTACTTCATGCATGTACCGTCACATGGATATGAAGCATAAGTTGCAGTGGGAAGCTCACTGTGCTACAAAGCGGCCTAGCCGGCTGGCCCAACCACCGTCTGCCCCATCTTGTGCATCCGCAGCCTCTTCATCCTCTGTGACTGGGGGGGACAGCAGTCACACATGTTTTTGGACGCAGACCTGCCACCTCTTTACCCGCAACAGCCAGTGTGATTGGCAGGTCGTCAGTTCATTGGGAAGTGGAAACACCTGCTAGTGTTGAGCGCTCTCCGACATCGAGAGCACCACCTTTGGATCAAGGCAACCTAACATGTCCGCCTGCATCTTCCTCACAGACCGGCAGTTGCCGGGGACACCCTACTCAACACCGTCTAAGCACAACAGTCAGCCCTCGGTCCCTCAGATGTGGAAAAGTAAAAGACCATTTCCTCCTAGCCATGAGAAAGCTAAGAGGTTGAATTTCACCATCTGCAAGCTCTTGGCTACAGAAATGCTGCCTTTCCACCTGGAGGACACAGAGGATTTTCAAGACCTTATGTCCGTCACAGTGCCCCAGTACCAGATGCCCAGTCGGCACTACTTCTCAAAGAAAGGTGTGCCTGCGCTCCACTAGCATGTCGCACACAACATCACCACTTCTTTGAGAAACTCTGTGTGTGACAGGGTGCACTTCACCACAGACACTTGGACGAGAAGGCATGGACAGGGGCGTTACATGTCGCTGACTGGGCACTGGGTAACTATGGTGACAGCAGGACAAGGGGCTGCTGTCCAAGTCTTACCGTCCCCACGAGTTGTGTGTTAATCCTCTTTATCTCGAACTTCCTCCACTGCTTCTGCCTCCTCAACCTCCTCTCGGTCCTCCACCTGCACCCAAAGCCTGTCTGGTAATGCCACCTGCTTTCTAACTGCTCAGAAGGAATCCTGCACACCTCCTTACTATGCTGGCAGCAGGGCTCAACGCATCAGTGTTTACTTTGAAATGTCTGGGAAATGTGAATCACACAGCTGAGGAGTTTTGGTCAGCTCTGGAGACCCAGTTTCATGAAAGGTTGTCTCCACTGGACCTGCAACCAGGGAAGGCCATGTGCGACAATGCTGCAAACCTGGGTGCGGCACTTCGCCGGGGCAATGTCACACACATGCCTTGTATGGCTCTCGTGTTGAACCTGGTTGTCCAGCAATTTTTAGCCCACTATCCCGGACTAGATGGCCTTCTGCAGAGTGCACGGTCGCTGTGTGCTCACTTCCGCCGTTCGCATTACGCAGTTCAACGACTTACATCTCTACAGAAGTCGTTGGGCCTGCCAGTTCACCGGCTGAAATGCGATGTGCCGACACGGTGGAATTCAACTCTGCACATGTTGCAGCGACTGTGGCAGCACCGACAAGCCCTGGTGCAATACGTTCTGACGTATAGCCTGGGCCAACGAGATCCAGAGGTGGGGCAAATCACGCTGGAGGAGTGGTCTCAGATCAGGGACCTATGCACCCTTCTGCACAGTCTTGAAATGGCGACGAAGATGTTTAGTGCTGACGATGCCATTATCAGCATGACTATTACGGTGATTTACATGCTGGAGCACATGTTAAACAGAATTCGGAGTCAGGTGGTGGGACAAGAGGAAGTAGAGGAGGAGTCGTATGCGGAAGGGATAACATCTCCAAGGTCCAGACGGTTGGCAGCACCAAGGCGGCAGGCATGGGAGGGTGGGGGAGAGGGATTAACCAGGGCGCATGGTAGCAGCCAAACTGTTGAGGAAGGTGCAGGAGCCGAGGAAGAAGTGGAGGACGAACTGGCAATGGGCATGGAAGACTCATCAGATGAGGGAGACCTTGATCACATTTCTGTTGTGCGAGGTTGGAGGGAGAGGGCAGAGGAAGGAAGCATGATTCTTACCTCGCTACCAACACAACAAGGACTTGGTCCTTCTGGATGCGCAAGACACATGAGTGCCTTCTTGCTGCACTACCTGCAACATGACCCCCGGATTGTCAGAATTCGAAGTAATCCCGACTACTGGGTTGCCACACTCTTAGATCCCCGGTACAAAAGTATATTTGCCGAAATAATTCCTGCCATAAAAAGGTATTGACGAATGCAGGAGTATCTGTTGCAGAATCTTACATGTGCTTTTCCACAAAACACCAGTGGTGCACGTAGTGAATCTCACAGTTCTAACTTGCCAATGGTGGGACTGTCGAGTCTTCATCACTCAAACAGTAACAGTAACACAGTATCTGCTGGTAACAGCAATTTTGTGGAATCGTTTCACCACTTTTTTAGCCCATCCTTTGCAAGGCCACAGGAGACAAGAAGTCTGACACATAGTCAATGCCTAGAGAGGATGGTACAGGAGAATCTCCAAGTGAACATCGAAGCCATGACTGTGTCACTGGACCCTTGCTCATTTTGGTATTCCAATCTTGAAAAATCGCCGGAGCTCGCCACTCACGCCTTGGAGATCTTGTCATGCCATGCAGCCAGAGTTCTCTCTGAACGTGTGTTCAGCGCTGCTGGTGGTGTGCTGACAGATAAGCGCACGCGGCTGTCCACTGAGAATGTAGACAGACTCACGTTCATAAAGATGATCAAATCATGGATTCACAAGGACATTTCTACCCCTGTGTCATCCTTGGGAGACTAAAAGCTTGGGGATTTGGTAAAATCACCTCACCAACCGTTTTAAGCAACAGTGGGGCAATTGATGCCACTTAACCCTAGAACGCATGACCATAAAAATCTACACTTTCACATACCTGGGGCCCTTTAGGCCCGTGTGCAAATAACATGGAATAACTCAAACTCAAATGACAAACAACTATATACATGAAGAATACCTAGAGTTTCAAAATTCTAACTAAAGCAATCTTGCAGAAAATAGAAAACAATTAACTGGGCGGGCGTGCAAGGCCACAGGTATGCGTTCTAGGGTTAAGTGGTGTCTGTGCCACAATTTTGGGAGTCCCCTTGCTGTGTCTTACGTGACGTTGGCATCGTCAATTCCAGGTGGGTTGGGTCGCACCCCCCCCTTTTAACTGTAAGAAACTACATACACTATGGCTTGGGGTAACACAGATGGTTGAGACTGAAGAGCTGTTTACTCAGAGGTCTGCTCCAAATCTTCAGTGTCTGCTAGTCAGCGTAGAATTTTTAACTGCATCTAGCCTAGGCAATACTTTGGGCGTAGTAGCCCAGGTGCGAAGCAAGCTGCACCGCCTGTGTATCTAATAAGAATTTTTAAATTAATCTAGCCTAGGCAGACTGTGGGGACCCCCAACCAAACCCAGATGCTCAGCCCCCCTACCGCCCCCCTTTCATGGACAACCCAATAATGTAACTCTTACAACTGGATGGGTGAGGATCGGTCACAGCTTTATTAACTCTTTATACTCATTCCATTAGAAAGGCATTTTATTTCTAAAATAATTCAGCTTGTTGCAGCATGCCCTGGGTCCCCACTCCGGCAAGTTGGCCAACAAGTGTAACTCTCCAACATGTCCTTTCTATTTCCAGGCCACGGAGGATCGAGCGTACTCGTATGCAGGACTCTGACCCCCACCCATCACTCTTAACGCTTGTTCCACTCCGTCCTGGAGTCCTGACAGGAATATGTCCAGTCCAATATCTATTAAGTGAACACCGTCGGGCCGTATGAGGCCTGCTTTATCTCCTTCCAGTTGTCGGTGTCGTATCACTACACCGCCTCTGTCTCTTCTAAATTTTGCCATCCGAATATTTATTACCCGCCTTGTCTATTCGATGGCCGTGATGTCTCGCACACCTTGCCATACCGCTATCGGCACAATCTCTGACCATACTATAGCTAATTTTCTGAAAAATTCTCTGAAGCCCTCAGTGTCTAGTTTCATTATTGCCATTAGTTATGTGCTCTTGTGATGACCTAGGTTGTTTCCCCCGGCCTGTATAACTAAGATGACCGGACCTCTTGCCTCTCTCCCTATCTTGATTACCTCCATTAGTACCTGTGGCCATAGCAGGCCTCTAATACCTCTCCAGTTGAAATATGTGTTATGAAACTCTAATTTCCTCCCGCCTGGGCGGACTTTCGCACTTTTTTGTGCCCAATATATATACGAGTGGCCTATCACTCACACTGTTGGCTTAGCGTCACCTGTAAAAGAAACAAACCACGTTAGGATAACAAGTCCGGTCTTATGTATCTCGCCAAACACGTGGATCGCCATCTCCCTATCCTCTGAACTTCCGTTTCTGACAGTCCTGCTCTTGCTGCTTCCGTGGCCGCACCTATGCGGAATGAGTGTGTCCCGTAATCTTTGGGGTGGTTCCCTGCCGATGTTATGCATTTATTAAATATAGCTTGGAACAGGTATCTTGATAATGGCGTTCCATCAATGTGTGATACGAAGAAATTACTTTGTGATCTGATGGTTAGATATGTTTTTACTATTGTTACCCGACTCAGTGTACCGTTTGTGGGTTGTAGAAGTACCCAAGTACCCCTGCCCGCTGGAACCGTTTTCGATTGGTGTATGCGTACACGTATTGCATTATTGGCTATGACTACTTCCTGGTGTAATAAGCGTCCACTGGTGGTAATTTTGGATTGAGGGACTAATTCGCTTATACATAGCGCCCCGAAGAAGGCGATCACAAATGCAGTAGACATTAGTGTTGCTTCAAATTGTGAGTGTCATGTTAATGGTGTTAGGGATAAGATGTGAGAAATCAGTTTTAGTGACACGGGACGGGACGTCTACATTCCTGACTTGGCTGACCCCTTTTCCACCCTTTTATGGATTGTCTGATGATGAATCTTTGTCACATCTCCCCAATTCAGTAGTTGGAAGTGAAATGCTACTCCGGTCAGACACCGCTGCGCTGACGCCCCTGATATGCCCCTCATCATTAGCTGGTGGAGAAATTCTATGGTGACTTGTGATCTGGCTTGTTCACATTGGTCAACCCGTCTGCCTGCTACTAGTCGTGTCCACTCTTCCCATGCCTTACCGTATGCTTGCCACGTTGACGGGGCAACTGACGCTCTGATTAATGGCATCAACTATTTGCCACTAGATCCCATAGGGAGGGTGGGCAACTGTTGCCCGATGGGTGGGCGTTGTGGAAGAGCTCTGTGAAAATCTGCCAATTGAATTGTTATAAAGCGTTAGCAGCAGCTTTATACCCCTCAGCATAGTGGCTAGCGCGGACCCATACATTGTGTTTTAGGCACAGGAATACTAGCCTGCGTAGTAGGCCTAGCACTGGGAGAGACGATGATGCCATCTTATTAATGCAGTGCGCTAGGCTGGTGTTTTGTGTTATGAAGCGTATATTTTTGTTAGCCAGGCGCGCGCCCCATATTTCTATTGCTACCACTATTGGGAAAAATTATTTTCAGGGCTAGATGCAGCTAAAAATTATTATTAATTTCAAAGCTGGTGGAGCTTGGTATAGATGGCCTAATACAATGAGTCCCACACACTGCTAGAAGCCCAAATATTTTTTCAGAGGTAGATGCAGATAAAATTATTTTTAATTTGCAACCTGATGAAGGTCAGTATAGATGGACTAATAGAGAAAGTCCCACACACTGCTAGAAGGCAAAATATTTTTTCAGAGCTAGATGCAGATAAAAATTATATTCAATTTGCAACCTGATGGAGGTCAGTATAGATGGACTAAGAGAACAAGTCCCACACACAGCTAGAAGCCCAAATATTTTTTCAGAGGTACTGTAGATGCAGATAAAAATTATTTTTAATTTGCAACCTGATGGAGGTCAGTATAGATGGACTAATACAACAAGTCCCACACACAGCTAGAAGCCCAAAATATTTTCAGAGCTAGATGCAGACAAAAAATTATTTTTAATTTGCAACCTGATGGAGGTCAGTATAGATGGACTAATAGAGAAAGTCCCACATACTGCTAGAAGGCCCAATATTTTTTCAGAGGTAGATGCAGAAAAAAATATATTCAGTTTGCAACCTGATGGAGGTCAGTATAGATGGACTAATACAACAAGTCCCACACACAGCTAGAAGCCCAATATTTTTTCAGAGGTAGATGCAGAAAATAATATATTCACTTTGCAACCTGATGGAGGTCTGTATAGATGGATTAATAGAACAAGTCCCACACACAGCTAGAAGCCCAATATTTTTTCAGAGGTAGATGCAGAAAAAAATATATTCAGTTTGCAACCTGATGGAGGTCAGTATAGATGAACTAATACAACAAGTCCCACACACAGCTAGAAGCCCAATATTTTTTCAGAGCTAGATGCAGACAAAAAATTATTTTTAATTTGCAACCTGATGGAGGTCAGTATAGATGGACTAATAGAGAAAGTCCCACACACTGCTAGAAGGCCACATATTTTTTCACAGGTAGATGCAGAAAAAAATATATTCAGTTTGCAACCTGATGGAGGTCTGTATAGATGGATTAATAGAACAAGTCCCACACACAGCTAGAAGCCCAAATATTTTTTCAGAGGTAGATGCAGATAAAAATTATTTTTAATTTGCAACCTGATGGAGGTCAGTATAGATGAACTAATAGAGAAAGTCCCACACACTGCTAGATGGCCATATATTTTTTCAGAGCTAGATGCAGATAAAAATTATATTCAATTTGCAACCTGATGGAGGTCAGTATAGATGGACTAATAGAACAAGTCCCACACACAGCTAGAAGCCCAAATATTTTTTCAGAGGTACTGTACATGCAGATAAAAATTATTTTTAATTTGCAACCTGATGGAGGTCAGTATAGATGGACTAATACAACAAGTCCCACACACAGCTAGAAGCCCAAATATTTTTTCAGAGGTAGATGCAGATAAAAATTATTTTTAATTTGCAACCTGATGGAGGTCAGTATAGATTGACTAATAGAGAAAGTCCCACACACTGCTAGAAGGCCAAATATTTTTTCAGAGCTAGATGCAGAAAAGAATTATATTCAGTTTTCAACCTGATTGAGGTCTGTATAGATGGATTAATAGAACAAGTCCCACACACAGCTAGAAGCCCAATATTTTTTCAGAGGTAGATGCAGAAAAAAATATATTCAGTTTGCAACCTGATGGAGGTCAGTATAGATGAACTAATACAACAAGTCCCACACACAGCTAGAAGCCCAATATTTTTTCAGAGCTAGATGCAGAAAAAAATTATATTCAATTTGCAACCTGATGGAGGTCAGTATAGATGGACTAATAGAATGATGCTATGCCCGAAAGATTTTACTTCACTAGGTGCAGTGAAAAAATTGGTATTCTATACACAGGTGGTATATCTTGCAACACAGATAGGCTACTCCACTGACTAACACACTCTGCAATAGGCCAAAAAGGATTAGCTTTGCTAGATTCAGCCAAATGCTGTGAAAAAAACTTGCACAGCACTGGCACAGACCTGCCTGGCAAAAACTGATAGGAACTGATGTAACCTAGTCCTGAAAAGGACTCCAATTACAATTAGTCTTTACTCCCACAATCTATCTATTTAAGAGCACAGACCTGCCTGATAAAAGTCGTAGGAAATGCTGTAACCTAGTCCTTAAAAGGACTGCAATCACAACTATTCCCTACTCCCAAGCTATCTGTAGATTTGTGCGAAAATTGGCTTGAAATTAACAAGGTATAGCGCACACAGCAACAGCGGTGCCGTCTAACACGCAGCTACAGCAGTGAGAAAATGGTGGCGATGGGGAAAATGGCTTGGTCTTATAGGGCAAGGACATGTGACATACACTGCCAATGACACATGCCCTTGCTTGTGTGAAAAAAAGCACTTCGCTCCGTGTGTGCGCTGCTGATAGGCTGACAGATTGCACCTCCCCACTGCAAATGCGGGAAAGAGAAAAAAAAATGGAGATCTTCATTGTTCCTGCAGAGATCCATCCCCTGCCCCTCCCCCCACCCCGATGTACACTCAAACTGCGTATTAACATTAATTTTCATCATTACTGAGAAAAAATCCAGTTATGATTTTGGTGCACGAACAGTTATCGAACATAACCTCGAACAGCAGAATTTTTCTCAAATTGTTCGTGTTCGCCGAACGGCTCGAACACCGCCCAAAACAGCTCGAATTTGAGATTGGCGAACAGTTCGAGTAGAACAACGCTCATCTCTAATACTGACCTCCATCAGGTTGCAAACTGAATATATTTTTTTCTGCATCTACCTCTGAAAAAATATTGGGCTTCTAGCTGTGTGTGGGACTTGTTCTATTAATCCATCTATACAGACCTCAATCAGGTTGAAAACTGAATATAATTCTTTTCTGCATCTAGCTCTGAAAAAATATTTGGCCTTCTAGCAGTGTGTGGGACTTTCTCTATTAGTCAATCTATACTGACCTCCATCAGGTTGCAAATTAAAAATAATTTTTATCTGCATCTAGCTCTGAAAAAATATTTGGGCTTCTAGCTGTGTGTGGGACTTGTTCTATTACTCCATCTATACTGACCTCCATCAGGTTGCAAATTGAATATAATTTTTTTCTTCATCTAGCTCTGAAAAAGTATTGGGCTTCTAGCTGTGTGTGGGACTTGTTGTATTAGTCCATCTATACTGACCTCCATCAGGTTGCAAACTGAATATATTTTTTTCTGCATCTACCTCTGAAAAAATATTGGGCTTCTAGCTGTGTGTGGGACTTGTTCTATTAATCCATCTATACAGACCTCCATCAGGTTGCAAACTGAATATAATTTTTTTCTGCATCTAGCTCTGAAAAAATATTTGGCCTTCTAGCAGTGTGTGGGACTTTCTCTATTAGTCCATCTATAATGACCTCCATCAGGTTGCAAACTGAATATAATTTTTTTCTGCATCTAGCTCTGAAAAAATATTTGGCCTTCTAGCAGTGTGTGGGACTTGTTCTATTAGTCCACCTATACTGACCTCCATCAGGTTGCAAATTCAAAATAATTTTTTGTCTGCATCTAGCTCTGAAAAAATATTTGGCCTTCTAGCAGTGTGTGGGACTTTCTCTATTAGTCCATCTATACTGACCTCCATCAGGTTGCAAACTGAATATATTTTTTTCTGCATCTACCTCTGAAAAAATATTTGGGCTTCTAGCTGTGTGTGGGACTTGTTCTATTAGTCCATCTATACTGACCTCCATCAGGTTGCAAATTGAATATAATTTTTTTCTGCATCTAACCCAACCAATAGTTTTGGCCTGATACCACAGTTTGGCCACTCAGCTCTGCTCGGTTCCCATCCATTGTTTTTTTGTGCAAACAACTCCAGAGTTGTGAATTAGTTAACCACCAAAATGAGTGGAAAAAGGCCTGCTGCTGGTGGAAAGGGGAATAGGCGTGTTGGGAAGGGGAAAAAAGGTTGTGTCCGTGGGGTAGGTGTTAAAGCAACAGTAACATCTGCAGAAGAAAGACCATCTTCCAGCCAAACTAAAATGTCTACTTCTTTTAGCGGACAATGTGATAAGATCCCTTTCTTACGGCCAGGAAAATCGCTACAAATTCCAGATGAGGCACAAAAACAGCAGGTGCTTCAACGGATATCAAGTGCTCCTTTAAGTGGGCTCTCCTCCACATCAACTTCAACATCACAAATTCTCCAGTCCTCAAAGGTGTCACCCCAATCGCACTTGCTTCCTCACAGCTCCCAAATCTCCAGCTGCCCGTCTGAGTATGAGGTAGAACAGATGGTTGAGTCTGCAGAGCTGTTTACTCATACTATAGCCTGGGAATCAGAGGTCGACTCCAGCGCTTCTGTGAATCCAGACGAGGAAATGATCTGCACTGATGCCTAGAATCTTTATGAGTCGGATCCAGGACAAGACGCAGAAGGTTCTGACCATAATGTAGACCCTCATTCCCAAACTGTAACTCCTGTTGGTGGAGACAATGAGGAAGACGATGATGAGACTCAAATACCTGATTGGAGCGACAACTTTAGTTTTTTTTCAGGGCAGGAACAGGTTGGCTCTGAGGACGACGGGTGTGATAACGCACAGGGTGATGATGCTGAGGTTGGAGATCCCACTTACTGTCAACCCACAGTCAGCCAAGAGATGAGGTCAGCAGAGGAGGTGGAGGAAGATGCTAGTGACGACGAGGTCAGGTTGCGCCTTCCTGGACAGAGACGTAGTACTGGAAGCACGTCAACAACTGCATCCTCAAACACAACTCTGCCTCTCACCACAAGTCGTGGTGGCTCTTCAGGTCGCATGGGTGCTAAGCCTTGCATAGCCTGGGCATTTTTTCAGATCGATAAAGATGACCCAACTCGTGTTATCTGTAACATTTGTCAGCAAAAGCTAAGTAGAGGCCAAAAAATACATAGTTTGAGTACTTCATGCATGAACCGGCACAAGGACATGAAGCATAAGTTGCAGTGGGAAGCTCAGTGTGCTACAATGCGGCCTAGCCGGCCGGGCCAACCACCGTCTGCCATATCTTGTGCATCCGCGGCCTCTTCATCCTCTGTGACTGGGGGGACAGCAGTCACACCTGTTTTGGGGCGCAGACCTGCCACCTCTTTACCCGCAACAGCCAGCGTGATTGGCAGGTCATCATTTTCTTTGGATGTGGTAACACCAGGTGGTGTTGAGCGCTGTCCGACATCGATAGCACCACCTTTGGATCAAGGCAACCTAACATGTCCGCCTGCATCTTCCTCACAGACCGGCAGTTTGCCGGGGACACCCTTATCAACCCCGTCTAAGCACAATAGCCAGCCCTCGGTCCCTCAGATGTGGACAAGTAAAAGACCATTTCCTCCTAGCCATGAGAAAGCTAAGAGGTTGAATTTCACCATCTGCAAGCTCTTGGCTACAGAAATGCTGCCTTTCCGCCTGGTGGACACAGAGGATTTTCGAGACCTTATGTCCGTCGCAGTGCCCCAGTACCAGATGCCCAGTCGGCACTACTTCTCAAAGAAAGGTGTGCCTGCGCTCCACCAGCATGTCGCACACAACATCACCGCTTCTTTGAGAAACTCTGTGTGTGACAGGGTGCATTTCACCACAGACACTTGGACGAGTAGGCATGGACAGGGGCGTTACATGTCGCTGACTGGGCACTGGGTAACTATGGTGACAGCAGGACAAGGGGCTGCTGTCCAAGTCTTGCCGTCCCCACGAGTTGTGCGTCAATCCTCTTTATGTCAAAGTTCCTCCACTGCTTCTGCCTCCTCAACCTCCTCTCGGTCTTCCACCTGCACCCAAAGCCTGTCTGGTCATGCCACAAGCTTTCTAACTGTGCAGAAGGGATCCTGCACACCTCCTTACTATGCTGGCAGTAGGGCTCAACGTCATCAGGCAGTTTTTACTTTGAAATGTCTGGGAAATGTGAGTCACACAGCTGAGGAGTTGTGGTCAGCTCTGGAGAACCAATTTCATGAATGGTTGTCTCCACTGGACCTGAAACCAGGGAAGGCCGTGTGCGACAATGCTGCAAACCTGGGTGCGGCCCTTCGGCGGGGCAATGTCACACACGTGCCTTGTATGGCTCACGTGTTGAACCTGGTTGTCCAGCAATTTTTAGCCCAGTATCCCAGACTAGATGGCCTTCTGCAGAGGGCACGGTCGCTGTGTGCTCACTTCCGCCGTTCGCATCCCGCAGCTCAGCGACTTACATCTCTACAGAAGTCGTTGGGCCTGCCACTTCACCGGCTAAAATGCGATGTGCCTACCCGGTGGAATTCAACTCTGCACATGTTGCAGCGACTGTGGCAGCACCGACAAGCCCTGGTGCAATACGTTCTGACGTATAGCCTGGGCCAACGAGATCCAGACGTGGGGCAAATCACGCTGGAGGAGTGGTCTCAGATCAGGGACCTATGCACCCTTCTGCACAGTTTTGAAATGGCGACGAAGATGTTTAGTGCTGACGATGCCATTATCAGCATGACTATTCCGGTGATTTACATGCTGGAGCACATGTTAAACAGAATTCGGAGTCAGGTGGTGGCACAAGAGGAGGTGGAGGAAGTAGAGGAGGAGGAGTTGTATGCGGAAGGGCTAACATCTGCAAGGTCCAGACGGTCGGCAGCACCAAGGCTTCAGGCATGTGAGGGTGGGGGAGATGGTTTTACCAGGGCGCATGGTAGCAGCCAAACTAGTGAGGAAGGTGCAGGAGCCCAGGAAGAAGTGGAGGACGAACTGATGGAAGACTCATCAGATGAGGGAGACCTTGATCACATTTCTGTTGTGCGAGGTTGGGGGGAGAGGACAGAGGAAGGAAGCATGATTGTTACCTCGCCACCAACACAACAGGGACTTGGTGCTCCTGGATGCGCAACACACATGAGTGCCTTCTTGCTGCACTACCTGCAACATGACCCTCGAATTGTGAGAATTAGAAATAATCCTGACTACTGGGTTGCCACACTGTTAGATCCCCGGTACAAAAGTAAATTTGCCGAAATTATTCCTGACATAGAAAGGGATGAACGCATGCTGGAGTATCAGCAGAGACTGTTGCAGAATCTTACATGTGCTTTTCCACAAAACACCAGTGGTGCACGTAGTGAATCTCACAGTTCCAACTTGCCAACCGTGGGACCGTCAAGTGTTCAGCACTCAAGCCATAACAGAACCACAGTATCTGCTGGTAACATCAATTTTGCGCAATCATTTCACCACTTTTTTAGCCCATCCTTTGCAAGGCCACAGGAGACAAGAAGTCTGACACATAGTCAACGCCTAGAGACGATGGTACAGGAGTATCTCCAAGTAAACATTGAAGCCATGACTGTGTCACTGGACCCTTGCTCTTTTTGGGCTTCCAATCTGGATAAATGGCCGGAGCTAGCCACTTACGCCTTGGAGATCTTGTCATGCCCCGCAGCCAGCGTTCTGTCTGAACGTGTGTTCAGCGCTGCTGGTGATGTGCTGACAGATAAGCGCACGCGGCTCTCCACTGATAATGTAGACAGACTCACGTTCATAAAGATGAACAAATCATGGATCCGAAACGACTTTTCTACCCCTGTGTCATCCTGGGGAGAGTTAAAGATGGATGATTGGTTAAAATCACCCTACCAACCGTTTTAAGCTTTCAAATTACTAATCATGTTTATCTGTATCTTGGCTGGAAAATAATTTGGGTTTTGTAGCAGTGTGCAGCACTGATTCTATTAGGCCATCTATAATAAGCTCCACCAGATTTAAAATTACTAATCATGTTTATCGGTATCTTGGCTGGAAAATAATTTGGGATTTGTAGCAGTGTGCAGCACTGATCCTATTAGGCCATCTATACTAAGCTCCACCAGATTTAAAATTAATAATAATTTTTAGCTGCATCTAGCCCGGAAAATAATTTTGGGGCTCCGAGATGCGCAAGACACATAAGTGCCTTCTTGCTGCACTACCTGCAACATGACCCTCATATTGTCAGAATTCGAAGTAATCATGACTACTGGGTTGCCACACTCTTAGATCCCCCAAACTTTTCGATCAACCTTTTCATTTTAATAAAGACCAAAAAAAATGGTCATTTTTGAAATTATAAGCATTAGCAGGTTATTAGAAACTGAAATCAAACAGTTTTCAACTCAAAACTTTATTCTAGGTGATGTTACATTTTCACATAGGACCCCTTGTTCGAAAGGAGCTTCTGAACTCTCTCGTCCATTGAATTTGTCAGGTTTTGGATGGTTTCTGCTTCAATTGTTTTGCATGAGGACAGAATACCCTCCCAGAGCTGTTGCTTAGATGTGAACTGCCTCCCGCCATCATAGACACTCCTTTTGATGATGCTCCAGAGGTTCTGAATGGGGTAGAGGTCAGGGGAGCATGGGGGTCACACCATAAGTTTGTCCCCTTTTATGCCCATATCAGCCAGAGATGCAGATGTTTTATGTGCAGCATGAGATGGTGCATTATCATGCAAAAAAATGATCTTGCTGTGAAATACACGGTTCTTCTTCTTGAACCATGGCAGGAAGTGCTGTTTGAGAAAATCCACATACATTATGGAGTTCATCTTTAGCGCCTTCAGGGATCCTAAAGGGGCCGACAATCTCTCTCCCCATGATTCCAGCCCAAAACATTACTCCACCTCCTCCTTGTTGGCGCTGTAGCCGTGTTTGCGTGGGGTGTCCATCAACCAGCCATCCTCCACTCCATCCATCTGGACCATCGAGCGCTGCACGGCACTCATCCGTGTATAAAACAGTTTTGAAATCAGTCTTCATGTAATGTTTGGCCCACTGGAGCCATTTCTGCTTGTGTGAAGTGGATAGAGGAGGTCGACAGGATGGCGTATGCACAGCTGCAAACCTCTGAAGGACCCTGCATCTTGTTGTTCGGGGGACGTTGGAGGCACCAGCTGCTTCAAAAACTTGTCTGCTGCTATGACAAGGCTTTTTTGCCGCTGCTCTTTTAACCTGACGTAATTGCCTGTAGGAAAGAGTCCTCAATTTGCCCTTATCAGCACGCAAACGTGTGTACTGTGAATCAGCTACATACTTCTTGATTGCCAAGACACTTCATCCTGATCATCGCACAATGTTGATTGTAGTCATGCCTTGACCTAAACACTCCACAATTTGTTGCTTCTCAGCAGCCGACACATCCTTTTTCTTTCCCATTTTGGCAGAAAATGTAGGCTGCTTAATAATGTGAGACAGCCTTCTTAAGTAGTCTTGCCTTTCATTGGACACACCTGCCAAACTAATTAGCACAGGTGTCTGCAATTGCTTACAGTGATATAAAGAGCCCTGACACACATCACCATCAATGAGTTTAACTGACAAACAAACAAATTCTTCCCTTATCACTCCTAAACACTTTTTGCATAATAATTTGGAACACAGTGTACATGTGCTTTTCCACAAAACACCAGTGGTTCACGTAGTGAATCTTACAGTTCTAACTTGCCAACCGTGGTCTGTATGGAGTTGTTCAATAAAGGGCCCAAAATTAAGATAACATAGATGGGAGAGGTCTCTATGAATAGGAATTCCTAAGTATTTGATACCCTGTGAGGGCCAGGCAAAGGGAAAGTTGGACTGGATGGAATCCTATATGGATTTGGGGAGGGAGACATCGAGGGCCTCAGACTTCGCTGCATTGATTTTAAAATTTGACCATGTAACAAAGTGATCTATTTCAGCCATAACAGCATGGATGGATATATGTGATTGAGTGATATATACTAGGACATCATCAGCAAATAGAGAGCACTTGTACTCGGTGCCTCCCACCTCAATCCACCTAATATTGGGGTTATGGCGAATTGATGAGAGCAGGTGCTCCATCACTAGGATGTATAAGAGAGGGGACAGAGAACATCCCTGCCTTGTCCCATTGGTGATTGTGAAAGGTGATGAAAATGTTCTGACGCGCCCCCTGGGCCTTGGGACACCCGGAGCCGGACCCTTTTTGGTGGATGCTGGTGGTTGTAGTCTCCGTGGCGGCGACCCGGTTCTGTGGCTCAGGGCGTTCAAACCAGTGGCGGAACTATTTATGTGGTTTTGATGTTTAAATGTCCGACTACGCCACCCGTGGATTGCGGTCAGAGTGAACCGCCGCTCCAGGGCAGACCGCTGAGGCTGGTGTTGTGGGTGCAGCAGAGCGTAGCATAACTCCCCACGGGAGGAGTATAGCCGCAGGGCAGTGTATGCGGAGGATGGGGGTGATGGTGCAGGGCAGCAGCAGTAACGACACAGAGTCAGTGATGCAGTCCAGGGCCTTTACTCACAGTTCTTATTATCCAGACCACGTCTGCAGGTAACGGCTGCCCACGTCGTACTGTGCTCACTAGGTGAGGGGCTCAGACAACTCCCAGATAACTTTGGAGCACTTCACAGGACCCCCTTTGTGTGTCCTTTGTCTGGCCTTTCTTACCAACCCTTCTGTCCGGCTGCCTCGGGCCTCCTCTTGGTAAACTTGGCGCCAGTTTCCCTGACCCTATGTGGTGCCTTCCTAGCGGGTGTAGCGAGGGGCTGCGCCACATAAAATGTCACAGCCTCCTGTTTCTAGCTGAGGGTCGTTTCCTGCCTCCACTAGTTTCGGGGACCGGTCTCCCCCTTTGGCCTGACCCCTCCACGCAGGTGGATTCGGGCGTGCGGTGGCGACTCGCCCGTCCGCACCCCTGGGATCCCTTCATTCCTCGTTCCTGGAGCCTTCTCCGCTCCTCTTCCTTCCTTCTCCCTCTTCCAGGCCTGGGCCTCTGTTACTAGGCCCGCCTCCGGAGCAGAGCTCATGCAGAGCCCCTGCTCCCTGCCACTTCTTCTCAGACTTCTCTGCACTGAACTAAGATGGTGCCCACCTTTTATACTCCCTTCTCAATGCACCCAGGAACTGCTTCCTCCCTGCTCCTGCACTACAGGGTTCCCCTTCCTCAGTGTTCCCTCCCCCCACTCCAGCCAGGGACAGGGACTGTCGTGCCCATCTCAGGGGCATATTGGTCGCCCTGCCCCACGGCAATGTGGTGTAATGCATGCAGGTGTCGGGTCCTGATCCACACTCCATCCTTACCTGAGAGTGAGATATCACACCTCTGGGTGAGGTGCAATACCTCTGTAGCAACCGAGCCCTCAGGGTAATACAGTTCCATTTATCTTCAGCCTAGGTGACGTATTGCGATACAGGGCCGTGATTTTGGCTATAAAAGGGTCCCCTAGACCCCTACCCCAAGCTTTTTAAGAAAATCATATATGGCGTGCCAGGAGACTCTATGGAATGCTTTCTCAGCATCCAACGAGAGTATCTAATTACAAATTTTTAACTGCATCTAGCCCAGGAAATACTTTGTGCCTAGTAGCAGTGTCTGCTAGTCAGCGGATTATACCGGCTGTTAAGCAAGCTACACCACCTGTAGTTTTGACACTTAATTTTTTCAAAGGAAATGCTTCGGGACCACGGGATACTCAGTGAAGAGCATCAGGAGGCACCCCAAGGCATAGGGGCTGGGACTGGCAGTAGGATGCCTTGCGGTGGACAGCCGAGCTCGATCCTTATAAAAGCTTTTTAACTGCAGCAGCTTTAGTGGACGCTACTGGAGCTGGAATTACGCGACTGCTGGCCTGAGACTTGCCCTCCAATAGATCCTTGTAAATGGATTTAAAGTGTATTCATTCAAATTAGAGAGACAATTTAAATTAAAAAGCTTAGAGCTGCCTCCACCACAGGGGGGCTCGCTCGACCCACCAGCGGACAGGCACCAGTATTGGGAGAGGGGGGCTGGCCGTCAGGGTTCACCGCGGCTCTGGCACAAACCCGGCGACACGGAGGTGGCACGGGCAGGAGCGGACTGAACGTGTCGGCTTCTCACTTTTTGGATTTTAGAAGGGCATGACATGCCTATATCTGTGTCTCCCCCTCCTTTTACTCCTCCACCTCTTTTCTTTTCGCATGACTATATGTACTTGTCACTTTTCCATGTGTTAGTTGTGTCTTCAGAGCAGTTTGTCAGCTTTTGGACACCTTTGAAGGTGTTTTCTATGTGTTTCTATGTGTTTTTGTTTGCCTGCCATTGGTTTTAACGGTGTTCGAAGGTGTTCGACGAACAGTTCGACGAACAGTTCGGCGAACACACGGGTGTTCGACGAACCGAACTCGAACACTACGGGGGTGGCTCAACACTACCGGTAACCATTACCGGAAACCACAGGTGGCGTCACGAGACAAACTGTATACTAAAACCCCTTTTTAAAGAGAGACCCAGAGTATGGGACCTGGGAGCCGACTGCAGTGACCTCCTAAACAAGGTAAAAGGCCTGGGTACCGAGTCCCCTATATTCCCCCTGGGTGACACACTGCCACTAGGAATTTCAGGGGCCCCATAATGTCAAAATTTCAGGGCCCCCTTGAGATTCTGCCAAGTCTCCACCCTAGCTCCGCCTCCACTCCTCGAACCTTCCACAGTCCCACCGTCCACTCTTGGAAATACTCCACTTTTGTACCACGTCCTCACCAATCACACTTTAACAGTTCACACTGAACACCAGATCACATAAATAGCCAAGAGCTTTTGTTTTGGCCAGAAGATTTCTTAAGCTGCCACCAGGACAAGGAGACTCTTCTGGCCGGGCCTTGATCTACTCTAACCTATTAAACATTTCTTAAAAATATCCAATACTCTTTTTTAGCTATATTTTATTTTTCTTCAAGGGAATGAGTCACATACATTTTTTTTTAACTAATCGTAACCACATTGTGACAATTTTTTTCATAATCTGTATATCTGATTGCAGATTCCATCAATCATTCCCTCCCCAACCAAAATGTATAAGCTCCTGGAGAATTCTGAGCTCTGCCGTCTGATGTTGTAATTCAGCATTTTGGTCTTGCAGCATCGCTCAGGGTCATCCAGTTGCTTATAAATTTTGGTTGGGGGTTGGAAGGTGGGGGGGGGGAGGGAATGATTGCATCATACAATCAAGTACTGGAATGGTGGAAAAATTAATACATGGACTTAAGTTAGCTACTCACAGTAGCACCGCTGCGCCCGCAGCCCAGTCAAGAAGACTCTAATGGTCGCCTCAGCCTGCTCACCGCCTCAGCCTCACCCTGCGATCACCGAACATATACAGGGTATATTATTGCACTGATTATACACTACATATATATTCACTGATTATACACTACTAAAAATATCTTTATTGGTATTCATTAAAAACCTATAAATTCTAGAACAGAAATACAAATACACCTCAAAACATAACTCAAAGTGATAATATAAAAAAATTATCAAGTAGTCAAGAGTAAAGAGGTTAGGGGGGGCACCCCATTTAGCAACTACTCATCCCTACCTGTCTGCGGAGGTTGGCATCCTCTTGAAACAAAATTGGCTTCCCCGCTCCACTACCACTCACCATCCTTCCCTCACCAGCCTCCCCTCAGCAGCCTACCCCTCACCAGCATCCCCTCACCAGCCTCCCCTCAGTAGAATCCTCTCAGCAGAATCCCCTCAGCAGCCTCCCCCTCACCAGCCTCCCCCTCACGAGCCTCCCCTTCACCAGCATCCCCTCAGCAGCCTCCCTTTCATCAGCCACCCCTCATCAGCCTCCCTCTCATCAGCCTCCCTCTCATCAGCCTCCCTTCAGCAGCATCCCCTCAGCAGCATCCCCTCACCAGCATCCCCCTCACCAGCCTCCCCTCAGCAGAATCCTCTCAGCAGAATCCCCTCAGCAGCCTCCCCTCACCAGCCTCCCCTCACCAGCCTCCCCTCTGCAGCCTCCCCCTCAACAGCTTCACCCACCCTAGCCTCCCACTCACCAGCCTCCCCCTCACCAGCATCCCCTCAGCAGCCTCCCTTTCATCAGCCTCCCTCTCATCAGCCTCCCTCTCATCAGCCTCCCCTCAGCAGCATCCCCTCAGCAGCATCCCTCTCATCAGCCTCCCCTCAGCAGCCTCCCCTTCACCAGCATCCCCTCAGCAGCCTCCTTTTCATCAGCCTTCATCTCATCAGCATCTCTCTCATCAGCCTCCCCTCAGCAGCATCCCCTCAGTAGCCTCCCTCTCATCAGCCTCCCCTCAGCAGCATCCCCTCAGTAGCTTCCCTCTCATCAGCCTCCCCTCAGCAGCCTCCCCTCACTAGCCTCCCCCTCACCAGCCTCCCTCTCACCAGCATCCCCTCATCAGCCTCCCCTCAGCAGCCTCCCCCTCACCAGCCTCCCCTCACCAGCCTCCGCTCAGAAGCCTCCCCTCAGCAGTCTCCCTCTCATCAGCCTCCCCTCAGTCACCTCCGTCTCACCAGCCTCCCCCTCACCAGCCTCCCCTCACCAGCCTCCCCTCAGCAGCCTCCCTCTCATCAGCATCCCGTCAGCAGCATCCCCTCAGTAGCCTCCCTCTCATCAGCCTCCCCTCAGCAGCATCTCCTCAGTAACCTGCCTCTCATTAGTCTCCTCTCAGCAGCATCCCCTCAGCAGCCTCCCTCTCAGCAGCATCCTCTCAGTAGCCTCCCTCTCATCAACCTCCCCTCAGTATCCTCCCTCTCATCATCCTCCCCTCATCATCCTCCCCTCAGTAGCCTTCCTTTCATCAGCCTCCCCTCAGTAGCCTCCCTCTCATCAGCCTCACCTCAGTAGCCTCCCTCTTCGCAGCCTCCCCTCAGTAGCCTCCCTCTCATCAGCCTCCCCTCAGTAGCCTCCCTCTCAGTGGCCTCCCCTCAGCAGCCTCCCTCTCAGCAGCATCCCCTCAGTAGCCTCCCTCTCAGCAGCATCCCCCTCACTATCACACAGATACACTGCCCACTGCCTCCTCACTAACAAACACACACACAATGCCTTGCCTAACACAAAGACAGACACACAATGCCTTGCCTGACACACACACACACTTGCCTGACCGGCCGCTGCTGTACCCGCAACAGATTGAAGATGAGAGTGCACAGCCACTCAGCCTGTCACAGGACCATGACTCACCCAGCCGCGGATTAAAGGAATAGCACTCATTTCCATCCGCCGGGTGCATCATGCGCCGAACTGTTGTCCGTAAGGGCCCAGTAAGCAGAAGCAAAGAGAGGGGGGGTTCCGGGCCATGGGCCTGAGGCTGGGGCTGGCAGGCCCCCCCATTTTGCTTCTGGTCACCGGGCCCCATACAGCAGTAAGGGAAGTAATGCCCTGATGGCGGCCCTGGGTAGGGTCCTAGGTGGGTGCGTAAGCTGCCTACCCCTTGTCCCAGCCCTGCTGCTAGGTAAAGCCCTTGATATCTCTGGCAGTACCTTAGACAATGTTTTGCAGCTCAAGTGCACATGTTTTACTCCAATTATATTGGAAAAGGGAATCCTCCTTGATCTAGATGTTATCAGTAGTGATAAGCGAGCACTAAAATGCTTGGGTACTCGTTGCTTGAGTCGAGCAAATTGGAATACTCGGGTGCTCGACCCAAGCAACGAGCCCAATGTAAGTCTATGGGAAACCTGAGCATTTTTCAGGCGGCTCCCCCCGGCGGTCTCCAGAGGGCCTAAAAATTGCTCAAATCTATGTGTACAGTGCTCAAATGACATGGGAACAGCATGGGGAAGACCCCTGGAAGCATTTCTGACTCCCAGGTCACTGCTGTCAGCAATGTTGTCAGAGTATTACGCCACTTTTACAGACTCACAATAAAACATACAAAAACGAAACCAAAATGGATTTTCCTGGGAAATATGTTAAGGAACATCCTTTTCGGGGTAATGACTTGTATATAAGGCAAAATAAATAACCAAAAACAAAAATGCTCCTCCACACCTTGGGCTATGTTCACACATAGAGTTTTTGATGCGTTTTTGCACTTTTGCATTGCTTTCAACTCAGATAAATGCATTCACCAGGAAATGTCATTTTAACATTTTACAACCTTATCTGGCCATGTGGTGTGTGACACATCATCAGACACATGCATACAGTGCTGAAAAGACATAGTAACAACATGGGGAAGACCTCCGGAAGCATTTCTGACTCCGAGGTCACTGCCTAAAAGTGTGCCCATAATAAGTGATCCTTGGCGCATGCGAAGATGCCTCCCGCCATGCACCTGTCGTTGCAGACTTGCAACAATCACCGTCCATATCCTTGTCCCAGTGCAGCGTTCAGTTGTCCCTACCCCATTCCTTGGAATGCAAGCGCAAGTATGCAGCCAGCCACCCACAGGCTGCAATACTATACTGCCAAATTTTTGACAGCTGCATGCACTTGAAATGTGACCTTTTAGGCTTGTGGAGGCGGAAGCTTTTCTGAACCTCATGCCGGCGGCGACCGGGTGTCCATACTTGGCCCCCAGCCGCCACTATTTCTCCCGGTATCGTCTCCGCCTTCCACAAGCACGGGTCCCACAACAATACAGGTGCCCTCCCCAGCACACTTACTGGGGAGGACCAACTAACTACAAACACGTGGACAGGTGAATGTGGCCAGGGATGATACGGAGCCAGTCCACAGCTTTTGTTGCTGAGAGTTGTATTTAGCTCTGTGAAAGGACTGGCATAGAGGGAAACTGTATCTACCCTGGGTGTCATTTCTCCCAAGAAGTCCTCTAATGCAGCTTGTTGCAGAAGCAATGGCAGCCCATCCAACATCAACTCGCACTTGTCGGTGGTGCTTTGACACACAAACATCTTTCTTTGCGCATTTAATTTCATGAATACAGAGTTGAATAATGGCCTGATCTGCAATGCGGTTTAACAAATAACATAAACTTGTCCGATCCACATTAAAAAAGCAGTCATAGAGTGTCCGGGAAACTTCCCCCACACTTTTCTTAGCAAGGGCTGCTTCTTGGCAGGGTTGGACGGGCCCACCAGAGTACCGGAGACTCCTCCGGTGGGCCCTGGCTTCTCCTTCAGGAGAGTTCATAGTGCCGAGGTGAGGCCATGATGATGATAGAGGCCACCATCTGCTTAGTTTTCTGTTACTTGGAATGCAAGCGCAAGTATGCAGCTAGCCACCCACCCACAGGCTGCAATACTATACTGCCAAATTTTTGACAGCTGCATGCACTTGAAATGTGGCCTTTTAGGCTCGTGGAGGCGGAAGCTTTTCAGAACCTCATGCCAGCGGTGACCGGGTGTCCATACTCGGTCCCCAGCCGCCACTATTTCTTCCTGTATCATCTCCGCCTTCCACAAGCACGGGTCCCACAACATTACCCGTGCCCTCCCCAGTGCACTTACTGGGAAGGACCGCCTAACCACAAACACGTGGACAGGTGAATGTGGCCAGGGACGGTACGGAGCCAGTCCACAGCTTTTTTTGCTGAGTTGTATTTCACCACAGCCATATTCTTTAGCTTGGTGAAAGGACTTGGGAAACCATATCTACCAGCTGTAATTTCTCCCAGGAAGTCCTCTAAAGCTGCATTCACTTGAAATGTGGCCTTTTAGGCTCGTGGAGGTGGAAGCTTTTCAGAACCTCATGCCGGCGGCGACTGGGTGTCCATACTCGGTCCCCAGCCACCACTATTTCTCCCGGTATCGTCTCCGCCTTCCACAAGCACGGGTCCCACAACATTACCCGTGCCCTCCCCAGTGCACTTACTGGGAAGGACCGCCTAACCACAAACACGTGGACAGGTGAATGTGGCCAGGGACGATAAGAAGCCAATCCACAGCATTTTTTTGCTGAGAGTTGTATTTAGCTCGGTGAAAGGACTGGCATAGAGGGAAACTATATCTACTCTGGCTGTCATTTCTCCATCACCAGGTTCTGCCCATTGTCACACATGACCATGCCTGGCTGTATGTTCAGCGGTGAGAGCCACAGATCAGGCAGCTTTGTTACAGCTTTCAACAACTCTGCAGCGCTGGTCGGTTTGTCAATTAAGCATTAAGCATGTTATTTTCAGCACAGCCTGTTGCCGCTTGGCCAAGGCAGTGCTTCAGTGCTGTCAGCTTGTGACTGATGTGGTCATTTCGGAGATGGAGGAGGAGGTGCAGGAGCTGAACAATGTGATTACATTGAGGTTAAATTGGTGACGCTTTTTTTTATACTAAAGAAAGATCCTATTATTTTGTTTTTTTTACGTTATTTTGAAAGACAAATGCATTCACCGGGAAATGTAATTTTAACATTTTACAACCTTATCTGGCAATGTAGTGTGTGACACATCATCAGGCACATCCTGTTTTATTTATGATGGAGGGACTCTGAAAGTCATAAGCCTATTTTTATAGGGCCATCAGACGGCCCTTACTATTCTTAAGGGGCCAGCAGTCGGCCCTTGCTATTGTTAGAGAGCCACCAGCCGACTATGCTTAGTTGTTCCCATTATTAACAAATGGGTCTCCTATATTGTTATTGCGTATCCAGAGACTGCAAGGGCTCCCAAAAATTTGGACGCAACCCAATACCCCTTTGAAGAGACATAGAGGAGGGTCTCAGTAAAAGAAATGTTCCCATTAGAAAGGAGCGGGTCTCCTATAGTGGTAATACCCATGCTGTGACTGCAAGGGCTGCCAAGATTTGGGAGAAACCCCACTAAGAATTTAAAGACACATAGAGCAGGGCCACAGTAACGACAAATTCCATTTAGAAAGGAGAGAGTCTGCTATACAGTTATAGGGTATGCAGTGAGTCCAACGGCTGACCAATTTTAGGAAAAACCCCACTAAGAATTAAAAGACACATAGAGCAGGGCCACAGTAATGACAAATTCCACTTAGAAAGGTGAGAGTCTGCTATACTGTTATAGGGTATGCAGTGAGTCCAACGGCTGACCAATTGTAGGAAAAACCCCACTAAGAATTTAAAGACATATAGAGCAGGGCCACAGCAACAAGTACGACATGTTCCCATTAGAAAGGAGAGAGTCTGATATACAGTTATAGGGTATGCAGTGAGTCCAATGGCTGACCAAATTTAGGAAAAACCCCACTAAGAAATTAAAGACACATAGAGCAGGGCCACAGTAACGACAAATTCCATTTAGAAAGGAGAGAGTCTGCTATACAGTTATAGGATATGCAGTGAGTCCAACGGCTGACTAATTTTAGGAAAAACCCCACTGAGAATTTAAAGACACACAGAGCAGGGCCACAGTAACAAGTACGACATGTTCCCATTAGAAAGGAGAGGGTCTGCAATACAGTTATAGGGTATGCAGTGAGTCCAACGGCTAACCAATTTTAGGAAAAACCCCACTAAGAATTTAAAGACACATAGAGCAGGGCCACAGTAACAAGGTATGACATGTTCCCATTAGAAAGGAGAGGGTCTGCTATACAGTTATAGGGTATGCAGTGAGTCCAACGGCTGACCAAATTTAGGAAAAACCCCACTAAGAAATTAAAGACACATAGAGCAGGGCCACAGTAACGACAAATTCCATTTAGAAAGGAGAGAGTCTGCTATACAGTTCTAGGGTATGCAGTGAGTCCAAAAATTTTAGGAAAAACCCCAGTAAGAAATTAAAGACACATAGAGCAGGGCCACAGTAACGACAAATTTCAAATAGAAAGGAGAGGGTCTGCTATACAGTTATAGGGTACGCAGTGAGTCCAACGGCTGACCAAATTTAGGAAAAAACCCACTAACAATTTAAAGAGACATAGAGCAGGACCATAGTAACGACAAATTCCCATTAGAAAGGAGAGAGTCTCCCATAATGTTGGCCTATGCAGTGAATGCAAGGGCTGCCAAAAATTTGGAGGCACTTCAATGCCCCTTGGAAGAGTTATGGAGGAGGGCATCATAAAAAAATGTTCCCAATAGAAAGGAGCGGGCCTCCTATACTTGCAATGCCCATGTACTAAGTGTATGGGCTGACAAACATTTACCCCTGGGGGGTATACATGAACATACTATATAAAAATATCTCACTCCTTGTGATAGTACCCCGCGCCTCAGGGCATGTGCAATGGGAGGGTCTGAGAAAACTCTCCCAGAACTTTGACAGTGTTCCCCTGCCTCTGCTGGATTGAGGATGTGTCTCTCTCACCTGTACTCCTTGGTTGTCCAACGAAGTGAGCCCTCTGCTGCCAGTGTTTTCAAATGGGAATTTTTTTAATAGTTCCGCAACAAGGGCCTTCTGGTACAGCCCCACTTTTCTAGACCTGTTCGCCTCCGCAATAAGAGATATAAAATTCTCCTTGTAGCGTGGGTCTAGAAGTGTCACCAACCAGTAATGACTGTCCCCCAAAATTTTGAGAATGCGAGGGTCATGGGAAAGGCAGCGTAACAGAAACTTAGCCATGCGTGCCAGACTACTAACAGGCAAGACTTCCGTGTCCTCACCAAGAGGATGACTGACCATGCTCTCCTCCTCCTCCTCCTCTCTGTCCTTTAGCTATGCTCGCTGAGCAGACGGTATGACAGCTGTGCAGGTAGTACCGTCAATAGTGCATGAAACTAGCTTCTGTCCTTCCTCCTCCTCCTCTTCCTCATTGTCACCCAATCCACGTTGGGATGAGATGAGGCTTGGCTGTGTGTAATCACCTTGTATGGTTCCTTGCTCCATCTCATCATGCTCCGCCTGCAATGCATCATCTTTGATTGTGAGCAGAGAGTGTTTCAGAAGACAGAGAAGCGGGATGGTGACGCTAATTATGGCGTCATCGCCGCTCACCATCTTGGTGGAGTCCTCAAAGTTTTGGAGGATGGTACATATGTCTGACATCCATGTCCACTCCTGAGGTCTTATGTGTGGAGTCTGAACTGAATACCGACGGCCTTGTTGATGCTGGTACTTACCAACTGCCCTCTTCTGCTCACAAATCCTTCCCAACATCTGCAGTGAAGAGTTCCAACACATGGGTACATCACACCCCAGTCTGTGAGCCGGAAGCTGCAAACGCTGCTGAAACAAGGCAAGGGGGTGGAAGCTGTAGCTGATTTTCTAAAATGGGCACACAGGCGGCGTACTTCAACAAGCAGATCCGTAAACTCCGGGTAGTATTTCAGAAACCGCTGAACCACGAGGTTAAGCACATGGGCCATGCGTGGTACGTGTGTGAGCTCGCCTCAGAGCCACCACCAGGTTCCGGCCATTGTCACACACGACAATACCTGGCTGTAGGTTCAGTGGTGTGAGGCACAGATCTACCTGCTCTTACAGAGCTGTGCACAACTCTTCAGCATTGTGCGGTTTGTCACCTAAGCATATTAGCTTGAGCACAGCCTGTTGCTGCTTGGCCGAATCAGTGCTGCAGTGCTTCCAGCTTGTGACTGATGTGGTCATTTTGGAGATGGAGGCTGAAGAGGAGGAGGAGGCTGAGGAGGATGAGGTGCAGGAGCTGTAGACCAAGGGGCAACCCTGATTGAGCTAGGGCCCGCAAACCTTGGTGTCGGGAGGACGTGTTCCATCCCAAGGTCCTACTGGGTCCCGGCTTCCACTATGTTAACCCAGTGTGCTGTCAGGGAGATGTACCGTCCCTGCCCACAAGCACTTGTTCACGTGTCCGTGGTTAGGTGGACTTTCCCGGTAACTGCGTTGTTGAGGGCACGGCTAATGTTTTGGGACACGTGCTTGTGTAATGCGGGGACAGCACACCAGGAGAAATAGTGGCGGCTGGGGACCGAGTACCGAGGGATGGCCGCCGCCATCAAATTGCGGAATGCTTCCGTCTCCACGAGCCTTAAAGGAAATATTTCGAGCGCAAGCAGTCGTGAAATCTGAGAATTTAGTAGTGTGGCCTGTGGGGCGTTGGCTGCATATTTGCGCTTGCGTTCCAAGGACTGGGGAATCACAACTGAACGCTGCACTGGGACAAGGACATGGACGTGTTTCCTGATGCTGCTACTTGACAGTGCTCAATGACAGGTGCAGGGCAGGAGGCATCTTCGCATGCACCATGGACAGGGGATTGGCTTGCATGCACAACAGCGGAAGAAGCAATGGTGCCACCTGCAGACACTGTTCCTGGACCCTGGGGTTCGGCCCACAAAGTCGGGTGCTTTGCTGCTATGTGCCTGATCATGCTGGTGGTGGTCAGGCTGGTCGGTTTGCCACCCCTGCTGATGCTGGCCTGGCAGGTGGTGCAAATGGCCTTTTTGGGGTTATTGGCAGAGTCTATAAAAAACAACCAGACTCGGGAATACCTAACAGTTGTACTGGCAACTTCCTTTGTGTTGGTGTTACTGAGAACGGTTGCCTGCCTTCAGTCTGCAGCCACCACACTGCTTCTTCCTGCCTTTTGGGGTGCTCTGCCTCCCTCCACCTGTGTGCTGCTGTCCTCACTCTGCATGTACTCCTGCCATGTTGGGTCAGTTACTATATCATCCACCAGCTCGTCTTCCACTTCTGCACCCTGGACCTCCTCCTGACTTTCTGGCAATTGTGTCTCCTCATCATCCACCCCTTGTGACACTTTCCCACCATTGCCTTCGTGTGACGGTGGCTGCTCAAATATTTGGGCATCGCTACACGCGATCTCCTCTTGCCCCGATTCAAGTGGACCGGGCGAGAGGCCCGAATCTATAAATGGAAAAGTGAACTGCTCTTCAGAGTGTCCATGAGTGGGGTCCTGACTCACGGCTACTAAGACTTGACCGTGTGGAAGACAGTGTGGTGGTGGTGGCTAAGTGACTGGAAGCATTATCCGCTATCCAACCAACAACCTTTTGATACTGCTCTGGGTTCAATAGTGGTGTGCTGCGGTCCCCTAGGAATTGGGACTGGAGGGTCAGGCGAGAAGATGTGGGTGTTTGTTGTGGCACAATTTCAGCTTGCCCATGGCCTTGTCCTCGGCCTCTGCATGCACCATCACCATAACGTCCAGTTCCCCGTCCCTTGCCACGTGCTATGCCCATTTTAAATGGAGGACAGTATCTTCCACGCTCAGTACAAATGACTGAGTTTGGAGCGAACTTATATGTGATCTGTGTGACGGAAAAAACAGAGTTTTAAATACCTGGCCTGTAGGTATGTAGTTTGAACAGCAAACTGCTGTGAATTGCTTCACTGACACACTAAAGGAAATTTTTAATGGAGGCCAAAAATGGCAGTATTTTCTGACAACGTATATGTGATCCGTGTGACGGAGAAAACAGAGTTTTAAATACCTGGCCTGTAGGTAAGTAGTTTGAACAGCAAACTGGTGTGAATAGCTTCACTGACACACTGAAAGAAATTTTTAATGGAGGCCAGAAATTGCAGCATTTTCTGACAGCGTATATGTGATCCGTGTGACAGAGAAAACAAAGTTTTAAATACCTGACCTGTAGGTAAGTAGTTTGAACAGCAAACTGGTGTGAATTGCTTCACTGACACACTGAAAGAAATTTTTAATGGAGGCCAGAAATGGCAGTATTTTCTGACAGCGTATATGTGATCCGTGTGACAGAGAAAACAGAGTTTTAAATACCTGACCTGTAGGTAAGTAGTTTGAACAGCAAACTGGTGTGAATTGCTTCACTGACACGCTGAAAGAAATTTTTAATGGAGGCCAGAAATGGCAGTATTTTCTCACAACATATATGTGATCCGTTTGACGGAGAAAACATAGATTTAAATAGCTGGATTTCTAGCGCTGTAATATGGAAAGGACCTGGCTGTATTCTGCAGTGCCAACAAGCAAATGGCGCAGAAAACCGGTGTTCTCTGGATTGCTTTTTAAGCAAATAATGAGGATTAAGATCCAAAAAAAGTATTCCTGGCCCCTGAGACCTGGGCCTTTGTATAGAAATATCTAACAGCAGCAGAAGGCAGAATTGGAATGGAGCCTCTTGTGCCATATGCACTGCAGTCTGCTATATGCCCTGCCTGCCTGCCTATATACACTGCCTGCCTGATATCTCTGCGGATGGATTAGGACTGTTTGTTAATATGGATATGTGTAATGTACGGTTTTTCTCCCTACACTACCTAATACACAAGCAAATCTCTCCCTGACGCAACAGCACTACTCCCTACTCGGCCTGATTCCGGAGTGACTGTAACAAGCATGGCAGCACCAGTTCTGATATAGACCTGATGACGCTGTGCGGCCAGCCAATCACTGTAATGCCACAACCAACATGGCTGCGGCATTACAGTGAGTGGCAGGCAATCCCTGCGTGTTGATTGGCGCTCTAAAGAGCGCCAAACATGCAGGGAGGGGACCCAAGCTCCCGCCGAGCAACCCCGGAAATACTTGGCGAGTGCCGAGCATCTCAAGCAGTGAGATGCTCGGGCAAGCACCGAGTAGTAGCGATCATGCTCGCTCATCACTAGTTATCAGCTATCCTGAGGGTAGTCAAACTATGTATTACTGGAATACCCCAGTAAATAAGACCTGTCACCAGTTCAAAACTGGCCAGTATTTACTCCTATTTTAATCCCATTGTTCCCTTCAGTATTCTGGTTTTTGTTTGTTTTTTTTTGTTTTTTAAATCTGACTTACCGTACAGTTCCAGGTTCCAGAGATATGGGCTTTTATATTTAGAGCTAAATGTTAAGGTTTTTACCAAGAGGGGTGTGGCTCACATGGTAATAATGCCGAGGAGCCTGAAGACATTCCCCAGAGAATCCACAAAAAATTAGAACTAAATAAAGAAGCCTATATCTCTGGAACCATATGGCAAAATAAAAAATATATAAAAACAGAATATTCTGGGAAGCAGTGGTAATAAAACAAGATCAAAACCTGGACAATTTTTAACATGTGACAGATTCTTTTTAAACATTATTTCATTCCTTTTTTTCCTTTTACAGAGGTCTACATGGTTGCTTTACAAGAAGTCATAAAAACAACATTATTTTCCCTACTAGATATTAATACAGCAGATATCATTTGAATGTAAAACACATTTTTACATTTCTGGCAAGTAATCTGTTTGTTCTTAAAATTATTATCATATGGCTATCCCGTTTCTCATTTTGTAGTGTAGCTGAAATGGAGCCAACAATTTTCAGAGATAGTTCATTCCTCTGCTAGCTTTTGTCAACTGTAAACTGCATTATTTTTACGGACTGGACTGTATATGTGTAGATATTTCTGGACAGATTTACAGAAAATGTAAAAATTATATTTACTGGAGTTTTTAAATATGCCATCTGCGTATGATTTGTTTTAATCTAAGTGCTGGGAACTTCTACTCATCCACAAAAATATGAACCATAGAGTCTGCTAACCTTAGCAACCCAATCCCAGAGTATCTAATACTGGTCTGACCATATGAATGCAGATGCGTCTGCTGTTCAACTCTATCAAAGTCAATGTAGCTGAGCAAGGGTTAAGCACTAGTAGCAAATAGAGATGATCAAATAGATTCCCTGCAAATTAACTTCGTCTAAGGCTGAGTTCACACGATGCGTTTTTCATGCGTTTCCGCGGCGTTTTTGTAGTTGCGTAAACGCCGCGGAAACGCATGAAAAACGCATGGTAGAAGGGCAGCAATGTTCCCCAATTGAAATCCGCATGTGCTGTGCCCATGATGCGGATTTTTCCGCAGCGTAAACGCTGCGGTCAAAAATCCGCAGCATGTCAATTAATTTTGCGGAAACGCTACTCTTTTGCCGCCATTGACTTGCATTAGACCGCATGGAATCCGCATCACTGTATATGTTGATGCGCTTTTCATGCGGTCTAATGTGCGGATGGTACCCGGGTGTGGATGAGAGGACTCTCATCCAGACCCAGGTACCATTAAAAAAAAAAGAATAAAATAAAAAATATATATATTCTCACGTTCTGACGGCCCGCGCAGCGCTCCTGCTTGATTCCCCGCACTTCGCGGTTGAATGAAGAAGGACCTTCGCTGACATCAGAGTCATGTGACGGGTCACGTGACGCTGACGTCGGAAGGTCCTAAAGTCTTCACTGCCGGCAGCCGGGACCGAGCGAAGCCGGACACCGGGGGCCATCAGAGGGTAAAGTATATATTTATTTTTTATTTTTTGACATTCACACACTATATAAATCCATGCCGGCTGCATGGATTTATATAGTGTGAAGTTGACAAGCACTTTCCAAGTGATGCTAAAATCGCTTGGGAAGCGCTTGTCAACCCGCATGCGGAAATGAAAGTGAAGACCGCTTCATTTCCGCATGTCCCTGGCAGGAAACCGCATGTACAATCCGCATGCGTTTTTTCCTGCCAGAGAGATGCAGAAACGCTCAGGAAAAAATCCTGAGCATTTCTGCATCGTGTGCACATACCCTAACTTTGTTAAATTCGCAAGTTGCAAATAATACAAACAATATGCTTAATCCATTATATTCGATTGCTAAAAGAAATGTTACTGACACCATTTCACACGTTGCTGAAGATCATCAGTCATAGAGAGGGCTCACATAACATCAGGTGATGCAGCTATGCCGCAATAGATTGATGTATGAATTTTGGATGTGTGTTCCATGTCTCTTTTTTTTACAGTTATGGTGTAATGGAATATATGTCACATAACTTGTCACAGGATAATATTGCCTCTGACAGAGACACTGCCAGCTTAAGTGAGCATTCTGCCTAGTCCTCCTACATCCCCACAACATTTAATGTTTTACATCTCAAGATGGGAATCAGGTGAGGGGGGCAAGAAGCTTAGAACATTGTCTGCACAGAAAAACTGTCAGCTGCATTAAGCATGATGATGATGATGATTATGCAGTGGAGACATGAGAACCAGCCATAGATGTCCAGACTCAGGTTCTTCATTAGCATATGAAGCAACACCACCTTGCTCATTCAGGAAAAGCAAGCAAGCCAGCAATCAGAGCAAGCTTCAAGTTTTCCTTTTACGTTTTCTCCTCACGTTCATCTTTTGTCAGCCTAAGCTTTCACGTGGTCAAGTTGCTGGTAGTGCAGTCACTGCTTTACTATCTAGTGGAGTCTTTTGGGAAATGATGGCAGTATGTACGCTCTCCCTGTGTTTCCTACTTCAATTTCCTCACAGACACCAAATATTTATACATATAACTTCATTATATATGTGTATATATATATATGTGTGTATATATATATATATATATATATATATATATATATATATATATATATATATATACAGTACAGACCAAAAGTTTGGACACACCTTCTCATTTAAAGATTTTTCTGTATTTTCATGACTATGAAAATTGTACATTCACACTGAAGGCATCAAAACTATGAATTAACACATGTGGAATTATATACTTAACAAAAAAGTGTGAAACAACTGAAAATATGTCTTATATTCTAGGTTCTTCAAAGTAGCCACCTTTTGCTTTGATGACTGCTTTGCACACTCTTGGCATTCTCTTGATGAGCCTCAAGAGGTAGTCAACGGAAATGGTTTTCACTTCATAGATGTGCCCTGACAGGTTTAATAAGTGGGATTTCTTGCCTTATAAATGGGGTTGGGACCATCAGTTGTGTTGTGCAGAAGTCTGGTGGATACACAGCTGATAGTCCTACTGAATAGACTGTTAGAATTTGTATTATGGCAAGAAAAAAGCAGCTAAGTAAAGAAAAACGAGTGGCCATCATTACTTTAAGAAATGAAGGTCAGTCAGTGCGAAAAATTGGGAAAACTTTGAAAGTGTCCCCAATTGCAGTTGAAAAAAGCCACCATGAGCTACAAAGAAACTGGCTCACATGAGGACCGCCCCAGGAAAGGAAGACCAAGAGTCACCTCTGCTTCTGAGGATAAGTTTATCCGAGTCACCTGCCTCAGGTTAACAGCAGCTCAGATTAGAGACCAGGTCAATGCCACACAGAGTTCTAGCAGCAGACACATCTCTACAGCAACTGTTAAGAGGAGACTTTGTGCAGCAGGCCTTCATGGTAAAATAGCTGCTAGAAAACCACTGCTAAGGACAGGCAACAAACAGAAGAGACTTGTTTGGGCTAAAGAACACAAGGAATGGACATTAGACCAGTGGAAATCTGTGCTTTGGTCTGATGAGTCCAAATTTGAGATCTTTGGTTCCAACCACTGTGTCTTTGTGCGATGCAGAAAAGGTGAACGGACGGACTCTACATGCCTGGTTCCCACCGTAAAGCATGGAGGAGGTGTGATGGTGTGAGGGTGCTTTGCTGGTGACACTGTTGGGGATTTATTCAAAATTGAAGGCATACTGAACCAGCACAGCTACCACAGCATCGTGCAGCGGCATGCTATTCCATCCGGTTTGCGTTTAGTTGGACCATCATTTATTTTTCAACAGGACAATGACCCAAAACACACCCCCAGGCTGTGTAAGGGCTATTTGACCAAGAAGGAGAGTGATGGGGTGCTATGCTAGATGACCTGGCCTCCACAGTCACCAGACCTGAACCCAATCGAGATAGTTTGGGGTGAGCTGGACCGCAGAGTGAAGGCAAAAGGGTTAAGCATCTCTGGGAACTCCTTCAAGATTGTTGGAAGACCATTTCCGGTGACTACCTCTTGAAGCTCATCAAGAGAATGCCAAGAGTGTACAAAGCAGTCATCAAAGCTAAAGGTGGCTACTTTGAAGAACCTAGAATATAAGACATATTTTCAGTTGTTTCACACTTTTTTGTTAAGTATATAATTCCACATGTGTTAATTCATAGTTTTGATGCCTTCAGTGTGAATGTACAATTTTCATAGTCATGAAAATACAGAAAAATCTTTAAATGAGAAGGTGTGTCCAAACTTTTGGTCTTTACTGCATATATATCCTTAAAAAAACTTATAGGGAATTAGATTGTCAGCCCCAATAGGAATAGTGCTGATAATGTATATAAAGCGCTGTGAAATTAATGGCGCTGTATAAGTAAAATAAATATAACTATAGGCATGAATAATACTTGAGATTCATGAACCATTGGGTGAATGTTTTGAGCGACAGTGTTGCATTAGTGCAAACAGGACAGGTGGTGAATAGTGTTGAGCCACCCCCGTAGTGTTCGGGTTCGGTTCGGTTCGTCGAACACCGGGCTGTTCGAGGAACTGTTCGTCGAACTGTTCGTCGAACACCTTAGAACACCGTCGAACAACGTTAAAACCAATGGCAGGCAAACAAAAACACATAGAAACACATAGAAAACACCTTCAAAGGTGTCCAAAAGCTGACAAACTGCTCAGAAGACGCTTTCTTTAAAAAAGCCGGCCGGCAATTCAGCAGCGGCATACACCGGTACCCGACAATTTAGACAAGAAGGAATAGAGCCTCACACATAGATTAGATAGATAGAAACATGTCAGTCACATATATATGAAGTACAGTGACAGTGTTGCTTACTGTACTTGTCATTTAGTGTAAAGGATTTATTAAAAAATATAATAGTGTTTTCATGCACTGTCTCTTTAAAAAAGCCGGCCGGCAATTCAGCATCTGTACCCGACAATTTAGAATAGAAGGAATAGAGAATCACACATAGATTAGATAGATAGAAACATGTTAGTCACATATATATGAAGTACAGTGACAATGTTGCTTACTGTACTTGTCATTTAGTGTAAAGGATTTATTAAAAAAAATAATAGTGTTTTCATGCACCGTCTCTTTAAAAAAGCCGGCCAGCAATTCAGCATCGGTACCCGACAAATTATAACAGACAGAATAGAGCTTCACACATAGATTAGATAGATAGAAACATGTCAGTCACATATATATGAAGTACAGTGATAGTGTTGGTTACTGTACTTGTCATTTAGTATTAAAATAAAGGATTTATTATTAAAAAAAAATTGGCGTGGGGTTCCCCTTAATTTTAGGCTCTAGCGGAGGTTAAGCAGACAGCTGGGGCAGATGTTTGAAGCCTGGGAAGGGGGTAATACCCACGGAGCTTCCCAGGCTACTAATATGAGCCCCCAGCTGAATACATAGCCTTTACTAGCTATTAAAATGGGGGACCCCCCCAAAAAAATGACGTAGGGTCCCCCCTAATTTAATAGCTAGCAAAGGCTAGGCAGACAGCTGGGGGCTGATATTAATAGCCCAGCAAGGGAGCCATGAATATTGGCCCCCTCCCAGGCTAGAAACACCAGCCGTCAGCCGCCCCAGAAATGGCGCATTCATAGGATGCGCCAATTCTGGCACTTAGCCTCGCTCTTCCACGCTGCCCTGTAGCGGTGGCAGGGGGTAATAGGGCTGGGGTTGATGTCAGCTTATAATGCCAGCTGATATCAAGCCCAGGTTAGTAATGGAGAGGCGTCTATAAGACACCCCCATTGCTAACCCCATAGTCAAAGTTAAAAGAAAACACAAACACCCAGAATAAAGTCCTTTAATTGAAATAAAGACACAATCCTTTATTGTTCTAAATTAAACCATACTTACCATCACGCCCATTCCAGTTGAAGCCAACGATCTCCTGCAATAAAAGAAAAATAATAAAGCAACATCATCCTTACCTTTCCATGGTTCCCACGACAGCTTCAGCTCTGCTACATCGAGATGACAGGCTGGACCGCAGCAGAACGCTGCCATCCAGCCTGTCATCCCGCAGACACTGAGAAGCGCAGGCATGCTTGCTCTCTGCAGTGTCTGGCTGTGACGGCATAAAGATGAGACGAGTTCATGTCCAATGAACTCGGCGCACCTCATGCACGTCACTGACAGCGTGGGAAAATTCTCACGCTGAAGCGCTGAGTGCAGGAGAATTCTCCCACGCTGTCAGTGACGTGCATAAGGTGAGCTCATGTCCAATGAACTCAGCTCACCTCCTGCATGTCACTGACAGCGTGGGAGAATTCTCCTGCACTCAGCGCTTCAGCGTGAGAATTCTCCCACGCTGAAGCGCTGAGTGCAGGAGAATTTTCCCACGCTGTCAGTGACGTGCATAAGGTGAGCTCATGTCCAATGAACTCAGCTCACCTCCTGCACGTCACTGACAGCGTGGGAGAATTCTCCTGCACTCAGCGCTTCAGTGTGAGAATTCTCCCACGCTGAAGCGCTGAGTGCAGGAGAATTTTCCCACGCTGTCAGTGACGTGCATGAGGTGAGCCGAGTTCATTGGACATTAACTCGGCTCATCTGGATGCCCTCACAGAGAGACACTGTGGAGCGCAAGCAAGCCTGCGCTTCTCAGTGTCTGCGGGATGACAGGCTGGATGGCAGCGTTCTGCAGCGGTCCAGCCTGTCATCTCGATGTAGCAGAGCTGAAGCTGTCATGGGAACCATGGAAAGGTAAGGATGATGTTGCTTTATTATTTTTCTTTTATTTCAGGAGATCGTTGGCTTCAGCTGGAATGGGCGTGACGGTAAGTATGGTTTAATTTAGAACATTAAAGAATTGTGTGTTTATTTCAATTAAAGGACTTTTTTCTGGGTGTTGTGTTTTTTTTTAAATACTTTACTAGAAATTCATGGTGGTCATGTCTAATATTGGCGTGACCCCATGAATTTTGGGCTTAGGGCCAGCTGATAATGCCAAGCTGGCCCTAACCCCTTTATTACCCAGTGAGCCACCGCATCAGGGCCCTGGATGAGTTGGGTACAGCGCCAGAAGATGGCGCTTCTATGAACTCGCCATTTTCCTGGGTGGCTGCGGACTGCAATTTGCAGCGGGGGTGGCCCAGAAAGCTTGGGCCTCCCTGCGCTGCGGATTCCAGCCCCCAGCTGCCTAGTTGTACCTGGCTGGACACAAAAACAGGGCGAAGCCCCACGTCAATTTTCTTTAAATTATTTCATGAAATAATTAAGAAAAAAAGGGCTTCCCTATATTGTTGTGTCCGGCCAGGTACAAATAGGCAGCTGGTGGTTGGGGGCAGCCCGTTCCTGCCTGCTGCACCTGACTGGACACAAATATAGTGCGAAGCCCCACGTCAATTTTTTTTTAATTATTTCATGAATTTCCTGAAATAATTTAAAAAAATTGAAGTGGGGCTTCGCACTATATTTGTGTCCAGTCAGGTACAGCAGGCAGGAACGGGCTGCCCCCAACCACCAGCTGACTATTTGTACCTGGCCGGACACAACAATATAGGGAAGGCCTTTTTTTCTTAATTATTTCATGAATTTCATGAAATAATTAAAAAAAAAATACGTGGGGCTTCGCCCTATTTTTGTTTCCAGCCAGGTACAACTAGGCAGCTGGGGGCTGGAATCTGCAGCGCAGGGAGGCCCAAGCTTTCTGGGCCCCCCCCCCCGCTGCAAATTGCAGTCCGCAGCCACCCCGGAAAATGGCGCCGTTCATAGAAGCGCCATCTTCTGGCGCTGTACCCAACTCATCCAGGGCCCTGGTGCGGTGGCTCACTGGGTAATAAAGGGGTTAGGGCCAGCTTGGTATTATCAGCTGGCCCCAAGCCCAAAATTCATGGGGTCACGCCAGTATTAGACATGACCGCCATGAATTTCTAGTAAAGTATTTAAAAAAAACACAACACCCAGAATAAAGTCCTTTAATTGAAATAAACACACAATTCTTTATTGTTCTAAATTAAACCATACTTACCATCACGCCCATTCCAGCTGAAGCCAACGATCTCCTGCAATAAAAGAAAATTAATAAACCAACCTCATCCTTACCTTTCCATGGTTCCCACGACAGCTTCAGCTCTGCTACATCGAGATGACAGGCTGGACCGCAGCAGAACGCTGCCATCCAGCCTGTCATGCCGCAGACACTGAGAAGAGCAGGCATGCTTGCGCTCCTCAGTGTCTCGCTGTGACGGCATCCAGATGAGCCAAGGTCATGTCCAATGAACTCGGCTCACCTCATGCACGTCACTGACAGCGTGGGAAAATTCTCACGCTGAAGTGCTGAGTGCAGGAGAATTCTCCCACGCTGTCAGTGACGTGCATGAGGTGAGCTCATGTCCAATGAACTCAGCTCACCTCATGCACCTCACTGACAGCGTGGGAAAATTCTCCTGCACTCAGCGCTTCAGCGTGAGAATTCTCCCACGCTGTAAGTGACGTGCATGAGGTGAGCCGAGTTCATTGGACATGACCTCGGCTCATCTTTATGCCGTCACAGAGAGACAATGTGGAGCGCAAGCAAGCCTGCTCTTCTCAGTGTCTGCGGGATGACAGGCTGGATGGCGGCGTTCTGCTGCGGTCCAGCCTGTCATCTCGATGTAGCAGAGCTGAAGCTGTCGTGGGAACCATGGAAAGGTAAGGATGAGGTTGCTTTATTATTTTATTTTTATTACAGGAGATCGTTGGCTTCAGCTGGAATGGGCGTGATGGTAAGTATGGTTTAATTTAGAACAATAAAGAATTGTGTCTTTATTTCAATTAAAGGACTTTATTCTGGGTGTTTGTGTTTTTTTTAACTTTGACTATGGGGTTAGTAATGGGGGTGTCTTATAGACGCCTCTCCATTACTAACCTGGGCTTGATGTCAGCTGGCATTATAAGCTGACATCAACCCCAGCCCTATTACCCCCTGCCACCGCACCAGGGCAGCGTGGAAGAGCGAGGCTAAGTGCCAGAATTGGCGCATCCTATGAATGCGCCATTTCTGGGGCGGCTGACGGCTGGTGTTTCTAGCCTGGGAGGGGGCCAATATTCATGGCTCCCTTCCTGGGCTATTAATATCAGCCCCCAGCTGTCTGCCTAGCCTTTGCTAGCTATTAAATTAGGGGGGACCCCACGTCATTTTTTGGGGGGGTCCCCCATTTTAATAGCTAGTAAAGGCTATGTATTCAGATGGGGGCTGATATTAGTAGCCTGGGAAGCTCCGTGGGTTTTACCCCCTTCCCAGGCTTCAAACATCTGCCCCAGCTGTCTGCTTAACCTCCGCTAGAGCCTAAAATTACGGGGAACCCCACACCAATTTTTTTAATAATAAATCCTTTATTTTAATACTAAATGACAAGTACAGTAACCAACACTATCACTGTACTTCATATATATGTGACTGACATGTTTCTATCTATCTAATCTATGTGTGAAGCTCTATTCTGTCTGTTATAAATTGTCGGGTACAGATGCTGAATTGCCGGCCGGCTTTCTTAAAGAGACGGTGCATGAAAACACTATTATTTTTTAAATAAATCCTTTACACTAAATGACAAGTACAGTAAGCAACACTGTCACTGTACTTCATATATATGTGACTGACATGTTTCTATCTATCTAATCTATGTGTGATTCTCTATTCCTTCTATTCTAAATTGTTGGGTACAGATGCTGAATTGCCGGCTGGCTTTTTTAAAGAGACGGTGCATGAAAACACTATTATTTTTTTTGATAAATCCTTTACACTAAATGACAAGTACAGTAATCAACACTGTCACTGTACTTCATATATATGTGACTGACATGTTTATATCTATCTAATCTATGTGTGATTCTCTATTCCTTCTATTCTAAATTGTTGGGTACAGATGCTGAATTGCCGGCCGGCTTTTTTAAAGAGACGGTGCATGAAAACACTATTATTTTTTTTGATAAATCCTTTACACTAAATGACAAGTACAGAAATCAACACTGTCACTGTACTTCATATATATGTGACTGACATGTTTCTATCTATCTAATCTATGTGTGATTCTCTATTCCTTCTATTCTAAATTGTCGGGTACCGCTGCTGAATTGCCGGCCGGCTTTTTTAAAGAGACGGTGCATGAAAACACTATTATTTTTTTTGATAAATCCTTTACGCTAAATGACAAGTACAGTAAGCAGCACTTTCACTGTACTTCGTATATATGTGGCTGACATGTTTATATCTATCTAATCTATGTGTGAAGCTCTATTCTTTCGGTTCTAAATTGTCGGGTACCGGTGTATGCCGCTGCTGAATTGCCGGCTTTTCATGTTTCACTGTGAGCACTGTTCCCATCGATTTGGGCAATCACTGTAATGCCACAACCACCATGGCTGTGGCATTACAGTGAGTGGCAGACAATCCCTGCATGATTGGTGCTCTAAATAGCACCAGACATGCAGGACACGCTTTTGGTGCACGAACAGTTATCGAACATAACCTCGAACAGCCGAATTTTTTGCAAATCGTTCGGGTTCGTCGAACAACTCGAACACTGCCCAAAACAGCTCGAATTTGAGATTGGCGAACAGTTCTAGTCGAACACCGCTCATCTCTAGTGGTGAAGCCTCTGCAACTGTAAATTGTGTCTGTTTCCACCACCAAGAAGCAGTTATCTGTCTTCTACACCTCCTTCCTCTCCTCTTCAACTGACATAGCCCCATCCCCAACAGCCAAGGGACACAGTTTCCACACACAGATTCTACACAAAGCAGTTGTACAGGTTGAAAGCATTGGGGACAAAAGTCATAAAGTGGAGAGTTTCTACTGTGCATCATTCAACAAATCTCCAGTTGATTGGCCCCTCATCAACTGCAACTGGTCATTGTTGTGAGCTACAAAGACCAGAGAATTCTTGCTGGTTTATGAGCAAAGTAAATAACACTCACAGCATAGTGCACAACCTGAATTTATTCAAGAAAAATTTCTTAAATAAATACAGTGGGGAAAATAAGTATTTGATACACTGCCAATTTTGCAAGTTTTCCCGCCTACAAAGAATGGAGAGGTCTGTAATTTTTATCATGGGTACACTTCAACTGTGAGAGACAGAATCTAAAAAAAAATCCAAAAAATCACACTATGATTTTTACAAAATTAATTTCCTTTTTATTGCATGAAATAAGTATTTGAATAAATAGAACTTAATATTTGGTACAGAAATCTTTGTTTGCAATTACAGAGGTTAGACATTTCCTGTAGTTCTTGACCAAGCTTGCACAGACTGCAGCAGGGATTTTGGCCCACTCTTCTATACAGATCTTCTCCAGATCTTTCAGGTTTTGGGGCTGCCACTGGGCAACATTGAGTTTCAGCTCCCTCCATTGAGTTTCAGTCGTCCTGTCCCATTTGCAGAAAAGCACTCCCAAAGTATGATGTTTTCCCCACCATGTTTCACTGTTGGGATGGTGCTCTTGGGGTTGTACTCATCCATCTTCTTCCTCCAAACATGGCGAGTGGCGTTGATACCAAAAAGTTCTATTTTGGTCTCATCTGAACACATGACATTCTCTGGATCATCCAGTTGGTCATTGGCAAACTTCGAATGGGCCTGGACATGTGCTGGCATAGGGACCGGGCGTGCCTTCCAGGATTTTAATCCAGGACAGCGTAGTGTGTTACTAATGGTAATGTTTGAGACTGTGGTCCCAGCTCTTTTCACGTCATTGACCAGGTCCTCCTGTGTAGTTCTGGGCTGATTCCTGACCTTTCTCAGAATTATCCTTACCCCATGAGGCGAGATCTTGCATGGAGCCCCAGACCGAAGAAGATTGACAGTCATCTTGTGTTTCTTCCATTTTCTAATAATTGAGCCAACAGTTGTGGAGGTCTACAATTTTGTCCCTGGTGTCCTTAGACAGCTCTTTGGTCTTGGCCATGGTAAGAGGTTGGAGTGTGATTGATTGAGTGCGTGGACAGGTGTCTTTTATACAGGTAACAAGTTCAAACAGGTGCATTTAGTACAGGTAATGAGTGCAGAGTAGGATAGCTTCTTAAATAAAAACTAACAGTTCTGTGAGAGCCAGAATTCTTGCTGGTTGGTAGGTGATCAAATAGTTATTTCATGCAATAAAATGCAAACTAATTATGTAAAAAATCATACAATGTGATTTTCTGGATTTTTTTAGATTCTGTCTCTCACAGTTGAAGTGTACCTATGATAAAAATTAAAGAACTCTCCATTCTTTGTAGGTGGGAAAACTTGCAAAATCACCTTTTAACTTCAACCATTCTTATGTGGCAAAGCACAAACTCCTGGCCCTGCAAAAATGGAAAGGGTAATCCAGAGTGCCACCTGATTTGCAATGTCACAGCCTGCTGGTATTTTATGCTGCATAAGTTGTAATGTCTGTACAAGCAACATAAATCTGTGACAAACTATATCATGCAACAGAAAAACTGGAGCATGAGTTTCTTTACTTTAAAATCCACCATATGAAGAGTTACCTTTGTCACCTTCTTAATCCATTTGAAGAGTCTACTAAATTTGCCGATAGGAACAGCTGAAGCATCAATTATGTCGTCCCCCTCATTTATCTTGGAAAAAACACTTACCATGATGTAACAGGGGAAAGAAAAAGAAGATCAACTTGTACATGTTCATCATCAGCCTGAGCTGTTGGGGACCCTGAAGGTCCAGGTAACATACAGTCTTGTGGAGATTTGTGGAGCAAGAGCAGCAGCGGCAGGTGGATATGGACATTGAGGATTCCCAGACAGAGGCATGGGACAAATCAGACAGAGTAAAAATTATGCTGCCCATGATGACCAACCTTTGCAGTGGGGTGTAGAAAGTGAACCAACGTGGTTCTTTGTTGTGTTATTAAGCATGCCAAGCTGTATGTTCGAATGCTTGTGTGGTGCCCGTGTCTGTAGTACCACAAATTGCCTGCATATGTGATGTAATTTTATATATATTGCCAGCTTTGGTGAGGGCTGTTTTCTCTGCTGTTATAATTGCATCTACACATTGTACCCGATCCCTTACTGGAGGATTGAGCACTTTTGTCTGAACCAGGAAATGTGCACAATCCTTCAGGGGGGGGAAGTGCTTCTGAAGTTGTAGTGTGAGGAAGGTGTATCAACATAGAGGTACAGAGGAAGAGGAGCAGTGTGCTCTCTTAAAGGACAAGCTTCATGAGGCAGGGTATCAGTTCCATGAGCCACACAGACTTCCAGAGTCCATGGTGAAATTGAGAGTCTGCTCAGTCTTCAAATAACGAGCAGTAAAGTGCTTTGTCCTGGAGCTCATCAGCACATAGAATCAGGGACACTGATGCAAGAAAAAGTAAGTGTTTTCCACAGGATTCAAGCTACCTGCTCAGTGGAAGGGATCATGGATCCAGTACCTGTCTATCCTGCATTCAAGGAATATTTTACCAGAGATATGATTAGCAGCAGGAAGGCTACACTACATCACAGCAGAGAAACTGAACCCTCACCGTGCAGGTCTGACCAAAACCCTGTGCGTGAGTTGTATAGAATCTTCTGGAACTATTTGCAGAACTTCAGTAAAAGGTGCAAACTGATTATTACCCCGTCTAATGCTGATTATTCTCTGCTGCACCATTCCTGTTACAACTTCCCTGGGAGCCAGCCCTAGTTGGGAAGGGTTAATCATCTGGCACTGTTCATCACCACCTAACTCCCAGGGGCCTTCATCAGTGCCTGGCAATACCAGGCTGAACATCCCAACTTGCATCAGAAACCTTATTATTTTATTATTAGCTCCACAATTGACAAAGACGGTCGCATGCCCCCAGTTGTGTCTGACCAGCACTCGGACCGCTGTGCACCAGTACCGTGACCACAGCGGCTGGCCGGGGCAGCACACTTGCAAGATGAATGCTTAGTGGGATGATACACTTGATTAGAATAGAAACCTTGAAGGCTACTACTTATTTATTAGAAACAGTCTTAACCAGGAGGGGAGTAGGTGTTGTATTGTATGTTAGGAAAGCATATACAGTTATATGAAAAAGTTTGGGCACCCCTATTAATCTTAAGCTTAATGTTTTATAAAAATTGGTGTTTTTGCAACAGCTACTTCAGTTTGATATATGTAATAACTGTTGGACACAGTAATGTTTCTGCCTTGAAATGAGGTTTATTGTACTAACAGAAAATGTGCAATCTGCATTCAAACAAAATTTGACAGGTGCATAAGTATGGGCACCCTTATCATTTTCTTGTTTTAAATACTCCTACCTACTTTTTACTGACATACTAAAGCACTTTTTTGGGTTTTGTAACATCATTGAGCTTTGAACTTCATAGCCAGGTGTATGCAATCATGAGAAAAGCTACTTAAAGTGGCCACTTGCAAGTTGTTCTCCTGTTTGAATCTCCTCTGAAGAGTGGCATCATGGGCTCCTCAAAACAACTGTCAAATGATCTGAAAACAAAGATTATTCAACATAGTTGTTCAGGGGAAGGATACAAAAAGCTGCCTCAGAGATTTAACCTGTCAGTTTCCACTATGAGGAACATAGTAAGGAAATGGAAGCACTCAGGGATAGTTCTTGTTAAGGCCTGAAGTGGCAGGCCAAGAAAAACATCAGAAAGGCAGAGAAGAAGAATGGTGAGATCAGTCAAGGACAATCCTCAGACCACCTCCAGAGAGCTGCAGCATCAACTTGCTGCAGATGGTGTCACTGTGCATCAGTCAACTGTACAACGCACTTTGCACAAGGAGAAGCTGTATGGGAGAGTGATGCGAAAGAAGCCGTTTCTGCAAGCACGCCATAAACAGAGTCGGCTGAGGTATGCAAAAGCACATTTGGAGAAGCCAATTTCTTTTTGGAAGAAGGTCCTGTGGACTGATGAAACCAAGATTGAGTTGTTTGGTCATACAAAAAGGCGTTATGCATGGCGGCAAAAAAACACAGCATTCCAAGAAAAACACTTGCTACCCACAGTAAAATTTGGTGGAGGTTCCATCATGCTTTGGGGGTGTGTGGCCAATGCCGGCACCGGGAATCTTGTAAAAGTTGAGGGACGCATGGATTCCACTCAGTATCAGCAGATTCTTGACAATAATGTTCAAGAATCAGTGATAAAGTTGAAGTTACGCAGGGGATGGATCTTTCAGCAAGACAATGATCTAAAACACCGCTCCAAATCTACTTAGGCATTCATACAGAGGAACAATTACAATGTTCTGGAATGGCCATCCCTGTCCCCAGACCTGAATATCATTGAACATCTGTGGGATCATTTGAAGAGGGCTGTCCATGCTCGGCGACCATCAAACTTAACTGAACTGGAATTGTTTTGTAAAGAGAAATGGTCAAAAATACCTTCATCCAGGAACCAGGAAATCATTAAAAGCTACAGGAAGCAACTAGAGGCTGTTATTTTTGCAAAAGGAGGATCTACTAAATATTAATGTCACTTTTCTGGGGAGGTGCCCATACTTATGCACCTGTCAAATTTTGTTTGAATGCAGATTGCACATTTTCTGTTAGTACAATAAACCTCATTTCAAGGCAGAAACATTACTGTGTCCAACAGTTATTACATATATCAAACTGAAATAGCTGTTGCAAAAACACCAATTTTTATAAAACATTAAGCTTAAGATTAATAAGGATGCCCAAACTTTTTCATATAACTGTAACTCCACAAAGATCCAAGCTTCAGAGGATGGTAGCCCTGCAGAAACTGGGTGAGAATACAAAAAGAGAAGAACAGAAAGGACACTATTGTACATGTCTACTATAGGCCACCTGGACAGACTGAAGACATGGATGAACTCTTTTTAAATCAGATGTCTTTGTTCTCAAAAAAGTATGACATAGTGCTTATGGGATATTTTAATTATCCAAATATTTATTGGGAATCTCTCTCAGGCAAAAGTAATGGGTCCATAAAATTCTTATCTTCTCTCGCTGACAACTTTTTCTTTCAAAAAGTGAAAGAGAGAACACAAGGATCTGTCATCTTCGACCTAAGTGTTACCAACAGAGAGGATATGGTTGAGGGAGTAAAGGTCGCTGGTAATTTAGGAGGCAGCGATCATGCTATCCTCGAATTTTGTATTGCAAGAGCAGGAAGACCAGTAAGGACTCAGACTTTAAGGTTGGACTTCAGAAAGGCAGATTTTAATGGACTCAGAAAGAGGGTAGGAAAGGTCCAATGGCTGGAGGTTCTAAAGGACAGAAATGTCAAAGAAGGATGGGAGATTTTGTTAAATGAAGTTCTCACTGCACAATCAGGAACAATACTGAAAAGAAGGAAGAATTGGAAGCATTTAAAGAGACCAGGATGGATGAACCTAAAACTTAAACACTTGTTAAAAAAGGAAAAAATAAATGTATATCAAATGGAAAGAGGTGATATATCTACAGAAGAATATAATAGTGTCTGCAGGGAATGCAGGGAAAATGTTAGAAGAGCTAAAGCTAATAATGAAGTTAAGCTTGCAGGGTCGACCTAGGCAGACCAAAAGCAATAAGAAAGGATTTTGGGGGTATGTCAAAAGCAAAAGAAAAGTCTAAGATGCTATAGGATTTTTACAGGATGAAAATGGTGAAGTGGTCAAAAATGATGTTGAGAAGGCCAAACTTTTAAATTCCTTTTTTGCATCTGTGTTCTATAAGAAAGCAATTGTAACATCAACTGATCTTCACTGTGCTACCAAAGAAATAAAATAATCCACACTCTATATAAACAGAGAGATAGTGAGGGGACACTTAGCTAATTTAAATTAATTTAAATCTCCTGCTCCTGATGAATTACATCCTAGGGTACTGAAAGGGATAGTAGAAAATTACTGAACCACTAGCTTTGAAACATTCTGGAGAACAGGACAAGTCCGAAAAGATTGGAGATAGGCAAATGTTGTCCCTATCTTCAAAAAAGGAAAGAAAGTGGAGCCACTAATTTACAGGCCAGTGAGACTTACTTCTATACCAGGAAAGGTCTTTGAACAAATTATTAAACAGCATGTATGTAAGTACTTGGATAAAAATACAGTAATTAACCAGAACCAACATGGGTTTGTAGCAAACAAGTCATGCCAGACTAATCTAATTTCCTTCTATGATGGAATCGCTTACTGGGTGGATCAGGGAAAGGCAGTAGATATAGTATAGCACAACTTCAGCAAAGAATCTGATAAAGTATCTCATGCTATCCATATTGAAAAAAATGACCAAGTATGGGATGGACAAGGCTAGGCGGTTAGGTGGTTTCATAACTGGCTTAGTGATCATACTCAAAGAGTGGTAATAAATGGTTGTACATCCAATTGGAGGAGTGTTTCAAGTGGGGAACCACAAGGCTCTGTCCTGGCCCCAGTGTTAGTCAACGTTTTTATAAATGATCTATGTAAGGGAACTGAAAGATCAAATTTGCAGATGATGCAAAGTTAGGAGGGATAGCTAACACTGCTTGAGGCATTGTCACCTGCAGACAGCAGGACGGCCATTGCAGGATCATTTTTTGATATGAACCTGAATCCCCTTGATGGATAAAAGAAACGCATCGGGAGGTTCCACATAATGACAGGATTGCCCATGAATGAATACAAGAGAAAAAACTCTGGATGAGACCAATCCAATATAGCTTTGAGGAGGTTCTAACCTGGGTATATAAGAGGTCCATCGGTGTATAGCTATAAGAGTGTATGGTGACAAATTATATATATCTATGGTTTGAAGTGGAAGAGGTGTCCCGATATATTTAAGGGGCATGCACACTCACCTAAATGAATGACACCATATATATGCTGCTTGATATGGAGGACTATTAAAAACTAAAAAAAAAAGGGGGATGTTGTTTTAAGTACAAAGACGCAGAGATCAGGCTCTGGTATTAAACTATAAGATACAAAAAACATATCCTGTCTAGATTGAATACCTTGTGAGATGGAAAGGTTAGGATGGGCTGTATATATGGCAGATTGAATACAAGCTTTGTACAATTGGTTCTAGTTTGAATCTCATTTCCTAAGTGCTCCTATAAGGAACAGGAAAGGCATTATTCTGAGACCTATATTGGTCAAAGTGTTAACTATATGGTAATTTATCTTACCAAAAATAATTTAGGTTGAACATCTCCCATGTTCCTTTTTAATGGTGTGATGTTCGATTTTGCACAAGCACTGAGCACTTTATTTCTAATAATATTTTTATGATATATTTAGTAAAAGTTATGTTTTAAATTGTTTTTTCTGCGCTGTGGAATTGGTAATTAGTTATCAGAAAATTTTTATTCGCCTGTAGCTAATTTAATATGATCAATGAGTGGAACAGATTGTCATGAGAGGTGGTGAGCCGGGGGTTGGGCATGATGACCCTGAAAGACCCTTCCAACTCTAACATTCTATGATTCTATGATGATAAATGTATCCTTATTAGTGATGAGCGAGCACTAAAATGCTCGGGTACTCGTTGCTCGGGTCGAGCAAATTGGAATACTCGGGTGCTCGACCCGAGCAACGAGCACAATGTAAGTCTATGGGAAACTCGAGCATTTTTCAGGCGGCTCCCCCCGGCACTCTGCAGAGGGTCTAAAAATTGCCCAAATCGATGGGAACAGTGCTCAAATGACATGGGAACAGCATGGGGAAGACCCCTGGGAGCATCTCTGACTCCCAGATCACTGCTGTCAACAACGTGGTCAGAGTATTACGCCACTTTTACGGACTCACAAAAAAACATACAAAAACGAAACCAAAATGGATTTTCCTGGGAAATATGTTAAGGAACATCCTTTCCAGGGTAATGACTTGTATATAAGGCAAAATAAATAACCAAAAACAAAAATACTCCTCCACAACTTGGCCTATGTTCACATGTAGCGTTTTTGAAGTGTTTTTGCACTTTTGCATTGCTTTCAACCAAGACAAATGCATTCACCAGAAAATGTCATTTTAACATTTTACAACGTTATTGTAACGGGTCTGGGAGGTGGAACCTCTGAGCTACTATACAAAGGGGGCAGTCCTTGTAAGGAAACGGGTGGCTCCCAGGGAAGGCGGGCAGGTAGTCACGGCAAGTGACAGGGACAGTCTCAGGGTAGAAGGGCAGGAGGTCACGGCAAGTGACGGGGACAGTCTCTTGACAGGCGGGTGGTCACGGCAAGTGACAGCAGGGTATGAGTTTCTAGACAGGCAGGTGGTCACGGCAAGTGACAGCGGGATAAGAGTCTCTAGACAGGCGGGTGGTCACGGCAAGTGACAGCAGGGAAAGAGTCTCTAGACCGGCTGGTGGTCACGACACGTGACGGCAGAGCCTCCAGGTAGGCTAGCAGGCAGGTAGCAGATGAGTGCTCCCAGGTGAGCGGGCAAGAGTCTCTGGACAGGCAGGTGGTCACGGCACGTGACGGCGGAGCCTCCAGGTAGGCTAGCAGGCAGGTAGCAGATAAGCGCTCCCAGGTGAGCGGGCAAGAGTCTCTGGACAGCCAGGTGGTCACGGCACGTGACAGCGGAGCCTCCAGGTAGGCTAGCAGACAGGTAGCAGGTGAGCGCTCCCAGGTGAGCGGGCAAGAGTCTCTGGACAGGCAGGTGGTCACGGCATGTGACGGCAGAGCCTCCAGGTAGGCTAGCAGGCAGGTAGCAGGTGAGCGCTCCCAGGTGAGCGGGCAGACTGATCCATAGACAGACTGGCAGGGCTGGTAGGCAGACTGTCGGACCGCAGGAATGAAAGCAGATAGATAAGTATCAGGCAGGTATCAAGCAGGAATCTGGCAGGTGACTGGCTGGTAACTGGCAGGTAACTGGTAATGGGACCTGAGGGCTGAAGCAGAGTTAAAAGGCTTTGCAACAACATTGCTCGGGCACCTCCATTTTGGAGGAGGTGCCTTATATATGGTGAGGTCCTCCGGCCATTGGCCGGGGACTCCTTAGGACGGCGCGCGCGGCCCCTTTAAGAGAGGGGGAGCGCGCGCGCGCCCTAAGCACAGTGGCCGGGAAGCAGCGCGCGCTGCCAGCTGAGTGGGAGGAAGACGCCGGGCACGGAGCGGAGAGGTGAGGGGAACGGCGTCCCTGCCTAGCATGAGGCAGGGACGCCGACGCTACAGTACCCCCCCTTTAGGCCCCCCCTTTTTTAGGCCAGATAGAAATTTACCAAGGATGAGAGGGGCATGGATGTTCTCCCGGGGCTCCAACGTTCTCTCCTCAGGACCAAACCCCTTCCAATCTACTAGAAAAAAGGTCTTTCCTCTTACCCTTTTGGTGGCCAGAATGTTCTCTACCTCAAACTCGTTTTCAGCAGAAACCGGAGCAGGGGGCGTGCCTGTAGACTTGGAAAAAGAGTTAAGTACCACGGGTTTGAGTAGAGATACATAGAAGGAGTTAGGAATCCCCAAGTTGGCTGGGAGTTTCAATTTATATGCCACCGGGTTGATTTGTTTGATAACTTCCAGTGGGCCGATGAACCGAGGCCCTAACTTGTAGGAAGGAATCTTGAGCCGGACATATTTGGACGAGAGCCAGACTTTATCTCCAGAATGGAATTGCTGAGGATCCAGGCGTTTTTTGTCAGCGTGTTTTTTCATCCGCTCGGACGACCGAAGAAGTGCGGATCCGGTACTCTCCCAAATGGAGGAAAATTCACTAATGAGAGATTCCGCAGCCAGATTGTCCACCGAGGTGGAGACGGGAAACGAGATCCGAGGATGTTGACCGAAGACTACAAAAAACGGGGATTTGGAGCAAGCTTCGCTCTCGTGATTATTGTAAGAGAATTCGGCCCATGGTAGGAGATCCACCCAGTCCGAATGGTGGGCATTAACGAAGTGCCGGAGGTAACTGGTCAGGATCTGATTGATCCGCTCCACTTGACCATTGGACTGTGGGTGGTAAGCGGAGGAGAAGTCCAGGGTGACGTCTAGCAGCTTACATGTGGCTCTCCAGAAGCGTGATGTGAACTGAACCCCACGATCCGATACGATGTGGAGGGGCAGGCCATGGAGACGGAAGATGTGGTGGATAAAGTCTTTAGCCAGCTCGGGTGCAGACGGGAGACCCGGCAGGGGAATGAAGTGGGCCATCTTGGAAAAGCGGTCAGCGACCACCCAAATGACCGTACAACCGGCAGAGACAGGGAGATCCGATATAAAGTCCATAGCTATATGCTGCCACGGGGCAGCAGGTACTGGAAGAGGAAGGAGGCGACCGGCTGGCAGGTGTCTCGGAATCTTGTTGCGGGCGCAGGACACACAGGCTGAAAAAAAGTCTATTACGTCCTTGTGCAGGGTAGGCCACCAGTAATGCCGGGTAATAAGCTGGAGGGTCTTTCTCTGACTGGCGTGGCCAGCTAGCTTAGACGAGTGATCCCAGTGTAGGACCTTCTCCCGATCAGGTACTGTTACGAACGTCTTACCGGGAGGGAGACGATTTAGATTCACGGGGGCCACCTACATTACTCTGGCGGGATCAAAGATGTGCTTAGGTTCCTCCTCTAGATCAGAGACCAGAAAGGATTGGGACAAGGCGTCAACTTTGATGTTTTTGTCTGCCGGGCGAAAATGAAGAATGAAATCAAAGCGGGCAAAAAGCAAGGACCACCGGGCTTGGCGCGAGTTAAGTCTCTGGGCACTCTGGAGGTAAGCCAAGTTCTTGTGGTCCGTGTAAATTATTACCGGGTGAAGAGCCCCCTCGAGCAGGTAATGCCACTCCTCCAGTGCCAGCTTAATGGCCAATAACTCTCAGTCTCCTATAGAATAATTGCGCTCAGAAGGGGAGAAGAGTTTGGAGAAGAAGCCGCAAGTTACCATTCTTCCGGAAGGCGACTTTTGGGTAAGTACCACTCCGGCTCCAGAGGAGGAGGCATCAACTTCCAGGAAGAATTGTTTGTTGCCGTCTGGACGATGCAGCACCGGGGAGGAAGAGAAAGCCTGGTTTAAGGAAAGAAAGGCTTCCTCTGCTTCGGGCGGCCATTCTCTGGGATTAGCGCCCTTACGGGTGAGCGCAGAGATTGGGGCAGTCCGGGAAGAGAAGTGCGGTATGAAGAGGCGGTAGTAGTTGGCGAAGCCCGGGAACCGCTGAATAGCCTTCAACCCCTCTGGTCGGGGCCACTTCTGGATGGCAGACAGTTTCTCAGGATCCATTCGTAGGCCGGTCTGAGAGATTATGTAGCCCAAAAACGGAAGCGAGGTCTGCTCAAAGAGGCACTTCTCATATTTAGCGTAGAGGTGGTTCTGCCTGAGCCTGAGCAGGACCTGACGAACATCCCTCCGGTGAGTGAGAAGATCCGGAGAGAAGACCAAGATGTCGTCCAGGTACACCACTACGCAGGAGTAGAGAAGGTCCCGGAAGATGTCATTGACCAACTCTTGAAAGACGGCGGGAGCGTTACAAAGACCGAAGGGCATTACAAGGTATTCATAGTGGCCGTCCCGGGTGTTGAATGCCGTCTTCCATTCATCCCCCTGACGGATACGGACCAGGTTATACGCCCAACGGAGGTCCAGCTTGGTGAAGATTCTAGCCCCCCTCAGACGGTCAAATAATTCAGGAATGAGCGGAAGGGGGTATTTATTTTTCACCGTGATCTGGTTAAGGCCTCTATAGTCTATACAGGGACGGAGTGAGCCGTCCTTCTTTTTGACGAAGAAGAAGCCTGCTCCCGCCGGGGAGGTAGATTTACAGATAAATCCCCGGGCCAGATTCTCCTCAATATATTCAGACATGGACCGGGTCTCAGCAGCGGACAAAGGGTAAATACGCCCACGGGGAGGAGTAGCGCCGGGTATCAGGTCGATTGGGCAGTCGTATGGTCTATGAGGGGGTAATGTCTCTGCTAGAGATGAGCGTTGTTCTACTCGAACTGTTCGCCAATCTCAAATTCGAGCTGTTTTGGGCGGTGTTCGAGCCGGTCGGCGAACACGAACAATTTGAGAAAAATTCGGCTGTTCGAGGTTATGTTCGATAACTGTTCGTGCACCAAAATCATAACTGGATTTTTTCTCAGTAATGATGAAAATTAATGTTAATACGCAGTTTGAGTGTACAGCGGGGCGGGGGGAGGGGCAGGGGATGGATCTCTGCAGGAACAATGAAGATCTCCATTTTTTTTTCTCTTTCCCGCATTTGCAGTGGGGAGGTGCAATCTGTCAGCCTATCAGCAGCGCACACACGGAGCGAAGTGCTTTTTTTCACACAAGCAAGGGCATGTGTGATTGGCAGTGTATGTCACATGTCCTTGCCCTATAAGACCAAGCCATTTTCCCCGTCGCCACCATTTTCTCACTGCTGCAGCTGCGTGTTAGACGGCACCGCTGTTGCTGTGTGCGCTATACCTTGTTAATTTCAAGCCAATTTTCGCACAAATATACAGATAGCTTGGGAGTAGGGAATAGTTGTGATTGCAGTCCTTTTAAGGACTAGGTTACAGCATTTCCTACGACTTTTATCAGGCAGGTCTGTGCTCTTAAATAGATAGATCGTGGGAGTAAAGACTAATTGTAATTGGAGTCCTTTTCAGGACTAGGTTACATCAGTTCCTATCAGTTTTTGCCAGGCAGGTCTGTGCCAGTGCTGTGCAAGTTTTTTTCACAGCATTTGGCTGAATCTAGCAATGCTAATCCTTTTTGGCCTATTGCAGAGTGTGTTAGTCAGTGGAGTAGCCTATCTGTGTTGCAAGATATACCACCTGTGTATAGAATACCAATTTTTTTACTGCACCTAGTGAAGTAAAATCTTTTGGGCATAGCATCATTCTATTAGTCCATCTATACTGACCTCCATCAGGTTGCAAACTGAATATAATTTTTTTCTGCATCTAGCTCTGAAAAAATATTTGGGCTTCTAGCGGTGTGTGGGACTTGGTCTATTAGTCCATCTATACTGACCTCCATCAGGTTGCAAATTAAAAATAATTTTTTTCTGCATCTAGCTCTGAAAAAATATTTGGGCTTCTAGCAGTGTGTGGGACTTGGTCTATTAGTCCATCTATACTGACCTCCATCAGGTTGCAAATTAAAAATAATTTTTTTCTTCATTTATCTCTGAAAAAATATTTGGGCTTCTAGCAGCGTGTGGGACTTGTTCTATTAGTCCATCTATACTGACCTCCATCAGGTTGCAAATTAAAAATAATTTTTTTCTGCATCTAGCTCTGAAAAAATATTTGGGCTTCTAGCAGTGTGTGGGACTTGGTCTATTAGTCCATCTATACTGACCTCCATCAGGTTGCAAATTAAAAATAATTTTTTTCTGCATCTAGCTCTGAAAAAATATTTGGGCTTCTAGCGGTGTGTGGGACTTGGTCTATTAGTCCATCTATACTGACCTCCATCAGGTTGCAAATTAAAAATAATTTTTTTCTGCATCTAGCTCTGAAAAAATATTTGGGCTTCTAGCAGTGTGTGGGACTTGGTCTATTAGTCCATCTATACTGACCTCCATCAGGTTGCAAATTAAAAATAATTTTTTTCTGCATCTAGCTCTGAAAAAATATTTGGGCTTCTAGCAATGTGTGGGACTTGGTCTATTTGGTCTATTAGTCCATCTATACTGACCTCCATCAGGTTGAAAATTAAAAATAATTTTTTTCTGCATCTAGCTCTGAAAAAATATTTGGGCTTCTAGCAGTGTGTGGGACTTGGTCTATTAGTCCATCTATACTGACCTCCATCAGGTTGCAAATTGAATAAAAAAATTTTCTGCATCTAGCTCTGAAAAAATATTTGGGCTTCTAGCAGTGTGTGGGACTTGGTCTATTAGTCCATCTATACTGACCTCCATCAGGTTGCAAATTGAATAAAAAAATTTTCTGCATCTAGCTCTGAAAAAATATTTGGGCTTCTAGCGGTGTGTGGGACTTGGTCTATTAGTCCATCTATACTGACCTCCATCAGGTTGCAAATTAAAAATAATTTTTTTCTGCATCTAGCTCTGAAAAAATATTTGGGCTTCTAGCAGTGTGTGGGACTTGGTCTATTAGTCCATCTATACTGACCTCCATCAGGTTGCAAATTAAAAATAATTTTTTTCTGCATCTAGCTCTGAAAAAATATTTGGGCTTCTAGCAGTGTGTGGGACTTGGTCTATTAGTCCATCTATACTGACCTCCATCAGGTTGCAAATTAAAAATAATTTTTTTCTTCATTTATCTCTGAAAAAATATTTGGGCTTCTAGCAGCGTGTGGGACTTGTTCTATTAGTCCATCTATACTGACCTCCATCAGGTTGCAAATTAAAAATAATTTTTTTCTGCATCTAGCCCAGCCAATAGTTTTGGCCTAATACCACAGTTTGGCCACTCAGCTCTGCTCGGTTACCATCCATTGTTTTTTTGTGCAAACAACTCCAGAGTTGTGAATTAGTTAACCACCAAAATGAGTGGAAAAAGGCCTGCTGCTGGTGGAAAGGGGAATAGGCGTGTTGGGAAGGGGAAAAAAGGTTGTGTCCGTGGGGTAGGTGCAGAAGAAAGACCATCTTACTGTCAACCCACAGTCAGCCAAGAGATGAGGTCAGCAGAGGAGGTGGAGGAAGATGCTAGTGACGACGAGGTCAGGTTGCGCCTTCCTGGACAGAGACGTAGTACTGGAAGCACGTCAACAACTGCATCCTCAAACACAACTCTGCCTCTCACCACAAGTCGTGGTGGCTCTTCAGGTCGCATGGGTGCTAAGCCTTGCATAGCCTGGGCATTTTTTCAGATCGATAAAGATGACCCAACTCGTGTTATCTGTAACATTTGTCAGCAAAAGCTAAGTAGAGGCCAAAAAATACATAGTTTGAGTACTTCATGCATGAACCGGCACATGGACATGAAGCATAAGTTGCAGTGGGAAGCTCAGTGTGCTACAATGCGGCCTAGCCGGCCGGGCCAATCACCGTCTGCCATATCTTGTGCATCCGCGGCCTCTTCATCCTCTGTGACTGGGGGGACAGCAGTCACACCTGTTTTGGGGCGCAGACCTGCCACCTCTTTACCCGCAACAGCCAGCGTGATTGGCAGGTCATCATTTTCTTTGGAGGTGGTAACACCAGCTGGTGTTGAGTGCTGTCCGACATCGATAGCACCACCTTTGGATCAAGGCAACCTAACATGTCCGCCTGCATCTTCCTCACAGACCGGCAGTTTGCCGGGGACACCCTTATCAACCCCGTCTAAGCACAATAGCCAGCCCTCGGTCCCTCAGATGTGGACAAGTAAAAGACCATTTCCTCCTAGCCATGAGAAAGCTAAGAGGTTGAATTTCACCATCTGCAAGCTCTTGGCTACAGAAATGCTGCCTTTCCGCCTGGTGGACACAGAGGATTTTCGAGACCTTATGTCCGTCGCAGTGCCCCAGTACCAGATGCCCAGTCGGCACTACTTCTCAAAGAAAGGTGTGCCTGCGCTCCACCAGCATGTCGCACACAACATCACCGCTTCTTTGAGAAACTCTGTGTGCGACAGGGTGCATTTCACCACAGACACTTGGACGAGTAGGCATGGACAGGGGCGTTACATGTCGCTGACTGGGCACTGGGTAACTATGGTGACAGCAGGACAAGGGGCTGCTGTCCAAGTCTTGCCGTCCCCACGAGTTGTGCGTCAATCCTCTTTATGTCAAAGTTCCTCCACTGCTTCTGCCTCCTCAACCTCCTCTCGGTCTTCCACCTGCACCCAAAGCCTGTCTGGTCATGCCACAAGCTTTCTAACTGCGCAGAAGGGATCCTGCACACCTCCTTACTATGCTGGCAGTAGGGCTCAACGTCATCAGGCGGTTTTTACATTGAAATGTCTGGGAAATGTGAGTCACACAGCTGAGGAGTTGTGGTCAGCTCTGGAGAACCAATTTCATGAATGGTTGTCTCCACTGGACCTGAAACCAGGGAAGGCCGTGTGCGACAATGCTGCAAACCTGGGTGCGGCCCTTCGCCGGGGCAATGTCACACACATGCCTTGTATGGCTCACGTGTTGAACCTGGTTGTCCAGCAATTTTTAGCCCACTATCCCAGACTAGATGGCCTTCTGCAGAGGGCACGGTCGCTGTGTGCTCACTTCCGCCGTTCGCATCCCGCAGCTCAACGACTTATATCTCTACAGAAGTCGTTGGGCCTGCCACTTCACCGGCTAAAATGCGATGTGCCTACCCGGTGGAATTCAACTCTGCACATGTTGCAGCGACTGTGGCAGCACCGACAAGCCCTGGTGCAATACGTTCTGACGTATAGCCTGGGCCAACGAGATTCAGAGGTGGGGCAAATCACGCTGGAGGAGTGGTCTCAGATCAGGGACCTATGCACCCTTCTGCACAGTTTTGAAATGGCGACGAAGATGTTTAGTGCTGACGATGCCATTATCAGCATGACTATTCCGGTGATTTACATGCTGGAGCACATGTTAAACAGAATTCGGAGTCAGGTGGTGGCACAAGAGGAGGTGGAGGAAGTAGAGGAGGAGGAGTTGTATGCGGAAGGGCTAACATCTGCAAGGTCCAGACGGTCGGCAGCACCAAGGCGGCAGGCATGTGAGGGTGGGGGAGATGGTTTTACCAGGGCGCATGGTAGCAGCCAAACTAGTGAGGAAGGTGCAGGAGCCCAGGAAGAAGTGGAGGACGAACTGATGGAAGACTCATCAGATGAGGGAGACCTTGATCACATTTCTGTTGTGCGAGGTTGGGGGGAGAGGACAGAGGAAGGAAGCATGATTGTTACCTCGCCACCAACACAACAGGGACTTGGTGCTCCTGGATGCGCAACACACATGAGTGCCTTCTTGCTGCACTACCTGCAACATGACCCTCGAATTGTGAGAATTAGAAATAATCCTGACTACTGGGTTGCCACACTGTTAGTTCCCCGGTACAAAAGTAAATTTGCAGAAATTATTCCTGCCATAGAAAGGGATGCACGCATGCAGGAGTATCAGCAGAGACTGTTGCAGAATCTTACATGTGCTTTTCCACAAAATACCAGTGGTGCACGTAGTGAATCTCACAGTTCCAACTTGCCAACCGTGGGACCGTCAAGTGTTCAGCACTCAAACCGTAACAGAACCACAGTATCTGCTGGTAACATCAATTTTGCGGAATCATTTCACCACTTTTTTAGCCCATCCTTTGCAAGGCCACAGGAGACAAGAAGTCTGACACATAGTCAACGCCTAGAGACGATGGTACAGGAGTATCTCCAAGTAAACATTGAAGCCACGACTGTGTCACTCGACCCTTGCTCTTTTTGGGCTTCCAATCTGGATAAATGGCCGGAGCTAGCCACTTACGCCTTGGAGATCTTGTCATGCCCCGCAGCCAGCGTTCTGTCTGAACGTGTGTTCAGCGCTGCTGGTGGTGTGCTGACAGATAAGCGCACGCGGCTCTCCACTGATAATGTAGACAGACTCACGTTCATAAAGATGAACAAATCATGGATCCGAAACGACTTTTCTACCCCTGTGTCATCCTGGGGAGAGTAAAAGCTTGATGATTGGTTAAAATCACCCTACCAACCGTTTTAAGCTTTCAAATTACTAATCATGTTTATCTGTATCTTGACTGGAAAATAATTTGGGCTTTGTAGCAGTGTGCAGCACTGATCCTATTAGGCCATCTATAATAAGCTTCACCAGATTTAAAATTAAAAATAATTTTTAGCTGCATCTAGCCCGGAAAATAATTTTGGGGCTCCGAGATGCGCAAGACACATAAGTGCCTTCTTGCTGCACTACCTGCAGCATGACCCTCATATTGTCAGAATTCGAAGTAATCATGACTACTGGGTTGCCACACTCTTAGATCCCCCAAACTTTTCGATCAACCTTTTCATTTTAATAAAGACCAAAAAAATGGTCATTTTTGAAATTATAAGCATTAGCAGGTTGTTAGAAACTGAAATCAAACAGTTTTCAACTCAAAACTTTATTCTAGGTGATGTTACATTTTCACATAGGACCCCTTGTTCGAAAGGAGCTTCTGAACTCTCTCGTCCATTGAATTTGTCAGGTTTTGGATGGTTTCTGCTTCAATTGTTTTGCATGAGGACAGAATACCCTCCCAGAGCTGTTGCTTAGATGTGAATTGCCTCCCGCCATCATAGACACTCCTTTTAATGATGCTCCAAAGGTTCTGAATGGGGTAGAGGTCAGGGGAGCATGGGGGTCACACCATAAGTTTGTCCCCTTTTATGCCCATATCAGCCAGAGATGCAGATGTTTTATGTGCAGCATGAGATGGTGCATTATCATGCAGAAAAATGATCTTGCTGTGAAATACACGGTTCTTCTTCTTGAACCATGGCAGGAAGTGCTGTTTGAGAAAATCCACATACATTATGGAGTTCATCTTTAGCGCCTTCAGGGATCCTAAAGGGGCCGACAATCTCTCTCCCCATGATTCCAGCCCAAAACATTACTCCACCTCCTCCTTGTTGGCGCTGTAGCCGTGTTTGCGTGGGGTGTCCATCAACCAGCCATCCTCCACTCCATTCATCTGGACCATCGAGCGCTGCACGGCACTCATCCGTGAACAAAACAGTTTTGAAATCAGTCTTCATGTAATGTTTGGCCCACTGGAGCCGTTTCTGCTTGTGTGAAGTGGATAGAGGAGGTCGACAGGATGGCATATGCACAGCTGCAAACCTCTGAAGGACCCTGCATCTTGTTGTTCGGGGGACGTTGGAGGCACAAGCAGCTTCAAAAACTTGTCTGCTGCTATGACAAGGCTTTTTTGCCGCTGCTGTTTCAACCTGACGTAATTGCCTGTAGGAAAGAGTCCTCAATTTGCCCTTATCAGCACGCACACGTGTGTACTGTGAATCAGCTACATACTTCTTGATTGCCAAGACACTTCATCCTGATCATCGCACAATGTTGATTGTAGTCATGCCTTGACCTAAACACTCCACAATTTGTTGCTTCTCAGCAGCCGACACATCCTTTTTCTTTCCCATTTTGGCAGAAAATGTAGGCTGCTTAATAATGTGAGAGAGCCTTCTTAAGTAGTCTTGCCTTTCATTGGACACACCTGCCAAACTAATTAGCACAGGTGTCTGCAATTGCTTACAGTGATATAAAGAGCCCTGACACACATCACCATCAATGAGTTTAACTGACAAACAAACAAATTCTTCCCTTATCACTCCTAAACACTTTTTGCATAATAATTTGGAACGCGGTGTACATGTGCTTTTCCACAAAACACCAGTGGTTCACGTAGTGAATCTTACAGTTCTAACTTGCCAACCGTGGTCTGTATGGAATTGTTCAATAAAGGGCCCAAAATTAAGATAACATAGATGGGAGAGGTCTCTATGAATAGGAATTCCTAAGTATTTGATACCCTGTGAGGGCCAGGCAAAGGGAAAGTTGGACTGGATGGAATCCTATATGGATTTAGGGAGGGAGACATCGAGGGCCTCAGACTTCGCTGCATTGATTTTAAAATTTTACCATGTAACAAAGTGATCTATTTCAGCCATAACAGCAGGGATGGATATATGTGATTGAGTGATATATACTAGGACATCATCAGCAAATAGAGAGCACTTGTACTCGGTGCCTCCCACCTCAATCCACCTAATATTGGGGTTATGGCGAATTGATGAGAGCAGGTGCTCCGTCACTAGGATGTATAAGAGAGGGGACAGAGGACATCCCTGCCTTGTCCCATTGGTGATTGTGAAAGGTGATGAAAATGTTCTGACGCACCCCCTGGGCCTTGGGACACCCGGAGCCGGACACTTTTTGGTGGATGCTGGTGGTTGTAGTCTTCGTGGCGGCGATCCAGTTCCGTGGCTCAGGGCGGTCAAACCAGTGGCGGAACTATTTATGTGGTTTTGATGTTTAAATGTCCGACTACGCCACCCGTGGATTGCGGTCAGAGTGAACCGCCGCTACAGGGCAGACCGCTAAGGCTGGTGTTGTGGGTGCAGCAGAGCGTAGCATAACTCCCCACGGGAGGAGTATAGCCTCAGGGCAGTGTATGCGGAGGATGGGGGTGATGGTGCAGGGCAGCAGCAGTAACGACACGGAGTCAGTGATGCAGTTCAGGGCCTTTACTCACAGTTCTTATTATCCAGACCACGTCTGCAGGTAACGGCTGCCCACGTCGTACTGTGCTCACCAGGTGAGGGGCTCAGACAACTCCCAGATAACTTTGGAGCGCTTCACAGGACCCCCTTTGTGTGTCCTTTGTCTGGCCTTTCTTACCAACACTTCTGTCCGGCTGCCTCGGGCCTCCTCTTGGTAAACTTGGCGCCAGTTTCCCTGACCCTATGTGGTGCCTTCCTAGCGGGTGGAGCAAGGGGCTGCGCCACATAAAATGTCAGAGCCTCCGGTTTGTAGCTGAGGGTCGTTTCCTGCCTCCACTAGTTCGGGGACCGGTCTCCCCCTTTGGCCTGACCCCTCCACGCAGGTGGATTCGGGCGTGCGGTGGCGACTCGCCCGTCCGCACCCCTGGGATCCCTTCATTCCTCGTTCCTGGAGCCTTCTCCGCTCCTCTTCCTTCCTTCTCCCTCTTGCAGGCCTGGGCCTCTGTTACTAGGCCCGCCTCCGGAGCAGAGCTCATGCAGAGCCCCTGCTCCCTGCCACTTCTGCTCAGACTTCTCTGCACTGAACTAAGATGGTGCCCACCTTTTATACTCCCTTCTCAATGCACCCAGGAACTGCTTCCTCCCTGCTCCTGCACTGCAGGGTTCCCCTTCCTCAGTGTTCCCTCCCCCCACTCCAGCCAGGGACAGGGACTGTCGTGCCCATCTCAGGGGCATATTGGTCGCCCTGCCCCACGGCAATGTGGTGTAATGCATGCAGGTGTCGGGTCCTGATCCACACTCCATCCTTATCTGAGAGTGAGATATCACACCTCTGGGTGAGGTGCAATACGTCTGTAGCAACCGAGCCCTCGGTGCTACAGTTCCATTTATCTTCAGCCTAGGTGACGTATTGTGATACAGGGCCGTGATTTTGGCTATAAAAGGGTCCCCTAGACCCCTACCCCAAGCTTTTTAAGAGAATCATATATGGCGTGCCAGGAGACTCTATGGAATGCTTTCTCAGCATCCAACGAGAGTATCTACTTACAAATTTTTAACTGCATCTAGCCCAGGAAATACTTTGTGCCTAGTAGCAGTGTCTGCTAGTCAGCGGATTATCCCGGCTGTTAAGCAAGCTACACCACCTGTAGTTTGGACACTTAATTTTTTCAAAGGAAATGCTTCAGGACCACGGGATACTTAGTGAAGAGCATCAGGAGGCACCCCAAGGCATAGGGGCTGGGACTGGCACTAGGATGCCTTGCGGTGGACAGCCGAGCTCGATCCTTATAAAAGCTTTTTAACTGCAGCAGCTTTAGTGGACGCTACTGGAGCTGGAATTACGCGGCTGCTGGCATGAGACTTGCCCTCCAATAGATCCTTGTAAATGGATTTAAAGTGTATTCATTCAAATTAGAGGGACAATTTAAATTAAAAAGCTTAGAGCTGCCTCCACCACAGGGGGGCTCTCTCGACCCACCAGCGGACAGGCACCAGTATTGGGAGAGGGGGGCTGGTCGTCAGGGTTCACCGCGGCTCTGGCACAAACCCGGCGACACGGAGGTGGCACGGGCAGGAGCGGACTGGCCGTCTCGGCTTCTCACTTTTTGGATTTTAGAAGGGCATGACATGCCTATATCTGTGTCTCCCCCTCCTTTTACTCCTCCACCTCTTTTCTTTTCGCATGACTATATGTACTTGTCACTTTTCCATGTGTTAGTTGTGTCTTCTGAGCAGTTTGTCAGCTTTTGGACACCTTTGAAGGTGTTTTCTATGTGTTTCTATGTGTTTTTGTTTGCCTGCCATTGGTTTTAACGGTGTTCGAAGGTGTTCGACGAACAGTTCGACGAACAGTTCGGCGAACACACGGGTGTTCGACCAACCGAACCGAACTCGAACACTACGGGGGTGGCTCAACACTAGTCTCTGCCTCCTTTTTATTAAAGACGTCCGCATAAAACCAATAGGGAACCGGAAGACCAGGTAGATTGGCTGGGGTAGGAGAAGGACGGACAGGATTTACGGGAACTAAACAAGTCTTATGGCAGTCCTGTCCCCAGCGAAGGACTTCTCCGGTCTGCCAATCAAGCACGGGTGCATGTTTCTGAAGCCAAGGTAGGCCTAGCAAGAGGGCGTGAGAGAGTCCAGGCAGAACATGAAAGAAGATGCTCTCAGAGTGCAGCATTCCCACCTGCAGAGTTATGGATTCGGTGATGAGTTGGATGGGATGTGGTAAGAGGCCCCCATCCACGGCGGCGACAGATAAGGGTACAGCCAGAGGTTTGGTGGGAATGCGGTATTTCTCTACCAGGGACTGAGAAATGAGATTTCCGGCAGCTCCAGAGTCAAGTTGAGCTAGTTCAAAATAACGGTTCTCCCCGCAGATGATAGAGATCGACAGCAACAGAGATGGAGAGGGTTTACTCTTGTCTAGGACGACCTCTCTGAGCGATCCTAGACACAGGCGTTTCCCGACCTCTCCGGGTACGAACGGATCCGGTGCTCCTTACTGCCACAGTAGAAGAAGCTCCCCTTGGCACGGCGTAACTCTTGATGGGTTTTGACCATCTTGGTCTGGTCGACCTGCATAGGCTCGGGTGAGTGCGCCTGGGGAGTAACGGGAGAAGTGACGGGTTTCTGGAAGGTAGGGGCTAGACGTGGAAACCTCCTCTCACGGGTGACCTCTTTGGCACGCTCCTGGAACCGGATGTCAATCCGGGTGGCAAGTGTTATTAAGTCGTCGAGAGTGGTAGGAATGTCCCGACCGGCGAGTTCATCTTTAATACGGCCGGACAGACCCTCCCAAAAGACAGACACCAGGGCGTCGTTATCCCAGGCCAGCTCCGAAGCAAGGGTACGGAACCGTATGGCATATTGGCCCACGGTGAGACTTCCTTGACGGAGGCGTAGCAGAGATGATGCGGATGAGGTCTTCCGTCCTGCTTCGTCAAAGACTTTCCGGAAAGCCGTGAGAAAGGCTGGCAGGTTGGACACCAGGGGGTCTCCTCTCTCCCATAGAGGATTTAGCCAAGCCAGTGCCTCCCCCGTGAGATGGGACATGATGAAGGCTACTTTGGCTCGGTCGGTGGAAAACTGGTGTGCCAACAGTTCGAAGTGCAGAGTGCACTGGTTAATGAAGCCCCGTGCCTGGCTGGGATCTCCGCCAAAACGAGGCGGGGCGGAGAGGCGGGGACCGGGAAGAGATGCCATGGTATTGATGGGCAGCGGCGGTGCCGGGGTAGTATGTGTGCGAGTGGAGGCAGCTCCCGATGAGGTAGTCAATGTGTCCAGGCGGGAGTTAACACTACGCAGGTGACTCATGATGGACCCCTTTTGGGTCCTCTGACGGGAAAGTTCATGACATAGGTCCGAGAGCGAGGGAGCTTGGGTGCCACTGGATTCCATGGCCCGAGCAAACTGTAACGGGTCTGGGAGGTGGAACCTCTGAGCTACTATACAAAGGGGACAGTCCTTGTAAGGAAACGGGTGGCTCCCAGGGAAGGCGGGCAGGTAGTCACGGCAAGTGACAGGGACAGTCTCAGGGTAGAAGGGCAGGAGGTCGCGGCAAGTGACGGGGACAGTCTCTTGACAGGCGGGTGGTCACGGCAAGTGACAGCCGGGTATGAGCTTCTAGACAGGCAGGTGGTCACGGCAAGTGACAGCGGGATAAGAGTCTCTAGACAGGCGGGTGGTCACGGCAAGTGACAGCAGCAAAAGAGTCTCTAGACAGGCAGGTGGTCACGACACGTGACGGCAGAGCCTCCAGGTAGGCTAGCAGGCAGGTAGCAGATGAGCGCTCCCAGGTGAGCGGGCAAGAGTCTCTGGACAGGCAGGTGGTCATGGCACGTGACGGCGGAGCCTCCAGGTAGGCTAGCAGGCAGGTAGCAGGTGAGCGCTCCCAGGTGAGCGGGCAAGAGTCTCTGGACAGGCAGGTGGTCACGGCACGTGACAGCGGAGCCTCCAGGTAGGCTAGCAGACAGGTAGCAGGTGAACGCTCCCAGGTGAGCGGGCAAGAGTCTCTGGACAGGCAGGTGGTCACGGCACGTGACGGCAGAGCCTCCAGGTAGGCTAGCAGACAGGTAGCAGGTGAATGCTCCCAGGTGAGCGGGCAAGAGTCTCTGGACAGGCAGGTGGTCACGGCACGTGACAGCAGAGCCTCCAGGTAGGCTAGCAGGCAGGTAGCAGGTGAGCGCTCCCAGGTGAGCGGGCAGACTGATCCATAGACAGACTGGCAGGGCTGGTAGGCAGACTGTCGGACCGCAGGAATGAAAGCAGATAGATAAGTATCAGGCAGGTATCAAGCAGGAATCTGGCAGGTGACTGGCAGGTAACTGGCAGGTAACTGGTAACGGGACCTGAGGGCTGAAGCAGAGTTGAAAGGCTTTGCAACAACATTGCTCGGGCACCTCCATTTTGGAGGAGGTGCCTTATATATGGTGAGGTCCTCCGGCCATTGGTCGGGGACTCCTTAGGACGGTGCGCGCGGCCCCTTTAAGAGAGGGGGAGCGCGCGCCCTAAGCACAGTGGCCGGGAAGCAGCGCGCGCTGCCAGCAGAGCAGGAGGAAGACGCCGGGAACGGAGCGGAGAGGTGAGGGGAACGGCGTCCCTGCCTAGCAGGAGGCAGGGACGCCGACGCTACACTTATCTGGCCATGTGGTGTGTGACACATCATCAGACACATGCATACAGTGCTGAAAAGACATGGGAACAGCATGGGGAAGACCTCTGGAAGCATCTCTGACTCCCAGGTCACTGCCTAAAAGTGTGCCCATCATAAGTGATCCTTGGCGCATGCGAAGATGCCTCCCGCCATGCACCTGTCGTTGCAGACTTGCAACAATCACCGTCCACGTCCTTGTCCCACTGCAGCATTCAGTTGTCCCTACCCCATTCCTTGGAATGCAAGCGCAAGTATGGCTGCAATACTGTACTGCCAAATTTTTGACACCTGCTTGCACTTGAAATGTGGCCTTTTAGGCTCGTGGAGGTGGAAGCTTTTCATAGCCTCAATGGCCTGATCTGGAATGCATTTTGAGAAATAACATGCATAAGCAGCCATAGAGTGTCCGGGTACCTTCCCCCACACTTTTCTTAGCCAGGGCTGCTTTTCGGCAAGGTTGGACAGGCCCACCAGAGTACCGGAGACTCCTCCGGCGGGCCCTGGCTTCTTCAGGAGAGTTCATAGTGCCGATGTGAGGCCATGATGATGATAGAGGCCACCATCTGCTTAGTTTTCTGTCACTTGGAATGCAAGTGCAAGTATGCAGCCAGCCACCCAGCCACCCACCCACCCACACGCCGCAACACTAAACTGCCAGATTTCTGGGCAGCTCTTTGCACTTAAAATAAGGCCTTTTAAGCTCATGGAGGTGGAAGCTTTTCACAACCTCATGCCGGCGGCGGCTGGGTGTCCATACTCGGTCCCCAGCCGCCACTGTTTCTCCCGGTGTAGCCTCTGCATTTCACAAGCACGGGTCCCACAACATTACCCGTGCCCTCCCCAGTGCACTTACTGGAAGGACCACCTTATCACAAACACGTGGACAGGTGAATGTGGCCAGGGACAGTACGGAGCCAGTCCACAACTTTTTTTTCTGAGAGTTGTATTTAGCTTGGTAAAAGGACTGGCATAGAGGGAAACTGTATATACCCTGCGTGTCATTTCTCCCAGGAAGTCCTGTAATTAAGCTTGGTGCAGAAGCAATGGCAGCCAGTCCAACATCAACTCACACTTGTCGGTGGTGCTTTGACACACTTTCTTTGCGCATTTAATTTCTTGAATACAGAGTTGGACAATGGCCTGATCTGTAATGCGTTTTGAGAAATAACATGCATAAGCATGGCCGATCCACATTTAGCCACAGCCATAGAGTGTCCGGGAACCTTTCCCCACACTTTTCTTAGCCAGGGCTGCTTTTCGGCAGGGTTGGACGGGCCCACCAGAGAACCGGAGACTCCTCCGGCGGGCCCTGGCTTCTCCTTAAGAAGAGTTCATAGTGCCGAGGTGAGGCCATGATGATGATAGAGGCCACCATCTGCTTAGTTTTTTGTTACCTGGAGTGCAAGTACAAGTATGCAGCCAGCCACCCACCCACCCACAGGCCGCAACACTAAACTGCCAGATTTCTGGGCAGCTCTTTGCACTTGAAATATGGCCTCTTAAGCTCGTGAAGGCGGAAGCTTTTCACAACCTCATGCCGGTGGCAGCCGGGTGTCCATACTCGGTCCCCAGCCGCCACTGTTTCTCCCGGTGTAGCCTCCGCCTTCCACAAGCACGAGTCCCACAACATTACCCGTGCTCTCCCCAGTGCACTTACTGGAAGGACCGCCTAATCACAAAAGCGTGGACAGGTGAATGTGGCCAGGGACGGTACGGAGCCAGTCCACAACTTTTTTTTCTGAGAGTTGTATTTAGCTCGGTGAAAGGACTGGCATAGAGGGAAACTGTATCTACCCTGTGTGTCATTTCTCTCAGGAAGTCCTCTAAAGCTGCTTACACTTGAAATGTGACCTGAACATTACTGCTGGTACTTTTCTGTGGGAATTTGCTTGCCTCCTATCAGCCTGGAATATTTCCAGCAAACTATGGTATGACGCCATGGTATTAGCACTGCTCCCAGTACCAGTAGCGAAGCCATCCCCAATTTCCTTCTCAGGAATTTTATTTGGTAGACTGAGTGGCTGCCCAAATACATTTTCTCACAAAGGAGCTGAAAATAGAGTAGCAGTAGGTGCAAGTTTCTCCAGCCTGTTAGATATTAGAGGGTGAACGACAGCACATTGGATCAGTGGTTAGCACTGAAGCCTTGCAGTGCTGGGATCCTGGGTTCAAATCCCAGCAAGGACAACATCTGCAAGGACTTTGTATGTTCTCCTCGTGTTTGCTTGTGTTTCCTCCTCAGTAAAAATAGAGTGTCCAGGAAACTTCCCACACACTTTTCTTAGCAAGGACTGCTTCTCGGCAGGGTTGAACAGTCCTTCCAGAGAATCCTCTGGTGTGCCTTGGCTTCTACCTCTGGAGAGATCATGATAGCGCTAACTTTGTAGCTGCTATGGTGCTCTTGAGTGGGTGAGAAAGGTTATCTCTCAGAATCAAATCCTCTGGTGGGCACAATGTTTTTCAATCTGAAACAGCTTCTCAGTGGGAGTTGTACTACACCACAGCCATATTCTTTAGCTCGGTGAAAGGACTGGCATAGAGGGAAACCGTATCTACCCCAGCTGTCATTTCTCCTTCACCAGGTTCCGCCCATTGTCACACACGACCATGCCTGGCTGTATGTTCAGCGGTGAGAGCCACAGATCAGGCTGCTATGTTACAGCTTTCAACAACTCTGCAGCGCTGGGTGGTTTGTCAATTAAGCATTAAGCATGTTATCTTCAGCACAGCCTGTTGCTGTTTGGCCAAGGCAGTGCTGCAGTGCTGTCAGCTTGTGACTGATGTAGTCATTTCAGAGATGGAGGAGGAGGTGCATGAGCTGAACAATGTGATTACATTGAGGTTAAATTGGTGACGCTTTTTTTTATACTAAAGAAAGATCCTATTGTTTTGGTTTTTTTACATTATTTTTTAAGACAAATGCATTCACCGTGAAATGTCATTTTAACATTTTACAACCTTATCTGCCAATGTGGTGTGTGACACATCATCAGACACATCCTGTTTTATTTATGATGGAGGGACTCTGAAAGTCATAAGCCTATTTTTATAGGGCCATCAAACGGTCCATACTATTCTTAAAAGACCGGCCCTTGCTATTGTTAGAGAGCCATCAGCCGGCTATGCTTTGTTGTTCTTATTATTAACAAGTGGATCTCCTATACTGTTATTGCGTATCCAGTGACTGCAAGGGCAGCCAAAAATTTGGACGCAACCCAATACCCCTTTGAAGAGACATAGAGGAGGGTCTCAGTAAAAAAAATGTTCCCATTATAAAGGAGCGGGTCTCCTATAGTGGTAATGCCCATGCTGTGACTGCAACGGCTGACAAAATTTGGGGAAAACCCCACTAAGAATTTTAAGACACATAGAGCAGGGCCACAGTAACAAGGTACGACATGTTCCCATTAGAAAGGAGAGGGTCTGCTATACAGTTATGGGGTATGCAGTGAGTCCAAAGGCTGACCAAATTTAGGAAAAACCCCACTAAGACATTAAAGACACATAGAGCAGGGCCACAGTAACGACAAATTCCCATTAGAAACGAGAGAGTCTGCTATACAGTTATAGGGTACGCAGTGAGTTTAACGGCTGACCAATTTTATGAAAAACCCCACTAAGAATTTAAAGACACATAGAGCAGGGCCACAGTAACAAGGTACGACATGTTCCCATTAGAAAGGAGAGGGTCTGCTATACAGTTATAGGGTATGCAGTGAGTCCAAAGGCTGACCAAATTTAGGAAAAACCCCACTAAGACATTAAAGACACATAGAGCAGGGCCACAGTAATGACAAATTCCCATTAGAAACGAGAGAGTCTGCTATACAGTTATAGGGTACGCAGTGAGTTCAACGGCTGACCAATTTTATGAAAAACCCCACTAAGAATTTAAAGACACATAGAGCAGGGCCACAGTAACAAGGTACGACATGTTCCCATTAGAAAGGAGAGGGTCTGCTATACATTTACAGGGTATGCAGTGAGTCCAACGGCTGACAAATTTTAGGAAAAACCCCACTAACAATTTAAAGATACATAGAGCAGGGCCACAGTAACAAGGTACGACATGTTCCCATTAGAAAGGAGAGGATCTGCTATAAAGTTATAGGGTATGCAGTGAGTCCAATGGCTGACCAAATTTAGGAAAAACCCCACTAAGAAATTAAAGACACATAGAGCAGGGCCACAGTAACAAGGTACGACATGTTCCCATTAGAAAGGAGAGGGTCTGCTACACAGTTATAGGGTATGCAGTCAGTACAACGGCTGGCCAAATTTAGGAAAAAGCCCACTAAGTAATTAAAGACACATTGAGCAGGGCCACAGTAACGACAAATTCCCATTAGAAAGGAGAGAGTCTGCTATACAGTTATAGGGTATGCATTGAGTACAACGGCTGACCAATTTTAGTAAAAACACCACTAAGAATTTAAAGTCACACGGAGCAGGGTCACAGTAACAAGGTACAACATGTTCCCATTAGAAAGGAGAGAATCTACTATACAGTTGTAGGGTATGCAGTGAGTCCAACGGCTGACCAATTTTAGGAAAAACCGCACTAAGAATTTAAAGACACATAGAGCAGGGCCACAGTAATGACAAATTCCCATTAGAAAGGAGAGAGTCTCCCATACTGTTAGCCTATTCAGTGAATGCAAGGGCTGCCAATAATTTGGAGGCACTTCAATGTTCCTTGGAAGAGACGTGGAGGAGGGCCTCATAAAAAAATGTTCCCATTAGAATGGAGCGGGGCTCCTATACTTGTAATGCCCATGCACTAAGTCTATGAGCTGACAAACATTTACCCCTGGGGGTTATACATGAACGGACCACGATCACCCTGGTGATATGGTGATGGAGGATGAGGAGAAGGAGGAGGACAAGAGCAAATAGCCAAACTCAGGAAGCGTATACCCATGTGTGGGTGTGAAAAGGTGCATGAGAATACACCTCCCAAGAAAAGACACTGGATTTGAGTTTATGTTACGCTGCTATCATTTGGTGGTGTTGAAAAGTCTGGCCCAATCCAGCCCTTGTTCATTTTTATAAGAGTCAGCCTGTCAGCATTTTCAGTTAACAGGCGGATGCGCTTATCAGTAGTGTTGAGCATTCCGATACTGAAGTATCGGGTATCGGCCGATATTCGCGGTATCGGAATTCCGATACTTAATTCCGATACTATTGCAATATCGTATACCGGAATCGGAAGTTCCCATAATGCAATGAGACATTTTCATTTTATTCAGCCAATGAGGATCCTAAGAAGTGTGGGCACATCCTGTTAGGCATGTAGGCATCTTAACTAATGGCATGGCTGTGATTGGCTGCTGAAATGATGTCATGATGCACTATAAAAGCCACCGCCGCCATTTTGAGCTCACTCTGCTGTGAATTCAGTTAGGGATAGGACGCTGTTGTTCTGAGGGACAGTTTTAGCTACCTATTTGCTCTATACTGCTTTACCCAAGCTACTTTCTAAATCACTGTGCCTTGCAGTGCTAGTGCACAGTTCCCTGTGCTGTTCACCGCTATCTGCAAGGTCTGTGTGTGTGAGTGCAGCTCACCCTGTAGTGTGTGCTTCAGCCAAGTCTGGTTGTAGTGCACTCAGTGTGTGTCACTGCCTCATACATTGTCCTTTTTTGCCAATTCATAATTTTTCCTGATATCTCCTATTAGTGTGGTGGTTCCATCTGTATTCAGCTAAATTGGTTCCAAACACACTATATAGGAGTAGATAGAGAAATTTTTTTCCGTCTTGCAGCACTAGTGCACAGTGCTCTGCATCTGTACTGTTCACCGCTGTCTGCAAGGTCTGGTGTGTGAGTGCAGCTCACCCTGTAGTGTGTGCTTCAACCCCGTCTGGTTGTAGTGCACTCAGTGTGTGTCACTGCCTCATACATTGTCCTTTATTGCCAATTCATAATTTTTCCTGATATCTCCTATTAGTGTGGTGGTTCCATCTGTATTCAGCTAAATTGGTTCCAAACACACTATATAGGAGTAGATAGAGAAATTTTTTTCCGTCTTGCAGCACTAGTGCACAGTGCTCTGCATCTGTACTGTTCACCGCTGTCTGCAAGGTCTGGTGTGTGAGTGCAGCTCACCCTGTAGTGTGTGCTTCAACCCCGTCTGGTTGTAGTGCACTCAGTGTGTGTCACTGCCTCATACATTGTCCTTTATTGCCAATTCATAATTTTTCCTGATATCTCCTATTAGTGTGGTGGTTCCATCTGTATTCAGCTAAATTGGTTCCAAACACACTATATAGGAGTAGATAGAGAATTTTTTTTCCGTCTTGCAGCACTAGTGCACAGTGCTCTGCATCTGTACTGTTCACCGCTGTCTGCAAGGTCTGGTGTGTGAGTGCAGCTCACCCTGTAGTGTGTGCTTCAACCCCGTCTGGTTGTAGTGCACTCAGTGTGTGTCACTGCCTCATACATTGTCCTTTATTGCCAATTCATAATTTTTCCTGATATCTCCTATTAGTGTGGTGGTTCCATCCATATTCAGCTAAATTGATTCCAAACACACTATATAGGAGTAGATAGAGGAGCCTTTCTGCAGCATTGGGCCCTGCAGCCCCAGCCAGATTAGTATTAGCCTATTTTTTGCAGCCTCATCTATTGCATTGTAGGTTACCTTCCTACATTGTAATAGCTACAAAAAGTTTGTGATACTATCGTTATTACATCTTTAGGCACATCCAGTGTCTTTTTGTGACAAAAAAAACCTAAATAAAGTTCACCAAACACTCCACTTTACAGTTGTGTAGGCCACATTAGCTCATATTAAAGTCTAGTCCACACTTTATAAAATTAGTGTTTCTTATACCTGTTAGCAGCTGTTCAGGAATAAGCACACTAAGCCCTTAGTACTTTTCTGCCTATCTTTATCAGTCTACCAAGATGAAGAAGGCAGGGAGTAAGGCATGTGGTCGTGGTCGTGGGCGTGGGCGTGGAGTTTCTGCAGGGAGAGGACGTGAGGATTCTGTGCCTGCAGGGAGAGGACGTGGGGATTCTGTGCCTGCTGCGGGCACCAGTGACTCAGCATCCCCCAGTTTTACCAGGGAACAGTCCTTTATGCGCAGCTTTGTAGGAGCTAGCCGTACCCCACTGCTGCGCGAGGACCAAATTGAAGCCGTTGTCGGATGGATGGCAGCTAACGCATCGACTTCAATTAGTTCCAGATCCTCTCAGGTCCTGAGCACTGAAGAGCACCCATCTGTCTCTTCACCACCTGCCAAATTGCCCAGGCAGTCAGAGAGCCCTGGACAGGAGCCATCTCTACTTCTGTTCTCTGAATCTCTTGGCTTGGAAAGAGGGGGCCAGCCAAGCAGAATTCGAGAATTTGAAGAAGAGGTAGTATGCAGTGATGCGCAACCGTTTTGTCTCTCTGAATCTGAAGAGGCGGGTGGGCCAGTGCCTATGGTCAGCAGCACACCTCAGTACGCATCTGATGATGAGACTCAGGTGCCACTTTCTGGTGCGTACTGTGCTGTCGAGACTACCCAGGAGAAGCAGTTGTTTGAAGAGGGTGGTGTAGATGATGAGGTCCTTGACCCATCATGGCGTGAGGGACAGGAAGGTGGTGGGAGCAGCTCTGAGGAAGAGATTCCCCGAACGGCCCAAAAAGGAGGGAGAGGGAGGGGGCAGACTTGGTTGCCTGTAGCCTCCACTTCGGCACCCATTAGGAGCATGGCTCTTCCAAAATCCAAAGCGGGCGCTCCCAAGACTTGCAGTGCCTGGTCCTTTTTTGACACAGTTGCAGATGACATTTGCTTTGTCAAATGCAAGCTGTGTAATCAGAAGGTGAAAAGAGGGAAAAGTGTCAGCAACCTCAATACCACAAATATGTGGAAACATGTGCGGACCAAGCACGTGGTGGAGTTACACAAACACACTGAAGACCTAGGCCAACCTACAGCGCCACCTACCACCTCTTCAGCTCGTGTTGTAGCCTCTTCCTCCAGCTCACACACAGCTGGTTCGGCTTCCTCACAGGATCGCCATGGAAGAATCTCTGGCACTGTTGTACAGAGACACAGTGTAATTCCACCCACAGCACCACTTTCCCAGTCATCCTCACACTCCCAGGCCAGTCTACAGCCATCGTTAGCACAGGCATGGGAGAAAAGGCGCCCATACTCGGCAAACCACCCCCGAGCACAGGCTCTGAATGCTGGCATTGCTAAACTACTGGCCCTTGAAATGCTATCATTCAGGCTGGTGGAGACTGACACATTCCGTAACTTTATGGCATTGGCAGTCCCACAATACAACGTGCCCAGCCGCTTTTATTTCAGCAGGCAAGCCGTCCCTGCCCTGCAACATCATGTGGAGGGAAAAATTAAACATGCGCTACAAAACGCCGTCAGTAGCAAGGTCCACCTGACCACTGATGCGTGGACCAGTAAGCATGGACAGGGACGATACCTTTCCCTCACTGCCCATTGGGTAAATGTTGTGGAGCCGGGTACAGATCTTGAGAGTGGCGCTGTACGTGTTCTGCCAACTCCAAGGATTGCAGGAATCCAGTCTGTACACATTGACTCCTCCTCATACTCCAGTTCCTCTGAATCAGCGCTGCAGGAGCCGTCACGGTCTACCTCCACATCGACCCGTGAACGGTTACCTGTTATGATGACCGATATGAGCACAGCCGTGGCCAAACGTCAACAGGCCGTATTAAAATTAATTTCTTTGGGGAATCGAAGCCACACAGCGCAGGAGCTCTGGAATGCCATCAAGCAGCAGAGTGACGTGTGGTTTGTGCCAGCGAATCTCCAGCCAGGCATGGTAGTGTGTGACAATGGCCGAAATCTGGTGGCAGCTCTGGGCCTAGGCAACCTCACTCACATCCCATGTCTGGCACATGTGCTCAACTTGGTCGTGCAGAGTTTTTTGAGGGACTATCCGGATCTTGATGCACTGCTTCACAAGGTCCGCATAGAGTGCGCTCACTTGCGGCGTTCCAGCAATGCAAGATCACGCATTGCAGCTCTGCAGCGCCGATTATGTCTTCCGGAACATCGCATCATATGTGACCTACCCACCAGGTGGAATTCAACGTTACATATGTTGGAGAGGTTGTGTGAGCAGCAGGCAGCAGTAATGGAGTACCAGCTGCAGCAGGCGCAAACAAGTCGCAGTGCGCGCCGTTCACACTTCACCACCACTGAGTGGGCCTCTATGAAGGACATTTGCCACGTTTTGCGTGCCTTCGATTATTCCACGCGGATGGCGAGTGCAGATGATGCACTAGTCAGCATGACTATCCCCCTTATCTGCCTGCTTGAAAAAACACTGCAAGCACTAAGGGACGAGGTTTTGGAAGAGGTGGAGGATGAGGAGTCACAAATGCCATCTGCTTCTCTACAGTCTGCGCAATGTGGTTCCTCACAAAGGCCTAGGCAGGGGACACTTTGTGAGGAGGATGAGGAGGAGTCAATGGATGAGGAAGACATCTGTCCAGAGGAGGGAGGTACACAATGCTCTAGTAGTCAGTATCTAGAGCGAGGGTGGGGTGATGCAGAGCAGGCAGAGATCACGCCTCAAGCAGGGGACAGCGTTTCTTGGCCAGTTGGCAGTCTGCAGCACATGGTTGATTTCATGCTGCAGTGCCTCAGAAACGACCGCCGCATCGCCCACATTCTCAACACGGCTGATTATTGGGTGTCCACCCTCCTAGATCCTCGCTACCGGGACAACTTACAAAGCCTCATAACACCATTGAACCGGGAGCGTAAAATGCGGGAGTACCAAGACGCACTGGTGCATTCCATCATGTTCTCCATTCCAACCGAGAGCAGTGCTGCTAGTGCTTTACAAAGCAGCTCAGTGCGTCGAGGCAGTGGAGGAAGCTCTGCACAAAGAGGGAGCAGAAGCAGCGCCTCAGCACAAGGCAAGACCAGTATGGCCGAAATGTGGCAAAGTTTTGTGTCCCCGCCGCCACAAATGTCTACACCATCACAGACAGCTCCAGTCAGCAGGAGGCAACGTTTCCGTCAGATGGTGACAGACTACATGTCTTGCCCTCTTAGTGTACTCCCAGACGGCTCTTCTCCCTTCAAGTTTTGGGTCTGTAAGCTGGATACATGGCCAGAGCTTAGTCAGTATGCACTGGAGGTGCTAGCTTGCCCTGCTGCTAGTGTATTATCGGAACGCGTCTTTAGTGCCGCAGGTGGTGTACTAACAGACCGTCGCATGCGACTATCCTCCGATAACGTTGACCGGCTTACTTTTCTCAAAATGAACAAGGCCTGGATCTCTCATGAATTTGCCAGTCCTCTTCCAGAATAAATAATTGGTTGGCAACAGTATCCAGGTCTCCTGTTCTGTTCATGTTTCTACCACCTGAACTGTAATCCCTGAGCTCCAACACCGCCAGTTGGCGCTCGGAAGTGCCGTCTGCACAGTCAACACTTGCTGCCGTGTTATTGGGGTTCAGTAACGTCAGCTGTTCTCCTGCTGTGCGGACGGCAATTTCTCCTGATTTGTCCACATCCACTGTACTACACATTTTAAAGTTGCTCCAATTACTCCTCTGGCTCCTCTGTTTTCATTCTTATCCCTGGGCTCCAGCACCGCCAGTTGGCGCTCGGAAGTGCTGTCTGCACAGTCAACACTTGCTACCATGTTATTGGGGTTCAGTAACGTCAGCTGTTCCCCTGCTGTGCGGACGGCAATTTCTCCTGCTCTGTCCACATTCTCACTACTACAGATTTTAAAGTTGCTCCAATTACACCTCTGGCTCCTCTGTTTTCAGTATTATCCCTGAGCTCCAACACCGCCAGTTGGCGCACGGAAGTGCCGTCTGCACAGTCAACACTTGCTGCCGTGTTATTGGGGTTCAGTAACGTCAGCTGTTCTCCTGCTGTGCGGACGGCAATTTCTCCTGCTTTGTCCAAATCCACTGTACTACACATTTTAAAGTTGCTCGAATTACACCTCTGGCTCCTCTGTTTTCATTCTTATCCCTGGGCTCCAGCACCGCCAGTTGGCGCTCGGAAGTGCCGTCTGCACAGTCAACACTTGCTGCCGTGTTATTGGGGTTCAGTAACGTCAGCTGTTCTCCTGCTGTGCGGACGGCAATTTCTCCTGCTTTGTCCACATCCACTGTACTACACATTTTAAAGTTGCTCGAATTACACCTCTGGCTCCTCTGTTTTCATTCTTATCCCTGGGCTCCAGCACCGCCAGTTGGCGCTCGGAAGTGCCGTCTGCACAGTCAACACTTGCTACCATGTTATTGGGGTTCAGTAACGTCAGCTGTTCCCCTGCTGTGTTCACGGCAATTTCTCCTGCTCTGTCCATATTCACTGTGCTACTTATTTAAAACTTGCTCCAATTACACCTCTGGCTCCTCCGTTTTTAGTATTTACCCTGGGCTCCAACACCGCCAGTTGGCGCTCGGAAGTGCTGTCTGCACAGTCAACACTTGCTGCCGTGTTATTGGGGTTCAGTAACGTCAGCTGTTCCCCTGCTGTGCGGACGGCAATTTCTCCTGCTCTGTCCACATTCTCACTACTACAGATTTTAAAGTTGCTCGAATTACACCTCTGGCTCCTCTGTTTTCATTCTTATCCCTGGGCTCCAGCACCGCCAGTTGGCGCTCGGAAGTGCTGTCTGCACAGTCAACACTTGCTACCATGTTATTGGGGTTCAGTAACGTCAGCTGTTCCCCTGCTGTGCGGACGGCAATTTCTCCTGCTCTGTCCACATTCTCACTACTACAGATTTTAAAGTTGCTCCAATTACACCTCTGGCTCCTCTGTTTTCATTCTTATCCCTGGGCTCCAGCACCGCCAGTTGGCGCTCGGAAGTGCCGTCTGCACAGTCAACACTTGCTGCGGTGTTATTGGGGTTCGGTAACGTCAGCTGTTCCCCTGCTGTGTTCACGGCAATTTCTCCTGCTCTGTCCATATTCACTGTGCTACTTATTTAAAACTTGCTCCAATTACACCTCTGGCTCCTCCGTTTTTAGTATTTACCCTGGGCTCCAATACCGCTAGTTGCTGCTCAGAAGTGCCGTCTGCACAGTCAACGCTTGCTCCAGTGTTATTGGGATTCAGTAACGTCAGCTGATCCCCAGCTGTGTGTCCGGCAAATTCTCCTGCTTTGTCCACATCCACTGTAGTACGGATTTAAAACCTCCTCCAAATACACCTCTGGCTCTTCTGTTTTTAGTATTTACCCTGGGCTCCAGCACCGCCAGCTGGTTCTCGGCAGTTCCATTGGCTCTTGTACCTTCTGCTACCCATCCGGGTTCCAGTACCGTCAGCTGGTTCTCGGCAGTGTCTTTGGCACGGGTACTCCCTCCTGCCCAGCCTGGTTCCAGCACGCCAGCTGTTTCCGGGTAGTGTCAACGTCACTTTGCCTCCAATGCGTTGTCCTGTCGTGTTGCGGTCGGGTTAGCCGACTCTATGGTGCCTGCAGTTTAGGTGACTCCTATGTGGGCTGCGGGATCTGGCAATGAAGGCTGGTTCCATAGTGCCAATAGGACAAGCACCCTCTGTAGGACTGTGGGTTTTGGTAACTGCGGCCGGCTCGCGGCCTTGAACTTTTTTTTTACATGGGTACCTTCTGCTACCCATCCGGGTTCCAGTACCGTCAGCTGGTTCTCGGCAGTGCCTTTGGATTAGGTGCCTCCTTCTCGGTATCCAAGTTCCACCAACGTCTGCTGGTCCTTGGTAGTGCTTTCTGGCACAGGTACCTCCTGCTTAGTAACCGAGTTCCAGTAACATCAGCTGGTTCTCGGTAGTTCCATTGGCTCTTGTACCTTCTGCTACCCATCCGGGTTCCAGTACCGTCAGCTGGTCCTCGGTAGTTCCATTTGCTCTTGTATCTTCTGCTACCCATCCGGGTTCCAGTACCGTCAGCTGGTCCTCGGTAGTTCCATTTGCTCTTGTATCTTCTGCTACCCATCCGGGTTCCAGTACCGTCAGCTGGTTCTCGGCAGTGCCTTTGGATTAGGTGCCTCCTTCTCGGTATCCAAGTTCCACCAACGTCTGCTGGTCCTTGGTAGTGCTTTCTGGCACAGGTACCTCCTGCTTAGTAACCGAGTTCCAGTAACATCAGCTGGTCCTCGGTAGTTCCATTGGCTCTTGTACCTTCTGCTACCCATCCGGGTTCCAGTACCGTCAGCTGGTCCTCGGTAGTTCCATTTGCTCTTGTATCTTCTGCTACCCATCCGGGTTCCAGTACCGTCAGCTGGTCCTCGGTAGTTCCATTTGCTCTTGTATCTTCTGCTACCCATCCGGGTTCCAGTACCGTCAGCTGGTTCTCGGCAGTGCCTTTGGATTAGGTGCCTCCTTCTCGGTATCCAAGTTCCACCAACGTCTGCTGGTCCTTGGTAGTGCTTTCTGGCACAGGTACCTCCTGCTTAGTAACCGAGTTCCAGTAACATCAGCTGGTCCTCGGTAGTTCCATTGGCTCTTGTACCTTCTGCTACCCATCCGGGTTCCAGTACCGTCAGCTGGTCCTCGGTAGTTCCATTTGCTCTTGTATCTTCTGCTACCCATCCGGGTTCCAGTACCGTCAGCTGGTTCTCGGCAGTGTCTTTGGCACGGGTACTCCCTCCTGCCCAGCCTGGTTCCAGCACGCCAGCTGTTTCCGGGTAGTGTCAACGTCACTTTGCCTCCAATGCGTTGTCCTGTCGTGTTGCGGTCGGGTTAGCCGACTCTATGGTGCCTGCAGTTTAGGTGACTCCTATGTGGGCTGCGGGATCTGGCAATGAAGGCTGGTTCCATAGTGCCAATAGGACAAGCACCCTCTGTAGGACTGTGGGTTTTGGTAACTGCGGCCGGCTCGCGGCCTTGAACTTTTTTTTTACATGGGTACCTTCTGCTACCCATCCGGGTTCCAGTACCGTCAGCTGGTTCTCGGCAGTGCCTTTGGATTAGGTGCCTCCTTCTCGGTATCCAAGTTCCACCAACGTCTGCTGGTCCTTGGTAGTGCTTTCTGGCACAGGTACCTCCTGCTTAGTAACCGAGTTCCAGTAACATCAGCTGGTCCTCGGTAGTTCCATTGGCTCTTGTACCTTCTGCTACCCATCCGGGTTCCAGTACCGTCAGCTGGTCCTCGGTAGTTCCATTTGCTCTTGTATCTTCTGCTACCCATCCGGGTTCCAGTACCGTCAGCTGGTTCTCGGCAGTGTCTTTGGCACGAGTACTCCCTCCTGCCCAGCCTGGTTCCAGCACGCCAGCTGTTTCCGGGTAGTGTCAACGTCACTTTGCCTCCAATGCGTTGTCCTGTCGTGTTGCGGTCGGGTTAGCCGACTCTATGGTGCCTGCAGTTTAGGTGACTCCTATGTGGGCTGCGGGATCTGGCAATGAAGGCTGGTTCCATAGTGCCAATAGGACAAGCACCCTCTGTAGGACTGTGGGTTTTGGTAACTGCGGCCGGCTCGCGGCCTTGAACTTTTTTTTTACATGGGTACCTTCTGCTACCCATCCGGGTTCCAGTACCGTCAGCTGGTTCTCGGCAGTGCCTTTGGATTAGGTGCCTCCTTCTCGGTATCCAAGTTCCACCAACGTCTGCTGGTCCTTGGTAGTGCTTTCTGGCACAGGTACCTCCTGCTTAGTAACCGAGTTCCAGTAACATCAGCTGGTCCTCGGTAGTTCCATTGGCTCTTGTACCTTCTGCTACCCATCCGGGTTCCAGTAACATCAGCTGGTCCTCGGTAGTTCCATTGGCTCTTGTACCTTCTGCTACCCATCCGGGTTCCAGTACCGTCAGCTGGTTCTCGGCAGTGTCTTTGGCACGGGTACTCCCTCCTGCCCAGCCTGGTTCCAGCACGCCAGCTGTTTCCGGGTAGTGTCAACGTCACTTTGCCTCCAATGCGTTGTCCTGTCGTGTTGCGGTCGGGTTAGCCGACTCTATGGTGCCTGCAGTTTAGGTGACTCCTATGTGGGCTGCGGGATCTGGCAATGAAGGCTGGTTCCATAGTGCCAATAGGACAAGCACCCTCTGTAGGACTGTGGGTTTTGGTAACTGCGGCCGGCTCGCGGCCTTGAACTTTTTTTTTACATGGGTACCTTCTGCTACCCATCCGGGTTCCAGTACCGTCAGCTGGTTCTCGGCAGTGCCTTTGGATTAGGTGCCTCCTTCTCGGTATCCAAGTTCCACCAACGTCTGCTGGTCCTTGGTAGTGCTTTCTGGCACAGGTACCTCCTGCTTAGTAACCGAGTTCCAGTAACATCAGCTGGTCCTCGGTAGTTCCATTGGCTCTTGTACCTTCTGCTACCCATCCGGGTTCCAGTACCGTCAGCTGGTCCTCGGTAGTTCCATTTGCTCTTGTATCTTCTGCTACCCATCCGGGTTCCAGTACCGTCAGCTGGTTCTCGGCAGTGTCTTTGGCACGGGTACTCCCTCCTGCCCAGCCTGGTTCCAGCACGCCAGCTGTTTCCGGGTAGTGTCAACGTCACTTTGCCTCCAATGCGTTGTCCTGTCGTGTTGCGGTCGGGTTAGCCGACTCTATGGTGCCTGCAGTTTAGGTGACTCCTATGTGGGCTGCGGGATCTGGCAATGAAGGCTGGTTCCATAGTGCCAATAGGACAAGCACCCTCTGTAGGACTGTGGGTTTTGGTAACTGCGGCCGGCTCGCGGCCTTGAACTTTTTTTTTACATGGGTACCTTCTGCTACCCATCCGGGTTCCAGTACCGTCAGCTGGTTCTCGGCAGTGCCTTTGGATTAGGTGCCTCCTTCTCGGTATCCAAGTTCCACCAACGTCTGCTGGTCCTTGGTAGTGCTTTCTGGCACAGGTACCTCCTGCTTAGTAACCGAGTTCCAGTAACATCAGCTGGTCCTCGGTAGTTCCATTGGCTCTTGTACCTTCTGCTACCCATCCGGGTTCCAGTAACATCAGCTGGTCCTCGGTAGTTCCATTGGCTCTTGTACCTTCTGCTACCCATCCGGGTTCCAGTACCGTCAGCTGGTTCTCGGCAGTGCCTTTGGATTAGGTGCCTCCTTCTCGGTATCCAAGTTCCACCAACGTCTGCTGGTCCTTGGTAGTGCTTTCTGGCACAGGTACCTCCTGCTTAGTAACCGAGTTCCAGTAACATCAGCTGGTCCTCGGTAGTTCCATTGGCTCTTGTACCTTCTGCTATCCATCCGGGTTCCAGTACCGTCAGCTGGTCCTCGGTAGTTCCTCAGCTTTCTTGTACCTTCTGCTACATTTCCAAGTTCAAGCTTTTTGAAATGGTTCTTGGTAATCACTCTGGATCTCCCTGACGAGGACCCTGAAGACGAGGACCCTGAAGACCAACCCTAAGAAGACGAGGACCCCGAAGACAATGACCCTGAAGACGAGGACCCTGAAGACCACCCCGAAGAAGACGAGGACCCTGAAGACCACCCCGAAGAAGACGAGGACCCTGAAGACCACCCCGAAGAAGACGAGGACCCCGAAGACGAGGACCCAGAAGACCAACCCGAAGAAGACGAGGACCCCGAAGACGAGGACCCCCGAAGACGACGACCCTGAAGACCACCCCGAAGAAGACCAAGAAGATGACCCTGAAGAAGTTGACCAAGAAGACAAAGAAGAGAAGACAAGCACCAAGATACAGAAAAACAAGAGACAGAAAACCAAGAAGCAGAAATACAAGAAGCTGCAGAACAAAAAGCGGAAGAACATTAAGCATAAGACTAAAAATCAGAGCAAAAGATAATATCTAAATTATAAGCAGAAGATGACTAAGCAGTGTATGGGGGTGAGTCCGTTCCTCCTCGTGGTGCCCCTGGAAAAGACCTGCTGCTGCAGGCCAAACTGAACGCGGACAAATCCTGTTGTAAATCTTTTGTGACGGGCAGAACGAAAGGTGTAATGTCCAACCTTTTATAGATAACAACTACAGGAATGCCTGTCACAAATAAGAATATGATGAAGAAGAAGAATATGAAGAAGATGAAGAAGTAGAATATGAAGAATGTAAAAAAAAGAATAATACGAAGAAGGTGAAGAAGAAGAAGGTGAAGAAGAAGTGGATGAAAAAGATGCTGAGGATGATGAAGGAGAAAGTGTGGGAGAAGTAAAAAAGAAGGTGAAGAGCATGGAAGTAGTGAAACATAAATATCTGACAAAATATAAAAATACTTAACATAGTTAATATTTCCGTAACTCAGAACATAATAAAAAAATATTAATTCCTGCTATTCCATTTGACTGGGCTAAACCTCTATGCCTTTATTGTCTCCCCCACCTCCCCCAATACATTCTACATTATTCTTAGTTGTTTTCCTTCATGTAGAAATAACCTACAAGGAAAGAAAGGGTTTATTTTAATTCCGATATTTATGTCCCATTGACTTGCATTGGTTTCCGGTATCGGAATCGGCGATATCCGATACTTTTTCGGTATCGGTCCGATCCAATCCGATCCGATATTTCCCGATATCGGAAGGTATCGCTCAACACTACTTATCAGTTATAATTCCACCAGCGGCACTAAAAACCCGCTCTGATAAAACGCTGGCGGCAGGGCAGGCCATGACCTCCAAGGCATAGAGAGCCAGTTCATTCCACATATCCAGCTTGGATACCCAATAATTATAAGGCACAGAGGAATCATGGAGGACGTTGGTACGGTCGGCAAGGTACTCCCTCAGCATCTTCTCAAACTTTGCACTCCTTGTGAGAGTACCCCGCGCCTCAGGGCCTGTGCGATGGGAGGGTCTGAGAAAACTCTCCCAGAATTTTGACAGTGTTTCCCTGCCTTTGCTGGATTGAAGTTGTGTCTCTCTCGCCTGTACTCCTTGGTTGTCCAACAAAGTGTGCCCTCTGCCGCCAGCGTTTTCAGATGGGAATTTTTTTAATAGTTCCGCAACATGGGCCTTCTGGTACAGCCCCATTTTTGTAGACCTGTCCGCCTCAGTAATAAGAGATATAAGGTTCTCCTTGTAGTGTGGGTCTAGAAGTGTCACTAAACAGTAATGACTGTCACCCAAAATTTTGAGAACGTGAGGGTCATGGGAAAGGCAGCGTAACATAAACTCAGCCATGCGTGCCAGACTACTAACAGGCAAGACTTCCGTGTCCTCACCAAGAGGATAACTTACCATGCTCTCCTCCTCCTCTCTGTCCTCTGGCCCTCCACGCTGAACAGAAGGTATAACAGCTGTGCAGGTAGTACCATCTATAGTGCATGAAACTAGCTCCTGTCCTTCCTCCTCCTCCTCTTACTCATTGTCACCCAATCCACGTTGGGAAGAGATGAGGCTTGGCTGTGTGTAATCACCCTGTATGGTTCCTTGCTCCATCTCATCATGCTCTGCCTGCAATGCATCCTCTTTGATTGTGAGCAGAGAGCGTTTCAGAAGACAGAGAAGCGGGATGGTGACGCTAATTATGGCGTCATCGCCGCTCACCATCTTGGTGGAGTCCTCAAAGTTTTGGAGGATGTTACATATGTCTGACATCCATGTCCACTCCTGAGGTCTTATGTGTGGAGTCTGAACTGAATACCGATGGCCTTGTTGATGCTGGTACTCAACAACTGCCCTCTTCTGCTCACAAATCCTTCCCAACATCTGCCATGTAGAGTTCCAATGCATGGGGTCATCACACACCAGTCTGTGAGCCGGAAGCTGCAAACGCTGCTGAAACACTGCATACTTTAATAAGCAGATCTGGCAGCTCCGGGTAGGATTTGAGAAACCGCTAAACCACGAGGTTAAGCACATGGGCCAGGCATGGTACGTGTGTGAGCTCGCCTCGCCTCAGAGCTGCCACCAGGTTCCGGCCATTGTCACACACGACCATGCCTGGCTGTAGGTTCAGCGGTGTGAGCCACAGATCTGCCTGCTCTTTTATAACTGTCCACAACTCTTCAGCATTGTGCGGTTTTTCACCTAAGCATATTAGCTTCAGCACAGCCTGTTGCCGCTTGGCCGAGGCAGTGCTGCAGTGCTTCCAGCTTGTGACTGATGTGGTCATTTTGGAGATGGAGACTGAAGAGGAGGAGCAGGCTAAGGAGGATGAGGTGCAGGAGCTGTAGTCCTTGGGGGCAACCCTGATTGAGCTATGGCCCGCAATCCTTGGCGTCGGGAGGACGTGTTCCATCCCAAGGTCCAACTGGGTCCCGGCTTCCACTATGTTAACCCAGTTTGCCGTCAGCGAGATGTACCGTCCCTGCCCACAAGCACTTGTCCACGTGTCCTTTGTTAGGTGAACTTTACCGGTAACTGCGTTGTTGAGAACATGGCTAATGCTTTGCGACACATGCTTGTGTAATGCGGGGGCGGCACACCAGGAGAAATAGTGGCGGCTGGGGACCGAGTACCGAGGGATGGCCGCCGCCATCAGGTTGCGGAATGCTTCCATCTCCACAAGCCTAAAAAGCAACATTTAGAGCGCAAGCAGTCATGAAATGTGAGAATTTAGTAGTGTGGCCTGTGGGGCGTTGGCTGCATATTTGCGCTTGCATTCCAAGGACTGGGGTATCACAACTGAACGCTGCACTGGGACAGGGACATGGACGTGCTTCCTGATGCTGCTACTTGAGAGTGTGCAACGACAGGTGCAGGGCAGGAGGTGTCTTCTCATGCACCATGGACAGGGGATTGGCTTGCATGCACAACAGCGGAAGAAACAATGGTGCCTCCGACAGACACTGTTCCTGGACCCTGGGGTTCGGCCCACAAAGTCTGGTGCTTTGCTGCCATGTGCCTGATCATGCTGGTGGTGGTCAGGCTGGTCGTTTTGCCACCCCTGCTGATGCTAGCCTGGCAGGTGGTGCAAATGGCCTTTTTGGGGTTATTGGCAGAGTCTTTAAAAATCAACCAGACTCGGGAATACCTAACAGTTGTACTGGCAACTTCCTTCGTGTTGGTGTTACGGGGAACGGTTGCCTGCCTTCTGTCTGCGGCCACCACACTGCTTCTTCCTGCCTGTTAGGGTGCTCTGCCTCCCTCCCCCTGTGTGCTGCTGTCCTCGCTCTGCATGTGTTCCTGCCAGGTTGGGTCAGTTACTATATCATCCACCACCTCGTCTTCCACTTCCGCACCCTGGTCCTCTTCCTGACTTTCTGGCAATTGTGTCTCACCATCGTCCACCTTTTGTGACACTTTCCCACCATCGCCTTCGTGTGACCATGGCTGCTCAAATATTTGGGCATCGCTATATGTGATCTCCTCTTGCCCCGCTTCAAGTGGACCGGGCGAGAGGCCCAAATCTATAAATGGAAAAGTGAACAGTTCTTCAGAGTGTCCAAGTGTGGGATCAGTTGTCTCTGGGCACTCTGCATGGTGGGAGGAAGGAGGATCAGGGTGAGGAATATGCTGTCCAGACTCACGGCTACTGAGACTTGACCGTGTGGAAGACAGGGTGTTGGTGGTGGCTAAGTGACTGGAAGCATTATCCGCTATCCAACCAACAACCTTTTGACACTGCTCTGTGTTCAATAGTGTTGTGCTGTGGTCCCCTAGAAATTGGGACAGGAAGGTCAGGCGAGAAGATGTGGGTGTTTGTTGCGGCACAATTTTGGCTTGCCCACGGCCTTGTCCTCGGCCTCTGCATGCACCATTACCATCACGTCCATTTCCCCGTCCCTTGCCACGTGCCTTGCCCATTTTAAATGGAGGACAGTTTCTTCCATGCTCACTACAAATGAGTTTGGAGCGAACTTATATGTGATCCGTGTGATGGAGAAAACAGAGTTTCAAATACCTGGCCTGTAGGTAAGTAGTTTCAACAGCAAACTGCAGTGAATCGCTTCACTGACACACTGAAAGAAATTTTTAATGGAGGCCAGAAATGGCAATATTTTCTGACAACATATATGTGATCCATTTGATGGAGAAAACACAGTTTTAAATAGCTGGATTTCTAGCGTTCTAATATGGAAAGGGCCTGGCTGTATTCTGCAATGCCAACAAGCAAATGGCGCAGAAATAATGGTGTTCTCTGGATTGCTTTTTAAGCAAATAATGAGGATTAAGATCCAAAGAAAAGTATTCCTGGCCCCTGAGACCTGGGCCTTTGTATAGAACTATCTAACAGCAGCAGAAGGCAGAATTGGAATGGTGCTATATGCACTCCAGTCTGCTATATACTCTGCCTGCCTGATATCTCTGCAGATGGATTAGTCCTCAGAAGGACTTTTTGTTAAGATGGATATGTGTAATGTACGGTTTTTCTCCCTGCACTACCTAATACACAATCAAATCTTTCCCTGATGCAGCAGCAGCTCTCCCTACACTGTCTGATCCAGAGTGACTGTGACGAGCATGGCGGCGCCAGGTCTGATATAGACCTGATGACGCTGTGCGTCCAGCCAATCACTGTAATGCCCACAACCAACCCGAGTTCCCTCCCAAGCAACCTGGAAATACTCGGCGAGCACCGAGCATCTCGAGCAGTGAGATGCTCGGGCGAGCACCGAGCAGTAGCGAGCATGCTCGCTCATCACTAATCCTTATTATAAAGCAAAGGGATGATTATTAGATACAAGTAGTTATGCTTTTATACCCTGGCTACAAAAGTAAAATAAAAAAATTTGGGATTTTTCTCTGGCTTCTAAAAGAGAGTCCAAAATGGCATATTACCAGGATAAGTTGTGTTCTTTCTCAGCGAAGCATCCACTAAGTGGACACTAGGCAAACATGCTGTGAACTAGGAGACCCCTCTCCATCCCTCACAGAGTTAATACTCCCCCACCTGTAAAAGTGCAAAGGCTAGAATAAGTACCTGAGGCAGCAGCAACTACAATATATTTCACATGATGAACCAGGTGTTTAATTTGCTGTTGCGCCAAGCAGATGCACTTCAGTAAGCAGAAACGGTCATACCTGGATGGTGTTTTTTCTTTGACAAACACTGAGCCACAATTCTATGGACTTCTGTGACAAAAAACAAAAGGAGAATTCCCATGCACAAAAATGAATCTTTATTAAATAATCAATTAGACAACATAAAAAAACAATTAAAATAGGAGTCATACTACAGAGATGATAGATGAATGCCAATTACCATGCTAGTCATAGAACAAGTTACAAATATAAGTATAAGTTGCACATGGAGCCACTAAAGACCAATATAGAGAAAAAACATATAAAGGACAAAAATATATACATATAAAATGCCATGAACAGTAATGAACATCAAGGGGGATCCAACTGGTTGTATAAATATGTAATGTAAGTAGTGAAAATTCACTCTTAGGCCTAAGTAATAGTGCCAGAAATACACAATGTGTGATCCACCTAGTGATTTTGAGTGCAAACCTCCTTCCATCAGCAAGGGCATTGAAGATGAAACGTGGCTGAGTCTTTCAGCATGACAATGATCCCAAGCACACCGCCAGGGCAATGAAGAAGTGGCTTTGTAAGAAGCATTTCAAGGTCCTGGAGTGGCCTAGCCAGTCTCCAGATCTAAACCCTATAGAAAACCTTTGGAGGGAGTTGAAAGTCCGTGTTGCCCAGCGACAGCCCCAAAACATCACTGCTCTAGAGGAGATCTGCATGGAGGAATGGGCCAACATACCAGCAACAGTGTGTGCCAACCTTGTGAAGACTTACAGAAAACGTTTGACCTCTGTCATTGCCAACAAAGGATATATAGCAAAGTATTGAGATGAACTTTTGTAATTGACCAAATACTTATTTTCCACCAAAATTTGAAAAAAAAATTATTTCCAAATCAGATAATGTGATTTTCAGGATTTGTTTTCTCATTTTGTGTCTCATAGTTGAGGTCTACCTATGATGTCAATTACAGGCCTCTCTCATCTTTTTAAGTGGGAGAACTTGCACAATTGGTGGCTGACTAAATAATTTTTTGCCCCACTGTATATATATATATATATATATATATATATATATATATATATATATATATACCTATGGACATAGATAATCGAGCTACTAAAACAAATGAATCCCTAAAAGAAAATAAATGTTTTTTCGAGTTTAACAATGCATATGCTGAAGTTATCAATTGAAAGTAAATATCATCTCATATACAGTAGCTCATTTATACATCCATTCATCTGTCCCTAACCACACAGAATCATACATCTCAAACACATTGCTTGCATGTGTGCATAAGAAGCAAAAAAAGTTTATTCATACATGTGCATGTGCACACACAAGTGCACACACACATGTATATGGAAAAAGAACACATAAAAAACACAGTAAATTTTTTGATGTTCTTCACATATTAATATTCAACCACCATATCAAGTGAAAAAGTTTTTATTATTATTATAGTGATACACCAGTGTATAACACTAGTGTTGAGCGAGCATGCTCGACACTGCTCGGTACTCGCCCGAGCATCTCACTACTCAGGATGTTCGGCGAGCACCGAGCATTTCCGGGTTACTCGGGCGGGAGCTAGGGTCTCCGCCTTGCATGTTTGGCGCCCTTTACAGAACCAATGAACATGCAGGGATTGCCAGCCAGTCACTGTAATGCCGCAGCCATGTTGTTTGTGGGCATTACAGTGATTGGCTGGCCGCACAGCGTCACCTTGAGTATTTAAAACCGGGCGCCGCCATCTTGGACACAGTCGCTCCGGATCAGACAGTGTAGGGATAGCGCTGCTGATTTAGGGAGAGATATATACTGCGAAATAGTTAGTGTAGGGTCTGTAAAGGCTGCCAGATCAAACAAACAGTCCTTCTCAGGACTAATATCCATCCCAGATATCAGGCAGGCAGGCTGTATAGGAGACGCAGTGGTTATACCAGCAAATGCTGCATTACAGTCCTGTGTGCTCCTGTTGCTGAAATTGCTGTACTTAGCTCCAGGTCTCGGGGCAAGGAAAAATCCTTTCTTTTTCATCTAAATCCTCTTTTTTTTTTTTCCTCCTTCACACTATACAAATACCCATCTTATTAACCTTTTGGTGCCCCCCCCACCCAAAAAAAAAAAGTGTATCTCCTGATTTTTCAGACACAAATATATCTGTTGAAAATAGTCTGGTGTAGGCTAGAAAAATAGAAGTTTGGTTTTGCAGTTCCACGGTTCAAACCTCTGTATTATCTAGTTTTGGGCCATTTGTATCTAAAAAAAACAGTTTGAGTGTGTCGCTCACCATTCAGCCGCAAATATATATATTTAAAAAAGTCTGGTATACATACACCAGTAAATTATAACTGTGGTTTTGCTGTTCCACGGTAAAAAATCTCTATTATCCTGCTTTTGGCATTTTTTGCCGTAAAGAAAAACAGTAGTAGTGTCTCCTGATTGTTCAGACACAAATATATCTGTTGAAAATAGTCTGGTATACACCAGTAAATTATAACTGTGGTTTTGCTGTTCCATGGTAAAAAATCTCTGTATTATCCTGCTTTTTTTGCATTTTTTGCTGTAAAGAAAAACAGTAGTGTCTCCTGATTGTTCAGACTCAAATATATCTGTTGAAAATAGTCTGGTGTAGGCCCAAGAAATACAAGTGTGGTTTTGCAGTTCCACGGGTCAAATCTCTGTATTATCCTGCTTTTGGCATTTTTTGGCGTAAAGAAAAACAGTAATAGTGTCTCCTGATTGTTCAGACACAAATATATGTTTAAAATAGTATGGTGTAGGCCCGAGAAATTGAACTGTGGTTTTGCAGTTCCACTGGTCAAATCTCTGTATTATCCTGCTTTTCGCAATTTTTGGCCGTAAAAATAAATAATAGTGTCTCCTGATTGTTCAGACACAAATATATCTGTTGAAAATAGTCTGGTATACACCAGTAAATTATAACTGTGGTTTTGCTGTTCCACGGTAAAAAATCTCTATTATCCTGCTTTAGGCATTTTTTGCCCCGTCTCATGCTGCACATAAAACATCTGCATCTCTGGCTGCTATGGGCATAAAAGGGGACAAACTTATGGTGTGGCACCCATGCTCCCCTGACTTCAACCCCATTGAGAACCTCTGGAGCATCATCAAAAGGAGTGTCTATGATAGCGGGAGGCAGTTCACATCTAAGCAACAGCTCTGGGAGGGTATTCTGTCCTCATGCAAAACAATTAAAGCAGAAACCATCCAAAACCTGACAAATTCAATGGACGAGAGAGTTCAGAAGCTCCTTTCGAACAAGGGGTCCTATGTGCAAATGTAACATCACCTAGAAGAAAGTTTTGAGTTGAAAACTGTTTGATTTCAGTTTGTAATAACCTGCTAATGCTTATAATTTCAAAAATGACCATTTTTTTGTTTTTTATTAAAATGAAAAGGTTGAAAACTCTGCTGTGCATAATAATTTGGAACATCCAAGAAAACAAAGCAGATCCTAACTTGTATCATCATCATCATGGTCCTCACCTTGGCACTCTCAACTCCCCTGATGGAGAAGCCAGGGCCCACCGGAGGAGTCTGGTTCTCTGGTGAGCTCGTCCAATGCTGCCCTAAAGCAGGCCGGGCTAAGAAAAGTTTGTGTGGGGGGATGTTCCAAGGAGAAATAGGGGTGGCTGGGGACCGTTTATGGACACCCGGCTGCCCCCAGGCGGCTGGGGACCGTGTGTGGACACCCGGCCGCTGGGTGGCTGGGGACCGAGTATGGACACCCGGCCGAGGGGTGGCTGGGGTCTGAGTATGGACACCCGGCCGCCCCCTGGCAGCTGGGGACCGAGTGTGGACACCCGGCCGCCGGGCGGCTGGGGACTGAGTATGGATTCCAGGCCACCAATGCAGCCATGACGTGGTGGCCAGATTCCATCTCCACATGCCTAAAAGGCCCAATTTAAAGTGCAAGCAAGCAGTATGGTATTGCTGCCTGGCAGTGGGTGGGTGGCAGGCTGCATACTTGCAAGGAATGGGAGAGGTACAATTGAACACTGCCCTGGGACAAGGACTTGAACGGGGATAGTTGCAAGTCTGCAACGACAGGTGCAGGTTGGGATGCATCTTCGCATGTACCATGAACAGGGGTTTGGCATGCACACACTACAGTGGAATAGGCTGTCCTTCACACTAAATGCACTGGGGAGGGCACAGGTAATGTTTTGGTATTCGCGCTTAATCTTATGTATAAGGAACACCGGACAAATAGGGGCGGCTGGGGACTGACTATGGATACCTCGCTGCCGAAGCAGCCATGAGGTAGTGGCCAGCTATGGCCTCCTCCAAACTAAAAGGCCCCATTTCAAGTGCTAGCTAGCAGTATGGCATTGCAGCCTGGGGGTGGGTGGGTGGCAGGCTGCACACTTACGCTTGCATTAAAAGAAAACAAAGCAGATGCTAACTTGTATCATCATCATCATGGTCCTCACCTTAGCACTAGTGTTGAGCCACCCCCGTAGTGTTCGAGTTCGGTTCGGTTCGTCGAACACCTTCGAACACCGTTAAAACCAATGGCAGGCAAACAAAAACACATAGAAACACATAGAAAACACCTTCAAAGGTGTCCAAAAGCTGACAAACTGCTCAGAAGACACAACTAACACATGGAAAAGTGACAAGTACATATAGTCATGCGAAAAGAAAAGAGGTGGAGGAGTAAAAGGAGGGGGAGACACAGATATAGGCATGTCATGCCCTTCTAAAATCCAAAAAGTGAGAAGCCGAGACGGCCAGTCCGCTCCTGCCCGTGCCACCTCCGTGTCGCCGGGTTTGTGCCAGAGCCGCGGTGAACCCTGACGGCCAGCCCCCCTCTCCCAATACTGGTGCCTGTCCGCTGGTGGGTCGAGAGAGCCCCCCTGTGGTGGAGGCAGCTCTAAGCTTTTTAATTTAAATTGTCCCTCTAATTTGAATGAATACACTTTAAATCCATTTACAAGGATCTATTGGAGGGCAAGTCTCATGCCAGCAGCCGCGTAATTCCAGCTCCAGTAGCGTCCACTAAAGCTGCTGCAGTTAAAAAGCTTTTATAAGGATCGAGCTCGGCTGTCCACCGCAAGGCATCCTAGTGCCAGTCCCAGCCCCTATGCCTTGGGGTGCCTCCTGATGCTCTTCACTGAGTATCCCGTGGTCCCGAAGCATTTCCTTTGAAAAAATTAAGTGTCCAAACTACAGGTGGTGTAGCTTGCTTAACAGCCGGGATAATCCGCTGACTAGCAGACACTGCTACTAGGCACAAAGTATTTCCTGGGCTAGATGCAGTTAAAAATTTGTAAGTAGATACTCTCGTTGGATGCTGAGAAAGCATTCCATAGAGTCTCCTGGCACGCCATATATGATTCTCTTAAAAAGCTTGGGGTAGGGGTCTAGGGGACCCTTTTATAGCCAAAATCACGGCCCTGTATCACAATACGTCACCTAGGCTGAAGATAAATGGAACTGTAGCACCGAGGGCTCGGTTGCTACAGACGTATTGCACCTCACCCAGAGGTGTGATATCTCACTCTCAGATAAGGATGGAGTGTGGATCAGGACCCGACACCTGCATGCATTACACCACATTGCCGTGGGGCAGTGCGACCAATATGCCCATGAGATGGGCACGACAGTCCCTGTCCCTGGCTGGAGTGGGGGGAGGGAACACTGAGGAAGGGGAACCCTGCAGTGCAGGAGCAGGGAGGAAGCAGTTCCTGGGTGCATTGAGAAGGGAGTATAAAAGGTGGGCACCATCTTAGTTCAGTGCAGAGAAGTCTGAGCAGAAGTGGCAGGGAGCAGGGGCTCTGCATGAGCTCTGCTCCGGAGGCGGGCCTAGTAACAGAGGCCCAGGCCTGCAAGAGGGAGAAGGAAGGAAGAGGAGCGGAGAAGGCTCCAGGAACGAGGAATGAAGGGATCCCAGGGGTGCGGACGGGCGAGTCGCCACCGCACGCCCGAATCCACCTGCGTGGAGGGGTCAGGCCAAAGGGGGAGACCGGTCCCCGAACTAGTGGAGGCAGGAAACGACCCTCAGCTAGAAACCGGAGGCTCTGACATTTTATGTGGCGCAGCCCCTTGCTCCACCCGCTAGGAAGGCACCACATAGGGTCAGGGAAACTGGCGCCAAGTTTACCAAGAGGAGGCCCGAGGCAGCCGGACAGAAGTGTTGGTAAGAAAGGCCAGACAAAGGACACACAAAGGGGGTCCTGTGAAGCACTCCAAAGTTATCTGGGAGTTGTCTGAGCCCCTCACCTGGTGAGCACAGTACGACGTGGGCAGCCGTTACCTGCAGACGTGGTCTGGATAATAAGAACTGTGAGTAAAGGCCCTGAACTGCATCACTGACTCCGTGTCGTTACTGCTGCTGCCCTGCACCATCACCCCCATCCTCCGCATACACTGCCCTGAGGCTATACTCCTCCCGTGGGGAGTTATGCTACGCTCTGCTGCACCCACAACACCAGCCTTAGCGGTCTGCCCTGTAGCGGCGGTTCACTCTGACCGCAATCCACGGGTGGCGTAGTCGGACATTTAAACATCAAAACCACATAAATAGTTCCGCCACTGGTTTGACCGCCCTGAGCCACGGAACCGGATCGCCGCCACGAAGACTACAACCACCAGCATCCACCAAAAAGGGTCCAGCTCCGGGTGTCCCAAGGCCCAGGGGGTGCGTCAGAACATTTTCATCACCTTTCACAATCACCAATGGGACAAGGCAGGGATGTCCTCTGTCCCCTCTCTTATACATCCTAGTGACGGAGCACCTGCTCTCATCAATTCGCCATAACCCCAATATTAGGTGGATTGAGGTGGGAGGCACCGAGTACAAGTGCTCTCTATTTGCTGATGATGTCCTAGTATATATCACTCAATCACATATATCCATCCCTGCTGTTATGGCTGAAATAGATCACTTTGTTACATGGTAAAATTTTAAAATCAATGCAGCGAAGTCTGAGGCCCTCGATGTCTCCCTCCCTAAATCCATATAGGATTCCATCCAGTCCAACTTTCCCTTTGCCTGGCCCTCACAGGGTATCAAATACTTAGGAATTCCTATTCATAGAGACCTCTCCCATCTATGTTATCTTAATTTTGGGCCCTTTATTGAACAATTCCATACAGACCACGGTTGGCAAGTTAGAACTGTAAGATTCACTACGTGAACCACTGGTGTTTTGTGGAAAAGCACATGTACACCGCGTTCCAAATTATTATGCAAAAAGTGTTTAGGAGTGATAAGGGAAGAATTTGTTTGTTTGTCAGTTAAACTCATTGATGGTGATGTGTGTCAGGGCTCTTTATATCACTGTAAGCAATTGCAGACACCTGTGCTAATTAGTTTGGCAGGTGTGTCCAATGAAAGGCAAGACTACTTAAGAAGGCTCTCTCACATTATTAAGCAGCCTACATTTTCTGCCAAAATGGGAAAGAAAAAGGATGTGTCGGCTGCTGAGAAGCAACAAATTGTGGAGTGTTTAGGTCAAGGCATGACTACAATCAACATTGTGCGATGATCAGGATGAAGTGTCTTGGCAATCAAGAAGTATGTAGCTGATTCACAGTACACACGTGTGCGTGCTGATAAGGGCAAATTGAGGACTCTTTCCTACAGGCAATTACGTCAGGTTGAAAGAGCAGCGGCAAAAAAGCCTTGTCATAGCAGCAGACAAGTTTTTGAAGCTGCTTGTGCCTCCAACGTCCCCCGAACAACAAGATGCAGGGTCCTTCAGAGGTTTGCAGCTGTGCATACGCCATCCTGTCGACCTCCTCTATCCACTTCACACAAGCAGAAACGGCTCCAGTGGGCCAAACATTACATGAAGACTGATTTCAAAACTGTTTTGTTCACGGATGAGTGCCGTGCAGCGCTCGATGGTCCAGATGAATGGAGTGGAGGATGGCTGGTTGATGGACACCCCACGCAAACACGGCTACAGCGCCAACAAGGAGGAGGTGGAGTAATGTTTTGGGCTGGAATCATGGGGAGAGAGATTGTCGGCCCCTTTAGGATCCCTGAAGGCGCTAAAGATGAACTCCATAATGTATGTGGATTTTCTCAAACAGCACTTCCTGCCATGGTTCAAGAAGAAGAACCGTGTATTTCACAGCAAGATCATTTTTCTGCATGATAATGCACCATCTCATGCTGCACATAAAACATCTGCATCTCTGGCTGATATGGGCATAAAAGGGGACAAACTTATGGTGTGACCCCCATGCTCCCCTGACCTCTACCCCATTCAGAACCTTTGGAGCATCATTAAAAGGAGTGTCTATGATGGCGGGAGGCAGTTCACATCTAAGCAACAGTTCTGGGAGGGTATTCTGTCCTCATGCAAAACAATTGAAGCAGAAACCATCCAAAACCTGACAAATTCAATGGACGAGAGAGTTCAGAAGCTCCTTTCGAACAAGGGGTCCTATGTGAAAATGTAACATCACCTAGAATAAAGTTTTGAGTTGAAAACTGTTTGATTTCAGTTTCTAACAACCTGCTAATGCTTATAATTTCAAAAATGACCATTTTTTTGGTCTTTATTAAAATGAAAAGGTTGATCGAAAAGTTTGGGGGATCTAAGAGTGTGGCAACCCAGTAGTCATGATTACTTCGAATTCTGACAATATGAGGGTCATGCTGCAGGTAGTGCAGCAAGAAGGCACTTATGTGTCTTGCGCATCTCGGAGCCCCAAAATTATTTTCCGGGCTAGATGCAGCTAAAAATTATTTTTAATTTTAAATCTGGTGAAGCTTATTATAGATGGCCTAATAGGATCAGTGCTGCACACTGCTACAAAGCCCAAATTATTTTCCAGTCAAGATACAGATAAACATGATTAGTAATTTGAAAGCTTAAAACGGTTGGTAGGGTGATTTTAACCAATCATCAAGCTTTTACTCTCCCCAGGATGACACAGGGGTAGAAAAGTCGTTTCGGATCCATGATTTGTTCATCTTTATGAACGTGAGTCTGTCTACATTATCAGTGGAGAGCCGCGTGCGCTTATCTGTCAGCACACCACCAGCAGCGCTGAACACACGTTCAGACAGAACGCTGGCTGCGGGGCATGACAAGATCTCCAAGGCGTAAGTGGCTAGCTCCGGCCATTTATCCAGATTGGAAGCCCAAAAAGAGCAAGGGTCCAGTGACACAGTCGTGGCTTCAATGTTTACTTGGAGATACTCCTGTACCATCGTCTCTAGGCGTTGACTATGTGTCAGACTTCTTGTCTCCTGTGGCCTTGCAAAGGATGGGCTAAAAAAGTGGTGAAATGATTCCGCAAAATTGATGTTACCAGCAGATACTGTGGTTCTGTTACGGTTTGAGTGCTGAACACTTGACGGTCCCACGGTTGGCAAGTTGGAACTGTGAGATTCACTACGTGCACCACTGGTATTTTGTGGAAAAGCACATGTAAGATTCTGCAACAGTCTCTGCTGATACTCCTGCATGCGTGCATCCCTTTCTATGGCAGGAATAATTTCTGCAAATTTACTTTTGTACCGGGGATCTAACAGTGTGGCAACCCAGTAGTCAGGATTATTTCTAATTCTCACAATTCGAGGGTCATGTTGCAGGTAGTGCAGCAAGAAGGCACTCATGTGTGTTGCGCATCCAGGAGCACCAAGTCCCTGTTGTGTTGGTGGCGAGGTAACAATCATGCTTCCTTCCTCTGTCCTCTCCCCCCAACCTCGCACAACAGAAATGTGATCAAGGTCTCCCTCATCTGATGAGTCTTCCATCAGTTCGTCCTCCACTTCTTCCTGGGCTCCTGCACCTTCCTCACTAGTTTGGCTGCTACCATGCGCCCTGGTAAAATCATCTCCCCCACCCTCACATGCCTGCCGCCTTGGTGCTGCCGACCGTCTGGACCTTGCAGATGTTAGCCCTTCCGCATACAACTCCTCCTCCTCTACTTCCTCCACCTCCTCTTGTGCCACCACCTGACTCCGAATTCTGTTTAACATGTGCTCCAGCATGTAAATCACCGGAATAGTCATGCTGATAATGGCATCGTCAGCACTAAACATCTTCGTCGCCATTTCAAAACTGTGCAGAAGGGTGCATAGGTCCCTGATCTGAGACCACTCCTCCAGCGTGATTTGCCCCACCTCTGAATCTCGTTGGCCCAGGCTATACGTCAGAACGTATTGCACCAGGGCTTGTCGGTGCTGCCACAGTCGCTGCAACATGTGCAGAGTTGAATTCCACCGGGTAGGCACATCGCATTTTAGCCGGTGAAGTGGCAGGCCCAACGACTTCTGTAGAGATGTAAGTCGCTGAGCTGCGGGATGCGAACGGCGGAAGTGAGCACACAGCGACCGTGCCCTCTGCAGAAGGCCATCTAGTCTGGGATAGTGGGCTAAAAATTGCTGGACAACCAGGTTCAACACGTGAGCCATACAAGGCACGTGTGTGACATTGCCCCGGCGAAGGGCCGCACCCAGGTTTGCAGCATTGTCGCACACGGCCTTCCCTGGTTTCAGGTCCAGTGGAGACAACCATTCATGAAATTGGTTCTCCAGAGCTGACCACAACTCCTCAGCTGTGTGACTCACATTTCCCAGACATTTCAATGTAAAAACCGCCTGATGACGTTGAGCCCTACTGCCAGCATAGTAAGGAGGTGTGCAGGATCCCTTCTGTGCAGTTAGAAAGCTTGTGGCATGACCAGACAGGCTTTGGGTGCAGGTGGAAGACCGAGAGGAGGTTGAGGAGGCAGAAGCAGTGGAGGAACTTTGACATAAAGAGGATTGACGCACAACTCGTGGGGACGGCAAGACTTGGACAGCAGCCCCTTGTCCTGCTGTCACCATAGTTACCCAGTGCCCAGTCAGCGACATGTAACGCCCCTGTCCATGCCTACTCGTCCAAGTGTCTGTGGTGAAATGCACCCTGTCACACACAGAGTTTCTCAAAGAAGCGGTGATGTTGTGTGCGACATGCTGGTGGAGCGCAGGCACACCTTTCTTTGAGAAGTAGTGCCGACTGGGCATCTGGTACTGGGGCACTGCGACGGACATAAGGTCTCGAAAATCCTCTGTGTCCACCAGGCGGAAAGGCAGCATTTCTGTAGCCAAGAGCTTGCAGATGGTGAAATTCAACCTCTTAGCTTTCTCATGGCTAGGAGGAAATGGTCTTTTACTTGTCCACATCTGAGGGACCGAGGGCTGGCTATTGTGCTTAGACGGGGTTGATAAGGGTGTCCCCGGCAAACTGCCGGTCTGTGAGGAAGATGCAGGCGGACATGTTAGGTTGCCTTGATCCAAAGGTGGTGCTATCGATGTCGGACAGCGCTCAAGACCAGCTGGTGTTACCACCTCCAAAGAAAATGATGACCTGCCAATCACGCTGGCTGTTGCGGGTAAAGAGGTGGCAGGTCTGCGCCCCAAAACAGGTGTGACTGCTGTCCCCCCAGTCACAGAGGATGAAGAGGCCGCGGATGCACAAGATATGGCAGACGGTGGTTGGCCCGGCCGGCTAGGCCGCATTGTAGCACACTGAGCTTCCCACTGCAACTTATGCTTCATGTCCATGTGCCGGTTCATGCATGAAGTACTCAAACTATGTATTTTTTGGCCTCTACTTAGCTTTTGCTGACAAATGTTACAGATAACACGAGTTGGGTCATCTTTATCGATCTGAAAAAATGCCCAGGCTATGCAAGGCTTAGCACCCATGCGACCTGAAGAGCCACCACGACTTGTGGTGAGAGGCAGAGTTGTGTTTGAGGATGCAGTTGTTGACGTGCTTCCAGTACTACGTCTCTGTCCAGGAAGGCGCAACCTGACCTCGTCGTCACTAGCATCTTCCTCCACCTCCTCTGCTGACCTCATCTCTTGGCTGAGTGTGGGTTGACAGTAAGTGGGATCTCCGACCTCATCATCATCACCCTGTGCGTTATCACACCCGTCGTCCTCAGAGCCAACCTGTTCCTGCCCTGACAAAAAACTAAAGTTGTCGCTCCAATCAGGTATTTGAGTCTTATCATCGTCTTCCTCATTGTCTCCACCAACAGGAGTTACAGTTTGGGAATGAGGGTCTACATTATGGTCAGAACCTTCTGCGTCTGGTCCTGGATCCGACTCATAAAGATTCTGGGCATCAGTGCAGATCATTTCCTCGTCTGGATTCACAGAAGCGCTGGAGTCGACCTCTGATTCCCAGGCTATAGTATGAGTAAACAGCTCTGCAGACTCAACCATCTGTTCTACCTCATACTCAGACGGGCAGCTGGAGATTTGGGAGCTGTGAGGAAGCAAGTGCGATTTGGGTGACACCTTTGAGGACTGGAGTATTTGTGATGTTGAAGTTGATGTGGAGGAGAGCCCACTTAAAGGAGCACTTGATATCCGTTGAAGCACCTGCTGTTTTTGTGCCTCATCTGGAATTTGTAGCGATTGGCGTGGCCGTAAGAAAGGGATCTTATCACATTGTCCGCTAAAAGAAGTAGACATTTTAGTTTGGCTGGAAGATGGTCTTTCTTCTGCACCTACCCCACGGACACAACCTTTTTTCCCCTTCCCAACAGGCCTATTCCCCTTTCCACCAGCAGCAGGCCTTTTTCCACTCATTTTGGTGGTTAACTAATTCACAACTCTGGAGTTGTTTGCACAAAAAAACAATGGATGGTAACCGAGCAGAGCTGAGTGGCCAAACTGTGGTATTAGGCCAAAACTATTGGCTGGGTTAGATGCAGAAAAAAATTATTTTTAATTTGCAACCTGATGGAGGTCAGTATAGATGGACTAATAGACCAAGTCCCACACACCGCTAGAAGCCCAAATATTTTTTCAGAGCTAGATGCAGAAAATTTTTTTATTCAATTTGCAACCTGATGGAGGTCAGTATAGATGGACTAATAGACCAAGTCCCACACACTGCTAGAAGCCCAAATATTTTTTCAGAGCTAGATGCAGAAAAAAATTATTTTTAATTTGCAACCTGATGGAGGTCAGTATAGATGGACTAATAGACCAAGTCCCACACACCGCTAGAAGCCCAAATATTTTTTCAGAGCTAGATGCAGAAAGAAATTATATTCAATTTGCAACCTGCTGGAGGTCAGTATAGAAGGACTAATAGAACAAGTCCCACACACTGCTAGAAGCCCAAATATTTTTTCAGAGCTAAATGAAGAAAAAAATTATTTTTAATTTGCAACCTGATGGAGGTCAGTATAGATGGACTAATAGACCAAGTCCCACACACTGCTAGAAGCCCAAATATTTTTTCAGAGCTAGATGCAGAAAAAAATTATTTTTAATTTGCAACCTGATGGAGGTCAGTATAGATGGACTAATAGAACAAGTCCCACACGCTGCTAGAAGCCCAAATATTTTTTCAGAGATAAATGAAGAAAAAAATTATTTTTAATTTGCAACCTGATGGAGGTCAGTATAGATGGACTAATAGACCAAGTCCCACACACTGCTAGAAGCCCAAATATTTTTTCAGAGCTAGATGCAGAAAAAAATTATTTTTAATTTGCAACCTGATGGAGGTCAGTATAGATGGACTAATAGAACAAGTCCCACACGCTGCTAGAAGCCCAAATATTTTTTCAGAGATAAATGAAGAAAAAAATTATTTTTAATTTGCAACCTGATGGAGGTCAGTATAGATGGACTAATAGACCAAGTCCCACACACTGCTAGAAGCCCAAATATTTTTTCAGAGCTAGATGCAGAAAAAAATTATTTTTAATTTGCAACCTGATGGAGGTCAGTATAGATGGACTAATAGACCAAGTCCCACACACCGCTAGAAGCCCAAATATTTTTTCAGAGCTAGATGCAGAAAAAAATTATATTCAATTTGCAACCTGCTGGAGGTCAGTATAGAAGGACTAATAGAACAAGTCCCACACACTGCTAGAAGCCCAAATATTTTTTCAGAGCTAAATGAAGAAAAAAATTATTTTTAATTTGCAACCTGATGGAGGTCAGTATAGATGGACTAATAGACCAAGTCCCACACACCGCTAGAAGCCCAAATATTTTTTCAGAGATAAATGAAGAAAAAAATTATTTTTAATTTGCAACCTGATGGAGGTCAGTATAGATGGACTAATAGACCAAGTCCCACACACCGCTAGAAGCCCAAATATTTTTTCAGAGCTAGATGCAGAAAAAAATTATATTCAATTTGCAACCTGCTGGAGGTCAGTATAGAAGGACTAATAGACCAAGTCCCACACACCGCTAGAAGCCCAAATATTTTTTCAGAGCTAGATGCAGAAATTTTTTTTATTCAATTTGCAACCTGATGGAGGTCAGTATAGATGGACTAATAGACCAAGTCCCACACACTGCTAGAAGCCCAAATATTTTTTCAGAGCTAGATGCAGAAAAAAATTATTTTTAATTTGCAACCTGATGGAGGTCAGTATAGATGGACTAATAGATCAAGTCCCACACACTGCTAGAAGCCCAAATATTTTTTCAGAGCTAGATGCAGAAAAAAATTATTTTTAATTTGCAACCTGATGGAGGTCAGTATAGATGGACTAATAGTACAAGTCCCACACGCTGCTAGAAGCCCAAATATTTTTTCAGAGATAAATGAAGAAAAAAATTATTTTTAATTTGCAACCTGATGGAGGTCAGTATAGATGGACTAATAGACCAAGTCCCACACACTGCTAGAAGCCCAAATATTTTTTCAGAGCTAGATGCAGAAAAAAATTATTTTTAATTTGCAACCTGATGGAGGTCAGTATAGATGGACTAATAGAATGATGCTATGCCCAAAAGATTTTACTACACTAGGTGCAGTAAAAAAATTGGTATTCTATACACAGGTGGTATATCTTGCAACACAGATAGGCTACTCCACTGACTAACACACTCTGCAATAGGCCAAAAAGGATTAGCTTTGCTAGATTCAGCCAAATGCTGTGAAAAAAACTTGCACAGCACTGGCACAGACCTGCCTGGCAAAAACTGATAGGAACTGATGTAACCTAGTCCTGAAAAGGACTCCAATTACAATTAGTCTTTACTCCCACAATCTATCTATTTAAGAGCACAGACCTGCTTGATAAAAGTCGTAGGAAATGCTGTAACCTAGTCCTTAAAAGGACTGCAATCACAACTATTCCCTACTCCCAAGCTATCTGTATATTTGTGCGAAAATTGGCTTGAAATTAACAAGGTATAGCGCACACAGCAACAGCGGTGCCGTCTAACACGCAGCTGCAGCAGTGAGAAAATGGTGGCGACGGGGAAAATGGCTTGGTCTTATAGGGCAAGGACATGTGACATACACTGCCAATCACACATGCCCTTGCTTGTGTGAAAAAAAGGACTTCGCTCCGTGTGTGCGCTGCTGATAGGCTGACAGATTGCACCTCCCCACTGCAAATGCGGGAAAGAGAAAAAAAAATGGAGATCTTCATTGTTCCTGCAGAGATCCATCCCCTGCCCCTCCCCCCGCCCCGCTGTACACTCAAACTGCGTATTAACATTAATTTTCATCATTACTGAGAAAAAATCCAGTTATGATTTTGGTGCACGAACAGTTATCGAACATAACCTCGAACAGCCGAATTTTTCTCAAATTGTTCGTGTTCGCCGACCGGCTCGAACACCGCCCAAAACAGCTCGAATTTGAGATTGGCGAATAGTTCGAGTAGAACAACGCTCATCTCTACTTAGCACTCTCAGCTCCCCTCATGGAGAAGCCAGGGCCCACCGGAGGAGTATGGTTCTCTGGTGGGCTCGTCCAATGCTGCCCTAAAGCAGGCCGGGCTAAGAAAATTGTGTGGGGGGATGTTCCAAGGAGAAATAGGGGCGGTTGGGGACTGTTTATGGATACCCGGCTGTCCCCAGGTGGCTGGGGACCGTGTGTGGACACCCGGTCGCGGGGCGGCTGGGGACCGAGTATGGACACCCAGCCACCCCCTGCCGGCTGGGGACCGAGTGTGGACACCCTGCCGCCTGGCAGCTAGTGACTGAGTATGGATACAAGGCCGCCAACGCAGCCATGATGTGGAGGCCAGATTCCGCCTCCACATGCCTAAAAGGCCAAATTTCAAGTGCAAGCAAGCAGTATGTTATTGCAGCCTGGGGGTGGGTGGGTGGCAGGCTACACACTTACGCTTGCATTCCAAGAAAACAAAGCAGATGCTAACTTGTATCATCATCATCATGGTCCTCACCTTGGCACTCTCAATTCCCCTGATGGAGAAGCCAGGGCCCACCGGAGGAGTCTGGTTCTCTGGTGGGCTCGTCCAATGCTGCCCTAAAGCAGGCCAGGCTAAGAAAAGTGTGTGGGGTGATGATCCAAGGAGAAATAGGGGCGGCTGGGGACCGTTTATGGACACCCGGCTGCCCCCAGGCGGCTGGGGACCGTGTGTGGACACCCGGCCGTGGGGCGGCTGGGGACCGAGTATGGACACCCGGCCGCCGGGCGGCTGGGGACTGAGTATGGATACCAGGCCGCCAATGCAGCCATGACGTGGTGGCCAGATTCTGCCTCCACATGCCTAGGATTTCTTAGAGATGCTATTGTAGAATATCTTAATGATAATAACTGTCTAACTCCATATCAACATGGATTCATGAGGGATTGCTCCTGCCAAACAAACCTGATCACCTTCTACAAGGAGGTGAGCTCACAGCTGGACCGGGGAGAGTCAGTGGATGTTGTATACCTTGACTTCTCCAAAGCGTTTGATACCGTGCCACACAAAAGGTTGGTATATAAAATGAGAATGCTTGGTCTGGGGGATAATGTGTGCAAGTGGGTAAATAGTTGGCTGAGTGATTGAAAGCAGAGGGTGGTTATCAATGGAGTAAGCTCAGGGTGTGTCAGGGTTACTAGCGGGGTGCCTCAAGGGTCTGTCTTGGGCCCTATATTATTTATTATTTAATATATTTATTAATGATTTAGTGGAAGGGTTGCATAGTAAAATAGCAATATTTGCAGATGATACTAAACTTTGTAAAGTAGTTAATACAGATGAGGATAGGGCACAGCTACAGGAGGATTTAGATAAATTGGGGAGTTGGGCCAAAAAATGGCAAATGGGGTTCAATGCCGATAAATGTAAGGTCATGCACATGGGAAAGAAAAACAGCAGTCACCCATACATATTAAATGGGAAACCGTTGGGGAAATCTGACATGGAGAAGGACCTGGGCGTCTTGGTTAACAGCAAATTAAATTGGAGTGCCCAGTGTCAGGCAGCAGCTGCGAAGGCAAATAGAGTCATGGCATGCATCAGAAGAGGAATAGGGGCATATGATGAGAACATTGTTCTTCCTCTGTATAAAGCGCTGGTAAGGCCGCACTTAGAATATTGTGCACAGTTCTGGGCTCCAGTGCTCAGGAAAGACATATTGGAGCTAGAGAGGGTACAAAGGAGGGTGACTAAGGTAATAAAGGGAATGGAGGGACTAGAATACCCAGAGAGGTTGTCAAAATTAGGCCTATTTACGTTGGAAAAGAGAAGACTTAGGGGAGACCTCATAAACATGTATAAATACATCAGGGGGCAGTACAGAGATCTCTCCCATGACCTGTTTATACCAAGGATGGTGACAAAGACGAGGGGGCACACTGTGTCTGGAGGAAAGGAGGTTCCTGCACCAGCATAGAAGGGGATTCTTTATGGTCAGAGCCGTGAGACTCTGGAACTCTCTGGGAGAGGAAGTGGTGATGTCCAACTCACTTAATGAGTTCAAGAGAGGCCTGGACGCCTTTCTTGAGAACAATAAAATTACATCTTATGCTTAGTGATAGTTAATTAATCCAGGGATTTAATCTGACTGCCAGATTGGAGTCGGGAAGTGAATTTTTCCTCAATGATGTAAATTGGCCTATACCGCATGGTTTTTTTTTGCCTTCCCCTGGATCAACGCTGCAGAATAGCTGCAGTGCACAAGAAATAGGCTGAACTGGATGGACGCATGTCTTTTTTCGGCCTTATAAACTATGTAACTATGTAAAAGGCCCAATTTCAAGTGCAAGCAAGCAAGCAGTATGGTATTGCAGCCTGGGGGGGGGGGGGTGGCAGGCTGCACACTTATGCTTGCATTAAAAGAAAACAAAGCAGATGCTAACTTCTATCATCATCATCATGCTCCTCACCTTGGCACTCTCAACTCCCCTGATGGAGAAGCCAGGGCCCACCGGAGGAGTCTGGTTCTCTGGTGGGCTCGTCCAATGCTGCCCTAAAGCAGGCCGGGCTAAGAAAAGTGTGTGGGAGGATGTTCCAAGGAGAAATAGGGGTGGCTGGGGACCGTTTAAGGACACCCGGCTGCCCCCAGGCGGCTGGGGACCATGTGTAGACACCCGGCCGCGGGGCGGCTGGGGACCGAGTATGGACACCCGGCCGCCCACTGGTGGCTGGGGATCGAGTGTGGACTCCCTGCCACCGGGCAGCTGGGGACTGAGTATGGATGCCAGGCTGCCAACGCAGCCATGACGTGGTGGCCAGATTCCACCTCCACATGCCTGAAAGGCCCAATTTCAAGTACAAGCAAGCAGTATGGTATTGCAGCCTGGGGATGGGTGGGTGGTTGGCTGCATATTTGCGCTTGCATTGCAAGGAATGGGGGAGGTACAATTGAATACTGCCCTGGGACAAGAACTTGCACGGGGATAGTTGCAAGTCTGCATCTTCTGATGCGGCAAGGATGACTTCTGATGGGCACACTTTTAGGCAGTGACCTGGGTGTCAGAGATGCATCCAGGGGTCTTCCCCATGCTGTTCCCATGTCTTTTCAGCACTGTATGCATGTGTCACACAGCACATGGCCAGATAAGGTTGTAAAATGTTAAAATGACATTTCCCGGTGAATGCATTTGTCACGGTTGAAAGCAATACAAACGTGCAAAAACGCATAAAAAATGCTGCTTATGAACATAGCCCAAGGTGTGGAGGAGTATTTTTTTGGGGGGTTATTTATTTTAACTTATACACAAGTCTTTACCCTGGAAAGGAACTTCCTTAACATACAGTTAGGTCCATATATATTTGGACAGAGACAACATTTTTCTAATTTTGGTTCTAGACATTACCACTATGAATTTTAAACAAAACAATTCAGATGCAGTTGAAGTTCAGACCTTCAGCTTTCATTTGAGGGTATCCACATTAAAATTGGATGAAGGGCTTAGGAGTTTCGGGTCATTAAAATGTGCCACCCTGTTTTTAAAGGGACCAAAAGTAATTGGACAATTGACTCCCAGGCTATTTCATGGACAGGTGTGGGCAATCCCTTCATTATGTCATTCTCAATTAAGCAGATAAAAGGCCTGGAGTTGATTTGAGGTGTGGTGCTTGCATTTGGAAGGTTTTGCTGTGAAGTAAACATGCGGTCAAAGGAGCTCTCCATGCAGGTGAAACAAGCCGTCCTTAAGCTGCAAAAACAGAAAAAACCCATCCGAGAAATTGCTACTATATTAGGAGTGGCAAAATCTACAGTTCAGTACATCCTGAGAAAGAAAGAAAGTACTGGTGAACTCATCAATGCAAAAAAACCTGGGTGCCCACGGAAGACAACAGTGGTGGATGATCGCAGAATAATCTCCATGGTGAAGAGAAACCCCTTCACAACAGCCAACCAAGTGAACAACACTCTCCAGGAGGTAGGCGTATCAATATCCAAATCTACCATAAAGAGAAGACTGCATGAAAGCAAATACAGAGGGCTCTCTGCACGGTGCAAGCCACTCATAAGCATCAAGAACAAAAAGGCTAGACTGGACTTTGCTAAAAAACATCTAAAAAAGCCAGCACAGTTCTGGAAGAATATTCTTTAGATAGATGAAATCAAGATCAACCTCTACCAGATTGATGGAAAGAGAAAAGTATGGCGAAGGCGTGGTACAGCTCATGATCCAAAGCATACCACATCATTTGTAAAAGATGGCGGAGGCAGTGTGATGGCTTGGGCATGAATGGCTGCCAGTGGCACTGGGTCACTAGTGTTTATTGATGATGTGACACAGGACAGAAGCAGCCAAATGAATTATGATGTATTCAGAGCCATACTGTGTGCTCAGATCCAGCCAAATGCACCCAAGATGATTGGTCGTCGTTTCATACTACAGATGGACAATGACCCAAAACATAAAACCAAAGCAACCCAGGAGTTTATTAAAGCAAAGAAGTGGAATATTCTTGAATGGCCAAGTCAGTCACCTGATCTCAACCCAATTGAGCATGCATTTCACTTGTTAAAGACTAAACTTCAGACAGAAAGACCCACAAACAAACAGCCACTGAAAACCACCACAGTGAAGGCCTGGCAGAGCATCAAAAAGGAGGAAACACAGCGTCTGGTGATGTCCATGAGTTCAAGACTTCAGGAAGTCATTGCCAACAAACGGTTTTCAACCAAGTACTAGAAATGAACATTTTATTTACAATTATTTAATCTGTCCAATTACTTTTGGTCCCTTTAAAAGCAGGGTGGCATGTGTTAAGGAGCTGAAACTCTTAAACCCTTCATCCAATTTTAATGTGGATACCCTCAAATGAAAGCTGAAAGTCTGAACTTCAACTGCATCTGAATTGTTTTGTTTAAAATTCATTGTGGTAATGTCTATAACCAAAATTAGAAAAATGTTGTCTCTGTCCAAATATATATGGACCTAACTGTATTTCACAGAAAGCAGTTTCAGTTTCGTTTTTGAATGTTTTATTGTGAGCTCTTAAAAGTGGCTTAATACCTCTGACTACCGCAAAAATGCTCGGGTCTCCCATAGAATAACATTGGGCTCATTGCTCGGGTCGAGCACCCGAGTATCATGGCGAGCTTGGCTCGAGCTTCGAGCACCCGAGCATTTTAGTGCTCGCTCAACACTATATAACACCACTCTACATAATGAAGGTGAAAAAAAGGGGGTGGTGGGTCTTTATTACATAGAAGGACAGACACGAAAGAAAAAATCTAAAGGACTAATATAAAGTTCGACAGGAGCCCATAGAATGTTAGAAGACACGTCGGTACCCACAAGTGCAAAATGATACATAACAGTGAATTTAATAATCATTAGGGTATGTGCCCACGATGCAGAAATGCTGCATATTTTTTACGCTTCTCCCTGGCAGGAAAAACGCATGCGGATTTTACATGCATTTTTCCTGCCAGGTAGAAGCGTTTGTCAAGCGTTTTTGCATGCATTTCTGCATGCGGGTTATCAAGCACTTTTCCATGCGATGTTAGCATCACTTGGAAAAGTGCTTGACAACTTGGTCACACTATATAAATCCATGCAACCGGCATGGATTTATACAGTGTGGCCAAGTGATAGTTTAAAAAAAGGAATAAGAATGGTAAAAAATAAAAAATAAAGATTATACTTACCTTCCAATAGCCCGCGGTCTCCTTCTCCGCTCCGTTCAGTCTCCCCGGTGTCTCGCGGTGGTGTGAAGGACCTGCGATGATGTCATTGAGTCATGTGACAGGTCACATGACCACCGATGTCAGCGGTCGCGTGACCTGTCACATGACTCAATGACGTCATGTCAGGTCCTCACACCACCGCGAGCCGCCCAACACATCGCACGCATCGCTGAGGAGGCCGGGGAACATCGGAAGGTAAGTATAAACTTTATTTTTTATTTTAAATTCTTTTTTTTACAGTTTCTATGGTACCCAGGTCTGGATGAGAGTTTCTTCTTCTTCAGACCTGGGTACCATCCGCACATTGAACCGTGTGATATCCACATATCCAGATGCAGTGATGCGGATGTCACGCGGTCCAATGCAAGTCAATGGCGGCTATTACACTGCGTGTCCGCAAAATTGATGAACATGCTGCGTATTGTTCTGCAATGATAATCCGCACCGGAAATTTCCACAGCATGTGCGCATAGTGGGCACGCAACCTTATGGTACACATTATGTGGAAATTCCACTAATAATACATATTATCTAAGTAGAAAATGCAAAAATGCTGATGTGTGGACAATATCACTATAAGATAAAAGTTGCAGTTTTCAAAGTGGCTTATGAAATATCCCAGAAATCCAGAAATGTAGTCTCATGTTGTATCACCAAATACCACACGGTAACGGCCCTTAGACAGACAGATACTGGCTGATGGCCATGTTCTCCCTATTGTGTCCCCCCTTTTCCATATAGATTGTAAGTTTGTGAGCAGGGCCATCAATCCTCCTGTAACTGTTGAAATGTGATACATTGTATTGTTTATATTGTCTGTATATGTCCCTACTTAATTGTAAAGTGCTGCGGAATATGTTGGCGCTATATAAATTAAAATTATTATTATATTATTATTAAAAAGCCAAAATAATGGCATTCATCGAGATAAGTATAAAAAATGTGTAGAATACTAAAGTGCAAGTAGTCAGAAAATGGTCACTGTGAAAAAATCTAATCTAAAGTGCTACAGTGCTAACAGGATGTATTCATTAAGAAACAATGATGTGGAACAAACTAATCAAAACTGCTAAAGTGCTAAAAGGACATTTATGAAAAGTGATCCTGATGAAACCGTGTGTTATACTCACTTACTCGTATACGTCTTAATAATTTTAGGATCCTATATGTCTAGAATGAAAGACTTCAAACATACAGAACATATACAAAAGTTTTTCCTCCATAGGGTCATAAACAATACATATTTTAATACAACAATAAGAGATTATAAAAATATATCTCTAGACAACGGTCATTGCTTGAGAATGATCATTACATGCGTGAATTTCCACAGGGATGAATACAGGATGGGAAGGACGCAACCAAAGAATGTCCATTATAATTTAGTATTTGTCCAATAACTGATGAACAGATGAGAAGAGGGGACTTCAAAGGGATTATCCATGCTTGATGAGATTCAACTGCCAAAAAGAACCAACTAAAAACACATAAAAACAATAAAAATATATTTTATTACATAAATTAGACAATTAAAAGCAAATTAAGATAAAAACCTCAGAACAAATTATCTATTCAATGTAACAAAATTGATTTATAGAAAAGGGGCAAAACTAAGAACTTTGTTTAGACCATCTGGTTGTACTGTTTTATTTTGCCAGATCCACCGTGTTTCAAGTTTTACCACATTTCTCTTGATATCACCACCTCTAGCATTGATCAGGATTCTATCGATATCAAATGCTTTAAGCAGTGTGTGATCACATTTGTGGGTCTTTCTGAAATGCTGGGGTATCGGTTTTAATTGTGAAATGTCCTCCACCTTAGACGCATTCGCAATGTCCAATACATGTTCCCGATTGTGGACCTTTAGTTTTCGTGTTGTCAAGCCGATATAGATTTTTGGACATGGGCACACAGCGTAATATATTACTCCTTCAGTCTCACATGTTATGTTTTGAGCAATGACAACTTTTTCTCGACCATCGCTGGAGGAGAAGAAGGAGGTTCTCAACATATTGGGACATGCGATGCACTTCTCGCAGGGAAAAAAAAAAACATTTGGGGCCTTTAGATCCAAAGGCATATTGGAATTTATTCCTTTGATAGTAACTCTTCACCAGAGTATCCCTCAAATTGGGTGACCTCCTATTTGTAATGGAGGGCCTCTCCAATATGTGGTTCCTTTAGCAGAGGGTCTGTTGCCAGAAGAGGCCAAAACTTTGTGAGAGCATCTCTGATAGAAATACAATGATCATTATACTCAGAAATGAATCTCTTTCTCATTCGCTGTTTGTCAATGTTTTTTTCCAAGTAAATCCTTCCTCGGAGTCATCTTCTCTCTTAAAGGACCTCCTGACAACTCTTCAGCTGTATTCTCTTTCCCGGAATCTTGCTGACAGGTCCCGTGCCTGTTCAAAAAACACAAAGTCTTCCGAACAGTTCCTCCGCAATCTTAAGAATTGACCGGTAGGTATATTTTCAGCCAACGGACGTGGATGTGAAAAATGTGCACATAATAAGGCATTAACAGCTTTCTCTTTCTGAAATGTTTTGGTCTGTAAAAAGCCACTTTCGTCTTTACAGATAGACAGATCCAAAAAGTTCATACTCACCTGGCTGTAATGGCTCGCCAATTTAACATTGATGGTGTTCTCATTAAGATCCTGTATGAATGTCTGGAGATCTCTTTTAGTGCCCCGCCATATCAAACAGATGTCATCTTTAAATCTGGTCCACATAACAACCCTTTCGACCTGCTTAAGAGTAGTAGTAGTAGTCAAAAAGGTGTCCCTCTCCCACAGCCCCAGGAAAAGGTTTGCATATGAGGGTGCAAAGGATGCCCCCCATAGCGGTTCCCTGGAGCTGCAGGTAGAGCATCTTCTTAAAAATAAAAAAAATTATGAGTTAGGGCAAACTCCAGTGCTTCCAAAAGAAAATTAATTAGATTGCACTCCAACACACTAGAAGAAAGAAAGAATCTTACTGCTCGTAATTCGTCTTCGTGTCTGATTGAAGAATACAAATCCTCCACATCCAGGGTCACCATCCACATGTCATCATCAAGGTGAGTATCTTCAATCTTGTGAAGGAGATCTGTCGAATCCCTTAAAAATGAGGGCAAAGTCTCAACCAGGGGCTTCAAATAGCCATCTAAAAATTGGCACAAAGGTTCGCATAGGTTACCGTTACAAGATACAATGGGTTGTCCTGGAGGAACATTCTTGTCCTTATGTGTCTTCGGCAAAAGATAGAAACATGAAACTCGAGGGTGCTCAACAAAAAGAAATTCCTTGTTTTCTTTAGTGATGACTCCGTTCATAAAGGCCTCCTCCACCATATTCTGTAAAGAAATATGAAAGGTAGTCATGGGGTTAAATGTCAATCTCTTATAACAACTCTGATTTCTCAATTGACAAAATGCATCTTTTTTGTAGAGATTTTGTGGCCAAATGACTATGTTTCCACCTTTATCCACGGGTTTGATAACCACCCCCTTCAGCTTTTTTAACTCTTCAAGTGCCTTTCTCTGTTCATTAGTTAAATTATCATATACAGATTTTCTAGGTATTTTGCTGAACTCCTCGGAGGCCAATTTCACGAAAATGTCAATATTCGGGTACATACTTAGTGGTGGAATTTTTTTTGATTTTGGTTTAAATTTTACCATTTCCTTACCGACATCCATATTTTCCTCCCCATTCTCTGCCAATTCATTCAGGAATTCAATGGCCTGTTGTTCTCCTTTACTCCATCTCTCATTCTGCATGTCCGTTTTCTGAAAAATCTTTTTAAAAATCAGCTTCCTCGCAAATAAATGGAAGTCCTTTACCTCTGTAAAGACATTGAATGAAGGTGATGAACAGAAAGTTAAGCTCATGCTCAAAACCTCCAATTGTGAATCAGTAAGGACAATGTTGGACAGATTAATGACCTGTAGTTTATTGGTCGTTTGGTTCGATGTTTTATCCTGTTGGAAATTTTTCTTTTTTACCCCCAAAAATCCTTCCTGATATCCTCCTTTGCATTTTTTGTACCTTGTCGGGTAGGTATGTGAGACATCCAAGGCTTCAACATTACCAGTACTCGATGCCACAGAAGAGATGGAGAAACTTCTTGAAAGGATTGGTCCCTTCTGTGCAGGTTATTGCCACTTGTAAACCCTTTTTGCCTTGTAATCAAGAAGATGGCGCTGAAATTTCTTTGTTTTGGTATCTTGGACCTCTTTTTCCCATGTTGCAATCTTGAGACTCCAGATCCGTTTTCAAAGATTCCAAAGATTGTGGTGTAAATGTATCGTTGATGGTTTTCTGGAATCCATCAATTTCTTGTTCCAAAGTCTCCAAATTTTTTTGATTCAAACTGATTAAAAGATCAATCATTGCTCACGAGCATGTGTTACATACAGTATATCTTTCCATATTCCATGGAATGTGTCATCCTCAGCAACTGGAAAGGAGGGTAAAATCCTGGTACGACGTCCTCTGGGTATAATTCCCTTAGCCTGATAAATCTCAAGAGACACCTTGTCCCACCATAAACGTAATTTCTTCCTAATCTTGAATTTATAGTTTTTCACTAATTCCTTGTTAAGTCCCTTATCAGTATCTGAGCCCTGTAGTATTTCCCCTTTAAAAACTTAATCCAGTTGTGTTAACCAAGTGGTGTCCCTGACCCTCATATCCATTGTGACCAAGGTCTGTGAAAAAAACACAATAATCAACAGATAACCTATAGAAAGGCCATATCAATAAATGGAAATCTAAATTAGCCTCGGTGTATAGCTATAAGAGTGTATGGTGACAAATTATATATATCTATGGTTTGAAGTGGAAGAGGTGTCCAGATATATTTAAGTGACATGCACACTCACCATAATGAAATAAATGACACCATATACTGTATATTCTGCATGAAATGGAGGATTATTAAAAACTCCAAAAAAAAGAGGGTGTTGTTTTAAGTACAAAGACGCAGAGATCAGGCTCTGGTATTAAACTATAAGACACAAAAAATATAGCCTGTCTAGATTGAATACCTTGTGAGATGGAAAGGTTAGGATGGGCTGTATATATGGCAGATTGAATACAAGCTTTGTACAATTGGTTCTAGTTTGAATCTCATTTCCTAAGTGCTCCTATAAGGAACAGGAAAGGCATTATTCTGAGACCTATATTGGTCGAAGTGTATCTATATGGTAATTTATCTTACCGAAAATAATTTAGGTTCAACATCTCCCATGTTCCTTTTTAATGGTGTGGTGTTCGATTTTGCATAACCACTGAGCACTTTATTTATAATAATATTTTTATGATATATTTATTAAAAGCTATGTTTTAAATAGATTTTCTGTGCTGTGGCATAATTAGTTATCAGAAAATTTATATTAGCCTGTAGATAATTTAATATGATCAATGAGTAGAACAGGCTGCCATGAGAGGTGGTGAGTTCTCCTTCAGTGGAAGTCTTCAAACTGAGGCTGGACAGATACCTGTCTGAGATGTTGTAGTGAATCCTGCATTGAGCTGGGGGTTGGGCATGATGACCCTGAAGGTCCCTTCCAACGCTAACATTCTATGATTCTATGATGATAAATGTATCCTTATTATAAAGCAAAGGGATGATTATTAGATACAAGTAGTTATGCTTTTATATCCTGGCTACAAAAGTAAAATAGTAAAATTTGGGATTTTTCTCTGGCTTCTAAAAGAGGGTCCAAATTGGCATATTACCAGGTTAAGTTGTGGTCTTGCTCAGCGAAGCATCCACTAAGTGGACACCTGGCAAACATGCGGTAAACCAGGAGACCCCTCTCCATCCCTCACAGAGTTAATACTCCCCCACCTGTATTTACACAAGAAAAATGTTGTATTTACACAAGAAAATCGCATGACAGAAAACATGATCAGTGATAACAAAAATACTCCAGTAAATGTCACTTGCTTAACCCAGCAGGAAGTACGGCAGCGTCTAAAACTTACTAAAGTTGACAAATCCCCGGGCCCGGATGGGATACACCCGCGAGTACTGCAGGAATTAAGTAACGTCATAGATAGACCATTATTTTTAACCTTTAAAGATTCCATAATAACAGGGTCTGTACCACAGGACTGGCGTATAGCAAATGTGGTGCCAATATTCAAAAAGGGGACAAAAACTGAACTTGGAAATTATAGGCCGGTAAGCTTAACCTCTACTGTGGGTAAAATCCTGGAGGGTTTCCTAAGAGATGCTATACTAGAGTATCTGAAGAAGAATAACCTCATGACCCAATATCAACATGGGTTTACGAGGGACCGTTCCTGTCAAACTAATCTGATCAGCTTTTAAGAAGAGGCAAGTTCCGGACTGGACCAAGGAAATGCAGTGGATGTTGTGTATATGGACTTTTCAAAAGCTTTTGATACGGTTCCACACAAAAGGTTGATACATAAAATGAGAACAACAGGGATAGGGGAAAATATATGTATGTGGGTTAAGAATTGGCTCCGTGATAGGAAACAAAGGGTGGTTATTAATGGAAAACACTCAGACTGGGTCTCAGTTAACAGTGGGGTACCACAGGGGTCAGTATTGGGCCTGCTTCTTTTTAACATATTTATTAATTATTAACCTTGTAGGGGGCATACAGAGTAGTATTTCAATATTTGCAGATGACACTAAACTCTGCAGGGTAATCAATACAGAGGCGGACAATTTAATATTACAGGAGGATCTATGTAAACTAGAAGCTTGGGCTGATAAATGGCAAATGAGCTTTAATGGGGATAAATGTAAGGTAATGCACTTGGGCAGAGGAAATAAAATGTATAATTATATGCTTAATTGTAAAACACTGGGCAAAACTGTCACAGAAAATGACCTGGGTGTATTGGTGGACATCAAACTCACGTTTGGTGGCCAGTGTCAGGCAGCTACTGCAAAGGCAAATAAAATAATGGGATGCATTAAAAGAGGCATAGATGCTCATGAGGAGAACATAATTTTACCTCTATACAAGTCACTAGTGCGACCACACTTAGAATACTGTGTACAGTTCTGGTCTCCGGTGTATAAGAAAGACATAGCTGAACTAGAGAGGGTGCAGAGAAGAGCGACCAAGGTTATTAGAGGACTGGGGGGTCTGCAATACCACGACAGGTTATTACACTAGGGGTTATTTACTGTGGAAAAAAGAAGGCTTAGGGGTGTTCTTATTACTATGTACAAGTATATGAGGGGACAGTACAAAGACCTTTCTACTGATCTTTTTACTCTGAGGCCAGAGACGGGGACAAGGGGGCATCTTCTACGTCTGGAGGAAAGAAGGTTTAATCATAATCACAGACGCGGATTCTTTACTGTAAGAGCAGTGAGACTATGGAACTCTCTGCCGCATGATGTTGTAATGAGTAATTCACTACTAAAATTTAAGAAGGGCCTGGATGCCTCTCTTTAAAAGTATAATATTACAGGTTATATATACTAGATTCCTTGATAGGGCGTTGATCCAGGGAACTAGTCTGATTGGCGTATGTGGAGTCAGGAAGGAATTTTTTTCCCCAATGTGGAGCTTAGTGCTTGCCACATGGGTTTTTTTTTGCCTTCCTCTGGATCAACATGTAAGGCTATGGGTTGAACTAGATTGACTTAGTCTTCCTTCAACCTTAAAAACTATGTTACTATGTTACCTGTAAAAATGCAAAGGTTAGAATAAGTACCTGAGGCAGCAGCAACTACAGTACATTTCACATGATGAACCAGGTGTTTAATTTGCTGTTGCGCCAAGCAGATGCACTTCAGTAAGCAGAAACGGTCATACCTGGATGGTGTTTTTTCTTTGACAAACACTGAGCCACAATTCTATGGACTTCTGTGACAGTAGATTGGACCAGTGATCATAACTGTCCCAGATTACTATGTACATACTATTATGTCCAGAATCTTGTGTACTGTCAGAAATGGAAAACTTTACATTTGTCAAAGTTAATCAGGCATGCATTAGTGCCGACTTTCATTCACCTATGGCTGGTACCAATGATTAGTTCGGCCATGGAATCTGCCTGCTTGTTATTTACACTGTTCTACTGCCGATAATGCGAATGGCCCATGCCCAGCCAGGCACCTAATCTTAGTCCATAATGTCATCTATACTGTGCTGCTACTGGAGCTGCCAGTTCTGACCCTACACTGTCAGACATCTCTTCGCCCTCCCTATCATATTACTATCTTGTGTGGCTTCTGCCACTTCCACTAGACAGCCATGTCAGTCACACATCTCCTGACTGCCCGCTGTGTTTTTTAGTTATACATTTTAGTTATACATTTGTGGCACCCCAGGGGTCTGGTTTCCACAGTAATAGCAATATTACGTCTGAGAGCAGGTGGGAGGTCTCCTGGTCAGGAATCCTAAGCATGCCACACCTCCTGCCCAGTCCTGGGAGGGGAAGAACTTCCCCTATATAAACTGGGGCTGAGGCAGGGTTAGAGAGGAGAGAAAGAGAAGAAGAGGAGTCCCAGACAGAGACACAGTCTGGTCTGGAGTGAGGCAGCTATAGGGAAAGAGAGATCAGGAGCTCTGTGGGAGCCGTGCTAAAAGAGGTCAGGGGCTGGAAGCTGTAGAGCTCGCCCTGATTGAAGAGTTCTCACCGGACCCGGAGTCCGAGGCTGTGGGGACTAATCCTTACCCAGCAGCAGAAACCGACCGGCAGGGGATTTCAGGTCCTCTGGCCAAGAAACCCGAAGGCACGGTCACACGCAAGGGACCAGCACCGCCGTCGTGAAGCGGAAGCTACCAGAAGGCCCCGAGTCACCGGCCATACGGGTGAGCACCACACGGTACACTCAGGGACGTGGGCTACTTTTACCCGCCTCTAGCAAGGTAGCCAGAAGAGTACAATTAGTTGGGGAGGCCTACAACTCCGCCTGGCCAGGGGAAATCCCATCTGCTCACGGACTGACCAGGCCCCGATCGCTAGCCAGTACTCCGGGAGGGTCTATCTTTGCCACCAGTAAAGACCCTGAATTACACCGCACCATCTCTGAGTGTTTCATCATCCACGTCCGCTGCCCTGAGGCCATACCCCTCCCGTTGGGGGTTATACCATCCACGCTGCACGACCGTCCACCGGCCTCAGCGGTCTGCCCTGCAGCGGCGGTTTCGTAACCGCATTCAACGGGTGGCGTAGTCGAACAATATCACATCTGCCACTAAAAACATCGCCACTTAGTTTGACACCCTGGGCACGGACCGGGTCACCGCCACGAGGACTACTATCCCCAACAGATCCGGCTCCGGGTATTCCCCTAACATGGCCCAGGGGGCGCGTCACATTATTGCTGCCTTAGCTGACCCTGCACAGTCAAAATTCTTGCCTTCCCCATTATTTTGCACACTGTGCCATTGCTACTGTTGCTGTTTCCTATGTTGCTACTGCTAAATGCACACATATATCACCTGTGCTTGCCCAGTGTGTTACATACAGTGCATTGTGAAAGTATTTGGCCCCCTTGAACTTTTCTACCTTTTGCCACATTTCTGGCTTCAAACATAAAGATATAAAATTCTAATTTTTTTGGGAAGAATCAACAACAACTGGGACACAATCGTGAAGTGGAACAAAATTTATTGGATATTTTAAACTTTTTTAACAAATTAAAAACTGAAAAGTGGGGCGTGCAATTTTATTCGCACCCCCTTGAGTTAATACTTTGCAGCGCCACCTTTTGCTGCCATTACAGCTGCAAGTCGCTTGGGGTATGTCTCTACCAGTTTTGCACATTGAGAGGCTAAATTTCTTGCCCATTCTTCCTTGCAAAACAGCTCGAGTTCATTGAGGTTGGATGGAGGGCGTTTGTGAACAGCAGTTTTCAGCTCTTTCCACAGATTCTCGATTGGATTCAGGTCTGGACTTTGACTTGGCCATTCTAACACCTGGATGCGTTTATTTTTGAACCATTCCATTGTAGATTTTGCTTTATGTTTGGGATCATTGTCTTGTTGGAAGATAAATCTCCGTCCCAGTCTCAGGTCTTTTGCAGACTCCAACAGGTTTTCTTCCAGAATGGTCCTGTATTTGGCTCCGTCCATCTTGCCATCAATTTTAACCATCTTCCCTGTTCCTGCTGAAGAAAATCAGGCCCAAACCATGGTGCTGTCAATACCATGTTTGACAGTGGGGATGGTGTTTTGAGGGTGATGAGCTGTGTTGCTTTTACAACAAACATATCGTTTTGCATTGTGGCCAAAAAGTTTGATTTTGGTTTCATCTGACCAGAGCACCTTATTAAACATGTTTGGTGTGTCTCCCAGGTGGCTTGTGGCAACCTTCAAACGAGACTTTTTATGGATATCTTTGAGAAATGGCTTTCTTCTTGCCACTCTTCCATAAAGGCCAGATTTGTGCAGTGTATGACTGATTGTTGTCCTATGGACAGACTCTCCCACCTCAGCTGTAGATCTCTGCAGTTCATCCAGAGTGATCATGGGCCTTTTGGCTGCAACTCTGATCAGTCTTCTCCTTATTCGAGATGAAAGTTTAGAGGGACGGCCAGGTCTTGGTAGATTTGCAGTGGTCTGATACTCCTTTCATTTCAATATGATTGCTTGCACAGTGCTCCTTGAGATGTTTAAAACTTGGGAAATCTTTTTGTATCCAAATCTGGCTTTAAACTTCGCCACAACAGTGTCTTGGACCTGCCTGGTGTGTTCCTTTGTCTTCATGATGCTCTCTGCACATGAAACAGAACCCTGAGTCTATCACAGAGCAGGTGCATTTATACGGAGACTTGATTACACACAGGTGGATTCTATTTATCATTACCAGTCATTTAGGACAACATTGGATTATTCAGGGATCCTCACTGAACTTCTGGAGTGAGTTTGCTGCACTGAAAGTAAAGGGGCCGAATAATATTGCACGCCCCACTTTTCAGTTTTTAATTTGTTAAAAAAGTTTAAAATATCCAATAAATTTCGTTCCACTTCACGATTGTGTCCCACTTGTTGTTGATTCTTCCCAAAATAATTTGAATTTTATATCTTTATGTTTGAAGCCAGAAATGTGGCAAAAGGTAGAAAAGTTCAAGGGGGCCAAATACTTTCACAATGCACTGTAGCTATACTGCTCTGCTCCTGGGAAGCATACCCTCATCTTGGTACAGAAACATGACACTGCACCCAAAATAAGGATAATTTTGTCCCGGCTTATTGTCAAGTCAAGGCATTTTCCTTTTTTAAATCAGCTAACCTATTTCTGATCCATAAGTAAAGGGATAATTTTTGGATGGCATGATAAAACCTTTGTAAATGTTTATTCATTTTGCAAATAGCAAACCTATTGCAGATCCTAAAAATGTAATATTTTTTTTCACTCCTCGTTGACAAGCCATTGCTTGCCTGTTTCTGCTCCATAAAAAATGGATAATTTTTCCACAATTTCAGAATACACTACTGTTCATTCATTTTTCAAATAGAATAAAATATATTCCTTCAAACAGTGACTTTGTGAAGTTTCATAACGTTTCTTAGAATGCAGAATGATTATTCAGCAAATTAGAAAAAGAATACAAATCTACCAGGAGGAATCTAAAATGGACAGAAATTAAATTCAATATGGGTAAGTTAACAATGTAATAACCAATCAATATAAATATTAATTCTATAAAGCAACCAATTTGAAGTATCTATATTTCTCTACCATAGATATCATTTTTACTAACCTCAACTAATATCTAATTTGTCTTTAAGGCTGGTTGGACTGGAAGGGAAAATCCCTTAAATTTCACACTCCAATTTAATCAGCCCCAGAATATATGAAGTCTTCAGGTTCCAATTTCTAGGGGATTTATGAGAACTCTGATATTATGTTTTGTATATTTCAGGCTGTGAACACATACAATGGTCATGCTGGTCTTTTTTTGCTGCAAGATTAAGTGATTGCGCAAGGAAACAGTGGAACAGTTGAAAAACTGCACCAATTCAGGGCTGCTGACATTAAAAGCTGCAACATGATTGCTGCTTGTGACCCCAGCCTACAAATGCAAAAGATGATTAAGGTTCTTATGAAGCACACCTAGAAAGTGAAACCTGAAGGCTATATCTGGTCTGGTGCCACAAGCCGTTCACCAAGTCCCGCTCTGCTGCTTCATCTCACCAGGTAAGCCCATACCAGAATGAGATGGGTTCTTGTGAGCATGTGCAGTGGGAAGCTCAATTGTTGTGACCTGGAGATAGCTTGACAGTATAGGTTATCTCCATACCACAGCAACTGAGCTTCCAACTGCACATGTTCATAGGCACCTGACCTGTCATAACATTCTAGAACAAGTTTCTATCAGTGTAACAAGACGGCGGACATTTTATCGTATTAAAAATAAATATTATTTGCTAATTAAAACCCCTTAACTACCGGTGCCGTATTAGTACGCATATTTGCGTACTGCCCGTTCAGTGAGGGCTGATGCGCTGAGCCCTCACTGAACCGAGCACATGTCAGCTGATTATTACAGCTGACATGTGCCTGCAACAGCCCCGGGTGGAATCGCGATCCACCCGTGACTGTTAACATGTTGAATGCCGCTATCAATCTCCGACAGCGGCATTTAACGCGCGCTTCCGGGTAGCGCGTCATAAGCCCCGCCCACCGGCGACCCCGTCACGTGATCACGGGTCACCGATGGATGGGCATGACAACACAGGGTCTGCAGCAGACGCCTGTCGTTGTCATGCTCTTGTCGCTATGAGCGCCACCTAGTGGTCGGCGCTCATAGCACAGGACCATTTCTGCTGCATGCAGGGGACCTGCTCGTCCCCTGTATGTAGCAGAGGCGATCGGACAGTTGCTGCTTCTAGTCTCCTATGGAGACTATTGAAGCATGCAAAAAGTAAAAAAAAAAAGTTTTTAAAAATATTAAAAAAAATAAAATATAAAAGTTTAAATCACCCTCCTTTCGCCCCATTCAAAATAAAATATAAAAAAAAAACCCCTACATACACATATTTGGTATCGCCGCGTTCAGAATCGCCCGATCTATCAACATAAAAAAAGAATTAATCCGATCAGTAAACGGCGTAACGAGAAAAAAATTCTAAACGCCAGAATTATGTTTTTTGGTCGCTGCAAAATTGCAATAAAATGCAATAACGGGCGATCAAAACATCGGATCTACCCCAAATGTTATCAATAAAAACATAAGCCCAGTGCTCAAAAAATAAACCATCAACCAGCCCCAGATCACGAAAAATGGAGACGCTACGGGTCTTAGAAAATGGCGCTATTTTTATTTTTTTTTTTTTACCAAATTTTGGAATTTTTTTTCACCACTTAAATATAAAAAAACCTATACATGTTTGGTGTCTATGAACTCGTAATGATGTGTAGAATAAGAAGGGCAGGTCAGTTTATACTTTCAGTGAACGTGGTAAAAAAAATAAATAAAAAACCACTGTGGTATTGCACTTTTTTTGCAATTTTACCGCACTTGGAATTTTTTTACCATTTTCCCGTACAGGATATGGTAAAACTAGTAATGGCGTTGAAAAGTACAACTCGTCCCGCAAAAAATAAGCCCTCACATGGCCATATTGACCAAAAAATAAAAACGCTATGGTTCTGGGAACAAGGGGAGCAAAAACGAAAATGCAAAAACGGAAAATGCTCCGGGGCTTAAGGGGTTTAAGGTCTTGAGAATTCATCCATAGTAATGTTGTCACGACACAGCTGTCTGGTAACCAGGGAACAGGTGCTCCTACCCTGTCCATAACACTAGGGGGTGCCCTAGCTCGCTCTATTCCCCGGGATACCTCTGAAGGTGAGGATGTGGGGGCCTCCACCCTCGCCCTAACTCCTGAGTTAGCCCTCCGTCTGTTCTCCTCCTTCACCCAGGGAAGGAGGCGCTACTGTGCACCATAGTACAACAACCCGACAAACAAGGCTACACACAAAGGGGCTAACAGAAAACTCCAGACACACAAAATATTCAGTCACATATAACAGAGGAAAGCATTGGGGTGTGAAGGTAAGGGTTAAACCAAAATGGAGAAGGATAAGGAAATACTATGCAAACAAACCAAACAACAGTCACTAATAATTCCTCCAACTCTCCTTCTCATTGGAACTCCTCTCCTTCCGTTAGCCATGCAGCAAATGCTAGCTCTGAAAAGGATTAGTATCAGAGAAAAAAAGGGAAAAGGAGTGACTAACCGAGCTCAGCTGTGAGCACAGGGATTTCCAACATGGCCGTTTAACCCCTGTTCTGCCATAAGAAATAAAACATGTTTTAAAATGAAGGAGAAGTGCTTCTTCTCGGGGCCGGAGTAGGAGCCATCAGATGCTGCGATCTTCTGCCTCCACCTCTTTGCGATAAGCCCGTGACAAATGTAGTTTATTTATTCATCTATTAGAAGCTGCCAATAGTAAGCAGTAGAGTAGTAACAACAGAGCAGAGTACATGGCAGAAAAAGTGGTTGTACATCAGGGATTGAGCGACATAATATCTTGGGTAGATATGTATCAGCATATAGAGCATGTACCTATGGGTAGTCTATATTTATGACACATGCAGAAGCAAGCCACTCTTAGTGCTCCTACTAAGCAAGAGCAAAACACATCCACTGTCAAAAAACAACTGTTATATTTTAGACCTTAATCAATCTCTTCCGGCATTTAACAGAAAAGGAAGCTTAATGCAGCTGCTGAGAGAGTCAGACGTTAAGTGGTTGTTCACTACTAAGACAACCCTTTCTTACTAAATATTTATCCCTGATAAAATAAAAAGACCTATACTCACCTCCCGTGTAGGCGCCATTCCAGTGGTGTCGGCACTCGAAGTTCCGGAGCTTTGGTGCGGGGGAATGACACGTTGTGCCCAGTGCCCAATCAGCGCTGGCGTCACTGTCCCCACCTTTGTACGAAATTGAACATGAAGAGGAAGTCAGAGATCAGGTGCAGCCTGGACTTCCTCTTCATCTTTAAAACGTCCAAAGGCGGGGACAGTGACATAGGCGCTGATTAGGCGCCGGGCACCACGTGTCATTTAATAGCACCAAAGACCCGGGACAGTGAGTGCCGACACCACTAGAACGGCACCAGCACGGGGGGTGAGTATAGTTTTTTTTTTAATTTTATTGGGGCCAAGCATTTAGTTCATGGAGGGTTTGTCCATGTAGTGGACAACCCCTTTAAATGTCACTCTCTCAGCTGCTGCATGAAGCTTTCTTTTTTGTTAAATGCCAGCAGAGATTGATTAAGGTCTAAAATATAACAGTTTTTATCTGACAGTGGATGTGTTTTTCTGTTTTGTTCTTGCCCCTTTTAACATCTTCAACATTATTAGACCTAGTTTGTATGGGGTGCAAAGATGGGCAGATGGACATCTGTTTCGCCATATTTAACTTTTCCTGTAAGGAGGGTAATTAAGAGATGATGGATATTTTAATATTCATGATACTCGCTCTCTCTTTACCACCTCGCTGTCTAATAACCAACATCGAACTGTACTAAGAAGGTCTTTGGGCATCTTTGTTTCTACACCTAAGGGAATAGAAGGCACTCTCAGGATTGTGCTTGTTCTTCTATTATTTCTCCCTTGTATTTTATAACCCTTTTGCTTGTTTTGTATGTCATCTTATATAGCCTGTATTTGTATTTTTTTGTACTTTTTATAAGTATTATATACCATTTCTAAATAGACATAAAACTTTAATAAGTTTGGTCCTGGTATGTTCTAAAAATCTCTAACAGATTTGAAGGCGGAAAGAAATAATAGACCTTTCTTTTTTAAAGCTTCGTGGTGAAGTGCAGCACAAGCTAGCCAATTTATTGTGCATTTTATAGAGTAATCCATATAGTGGGTCACTGACTAAAGACAAGAAATAATACAGACAGGCCTGTACAGTTTAACTTGCTGAGTACTGGCAGCAAACTACATTCCACTGCTGATTTATACTATGTGTTCACCTAACATGTAGAGTTTATTTATGTGGACAGCAAAAGAAACTAGATCTTGTCCAGTGGCAAACTAACATTGCATCCTCAATGAAACACCTGATTATTATTCCCTTTCTATAGTTGGAAAGTGAAATGCAAATGTTATCTTCTCTGCTTGCAGATATGCCAGTGTCACTTGTTGTGATTCTCTTCGTAAAGGTTAGCGGGAATAAAAACCGTGTACATAAGATCTGTCAACAAACAAGAAAAGGACATAAGAAACCAAATAGAACCGTGCTTTAAAACAGAGACAATATGGCTGACATTCTTGGACAAACAGATGGATGTACACCTGTCTGTTTTTTCTCCGACAAACAAAATTATTCGTCAACAATTTAGTAAACTCACAAACAGAAATGCAGACTATTCTCGCCTGAATACCATCTGTGAGTGCAATGCAAAACGCAGAAGTGGCTATATGAGCAGCACCCATACTCTTTTATGTACGTGTAAACATATATTCAAATTGATGGAAGTTAACATATTCATTTATCTTGCTTTATTATTCATGAAGTGTATAAATATGGAAAACGCTCTACAGCACCGACTGCACAGAGCAATCAGCAAGAAGAATGAAATCATGACAGAAATCCCCATCTATGTAAATAATGAGTATTTTAGAACTAATTGATGTTGTTTGTGTTCATGTTATTTGTAGGCTATGCTTAGCTAGAGGGCTTACGCTACTGCCATCATTCTGCCGTCTCTCTTTTTTTGCGTTCTCTATTTGATCTGGAGCTTTCCTGTCATTTTCAGTGCCCTTAGAGACACGAATATTTGATCGTATAGTACTGCAACTGCCATTACGAACCAAGACATTCAATAGCACAGGCAGAGAGAAAGAAATAGTGGGACATATTCCCCTTATACATTTTAGTAACAAATGCGCTACTACATTAAGCATTGGGCACTCATTTTTCACCCGTGAGATGTAATTGAGAAAAGATTGAATAAAGTTCCATAGCAGGAGCAGGCATTCTTATAGGGTTGTACTAAATGATTTTTTTTTGTTTTGGCACTGTGATTGGCAATGTTATGGGGTCATCAGAAATATATGCTATAAAGTATGCAGAGCAACACATGAGTGTTCTCACCATTTCCTATCTCCTTGCATTTCTTATTTCTGAGATGCATGTAAACTAAACAATGTGGCAGCCAATTCTCTTATGTCTGGAAGCAGCAAGACAGTTGGAAGGATCAGGCATGATGGATTTCAACATGGTCATTTTTTTGTTCCTTAGGAACTAAATCTGCCAGGGTTTGGCTCAGTCAGTTTATTCCCTTTTTTTAACTGAAAATAGAATACACTCAGCCAACCCGAACATATCTTTTTATGGGTAAGTTAGAAGAGATACAGGTGCATCTCACTAAATTAGAATATCATCAAAAAGTTAATTTATTTCAGTTCTTCAATACAAAAAGTGAAACAAACAGAGTGATCTATTTCAAGTGTTTATTTCTGTTAATGTTGATCATTATGGCTTACAGCCAATGAAAATACAAAAGTCATTATCTCAGTAAATTAGAATACTTTATATCAACAGCTTGAAAAATGTTTTTAAAATCTGAAATGTTGGCCTACTGAAATGTATGTTCAGTAAATGCACTCAATACTTGCTCGGGGCTCCTTTTGCATCAATTACTGCATCAATGCGGCGTGGCATGGAGGCGATCAGCCTGTGGCACTGCTGAGGTGTTATGGAAGCCCAGGTTGCTTTGATAAAAGCCTTCAGCTTGTCTGCTTTGTTGGGTCTGGTGTCTCTCATCTTCCTCTTGACAATGCCCCATAGATTCTTTATGGGGTTACGGTCAGGCGAGTTTGATGTCCAATCAAGCACAGTGATACTGTTGTTTGTAAACCAGGTATTGGTACTTTTGGCAGTGTGGACAGGTGCCAAGTCCTGCTGGAGAATGAAATTTTCATCTCCAAAAAGCTTGTCGGTGGAGGGAATCATGGAGTGGACCTACACCAGCAGATTACATGGCTCCCCAAACCATCACTGATTGTGGAAACTTCACACTAAACCTCAAGCAGCTTGGATTGTGGCCTCTCCACTCTTCCTCCAGACTCTGGGACCTTGATTTCCAAATGAAAATTGGAACGCTAGGACCTTGTGGAGTGTGTCAATGACTGCGTTCTGAACATCTGTCAAGTCAGCAGTCTTCCCCATGATTGTGGAGCCTACTGATACGGACTAAGGGACCTTTTTAAACGCTTAGGAAGCCTTTGCAGTTGTTTTTTTCAAATTATTTTAATTTACTGAGATAATGACTTTTGTGTTTTCATTGGCTGTAATCCATAATCATCAACATTAAACACTTGAAAGAGATCACTCTGTTTGTAATGACTCTATTTAATATATGAAATAAATTAACTTTTTGATGATATTCTAATTTAGTGAGATGCACCTGTAGCTTCATTAGCCTCAGAAGACTCTTAAGGCTGAGTTCACACGATGCGTTTTTCATGCGTTTCCGAGGCGTTTTTGCAGTTGCGGAAACGCCGCGGAAACGCATGAAAAACGCATGGTAGAAGGGCAGCAATGTTCCCCAATGGAAATCCGCATGTGCTGTGCCCATGATGCGGATTTTTCCGCAGCGTAAACGCTGCGGTCAAAAATCCGCAGCATGTCAATTAATTTTGCGGAAACGCTGCTCTTTTGCCGCCATTGACTTGCATTAGACCGCATGGAATCCGCATCACTGTATATGTTGATGCGCTTTTCATGCGGTCTAATGTGCGGATGGTACCCGGGTGTGGATGAGAGGACTCTCATCCAGACCCAGGTACCATTAAAAAAAAAAGAATAAAATAAAAAATATATATATTCTCACCTTCTGACGGCCCGCGCTGCGTCCTGCCGGCTTCCCGCGCACTTCGCGGTTGAATGAAGGACCTTCGCTGACGTCAGAGTCATGTGACGGGTCACGTGACGCTGACGTCGGAAGGTCCTACAGTCTTCACTGCCGGCAGCCGGGACCGATGAAGCTGGACACCGGGGGCCATCAGATGGTAACGTATAGATTTATTTTTTATTTTTTGACATTCACACACTATATAAATCCATACCGGTTGCATGGATTTATATAGTGTGAAGTTGACAAGCACTTTCCAAGTGATGCTAAAATCGCTTGGGAAGTGCTTGTCAACCCGCATGCGGAAATGAAAGTGAAGACCGCTTCATTTCCGCATGTCCCTGGCAGGAAACCGCATGTACAATCCGCATGCGTTTTTTCCTGCCAGAGAGATGAAGAAACGCTCAGGAAAAAATCCTGAGCATTTCTGCATCGTGTGCACATACCCTAACTCTGCTTTTCTCTGATATAAGATGTTCATAAATGTCCATATATATTGCACAGGTTTAGATAAAATGAAGCATCATGGCACCATCAGAACCTTGTTGTGAGTCTAACTGATTGATATTACAGTGGTGTGGACCAGTAACATTATATTTTAAAATGTAAAACTTGTCATGCATAGAGATATGAGCTATTCAGATCCAAGGCTGGGGGCATCAGATCACTGCCTGCCCTCCCCCCTCATCCACTGTGAACAGGTTATCTGATGAAGAGCAGACATGGGGTGTGTACACAGAGTAAATAACAGGTAGCTGTCAATTCTGAATAACCACTTGAGCCAGCAGATGTGTCCCTGTATGCCTTCAGCCATGGATGAAAGTGTAGCACCCTTGAAATTGTTCCAGAAAATAAAGTATTTCTCCAAGAAAATTATTGCAATTACATATGTTTTGTTATAGACATGTTTATTTACTTTGTGTGTATTGGAACAATAACAAAAAGCTGAGAAAAAAGGGCAAATTGGACAAAATTTCATGCAAAAGCTTAAAAATGGGCTGGACAAAATTGTTGGCACTCTCAACTTAATATTTGGTTGCACACCCTTTGGAATAAATAACTGCAATCAATCACTTCCTATAACCATCAGCAAGCTTCTTACACCTTTCAACTGGAATTTGGACCACTCTTCTTTTGTTAACTGCTCCAGGTCTCTCATATTTGAAGGGTGCCTTCTCCCAATAGAAATTTTAAGATTTCTCCACAGTCATTCAATGGGATTTAAATCCGGACTCATTGCTGTCCACTTCAGAACTCTCCAGTGCTTTGTTTCCATCCATTTCTGCTTTCTTCTTGAAGTATGTTTGCGGTCACTGTCTTGCTAGAAAACCCATGACCTAGGACGCAAACACAGCTTTCTGACACTGGTCACTACATTGTGACCCAAATCCTTTGGTAATCTTCAGATTTCATGATGGCTCTCACGCAGTCAAGGCACACACTGCCAGAGGCAGCAAAATAACCTCAAAACATCTTTGAGCCTCCACCATATTTGACTGTAATTGCCGTGTTCTTTTCTTTGTAGGCCTCATTCCATTTTTGGCAAACAGTAGAATGATGTTGTTAGGCGTTGGGCGTTGGCTGGATCTGAAATTGGGTCAGAATCATCAGTGGATTCTGGTCCAGCCGGGGCAGATGCTGCTCAGCATCACCATCAGTCCCAACGCCTAGCTAGTGCACGAGATGTACAAGTTGTCTCTCGGGTCTTTGTTCCTAGTAGCGTTAAGCATAGATTGCGGAGGGGAACAGGACTGCTACAGCCTAAGTCCAGGGTGCACTGCACTGAGCATGCCCGTGACATGGCGGATCGTGATTGGTGGTTTGGTGATCCGGTGACCTGGTACCGCCTGATTGGATGCGGGTGACGTCATCAGTAGTGCAACCAATAATGCGACTGTGGGCAGGGCTTAGTCTTTAAATAGCCCGACCACAAGCATGGCGGTGCGCTTTGATCATTCCGTTTAGGTTGTGTACTTGTGTGGATGCTTGTCTGTTTGGGCTCCACGTGCTCCCTAGCTGCTCTCTCCGTGACCTGCCGATGCCAGAGTTCGATCGGCTGATTAGCACAGGTCGCTTAGGCTGGCTTCATGTGCTCCCTAGCTGCTCTCTCCATGACCTACCGATGCCAGAGTTCGCTCGGCTGATTAGCATAGGTCGCTTAGATGTGCTTAGGCAGGTAGTTCCCGTTTGGCAGTCTGGCTCCGGCAAGGGGGTTGCAATACACCCCGAGCAGACTGTGGGTTCCGTATCCCTGGCACCGCCTGTTAGCCACTTGGAGAGTTACTCCGCAGACCGGTCACACACCGGCTGAGAGCACGTACACGCCGGCGTTAGTCACACACACTTCCTAGCGCCTGCTGCGTAGTCTCTGTGCAGTCAACAGAGCAATGGCTACGTTAGTTGTCGCACATCTCCCGTGCAGTTAACGGAGATAGTGCGAATCCTCTTCCCATCCCGGTGTGTAGTAACACTGGAGGGATTTATATTTTAGTTGGTTGTTTTACTTTCTTACCCGGTGGGTGTTCGGCCGCAGTCTTCTAGGCTGCATCCTGGACCCCGGGTTCGGTTGCTTTCCATTTTTAATAAAGTTGTTGCAACCGTCCCCATAACAGATGTGCTTTACAAAAAAACTCTATCTTGGTCTCATCTGTCCACAAGATGCTTCCCCAAAAGGATTTTGGCTTACTCACAAACATTTTGACAAACTGCAGTCTATTTTTTATGCCTCTGTGTCAGCAGTGGGGTCCTACTGAGTCTCCTTCCATAATGTTTCATTTCATTCAAATGTCGACAAATAGTTCACGCTGACACTGATGCACAATGAGCCTGCAGGACAGGTTGAATTTCTTTGGAACTTATCCACCACACTGACTATTCTGCCAGGCAACCTTTCATCAATTTTTCTCTGCCATCCGTGTCCAGGGAGATTAGATTCAGTGCCATGAGTTGTAAAATTTTTGTTTATGTTGTGCACCGTGAACAAAGGAACATCAAGATCTCTGGAGATGGACTTGTAACTTTGAGATTGTTGATATTTTTCTTCAGACAGTTCTCTTCTCCCCTTTCTGTTCTCCATGCTTAGTGTGGCACACACAGACACATAATGCAAAGATTGAGTCAACGTCTCCTATTTTTATCTGATGTCAAGTGTGATTTTCATTTTAGCAACACCTGTTACTTACCACAGGTGAGTTTGAATGAGCATCACATGCTTGAAAGAAGGGATTCAGCCGACATTCAAATGTTAGGGGACCTGTCAAACAGGCATGCCAATTGATTTTTTTTCTCCAGCAAATAAGCCACCGCCAGACAACTCATTCGGCTGAACACTCTTCGGAGAGACAGTTGAGATGTCCGTCAGCCAAATAATCAGCCAAAGCTTCATTCTATCAACAGCCATCTAATTTGTATTCTATACATTTCTGATAAACGCATGACCCGTATCCAGCTCCAGACTGTAGGTATCTCAACACTCTTTGCACGGTGAAGCGACATGCTAAATGTCGAAGTTGGAAATAATTTTTTCGTTTCTTAATGACCATGGTATTTTAATCATATATCTTTCCCAACTGGAAAAATTATGCTTATGTTGAAGTCAGGAGAAATAGTTATTGTCAGAACAAGTGTTCAGCCATCGGCTACAGTATGCCATTTGTTTTGCAAGCTTATTACTATTGATTGGCGGAGAGAAAATAACAGACAGCACTCTCCTCTCAAGCATTCACAAACTTCTGATGAAAGGGTTTTCTAATAGCCAATTTGAAACTCTTGGCCTTCATAGTGCCTGTATTTGTGTTTTAATCTATACACTTGTACTTTGTATGTTGAGTTTTTAGTGACTTTTCAATAGGACTTTAGTCATGTTCCTCTTAGCATATTAAAAAAGCAAAAAAATTGCAATAAATCTAAGTAGTACTGATAAATCAACTTTATTTTACATATTCATACAAATTAATGCTGGACTTTGTGTTTTTGGCACAGCATCCAACTTATTAGCTGGGGAGAACAGTTCAGTCCTCTGTTATTTCTTCACAATGAATGAGCACTTTCATTATATACTTTCCACTTTGGCCATATTAATAAAGACGGTACATAACACTGACAAGAGTTCCTGGCAGGATAAAGTAGTTTTTCTTGCCAGTTACCTTCTCTCTCTATATATATATATTATGTTATATTTTATTAAATTATATTATATATATACACACGTGGTCAAAATTGTTGGTACCCCTCGTTTAATGAAAGAAAAACCCACAATGGTCACAGAAATAACTTGAATCTGACAAAAGTAATAATATATTAAAAATCTATGAAAATGAGCAAATGAAAGTCAGACATTGCTTTTCAGCCCTGCTTCCACAGAATTTTTAAAAAAATTTAAAAAATGAAACTCATGAAATAGGCCTGAACAGAAATGATGATACCCTTAACTTAATATTTTGTTGAACAACCTTTTGAGGCAATCACTGCAATCAAACGATTCCTGTAACTGTCAATGACACTTCTGCACCTCTCGACAGGTATTTTGGCCCACTCCTCATGAGCAAATTGTTCCAGTTGTCTCGAGTTTGAAGGTTGTCTTTTCCAGACGGCATATTTCAGCTCTTTCCAAAGAAGCTCAATAGGATTTAGGTCAGGGCTCATAGAAGGCCACTTCAGAATAGTCCAATGTTTTCGTCTTAGCTATTCTTAGGTTTTTCTACCTATGTGTTTTGGGTCATTATCCTGTTGCAAGACCCATGACCTGCGACTGAGACCAAGCTTTCTGACACTGGACAGCACATTTCTCTCTAGAATCCCTTGATAGTCTTGAGATTTCATTGTACCCTGCACAAACTCAAGACACCCTGTGCCAGATGCAGCAAAGCAGACCCAGAACATAACAGAGCCTCCTCCATGTTTCACAGTAGGGACAGTGTTCTTTTCTTGATATGCTTCATTTTTCCATCTGTAAGCATAGAGCTGATGTGCCTTGCCAAAAACTTCCATTTTTGTCTCATCTGTCCATAGGACATTCTCTCAGAAGCTTTGTGGCTTGTCAACATGTAGTTTGGCAAATTCCAGTCTAGCTTTTTTATGATTTTTTTAAACAATGGTGTTCTTCTTGTTCATCTCCCATGAAGTCCACTTTGGATCAAACAACGACGGATGGTGCGATCTGACACTGATGTTCCTTGACCTTGAAGTTCACCTTTAATCTCTTTAGAAGTTATCCTGGGCTCTTTTGTTACCATTTGTATTATCCGTCTCTTTGATTTGTCATCAATTTTCCTCCTGCGGCCACGTCCAGGAAGGTTGGCTACAGTCAGATGGATCTTACATTTCTGAATAATATGTGCAGCTGTAGTCACAGGAACATCAAGCTGCTTGGAGATGGTCTTATAACCTTTACCTTTAACATGATTGTCTATATTTTTCTTTCTAATCTCCTGAGACAACTCTTTCCTTTGCTTCCTCTGGTCCTTGTTGAGTGTGTTACACACCATGTCACCAAACAGCACAGTAAGTATCTGTAGCCCTATATACAGGCCCACTGACTGATTACAAGATTGTAGACACCTGTGATGCTAATTAATAGACACAATTTGATTAAACATGTCCCTCTTGTCACATTATTTTCAGGGGTACCATCATTTCTGTCCAGGCCTATTTCATGAGTTTAATTTTTTTTAAATTCTGTGGAAGCGGAGTTGAAAAGCAATGACTTACTTTCATTTGTTGATTTTCTATATATGTATGTATGTATGTATGTATATATAAATATAAATATATATATATATATATATATACAGGGTGGTCCAAAAGTATGTGGACAGAAAATAATAACATTTATTTTGATTTATATATAAAATTATATTTACTAGCACAAGCATAACATTGACAATTACATTTTATTCTGAACAATAATACAAAAGCCCTTAAATTTTATCAACGCAGGTGCTCAAACTGTTTTCCATTACAATTTGTACAGCTTTGAAGTCCGCCTCTTACGCTTCGACAAACTTTTCTGCACAAGTCTCTTTGGGTATTAATTTCTTGAAATGCATCTCATATGTAATTTTTCAAATCACTGACACTTTTTGGTTTTCGACTATAAACTTTGTCCTTGAGTACTCCCCAAAAGAAAAAATCCATTGGGGTGAAGTCTGGTGAACGTGTCGGCCAATCAAGTGGGCTTCTTCGGCCAATCCATTTATTAGGAAATGTTTCATCAAGATACTCACAGACTACTCTTGAATAATGTGGAGGGGCCCCATCTTGTTGGAAATAAAGGTCATTTGAATTAGGCTGTTGCTGTAACTGGGGAACAACTTGATTCATTAGAATTTCGAGATACTTATCTCCTGTGACTGTTCCATCAAAAAATATTGGTCCTAAAACACCAAAACTTGAAATACCACCCCAAACATTGACACTAGGCTCATTTAGTTGTTGCTCTAATGTTAAATGCATGTTCTCATTATGCCAGTAAATACAATTATGTCTGTTAATATGGCCGGATAATTTGAAAGAAGCTTCATCACTCCACATAATGTTATCTAAAATTACTGGATTTTCTTCAATTTCATTAAGCTTAATCTCACTAAATTGCAGCCGCCTGTCTGGATCATCCTCCAATAAAGCATGAATTAGACGCAGACGATAAGCTTTCCACCCAATAGATTTCAGGATTCACATGATAGAAGCTCGTGAAATTCCCAATTCCAAAGAGGCTCTTCTGGTGGACTTTTTTGGACTCTGAACAAATGTTTCAGCTGCAAGCTGTTTATTATCTTCTGTACAGACTGTTTTGGGTTGACCAGTTTTTGGAGCATTAAGGATTGAGCCAGTGGCATTGAATTTGTCACGAATGCGGTGAATGGTTTGTCTCTTTGGGGCTTGAGTACCAAATGTTTCAACCCAATTTGTTCTAATGGTTTCAGCATTTTGAGATTTCCAATTTCTTTGATCTGTATTTAAATTATTTGCCATTATGTGTTATCTGAATTATCTGAAAAGAAAACAGATTTGGGGGAGATCTATCTGTGAAAACTAGATCTGTGAAACTGGCTCAGTTGCCCTTAGCAACCAATAAGATTCAACCTTTCATTTTCCAAAGAGTCTGTGAGGAATGAAAAGTGGAATCTGATTGGTTGCTAAGGGCAACTGAGCCAGTTTCACTTTACACCATGTTTGATAAATCTCCCCCTTCATAACCTTATTACACTTTCTGTCCACCTACTTTTGGACCACCCTGTATATTATATATATATATATATATATATATATATATATATATATATATATATATATATATATATATATATATATATATATATCAGTTCCACAGCTGGGCCATCTAAATTTTACTTCCTTGTAGATATTAGTAGTTTTCTTCTCAAGCTCTATTAGCTTTTCTTCAAAATATACAATTATGAAATCAATATAAATTTCAGTATGACGTAATGAGTTTCTTTTATTCATCAAAGATGACATCTGTATAACTGGACCTAGTGGAGGCATTTCAGCAAAAAAAATATCACTTATTAAAAATAATAAATTTCTTAAAAAACTATCATATGATAAATTGATTTACAATATGATGACTTTATGCACTAATTCACCTAAATAATTGCCAAGGAGCAATCAGAATGATACGTGACAAGCTGAATACATGTTATTTGTTTCATGATCGAAATGTACCATCAAAACAATCATCTGTAACAGTTTGCAGACCATTAGGCTTTCATACTGAGATTTCTGTTTAGCCCCATTGTCATCTTCACATTATTACAACGTATTAGGCAGGTTTCCAGTGTTTTTTACAACTTTTGTTTTCTTTTTTTGTTTTAAAAATATCACAAAAAGAAAACACAAACATGTGAAAAATGCTTTGAACGCATGTCTAGTTAGTCTCAGATGCCATGTCATTGATAATTGTCCTGATGATCGCATGATCGATTGTCCCAAAAGGTGGCAACATCTATTGTTTTCACAGTGCTCATTGAGCATAATGTTGGAAAAGATTAATAATGTGGAAACAGTACAAAATAATGTGTCTGCATCTTTCTCCCTGCACCCGCTATCTTTCAGCATACTGTTTTTTATTGCATTACACAATAAAGCCCTGTAAAAAATGTTCAGGTATCACTAAAGGGAACGTGGCAGCTGATACATGCTGCCCAAACTGTGGCATATTATAAGCCCTGACACCACAATTGTGTTCTCACAGATTTCCTATGAAAAAAACTGCAGAAGCAAGTAAAGGTACTGTGTGGGCTCATAGCCGATTATGGGTGCTAAGTAGAAGCATTGAGGGGTAAGTACATAAGAACAGAGCAAAAGTAAGAGGATTCTGGATTGTTTGATCTCCATTGCATGCAGAGCCAAAGTAGATAATTCTGCAGCAAATCTGACCCATAATATCCAGGAAATTCCAACAGAACATTTTACCCAAATTGTTGATAAATCATCCACGAATTCGAACTGCTGAGCTGGAACTAAAAATTCAATATATCAATTATCTTATTCTGGTAACACCAGCCTGGTCCCCTGCCAGTCTCTATGCAGCAGGCTGTTATGGCCTGCAGTGGTCACATATCTACTTAATGTCTGGATAATACATCATTGCCGGAAGCTATAACACTGAGACCGGCGGGGTATCAGACAGGTGAAAATCCAAGGCTATACATGTGAGTGTCAACATGTATCTCATGCTAAGGCCGGCATCACACCAGCGTATGGCATCCGATGCGAGAGCACCGTATGCGAGATGCTAATGACACTCGGCTCCTGCTCTGCTGCGAGCGTGAGCCGAGTGTCAGTGCTCTGTGCTCCGATCTTCTCACACAAGAGGATTGGAGCACAGCTGCGAAGGAGAAGGAGAAAGTAATTTCTCCATTTCCTCCATGGCTTGACTCTGCATATATCAGACTGCACTGAGCTGACATCCGAGTGCAGTCTGATGTTTCACTCGCACCCATAGACTTTTATGGGTGCGAGTAAATTGACTCTCGCTGCAAATCGCAGCATGCCGAATTGCCATGAGAAATTAATCGCTGATCTGAGCAGCCCCATAGTATAACACTGGGCCGAGTGCTATGCCATGTTTTATCGCATAGCACTTGGCTGTGTTTTCCGGTAGTGTGACTCCGGCCTAAATCTCATGATTTTCCCTAATCCTTTGTTGGTAGGAGAAAGAAGAACACAATAAATGCCCTTAGGAAACGATAAAAAGCAAAGAGAATCAAGGATGGTGTTATCATATTAAATGAGGCTTGTGTTTTGAGTGTTCCTTTAAGCTATTTTGTGAAATACGGTGTATTGGCTAGGCCGGACTGTATGGCTAGCTTGGAAGTTTCATGTCACTGCAGTGCGCATTGATCAGATCTGTGAACAGCAACACTAGCAGTGCAGTAATAGACTATTGATCATACCATGCCATGAGCCTCCGTTTCCCAGTAGGTGTCATGTTAAATCTATTGATTTTTTCCTTCACTCACCTAATCCATAGCTTAGTAAAATTCTCTATTCGAAATACAATATTTTTAAGTGTAACTTCATTAGACAAAATATAGTTATTATAAATCATACTGCTGTACTGAACTGGCTATTCACTGAGATTTTCTTTTTTCAATATTGGTTACATATTAAAATACGTAGGCCACATGATGAATGATATTTAAATATAATGGAAAGCAATAACCAATTTTAATAAAAGATGTACCCTGTAGCTCTTACTGGCGTAATACACATTTAGCAAACAAACTTTGCAGGTTTTAAACCGAATAGTGACAGGGAATTATGTTCTAAAGGGTAAAAAGAAACAAGCAGCTCCAAATGTAGATGCTAAGACATTGCATGTTTTGGGATATCTGTTGCATATAATTTGTCACATGTGATTTCTATGTTACGTCTAATGGAATCACAAAGGTATTAGAAACCAGGGCAGCTCTTATTGTCACCAAAACATAATGTCATAAAGTTGTGCTAGAAAATAAGTGGAAATAAATAAATAAAAGTGGAGAGTTACTAAAATTCTAAAGTCTTAGAGACAATAAATCCCAAAAAATCCCTTCCCCCATGGTCACTAGTATGCCTTGTTACCCGTGTGCTAATGTAAAAAAAACTAAATTATGCTATAGACTGTACGGTGCATGTTCACATCATGCCTACAGAGGGCACCTGTACAAAGGTAGTCATTCCTAGGGTATATTCACATGACCGTATTTTCGGTCAGAGTGCTGTTCGTAAAAAAGACTGACCTAACAGGGATAGCCCTCAGACCAATGTTATTCAATTACGAAGTTCCTGACAGTTTTTCCGTCCCTTCTGTATTTTGGATTAGATTTGTCTAATCAAGTTTGTGAGTGCGCAAAAAAAATCGGATCTCTCACCACTTATTGGCAGCTTTCTGTGTACACTGTACATTGGTGGAAAGCTGCCAATCAGTGGTGTGGGCGGAGTTATACAGAGCTCAGCATTCAGAGAACTGCTAGATCTGCAGCAGATAAAATAGGGATTGTATCAATACTGCTGCAAGCAGCCTTGTAAGTGATTCATCAATGGAATTAGGGTCTCTATCCCTACATTATACTGCTCTCAGATGCAGCAGCAAAATCGTGGTGACAGATTCCCTTTAATTGCTGATATAAAAAAACTAAATGCTAAATGGATGACATATGAATTTCAATGCATATGAAAAATCATTGTTTTTTTTTGCTGGAATGCAATTGGATGATTTTTTTTAAATGCTTATGTAAATGTAACCTTAAAATGACAAATATATCCCAATGCAGAAAGATATCATGGCACAGAAGAGTGTAATTGTACAACTAAATACAAATTCAATGGATTCGTTGTGTTAAGTTAACTTTCTATGCCGTGATTAGTGTTGAGCATTCCGATACTGAAATATCGGGTATCGGCCGATATTCGCGGTATCGGAATTCCGATACTTAATTCCGATACTATTGCAATATCGTATACCGGAATCGGAAGTTCCCATAATGCAATGAGACATTTTCATTTTATTCAGCCAATGAGGATCCTAAGAAGTGTGGGCACATCCTGTTAGGCATGTAGGCATCTTAACTAATGGCATGGCTGTGATTGGCTGCTGAAATGATGTCATGATGCACTATAAAAGCCACCGCCGCCATTTTGAGCTCACTCTGCTGTGAATTCAGTTAGGGATAGGACGCTGTTGTTCTGAGGGACAGTTTTAGCTACCTATTTGCTCTATACTGCTTTACCCAAGCTACTTTCTAAATCACTGTGCCTTGCAGTGCTAGTGCACAGTTCCCTGTGCTGTTCACCGCTATCTGCAAGGTCTGTGTGTGTGAGTGCAGCTCACCCTGTAGTGTGTGCTTCAGCCAAGTCTGGTTGTAGTGCACTCAGTGTGTGTCACTGCCTCATACATTGTCCTTTTTTGCCAATTCATAATTTTTCCTGATATCTCCTATTAGTGTGGTGGTTCCATCTGTATTCAGCTAAATTGGTTCCAAACACACTATATAGGAGTAGATAGAGAAATTTTTTTCCGTCTTGCAGCACTAGTGCACAGTGCTCTGCATCTGTACTGTTCACCGCTGTCTGCAAGGTCTGGTGTGTGAGTGCAGCTCACCCTGTAGTGTGTGCTTCAACCCCGTCTGGTTGTAGTGCACTCAGTGTGTGTCACTGCCTCATACATTGTCCTTTATTGCCAATTCATAATTTTTCCTGATATCTCCTATTAGTGTGGTGGTTCCATCTGTATTCAGCTAAATTGGTTCCAAACACACTATATAGGAGTAGATAGAGAAATTTTTTTCCATCTTGCAGCACTAGTGCACAGTGCTCTGCATCTGTACTGTTCACCGCTGTCTGCAAGGTCTGGTGTGTGAGTGCAGCTCACCCTGTAGTGTGTGCTTCAACCCCGTCTGGTTGTAGTGCACTCAGTGTGTGTCACTGCCTCATACATTGTCCTTTATTGCCAATTCATAATTTTTCCTGATATCTCCTATTAGTGTGGTGGTTCCATCTGTATTCAGCTAAATTGGTTCCAAACACACTATATAGGAGTAGATAGAGAATTTTTTTTCCGTCTTGCAGCACTAGTGCACAGTGCTCTGCATCTGTACTGTTCACCGCTGTCTGCAAGGTCTGGTGTGTGAGTGCAGCTCACCCTGTAGTGTGTGCTTCAACCCCGTCTGGTTGTAGTGCACTCAGTGTGTGTCACTGCCTCATACATTGTCCTTTATTGCCAATTCATAATTTTTCCTGATATCTCCTATTAGTGTGGTGGTTCCATCCATATTCAGCTAAATTGATTCCAAACACACTATATAGGAGTAGATAGAGGAGCCTTTCTGCAGCATTGGGCCCTGCAGCCCCAGCCAGATTAGTATTAGCCTATTTTTTGCAGCCTCATCTATTGCATTGTAGGTTACCTTCCTACATTGTAATAGCTACAAAAAGTTTGTGATACTATCGTTATTACATCTTTAGGCACATCCAGTGTCTTTTTGTGACAAAAAAAACCTAAATAAAGTTCACCAAACACTCCACTTTACAGTTGTGTAGGCCACATTAGCTCATATTAAAGTCTAGTCCACACTTTATAAAATTAGTGTTTCTTATACCTGTTAGCAGCTGTTCAGGAATAAGCACACTAAGCCCTTAGTACTTTTCTGCCTATCTTTATCAGTCTACCAAGATGAAGAAGGCAGGGAGTAAGGCATGTGGTCGTGGTCGTGGGCGTGGGCGTGGAGTTTCTGCAGGGAGAGGACGTGAGGATTCTGTGCCTGCAGGGAGAGGACGTGGGGATTCTGTGCCTGCTGCGGGCACCAGTGACTCAGCATCCCCCAGTTTTACCAGGGAACAGTCCTTTATGCGCAGCTTTGTAGGAGCTAGCCGTACCCCACTGCTGCGCGAGGACCAAATTGAAGCCGTTGTCGGATGGATGGCAGCTAACGCATCGACTTCAATTAGTTCCAGATCCTCTCAGGTCCTGAGCACTGAAGAGCACCCATCTGTCTCTTCACCACCTGCCAAATTGCCCAGGCAGTCAGAGAGCCCTGGACAGGAGCCATCTCTACTTCTGTTCTCTGAATCTCTTGGCTTGGAAAGAGGGGGCCAGCCAAGCAGAATTCGAGAATTTGAAGAAGAGGTAGTATGCAGTGATGCGCAACCGTTTTGTCTCTCTGAATCTGAAGAGGCGGGTGGGCCAGTGCCTATGGTCAGCAGCACACCTCAGTACGCATCTGATGATGAGACTCAGGTGCCACTTTCTGGTGCGTACTGTGCTGTCGAGACTACCCAGGAGAAGCAGTTGTTTGAAGAGGGTGGTGTAGATGATGAGGTCCTTGACCCATCATGGCGTGAGGGACAGGAAGGTGGTGGGAGCAGCTCTGAGGAAGAGATTCCCCGAACGGCCCAAAAAGGAGGGAGAGGGAGGGGGCAGACTTGGTTGCCTGTAGCCTCCACTTCGGCACCCATTAGGAGCATGGCTCTTCCAAAATCCAAAGCGGGCGCTCCCAAGACTTGCAGTGCCTGGTCCTTTTTTGACACAGTTGCAGATGACATTTGCTTTGTCAAATGCAAGCTGTGTAATCAGAAGGTGAAAAGAGGGAAAAGTGTCAGCAACCTCAATACCACAAATATGTGGAAACATGTGCGGACCAAGCACGTGGTGGAGTTACACAAACACACTGAAGACCTAGGCCAACCTACAGCGCCACCTACCACCTCTTCAGCTCGTGTTGTAGCCTCTTCCTCCAGCTCACACACAGCTGGTTCGGCTTCCTCACAGGATCGCCATGGAAGAATCTCTGGCACTGTTGTACAGAGACACAGTGTAATTCCACCCACAGCACCACTTTCCCAGTCATCCTCACACTCCCAGGCCAGTCTACAGCCATCGTTAGCACAGGCATGGGAGAAAAGGCGCCCATACTCGGCAAACCACCCCCGAGCACAGGCTCTGAATGCTGGCATTGCTAAACTACTGGCCCTTGAAATGCTATCATTCAGGCTGGTGGAGACTGACACATTCCGTAACTTTATGGCATTGGCAGTCCCACAATACAACGTGCCCAGCCGCTTTTATTTCAGCAGGCAAGCCGTCCCTGCCCTGCAACATCATGTGGAGGGAAAAATTAAACATGCGCTACAAAACGCCGTCAGTAGCAAGGTCCACCTGACCACTGATGCGTGGACCAGTAAGCATGGACAGGGACGATACCTTTCCCTCACTGCCCATTGGGTAAATGTTGTGGAGCCGGGTACAGATCTTGAGAGTGGCGCTGTACGTGTTCTGCCAACTCCAAGGATTGCAGGAATCCAGTCTGTACACATTGACTCCTCCTCATACTCCAGTTCCTCTGAATCAGCGCTGCAGGAGCCGTCACGGTCTACCTCCACATCGACCCGTGAACGGTTACCTGTTATGATGACCGATATGAGCACAGCCGTGGCCAAACGTCAACAGGCCGTATTAAAATTAATTTCTTTGGGGAATCGAAGCCACACAGCGCAGGAGCTCTGGAATGCCATCAAGCAGCAGAGTGACGTGTGGTTTGTGCCAGCGAATCTCCAGCCAGGCATGGTAGTGTGTGACAATGGCCGAAATCTGGTGGCAGCTCTGGGCCTAGGCAACCTCACTCACATCCCATGTCTGGCACATGTGCTCAACTTGGTCGTGCAGAGTTTTTTGAGGGACTATCCGGATCTTGATGCACTGCTTCACAAGGTCCGCATAGAGTGCGCTCACTTGCGGCGTTCCAGCAATGCAAGATCACGCATTGCAGCTCTGCAGCGCCGATTATGTCTTCCGGAACATCGCATCATATGTGACCTACCCACCAGGTGGAATTCAACGTTACATATGTTGGAGAGGTTGTGTGAGCAGCAGGCAGCAGTAATGGAGTACCAGCTGCAGCAGGCGCAAACAAGTCGCAGTGCGCGCCGTTCACACTTCACCACCACTGAGTGGGCCTCTATGAAGGACATTTGCCACGTTTTGCGTGCCTTCGATTATTCCACGCGGATGGCGAGTGCAGATGATGCACTAGTCAGCATGACTATCCCCCTTATCTGCCTGCTTGAAAAAACACTGCAAGCACTAAGGGACGAGGTTTTGGAAGAGGTGGAGGATGAGGAGTCACAAATGCCATCTGTTCTCTACAGTCTGCGCAACGTGGTTCCTCACAAAGGCCTAGGCAGGGGACACTTTGTGAGGAGGATGAGGAGGAGTCAATGGATGAGGAAGACATCTGTCCAGAGGAGGGAGGTACACAATGCTCTAGTAGTCAGTATCTAGAGCGAGGGTGGGGTGATGCAGAGCAGGCAGAGATCACGCCTCAAGCAGGGGACAGCGTTTCTTGGCCAGTTGGCAGTCTGCAGCACATGGTTGATTTCATGCTGCAGTGCTTCAGAAACGACCGCCGCATCGCCCACATTCTCAACACGGCTGATTATTGGGTGTCCACCCTCCTAGATCCTCGCTACCGGGACAACTTACAAAGCCTCATAACACCATTGAACCGGGAGCGTAAAATGCGGGAGTACCAAGACGCACTGGTGCATTCCATCATGTTCTCCATTCCAACCGAGAGCAGTGCTGCTAGTGCTTTACAAAGCAGCTCAGTGCGTCGAGGCAGTGGAGGAAGCTCTGCACAAAGAGGGAGCAGAAGCAGCGCCTCAGCACAAGGCAAGACCAGTATGGCCGAAATGTGGCAAAGTTTTGTGTCCCCGCCGCCACAAATGTCTACACCATCACAGACAGCTCCAGTCAGCAGGAGGCAACGTTTCCGTCAGATGGTGACAGACTACATGTCTTGCCCTCTTAGTGTACTCCCAGACGGCTCTTCTCCCTTCAAGTTTTGGGTCTGTAAGCTGGATACATGGCCAGAGCTTAGTCAGTATGCACTGGAGGTGCTAGCTTGCCCTGCTGCTAGTGTATTATCGGAACGCGTCTTTAGTGCCGCAGGTGGTGTACTAACAGACCGTCGCATGCGACTATCCTCCGATAACGTTGACCGGCTTACTTTTCTCAAAATGAACAAGGCCTGGATCTCTCATGAATTTGCCAGTCCTCTTCCAGAATAAATAATTGGTTGGCAACAGTATCCAGGTCTCCTGTTCTGTTCATGTTTCTACCACCTGAACTGTAATCCCTGAGCTCCAACACCGCCAGTTGGCGCTCGGAAGTGCCGTCTGCACAGTCAACACTTGCTGCCGTGTTATTGGGGTTCAGTAACGTCAGCTGTTCTCCTGCTGTGCGGACGGCAATTTCTCCTGATTTGTCCACATCCACTGTACTACACATTTTAAAGTTGCTCCAATTACTCCTCTGGCTCCTCTGTTTTCATTCTTATCCCTGGGCTCCAGCACCGCCAGTTGGCGCTCGGAAGTGCTGTCTGCACAGTCAACACTTGCTACCATGTTATTGGGGTTCAGTAACGTCAGCTGTTCCCCTGCTGTGCGGACGGCAATTTCTCCTGCTCTGTCCACATTCTCACTACTACAGATTTTAAAGTTGCTCCAATTACACCTCTGGCTCCTCTGTTTTCAGTATTATCCCTGAGCTCCAACACCGCCAGTTGGCGCACGGAAGTGCCGTCTGCACAGTCAACACTTGCTGCCGTGTTATTGGGGTTCAGTAACGTCAGCTGTTCTCCTGCTGTGCGGACGGCAATTTCTCCTGCTTTGTCCAAATCCACTGTACTACACATTTTAAAGTTGCTCGAATTACACCTCTGGCTCCTCTGTTTTCATTCTTATCCCTGGGCTCCAGCACCGCCAGTTGGCGCTCGGAAGTGCCGTCTGCACAGTCAACACTTGCTGCCGTGTTATTGGGGTTCAGTAACGTCAGCTGTTCTCCTGCTGTGCGGACGGCAATTTCTCCTGCTCTCTCCATTTTCACTGTGCTACTTATTTAAAACTTGCTCCAATTACACCTCTGGCTCCTCCGTTTTTAGTATTTACCCTGGGCTCCAACACCGCCAGTTGGCGCTCGGAAGTGCTGTCTGCACAGTCAACACTTGCTGCCGTGTTATTGGGGTTCAGTAACGTCAGCTGTTCCCCTGCTGTGCGGACGGCAATTTCTCCTGCTCTGTCCACATTCTCACTACTACAGATTTTAAAGTTGCTCCAATTACACCTCTGGCTCCTCTGTTTTCATTCTTATCCCTGGGCTCCAGCACCGCCAGTTGGCGCTCGGAAGTGCTGTCTGCACAGTCAACACTTGCTACCATGTTATTGGGGTTCAGTAACGTCAGCTGTTCCCCTGCTGTGCGGACGGCAATTTCTCCTGCTCTGTCCACATTCTCACTACTACAGATTTTAAAGTTGCTCCAATTACACCTCTGGCTCCTCTGTTTTCATTCTTATCCCTGGGCTCCAGCACCGCCAGTTGGCGCTCGGAAGTGCTGTCTGCACAGTCAACACTTGCTACCATGTTATTGGGGTTCAGTAACGTCAGCTGTTCCCCTGCTGTGCGGACGGCAATTTCTCCTGCTCTGTCCACATTCTCACTACTACAGATTTTAAAGTTGCTCCAATTACACCTCTGGCTCCTCTGTTTTCATTCTTATCCCTGGGCTCCAGCACCGCCAGTTGGCGCTCGGAAGTGCCGTCTGCACAGTCAACACTTGCTGCCGTGTTATTGGGGTTCAGTAACGTCAGCTGTTCTCCTGCTGTGCGGACGGCAATTTCTCCTGATTTGTCCACATCCACTGTACTACACATTTTAAAGTTGCTCCAATTACTCCTCTGGCTCCTCTGTTTTCATTCTTATCCCTGGGCTCCAGCACCGCCAGTTGGCGCTCGGAAGTGCTGTCTGCACAGTCAACACTTGCTACCATGTTATTGGGGTTCAGTAACGTCAGCTGTTCCCCTGCTGTGCGGACGGCAATTTCTCCTGCTCTGTCCACATTCTCACTACTACAGATTTTAAAGTTGCTCCAATTACACCTCTGGCTCCTCTGTTTTCATTCTTATCCCTGGGCTCCAGCACCGCCAGTTGGCGCTCGGAAGTGCCGTCTGCACAGTCAACACTTGCTGCCGTGTTATTGGGGTTCAGTAACGTCAGCTGTTCTCCTGCTGTGCGGACGGCAATTTCTCCTGATTTGTCCACATCCACTGTACTACACATTTTAAAGTTGCTCCAATTACTCCTCTGGCTCCTCTGTTTTCATTCTTATCCCTGGGCTCCAGCACCGCCAGTTGGCGCTCGGAAGTGCTGTCTGCACAGTCAACACTTGCTACCATGTTATTGGGGTTCAGTAACGTCAGCTGTTCCCCTGCTGTGCGGACGGCAATTTCTCCTGCTCTGTCCACATTCTCACTACTACAGATTTTAAAGTTGCTCCAATTACACCTCTGGCTCCTCTGTTTTCAGTATTATCCCTGAGCTCCAACACCGCCAGTTGGCGCACGGAAGTGCCGTCTGCACAGTCAACACTTGCTGCCGTGTTATTGGGGTTCAGTAACGTCAGCTGTTCTCCTGCTGTGCGGACGGCAATTTCTCCTGCTTTGTCCAAATCCACTGTACTACACATTTTAAAGTTGCTCGAATTACACCTCTGGCTCCTCTGTTTTCATTCTTATCCCTGGGCTCCAGCACCGCCAGTTGGCGCTCGGAAGTGCCGTCTGCACAGTCAACACTTGCTACCATGTTATTGGGGTTCAGTAACGTCAGCTGTTCCCCTGCTGTGTTCACGGCAATTTCTCCTGCTCTGTCCATATTCACTGTGCTACTTATTTAAAACTTGCTCCAATTACACCTCTGGCTCCTCCGTTTTTAGTATTTACCCTGGGCTCCAGCACCGCCAGTTGGCGCTCGGAAGTGCTGTCTGCACAGTCAACACTTGCTACCATGTTATTGGGGTTCAGTAACGTCAGCTGTTCCCCTGCTGTGCGGACGGCAATTTCTCCTGCTTTGTCCAAATCCACTGTACTACACATTTTAAAGTTGCTCGAATTACACCTCTGGCTCCTCTGTTTTCATTCTTATCCCTGGGCTCCAGCACCGCCAGTTGGCGCTCGGAAGTGCCGTCTGCACAGTCAACACTTGCTACCATGTTATTGGGGTTCAGTAACGTCAGCTGTTCCCCTGCTGTGTTCACGGCAATTTCTCCTGCTCTGTCCATATTCACTGTGCTACTTATTTAAAACTTGCTCCAATTACACCTCTGGCTCCTCCGTTTTTAGTATTTACCCTGGGCTCCAACACCGCCAGTTGGCGCTCGGAAGTGCTGTCTGCACAGTCAACACTTGCTGCCGTGTTATTGGGGTTCAGTAACGTCAGCTGTTCCCCTGCTGTGCGGACGGCAATTTCTCCTGCTCTGTCCACATTCTCACTACTACAGATTTTAAAGTTGCTCGAATTACACCTCTGGCTCCTCTGTTTTCATTCTTATCCCTGGGCTCCAGCACCGCCAGTTGGCGCTCGGAAGTGCTGTCTGCACAGTCAACACTTGCTACCATGTTATTGGGGTTCAGTAACGTCAGCTGTTCCCCTGCTGTGCGGACGGCAATTTCTCCTGCTCTGTCCACATTCTCACTACTACAGATTTTAAAGTTGCTCCAATTACACCTCTGGCTCCTCTGTTTTCATTCTTATCCCTGGGCTCCAGCACCGCCAGTTGGCGCTCGGAAGTGCTGTCTGCACAGTCAACACTTGCTACCATGTTATTGGGGTTCAGTAACGTCAGCTGTTCCCCTGCTGTGCGGACGGCAATTTCTCCTGCTCTGTCCACATTCTCACTACTACAGATTTTAAAGTTGCTCCAATTACACCTCTGGCTCCTCTGTTTTCAGTATTATCCCTGAGCTCCAACACCGCCAGTTGGCGCACGGAAGTGCCGTCTGCACAGTCAACACTTGCTGCCGTGTTATTGGGGTTCAGTAACGTCAGCTGTTCTCCTGCTGTGCGGACGGCAATTTCTCCTGCTTTGTCCAAATCCACTGTACTACACATTTTAAAGTTGCTCGAATTACACCTCTGGCTCCTCTGTTTTCATTCTTATCCCTGGGCTCCAGCACCGCCAGTTGGCGCTCGGAAGTGCCGTCTGCACAGTCAACACTTGCTACCATGTTATTGGGGTTCAGTAACGTCAGCTGTTCCCCTGCTGTGTTCACGGCAATTTCTCCTGCTCTGTCCATATTCACTGTGCTACTTATTTAAAACTTGCTCCAATTACACCTCTGGCTCCTCCGTTTTTAGTATTTACCCTGGGCTCCAGCACCGCCAGTTGGCGCTCGGAAGTGCTGTCTGCACAGTCAACACTTGCTACCATGTTATTGGGGTTCAGTAACGTCAGCTGTTCCCCTGCTGTGCGGACGGCAATTTCTCCTGCTTTGTCCAAATCCACTGTACTACACATTTTAAAGTTGCTCGAATTACACCTCTGGCTCCTCTGTTTTCATTCTTATCCCTGGGCTCCAGCACCGCCAGTTGGCGCTCGGAAGTGCCGTCTGCACAGTCAACACTTGCTACCATGTTATTGGGGTTCAGTAACGTCAGCTGTTCCCCTGCTGTGTTCACGGCAATTTCTCCTGCTCTGTCCATATTCACTGTGCTACTTATTTAAAACTTGCTCCAATTACACCTCTGGCTCCTCCGTTTTTAGTATTTACCCTGGGCTCCAACACCGCCAGTTGGCGCTCGGAAGTGCTGTCTGCACAGTCAACACTTGCTGCCGTGTTATTGGGGTTCAGTAACGTCAGCTGTTCCCCTGCTGTGCGGACGGCAATTTCTCCTGCTCTGTCCACATTCTCACTACTACAGATTTTAAAGTTGCTCGAATTACACCTCTGGCTCCTCTGTTTTCATTCTTATCCCTGGGCTCCAGCACCGCCAGTTGGCGCTCGGAAGTGCTGTCTGCACAGTCAACACTTGCTACCATGTTATTGGGGTTCAGTAACGTCAGCTGTTCCCCTGCTGTGCGGACGGCAATTTCTCCTGCTCTGTCCACATTCTCACTACTACAGATTTTAAAGTTGCTCCAATTACACCTCTGGCTCCTCTGTTTTCATTCTTATCCCTGGGCTCCAGCACCGCCAGTTGGCGCTCGGAAGTGCTGTCTGCACAGTCAACACTTGCTACCATGTTATTGGGGTTCAGTAACGTCAGCTGTTCCCCTGCTGTGCGGACGGCAATTTCTCCTGCTCTGTCCACATTCTCACTACTACAGATTTTAAAGTTGCTCCAATTACACCTCTGGCTCCTCTGTTTTCATTCTTATCCCTGGGCTCCAGCACCGCCAGTTGGCGCTCGGAAGTGCCGTCTGCACAGTCAACACTTGCTGCCGTGTTATTGGGGTTCAGTAACGTCAGCTGTTCTCCTGCTGTGCGGACGGCAATTTCTCCTGATTTGTCCACATCCACTGTACTACACATTTTAAAGTTGCTCCAATTACTCCTCTGGCTCCTCTGTTTTCATTCTTATCCCTGGGCTCCAGCACCGCCAGTTGGCGCTCGGAAGTGCTGTCTGCACAGTCAACACTTGCTACCATGTTATTGGGGTTCAGTAACGTCAGCTGTTCCCCTGCTGTGCGGACGGCAATTTCTCCTGCTCTGTCCACATTCTCACTACTACAGATTTTAAAGTTGCTCCAATTACACCTCTGGCTCCTCTGTTTTCATTCTTATCCCTGGGCTCCAGCACCGCCAGTTGGCGCTCGGAAGTGCCGTCTGCACAGTCAACACTTGCTGCCGTGTTATTGGGGTTCAGTAACGTCAGCTGTTCTCCTGCTGTGCGGACGGCAATTTCTCCTGATTTGTCCACATCCACTGTACTACACATTTTAAAGTTGCTCCAATTACTCCTCTGGCTCCTCTGTTTTCATTCTTATCCCTGGGCTCCAGCACCGCCAGTTGGCGCTCGGAAGTGCTGTCTGCACAGTCAACACTTGCTACCATGTTATTGGGGTTCAGTAACGTCAGCTGTTCCCCTGCTGTGCGGACGGCAATTTCTCCTGCTCTGTCCACATTCTCACTACTACAGATTTTAAAGTTGCTCCAATTACACCTCTGGCTCCTCTGTTTTCAGTATTATCCCTGAGCTCCAACACCGCCAGTTGGCGCACGGAAGTGCCGTCTGCACAGTCAACACTTGCTGCCGTGTTATTGGGGTTCAGTAACGTCAGCTGTTCTCCTGCTGTGCGGACGGCAATTTCTCCTGCTTTGTCCAAATCCACTGTACTACACATTTTAAAGTTGCTCGAATTACACCTCTGGCTCCTCTGTTTTCATTCTTATCCCTGGGCTCCAGCACCGCCAGTTGGCGCTCGGAAGTGCCGTCTGCACAGTCAACACTTGCTACCATGTTATTGGGGTTCAGTAACGTCAGCTGTTCCCCTGCTGTGTTCACGGCAATTTCTCCTGCTCTGTCCATATTCACTGTGCTACTTATTTAAAACTTGCTCCAATTACACCTCTGGCTCCTCCGTTTTTAGTATTTACCCTGGGCTCCAGCACCGCCAGTTGGCGCTCGGAAGTGCTGTCTGCACAGTCAACACTTGCTACCATGTTATTGGGGTTCAGTAACGTCAGCTGTTCCCCTGCTGTGCGGACGGCAATTTCTCCTGCTTTGTCCAAATCCACTGTACTACACATTTTAAAGTTGCTCGAATTACACCTCTGGCTCCTCTGTTTTCATTCTTATCCCTGGGCTCCAGCACCGCCAGTTGGCGCTCGGAAGTGCCGTCTGCACAGTCAACACTTGCTACCATGTTATTGGGGTTCAGTAACGTCAGCTGTTCCCCTGCTGTGTTCACGGCAATTTCTCCTGCTCTGTCCATATTCACTGTGCTACTTATTTAAAACTTGCTCCAATTACACCTCTGGCTCCTCCGTTTTTAGTATTTACCCTGGGCTCCAACACCGCCAGTTGGCGCTCGGAAGTGCTGTCTGCACAGTCAACACTTGCTGCCGTGTTATTGGGGTTCAGTAACGTCAGCTGTTCCCCTGCTGTGCGGACGGCAATTTCTCCTGCTCTGTCCACATTCTCACTACTACAGATTTTAAAGTTGCTCGAATTACACCTCTGGCTCCTCTGTTTTCATTCTTATCCCTGGGCTCCAGCACCGCCAGTTGGCGCTCGGAAGTGCTGTCTGCACAGTCAACACTTGCTACCATGTTATTGGGGTTCAGTAACGTCAGCTGTTCCCCTGCTGTGCGGACGGCAATTTCTCCTGCTCTGTCCACATTCTCACTACTACAGATTTTAAAGTTGCTCCAATTACACCTCTGGCTCCTCTGTTTTCATTCTTATCCCTGGGCTCCAGCACCGCCAGTTGGCGCTCGGAAGTGCTGTCTGCACAGTCAACACTTGCTACCATGTTATTGGGGTTCAGTAACGTCAGCTGTTCCCCTGCTGTGCGGACGGCAATTTCTCCTGCTCTGTCCACATTCTCACTACTACAGATTTTAAAGTTGCTCCAATTACACCTCTGGCTCCTCTGTTTTCAGTATTATCCCTGAGCTCCAACACCGCCAGTTGGCGCACGGAAGTGCCGTCTGCACAGTCAACACTTGCTGCCGTGTTATTGGGGTTCAGTAACGTCAGCTGTTCTCCTGCTGTGCGGACGGCAATTTCTCCTGCTTTGTCCAAATCCACTGTACTACACATTTTAAAGTTGCTCGAATTACACCTCTGGCTCCTCTGTTTTCATTCTTATCCCTGGGCTCCAGCACCGCCAGTTGGCGCTCGGAAGTGCCGTCTGCACAGTCAACACTTGCTACCATGTTATTGGGGTTCAGTAACGTCAGCTGTTCCCCTGCTGTGCGGACGGCAATTTCTCCTGCTCTGTCCACATTCTCACTACTACAGATTTTAAAGTTGCTCGAATTACACCTCTGGCTCCTCTGTTTTCATTCTTATCCCTGGGCTCCAGCACCGCCAGTTGGCGCTCGGAAGTGCTGTCTGCACAGTCAACACTTGCTACCATGTTATTGGGGTTCAGTAACGTCAGCTGTTCCCCTGCTGTGCGGACGGCAATTTCTCCTGCTCTGTCCACATTCTCACTACTACAGATTTTAAAGTTGCTCCAATTACACCTCTGGCTCCTCTGTTTTCATTCTTATCCCTGGGCTCCAGCACCGCCAGTTGGCGCTCGGAAGTGCCGTCTGCACAGTCAACACTTGCTGCGGTGTTATTGGGGTTCGGTAACGTCAGCTGTTCCCCTGCTGTGTTCACGGCAATTTCTCCTGCTCTGTCCATATTCACTGTGCTACTTATTTAAAACTTGCTCCAATTACACCTCTGGCTCCTCCGTTTTTAGTATTTACCCTGGGCTCCAATACCGCTAGTTGCTGCTCAGAAGTGCCGTCTGCACAGTCAACGCTTGCTCCAGTGTTATTGGGATTCAGTAACGTCAGCTGATCCCCAGCTGTGTGTCCGGCAAATTCTCCTGCTTTGTCCACATCCACTGTAGTACGGATTTAAAACCTCCTCCAAATACACCTCTGGCTCTTCTGTTTTTAGTATTTACCCTGGGCTCCAGCACCGCCAGCTGGTTCTCGGCAGTTCCATTGGCTCTTGTACCTTCTGCTACCCATCCGGGTTCCAGTACCGTCAGCTGGTTCTCGGCAGTGTCTTTGGCACGGGTACTCCCTCCTGCCCAGCCTGGTTCCAGCACGCCAGCTGTTTCCGGGTAGTGTCAACGTCACTTTGCCTCCAATGCGTTGTCCTGTCGTGTTGCGGTCGGGTTAGCCGACTCTATGGTGCCTGCAGTTTAGGTGACTCCTATGTGGGCTGCGGGATCTGGCAATGAAGGCTGGTTCCATAGTGCCAATAGGACAAGCACCCTCTGTAGGACTGTGGGTTTTGGTAACTGCGGCCGGCTCGCGGCCTTGAACTTTTTTTTTACATGGGTACCTTCTGCTACCCATCCGGGTTCCAGTACCGTCAGCTGGTTCTCGGCAGTGCCTTTGGATTAGGTGCCTCCTTCTCGGTATCCAAGTTCCACCAACGTCTGCTGGTCCTTGGTAGTGCTTTCTGGCACAGGTACCTCCTGCTTAGTAACCGAGTTCCAGTAACATCAGCTGGTCCTCGGTAGTTCCATTGGCTCTTGTACCTTCTGCTACCCATCCGGGTTCCAGTACCGTCAGCTGGTCCTCGGTAGTTCCATTTGCTCTTGTATCTTCTGCTACCCATCCGGGTTCCAGTACCGTCAGCTGGTCCTCGGTAGTTCCATTTGCTCTTGTATCTTCTGCTACCCATCCGGGTTCCAGTACCGTCAGCTGGTTCTCGGCAGTGCCTTTGGATTATTTGCCTCCTTCTCGGTATCCAAGTTCCACCAACGTCTGCTGGTCCTTGGTAGTGCTTTCTGGCACAGGTACCTCCTGCTTAGTAACCGAGTTCCAGTAACATCAGCTGGTCCTCGGTAGTTCCATTGGCTCTTGTACCTTCTGCTACCCATCCGGGTTCCAGTACCGTCAGCTGGTCCTCGGTAGTTCCATTTGCTCTTGTATCTTCTGCTACCCATCCGGGTTCCAGTACCGTCAGCTGGTTCTCGGCAGTGCCTTTGGATTAGGTGCCTCCTTCTCGGTATCCAAGTTCCACCAACGTCTGCTGGTCCTTGGTAGTGCTTTCTGGCACAGGTACCTCCTGCTTAGTAACCGAGTTCCAGTAACATCAGCTGGTCCTCGGTAGTTCCATTGGCTCTTGTACCTTCTGCTACCCATCCGGGTTCCAGTACCGTCAGCTGGTCCTCGGTAGTTCCATTTGCTCTTGTATCTTCTGCTACCCATCCGGGTTCCAGTACCGTCAGCTGGTTCTCGGCAGTGTCTTTGGCACGGGTACTCCCTCCTGCCCAGCCTGGTTCCAGCACGCCAGCTGTTTCCGGGTAGTGTCAACGTCACTTTGCCTCCAATGCGTTGTCCTGTCGTGTTGCGGTCGGGTTAGCCGACTCTATGGTGCCTGCAGTTTAGGTGACTCCTATGTGGGCTGCGGGATCTGGCAATGAAGGCTGGTTCCATAGTGCCAATAGGACAAGCACCCTCTGTAGGACTGTGGGTTTTGGTAACTGCGGCCGGCTCGCGGCCTTGAACTTTTTTTTTACATGGGTACCTTCTGCTACCCATCCGGGTTCCAGTACCGTCAGCTGGTTCTCGGCAGTGCCTTTGGATTAGGTGCCTCCTTCTCGGTATCCAAGTTCCACCAACGTCTGCTGGTCCTTGGTAGTGCTTTCTGGCACAGGTACCTCCTGCTTAGTAACCGAGTTCCAGTAACATCAGCTGGTCCTCGGTAGTTCCATTGGCTCTTGTACCTTCTGCTACCCATCCGGGTTCCAGTACCGTCAGCTGGTCCTCGGTAGTTCCATTTGCTCTTGTATCTTCTGCTACCCATCCGGGTTCCAGTACCGTCAGCTGGTTCTCGGCAGTGTCTTTGGCACGGGTACTCCCTCCTGCCCAGCCTGGTTCCAGCACGCCAGCTGTTTCCGGGTAGTGTCAACGTCACTTTGCCTCCAATGCGTTTTCCTGTCGTGTTGCGGTCGGGTTAGCCGACTCTATGGTGCCTGCAGTTTAGGTGACTCCTATGTGGGCTGCGGGATCTGGCAATGAAGGCTGGTTCCATAGTGCCAATAGGACAAGCACCCTCTGTAGGACTGTGGGTTTTGGTAACTGCGGCCGGCTCGCGGCCTTGAACTTTTTTTTTACATGGGTACCTTCTGCTACCCATCCGGGTTCCAGTACCGTCAGCTGGTTCTCGGCAGTGCCTTTGGATTAGGTGCCTCCTTCTCGGTATCCAAGTTCCACCAACGTCTGCTGGTCCTTGGTAGTGCTTTCTGGCACAGGTACCTCCTGCTTAGTAACCGAGTTCCAGTAACATCAGCTGGTCCTCGGTAGTTCCATTGGCTCTTGTACCTTCTGCTACCCATCCGGGTTCCAGTAACATCAGCTGGTCCTCGGTAGTTCCATTGGCTCTTGTACCTTCTGCTACCCATTCTGGTTCCAGTACCGTCAGCTGGTTCTCGGCAGTGCCTTTGGATTAGGTGCCTCCTTCTCGGTATCCAAGTTCCACCAACGTCTGCTGGTCCTTGGTAGTGCTTTCTGGCACAGGTACCTCCTGCTTAGTAACCGAGTTCCAGTAACATCAGCTGGTCCTCGGTAGTTCCATTGGCTCTTGTACCTTCTGCTATCCATCCGGGTTCCAGTACCGTCAGCTGGTCCTCGGTAGTTCCTCAGCTTTCTTGTACCTTCTGCTACATTTCCAAGTTCAAGCTTTTTGAAATGGTTCTTGGTAATCACTCTGGATCTCCCTGACGAGGACCCTGAAGACGAGGACCCTGAAGACCAACCCTAAGAAGACGAGGACCCCGAAGACAATGACCCTGAAGACGAGGACCCTGAAGACCACCCCGAAGAAGACGAGGACCCTGAGGACCACCCCGAAGAAGACGAGGACCCTGAAGACCACCCCGAAGAAGACGAGGACCCCGAAGACGAGGACCCAGAAGACCAACCCGAAGAAGACGAGGACCCCGAAGACGAGGACCCCCGAAGACGACGACCCTGAAGACCACCCCGAAGAAGACCAAGAAGATGACCCTGAAGAAGTTGACCAAGAAGACAAAGAAGAGAAGACAAGCACCAAGATACAGAAAAACAAGAGACAGAAAACCAAGAAGCAGAAATACAAGAAGCTGCAGAACAAAAAGCGGAAGAACATTAAGCATAAGACTAAAAATCAGAGCAAAAGATAATATCTAAATTATAAGCAGAAGATGACTAAGCAGTGTATGGGGGTGAGTCCGTTCCTCCTCGTGGTGCCCCTGGAAAAGACCTGCTGCTGCAGGCCAAACTGAACGCGGACAAATCCTGTTGTAAATCTTTTGTGACGGGCAGAACGAAAGGTGTAATGTCCAACCTTTTATAGATAACAACTACAGGAATGCCTGTCACAAATAAGAATATGATGAAGAAGAAGAATATGAAGAAGATGAAGAAGTAGAATATGAAGAATGTAAAAAAAAGAATAATACGAAGAAGGTGAAGAAGAAGAAGGTGAAGAAGAAGTGGATGAAAAAGATGCTGAGGATGATGAAGGAGAAAGTGTGGGAGAAGTAAAAAAGAAGGTGAAGAGCATGGAAGTAGTGAAACATAAATATCTGACAAAATATAAAAATACTTAACATAGTTAATATTTCCGTAACTCAGAACATAATAAAAAAATATTAATTCCTGCTATTCCATTTGACTGGGCTAAACCTCTATGCCTTTATTGTCTCCCCCACCTCCCCCAATACATTCTACATTATTCTTAGTTGTTTTCCTTCATGTAGAAATAACCTACAAGGAAAGAAAGGGTTTATTTTAATTCCGATATTTATGTCCCATTGACTTGCATTGGTTTCCGGTATCGGAATCGGCGATATCCGATACTTTTTCGGTATCGGTCCGATCCAATCCGATCCGATATTTCCCGATATCGGAAGGTATCGCTCAACACTAGCCGTGATATCATTCTTATGCATTAGTTTAAGAATGCAGAGGACGAGGAAATGGCACGGCATGACCACTCGGTAAAATGAAGAATCCTTTATTTCAAAATCTTTAAAGCAAGTGGATATACTCAGAAAAAATGTTAAAAAACTGACGACTTTGTGGCGTAGTGAGCGCCCTTTATCATAGTAAGCAAACTATAATTAAGGGCGTTCACTGTGCTAGAAACGCCTCAGTTTTGTAACATTTTCTCTGGATATATCCACTTGTTTTAAATATTTTCGAATAAAGTATTCTTCAATTTACAAGGTGGTCTTGCCATAACATTTCCACCTCTTCTACATGCCTTTGCTGTCCTGCACCAGCGGTATTCGGCACCCACCAGTTTGGCTTTATCAACTCCTCATTCTCAAGCAAGTTAGTTAGCTTTTACCTTTGCTTGTTAAGGATGGCTATATATGTAGTCATTGGCAGACAGACAAAAGAGGGCCCATGTGCAAAAAATGTATTTGGGCCCCTCTTTGGGTCTGTGACAAAAACTGCTTGCTGCTTTTGAGGTGGAAATGGGCTTCCTCGCCTCTTGGACCCCTGTGTGGCTGCACAGGTTGCACCAATGGCATGTCTGCTCCTGTATGTAGTTCAGATGCATGGTTCCCTAAGTCACTGTTGTTGTACTGAACGACTAGATCAGATCTGCCCATGATCGTTCTACAAAAGAGGAGCTACAGCAGGATGTAACCAATGGCAGCTCCAAACAATGGTAGGAACTGTGGTTCTTGGGCCAAACTTTTATTATGGGAGATACAATTTAACAAATTCATATTAATTACATATTTTAGTAATTTTTAGTGGGTTGTTTATTAAGACTTTATTAAGACTTGATCTTCATTATGGTAATACACCTTTAAGTGACCGAAGGGAAAAAAAGTTACAATGGATCAAAGAGCTGGCAGTAAGTCAAGGGTGGGTGAGCAAGAAAAAAAGCAAGTAAACTAGAATCAAAAGCAGAGAAAGTACAGAGAATAAGATGGATTGGAGTCAGAGTACGCCAGGAAACACCATGCATCAGAATACAACCAGGGCGTTCGCTTAAAGTTGCAGTATGTGAGTATTGGAAAAACATCTCAATGTTAATATTCATTTACTGATCCATTCAGAAAATGCATTTGAGAGCTGACCACCAGCTGCTAGGATGGACTGCTGTGCTGGTATTTTGCAATGTCACCAACAGACCAGCCTGTAAATCTTGTCCACATAGTTCTCAACAGTTTGATCTTTCCTTCCTTCAATTATTGTTTTATTGTGTGAGAGGCAAATAAATTATGAGCTTGGAATGAGAACAGAATCTCTGGAATGGAGAAAGTATGTTAACGGTCAATAGCAGTTTTTGGTAAAGTAACAGTGGCTTGTGGCACAGGAGAGATAAATGCAGTAGTAGGGTGCTCAGCAGATATTATCTAGGAGAAGAGAGTTTGAGGATATGGAAATCTCTGCAACGGGAAATTCAGCAGTCAAATGAAAAGGGTGTAATGAAAATCCACAGCATAAATTGTCAAGATTTCAAATCTGCAGCGCTCGTCAATTTTCGCTGTGGATTTTCTCCACAGTCTGTTCATAAAATTTAGTAAAATGTCATCCATAGTGCTGGAACTGTAATATGTAGCAAATATTCCACTGTGTTCACCCTGTGTGTATATGCACTGATGTATTGCAACTCTATTTTAATAAAAGTTAGCATTGGATGCTTTGGGGTTTTACTTCATGTGAAACATTAAATTCCCCCTCTGAAAATATTCTTACCAACCGATCCCATAGCTTGATTCTCCAACCCCAGTCATGCAGCCCCCTCTGCCCCCACAGCCATTACACAGTACACAGAAGGGGCACATTTATAAGATTATCTCAGCACAGGAACATTTTATTTAAACACATCCAATTGTGGAACTTATAATTATTCCAAGATCTATTGATTAAAATGAACTTTTGTTCATGGGAAAATCCCTTTAAGTAATGGATACTAGCAAATAACATTAAGGCTAGGGTCCCACGACCATATATTGTCTCGACTGAGAGAAACAGGACAATAATGCTAATCAAACTCTGATCAGAGTTTGAGCAGAGTGTGAGCATGCTGTGATCCGATTCTCTCGGATGAGGAGAAGATAGTAAAAAAATCTCTATCTTCTCAATTGTGTCAGTCCGTGAAAATGGGACTACACTCAGATGTCATCCGAGTGCAGTTTGATTTTTTTCCACGGACTCATTGACCTGCATGGCTGAGCGGGATCCAATAATAGGATCCAACTTAGACATGCTGCGATTTTTTCCTCGGACTCGCTCTGTCTGAGGAAAAAATCAGACAAGTACAGAGCCCCATAAAATAATAATGGCCTGAGTACAATCTGATGTTTTGTCTGATCGCACTCGGACAGATAATACAGTCTTCTGCACAAGCCCTATGACTCATTAATACATACTAAATATAATATGGTTCTATTATTCTTGTTCATAGACATACTTAAAATGCGGTATTTTGAAATGTATCAAACACATTCACATCAGTCATCAAAGTGAATCAATGTTAATGGTCTGTCTGATACCTGCAAAGAGCTAACAGCATGGCACTCAACCCCAACCAAATTGTATTTGGAACAGTATAATGCACTCTATATTATTCATAATGCCCATTATACAATTCGTGCCGTAGCCATTCTCACACAAACAATCTTGCCTACAGGAGGTTTCACAGCACAGAACAAAGTTATGTTTCTTGGATTACGCTGACATTAAATGAAGTATCCCCGGCTGCAAACTTTTGTAGTAAGGCTGGGAAGAATAGCTTGTAGCAAATTGTGTACTTATAACCTTACAATACAATTTAAAGGCCTTCACAGGGGAAACATCTAGAATCTAATGATCCCTTTTTATATAGTTTGTAGGAATTAAATTGGCAGGAAATGCAAGGTTTAGATTTTACTTTAATTTCAAATGCCACATTTTTTACCATTCTGTCACTATATTTCTATTGATCAAAAGCTACCTAAATGTTTTATTGTAATGAAAGGAGTCCCAGCTTTTTTTCACACTGATTGATTGACAGTTCCTATCAGTGACATTGTTGTACCACTTGCCGGAACTGTATGTTCCCCCTTGGTGTAAGCAAAGGCAACTATGCCTATGCAATATCAAGGGAGCACAGTGGCCTTAAAAACGAGAGCTGAAAGGGCCAAAATACAGTACAGACCAAAAGTTTGGACACACCTTCTCATTTAATGATTTTTCTGTATTTTCATGACTATGAAAATTATACATTCACACTGAATGCATCAAAACTATGAATTAACATACGTGGAATTATATACTTAACCAAAAAGTGTGAAACAACTGAAAATATGTCTTATATTCTAGGTTCTTCAAAGTAGCCACCTTTTGCTTTGATGACTGCTTTGCACACTCTTGGCATTCTCTTGATGAGCTTCAAGAGGTAGTCACCGGAAATGGTCTTCCAACAATCTTGAAGGAGTTCCCAGAGATGCTTAGCACTTGTCGGCCCTTTTGCCTTCACTCTGCGGTCCTGCTCACCCCAAACCATCTCGATTGGGTTCAGGTCTGGTGACTGTGGAGGCCAGGTCATCTGGCGTAGCACCCCATCACTCTCCTTCTTGGTCAAATAGCCCTTACACAGACTGGAGGTGTGTTTGGGGTCATTGTCCTGTTGAAAAATAAATGATGGTCCAACTAAACGCAAACCGGATGGAATAGCATGCTGCTGCAAGATGCTGTGGTAGCCATGCTGGTTCAGTGTGCCTTCAATTTTGAATAAATCCCCAACAGTGTCACCAGCAAAGCACCCCCACACCATCACACCTCCTCCTCCATGCTTCACGGTGGGAACCAGGCATGTAGAGTCCATCCGTTCACCTTTTCTGCGAGGCGCAAAGACATGGTGGTTGGAACCAAAGATCTCAAATATGGATTCATCAGACCAAAGCCCAGATTTCCACTCATCTAATGTCCATTCCTTGTGTTCTTTAGCCCAAACAAGTCTCTTCTGCTTGTTGCCTGTACTTAGCAGTGGTTTCCTAGCAGCTATTTTACCATGAAGGCCTGCTGCACAAAGTCTCCTCTTAACAGTTGTTGAAGAGATGTGTCTGCTGCTAGAACTCTGTGTGGCATTGGCCTCGTCTCTAATCTGAGCTGCTGTTAACCTGCGATTTCTGAGGCTGGTGACTCGGATAAACTTATCCTCAGAAGCAGAGGTGACTCTTGGTCTTCCTTTCCTGGGGCGGTCCTCATGTGAGCCAGTTTCTTTGTAGCGCTTGATGGTTTTTGCAACTGCACTTGGGGACACTTTCAAAGTTTTCCCAATTTTTCGCACTGACTGACCTTTATTTCTTAAAGTAATGATGGCCACTCGTTTTTCTTTACTTAACTGCTTTTTTCTTGCCATAATACAAATTCTAACAGTCTATTCAGTAGGACTATCAGCTGTGTATCCACCAGACTTCTGCACAACACAACTGATGGTCCCAACCCTATTTATAAGGCAAGAAATCCCACTTGTTAAACCTGACAGGGCACACCTGTGAAGTGAAAACCATTTCCGGTGACTACCTCTTGAAGCTCATTAAGAGAATGCCAAGAGTGTGCAAAGCAGTCATCAAAGCAAAAGGTGGCTACTTTGAAGAACCTATAATATAAGGCATATTTTCAGTTGTTTCACACTTTTTTGTTAAGTATATAATTCCACATGTGTTAATTCATAGCTTTGATGCCTTCAGTTTGAATGTACAATTTTCATAGTCATGAAAATACAGAAAAATCTTTAAATGAGAAGGTGTGTCCAAACTTTTGGTCTGTACTGTAGATATTCACTGTGCATGTTTGGTCACTGCAGATAGAATGCAGCAGTGAATGGAAACTTAAAGGGATCCTGTCAGGTGATTTATGCTGCCCAAACATAGGGCAGCAGGAATCGCAACTTGGGTGTGCAATATACAGTGGATTGCGAAAGTATTCACCCCCCTTGACTTTTTACCTTTTTTGTTACATTACAACCTGTGTTTAAATATTTTTGTAATCCGATTTGTGTGTGATGTATCAGCACTATATAGTCTAAATTGGTGAAGTGAAGTGAGAAAAATATAGGCATAAATTAAATTTATGGGATCAAATCACTAAAAATTGACATGTGCATATGTATTCACCCTTTTTGCAATGAAGTCCCTAAAAATTTCTGGTGCAAGCAATTCCCTTCATAAGTCACATGCTTAGTGAAAGGAAGTCCACCTGTGTGCAATCTAAGTGTCACATGGTCTCTCAGTATATACACACACCTTTTCTGAAAGGCCACATAGGCTGCAACACCATTAAGCAAGAGGCACCACTAACCAAACACCACCACGAATATCAAGGAGATCTCCAAACAAATCAGTGACAAAGTTGTTAAGAAGTAAGGGTTGGGTTATAAAGAAATATCCCAATCTCTGATGATCCCCCGGAGCACCATCAAATCCATTATCATCAAATGGAAAGAACATGTGACCACAACAAACCTGCCAAGAGAGCCTGGGCAAGAAGGGAATTAATCAGAGAGGCAGCACAGAGACCAAATGTAACCCTGAAGGAACTGCAGAGTTCCCAAGCAGAGACTGGAGTATCTGTCTATACGACCACAATAAGCCATACATTCGATAGAGGTGGCCTTTATGTAAGAGTGGGCAGAAAAAACACTTTATTAACACAAAAAAATTGTAAGGCCCATTTTTAGTTTGCCAAAAGACATGTGGGAGACTACCCAAATGTATGGAGGAAGGTGCTGTGGTCAGATGAGACCAAAATTGAACTTTTTGGCCACCAAGCTTAATGCTATGTCTGGCGACAAACCAACACAGCTCATCACCCCAAGAACACCATCCCCACAATGAAACATGGTGGTGGCTGCATCCTGTTGTGGGATGTTTATCAGCAGCAGGGACAGGGAAAATGGTCCAAGTCAAGGGGAAGATAGATGGTGCTAAATTCAGGGATATTCTTGAGCAAAATTTGTTTCAGTCTGTCAGTGATTTGAGACTGGAATGGAGGTTCACCTTTTAACAAGACAATAAGCCAAAGCATACTTGTAAAGCAACACTCGAGTGGTTTAAGGGGAAAAGTGTAAATGTTTTGGAGTGACCTAGTCAAACCTCAGACCTTAATCCAATTGAGAATTTGTGGTCAACCTTGAAGATTGTTGTTCACCAGAGGAAACCATCTAACTTGAAGGAGATAGAGCAGTTTTACCTTGAGGTATGGGCAAGAATCCCAGTGGCAAGATGTGGAAAGCTCATAGAGATATATCCAAAGTGACTTGCAGCTGTAATTGCCACAAAAGGAGGCTCTACAAAGTACTGACTTTACAGGGGTGAATAGTTATGCACACTGATGTTTTCAGTTATTTTGTCCTATTTTGTTCTTTGCTTCACAATAAAAATAAAGCCAAATGTTCACAGTTGTAGGCATGTTCTTTACATGAACTAATGCAAACCCTTGAAAAACTAGTGAAATTCCAGGTTGTTGGTAGCAAAACACGAAAAATGCCAAGCGAGTGAATACTTTCCCAAGCTACTGTAATATATTTGTGTTTCATATATAATAAACTTTGAATATCCAGTTCTGCCCTTATCTGGCTCTTACCAGCACTGTTAGAGGTGATTGACAGGTCTCTCCCTTGCGTGTATATAGGGTGAGACCTGTCAAACACCCGGTGCAGTGCTGGGAAGAGCCAACCAGGGGAAGCATCAGACTAGTGTAAGATGGCCACCGGACATGTCCTTGAGGGGAGATATGTATCGCTGAGGTTGGTAGCTTCAGTGGTGTAAAACAGGGAAAGTGTTCTCCAGCATTCATAATGCTGAGAGGGTTAATAGGGCGAATCAGGGCCATTTTTTACGAGCTGCTCACATATCCCCACCCCAGGGCGTGCGTATAAAATGGAGACCCGAGTGTCTCATTCAGTGTCTGTGGCTGGAGGTGTGGAGACCTCCAGCGTGTCTGTGCTACAGGACACTGTGAGCGGGTGAACCTGCAGTGTTGTATGGACTAGTTATTTTCCTGTTTTGTTACTTTGTGCCGGACAAGGCTGTCTTTTGTTTACCTTTAAAGTGCGGTTTATGAGGCCTGAATAAACCTGCCTTGGACGTTTTTAAGAAACTGACACCTGTGCCTACTTCAAAAGCAGTACCAAACCCTACACTAGTTTTGTCTCCAGCTATGGTCCCTGGACAGATCTGCAAACTATATTTTCCAGTGGTTTGGGCAGCATGAATCGTCTGACAAGTTCCTTTTAAGCACGGAGCAATAAAAAAATAAAAGCAATTCCTTCATTCTTGAGAATGGAGAGGATTTTTAAATAACAAGTAAATTGCAAAGTTTTTTGCTTTTACCAGCAGTTTTCAATTTTACTCGTGTAATATCATGAGAATAATACTTTAATGATTGTGTATCTTCTTAAATGTGCAAAACTGCAAAGTGGAACTTACTTGTTATTAAAAATTCTGCACCTTCTCAAGAACAGATTTTTAATTTTGTTTACTGCTCATTACCTAGATTACCAGCTAAGGGTTTCATGCAGACATCCGTGCCAATCTGACCTCAGACCGCTAATGCATGGACTGTCCGCGGCTCTCTCGACACAAGAATGACAGCTTCATATATTCCTATGAAGCAGTCAGGCAGGGGTCGAGAGACCCGTAACGAGTCTTTGCATTAGCGGTCCGTGCTTGGACCAATTTGCACGGACCTCTGCATGAGCCCTTACTCTGCAGTCTATCAGTTGTGGCCAGTCTCCTAGGCAAGCACTTACATGCTCTTTGCTATAATGCTTGCAAGAACTGCTCTGAAGATGGCTGAATTGTTGCATGGTTAGGCTCCATAGCCACTGTGCACATAGAGGTTTACAATAAAAAATTCAGGCAGGGTGCCCAGTATGAACAACATCTCAAAGATTATCACAGAATTCATGAGCGAACACCTCCTTATGAAAATAAGTGCTGCATAGATGTTTGGCAAACATTTTCAGTAGCATATTCAAGATTTGCACAACATCGGTCACAAATACACTTGTGTGCATTCGGACTTAAGTCAACAAGTCACTATCTCTCAACTGATGAGTTCACATAATCTCCTGCTGCTATGCATGCTATCACGTTAGTGCTGTCTGCTTTATCCAACGATTTTTCAGTGGATATTTTAAAAAGCTTAAGTTTTCTTGGATTCAACGTAGTTTCTCATTTGCACCATTTAATTTTCTGCTCTGGCGTTTCAATTCATTGAAGCGTTTGTTATTCCGGTGGTGCTGTTTATTCGATCAATGTCTTATTTCATTTTTATCAGATTAGTTTACTACAATTCCCTACTTTTAAGAGGTCTATTAAGCCTGCAATACAGCTAAGTTTAATGAGATATTTAGGAATATAAAGAAATGGTATAAGATGTAAAAAAGGAAGATGATCATAATAATGGCAATTATAGATATAGAAAATAGAAATCCCCATATTTAAGTACTACAGTATAAGAATACCATGAATTGCTGAAAATACTCCATAGGATTTAGAGTCTCTTAGTCTTTATTCAGTATGATGCCACCAATACATTTGGCATTTTAATTATATGATACAGAAAGTACAATGTGCCCTAGAGAATAGAAATAAGTGCTATTTTATGAGAAATCTCTGACAGTAATTGATTTTCAAAAAAAAGCACAGTAAATGGAAAATGCAAAACATACTATGTTTTTTATCTCATACAGTAATTTTAGTGATATGTCTTAACCCCTTGGCATCACAGCAAGTTTTGGCCTTCATGACAAACCATCTGTTTTACTTATTTTTTTGTCGCGTACCAGGAGCCAACATTTTTTTTGCGACATAGTCATATTAGGGCTTGCTTTTTCTGGAATGTGTTGTACTTGTCAGTGGCATCATTTTGGGGTACACATAACTAACTTTTATTGACTCTTCATGGGAAGTAGTAAAATCAAAGGACAAATCCTGCCAGTATTTATGTGTTTTAAAGAAGTTGTCCCGCAAAGAACATTTTAATTAATACATCTGGAATAATGGTAAGTTCCACAACTGGATGTGTTTAAAAAAGTATTTTTGGGCTGATATAATCTTATAAATGTGCCCCTGCTATGTACTGTGTAATGGCTACGTCTTACCATGCAGAGCTGCTTCAGTTCTCGGTCGGCACATACCATATTTCCTGGCCAGGGGAAAGAATAAGTCACTTATGATAAGTGAGTATACAGATGAGATAGCAGGATTCACAGCTGCTGCTTTCTGAGTTAACACATTTCCCTGCCTGTTTTATCACAGCAGCTAGTGTTTCTGCCATGTCATCAGCACTGTGAGCTCATCATAAATAAAGTCAGTGACACATAAGCTCAACGGCAGCAGAATGACAACTCCTGTGCTCGTGCCATCCCAGGGACATTACTGTACATTGGATTGCAGTACGTTACTTGCAATCTGGACATACAGTTACATCCATTTTTGGGTATGTGTTAAAGGGGGTTTATGTAAATAAAACGTATGGTAATGTATCATTACTATTCATATGAATTCAATATGTTTATATATCTGAAAAATAGAAAATTCCATTAAGATGAATTTGACAATCACAGAATTTTTTACCAACAAATATGTAGTGATATCATATAATCTGAGAGCTTTTCAAATGAAACCAGTGGGGTAATTATCTGGGAGTTAAACAGCCTGAATTCTAGATTCATACATTTTACCATTACTGATATGTTAGAGTAAGTTTTCAGGACAGAGAAATGTGCTGTCAATACATTAGCTCACAGTGCATTACCTATCCTGGATAATAGAAACATCTGTTAGAATTATTAGAAATGTATGGATTTGTAGGAAACCTGAGAATATATACATGCTACCCGAACCGAGGTCTGCATGTACAGTTATATGAAAAAGTTTGGGCACCCCTATTAATCTTAAGCTTAATGTTTTATAAAAATTGGTGTTTTTGCAACAGCTATTTCAGTTTGATATATGTAATAACTGTTGGACACAGTAATGTTTCTGCCTTGAAATGAGGTTTATTGTACTAACAAAAAATGTGCAATCTGCATTCAAACAAAATTTGACAGGTGCATAAGTATTAATAGGGGTGCCCAAACTTTTTCATATAACTGTAACAGACACTGGATCTATCATTTCAGTCAGGTATATTTTACTCTGAAATGCTGATGTTTCAGAGAAAAACATACATTTAAAAGATGGTCGAGGACCATACAGTTTGGATGACTAGTGCAAATAACTTCTACCTACCTCACTCCCATTGAGCGACTAGTCTCTCCCTTGTATTGCGGCGGTGTTCACACTGTGCGGTAATGAGGCAGTGACCCAAGTACAGTTCAACTTAAACGTCATTATTTCCAAAACTCATAAATTTTGTGCTTTTCCAAACCCATTGCCATGGGCGACTACGCCACCATGTCACTCTGAAGTGCATCAGAAGCTTTGCTTTCTTGGGCTCTGTGTTCAGGTCACACAGGCCAGTATTGCAGAGTCTCCAAAACTGTGGACATGAGCTGCATGCAAGATCCGGCCTAGAGGGAGTGGACCGCCCCACTGCCATCCTGTAGTCCACTCCAATAATAAAAGCCCATGCCGGGTTTTACTAAATCTCCCTTGGTCAAATAGCTTGCCCAAGTTCAAACTTACTTTTATTCTGAACTGCAACCACAGCTACAATGGGGAAAAAAGTATTTAGTCAGCCACCAATTGTGCAAGTTCTCCCACTTAAAAAGATGAGAGAAGCCTGTAATTGACATCATGGGTAGACCTCAACTATGAGAGACAAAATGAGAAAACAAATCCTGAAAATCACATTGTCTGATTTGGTAAGACATTTTTTTTTAAATTTGGTGTTAAATAAGTATTTGGTCAATTACAAACAATCAAGACTTATGGCTCTAACAGACCTGTAACTTCTTCTTTAAGAGGCTCCTCTGTCCTCCACTCATTACCTGTAGTACTGGCACCTGTTTGAACTTGTTAGCAGTATAAAAGACATCTGTCCGCAACCGCAAACAGTCACACTCCAAACTTCACAATTGTGAAGACCAAAGAGCTGTCGAAGGACACCAGAAACAAAATTGTAGCCCTGCACCAGGCTGGGAAGACTGAATCTGCAATAGGCAAGCTGCTTGGTGTGAAGAAATCAACTCTGGGAGCAATAATTAGAAAATGGAAGACATACAAGACCACTGATAATCTCCCTAGATCTGCAGCTCCACACAAGATCTCACCCCGTGGGGTTAAAATGATTTCAAGAATGGTGAGCAAAAATCCCAGAACCACACAGGGGGACCTAGTGAATGACCTGCAGAGAGCTACCATCAGTAGACTCAGATCCTGCAGTGCCAGACGTGTCCCCCTGCTTAAGCCATTAGATGTCTGGACCCGTCTGAAGTTTGCTAGAGACCATTTGGATAATCCAAAAGAGTACTGGGAGAATGTCACATGGTCAGATGAAACCTAAGTAGAACTGTTTGGTAGAAATACAATTTGTCGTGTTTGGAGGAGAAAGAATGCAGAGTTCCTTCCAAAGAACACCATACCTACTGTGAAGTATAGGGGTGGCAACATCATGCTTTGGGGCTGTTTCTCTGCCCAGGGACCAGGACGACTGATCCGTGTACATGAAAGAATGAATGGGGCGATGTATCATGAGATTTTGAGTGCAAACCTCCTTCCATCAGCAAGGGCATTGAAGATGAAACGTGGCTGGGTCTTTCAGCATGACAATGATCCCAAGCACACCGCCAGGGCAACGAAGGAGTGGCTTCAAAAGAAGCATTTCAAGGTCCTGGAGTGGCCTAGCCACTCTCCAGATCTAAACCCTATAGAAAAATTTTTGGAGGGAGTTGGAAGTCCGTGTTGTCCAGCGACAGCCCCAAACCATCACTGCTCTAGAGGAGATCTGCATGGTGGAATGGGCCAACATACCAACAACAGTGTGTGCCAACCTTGTGAAGACGTACAGAAAACGTTTGACCTCTGTCATTGCTAACAAAGGATATATAACAAAGTATTTAGATAAACTTTTGTAATTGAACAAATACTTATTTTCCACCAGAATTTGAAAAAAATTTCTTTCCAAATCAGACAATGTTATTTTGTTTCTCATTTTGTGTCTCATAGTTGAGGTCTACCTATGATGTCAATTACAGGCCTCTCTCATCTTTTTAAGTGGGAGAACTTGCACAATTGGTGGCTGACTAAATACTTTTTTTCCCCACTGTATGTCTGTGATTGCAATGCACTCCAGCAGGTTCAATACGCTTCTATAGGCATTCTGGGGGATTCATATCGTCCCTCTCATATAATTCTCCTCATTACCTCACATATCCCCCCCCTCTGTTCAAACTTGTGGGGTTGAAAACTTGTCACCATACAGTGTGCCCGTGACAGGGCATCCGTATTTCCCTGCAACTTTCCCACTCGATGTTCCACAGAGAAACTAAAATTTTGCAATGACAGGAACCATCCGGTGACCGGAGCATTCCTCTTCTTGGCATTTCTCATCCATACCAAGGGTGAATGGTCCGTCACCAAGCGAAACTGTCACCAGAGCAAATAATAGCATAGGGACTCCAGGTCCGTTTAATAGCCAAGCATTCCTTCTCCACTACGCTATAATTTCTCTCTGCCTGGGTAAGTAAGTGACCGGATGTTCCTCTCCGTTCACCTCTTTCGACAGTACCGCTCTTAGGCCAACCTTAGAGGCATCCTTTTGCACGATGAAGCCTTTCTTGAAATTGGGGTTGATGAGGACCAGCTGTCCACACAATGCCAAATTCATGAACTGGAATGCTTCCTCCACCTGAGGGTTCCACCAAACCATGACCGACTTCTTCCTCTTTAGGAGACCGGTCAGGGGTGCCGATTAGAGATGAGCGGTGTTCGACTAGAACTGTTCGCCAATCTCAAATTCGAGCTGTTTTGGGCAGTGTTCGAGTTGTTCGACGAACCCGAACGATTTGCAAAAAATTCGGCTGTTCGAGGTTATGTTCGATAACTGTTCGTGCACCAAAAGCGTGTCCTGCATGTCTGGCGCTATTTAGAGCACCAATCATGCAGGGATTGTCTGCCACTCACTGTAATGCCACAGCCATGGTGGTTGTGGCATTAGAGTGATTGCCCAAATCGATGGGAACTGTGCTCACAGTGAAACATGAAAAGCCGGCAATTCAGCAGCGGCGTACACCGGTACCCGACAATTTAGAACCGAAAGAATAGAGCTTCACACATAGATTAGATAGATAGAAACATGTCAGTCACATATATAAGAAGTACAGTGACAGTGTTGCTTACTGTACTTGTCATTTAGTGTAAAGGATTTATTAAAAAAATATATTAGTGTTTTCATGCACCGTCTCTTTAAAAAAGCCGGCCGGCAATTCAGCAGGGTACCCGACAATTTAGAATGGAAGGAATAGAGAATCACACATAGATTAGATAGATAGAAACATGTCAGTCACATATATATGAAGTACAGTGACAGTGTTGATTACTGTACTTGTCATTTAGTGTTAAAATAAAGGATTTATTTAAAAAAAAATTGGCGTGGGGTTCCCCATAATTTTAGGCTCTAGCGGAGGTTAAGCAGACAGCTGGGGCAGATGTTTGAAGCCTGGGAAGGGGTAATACCCACGGAGCTTCCCAGGCTAATAAAATCAGCCCTCAGCTGAATGCCTAGCCTTTACTAGCTATTAAAATGGGGGACCCCCCAAAAAATTGACGTGGGGTCCCCCCTATTTTAATAGCTAGCAAAGGCTAGGCAGACAGCTGGGGGCTGATATTAATAGCCCAGGAAGGGTGCCATGAATATTGGCCCCCTCCCAGGCTAGAAACACCAGCCGTCAGCCGCCCCAGAAATGGCACATCCATAGGATGCGCCAATTCTGGCACTTAGCCTCGCTCTTCCCACTGCCCTGTAGCGGTGGCAGTGGGGTAATAGGGCTGGGGTTGATGTCAGCTTATAATGCCAGCTGACATCAAGCCCAGGTTAGTAATGGAGAGTCGTCTATAAGACACCCCCATTACTAACCCCTTAGTCAAAGTTAAAAAAAAACACAAACACCCAGAATAAAGTCCTTTAATTGAAATAAAGACACAATTCTTTATTGTTCTAAATTAAACCATACTTACAATCACGCCCATTCCAGCTGAAGCCAACGATCCCCTGCAATAAAAGGAAAATAATAAAGCAACATAATCCTTACCTTTCCATGGTTCCCAAGACAGCTTCAGCTCTGCTACATCGAGATGACAGGCTGGACCGCAGCAAAAAGCTGCCATCCAGCCTGTCATCCCGCAGACACTGAGAAGCGCAGGCTTGCTTGCGCTCCTCAGCGTCTCTCTGTGACGGCATCCAGATGAGCCGAGTTCATGTCCAATGAACTCGGCACACCTCATGCACGTCACTGACAGCGTGGGAAAATTCTCACGCTGAAGCGCTGAGTGCAGGAGAATTTTCCCACGCTGTCAGTGACGTGCATGAGGTGAGCCGAGTTCATTGGACATGAACTCGGCTCATCTGGATGCCCTCACAGAGAGACACTGTGGAGCGCAAGCAAGCCTGCGCTTCTCAGTGTCTTCGGGATGACAGGCTGGATGGCAGCGTTCTGTTGCGGTCCAGCCTGTCATCTCGATGTAGCAGAGCTGAAGCTGTCATGGGAACCATGGAAAGGTAAGGATGATGTTGCTTTATTATTTTTCTTTTATTTCAGGAGATCGTTGGCTTCAGCAGGAATGGGCGTGACGGTAAGTATGGTTTAATTTAGAGAAATAAAGAATTGTGTGTTTATTTCAATTAAAGGACTTTTTTCTTGGTGTTGTGTTTTTTTTAAATACTTTACTAGAAATTCATGGTGGTCATGTCTAATATTGGCGTGACCCCATGAATTTTGGGCTTAGGGCCAGCTGATAATGCCAAGCTGGCCCTAACCCCTTTATTACCCAGTGAGCCACCGCACCAGGGCCCTGGATGAGTTGGGTACAGCGCCAGAAGATGACGCTTCTATGAACGCGCCATTTTCCGGGGTGGCTGCGGACTGCAATTTGCAGCGGGGGTGGCCCAGAAAGCTTGGTCCTCCCTGCGCTGCGGATTCCAGCCCCCAGCTGCCTAGTTATACCTGGCTGGACACAAAAACAGGGCGAAGCCCCACGTCAATTTTCTTTAAATTATTTCATGAAATAATTTAAAAAAAAAGGTCTTCCCTATATTGTTGTGTCCGGCCAGGTACAAATAGGCAGCCGGTGGTTGGGGGCAGCCTGTTCCTGCCTGCTGTACCTGGCTGGACACAAATATAGTGCGAAGCCCCACGTCAATTTTTTTTTAATTATTTCATGAAATAATTTAAAAAAAAAAGGGCTTCCCTATATTGTTGTGTCCGGCCAGGTACAAATAGGCAGCTGGTGGTTGGGGGCAGCCTGTTCCTGCCTGCTGCACCTGACTGGACACAAGTATAGTGCGAAGCCCCACGTCAATTTTTTTTAAATTATTTTATGAATTTCCTGAAATAATTTAAAAAAATTGAAGTGGGGCTTCGCACTATATTTGTGTCCAGCCAGGTACAGCAGGCAGGAACGGGCTGCCCCCAACCACCAGCTGCCTATTTGTACCTGGCCGGACACAACAATATAGGGAAGCCCTTTTTTTCTTAATTATTTCATGAATTTCCTGAAATAATTAAAAAAAATTGAAGTGGGGCTTCGCACTATATTTGTGTCAAGCCAGGTACAGCAGGCAGGAACGGGCTGCCCCCAACCACTAGCTGCCTATTTGTACCTGGCCGGACACAACAATATAGAGAAGGCCTTTTTTTCTTAATTATTTCATGAATTTCATGAAATAATTACAAAAAAAATACGTGGGGCTTCGCCCTATTTTTGTGTCCAGCCAGGTACAACTAGGCAGCTGGGGGCTGGAATCTGCAGCGCAGGGAGGCCCAAGCTTTCTGCCCCCCCCCCCCGCTGCAAATTGCAGTCCGCAGCCACCCCGGAAAATGGCGCGTTCATAGAAGCGCCATCTTCTGGCGCTGTACCCAACTCATCCAGGGCCCTGGTGCGGTGGCTAACTGGGTAATAAAGGGGTTAGGGCCAGCTTGGTATTATCAGCTGGCCCTAAGCCCAAAATTCATGGGGTCACGCCAGTATTAGACATGACCGCCATGAATTTCTAGTAAAGTATTTAAAAAAAACACAACACCCAGAATAAAGTCCTTTAATTGAAATAAACACACAATTCTTTATTGTTCTAAATTAAACCATACTTACCATCACGCCCATTCCAGCTGAAGCCAACGATCTCCAGAAATAAAAGAAAAATAATAAAGCAACATCATCCTTACCTTTCCATGGTTCCCATGACAGCTTCAGCTCTGCTACATCGAGATGACTGGCTGGACCGCAGCAGAACGCTGCCATCCAGCCTGTCATCCCGCAGACACTGAGAAGAGCAGGCATGCTTGCGCTCCTCAGTGTCTCTCTGTGACGGCATCCAGATGAGCCGAGGTCATGTCCAATGAACTCGGCTCACCTCATGCACGTCACTGACAGCGTGGGAAAATTCTCACGCTGAAGCGCTGAGTGCAGGAGAATTTTCCCACACTGTCAGTGACGTGCATGAGGTGAGCTCATGTCCAATGAACTCAGCTCACTTCATGCACGTCACTGACAGCGTGGGAAAATTCTCCTGCACTCAGCGCTTCAGCGTGAGAATTCTCCCACGCTGTCAGTGACGTGCATGAGGTGAGCTGAGATCATTGGACATGAACTCACCTCATGCACGTCACTGACAGCGTGGGAAAATTCTCACGCTGAAGCGCTGAGTGCAGGAGAATTTTCCCACGCTGTCAGTGACGTGCATGAGGTGAACTGAGTTCATTGGACATGAGCTCACCTCATGCACGTCACTGACAGCGTGGGAGAATTCTCCTGCACTCAGCGCTTCAGCGTGAGAATTTTCCCACTCTGTCAGTGACGTGCATGAGGTGAGTTCATGTCCAATGATCTCAGCTCACCTCATGCACGTCACTGACAGCGTGGGAAAATTCTCCTGCACTCAGCGCTTCAGCGTGAGAATTCTCCCACGCTGAAGCGCTGAGTGCAGGAGAATTTTCCCACGCTGTCAGTGACGTGCATGAGGTGAGCCGAGTTCATTGGACATGACCTCGGCTCATCTGGATGCCGTCACAGCGAGACACTGAGGAGCGAAGCAAGCCTGCTCTTCTCAGTGTCTGCGGGTTGACAGGCTGGATGGCAGCGTTCTGCTGCGGTCCAGCCTGTCATCTCGATGTAGCAGAGCTGGAGCTGTCCTGGGAACCATCGAAAGGTAAGGATGATGTTGGTTTATTATTTCATTTTTATTGCAGGAGATCGTTGGCTTCAGCTGGAATGGGCGTGACGGTAAGTATGGTTTAATTTAGAACAATAAAGAATTGTGTGTTTATTTCAATTAAAGGACTTTATTCTGGGTGTTTGTGTTTTTTTTAACTTTCACTATGGGGTTAGTAATGGGGGTGTCTTATAGACGCCTCTCCATTACTAACCTGGGCTTGATGTCAGCTGGCATTATAAGCTGACATCAACCCCAGCCCTATTACCCCACTGCCACCGCTACAGGGCAGTGGGAAGAGCGAGGCTAAGTGCCAGAATTGGCGCATCCAATGGATGCGCCATTTCTGGGGCGGCTGACGGCTGGTGTTTCTAGCCTGGGAGGGGGCCAATATTCATGGCACCCTTCCTGAGCTATTAATATCAGCCCCCAGCTGTCTGCCTAGCCTTTGCTAGCTATTAAAATAGGGGGGACCCCACGTCAATTTTTGGGGGGTCCCCCATTTTAATAGCTAGTAAAGGCTAGGTATTCAGCTGGGGGCTGATATTAGTAGCCTGGGAAGCTCCGTGGGTATTACCCCCTTCCCAGGCTTCAAACATCTGCCCCAGCTGTCTGCTTAACCTCCGCTAGAGACTAAAATTACGGGGAACCCCACGCTAATTTTTTTTTAATAAATCCTTTATTTTAACACTAAATGACAAGTACAGTAATCAACACTATCACTGTACTTATTATATATCTGACTGACATGTTTCTATCTATCTAATCTATGTGTGATGCTCTATCTTTCTGTTCTAAATTGTCGAGTACAGATGCTGAATTGCCGGCCGGCTTTTTTAAAGAGACGGTGCATGAAAACACTATTATTTTTTTAAATAAATCCTTTACACTAAATGACAAGTACAGTAAGCAACACTGTCACTGTACTTATTATATATGTGACTGACATGTTTCTATCTATCTAATCTATGTGTGAAGCTCTATTCTTTCTGTTCTAAATTGTCGGGTACCGCTGCTGAATTGCCGGCCGGCTTTTTTAAAGAGACGGTGCATGAAAACACTATTATTTTTTTAAATAAATCCTTTACACTAAATGACAAGTACAGTAAGCAACACTGTCACTGTACTTATTATATATGTGACTGACATGTTTCTATCTATCTAATCTATGTGTGAAGCTCTATTCTTTCTGTTCTAAATTGTCGGGTAGCGCTGCTGAATTGCCGGCCGGCTTTTTTAAAGAGACGGTGCATGAAAACACTAATATTTTTTTTAATAAATCCTTTACACTAAATGACAAGTGCAGTAACCAACACTGTTACTGTGCTTCTTATATGTGTGACTGACATGTTTCTATCTATCTAATCTATGTGTGATGCTCTATTCCTTCTTGTCTAAATTGTCGGGTACCGGTGTATGCCGCTGCTGAATTTGCCGGCCGGCTTTTTAAAAGAGAGTGTCTTCTGAGCAGTTTGTCAGCTTTTGGACTCCTTTGAAGGTGTTTTCTATGTGTTTTTGTTTGCCTGCCATTGGTTTTAACGGTGTTCGACGGTGTTCTAAGGTGTTCGACGAACAGTTCGGCGAACAGTTCCTCGAACATCCCGGTGTTCGACGAACCGAACCGAACCCGAACACTATGGGGGTGGCTCAACACTAGTGCCGATCTCCCAGCAAAATTAGGTATAAACCGGCGGTAATACCCAATGATGCCAAGGAACGCTCTCATCTGTTTGGTAGTCAAAGGCCTGGGGCAGTTTTGAATAGCCTCAATCTTGTTTACTTGGGGTTTAATAACCCCACGGCCAATCACGTATCCTAAGTATTGGACTTCCTCGAGACCTATCGCGCATTTTTTGGGGTTCACTGTTAATCCCACAACTTTGAGTGAATCCAGCACCGCTTGTACCTGGGACAGGTGGTTATGCCAGTCAATACTAAAGATGATGATAGCATCTAAATATGATGAAATACTTCTGATGAGGCTCTAACACTATGTCCATCAACCTCTGGAAGGTGGCTGGAGCCCCATGTAATCCAAAAGCCAAAACAACATAGTGATAGAGGCCCTCTGGTGTTACAAAGGTGGTCTTTTCTTTTGCCGATTTTGTCAGTGGCACCTGCCAGTAATCCTTGGTAAGATCGAGCGTGGTGAAGTAATGGGCCTGCCCCAGTGTCTCGGTCAGCTCGTCTACCCGAGGCACTAGATAAAGGTCAAATTTTGACACCTCATTCAATTTACGGAAGTTGTAATGATCCGTCTGGCTTCAGAATCAGCACATTGGGGCTAGTCCATTCACTCCGGGATTCCTTGATGACTCCTAACTGGAGCATTTGTTTCACTTCAGCCGAGATGGCTTGACTCCGGGCCTCTGGCACACGGTACGGTTTCATCCGCACCCTCACCCGAGGCTCGATGACTATGTTGGATGACAGAGGTGCGGTCGGGTAGTTCGGAGAATACGTCCGCATTCTGCTGCACTAATCGCCGAGCCTCCCACCGCTGCTGCTTAGTGAGAGCACAGTGGCGGCAGACCACACGACTGCTATGGGGCCCGTGAGCCGGGGGGGGCCCCATAGCAGTCCAGAGGTGGACATACCGCCGCCGGTGCAGCTGCGCTGGGTCCCCACTATGCAGCTGCACCAAGGGGCCCGCAAGGTGCAGCTGCTCCCTGCACGCGGCGGTCAGGTAGCGATCCCTGCAGCTCTGCTACTGTCAGGAGGAGAATAGCAGCGGAGCTAGAGGGTTCGTCCTCTGTTTCCTCCCTGACTCAGGCGTGCGGAGCTTGATGATGTCATCATGCAGCGCGCGCCTGGGTCAGGAAGAAAGCTGCCAGCAACCAGGAGGATGCTGCTGCAGGGGAGAGAGCTGAGGTAAGTTGTTGTTTTTTTTTTACTGAAATGCTGGGGAGGGGAGGTGGGGGGAGAGCAATGGTGGGATGGTGGGGCTCGGGAGAGGAATGATGGGGCTGGGAAGAGCAATAATGGGGCTGATGGGACTGGGGAGAGAAATATTGCGGCTGGGGAGAGGGCTGATGGTGCTGGGGAGAGGAATAATGGGGTTGGTGAGGCTGGGGAGAGGAATAATGGGGTTGATGAGGCTGGGATGAGCAATAATGGGGCTTATGGGGCTGGGGAGAGGATTGATGGGGCTTGGGATAGGAATAATGGGACTATTGGGGCTGGGGAGAAGAATGATGGGGTTGATGGGGCTGGGGAGAGGAATAATGGGATGGTGGGGCTAGGGAGAGCAATGATGGGGCTGGGGAGAGGAATGATGGGGCTGGGGAGAGCAATGATGGGGATGGTGGGGCTGGGGAGAGCAATGATGGGATGGTGGGGCTGGGGAGAGCAATGATGGGGCTGATGGGGCTGGGGAGAGGAATAATGGAGTTGATGGGGCTGGGGAGAGGAATGATGGGGGTGCTGGGAGAGAGCAATGATGGGGGTGCTGGAAGAGAGCAACGATGAGGGTGCTGGGACAGAGCAATGACGGCGGTGCTGGGACAGAGCAATGACGGGGTGCTGGGAGAGAGTAATGATGGGGGTGCTGAGAGAGAGCAATGACGGGTGGTGGGAGAGAGCAATGACGGGGGTGCTGGGAGAGAGCAATGACGAGGGTGCTGGGAGAGAGCAATGATGGGGGTGCTGGGAGAGAGCAACTATGGGGGTTTCACTTTGCTTGTACTGTGAAGCCTTGTATGTTTTCAGTGTGCACATAGCCTTACAGTTAATTGGGGAGAGTCACAGAGACTGAATAATTTATATTATTGGCCGGTGCAGATTATAGTTAATGGGGGGCACAGTGCTGCTTATCACTTTATATTTTGATTACTAAGTGGCTAATAGTATATTAATGGGTGGGGTTATTCGACGACACAGAGCGGGGGAGACACATGTATGCATACAATATGTGACCTTGTTATTTTCAAGGCTGGAGATCATCGTGACAGGATGAGTCGTGGCTGGGAGATGTCGACATGAAGGTCTGACCAGTAGAGATGAGCGGTGTTCGACTCAAACTGTTCGCCAATCTCAAATTCGATCTGTTTTGGGCGGTGTTCGAGCCGTTCGTCGAACACGAACAATTTGAAAAAAATTCGGCTGTTCGAGGTTATGTTCGATAACTGTTCGTGCACCAAAATCATAACTGGAGTTTTTCTCAGTAATGCTGAAAATTAATGTTAATACGCAGTTCGAATGTACAGCGGGGCGGGGGGAGGGGCAGGGGATGGATCTCTGAATAAATAATGAAGATCTCCATTTTTTTTTCTCTTTCCCGCATTTACAGTGGGGAGGTGCAATCTGTCAGCCTATCAGCAGCGCACACACGGAGCGAACTGCTTTTTTTCACACAAGCAAGGGCATGTGTCATTGGCAGTGTATGTCACATGTCCTTGCCCTATAAGACCCAGCCATTTTCCACGTAGCTACCATTTTCTCACTGCTGCAGCTGCATGTTAGACGGCACCGCTGTTGCTGTGCGCGCTATACTTTGAGTGTTAATTTCAAGCCAATTTTCGCACAAATCTACAGATAGCTTGGGAGTAGGGAATAGTTGTGATTGCAGTCCTTTTAAGGACTAGGTTACAGCATTTCCTACGACTTTTATCAGGCAGGTCTGTGCTCTTAAATAGATAGGTTGGGAGTAAAGACTAATTGTTATTGCAGTCCTTTTCAGGGCTAGGTTTCATCAGTTCCTATCACTTTTTGCCAGGCAGATCTGTGCCAGTGCAGTGCAAGTTTTTTTCACAGCATTTGGCTAAATCTAGCAAAGCAAATCCTTCTTGGCCTCTTGCAGTGTGTTAGTCAGTGGAGTAGCCTATCTGTGTTGCAAGCTACACCACCTGTGTATAGAATACAAATTTTTTTACTGCACCTAGCCAAGTAAAACCTTTTGGGCATAGCATCATTCTATTAGTCCATCTATACCAGATCTGGGCAACGTGTGGCCCGCGGGCCACATCTGGCCCTCTGGCTGTTCCAGTCCGGCCTGCGGACCGAGACAGCCGAAGGGCTGATAACAGTGGCCCACGGGCCGCACTGCACCGCACGCCGTCACCGCTCGCCGTCACTGCCCGCCTGCACACCGTCACCGCTGTCTCAATCCGTGGTCTCAATCCGCGGTGAATGCATTGGTGGAGGAGGGGCCGCCACTTCCCTCTTCCACCAATCAGCGTTAGAAACAGCTGACACAATGGCATCAGCCTGCACACTGTGGAGAGTCAGTGCATCAGAGACAGGAGCGTAGGGAAACGGGGAGTGAAGTAAGTATATGCTGGACACAGGGGGGGCTTTAATGCTGGACACAGGGACGGCTTTGCTTTGATGCTGGACACAGGGGGGCTTTAATGCTGGACACAAGAGATGCTTTAATGCTGGACACAGGGGGGGCTCTCATGCTGGACACAGGGGGGCTCTCATGCTGTACATAGTGGGGCTCTCATGCTGGACATAGTGGGGGGCTCTCATGCTGGACACAGGGAGGGCTGTCATGCTGGACACAGGGGGGTCTCATGCTGGACACAGGGGGGGCTCTCATGCTGGACACAGGGAGGGCTGTCATGCTGGACACAGGGGGGTCTCATGCTGGACACAGGGGGGGCTCTCATGCTGGACACAGGGGGGGCTCTCATGCTGGACACAGGGAGGGCTGTCATGCTGGACGCAGGGGGGTCTCATGCTGGATGCAGGGGGGGCTCTCATGCTGGACGCAGGGGGCTCTCATGCTGGACACAGGGGGGCTCTCATGCTGGACACTAGGGAGGGCTGTCATGCTGGACACATGGGGGCTCTCATGCTGGACATAGGGGGGCTCTCATGCTGGACACTAGGGAGGGTTGTCATGCTGGACACAGAGGGGCACTCATGCTGGACACAGGGGGGGCTCTCATGCTGGACACTAGGGAGGGCTGTCAGGCTGGACACAGGGGGGGCTCTCATGCTGGACATGGGGGGCTTTAATGCTAGACACTGGGGGGCTTTAATGCTGGACACTGGGGGGCTGTCATGCTGGACACTTGGAAGGGCTGTCATGCTGGACATGAGGAGGCTCTCGAGCTCTCATACTGGACATGGGGGGGTGGGTGGTGCACATGCTGGACTTGGGAGGGCTGTGTGGGGCTCATGCTGGACATGGGGAGCTGTGTATGGCTCATGCTGGACACGGGAGGGCTGTGTGGGGCTCATGCTGGACATAGGGGGCTGTGTGGGGCTCATGGTGGACACAGGAGAGCTGTGTGGTGCTCATGCTGGACACGGGAGGACTCTGTGGGGCACATACTGGACATGGGAGGGCTGTGTGGGGCTCATGCTGGACATGGGAGGCTGTGTGGGGCTGATGCTAGACATGGGGGGCTGTGTATGGCTCATGCTGGACACCGGAGGGCTGTGTGGGGCTCATGCTGGACATGGGGGGCTGTGTGGAGCTCATGGTGGACACAGGAGAGCTGTGTGGTGCTCATGCTGGACACGGGAGGACTGTGTGTGGCTCATACTGGACATGGGGGGGGCTGTGTGGGGCTCATGCTGGACTTGGGGGCTGTGTGGGGCTCATACTGGACATGGGGGGGCTGTGTGGGGCTCATGCTGGACATGGGGGGGCTGTGTGGGGCTCATGCTGGACATGGGGGGGCTGTGTGGGGCTCATGCTGGACATGGGGAGGCTGTGTGGGGCTCATGCTCATGTTAATATTAATATTGAGCAGAATTAATTTCAGCCTATTGGTTCGGCCCTCCCCAACAGTCACGGTCTCTCATGTGGCCCCTCGGGAAAATTAATTGCCCACCCCTGATCTATACTAACCTCCACCAGGTTTCAAATTCAAAATAATTTTTATCTGCATCTAGCTCTGAAAAAATATTTGGGCTTGTAGCAGTGTGTGGGACTTGTTCTATTAGTCCATCTATACTAACCTCCACCAGGTTGCAAATTCAAAATAATTTTTATCTGCATCTAGCTCTGAAAAAATATTTGGGCTTGTAGCAGTGTGTGGGACTTGTTCTATTAGTCCATCTATACTAACCTCCACCAGGTTGCAAATTCAAAATAATTTTTATCTGCATCCAGCTCTGAAAAAATATTTGGGCTTGTACCAGTGTGTGGGACTTATTCTATTAGTCCATCTATACTAACCTCCACCAGGTTGCAAATTCAAAATAATTTTTATCTGCATCTAGCTCTGAAAAAATATTTGGGCTTGTAGCCGTGTGTGGGACTTGTTCTATTAGTCCATATATACTAACCTCCACCTGGTTGCAAATTAAAAATAATTTTTATCTGCAAATAGCTCTGAAAAAATATTTGGGCTTTTAGCAGTGTGTGGTACTCATTGTATTAGGCCATCTATACCAAGCTCCACCAGCTTTGAAATTAATAATAATTTTTAGCTGCATCTAGCCCGGAAAATAACTTTTCTTCCCAATAGTGGTAGCAATAGAAATATGGGGCGCGCGCCTGGCTAACAAAAATATACGTTTCATAACAAAAAACACCAGCCTAGCGCACTGCATTATTAAAATGGCATCATCGTCTCTCCCAGTGCTAGGCCTACTACGCCGGCTAGCATTCCTGTGCCTAAAACACAATGTATGGGTCCGCGCTAGCCACGATGCTGAGGGGTCTAACGCTGCTGCTAACGCTTTATCACAATTCAATTGGCAGATTTTCACAGAGCTCCTCCCCAACGCCCACCCCTCGGGCAACAGTTGCCCACCCTCCCTATGGGATCTAGTGGCAAATAGTTGTTGCCATTAATCAGAGCGTCAGTTGCCCCGTCGATGTGGCAAGCATACGGTAAGGCATGGGAAGAGTGGACACGACTAGTAGAAGGCAGAGGAGTTGACCAAGCCAGATTACAAGTCACCATAGAATTTCTCCACCAGCTAATGATGAGGGGCATATCAGGGGCGTCAGCGCAGCAGTGTCTGACCGGAGTAGCATTTCACTTCCAACTACTTAATTTGGGAGATGTGACAAAGAGATTCATCATCAGGCAATCCATAAAAGGGTGGAAAATTAGTCATCCAAGTCAGGAGTGTAGACATCCCATCACATGTCACTAAAACTGATTTCTCACATCATATCCCTAACACCATTAACATGACACTCACAATTTGAAGCAACACTACTGTCTACTGCATTTGCGATCGCCTTCTTCGGGGCGCTATGCATAAGCGAATTAGTCCCTCAATCCAAAATTACCACCAGTGGAGGCTTATTACACCAGGACGTAGTCATAGCCAATAATGTAATACGTCTACGCATACGCAAATCGAAAACGGTTCCAGCAGGCAGGGGCACTTGGGTACTTCTGCAACCCTCAAACGGTACACTGAGTCGGGTAACAATAGTAAAAACATATATAACCATCAGATCACAAAGTAATTTCTTCCTATCACACATTGATGGAACGCCATTATCAAGATACCAGTTCCAAGCTATATTTAATAAATGCCTAACATCGGCAGGGAACCACCCCAAAGATTACGGGACACACTCATTCCGCATAGGCGCGGCCACGGAAGCAGCAAGAGCAGGACTGTCAGAAACGGAAGTTCAGAGGATAGGGAGATGGCGATCCACGTGTTTGGCGAGATACATAAGACCGGACTTGTTATCCTAACGTGGTTTGTTCTTTTACAGGTGACACTAAGCCAACAGTGTGGGTGATAGGCCACTCGTATATATATTGGGCAGAAAAAAGGGCGAAAGTCTGCTCAGGCGGGAGGAAATTAGAGTTTCATAACACATATTTCAACTGGAGAGGTATTAGAGGCCTGCTATGGCCACAGGTACTAATGGAGGTAATCAAGGTAGGGAGAGAGGCAAGAGCTCCGGTCATCTTAGTTATACAGGCCGGGGGAAACGACCTAGGTCATCACAAGAGTGCATAACTAATGGCAATAATGAAACTAGACACTGGGCGCTTCAGAGAATTTTTCACAAAACTAACTATAGTATGGTCAGAGATTGTGCCGATAGCGGTATGGGAAGGTGCGCGAGACATCACGGCCATCGAACGGACAAGGCGGGTAATAAATATTCAGATGGCAAAATTTAGAAGAGACAGAGGCGGTGTAGTGATACAACACCGACAACTGGAAGGAGATAAAGCAGGCCTCATACGGCCCGATGGTGTTCACTTAATGGATGTTGGACTGCACATATTCCTGTCAGGACTCCAGGACCGAGTGGAAGAAGCGTTAAGAGTGATGGATGGGGGTCAGAGTCCTGCATACGAGAACGCAGGATCCTCCGTGGCCTGGAAATAGAAAGGACATGTTGGAGAGTTACTCTTGTTGGCCAACTTGCCGGTGTGGAGACCCAGGGCATTCTGCAACAAGCTGAATTATTTTAGAAATAAAATGCCATTCTAATGGAATGAGTATAAAGAGTTAATAAAGCTGTGACCGATCCTCACCCTTCCAGTTGTAAGAGTTAGATTATTGTATTGTCAAGGAAAGGGGGGCGGTAGGGGGTCTGAGCGTCTGGGTTTGGTTGGGGGTCCCCACAGTCTGCCTAGGCTAGATGCATTTAAAATTTCTTATTAGATACACAGGCGGTGCAGCTTGCTTCGCAGCTGGGCTACTACGCCCAAAGTATTGCCTAAGCTAGATGCAGTTAAAAATTCTATGCTGACTAGCAGACACTGAAGCTTTGGAGCAGACCTCTGAGTAAAGAGCTCTTCAGACTCAACCATCTGTGTTACCCCAAGCCATAGTGTATGTAGTTTCTTACAGTTAAAAGGGGGGCGGGCACCCAACCCACCTGGAATTGACGATGCCAATGTCACGTAAAACACAGCAAGGGGACTCCAAAAAGAGTCTCCATTTTTTCCAAAAATGGTTGCACAGACACCACTTAAGTGGCATCAATTGCCCCAGAGTTGCTTAAAACGGTTGGTGAGGTGATTTTACCAAATCCTCAAGCTTTTATTCTCCCCATGATGACACAGGGGTAGAAATGTCCTTGCAGGTCCATAATTTGTTCATCTTTATGAACGTGAGTCTGTCTACATTCTCAGTGGACAGCCGCGTGCGCTTATCTGTCAGCACACCACCAGAAGAGCTGAACACACGTTCAGAGAGAACACTGGCTGTGGGGCATGATGTTATGTTCTGCTATCAGAGCTAAGGAAAGAGAGGAGATCTGTCCCTACGATAGAACTCAGCTTAATCCCTACGATGTAACAGGGAACCTGATCCTGCGATCAGACCTGCTAAAGTCCTAAGCTAGTCTGTACGGAGACCTATAGATGTGGGGGAGGAATCCCTACAAGTACTAAGGACTGGGAGGAATATGGGACACCTCCTAACAGAAATAGTAGCAGACAGACGAACAAACAAAATATATAGAACATAGAGGTCAGTAGACCAAGCAAACTAACAGAGCAAGACACAGAGCACAGGCTAGCTAGAAAGTAGATATACAATGAAGTCCAGCAAAGCCAGAAGGGCGGAGCAGGATTAAATAGGCCAACAAGGTCATGTGACCAGCAAAGGAAAAAAAAACTAAGAGCAAGGTTCTAACAGTACCCCCCCTTCTAAGAGGATCCTCCGGATCCCCTAGGACCAGGCTTATCAGGAAATCTCCTGTGAAACGCTCTGATAAGTCTGGACGCGGAAACCTCATCCGACCTCACCCAAGAGTTTTCCTCGGGACCAAAACCTTTCCAGGCCACAAGATACTGCAAACTACCTCTATACCGTCTAGAGTTAAGGATGCGAGAAATTTCATATTCCCCGTCCTCCACCACCGGAGGAACAGAGGCAGAGGCGTCACAATCCGATACAACAGCTTTTTTCAACAGAGAGACATGAAATACCGGATTAATTCTCCAGGAGGTAGGAACCTCCAACCTAACAGCAGATTGGTTGACAACCTGAAGCACCTTAAAAGGCCCTACAAACTTGGGACCCAATTTCTTTGAAGGAATCCTCAACCGCAGATTCCTAGAGGACAACCAAACCATGTCACCAACAGCGAACAAAACCTCCTGTCGTTTCCTATCAAAGTAGTCTTTAGATTTTCTGTTGGCCTCCTGAAGATTACCACGCACATCCGTCCAAACTCTCTCCAAATCACCGGAAAAATTCTCCTCCTCAGGCACGGCAGATCCCAATTTGGAGAACGACCCAAACGACGGATGTCTCCCAGAACAACAAAAAAAAGGCGAACAACCAGCAGAAGAAGATGTATGATTGTTCAGAGCAAATTCAGCAAGTGGCAGAAACTCAGACCACCCCTCTTGATTGTCTGCCACAAAACAACGCAAGAACTGCTCAACATCCTGGTTTTTCCTTTCTGTCTGGCCATTAGATTCAGGATGATATCCGGACGAGAACGACAAATGAACTCCCAACCTATCACAAAAGGCACGCCAAAAACGAGCCATGAACTGAGGACCCCTATCAGAAACAATGTCAGTAGGAACGCCATGAAGTCTGACAATTTCCTTGACAAAGGCCTTAGCGAGAGTTTTAGCGCAGGGCAGTTTGACGAAAGGAACCAAGTGACACATCTTGCTAAAACGGTCCACGACCACCCAGATGACAGTAAAACCCTCAGAGGGGGGAAGGTCAGTTATAAAGTCCATAGCCAAATGTGTCCAAGGAGCACTGGGAACCTCCAAAGGACAAAGCAACCCCGCAGCAGGAGTATGTGAGGACTTAGATCTAGCACATATAGTACATTGAAGCACCCACTTAATGACTTCCTTCTGCCATCCAGGCCACCAAAAACTGCGACCCACCAGTCTCTTGGTCTCAGAGATTCCGGGATGACCTGCCAACCGAGATTCATGACACTCAACAAACAAATCTCTCCTAAAGGTCCCAGGCACAAACAACCTCCCATGAGGAGTGTTAGAAGGGGCATTCTCCTGTGCTTTAAGAATCTCATTTTCCAAAACGGAGTCCAAAGCAGCTATCACAACACCTTCTTGTAAAATGTTCTCCTCTTTCTCAGCACCGACTATGGGAGAAAAACTGCGAGACAAGGCATCCGCCTTAACATTCTTAGTACCAGGGATGTAAGTAACGGAGAAATTAAACCGCGAGAAAAACAGTGCCCACCTAGCCTGACGGGCATTCAGGCGCTTGGCAGCATCAAGATATATCAGATTTTTATGATCCGTAAGAACCTGAACGGGAAATTCCGCACCTTCCAAGAAGTGGCGCCAGTGTTCAAATGCGAGTTTAATAGCCAATAATTCCCGATTACCAATATCGTAATTCAGTTCAGTCTCCGAAAATTTTTTTGAAAAAAAGGCACAGGGATGTAATCCATCCCCGTTATCCTGAGACAATACTGCGCCAACCCCCACAGAGGAAGCATCAACCTCAACCAAAAACGGCCTAGTAACATCAGGCTGCATAAGGATGGGAGCAGAGGTGAACCTCTCCTTGAGATACACAAAAGCTTCAATGGCCTCAGAAGACCACTGAACCGCATCAGCACCTTTCCTGGTGAGATCAGTCAGAGGTTTGACAATACTAGAAAATTTTTTTATGAATTTTCTATAGTAATTGGCGAAACCCAAAAACCTCTGTATCGATTTCAAACCAATAGGCCTAGGCCATTCCTGCACAGCCTGAACCTTAACCGGATCCATCTCAAAACCTTTGCTGGAGATAATGTAGCCCAAAAAACTAATTCTCTGTACAGCGAGCTCACATTTCTCCAGCTTAGCAAAAAGCGAATTGTCCATTAATAACTGTAATACCTCACGCACGCTCCGCCAATGAGACTCCAGATCCGGCGAATAAATCAAAATGTCATCCAAATACACAACCACATTTTTACCGATCAAAGGTCTAAGGATGTCATTAATCAGATTCTGAAAAAATGCAGGAGCATTAGTAAGACCAAAAGGCATAACCAGATTCTCAAAATGACCCACAGGAATGTTAAAAGCAGTCTTCCATTCGTCACCCTCCTTCATGCGCAACAGATTGTATGCCCCCTTAAGGTCAATTTTAGAGAACCACTTGGCCCCCATTAACTGGTTAAACAGATCAGGAATCAATGGCAGTGGGTAAGGATTGCGTACAGTAATTTTGTTAATCTCACGAAAATCCAGACAAGGACGTAAACCGCCGTCCTTTTTTTTTACAAAAAAAAATCCAACCGCCACAGGAGACTTAGAGGGCCTAATGTGACCGGCGGCCAAACTTGTCTGTATGTATTCCTCCAAAGCCTTCCTCTCAGGAATAGTAAGGTTAAATAAACGACTTTTAGGAAGAGTCGCTCCAGGGACAAATTCAATAGAACAATCATAGTCTCTATGGGGAGGCAAAACCTGCGATTCCTTCTCAGAAAAAACTCTCCAAAAATCCTGAATAGGAACAGGCAATTCTCCCCTATCCAAAGCTGCAATACGCCCATTACAACACTTGTCATAACATTTATGGCTCCAGGATTTAATTTCACTGGTAGACCAATCCAGTACAGGATTGTGAAATTTTAACCAGGGCAATCCCAATATTACTGGAGAAGGCAAGTTATTCAACACTACGAAATCCAATTTCTCATGGTGAACACCATTAATAGTGAGAGGAAATTCACAGACCTTGAGAGTAATATTCTTCAAAGGGGAACCATCCACAGAAACCACAGCAATGGGGGATGATAAAGGTTCAGGTTTTAAATTGAGTCTTTCCACGAATCCCCCATCAATTACATTCAGAGTAGACCCACAATCGACAAACACCCGAAATTCCATTAATTTTTCCTGAGCAATCGTGGAAGCAGCTAAAAATACACCCTTGGAATTTAAACAGGCAATACGGGCATGACTGACCATTTTTTTTTCTTTCTTCATACGAAGCTCACAGCCTTTAATCAAATGACCAGATTTTCCGCAATAGAAACACAAGCCTTCAAAAAATCGACGGTCTTTTTCTTGAGAGCGAGGTGCCACCGATCCAATCTCCATCGGTTCACCACCGTTAGTACACACATTCTTATAACCAGAAACTGACATAGCAGAGGATTTGCTCTCATTAACCCTAGCACGCAGTCTTCTATCCACCTGTATAGCTAATTGCATAGCCTGTTGCAAATCTTCAGGTGTAGGATAAGCAATTAGCAGGTCTTTAACCCTTTCACTGAGCCCAGCAAGAAATAGACTTTTCAGAGCAGAATCGTTCCACCCTGTTTGAGTAGACCAACGACGGAAATGAGTACAATATTTTTCCACATTACCTGATCCTTGTTTTAAACGTCTCAACTCAGTCTCAGCTGATGCGACACGGTCAGGATCATCATATAATAGTCCCAAAGCAGAAAAAAAACTATCCACTGATCTGAAGCATGTATCACTAGGTTGCAAAGAAAAGGCCCACTCCTGAGGCTCTTTGCGCAAAAGTGACATTATGAACCCTACGCGCTGGGATTCATCCCCAGAGGACTTAGGTCTCAAACGAAAATACAATAAGCAAGCATTTTTGAATGAAAAAAATTCTCGGTGTTCACCAAAAAATAAATCCGGCAAACATACCTTAGGCTCCAAGAAATGTGCTCCAGGACAGTTACTCACGTGCTGACGGAGCTCGGCCACCTCCAGAGAGAGTCCCTGCAGGCGATGAGCCAAATCCTGAACCGACACCATGATGGAACAGAAAAATCTTTCCTTAGAGAATTTGCAGGCTGGACTTACTGTTATGTTCTGCTATCAGAGCTAAGGAAAGAGAGGAGATCTGTCCCTACGATAGAACTCAGCTTAATCCCTACGATGTAACAGGGAACCTGATCCTGCGATCAGACCTGCTAAAGTCCTAAGCTAGTCTGTACGGAGACCTATAGATGTGGGGGAGGAATCCCTACAAGTACTAAGGACTGGGAGGAATATGGGACACCTCCTAACAGAAATAGTAGCAGACAGACGAACAAACAAAATATATAGAACATAGAGGTCAGTAGACCAAGCAAACTAACAGAGCAAGACACAGAGCACAGGCTAGCTAGAAAGTAGATATACAATGAAGTCCAGCAAAGCCAGAAGGGCGGAGCAGGATTAAATAGGCCAACAAGGTCATGTGACCAGCAAAGGAAAAAAAAACTAAGAGCAAGGTTCTAACACATGACAAGATCTCCAAGGCTTAAGTGGCGAGTGATGACCCACCAACTTTAATACACTTGATAGAAAGAGTGACGCAACATAGCATATTTGAATATATTGCCGCCATTAGGAGTAACTCCTTCTCAAAATACTTAGAACGTTGGGATCTTTGGACGTCGAAATACTCTCCCATGTTATCAAACACGGCCAAGGTGACATGCCAGGGTTTGTTATTAGCTCATCGTCGCTTTTGTGACAATCTTAATTTGAGATGATGATGAGGATTATGCTCAGTTTGACATGGATTTCATTTCGGATTTTCTACTCTACAGTCATGGCCAAAAGTATTGAGAATGAGACAAATAGTAATTTTTCCAAAGTTTACTGCTTCATTTTTTGTAATTGCAATTTGCATATACTCCTGAATGTCAAAGAGTGATCAGCTTAACAGCAATTACTGTACTTGCAAAGTCAGTATTTGCCCATAAAATGAACTTTAACCCCCAAAACACATTTCAACATCATTGCAGTCCTGCCTTAAAAGGAGCAGCTAACATCGTTTTAGTGATTGATCCATTAACACAGGAGTGGGTGTTGATGAGGACAGGGCTGGCGATCAATCAGTCATGATTAAGTAAGAATGACATCACTGGACACTTTAAAAGGAGGCAGGTTCTTGGTATCATTGTTTCTCTTCAGTTAACCATGGTTATCTCTAAAGAAACACGTGCAGCCATCGTTGCACTGCACAAAAATGGCCTAACAGGGAAGAGTATCGCAGCTACAAAGATTGCACCTCAGTCAACAATCTATCGCATCATCAAGAACTTCAAGGAGAGAGCTTCCATTGTTGTCAAAAAGGCTCCAGGGCGCCCAAGAAAGACCAGCAAGCGCCAGGACCGTATCTTAAAACTGTTTCAGCTGCGGGATCGGACTACCAGCAGTGCAGATCTGCTCAGGAATGGCAGCAGGCTGGTGTGAGTGCTTCTGCATGCACTGTGAGGCGCAGACTCTTTGAGCAAGGGCTGGTTTCAAGGAGGGCAGCAAAGAAGCCACTTCTCTCCAGAAAAAACATCAGGGACCGACTGATATTCTGCAAAAGGTACAGGGAGTGGACTGCTGAGGACTGGGGCAAAGTCATTTTCTCTGATGAATCCCCTTTTCGATTGTTTGGGACATCTGGAAAACAGCTTATTCGGAGTAGAAGAGGTGAGCGCTACCACCAGTCTTGTCTCATGTCAACTGTAAAGCATCCTGAAACCATTTGTAATGCACACGCCCGGACTGACTGGCGTGTGCGTGTTTATGTAGTGATTCCACTGTGCCATGAACCGGAGAGTGCCTGGAGGGGCGTAACTAAGTATCTGCCCGATCCGACCAAGGTCGCACGACGGCATACGACGCCAGTGCACCAGGGAGGAACCGAGCAGAGGAACCAGGGTCTACTCCAGGTTAGACTCCGGACACGGCTGTTGACCCACACCGGGGAATACTGGAACAGGCAGACTAGAGCGCAGGCTGGGTAGGGTCCAGTACAGACTGGGAGACAAATTCGAAACCGCAGAAGCGGTGGACAGGGCCGAGCAAAGCGAAAACCGCAGACGCGGCGGACAGAGCTGAGCAAAGCGAAAACCGCAGACGCGGCGGACAGAGCTGAGCAAAGCGAAAACCGCAGACGCGGCGGACAGAGCTGAGCAAAGCGAAAACCGCAGACGCCGCGGACAGAGCTGAGCAAAGCGAAAACCGCAGACGCGGCAGACAGAGCTGAGCAAAGCGAAAACCTCAGACGCGGCGGACAGAGCTGAGCAAAGCGAAAACCGCAGACGCGGCGGACAGAGCTGAGCAAAGCGAAAACCGCAGACGCGGCGGACAGAGCTGAGCAAAGCGAAAACCACAGACGCGGCGGACAGAGCTGAGCAAAGCGAAACCGCAGACGCGGCGGACAGAGCTGAGGAAAGCGAAAACCGCAGACGCGGCGGACAGAGCTGGGCAAAGCGAAAACCGCAGACGCGGCGGACAGAGCTGAGCAAAGCGAAAACCGCAGACGCGGCGGACAGAGCTGAGCAAAGCGAAAACCGCAGACGCGGTGGGAACAGGGCTCTGTTCACACGGAACAGACTAGAAGGGAAAGGCAGAACCAGATACCCACAGGGTACTTGCAGAGAAGTAGCGAGTGGACCACAAACTCACAAACGGAAGTACAGTGACAACGAGCAGGAGTTAGGTACGAGTTCAGACTCTGCAGAAAAAGGAAGGGAACGGACATAGAGGCAAAACAGGTAAAGGATAGGAGAGAGTTCAGACTGGAACTGAGTGTACGGAGGAGACCGACACTGCAGCGGAATACAGGAGCGGGTCTGGGAATACGGCCCCCAGAAGGCGGGAGGAACAGGCTAGGAGCGTGTTCAGACAGGACAGACAAGATACAGGAACGGATCTAGGTAATCGGCCCCTAGAAGGCGGGAGGAACAGGCTAGGAGCGTGTTCAGACAGGCCTGGAAATACAGCCTCCAGGATAGGCAGACAAGAGAACACAGACAGGACTCAGTTCAGACACGGGAACTGATACCGCAAGGCAGGAGACGTAGATAGGACTCAGTTCAGACACGGGAACTGAGACCGCAAGGCAGGAGACAAAGACAGGACTCAGTTCAGACACGGGAACTGATACCGCAAGGCAGGAGACAAAGACAGGACTCAGTTCAGACACGGGAACTGATACCGCAAGGCAGGAGACATAGACAGGACTCAGTTCAGACACGGGAACTGATACCGCAAGGCAGGAGACATAGACAGGACTCAGTTCAGACACGGGAACTGATACCGCAAGGCAGGTAACATAGACAGGACCTGGCATGTCAGAGACAAAAGCCAACTGACAGGGCAAGATGCTCAGGGCAGTTAATTGGGGCAGCTGATTTAAATACCAGGTGATAGACAGCAATAGGCTGAGGACGCACAAGGGGTGTGCCTGCAGCAGGTACAAAAAGCAGGAAGTGATCGGGCGCCGCCCTTAAGCAGCAGACACAGAAGCAAACAGACAGCATGGAGGGAAGCCAGAGAGACACCCTGGACTGGAGATCAAGTACGCGCTCTTGCACAGTGGGAGATGGACCACTATGCAAGGACGCCGCCAGGTATGTTACAGTACCCCCCCCTTACGCCCCCTCTTCTTTAGGCCTGCCAGAATGTTCCGCAGGGAATTCGAGGGCCAATCCTTTACTTCAAGGAGATCACTTCCACTGTCCACTGGAGAAACTGGTCTCATCTGCGTAGCTAGGATGCTACCTCCTATCCAGCCATCCTCAGCAACAGACGAAACGGGTGGAGTACCAGGAACAGCACACAAGGAAGTCTCTCTCCACTTATTATCAGGTAGCACCCCAGAGGGTTCAGGAGACAACTGGAAGTCCTCCGCCAGGTTGGAGGAGTGCAGAGACTCGGGGGTAACCTCTGCTTCGGGGTACATCTTGTGAAACTCACAGGATGAAATGGGCGAGGTATCAGGTACAAGGTGTAGAAAAGTCCCTGTTACCTTGTTATCTGGTGGTACGCAGGAGGATTCAGAAAACAACTTGGGGGTCCTCCGCCGGGTCGGAATAGTGCAGAGACTCGGGGGTAACCTCTGCTTCGGAGTACACTAGGTCGGACTCGCTGGATGAAGCGGGCGAGGTATCAGGTACCGAATATAGAAGAGTACCTGTCTATTCATTATCAGGTAGCACCCTGAAGGGTTCAAGAGACAACTGGAGGTCCTCCGCCTGGTCGGAGGGGTGTAGAGACTCGGGGGTAACCTCTGCTTCAGAGTACACTAGGTCGGACTCGCTGGATGAAGCGGGCGAGGTATCAGGTACTGAGTATAGGAGAGTACCTGTCCATTCGTTATCAGGTAGCACCCCGAAGGGTTCAGGAAACAACTGGAGGTCCTCCGCCTGGTCGGAGGGGTGTAGAGACTCGGGGTTAACCTCTGCTTCGGAGTACACTAGGTCGGACTCACTGGAAGAAGCGGGCGAGGTATCAGGTACCGAGTATAAGAGAGTCTCTGTCCATTCGCTATCAGGTAGCACCCCGAAGGGTTCTGGAGACAACTGGCGGTCCTCCGCCTGGTCAGAGGGGTGTAGAGACTCACGGGTAACCTCTGCTTCAGAGTACACTAGGTCGGACTCACTGGACGAAGCAAGCGAGGTATCAGATCCAGGATATAGGAAAGTCTCTGTCCATTCACCACCAGGTGGCACCCCGAAGGGTTCTGGAGACAACTGGAGGTCCTCCGCCTGGTCAGAGGGGTGTAGAGACTCGGGAGTATCCACTGCTTCGGAGTACACTAGGTTGGACTCAGTGGACGAAGCGAGCGAGGTATAAGGTACAGAGTATAGGAGAGTCTCTGTCCTTTCGCTACCAGGTAGCACCCCGAAGGGTTCAGGAGACAACTGGAGGTCCTCCGCCTGGTTGGAGGGGTGTAGAGACTCGGGGGTAACTACCACTTTGGGGTACCCATTGTCAGGCTCACAGGATGAAGCGGACAAAGTATCGAGTACCGGGTGTAGAGAAGTCTCTCTCCATTTGTTATCGAGTGGTATCCCGGAGGATTCAGGAGGCAACTGGGGCTCCTCCGCAAGGTAGTAGAGGTGCACAGACTCTGAGGTAACCACAGCTTTGGAGCATCCTTGGACATGCACACCGGTTAAAGTGGGTGAAGCATCTGATGCCGGGTGCAGGAAGTTCTCCTGTGTGGAGTCTGGATGGGCAGAAGTCTCTTCGGGCAGGAGAACTGGTGCACTACCCACGCACATTACCCGTTGGGGCTTCTCCGGGATACAGGGAGATGAAGCTTCAGTAGGGACTTCAAGGTTGGGGTCAGGAGGTCTTAGGGAGGACAGACCCTGGCGTGACGGCTTGCCTCTACGTCTAGCACGTCTGGACTGCCTCTTGAGGTTGGGAGAAGTATTCCGGAAAGCGTAGTCACCCTGTGAGGATTCTGGGTGAGCAGTAGTCTCATTGGGCTGGAGGACTATTGCGCTACCCACACACATTACCCATTGGGGCTGCTCCGGGATATTGGGAAGTGAAGCTTCAGCAGGAGCCTCCGGGTTAGGATCATCGAAGACCATTAGAAAGGCCACCAGGAAGGCCATTAGGTCCAGGAGGATCGCATCCTGTGTTTCATATAGGGGGTTGATCCATTCCAAGGCATCACCCGCCAGGTAAGACATAATGAATGCCACCTTAACCCGATAGGTGGGAAAACATAGAGGGTAGAACTGGAAGTGTAGCATGCATTGCTCCACAAATGCACGACTTTGTCTTGGATCCCCATAATAACGTAGCGGATCCGCAGGAACGAGAGCAGATAGATCCATCTGGACGGGTGCGTAATTCGCCTGGAACTCAGCTAAAGGGAAAAAAAAAAAAAAATGTATTTATTTATTTTAATGCACGTATTCGCTGAAAAACTTCTCAGAGAGCGAAGGCCGTGGGGCTCAACGGGAACCATGGCCTGAGCATGCTGTAATGCACACGCCCGGACTGACTGGCGTGTGCGTGTTTATGTAGTGATTCCACTGTGCCATGAACCGGAGAGTGCCTGGAGGGGCGTAACTAAGTATCTGCCCGATCCGACCAAGGTCGCACAACGGCATACGACGCCAGTGCACCAGGGAGGAACCGAGCAGAGGAACCAGGGTCTACTCCAGGTTAGACTCCGGACACGGCTGTTGACCCACACCGGGGAATACTGGAACAGGCAGACTAGAGCGCAGGCTGGGTAGGGTCCAGTACAGACTGGGAGACAAATTCGAAACCGCAGACGCGGTGGACAGGGCCGAGCAAAGCGAAAACCGCAGACGCGGCGGACAGAGCTGAGCAAAGCGAAAACCGCAGACGCGGCGGACAGAGCTGAGCAAAGCGAAAACCGCAGACGCGGCGGACAGAGCTGAGCAAAGCGAAAACCGCAGACGCGGCGGACAGAGCTGAGCAAAGCGAAAACCGCAGACGCGGCGGACAGAGCTGAGCAAAGCGAAAACCGCAGACGCGGCGGACAGAGCTGAGCAAAGCGAAAACCGCAGACGCGGCGGACAGAGCTGAGCAAAGCGAAAACCGCAGACGCGGCGGACAGAGCTGAGCAAAGCAAAAACCGCAGACGCGGCGGACAGAGCTGAGCAAAGCGAAAACCGCAGACGCGGCGGACAGAGCTGAGCAAAGCGAAAACCGCAGACGCGGCGGACAGAGCTGAACAAAGCGAAAACCGCAGACGCGGCGGACAGAGCTGAGGAAAGCGAAAACCGCAGACGCGGCGGACAGAGCTGAGCAAAGCGAAAACTGCAGACGCGGCGGACAGAGCTGAGCAAAGCGAAAACCGCAGACGCGGCAGACAGAGCTGAGCAAAGCGAAAACCGCAGACGCGGCGGACAGAGCTGAGCAAAGCGAAAACCGCAGACGCGGTGGGAACAGGGCTCTGTTCACACGGAACAGACTAGAAGGGAAAGGCAGAACCAGATACCCACAGGGTACTTGCAGAGAAGTAGCGAGTGGACCACAAACTCACAAACGGAAGTACAGTGACAACGAGCAGGAGTTAGGTACGAGTTCAGACTCTGCAGAAAAAGGAAGGGAACGGACATAGAGGCAAAACAGGTAAAGGATAGGAGAGAGTTCAGACTGGAACTGAGTGTACGGAGGAGACCGACACTGCAGCGGAATACAGGAGCGGGTCTGGGAATACGGCCCCCAGAAGGCGGGAGGAACAGGCTAGGAGCGTGTTCAGACAGGACAGACAAGATACAGGAACGGATCTAGGTAATCGGCCCCTAGAAGGCGGGAGGAACAGGCTAGGAGCGTGTTCAGACAGGCCTGGAAATACAGCCTCCAGGATAGGCAGACAAGAGAACACAGACAGGACTCAGTTCAGACACGGGAACTGATACCGCAAGGCAGGAGACATAGATAGGACTCAGTTCAGACACGGGAACTGATACCGCAAGGCAGGAGACAATGACAGGACTCAGTTCAGACACGGGAACTGATACCGCAAGGCAGGTAACATAGACAGGACCTGGCATGTCAGAGACAAAAGCCAACTGACAGGGCAAGATGCTCAGGCCAGTTAATTGGGGCAGCTGATTTAAATACCAGGTGATAGACAGCAATAGGCTGAGGACGCACAAGGGGTGTGCCTGCAGCAGGTACAAAAAGCAGGAAGTGATCGGGCACCGCCCTTAAGCAGCAGACACAGAAGCAAACAGACAGCATGGAGGGAAGCCAGAGAGACACCCTGGACTGGAGATCAAGTACGCGCTCTTGCACAGTGGGAGATGGACCACTATGCAAGGACGCCGCCAGGTATGTTACACCATTCATGTGTGGGGTTGCTTCTCAGCCAAGGGAATCAGCTCACTCACAGTCTTGCCTAAAAACACAGCCATAAATAAAGAATGGTACCAGAATGTCCTCCAAGAGCAACTTCTCCCAACCGTCCAAGAGCAGTTTGGTGCCCAACAATGCCTTTTCCAGCATGATGGAGCACCTTGCCAAAAAGCAAAGGTGATAACTAAATGGCTCATGGAACAAAACATAGAGATTTGGGTTTCATGGCCTGGAGACTCCCCAGATCTTAATCCCATTGAGAACTTGCGGTCAATCATCAAGAGACGGGTGGACAAACAAAAACCAACAAATTCTGCAAAATGCAAGCATTGATTATGCAAGAATGGACTGCTATCAGTCAGGATTTGGTCCAAAAGTTGATTGAGAGCATGCCAGGGAGAATTACAGAGGTCTTGAAGAAGAAGGGGCAGCACTGCAAATATTGAATTGCTGCATTAACTCATTCTAGCTGTCAATATAACCTATTGGTATATAAACATCAGACAAACACTAATAAAAACCAGAGGCCAGCAGATCATGTGAAAATATAATTTTGGTGTCATTCTCAAAACTTTTGCCCATGACTGTACTTTGCTTTAAAATACTGTCTTTATTTTATCAACCTCAACAACATTGTATGCTAATATACGAGAATCTTTTAGTTTTTATATATGTTCCCGCGTGTTATGGGAATTGCAAACTGTTGTATTCTAAATGTGAAACCCAATGTTTCTGTTTAAATATGTCTGTTCCCCTCCCCCCCCCTCCCTCTTTTATTTATGTACCCCCTCCTCCCATTCTTTCCGTTTTATGGAAAATTTCACTAAAAATATTTAAACACACAAGGCGTGAGTGGCGAGCTCCGGAGAATTTTTCCAGATTGGAATCCCAAAATGAGCAAGGGTCCAGTGACACAGTCATGGCTTCAATGTTCACTTGGAGATGCTCCTGTACCATCCTCTCTAGGCGTTGACTATCTGTCAGACTTCTTGTCTCCTGTGGCCTTGCAAAGGATGGTCTAAAAAAGTGGTGAAACGATTCCACAAAATTGCTGTTACCAGCAGATACTGTGTTACTGTTACGGTTTGAGTCATGAAGACTCGACAGTCCCACGGTTTGCAAGTTAGAACTGTGAGATTCACTACGTGCACCACTGGTGTTTTGTGGAAAAGCATATGTAAGATTCTGCAACAGCCTCTGCTGATACTCCTGCATGCGTGAATCCCTTTTTATGGCAGGAATTATTTCGGCAAATTTATTTTTGTACCGGGGATTTAAGAGTGTGGCAACCCAGTAGTCGGGATTACTTCGAATTCTGACAATCCAAGGGTCATGTTGCAGGTAGTGCAGCAAGAAGGCACTCATGTGTCTTGCGCATCCAGGAGGACCAAGTCCTTGTTGTGTTGGTAGCGAGGTAAGAATCATGCTTCCTTCCTCTGCCCTCTCCCCCCAACCTCACACAACAGAAATGTGATCAAGGTCTCCCTCATCTGATGAGTCTTACATGCCCATCGCCAGTTCGTCCTCCACTTCTTCCTCGGCTCCTGCACCTTCCTCAACAGTTTGGCTGCTACCATGCGCCCTGGTTAATCCCTCTCCCCCACCCTCCCATGCCTGCCGCCTTGGTGCTGCCGACCGTCTGGACCTTGGAGATGTTATCCCTTCCGCATACGACTCCTCCTCTACTTCCTCCACCTCCTCTTGTCCCACCACCTGACTCTGAAGTCTGTTTAACGTGTGCTCCAGCATGTAAATCACCGGAATAGTCATGCTGATAATGGCATCGGCGTCAGCACTAAACATCTTCGTCGCCATTTCAAAACTGTGCAGAAGAGTGTGTGGCGCCCCTGAGGGTTCAGTCGCCACAGAGGTACTGCATCTCACCCAGAGGTGTGGTATCTCACCCTCAGGTAAGGAAGGAGTATGGTTCGGGACATACCCGCAGTGGGGGTAGGGCGAGATTGCTCCTAAGGGAGAGCACAGTCCAGGTCCCTAGCTGGTGGGAGGGTCCTATGTAGTGGGTGTGGGTGGAGAAAGCAGCTTAGGGGAGCACATGACAGGGAGAGTATAAATAGTAAGCCATCTTAGAAAGAGCAAGCCAGTCAGAGGAGGAGAAGTGACAGGAGCAGAGGCTCTGCATGAGCTCTGCTCCGGAGGCGGGCCTAGCCTGGGAGGCCCAGGACTGAAGGAGAGAAGAGAGGAGTGGGAGCAGGAAGGCTCCAGGAACTGAAGGGACCCTAGGGGTACGGGCCGTGCAGAAGGCCACGCGTACGCCCTCTGCTACCAGGAGGTAGAGGGGTCAGGCCAGATAAGGGGAACCGGTCCCTCAACTAGCGGAGAAACAGCAAGGCTCTATCCAGAAACCGGAGGCTGCAGCATTTCATGTACTGCAGGCCAAAGTCCACACCAGTCTCACTAAGAAGTTAGCCACATAGGACCCAGGGGACGGAACACACGTCGCCCGCCAAGGCCCGAGGATACCGGATAGAAGTGTCACTGGGTGTGAGGTGCAGGGAGAAGGCCAGAGAAAGGACACAAAGAAGGGGGTCCTGCTAAGTACTCCGGAGCTATCTGGGGGTGGACTGAGCCCCTCGCTGAGTACACACAGCATGACGGGGGAGATTGCTCTGGTACCTGTAATCTGGACTGCAACAACTGTGAGTAAAGATCTTGGGACTGCATCACACGGACTCTGTGTTCATTACTGACTCCCTGCACTACAACCACCATCATCCACCCACACTGCCCAGAAGCTACACTCTTCCTGTGGGGAGTAATAATACCATTGCTGCAAAACCACCAGCTTCAGAGAACTGTTCTGCAGCGACGGCCCCTTTGGCCGCACTCCACAGGTGGCGTAGTCGGACATTATAAAACCCATATATACAAATTACCCTTGGATTGACCACCCTGGGTCACGGACCGGGTCACTGACACAGTGACTACAACCCCCAGAGTCTACCGCCCCCAGGGGGCGCGTCAACTTCATAGGTCCCCACTCCTGCAGCGTGATTTGCCCGACCTCTGGATCTCGTTGGCCCAGGCTATACGTCAGAACGTATTGCACCAGGGCTTGTCGGTGCTGCCACAGTCGCTGCAACATGTGCAGAGTTGAATTCCACCGTGTCGGCACATCGCATTTCAGCCGGTGAACTGGCAGGCCCAACGACTTCTGTAGAGATGTAAGTCGTTGAGCTGCGGGATGCAAACGACGGAAGTGATCACACAGCGACATTGCCCTCTGCAGAAGGCCATCTAGTCCGGGATAGTGGGCTAAAAATTGCTGGACAACCAGGTTCAACACGTGAGCCATACAAGGCACGTGTGTGATATTGCCCCGGCTAAGGGCCGCACCCAGGTTTGCAGCATTGTCGCACATGGCCTTCCCTGGTTTCAGGTCCAGTGGAGACAACCATTCATGAAACTGGGTCTCCAGAGCTGACCACAACTTCTCAGCTGTGTGACTCACATTTCCCAGACATTTCAAAGTAAACACCGCCTGATGCCATTGAGCCCTGCTGCCAGCATAGTAAGGAGGTGTGCAGGATTCCTTCAGCGCAGTTAGAAAGCGGGTGGCATTACCAGACAGGCTTTGGGTGCAAGTGGAGGACCGAGAGGAGGTTGAGGAGGCAGAAGCAGTGGAGGAACTTCTAGATAAAGAGGATTGAAATACAACTCGTGGGGACGGCAAGACTTGGACAGCAGCTCCTTGTCCTGCTGTCACCATAGTTACCCAGTGCCGAGTCAGCAACATGTAAAGCCCCTGTCCATGCCTACTCGCCCAAGTGTCTGTGGTGAAATGCACCCTGTCACACACAGAGTTTCTCAAAGAAGTGGTGATGTTGTGTGCGACATGCTGGTGGAGCGCAGGCACACCTTTCTTTGAGAAGTAGTGCCAACTGGGCATCTGGTACTGGGGCACTGCGACGGACATAAGGTCTTGAAAATCCACTGTGTCCACCAGGCAGAAAGGCAGCATTTCTGTAGCCAACAGCTTGCAGATGGTGAAATTCAACCTCTTAGCTTTCTCATGGCTAGGAGGAAATGGTCTTTTACTTGTCCACATCTGAGGGACCAAGGGCTGGCTGTTGTGCTTAGACGGGGTTGAGTAGGGTTTCCCCGGCAAACTGACGGTCTGTGAGGAAGATGCAGGCGGAAAAGTTAGGTTGCCTTGATCCAAAGGTGGTGCTCTCGATGTCGGAGAGCGCTCAACACCAGCTGGTGTTTCCACTTCCAAATGAAATGATGACCTGCCAATCTCACTGGCTGTTGCGGGTAAAGAGGTGGCAGGTCTGCGTCTCAAAACAGGTGTGACTGCTGTCCCCCCAGTCACAGAGGATGAAGAGGCCATGGATGCACAAGATGGGGCAGACGGTGGTTGGCCCTGCACGCTAGGCCGCATTGTAGCACAGTGAGCTTCCCACTGCAACTTATGCTTCATATCCATGTGACGGTTCATGCATGAAGTACTCAAACTATGGATTTTTTGGCCTCTACTTAGCTTTTGGTGACAAATGTTACAGATAACATGAGATGGGTCATCCTTATCAATCTGAAAAAATGCCCAGGCTATGCAAGGCTTAGAACCCATGCGACCTGAAGAGCCACCACGACTTGTGGTCAGAGGCAGAGTTGTGTTTGAGGATGCAGTTGTTGACGTGCTTCCAGTACTACGTCTCTGTCCAGGAAGGCGCAACCTGACCTCATCGTCACTAGCATCCTCCTCCACCTCCTCTGCTGACCTCATCGACTGGCTGACTGTGGGTTGACAGTAAGTGGGATCTCCAACCTCGTCATCATCACCCTGTGTGTTCTCACACCCGTCATCCTCAGAGCCAACCTCTTCCTGCCCTGACAAAAAACTCAAGTTGTCGCTCCAATCAGGTATTTGAGTCTCATCATCGTCTTCCTCATTGTCTCCACCAACAGGAGTTACAGTTTGGGAACGAGGGTCTACATTATGCTCAGAACCTTCTTCATCTGGTCCTGGATCCGACTCGTAAAGATTCTGGGCATCAGTGCAGATCATTTCCTCGTCTGGATTCACAGAAGCTCTGGAGCCGACCTCTGATTCCCAGGCTATAGTATGAGTAAACAGCTCTGCAGACTCAACCATCTGTTCTACCCCATACTCAGACGGGCAGCTGGAGACTTGGGAGCTGTGAGGAATCAAGTGCGATTGGGGTGACACCTCTGAGGACTGGAGTATTTGTGATGTTGAAGTTGAGGTGGAGGAGAGCCCACTTAAAGGAGCACTTGATATCCATTGAAGCACCTCCTGTTTTTGTGCCTTATCTGGAATTTGTAGCGATGGGTGTGGCCGTAAGAAAGGGATCGTATCACATTGTCCACTAAAAGAAGTAGACATCTTAGTTTGGCTGGAAGATGGTCTTTCTTCTGAAGATGTTACTGTTGCTTTAACACCTACCCCACGGACACAACCTTTTTTTCCCTTCCCAACTCGCCTATTCCCCTTTCCACCAGCAACAGGCCTTTTGCCACTCATTTTGGTGGTTAACTAATTGACAACTCTGGATTTGTTTGCACAAAAAACGATGGATGAAAACCGAGCAGAGCTGAGTGGCCAAATTGTGGTACTAGCCCAAAAGAATTGGCTGGGTTAGAAGCAGTAAAACTATTTTATTAGATACACAGGTGGTGGAGCTTGGTATAGATGGCCTAATAGAATGAGTACCAAACACTGATACAGGCCCAAAATTATTTTCCAGGCAAGATGCAGCTAAAAAATATTAGTAATTTAAAAGCTGGTGGAGCTTAGTATAGATGGCCTAATAGAATGAGTACCACACACTGCTAATATGCCCAAAATTATTTTACAGGCAAGATGCAGCTAAAAATTATTAGCAATTTGAAAGCTGGTGGAGCTTAGTATAGATGGCCTAATAGAATGAGTACCACACACTGCTAATATGCCCAAAATTATTTTACAGGCAAGACGCAGCTATAAATTATTAGTAATTTGAAAGCTGGTGGAGCTTAGTATAGATGGCCTAATAGAATGAGTACCACACACTGCTAATATGCCCAAAATTATTTTACAGGCAAGATGCAGCTAAAAATTGTTATTAATTTCAAAGCTGGTGGAGCTTGGTATAGATGGCCTAAAACAATGAGTACCACACACTGCTACTATGCCCAAAATTATTTTCCAGGCTAGATGCAGCTAAAAATTATTATTAATTTCAAAGCTGGTGGAGCTTGGTATACATGGCCTAATACAATGAGTACCACACACTGCTACTAAGCCCAAAATTATTTTCCGGGCTAGATGCAGCTAAAAATTATTATTAATTTCAAAGCTGGTGGAGCTTGGTATAGATGGCCTAATACAATGAGTACCACACACTGCTACTAAGCCCAAAATTATTTTCCGGGCTAGATGTAGCTAAAAATTATTATTAATTTCAAAGCTGGTGGAGCTTGGTATAGATGGCCTAATACAATGAGTACCACACACTGCTACTAAGCCCAAAATTATTTTCCGGGCTAGATGCAGCTAAAAATTATTATTCATTTCAAAGCTGGTGGAGCTTGGTATAGATGGCCTAGTACAATGAGTACCACACACTGCTACTATGCCCAAAATTATTTTCTGGGCTAGATGCAGCTAAACATTTTTATTAATTTCAAAGCTGGTGGAGCTTGGTATAGATGGCCTAATACAATGAGTACCACACACTGCTACTATGCCCAAAAGGTTTTACTTTGCTAGGTGCAGTAAAAAATTTGTATTACATACACAGGTGGTGTAGCTTGCAACACAGATACACTACTCCACTGACTAACACACACTGCAAGAGGCCCAAAAGGATTTGCTTAGCTAGATTTAGCCAAATGCTGTGAAAAACACTTGCTCAGCACTAAAACAGACCTGCCTGGCAAAAAGTGAAAGGAACTGATGTAACCTAGCCCTCAAAATGGCTGGAATTACAGCTAGTCACTACTCCCAACCTTTCTGTCTATTTAAGAGCACAGACCTGCCTGCTAAAAGTGCTAGGAACTGCTGTAACCTAGCCCTCAAAAGGGCTGCAATTACAAACTAGTCCCTACTCCCTAAACCTTTCTGTCTATTTAAGAGAAAATTCGCTTGCAATTCAGTTACACAATATAGCGCACACAGCAGCAGCAGTGCCGTCTAACACTCAGCTGCAGCAGTGAGAAAATGGTGGTGACGGGGAAAATGTCTGGGTCTTATAGGGCAAGGACATGTGACATACACAGCCAATGACACATGCCCTTGCTTGTGTGAAAAAAAGCACTTCGCTCCGTGTGTGCGCTGCTGATAGGCTGACAGACTGCACCTCCCCACTGTAAATGCGGGAAAGAGAAAAAAAATGGAGATCTTCATTATTTCTGCAGAGATCCATCCCATGACCCTCCCTCCGCCCCGCTGTACACTCAAACTATGTATTAACAATGATTATCAGCATTACTGTGAAAAAATCCAGTTACGATTTTGGTGCACAGTTATCGAACATAACCTCGAACAGCCGGATTTTTTTCAAATCGTTCGGGTTCGTCGAACGGCTCGAACACCGCCCAAAACAGCTTGAATTTGAAATTGGCGAACAGTTCGATTCGAACACCGCTCATCTCTAATTTTTACAACACAATTTGCAAAACCATTTTTTTTAGGGACCACATCACATTTGAAGTAACTTTAAAGGGTCTAAATGATAGAAAATACCCAAAAGTGACACCATTCTAAAAACTGCACCCCTCAAGGTGATCAAAACCGCATTCAAAAATTTTGTTAACCCTTCAGGTGCTTCACAGGAACTGAAGCATTGTGGAAGGGAAAAATTAACATTTACCCTTTTTTCACTAAAATTTTACTTTAGACAATTGTTTTTATTTTCACAAGGGTAACAGGAAAAAATGGACCACAAAATTTTTTATGTGGTGGAAAACCACTGTTTTGGAACACGGCAAGGCTTGGAAGGGAAGGAGTGCCATTTGACTTTTTGAATGCAAAATTTGCTGGAACAATTAGCGGAAGCCATATTGCGTTTGGAGAGCCTCTGATGCCCCAAACAGTGGAAACCCTATATAAGTGACCCCATTTTGGAAACTAGACCCCCCCAAGGAACTTAACTAGATGTGCTGTGAACACTTTAAAGCCCCAGGTGCTTCATAGAAGTTTATAACGTAGAGGCTTGAAAATAAAAATCACATTTTTTAAACATAAATAATCTTTTAGCCCCATTTTTTTATTTTCACAAGGGTAACGGGAGAAATTGGACCCCAAAGGGAAGGAGCACCGTTTTACTTTTTCAACGCAAAATTGACTGGAATTGAGAACAGACGCCATGTCGCATTTGGAGAGCCGTTGATGTGCCTAAACAGTGAAAATCTCCCACAAGTGACCACATTTTGGAAAATATATCCCCTAAGGAACTTAACTAGATGTGTCGGGAGCGCCTTGAATACCCAAGCGTTTCACAGAAGTTTATAACGTAGAGCCGTGAAAATGGAAAATCTGATTTTTTCCACAAAAATGATCTTTTAGCTACACATTTTTCATTTTCACAAGGGTAAAAGGAGAAATTGGACAACAAAACTTGTACGCAGATACACCATATGTCAGGGAAAACTACTGTTTGGGAAAACCACTGTTTGGGTGCGTGGCAGGGCTCAAAAGGAAAGGAGTGACGTTTTGGAATGCAGAGTTTGATTAAATGGTCTGTGAGTATCATGTCGTGTTTGGAGAGCCCCTGATGTGCCTAAAAAGTAGAAATCCCCCACAAGTGACCTCATTTTGGAAACAAGACCCTCCAAAGAATTTATATAAAAGTGTGAGGAGCACTTTGAATCATCATGTGCTTCACAAAAAATTCTAACGTTGAGTTGTTAAAATAAAAAAATTATATTTTTTTCCACAAAAATGATCTTTTAGCCCAATTTTTCTCTTTTAACAAGGGTAACAGGAGGAAATAGACCTCAAAATCTGTTATGCAATTTCTCCTGAGTATGCTGATACCCCATATGTGGAGGAAAAACCACTGTTAGGGAGCACTGCAGGGCTCGGAAGGGAAGGAGTGATGTTTTGAATTGCAGACTTTGATGGAATGGTCTGCGGGCATCATGTCACGTTTGGAGAGTCCCTGATGTGCCTAAACAAGGGACTCTCAGGTTTGCATTCATGAGTAGTGTAGACTGTATCAGATTGGCATATGAGTTGTGTAGTGTATGTCAGGTTGGCATACAGTTGAAACCAGAAGTTTACATACACTATATAAAAAGACACATATGCATGTTTTTCTCAATATCTGACATGAAATCAGAATAAAACGTTCCCGTTTTAGGTCAATTAGGATTACTATATTTTTTTAATATTTGCCAAATACCAGAATAATGAGAGAGAATGTTTTAAGACATTGTTATTAATTACTGCAAAGTCAAAAGTCCCACACAATTTTCCCACTCACTCCCAGGACAGGAGGGCATTCAGGGGGTTGAATCCGGGTGTCCTTCCCTTCATAAACCCTAAACTTGTGGGTGTACCCTGAGGTACTCTCACACAGTTTGTACAGCTTAATTCCATACCTGGCCCTCTTACTGGGCAGGTATTGCCGGAATTTCAGTCTCCCTTTGAAATTTATCAGGAACTCATCCACGCAGAAGTCTCTTTGGGGGTTGTTTACCTCAGCAAACTTGTTGTTGAAGTGGTCAATGACCTGTCGAACTTTGAAAAGTCCGTCAAAGTTGGGTTCATCTCGAGGAGGACATTGTGCATTATCACTGTAATGCAAAAATTTGTGGATATAGCCATGCGGAACATTAGAGTGTTATACAAAACGTCAACACTACTCTAATGTTGCCAAATTTCTGGCTTCTTCACAATCCCCATGTGAAGAACCAGGCCCCAAAACTTCATCATTGACAGTCGTCCAGTTGGCAAATGATGAAATCGGGTTTTGTTATAAAAATGGCTGTGTGTACAAATTTGTCTGTGACATCATGAGATTTACAAAATCCTCAGAGAAAACGGCTTTAAATTTCTGTGAGGCTGGTGGCATCAAATTGCATTCCCGATTGCTCCACAAAATCAGGAATCTGTGGCTCATAATTTTCGGGAGGTGAGGTACATATGGGGTCAGTAACGTTGGGCGCTGGTTCAGCTTCTGTCCTGGGGTGTCTGCGTGGTGGTTCGGTATCACTAGAGGAAGAGGAGAAGGATTTGGAAAAATAAAGGAAGGTGGTATCCTCTCCCTCACTGTCAGTGTTGGAGGCAAGGAAAGTGTATGTGTCACAGGTGTGTCAGGTGTAATAGACAGTCACTCTGGATCTGGCTGTAGAAGGTCACTGCGCTTGGCATTACAGATGCCTTATTAATCCTTCTTCCTTTAGGACCCAGCGATGACCTCCCTCCTGCTGCTGATTGACACACCCTTGCCTGGGAGTTAAAATCCCTCAGTTTGCACCAGTGAATCGCCGGTGATACTTCTATGTACCTTAGTGCAGGCTTGGAGCACTAGCAGTCAGCTAGCTCCTTCTCTGGTGCTCTTGGAGGACAGTTGGCGTTACTCCTCTGGTGTCTGCTCAAGCTAAGTTTATCACCTGTGTTTACCTACCTTGTTGTTTTTAGTTTGGAGTGAGGCCTGACCAGTGCTCCCCCCTCCCCCCTCCCTATCTAGGGCCAAGCTCTAGGGATATCCAAGGCATAGGGTCCTGCTCAGCAATACACGTGGAATCTATATAGGGACAGTAGGGTAGGCAGGGTGATATTAGATCTGTCTAGGGATCTCCACTTCCCCTTTCCCTAGTGTTTAGGCTTCCTCCCTCTCTTTCCTTCATGTTGCACTGAGTCTTTACCACACCTTGCATGACAGTATGCCTCCACCGCTGAATACCAGGTTTGGGATGAGAGGGACGACATTTTTTCACGTCTGTGGTGTTTGTGTGTGTACCAAATTTTATTCAAGTGTTTGTCTGAGTACTTGGTGAAAACTTCTGTTTTTTTTAGAAGAGAAAAAAAAAGAATACAGAAAAAAAATTATAAAAATTTGGTAAAATAAAAAACAAACTTACTAAACGGACATCAGTAAAAAACAAATTACTGAGCGCCCGCAACTGACACTAAACCTAACTCAATTCAGTAAAAAATACTGTAGTAGTCGCCTATTACTACAGTATATTTTTATTGTCCCTAGTCTAAATTCTTTTTTCATTCTTTTTTCACTCAAAAAAAAAAGCAAAAACCGGAGACCGATTACTGATGTCCGCCAGTGATCAACGCTTGACGGCTGTAGGACACACGCATGGATGATTTTTTCCTCTCTACTCCGATTACTACAGTATAATTTTACTGTCTCTAATCTACATTTTTTTTTCTTTTTTTACTCAAAAAAAAAGCAACAACCGGAGGCCAATCACTGATGTGCGTCAGCGATCAGCACTCTACAGCTGTAAGACACACGCAAGGATGAATTTTTCCGCTCTGACACCAACCCTGACTCATTTCAGTAAAAAAAATACTGCAGTAGACGACGATTACTACAATATATTTTTATTCTTTACTATCTGACCCAGCACGGCGCACAGAGCGACAGCGTGATTGCCCTGTACAAATCCGCAGCTAGAATGAGGAAGTAATGGGTGGTCACTGCCAGGTCACACCACGTCTGTGCACTCTGATTGGTGCGATCAACGTCATCATCAATCATAACAGTCAGAGCTTGTCCTGGTGACGCCGGCATTGCTAGGCTCCAGCATATGATCGTTGCTCTTACTGCACTGGGCGTGGGGAGCAGTGAATATTCATTTTCCTTAATAGCGCGCACACTGTACTTGCAGCTGGGCTCCTGGTATGTATGGCACCCCTCATCCCTTTTCCTGATATGTATGGCACCCTTCATCCCTCATCCTGGTATGCATGGCACCCTTCATCTCTTATCCTGGTATGTATGACCCCTCTCATCCATCTTCCTGGTATGCTTGGCACGGCACCCCTCCATTCCATCCTCACACTGTGAAATGCTGTGCCGGAATAGTCACTGCTCCCCACGCCAGGACTGTGTGCGTGGGGAGAAGTGACCATTCACTAGCTGCAGAGCGGCTATTGTCATGTGTGCCGCTATTAAAGACCATGAATATTCACTGCAACCCACTCCCGTGGGAGTGGGTTGTGGTGAATATTCATGGTCTCTAATAGCAGGCACACAGACCGCAGATCCGCTGCAGGAGCCACGCTGCGGGTACAGTGTGCACGCTATTAAGGAGAGTGAATGGTCACTGCTCCCCACGTACACAGTCCGGGCATTGGAAGCAGTGACTATTCTGGCACAGCATCTCACAGTGTGAGAACGCATGGCAGTTACGCCATGCGCGGCTCACACAGTGAGATCCCTGTCAGCAGCAGAGCCGAATGCAGCGCTGGAGCAGAGAGGTGGTGAGTATAATTATTTTTTTTTTTGTTTGCAGCATGATGGGTATAAGGGAGTGTCAAGCATACTAGGGCCATATATATAATAGGATGAGGGATGAAGGGTGCCATACATACCAGGATGAGGGATGATGGGGGCCATACACACCAGGATGAGGATTGAAGGGTGTCATACATATCAGGATGAGGGGTACCATACATACCAGGAAGAGGGATGAGGGGTGCCATACATACCAGGAAGAGGGATGAGGGGGGCCATACATACCAGGAAGAGGGATGAAGGGTGCCATACATACCAGGAAGAGGGATGAAAGTTGCCATACATACCAGGAAGAGGGATGAAAGTTGCCATACATACCAGGAAGAGGGATGAAAGGTGCCATACATACCAGGAAGAGGGATGAAAGGTGCCATACATACCAGGAAGAGGGATGAGGGGTGCCATGCATACCAGGAAGAGGGATGAAGGGTGCCATACATACAAGGATGAGGGTTGAAGGATGAAGGGTGCCATACATACCAGGATGAGGGATGAAGGGTGCCATACATACCAACATGAGGGATGAAGGGTGCCATACATACCAACATGAGGTATGAGGAGTGCCATACATACCAGGAAGAGGGATGAGGGGGGCCATACATACCACAAAGAGGGATGAGGGGAGCCATACATACCAGGATGATGGATGAAGGATGCCAACCATACCAGGATGAGGGATGAAGGGGGCCATACATACCAGGATGGGGAAAGGGGTGCCATGTTTATCAGGATGGGGATGAGGGCCACGTATAACAGGAAGGAGGGGGCCATATATACCAGGATGGGGGATATTAACAGAATTGGGGGACATAACTCCTATAATAGTGTCAGCAGTAGACCCCCTCCCCCTTAACAGGGCATCATGACCACATTTTTGTTTACTTTTTTTTTCTATTTCCTCCTCTAAAACCTAGGTACGTCCTATTGTCCGGTGCATCTTACAGTCCGAAAAATATGGTATATACTGCATCAGTCGGGAAGTTCTTACCGATCATGACGTATATATACTATAAATGTCGTGAAGGAGTTAATGTAGTCTGTGGCCATAAATCACCAAAGAAGAGTTCAGGAAATACAGATAAAAGAGTTACAAAGGTTTATATTATAGTGTCAGAATGAGTTCACTATTGGGCTCACATGTAAAGAGGTGAGCTACTTTCTCTTATTAGTGCAGCTTTCCTCACAAATTGACCAGCACTTGTGTCCATAAAATGGCTGCTGATAGAGGAGCATGTGAAAAGACCAGTTCATCACTCATCCCCCAAATGTAAAACACCTCACATGGGAAAGCTGCTTTTCTATTGGAAGAAGCTGATGGACTAATCCGGTCACATGCTCCTCCATCAGCGGCCATTATATGGGCAGAAGTGCTGATCAGTTTCTGAGGAAAGCCGTGCTTTTTCGAGAATTCATCGGTGAGTTTGTTCTGATAGTCTAACAGAAGAGTTTGCAATTCTTTATTAGCTGTCTTTTTCTAAGCTCCTCTTAGGTGATTTATGGCTACAGAGTACATTAAAGAGGTTGGGGAGCACTTTTTTATTGATGGCCTTTCCTTGGGGGAGGCTATCAATTTCTGATCAGTGGGGGTGCGACAAACAGCACTCTCGTGATCAGCTGTCACTGACTACAGCGGCCAGAAGTTATCGTATGCTGCCAGAACACAGCAACTCAGCTAAGAATAGGCCATCAATATAAAGAGAAGTTGCCAACCTCTTTAAGGTTGAATGTGCAGAGAAACAAAGATCCTGTAAAAGCCAAACAATGACAAATTTGTAATAAAACCTAATTACAAAAAAAATTTTAAGCCCAAAATACATGTATTTAAGTAAAAAAAATGTCCCCAAAGATGGCTAACTTCTGTATGTTACATCCAAGCAACTATTGAAAAGCAATCACATGTATGTTCCTAGTTGTAATAACAAGATAGTGGTAAGGTAACAGATTTGGAAAGCCACTGAATGATGGCCTTGTTCTTTTTGCTGGATGTGTGCCATATCTTTTTGGTTTTACGGTACTGCTGTGTGAGGCTAAGTTCCCACATTAAGTATTTGGGGCATTTTTGATGTTTCGTATTTTCGTTGTACAAATCATACAGTTCCAGGAGAGTGGATTAATAGAAATGTGATGTATTTTCTTGCTGCGTAAACTGACATGTGGTGCATCTTTTAAATCCACAACAATTTGGACATGCTTGGACATGTCAGCTTGGTCAGCTTTGTAAAGGAGATACAGAGGTACTCGAAAGTTTGTGAACTCTTTAGAATTTTCCATATTTCTGCATAATTTTGATTTAAAACTATATCAGATGTTCACACAAGTCCTAAGATTAGATAAAGAGAACAAAATCAAACAAATTAATAAAAAATATAAATTTTTTAACCTTGTGTAACAATAACTGCATTTAAACATTTCTGGTAATTATTGATTAGTCCTGCACATCAGCTTAAAGGCATTTTAGTTCATTCCTCCCTATAAAACAGCTTATGCTGGTGAGTTTTGTCTCAAGAACTGCTCGGTTCATGTCCTTCCACAACACTTCTTCAGAACTAATGTTAGGATTTTGAATTGACAGTTCCAAAACGTAAACTTTTCTTGTTTAACCATTTGCATGTAAAATTCCTTGTGTGCTTTAAATCCTTATCTTGCTGCATGACCCACATTGTCTTCAGATTCCGACACTGCATTCAGATTCTGATTCAGTTTTTGGTCAAATTTGTACAGAAATAAAGATATTTCTGAAGGGTTCACAAACTTTCATGCACCACTGTAAGCCAATGAGTTGAATGTTTGGCCTTGACTTATTTCCCTCAACCCATTGAAAGAAACTGAGAATGCATGTTTATAATAAAGTTCCTAAGGATGAAGCTGATCTGCTCCTGGGAGCAAAGCTTCGAACGTCAGGCACAGGATTTGAAACAAAGATTCACACAACGTGGTTATAGCCAGAGGTGTATAAAACAGGGGTATGAGAGGGCTAGAAAGACCCCCCGTATTGCCCTACTCCACCCTATGAAATCCACAAGTGAGGGTGGGTATAAAATTAGACTCATCTCTGCCTACAACCACGAGTGGTCTAACATGAGACAAATCCTAAACAAGCATTGGGACATTTTGATGATGGAGGCAACCCTGAGAGGATGTCTTGGGGACTTTCCATCAATGACGCCGAGGAGATATCGTAACCTTGGCGACATCTTGGTTAACAGCCACTACATCCCTGAGACGATTTGCCCATTTGGTTCAAGGGGCCCTACTTTGGGATATTTTAAGTGTGGTCATTGCCTGGTGTGCCCCAAGGTCCTCCGATGCACCACCTTCTACTTTGTGGACGGTACAAGGACCTTTAACATCATATATCATGCAGCACCTCTAATGTCATTTATTTTGCCACATGTGATTGCCCCCTTATATTTATCGTTGTAGCCTCGAGGGAGCTACGTGTGCATGTACGAGAGCATGTGAGAGACATTGGGGCAGCAAGGACAGCAGAAGATCCGACCCAGCTTAAGACCATCTCACGCCATTTTAGAACTAAGCATAATTACGATCCCCATTCCCTTTTGATACAAGGTATTGATGTGGTACACCTAGTGGTTCGGGGAGGCAATGTTAGAAAGGTGCTTGCTCAGAAGGAAGCACATTGAATTGTGCAGCTCAATACAATGGCGCCAAACGGCCTTAACGAATCCTTGAGTTTCTCCCCTTTTTTATAACCTGCAGCATCCCACCGTGTCTCGTCTTTACCTTACACTCCTTTTGGGGTGTGAAGGATATGGCCTTTTTCAGGGAGCCATGAATTGTTTTTAATGTAATTTTGTTTGATTTTGTATTCTTATTCTTTCTTTATCTCTCCCCCTACTCCAGTATTGATGGATTGTTTGGATCTAAAGTATTATTACCTACTTCTTCGATTTCTCAGGACCCAGACTATACTCCGACATATGGAATAGTGGACATCAAGAGACATGCGGTGCTTTGGATTTATGGGACATTTTGGAATTTTTCTTGTCATACCTTTATATTATATATTCACTGCTTAGGATTATATTTTACCAATAGTTATTATTTTGTGACAGACTTCTGCACCTCTCGACAGGTATTTTGGCCCACTCCTCATGAGCAAACTGCTCCAGTTGTCTCGTGTTTGAAGGCTGCCTTTTCCAGATGGCATGTTTCAGCTCTTTCCAAAGATGCTCAATAGGATTTAGGTCAGGGCTCAGAGAAGGCCACTTCAGAAAAGTCCAATGTTTTCCTCTTATTCATTCTTGGGTGTTTTTAGCTGTGTGTTTTGGGACATTATCCTGTTGCAAGACCCATGACCTGCGACCAAAGACCAAGACCTGAGACCAAACTTTCTGACACTGTGCAGCACATTTCTCTCTAGAATCCCTTGATAGTCTTGAGATTTCATTGTACTCTGCACAGATTGAAGACACCCTGTTCCATATGCAGTAAAGCAGCCCCAGAACATAACAGAGCCTCCTCCATGTTTCACAGTAGGGACAGTGTTCTTTTCTTGATATGCTTCATTTTTACATCTGTGAACATAGAGCTGATGTGCCTTGCCAAAAACGTCCATTTTTGTCTCATCTGTCGATAGGACATTCTCCCAGAAGCTTTGTGGCTTGTCAACATGTAGTTTGGAAAATTCCAGTCTAGCTTTTTTATGATTTTTTTTCAACAATGGTGTTCTTCTTGGTCGTCTCCCACGAAGTCCACTTTGGATCAAACAATGACGGATGGTACGATCTGACACTGATGTTCCTTGAGCTTGAAGTTCACCTTTAATCTCTTTAGACGTTATCCTGGGCTCTTTTGTTACCATTCGTGTTATCCGGCTCTTTGATTTGTCATCAATTTTCCTCCTGGGGCCACTTCCAGGGAGGTTGGCTACAGTCCCATGGAGCTTAAATTTTTGAATAATATGTGCAACTGTAGTCACAGGAACGTCAAGCTTCTTGGTTATGGTCTTATAACTTTTACCTTTAACATGCTTGTCTATAATTTTCTTTCTAATCTCCTGAGACAACTTTCTTTTGCTTCCTCTGGTCCATGTTGAGTGTGGTACACACCATGTCACCAAACAGCAGAGTGAGTATCTGTAGCCCTAAATACAAGCCCACTGACTGATTACAAGATTGTAGACACCTGTGATGCTAATTAGTGGACACAACTTGATTTAACATGTCTGTTTTGTCACATTATTTTCAGGGGTACCATTATTTCTGTTTCTGCCTATTTCATGAGTTTAATTTTTTGAAAATTCTGTGGAAGCAGGGTTGATAAGCAATGTCTGACTTTAATTTGCTCATTTTCATAGATTTTTAAGTTATTACTTTTGTCAGATTCAAGTTATTTCTGTGACCATTATGGTTTTTATTTCATTAAATGAGGAGTACCAACAATTTTGACCACGTGTATATATAACAACTTGGGTCACTCATCCAGCATACTTCTGTCCTTGAAACATGCATCGGGCTATCCTACTGGTACCATCTCCTACCCCTCCCCCTGACATTTACCGTGCACCCTTGGAAGGTAACCTCTTTTTTACTGCTGAGACCTTTCTCCCACTGTGAATGGGTCTGCTCCAGCACATTGTTGTGCATCTGGCGCAAACATTTCACTAGCATAGGATTCGAGTACCATCCCTATTCACCATGGCATTGATGTCGCTCAGCAGGTTGGGGGAACTTGATTTACATATCTTAATCCCCCTTCCCTTTCTTGCTGATACATTCTCTTGCTATCCCAGAGCCTACATATGATTTGCAAAGCACTTCCTTAGTTTGGCGCCTTATTGAATGTGACATTGTATTTATTGGGCCATAGGGCATTGTGCAATTCTGGTTTACATATTACTCCCTGGGATACTCTGATGAATAGAGATGAGCGGTGTTCAACTCGAATTGTTCGCCAATCTCAAATTCGAGCTGTTTTGGGCGGTGTTCGAGCCTTTCGGCGAACACGAACAATTTGAAAAAAATTCGGCTGTTCGAGGTTATGTTCGATAACTGTTCGTGCACCAAAATCATAACAGGATTTTTTCTCAGTAATGCTGAAAATTTATGCAAATACGCAGTTTGAGTGTACAGCAGGGCGGGGGGTGGCAGGGGATGAATCTCTGCAGAAATAATGAAGATCTCCATTTTTTTTCTCTTTCCCGTATTTACAGTGGGGAGGTGCAATCTGTGCCTATCAGCAGCACACACAGGGAGCGAACTGCTTTTATTCACACAAGCAAGGGCATATGTCATTGGCAGTGTATGTCACATGTCCTTGCCCTATAAGACCCAGCCATTTTCCCCGTCGCCACCATTTTCTCACTGCTGCAGCTGCATGTTAGACGGCACCGCTGTTGCTGTGTGCGCTATATTTTGAGTGTTAATTTCAAGCCAATTTTCGCACAAATCTACAGATAGCTTGGGAGTAGGGAATAGTTGTGATTGCAGTCCTTTTGAGGACTAGGTTACATCATTTCCTACGACTTTTATCAGGCAGGTCTGTGCTCTTAAATAGATAGGTTGGGAGTAAAGACTAATTGTAATTGCAGTCCTTTTGAGGGCTAGGTTACATCAGTTCCTATCACTTTTTATCAGGCAGGTCTGTACTCTTAAATAGATAGGTTGGGAGTAAAGACTAATTGTAATTGCAGTCCTTTTGAGGGCTAGGTTACATCAGTTCCTATCACTTTTTGCCAGGCAGGTCTGTGCCAGTGCTGTGCAAGTTTTTTCACAGCATTTGGCTAAATCTAGCTAAGCAAATCCTTTTTGGCCTCTTGCAGTGTGTGTTAGTCAGTGGAGTAGCCTATCTGTGTTGAAAGCTACACCACCTGTGTATAGAATACAAATTTTTTTAACTGCACCTAGCCAAGTAAAACCTTTTGGGCATAGCATCATTCAATTAGTCCATCTATACTAACCTCCACCTGGTTTCAAAATCAAAATAATTTTTATCTGCATCTAGCTCTGAAAAAATATTTGGGCTTGTAGCAGTGTGTGGGACTTGTTCTATTAGTCCATCTATACTAACCTCCACCAGGTTGCAAATTCAAAATAATTTTTATCTGCATCTAGCTCTGAAAAAATATTTGGGCTTGGGCTTGCAGAAGTGTGTGGGACTTGTTCTATTAGTCCATCTATACTAACCTCCACGAGGTTGCAAATTCAAAATAATTTTTATCTGCATCTAGCTCTGAAAAAATATTTGGGCTTGGGCTTGTAGCAGTGTGTGGGACTTGTTCTATTAGTCCATCTATACTAACCTCCACCAGGTTGCAAATTCAAAATTATTTTTATCTGCATCTAGCTCTGAAAAAATATTTGGGCTTGGGCTTGTAGCAGTGTGTGGGACTTGTTCTATTAGTCCATCTATACTAACCTCCACCAGGTTGCAAATTCAAAATAATTTTTATCTGCATCTAGCTCTGAAAAAATATTTGGGCTTGGGCTTGTAGCAGTGTGTGGGACTTGTTCTATTAGTCCATCTATACTAACCTCCACCAGGTTTCAAATTCAAAATAATTTTTATTTACATCTAGCTCTGAAAAAATATTTGGGCTTGGGCTTGTAGCAGTGTGTGGGACTTGTTCTATTAGTCCATCTATACTAACCTCCACGAGGTTTCAAATTCCAAATAATTTTTATCTGCATCTAGCTCTGAAAAAATATTTGGGCTTGGGCTTGTAGCAGTGTGTGGGACTTGTTCTATTAGTCCATCTATACTAACCTCCACCAGGTTGCAAATTCAAAATAATTTTTATCTGCATCTAGCTCTGAAAAAATATTTGGGCTTGGGCTTGTAGCAGTGTGTGGGACTTGTTCTATTAGTCCATCTATACTAACCTCCACCAGGCTTCAAATTCAAAATAATTTTTATCTGCATCTAGCTCTGAAAAAATATTTGGGCATGTAGCAGTGTGTGGGACTTGTTCTCTTAGTCCATCTATACTAACCTACACCAGGTTGCAAATTCAAAATAATTTTTATTTGCATCTAGCTCTGAAAAAATATTTGGGCTTGGGCTTGTAGCAGTGTGTGGGACTTGTTCTATTAGTCCATCTATACTGACCTCCACCAGGTTTCAAATTCAAAATTTTTATTTACATCTAGCTCTGAAAAAATATTTGGGCTTGTAGCAGTGTGTGGGACTTGTTCTATTAGTCCATCTATACTAACCTCCACCAGGTTGCAAATTCAAAATTATTTTTATCTGCATCTAGCTCTGAAAAAATATTTGGGCTTGGGCTTGTAGCAGTGTGTGGGACTTGTTCTATTAGTCCATCTATACTAACCTCCACCAGGTTGCAAATTCAAAATAATTTTTATCTGCATCTAGCTCTGAAAAAATATTTGGGCTTGGGCTTGTAGCAGTGTGTGGGACTTGTTCTATTAGTCCATCTATACTAACCTCCACCAGGTTTCAAGTTCAAAATAATTTTTATTTGCATCTAGCTCTGAAAAAATATTTGGGCTTGGGCTTGTAGCAGTGTGTGGGACTTGTTCTATTAGTCCATCTATACTAACCTCCACCAGGTTTCAAATTCAAAATAATTTTTATCTGCATCTAGCTCTGAAAAAATATTTGGGCTTGGGCTTGTAGCAGTGTGTGGGACTTGTTCTATTAGTCCATCTATACTAACCTCCACCAGGTTGAAAATTCAAAATAATTTTTATCTGCATCTAGCTCTGAAAAAAATATTTGGGCTTGGGCTTGTAGCAGTGTGTGGGACTTGTTCTATTAGTCCATCTATACTAACCTCCACCAGGTTTCAAATTCAAAATAATTTTTATCTGCATCTAGCTCTGAAAAAATATTTGGGCATGTAGCAGTGTGTGGGACTTGTTCTCTTAGTCCATCTATACTAACCTACACCAGGTTGCAAATTCCAAATAATTTTTATTTGCATCTAGCTCTGAAAAAATATTTGGGCTTGGGCTTGTAGCAGTGTGTGGGACTTGTTCTATTAGTCCATCTATACTGACCTCCACCAGGTTTCAAATTCAAAATTTTTATTTACATCTAGCTCTGAAAAAATATTTGGGCTTGTAGCAGTGTGTGGGACTTGTTCTATTAGTTCATCTATACTAACCTCCACCAGGTTGCAAATTCAAAATAATTTTTATCTGCAACTAGCTCTGAAAAAATATTTGGGCTTGGGCTTGTAGCAGTGTGTGGGACTTGTTCTATTAGTCCATCTATACTAACCTCCACCACCTGTGTATGTAATAAGATTGTTTCACTGCATCTAACCTAGCCAATACTTTTGGGCTAATACCACAGTTTGGCCACTCATCTCTGCTCGGTTCCCACCCATTGTTTTTTGAGCAAACAACTCCAGAGTTGTCAATTAGTTAACCACCAAAATGAGTGGAAAAAGGCCTGGTGCTGGTGGAAAGGGGAATAGGCGTGTTGGGAAGGGAAAGAAAGGTTGTGTCCGTGGGGTAGGTGTTAAAGCAACAGTAACATCTGCAGAAGAAAGACCATCTTCCAGCCAAACTAAGATGTCTACTTCTTTTAGCGGACAATGTGATAAGATCCCTTTCCTACGGCCATGCCAATCGCTACAAATTCCAGATGAGGCACAAAAACAGCAGGTGCTTCAACGGATATCATGTGCTCCTTTAAGTGGGCTCTCCTCCACCTCAACTTCAATATCACAAATACTCCAGTCCTCAGAGGTGTCACCCCAATCGCACTTGCTTCCTCACAGCTCCCAAATCTCCAGCTGCCCGTCTGAGTATGGGGTAGAACAGAGTCTGCAGAGCTGTTTACTCATACTATAGCCTGGGAATCAGAGGTCAGCTCCAGAGCTTCTGTGAATCCAGACAAGGAAATGATCTGCACTGATGCCCAGAATCTTTATGAGTCGGATCCAGGACCAGACGCAGAAGGTTCTGACCATAATGTAGACCCTCGTTCCCAAACTGTAACTCCTGTTGGTGGAGACAATGAGGAAGACGATGATGAGACTCAAATACCTGATTGGAGCGACAACTTTAGTTTTTTGTCAGGGCAGGAAGAGGTTGGCTCTGAGGACGACGGGTGTGATAACACACAGGGTGATGATGACGAGGTTGGAGATCCCACTTACTGTCAACCCACAGTCAGCCAGTCGATGAGGTCAGCAGAGGAGGTGTAGGAGCATGCTAGTGACGACGAGGTCAGGTTGCGCCTTCCTGCACAGGGATGTAGTACTGGAAGCACATCAACAACTGCATCCTCAAACACAACTCTGCCTCTGACCACAAGTCGTGGTGGCTCTTCAGGTTGCATGGGTGCTAAGCCTTCCATAGCCTGGGCATTTTTTCAGATCGATAAGGATGACCCAACTCGTGTTATCTGTAACATTTGTCAGCAAAAGCTAAGTAGAGGCCAAAAAATACATAGTTTGAGTACTTCATGCATGAACCGGTACATGGATATGAAGCATAAGTTGCAGTGGGAAGCTCACTGTGCTACAATGCGGTCTAGCCGGCCAGGCCAACCACCGTCTGCCACATCTTGTGCATCCGCGGCCTCTTCATCCTCTGTGACTGGGGGAGCAGCAGTCACACCTGTTTTGGGATGCAGACCTGCCACCTCTTTACCCGCAACAGCCAGCGTGATTGGCAGGTCATCATTTTCTTTGGAGGTGTAAACACCAGCTGGTGTTCAGCGCTGTCCGACATCGATAGCACCACCTTTGGATCAAGGCAACCTAACATGTCCGCCTGCATCTTCCTCACAGACAGGCAGTTTGCCGGGGACACCGTTCTCAACCCCGTCTAAGCACAACAGCCAGCCTTCGGTCCCTCAGATGTGGACAAGTAAAAGACCATTTCCTCCTAGCCATGAGAAAGCTAAGAGGTTGAATTTCACCATCTGCAAGCTCTTGGGTACAGAAATGCTGCCTTTCCGCCTGGTGGACACAGAGGATTTTCAAGACCTTATGTCCGTCGCAGTGCCCCAGTACCAGATGCCCAGTCGGCACTACTTCTCAAAGAAAGTTGTGCCTGCGCTCCACCAGCATGTCGCACACAACATCACCGCTTCTTTGAGAAACTCTGTGTGTGACAGGGTGCATTTCACCACAGACACTTGGACGAGTAGGCATGGACAGGGGCGTTACATGTCGCTGACTGGGCACTGGGTAACTATGCTGACAACAGGACAAGGGGCTGCTGTCCAAGTCTTGCCGTCCCCACGAATTGTGCGTTAATCCTCTTTATCTCGAAGTTCCTTCACTGCTTCTGCCTCCTCAACCTCCTCTCGGTCCTCCACCTGCACGCAAAGCCTGTCTGGTCATGCCACAAGCTTTCTAAATGTGCAGAAGGGATCCTGCACACCTCCTTACTATGCTGGCAGCAGTGCTCAACGTCATCAGGCGGTTTTTACTTTGAAATGTCAGGGAAATGTGAGTCACACAGCTGAGCAGTTGTGGTCAGCTCTGGAGAACCAGTTTCATGAATGGTTGTCTCCACTGGACCTGAAACCAGGGAAGACCGTGTGCGACAATGCTGCAAACCTGGGTGCGGCCCTTCGCCAGGGCAATGTCACACACGGGCCTTGTATGGCTCACGTGTTGAACCTGGTTGTCCAGCAATTTTTAGTCCACTATCCCGGACTAGATGGCCTTCTGCAGAGGGCACGGTCGCTGTGTGCTCACTTCCGCCGTTCGCATCCCGCAGCTCAGCGACTTACATCTCTACAGAAGTCGTTGGGCCTGCCACCTCACCGGCTAAAATGCGATGTGCCTACTAGAGATGAGCGGTGTTCGACTAGAACTGTTCGCCAATCTCAAATTCGAGCTGTTTTGGGCGGTGTTCGAGTTGTTCGACGAACCCGAACGATTTGCAAAAAATTCGGCTGTTCGAGGTTATGTTTGATAACTGTTCGTGCACCAAAAGCGTGTCCTGCATGTCTGGTGCTATTTAGAGCACCAATCATGCAGGGATTGTCTGCCACTCACTGTAATGCCACAGCCATGGTGGTTGTGGCATTACAGTGATTGCCCAAATCGATGGGAACAGTGCCAACAGTGAAACATGAAAAGCCGGCAATTCAGCAGCGGCATACACCGGTACCCGACAATTTAGAACCGAAAGAATAGAGCTTCACACATAGATTAGATAGATATAAACATGTCAGCCACATATATACGAAGTACAGTGACAGTGTTGCTTACTGTACTTGTCATTTAGCGTAAAGGATTTATCAAAAAAAATAATAGTGTTTTCATGCACCGTCTCTTTAAAAAAGCCGGCCGGCAATTCAGCAGCGGTACCCGACAATTTAGAATAGAAGGAATAGAGAATCACACATAGATTAGATAGATAGAAACATGTCAGTCACATATATATGAAGTACAGTGACAGTGTTGCTTACTGTACTTGTCATTTAGTGTAAAGGATTTATTAAAAAAAATAATAGTGTTTTCATGCACCGTCTCTTTAAGAAAGCCGGCCGGCAATTCAGCATCTGTACCCAACAATTTATAACAGACAGAATAGAGCTTCACACATAGATTAGATAGATAGAAACATGTCAGTCACATATATATGAAGTACAGTGATAGTGTTGGTTACTGTACTTGTCATTTAGTATTAAAATAAAGGATTTATTATTAAAAAAATTGGCGTGGGGTTCCCCTTAATTTTAGGCTCTAGCGGAGGTTAAGCAGACAGCTGGGGCAGATGTTTGAAGCCTGGGAAGGGGGTAATACCCACGGAGCTTCCCAGGCTACTAATATCAGCCCCCAGCTGAATACATAGCCTTTACTAGCTATTAAAATGGGGGACCCCCCCAAAAAAATGACGTGGGGTCCCCCCTAATTTAATAGCTAGCAAAGGCTAAGCAGACAGCTGGGGGCTGATATTAATAGCCCAGGAAGGGAGCCATGAATATTGGCCCCCTCCCAGGCTAGAAACACCAGCCGTCAGCCGCCCCAGAAATGGCGCATTCATAGGATGCGCCTATTCTGGCACTTAGCCTCGCTCTTCCACGCTGCCCTGGTGCGGTGGCAGGGGGTAATAGGGCTGGGGTTGATGTCAGCTTATAATGCCAGCTGACATCAAGCCCAGGTTAGTAATGGAGAGGCGTCTATAAGACACCCCCATTACTAACCCCATAGTCAAAGTTAAAAAAAACACAAACACCCAGAATAAAGTCCTTTAATTGAAATAAAGACACAATTCTTTATTGTTCTAAATTAAACCATACTTACCGTCACGCCCATTCCAGCTGAAGCCAACGATCTCCTGTAATAAAAATAAAATAATAAAGCAACCTCATCCTTACCTTTCCATGGTTCCCACGACAGCTTCAGCTCTGCTACATCGAGATGACAGGCTGGACCGCAGCAGAACGCCGCCATCCAGCCTGTCATCCCGCAGACACTGAGAAGAGCAGGCTTGCTTGCGCTCCACATTGTCTCTCTGTGACGGCATAAAGATGAGCCGAGGTCATGTCCAATGAACTCGGCTCACCTCATGCTCGTCACTTACAGTGTGGGAGAATTCTCACGCTGAAGCGCTGAGTGCAGGAGAATTTTCCCACGCTGTCAGTGAGGTGCATGAGGTGAGCTGAGTTCATTGGACATGAGCTCACCTCATGCACGTCACTGACAGCGTGGGAGAATTCTCCTGCACTCAGCACTTCAGGATGAGAATTTTCCCACGCTGTCAGTGACGTGCATGAGGTGAGCCGAGTTCATTGGACATGACCTCGGCTCATCTGGATGCCGTCACAGAGAGACACTGAGGAGCGCAAGCATGCCTGCTCTTCTCAGTGTCTGCGGCATGACAGGCTGGATGGCAGCGTTCTGCTGCGGTCCAGCCTGTCATCTCGATGTAGCAGAGCTGAAGCTGTCGTGGGAACCATGGAAAGGTAAGGATGAGGTTGGTTTATTATTTTTCTTTTATTGCAGGAGATCGTTGGCTTCAGCTGGAATGGGCGTGATGGTAAGTATAGTTTAGTTTAGAACAATAAAGAATTGTGTGTTTATTTCAATTAAAGGACTTTATTCTGGGTGTTGTGTTTTTTTTAAATACTTTACTAGAAATTCATGGCGGTCATGTCTAATACTGGCGTGACCCCATGAATTTTGGGCTTGGGGCCAGCTGATAATACCAAGCTGGCCTTAACCCCTTTATTACCCAGTGAGCCACCGCACCAGGGCCCTGGATGAGTTGGGTACAGCGCCAGAAGATGGCGCTTCTATGAACGCGCCATTTTCCGGGGTGGCTGCGGACTGCAATTTACAGCGGGGGGGGCCCAGAAAGCTTGGGCCTCCCTGCGCTGCAGATTCCAGCCCCCAGCTGCCTAGTTGTACCTGGCTGGACACAAAAATAGGGCGAAGCCCCACGTATTTTTTTTTTAATTATTTCATGAAATTCATGAAATAATTAAGAAAAAAAGGCCTTCCCTATATTGTTGTGTCCGGCCAGGTACAAATAGTCAGCTGGTGGTTGGGGGCAGCCCGTTCCTGCCTGCTGTACCTGGCTGGACACAAATATAGTGCGAAGCCCCACTTCAATTTTTTTTAATTATTTCATGAAATTCATGAAATAATTAAGAAAAAAAGGCCTTCCCTATATTGTTGTGTCCGGCCAGGTACAAATAGGCAGCTGGTGGTTGGGGGCAGCCCATTCCTGCCTGCTGTACCTGGCTGGACACAAATATAGGGCGAAGCCCCACTTCAATTTTTTTAAATTATTTCAGGAAATTCATGAAATAATTAAAAAAAAATTGACGTGGGGCTTCACACTATATTTGTGTCCAGTCAGGTGCAGCAGGCAGGAACGGGCTGCCCCCAACCACCAGCTGCCTATTTGTACCTGGCCGGACACAACAATATAGGGAAGCCCTTTTTTTCTTAATTATTTCATGAAATAATTTAAAGAAAATTGACGTGGGGCTTCGCCCTGTTTTTGTGTCCAGCCAGGTACAACTAGGCAGCTGGGGGCTGGAATCCGCAGCGCAGGGAGGCCCAAGCTTTCTGGGCCACCCCTGCTGCAAATTGCAGTCCGCAGCCACCCCGGAAAATGGCGCGTTCATAGAAGCGCCATCTTCTGGCGCTGTACCCAACTCATCCAGGGCCCTGATGCGGTGGCTCACTGGGTAATAAAGGGGTTAGGGCCAGCTTGGTATTATCAGCTGGCCCTAAGCCCAAAATTCATGGGGTCACGCCAATATTAGACATGACCACCATGAATTTCTAGTAAAGTATTTAAAAAAAACACAACACCCAGAAAAAAGTCCTTTAATTGAAATAAACACACAATTCTTTATTGTTCTAAATTAAACCATACTTACCGTCACGCCCATTCCAGCTGAAGCCAACGATCTCCTGAAATAAAAGAAAAATAATAAAGCAACATCATCCTTACCTTTCCATGGTTCCCATGACAGCTTCAGCTCTGCTACATCGAGATGACAGGCTGGACCGCAGCAGAACGCTGCCATCCAGCCTGTCATCCCGCAGACACTGAGAAGCGCAGGCTTGCTTGCGCTCCACAGTGTCTCTCTGTGTGGGCATCCAGATGAGCCGAGTTAATGTCCAATGAACTCGGCTCACCTCATGCACGTCACTGACAGCGTGGGAAAATTCTCCTGCACTCAGCGCTTCAGCGTGGGAGAATTCTCACACTGAAGCGCTGAGTGCAGGAGAATTCTCCCACGCTGTCAGTGACGTGCAGGAGGTGAGCTGAGTTCATTGGACATGAGCTCACCTTATGCACGTCACTGACAGCGTGGGAAAATTCTCCTGCACTCAGCGCTTCAGCGTGGGAGAATTCTCACGCTGAAGCGCTGAGTGCAGGAGAATTCTCCCACGCTGTCAGTGACGTGCAGGAGGTGAGCTGAGTTCATTGGACATGAGCTCACCTTATGCACGTCACTGACAGCGTGGGAGAATTCTCCTGCACTCAGCGCTTCAGCGTGAGAATTTTCCCACGCTGTCAGTGACGTGCATGAGGTGCGCCGAGTTCATTGGACATGAACTCGTCTCATCTTTATGCCGTCACAGCCAGACACTGCAGAGCGCAAGCATGCCTGCGCTTCTCAGTGTCTGCGGGATGACAGGCTGGATGGCAGCTTTCTGCTGCGGTCCAGCCTGTTATCTCGATGTAGCAGAGCTGAAGCTGTCGTGGGAACCATGGAAAGGTAAGGATGATGTTGCTTTATTATTTTTCTTTTATTGCAGGAGATCGTTGGCTTCAGCTGGAATGGGCGTGATGGTAAGTATGGTTTAATTTAGAACAATAAAGGATTGTGTCTTTATTTCAATTAAAGGACTTTATTCTGGGTGTTTGTGTTTTTTTTAACTTTGACTATGGGGTTAGTAATGGGGGTGTCTTATAGACGCCTCTCCATTACTAACCTGGGCTTGATGTCAGCTGGCATTATAAGCTGACAACAACCCCAGCCCTATTACCCCTTGCCACCGCTACAGGGCAGCGTGGAAGAGCGAGGCTAAGTGCCAGAATTGGCGCATCCTATGAATGCGCCATTTCTGGGGCGGCTGACGGCTGGTGTTTCTAGCCTGGGAGGGGGCCAATATTCATGGCTCCCTTCCTGGGCTATTAATATCAGCCCCCAGCTGTCTGCCTAGCCTTTGCTAGCTATTAAATTAGGGGGGACCCCACGTCATTTTTTTGGGGGGGTCCCCCATTTTAATAGCTAGTAAAGGCTATGTATTCAGCTGGGGGCTCATATTAGTAGCCTGGGAAGCTCCGTGGGTATTACCCCCTTCCCAGGCTTCAAACATCTGCCCCAGCTGTCTGCTTAACCTCCGCTAGAGACTAAAATTAAGGGGAACCCCACGCCAATTTTTTTTAATAATAAATCCTTTATTTTAATACTAAATGACAAGTACAGTAACCAACACTATCACTGTACTTCATATATATGTGACTGACATGTTTCTATCTATCTAATCTATGTGTGAAGCTCTATTCTGTCTGATATAAATTGTCGGGTACAGATGCTGAATTGCCGGCCGGCTTTTTTAAAGAGACGGTGCATGAAAACACTATTATTTTTTTTAATAAATCCTTTACACTAAATGACAAGTACAGTAAGCAACATTGTCACTGTACTTCATATATATGTGACTGACATGTTTCTATCTATCTAATCTATGTGTGAAGCTCTATTCTGTCTGTTATAAATTGTCGGGTACAGATGCTGAATTGCCGGCCGGCTTTTTTAAAGAGACAGTGCATGAAAACACTATTATATTTTTTAATAAATCCTTTACACTAAATGACAAGTACAGTAAGCAACACTGTCAATGTACTTCATATATATGTGACTGACATGTTTCTATCTATCTAATCTATGTGTGAGGCTCTATTCCTTCTTGTCTAAATTGTCGGGTACCGGTGTATGCCGCTGCTGAATTGCCGGCCGGCTTTTTTAAAGAAAGCGTCTTCTGAGCAGTTTGTCAGCTTTTGGACACCTTTGAAGGTGTTTTCTATGTGTTTCTATGTGTTTTTGTTTGCCTGCCATTGGTTTTAACGGTGTTCGACGGTGTTCTAAGGTGTTCGACGAACAGTTCGACGAACAGTTCCTCGAACATCCCGGTGTTCGACGAACCGAACCGAACCCGAACACTACGGGGGTGGCTCAACACTAGTGCCTACCCGGTGGAATTCAACTCTGCACATGTTGCAGCGACTGTGGCAGCACTGACAAGCCCTGCTGCAATATGTTCTGACGTATATCCTGGGCCAACGAGATCCAGAGGTGGGGCAAATCACGCTGGAGGAGTGGTCTCAGATCAGGGACCTATGCACCCTTCTGCACAGTTTTGAAATGGCGACGAAGATGTTTAGTGCTGACGATGCCATTATCAGCATGACTATTCCGGTGATTTACATGCTGGAGCACATGTTAAACAGAATTCGGAGTCAGGTGGTGGCACAAGAGGAGGTAGAGTAAGTGGAGGAAGAGGAGTTGTATGCGGAAGGGCTAACATCTGCAAGGTCCAGACGGTCGGCAGCACCAAGGCGGCAGGCATGTGAGGGTGGGGGAGATGGTTTTACCAGGGCGCATGATAGCAGCCAAACTAGTGAGGAAGGTGCAGGAGCCCAGGAAGAAGTGGAGGATGAACTGATGGAAGACTCATCAGATGAGGGAGACCTTGATCACATTTCTGTTCTGCGAGGTTGGGGGGAGAGGGCAGAGGAAGGAAGCATGATTGTTACCTTGCCACCAACACAACAGGGACTTGGTGCTCCTGAATGCGCAAAACACATGAGTGCCTTCTTGCTGCACTACCTGCAACATGACCCTCCACACTGTTAGATCCCCGGTACAAAAATAAATTTGCAGAAATTATTCCTGCCATAGAAAGGGATGCACGCATGCAGGTGTATCAGCAGAGACTGTTGCAGAATGTTACATGTGCTTTTCCACAAAACACCAGTGGTGCACGTAGTGAATCTCACAGTTCCAACTTGCCAACCGTGGGACTGTCGAGTGTTCAGCACTCAAAACGTAACAGAAACACAGTATCTGCTGGTAACATCAATTTTGCGGAATCATTTCACCACTTTTTTAGCCCATCCTTTGCAAGGACACAGGAGACAAGAAGTCTGACCCATAGTCAATGCCTAGAAACGATGGTACAGGAGTATCTCCAAGTAAACATTGAAGCCATGACTGTGTCACTGGACCCTTGCTCTTTTTGGGCTCTTTTTGCTCTGTCTGAACGTGTGTTCAGCGCTGCTGGTGGTGTGCTGACAGATAAGCACACGCGGCTCTCCACTGATAATGTAGACAGACTCACGTTCATAAAGATGAACAAATCATGGATCCGAAACGACTTTTCTACCCCTGTGTCATCCTGGGGAGAGTAAAAGCTTGATGATTTGTTAAAATCACCTCACCAACCGTTTTAAGCTTTCAAATTACTAATCATGTTTATCTGTATCTTGGCTGGAAAATAATTTGGGCCTTGTAGCAGTGTGCAGTACTGATTCTATTAGGCCATCTATATTAAACTCCACCAGATTTAAAATTGCTAATCATGTTTATCTGTATCTTGGCTGGAAAATAATTTGGGCCTTGTAGCAGTGTGCAGTACTGATTCTATTAGGCCATCTATACTAAACTCCACCAGATTGAAAATTACTAATCATGTTTATCTGTATCTTGCCTGGAAAATAATTTGAGCCTTATAGCAGTTTGCAGTACTGATTCTATTAGGCCATCTACACTAAGCTCCACCAGCTTTCAAATTAATAATAATTTTTAGCTGCATCAAGCCCAGAAAATAATTTTGGGGCTCCTAGATGCGCAAGACACATGAGTTCCTTCTTGCTGCACTACCTGCAACATGACCCTCAGATTGTCAGAATTGGAAATAATCCTGACTACTGGGTTGCCACACTCTTAGATCCCCCACACTCTTCGATCAACCTTCTTTTTAATAAAGAACAAAAAAATGGTCATTTTTGAAATTATAAGCATTAGCAGGTTATTAGAAACTGAAATCAAACAGTTTTCAGCTCAAAACTTTATTCTAGGTGATGTTACATTTGCACATAGGACCCCTTGTTCGAAAGGAGCTTCTGAACTCTCTCGTCTATTGAATTTGTCAGGTTTTGGATGGTTTCTGCTTCAATTGTTTTGCATGAGGACAGAATACCCTCCCATAGCTATTGCTTAGATGTGAACTGCCTCCTGCCATCATAGACACTCCTTTTGATGATGCTCCAGAGGTTCTCAATGGGGTTGAGGTCAGGGGAGCATGGAGGTCACACCATAAGTTTGTCCCCTTTTATGCCCATATCAGCCAGAGATGCAGATGTGTTATGTGCAGCATGAGACGGTGCATTATCATGCATGAAAATGATCTTGCTGCGGAATACACGGTTCTTCTTCTTGAACCATGGCAGGAAGTGCTGTTTGAGAAACTCCACATACATTATGGAGTTCATCTTTACCCCTTCAGGGATCCTAAAGGGGCCGACAATCTCTCTCCCCATGATTCCAGCCCAAAACATTACTCCACTTCCTCCTTGTTGGCGCCGTAGCCGTGTTTGCATGGGGTTTCCATCAACCAGCCATCCTCCACTCCATCCATCTGGACCATCGAGCGCTGCACGGCACTCATCCGTGAACAAAACAGTTTTGAAATCAGTCTTCATGTAATGTATGGCCCACTGGAGCCGTTTCTGCTTGTGTACAGTGGATAGAGGAGGTCGACAGGATGGCTTGCGCACAGCTGCAAACCTCTGAAGGACCCTGAATCTTGTTGTTCGGGGGACGTTGGAGTCACCAGCAGCTTCAAAAACTTGCCTGCTGCTATGACAAGGCTTTTTAGCCGCTGCTCTTTTAACCTGACATAATTGCCTGTAGGAAAGAGTCCTCAATTTTCCCTTATCAGCACGCACACGTGTGTACTGTGAATCAGCTACATACTTCTTGATTGTGCGATGATCAGGATGAAGTGTCTTGGCAATGTTGATTGTAGTCATGCCTTGACCTAAACACTCCACAATTTGTTGCTTCTCAGCAGCAGACACATCGTTTTTCTTTCCCATTTTGGCAGAAAATGTAGGCTGCTTAATAATGTGGGACAGCCTTCTTAAGTAGTCTTGCCTTTCATTGGACACACCTGCCAAACTAATTAGCACAGGTGTCTGCAATTGCTTACAGTGATATAAAGAGCCCTGACACACATCACCATCAATGAGTTTAACTGACAAACAAAAAAATTCTTACCTTATCACTCCTAAACACTTTATGCATAATAATTTGGAACACAGTGTACATGTGCTTTTCCACAAAACACCAGTGGTTCACGTAGTGAATCTTACAGTTCTAACTTGCCAACCGTGGTCTGTATGGAGTTGTTCAATAAAGGGCCCAAAATTAAGATAACATAGACGGGAGAGGTCTCTATGAATAGGAATTCCTAAGTATTTGATACCCTGTGAGGGCCAGGCAAAGGGAAAGTTGGACTGGATTGAATCCTGCATGGATTTGGGGAGGGAGACATCGAGGGCCTCAGACTTCGCTGCATTGATTTTAAAATTTGACCATGTAACAAAGTGATCTATTTCAGCCATAACAGCAGGGATGGATATATGTGATTGAGTGATATACACTAGGACATCATCAGCAAATGCAGAGCACTTGTACTCGGTGCCTCCCACCTCAATCCACCTGATATTGGGGTTATGGCGAATTGATGAGAGCAGGTGCTCCGTCACTAGGATGTATAAGAGAGGGGACAGAGGACATCCCTGCCTTGTCCCATTGGTGATTATGAAAGGTGATGAAAATGTTCCATTTATCTTCAGCCTAGGTGACGTATTGCGATACAGGGCCGTGATTTTGCCTATAAAAGGGTCCCCTAGACCCCTACCCCAAGCTTTTTAAGAGAATAATATATGGCGTGCCAGGAGACTCTATGGAATGCTTTCTCAGCATCCAACGAGATTATCTAATTACAAATTTTTAACTGCATCTAGCCCAGGAAATACTTTGTGCCTAGTAGCAGTGTCTGCTAGTCAGCGGATTATCCCAGCTGTTAAGCAAGCTACACCACCTGTAGTTTGGACACTTAATTTTTTCAAAGGAAATGGTTCGGGCCCCCGGGACACTCAGTGAAGAGCATCGGGGAGGCACCCCAAGGCACAGGGGCTGGGACTGGCGGTAGGATGCCTTGCGGTGGACCGCCAAGCTCGATCCTTATAAAAGCTTTTTAACTGCTGCAGCTTTAGTGGACGCTACTGGAGCTAGAATTACCGCGGCTGCTGGCATGAGACTTGCCCTTCAATAGATCCTTGTAAAAGGATTTAAAGTGTACTCATTCAAAAAAGAGAGACAATTTAAATTAAAAAGATTAGACCTGCCTCCACCGCAGGGGGGCTCGCTCGACCCACCAGTGGACAGGCACCAGTATTGGGAGAGGGGGGCTCGCCGTCAGGGTCCACCGCGGCTCTGGCACAAACCCGGCGACACGGAGGTCGCATGGGCAGGAACGGACTGGCCGTGTCGGCTTTGCACTTTTTTGGTTTTAGAAGGGCATGACATGCCTATATCTGTGTCTCCCCCTCCTTTTACTCCTCCACCTCTTTTCTTTTCGCATGACTATATGTACTTGTCACTTTTCCATGTGTTAGTTGTGTCTTCTGAGCAGTTTGTCAGCTTTTGGACACCTTTGAAGTGTTTTCTATGTGTTTTCTAGGTGTTTCTAGGTGTTTTTGTTTGCCAGCCATTGGTTTTAACGGTGTTCGACGGTGTTCGACGAACAGTTCGACAAACATACGGGTGTTCGACGAACCGAACCGAACTCGAACACTACGGGGGTGGCTCAACACTACTGATGATGCTTTGATTAGTTACATGCGGTGTTTCTATCTTGGTGCACTGTTTCATTCATTTCATTCTGTGAGACTTCCGTGGTTGTTTGTCCATATCATTTTTATTCTTATGTGCTTAATAAAATATATTGGATGTTTCTTAAACCTTGCTGCCTTGTACGCCTCTTCTTCAGATTATAATAAAGTCAGTAGAATTTCATGTTGCCTTATCACATTCATGCCATGGCCATATTCCGATTTTTCGTTTTTTCCTCCCCTTCTTCCAAGAGCCATAACATTTTTATATTTCCATTAATATAGCATAGGAGGGCTTGTTTTTTGCGGAACGAATTGTTCTTTTGAAAGGCACCATTGATTTTACCATACAGTGTATTGGAAAACGTGAAAAAAATCCCTGTGTGGTAAAATTGAAAAAAGTGCAGTTCCACAATAGTTTTTTGGGTTTTTCATTTACCATGATCACTATATGATAAAACTGACCTGGAAAAATTATTTCCTAGGTCAGTACACAGATACCAAACATGTATAGTTTATTTTTTATTTAAGTGGTGAAAAAAAAATCCGAAATTTGTATGAGAAAAAGTTTTTGCGTTTTCCTAGATCAAGATAAGACAGTGTGCACCAAACTGCAAGTATCAGTGGTTACTATGGATAATAGCTGTTTTTTTTTGTTTTTTTTACCAAACTGTGACTATCTCAGCCTTGTATGAGTAGCCAGGGTCTATTTTGTTAAGTTAGCACCTGGACAATTTTAAATATAAAATTATTCAACCCATACTGTAAATGTTGTTTTTCAATTACTGTATCTGTGAAAAAAATCAATAAACGCAATCAAAATGGTACTAATACCACACAAAAAATCAACCATCATACAATATGTCCCAAATGACAGAATAATAAAAAAGTTATGCCTGTAATAACACAAATCAATTTTTTTTTACAAAAGTTTCAATCTGTTTAAACCAGTGACATTTTAAAAGAAACTGAATTTGGCATCACATAATCATACTAAAAAGCAGAATCATGTTGCCAGGTCAGTTGCAGTATTCATTGAAAGCATAATAACAACACCCAAAAAGAATTGCATTTTTGTCACCACTTCACCTCACTTATAATTTTGTTCTCGGTTTCCTGTAAATTAATGTGATAAAGTGAATGTTTTCATTTAAAACTATAACCTGACCTGCAAAAAACAAGCCTTCATGTTGCTATGATGACAGAAAAGTGATGGTTGTTGGAAGAAGTGAAGGAAAAAACAAGAGGGTAAAAATGAAAATTGGCTTAAATAGGAAGAGGTTATGATTAGGGACATGGTTGAAGATTAGCTATCATCAGAAAATTGCCTATTAATTAAATCAGATTTTTGTGTTAAATGTATTTTTAAAAATATATTTCGCAAAATGTTTTATCACAAGTTACAATATTTTATTTTTCTTAAATTTTCCCACTGACTACTGGATCTCTTTTAGACTTTGACTTAGGCTACGGCCTCATTATCAGTATTTGGTCAGTATTCGGTCAGTATTTTTTCTCAGGAGTAAGAGACAAAACCTGGTGAGGAACAATCAGAGAAAAGGTATAATGGAAATAAGTCACCAATACTGCATTTATCACCCACTCCTGGTTTTGTCTCCCATTCATGAGAAAAAATACTTACCAAATATTGACCAAATACTCATAGTGGGGCCGTGGCCATCCTGTTGTTTCAGGAAACAACACATGTGCATAGCCACAATAGTGAGACTCCAAACCAATCTTTTATGTTGAAATGTCTAATGAGCCTGCGCAAAGGCCATTATAAAGGGAGTGTTATGATCTGCAACATGTACTAAGGAAAGATAGGGGAAAGCTGTCCCTACAGTAAGACTAAGCTGAATTCCTACGATGTAGCGGGCTGCCTGTTCCTAGTGAACAGACCCGCCTTAGTCCTCGGCTAGTCTGAACGAAGACCTATAGAATTAAGGGAGGGGTCCCTAAAAGAACTAAGGACTGGGACAAAAATGGGACACCTCCATAACAGAGAAGTAGCTGCAGAACACAAAAAGACAAACTGACAAAAATGTACTAGAGATCCCAGAGGACCAAGCGAACTGACAGAGAAAGGCACCGAAGCACCGGGCTAGAGAAACAGTCAAACACTGAAATCCAGCACAGCCATAAGGGTGGAGCTGGAATATAAAGGCAGATGGTCACGTGACTGCAAAACACAAGATGGAAAAAACAAACAGGAGGGTTCTAACAGTACCCCCTCTTTTATGAGGATCCTCTGGATCCTCCAGGCCCAGGCCTATCCGGAAACCTCCTGTTGAAAGCTTTAACAAGCCTAGGAGCAGAGACATCATTCGTCCTTACCCAGGAGTTGTCTTCGGGACCGAAACCCTTCCAGGAGACAAGATAATGTAATCTCCCTCTATGCCATCTAGAATTCAAGATACGAGAAATTTCATATTCGCCGTCTTCCACCACAGGAGGAACTGTGACAGTGGCGTCCCTATCAGATACATCAGCCTTTTTCAACAAGGAAACATGAAACTCAGGATTAATCTTCCAGGAAGTAGGGACATCCAACCTAACAGCAGATGGGTTAACAACCTGAAGCACTTTAAATGGACCCACAAACTTAGGACCCAGTTTTTTAAAGGGAATCCTCAACCGCAGGTTCTTCAAGGACAACCAAACCATGTCACCCACAGTAAACAAAACCTCTTTACGTTTCCTGTCAAAATACTTCTTGGACTTTCTGTTAGCCTCTTGAAGGTTAAAACATACTATAGTCCAAACTCTCCAAATCACCGGAAAAATTCTCCTCCTCCGGCACCGCCGAGCCCAATTTGAAGAACGAACCAAAAGATGGATGTCTCCCAGTACAACAAAAAAAAAGGAGAACACCCAGCAGAGGAGGATGTATGATTGTTAAGAGCAAATTCTGCGAGACGCAGAAACTCAGACCACACCTATTGATTGTGACGCGCCCCCTGGGCCAGTGTTGTTTGGGGGATACCCGGAGCCGGATCAGATGGGGGTTGTAGTCTCCGAGTGGCGGTGACCCGGTCCGTGCCCAGGGTGTCAAGCTCAGTGTGTGGCAGTCCTACAGATGTTGCTGGATGTTCTTTAGTGTCGACTACGCCACCCGTTGATTTGCGGTCAATACGGCCGCCGCTGCAGCAGGGTCCGCTGAGGCTGGTGGTGTGTGTGCAGCTTCTGGTAGTATAACCCCCAACGGGAGGGGTATAGCCTCAGGGGGTCAGTTGTAGAGGGTGGTGGTTGTGGTGGTGCAGTGAGGGTGGTATTAAGACTCAGAGTCAGGCTGTGCAGTTCAGAGTATTTACTTACTGCTGTTGTTCTGGTCACTCCGGCCTTGAGTGACCACCCGAGCCGTGCTGCATCCACCAGGTCCTGGACTCGGCCAACCCCCAGGTAATTCTGGAGCGTGATCCTGAGCTCCCTTTCTGACGATCCTTTTCTCTGGCCTTCCCCACCAGGGATCCACCTATGTCCGGCTCCCTCGGGTCTCTTGGTGGGTACACCTCTTCGGGGTTCCCTGACCCTATACTTGGTCTGCCTTTCGGGTGGATTTAGTGGGGGGTCGTGGCAGATCCTGCCCACAACCTCCGGTCTCTGGCTGAGGATTAGTGCCCTCTACCAGCTTGGGATCCGGTACCCTTGTGCCAACCCTTCACCCTGTTGCTTGTATTTGGGCTCTTGGGGTTCCCTCTTCTTCCCCTCTGGGTCCTTTCCTTCTCCTCTCTCTCTTCTTTCAGGACTGCTTGACCCTCTACAACAGACTGACTAGTAGCTGTCTGCCTGTCTGACCCTGATCTAAGATGGTTCCCACCTTATATACTCCCTCTATGTGTGAGCTCAGGTGACCAGCACCCAATGAGCTCCTAGCCTTACCCAGACTGCTCCCCCTATCTGCCCCTACACTACTGGGATGTTCCACCCCCCCTCCCACTCCAGCCAGGGACAGACACTATCGTACCTGCACATAAACTGGTGGGAGTACCGTTGATCTGTCCCCCGGAAATGGGATGTATGTAGTGCATGCAGCCTACTGAGCTCAGTTCCACACTCCATCCTTACCCGGGAGTGGAATACCACACCTCTGGCTTGAGGTGTAATACCCCTGTAGCAGCCGAATCCTCAGGGTGCTACATTCCCCCCTGGTAAATCACAGCACGTCCTCGGGCTGTAAGAGAATAAACATCCAAAACATACAAATTTTTTTCATAAAACATAAACATATAAAACAATATATATATCAGCATAAAACTTTTTCATAAATAACACTCTTGTTCCTCCGGCCACGGTGCAACTTGTGACCGGGTAAAGTGCGACAGTCTCTTCAAGAAAAAACAACAGTTTCCTATAAAACCGGTAGGGGGCGCCTTAAGAAGTGCAACTATTTACAAGGGGAGGTGGCCGCTCTCAGTCCTCGGCCAGGTATAAGGAAGGAATGACCGCTCTCAGTCCTCGGTCAGTGGGATTAAGGGAAATACGGGTAACAGTTTACACTTGTCCCAACGGGGACATATTTAAAGCAGCAACAGTTCACTGTACCCCGACGGGTAACTATTTACAGTCACTTTACCGTACTTTAACGACGGCGTCCTCCTGCTCCTTCTTTATCTTCAGACCCGTCCGGGTCCTCTTGCTCCTCCTCACACCGCAGCTCCTCCTCCATCAGGCGATGCACATGGAGGGCGTAGGGTCCTTTGGCACATTTGTGCCGGGTGAACGTGACCTCGTCCCCTACGTACAGGTCACGACCTCTGTGTCCCTCCGGCAGATGGCTCTCTACGTCTCTGCGGGTTACAAAGACGTCGCCGGGGGTATGATGGTCTCTTATGAAGCCCCACCCATGCTGCAGGTTGAATTTAATCACAGTCCCGGTGGTACGGGGACCATGAGCTGCACGGGGGTTCCTCCTGGTCCGGCTCTTCTGCCCTGCGCTCTGTTCCTGCAGCCGCTGCTCACGGATCCGCCTCTCTTTCCGCTCTTGCTCGAAGGCTGCCAACTGCTGGCGGCAGCACTCCACTCGCTCTGCTGCAGCTGCCCGCGTTTCTTGAGTGAACCCCATGAGGTCTCCTCCGGTGGGGTCCCACTCGAATTGTGCTTCTCCTAGCGGGAGCGGGGTTCTCCTGACGGGCTTCGGAACCGGAATCAGGGGCTCATCTAGGGGTCTTTCTTTCCGGAGTCGGGGATGGTGAAACTCCGGTGGCCACACAAAGGGCTGCCCATCCGGGCACGTGTGCTGGGCAAATAGATCTTCGCCCAGGTGCGGCACTCGAGATGTTGAGGGCGCGCTGATGGTAGCGGCGCCCGGGTTGACCAGGCCTTGCGTCCAGGCTTGGGGCACCCTAAAGGAAAAGGGCACCGTAAGGACGGCGGCGCCCGGGGTTACTCGGCCCTGCGACCAGGCCGGTGGCTCCGCGGAGGTAGGGGGCGCTGTTGGAATTGCGGCGCCCGGGGGTACTAGGCCTTGCGACCAGGCCGATGGTATTTCCTGTTTGGTCGCGCTCAGGGTCGAGGCGTGTGACGTCACAGGGGTCGCGGCCGCGGCTTCTGCTTGAGGCCTAGTCCGGCACGGTGACGATGCAGCGAAGGGCACGGCATGGGGAATTTCGGGCTCTGCGACGGGGAGCTGGGGCAGGTACACGGTTTCTTGGCTCGGGGTAGAGACGTCCCCTTTACCTGCCTCCGTCCGTTCAGCTCCCTTCTTGGCGCCGTCTCCGGCCTTCACTCCTCCTGCACCATCCTCAGAGGCGGTCTGTCTCCTCGTCTCGGGTGGCGTGCTCCGCTGACGGGTTCCGGTTTGCTGGGCCATCTCACGGCTCCACTCCGTCAGCGTGTCCTGCTGCACCTGGGCCATCCTCCGTGCGAGGCCCTCCAGCGCGGTCTGTGCACACTCCCGGTCTCGGGGGAGCTGTGCCAGGATTTCCACTAAGCCTAGTGGCGTTGTTGCTTGCAGCAGGCTCCTGACCACTGGGTCGGTGCTGCCTGTCTCTCCCTCCATCTCCGGGTGCGACTTCTCCGGAGTCCTCTCCAGACTTCTTGTCTCCGGGTGCGCTCTCTCCAGACTCCTCCAGGCTGCACCCATCTTCGTTCTTTTGTTCAGTCTCCGCCCACATTGAGGGTGGTCCCGGGGCAACTTAGTGATTGTCAGTTCCAGGGGCAGTTCTCTCACGCTGATGGACACTTCCAGCATCACAGTCTCTGTTGGTGGGCGCGGTTTCCGCTTTTGGCGCCATTCTTCGACCTGGCCCACGATGGGAGGTGACCTCTTGCCACCCTCTGGCACGCCCATAATGGCGTCCGCTCTTCCAAGGCGGGAAATCTTTGGAAATGGCGGGAATCGTCTCCCAGTGGCGGGAAACTCCATGGATGGCGGGAAAAAGCTGCAAATGGCGGACAACCGGCGGGAAACGACCTGTGATGGGGTCCGTTGGCGGGGACCCTCCGGAACCGGCGGGAGACTTCTTTTTGAGGTAACGGTGAACTTTTCTTCAGGCACGCAGTACCCGGTTGTTGCGGGCACGTAATCCTGCCGACTACGCCAAAGTTGACGCGCCCCCTGGGCCAGTGTTGTTTGGGGGATACCCGGAGCCGGATCAGATGGGGGTTGTAGTCTCCGAGTGGCGGTGACCCGGTCCGTGCCCAGGGTGTCAAGCTCAGTGTGTGGCAGTCCTACAGATGTTGCTGGATGTTCTTTAGTGTCGACTACGCCACCCGTTGATTTGCCGTCAATACGGCCGCCGCTGCAGCAGGGTCCGCTGAGGCTGGTGGTGTGTGTGCAGCTTCTGGTAGTATAACCCCCAACGGGAGGGGTATAGCCTCAGGGGGTCAGTTGTAGAGGGTGGTGGTTGTGGTGGTGCAGTGAGGGTGGTATTAAGACTCAGAGTCGGGCTGTGCAGTTCAGGGTTTTTACTTACTGCTGTTGTTCTGGTCACTCCGGCCTTGAGTGACCGCCCGAGCCGTGCTGCATCCACCAGGTCCTGGACTCGGCCAACCCCCAGGTAATTCTGGAGCGTGATCCTGAGCTCCCTTTCTGACGTTCCTTTTCTCTGGCCTTCCCCACCAGGGATCCACCTATGTCCGGCTCCCTCGGGTCTCTTGGTGGGTACACCTCTTCGGGGTTCCCTGACCCTATACTTGGTCTGCCTTTCGGGTGGATTTAGTGGGGGGTCGTGGCAGATCCTGCCCACAACCTCCGGTCTCTGGCTGAGGATTAGTGCCCTCCACCAGCTTGGGATCCGGTACCCTTGTGCCAACCCTTCACCCTGTTGCTTGTATTTGGGCTCTTGGGGTTCCCTCTTCTTCCCCTCTGGGTCCTTTCCTTCTCCTCTCTCTCTTCTTTCAGGACTGCTTGACCCTCTACAACAGACTGACTAGTAGCTGTCTGCCTGTCTGACCCTGATCTAAGATGGTTCCCACCTTATATACTCCCTCTATGTGTGAGCTCAGGTGACCAGCACCCAATGAGCTCCTAGCCTTACCCAGACTGCTCCCCCTATCTGCCCCTACACTACTGGGATGTTCCACCCCCCCTCCCACTCCAGCCAGGGACAGACACTATCGTACCTGCACATAAACTGGTGGGAGTACCGTTGATCTGTCCCCCGGAAATGGGATGTATGTAGTGCATGCAGCCTACTGAGCTCAGTTCCACACTCCAGGACCTGATGGCATACACCCACGGGTACTAAGGGAACTAAGTAATGTGATAGACAGACCGTTATATCTTATATTTAAGGACTCTGTTGAGACTGGGTCTGTACCACTTGATTGGCGACAGGCGAATGTAGTGCCAATATTCAAAAAGGGAGCAAAAAGTGACGCCGGAAACTATCGGCCGGTGAGTCTGACGTCCGTTGTGGGCAAAATTTTTGAAGGCTTTATTAATGAGGCAATCATGGAGCATCTTGACGCTAATAATCTATTAACCCCGAACCAACATGGATTCATGAGGAATCGCTCCTGCCAAACAAACCTGATTGACTTCTACGAGGAAGTTAGCTCTCGAGTAGATCAGGGGGAACCAGTGGATGTCGTGTATCTCGACTTCTCAAAAGCGTTCGATAGCGTGCCACATAATAGGTTGGTATACAAAATGAGAATGATGGGGCTGGGGGAAAATGTCTGCAAGTGGGTAGCTAACTGGCTAAAGGATAGAAGGCAGAGGGTGGTTATAAATGGAATATACTCAGATTGGGTAAGCGTCACTAGTGGGGTACCACAGGGGTCTGTACTAGGCCCAATGTTATTTAATATCTTTATTAACGACATAGTCAACGGGATAAATAGTAAAATATCAATATTTGCAGATGACACAAAGTTATGTAAAACAATTAATACAAAAGAGGATAGTGAAGACCTTCAGAGGGATTTGGATAAGCTGGGTAGGTGTAGCATTAAATGGCAAATGAGGTTTAACGAGGAGAAATGTAAGGTCATACATATGGGAAGGAAAAATGGAAGTCACCAGTACTCACTGAATGGGAAATCATTGGGGAATTCAGAGATGGAGAAGGACTTGGGCATCTTGATTGATAGCAAACTAAATTGGAGTGCCCAAAGTCAGGCCGCTGCTGTAAGGGCAAACAGGGTAATGGGATGTATCAGAAGAGGTATAGCTGCAAAGGATGAGAACATTGTTCTTCCACTGTACAAAGCACTGGTCAGACCACACTTGGAATACTGTGCTCAGTTATGGGCCCCAATATATAGAAAGGATATAAATGAGCTTGAAAAGGTACAAAGGAGGGCAACAAAATTAATAAAGGGAATGGAGGGACTGCAATACCCAGAGAGGTTGGCAAAACTAGGACTATTCAGCCTGGAAAAGAGAAGGTTGAGGGGGGACATAATAAATGTGTACAAATATGTTAGGGGACAGTATAGAGACCTTGCCCGGGATTTGTTCAAAAGGAGGGATATTACGGTAACAAGAGGGCACTCACTAAAACTGGAAGAGAAAAGGTTTCAGCACCAGCATAGGAAGGGGTTCTTTATGGTAAGAGCAGTGAGAATATGGAATTCACTGAGTGAGGAGACGGTAATGTCGGATTCACTACACCAGTTCAAGCGGGGACTGGATGCTTTTCTAGATACCAGGCAGATTTCTGCATATACTTAAAAATAGAATAAAATAGTAGGTTGATACAGGGATTTATTCTGACTGCTGGTTTCAGAGTCGGGAGGGAATTTTTCCTCAGGTGAAGATTGGCTAAATCATTTGGGGTTTTTGCTCTCCTCTGGATCAACTTTAGCAACTACAGAACTTACAGGTCGAACTTGATGGACGCAAGTCTTTATTCGGCTTTACAAACTATGTATCACTATGTATCCATCCTTACCCGGGAGTGGAATACCACACCTCTGGCTTGAGGTGTAATACCCCTGTAGCAGCCGAATCCTCAGGGTGCTACAATTGTCCGCCACAAAACAACGCAAAAACTGTTCAACATCCTGATTCTTTCTTTCAGTCTGTCCATTAGACTCAGGATGATAACCAGACAAAAATGACAAATGGGCTCCCAACCTGTCACAAAAAGCACGCCAAAAGTGAGCCACAAACTGAGGTCCTCTATCAGAAACAATATCCGTGGGAACGCCATGAAGCTTGACAATCTCTTTAACAAACGCCTTAGCAAGTGTCTTGGTGCAGGGCAACTTAATGAATGGAACCAAATGACACATCTTACTAAAACGGTCCACGACCACCCAGATGACAGTAAAACCCTTAGACACAGGAAGATCAGTAATAAAATCCATTGTGAGATGCGTCCAAGGTGCATTAGGAACCTCCAGAGGGCAAAGCAACCCCGCAGCAGGAGTATGTGAAGCCTTTGATCTAGCACACACAGTACACTGACGCACCCACTTGATGACTTCCTTCTGCCATGCAGGCCACCAAAAACTGCGACTAATAAGTCTCTTAGTCTCCAAAATTCCTAGATGACCTGCCAACCGAGACTAATGACACTCCACAAACAAATGTCTCCTAAAGGCTCTAGGCATGAACAACCTCCCATGGGGAGTGTTAGATGGAGCATCATCTTGAACTTTCAGAATCCCATTCTCCAAAACGGAGTCCAAAACCGCCACCACAACTCCTTTCTGTAAAATGCTCTCCTCCTCCTCGGCACCGACAGTAGGAGAGAAGCTGCGAGATAAAGCATCGGCTTTAACATTCTTAGTACCAGGAATATAGGTAACAGAAAAATGAAACCGAGAGAAAAAAGTGCCCACCTAACTTGACAGGCATTCAAGCGCTTGGCAGCATCAGATAGATCAAATTCTCATGATTTGTGAAAACCTGAATAGGAAATCTAGCGCCTTCCAAAAAATGACACCAATGTTCAAACTCTACTTTAATAGCCAGCAGCTCCCGATTTCCAACATCATAATTCAGTTCGGTTTCTGAAATTTTTTTCGAAAAGAAGGCACAAGGATGTACTCCACCCTTGTTCTCCTGAGACAAAACTACTCCGACCCCCACCGATGAAGCATCGACCTCGACCAAGAAAGGCTTGGTCTCATCAGGCTGCATAAGGATAGGAGCAGAACTGAACCTCTCTTTGAGATACTCAAATGCTTCAATGGCCTCAGTAGTCCACTGGGCCGTATTCGCACCTTTCCTATTGAGATCGGTTAGAGGTTTAACAATTACAGAAAAATTCTTAATGAATTTCCTGTAATAATTGGCAAAACCCAAAAATATCTGTATAGATTTCAAACCAATAGGCCTAGGCCATTCCTGCACAGCCTCAACCTTCACAGGGTCCATCTCAAAGCCCTCGCTGGAGACAATGTAGCTCAAAAAACTAATTTTCTGCACAGCGAACACACATTTCTCCAGCTTAGCAAAGAGTGAATTATCACTCAATAACTGCAAAACTTCACGTACACTCTGCCAATGGGACTCTAGAACTGGTGAATAAATCAAAATGTCATCCAAATACACAACCACATTCTTACCAATCAAAGGTCTCAGGATGTCATTAATAAGGTTCTGAAAAAATGCAGGTGCATTGGTAAGACCAAAAGGCATCACCAGATTCTCAAAATGACCTACCGCAGTGTTAAAAGCAGTTTTCCATTCATCACCCTCCTTCACTCGTAACAAATTGTATGCCCCCGGAGATCAATTTTGGAGAACCACTTGGCTCCCACTAACTGGTTAAACAAGTCAGGAATTAACGGCAATGGGTAGGAATTGCATACGGTAATCTTATTAATTTCACGAAAATCCAGACATGGACGTAAACCGCTGTCATTTTTTTTAACAAAGAAGAATCCAACTGCCACAGGCGACTTAGAAGGTCTACACTGTGTGCAGAATTATTAGGCAAGTTGTATTTTAGAGGATTATTTTTATTATTGATCAACAACTATGTTACTCAATCAACCCAAAAGACTCATAAATATCCAAGCTTAATATTTTTGGAAGTTGGAGTGGGGTTTTTTTTAGATTTGGCTATCCAAGGAGGATATCTGTTTGTGCAGGTAACTATTACTGTGCAGAATTATTAGGCAACTTAATAAAAACCAAATATAATCCCATCTCACTTGTTTAATTTCACCAGGTAAACCAATATCAGTGCACAAAATTTAGAAATAAACATTTCTGACATGCAAAAACAAAATCCAAAAAAATTAGTGATCAATATAGACACCTTTCTTTATGATGACACTCAACAGCCTTCCATCCATAGATTCTGTCAGTTGCTTGATCTGTTTTCGATCAACATTGTGTGCAGCAGCCACCACAGCCTCCCAGACACTGTTCCGAGAGGTGTACTGTTTTCCCTCCCTGTAGAGCTCACATTTTATGATGGAACACAGGTTCTCTATGGGGTTCAGATCAGGCGAACAAGGGGGCCATGTCATTATTTTCTCTTCTTTTAGACATTTAATGGCCTGCCACGCTGTGGAGTAGTTGGTTGCATGTGATGGAGCATTGTCCTGCATGAAAATCTTGTTTTTCTTGAACGATACTGACTTCTTCCTGTACCACTGCTTGAAGAAGTTGTCTTCCAGAAACTGGCAGTAGGTCTTGGAGTTGAGCTTCACTCCATCCTCAACCTGAAAAGGCCCCACAAGTTCACAAGTTCATCTTTGATGATACCAGCCAATATCAGTACCCCACCTCCACCTTGCTGGCGTCTGAGTCGGAGTGGAGCTCTCTGCCCTTTACAGATCCAGCCTCTGGCCCATCCATCTGGCCCATCAAGAGTCACGCTGATTTCATCAGTCAATAAAACCTTTGAAAAATCAGTCTTAAGATATTTCTTGGCCCATTCTTGACGTTTTATCTTATGTTTCTTGTTCAAAGGTGGTCGTTTTTCAGCCTTCCTTACCTTGGCCATGTCCCTGAGTATCGCACACCTTGTGCTTTTTGATACTCCAGTAACGTTGCAGCTCTGAAATATGGCAAAACGGTGGCGAATGGCATCTTGGCAGCTTCACGCTTGATTTTCCTCAATTCATGGGCAGTTATTTTGCGCCTTTCCTGGCCAACACGCTTCTTGCGACCCTGTTGGCTATTTGCCATGAAACGCTTGATTGTTCGGTGATCACGCTTCAAAAGTTTGGAAATTTCAAGACTGCTGCATCCCTCTGCAAGACATCTCACAATTTTGGACTTTTCAGAGCCCGTCAAATCTCTCTTATGACCCATTTTGCCAAAGGAAAGGAAGTTGCCTAATAATTAGGCACACCTTATATAGGGTGTTGATGTCATTAGTCAACACCCCTCCTCATTAGAGATGCACATGACCAGATTTACTTAATTGGTAGTTGGCTCTCAAGCCTATGCAGCTTGGAGTAGGACAACATGTATAAAAAGTATCATGTGATCAAAATACTCATTTGCCTAATAATTCTGAACACTGTAATGTGATCAGCAGCCAGGCTAATCTCTATGTACTCCTCCAAGGCCTGTCTTTCAGGGATAGTCAGATTAAACAAGCGACTTTTGGGAAGAGTAGCACCCAGAACAAACTCAATGGCACAATCATAATCCCTATGAGGAGGTGAAACTTGCGACTCCTCCTCTGAAAAATACCTCCAAAAATCTTGAATAAGTACCGGTAATTCCCCTTTTTCCACAGCCGCAATGCGACCAATGACAACATTTATCATAGCACTTCGGACTCCAAGACTTAATCATATTAGTAGACCAGTCCAATAAAGGATTGTGCAGGTTTAACCAGGGCAATCCTAGAACAACTGGAGTGGGCAAATTATCCAAAACAACCAAGTCCAAAATTTCTTGTGAACTCCATTGATAGTGAGGGGAAATGCAGCAGTCTTGTGAGTAATACATTTCAAGGGAGTGTTATCAATTGCAATCACAGAAATAGGTGATGACAAAGGGTTGGATTTCAATTTAAGGTTTTCCAAAAATCCTTTATCAATCACATTAAGTGTTGAACCACAATCCACAAGTACCTGAAATTCAATCAAATCTCCCTGCAAAGTAGTACTCCCAGAAATAAATACTCCTGCAGAGTGTGAACAAGCTATACGGGTGTAACTGACCTTTTTTTTTTCTTTACTTAAATTACAATCACAATACTTAATCAAATGGTCAGCTTTACCACAATAAAGACACAATCCCTCGGTAAACCTCTGGTCTCTTTCCTGAGAGCAGAGTGACATCCCCCCAACTTCCATCGGTTCTCCGCCGTGAGAGCAGATTTTCTGGGGACAAGGACCTGACATTACAGGAGTCTTTACCTCATTAAGCCTGCACCTTAGTCTCCTGTGGATACGAACAGCTAACTGCATAGCATCCTGCAGAGTCTCAGGTGCAGGGAATGCAATTAGCAAATCCTTAACCCTTTCACTCAGACCAGCAAGAAATAAACATCTCAGCGCAGGATCATTCCACTTAACTTCTGAAGCCCCTCTCCTGAAGTGTGTGCAATAATTTTCAACATAATCTGACCCCTGATTCAAATGTCTGAGTTCTGATTCAGCAGATGAGATTCGATCAGGATCATCATATAATAGCCCCATAGCAGAAAAAAATTCTTCAACAGACCTTAAACACGGATCATTAGGCTGGAGAGAAAAGGCCCACCCCTGTGGTTCATTGTGCAAAAGGGACATAATAAAACCAATGTGCTCTGATTCATTCCCAGAGGACCTTGGTCTCAAATGAAAATATAACAAACAAGCATTTTTAAAGGAAAAAAAATCTTGCTGTTTACCATAAAAAACATCAGGCAGTCCTACCTTGGGTTTGACAAAATGCGCTCCAGAACAGCTACTCATGTGTTGCTGAAGCTCGGCCACCTCCAGAGACAATCCCTGCAGGCGATGAGCCAAATCCTGGATGGAAACCATACTGATCCCCGAATTTCTTTCCTTTTAGTTTTTTGGGCTGGACTTACTGTTATGATCTGCAACATGTACTAAGGAAAGATAGGGGAAAGCTGTCCCTACAGTAAGACTAAGCTGAATCTGTACAATGTAGCGGGCTGCCTGTTCCTAGTGAACAGACCCGCCTTAGTCCTCGGCTAGTCTGAACGAAGACCTATAGAATTAAGGGAGGGGTCCCTAAAGGAACTAAGGACTGGGATAAAAATGGGACACCTCCTAAACAGAGAAGTAGCTGCAGAACACAAAAAGACAAACTGACAAAAATGCACTAGAGGTCCCAGAGGACCAAGCGAACTGACAGAGAAAGGCACCGAAGCACCAGGCTAGAGAAACAGTCAAACACTGAAGTCCAGCACAGCCAGAAGGGCGGAGCTGGAACATAAAGGCAGATGGTCACGTGATCGCAAAACACAAGATGGAAAAAACAAACAGGAGGGTTCTAACAGGGAGAAGGAGCAGGGTCAGGTGTGACATCGCCAATTGTGATTAGTGGATCTTGTGATATCAGCTGTGCATAGAGGTGTTATTAGTCACTGCAATCCTGCTTCAGATAAAGTTGAGCCGTGCTGAAACATCTTTCTGAAAGAATAGAGTCTAAAGTAACACTAGTGGCCAGTGTGAAAATTGCAAGATTATTATCATTATTTTATATACAGTGATGGCCAAAAGTATTGGCACCTCTGCAATTCTGTCAGATAATACCCAGTTTCTTCCTGAAAATGATTGCAATCACAAATTCTTTGGTATTATTATCTTCATTTAATTTGTCTTCAATGAAAAAACACAAAAAGAATTGTACTAAAGCCAAATTGGATATAATTCCACACCAAACCTAAAAGTGGACAAAAGTATTGGCACTGTTTGAAAAATCATGTGATGCTTCTCTAATTCGTGTAATTAATAGTGTTGAGCCACCCCCGTAGTGTTCGAGTTCGGTTCGGTTCGTCGAACACCCGTGTGTTCGCCGAACTGTTCGTCGAACTGTTCGTCGAACACCTTCGAACACCGTTAAAACCAATGGCAGGCAAACAAAAACACATAGAAACACATAGAAAACACCTTCAAAGGTGTCCAAAAGCTGACAAACTGCTCAGAAGACATAACTAACACATGGAAAAGTGACAAGTACATATAGTCATGCGAAAATAAAAGAGGTGGAGGAGTAAAAGGAGGGGGAGACACAGATATAGGCATGTCATGCCCTTCTAAAATCCAAAAAGTGAGAAGCCGACACGGCCAGTCCGCTCCTGCCCGTGCCACCTCCGTGTCGCCGGGTTTGTGCCAGAGCCGCGGTGAACCCTGACGGCCAGCCCCCCTCTCCCAATACTGGTGCCTGTCCGCTGGTGGGTCGAGCGAGCCCCCCTGTGGTGGAGGCAGCTCTAAGCTTTTTAATTTAAATTGTCTCTCTAATTTGAATGAATACACTTTAAATCCATTTACAAGGATCTATTGGAGGGCAAGTCTCATGCCAGCAGCCGCGGTAATTCCAGCTCCAGTAGCGTCCACTAAAGCTGCTGCAGTTAAAAAGCTTTTATAAGGATCGAGCTCAGCTGTCCACCGCAAGGCGTCCTACTGCCAGTCCCAGCCCCTATGCCTTGGGGTGCCTCCTGATGCTCTTCACTAAGTATCCCATGGTCCCGAAGCATTTCCTTTGAAAAAATTAAGTGTCTAAACTACAGGTGGTGTAGCTTGCTTAACAGCCGGGATAATCCGCTGACTAGCAGACACTGCTACTAGGCACAAAGTATTTCCTGGGCTAGATGCAGTTAAAAATTTGTAATTAGATACTCTCGTTGGATGCTGAGAAAGCATTCCATAGAGTCTCCTGGCACGCCATATATGATTCTCTTAAAAAGCTTGGGGTAGGGGTCTAGGGGACCCTTTTATAGCCAAAATCACGGCCCTGTATCGCAATACGTCACCTAGGCTGAAGATAAATGGAACTGTAGCACCCTGAGGGCTCGGTTGCTACAGACATATTGCACCTCACCCAGAGGTGTGATATTTCACTCTCAGGTAAGGATGGAGTGTGGATCAGGACCCGACACCTGCATGCATTACACCACATTGCCGTGGGGCAGGGCGACCAATATGCCCCTGAGATGGGCACGACAGTCCCTGTCCCTGGCTGGAGTGGTGGGAGGGAACACTGAGGAAGGGGAACCCTGTAGTGCAGGAGCAGGGAGGAAGCAGTTCCTGGGTGCATTGAGAAGGGAGTATAAAAGGTGGGCACCATCTTAGTTCAGTGCAGAGAAGTCTGAGCAGAAGTGGCAGGGAGCAGGGGCTCTGCATGAGCTCTGCTCCGGAGGCGGGCCTAGTAACAGAGGCCCAGGCCTGGAAGCGGGAGAAGGAAGGAAGAGGAGCGGAGAAGGCTCCAGGAACGAGGAATGAAGGGATCCCAGGGGTGCGGACGGGTGAGTCGCCACCGCACGCCCGAATCCACCTGCGTGGAGGGGTCAGGCCAAAGGGGGAGACCGGTCCCCGAACTAGTGGAGGCAGGAAACGACCCTCAGCTAGAAAGCGGAGGCTCTGACATTTTATGTGGCGCAGCCCCTCGCTACACCCGCTAGGAAGGCACCACATAGGGTCAGGGAAACTGGCGCCAAGTTTACCAAGAGGAGGCCCGAGGCAGCCGGACAGAAGTGTTGGTAAGAAAGGCCAGACAAAGGACACACAAAGGGGGTCCTGTGAAGTGCTCCAAAGTTATCTGGGAGTTGTCTGAGCCCCTCACCTGGTGAGCACAGTACGACGTGGGCAGCCGTTACCTGCAGACGTGGTCTGGATAATAAGAACTGTTAGTAAAGGCCCTGGACTGCATCACTGACTCCGTGTCGTTACTGCTGCTGCCCTGCACCATCACCCCCATCCTCCGCATACACTGCCCTGAGGCTATACTCCTCCCGTGGGGAGTTATGCTACGCTCTGCTGCACCCACAACACCAGCCTCAGCGGTCTGCCCTGTAGCGGCGGTTCACTCTGACCGCAATCCACGGGTGGCGTAGTCGGACATTTAAACATCAAAACCACATAAATAGTTCCGCCACTGGTTTGACCGCCCTGAGCCACGGAACCGGGTCGCCGCCACGAAGACTACAACCACCAGCATCCACCAAAAAGGGTCCGGCTCCGGGTGTCCCAAGGCCCAGGGGGTGCGTCAGAACATTTTCATCACCTTTCACAATCACCAATGGGACAAGGCAGGGATGTCCTCTGTCCCCTCTCTTATACATCCTAGTGACGGAGCACCTGCTCTCATCAATTCGCCATAACCCCAATATTAGGTGGATTGAGGTGGGAGGCACCGAGTACAAGTGCTCTCTATTTGCTGATGATGTCCTAGTATATATCACTCAATCACATATATCCATCCCTGCTGTTATGGCTGAAATAGATCACTTTGTTACATGGTAAAATTTTAAAATCAATGCAGCGAAGTCTGAGGCCCTCGATGTCTCCCTCCCCAAATCCATATAGGATTCCATCCAGTCCAACTTTCCCTTTGCCTGGCCCTCACAGGGTATCAAATACTTAGGAATTCCTATTCATAGAGACCTCTCCCATCTATGTTATCTTAATTTTGGGCCCTTTATTGAACAATTCCATACAGACCACGGTTGGCAAGTTAGAACTGTAAGATTCACTACGTGAACCACTGGTGTTTTGTGGAAAAGCACATGTACACTGCGTTCCAAATTATTATGCAAAAAGTGTTTAGGAGTGATAAGGGAAGAATTTGTTTGTTTGTCAGTTAAACTCATTGATGGTGATGTGTGTCAGGGCTCTTTATATCACTGTAAGCAATTGCAGACACCTGTGCTAATTAGTTTGGCAGGTGTGTCCAATGAAAGGCAAGACTACTTAAGAAGGCTCTCTCACATTATTAAGCAGCCTACATTTTCTGCCAAAATGGGAAAGAAAAAGGATGTGTCGGCTGCTGAGAAGCAACAAATTGTGGAGTGTTTAGGTCAAGGCATGACTACAATCAACATTGTGCGATGATCAGGATGAAGTGTCTTGGCAATCAAGAAGTATGTAGTTGATTCACAGTACACACGTGTGCGTGCTGATAAGGGCAAATTGAGGACTCTTTCCTACAGGCAATTACGTCAGGTTGAAAGAGCAGCGGCAAAAAAGCCTTGTCATAGCAGCAGACAAGTTTTTGAAGCTGCTTGTGCCTCCAACGTCCCCCGAACAACAAGATGCAGGGTCCTTCAGAGGTTTGCAGCTGTGCATACGCCATCCTGTCGACCTCCTCTATCCACTTCACACAAGCAGAAACGGCTCCAGTGGGCCAAACATTACATGAAGACTGATTTCAAAACTGTTTTGTTCACGGATGAGTGCCGTGCAGCGCTCGATGGTCCAGATGGATGGAGTGGAGGATGGCTGGTTGATGGACACCCCACGCAAACACGGCTACAGCGCCAACAAGGAGGAGGTGGAGTAATGTTTTGGGCTGGAATCATGGGGAGAGAGATTGTCGGCCCCTTTAGGATCCCTGAAGGCGCTAAAGATGAACTCCATAATATATGTGGATTTTCTCAAACAGCACTTCCTGCCATGGTTCAAGAAGAAGAACCGTGTATTTCACAGCAAGATCATTTTTCTGCATGATAATGCACCATCTCATGCTGCACATAAAACATCTGCATCTCTGGCTGATATGGGCATAAAAGGGGACAAACTTATGGTGTGACCCCCATGCTCCCCTGACCTCTACCCCATTCAGAACCTTTGGAGCATCATTAAAAGGAGTGTCTATGATGGCGGGAGGCAGTTCACATCTAAGCAACAGCTCTGGGAGGGTATTCTGTCCTCATGCAAAACAATTGAAGCAGAAACCATCCAAAACCTGACAAATTCAATGGACGAGAGAGTTCAGAAGCTCCTTTCGAACAAGGGGTCCTATGTGAAAATGTAACATCACCTAGAATAAAGTTTTGAGTTGAAAACTGTTTGATTTCAGTTTCTAACAACCTGCTAATGCTTATAATTTCAAAAATGACCATTTTTTTGGTCTTTATTAAAATGAAAAGGTTGATCGAAAAGTTTGGGGGATCTAAGAGTGTGGCAACCCAGTAGTCATGATTACTTCAAATTCTGACAATATGAGGGTCATGCTGCAGGTAGTGCAGCAAGAAGGCACTTATGTGTCTTGCGCATCTCGGAGCCCCAAAATTATTTTCCGGGCTAGATGCAGCTAAAAATTATTTTTAATTTTAAATCTGGTGGAGCTTATTATAGATGGCCTAATAGGATCAGTGCTGCACACTGCTACAAAGCCCAAATTATTTTCCAGTCAAGATACAGATAAACATGATTAGTAATTTGAAAGCTTAAAACGGTTGGTAGGGTGATTTTAACCAATCATCAAGCTTTTACTCTCCCCAGGATGACACAGGGGTAGAAAAGTCGTTTCGGATCCATGATTTGTTCATCTTTATGAACGTGAGTCTGTCTACATTATCAGTGGAGAGCCGCGTGCGCTTATCTGTCAGCACACCACCAGCAGCGCTGAACACACGTTCAGACAGAACGCTGGCTGCGGGGCATGACAAGATCTCCAAGGCGTAAGTGGCTAGCTCCGGCCATTTATCCAGATTGGAAGCCCAAAAAGAGCAAGGGTCCAGTGACACAGTCGTGGCTTCAATGTTTACTTGGAGATACTCCTGTACCATCCTCTCTAGGCGTTGACTATGTGTCAGACTTCTTGTCTCCTGTGGCCTTGCAAAGGATGGGCTAAAAAAGTGGTGAAATGATTCCGCAAAATTGATGTTACCAGCAGATACTGTGGTTCTGTTACGGTTTGAGTGCTGAACACTTGACGGTCCCACGGTTGGCAAGTTGGAACTGTGAGATTCACTACGTGCACCACTGGTGTTTTGTGGAAAAGCACATGTAAGATTCTGCAACAGTCTCTGCTGATACTCCTGCATGCGTGCATCCCTTTCTATGGCAGGAATAATTTCGGCAAATTTACTTTTGCACCGGGGATCTAACAGTGTGGCAACCCAGTAGTCAGGATTATTTCTAATTCTAACAATTCGAGGGTCATGTTGCAGGTAGTGCAGCAAGAAGGCACTCATGTGTGTTGCGCATCCAGGAGCACCAAGTCCCTGTTGTGTTGGTGGCGAGGTAACAATCATGCTTCCTTCCTCTGTCCTCTCCCCCCAACCTCGCACAACAGAAATGTGATCAAGGTCTCCCTCATCTGATGAGTCTTCCATCAGTTCGTCCTCCACTTCTTCCTGGGCTCCTGCACCTTCCTCACTAGTTTGGCTGCTACCATGCGCCCTGGTAAAACCATCTCCCCCACCCTCACATGCCTGCCGCCTTGGTGCTGCCGACCGTCTGGACCTTGCAGATGTTAGCCCTTCCGCATACAACTCCTCCTCCTCTACTTCCTCCACCTCCTCTTGTGCCACCACCTGACTCCGAATTCTGTTTAACATGTGCTCCAGCATGTTAATCACCGGAATAGTCATGCTGATAATGGCATCATCAGCACTAAACATCTTCGTCGCCATTTCAAAACTGTGCAGAAGGGTGCATAGGTCCCTGATCTGAGACCACTCCTCCAGCGTGATTTGCCCCACCTCTGGATCTCGTTGGCCCAGGCTATACGTCAGAACGTATTGCACCAGGGCTTGTCGGTGCTGCCACAGTCGCTGCAACATGTGCAGAGTTGAATTCCACCGGGTAGGCACATCGCATTTTAGCCGGTGAAGTGGCAGGCCCAACGACTTCTGTAGAGATGTAAGTCGCTGAGCTGCGGGATGCGAACGGCGGAAGTGAGCACACAGCGACCGTGCCCTCTGCAGAAGGCCATCTAGTCTGGGATAGTGGGCTAAAAATTGCTGGACAACCAGGTTCAACACGTGAGCCATACAAGGCACGTGTGTGACATTGCCCCGGCGAAGGGCCGCACCCAGGTTTGCAGCATTGTCGCACACGGCCTTCCCTGGTTTCAGGTCCAGTGGAGACAGCCATTCATGAAATTGGTTCTCCAGAGCTGACCACAACTCGTCAGCTGTGTGACTCACATTTCCCAGACATTTCAAAGTAAAAACCGCCTGATGACGTTGAGCCCTACTGCCAGCATAGTAAGGAGGTGTGCAGGATCCCTTCTGCGCAGTTAGAAAGCTTGTGGCATGACCAGACAGGCTTTGCGTGCAGGTGGAAGACCGAGAGGAGGTTGAGGAGGCAGAAGCAGTGGAGGAACTTTGACATAAAGAGGATTGACGCACAACTCGTGGGGACGGCAAGACTTGGACAGCAGCCCCTTGTCCTGCTGTCACCATAGTTACCCAGTGCCCAGTCAGCAACATGTAACGACCCTGTCCATGCCTACTCGTCCAAGTGTCTGTGGTGAAATGCACCCTGTCACACACAGAGTTTCTCAAAGAAGCGGTGATGTTGTGTGCGACATGCTGGTGGAGCGCAGGCACACCTTTCTTTGAGAAGTAGTGCCGACTGGGCATCTGGTACTGGGGCACTGCGACGGACATAAGGTCTCGAAAATCCTCTGTGTCCACCAGGCGGAAAGGCAGCATTTCTGTAGCCAAGAGCTTGCAGATGGTGAAATTCAACCTCTTAGCTTTCTCATGGCTAGGAGGAAATGGTCTTTTACTTGTCCACATCTGAGGGACCGAGGGCTGGCTATTGCGCTTAGACGGGGTTGATAAGGGTGTCCCCGGCAAACTGCCGGTCTGTGAGGAAGATGCAGGCGGACATGTTAGGTTGCCTTGATCCAAAGGTGGTGCTATCGATGTCGGACAGCGCTCAACACCAGCTGGTGTTACCACCTCCAAAGAAAATGATGACCTGCCAATCACGCTGGCTGTTGCGGGTAAAGAGGTGGCAGGTCTGTGCCCCAAAACAGGTGTGACTGCTGTCCCCCCAGTCACAGAGGATGAAGAGGCCGCGGATGCACAAGATATGGCAGACTGTGGTTGGCCCGGCCGGCTAGGCCGCATTGTAGCACACTGAGCTTCCCACTGCAACTTATGCTTCATGTCCATGTGCCGGTTCATGCATGAAGTACTCAAACTATGTATTTTTTGGCCTCTACTTAGCTTTTGCTGACAAATGTTACAGATAACACGAGTTGGGTCATCTTTATCGATCTGAAAAAATGCCCAGGCTATGCAAGGCTTAGCACCCATGCGACCTGAAGAGCCACCACGACTTGTGGTGAGAGGCAGAGTTGTGTTTGAGGATGCAGTTGTTGACGTGCTTCCAGTACTACGTCTCTGTCCAGGAAGGCGCAACCTGACCTCGTCGTCACTAGCATCTTCCTCCACCTCCTCTGCTGACCTCATCTCTTGGCTGACTGTGGGTTGACAGTAAGTGGGATCTCCAACCTCATCATCATCACCCTGTGTGTTATCACACCCGTCGTCCTCAGAGCCAACCTGTTCCTGCCCTGACAAAAAACTAAAGTTGTCGCTCCAATCAGGTATTTGAGTCTTATCATCGTCTTCCTCATTGTCTCCACCAACAGGAGTTACAGTTTGGGAATGAGGGTCTACATTATGGTCAGAACCTTCTGCGTCTGGTCCTGGATCCGACTCATAAAGATTCTGGGCATCAGTGCAGATCATTTCCTCGTCTGGATTCACAGAAGCGCTGGAGTCGACCTCTGATTCCCAGGCTATAGTATGAGTAAACAGCTCTGCAGACTCAACCATCTGTTCTACCTCATACTCAGACGGGCAGCTGGAGATTTGGGAGCTGTGAGGAAGCAAGTGCGATTTGGGTGACACCTTTGAGGACTGGAGTATTTGTGATGTTGAAGTTGATGTGGAGGAGAGCCCACTTAAAGGAGCACTTGATATCCGTTGAAGCACCTGCTGTTTTTGTGCCTCATCTGGAATTTGTAGCGATTGGCGTGGCCGTAAGAAAGGGATCTTATCACATTGTCCGCTAAAAGAAGTAGACATTTTAGTTTGGCTGGAAGATGGTCTTTCTTCTGCAGATGTTACTGTTGCTTTAACACCTACCCCACAGACACAACCTTTTTTCCCCTTCCCAACACGCCTATTCCCCTTTCCACCAGCAGCAGGCCTTTTTCCACTCATTTTGGTGGTTAACTAATTCACAACTCTGGAGTTGTTTGCACAAAAAAACAATGGATGGTAACCGAGCAGAGCTGAGTGGCCAAATTGTGGTATTAGGCCAAAACTATTGGCTGGGTTAGATGCAGAAAAAAATTATATTCAATTTGCAACCTGATGGAGGTCAGTATAGATGGACTAATACAACAAGTCCCACACACAGCTAGAAGCCCAATATTTTTTCAGAGGTAGATGCAGAAAAAAATATATTCAGTTTGCAACCTGATGGAGGTCAGTATAGATGGACTAATACAACAAGTCCCACACACAGCTAGAAGCCCAATATTTTTTCAGAGGTAGATGCAGAAAAAAATATATTCAGTTTGCAACCTGATGGAGGTCTGTATAGATGGATTAATAGAACAAGTCCCACACACAGCTAGAAGCCCAATATTTTTTCAGAGGTAGATGCAGAAAAAAATATATTCAGTTTGCAACCTGATGGAGGTCAGTATAGATGGACTAATACAACAAGTCCCACACACAGCTAGAAGCCCAATATTTTTTCAGAGGTAGATGCAGAAAAAAATTATATTCAGTTTGCAACCTGATGGAGGTCTGTATAGATGGATTAATAGAACAAGACCCACACACAGCTAGAAGCCCAATATTTTTTCAGAGGTAGATGCAGAAAAAAATATATTCAGTTTGCAACCTGATGGAGGTCAGTATAGATGGACTAATACAACAAGTCCCACACACAGCTAGAAGCCCAAATATTTTTTCAGAGGTACTGTAGATGCAGATAAAAATTATTTTTAATTTGCAACCTGATGGAGGTCAGTATAGATGGACTAATAGAGAAAGTCCGACACACTGCTAGAAGGCCAAATATTTTTTCAGAGCTAGATGCAGAAAAAATTAGATTCAGTTTGCAACCTGATGGAGGTCAGTATAGATGGACTAACAGAGAAAGTCCCACACACTGCTAGAAGGCCAAATATTTTTTCAGAGCTAGATGCATACAAAAAATTATTTTGAATTTGCAACCTGATGGAGGTCAGTATAGGTGGACTAATAGAACAAGTCCCACACACTGCTAGAAGGCCAAATATTTTTTCAGAGCTAGATGCAGAAAAAAATTATATTCAGTTTGCAACCTGATGGAGGTCTGTATAGATGGATTAATAGAACAAGACCCACACACAGCTAGAAGCCCAATATTTTTTCAGAGGTAGATGCAGAAAAAAATATATTCAGTTTGCAACCTGATGGAGGTCAGTATAGATGGACTAATACAACAAGTCCCACACACAGCTAGAAGCCCAATATTTTTTCAGAGGTAGATGCAGAAAAAAATATATTCAGTTTGCAACCTGATGGAGGTCAGTATAGATGGACTAATACAAGTCCCACACACAGCTAGAAGCCCAAATATTTTTTCAGAGGTACTGTAGATGCAGATAAAAATTATTTTTAATTTGCAACCTGATGGAGGTCAGTATAGATGGACTAATAGAGAAAGTCCGACACACTACTAGAAGGCCAAATATTTTTTCAGAGCTAGATGCAGAAAAAAATTATATTCAGTTTGCAACCTGATGGAGGTCAGTATAGATGGATTAATAGAACAAGACCCACACACAGCTAGAAGCCCAATATTTTTTCAGAGGTAGATGCAGAAAAAAATATATTCAGTTTGCAACCTGATGGAGGTCAGTATAGATGGACTAACAGAGAAAGTCCCACACACTACTAGAAGGCCAAATATTTTTTCAGAGCTAGATGCAGAAAAAAATTATATTCAGTTTGCAACCTGATGGAGGTCTGTATAGATGGATTAATAGAACAAGACCCACACACAGCTAGAAGCCCAATATTTTTTCAGAGGTAGATGCAGAAAAAAATATATTCAGTTTGCAACCTGATGGAGGTCAGTATAGATGGACTAATACAACAAGTCCCACACACAGCTAGAAGCCCAATATTTTTTCAGAGGTAGATGCAGAAAAAAATATATTCAGTTTGCAACCTGATGGAGGTCAGTATAGGTGGACTAATAGAACAAGTCCCACACACTGCTAGAAGGCCAAATATTTTTTCAGAGCTAGATGCAGAAAAAAATTAGATTCAGTTTGCAACCTGATGGAGGTCAGTATAGATGGACTAATAGAATGATGCTATGCCCAAAAGATTTTACTTCACTAGGTGCAGTAAAAAAATTGGTATTCTATACACAGGTGGTATATCTTGCAACACAGATAGGCTACTCCACTGACTAACACACTCTGCAATAGGCCAAAAAGGATTAGCTTTGCTAGATTCAGCCAAATGCTGTGAAAAAAACTTGCACAGCACTGGCACAGACCTGCCTGGCAAAAACTGATAGGAACTGATGTAACCTAGTCCTGAAAAGGACTCCAATTACAATTAGTCTTTACTCCCACAACCTATCTATTTAAGAGCACAGACCTGTCTGATAAAAGTCGTAGGAAATGCTGTAACCTAGTCCTTAAAAGGACTGCAATCACAACTATTCCCTACTCCCAAGCTATCTGTATATTTGTGCGAAAATTGGCTTGAAATTAACAAGGTATAGCGCACACAGCAACAGCGGTGCCGTCTAACACGCAGCTGCAGCAGTGAGAAAATGGTGGCGACGGGGAAAATGGCTTGGTCTTATAGGGCAAGGACATGTGACATACACTGCCAATGACACATGCCCTTGCTTGTGTGAAAAAAAGCACTTCGCTCCGTGTGTGTGACGCGCCCCCTGGGCCATATTCTTTAGGGGAATACCCGGAGCCGGATCAGATGGGGGTTGTAGTCTCCGAGTGGCTGTGACCCGGTCCGTGCCCAGGGTGTCAAGCTCAGAGTATGTGGCAGTCCTACAGATGTTACAAAGTTCGTTATGTCGACTACGCCACCCGTTGGATTGCGGTCACTACGGCCGCCGCTGCAGCAGGGTCCGCTGAGGCTGATGGTGTTGGTGCAGCTTTAGATAGTATAACCCCCAACGGGAGGAGTATGGCCTCAGGGGGTCAGGTGCAGAGGATGGGGGTTGTGGTGGTGCAGCGTAGATGATAATTAAAGACAGAGTCGGGTTGTGCAGTTCAGGGTGTTTACTTACTGCAGATATTCCGGTCACTCCGGCCTTAAGTGACCACCCGAGCCGTGCTGCGTCCACCAGGTCCTGGATTCAGCCAACCCCCAAGCAAGTCCGGAGTGTGTCCCTGAGCCCTCCTTCTTGTCCTTTCTTCTGGCCGTCCCCACCAGGGATCCACCTAGGTCCAGCTCCCTCGGGCCTTCTGTTGGGAGACCCTTGGCCTTGGGTTCCCTGACCCTACACGTGGTTTGCCTTCAGGGTGGATGTGGTGGGTGGCCGTGGCAGATCCTGCCCACGGCCTCCGGTCTCTGGCTGGGGTATGCTTTAGCCCCCACCAGTTTGGGATCCGGTACCCTGTTGCCAACTCTTCACCCTAGGGTTGTACTTGGGTTCTCAGAGTTCCTTCTGTCTCCCCCTCTGGGTCTTTCTTTCTTCTCCTCTCTCACTCTGGCTTCTCTGCAAAGACTCGCTGACTGACCTCTCACAGACTGACCCTGATCTTAGATGGTGCCCACCTTAAATACTCCCTCTATGTGTGAGCTCAGGTGACCAGCACCCAATGAGCTCCTAACTTTACCCAGGCTGCTCCCCCTATCTGCCCCTACACTACTGGGATGTACCACCCCCCTCCCACTCCAGCCAGGAACAGACTCGATCGTACCTGCACATTTCTAAGTGGGAGTACCGTTGGTCTGTTCCTCGGAAATGGGATGTGTGTAGTGCATGCAGCTTTCTGAGCTCAGTTCCACACTCCATCCTTACCCGGGAGTGGAATATCACACCTCTGGGTTGAGGTGCAATACCCCTGTAGCAGCCGAATCCTCAGGGTGCTACATTCCCCCCTGGTAAATCACAGCACGTCCTCGGGCTGTAAGATACAAACACACCAAAACATACAATTTTTGCATAAACAACATAATAAAAACATATAAAACATATATATCAGCAATAAAACTTTTCATATATAACATTCTCGTAGACTTTTCTTGCTTCTGGCTCCTCCTCCGGACACTGTGCAACGTGTACCCGGGAAAAGTGCAACAGTTTCTCTAGAAAAATGGTCTTCCTATAAAACCGGTAGGGGGCGCTTTAGGAAGCGCAACTATATACAAGGGATATGGCCGCTCTCAGTCCTCGGCCAGGTATTTAGGAAAGGGATGACCGCTCTCAGTCCTCGGTCAGAGGGATTAAGGGAAATACGGGTAACAGTTCAATTCTCTGGTCCCAACGGGGACTATAATAGCAGCAACGGTTCACTGTGCCCCGACGGGCAACTATATACAGCTTCTACTCTGCTGTACTCAACGACGACGTCCTCCTGCTCTTTCTTTGTGGTTACCTTTAGCTTCAGACCCGTTCGGGCACGTATGCTGGGCAAACAGATCTTCTCCCAGATGCGGCACTCTTGGTTTTATGGGCGCGGTGGTGGTGGCGCCCGGGTTGCCCAGGCCTTGCGGCCAGGCCTGGGGCACCTGGAAAGTGAAGGGCACCGTAAGGACGGCGGCGCCCTGGGCTACTTGGCCCTGCGACCAGGCCGGTGGCTCCGCGGAGGTAGGGGGCGCTGTTGGTATTGCGGCGCCCGGGGGTACTAGGCCCTGCGACCAGGCTGGTGGTACTTCCTGCTTGGTCACGCTCGGGGTCGAGGCGTGTGACGTCACAGGGGTCGCGGCTGCGGCTTCCGGTTGAGGCCTAGTCTGTGGCGGTGACGTTGCGGTTACGGGCACGGCAGGGGGTACTTCGGGCTCTGCGACGGGGAGCTGGGGCAGGTGCGCGGTTTCCCGGTTTGGGGTAGAGACGTCCCCTTTACCTGCCTCCTTTCGTTCGGCTCCCTTCTCGGCGCCGTCTCCGGCCTTCAGTCCTCCTGCGCCATCCTCAGAGGCGGTCTGTCTCCTCGTCTCGGGTGGCGTGCTCCGCTGACGGGTTCTTGTCTGCTGGGCCATCTCTCGGCTCCACTCCGCTAACGTCTCTCGCTGCACCCGGGCCATCCTCCGTGCAAGGCCCTCCAGCGCGGTCTGTGCACACTCCCGATCTCGGGGGAGCTGTGCCAAGACCTCCACTAAGCCTAGTGGGGTCGTTGCTTCTAGCAGGCTCCTGACCAACGGGTCGGTGCTGCTCTGCTCTCCTCTCGTTGTCTCCAGCAGGCTCCTGGCCAGCGGGCCGGTGCTGCTCTGCTCTTCTTCCATCTCCGGGTAAGCTTCTTCTGGACTCAGCTCTAGGCTTCTTGTCTCCGGGTGCGCTCTCTCCAGACTGCTCCAGGCGACACCCATCTTTGTTCTCTTGTTCTCAGTCCTCCCACTTCGAGGGCGGTCCCGGGGCCACTTGGTGATTGTCAGCTCCAGGGGCAGTTCTTTCACGCTGACAGACACCTCTAGCATCACAGTCTCTGTTGGTGGGGGCGGTTTCCACTTTTGGCGCCATTTTCGGTCCTGGCCCACGATGGGAGGTGGCCTCTTGCCACCCTCTGGCACGCCCATAATGGCGTCCGCTCCCCCAAGGCGGGAAATCTTCGGAAATGGCGGGAATCGTCTCCCAGTGGCGGGAAACTCTGCAGATGGCGGGAAAAAGCTGTTAATGGCGGACAACCGGCGGGAATCGACCTGTGATGGAGTCCGATGGCGTGGCCCCTCCGGAACCGGCAGGAGACTTCTTTTTGAGGTAAACTTGTTCTTTTCTTCAGGCACGCAGTACCCAGGTGTTGCGGGCACGTTATCCTGCCGACTACTCCAAAGTTGACGCGCCCCCTGGGCCATATTCTTTAGGGGAATACCCGGAGCCGGATCAGATGGGGGTTGTAGTCTCCGAGTGGCTGTGACCCGGTCCGTGCCCAGGGTGTCAAGCTCAGAGTATGTGGCAGTCCTACAGATGTTACAAAGTTCGTTATGTCGACTACGCCACCCGTTGGATTGCGGTCACTACGGCCGCCGCTGCAGCAGGGTCCGCTGAGGCTGATGGTGTTGGTGCAGCTTTAGATAGTATAACCCCCAACGGGAGGGGTATGGCCTCAGGGGGTCAGGTGCAGAGGATAGGGGTTGTGGTGGTGCAGCGTAGATGATAATTAAAGACAGAGTCGGGTTGTGCAGTTCAGGGTGTTTACTTACTGCAGATATTCCGGTCACTCCGGCCTTAAGTGACCACCCGAGCCGTGCTGCGTCCACCAGGTCCTGGATTCAGCCAACCCCCAAGCAAGTCCGGAGTGTGTCCCTGAGCCCTCCTTCTTGTCCTTTCTTCTGGCCGTCCCCACCAGGGATCCACCTAGGTCCAGCTCCCTCGGGCCTTCTGTTGGGAGACCCTTGGCCTTGGGTTCCCTGACCCTACACGTGGTTTGCCTTCAGGGTGGATGTGGTGGGTGGCCGTGGCAGATCCTGCCCACGGCCTCCGGTCTCTGGCTGGGGTATGCTTTAGCCCCCACCAGTTTGGGATCCGGTACCCTGTTGCCAACTCTTCACCCTAGGGTTGTACTTGGGTTCTCAGAGTTCCTTCTGTCTCCCCCTCTGGGTCTTTCTTTCTTCTCCTCTCTCACTCTGGCTTCTCTGCAAAGACTCGCTGACTGACCTCTCACAGACTGACCCTGATCTTAGATGGTGCCCACCTTAAATACTCCCTCTATGTGTGAGCTCAGGTGACCAGCACCCAATGAGCTCCTAACTTTACCCAGGCTGCTCCCCCTATCTGCCCCTACACTACTGGGATGTACCACCCCCCTCCCACTCCAGCCAGGAACAGACTCGATCGTACCTGCACATTTCTAAGTGGGAGTACCGTTGGTCTGTTCCTCGGAAATGGGATGTGTGTAGTGCATGCAGCTTTCTGAGCTCAGTTCCACACTCCATCCTTACCCGGGAGTGGAATATCACACCTCTGGGTTGAGGTGCAATACCCCTGTAGCAGCCGAATCCTCAGGGTGCTACATGTGCGCTGCTGATAGGCTGACAGATTGCACCTCCCCACTGTAAATGCGGGAAAGAGAAAAAAAAATGGAGATCTTCATTGTTCCTGCAGAGATCCATCCCCTGCCCCTCCCCCCACCCCGCTGTACACTCAAACTGCGTATTAACATTAATTTTCATCATTACTGAGAAAAAATCCAGTTATGATTTTGGTGCACGAACAGTTATCGAACATAACCTCGAACAGCCGAATTTTTCTCAAATTGTTCGTGTTCGCCGAACGGCTCGAACACCGCCCAAAACAGCTTGAATTTGAGATTGGCGAACAGTTCGAGTAGAACAATGCTCATCTCTAGTAATTAACAGCACCTGTAACTTACCTGTGGCACCTAACAGGTGTTGGCAATAACTAAATCACACTTGCAGCCAGTTAACATGGATTAAAGTTGACTCAACCTCTGTCCTGTGTCCTTTTGTGTACCACATTGAGCATGGAGAAAAGTTCATCTCCAAAGACCTGAATGTTCCTGTGTCGTCCGTGCGCAGTGTCATCAAGAAGTTTAAAGCCCATGGCACTGTGGCTAACCTCCCTAGATGTGGACGGAAAAGAAAAATTGATGAGAGATTTCAACGCAAGATTGTGCGGATGGTGGATAAAGAACCTCGACTAACATCCAAACAAGTTCAAGCTGCCCTGCAGTCCGAGGGTACAACAGTGTCAACCCGTACTATCCGTCGGCGTCTGAATGAAAAGGGACTGTATGGTAGGATACCCAGGAAGACCCCACTTCTTACCCCGAGACATAAAAAAGCCAGGCTGGAGTTTGCCAAAACTTACCTGAGAAAGCCTAAAACGTTTTGGAAGAATTTTCTCTGGTCAGATGAGACAAAAGTAGAGCTTTTTGGGAAAAAGCATCAACATAGAGTGTACAGGGGAAAAAAAAAGGCATTCAAAGAAAAGAACACGGTCCCTACAGTCAAACATGGTGGAGGTTCCCTGATGTTTTGGGGTTGCTTTGCTGCCTCTGGCACTGGACTGCTTGACCGTGTGCATGGCATTATGAAGTCTGAAGACTACCAACAAATTTTGGAGCATAATGTAGGGCCCAGTGTGAGAAAGCTGGGTCTCCTTCAGAGGTCATGGGTCTTCCAGCAGGACAATGACCCAAAACACACTTCCAAAAGCACTATAAAATGGTTTGAGAGAATGCACTGGAGACTTCTAAGGTGGCCAGCAATGAGTCCAGACCTGAATCCCATAGAACACCTGTGGAGAGTTCTCAAAATGGCAGTTTGGAGAAGGCACCCTTCAAATATCAGGGACCTGGATCAGTTTGCCAAAGAAGAATGGTCTACAATTCCAGCAGAGCATTGTAAGAAACTCATTGATGGTTAACGGAAGCGGTTGTTCGCAGTTATTTTGGCTAAAGGTTGTGCAACCAAGTATTAGGCTGAGGGTGCCAATACTTTTGTCTGGCCCATTTTTGGAGTTTTGTGTGAAATGATCCATGATTTGATTTTTGCTTCATTCTCTTTTGTGTTTTTTTCTTGCAAGCAAATTAAATGAAGATAATAAGACCAAAGAATTTGTGATTGCAATCATTTTCAGGAAGAAACTGAGTATTATCTGACAGAATTGCAGGGGTGCCAATACTTTTGGCCACCACTGTATGTGTATATACATACATATATATATTTATTTATTTAGTTAGTTATTTTTTTTTTATTAAGACCGTGATAGGAAGTTGAAAAAAATAAGACAAAAAACAAGATAAAAACAAAATGAACAAATACCCTGCAGTAAATAAATAGCAATAGTGAATGAAAATAAAGGGTACTTGGTTAACATAATTTTGATAAAAAACCATAAAAGTCATCTCACCACGAAGTTAAAAAAATGCAAAAAAGTATTAAAAATAGATGCAACACAAAAACCTGATTGAAGGCTCACGCTGACTTTAGTCCAAATTGGTCTGATCTCAGAACACAATGTATGCACTGGCCGCTGGTCTCCCTGTATTTCTATGAAGCTGTCACGCTCGGGTTTTGAGACCACCAATCAGTCTGTACAATGCGGTCCTATGATGAACCAATTTGCACTGAAATCTGCATGAGCCCTAGAGCAATAAATAAGATATCTAAAAATAGCTTCCCTTTAATATGTGTTTCATGAAAGAAAGATATTGATAATACATGTATCATACATGGGGTACTTAATTTTGTTGTTTTTAACCTCTTCTTGTGCTGTATATGCATCTCACATGTATGGTGCTAGTTTAAGAAGTTGACTTGAAGGATAGCTCCAATCACAACACTAGTGATATCGACCACATCATCCACATACATGACATCGCTTGTGACTGAAAATCACTAAATTTACTGTACAGCAATCACATGTTCAAGTCCGCTAGGAGGATCTGATAAATTAAAAAAAATAATATTCTCTCCACCTTTCCCATTCTGCAAATAAAATTAAAAAAAAACTTATGGTACTTAGCATTGGCAAGTCCATAAAAGTCCAACTTTTAAAAAGATATTATTATTATTATTATTATTACTCCCCCAAAAAATAAGAAGGAATCAACAAGTTGTATGTACCCCAAAAATAGTACTATTAAAATCTATAAAAAAAATATATAGAACTGGATTGCTAGAGGGATGATGCAGGCAAATAGCGCTATTCTCACAGCACTGTTGTGCCTTTCCTTGGGGCTGCTTATACATTTTTTTCCTATGATATTTGCCTGCATCTTCCCTCTAGCAATTATTTTTTTCTGATGAAGGTCTAGGAATTGGCCGAAACGTTATTTACAAAGTGGATTGCTTTGCTTTATACAATAAACCACATGTATTCATTGCATCACTTCTGGAGTGCCAAGTTCTATATATTTTTTATTACCGGGGTGGAATCCTATTTGATCAACCATTTTTGACAAAGGTGTGCTGCATAACCTTGTTTTTTTCTAATAAAATCTATAGCTTGTTGAGGTAAAAACCCTCAAGAAGTTCCATAGACTGAACAATGAGTCTAAGAATAAGCTGGCAAAAAGCATTTGATTTTTTTTAAAGAACTAAAACAAAAAAAAACTGTAGAAATTTGGTATCACTGTAATCATAGTGACCTGCCGAACTAACATATATTTTTTTTCCTGCGCATGTTCAAAAACGTAACCTGAGCAATAGTGGCAGCGTTGCATTGTTTTCTGTTTCACCCCACAAAGAATTCTGTTTCCTGTTTTTCAGTACATTATATGGTAAAATAAATTGTGTCATTCAAAAGTACAACTCAATCAACAAAAAACAAGACCTCACACGGCTACAATCACAGAAAAAATATAAAAGTTATGGTTCTTGGAATGATGAAAAATACTAAATAATTAAACATAGCCATAGGGGGAAGAGGATAAAATATATGTGTAGGCTAAATTATTATTTAGTCAAGAAACAATTTACACAGCAAAAGAAAGACTAGAAAAACCAGTCATTTAGAATTCCATCACAGAACAGATATGAAGAGTTTGATATTTATGGCTTTAACAGCCTAGTGACTTTTTTTGAGCCTAATAGATTTAGGGTTGCACCATTAGCTGTAGCTTTTTCCCTTTAAATGACCCACACTTGGCTAAGCATCTTCCATGATTAGTAGAACGTAAAGGAGGCCATCTAAACTTTATGTGGTCAATGTGGCTTCAAACCTCAGATGACCTGTGGCGAGTTTGTGGAATCCGCAATATGTCAATTTCTCCTGCAGTAAATACACTGTACAGTTTCTTTACAGATTTTCCCTGTAGATTTGAATGAGAAGGGGAAAATCTGCAGGTAAAAAACGCATGTGTTTTTAGTGCCTTTCCACAACGAAAACACACTAAAACTGTACGGAATCGGCATATGACTTTATCAGTAAAGTTTTATGTAAGTTAAGCATCAGGAAGTATCAAAAACAAAAAAAGCTTTAGTTAAAACCGGACATACCAAAAGACAAAAACTGCAGCAGAATAAAAACTGAAATAATGGCAGAAACCTAATTTAGCTAATTGTGCAGACATGCATCATAAGTGCTGCAATATCAAAAACTCACCAAATTCTCATCGTGAAGACTCAGCTTTATTTAGACATCTATTTTTCTCAAGTACAAAGAAATGGACTAATGATTTTGATCAGAATTTGATGAGTCTGGTCCGGGTGTCATCAGTTTTTCTCATACCTCGAGAAAAAAAAAGTTTCTTCACCTTTCTTTTACTTTGAAAATCAGGCCGCACTCGGATGTCATTTGAGTGCTGTCCGATTTTGTTCACAGACCCATAGACTTGCACTGCCAATTTTGATTTGACCCTCAGATCAAAATCGTACGTGATTTTTCCCAGCCTGCTCGGTCCGTGAAAAATTACGGACATGTGAGTGGCCCTGTAGGTTATCACAGGTAAGAGTGCTATTCGTGAAAACCACGGATAGTAAACGTATATGAAAAACTGACATCTGAATGAGGCCTTAAGGGTGTTGATGTCATTTCTTATGTTCTGCCACTATTGGGGAGGCAGTACACATTGTTACCACACCACATAACAATAAAGTTAAGAGCTCTAAATTTGTCTTCAGTAGCCATAAAAATTATAAATACATTGGTGTGTCAAATATTCCAAATGCACAAATTCGACAGTGAGAGAAATTACTATTTAACAGCATGTATCTGAAAACACATGAGCTTGATTCATTGGGATTGACGTTTTGCATGCAAGTCTTGATAAATAGTGTGCTGGCGTAAAATACACCAAAATTCATTAAAGCATCACTCCATCATTTGTTTTTATTATTTGACTGTTGGAGTGGTATCACTAATCTAAGTTCCCTGCCTCTAGTATTATACTTACCAGCTGTTATCTTCTGCTCTTCCCTGTGCCACTCTGGTTCCATACCGCCATCTTGTGACCGCAACTTCTGACTGACCAGAAGTCAGAGGTAACGGTCACAAGTAGAGATGAGCGATGTTCGACTAGAACTGTTCGCCAATCTCAAATTTGAGCTGTTTTGGGCAGTGTTCGAGTTGTTCAACGAACGCGAACGATTTGCAAAAAATTCGGCTGTTCGAGGTTATGTTCGATAACTGTTCGTGCACCAAAAGCGTAACTGGATTTTTTCACATCATGCAGGGATTGTCTGCCACTCACTGTAATGCCACAGCCATGGTGGTTCTGGCATTACAGTGGTTGCCCAAATCGATGGGAACAGTGCTCACAGTGAAACATGAAAAGCCGGCAATTCAGCAGCGGCATACACCAGTACCCGACAATTTAGAACAAAAAGAATAGAGCATCACACATAGATTAGATAGATAGAAACATATCAGTCACATATATAAGAAGTACAGTGACAGTGTTGGTTACTGTACTTGTCATTTAGTGTTAAAATAAAGGATTTATTAAAAAAAAAATTGGCGTGGGGTTCCCCGTAATTTTAGTCTCTAGCGGAGGTTAAGCAGATGGCTGGGGCAGATGTTTGAAGCCTGGGAAGGGGGTAATACCCACGGAGCTTCCCAGTGTTGTGAACTGCTACAAGCACTAAGGAAAGATAGGAAAACTGTCCCTACAATAGGACTAAGCTGATTCCCTACGATGCAGCGGGGGACCTGTTCCTTGTGAACAGACCCGCCTAAGTCCTCGGCTAGTCTGTACGCAGACCTATAGATATAAGGGAGGGGTCCCTACAAGAACTAAGGACTGGGATATTGATGGACACCTCCTAGCAGAAATTGTAGCAAAGCAAAGACAAACAAACAAAAGTACTAGTGGTCAAAAGACCAAGCAAACTACAGAGTTAGGTACAAGGCACCTGGCTAGCTTAAGAGTAAATGAAACACTGAAGTCCAGCAAGGCCAGAAGGGTGGAGCTGGATTATATAGGCAGAAAGTCATGTGACCAACAAAATAGAAAAAGAACTAACAGGAGGGTTCTAACAGTACCCCCTTTTCTATGAGGATCCTACGGATCCTCCAGGCCCAGGTCTATCAGGAAACCTCCTGTGAAACGCTTCGACAAGTCTAGGAGCAGAGACATCATCCGCCTTTACCCAGGAGTTATCCTCGGGACCGAAACCTTTCCAAGCGACGAGATACAGCAATCTCCCTCTATGCCATCTAGAATTAAGAAGGTGAGAAATTTCATATTCACCGTCTTCCACCACTGGAGGAACAGAGACAGTGGTGTCCCTATCCGAAACATCAGCTTTTTTCAATAAGGAAACATGAAACACCGGATTAATCTTCCAGGAGGTGGGAACCTCCAACCTAACAGCAGATTGGTTAACTACCTGAAGTACCTTAAACGGCCCTACAAATTTTGGGCCCAATTTCTTAGAAGGAATCCTCAACTGCAGATTCTTAGAGGACAACCAAACCATGTCACCAACCGTAAACAAAACCTCTTGACGTCTCCTGTCAAAGTACCTCTTAGATTTTTTGTTAGCCTCTTGAAGGTTACAACGTACATTAGTCCAAACTCTCTCAAAATCACCGGAAAAATTCTCCTCCTACGGCACAGCCGATACCAATTTGGAGAATGACCCAAACGACGGATGTCTCCCAGTACAACAAAAAAAAGGAGAACACCCAGCAGAAGAGGATGTATGGTTCTTACGAGCAAATTCAGCAAGTGGCAGAAACTCAGACCACCCTTCTGGATTGTCAGCCACAAAACAACGCAAAAACTGTTCAACATCCTGGTTCTTTCTTTCTGTCTGTCCATTAGACTCTGGATGATATCCAGATGAAAATGACAAATGAACTCCCAACCTGTCACAAAAGGCACGCCAAAAACGAGCCACGAACTGAGGTCCCCTATCGGAAACAATGTCGGTAGGAACGCCATGGAGTCTGACAATTTCCTTAACAAAAGCCTTAGCGAGTGTCTTAGCGCAGGGCAGTTTGATGAAAGGAACCAAGTGACACATCTTGCTAAAACGGTCCACGACCACCCAGATGACAGTGAAACCCTCAGAGGCAGGAAGGTCAGTAATAAAATGCATAGCAAGATGCGTTCAAGGTGCACTAGGAACCTCCAGAGGGCAAAGCAACCCTGCAGCAGGAGCATGTGAAGACTTAGATCTAGCACACACAGTACATTGATGCACCCACTTAATGACTTCCTTCTGCCACCCTGGCCACAAAAAACTGCGACCTACAAGTCTCTTAGTCTCAGAAATTACTGGATGACCTGCCAACCGAGACTCATGACACTCCACAAACAAATCTCTCCTAAAGTTCCTAGGCACAAACAACCTCCCATGGGGAGTGTTAGACGGGGCATCCTCCTGGGCTTTCAGAATCCCATCTTCCAAAACGGAGTCCAATGCTGCTATCACAACACCTTCCTGTAAAATGCTCTCCTCCTCCTCGGTACCAACCATGGGAGAAAAGCTGCGAGATAAAGCATCAGCTTTTACATTCTTGGTACCCGGGATGTAAGTAACAGAAAAATTAAATCGCGAAAAAAAAAGTGCCCACCTAGCCTGGCGGACATTCAAGCGCTTGGCAGCATCAAGATAGATCAGATTCTTATGATCAGTGAAAACCTGAATGGGAAATTTAGCACCTTCCAAGAGATGACGCCAATGTTCAAATGCGAGTTTAATAGCCAACAATTCCCGATTACCAACATCGTAATTAAGTTCGGTCTCAGAAAAAAAAATTTAAAAAAAAGGCACAGGGATGAACCCCATCCTTGTTTTCCTGAGACAAAACAGCACTGACCCCCACCGAAGAAGCATCAACCTCGACCAAAAACGGCTTGGTCTCATCAGGCTGCATAAGGATGGGGGCAGAACTGAACCTCTCCTTGAGATACACAAAAGCTTCAATGGCCTCCGTAGTCCACAGAACCGTATTCGCACCTTTCCTGGTGAGATCGGTCAGCGGCTTAACAATTATAGAAAAATTCTTAATGAATTTTCTGTAATAATTGGCAAAACCCAAAAATCTCTGTATCGATTTCAAACCAATAGGCCTAGGCCATTCCTGCACCACCTGAACCTTCACCGGGTCCATCTCAAAGCCCTCGCTGGAGATAATGTAGCCCAAAAATCTAATTCTCTGCACAGCGAACTCACATTTCTCCAGCTTAGCAAAAAGTGAATTGTCACTTAATAACTGCAATACCTCATGTATGCTCTGCCAATGAGTCTCCAGATCCGGCGAATAAATCAAAATGTCATCCAAATACACCACCACATTCTTACCGATCAACGGTCTTAGGATGTCATTAATAGAGATGAGCGTTGTTCTACTCGAACTGTTCGCCAATCTCAAATTCGAGCTGTTTTGGGCGGTGTTCGTGCCGTTCGGCGAACACGAACAATTTGAGAAAAATTCGGCTGTTCGATGTTATGTTCGATAACTGTTCGTGCACCAAAATCATAACTGGATTTTTTCTCAGTAATGATGAAAATTAATGTTAATACGCAGTTTGAGTGTACAGCGGGGTGGGGGGAGGGGCAGGGGATGGATCTCTGCAGGAACAATGAAGATCTCCATTTTTTTTTCTCTTTCCCGCATTTGCAGTGGGGAGGTGCAATCTGTCAGCCTATCAGCAGCGCACACACGGAGCGAAGTGCTTTTTTTCACACAAGCAAGGGCATGTGTCATTGGCAGTGTATTTCACATGTCCTTGCCCTACAAGACCAAGCCATTTTCCCCGTCGCCACCATTTTCTCACTGCTGCAGCTGCGTGTTAGACGGCACCGCTGTTGCTGTGTGCGCTATACCTTGTTAATTTCAGGCCAATTTTCGCACAAATATACAGATAGCTTGGGAGTAGGGAATAGTTGTGATTGCAGTCCTTTTAAGGACTAGGTTACAGCATTTCCTACGACTTTTATCAGGGAGGTCTGTGCTCTTAAATAGATAGGTTGTGGGAGTAAAGACTAATAGTAATTGGAGTCCTTTTCAGGACTAGGTTACATCAGTTCCTATCAGTTTTTGCCAGGCAGGTCTGTGCCAGTGCTGTGCAAGTTTTTTTCACAGCATTTGGCTGAATCTAGCAAAGCTAATCCTTTTTGGCCTATTGCAGAGTGTGTTAGTCAGTGGAGTAGCCTATCTGTGTTGCAAGATATACCACCTGTGTATAGAATACCAATTTTTTTACTGCACCTAGTGAAGTAAAATCTTTTGGGCATAGCATCATTCTATTAGTCCATCTATACTGACCTCCATCAGGTTGCAAATTAAAACTAATTTTTATCTGCATCTACAGTACCTCTGAAAAAATATTTGGGCTTCTACCTGTGTGTGGGACTTGTTGTATTAGTCCATCTATACTGACCTCCATCAGGTTGCAAACTGAATATATTTTTTTCCTGCATCTACCTCTGAAAAAATATTGGGCTTCTAGCTGTGTGTGGGTCTTGTTCTATTAATCCATCTATACTGACCTCCATCAGGTTGCAAACTGAATATAATTTTTTTCTGCATCTAGCTCTGAAAAAATATTTGGCCTTCTAGTAGTGTGTCGGACTTTCTCTATTAGTCCATCTATACTGACCTCCATCAGGTTGCAAACTGAATATAATTTTTTTCTGCATCTAGCTCTGAAAAAATATTTGGCATTCTAGTAGTGTGTCGGACTTTCTCTATTAGTCCATCTATACTGACCTCCATCAGGTTGCAAATTAAAACTAATTTTTATCTGCATCTACAGTACCTCTGAAAAAATATTTGGGCTTCTAGCTGTGTGTGGGACTTGTTGTATTAGTCCATCTATACTGACCTCCATCAGGTTGCAAACTGAATATATTTTTTTCTGCATCTACCTCTGAAAAAATATTGGGCTTCTAGCTGTGTGTGGGACTTGTTGTATTAGTCCATCTATACTGACCTCCATCAGGTTGCAAACTGAATATATTTTTTTCTGCATCTACCTCTGAAAAAATATTGGGCTTCTAGCTGTGTGTGGGTCTTGTTCTATTAATCCATCTATACTGACCTCCATCAGGTTGCAAACTGAATATAATTTTTTTCTGCATCTAGCTCTGAAAAAATATTTGGCCTTCTAGTAGTGTGTCGGACTTTCTCTATTAGTCCATCTATACTGACCTCCATCAGGTTGCAAATTAAAACTAATTTTTATCTGCATCTACAGTACCTCTGAAAAAATATTTGGGCTTCTAGCTGTGTGTGGGACTTGTTGTATTAGTCCATCTATACTGACCTCCATCAGGTTGCAAACTGAATATATTTTTTTCCTGCATCTACCTCTGAAAAAATATTGGGCTTCTAGCTGTGTGTGGGTCTTGTTCTATTAATCCATCTATACTGACCTCCATCAGGTTGCAAATTCAAAATAATTTTTTTCTGCATCTAACCCAGCCAATAGTTTTGGCCTAATACCACAGTTTGACCACTCAGCTCTGCTCGGTTACCATCCATTGTTTTTTTGTGCAAACAACTCCAGAGTTGTGAATTAGTTAACCACCAAAATGAGTGGAAAAAGGCCTGCTGCTGGTGGAAAGGGGAATAGGCGTGTTGGGAAGGGGAAAAAAGGTTGTGTCCGTGGGGTAGGTGTTAAAGCAACAGTAACATCTGCAGAAGAAAGACCATCTTCCAGCCAAACTAAAATGTCTACTTCTTTTAGGGGACAATGTGATAAGATCCCTTTCTTACGGCCACGCCAATCGCTACAAATTCCAGATGAGGCACAAAAACAGCAGGTGCTTCAACGGATATCAAGTGCTCCTTTAAAAGTGCTCTCCTCCACATCAACTTCAACATCACAAATACTCCAGTCCTCAAAGGTGTCACCCAAATCGCACTTGCTTCCTCACAGCTCCCAAATCTCCAGCTGCCCGTCTGAGTATGAGGTAGAACAGATGGTTGAGTCTGCAGAGCTGTTTACTCATACTATAGCCTGGGAATCAGAGGTCGACTCCAGCGCTTCTGTGAATCCAGACGAGGAAATGATCTGCACTGATGCCCAGAATCTTTATGAGTCGGATCCAGGACCAGACGCAGAAGGTTCTGACCATAATGTAGACCCTCATTCCCAAACTGTAACTCCTGTTGGTGGAGACAATGAGGAAGACGATGATAAGACTCAAATACCTGATTGGAGCGACAACTTTAGTTTTTTGTCAGGGCAGGAACAGGTTGGCTCTGAGGACGACGGGTGTGATAACGCACAGGGTGATGATGATGAGGTCGGAGATCCCACTTACTGTCAACCCACAGTCAGCCAAGAGATGAGGTCAGCAGAGGAGGTGGAGGAAGATGCTAGTGACGACGAGGTCATGTTGCGCCTTCCTGGACAGAGACGTAGTACTGGAAGCACGTCAACAACTGCATCCTCAAACACAACTCTGCCTCTCACCACAAGTCGTGGTGGCTCTTCAGGTCGCATGGGTGCTAAGCCTTGCATAGCCTGGGCATTTTTTCAGATCGATAAAGATGACCCAACTCGTGTTATCTGTAACATTTGTCAGCAAAAGCTAAGTAGAGGCCAAAAAATACATAGTTTGAGTACTTCATGCATGAACCGGCACATGGACATGAAGCATAAGTTGCAGTGGGAAGCTCAGTGTGCTACAATGCGGCCTAGCCGGCCGGGCCAACCACCGTCTGCCATATCTTGTGCATCCGCGGCCTCTTCATCCTCTGTGACTGGGGGGACAGCAGTCACACCTGTTTTGGGGCGCAGACCTGCCACCTCTTTACCCGCAACAGCCAGCGTGATTGGCAGGTCATCATTTTCTTTGGAGGTGGTAACACCAGCTGGTGTTGAGCGCTGTCCGACATCGATAGCACCACCTTTGGATCAAGGCAACCTAACATGTCCGCCTGCATCTTCCTCACAGACCGGCAGTTTGCCGGGGACACCCTTATCAACCCCGTCTAAGCACAATAGCCAGCCCTCGGTCCCTCAGATGTGGACAAGTAAAAGACCATTTCCTCCTAGCCATGAGAAAGCTAAGAGGTTGAATTTCACCATCTGCAAGCTCTTGGCTACAGAAATGCTGCCTTTCCGCCTGGTGGACACAGAGGATTTTCGAGACCTTATGTCCGTCGCAGTGCCCCAGTACCAGATGCCCAGTCGGCACTACTTCTCAAAGAAAGGTGTGCCTGCGCTCCACCAGCATGTCGCACATAACATCACCGCTTCTTTGAGAAACTCTGTGTGTGACAGGGTGCATTTCACCACAGACACTTGGACGAGTAGGCATGGACAGGGGCGTTACATGTCGCTGACTGGGCACTGGGTAACTATGGTGACAGCAGGACAAGGGGCTGCTGTCCAAGTCTTGCCGTCCCCACGAGTTGTGCGTCAATCCTCTTTATGTCAAAGTTCCTCCACTGCTTCTGCCTCCTCAACCTCCTCTCGGTCTTCCACCTGCACCCAAAGCCTGTCTGGTCATGCCAAAAGCTTTCTAACTGCGCAGAAGGGATCCTGCACACCTCCTTACTATGCTGGCAGTAGAGCTCAACGTCATCAGGCGGTTTTTACATTGAAATGTCTGGGAAATGTGAGTCACACAGCTGAGGAGTTGTGGTCAGCTCTGGAGAACCAATTTCATGAATGGTTGTCTCCACTGGACCTGAAACCAGGGAAGGCCGTGTGCGACAATGCTGCAAACCTGGGTGCGGCCCTTCGCCGGGGCAATGTCACACACGTGCCTTGTATGGCTCACGTGTTGAACCTGGTTGTCCAGCAATTTTTAGCCCACTATCCCAGACTAGATGGCCTTCTGCAGAGGGCACGGTCGCTGTGTGCTCACTTCCGCCGTTCGCATCCCGCAGCTCAGCGACTTACATCTCTACAGAAGTCGTTGGGCCTGCCACTTCACCGGCTAAAATGCGATGTGCCTACCCGGTGGAATTCAACTCTGCACATGTTGCAGCGACTGTGGCAGCACCGACAAGCCCTGGTGCAATACGTTCTGACGTATAGCCTGGGCCAACGAGATTCAGAGGTGGGGCAAATCACGCTGGAGGAGTGGTCTCAGATCAGGGACCTATGCACCCTTCTGCACAGTTTTGAAATGGCGACGAAGATGTTTAGTGCTGACGATGCCATTATCAGCATGACTATTCCGGTGATTTACATGCTGGAGCACATATTAAACAGAATTCGGAGTCAGGTGGTGGCACAAGAGGAGGTGGAGGAAGTAGAGGAGGAGGAGTTGTATGCGGAAGTGCTAACATCTGCAAGGTCCAGACGGTCGGCAGCACCAAGGCGGCAGGCATGTGAGGGTGGGGGAGATGGTTTTACCAGGGCGCATGGTAGCAGCCAAACTAGTGAGGAAGGTGCAGGAGCCCAGGAAGAAGTGGAGGACGAACTGATGAAAGACTCATCAGATGAGGGAGACCTTGATCACATTTCTGTTGTGCGAGGTTGGGGGGAGAGGACAGAGGAAGGAAGCATGATTGTTACCTCGCCACCAACACAACAGGGACTTGGTGCTCCTGGATGCGCAACACACATGAGTGCCTTCTTGCTGCACTACCTGCAACATGACCCTCGAATTGTGAGAATTAGAAATAATCCTGACTACTGGGTTGCCACACTGTTAGATCCCCGGTACAAAAGTAAATTTGCAGAAATTATTCCTGCAATAGAAAGGGATGCACGCATGCAGGAGTATCAGCAGAGACTGTTGCAGAATCTTACATGTGCTTTTCCACAAAATACCAGTGGTGCACGTAGTGAATCTCACAGTTCCAACTTGCCAACCGTGGGACCGTCAAGTGTTCAGCACTCAAACCGTAACAGAACCACTGTATCTGCTGGTAACATCAATTTTGTGGAATCATTTCACCACTTTTTTAGCCCATCCTTTGCAAGGCCACAGGAGACAAGAAGTCTGACACATAGTCAACGCCTAGAGACGATGGTACAGGAGTATCTCCAAGTAAACATTGAAGCCACGACTGTGTCACTGGACCCTTGCTCTTTTTGGGCTTCCAATCTGGATAAATGGCCGGAGCTAGCCACTTACGCCTTGGAGATCTTGTCATGCCCCGCAGCCAGCGTTCTGTCTGAACGTGTGTTCAGCGCTGCTGGTGGTGTGCTGACAGATAAGCGCACGCGGCTCTCCACTGATAATGTAGACAGACTCACGTTCATAAAGATGAACAAATCATGGATCCGAAACGACTTTTCTACCCCTGTGTCATCCTGGGGAGAGTAAAAGCTTGATGATTGGTTAAAATCACCCTACCAACCGTTTTAAGCTTTCAAATTACTAATCATGTTTATCTGTATCTTGACTGGAAAATAATTTGGGCTTTGTAGCAGTGTGCAGCACTGATCCTATTAGGCCATCTATACTAAAGCTTCACCAGATTTAAAATTAAAAATAATTTTTAGCTGCATCTAGCCCGGAAAATAATTTTGGGGCTCCGAGATGCGCAAGGCACATAAGTGCCTTCTTGCTGCACTACCTGCAGCATGACCCTCATATTGTCAGAATTCGAAGTAATCATGACTACTGGGTTGCCACACTCTTAGATCCCCCAAACTTTTCGATCAACCTTTTCATTTTAATAAAGACCAAAAAAATGGTCATTTTTGAAATTATAAGCATTAGCAGGTTGTTAGAAACTGAAATCAAACAGTTTTCAACTCAAAACTTTATTCTAGGTGATGTTACATTTTCACATAGGACCCCTTGTTCGAAAGGAGCTTCTGAACTCTCTCGTCCATTGAATTTGTCAGGTTTTGGATGGTTTCTGCTTCAATTGTTTTGCATGAGGACAGAATACCCTCCCAGAGCTGTTGCTTAGATGTGAACTGCCTCCCGCCATCATAGACACTCCTTTTAATGATGCTCCAAAGGTTCTGAATGGGGTAGAGGTCAGGGGAGCATGGGGGGTCACACCATAAGTTTGTCCCCTTTTATGCCCATATCAGCCAGAGATGCAGATGTTTTATGTGCAGCATGAGATGGTGCATTATCATGCAGAAAAATGATCTTGCTGTGAAATACACGGTTCTTCTTCTTGAACCATGGCAGGAAGTGCTGTTTGAGAAAATCCACATACATTATGGAGTTCATCTTTAGCGCCTTCAGGGATCCTAAAGGGGCCGACAATCTCTCTCCCCATGATTCCAGCCCAAAACATTACTCCACCTCCTCCTTGTTGGCGCTGTAGCCGTGTTTGCGTGGGGTGTCCATCAACCAGCCATCCTCCACTCCATCCATCTGGACCATCGAGCGCTGCACGGCACTCATCCGTGAACAAAACAGTTTTGAAATCAGTCTTCATGTAATGTTTGGCCCACTGGAGCCGTTTCTGCTTGTGTGAAGTGGATAGAGGAGGTCGACAGGATGGCGCATGCACAGCTGCAAACCTCTGAAGGACCCTGCATCTTGTTGTTCGGGGGACGTTGGAGGCACAAGCAGCTTCAAAAACTTGTCTGCTGCTATGACAAGGCTTTTTTGCCGCTGCTCTTTCAACCTGACGTAATTGCCTGTAGGAAAGAGGCCTCAATTTGCCCTTATCAGCACGCACACGTGTGTACTGTGAATCAGCTACATACTTCTTGATTGCCAAGACACTTCATCCTGATCATCGCACAATGTTGATTGTAGTCATGCCTTGACCTAAACACTCCACAATTTGTTGCTTCTCAGCAGCCGACACATCCTTTTTCTTTCCCATTTTGGCAGAAAATGTAGGCTGCTTAATAATGTGAGAGAGCCTTCTTAAGTAGTCTTGCCTTTCATTGGACACACCTGCCAAACTAATTAGCACAGGTGTCTGCAATTGCTTACAGTGATATAAAGAGCCCTGACACACATCACCATCAATGAGTTTAACTGACAAACAAACAAATTCTTCCCTTATCACTCCTAAACACTTTTTGCATAATAATTTGGAACGCAGTGTACATGTGCTTTTCCACAAAACACCAGTGGTTCACGTAGTGAATCTTACAGTTCTAACTTGCCAACCGTGGTCTGTATGGAGTTGTTCAATAAAGGGCCCAAAATTAAGATAACATAGATGGGAGAGGTCTCTATGAATAGGAATTCCTAAGTATTTGATACCCTGTGAGGGCCAGGCAAAGGGAAAGTTGGACTGGATGGAATCCTATATGGATTTGGGGAGGGAGACATCGAGGGCCTCAGACTTCGCTGCATTGATTTTAAAATTTTACCATGTAACAAAGTGATCTATTTCAGCCATAACAGCATGGATGGATATATGTGATTGAGTGATATATACTAGGACATCATCAGCAAATAGAGAGCACTTGTACTCGGTGCCTCCCACCTCAATCCACCTAATATTGGGGTTATGGCGAATTGATGAGAGCAGGTGCTCCGTCACTAGGATGTATAAGAGAGGGGAGAGAGGACATCACTGCCTTGTCCCATTGGTGATTGTGAAAGGTGATGAAAATGTTCTGACGCAACCCCTGGGCCTTGGGACACCCGAAGCCGGACCCTTTTTGGTGGATGCTGGTGGTTGTAGTCTTCGTGGCGGCGACCCGGTTCCGTGGCTCAGGGCGGTCAAACCAGTGGCGGAACTATTTATGTGGTTTTGATGTTTAAATGTCCGACTACGCCACCCGTGGATTGCGGTCAGAGTGAACCGCCGCTACAGGGCAGACTGCTGAGGCTGGTGTTGTGGGTGCAGCAGAGCGTAGCATAACTCCCCACGGGAGGAGTATAGCCTCAGGGCAGTGTATGCGGAGGATAGGGGTGATGGTGCAGGGCAGCAGCAGTAACGACACGGAGTCAGTGATGCAGTTCAGGGCCTTTACTCACAGTTCTTATTATCCAGACCACGTCTGCAGGTAACGGCTGCCCACGTCGTACTGTGCTCACCAGGTGAGGGGCTCAGACAACTCCCAGATAACTTTGGAGCACTTCACAGGACCCCCTTTGTGTGTCCTTTGTCTGGCCTTTCTTACCAACACTTCTGTCCGGCTGCCTCGGGCCTCCTCTTGGTAAACTTGGCGCCAGTTTCCCTGACCCTATGTGGTGCCTTCCTAGCGGGTGTAGCGAGGGGCTGCGCCACATAAAATGTCAGAGCCTCCGGTTTCTAGCTGAGGGTCGTTTCCTGCCTCCACTAGTTCGGGGACCGGTCTCCCCCTTTATCCTGACCCCTCCACGCAGGTGGATTCGGGCGTGCGGTGGCGACTCGCCCGTCCGCACCCCTGGGATCCCTTCATTCCTCGTTCCTGGAGCCTTCTCCGCTCCTCTTCCTTCCTTCTCCCTCTTCCAGGCCTGGGCCTCTGTTACTAGGCCCGCCTCCGGAGCAGAGCTCATGCAGAGCACCTGCTCCCTGCCACTTCTGCTCAGACTTCTCTGCACTTAACTAAGATGGTGCCCACCTTTTATACTCCCTTCTCAATGCACCCAGGAACTGCTTCCTCCCTGCTCCTGCACTACAGGGTTCCCCTTCCTCAGTGTTCCCTCCCCCCACTCCAGCCAGGGACAGGGACTGTCGTGCCCATCTCAGGGGCATATTGGTCGCCCTGCCCCACGGCAATGTGGTGTAATGCATGCAGGTGTCGGGTCCTGATCCACACTCCATCCTTACCTGAGAGTGAGATATCACACCTCTGGGTGAGGTGCAATACGTCTGTAGCAACCGAGCCCTCAGGGTGCTACAGTTCCATTTATCTTCAGCCTAGGTGACGTATTGCGATACAGGGCCGTGATTTTGGCTATAAAAGGGTCCCCTAGACCCCTACCCCAAGCTTTTTAAGAGAATCATATATGGCGTGCCAGGAGACTCTATGGAATTCTTTCTCAGCATCCAACGAGAGTATCTAATTACAAATTTTTAACTGCATCTAGCCCAGGAAATACTTTGTGCCTAGTAGCAGTGTCTGCTAGTCAGCGGATTATCCCGGCTGTTAAGCAAGCTGCACCACCTGTAGTTTAGACACTTAATTTTTTCAAAGGAAATGCTTCGGGACCATGGGATACTTAGTGAAGAGCATCAGGAGGCACCCCAAGGCATAGGGGCTGGGACTGGCAGTAGGATGCCTTGCGGTGGACAGCCGAGCTCGATCCTTATAAAAGCTTTTTAACTGCAGCAGCTTTAGTGGACGCTACTGGAGCTGGAATTACCGCGGCTGCTGACATGAGACTTGCCCTCCAATAGATCCTTGTAAATGGATTTAAAGTGTATTCATTCAAATTAGAGAGACAATTTAAATTAAAAAGCTTAGAGCTGCCTCCACCACAGGGGGGCTCGCTCGACCCACCAGCGGACAGGCACCAGTATTGGGAGAGGGGGGCTGGCCGTCAGGGTTCACCGCGGCTCTGGCACAAACCCGGCGACACGGAGGTGGCACGGGCAGGAGCGGACTGGCCGTGTCGGCTTCTCACTTTTTGGATTTTAGAAGGGCATGACATGCCTATATCTGTGTCTCCCCCTCCTTTTACTCCTCCACCTCTTTTGTTTTCGCATGACTATATGTACTTGTCACTTTTCCATGTGTTAGTTATGTCTTCTGAGCAGTTTGTCAGCTTTTGGACACCTTTGAAGGTGTTTTCTATGTGTTTCTATGTGTTTTTGTTTGCCTGCCATTGGTTTTAACGGTGTTCGAAGGTGTTCGACGAACAGTTCGACGAACAGTTCGGCGAACACACGGGTGTTCGACGAACCGAACCGAACTCGAACACTACGGGGGTGGCTCAACACTAGTCATTAATAAGGTTCTGAAAAAACGCTGGTGCATTGGTAAGACCAAAAGGCATAACCAGATTCTCAAAATGACCCACCGGAGTGTTAAAAGCAGTTTTCCATTCATCACCTTCCTTCATTCGTAACAAATTGTATGCCCCCCGAAGATCAATTTTAGAGAACCACTTGGCCCCCACTAACTGGTTGAACAAGTCACGAATTAATGGCAGTGGGTAGGAATTGCGTACAGTAATTTTATTAATTTCGCGAAAGTCCAAACATGGACGTAAACCGCCGTCCTTTTTATTTCCAAAAAAAATCCAACAGCCACAGGAGACTTAGAAGGTCTAATGTGACCGGTGGCCAAGCTTGTCTGTATGTATTCCTCCAAGGCCTTTCTCTCAGGGATAGTCAGATTAAATAAGCGACTCTTGGGAAGAGTAGCTCCAGGGACTAACTCAATGGTGCAATCATAGTCCCTATGAGGAGGCAAAACTTGCGACTCCTCCTCAGAAAAAAACTTCCAAAAATCCTGAATAGGTACAGGTAATTCCTCTCTTTCCACAGCAGCAATCCGACCGTTACAACATTTATCATGACACTTAGGACTCCAAGATTTAATTTCATGGGTAGATCAGTCCAGTACAGGATTGTGCAATTTTAACCAAGGTAACCCCAAAACCACTGGAGAAGGCAAATTATTTAATACCGCCAAATCCAAATTCTCTTGATGAATACCATTAATGGTGAGGGGAAACTCAAAAACCTTGTGAGTAATACATTTCAAAGGAGAGCCATCAACAGCAACCACAGAAATAGGAGATGACAAAAGTTTGGATTCTAATTTAAATTTTTCCAAAAATCCCTTATCAATCACATTGAGTGTAGAGCCACAAATACCCGAAATTCAATCAACTCCTCCTGAAATGAGGTGCTCCCAAAAAGAAATACTCCCTTTGAGTTTAAACAAGCTATACGGGCGTAACTGACCTTTTTTTTTTCTTTGTTCAAACGAACCACACAGTTCTTAATAAAGTGGTCAGATTTACTGCAATAAATACATAATCCCTTAGCAAACCTGCGGTCTTTTTCCTGAGAATGGGGAGATGTCGCCCCAATTTCCATCGGTTCTCCACCTTCCGAGCAGACCCTCTGAAAACTAGGAGCTGCCACAGCAGTAGATTTCTCTTCATTAATCCTAGCACGCAGTCTTCTGTCCACACGTATAGCTAATTGCATTGCCTCCTGCAAGGTTCCAGGTGTTGGGAAGGCAATCAGCAGATCCTTAACCCTTTCACCTAGACCAGCAAGAAACAGACATTTTAATGCCGAGTCATTCCATTCAACTTCGGCCGACCATCTTCTGAAGTATGTACAATAATTTTCCACATCACCTGATCCCTGCTTCAAACGTCTTAATTCAGTTTCAGCAGATGAGACTCGATCAGGATCGTCATACAACAACCCCATAGCAGAAAAAAAATCTTCCACTGATCTAAAACACGGAACATTAGGTTGGAGAGAAAAGGCCCATCCCTGTGGTTCTTTGCGCAAAAGTGACATTATAAACCTAATGCGCTGTGATTCATTCCCAGAGGATCTGGGTCTTAAACGAAAATATAATAAACAAGCGTTTTTAAAGGAAAACAAATCTTGCTCTTTACCATAAAAAAAATCTGGCAGTCCTACCTTCGGTTCCACAAAATGCACTCCAGGACAGCTAATCACGTGTTGCTGTAGCTCGGCCACCTCCAAAGACAGTCCCTGTAGGCGTTGAGCCAACTCCTGAACCAACACCATGCTGATATCTGGATTTCTTTCCTTAGAGTGTTTTTTTTTTTTTTTCTTTTGTTTTTGGCTGGACTTACTGTTGTGAACTGCTACAAGCACTAAGGAAAAATAGGAAAACTGTCCCTACAATAGGACTAAGCTGATTCCCTACAATGCAGCGGGGGACCTGTTCCTTGTGAACAGACCTGCCTAAGTCCTCGGCTAGTCTGTACGCAGACCTATAGATATAAGAGAGGGGTCCCTACAAGAACTAAGGACTGGGATAAAGATGGACAGAAATTGAAGCAAAGCAAAGATAAACAAACAAAAGTACTAGTGGTCAAAGGACCAAGCAAACTACAGAGTTAGGTACAAGGCACCTGGCTAGCTTAAGAGTAAATGAAACACTGAAGTCCAGCAAGGCCAGAAGGGCAGAGCTGGATTATATAGGCAGAAAGTCATGTGACCAACAAAATATAAAAAGAACTAACAGGAGGGTTCTAACACCCAGGCTACTAATATCAGCCCCCAGCTGAATACCTAGCCTTTACTAGCTATTAAAATGGGGGACCCCAAAAAAAATGACGTGGGGTCCCCCCTATTTTAATAGCTAGCAAAGGCTAGGCAGACAGCTGGGGGCTGATATTAATAGCCCAGGAAGTGTGCCATGAATATTGGCCCCCTCCCAGGCTAGAAACACCAGCCGTCAGCCGCCCCAGAAATGGCGCATCCATAGGATGCGCCAATTCTGGCACTTAGCCTCGCTCTTCCCACTGTCTTGTAGCGGTGGCAGTGGGGTAATAGGGCTGGGGTTGATGTCAGCTTATAATGCCAGCTGACATCAAGCCCAGGTTAGTAATGGAGAGGCGTCTATAAGACACCCCCATTACTAACCCCATAGTCAAAGTTAAAAAAACACAACACCCAGAATAAAGTCCTTTAATTGAATTAAACACAATTCTTTAATGTTCTAAATTAAACCATACTTACCATCACGCCCATTCCAGCTGAAGCCAACGATCTCCTGCAATAAATATAAAATAATAAACCAACCTCATCCTTACCTTTCCATGGTTCCCAGGACAGCTTCAGCTCTGCTACATTCACATGACAGACTGGATCGCAGCCAAAAGCTGCCATCCAGCTTCCCATGCCGCAGACACTGAGAAGTGCAGGCATGCTTGCGCTCCTCAGTGTCTGGCTGTGACGGCATCCAGATGAGCCGAGTTCATGTCCAATGAACTCAGCTCACCTCATGCACGTCACTGACAGCGTGGGAGAATTCTCCTGCGCATGCGGTGAGCATGAGAGAATTCTCCTGCGCTTGCCGTGAGCGCAGGAGAATTCTCCCATGCTGTCAGTGACATGCATGAGGTGAGCTGAGTTCATTGGACATGAACTCGACTCATCTGGATGCCGTCACAGCCAGACACTGAGGAGCGCAAGCATGCCTGCGCTTCTCAGTGTCTGTGGCATGGCAAGCTGGATGGCAGCTTTCGGCTGCGATCCAGCCTGTCATGTGAATGTAGCAGAGCTGAAGCAGTCCTGGGAACCATGGAAAGGTAAGGATGAGGTTGGTTTATTATTTTATATTTATTGCAGGAGATCGTTGGCTTTAGCTGGAATGGGCATGATGGTAAGTATGGTTTAACTTAGAACATTAAAGAATTGTGTCTTTATTTCAATTAAAGGATTTTTTTCTGGGTGTTTGTGTTTTTTTTAACTTTCACTATGGGGTTAGTAATGGGGGTGTCTTATAGACGCCTCTCCATTACTAACCTGGGCTTGATGTCAGCTGGCATTATAAGCTGACATCAACCCCAGCCCTATTACCCCACTGCCACCACTACAGGGCAGTGGGAAGAGCGAGGCTTAGTGCCAGAATTGGCAAATCCTATGGATACTCCATTTCTGGGGCGGCTGACGGCTGCTGTTTATACCCTGGGAGGGGGCCAATATTCATGGCACACTTGCTGGGCTATTAATATCAGCCCCCAGCTGTCCGCCTAGCCTTTGCTAGCTATTAAAATAGGGGGGACCCCACGTCATTTTTTTTGGGGTCCCCCATTTTAAAAGCTAGTAAAGGCTAGGCATTCAGCTGGGGGCTGATATTAGAAGCCTGGGAAGCTCCGTGGGTATTACCCCCTTCCCAGGCTTCAAGCATCTGCCCCAGCCATCTGCTTAACCTCCGCTAGAGACTAAAATTACGGGGAACCCCACGCCAATTTTTTTTTAATAAATCCCTTATTTTAACACTAAATGACAAGTACAGTAATCAACACTATCACTGTACTTATTATATATGCGACTGATATGTTTCTATCTCTCTAATCTATGTGTGATGCTCTATTCTTTCTGTTCTAAATTGTCGGGTACCAATGCGGAATTGCCGGCCGGCTTTTTAAAAGAGACGGTGCATGAAAAAACTATTATTTTTTTTAATAAATCCTTTAACACTAAATGACAAGTACAGTAACCAACACTGTCACTGTACTTATTATATATGTGACTGACATGTTTCTATATATCTAATCTATGTGTGCTGCTCTATGCTTTCTGTTCTAAATTGTTGTGTACCGCTGCTGAATTGCCGGCCGGCTTTTTTAAAGAGAGTGTCTTCTGAGCAGTTTGTCTGCTTTTGGACACCTTTGAAGGTGTTTTCTATGTGTTTTTGTTTGCCTGCCATTTGTTTTAACGGTGTTCGACGGTGTTCGACAGTGTTCTAAGGTGTTCGACGAACAGTTCCACGAACATCCCGGTGTTCGACGAACCGAACCCGAACACTACGGGGGTGGCTCAACACTAGTCACAAGCTCTCAATGTAAGTCTATGAGAACCTCGTTCTGGCCTCGTTCTGGCTCTTATAGACTTACACTGAGAAGTGACTTCCGGCTTGCCCAGTAAACAGTGAAGCGATCCGGCAGGTCACAACCAGCAGAAGACAACAAGAACAGCGACAAACACAGAAGAAGACGACAGCTGGTAAGTAGATTACTAGGGGTAGGGAACGTACATTGGTAATACCACTCTGTCAGTGAAATTAAAAAGAGCCTTCAAAGTGGTGCTTTAAAGCAATATTCACACTGAGTTTATTTCATTTCAGGAGTTCAAAAACCACAAGTTTTCAAATGGAAACTACTCCAGGAAATTCTCCTTTTTTGGTGAATATTTGGTGTTTTTTTATTTTCCTGGAGCTGTTTCGGATACTTGCACATGGCGTAGTTTAGACGCTGGTGCAGTCACTGAGTTTTCCCAGCCAAAGTCGCTTCAGAAAAGCACCGATGCTCATTTTCCTGAGGCGGCTTCACCAGCAGATTTCACTCTATACTGTTAAGTAAAGAAAGCAGTTGGCTTCCCAGCAGAAGCCATCTGAAAAATGGTCAGGTATGGGTTTGCCAGCCCTTAAACAATTAAAATAAGTGATATACAATGGAACATGTAAACAGCTTTGTTGTTTTAACATTGCTGTGCATTATGTTAATTTTATGATGCTCTTTGGGGGGCGCATTTTGTGCACATATCCTTTGAAGAGTTTTGGAAAAGTTTTTTTTCTGAAGAGCTTTTTGCAGCCTTCTAAATAAATAGTGGCTAGTTTGAAGTTTTTTGTTTCAGAAGCTGCTTCAGAGAAGTGCCATGCATTTTCCTTTTTTCTCCAGGAATTTTCAAAACCTCTTTAGGGAAAAAATAAAAATAAAAAACTCACAAAACTCAGCAAAGTAGATTTACCATAGAAATAAATTGAAACAGTTTTCAAAGAGTTTTGAAGCAGCTGTTGATGAGTATTTTGGAGAGTTTCTGTTCCAAAAACTCCAGAAAAAAATTCAGTGTTTACACTAATAAATTTGGCACTTTTTTAACTGCTTTGTACCATTACAAGATCCTGACTAAAGTACATTTATTGTTGTAATTGACATAGCCTTTGTGGCATAAGTTATTTATAATTTTTCAGACATACTTGACCACATCTCTTCCTTGCTGAGCTCATTTGATAAAAAAGTCAAAGCTGGCTGGGACTGACTGGGAAAAAAAAAAAATCACAACATTTTTGAGCAATTAATTGTGTTATTTTAAGCAATTTTATACCAGAAAACTACCATTGCTACTACCATTATTTATGCAATAACATTTTTTTTTCTCCATATGTTTGCCAATTTTTCACATCATTTTAAAAATAAAAGATTTTATTTATGACACTAAAAAATAAGTTTTCTTTAGTAGCCAATCATTAACGGGTTAAAACTTATTGTTGTGTACTGAAACTAACAATCATTTTCAAAATGACAAATTGTACATTGTGTTTAGGAAATGTGCAGAACTACAGTATGCGATTCAGTGTATTGAAAGTAGCAGGTGTCTGGATGTTCACTCAGTAAGAAGCGATGCAAGAATCAGTGTCATGAAAGGCTTCAAGTTTTTGTGGTTTTATATAAATAAATGAAAATAGATTGTCAGCTTAACTTGTCTGGACATTTACGTGAATTAAACCATCCACACAAAACATCTTGAATTATGGTATGCTGTGAGTCCCATCCAATTTGCACTTGCATAATGCTGGTAAAGAAATATATATTATTTTTGCTAACTTGACAACATGTAAATAAAAAAAGTAATTGTTTCTTTTTCATTTAATTTCATTTTGTATTGTTTCCACCCTTGATTTTCTGTTTGTGTTTTTATTTTTTGATCTTATTTATTATACTGTATTTTACAGTGCTTCCTTTATGATGAAAGGAGAGGAATAAAATCATAATGCATTGAAAATATAAACAGCAAGTAGAAGGTTTTGGAAATTTTAACCAAGTAATTTCCAGTGCGCTTACCTAAATTAGAAAAGTGCTACGTAACTGTTAATTATAATTATATGAAGGTTGAAATGTCAGTAAAGTAGCTATAGGGAGCTGCAAGATACAAGTGAGTGCCTACTTCCATCAGGCCTATAGACTTCTAATGCTGCATAAAAGAACATCATTTTTTTACCTGTAATGTTTGCACTGTGATCACATTAGTGGGTGATTCACATATGTCGGGTTCTGGCATCTTAAAGGGTCATTAAACACCAAATCATCCCAGTCAATGTATTTCTGCTCCAGGCTTTATAAGGATTCTCCAAACAATATCATGTTTCTAAATAAGATCCATTTGGTTGCAGCTCGTGTTGGTGTACATTTTATTCTGTTGTCAACTGATATGCCCTGGCGTGTTTTCCTGCAATATTGTGTCTGCTGTCTGCCATGTTTTTTGCTTGACCTAAGGGGTAATGTTTCTCCTTTTGTTGAGTGACAAGCCTGACCTGGCTTGCCACTTTCCACAAAGAGAAACATTACCCCTTAAATCCCAGTCTTAAGCCTGTCACCTAGCCATATCAGATCTCATACATTGCACTGACGAGCGGCAAATGCACTGTGTCTGCAAATTGAGATTCTGGTTTGGCTTTTATCGTACGTCATGTGGCAAGGCTTGTTAAAGGGTTGATAGTGACTTGCAGGATTGCTGCTTCCAATAGGTGGCACTACAGTTCTAGCCCTCTTCCTCTCTGAAGAGGCAAATTGAATATTGCTTGACCTACACACGGGAAAGGATAAATGGAAGTTATGTATGTACAACTATAAATCATGAAGCAATCTGCCTTTAAAAGAGCAGATTTTTCTCTTTTGATCATGAGTGTGATTGACTAGATCAACATTCAGGCTACGTTCAGATGACCATATATTCTCTCATTCAAGAGAATAGAGACAATTATGCAAATGACACTCTGATCAATGTCTGATCAGTGCTTGAGCAGAGTTTCAGCATAGTGTGATGCGATTCTCTCAGATGTGATTCTGTCAGAAGATGGAGATGAAAAATTCTCCCTCTTCTCCATGCTGTCAGTCCTTGGAATTTGGACATTTAGACAGTACTCGGATACCACACCCACAGCCACCCACAGAGTTGAATGGGCGAGTGGTATACGATTGCAAAGTAAAATTGCAGTACGATGCAATTTTTTTCCACTAACAGATTCTGTCGGTGAAAGAAATCATGCATCGCATTGCAAAACGCAGCATGACCATTCCTACCGCGATTCCGCCGCAAATTCATGGCTATTGAGGAACACTGAAACGCAGCAAACCCGCAGGTATATGTGGATTTGCTGCGTTTCAATTAAATTCAATTTGCGGCGTAATCGCGGTGCGTGTGGTACCAAGGATGAAGAGCAGACTACAACTCATCTTCATCCCAGCTACCATGCGGTGAAAAAAAAAGAAATAAATAAAAAAGTTAAAAATAAAAAACAAAAAACTGTATACTCACCTCTCTAGTAGAGATGAGCGTTGTTCTACTCGAACTGTTCGCCAATCTCAAATTCGAGCTGTTTTGGGCGGTGTTCGAGCCGTTCGGCGAACACGAACAATTTGAGAAAAATTCGGCTGTTCGAGGTTATGTTCGATAACTGTTCGTGCACCAAAATCATAACTGGATTTTTTCTCAGTAATGATGAAAATTAATGTTAATACGCAGTTTGAGTGTACAGCGGGGTGGGGGGAGGGGCAGGGGATGGATCTCTGCAGGAACAATGAAGATCTCCATTTTTTTTTCTCTTTCCCGCATTTACAGTGGGGAGGTGCAATCTGTCAGCCTATCAGCAGCGCACACACGGAGCGAAGTGCTTTTTTTCACACAAGCAAGGGCATGTGTGATTGGCAGTGTATGTCACATGTCCTTGCCCTATAAGACCAAGCCATTTTCCCCGTCGCCACCATTTTCTCACTGCTGCAGCTGCGTGTTAGACGGCACCGCTGTTGCTGTGTGCGCTATACCTTGTTAATTTCAAGCCAATTTTCGCACAAATATACAGATAGCTTGGGAGTAGGGAATAGTTGTGATTGCAGTCCTTTTAAGGACTAGGTTACAGCATTTCCTACGACTTTTATCAGGGAGGTCTGTGCTCTTAAATAGATCGGTTGTGGGAGTAAAGACTAATTGTAATTGCAGTCGTTTTCAGGACTAGGTTACATGAGTTCCTATCAGTTTTTGCCAGGCAGGTCTGTGCCTCTGCTGTGCAAGTTTTTTTCACAGCATTTGGCTGAATCTAGCAAAGCTAATCCTTTTTGGCCTATTGCAGAGTGTGTTAGTCAGTGGAGTAGCCTATCTGTGTTGCAAGATATACCACCTGTGTATAGAATACCAATTTTTTTACTGCACCTAGTGAAGTAAAATCTTTTGGGCATAGCATCATTCTATTAGTCCATCTATACTGACCTCCATCAGGTTGCAAATTAAAACTAATTTTTATCTGCATCTACAGTACCTCTGAAAAAATATTTGGGCTTCTAGCAGTGTGTGGGACTTGTTCTATTAGTCCATCTATACTGACCTCCATCAGGTTGCAAACTGAATATATTTTTTTCTGCATCTACCTCTGAAAAAATATTGGGCTTCTAGCTGTGTGTGGGTCTTGTTCTATTAATCCATCTATACTGACCTCCATCAGGTTGCAAAATGAATATATTTTTTTCTGCATCTACCTCTGAAAAAATATTTGGCCTTCTAGTAGTGTGTCGGACTTTCTCTATTAGTCCATCTATACTGACCTCCATCAGGTTGCAAATTAAAACTAATTTTTATCTGCATCTACAGTACCTCTGAAAAAATATTTGGGCTTCTAGCAGTGTGTGGGACTTGTTCTATTAGTCCATCTATACTGACCTCCATCAGGTTGCAAACTGAATATATTTTTTTCTGCATCTACCTCTGAAAAAATATTGGGCTTCTAGCTGTGTGTGGGTCTTGTTCTATTAATCCATCTATACTGACCTCCATCAGGTTGCAAACTGAATATATTTTTTTCTGCATCTACCTCTGAAAAAATATTTGGCCTTCTAGTAGTGTGTCGGACTTTCTCTATTAGTCCATCTATACTGACCTCCATCAGGTTGCAAGTTAAAACTAATTTTTATCTGCATCTACAGTACCTCTGAAAAAATATTTGGGCTTCTAGCAGTGTGTGGGACTTGTTCTATTAGTCCATCTATACTGACCTCCATCAGGTTGCAAACTGAATATATTTTTTTCTGCATCTACCTCTGAAAAAATATTGGGCTTCTAGCTGTGTGTGGGTCTAGTTCTATTAATCCATCTATACTGACCTCCATCAGGTTGCAAACTGAATATATTTTTTTCTGCATCTACCTCTGAAAAAATATTTGGCCTTCTAGTAGTGTGTCGGACTTTCTCTATTAGTCCATCTATACTGACCTCCATCAGGTTGCAAACTGAATATAATTTTTTTCTGCATCTAGCTCTGAAAAAATATTTGGCCTTCTAGTAGTGTGTCGGACTTTCTCTATTAGTCCATCTATACTGACCTCCATGAGGTTGCAAATTAAAACTAATTTTTATCTGCATCTACAGTACCTCTGAAAAAATATTTGGGCTTCTAGCAGTGTGTGGGACTTGTTCTATTAGTCCATCTATACTGACCTCCATCAGGTTGCAAACTGAATATAGTTTTTTCTGCATCTTCCTCTGAAAAAATATTGGGCTTCTAGCTGTGTGTGGGTCTTGTTCTATTAATCCATCTATACTGACCTCCATCAGGTTGCAAACTGAATATAATTTTTTTCTGCATCTAGCTCTGAAAAAATATTTGGCCTTCTAGTAGTGTGTCGGACTTTCTCTATTAGTCCATCTATACTGACCTCCATCAGGTTGCAAATTAAAACTAATTTTTATCTGCATCTACAGTACCTCTGAAAAAATATTTGGGCTTCTAGCTGTGTGTGGGACTTGTTGTATTAGTCCATCTATACTGACCTCCATCAGGTTGCAAACTGAACATATTTTTTTCTGCATCTACCTCTGAAAAAATATTTGGCCTTCTAGTAGTGTGTCGGACTTTCTCTATTAGTCCATCTATACTGACCTCCATCAGGTTGCAAATTAAAAATAATTTTTATCTGCATCTACAGTACCTCTGAAAAAAATATTTTGGCTTCTAGCTGTGTGCGGGACTTGTATTAGTCCATCTATACTGACCTCCATCAGGTTGCAAACTGAATATATTTTTTTCTGCATCTACCTCTGAAAAAATATTTGGCCTTCTAGTAGTGTGTCGGACTTTCTCTATTAGTCCATCTATACTGACCTCCATCAGGTTGCAAATTCAAAATAATTTTTTATGCATCTAACCCAGCCAATAGTTTTGGCCTAATACCACAGTTTGGCCACTCAGCTCTGCTCGGTTACCATCCATTGTTTTTTTGTGCAAACAACTCCAGAGTTGTGAATTAGTTAACCACCAAAATGAGAGGAAAAAGGCCTGCTGCTGGTGGAAAGGGGAATAGGCGTGTTGGGAAGGGGAAAAAAGGTTGTGTCCGTGGGGTAGGTGTTAATGCAACAGTAACATCTGCAGAAGAAAGACCATCTTCCAGCCAAACTAAAATGTCTACTTCTTTTAGCGGACAATGTGATAAGATCCCTTTCTTACGGCCACGCCAATCGCTACAAATTCCAGATGAGGCACAAAAACAGCAGGTGCTTCAACGGATATCAAGTGCTCCTTTAAGTGGGCTCTCCTCCACATCAACTTCAACATCACAAATACTCCAGTCCTCAAAGGTGTCACCCAAATCGCACTTGCTTCCTCACAGCTCCCAAATCTCCAGCTGCCCGTCTGAGTATGAGGTAGAACAGATGGTTGAGTCTGCAGAGCTGTTTACTCATACTATAGCCTGGGAATCAGAGGTCGACTCCAGCGCTTCTGTGAATCCAGACGAGGAAATGATCTGCACTGATGCCCAGAATCTTTATGAGTCGGATCCAGGACCAGACGCAGAAGGTTCTGACCATAATGTAGACCCTCATTCCCAAACTGTAACTCCTGTTGGTGGAGACAATGAGGAAGACGATGATAAGACTCAAATACCTGATTGGAGCGACAACTTTAGTTTTTTGTCAGGGCAGGAACAGGTTGGCTCTGAGGACGACGGGTGTGATAACGCACAGGGTGATGATGATGAGGTCGGAGATCCCACTTACTGTCAACCCACAGTCAGCCAAGAGATGAGGTCAGCAGAGGAGGTGGAGGAAGATGCTAGTGACGACGAGGTCAGGTTGCGCCTTCCTGGACAGAGACGTAGTACTGGAAGCACGTCAACAACTGCATCCTCAAACACAACTCTGCCTCTCACCACAAGTCGTGGTGGCTCTTCAGGTCGCATGGGTGCTAAGCCTTGCATAGCCTGGGCATTTTTTCAGATCGATAAAGATGACCCAACTCGTGTTATCTGTAACATTTGTCAGCAAAAGCTAAGTAGAGGCCAAAAAATACATAGTTTGAGTACTTCATGCATGAACCGGCACATGGACATGAAGCATAAGTTGCAGTGGGAAGCTCAGTGTGCTACAATGCGGCCTAGCCGGCCGGGCCAACCACCGTCTGCCATATCTTGTGCATCCGCGGCCTCTTCATCCTCTGTGACTGGGGGGACAGCAGTCACACCTGTTTTGGGGCGCAGACCTGCCACCTCTTTACCCGCAACAGCCAGCGTGATTGGCAGGTCATCATTTTCTTTGGAGGTGGTAACACCAGCTGGTGTTGATCGCTGTCCGACATCGATAGCACCACCTTTGGATGAAGGCAACCTAACATGTCCGCCTGCATCTTCCTCACAGACCGGCAGTTTGCCGGGGACACCCTTATCAACCCCGTCTAAGCACAATAGCCAGCCCTCGGTCCCTCAGATGTGGACAAGTAAAAGACCATTTCCTCCTAGCCATGAGAAAGCTAAGAGTTTGAATTTCACCATCTGCAAGCTCTTGGCTAAAGAAATGCTGCCTTTCCGCCTGGTGGACACAGAGGATTTTCGAGACCTTATGTCCGTCGCAGTGCCCCAGTACCAGATGCCCAGTCGGCACTACTTCTCAAAGAAAGGTGTGCCTGCGCTCCACCAGCATGTCGCACACAACATCACCGCTTCTTTGAGAAACTCTGTGTGTGACAGGGTGCATTTCACCACAGACACTTGGACGAGTAGGCATGGACAGGGGCGTTACATGTCGCTGACTGGGCACTGGGTAACTATGGTGACAGCAGGACAAGGGGCTGCTGTCCAAGTCTTGCCGTCCCCACGAGTTGTGCGTCAATCCTCTTTATGTCAAAGTTCCTCCACTGCTTCTGCCTCCTCAACCTCCTCTCGGTCTTCCACCTGCACCCAAAGCCTGTCTGGTCATGCCACAAGCTTTCTAACTGCGCAGAAGGGATCCTGCACACCTCCTTACTATGCTGGCAGTAGGGCTCAACGTCATCAGGCGGTTTTTACATTGAAATGTCTGGGAAATGTGAGTCACACAGCTGAGGAGTTGTGGTCAGCTCTGGAGAACCAATTTCATGAATGGTTGTCTCCACTGGACCTGAAACCAGGGAAGGCCGTGTGCGACAATGCTGCAAACCTGGGTGCGGCCCTTCGCCGGGGCAATGTCACACACGTGCCTTGTATGGCTCACGTGTTGAACCTGGTTGTCCAGCAATTTTTAGCCCACTATCCCAGACTAGATGGCCTTCTGCAGAGGGCACGGTCGCTGTGTGCTCACTTCCGCCGTTCGCATCCTTCAGCTCAGCGACTTACATCTCTACAGAAGTCGTTGGGCCTGCCACTTCACCGGCTAAAATGCGATGTGCCTACCCGGTGGAATTCAACTCTGCACATGTTGCAGCGACTGTGGCAGCACCGACAAGCCCTGGTGCAATACGTTCTGACGTATAGCCTGGGCCAACGAGATTCAGAGGTGGGGCAAATCACGCTGGAGGAGTGGTCTCAGATCAGGGACCTATGCACCCTTCTGCACAGTTTTGAAATGGCGACGAAGATGTTTAGTGCTGACGATGCCATTATCAGCATGACTATTCCGGTGATTTACATGCTGGAGCACATGTTAAACAGAATTCGGAGTCAGGTGGTGGCACAAGAGGAGGTGGAGGAAGTAGAGGAGGAGGAGTTGTATGCGGAAGGGCTAACATCTGCAAGGTCCAGAAGGTCGGCAGCACCAAGGCGGCAGGCATGTGAGGGTGGGGGAGATGGTTTTACCAGGGCGCATGGTAGCAGCCAAACTAGTGAGGAAGGTGCAGGAGCCCAGGAAGAAGTGGAGGACGAACTGATGGAAGACTCATCAGATGAGGGAGACCTTGATCACATTTCTGTTGTGCGAGGTTGGGGGGAGAGGACAGAGGAAGGAAGCATGATTGTTACCTCGCCACCAACACAACAGGGACTTGGTGCTCCTGGATGCGCAACACACATGAGTGCCTTCTTGCTGCACTACCTGCAACATGACCCTCGAATTGTGAGAATTAGAAATAATCCTGACTACTGGGTTGCCACACTGTTAGATCCCCGGTACAAAAGTAAATTTGCAGAAATTATTCCTGCCATAGAAAGGGATGCACGCATGCAGGAGTATCAGCAGAGACTGTTGCAGAATCTTACATGTGCTTTTCCACAAAATACCAGTGGTGCACGTAGTGAATCTCACAGTTCCAACTTGCCAACCGTGGGACCGTCAAGTGTTCAGCACTCAAACCGTAACAGAACCACAGTATCTGCTGGTAACATCAATTTTGTGGAATCATTTCACCACTTTTTTAGCCCATCCTTTGCAAGGCCACAGGAGACAAGAAGTCTGACACATAGTCAACGCCTAGAGACGATGGTACAGGAGTATCTCCAAGTAAACATTGAAGCCACGACTGTGTCACTGCACCCTTGCTCTTTTGGGCTTCCAATCTGGATAAATGGCCGGAGCTAGCCACTTACGCCTTGGAGATCTTGTCATGCCCCGCAGCCAGCGTTCTGTCTGAACGTGTGTTCAGCGCTGCTGGTGGTGTGCTGACAGATAAGCGCACGCGGCTCTCCACTGATAATGTAGACAGACTCACGTTCATAAAGATGAACAAATCATGGATCCGAAACGACTTTTCTACCCCTGTGTCATCCTGGGGAGAGTAAAAGCTTGATGATTGGTTAAAATCACCCTACCAAACGTTTTAAGCTTTCAAATTACTAATCATGTTTATCTGTATCTTGACTGGAAAATAATTTGGGCTTTGTAGCAGTGTGCAGCACTGATCCTATTAGGCCATCTATAATAAGCTCCACCAGATTTAAAATTAAAAATAATTTTTAGCTGCATCTAGCCCGGAAAATAATTTTGGGGCTCCGAGATGCGCAAGACACATAAGTGCCTTCTTGCTGCACTACCTGCAGCATGACCCTCATATTGTCAGAATTCGAAGTAATCATGACTACTGGGTTGCCACACTCTTAGATCCCCTAAACTTTTCGATCAACCTTTTCATTTTAATAAAGACCAAAAAAATGGTCATTTTTGAAATTATAAGCATTAGCAGGTTGTTAGAAACTGAAATCAAACAGTTTTCAACTCAAAACTTTATTCTAGGTGATGTTACATTTTCACATAGGACCCCTTGTTCGAAAGGAGCTTCTGAACTCTCTCGTCCATTGAATTTGTCAGGTTTTGGATGGTTTCTGCTTCAATTGTTTTGCATGAGGACAGAATACCCTCCCAGAGCTGTTGCTTAGATGTGAACTGCCTCCCGCCATCATAGACACTCCTTTTAATGATGCTCCAAAGGTTCTGAATGGGGTAGAGGTCAGGGGAGCATGGGGGTCACACCATAAGTTTGTCCCCTTTTATGCCCATATCAGCCAGAGATGCAGATGTTTTATGTGCAGCATGAGATGGTGCATTATCATGCAGAAAAATGATCTTGCTGTGAAATACACGGTTCTTCTTCTTGAACCATGGCAGGAAGTGCTGTTTGAGAAAATCCACATACATTATGGAGTTCATCTTTAGCGCCTTCAGGGATCCTAAAGGGGCCGACAATCTCTCTCCCCATGATTCCAGCCCAAAACATTACTCCACCTCCTCCTTGTTGGCGCTGTAGCCGTGTTTGCGTGGGGTGTCCATCAACCAGCCATCCTCCACTCCATCCATCTGGACCATCAAGCGCTGCACGGCACTCATCCGTGAACAAAACAGTTTTGAAATCAGTCTTCATGTAATGTTTGGCCCACTGGAGCCGTTTCTGCTTGTGTGAAGTGGATAGAGGAGGTCGACAGGATGGCGTATGCACAGCTGCAAACCTCTGAAGGACCCTGCATCTTGTTGTTCGGGGGACGTTGGAGGCACAAGCAGCTTCAAAAACTTGTCTGCTGCTATGACAAGGCTTTTTTGCCGCTGCTCTTTCAATCAGACGTAATTGCCTGTAGGAAAGAGTCCTCAATTTGCCCTTATCAGCACGCACATGTGTGTACTGTGAATCAGCTACATACTTCTTGATTGCCAAGACACTTCATCCTGATCATCGCACAATGTTGATTGTAGTCATGCCTTGACCTAAACACTCCACAATTTGTTGCTTCTCAGCAGCCGACACATCCTTTTTCTTTCCCATTGTGGCAGAAAATGTAGGCTGCTTAATAATGTGAGAGAGCCTTCTTAAGTAGTCTTGCCTTTCATTGGACACACCTGCCAAACTAATTAGCACAGGTGTCTGCAATTGCTTACAGTGATATAAAGAGCCCTGACACACATCACCATCAATGAGTTTAACTGACAAACAAACAAATTCTTCCCTTATCACTCCTAAACACTTTTTGCATAATAATTTGGAACGCGGTGTACATGTGCTTTTCCACAAAACACCAGCGGTTCACGTAGTGAATCTTACAGTTCTAACTTGCCAACCGTGGTCTGTATGGAATTGTTCAATAAAGGGCCCAAAATTAAGATAACATAGATGGGAGAGGTCTCTATGAAAAGGAATTCCTAAGTATTTGATACCCTGTGAGGGCCAGGCAAAGGGAAAGTTGGACTGGATGGAATCCTATATGGATTTGGGGAGGGAGACATCGAGGGCCTCAGACTTCGCTGCATTGATTTTAAAATTTTACCATGTAACAAAGTGATCTATTTCAGCCATAACAGCATGGATGGATATATGTGATTGAGTGATATATACTAGGACATCATCAGCAAATAGAGAGCACTTGTACTCGGTGCCTCCCACCTCAATCCACCTAATATTGGGGTTATGGCGAATTGATGAGAGCAGGTGCTCCGTCACTAGGATGTATAAGAGAGGGGACAGAGGACATCCCTGCCTTGTCCCATTGGTGATTGTGAAAGGTGATGAAAATGTTCTGACGCACCCCCTGGGCCTTGGGACACCCGGAGCCGGACCCTTTTTGGTGGATGCTGGTGGTTGTAGTCTTCGTGGCGGCGACCCGGTTCCGTGGCTCAGGGCGGTCAAACCAGTGGCGGAACTATTTATGTGGTTTTGATGTTTAAATGTCCGACTACGCCACCCGTGGATTGCGGTCAGAGTGAACCGCCGCTACAGGGCAGACCGCTGAGGCTGGTGTTGTGGGTGCAGCAGAGCGTAGCATAACTCCCCACGGGAGGAGTATAGCCTCAGGGCAGTGTATGCGGAGGATGGGGGTGATGGTGCAGGGCAGCAGCAGTAACGACACGGAGTCAGTGATGCAGTCCAGGGCCTTTACTCACAGTTCTTATTATCCAGACCACGTCTGCAGGTAACGGCTGCCCACGTCGTACTGTGCTCACCAGGTGAGGGGCTCAGACAACTCCCAGATAACTTTGGAGCACTTCACAGGACCCCCTTTGTGTGTCCTTTGTCTGGCCTTTCTTACCAACACTTCTGTCCGGCTGCCTCGGGCCTCCTCTTGGTAAACTTGGCGCCAGTTTCCCTGACCCTATGTGGTGCCTTCCTAGCGGGTGTAGCGAGGGGCTGCGCCACATAAAATGTCAGAGCCTCCGGTTTCTAGCTGAGGGTCGTTTCCTGCCTCCACTAGTTCGGGGACCGGTCTCCCCCTTTGGCCTGACCCCTCCACGCAGGTGGATTCGGGCGTGCGGTGGCGACTCGCCCGTCCGCACCCCTGGGATCCCTTCATTCCTCATTCCTGGAGCCTTCTCCGCTCCTCTTCCTTCCTTCTCCCTCTTCCAGGCCTGGGCCTCTGTTACTAGGCCCGCCTCCGGAGCAGAGCTCATGCAGAGCCCCTGCTCCCTGCCACTTCTGCTCAGACTTCTCTGCACTGAACTAAGATGGTGCCCACCTTTTATACTCCCTTCTCAATGCACCCAGGAACTGCTTCCTCCCTGCTCCTGCACTACAGGGTTCCCCTTCCTCAGTGTTCCCTCCCCCCACTCCAGCCAGGGACAGGGACTGTCGTGCCCATCTCAGGGGCATATTGGTCGCCCTGCCCCACGGCAATGTGGTGTAATGCATGCAGGTGTCGGGTCCTGATCCACACTCCATCCTTACCTGAGAGTGAGATATCACACCTCTGGGTGAGGTGCAATACGTCTGTAGCAACCGAGCCCTCAGGGTGCTACAGTTCCATATATCTTCAGCCTAGGTGACGTATTGCAATACAGGGCCGTGATTTTGGCTATAAAAGGGTCCCCTAGACCCCTACCCCAAGCTTTTTAAGAGAATCATATATGGCGTGCCAGGAGACTCTATGGAATGCTTTCTCAGCATCCAACGAGAGTATCTAATTACAAATTTTTAACTGCATCTAGCCCAGGAAATACTTTGTGCCTAGTAGCAGTGTCTGCTAGTCAGCGGATTATCCCGGCTGTTAAGCAAGCTACACCACCTGTAGTTTAGACACTTCATTTTTTCAAAGGAAATGCTTCGGGACCATGGGATACTCAGTGAAGAGCATCAGGAGGCACCCCAAGGCATAGGGGCTGGGACTGGCAGTAGGATGCCTTGCGGTGGACAGCCGAGCTCGATCCTTATAAAAGCTTTTTAACTGCAGCAGCTTTAGTGGACGCTACTGGAGCTGGAATTACGCGGCTGCTGGCATGAGACTTGCCCTCCAATAGATCCTTGTAAATGGATTTAAAGTGTATTCATTCAAATTAGAGAGACAATTTAAATTAAAAAGCTTAGAGCTGCCTCCACCACAGGGGGGCTCGCTCGACCCACCAGCGGACAGGCACCAGTATTGGGAGAGGGGGGCTGGCCATCAGGGTTCACCGCGGCTCTGGCACAAACCCGGCGACACGGAGGTGGCACGGGCAGGAGCGGACTGGCCGTGTCGGCTTCTCACTTTTTGGATTTTAGAAGGGCATGACATGCCTATATCTGTGTCTCCCCCTCCTTTTACTCCTCCACCTCTTTTATTTTCGCATGACTATATGTACTTGTCACTTTTCCATGTGTTAGTTGTGTCTTCTGAGCAGTTTGTCAGCTTTTGGACACCTTTGAAGGTGTTTTCTATGTGTTTCTATGTGTTTTTGTTTGCCTGCCATTGGTTTTAACGGTGTTCGAAGGTGTTCGACGAACAGTTCGACGAACAGTTCGGCGAACACACGGGTGTTCGACGAACCGAACCGAACTCGAACACTACGGGGGTGGCTCAACACTACTCTCTAGTCTCCTCCCTGCGGTGGCGATCCTCTCTCCTCGGTGTCCTGCAGTGTACTGGCAGGACCTGTGGTGACGTCATTTAATCAGCTGATGGTCACGCGACCACTGATGTCAGCGGTCAGGTGATGGTCACTTAACCATTGGCTGACTAAATGACATCACCGCAGGTCCTGCCAGTACACCGCAGGACGCCGAGGAGAGAGGATCGCCACCGCTGAGAGGAGACCGGAGAGGTGAGCATACAGGTTTTTTTTATTTTTAACTTTTTAATTCTTTTTTTTTTTTTTTACTATAGATGCAGCATTTAAAGCACCTAAATTGGTCACACAATATAAATCCATGCCAGTTGCATGGATTTATATTGTGTGACCAACTTGTCAAGCACTTTTCCAAATGATGCTCAAAATCGCTTGGAAAGCGCTTGAAAAAACACATGCGAAAACGCATGTAAAAACACTGAAAAAACGCTTCTCCCTGGCAGAAAAAAAAACGCATGTAAATCTGCATGTGTTTTTTTCTGCCAGAGAGAGGCAAAAACGCTCTGCATCATATCTGCATCGTGGGCACATACCCAAAACCAGGAGTGGGCAAAAAATACAGAAGTTGTGGTGTGTTTCTATTATACTTCTCCTCTGATTGTTCCACTCCTGGTTTTGGCTTACAAATACTGAGGTAAAAAACTCACCAAATGCCCAATTAAAACCCTTGTGACCAGCTCCTGAAGTAGGCTGTTCCACATAATTAGTTTTCATGGTAAAGAAGGCTTGTCTCCTCTGGAGATTGAAATTTTTTTTCTCCAGACATAGGGACTACCACCTTGACTTTTGAGAGGTGTTTTGACCATATTTTTTGTATGGGCCTTTTCCATACTTTTACAACTTAATCATGACCCTTTTAGACGTCTCTTCTCAAGACTAAAAAAAATGCAATTATTTTTAATCTTTACTCATAACTAAGATCCTTCATGCCCCTTATCAGTTTTGTGGCTCTTATTTGTACTTTTTCTAACTTCAGAGCATCCTTTCTATGACCTAGTGCTGAACTGAACTGCATATTTCAGATTACATCGAACTAACGCTTTGTAAATTGGCAGTGTTACATCCCTATTCCATGAGTCCATGCCTCTTTCAATACATGACAATATCCTGCTCGCCTAAGAAGCTGCTCTTTGACATTGCATGATCCTTTCCTACAAGTGACTCTCCTAGTTTTACTCCTCCAAGAATAAATGATGCCTGCAGATTATTAATCCCAGATGCATACATTTTCATTTTCCAATGTTGAATCTCATCTGCTAAGTGGATGCCAAAATATTCAGTTTGTTCAATTCAGCTTGTGAGCATCTTCAAAGTACTGCACTATACTATGTACAGAGGATATAAAAGTCTACAAACCCATGCTAAAATGGCAGGTTTTTGTCAGGTAAAAAAAAATAAAAAATCATACTAAGCAAAATCATTTCAGAAATTTTCCCACCTTTAATGTCATCTATATTTTGTAAAATTCAATTGAAAACTAAACTGAAAACTGTTCGGGAGGAAAAAAGAAAAATAAAGAAGCTAAATAATGTGGTTGTATAAATACGAATACTCTTAAACTTATACTTTGTTGAAGTAATTTTTATGTTTGTGATAGAATTCAGAATTGTTGGATACAATTCTTTCAGCTTGGCACATCTAGAATTGGCAATCTTTTTCCATTCTTTCTTGCAGCAGAACTAAAGATCGGTTGGATTGCAAGGGCATCTCCCATGTACAGCCCTTTCCAGGTCAACTCACATATTTTAAATTGGATTCAGGCCTGCACTCTTGCTGGGCCATTCTAAAACTGTGAACTTCTTCTGGTGAAGACATTCTTTTGTTGATTTGGAGGTATACTTAGGCTCATTGCTGTGCTGAAAGGTGAAATTCTTCTTTATCTTCTGCTGTGTCCTGAAGGTTTTGTTGCAAAATTGACTGATGTTTGGAATTGTTCATACTTCTTTCCTTGACTAAAGCCTTAGTGTCAGCTGCCTTATAAACAGCCCAGAAGCATAATGTTGCCTCCACCATGCTTCACTGTGGGTATAGTGTACTTTTGGTGATGTGCACCGTAGGCTGTGAGCAAAACATATCTTTCTGAATTATGGCCAAAAAGTTCAACCTTGGTCTTATCAGACTATAACACATATTCCCACATACCTTAGGCAAACTGGATGTAAATTTGGCAAATCACAGATGGGCTTGACTTATTTTATTTGAGAGAAAAGACTTCTATCTTGCCACCTTACCCCATAGGCCAGACATATGATTAATACGGGAGATTATCATATGCAGTGCAGAACTAGTAGTTGCCAGAAATTTGTGCAGCTCCTTTAAAATTGTTTAAAGCCTTTTGGCATCTTCTCAGTTGTTTTTTCTTCATGTCTATTCATCAGTTTTTGAGGAACAGTTCTAGGTAATGTTACTGTTCCGCCAAATTTAAGCCACTTCTTGATGACCGTCTTTACAGTGTTCCATGATATATCTTACTAGCTATTGAGCTCGTTCTACGCTCGGGTGGCGAGCATTTTTATTGGTATATGGTCTCCCATGCTGGTATTTGTGCTACCCCAATCCTGGTATTTATGTGCCCCCATCCTGGTATTTGTGCTGCCCAATCCTGTTCCCCCATCCCGTTATGTGCTGCCTTCATCCCTATACTGGTATGCATGGCACCCCTCACCCCCAATCCTGGTACACATGGCACCCCTTACCCTCAATCCTGGTACGCATGGCACCCCTCACCTCCAATCCTGGTACGCATGGCACCCCTCACCTCCAATCCTGGTACACATGGCACCCCTCACCCTCAATCCTCGTACGCATGGCACCTCTCACCCTCAATCCTGGTACGCATGGGACCCCTCATCCCCAGTCCTGGAATTGATGGTACCCCTCACCCTCAATCCTGGTATTCATGGTGTCCCTCATCCCTATCCTGGTATGCATGTCCCCTCATCTGAATCCTGGTATGCATGGCCCCGCAGATCCCTATCCTCGTATGCATGGTACCCCTCATCCCCCAATCCAATACTGGTATGCATGGTACCCCTCATCCCCCAATCCTGGTATGCATGGCACCCCTCTTCCCCCAATCCTGGTATGCATGGCAACCTTCATCCCCAATCCTGGTATGCATGGCACCCCACCATCCCCAATCCTGGTATGCATGGCACCCCCCATCCCCAATCCTGGTATGCATGGCACCCCTCATTTCAAATCTGGTATACATGGCACCCCTCATTCCAATCCTGGAAGGCATGGCACCCCATCTCTCATCCTGTTATGCATGGCACTCCTCATCCCAAATTTGATATACATGACACTTCTCATCCCAATCCTGGTATGCATGGCACCCCCCATCCCCCAATCCTGGTATGCATGGCACCCCTCATTTCAAATCTGGTATACATGGCACCCCTCATCCCAATCCTGGAATGCATGGCACCCCATCTCTCATCCTGTTATGCATGGCACTCCTCATCCCAAATTTGATATACATGACACTCCTCATCCCAATCCTGGTATGCATGGCACCCCTCATCCCCCAATCCTGGTATGTATGGTACCCAATCCCTCATCCTCGTATGCATGGCTTTCTCATCCCCAATCCCTGGTATGCATGGCACTCCTCATCCCCCAAGCCTGGTATGCATGGTACCCCTCATCCCCCAATCTTGGTATACGTGGTACCCCTCATCCCCCAATCCTGGTATGCGTGGTACCCCCCCATACCCCCCAATCCTGGTATGCGTGGTACCCCTCATCCCCCAATCCTGATATGTGTGATCCCCTCACCCCCAATCCTGGTATGTGTGGTACCCCTCATCCCCCAATCCTGGTATGTATGGTACCCCTCATCCCCCAATCCTGGTATGCATGGTCCCCTCACCCCCCAATTCTGGTATGTATGGTACCCCTCATCCCCCAATCCTAGTATATGTTACCCCCCAATCCTGGTATGTATGGTACCCCTCACCCCCCAATCCTGGGATGCATGGTCCCCTCACCCCCAATCCTGGTATGCATGGTCCCCTCACCCCCAATCCTGGTATGCATGGTACCCTCACCCCCAATCCTGGTATGCATGGTCCCCTCACATACCAGGATTGGGGGATGAGGGGACCACACATACCAGGATTGGGGGCTGAGGGGACCATGCATACCAGGATTGGGGGATGAGGGGTACCATACATACCAGGATTGGGGGAATCCTGGTATGTATGGTACCCCTCATCCCCCAATCCTGGTATGCATGGTCCCCTCAGCCCCCAATCCTGGTATGTGTGGTCCCCTCATCCCCCAATCCTGGTATGTGTGGTCCCCTCATCCCCCCAATCCTGGTATGTGTGGCCCCCTCACTCCCAATCCTGGTATGAGTGGCCCCCTCACCCCCCAATCCTGGTATGTTTGGCCCCCTCACACACCAATCCTGGCATGTGTGGCCCCCTCACCCCCCAATCCTGGTATGTGTGGCCCCCTCACCCCCCAATCCTGGTATGTGTGGCCCACTCACCCCCCAATCCTGGTATGTGTGGCCCCCTCACCCCCCAATCCTGGTATGTGTGGCCCACTCACCCCCAATCCTGGTATGTGTGGCCCCCTCACCCCCCAATCCTGATATGTGTGGCCCCCTCACCCCCCAATCCCGGTATGTGTGGCCCCCTCACCCCCCAATCCTGGTATGTGTGGCCCCCTCATCCTCCAATCCTGGTATGTGTGGCCCCCTCATCTCCCAATCGTGGTATGTATGGCACCCCTCATTCCTTTCATGTTCCACACATACAAAAAAATAAACACTTATACTCGCCTTTCTTCCCTGTACTCCAGCGCTGCTGTGTCCTGTTCTGCCGGAGGCCGGGGAAGGAGTGCGGCGCCGAAGCACCCCGCTGTGTGGCGCCATTTTGCTGAAGACACACTGCAAATGTGTCTTCAGTAAAATGGCGCCGGATAGCGCTATGTGCTTGCGCCGACTCCCACGCCTTCACTCCGCCCCCGGTCTCCGGCCAGAGGAAAGGCGCCGCGGCAATGCTCCTCCCGGTCAGGTAAGTATGTAAGTATGGCGCCGGAGTTCGCGGTATGCGTTCAGTGTCTACGCATACCGCGATCTCCGGCGCCATACACTCCTCTTACCTGTAACAGCTCCAGGCGTTCTTCTGTCTGGAGCCAGACTGTGCGTCACGCATGCGCAGTCTATAAAGGCTTCAGACAGAGGGACGCTTGGCTGATTATATTATAGATTTGTTTGACATTTTGTTGTACACCTCATCTGACTAACAATGTATACTAAAAACCTATATATATGTATAGTGGGTATGGAAAGTACTCAGACCCCTTTAAATTTTTCACTCTTTGTTTCATTGCAGCCACTTGGTAAATTCTAAAAAGTTCATTTTTTCTCATTAAAGTATACTCTGCACCCCATCTTGACTGAAAAAACAGAAATGTAGACATTTTTGCAAATTTATTAAAAAAGAAAACTGAAATATCACATGGTCATAAGTATTCAGACTCTTTGCTCAGACACTCATATTTAAAACACATGCTGTCCATTTCCTTGTGATCTTCCTTGAGATTGTTCTACTCCTTCATTGGAGTCCAGCTGTGTTTAATTAAACTGATAGGACTTGATTTGGAAAGGCACACACCTGTTTATATAAGACCTCACAGCTCACAGTACATGTCAGACCAAATGAGAATCATGAACTCAAATGAACTGCCCAAGGAGCTCAGAGACAGAATTGTGGCAAGGCACAGATCTGGCCAAGGTTACAAAAGAATTTCTGCATTACTCAAGGTTCCTAAGAGCTCAGTGGCCTCCATAATCCTTAAATGGAAGAAGTTTGGGACCACCAGAAGTCTTCCTGGACCTGGCTGTCCAGCCAAACTGAGCAATCGTGGCAGAAGACCCTTAGTGAGAGAGGTAAAGAAGAACCCCAAGATCACTGTGGCTGAGCTCCAGAAATGGAGTAGGGAGATGGGAGAAAGTTCCACAAAGTCAACTATCACTGCAGCCCTCCACCAGTCGGGCCTTTATGGTAGAGTGGCCCGATGGAAGCCTCTACTCAGTGCAAGACAAATGAAGCCCGTAAAGAGTTTGCTCAAAAACACAGGAAGGACTCCCAGATGATGAGAAATAAGATTCTCTGGACTGATGAGACGAAGATAGAATTTTTTGGTAATAATTCTAAGCGGTATGTGTGGAGAAAACCAGGCACTGCTCATCACCTGCCCAATACAATCCCAACAGTGAAACATGGTGGTAGCAGCATCATGCTATGGGGGTGTTTTTCAGCTGCAGGGACAGGACGACTGGTTGCAATTGAAGGAAACATTAATGCGGCCAAGTACAGAGATATCCTGGATGAAAACGTTTTCCAGAGTGCTCTGGACCTCAGACTTGGCCGAAGGTTCACAATCTAAATTCAATATTAGTATGTTTTTGGAGTGTCAAAGGAAACAGGAGCACCCAAAGGAAATCCATGCTTCTACTTATCACGTCATAAAAATAAAATAGGATGGTTTGGCAACTTATGTCTTCCTTAGTAAAACTGTGCCAATGATCTCTTAGAAAATAATATTCTACTACATACTCCTGCATGTAGAAACTTACAAAGCCCTAAAACATTTTTCCCACTTCGAATTTTGATAACCTTAAATTTATTTAAAACACATTAGTATCAATAAAAAAAACCTTAATGTTCAGCTTTGCATTGTGATTTGATCACATCACAAAACAGTTTAGCACCTCTCCAGTCCATCCTTAACTCTGCTGCCCGACTAGTTTATCTCTTTCCTCGCTAATCCTCCGCTTCTCCCTTCTGCAAATCCTTTAATTCTCTCCCAATTCCCCAGCGTATCCAGTTCAAACTAATGCTGACCTACAAAATAGTCCATAACCTGTCTCCTCCGTATATCTCCGAACTAATATCCTGATATCTTCTAACATGCAACCTCCAGTCCTTCCAAGACCTCCTTCTCTTCTCCACACCCATACGTTCCTCACCCAATCACCTCCAAGACTTTTCCTGAGTATGCCCCATCCTCTAGAATACTGTGCCTCAACACTTCTGATTAACTGATTTCTGACGGAACTTGAAAACCTATCTCTTCCAGAAAGCTTACAGTCTGCAATTACCCCGCTGCCACCTCACCGCCACCGGAGCTGCCGCAACCCCTTAACCTACTGTCTCCTTCTCCATTATCCTGTAGAATGTAAGCCCGCAAGGGCAGGGTCCTCTCCCCCTCTGTTCCAGTCTATCATTGTTGGTTTGTTCACTGTAATTTACATTTGTATCTTGTATGTAACCCCTTCTCATGTGAAGCACCATGGAATCAGTGGTGCTCTAAAAAATAAATAATAATAATAACATAATATTTGAAAAAATATATATTTCTCATAAGAAATTCTTTGCTATGATTTATGGACTTTCTTACATAGAGTACTTCTAATACTTTTCTCGGTGATAGCTGCTGGCTCTCTAAAGTAGGAATCTTGCAATAGCTTGCTGTAGCTGCAGGGGAATGAAGACACAATATTCCAAGAATATACTGCAGTATATGAAATTGCAATACACATTATTGCTGGAAACGGCATATAGCAATTGTAGCCATCTCTAACCAGCGTATCACTTCTGCACAGAGACAAATTGGCATGGGTTGAACTTAAGGTTATCAAGATCCTGCTGAATCAGCAGGAAAGAAATAAGAAAAAACAGGAAATCCAAAGTCAGGAAAAATGTTGGAAAATTAGATAAGGTCAGCAACAGAAAAGTAAATTAAATGTATCTTAAATATTGTGGATGTGAATAGTTTATAACTCTGTTCTATAGTTTAGGATAAAACAGGTTACACTGGATGTAACAGCAGAAGAACCTTGAAAATCCTATAGCTTTTTTGTATTAACTAAGACTTTTTCTGCCACTTTTTTTTCATTTGGTTTATATACTTTTTAGTATTCCAGACTTTTCTACAGTTGAATGTGTTTGTCATATACGTGTGCTGGCTAAGAAGCAGACTTAAAGCTGATCTTTCTAAAAAGACAGTCCGCAGGAACACAATAATTCACTAAGCTTAAATCAAGCGATAATGTCCTTGTCTGCACTAGACTGGCACTTAAATGATTCTTGGCTGCCAACAACCACTGTGAAGCATATGCAATAGAAGAATTTCTCCATTTGGCTATACAGACGTTGACCAGGCTTCTGCCTCATCAGTCAAGCTTATTGACCTCTGTCTCCACACAGTATCGGCCCAGAATATCTGCCAACTCAAAGAGAGCTGCATGTCAATGGGAGAGTTACTGTTGCAAGAATTCTGAAATGGCTGTCAGTACAGTTGTGTTCTCCTGACTACCTGTCAAGTGCTTACATGACGAGAGCTTTCTAATAGAACCAAACACTACAAGTCATTTAATGACTTTTGTAAAGAAAAGACAGAAAAGTCTTACAAGGGTCATGGTTTTATATTTTCCTTAGGTGTTAACTGTCAAGGAATATTTTTCTCTATGAAGAAAAAGAAAATGCTATTCTATCTCATGTCTTCAATAAACAGTGGCATTAACAATCTAAGTTATTTGTAAATTATAATTAAATGTAGAGGACAAGAATTATGTCAAATATGCTAAGTTAAAGATTAAATGGGGACTTTACTTTAGAACAACATTGTTTCATTTAATAGTAAATCCTTTATTTATTATTATAGCGCCATTTATTCCATGGCGCTTTACATGTGTATGTATATATATGGGGCTTATGACTTTGCAACTGACTATTTTGACAGGTGGACCTTGCTTGTCTCCTCCACTCTATGTACATGCTGACCTACACAACACAAAGTCACTTGCAGAGGTTTGGGGGATCATTTTGTGCACTCCTTAGACTATGTTCACACATTGCGTTTTTTCAGCGTTTATTTGATGCGTTTTTAATGCAAGTTTTCAGTTTCGTTTTACAGTATCAGCAAAGTCTATGAGATTCCAGAAATCTGATGCACACACCTTGGTTTTTGCTTGGTCAGTATTTTATGCTTTGCACATTTTTTTCGCAGAATAGAGCATGTCACTTCTTTAAGCGTTTTTTTCAACGTTTTTCACCAATTGAAAGTAATGGGTAGTGAAAAAACGCCTAGTGTGAACATAGCTATCAGGATTTGCTGCGTTTTTAGTGAAAAAAAGCAAGTATAACAGTATGTGAAACTCATTTATTTTTGTGATTTTACCATCTTGTCTTGGTCACCTGAGAAGGCAGATTGCATTAGAACTGTTTTATTTAATTAGTAATGTGTACACATTAAACATTGGCTGAGCTAGATGTGAGATTGAACAATACCTGTAGCACAGGGAGGTGTGAAATTGAACAATGCCTGAGCAACTGAATGGCAGACCATAGTGTGAAAATAAATAGTGTCCTACAAACTCAATGCACTACCAATGTCTTACAAAAACTATTCCTGAACAATTCACCTCCCCCCACTGTTACATTTGAAATTCTGGTGAATAAGGTTTCACATATGCCTTGCATTAATGACCTGTGTTCATGCTTCTGTGGTGAAAGCAAGGCTAAACTTTGGGATCCTGAAAAACGCACCAAAAATGCGTTTTTGACAAAGCTTCTTTCCTGCTAAGAGAAAAACGCTGAAAAAATGCCTAGTGTGAACATAGCCTTAGGGAGCCATAATGTATAATGGAAAGTATGGAATGGAGGTCACAGACAATATAATACTGGCTTACTTCCAGACAGGGATATATACCCTCCCTCAATGAAGAGAAATTTAAGTCACAGGGCAGAGGCAATGGGAAGCAGAAACATGGAAAAATATATTTGGCAGTGCTTAAACGAATCATACAGGCACTGAGCAACTGAACAAAGCAGCATCTGCCTTTTCTTCATTTCTTGTATGAAAACTTGGGAACATTAGAGATCCAATTTAGAGGATCTGTAAAATCAGCATGTCTTACCACAGTTTAACTAAAGTCCCATATAGCAAAATCAAAATAGGGAAGGGATGGGGATACCTTTAAAGAGGACCTGTCGCTAGGTCAAAAGTGGATAATTTTTGCTCTTATTTTCTTCCTGCTGCTCCCATGAATATATCATCTCTCGGCATCACAGACTTGGCCCTATCTTGGTCTTGGATCTCCTCATACCTAACAGACAGGACATTCAGTGTCTCCCACTCACACACCACCTCCTCATCTTACCCCCTATCTGTCGGTGTTTCCCAAGGCTCAGTTCTAGGACCACTGCTCTTCTCCATCTACACCTTTGGCCTGGGACAGCTCATAGAGTCTCACGGCTTTCAGTATCACATCAATGCTGACGACACACAGATCTACCTCTCTGGACCTGATATCACCTCCTTACTAACCAAAATCTCACACTGACTGTCTGCTATTTCATCTTTCTTCTCTGCTAGATTCCTAAAACTTAATATGGATAAAACTGAATTCATCATCTTTCCACCATCTCGCTCAACCCCCCCATCTGACCCACCTATCAAAGTCAATAGCTGTCCACTCTCCCCAGTCCCGCAAGCTCGCTGCCGCGGGGTAACTCTTGACTCTGATCTCTCCTTCAAACCTCATATCCAAGCCCTTTCCACTTCCTGCCGACTCCAGCTCAAAAATATTTCTCGGATCCGCACATTCCTCAACCATGAATCTGCAAAAACCCTAGTGCACGCACTCATCATCTCTCGCCTCGACTACTGCAACCTCCTGCTCTGTGGCCTCCTTTCTAACACTCTCGCACCCTTCCAATCTATCCTAAACTCTGTTGCCCGACTAAACCACTTGTCCCCCCGCTATTCCCCGGTCTCTCCTCTCTGTCAATCCCTTCACTGGCTCCCCATTGCCAAGAGACTCCAGTTCAAAACCCTAACCATGGCATATAAAGCCATCCACAACCTGTCTCCTCCATACATCAGTGACTTAGTCTCCTGGTACTTACCTGCACGCAACCTCTGATCCTCACAAAATCTTCTTCTCTACTCCCCTCCTCTTCCCACATTTGCATACAAGATTTCTTCCGTGCATCCCCCCTACTCTGGAACTCTCTACCCCAACATATCAGACTCTCGCCTACCGTGGAAACCTTCAAAAGGAACCTGAAGACCCACCTCTTCCGACAAGCCTACAACCTGCAGTAACCCTCGCTCCACCATACCACTGCACGACCATCTCTACCCTCACCTACTACATCCTCACCTATCCCTTGTAGATTGTGAGCCCTTGTGGGCAGAGTCCTCTCTCCTCCTGTACCAGTTGCTAGCTCGTTTTTGTTCAAATTATTGTACTTGTTGTTTGCTATAGATACCTCTTTTAAACATGTAAAGCGCCATGGAATTAATGGTGCTATAATATTAAATAATAATAATAATTTGCTTGTTGTTTTGCCTAATCCCATATAAGGTTTAAAAAATATTGGCCTTTTTATTCGGTGATAATTTTTATGGTCTTTACCAAAGGTGCTCTTTAATATCAGTTGGTACCGTAGGTGTAACCTTGGCTCTGCTTTTCAGCTTTTTCTGTGTCAAGCTCAGCTCTGCTGCTCCTGCTATTAAGCTCTGCTATGTTCCATTAGGCCTGGCATCTGGGTGTCATTTAGTTTGCAAGTCTGCCATTGCCCTCTTCTATGTCGCTGGACTGCTGGGCTATCATTTAACAAATGCAGCAGTGCTGTTCTGTCTCTAAATTCCCCTATGCAACTGAAATGCCCGGCTGTCATATTAGTATTGCAGCTCTGCCGTTGAACTGTGCTGTGCTATTGACAGGTATAGAGTGCTCGGCTGCCTTACTTTCAAAGCAGTTCTCATAGGCTACTGTTAAACTTTGCAATGATACTGTTAGGCTTGGAATGTTTGGTTGTCATTTTACAAACTTTACTCCACTGTTCTATATTGTGACTTAAAGGGGTTGTCCATTCCAAATCGATGTCTGCAGTCAATCTGTGCGACTGCAGACTTATGAATCCCCCCAGCACATGCACTATGTGCTGCGAGAATTCGCCGGTTTCTGTACAGAACTGGAGGGTATGTATAAGTTATACATGCTCTCAGCCAGAGCCCGTCCAGTGGGCACGGCCTCACTCCATAAAAGTTTATGGAGTGAGGCCGTGCCCACTGAACGGGCTCTGGCCAGTAGTGTGTATATGTGGCACCCCAGGGGTCTGGTTTCCCACAGTAATGTAATGTTATGTCTGAGAGCAGGTGGGAGGTCCCTTGGTCAGGAATCCTATGCATGCCACACCTCCTGCCCAGTCCTGGGAGGGGAAGAACTTCCCCTGTATAAACCCGGGGCTGAGGCAGGGTTAGAGGGAGAGAAGAGAAGCAGCATAGGAAGAAACAGCAGAAGCTCAGTGGGAGCAATACTACTACGAGTCAGGGGCTGCAGAGCTCGCCCTGACTGAGAAGCTTTCTTACCGGACCCGGCGTCCGAGGCTGTGGGGACTAACTCTTACCCAGCAGCAGAAGCCGACCGGCAGGGGATTTCAGGTCCTCAGGCCCAGAAACCCGAAGGCACGGTCACACGCGTGGGACCAGCACCGCCATCGTGGAGCGGAAGCCATAGAAGGCCCCGAGTCACCGGCCATACGGGTGAGCACCACACGGTACACTCAGGGACGTGGGCTACTTATATCCGCTTCTAGCAAGGTAGCCAGAAGAGTACAGTCAGTTTGGGAGGCCTACAACTCCGCCTGGCCAGGGGAGATCCCATCTGCTCAAGGACTGACCAGGCCCCGTTCGCTAGCAAGTACTCCGGGAGGGTCTATCGTTGTTACCAGTAAAGACCCTGAATTACACCACACCGTCTCTGAGTGGTTCCTGCTACCCCCATCTTCCACGTCGGCTGCCCTGAGGCCATACCCCTCCCGTTGGGGGTTATACTATCACGCTGCACAATTCTACACCGGCCTCAGCGGTCTGCCCTGCAGCGGCAGCTCCATAGCTGCAAATCAACGGGTGGCGTAGTCGACACTCAAATAACATCTATCAAGACTGCCACACACTGAGTTTGACTCCCTGGGCACGGACCGGGTCCCCGCCACTCGGAGACTACAACCCTCATCTGATCCGGTTCCGGGTAAGCCCCGTGCGCGAGACGCTGCGCGACACAGCAGGCCCAGGGGCGCGTCAACTTTGGCGTAGTCGGCAGGATTTCGTGCCCGCAACCACCGGGTACTGCGTGCATGAAAAAGAGACTTTTAAAACTTACCATCCGTGAAGTTTTCCCGCCATCGGTGAAGATTCCCGCCATCTTCAGCCTTCTTCCCGCCATCCGTGGAGTTTTCCCGCCGTTGGACGCCATCTTGAGGACGCCGCGCGGGAAGAAGAGGGGCGTGGACTCCAAAAAGCCCGCGAGAACTGAAGCCCCGCCTCACGTCCGGACGTTGCGTAAGGTCCTGGAAGGAGCCCAGCTGACGCCGACGTCACCGGAGCGCGACGGAAGGTCCTCAACCCTGACGATCCACTGCGGAGCCGCGGCCTACGGAAGAGGATCATCGCAAGGTAGGCCACGGTCCACTAGGGGGGAGAAGGATGTCGGATACGGAGGAGAGCTTCACCGCTTCAACCCCCGCCAGCGCCACCGCTGTCGCGGTCATGCCTTTCACCATGCCCTATATCCCGGGGGCAGCCTGGCTACCCCAGTACTCAGGGGAGTCACATACCCTGCAGGACTTTAGAGAAAGGCTGGTGGCCCAATTAACAGGAGCAGCCCGAAGGGAGGTAAAGTCCTGGCCACCTGGGGGGAGGACTGTCGCAGGGATACTAACCCGGCTGAGGGACACCTTTGATACCCGCACCTCAGCCGAGATCAAGCTTAGATTCTACGGGTGCAAACAGCGGGCCCATGAGAGTATAAGGACTATGCCCTGAACCTACAAGAGGCCCTGAGAGCCGTTAAGCAGACCGACCCTGACGGCATGGGAGACGAGGACAGGCTGTTGACTGAACAATTTATAGAGGGTTTATATTGCAATGCCCACCGAACCCAGTTGCGGGCAATGGCCCTACAGGACCCTCATCTGGGATTTGCACAGTTCAAGGACAGAGCCATCCGGGTGCTCCGAGAACCGGCACCGGATGGCGTTGTGACCCACAGGCGACCAGCTATCACTTACCACCAGGAGGCGGCGCCCTTGTCGGCAGGGCCTGTAGGGGCTGATGCGCAGGCTTTGAACAATGACCCGGCTCCAGACCTGCACCATCAGGTCCAAGAGCTAGCTAAAAGCGTTGCTGCGTTAACCCGAACTGTGCAGTCTTTACAGGCTTCCACTCCAGGGAAGATCCAGCTGGCATCCGGACCGGAGAACATCCCGTGGCGTCGACCAAGGAGGACCCCACCGGCCAGAGGAAGACCCAGTGACCGGTACAACGAGGACGGACGACCCATCTGCCGCCGCTGCAATCAACCCGGACATATGGCAAGGTACTGTCCTTTAAACTGGCACAACCTGGGGGTAGAGGGCCAACCCCCAGGAAAAAGATCACCAGGCCCATCGAACTGGCGCGACAAATATGTCGGAGGACGTCCAGTCTTGCCTGTGGTACTGGATGGCATCCCTATGAGTGCCCTACTGGACACCGGGTCACAGGTCACCACCATCCCGTACGTGCTCTTCAAGCAGTACTGGAATGACTCGGATATAACCCGCTACCCTGACGACGACTTGAGTATCATCGCCAGCAATGGTCAGCCCGTGCCACAGATCGGATTTAAAGAGGCGACCATTAAAATTGGTAGAGTCGAACTAGCAGCACAGGGACTGATTATTGTAGACATTGACAAACACGAGAGTCACCCAAAGATAACGCTAGGAACTAATGTAATTGAAAATTGTCTTGCAGAGGTGATTTTCCTTTTACAGCAGGTTGCCAAGAACGCCAGCTCCGGCGAGCAGCGGGTGCTCCAGAAAGAGATCCGGGCACTGATGCGACGGCAACAGGTGGAACTCTCCGGCGGTGAGATTGGTAGCGTAAGAATGTGTGACCCTTTTCCTATTGCCATGCCCCCAGAAAGTGAAATGATGATTTGGTGCCGGGCAGCTATTGGTCTGAGAGGTAGAGATTACCAGGCAATGGTAGAACCAGTTTACTCAGACAGTAGGCCCACCATCTTGACAGCACGGGGGGTGGTTAATGTACGCCATGGGAGGGTGCCCGTTCGCATAATCAATATCGGGAAGAGGGAAGTGTACCTGCCCCGGTATGCCACGCTAGCCAAATTATATACCATTAACCAAAATGCTATACAATCTGTGGAACCCTTGCCTCCATCTCACCCGGAGGAAGGTAACGGCTCTAAGAAAACAATGGAGGACTGGTGTCAGCAACTACATTTGGGTACTGACTCCACTCCCTCACATCAGAAACAGGGAGTCTATCGGGTGGTTCAAGAGTACGAGAGAGTGTTTAGTAAACACCCGTTAGACTTCGGGCGAGTCAAGGGGGTAGAACACCACATCCCCACGGGAGACCATCCTCCCATAAAAGAGAGGTATCGACCCGTACCCCCTGCACACTACCAACACGCCAAGGGGATGCTTAGAGACATGAAGGAGGCTGGGGTGATCAGGGATAGCTGTAGCCCCTGGGCTGCTCCACTAGTCTTAGTCAGAAAAAAAGACAACACCATGAGGATGTGTGTAGATTACCGGAAAATCAACCGTATCACACACAAGGATGCGTACCCCTTACCAAGGATAGAGGAGTCGTTGGCTGCTTTAAGATCTGCTAACTTCTTCTCTACCTTGGATCTCACTAGCGGGTACTGGCAGGTTCCTGTAGCAGAGGCGGACCGGGAGAAGACCGCATTCACCACCCCGATGGGACTTAGCGAGTTCACCTGCATGCCGTTCGGACTCTGCAACGCACCAGGAACCTTCCAACGACTAATGGAGTGTTGTCTGGGCCACAGAAACTTCGAGACGGTCCTGTTGTACCTGGACGATGTCATCGTATATTCCAAGACGTATGAGGACCACCTGAAACACCTGGCGGAAGTGTTCGAAGCTCTGGCGAGTTACGGCCTAAAGGTGAAACCCTCCAAGTGTCACCTCCTGAAACCAAAGGTGCAGTACCTGGGACACGTGGTGAGCGCTGACGGAGTGGCTCCCGACCCTGATAAGATCACCGCAATTAAGGAATGGCCAAGCCCCTCCAGCGTAAAAGAAGTGCGGCAGTTCCTCGGGTTGGTAGGCTACTACCGAAGGTTTATTCCCGGTTTCACCAAAAAGGCAGCACCTATGCAGGACCTCCTTATAGGCCAGTCCCGGAAGGCCAAGAACCAGAAGCCGCCCTTCAAATGGGAGGAGCTGGAAGAAGAGTCCTTCCGCCAGCTGAAGATGGCCCTCACGGGGGACGAAATCCTGGCGTACCCGGATTATAGCCAGCCCTTTATCCTCTACACCGACGCCAGTAACATCGGGCTAGGAGCCGTACTGTCCCAGATCCAGCAGGGGAAGGAACGAGTAATCGCCTACGCCAGCCGAAAGCTGCGACCCACCGAAAGGAACCCCGAGAATTACAGCTCATTTAAGCTAGAGTTCCTGGCCGTAGTATGGGCAGTCACCGAGCGCTTTAAGCATTACCTCGCTTCTTCCCGGTTCACCGTGTACACGGATAACAACCCGTTGACACACCTGGACACGGCAAGACTCGGTGCCCTGGAGCAGAGGTGGATGGCCCGTCTGTCCAACTACGAGTTCACAATCAAATACCGGGCCGGACGCTCCAATACCAACGCGGACGCCCTGTCCAGGATGCCCAACCTGCCGGACGAAGGAGAAGATCCGGAGGGACTGGAAGAAGTTGAACTCCCTGCGTTCCACCGTCATGGGACTATCCAGTATTCCCACCGGGTAAGGAGTAAGCAGGCTGCTACGTTGAACCCCTTACCTCACTACAACTGGGCGGAAACGCAAGACAGCGACCCTGCCGTCCGACTGGTGAAGGAGATGCTGACTCGCCCGGAGGCTTGCCTTGAACCAGACGCTCCGGAGGAAGCCAAACAACTATGGGCAGAGAGGAGTCGACTGTTCCTTTACAAGGGGAAGTTGTGCCGCAGAATGGTTAACTCCCGGACGCATGAACTACTCTGGCAAGTAGTGGTGCCACGAAGAGACGCAGTCATGGTGATGGAGGCATACCACGACGGAGCTGGACACTTCGGGTGGAAGAAGCTGGAGTTCCTGCTGCGCGAGCGATTCCACTGGGTAGGCATGAGGGGAACCATTGAGAAGTGGTGCAGAGACTGTGGCCCGTGCAACCTAAGAAGGAAGGACCGTGCCAGCCAGAAGACTCCCCTGCAGTCCATCGTCACCCGGCAGCCGTTGGAACTGGTAGCCTTGGATCATGTAAAACTGACCCCAAGCAGAAGTGGCTACGTCTACGCACTAACCATCGTGGATCACTACTCCCGGTTCTTGGTTGTCGTCCCCGTCAAGGACTTAACAGCTCGAACAGCAGCGAGAGCCTTCCAGCAGCATTTCTGCCGTCCACACGGGTACCCGGACCAAGTGTTGACAGACCAGGGACCTGCCTTTGAAGCGGAGGTCTTCCAAGAATTCTGCACTCTGTATGGCTGCCGGAAGATAAGGACGACACCCTATCATCCGCAAACTAATGGACTTTGTGAGAAAATGAACCAGGTGGTAATGGATCTTCTGAAAACGTTGCCCCTGGAAGAACGCAGTCTGTGGCCTGAGAAGCTGCCCGATCTGGTGGACCTATACAACCACATCCCGGTAGGTTCCACCAACTGTACCCCGGCTTACCTAATGAGGGCAAGACCTGGTAAGTTACCTGTTGACCTGGAAATGGGAGTCCTGACACCCGAGGACACTTCACCAGAAGCAGACTGGGACACAGAGAGGCAGCAGCAGTACCGGAGAGTACAGGAGAGCGTGGAGCGAAGTCTCTGTCAGGCTAGGGAAAGACAAGAGAAAACTTACAACCAGTATGCTCCCGCTGTTCCCCTGGTACCCGGAGAGCAGGTCTTGAAGAGGAAGAGACAGCTCCACAAGTTGGACGACCAGTGGGAGAAGGACCCGTACACCGTACTGCCCTCAAGCCACGAGAACCCGAAGGTTTGTACCATCAGTAAAGACGGAGGGGAAACCACAGCCATTGTATCCCGGGACCACCTGAAAAAGTGTCCCGAACAACTGAGGAACCCTGAAGAGGAACAAGAAGACCATCGACCCGTAGAGGAAAGGGAAGATATGGTTAGTACTGTGCTCGGGGACTTCCCTCGGTCTTGGACTCAAGTCAATGGTGCAGTTGTGGTACCCGTACTCACCTTCCTCCAACCAGCATCCCAAGCACCTACGGAGCAACAGGTAGAGCTGGAAGAACAGCCGGTCCAGGAGGCAGAAGACCCCACACCAGCAGACCAGGAGGATCAACCCTCTGCTTGCAGTGAGCCTGCCATATCCCTAGTGAGCCAAAGAGCCGGTAGACAGCTGCCCAGTTTACCCTTGACAGCTCCTACACCCTGTAGTTCAGGGCTAGACAGTCAGCTCCGTAGGTCCACTAGGGCCACTAGAGGCCAGTTACCCGCACGTTGGAGGATTTGAAGTGTATAAATTGTTTTATTTATGTTTACCTGTGTATTGTTGCTTGTGTATAATTTTGTGTTTCTAGTTATTTGTAGGAGTCCTTGGTGGATTTACCGGGAATCCCTTGTACATAGTTGGAGCGTAACCCAGGATGGACTAAAGACTGTTAAGGACTCGGGGCAGGACAAACCCCTACCTGGTTACGTCTCCCTGTTTTGGTGAAATGGACACCTTGCTTTTCTTCAAAGACTGCACCCGGTTACGGACATGCCGTGACCACCTTTATGTGTTTCTTCTTATTGTACTGTTATTGTTGTTATATCTTGTTATGTTTTTCTAAAATATGTTTAGTCCCGGAGTACTAAATTTCACTAGGGGGGAATGTGGCACCCCAGGGGTCTGGTTTCTCACAGTAATGTAATGTTATGTCTGAGAGCAGGTGGGAGGACCCTTGGTCAGGAATCCTATGCATGCCACACCTCCTGCCCAGTCCTGGGAGGGGAAGAACTTCCCCTGTATAAACCCGGGGCTGAGGCAGGGTTAGAGGGAGAGAAGAGAAGCAGCATAGGAAGAAACAGCAGAAGCTCAGTGGGAGCAATACTACTACGAGTCAGGGGCTGGCAGCTGCAGAGCTCGCCCTGACTGAGAAGCTTTCTTACCGGACCCGGCGTCCGAGGCTGTGGGGACTAACTCTTACCCAGCAGCAGAAGCCGACCGGCAGGGGATTTCAGGTCCTCAGGCCCAGAAACCCGAAGGCACGGTCACACGCGTGGGACCAGCACCGCCATCGTGGAGCGGAAGCCATAGAAGGCCCCGAGTCACCGGCCATACGGGTGAGCACCACACGGTACACTCAGGGACGTGGGCTACTTATATCCGCTTCTAGCAAGGTAGCCAGAAGAGTACAGTCAGTTTGGGAGGCCTACAACTCCGCCTGGCCAGGGGAGATCCCATCTGCTCAAGGACTGACCAGGCCCCGTTCGCTAGCAAGTACTCCGGGAGGGTCTATCGTTGTTACCAGTAAAGACCCTGAATTACACCGCACCGTCTCTGAGTGGTTCCTGCTACCCCCATCTTCCACGTCGGCTGCCCTGAGGCCATACCCCTCCCGTTGGGGGTTATACTATCACGCTGCACAATTCTACACCGGCCTCAGCGGTCTGCCCTGCAGCGGCAGCTCCATAGCTGCAAATCAACGGGTGGCGTAGTCGACACTCAAATAACATCTATCAAGACTGCCACACACTGAGTTTGACTCCCTGGGCACGGACCGGGTCCCCGCCACTCGGAGACTACAACCCTCATCTGATCCGGTTCCGGGTAAGCCCCGTGCGCGAGACGCTGCGCGACACAGCAGGCCCAGGGGCGCGTCATATAATTCAGAAAAAAAGAAAAAAACAACACCATGAAACAAGTGGTTATATATGCTAAACATGGACCTGATCATTCAGCAGCAGTAACTGTGTGCTTAACCAGAATGAAGGCATATGCAAATAGAAAACAAGAAAAATGGTGGCACTCACCGGTCCTGGATAAAAGTCCAAAGTATGCATGGGAGAGAGTGGCACATAAAATGGACGATGGACGTTTCGTGCCTGGCTGCTCTTCAACTTGTCCTAGAATAGAATTCTGTTCCAGGAATCGTTGAATGATGTGAATAAACTTTGGACTTTTATATTTTATACAGAACCGATGAGTGCCACCATTTTTCTTGTTTTCCATTTGCGTATGTATAATTCATACATACCCTCTGGTCCCGGCTCAGAAACCGGTGAATTCCCGCAGCGCACAGTGAGTGCACAGGGTGACTGCAGGCTTATCAATTTGGACCAGACAATTCCTTTAACTTTACAGTAAAGACAGTCAGTCACACACAAAATGGTTTTAAATGAGCTATACAATCATTTTGTGGACTTAACACCTATAAAAGTCATGCTAACAATGTACCTTTTACTTGCACAGTGACTGAGAAAATAACTTAATTTGTATGCAAATAATGGGGCTTGGTGCACCATTGGCATGGTCAAGAGCTTAGTCCACCATTATGCCCTTCATTTTGGCATGTTGGAGACCTTTTCCACTTCTGATTTTCAAGGCTTGCTTCACAGAAAGAGTGCATCCTAAAGTTAGCCGGTGTGTTTGTGACACTGTGCCCAGCTGCAAGTGCACTTAGTGGTTTAGCACATTCTCCTCTTTGGCTCCTCTCTGCTGATGTCACTTGCTACACTAATACTTGATAGTGTTGCGAGTAGAGTCAGCAGAGTGGAGCCAGGTAGGAAAATGTGCCCGGCTGGGCACAGGCAGTGTCAGTGCACACACATGCCGGATTTTTTTTTTTTTATCTTTTTTAGCTTTGGTAAGCAAGTACTGTCAATCAAAAGCAAGGGAATCCCCAACATGCAAAATGAGGAGGCAAAATACCAAGCCCCCTCATTTGCATACACATTAATAGGTAATAATAAGTACCGTATATCACTGTATAGCCCATTTAAAATCTATTTTGGGGATGACAGACTCCCTTTAAATTTGTCGTGGTTGTCAGACTAAGAATCAACATGATTACAAAAAGTTTTACATGTGAATGTCCTACTTCACACAAAGACTAAATAAATAGATAGATAGATAGATAGATAGATAGATAGATAGATAAATTGCTGTAGTTTTTTTTTCTTTTACCACTACAAGAAGTGAGTATGACTCATTAAGTTTACATTTTTTTTAGAGAAAGATTAATATATGGCATGTGAACTGTTATAAAATTATAAAGATATAAATGAGCAAAAGTAATACACTTCAGAGTAAAAAAAAATTGATTAAAGTTAGTCACTGTTGGATAGAAATTAACATATGCTGAGTTGCTAAGCAATGGAGACTCTGAATCAAAGGAAGAATTCTGCAATTAAATGCATTAAGAATTAGACAGGTGTACATTAGGTCATGAAAGATAAATATTACTGTTTGAGTCAGAATGCAATATTTCCTATACTATACATTAAATTAGTTTTCCCATGAATGACATGTATTATCAGTAGTGATGAGAGCAAAAGCTTGTTGCTCGAGTTTTTCTAGGGTGCCCGGGTATGCACCCAGTGTCGTGGGTGCTCGAGTCCCCGCACTCATCCTTGCATATTTCGTGGCTGTTGGACAGCCACAAAACATGCGGGGATTGCCTGACATACACGGGCAATCCCTGCGTGTTTTGTGGCTGTCTAACAGACACATGCCACTCGAGCATATCACTCGAGCACCCACTTTACTCGGTGCATACCCGAGCACCCTAGGCAAACTTGAGTAAAGAATACTTGCGCTCATTGCTAATTATCAGGATAACTGATAAATGTCTGAAGCCTGACTAGGACCACCACTAATCTCTAGAATGGAGGTTTGCTTATTGCTGAGGTCAAGATTGAATAGAGTGGTCATGGTCATGCCCATGCCTTTATTCATTGTCTATGGGATATATCTGAGAAGAAGATCTGATGGACGCTGCCATCAGAAACATCTCTGCAGCCAAAGCAAACTAGATTGCAGAGACATATCTATATAACAAACACAAACAATTGGCCCACCAACCCTTTAACTTTAAAGGAGAAATAAAAACACATAGACCTTGTTTGGCAGGAATATGTCGCAGTTTTAACTTACAAAATGTATTAACTTCCTTTAAAAGCCATATTAACAAAGATCAACCCTGTCCAAGGTGATATGTCGTCACCACTCACAGTTTGCAAGTCCGCTCTCATGACAGATTTCTCCAAATTCACCGGCAAGAAGGAGCATTGCTAAACCTAGACCAGGCTTTGACCCCCAAACAACAAAAAAAGGGCCTGTTCAATATCATCTTGGAATCCTAACAAAAATATATCCAGGTCAATATCCAACATATAAACGCTATTTGATCTCATCAAGCGCGAATTATCACCAGTCAATTGCCGATGTCTAATCACCACTCCAGAGTATAGGTAAACAAGCCGAGACATGTGGATATTAACTATTCTTTGAGACTGCTCTACCGACTCAGCGTCTTTTAACCTCTTGCCATACCACCTAAGGAATGATTTCTGACCAGACAAGAATGAACTCAGAGAAAAAAATTGTGTAAATCGTCTGAGTTTTAGCACGCATGAATCATTATCTTCCGCATGTATGACTAGCACCATAAAGTGTGAAGGATTCCCAACTAATTGACACCACTTCCGGGAGAATTGGGACCACTTTAGGCCCCACATACCGCTCTATGAAACGTCTTCTATGAAGCCCAAGTCCAAGTTCCTGCCTCATTGACGCCAACCCACACTCTGAGCTGCTCAAAAAAGAGTAGCCAAGAATCTATACCATTGGTCTAGTCATACCTAAAATAAAGTAAGCTGCATTTCTAAATATAACAAATCAGGGCGAATGTTTCTCGCATAGCAGGATAATCCGATAAACTCCAGTGACCAATATGTTGTATCTCTGATTCTGGCAATCCTGCTATTCAAATTAATTATGGGTGAAATAAAGACTGAAATTTAAATTTAGTGAGAAAGAATACGCAGAGAGGCCTCTAAATGGAATATATCATTAATCAACAAAACCCCTGATTTTAGTCTTGAAGAAGGAACTAGATCACTTATATGGATGGCTCAAAAGAAACAAAGACTAAAAGCTGCAAACAACAAAGCTGTCTCAAACGGGAATGAAAAAATATTTTTGCATGCCTCAAATATTTTTAACACTGACTTTAAAAAGCATATGATATGTAACCTATTATCCGAGTGGGACACTACCTTGGAAATATTTTTCTGTGTGCAGATCAGTGGGTCAGGATGAGGGTGCCAAATTAGAGGTCACTTTACAATATATCCTCAATTTACATGATTTAGGTATTTCCACCTGAGTGGCCCATCATCGCCTAGCTGGTATTGCTTTCCACTTCAAATTATTGGGTTGGGTAGATGTCACTTCTGGTTCTTTTCTGGTGCGCGAAGCAGATTCTAGAAGGCCAATACACTGTGTTCCAAATTATTATGCAAATAATATTTTCTCAGATTTTCCCAAATTGCCTATATGAATTGCAGTCATTGTAATTTTCCAGTCAAATAACTATTACAGTACAATTGAAAGGTTTTTGTACAAACTGCCTATGATAACAGTATATTTTTTAAAAAAATAAAAAACTCAAACTGCACTCATGATAATGCCCCGTCTCATGCTGCACATAACACATCTGCATCTCTGGCTGCTATGGGCATAAAAGCAGACAAACTTATGGTGTGACCCCCATGCTCCCCTGACCTCAACCCCATTGAGAACCTCTGGAGCATCATCAAAAGGAGTGTCTATGATGGCGGGAGGCAGTTCACATCTAAGCAACAGCTCTGGGAGGATATTCTGTCCTCATGCAAAACAATTAAAGCAGAAACCATCCAAAACCTGACAAATTCAATGGATGAGAGAGTTCAGAAGCTCCTTTCGAACAAGGGGTCCTATGTGCAAATGTAACATCACCTAGAATAAAGTTTTGAGTTGAAAACTGTTTGATTTCAGTTTGTAATAACCTGCTAATGCTTATAATTTCAAAAATGACCATTTTTTGTTCTTTATTAAAATGAAAAGGTTGAAAACTCGGCTGTGCATAATAATTTGGAACATGCATTTTGAGTTTTTTATTTTTTTAAAAATATACTGTTATCATAGGCAGTTTGTACAAAAACCTTTCAATTGTACTCTAATAGTTATTTGACTGGAAAATTACAATGACTGCAATTTATATAGGTAATTTGGGAAAATCTGAGAAAATATTATTTGCATAATAATTTGGAACACAGCGTATACTACCTAATGTTGTTAAAAATAATTTAGGCTCATCCCAGGAAATACATTGAGGTTTTAATAAGGTGGCGCCTAGAAAGGGCTTGTCATTCTACCTAACTTAACTTCTTTAGCTATTTTTTTCCATTAACACCTGCTGTTGTTCCTGGGCTGACTTTAGGTTATTAGAAAATAAAAGTAACTCATTGTTAAAGAAAAGTCAAACAACAGAATAAGATGCATACATATGGACAGATGCAAAATACATTAGTATACAAATATATATAGTTTATTAACAACAATACACAAAAAATAGATGCTAAAAAAGTGATGCTAAAATCGCTTGGAAAAGAGCTTGATAACCCGCATGCAGAAATGCATGCAAAGACGCTTCACAAACGCTTCTTCCTGGCAGGAAAACTGCATGCAAAAACCGTATGCGCTTGTCCTGCCAGGGAGAAGTGTAAAAAATATGCAGCATTTCTGCATCGTGGGCACATAGCCTAAAGGACTGTTTACTTTGCTTTGCCTACACTAAAGGCTGTTTGTTTTCCTTTTGCTTATGGCCTGTTTATGAGGCAATAAACCGACATGGACATTTAAATGAAAACACTTCCTGTTTGTCTCCCGACGCGCCCAAGTGAGTAGAAAACCCACAATTGGTGTTAGAAGTGCGGGCAGTGTTCCCAGCAGATATGTGTGACTGCTACAAGACGTTTTGCATGTTCTGGGTGAAGTCTGCCACAAGCCAGCCAGACAAAAATGGAGGACCTGCTTAAACATCTGGTGCAAGTGCATCAGGCACAGCACCAGCAGCACCTGCAATTGTTACAGCAGCAGGAAATCGAGTTACTCACAGAGGCGATTCGTGGCACGGTGACAGCTCCGACATGGTCAGTGGACAATTTTTCCATCCAGAAGGCATTAAGGAAAGCCCTGCAGAAAATGACCCCGGGGGATGACATAGAGGCCTTTTTGATTGTGTTTGAAAGGGTCGCCGAGAGGGAGAAACTTCCGCCAGAGGAGTGGGCAGAGGTGCTGGCGCCATACTTGATGGGGGGGGGGGGGCCAGAAGGCTTACTATGACTTAACTTTGCAGGATGCCAAGGAGTATGGCAAACTGAAAACAGAAATTCTGGTGCGCATAGGGGTGACAATGACTTTCAAGGCGCTCGCTCCCAAATGTTTGACCTTCTGCACCTGGTCCAAAAATGGCTGCAGCCAGAGTCCTCTATCCATGCGCAGATGGTAGAGAGAGTGGTGATAGACCGGTCTGTACATTCCCTGCCAAGGCCCATACAAACTTTCCCAAGGTGATCCCCGAAATGCGGATGAACTGATCGGACTGGTCAAGAGGCATCAGGGGGTTGAGGGTTCCTTGGGAAGGCAGCCCACTCCATACTGGGAATCCCAACAGGGGGTGGAGGCCCAAAAGGGGTTGGGGCATCCAAGGTCCAAAGGAGCGCGGAGAGTTAATGCCAAAGGTCCCTATTGGTGATATCATATGCTGGAAATGCCACGGCCCAGGCCATATTGTCCTCTGATCTCCGAGCAAATGGACTGCAGCCTGGGATGCCACTGTTCATACTATGCAAATCCAGCCTGTAGTGTGAACTGTCCACCCAGCGAGGGGCCACAAGCTTGTCTGGTGAAGATAAATAGTTGGCAGGTAACTGGACTGCTAGACTCAGGGTGTCTGGTGACCCTTGTGAGGGCCACACTTCCTCTCCAGCTGATTCCAGGGAAGAAGGTTGGCGTCCGCTTCATTCATGGTGATGCTAAAGACTATCCAGTAGCCAGAGTGAATATTGAAACGGCCCACGGTGCCGAGTCCCATGAGTTCAGCATCGTCCAGGACTTATTGCACCCCATTATTATAGGCTGGGACTTTTATTTGTTTTAGGATCTGTGGGGGAAGGGTTCAGGGTTTGGTGGCTCAGATATGAAACTGGTTAGCCCTAAAGGGGTATCACCACACCCAGAGTCAGACAGGTTTCCCTTCTGTGTCCTTGTGGGGGATTGTAACATACCTGGCGGCGTCCTTGCATGGTGGTCCATCTCCCACTGTGCAAGAGGGCGCACTTGGTCTCCTGTCCAGAATGTCTCTCTGGCTTCCCTCCATGCTGTCTGTTTGTGTCTGTTTCTGCTGCTTAAGGGCGGCGCCCGATCACTTCCTGCCTTTTGTACCTGCTGTGGGTCACACCCCTTGTGCGTCCTCAGCCTATTGCTGTCTGTCACTTGGTATATAGCTCAGCAGCTCCCTTCTATCCCTGCCTGAGCATAGTGTTTCCTTCAGTGTGTGCTTGCACTCTGAAGGTGCCAGGTCCCGTCTCTTGTCTCCTGCTTTTTGTATCAGTTCCCGTGTCTGAACTGAGTCCTGTATGTCTCCTGCTTTGCGGTATCAGCTCCCGTGTCTGAACTGTGTCCTGTATGTCTCCTGCTTTGCGGTATCAGCTCTCGTGTCTGAACTGAGTCCTGTATGTCTCCTGCTTTGCTGTATCAGCTCCCGTGTCTGAACTGAGTCCTTTCTGTGTTCTCTGGTCTGTCCTGTCTGAACTCGCTCCTAGCCTGTTCCTCTCGCCTTCTAGTGGCCGATTTCCTAGACCCGCTCCTGTGTCTGGTCTGTCCTGTCTGAACACGCTCCTTGCCTGTTCGTCCCGCCTCTCTGGGGGCCGTATTCCCAGACCCGCTCCTGTATCCCTCTGCAGTGTCGGTCTCCTCCGTACACTCAGTTCCAGTCTGAACTCTCTCCTGTCCTTTACCTGTTTTGCCTCTATGTCCGTTCCCTTCCTTTTTCTGCAGAGTCTGAACTCGTACCTAACTCCTGCTTGTTGTCTCTGCAAGTACTGTGTGAGTATCTGGCTCTGTCTTTCCCTTCCTGTCTGTTCCGTGTGAACAGAGCCCTGTCCTCCCTGCTCAGCCTTGTCTGCACTCTAGCTGTGCTTGCCTTTACCCCCCTGCCTGCATACCCGCCTGCCTGCATACCAGTCGTGCCTGCCTATACCCTCCAGTCTGTGTGCCAGCCTACCAGCCTGTTCCTGTATTCCCCTGTGTGGGTCAACAGCCGTGTCCGGGGTCTGTCCTGGAGTAGCACCTGGTCCCTCTGCTCGGTTCCTCCTTGGTGCACTGGCGTCGTATGCCGTCGTGCGACCCTGGTCGGATCGGGTGAATACTTAGTCACGCCCCTCCAGGCATTCACTCTCCGGCACGGTCCAGTGGAATCACTACCAATCACACGCACACGCCGCTTAGCCCGGGCGTGTGCATAACAGGGATGAGGAGGTTGTGTCCCCTGAGACTAACATTCCTGAGTTAGGGGTGACCAGTGAGAATTTTGGGTCTGCCCAACATAGGGACCTAACTCTGAGTGAAACATTTAACAGTGTCATAGTCATGAATGGTATTGCATAGGAGCCGGGGGCTGACACAAGATTTCCCTATTTTATGTTGAGTGGGGAATTGTTGTATCGGGTTATGAAAGTGAAGGAAGAGCTTGTGGAACAGTTATTGGTGATGGGGCCCTATAGTCGGAGGGTGTTGGACATGGCTCATTCACATGTCTTGGGTGGCCATCTGGAAGTGGTAAAAACTCAGGAGCGGATCATGCAGAGGTTTTATTGGCCCCGATGTCACCGGGAAATCTTAAAGTACTACAGGTCCTGCCCTTCGTGCCAGTTAACTGCCCCCACCTCTTACTTTTGAAGTCCCCTCATGTTATTTCCCATCATTGAAGTGCTGTTAGAGAGAATTGATATGGACTTGGTCGGTCCCCTGTTTAAATCTGCTGGTAGACATCAATATATATTGGTCATACTGGACTATGTCACACGCTATCCTGAAGAGATTCCCCTGAGAAACTCCTCTGCAAAGTGTATAGTTCGCGAATTGGTCCACGTTTTTTCCCGGACAGGTTTACCAAGGGAGATCCTGACCGACCAGAGAACACCCTTTATGAGTAAGGTGATGAGGGAATTATGTAAGGGCAAATCTCCCAACTGGGGACATCAGTATACCATCCTCAGACAGATGGCCTTGTGGAAAGGTTCAATAAAACTCTGTAGAGTATGCTGAGGAAGGCCATAGAAAAGGACGGTAGAGACTGGGACTGTCTCCTACCTTGTCTGTTGTTCTCTATCCAGGAGGTTCCACAGGCTTCTACTGGGTTCTTGCCATTTGAACTTCTGTATGGCCGACATCCACAAGGACTCCTTGATATAGGAAAGGAAACCTGGGAAGCCGAAGTCACGCCCCACAGGAGCGTCATCGAGCAAGTTGCACTGATACAGGAGAGGATTGCGAAGGTGATGCCCATCATAAAAGGACATCTCCGGACAAAAGAGGCTCGGGCCAGGGTCTACAACCGGTCAGCCAGAGTGAGGCAGTTCAACTTTGGAGACAGAGTCCTCATGCTAATTCCTACCATGGAAAGTAAATTCTTGGCCAAGTGGCAAGGGCCATATGAGGTGGTGGAAAAGCTTGGGGAAGTAAATTATAAGATTCATCAACCAGGAAGACGTAAACCATACCAGATCTACCACGTCAATCTCATCAAGCCATGGCAAGACAGAGAGCCTGTTGAAACTCCGTGCTTGCTGGTCAAGCCAGAAGGCAAGGTTGGAGGAGTCGCAATAGCGGAGATGCTGAAGAAGGCCCAAAAATAGCAGTGTCAGGAATTTCTGTAGAACAACAGGAACCTGTTCTCGGAATTGCCTGGGTGCACAAAGGTCATAGAACACGAGGTTCTGATGGATCCACATGTGCGGGTGAACTTAAAGCCCTATCGAATTCCTGAGTCCCAACGAGAATTTATCTCCAAGGAAGCGGAGCGTATGTTGAAACTCGGGGTCATTGAGGAATCCAAGAGCGGATGGTCTAGCCCGATTGTCCTGGTTCCAAAACCGGATGGCGAATGGAGATTCTGCAATGACTATAGGAGGTTGAATGAGGTCTCTAAATTCGACACAGCTCAAATGAGCTGATCAAGAGACTTGGGCCAGCAAGGTACATTTCCACCTTGGATTTAAAGCAGGGATGTTGGCAGGTCCCCATGTCACAGAGAGCCAAGGAGAAGACTGCGTTTTCTACGCCGGACGGTGGCTTCCAATATGTCCGGATGCCACCTTCCAGAAGGCCATGGACCGAATCCTGGCATCCCATAAGAAACACGCAGTGGTATACCTGGACGATATTGTAATCTTCAGCCCAGACTAGGGAAGTCATCTGGAAAAGGTCCAGGCAGTGTTTGATGCTATTAGGAAGGTGGAGTTTTCATTAACTCTAAAAAAGTGTGCCATGGGGAAAGAAGAAGACAAATACTTCGGTTATGTAGTAGGCAGAGGTGAGATCAAACCCCAAATCAGTAAAGTGGAGGCAATCAAAACCTGGCCAAGACCACTCTCGAAGAAGCAAGTGAGAGCCTTTCTCGGAATCGTGGGATACTACAGGAGGTTCATCCCAAACTTTTGTCATTAAGATTCAAAAGAGAAAACACAGTAGTTTGACAATAAATGGCTTCAACCAACAAATAATCATGAGCGGAGAAAAAATTTTTTGTTATCATTCATATTCTCTGAAACAACGCCAAGAAAGGAAAAATTCTGCCGGGGTATGTAAACTTCTGAGCACAACTGTAGCTAGATTGACCAAAAATGGCATTGCTATGGGTCTCAACGCCGTAAAAACAAAACCCAAAAGACAACCGAGGAATTGCATTTTTGAGAAATTTCACCACATATGGAATTTTTCTCATTTTCCAGTATATTAAATGGTAAAGGGAATGATGTCATTCAAAGCTACAATGCATCCTTCAAATTCCAAGCTGTCACACAGCTATGTGGGCAGAAAATAGAATTTTGTGGCTCTTGGAAGAAGGGAAGGAAAAAATTAAAGGAAAACTCAAAAATGGAAAACCCAAATGTCACGCACGCAGGTGGCGCACATAGTAAGTGGACCCACTATGCCACGGGGCCGGGCTTGCCTAGGAGGGGCATAGCTAAGTGGATACATTGTTTTCACTCAAGCTCCTGATGTTATGATCTGCTACAAGCACTAAGGAAAGACAGGAGATCTGTCCCTACAATAGAACTAAGCTAGATCCCTACGATGTAACGGGGAACCTGATCCTGCGATCAGACCAGCTAAAGTCCTCAGCTAGTCTGAATGAAGACCTATAGATGTGAGGGAGGGATCCCTACAAGAACTAGGGACTGGGAGAAAGATGGACACCTCCTAGCAGAAATTGTAGCAGTAAAAGACAAACAAACAACATAGAACATAGAGGTCAAAAGACCTAGCTAAACTGACTGAGAAAGGTAACAAAGCACCTGGCTAGCTTAAGAGTAGAATTTACAATGAAGTCTAGCAAGGCAAGAAGGGCGGAGCAGGATTAAATAGGCAAAAACTGTCATGTGACCAGCATAATAGAAAAAACCTAACAGGAGAGTTCTAACAGTACCCCCTCTTCTATGAGGATCCTCTGGATCCCCTAGGCCCAGGATTATCAGGAAACCTCTTGTGAAACACTCTGACAAGTCTGGAAGCAGAAACATCATCTGCCCTCACCCATGAGTTATCCTCGGGACCGAAACCCTTCCAAGCGACGAGATACTGCAAACTCCCTCTATACCGTCTAGAATTAAGGATGCGGGAAATTTCATATTCCCCGTCCTCCACCACCGGAGGAACAGTGGCAGTGGCGTCTCTATCTGATACATAAGCTTTTTTCAATAGAGAAACATGAAACACCGGATTAATCTTCCAGGAGGTAGGAACCCCCAACCTAACAGCAGATTGGTTAACTACCTGAAGCACCTTAAAGGGCCCTACAAACTTGGGACCCAATTTTTTAGAAGGAATCCTCAACCGCAGATTCTTAGAGGACAACCAAACCATGTCACCAACCATAAACAAAACCTCTTGACGTTTCCTGTCAAAGTACCTCTTAGATTTTTGTTAGCCTCCTGAAGATTATCACGCACATCCGTCCAAACTCTCTCCAAATCACCGGAAAAACTCTCCTCCTCAGGCACAGCCGATACCAATTTGGAGAATGACCCAAAAGACGGATGTCTCCCAGAACAACAAAAAAAAGGCAGAACAGGATGTATGGTTGTTAAGAGCAAATTCAGCAAGTGGCAGAAACTCAGACCACCCCTCTTGATTGTCTGCCACAAAACAACGCAAGAACTGCTCAACATCCTGGTTCTTCCTTTCTGTCTGGCCATTAGACTCAGGATGATATCCAGATGAAAATGACAAATGAACTCCCAACCTGTCACAAAAGGCACGCCAAAAACGAGCCACGAAGTGAGGTCCTCTATCAGAAACAATGTCAGTAGGAACACCATGGAGTCTAACAATCTCCTTGACAAAGGCCTTAGCGAGTGTCTTAGCGCAGGGCAGTTTGATGAAGGGAACCAAGTGACACATCTTGCTAAAACGGTTCATGACCACCCAGATGACGGTGAAACCCTCAGAGGGGGGAAGGTCAGTAATAAAGTCCATAGCCAGATGTGTCCAAGGTGCACTAGGAACCTCCAGAGGGCAAAGCAACCCCGCAGCAGGAGTATGTGAAGACTTAGATCTAGCACTCACAGTACATTGACGCACCCACTTAATGACCTCCTTCTGCCATCCAGGCCACCAAAAACTGCGACCCACAAGTCTCTTGGTCTCAGAAATTCCAGGATGACCTACCAACCGAGACTCATGACTAGTGTTGAGCCACCCCCGTAGTGTTCGAGTTCGGTTCGGTTCGTCGAACACCCGTGTGTTCGCCGAACTGTTCGTCGAACTGTTCGTCGAACACCTTCGAACACCGTTAAAACCAATGGCAGGCAAACAAAAACACATAGAAACACATAGAAAACACCTTCAAAGGTGTCCAAAAGCTGACAAACTGCTCAGAAGACATAACTAACACATGGAAAAGTGACAAGTACATATAGTCATGCGAAAATAAAAGAGGTGGAGGAGTAAAAGGAGGGGGAGACACAGATATAGGCATGTCATGCCCTTCTAAAATCCAAAAAGTGAGAAGCCGACACGGCCAGTCCGCTCCTGCCCGTGCCACCTCCGTGTCGCCGGGTTTGTGCCAGAGCCGCGGTGAACCCTGACGGCCAGCCCCCCTCTCCCAATACTGGTGCCTGTCCGCTGGTGGGTCGAGCGAGCCCCCCTGTGGTGGAGGCAGCTCTAAGCTTTTAAATTTAAATTGTCTCTCTAATTTGAATGAATACACTTTAAATCCATTTACAAGGATCTATTGGAGGGCAAGTCTCATGCCAGCAGCCGCGGTAATTCCAGCTCCAGTAGCGTCCACTAAAGCTGCTGCAGTTAAAAAGCTTTTATAAGGATCGAGCTCGGCTGTCCACCGCAAGGCATCCTACTGCCAGTCCCAGCCCCTATGCCTTGGGGTGCCTCCTGATGCTCTTCACTAAGTATCCCATGGTCCCGAAGCATTTCCTTTGAAAAAATTAAGTGTCTAAACTACAGGTGGTGCAGCTTGCTTAACAGCCGGGATAATCCGCTCACTAGCAGACACTGCTACTAGGCACAAAGTATTTCCTGGGCTAGATGCAGTTAAAAATTTGTAATTAGATACTCTCGTTGGATGCTGAGAAAGCATTCCATAGAGTCTCCTGGCACGCCATATATGATTCTCTTAAAAAGCTTGGGGTAGGGGTCTAGGGGACCCTTTTATAGCCAAAATCACGGCCCTGTATCGCAATACGTCACCTAGGCTGAAGATAAATGGAACTGTAGCACCCTGAGGGCTCGGTTGCTACAGATGTATTGCACCTCACCCAGAGGTGTGATATCTCACTCTCAGGTAAGGATAGAGTGTGGATCAGGACCCGACACCTGCATGCATTACACCACATTGCCATGGGGCAGGGCGACCAATATGCCCCTGAGATGGGCACGACAGTCCCTGTCCCTGGCTGGAGTGGGGGGAGGGAACACTGAGGAAGGGGAACCCTGTAGTGCAGGAGCAGGGAGGAAGCAGTTCCTGGGTGCATTGAGAAGGGAGTATAAAAGGTGGGCACCATCTTAGTTCAGTGCAGAGAAGTCTGAGCAGAAGTGGCAGGGAGCAGGGGCTCTGCATGAGCTCTGCTCCGGAGGCGGGCCTAGTAACAGAGGCCCAGGCCTGGAAGAGGGAGAAGGAAGGAAGAGGAGCGGAGAAGGCTCCAGGAACGAGGAATGAAGGGATCCCAGGGGTGCGGACGGGCGAGTCGCCACCGCACGCCCGAATCCACCTGCGTGGAGGGGTCAGGCCAAAGGGGGAGACCGGTCCCCGAACTAGTGGAGGCAGGAAACGACCCTCAGCTAGAAACCGGAGGCTCTGACATTTTATGTGGCGCAGCCCCTCGCTACACCCGCTAGGAAGGCACCACATAGGGTCAGGGAAACTGGCGCCAAGTTTACCAAGAGGAGGCCCGAGGCAGCCGGACAGAAGTGTTGGTAAGAAAGGCCAGACAAAGGACACACAAAGGGGGTCCTGTGAAGTGCTCCAAAGTTATCTGGGAGTTGTCTGAGCCCCTCACCTGGTGAGCACAGTACGACGTGGGCAGCCGTTACCTGCAGACGTGGTCTGGATAATAAGAACTGTGAGTAAAGGCCCTGAACTGCATCACTGACTCCGTGTCGTTACTGCTGCTGCCCTGCACCATCACCCCCATCCTCCGCATACACTGCCCTGAGGCTATACTCCTCCCGTGGGGAGGTATGCTACGCTCTGCTGCACCCACAACACCAGCCTCAGTGGTCTGCCCTGTAGCGGCGGTTCACTCTGACCGCAATCCACGGGTGGCGTAGTCGGACATTTAAACATGAAAACCACATAAATAGTTCAGCCACTGGTTTGACCGCCCTGAGCCACGGAACCGGGTCGCCGCCACGAAGACTACAACCACCAGCATCCACCAAAAAGGGTCCGGCTCCGGGTGTCCCAAGGCCCAGGGGGTGCGTCAGAACATTTTCATCACCTTTCACAATCACCAATGGGACAAGGCAGTGATGTCCTCTGTCCCCTCTCTTATACATCCTAGTGACGGAGCACCTGCTCTCATCAATTCGCCATAACCCCAATATTAGGTGGATTGAGGTGGGAGGCACCGAGTACAAGTGCTCTCTATTTGCTGATGATGTCCTAGTATATATCACTCAATCACATATATCCATCCATGCTGTTATGGCTGAAATAGATCACTTTGTTACATGGTAAAATTTTAAAATCAATGCAGCGAAGTCTGAGGCCCTCGATGTCTCCCTCCCCAAATCCATATAGGATTCCATCCAGTCCAACTTTCCCTTTGCCTGGCCCTCACAGGGTATCAAATACTTAGGAATTCCTATTCATAGAGACCTCTCCCATCTATGTTATCTTAATTTTGGGCCCTTTATTGAACAACTCCATACAGACCACGGTTGGCAAGTTAGAACTGTAAGATTCACTACGTGAACCACTGGTGTTTTGTGGAAAAGCACATGTACACTGCGTTCCAAATTATTATACAAAAAGTGTTTAGGAGTGATAAGGGAAGAATTTGTTTGTTTGTCAGTTAAACTCATTGATGGTGATGTGTGTCAGGGCTCTTTATATCACTGTAAGCAATTGCAGACACCTGTGCTAATTAGTTTGGCAGGTGTGTCCAATGAAAGGCAAGACTACTTAAGAAGGCTCTCTCACATTATTAAGCAGCCTACATTTTCTGCCAAAATGGGAAAGAAAAAGGATGTGTCGGCTGCTGAGAAGCAACAAATTGTGGAGTGTTTAGGTCAAGGCATGACTACAATCAACATTGTGCGATGATCAGGATGAAGTGTCTTGGCAATCAAGAAGTATGTAGCTGATTCACAGTACACACGTGTGCGTGCTGATAAGGGCAAATTGAGGACTCTTTCCTACAGGCAATTACGTCAGGTTGAAAGAGCAGCGGCAAAAAAGCCTTGTCATAGCAGCAGACAAGTTTTTGAAGCTGCTTGTGCCTCCAACGTCCCCCGAACAACAAGATGCAGGGTCCTTCAGAGGTTTGCAGCTGTGCATGCGCCATCCTGTCGACCTCCTCTATCCACTTCACACAAGCAGAAACGGCTCCAGTGGGCCAAACATTACATGAAGACTGATTTCAAAACTGTTTTGTTCACGGATGAGTGCCGTGCAGCGCTCGATGGTCCAGATGGATGGAGTGGAGGATGGCTGGTTGATGGACACCCCACGCAAACACGGCTACAGCGCCAACAAGGAGGAGGTGGAGTAATGTTTTGGGCTGGAATCATGGGGAGAGAGATTGTCGGCCCCTTTAGGATCCCTGAAGGCGATAAAGATGAACTCCATAATGTATGTGGATTTTCTCAAACAGCACTTCCTGCCATGGTTCAAGAAGAAGAACCGTGTATTTCACAGCAAGATCATTTTTCTGCATGATAATGCACCATCTCATGCTGCACATAAAACATCTGCATCTCTAACTGATATGGGCATAAAAGGGGACAAACTTATGGTGTGACCCCCATGCTCCCCTGACCTCTACCCCATTCAGAACCTTTGGAGCATCATTAAAAGGAGTGTCTATGATGGCGGGAGGCAGTTCACATCTAAGCAACAGCTCTGGGAGGGTATTCTGTCCTCATGCAAAACAATTGAAGCAGAAACCATCCAAAACCTGACAAATTCAATGGATGAGAGAGTTCAGAAGCTCCTTTCGAACAAGGGGTCCTATGTGAAAATGTAACATCACCTAGAATAAAGTTTTGAGTTGAAAACTGTTTGATTTCAGTTTCTAACAACCTGCTAATGCTTATAATTTCAAAAATGACCATTTTTTTGGTCTTTATTAAAATGAAAAGGTTGATCGAAAAGTTTGGGGGATCTAAGAGTGTGGCAACCCAGTAGTCATGATTACTTCGAATTCTGACAATATGAGGGTCATGCTGCAGGTAGTGCAGCAAGAAGGCACTTATGTGCCTTGCGCATCTCGGAGCCCCAAAATTATTTTCCGGGCTAGATGCAGCTAAAAATTATTTTTAATTTTAAATCTGGTGAAGCTTTAGTATAGATGGCCTAATAGGATCAGTGCTGCACACTGCTACAAAGCCCAAATTATTTTCCAGTCAAGATACAGATAAACATGATTAGTAATTTGAAAGCTTAAAACGGTTGGTAGGGTGATTTTAACCAATCATCAAGCTTTTACTCTCCCCAGGATGACACAGGGGTAGAAAAGTCGTTTCGGATCCATGATTTGTTCATCTTTATGAACGTGAGTCTGTCTACATTATCAGTGGAGAGCCGCGTGCGCTTATCTGTCAGCACACCACCAGCAGCGCTGAACACACGTTCAGACAGAACGCTGGCTGCGGGGCATGACAAGATCTCCAAGGCGTAAGTGGCTAGCTCCGGCCATTTATCCAGATTGGAAGCCCAAAAAGAGCAAGGGTCCAGTGACACAGTCGTGGCTTCAATGTTTACTTGGAGATACTCCTGTACCATCGTCTGTAGGCGTTGACTATGTGTCAGACTTCTTGTCTCCTGTGGCCTTGCAAAGGATGGGCTAAAAAAGTGGTGAAATGATTCCGCAAAATTGATGTTACCAGCAGATACTGTGGTTCTGTTACGGTTTGAGTGCTGAACACTTGACGGTCCCACGGTTGGCAAGTTGGAACTGTGAGATTCACTACATGCACCACTGGTATTTTGTGGAAAAGCACATGTAAGATTCTGCAACAGTCTCTGCTGATACTCCTGCATGCGTGCATCCCTTTCTATGGCAGGAATAATTTCTGCAAATTTACTTTTGTACCGGGGATCTAACAGTGTGGCAACCCAGTAGTCAGGATTATTTCTAATTCTCACAATTCGAGGGTCATGTTGCAGGTAGTGCAGCAAGAAGGCACTCATGTGTGTTGCGCATCCAGGAGCACCAAGTCCCTGTTGTGTTGGTGGCGAGGTAACAATCATGCTTCCTTCCTCTGTCCTCTCCCCCCAACCTCGCACAACAGAAATGTGATCAAGGTCTCCCTCATCTGATGAGTCTTCAATCAGTTCGTCCTCCACTTCTTCCTGGGCTCCTGCACCTTCCTCACTAGTTTGGCTGCTACCATGCGCCCTGGTAAAACCATCTCCCCCACCCTCACATGCCTGCCGCCTTGGTGCTGCCGACCGTCTGGACCTTGCAGATGTTAGCCCTTCCGCATACAACTCCTCCTCCTCTACGTCCTCCACCTCCTCTTGTGCCACCACCTGACTCCGAATTCTGTTTAACATGTGCTCCAGCATGTAAATCACCGGAATAGTCATGCTGATAATGGCATCGTCAGCACTAAACATCTTCGTCGCCATTTCAAAACTGTGCAGAAGGGTGCATAGGTCCCTGATCTGAGACCACTCCTCCAGCGTGATTTGCCCCACCTCTGAATCTCGTTGGCCCAGGCTATACGTCAGAACGTATTGCACCAGGGCTTGTCGGTGCTGCCACAGTCGCTGCAACATGTGCAGAGTTGAATTCCACCGGGTAGGCACATCGCATTTTAGCCGGTGAAGTGGCAGGCCCAACGACTTCTGTAGAGATGTAAGTCGCTGAGCTGCGGGATGCGAACGGCGGAAGTGAGCACACAGCGACCGTGCCCTCTGCAGAAGGCCATCTAGTCTGGGATAGTGGGCTAAAAATTGCTGGACAACCAGGTTCAACACGTGAGCCATACAAGGCACGTGTGTGACATTGCCCCGGCGAAGGGCCGCACCCAGGTTTGCAGCATTGTCGCACACGGCCTTCCCTGGTTTCAGGTCCAGTGGAGACAACCATTTATGAAATTGGTTCTCCAGAGCTGACCACAACTCCTCAGCTGTGTGACTCACATTTCCCAGACATTTCAATGTAAAAACCGCCTGATGACGTTGAGCCCTACTGCCAGCATAGTAAGGAGGTGTGCAGGATCCCTTCTGCGCAGTTAGAAAGCTTGTGGCATGACCAGACAGGCTTTGGGTGCAGGTGGAAGACCGAGAGGAGGTTGAGGAGGCAGAAGCAGTGGAGGAACTTTGACATAAAGAGGATTGACGCACAACTCGTGGGGACGGCAAGACTTGGACAGCAGCCCCTTGTCCTGCTGTCACCATAGTTACCCAGTGCCCAGTCAGCGACATGTAACGCCCCTGTCCATGCCTACTCGTCCAAGTGTCACACACAGAGTTTCTCAAAGAAGCGGTGATGTTGTGTGCGACATGCTGGTGGAGCGCAGGCACACCTTTCTTTGAGAAGTAGTGCCGACTGGGCATCTGGTACTGGGGCACTGCGACGGACATAAGGTCTCGAAAATCCTCTGTGTCCACCAGGCGGAAAGGCAGCATTTCTGTAGCCAAGAGCTTGCAGATGGTGAAATTCAACCTCTTAGCTTTCTCATGGCTAGGAGGAAATGGTCTTTTACTTGTCCACATCTGAGGGACCGAGGGCTGGCTATTGTGCTTAGACGGGGTTGATAAGGGTGTCCCCGGCAAACTGCCGGTCTGTGAGGAAGATGCAGGCGGACATGTTAGGTTGCCTTGATGCAAAGGTGGTGCTATCGATGTCGGACAGCGCTCAACACCAGCTGGTGTTACCACCTCCAAAGAAAATGATGACCTGCCAATCACGCTGACTGTTGCAGGTAAAGAGGTGGCAGGTCTGCGCCCCAAAACAGGTGTGACTGCTGTCCCCCCAGTCACAGAGGATGAAGAGGCCGCGGATGCACAAGATATGGCAGACGGTGATTGGCCCGGCCGGCTAGGCCGCATTGTAGCACACTGAGCTTCCCACTGCAACTTATGCTTCATGTCCATGTGCCGGTTCATGCATGAAGTACTCAAACTATGTATTTTTTGGCCTCTACTTAGCTTTTGCTGACAAATGTTACAGATAACACGAGTTGGGTCATCTTTGTCGATCTGAAAAAATGCCCAGGCTATGCAAGGCTTAGCACCCATGCGACCTGAAGAGCCACCATGACTTGTGGTGAGAGGCAGAGTTGTGTTTGAGGATGCAGTTGTTGACGTGCTTCCAGAACTACGTCTCTGTCCAGGAAGGCGCAACCTGACCTCGTCGTCACTAGCATCTTCCTCCACCTCCTCTGCTGACCTCATCTCTTGGCTGACTGTGGGTTGACAGTAAGTGGGATCTCTGACCTCATCATCATCACCCTGTGCGTTATCACACCCGTCGTCCTCAGAGCCAACCTGTTCCTGCCCTGACAAAAAACTAAAGTTGTCGCTCCAATCAGGTATTTGAGTCTTATCATCGTCTTCCTCATTGTCTCCACCAACAGGAGTTACAGTTTGGGAATGAGGGTCTACATTATGGTCAGAACCTTCTGCGTCTGGTCCTGGATCCGACTCATAAAGATTCTGGGCATCAGTGCAGATCATTTCCTCGTCTGGATTCACAGAAGCGCTGGAGTCGACCTCTGATTCCCAGGCTATAGTATGAGTAAACAGCTCTGCAGACTCAACCATCTGTTCTACCTCATACTCAGACGGGCAGCTGGAGATTTGGGAGCTGTGAGGAAGCAAGTGCGATTTGGGTGACACCTTTGAGGACTGGAGTATTTGTGATGTTGAAGTTGATGTGGAGGAGAGCCCACTTAAAGGAGCACTTGATATCCGTTGAAGCACCTGCTGTTTTTGTGCCTCATCTGGAATTTGTAGCGATTGGCGTGGCCGTAAGAAAGGGATCTTATCACATTGTCCGCTAAAAGAAGTAGACATTTTAGTTTGGCTGGAAGATGGTCTTTCTTCTGCAGATGTTACTGTTGCTTTAACACCTACCCCACGGACACAACCTTTTTTCCCCTTCCCAACACGCCTATTCCCCTTTCCACCAGCAGCAGGCCTTTTTCCACTCATTTTGGTGGTTAACTAATTCACAACTCTGGAGTTGTTTGCACAAAAAAACAATGGATGGTAACCGAGCAGAGCTGAGTGGCCAAACTGTGGTATTAGGCCAAAACTATTGGCTGGGTTAGATGAAGAAAAAAATTATTTTGAATTTGCAACCTGATGGAGGTCAGTATAGATGGACTAATACAAATAGTCCCACACACAGCTAGAAGCCCAAATATCTTTTCAGAGGTACTGTAGATGCAGATAAAAATTAGTTTTAATTTGCAACCTGATGGAGGTCAGTATAGATGGACTAATAGAGAAAGTCCGACACACTACTAGAAGGCCAAATATTTTTTCAGAGGTAGATGCAGAAAAAAATATATTCAGTTTGCAACCTGATGGAGGTCAGTATAGATGGACTAATACAAATAGTCCCACACACAGCTAGAAGCCCAAATATTTTTTCAGAGGTACTGTAGATGCAGATAAAAATTATTTTTAATTTGCAACCTGATGGAGGTCAGTATAGATGGACTAATAGACCAAGTCCCACACACTGCTAGAAGCCCAAATATTTTTTCAGAGCTAGATGCAGAAAAAAATTATTTTTAATTTGCAACCTGATGGATGTCAGTATAGATGGACTAATAGACCAAGTCCCACACACCGCTAGAAGCCCAACTATTTTTTCAGAGATAGATGCAGAAAAAAATTATATTCAATTTGCAACCTGCTGGAGGTCAGTATAGAAGGACTAATAGAACAAGTCCCACACACTGCTAGAAGCCCAAATATTTTTTCAGAGCTAAATGAAGAAAAAAATTATTTTTAATTTGCAACCTGATGGAGGTCAGTATAGATGGACTAATAGACCAAGTCCCACACACTGCTAGAAGCCCAAATATTTTTTCAGAGCTAGATGCAGAAAAAAATTATTTTTAATTTGCAACCTGATGGAGGTCAGTATAGATGGACTAATAGACCAAGTCCCACACACCGCTAGAAGCCCAAATATTTTTTCAGAGCTAGATGCAGAAAAAAATGATTTTTAATTTGCAACCTGATGGAGGTCAGTATAGATGGACTAATAGACCAAGTCCCACACACCGCTAGAAGCCCAAATATTTTTTCAGAGCTAGATGCAGAAAAAAATTATTTTTAATTTGCAACCTGATGGAGGTCAGTATAGATGGACTAATAGACCAAGTCCCACACACCGCTAGAAGCCCAAATATTTTTTCAGAGCTAGTTGCAGAAAAAATTTATTTTTAATTTGCAACCTGATGGAGGTCAGTATAGATGGACTAATAGACCAAGTCCCACACACTGCTAGAAGCCCAAATATTTTTTCAGAGCTAGATGCAGAAAAAAATTATTTTTAATTTGCAACCTGATGGAGGTCAGTATAGATGGACTAATAGACCAAGTCCCACACACCGCTAGAAGCCCAAATATTTTTTCAGAGCTAGATGCAGAAAAAAATTATTTTTAATTTGCAACCTGATGGAGGTCAGTATAGATGGACTAATAGACCAAGTCCCACACACTGCTAGAAGCCCAAATATTTTTTCAGAGCTAGATGCAGAAAAAAATTATTTTTAACTTGCAACCTGATGGAGGTCAGTATAGATGGACTAATAGACCAAGTCCCACACACCGCTAGAAGCCCAACTATTTTTTCAGAGCTAGATGCAGAAAAAAATTATATTCAATTTGCAACCTGCTGGAGGTCAGTATAGAAGGACTAATAGAACAAGTCCCACACACTGCTAGAAGCCCAAATATTTTTTCAGAGTTAATGAAGAAAAAAATAATTTTTAATTTGCAACCTGATGGAGGTCAGTATAGATGGACTAATAGACCAAGTCCCACACACTGCTAGAAGCCCAAATATTTTTTCAGAGCTAGATGCAGAAAAAAATTATTTTTAATTTGCAACCTGATGGAGGTCAGTATAGATGGACTAATAGACCAAGTCCCACACACTGCTAGAAGCCCAAATATTTTTTCAGAGCTAGATGCAGAAAAAAAATATTTTTAATTTGCAACCTGATGGAGGTCAGTATAGATGGACTAATAGACCAAGTCCCACACACTGCTAGAAGCCCAAATATTTTTTCAGAGCTAGATGCAGAAAAAAATTATTTTTAATTTGCAACCTGATGGAGGTCAGTATAGATGGACTAATAGACCAAGTCCCACACACCGCTAGAAGCCCAACTATTTTTTCAGAGCTAGATGCAGAAAAAAATTATATTCAATTTGCAACCTGCTGGAGTTCAGTATAGAAGGACTAATAGAACAAGTCCCACACACTGCTAGAAGCCCAAATATTTTTTCAGAGCTAAATGAAGAAAAAAATTATTTTTAATTTGCAACCTGATGGAGGTCAGTATAGATGGACTAATAGACCAAGTCCCACACACTGCTAGAAGCCCAAATATTTTTTCAGAGCTAGATGCAGAAAAAAATTATATTCAGTTTGCAACCTGATGGAGGTCAGTATAGATGGACTAATAGAATGATGCTATGCCCAAAAGGTTTTACTTCACTAGGTGCAGTAAAAAAATTGGTATTCTATACACAGGTGGTGTAGCTTGCAACACAGATAGGCTACTCCACTGACTAACACACTCTGCAATAGGCCAAAAAGGATTAGCTTTGCTAGATTCAGCCAAATGCTGTGAAAAAAACTTGCACAGCACTGGCACAGACCTGCCTGGCAAAAACTGATAGGAACTCATGTAACCTAGTCCTGAAAAGGACTCCAATTACAATTAGTCTTTACTCCCACAACCTATCTATTTAAGAGCACAGACCTCCCTGATAAAAGTCGTAGGAAATGCTGTAACCTAGTCCTTAAAAGGACTGCAATCACAACTATTCCCTACTCCCAAGCTATCTGTATATTTGTGCGAAAATTGGCTTGAAATTAACAAGGTATAGCGCACACAGCAACAGCGGTGCCGTCTAACACGCAGCTGCAGCAGTGAGAAAATGGTGGCGACGGGGAAAATGGCTTGGTCTTATAGGGCAAGGACATGTGACATACACTGCCAATGACACATGCCCTTGCTTGTGTGAAAAAAAGCACTTCGCTCCGTGTGTGCGCTGCTGATAGGCTGACAGATTGCACCTCCCCACTGCAAATGCGGGAAAGAGAAAAAAAAATGGAGATCTTCATTGTTCCTGCAGAGATCCATCCCCTGCCCCTCCCCCCACCCCGCTGTACACTCAAACTGTGTATTAACATTAATTTTCATCATTACTGAGAAAAAATCCAGTTATGATTTTGGTGCACGAACAGTTATCGAACATAACCTCGAACAGCCGAATTTTTCTCAAATTGTTCGTGTTCGCCAAACGGCTCGAACACCGCCCAAAACAGCTCGAATTTGAGATTGGCGAACAGTTCGAGTAGAACAACGCTCATCTCTACTCATGACACTCAACAAGCAAATCTGTCCTAAAGGTCCTAGGCACAAACAACCTCCCATGGGGAGTGTTAGATGGGGCATTCTCCTGTGCTTTAAGAATCTCATCTTCCAAAACGGAGTCCAATGCAGCAATCACAACACCTTCTTGTAAAATGCTGTCCTCCTCCTCAGCACCGACCATGGGAGAAAAGCTGCGAGACAAAGCATCAGCTTTAACATTCTTGGTACCCGGGATGTAAGTAACGGAAAAATTAAACCGCAAAAAAAAAGTGCCCACCTAGCCTGACGGGCATTCAAGCGCTTGGCAGCATCAAGATAGATCAGATTTTTATGATCAGTGAAAACCTGAATGAGAAAATCAGCACCTTCCAAGAGATGACGCCAGTGTTCAAATGCGAGTTTAATAGCCAGCAATTCCCGATTACCAATATCGTAATTAAGTTCAGTCTCAAAAAAAATTTTTTGAAAAAAAAAGCACAGGGATGTACTCCATCCTTGTTTTCCTGAGACAACACCGCACCGACCCCCACAGAAGAAGCATCAACCTCAACCAAAAACGGCTTAGTCACATCAGGCTGCATAAGGATGGGGGCAGAGCTGAACCTCTCCTTTAGAAACACAAAAGCTTCAATGGCCTCAGTAGTCCACTGAACCGTATTAGAACCTTTCCTGGTGAGATCGGTCAGTGGTTTAACAATAATAGAAAAATTTTTAATGAATTTTCTGTAATAATTGGCGAAACCCAAAAACCTCTGTATCGATTTCAAACCAATAGGCCTAGGCCATTCCTGCACAGCTTGAACTTTCACCGGGTCCATCTCAAAGCCCTCGCTGGAGATAATGTAGCCCAAAAAACTAATTCTCTGTACAGCGAACTCACATTTCCCCAGCTTAGCAAAAAGCGAATTGTCAATCAATAACTGCAATACCTCACGTACGCTCCGCCACTGAGACTCCAGGTCAGGCGAATAAATCAAAATGTCATCCAAATACACAACCACATTTTTGCCGATCAAAGGTCTAAGGATGTCATTAATAAGATTCTGAAAACATGCTGGTGCATTGGTAAGACCAAAAGGCATAACCAAATTCTCAAAATGACCCACAGGAGTGTTAAAAGCAGTCCTCCACTCATCACTCTCCTTCATGCGCAACAAATTGTATGCCCCCCGGAGATCAATTTTAGAGAACCACTTGGCCCCCACTAACTGGTTAAACAAATCAGGAATCAATGGCAGTGGGTAGGGATTGCATACAGTAATTTTATTAATCTCGCGAAAGTCCAAACAAGGACGTAAACCGCCGTCCTTTTTTTTAACAAAAAAAAATCCAACAGCCACAGGTGACTTAGAGGGTCTGATATGACCGGCGGCCAAGCTCGTCTGTATGTATTCCTCCAAAGCCTTTCTCTCAGGAATAGTCAGATTAAATAAACGACTTTTAGGAAGAGTCGCTCCAGGGACAAATTCAATGGTACAATCGTAGTCTCTATGGGGAGGCAAAATTTGCGACTCCTCCTCAGAAAAAAATTTCCAAAAATCCTGAATAGGTACAGGTAATCCCCCTTTATCCACAGCAGCAATGCACCCGTTACAACACTTGTCATAACACTTAGGACTTAATTTCATTGGTAGACCAATCCAGTACAGGATTGTGCAATTTTAACCAAGGAAACCCCAAAACTACTGGAGAAGACAAATTATTTAATACCACCAAATCCAAATTTTCTTGGTAAATACCATTAATAGTGAGGGGAAATTCATAAACCTTGTGAGTAACACATTTCAAGGGAGAGCCATCGACAGAAACCACGGCAATAGAGGATGACAAAGGTTTGGGTTTTAAGTTAAGTTTTTCCAAGAATCCCTCATCAATCACATTCAGAGTTGAACCACAATCCACAAATACCCGAAATTCAATTAATTCTTCCTGAGCTGCGGTAGTAGCAGAAAGAAATACACCCTTAGTGTTTAAACAGGCTATACGGGCGTAACTGACCTTTTTTATTTTCTTTGTTCATACGAAGCACACAGTTCTTAATGAAATGGTCATATTTGCCGCAATAAAAGCACAAACCTTCAGAAAACCTGCGGTCTTTTTTCCTGAGAGCGGGGTGACATCGACCCAATCTCCATCGACTCTCCAGTGTCAGTACAGACCCTCTCAAGACTTGGAGCTGAAATGGAAGAGGATTTACTCTCATTAACCCTTGCACGCTGTCTCCTGTCCACCCGTATAGCTAATTGCATTGCCTCCTGCAAGTTTCCAGGTGTAGGATAAGCAATCAGCAGATCCTTAACCCTTTCACCTAGCCCAGCAAGAAACAAACTTTTCAGAGCTGAATCGTTCCACCCCACCTGAGCAGACCACTGACGGAAGTGAGTACAATAATTTTCCACATTACCTGATCCCTGCCTCCAATGTCTCAATTCCGTCTCAGCTGTTGAGACACGATCAGGATCATCATACAACAACCCCAAAAAACTATCCACTGATCTAAAGCACGGATCACTAGGTTGGAGAGAAAAGGCCCATCCCTGAGGTTCTTTGCGCAAAAGTGACATTATGAACCCTATGCGCTGTGATTCATCACCAGAGGATCTGGGTCTCAAACGAAAATACAATAAACAACCATTTTTAAAGGAAAAAAAATCTTGTTGTTCACCAAAAAATAAATCAGGCAATCGTACCTTTGGCTCCACAAAATGCGCTCCAGAACAGCTACTCACGTGTTGTTGGAGCTCGGCCACCTCCAGAGAGAGTCCCTGCAGGCGCTGAGCCAAATCCTGAACCGACACCATGATGGAAACTGGAGGTCTTTCCTTAGAGAAAGTTTTTGGGCTGGACTTACTGTTATGATCTGCTACAAGCACTAAGGAAAGACAGGAGATCTGTCCCTACAATAGAACTAAGCTAGATCCCTACGATGTAACGGGGAACCTGATCCTGCGATCAGACCCGCTAAAGTCCTCAGCTAGTCTGAACGAAGACCTATAGATGTGAGGGAGGGATCCCTACAAGAACTAGGGACTGGGAGAAAGATGGACACCTCCTAGCAGAAATTGTAGCAGTAAAATGACAAACAAACAACATAGAACATAGAGGTCAAAAGACCTAGCTAAACTGACTGAGAAAGGTAACAAAGCACCTGGCTAGCTTAAGAGTAGAATTTACAATGAAGTCCAGCAAGGCCAGAAGGGCAGAGCAGGATTAAATAGACAAAAAAGGTCATGTGACCAGCATAATAGAAAAAACCTAACAGGAGAGTTCTAACACCTGATGGTGGAGTAAGGCTTGAGCTGCCGGTAGCCACCAGGTACCAGGTACTCCTAGGCAGTCTCCGGTACTGCAGCTGCCGACCCGAGGGGTCAGGTTTCCAGACATGGACACGGACTCATGCTCCATTCAGACTACACTGGTTCTGGATCCTGAGGCAGAACAGACACTGACATGGAGTCACAGGCAAGGGCCAGGGGTTTGAGTTTAGGACTGGCTACACAAAACAAGGAGCTTGGTTCAAGGCCTGGCCACACAAGGACCACGGGTTTGGGTTCAGGACTGGGACCTAACAACTTACTAGTTGACCAACAATTCATTAATGACACAATTTTTCTTAGACACCTTCCTATTGGGGAGGGTGCCTTATATACAGGATGACTCCCAGCCATTGGCTGGGGATATCTTTGCAGGTACGGGCGCTGCTCCTTCAAGAACAGGGAAGTGCAGCATGCACAGACATCAGGAAGCAGGGAGCATACCGATGACAACATCGTACTGCCAGAGTGGTAAGTATGTCGGTGTCCCTGGATGGAGGGGAAGTAGAGCGATTCGGGGACGCCGGTATTAGTGTTACCTAAAGGTAGCCACAAATCAATACATTTCTTTTCACTAAATTTTATGAAAGTTACAGAAAGATCAAGGTAAATCTGTCCATACCGATTGCAGCATGTGTGGCGCCCCTGAGGGTTCGACCGCCACAGGGATGCTGCACTTCTCTAATGGAGTGTAGTGTTCCTCCTCTGAGGTAAGAACAGTGTGATAGTCGTGACCCAACCTTTGCATCCAACACCACATTTCTCCACCAGAGGGGGCTAGTATGCACTAGGTGCTGCTCCCCTTGTTACAGGGAGACTGGGGAACCAAGAGTTAGGGGAACCAGTTAGTGGGTGAGGGTGGAGGACTTACAAGTTAGTTACACTTTAAATGTCATATTTAATAAAAAGCCATTTTTGGTCTTGGTCTTTCGCTGGTCCTTGTTAGTCAAGGCCTTTCGGCTGTTCTCTGTGCTGTCATATACTGTGTGAAATGTGACCTCCCTCCCGGAGCGCAGATCCTGTGTGGGCCTGCACCGGCAAGGGACACAGCCCTCGTACCTTAGCCTTGGAACGAGGGGCAGGTTGCAGACGAGGAATGTCTCAACCCGGCCAATGACCAGGACCAAGAAGGCCTGGAGCTCAAGAGTGTGGCTCCACAGCAAATGGATCCCAGGCAGGATGCAGACGGAGCGGAGTACGCCGCCTGTCCTCACCATGCTGATATATTCAGAGGGACTCTGGCTGCAAGAGGGGTACCGGCCCCCGACACCCGACCTTGCTACTCTATGTCCTGGACGGGAAAGCCCGGTAGGCCCAGAGGATCCCACCGGGTATCGGACGGAGCGGAGCTGCCACCTGTGCCCTTGTTCTGAGAGGAGCTCAGAGGGAGTACCGGCCTATTCACACACACACGGACAGGAAAGGATTCGGTCTGTAGTTCAGGAACACTCTGGTGTAGGGTCCCGACTGAAGGCTGGACTTACTCGGAGGTTGTCGGACCCCCGTCCCTGGTGACTGCAGGACTCCGCGGGGAGCAGGGAGTCGCCTTCCTTCTGCCATCTCTAAAGTGAGTAAAGCCTTGGAAGTTCACCCCTATGGCCTCCGGACTGTTTATTCTGCGCTACACCGCACGACGCGGCGCCCGTCTTCCTCTACTACTACCCCCTCCATCCTGTCCCTCGGCCCTGAGGCCTTGCTCTGCCTGTGGGGAGTAGTAATAACTTTGGCCGCCATAGCACCATGCCTCAGTGGACTGCAGCAGCGCTGGTGGCCTTCACCAGGCGCCATAGGTGGCGTAGTCGTTAAATCAGCCACTCAACCCGGATGAGCCCACACCATCTCTTTTAATGTGACGGCCCTGAGCACGGGTCGGGTCCGGGCCACGGATGCACCCCATCTCTTCATCACAGGACCTGACTCCGAGTCCCCTATCACACAGGGTAAACTAAAGGGCTTTTTCGAGCATGAGGCGTCACACATGAATCAGAGCCCAGCTCCATAAGAGCCAAATAAGAGCTTTGACTGCATGAGAGCCAGGCTCTGATTCATGCTGTCCACAGTTTGGGCAGCATGAATAAGGTGGCAGGTTCCCTTTTTATACCAGATCTACGATGGAAAATACCCAGCACCCACATCCATTTCAGCTTCAGTGTAGCCAAACAGAATCTCAGTACACTTTACAGTGGCCATTAGGCACACCAGCTCAGCTCCTATTGAAGTGAATCGGAGCAAAGCTGCAGTACTCATAAGTCCTTCATTTTTCAACATTTTACCAATCCCATGAATAAGCTATAAACATACTCCTTTACTTTAATTTAACCCCTTCACGACGGGGCCCTTTTCCATTTTTGCGCTTTCATTTTTTACTACCCTTCTTCCCAGGGCCATAACTTTTTTATTTTTCTGTTAATATGCCATATGAGGGCTTGTTTTTTGCAGGATGAGCTGTACTTTTGAATGACACCATTGGTTTTACCATATCATATACTGGAAAGAAGAAAAAAAATTCCAAGTGCGGTGAAATCGCAAAAAAAGTGCAATTTCACAATTGTTTTTATTTTTTACCATGTTTACTGTATCGTAAAAATGACCTGCTATTATGATTCTCCAGGTCATTACAAGTTCGTAGATACCAAACATGTATAGGTTCTTTTTTATTTCAGTGGTGAAAAAAAATCTAAAGTTTGTTAACAAAATAAAAAAAGTCACTATATTCCAAGACCCGTAGCGTCTCCATTTTTCAGGATCTGGGGCTGAGTGAGGGCTTATTTTTTGTGCGTCAAGCTGATGTTTTTATTTATACCATTTTGTGGTAAAAACGATGTTTTGATCGCCTGTTATTGCATTTTATTTAAATGTTGCGGCGACCAAAAAAACGTAATTCTGGCTGTTTATTTTTTTTTCTCATTGCTCTGTTTACTGATCGGATTAATTCTTTTTATATTTTGATAGAGCAGGCGATTCTGAAAGCAGCAATACAAAATATGTGTTACATTTTTTTTTATTGTTTCATTTTGAATGGGGTGAAAGGAAGGTGATTTCAACTTTTTTATTTTTTCTATATTTTTAAAAATATTTTTTTTTTTACTTTTTACTTGCTTCAATAGTCTCCATGGGAGACTAGAAGCTGTGATTATCTCATCACCTGTACTACACTCATCAGATCACCTGTGTAGCAGAAATACTCATTTGCTATGAGCGCCGACCGCTGGGCGGCGCTCATAGCATCTTGGCAATAACAACCACAGGGGCATATAAATTTCCATCCATCCAATGTGTGTATCTGAGTGTTTATACAGGGAGACTCAGCAACTGTAATTGTAATTGTGATGCTAAGTCACTTCTTAGCATAGTAAGTAGTGTTGAGCCACCCCCGTAGTGTTCGAGTTCGGTTCGGTTCGTCGAACACCCGTGTGTTCGCCGAACTGTTCGTCGAACTGTTCGTCGAACACCTTCGAACACCGTTAAAACCAATGGCAGGCAAACAAAAACACATAGAAACACATAGAAAACACCTTCAAAGGTGTCCAAAAGCTGACAAACTGATCAGAAGACACAACTAACACATGGAAAAGTGACAAGTACATATAGTCATGCGAAAAGAAAAGAGGTGGAGGAGTAAAAGGAGGGGGAGACACAGATATAGGCATGTCATGCCCTTCTAAAATCCAAAAAGTGAGAAGCCGACACGTTCAGTCCGCTCCTGCCCGTGCCACCTCCGTGTCGCCGGGTTTGTGCCAGAGCCGCGGTGAACCCTGACGGCCAGCCCCCCTCTCCCAATACTGGTGCCTGTCCGCTGGTGGGTCGAGCGAGCCCCCCTGTGGTGGAGGCAGCTCTAAGCTTTTTAATTTAAATTGTCTCTCTAATTTGAATGAATACACTTTAAATCCATTTACAAGGATCTATTGAAGGGCATGTCTCATGCCAGCAGCCGCGGTAATTCCAGCTCCAGTAGCGTCCACTAAAGCTGCTGCAGTTAAAAAGCTTTCATAAGGATCGAGCTCGGCTGTCCACCGCAAGGCATCCTACTGCCAGTCCCAGCCCCTATGCCTTGGGGTGCCTCCTGATGCTCTTCACTGAGTATCCCGTGGTCCCGAAGCATTTCCTTTGAAAAAATTAAGTGTCCAAACTACAGGTGGTGTAGCTTGCTTAACAGCCGGGATAATCCGCTGACTAGCAGACACTGCTACTAGGCACAAAGTATTTCCTGGGCTAGATGCAGTTAAAAATTTGTAATTAGATACTCTCGTTGGATGCTGAGAAAGCATTCCATAGAGTCTCCTGGCACGCCATATATGATTCTCTTAAAAAGCTTGGGGTAGGGGTCTAGGGGACCCTTTTGTAGCCAAAATCATGGCCCTGTATCACAATACGTCACCTAGGCTGAAGATAAATGGAACTGTAGCACCCTGAGGGCTCGGTTGCTACAGAGGTATTGCACCTCACCCAGAGGTGTGATATCTCACTCTCAGGTAAGGATGGAGTGTGGATCAGGACCCGACACCTGCATGCATTACACCACATTGCCGTGTGGCAGGGCGACCAATATGCCTCTGAGATGGGCACGACAGTCCCTGTCCCTGGCTGGAGTGGGGGGAGGGAACACTGAGGAAGGGGAACCCTGTAGTGCAGGAGCAGGGAGGAAGCAGTTCCTGGGTGCATTGAGAAGGGAGTATAAAAGGTGGGCACCATCTTAGTTCAGTGCAGAGAAGTCTGAGCAGAAGTGGCAGGGTGCAGGGGCTCTGCATGAGCTCTGCTCCGGAGGCGGGCCTAGTAACAGAGGCCCAGGCCTGGAAGAGGGAGAAGGAAGGAAGAGGAGCGGAGAAGGCTCCAGGAACGAGGAATGAAGGGATCCCAGGGGTGCGGACGGGCGAGTCGCCACCGCACGCCCGAATCCACCTGCGTGGAGGGGTCAGGCCAAAGGGGGAGACCGGTCCCCGAAACTAGTGGAGGCAGGAAACGACCCTCAGCTAGAAACCAGAGGCTGTGACATTTTATGTGGCGCAGCCCCTCGCTACACCCGCTAGGAAGGCACCACATAGGGTCAGGGAAACTGGCGCCAAGTTTACCAAGAGGAGGCCCGAGGCAGCCGGACAGAAGGGTTGGTAAGAAAGGCCAGACAAAGGACACACAAAGGGGGTCCTGTGAAGCGCTCCAAAGTTATCTGGGAGTTGTCTGAGCCCCTCACCTGGTGAGCACAGTACGACGTGGGCAGCCGTTACCTGCAGACGTGGTCTGGATAATAAGAACTGTGAGTAAAGGCCCTGGACTGCATCACTGACTCCGTGTCATTACTGCTGCTGCCCTGCACCATCACCCCCATCCTCCGCATACACTGCCCTGAGGCTATACTCCTCCCGTGGGGAGTTATGCTACGCTCTGCTGCACCCACAACACCAGCCTCAGCGGTCTGCCCTGCAGCGGCGGTTCACTCTGACCGCAATCCACGGGTGGCGTAGTCGGACATTTAAACATCAAAACCACATAAATAGTTCCGCCACTGGTTTGACCACCCTGAGCCACGGAACCGGGTCGCTGCCACGAAGACTACAACCACCAGCATCCACCAAAAAGGGTCCGGCTCCGGGTGTCCCAAGGCCCAGGGGGTGCATCAGAACATTTTCATCACCTTTCACAATCACCAATGGGACAAGGCAGGGATGTCCTCTGTCCCCTCTCTTATACATCCTAGTGACGGAGCACCTGCTCTCATCAATTCGCCATAACCCCAATATTAGGTGGATTGAGGTGGGAGGCACTGAGTACAAGTGCTCTCTATTTGCTGATGATGTCCTAGTATATATCACTCAATCACATATATCCATCCATGCTGTTATGGCTGAAATAGATCACTTTGTTACATGGTCAAATTTTAAAATCAATGCAGCGAAGTCTGAGGCCCTCGATGTCTCCCTCCCCAAATCCATATAGGATTCCATCCAGTCCAACTTTCCCTTTGCCTGGCCCTCACAGGGTATCAAATACTTAGGAATTCCTATTCATAGAGACCTCTCCCATCTATGTTATCTTAATTTTGGGCCCTTTATTGAACAACTCCATACAGACCACGGTTGGCAAGTTAGAACTGTAAGATTCACTACATGAACCACTGGTGTTTTGTGGAAAAGCACATGTACACTGTGTTCCAAATTATTATGCAAAAAGTGTTTAGGAGTGATAAGGGAAGAATTTGTTTGTTTGTCAGCTAAACTCATTGATGGTGATGTGTGTCAGGGCTCTTTATATCACTGTAAGCAATTGCAGACACCTGTGCTAATTAGTTTGGCAGGTGTGTGCAATGAAAGGCAAGACTACTTAAGAAGTCTGTCTCACATTATTAAGCAGCCTACATTTTCTGCCAAAATGGGAAAGAAAAAGGATGTGTCGGCTGCTGAGAAGCAACAAATTGTGGAGTGTTTAGGTCAAGGCATGACTACAATCAACATTGTGCGATGATCAGGATGAAGTGTCTTGGCAATCAAGAAGTATGTAGCTGATTCACAGTACACACGTGTGCGTGCTGATAAGGGCAAATTGAGGACTCTTTCCTACAGGCAATTACGTCAGGTTAAAAGAGCAGCGGCAAAAAAGCCTTGTCATAGCAGCAGACAAGTTTTTGAAGCTGCTGGTGCCTCCAACGTCCCCCGAACAACAAGATGCAGGGTCCTTCAGAGGTTTGCAGCTGTGCATACGCCATCCTGTCGACCTCCTCTATCCACTTCACACAAGCAGAAACGGCTCCAGTGGGCTAAACATTACATGAAGACTGATTTCAAAACTGTTTTGTTCACGGATGAGTGCCGTGCAGCGCTCGATGGTCCAGATGGATGGAGTGGAGGATGGCTGGTTGATGGACACCCCACGCAAACACGGCTACAGCGCCAACAAGGAGGAGGTGGAGTAATGTTTTGGGCTGCAATCATGGGGAGAGAGATTGTCGGCTCCTTTAGGATCCCTGAAGGCGCTAAAGATGAACTCCATAATGTATGTGGATTTTCTCAAACAGCACTTCCTGCCATGGTTCAAGAAGAAGAACCGTGTATTTCACAGCAAGATCATTTTTTTGCATGATAATGCACCATCTCATGCTGCACATAAAACATCTGCATCTCTGGCTGATATGGGCATAAAAGGGGACAAACTTATGGTGTGACCCCCATGCTCCCCTGACCTCTACCCCATTCAGAACCTCTGGAGCATCATCAAAAGGAGTGTCTATGATGGCGGGAGGCAGTTCACATCTAAGCAACAGCTCTGGGTGGGTATTCTGTCCTCGTGCAAAACAATTTAAGCAGAAACCATCCAAAACCTGACAAATTCAATGGACGACAGAGTTCAGAAGCTCCTTTCGAACAAGGGGTCCTATGTGAAAATGTAACATCGCCTAGAATAAAGTTTTGAGTTGAAAACTGTTTGATTTCAGTTTCTAATAACCTGCTAATGCTTATAATTTCAAAAATGACCATTTTTTTGGTCTTTATTAAAATGAAAAGGTTGATCGAAAAGTTTGGGGGATCTAAGAGTGTGGCAACCCAGTAGTCATGATTACTTCGAATTCTGACAATATGAGGGTCATGTTGCAGGTAGTGCAGCAAGAAGGCACATATGTGTCTTGCGCATCTCGGAGCCCCAAAATTATTTTCCGGGCTAGATGCAGCTAAAAATTATTATTAATTTTAAATCTGGTGGAGCTTAGTATAGATGGCCTAATAGGATCAGTGCTGCACACTGTTACAAAGCCCAAATTATTTTCCAGCCAAGATACAGATAAACATGATTAGTAATTTTAAATCTGGTGGAGCTTATTATAGATGGCCTAATAGAATCAGTGCTGCACACTGCTACAAAGCCCAGATTATTTTCCAGCCAAGATACAGATAAACATGATTAGTAATTTGAAAGCTTAAAACGGTTGGTAGGGTGATTTTAACCAATCATCAAGCTTTTACTCTCCCCAGGATGACACAGGGGTAGAAAAGTCGTTTCGGATCCATGATTTGTTCATCTTTATGAACGTGAGTCTGTCTACATTATCAGTGGAGAGCCGCGTGCGCTTATCTGTCAGCACACCACCAGCAGCGCTGAACACACGTTCAGACAGAACGCTGGCTGCGGGGCATGACAAGATCTCCAAGGCGTAAGTGGCTAGCTCCGGCCATTTATCTAGATTGGAAGCCCAAAAAGAGCAAGGGTCCAGTGACACAGTCATGGCTTCAATGTTTACTTGGAGATACTCCTGTACCATCGTCTCTAGGCGTTGACTATGTGTCAGACTTCTTGTCTCCTGTGGCCTTGCAAAGGATGGGCTAAAAAAGTGGTGAAATGATTCCGCAAAATTGATGTTACCAGCAGATACTGTGATTCTGTTACGGTTTGAGTGCTGAACACTTGACGGTCCCACGGTTGGCAAGTTGGAACTGTGAGATTCACTACGTGCACCACTGGTGTTTTGTGGAAAAGCACATGTAAGATTCTGCAACTGTCTCTGCTGATACTCCTGCATGCGTGCATCCCTTTCTATGGCAGGAATAATTTCGGCAAATTTACTTTTGTACCGGGGATCTAACAGTGTGGCAACCCAGTAGTCAGGATTATTTCTAATTCTCACAATTCGAGGGTCATGTTGCAGGTAGTGCAGCAAGAAGGCACTCGTGTGTTGCGCATACAGGAGCACCAAGTCCCTGTTGTGTTGGTGGCGAGGTAACAATCATGCTTCCTTCCTCTGTCCTCTCCCCCCAACCTCGCACAACAGAAATGTGATCAAGGTCTCCCTCATCTGATGAGTCTTCCATCAGTTCGTCCTCCACTTTTTCCTGGGCTCCTGCACCTTCCTCACTAGTTTGGCTGCTACCATGCGCCCTGGTAAAACCATCTCCCCCACCCTCACATGCCTGCCGCCTTGGTGCTGCCGACCGTCTGGACCTTGCAGATGTTAGCCCTTCCGCATACAACTCCTCCTCCTCTACTTCCTCCACCTCCTCTTGTGCTACCTCCTGACTCCAAATTCTGTTTAACATGTGCTCCAGCATGTAAATCACCGGAATAGTCATGCTGATAATGGCATCGTCAGCACTAAACATCTTCGTCGCCATTTCAAAACTGTGCAGAAGGGTGCATAGGTCCCTGATCTGAGATCACTCCTCCAGCGTGATTTGCCCCACCTCTGGATCTCGTTGGCCCAGGCTATACATCAGAACGTATTGCACCAGGGCTTGTCGGTGCTGCCACAGTCGCTGCAACATGTGCAGAGTTGAATTCCACTGGGTAGGCACATCGCATTTTAGCCGGTGAAGTGGCAGGCCCAATGACTTCTGTAGAGATGTAAGTCGCTGAGCTGCGGGATGCGAACGGCGGAAGTGAGCACACAGCGACCGTGCCCTCTGCAGAAGGCCATCTAGTCTGGGATAGTGGGCTAAAAATTGCTGGACAACCAGGTTCAACACGTGAGCCATACAAGGCACGTGTGTGACATTGCCCCGGCGAAGGGCCGCACCCAGGTTTGCAGCATTGTCGCACACGGCCTTCCCTGGTTTCAGGTCCAGTGGAGACAACCATTCATGAAATTGGTTCTCCAGAGCTGACCACAACTCCTCAGCTGTGTGACTCACATTTCCCAGACAATTTCAAAGTAAAAACCGCCTGATGACATTGAGCCCTACTGCCAGCATAGTAAGGAGGTGTGCAGGATCCCTTCTGCGCAGTTAGAAAGCTTGTGGCATGACCAGACAGGCTTTGGGTGCAGGTGGAAGACCAAGAGGAGGTTGAGGAGGCAGAAGCAGTGGAGGAACTTTGACATAAAGAGGATTGACGCACAACTCGTGGGGACGGCAAGACTTGGACAGCAGCCCCTTGTCCTGCTGTCACCATAGTTACCCAGTGCCTAGTCAGTGACATGTAACGCCCCTGTCCATGCCTACTCGTCCAAGTGTCTGTGGTGAAATGCACCCTGTCACACACAGAGTTTCTCAAAGAAGCGGTGATGTTGTGTGCGACATGCTGGTGGAGCGCAGGCACACCTTTTTTTGAGAAGTAGTGCCGACTGGGCATCTGGTACTGGGGCACTGCGACGGACATAAGGTCTCGAAAATCCTCTGTGTCCACCAGGCGGAAAGGCAGCATTTCTGTAGCCAAAAGCTTGCAGATGGTGAAATTCAACCTCTTAGCTTTCTCATGGCTAGGAGGAAATGGTCTTTTACTTGTCCACATCTGAGGGACCGAGGGCTGGCTATTGTGCTTAGACGGGGTTGATAAGGGTGTCCCCGGCAAACTGCCGGTCTGTGAAGAAGATGCAGGCGGACATGTTAGGTTGCCTTGATCCAAAGGTGGTGCTATCGATGTCGGACAGCGCTCAACACCAGCTGGTGTTACCACCTCCAAAGAAAATGATGACCTGCCAATCACGCTGGCTGTTGCGGGTAAAGAGGTGGCAGGTCTGCGCCCCAAAACAGGTGTGACTGCTGTCCCTCCAGTCACAGAGGATGAAGAGGCCTCGGATGCACAAGATATGGCAGACGGTGGTTGGCCCGGCCGGCTAGGCCGCATTGTAGCACACTGAGCTTCCCACTGCAACTTATGCTTCATGTCCATGTGCCGGTTCATGCATGAAGTACTCAAACTATGTATTTTTTGGCCTCTACTTAGCTTTTGCTGACAAATGTTACAGATAACACGAGTTGGGTCATCTTTATCGATCTGAAAAAATGCCCAGGCTATGCAAGGCTTAGCACCCATGCGACCTGAAGAGCCACCAAGACTTGTGGTGAGAGGCAGAGTTGTGTTTGAGGATGCAGTTTTTGACGTGCTTCCAGTACTACGTCTCTGTCCAGGAAGGCGCAACCTGACCTCGTCGTCACTAGCATCTTCCTCCACCTCCTCTGCTGAACTCATCTCTTGGCTGACTGTGGGTTGACAGTAAGTGGGATCTCCAACCTCATCATCATCACCCTGTGCGTTATCACACCCGTCGTCCTCAGAGCCAACCTGTTCCTGCCCTGACAAAAAACTAAAGTTGTCGCTCCAATCAGGTATTTGAGTCTCATCATCGTCTTCCTCATTGTCTCCACCAACATGAGTTACAGTTTGGGAATGAGGGTCTACATTATGGTCAGAACCTTCTGCGTCTGGTCCTGGATCCGACTCATAAAGATTCTGGGCATCAGTGCAGATCATTTCCTCGTCTGGATTCACAGAAGCGCTGGAGTCGACCTCTGATTCCCAGGCTATAGTATGAGTAAACAGCTCTGCAGACTCAACCATCTGTTCTACCTCATACTCAGACGGGCAGCTGGAGATTTGGGAGCTGTGAGGAAGCAAGTGCGATTGGGGTGAAACCTTTGAGGACTGGAGTATTTGTGATGTTGAAGTTGATGTGGAGGAGAGCCCACTTAAAGGAGCACTTGATATCCGTTGAAGCACCTGCTGTTTTTGTGCCTCATCTGGAATTTGTAGCGATTGGCGTGGCCGTAAGAAAGGGATCTTATCACATTGTCTGCTAAAAGAAGAAGACATTTTAGTTTGGCTGGAAGATGGACTTTCTTCTGCAGATGTTACTGTTGCTTTAACACCTACCCCACGGACACAACCTTTTTTCCCCTTCCCAACACGCCTATTCCCCTTTCCACCAGCAGCAGGCCTTTTTCCACTCATTTTGGTGGTTAACTAATTCACAACTCTGGAGTTGTTTGCACAAAAAAACAATGGATGAGAACCGAGCAGAGCTGAGTGGCCAAACTGTGGTATTAGGCCAAAACTATTGGCTGGGTTAGATGCAGAAAAAAATTATATTCAATTTGCAACCTGATGGAGGTCAGTATAGATGGACTAATAGAACAAGTCCCACACACAGCTAGAAGCCCAAATATTTTTTCAGAGGTAGATGCAGAAAAAAAAATATTCAGTTTGCAACCTGATGGAGGTCAGTATAGATGGACTAATAGAGAAAGTCCCACACACTGCTAGAAGGCCAAATATTATTTCAGAGCTAGATGCAGACAAAAAATTATTTTGAATTTGCAACCTGATGGAGGTCAGTATAGATGGACTAATAGAACAAGTCCCACACACAGCTAGAGGCCCAAATATTTTTTCAGAGGTAGATGCAGATAAAAATTATTTTTAATTTGCAACCTGATGGAGGTCAGTATAGATGGACTAATAGAGAAAGTCCCACACACTGCTAGAAGGCCAAATATTTTTTCAGAGCTAGATGCAGACAAAAAATTATTTTGAATTTGCAACCTGATGGAGGTCAGTATAGATGGACTAATAGAACAAGTCCCACACACTGCTAGAAGGCCAAATATTTTTTCAGAGCTAGATGCAGATAAAAATTATTTTTAATTTGCAACCTGATGGAGGTCAGTATAGATGGACTAATAGAGAAAGTCCCACACACTGCTAGAAGGCCAAATATTTTTTCAGGGCTAGATGCAGAAAAAAATTATATTCAGTTTGCAACCTGATGGAGGTCAGTATAGATGGACTAATAGAACAAGTCCCACACACAGCTAGAAGCCCAAATATTTTTTCAGAGGTAGATGCAGATAAAAATTATTTTTAATTTGCAACCTGATGGAAGTCAGTATAGATGGACTAATAGAGAAAGTCCCACACACTGCTAGAAGGACAAATATTTTTTCAGAGCTAGATGCAGATAAAAATTATTTTTAATTTGCAACCTTATGGAGGTCAGTATAGATGGACTAATAGAGAAAGTCCCACACACTGCTAGAAGGCCAAATATTTTTTCAGAGCTAGATGCAGATAAAAATTATTTTTAATTTGCAACCTGATGGAGGTCAGTATAGATGGACTAATAGAGAAAGTCCCACACACTGCTAGAAGGCCAAATATTTTTTCAGAGCTAGATGCAGAAAAAAATTATATTCAGTTTGCAACCTGATGGAGGTCAGTATAGATGGACTAATAGAACAAGTCTCACACACAGCTAGAAGCCCAAATATTTTTTCAGAGGTAGATGCAGATAAAAATTATTTTTAATTTGCAACCTGATGGAGGTCAGTATAGATGGACTAATAGAGAAAGTCCCACACACTGCTAGAAGGACAAATATTTTTTCAGAGCTAGATGCAGAAAAAAATTATATTCAGTTTGCAACCTGATGGAGGTCTGTATAGATGGATTAATAGAACAAGTCCCACACACACCTAGAAGCCCAATATTTTTTCAGAGCTAAATGAAGAAAAAAAATATATTCAGTTTGCAACCTGATGGAGGTCTGTATAGATGGATTAATAGAACAAGTCCCACACACAGCTAGAAGCCCAATATTTTTTCAGAGGTAGATGCAGAAAAAAAATATATTCAGTTTGCAACCTGATGGAGGTCAGTATAGATGGACTAATAGAGAAAGTCCCACACACTGCTAGAAAGCCAAATATTTTTTCAGAGCTAGATGCAGAAAAAAATTATATTCCGTTTGCAACCCGATGGAGGTCAGTATAGATGGACTAATAGAACAAGTCCCACACACAGCTAGAAGCCCAACTATTTTTTCAGAGGTAGATGCAGATAAAAATTATTTTTAATTTGCAACCTGATGGAGGTCAGTATAGATGGACTAAAAGAGAAAGTCCCACACACTGCTAGAAAGCCAAATATTTTTTCAGAGCTAGATGCAGAAAAAAATTATATTCAGTTTGCAACCTGATGGAGGTCAGTATAGATGGACTAATAGAACAAGTCCCACACACAGCTAGAAGCCCAAATATTTTTTCAGAGGTAGATGCAGATAAAAATTATTTTTAATTTGCAACCTGATGGAGGTCAGTATAGATGGACTAATAGAGAAAGTCCCACACACTGCTAGAAGGCCAAATATTTTTTCAGAGCTAGATGCAGATAAAAATTATTTTTAATTTGCAACCTGATGGAGGTCAGTATAGATGGACTAATAGAGAAAGTCCCACACACTGCTAGAAGGCCAAATATTTTTTCAGAGCTAGATGCAGAAAAAAATTATATTCAGTTTGCAACCTGATGGAGGTCAGTATAGATGGACTAATAGAACAAGTCCCACACACAGCTAGAAGCCCAAATATTTTTTCAGAGGTAGATGCAGATAAAAATTATTTTTAATTTGCAACCTGATGGAGGTCAGTATAGATGGACTAATAGAGAAAGTCCCACACACTGCTAGAAGGCCAAATATTTTTTCAGAGCTAGATGCAGAAAAAAATTATATTCAGTTTGCAACCTGATGGAGGTCAGTATAGATGGACTAATAGAACAAGTCCCACACACTGCTAGAAGCCCAAATATTTTTTCAGAGCTAGATGCAGAAAAAAATTATATTCAATTTGCAACCTGATGGAGGTCAGTATAGATGGACTAATAGAATGATGCTATGCCCAAAAGATTTTACTTCACTAGGTGCAGTAAAAAAATTGGTATTCTATACACAGGTGGTATATCTTGCAACACAGATAGGCTACTCCACTGACTAACACACTCTGCAATAGGCCAAAAAGGATTAGCTTTGCTAGATTCAGCCAAATGCTGTGAAAAAAACTTGCACAGCACTGGCACAGACCTGCCTGGCAAAAACTGATAGGAACTGATGTAACCTAGTCCTGAAAAGGACTGCAATTACAATTAGTCTTTACTCCCACAATCTATCTATTTAAGAGCACAGACCTGCCTGATAAAAGTCGTAGGAAATGCTGTAACCTAGTCCTTAAAAGGACTGCAATCACAACTATTCCCTACTCCCAAGCTATCTGTAGATTTGTGCGAAAATTGGCTTGAAATTAACAAGGTATAGCGCACACAGCAACAGCGGTGCCGTCTAACACGCAGCTGCAGCAGTGAGAAAATGGTGGCGACGGGGAAAATGGCTTGGTCTTATAGGGCAAGGACATGTGACATACACTGCCAATGACACATGCCCTTGCTTGTGTGAAAAACAGCAGTTCGCTCCGTGTGTGCGCTGCTGATAGGCTGACAGACTGCACCTCCCCACTGCAAATGCGGGAAAGAGAAAAAAAATGGAGATCTTCATTATTCCTGCAGAGATCCATCCCCTGCCCCTCCCCCCACCCTGCTGTACACTCAAACTGCGTATTAACATTAATTTTCATCATTACTGAGAAAAAATCCAGTTATGATTTTGGTGCACGAACAGTTATCGAACATAACCTCGAACAGCCGAATTTTTCTGAAATCGTTCGTGTTCGCCGAACGGCTCGAACACCGCCCAAAACAGCTCGAATTTGAGATTGGCGAACAGTTCGAGTAGAACAACGCTCATCTCTAATAGTAACATAGTTTTTAAGGTTGAAGGAAGACTAAGTCCATCTAGTTCAACCCATAGCCTAACATGTTTATCCAGAAGAAGGCAAAAAAAAACATGTGGCAAACACTAAGCTCCACATTGGGGAAAAAAATTCCTTCCTGACTACATACGGCAATCAGACTAGTTCCCTGGATCAACGCCCTATCAAGGAATCTAATATATAACCTGTAATATTATACTTTTCAAGAAAGGCATCCAGGCCCTTCTTAAATTTTAATAGTGAATCACTCATTACAACATCATGCGGCAGAGAGTTCCATAGTCTCACTGCTCTTACAGTAAAGAATCCGCATCTGTGATTATGATTAAACCTTCTTTCCTCTAGATGTAGAAGATGCCCCCTTGTCCCCGTCTCAGACCTCAGAGTAAAAAGTTCAGTAGAAAGGTCTTTGTACTGTCCCTTCATACACTTATACATGGTAATAAGATCACCCCTAAGCCTTCGTTTTTCTAAACTAAATAACCCCAAGTGTAATAACCTGTCTTGGTATTGCAGACCCCCCAGTCCTCTAATAACCTTGGTCGCTCTTCGCTGCACCCTCTCTAGTTCATCTATGTCTTTCTTATACACTGGAAACCAGAACTGTACACAGAATTCTAAGTGTGGTCACACTAATGACTTGTATAGAGATAAAATTATGTTCTCCTCATGAGCATCTATGCCTCTTTTAATGCATCCCATTATTTTATTTGCCTTTGCAGCTGCTGCATGACACTGGCCACCAAACGTGAGCTTGTCGTCCACCAATACACCCAGGTCTTTTTCAGTGACAGTTTTGCCCAGTGTTTTACAATTAAGCATATAATTATACATTTTATTTCCTCTGCCCAAGTGCATTACCTTACATTTATCCCCATTAAAGCTCATTTGCCATTTATCAGCCCAAGCTTCTAGTTTACATAGATCCTCCTGTAATATAAAATTGTCCTCCTCTGTATTGATTACCCTGCAGAGTTTAGTGTCATCTGCAAATATTGAAATATTACTCTGTATGCCCCCTACAAGGTCATTAATAAATATGTTAAAAAGAAGCGGGCCCAATACTGACCCCTGTGGTACCCCATTGTTAACTGTTACCCAGTCTGAATGTGTTCCATTAATAACCACCCTTTGTTTCCTAGCACTGAGCCAGTTCTTAACCAACATACATATATTTTCCCCTATCCCCATTGTTCTCATTTTATGTATCAACCTTTTGTGTGGAACCATATCAAAAGCTTTTGAAAAGTCCATATACACAACATTCTCTGCATTTCCTTAGTCCAGTCCGGAACTTACCTCCTCATAAAAGCTGATCGGATTAGTTTGACAGGAACGGTCCCTCGTAAACCCATGTTGATATTGGGTCATGAGGTTATTCTTCTTCAGATACTCTAGTATAGCATCTCTTAGAAAACACTCCAGGATTTTGCCCACAGTAGAGGTTAAGCTTACTGGTCTATAATTTCCAAGTTCGGTTTCTGTCCCCTTTTTGAATATTGGCACCACATTTGCTATACGCAGTCCTGTGGTACAGACTCTGTTATTATGGAATCTTTAAAGATTAAAAATAATGGTCTATCTATGACGTTACTTAATTGCTGCATTAGTCGCGGGTGTATCCCATCCGGGCCCGGGGATTTGTCAATTTTAGTGATTTTTAGACGCTGCCGTACTTCCTGCTGGGTTAAGTAAGTGACATTTAATGGAGAATTTTTGTTATCACTGATCATGTTTTCTGTCATGCGATTTTCTTGTGTAAATATGGTTGAAAAAAAATCATTTAGCATATTGGTGTTTTCCTCATCCTCATCCACCATTTCACTCAGACTATTTTTAAGGGGGCCAACACTATCATTTTTTAGTTTCTTACTATTTATGTAGGTACAGAATATTTTGGGATTATTTTTACTTTGTCTGTCTCAATCTTTGCTGCCTTGATTTGGTTTTTACTGAATTTATTTAATTTTCTATATCTATTTAATGACTCATCACTACCTACTTGCTTTAGTTCTCTAAATGCTTTCTTTTTGTCACTTATTGCGCCCCTTACAGCTCTATTTAGCCATAGTGGTTTCCTCCTATTTCTTGCATGTCTATTCCCATAGGGTATATATTGCGCACAGGTCCTATTCAGGATGCTAATAAATGTCTCCCATTTGCTTTGTGTAGCTTTATGTCTCAGGATATCGTCCCAGTTTATTGCACTAAGATCATCTCTCAACCGTTGGAAATTTGCCTTCCTGAAGTCTAGTGTCCTTGTAACCCCTCTACTACACATCTTATTAAAGGACACATGAAAACTTATTATTTTGTGATAACTATTAACCAAGTGACTCCCAACTCGCATATTTGATATGCTGTCTGGCCTGTTGGTTAATATTAGGTCTAGCAGTGCCCCCCTTCTTGTTGGGTCCTGAACCAGTTATGAAAGGTAATTGTCCCTCATAGTTGTCAAAAACCTATTACCTTTGCTGGAACTACAGGTTTCTGTTCCCCAATGTATTTCAGGATAGTTAAAGTCCCCCATAATAATGACTTCTCCTTGAGTCGCTGCTTCATCTATTTGCTTTGAAGATATTCTCTGCTGCTTCCATTATTTTTGGAGACTTATAACAAACCCATATCAGTAATTTATTATTTTTTCCCCCTCCCCTTTGTTATGCACATGCCCGGACTGACTGGCGTGTGCGGGTGTTGTGGTTCCACTGGACCATGGACCGGAGAGTGCCTGGAGGGGCGTGACTAAGTATCTGGCCGATCCGACCAAGGTGGCACGACGGCATACGACGCCAGTGCACCAGGGAGAAACCGGGCAGAGGGACCAGGTGCTACTCCAGGTCAAACTCCGGACACGGGGGTTGACCCACACTGGGATTACTGGAACCGGCAGGTTAGGCTGGCACAGACTGGTGGATGTAAGCAAACACGGCAGGTATGCAGATGGGTGGATACAGGTGAGTATGCAGGCAGGGAGGTACTGGCCGAAAGGACGGGCTGGAGCACAGAGAGGTTGAGACCCAGTACAGACTGGGTCACAGAACCGCAGATGCGGTAGACAACCACAGCAGAGAGGGAACGCCCGAAGCGGTGGGCAAGAACAGAGCAGGACGGGGCTGCAGGAGCAGCGAGCACAAGCAGGGCAGGACAGGACTGCCAGAGCAGCGGGCAGAAGCAGGGCAGGGCGGAAACCGCAGAAGCAGTAAGCAAGATAAGAGCAGAGCAGAAACCGCAGGAGCGGCAAGCAAGGCAAGAGCAGAGTGAAAACCGCAAGAGCGGCAAGCTAAGCAGGAGCAGAGCGGACACCGCAGAGCGGTAAACAAGGCAGGAGCAGAGCAGAAACCGCAAGAGCGGCAAGCTAAGCAGGAGCAGAGCGGACACCGCAGAGCGGTAAACAAGGCAGGAGCAGAGCAGGAACCGCAAGAGCGGCAAGCTAAGCAGGAGCAGAGCGGACACCGCAGAGCGGTAAACAAGGCAGGAGCAGAGCAGAAACCGCAAGAGCGGCAAGCTAAGCAGGAGCAGAGCGGACACCGCAGAGCGGTAAACAAGGCAGGAGCAGAGCAGAAACCGCAAGAGTGGCAAGCTAAGCAGGAGCAGAGCGGACACCGCAGAGCGGTAAACAAGGCAGGAGCAGAGCAGAAACCGCAAGAGCGGCAAGCTAAGCAGGAGCAGAGCGGACACCGCAGAGCGGTAAACAAGGCAGGAGCAGAGCAGAAACCGCAAGAGCGGCAAGCTAAGCAGGAGCAGAGCGGACACCGCAGAGCGGTAAACAAGGCAAGGGGATAGGACTCTGTTCACAAAGAACAGACGGAGAAGGAAAGGCAGAACCAGAAGCACGCACAGTACTTACATAGAAGTAGCGAGCGTACACTAAATTCACAACAGAGGTACAGAGACGACGAGAAGGAATTTAGGAGCGGGTTCAGACTCTGCAGAAAGACGCAGAAAACAGACATAGAGGGAAAAGGGAGACAAGGTTAAAGTAGAAACGAGGCACAGACAACAGGGAACAGAGGAACGGGAACAGAGACAGAAAGGCAGGAACACAAACAGGACTCTGTTCAGACGGGAACAGATACCGCAAGGCAGGAACACAAACAGGACTCTGTTTAGACGGGAACAGATACCGCAAGGCAGGGACACAAACAGGACTCTGTTCAGACGGGAACAGATACCGCAAGGCAGAGACACAAACAGGACTCTGTTCAGACGGGAACAGATACCGCAAGGCACAGACAGGCAGATCTAGGAATACGGCCCCTAGAAGGCGAAAGAACAGGCAAGAAGCGTGTTCACAAGAACAGACCACAGTTCAGACACAGAACTGGAAAACAGGCAGGAAAACAGGATAGGACCTGGCATGTCAGAGACAAAAAAAGCCAACTGACAAGAAACAATGCTCAGGCGCCATCTTGAGGAAGAAGGTGGTATAAATACCCAAAGATGGACAGCAATAGGCTGAAGGTGCAACAGGGGCGTGTCCGCAGCAGGTACAAGAAACAGGAAGTTCAGCGGGCGTCGCCCTATGCAGCCAAAACAGACAACAGACAGCAAGGAGGGAAGCCAGAGAGACATTCTGGACAGGAGATCAAGTGCGCGCTCTTGCACAGTGGGAGATGGACCACTATGCAAGGACGCCGCCAGGTATGTTACAGTACCCCCCCCTTACGCCCCCTCTTCTTCAGGCCTGCCAGAATCTTCCGCAGGGAATTCGAGGGCCAATTCTTCACTTCGAAGAGATCACTTCCACTGTCCACCGGAAAAACTGGTCTCCTCTGGGTAGCTAGGATGCTACCTCCCATCCAGCCACCCTTAGCAACAGACGAAACGGGTGGAGTACCAGGAACAGCACACAAGGAAGTCTCTCTCCACATATTTTCAGGTAGCACCCCAGAGGGTACAGGAGACAACTGGAAGTCCTCCACCGGGTTGGAGGGGGACAGAGACTTGGGGGTAATCTCTGCTTCGAGGTACATCTTGTCAAGCTCACAGGAAGAAATAGACGGGTTATCAGGTACATAATGAGGAAAAGTCACTGTCTCTTTGTTATCTGGTGGTACCCCGGAGGATTCAGGAAACAACTGGAGGTCCTCCGCCGGGTCAGAAGAGTGCAGAGGCTCAGAGAAAACATCTGCTTCAGAGTACACTAGGTCGGACTCACTGGACGAAGCAGGCGAGGTATCGGGTACCGAATATAGGAAAGTCTCTGTCCATTCACCACCAGGTGGCACCCCGAAGGGTTCTGGAGACAACTGGAGGTCCTCCGCCTGGTCAGAGGGGTGTAGAGACTCGGGAGTAACCACTGCTTCGGAGTACACTAGGTTGGACTCAGTGGACGAAGCGAGCGAGGAATCAGATACAGAGTATAGGAGAGTCTCTGTCCTTTTGCTACCAGGTAGCACCCCGAAGGGTTCTGGAGACAACTGGAGGTCCTCCGCCTGGTCGGAGGGGTGTAGAGACTCGGGAGTAACCTCTGCTTCGGAGTACACTAGGTTGGACTCACTGGACGAAGCGAGCGAGGTATCAGGTACAGAGTATAGGAGAGTCTCTGTCCTTTTGCTACCAGGTAGCACCCCGAAGGGTTCAGGAGACAACTGGAGGTCCTCCGCCTGGTCGGAGGGGTGTAGAGACTCGGGGGTAACTACCACTTTGGGGTACCCATTGTCAGGCTCACAGGACGAAGCGGACAAAGTATCGAGTACCGGGTGTAGAGAAGTCTCTCTCCATTTGTCATCGAGTGGTATCCCGGAGGATTCAGGAGGCAACAGGGGGTCCTCCGCCAGGTAGTAGAGGTGCACAGACTCTGAGGTAACCACAGCTTTGGAGCATCCTTGGACATGCACACCGGTTAAAGTGGGTGTAGCATCTGATGCCGGGTGCAGGAAGTTCTCCTGTGTGGAGTCTGGAAGGGCAGAAGTCTCTTCGGGCAGGAGAACTGGTGCACTACCCACGCACATTACCCGTTGGGGCTTCTCCGGGATACAGGGAGATGAAGCTTCAGTAGGGACTTCAAGGTTGGGGTCAGGAGGTCTCAGGGAGGACAGACCCTGGCGTGACGGCTTGCCTCTACGTCTAGCACGTCTGGACTGCCTCTTGAGGTTGAGAGAAGTATTCCGGAAAGCGTAGTCACCCTGTGAGGATTCTGGGTGGGCAGTAGTCTCATTGGGCTGGAGGACTATTGCGCTGCCCACACACATTACCCATTGGGGCTGCTCCGGGATATTGGGAAGGGAAGCTTCAGCAGGAGCCTCCGGGTTAGGATCATCGAAGACCATTAGAAAGGCAACCAGGAAGGCCATTAGGTCCAGGAGGATCGGATCCTGTGTTTCATATAGGGGGTTGATCCATTCCAAGGCATCACCCGCCAGGTAAGACATAATGAATGCCACCTTAACCCGATCGGTGGGAAAACATAGAGGGTAGAACTTGAAGTGTAGCATGCATTGCTCCACAAATGCACGACTTTGTCTTGGATCCCCATAATAACGTAGCGGATCCGCAGGAACGAGAGCAGATAGATCCATCTGGACGGGTGCGTAATTCGCCTGGAACTCAGCTAAAGGAAAAAAAAAAAAAATTATTTATTTATTTTAATGCATGTTTTCGCTGGAAAACTTCTCAGAGAGCGAAGGCCATGGGGCTCAACGGGAACCATGGCCTGAGCATGCTGTTATGCACATGCCCGGACTGACTGGCGTGTGCGGGTGTTGTGGTTCCACTGGACCATGGACCGGAGAGTGCCTGGAGGGGCGTGACTAAGTATCTGGCCGATCTGACCAAGGTGGCACAACGGCATACGATGCCAGTGCACCAGGGAGAAACCGGGCAGAGGGACCAGGTGCTACTCCAGGTCAAACTCCGGACACGGGGGTTGACCCACACTGGGATTACTGGAACCGGCAGGTTAGGCTGGCACAGACTGGTGGATGTAAGCAAACACGGCAGGTATGCAGATGGGTGGATACAGGTGAGTATGCAGGCAGGGAGGTACTGGCCGAAAGGACGGGCTGGAGCACAGAGAGGTTAAGACCCAGTACAGACTGGGTAACAGAACCGCAGATGCGGTAGACAACCACAGCAGAGAGGGAACGCCCGAAGCGGTGGGCAAGAACAGAGCAGGATGGGGCTGCAGGAGCAGCGAGCACAAGCAGGGCAGGACAGGACTGCCGGAGCAGCGGGCAGAAGCAGGGCAGGGCGGAAACCGCAGAAGCAGTAAGCAAGATAAGAGCAGAGCAGAAACCGCAGGAGCGGCAAGCAAGGCAAGAGCAGAGTGAAAACCGCAAGAGCGGCAAGCTAAGCAGGAGCAGAGCGGACACCGCAGAGCGGTAAACAAGGCAGGAGCAGAGCAGAAACCGCAAGAGCGGCAAGCTAAGCAGGAGCAGAGCGGACACCGCAGAGCGGTAAACAAGGCAGGAGCAGAGCAGAAACCGCAAGAGCGGCAAGCTAAGCAGGAGCAGAGCGGACACCGCAGAGCGGTAAACAAGGCAGGAGCAGAGCAGAAACCGCAAGAGCGGCAAGCTAAGCAGGAGCAGAGCGGACACCGCAGAGCGGTAAACAAGGCAGGAGCAGAGCAGAAACCGCAAGAGCGGCAAGCTAAGCAGGAGCAGAGCGGACACCGCAGAGCGGTAAACAAGGCAGGAGCAGAGCAGAAACCGCAAGAGCGGCAAGCTAAGCAGGAGCAGAGCGGACACTGCAGAGCGGTAAACAAGGCAAGGGGATAGGACTCTGTTCACAAAGAACAGACGGAGAAGGAAAGGCAGAACCAGAAGCACGCACAGTACTTACATAGAAGTAGCGAGCGTACACTAAATTCACAACAGAGGTACAGAGACGACGAGAAGGAATTTAGGAGCGGGTTCAGACTCTGCAGAAAGACGCAGAAAACAGACATAGAGGGAAAAGGGAGACAAGGTTAAAGTAGAAACGAGGCACAGACAACAGGGAACAGAGGAACGGGAACAGAGACAGAAAGGCAGGAACACAAACAGGACTCTGTTCAGACGGGAACAGATACCGCAAGGCAGGAACACAAACAGGACTCTGTTCAGACGGGAACAGATACCGCAAGGCAGGGACACAAACAGGACTCTGTTCAGACGGGAACAGATACCGCAAGGCAGAGACACAAACAGGACTCTGTTCAGACGGGAACAGATACCGCAAGGCACAGACAGGCAGATCTAGGAATACGGCCCCTAGAAGGCGAAAGAACAGGCAAGAAGCGTGTTCACAAGAACAGACCACAGTTCAGACACAGAACTGGAAAACAGGCAGGAAAACAGGATAGGACCTGGCATGTCAGAGACAAAAAAGCCAACTGACAAGAAACAATGCTCAGGCGCCATCTTGAGGAAGAAGGTGGTATAAATACCCAAAGATGGACAGCAATAGGCTGAAGGTGCAACAGGGGCGTGTCCGCAGCAGGTACAAGAAACAGGAAGTTCAGCGGGCGTCGCCCTATGCAGCCAAAACAGACAACAGACAGCAAGGAGGGAAGCCAGAGAGACATTCTGGACAGGAGATCAAGTGCGCGCTCTTGCACAGTGGGAGATGGACCACTATGCAAGGACGCCGCCAGGTATGTTACACCCTTATCTCCACCCACAGGGACTCTACATTTTCATTAGATTCACGTATATTCTCACGCAAGATGGGTTTTAAGGATGATTTTACATATAAACAAACACCCCCCTCGCTTGTTTGTACTGTCATTTCTGAACAGACTATATCCCTGTAAATTAAATGAGTCAGGGTAGTCAAGTCCGAGGTCAAGAACCCGGAGGATACGTCATAAACAGAGGGAAGAGACAAAGGTGTAGGTCACAGCCCAGCGTCAGAATTTCAAGGTCAGAGTGCATCAAAGCAAAAGGGGTAATACGAACAGGTAGTCAATAGGCAAATTCAGGGTCCAGCAACAATAGATCTGAATGTCTGAATTCAGAATACATATAAGTGCATGTCACAAAATTAGAATATCATCAAAAAGTTAATTAATTTCAGTTCTTCAATACAAAAAGTGAACCTCATATATTATATAGCGTCATTACAAACAGAGTGATCTATTTCAAGTGTTTATTTCTGTTAGTGTTGATGATTATGGCTTACAGCCAATGAAAGCACAAAAGTCATTATCTCAGTAAATTTGAATAATTAACAAAAAACACCTGCAAAGGCTTCCTACATGTTTAAAAAGGTCCTTTAGTCTGTCTCAGTAGGCTCCACAATCATAGGGAAGACTGCTGACTTGACAGATGTCCAGAAGGCAGTCATTGACACATTGAGTAAAATCAAAGTAAATTTTGCATTTCATTTGGAAATCAAGGCCCCAGAGTCTTGAGGAAGAATGGAGAGGCACACAATCCAAGCTGCTTGAGGTCTAGTGTGAAGTTTCCACAATCAGTGATGGTTTGGGGAGCCATGTCATCTGCTGGTGTAGATCCACTGTGTTTTATCAAAACCAAATGTAGCGTTGGCATCTCTGTCTGCTGCCCGACAGAGACGCTGATCTACTCATCACCGCGGCTCCGGTCCGGCGTTCCCTGCTCCTCCCCCTGTCCTCTTTGCAGCATCTGACTGGGGTGCGCGCACCGCGCGTAGGTCCCCGGTCTCTGTTCTTAGGGCACACGCGCTCCCTTCCTCTTAAAGGGGACAAGCGCCGTCCTAAAAGTCCCCAGCCAATGGCTGGAGGGTTGCCCCTACTTTACCCACCTCCTCCATAATGGAGGTGCCTGTGCAAAGTTGTTGTTTGTGTGTTAACACTCTCTCCAGCCCTCAGGTTCCCGTGCCCGCCAGCCTGTCTATCAGCTGTGCCCGCCAGCCTGTCTATCAGCCGTGCCCACCAGCCTGTCTATCAGCCGTGCCTGCCAGCCTGTCTATCAGCCGTGCTCGCCAGCCTGTCTATCAGCCGTGCCCGCCTGCCGGTCTACCCGCATCAGAGTGGCACCTGGTTCACCTTCCTGGTCCCTCCTTGGAGTCGACTAAGCCACTGTGTGGCCAGGGTCAGTCTGGGTAGGCACTTAGTTACGCCCCTCTGGTCCCTCCTTGTATCACAGCGCAGAGGTTCCACCTCCCGGATCCGTAACACCAAAGTCGGCGCAGCCGTCTATCAGGAAATTTTAGAGCACTTCATGCTTCCCCCTGCAGACAAGCTTTTTGGAGATGGAAATTTCATTCTCCAGCAGGACTTGGCCCCTGTCCACACTGCCCAAAGTATCAATACCTGGTTTAAAAGCAACAGTATAACTGTGCTTGATTGGCCAGCAAACTCACCTGACCTTAACCCCATAGAGAATCTATGGGGTATTGTCAAGAGGAAGATGAGAGACACCAGACCCAACAATGCAGACGAGCTGAAGGCTGCTATCAAAGCAACCTGGGCTTTGATAACACCTCAGCAGTTCCAGAGGCTGATCGCCTCCATGCTATGCCGCATTGATGCAGTAATTGATGCAAAAGGAGCCCCGACCAAGTATTGAGTGCATTTACTGAACATACATTTCAGTAGGCCAACATTTTGAATTTTAAAAACATTTTTCAAGCTGTTGTTATAAAGTATTCTAATTTACTGCGATAATGACTTTTGTGTTTTCATTGGCTGTAAGTCATAATCATCAACATTTACAGAAATAAACACTTGAAATAGATCACTCTATTTGTAATGACTCTATATAATATGAGTTTCACTTTTTGGATTGAATAACTGAAATAAATTAACTTTTTGATGATATTCTAATTTAGTGAGATGCACCTGTATCACAGAGAACACAACAGACTAAGCTGAAAGCTATGACTGGCAGCTATCTGGGACTGACAGCTTAGTTAAGTAGCTGAGTAATCACTAACAGCAGGGAACACCTGAAGTAAGCTCAGCACCTTCCAGTCTCAGATTGGCCAGCTGAGCTTTCAATCAAAATACCGACAGCTCATTCAGCACGTCCCTGCACTAGACTGAACAACTGAGCTGTCTATTAACATACTGACAGCTCAGCACGCCGGTGCACAAGATTAGATGACTGAGCAGTCATTCACTGCATCTGAGACACACTTAGCAGTGGAATTGTGACATTAATGCTGACCACAATGAAAACCATAAACCATATTACACAATATTTTCCTCAAGATCTGCGTTGCAAAAAAAAAAAAACACTACTAGACAAAAACAAGTTGTGTTGTCATTGAATCAGATGTACCGATCGGCTGCTTCTGTGTTTAAATAGTACATTTTAATAAGCAAAGAATGGCCATTATCTATTATAGCTATATAAATTAGTGTTGGGGTTTTTTGCAATTACATATTCACAAATGATTTTTTATAGCACAATTAGTTTTCTAGAAACATTTACCAAACAGTCATTCCTAAAATGTCTCATTAAGACCAATTATATTTGCTTTCCAATGCAAATAATCATCTAATTTTCCATGGTTTAAGGTCTGTGAATAAATAAGCATTCAGATACATAGATAGAAATAAAAATAATATTCTAATAATGCAAAACTTTTGACATTCACAATTTACATGTGAATAGAAAAGATGAAATATCTGTTAAAATAAATTAGCTGGCAATATTGTGTGACAGCACACTTTATGATTTGAGGTCAGTACTCGGTTATCTCCGGTAGTCCCATTAGGTAGGAATGTAGCGGCAGTGCACATGATCGACCACCACTCCATTCACATGTTGCTCTTCAGAGCTTCGGTTCTTGGGATCGGTTGTGTTCCCAGCTGCCAGACCCCCAGCAATCAGGAAGTTATTCCCTATCATTAAGGTAATGAATAACTTCCAACCATAACACAGTCATTTTAATTTTACTAGTGTCAAGCATCATTTATTTTCTTGTAGCTAACACTTGAAGCTCATGTTTTTTACAGCATGCTGCACACAAGGCTTTTTATTTCTGTAGTATAAAGAACCTATACTGTCTACAGCACATTTGATTCTTGCATTTACATCATTAATAATTCCATCATTATTCATCATGGTCAGATACCACTGTGGCAACAACACTAGAGGCAGATGAAGGTGCAAGTGCCATCCAGACAGCATGGGAAAAATTTCAATGGGTCAATCGGGTATTCCGACTGACAGACCAATTACTGTAGCTGATCTGCAGAAAAATCATAGGATGGATCTGGTGATTAATACACTCCTAGACTATTATTTTTGTATACTTTTTAGATGCTATCCTAGTGTGCCTCTTGGATTTATACTCTGTGTTCTGCCCTAGCTGAATTGCTGACCATTCTCCTGATAAACCGTCTTGAACTGCCTGACTCCTTTCTTTATTGATTTTGTCCATGTACGTAATTGGATCCAATTATGTCCTAGTCTCTGCCTCTCTGGTTCCTTTCTACAGTCAGCAGCTACTGCATAGATGCAACCTAATGTCCCCTACATAGGAATTCAGGAGTTAAAGGGTGAAAACCAGGGAGCCTCTTGACCTGCTAAGTGAAGTGAAAAATGCCAAGTCTAACCATGGAAATTGACACATTGAGAATTGGATTTTTTTTACCAATAATGAAAACTAGCCAAGAGTTTGACTTTAACCTTTTTTTGAAAAAATAGTTTCATGATTGAAGGACCGCTTATTTTTATAGATATTGTGAGAGAAGATATCTACTCTTCCAGGACCTTCCTCCTCAGTAATATATTTATAGCCCCAGATATATTTTGCAATATTAATATTCTTTTTCTGGAATTGAATGGGTGTTCCCAGTCATGATCCCTTGCACCTGTATGCACTATAAGATAGGCGCAGTCTTTCTACAGATTGTGCTGTGTTTATTGTGTATGTTACACCTATAAATTCCTCTGTGTTTCATACCACTCTCCATGCCTCGTTGACATGCTGGCAACCAGGTAGTCAACAATGATGTCACCAATGACACTTTTGTAATGGTGTTCAATTGCCGTAGCTACTAGATGTTGAATTCTAGCAGTCTAGTTAAACAGACAAGGGCTTCTATGATCTAGACGAAGACAGACATAAGATATTCTGCTGCATGATTTCCTGAAATGACAGTTGCACTTTAAAATGTAAATGATTGCTTAAAATTCCGTTGGCGAAAAAAACGCTGCATTTTTTGCATGCGTTTTTGTTGCGCATATTTTCCCACTCATTAGTATTGGTAAAATCTGCTGCAAAAATGCTGCAAGAATTGACATGCTGCAGCTTTAAATCTGCTGCAAACCCAAGGAAAACATAAGCAACATGTGCAACATGTGCTTCAGGAATCTCAGTTATTTTGCTAGTACTAGAAAATTCTTCAGGTTTTGTGACAAAATTGTATGGAAAAAATGCAACAAAAACGCAATGTGTGCACATACACTTAAGTTTTGCTTTTTCGTGTATCAATAATACAAATGAAAACAACAAATTTTGTTATATATCTTATCAGATAAATCTGCTTCTTTGTCCTCCGGGACTGATCATTCTCGATATTCTCAATTCACAGGTAAAATCTGAATTCAGTGAAGACAGACATTCTCATTATGCAGATAGGAAATAACAGTTGGTGCTCATAAAATCCTATGAAAAACTGTAACTGTCATTTCAGGAGAAGTTAAAGCAAAATGTCTGTGTCTACTCTAGCTTCTCCTCCCTCCATCATTTTAAAAGCACCAATTTTCATCTCTGATCTCAGTATTTGGAAAATCTGTCTTCACGGAATACAGATTTTATCAAGGAAACAGATTTTACCAATGAAATAAGACAGAAATCTAGAGCAAATTTCTCTGTTAAGTAATATTACAAAATTCATTCTTTTCATATTGTGGTATAGCGACAAGGTAAAACACAGGATACTGTCTCTTTAAATTTTCAGGTTAGCTTATTTAGCAGTCATAAACTAACCTGGAGTCCATAAAGAAAACACAGCCCATTCAGCTAAAGAGACAAAGCAAAATACAAAACTTGCAGCACAGTCTGCATCTCAGCCAAGGCCTGGCCTCTCACAATTAGCCACACACAGGTTCAACACAGCAAGTGTTAGCTCCTTCCTGGAGCAAAATTTCCCCAGGTACTGAACACCTCTGAGTGTCAGGGCTGACTATTTAAATCCTAGACACTCCCCTGATTGGAGGGATGGTGGATAACGTCCCACCCTGCACTTTTGTTATCCACTGAAAACATTCCCTTGTAAATGTGCATCTATTAACTCTCTTTGCACCTACTTGTGCAGGAGAACTTGCATGTTTTCACATCACTGAGTCTAGGAGTCTCAGGGACACATACCTCCCTTCTGACACACAACCAGTGACCTTGTCACATATTCCCCCCCTCTGCCCAAAGCCAGGGGTTTTGGCATCTTTACTCATTAGACAGGGAAGTCCGGACAGGGCATCGTCATTAGCATGCCGTTTCCCAGGCCTGTGCTATACCAAAAAACTGGAGGGCCAGGAACCACCTGGTCACCCGGGCATTTTTTCCCTTCCATTCCCTCATCCATCTCAGGGGAGCATGGTCTGAGACCAATCTGAGTTTGCGGCCTAATAGGTAGTACCTAAGGGTATCAACTGCCCACTTGACAGCCAGGCACTCCTTTTCCACGATTGCATAATTCTTTTCGTAGGCCGAGAGTTTCCTGCTCAAGTACAGAATGGGGTGTCCCTCCCCATTTACCTCCTGCGATAAGATGGCTCCTATGCCGACGTCTGAAGCGTCCGTCTGGAGTACAAACTCCTTCCGTAAGTCAGGAGCTATCAAGACCGGCTGGTTACAATGGGTACGTTTCAGCTCCTGGAATGCTATCTTTACTTTAGAAGACCACTTAGCCATCACCGTCTTCGTACCTCTACGTAAGTCAGTTAGGGGTGCCTCTATTGTGTAGAAATTTCGGATAAACCGCCGATAATACCCCACGATACCCAGAAAGGCCCGTATCTGTTTCTTGGAGGCCAGTTGCGGGCAATTCTGGATTGCCTCCACCTTGTTCATTTGCGACTTTATTTCGCCCTTCCAAACACATAGCCCAAGCATTTCGCCTCTTCCTTTCCTATGGCACATTTTTTGGGGTTTATGGTAAACCTGGCATTTCTCAATGCATCCAGTACTGCCTGGACCTCCTGCAGGTGGGTTCCCTAATCTGGGCTGAAAATCACGATGTCGTCCAAGTAAGCAGCAGCGTATTTTTTATGTGAGCCCAGAATTCAGTCCATGGCCCTCTGGAAGGTAGCTGGGGCTCCCTGTAGACCGAACAGCGTCCTAGTATATTGAAAACACCCACTGAGTATAGAGAAGGCCGTTTTCTCCTTGGCCCCTAGGGCCAGGCGAATCTGCCAGTACCCCTTTGTTAGGTCCAGGGTAGTGATGTACCTGGCAGACCCCAACCTCTCAGTAACCTCATCAACCCGGCGCATCGGGTAGGCGTCAAACTTGGACACGTCATTTAGCTTCCTGTAATCATTACAGAACCGCCTTCCTCCGTCTGGCTTAGACACAAGAACAATCGGGCTGGACCAGCCGCTCTTAAATTCCTCGATGATGTTCAGGCTCAACATTCTCCTCACCTCCTTGGCGATCACCTCACGGCGGGCTTCTGGAATTCAATACGGCCTTTGGTTCACCCATATGTGCGGTTCCGTCAGGATCTCATGCTGCACAACTTGCGTACATCTGGGCAATTCTGAGAACAGGTCTCGGTTTCTCTGCAAGAGTTCTCGGCACTGTTGTTTCTGGGTCGGTGACAGTGTCTCTGCCACTGTAACATCCTCGTCCTTGGCTTCAGGATTTGCCCCTAGGGATGGAGCTTCTACCAGTTCCCTGTCTCACCATGGCTTCAGTAAGTTGATGTGGTAGATCTGGTACGGCTTCCTTCTACCCGGCTAGTGGACCTTGTAGTTGACTTCACTCAGCTTCTCAACTACTTCGTACGGTCCTTGCCACTTAGCTAGGAACTTACTCTTGACTGTGGGCACCAACACCAATACCCGATCTCCAGGGCTGAATTGTCTCAGCCTTGCGGCCTGATTGTAGACCCTTGCCTAGGCTTCTTGTGACTGTAGAAGGCTCTCCTTCAAGACTGGCAGTACCCTTTTGATGCGGTCCTGCATTTGGGCCACATGCTCGATTACACTCCGATGGGGTGTAACCTCTGCTTCCCAGGTCTCCTTTGCTAGGTCTAGAAGTCCCCGATGGTGTCGTCCATATAGCAGTTAAAACGGCGAGAACCCTATAGAGCTCTAGGGAACTTCCCTAATGGAGAACATCAGGTATGGCAGCAGGCAATACCAGTCTCGCACACCCTTCTCTACAACTTTCCTTAACATCGACTTTAAGGTCTTGTTGAACCGTTCTACCAGTCCGTCTGTCTGCGGGTGGTATACAGTCGTTCAGAGTTGTGTAATTTGGAGAGCTTTACACAATTCTCTCATCACCTTCGATATAAACGGAGTTCCCTGGTCCTTCAGGATCTCCTTTGACAGACCAGTCTGGGAGAAAATATGTACCAGCTCTCTAGCGATACTTCTAGCGGAGGAATTTCTTAACGGTACCTCTTCCGGATATCGCATAGCATAGTCCAATATAACCAGAATGTATTGGTGGCCCCGGGAAGACTTCACCAGGGGCCCAATAAGGTCCATGGCGATCCGGTCAAATGGGACCTCTATGAGAGGTAACGGCACTAGGGGGCTTCGGAAATGGGACACGGGAGCTGTTAGCTAACAGGTGGGACATGACCGGCAGTAGTTCACAATCTCCCGGTGACATCCAGGCCAATAAAACCTTTGTAGGACCCGCTCCCGAGTCTTATCTACCCATAGATGCCCACCCAAGATGTAAGAATGGGCCAGGCCTAACACTCTACTCCTATAGGGTCCTGGCACTACCAACTGCTCTATTACCTCCCCTTTTGGGTTAGTGACCCAATAAAGAAGCTCCCCATTAAGTGCAAAATATGGGAACATCGTGTCAGCCCCCGGCTCCTGAGCAACCCCATTGATCACAAACACATTGTCAAATGCAAATTTCAAGGTGAGATCCTGCATCTGCGCAGTCCCAAAGTTCCCCCCAGACAACCCCAAGTCTGGGACCTCATCTTCCGGGGTCACTACCTCGTCTTTGCCCCCCGCAAGGACACACAGGGGGAAGTCATCTGTCTCTGACTGCGACGGTGATGCATCATCAGGTGACCCGATCCTGGTTGAGACAATTGGCACCCCCGCTTTCCACCAGAAGTCCCAGAACAGACTGAAGTCCCACCCTATTATCACCGGGTGAAGCAGATTCCTAACCAACCCCACCTCATGGGACTCAGCTCCACAGTCAGTGTGTATTGTCACTCTGGCAAGAGGGTAATCCTTTGCGTCTCCAGGGATCACCTGGTGAGGGAGTGTGGCCCTTATGAGAGTCACCAAGCTCCCTGAGTCCAGGAGTCCTGCCACCAGTACCACATTAACAGTCACCGGACATGACTGTGGCCCCTCACCGGGCTGATAGTCCCCACTGCAGGCGTGGTAGGCAAAGTAGGAACAGCGACGTACCAGGCTACAGTCCATCTGTTCAGAGGTCTGAGGGCAGCAGGCAGCTACATGGCCTGGGCCGTGACACTGCCAACAAATAATCTCTCCCGAGGGGACCTTGGGCACCACCTCCCCCGCCCCTTTGGACCTTGGACGCGCAACCCCCCTTTGGGACCCCCAATATGGAGTGGGCTGTTTTCCCATGGAACCCTTGACCCCCTGGTACCTCTCAACCAGTCCGACCAGTTCATCAGCGTTCCGGGGATCGCCATGGGCCACCCAAGTCTGTACCAGCCTCGGTAAGGAGAGCACGAACCGATCCATCACTACTCGCTCTATGATCTGCGCTGGGGTAGAAGACTCTGGTTGCAGTCATTTTTGCAACAGGGCAAACATTTGGGAGCGTGGTGTTTTCTCTCGGTGATAAGCCCAGCGGTGGACACACTGTGGCCTGACAGTCATTGTTACCCCCAAACGTGCCAAAATTTCAGTTTTTCATTTTGGATATTCTCTGGCGTCCTGCAAGGCTAAGTCATAATATGCTTTCTAGGGTTCCCTCGTCAGGTATGGAGCCAACACCTCTGCCCATTGCTCTGGCGGCTGCCTCTCTATTTCGGCGACCCTCTCGAATACCGTCAGAAAAGCTTCTATGTCATCACCCAGAGTCATTTTCTGCAGCGCTCCCCTTACTGCCTTACGGACAGAGAAGTCATCCACTGACCTTATCGTTGGAGCTGCAAGCAAATCAATCTGCTGCTGCTGTTGTCGGCACCGGTCCTGGTGAGCCTGCTGCTGCAGCTGGAGCTGCTGCATAAGCAGTTTGGTGGTCTCCTGTTGCCATCTGCTGTTGCTGTAGCATCTGCTGGTGCTGTGTTTGTTGCTGTTGGTGCAGCGGTTGCTGTGCCTGCAACAAATGCTTAAGGAGGTCCTCCATCTTGTCCGGCGTCACTTTCTGGCTCACAGCTGACTTCACCCAGGACATCCAAGTCTTCCTGTGACAGTCACACATGTTTGCTGGGGGTGTTGCCCGCAATTCTAACACCACTTGTGGTATAGCGATAAACTCGGCTGTATGCAGAGGTAAAACATGGGATACTGTCTCTTTAAATTTTTGGGTCGTTTATTTAGCAGTCATAAACTACCCTGGAGTCCATAAAGAAAACACAGCCCATTTGGCTGTCAACAATGTAACGATTCCACCCCTCAGTATGTCTTAGAACGCAGTGATTGACAGCTCAGTACAGTACTGTACTGTACATCATTTATGACTCAGCTTATCTAAAGCTTTCTGTCCTGCCTGACGGATTGTGTTCATATATTCATATTGTAATCTTTAGCTACACTTCTCAAAAGACTGAAAACAAAATACTAATACAAAAACCATAAAATAGCAGGTTCTTCTCATTGCAGGAATAGGTTGTTTTCTGTAAATTAGAATGAGTAGGACACAACCCTACCTTAACAAGCAGTTTGAGTAGAAATATTTGATATCTTGATCACTGTTATTACAGCATGCAACAGAAATATGAGATGTATTGCTGTTTGACTTTTAAAATGTAGATCAGGTCATGTAAAATAGAGCACTTAGGCAGTAGACTGATGATTGGTGACAAAGTGTGGGATGTAGAATGTGATTTAATGTCAGTATATTCTCACACTGTGCAGACATTTGCTCATACATACTCATGTTTTCCCAGCTAATAATATAATCCAAGATCCTCCAGCTATGTGTTTTTCCCCACCCTAATGGCCTAATATTTCATGCAAACTAACAACATTAACTAGTTTGTTATCTATATAAATTTAGATTATAAAATATGTGCTCACCTAACATGGCTACCATACGGCATACATGTATTTCCAGTTGTGTACTGTATATATAGTAAGCATTATGTTATGGGGAGTTATCACGTGGTTGCTTATAGTCAACAATGTAACGATTCTACTCCTCAGTATGTCTTAGAACGCAGTGATTGACAGCTCAGTCGTCGTCCAGTCTGGTGCAGGGGCATGCTGAGCTGTCTGAGTTTTGATTGACAGCTCAGCCGTCCAATCTGAGACTGGGAGGTGCTGAACTCTCACCAGATTCTCCATATTCCCTTGATTGCTAAGCTATTTAACCCCTTTACAACCCAAGGTGGTTTGCACGTTAATGACCAGGCCAATTTTTAAAATTCTGACCACTGTCACTTTATGAGGTAATTACTCTGGAACGCTTCAACAGATCCCCCTGATTTTGAGAATGTTTTTTCGTGACATATTGTACTTCATGATTGTGGTAAAATTTCTTCGATATCACTTGCATTTATTTGTGAAAAAAATGGAAATTTGGCAAAAATTTTGAAAATTTTGCAATTTTCTAAATTTTAATTTTTATGCCCTTAAATCAGATATGTCACACAAAATAGTTAATAAATAACATTTCTCACATGTCTACTTTACATCAGCACAATTTTGGAACAAAAAAACTTTTTTTTATTAAGGAGCTATAAGGGTTAAAAGTTGACCAGCAATTTCTCATTTTTCCAACAAAATTTAGAAAACCATTTTTATAGGATCCACATCATATTTGAAGTCACTTTGAGGGGTCTTCATGACAGAAAATACCCCCAACTGACACCATTTTGGAAACTAGACCCCTCAGGGAACTTATCTAGATGTGTGGTGAGCACCTTAAGCCCCCAGGTGCTTCACAGAAGTTTATAACATTGAGCCGTAAAAATACAATTTTCACATTTTTCCCACAAAAATGTTTTTCAGCCCCCAATTTTGCATTTTCATAAGGGTAACAGGAGAAATTTCACCATGAAGTTTGTTGTGAAATTTCTCCTGAGTAAGCAGATATCTCATATGTGGGGGAAAACCACTGCTTGGGCGCACAGCAGGGTTCGGAAGGGAAGGAGCGCCATTTGACTTTTTGATTGTAAAATTTGCTTGATTAATTTGCGGACACCATGTTGCGTTTGGAGAGCCCCTGATGTGCCTAAACAGTGGAAACCCCCCACAAGTGACACCATTTTGGAAACTAGACCCCTCAGGGAACTTATCTAGATGTGTGGTGAGCACCTTGAACCCCCAGGTGTTTCACAGAAGTTTAGAACATTGAGCCGTAAAAATAAAATTTTCACATTTTTGCAACAAAAATGTTTTTCAGCTTCCAATTTTGCATTTTCATGAGGGTAACAGGAGGAATTGCACCATGCAATTTGTTGTGCAATTCCTCCTGAGCACGTCAATACCCCATATGTGGGGGAAAACCACTGTTTGGGCGCACGGCAGGGCTCGGAAGGGAATTAGCACCATTTGACTTTTTGAATGTAAAATTTTCTTGAATAATTAGCGGACGCCATGTTGAGTTTGGAGAGCCTCTGATGTGCCTAAACAGTGGAAACCCCCCCAAGTGACACCATTTTGGAAACTAGACCCCTTAGGGAACTTATCTAGATGTGTGGTGAGCACCCTGAACCCCCAAGTGCTTTACAGAAGTTTATAACATGGAGCCATGAAAATAAAAAGATCTAACTTTTTCCTCAAAAATGATGTTTTAGCCCCAATTTTTTTTATTTTCACAAGCGTAAGAGGAGAAAATGGACTCCTTGAGTACGCTAATACCCCATATGTGGGGAAAATACAGTGTTTGGGCGCACGGCAGAGTTCAGAAGGAAAGGAGCACTGTGTGACTTTTTGAATGCAAAATTGTCTGGAATTGAGAGCGGACGCCATGTCGCATTTGGAGAGCCCCTGATGTGCCTAAATAGTGGAAACCCCCCACAAGTGACCCCATTTTGGAAACTACACCCCTCAAGGATTTTATCAAGGAGTATAGTGAACATTTTGAACCCAGAGGTACGACACAGAATTTGATAACATTAGGTCATCATATTGAATAAGTTCTCATTAGTCTTGAGCGCAAGTGCTCACTACTTGAGTTTGCATCGGGTACTCAGGTATGCACCATGTATCGCGCGTGCTCGAGTGACATGCTCGAGTCCCTGCCCGTATGTTTCACGGTTATTAGACACCCAAAAAAAAACATGGCAGGCAATCCCCGCGAGGTTTTTTTGGCCGTCAAGCATATGGGGCGGAGACTCGAGCATGTCACTCGAGCACCCGTGATTCTCAGTGCATACCCGAGCACCCGATGCAAACTCAAGTAGTGAGCACTTGCGCTCAACACTAGTCAAACATATTGTCAGCTTTTTTTTTTTTACTTTTGAAAAAAATCACAACTCTAACTCCAACCCTAATACAACCCCAACCCTAATCTTAGCCCAACCCTAACCCTGGCCCCAACCCCAACCCTAATCCTAGTGCAACCCTAACCCCAACCCCAACCCTAACCCTGGCTCAACCCTAACCCCAACCCCAACCCTAACCCTAGCCCAACCCTAACCGTAGTCCAACCCTAGCCCAACCCTAACCCTAGCCCAACCCTAACCCCAACCCCATCCCCAACCCTAGCCCAAACCTAGCCCAACCCTAACCCTAGCCCAACCCTAAACCCAACCCCAACTCTAGCCCAATCCTAACCCTAACCCCAACCCTAAACTTAGCACAACCCTAACCCTAGAGTTCATTTTTTACGCCGTTCCTCGTGCGGTATAAGTGATTAGACGATTTTATTCTTCTGGTCGGAGCAATTACAGCGATACCAGAATCATATGGGGTTTTTATGATTGACAGCTGTTACACACTAAAATACGCATTTTTTTGTAAAATCTAGTTTTTGCATCACCATATTTTGAGAGCTATAATTTTTAATATTTTGGCTGACAGAGTCATGTGATGGCTTGTTTTTTGCGGGACAAGTTGACGTTTTTATTGGTACCATTTTCATGCACGTGACATTTTTTGATCGCTTTCTATTCCGATTTTTGGGAGGCAGAATAAACAAAAAACAACAATTCAGGAATTGTTTTTTTTTTACATTTTTTATGCTGTTCCGCGTTTGGTAAAATTAATAAGGTAGCTTTATTCTTCGGGTCAGTAAGTTTACAGCGGTACCACATTTATATCGTTCTATGTTTTGGCGCTTTTACATAATAAAAGCTATTTTATAGAAAAAAATATTTTTTTGCATTGCTTTATTCTGATAGCTATAACTTTTTTTATTTTTCGGCTGATGAAGCTGTATGGTGGCTTTTTTTTTGCGGGACAAGATGACGTTTTCAGCGGTACCATTTTTATTTATATTCGTCTTTTTGATTGTGTGTTATTCCATTTTTTGTTTGGCGGTATGATGATAAAGCATTGTTTTTTGCTTCGTTTTTTATTTATTTTTTTAACCGTGTTCACTAAAGGGATTAACTAGTGAGACAGTTTTATAGGTCAGGGTGTTCTGGATGCGGTGATACCAAATATTTTTTTCATAATAATATTTATTGATGGGTACATTATATTTTTATTTTTGGTGGATTATTTTTTTGATTTTCTTTTAATATTTTTACAAATTTTTTTTTCATTTTTTAACACTTTTTTTACTTTTATACTTTGTCCCACTATGGGACTTTCACTTTTTTTTTACTCTGATCGCCTGTATAGCATAGGGATGGAGCACCACGTGAGTATCACGATCACCTCCCCTTGCCCCCGCAATGCTGCGATCGACTTCGAATGTAGCTAAACTACACGATTGCCAATGTATTTGGAGCGTATTTTAACTGGCTTAATAAATGCTATGTTTTATATTTGGGATTGAAAGCTTTCATATCTCTGGATTGCCTCTCCTACTTCATTGTTCTTACCACAGCTGCTCTGACTTGATCTGTATGTGACTTTGGAAGCTCTGAATGCTCCACACCATGGAAGGTGAGTGAATTATCTTTTATTTTTAGCATGTTCATATTCTTACACTTTCCAAAAGGCTAAAGCAAGGGGCTGATAACTCCAGAAGGACAGCACACACAGTCATATTGTCAGACTTGACAACACTGCAGGTTCCAGCCACCCTAACCTTAGTAGCTGGAAAGACCCTGCATCATCCAGAGCTTCTGGTTCCAACATGTCTTCTATCACTAGCACAACCTGCAGAATGAGTACGGAGGCATCTGGCAACAAAAGCTGATGTTGCAGGTCCTGGTGGATATGCGACACCTAGGATCATAAGAAAGAAAATGAAATCATCCTGGATAACCACTTTTAAAAAAGTCTTTGTTGAATTGTAGCATTTACAGTTTGATGTCCATGCAATAATGTAAGTTGCAGCCTTCCTTTGTTACTGGTACATACAAAAATGGCCATGACTAACAGCATGGCAGACATAGGAAATTCCGTAGGACACAGCAACTGAAGGTGCCTTTGGGCAATATAAAAACGGTCTTATAGATAAGGAATAACTAGTAAGCAGTAATTACTGACTGTGATGATAATGATGATGGAGGTTGGCAGGCAAATTGACTGCGACCTAGAAGAAGATTGGTGATGATAAATTACAGAAAAAAGCACAGTCAGAGAAAATAGCAATGGTTATTCTATTCCTTGAAGCCATTTCTAGCCATTGTTGATAAATTTATCTGCTGTATAACATAATGATTAGTTACATGAAAATATACAGTGGGTATGGAAAGTATTCATACCCCCTTTAAATTTTTCACTCTTTGTTTAATTGCAGCCATTTGGTAAATTCTAAAAAGTTAATTTTTTTTCTCATTAAAGTACACTCTGCACCCCATCTTGACTGAAAAAAACCAGAAATGTAGAAATTTTTGCAAATTTATTAAAAAAGAAAAACTGAAATATCACATGGTCATAAGTATTCAGACCCTTTGCTCAGACACTCATATTTAAGTCACATGCTGTCCATTTCCTTGTGATCCTCCATGAGATGGTTATACTCCTTCATTGGAGTCCAGCTGTGTTTAATTAAACTGATAGGACTTGATTTGGAAAGGCACACACCTGTCTATATAAGACCTCACAGCTCACAGTGCATGTCAGACCAAATGAGAATCATGAGCTCAAAGGAACTGCCCAATGAGCTCAGAGACAGAATTGTGGCAAGGCACAGATCTGGCCAAGGTTACAAAAGAATTTCTGCATTACTCAAGGTTCCTAAGAGCACGGTGGCCTCCATAATCCATAAATAGAAGAAGTTTGGGACCACCAGAAGTCTTCCAAGACCTGGCCGTCCAGTCAAACTGAGCAATCGTGGCAGAAGAGCCTTAGTGAGAGAGGTAAAGAAAAACCCCAAGATCACTGTGGCTGAGCTCCAGAAATGCAGTAGGGAGATGGGAGAAAGTTCCACAAAGTCAACTATCACTGCAGCCCTCCACCAGTCGGGCCTTTATGGTAGTGGCCAGACGGAAGCCTCTTCTTAGTGCAAGACATATGAAAGCCCGCATAGAGTTTGCTCAAAAACACATGAAGGACTCCCAGACTATGAGAAATAAGATTCTATGGTCTGATGAGACGAAGTTAGAACTTTTTGGTGATAATTCTAAGCGGTATGTGTGGAGAAAACCAGGCACTGTTCATCACCTGCTCAATACAAACCCAACAGTGAAACATGGTGGTGGCAGCATCATGCTATCGGGGTGTTTTTCAGCTACAGGGACTGGACAAATGGTTGCAATTGAAGGAAACATGAAAGCGGCTAAGTACAGAGATATCCTAGATGAAAACCTCTTCCAGAGTGCTCTGGACCTCAGACTTGGCCGAAGGTTCACCTTCCAACAAGACAATGACCCTGAGCACACAGCTAAAATAACAAAGGAGTGGCTTCAGAACAACTCTGTGACCATTTTTGACTGGCCAAGCCTGAGCCCTGACCTAAACCCAATTGAGCATCTCTGAACAGACCTGAAAATGGCTGTCCACAAACATTCACCATCCAACCTGACGGAACTGGAGAGGATCTTCAAGGAAGAATGGCAGAGGAGCCTCAAATCCAGGTGTGAAAAACTTGTATGATTCCCAAGAAGACTCATGACTGCACTAGCTCAAAAGGGTGCTTCTACTCAAAACTGAGCAAAGGGTCTGAATACTTATGATCATATAATATTTCAGTTTTTCTTTTTTAATAAATTTGCAAAAATGTGTACATTTCTGTTTTTTTTTAGTCAAGATGGGGTGCAGAGTGTACTTTAATGAGGAAACAAAATGAACTTTTTAGAATTTTCCAAATGGCTGCAATGAAACAAAGAGTGAAAAATTTAAAGGGGTCTGAATACTTTCCGTACCCACTGTATAATAAGGCTAAGTTCACATGAGTGGATAAAACATTGTCCACTTTTCATCCTGATAAAACAGATGGTTTTTCATCTGTATTGTCATCCGTATGCAATCCGTATTGCATTCATTTTTATACATCAGCAGTGAATAAAATTTACAAGACCAAAATTCGTTTTCTATGTTATTAATGGCAATGCATCCATAAAAAACAGATGTTCTACAGTTAATCTGTATGGGATCTGATTTTTTTTTCGCACCCATAATCTTGAGTCTCATCCAAAATACGGAGTCTAGTGCATGCTGTGATTTTTTTCATGTGGAAATCCGGTCCGTATAAAACTGCAATCATCTGAACAGCCCCATTAATTAACATTGTTTTTTTTTCCTCGGACACCACTCGGACTGAAAATACAATTCTGTGCCTAATGGTGATCCAAATAGTTAATAAAACCACAGGTCGCTAAAATAAACTAAGGTATTCAGGTGCTGATGTATTCCAATAAAGAAATATTTATTGTCATCAGAATAAACTATTCTACTTTGCAACAAAATTTTATTTGAATCACACCTTGCTTGCAGACTACGCTGACGTGAATAATAGTCCATTTTTGTTGCCAGTTTCTAGATGACGTCACATGAACCTTTACAGGGTTTTAATTGAGTTACACCTTGTGATTACACAGAGCCAGAAAGTCCTTTTTTAGACCCTGTACTTTGATGATCACTGGACATAAAAGTATCCAGTAGTATAACTGTATTAGGTCAATAACTTATTAGGATAACATTTTTACATTTACAGTATGAACCTTTATATACACATAAAGGAACCAACCTGAAACCAGTCTTTATTACAAGGACAATATTAGCCTCACACTGTAGAGAGATCTAAGCTGGACTACGACTTTTTAGGTTATATATACATGATAAATCCTTTTAATTAGCATCAATATCAACATATAGACTTTATTTACATAAAGATACTGGAACAATGTATTCATTCTGCCAAAATAATTTCATTATCTTTCCAGCACAGGAAGGGAGTTCACTTAGTACTTGCAATCTCATGGACTTGCATTGGGTCAGGAAGTTTAACATTTCTCTAAAGGGTGTGAAAGCACGTTGGATACACTCCAAAAATTTGTTCGCATTAGCATTATAAAACAGAAAAGAAAGGACAAACAAGCTTACTTCTGTAGAAAAATAAAGGAAGCTGAAGTCATTCCAGAAAAATACAGTTTATGAGTAGGAAACTGGCAGGCATAAAAGAATAATTTGTGAAACAGTAAATCTACATATACATGCTCCTTATGCATACTTAAAGGGATATTCTGGTAAAGCAACACTTATCGCCTATCCTTAGGATCCAACACCTTTATACCAGCTCAATGAAGGTGTCACACTACTTTATCAAGTGCCCTGTCACCTTCCTTGTCCAACCATGAACAGTACCATACTGTACATAGAGATTTGACTGTGCCTGTACTGTAGATCAGTCCCATAAACTTGTAACACTGAGCTCCTGTGAGCTGCAATACTCAACACAGCATCAACCAAATGTGCCTCGTTTTGCTTGGATAAATAATTAAAAAGATTATGAGTTCCATATAGATCTCACCATTTTCTTCATTCATTTCCTTTGCACTACCTGGATCTACTTGAGTACTCCATTGACAATCGGACCCAGGGGTGTAAGGATCATTGACCCAGAGAGTGCGAGCCTGCCCGGGCCCGTGTGGGAGGGGGGCCCACAGATGCCAGCGCATATTTTAATAGGATGTGAGTCCGAGGATAAACATTCAGCTGAAATGCACTGCGGCACAGAGACCCGCCGGGTCCCTGCACTGGAATACATGCTGCCGGCCAATCAGAGGTCGGCAGCTGACATCAGCATGCAAGTCACTGGCTGCTCATGGCAGTGATGTCATGCAATGCCTGTCGCTTTCACGCTGATGTCAGCTGCCTGCTTCTGCGCCAGCCACAGAAGAGGACGCCACTCGTAGTGGGGGCGGAGGAGAGTGAGTAGAATTGGGTTTTTTTATGCATTAAAGAACAATGGCAGAACAGGGGACATATATACCAGGATGGGTCACAGACAGTATATACCAGGATGGGGGACGTATATACCAAGATGGGGAATATATATAAAAGTATAGGAGATATATATACCAGGATGGGGTACATATATTACAGGATGAGGGACATGTATACCAGGATGAGGAACATATATACCAGGGTTGGAGACATGCATACCAGGATGGGGGACATATATATATCAGGATGGGGGACATATATAGCAGGATGGGTGGCATATATCAGTATTGAGGACATATATACCAGGATGGTAGACATATATATCAGGAAGAGGCCCAGGATGGGAGATATACAGGTGCTTCTCACAAAATTAGAATATCATCAAAAAGTTAATTTATTTCAGCTCTTCAATACAAAAAGTGAAACTCATATATTATATAGAGTCATTACTAATAGAGTGATCTATTTCAAGTGTTTATTTCTGTTAATGTTGATGATTATGGCTTACAGCCAATGAAACACAAAAGTCATTATCTCAGTGAATTATAATAATGAACAAAAAACACCTGTAAAGGCTTCCTACAGGTTTAAAAAGGTCCCTTAATCTGTTTCAGTAGGCTCCACAATCATGGGAAAGACTGCTGACTTGACAGCTCTGCAGAAGGCCACAAGGAGGGTAAGCTACAAAAGCTGTATATACAGTACCTGTCACGCAAGGTGTGGGAAAGACTTAGTGCAACACAGAAGGAAAAGGAGCCCAGACACTAGGGAAAGGGGGTAGTGGAGACCTCCTAGTCAGGTCTAGTGTCACCCTGTCTCAACTACTGTCCCTATATTGGCTCTTCACCAATTGCCGCACACGTGCCTTGCCCTGATGTTCCCTGGCGTATGGCTAAGGCTAGGGAAGGGAGGAGATGAGCACTAGTCGATCTCCACTAAACTCTATAGACAACAAGGGTAGACAAACAGGGGTGATTGTTTAGCTTTAAACGACTACAGACAAATGCGCACACGGCCTCAAGCTCCAGAGAGGACGAAGTACTGCTCTCACTAAAGCCTCACAAGTAGTAATGAATATCGCCGGCAACTCTCTCTCAGACACACCAGGAATTTATACACTCAGGCCAGGGAGCTAATTAGCCAGAGGGAGGTAGGCGCTAGGTCCTAGAGACAGACAGCATCTAAGAAGATGTCTGTAATGCCAAACGTATAATCTCCTGCAACCAACTGCAGGGTGACTTTCTGTCACCTCTGACACACCCGTGACAGTACCTGAAAAGGACCTAGGTTGGGGAACATTAGTACAGGATGTAGGACATTACTATATAATAGGTGAGGGGGGCAGCACTTATGTCCTTATAGGATTTAGATTTAAATTTCGCATCGGGTCCCATCGAACTCTAGTTACGCCACTGTCTGGACCCGTGTACTACAAATTTCATTGGCACTAGCATTCTGGCAACTTGGGTGCCTATTGCAATTACTAGGCTCCTGCAACGTGATGAAATCATATGAGACCTAGTTGTTAGGATGATGATGTACATTGTGCTTCAACGTCAAGATGTTGATGAGGCTTTATAATCACAAGTGGTGGTCAGGATGCTGGCATTCGAGTGCCAGCCAATTTAGTTCACACTGTCCTAGTCACGGAGTACCGAGCTGAACATTCAACCCGGATGATATGAATCTTTTTGCTCACCTCTAAGCACAACAATTAGATACTAACCACCTAATCTAAAGGGCCCCATACAGAATAGATAAATAACGCCTAAACGATGGTTCAGATGAGTATTTGACCTGCAGCTATCTCTCCCGACTCCTCCATACACAGAAGCACTTGCTCTTATGTTTTCTACTAGAGAGCAGCTGTAGATTTCTTTGGTGGTGGCATATCTCACTGAGAATAATAGGATCGGCTGTACAAAATCAGACTTGTTGGATCCTCATTTATCCCAAAATCATCTGTCAGGGTAAAGCTGGGAAGCCCCCATACATACTATACTGCTGACCAAGCCCGCTGATACCGGAGTGGTTCAGCTGAGGTTGATCTAATATGTATGAGGACCTTAGCACTCTTGAAACCATTTTAAGACATGATGTCTTAAATCGGTTATTTACATGTATGTAAGATATTTTCAAATTTTTTCAAACACATAACATTGTCGAGAATGTACAGTAAACAAGTATCATATGTGGCTTTATTAGGGACTATTCATCATATGTTATAATATATCGTGACCATGGTACAAAGAAGTGCACCATACAGAAGTAAAAATTACCAAGCAGATGCTAATGACTAATGAAGGAGTTTTAGGAATTTTGTGGAGTCTAAATTATCATATTTTTGCAATGATAAAAATTCGGAACTAATGCTTATGTACTGTACTTCTTAAATATCTTTCCCAGGTTGTACTTTTGTTGTGAGATATAAATTGATAAAACAGACAATAAAATAAAAATCAATTTTGGCAAACATTAGCAATAAGTAAACAAATGTCTGTAATTTACCTTCAGTGAAAACTTTAAACCACTTTTTGCCCCTTTTACTTCAGGATCATAAATTCAGTAGTTTATACTTCAACATGGGAGAAAAATGCTTTGTTTCTACACATTTGCAGGAGTAAGGTTGTCTCGTGTTTTCAGCCCCAGCAAAATGCTCTTTAAAGCTCCATAAAAAAGCCATGGACCTTTTTCACAATAATGCTAAATGTTAATCCAGACAACTGAATGTTTTTTTCCTTCATCACAAACTATATGTTAAAGGGAACCTGACAGGTGATACATGCTACCCAAACTGTGGGCAGCATGAATCAGCTAATAGCTGAGGGATCACAGCCATATACTTTTGACTCAGAAAGTTTGAATAGCATCTTGGGACCGAGCCGCACTATGCACTAGTCATACTGACGGATCCCCGGTGACTGATCTGAAGTTACAGGTCTCTGCCTATATGTGTGTATACACAGAGACTTATCAGTCACTGTCAGTGGTGGGGGAGAAGAAGCCACCAGGGACCCACCTGTACGACTAGTGTACAGTGCAGCTTGGTCCCTGGCAGCTATTAAAAGCATGCCATTCTTTGAAACACTGCAACGACTGCAACGTTTGAGAATGAAACATACATGGCTGCAATCGTACAGACAGTGGCTGATATATTGTGCCCACAGTTTGGGCAGCATTATGTACCAACTGTCAGGTTCCCTTTAAAGGAAATGTGCAACATAGAAAATATGTAAAACTTCCAGCAGAGATTCTCTGCAATTATTTTCTACTGTGACTAATTTGCAAGGCACATACTTATAGTAGAGAAAATGTGCAGAATCCATGGTGTGCTGCCAAAATGTTTTACACCATTTATTTATGATCCTTTTTCACACCCACTGTCAGGTATTTGGTCAATTTGTACGGTAGCACCTACCTGAGCTGTATGCATCTCATACTTTTCTACAGTAGTGCAGCACCCATTCATTACATCTCAGAATATCAGGGGTATACAACTTTTTTAGGCCTGCGGGCCACACTGTCAGAGTGAAAAAATTCCAAGGACCACAATAAAACTTAGAGTGGTTTTACGACATGCAACATACATAGAATATTGTAATTGAATGATATAAATGTCATAAATGTGCAAGTTCCAATTTTAGGACAACAAAAATGAGGAGTCACCTTCTCACCTTTTGATATTCTAGAAAAGAAGAGACCAAGCATGCCACTTCCTCTATTGTTGTAAGTTATTAAAATGTGTTTCACTACCCCATAAAACTGGATTGAAAAGAACCTTTCTGGGGAGCAACACAGGTGCCAGATGACTGTAACGTGGTGCGGGGCCAGCAGCAGTCACGGGCACGGGGAGAATCATCCATGTCCCACCATGCTACAGGAAAATGGGTGTCCTGGCTAGGTGTGCTGATGTTATCTTGGCAATACGCCTCTGCAGACAGCACGCTGACTTTTGACTTGGCAGGCCGAGACTAGATGAGGTAGAGATGAATGAGGAAGACCAGAGTCAAAAAATAAACTTTTCTTTACTTAACTACTTGATGAGAATACACATCAGATGGCAGGCACAACTCTTCATGAATGTTTCTTCTGAATTATGAGGAGACAGGCACTTTCCGGTTACACGTGCCAGTACATCCAGCAAACCATTATGGGAAGTTCCATCTTCCCTGTGAGGACAACATGGGTCGAGGTATGTCTCTACGGCCCCTCACATCTACTCTCAGCTCCCAGCTTATTTGCGAGGACCTCACTGGCTGAGGTGCGTCAGTACAACTCCTCACTAGTACTCTCAAAGCCCATTCGATGACAGCCACATGCTCCTTGCCGTGCAACTGCATCTTCAGCTCTGTGTAAGAGAACTCGTGTTGCCTGACAATCAAGATGGATGAACTGGAAGCAGAAATATCTACAGGTAACTATGACATAGTGGGAATAACCGAGACATGGTTAGATGAAAGCTATGACTGGGCAGTTAACTTACAGGGTTACAGTCTGTTTAGAAGGGATCAAAGAAATTTTAAAGGGAGTGGAGTCTGTCTATATGTAAAGACGTGTCTAAAGCCTACAATACGGGAGGATGATTGGGAGGGAAATGAGGAGGTCAAGTCCTTATGGGTGGAGATACATTGGGCAAAAAACAATAATAAAATTATCATAGGAGTCTGTTATAAACCACCAAATATAGCAGAAGCCACGGAAAGTCTATTAATGAGACAAATAGACGAAGTAGCAAAAAATAAAGAGGTGATTATTATGGGGGACTTCAACTACCCCGATATAGACTGGGAAACCGAAAGCTGTAGATCTCAGAAAGGAAACAGGTTTCTGTCAATTATCAAAGACAATTATTTGTCACAACTTGTGCAGGAACCAACTAGAGGGACGGCCCTTTTAGACTTAATATTAACTAACAGGCCAGACAGAATAACTGAGGTGCAGGTCGGGGGGCACCTGGGAAATAGTGACCACAACATTATACAATTCCACATGTGCTTCAGTAGGGTGCCCAGCAAGGGAGTCACGAAAACACTGAACTTCAGGAGGGCAAAGTTTGATCAGCTAAGAGATGCCCTTCACCTTATAGACTGGGATAGTATCTTTAGTAATAGGAGCACGGATAGAAAATGGGAAATTTTCAAAACAGTCCTACATAGTCACTGTAGAAGGTACATACCTTATGGGAATAAAAGGGCTAGGAATAGGAGGAAGCCAATGTGGCTAAATAAGGAAGTCAAGAGGGCAATGAAAAACAAAAAAAGGGCTTTCGGTAAACTTAAACAAGAAGGCAGCGAGGAAGCGCTAATATCTTATAGGGAAAAAAACAAAATCTGTAAGAAACAAATAAGAATAGCAAAAGAGGAGACAGAGAGACTAATTGCCAAGGAAAGTAAAACGAATCCCAAACTGTTCTTTAACTATATAAACAGTAAAAGGATTAAAACTGATGGCGTTGGCCCATTGAAAAATAACCTGGGTAAAATCATAGAGGGCGATGAGGGTAAAGCAAACCTACTCAATAGCTTCTTCTCCACTGTTTTCACAAAAGAAAACAATTTATCGGAGGAAATGCAGAGTGATAAAGTAAACCCTCCACTAAATATCACCCACCTAACCCAGGAGGAAGTTCAGAAACGCCGAATTAATATCAAAATAGACAAGTCACCAGGCCCAGATGGCATACACCCCCGGGTACTAAAAGAATTAAGTAATGTGATAGACAGACCGCTGTATCTTATATTCAAGCACTCTTTATGGACAGGGACTGTCCCACTAGACTGGCGCCAAGCAAATGTGGTACCAATATTCAAAAAGGGGTCTAAAAGTGACCCTGGGAACTATAGACCAGTAAGCTTAACGTCTGTTGTGGGTAAATTGTTTGAAGGATTTCTTAGAGATGCTATTGTGGAATATCTTAATGATAATAACTGTCTAACTCCATATCAACATGGATTCATGAGGGATCGCTCCTGCCAAACAAACTTGATCACCTTCTACGAGGAGGTGAGCTCACAGCTGGACCGGGGAGAGTCAGTGGATGTTGTATACCTTGACTTCTCCAAAGCGTTTGATACCGTGCCACACAAAAGGTTGGTATATAAAATGAGAATGCTTGGTCTGGGGGATAATGTGTGCAAGTGGGTAAATAGCTGGCTGAGTGATAGAAAGCAGAGGGTGGTTATCAATGGAGTAAGCTCAGGGGGTGTCAGGGTTACTAGCGGGGTGCCTCAAGGGTCTGTCTTGGGCCCTATATTATTTAATATATTTATTAATGATCTAGTGGAAGGGTTCCATAGTAAAATAGCAATATTTGCAGATGATACTAAACTTTGTAAAGTAGTTAATACAGATGAGGATAGGGCACAGCTACAGGAGGATTTAGATAAATTGGGGAGTTGGGCCAAAAAATGGCAAATGGGGTTCAATGCCGATAAATGTAAGGTCATGCACATGGGAAAGAAAAACAGCAGTCACCCATACATATTAAATGGGAAACCGTTGGGGAAATCTGACATGGAGAAGGACCTGGGCGTCTTGGTTAATAGCAAATTAAATTGGAGTGCCCAGTGTCAGGCAGCAGCTGCGAAGGCAAATAGAGTCATGGCATGCATCAGAAGAGGAATAGGGGCATATGATGAGAACATTGTTCTTCCTTTGTATAAAGCGCTGGTAAGGCCGCACTTAGAATATTGTGCACAGTTCTGGGCTCCGGTGCTCAGGAAAGACATATTGGAGCTAGAGAGGGTACAAAGGAGGGCGACTAAGGTAATAAAGGGAATGGAGGGACTAAAATACCCAGAGAGGTTGTCAAAATTAGGCCTATTTACGTTGGAAAAGAGAAGGCTTAGGGGAGACCTCATAAACATGTATAAATACATCAGGGGGCAGTACAGAGATCTCTCCCATGACCTGTTTATACCAAGGATGGTGACAAAGACGAGGGGGCACACTATGCGTCTGGAGGAAAGGAGGTTCCTGCACCAGCATAGAAGGGGATTCTTTACGGTCAGAGCCGTGAGACTCTGGAACTCTCTGGGAGAGGAAGTGGTGATGTCCAACTCACTTAATGAGTTCAAGAGAGGCCTGGACGCCTTTCTTGAGAACAATAAGATTACATCTTATGCTTAGTGATAGTTAATTAATCCAGGGATTTAATCTGACTCCCAGATTGGTGTCGGGAAGTGAATTTTTCCTCAGTGATGTAAATTGGCCTATACCGCATGGTTTTTTTTTGCCTGGATCAATGCTGCGGAATAGCTGCAGTGCACAAGAAATAGGCTGAACTGGATGGATGCTTGTCTTTTTTCGGCCTTATAAACTATGTAACTATGTAACTATGTGTCTTAGTTTTCTCTCTAGTATAGATAATGTTTGGCTAAGGCTATGTTCACACGTTGTGTTTTTGCTGCTTTTTTTCTGCAGGCAAAACCTGCTCTCTTGGCAGTAAAGAAGCTGCTTACAAAAAACAGGTTTTGCTGCATTCTTTGCTGCGTATTTGCTGTGGGGGGTTTTTCTGTGCTTTTATTGTTTTTTGTGCATGCTAATAAAGTTTAGTGGCCCAAAAAATGATGCAACTTCCTTAGGTTTTTGCTGTTTTTACACTTACTGATTGCTTTCAATGGGTGAAAAAATGCTGAAATAAGTGACATGCTGCAGTTTGAAAAAACACAGCAGTTTTCCAATTCAGTCAGGAAAACAAACAATGTGTGTGCATGAGATTTCTGAAATCTTAATAGATTTTGCTGGTACTGTAATACGCAGCTTAAAATTTGCATAAAAAAACAAGCAAAAATGCAACGTGTGAACATAGCCTAAGTCCTGTTTATCTGAGATAAGGAATCTTTCCTTCAGCTTAATCTACTTTAAAGGGAATCAGTAAGGTGATTTTTTTAGTACAATACTAATTAAATAGGACTTGGGAGGCAATTCAGAATATGTATCTTTTATTGCTGTAGCTTCTCCAGTTTTCTTGCTGTAAGCCCCGGAGAATTCACAGCCGCATGCCTGTTAGTCAAACATATGTAAATTCAAAATAAATATTCACCCCTACCCTCCGCCCATAATCCTACCAACCTCTGAGCACCGACATCAGTGATAGTAAAAATCTTCACTGTCATTTACTATGACTGATGTCTGTGCCAAGAAGTAGGCGGGATTATAGAAGTGGTGGGCAATGCAAATTATTTTGGATTCACATATGCTTGACTAACAGGCATGCGGCTGTGAATTCTCCGGGGCTTATAGCAAAAAAAACGGAGAGGCTACAGCGGTAAAAGTTACATATTTTGAAAGGGCTACCCAAGCCCTATTTCAGGATAGCATTGGGATAGTACTAAAAAAATCGCCTGACAGATACCCTTTAATTGGGCCTCCAGGCCTTCCGCTGAAGACCTTGTCCCACTGCTCACCTGAGCAATATTTTATCCCTTTAAGTAGGCCTCCTGGCCGGGGCTAAGGACCTTAATCCTGCTGCTTACCTGAGTAATGTTCCGTGCTGGTAATGATGCCACCTGGCCTGGGTTAAGGACCTCAACTTCCCCTTTATCTCTGCTAGGCCCCCTGCCTGAGATCCAGACTCCTGCTCCCACTAGATCCTTGATTTCATTCAGAACGTACTATCTGACATATCATGATCTTCCCTCTTTGCACACAACACCGTTTCTATGCAGGTCTGCAAGCAGTTAGTCCATGGGTCTGTTACTTCTCAAGTACTGTCTCGGAGTCCACCTCAACAATAACATGAAATTGCTTTCCTGGTAGTGCCCAGGTAACTCCTCACATCCTGGGCTGGTTCCCAACTATTAACCCTGGCTGCTGCTAACTAACTGTTGCTGGGCAGAAAATAGATAAAACAACATTAGAACATTACAGTGCTTGATATAACCATAGGATATTCAATGGAAAGTGTGGGCAACTTCTCCACTACCTTCATATGACCACCATTTTGTTAATATTAGGGGGTTCCAGAATTTGACCATTTGTACTTATTGTTGTGCTGCATTATGCACCACTCCTCTTCTCCCTGGCAAGGAAAAAAATATTTCAGCAATCTGTAACCAGTTAGTTGGGGGCCACACTGAATGATATTGTGGGCCAAAATGGCCCCCGGGTATCAGATTATGCACCACTTCAGTATACCATTTATAGTTTTACTTTGTACAGTTTTATATTTGTATGTTCTACATTTTACTGAAAGCATGAGTGGTCTGCAACCCTTTCATGACCTGATGATTTTTTGTTTTTGCTCTTCCCTTCAAGAGTCATAACTTTTTTATTTTTCTATTGATATAGCCGTGTAAGTGACGCGCCCCTGGGCCTACTTGGTGTAGCGTTGCGCACGCGGGGACTAGCCGGAGCCGGGCCTGTTGGGGGTAGTAGTCTCGTGGCGGTGACCTGGTCCGTGCCCAGGGAGTCAAACTGTGTGGCTGAGTATTAGCAGTAGATGTTGGACGACTACGCCACCCATTGAATGCAGCTATGGAGCTGCCGCTGCAGGGCAGACCGCTGAGGCCGGTGGAAGGATTGTGCAGCGTGGATGGTATAACCCCCAACGGGAGGGGTATGGCCTCAGGGCAGCCGACGTGGATGATGGGGGTAGCAGGAACCACTCAGAGACGATGCGGTGTAGTTCAGGGTCTTTACTGGTGATAAAGATAGACCCTCCCGGAGTACTGGCTAGCGATCGGGGCCTGGTCAGTCTTTGAGCAGATGGGATTTCCCCTGGCCAGGCGGAGTTGTAGGCCTCCCCAACTAATTGTACTCTACTGGCTACCTTGCTAGAGGCGGGTAAAAGTAGCCCACGTCCCTGAGTGTTCCGTGTGGTGCTCACCCGTATGGCCGGTGACTCGGGGCCTTCTAGTGGCTTCCGCTCCACGACGGCGGTGCTGGTCCCACGCGTGTGACCGTGCCTTCGGGTTTCTTGGCCAGAGGACCTGAAATCCCCTGCCGGTCGGTTTCTGCTGCTGGGTAAGGATTAGTCCCCACAGCCTCGGACTCCGGGTCCGGTAGTAACTCTTCAATCAGGGCGAGCTCTACAGCTGCCAGCCCCTGATTCCTTTTAGCACGACTTCCCCAGAGCTCCTGATCTTTCTTGTTCCTAAAGCTGCTCCACTACAGACCAGACTGTGTCTCTGTGTTCTCTGCTCTTTTCTCCCTAACCCTGCCTCAGCCCTAGTTTTATATAGGGGAAGTTCTTCCCCTCCCAGGACTGGGCAGGAGGTGTGGAATGCATAGGATTCCTGACCAGGAGACCTCCCACCTGCTCTCAGACATAATATGGCTATTACTGTGGAAACCAGACCCCTGGGGTGCCATATTCCCCCCTAGTGAAATTTAGTACTCCGGGACTAAACATATTTTTGTAACATAACAAATTACAAACAGAAACAACGCAATAAAGAAAAACATTAGGATGGTCACGGCGTGTCCGCAACCGGGTGCAGTTTTTGAGAAAACAAGGGTGTCCATTTCACCAAAACAGGGAGACGTAACCAGGTAGGGGTCTGTCCTGCCCCGAGTCCTTATCAGTCTTTTAGTCCGTCCTGGGTTACGCTCCAACTATATGCACAAAGGATTCCCGGTAAATCCACCAAAGACTCCTACAAATAACTAGAAACACATAATTATACACAAGCAACAATAAACAGGTAAACATTAATAAAATAGCTTGAACATTTAGATCCTCCACCGTATGGGCAACTGGCCTCTAGTGACCCTAGTGGACCTACGGAGCTGGCTGACTGGTCCTGAGCTACAGGGTATAGGAGCTGTCAAGGGTAAACTGGGCAGCCGTCTACGGACTCTTTGGCTCACTAGGGGTATGGCAGGCTCACTATAAGCAGAGGGTTGATTCTCCTGGTCTGCTTGTGTGGGGTCTTCTGCCTCCTGGACCGGCTGTTCTTCCAGCTCTACCTGTGTCTCCGTAGGCACTTGGGATGCTGGTTGGAGGAACGTGAGGACGGGTACCACAACAGCACCATTGACTTGAGTCCAAGACCGAGGGAAGTCTCCGAGCACAGTACTAACCATATCTTCCCTTTTCTCTACGGGTCGAGGGTCTTCTTGTTCCTCTTCAGGGTTCCGTAGCTGTTCGGGACACTTCTTCAGGTGATCCCGGGATACAATGGCTGTGGTTTCCCCTCCGTCTTTACTGATTGTACAGATCTTTGGGTTGTCGTGGCTTGAGGGCAGTACGGTGTACGGGTCCTTCTCCCACTGGTCGTCCAACTTGTGGAGCCGTCTTTTCCTCTTCAAGACCTGCTCTCCGGGCACCAGGGGAACAGCGGGAGCATACTGGTTGTAAGTTTTCTCTTGTCTTTCCCTAGCTTGACAGAGACTTCGCTCCACGCTCTCCTGTACTTTCCGGTACTGCTGCTGCCTCTCTGTGTCCCAGTCTGCTTCTGGTGAAGTGTCCTCGGGTGTCAGGACTCCCATCTCCAGATCAACAGGAAGCTTACCAGGTCTTGCCCTCATTAGGTAAGCCGGGGTACAGTTGGTGGAACCTACAGGAATGTGGTTGTATAGGTCCACCAGGTCGGGCAGCTTTTCAGGCCACAGACTACGTTCTTCCAGGGGCAATGTTTTCAGAAGATCTATCACCACCTGGTTCATTTTCTCACAAAGTCCATTAGTTTGCGGGTGATAGGGTGTTGTTCTAATCTTCCGGCAGCCATACAGGGTGCAGAACTCCTGGAAGACTTCCGCTTCAAAGGCAGGCCCCTGGTCCGTCAGCACCTGCTCCGGGTATCCGTGCGGACGGCAGAAGTGCTGCTGGAAGGCTCTAGCTGCTGTTTGAGCCGTTAAGTCCTTGACGGGGACGACAACCAAGAACCGGGAGTAGTGATCCACGATGGTTAACGCGTAGACGTAGCCACTTCTGCTTGGGGTCAGTTTTACATGATCCAAGGCTACCAGTTCCAACGGCTGTCTGGTGATGATGGACTGCAGGGGAGTCTTCTGGCTGGCACGGTCCCTCCTTCTTAGGTTGCATGGGCCACAGTCTCTGCACCACCTCTCGATGGTTCCTCTCATGCCTACCCAATGGAACCGCCCGCGCAGCAGGAACTCCAGCTTCTTCCATCCGAAGTGCCCAGCTCCGTCGTGGTATGCCTCCATCACCATAGCTGCGTCTCTTCTTGGCACCACTACTTGCCAGATTAGTTAATGCGTCCGGGAGTTAACCATTCTGCGGCACAACTTCCCCTTGTAAAGGAACAGTCGACTCTTCTCAGCCCACAGTTGCTTGGCTTCCTCCGGAGCGTCTGGGTCAAGGCGTGCATCTGGCCGAGTCAGCATCTCCTTTACCAGTCGGACAGCAGGGTCACTGTCTTGTGTCTCCGCCCAGTTGTAATGAGGTAATGGGTTGAACGTAGCGGATTGCTTACTCCTTACACGGTGGGAATACTGGATAGTCCCATGACGGTGGAACGCGGGGAGTTCAACTTCTTCCAGTTCCTCTGAATCTTCCCCTACGTCCGGTAGGTTCGGCATCCTGGACAGGGCGTCCGCGTTGGTATTGGAGCGTCCTGCCCGGTATTTGATTGTAAATTCATAGTTGGACAAGAGGGCCATCCATCTCTGCTCTAGGGCACCGAGTCTTGCAGTGTCCAGGTGTGTCAACGGGTTGTTATCCGTGTACACGGTGAACCGGGAAGCAGCGAGGTAGTGCTTAAAACGTTCGGTGACTGCCCACACCACTGCCAGGAACTCTAGCTTAAATGAGCTGTAATTCTCAGGGTTTCTTTCGGTGGGTCGCAGTTTTCGGCTGGCGTAAGCAATTACCTGTTCCTTCCCCTGCTGGATCTGGGACAGTACGGCTCCTAGCCCGATGTTACTGGCGTCGGTGTAGAGGATAAAGGGCTGGCTATAATCAGGGTACGCCAGGATTTCATCCCCCGTGAGGGCCATCTTCAGCTGGCGGAAGGACTCTTCTTCCAGCTTCTCCCATCTGAAGGGTGGCTTCTGGTTCTTGGCCTTCCTGGACTGGCCTATCAGGAGGTCCTGCATAGGAGCTGCCTTTCTGGTGAAACCGGGAATGAACCTTCGGTAGTAGCCTACCAACCCGAGGAACTGCCTCACTTCCTTTACGCTGGAGGGGCTTGGCCATTCCTTAATTGCGGTGATCTTATCAGGGTCGGGAGCCACTCCGTCAGCACTCACCACGTGTCCCAGGTACTGCACCTTTGGTTTCAGGAGGTGACACTTGGAGGGTTTCACCTTTAGGCCGTAGTTTGCCAGGGCTTCGAACACTTCTGCCAGGTGTTTCAGGTGGTCCTCGTAGGTCTTGGAATAGACGATGACATCGTCCAGGTATAACAGGACCGTCTCAAAGTTTCGGTGGCCCAGACAGCATTCCATCAATCGCTGGAAGGTTCCTGGTGCGTTGCAGAGTCCGAACGGCATGCAGGTAAACTCGCTAAGTCCCATCGGGGTGGTGAATGCGGTCTTCTCCCGGTCCGCCTCTGCTACAGGAACCTGCCAGTACCCGCTAGTGAGATCCAAAGTGGAGAAGAAGTTAGCAGATTTTAAAGCAGCCAAAGACTCCTCTATCCTTGGTAAGGGGTACGCATCTTTGTGTGTGATACGGTTGATTTTCCGGTAATCTACACACATTCTCATGGTGTTGTCCTTCTTTTTAACCAAGACTAGTGGAGCTGCCCAGGGGCTACAGCTATCCCTGATTACTCCAGCCTCCTTCATGTCTCTAAGCATCCCCTTGGCGTGTTGGTAGTGTGCAGGGGGTACGGGTCGGTATCTCTTCTTTATGGGAGGATGGTCTCCCGTGGGGATATGGTGTTCTACCCCCTTTACTCGCCCGAAGTCTAACGGGTGTTTACTAAACACTCTCTCGTACTCTTGAACCACCCGATAGACTCCTTGTTTCTGGTGTGAGGGAGTGGAGTCAGTACCCAGATGTAGTTGCTGACACCAGTCCTCCATTGGTTTCTTAGAGCCGTTACCTTCCTCTGGTTGGGATGGAGGTAAGGGTTCCACGGCCTGTACAGAATTCTGATTGATAGTATACAATTTGGCTAGCGTAGCATACCGGGGCAGGTACACTTCCCTTTTCCCGATGTTTATTATGCGAACGGGCACCCTCCCATGGCGTACATCAACCACCCCCCGTGCTGTCAAAATGGTGGGCCTACTGTCTGAGTAGACGGGTTCTACCATTGCCTGGTAGTCTCTACCTCTTAGACCAATAGCTGCCCGGCACCAAATCATCATTTCACTTTTTGGGGGCATGGCAATAGGGAAAGGGTCACACATTCTCACGCTTCCAATCTCACCAGCGGAGAGTTCCACCTGTTGCCGTCGCATCAGTGCCCGGATCTCTTTTTGGAGCACTCGCTGCTGGCCGGAGCTGGCGTTCTTGGCATCCTGCTGTAAAATGAAAATCACCTCTGCAAGACAATTTTCAATCACATTAGTTCCTAGAGTTATCTTTGGGTGACTCTCGCGCTTGTCAATGTCTACAATGATCAGTCCCTGTGCTGCCAGTTCGACTCTCCCGACTTTAATGGTCACCTCTTTGAATCCGATCTGTGGCACGGGTTGACCATTGCTGGCGATGATACTCAAGTCGTCGTCAGGGTAGCGGGTTATATCCGAGTCATTCCAGTACTGCTTGAAGAGCACGTACGGGATGGTGGTGACCTGTGACCCGGTGTCAAGTAGGGCACTCATAGGAATGCCATCCAGTACCACAGGCAAGACTGGACGTCCTCCCACGTATTTGTCACGCCAGTTCGATGGGCCTGGTGACCTTATTCCTGGGGGTTGGCCCTCTACCCCAGGTTGTGCCAGTTTAAAGGACAGTACCTTGCCATATGTCCGGGTTGATTGCAGCGGCGGCAGATGGGTTGTCCGTCCTCGTTGTATCGGTCGCTGGGTCTTCCTCTGGCCGGTGGGGTCCTCCTTGGTCGACGCCACGGGATGTCCTCCGGTCCGGATGCCAGCTGGATCTTCCCTGGAGCAGAAACCTGTAACGACTGCACAGTTCGGGTTAGCGCGGCAACGCTTTTAGCTAGCTCTTGGACCTGATGGTGCAGGTCTGGAGCCGGGTCATTGTTCAAAGCCTGCGCATCAGCTCCCACAGGCCCTGCCGACAAGGGCGCCGCCTCCTGGTGGTAAGCGGTAGTAGGGCGCCTGTGGGCCACAACGCCACCCGGTGCCGGTTCTCGGAGCACCCGAATGGCTCTGTCCTTGAACTGTGCAAAGTCCAGATGAGGATCCTGTAAGGCTATGGCCCGCAACTGGGTTCGGTGGACATTGCAATATAGTCCCTCTATAAATTGCTCGGTCAACAGCCTGTCCTCGTTTCCCACACTGTCAGGGTCGGTCTGCTTAATGGCTCTCAGGGCCTCTTGTAGGTTTAGTGCATAGTCCCTTATACTCTCATGTGCTCGCTGCTTGCACCCATAGAATCTAAGCTTAATCTCGGCTGAGGTGCGGGTATCAAAGGTGTCCCTCAGCCGGGTTAGTATCCCTGCGACAGTCCTCCTCCCAGGTGGCCAGGACTTTACCTCCCTTTGGGCTGCCCCGGTTAGTTGGGCCACCAGGATGCTCACTTTTTGCTCTTCTGTGAGGGAGTACACCTGGAAGAGGCTATCCAGCTTTTCTTTAAAGTCATTCAGGGTATGTGACTCCCCTGAGTACTGGGGTAGCCAGGCTGCTCCCGGGATATAGGGCATGGTGAAAGGCATGACTGCAGCAGCGGTGGCGCTGGCGGGGGTTGAGGCAGTGAAGCTCTCCTCCGTATCCGACATCCTCCTCTCCCCTAGTGGACCGTGGCCTACCTTGCGATGATCCTCTTCCGTAGGCCGCGGCTCCGCAGTGGATCGTCAGGGTCGAGGACCTTCCGTCGCGCTCCTGTGACGTCGGCGTCTGCTCGGCTCCTTCCAGGACCTTACGCAACGTCCGGACGTGAGGCGGGGCTTCAGTTCTCGCGCGCTTTCGGAGTCCACGCCCCTCTTCTTCCCGCGCGGCGTCTTCAAGATGGCGTCCAACGGCGGGAAAACTCCACGGATGGCGGGAAGAAGGCAGAAGATGGCGTCGGATGGCGGGAAAAAGGTAGAAGATGGCGCCGGATGGCGGGAAACCTCCACGGATGGCGGGAATCTTCACCACAGGTAAGTTTGAACAGTCTTTTTCAGGCACGCAGTACCCGGTGGTTGCGGGCACGAAATCCTGCCGACTACGCCAAAAGTTGACGCGCCCCTGGGCCTACTTGGTGTAGCGTTGCGCACGCGGGGACTACCCGGAGCCGGGCCTGTTGGGGGTAGTAGTCTCGTGGCGGTGATCCGGTCCGTGCCCAGGGAGTCAAACTGTGTGGCTGAGTATTAGCAGTAGATGTTGGACGACTACGCCACCCGTTGAATGCAGCTATGGAGCTGCCGCTGCAGGGCAGACCGCTGAGGCCGGTGGAAGGATTGTGCAGCGTGGATGGTATAACCCCCAACGGGAGGGGTATGGCCTCAGGGCAGCCGACGTGGATGATGGGGGTAGCAGGAACCACTCAGAGACGATGCGGTGTAGTTCAGGGTCTTTACTGGTGATAAAGATAGACCCTCCCGGAGTACTGGCTAGCGATCGGGGCCTGGTCAGTCTTTGAGCAGATGGGATTTCCCCTGGCCAGGCGGAGTTGTAGGCCTCCCCAACTAATTGTACTCTACTGGCTACCTTGCTAGAGGCGGGTAAAAGTAGCCCACGTCCCTGAGTGTTCCGTGTGGTGCTCACCCGTATGGCCGGTGACTCGGGGCCTTCTAGTGGCTTCCGCTCCACGACGGCGGTGCTGGTCCCACGCGTGTGACCGTGCCTTCGGGTTTCTTGGCCAGAGGACCTGAAATCCCCTGCCGGTCGGTTTCTGCTGCTGGGTAAGGATTAGTCCCCACAGCCTCGGACTCCGGGTCCGGTAGTAACTCTTCAATCAGGGCGAGCTCTACAGCTGCCAGCCCCTGATTCCTTTTAGCACGACTTCCCCAGAGCTCCTGATCTTTCTTGTTCCTAAAGCTGCTCCACTACAGACCAGACTGTGTCTCTGTCTGTGTTCTCTGCTCTTTTCTCCCTAACCCTGCCTCAGCCCTAGTTTTATATAGGGGAAGTTCTTCCCCTCCCAGGACTGGGCAGGAGGTGTGGCATGCATAGGATTCCTGACCAGGAGACCTCCCACCTGCTCTCAGACATAATATGGCTATTACTGTGGAAACCAGACCCCTGGGGTGCCACATAAGCACTTGTTTTACATAGCACAATTTGCAATTTTGAATTACACCATTCCTTTTAACCTGTATTGTAATGAGAAACAGGAAAACAAAATTACAAATGAGATGAAATAGTGAAAAAAAATGCAATTCTGACATTTTTTGGGGGCGGAGGTGGGGGATATGTTTTTATAGCATTCACTGAGCAGTAAAAATTACCTGGCATCATGATTCTTCAGGTCAGTATAATTATGGCAATACCAAACTCATAGGATTTTTTTACATTCATTTTTTAGATTTTTTTAGATTTATTGTTCCCACAGTGAGTTTTTGTGAGTTTTTTATGCTGCGTATTTTTGAAAAAATGCAAGTAACCTATTTTAAAATTGTGCAGAAATGGTGCAGAAAATCTGCAACATCAAAAACTCACCAAAAGCTCACCGTGGGAACGTAGCCTAAGTGATTAAAAAAAAATTCAGTACTTACTAAAAAAAAAAAAACTTATCGTAACTTTTTTATTTTTTCGTCAATGGATTTGTATTAAGGCTTGTTTTTTTGCATGCAGAGCAGTAGTTTTAATTAATACCATTTTGGGATACATTCAACATTTTGATGGTTTTTTTATTACATTTTACAGGGGAACAGAAAAAACAGCAAAATTCTGATGTTTCAATTTTTTTTCTTTTTGGAGCTTAACATATAGTTTAAACAATTTTATATTTTGATAAATTCGACTTTCATTGACATGACAACACCAAGTATTTGGTATTGTCAAAATACAAAAATATGTAAATGTTACAAAAAAATATATATTTTCTAAAACACAAACCTTTTTTTTAATTTTATCTTTATTTTTAGTACCCCTAGCAGACTTGAACCTGTGATTATTTGATTGTTGATACTGTATACAACAGTAATGCATTATTGCAGTATACAGTGTAGTTGATGTTCTCCTCTAAGGAAATTCTTCATAGGAAATGTGTGGAAATCAAAGATGGTAGCAATGAGGGCCTTAAGTAGGTCCCTGACTTCCACGGTAACCCACTGGCTCCTCTTGATTGTGTTGGGAGCTGGTACATAAGCACACTGGTAAGCAGACTATATATAATTGCTGCTGTCAGTGTTTGACAGTGGAAATAAAATGGTAAAAATCAGCGATCAGAGCTGTTTTAGTATGAGAACACAATAAGTCCGATTGACTCCGGTCTTGATAAGGGGTCGTGCTGGAGTCAGACACTCCTGATTTATGAAGAGGCGCATGCCACTTCATGAATCTGGAGTGTAAGTCGAGTGGCGTGCGCCTTCATGCACTACGCCAGAACTCTCACTCCAGTCGGGTACTGGAGTGACATTTCTGATGTACGGAATGCCTCAGCCAGTCACGAGTTAGACAAGTTGTGGTGTCGCGCCCCTGTCACATCCCAGTTCCGGCCATTTTGACAGGGCTCGGAAAAACTGGGGTAAAGACTTCAAAAATTGTAAAATTTCTGCAGTCGAAATGCACTTAAAACACAAAGCATTTTTACCTGAGGATTTTACGCAACTAATGTAATTATATTAAGAAAATCTGTTAAACTCAGTGTACCCACAAGAGAAATTGTCATGTTGTGGATTTCAAAGACGCACTGCAGGTCAGTTTATGCGGCATAAAAAAGGCTCAGTGGGCATGAGATTTCAATAAATCCTATCCACTTTACTAGAACAGTAAGATGCTGCGTTTTTAGCATAGCAAAATTATGCAGCGTCAAAAACTCATCCTACAAACTTAACCTAAAGGGTTGCCTAAAATTGAAAAAAACATAGTTGCTTTCTTTCAGAAACAGTGCCATCATTGACCATTGATGGGTTGCGTCTGGTATTGCATCTAAGCTCCATTGAGTTTCATTTAAGTGAATGGAACTGAGCTGCAATACCAGAAACAACCTATGATCAGTGGTGACAAAGTTCATAAAAGAAAGAAAACAAGTTTTTCTAATTATAGACAGCCCCTTTTAGTATCTCCAATAAATAGCTTGTGCAGTGGTTAAGTACAGAAAAACATCAGCATTTGAAATTTAAATGTGAATAAATGTGAGAAACTTTATTCTTTCAGAGATCATCTCCAAAGATTGTAAATGTGACGACTCAGCGTCAATGAGGAAAATCTGGCCACTTGTGCCAGGGTGAACTATTCTTAATTATGCCAGATGTACTATTCCTTTGTTCAGTAAGTCAACAGACATGAGCCATTGTTTCATGTGAGACTGTCAAGTGTCCCTTTTGGTATGCTAATTTATTTAATGCCTGCTGATTACGGATTTCATCAGCTCCCTGCGGTGTACTAGTCTGCATCATTTGGAGGACAATTATGCAGACTAATTGAACTAGCAAACAACAAGGGAACAGCCATGATTATCGCCCCCCAATCCTGTGGGACACAATGCTTTGAAATGAGAGCTGAGGGATATCAAAAGGAGCCTGTTCCTGTCATCGATGTGATTCTACGGGACTTCAGCCAAGGGATCATGGTTCAATCTGGCAGATCAGAAATGCTTCTCTGCCCAACAGTGAGCCAACAAATTTGTTTGTAAAACCCAGGTTGGGATAATCCGGTCCCCTGGCCACATACCTCACTGTACTCTCTCAGTTTTCTAAGCTTGCTGCTACCCTCCTCTCCATGGGTGGATGCCAAAAATGGGGTGATGCTGGTTGCAGTACTTCACCCTGGATGCCCCGAAGTCACAGAGGTTCTAATCCCTGGTGAGCAAGCAGAAAGGTGAGACTCTGACATTTGCACCATCTTGTGTCCTTCCTAGGAATGTAATATATGTTGTTAACTGTTGGTGACAAAATAAAGTCTTTCTGGAGTGTGGTACCCTCACCCTGTGTTGTCTGAGTAGTATTTTGCCCACGGGGAAGGAGTATGGTCTTTCAGAGGGATGAACCCTGCCCCGTGCGGTCTTTCTAAAGACAATCAGGCCAGCAGACAAGAGCACCCACTGACTCTCATGTAGATAGGCAATTTATTTTAATGGGCTTCTTGTAATGCTTCATTTACACTGTGGAGGTGCTGTACGATAATTAACCACTTGCCTTTGAGTTCACATAATCACTAGAGGTCATAGCAGCCAGACATCCTATGATTGGTTTATTTTTGGGGAACTCTTCTAACCTAATATGATTTTTATAATCAAGCAACTCTTCATTCTATACCCACTTTGTTTTGCAGTCTTTAGTTCTATTGAGAAATCCCCTTCTTTTACATCTCAGACCATAACCTTACACTGCAACTAACATACTTTTCAATCATTAAGGCTGGCTGTACAGGGAAAGGATGATATAAATTTGAAGAGTAATTTGCCCATCCCATGTAGGCAGAATACACCTATAAGGAGAATGTCGTCAGTATGTGTGTAACATCACTGGCGGCGTGCTTGCATGGCTTACCACCTCCCACCATGCAAGACCGCAATCTTACCTATCAGGCCAGGCGGCACACTTTGCTCCAGTACCTGCTGTTTGTATGTCTCTTGTCTGCTGGCTTATGGCGGCGGTGCTGTTACTTTCTGATTCTTAAAGCTACAGTGTGCGCAGTCCTAATGCGTCCCCAGCCTATTGCTGTGAGTCACTGGATACTTAAACCCCCTCCACCCAGTAGGAGGTGCCTGAGCAACACTTTCATTCAGTGTTTTCTGTGCAACTGAGTTGCCAGGTCCCGTCCTGTATCTTGTCGGTTTCCACCCCTGGGGGCTGTATACCCAGGCCTGTAACCTATCTGTGACTTCTAGTCTGTTTCCACCACCCTGGGGGCTGAGTTCCCAGGCTCGTTCCTGTATCTAGTTCCTGGTTCAGTTCCTGTCTGAACAGTGTCCTAGCCCATTACCTGTTTGTCTCTATGTCTGAACCTTCCCTTTTCCTGCAGTGTCTGAACCTGCACCTAACTCCAACTCGTTGTCTCTGTACTTCTGTTTGTGAGTTTTGTGTCCACTCACTACTTCATTGTAAGTATCTTGTGTGTATCTGGTTCTGCTTGTCCCCTTTCCCTGCCTCCTTATCTACCTCCTGCGTTCTAACCATCTTCCAGTATTTTCCAGTCTGTTCCATGTGAACAGAGCCCTGCCCTGTCTTCCTGCACCTTCTGCTCTGTTCTGCTCTGCTTGTTCACCGTACCTGCGGTTCCACTCTGCTCTGCTTGTTCACCGCACCTGCGGTTCCGCTCTTCTCTGCTTGTTCACTGCACCTGCGGTTTTGCTCCGCTCTGCTTCTTCGCCGCACCTGCGGTTTTGCTCCGCTCTGCTTGTTCGCCGCACCTGCGGTGTCGCCCTGCTCTGTTTGTTCACCGCTCCGGCGGGTCAGCTCTGCTTGTTCACCGCACTGATGGTTTCGCTCTGCTCTCATTGTTCACCGCATTGGAGGTTTCGCTCAGCTCTGCTTGTTCACCGCATCTGCGGTTTCGCTCTGCTCCGCTGTCCACCGCACCTGCGGCTCGGTTCCTGTGTCCCAGTCTGTACTGGTCCCTATCCTGCCTGCGTTCCTACCTGCCAGTACCCGCCTGTCTGCCTACCACCCGTGCCTGCCAGTGCCCACCTGTCTGCATGCCAGCCGTGCCTGCCAGTGCCCACCTGTCTGCATACCAGCCGTGCCTGCCAATACCCACCTGTCTTCATACCAGCCATATCAGCCAGTACCCACCTGTCTGTATGCCAGTCTAACCTGCCTGTTCATGCATTCCCCGGTGTGGGTCAACAACTGTGACCGGGGTCTGACCTGGTGTAGCACCTGGTCCCTCTGCTCGGTTCCTCCCTGCTCACAGAGTCGACTGAGCCGCCGTGTGACCTCGGTGGGACCGAGTTGATACTTAGTTACGCCCCTCCAGGCACTCCTCGGTTCATGGTCCAGTGGGATCACCAATCAAGCTCATGCCAGTCAGTCCGGGCGTGAGCATAACAGTTTGCTCAGGCCATGGTTCCCGTTGAGCCCCCGGCCCTTCGCTCTCAGAGACCTTTGAATCCTTGTCTGGCAAATACGTGCACCAAGGAAAATTTTTTCTCAAGCTGAGGTCCAGGCGATTTACGCACCAGCCCAAATGGAGCTATCAGCACTCGTTCCTGCTGATCCACAACAGTATTATGGGGACCCAAAACAAAGCCGTGCATTTGTGGAGCAATGCATGCTACATTTAAAATTTTATGTTCACTATTTTCCCACTGATCGAGTTAAAGTAGCATTTCTGATGTCCTACCTAGTGGGTGATGCCTTGAAATGGATCACCCCCCTATGGGAACCATGGGATCCTATCGTCTTGGACCTGCAGGCCTTCCTGGTGGCCTTTCTAATGATCTTCGATGACCCTAATCCTGAAGCTTCTGCTAAAGCTTCCCTTCCCAATATCTTGGAGCTGCCCCGATGGGTAATGTGTGTAGGTAGCCTACCAGTTCTCCAGCTTGAAGAGACTGCTGCCCACACAGAATCCACACAGGATGACAATGCTCCACAAAATACTTCTCTTCCCAACCTCAAGAGGCAGTCCAGATGTGCAAGGTGTAGAGGTAAACCGTCACGCCAGGTTCTGTCCTCCCAAAGACCTCCTGTTCCCCAGCCTGTAGAGGCAGCTATCCGCACAGAATCCATGAAGGATGACTATGTTCGTCAGGCAAAGCAGAGGCTAGAACTCAGTCACAAGATCGGATTGCAGTCCCGCTGCGGTTGTTTGGGACCCCCTGACGGTCTTTGTCCAGCAAAGGTTGGAGAATCCCAAGACATTAGGCCTGTAGGAGAGGCTGCCCTTGGCGTTAGTGTTTCCTCTCCACAGATGACCATGACTGTCTCCGTGGCAAGTGAAGACCTCGGATTAACCGGAAGTTTCAAGCTTAAAGCCTTGAAGAGTGTCTGAGTGTCTGAGTGTCTGATTCCCGTCCGACAATTCCAGAAGCCGGTTTGGGCATTGTCAGCGGAAGGAAAAGCCCTACTCAGAAACAGTCAAAATATGTCTGTACAAATTAAGCTCCAGATTGGAGCATTACACATGAAGAAGTTCACATTCCAGGTGCTGTCTGGTTTACCCACAGGTCGTCCAGAGCCGAGAGAGCTAGGGCCCGCTCAGGTCTGGAGATCCTGCATGGTGTTTCCTGGGGGACTGCTGAGGTGCAAAGGGTGTCCAGTCCCCATATCTTCAGGACAGTCAGCAGTTTCTTCTTCTTCTTCACCAAATCTGCTAGTCGCTGACTCGCTGTGCGCTGAAGTCTCAGAAGGAAGGGAAGTGGAGGCATTGTCCCCACACAGTCTCGATGATTGTACCAATGATCTGGCTTTAGGCACCGCCCCACCTCGCAGACGTGTCATCTCAGAAACCAGACTGAAGTTGGTCCCTAAGCAAGGATCCTCCATCTCTAACAAATCTGGCAACAAGTCCATCAAAGCAGTGGCTACCTCCAAGTCTCTGCACCCCTCCAACCAGGCGGAGGACCTCCAGTTGCCTCCTGAATCCTCCAGGGTGCTATCTGATAACAAATGGAGAGAGACTTCTCTGCACCCTGTACCTGGTACTTCGCCCACTTCTATTGGTCGGCCCTCACGCTGAGTCGTATATATACACCCACCTGCACACCACTAAGCCACGCCTCCTGACGAAGCCACGCAGGCGAAACGCGCGTTGAGGCGCGCTATCAGTCCCTTGTTGACTGTGCCTGCACACCGCATACTCAACATGTCTCAAGGTAATGTTGTCAGTACCATTATTATGTATCGTTCATAGCCTTTATGACATTTACATACGCATATTGTGTTGCTTCAAGTGTGATCATTTCCGGCTGCCTAGCGATATCAAGGGGCTCTGTTATATACCACTGATTTGTGGTGCACATATGCCAGGTGACTCATTGACGTTATCATTGATGGCATTATAGCCTTATCTCAGCCTTGCTAGGATACCACTGTTCTGATTTCCACAGAATTGATCATTTAATCAACTACAGTTACATGATATTTGTACTACCTGACCTTAGTTAGTCTCAATGCAATCCTTTTTCATATATACGTATGTCATATACTTATGCGGTTGTTGTCTGGCCCAGCCTATAGGGGATTAGTCTCCTTCTTTTGCTTCCCTTCATCTGCCTTATCTAGTCGTGCTTCTCACCGTAACCACTTTTTACTAAAAGTAATTTTATACTACCTGTCTGATACTTGTTCTATTGAAGGTTTAATAAAATGTACAATTATTTAATGACTTTTTTCTCTGGCTGCCTCTTTTCGGGATTTGGTGTCCATTATTTGGCTTGCATTTTTCCCATACAATCCCCCTTTTCTTGGTTCTATGTTCTCATTAAGAGAAAAATTTAATAGGTGTTGTACTTATTGTTATTGCAGAAACTTCAACAGGGTATATTGATTATAGGAAACGTGATAGAGCCTGGGTTAATCAACTCGGGGTGCTTTTTGGAGAGAGGCTGACTAGTGAGAAGGAGACTTGTGATATTAAGGACCTGAAGCTTAGAATCCGGGAGTTACTTAAAAAACGTGCCAAAATTTGGTGGAACAAAGCTGCATTAGAAAACTATCTTCCAAAAGATATTTTGCCAAGAGGATTACGTATCCAACTCTTCCCTACTTTAGAAATTGATGACCCTCTATTTATCAATAAATGGGAAGATACGCTTACTAAATGCTCAAAAACACTTCTGGAGCTTTTGATTGGTCTAGATAAAAAGGCCCTCGAACCTCTAGAAAAGGAAATAGACGATATTCGTGAGAAATTAAATTCTGCACTTTCTTCAGAAGAATGTAAAAACTTCGATCAAGTACTCGAGGAGGACCTTAATAAATGGGAGAGCGAAATTCAAAAAGTAAAGACAAAAAAATATACCCGGGATTTGAGTGATTATCAATCCAATAATATCTATCATTGGAAAACTAAAAGTAGAAATAGACCTCGCTCTCACTCCTTCTCCAGTACTTCTAACATTTCAGAAGAAGAATGTGGCGGTGGAGTAGGTCGTTTTTTAGACAAACGCCTTCCTCTAAATACAGAGGATACTCCTACCCCATCTCATCTACAAGTGAGAACTCCTTCTACAAAAATGAAAAACCATCCATACAACTTCAGAGAGAAAAGAACCAAGAAATTCTGAAGGTAATAAACTTATCTAAAATTCCCTTATCTAGAGCACAATCTGAGGTTTTATCTAAGGGGCTCTCTTTCTCACCTGTAGAAAGATTTGATTGATTCACAACAATTAAAGACTTGGAACTGTTTGCCAGAAAATTATGTTTCAAAAAATACTTTTCCAGTCCAGTGATTCCTCCATCGACAGTTGAGGCATTAGCCCTTCAGGACCTGGAATCGCTGGGAGCGGAACAAACAGCAAAGTTCCTTCCAACTGCTCCCGTGCATCTCCACCGTGCCTCCAGGGCATTCCCGCCCCTGTCCTCTTGCCCACAAATTGAAATCTTTGTTAAATTGGTATGAGAAGATCTCTCCAAATTGGACACCAAGATCCACTCTGATAATCTCTCGTTACCCTTACGTCGTGCGATTAAAGAATTACAAGGTATGAAAAACATAGTTATTAAAAGAGCTGACAAGGGCGGGAATGTGGTTATCTGGCCGGTGGAGATGTACGAGGCGGAGGCATTTAAACAACTCTACGGTGTAGATAAATACAGAAGGCTTGAAAACATCCCATTAAATGCATTTCATAGAGAGTTGATTGATCTGATCGATGACGGGTTGGAATCTAACGTGATTACATCTAAAATGGCGGAGGCATTAATTCCAGACTTTCCAGTTAATTCTACCTTTTATCTCCTGCTCAAGGTCCACAAGGACCCCCTCTGCCCTCCTGGTAGACCCATTGTTTCGGGAATGGGGGGTCTTTGTGGACCTGCCTGTAGCTTCATCGACTTCTACCTACAGCAGTGTGTTGAGACTCTTCCCTCATTTATTAGGGATACCACTGATATTCTTAGGAGGCTTGACAGTGTTATATTGGAGGATGATATGTGGCTGGTCACTTGCGACGTGGAGTCCCTTTACACGTCTATACGGCATGACCAGGGAATACAAGCTGCCCAATTTTTTCTTAACATGACTAACCTAGACTCAGAACTTATTGAATTTATATTAACCCTCCGTCACATACAATATCGGTTCTAACGAGTTCACATACAATGTGACTGTCAGGCGCAGGCTAGAAAAATACCTATAATATCTAATGTTTGCAATTTCAGTGCTCTAAAAGTGATCAGTGACCTTCATAGGGATGTAATAAAAGAGACTACACATAATCAGGTGCAAAAAAAAAACATTTACTTAACTAATAACTCTGAAATACAAACATTTCAAAACTCCCGCCAAATAGTCCCCAGTTCGACTCTGTCAAAAAACTCTACAAAGAAAATTTATGGAAACAAACTTAATTTTAAGGTACCTTACGTACTATTAAACACATATTCAATCAGAATTAGATCCTGAAGTTTCCCCAGAAAAATTACACTTGCAGAGCAAAGAGCAAGAATTACACATCATTTTTGCATGTGTCAGGCAGATTGCATTATGACATTTGTGACATTCATAATTAGAAAGCCTTCTGATTCCGCTTTCCGTGGTGCAGGTGGTGCATCTCCTTCTTTTGGGAGGTGGTGCAGGTGGTGAATTTTCACTATCATCATCTGGGCGAAATCTTTTGAGCTGAACTTGAAGGCGAGAGGGGATACCGATTGTTTTCATACTTCTCCTGCGTAGCTGTCCAAGCACTAGTTTATGGGCCAATTTTTTCAGATAGAATCGTCTACGGAGTGGTTCAAGCTTGTTTTCAAGGTAAATGACTTGTGAATTTATACCATCCAAATTCAACATAGCAAAAAATATGACCATTGGCCAGCGTTTGGTGTTTCTGCTGACGTTGAAAGTTGAGCACATCTGATCAGCTGTATCAACACCCCCTTTGATTGCATTATAAAATGTAATTATCTCCGGGTTTTTTTGTGCCTCAGTCCCAGGATCGATGGCATCATCATCATAAAGTGTTGATAGAAGAAGTACAATTTTTTTTGCTTGTGGTACATAGGAAACCAAAACCTTTCCATTATGGAATGCAAACATACTGCTGTACTGTTGTCTCCCTTTCACACTTACAAACTGTGTAGGCAATTCTTTTTTATTTTTTCTTACAGTTCCGACATATGAAAGCTTCTGCATTTTCAGATAATCAATCAGATCACAATTTGAAAACCAATTGTCAGCTGTTATATTGCGATCCGATCCAAATAAGGGCTCAGCCAGTCTTTTTATAACATCACTGGGTTTGTTGCTGACACAGTAAGGACCTTCTGGTTGTTTTCCTGCATAAACTTCCAGGTTGTAAGTGTAGGTCTTACTGGCATCAACAAGGGCATACATTTTTATTCCATATTTGTTAGGCTTTGATGGAATATATTGACGAAAGGCACATCTACCACGAAAACCAGGGAGCATTTCATCAATAGTGAGATTCTCCCCAGGGCAATAGCTTTTTTTACAGTTTTCAACAAATTTTTGGAATATATCACGAATTGGAGCAAGGCGGTCATGTGTTTTACGTTCGGTTCGGGTAGTTCTGTCGTCAAACCGAAGGCAACAAATTAGAAGCTTGAATCTGTTTATGGACATAACAAGGCCAAATTTTTCAACTCCATCCCCATCTTTACTCCAAAGTTCCTCCAAACTTTGTCTATTTGCCCTATAAGCTCCTGCAAGGTATAATAATCCAAAAAAAGCACGCAGTTCTATTTCATCTGTGGCCTTGATGGTTCTGTTGCAGATGAACTTGTCCTTTATAATGTCTATGTATTGGTTGGTATATGTGACAATAGAGTCCAGAATGTCATCTGTGAATAAACTATTCCAGCATTCAACTGCAGTTTTTGCATTACTTGCTGTTCCTATAACTGCAGGAAGGTGAGTAATAATGTTTTGAGGTTCCCTACGTTTTTTCTGGAGTGGCTTCTTGTTCCATTGGTTTTTTTTTATCTTTTCCCATATAATAAGATTCTATATCTTCATCCTCATCACTGTCACCATCTTGCTCTGTTTCAGAATCCACTTCACATGCTTCCACCTCATCATGAGAATCAATCTCACTTTCCTCTCCTAAATCCTCATTCAGTGTGGGGTCTGCATCATCTAACAGCATGTTTGTTACTTCCTTAACATCAAGGTTTTTTGATAAATTGTACATTTTCGTCTCCATTTCAGCAGATAATCTGAAGCAAGAGAAGGAATATGTGTTAGGGAACGAACTACTGTATATGCCTGAGCAGCACACTTTCTTTTTTAATCTGCCTTATTTCTATGAAATATCCTCACACTTTGTGCTATACATTCATAAAACAAGCTAAATAAACAATTGTGATGAATAAAAACATAAAATACCAACCTTATTGAGTGTGACGTGTTCACATACAATGAGCCTGAGAGATTAGCGCAGTTATATCTGTCCTCCTGAAGCTCTGCAATCCAACTGTGGTATGAGGTTTCACAGAGCTGCTAGAGACAGGAGACTACCTGGAGGGAGGGGATTTCCTCACAATCTGGTGAGGAATGAGAAATGAAAGTAAAAGAGATGTGCCTGTCAGGCCTATTGTATGTGACGGAGGGTTAAATCTACTGAGATTCATCCTCACACACAATTATTTTGTGTTTAAGGACCGCCCCTTCCTACAGCTCAAGGGCACTGCAATGGGGGCTGCTTGTGCGCCCTCATATGCAAATTTGTTCCTGGGCCTGTGGGAGAGGGATACGGTCCTGAACACTCCAGGAAACGAAGCAGTAGTTCTCTGCTCACGCTATATAGACGATGTGCTATTCATCTGGCAGGGCTCCACGTCGCAATTGGAGATGTTTCTTAATAGCCTTAATAATAATGAATTTAATATCAAACTGACTTGGAAATACAGTCAACAACAAGTCGACTTTTTGGATTTACTCATTTCTAAAAACTCAGACAGTACGCTAGGCACAGACATCTTTCGTAAGGCCACATCAACCAATTCGCTACTTCACTTCTCCTCATCTCACCCTCCTAAGCTAACGAATTGACCAGGAGATTTCGTAACAGAGGCTACAGACAGCACGATATTCATAGGAGACTGTCTAGAGCAGCGAATACTACTAGACAAACCCTTCTAAGTACATCTTCAAGGCCCTATAAGAAACAGAGACACGACCGATCTAATAAGTGTCCGAGATTTATCTCCACGTTCAATGCTAACTGGAGAGGAGTCAAGGATATCCTATCTAGACACTGGCCGATTCTCTTGACAGATAGGGAGTTACGCAATAATTTGACATCTCAGCCACTCATTACCTAGCGCAGATCACAAACACTGGGAGACTTACTATCAAAGAGCCATTATAAACCTCCAGGCAATCGCTTTATTTTTGGCAGCAGAGGATCACAATGGGGCAGCTTCTCTTGCAGCAGATGTTCTATTTGCAAATATATCCCAAGAGCTCTAGAATTTGAGAACTCCAGTCATGATAGGACTTTTAAAATCGTACATCATATATCATGCGATACCAAAGCAGTGGTTTACCACCTTACCTGCCCTAGTGGATAGATTTACGTGGGAATGACTACAAGACTACTCAAAACCCGTATTCAAGAAGAACATATTCGTGACATCAAAAATGCAATTACATGTCAAGAACCCGGGTTACTTAAAACCATTCCAAAACACTATTATGAAGCCCACCAATGCAATCCCAAGGGCACGGTAGTTCGTGGTATTGACCACATCTCGCTCGGTATTAGAGGCGGCAATGTGAAACAGAAACTGCTGCAAAGAGAAACACGTTGGATTACGGTGTTAGATACACTTGCCCCCAAGGGTCTTAACGAATATGTTAGCTTTAAGTCCTTTCTGGCTTAGATAGGCTGAGTGCTTATATTTTAACTGTTGCTCACTTTTTAACTGCTTTGTCTGCCTTGTCTCAGGTATATGACTCATGCGATGTTGTTCTGACTGACTGACGGAGGGATGTCGCTCTTAATTTCCAAATCAACCAATACGGACTCCACCCTTTATGCCCTACACCAATCAATATGGACCTTACTCTTTTGGCTCCAAGAATATATCCTGGAAAAGAACATTTTCTATCAAGAATTGAAACAGTAGTATTATATGATGTATTGAGTGCCCACATCATGTCTATATATGTATATATATGGCTGACATCTGTATATGATGTGATATACCTGGTACATAAATGGTCTGTATGATTGTTATTATGCCATGTATACACTGTTTTTGTGGGTTATATGTGTGTATATACACATTGGTGATCCGACTACTTTGGGTGCCCAGAGATTAGAGGTTTTGTGACTACCCCTACACCTTATCTACGATGCCTATATATGGCCAATTATTCTCTTTATTATTATTATAAACCTCATATGCCACTCATTTCTGGTAGTCTGTTATCATTACCCCTGTGAGCAGTATCAGTGATCTAATTTCATATGATTCTATCTTATATGAGTCTGGCATATCCTGGATTATTACAGGGGTATGCCGATACTCATTTGTAGGCTTTTCCATATATTATTATTCTCCTCACAGATGCTGACCACCGTGACTTAGGGGCATCCCAGGCGCCTCTGGACTGGCCACCCACCTGCTGTCCGGTTGTATGCCGATGATTGCCACAACGATGCATCTAATTCCCCGCGTCCCCGGCGTCTAGGGCGGGCCTGGGTTGCCGTGGCAGCGGGCTGGTTGTTGCCACTTCCGCCCTGCACTGCACGGAATGCTCGGGGCCCGCCCGGCTGCCGGAGGGGGCGTGGCATCGGGACTTACTCCGCATCTATTGGTCGGCCCTCACGCTGAGTCGTATATATACACCCACCTGCACACCACTAAGCCACGCCTCCTGACGAAGCCACGCAGGCGAAACACGCGTTGAGGCGCGCTATCAGTCCCCCGTTGGCTGTGCCTGCACACCGCATACTCAACATGTCTCAAGGTAATGTTGTCAGTACCATTATTATATATCGATCATAGCCTTTATGACATTTATATACGCATATTGTGTTGCTTCAAGTGTGAACATTTCCGGCTGCCTAGCGATATCAAGGGGCTCTGTTATATACCACTGATTTGTGGTGCACATATGCCAGGTGACTCATTGACGTTATCATTGATGGCATTGTAGCCTTATCTCAGCCTTGCTAGGATACCACTGTTCTGATTTCCACAGCATTGATCATTTAATCAACTACAGTTACATGATATTTGTACTACCTGACCTTAGTTAGTCTCAATGCAATCCTTTTTCATATATACGTATGTCATATACTTATGTGGTTGTTGTCTGGGCCTGCCTATAGGGGATTAGTCTCCTTCTTTTGCTTCCCTTCATCTGCCTTATCTAGTCGTGCTTCTCACCGTAACCACTTTTTACTAGAAGTAATTTTATACTACCTGTCTGATACTTGTTCTATTGAAGGTTTAATAAAACGTACAATTATTTAATGGCTTTTTTCTCTGGCTGACTCTTTTCGGGATTTGGTGTCCATTATTTGGCTTGCATTTTTCCCATACAATCCCCCTTTTCTTGGTTCTATGTTCTCATTAAGAGAAAAATTTAATAGGTGTTGCACTTCATCCAGTTAGAGTGGCAAAGTGTACGTCAAGGCGGTGGTTACCCCCGAGTCTCTGCACCCCTCCAACCAGGCGGAGGACCCCCAGTTGTCCCGTGAATCCTTTGGGGTACTACCCGATATTAACAAATGGAGAGAGACTTTCCTGTGTCCTGTTCATCGTACTTCACCCACTTCATCTGTTGCTGCGGATAGCTCGATGGGAGCAAGCATCCTAGTCACCAAGATGGTGAGACCAGTTTCGTTCCCTCTAGCGGATAGAAGAGGTAATCTTCTTGAAGAGAAGGATCGGCCTCCAAATTCTCTGCAGGAAATCCTTGCAGGCTTGAAGAAGAGGGGGCATAAAGGGGGGGTACTGTAACATCACTGGCAGCGTGCTTGCATGGCTTACCACCTCCCACCATGCAAGACCGCAATCTTACCTATCAGGCCAGGCTGCACACTTTGCTCCAGTACCTGCTGTTTGTATGTCTCTTGTCTGCTGGCTTAGGGTGGCGGCACTGTTACTTTCTGATTCTTAAAGCTACAGTGTGCGCAGTCCTAGTGCGTCCCCAGCCTATTGCTGTGAGTCACTGGATACTTAAACCCCCTCCACCCAGTAGGAGGTGCCTGAGCAACACTTTCATTCAGTGTTTTCTGCGCAACTGAGTTGCCAGTTCCCGTCCTGTATCTTGTCTGTTTCTGCCCCTGGGGGCTGTATACCCAGGCCTGTTACCTATCTGTGACTTCTAGTCTGTTTCCGCCACCCTGGGGGCTGAGTTCGCAGGCTCGTTCCTGTATCTTGTTCCTGGTTCAGTTCCTCTCTGAACAGTGTCCGAACCTTCCCTTTTCCTGCAGTGTCTGAACCTGCACCTAACTCCAACTCACTGTCTCTGTACTTCTGTTTGTGAGTTTTGTGTCCACTCGCTACTTCATTGTAAGTATCTTGTGTGTATCTGGCTCTGCTTGTCCCCTTTCCCTGCCTCCGTATCTACCTCCTGTGTTCTAACCATCTTCCTGTATTTTCCAGTCTGTTCCATGTGAACAGAGCCCTGTACTGTCTTCCTGCACCTTCTGCTCTGTTCTGCTCTGCTTGTTCACCGCACCTGCGGTTCCGCTCTGCTCTGCTTGTTCACCGCACTTGCAGTTCCGCTCTGCTCTGCTTGTTCACTGCACCTGCGGTTCTGCTCTGCTTGTTCACCGCACCTGCGGTTCCGCTCTGCTCTGCTTGTTCACCGCACCTGTGGTTCCGCTCTTCTCTGCTTGTTCGCCGCACCTGCGGGGCTGCACCTGCGGTTCCACTCCGCTCTGCTTGTTCACCGCACCTGCAGTTTTGCTCCGCTCTGCTTGTTCACTGCAGCTGCGGTTTTGCTCCACTCTGCTTGTTCACTGCACCTGCGGTTTTGCTCCGCTCTGCTTGTTCGCCGCACCTGCGGTTTAGCCCTGCTATGTTTGTTCACGGCTCCGGCGGTTCTGCTCTGCTTGGTCACCGCATTGGCGGTTTCGCTCTGCTCTGCTTGTATCCTGCCTGCGTTCCTATCTGCCAGTACCCGCCTGTCTGCATACCATCCGTGCCTGCCAGTGCCCACCTGTCTGCATGCCAGCCGTGCCTGCCAGTGCCCACCTGTCTGCATACCAGCCGTGCCTGCCAATACCCACCTGTCTTCATACCAGCCGTGCCAGCCAGTACCCACCTGTCTGTATGCCAGCCTAACCGGCCTGTTCCTGCATTCCCAGTTGTGGGTCAACAACTGTGACCGGGGTCTGACCTGGAGTAGCACCTGGTCCCTCTGCTCGGTTCCTCCCTGGTTCATGGAGTCGACTGAGCGGCCGTGTGACCTTGGTCGGACCGAGTTGATACTTAGTTACGCCCGCCCCTCCAGGCACTCCTCGGTTCATGGTCCAGTGGGATCACTAATCAACTCACGCCAGTCAGTCCGGGAGCGAGCGTAACAATGTGCCTATAAAGGGAATATTCAACCACAAAAAAGTACACATGTCGTAATACTGAAGACATTTTGCATGATTTTTTTTTTCACCTTTATGCTTCCTATTTAAAGATAATGAGCCTTTCTTGAATCCCTTAAGAATCATATGCTGCAGGTCTATCTTCAGATGGTTGAAAATGATTCTGGTATAGTATGCGTTACTCTTGCTATGCAAAGCTGCTGTAAAGTACACTCAATTCCCACACAAACTGTCTAATGGAGCATTTATGTAGGAAATGAAAAGCACTAACACTTCCACATTATGAATTTATTCAATACCGCAAAAAAACTGAGTTCCATCTATCTTCAAAGTTCAATTTGCTTTCTCAGCCTACACAACCACTTTTCAAAATGCAGAAGTTCAGTCTTTAGTCACTGTGGGAAAAAAAACCCTGCATCTATCATCGAAAGATATACAAATATCTAAAGCGGTTGTCTCAAACTATTGAATTCATCAACAAAACTGCATGGAATGATCAGCTAGTGTTTTAACCCTTTCTATATAGAACTAAAGATCGGAGGTTGTATACTTGTTGACTTATACAACAGCTGCAGGCTTATGCTGGGGAGTATCATGAGCAGACAGAAGATGGTGTGTTAATTGTTAGAGTTTGTTCATACTTCACTGTGTGAGCTATTTGGGTTATTTGCGTCACTTCTCTGTTGTTAATAACAAAGTTTTATTTCATTATAATGTATTTGAGGTGCACAGGTTTCCTGCTGCACTGATACTTGGTACAGATTGAGTTGATAACATGATTTCAGGTATTAACTATTTGAACTAGACTTTCCATCCACTTTATTTCCTCATCTCACATTTGATGTGTTGTATTCATCTGAATGCTATAGATGGAAAATGTTATGAGATTTCTTTCTTGCAAGAAACATTCATTTGGAGCTTTCTGGTCATTTTGATATGATTGTGCTCTTATATATTGCATATAAGCTGCTGCTATTGCAACAATAAGGTCAGCAAGCACCAAATTAGACAGCTGTATGATCCTTGTGATATTCCTATATGTTGCAATGCAGTTATAACTTTATATCAGCTAGTTTATCTGTGATATTTGTAGGGTCTTTTACCCACAACCTTATCCATATGGACATACTTTATATATTTAAGCCAATGTGCCATTATTACTATTATATGGCTTGGAAGTCTCTATTCAATTATGATATGTCCTTATAATGATGAGGTTTTTCAGCCTTCATATAGCTGCTGCAATCGCATTATCTCTACATGTAACACATCTATAAGGACTAGTTCTGCTCATACTCTAGTTTGATGATACCTGGTGGTCTATAACCTGAGTCTAGCTATCCTCTGACATGATTATTATAAGTAAATTCAAGTGATATATGGTTACCTTGTATTTAATCTCTATTTAGAGATATCCTATATAGTGTGCCAGGGACCGGCAGCTTGTAGTCTCAATGTTCTGGTTTAGCTGTCTGCTCACCATGTATATATTACTGATGTGATTATATTTAATAAAGTAAATATTTTTGTTACCACTATAATATTTCTCTTTTCCTTATCTGTTTGATCTATCTTCAATGATATAACTGCAGTAGAGACTACTCTACATAGTACCTTCATTCAGAGATTGATCCTTTTTCTTCGGTTGATTTACTGCATTCTAGGATATCATGGGAGTAATTATATTCTATAGGAGGATTTTTTAGGTTGTTATAGTTTTATTTATGTCAGTGCATTCCATGTTGCTAATGACAAAGATCATTGTTGCTTAAAGGGGAATTCCCATCTCCAAGATTCTATGACAATATGTAGTAGGTAAAATAATAATAATAATAATAATAATAATAATAATAACAAATACCTCCATTTAGAAATCCAGTATAGTTCTTCTGATTTTCTATGTCGCCCACCCCATGTGCAGGGCATTGCAGTAGCTTAGGTATCCATGCTTACAACCACTCACATAGTGACAGTTAATTAGTCAGTAGGCTGCTAGTGGTCGTAACCATGGATACCTAAGCTACTGCATGGCCAGTACATGAGATAAGTGACATAGGTTATCAGGAGAACTATACTACATTTATAATTGGAGGTATTTGCTAATATTTATATTATTATGCCTAATACATACAGGTGCATCTCACTAAATTAGAATATCATCAAAAAGTTTATTTCAGTTCTTCAATACAAAAAGTGAAACTCATATAATATAGAGTCATTACAGAGTGATCTATTTCAAGTGTTTATTTCTGTTAATGTTGATGATTATGGCTTACAGCCAATGAAAACACAAAAGTTATTATCTCAGTAAATTAGAATACTTTATAACGACAGCTTTAAAAATGTTTTTAAAATCTAAAATGTTGGCCTACTGAATGTATGTTCAGTAAATGCACTCAATACTTGGTCGGGGATCCTTTTGCATCAATTACTGCATTAATGTGGTGTGGCATGGAGGCGATCAGCCTGTGGCACTGCTGAGGTGTTATGGAAGCCCAGCTTGCTTTAATAGCAGCCTTCAGCTCGTCTGCATTGTTGGCTCTGGTGTCTCATCTTTTCTTGACAATACCCCATAGATTCTCTATGGGGTTAAGGTCAGGCGAGTTTGCTGGCCAATCAAGCACAGTGATACTGTTGTTTTTAAACCAGGTATTGGTACTTTTGGCAGTGTGGACAGGTGCCAAGTTCTGCTGGAGAATGAAATCTCCATCTCCAAAAAGCTTGTTGGCAGAGGGAAGCATGAAGTGCTCTAAAATTTCCTGGTAGACGGCTGCGCTGACTTTGGTCTTAATAAACACAGTGGACCTACACCAGCAGATGGCATGGCTCCCCAAACTATCACTGATTGTGGAAACTTCAAACTAGACCTCAAGCATCTTGGATTGTGTGTCTCTCCACTCTTCCTCCAGACTCTGGGACCTTGATTTCCAAATGAAAATTGGAACTCTGGGGGCTTGTGGAGTGTGTCAATGACTGCTTTCTGGACATATGTCAAGTCAGCAGTCTTCCCCATGATTGTAGAGCCTACTGAAAAAGACTAAGGGACCTTTTAAACGCTTAGGAAGCCTTTGCAGGTGTTTTTTGTTAATTAATGTAATTTACTGAGATAATGACTTTTGTGTTTTCATTGGCTGTAAACCATAATCAACTTTAACAGGAATAAACACTTGAAATAGATCATTCTGTTTGTAATGACCCTATATAATGCACGATTTTCACTTTTTGTATTGAAGAACTGAAATAATTTAACTTTTTGATGATATTCTAATTTAGTGAGATGCACCTGTATTAGGGGATCTTGGAGATGGGAATACATAAAACATAAAACATTTCGTTCTTGGACAATGCTGAATGAATCTGCTGAAAGCCGAATTCTGCAACAATATTGGACTACAACAACTTTTGGATACAAAACTTTTTCTCCACTCAAGGTTATTGGTTGGGTGAAGCCATTTATTGTCAACCTACTGTGTTTTCTCTTTTTAAATCTTAATGACAACCAAAAACATCCAAATGACCCTGATCAAAAGTTCACATACCCTGGTGATTTTTGCCTGATAACATGCACAGAATTTTACACAAATGGGTTTGAATGGCTACTAAAGGTAACATCCTCACTTGTGACCTGTTTGCTTGTAATCAGTGTGTGTGCATAAAAGCTGAGTGAGCTTCTGGGATCAAGACAGACTCTTGCATCTTTCATCCAGCCACTGACATTTCTGGATTGTGATTCATGGGGAAAGCAAAAGAATTGTCAATGGATGTACGGGAAAAGGTAGTTGAACTGTATAACACAGGAAAGGGATACAAAAAAATATCCAAGGAATTGATAATGCCAGTCAGCAGCATTCAAACTGTGATTAACAAATAGAAAATCAGGGGCTCTGTAAAAACCAAACCACGGTCAGGTAGACTAACAAAAATTTTGGCCACAACTGTCAGGAAAATTGTTCGGGATGCAAAGAAAAACCCACAAATAACATCAGCTGAAATTCAGGACTCCCTGAAAACTAGCGGTGTGGCTGTTTCAAGATGCACAATAGGGAAGCACTTGAAGAAAAATCGGTTGCATGGTCGAGTCGCCAGAAGAAAGCCATTGCTGCGCAAATGCCACAAAGTATCTCACCTACAATACGCCAAACAGCACAGTGACAAGCCTCAAAACTTCTGGAGCAAGGTAATTTGGGTTGATGAGAGAAAAAATTGAACTTTTTGGCCACAACTATAAACGTTACATTTGGAGAGAGGTCAACAAGGCCTGTAATGAAAGGAACACCATTCCTGTAGTAAAGCACGGAGGTGGATCGCTGATGTTTTGGGGATGTGTGAGCTACAAAGGCACAGGAAACTTGGTAAAAATTGAAGGAAAGATGAATGCAGCACGTTATCAGCAAATACTGGATCCAAAACACAAGGCTAAGTCGACCTGTCATTGGCTACAGCAGAACAAAGTGAAGGTTCTGGAGTGGCCATCTCAGTCTCCTGACCTCAATATCATTGAGCCACTCTGGGGAGATCTCAAGCGCTCAGTTCATGCTAGGCAGCCCAGGAATTTACAGGAACTGGAGGCTTTTTGTCAAGAAGAATGGGCAGCTTTACTATCTGAGAAAATAAAGAACCTCATCCACAACTGCCATAAAAGACTTCAAGCTGTCATTGATGTTAGAGGGGGCAATACTCGGTATTAAAACTGGGGTATGTGAACTCTTGATCAGGGTCATTTGGATTTTTTTGGTTGTCAATAAGATTTAAAAAGGGAAAACACAGTAGTTTGACAATAAATAGCTTCACCCAACCAATAACCATGATTGGAGAAAAAGTTTTTTTGTTATCATTCATATTCTCTGAAACAAGGCCAAGAAAGGAAAAATTCTGCCGGGGTATGTAAACTTCTGAGCGCAACTGTATGTCACACAAAATAGTTAATAAATAACATTTCCCACATGTCTACTTTACATCAGCACAATTTTTTAAATATATATTTTTTGGGGGGGAAAGTAGTGTGAGACTATTGCACGGACGATCTTGTAGTATTGCAGGTTCCACCATGAAGAAAACCCGTAAATCCAGCAAAGGGTCCAATAAAATATTCTTCCTTATGTAATGCAGCGGCTTGCTGCATTGCTAGAATGTCCAGGGGGTGTGCTCTAGCTGACCATTTACCTCCCCCTCAGGTGACTGATCACGTGACTGTGACATCATCACAGGTCCTGTGTGCACTAAGGATATATAAACCCTGGTAGTTTTGAAACAGGGAGAGAAAGAGTGGCCTGGTGAGGCCTAGAGAGAGAGAGGCCTGGTGAAGCCTGGAAGGCAGAGGCTGGATTCCCGGTGTTTGAGATACCAGAACCCTTGGAGGGCGAGAGGCTTGGTCCCTGTGTGGGACTCCACTAGCCTGGAAGGCAGAGGCTGGATATCCTGTGTTTGAGATACCAGTAGCCTTGGAAGGTACGTGGTCCGGAGGCCCCATCTGGGAAGCCTTAAAGCCACAGCTGTGGCAGAACCGAGCTGACTGAAGCAGCTACGACCCGGCAAAGGTAAAAACGCTGCTTGATGTGGACATTGATATTGTTACCTTGCTAAAGGCTGTATCTGGAGCCAAGTGGGCATGTCTGTCACTAGAAAGGCTCTGGGATATTATGTGTAACATGTCGGAGAGCCACTGAGATGGACTATGTTATGAGCGGTTTATGAGATGTAATAAACTGCTGGACTGTGAATTGCCGGAAAAACGTTGCATGTCTGCTTTAATTGACCCGGTGAAGCGAGTGCCCCCAGCGTGATGAATAGCGCTACCTTACATGTGGTTGGATAATGCGGGCAACTGCAGCCTGGTTGCTAGGGGTAACGGCACAGGACGACGATTGTGGATGCCAGCATCTTGCTGTGGCTCGGTGGGGTCACGAAGATTAAAGCATCTGGCCGTAACTCAGCGGGGTTACAAAAATTGTCGTCGCACTCAAACCTGGCTTGCTGTGGCTTGGTGGGGCCACGAAAATTTTCTGGGGAGAGCGGTGTGAAGTGTCTAGTGTGAACAGCGTACCGCGATGGCTATGAATGGAGCAGTATCCCCAGATGGAATGGAGAAGTGGTTAGATGACCGGCTGCAAACACTCTTCAGCAAAATATAGTTTTCTGAAGAGGTGCAGGAGCAGATGAAAATGGCTGTGAAGGGAGCAGCAGATGAGACTGAAGCTGCTGAGCGGTTAAGGTACCTGTTAAAATTACAGCAACAGGACATGGTGCAGGAACGGCAGGAGCTGTTGGCACCGTATAGAATGGCGGCAGCGGACCATTCTGTGAGTTCTACTGGGGCGCCGGTATTGTCGCAGAGTGCCCGGGGAGGTGGTAAGAGATGTTGTGAACTGGGTCCTAAGACTATCGTGTTTTTTTTAAAAAAATCCCCCTACAGATGTGGGTGTCCAAAAGGGTTGGAGTCTCGATAGGGGGCGGAGTTTCAAAAGAGCGTGGAGTATAGAAAACCAAAATTGGTTACTGGTTGTGGGTTGGTATTGCCTAAAAATGACAATTTGACCGTTGAAAACGGGGTAGCTCCAGTAGAAGGGGTTGACGTCAAAGTGGGAGGTGACTTGTTGGTCCACAACACCATGGGGAGTGACACAGACCCCATAGCTGACAGTGACACTATGAAAGTAGAAAGAGAGTTCAGTCAGGAGGAGGTAGACGAGGTGAGAAAGGCCCCCTCTCGTCGTCGACGGCGCAAGGGCCACAAAAAAGCTGCTCCTGTAGCCTTTGCTGAAAGGGCAAATAAAGAAAATGCAATGCTGTGTGCTTTTATTCCGAGTGTGGATCCTCCTTTAGAAGCAGAAGACGAGGTGACGTTGCCAGTAGCAACCTCCGGTACAGTACTGAGACAGAAGGATCAGGATCCGACAGCCCTGGAAGAGGAGGCGGCCAGTCATGACCAAGAGCTGGAGCCTATCAGGCAGCAGTACAAGAGTGACATGCAGCAACTAAGGAAAAACCTGGAGAACGTGTCCTCAAATCAGCTGAGCCTAGAGTCTGAACGGCAGAAAATAAACCAGGTTGTGAGGAACTTACAGCGAGAACTGGAGGAAAGCAGCAAGGAAGTCAACAATTGGAAGGAAAAGTTCCAGAAAAATAAAGAGGAGGTTTTTCAGTTGGAGCTTGACAAAGCGGAGTTTGAAGATGAGCTGTGTGAGTTGAAAGATCGGTTCTCCCTGGTACACTTAGAGCTGATGCAGGTGAAGCAAAAGCTGGATGAGGGACTACACCAGAGGGAGAGGGAGCTGTCTTCCTTAAAAGAGGCGCCGCAGGATGAAGTTTCTGGATGTGACCAAAAGCTAGAATGACTGCATGAAAAGTTCAATAGGGAACTGCAACAAATCAAGAGAGACTATGAGGATCTCCTTAAGGTTAAGGAAAAACTAGAGAATGATAAAACTGATGCAGAGCACATGTGCCAAGTGATTGAGACTACTCTACAGGACACCCGTGATCAGAATGATGATCTCCACAGAAAGATCCCAGGACTGGAAGCTCAGGTGAAGGAGCTGCAGATGTTTTGTGGTGATCTCCAGAGGGCAGAGACGTGCCTTAAGGATAGAATCTGCAGGATGGAGGAGTTTATCGGAGAAGGGAGGTATGAAGCAAATGCCTCTACGAATAATGCGAGCTTGGATGATTCGGTGGATGTAAGAGCCGAGATCAAGGAGCTCAAAGAGACGTTACAAGCCCATTTGAAGCAAGAGAAGCTCGAGAGACTGGCTGTCGAGAGCCGAGTGGGCACATTGGAGACAGAGAGGTCTGAGAGAATTCTGCTGATAAAGGAGAAGTTGAAGCCGGAAGAGCTTCAGAGATGGGCTGCTGAGAGGCGAATAGCTGAGCTAGAAAAAGAAGTTGTCGAGCTCCTGGCAAAGTAGCAATCAGTGAACGAGGCCTCCTTGGAGAAGGAGAAGGGCAAACAAGTTGTGCTCAGTCCTTTGGGCCATGAGAGGGTGGACCTGAGGAGAGCTGAGAAAGTGTTGAAAGAAAATAAGTATGAAATGGGGGTGGTCAAGATGAGAATTCTTGAGTTCATAGCTGTGAGGAAGTATACAGGGTGAAGAAGCTGAAAGTCAGTTGTCCCTGAAACCTGAGCCAGATGATTGTTTGGAAATCACTGGTGAGATAGAAACGTCTCGGTGCAAGTGTCTTATAGATGTACCCGAAGATTTGAGAGAAGAATGCACCAGAGAGTCAGTGCATGAAGAGTTTAAGAAGGCCATGGGAGCCTGTAAGGTGTACTCGACCTCAGAAGCTAAACAGCTGGTGGTCCTGTCCACAACCGAAGTCACAGTGAAGAGGGTGGCTATCCTAAGTGACATGCACTGGCGATATATTTGCACAAAGCGGTTTGTCCGGTTGAAGACGGAACAAGCCATTAGACAACTGGAGCTTATGAGAAAAGCTCAAAGTCTGTGGGAAGAAGTTATCTGGGTGCCTCATGCTCTGGTAAGAAAGCTCATTGGGAGAAATGGCCAAGCCATGCAAATGATGGTAAAGAAGTCTGGTGTGATGAAAGTAAGCAGTCCACGTGATCATCAGGACTGGATGCCAGATGAAGACGGCATTGTGTCATTCTCCGCTGTAGGAAAGGAAAAAAATCTTGCATATATATGCATGCTGATGGAGTACCGAGTGACCTACCTGCGAGAGGTAGAACAGTTGAATCTCGCCAGACTGCGAATGGAAAGACAGCATCGTGGGAGCAGCAGAAGATGGCAGCCGTCTATAAATTGTGAGACCAGACAGAGAAAGGGCCCTTCAAATAATAGGACGGCTACAGTAGAATTTAGAGACCTTTCAAGATGTCCTGAGGATAGTGGGCATGGGTTTAGAGGTAGTGAGACCTCCAGTAACTCAGGTCTGAGAGGCCCATACAATCGACCCAATAGAGTACGGGACAGCACGAAGTCAGACTTGACTGTAGATACAAGGGCAAGTAAGTCACACTGCTGTATTGATCGCTGGGAGCGGGGGAGGTCTGACTAGGTTACGACTGACCACTGGGGGCGGGGGAGGTCTGACAAGGTTACTACTCGGAAATATGACTTGACGAAGTTAGTGACAATGACAGATGGTAGGTCCCTAAGGAGTGGGATAATGTCGATGACTAATGTTCCAGGGGCTGAGCTGCGCAATTGTCAAGTACCTGGTCTCTGTGTGAACCGTGGGTTATAATGTGATTGTGTATACTATGTGTTCAACCCCACAAGTTTGAACAGAGGGGGGGATATGTAATGCAGCGGCTTGCTGCATTGCTAGAATGTCCAGGGGGTGTGCTCTAGCTGACCATTTACCTCCCCCTCAGGTGACTGATCACGTGACTGTGACATCATCACAGGTCCTGTGTGCACAAAGGATATATAAACCCTGGTAGTTTTGAAACAGGGAGAGAAAGAGTGGCCTGGTGAGGCCTAGAGAGAGAGAGGCCTGGTGAAGCCTGGAAGGAAGAGGCTGGATCCCCAGTGTTTGACATACCAGTAGCCTTGGTGGGCGAGAGGCCTGGTCCCTGTGTGGGACTCCACTAGCCTGGAAGGCAGAGGCTGGATACCCTGTGTTTGAGATACCAATAGCCTTGGAAGGTACGTGGCCCGGAGGCCCCATCTAGGAAGCCTTAAAGCCACAGCTGTGGCAGAATTGAGCTGACTGAAGCAGCTATGACCCGGCAAAGGTAAAAACGCTGCTTGATGTGGACATTTATATTGTTACCTTGCTGAAGGCTGTATCTGGAGCCAAGTGGGCATGTCTGTCACTAGAAAGGCTCTGGGATATTATGTGTAACATGTCGGAGAGCCACTGAGATGGACTATATTATGAGCGGTTTATGAGATGTAATAAACTACTGGACTGTGAATTGCCAGAAAAACGTTGCATGTCTGCTTTAATTGACCCGGTGTAGCGAGTGCCCCCAGCGTGATGAATAGTGCTACCTTACATTTATTTAAAATCCGTTAAAATCCACAAATATTAATAACCGCAGACGCATTTCTGACTGATGTTCTTATTCATTGCATATATTGTTAGGGTTAGGGTAGGGTTAAGGTTGTGTTGGGGTTAGGGTCTATCACAGTGATCGAAAGGAACCAATGGAAAAAATGAAATGCTGTTGCCGGGTACCCGCCAGCAGATCTCAGCGGGTGCACTGCGCATGCGCCCACCATTTTTTAAGAACGGGTCAGGAGTGCCTGGGGATGGCGGAGATATCGGGGGGATCTCGTATAACATGTCAGAATAGAGAGAAATGACTGTAAAAGGGGCACACTTTTTTTTTTTTTTACTTGATCACCATTACTCATGATCACGTGATCATGATCTCCAGGGTCTCAGCTACCCCCCGGTAGCCGAAACACCTCCGATTTTCCGATGCTGGGGGGCCATATACCCTTATTTTTTCAGCGCCGTTAAAAATCGGCACCAAGAAATAAGTACCCTTAACTGACGTTGTTTTTGCTGAGAAGTATTTTGTCTACTCAATGCTCAGTGAGCTACGTAGCTTCAACTCCACATCCAAAACTGATACATTGGAGCAAAATGCCTTCACAATTATTTTAGCATCTGCTGACAAGGCTCACAATTTCTTTCATGTTTTACCAGTTCTGAACAGAATTCATAACATTATGATTAGACATAAGCGGATCATCAAAATTCGAATTCCCCCAAAAATTCTATTTACATTGAATAAATTCGCTGAAAATTGCAATACTTCAAACCCAGTGGAAAATGAGACAGGGAGAGAGAGAAAGAGAGAAAGCAAATTAGCACTGAGGAGTTTAGCATTGCCCTCCTTGTTTGCAGTGAATAAAAAAATTATTTAAAAAAGCTGTTCACAGTCAATTCATAGTCACACTGAATGACTATACAGCTACAGCAGTTCCCTATATATCATATAAATCTTTGGATTAATATTCACAAACTCAGACTACCACTCCCATTTTCAATGAACTTCAGCACTGCAGTAATACACCACAATCAGATTAGGCCTGTTTCTATCCCTTTGGGGAATGAGCTGTGTACTGTGACTTTCTATCCATACACAGAGCAAGCATAAAATGGCGCTCCTTGCTGGCCCCCATCTTTTATACTTGCTGTGATAGCCTCATTGAATACCTGCTCTACAATCATGTGGTATTATAGCAGTATGCATTTAGGGATAGCCTGCTCGCTGATGTTTCAACAGTTTCTGAAATGGCGCTGAGCTTCTTCTTTTTTTTCTGCAATCCTCGTGAATCTAATTGCAAAGTGTTCGAATTTGAAGGGACCCACGAATTTCAGGAAATTCCAAAGTTGATCAGTCCACTCATCTCTAATTATTATATAATTTAACACTATATGAGTAAACACAATGAAGGGTGGCTACATGGCCAGTATTATACAACAAAGTAAGACAAATTTCAACATCTGCATTACTACCAAAATGACTGGACCATCCATGGTTTAACTGAACCTAACAGATCTTCATTGATGGATAAGATGATTCACGCTTGGTTCAATCATCAGAGATCTGAATATTGCATCCTTATAATTGGTCTTACAATGCACCAACTTTATCCTTTGACCATGAATCAATTGTAAAACCAATTAATAGTATCACATTTTCTTTAAGTATTTTATTTCAGGCTGTTTTACTGTAAACATTCTACCCTTACCCAAAGTATCTAATATTTTAGTGCCTATTATGTCATATTAATGCCACATTTATAGAATTTTCCTGTATATATTTATCTTAGTATAACCAGTCTACTATAAGACCCTCAGTAGTCTGGCATCACTGAACTGGAACTTAACTGTATTTTTTTTGTACTTTGTGTACAAAGTGCAGCAGTTTCTAACAAAAAAAAAAATCAACATGACATGTTCAGACTTTGTGCTTTGGTATTTATTTAGCGGACGCTTGTATTGCTCAGAAAATCATCTGCCAGGACAATGCCACAAGTGCTCAGCAACAAAAAGTTAGACCATGGATGTTGTCCTTCAAAAGTAAATGCCAAAGGCGAATATGACACATTGTCCCAAAGGTCTTTCATGTTTTCAGTTTACCACTGGAGAGGTTAATATGTAATCCACCCTGTCTGAAACCAGTGACAATGGATAACAATAATAAGGGTTAATCCCCAAACCATACTACAGTGTCTGAGGCTGCAAGACATCTGAAATCCATGCTGTGAAACATTTCTGCTTTTTTTTGTCAGCTTCCATTTAATGGATCCTGTGGATTGCTTAAATGCTGACCTCTAAAATCAATTGGTAGCTTAGCAGGATGTATGATCACTGGTTTCAGTTTCCAGATTTAAATGTCTGTCTTGACATCTCTGAAGCTCTCCCTGCCTGTCATGTTCTTGCTTTGTTCGGAGAGTTTATGCTACACACCAGATAAAGCTTTTTTAGAGCTGATATTGCTTAGCTATTGTGCTCTGAACATTGAAATATTGCTCATAGATAAACTCATGTTGCTGCTGAATTCAGTCTCACAGGTAAATGATATGGAGGCATGCTTTGTGATCCGGGTCTTCAAGTATAATTACCTGCTGCTTGCTTGATTCAATTTTCTTTGACAGGCACAATCCAAAAACAGTATGCTGATTTAGAACCCTAAGCTGTTTGGTTTCCTATGTTTAATTACATTTTAAGATGTTCCTGTTATTGTTCAGTCATATTTAATCATAGAGGCAAAACAGTTTAATGACATTTCTACAAGACTGCTTTTCCGGCATATAATTGTTTAAATGAATGTGCAGAAAATGATTAGGCTTTAAGCGCCTTTACATAATCGGAAAGAAATGTATATGGTAGACTGAAATTTTATACAGTTGCCTTGAGTGATATTGAATATTTGTTGCATAAAATAACAAGTCATATGCTACTTAGTACTATATGTAGGAAAATGTAAGAAAAATAAATACAGATTTTTGCTATAATCAAACGGAACTTTGTATGTCATTCAGTAACTAGTAAAAAAAATGTCTTTAGTCAGGAAGTTCTACATATATTAGCCCCTTAAGGGCCGGTTGATTTTTTGTTTTTGCGTTTTGGTTTTTTCCTCCCCTTCTTCCAAGAGCCATATAATTTTTAAGCATACATGAACATAGCTATACGAGGGCATATTTTTTTGGAGGATGAGTTGTAGTTTTCAATTACATAATTTATTGTACCATATAATGTACTGAAGACTGGGGGGAAAGAGTCTGATGAACTGGAGAAAAAAAATATGCAGTGATCGTTTTGTTTTTTTGTTGTTATTGTTTCTACGGCATTCATTGTGCTTTAAAAATGCAACACATTTTTTCAGTTTAGTAGGATTGCGTTTATACCAGCCATGTATATTTTCTTTTATTTAAAAGGATTTTCTCACAAACAAAGTACATTTTAATTAACAAATATTGGAATAAAAATAAGTTACACAATGGGATGTGTTAAAAAATGTTCTTGTGCTGAGATAATCTTATAAATGTGCCCTTGCTGTGTACTGTGTAATAGCTGTGTCTGACTGTGCAGGAACATGGTCTGATCATAACACACCTCTTAGCCAGGGGAGGATGCAAAAGAGTATACAGACAGGATGGCTTGGGATCGTAGCTGATTCTTTTTGTGAGGCAAAAAATTTCCTTGCCTGTTTTTAACCCCTTCAGCCCACAAGCCTGTTTTCACCCTCATGACCGTGCCAAATTTTACAATTCTGACCACTGACCACTGTCACTTTATAAAGTAATAACTCTGGAACTCTTCAAAGGACCCCACTGACTCTGATATTGTTTTTTTCGTGACATATTGTACTTCATGATGGTGGTAAAATGTGTTATCATTTGTGTTTATTTGTGAAAAAAATGGAAATTTAGAAAATTTAGCAATTTTCTAACTTTTAATTTTTTTGTCCTTAAATTAGAGAGTTATGTCACACAAAGTAGTTCAGAAATAACATTTCCCACATGCCTACTTTACATCAGCGCAATTTTGAAACAAATTTTTTTTTTCCGCTAAAACTTAACCAGCGATTTCTAATTTTTCCACCAAAATTTACAAAACCATATTTTTTAGGGACCACATCACATCAAAACTGAACCCCTCAAAGTGCTCAAAAACACATTCAAGAATTTTATTAACCCTTCAGGTGCTTCACAGGAATTAATGGAATGTGGAAGGGAAAAATAAACATTACATTTTTTTCACAAAAATGTTACTTTAGACCCAATTTTTTTACTTTCACAAGGGTAACAAGAAAAAATGGACCCCAAAATTTGTTGTGAAATTTCTCCTGAGCACGCCAATACCCCATATGTGGGGAAAAAACACTGTTTGGGCGCATGGAAGGGCTTGGAAGGGTAAGAGCGCCATTTGACTTTTTGAATGTAAAATTTACAGGAATAATTAGCGGATGCCATGTCTCTGAGGTGCCTAAACAGTGGAAAACCCCCACAAGTGACACCATTATGGAAACTAGACCCCTCAGGGAACTGATATAAATTTGCGGTGAGCACCTTGAACCCCTAGGTGCTTCACAGAAGTTTATAATGTTGAGCCGTGAAAATAAAAAAAAACACATTTCTCCCACAAAAATGTTTTTTAGCCCCAAATTTTGCAATTTCACAAGAGTAACAGGATGAATTGCACCATATAATTTGTTGTGAAATTTCTCCTGAGTACGCCAATACCCAATATGTGGAGGAAAACTACTGTTTGGATGCATGGCAGAGCTTGGAAGGTAAGAAGTGCCATTTGACTTTTTGAATGCAAAATTTGCTGGAATAATTAGCGGATGCCATTTCACATTTGGAGAGCCCCTGATATCCCCAAACAGTGGACATTCCCCACAAGTGACACCATTCTGGAAAGAAAACCCCTCAGGGAACTTATCTAGATGTGTGGTGAGCACCTTGAGCCCCCAGGTGCGTCTTAGAAGTTTATAATGTTGAGCTGTGAAAATAAAAAAAAATCGAATTTTTCCCACAAAAAATGTTTTTCAGTGCCAAATATTGCATTTTCATAAGGATAACATACCATTTGTTGTCCACTTTCTCCTGAGTACAAAAATACCCAATAACTGGAGAAGAACTACTGGACGCACAGATGGTCTTGGAAGGTAAAAAGAGCCATTTCACTTTTTGAATGCAAAATTTGCTGGAATAATTAGCGGGTGCCATGTCCCGTTTGCAGAACCCCTTATCTAAATGTGTGGTGAGCACCTTGAACTCCAAAGTGCTTCACAGAAGTTTATAACGTTGAGCCATGAAAATAAAGAAATCACATTTTTCCATAAAAATGTTCTTTTAGCTCTAAATTTTTTATATTCACAAGGGTAATAGGACATAATGAACCCCAAAATGTGTTGTGCAATTTCTCCTGAGTATGCAGATACTCCATATGTAGGAGAAAACTACTTTTTGGGCCCACGGCAGGGCTCAGAAAGGAAGGAGTGACGTTTTGGAACACAGACTTTGATGAAATGGTCTGCAGATGTCATGTCATATTTGGAGAGCCCCTGTTGCGCCTAAACAGTGGATAACTCCAACAATTTTTTCATTTTCATTTTTTCATTTTCATGAGGATAGCAGGAGAAAATGGACCCAAAAAATTGTTGTATAATTTCTCCTGAGTATGCCGATACTTATTTGATCCCTTGCTCTTTTTGTAAGTTTGCCCACTGACAAAGACATGAACATCGTCCCAACCATGAACCATGGTGGGGGAAACATTATACTATGGGGGTGCTTTTCAGCAAAGGGGACATGACGACTGCACCATACTGAAGGGAAGATGGATGGAGTCATGTATCGCGAGATTTTAGCCAACAACCTGCTTCCCTCAGTAAGAGCATCGAAAATGGGTCATGGCTGGGTCTTCCAGAAAGACAATGACCCAAAACATACAGTCAAGGCAACAAAGGAGTGGCTCAGAAAGAAGCACATTAAGGTCATGGAGTGGCCTAGCCAGTCTCCAGACCTTAATCCCTTAGAAAACTTATGGAGGGAGTTAAAGCTCCGAGTTGCCAAGTGACAGCCTCAAAATCTGAATGATGTAGTGATGATCTGCAAAGAAGAGTGGACCAAAATTCCTAGTGACATGTGCGCAAACCTCATCATCAACTACAAACAACGTCTAACTGCTATGCTTTCCAACAAGGGTTTTGCCACAAAGTATTAAGTATTGTTTTCCAGAGGAATCAAACACTTATTTTTCACTGCAAAATGCAAACAAATGTATCTAATTTATACAATCTGATTTTCTTGATTTTATTTTTGGATATTCTATCTCTCAATGTTAAAATTAACCTACCCTTAAAATTATAGACTATTCATGTCTTTGTCAGTGGGCAAACTTACAAAAACAGCAAGGGATCAAATAATTATTTCCTTCACTGTATGTGGTCACAAACTACTTTTGAGGCACAGAGCAAAGCTCAGAAGAGAAGAGCGCCGTATTGGAATACAGATTTTGCTGGACTGGTTTCAGGGTGCCATGTCACATTGGCAGAGCCCCCGAGGAGCCAGAACAGCAGAACTCCCCATAAGAGATCCCATTTTACATACTACACCTCTCAATGAACTCATCTTGGGGTGCAGTGATCATATTGACACCACAGGTGGGTCGCAGAATTTTATACCATTGGACAGTGAAGAAAAAAATAATTAAAATTTTTTCACCAAAATTTTGTTTTATCCCCATATTTTATATTTTCACACCAGGAAATGGGTAAAAATGGCACCAAAATGTGTCCGACAATTTCAGCTGAATGTAGAAATACCTCATATGTGGCTGTACAGTACTGCTTGGCCACATGGCAAGACTCGGGAGGGACAGAGTGCTATTTGCCTCCTGGAGCACAGATATTTCTAGAATATGGCAGATTCCATATACAGAGCTTCTAAGTGCTAGAAGAGCAGAATTCCCCCTCAAGTGACCCCATTTTGGAAAGTATACTCCTTTGGGAATTTATCTACAGGTGTAATGACGATTTTGACTCCATGGGTCTTTTCCAGAAACAAGCAGCATCGGATGTCGCTGAATGAAAATTGCAAACTGCCATTGTAGTGACCAGTACGTTGCAGTGCCGAGCTCATACTTCTGGAAACATTCACCCGTAAATTAGGTGGGCTCTCATCGCAACATAAATGCCAAAAATGTGGACCCTAACTGCGGTTTAGGCACACTGGGGCTCAGAAAAGAGGGGGCATTTGGATTTGGGAGTGCAGAATTTGTTGAATTTCTTTTGGGGGGCAATGAGCCATTTCGCTACTGCCAGTAACATGGAAGCCCCTATATTTCCAATAAAAGATGATGGACCTGAGTGGGGTTTTTTTTTGTGGATTGAGTTGAAGCTGTTATTGGGAACATTTTACATAACATTTAGGATCACATTTATCCAGCGTGCTACGCAAAGCACTTAAACTGGGGTTTCCATTTAAATCTCTGAGAAAGCCCCCTATATTTCCGTTAACAGGTGATGGACCTGAGTGAGGACTTGCTTTTTTTGTGGATTGGGTCAAATCTTTTATTGTGATCCAAAATGTTATGTTAAATTTTCCCATTTATCCTGTGCTCTACGCTGAGCACTAATATTGGGGTTTCTATTTAAATCTCCGAGTGGCTTAATTCAGATGAAACCCCCGAGGGATCCATTCACTATAATGAAGCAGCAGAGTTACTCTGGACTCCATCTGGCCTCTGTCTAGCGATGTCCTTTTTTTTTAGAAGTGCACAAATCTGTGGCCAACGGAGCTTTTATGCACAACTAAAAAGACAGACACTGTGGGATTACAGGCCAGACGGCGTCCATAGTGCCTCCATCTGCCTCATTATAGGGAATCTTCTGCCAGGATATTTGTCTGAATCACGTATTTCAGATATTTTCACAGACACACCGGTGTAAGTGCTCAGCGTAGAGCGTAGGATAAATGTGGGTTGAGCCTTACTGCGATCTTTGGGAGGCAGAATGAACAAGTCAAAAGCAGGTGAAGAATTGGTTTTATTTATTTTTTACACTGTTCCTGGTGCGGTATAAGTGATTAGATGACTTTATTCTTCGAGTCGGTGCAATTACAGCGATACAAGATTTATATTGGGTGTGAAGGAACAGCACCAGGCGGGCCCGCAGAATCCCGCTGTCGCCACTTCCTCCTGTGGATCCACACCCCGCCACCCACCTGAAGTCACACTACACCAAACAGAGCACGTGATACGAATCTACCCTTTGCACCAACGTGATATTCCGCACCCCTTCGAGGACACGTAAGGTCAGATCGGCATAGCTCTACACAGTCACCTCCTGTCCACACGGGTACACTAAGGCACCAGGGAGTGGGACAAGGTGGTCCACTCAGACACTGATGTGGCCCCACACTCTCCCACACTCCTGACAGGCTGAGAGTCTTTTTCACTACTCCAGTGAAGCAGAGCCTTGTCGGCCTGGATAAAGCTGCCACCAGTTTCTATTTGATATAACAGACTTATATCGGGCTAGAAACCAGCCTGGTAGCAGGTCTTGACCAAACAACAGGCGTGAGGCTTGTGATTTGAGATAAAAGAAACAGCCCAAGATTAAATTATATATTTAATCGCCATAAGGGTTCACTAAACAATCTACTATATATACAAGGTTATACATATGACGCGCCCCCTGGGCCTGTGCTGCTGCTGTGCAGGGGGAATACCCGGAGCCGGATCGCTGGGGGTTGTAGTTCTCCGTGGCGGTGACCCGGTCCGTGCCCAGGGTGGTCAAACCAGTGGCAGTCTATTTGTAAAGTAATAAGTGTCCGACTACGCCACCCGTGGATTGCGGTCAGTGGGGACCGCCGCTGCGCTGCCGACCGCTGAGGCTGCTGTTGGTTGCGCAGCTGAGTATGGGATAACTCCCCACGGGAGGAGTATTGCCTCAGGGCAGCTAATGTGGATGATGGTGGTAGTGATGGTGTGAGTGTCCCAGTACTGATGGTGCTGGTGCGGCGATGAAACACAGAGACTTGTAATTGCAGTTTCCAAAGCTTTACTCACGGTTGTTATTCAGGTCAATGCTGCAGGCGATGACTGCCCAAGCCGTGCTGCGTCCACCAGGTGAGGGACTCGGTCATCTCCCAGGCAATTCCAGAGCATGGTTCTGAGCTCCCCTCTCTCTCTCTTTCTGCTGGCCATCCCCACCAGGGATCCACCTTTGTCCGGCTCCCTCGGGTCTCTTGGTGGTTAAACCTTCTCTGGCTTCCCTGACCCTACTCGTGGTGTGCCTTCCTGGTGGATATGGTGAGGGTCGTGGCAAAACTTGACCACGACCTCCGGTTCCTGATTAAGGATGTTTTGCCTCCGTCAGTTTGGGATCCGGTGCCCTCTTCTGCCAACCCTTCACCCTTTTGGCTTAATTCTGGGATCTCAGGGTTCCCTCTGTCTCTGCCTCTCTGGGTCCTTCTTCCTCCTCTCTCCATGCTTCAGGCCTGGCCCTGGAGCTGGGCCCAGCCGGAGCCACAGCTCCCAGTCAGCCCTCCTGGCTGAGCTCCTCTGCTCTGCTACTCCTCAGGCTGAACTTGGCTAAAAGACCCTGTCTCTAGATGGTGCCCACCTTATATACCCCCTCTATGTGTGAGCCCAGGTGACCAGCACCCAATGGGCTCCTAGCTTTACCCAGAATACTCCCCCTATCTGCCCCTACACTACTGGGATGTTCCACCCCCCCTCCCACTCCAGCCAGGGACAGACGCTGTCGTACCTGCACATTTACTTGGTGGGAGTACCGTAGTTCTGTCCCCCGGAAATGGGATGTATGTAGTGCATGCAGCCTACTGAGCTCAGTCCCACACTCCATCCTTACCCGGGAGTGGAATACCACACCTCTGGCTTGAGGTGCACTACCCCTGTAGCAGCCGAGTCCTCAGGGTGCTACATTCCCCCCTGGTAAATCACAGCACGTCCTCGGGCTGTAAAAGAATAAACATACCAAAAACATACAATTTTTTTCCAAAACATACAAGAACATATTAAACAGTATAAACATTATCAGACTCTAGCAATAAAAACTTCTTCATATAAAACTCTTTCGGATAAATATTCTTGAGCTTCTGGCCACTGTGCAAATTGTGACCAGGTAAAAGTGCAACAGTCACTTGAAGAAAAACAGTTCTTCTATAAAACCAGTAGGGGGTGCTTTAGGAAGCGCAACTATTTACAAGGGGTATGGCCGCTCTCAGTCCTCGGCCAGTGGGGAAAAGGGATGGCTGCTCACAGTCCTCAGCCTGGTAAGGGATAGGGACACACGGGTAACAGTTTGCTGGTCCCAACGGGGACTATACTTCACTTAGCAGCAGTACTTGTAACAGTTCTTGTACCCTTACGGGTAACTATGTACAGTTCCATTTTACCGTACTTCAGTAACGGCATCCTCCTGCTCCATCTCGCGGGTGATCTTCAAACCCGTCCGGGTTCTCTTGTTCCTCTTCACACCGTAGCTCTTTCTCGGTCAGTCGGTGTACATGGAGAGCATATGGACCTTTGGCACATTGATGCCGGGTGAAGGTGACCTCATCACCCAGGTAAAGATCTCGTCCTCTGTGTCCCTCCGGCAGATGGCTCTCGACATCTCTGCGGGTCATGAAGACGTCGCCGGGGGTGCGGTGATCCCGGATGAAGCCCCAACCGTGCTGCAGTTGGAATTTGATTACAGTCCCGGTGGCACGGGGACCGTGTGCTGCACGGGGGTTCCGTCGGGTCCGGCTCTTCTGTTCTGCACTCTGCACTTGCAGCCGCTCCTCGCGGGCCCGCCTTTCTCGCCGCTCCCGGTCGAAGACCTCCAGCTGTTGCCGGCAGCACTCTGCTCGCTGGGCTGCGGCCGCCCGGGTCTCTTGGGTGAAGCCGATGAGGTTCTCCCCGGTGGGGTCCCATTCAAATTGGGCCTCCTCCAGCGGGAGCGGGACGATCTCGACAGGCGCCGGAGCCGGAATCAGGGGCTCATCCAGGGGCCTTTCCTTCCGGAGTCGGGGATGGTAGTACTCCGATGGCCACTCAAAGGGCTGCCCATCCGGGCAAGTATGTTGGGCGAACAAGTCTTCACCCAGGGGTAGGACTTTGTGGGTTGAGGGTGCGGTGGTGGCAGCGGCGCCCGGGCTCACCAGGCCTTGCGACCAGGCCGGGGGCACCCTGAAGGTAAAGGGCACAGCGGGGACAGCGGCGCCCGGGGGTACTCGGCCCTGCGACCAGGCCGGTGGCGTCTCCTGCTTGGTCGCGCTCGGAGTTGAGGCGCGTGACGTCACAGGGGGCGTGGTCGCGGCTCCTGCTTGAGGCCTAGTCTGGAGCGGTGGCGGTGCAGCGACGGGCACGGTAGGGGGAATTTCGGGCTCTGCGACGGGGAGCTGGGGCAGGCTCACGGTTTCTAGGCTTGGGGTAGTGACGTCCCCTTTACCTGCCTCCGTTTCTTCAGCTCCTTCCACTGCGTCGTCTCCGGCCTTCATTCCTCCTGCACCATCCTCAGAGGCGGTCAGACTCCTCATCTCGGGTGGCGTGCTCCACTGGCGGGCTCCAGCCTGCTGGGCCATCTCCCTGCTCCACTCATCCAGCGTTTCTTGCTGCACCTGGGCCATCCTCCGTGCGAGGCCCTCCAGCGCGGTCTGTGCACGCTCCCGATCTCGGGGGAGCTGTGCCAGGATCCCCACCAGGTCTTGTGGGGTGGTAGCTTGCAACAGGCTCCTGACCACAGGGTCGGTGCTGCCTGACTCTCCCTCCATCTCCGGGTACGGCTTCTCCAGACTCCTCCAGGCTGCACCCATCCTCTCTCTTTTGTTCTTGATCCGCCCACTTTTTGGGTGGTCCCGGGGCAACTTGGTGATTGTCAGTTCCAGGGGCAGACCCACCACGCTGATGGACATCTCTATCATTGCAGTCTCTGCTGGTGGGGGCGGTTTCCGCTTTTGGCGCCATTCTTGGTCCTGGCCCACGATGGGAGGTGGCCTCTTGCCACCCTCTGGCACCCCCATAATGGCGTCCGCTCTGCCAGGGCGGGAAACTGTCCAAGATGGCGGGAATCGTCTCCTTATGGCGGGAAACTCCGTGGATGGCGGGAAAAAGCTGCAGATGGCGGGCAACCGGCGGGAAACGACCCGTGATGGCGTCCGATGGCGGGGACCGTCCGGAATTGGCGGGAGACTTCTTTTTGAGGTAAATGGGAACTTTTCTTCAGGCACGCAGTACCCGGTGGTTGCGGGCACGTGATCCTGCCGACTACGCCAAAGTTGACGCGCCCCCTGGGCCTGTGCTGCTGCTGCTGTGCAGGGGGAATACCTGGAGCCGGATCGCTGGGGGTTGTAGTTCTCCGTGGCGGTGACCCGGTCCGTGTCCAGGGTGGTCAAACCAGTGGCAGTCTATTTGTAATGTAATAAGTGTCCGACTACGCCACCCGTGGATTGCGGTCAGTGGGGACCGCCGCTGCGCTGCCGACCGCTGAGGCTGCTGTTGGTTGCGCAGCTGAGTATGGGATAACTCCCCACGGGAGGAGTATTGCCTCAGGGCAGCTAATGTGGATGATGGTGGTAGTGATGGTGTGAGTGTCCCAGTACTGATGGTGCTGGTGCGGCGATGAAACACAGAGACTTGTAATTGCAGTTTCCAAAGCTTTACTTACGGTTGTTATTCAGGTCAATGCTGCAGGCGATGACTGCCCAAGCCGTGCTGCGTCCACCAGGTGAGGGACTCGGTCAACTCCCAGGCAATTCCAGAGCATGGTTCTGAGCTCCTCTCTCTCTCTCTTTCTGCTGGCCATCCCCACCAGGGATCCACCTTTGTCCGGCTCCCTCGGGTCTCTTGGTGGTTAAACCTTCTCTGGCTTCCCTGACCCTACTCGTGGTGTGCCTTCCTGGTGGATATGGTGAGGGTCGTGGCAAAACTTGACCACGACCTCCGGTTCCTGATTAAGGATGTTTTGCCTCCGTCAGTTTGGGATCCGGTGCCCTCTTCTGCCAACCCTTCACCCTTTTGGCTTAATTCTGGGATCTCAGGGTTCCCTCTGTCTCTGCCTCTCTGGGTCCTTCTTCCTCCTCTCTCCATGCTTCAGGCCTGGCCCTGGAGCTGGGCCCAGCCGGAGCCACAGCTCCCAGTCAGCCCTCCTGGCTGAGCTCCTCTGCTCTGCTACTCCTCAGGCTGAACTTGGCTAAAAGACCCTGTCTCTAGATGGTGCCCACCTTATATACCCCCTCTATGTGTGAGCCCAGGTGACCAGCACCCAATGGGCTCCTAGCTTTACCCAGAATACTCCCCCTATCTGCCCCTAGACTACTGGGATGTTCCACCCCCCCTCCCACTCCAGCCAGGGACAGACGCTGTCGTACCTGCACATTTACTTGGTGGGAGTACCGTAGTTCTGTCCCCCGGAAATGGGATGTATGTAGTGCATGCAGCCTACTGAGCTCAGTCCCACACTCCATCCTTACCCGGGAGTGGAATACCACACCTCTGGCTTGAGGTGCACTACCCCTGTAGCAGCCGAGTCCTCAGGGTGCTACACATATACAGTGGAGTTACAAATACAAAAGCATGGTACTTCAAGCACAACAAATCTTAAAGTCAATTACCAGTTAGATGGAAAGCATGGCTCGGGGGTTGGGTGACCACATAGGGAAGAATGTGTGCCCTGCTTGGTTATTGGACTTCTCCCACATGTCCTGATGGCACGAGCTTCCCCAGGAAAATACAATAGGCTTTTGCTACACAGACCTTCCAACTCTCTGGGAACTCCCACTACCTGCCCCCTGTTCAGCCCAAGTCTCCACCCCCTGTTCCTTCCTGGTAAGAGACTCCCAGAACTAACGTGGCCCATACCTCCTTACTAGATGGTCCCAGGGAACCGGTTCTGGTGTCAATGGACCCGGCCGGGTCCCTGCTATGTGTGGGTACCAAACAGCAGTTGTAGGAGGATCCAAAAGGCTGGGACGTGTATCTCCTTGTCCCTACACGCTAGAGTGGGCTAGGATGCAGTCTCGCTTTTGCTATCTTCCCCTGAGCTAGAAAATCCATATTGTGAAGAGCTGGGACATATAGTTCTCCCTCAACTCAGTATTGAAATATAGTACCTAAACAAAACAGCACATGTTAGTGAACAAAGGAATGGATCACAGCAGGGGGCTTGCCTGTTAGCTCAGCTCATGCTGCAGAGGGACACTCACACTGAAGCCCCCCTCCCTTCTCTCTTACAGCTGGGAGTCGGGTTACTCTGTGCCTGGAGATCTGACAACCAGGGAACATGTGATTATTCTACAATAATCTTCACATCGGGTTTTTATGTTTGGCTTCTTTCACACACTAAAATACGCTTTTTTTTGCAAAAAGCATTGCCATATTTTGAGAGCTATAATTTTTCCATATTTTGGCTGAGGGTTTGTTTTTTGCAGGACAAGTTGAAGTTTTTATTTATTCCATTTTTGGGCACATGACGTTTTTTTGATCGCTTTCTATTCTGATTTTTGGGAAGCAGAATGAACAAAAACCAGCAATTCAGGAATTGTTTTTCTTGGGGGGGGGGTTAATGCCGTTCCACATGTGGTAAAATTGATAAGGCAGCTTTATTCTTTGGATCAGTACAATTTACAGCAATACCACATTTTTGATTTTTTTTTATATTTTTACAATTTTTTTTTTCATTTTTTAAATTTTTTTTTCCTTTTTACTTTGTCCCTTTATGTTACTTTCACTTTTTGCAGGCTGACCGCTTCTAAAGCATAGCAATGCCATGCTTTACATGCAGTGCATATGATGTAGCATGTTTGCTAGCTCTGTTGACCCGGATGTCATTTACCATGGCAACGATCGGCCCCATGCGATGACGTAGCGGGGGTGCCAATCTAAGGCTATAGGGGACTTCCTCCCTCTGCCTGCTCGCTAAATGCTACAATCAATTTCAATCACAGCATTTAGGGAGTTAAAGTGCCGGGAGCAGTGCAGCGCGGCTCCTGGCACTAAATGCCGGGTGTCAGCTGTCAGAATCCAGTTTCTGTGCGCGCAAAATCACCTGGACGTATGGACGTGGACGTATGGATGCATCCAAAGAAAGAATTATTTGTGATTCCATGCTGTAATGTTTGTATGTTTTCTTTTGCTTCCTCCCCGGCCCAGGACCTGTGGTATGATCAGACCATGTTCCTGCACGGTCATAAGCAATCATTACACAGTACACAGCAGGGGCACATACAGTTGAAACCATAAGTTTACATACATTATATAAAAAGACACATGCATGTTTTCACAATATCTGACATGAAATCAGAATAAACCTTTCCCGTTTTAGGTCAATTAGGATAGGAAAAGGCAGGTGCGAGCAAGGCGACCTACTAACCTGGATCAGTTACACCAGTTTTGTCAGGAGGAATGGGCCCAAATTCCGACCAACTATTGTGAGAAGCTTGTGGAAGGATATCCCAAACATTTGACCCAAGTCATTCAGTTTAAGGGCAATGGTTCCAAATACTAGTGAAATGTATATAAACTTTTGAATTTGCAGTAAGTAATAAAAATGCCTTAAAGCATTCTCTCTCTCTCTCATTATTCTGGCATTTGACAAAAATAAAAAATTATGGTAATCCTCATTGACCAAAAACGGGAAAGGTTTATTCTGGTTTCATGTCAGATATTGAGAAAAACATGCATGTCTTTTTATATAATGTATGTAAACTTCTGGTTTCAACTGTATATAAGATTATCTCAGCGCAGGAAAAAAAATTAAACACTTCCAGTTGTGGAACTTAATATTATTCAAATATCTATTGATTAAACTGTTGATTAAAATTAACTTTGTGGGAAAACCCCTTTAAGTGAAGAAAAAAAAAAGTGGAAATTTATAAAAATAAATATTGGGTGTGTATCACCACTTACTGAGATTTTTACTTTTACATTGATGGGGCTGCGTGATGGCTTGATTTTTGTGCGACAAGCTGTTTTTATTGATAAAATTTTGGAGTACATACACCGCGTGCAGAATTATTAGGCAAATGAGTATTTTGATCATATGATACTTTTTATACTTGGTCTCCTACTCCAGGCTGCATAGGCTTAAGAGCCAACTACCAATTAAGTAAATCTGGTGATGTGCATCTCTGTAATGAGGAGGGGTGTTGTCTAATGACATCAACACCCTATATAAAGTGTGCTTAATTATTAGGCAACTTCCTTTCCTTTGGCAAAATGGGTCAGAAGAGAGATTTGACGAGCTCTGAAAAGTCCAAAATTGTGAGATGTCTTGCAGAGGGATGCAGCAATCTTGAAATTTCCAAACTTTTGAAGTGTGATCACCGAACAATCAAGCGTTTCATGGCAAATAGCCAACAGGGTCGCAAGAAGCGTGTTGGCCAAAAAAAGGCGCAAAAATTGAGGAATTGAATTGAGGAAAATCAAGCGTGAAGCTGCCAAGATGCCATTCGCCACCGGTTTTGCCATATTTCAGAGCTGCAACGTTACTGGAGTATCAAAAAGCACAAGGTGTGCGATACTCAGGGACATGGCCAAGGTAAGGAAGGCTGAAAAACGACCACCTTTGAAGAAGAAACATAAGATAAAACGTCAAGAATGGGCCAAGAAATATCTTAAGACTGATTTTTCAAAGGTTTTATGGACTGATGAAATGAGAGTGACTCTTGATGGGCCAGATGGAGGGGCCAGAGGCTGGATCAATAAAGGGCAGAGAGCTCCTCTCCGACTCAGACGCCAGCAAGGTGGAAGTGGGGTACTAGTATGGGCTGGTACCATCAAAGATGAACTTGGGACCTTTTCGGGTTGAGGATGGAGTGAAGCTCAACTCCCAGACCTACTGCCAGTTTCTGGAAGACAACTTCTTCAAGCAGTGGTACAAGAAGAAGTCAGTATCGTTCAAGAAAAACATGATTTTCATGCAGGACAATGCTGTATCACATGCATCCAACTACTCCACAGCGTGGCTGGCCAGTAATGGTCTAAAAGAAGAAAAAATAATGACATGGCCCCCTTGTTCACCTTATCTGAACCCCATAGAGAACCTGTGGTCCATCATAAAATGTGATATCTACAGGGAGGGAAAACAGTACACCTCTCGGAACTGTGTCTGGGAGGCTGTGGTGGCTGCTGCACGCAATGTTGATCGAAAACAGATCAAGCAACTGACAGAATCTATGGATGGAAGTCTGCTGAGTGTCATCATAAAGAAAGTTGGCTATATTGATCACTAATTTTTTTGTTTTTTGTTTTTGCATGTCAGAAATGTTTATTTCTAAATTTTGTGCACTGATAATGGTTTACCTGGCGAAAATAAACAAGTGAGATGGTATTATATTTGGTTTTTGTTAAGTTGCCTAATAATTCTGCACAGTAATAGTTACCTGCACAAACAGATATCCTCCTGAGATAGCCAAATCTAAAAAAAAAAAACACTCCAACTTCCAAAAATATTAAGCTTGAATATTTATGAGTGTTTTGGGTTGATTGAGAACATAGTTGTTGATCAATAATAAAAATAAACCTCTAAAATACAACTTGCCTAATAATTCTGCACACAGTGTATGAGGCTTTGATCACTTTTTATTGCATTTTCTAGGGGAATTGTTATGACCAAAAAACGCCAGTTATGACATTTTCATTTATTTTTGCTTCAGCATACACCTTATGGGATAAATATTTTTTATATTTTATTAGTTTGGGCAATCACTCATGCACAAATAACAAGTGTATATACACACACACACACACATATATTTTTATATTGACCATTAGTTAGTACCATTAAGGGACTTGAACCTGCAATCTATCGACTATGCAAAGCACTGCAATATATATAGATCCCCCAGTTGCCATAGTGATCAAATGGCAGCCAGCGATAGCTTCGCAAGTGATACCAGTGGCCATCACAAGTGACGAGTGTCAGTGGTTTTCAATACCACTGTCATGCGTGGCAGTTGTATTTTAGAAGTTAAACTGATTGATGAAATTAATGCTACCTCCAATTGTATCAATTAAGCTATGTTGCCACAATGAGCTTTTCGTGAGTTTTTGATGTTGCAGATTTTCGAAAAAACGCAAGTAACCTATTTTATTTAATAAGTGCAGAAATGCAGCAGAAAATCTGCAACATCAAAAACTCACCAAAAGCTTAATGTGGGAAAGCAGCCTTGTTATTGAGTGGCTGCTGTGTAACAGAGCTGAGACCAGCAATGCATAAGTGGGCTCGGCTCAAGAGTCCACTCCATACAAAGATGGCACACAACCACCATACATGTAAGGCGATCTTTGCTAAGGAGCTATGTAAGGGGAATTATAGCAACAATAAAATAACAATAGTCTGCCATTCACATGGATAACACTACACAGAGGGCTATAACTAGAGATGAGCGTTGTTCTACTCGAACTGTTCGCCAATCTCAAATTCGAGCTGTTTTGGGCGGTGTTCGAGCCGTTCGGCGAACACGAACAATTTGATAAAAATTCGGCTGTTCGAGGTTATGTTCGATAACTGTTCGTGCACCAAAATCATAACTGGATTTTTTCTCAGTAATGATGAAAATTAATGTTAATACGCAGTTTGAGTGTACAGCGGGGCGGGGGGAGGGGCAGGGGATGGATCTCTGCAGGAATAATGAAGATCTCCATTTTTTTTTCTCTTTCCCGCATTTTCAGTGGGGAGGTGCAATCTGTCAGCCTATCAGCAGCGCACACACGGAGTGAAGTGCTTTTTTTCACACAAGCAAGGGCATGTGTCATTGGCAGTGTATGTCACATGTCCTTGCCCTATAAGACCAAGCCATTTTCCCCGTCGCCACCATTTTCTCACTGCTGCAGCTGCGTGTTAGACGGCACCGCTGTTGCTGTGTGCGCTATACCTTGTTAATTTCAAGCCAATTTTCGCACAAATATACAGATAGCTTGGGAGTAGGGAATAGTTGTGATTGCAGTCCTTTTAAGGACTAGGTTACAGCATTTCCTACGACTTTTATCAGGGAGGTCTGTGCTCTTAAATAGATAGGTTGTGGGAGTAAAGACTAATTGTAATTGGAGTCCTTTTCACGACTAGGTTACATCAGTTCCTATCAGTTTTTGCCAGGCAGGTCTGTGCCAGTGCTGTGCAAGTTTTTTTCACAGCATTTGGCTGAATCTAGCAAAGCTAATCCTTTTTGGCCTATTGCAGAGTGTGTTAGTCAGTGGAGTAGCCTATCTGTGTTGCAAGATATACCACCTGTGTATAGAATACCAATTTTTTTACTGCACCTAGTGAAGTAAAATCTTTTGGGCATAGCATCATTCTATTAGTCCATCTATACTGACCTCCATCAGGTTGCAAATTAAAACTAATTTTTATCTGCATCTACAGTACCTCTGAAAAAATATTTGGGCTTCTAGCTGTGTGTGGGACTTGTTGTATTAGTCCATCTATACTGACCTCCATCAGGTTGCAAACTGAATATATTTTTTTCTGCATCTACCTCTGAAAAAATATTGGGCTTCTAGCTGTGTGTGGGTCTTGTTCTATTAATCCATCTATACTGACCTCCATCAGGTTGCAAACTGAATATAATTTTTTTCTGCATCTAGCTCTGAAAAAATATTTGGCCTTCTAGCAGTGTGTCGGACTTTCTCTATTAGTCCATCTATACTGACCTCCATCAGGTTGCAAATTAAAACTAATTTTTATCTGCATCTACAGTACCTCTGAAAAAATATTTGGGCTTCTAGCTGTGTGTGGGACTTGTTGTATTAGTCCATCTATACTGACCTCCATCAGGTTGCAAACTGAATATATTTTTTTCTGCATCTACCTCTGAAAAAATATTTGGGCTTCTAGCTGTGTGTGGGACTTGTTGTATTAGTCCATCTATACTGACCTCCATCAGGTTGCAAACTGAATATATTTTTTTCTGCATCTACCTCTGAAAAAATATTGGGCTTCTAGCTGTGTGTGGGACTTGTTGTATTAGTCCATCTATACTGACCTCCATCAGGTTGCAAACTGAATATATTTTTTTCTGCATCTACCTCTGAAAAAATATTGGGCTTCTAGCTGTGTGTGGGTCTTGTTCTATTAATCCATCTATACTGACCTCCATCAGGTTGCAAACTGAATATAATTTTTTTCTGCATCTAGCTCTGAAAAAATATTTGGCCTTCTAGCAGTGTGTCTGACTTTCTCTATTAGTCCATCTATACTGACCTCCATCAGGTTGCAAATTAAAACTAATTTTTATCTGCATCTACAGTACCTCTGAAAAAATATTTGGGCTTCTAGCTGTGTGTGGGACTTGTTGTATTAGTCCATCTATACTGACCTCCATCAGGTTGCAAACTGAATATATTTTTTTCTGCATCTAACCCAGCCAATAGTTTTGGCCTAATACCACAGTTTGGCCACTCAGCTCTGCTCGGTTACCATCCATTGTTTTTTTGTGCAAACAACTCCAGAGTTGTGAATTAGTTAACCACCAAAATGAGTGGAAAAAGACCTGCTGCTGGTGGAAAGGGGAATAGGCGTGTTGGGAAGGGGAAAAAAGGTTGTGTCCGTGGGGTAGGTGTTAAAGCAACAGTAACATCTGCAGAAGAAAGACCATCTTCCAGCCAAACTAAAATGTCTACTTCTTTTAGCGGACAATGTGATAAGATCCCTTTCTTACGGCCACGCCAATCGCTACAAATTCCAGATGAGGCACAAAAACAGCAGGTGCTTCAACGGATATCAAGTGCTCCTTTAAGTGGGCTCTCCTCCACATCAACTTCAACATCACAAATACTCCAGTCCTCAAAGGTGTCACCCAAATCGCACTTGCTTCCTCACAGCTCCCAAATCTCCAGCTGCCCGTCTGAGTATGAGGTAGAACAGATGGTTGAGTCTGCAGAGCTGTTTATGACGCGCCCCTGGGCCTGTATCGCGCTGCGTTGCGCACGCGGGGGCTTACCCGGAGCCGGATCTGTTGAGGGTTGTAGTCTCGTGGCGGTGACCCGGTCCGTGCCCAGGGAGTCAGACTAAGTGGCGCTGCAATAGCAGTGATGTTAGATGACTATGCCACCCGTTGAATGCAGCTTTAGGGCTGCTGCTGCAGGGCAGACCGCTGAGGCCGGTGGTAGGATTGTGCAGCGTGGTAGTATAACCCCCAACGGGAGGGGTATGGCCTCAGGGCAGCCGACGTGGATGATGGGGGTAGCAGAAACCACTCGGAGACGGTACGGTGTAGTTCAGGGTCTTTACTGGTCACAAAGATAGACCCTCCCGGAGTACTGGCTAGCGATTGGGGCCTGGTCAGTCCTTGAGCAGATGGGATCTCCCCTGGCCAGGCGGAGTTGTAGGCCTCCCAAACTAACTGTACTCTTCTGGCTACCTTGCTAGAGGCGGGTAAAGGTAGCCCACGTCCCTGAGTGTGCCGTGTGGTGCTCACCCGTATGGCCGGTGACTCGGGGCCTTCTAGTAGCTTCCGCTCCACGACGGCGGTGCTGGTCCCATGCGTGTGACCGTGCCTTCGGGTTTCTGGGCCAGGGGACCTGCAATCCCCTGCCGGTCGGTTTCTGCTGCTGGGTAGGAGATAGTCCCCACAGCCTCGGACTCCGGGTCCGGTAAGAAATCTTCTCAGTCAGGGCGAGCTCTGCAGCTGCCAGCCCCTGACTCCTTGTAACACTGCTCCCACAGAGCTCCTGATGTTCTGTTCCTATATTTGCTTCTTTTCTCTGTCTCTACTTCTTCTCTACTCACTAACCCTGCCTCAGCCCTAAGTTTATATAGGGGAAGTTCTTCCCCTCCCAGGACTGGGCAGGAGGTGTGGCATGCATAGGATTCCTGACCAAGAGACCTCCCACCTGCTCTCAGACATAACATTGCTGTTACTGTGGAAACCAGACCCCTGGGGTACCACATTCCCCCCTAGTGAAATTTAGTACTCCGGGACTAAACATATTTTTTTTTTTTTTTAGAAAAACATAACAAGGTACAACATTAATAATACAACAAGAAAAACACATAAAGATGGTCACGGCGTGTCCGCAACCGGGTGCAGTCTTTGAAGAAAAGCAAGGTGTCCATTTCACCAAAACAGGGAGACGTAACCAGGTAGGGGTCTGTCCTGCCCCGAGTCCTTAACAGTCTTTAGTCCGTCCTGGGTTACGCTCCAACTATACACAAAGGATTCCCGGTAAATCCACCAAAGACTCCTATAAATAACTAGAAACACAAAATTACACACAAGCAACTATAAACAGGTAAACATTATAAAATAGCTTAAACATTTAGATCCTCCAACGTGCGGGTAACTGGCCTCTAGTGGCCCTAGTGGACCTACGGAGCTGACTGTCTGGCCCTGAACTACAGGGTGTAGGAGCTGTCAAGGGTAAACTGGGCAGCTGTCTACCGGCTCTTTGTCTCACTAGGGGTACGGCAGGCTCACTATAAGCAGAGGGTTGATCCTCCTGTTCTGCTTGTGTGGAGTCTTCTGCCTCCTGGACCGGCTGTTCTTCCAGCTCTACCTGTGTCTCCGTAGGTGCTTGGGATGCTGGTTGGAGGAAGGTGAGTATGGGTACCACAACTGCACCATTGACTTGAGTCCAAGACCGAGGGAAGTCCCCGAGCACAGTACTAACCATATCTTCCCTTTTCTCTACGGGTCGATGGTCTTCTTGTTCCTCTTCAGGGTTCCGTAGCTGTTCAGGACACTTCTTCAGGTGATCCCGGGATACAATGGCTGTGGTCTCCCCTCCGTCTTTACTAATGGTACAGACCTTCGGGTTGTCGTGGCTTGAGGGCAGTACGGTGTACGGGTCCTTCTCCCACTGGTCGTCCAACTTGTGGAGCCGTCTTTTCCTCTTCAAGACCTGCTCTCCGGGTACCAGGGGAACAGCGGGAGCATACTGGTTGTAAGTTTTCTCTTGTCTTTCCCTAGCTTGACAGAGACTTCGCTCCACACTCTCCTGTACTTTCCGGTACTGCTGCTGCCTCTCTGTGTCCCAGTCTGCTTCTGGTGAAGTGTCCTCGGGTGTCAGGACTCCCATTTCCAGGTCAACAGGTAACTTACCAGGTCTCGCCCTCATTAGGTAAGCCGGGGTACAGTTGGTGGAACCTACCGGGATGTGGTTGTATAGGTCCACCAGATCGGGCAGCCTCTCAGGCCACAGACTGCGTTCTTCCAGGGGCAACGTTTTCAGAAGATCCATTACCACCTGGTTCATTTTCTCACAAAGTCCATTAGTTTGCGGATGATAGGGTGTCGTCCTTATCTTCCGGCAGCCATACAGATTGCAGAATTCCTGGAAGACCTCCGCTTCAAAGGCAGGTCCCTGGTCCGTCAGCACTTGGTCCGGGTATCCGTGCGGACGGCAGAAGTGCTGCTGGAAGGCTCTAGCTGCTGTTTGAGCCGTTAAGTCCTTGACGGGGACGACAACCAAGAACCGGGAGTAATGATCCACGATGTTTAACGCGTAGACGTAGCCACTTCTGCTTGGGGTCAGTTTTACATGATCCAAGGCTACCAGTTCCAACGGCTGCTGGGTGACGATGGACTGCAGGGGAGTCTTCTGGCTGGCACGGTCCTTCCTTCTTAGGTTACACGGGCCACAGTCTCTACACCACCTCTCGATGGTTCCCCTCATGCCTACCCAGTGGAACCGCCCGCGCAGCAGGAACTCCAGCTTCTTCCATCCGAAGTGTCCAGCCCCGTCGTGGTATGCCTCCATCACCATGGCTGCGTCTCTTCGTGGCACCACTACTTGCCAGATTAGTTCATGTGTCCGGGAGTTAACCATTCGGCGGCACAACTTCCCCTTATAAAGGAACAGTCGACTCTTCTCAGCCCACAGTTGCTTGGCTTCCTCCGGAGCGTCTGGGTCAAGGCGAGCCTCTGGCCGAGTCAGCATCTCCTTTACCAGCCGGACGGCAGGGTCACTGTCTTGCGTTTCCGTCCAGTTATAGTGAGGCAAGGGGTTAAACGTAGCGGCTTGCTTACTCCTTACCCGGTGGGAACACTGGATAGTCCCATGACGGTGAAACGCGGGGAGTTCGACTTCTTCCAGTCCCTCTGGATCTTCTCCTCCGTCCGGTAGATTTGGCATCCTGGACAGGGCGTCCGCGTTGGTATTGGAGCGTCCTGCCCGGTATTTGATTGTGAACTCGTAGTTGGACAGACGGGCCATCCATCTCTGCTCTAGGGCACCGAGTCTTGCTGTGTCCAGGTGTGTCAACGGGTTGTTATCCGGGTACACGATGAACCGGGAAGAAGCAAGGTAGTGCTTAAAGCGTTCGGTGACTGCCCACACCACTGCCAGGAACTCTAGCTTAAATGAGCTGTAATTCTCAGGGTTTCTCTCGGTGGGTCGCAGTTTTCGGCTGGCATAAGCGATTACTCGTTCTTTCCCCTGCTGGATCTGGGACAGCACAGCTCCTAGCCTGATGTTACTTGCGTCGGTGTAGAGGATAAAGGGCTGGCTGTAATCCCGGTAAGCCAGGATTTCATCCCCCATGAGGGCCATCTTCAGCTAGCGGAAGGACTCTTCTTCCAACTTCTCCCATCTGAAGGGCGGCTTCTGGTTCTTGGCCTTCCGGGACTGGCCTATCAGGAGGTCCTGCATAGGAGCTGCCTTTTTGGTGAAGCCGGGGATGAATCTGCGGTAATAGCCTACCAACCCAAGGAACTGCCGCACTTCCTTTACACTGGAGGGACTTGGCCATTCCTTAATTGCGGTGATCTTATCAGGGTCGGGAGCCACTCCATCAGCGCTCACCACGTGTCCCAGGTACTGCACCTTTGGCTTCAGGAGGTGACACTTAGAGGGTTTCACCTTCAGGCCGTAACTTGCCAGGGCTTCGAACACTTCCGCCAGATGTTTCAGGTGGTCCTCATAAGTCTTGGAATATACGATGACATCATCCAGGTACAACAAGACCGTCTCGAAGTTTTTGTGTCCCAGACAGCACTCCATTAATCGTTGGAAGGTTCCTGGTGCGTTACAAAGTCCAAACGGCATACAGGTAAACTCGCTAAGTCCCATCGGGGTGGTGAATGCGGTCTTCTCCCGGTCCGCCTCTGCTACAGGAACCTGCCAGTACCCGCTAGTGAGATCCAAGGTAGAGAAGAAGTTAGCAGATCTTAAAGCAGCCAAAGACTCCTCTATCCTTGGTAAAGGGTACGCATCCTTGTGTGTGATACGGTTGATTTTCCGGTAATCTACACACATCCTCATAGTGTTGTCTTTCTTTTTGACTAAAACTAGTGGGGCTGCCCAGGGGCTACAGCTATCCCGGATTACCCCAGCCTCCTTCATGTCTCTAAGCATCCCCTTGGCGTGTTGGTAATGTGCAGGGGGTACAGGTCGATACCTCTCTTTTATGGGAGGATGATCTCCCGTGGGGATGTGGTGTTCTACCCCCTTGACTCGCCCGAAGTCTAACGGGTGTTTACTAAACACTCTCTCATACTCTTGAACCACCCGGTAGACTCCCTGTTTCTGGTGGGAGGGAGTGGAGTCAGTTCCCAAGTGTAGTTGCTGACACCAATCCTCCATTACTTTCTTAGAGCCGTTACCTTCTTCCGGGTGAGATGGAGGCAAGGGTTCCACAGATTGTATGGCATTTTGGTTAATGGTATATAATTTGGCTAGCGTGGCATACCGGGGCAGGTACACTTCCCTCTTCCCGATATTGATTATGCGAACGGGCACCCTCCCATGGCATACATTAACCACCCCCCGTGCTGTCAAGATGGTGGGCCTACTGTCTGAGTAAACTGGTTCTACCATTGCCTGGTAATCTCTACCTCTCAGACCAATAGCTGCCCGGCACCAAATCATCATTTCACTTTTTGGGGGCATGGCAATAGGGAAAGGGTCACACATTCTCACGCTACCAATCTCACCGCCGGAGAGTTCCACCTGTTGCCGTCGCATCAGTGCCCGGATCTCTTTTTGGAGCACTCGCTGCTCGCCGGAGCTGGCGTTCTTGGCAACCTGCTGTAAAAGGAAAATCACCTCTGCAAGACAATTTTCAATTACATTAGTTCCTAGAGTTATCTTTGGGTGACTCTCGTGTTTGTCAATGTCTACAATGATCAGTCCCTGTGCTGCCAGTTCAACTCTACCAATTTTAATGGTCACCTCTTTAAATCCAATCTGTGGCACGGGCTGACCATTGCTGGCGATGATACTCAAGTCGTCGTCAGGGTAGCGGGTTATATCCGAGTCATTCCAGTACTGCTTGAAGAGCACGTACGGGATGGTGGTGACCTGTGACCCGGTGTCCAGTAGGGCACTCATAGGGATGCCATCCAGTACCACAGGCAAGACTGGACGTCCTCCCACATATTTGTCGCGCCAGTTCGATGGGCCTGGTGATCTTTTTCCTGGGGGTTGGCCCTCTACCCCCAGGTTGTGCCAGTTTAAAGGACAGTACCTTGCCATATGTCCGGGTTGATTGCAGCGGCGGCAGATGGGTCGTCCATCCTCGTCGTATCGGTCACTGGGTCTTCCTCTGGCCGGTGGGGTCCTCCTTGGTCGACGCCACGGGATGTCCTCCGGTCCGGATGCCAGCTGGATCTTCCCTGGAGTAGAAACCTGTAAAGACTGCACAGTTCGGGTTAGCGCAGCAACGCTTTTAGCTAGCTCTTGGACCTGATGGTGCAGGTCTGGAGCCGGGTCATTGCTCAAAGCCTGCGCATCAGCTCCCACAGGCCCTGCCGACAAGGGCGCCGCCTCCTGGTGGTAAGTGGTAGTGGGGCGTCTGTGGGTCACAACGCCACCTGGTGCCGGTTCTCGGAGCACCCGAATGGCTCTGTCCTTGAACTGTGCAAATCCCAGATGAGGGTCCTGTAAGGCCATTGCCCGCAACTGGGTTCGGTGGGCATTGCAATATAAACCCTCTATAAATTGTTCAGTCAACAGCCTGTCCTCGTCTCCCACGCCGTCAGGGTCGGTCTGCTTAACGGCTCTCAGGGCCTCTTGTAGGTTCAGGGCATAGTCCCTTATACTCTCATGTGCCCGCTGTTTGCACCCGTAGAATCTAAACTTGATCTCGGCTGAGGTGCGGGTATCAAAGGTGTCCCTCAGCCGGGTTAGTATCCCTGCGACAGTCCTCCCCCCAGGTGGCCAGGACTTTACCTCCCTTCGGGCTGCCCCGGTTAATTGGGCCACCAGGATGCTCAATTTTTGCTCTTCTGTGAGGGGGTACACCTGGAAGAGGCTATCCAGCTTTTCTCTAAAGTCCTGCAGGGTATGTGACTCCCCTGAGTACTGGGGTAGCCAGGCTGCCCCCGGGATATAGGGCATGGTGAAAGGCATGACCGCAACAGCGGTGGCGCTGGCGGGGGTTGGAGCGTTGAAGCTCTCCTCCATATACGACATCCTTCTCCCCCCTAGTGGACCGTGGCCTACCTTGCGATGATCCTCTTCCGTAGGCCGCGGCTCCACAGTGGATCGTCAGGGTTGAGGACCTTCCGTCGCGCTCCTGTGACGTCGGCGCCTGCTGGGCTCCTTCCAGGACCTGACGCAACGTCCGGACGTGAGGCGGGGCTTCAGTTCTCGCGGGCTTTTCGGAGTCCACGCCCCTCTTTTTCCCGCGCGGCGTCCTCAAGATGGCGTCCAACAGCGGGAAAACTCCACAGATGGCGGGAAGAAGGCTGAAAATGGCGCCGGATGGCGGGAATCTTCACGGATGGCGGGAAGAAGGTTGAAAATGGCGCCGGATGGCGGAAATCTTCACCACAGGTGAGTTTGAAAGTCTCTTGTTCAGGCACGCAGTACCCGGTGGTTGCGGGCACGAAATCCTGCCGACTACGCCAAAAGTTGACGCGCCCCTGGGCCTGTATCGCGCTGCGTTGCGCACGCGGGGGCTTACCCGGAGCCGGATCTGTTGAGGGTTGTAGTCTCGTGGCGGTGACCCGGTCCGTGCCCAGGGAGTCAGACTAAGTGGCGCTGCAATAGCAGTGATGTTAGATGACTACGCCACCCGTTGAATGCAGCTTTAGGGCTGCTGCTGCAGGGCAGACCGCTGAGGCCGGTGGTAGGATTGTGCAGCGTGGTAGTATAAACCCCAACGGGAGGGGTATGGCCTCAGGGCAGCCGACGTGGATGATGGGGGTAGCAGAAACCACTCGGAGACGGTACGGTGTAGTTCAGGGTCTTTACTGGTCACAAAGATAGACCCTCCCGGAGTACTGGCTAGCGATTGGGGCCTGGTCAGTCCTTGAGCAGATGGGATCTCCCCTGGCCAGGCGGAGTTGTAGGCCTCCCAAACTAACTGTACTCTTCTGGCTACCTTGCTAGAGGCGGGTAAAGGTAGCCCATGTCCCTGAGTGTGCCGTGTGGTGCTCACCCGTATGGCCGGTGACTCGGGGCCTTCTAGTAGCTTCTGCTCCACGACGGCGGTGCTGGTCCCATGCGTGTGACCGTGCCTTCGGGTTTCTGGGCCAGGGGACCTGCAATCCCCTGCCGGTCGGTTTCTGCTGCTGGGTAGGAGTTAGTCCCCACAGCCTTGGACTCCGGGTCCGGTAAGAAATCTTCTCAGTCAGGGCGAGCTCTGCAGCTGCCAGCCCCTGACTCCTTGTAACACTGCTCCCACAGAGCTCCTGATGTTCTGTTCCTATATTTGCTTCTTTTCTCTGTCTCTACTTCTTCTCTACTCACTAACCCTGCCTCAGCCCTAAGTTTATATAGGGGAAGTTCTTCCCCTCCCAGGACTGGGCAGGAGGTGTGGCATGCATAGGATTCCTGACCAAGAGACCTCCCACCTGCTCTCAGACATAACATTGCTGTTACTGTGGAAACCAGACCCCTGGGGTGCCACATTTACTCATACTATAGCCTGGGAATCAGAGGTCGACTCCAGCGCTTCTGTGAATCCAGACGAGGAAATGATCTGCACTGATGCCCAGAATCTTTATGAGTCGGATCCAGGACCAGACGCAGAAGGTTCTGACCATAATGTAGACCCTCATTCCCAAACTGTAACTCCTGTTGGTGGAGACAATGAGGAAGACGATGATAAGACTCAAATACCTGATTGGAGCGACAACTTTAGTTTTTTGTCAGGGCAGGAACAGGTTGGCTCTGAGGACGGCGGGTGTGATAACACACAGGGTGATGATGATGAGGTTGGAGATCCCACTTACTGTCAACCCACAGTCAGCCAAGAGATGAGGTCAGCAGAGGAGGTGGAGGAAGATGCTAGTGACGACGAGGTCAGGTTGCGCCTTCCTGGACAGAGACGTAGTACTGGAAGCACGTCAACAACTGCATCCTCAAACACAACTCTGCCTCTCACCACAAGTCGTGGTGGCTCTTCAGGTCGCATGGGTGCTAAGCCTTGCATAGCCTGGGCATTTTTTCAGATCGATAAAGATGACCCAACTCGTGTTATCTGTAACATTTGTCAGCAAAAGCTAAGTAGAGGCCAAAAAATACATAGTTTGAGTACTTCATGCATGAACCGTCACATGAAGCATAAGTTGCAGTGGGAAGCTCAGTGTGCTACAATGCGGCCTAGCCGGCCGGGCCAACAACCGTCTGCCATATCTTGTGCATCCGCGGCCTCTTCATCCTCTGTGACTGGGGGGACAGCAGTCACACCTGTTTTGGGGCGCAGACCTGCCACCTCTTTACCCGCAACAGCCAGCGTGATTGGCAGGTCATCATTTTCTTTGGAGGTGGTAACAGCAGCTGGTGTTGAGCGCTGTCCGACATCGATAGCACCACCTTTGGATCAAGGAAACCTAACATGTCCGCCTGCATCTTCCTCACAGACCGGCAGTTTGCCGGGGACACCCTTATCAACCCCGTCTAAGCACAATAGCCAGCCCTCGGTCCCTCAGATGTGGACAAGTAAAAGACCATTTCCTCCTAGCCATGAGAAAGCTAAGAGGTTGAATTTCACCATCTGCAAGCTCTTGGCTACAGAAATGCTGCCTTTCCGCCTGGTGGACACAGAGGATTTTCGAGACCTTATGTCCGTCGCAGTGCCCCAGTACCAGATGCCCAGTCGGCACTACTTCTCAAAGAAAGGTGTGCCTGCGCTCCACCAGCATGTCGCACACAACATCACCGCTTCTTTGAGAAACTCTGTGTGTGACAGGGTGCATTTCACCACAGACACTTGGACGAGTAGGCATGGACAGGGGCGTTACATGTCGCTGACTGGGCACTGGGTAACTATGGTGACAGCAGGACAAGGGGCTGCTGTCCAAGTCTTGCCGTCCCCACGAGTTGTGCGTCAATCCTCTTTATGTCAAAGTTCCTCCACTGCTTCTGCCTCTTCAACCTCCTCTCGGTCTTCCACCTGCACCCAAAGCCTGTCTGGTCATGCCACAAGCTTTCTAACTGCGCAGAAGGGATCCTGCACACCTCCTTACTATGCTGGCAGTAGGGCTCAACGTCATCAGGCGGTTTTTACATTGAAATGTCTGGGAAATGTGAGTCACACAGCTGAGGAGTTGTGGTCAGCTCTGGAGAACCAATTTCATAAATGGTTGTCTCCACTGGACCTGAAACCAGGGAAGGCCGTGTGCGACAATGCTGCAAACCTGGGTGCGGCCCTTCGCCGGGGCAATGTCACACACGTGCCTTGTATGGCTCACGTGTTGAACCTGGTTGTCCAGCAATTTTTAGCCCACTATCCCAGACTAGATGGCCTTCTGCAGAGGGCACGGTCGCTGTGTGCTCACTTCCGCCGTTCGCATCCCGCAGCTCAGCGACTTACATCTCTACAGAAGTCGTTGGGCCTGCCACTTCACCCGCTAAAATGCGATGTGCCTACCCGGTGGAATTCAACTCTGCACATGTTGCAGCGACTGTGGCAGCACCGACAAGCCCTGGTGCAATACGTTCTGACGTATAGCCTGGGCCAACGAGATTCAGAGGTGGGGCAAATCACGCTGGAGGAGTGGTCTCAGATCAGGGACCTATGCACCCTTCTGCACAGTTTTGAAATGGCGACGAAGATGTTTAGTGCTGACGATGCCATTATCAGCATGACTATTCCGGTGATTTACATGCTGGAGCACATGTTAAACAGAATTCGGAGTCAGGTGGTGGCACAAGAGTAGGTGGAGGAAGTAGAGGAGGAGGAGTTGTATGCGGAAGGGCTAACATCTGCAAGGTCCAGACGGTCGGCAGCACCAAGGCGGCAGGCATGTGAGGGTGGGGGAGATGGTTTTACCAGGGCGCATGGTAGCAGCCAAACTAGTGAGGAAGGTGCAGGAGCCCAGGAAGAAGTGGAGGACGAACTGATGGAAGACTCATCAGATGAGGGAGACCTTGATCACATTTCTGTTGTGCGAGGTTGGGGGGAGAGGACAGAGGAAGGAAGCATGATTGTTACCTCGCCACCAACACAACAGGGACTTGGTGCTCCTGGATGCGCAACACACATGAGTGCCTTCTTGCTGCACTACCTGCAACATGACCCTCGAATTGTGAGAATTAGAAATAATCCTGACTACTGGGTTGCCACACTGTTAGATCCCCGGTACAAAAGTAAATTTGCAGAAATTATTCCTGCCATAGAAAGGGATGCACGCATGCAGGAGTATCAGCAGAGACTGTTGCAGAATCTTACATATGCTTTTCCACAAAATACCAGTGGTGCACGTAGTGAATCTCACAGTTCCAACTTGCCAACCGTGGGACCGTCAAGTGTTCAGCACTCAAACCGTAACAGAACCACAGTATCTGGTGGTAACATCAATTTTGCGGAATCATTTCACCACTTTTTTAGCCCATCCTTTGCAAGGCCACAGGAGACAAGAAGTCTGACACATAGTCAACGCCTAGAGACGATGGTACAGGAGTATCTCCAAGTAAACATTGAAGCCACGACTGTGTCACTGGACCCTTGCTCTTTTTGGGCTTCCAATCTGGATAAATGGCCGGAGCTAGCCACTTACGCCTTGGAGATCTTGTCATGCCCCGCAGCCAGCGTTCTGTCTGAACGTGTGTTCAGCGCTGCTGGTGGTGTGCTGACAGATAAGCGCACGCGGCTCTCCACTGATAATGTAGATAGACTCACGTTCATAAAGATGAACAAATCATGGATCCAAAACGACTTTTCTACCCCTGTGTCATCCTGGGGAGAGTAAAAGCTTGATGATTGTTTAAAATCACCCTACCAACCGTTTTAAGCTTTCAAATTACTAATCATGTTTATCTGTATCTTGACTGGAAAATAATTTGGGCTTTGTAGCAGTGTGCAGCACTGATCCTATTAGGCCATCTATAATAAGCTCCACCAGATTTAAAATTAAAAATAATTTTTAGCTGCATCTAGCCCGGAAAATAATTTTGGGGCTCCGAGATGCGCAAGACACATAAGTGCCTTCTTGCTGCACTACCTGCAGCATGACCCTCATATTGTCAGAATTCGAAGTAATCATGACTACTGGGTTGCCACACTCTTAGATCCCCCAAACTTTTCGATCAACCTTTTCATTTTAATAAAGACCAAAAAAATGGTCATTTTTGAAATTCTAAGCATAAGCAGGTTGTTAGAAACTGAAATCAAACAGTTTTCAACTCAAAACTTTATTCTAGGTGATGTTACATTTTCACATAGGACCCCTTGTTCGAAAGGAGCTTCTGAACTCTCTCGTCCATTGAATTTGTCAGGTTTTGGATGGTTTCTGCTTCAATTGTTTTGCATGAGGACAGAATACCCTCCCAGAGCTGTTGCTTAGATGTGAACTGCCTCCCGCCATCATAGACACTCCTTTTAATGATGCTCCAAAGGTTCTGAATGGGGTAGAGGTCAGGGGAGCATGGGGGTCACACCATAAGTTTGTCCCCTTTTATGCCCATATCAGCCAGAGATGCAGATGTTTTATGTGCAGCATGAGATGGTGCATTATCATGCAGAAAAATGATCTTGCTGTGAAATACACGGTTCTTCTTCTTGAACCATGGCAGGAAGTGCTGTTTGAGAAAATCCACATACATTATGGAGTTCATCTTTAGCACCTTCAGGGATCCTAAAGGGGCCGACAATCTCTCTCCCCATGATTCCAGCCCAAAACATTACTCCACCTCCTCCTTGTTGGCGCTGTAGCCGTGTTTGCGTGGGGTGTCCATCAACCAGCCATCCTCCACTCCATCCATCTGGACCATCGAGCGCTGCACGGCACTCATCCGTGAACAAAACAGTTTTGAAATCAGTCTTCATGTAATGTTTGGCCCACTGGAGCCGTTTCTGCTTGTGTGAAGTGGATAGAGGAGGTCGACAGGATGGCGTATGCACAGCTGCAAACCTCTGAAGGACCCTGCATCTTGTTGTTCGGGGGACGTTGGAGGCACAAGCAGCTTCAAAAACTTGTCTGCTGCTATGACAAGGCTTTTTTGCCGCTGCTCTTTCAACCTGACGTAATTGCCTGTAGGAAAGAGTCCTCAATTTGCCCTTATCAGCACGCACACGTGTGTCCTGTGAATCAGCTACATACTTCTTGATTGCCAAGACACTTCATCCTGATCATCGCACAATGTTGATTGTAGTCATGCCTTGACCTAAACACTCCACAATTTGTTGCTTTTCAGCAGCCGACACATCCTTTTTCTTTCCCATTTTGGCAGAAAATGTAGGCTGCTGAATAATGTGAGAGAGCCTTCTTAAGTAGTCTTGCCTTTCATTGGACACACCTGCCAAACTAATTAGCACTGGTGTCTGCAATTGCTTACAGTGATATAAAGAGCCCTGACACACATCACCATCAATGAGTTTAAGTGACAAACAAACAAATTCTTCCCTTATCACTCCTAAACACTTTTTGCATAATAATTTGGAACACAGTGTACATGTGCTTTTCCACAAAACACCAGTGGTTCACGTAGTGAATCTTACAGTTCTTACTTGCCAACCGTGGTCTGTATGGAGTTGTTCAATAAAGGGCCCAAAATTAAGATAACATAGATGGGAGAGGTCTCTATGAATAGGAATTCCTAAGTATTTGATACCCTGTGAGGGCCAGGCAAAGGGAAAGTTGGACTGGATGGAATCCTATATGGATTTGGGGAGGGAGACATCGAGGGCCTCAGACTTCGCTGCATTGATTTTAAAATTTGACCATGTAACAAAGTGATCTATTTCAGCCATAACAGCATGGATGGATATATGTGATTGAGTGATATATACTAGGACATCATCAGCAAATAGAGAGCACTTGTACTCGGTGCCTCCCACCTCAATCCACCTAATATTGGGGTTATGGCGAATTGATGAGAGCAAGTGCTCCGTCACTAGGATGTATAAGAGAGGGGACAGAGAACATCCCTGCCTTGTCCCATATGTGATTGTGAAAGGTGATGAAAATGTTCTGACGCGCCCCCTGGGCCTTGGGACACCCGGAGCCGGACCCTTTTTGGTGGCTGCTGGTGGTTGTAGTCTCCGTGGCGGCAACCCGGTTCCGTGGCTCAGGGCGGTCAAACCAGTGGCGGAACTATTTATGTGGTTTTGATGTTTAAATGTCCGACTACGCCACCCGTGGATTGCGGTCAGAGTGAACCGCCGCTCCAGGGCAGACCGCTGAGGCTGGTGTTGTGGGTGCAGCAGAGCGTAACATAACTCCCCACGGGAGGAGTATAGCCTCAGGGCAGTGTATGCGGAGGATGGGGGTGATGGTGCAGGGCAGCAGCAGTAATGACACGGAGTCAGTGATGCAGTCCAGGGCCTTTACTCACAGTTCTTATTATCCAGACCACGTCTGCAGGTAACGGCTGCCCACGTCGTACTGTGCTCACCAGGTGAGGGGCTCAGACAACTCCCAGATAACTTTGGAGTGCTTCACAGGACCCCCTTTGTGTGTCCTTTGTCTGGCCTTTCTTACCAACCCTTCTGTCCGGCTGCCTCGGGCCTCCTCTTGGTAAACTTGGCGCCAGTTTCCCTGACCCTATGTGGTGCCTTCCTAGCGGGTGTAGCGAGGGGCTGCGCCACATAAAATGTCACAGCCTCCTGTTTCTAGCTGAGGGTCGTTTCCTGCCTCCACTAGTTTCGGGGACCGGTCTCCCCCTTTGGCCTGACCCCTCCACGCAGGTGGATTCTGGCGTGCGGTGGCGACTCGCCCGTCCGCACCCCTGAGATCCCTTCGTTCCTCGTTCCTGGAGCCTTCTCCGCTCCTCTTCCTTCCTTCTCCCTCTTCCAGGCCTGGGCCTCTGTTACTAGGCCCGCCTCCGGAGCAGAGCTCATGCAGAGCCCCTGCTCCCTGCCACTTCTGCTCAGACTTCTCTGCACTGAACTAAGATGGTGCCCACCTTTTATACTCCCTTCTCAATGCACCCAGGAACTGCTTCCTCCCTGCTCCTGCACTACAGGGTTCCCCTTCCTCAGTGTTCCCTCCCCCCACTCCAGCCAGGGACAGGGACTGTCGTGCCCATCTCAGGGGCATATTGGTCGCCCTGCCCCACGGCAATGTGGTGTAATGCATGCAGGTGTCGGGTCCTGATCCACACTACATCCTTACCTGAGAGTGAGATATCACACCTCTGGGTGAGGTGCAATACCTCTGTAGCAACCGAGCCCTCAGGGTGCTACAGTTCCATTTATCTTCAGCCTAGGTGACGTATTGCGATACAGGGCCGTGATTTTGGCTATAAAAGGGTCCCCTAGACCCCTACCCCAAGCTTTTTAAGAGAATCATATATGGCGTGCCAGGAGACTCTATGGAATGCTTTCTCAGCATCCAACGAGAGTATCTAATTACAAATTTTTAACTGCATCTAGCCCAGGAAATACTTTGTGCCTAGTAGCAGTGTCTGCTAGTCAGCGGATTATCCCGGCTGTTAAGCAAGCTACACCACCTGTAGTTTGGACACTTCATTTTTTCAAAGGAAATGCTTCGGGACCACGGGATACTCAGTGAAGAGCATCAGGAGGCACTCCAAGGCATAGGGGCTGGGACTGGCAGTAGGATGCCTTGCGGTGGACAGCCGAGCTCGATCCTTATAAAAGCTTTTTAACTGCAGCAGCTTTAGTGGACGCTACTGGAGCTGGAATTACGCGGCTGCTGGCATGAGACTTGCCCTCCAATAGATCCTTGTAAATGGATTTAAAGTGTATTCATTCAAATTAGAGAGACAATTTAAATTAAAAAGCTTAGAGCTGCCTCCACTACAGGGGGGCTCGCTTGACCCACCAGCGGACAGGCACCAGTATTGGGAGAGGGGGGCTGGCCGTCAGGGTTCACCGCGGCTCTGGCACAAACCCGGCGACACGGAGGTGGCACGGGCAGGAGCGGACTGGCCGTGTCGGCTTCTCACTTTTTGGATTTTAGAAGGGCATGACATGCCTATATCTGTGTCTCCCCCTCCTTTTACTCCTCCACCTCTTTTATTTTCGCATGACTATATGTACTTGTCACTTTTCCATGTGTTAGTTATGTCTTCTGAGCAGTTTGTCAGCTTTTGGACACCTTTGAAGGTGTTTTCTATGTGTTTCTATGTGTTTTTGTTTGCCTGCCATTGGTTTTAACGGTGTTCGAAGGTGTTCGACGAACAGTTCGACGAACAGTTCGGCGAACACACGGGTGTTCGACGAACCGAACCGAACTCGAACACTACGGGGGTGGCTCAACACTAGCTATAACATCTCTATACTCTTATTACTGGAACTCAGAACCAATGGGGATATCACTGGGACTACAGAGAGTGTCATTCCTGTGAGCCTGAGGTTCAAAGCTTGGGCAGAGGGTCCTTTTTGGCCAGACTGGACATCTACTATTTAGTATAGGGAGAGGGGGTTGAAGAAACAAGGTATTTAATATTCAATGTGCTCGCTTCCTTATTGGCCCACAGCCTAGTTCCAGACATGCTATTTCAATAATACAATGTATGCCGTTCTGAAAGTTGAACTCAGAACCAGACTTATAAAAGATGAGCTAAACAATGGAAGGTGTTCGATGTGGAGGTCAGCCTGAGCTATTTGTGATCCATAAACTTTTCCTCCTATCCTCAAGGAACCAGAAGAACAACTTTTGACAGAAACGTTTAGGTATTTCTGTTGTTTCTATTTTTTTATTTTACAACTGTTTTTCTTGTTTGTGTGTCGCTTTGGTTTTCGCTTTTTATACTGTATATTTTCTTGTAAGCAATGTATTATAATATTAAAGGTTAAAACTCTAACAAGTTTGATTCTTGTATGCTCTAAAGCAGACCTGGATGAAGTGCAGCCCGCGGGCTACATCCGGCCTTCTGGCAGTTCCAGTCTGGCCTGCGGACTGCTGAATGCCTGAAACAGTGGTAGACGGGAGCAGAGGCAGAGTGCCATGGTAACGGGAGTGAGGTGAGTATGTGGTGTTTTTTTATGTGTATGCGATGTTTGTATGTACATAGGAGGCTATGTGGGGCTCATACTGTATATATGGAGGCTATGCGGGGCTCATACTGTATATAGGAGGCTATGTGGGGCTCATACTGTATAATGGAGACTATGTGGGTCTCATACTGTATATGGAAGGCTATATGAGACTCATGCTTATATAGGAGGATATGTGGGGCTCATGCTGTATATAGGTAGGCTTTGTGGGGCTCACGCTTTATATGGGAGGCTATGTGGGGCTGATACTGTATATGGGAGGCTATGTGGGGCTCATGCTATATATAGGAGGCAATATGAAGCTCATGCTGTATATGGGAAGCTATGTGCGGCTCATACCATATATGGGAGGCTATATTGGGCTCATGTTGTATATAGGGAGGCTATGTGTACTGTCGGGCTTGTGATGTATATAGGGAGGCTATGTGGGGCTCATGTTCTATATAGAGAAGCTATATCGGGCTAATGCTATATATGGGAGGCTATGTATGACTCATCCTGTATATGGAAGACTCTTTGGGGCTCATTCTGTATATGGGAGGCTATGTGGGGCTCATGATGTATATGGGAGGCTATGCGGAGCTCATGCTGTATGTGGAAGGCTATGCTGGGCTCATGCTGTATATGGGAGGCTATGTGGGGGCTCATACTGTATATGGGAGGCTATGTGGGGGTTCATACTGTATATAAGAGGCTATGTGGGGGCTCATACTATATATAAGAGGCTATGTGGGGGCTTCTACAGTACATAAGAGGCTATTTGGGGGCTCATACTGTTTATAGGAGGCTATGTAGGGGCTCATACTGTATATAGGGAGCTGAGTGTGGGCCCTTACAGTATATAGGGGCTGTGTGTGGGCTCATACATTATGTAGGGGGCTGTGTGTATCAAATAATTATAATTAATATGTTAATATTAATATAGAGCAGAATTAATTTCAGGTTATTGGTTCGGCCCTCCACAACAGTCACCGTCTCATATGGCCCCTTGGGAAAATTAATTTCCCACCCCTGCTCTAAAGAATCCATAGCCTTTCAGAGAGTGTGTGGCCTTTTGACTGTCGGACAGTAATTTATATTTTGGGGACTTATCACTCCCGTGTGTTTGATGAATGGTGGCAGCACATTGTGTATCTGGGAAGTGGAGACAGTGTTTGAGGTGTGATTTATGCTCTCTTTGCAGTCTATAACAGAGGTTAAGAGGAAGCTTGACTAAGAGGAGGTAGATTAACCCTTGCAATAGCACCCCACATCACATGCTAAAAACTGTGTAGGTGACAGGTTGTATGCATACATTTGTTTTTTTTTTCCCTGTCACAAGTCTCACATGTCTCGCAAACAAGCTGGGGTGTATTCCTCTCCTACACCTTCCCCTTTTCTGTCTTCAGTGACTAAAGACAAGCTAGTCATGACTTAAGTTTTTCACCATTTATATAGAAAAATATTCAAAACAACTTTATTTAATCAGTATTGAGTATGAGAACCACTTGCAGAAATACATACACTTGCACGTCTTGGCTGCAATCACTGTGGTTCTTACTGGTTGTCTCAGGAATATTGTGCCATGCTAAATGCATTTGGGCACAGAAATCAAAATGCAATGCCAGCAGCTCTCTTTGCAATTACCAACCAATGATGTCCCAGGTGTACTTGACAGTCCTCCCCCTCTTGTGCTTCTGCTCACCAGGTCCCAGGGTGTAACAAAGTGCTGTTTGACTTTGGCGGTACACACCTTGGCGCTGGGAGCTTTCCCGGAGCTCCGCGGCCATCAAACCTGAACGGCTGCGCAGCTCCAGCTCCCTCTGTCTTTTCTAGACTTCTAGTCAGGTGATGGCGCATACATGATGTCATCGCGTACGTGCCTGCATGTACGCTCACCACTGGCCGTTGCCAGGACACCAGAAGCGGAGCTGCACCTGCAGCGGATCGTGAGGTAAATATGACTTTTTTTTTTCCTTTATAAAATGAATTAAATGGGTAAGGGAGATTGCAAATGATGAATTGAGAGGGGGAGGGGGAAGGGGGACTGCAAATAATAAAGTGAGAGGAGGAGGGGGAAGGGGGACTTCTAATGATGAAGTGAGAGGGGAAGGGGGGATGGGAACTTCAAATGATGAAGTTAGAGGGTGATGGGGAAGGGGGGCTGCACATAATGAAGTGAAAGAGGGAGGGGGAAGGGGGACTGCAAATGATGAAGTGAGAGGGGGAATGGGGACTGCAAATAATGAAGAGAGAGGGGGAGGGGGGAGAGGGACTGCAAATGATGAAGTGAGAGGGGGACGGGGGACTGCAAATAATGAAGTAAGAGGGAGACGGGGGGGCTGCAAATGTTGCAGTGAGGAGGGAAGGGGACTGCAAATGATGAAGTGGGAGGGGGACTGCAAATGATGAAGGGGGACTGCAAATGATGAAGTTAGAGGACGAGGTGGATTGCAAATGATGAAGTGAGAGGGCTAGGGGGACTGCAAATGATGAAGGGAGATGGAGAATACAAATGATGGAGTGAGGGGGGAGGGGGGACTGCAAATGATGAAGTGAGCGAGGGGACTGAAAATTATGTAGTGAGAGAGGGAGGAGGACTTCAAATGATGATGTAAGACAGAAAGGGGCACTGCAAATGATGAAGTGGGAGGGGGATTTCAAATGATGAAGTGGGGGGACTGCAAATGATGGAGTGAGGTTGACTGCAAATGAAGTAAGCGGGGGTGACGGGGGACTGCAAATGATGAAGTGGGAGGGGGACTGCAAATGATTAAGTGAGAGGGCTAAGGGGACTGCAGATGATGAAGGGAGATGGGGAATACAAATGATGAAGTGAGGGGGGAAGGGGACTGCAAATGATGAAGGGGGAGGGGGACTGCAAATGATGAAGTGAGAGGGCTAGGGGAACAGCAAATGATAAAGGGGGAGGGTGGGACAGGGGACAGCGAATGATGAAGTGAGGGGGAAGGGGTACTGCAAATGATAGAGTGAGGGGGGAAGGGGGACTGCAAATGATGAAGTTAGCGAGGGGACTGAAAATTATGTAGTGAGAGAGGGAGGAGGACTTCAAATGATGATGTAAGACAGAAAGGGGCACTGCAAATGATGAAGTGAGACTGGGAGGGGGACTGCAAATGATGAAGTGGGGGGACTGCAAATGATGGAGTGAGGTTAACTGCAAATGATGAAGTGAGGAGGGAGACAGGAGACTGCAAATGAAGTGAGCGGGGGTGACGGGGGACTGCAAATGATGAAGTGGGAGGGGGACTGCAAATGATTAAGTGAGAGTGCTAAGGGGACTGGAAATGATAAAGGGGGAAAAGGAGGAGGGGACTGCAAATGATGAAGTGAGGGGGGCACGGGGAACTGAAAATTATGAAGTGAGGGGGGACGGGGACAGCTAATGATGAAGTGAGGGAGGGGAACTGCAGATGATGAAGTGAGGGGGCTGCAAATGATGAAGTGAGGGGGCAGGGGACTGCAAATGATAAAGTGGGAGGGGAACTGCAAATGAAGTGAGGGGGACTGCAAATGATGGAGTGAGGGGGGACTGCAAATGATAAAGTGAGGAGGGGGAACAGAGGACTGCAAATGATGAAGTGAGCGGGGAGACAGGAGGTGAAAATAATGAAGTGAGCAGGGTGACAGGGGACTGCAAATGATGAAGTGGGAGGGGGATTGCAAATGATGAAGTGAGAGGGCTAAGGGGACTGCAAATAATAAAGGGGGAGGGGGACTGCAAATTATGAAGTGAGGGGGGACGGGGGACTGCAAATTATGAAGTGGGGGGCGGGGACAGCTAATGATGGAGTGGGGAGGGGAACTGCAAATGATGAAGTGAGGGGGACTTCAAATGAAGTGAGGAGGACTGCAAATGATGAATAGAGGGTGGGGGATGGGGGACAGCAATTGAATTGAAGGTGGGGGAGGGCAAATGACTTGGAGGGCTGGACGACAGCAAATGATGAATTTTGAGGGTGGGGGAGTAAGTGATGATGTATAAAGAAAGTGGGATGGGGGCAACAAATGATGAATTGGGGGTGGGGCAGAAAATAATGATAACTTGAGGGTGGGGGAGAGTAAATGATGTTTTGAATGGAGAGGATAGCAGTTGATAATGAATAGAGGGTGAGGGTGGGAGAGAGGACATAATGAATTTTGACAGAGAGTGGGCATGTAACTATAATGATTCGGAGGAGCAGGAGGTACAGAGTGGGGGGTGTTGAGGATGCAGCAGTGTGACTGGTATTGAATTGGGGGAAAGAGTACATGTGCAAACTAATTTATATATTTATTAGGTGGGGAAAGTGGTCATTTATAGCTAGAGAGGGCACAGTGGTGGATTACAATTTATATTTGGAATGATGGGTTGCATAATATAACTAATTATATATTAATGGTGGATGCACGTCTGTATTCAGCTGTGTAGAACAAGGGGAAAAATTGGGGAGTGTGCTCTTGAAGCGGTGCTCTAGATAGCTGTGTTATTTTCTGCAGAGACGAGTCCTGGCTGGAAGAAGTGATGGCGGTCTGCATTGGATGAAGAAAAGCGAAGATGAATATCTTCAACTAGAGACGTCACTGGTGAGTCAGTGTATTACCTATACACTTACACTATACAGTATATACTATGTAAAGAGTTCCTGTGTATAATGTCACTGGTGATCCCTGTATTACCTGTACACTGACACTATATACAGAGCTCCTGTGTATAATATCAAGAGTGATCAGTATATTACCTGTACACTGACACTATATACAGTGCTCATGTGTATAATGTCACTGGTGATTACTGTATTACTTGTACAGTGACACTATATACAGAACTTCTGTGTATAATGTCACTGGTGATCACTGTATTACCTGTACCCTACACACTATATACAGAGCTCCTGTGTATAATGTCACTGGTGATCCCTGTATTACCTGTGTAACGGGTCTGGGAGGTGGAACCACAGAGCAACTATACAAAGGGGCAGTCCTTGTAAGGAAGCGGGTGATACCCAGGGAAGGCGGGCTGGCAGTCACGGCTAGTGACGGGGACAGTCTCTGGGTAAGAGGGCAGGAGATCACGGCAAGTGACGGGGACAGTCTCTGGGTAAGAGGGCAGGAGATCACAGCCAGTGACGGGGACAGTCTCTGGGTAAGAGGGCAGGAGGTCACGGCAAGTGACGGGGGCAGTCTCTTGACAGGTAGGTGGTCACGGCAAGTGATGGCTAAGCCTCCAGGTAGGCTAGCAGGCAGGTAGCGGGTGGACGCTCCCAGGTGAGCGGGCGAGAGTCTCTGGACAAGCGGGTGGTCACAGCAAGTGACCGCTGAGCCTGAAGGTAGGCAAGCAGGCAGGTAGCGGGTGGACGCTCCCAGGTGAGCGGGCGAGAGTCTCTGGACAAGCGAGTGGTCACAGCAAGTGACGGCTGAGCCTCCAGGTAGGCAAGCAGGCAGGTAGCGGTTGGACGCTCCCAGGTGAGCGGGCGAGAGTCTCTGGACAAGCGGGTGGTCACAGCAAGTGACGGCAGAGCCTCCAGGTAGGCTAGCGGGCAGGTAGCAGGTGAGCGCTCCCAGGTGAGCGGGCAGACGGATCCATAGACAGACTGGCAGGCCTGGTAGGCAGACTGTCGGACCGCAGGAATAACAGCAGATAGACACGAGTCAGGCAGGTATCAGACAGGAAACTGGCAGGAAACTGGCAGGTAACTGGAAATGGGACCTGAGGGCTGAAGCAGAGTGATGAACTATGCTACAACATTGCTCGGGCACCTCCATTTTGGAGGAGGTGCCTTATATATGGAGAGATCCTCCGGCCATTGGCCGGGGACTCCTTAGGACGGCGCGCGCGGCCCCTTTAAGAGAGGGGGAGCGCGCGCCCTAAGCACAGTGGCCGGGAAGGAGCACGCGCTGCCAGCAGAGCGGGAGGAAGATGCCGGGCACGGAGCAGAGAGGTGAGGGGAACAGCGTCCCTGCCTAGCAGGAGGCAGGGACGCCGACGCTACAGTACCCCCCCCTTTAGGCCCCCCCTTCTTTAGGCCAGACAGAAATTTATCAAGGATGAGAGGGGCATGGATGTTCTCCCGGGGCTCCCACGTTCTCTCCTCAGGACCAAACCCCTTCCAATCTACTAGAAAAAAGGTCTTTCCCCTTACCCTTTTGGTGGCCAGAATGTTCTCTACCTCAAACTCGTTTTCAGCGGAAACCGGAGCAGGAGGCGTACCTGTAGACTTGGAAAAAGAGTTAAGTACCACGGGTTGTAGGAGAGATATATGGAAGGAGTTAGGGATCCGCAAGTTGGCCGGGAGTTTCAATTTATAGGCCACCGGGTTGATCTGTTTGATAACCTCCAGTGGGCCGATGAACCGAGGCCCTAACTTGTAGGAAGGAACCTTGAGCCGGACATACTTGGACGAGAGCCAAACTTTATCTCCAGGACGGAATTGTGGAGGATCCAGGCGTCTTTTGTCAGCGTGTTTTTTCATCCGCTCGGACGACTGAAGGAGTGCGGATCGGGTACTCTCCCAAATGGAGGAAAATTCGCTAACGAGGGATTCCGCAGCTGGATTGTCCACCGAGGTGGAGACGGGAAATGGGATCCGAGGATGCTGACTGAAGACTACAAAAAACGGGGATTTGAAGGACGATTCGCTCTCGTGGTTATTGTAAGAGAATTCGGCCCATGGTAGGAGATCCACCCAGTCTGAATGGTGGGCATTAACGAAGTGCCGGAGGTAACTGGTCGGGATCTGATTGATCCGCTCCACTTGACCATTGGACTGTGGGTGGTAAGCGGAGGAGAAGTCCAGAGTGACGTCTAGCAGCTTACATGTGGCTCTCCAGAAGCGGGAGGTGAACTGAACCCCACGATCCGACACAATGTGGAGAGGCAGGCCATGGAGACAGAAGATGTGGCGGATAAAGTCTTTAGCCAGCTCGGGTGCAGACGGGAGGCCCGGCAGGGGAATGAAGTGAGCCATCTTGGAAAAGCGGTCAGCGACCACCCAAATGACCGTACAACCGGCAGAGACAGGGAGATCTGTAATAAAGTCCATAGCTATATGCTGCCAGGGGGCAGCAGGTACTGGAAGAGGAAGAAGGCGACCGGCTGGCAGGTGTCTTGGAACCTTGTTGCGGGCGCAGGACACACAGGCAGAAACAAAGTCTATTACGTCCTTGTGCAGGGTAGGCCACCAGTAGTGCCGGGTAATAAGCTGGAGGGTCTTTTTCTGACCGGCATGGCCAGCTAGCTTAGACGAGTGACCCCAGTGTAGGATCTTCTCCCGATCAGGTACAGTCACGAACGTCTTACCGGGAGGGAGACGATTTAGATTCACGGGAGCCACCTGCATTACTCTGGCGGGATCGATGATGTGTTTAGGTTCCTCCTCGAGATCAGACACCAGGAAGGATCGGGACAAGGCGTCAGCTTTGATGTTTTTGTCAGCCGGGCGAAAATGAAGAACGAAATCAAAGCGAGCAAAAAACAAGGACCACCGGGCTTGGCGCGGGTTAAGTCTCTGGGCACTCTGGAGGTAAGCCAAGTTCTTGTGGTCCGTGTAAATTATTACCGGGTGAAGAGCCCCCTCGAGCAGGTAATGCCACTCCTCCAATGCCAGCTTAATGGCCGATAACTCTCGGTCTCCTATAGAATAGTTGCGCTCAGAAGAGGAGAAGAGTTTGGAGAAGAAGCCACAAGTTACCATTCTTCCGGAAGATGAATTTTGGGTAAGTACCGCTCCGGCTCCAGAGGAGGAGGCGTCAACTTCCAGGAAGAATTGCTTGTTGCCGTCCGGGCGATGCAGCACCGGGGCGGAAGAGAAAGCCTGCTTTAAGGAAAGAAAGGCTTCCTCTGCTTCGGGCGGCCATTCTCTGGGATTAGTGCCCTTACGGGTGAGCGCAGAGATTGGGGCAGTCCGGGAAGAGAAGTGCAGTATGAAGAGGCGGTAGTAGTTGGCGAAGCCCGGGAACCGCTGAATAGCCTTCAACCCCTCTGGTCGAGGCCACTTCTCGATGGCAGACAGTTTCTCTGGATCCATTCGTAGGCCGGTGTGAGAAATTATGTAGCCCAAAAATGGAAGCGAGGTCTGCTCAAAGAGGCACTTCTCATATTTAGTGTAGAGGTGGTTCTGCCTGAGCCTGAACAGGACCTGACGAACATCCCTCCGGTGAGTGAGAAAATCCGGAGAGAAGACCAAGATGTCGTCCAGGTACACCAATACGCAGGAGTAGAGAAGGTCCCGGAAGATGTCATTGACCAACTCTTGAAAGACGGCGGGAGCGTTACAGAGACCAAAGGGCATTACCAGGTATTCATAGTGGCCGTCCCAGGTGTTGAATGCCGTCTTCCATTCATCCCCCTGACGGATACGGACCAGGTTATAGGCCCCACGGAGGTCCAACTTGGTGAAGATTCTAGCCCCCCTCAGACGGTCAAATAATTCCGGAATGAGCGGAAGGGGGTATTTATTCTTCACCGTGATCTGGTTAAGGCCTCTATAGTCTATACAGGGACGGAGTGAGCCGTCCTTCTTTTTAACGAAGAAGAAGCCTGCTCCCGCCGGGGAGGTAGATTTCCGGATAAATCCCCGGGCCAGATTCTCCTCAATATATTCAGACATGGACCGGGTCTCAGCAGCGGACAAAGGGTAAATACGCCCACGGGGAGGAGTAGCACCGGGTAACAGGTCGATTGGGCAGTCGTATGGTCTATGAGGGGGTAATGTCTCTGCCTCCTTTTTATTAAAGACGTCCGCATAAGACCAATAGGGAATCGGAAGGCCATGTAGATTAGCAGGGGTAGGAGAAGGACGGACAGGATGAACGGGAACTAAACAAGTCTTATGGCAGTCCTGTCCCCAGCGAAGGACTTCTCCGGTCTGCCAATCAAGCACGGGTGCATGTCTCTGAAGCCAAGGTAGGCCTAGCAAGAGGGCGTGAGAGAGTCCAGGCAGAACATGAAAGAAGATGCTCTCAGAGTGCAGCATTCCCACTTGCAGAGTAATGGATTCGGTGATGAGTTGGATGGGACGTGGTAAGAGGCCCCCATCCACGGCAGTGACAGATAAGGGTACAGCCAGAGGTTTGGTGGGAATGCGGTATTTTTCTACCAGGGACTGAGAAATGAGATTTCCGGCAGCTCCAGAGTCAAGTTGGGCTAGTTCAAAATAACGGTTCTCCCCGCAGATGATAGAGACTGACAGCAACAGAGATGGAGAGGGTTTATTCTTGTCTAGGACGACCTCTCTGAGCGATCCTAGACATAGGTGTTTCCTGACCTCTCCGGGCAGGTATGGATCCGGTGCTCCTTACTGCCACAGTAGAAGCAGCTCCCCTCAGCTCGGCGTAACTCTTGACGGGTTTTGACCATCTTGGTCTGGTCGACCTGCATAGGCTCGGGTGAGTGCGCCTGGGGAGTAGAGGGAGAAGAGACGGGTTTCTGAAAGGTAGGGGCTAGACGTGGAAACCTCCTCTCACGGGTGACCTCTTTGGCGCGCTCCTGGAACCGGATGACAATCCGGGTGGCAAGAGTTATTAAGTCATCGAGAGTGGTAGGAATGTCCCGACCGGCGAGTTCATCTTTAATACGGCCGGACAGACCCTCCCAAATGACAGACACCAGGGCGTCATTATCCTAGGCCAGCTCCGAACCAAGGGTACGGAACCGTATGGCATATTGGCCCACGGTGAGATTTCCTTGATGGAGGCGTAGCAGAGATGATGCGGATGAGGTCTTCCGTCCGGGTTCGTCGAAGACTTTCCGGAAAGCCGTGAGAAAGGCTGGCAGGTCGGTCACCAGGGGGTCTCCTCTCTCCCATAGAGGATTTAGCCAAGCCAGTGCCTCCCCCGTGAGATGGGACATGATGAAGGCTACTTTGGCCCGGTCGGAGATAAACTGGTGGGACAAGAGTTCAAAGTGCAGGGTGCACTGGTTTATGAAGCCCCGAGCTTGAGCGGGGTCGCCTCCGAAGTGAGGAGGTGCAGAAAGCTGGGGTCCGGGGCAGGATACCATGATATTGGTGGGCAGCGGCGCTGCTGGGTTGCGAGTCATGACACTAGCGGTGGTTGCTGGTGGAGCAGTCAGAGTGTCCAGGCGAGAGTTGACATTCCGCAGGTGACTCAGGATGGACTACTGTTGGGACCTCTGACGGGACAGTTCATGACATAGGTCCGAGAGCGAGGGAGCTTGGGTGCCACCGGGTTCCATGGCCCGAGCAAACTGTAACGGGTCTGGGAGGTGGAACCACAGAGCAACTATACAAAGGGGCAGTCCTTGTAAGGAAGCGGGTGATACCCAGGGAAGGCGGGCTGGCAGTCACGGCTAGTGACGGGGACAGTCTCTGGGTAAGAGGGCAGGAGATCACGGCAAGTGACGGGGACAGTCTCTGGGTAAGAGGGCAGGAGATCACGGCCAGTGACGGGGACAGTCTCTGGGTAAGAGGGCAGAAGGTCACGGCAAGTGACGGGGGCAGTCTCTTGACAGGTAGGTGGTCACGGCAAGTGATGGCTAAGCCTCCAGGTAGGCTAGCAGGCAGGTAGCGGGTGGACGCTCCCAGGTGAGCGGGCGAGAGTCTCTGGACAAGCGGGTGGTCACAGCAAGTGACGGCTGAGCCTCCAGGTAGGCAAGCAGGCAGGTAGCGGGTGGACGCTCCCAGGTGAGCGGGCGAGAGTCTCTGGACAAGCGAGTGGTCACAGCAAGTGACGGCTGAGCCTCCAGGTAGGCAAGCAGACAGGTAGCGGGTGGACGCTCCCAGGTGAGCAGGCGAGAGTCTCTGGACAAGCGGGTGGTCACAGCAAGTGACGGCAGAGCCTCCAGGTAGGCAAACAGGCAGGTAACAGGTGGACGCTCCCAGGTGAGCGGGCAAGAGTCTCTGGACGGGCAGGTGGTCACAGCACGTGACGGCAGAGCCTCCAGGTGTTAGAACCTTGCTGTTAGGTTTTTTTCCTTTGCTGGTCACATGACCTTGTTGGCCTATTTAATCCTGCTCCGCCCTTCTGGCTTTGCTGGACTTCATTGTATATCTACTTTCTAGCTAGCCTGTGCTCTGTATCTAACTCTGTTAGTTTGCTTGGTCTACGGACCTCTATGTTCTTTCTATTTTGTTTGTTCATCTGTCTGCTACTATTTCTGTTAGGAGGTGTCCCATATTCCTCCCAGTCCTTAGTACTTGTAGGGATTCCCTCCTCTGAGGGTTTTACTGTCATCTGGGTGGTCGTGGACCGTTTTAGCAAGATGTGTCACTTGGTTCCCTTCGTCAAACTGCCCTGCGCTAAAACTCTCGCTAAGGCCTTTGTCAAGGAAATTGTCAGACTTCATGGCGTTCCTACTGACATTGTTTCTGATAGGGGTCCTCAGTTCGTGGCTCGTTTTTGGCGTGCCTTTTGTGACAGGTTGGGAATTCATTTGTCGTTTTCGTCCGGATATCATCCTGAATCTAATGGCCAGACAGAAAGGAAAAACCAGGATGTTGAGCAGTTCTTGCGTTGTTTTGTGGCAGACAATCAAGAGGGGTGGTCTGAGTTTCTGCCACTTGCCGAATTTGCTCTGAACAATCATACATCTTCTTCTGCTGGTTGTTCGCCTTTTTTTTGTTGTTCTGGGAGACATCCGTCGTTCGGGTCGTTCTCCAAGTTGGGATCTGCCGTGCCTGAGGAGGAGAATTTTTCCGGTAATTTGGAAAGAGTTTGGACGGATGTGCGTGGTAATCTTCAGGAGGCCAACAGAAAATCTAAAGACTACTTTGATAGGAAACGACAGGAGGTTTTGTTCGCTGTTGGTGACATGGTTTGGTTGTCCTCTAGGAATCTGCGGTTGAGGATTCCTTCTAAGAAATTGGGTCCCAAGTTTGTAGGGCCCTTTAAGGTGCTTCAGGTTGTCAACCAATCTGCTGTTAGGTTGGAGGTTCCTACCTCCTGGAGAATTAATCCGGTCTTTCATGTCTCTCTGTTAAAAAAAGCTGTTGTGTCGGATGGTGACGCCTCTGCCTCTGTTCCTCCGGTGGTGGAGGACGGGGAATATGAAATTTCTCGCATCCTTGACTCTAGACAGTATAGAGGTAGTTTGCAGTATCTTGTGGCCTGGAAAGGTTTCGGACCCGAGGATAACTCTTGGGTGAGGTCAGATGATGTTTCCGCGTCCAGACTTATCAGAGCGTTTCACAGGAGATTTCCTGATAAGCCTGGTCCTAGGGGATCCGGAGGATCCTCTTAGAAGGGGGGGTACTGTTAGAACCTTGCTGTTAGGTTTTTTTCCTTTGCTGGTCACATGACCTTGTTGGCCTATTTAATCCTGCTCCGCCCTTCTGGCTTTGCTGGACTTCATTGTATATCTACTTTCTAGCTAGCCTGTGCTCTGTATCTAACTCTGTTAGTTTGCTTGGTCTATGGACCTCTATGTTCTTTCTATTTTGTTTGTTCATCTGTCTGCTACTATTTCTGTTAGGAGGTGTCCCATATTCCTCCCAGTCCTTAGTACTTGTAGGGATTCCCTCCTCACATCTATAGGTCTCCGTACAGACTAGATTAGGACTTTAGCAGGTCTGATCGCAGGATCAGGTTCCCTGTTACATCGTAGGGATTCAGCTGAGTCTTATAGTAGGGACAGATCTCCTCTCTTTCCTTAGCTTTGGTAGCAGAACATAACACCAGGTAGGCTAGCGGGCAAGTAGCAGGTGAGCGCTCCCAGGTGAGCGGGTAAGATTCTCTGGACAGGCAGGTCGTCACAGCACGTGACGGCAGAGCCTCCAGGTAGGCTAGCAGGCAGGTAGCAGGTGAGCGCTCCCAGGTGAGCGGGCAGACGGATCCATAGACAGACTGGCAGGCCTGGTAGGCAGACTGTCGGACCGCAGAAATAACAGCAGATAGACACGAGTCAGGCAGGTATCAGACAGGAAACTGTCAGGAAACTGGCAGGTAACTGGAAACGGGACCTGAGGGCTGAAGCAGAGTGATGAACTATGCTACAACATTGCTCGCGCACCTCCATTTTGGAGGAGGTGCCTTATATATGGAGAGATCCTCCGGCCATTGGCCGGGGACTCCTTAGGACGGTGCGCGCGGCCCCTTTAAGAGAGGGGGAGCGCGTGCGCGCCCTAAGCACAGTGGCCGGGAGGGAGCGCGCGCTGCCAGCAGATCGGGAGGAAGATGCCGGGCACAGAGCGGAGAGGTGAGGGGAACAGCGTCCCTGCCTAGCAGGAGGCAGGGACGCCGACGCTACAACCTGTACATTACACACTATATACAGAGCTCCTGTGTATAATGTCACTGGAGATCCCTATATTACCTGTACACTCACACTATATACAGACCTCCTGTGTATAATGGTACTGTCACGGCTGTGTCAGAGGTAACAGACAGCCGCCCTGCAGTTGGTTGCAGGAGATCTCTACATTTGGCATTACAGACATCTTCTTAGAGGCTGGCTGTCTCTAGGACCCAGAGGTTACCTCCCTCTGGCTAATTAGCTCCCTGGCCTGGGTGTATAAGTACCTGGTGTGTCTGAGAGGGAGGTGCCGGCGATATTCATTACTACTTGTGAGGCTTTAGCAAGAGCAGTACTTCGTCCTCTCTGGAACTTGAGGACGTGTGCGCATTTGTTTGGAATCGTCTAAAGCGAAGCAATTCCCCCCTGTTTGTCTACCCTTGTTCTCTATAGAGTTTAGTGGAGATCGACTAGTGCTCATTTCCTTCCTTCCCTAGCCTTAGCCATATGCCAGGGAAAGTCAAGGCGAGGCACGCGTGCTGCGATTGGTGAAGAGCCAATATAGGGACAGTAGTTGAGACAGGGTGACACTAGACCAGACTAGGAGGTCTCCACTCCCCCCTTTCCCTAGTGTCTGGGCTCCCTTTCCCTCTTCCCTCTGTGTTGCACTAAGTCTTGCCCACACCTTGGGTGACAGGTACTTAGTATTGTGGGTTTTTTATTAATGATCAGTATTGTAATATTCGGTCACTATGTGGTGATAATATGTGGTCTGTTGATGGTGTGGCGGTATTTGTTCCTTGTATGTGGCATTATTCTGTAACTATGTGGTGGTAATTTGTAGTCTGGTGACGATGTGGTGGTATTTCTTACTTGTATGTGGTATTATTCAGTCACTATGTGGTGCTAATATGTGATCTTGTGATGATGTGGCAGTATTTGTCCCCAGTATGTGGTATTATTCGGTCAGTATGTGGTAGTAATGTGTTGTCTGGTCATGGTGTGGTGGTATTTGTTCCTTATATGTGGTATTATTCGGTCAGTATGTGGTGGAAATATGTGATCTGGTCATGGTATGGAGGTATTTGTTACTTGTATGTGGTATTATTCGGTCACTATGGGACCCGGCCAAAAAAGTCTACATTGTCGTGGTGGCGGCTTAAAAAATCTTTTGGCCAAAACAAAAGCTAATGGCTATATATGTGATATGGTGTTCAATAAGAACTGTTAAGGTGTGATTGGTGAGGACGTGGTGCAGAAGTGGAGTTTTTCCAAGAGTGGGTGGTGGGACTGTGGAAAGTTCGAGTGGTGGAGGTGGAGCCTGGGTGGAGTCTCAAGGGGGCCTGAATATTTTGCCAGTATGGAGCTCTGAAAGTCCTGGTGGCAGCCCTGTGTACTACCCAATGGAATGACGGCCATAAAAATTTGATAAGGTATTTCAAAAACAAAGTATGGATTTAATCAACATAATACCAACTTTACATAGATGACATTAGTTTGGAGTAGAAAAACCCAATGGCAGGTTCTCTTTAAGAGACGAAATGACCACAATAACAGTGGGAAAAATAAGTATTTGATACACTGCCGATTTTGGAAGTTTTCCCACCTACAAAGAATGGAGAAGTCTGTAATTTTTATCGTAGGTACACTTCACCTGTGAGTGACAGAATCTAAAAAAAAAATTAAATTATATGATTTTTCAATGATTAAATTGCATTTTATTGAATGAAATAAATATTTGATCACCTACCAAAAAGCAAGAATTCTGGCTCTCACAGACCTGTTAATTTTTCCTTAAGAAGCCTTCCTACTCTGTACTCATTACCTGTATTAATTTGTTAATTAATTTAATTTGTTACCTGTATAAAAGACACCTGTCCACACATTCAATCAATCACACTCCAACCTCTCCACCATGGCCAAGACCAAAGACCTGTCAAGGGACACTAAGGAAAAAATTTTAGTTCGGCACAAGGCTGGGTTGGGCTACAGGATAATAGGCAAGTAGCTTAGCGAGAAGGCAACAACTGTTGGCACAATTATTAGAAAATGGAAGAAACACAAGATGACTGTCAATCTTCCTCTGTCTGGGTCTTCGTGCAAGGTCTCGCCTCGTGGGGTAAGGATGATTTTGAGAAAGGTCAGGAATCAGCCCATAACTACATGGGAGGACCTTGTCAATGACCTGAAGAGAGCTGGGACCACATTCTCAAACACTACCGTTAGTAACACACTACACTGTCATGGATTAAAATCCTGCAGGGCACGCAAGGTCCCCCTGCTCACACCAGCACATGTCCAGGCCCATTTTAAGTTTGCCAATCACCATCTGGATGATCCAGAACAGGCACGGGAGAAGGTCATGTGGTCAGATGAGACCAAAATAGAACTTTTTGGTATCAATTCCACTCGCCGTGTTCGGAGGAAGAAGAAGGATGAGTACAACTCCAAGAACACTGTCTCAACTGTGAAGAATGGTGGGGGAAACATCATGTTTTGGGGGTGCTTTTCTGCAAATAGGACCGTAAGACTGCACCGTACTGAAGAGAGGCTAGATGGGGTCATGTATTGCTAGTTTTTGGCCAACAATCTGCTTCCCTTAGTAAGAGCATTGAAGATGGGTTGTGGCTGATTCTTCCAGCATGAGAATGACCCAAAACACACAGCCAGGGAAACTAAGGAGGGGGTCTGTAAGAAGCATTTCAAGGTCCTGGAGTGGCCTAGCCAGTCTCCAAACCTGAACTCAATAGAAAATCTTTGGAGGGAACTGAAACTCAACGTTGCCCAGTGACCGTCCCAAAACCTGAAAGATCTGGAGATCTGTATGGAGGAGTGGGCCAAAATCCCTGCTGCAATGTGTGCAAACTTGGTCAAGAACTACAGGAAATGTCTGACCTCTGTAATTGCAAACAAAGGTTTCTGTACCAAATATTAAGTTCTGTTTTTCTATTGTATCAAATATTTAGTTCATGGAATAAAATGCAAATTAACTACATAAAAATCATACAATGTGATTTTCTGGATGTTTTCTTAGATTCTGTCTCTCACAGTTGAAATGTACCTATGATAAAATTATAGACCTCTCCATTCTTTGTAGGTGATAAAACTTGCAAAATCGTCAGTGTATCAAATACTTATTTTCCCCACTGTAGGGCTGTGTGCCCACTATGCGTTTTTTAAGCGTCTCCGCAGCGGCAATTCCGCTGCAGAAACACTTAAAAAACGCTTGGTAGAAGGTCTGCCATGTTCCCCAATGATAATCCGCATGTGCTGTGCACATGCTGCGAAAATTTCCACTGCAGATTATCATTGCGGAAAAATCCGCAGCACTACCAATTATTTTGCGGAATTGACTTGCATGACATCCTCATCACTGCATCTGCAGATACGGATATATCATGCGGCTCAATGTGCGGATGGTACCCGGGTTTGGAGAAGAGGAGACTCTCCTCTGGACCCGGGAACCAGAGTTCCTGTAAAAAAAAGAATAAAATAAAAAATATACATTATACTTACCTTCTGATGGCCCCCAGTGTCCATAGCAATGCATCCTGGCTTGCCGGCAGCTCGCAATGGTCTAAAAAGGACCTGCCATGACGTCATTTAGTCATGTGACCCGTCACATGACTAAATGACATCATGGCAGGTCCTTTTAGACTACCGCGAGCTGCCGGCAAACCAGGACGCATCGGATAAAGACACCGGGGGCCATCAGAAGGTAAGTATAATATTTATTTTTGATTTTGTACCATTCTTTTGGTCACACTATATAAATCCATGCCGTTTGCATAGATTTATATAGTGTGACCAAGTTGTCAAGCACTTTCCAAGTGATGCTAAAATCGCTTGAAAAGCGCTTGACAACCCGCATGCAGAAATTCATGAGAAGAACGCTTCACATCCGCTTGTCCCTGGCAGGAAAAACGCATGTACAATCCACATGTACAATCCGCATGTACAATCCACATGTACAATCTGCATGCGTTTTTTCTGCCAGGGAGATGCAGAAACGCTCAGGAAAAATCCGGACCATTTCTGCATCGTGGGCACATAGCCTAAGTCAGGCACTAGGTATCATAGTGTTAACACAATGGCTGGATAGACAAGTTTCTGAGAGATCAGAAAACATTTTTGCTTCTTTCTGAAAACAATAGGCAACTTGTCCTTTACCTTGTAAATCTAGCCTAAGGGCTACCTTCAAGCAACTGATCTATCTATGGCTAATGCAGTATAAAATACAGCTGCACATACCATGTATGTTAATCTATTGGGGATACAGTTTCTGTGTTGATGACATGCAGATAGTTAACATCCAGTATGCCATTCAGACTAAAAATGCCTTTTTACTTCTCATGTGAATTGAACAGCCACAAGATGGTTTTCTTGCAGAGTGATGTGTAATTTTCACCTAAGACATAGCGGTGATATTTTTTCTAATAATGATTGCAATACCTTTCAAATACAATGCTTTTTTAATCATTTTATTTCAATAGTAAAAAGCATAAAATATTGCTAAATAACATATAACATAGTTATAATATATACACAGAAATGGGTACAGATTTCAGACATACTGTATATGAGCAATGGCACTTGTTTAATGGAAAAATGTGTAGGCGGTTTAAAGAGATTAGCAAAAAGGATTCTAAAGAGAAAATACATAATGACTGAACATTCTTTTCTCATTAATTATGAGTAAACAATGGAATGGATTTTGTTTTAAGACATCTTAATGTATCATTATTGCTACTATGCATGATCCTATATTACAAATTGCATTTTAGGATTGTCCAACTTAGCCCCTTCCCAACATTAGATGCATCCTATTTTCCAGGCTGCAAACAGACTTAGCATATGTGTACACGTTGAGGAATTGAAGCAGAAATTTCCTGAGCATTTTTGTCTCTCCCTGTCAGAAAAAAACGCATGCGGATTTACATGCGTTTTTGATGCGTTTTTTACACGTTTTTACATGCGTTTTTTTAAGCGATTTTGAGCATCAATGAATGATTTTTGGAGCTAAATAAAGCTATTTGGTGGGACATAGCTTAAGTCCTTGGATTACCATAAGAACTGGGGTGAGTATATTGGTTCATTTAAATGATTAAAGAATGGGTCTGTTGTATTTCAAATACAAAGTTTACACTGTGTCTGTGTGTTTCTTTACTTTGGTCATGAAAAGGTCTGATTGACACCTTGAAATCACCAAACAAAAGAACTGGGTGTCAGCTAGTCCCATTCACCCAATCTTCATTAGCATTTCTATTTATGTAATTTATGCGGCTGCTGTGAGCTGTTTTTTTCAGCCTGGGGAGGTGCCATTAAGCAAACATTTCCCTGGCCATTAAATAACATCTCACAGCTGGTTTGTTAGCCACTACGCCCCCCCAATCAGCACTCAGCAGTGCTTTGGACGCAATGTATTTATGTTGCATCCAAAACGAGGTGTTCTAATGCGGCACTTTTGTTGTCGGTACATGTGAATCCACCGCATATAATGACACTTCAATTGGTCAAAATCTGCAGGGGAGACTAGCGTGTCCGCTACAGAAATTGATACGCTGGTAGTTTGGGTACGTGGCCATGATCAGGTGCCGCTGTAGGTTTGACGCTGCGTGTATATACAGCATCAAACCCGCAGTATCCAGATGTTACAGCATAGTGAATGGGATCTCTAGAAATTCCACGTCCACTCTGCGTGTATCAGAGGCTGCGAATCACTCGTGGACACTGACATGCGGCGCGTCTTTCAGGACCACAGCATGTCAATTTCTCTTGCGGAGTTGCTAGTAGAGATGAGCGTTGTTCTACTCGAACTGTTCGCCAATCTCAAATTCGAGCTGTTTTGGGCGGTGTTCGAGCCGGTCGGCGAACACGAACAATTTGAGAAAAATTCGGCTGTTCGAGGTTATGTTCGATAACTGTTCGTGCACCAAAATCATAACTGGATTTTTTCTCAGTAATGATGAAAATTAATGTTAATACGCAGTTTGAGTGTACAGCGGGGCGGGGGGAGGGGCAGGGGATGGATCTCTGCAGGAACAATGAAGATCTCCATTTTTTTTCTCTTTCCCGCATTTGCAGTGGGGAGGTGCAATCTGTCAGCCTATCAGCAGCGCACACACGGAGCGAAGTGCTTTTTTTCACACAAGCAAGGGCATGTGTGATTGGCAGTGTATGTCACATGTCCTTGCCCTATAAGACCAAGCCATTTTCCCCGTCGCCACCATTTTCTCACTGCTGCAGCTGCGTCGGCACCGCTGTTGCTGTGTGCACTATACCTTGTTAATTTCAAGCCAATTTTCGCACAAATATACAGATAGCTTGGGAGTAGGGAATAGTTGTGATTGCAGTCCTTTTAAGGACTAGGTTACAGCATTTCCTACGACTTTTATCAGGCAGGTCTGTGCTCTTAAATAGATAGATTGTGGGAGTAAAGACTAATTGTAATTGGAGTCCTTTTCAGGACTAGGTTACATCAGTTCCTATCAGTTTTTGCCAGGCAGGTCTGTGCCAGTGCTGTGCAAGTTTTTTTCACAGCATTTGGCTGAATCTAGCAAAGCTAATCCTTTTTGGCCTATTGCAGAGTGTGTTAGTCAGTGGAGTAGCCTATCTGTGTTGCAAGATATACCACCTGTGTATAGAATACCAATTTTTTTACTGCACCTAGTGAAGTAAAATCTTTTGGGCATAGCATCATTCTATTAGTCCATCTATACTGACCTCCATCAGGTTGCAAACTGAATATAATTTTTTTCTGCATCTAGCTCTGAAAAAATATTTGGGCTTCTAGCAGTGTGTGGGACTTGGTCTATTAGTCCATCTATACTGACCTCCATCAGGTTGCAAATTAAAAATAATTTTTTTCTTCATTTAGCTCTGAAAAAATATTTGGGCTTCTAGCAGTGTGTGGGACTTGTTCTATTAGTCCTTCTATACTGACCTCCAGCAGGTTGCAAATTGAATATAATTTTTTTCTGCATCTAGCTCTGAAAAAATATTTGGGCTTCTAGCGGTGTGTGGGACTTGGTCTATTAGTCCATCTATACTGACCTCCATCAGGTTGCAAATTAAAAATAATTTTTTTCTGCATCTAGCTCTGAAAAAATATTTGGGCTTCTAGCAGTGTGTGGGACTTGGTCTATTAGTCCATCTATACTGACCTCCATCAGGTTGCAAATTAAAAATAATTTTTTTCTTCATTTATCTCTGAAAAAATATTTGGGCTTCTAGCAGCGTGTGGGACTTGTTCTATTAGTCCATCTATACTGACCTCCATCAGGTTGCAAATTAAAAATAATTTTTTTCTGCATCTAGCTCTGAAAAAATATTTGGGCTTCTAGCAGTGTGTGGGACTTGGTCTATTAGTCCATCTATACTGACCTCCATCAGGTTGCAAATTAAAAATAATTTTTTTCTTCATTTAGCTCTGAAAAAATATTTGGGCTTCTAGCAGTGTGTGGGACTTGTTCTATTAGTCCTTCTATACTGACGTCCAGCAGGTTGCAAATTGAATATAATTTTTTTCTGCATCTAGCTCTGAAAAAATATTTGGGCTTCTAGCGGTGTGTGGGACTTGGTCTATTAGTCCATCTATACTGACCTCCATCAGGTTGCAAATTAAAAATAATTTTTTTCTGCATCTAGCTCTGAAAAAATATTTGGGCTTCTAGCGGTGTGTGGGACTTGGTCTATTAGTCCATCTATACTGACCTCCATCAGGTTGCAAATTAAAAATAATTTTTTTCTGCATCTAACCCAGCCAATAGTTTTGGCCTAATACCACAGTTTGGCCACTCAGCTCTGCTCGGTTACCATCCATTGTTTTTTTGTGCAAACAACTCCAGAGTTGTGAATTAGTTAACCACCAAAATGAGTGGAAAAAGGCCTGCTGCTGGTGGAAAGGGGAATAGGCGTGTTGGGAAGGGGAAAAAAGGTTGTGTCCGTGGGGTAGGTGCAGAAGAAAGACCATCTTCCAGCCAAACTAAAATGTCTACTTCTTTTAGCGGACAATGTGATAAGATCCCTTTCTTACGGCCACGCCAATCGCTACAAATTCCAGATGAGGCACAAAAACAGCAGGTGCTTCAACGGATATCAAGTGCTCCTTTAAGTGGGCTCTCCTCCACATCAACTTCAACATCACAAATACTCCAGTCCTCAAAGGTGTCACCCAAATCGCACTTGCTTCCTCACAGCTCCCAAATCTCCAGCTGCCCGTCTGAGTATGAGGTAGAACAGATGGTTGAGTCTGCAGAGCTGTTTACTCATACTATAGCCTGGGAATCAGAGGTCGACTCCAGCGCTTCTGTGAATCCAGACGAGGAAATGATCTGCACTGATGCCCAGAATCTTTATGAGTCGGATCCAGGACCAGACGCAGAAGGTTCTGACCATAATGTAGACCCTCATTCCCAAACTGTAACTCCTGTTGGTGGAGACAATGAGGAAGACGATGATAAGACTCAAATACCTGATTGGAGCGACAACTTTAGTTTTTTGTCAGGGCAGGAACAGGTTGGCTCTGAGGACGACGGGTGTGATAACGCACAGGGTGATGATGATGAGGTCGGAGATCCCACTTACTGTCAACCCACAGTCAGCCAAGAGATGAGGTCAGCAGAGGAGGTGGAGGAAGATGCTAGTGACGATGAGGTCAGGTTGCGCCTTCCTGGACAGAGACGTAGTACTGGAAGCACGTCAACAACTGCATCCTCAAACACAACTCTGCCTCTCACCACAAGTCGTGGTGGCTCTTCAGGTCGCATGGGTGCTAAGCCTTGCATAGCCTGGGCATTTTTTCAGATCGATAAAGATGACCCAACTCGTGTTATCTGTAACATTTGTCAGCAAAAGCTAAGTAGAGGCCAAAAAATACATAGTTTGAGTACTTCATGCATGAACCGGCACATGGACATGAAGCATAAGTTGCAGTGGGAAGCTCAGTGTGCTACAATGCGGTCTAGCCGGCCGGGCCAACCACCGTCTGCCATATCTTGTGCATCCGCGGCCTCTTCATCCTCTGTGACTGGGGGGACAGCAGTCACACCTGTTTTGGGGCGCAGACCTGCCACCTCTTTACCCGCAACAGCCAGCGTGATTGGCAGGTCATCATTTTCTTTGGAGGTGGTAACACCAGCTGGTCTTGAGCGCTGTCCGACATCGATAGCACCACCTTTGGATCAAGGCAACCTAACATGTCCGCCTGCATCTTCCTCACAGACCGGCAGTTTGCCGGGGACACCCTTATCAACCCCGTCTAAGCACAATAGCCAGCCCTCGGTCCCTCAGATGTGGACAAGTAAAAGACCATTTCCTCCTAGCCATGAGAAAGCTAAGAGGTTGAATTTCACCATCTGCAAGCTCTTGGCTACAGAAATGCTGCCTTTCCGCCTGGTGGACACAGAGGATTTTCGAGACCTTATGTCCGTCGCAGTGCCCCAGTACCAGATGCCCAGTCGGCACTACTTCTCAAAGAAAGGTGTGCCTGCGCTCCACCAGCATGTCACACACAACATCACCGCTTCTTTGAGAAACTCTGTGTGTGACAGGGTGCATTTCACCACAGACACTTGGACGAGTAGGCATGGACAGGGGCGTTACATGTCGCTGACTGGGCACTGGGTAACTATGGTGACAGCAGGACAAGGGGCTGCTGTCCAAGTCTTGCCGTCCCCACGAGTTGTGCGTCAATCCTCTTTATGTCATTTTTCCTCCACTGCTTCTGCCTCCTCAACCTCCTCTCGGTCTTCCACCTGCACCCAAAGCCTGTCTGGTCATGCCACAAGCTTTCTAACTGCGCAGAAGGGATCCTGCACACCTCCTTACTATGCTGGCAGTAGGGCTCAACGTCATCAGGCGGTTTTTACATTGAAATGTCTGGGAAATGTGAGTCACACAGCTGAGGAGTTGTGGTCAGCTCTGGAGAACCAATTTCATGAATGGTTGTCTCCACTGGACCTGAAACCAGGGAAGGCCGTGTGCGACAATGCTGCAAACCTGGGTGCGGCCCTTCGCCGGGGCAATGTCACACACGTGCCTTGTATGGCTCACGTGTTGAACCTGGTTGTCCAGCAATTTTTAGCCCACTATCCCAGACTAGATGGCCTTCTGCAGAGGGCACGGTCGCTGTGTGCTCACTTCCGCCGTTCGCATCCCGCAGCTCAGCGACTTACATCTCTACAGAAGTCGTTGGGCCTGCCACTTCACCGGCTAAAATGCGATGTGCCTACCCGGTGGAATTCAACTCTGCACATGTTGCAGCGACTGTGGCAGCACCGACAAGCCCTGGTGCAATACGTTCTGACGTATAGCCTGGGCCAACGAGATTCAGAGGTGGGGCAAATCACGCTGGAGGAGTGGTCTCAGATCAGGGACCTATGCACCCTTCTGCACAGTTTTGAAATGGCGACGAAGATGTTTAGTGCTGACGATGCCATTATCAGCATGACTATTCCGGTGATTTACATGCTGGAGCACATGTTAAACAGAATTCGGAGTCAGGTGGTGGCACAAGAGGAGGTGGAGGAAGTAGAGGAGGAGGAGTTGTATGCGGAAGGGCTAACATCTGCAAGGTCCAGACGGTCGGCAGCACCAAGGCGGCAGGCATGTGAGGGTGGGGGAGATGGTTTTACCAGGGCGCATGGTAGCAGCCAAACTAGTGAGGAAGGTGCAGGAGCCCAGGAAGAAGTGGAGGACGAACTGATGGAAGACTCATCAGATGAGGGAGACCTTGATCACATTTCTGTTGTGCGAGGTTGGGGGGAGAGGACAGAGGAAGGAAGCATGATTGTTACCTCGCCACCAACACAACAGGGACTTGGTGCTCCTGGATGCGCAACACACATGAGTGCCTTCTTGCTGCACTACCTGCAACATGACCCTCGAATTGTGAGAATTAGAAATAATCCTGACTACTGGGTTGCCACACTGTTAGATCCCCGGTACAAAAGTAAATTTGCAGAAATTATTCCTGCCATAGAAAGGGATGCACGCATGCAGGAGTATCAGCAGAGACTGTTGCAGAATCTTACATGTGCTTTTCCACAAAATACCAGTGGTGCACGTAGTGAATCTCACAGTTCCAACTTGCCAACCGTGGGACCGTCAAGTGTTCAGCACTCAAACCGTAACAGAACCACAGTATCTGCTGGTAACATCAATTTTGCGGAATCATTTCACCACTTTTTTAGCCCATCCTTTGCAAGGCCACAGGAGACAAGAAGTCTGACACATAGTCAACGCCTAGAGACGATGGTACAGGAGTATCTCCAAGTAAACATTGAAGCCACGACTGTGTCACTGGACCCTTGCTCTTTTTGGGCTTCCAATCTGGATAAATGGCCGGAGCTAGCCACTTACGCCTTGGAGATCTTGTCATGCCCCGCAGCCAGCGTTCTGTCTGAACGTGTGTTCAGCGCTGCTGGTGGTGTGCTGACAGATAAGCGCACGCGGCTCTCCACTGATAATGTAGACAGACTCACGTTCATAAAGATGAACAAATCATGGATCCGAAACGACTTTTCTACCCCTGTGTCATCCTGGGGAGAGTAAAAGCTTGATGATTGGTTAAAATCACCCTACCAACCGTTTTAAGCTTTCAAATTACTAATCATGTTTATCTGTATCTTGACTGGAAAATAATTTGGGCTTTGTAGCAGTGTGCAGCACTGATCCTATTAGGCCATCTATAATAAGCTTCACCAGATTTAAAATTAAAAATAATTTTTAGCTGCATCTAGCCCGGAAAATAATTTTGGGGCTCCGAGATGCGCAAGACACATAAGTGCCTTCTTGCTGCACTACCTGCAGCATGACCCACATATTGTCAGAATTCGAAGTAATCATGACTACTGGGTTGCCACACTCTTAGATCCCCCAAACTTTTCGATCAACCTTTTCATTTTAATAAAGACCAAAAAAATGGTCATTTTTGAAATTATAAGCATTAGCAGGTTGTTAGAAACTGAAATCAAACAGTTTTCAACTCAAAACTTTATTCTAGGTGATGTTACATTTTCACATAGGACCCCTTGTTCGAAAGGAGCTTCTGAACTCTCTCGTCCATTGAATTTGTCAGGTTTTGGATGGTTTCTGCTTCAATTGTTTTGCATGAGGACAGAATACCCTCCCAGAGCTGTTGCTTAGATGTGAACTGCCTCCTGCCATCATAGACACTCCTTTTAATGATGCTCCAAAGGTTCTGAATGGGGTAGAGGTCAGGGGAGCATGGGGGTCACACCATAAGTTTGTCCCCTTTTATGCCCATATCAGCCAGAGATGCAGATGTTTTATGTGCAGCATGAGATGGTGCATTATCATGCAGAAAAATGATCTTGCTGTGAAATACACGGTTCTTCTTCTTGAACCATGGCAGGAAGTGCTGTTTGAGAAAATCCACATACATTATGGAGTTCATCTTTAGCGCCTTCAGGGATCCTAAAGGGGCCGACAATCTCTCTCCCCATGATTCCAGCCCAAAACATTACTCCACCTCCTCCTTGTTGGCGCTGTAGCCGTGTTTGCGTGGGGTGTCCATCAACCAGCCATCCTCCACTCCATTCATCTGGACCATCGAGCGCTGCACGGCACTCATCCGTGAACAAAACAGTTTTGAAATCAGTCTTCATGTAATGTTTGGCCCACTGGAGCCGTTTCTGCTTGTGTGAAGTGGATAGAGGAGGTCGACAGGATGGCGTATGCACAGCTGCAAACCTCTGAAGGACCCTGCATCTTGTTGTTCGGGGGACGTTGGAGGCACAAGCAGCTTCAAAAACTTGTCTGCTGCTATGACAAGGCTTTTTTGCCGCTGCTCTTTCAACCTGACGTAATTGCCTGTAGGAAAGAGTCCTCAATTTGCCCTTATCAGCACGCACACGTGTGTACTGTGAATCAGCTACATACTTCTTGATTGCCAAGACACTTCATCCTGATCATCGCACAATGTTGATTGTAGTCATGCCTTGACCTAAACACTCCACAATTTGTTGCTTCTCAGCAGCCGACACATCCTTTTTCTTTCCCATTTTGGCAGAAAATGTAGGCTGCTTAATAATGTGAGAGAGCCTTCTTAAGTAGTCTTGCCTTTCATTGGACACACCTGCCAAACTAATTAGCACAGGTGTCTGCAATTGCTTACAGTGATATAAAGAGCCCTGACACACATCACCATCAATGAGTTTAACTGACAAACAAACAAATTCTTCCCTTATCACTCCTAAACACTTTTTGCATAATAATTTGGAACGCGGTGTACATGTGCTTTTCCACAAAACACCAGTGGTTCACGTAGTGAATCTTACAGTTCTAACTTGCCAACCGTGGTCTGTATGGAATTGTTCAATAAAGGGCCCAAAATTAAGATAACATAGATGGGAGAGGTCTCTATGAATAGGAATTCCTAAGTATTTGATACCCTGTGAGGGCCAGGCAAAGGGAAAGTTGGACTGGATGGAATCCTATATGGATTTAGGGAGGGAGACATCGAGGGCCTCAGACTTCGCTGCATTGATTTTAAAATTTTACCATGTAACAAAGTGATCTATTTCAGCCATAACAGCAGGGATGGATATATGTGATTGAGTGATATATACTAGGACATCATCAGCAAATAGAGAGCACTTGTACTCGGTGCCTCCCACCTCAATCCACCTAATATTGGGGTTATGGCGAATTGATGAGAGCAGGTGCTCCGTCACTAGGATGTATAAGAGAGGGGACAGAGGACATCCCTGCCTTGTCCCATTGGTGATTGTGAAAGGTGATGAAAATGTTCTGACGCACCCCCTGGGCCTTGGGACACCCGGAGCCGGACCCTTTTTGGTGGATGCTGGTGGTTGTAGTCTTCGTGGCGGCGATCCGGTTCCGTGGCTCAGGGCGGTCAAACCAGTGGCGGAACTATTTATGTGGTTTTGATGTTTAAATGTCCGACTACGCCACCCGTGGATTGCGGTCAGAGTGAACCGCCGCTACAGGGCAGACCGCTAAGGCTGGTGTTGTGGGTGCAGCAGAGCGTAGCATAACTCCCCACGGGAGGAGTATAGCCTCAGGGCAGTGTATGCGGAGGATGGGGGTGATGGTGCAGGGCAGCAGCAGTAACGACACGGAGTCACTGATGCAGTTCAGGGCCTTTACTCACAGTTCTTATTATCCAGACCACGTCTGCAGGTAACGGCTGCCCAAGTCGTACTGTGCTCACCAGGTGAGGGGCTCAGACAACTCCCAGATAACTTTGGAGCGCTTCACAGGACCCCCTTTGTGTGTCCTTTGTCTGGCCTTTCTTACCAACACTTCTGTCCGGCTGCCTCGGGCCTCCTCTTGGTAAACTTGGCGCCAGTTTCCCTGACCCTATGTGGTGCCTTCCTAGCGGGTGGAGCAAGGGGCTGCGCCACATAAAATGTCAGAGCCTCCGGTTTCTAGCTGAGGGTCGTTTCCTGCCTCCACTAGTTCGGGGACCGGTCTCCCCCTTTGGCCTGACCCCTCCACGCAGGTGGATTCGGGCGTGCGGTGGCGACTCGCCCGTCCGCACCCCTGGGATCCCTTCATTCCTCGTTCCTGGAGCCTTCTCCGCTCCTCTTCCTTCCTTCTCCCTCTTGCAGGCCTGGGCCTCTGTTACTAGGCCCGCCTCCGGAGCAGAGCTCATGCAGAGCCCCTGCTCCCTGCCACTTCTGCTCAGACTTCTCTGCACTGAACTAAGATGGTGCCCACCTTTTATACTCCCTTCTCAATGCACCCAGGAACTGCTTCCTCCCTGCTCCTGCACTGCAGGGTTCCCCTTCCTCAGTGTTCCCTCCCCCTACTCCAGCCAGGGACAGGGACTGTCGTGCCCATCTCAGGGGCATATTGGTCGCCCTGCCCCACGGCAATGTGGTGTAATGCATGCAGGTGTCGGGTCCTGATCCACACTCCATCCTTATCTGAGAGTGAGATATCACACCTCTGGGTGAGGTGCAATACGTCTGTAGCAACCGAGCCCTCGGTGCTACAGTTCCATTTATCTTCAGCCTAGGTGACGTATTGTGATACAGGGCCGTGATTTTGGCTATAAAAGGGTCCCCTAGACCCCTACCCCAAGCTTTTTAAGAGAATCATATATGGCGTGCCAGGAGACTCTATGGAATGCTTTCTCAGCATCCAACGAGAGTATCTACTTACAAATTTTTAACTGCATCTAGCCCAGGAAATACTTTGTGCCTAGTAGCAGTGTCTGCTAGTCAGCGGATTATCCCGGCTGTTAAGCAAACTACACCACCTGTAGTTTGGACACTTAATTTTTTCAAAGGAAATGCTTCGGGACCACGGGATACTTAGTGAAGAGCATCAGGAGGCACCCCAAGGCATAGGGGCTGGGACTGGCACTAGGATGCCTTGCGGTGGACAGCCGAGCTCGATCCTTATAAAAGCTTTTTAACTGCAGCAGCTTTAGTGGACGCTACTGGAGCTGGAATTACGCGGCTGCTGGCATGAGACTTGCCCTCCAATAGATCCTTGTAAATGGATTTAAAGTGTATTCATTCAAATTAGAGGGACAATTTAAATTAAAAAGCTTAGAGCTGCCTCCACCACAGGGGGGCTCTCTCGACCCACCAGCGGACAGGCACCAGTATTGGGAGAGGGGGGCTGGCCGTCAGGGTTCACCGCGGCTCTGGCACAAACCCGGCGACACGGAGGTGGCACGGGCAGGAGCGGACTGGCCGTCTCGGCTTCTCACTTTTTGGATTTTAGAAGGGCATGACATGCCTATATCTGTGTCTCCCCCTCCTTTTACTCCTCCACCTCTTTTATTTTCGCATGACTATATGTACTTGTCACTTTTCCATGTGTTAGTTGTGTCTTCTGAGCAGTTTGTCAGCTTTTGGACACCTTTGAAGGTGTTTTCTATGTGTTTCTATGTGTTTTTGTTTGCCTGCCATTGGTTTTAACGGTGTTCGAAGGTGTTCGACGAACAGTTCGACGAACAGTTCGGCGAACACACGGGTGTTCGACGAACCGAACCGAACTCGAACACTACGGGGGTGGCTCAACACTAGTTGCTAGTCTCCGCAACAGAAATTTGACCACTAGAAAGTATAGAATGCGGTAAATCCGCATGGTTCAGTGAACACATGTGGATTTACCTGCGTTCAATAGAATGCAATGTTTTGGTCGCAGCAAAAAATATGTGTCCAAAGCGCTGCTACATCTGAATTATGGGCACAGAGCTTAAAATAAAAAAAAAATGGCGTTGGCCCCCGTGTCATTTTTATAATCAGCAGAGGGAAAGCCGACCGCTGGGGGCTGATATTAGTAGCTGCGGAAGGGGTCATTAGCCAACAATGTTCCCTGGCTATTAATATCAGCCCACAGCTCTTTGTTTAGCCTTTACTGGCTAGAATACAGGGGGACCCCAGAAAAAAATTGACGTGGGGTCCCCTTATAAAATGTAACCAGCAAAGGCTAAACTAGACAGCTGCGGGCTGATATTAATAGCCAGGGAAGAGGCCATGAATACTAGACCCTTTCACAGCTATTAATATCACCCCTCAGCAGTCCCAGAAATGGTGCATCCATAAGATGCACCAAATCTGGCGCTTAGCCTCGCTCTTCCCACTGTCCTGTAGCGGTGGCAGTGGAGTAATGGGGTTGGGTTCACGTCAGCCTTGTATTGGGGGTTGGGTTCACGTCAGCCTTGTATTGGTGGCTGACGTGAAGAAAAGGTTAGTAATGGAGGGTATCTATAAGATGCCCCCATTACTAACCGAGTGGTAAAATGGTCGCCGCTTCTTCAATAAGAGACACGGCCAGAATAAAGTATTTGAATGAAATAAAACATACACGGTTCTACTTTTCTTTTTATTACACGCCTCCGCAAAGCCCTTGATCTCCTGAAAAAAACAGGAAAAAACAAACAATATTCCTCACCTGTCCACCGTCAATGACGCAGTCCACGTACTGCCAACGAGTGTCCCACGACGATCCGGATCACTTCTACAGCAGTGACATCAGCCATCACTGATGTCACTGATGTAGAATACAGCACTCTATACTGGCAGGGGTGTAAAATCACCCCATGTCAGTATACAGGCTGCAGGAGGCCACTGGGGTTCATCAGCTTAAGATCAGCTGATGAGCCCCAGTGAGCTAGAGACCGTGGGAACATTCTCGTGAATGTCCCCACGGAGAGCATCAGCTGATTGGTCATGAGACCGATCAGCTGATTACCGGCATCAGCAATCAGCTGAAAGTCACGTGACCATTAGCTGATTGCTGCCGGCACTGATCAGCTGATGGTCTCGTGACCATCAGGTGATTAGTGACATCACCGCAGGTCCTGGCAGTACACTGCGGGGCACAAGCCCGCACGCTGCAATGTACCGCTGGCCGCCGAGGACAGAGCATCGCCGACGGGAACCAGGAGGACACCGGGGGCTGCCAGACAGGTGAGTTTAAAAGGTTTTTTCTTTTATGTTTACTTTTTTATTCTTTTTTTAACTACCGTGGGCACGCAGGCTGGGAAGAGCAGACTGCTGCTTCTCCCATCCACGCTGCTCTCACTGTTTTCAGCCAGAGCAGCAGTCGGATGAGAGGAGTAGCAGCCTCCTCTCCCGACCCAGGTACCACCTGCAGCGCAATTCCGGCACGATTTTGCGTCTATTGATTTTCAATGAAACGCTGCAAATCCGCATGTATATATATTATACATGTGGGTTTGCTGCGATTCAATGCAAGTCAATGGGCGCGAATTTGCCGCAGAATCGCGCCTGAATTGGTTATGCTGCGCTTTTTGCCACAATGATAATCCGGATCAGAAATTTCCGCATCATGTGCACAGCACATGCAGATTATCATTGCTATATATGGCAGACCTATTACCAAGCGCTTTTAATGCGTTTCCGCGGCGGAATAACTGTTGCGGAAACGCACTAAAACCGCATCGTGTGCACTCAGCCTTACAGGTACATCCAGGTGATTGTTCATGCATAGGATCTGTGCCCGCATAATCACCACCAGGAGCTTGACTTAGGTTATACCTGAGGTGCTGCTGTAACAGTCAAGGCCAGCACCACCCCTAGTTATTTAACCCTCAAATTGCCATGATCAATAGCGGTTACAGCATTTAGAAGTTTGTCAAAGGCAGGGCGCTCCCTCTCTTCATTAGCACCCCGTGACATGATTGTGGGGAGCCCATTTTTGTTATGTCACCCAGAAATCAAACAATGACCTCTGGGTCTGCTAAATATGGTGGCCTGTTAGGCTTTGCCATAAGAAGGGTCTATCAGGCGTTCTGTCAGTTTGAAACTGACAGAGCTAATACCCTGCAATGCATAAGAACTGCAGGGTATTACACCAGTGGTCACACAAATATAAGTTGAAGTCCCATTGAGGGTATAAATAAAAAAGTGAAAAAAATGGAAAAAATATATATATATATGCAGTACAGACCAAAAGTTTGGACACACCTTCTCATTTAAGGATTTTTATGTATTTTCATGACTTTGAAAATTGTACATTCACACTGAACGCATCAAAACTATGAATTAACACATGTGGAATTATATACTTAACAAAAAAGTGTGAAACAACTGAAAATATGTCTTATATTCTAGGTTCTTCAAAGTAGCCATCTTTTGCTTTGATGACTGCTTTGCACACTCTTGGCATTCTCTTGATGAACTTCAAGAGGTAGTCACCGGAAATGGTTTTTACTTCACAGGTGTGCCCTGTCACATTTAATAAGTGGGATTTCTTGCCTTATAAATGGGGTTGGGACCATCAGTTGTGTTGTGCAGAAGTCTGGTGGATACACAGCTGATAGTCCTACTGAATAGACTGTTAGAATTTGTATTACGGCAAGAAAAAGCAGCTAAGTAAAGAAAAACGAGTGGCCATCATTACTTTAAGAAATGAAGGTCAGTCAGTCCAAAAAATTGGGAAAACTTTGAAAGTGTCCCCAAGTGCAGTTGCAAAAACCATCAAGCGCTACAAAGAAACTGGCTCACATGAGGACCGCCCCAGGAAAGGAAGACCAAGAGTCACCTCTGCTTCTGAGGATAAGTTTATCCGAGTCACCAGCCTCAGAAATCACAGGTTAACAGAAGCTCAGATTAGAGACCAGGTCAATGCCGCACAGAGTTCTAGCAGCAGACACATCTCTTCAACAACTGTTAAGAGGAGACTTTGTGCAGCAGGCCTTCATGGTAAAATAGCTGCTAGGAAACCACTGCTAAGGACAGGAAACAAGAAGAAGAGACTTGTTTGGGCTAAAGAACACAAGGAATGGACATTAGACCAGTAGAAATCTGTGCTTTGGTCTGATGAGTCCAAATTTGAGATCTTTGGTTCCAACCACCATGTCTTTGTGCGACACAGAAAAGGTGAACGGATGGACTCTACATGCCTGGTACCCACCTTGAAGCATGGAGGAGGAGGTGTGATGGTGTGGGGGTGCTTTGCTTGTGACACTGTTGGGGATTTATTCAAAATTGAAGGGATACTGAACAAACATGGCTACCACAGCATCTTGCAGCGGCATGCTATTCCATCCGGTTTGCGTTTAGTTGGACCATCATTTATTTTTCAACAGGACAGTGACCCCAAACACACCTCCAGGCTGTGTAGGGGCTATTTGACCAAGAAGGAGAGTGATGGGGTGCTACGCCAGATGACCTGGCCTCCACAGTCACCAGACCTGAACCCAATCGAGATGGTTTGGGGTGAGCTGGACCGCAGAGTGAAGGCAAAAGGTGCCAACAAGTGCTAAGTGTCTCTGGGAACTCCTTCAAGATTGTTGGAAGACCATTTCCGGTGACTACCTCTTGTAGCTCATCAAAAGAATACCAAGAGTGTGCAAAGCAGTCATCAAAGCAAAAGGTGGCTACTTTGAAGAACATAGAATATAACACATATTTTCAGTTGTTTCACACTTTTTTGTTAAGTATATAATTCCACATGTGTTAATTCATAGTTTTGATGCCTTCAGTGTGAATGTACAATTTTCATAGTCATGAAAATACAGAAAAATCTTTAAATGAGAAGGTGTGTCCAAACTTTTGGTCTGTACTGTATATATATACTGTATATATTTATATATATAAACACAAAATGAAAAACAAAAAAACACTAAAAAAATGTTATGACAATATACATTTTTATGCAAAAACAAAAATAAAAAGGTACACATATTTGGTTTTGCTGAAGCCAGAACAACCGTATCTATAAAACTGTCACATAAAGAGAAAGCTTCTATAACGAGAATTTTTCAGCAAATTTTTCATGCTGAACTGGATAGTTGCTGCACTGCTGATTAAAACGTTTTGGGGTTTTTTTGCTGTTTTTTTTCACCTCTCTATTGCAGAGATATTAGCAATCAAAGTATTTGGCACCTAATGAGTAGAGATGAGCGTTGTTCTACTCGAACTGTTCGCCAATCTCAAATTCGAGCTGTTTTGGGCGGTGTTCGAGCCGTTCGGCGAACACGAACAATTTGAGAAAAATTCGGCTGTTCGAGGTTATGTTCGATAACTGTTCGTGCACCAAAATCATAACTGGATTTTTTCTCAGTAATGATGAAAATTAATGTTAATACGCAGTTTGAGTGTACAGCGGGGTGGGGGGAGGGGCAGGGGATGGATCTCTGCAGGAACAATGAAGATCTCCATTTTTTTTTCTCTTTCCCGCATTTGCAGTGGGGAGGTGCAATCTGTCAGCCTATCAGCAGCGCACACACGGAGCGAAGTGCTTTTTTTCACACAAGCAAGGGCATGTGTCATTGGCAGTGTATGTCACATGTCCTTGCCCTATAAGACCAAGCCATTTTCCCCGTCGCCACCATTTTCTCACTGCTGCAGCTGCGTGTTAGACGGCACTGCTGTTGCTGTGTGCGCTATACCTTGTTAATTTCAAGCCAATTTTCGCACAAATATACAGATAGCTTGGGAGTAGGGAATAGTTGTGATTGCAGTCCTTTTAAGGACTAGGTTACAGCATTTCCTACGACTTTTATCAGGGAGGTCTGTGCTCTTAAATAGATAGGTTGTGGGAGTAAAGACTAATTGTAATTGGAGTCCTTTTCAGGACTAGGTTACATGAGTTCCTATCAGTTTTTGCCAGGCAGGTCTGTGCCAGTGCTGTGCAAGTTTTTTTCACAGCATTTGGCTGAATCTAGCAAAGCTAATCCTTTTTGGCCTATTGCAGAGTGTGTTAGTCAGTGGAGTAGCCTATCTGTGTTGCAAGATATAACACCTGTGTATAGAATACCAATTTTTTTACTGCACCTAGTGAAGTAAAATCTTTTGGGCATAGCATCATTCTATTAGTCCATCTATACTGACCTCCATCAGGTTGCAAACTGAATATAATTTTTTTCTGCATCTAGCTCTGAAAAAATATTTGGGCTTCTAGCAGTGTGTGGGACTTGGTCTATTAGTCCATCTATACTGACCTCCATCAGGCTGCAAATTAAAAATAATTTTTTTCTTCATTTAGCTCTGAAAAAATATTTGGGCTTCTAGCAGTGTGTGGGACTTGTTCTATTAGTCCTTCTATACTGACCTCCAGCAGGTTGCAAACTGAATATAATTTTTTTCTGCATCTAGCTCTGAAAAAATAATTGGGCTTCTAGCGGTGTGTGGGACTTGGTCTATTAGTCCATCTATACTGACCTCCATCAGGTTGCAAATTAAAAATAATTTTTTTCTGCATCTAGCTCTGAAAAAATATTTGGGCTTCTAGCAGTGTGTGGGACTTGGTCTATTAGTCCATCTATACTGACCTCCATCAGGTTGCAAATTAAAAATATTTTTTTTCTGCATCTAGCTCTGAAAAAATATTTGGGCTTCTAGCAGTGTGTGGGACTTGGTCTATTAGTCCATCTATACTGACCTCCATCAGGTTGCAAATTAAAAATAATTTTTTTCTGCATCTAGCTCTGAAAAAATATTTGGGCTTCTAGCAGTGTGTGGGACTTGGTCTATTAGTCCATCTATACTGACCTCCATCAGGTTGCAAATTAAAAATAATTTTTTTCTTCATTTAGCTCTGAAAAAATATTTGGGCTTCTAGCAGTGTGTGGGACTTTTTCTATTAGTCCTTCTATACTGACCTCCAGCAGGTTGCAAATTGAATATAATTTTTTTCTGCATCTAGCTCTGAAAAAATAGTTGGGCTTCTAGCGGTGTGTGGGACTTGGTCTATTAGTCCATCTATACTGACCTCCATCAGGTTGCAAATTAAAAATAATTTTTTTCTGCATCTAGCTCTGAAAAAATATTTGGGCTTCTAGCAGTGTGTGGGACTTGGTCTATTAGTCCATCTATACTGACCTCCATCAGGTTGCAAATTAAAAATAATTTTTTTCTGCATCTAGCTCTGAAAAAATATTTGGGCTTCTAGCGGTGTGTGGGACTTGGTCTATTAGTCCATCTATACTGACCTCCATCAGGTTGCAAATTAAAAATAATTTTTTTCTGCATCTAGCTCTGAAAAAATATTTGGGCTTCTAGCAGTGTGTGGGACTTGGTCTATTAGTCCATCTATACTGACCTCCATCAGGTTGCAAATTAAAAATAATTTTTTTCTGCATCTAGCTCTGAAAAAATATTTGGGCTTCTAGCGGTGTGTGGGACTTAGTCTATTAGTCCATCTATACTGACCTCCATCAGGTTGCAAATTAAAAATAATTTTTTTCTGCATCTAGCTCTGAAAAAATATTTGGGCTTCTAGCAGTGTGTGGGACTTGGTCTATTAGTCCATCTATACTGACCTCCATCAGGTTGCAAATTAAAAATATTTTTTTTCTTCATTTAGCTCTGAAAAAATATTTGGGCTTCTAGCAGTGTGTGGGACTTGTTCTATTAGTCCTTCTATACTGACCTCCAGCAGGTTGCAAATTGAATATAATTTTTTTCTGCATCTAGCTCTGAAAAAATAGTTGGGCTTCTAGCGGTGTGTGGGACTTGGTCTATTAGTCCATCTATACTGACCTCCATCAGGTTGCAAATTAAAAATAATTTTTTTCTGCATCTAGCTCTGAAAAAATATTTGGGCTTCTAGCAGTGTGTGGGACTTGGTCTATTAGTCCATCTATACTGACCTCCATCAGGTTGCAAATTAAAAATAATTTTTATCTGCATCTACAGTACCTCTGAAAAAATATTTGGGCTTCTAGCAGTGTGTGGGACTATTTGTATTAGTCCATCTATACTGACCTCCATCAGGTTGCAAATTCAAAATAATTTTTTTCTGCATCTAACCCAGCCAATAGTTTTGGCCTAATACCACAGTTTGGCCACTCAGCTCTGCTCGGTTACCATCCATTGTTTTTTTGTGCAAACAACTCCAGAGTTGTGAATTAGTTAACCACCAAAATGAGTGGAAAAAGGCCTGCTGCTGGTGGAAAGGGGAATAGGCGTGTTGGGAAGGGGAAAAAAGGTTGTGTCCGTGGGGTAGTTGTTAAAGCAACAGTAACATCTGCAGAAGAAAGACCATCTTCCAGCCAAACTAAAATGTCTACTTCTTTTAGCGGACAATGTGATAAGATCCCTTTCTTACGGCCACGCCAATCGCTACAAATTCCAGATGAGGCACAAAAACAGCAGGTGCTTCAACGGATATCAAGTGCTCCTTTAAGTGGGCTCTCCTCCACATCAACTTCAACATCACAAATACTCCAGTCCTCAAAGGTGTCACCCAAATCGCACTTGCTTCCTCACAGCTCCCAAATCTCCAGCTGCCCGTCTGAGTATGAGGTAGAACAGATGGTTGAGTCTGCAGAGCTGTTTACTCATACTATAGCCTGGGAATCAGAGGTCGACTCCAGCGCTTCTGTGAATCCAGACGAGGAAATGATCTGCACTGATGCCCAGAATCTTTATGAGTCGGATCCAGGACCAGACGCAGAAGGTTCTGACCATAATGTAGACCCTCATTCCCAAACTGTAACTCCTGTTGGTGGAGACAATGAGGAAGACGATGATAAGACTCAAATACCTGATTGGAGCGACAACTTTAGTTTTTTGTCAGGGCAGGAACAGGTTGGCTCTGAGGACGACGGGTGTGATAACGCACAGGGTGATGATGATGAGGTCGGAGATCCCACTTACTGTCAACCCACAGTCAGCCAAGAGATGAGGTCAGCAGAGGAGGTGGAGGAAGATGCTAGTGACGACGAGGTCAGGTTGCGCCTTCCTGGACAGAGACGTAGTACTGGAAGCACGTCAACAACTGCATCCTCAAACACAACTCTGCCTCTCACCACAAGTCGTGGTGGCTCTTCAGGTCGCATGGGTGCTAAGCCTTGCATAGCCTGGGCATTTTTTCAGATCGATAAAGATGACCCAACTCGTGTTATCTGTAACATTTGTCAGCAAAAGCTAAGTAGAGGCCAAAAAATACATAGTTTGAGTACTTCATGCATGAACCGGCACATGGACATGAAGCATAAGTTGCAGTGGGAAGCTCAGTGTGCTACAATGCGGCCTAGCCGGCCGGGCCAATCACCGTCTGCCATATCTTGTGCATCCGCGGCCTCTTCATCCTCTGTGACTGGGGGGACAGCAGTCACACCTGTTTTGGGGCGCAGACCTGCCACCTCTTTACCCGCAACAGCCAGCGTGATTGGCAGGTCATCATTTTCTTTGGAGGTGGTAACACCAGCTGGTGTTGAGCGCTGTCCGACATCGATAGCACCACCTTTGGATCAAGGCAACCTAACATGTCCGCCTGCATCTTCCTCACAGACCGGCAGTTTGCCGGGGACACCCTTATCAACCCCGTCTAAGCACAATAGCCAGCCCTCGGTCCCTCAGATGTGGACAAGTAAAAGACCATTTCCTCCTAGCCATGAGAAAGCTAAGAGGTTGAATTTCACCATCTGCAAGCTCTTGGCTACAGAAATGCTGCCTTTCCGCCTGGTGGACACAGAGGATTTTCGAGACCTTATGTCCGTCGCAGTGCCCCAGTACCAGATGCCCAGTCGGCACTACTTCTCAAAGAAAGGTGTGCCTGCGCTCCACCAGCATGTCGCACACAACATCACCGCTTCTTTGAGAAACTCTGTGTGTGACAGGGTGCATTTCACCACAGACACTTGGACGAGTAGGCATGGACAGGGGCGTTACATGTCGCTGACTGGGCACTGGGTAACTATGGTGACAGCAGGACAAGGGGCTGCTGTCCAAGTCTTGCCGTCCCCACGAGTTGTGCGTCAATCCTCTTTATGTCAAAGTTCCTCCACTGCTTCTGCCTCCTCAACCTCCTCTCGGTCTTCCACCTGCACCCAAAGCCAGTCTGGTCATGCCACAAGCTTTCTAACTGCGCAGAAGGGATCCTGCACACCTCCTTACTATGCTGGCAGCTGAGGAGTTGTGATCAGCTCTGGAGAACCAATTTCATGAATGGTTGTCTCCACTGGACCTGAAACCAGGGAAGGCCGTGTGCGACAATGCTGCAAACCTGGGTGCGGCCCTTCGCCGGGGCAATGTCACACACGTGCCTTGTATGGCTCACGTGTTGAACCTGGTTGTCCAGCAATTTTTAGCCTACTATCCCAGACTAGATGGCCTTCTGCAGAGGGCACGGTCGCTGTGTGCTCACTTCCGCCGTTCGCATCCCGCAGCTCAGCGACTTACATCTCTACAGAAGTCGTTGGGCCTGCCACTTCACCGGCTAAAATGCGATGTGCCTACCCGGTGGAATTCAACTCTGCACATGTTGCAGCGACTGTGGCAGCACCGACAAGCCCTGGTGCAATACGTTCTGACGTATAGCCTGGGCCAACGAGATTCAGAGGTGGGGCAAATCACGCTGGAGGAGTGGTCTCAGATCAGGGACCTATGCACCCTTCTGCACAGTTTTGAAATGGCGACGAAGATGTTTAGTGCTGACGATGCCATTATCAGCATGACTATTCCGGTGATTTACATGCTGGAGCACATGTTAAACAGAATTCGGAGTCAGGTGGTGGCACAAGAGGAGGTGGAGGAAGTAGAGGAGGAGGAGTTGTATGCGGAAGGGCTAACATCTGCAAGGTCCAGACGGTCGGCAGCACCAAGGCGGCAGGCATGTGAGGGTGGGGGAGATGGTTTTACCAGGGCGCATGGTAGCAGCCAAACTAGTGAGGAAGGTGCAGGAGCCCAGGAAGAAGTGGAGGACGAACTGATGGAAGACTCAGCAGATGAGGGAGACCTTGATCACATTTCTGTTGTGCGAGGTTGGGGGGAGAGGACAGAGGAAGGAAGCATGATTGTTACCTCGCCACCAACACAACAGGGACTTGGTGCTCCTGGATGCGCAACACACATGAGTGCCTTCTTGCTGCACTACCTGCAACATGACCCTCGAATTGTGAGAATTAGAAATAATCCTGACTACTGGGTTGCCACACTGTTAGATCCCCGGTACAAAAGTAAATTTGCAGAAATTATTCCTGCCATAGAAAGGGATGCACGCATGCAGGAGTATCAGCAGAGACTGTTGCAGAATCTTACATGTGCTTTTCCACAAAATACCAGTGGTGCACGTAGTGAATCTCACAGTTCCAACTTGCCAACCGTGGGACCGTCAAGTGTTCAGCACTCAAACCGTAACAGAACCACAGTATCTGCTGGTAACATCAATTTTGCGGAATCATTTCACCACTTTTTTAGCCCATCATTTGCAAGGCCACAGGAGACAAGAAGTCTGACACATAGTCAACGCCTAGAGACGATGGTACAGGAGTATCTCCAAGTAAACATTGAAGCCACGACTGTGTCACTGGACCCTTGCTCTTTTTGGGCTTCCAATCTGGATAAATGGCCGGAGCTAGCCACTTACGCCTTGGAGATCTTGTCATGCCCCGCAGCCAGCGTTCTGTCTGAACGTGTGTTCAGCGCTGCTGGTGGTGTGCTGACAGATAAGCGCACGCGGCTCTCCACTGATAATGTAGACAGACTCACGTTCATAAAGATGAACAAATCATGGATCCGAAACGACTTTTCTACCCCTGTGTCATCCTGGGGAGAGTAAAAGCTTGATGATTGGTTAAAATCACCCTACCAACCGTTTTATGCTTTCAAATTACTAATCATGTTTATCTGTATCTTGACTGGAAAATAATTTGGGCTTTGTAGCAGTGTGCAGCACTGATCCTATTAGGCCATCTATACTAAAGCTTCACCAGATTTAAAATTAAAAATAATTTTTAGCTGCATCTAGCCCGGAAAATAATTTTGGGGCTCCGAGATGCGCAAGGCACATAAGTGCCTTCTTGCTGCACTACCTGCAGCATGACCCTCATATTGTCAGAATTCGAAGTAATCATGACTACTGGGTTGCCACACTCTTAGATCCCCCAAACTTTTCGATCAACCTTTTCATTTTAATAAAGACCAAAAAAATGGTCATGTTTGAAATTATAAGCATTAGCAGGTTGTTAGAAACTGAAATCAAACAGTTTTCAACTCAAAACTTTATTCTAGGTGATGTTACATTTTCACATAGGACCCCTTGTTCGAAAGGAGCTTCTGAACTCTCTCGTCCATTGAATTTGTCAGGTTTTGGATGGTTTCTGCTTCAATTGTTTTGCATGAGGACAGAATACCCTCCCAGAGCTGTTGCTTAGATGTGAACTGCCTCCCGCCATCATAGACACTCCTTTTAATGATGCTCCAAAGGTTCTGAATGGGGTAGAGGTCAGGGGAGCATGGGGGTCACACCATAAGTTTGTCCCCTTTTATGCCCATATCAGCCAGAGATGCAGATGTTTTATGTGCAGCATGAGATGGTGCATTATCATGCAGAAAAATGATCTTGCTGTGAAATACACGGTTCTTCTTCTTGAACCATGGCAGGAAGTGCTGTTTGAGAAAATCCACATACATTATGGAGTTCATCTTTAGCGCCTTCAGGGATCCTAAAGGGGCCGACAATCTCTCTCCCCATGATTCCAGCCCAAAACATTACTCCACCTCCTCCTTGTTGGCGCTGTAGCCGTGTTTGCGTGGGGTGTCCATCAACCAGCCATCCTCCACTCCATCCATCTGGACCATTGAGCACTGCACGGCACTCATCCGTGAACAAAACAGTTTTGAAATCAGTCTTCATGTAATGTTTGGCCCACTGGAGCCGTTTCTGCTTGTGTGAAGTGGATAGAGGAGGTCGACAGGATGGCGCATGCACAGCTGCAAACCTCTGAAGGACCCTGCATCTTGTTGTTCGGGGGACGTTGGAGGCACAAGCAGCTTCAAAAACTTGTCTGCTGCTATGACAAGGCTTTTTTGCCGCTGCTCTTTCAACCTGACGTAATTGCCTGTAGGAAAGAGTCCTCAATTTGCCCTTATCAGCACGCACACGTGTGTACTGTGAATCAGCTACATACTTCTTGATTGCCAAGACACTTCATCCTGATCATCGCACAATGTTGATTGTAGTCATGCCTTGACCTAAACACTCCACAATTTGTTGCTTCTCAGCAGCCGACACATCCTTTTTCTTTCCCATTTTGGCAGAAAATGTAGGCTGCTTAATAATGTGAGAGAGCCTTCTTAAGTAGTCTTGCCTTTCATTGGACACACCTGCCAAACTAATTAGCACAGGTGTCTGCAATTGCTTACAGTGATATAAAGAGCCCTGACACACATCACCATCAATGAGTTTAACTGACAAACAAACAAATTCTTCCCTTATCACTCCTAAACACTTTTTGTATAATAATTTGGAACGCAGTGTACATGTGCTTTTCCACAAAACACCAGTGGTTCACGTAGTGAATCTTACAGTTCTAACTTGCCAACCGTGGTCTGTATGGAGTTGTTCAATAAAGGGCCCAAAATTAAGATAACATAGATGGGAGAGGTCTCTATGAATAGGAATTCCTAAGTATTTGATACCCTGTGAGGGCCAGGCAAAGGGAAAGTTGGACTGGATGGAATCCTATATGGATTTGGGGAGGGAGACATCGAGGGCCTCAGACTTCGCTGCATTGATTTTAAAATTTTACCATGTAACAAAGTGATCTATTTCAGCCATAACAGCATGGATGGATATATGTGATTGAGTGATATATACTAGGACATCATCAGCAAATAGAGAGCACTTGTACTCGGTGCCTCCCACCTCAATCCACCTAATATTGGGGTTATGGCGAATTGATGAGAGCAGGTGCTCCGTCACTAGGATGTATAAGAGAGGGGACAGAGGACATCACTGCCTTGTCCCATTGGTGATTGTGAAAGGTGATGAAAATGTTCTGACGCACCCCCTGGGCCTTGGGACACCCGGAGCCGGACCCTTTTTGGTGGATGCTGGTGGTTGTAGTCTTCGTGGCGGCGACCCAGTTCCGTGGCTCAGGGCGGTCAAACCAGTGGCGGAACTATTTATGTGGTTTTCATGTTTAAATGTCCGACTACGCCACCCGTGGATTGCGGTCAGAGTGAACCGCCGCTACAGGGCAGACCACTGAGGCTGGTGTTGTGGGTGCAGCAGAGCGTAGCATAACTCCCCACGGGAGGAGTATAGCCTCAGGGCAGTGTATGCGGAGGATGGGGGTGATGGTGCAGGGCAGCAGCAGTAACGACACGGAGTCAGTGATGCAGTTCAGGGCCTTTACTCACAGTTCTTATTATCCAGACCACGTCTGCAGGTAACGGCTGCCCACGTCGTACTGTGCTCACCAGGTGAGGGGCTCAGACAACTCCCAGATAACTTTGGAGCACTTCACAGGACCCCCTTTGTGTGTCCTTTGTCTGGCCTTTCTTACCAACACTTCTGTCCGGCTGCCTCGGGCCTCCTCTTGGTAAACTTGGCGCCAGTTTCCCTGACCCTATGTGGTGCCTTCCTAGCGGGTGTAGCGAGGGGCTGCACCACATAAAATGTCAGAGCCTCCGGTTTCTAGCTGAGGGTCGTTTCCTGCCTCCACTAGTTCGGGGACCGGTCTCCCCCTTTGGCCTGACCCCTCCACGCAGGTGGATTCGGGCGTGCGGTGGCGACTCGCCCGTCCGCACCCCTGGGATCCCTTCATTCCTCGTTCCTGGAGCCTTCTCCGCTCCTCTTCCTTCCTTCTCCCTCTTCCAGGCCTGGGCCTCTGTTACTAGGCCCGCCTCCGGAGCAGAGCTCATGCAGAGCCCCTGCTCCCTGCCACTTCTGCTCAGACTTCTCTGCACTGAACTAAGATGGTGCCCACCTTTTATACTCCCTTCTCAATGCACCCAGGAACTGCTTCCTCCCTGCTCCTGCACTACAGGGTTCCCCTTCCTCAGTGTTCCCTCCCCCCACTCCAGCCAGGGACAGGGACTGTCGTGCCCATCTCAGGGGCATATTGGTCGCCCTGCCCCACGGCAATGTGGTGTAATGCATGCAGGTGTCGGGTCCTGATCCACACTCCATCCTTACCTGAGAGTGAGATATCACACCTCTGGGTGAGGTGCAATACGTCTGTAGCAACCGAGCCCTCAGGGTGCTACAGTTCCATTTATCTTCAGCCTAGGTGACGTATTGCGATACAGGGCCGTGATTTTGGCTATAAAAGGGTCCCCTAGACCCCTACCCCAAGCTTTTTAAGAGAATCATATATGGCGTGCCAGGAGACTCTATGGAATGCTTTCTCAGCATCCAACGAGAGTATCTAATTACAAATTTTTAACTGCATCTAGCCCAGGAAATACTTTGTGCCTAGTAGCAGTGTCTGCTAGTGAGCGGATTATCCCGGCTGTTAAGCAAGCTGCACCACCTGTAGTTTAGACACTTAATTTTTTCAAAGGAAATGCTTCGGGACCATGGGATACTTAGTGAAGAGCATCAGGAGGCACCCCAAGGCATAGGGGCTGGGACTGGCAGTAGGATGCCTTGCGGTGGACAGCCGAGCTCGATCCTTATAAAAGCTTTTTAACTGCAGCAGCTTTAGTGGACGCTACTGGAGCTGGAATTACCGCGGCTGCTGGCATGAGACTTGCCCTCCAATAGATCCTTGTAAATGGATTTAAAGTGTATTCATTCAAATTAGAGAGACAATTTAAATTAAAAAGCTTAGAGCTGCCTCCACTACAGGGGGGCTCGCTCGACCCACCAGCGGACAGGCACCAGTATTGGGAGAGGGGGGCTGGCCGTCAGGGTTCACCGCGGCTCTGGCACAAACCCGGCGACATGGAGGTGGCACGGGCAGGAGCGGACTGGCCGTGTCGGCTTCTCACTTTTTGGATTTTAGAAGGGCATGACATGCCTATATCTGTGTCTCCCCCTCCTTTTACTCCTCCACCTCTTTTATTTTCGCATGACTATATGTACTTGTCACTTTTCCATGTGTTAGTTATGTCTTCTGAGCAGTTTGTCAGCTTTTGGACACCTTTGAAGGTGTTTTCTATGTGTTTCTATGTGTTTTTGTTTGCCTGCCATTGGTTTTAACGGTGTTCGAAGGTGTTCGACGAACAGTTCGACGAACAGTTCGGCGAACACACGGGTGTTCGACGAACCGAACCGAACTCGAACACTACGGGGGTGGCTCAACACTACTAATGAGTTAAATTTTGTTCTTTCCAAGTGGGTGTTATTTAATTTTCACTGGCATTGTGTACTTCTTCCCCCTGTATGACGCTAACCAATAAACAAACAGCATCTCTCAATAAATTACACAATAAATTACAACAGGTTCATCTCAGAACATTTTTTTTTAAACATTGTTTTTAGTGTGCAAAGCCTATATAAATCTCATAGCACTGTAATCGTACTGACCAGAAGAATAAAGCTATATTATCACTTTTACCTCATGGTGAATGCGTAAAAAACATAACCCTGAAATTACTGTTTTTTGTTCATTCTGCTTCTCAAAAATTGCAAAAGAAAGCATTCAAAAAATGTCTTGCACCCGAAAATGGTACCAATAAAGACTTTCCACAAAATAACAAGTCTTAACATGACTCTGTTGGCAAAAAAAAAATAAAAAAATAAAGCCCTCAAAAAATGACTATGAAATTTTTTTTATTTTGTATAAACTTATTTTAAGCCTGTAATAGTAGCAAAACATAAATAAACTGTATAAATTTGGCATTGCCAGGCCTGGACTGATAATCTGTACAAACAGATTCCTGGTGATCTGAGTTTCTCATACCCACAGGGGGCTGCCCCTCCCAATGCCACCATTGGTCATTATCTTTGATCTTCTGTAGTTTGTAGTACTTTACTAAAAAGCCTGACTTGTAGTACAAACATAACCTGTAGAGAAAGAGGTAGAATGACCTCCTCTTTCACACATAAGCGCATGCTGTGTGATTCTCCAAACCTCTACATCCGAGCTCCAAAGAAAAAACTGTGGCCATGGGTGAGTATATCTGTGTGTTTTTTGTTGTGTAAAAAGAAGTGCTGGCTGGCAAGTAACTGTAGCATGTGAATGTGTGTCAGCCAGCCAACATGCACAGCAGTCTCAGTGCATCCTTTGTGATGTATATGCTCCAGAATCTCAGTGTCTTCTATGTGATGTATAAAGCAGGGTCTTAGTGTATCCTATGTAATGTATAGAGAGGAATCTCAGTGTCTCCGATGTGATAAATACACAATTCTCAGTGTATCCTATGTGATGTATTCAACAGTCTCAGTGTACCCTTTGTTTGGTATTTACGGAAGTCTCAGTGTCTCCTATGTAATATAAACAGCTGTCTCAGTGTATTCTATGTGAAGTATATACAGCAATCTTGGTGTATACTAATTGATATATTCAGCAGTTTCAGTTTATCCTATGGGGTGTATACTGCAGTCCCAGTGTATCCTATGTGATGCAAACAACAATCTCAGTTTATGCTATGTGATATATATATAGCAGTCTTGGTTTATACTATGTGATATATTCAGCAGTCATAGTGTATCCTATGTGATATATACAGCAGTCACAGTGATGTTTACAGCAGACTCAGAGTATCCTATGTAATGTTTACAAGAGTCTCAGTGTATCATATGTGATATTTGCTGCATTCTCAGTATATCCTGTATGATATATATACAGCAGTCTCAGTGTATCCTATGTGATGTATATATAGCAGTCTTGGTTTATACTATGTGATATATTCAGCAGTCATAGTGTATTCTATGTGATATGTACAGCAGTCACAGTGATGTTTACAGTAGACTTAGAGTTTCCTATGTAATGTTTGCAAGAGTCTCAGTGTATCATATGTGATGTTTGCTGCACTCTCAGTATATCCTGTATGATATATATACAGCAGTCACAGTGTATACTATGTGATGTATATATAGCAGTCTTGGTGTATGTTATGTGATATATTCAGCAGTCTCAGTGTATCCTATGTGACGTGTACAGCAGTCCCAGTGTATCCTACTTGATTTTTACAGTAGTCTCTATTATCCTATGTGATGTATACTTCAGTCTCAGAGTATCCTGTAGGAGGTATCTACAGCATTCTAAGTGTATCCTATGTGATGTTTACAGCTGTCTCAGTGTATCCTATGTGATATGTACAACAGTCCCAGTGTGTCCTATGTAATGTTTACAACAGTCTCCAATATCCTATATGATGTATACTTCAGTCTCAGAGTATCCTGTATGACAATATACAACAGTCTCAGTGTATCCTATGTGATATTTATGCAGTATCAGTGTTCTTATGTGATGCATACTGCAGTCTGTGTACCCTATCTGATGTGCATATATATCGGTCTCGGTGTATACTATGTGATATATTCAGCAGTTTTAATGTATATTATATGATGTGTACAGCAGTTCCAGTGTATCCTATGTTATGTTTATAGCAGTTTCCGTTATCCTATGACATATATACAGAAGTCTCAGTGTATCCCACATGATGTATACTGTAGTCCCGATGTATCCTATGTGATGTTTACGGCAGTCTCCGTTATCCTATGATATATATACAGCAGTCTCAGTGTATCTTACAAGATGTATACTGCAGTCCCTGTGTATCCTATGTGATGTTTACAATAGTCTCAGTTATCTTGTGTGATGTATACTGCAGTCTGTGTACACTGTCTGATGAATACACAACAGTCTTGGTATATTCTATGTGATGTTTACAACAGTCTCAGTGTATTCTATCTGATGTATAGTCTTAGTATAACCTGTAGGATGTATATATAGCAGTCTCCGTGTATCCTATATGATGTTTCCAGCAGTCCCAACGTAACTTATGTGATGCAAACACCAGTGTCAGTGTATCCAATGTGATGTATATATAGCAGTCTCAGTGTAAACTATGTGATATATTCAGCAGTCTCAGTGTATCCTATGTGATGTTTACAGCAGTCTCAGTATATCCTGTATGATGTATATACAGCAGTATCACTGTATCCTATGTGATGTTTCCAGCAGTCCCAATGTATTCTATGTGGTGCAAACAACAATCTCAGTGTATCCTATATGATGTACAGTATATACAGCAGTCTCAGTGTATATTATGTGATGTATATATAACAGTCTTGCTGTATACCACGTGATATATTCAGCAGTCTCAGTGTATCCTATGTGATGTTTACTGCTTTCTCAATATATCTTGCAAGTCTCCCCTCCAAAAGAAATCAAATGAAGTCTGATTCCCAAATACAAATGTCCCCATCTCTGCTGAGCCCCAAAGCGCACCTAATCATAGTTACTGACCACATGTTTGGCATGACACACAACTACATTTCTCGATGAAATATATAATTTTATTAATCACATGATATTAAAATCAATTAAAACATATCAACTGAAAAAGGTCCTAAAAGAGTGCAGTCTTGCGGGGCTATTCTTCTCTCCTTTTTTTAGTTCTTTCGCCCCTCATAAAATTCCTTGTGTATCTTTTCTCCCTTGAACTGGATGGATTACTTGTCTACTTAAATTATTTATTTGATGGCATCACACAATTTTATGTTTAATCGCCTCCTGTCTTGGTCTTATTTCCCTAATTCTTTCTCTTTTTATTCTCTTTTGTTTCTTTTTCTTGCCTCCTTTTCCTTTTCTTTCTCCCTCATTTTTCCCCTGTTCTTACCACCCCTTTAATCCCTACTGCAGAGAAACAGCCAAGGGGGTTGTAGCATCATGCTTTGGTGCTGTTTCTCCGCCAAGGGACCAGGACGACTGATCCATGTACATGAAAGAATGAATGGGACTATGTATCGTGAGATTTTGAGTGCAAGCCTCCTTCCATCAGCAAGGGCATTGAAGATGAAACATGGCTGGGTCTTTCAGCATGACCATGATCCCAATCACACCACCTGGGCAATGAAGTAGTGGCTGCGTAAAAAGCATTTCAAGGTCCTGGAGTGGCCTAGCCAGTCTCCAGATCTAAACCCTATAGAAAACCTTTATAGGGAGTTGAAAGTCCGTGTTGCCCAGCGACAGCCCCAAAACATCACTGCTCTAGAGGAGATCTGCATGGAGGAATGGGCCAACATACCAGCAACAGTGTGTGCCAACCTTGTGAAGACTTACAGAAAACATTTGACCTCTGTCATTGCCAACAAAGGATACATAACAAAGTATTGAGATGAACTTATGTAATTGACCAAATACTTGTTTTCCACCAAAATTTGAAAAAAAATTCTTTCCAAATCAGACAATGAGATTTTCAGGATTTGTTTTCTCATTTTGTCTCTTATAGTTGAGGTCTACCTATGAAGTCAATTACAGGCCTCTCTCATCATTTTAAGTGGGAGAACTTGCACAATTGGTGGCTGACTAAATACTTTTTTCCCCACTGTATTCACTTACCCTATGACCCCTTCTATTCTTTAACATTTCTAACCCACCCTTGTGTTATCCTCATTTCTTATGTATAATCCGGATCAGCGGATCAAAGTCCCCTGTGTTCCAGGGTGATATACATGATACAAGCTTTAGTGCGGTGCAGTGTGAAGTACATATGTCATCATTTCCGCCCGAACACAGCGGTGGTGTCCTTACGCGACACTTCTGTGCGGTTCAGGGTGGAGCACACACCTGCGTCATTTCCGTTTAGTGTGCCGTGCTTCAAGGAGACGCGTTGCCCTAAGTGGATGTGACGTCAGCCTAATCATGTATGGTTGATGCGGATGCATCAGTGATCAGCTGCAAGTGAGGTAGTATCTGGGTACACAAATGTGATTGGTCATCCATACTTTAAATAGCCCATTTCCCAGTTCATCAGTGTTCCCTCGTCAAAGCTATAGGCGAAACGCGTGTTAGGCACGTGCAGTCATCATGGGGTCAGTATCCACCATCATGCTGCCAACATTTGCATGCTATGCTACTATGCTGCTACAATATCTAGCTTAGTTTATTTATTAATTAGATATTATTCTTATGTGTGAACAGCGACCTTTCTGATTTACATAGCCTTTTTCAACTGCTTATTCAAATACACATGTCACTTTAATACATTGATTATACCACTTGGTTTTGTTATAATAGATCTATTTAAAATGACTCTCACTAATAATACATATATTCCTTTGCATTACTGTTATAACAGTCAGAGCATACTGCATACATATTTCAATTAAGGATCTCTTTATATAATATTTTGGGAAGTTGTAATTCTGTGACATATTGGTTATAACTATAGTCTGGATGTAACAATTGTATTTAACATATTACATATGATCCATACTTGTTCCATGACAGTATATAAATGGCCTCTTCTAACTTATTTTCATCCAATGGTGCAAACAGTCTATTTATTAGATTGCTATTTCTGACTATATATATACTATATTGTATTAGCCCCACAAGATTGCACTCTTTTGAGGACCTTTATCCCTTGATATATTTTAATTGATTTTAATATCATGTGATTGTTATAGTGGTGGCCAAAAGTATTGGCACCCCTGCAATTCTGTCAGATAATACTCAGTTTCTTCCAGAAAATGATTGCAATCACAAATTCTTTGGTCTTATTATCTTCATTTAATTTGCTTGCAAGGAAAAAACACAAAAGAGAATGAAGCAAAAATCAAATCATTGATCATTTCACACAAAACTCCAAAAATGGGCCAGACAAAAGTATTGGCACCCTCAGCCTAATACTTGGTTGCACAACCTTTAGCCAAAATAACTGCGAACAACCGCTTCCGGTAACCATCAATGAGTTTCTTACAATGCTCTGCTGGAATTGTAGACCACTCTTCTTTGGCAAACTGCTCCAGGTCCCTGATATTTGAAGGGTGCCTTCTCCAAACTGCCATTTTGAGATCTCCCCACAGGTGTTCTATGGGATTCACGTCTGGACTCATTGCTGGCCACCTTAGAAGTCTCCAGTGCTTTCTCTCAAACCATTTTATGCTTTTGGAAGTGTGTTTTGGGTCATTGTCCTGCTGGAATACCCATGACCTCTGAGGGAGACCCAGCTTTCTCACACTGGGCCCTACATTATGCTGCAAAATTTGTTGGTAGTCTTCAGACTTCATAATGCCATGCACACGGTCAAGCAGTCCAGTGCCAGAGGCAGCAAAGCAACCACAAAACATCAGGGAACCTCCGCCATGTTTGACTGTAAGGACCGTGTTCTTTTCTTTGAATGCCTCTTTTTTTTTCCTGTACACTCTATGTTGATGCTTTTTCCCAAAAAGCTCTACTTTTGTCTCATCTGACCAGAGGAACATTCTTCCAAAACGTTTTAGGCTTTCTCAAGTAAGTTTTGGCAAACTCCAGCCTGGCTTTTTTATGTCTCGGGGTAAGAAGTGGGGTCTTCCTGGGTATCCTACCATGCAGTCCCTTTTCATTCAGATGCCGACGGATAGTACGGGTTGACACTGTTGTACCCTCGGACTGCAGTGCAGCTTGAACTTGTTTGGATGTTAGTCGAGGTTCTTTATCCACCATCCGCACAATCTTGCGTTGAAATCTCTCGTCAATTTTTCTTTTCCGTCCACATCTAGGGAGGTTAGCCACAGTGCCATGGGCTTTAAACTTCTTGATGACACTGCGCACGGAAGACACAGGAACATTCAGGTCTTTGGAGATGGACTTGTAGCCTTGAGATTGCTCATGCTTCCTCACAATTTGGTTTCTCAAGTCCTCAGACAGTTCTTTGGTCTTCTTTCTTTTCTCCATGCTCAATGTGGTACACACAAGGACACAGGACAGAGGTTGAGTCAACTTTAATCCATGTTAACTGGCTGCAAGTGTGATTTAGTTATTGCCAACACCTGTTAGGTGCCACAGGTAAGTTATAGGTGCTGTAAATTACACAAATTAGAGAAGCATTACATGATTTTTCAAACAGTGCCAATACTTTTGTCCACCCCCTTTTTTAGGTTTGGTGTGGAATTATATCCAATTTGGCTTTAGGACAATTCTTTTTGTGTTTTTTCATTGAAGACAAATTAAATGAAGATAATAATGCTAAAGAATTTGTGATTGCAAACATTTTCAGCAAGAAACTGAGTATTATCTGACAGAATTGCAGGGGTGCCAATACTTTTGGCCAGCACTGTATGTGCTTCGCCGGGGGACCCAGCAAAACTGGTACCAAACCAGCAAAGACGTTGCCACAGATGCACTCGGTGCAAGCTGCTCAGCTAGGCGAGCCATTGTGGGCTGGAAATACTCTCCACCAAGCTCCCAGTAACTGGAAAGGGGACTTTGGCAGAGCGCTTCCCATGCCCACTGTCGCCGGACAGCTGGCGTCTGGTGATGTGGCTAGTGTCTAGTCGAGGACCAGGTGAGTACCTCTGCAAGAACCCCAGGAAGTGTAACCAAAAGAGAAAATGAGAAAACCCCTGAAAAGATAGCAAAATCTAATGCTTCACCACTCACCACCAAGTACATAGGGAACTGCAATAAACAGCAAAAGACTGAGCAGGGAGCAGGATTATATAGCCCACCTAATGATCAGGTTTTGATCACCTCCCAATCATCCCCAGAAAGCCACTCCCGGCTAGCTTCAACAGCATACTGGACAAAATCCCACCATTGCTTAGTGCCAGACAAAATAGCATCCTGTGTTGCCTAGCAACTGGGGAAGTCAGCGTCCCATCTTCCCCGAGCAGAGAAATCAGTGAGAGACACCATGGCGTCCCGTGTCCTCACACATCCTACAACACCAGAACTTGATGCTCCACAAGATTGGGACAGTTTCCCTGCACGCATGGTAACTCCGCCTCCAGGGTCAGGACAATGGCCGCACTTGCGACCAGAGTAGCGTAGTATTAGACCTGTTCTATTCCCAGGTGGGAGCACAGAACCACGATTTGTAACAGTAATTAATAAAATTATATATTTTTATTGAGAAATCAGTTGTGTGTCATGTTTATAGGTTTATATAATTTAGTGGATACACAACACTTATTTACCAATTTATCTGTGTTTATGTTTGGCATTACTGTAGCAGGGGAAGGGAGCATACATAGCAATTTACAGACTTATGTGTATCTAATAGCAAATGAATGAGCACTACAATATATTGGGCATTACAGTGGCATATTTGCAATTTTCATTGTAAAATTCACTGTGTGCTTGTTTCTGGAAAACACCCATGGAGTCACAATCATAACTACACCCAGAAATGAATGTCCAGTGTAACTTTCAAAATGGGGTCACTTTAGGAGGGTTTCTGTCGTTCTGGCACTCAGGGGATGAGTAAATTGATCCCGCAATTTTTTCTACGCAGGTCTGTGCTCCAAAAGTCAAATAGCAAAAGTAGTCCAGACTACATATTGCTATTGGCATACTCAAGAGAAATTGCATAAAAAATTATTTGGTCCAGTTTCTCCTGTTAGCGCTTTTTAAAATTAACAACTTGAGGCTAAAGCAACATTTTAGTGGAAAAAATTAAATTTTTCATTTTTACAGCGCAATGTTATAAAAATTACATGAATCACCTGTGGGGTTAAAATGCTTTCACTAGATGCTTACCTGAATTCCTTGAGGAGTTAATTTTCCAAAATGCAGTCACTTCTGCGTTTTTTCTGGTATTTTGCCACCTAGGTGTCTTTGCAATCTATTCCAGCCAAATTTGCATTTGAAAAATCAAACACAGCTCCTTCCCTTCCAAGCCTTGACATGTGTACTCAAGAGAAATTGCAAAACAAATTGTGGGGTGTATTTCCTCTTATTACTCTTTACAATTCTTTATTTTCTATGGTTGCAGTTTCTCTTGTGGGAGGGTTCTGCTTTATGGGCATCTTAGGGGCAATTCAAATGCGAAATGTCGTCTGCAATCTGTTCCAGAAAAAATTGCCCTCCAAAAGTAAAATTTTGCTCCTTGCCTTCTGTGCCTTACCTGCTGTCTACTCAAACAGAACTTACCATCAATATTGCGTGGTATCAGCATACTCAAAAGAAAATGGACCCCACAATCTATTATGTAATTTCTCCTGTTAAATTTGTGAAAATTAGAAATTTGAGGCAAAATCAAGATTTTTGTCAAAATAAACATAATATTTAACTTTCATGGATGGGTTTCTGCTTTTTTGGCACCTTAGGGGCTCTGCCAATGTGATATGGCATCTGCAATCTATTCTAGCCAAATGTGCACTCCAAAAATAAAATGGCGCTCCTTCACTTCCAAGCTCTGCCTTGAGCCCAAACAGTAGTTTACAAACAGATATGGGTTATCAGCGTACTCAGGTGAAATTGTGCAATAAACTGTGTGGTCCATTATCTCCATTTACTTTTGTGAGAATGAAAAATTTGCAAGCAACATTTAAGTAAAAAAATATATATTCCATTTTTTTTTATCAGTTTACATTAAGTCCTGTGAAGCACCTGAAGGGTTAACAAACCTTTTGAATGTGGTTATAAATACTATGAGGGGTGCAGTTTTTAAAATGGTGTCTTGTTTGTGGGTTTTCTGCCAAATAAAGTCACTTAAAAAATTATGTGGTCCCTAAAAAATAGGTTTTGTAAATTTAATTGAAACAATGAAAAATTGCTGCTAAACTTTTAACCCTTCTTACACAAAAGTCCTTTAAAACTTAAGCTGATGTAAAGTAGACATATGGTGAAGTTTATTTATTAATTATTTTCTGTGACATGACTATATGATTCAAGGGCATAAAAATTCAAAGTTCGAATATTGGAAATGTTATTACATTTTTGACATATAGATATTTCCATAAATAAACATAAATGATATCTTCTTAAACTTACTGCTTATCATGAAGTACAATGTGTCACAAAATGCAGAATCACTGTGATATATATAGAAGCATTCAAGATTTATTACCACATAAAGTAACACACGTCAGATCTGAAAAATTTGGCCTGGTCAGAAAGGTGAAAACCGGCTTTGGGAGCAATTGGTTAAAAATAAATTTGCAGCAATAAAAATAAAAACTGATAAATTAAATTAAATGATATATAGTATACACCCAGGCTCCAGCTAACACTCTTTTGACAGCTGTTCACTGAGGTCCATGATTGGCTGCAGTGGTCAGGTAACTGAAAAAGTGCAATATCAGCGGCACATTTGATGATGCGCCAAATAGAGTTATAATGCTTGGTCCCCCAAGACCCTATATTCATCGAGTAATAATGTCTTCTTCTACACAATGTTTTCTGAATGTTGAAGTTAGTAAAATAATAACTATTAGTCTACATATTTCACTACTCATTTGTAACTTGTGCTTTGTTCATAACAGGAAACATGGATGAGCTGCTTCTTAACATCCTTCACCCGTAAAAAAACATATCTAGTCTGCCAGATGGTAAAACTGCCTCACTATAGCAAAACTGCTGAGGAAATATTTTGTTTTAAATGTATCATTGTTCTCTATTACTTTAGTAGAAAGCAGTGCATATTCATGGTTTATATTTCCTTACTAGGTAGAAGAACATGGATAAAACAAGTTAGTCCAACTTCAAAGTCTGATGAATAAAGGGCTTCTCCCATAACACAACTTTTAAAAATAATGAAATAATTATTGTAGCTTATCAACAATTACAAGGTATAACAAGCATATTAAAAACAAATTTATGCGTCCCTAAATTTTATTGAGAGATGGTTTATTATACAGTCAAACAAATTTGTTATGTGATGCCTGTCTCCTTGGACCCCCTTCTACTTATTCACACAAATAAAAAAAAGATAGAAACATAATAAGCAAATACCCTGCAGTAAATAAACAGCAATAGTGCATAAAAATCCACATGCATGTCACTTGACAAACGGTAAGGTTTTAATATTTCAGATTAGGACCATTACAATAAGGGTCACCTTGAAGTGGTGAGAATGTAGCACCCTGAGGGCTCGGTTGCTACAGAGATATTGCACCTCAACCAGAGGTGTGATATCTCACTCTCAGGTAAGGATGGAGTGTGGATCAGGACCCCGACACCTGCATGCATTACACCACATTTCCTGGGGTCAGGGCGACCGATATGCTCCAAGCAGAGCACGACAGTCCCTGTCCCTGGCTGGAGTTGGGGGAGGGAACACTGAGGAAGGGGGGACCCTGTAGTGCAGGAGCAGGGAGGAAGCAGTTCCTGGGTGCACCTAGAGGGAGGTATAAAAGGTGGGCACCATTTTAGATCAGGGTTCAGTCCAGCTCAGTCTGAGGAGAAGTGACCGGGAGCAGATGCTCTGCATGAGCTCTGCTTCAGAGGCGGGCCTAGTAACTGAGGCCCAAGCCTGGAGAGGAAGAGAAAGGAAGAGGAGCGGAGAAGGCTCCAGGAACAAGGAACGAAGGGACCCCAGGGGTGTGGACCCGCTGGTAGCCACCATACGCCCGAATCTACCTGTGTGGAGGGGTCAGGCCAAAGGGGGAGACCGGTCCCCGAAACTAATGGAGGCGGGGAACTACCCTCAGCTAGAAACCGGAGGCTGTGACATTTTATGTGGCGCAGCCCCTTGCCATACCGGTTAGGAAGGCACCACATAGGGTCAGGGAAACGGAGGCCAAAGTTTGCCCGCCAAGGCCCGAGGCAGCCGGACTGAAGCGTGGTCACTGGTGGGGTATGAACGGCCAGAGAAAGGACACACAAAGGGGGGGGTCCTGTGAAGCGCTCCAAAGTTATCTGGGAGTTGGCCGAGACCCTCACCTGGTGAACACAGTGCGATGTGGGACGTTATGACCAGCTGAAGTAACTTGGATAAAGAACTGTGAGTAAAGACCTTGGACTGCATTACAGAGACTCTGAGTCATTATTCCCGCACACCACCATCCCCCATCATCTGCACTCACTGCCCTGAGGCTATACTTCTCCCGTGGGGAGTTATACTACACTCTGCTGCACCCACAACACCAGCCTCAGGGGTCTGCCCTGCAGCGGCGATTCACTCTGACCGCACTCCACGGGTGGTGTAGACGGACATTCAGCATATAGATTGCCATTTAGTTTGACCACCCTGAGCCACGGGACCGGGTCACCGCCACGGTGACTACAACCCCCAGCATCTACAAAAAGGCCCGGTTCCGGGTTCCTCACGCGGCCCAGGGGGCGCGTCAAGAAGCTTTTGCATTTTTTTATCAAAATTATGCTAACTAAGTACCCTATATTATTTTCACTATTCACTATTCAAATATTCACTATTTGAACTATTGTTGTATATTTATTTAATGCAGGGTATTTGCTTATCATGTTTCTATCTTTGTTTTTCTCTGTATAATGTCCAGTGTGAAAATGCACTTACATGCTGCATGTACACCAAGTTCATTTCTTTAGGGGTTTTTTTTTGTTTTGTTTTTTTTCCACTTTGTTTGTGAAGCACCACCTGGGCCATGTTCAAGGGATACCCGGAGCCGGATCTGGATAGGGGTAGTAGTCTCGTGGCGATGACCCGGTCCGTGCCCAGGAAGTCAGACTAAGTGGCGGTGTATTAGCAGTAGATGTAGGACGACTACGCCACCCGTTGAATGCAGCTATGGAGCTGCCGCTGCAGGGCAGACCGCTGAGGCCGGTGGTAGGATGGTGCAGCGTGGATGGTATAACCCCCAACGGGAGAGGTATGGCCTCAGGGCAGCCGACGTGGATGATGGGGGTAGCAGGAACCACTCAGAGACGATGCGGTGTAGTTCAGGGTCTTTACTGGTGACAAAGATAGACCCTCCCGGAGTACTGGCTAGCGGTCGGGGCCTGGTCAGTCCTTGAGCAGATGGGATCCCCCTTGGCCAGGCGGAGTTGTAGGCCTCCCCAACTAATTGTACTCTTCTGGCTACCTTGCTAGAGGCGGGTAAAGGTAGCCCACGTCCCTGAGTGTACCGTGTGGTGCTCACCCGTATGGCCGGTGACTCGGGGCCTTCTAGTGGCTTCCGCTCCACGACGGCAGTGCTGGTCCCACGCGTTTCTTGGCCAGAGGACCTGAAATCCCCTGCCGGTCGGTTTCTGCTGCTGGGTCAAGGTTAATCCCCACAGCCTCGGACTCTGGGTCCGGTGGTAACTCTTCAATCAGGGCGAGCTCTTCAGCTGCCAGCCCCTGATTCCTTTTAGCACGACTTCCTCAGAGCTCCTGATCTTTCTTTCCTAAGCTGCTCCTCTTCTTCTCTACTCTTCTTCTCTCTAACCCTGCCTCAGCCCCAGTTTTATATAGGGGAAGTTCTTCCCCTCCCAGGACTGGGCAGGAGGTGTGGCATGCATAGGATTCCTGACCAAGAGACCTCCCACCTGCTCTCAGACATAACATTGCTATTACTGTGGAGACCAGACCCCTGGGGTGCCACATTCCCCCCTAGTGAAAGTTAGTACTCCGGGACTAAACATACTTTTGTAAACATAACAAGGTGCAAACAATAACATTCTGATAGAGACAACACATAAGGTGGTCACGGCGTGTCCGCAACCGGGTGTAACTTTTGAGGAAAACAAGGGTGTCCATTTCACCAACACAGGGAGACGTAACCAGGTAGGGGTCTGTCCTGCCCCGAGTCCTTAACAGTTTTTCAGTCCGTCCTGGGTTACGCTCCAACTATATGCACAAAGGATTCCCGGTAAATCCACCAAAGACTCCTATAAATAACTAGAAACACATAATTATACACAAGCAACAATAAACAGGTAAACATTAATAAAACAGCTTGAACATTTAGATCCTCCACCGTATGGGCAACTGGCCTCTAGTGACCCTAGTGGACCTACGGAGCTGGTTGACTGGTCCTGAGCTACAGGGTATAGGAGCTGTCAAGGGTAAACTGGGCAGCCGTCTACGGACTCTTTGGGTCACTAGGGGTATGGCAGGCTCACTATAAGCAGAGGGTTGATTTTCCTGGTCTGCTTGTGTGGGACCTTCTGCCTCCTGGACCGGCTGTTCTTCCAGTTCTACCTGTGTCTCCGTAGGCACTTGGGATGCTGGTTGGAGGAACGTGAGGACGGGTACCACAACAGCACCATTGACTTGAGTCCAAGACCGAGGGAAGTCTCCGAGCACAGTACTAACCATATCTTCCCTTTCCTCTACGGGTCGAGGGTCCTCTTGTTCCTCTTCAGGGTTCCGTAGCTGTTCGGGACACTTCTTTAGGTGATCCCGGGATACAATGGCTGTGGTTTCCCCTCCGTCTTTACTGATTGTACAGATCTTTGGGTTGTCGTGGCTTGAGGGCAGTACAGTGTACGGGTCCTTCTCCCATTGGTCGTCCAACTTGTGGAGCCGTCTTTTCCTCTTCAAGACCTGCTCTCCGGGCACCAGGGGAACAGCGGGAGCATACTGGTTGTAAGCTTTCTCTTGCCTTTCCCTAGCTTGACAGAGACTACGCTCCACGCTCTCCTGTACTTTTCGGTATTGCTGCTGCCTCTCTGTGTCCCAGTTGGCTTCTGGTGAAGTGTCCTCGGGTGTCAGGACTCCCATCTCCAGATCAACAGGAAGCTTACCAGGTCTTGCCCTCATTAGGTAAGCCGGGGTACAGTTGGTGGAACCTACAGGGATGTGGTTGTATAGGTCCACCAGGTCGGGCAGCTTCTCAGGCCATAGACTGCGTTCCTCCAGGGGCAATGTTTTCAGGAGATCTATCACCACCTGGTTCATTTTCTCACAAAGTCCATTAGTTTGCGGGTGATAGGGTGTTGTTCTTATCTTCCGGCATCCATACAGGGTGCAGAACTCCTGGAAGACCTCCGCTTCAAAGGCAGGCCCCTGGTCCGTCAGCACCTGCTCCGGGTATCCATGCGGACGGCAGAAGTGCTGCTGGAAGGCTCTAGCTGCTGTGTGAGCCGTTAAGTCCTTGACGGGGACGACAACCAAGAACCGGGAGTAGTGATCCACGATGGTTAACGCGTAGACGTAGCCACTTCTGCTTGGGGTCAGTTTTACATGATCCAAGGCTACCAGTTCCAACGGCTGTCGGGTGATGATGGACCGCAGGGGAGTCTTCTGGCTGGCACGGTCCCTCCTTCTTAAGTTGCATGGGCCACAGTCTCTGCACCACCTCTCGATGGTTCCTCTCATGCCTACCCAATGTAACCGCCCGCGCAGCAGGAACTCCAGCTTCTTCCATCCGAAATGCCCAGCTCCGTCGTGGTATGCCTCCATCACCATAGCTGCGTCTCTTCTTGGCACCACTACTTGCCAGATTAGTTCATGCGTCCGGGAGTTAACCATTCTGCGGCACAACTTTCCCTTGTAAAAGAACAGTCGACTCTTCTCAGCCCACAGTTGCTTGGCTTCCTCCGGAGCGTCTGGGTCAAGGCGTGCATCTGGCCGAGTCAGCATCTCCTTTACCAGACGGACGGCAGGGTCACTGTCTTGCGTCTCCACCCAGTTGTAATGAGGTAAGGGGTTGAACGTAGCGGTTTGCTTACTTCTTACACGGTGGGAATACTGGATAGTCCCATGACGGTGGAACGCGGGGAGCTCAACTTCTTCCAGTTCCTCTGAATCTTCCCCTACGTCCGGTAGGTTTGGCATCCTGGACAGGGCGTCTGCGTTGGTATTGGAGCGTCCTGCCCGGTATTTGATTGTAAACTCATAGTTGGACAAGCGGGCCATCCATCTCTGCTCTAGGGCACCGAGTCTTGCAGTGTCCAGGTGTGTCAACGGGTTGTTATCCGTGTACACGGTGAACCGGGAAGAAGCGAGGTAGTGCTTAAAGCGTTCGGTGACTGCCCACACCACTGCCAGGAACTCTAGCTTAAATGAGCTGTAATTCTCAGGGTTTCTTTCGGTGGGTCGCAGTTTTCGGCTGGCGTAAGCAATTACCCGTTCTTTCCCCTGCTGGATCTGGGACAGTACGGCTCCTAGCCCGATGTTACTGGCGTCGGTGTAGAGGATAAAGGGTTGGCTATAATCAGGGTACGCCAGGATTTCATCCCCCGTGAGGGCCATCTTCAGCTGGCGGAAGGACTCTTCTTCCAGCTTCTCCCATCTGAAGGGCGGCTTCTGGTTCTTGGCCTTCCGGGACTGGCCTATCAGGAGGTCCTGCATAGGAGCTGCCTTTTTGGTGAAACCGGGTATGAACCTTCGGTAGTAGCCTACCAACCCGAGGAACTGCCTCACTTCCTTTACGCTGGAGGGGCTTGGCCATTCCTTAATTGCGGTGATCTTATCAGAGTCGGGAGCCACTCCGTCAGCACTCACCACGTGTCCCAGGTACTGCACCTTTGGCTTCAGGAGGTGACACTTGGAAGGTTTCACCTTTAGGCCGTAACTTGCCAGAGCTTCAAACACTTCCGCCAGGTGCTTCAGGTGGTCCTCGTAGGCCTTGGAGTAGACGATGACATCGTCCAGGTATAACAGGACCGTCTCAAAGTTCCGGTGTCCCAGACAGCACTCCATCAATCGCTGGAAGGTTCCTGGTGCGTTGCAGAGTCCAAACGGCATGCAGGTAAACTCGCTAAGTCCCATCGGGGTGGTGAATGCGGTCTTCTCCCGATCCGCCTCTGCTACAGGAACCTGCCAGTACCCGCTAGTGAGATCCAAGGTGGAGAAGAAGTTAGCAGATTTTAAAGCAGCCAAAGACTCCTCTATTCTTGGTAAGGGGTACGCATCTTTGTGTGTGATACGGTTTATTTTCCGGTAATCTACACACATTCTCATGGTGTTGTCATTCTTTTTGACCAAGACTAGTGGAGCTGCCCAGGGGCTACAGCTATCCCTGATTACCCCAGCCTCCTTCATGTCTCTAAGCATCCCCTTGGCATGTTGGTAGTGTGCAGGGGGTACGGGTCGATACCTCTCTTTTATGGGAGGATGGTCTCCCGTGGGGATGTGATGTTCTACCCCCTTGACTCGCCCGAAGTCTAACGGGTGTTTACTAAACACTCTCTCGTACTCTTGAACCACCCGGTAGACTCCCTGTTTCTGGTGGGAGGGAGTGGAGTCAGTACCCAAATGTAGTTGCTGACACCAATCCTCCATTATTTTCTCAGAGCCGTTACCTTCCTCCGGATGAGATGGAGGCAAGGGTTCCAGAGACTGTATAGAATTTTGGTTGACAGTATATAATTTGGCTAGCGTAGCATACCGGGGCAGGTATACTTCCCTTTTCCCAATATTTATTATGCGAACGGGTACCCTCCCATGGCATACATCAACTACCCCCCGGGCTGTCAAAATGGTGGGCCTACTGTCTGAGTAGACTGGCTCTACCATGGCCTGGTAATCTCTACCTCTCAGACCAATAGCTGCCCGGCACCAAATCATCATTTCACTTTTCGGGGGCATGGCAATAGGGAAAGGGTCACACATTCTTACGCTACCAATCTCACCGCCGGAGAGTTCCACTTGTTGCCGTCGCATCAGTGCCCAGATCTCTTTCTGGAGCACTCGCTGCTGGCCGGAGCTGGCGTTCTTGGCAACCTGCTGTAAAATGAAAATCACCTCTGCAAGACAATTTTCAATCACATTAGTTCCTAGAGTTATCTTTGGGTGACTCTCGCGCTTGTCAATGTCCACAATGATCAGTCCCTGTGCTGCCAGTTCGACTCTACCGATTTTAATGGTCATCTCTTTAAATCCGATCTGCGGCACGGGTTGACCATTGCTGGCAATGATACTCAAGTCGTCGTCAGGGTAGCGGGTTATATCCGAGTCATTCCAGTACTGCTTGAAGAGCACGTACGGGATGGTGGTGACCTGTGACCCGGTGTCCAGTAGGGCACTCATGGGAATGCCATCCAGTACCACAGGCAAGACTGGACGTCCTCCCACATATTTGTCGCGCCAGTTCGATGGGCCTGGTGATCTTTTTCCTGGGGGTTGGCCCTCTACCCCAGGTTGTGCCAGTTTAAAGGACAGTACCTTGGCATATGTCCGGGTTGATTGCAGCGGCGGCAGATGGGTTGTCCGTCCTCGTTGTATCGGTCGCTGGGTCTTCCTCTGGCCGGTGGGGTCCTCCTTGGTCGACGCCACGGGATGTCCTCCGGTCCGGATGCCAGCTGGATCGAGTCTCCCATAGACTAACATTGGGCTTGTTGCTCGGGTCGAGCACCCGAGTATCACAGCGAGCTCGGCCCGAGCTTCGAGCACCCGAGCATTTTATTGCTCGTTCAACACTAGTATTAATGTGTTTGCAATTTTTTTTTAGTAAATTCAGCCCCATGGGCAAGTTTTCATGTTTCTTAGACAACTCCTTTAATGACAACTTTTTCTATAAATCGTTCCATAGTCTCACCACTCTTACAGTAAAAAACTAGTTCTATGTCAGTGAAGAAAACTTATTTTCTCTAGATTTAGTGAATACAGTCCTGGGTATACAGAGAGCATTAAATTGGCCTCTGTATTGACTTATGATATATTTATTTATAGTTAACCCTATATTGGATTATCCCTTCTACCCCCTCATTGTAATCGTGAATGAGTTCCAGAGGCAATTGCTTCAAATCTGGAAAGTTTCAAGTGGTAGAACAAAGGTATACTTCTTATATATTGCAGCTGATACAGACTCATAATGTCTCTGAATCCCAGAAATTAATACTTCACTGAATAAGGATTTTTTTTTATAAAACTCAAGTTTTATTTAGAGATGAGTGGATCAGAGAAAAATCAAATTTGCCTGTTTGCGTAGATTTACCAGAAAATTTGATGTGCCGAGTAATTATTCTTCACAAATGTAATGACTTCTATCATGCACTTGGGTCTCTTGCATGTAGAATTCAATTATTCTCCAATAGATACACTCATCTCTAGTTTTAATAATAATAATAATAATAATAATAATAATAATATACGGTAAAAGGCCATAACACAAAATTTCATACTTTGAGGTTTAAACTATAATAGGCAGGTTGATACGTTGATTTCTGTCTCCTATGTGAAAATAAGGGGATTTTCATCTGAACCCCTTGTGATTGATGTATGTCTCCTGATGAGTTGTCTTGGTATTGAAGTGATTAAAAACACTTTGAGACAGTATTAGAGAACTGATTTTTTTGGGCATTTTATGGGAGTACTCTTAAACATTTCTTTGAATAAAAAATAAACAAAAACTAAAGCCTAAAGAAATTAACTGGGATATAAGTTGGTGTGCATGCTGCATGTAAGTGCATGTTCACACGGCCACTAAGCAGAAAAAAACAAAGATAGAAATATAATAAGCAAATACCCTGCAGTAAATAAATCAACAGCAATAGTGCATGAAAATAATATAGGGTACTTAGTTAACATAATATTGATCAAAAAAATACACAAGCCATCCCACCACTTCACGATGACCCTAATCGGGATGGTCCTAACCTCAAATATTAAAACCTTACCATTTGGCAAGTGACATGCCTGTGGATAAGGGCTGTGAAGGACTGAACCCGGCTAGTAAACACACAGCCATGGGAAACCACATGAATATAATGTTCAGATCAAAGACAAGGCAGGCCACACCTTTATCTGCACAGGGTGCAAATGTGGCACCCCAGGGGTCTGGTCTCCACAGTAATAGCAATGTTATGTCTGAGAGCAGGTGGGAGGTCTCTTGGTCAGGAATCCTATGCATGCCACACCTCCTGCCCAGTCCTGGGAGGGGAAGAACTTCCCCTATATAAAACTGGGGATGAGGCAGGGTTAGAGAGAAGAAGAGTAGAGAAGAAGAGGAGCAGCTTAGGAAAGAAAGATCAGGAGCTCTGAGGAAGTCGTGCTAAAAGGAATCAGGGGCTGGCAGCTGAAGAGCTCGCCCTGATTGAAGAGTTACCACCGGACCCGGAGTCCGAGGCTGTGGGGATTAATCTTGACCCAGCAGCAGAAACCGACCGGCAGGGGATTTCAGGTCCTCTGGCCACGCGTGGGACCAGCACCGCCGTCGTGGAGCGGAAGCCACTAGAAGGCCCCGAGTCACCGGCCATACGGGTGAGCACCACACGGTACACTCAGCAAGGTAGCCAGAAGAGTACAATTAGTTGGGGAGGCCTACAACTCCGCCTGGCCAAGGGGGATCCCATCTGCTCAAGGACTGACCAGGCTGCTTCGGCAGTGAGGTATCCATACTCAGTCCCCAACCGCCCCTATTTGTCCTGGTGTGCCTTATACATAAGATTAAGCGCGTATACCAAAACATTACCTGTGCCCTCCCCAGTGCATTTAGTGGGAAGGAGAGCCTATTCCGCTGTAGTGTGTGCATGCCAAACCCCTGTTCATGGTACATGCGAAGATGCCTCCCACCTTACACCTGTCGTTGCAGACTTGCAACTATCCCCATTCAAGTCCTTGTCCCAGGGCAGTGTTCAATTGTACCTCTCCCATTCCTTGCAATGCAAGCGCAAGTATGCAGCCTGCCACCCACCCACCCCCAGGCTGCAATACCATACTGCTTGCTTGCTTGCACTTTAAATTGGGCCTTTTAGGCATGTGGAGGCGGAATCTGGCCTCCACGCCATGGCTGTGTCGGCGGCCTGGTATCCATACTCACTCCCCAGCCGCCTGGTGGCCGGGTGTCCCCGCTTGCTCCCCAGCCTCCAGGGGGTGGCCGGGTGTCCATACTCGGTCCCCAGCCACCCCTATTTGTCCCGGTAACCTTTCCCACACTTTTCTTAGCCTGGCCTGCTTTAGGGCAGCATTGGCCGAGCCCACCGGACTATCAGACTCCTCCGGTGGACCCTGGCTTCTCCATCAAGGGAGTTGAGAGTGCCAAGGTGAGGAGCATGATGAGGATGATAGAAGTTAGCATCTGCTTTGTTTTGTTGTAATGCAAGCGCATGTATGTAGTAGCGGCTAGGCCTGAGGTGGTCAGCATTTTGGCGCATATCCTACCTCCTCCGAGGATTGCTGGATGTTTTCCTGCTACTATCCAAGTTCTATGACTCCCGTTAAAACAAAGCTTCAGGTGATAAATGATGGATGAGGTAGTGGCAAAGGAGAAAGAGCAGGAGAAACAGGGACCATTCACATCAATATCAGGCCAGTCAACCAGATATGTCTTGAAGGATATGTTTCTGTAACAAAAGGAGCGGTTCGGCTACACAGTTATAGGGCATACAGTGAGTGCAATGCCTACCAAAAATTTCGAGGCACTCCAATGCCCCTTGGAAATGACATGGAGGTCAGAGGGCTTTAACTAAACCTTTTTTTCCATTTATAGCAACTGGGTCTCCTGTGCACTGTTGGCCTAAGCAGTGAATGGAAGGCTTTCCAAAAATTATGAGGAACTGCAATTCCCCTTACAAGAGCCATGTGTGGCACCCCAGGGGTCTGGTCACCACAGTAATAGAGATATTACGTCGGAGAGCAAGTGGGAGGTTTCCTGGTCAGGATCCCTTAAACATGCAACATCCTCCTGCCCCAGTCCTGGGAGGGGAGAATTCTGCCCTTATAAACTGGATCTGGGGCGGGGTTGAGTGAGTCAGAGAAGAGAGAACAGTCAGAGTCAGAGTGAGAGCAAGGGAAAGTAACAGCAAGGAGCTCTGTAGGAGCTAGGAGCTAAAGACCAGGGGCTGGAAGCTGAGCAGAGCTCGCCCTGGCAGAAGACAATAGGAACCGGACACAGGAGTCCGAGGCTGTGAGGACTTATATATCCAGCAGCAGAAACCAGCCAGCAGGGGATTTCAGGTCCTCTGGCCATAGAAGCCTGGAGGCTCAGTCACAAGCAAGGGACCAGCACCGCCGTCGTGGAGCGGAGGCTAACAGAAGGCCCCAAGTCACCAGCCATATGGGTGAGCACTACACGGTACACTCAGGGACGTGGGCTACTTCTACCCGCTTACAGCAAGGTAGCCAGGAAGAGTGCAGACAGACGGGGAGGCCTACAACTCCACCTGGCCAGGGGAACTCCTGCTTGCTCACAGACTGACCAGGCCTCTTATGCTAGCCAGTACTCCCGGGAGGGTCTACCTTATAATCATCAGTAAAGACCCTGAACTGCACTGCAAAGACTCTGAGTCGTTCCTGCTGCGCTCGTGCACCATCAACCCCATCATCCACACTCACTGCCCTGAGGCTATACTCCTCCCGTGGGGAGTTATCCCATTCTCTGCTGCGCACACAACACCAGCCTCAGCGGTCTGCCTCGCAGCGGTGGTACTCCCTGACCGCAATCCACGGGTGGCGCTGTCGGACAATTAACCTCAAAACCTAAGAAAGACTGCCACTGGTTTCACCAGCCTGAGCCACGGGACCGGGTCACCGCCACGGAGACTACAGACCCCAGAAACCCGGCACCGGGTATCCCACACACGTGTACACACGGCCCAGGGGGCGCGTCACATGCAGTACAGCATATTACAAACATAAGTACCATTATTGGGGAGTGGGTGTCCCATAGTATTTGCTTATGCCTTGCAAGCAAAAGCTGCCAAAAATTAGGACGGAGCAACTTGCAATGCCCCTTACAAGAGCCATGCAGTACAGCATATTACAAACATAAGTCCCATTATTGGGGAGTGGGTCTCCCATAGTATTTGCTTATGCCTTGCAACCAAAAACTGCCAAAAATTAGGACGGAGCAACTTGCAATGCCCCTTACAAGAGCCATGCAGTACAGCATATTACAAACATAAGTCCCATTATTGGGGAGTGGGTCTCCCATAGTATTTGCTTATGCCTTGCAAGCAAAAGCTGCCAAAAATTAGGACGGAGCAACTTGCAATGCCGCTTACAAGAGCCATGCAGTGCAGCATATTACAAACATAAGTCCCATTACTGGGGAGTGGGTCTACCATAGTATTTGCTTATGCTTTCCAAGCAAAAGCTGCCAAAAATTAGGATGGAGCAACTTGCAATGCCCCTTACAAGAGCCATGCAGTACAGCATATTACAAACATAAGTCCCATTATTGGGGAGTGGGTGTCCCATAGTATTTGCTTATGCCTTGCAAGCAAAAGCTGATAAAAATTAGGACGGAGCAACTTGCAATGCCCCTTACAAGAGCCATGCAGTACAGCATATTACAAACATAAGTCCCATTATTAGGGAGTGGGTGTCCCATAGTATTTGCTTATGCCTTGCAAGCAAAAGCTGCAAAAAATTAGGACGGAGCAACTTGAAATGCCCCTTACAAGAGCCATGCAGTACAGCATATTACAAACATAAGTCCCATTATTGGGGAGTGGGTCTCCCATAGTATTTGCTTATGCTTTCCAAGCAAAAGCTGCCAAAAATTAGGACGGAGCAACTTGCAATGCCCCTTACAAGAGCCATGCAGTACAGCATATTACAAACATAAGTCCCATTATTGGGGAGTGGGTGTCCCATAGTATTTGCTTATGCCTTGCAAGCAAAAGCTGCCAAAAATAAGGACGGAGGAACTTGCAATGCTGGCACACTGGTGGTATAGTGGTGGTGAAGGCTGAGGATAAGGAGAAGATAAAACAGCCGAACCGAGGAAGCGTATACCCATGTGTGGGTGTGAAGCGGTGCATGTGAATACACCTCCCGAAATAACACAGTGGATTTGACTTTATGTTACTCTGCTGTCATTTGGTGGTAATGAGAAGTCTGGCCCAATCCAGCCCTTGTTCATTTTGATAAGGGTCAGCTTGTCAGCATTGTCAGTTGACAGGCGAGTGCGCTTATCAGTTATAATTCCCCCAGCGGCACTAAAAACACGCTCCGATAACACGCTAGCGGCAGGGCAGGCCAGGACCTCCAATGCATACAGAGCGACTTCATTCCAAGTGTCCAGCTTGGATACCCAATAATTAAAAGGCACAGAGGAATCACGGAGGACGCTTGTACGGTCGGCAAGGTACTCCCTCACCATCTTTTGAAACTTTCCACTCCTTGTGAGAGTACCCCGTGCCTCAGGGCCTGTAAGCTGGGCGGGTGTCAGAAAACTGTCCCAGAATGTTGACAGTGTTCCCCTGCCTCTGCTGGATTGGAGTTGCATCTCTCTCGCCTGTACGCCTTGGTTGGGCAACGAACTGTGACCTCTGCCGCTAGCGTGTTCAGATTGGCTTTTTTTAAGAGTTCTGCAGCAAGGGCCTTCTGGTACTGCCCCATTTTTGTAGACCTCTCCACCTCAGGAATAAGAGAGTGAAAGTTCTCCTTGTAGCGGGGGTCTACAAGTGTCACCAACCAGTAATGACTGTCACCCAACATTTTGACAACGCGAGGGTCACGGTTAAGGCAACGTAACATAAAATCAGCCATGCGTGCCAGACTGGTAACGGGCAAGATTTCCGTGTCCTCACCAAGATGACGACTGACAATGCTCTCCTCCTCCTCTTCCTCCTCCCCCCTGTCCTCAGGCCACCCACGCTGAACCGACGATATGACACTTGTACAGGTGCTACCGTCTACAACGCATGGTAGCAGCTCCTGTTCTTCCTCCTCCTCCTCCTCCTCCTCTCCCTCATTCTCCCCCAATGCACGTTGGGATGAGATGAGGCTGGGCTGTGTGTAATCGCCCGCTACGGCTTCTTGATCCATCTCATCATACTCTGGCTGCAATGCCTCCTGTTTAATTCTCTGCAGAGAGCGTTGCAAAAGACAGACAAGCTGACACTAATGATGGCGTCATCGCCACTCACCATCTTGGTGGCCTCCTCAAAGTTTGTCAGGATGGTACATATGTCAGACATCCAGGTCCACTCCTGAGGTCTTATGTGTGGAGTCTGACCTGAATATCGACGGCCTTGTTGCAGCTGTTACTCCACAACTGCTCTCTTCTGCTCACAAATCCTTTGCAACATGTGGAGGGTAGAGTTCCAACGTGTGGGGACATCACACACCAGTCGGTGTGCTGGAAGCTGCAAACGCTGCTGCAACACAGCAAGGGCGGCGGAAGCTGTAGCCAACTTGCGAAAATGAGCTGACAGGCGGCGTACTTTCACGAGCAGATCTGGCAACTCGGGGTACGATTTAAGAAACCGCTGAACCACGAGGTTAAGCACATGAGCCAGGCATGGTACATGTGTGATCTCACCTCGCCTCAGAGCCTCCACCAGGTTACGGCCATTGTCACACACGACCATGCCGGGGTGTAGGTTCAGCAGTCTCAGCCACAGATCTGCCTGCTCTTTCACAGCTGTCCACAACTCACAAGCAGTGTGAGGTTTATCACCTAAGCTTATGAGTTTCAGTACAGCCTGTTGCCGCTTGGCGGAGGCAGTACTGCAATGCTTCCAGCTTGTAACTGATGTGGTGATATCTGAGATGGAGGCTGAACATGAGGAGGAGGAGGAGGAGGAGGATGCGCAGGAGCTGTACACTGTGGGGGCAACTCTGACTGACATAGGGCCCGCAATCCTCGGTGTGTGGAGGATGTGTTCCGTCCCAAGGTCCGACTGGGTCCCGGCTTCCACTATGTTTACCCAGTGTGCCGTCAGAGAGATGTACCTTCCCTGGCCACAAGCACTTGTCCACGTGTCGTTGTCAGGTGGACTCTTCCAGTAACTGCGTTGTTGAGGGCATGGCAGATGCTTTGGGACACGTGCTTGTGTAGTGCGGGGATGGCACACCGGGCAAAATAGTGTCGGCTGGGGACCGAGTACCGAGGGACGGCCACCGCCATAAGATTGCGGAAGGATTCCGTCTCCACCAGCCTAAAAGGCAGCATTTCCAACGCAAGCAGTCGTGAAATGTGCGAATTTAGGACTGTGGCCTGTGGGGCGTTAGCTGCGAATTTCCGCTTTCGTTCAAAGGTCTGGGATATGGACAATTGAACGCTGCAGTGGGACGTGGACGTGGACGTTGATGCTGTTTCTTGAGAAACTGCCATAACAAGTGAAGACTGAGAGGAGGGGGCATCTTTACATGCAGTATGGACAGGGGATTGCCTTGCACACACAACAGGGGGTTCTATTGCACGCACAACAGTGGAAGAAGCAGTGGTGACACCCGCTGACACTGGTCGTGGACCCTGGGTTTCGCCCCACAAAGTCAGGTGCTTTGCTGCCATGTGCCTGATCATGCTGGTGGTGGTCAGGCTGGTAGTTTTGTCACCCCTGCTGATGCTGGCATGGCAGGTGGAACATATGGCCTTTTTGGGGTTATCAGCAGAGTCTTTAAAAAAATTCCAGACTCTGGAAGACCTACCGCTTGTACTGGCAATGTCCCTCGTGTTGGTGTTACAGGGAACGGTTGCCTGCCTTCTGTCTGCGGCCACCACACTGCTTCTTCCTGCCTGTTGGGGTACTCTGCCTCCCTCCCCCTGTGTGCTGCTGGCCTCACTCTGCATGTCCTCCTTCCATGTTGGGTCAGTTACTAGATCATCCACCACCTCCTCATCTTCCACTTGCGCACCACGATCCTCCTCCTCACTTCCTGGCAATTGTGTCTCGTCATCGTCCACCTCTTGTGACAGATTGCCAACGTCGACTTCCTGTGACCGTGGCTGTTCAAATATTTGGGCATCGCAACATGGGATCTCCTCTTCCACCACTTCAAGCGTATCAGGCGAGGGGCCCAAATATGGAAATGGACCAGTGAACAGCTCTTCAGAGTGTCCAAGTGTGGGATCACTTGCTGTCTGATGACACTCGGCATGGTGGGAGGAAGGAGCATCAGGGTGAGGAGGACTATGCGGTCGAGACTCACGGCTACTAAGAGTTGACCGTGTGGAAGACAGACCGGAGGTGGTGGTGCCCAGGTAACTGGAAGTATTATCTGCTATCCAATTAATAACCTGTTCACACTGATCAGTTCTCAATACTGGTGTTGTTCTGTGCTTCCCTAGTAATTCGGTCAAGAAGTGGGAGCGAGAAGATGTGGCTGTTGGTTGTGGCACATTTTCACCTTGGCCACGGCCCCGTCCTCTGCACGAACCATCACCAGAACGTCCACTTCCACGTCCCTTGCCACGCGCCTTGCCCATTGTAAATTAAGTAAAATAGCTTACACTTGCACTATCAATGGAAAAAGGGTAATAAAGAGTAGATTAGAACCGTGGAAGAGGAAAACCACAGTTATTGTTTACTGGGGTATACCACACTTTTTTAAATAGAGATATTTGCGGCTGAACAGTGAGCGACACACTCAATCTGCGAAACCACACTGGGATGTTGGGCCTACACAAGACTATTTTCAACAGATATATTTTTGTGTCACAACAGTCAGGAGACACTACTGTTTTTCTTTATGGAAAAAACTACCAAAAGCTGAATAATAGAGATTTTTTACCGTGGGATGGCAAAACCACAGTTATTGTTTACTGGGGTATACCACACTTTTTAAAATAGAGATATTTGCGGCTGAACAGTGAGCGACACACTCAAACTGCTTTTTTTTTAGATACCAAAGGCCCAAAACTGGATAGTACAGCAATTTGACCCGTGGAACTGCGAAACCACACTGGGATGTCGGGCCTACACAAGACTATTTTCAACAGATATATTTTTGTGTCACAACATTCAGGAGACACTACTGTTTTTCTTTACGAAAAAACTACCAAAACCTGAATAATAGAGATTTTTTTACCATGGGATGGCAAAACCACAGTTATTGTTTACTGGGGTATACCACACTTTTTTAAATAGAGATATTTGCTGCTGAACAGTGAGCGACACACTCAATCTGCTTTTTTTTTAGATACCAAAGGCCCAAAACTGGATAGTACAGCGATTTGACTCATGGAACTGCGAAACCACACTGGGATGTCGGGCCTACACAAGACTGTTTTCAACAGATATATTTTTGTGTCACAACAGTCAGGAGACACTACTGTTTTTCTTTACGGAAAAAACTACCAAAAGCTGAATAATAGAGATTTTTTACCGTGGGATGGCAAAACCACAGTTATTGTTTACTGGGGTATACCACACTTTTTTAAATAGAGATATTTGCGGCTGAACAGTGAGCGACACACTCAAACTGCTTTTTTTTTAGATACTAAAGGCCCAAAACTGGATAGTACAGCGATTTGACCCGTAGAACTGCGAAACCACACTGGGAAGTCGGGCCTACACAAGACTATTTTCAACAGATATATTTTTGTGTCACAACAGTCAGGAGACACTACTGTTTTTCTTTACGGAAAAAACTACCAAAAGCTGAATAATAGAGATTTTTACCGTGGGATGGCAAAACCACAGTTATTGTTTACTGGGGTATACCACACTTTTTAAAATAGAGATATTTGCGGCTGAACAGTGAGCGACACACTCAAACTGCTTTTTTTTTAGATACTAAAGGCCCAAAACTGGATAGTACAGCAATTTGACCCATGGAACTGCGAAACCACACTGGGATGTCGGGTCTACACAAGACTATTTTCAACAGATATATTTTTGTGTCACAACATTCAGGAGACACTACTGTTTTTCTTTACGAAAAAAAATACCAAAAGCTGAATAATAGAGATTTTTTACTGTGGGATGGCAAAACCACAGTTATTGTTTACTGGGGTATACCACACTTTTTTAAATAGAGATATTTGCGGCTGAACAGTGAGCGACACACTCAAACTGCTTTTTTTTTAGATACTAAAGGCCCAAAATTGGATAGTACAGCGATTTGACCCGTGGAACTGCGAAACCACACTGGGAAGTCGGGCCTACACAAGACTATTTTCAACAGATATATTTTTGTGTCACAACAGTCAGGAGACACTACTGTTTTCTTTACGGAGAATATACCAAAACCTGAATAATAGAGATTTTTTTACCATCGGATGGCAAAACCACAGTTATTGTTTACTGGGGTATACCACACTTTTTTAAATAGAGATATTTGCGGCTGAACAGTGAGCGACACACTCAATCTGCTTTTTTTTTAGATACCAAAGGCCGAAAACTGGATAGTACAGCGATTTGACCCATGGAACTGCGAAACCACACTGGGATGTCGGGTCTACACAAGACTATTTTCAACAGATATATTTTTGTGTCACAACTAGTGTTGAGCATTCCGATACTGAAATATCGGGTATCGGCCGATATTCGCGGTATCGGAATTCCGATACTTAATTCCGATACTATTGCAATATCGTATACCGGAATCGGAAGTTCCCATAATGCAATGAGACATTTTCATTTTATTCAGCCAATGAGGATCCTAAGAAGTGTGGGCACATCCTGTTAGGCATGTAGGCATCTTAACTAATGGCATGGCTGTGATTGGCTGCTGAAATGATGTCATGATGCACTATAAAAGCCACCGCCGCCATTTTGAGCTCACTCTGCTGTGAATTCAGTTAGGGATAGGACGCTGTTGTTCTGAGGGACAGTTTTAGCTACCTATTTGCTCTATACTGCTTTACCCAAGCTACTTTCTAAATCACTGTGCCTTGCAGTGCTAGTGCACAGTTCCCTGTGCTGTTCACCGCTATCTGCAAGGTCTGTGTGTGTGAGTGCAGCTCACCCTGTAGTGTGTGCTTCAGCCAAGTCTGGTTGTAGTGCACTCAGTGTGTGTCACTGCCTCATACATTGTCCTTTTTTGCCAATTCATAATTTTTCCTGATATCTCCTATTAGTGTGGTGGTTCCATCTGTATTCAGCTAAATTGGTTCCAAACACACTATATAGGAGTAGATAGAGAAATTTTTTTCCGTCTTGCAGCACTAGTGCACAGTGCTCTGCATCTGTACTGTTCACCGCTGTCTGCAAGGTCTGGTGTGTGAGTGCAGCTCACCCTGTAGTGTGTGCTTCAACCCCGTCTGGTTGTAGTGCACTCAGTGTGTGTCACTGCCTCATACATTGTCCTTTATTGCCAATTCATAATTTTTCCTGATATCTCCTATTAGTGTGGTGGTTCCATCTGTATTCAGCTAAATTGGTTCCAAACACACTATATAGGAGTAGATAGAGAATTTTTTTCCGTCTTGCAGCACTAGTGCACAGTGCTCTGCATCTGTACTGTTCACCGCTGTCTGCAAGGTCTGGTGTGTGAGTGCAGCTCACCCTGTAGTGTGTGCTTCAACCCCGTCTGGTTGTAGTGCACTCAGTGTGTGTCACTGCCTCATACATTGTCCTTTATTGCCAATTCATAATTTTTCCTGATATCTCCTATTAGTGTGGTGGTTCCATCCATATTCAGCTAAATTGATTCCAAACACACTATATAGGAGTAGATAGAGGAGCCTTTCTGCAGCATTGGGCCCTGCAGCCCCAGCCAGATTAGTATTAGCCTATTTTTTGCAGCCTCATCTATTGCATTGTAGGTTACCTTCCTACATTGTAATAGCTACAAAAAGTTTGTGATACTATCGTTATTACATCTTTAGGCACATCCAGTGTCTTTTTGTGACAAAAAAAACCTAAATAAAGTTCACCAAACACTCCACTTTACAGTTGTGTAGGCCACATTAGCTCATATTAAAGTCTAGTCCACACTTTATAAAATTAGTGTTTCTTATACCTGTTAGCAGCTGTTCAGGAATAAGCACACTAAGCCCTTAGTACTTTTCTGCCTATCTTTATCAGTCTACCAAGATGAAGAAGGCAGGGAGTAAGGCATGTGGTCGTGGTCGTGGGCGTGGGCGTGGAGTTTCTGCAGGGAGAGGACGTGAGGATTCTGTGCCTGCAGGGAGAGGACGTGGGGATTCTGTGCCTGCTGCGGGCACCAGTGACTCAGCATCCCCCAGTTTTACCAGGGAACAGTCCTTTATGCGCAGCTTTGTAGGAGCTAGCCGTACCCCACTGCTGCGCGAGGACCAAATTGAAGCCGTTGTCGGATGGATGGCAGCTAACGCATCGACTTCAATTAGTTCCAGATCCTCTCAGGTCCTGAGCACTGAAGAGCACCCATCTGTCTCTTCACCACCTGCCAAATTGCCCAGGCAGTCAGAGAGCCCTGGACAGGAGCCATCTCTACTTCTGTTCTCTGAATCTCTTGGCTTGGAAAGAGGGGGCCAGCCAAGCAGAATTCGAGAATTTGAAGAAGAGGTAGTATGCAGTGATGCGCAACCGTTTTGTCTCTCTGAATCTGAAGAGGCGGGTGGGCCAGTGCCTATGGTCAGCAGCACACCTCAGTACGCATCTGATGATGAGACTCAGGTGCCACTTTCTGGTGCGTACTGTGCTGTCGAGACTACCCAGGAGAAGCAGTTGTTTGAAGAGGGTGGTGTAGATGATGAGGTCCTTGACCCATCATGGCGTGAGGGACAGGAAGGTGGTGGGAGCAGCTCTGAGGAAGAGATTCCCCGAACGGCCCAAAAAGGAGGGAGAGGGAGGGGGCAGACTTGGTTGCCTGTAGCCTCCACTTCGGCACCCATTAGGAGCATGGCTCTTCCAAAATCCAAAGCGGGCGCTCCCAAGACTTGCAGTGCCTGGTCCTTTTTTGACACAGTTGCAGATGACATTTGCTTTGTCAAATGCAAGCTGTGTAATCAGAAGGTGAAAAGAGGGAAAAGTGTCAGCAACCTCAATACCACAAATATGTGGAAACATGTGCGGACCAAGCACGTGGTGGAGTTACACAAACACACTGAAGACCTAGGCCAACCTACAGCGCCACCTACCACCTCTTCAGCTCGTGTTGTAGCCTCTTCCTCCAGCTCACACACAGCTGGTTCGGCTTCCTCACAGGATCGCCATGGAAGAATCTCTGGCACTGTTGTACAGAGACACAGTGTAATTCCACCCACAGCACCACTTTCCCAGTCATCCTCACACTCCCAGGCCAGTCTACAGCCATCGTTAGCACAGGCATGGGAGAAAAGGCGCCCATACTCGGCAAACCACCCCCGAGCACAGGCTCTGAATGCTGGCATTGCTAAACTACTGGCCCTTGAAATGCTATCATTCAGGCTGGTGGAGACTGACACATTCCGTAACTTTATGGCATTGGCAGTCCCACAATACAACGTGCCCAGCCGCTTTTATTTCAGCAGGCAAGCCGTCCCTGCCCTGCAACATCATGTGGAGGGAAAAATTAAACATGCGCTACAAAACGCCGTCAGTAGCAAGGTCCACCTGACCACTGATGCGTGGACCAGTAAGCATGGACAGGGACGATACCTTTCCCTCACTGCCCATTGGGTAAATGTTGTGGAGCCGGGTACAGATCTTGAGAGTGGCGCTGTACGTGTTCTGCCAACTCCAAGGATTGCAGGAATCCAGTCTGTACACATTGACTCCTCCTCATACTCCAGTTCCTCTGAATCAGCGCTGCAGGAGCCGTCACGGTCTACCTCCACATCGACCCGTGAACGGTTACCTGTTATGATGACCGATATGAGCACAGCCGTGGCCAAACGTCAACAGGCCGTATTAAAATTAATTTCTTTGGGGAATCGAAGCCACACAGCGCAGGAGCTCTGGAATGCCATCAAGCAGCAGAGTGACGTGTGGTTTGTGCCAGCGAATCTCCAGCCAGGCATGGTAGTGTGTGACAATGGCCGAAATCTGGTGGCAGCTCTGGGCCTAGGCAACCTCACTCACATCCCATGTCTGGCACATGTGCTCAACTTGGTCGTGCAGAGTTTTTTGAGGGACTATCCGGATCTTGATGCACTGCTTCACAAGGTCCGCATAGAGTGCGCTCACTTGCGGCGTTCCAGCAATGCAAGATCACGCATTGCAGCTCTGCAGCGCCGATTATGTCTTCCGGAACATCGCATCATATGTGACCTACCCACCAGGTGGAATTCAACGTTACATATGTTGGAGAGGTTGTGTGAGCAGCAGGCAGCAGTAATGGAGTACCAGCTGCAGCAGGCGCAAACAAGTCGCAGTGCGCGCCGTTCACACTTCACCACCACTGAGTGGGCCTCTATGAAGGACATTTGCCACGTTTTGCGTGCCTTCGATTATTCCACGCGGATGGCGAGTGCAGATGATGCACTAGTCAGCATGACTATCCCCCTTATCTGCCTGCTTGAAAAAACACTGCAAGCACTAAGGGACGAGGTTTTGGAAGAGGTGGAGGATGAGGAGTCACAAATGCCATCTGCTTCTCTACAGTCTGCGCAACGTGGTTCCTCACAAAGGCCTAGGCAGGGGACACTTTGTGAGGAGGATGAGGAGGAGTCAATGGATGAGGAAGACATCTGTCCAGAGGAGGGAGGTACACAATGCTCTAGTAGTCAGTATCTAGAGCGAGGGTGGGGTGATGCAGAGCAGGCAGAGATCACGCCTCAAGCAGGGGACAGCGTTTCTTGGCCAGTTGGCAGTCTGCAGCACATGGTTGATTTCATGCTGCAGTGCCTCAGAAACGACCGCCGCATCGCCCACATTCTCAACACGGCTGATTATTGGGTGTCCACCCTCCTAGATCCTCGCTACCGGGACAACTTACAAAGCCTCATAACACCATTGAACCGGGAGCGTAAAATGCGGGAGTACCAAGACGCACTGGTGCATTCCATCATGTTCTCCATTCCAACCGAGAGCAGTGCTGCTAGTGCTTTACAAAGCAGCTCAGTGCGTCGAGGCAGTGGAGGAAGCTCTGCACAAAGAGGGAGCAGAAGCAGCGCCTCAGCACAAGGCAAGACCAGTATGGCCGAAATGTGGCAAAGTTTTGTGTCCCCGCCGCCACAAATGTCTACACCATCACAGACAGCTCCAGTCAGCAGGAGGCAACGTTTCCGTCAGATGGTGACAGACTACATGTCTTGCCCTCTTAGTGTACTCCCAGACGGCTCTTCTCCCTTCAAGTTTTGGGTCTGTAAGCTGGATACATGGCCAGAGCTTAGTCAGTATGCACTGGAGGTGCTAGCTTGCCCTGCTGCTAGTGTATTATCGGAACGCGTCTTTAGTGCCGCAGGTGGTGTACTAACAGACCGTCGCATGCGACTATCCTCCGATAACGTTGACCGGCTTACTTTTCTCAAAATGAACAAGGCCTGGATCTCTCATGAATTTGCCAGTCCTCTTCCAGAATAAATAATTGGTTGGCAACAGTATCCAGGTCTCCTGTTCTGTTCATGTTTCTACCACCTGAACTGTAATCCCTGAGCTCCAACACCGCCAGTTGGCGCTCGGAAGTGCCGTCTGCACAGTCAACACTTGCTGCCGTGTTATTGGGGTTCAGTAACGTCAGCTGTTCTCCTGCTGTGCGGACGGCAATTTCTCCTGATTTGTCCACATCCACTGTACTACACATTTTAAAGTTGCTCCAATTACTCCTCTGGCTCCTCTGTTTTCATTCTTATCCCTGGGCTCCAGCACCGCCAGTTGGCGCTCGGAAGTGCTGTCTGCACAGTCAACACTTGCTACCATGTTATTGGGGTTCAGTAACGTCAGCTGTTCCCCTGCTGTGCGGACGGCAATTTCTCCTGCTCTGTCCACATTCTCACTACTACAGATTTTAAAGTTGCTCCAATTACACCTCTGGCTCCTCTGTTTTCATTCTTATCCCTGGGCTCCAGCACCGCCAGTTGGCGCTCGGAAGTGCCGTCTGCACAGTCAACACTTGCTGCGGTGTTATTGGGGTTCGGTAACGTCAGCTGTTCCCCTGCTGTGTTCACGGCAATTTCTCCTGCTCTGTCCATATTCACTGTGCTACTTATTTAAAACTTGCTCCAATTACACCTCTGGCTCCTCCGTTTTTAGTATTTATCCTGGGCTCCAACACCGCCAGTTGGCGCTCGGAAGTGCTGTCTGCACAGTCAACACTTGCTGCCGTGTTATTGGGGTTCAGTAACGTCAGCTGTTCTCCTGCTGTGCGGACGGCAATTTCTCCTGCTTTGTCCACATCCACTGTACTACACATTTTAAAGTTGCTCGAATTACACCTCTGGCTCCTCTGTTTTCATTCTTATCCCTGGGCTCCAGCACCGCCAGTTGGCGCTCGGAAGTGCCGTCTGCACAGTCAACACTTGCTGCCGTGTTATTGGGGTTCAGTAACGTCAGCTGTTCTCCTGCTGTGCGGACGGCAATTTCTCCTGCTTTGTCCACATCCACTGTACTACACATTTTAAAGTTGCTCGAATTACACCTCTGGCTCCTCTGTTTTCATTCTTATCCCTGGGCTCCAGCACCGCCAGTTGGCGCTCGGAAGTGCCGTCTGCACAGTCAACACTTGCTACCATGTTATTGGGGTTCAGTAACGTCAGCTGTTCCCCTGCTGTGTTCACGGCAATTTCTCCTGCTCTGTCCATATTCACTGTGCTACTTATTTAAAACTTGCTCCAATTACACCTCTGGCTCCTCCGTTTTTAGTATTTACCCTGGGCTCCAACACCGCCAGTTGGCGCTCGGAAGTGCTGTCTGCACAGTCAACACTTGCTGCCGTGTTATTGGGGTTCAGTAACGTCAGCTGTTCCCCTGCTGTGCGGACGGCAATTTCTCCTGCTCTGTCCACATTCTCACTACTACAGATTTTAAAGTTGCTCCAATTACACCTCTGGCTCCTCTGTTTTCATTCTTATCCCTGGGCTCCAGCACCGCCAGTTGGCGCTCGGAAGTGCTGTCTGCACAGTCAACACTTGCTACCATGTTATTGGGGTTCAGTAACGTCAGCTGTTCCCCTGCTGTGCGGACGGCAATTTCTCCTGCTCTGTCCACATTCTCACTACTACAGATTTTAAAGTTGCTCCAATTACACCTCTGGCTCCTCTGTTTTCATTCTTATCCCTGGGCTCCAGCACCGCCAGTTGGCGCTCGGAAGTGCCGTCTGCACAGTCAACACTTGCTGCCGTGTTATTGGGGTTCAGTAACGTCAGCTGTTCTCCTGCTGTGCGGACGGCAATTTCTCCTGATTTGTCCACATCCACTGTACTACACATTTTAAAGTTGCTCCAATTACTCCTCTGGCTCCTCTGTTTTCATTCTTATCCCTGGGCTCCAGCACCGCCAGTTGGCGCTCGGAAGTGCTGTCTGCACAGTCAACACTTGCTACCATGTTATTGGGGTTCAGTAACGTCAGCTGTTCCCCTGCTGTGCGGACGGCAATTTCTCCTGCTCTGTCCACATTCTCACTACTACAGATTTTAAAGTTGCTCCAATTACACCTCTGGCTCCTCTGTTTTCATTCTTATCCCTGGGCTCCAGCACCGCCAGTTGGCGCTCGGAAGTGCCGTCTGCACAGTCAACACTTGCTGCGGTGTTATTGGGGTTCGGTAACGTCAGCTGTTCCCCTGCTGTGTTCACGGCAATTTCTCCTGCTCTGTCCATATTCACTGTGCTACTTATTTAAAACTTGCTCCAATTACACCTCTGGCTCCTCCGTTTTTAGTATTTACCCTGGGCTCCAACACCGCCAGTTGGCGCTCGGAAGTGCTGTCTGCACAGTCAACACTTGCTGCCGTGTTATTGGGGTTCAGTAACGTCAGCTGTTCTCCTGCTGTGCGGACGGCAATTTCTCCTGCTTTGTCCACATCCACTGTACTACACATTTTAAAGTTGCTCGAATTACACCTCTGGCTCCTCTGTTTTCATTCTTATCCCTGGGCTCCAGCACCGCCAGTTGGCGCTCGGAAGTGCCGTCTGCACAGTCAACACTTGCTGCCGTGTTATTGGGGTTCAGTAACGTCAGCTGTTCTCCTGCTGTGCGGACGGCAATTTCTCCTGCTTTGTCCACATCCACTGTACTACACATTTTAAAGTTGCTCGAATTACACCTCTGGCTCCTCTGTTTTCATTCTTATCCCTGGGCTCCAGCACCGCCAGTTGGCGCTCGGAAGTGCCGTCTGCACAGTCAACACTTGCTGCGGTGTTATTGGGGTTCGGTAACGTCAGCTGTTCCCCTGCTGTGTTCACGGCAATTTCTCCTGCTCTGTCCATATTCACTGTGCTACTTATTTAAAACTTGCTCCAATTACACCTCTGGCTCCTCCGTTTTTAGTATTTACCCTGGGCTCCAGCACCGCCAGTTGGCGCTCGGAAGTGCTGTCTGCACAGTCAACACTTGCTACCATGTTATTGGGGTTCAGTAACGTCAGCTGTTCCCCTGCTGTGCGGACGGCAATTTCTCCTGCTCTGTCCACATTCTCACTACTACAGATTTTAAAGTTGCTCCAATTACACCTCTGGCTCCTCTGTTTTCATTCTTATCCCTGGGCTCCAGCACCGCCAGTTGGCGCTCGGAAGTGCCGTCTGCACAGTCAACACTTGCTGCCGTGTTATTGGGGTTCAGTAACGTCAGCTGTTCTCCTGCTGTGCGGACGGCAATTTCTCCTGATTTGTCCACATCCACTGTACTACACATTTTAAAGTTGCTCCAATTACTCCTCTGGCTCCTCTGTTTTCATTCTTATCCCTGGGCTCCAGCACCGCCAGTTGGCGCTCGGAAGTGCTGTCTGCACAGTCAACACTTGCTACCATGTTATTGGGGTTCAGTAACGTCAGCTGTTCCCCTGCTGTGCGGACGGCAATTTCTCCTGCTCTGTCCACATTCTCACTACTACAGATTTTAAAGTTGCTCCAATTACACCTCTGGCTCCTCTGTTTTCATTCTTATCCCTGGGCTCCAGCACCGCCAGTTGGCGCTCGGAAGTGCCGTCTGCACAGTCAACACTTGCTGCGGTGTTATTGGGGTTCGGTAACGTCAGCTGTTCCCCTGCTGTGTTCACGGCAATTTCTCCTGCTCTGTCCATATTCACTGTGCTACTTATTTAAAACTTGCTCCAATTACACCTCTGGCTCCTCCGTTTTTAGTATTTACCCTGGGCTCCAACACCGCCAGTTGGCGCTCGGAAGTGCTGTCTGCACAGTCAACACTTGCTGCCGTGTTATTGGGGTTCAGTAACGTCAGCTGTTCTCCTGCTGTGCGGACGGCAATTTCTCCTGCTTTGTCCACATCCACTGTACTACACATTTTAAAGTTGCTCGAATTACACCTCTGGCTCCTCTGTTTTCATTCTTATCCCTGGGCTCCAGCACCGCCAGTTGGCGCTCGGAAGTGCCGTCTGCACAGTCAACACTTGCTGCCGTGTTATTGGGGTTCAGTAACGTCAGCTGTTCTCCTGCTGTGCGGACGGCAATTTCTCCTGCTTTGTCCACATCCACTGTACTACACATTTTAAAGTTGCTCGAATTACACCTCTGGCTCCTCTGTTTTCATTCTTATCCCTGGGCTCCAGCACCGCCAGTTGGCGCTCGGAAGTGCCGTCTGCACAGTCAACACTTGCTGCGGTGTTATTGGGGTTCGGTAACGTCAGCTGTTCCCCTGCTGTGTTCACGGCAATTTCTCCTGCTCTGTCCATATTCACTGTGCTACTTATTTAAAACTTGCTCCAATTACACCTCTGGCTCCTCCGTTTTTAGTATTTACCCTGGGCTCCAATACCGCTAGTTGCTGCTCAGAAGTGCCGTCTGCACAGTCAACGCTTGCTCCAGTGTTATTGGGATTCAGTAACGTCAGCTGATCCCCAGCTGTGTGTCCGGCAAATTCTCCTGCTTTGTCCACATCCACTGTAGTACGGATTTAAAACCTCCTCCAAATACACCTCTGGCTCTTCTGTTTTTAGTATTTACCCTGGGCTCCAGCACCGCCAGCTGGTTCTCGGCAGTTCCATTGGCTCTTGTACCTTCTGCTACCCATCCGGGTTCCAGTACCGTCAGCTGGTTCTCGGCAGTGTCTTTGGCACGGGTACTCCCTCCTGCCCAGCCTGGTTCCAGCACGCCAGCTGTTTCCGGGTAGTGTCAACGTCACTTTGCCTCCAATGCGTTGTCCTGTCGTGTTGCGGTCGGGTTAGCCGACTCTATGGTGCCTGCAGTTTAGGTGACTCCTATGTGGGCTGCGGGATCTGGCAATGAAGGCTGGTTCCATAGTGCCAATAGGACAAGCACCCTCTGTAGGACTGTGGGTTTTGGTAACTGCGGCCGGCTCGCGGCCTTGAACTTTTTTTTTACATGGGTACCTTCTGCTACCCATCCGGGTTCCAGTACCGTCAGCTGGTTCTCGGCAGTGCCTTTGGATTAGGTGCCTCCTTCTCGGTATCCAAGTTCCACCAACGTCTGCTGGTCCTTGGTAGTGCTTTCTGGCACAGGTACCTCCTGCTTAGTAACCGAGTTCCAGTAACATCAGCTGGTCCTCGGTAGTTCCATTGGCTCTTGTACCTTCTGCTACCCATCCGGGTTCCAGTACCGTCAGCTGGTCCTCGGTAGTTCCATTTGCTCTTGTATCTTCTGCTACCCATCCGGGTTCCAGTACCGTCAGCTGGTCCTCGGTAGTTCCATTTGCTCTTGTATCTTCTGCTACCCATCCGGGTTCCAGTACCGTCAGCTGGTTCTCGGCAGTGCCTTTGGATTAGGTGCCTCCTTCTCGGTATCCAAGTTCCACCAACGTCTGCTGGTCCTTGGTAGTGCTTTCTGGCACAGGTACCTCCTGCTTAGTAACCGAGTTCCAGTAACATCAGCTGGTCCTCGGTAGTTCCATTGGCTCTTGTACCTTCTGCTACCCATCCGGGTTCCAGTACCGTCAGCTGGTCCTCGGTAGTTCCATTTGCTCTTGTATCTTCTGCTACCCATCCGGGTTCCAGTACCGTCAGCTGGTTCTCGGCAGTGCCTTTGGATTAGGTGCCTCCTTCTCGGTATCCAAGTTCCACCAACGTCTGCTGGTCCTTGGTAGTGCTTTCTGGCACAGGTACCTCCTGCTTAGTAACCGAGTTCCAGTAACATCAGCTGGTCCTCGGTAGTTCCATTGGCTCTTGTACCTTCTGCTACCCATCCGGGTTCCAGTACCGTCAGCTGGTCCTCGGTAGTTCCATTTGCTCTTGTATCTTCTGCTACCCATCCGGGTTCCAGTACCGTCAGCTGGTCCTCGGTAGTTCCATTTGCTCTTGTATCTTCTGCTACCCATCCGGGTTCCAGTACCGTCAGCTGGTTCTCGGCAGTGCCTTTGGATTAGGTGCCTCCTTCTCGGTATCCAAGTTCCACCAACGTCTGCTGGTCCTTGGTAGTGCTTTCTGGCACAGGTACCTCCTGCTTAGTAACCGAGTTCCAGTAACATCAGCTGGTCCTCGGTAGTTCCATTGGCTCTTGTACCTTCTGCTACCCATCCGGGTTCCAGTACCGTCAGCTGGTCCTCGGTAGTTCCATTTGCTCTTGTATCTTCTGCTACCCATCCGGGTTCCAGTACCGTCAGCTGGTTCTCGGCAGTGTCTTTGGCACGGGTACTCCCTCCTGCCCAGCCTGGTTCCAGCACGCCAGCTGTTTCCGGGTAGTGTCAACGTCACTTTGCCTCCAATGCGTTGTCCTGTCGTGTTGCGGTCGGGTTAGCCGACTCTATGGTGCCTGCAGTTTAGGTGACTCCTATGTGGGCTGCGGGATCTGGCAATGAAGGCTGGTTCCATAGTGCCAATAGGACAAGCACCCTCTGTAGGACTGTGGGTTTTGGTAACTGCGGCCGGCTCGCGGCCTTGAACTTTTTTTTTACATGGGTACCTTCTGCTACCCATCCGGGTTCCAGTACCGTCAGCTGGTTCTCGGCAGTGCCTTTGGATTAGGTGCCTCCTTCTTGGTATCCAAGTTCCACCAACGTCTGCTGGTCCTTGGTAGTGCTTTCTGGCACAGGTACCTCCTGCTTAGTAACCGAGTTCCAGTAACATCAGCTGGTCCTCGGTAGTTCCATTGGCTCTTGTACCTTCTGCTACCCATCCGGGTTCCAGTACCGTCAGCTGGTCCTCGGTAGTTCCATTTGCTCTTGTATCTTCTGCTACCCATCCGGGTTCCAGTACCGTCAGCTGGTTCTCGGCAGTGTCTTTGGCACGGGTACTCCCTCCTGCCCAGCCTGGTTCCAGCACGCCAGCTGTTTCCGGGTAGTGTCAACGTCACTTTGCCTCCAATGCGTTGTCCTGTCGTGTTGCGGTCGGGTTAGCCGACTCTATGGTGCCTGCAGTTTAGGTGACTCCTATGTGGGCTGCGGGATCTGGCAATGAAGGCTGGTTCCATAGTGCCAATAGGACAAGCACCCTCTGTAGGACTGTGGGTTTTGGTAACTGCGGCCGGCTCGTGGCCTTGAACTTTTTTTTTACATGGGTACCTTCTGCTACCCATCCGGGTTCCAGTACCGTCAGCTGGTTCTCGGCAGTGCCTTTGGATTAGGTGCCTCCTTCTCGGTATCCAAGTTCCACCAACGTCTGCTGGTCCTTGGTAGTGCTTTCTGGCACAGGTACCTCCTGCTTAGTAACCGAGTTCCAGTAACATCAGCTGGTCCTCGGTAGTTCCATTGGCTCTTGTACCTTCTGCTACCCATCCGGGTTCCAGTACCGTCAGCTGGTCCTCGGTAGTTCCATTTGCTCTTGTATCTTCTGCTACCCATCCGGGTTCCAGTACCGTCAGCTGGTTCTCGGCAGTGTCTTTGGCATGGGTACTCCCTCCTGCCCAGCCTGGTTCCAGCACGCCAGCTGTTTCCGGGTAGTGTCAACGTCACTTTGCCTCCAATGCGTTGTCCTGTCGTGTTGCGGTCGGGTTAGCCGACTCTATGGTGCCTGCAGTTTAGGTGACTCCTATGTGGGCTGCGGGATCTGGCAATGAAGGCTGGTTCCATAGTGCCAATAGGACAAGCACCCTCTGTAGGACTGTGGGTTTTGGTAACTGCGGCCGGCTCGCGGCCTTGAACTTTTTTTTTACATGGGTACCTTCTGCTACCCATCCGGGTTCCAGTACCGTCAGCTGGTTCTCGGCAGTGCCTTTGGATTAGGTGCCTCCTTCTCGGTATCCAAGTTCCACCAACGTCTGCTGGTCCTTGGTAGTGCTTTCTGGCACAGGTACCTCCTGCTTAGTAACCGAGTTCCAGTAACATCAGCTGGTCCTCGGTAGTTCCATTGGCTCTTGTACCTTCTGCTACCCATCCGGGTTCCAGTAACATCAGCTGGTCCTCGGTAGTTCCATTTGCTCTTGTATCTTCTGCTACCCATCCGGGTTCCAGTACCGTCAGCTGGTTCTCGGCAGTGTCTTTGGCACGGGTACTCCCTCCTGCCCAGCCTGGTTCCAGCACGCCAGCTGTTTCCGGGTAGTGTCAACGTCACTTTGCCTCCAATGCGTTGTCCTGTCGTGTTGCGGTCGGGTTAGCCGACTCTATGGTGCCTGCAGTTTAGGTGACTCCTATGTGGGCTGCGGGATCTGGCAATGAAGGCTGGTTCCATAGTGCCAATAGGACAAGCACCCTCTGTAGGACTGTGGGTTTTGGTAACTGCGGCCGGCTCGCGGCCTTGAACTTTTTTTTTACATGGGTACCTTCTGCTACCCATCCGGGTTCCAGTACCGTCAGCTGGTTCTCGGCAGTGCCTTTGGATTAGGTGCCTCCTTCTCGGTATCCAAGTTCCACCAACGTCTGCTGGTCCTTGGTAGTGCTTTCTGGCACAGGTACCTCCTGCTTAGTAACCGAGTTCCAGTAACATCAGCTGGTCCTCGGTAGTTCCATTGGCTCTTGTACCTTCTGCTACCCATCCGGGTTCCAGTAACATCAGCTGGTCCTCGGTAGTTCCATTGGCTCTTGTACCTTCTGCTACCCATCCGGGTTCCAGTACCGTCAGCTGGTTCTCGGCAGTGCCTTTGGATTAGGTGCCTCCTTCTCGGTATCCAAGTTCCACCAACGTCTGCTGGTCCTTGGTAGTGCTTTCTGGCACAGGTACCTCCTGCTTAGTAACCGAGTTCCAGTAACATCAGCTGGTCCTCGGTAGTTCCATTGGCTCTTGTACCTTCTGCTATCCATCCGGGTTCCAGTACCGTCAGCTGGTCCTCGGTAGTTCCTCAGCTTTCTTGTACCTTCTGCTACATTTCCAAGTTCAAGCTTTTTGAAATGGTTCTTGGTAATCACTCTGGATCTCCCTGACGAGGACCCTGAAGACGAGGACCCTGAAGACCAACCCTAAGAAGACGAGGACCCCGAAGACAATGACCCTGAAGACGAGGACCCTGAAGACCACCCCGAAGAAGACGAGGACCCTGAAGACCACCCCGAAGAAGACGAGGACCCTGAAGACCACCCCGAAGAAGACGAGGACCCCGAAGACGAGGACCCAGAAGACCAACCCGAAGAAGACGAGGACCCCGAAGACGAGGACCCCCGAAGACGACGACCCTGAAGACCACCCCGAAGAAGACCAAGAAGATGACCCTGAAGAAGTTGACCAAGAAGACAAAGAAGAGAAGACAAGCACCAAGATACAGAAAAACAAGAGACAGAAAACCAAGAAGCAGAAATACAAGAAGCTGCAGAACAAAAAGCGGAAGAACATTAAGCATAAGACTAAAAATCAGAGCAAAAGATAATATCTAAATTATAAGCAGAAGATGACTAAGCAGTGTATGGGGGTGAGTCCGTTCCTCCTCGTGGTGCCCCTGGAAAAGACCTGCTGCTGCAGGCCAAACTGAACGCGGACAAATCCTGTTGTAAATCTTTTGTGACGGGCAGAACGAAAGGTGTAATGTCCAACCTTTTATAGATAACAACTACAGGAATGCCTGTCACAAATAAGAATATGATGAAGAAGAAGAATATGAAGAAGATGAAGAAGTAGAATATGAAGAATGTAAAAAAAAGAATAATACGAAGAAGGTGAAGAAGAAGAAGGTGAAGAAGAAGTGGATGAAAAAGATGCTGAGGATGATGAAGGAGAAAGTGTGGGAGAAGTAAAAAAGAAGGTGAAGAGCATGGAAGTAGTGAAACATAAATATCTGACAAAATATAAAAATACTTAACATAGTTAATATTTCCGTAACTCAGAACATAATAAAAAAATATTAATTCCTGCTATTCCATTTGACTGGGCTAAACCTCTATGCCTTTATTGTCTCCCCCACCTCCCCCAATACATTCTACATTATTCTTAGTTGTTTTCCTTCATGTAGAAATAACCTACAAGGAAAGAAAGGGTTTATTTTAATTCCGATATTTATGTCCCATTGACTTGCATTGGTTTCCGGTATCGGAATCGGCGATATCCGATACTTTTTCGGTATCGGTCCGATCCAATCCGATCCGATATTTCCCGATATCGGAAGGTATCGCTCAACACTAGTCACAACAGTCAGGAGACACTACTGTTTTTCTTTACGGAAAAAACTACCAAAAGCTGAATAATAGAGATTTTTACCGTGGGATGGCAAAACCACAGTTATTGTTTACTGGGGTATATCACACTTTTTTAAATAGAGATATTTGCGGCTGAACAGTGAGCGACACACTCAAACTGCTTTTTTTTTAGATACCAAAGACCCAAAACTGGATAGTACAGCAATTTGACCCGTGGAACTGCGAAACCAGTCAGGAGACACTACTGTTTTTCTTTACGGAAAAAACTACCAAAAGCTGAATAATAGTGATTTTTACCGTGGGATGGCAAAACCACAGTTATTGTTTACTGGGGTATACCACACTTTTTAAAATAGAGATATTTGCGGCTGAAGAGTGAGCGACACACTCAAACTGCTTTTTTTTTAGATACTAAAGGCCCAAAACTGGATAGTACAGCAATTTGACCCATGGAACTGCGAAACCACACTGGGATGTCGGGTCTACACAAGACTATTTTCAACAGATATATTTTTGTGTCACAACATTCAGGAGACACTACTGTTTTTCTTTACGAAAAAAAATACCAAAACCTGAATAATAGAGATTTTTTTACCATGGGATGGCAAAACCACAGTTATTGTTTACTGGGGTATACCATACTTTTTTAAATAGAGATATTTGCGGCTGAACAGTGAGCGACACACTCAATCTGCTTTTTTTTTAGATACCAAAGGCCCAAAACTGGATAGTACAGCGATTTGACTCATGGAACTGCGAAACCACACTGGGATGTCGGGCCTACACAAGACTATTTTCAACAGATATATTTTTGTGTCACAACAGTCAGGAGACACTACTGTTTTTCTTTACGGAAAAAACTACCAAAAGCTGAATAATAGAGATTTTTTACCGTGGTATGGCAAAACCACAGTTATTGTTTACTGGGGTATACCACACTTTTTTAAATAGAGATATTTGCGGCTGAACAGTGAGCGACACACTCAAACTGTTTTTTTTTTAGATACTAAAGGCCCAAAACTGGATAGTACAGCGATTTGACCCGTGGAACTGCGAAACCACACTGGGAAGTCGGGCCTACACAAGACTATTTTCAACAGATATATTTTTGTGTCACAACAGTCAGGAGACACTACTGTTTTTCTTTACGGAAAAAACTACCAAAAGCTGAATAATAGAGATTTTTACCGTGGGATGGCAAAACCACAGTTATTTTTTACTGGGGTATACCACACTTTTTTAAATAGAGATATTTGCGGCTGAACAATGAGTGACACACTCAAACTGCTTTTTTTTTAGATACCAAAGGCCCAAAACTGGATAGTACAGCAATTTGACCCCTGGAACTGCGAAACCACACTGGGATGTCGGGCCTCCACAAGACTATTTTCAACAGATATATTTTTGTGTCAAAACATTCAGGAGACGCTACTGTTTTTCTTTACGGAAAAAACTACCAAAACCTGAATAATAGAGATTTTTTTACCATGGGATGGCAAAACCACAGTTATTGTTTACTGGGGTATACCACACTTTTTTAAATAGAGATATTTGCGGCTGAACAGTGAGCGACACACTCAATCTGCTTTTTTTTTAGATACCAAAGGCCCAAAACTGAATAGTACAGCGATTTGACCGATGGAACTGCGAAACCACACTTGGATGTCGGGCCTACACAAGACTATTTTCAACAGATATATTTTTGTGTCACAACAGTCAGGAGACACTACTGTTTTTCTTTACGGAAAAAACTACCAAAAGCTGAATAATAGAGATTTTTTACCGTGGGATGGCAAAACCACAGTTATTGTTTACTGGGGTATACCACACTTTTTTAAATAGAGATATTTGCGGCTGAACAGTGAGCGACACACTCAAACTGCTTTTTTTTTAGATACTAAAGGCCCAAAACTGGATAGTACAGCGATTTGACCCGTGGAACTGCGAAACCACACTGGGAAGTCGGGCCTACACAAGACTATTTTCAACAGATATATTTTTGTGTCACAACAGTCAGGAGACACTACTGTTTTTCTTTACGGAAAAAACTACCAAAAGCTGAATAATAGAGATTTTTACCGTGGGATGGCAAAACCACAGTTATTGTTTACTGGGGTATACCACACTTTTTAAAATAGAGATATTTGCGGCTGAACAGTGAGCGACACACTCAAACTGCTTTTTTTTTAGATACTAAAGGCCCAAAACTGGATAGTACAGCAATTTGACCCATGGAACTGCGAAACCACACTGGGATGTCGGGTCTACACAAGACTATTTTCAACAGATATATTTTTGTGTCACAACATTCAGGAGACACTACTGTTTTTCTTTATGAAAAAAATACCAAAAGCTGAATAATAGAGATTTTTTACTGTGGGATGGCAAAACCACAGTTATTGTTTACTGGGGTATACCACACTTTTTTAAATAGAGATATTTGCGGCTGAACAGTGAGCGACACACTCAAACTGCTTTTTTTTTAGATACTAAAGGCCCAAAATTGGATAGTACAGCGATTTGACCCGTGGAACTGCGAAACCACACTGGGAAGTCGGGCCTACACAAGACTATTTTCAACAGATATATTTTTGTGTCACAACAGTCAGGAGACACTACTGTTTTCTTTACGGAGAATATACCAAAACCTGAATAATAGAGATTTTTTTACCATCGGATGGCAAAACCACAGTTATTGTTTACTGGGGTATACCACACTTTTTTAAATAGAGATATTTGCGGCTGAACAGTGAGCGACACACTCAATCTGCTTTTTTTTTAGATACCAAAGGCCGAAAACTGGATAGTACAGCGATTTGACCCATGGAACTGCGAAACCACACTGGGATGTCGGGTCTACACAAGACTATTTTCAACAGATATATTTTTGTGTCACAACAGTCAGGAGACACTACTGTTTTTCTTTACGGAAAAAACTACCAAAAGCTGAATAATAGAGATTTTTACCGTGGGATGGCAAAACCACAGTTATTGTTTACTGGGGTATACCACACTTTTTTAAATAGAGATATTTGCGGCTGAACAGTGAGCGACACACTCAAACTGCTTTTTTTTTAGATACCAAAGGCCCAAAACTGGATAGTACAGCAATTTGACCCGTGGAACTGCGAAACCACACTGGGATGTCGGGTCTACACAAGACTATTTTCAACAGATATATTTTTGTGTCACAACAGTCAGGAGACACTACTGTTTTTCTTTACGGAAAAAACTACCAAAACCTGAATAATAGAGATTTTTTTACCATGGGATGGCAAAACCACAGTTATTGTTTACTGGGGTATACCATACTTTTTTAAATAGAGATATTTGCGGCTGAACAGTGAGCGACACACTCAATCTGCTTTTTTTTTAGATACCAAAGGCCCAAAACTGGATAGTACAGCGATTTGACTCATGGAACTGCGAAACCACACTGGGATGTCGGGCCTACACAAGACTATTTTCAACAGATATATTTTTGTGTCACAACAGTCAGGAGACACTACTGTTTTTCTTTACGGAAAAAACTACCAAAAGCTGAATAATAGAGATTTTTTACCGTGGTATGGCAAAACCACAGTTATTGTTTACTGGGGTATACCACACTTTTTTAAATAGAGATATTTGCGGCTGAACAGTGAGCGACACACTCAAACTGCTTTTTTTTTAGATACTAAAGGCCCAAAACTGGATAGTACAGCGATTTGACCCGTGGAACTGCGAAACCACACTGGGAAGTCGGGCCTACACAAGACTATTTTCAACAGATATATTTTTGTGTCACAACAGTCAGGAGACACTACTGTTTTTCTTTACGGAAAAAACTACCAAAAGCTGAATAATAGAGATTTTTACCGTGGGATGGCAAAACCACAGTTATTTTTTACTGGGGTATACCACACTTTTTTAAATAGAGATATTTGCGGCTGAACAATGAGTGACACACTCAAACTGCTTTTTTTTTAGATACCAAAGGCCCAAAACTGGATAGTACAGCAATTTGACCCCTGGAACTGCGAAACCACACTGGGATGTCGGGCCTCCACAAGACTATTTTCAACAGATATATTTTTGTGTCACAACATTCAGGAGACGCTACTGTTTTTCTTTACGGAAAAAACTACCAAAACCTGAATAATAGAGATTTTTTTACCATGGGATGGCAAAACCACAGTTATTGTTTACTGGGGTATACCACACTTTTTTAAATAGAGATATTTGCGGCTGAACAGTGAGCGACACACTCAATCTGCTTTTTTTTTAGATACCAAAGGCCCAAAACTGAATAGTACAGCGATTTGACCGATGGAACTGCGAAACCACACTGGGATGTCGGGCCTACACAAGACTATTTTCAACAGATATATTTTTGTGTCACAACAGTCAGGAGACACTACTGTTTTTCTTTACGGAAAAAACTACCAAAAGCTGAATAATAGAGATTTTTTACCGTGGGATGGCAAAACCACAGTTATTGTTTACTGGGGTATACCACACTTTTTTAAATAGAGATATTTGCGGCTGAACAGTGAGCGACACACTCAAACTGCTTTTTTTTTAGATACTAAAGGCCCAAAACTGGATAGTACAGCGATTTGACCCGTGGAACTGCGAAACCACACTGGGAAGTCGGGCCTACACAAGACTATTTTCAACAGATATATTTTTGTGTCACAACAGTCAGGAGACACTACTGTTTTTCTTTACGGAAAAAACTACCAAAAGCTGAATAATAGAGATTTTTACCGTGGAATGGCAAAACCACAGTTATTGTTTACTGGGGTATACCACACTTTTTAAAATAGAGATATTTGCGGCTGAACAGTGAGCGACACACTCAAACTGCTTTTTTTTTAGATACTAAAGGCCCAAAACTGGATAGTACAGCAATTTGACCCATGGAACTGCGAAACCACACTGGGATGTCGGGTCTACACAAGACTATTTTCAACAGATATATTTTTGTGTCACAACATTCAGGAGACACTACTGTTTTTCTTTACGAAAAAAATACCAAAAGCTGAATAATAGAGATTTTTTACTGTGGGATGGCAAAACCACAGTTATTGTTTACTGGGGTATACCACACTTTTTTAAATAGAGATATTTGCGGCTGAACAGTGAGCGACACACTCAAACTGCTTTTTTTTTAGATACTAAAGGCCCAAAATTGGATAGTACAGCGATTTGACCCGTGGAACTGCGAAACCACACTGGGAAGTCGGGCCTACACAAGACTATTTTCAACAGATATATTTTTGTGTCACAACAGTCAGGAGACACTACTGTTTTCTTTACGGAGAATATACCAAAACCTGAATAATAGAGATTTTTTTACCATCGGATGGCAAAACCACAGTTATTGTTTACTGGGGTATACCACACTTTTTTAAATAGAGATATTTGCGGCTGAACAGTGAGCGACACACTCAATCTGCTTTTTTTTTAGATACCAAAGGCCGAAAACTGGATAGTACAGCGATTTGACCCATGGAACTGCGAAACCACACTGGGATGTCGGGTCTACACAAGACTATTTTCAACAGATATATTTTTGTGTCACAACAGTCAGGAGACACTACTGTTTTTCTTTACGGAAAAAACTACCAAAAGCTGAATAATAGAGATTTTTACCGTGGGATGGCAAAACCACAGTTATTGTTTACTGGGGTATACCACACTTTTTTAAATAGAGATATTTGCGGCTGAACAGTGAGCGACACACTCAAACTGCTTTTTTTCTAGATACCAAAGGCCCAAAACTGGATAGTACAGCAATTTGACCCGTGGAACTGCGAAACCAGTCAGGAGACACTACTGTTTTTCTTTACGGAAAAAACTACCAAAAGCTGAATAATAGAGATTTTTACCGTGGGATGGCAAAACCACAGTTATTGTTTACTGGGGTATACCACACTTTTTAAAATAGAGATATTTGCGGCTGAACAGTGAGCGACACACTCAAACTGCTTTTTTTTTAGATACTAAAGGCCCAAAACTGGATAGTACAGCAATTTGACCCATGGAACTGTGAAACCAAACTGGGATGTCGGGTCTACACAAGACTATTTTCAACAGATATATTTTTGTGTCACAACATTCAGGAGACACTACTGTTTTTCTTTACGAAAAAAAATACCAAAACCTGAATATTAGAGATTTTTTTACCATGGGATGGCAAAACCACAGTTATTGTTTACTGGGGTATACCACACTTTTTTAAATAGAGATATTTGCGGCTGAACAGTGAGCGACACACTCAATCTGCTTTTTTTTTAGATACCAAAGGCCCAAAACTGGATAGTACAGCGATTTGACTCATGGAACTGCGAAACCACACTGGGATGTCGGGCTTACACAAGACTATTTTCAACAGATATATTTTTGTGTCACAACAGTCAGGAGACACTACTGTTTTTCTTTACGGAAAAAACTACCAAAAGCTGAATAGTAGAGATTTTTTACTGTGGGATGGCAAAACCACAGTTATTGTTTACTGGGGTATACCACACTTTTTTAAATAGAGATATTTGCGGCTGAACAGTGAGCGACACACTCAAACTGCTTTTTTTTTAGATACTAAAGGCCCAAAATTGGATAGTACAGCGATTTGACCCGTGGAACTGCGAAACCACACTGGGAAGTCGGGCCTACACAAGACTATTTTCAACAGATATATTTTTGTGTCACAACAGTCAGGAGACACTACTGTTTTCTTTACGGAGAATATACCAAAACCTGAATAATAGAGTTTTTTTACCATCGGATGGCAAAACCACAGTTATTGTTTACTGGGGTATACCACACTTTTTTAAATAGAGATATTTGCGGCTGAACAGTGAGCGACACACTCAATCTGCTTTTTTTTTAGATACCAAAGGCCCAAAACTGGATAGTACAGCGATTTGACCCATGGAACTGCGAAACCACACTGGGATGTCGGGTCTACACAAGACTATTTTCAACAGATATATTTTTGTGTCACAACAGTCAGGAGACACTACTGTTTTTCTTTACGGAAAAAACTACCAAAAGCTGAATAATAGAGATTTTTACCGTGGGATGGCAAAACCACAGTTATTGTTTACTGGGGTATACCACACTTTTTTAAATAGAGATATTTGCGGCTGAACAGTGAGCGACACACTCAAACTGCTTTTTTTTTAGATACCAAAGGCCCAAAACTGGATAGTACAGCAATTTGACCCGTGGAACTGCGAAACCACACTGGGATGTCGGGTCTACACAAGACTATTTTCAACAGATATATTTTTGTGTCACAACAGTCAGGAGACACTACTGTTTTTCTTTACGGAAAAAACTACCAAAACCTGAATAATAGAGATTTTTTTACCATGGGATGGCAAAACCACAGTTATTGTTTACTGGGGTATACCACACTTTTTTAAATAGAGATATTTGCGGCTGAACAGTGAGCGACACACTCAATCTGCTTTTTTTTTAGATACCAAAGGCCCAAAACTGGATAGTACAGCGATTTGACTCATGGAACTGCGAAACCACACTGGGATGTCGGGCCTACACAAGACTATTTTCAACAGATATATTTTTGTGTCACAACAGTCAGGAGACACTACTGTTTTTCTTTACGGAAAAAACTACCAAAAGCTGAATAATAGAGATTTTTTACCGTGGTATGGCAAAACCACAGTTATTGTTTACTGGGGTATACCACACTTTTTTAAATAGAGATATTTGCGGCTGAACAGTGAGCGACACACTCAAACTGCTTTTTTTTTAGATACTAAAGGCCCAAAACTGGATAGTACAGCGATTTGACCCGTGGAACTGCGAAACCACACTGGGAAGTCGGGCCTACACAAGACTATTTTCAACAGATATATTTTTGTGTCACAACAGTCAGGAGACACTACTGTTTTCTTTACGGAAAATATACCAAAACCTGAATAATAGAGATTTTTTTACCATGGGATGGCAAAACCACAGTTATTGTTTACTGGGGTATACCACACTTTTTTAAATAGAGATATTTGCAGCTGAACAGTGAGCGACACACTCAATCTGCTTTTTTTTTAGATACCAAAGGCCCAAAACTGGATAGTACAGCGATTTGACCCATGGAACTGCAAAACCACACTGGGATGTCGGGTCTACACAAGACTATTTTCAACAGATATATTTTTGTGTCACAACAGTCAGGAGACACTACTGTTTTTCTTTACGGAAAAAACTACCAAAAGCTGAATAATAGAGATTTTTACCGTGGGTTGGCAAAACCACAGTTATTTTTTACTGGGGTATACCACACTTTTTTAAATAGAGATATTTGCTGCTGAACAATGAGTGACACACTCAAACTGCTTTTTTTTTAGATACCAAAGGCCCAAAACTGGATAGTACAGCAATTTGACCCCTGGAACTGCGAAACCACACTGGGATGTCGGGCCTCCACAAGACTATTTTCAACAGATATATTTTTGTGTCACAACATTCAGGAGACGCTACTGTTTTTCTTTACGGAAAAAACTACCAAAACCTGAATAATAGAGATTTTTTTACCATGGGATGGCAAAACCACAGTTATTGTTTACTGGGGTATACCACACTTTTTTAAATAGAGATATTTGCGGCTGAACAGTGAGCGACACACTCAATCTGCTTTTTTTTTAGATACCAAAGGCCCAAAACTGAATAGTACAGCGATTTGACCGATGGAACTGCGAAACCACACTGGGATGTTGGGCCTACACAAGACTATTTTCAACAGATATATTTTTGTGTCACAACAGTCAGGAGACACTACTAATTTTCTTTACGGAAAAAACTACCAAAAGCTGAATAATAGAGATTTTTTAACCGTGGGATGGCAAAACCACAGTTATTGTTTACTGGGGTATACCACACTTTTTTAAATAGAGATATTTGCGGCTGAACAGTGAGCGACACACGCAAACTGCTTTTTTTTTAGATACCAAAGGCCCAAAACTGGATAGTACAGCAATTTGACCCGTGGAACTGCGAAACCACACTGGGATGTCGGGCCTACACAAGACTATTTTCAACAGATATATTTTTGTGTCACAACATTCAGGAGACACTACTGTTTTTCTTTACGGAAAAAACTACGACAACCTGAATAACAGAGATTTTTTTACCATGGAATGGCAAAACCACAGTTATTGTTTACTGGGGTATACCACACTTTTTTAAATAGAGATATTTGCGGCTGAACAGTGAGCGACACACTCAATCTGCTTTTTTTTTAGATACCAAAGGCCCAAAACTGGATAGTACAGCGATTTGACCCATGGAACTGCCAAACCACACTGGGATGTCGGGCCTACACAAGACTATTTTCAACAGATATATTTTTGTGTCACAACAGTCAGGAGACACTACTGTTTTTCTTTACGGAAAAAACTACCAAAAGCTGAATAATAGAGATTTTTTACCGTGGGATGGCAAAACCACAGTTATTGTTTACTGGGGTATACCACACTTTTTTAAATAGAGATATTTGCGGCTGAACAGTGAGCGACACACTCAAACTGCTTTTTTTTTTAGATACCAAAGGCCCAAAACTGGATAGTACAGCGATTTGACCCATGGAACTGCGAAACCACACTGGGATGTCGCGCCTACACACGACTATTTTCAACAGATATATTTTTGTGTCACAACAGTCAGGAGACACTATTGTTTTTCTTTACGGAAAAAACTACCAAAAGCTGAATAATAGAGATTTTTTACCATGGTATGGCAAAACCACAGTTATTGTTTACTGGGGTATACCACACTTTTTTAAATAGAGATATTTGCGGCTGAACAGTGAGCGACACACTCAAACTGCTTTTTTTTTTAGATACCAAAGGCCCAAAACTGGATAGTACAGCGATTTGACCCGTGGAACTGTGAAACCACACTGGGATGTCGGGCCTACACAAGACTATTTTCAACAGATATATTTTTGTGTCACAACAGTCAGGAGACACTACTGTTTTTCTTCACGGAAAAAACTACCAAAAGCTGAATAATAGAGATTTTTTACCGTGGGATGGCAAAACCACAGTTATTGTTTACTGGGGTATACCACACTTTTTTAAATAGAGATATTTGCGGCTGAACAGTGAGCGACACACTCAAACTGCTTTTTTTTTAGATACCAAAGGCCCAAAATGGATAATACAGAGGTTTGAACCGTGGAAGTGCAAAACAACACTTCTGTTTCTCTAGCCTACACCAGACTATTTTCAACAGTTATATTTGTGTCTGAAAAATCAGAGACACGATTTTTTTTGGGGGGGGGGGACACACCAAAAGGCTAATAAGACGGGTATTTGTACAGTGTGAAGGAGGAAAAAAAAAGGAGGATTTAGATGAAAAAAAAGGATTTTTCCGGGCCCCCGACACCTGGTGCTAAGTCCAGCAATTTCAGCAACAGTAGCACACAGGACTGTAATGCAGCGTTTGCTGGTATAACCACTATGTCTCCTATACAGCCTGCCTGCCTGGTATCTGGGATGGATATTAGTCCTGAAAAGGACTGTTTGTTTGTTCTGGCAGCCTTTACAGACCCTACACTAACTATTTCGCAGTTTATATCTCTCCCTAAATCAGCAGCGCTGTCCCTACACTGTCTAATCCGGAGCGACTGTGTCCAAGATGGCGGCGCCCGGTTTTAAATACTCGAGGTGATGCTGTGCGGCCAGCCAATCACTGTAATGCCCACAACCAACATGGCTGCAGCATTACAGTGACTGGCTGGCAATCCCTGCATGTTCATTGGCTGTGTAAAGAGCGCCAAACATGCATTGCGGAGACCCGAGCTCCCGCCCGAGTAACCCGGAAATGCTCGGTGCTCGCCGAACATCCCGAGTAGCGTGATGCTCGGGCGAGTACCGAGCAGTGTCGAGCATGTTCGCTCAACACTAATTAATACTCATTTACTCGTACCTAAATTACTTTGTGGTCTGTGCTGGCAAAGGAAGTGGAGATGTTTTTTTTAACCCCATGTTGTTCAAAGTCACCTGACCGCTGCAGCCAATTATGTGTCGCAGCAGTCTGGTGGCTGGTGGAACGGTTATGTCTCTATTTCTTGTAACAGCTCAGACCATGGAGTGGCCTCTGCTGGAGCCAGGTGGGTGCTGGTCAGTGAGTATTAATCAATTTGAGATTTTTAACATTTCCAGTCCCTTGAGCAAGCGTTTATTTTATCTAAACAATCCTTCAACTCATTGAAAGAGTTTAAAATAGGTCTGAACACCTTTTTAACAAGTAATAATATTCAGAATATTCAGCAATTTATTTTGATTGCCAAATTTGAAATTGGGAGGTATATTGTTTTCCCTTCCTCTGGGCAAATTTGCAGCAAAAAAATTGCACTAGACAAATTTAAATCATTTTGTTTTTCACCTTTACTACTATGTGATACTAAGTGGAATGTGTGATAAATATTATCACCAAAGGAAAATCTATTCAGATTTCTGCAAAGTGACTTTATGTAAGGATATATAACCTGTAACATCCCTGGCTTCGTGCTTGCATAATGCACCACCTTCCACCATGCAAGACCGCAATCTTACCCATCAGTCCAGCCTGCAAACCTTGCTCCAGTTCATGCTGTGTGCATGTCTCTTGTCTGACTGCTTCCTGAATCTTATAGCTGCTGTGGGCGCACTCCTAATGTGTCTCCAGCCTACTGCTGTTAGTCACTGGATATTTAAACCCCCTCCACCCAGAAGGAGGTGCCTGAGCAACACTAACTATCAGTGTGCTCCTTGCCTCTGAGTTGCCAGGTCTTTTCCTGTATCTTGTCTGTTTCTGCCACCCTGGGGGCTGCATACCCAGGCCTGTTATCTCTGACTTCTAGTCTGTTTCCGCCACCCTGGGGGCTGTATACCCAGGCCTGTTATCTGTGACTTCTAGTCCATTTCCGCCACCCTGGGGGCTGTATACTCAGGCTCGTTCCTGTATCTTGTTGCAGTATCAGTTCCTGTCTGAAGTGTCTCCTAGCCCGTTACCTGTTTGTCTCTATGTCCGTACCCTCCCTTTTCCTGCAGTGTCTGAACCTGCACCTAACTCCAACTCGTTGTCTCTGTACTTCTGTTTGTGAGTTTTGTGTCCACTCGCTACTTCATTGTAAGTATCTTGTGTGTATCTGGTTCTGCTTGTCCCTTTTCCCTTCCTCCGTATCTACCTCCTGTGTTCTAGCCATCTTACTGTATTTTCCTATCTGTTCCATGTGAACAGAGCCCTGTCCTCTCTGCCTGCTCTGTCAGCCCTGTTCTGCTCTGCTTGCTCACCGCTCCGGCGGTTTCGCTCTGCTCTGCCTTGCCCACCGCTCCGGCGGTTCCTCTCTGCTCTGCCTAGCCCACCGCACCGGCGGTTCCTCTCTGCTCTGCCTTGTCCACCGCACCTGCGGTTTCGCTCTGCTCTGCCTTGTCCACCTCTCTGGCGGTTTCGCTCTGCTCTGCCTTGTCCACTGCACCTGCGGTTCCGCTCTGCTCTGCCTTGTCCTCCGCTCCAGCGGTTTCACTTTACTCTGCTTGTCTACTGCATATGCGGCTCTGTTCCTGTCTCCCAGTCTGTACTGGACCCTATCCAGCCTGCGCTCCAACCTGCTAGTACCTACCTGTCTGCACTCCAGCCGTGCTTGCCAGTATCTCCCAGTCTGCACTCCAGCCGTGCTTACCAGTACCCACCTGTCTGCATACCAGCCGTGCTTGCCAGTACCCACCTGTCTGCATACCAGCCGTGCTTGCCAGTACCCACCTGTCTTCATACCAGCCGTGCTTACCAGTACCCACCTGTCTGCATACCAGCCGTGCCTGCCAATACCCACCTGCCTGTATGCCTGTCTAACCTGCCTGTTCCTGCATTCCCCGGTGTGGGTCAACAGCTGTGACCGGGGTCTGACCTGGAGTAGCACCTGGCCCCTCTGCTAGGTTCCTCCTTGGTTCACGGAGTCGACTGAGCCGCCGTGCGACCTTGGTCGGATCGGGTTGATACTTAGTTACGCCCCTCCAGGCACTTCTCGGTTCATGGTACAGTGGGATCACTAATCACGCTCACGCCAGTCAGTCCGGGCGCGAGCGTAACATAACCTATGTGACAAAACCTGGCCATAAACAATTGATTTTAGTTATGTGAAATAGCAGATAACCAAAGGCTTTTAATGGACAAATCAATTATTGTCTAAATCAAAGCAAGGAGTGAATTCTAAAAAAAGAGATCTAGGAGTTTTCCTATAGGATTTATTCTTTGATTTAGCAAAAAAAAGGCTGCATTAAACTGACCCAGAAGTTGACCTAACAGCATTATCACAACACATTTTTCCTATGAAAGTTTTCCATATTGCCCATCTCTCTGATACAAAGAAAAGTGAATATCTTAACTTTAACAATTTCTTAAAAGGTGAACGAACTTGAATATATTTAGTTTCTAGGCCAGATCCCGAGACAATTAGGCAATAAAGAATATCTAAATAAAAAGAATCAGCTATTATTTCTTACCGTTCAAAAAAAGCGGAGGAACAATATTTCGTCTTGATCACAGTAAATATACTACTATAAACAAGTTTATCGTTCTCAAATGACGGTATGATTTCATGAGCACAATCTGTATCTTGGTAGGTTAAACTTCTTAGTATTTGTATGGCACCAGATTTATGGCTTCCATTTCCCAGGCACTCAGTGTTCAGACTACTTGGGATTCATGTAATCGTCTCAGCCTTACCTGATGTGCATTGCTAATAGCTGACAGAGAAAAGAGAAAATGACAAGGTGATTCGGCTTGATACCTCTTTACACTCAGCCATGAGAAAATAGCCCCTGTGGAACCAATTACTTTCTCTATCATTTTAAATTACTTGCCTCTATGAATTTCTTTTAAACAAAATTAGTGTTACACTTTATAATGACATATGAGCTTGATGTGTTTCAGTGCGCGTTCCTACTGATTAGAAGTAGAGTCTTAACAACGTACAATACAATATCGCGATTCCCCGCAACAGATAATAGGATTACATTTTGGAGTTGATTTGACTTGTTGGCATGGAAGTGATTTATTAACATTAATGTGTTCGTTGCTTTGATGATGCTCCCTCATGTAATTTACAACAGATTTGAAGAAGAGAGGTCAACGTTAAATAGTATTTGTTTTAAAGGCGACAATAACAATAAATGTCCTATATCTTAAACAGTATATTTGAACAAAAAACATACATGTAAAATGCTGCAGTCACAGAAGATGATTAGAACCATAGACAACTGCACCAGCCAGCCACTCAGTCTTCAATCAAGTTTGCATCTATATGTAAATATAGGGGCAGATTCATCAACGCTTTTATGCCACAAAAGTAGGGTAAAAGCTTTGAAGGGTCGCAACATTTTTACACAAACATTTTGAAACCTTTGGCATTTTCACGCCAGTTTGAATCAGCTCCGCCAAAATGTGGGGAGCTGGGGCAAGACTGGAATGTGACCACGCCATCAAATTCATCAAAACTGCTGGCTCTTGAACGCCAGAAATGCTACTCCAGTCTCTGACTGGAGTAGCATTTCTGGTCCAGTGCACGGAGGAGCACACTACTTAGGAGAGGTGCCAAATTCATTAAGTGGTGTGCCCTTCTTAAGAAATTTGGCACTTTCAACTCCAGCAAGACTGGACACTCTAGATGAATCGGCCCCATAGTTCCTTACATTCTCCTCCCTTCATTGCTATTTGCCACTCCTACTTGTCCACTAAATTATTACTATCAAGATGCTTTACAGGATCAAGTAATAATTCTGAAAAAGTACAAAACTCAAAAATTGCAATAGCACTTAGCGCTATGTTTTTCCTGAACAGAGAATACTAAGCTGAATAAAATGTTGCACTTGCTGCCTATGATCATAAAATTCTATCCAAAATTCAAATAAAGGTTAAATGCACTAAAGGATCTCTTTATACCCGAAGTTAAATGAATAAATATAGTTAAAATATAATAAATAATTATTCTCTATGATAGATGCATAGAATTCTGCAAAAAAAAAAATTTCCTATGCCTACCTGTGCATAGATGTGAATTGGGTCATTCCTAGATCTGTTAGAACATAGAGATGATTCACTGAATGAGGATTAGCTGAGTGAGGAATAACCTGTCAGAGCTTGATCGTTGGTGATTTCTGTGTCTCCAGTGCTCCAGCCAGCTGCACTGATTTGAGACACTCCAAAAAAAGACTGCCGTTTTTAGTAAAAGTGACATCACTTGGCATGAGTCTCCCTGTGGGAAACAAAACAGTAGTCTGTTATTCTATTTTACGTGTTTCGGAGGTAACGTCCTCCTTCCTCAAGGATTACGGTCTGCCAGCGGTCCATAGTCTTTTGTAGGTGAGTGTAAAAGTCCTAAAAAAAATTACAAAACAAAAACACAATCCTCTAGTACAAAGATATTTTGAAAATAATGGAGAAACATCAGAGTGTATACATACAACGTTAAAATGTAAATCTACTTTCAATCTGATTAATGAATACTCAGAGTCCTTCAACACAATTCGAAATCTCGTTATAAAGGATATCCGTAAATTAAAAATAAATAAATTCCACAATAACTTGACTTGTGCTGAGCAAGAACATGTAAAAAAAGTAAAAAAAAAAACATAACATCATTATCCGCCATGCAGACAAGAAAGGGGGTATTGTTATCATGGACTACGATAAGTACCATTCAGAATCCTTACGTTTTTTTGGGATCAAAAAAATATATTAAAAACTACCATATTTTTTGGACTATAAGACGCACTTTTTTCTCCAAAATATTGGAGGAAAGTGGGGGGGTGTCTTATAGTCTGAATCTATTATTTAAACACATATTTATATATCTATTACTGTGGCTGATGGGTGGTTTGGGGGGAGCGGCAGAGGAGCGGGTCACAGGAGGCAGCAGCCGTCTGCTGCAGCTTACACTGTACCCGCTGCTAAATAAAATGAATATTCACTGCTCCCCACGCCTATGCATCACCTACTTTAATAAATGCTCTCTGTGTAAGGTATACAGTTTTAGGTTTTCTTAGCTTAGTTTCTTAGCATATTTGTAACGGATCCGGAGGTGGAACCTCTGAGCTGCAATACAAAGGGGAAGTCCTTGTAAGGAAGCGGGTGACTCCCAGGGAAGGCTAGCAGGAAGTCACAGCAAGTGACAGGGATAGTCTCTGGGTAAGCAGGCAGGTGGTCACGGCAAGTGACGGGGACAGTCTCTGGGTAGACAGGCAGGTGGTCACGGCAAGTGACGGGGACAGTCTCTGGGTAGACAGGCAGGAGGTCACGGCAAGTGACGGGGACAGTCTCTGGGTAAACAGGCAGGAGGTCACGGCAAGTGACGGGGACAGTCTCTGGGTAGACGGCAGGAGGTCACGGCAAGTGACGGTGACAGTCTCTGGGTAGACGGCAGGTACCTTCAACCCAGCGGGCAGATAGACATGGCACTTACTGGCAGGTGCTTCTGGGTAAGCAGGTGGATAGCCGCGGCAGGTGCTGGCGGGTGCTTCCGGATAAGCAGGTAGATAAACTCAGCAGGTGCTGGCAGGTGCTTCCAGGTAAGCAGGTAGAGAGATACAGCAGGTGCCGGCAGATAGCAGACAGGTGACAGGCAGGAATCAGGCTGGACTAGACAGGCTAGAGGAGGGACCTGAGGGCTGAAGCAGAGGTGAAGACAGTGCGACAACTGTTGCTCGGGCACCTCCATTTTGGAGGAGGTGCCTGTAATGTGGGAAGTCCTCTGGCCATTGGCCGGGGACTTTTTAGGAAGACACGCGCAGTCCCTTTAAGAGGGGGAAGTGCGCGCGCGCCCTAAGCACTCTGCTGGAGGAGGAACGCGCGCCGGCCACAGCAGGGAACAGAGCGCAGGGAGAAGCCGCGCCAGGAGCCGGGGGGCGAGAGAGACGGTGTCCCTGTCCGACATGGGGCAGAGACGCCGCTGCGACGACAGAGAGAGGAGCACTGGAGGGACCCACGTGAGGAGCGTGAAGGTGAGAGGGACGGCATCCCTGCCTAGCAGAGGGCAGGGATGCCGATGCTACAGTACCCCCCCCCTTTATGCCCCCTCTTCTTTAGGCCAGAAAGAAATTTATCAAGGATGAGCGGGGCATGGATGTTCTCCCGGGGCTCCCACGTTCTCTCCTCAGGACCAAACCCCTTCCCATCCACTAGAAAAAAGGTCTTTCCTCTTACCCTCTTGGTGGCCAGAATGCTCTCTACCTCAAACTCGTTTTCAGCGGAAACCGGAGCAGGAGGCGTACCTGAAGACTTGGAAAAAGAGTTAAGTACCACGGGTTTGAGAAGAGATACATGGAAGGAGTTGGGGATCCACAAGTTGGCCGGGAGTTTCAATTTATAGGCCACCGGGTTGATTTGCTTGATAACTTCCAGTGGGCCGATGAACCGGGGCCCTAACTTGTAGGAAGGAATCTTGAGCCGGACATATTTGGACGAGAGCCAGACCTTATCGTCAGGACGGAATTGGAGCGGATCCAGACGTCTCTTGTCAGCCTGTCTCTTCATCCGCTCGGAAGACTGAAGAAGTGCGGATCTGGTACTCTCCCAAATGGTGGAGAATTCGCTAACAAGAGATTCCGCGGCCGGGTTGTCCACCGAGGCGGAGATGGGAAACGGGATCCGGGGATGTTGGCCGTAGACTGTAAAAAACGGGGATTTGGAAGAGTATTCGCTCTCGTGATTATTGTAGGAGAATTCGGCCCACGGTAAAAGATCCACCCAATCGGAATGGTGGGCATTAACAAAGTGCCGGAGGTAACTGGTTAAGATTTGGTTGATCCGCTCTACTTGACCATTGGACTGTGGGTGATAAGCAGAAGAGAAGTCCAAGGTGACCCCCAGCAGTTTACACGTGGCTCTCCAGAAGCGAGAGGTGAACTGAACCCCTCGATCGGACACGATGTGGAGAGGAAGACCATGGAGACGGAAAATATGATGAATAAAGTCCTTAGCCAACTCAGATGCAGACGGAAGACCCGGCAGGGGAATGAAGTGGGCTATTTTAGAGAACCGATCAGCAACCACCCAAATGACCGTACAACCAGCAGAGACAGGGAGATCCGTTATAAAGTCCATGGCTATATGCTGCCACGCGGCAGCAGGTACGGGAAGAGGCAGAAGGCGGCCGGCTGGCAGATGTCTAGGAACCTTGTTGCGGGCGCAGGACGCACAGGCCGAGACAAAGTCTATTACCTCCTTGCGCAGGGTAGGCCACCAGTAATGCCGGGCAATAAGCTGGAGGGTCTTCCTTTGGCCAGCATGGCCAGCTAGCTTAGACGAATGTCCCCAGTGCAGAACCTTCTCACGATCAGGTACTGTCACGAACGTCTTACCGGGTGGAAGATGATTCAGATCCAAGGGAGCCACTTGCATTACCTTGGCGGGGTCGATGATGTGCTTAGGCTCCTCCTCTAGATCGGAGAACAGAAAGGATCGGGACAAGGCATGGGCTTTGATATTTTTGTCTGCCGGGCGGAAATGAAGAATGAAATCAAAGCGGGTGAAGAACAAGGACCACCGGGCCTGACGCGGGTTAAGTCTTTGGGCACTCTGGAGGTAAGCCAAGTTTTTGTGGTCCGTATAAATTATTACCGGGTGAAGAGCCCCCTCGAGCAGGTAACGCCACTACTCCAGTGCCAATTTAACGGCTAACAATTCTCGGTCTCCTATAGAATAATTGCGCTCAGACGAGGAGAAGAGTTTGGAGAAGAAGCCGCAGGTTACCATTCTCCCGGATGGTGACTTTTGGGTGAGCACCGCTCCGGCTCCGGAGGAGGAAGCATCTACTTCTAAGAAGAATTGTTTGTTGCAGTCCGGACGGTGCAGCACAGAAGCGGAGGAGAAAGCTTGTTTCAAAGAAAGGAAGGCCTCTTCAGCCTCGGGCGGCCATTCTTTGGGACTAGCGCCCTTACGGGTGAGCGCGGAGATAGGGGCAGTCCGGGAACAGAAGTGCGGAATGAAGAGGCGGTAGTAATTGGCGAAGCCCAGGAACCGCTGAATAGCCTTCAACCCCTCCGGTCGGGGCCACTTCAGGATGGCAGAAAGTTTCTCAGGATCCATTCATAGGCCGGTCTGGGAGATGGCAGAGCCCAGAAATGGAAGTGAGGACTGCTCAAAGAGGCACTTCTCAAATTTTGCGTAGAGGTGGTTCTGCCTGAGCTTGAGCAGGACCTGACGAACGTCTCTCCGGTGTGTGGGGAGATCCGGAGAGAAGACCAAGATGTCGTCCAGGTATACCACCACGCAGGAGTAGAGAAGGTCACGGAAGATGTCATTGACCAACTCTTGAAAGACGGCGTGAGCATTACAGAGGCTGAAGGGCATTACGAGGTATTCGTAGTGGCCATCCCGGGTGTTGAATGCCGTCTTCCATTCATCCCCCCGACGGATACGGACCAGGCTATACGCCCCACGGAGATCCAGCTTGGTGAAGATTCTGGCACCCCTCAGAGGGTCAAATAATTCAGGAATGAGCGGAAGGGGGTATTTATTCTTCACCGTGATCTGGTTAAGACCACTGTAGTCTATACAGGGACGGAGTGAGCCATCCTTCTTTTTAACGAAGAAGAAGCCTGCTCCCGCCGGGGAGGTAGATTTCCGGATAAATGCCCGGGCCAGATTTTCCTCGATATATTCAGACATGGCCCGGGTCTCGGCAGCGGACAACGGGTAAATACGCCCACGGGGTGGAGTAGCGCCGGGTACCAGGTCGATTGGGCAATCGTATGGTCTATGGGGGGGTAATGTCTCTGCTTCTTTCTTGTTGAAAACATCAGCATAAGACCAATAAGGAACCGGTAGGCCGGGTAGATTGGCTGGAGTAGGAGAAGGACAAGCAGGACGAACAGGAGCTAAACAAGTCTTATGACAGTCCTGCCCCCAGCGAAGGACTTCTCCGGTCTGCCAATTCAGCACGGGTACATGTCTCTGGAGCCAAGGAAGGCCTAACAAAAGGGCGTGAGAGAGTACAGGTAGAACATGGAAGAAGATCCTCTCAGAGTGCAGCATTCCCACCTACAGAGTTATAGGTTCGGTGATGAGTTGGATGGTTAGCGGTAAGAGCCCTCCATCCACGGAGGCGACAGATAAGGGTTCAGCCAAAGGTTTAGTGGGAATGCGGTATTTCTCTACCAGGGACTGGGAAATGAGGTTTCCGGCAGCTCCAGAATCGAGTTGAGCTAGTTCAAAGTAGCGGTTCTCCCCACAGATGATAGAGACCGACAGCATCAGAGATGGAGGGGGTTTACTCTTGTCTAGGACGACCTCTCCGAGCGATCCAACACACTTGCGTTTCCCGGCCTCTCCGGGCAGGAACGGATCCATTGCTCCTTACTGACACAGTAGAAACAGCTCCCCTCGGCACGGCGTGATGTTTTGACCATCTTGGTCTGGTCGACCTGCATGGGCTCCTCTGGCGAGTGCGCCCGGGGAGTTACAGAGGAAGAGACGGGTTCCTGGAAAGTGGGAGCTAGGCGGGGAAACCTCCTCTCACGGGTGACCTCTTTGGTACGCTCCTGGAACCGGATGTCAATCCGGGTGGCAAGTGTTACTAAGTCATCCAGGGAGGTAGGAATGTCCCGACCGGCGAGTTCATCTTTAATCCGGCCAGATAGGCCTTCCCAGAAGACAGACACCAGGGCCTCGTTATCCCAGGCAAGCTCGGAAGCAAGGGTACGGAACCGTATGGCATATTGGCCCATGGTGAGACTCCCTTGGCAGAGGCGTAGCAGAGAGGAGGCGGATGAGGTCTTTCGTCCTGGTTCGTCGAAGACTTTCCGGAAAGACGTGAGAAAGGCGGGCAGATTGGACACCAGGGGGTCTCCTCTCTCCCATAGGAGATTTAGCCAAGCCACTGCCTCCCCTGTGAGATGGGACATGATGAAGGCCACTTTGGCCCGGTCGGAGGTGAATTGGTGTTCCAAAAGTTCGAAGTGCAGGGTGCACTGGTTAATGAAGCCTCGTGCCAGGCCGGGGTTTCCACCAAAACGAGGCGGGGCGGATAGGCGGGGACCGGGAAGGGATGCCATGGTATTGATGGGCAGCGACGCTGCCGGAGTAGGAGTTGTGTGACTGGAAGCAGGTCCGGATGAGGCAGTCAGTGTGTCCAGGCGGGAGTTAACATTACGCAGGTGGCTCAGGATGGACTCCTATTGGGACCTCTGACTGGATAGTTCATGGCATAGGTCCGAGAGCGAGGGAGCTTGGGCGCCACCGGGTTCCATGGCCCGAGCAAACTGTAACGGATCCGGAGGTGGAACCTCTGAGCTGCAATACAAAGGGGAAGTCCTTGAAAGGAAGCGGGTGACTCCCAGGGAAGGCTAGCAGGAAGTCACAGCAAGTGACGGGGATAGTCTCTGGGTAAGCAGGCAGGTGGTCACGGCAAGTGACGGGGACAGTCTCTGGGTAGACAGGCAGGTGGTCACGGCAAGTGACGGGGACAGTCTCTGGGTAGACAGGCAGGAGGCCACGGCAAGTGACGGGGACAGTCTCTGGGTATACCGGCAGGAGGTCACGGCAAGTGACAAGGACAGTCTCTGGGTAGACGGCAGAAGGTCATGGCAAGTGACGGGGACAGTCGCTGGGTAGACGGCAGGTACCTACAACCCAGCGGGCAGATAGACATGGCAGGCACTTTCAGGTGCTTCCGGGTAAGCAAGTGGATAGCCGCAGCAGGTGCTGGCGGGTGCTTCCGGATAAGCAGGTAGATAAACTCAGCAGGTGCTGGCAGGTGCTTCCAGGTAAGCAGGTAGAGAGATACAGCGGGTGCCGGCAGGTAGCAGACAGGTGACAGGCAGGAATCATGCTGGACTAGACAGGCTAGCGGAGGGACCGGAGGGCTGAAGCAGAGGTGAAGACACAGTGCGACAACTGTTGCTCGGACACCTCCATTTTGGAGGAGGTGCCTTAAATGTGGGAAGTCCTCTAGCCATTGGCCGGGGACTTTTTAGGAAGACGAGCGCAGTCCCTTTAAGAGGGGGGGAGTGCGTGCGCCCTAAGCACTCTGCTGGAGGAGGAACGCGCGCCGGCCATAGCAGGGAACCGAGCGCAGGGAGAAGCCGCGCCAGGAGCCGGGGGGCGAGAGAGACGGTGTCCCTGTCCAACATGGGGCAGAGACGCCGCTGCGACGACAGAGAGAGGAGCGCTGGAGGGACCCACGTGAGGAGCGCGGAGGTGAGAGGGACGGCGTCCCTGCCTAGCAGAGGGCAGGGATACCGATGCTACAATATTGACATGTTTCTACATGTTTTTTTTCAGATATGCCTAATTCTTGCATTAACAAAGTGGATAGTTTTTGCTACAAATGTGGAGAAGTCATTTTTGCATCACAAAGGTGAAACTTGACTACCATGATAAGGAAGACATACAACCTGAATTTGGCTGAAGATTAGGAGATTAGGACAAGAGTTGGGCTCCGCACAAATACTGCAATAGATGTGCATCACATCTTACCCAGTGGCTGCATGGGAAGAGGCAATCTATGCCTTTTGCAGCCCCAATGATCTGGAGAGAGACATCTAATTGCTATTTCTGCATGGTACCCCCATTAGGAAAGGAGTTTCAAGGAAGAAGAAGTGGACTTTACAGTATCCAAACATTCCATCTGCAATATGCCCAGTACCACATACAAAAGAACTGGCGGTTCCAAAAGACCAGAAACATTTTCAGTCAAGTCAAGTGAGGAAGAAGAGGGCGCTGGTGTCATGAAGCATCTTCCTCTCATGACCTAGACTTTCTGTCAGCAACCTCTACTGAACCACACCTTATAACACAAAGTGAACTGAACGATCTTGTTAGAGCTTTGGATCTGCACAATAGTAAGGCTGAGCTCTTAGGTTCTAGGCTACAGCAGTGGAATCTCCTAGCGGGCGATATTCGGATTTCTCTGTTCTGCAACCGTGATAAAGATCTTGTCCAATACTTCTTCATGAAGGGTGATCTTTTTTTAAATAATATCTTTTTATTTGGTTTTAAGAAAATAACAACAAACAGTGTAAACATTACTTTAGACTGACAAACATTGAAGTCTATATAGGAATTAAACATACAGAAAACAAAATACAACATAACATACAAGGCTGGTTTCAACAGATTTCAAGAATTACATTCATTAATGACTACTATTAACCCCTTTATCCCCGAGGGTGGTTTGCACGTTAATGACCAGGCCAATTTTTACAATTCTGACCACTGTCACTTTATGAGGTAATTACTCTGGAACGCTTCAACGGATTCCCCTGATTCTGAGACTGTTTTTTCGTGACATATTGTACTTCATGATTGTGGTAAAATTTCTTTGATATCACTTGCGTTTATTTGTGAAAAAAATGGAAATTTGGCAAAAATGTTGAAAATTTTGCAATTTTCAAAATTTGAATTTTTATGCCCTTAAATCAGAGAGATATGTCACACAAAAGAGTTAATAAATAACATTTCCCACATGTCTACTTTACATCAGCACAATTTTGGAACCAAAATTTTTTTTTTGTTAGGGAGCTATAAGGGTTAAAAGTTGACCAGCGATTTCTCATTTTTACAACAAAATTTACAAAACCATTTTTTAGGGACCACATCACATTTGAAGTCACTTTGAGAGGTCTTTATGACAGAAAATACCCAAAAGTGTCGCCATTATAAAAACTGCACCCCTCAAGGTGCTCAAAACCACATTCAATAACTTTATTAACCCTTCAGGTGCTTCACAGGAATTTTTGGAATGTGGAAGAAAAAAATGAAGATTTAACTTTTTTCACAAAAATGTTACTTTAGACCCAATTTTTTTTATTGGGTCTAAAGTAATTGGGTCAAACTAGGACAGTTAGATAAGTATGTGAAGGCGATAGGCCAGTCTAAAGAAATGGGGTTTTAGGGCACATTTAAAACTGTGGGTATTGGGAATAATTGAATTGTCCTGGGTAGTGCATTCCAAAGAATTGGCATTGCACGAGAGAAATCTTGGAGCTGGGAGTGGGAAATTCAGATTATGGAGGAATTTATTTTTAAGTCATTGGCAGAACGGAGGGCACTGATAGGGTGGTAGACTGAGACGAGGGAGGAGATGTAGGGGGGTGCTGAAGCATGGAGCGCTTTGTGGGTAAGAGTGATAAGTTTATATTAAACTCTGTATTGGATGGGCAACCAATGCAATGACTGGCACAGGGAAGAGGCATCGGTGTAGCAGTTGGCGAGGAATATTATCCCTGCTGGCTGGATGGAGTGGAGAGGGGAAAGTTTAGTAAGAGGGAGACCGATTAATAAAGAGTTGCAATAGTCCAGACGAGAATGAGTAAGAGCTACAATAAGAGTTTTTGCCGAGTCAAAGATAAGAAAAGTTCTGATTGTTGAGATGTTTTTGAGGTGTAGATGACATGAACGAGCGAGTGATTTGATGTGAGGAGTGAAGGAAAGATCTGAATCAAATATGACCCCAAGACAGCGGGCATGTTTCTGGGGAGTAATGGTAGAGCCACAAACAGAGATGGCAATATCGGGCATAAGTACAGTGCATTGTGAAAGTATTTGGCCCCCCTGAACTTTTCTACCTTTTGTCACATTTCTGGCTTCAGATATAAAATTCTATTTTTTTGGGAAGAATTAACAACAAGTGGGACATAATCGTGAGGTGGAACGAAATTTATTGGATATTTTAAACTTTTTTAACAAATTAAAAACTGAAAAGTGGGGCGTGCAATATTATTCGACCCCTTTACTTTCAGTGCAGCAAACTCACTCCAGAAGTTCAGTGAGGATCTCTGAATGATCCAATGTTGTCCTAAATGACTGGTAATGATAAATAGAATCCACCTGTGTGTAATCAAGTCTCCGTATAAATGCACCTGCTCTGTGATAGTCTCAGGGTTCTGTTTCAAGTGCAGAGAGCATCATGAAGACCAAGGAACACGCCAGGCAGGTCCGAGATACTGTTGTGGCAACATTTTAAGCCGGATTTGGATACAAAAAGATTTCCCATGTTTTAAACATCTCAAGGAGCACTGTGCAAGCGATCATATTGAAATGGAAGGAGTATCAAACCACTGCAAATCCCTCTAAACTTTCATCTCGAACAAGGAGAAGACTGATCAGAGATGCAGCCAAAAGGCCCATGATCACTCTGGATGAACTGCAGAGATCTACAGCTGAGGTGGGAGAGTCTGTCCATAGGACAACAATCAGTCGTACACTGCACAAATCTGGCCTTTATGGAAGAGTGGCAAGAAGAAAGCCATTTCTCAAAGATATCCATAAAAAGTCTCGTTTGAAGTTTGCCACAAGCCACCTGGGAGACACACCAAACATGTGGAATAAGGTGCTCTGGTCAGATGAAACCAAAATCGAACTTTTTGGCCACAATGCAAAACGATATGTTTGGCGTAAAAGCAACACAGCTCATCATCCTCAAAACACCATCCCCACTGTCAAACATGGTGGTGGCAGCATCAATGGTTGGGGCCTGCTTTTCTTCAGCAGGGACAGGGAAGATGGTTAAAATCAGGTTAAAATTGATGGGAAGATGGACGGAGCCAAATACAGGACCATTCTGGAAGAAAACCTGTTGGAGTCTGCAAAAGACCTTAGACTGGGACGGAGATTTATCTCCCAACAAGCCAATGATCCAAAACATAAAGCAAAATCTACAATGGAATGGTTCAAAAATAAAGGTATCCAGGTGTTAGAATGGCCTAGTCAAAGTCCAGACCTGAATCCAATCGAGAATCTGTGGAAAGAGCTGAAAACTGCTGTTCACAAACGCCCTCCATCAAATCTCAATGAGCTGGAGCTGTTTTGCAAGGAAGAATGGGCAAGAATTTCAGCCTCTTAATGTGCAAAACTGATAGAGACATACCCCAAGCGACTTGCAGCTGTAATCGCAGCAAAAGGTGGCGCTACAAAGTATTAACTCAAGAGGGCCAAATAATATTGCACGCCCCACTTTTCAGTTTTTAATTTGTTAAAAAAGTTTAAAATATCCAATAAATTTCATTCCACTTCACGATTGTGTCCCACTTGTTGTTAATTCTTCCCTAAAAAATTAAAATTTTATATCTTATGTTTGAAGCCAGAATGCACTGTAGGTTAGTGGAGGAAGGAAATACGAGTAGTTCAGTTTTTGACAGATTCAGTTTTAGATAGAGGGAGGACATAATGTTAGAGACAGCAGAAAGACAATCACTGGTATTTTGCAATAATGCAGGGGTGATGTGAGGAGAAGAGGTGTATAATTAGGTGTCATAAGCATAGAGATGGTACTGAAAACCGAATTTGCTGATTGTTTGTCCAATAGGAGCAGTGTATAAGGAGAAAAGAAGGGGGCCTAGGGCTAATCCTTGAGGAACCCCGACAGTAAGGGGATGGGGAGAGGAAGAGGAAGAGGAGCCAGCAAAAGACACAGAGAAGGAGCGGTCAGAGAGGTAGGAGGAGAACCAGGTGAGAACAGGGTCCTTGAGGCCAAAAGATTGGAGCATAGTGAGTAGGAACTGGTCATCCATGGTGTCGAATGCCACAGAGAGATCCAGGAGAATCAGCAGGGAGTAGTGACCATTAAATTTAGCTGTTAGTAGATCATTACTGAAACTACGCTCACTAAAGTCTCTAGAGTGTAAAGAGCAGAAACCAGATTGTAAATGGTCAAGAAGAGAGTTATCTGAGAGATAGCGGATAAGATGGGAGTGGACCAAGCGTTCCAGGAGTTTAGAGATAAAGGGAAGATTGGAAACAGGTCAGCTGTTAGCAGCGTAGTTCTGGTCAAGGGATGTTTTTTTAAGTAATGGATGTATGCTGACGTGTTTAAAAGAGGAGGGAAAAATACCAGATGAGAGGTGGGGGTTGAAGAGTTTAGTATTGGCAACAATTACGCCAACAGAGTTGAGTAGAGGAGGGGAACAGAGAATGAAGCATGGAAGGCAATCTTGTGGCATGCAACAACGTCAACAGTTTAATGGAAGCTCTGAAGATAAGTCATAATCCAGAGGAATAGATGCTTTTCATCAATTCATCCATAACAAGCCTAACAGCCGTTTTGCTGCATAATGACAATGGGCTACCTTCAATTCCAGTTTGTTGTGCAGTCCACATGAAAGAAGCCTTTAACAACATAAAACAGCTATTGAGGTTCCTGAACTATGATCAACATTTGTGGCCCCTCTGTGGTGACTTAAAGGTGGTTGCCCTCTTACTTGGTCTCCAGGGTGGATACACAAAGTACTGCTGTTTTCTGTGTGAGTGGAATAGTCGTGCAAGAGAATATCATTACAATAAAAGAGACTGGCCTCTCCGATATTCACTGCAGCCAGGGAGTTAAAATGTCCTGCATCCAGCATTTGTTGCCCCACATAAAATTTTGTTACCACCATTGCATATCAAGTTGGGCCTAATGAAGAACTTTGTAAAGGCAATGGATAAAAATGTAAAAGCATTCAAGTATCTCATTGATAAATTTTCAAGGTTGAGTGAAGCAAAGATAAAGGAAGGAGTCTTTATTGGACCTCAGATTTGTCACCATCTTCAAGATGATGAGTTTCTCCGTTTGTTGCAGGGTAAGGAAAAAACTGCATGGATAGCATTCGCGTTAGTAGTAGTTAATTTTTGGGGAAGCTCAAGAGCAGATAACTATGAAGAGTTGATGGAAAATCTCCTCAAAACATATAAGGATCTTGGCTATAACATATTCTTAAAAATTTATTTTTTAACGTAGCATCTAAACTGTTTTCCACCAAACTGCAGAGCAGTGAGCAACGAGTGAGAGATTTCACTAAGATATTGCGGCTATGGAGAAAAGATATCAAGGAAAATGAAATCCATCAATGCTTGCAGATTACTGTTGGACAATTATAAGAGATGATCCGATGCAGGAGTACAAGAGAAAGCAAAAAATAGTTGTCACTTAATGTGGACCAAATTTTCTAGTGTAATTACTGTAAATGTTTTTAATTTGCAATGGTGTTTAGTAGTGTTCAGTGAGTATGTTCTATTAACCCTTTCGGCGAGTATGCTCGGGCCGAGCTCCGAGTATTTACAGCTGCTCGGTGATACGGTTGATTCGCTCCCGTGTGCATGATTTGCGACTGTTTTACAGTTTTAATACATGTGAGGAATGTCTATTTCTTACACATTCCTCACATGTAATAAAGCTGTCAAACAGTTGCAAATCATGCACACGGGAGCGATTCAACCATATCACCGAGCAGCTGTAAATACTCGGAGCTCGGCCCGAGCATACTCAGACAGAACATACTCGCTCAACCCTAGTGTTTAGACATGTTTTAGGTATTTGAATTGTTGCTAAGTTTCCTCTAAATAAATATCAGAAAATTGGCATAACAAAATATTCTGTATCTTTATATTTGCAAAATTAATAATGTTTCGAAGTACTGAAACTAGCAATTACAGGAAAACGCTTTGATATCATAGATACAAGATCCAACTAAAAAATTTCATTGGCAGATTTGAATTCAGTAGCTCAAAATTATTTGGAAATGTCTAATTTCATAACTGAACCTGGCAACTTTTGAAAATAAGTATAACAGCGAATCACTGACATTGGACTCTACTTACAACTGATTATAGACTGACTTGTTTTTTGGTGTGACATAACATGTGTATCAGTGTTTGTTTTTACTGTTCATGTTACCTTAAATGTATTAAAGGTTATGTATTAACTATTTCATTGTGCTGTATAGGCACAATTTATCAAGTACAAGTAATTGTAAGAAAGCAGGAGCTAAGATCCTGGATGGTGGGTATGTGTCACCGAGGAGGCTGGTCTCGGTAATGTAAGACCCAGGAAGTCTGTACCAGTAACACTAAGTTACTGAGAGAGTTTCTATTTGATTGGATTTTGGGTCCAGGATTTAGGAGCGACCAAATGAGCTTTGGTGGGAAAGGTCGCTCTCATACTCCAATGTGGGTCTTACAGGCATAATAATAAACAGCTGGGTTAACTTACCAGTGTGTGTTGTGTTGGGACTTGAGAAACACAGAGCTAATTTCACTACACAGTTGGAAAACTTGGTTAAAGAAATACATATACTTGTAACACAAATATATTTTTATGCAAAATAAAGGTTTCTGGACAGTTCCCCTTAAAAATTCCTACATTTCTGTTGTTTTTGACTTTCCAAAAACAGATACAACTGATGCAAAGTTCATGGTGTTAGAGATATGTGGTTGCAGATTTTTTTTTATTGCTTCACTGTCACATTTTTTTAAGTGATCTGTTTGTTTTGTGACAATATAAAACATTTTCTTTAAAATTATATTTTTTATAATACAAAGGTTACAATTTCCTTTTTTACGTAGCGTCATATGTTATTCAGTGGATGTATTAATAAAAAGCAGCCCTGGGACGAAAGCCACATAATGAAATGTTGTCATTTGCAATGTGGCATATATAGCATATGCCCAATATTTATATCTACAATGTGTTTGTGCCAGGAGGCAGAGAAAGGACTTTTTTTTTTAAAACAGAACAATGTAAAAACAATGTTAACACTTTCCGTCCTAAAGCAAAAAGAGCATTAAATCCAGTATGTCTGCAAATAAAATGATAATCGGAACGTAAAACCAATCATTCAGTTAGAATTCATTGCAACATCTTTAAAGCAATGACCCATAGAGGCAATGATAACAAAGATGTAGAAATGGGAATTAAATTAACTTTAAACAAATACAGCTCACAAGGTCAATGAACGACTGGTTTTGGATGACTAGAGATTTGCTTAAAACCTGCTCTCATCTGCAGAATGTAACAACTTAATATAGAATGTCATGTAGCTGTCCGTGTTCAGAATAAGCTAATTTCACATATCAATTTTCCATGAGCCTAGACAAGAAAAGGAAGAAGCTCAACAAGCAGATAAAGAGGATTTTAGATTAACATATGTTAAATCGTTTTACCTGCTTTTTAATACCAATGAAACATGGCAATGTACCTTGTGATAGAATAATAATATACGCAGCACTTTTGCATATTTTAATATTTTTTAAGGGGGACGTTACATTTTCACAGTCATATTGCAGCGCAGTAACTTTCAATTATTTTTATATTTTTTTACTTAAATGCATGTATAATAGACTGTAAGTTGTAGTGGATAAATTGTTTTATTAAAAGAAACCTGCCAGGCAATTCATGCTGCTCATACTGCAGGCAGTATGAATCGCAGCCTGGCTTTATGATTGCAGTCAGGTATATTATTCTCTGAAATGCTCCAGCGTTTTCAAGCAAATAGACTTTAACCCCTTAACCCCGAGGGTGGTTTGCACGTTAATGAGAAGGCCAATTTTTACAATTCTGACCACTGTCACTTTATGAGGTAATTACTCTGGAACGTTTCAACGGATCCCCCTGATTCTGAGATTGTTTTTTTGTGACATATTGTACTTCATGATTGTGGTAAAATTTCTTCGATATCACTTGCGTTTATTTGTGAAAAAAACGGAAATTTGACAAAAATGTTTAAAATTTAGCAATTTTCAAAATTTTTATTTTTATGCCCTTAAATCAGAGAGATATGTCACACAAAAGAGTTAATAAATAACATTTCTCACATGTCTACTTTACATCAGCATGAATTTGGAACCAACATTTTTTTTTGTTAGGGAGCTATAAGGGTTAAAAGTTGACCAGCGATTTCTCATTTTTCCAACAAAATTTACAAAACCATTTTTTTAGGGACCACATCACATTTGAAGTCACTTTGAGGGGTTTATATGACAGAAAATACCCAAAAGTGACACCATTCTAAAAACTGCACCCCTCAAGGTGCTCAAAACCACATTCAGTAAGTTTATTAACCCTTCAAGTGCTTCACAGGAATTTTTGGAATGTGGAAGAAAAAAATGAACATTTAACTTTTTTCACAAAAATGTTAATTTAGACCCAATTTTTTTTATTTTCACAGGGGTAACAAGAAAAAATGGACCCCAAAATTTGTTGTGCAATTTCCCCTGGGCACGCAGGTACCCCATATGTGGGCAAAAAACACTGTTTGGGCCCACGGCAGGGCTCGGAAGGGAAGGAGCGCCATTTGACTTTTTGATTGTAAAATTTGCTTGAATAATTAGCGGACTCCATGTTGCGTTTGGAGAGCCCCTGATGTGCCTAAACATTGGAGCTCCCCCACAAGTGACCCCATTTTGGAAACTAGACCCCCCAAGGCACCTATCTAGATGCGTAGTGAGCACTTGGAACCCCAAGGTGCTTCACAAATTGATTCGTAAAAATGAAAAAGTGTTTTTTTTTTCACTTTTTCACTTTTACGAATCAATTTGTGAAGCACCTAGGGGTTCCAAGTGCTCACTATGCATCTAGATAGGTTCCTTGGGGGGTCTAGTTTCCAAAATGGGGTCACTTGTGGGGGAACGCCAATGTTTGGGCACACAGGGACTCTCCAAATGCAACATGGTGTCCACTAACAAATTGAATGGAAAATCGGCTCAAATTGTTAGCGGACACCATGTTGCGTTTGGAGAGCCCCTGTGTGTCCAAACATTGGAGCTCCCCCACAAGTGACTCTATTTTGGAAACTATACCCCCCAAGGCACCTATCTAGATGCATAGTGAGCACTTGGAACCCCCAGGTGCTTCACAAATTGATTTGTAAAAATGAAAAAGTGAAAAAAAAGCACTTTTTCATTGTTATGAATCAATTTGTGAAGCACCTGGGGGTTCCAAGTGCTCACTATGCATCTAGATAGGTGCCTTGGGGGGTCTAGTTTCCAAAATGGGGTCACTTGTGGGGGAGCTCCAATGTTTGGGCACACAGGGGCTCTCCAAATGCAACATGGTGTCCGCTAACTGTTAGAACCTTGCTGTTAGGTTTTTTTTTCCTTTGCTGGTCACATGACCTTGTTGGCCTATTTAATCCTGCTCCGCCCTTCTGGCTTTGCTGGACTTCATTGTATATCTACTTTCTAGCTAGCCTGTGCTCTGTATCTAACTCTGTTAGTTTGCTTGGTCTACGGACCTCTTTGTTCTATCTATTTTGTTTGTTCGTCTGTCTGCTACTATTTCTGTTAGGAGGTGTCCCATATTCCTCCCAGTCCTAAGTACTTGTAGGGATTCCCTCCCCACATCTATAGGTCTTCGTACAGACTAGATTAGGACTTTAGCAGGTCTGATCGCAGGATCAGGTTCCCTGTTACATCGTAGGGATTCAGCTGAGTCTTATAGTAGGGACAGATCTCCTCTCTTTCCTTAGCTTTGGTAGCAGAACATAACAGTAAGTCCAGCCTGCAAATTCTCTAAGGAAAGTTTTTTTTTTTTTTTTTTTTTGTTCCATCATGGTGTCGGTTCAGGATTTGGCTAAACACCTGCAGGGACTCTCTCTGGAAGTGGCCGAGCTCCGTCAGCACGTGAGTAACTGTCCTGGAGCATATTTCTTGGAGCCTAAGGTATGTTTGCCGGATTTATTTTTTGGTGAACATCAAGAATTTTTTTCATTTAAAAATGCTTGCTTATTGTATTTTCGTTTGAGACCCAAGTCCTCTGGGGATGAATCCCAGCGCGTAGGGTTCATAATGTCACTTGTGCGCAAAGAGCCTCAGGAGTGGGCCTTTTCTTTGCAACCTAGTGATACATGCTTCAGATCAGTGGATAGTTTTTTTTCTGCTTTAGGACTATTATATGATGATCCTGACCGTGTGGCATCAGCTGAGACTGAGTTGAGACGTTTAAAACAAGGATCAGGTAATGTCGAAAAATATTGTACTCATTTTCGTCGTTGGTCCACTCAAACAGGGTGGAACGATTCTGCTCTGAAAAGTCTATTTCTTGCTGGGCTCAGTGAAAGGGTTAAAGACCTGCTAATTGCTTATCCTACACCTGAGGATTTGCAACAGGCTATGCAATTAGCTATACGGGTGGATAGAAGACTGCGTGCTAGGGTTAATGAGAGCAAATCCTCTGCTATGTCAGTTTCTGGTTATGATAATGTGTGTACTAACAGTGGTGAACCGATGGAGATTGGATCGGTGGCACCTCGCTCTCAAGAAAAAGACCGTCGTTTTTCGGAAGGCTTGTGTTTCTATTGCGGAAAATCTGGTCATTTGATTAAAGGCTGTGAGCTTCGTATGAAGAAAGAAAAAAAAATGGTCAGTCACGCCCATATTGCCTGTTTAAATTCCAAGGGTATATTTTTAGCTGCTTCCACGATTGCTCAGGAAAAATTAATGGAATTTCGGGTGTTTGTTGATTGCGGGTCTACACTGAATGTAATTGATGGGGGATTCGTGGAAAAACTCAATTTAAAACCTGAACCTTTATCATCCCCCATTGCTGTGGTTTCTGTGGATGGCTCCCCTTTGAAGAATATTACTCTCAAGGTCAGTGAATTTCCTCTCACTATTAATGGTGTTCATCATGAGAAATTGGATTTGGTAGTGTTGAATAACTTGCCTTCTCCAGTAATATTGGGTTTGCCCTGGTTAAAATTTCACAATCCTGTACTGGATTGGTCTACCAGTGAAATTAAATCCTGGAGCCATAAATGTTATGACAAGTGTTGTAACGGGCGTATTGCAGCTTTGGATAGGGGAGAATTGCCTGTTCCTATTCAGGATTTTTGGAGAGTTTTTTCTGAGAAGGAATCGCAGGTTTTGCCTCCCCATAGAGACTATGATTGTTCTATTGAATTTGTCCCTGGAACGACTCTTCCTAAAAGTCGTTTATTTAACCTTACTATTCCTGAGAGGAAGGCTTTGGAGGAATACATACAGACAAGTTTGGCCGCCGGTCATATTAGGCCCTCTAAGTCTCCTGTGTCGGTTGGATTTTTTTTTGTAAAAAAAAAGGACGGCGGTTTACGTCCTTGTCTGGATTTTCGTGAGATTAACAAAATTACGGTACGCAATCCTTACCCACTGCCATTGATTCCTGATCTGTTTAACCAGTTATTGGGGGCCAAGTGGTTCTCTAAAATTGACCTTAAGGGGGCATACAATCTGTTGCGCATGAAGGAGGGTGATGAATGGAAGACTGCTTTTAACACTCCTGTGGGTCATTTTGAGAATCTGGTTATGCCTTTTGGTCTTACTAATGCTCCTGCATTTTTTCAGAATCTGATTAATGACATCCTTAGACCTTTGATCGGTAAAAATGTGGTTGTGTATTTGGATGACATTTTGATTTATTCGCCAGATCTGGAGTCTCATTGGCGGAGCGTGCGTGAAGTATTACAGTTATTAATGGACAATTCACTTTTTGCTAAGCTGGAGAAATGTGAGTTCGCTGTACAGAGAATTAGTTTTTTGGGCTACATTATCTCCAGCAAAGGTTTTGAGATGGATCCGGTTAAGGTTCAGGCTGTGCAGGAATGGCCTAGGCCTATTGGTTTGAAATCGATACAGAGGTTTTTGGGTTTCGCCAATTACTACAGAAAATTCATAAAAAAATTTTCTAGTATTGTCAAACCTCTGACTGATCTCACCAGGAAAGGTGCTGATGCGGTTCAGTGGTCTTCTGAGGCCATTGAAGCTTTTGTGTATCTCAAGGAGAGGTTCACCTCTGCTCCCATCCTTATGCAGCCTGATGTTACTAGGCCGTTTTTGGTTGAGGTTGATGCTTCCTCTGTGGGGGTTGGCGCAGTATTGTCTCAGGATAACGGGGATGGATTACATCCCTGTGCCTTTTTTTCAAAAAAATTTTCGGAGACTGAACTGAATTACGATATTGGTAATCGGGAATTGCTGGCTATTAAACTCGCATTTGAACACTGGCGCCACTTCTTGGAAGGTGCGGAATTTCCCGTTCAGGTTCTTACGGATCATAAAAATCTGATATATCTTGATGCTGCCAAGCGCCTGAATGCCCGTCAGGCTAGGTGGGCACTGTTTTTCTCGCGGTTTAATTTCTCCGTTACTTACATCCCTGGTACTAAGAATGTTAAGGCGGATGCCTTGTCTCGCAGTTTTTCTCCCATAGTCGGTGCTGAGAAAGAGGAAAACATTTTACAAGAAGGTGTTGTGATAGCTGCTTTAGACTCCGTTTTGGAAGATGAGATTCTTAAAGCTCAGGAGAATGCCCCATCTAACACTCCTCATGGGAGGTTGTTTGTGCCTGAGACCTTTAGGAGAGATTTGTTTGTTGAGTGTCACGAATCTCGGTTGGCAGGTCATCCCGGAATCTCTGAGACCAAGAGACTGGTGGGTCGCAGTTTTTGGTGGCCTGGATGGCAGAAGGAAGTCATTAAGTGGGTGCGCCAATGTACTATATGTGCTAGATCTAAGTCCTCACATACTCCTGCTGCGGGGTTGCTTTGTCCTTTGGAGGTCCCCAGTGCTCCTTGGACACATTTGGCTATGGACTTTATAACTGACCTTCCCCCCTCTGAGGGTCTTACTGTCATCTGGGTGATCGTGGACCGTTTTAGCAAGATGTGTCACTTGGTTCCCTTCGTCAAACTGCCCTGCGCTAAAACTCTCGCTAAGGCCTTTGTCAAGGAAATTGTCAGACTTCATGGCGTTCCTACTGACATTGTTTCTGATAGGGGTCCTCAGTTCGTGGCTCGTTTTTGGCGTGCCTTTTGTGACAGGTTGGGAATTCATTTGTCGTTTTCGTCCGGATATCATCCTGAATCTAATGGCCAGACAGAAAGGAAAAACCAGGATGATGAGCAGTTCTTGCGTTGTTTTGTGGCAGACAATCAAGAGGGGTGGTCTGAGTTTCTGCCACTTGCTGAATTTGCTCTGAACAATCATACATCTTCTTCTGCTGGTTGTTCGCCTTTTTTTTGTTGTTCTGGGAGACATCCGTCGTTTGGGTCGTTCTCCAAGTTGGGATCTGCCGTGCCTGAGGAGGAGAATTTTTCCGGTGATTTGGAAAGAGTTTGGACGGATGTGCGTGGTAATCTTCAGGAGGCCAACAGAAAATCTAAAGACTACTTTGATAGGAAACGACAGGAGGTTTTGTTCGCTGTTGGTGACATGGTTTGGTTGTCCTCTAGGAATCTGCGGTTGAGGATTCCTTCTAAGAAATTGGGTCCCAAGTTTGTAGGGCCCTTTAAGGTGCTTCAGGTTGTCAACCAATCTGCTGTTAGGTTGGAGGTTCCTACCTCCTGGAGAATTAATCCGGTCTTTCATGTCTCTCTGTTAAAAAAAGCTGTTGTGTCGGATGGTGACGCCTCTGCCTCTGTTCCTCCGGTGGTGGAGGACGGGGAATATGAAATTTCTCGCATCCTTGACTCTAGACGGTATAGAGGTAGTTTGCAGTATCTTGTGGCCTGGAAAGGTTTCGGACCCGAGGATAACTCTTGGGTGAGGTCAGATGATGTTTCCGCGTCCAGACTTATCAGAGCGTTTCACAGGAGATTTCCTGATAAGCCTGGTCCTAGGGGATCCGGAGGATCCTCTTAGAAGGGGGGGTACTGTTAGAACCTTGCTGTTAGGTTTTTTTTTCCTTTGCTGGTCACATGACCTTGTTGGCCTATTTAATCCTGCTCCGCCCTTCTGGCTTTGCTGGACTTCATTGTATATCTACTTTCTAGCTAGCCTGTGCTCTGTATCTAACTCTGTTAGTTTGCTTGGTCTACGGACCTCTTTGTTCTATCTATTTTGTTTGTTCGTCTGTCTGCTACTATTTCTGTTAGGAGGTGTCCCATATTCCTCCCAGTCCTAAGTACTTGTAGGGATTCCCTCCCCACATCTATAGGTCTTCGTACAGACTAGATTAGGACTTTAGCAGGTCTGATCGCAGGATCAGGTTCCCTGTTACATCGTAGGGATTCAGCTGAGTCTTATAGTAGGGACAGATCTCCTCTCTTTCCTTAGCTTTGGTAGCAGAACATAACACTAACAATTTGAGCCGACAATTTGTTAGCGGACACCATGTTGCATTTGGAGAGTCCCTGTGTGCCCAAACATTGGAGCTCCCCCACAAGTGACCCCATTTTGGAAACTAGATCCCCCAAGGCACCTATCTAGATGCATAGTGAGCAGTTGGAACCCCCAGGTGCTTCACAAATTGATTCGTAAAAATGAAAAAGTGAAAAAAAAAACACTTTTTCATTTATATGAATCAATTTGTGAAGCACCTGGGGGTTCCAACTGCTCACTATGCATCTAGATAGGTGCCTTGGGGGGTCTAGTTTCCAAAATGGGGTCACTTGTGGGGGAGCTCCAATGTTTGGGCACACAGGGGCTCTCCAAATGCAGCATGGTGTCCGCTAACAATTTGAGCCGACAATTTGTTAGCGGACACCATGTTGCATTTGGAGAGTCCGTATGGGCCTAAACATTGGAGCTCCCCCAAAAGTGACCCCATTTTGGAAACTAGACCCCCCAAGGCACCTATCTAGATACATAGTGAGCAGTTGGAACCCCCAGGTGCTTCACAAATTGATTCGTAAAAATGAAAACGTGGAAAAAAATACTTTTCCATTTTTACGAATCAATTTGTGAAGCACCTAAGGGTTCCAAGTGCTCACTATGCATCTAGATAGGTGCCTTGGGGGGGTCTAGTTTCCAAAATGGGGTCACTTGTGGGGGAGCTCCAATGTTTGGGCACACAGGGGCTCTCCAAAGGCAACATGGTGTCCGCTAACAATTTGATCCGATTTTCCATTCAATTTGTTAGCGGACACCATGTCGCGTTTGGAGAGCCCCTGATGTGCCTAAACAGTGGAGCTCCCCCACAAGTGACCCCATTTTGGAAACTATACCCCTCAAGGATTTTATTAAGGTGTATAGTGAACATTTTGAACCCAGAGGTACGACACAGAATTTGATAACATTAGGTCATCATATTGAATAAGTTGTCATTAGTCTTGAGCGCAAGTGCTCGCTACTTGAGTTTGCATCGGGTACTCAGGTATGCACCATGTACTGCGTGTGCTCGAGTGACATGCTCGAGTCCCCGCCCGGATGTTTCACGGTTATTAGACACCCAAAAAAAAACATGCGGGGATCGCTCGTGCATGGCAGGCAATCCCCGCAAAGTTTTTTGGGCCGTGAAGCATATGGGGTGGAGCCTCGAGCATGTCACTCAAATACCCACGATACTCAATGCATACCAGAACACCCGATGAAAACTCAAGTAGCGAGCACTTGCGCTCAACACTAGTCGACATATCGTCATCTTTTTTTCTTACTTTTGAAAAAAATCCCAACCCCATCACAACTCTAACCCCAACCCCAGCCCTAACCCTAACACAACCCTAACCGTAGCACAACCCTAACCGTAGCACAACCCCAACCGTAGCACAACCCTTACCGTAGCACAACCCTAACCCTAGCACAACCCTAACCCTAGCACAACCCTAACCTGAGAGTTTATTTTTTACGCCATTCCTCATGCGGTATAAGTGATTAGACGACTTTATTCTTCGGGTCGGTGAGACTACAGCGATACCAGAATCATATGGGGTTTTATGACTGACAGCTGTCACACACTAAAAGACGCATTTTTTGTAAAATCTAGTTTTTGCATCGCCATATTTTGAGAGCTATAATTTTTCCAGATTTTGGCAGACAGTCATTTGACGGCTTGTTTTTTGCGGGATGAGTTGACGTTGTTATTGGTGCCATTTTCAGGCACGTGACATTTTTTGATCGCATTCTATTTCGATTTTTGGGAGGCAGAATAAACAAAAAACAACAATTCAGGAACTGTTTTTTTTGTTTTTTTTATATTCTGTTCCGCGTGTGGTAAAATTCATAAGGCAGCTTTATTCTTCGGGTCAGTACGTTTACAGCGGTACCACATTTATATTGTATTTCTATGTTTTGCACTTTTACATAATAAAAGCAATTTTATAGAAAAATTATTTTTTAGCATAGCTTTATTCTGAGAGCTATAACTTTTTTATTTTTCGGCTGATGGAGCTGTATGGCGGCTTGTTTTTGCGGGACAAGATGACGTTTTCAGCGGTACCATTTTTATTTATATTTGTCTTTTTGATCGCGTGTTATTCCATTTTTTGTTTGGCGGTATGGTGATAAAGCATTGTTTTTTGCTTCGTTTTTTACTTATTTTTTTTACCGTGTTCACTGAAGGGGTTAACTAGTGGGACAGTTTTATAGGTCAGGTCGTTCCGGACGCGGCGATACCAAATATGTGTACTTTTATTGTTTTTTTTTTTATAATAATATTTATTGATGGGTACATTATATTTTTATTTTTGGTGGATTATTTTTTTTATTTTTTTTTTATATTTTTACAATTTTTTTTTTTTTTTCACTTTCTGATAGTTTTTATACTTTATTACTTTGTCCCACTATGGGACTTTCACTTTTTTTTCTCTGATCGCCTGCATGGCACAGGAATGCAGCACCATCCCTGTGTCATGCAGGCTGTCAGCGCTGGACAGGGAGAAGATTGTTTGGAGATGCACTGCGCATGTCCAAAAAATCTTCCTGCTGTCTGGTGACCCGGATGTTGTCATGATGACATCGGGTCGTCATGGCAACATCCTGGAAGCTACAGCAGACAGCGCTGGAAGCCGGAAGAGGAGGTGAGTATCTGCGATCACCTCCCCTTGCTATTGTAATGCTGCGATCGACTGCGATCGACTTCGATCGCAGCATCGCGGGGGTTAATGTGCTGGGAGCGGTGCGTGACCGCTCCCTGCACATAGTACCGGGTGTCAGCTGTGACAATCAGCTGACACCTGGCGGCGATCGCGCCCGCACTGCCTGTGTGCGCGCGATCGCCATGACATACTAATACGGGTCTGGCTCTTAAGTCCCAGGGCACAGACGCGTATTAGTACGTCAAATGTTGTTAAGGGGTTAAAGATCTTGCTCTTCACAATGCAGTTGCAGGCAATTGACAGATCTCTCCATATGCACACATAATGGACAGACCTGTCTATTACCAGTAGCAGTGCTGGGAAGAGACGGCTAGGTGTGGAGCTGGACTTGTCTGGTCTCCGGCTATGGGCACAACCCGGATCTTCAAAGTAAATTTTCTCTAAGGGTATGTGCACACGATGCAGAAATGCTCAGGATTTTTTCCTGAGCGTTTCTGCATCTCTCTGGCAGGAAAAAACGCATGCGGATTGTACATGCGGTTTCCTGCCAGGGACATGCGGAAATGAAGCGGTCTTCACTTTCATTTCCGCATGCGGGTTGACAAGGGCTTCCCAAGCGATTTTAGCATCACTTGGAAAGTGCTTGTCAACTTCACTATATAAATCCATGCAACCGGTATGGATTTATATAGTGTGTGATGTCAAAAAATAAAAAATAAATATATACTTTACCCTCGGATGGCCCCCGGTGTCCGGCTTCGCTCGGTCCCGGCTGCCGGCAGTGAAGACTGTAGGACCTTCCGACGTCAGCGTCACGTGACCCGTCACATGACTCTGACGTCAGCGAAGGTCCTTCATTCAACCGCGAAGTGCGCGGGAAGCCGGCAGGACGCAGCGCGGGCCGTCAGAAGGTGAGAATATATATATTTTTTATTTTATTCTTTTTTTTTTTAATGGTACCTGGGTCTGGATGAGAGTCCTCTCATCCACACCCGGGTACCATCCGCACATTAGACCGCATGAAAAGCGCATCAACATATACAGTGATGCGGATTCCATGAGTTCTAATGCAAGTCAATGGCGGCAAAAGAGCAGCGTTTCCGCAAAATTAATTGACATGCTGCGGATTTTTGACCGCATCATGGGCGGTTTACGCTGCGGAAAAATCCGCATCATGGGCACAGCACATGCGGATTTCCATTGGGGAACATTGCTGCCCTTCTACCATGCGTTTTTCATGCGTTTCCGCGGCGTTTACGCTACTGCAAAAACGCCGCGGAAACGCATGAAAAACGCATCGTGTGAACTCAGCCTAAAACATCAGAGCATTTCAGGAAATACACCTAGCTACAATCATGTAGCCAGGCTGCAATTCATGCTGCCCACAGTTTGGGCAGCATAAGGCTAAGTGCCCACGAAGCAGAATTGCTCCGGATTTTTTCTGCAGCTCCCTGGCATGAAAAATGCATGCGGATTCTACATGCATTTTTCCTGCCAGGTAGAAGCGTTTGTCAAGCGTTCTTCACATGCATTTTCGCATGCAGATTGTAAAGCACTTTTCCAAGCGATTTAAGCATCACTTGGAAAAGTGCTTGACAACTTGGTCACACTATATAAATCCATGCAACCGGCATGGTTTTATATATTGTGACCAAGTTAATAGTTAAAAAAAGAATAAAAATGGTAAAAAATAAAAAAAAACACATTATACTCACCTGCCGATGGCCCCAGTCGCGTGACCTGTCATATGACTAAATGACGTCATGGAAGGTCCTTTTACACCACCGCGAACTGCCGGGGAGCCAGGAGGCATCGCTGAGGAGACCGGGGGCCATCAGAAGGTGAGTATAATGTTTTTTTTTATTTTAATTCTTTTTTAACTACAGGTACTATGGTACCCGGGTCTGGAGGAGAGTCTCCTCTTCTCCAGACCCGGGTACCATCCGCACAGTGAATCGCTTAATATCCGCATGTACACATGTACTCATGCGGATATTAAGCAATTCAATGCAAGTCAATGGCTGCGATTGCGTATCCGCAAAAATAATGGGCATGCTGTGGATTTTTCCGCAATGATAATCCGCAGCAGAAATTTCCGCAGCAGGGAATTGCAGTAGCTTAGGTATCCATGGTTACAACCATTCATATAGTGACAGTTAGTTAGCTGTTATTGGTCATAACCATGGATATCTAAGCTACTGCAATGACCTGCACATGGTGTAAGTGGCATAGCGAATGAGAAGAACTATACTACATTTCTAATTGGAGGTATTTGCTAATATTATTATTATTACACCTACTACATTGGGATAGGATCTTGGAGATGGAAATACTCCTTTAACCCCTTCACACCAGAGCCTGTTTTCACCTTCATGACCGAGCCAAATTTTACAATTCTGACCTCTGTCACTTTATGAAGTAATAACTCTGGAACGCTTCAACAGATCCCACTGATTCTGAGACTGTTTTTTCGTGACATATTGTACTTCATGATAGTGGTAAAATTTCTTCAATATTACTTGAAATTATTTGTGAAAAAAATGGAAATTTGGCGAAAATTTTTACAATTTCGCAATTTTAAAACTTTGAATTTTCATGCCCTTAAATCAGAAAGATATGTCACACAAAATAGTTAATAAATAACATTTCCCACATATCTACTTTACATCAGTACAATTTTGGAATCAATTTTTTTTTTTTCTAGGAAGTTATAAGGGTTAAAAGTTGACCAGCGATTGCTCATTTTTCCAATAAAATTTACAAAACCATTCTTTTAGGGACCACATCACATTTGAAGTGACTTTGAGGGGTCTATATGACGGAATATACCCAAAAGTGACACCATTCTAAAAACTGCACCCCTCAAGGTGCTCATAATCACATTCAAGAAGTTTATTAACCCTTCAGGTGCTTCTCAGGAGCTGAAGCAACATTGAAGGAAAAAATGAACATTTAACTTTTTTCACAAAAATATTTTTTTATTTTCGCAAGGGTAACAGGAAAACATGGACCCCAAAATGTGTTTTTCAAAACCACTGTTTGGGCGCACGGCATGGCTCGGAAGGTAAGGAGAGCCATTTGACTTTTGGAATACAAACTTGGCTGGAATCGATAATGGACGCCATGTTGCATTTGGAGAGCCCCTGAGGTGCCCCTGAGGTGCCTAAACAGTGGAAACCCCCAACAAGTGACCCCATTTTGGAAACTAGACCCCTTAAGGAACTTATCTAGATGTGTGGTGAGCACCTTGAACCCCCAGGGGCTTCACAGAATTTTATAATGTTGAAGTGTGAAAATAAAAAAACACATTTTTAACACAAAACTGCTACTTTAGCCTCAAATTTTTAATTTTCACAAGGGCAGCCAGAAAAATGGACCCCAAAATGTGTTGTGCAATTTCTCCTGAGCACGCTGATACCCCATATGTGGTGCAAAACCACTGTTTGGGCGCACGGCATGGCTCGGAAGGTAAGGAGCGCCATTTGACTTTTGGAATGGAAATTTGACTGGAATCGATAGCGGACGCCATGTTGCATTTGGAGAGCCCCTGAGGTGCCTAAACAGAGGAAACCCCCAACAAGTCACCCCATTTTGGAAACTAGACCCCTCAAGGAACTTATCTAGATGTGTGGTGAATACCTTGAACACCCAGGGGTTTCACAAAATTTTATAATATTGGGGTGTGAAAATAAAAAAACACATTTTTACCACAAAACTGCTATTTTAGCCTCAAATTTTTAATTTTCACAAGGGCAGAGAGAAAAAATGGACCCCAAAATGTGTTGTGCAATTTCTTCTGAGCACGCCGATACCTCATATGTTGTGGGAAACTGCATTTTAGCCACAGTGCAAATCTCAGAAGGAGCGCCATTTTAGAGAGCAGATTTTGCTGGAATGGTTCCTGGGTGTGATATGTCACATTGTCAGAGCCCCTGAGGTGCTAGAACAGCAGAACCCCCAAAAGTGACCACATTTTACAATCTACTCCTCTGTATGAATTCATCTTGTGGTGGGAAAATAGGTAGATAGGTAAATGGTCACTACACCCATAGATGGATTCCCAGAGGGGTGTCATTTCCAAAATGGAGTCACTTCAGGGGGGATTCTGCTATTCTGGCACTTTTCAGAACCGCTAAGTGCCAGACCTGCAGAATCCCCCCTGAAGTGACCCCATTTTGGAAATGACACCCCTCTGGGAATTCATCTATGGGTTTAGTGAACATTTTAACTCCATGGATGATTTCCAGAAACAAGCACGCAGTGGAAGGTTTAGATTCTGGAGAACCCCCACCCTCCACCCCTGGAAATTGTTAAGTGAGCTCTACTCAAATCTGTCATTCACTAAATAAACCAAAGGCTTGGATGACAAAATGGGATACATTTTCACAGTTTAAAAACGTGGTTCTGTGTAGCAGTCAGTGACGCATAAGGCTGGCAATGATGGACATTGTGGGCAATAGTAGCAGGTATCACGCCTCATTCCTCTCTTAGTACATACACGACATCTTTTCTTGGGGTTCCTTCTTGTTTCTGTTGCTGGAATAAGTGCAATAAAATGTCGCTCAGTTAGTCTTTTCACATCCTCAGATTCTAATGAATGAGCGGTGCTTGCACTTTCAAAAACAAGATTTTCAATTACCTTTTCTTGATAATCAAGAAAAGTATCTGAATTTCCTGCTTTTTGTATAACACAAAAGAATTGTATATGGCCACCTGAAACAAATAAATAAATAACTTTTTAAACCAGGTATAGGACTTTCTTGATACCTGGTATGGCTGTAGAACTTGGTCTGCAAGGTCCACACACCCCATGTGTTTGTTGTAGTCAATGACCAACACAGGTTTTTGCTTTGGAGTAGTGGATCCTTGTTCTACAGTGGCCCTTGTGGCATCTGTGTGGATCGAGCTGAGGACAAAAATATTGTTCTTATCCCTATACTTGAGGGCAAGCAACTCTCCATTGCGTATAGTCCCTGACTGCCCCTTTTGGAACTTTTGGTTGACCAATGGTTGTGGAAACTCCTGACGGTTTTTTACGAATGGTTCCACAAGCTCCGATGTTGTGTTCAACCAGACTTTTAAATAGGGGTAAACTAGTGTAATAATTGTCCACATACAGATTGTAGCCTTTTTGTAAAAATGGACTTATCAGCTCCCAAACAATTTTCCAGATGTCCCCAGATAAGTAGGGCATCCTGGTGGGTTTAGTTAGCTATCTTTCCCCTCATATATTCGGAAAGCGGATGTGTATTCGGTTGAACTTTTACATATTTAGAGCTTTATTCTGAACCTTGTCCGCTTAGATGGGATAAATTGCTTGAGGTGCAGTCTTCCTTTGAATTTTACAAGGGACTAGTGATCAGAGAGCACTAAAATGCTCGGGTACTCGTTGCTCGGGTCGAGCAAATTGGAATACTCGGGTGCTCGACCCGAGCAACGAGCCCAATGTAAGTCTATGGGAAACTCGAGCATTTTTCAGGCGGCTCCCCCCGGCGGTATGCAGAGGGCCTAAAATTTGCCCAAATCGATGGGTACAGTGCTCAAATGACATGGGAACAGCATGGGGAAGACCCCTGGGAGCATTTCTGACTCCCAGGTCACTGCTGTCAACAACGTTGTCAGAGTATTACGCCACTTTTATGGACTCACATACGTACAAAAACAAAACCAAAATGGATTTTCCAGGGAAATATATTAAGGAACATCCTTTCCAGGGTAATGACTTGTATATAAGGCAAAATAAATAACCAAAACCAAAAGTACTCCTCCGCACCTTAGGCTATGTTCACACGAAGTGTTTTTGATGCGTTTTTCACTTTTGCATTGCTTTCAACCGTGACAAATGCATTCACTGGGAAATGTCATTTTAACATTTTACAACCTTATCTGGCCATGTGGTGTGTGACACATCATCAGACATATGCATACAGTGCTGAAAAGACATGGGAACAGCATGGGGAAGACCTCAGGAAGCATTTCTGACTCCCAGGTGACTGCCTAAAAGTGTGCCCATCATAAGTGATCCTTGGCGCATGCGAAGATGCCTCCCGCCATGCACCTGTCGTTGCAGACTTGCAACAATCACCGTCCACGTTCTTGTCCCAGTGCAGTGTTCAGTTGTCCCTACCTCATTCCTTGGAATGCAAGCGCAAGTATGCAGCCAGCCACCCACCCACAGGCCGCAAAACTAAACTGCCAGATTTCTGGGCAGCTGCTTGCACTTGAAATATGGCCTTTTAGGCTCGTGGAGGCGGAAGCTTTTCACAACCTCATGCCGGCAGGAGCCGGGTGTCCATACTCGGTCCCCAGCCGCCATTATTTTTCCCAGTGTCGTCTCCGCCTTCCACAAGCACAGATCCCACAACATTACCCGTGCCCTCCCCAGTGCACGTACTGGGAAGGACCGCCTACCCACAAACTCGTGGACAGGTGAATGTGGCCAGGGACGGTACGGAGCCAGTCCACAGCTTTTTTTTTATGAGAGTTGTACTTAGCTCGGTGAAAAGACTGGCATAGAGGGAAACCGTATCTACTCTGTGTGTCATTTCTCCGTCACCAGGATCCGCCCATTGTCACACATGACCATGCCTGGCTGTATGTTCAGCGGTGAGAGCCACAGATCAGGCTGCTGTGTTACAGCTTTCAACAACGCTGCAGCGCTGGGTGGTTTGTCAATTAAGCATTAAGCATGTTATCTTCAGCACAGCCTGTTGTCGCTTGGCCAAGACAGTGCTGCAGTGCTGTCAGCTTGTGACTGATGTGGTCATTTCGGAGATGGAGGAGGAGGTGCAGGAGCTGAACAATGCGATTACATTGAGGTTAAATTGGTGACGCTGTTTTTTATACTAAGGAAAGATCCTATTGTTTTGGGTTTTTTACATTATTTTTTAAGACAAATGCATTCACTGGGAAATGTCATTTTAACATTTTACAACCTTATCTGGCAATGTGGTGTGTGACACATCATCAGACACATCCTGTTTTATTTATGATGGAGGGACTTTGAAAGACATAAAGCCTATTTTTATAGGGCCATCAGATGGCCCTTACTATTCTTAAAAGGCCAGCAGTCGGCCCTTGCTATTGTTAGAGAGCCATCAGCCGGCTATGCTTTGCTGTTCCCATTATTAACAAGTGGGTCTCCTATACTGTTATTGCTTATCCAGTGACTGCAAGGGCTGCCAAAAATTTGGACGCAACCCAATACCCCTTTGAAGAGACATAGAGGAGGGTCTCCGTAAAAAAAATGTTACCATTATAAAGGAGCGGGTTTCCTATAGTGGTAATGCCCATGCTGTGACTGAAAGGGCTGCCAAAATTTGGGAAAAACCCCACTAAGAATTTAAAGACACATAGAGCAGGGCCACAGTAACGACAGATTCCCATTAGAAAGAAGAGAGTCTGCTATACAGTTATAGGGTATGCTGTGAGTCCAATGGCTGACCAATTTTAGGAAAAACCCCACTAAGAATTTAAAGACACATAGAGCAGGGCCACAGTAACGACAAATTCCCATTAGAAAGGAGAGAGTCTGCTATACAGTTATAGGGTATGCAGTGAGTCCAACGGCTGACCAATTTTAGGAAAAACCCCACTAAGAATTTAAAGACACATAGAGCAGGGCCACAGTAATGACAAATTCCCATTAGAAAGGAGAGAGTTTGCTATACAGTTATAGGGTATGCAGTGGGTCCAACGGCTGACCAATTCTAGGAAAAACCCCACTAAGAATTTAAAGACACATAGAGCAGGGCCACAGTAGCGGCAAATTCCCATTAGAAAGGAGAGTGTCTGTTATACAGTTATAGGGTATGCAGTGAGTCCAAAGGCTGACCAAATTTAGGAAAAACCCCACTAAGAATTTAAAGACACATAGAGCAGGGCCACAGTAACGTCAAATTCCCATTAGAAAGGAGAGAGTCTGCTATACAGTTATAGGGTATGCAGTGAGTCCAAAGGCTGACCAATTTTAGGAAAAACCCCACCAAGAATTTAAACACACAGAGAGCAGGGCCACAGTAATGGCAAATTCCCATAAGAAAGGAGAGAGTCTGCTATACAGTTATAGGGTATGCAGTGAGTCCAACAGCTGACCAATTTTAGGAAAAACCCCACTAAGAATTTAAAGACACAAAGAGCAGGGCCACAGTAATGACAAACTCCCATTAGAAAGGAGAGAGTCTGCTATACAATTATAGGGTATGCAGTGAGTCCAAAGGCTAACCAATTTTAGGAAAAACCCCACTAAGAATTTAAAGACACACAGAGCAGGGCCACAGTAACAAGTACAACATGTTCCCATTAGAAAGGAGAGGGTCTGCTATACAGTTATAGGGTATGCACTAAGTGCAACGGCTGACCAATTTTAGGAAAAACCCCACTAAGAATTTAAAGACACACAGAGCAGGGCCACAGTAACAAGTACGACATGTTCCCATTAGAAAGGAGAGGGTCTGCTATACCGTTATAGGGTATGCAGTGAGTGCAACGGCTGACCAATTTAAGGAAAAACCCCACTAAGAATTTAAAGACACACAGAGCAGGGCCACAGTAACAAGTACGACATATTCCCATTAGAAAGGAGAGGGTCTGCTATACAGTTATACGGTATGCAGTGAGTCCAACGGATGAACAATTTTAGGAAACGATCCACTAAGAATTTAAGGACACATAGAGCAGGGCCACAGTAACGACAAATTCCCATTAGAAAGGAGACAGTCTGCTATATAGTTATAGGGTATGCAGTGAGTCCAACGGCTGACCAATTTTAGGAAAAACCCCACTAAGAATTTAAAGACACATAGAGCAGGGCCACAGTAACGACAAATTCCCATTAGAAAGGAGAGAGTCTGCTATACAGTTATAGGGTATGCAGTGAGTCCAAAGGCTGACCAATTTTAGGAAAAACCCCACCAAGAATTTAAACACACAGAGAGCAGGGCCACAGTAATGGCAAATTCCCATAAGAAAGGAGAGAGTCTGCTATACAGTTATAGTGTATACAGTGAGTCCAACGGCTGACCAATTTTAGGAAAAACCCCACTAAGAATTTAAAGACACAAAGAGCAGGGCCACAGTAACGACAAATTCCCATTAGAAAGGAGAGAGTCTGCTATACAATTATAGGGTATGCAGTGAGTCCAAAGGCTAACCAATTTTAGGAAAAACGCCACTAAGAATTTAAAGACACACAGAGCAGGGCCACAGTAACAAGTACAACATGTTCCCATTAGAAAGGAGAGGGTCTGCTATACAGTTATAGGGTATGCACTAAGTGCAACGGCTGACCAATTTTAGGAAAAACCCCACTAAGAATTTAAAGACACACAGAGCAGGGCCACAGTAACAAGTACGACATGTTCCCATTAGAAAGGAGAGGGTCTGCTATACCGTTATAGGGTATGCAGTGAGTGCAATGGCTGACCAATTTTAGGAAAAACCCCACTAAGAATTTAAAGACACACAGAGCAGGGCCACAGTAACAAGTACGACATATTCCCATTAGAAAGGAGAGGGTCTGCTATACAGTTATAAGGTATGCAGTGAGTCCAACGGCTGAACAATTTTAGGAAAAACCCCACTAAGAATTTAAAGACACATAGAGCAGGGCCACAGTAACGACAAATTCCCATTAGAAAGGAGACAGTCTGCTATATAGTTATAGGGTATGCAGTGAGTCCAACGGCTGACCAATTTTAGGAAAAACCCCACTAAGAATTTAAAGACACATAGAGCATGGCCACAGTAGCGACAAATTCCCATTAGAAAGGAGAGAGTCTGCTATACAGTTATAGGGTATGCAGTGAGTCCAACGGCTGACCAGTTTTAGGAAAAACCCCACTAAGAATTTAAAGACACACAGAGCAGGGCCAAAGTAACAACAAATTCCCATTAGAAAGGAGAGAGTCTCCCATAGTGTTGGTCTATGCAGTGAATGCAAGGGCTGCCAGAAATTTGGAGGCACTTCAATGCCCCCTGGAAGAGACGTGGAGGAGGGCCTCATAAAAAAATGTTCCCATTAGAAAGGAGCGGGCCTCCTATACTTGTAATGACCATGCACTAAGTGTACGGACTGACAAACATTTACCCCTGGGGGATATACATGAACATACTATATCAAAAAAAAATTTTTACGGGCATCGTAAACACCCTTTAAAAAAATTATGTGGGTGTTGCATCACGGACCACGGTCACCCTGGTGATATGGTGGTGGAGGATGAGGAGATGGAGGAGGACAAGAGCAAATAGCCAAAGTCAGGAAGCGTATACACATGTCTGGGTGTGAAAAGGTGCATGGGAATACACCTCCCAAGAAAAGACACTGGATTTGAGTTTATGTTACGCTGCTATCATTTGGTGGTGTTGAGAAGTCTGGCCCAATCCAGCCCTTTTTATAAGAGTCAGCCTGTCAGCATTTTCAGCTGACAGGCGGATGCACTTATCAGTTATAATTCCACCAGCGGCACTAAAAACCCGCTCTGATAAAACGCTGGCGGCAGGGCATGCCAGGACCTCCAAGGCATAGAGAGCCAGTTCATTCCACGTATCCAGCTTGGAAACCCAATAATTATAAGGCACAGAGGAATCATGGAGGACGTTGGTACGGTCGGCAAGGTACTCCCTCTGCATCTTCCAAAATTTTGCACTCCTTGTGAGAGTACCCCGCGCCTCAGGGCCTGTGCGATGGTAGGGTCTGAGAAAACTCTCCCAGAACTTTGACAGTATTCCCCTGCCTCTGCTGGATTGGAGTTGTGTCTCTCTCGCCTGTACTCCTTGGTTGTCCAACGAAGTGTGCCCTCTGCCGCCAGCGTTTTCAGATGGGATTTTTTTTAATAGTTCCGCAACAAGGGCCTTCTGGTACGGCCCCATTTTTGTAGACCTGTCCGCCTCAGGAATAAGAGATATAAAGTTCTCCTAGTAGCGTGGGTCTAGAAGTGTCACCAACCAGTAATGACTGTCACACTAAATTTTGAGAATGTGAGGGTCATGGGAAAGGCAGCACAACATAAACTCAGCCATGCGTGTCAGACTACTAACAGGCAAGACTTCCATCTCCTCACCAAGAGGATAACTGACCATGCTCTTCTCCTCCTCCTCCTATCTGTCCTCTGGCCATCCACGCTGAACAGACGGTATGACAGCTGTGCAGGTATTACCGTCTATAGTGCATGAAACTAGCTCCTGTCCTTCCTCCTCCTCCTCCTCTTCCTCATTTTCACCCAATCCACGTTGGGATGAGATGAGGCTTGGCTGTGTGTAGTCACCCTGTATGGTTCCTTGCTCCATCTCATCATGCTCCGCCTGCAATGCATCCTCTTTGATTGTGAGCAGAGAGCGTTTCAGAAGACAGAGAAGCGGGATGGTGACGCTAATTATGGCGTCATCGCCACTCACCATCTTGGTGGAGTCCTCAAAGTTTTGGAGGATGTTACATATGTCTGACATCCATGTCCACTCCTGAGGTCTTATGTGTGGAGTCTGAACTGATTACCGACGGCCTTGTTGATGCTGGTACTCAACAACTTTCCTCTTCTGCTCACAAATCCTTCCCAACATCTGCAATGTAGAGTTACAATGCGTGGGGACATCACACACCAGTCTGTGAGCCGGAAGCTGCAAACGCTGCTGAAACAGAGCAAGGGCGGCGGAAGCTGTAGCTGACTTTCTAAAATGGGCACACAGGAGGCGTACTTTAACAAGCAGATCCGGAAGCTCTGGGTAGGATTTGAGAAACCGTTGAACCATGAGGTTAAGCACATGGGCTAGGCATGGAACGCGTGTGAGCTCGCCTTGGCTCAGATCCGCCATCAGGTTCCGGCCATTGTCACACACGACCATGCCTGGCTGTAGGTTCAGCGGTGTGAGCCACAGATCTGCCTGCTCTTTCAGAGCTGTCCACAACTCTTCAGCATTGTGCGGTTTGTCACCTAAGCATATTAGCTTCAGCACAGCCTGTTGCCGCTTGGCTGAGGCAGTGCTGCAGTGCTTCCAGCTTGTGACTGATGTGGTCATTTCGGAGATGGAAGCTGAAGAGGAGGAGGAGGCTGAGGAGGATGAGGTGCAGGAGCTGTAGTCCGTGGGGGCAACCCTGATTGACCTAGGGCCCACAATCAGGTGTCAGGAGGACGTGTTCTGTCCCAAGGTGCGACTGGGTCCCGGCTTCCACTATGTTAACCCAGTGTGCCGTCAGTGAGATGTACAGTCCCTGCCCACAAGCACTAGTCCAAGTGTCTGTGGTTAGGTGGACTTTCCCGGTAACTGCGTTGTTGAGGGCACGGCTAATGTTTTGGGACACGTGCTTGTGTAATGCGGGGACGGCATACTGGGAGAAATAGTGGCGGCTGGGGACCGAGTACCGAGGGACGGCCGCCGCCATCAGGTTGCAGAATTCTTCCGTCTCCACGAGCCTAAAAGGCAACATTTCAAGAGCAAGCAGTCGTGAAATGTGAGAATTTAGCAGTGTGGCATGTGGGGCGTTGGCTGCATATTTGCGCTTGCGTTCCAAGGACTGGGGTATGAACGCTGCGCTGGGACAAGGACATGGACGTGCTTCCTGATGCTGCTACTTGAGAGTTCGCAATGACAGGTGCAGGGCAGGAGGCATCTTCGCATGCTCCAAGGACAGGGGATTGGCTTGCATGCACAACAGCGGAAGAAGCAATGGTGCCACCTGCAGACACTGTTCCTGGACCCTGGGGTTCAGCCCACAAAGTCGGGTGCCTTGCTGCCAGATGCCTGATCACGCTGGTGGTGGTCAGGCTGGTCGTTTTGCCACCCCTGCTGATGCTGGCCTTGCAGGTGGTGCAAATGGCCTTTTTGGAGTTATCAGCAGAGTCTTTAAAAAACAACCAGACTCGGGAAGACCTAATAGTTGTACTGGCAACTTCCTTCATGTTGGTGTTACGGGGAACGGTTGCCTGCCTTCTGTCTGTGGCCACCACACTGCTTCTTCCTGCCTGTTGGGGTGCTCTGCCTCCCTCCCCCTTTGTGCTGCTGTCCTCGCTCTGCATGTCCTCCTGCCAGGTTGGGTCAGTTACTATATCATCCACCACCTCGTCTTCCACTTCCGCACCCTGGTCCTCCTCCTGACTTTATGGAAATTGTGTCTCATCATCGTCCACCTCTTGTGACACTTTCCCACCGTCGCATTCGTGTGACCGTGGCTGCTCAAATATTTGGGCATCGCTACACGCGATCTCCTCTTGCCCCGTTTCAAGTGGAACGGGCGAGAGGCCCGAATCTATAAATGGAAAAGTGAATAAATCTTCAGAGTGTCCAAGTGTGGGATCAGTTGTCTCTAGGCACTCGGCATGGTGGGAGGAAGGAGGATCAGGAATATGCGGTTCAGACTCACGGCTACTGAACTTGACCGTGTGGAAGATAGGGTGGTGGTGGTGGTGGTGGCTAAGTGACTGGAAGCATTATCCGCTATCCAACCAACAACCTTTTGACACTGTTCTGGGTTCAATAGTGGTGTGCTGCGATCCCCTAGAAATTGGGACAGGAAGGTCAGGAGAGAAGATGTGGGTGTTTGTTGTGGCACAATTTCAGCTTGCCCACGGCCTTGTCCTCGGCCTCTGCATGCACCATTACCATCACGTCCAGTTCCCCGTCCCTTGCCACGTGCCTTGCCCATTTTAAATGGAGGACTGTATCTTCCACGCTCACTACAAATGACTGAGTTTGGAGCGAACTTATATGTGATCCGTGTGACGGAGAAAACAGAGTTTTAAATACCTGGCCTGTAGGTAAGTAGTTTGAACAGCAAACTGGTGTGAATTGCTTCACTGACACACTAAAGGAAATTTTTAATGGAGGCCAGAAATGGCAGTATTTTCTGACAATGTATATGTGATCCGTATGACGGAGAAAACAGAGTTTTAAATACTTGGCCTGTAGGTAAGTAGTTTGAACAGCAAACTGCTGTGAATTGCTTCACTGACACACTAAAGAAAATTTTTAATGGAGGTCAGAAATGGCAGTATTTTCTGACAACGTATATGCGATCAGTGTGACAGAGAAAACATAGTTTTAAATACCTAGCCTGTAGGTAAGTAGTTTGAACAGCAAACTGCTGTGAATTGCTTCACTGACACACTGAAAGAAATTTTTAATGGAGGCCAGAAATGGCAGTATTTTCTGACAATCGATATCTCTGCAGATGGATTAGTTAGCCCTCAAAAGGACTGTTTGTTAAGATGGATATGTGTAATGTACGTTTTTTCTTCCTACACTACCTAATACACAAGCAAATCTCTCCCTGACGCAGCAGCACCTCTCCCTACACTGTCTAATTCCGGAGTGACTGTGACGAACATGGCGGCGCCAGGTCTGATATAGACCCGATGACGCTATGCGGCCAGCCAATCACTGTAATGCCACAACGAACATGGCTACGGCATTACAGTGAGTGGCAGGCAATCCCTGCATTTGATTGGCGCTCTAAAGAGCGCCAAACATGCAGGGATGGGGCCCGAGCTCCCGCCGAGCAACCCCGGATATACTTGGCGAGCGCCGAGCATCTCGAGTAGTGAGATGCTGGGGCAAGCATCGAGCAGTAGCGAGCATGCTCGCTCATCACTACAAGGGACTCATCTATAGAAATGTTTTGCGTTGGGGTGTAGAGCCTTAAGAATTTTTCTGACAAATCTTCAATGATGGGTCTGATTTTATGTAATCTGTCATGTTCTGGAGAATTTCTGGGCAGGTATTGACTATTGTCGTTAAAATGCCAAAACCTCATGAGCATTTCATAATGGATCCTAGGAAGAATGACTGAAAACATAGGGGTGGCTTGAACATGGTGGTTGGACCAGTAGGATCGAATGCTCAGTTTTTTAACAAGCCCCATGGCAAATGTAAATCCTAAAAAATTTTTTATTTCCGGGACATTAGTTGGTGTCCATAAATTTGCCCTAGCACAATAGGATGGGGATTCTGGCTGATGAATTGGGAAACGTATAAATTTGTTTGCACGACAATATGCTCCAGCAAGCTGTCTGTAAAAAAAAAAACAAATTAAAAAAATTAATTGGTCCAAAATCTTCCACCTCCAAATTTATACCAGGAATGGTGTAGAAATCAGGGCTGAATGGAGTAGCCGAATCCAAAGCCTCCCATCTGGGAAATGTTATATCAAGTGGCAAAGCCCCTTGTACACTGGCATGCGTCAATTCTCTAGTTGCAGGGACAGCGCTTGTACTGGGCAGTGTTCCCTGATTTGGAGATGTTTCTCCAGTAGCGTTATTTGCCCCTATTGTTGTACTGGAACTTGAGCTTGAGGATGGACCAGAATCACTGCTCATTTCTGAGCTCTCACTGTCGCCGCTACTAAAGCCCTCAAAATCCACATCTCCATTTGACATTGCACTGTCGTCACTGTCAGAACATAACAGGACATACCCCTCCTCTGCAGTATAAGTCTAACAGGCCATTTTATTTCTTTTTATATTTTTTGACGATACTGATGAAACTAACTGACGAGACTAACTGACGAGACTAATTGACAAAACTAACTGACCAGACTGACTGACCAGACTGACTGATGAGACTGCCTGATGAGACTAACTGACGAGACTAACTGACGGCTAACCCTAAGGCTAAACCTAACCTTAACCTTAGGCTAACCCTACGGCTAACCCTAAAGCTAACCCTAACCCTAGGCTAACCCTAACCCTAACCCTAGGCTAACCCTAACCCTAGGCTAACCCTAACCCTAACCCTAGGCTAACCCTAACCCTAGGCTAAACCTAACCCTAGGATAACCCTAACCCTAGGTAACCCTAACCCTAGGATAACCCTAACCTTAGGCTAACCCTAACCCTAACCCTAGGCTAACCCTAACCCTGGGTTAACCCTAAACATGGGCTAACCCTAACCCTGAGCTAATCGTAACCCTGAGCTAACCCTAACCCTAACTTTAGCCTAACTCTTATTATAACTTTCTTTTCTGTTTTTTTTTTCTTTTACAGTGGCAAGATCGCTGACTGACACAGCTCTTGTCAGCAGTGCTTGTCGCACTGTTTCTCCTCTGATCTCTCACTGACAGGAGATCTGAGGAGAAACACTGTATTTATCAGGCAGATCGCCCGGGAAAGTTTGTTGCCACAACAAACTTCCCCAGTAATCGCTCTGATTGGCTGACATTATCGAGAGCTGAACCAATCAGGTCTCGATGAAGTCAGGGGTCACAGCCATCATTCTGCACCGGGATCCCTGCGTTGTTCAGGTATGTGGGGGTCCTGATCACCGCAGCACCGGCTGTCACTATCTTTTAAATGCCGCGATCGCTATGGATCGCGGCATCTAGAAGATAAGAACGTGTTAACATCATGGGGACCTGATCCAATCAGGTCCCCATGATGTCATATGTCAGAGCTGTCGCTCTGCACAGGAACCGCAGCACTGGTAGGAGCCTGGGGGTCCTGAGCGCTGGAGACCACCGACTGTTTATAAACGTCGGCACTGCACAGAGCCCAGGCAGCGCCAACGTTTATGTACAGTGGGCAATCGGGAACCAGTCAAATATTGACAGCAGAATGTTGTCCCCAAAATCCACCAAGAGTTTTCCTGATAGCAGGGTTTGTAATCCTTACCTCTCATTTCCTGAATGATATGAGTTGATTTATGACCAAATCAAAGTTCAAAATTCATTCTAAATGTTACAATACAGTGATGTAAACAAAAGTGATCCAGCAAGGTACAAAGTTGGTGGTCATAATTAAGAAATTCAAAATGCCCACTTAATATGCTACCTCATTGCAGCCCTTTTATTTCAAGAGTGTAGATGAGGTCAAAGAAGAAATCTACACAAGAATGCTTTTAAATAATCAGGCAAAACCATTAATTTTAAAGCGAACAAAAATTATGTAATTAGAAGTTAATATGAAATATGACAAATTAATTCAGGACGAATCAAAAAAATTGGGACTAAAACTTTAATATTCAAGCATATAAACCATATTGTTTAAAATGTTACATTGTTATAATGAATATATTGTTATATTTTATGCTATGTGGATCCATGCACGAGATTTCCAGTACAACATTACGAAATCTGAATGGGAAATGTCATCAAACTTGATTATTTCTCTATCTAAAACAAATATTTACATTTAAATATAGGAAACAATGTTGTGTTTGGTGCTTGTTGTTCTTAAATAAGACTGAACAAGTTTGACTCAGGTTCTTATAATGACGACATGACATGAGAATGCCTCAGCTGCTAATATTGAGGAGCATCCAGTGATTTGGCAGTAAAGTCAAGAATGTCCTCTTCATCAGTGCACAGAGCAATGTTGGGATTATTAGGATTTCACCTTATCTACAAAATATCTTCTCGACTGAAACACTTTTCATGAATCTTATTTGCCCAGAAATGGTTTCATATCCTCCTTATCGCTAGTTATTCTGTCTGCTTGGATAAAGAGAAATAAGGTAATCCTTCTTTGAATGGCAGCAGATGAAAGCTTCCAGGATATAGTGATGAATTGCTGCCATTGTACTACAGTAACTACACATGAATTTTCAGGAATCGAGCTGTAATACAAATACCTATGAATTCAACCACTGTGGTTATACAAATTAGATTAAACAGTGAACTAGCTAAGTCATAATTGTAAATATATATATATATATACAGTACAGACCAAAAATTTGGACACACCTTCTCATTTAAAGATTTTTCTGTATTTTCATGACTATGAAAATTGTACATTCACACTGAAGGCATCAAAACTATGAATTGACACATGTGGAATTATATACTTAGCAAAAATGTGTGAAACAACTGAAAATATGTCTTATATTCAAGGTTCTTCAAAGTAGCCACCTTTTTCTTTGATGACTGCTTTGCACACTCTTGGCATTGTCTTGATGAGCTTCAAGAGGTAGTCACCGGAAATGGTTTTCACTTCACAGGTGTGCCCTGTCAGGTTTAATAAGTGGGATTTCTTGCCTTATAAATGGGGTTGGTACCATCAGTTGTGTTGTGCAGAAGTCTGGTGGATACACAGCTGATAGTCCTACTGAATAGACTGTTAGAATTTGTATTATGGCAAGAAAAAAGCAGCTAAGTAAAGAAAAACGAGTGGCCATCATTACTTTAAGAAATGAAGGTCAGTCAGTGCGAAAAATTGGGAAAACTTTGAAAGTGTCCCCAAGTGCAGTTGCAAAAACCATCAAGCGCTATAAAGAAACTGGCTCACATGAGGACCGCCCCAGGAAAGGAAGACCAAGAGTCACCTCTGCTTCTGAGGATAAGTTTATCTGAGTCACCAGCCTCAGAAATCGCAGGTTAACAGCAGCTCAGATTAGAGACCAGGTCAATGCCACACAGAGTTCTAGCAGCAGACACATCTCTTCAACAACTGTTAAGAGGAGACTTTGGGCAGCAGGCCTTCATGGTAAAATAACTGCTAGGAAACCACTGCTAAGGACAGGCAACAAGCAGAAGAGACTTGTTTGGGCTAAACAACACAAGGAATGGACATTAGACCAGTGGAAATATGTGCTTTGGTCTGATGAGTCCAAATTTGAGATCTTTGTTTCCAACCACCGTGTCTTTGTGCGACGCAGAAAAGGTGAACCGGTGGACTCTACATGCCGCGTTCCCACCGTGAAGCATGGAGGAGGAGGTGTGATGGTGTGGGGGTGCTTTGCTGGTGACACTGTTGGGGATTTATTCAAAATTGAAGGCATACTGAACCAGCATGGCTACCACAGCATCTTGCAGCGGCATGCTATTCCATCCGGTTTGCGTTTAGTTGGACCATCATTTATTTTTCAACAAGACAGTGACCCCAAACACACCTCCAGGCTGTGTAGGGGCTATTTGACCAAGAAGGAGAGTGATGGGGTGCTACGCCAGATGACCTGGCCTCCACAGTCACCAGACCTGAACCCAATCGAGATGGTTTGGAGTGAGCTGGACTGCAGAGTGAAGGCAAAAGGGCCAACAAGTGCTAAGCATCTCTGGGAACTCCTTCAAGATTGTTGAAAGACCATTTCCGGTGACTACCTCTTGAAGCTCATCAAGAGAATGCCAAGAGTGTGCAAAGCAGTCATCAAAGCAAAAGGTGGCCACTTTGAAGAACCTAGAATATAAGACATATTTTCAGTTTTTCACACTTTTTTGTTAAGTATATAATTCCACATGTGTTAATTCATAGTTTTGATGCCTTCAGTGTGAATGAACAATTTTCATAGTCATGAAAATACAGAGAAATCTTTAAATGAGAAGGTGTGTCCAAACTTTTGGTCTGTACTGTATATATATATATATATATATATATATATATATATATATATATATATATGTGTGTGTATTTATTTACTGCTCAAAAAAATAAAGGGAACACTTAAACAACAGAATATAACTCCAAGTAAATCAAACTTTTGTGAAATCAAATTGTCCACTTAGGAAGCAACACTGATTGACAATCAATTTCACATGCTGTTGTGCAAATGGAATAGACATTAGATGGAAATGATTGGCAATTATCAAGACACCCTCAATAAAGGTGTGGTTCTGCAGGTGGGGACCACAGACCACATCTCAGTACCAATGATTTCTGGCTGATGTTTTGGTCACTTTTGAATGTTGGTTGTGCTTTCACACTCATGGTAGCATGAGACGGACTCTACAACCCACAGAAGTTGCTCAGGTAGTGCAGCTAATCAAGAATGGCAGCGTATTGTCCAAAGGCTGGAGGCGCTACCAGGAGACAGGCCAGTACACCAGGAGACGTGGAGGGGGCCGTAGGAGGGCAATAGCCCAGCAGCAGGACCGCTACCTCCGCCTTTGTGCAAGGAGGAACAGGAGGAGCACTTCAGAGCCCTGCAAAATGACCTCCAGCCGGCCACAAATGTGCATGTGTCTGCACAAACGGTTAGAAACCGACTCCATGAGGGTGGTATGAGGGCCCGATGTCCAGAGATGGGGGTTGTGCTCACAGCCCAACACTGTGCAGGAAGCTTGGCATTTGCCACAGAACACCAGGATTGGCAAAGTCGCCACTGGCACCCTGTGCTCTTCACAGATGAAAGCAGGTTCACACTGAGCACATGTGACAGACGTGACAGAGTCTAGAGACGCCGTGGAGAGCGATCTGCTGCCTGCAACATCCTTCAGCATGACCGGTTTGGCAGTGGGTCAGTAACAGTGTGGGATGGCATTTCTTTCGAGGGCCGCACAGCCCTCCATGTGCTCGCCAGAGGTAGCCTAACTGCAATTATGTACCGAGATGAGATCCTCAGACCCTGGGTTCCTCCTAATGCAGGACAATGCCAGACCTCATGTGGCTGAAGTGTGTCAGCAGTTCCTGCAAGATGAAGGCATTGAATCTATGGACTGGCGCACCCGTTCCCCAGACCTGAATCCGATTTTGTTGCAGTGTGTTAGCGAAGTTATTGACACCAGTTCGTTGTTAAAAATAATTACCTGTGGGCCAGCTATTTAAAACTGTGGTTTTCCGTCACACTTATCACATATAAGTTCGCTCCAAATTCAGCCATTTGAAGTGAACGTGGAAAATATTGTCCTCCATTTAAAATAGGCAAGGCGCGTGGCAAGGGACAGGGAACTGGACGTGATGGTAATGGTGCATGAAGAGGCAGAGGCCGTGGGCTAGCTGAAATTATGCCACAACAAACACCCACATCTTCTTGCTCGACCTTCCTGTCCCAATTAATAGGGGACTGCAGAACACCACTATTGAACACAGAACAGTGTGAAAAGGTTATTGGTTGGATAGCAGATAATGCTTCCAGTCACTTAGCCACCACCACCCTGTCTTCCACATGGTCAAGTCTCAGTTGCCATGAGTCTGGACTGCATATTCCTCACCTTGATCCTCCTTCCTCCCACCATGCCGATTGCCCTGAGACATCTGATCCCGCACTTGGACACTCCGAAAAGCTATTCACTTTTCAATTTATAGATTCGGGCCTCTCACCCGGTCCACTTGCAGTGGGGCAAGAGGAGATCGCATTTTTAGCAATGCCAAAATATTTGAGCAGCCACGGTCACATGAGGGCGATGGTGGGAAACTGTCACAAGAGGTGGACGATGATGAGACACAATTGCCAGAAAGTCAGGAGGAGGACCAGGGTGCAGAAGTGGAAGATGAGGTGGTGGATGATATAGTAACTGACCCAACCAGGTAGGGGGACATACAGAGCGAGGACAGCAGTATACAAGGGGAGGGAGGCGTAGCATCACAACAGGCAGGAAGAAGCAGTGTGGTGACAGAAGGCGGGCAACCGTTCCCCCTAACACCAACACGACGGAAGTTGCCAGTACAACTGTTAGGTCTTCCCGAGTCTGGTTGTTTCTTAAAGACTCTGCCGATAACCCCAAAAAGGCCATTTGCACCACCTGCAGGCCAGCATCAGCAGGGGTAGAAAAGCACCTGACTAAGTGGGCTAAACCCCAGGGATTAGGAACAGTGTGGTGCCACCGCTTCTTCCGCTGTTGTGTGTGCAAGCCAATCCCCTGTCCATGGCGCATGCGAAGATGTCTCCTGCCCAGCACCTGTCGTTGCACACTCTCAACTAGCACCATCAGCAAGCAGGTCCACGTCCTTGTCCCAGCGCAGCGTTCAGTTGTCCCTACCCCAGTCCTTGGAACGCAAGCACAAATATGCAGCCAACACCAGACAGGCCACTCTACCAAATTCACACATTTTGCGAATGCTTGCGCTCTAAATTTTGCCTTTTAGGCTCGTGAAGATGGAAGCTTTCCGCAACCTGATGGCAGCGGCCATCCCTCGGTACTCGGTCCCCAGCCGCCACTATTTCTCCCAGTGTGCCGTCCTCACATTACACAAGCACGTGTCCCACAACATTAGCCGTGCCCTCAACAATGCAGTTACTGGGAAAATCCACCTAACCACGGACACGTGGACAAGTGCTTGTGGGCAGGGACGGTACATCTCACTGACGGCACACTGGGTTAACATAGTGGAAGCTGGGACCCAGTCGGATCTTGGGACGGAACACGTCTTCCCGACGGCGAGCCCTAGGTCAATCAGGGTTGTCCCCACAGTCTACAGCTCCTGCACCTCATCCTCCCCCTCCTCCTCCTCTTCAGCCTCCATCTCCGAGATGACCACATAGGGCACAAACTGGAAGCACTGCAGCATTGCCTCAGCCAAGCGGCAACAGGCTGTGCTGAAACTAATATGCTTAGGTGACAAACCGCACAATGCTGAAGAGTTATGGACAGCTCTGAAAGAGCAGGCAGATCTGTGGCTCACACCGCTGAACCTACAGCCAGGCATGGTCGTGTGTGACAATGGCCAGAATCTGGTGGCGGCTCTGAGGCGAGGCAAGCTCACACACGTACCATGCCTGGCCCATGTGCTTAACCTCGTGGTTCAGCGGTTTCTCAAAACCCACCCAGAGCTGCCAGATCTGCTTATCAAAGTACATCGCCTGTGTGCCCATGTTAGAAAGTCACCTACAGCTTTGGCCGCCCTTGCCGTGTTTCAGCAGCGTTCGCAGCTTCTGGCTCACCAACTGGTGTGAGATGTCCCCATGCGTTGGAACTCTACATTGCAGATGTTGGGAAGGATTTGTGAGCATAAGAGGGCAGTTGTTGAGTACCACCATCAACAAGGCAGTCGGTATTCAGTTCAGACTCCACACATAAGACCTCAGGAGTGGACATGGATGTCAGACATATGTATCATCCACCAAAACTTTGAGGACTCCACGAAGATGCTGAGCAGCGATGACGCCATAATTAGCATCACCATTCCGCTTCTCTGTCTTCTGAAATGCTCTCTGCTCACAACCAAAGAGGATGCATTGCAGGCGGAGCACGATGAGATGAAGAAAGGAACCATACAGGGTGATTACACACAGCCCAACCTCATCTCATCCCAACATGGATTGGGTGACAATGAGGAAGAGGAGGAGGAAGAACATGAGCTAGTTTTATGCGCTATAGATGGTACTACCTGCACAACTGTCATACAGTCTGTTCAGCATGGATAGCCTGAGGAAAGGGAGGAGGAGAGCATGGTCAGTCGTCCTCTTTGTGAGGACACGGAAGTCTTGCCTGTTAGCAGTCTGGCACGCATGGCTGAGTTTTTGTTACGCTGCCTTTCCCGTGACCCTCGCGTACTCAAAATTTTGGGTGACAGTCATTACTGGTTGATGACATTTCTAGACCCATGCTACAAGGAGAACTTTCTATCTCTTATTCCCGAGGTGGACAGGTCTACTAAAATGGAGCAATATCAGAAGACCCTTGTTGCGGAAATTCCCATCTGAAAATGCTGGCGGCAGAGGTCACAGTACATTGGACAACCAAGGGGTACAGGCGAGAGAGACACAACTCCAATCCAGTAGAGGAAGGGGAACACTGTCAAAGTTCTGGGAGAATTTTCTCATTCCCTCCCATCGCACAGGCCCTGAGGCACGGGGTACTCTCACAAGGAGTGCAAAGTTTGGAAATATGCTGAGGGAGTTCCTTGCCGACTGTACCAACGTCCTCCGTGATTCCTCTGTGCCTTATAAATATTGGGTATCTAAGCTCAACACGTGGCATGAACTGGCTCTCTACACCTTGGAGGTCCTGGCCTGCCCTGCCACTAGCATTTTGTCAGAGCGTGTTTTTAGTGCAGCTGGTGGAATTATAACTGATAAGCGCATCCGCCTGTCAACTGAAAATGCTGACAGGCTGACTCTTATAAAAATGAACAAGGGCTGGATTGGGCCAGACTTCTCAACACCACCTAATGATAGCAGCGTAACATATACTCAAATCCAGTGTCTTTTTTTGGGAGGTCTATTCCCATGCACCTCTTCACACCTACACATGGGTATACACTTCCTGATTTTGTCTGCTTGTCTTGTCCTCCTCCTTCTCCTCATCCTCCATCACCATATCATTCACCACCATATCTACCATATCACCTCCTCTACGTGTCATGCAAAGGCATTGGAGTTCCTCCAAATTTTGGGCACCTTTTGCATTCACTGCATAGGCTAACACTATGGGAGACCCACTTCCTAATAATGGGAACATTTTTCCATGAGGCCCTCTACGTCTCTTCCAAGGAGCATTGGAGTGCCTCCAAATTTTTGGCAGCTTTTGCATTCATTGCATAGGCAAACACTATGGGAGACCCACTTACTAATATGGGAACACTGTTTTTAGGAGGCTCTCTGACCTCTATGTGTCTTGCAAGGGGCATTGGATTTCTTCCAAATTTTTGGCAGCTTTTGCATTCACTCCATAGGCAAACACCATGGGACAAACCGCCCACTGCAGCCTAATCTGTGGCTCTCACCGCTGAACATACAGCCATGCATGGTCGTGTGTGACAATGGGCGGAACCTGGTGACGGAGAAATGACAGCCGGAGTAGATACGGTTTCCCTCTATGCCAGTCCTTTCACCGAGCTAAAGAATATGGCTGTGGTGAAATACAACTCCCACTGAGAAGCAGTTTCAGACTGAAAAACATTGGGCCCACCAGAGGATTTGATTCTGATGGCCCACCTTTCTCCCCCGCTCAAGAACCCCATAGCAGCTGCAAAGTTTGCTATCATCATGAACTCTCCTGATGGAGAAGCTAGGGCCCACCCGAGGATTCTCTGGTGGGACCGTCCAACCCTGCCAAGGAGCAGTCCAGGCTAAGAAAAGTGTGTGAGGAGGTTCCTGGACACTCTATGTCAGCTTTTTTTACTGTGGATTGGACGTGCTTATGCATGTTATTTCTCAAACCGCATTGCAGATCAGGCCATTGCCCAACTCTTTAGTCATGAAATTAAAGGCGCAAAGAAAGATGTTTGTGTGTCGAAGCACCACCAAGAAGTGTGAGCTGATGTTGGATGGGCTGCCATTGCTTATGCAAGAAGATGCATTAGAGGACTTCCTGGGAGAAATGACAACTGGAGTAGATACGGTTTCCCAAGTCCTTTCACTGAGCTAAAGAATATGGCTGTGGTGAAATACAACTCTCACCGACGAGCTGTGAACTGGCTCCGTACCGTCCCTGGCCACATTCACTTGTCCACGTGTTTGTAGCTAGGCAGTCCTTCCCAGTAAGTGCACTGGGGAGGGCACAGGTAATGTTGTAGGACCCGTGCTTGTGGAAGGCAGAGACGACAAATAGTGGTGGCTGGGGACCGAGTATGCACACCCGACCGCCGTCGGCATGAGGTTGTGAAAAGCTTCCGCCTCCACAAGCCTAAAAGGCCACATTTCAAGTGCAAGCAGCTGTCAAAAATTTGGCAGTATAGTATTGCAGCCTGTGGGTGGGTGGTTGGCTGGCTACATAGTTGCACTTGCATTCCAAGGAATGAAGTAGGGATAACTGAACGCTGCGGTGGGACAAGGACATGGACGGTGATTGTTGCAATTCTGCAATGACAGGTGCATGGCGGGAGGCATCTTCGCATGCGCCAAGGTTCACTTATGATGAGCACACTTTTAGGCAGTGACCTGGTAGTCAGAGATGCTTCCAGGGGTCCTCCCCATGCTGTTCCCATGTCTTTTCAGCACTGTATGCATGTGTCTGATGATGTGTCACACACCACATGGCCAGATAAGGTTGTAAAATGTTAAAATGACATTTCCTTGTGAATGCATTTGTCTTGGTTGAAAGTAATGCAAAAGTCCAAAAACGCATCAAAAACGCTACGTGTGAACATAGCCCAAGGTGTGAAGGAGCATTTTTGTTTTTGGTTATTTATTTTGCCTTATATATGAGTCATTACCCTGCAAAGGATGTTTCTTAACATATTGCCCAGGAAAATCCATTTTGGTTTCGTTTTTGCATGTTTTATTGTGAGTTCATAAAAGTGGCGTAATACTCTGACAACATTGTTCACAGCAGTGACCTGGGAGTCAGAAATGCTTCCAGGGGTCTTCCCCATGCTGTTCCCATGTCATTTGAGCACTGTTCCCATCGATTTGGGCAATTTCTAGTCCCTCTGCATACCGCCGGGCGGGCCTCCGGAAAAATGCTCGAGTTTCCCATAGACTTACATTGGGCTCGTTGCTCTGGTCGAGCACCCGTGCATTCCAATTTGCTCGACCTGAGCAATGAGCACCCGAGCATTTTAGTGCTCGCCCATCACTAGTCAGCACCAAGTCTTTTAGGCATGGAACAAGTTGACTACATACTGCAACATTTATCTTTTTCCATTTTTCAAGAATAATTTATTTTAGAGTCTGGATGCTGGATTCAGAGTGATGCTCAACTTGTCTCTTCAGAATTCCACATTGGTGTTTTAGTTGGGTTCAGATCAGCAAAAAACTTGGCCACTGAAACACATTCTTCAGAAATTCAACAGATTTGTGTTTTGGATCATTGTCATGTTGGAAAAGTGCACGTCAACCAAGAACACAGAGTGATGGTAGTAGCATCTTCTCTTTCAATATAGAGCAATACAACTATGAAGTTATGATACCATCAATGAAATGTAACTTTGTGACACCAGTCGCACTCATGCAGCCCCATATGAGGACACTGCCACCACCATGTTTCATTGTAGGCACCATGTATTTAAAAAAAATGCACCTCTACCAAGGGCATGGGGTGATAGTAAATCTTTTCTTCAAATAAGAGCTGTACATCTGTGACTCCATGATACCATCTATGAAACTCATGCAGTCCCACACAAGGACACAGCTACCATCATATTTCACAGTAGGCACCAGGCATTTTTCTAAATTCATTTTTCTTTTCATTTTTCAGCATGTTGTTTAAAATTCGAAATTCACCAGCTTTGATGAATTTTCCGTTAAAATTAGGCCTTTTTATATCCCTATAGGGAATGTGCTCTGCACTGTGACATACTATCCCTGCACTGTGCAAGCATAAAATGGCTGGCTCTTTGGTTGATTTTCATCTTTTATATTAGCTGTGACAGCCCCCCTGATTGGCTGCGCATAGGCCGTGTGTTGTGATAGTTGCGGAGCATTATGAAAAAGCCTGAATGGCTATGTCAGAGGCCATTAACCAGCAGAGTCTTCAGGAGTGTGCGAAATGGTGGGGGGCTTTATTTTTTTTTTTGACGCTCCTCGTGAATCAGTTGCACATCATCACAATGACCTGCAAATTTCAAGAAATTCAAAGTCGATCCTCCATGGATCGATCCACTCATCTCTAGTAGTGACCTTTTTCTTCATAGAGCAATTAATGATTATCCTTATGACTGTTATAATTGTGTAACAGCCGTGGTATATTGGCTTACTCGGCTGCACAGGAACACTGTCTCTTTAAATCTTCCACTGGTTTATTAAAAGTATTGCATAAGCCAGTGCAACATTAGCAAAACAAACATGGCCTTCCCGGCCTAACAGGAAAAACAAAACATATGGCACAGACCTTGTTGCTACTGGAACAAACAACACAAGTATCCCACCATTCCAAAAATGCCCGAACCTGGTTCTTGGAGACCAGTTTCGACCAATTTTGGACTGCCTCCACCTTATTCACTTGCGACTTTCCTTTGCTTCTTCTTATAATGTAGCCCAGGTATATTCCCTTCTTTTTCCCGATGGCACACTTCTTTAGGTTTATTGTAAACCACCCCCTTCCTCAGCGCATCCAGCACAGCCTGGACTTTCTGCAGATTACTTCCCCAATCCAGGCTGAATATTACAATATTGTTGAGGTAAGCGGCGGCATACTTTTTGTGAGGTAGCTGGGTCTCTTTGCAGCACAAATGGGTTTCTGGTATACTGGAAGCAACCGTCAGGTATAAAAGAGGCCATCTTCTCCTTGGCACTTTAAGACAGGAGGATTTACCAGTAACCTTTCATTAGGCACAGGGAGGTGATGTATCTGGCTGACTCTAGCTTCACTATGAGTTCATCGACGCGGGGAGTTTGATACACGTCAAATTTAGCCACCCCACCTCCTTCAAAATCACCTTGCGGTGGACTTCGGGGATTCTATACAGCTTTTGTTTCACCTGCACATGTGGTTCCATCAGGATTCCATGTTAAACAACCGGCATGCATCTTGGCAACTCAGAAAACAGGTCCCGGTTCTGCTGAAGCAGTTCTCGGCACTGTTGTTTCTGGGCTGGTGACAGTGTCTCTGCCACAGTAACATCCTTAGTGTCCCCTTCTCGCCTGTTGTCCTGCCAACAAGAAGTTTCTACATGGTTTCTCTGTTGCCCAGCTTTGATGGGTAGTGGCATGAGAGGATTTTAGAAGGGAGAGGTGGTAGCAGTTAACTGGCAGGTGGGACAGGACTTGCAATACCTTAGGATTTCCCAGTGACATCTGGGCCAATAGTACCTCAGAATGACCCATTCTTGAGTTTTGTCCGCCCCAAGACATGAGAATGGGCCCTGTCCAACATCCTATGTCTATAGGGTCCTGGTACCAACAACTGCTCCACTATCTCCTCCCTCACCTTAGTAACCCAGTACAATAAGTCCCCACTCAACATGAAATAGGGAAACTGTTTTCAGTCTCTGACTCCTGTGTTATGCCATTCATAACGGTTACCTTATTGAATGCCTCTTTTAGAGTTAGGCCCCTATGTTGGGTGAACCCAAAAATCTCTCTGGTCACCCCTATCTCAGGCATGCCTGCCTGAGGGAATACTACATTCTCCTCTTCACCCACTACACAAAAGGGAAACTCATCAGACTCAAGCATTGATGAGACTTTTTTAGGGCCAACCCGTTTCTTACCCGAGCATTCAAGGTCTCCTCCAATCCCCCACAAATCCCAAAACAACTCAAAGTCCCGGCCTATGATAATTGGGTGCAATAAATCCTGGACCACGCCGACCTCATGGGACTCAGTACCTTGGGCCGTCTCAATGACCACTCTGGTCACCGGATAGTCTTTAGCATCCCTGTAAATGCAGCGGACATCCACCTTCTTCCTGCGGATCAATTGGAGGGGGAGTGTGGCCCTCACAAGGGTCACATAACTCCCTGAGTCTAGTATTCCAGTAATTTGCAGACCATTCACTTTTACAGGACAAGTTTGGGGCCCCTCGACAGGTGGACAGTCCCCACAGCAAGCTGGATATGTGTAGAATGAACACCAGCGTCACATGCTACCGTTCATTTGCTCGGTGTTCAGGGGACAATGGGCAGCTATATGATCTGGGCCGTGACATCTCCAGCAAATTACATCCCCCGATGAGGCCCTCGGCATGACCGCTGCTGTCCCCTTGGACTTTGAACGCCCCACTCCTTTTTTAACCTCCCCCTATGTGGAGTGCGTAGCCTCCCCCAAGGACCTATCGACCCCCTGATACTTTTCGACCAGTTAGTCATTGGCATTCCGGGGATCTCCCTGGGCAACCCAAGTCTGCATCCGGCTCGGAAGGAAGTGCAAGAACTGGTCCATTACAACTCACTCCACGATGGTGTAGAGGACTCCGGCTTTTTGTATCAGGTTCAGCAGATCAAACGTTTGGGAGCGAGGGGGTTTGTCACGGTGATATGCCGAGTGGTGGACCGATTGTGCCCTGACAGTCATTTTCACCTCCAAATGCGCCAAAATTTCTGTTTTCAACTTTTCATATTCTTTGGCTACTGCTGGAGCTGCTGCTGTTTCTGGCTTCATAGAATCATAGAATGGTAGAGTTGGAAGGGACCTCCTGGGTCATCTGGTCCAACCCCCTGCTCAAAGCAGGATTCACTAAATCATCTCAGACAGATGTCTGTCCAGCCTCTGTTTGAAGACGTCCATTGAAGGGGAACTCACCACCTCTCGTGGCAGCCTGTTCCACTCATTAATCACCCTAACTGTCAAAAAGTTTTTTCTAATATCTAATCTGTGTCTCCTCCCATTTAGTTTCATCCCATTGCTTCTAGTCTTTCCTTGTGCAAATGAGAATAAAGATGATCCTTCTACAATGTGACAGCCCTTGACATATTTGTAGACAGCTATTAAGTCTCCTCTCAGTCTTCTTTTTTGCAAGCTAAACATTCCCAAATCCTGCAACCGTTCCTCATAGGACATGGTTTGCAGACCAGTCACCATTCTGGTCGCTCTTCTCTGAACTTGCTCCAGTTTGTCTATGTCTTTTTTAAAATGTGGTGCCCAAAACTGTACACAGTATTCCAGATGAGGTCTGACCAAAGAGGAGTAAAGACCGATAATGACTTCACGTGATCTAGACTGTATGCTTCTGTTAATACATCCCAGAATTGTATTTGCCTTTTTTGCTGCTGCATCACACTGTTGACTCATGTTCAGTCTATGATCTATTAGTATACCTAAGTCTTTTTCACATGTACTGTTGCTTAGCTCTATTCCTCCCATTCTGTATATGCTTTTTTCATTTTTATTGCCCAGATGTAGTACTTTGCATTTTTCCCTGTTAAAAACCATTCTGTTGGTTGCTGCCCACTGCTCCAGTTTATTTAGGTCTTTTTGAATCCTCTCTCTCTCTTCTCTAGTATTAGCTATCCCTCCTAGCTTTGTGTCATCAGCAAATTTAATCAGTTTACCCTCAATTCCTTCATCTAAATCATTGATAAAGATGTTGAACAATACAGGTCCCAGGACGGAGCCCTGTGGTACCCCACTTGAGACATTCATTCAGCTGGATGTGAAGCCATTTACAACCACCCTTTGAGTCCGATCACTAAGCCAGTTATGAATCCACCTAACAGTTGCCTGGTCCATTGCATACTTGGTCATTTTTTCAATAAGGATGGTGAGAGATACTTTGTCAAATGCTTTGCTGAAGTCAAGATATACTATATCTACAGCATTTCCCTGATCCACCCAGTCAGTGATTCTGTCATAGAAGGAAATTAAGTTAGTCTGACATGACTTGTTAGTTACAAACCCATGCTGACTCTGGTTAATCACTTCATTCTTATCCATGTACTTACATACATGTTGTTTAATAATTTGTTCAAAGATCTTTCCTGGTATAGAAGTCAGACTCACCGGCCTATAGTTCCCTGGGTCCACCTTCTTCCCCTTTTTGAAGATAGGAACAACATTTGCTCTTCTCCAGTCTTCTGGGACTTCTCCTGTTCTCCAAGAATTTTCAAAGATTATGGAGAGTGGTTCTAAAATTTCTTCTATGATCTCCTTCAGTACTCTGGGGTGTAATTCATCTGGACCTGGAGACTTGAACTCATTTATGTTAGCTAAATATTCCCTCACAATCTTTCTGTTTACAGATAACTTGGATTCCTCTATTCCTCTAAAAGGACAGTGAAGATCAGTTGATGTTACATTTTCTTTCTGAGAGAAAACAGATGCAAAATAGGAATTAAAAATTTCGGCCTTCTCAACATCCTCTCTTACCATTTCTCCATTTTCATCCTGTAAAAATCCTATAGCATCTTTGACTTTTCTTTTACTTTTGACATACCCCCAAAATCCTTTTTTATTGCTTTTGACATCTCTTGCAAGCCTTAATTCATTGTCAGCTTTAGCTAACCTGATACGTGCCCTACAGGATCTGCAGACTGCATTATAATCTTCTTTAGATATGCCTCCCTCTTTCCATTTAATAAACATTTCTTTCTTTCTTTTTAGCATGTGTTTAAGTTCTGTGTTCATCCATCCTGGTTTCCTTAAATGCTTCCCATTCTTCCTACTTTTCGGGATTGTTAACGATTGTGCTTTGAGAATCTCATTTTTAAAAATTTCCCATCCTTCCTGGACATTTTTGTCCTTAAGGACATCCAGCCATTGGATCCCTCCTATTCTCTTTCTGAGTCTCTTAAAATCTGCCTTTCTAAAATCTAACCTTGAAGTTTGAGTCTTCACATGTCTTCCTCCTCTAGTTATCCAAAATTCTATAATAGCATGATCGCTGCCTCCTAGCGTCCCAGCCACCTTTACCTCCTCAACCATTTCCTCCCTGTTTATAAGGATTAGATCCAAAGTAGCAGATCCCCTTGTTTTCTCCCCTACCTTTTGGAAGATAAAGTTGTCAGCAAGAGAGGATAAGAATTTGCTTGACCTGTTAGTTTTACTTGAGAGAGATTCCCAACAAATGTCTGGATAGTTGAAATCTCCCATGACCACTACGTCATATTTTTTGGAGAACTTGGTCATTTGATACATAAAGAGTTCATCCATATCTTCAGCTTGCCCAGGTGGCCTGTAGTAAATGCCTACAATGGTGTCCTTTCCGTTGTTCTCTCCTTGTATTCTTACCCAAACAGTTTCCACAAAACTCCCAGTCTCTGAAGCTTCAATCTCTGTGCAGATATACGCTTTTCTAACATACAATGCGACACCTCCTCCTCGTTTATCAAGTCTGTTTCTTGCAAATAAGTTGTATCCTTTTAGCCTTTTATTCCATCATGTGTATCGTCCCACCAAGTTTCAGTGATTCCAATAACATCATATTCCTTTTCCTGCGTTAGTAGTTCCAATTCTCCTTGTTTGTTGCCCATGCTTTGTGCATTTGTATAAAAACATTTTAGTTTGTGATTGGTTTCTCTTCCTCCCATATTTTTATTATTTAAATTGTTTTGTCTTTGTTCTTCCTTTCCACTTCCAGTAGCAGAGATCTCAATAGTATTTGTCAGCTGTATGGCTTTTTCTGGCCTTTTGCTTCCCTTCCCACATTGTTCTAGTTTAAAGCTCTCCTGATGAGTGTAGCAAGGCGACTTCCAAATACATGTTTCCCAGTCTTCGTAAGGTGCACCCCATCTCTAGCAAGTAGTCCATCGTATAGGTAATTCATTCCGTGATCCAGAAATCCAAATCCTTGTTGACGGCACCATCGACGTAGCCAGTTGTTCACCTGTAGAATCTTATTCCACCTCATTGTTCCATGGCCATCCACTGGGATGATGGATGAGAAGACCACCTGCGCTCCCAATTCTTTCACTTTCTTGCCTAAGTCTTCAAAGTCACTGCAGATGGTTTCCAGGTCCTTTCTTGCGGTGTCATTTGTCCCCACATGTATTAGCAGGAATGGGTAGTGATCTGTAGGTCTGAAGAGTCTTGATATCCTGTCAGACACATCTTTAATTTTTGCTCCTGGAAGACAGCACATTTCTCTTGAGGTTATGTCTGGTCTGCAGATAGCGGCCTCTGTTCCTCTTAACAGGGAATCCCCCATGACCACCACTCTCCGTTTTTTCTTCACAACATTCTTCTTTCTCCATCCAGGAGGATTCTGAGGGCTTACAGGGTTATTCATTGCTGGCAAAGTCTTATTTTGCTGTATTTCTTCATGGTTCTCCTGCGTGAGAGCCTGGTACTGGTTCCTGAGCAGTATGGGTGCTGACTGCCTCTCTATCCTCCTACTTCTCTGGGTCACATGCTTCCATTCCTCTGTTTCGTCAGGTGCAGTTCGAATTTCTTCTCTTTCTGAATCATGAAGAGATAATTCTGCTCTGTCTAAGAACTCTTCACCTTCCTTAATGATTTTCAAGGTAGTTAACCTCTCTTCTAGATTTCGCAACTTTTCCTCCAACAGGGACACAAGCTTGCATTTCTGGCATGTGAAGTTTGGCTTTTCCACTGGCAAGTCTGTGAACATGTAGCAAGATATGCAGCTCACCAAATGGCTCCTGGACTCTTCCATGTTCTTACTGTTAATGTTCTGAAAACAGTGAAAAAAGCTTAAAAAAAAAAAAAAAAGCTTCAAAATGCCGATGTCCTCTTTTCAGCTCCAACAGCCAAAATCCAGTGTTCTTTGAGCTCGCGGAGACTCTTCACTTACCCCAAAATGCAGTGGGAATATGCAAATTATCTCCTCAGGACTCCTCCCCTGGTTTACCGATGTCCTCTTTTCAGCTCCAACAGCCAAAATCCAGTGTTCTTTGAGCTCGCGGAGACTCTTCACTTACCCCAAAATGCAGTGGGAATATGCAAATGATCTCCTCAGGACTCCTCCCCTGGTTTACCGATGTCCTCTTTTCAGCTCCAACAGCCAAAATCCAGTGTTCTTTGAGCTCGCGGAGACTCTTCACTTACCCCAAAATGCAGTGGGAATATGCAAATTATCTCCTCAGGACTCCTCCCCTGGCTTGATCAGCTCCTCCATTTTGTCTGATCACTGTTCCATTCTTAGGGTATGTGCGCACATTCAGGATTTGATTGCAGAAATTTCTGCAAGGTTTCTGCATCTCTTGGCAGGAAAAACGCTGTGGCAAAAACGCACGTTTTGCTGTGATTTGGTGCATTTTTGATGCTTTTTTATGCATTTTTGTACAGCAATGAATGCTTTTAGGAGCTAAATAAAGATATTTTAAAAAAGAAACGTGGAACATCGCTTTAACCCTTTGATTAACATCGGACCTGGGGTGAACATATTGGTTAATTTAAATGATTAAATAATGTGTCTGTTGTATTTCAAATAAAGTGTTTTACTCTCAGTGTGTGTGTTTATTTAACTCTTTACTTACAGCTTACAGGTTTAGTAATGGGGGTGTCTGGTTGACACCTTTTATCACTAAACAAAGGGCTTGGTGTCAGCGAACCAAATCCCATAAACACTAATCCCATTAGCCTTAATTCCCATTCATGTCATTTCTGGGGCAGCCGAGAGCTGCTATTTTTAGTCTAGGAAAGGGCCATTAGGCCAACATGTTCCCTGGCTATTAATAACAGTTCACAGCTGTTTGGTTAGCCGCTACGTCCCCACAATCAGCAACTAGCAGCGATTTTGGACGCAGCGTAATTTTGCTGCATCCAAATTGCTGTGTTCTAATGCCGCACTTGTTTTGTCAGTACATGTGAATCCACCCATGTAATGACATTTCAATCTGTCAAAATCTGCAGTGAAGACTAGCGTCTCAGCTACAGAAATTGACATGCTGTGGGTGAGTTAGGGTATGTGCCCATGATGAGGAAATGCTGCGGGTTTGACACTGCGTGTTTATGTAGCATCAAACCTGCAGCGGCCAGATGTTACAGCATACTGGATGGGATTTCTAGAAATCCCATGTCCACTATGTGTGCATCTGAGGCTGTGGAGCACCAGCGGACATTAACATGCGGCGCGTCTTTCAGGACCACAGCATGTCAAATTCGCTTGCGAAGTCGTAACAGAAATTTGAACACTAGAATGTATTGAATGCGGTAAATCCACATATATACCAGCGCTACAGTATGCAAACATGAAATATATGAAATTTGAATTGCATTACTGCTCTAGAAAATAGATATAAATGAGAATTCTTAGCGCATAAATTGGCCAATTCATGTGTACCCGGCAGCCACAGTAAGGCGACTCTCATTGCTGGAAACCTGCCTAGGGTGAATCCTCTCTTAGACTGAAGTCTACATGTATATGGGATGGTAGGAACCAACTATAATTAAAACCGCCTGAGGCTTAGGGGTTAGTATATTTCATGTTTGCATACTATAGCGCTACAGAGTGCTACTTTATTTGTTGGTTATATGTGGAGACGGCTACTCTTAGTAAGCACCTGTACACACCAGTTTTCTGTTTTGGAAGTGACAGTCAGTCTTTTGATATTTGTATATATAGACTTTCTGACTGAGCACTCCACCCCTAAGCCTCAGGCAGTTTTAATTATAGCAGGATCCTACCTTCCCATATACAAGTAGACTTCAGTTTAAGAGAGGATTCACCCTAGGCAGGTTCCCAGCAACTTGAGTCGCCTTACCGTGGCTGCCGGGTACACATTGGCCAATTTATGCGCTACAAATTCTCATTTATTTCTATTTTCTAGAGCAGTAATGCAATTCAAATTTCATATATTTCATGTTTGCATACTATAGCACTACAGAGTGCTAATTTATTTGTTGGTTCTATATTGAGATGGCTACTCTTAGTAAGAACCTGTACACACCAGTTTTCTGTTTTTGAAGTGATGGTAAGTCTTTTGATGTTTGTTTACCAACTGTGGTAGATCAGTACATAGATGTAGACACAGGAAAACTGTCTCTTTAAATCTTCCACTGGTTTATTAAGAGTATTGTATAAGCCAGTGCAACATTAGCAAAACAAACACGGCATTCTCGGCCTAGCAGAAAAAACAAAACATAACGTATGGAACAGACCTTGTTGCTATTGAAAACCGCCCCCTTCAGGAACAAAATACACAAGATTTAGCTTTCCTTCTCATAAAAATACAGCTCCAGAGCTTTCACTACCAGGCCTACCCCACACCAAATGCTCTAGAAAGCTGGGTATGTATCCTCTGGACTCCTCCCACTCTGCAGCTGTTTAACTAAACATGACTAATTAACCCCTCTCAGCACTTTGTGTGCTGGAGCATTTTCCTGTTTATATTACTGGAGCTAACAATCTCAGTGCTACATATCTCCCCTCCAGTACTTTGCCAGTGACTTTATCACACAACTCACACGGGAAAATAGGTAAAACACTAAATAACTGCAACTGACTCAGCCGATTCATGTACAGACTAGAGATTCTGACCCCGCAGTCCCTAGTTGGTTCCTACATGGACTGGAATAGCCCTAATAACAGACTAAACTATGGCAGCTCGGACCTATGCTGCCTAAAATGCCGTCAATCGCTTCACGTTCCTTCTAAGGAACCGGAGGGCAGATCAGAGTGCAATTTACCTACAGAAGGGAAGGAGTGCTGAGATATAAAGAGATGCCAGAGTGAGTTAAAACAAGCCACGAAATGCAAAATGAAAAGCTAAGATATGTACTGCTAAAGATTGATCCAGAAATGTCCAGCACATCTTCTTAATGTTTTAAAAAAATTCTTGCTTTATTCAAATCCTCATAAAAACATTTGTAGAGGAAAAAACAAGACTCCTAACTTGATATCCTGCTCAGGAGAGGAAATGTCATTTGTGAAACAGCTGATGAGTGATTAATATTAGAACACATGCCGGTCAATAAGGTGCACCACACATATAAAAAAACTACATCTTTTCAGACAAAGTTTGGATCAAAACAAAAGGGAAAGAAAAAAGGAAAAGAACATATGGAGAACAGAGCTACAGAGCAACATTTTAAAGATGATGCTTCTTTTTTATGCATTTCATGCACTATGTCCCCTCCTCGGTGTTTCATATTTATTTTTTCAACTGCAATAATAGTGCATGAAATGCATAAAAAAGGAGCATGCTGGATTCTGCGTTTAAACACAAGAGCTCACTTGGGTTTGAACCAGAAAACAGATTTAAGTTATTTTTATTAATTTTTTATGATAAACTGTTTTTGATATATAAATCATCTTTAACCCCTTCGCGATCTTGGGATTTTCCGTTTTTGCATTTTCGTTTTTTGCTCCTCTTGTTCCCAGAGTCTTAGCATTTTTATTTTTTGGGCAATACGGCCATGTGAGGGCTTATTTTTTGCGGGACGAGCTGTACTTTTAAACGCCGTTACTAGTTTTACCATATCGTGTACTGGAAAATGGGAAAAAAATTCCAAGTGCGGTGAAATTGAAAAAAAAATGCAATTCTCCAGTTGTTTTTTGTATTTTTTTCTTTCCACGTTCACTGGATGCTAAAACTGACCTGACATTATTATTCTCCAGCTCAATACGAGTTTGTAGACACCAAACATGTATAGGTTCTTTTTTATTTAAGTGGTGAAAAAAAAATCCCAAGTTTGCTAAAAAAAAACTCAGTGTAGGAGGGGGAGGAATCAGACGCTGGTGGTAAACCCGAGACAGGTGCAGTGTGAAAAGTAATATCACCAGCAAGAAACTACAGCAGGGCGAAAGTATACATAGCCGCACCCGAAAGATGATTGGGCAGACAAATGAATTAACGAAAACACCTGTGGACATAAAAAGCCTAAAGCAAGGTTAGGTATTGGAGGAGAAATTCAGTGTTTGGAGTAGGTGGTTGGAGAGTTGTTCAGGAGATTTCTGCTTGAAGTTGGTTTGCATGCTCATCCTACCCTATTTGGTTTCTCCTACTTATCCCAGAGTGTTCTACTCTGTTTTTGTGAGAATATTTGTCCGTCTGGTTAGTGTAGTTCTATACACTTCAGCCTCACATCTACATGGGTGGGACAATATGTGACAGTAGCCTATTCGAGAATTAGCTAAGCACTGCACTCTGCTTTTTCTGGCAGTATCATAGTCGATGAATAGAGAAGTAGTGAACCATGCCCTCCTCTACCTCCTCTCCTCTCCTCTACTAAATGGGAGGAGACACAGATTAGATATTAGAAAAAACTTTTTGACAGTTAGGGTGATTAATGAGTGGAACAGGCTGCCACGAGAGGTGGTGAGTTCCCCTTCAATGGACGTCTTCAAACAGAGGCTGGACAGACATCTGTCTGAGATGATCTAGTGAATCCTGCTTTGAGCAGGGGGTTGGACCAGATGACCCAGGAGGTCCCTTCCAACTCTACCATTCTATGATTCTATGATTCTATGATTCTACCCAGTTCAAGTTGAAAGAGCTACAGTGCCTATAAAAAGTATTCATACTCATTTACTTTTCCACATTTTTTCACTTTAAACCCACAAACTATTAGGATTTTATGTGAGATACCAACACAAAGTAGCAAGTGTTTGTGAAGTATAAAGGAAATGATTCATGTTTTTTTAATTATTTAAAAATATCAATCTGAAAACTGTGATGTGCATTTGTATTCAGCCACCCCGAGTCAATAATTTGTAGGACCAATTTTCGCTGCAATTACTGCTGCAAGTCTTTTGGGGTATGTCTCTACCAGCTTTGCACATCTAGAGACTGATATTTTTGCCCATTCTTCTTTGCAAACTAGCTCTAGCTCAGTGAGATTGTCTGTGAATAGAAATCTTGCCACAGATTCTCAATAATGATTTTCATGTATGGCTATAGGGGAGGTTATGTATTTATTAGTGATGGGTGAGCAATAAAATGCTCAGGTGCTCGTTACTCAAATCAAGCAAATCGTAATGCTTGGGTCCTCATTTCGAGTAACAAGCATAATGAAAGTCAATGGAAACTCAAGCATTTTTCCAGCAGAACCTACTAGGTGGTCTGTGGGCGGGTGGGGGATGGAAAATCATTGAAATAGACAGAAACACTGCTGAAATGGAATGGGAGCAGCATGGGGAAGACCCCTGTATGCATCTCCGAGTCACAGGTCGCTGCTGGGAACAATGATGTCCGAGTATTACGCCACTTTTATGGACTGACAATAAAACATACAAAAACAAAATTAAAATGGATTTTACAGGGGAAAAAGGTTAGAAAACATTCTTTCCTGTATAAATACTTGTATACAGTGGGGGAAATAAGTATTTGATCCCTTGCCGTTTTTGTAAGTTTACCCACTGACAAAGACAATTTTAACCTACCCTTAAAATTATAGACTGTTTATGTCTTTGTCAGTGGGCAAACTTACAAAAACAGAAAGGGACCAAATACTTATTTCTCCCACTGTATAAGGCAAAATAAAAAAGAGTAGGAAAAGAAACACCATCTCTCACAGTATTTTCCTGTCGTTCTTGAGCAATAAATAAATAAATAATTTAAACAAATAATGTAGAGTCTTCCCTATTTTTAATAACCAGCTAAGGCAAAGAAGACAGCTGCGGGCTGATATTATCAGGCTGGGAAGGTCCATGGTTACTGGCCCCTACCCAGCCTAAAAATACCAGCCCACAGCCACAACAATTCTGTCGCCCTGTCTCAGCTCTTCCCAATTGCCCTGGTGCATTGAAAATCAGGGTAATGGGATTTGGAGTTGATGACAGCTGTGATTTGTCAAAAATCACAGTTGACATCAACCCATGGGGTTAGTAATGGAAAGGTGTATGTCAGACACCCCCTTTACTAACCCAGTAAGAAAAAAAAAACACACACACAAAAATCCTTTATTCACAAAAACATTCCCAGACAAATGCCCCCGTTCTCCCATTTATTAAAAAAACAAAACTATGCAGTTCTGAACTAGTCCAACAATCGCACGATGTCCCAAACGTCTGAAGCGTAAAGAGCGCCGTAATGACGGCACTGCCGGGAATGCTGCTCCACGAGACTGGCCGGCTATGAACTTATGTAACCTCAGTGACGTCAGGGAGGTTACATCAGTTCACAACCGCCTGGGTCTCACGGAGCACTGTGACCGGCAGTCCAGCAATCCATGTGACCTGGTGGAATCGCTGTAGTATGTCGGACTGCGCTGCCGCCGTGTCACACAGAGCGCAGTCCAAAGTACTACAGTGATTCTGGCTGGTCACGCAGACTGCCAGACTGCGCTCTGCGTGACCCATTGATTGTGAGGCCCAGCAAACTTAAGGGAGTCTTTAAGGGAGACTTTAAGGTTACTGGAGTTCCCAGCTGCTGGAAAACCTGGAGGCAGTGAACTCTGGTAACCTTAGTTCCCAACCTCCAGGTGTCTCAGCAGTTGGGAGCTCCAGTAAGCTTAAAGTCTCCCTTAACCCTAGAACGCATGACCATAAAAATCTACACTTTCACATACCTGGGGCCTTTTAGGCCCGTGTGCAAATAACATGGAATAACTCTAACAAAAATGACAAACAACTATATACCTGAGGAATACCTAGAGTTTCAAAATTCTAACTAAAGGAATCTTGCAGAAAATAGAAAACAATTAACAGGGCGGGCCTGCGAGGCCCCAGGTATGCGTTCTAGGGTTAAAGGCTCCATTAAGGTTTCAGGGCCTCACAGCTGCCTCAAGACTTGGTGGCTTTGAACTCTGGTGAAAGTTACTGGAGTTCACATCCATCGGGTCTCCTGGCAGCTGTGAGGCCTGGAAAATTTAAGTGAGCCTTTAAGGGAGACTTCAAAGTTACTAGAGTTCCCAGCAGCTGGGATACCTGGAGGCTGCGAACTCTTGTAACCTTAATGCATAGCCTCCAGGTGTCCCAGCATCTGGGAACTCCAGTAACCTTAAAGTCTCCCGGCTGTGTGCACACATTGCGTTTTTAACTCGCTTTTTATAGCTTTTTTTTTACCTGTGTTTTTGTACAGCAATGAATGCTGGTTAAAGCTAGTAAGAAAAAAAGAGGAAAAAAGGCTTAGTTAAAGAGATAGATAGAGGGATGGATATATAGATAGATATATAGATAGATAGATAGATAGATTGATAGATAGGTTAGATAGATGCAGAGAGATAGAGAAATAGCCGGAAGCAAGGGGTTCTCCCTATTTTTAACAACCAGCTAAGGCAAAGCAGACAGCTGAAGGCAGATAATATGAGGCTTTGAAGGGCCATGGTTATTGGCCCCTTCCTAGCCTAAAAATACCAGCCCTCAGCCACCCCAGAACTAGCACATCACATTAGATGTGCCAGTTCTGGTGCCCTATCTCAGCTCTTCCCGATTGCCCTGGTGCAGTGGCAATCGGGGTAATGAGATTAGGGGTTGATGTCAGAATCTGGCGCCTACACCAAGCCCTGAAGTTAGTACTGGAGAGGTGTCAGTCAGACACCTCCACTACTAACCTTGTATGTAAAAATCAATAAACACACACATCATAGAAATGTCCTTTATTTTAACAAGAAAAAAAAACAGACACCCTCTTTCACCAATTTATTCCCCCCCAAAAAAATCCCATGCAGGTCTGCCATAATCCAATGGATCCACCATAATCTACATCGATGTACCAAGATTAGTCCAGTCCAAAATTCCAGCATATGGAACGCCGTCTAGAGAATGGGGCTTCATAGGCTGTTACTCCAGCACGCAGTGCCGGGTTCTCACAGTGTTCCGCAATAGCCGGCAGAGTCTGTGACCAGCAGTGACATCAGTAAGGTTACCGCCAGTCACAGATGCTGTTTCCCACCTGTCACACAGCGACTGTGACCGGCGGTAACCTTCCTGAAGTCACCACTCGTCACAACGGCCCGCTCTTGCGCTACCCTCAGGGTGAGAACTGGCAGTGGCTGCTACAGCATATCAAGCTTCACTCAGTGAATGGGGCTTCGTATGCTGCGGACGTCAGAGTGGTGATTGTGGTGCCGTGGACTATATCAGACCTGTGCGGGACCTTTTCTTTCTGTTCTTTTAATTAAAGGACGTTTGTGTCTTTATTTGTTTTTCAATAATTCAACTGCCAGTTAAGCAGATATAAATGCTTAATGAATATTCACTGCTTCCCCTGTCCATCTCTCGGCCCAAGAGATGGGCAGGGGAAGCAGTGACTATTAATTTTATCCTCTGATTTCAGTGGTCAGTGGGCCAAGCATCAGGTCCCTGGGTCTTAGAACCCAACATGGCTACTGCATTACTGTGTATGGCAGGCAATCCCTGCACGTTGATTGGCTGTCTAACAGCCGCAAAACATGAGGGATAGGGACTCGAGCATCCGCCCGAGCAACCCCAACACTCGGCCGAGTAACGAGAGTAAATGAGCACCCTAATGCTCGATAGAGTAACGAGCAGTGCCGAACATGCTCGCTCATCACTAGTGTTAAGCGATACCTTCCGATATCAGGAAATATCGGATCGGATTGGATTGGGCCGATACCCAAAAAGTATCGGATATCGCCGATTCCGATACCGGAAACCAATGCAAGTCAATGGGACACAAATATCGGAATGAAAATAAACCCTTTCTTTACTTGTAGGTTAATTCTACATGAAGGAAAACAACTAACAATAATGTAGAATGTATTGGGGGAGGTGGTTGCCCAAATCAATGGGACCAGTGCTCACAGTGAAACATGAAAAGCCGGCAATTCAGCAGCGGCATACACCGGTACCCGACAATTTATAACAGAAAGAATAGAGCTTCACACATAGATTAGATAGATAGAAACATGTCAGTCACATATATATGAAGTACAGTGACAGTGTTGCTTACTGTACTTGTCATTTAGTGTAAAGGATTTATTAAAAAAAATATTAGTGTTTTCATGCACCATCTCTTTAAAAAAGCCGGCCGGCAATTCAGCAGCGGTACCCGACAATTTAGAATAGAAAGAATAGAGAATCACACATAGATTAGATAGATAGAAACATGTCAGTCACATATATATGAAGTACAGTGACAGTGTTGCTTACTGTACTTGTCATTTAGTGTAAAGGATTTATTTAAAAAAATATTAGTGTTTTCATGCACCGTCTCTTTAAAAAAGCCAGCCGGCAATTCAGCATCTGTACCCGACAATTTAGAATACAAAGAATAGAGAATCACACATAGATTAGATAGATAGAAACATGTCAGTCACATATATAAGAAGTACAGTGATAGTGTTGATTACTGTACTTGTCATTTAGTGTTAAAATAAAGGATTTATTAAAAAAAAAAATTGGCGCGGGGTTCCCCGTAATTTTAGTCTCTAGCGGAAGTTAAGCAGACGGCTGGGGCAGATGTTTGAAGCCTGGGAAGGGGGTAATACCCACGGAGCTTCCCAGGCTACTAATATCAGCCCCCAGCTGAATACCTAGCCTTTACTAGATATTAAAATGGGGGACCCCCCCAAAAAAATGACGTGGGGTCCCACCTATTTTAATAGCTAGCAAAGGCTAGGCAGACAGCTGGGGGCTGATATTAATAGCCCAGGAAGGGTGCCATGAATATTGGCCCCCTCCCAGGCTAGAAACACCAGCCGTCAGCCGCCCCAGAAATGGCGCATCCATAGGATGCGCCAATTCTGGCACTTAGCCTCGCTCTTCCCACTGCCCTGTAGCGGTGGCAGTGGGGTAATGGGGTTGGGGTTGATGTCAGCTTATAATGCCAGCTGACATCAAGCCCAGGTTAGTAATGGAGAGGCGTCTATAAGACACCCCCATTACTAACCCCATAGTCAAAGTTAAAAAAAACACAAACACCCAGAATAAAATCCTTTAATTGAAATAAACACACAATTCTTTATTGTTCTAAATTAAACCATACTTACCGTCACACCCATTCCAGCTGAAGCCAAAGATCTCCTGCAATAAAAATAAAATAATAAACCAACATCATCCTTACCTTTCCATGGTTCCCAGGACAGCTTCAGCTCTGCTACATCGAGATGACAGGCTGGACCGCAGCAGAACGCTGCCATCCAGCTTGTCATCCCGCAGACACTGAGAAGCGCAGGCATGCTTGCGCTCCTCAGTGTCTGGCTGTGACGGCATCCAGATGAGCCGACAATGAACTCGGCTCACCTCATGCACGTCACTGATAGCGTGGGAGAATTCTCCTGCGCATGCGGTGAGCGTGAGAGACTCGGCTCATCGGGATGCCGTCACAGCCTGACACTGAGGAGCGCAAGCATGCCTGCGCTTCTCAGTGTCTGCGGGATGACAGGCTGGATGGCAGCGTTCTGCAGGTCCAGCCTGTCATCTCGATGTAGCAGAGCTGAAGCTGTCCTGGGAACCATGGAAAGGTAAGGAAGATGTTGCTTTATTATTTTACTTTTATTGCAGGAGATCGTTGGCTTCAGCTGGAATGGGCGTGATGGTAAGTATGGTTTAATTTAGAACAATAAAGAATTGTGTGTTTATTTCAATTAAAGGACTTTATTCTGGGTGTTGTGTTTTTTTTTTAAATACTTTACTAGAAATTCATGGCGGTCATGTCTAATATTGGCGTGACCCCATGAATTTCGGGCTTAGGGCCAGCTGATAATGCCAAGCTGGCCCTAACCCCTTTATTACCCAGTGAGCCACAGCACCAGGGCCCTGGATGAGTTGGGTACAGCGCCAGAAGATGGCGCTTCTATGAACGCGCCATTTTCCGGGGTGGCTGCGGACTGCAATTTGCAGCGGGGGGGGGGGGGGGGGCAGAAAGCTTGGGCCTCCCTGCGCTGCAGATTCCAGCCCCCAGCTACCTAGTTGTACCTGGCTGGACACAAAAATAGGGCGAAGCTCTACGTATTTTTTTTTTTTATTATTTCATGAAATTCATGAAATAATTAAGAAAAAAGAGCTTCCCTATATTGTTGTGTCCGGCCAGGTATAAATAGGCAGCTGGTGGTTGGGGGCAGCCCGTTCCTGCCTGCTGTACCTGGCTGGACACAAATATAGTGCGAAGCCCCACATCAATTTTTTTTTAATTATTTCATGAAACAATTTAAAAAAATAAGGGCTTCCCTATATTGTTGTGTCCGGCCAGGTACAAATAGGCAGCTGGTGGTTGGGGGCAGCCCGTTCCTGCCTGCTGTACCTGGCTGGACACAAATATAGGGTGAAGCCCCACATCAATTTTTTTTTAATTGTTTCATGAATTTCCTGAAATAATTAAAAAAAATTGACGTGGGGCTTCGCCCTATATTTGTGTCCAACCAGGTACAGCAGGCAGGAACGGGCTGCCCCCAACCACCAGCTGCCTATTTGTACCTGGTTGGACACAACAATATATGGAAGCCCTTTTTTTCTTTATTATTTCATGAATTTCATGAAATAATTTAAAAAAAAAATACGTGGGGCTTCTCCCTATTTTTGTGTCCAGCCAGGTACAACTAGGTAGCTGGGGGCTGGAATCCGCAGCGCAGGGAGGCCCAAGCTTTCTGCCCCCCCCCCCCCCCCGCTGCAAATTGCAGTCCGCAGCCACCCCGGAAAATGGCGCGTTCATAGAAGCTGGATGCTGTACCTGGCTGGCATACAAAAATATGGCAAAGCCCACGTCAAAATTTTTGGGAAAAATTAATTAACAAATAAATAATAATTTAGGGACTGCATCTTTATTAACTCCTCAAATGTCATTTAGTGTTAAAATAAAGGATTTATTTTAAAAAAAATTGACGTGGGATCCCCCATAATTTTAGTCTCTAGCGGAGGTTAAACCGACGGCTGGGGCAGATGTTTAGGAGCTTCCCAGGCTACTAATATCAGCCCCCAGCTGAATACCTAGCCTTTACTAGCTATTAAAATGGGGGACCCCCCCAAAAAAAATGACGTGGGGTCCCCCCTATTTTAATAGCTAGCAAAGGCTAGGCAGACAGTTGGGGGCTGATATTAATAGCCCAGGAAGGGTGCCATGAATATTGGCCCCCTCCCAGGCTAGAAACACCAACCGTCAGCCACCCCAGAAATGGCGCATCCATAGGATGCGCCAATTCTGGCACTTAGCCTCGCTCTTCCACGCTGCCCTGTAGCGGTGGCAGGGGGTAATAGGGTTGGGGTTCATGTCAGCGCCAGCTGCCATGAAGCCCAGGTTAGTAATGATGGGCGTCTATAAGACACTCCCATTACTAATCTACAAAGTGTTAAAAAGAAAAAAACACACTACACCCAGAAAAAAGTAATTTATTTGAAATAAAACACACCATTTTATTTAATTCTTAGTTTACTAAAAAAAAAATAGTTACCTGTCCACGTTCCTGCGCTGATCTCCCATGCACAGCTGTCACATCTGGAGATGGTGACAGCTGTGCATGGCTGCTGTAAGCTCACGCTGCCGGGAACACGTCCGCTCCCGGCAGCGGGAGCCCCTGACTGAGGTCACCGGAGTGCATTCAGGCAGCGCAGCTCCGGAGACCTCCTTTACGGCACTGCTGTACCGTGGGAATTTCTCACGATACAGCAGGGCCGTAAAGGAGCTAACCGGAGCAGCGCTGCCTGAACTCCGGCGAACCCGCTTATGCAGTGACGGGGCTGCTTTACGGCCCCGTCATTCTAGCGGCGGCAGCGGTTCAGTGCGGTCACATTCTATGTGGCTGCTCTAAACTGGAGATCATCGTGGGACACTCGTGGACTACTACGGAGGAGTAAGGATAAGGTTGTGGTTTATTATTTTAGATTTTATTACAGGAGATCCATGGCTTCGGGGAATTAGGTGTCTAGGTGAGTATAGGTGTATTTTTTTATTTTTTACTTTATTTTAGGTGGCGATCGGCGGGGACAGGTAATGTATGAACTAATTTATTGTAGGTAACCACTGGCCACCAATGACATGTATTTAAAATTTATTGGTGACACAGTAGAGCAATTTAAATAGCAGGATCAGGCTGATGGGAACTACTGCTCCCATCGAGCTGATCCTGCTGGCACGAGTGGACGGGGGACAGACATAGGCCGATGGGAGTAGTAGTGTCACATCGGCCTATGTCTGCCTGCACGCACACCCCCCCAGACATCGCACAGACACCGCGCACACACCCGCAGACATCGCATAGACACCGCACACACTCGCAGACATCGCACAGACACCGCACACACTCGCAGACATCGCACAGACACCGCACACACTCGCAGACATCGCACAGACACCGCACACACTCGCAGACATCGCACAGACACCGCACACACTCGCAGACATCGCACAGACACCGCACACACTCGCAGACATCGCACAGACACCGCACACACCCGCAGACATCGCGCACACACTAATCATGACGGGCTGATGGTCTGGGAGGTGAGGCTGACCTGTGCGGCCGTGGGAAAGTTCATGTGAGTTCATGCAATGCAGTCAAGCATGAACTCACATGAACCCTCTGAGGGCACCGCGGCGACTTCAAATGAACAGCTGATCGGCATCAGCTGATACCTCAGCTGTTCATTTGAAATAACCGGCGGGAAAGCGCAGCACAGAACGGGAAAGCCGGCGGTGAAGTCTTTTCACTGCCGGCTTCCCCGCTCCTTGGTGCTGTGCTCCCCGCCCGGTCCTAACTTACGATCAGGATGGGGGGAGCGGAGGATCAGGGTGGGAGGCTGCGGGGAAGCAGTATGGGGCTGTGTGATTGTTTAAAAGCCGGCGGCTTTTTACCGCCCGCTGGCTTTTAAACAATCAGGAGAATTCTCTCACGCTGGGATGGCGTTCTGATGACAGGCTGGATGGCAGCTGAGCGCTGCCATCCAGCTTGTCATCCTTCAGAGACACTGCAGAGCGCAGGCATTATGGGAACTTCCGATTCCGGTATCCGATATTGTAAAAATATCGGAATTAAGTATCGGAATTCCGATACCGCGAATATCGGCCGATACCCGATATTTCAGTATCGGAATGCTCAACACTACTCATCACTAGTATTTATGAATTTCAGAGTGCTGCTGCATAGTGTTTGTATATACATTCCTATACTACTAAGAAGTAACTGTCTATGTAACGCACTAATGTTTATGCTAATGTTGACTGACATAAGCTTTTTATGATGCAAGTGACATGAACAGCTTAGCCATGCTGTTAAATTGCAGTCTACCTGCTTTGCAAAGAGGATAATTAGATGTCTGGTTATAACATTTAGAAGGTACTAATACTTTCAGATATTCATGTATGACCCCAATATATAATGTCAGTTGTGGCAGTAATGCAGTCACTTGAAGTGTTCTAGAATTTGTCGCAATGTAACATTTCATAGCAATGCTCAGTTTCTTATACCATTTAAATATAAGCTAGTATTGGTTTTACTGTATGATGTTCAGATAAAGCATTTCTGAAATACAGTTTCAAATGGTTTATCAGTATCTACAGGGGCCAAGAGTCAAATATTTTCCATACACCTCCCTTTATTTCCTTAGCAGTTATTGTGTTTTACCGATAAGGTCTGGGACTAAGCGCCTGTCACAGCGTTTGCTAGTATTGCTTCTAACTGCATCATCTAGTCAGGAAATGAAAATGGTCATATTTGGGCAGATGTCTCACTTTTGTCCCATTTGTATGCTCTCTGACCTCAGAGCCATATGGTAATCTGTCTCTTTTGTGTTCTTTAACAAAAAAAAAAAAGATTGGGTTATTTCAACAATATTTTCATACTTGTATGTACATTTGTGTGAGCTTTTCTGATGACCTGAAGTACAAGACATATTCACTTGCTCAGCATTAATACAAAGAATATATGTAGAGCAAGCTACAGCTTCAAATAACTCTTTAGAATGTACAATATTGTTGTAAATCTGACAACCTGTTGAATAAATATGGTAAGTCTGTCACAGTAATGGTATAGCTGGTTTTCTGGTAACCAGTGGTATACAGATTATTATTATTATTTATTTACATAGCGCTATTGAGTCCATGGTGCTGTACATGAGAAGGGGTTACATACCAAATACAGATATCACTTACAGTAAACTAACAATGATAGACTGGTAGCGAGGGAATAGGAGCCTGCCCTTGCGGGCTAACATTCGAGGATGGGGAAGGAAGACAGGGTGGGGAAGGAGACAGTAGGTGGGGGGGTTGCAGCAGCTCCGGTGTTGGTGAGGCACAGGTCCGGTGTTGGTAAGGCAGCAGATCCAGTGGTGTTGAGGAGGTACTGGGGTCATGGCAGGCTTTAAGCCTGCAGATGAAAATTAACCCCATTGGAGATCTGAAAATGCAGGGATGAAAAGCCTTTTGCTTCCACCCAATTTCAAGGATCATAAGGCCAAATTTGTGCTCTCCAGCCCACCAGCATTGCAGATGTTTATAAAAAAGTAATTTTACAGTCCGCTTTTAATATGAAAATTTTGCCTAGTCGATGGGGAGTTTGTTTCCCCAGACGTCATTTTCTGCTCTCGATAAATCTCATGCACAACTTTCTTGCCTACACATCATAGCGTATCTGAAGGCGGGTGTAAACTTCCCAGCTTTGGAGGTGCACTGCGCATGTCCAGAAGCAAAGAAGCTCTGTTCCAGAGGCTGATCTTCATCTCCTCCGTGGATGTCAGCTCTATTCTTTACTTCCAGACACCTCTGAAGCCGGAAAGCGTACACCCAGCTTCAAAGGCTTCAAATGCACAATGATGTTTAGCCAAGAAAGTCACGCACATGCGCGAGATTTGCAGAGAGCGGGCAATGATGCTGTCTCTTGCAAAAAATGTCATCATGCCCACAGGGGCCTGCTAAAATTTTGAGTGGGACAAGTAGTCTGGGGAAAGAAAGGCCCCACCAACTAGTCAAAAGGAATTTGCATATTAAAACCGGACTGTAAAAAAACTTTTTTAAATATCTGTTCATGTGTCAAACAGTATAAAGGGCTTGTTAGGCAGGGTGTTTAAAAAGAAATATACAAATGCTGGGGGATTGGAGGGCATGGAGGATATGTCAGGTCCCCTTTAATAATGAGGAGGCACTAAAAATAAAAGTTCTGTAAAGATTCTTTTCAACCATTGGCAGCCACACAGTCTACCTTTATAGTAGTTGCTAGTAGCATAGTCTTAATAATCCTTTCACCCCTCCATGGCTTATATATCCATTTAATTTTTTTTAGCCAATCAAATAATGAAAAAAATATATATACAAGTTTATTATCAACTTAGTCGTACAGATCTAAATAGTCATGTTTACAGGTCATTTTTACCTAAAAAATGAAAAACAAACCCAAAAAACAATGCTGGAATTACATTTTTTTAACCATTTCACCTCACTCTGAATTTTTTTCCCATTTCTCAGTGTATTATATTGAAAAATATGTCAGTAAATTACATAAAAAAATGAATGTTAATCATTCAAAACTATAACTCATACCACAAAAAATAAGCCCTCATATGGCTATGCCTAAAAAGTTATGGCTCTCGGATAAAGGCGAGGAAAAAAATGCAAAAATAAAAATTTGCTGCTTACTTATGTGGTTAAATGGGGTCAAGATTTAGATATTGATGACCTAACTTTGGGATAGGTTGCTAATATCAGGTCCGGCCAGACACCCCCACCGATTAGCTGTTTGGCAGATACATCATCAATATCTAAGCACTTGACAACTTATTGGGGTACGGTACTATAAATTTTCCAACATTGCTTGTCTCTTTCCACGCTGGGTTAACTGTTACATGAAAATAGTGAATATGTCATATGGCTATGTTGTACCTGCACAAAAGTTTTGAGGTCTTTGATCATACTTTTAAAATATTTTATTCATTCTAAAATGATTTGTGCCTTCAAAACACCCTGTCCTTTTCACAATACAATGAAAAGTCTCCTTCAATAGATAAGCTCACGGTTGAGGTTGAGTGTCCACATAGCTGCTAATAGAATGAATGCTGATTATCAAACTTCTGCAATGTGGATACAGAATAAGTCATGGAACATAAAACGATATGCACAACAAAGTCCTTCTCTCTATCATCATTCTATCATCTTTCCACATCATTTCAGGCATTTTGATGCATTTGTCTGGCTTTTTAAAGACATAAGCAAAGGCAGGTTTCACAATACATTACTTGAGTAATAGATCAACTTGCTAGGGAGATAACCTCCTATAAATGAGGTGCTCAGAAGATCGCACATAAAATAATGCTTTCTTTTAGCGTTGCCTTAAACTACTTGTGCAGTCTTCTCAGTAAACAATTTAACGCCATGCATCAGATGGTGCAAATTCACCTTGAATAATGTATTAATATCCACTTATCAGAACTCATATTCTATGGTATTTATTATATATTGTACACACGTACACAATACTTTCTTCTGATTAGGTTCCATTAAACCAGATTTTAATAAGTGTTCCTTTTAAACCTTGATATTGTAAGAGATTGAAGCAAATGGTCTTGAACACAGTGGTGTTGGGAGTAATGAGATGAAGCCAAACCTTGTTAAGTCCAACACCAGTTGTGTGTCTTTATTTGAGCGTATGGCCATATAACAGTACAGGTTGTAGTTTTCTTATAAGAGCACAAAATATGAAACCGCTGTATAGTGTTGTACTACCAGACCTTGTGTCACATCACAAAACCACTATAGTCCTGATTCATCACTAGCGTTTTTTTTAAAGTCACTTTCCCTTTTTGTTTTCTGGTATTTGTTGTCATTTTTTGCAGTAAATTCTTCAAGATGGTGCAAGTGGTTCATGAATTTTGCGCAATGTAAAAAAATGGACCTTTTTTTTGGACTTTAAGTTTTTTTAGGACTTTTTTAGTACAAAAAATTGCACATTGGCCCAAAAATTTTGATGTCCCTAAAATCACTCAAGGGGACACTGGAGTACATGTATGTAAAAATGTTTCAACTTTTATAGTCGCAATTAGCAGAAAACATCTGGAAACTTTGATCCCCGCTCACAATGGCAAACATAAAAAACCAAGCAACCACACATAAAATAGAATATTGAAAAGAAGAATTAGACACAAATTTAAAACAGATGAGAAAGCACAGAAAACTGTATAGAAAAAATGGCGCAACAAGTGTTGGCTTTACCATCACTTGTCCACATGTTCAAATCCCTATATTGGTTCCTCAGCAATCGCCGCACAGGAACCTATCCCTGTATTTCAATATAGCTTGGCCCTAGATAGGAAAAGTGGGGTGAGCGCTAGTCGATCCCCACTGACAACTAAAGACAGCAAGGGGAGACAGACACGGAGGACGTAGCTTAGCTTGAGTCAACTTCAGAGAGATGGCACACACGTCATCTTAGCACCAGAGAGGAAGTAAGAACTGCACTTGCTCCAAGCCTTTACAAGGGGTCATGTGAATATCACCGGCGTCTCCCTATTGCAGACTGAAAGTATTTAAACACCCAGGCCAGAGTGTTAATTAGCAAGAGGAAGGTAGCCGCTGGGTCCTAGAGTGAGACAGATCTAAGAAGGTGTCTTTAATGCCAAATAAAGAGATCTGCAACCAACTGCAGGGCGACAGTCTGTCACATCTGACACACCCGTGACAGTAGATCTCAAATACTCTTATATACCTATAATAACAGAGCATACACTCATGTTACCCAGGTCCAGTGCAGCTCCCACGCTGATGCTCGGGTCTTGGTGTTTTGGCCGCAGCAGTGACATCATGTCAACAGAAAGTAACACCGCTGCAGCCAATCACTGAGCTCAGTGGTTTGTGCTATCTACTTCGGCTGAGCTTCCGTGTAACGTGGTGCGGGGAGGTAGCTATGGGCGAGGCACTCATCTGTGGTGCCCAGGCACATTACATGAAAGTGGGAGTCCTGGCTGGGTGTGTGAACTGTGAGGGTGCTATGCCAGTGCAGGTCGCATGTAACCGATTTTGCTGGTTTGCCAGGAGCAGATATTTTACAGTTCAATGAGGAAGACCAACATTTGAAAATAAACTTTTTACTGAACGAGAACTTGGTAGGGAATATATACAAGAGATAGCGGGCACACAGTCTTATGAACATTTCCTTTGCAACTCAAAGCATTTTCCACAAAGTTTCTTTCCTTATTTTACTTATTCTACTGGTCCTCTAATTCCATTGTTTCTCACTACTTTACCACAACCCAGCTTTAACTTTTCAGTCCTGCTTAACAAGAGTCCTTCGCTCGCCCTGTGGTTCTGTGTCTTCTTTCCCCTTAGGGTGCCAGTATGGCCAGGCTTAGCTTCCAGCTCCCCAGCACTCTGGAACCCCCGCTCAGGCAATCTATTCGTCTCTTGTACTCAGTCCTGTCCTGGCCCGTTACCTTGCGAGCTGGAAACTCTAGGCATTACTGCTAGGCGTCCTCTCCCAGGACCTGTCTACAGAGGGTCATTCTGTCTCTTAGTCACTTTTGCTCTGGATCTCGCTATCTATTTCCTTCAGTATTCTCTCACTCTCAGGACACCCCAGAATGTGGCACTGCTCACAATAAACCTCAGGTATTTTTACTATGCTGTCGGGCCTTATCTGACTTTCTGACAGGAAATTGCCACTTTCCCTGCTACTATGCCCCTCCCACTCTGGGCTAGGCCCAACCATTAACTGTTACTATCCCTATTGTCAAACAACACACTATCAGTATTGCTAACACCTTTAATGCACATTACAAATCACACTATACATCACAGTTCACATTGCATCACATAACATTTTTCAACAATAAACTTGTTTCTTAAAGAGGTAAAGCATGTCCAGTTTCTCGCATTAGCACAGTGATTGGCTGAGAAAGTGGAAAGCCTTTTTAACAACGAGATGGAAGAATGCGGGAAAACATACCATTGCTTCCCAAACATGACTCCAAGCTTAGCTCTAGTGGTTAAAAAAGCTGGATAAGGAAAACACCGCTTTCTTCTGTGTCTAAACAAAGTTTTGGAGCCTTGAGACATAAGAAATTGATTCTTTGGAAAAATGCTTCCCCCCCTGTCTTCGAATTCACAATTTCTCTTTATGAAACTAAATATAATAGTCTGATTGTATGTTTTTTTTCAAGTATATATTTCCCACTCTAAAATCTATCACTTGGAATTATAATCTATAAAACTGCATCATTATACTATGCCCAGGGCTGCCACCAGGAATTTTGGGGCCCCATACTGGCAAAATTTTCAGGCCCCCTTGAGACTCCGCCTACACCCCAGCTCCACATCCACCCCTCGAACCTTCCATAGTCCCCCACACTTGGAAAAACTACACTTCTGCACCCCGTCCTCACCAATCACACATTACCAGTTCCCAGTGAACATCAGATCACACACATAGCCAGCAGCTTTTGCCTTGGCCAAAAGATTTTTAAAGCTGCCACCACGATAAGGTAGACTCTTCTGACCGGGCCCTACTCTATTCTAACCTATTAAAATTTTCTTAAAATATCCAAAATTAGGTATATTTTTATTTATTTTTCTTTAAGGGAATGTGTCATATACAGTACAGACCAAAAGTTTGGACACACCTTCTCATATAAAGATTTTTCTGTATTTTCATGACTTTGAAAATTGTACATACACACTGAAGGCATCAAAACTATGAATTAACATATGTGGAATTATATACTTAACAAAAAAGTGTGAAACAACTGAAAATATGTCTTATATTCTAGGTTCTTCAAAGTAGCCACCTTTTGCTTTGATGACTGCTTTGCATACTCTTGGCATTCTCTTGATGAGCTTCAAGAGGTAGTCACCGGAAATGGTCTTCCAACAATCTTGAAGGAGTTCCCAGAAATGCTTAGCACTTGTTGGCCCTTTTGCCTTCACTCTGCGGTCCTGCTCACCCCAAACCATCTCGATTGGGTTCAGGTCTGGTGACTGTGGAGGCCAGGTCATCTGGCGTAGCACCCCATCACTCTCCTTCTTGGTAAAATAGCCCTTACACAGCCTGGAGGTGTGTTTGGGGTCATTGTCCTGTTGAAAAATAAATGATGGTCCAACTAAACGCAAACCGGATGGAATAGCATGCCGCTGCAAGATGCTGTTGTAGCCATGCTGGTTCAGTATGCCTTCAATTTTGAATAAATCCCCAACAGTGTCACCAGCAAAGCACCCCCACACCATCACACCTCCTCCTCCATGCTTCACGGTGGGAACCAGGCATGTAAAGTCCATCCGTTCACCTTTTCTGCTTCGCACAAAGACACTGTGGTTGGAACCAAAGATCTCAAATTTGGACTCATCAGACCAAAGCACAGATTTCCACTGGTTTAATGTCCATTCCTTGTGTTCTTTAGCCCAAACAAGTCTCTTCTGCTTGTTGCCTGTCCTTAGCAGTGGTTTCCTAGCAGCTATTTTACCATGAAGGTCTGCTGCACAAAGTCTCCTCTTAACAGTTGTTGAAGAGATGTGTCTGCTGCTAGAACTCTGTGTGGCATTGACCTGGTCTCTAATCTGAGCTGCTGTTAACCTGCGATTTCTGAGGCTGGTGACTCGGATAAACTCTTGGTCTTCCTTTCCTGGGGCGGTCCTCATGTGAGCCAGTTTCTTTGTAGCGCTTGATGGTTTTTGCAACTGCATTTGGGGACACATTCAAAGTTTGCCCAATTTTTCGGACTGACTGACCTTCATTTCTTAAAGTAATGATGGCCACTCATTTTTCTTTACTTAGCTGCTTTTTTCTTGCCATAATACAAATTCTAACAGTCTATTCAGTAGGACTATCAGCTGTATATCCACCTGACTTCTGTACAACACAACTGATGGTCCCAACCCCATTTATAAGGCAAGAAATCCCAGGGCACACCTGTGAAGTGAAAACCATTTCCGGTGACTACCTCTTGAAGCTCATCAAGAGAATGCCAATAGTGTGCAAAGCAGTCATCAAAGCAAAAGGTGGCTACTTTGAAGAACCTAGACTATAAGACATATTTTCAGTAGTTTCACACTTTTTTGTTAAGTATATAATTCCACATGTGTTAATTCATAGTTTTGATGCCTTCAGTGTGAATGTACAATTTTCAAAGTCATGAAAATACAGAAAAATCTTTAAATGAGAAAGTGTGTCCAAACTTTTGGTCTGTACTGTACATTTTTAAAAATGACCAATAATACCACATACAAGGATCAAATATCACCACACCATGACCACACCACATATTACAACCACTTAGTGACCCAATAATACCACATACAAGGATAAAATACCACCACACCATGACCAGACCACAAATTGCCACCACATTGTCACCGAATACTACAATACTGATCATTTATAAAAAAAACACAATACTAATATTACCATAAGTGCCATTATACATAGGAGCTCTGTACATGGTATACAGTGTATAATGTAAGTGTACATGTAATATAGTGATCACCAGTGACATTATACACAGGAGCTCTGTATATAGTGTTCAGGTAATACAGTGATCACCAGTGACATTATACACAGGAGCTCCATACATAGTACACTGCTCAAAAAAATAAAGGGAACACTTAAACAACAGAATATAACTCCAAGTAAATCAAACTTCTGTGAAATCAAACTGTCCACTTAGGAGGCAACACTGATTGACAATCAATTTCACATGCTGTTGTGCAAATGGAATAGACAATAGATGGAAATTATTGGCAATTATCAAAACACACTCAATAAAGGAGTGGTTCTGCAGGTGGGGACCACAGACCACATCTCAGTACCAATGATTTCTGGCTGATGTTTTGGTCACTTTTGAATGTTGGTTGTGCTTTCACACTCGTGGTAGCATGAGACGGACTCTACAACCCACAGAAGTTGCTCAGGTAGTGCCGCTCATCCAGGATGGCACATCAATGCGAGCTGTGGCAAGAAGGTTTCCTCTGTCCGTCAGCGTAGTGTCCAGAGGCTGGAGGCGCTACCTGGAGACAGGCCAGTACACCAGGAGACATGGAGGGGGCTGTAGGAGGGCTACAACCCAGCAGCAGGACCGCTACCTCCACCTTTGTGCAAGGAGGAACAGGAAGAGCACTGCCAGAGCCCTGCAAAATGACCTCCAGCAGGCCACAAATGTTCATGTGTCTGCACAAACGGTTAGAAACCGACTCCATGAGGGTGGTATGAGGGCCCGACGTCCAAAGATGGGGGTTGTGCTCACAGCCCAACACCGTGCAGGACGCTTTGCATTTGCCACAGAACACCAGGATTGGCAAAGTCGCCACTGGCGCCCTGTGCTCTTCACAGATGTAAGCAGGTTCACACTGAGCACATGTGACAGACGTGACAGAGTCTGGAGATGCCGTGGAAAGTGATCTGGGACATCATGTCTTGCTCCATCCACCAACGTCACGTTGCACCACAGACTGTCCAGGAGTTGGCGGAAGCTTTAGTTCAGGTCTGGGAGGAGATCCCACAGGAGACCATCCGCAACCTCATCAGGAGCATGCCCCGGTGTTGTAGGGAGGTCATACAGGCACGTGGAGGCCACACACAATACTGAGCCTCATTTTGACTTGTTTTAAGGACATTACATCAAAGTTGGATCAGCCTGTAGTATGTTTTTCCACTTTAATTTTGGGGGTGACTCCAAATCCAGGCCTCCATTGGTTAATAAATTTGATTTTCATTGATGATTTTTGTGTGATTTTGTTGTCAGCACATTCAACTTTGTACAGAACAAAGTATTCAATGAGAATATTTCATTCATTCAGATCTAGGATGTGTTACTTGAGTGTTCCTTTTATATTTTTGAGCAGAGTATATAGTGTATAGTGTCAGTGTATATATAATACCCTGACTCACCAGTGACATCTCTAGGTGAAGTACTTCATCTTCGCTTTTCTCCTTCATCCAGCATAGACTGCCATCACTTCTTCCAGCCAGGACTTGTCTCTGCATAAAATAACACACAGTTATGTAGAGCACATTCCCCAACTTCTACATTACACAGCTGAATACAGACGTGCACCCACCATTAATAAATAATTAGTCATTATGTAACCCACCATTCCAAATATAAATTGTAATCCACCACGGTGCCTCCACTAACTGTAAATAGCCACTTTCCCCATCTGATAAATATATAAATTAATTAGAACCTGTATTCTTCCCCCAATTTATTACCAGTCACACTTTTGCATCCACAACGCCCCCACTCTGTACCTCCTGCTCCCCCAATTCATTATATTTAAATGCACCCTCTGCCCCAATTCATTATGTCATGTCCATGCTCTCCCCGCTCCCAATTCCACATCATTTACAGCTCATCCTCCCCCAACTCCCAATTCCCCATCATGTGCAGCTCATTCTCCCCCCGCTCCCAATTTCCCATCATGTGCAGCTCATCCCCCCACCACACTCCCAATTCCCCATGATATGCAGCTCATCCACCCCCGCTCCCAATTCCCCATCATGTGCAGCTCATCCTCCCCACTCCCAATTCCCCATCATGTGCAGCTCATCCCCCCCTGCTCCCAATTCCCCATCATGTGCAGCTCATCCTCCCCCTGCTCCCAATTCTCCATCATGTGCAGCTCATCCTCCCTCCACTCCCAATTCTCCATCAACAAAACCACACACTATTTTTCAGTTGATGCATATTGCAAATATATCTATTTTGACATGCTTTATTGAGTTTTGAACAATACTTTATATGACACAACCCCTTTAAGGTCTATTCACATAACACTGTGGTCCTATAGCATATGCATATATTCATAGGTCTCCATTTAAACCAATGTATGCCAGAAGAGTGTCCTTTTGGCATAATCTGTGCCAGTGTACTATACTTTGCTATTTATATATAAAAAAAAATCACATAATATACAGTGCTGGCTAAAAGTATTGGCACCCCTGCAATTCTGTCAGATAATACTCAGTTTCTTCCTGAAAATGATTGCAATCACAAATTCTTTGGTATTATTCTCTTCATTTAATTTGCTTGCAAGGAAAAATCACAAAAGAGAATGATGCAAAAATCAAATCATTGATCATTTCACACAAAACTCCAAAAAAGGGCCTGACAAAAGTATTGGCACCCTCAGCCTAATACTTGGTTGCACAACCTTTAGCCAAAATAACTGCGAAAAAACGCTTCCGGTAACCATCAGTGAGTTTCTTACAATGCTCTGCTGGATTTGTAGACCATTCTTCTTGGCAAACTGCTCCAGGTCCCTGATATTTGAAGGGTGCCTTCTCCAAACTGCCATTTTGAGATCTCTCCACAGGTGTTCTATGGGATTTAGGTCTGGACTCATTGCTGGCCACCTTAGAAGTCTCCAGTGCTTTCTCTCAAACCATTTTATAGTGCTTTTGGAAGTGTGTTTTGGGTCATTGTCCTGCTGGAAGACCCATGACCTCTGAGGGAGACACAGCTTTCTCACACTGGGCCCTACATTATGCTGCAAAATTTGTTGGTAGTCTTCAGACTTCATAATGCCTTGCACATGGTCAAGCAGTCCAGTGCCAGAGGCAGCAAAGCAACCCCAAAACATCAGGGAACCTCCGCCATGCTTGACTGTAGGGACCGTGTTCTTTTCTTTGAATGCCTCTTTTTTTTTCCTGTACACTCTATGTTGATGCTTTTTCCCAAAAAGCTCTACTTTTGTCTCATCTGACCAGAGAACATTCTTCCAAAACATTTTAGGCTTTCTCAGGTAAGTTTTGGCAAACTCCAGCCTGGCTTTTTTATGTCTCGGGGTAAGAAGTGGGGTCTTCCTGGGTATCCTTCCATACAGTCCCTTTTCATTCAGACGTCGACGGATAGTACGGGTTGACACTGTTGTACCCTCGGACTGCAGGGCAGCTTGAACTTGTTTGGATGTTAGTCGAGGTTCTTTATCCACCATCCGCACAATCTTGCGCTGAAATCTCTCGTCAATTTTTCTTTTCTGTCCACATCTCGGGAGGTTAGCCACAGTGCCATGGGCTTTAAACTTCTTGATGACACTGCGCACGGAAGACACAGGAACATTCAGACTGGAGATGGACTTGTAGCCTTGAGATTGCTCATGCTTCCTCACAATTTGGTTTCTCAAGTCCTCAGACAGTTCTTTGGTCTTCTTTCTTTTCTCCATGTTCAATGTGGTACACACAAGGACACAGGACAGAGGTTGAGTCAACTTTAATCCATGTTAACTGGCTGCAAGTGTGATTTAGTTATTGCCAACACCTGTTAGGTGCCACAGGTAAGTTACAGGTGCTGTTAATTACACGAATTAGAGAAGCATCACATGATTTTTCAAAGGGTGACAATACTTTTGTCCACCCCCTTTATTAGGTTTGGTGTGGAATTATATCCAATTTGGCTTTAGGACAATTCTTTTTGTGTTTTTTTCATTGAAGACAAATTAAATGAAGAGAATAATACCAAAGAATTTGTGATTGCAATCATTTTCAGGAAGAAACTGAGTATTATCTGACAGAATTGCAGGGGTGCCAATACTTTTGGCCAGCACTGTATATATTTTTACAGTTTTTAATCAGTTGGTTTAGTAATCTAAGGACCCACTACTAAGCAATTCTCCAGATATAAATAGCAGCACATTGTGCTTAATAAGTTATTCTTTGTGGGATTCTATTGATATATACCACCAAAGTAGGGCAGTGATGTGAACAGAGCCTTACCTGAAGGCACCATTCCTGAGACAAGTTTAAACCTTATAAGATTATATCTGAGTAGCAGGAGCCAAAGGGAAGTTTGGAAATACTCCAGCTACCTACTACTGGTGGCCAAAGATATTAGTTTACATAAATACTGTTCTAGAAAAGAATCAGATTCCATATTAACTTTTCGAAAGCAGAATAGGGATTTGGTTGCTTTCTTTGATCAACACTGACAATTTTTGCTTGGAGAAGGTTTAATACTTGAAACTTCTGTTTATTATGTTTATAGACAGTATGGTCATAGATCCCGGATATCTGACAGCTGGGAGAAGGTGGAAATACACAAAGGAGGAGCGAAGATTACACAGCAGCCTATTGATGGATATTCTCTTGTTGTCAGATTATGGAAGAGTGATTTTCCAAGTCTCCTGAAAGCCTTATGTACACATGCTGTATTGGTGTAGATTATACAGTAAAGGGTTCAAATGTTTTTATTGACTCATTTTCCGTTAGTGTTTATATGCAAATGGGATAATAGAAACAATGATTTCCACACTCTTTATATTTTTTGTGCTGTTCTTTTTATATTGGAAGTTAAGCGAATATGTCAGTAGGATCAACGATCCTAAGCCATCCACGTAGGTTATAGAAAGCTGAATAAAATGATACCTTGATATCTACGATCCACTGTCTTATTCCAGAGAAATCCTCATTTTCTTAATATGTAAATGAGCTGTTGAGATCTTCTTGAGAATCCCCCTCCAGAGTTATTGTAAATTAAATGGGATGTTAGCAGTGAAAGACATGCAATGACTGACAGTCTGCTCTTCTGATCTATATGTCTCATACTACCAAACTCCCTTTTTCACATAAAATAAGCTCTGCAGGCAGATTTTCATGAGGCACCTGAGAAACCGGAGTTGTTTAATGGGAGCAATGGCCTGATTTTGTCCACCAAAGGGTGTACCAGGAGGCCACGATGCAGAAATGAAGCAGAAATTTTGCTGAGCATTTCTGCATCTCCTTGGCAGAAAAATACAGGCGGATTTTACATGCGTTTTTGACGCGTTTTGACGTATTTTTGCATGCGTATTTGCCATGCATTTTTCCAATGCATTGTATAGGCAAATCCGCATGCAGAAACGCACAAGAAATGGTCATGTCCAGATTTTTTCTGCAACTAAAATCCGCGCAGAAAAAAATCCTGAACATGTGCACAGAACTTGCAAAATGTCATAGGAAGTCATGGGATAAGGTACGCAATGCGTTTCTGGGGCGTTTCCGCGCTGCAAATCCGCACCAAAAACGCATTGTGGGCACACAGCCATACAAGTACTTGTGTGCGAAGCTGCGCAAGGAGTCTCCTAAGATAAAGAATTTGCCGCCTGAACTTATCTTAAATGAAAGGGGGTGTTACCAGTGGGAGATAAGTAACTAACTCAGTATAGTACAACTGAACTTTGTCTCTTTACAAACATGTTTGCTGCAGCTCTCACAACTGTGTTGAATTGTAACACTATTGTAACTGTTATGTGCTTTGCAGAGGGACTCAGCGAGACTGGCACCAAACCACAAAGGCGCAGCCACAGACACACTTGGCACAAGCTGCCCAGCTAGACTGATTGGCAGCCTTTTCTATATACTATACATTGACAGGGAGCTGTAAATCAGTGGTGGGGGCGTGGTTACACACAGCAGTTGACTAGGCAGCACAAGACACTTAGTCCTGTAGTGATAATCTACTGCTGATATAACACGGATTTCATTGAAACAGCAACACACAGCCTAGTAAGTGACACATCACTGGAATCAGGGTCTCAGCCCCTACATTGTGCTACTCTCAGATTACATACCAAACACCTGGTGACAGATTCCCTTTAAACACTGGAAGGGTTTCCTACTACCCTTTACGTATAGCAACTGTGGCTTGCTATAACTATCCAAGGTGAAGATAAAGTAGCACTCCAGGTTGTTGTTTTTTGTTTTCTTTAAATTCATTTTGTCACTAGTTTGACATTATATTTAAAGGGGCTGTCCAGTTAAAACATGTTATCGCCTACTCTATCCTACTGCTGGGATCTGCACAGACTGGCAGAACGGTGAATTTGAATCCCCCATGGGGAACTGCTATTCCCCTTGGGAAACTTTTATTCCCCATGGGAAACTGTTACAAAATGGAGCTGTAAGTCATACACCTGAATCCAGCAGTTGAGCATGTGCACTGCCACTCCATTCAAACAGGGATAAAGATCACCCATTCTGTCGATCAGTGCAGGTCACAGCGATCAAATCTACACTATCAACTTGTTTTTGTTAAAACAATCCATTTAAGTCAACTAGTATTACCTTGTTTCCTTGTCTCATTCTATCTGGAAATTCATTGTATACATTTCTTCAGTTAGGCCATGTTATCATATGGTGATCGCCCCTGAGAATTACACAGCTTTTTGTACTGTGAAAGGAGGGGGAGGTTATCATTTCAGTAACCAGAAGTTCCCATATGATGAAATTGCATGGAACGTACCACAGATGTTCTCTTTGTAGTGTGTGTGGTGTGGGAAGGGGAGTTGAGGGGCAAATAATCTCTTATCAAAGATAATGATGATGACTGGCCAGTGCCTGTAACACTGTTATAATGTAGGAGACTACAATTCATCCTTCCTTACCATATACAGCTAATTTATAAGCTGTTTTAGGAGAATTTAATGAGAGGTTAATCACATTGTTACACAGAAGGTAGAGATGGAACAGGAACTATCTGTTCTTGTTAGTCATCTGAACTGTGCTGGTGCAATATGGAATTCATAACAGTATAAAGGAATAACATGCAGGATGAGAACAAGGAATCCAGATGAATTTAAAGGAAAGAAAAAAACAACAACTTGGAGTGCTACTTTATCTATGCTTTGGATAGTTACAGCAAGATATAATTACTATAAGTAAACGGGTAGCAGGATACCCTTCTAATATTTAAAGGAAATTTGTCAGCAGGTTTTTGCTTTGTAACCTGAAAGTAACATGATGTAGGGGCTGAGACCCTGATACCAGGGATGTGTCACTTACTAGGCTGTGTGTTGCTGTTTTAATAAAATTAGTGTTTTATCAGCAGGAGATTATCACTACAGGACTAGTTGTCTCGTGCCACCTATTCAACTGCTGTGTGTAACCTCATCCCCACTACTGATTAACATGCTCCCTGTCAATGTATAGTATACAGAAAAAGCTGCCAATCAGTGGTGTGGGCGGGGTTATTCAGGGCTCAGCATTCTGAGCACTGCTACATCTGCAGCAGAGAAAAGTGTGATGGTATCAAAATGACACCAAGCAGACCAGCAAGTGACCTATCGCTGGAATCAGGGTCTCTGCCATTATATCATGCTGCTCTCAGATTACCTGCTGACGGATTCCCTTTAATGTTTTAATCCATATTCAGGATTACATGAAAGCAGGCCACAAATGTTTCATATCCACAATTTAGACTAGAACTATACATTAAACTGAGATTACAATATACTGAAGCTTGAAAATACAAAGCTCAGGAGAGAAACAGTGATTGCTTTTACTGTTCAATTAGGTCATTGTGATAATGAGTTTTATTACTGACACAGCTATACACAGAGGAAGCGGCTGTATCAGTGGAGTCCAGGTGCTTTGTGTCTTCTTGTAACATGATAATACTCATGTCACCTACAGTATATCCCCACAGAACTATATTTCAACACCCACCTAAACCATCTAGGACTCTCTAGAAATATACTCTGAAACACTTATTTAGGGTCATGAACCTCTGTACTAGGGTAGAAAGGTGATAAATGAAAAGCAAACCTCACCGATTATAGGTCATTTTGCCTCTGGAAGATACAGATGCAATTACTATGGGAAAGATTTTATGCTTTTAGGATTCCGGTTCCGGAGATTATGGTTTAATGCTTGAAGCGACCCTTATAACTTCTGACAAATGCATTGTAGGCCAACATATAAAATAATGAATACTCGTAATATCGCATATTGCTATATATGCAATGCATGGTCATAGGAAGTTCTGCGTCCTGTCCAATGAAAGCTGATGATAAATTGTTTGCTAAAGACTCGGCACTGTTGTTCAGCTAAACTCTTTTATGATTTAATCTAATTCTTTTTGCTAAAATAAAGCTTTCTGACAACTGGCTTACATGTGTAGGACTATTGAGAATTAAGACTGATATTAAAAGCCTTCTTAAATCTATTTGCCTGGAAGCGCTGTGAAGAGCCAGCGATGCTGGTGTCTGACATTCAGCAAATACTGCTGAAAAAGGTCAGCTCATGTTAGTTGTTTTATATCACAAAGACCTTGAGTTTAGAAATACCGTTATGTCGCAATTGGTGCCCAATAGCAGAAATGTGTCATGTAATCCACAGTTACCCGCACAATCCAGATTTATAATGAAAGAGGCTGACACTCTTGTGAAGTGGAGTGGTGATACTGGCAGATTGTTTACAAGCTTTAATGCCAACCATACATTTTAAAGAAGACCTTTCACCTCTCCTGACATGTATTATAGTAAATAAATGTACTACCCATGAAATTCTACTTAAAGAAGCACTCCTCCTCCCATCAACATTTTTATCCTCTTAATATATTGCAATCATAATATTACACAGCACTGTGCACTTGCAATTACTCATTTTGCCTTTCTACCCACTTAATTCTTCTCATTGTTAGAGACCTCTGATGTATGCAATTCCTCTATAATTCCTCCTAAACATTTGGGTATAAATTGACAACTGAGTATTATTAAACAGGAATGCAGCCCTGTTCCTCCTGCTGGTATCCAAACAGAGCTGACATGTGTAGAGTATGTATGTACTGTAACAATGCTATACACTTGAGAGCGAATGAGGTATCACAGTAACAGTTTCTATTTAAGAGTCCGGCTGGTTTATTTCAATAATCTTGCTTAAATGTTATCTAAAAAGTGCATATTACACCATAATTTAACCCCTTTACCCCCGAGGGTGGTTTGCACGTTAATGACCAGGCCAATTTTTACAATTCTGACCACTGTCACTTTATGAGTTAATTACTCTGGATCGCTTCAACGGATCCCCCTGATTCTGAGATTGGTTTTTCGTGATATATTGTACTTCATGATTGTGGTAAAATTTCTTCGATATCACTTGCGTTTATTTGTGAAAAAAACAGAAATTTGGAGAAAATGTAGAAAATTTTGCAATTTTCAAAATTTGAATTTTTATGCCCTTAAATCAGAGAGATATGTCACACAAAATAGTTAATAAATAACATTTCCCACATGTCTACTTTACATCAGCACAATTTCGGAACCAAAATTTTTTTTTGTTAGGGAGCTATAAGGGTTAAAAGTTGACCAGAGATTTCTCATTTTTCCAACAAAATTTACAAAACCATTTTTTTAGGGACCACATCACATTTGAAGTCACTTTGAGAGGTCTTTATGACAGAAAATACCCAAAAGTGACACCATTCTAAAAACTGCACCCCTCAAGGTGCTCAAAACCACATTCAACTTTATTAACCCTTCAGGTGCTTCACATGAATTTTTGGAATGTGGAAGAAAAAAATTAACATTTAACTTTTTTCACAAAAATGTTACTTTAGACCCAATTTTTTTTATTTTCACAGGGGTAACAAGAAAAAATGGACCCCAAAATTTGTTGTTCAATTTCCCCTGGGCACGCAGATACCCCATATGTGGAGAAAAAACACTGTTTTGGCGCACGGCAGGGCTCGGAAGGGAAGGAGTGCCATTTGACTTTTTGATTGTAAAATTTGCTTGAATAATTAGCGGACGCCATGTTGCGTTTGGAGAGCCCCTGTGTGCCTAAACATTGGAGCTCCCCCACAAGTGACCCTATTTTGGAAACTAGACCCCCCAAGGCACCTATCTAGATGCATAGTGAGCACTGGGAACCCCCAGCTGCTTCACAAATTAATCCGTAAAAATGAAAAAGTGAAAAAAAAAACACTTTTTTATTTTTACGGATTAATTTGTGAAGCACCTGGGGGTTCCAAGTGCTCACTGTGCATCTAGATAGGTGCCTTGGGGGGGGGGTCTAGTTTCCAAAATGGGGTCACTTGTGTGGGAGCTCCAATGTTTGGGCATACAGGGGCTCTCCAAACGCAACATGGTGTCCGCTAACAATTTGAGCCGATTTTTCCATTCAATTTGTTAGCGGACACCATGTCGCGTTTGGAGAGCCCCTGTGTGCCTAAACATTGGAGCTCCCTCACAATTGACCCCATTTTGGAAACTAGACCCCCCAAGGCATCTATCTAGATGCATAGTGAGCACTTTGAACCCCCAGGTGCTTCACAAATTAATCCGTAAAAATAAAAAAGTGTTTTGTTTTCCACTTTTTCATTTTTACGAATCAATTTGTGAAGCACCTGGGGGTTCCAAGTGCTCACTATGCATCTAGCTAGGTGCCTTGGGGGGTCTAGTTTCCAAAATGGGTCACTTGTGGGGGAGCTCCAATGTTTAGGCATACAGGGGCTCTCCAAACGCAACATGGTGTCCACTAACAATTTGAGCCGATTTTCCATTCAATTTGTTAGCGGACACCATGTCGCATTTGGAGAGCCCCTGTGTGCCTAAACATTGGAGCTCCCCCAATGGCACTCTCTTAAGGGAATTTGTCACCATATGTTTGCTACCCCATCTGAGAGCAGCATAATGTAGTGACAGAGACCCTGATTCCAGGGATGTATCACTTACTTTACTGGGTGCTGTAGTTTGATTAAAAACTGTTTTCTCTGCTGCAGATGTAGCAGTTCTCTAAATGCTGAGCTCTGTATAACCCAGCACACACCACTGATTGGCAGCTTTCTGTGTATACTTTGCATAATCAGAAAATTGCCAATCAGTGGTGGGGGCGTGGCTTGTCGGCCTAGCAGCAGGTTTACTAGTCCTCTAGTGATAATCTCCTGCTGATAAAACAATGATTTTCTAAAAACTACACTAAATAGACCAGTATGTGACACATCATTGGAATCCAGGTCTTTGACTCTACATTATGCTGCTCTCAGATTAGGTAGCGAAACTTGGTGACAGATTCCCTTTAAGAAACAGAAATTAACATGCTAAAGCCTAACATAAAATTCTCTGTCCGTTTGTCACTTACCAAGTTAACAGCAATAAAAAAATAAAACGGCACCTATCCAAATATTCTCCTGTGTACTTTGGCTCAATTCATCAAGATTAGCATTGTTCATGCTGGTCTTGATGAGGAAGCGTGCTGGAATCAGACATTTCTGATTAATTAAGAGGTGCACACATCTTAACAAATCAGGAGCGTTAGACAAGTAGCATGCACCTCTGTGTGCACCTCGCAACAAATCCTACTACAGTCCCTGCTGGCGTAAGATGTGTAGCATAAGGAACATGCCATGCCTCCCGTCTTGCCCCAGATCCACCCACGTTATTAAAGCTTGCCTGACAAGGGTGCATGAACATCTATGTGTTAAATAAGGATTAAGATCATTTAATCCTGACCCCAAACAATTACTGCAGCTTTCAATCAAGCACAGCAGAATCAGGAAATTAACGCTAAGAAAAGCAGTAAACAACCATATTTTGCTCCTGTGAATACTCATGAAACAATTACTTTCAAATGACTTTACAAAGAAATATGAAAGAAATGTGAACACTATTCTAAAATTAACAAACTTAGTAATAAATGTCAAAATACTGAATGGTTCGTATGATTTATAGAAAGTCTCGGTTTATGGCTAAAAGAACATATTTACCATTTTTTTACTTCCACTCCCATCCATTAATAGTAGGGTTGGAAATACCTATCATAACTACATCTCATAAAACAGACTGTCTGGCCTATAATAGAGGAAGCAAGGCACAGTGATATTTGGACAATAACAGATAAAGTTCAAAAGATAAAGGCATTATGTACTAATAATATAGAAACATCCATCTAGCCTGCCCTTAGGTTATTTCCATCTTTATATACTTTATATACTGTATAGATAGATAGATGGATAGATAGATAGATAGATAGATAGATAGATAGATAGATAGATAGAATAGATAGACTGCTCAAAAAATAAAGGGAACACTTAAACAACAGAATATAACTCCAAGTAAATCAAACTTCTGTGAAATCAAACTGTCCACTTAGGAAGCAACACTGATTGACAGTCAATTTCACATGATGTTGTGCAAATGGAATAGACAATAGATGGAAATTATTGGCAATTATCAAGACACCCTCAATAAAGGAGTGGTTCTGCAGGTGGGTACCACAGAACACATCTCAGTACCAAGGCTTTCTGGCTGATGTTTTGGTCACTTTTGAATGTTGGTTGTGCTTTCACACTCGTGGTAGCATGAGACGGACTCTACAACCCACAGAAGTTGCTCAAGCAGTGCAGCTCATCCAGGATGGCACATCAATGCGAGCTGTGGCAAGAAGGTTTGCTGTGTCTGTCAGCGTAGTGTCCAGAGGCTGGAGGCGCTACCAGGAGACAGGCCAGTACACCAGGAGACGTGGTGGTGGCTGTAGGAGGGGAACAACCCAGCAGCAGGACCGCTACCTCCACCTTTGTGCAAGGAGGAACATAGTTACATAGTTACATAGTTTATAAGGCCGAAAAAAGACAAGCGTCCATCCAGTTCAGCCTATTTCTTGTGCACTGCAGCTATTCCGCAGCGTTGATCCAGGGGAAGGCAACAAAAAACCATGCGGTATAGGCCAATTTACATCATTGAGGAAAAATTCACTTCCCGACACCAATCTGGCAGTCAGATTAAATCCCTGGATTAATTAACTAAGCATAAGATGTAATTTTATTGTTCTCAAGAAAGGCATCCAGGCCTCTCTTGAACTCATTAAGTGAGTTGGACATCACCACTTCCTCTCCCAGAGAGTTCCAGAGTCTCACGGCTCTGACCGTAAAAAATCCCCTTATATGCTGGTGCAGGAACCTCCTTTCCTCCAGACGCATAGTGTGCTCCCTCGTCTTTGTCACCATCCTTGGTATAAACAGGTCATGGGAGAGATCTCTGTACTGCCCCCTGATGTATTTATACATGTTTATGAGGTCTCCCCTAAGCCTTCTCTTTTCCAACGTAAATAGGCCTAATTTTGACAACCTCTCTGGGTATTCTAGGCCCTCCATTCCCTTTATTACCTTAGTCGCCCTCCTTTGTACCCCCTCTAGCTCCAAGATGTCTTTCCTGAGCACCGGAGCCCAGAACTGTGCACAATATTCTAAGTGCGGCCTTACCAGCGCTTTATACAGAGGAAGAACAATGTTCTCATCATATGCCCCTATTCCTCTTCTGATGCATGCCATGACTCTATTTGCCTTCGCAGCTGCTGCCTGACACTGGGCACTCCAATTTAATTTGCTATTAACCAAGACGCCCAGGTCCTTCTCCATGTCAGATTTCCCCAACGGTTTCCCATTTAATATGTATGGGTGACTGCTGTTTTTCTTTCCCATGTGCATGACCTTACATTTATCGGCATTGAACCCCATTTGCCATTTTTTGGCCCAACTCCCCAATTTATCTAAATCCTCCTGTAGCTGTGCCCTATCCTCATCTGTATTAACTACTTTACAAAGTTTAGTATCATCTGCAAATATTGCTATTTTACTATGCAACCCTTCCACTAGATCATTAATAAATATATTAAATAATATAGGGCCCAAGACAGACCCTTGAGGCACCCCGCTAGTAACCCTGACACACCCTGAGCTTACTCCATTGATAACCACCCTCTGCTTTCTATCACTCAGCCAGCTATTTACCCACTTGCACACATTATCCCCCAGACCAAGCATTCTCATTTTATAAACCAACCTTTTGTGTGGCACGGTATCAAACGCTTTGGAGAAGTCAAGGTATACAACATCCACTGACTCTCCCCGGTCCAGCTGTGAGCTCACCTCCTCGTAGAAGGCGATCAGGTTTGTTTGGCAGGAGCGATCCCTCATGAATCCATGTTGATATGGAGTTAGACAGTTATTATCATTAAGATATTCTACAATAGCATCTCTAAGAAATCCTTCAAACAATTTACCCACAACAGACGTTAAGCTGACTGGTCTATAGTTCCCAGGGTCACTTTTAGACCCCTTTTTGAATATTGGTACCACATTTGCTTGGCGCCAGTCTAGTGGGACAGTCCCTGTCCATAAAGAGTGCTTGAATATAAGATACAGCGGTCTGTCTATCACATTACTTAATTCTTTTAGTACCCGGGGGTGTATGCCATCTGGGCCTGGTGACTTGTCTATTTTGATATTATTTAGGCGTTTCTGAACTTCCTCCTGGGTTAGGTGGGTGATATTTAGCGGAGGGTTTACTTTATCACTCTGCATTTCCTCCGATAAATTGTTTTCTTTTGTGAAAACAGTGGAGAAGAAGCTATTGAGTAGGTTTGCTTTACCCTCATCGCCCTCTATGATTTTACAAAGGGTATTTTTCAATGGGCCAACTCCATCAGTTTTAATCCTTTTACTGTTTATATAGTTAAAGAACAGTTTGGGATTCGTTTTACTTTCCTTGGCAATTAGTCTCTCTGTCTCCTCTTTTGCTATTCTTATTTGTTTCTTACAGATTTTGATTTTTTCCCTATAAGATATTAGCGCTTCCTCGCTGCCTTCATGTTTAAGTTTACCGAAAGCCCTTTTTTTGTTTTTCATTGCCCTCTTGACTTCCTTATTTAGCCACATTGGCTTCCTCCTATTCCTAGCCCTTTTATTCCCATAAGGTATGTACCTTCTACAGTGACTTTGTAGGACTGTTTTGAAAATTTCCCATTTTCTATCCGTGCTCCTATTACTAAAGATACTATCCCAGTCTATAAGGTGAAGGGCATCTCTTAGCTGATCAAACTTTGCCCTCCTGAAGTTCAGTGTTTTTGTGACTCCCTTGCTGGGCACCCTACTGAAGCACATGTGGAATTGTATAATGTTGTGGTCACTATTTCCCAGGTGCCCCCCGACCTGCACCTCAGTTATTTTGTCTGGCCTGTTAGTTAATATTAAGTCTAAAAGGGCCGTCCCTCTAGTTGGTTCCTGCACAAGTTGTGACAAATAATTGTCTTTGATAATTGACAGAAACCTGTTTCCTTTCTGAGATCTACAGCTTTCGGTTTCCCAGTCTATGTCGGGGTAGTTGAAGTCCCCCATAATAATCACCTCGTTATTTTTTGCTACTTCGTCTATTTGTCTCATTAATAGACTTTCCGTGGCTTCTGCTATATTTGGTGGTTTATAACAGACTCCTATGATAATTTTATTATTGTTTTTTGCCCCATGTATCTCCACCCATAAGGAGGAGCACTGCCAGAGCCCTGCAAAATGACCTCCAGCAGGCCACAAATGTGCGTGTGCCTGCACAAACGGTTAGCAACCGACTCCATGAGGGTGGTATGAGGGCCCGACATCCACAGATGGGGGTTGTGCTCACAGCCCAACACCGTGCAGGACGCTTGGCATTTGCCACAGAACACCAGGATTGGCAAAGTCGCCACTAGCGCCGTGTGCTCTTCACAGATGAAAGCAGGTTCACTCTGAGCACATGTGACAGACGTGACAGAGTCTGGAGACGCCGTGGAGAGCGATGACCGGTTTGGCAGTGGGTCAGTAATGGTGTGGGGTGGCATTTCTTTGGATGGCCGCACAGCCCTCCATGTGCTCGCCAGAGGTAGCCTGACTGCCATTAGGTACATAGATGAGATCCTCAGACTCCTTGTGAGACCATATGCTGGTGCGGTTGGCCCTGGGTTCCTCCTAATGCAGGACAATGCCAGACCTCATGTGGCTGGAGTGTGTCAACAATTCCTGTAAGATGAAGGCATTGAAGCTATGGACTGGCCCGCCCGTTCCTCAGACCTGAATCCGATTGAGCACATCTGGGACATCATGTCTCGCTCCATCCACCAACGTCACGTTGCACCACAGACTGTCCAGGAGTTGGCAGATGCTTTAGTTCAGGTCTGGGAGGAAATCCCACATGAGACCATCTGCAACATCAGCAGCAGCATGCCCAGGCATTGTAGGGAGGTCATACAGGCACGTGGAGGCCACACACAATACTGAGCCTCATTTTGACTTGTTTTAAGGACATTACAACATGGTTAGATCAGCCTGTAGTGTGTTTTTCCACTTTAATTTTGGGGGTGACTGCAAACCCAGGCCTCCATTGGTTAATAAATTTGATTTCCATTGATGATTTTTGTGTGATTTTGTTGTCAGTGACTCGCCCCCTGGCCCGTGGGGTACCCGGAACCGGGCTTCTGTACGATGCTGGGGGTAGTGGCAACCCGATCCCATGGCTCAGGGTGGTCAGACCAAATTGTGGCAGTCTATTTATCAGTGTTTTAAATGTCCGACTACGCCACCCGTGGATTGCGGTCAGGGATAACCGCCGCTGCAGGGCAGGCCACCGGGGCTGGTGTTGGTGTGCAGCACAGAGGTAGAATAACTCCCCACGGGAGGAGTGTAGCCCCAGGGTAGTGTAGGTGGATGTTGGGGGTGATAGTTCCCTCCGCGACGGTCAGAATGCAGAGTCCGCTTAAACAGTTCAGGGTCTTTATTATAACAGATGGTAATGACCCAACAACAGTACCAGCTAGAAGGGGGCCTGGGTGTCTGAGAACACTCGGGAAGCCCCTCTGGTCAGGGTGAGGGTGTAGGCCTACCGTGCTCTCTAAGCTCTTTCTGACTGTTTCCCCCTTTAGTGGTAAAATAGCCCACGTCCCTGAGCGTGCCGTGTATTCTCACCCGTATGGCTTGCAACTTGGGCTCCTTTTACCTCTGGCCTCTCTTGGCTTTGCTGGTCCCTTCTGTTGTGGCGGAGCCTCCGGGCTTTTTAGTCCAAAGGACATGAAATCCCTCGCGGATTGGTTCTCTGCTGCTGGACTTAGAGTCTTTACAGCCTCGGACCCCAATGTCCGGTAGATTATTCTCCCTTTCTGCAAGGACAGGCTCTCGGCGCCGTACGTCCCTGGCTAGCAGTTCCTCACTGCCTCACGACCTCCTCAGCTACAGCTGAACTGTCCCTCCTTCTCTGGGACTAGTCTCACTCCTCAGCTAGGTCGTCCAGTTCTCTCTAACCCTGCCCCCAGTTCCAGTTTTTATAGGGGCAGCCAGCTCCCCCTACTGGCCTGGGACAGGAGGTGCTGTATGCTAATTGTCCCTAACCAGGGAACCTCCCTCCTGCTCTCAGACACAGCCTTTATTATTTGTGGCATCCAGGCCTGGGGTGACACATCAGCACATTCAACTTTGTACAGAACAAAGTATTCAATGAGAATATTTCATTCATTCAGATCTAGGATGTGTTATTTGAGTGTTCCCTTTATTTTTTGAGCAGTGTAGATAGATACAGTGGGAACAGAAAGTATTCAGACCCCTTTAAATTTTTCACTCTTTGTTTCATTACAGCCATTTGGTAAATTCTAAAAAGTTCATTTTTTTTCTTATTAAAGTACACTCTGCACCCCATCTTGACTGAAAAAAACAGAAATGTAGACATTTCTGCAAATTTATTAAAAAAGAAAAACTGAAATATCACATGGTCATAAGTATTCAGACCCTTTGCTTAGTATTGAGTAGAAACACCCTTTTGAGCTAGTACAGCCATGAGTCTTCTTGGGAATGATGCAACAGTTTTTCACACCTGGATTTGAGGATCCTCTCCCATTCTTCCTTGCAGATCCTCTCCAATTCTGTCAGGTTGGATGGTGAACGTTGGTGGACAGCCATTTTCAGGTCTCTCCAGAGATGCTCAATTGGGTTTAGGTCAGGGCTCTGGCTGGGCCAGTCAAGAATTGTCACAGAGTTGTTCTGAAGCCACTCCTTTGTCATTTTAGCTGTGTGCTTAAGGTCATTGTCTTGTTGGAAGGTGAACCTTTGGCCAAGTCTGAGGTCCAGAGCACTCTGGAAAAGGTTTTCATCCTGGATATCTCTTGTGAGGCAGTGACCGGGATCATATACGAGGGATGTTATATCTCCCCCAGAATGTGCACAGAGACCTATTAAAACCATTGGAGTGCATTGCAGTCACAGACACACCTGCGGCTGCAATGCAGGAATGAAGGTGAGCGTGGACCTAGTCAGGCTATCTGGCTAAGGCAGATTAGTAAAACCTGGCAGGGCGTTCATTTCTGGGAGGAGGTCACAGGAGGCAGTGGGGTGGTCTCCTCCCTCCAACCCGGGTTTTCCAGTGGCTCTTGCCACAAGTCCTTTAAAACCCCTGAACTAAGGATTAGTGTTGTTCTATGTTGGAACCTGCTAGGAGCACAGCAGGAAACCTCAGCAGGATTGAGGGTGGCTGAACCCACGCCTGGGAACCCTCTGCACCTGTCAGACTCTGAGCAGCCGGCATGGCCGTTGCCCTCGGCAACCATTGTGTATGGACTTTCTGTTAACCCGGCTGTGAACCGGTGGACTTTCTGTTAACCCGTGAGTTGCTGAAATAATAGCTGTTTATGTTGGACTTTCTTGAGTCACTGCCTCAGTTACTGCACGGTGTGCACACCGCCGCCTTACACTCTTTACTTGGCCACATTCATGTTTCTTTCAATTGCAACCAGTCGTCCTGTCCCTGCAGCTGAAAAGCACCCCCATAGCATGATGCTGCCACCACCATGCTTCACTGTTGGGATTGTATTGGGAAGGTGATGAGCAGTGCCTGGTTTTCTCCACACATACCACTTAGAATTATCACCAAAAAGTTGTATCTTCGTCTCATCAGACCAGAGAATCTTGTTTCTCATAGTTTGGGAGTTCTTCATGTGTTTTTGAGCAAACTCTATGCGGGCTTTCATATGTCTTGCACTGAGGAGAGGCTTCCGTCGGGCCACTCTGCCATAAAGGCCCGACTGGTGGAGGGCTGCAGTGATAGTTGACTTTGTGGAACATTCTTCCATCTCCCTTCTGCATCTCTGGAGCTCAGCCACAGTGATCTTGGGGTTGTTCTTTACCTCTCTCACCAAGGATCTTCTCCCACGATTGCTCAGTTTGGCTGGACGGCCAGGTCTAGGAAGACTTCTGCTGGTCCCAAACTTCTTCCATTTAAGGATTATGGATGTCACTGTGCTCTAAAGGAACCTTGAGTAACGCAGAAATTCTTTTGTATCCTAGGCCAGATCTGTGACTTGCCACAATTCTGTCTCTGAGCTCCTTGGCTAGTTCCTTTGAGCTCATAATTCTCATTTGGACTGACATGCACTGTAAGCTGTGAGGTCTTATATAGACAGGTGTGTGCCTTTCCAAATCAAGTCCTATCAGTTTAATTAAACACAGCTGGACTCCAATGAAGGAGTAGAACCATTTCAAGGAGGTTCACAAGGAAATGGACAGCATGTGACTTAAATATGAGTATGAGTGTCTGAGCAAAGGGTCTGAATACTTATGACCGAGTGATATTTCAGTTTTTCCTTTTTTAATAAATTTTCTAAAAATTACTACATTTCTATTTTTTTCAGTCAAGATGGGGTGCAGAGTGTACTTTAATGAGAAAAAATGAACTTTTTAGAATTTACCAAATGGCTACAACGAAACAAAGAGTGAAAAATTTAAAGGGGTCTGAATGCTTTCCGTACCCACTGTAGATATGGATAGATAGACAGATACAGTTGAAACCAGAAGTTTACATACACTATAAAAAGAGATACATATGCATGTTTTTCTCAATATCTGACATGAAATCAGAATAAACTTCTTCCATTTTAGGTCAATTAGGATTAGCATAATTTTTTATATTTGCCAAATGGCAGAATAATGAGAGAGAGAATGTTTTAATGCATTTTCATTACTTACTGCAAAGTCAAAAGTTTACATACATTTCATTAGTATTTGGTACCATTGCCCTTAAACTGAATGACTTGGGTCAAACGTTTCAGATATCCTTCCACAAGCTTCTCACAATAGTTGGCTGGAATTTGGACCCATTCCTTCTGACAAAACTAGTGTAACTGATCCAGGTTTGTAGGTTGCCTTTCTCACTTTTCAGCTTTTCCCATAAATTTTCAATAGGATTGAGATCAGGGCTTTGTGATGGCCACTCCAAAACATTGACTTTGTTATCCTTAATCCACTTTGTTAACATTTTGACAGTATGCTTTGGGTCATTGTCCATTTGGAAGACCCATTTCCGTCCAAGCTTTAATTTCCTGGCTGACGTCTTGAGATGTTGCTTCAATATTGCCACATAAGCTTCTTTTCTTATGATGCCATCTATTTTGTGAAGTGCACCAGTCCCTCCTGCAACAAAACAACCCCACAACATGACACTGCCACCCGCGTGTTTCACAGTTGTGATGGTGTTTTTAGGCTTCCGACCTTCTCCCTTTTTCCTCCAAACGTAAAGATGGTCATTATGCCCAAAAAGTTCAATTTTAGTTTCATTAGACAGCAGGACATGTCTCCAAAAAAAATAGGATCTTTGTTCCTGTGTGCATTCGCAAACATTAATCTGCCTTTTTTATGTTTTTTTTAAGTAATGGCTTCTTCCTGGCAGAGTGACCTTTTAGCCCATGCTGATACAGTACTCATTTCACTGTGGATATTGACACAATCTTACCAGCTTCAGCCATCATCTTCAAAAGGTCTTTTGCTTTTGTCCTTGAGTTGATATGCACATGTTCGACCAAAGCACGTTCATCTCTGGAACACAGAACCCGTCTCCTTCCAGAGCGGTATTATGGCTGTACATTCCCATCTTGTTTGTACTTGCGTATAATTGTTTGTACAGATGAACAAGGTACCTTCAGGTATCTTGAAATTGTACCCAAGGATGAGCCAGACTTGTGCAAGTCCACAATTTTCTTCCTGATATCTTGACTGATTTCTTTAGACTTTCCCATGATGTTACACAAAGAAGAAGTGTGTTTCAGGTGTGCATTAAAATACATCCACTATTACACTCTCTGCTTGTTTAGAACATACACAGCTTATATAGCATATACCTTTTGTCATGGGTCCGTTACTTCAGGTCTAGATACTATATGACACTTTGCCATTCTTTAAGGGAAGTGTCTTTTCCTCTTTTTGTTTTACCGTGAACATTTTTTTCTAGTCTTTTTTGAAACATTCCGGAATTTATTTAAGCTCTATACCCTTGTTTTTTTTCTTTATGATGAGGCTTGATCACTACGTAATACTTACACAATTTTCTATATTATGATGAGTGTGAAATTTTGAGAAACCACTTAGATTATTCTCCATAAGCTGTTGAGAAGAGTTCACTTAATATGTTGTTATCCTTGTAATGTATGAATGGTTTCATTGTTTCATTGTTTTTTTTGTTTTTCTTTTGTGTTTCCTTTCTCTTTTAGAATTTCTATGATATGATTTTTGTATTTTAGTCTGATGAAAGTCGAAGTTGAACTACCGAAACATTAAACTTTGTGGATTGCATTTCATGAATCTTTATGGCACTTATTTGCATGATTAAAACTACATTTTCTGCAAACTAACCCGGAGTGCCAGGTCCTATCTATATATTGTTAAGGAGTGGTTTCCTTTCCATGCACCACTACTCGGAGTGACGTATATATGAATTCTACTTCTTTCAAGAGCCATAACTTTTTTATTTTTCCATCTGAGGGTTTGCTTTTTTGCAAGAAAAGTTGTACTTTTGAATGACACTATAAATTTTTTCATGTGATGTACTGGAAAGCAGGAAAAACATTCCAAGTGAGTTAAAATTGCACAAAAAGTGAAATTCCACAATTGTTTTTTGGGTTTTTTATTTACCATATTCACTATATGGTAAAATTGACCCGGTAATATGATTCTCCAGGTCAGTACAAATACGCATATACCAAAAATGTATAGGTTTTTTTCATTATTTAAGTGGTGAAACCAAAATTCAGAAATTTGTAAGAATTTTTTTTTAGCATTTTCCGAGACCCATAACATTTTCATTTTTCGGGATTTGGGGCTGGGTGAGGGCTTATTTTTTGTCCCCTGACCTGAAGTTTTTATTGATGCCATTTTGGTGTAGATAAGATGTTTTGATCGCCTGTTATTGCATTTTATATAAATGTTGTGGCGGCCAAAAAAACGTATCTGGGGTTTTGATTTTTCTTTTCATTAGGCCATTTACAGATCGGATTAATTAACTTTACATTTTGATAGATCAAATGTTTATAAACACAGCGATACCAAATATGTGTTTTTAATTTTTTTTAATTGTTTTCTTTTTAATGCAGCAAAAGGGGGGTTTGTGTTTCTTTAAAAAAAAAAACATTTTCTTACATTATCTGTGATTTTCCCTCCAAGCTTATTTTAGGTTGTGTTCATGTTCTTTTGTGCAGTTTATTATTAACCCATAGGTACGTCAATGGTCGTGTCCTTGCCTTTGATGCAGGCTCCTAGGCTGAGCCCGCATCTTTCCCCGCATATGACAGTTGATCCACCAATGGCTGTTAACTAGTTAAATGCCGCTGTAAATCCTTGACAGCGGCATCTAGCATGCACCAGCCGGAAGCTTGTCACAAGTTCCATCGAACAGCGCCCCGTCACGTGATTGTGAGGCGCCGTTGAGTTGTCATGACAGCCAGGGGTTTGCAGAAGACCCCCGTGCCTGTCATTGTGAATCTCCTATGAATGCTGGCCAGTGACCGGTGTTCATAGGAGATCGTGATTTCTGCTACACATAGCAGGGCCAAAGCACTGCTCTGTATAGCACAGGTGATCAGATGATTGCAGCTTCAAGTCTCCTAAGGGGACTTTATATTAAAGGTAGTAAAAAACAAAAGTTTTAAAAAATATTTAAAAAATGAAAAAAAAAACACAAAAGTTTAAATCACCCCCCTTTTGCACCAATGAAAATAAAACAATTAAAAAAAATAAAAATACACATGTTTCATATCGCTGCATTCATAAATGTCAGATTTATCAAAATATAAAGTAAATTAATCAGATCGGTAAACGGCATTACAAGAAAAAAATTTGTAACACCAGAATTATGTTTTTTGGCCACAACATCGCAATAAAATGCAATAACAGGCGAGCAAAACATTGTATCTACCCCAAAATGGTATTAATAGAATAATCAGCGCAGGGCGTAAAAAATAAGGCATCACACAACTCCAGATCACGAAAAATGGAGACGCTTCAGGTCTTGGAATATATCGACATAAGCAAAAAAAAATTTTCTTACAAACTTTGGATTCTTTTCATCACTTAAATAAAAAAGAACCTATACATGTTTGGTATCTGTGTACTCATACTGACCTGGAGAATGATAATGGCAGGTCAATTTTAGCATTTAGTGAACATGGTAAATAAAAAAAAAAAACAATTATTGAATTGCACTTTTTTTGTTATTTCCTCATTTTCCAGTGAGCTATATGGTAAAATCAATGGTGTCATTCAAAAGTACAACAAGAGTTATGGCTTTGGGAAGAAAGGGGGCAAAAGACGAAAACGCAAAAAGGTCATGAAGAGGTTAAGCTAAACAAGGAATCACAATCTGTCTATAAAGTATGGAACTTAGTTTATTATTAGCCTTTATGGTCTGTAATCTGTGTATTTATATGAACCTTAATTGTCCAGAGTTTATAACTACTTTTATCGATAGCATTCACCAAAAGTTCAATTTTCCTAACTTAAAGGGATATGAACAGCTAATAAGAGAATATCTGTCTCTATGGGACATATGGTCTGCACTACAGAAACAGTATGCCTTGAACTTTGCTAGGGGCTTCTACTGAATGCCTGGAACAGAGTTGAAATGGATTTAATTGTGATTTTTTTTTTTACAGTAGTGTCCATTTTTTCAGATGAGTACAAAAACGTAAACTACAATATTTTTTGCCCTACTGAAAAGATGGGACCCATTTCGTAAAAAAAAGAGCTCAAATGGACACCACCATAAAAAACACAACTGGAGTCCATTTGAATATGTAATTGCACTATATGGTTCCATAGGAGATATTGTATAAATCCCAGAAACACTGAACTCCTGGCAAAGTCATCTTGGTGAACAGGTTCTTAAAATCATTTCACTCTTAAAACTGTAAATTTATGTTTTGCATTCTAATCGTATGTTCACATTGCGCTTAAGCCACATATCAGTGGCTTCATCAGGATTAAAGTAAATGGTCCTATAAGGGGTTACACCTGAAATCTGATTTTCAGGGCTTCCAACAGAAGTCTCCATAGAGTTAGTAACATATGGCCCAAACTTCATGTGAACCCGGCTTAAGAGTCCTAAAATTGCACTGGTGCACCTAGCCCGTGGAACAGGTGTTGTCCTATCTGTAAGTGACTTTCAACCCTCAGAGCTCATGCTGACATCCATGGATCTTGGTTTGATCACTAACCAAAATGCATGGACTGGCTGTGAGTCTACCATCCCAAGCATGACAGCTTCATATATTTTATGGGGCTGTCATGCTCGGGTTAGAAGGCCCGCTGCCAGTCCGTGCATTGCAGTCCATGACTGGTCCAAGGTCGGCAGACGTCTTCCCTTCTCTTTTGTACATGCACCCACATTGTCAAATACCCTGTATTTCCATATTTCTGGCTATGTACCTGTGAGTGCTCAGCAGCTCCTTTCTGCTTACTGTATCAAATGTTATCACTGCTAATAATTACATATGTGAAATGTTGCAACAGGGAACTGTCAATACTTTTAAAAACAGAATTTTAGATGAAAGACTGAAGTTTATGAGTAGAGAAATGTTTTTTTTTTTAAATCCACGGCATCATCGTAAATTATTCTCAGCTTGCAATGGATAATCCAGCCAGCTAAAATATTCACAAATCGTAGCAATTTATACTATTCAAATTAATCATTTAAATTCATACCTAAATAGCTGCGGAGCATGATCAGACCTGTCAGGTGGATTCTCAGTACCTGTTTCAACTGTCATTACTCTCTTACATATAGACTATCTCTAAGGAGATAAATATTTCTCATATAGATAGATAGTGCAACATTGTGACTTCCTGCATTTCAAAGGTCAGGATTACATCTACACTGCAGTTAGATAAAAAAGTGTCTATAAAACTACCAGAAATTACAGCGAGATAACATCTAAATTATTATGAGACCATTGTAATTTATTGGTAAATGCACTGAAGACGTAAACATGTTATAAATGCAACGTAGTAACTCCTCCACTGAGTGAAAAAAATAGACAATGTTACATATCGCAGCCTCACTTGGTGAGGTGGATTCTCTAAGTCCAAAAACCGGATGGGCACATGGGCCATGGGCGTTGGTGCAGCAGCCAGATGAAGCATGCCAGACATGGACATGTAGAAACTACCTGGAAACTACAGACCGATCACGGAGGTAATGAAGACCTCAGACTGGTATGGTTACTTTAGTCCTCAGACAAGTAGCAGGGTTACTGAACACACAAGCTTACCAAGTGACCGGCTGCTCACCTGGTAAAGTATTTAGAAGTAACAGTAGAGTAAAAATAAAATATAAATTTTATTGAACCGGCTACCTGTCCAAGGACTACAGTAGCCCTACCAGTCTGAGGTGTTCATTACCTCTGCTGATGGAAGACTTATAGGAGCCTATTATTAAATACAAATAGCATGACTGGAGTGTCAAATCACCTATGAATAAACCACATTAATCAGTCATTGTCAATAGAACCTCCAACAGAGCATGTGTCATAATAACACTATACCATGGCTAAAGGAATACTCCCTGGAATGGGTGTACAGGGGTAACTACCCATATAAATATCTCAGGCTCTGAGGAGGATGTATCAAGGGAGGACATTATGCAAAATTGACAACATGAATACAAAGTCATAAAGTGCATATGTGCATTTATACTGAATAAGCAGTCATATTTAGCTTTGCACCTTTATGAGCATATAAAATAATATCAAACACTGTTTGCACTGTTTGCGCCTCCTTTTGATCTTTCCGAACTTTGGACTCATAGTGACTATGAACTAACATATCACCTAAATTCTGAGAACATTTGGCAACAACTGAAGGATTGGCCAGCAAAATCTGTTTTAGGATGGGGTCAGTAAAGAGAATACTCCAATGCTTTTTGATGACATTTTTGAATTTGTCCCATTGGCTGTGGTAAGTGGTAATTAAACATGCCTGATTTTCAGTAAGCATTTGTTTTTTGGAGAATTGATTGTTATACAGAAGGAAATTTCTAGTAGTCATTTTGGCTAGTTATGAAACAAGAGGGGATTGTAGGGAGAGAAAATAGGAAGCGCAGGCTTCTAAGTGTAGTTGTTAGATTCCAAGGGTATATACTCGGTATAAATCCACTCACCTATTTGGTGTCTTGAGGTAAAGCATGTAAATCCAATCAGTGAATTACTACATTCCTCTTTCCATTCTGTTTGCTGCAGAAATCTGGGAGCTGATGAGAGCACTGGACAGTGCTTTCATGGGCAATACCACTTTGTAAATGTTTTTCCCAGCAATATGCGCTCCTGAAAGATGATGATGGTATTTGGATTCAAAGATAATTTTTATTTCAAACTAAAATACAACCGGTTTCGACTTCTTTGAGTCTTCCTCAGGTATAACATCATGCATGAGTTTAATGTTCTAATCATTTTTATTCAAACGGTCCATGAATGTTTTCAATTCTTCCACTGATCCCTCCCAAATGAACAATAAATCATCTATATAGCGGATCCTGTTGTGGATTTTATCAATCTCCACTATTGATTCATCCTGTAGGACCTCTCATTCCCAAAAAAGATTGGCATAAGAGGGGGCACAGGATGCCCCCATGGCAGTTCCCTGTAATTGTAAAAACGTCTTTTGGTTAAACGTAAAAATGTAGTGGGTTAGTATAAATTGTAGCAGAGTAAGAATTAAGTTAGACATAGACTTTTCTATATTACTTACAACACCAACAAAAGTTCACTTTGGGAATAAGAGGTGAAATATGAAGGGAGAAAAGACACCCTTATTATAAATAATTGCCTCTATCTTCCTATAGGTAATCCCAAACTGACACAAAAGGGGTTTGAATCAAAAATATATAAATTTTATTACACAGTATAAATTTTATTACACAATAGCGATAAAAAAGTGTAAAAGCGGATAGAGAGGGGAGAGGACAGCTAGAGAAGGCAGGATAAGATGAAGGCACCCTGCTCGGAGACTATCATCCCTAGAAGCAGCTAGATAATACGATGATAGAAAATCCTGGCAAAAAACGTGCCAGGTAATGTCAAATCTACCAGTAATAATATGGAATTGCAACATGTAGCATATATGACCGGCAGTAGTGGATTATAGGTTCAGAGATAACGCTTAGAGAATGTCCATATCGTCAAGTCAGTAGCATTATATAGTTCCCATTACCTTGAGTCATTATTGGTAGAATCTAGGGCAGCGTGTGGTAAGATGCTGGGGATGTCTGGCAGCCTCGACGCGCGTTTTGCCCGGAAGTGGCTTCGTCAGGAGGCGTGGCTATCGTGCGGAAGGGAGACACCTTATATGTGTGGTTGTGCCAATCAGAATCCCTTGCGTGGCGAGGCCCTGCCCCCGGCGATGACACGGGCACGACACGCCATACATTTTTGCCAGGATTTTCTATCATCGTATTATCTAGCTGACAGCCTATATTTACATCTGTTATATATTGAAAGCTGCTTCTAAGGATGTTAGTCTCCGAGCAGGGTGCCTTCATCTTACCCTGCCTTCTCTAGCTGTCCTCTCCCCTCTCTATCCGCTTTTACACTTTTTTATCGCTATTGTGTAGTAAAATTTATACTGTGTAATAAAATGTATATATTTTTGATTCAAACCCCTTTTGTGTCAGTTTGGGATTACCTATAGGAAGATAGAGGCAATTATTTATAATAAGGGTGTCTTTTCTCCCTTCATATTTCACCTCTTATTCCCAAAGTGAACTTTTGTTGGTGTTGTTAGTCTTACAGGGGTTACGGACCATATACTTTATGGCCGGTTAATAGGATTTCATTTTCTATATTACTTGTTTGAAGAAACCAGGAAACTGCTATGAGGCCATCATTGTGCCTAATAGAGGTGTACAATGCCTCTACATCTGCACTAACAATCAGCATATTTTCATTCAAATGAACATTGTCAAGGCATCGCAAGGCAGCGGTGGTGTCTTTAATATAGGATGGCAATTCCGAAACAATTGGTTTAAGATAATGATCCACTATCTTACAAATAGTCTCGCACAAACTCTCATTACCAGAGACTATTGGTCTCCCTGGTGGATCTGATGCGCCTTTGTGAAGCTTTAGGATTAGATATAGCGTGGCTAATTTAGGATGCAGATTTTTATATAAGTCAACCAGTTACTTGGGGATGACATGGTCTTCAAAGGCTGCTGACAAAATATCAAGGAGTTCCAAATTAAATTTCAATGTTAGATTAAATGTTAATTACTTATAGCAATTAGAATCGTTTAACAATTTATTGGCTTGTTTTTCGTTTGACCAAACTACAATGTTGCCCCCTTTGTCGGCCATTTTGAAGACCACGTCATGCCATTGCTTGATTTCCGTCACGGCTGTCCTCTCTTTGAAATTAAGATTAGAATTAATTCTAGAATTAATGGACAAGCTTTCAATATCCCAAGAGACCATCTTGGTAAAAATTTTGACTGCCGGTACAAGCGTGAGGGCGGGGAATTTTTTGGGTTGACCTACTAAATGTGGGGGAAATGTACTTAACTAAGCGGCACTTTCATCCACCAAAGATTGCAGAGTTGCAACTGCTTCTCTTTCTTCTTTAGAAGGGAACATTTCAAAAATATCAGTTTTGTGATGGATTCTCTTTAGGATTAATTTACAAGAGAATAAATGTAGATCCTTTATTGCCGTGAACGAGTCTAAACAGGAGGAAGGGGAGAATGTTAAACCTCCTTGTAGGACTGACAACTGCATTTCTGTTAAGGTATGAGATGATAAATGTATTACCTCATTTACATCTCGTTCATCTTTGTCCATTAAAACTGTTGAGGATGAGATTGAAATTTTCCAAAAAAACTACAGTAAGAGATGAAACCAGAGATCTTTCAAGAGACTCTAATTGGTCCAGACAAAGACTTAGAAAAATTGGAAAAAACATATTTTTTGACATCTATTCATAGATGTACTCATTAGATGTACCTCATACTTACCATAGTAGCTAACATTGTTCTGAGCTGATGATGGTTTTCCACCCTTTTTGTCGGAAAAAGATTTTTGATCATCCTTCTCCTTGTGGTTTTCCTAGGGATGGAGACGATGTCTGTGCATTGGTGAACTCCCTCTATATATGAGCCAAAAGAACTTGATATATATGCCTTGACTTATATTGCATTTAGTTTCTTTCATCTTTGGACATTCAGGGAGGTCTGATGATTGTCAGTCCCTTGGGTTATTCTTGATATGGAGAGCCCACGTTATTGCTGCTTTTACCTATCCAGATCTTATCTCTAAATTGAGGCGGTGATACAAGTTTTTTTGTTTATTTCTATGATCACAATTTCAAGATCATGGTTGAAATACATATTATTATTATTTTGAGTATAATCCACGTTATTCTGTTTCATTGGGGTAATAACACAGGATGTATTCCATTATCTGTTTTTTATGGTTTTTGATATTATTCCTTTTTATTGAAGGTGTTCTTTAAGTGTCAGGATGTAATGAACAGACGTGTATTTTACTATGAATTTTCATTATCAATTGTTCATGCACTACATCATAAATGCAGTGTCACTTTAACAAACAGTCTCATGATGACATTTCATTCACTTCTTTTTTCACACGTCACTTTATTATTGGATTTGCACTGTCTATTACATTAATTATATAATAATTAATTTTGCTGGCCGCCTAGTCTATATATAGACTATTTTGTCTTTTTGCACATATAGTTTTTATTATTCTGGCTCATATTCTTGGTATTTATCTCAAATACACAGAATATCTTGTTCATATACTCTATCCTCATTTACACTGTTTTCCACAGTTGATTATCCACATGTGTCATATGCTGTGTCATATGTGGTGTCATATGCTTCTCATGCACAGTTATCCTCATATGTACTCATTCACTTTTAAAAAATCACCTTTTTATTATAATCTTACATCTTTACATTCATATGCCATGACAATCATACATCCATACATGCTATAGTTCATAGATGCATATGAAATTATTACAATTGGTGGATTAACACTCCTTGTGATGATATTGTATCTAATAGTTTACGTTATAAGCACACTTTTTTTCGTCCCATCTCTATATTTGATTATTTAGCATTACAACAGAGGCGTAACACAGTCCTGGTTGCTGGATGTGTGCATGCGCAGGTTGCCAGCCCATCGAGATTTGGACACCGCGGTCTGGCATGCAGGTCGCGCCCTGTCCCAGTGGGGGGGGCGATTGTGCCACCCTGTACATGAAAGTGAGTCTCAAGGCTCAATATGGATGGGGCTGGTACAACTGGCACATGCGCCAAATATCCTGACCAGTAACGTCATTCATATAGTTTCCTCTCATTGGCTGATCTTGCTATTTAAAGACACACACCCCCTGCCTATACACACCTCCCGATGAAGCAAGGCGAAACGTTCGCGTCGGGGAAGGAAGCAGGAGCCTCTCCACCTTACATAGTGCGTGCCATCTACATAAGGTGATTGTCATTTCATTTCTTTTCATTTTTCCCATTCAAATATTAGATCTTTTACAGTCTATCTTCACGAGGATGTGCAAACAGAGTTTGATATCATTTTATATGTTCATAAAAGGGGAAAGCTAAATGAACTGAACTGCTTGTTCAGTATAAATGCACATATGCAATTTATAACTTTGATTTTGTATTCATGTTGTCAATTTCATCCTCCTCAGAGCCTGCTATATTTATTATATTTATATGGGTGGTTACCCCTGTACACCCATTCCAGGCAGTATTTCTTTAGCCATGGTATAGTGTTATTCTGACACATGCTCTGTTGGAGGTTCTATTGACAATGACTGATTAATGTGGTTTATTCATAGGTGATTTGACACTCCAATCACTCTATTTGTATTTAATAGGCTCCTATAAGTCTTCCATCTGTTAGCACCTAATCCTTTTTATTATTTTAATATATTTTATTTTTGTTCAATAAAATGTATATTTTATTTTTACTCTAGTGTTACTTCTAAATACTTTACCAGGTGAGCAACTGGTCTCTTGGTAAGCTTGTGTGTTTAACTTTAGAACTACCATATTACTTTGTTATGTGGAAGGACATTAAGTGATATAAACTAGGTAGCAGGGTTACTGTAGTCCTTGGACAGGTAGCAAAGTTACTGTAAAATGTTGACAAACAGGAGGAGTCATGGAGACGCAGACAGGTAGCGGACAACTCCAGAGTGACAAGAAAATCTAATACCAGGGAAGCCGCACACAGCCAGGTGTCTCGCAAGGTGTGGGAAAGACTTAGTGCAACCCAGAGGGAAGAGGGAAAGGGAGCGTGGACACTAAGGAAAGGGGGAAGTGGAGACCCCCTAGTCTGGTGTAGTGTCACCCTGTCTCAACTACTGTCCCTATATTGGCTCTTCACCAGTCGCCGCAAGTGTGCCTCGCCCTGACTTTCCCTGGTGTATGGCTAGGGAAGGAAGGAGATGAACACTAGTGGATCTCCACTGAACTCTATAGACAGCAAGGGTAGACAAACAGGTGAGGATTGCTTAGCTTTAGAAGACTCCAGACAAATGCACACACGGCCTCAAGCTCCAGAGAGGATGAAGTACTGCTCTTGCTAAAGCCTCACAAGTAGTATTGAATATCGTCGGCATCTCCCTCTCAGACACACCAGGTATTTATACACTCATGCCAGGGAGCTAATTAGCCAGAGGGAGGAAGCTTCTGGGTCCTAGAGGCAGCCAGGCTCTAAGAAGATGTCTGTAATGCCAAAAGTAGAGATCTCCTGCAACCAACTGCAGGGCGACTGTCTGTCACTTCTAGCACACCCATAACACCAGGAAGATGTCCTGAAAACCGCTTGCAGATACGTAGAAGAGGTCCTAGAAGACCAGGGACAGGTAGCAGACAAAACTCCGGAGTGACAAAGTCTAATACCTTGGAAGCCGCAGACTGCCAGGAAGATGTTCTGGAAACCACAGGCAGGTAGGTCCTAATTATTGTATGAAATGCAAAGGGGGCATAATTCTTGCATGGGTACACAAATAGAGGTATAATTATTGAATTGGGGCACAAAATGGACATAACTATTGTACAGGAGGAGATACAAAAGAAGACATTTTGTAGTGGCAAAAAGGGGGACCTATATATTGTATGGGGGCACAAAGGGGACTTAATTATAGTATGGAGGCACAAAGAAGGGCATAATTATTGCATGGGGATACAACCTTCAGTAGTTTAGAAATTCTTCTGTAACCAATGCGATCAATATGTTTTGCAACAATAAGGTTGCCAAGGTCTTGAGACCTGTCACTGATTTTAGCCATCATGAGATGTTTCTTGTGTGGCACCTTTTTGAGGTGTTCAATATTTATTTCACCCGCTTTATGTTTAGGCCACATAGGCTGCTTAAACTATCATGAACAATATATGGCCTGGCATGGTCTTGTTGAAAAACAGTTCCTGTCAAGCACATCTGAGATGTCAATGGTCAGCAATTGGAAGGGAATTGGCAGCAGCAGATCTTGATGATTTGTGTGCCCAAGTGTGATTAGCATGTCAGAATATTCCTCAGACAACTATTAAAAACCTCAGAGATAGCATGACAAGCATGTATTTCTGCGCTTAATACTAGTGTTGAGCCACCCCCGTAGTGTTCGGGTTCGGTTCGGTTCGTCGAACACCGGGATGTTCGAGGAACTGTTCGTCGAACTGTTCGTCGAACACCTTAGAACACCGTTGAACACCGTTAAAACCAATGGCAGGCAAACAAAAACACATAGAAACACATAGAAAACACCTGCAAAGGTGTCCAAAAGCTGACAAACTGCTCAGAAGACACTCTCTTTAAAAAAGCCGGCCGGCAAATTCAGCAGCGGCATACACCGGTACCCGACAATTTAGACAAGAAGGAATAGAGCATCACACATAGATTAGATAGATAGAAACATGTCAGTCACACATATAAGAAGCACAGTGACAGTGTTGGTTACTGCACTTGTCATTTAGTGTAAAGGATTTATTAAAAAAAATATTAGTGTTTTCATGCACCGTCTCTTTAAAAAAGCCGGCCGGCAATTCAGCAGCGGTACCCGACAATTTAGAACAGAAAGAATAGAGCTTCACACATAGATAAGATAGATAGAAACATGTCAGTCACATATATAATAAGTACAGTGACAGTGTTGCTTACTGTACTTGTCATTTAGTGTAAAGGATTTATTTAAAAAAATAATAGTGTTTTCATGCACTGTCTCTTTAAAAAAGCCGGCCGGCAATTCAGCAGCGGTACCCGACAATTTAGAACAGAAAGATAGAGCATCACACATAGATTAGATAGATAGAAACATGTCAGTCACATTTATAATAAGTACAGTGACAGTGTTGGTTACTGTACTTGTCATTTAGTGTTAAAATAAAGGATTTATTAAAATAAAAATTGGCGTGGGGATCCCCCATAATTTTAGGCTCTAGCGGAGGTTAAGCAGACGGCTGGGGCAGATGTTTGAAGCCTCGGAAGGGGTTAATACCCACGGAGCTTGCCAGGCTACTAATATCAGCCCCCAGCTGAATACTTAGCCTTTACTAGCTATTAAAATGGGGGACCCCCCCAAAAAAATGACGTGGGGTCCCCCCTATTTTAAAAGATAGCAAAGGCTAGGCAGACAGCTGGGGGATGATATTAATAGCTCAGGAAGGGTGCCATGAATATTGGCCCCCTCCCAGGCTAGAAACACCAGCCGTCAGCCGCCCCAGAAATGGCGCATCCATATTAGTAGCCTGGGAAGCTCCGTGGGTATTACCCCTTCCCAGGCTTCAAACATCTGCCCCAGCCGTCTGCTTAACCTCCGCTAGAGACTAAAATTATGGGGGATCCCACGCCAATTTTTTTTAAAATAAATCCTTTATTTTAACACTAAATGACAAGTACAGTAATCAACACTGTCACTGTACTTCATATATATGTGACTGACATGTTTCTATCTATCTAATCTATGTGTGATGCTCTATTGCTTCCATTCTAAATTGTCGGGTACCGCTGCTGAATTGCCGGCCGGCTTTTTTAAAGAGACGGTTTATGAAAATACTATTATTTTTTTTAATAAATCCTTTACACTAAATGGCAAGTACAGTAATCAACACTGTCACTGTACTTCTTATATATGTGACTGACATGTTTCTATCTATCTAATCTATGTGTGATTCTCTATTCCTTCTATTCTAAATTGTCGGGTACCGCTGCTGAATTGCCGGCCGGCTTTTTTAAAGAGACGGTGCATGAAAACACTAATATTTTTTTTTATAAATCCTTTACACTAAATGACAAGTACAGTAATCAACACTGTCACTGTACTTCTTATATATGTGACTGACATGTTTCTATCTATCTAATCTATGTGTGAATCTCTATTCTTTCGGTTCTAAATTGTCGGGTACCGGTGTACGCCGCTGCTGAATTGCCGGCTTTTCATGTTTCACTGTGAGCACAGTTCCCATCGATTTGGGCAATCACTCTAATGCCACAACCACCATGGCTGTGGCATTACAGTGAGTGGCAGACAATCCCTGCATGATTGGTGCTCTAAATAGCGCCAGACATGCAGGACACGCTTTTGGTGCACGAACAGTTATCGAACATAACCTCGAACAGCTGAATTTTTTGCAAATCATTCGGGTTCGTCTAACAACTCGAACACCACCCAAAACAGCTCGAATTTGAGATTGGCGAACAGTTCTAGTCGAACACCGCTCATCTCTACTTAATACATCAAGATGTTTTGGAAATGTTGTTACTATTTTTCCATTATTTGCATATCATTAACATGTCTCAATCCTGTGATTTCCATAATTACACTACTTTTCCTTCTTGTTGTTGTAATTTCAATGTTGAGGAATGTATACAGTATTTACTTGTGCTCCATAAGTAATGAAGAGTGATCCCCTTGTTATACTTGTTCACCTACTTTTTCTATATTTATCCTGGTCACAACCATCTTCACTAGTCTTGATAGATTACCTTCAGATAAAGTGAAGTCAAATTTTAGAGTCTTCATGCTCATGGCTATCAGCAAAAATCCAGCTCAAACTTCCTAAACTTGTGCTTGCTGTTCCATTTTCTATTCAAAATCCAGAGTAGCTTGTGGGTTAATTGCAACTCTCCATTCCACAATTTTCACTTTTGGAACAATTTCATAAACATGCTAATCACCATAATCTCAAGTACTATTTTTAGTAGTGTGTAACACATTTTTGCCCTGTTCAGAATTCAGCAATATGGAAAAAAGACATAGTACATGAATTTCTTTTTCATGAGGCATATAATATTTCATGCATGTGAAAACGTAAGATAGACAAGTTGCTGTCAAGCTACTATGCCTGTAGGTAGTTAGGACCTGAATAAATACAAAGCATAAAAGGTCTCATATCGGCCCCAGAATTGCCGTTTATTAATAACTATACTGAAAAGCTTACTTTAAACCAGTTTCAATGAATCACAATTAGGTGTTAAATTCTGTACCTATCTATTGGATACCATGGAGTTAAGTTACATCCAGAAAAGCTATTTACCTGCAGATATAGGTGTAGTCTGCAAGTAAATATTCTGTGAACACAATTATTAAGCAAGTGAGCATTTTTATGCAGATTTTCCAACTCCAAGCTGTATAAACTTGAATGCTTAGTGGATGAAGCAGATCAGGTGATGTGTATTTGTGTAATGAAGGGTGAGGCCTAAGGATACAACACCCTTTATCAAGGTGTGCAGAATTATTAGGCAGCTTGTTTTCCGCAGGAAAAATGAGCCAAAAAAGAGGTTTAACTATCCCTGAAAAGTCAAAAATTGTTAAAAGTCTTACAAAGGGATGCATCACTCTTGAAATTGATAGGATATTAGAACCATTAAAAGTTTTGTTTCACATAGTCAACAGGGTCACAAAACATGTTGAGATAAAAAGGATGCACATCAACTGCCAATGATTTGAGAAGAATCAAATGTTAAGCGACCAAGCAACCCATTATCCTCCAATGCTGTCATATTCCTTAGCTGGAACCTCCCTGAAGTGCCCAGAAGTACAAGGTGTTCAGTGCTCAGAGAAATGGCCAAACTAAGGAAGGCTGAAACCCGACCACTACTGAATAAGACACATAAGCTGAATCGTCAAGACTTGGCCAAGAACTATCTGAAGACAGATTTTTCAAAGGTTTTATAGATTGATGATGATATGAGAGTGACTCTTGACAGACCAGATGAATGGGCCTGTGGCTGGATCAGTAATGGGCACAGAATTCCACATCGACTAAGACCCTCCAGCAAGGTGGAGGTGGGGTACTGCTATGGGCTGATATTATTAAAGATGAGCTAGTTGGACATTTTCATGTTGAAGATGGACTCGAAATTAACTCCCAAACCTATTGTCAGTTTTTAGAAGACACTTTCTTCAAGCAATAGTACAGGAAAAAGTCTACATCTTTCAATAAAACCATGATTTTTTTGCAGGACAATGCAGTATTCTGCTTGGCTAGCCAGTAAAGGCCTTACAGATGAAAGAATAATGCCATTGCCCCTTTCCTCACCTGACCTAAACCCTGTTGAGAACTTGTAGTTACTTCATAAACAGGAGATTTATAGTGAAGGAAAAGAAACTGAGACTCCATGGTTGGATGACTTATGACTGTTATTGAAAAGAAGGATGGCTATATTGGTCACTGATATATTTTTTTTGAAATGTCAGAAATGTATTTTTATACATTTTTAGTTTGGTTATGATTCTTATCTTAACCGATGAAAATACACAACCGAGATGAAAAAATTTTCATTTTTCATTTAGTTGAACAATATTTCTGCTCTCTAATAATTCCACAATAATTCTGCAGACATAGATATTCTACTAAGAAAGACAAACCTGTACAACACTGTAGTTGTTCATTAATAAAATGAATTATCAAAAATAAAAATTGCCTAATTTTGCAGGCTTAATAGAACAGCAGCTACAGGGAGAAAATTAAGTTCTATTCTCCCAACAGTTATTCTGTTCCAGTCATTGGGCAATGCAGTGAGCTATTACAGTTATCAATCACTATACAGTGTGCGTAAGCTGTAATCACTCCCCAACACTTTGACTGACCCTGCTCGGGTGGATTAATTTTTTCTGCTCCTTTAAGATCATTGCGTCCTGTGTAAACAGGATTCACACTGCCAAGAATAATTACAGATCATTTAGTTGGTATCTGAAGTCGGTTTGGCCTGTGTAAACAGGCTATTAAGAGAGCGCCGACTGGTGAGCATCAAGCAGCATTAATGAACCTTTCGAGTAATGCCAGTTGGCTTAATTTTGACCATCGTGAGGCTGTCAATAAATTCATTAAGCTTACAGCATACAATTTTTTCAGAAACATACATTCTTTGACAGTGTTTTTACTGAATATAGCTTAACAGAGTCATTGCCACTGGTGATCCATGTTGATTTAATAGACCATTAAAATTTAGGTCAAGTCAAAAAATCAAAGTATGTTTGTTTATGCAAAAACTGCATGCAGTACACCTTACCGCAATGGGCATGACCCTTATACTGAGTTTATACGTGCCGACCATGGCCGTTAAAATGACTGACAATTAGCTATATGCAAGGCAAATAAATCATTGACATCTATGAAATTTTATGGAGGCAAAATCAACCTCCTAAAATCATAGTATTAATTACATATGGCTTAAAAGTGGACCACTTAATAAAGCTGTTGTAAGAAGTAAAAAGAGGGTACTTTGAAGAATCCAAGGATTAACACATATTTTGGTTTGTTTCACAAGCGTTTTTTTACTACTTGTTTCCATACATGTACCTTAGTTGTTTTGCTGTCTTAAGTCTGAATCTACAATGTGCACATTCTAAAAAGAACAATAAAAAGCATTGCCTGAAAAGGTGTGTCCAAACGTTTGATCTGTACTGTACATTAAGTGCAGTGAAGAAAATTAGTATACAACACAGTATGTATAATCATAACTGAAAGCCATGTATATAAATTTAGTAAACAATACCAGTCCTTCCATTACAATAATACAAATACCATTCAGAAATAGTAGTGGTACACCCCTGAGGTATTCCCTTAAATTGGCTTGTGATCATGTTCACTTTATCAGCAACTCAAGTTGCATAGAGGGTGCACTTACTTGCACCCTACAGCAGACAACTGGTTTCCATCGTCTTCCATATTGTTAAACACATTTGCTAAGAATTTCTTTCAAGTAGTTGAATTACAAATGGGCTGACTGACAGGACCTGGGGATATTTTATAGCATTGCTGAAATTTTGCAAATATTTTTACAAGAATGAAAATTGTGTAATTTTTTACTTTTAGAAATATTTGTACATAACAATAGATTTCCATGATACAAAATAGTCTACATAATTGTTAGGTATACACTTTCACAACAAGTTATATGTGTGGGCCTGTAAAAGTTGATCTATCAATCAGCAATTCAGATTGATAATTGAGCATAAATTCCACCCACCAACATACTCCGTACATCTCAGATGCACATATCGCTGCTACCACCCACCTTTTGAGTACTTGGCATATAGGTACCCAACACACACATTGCTCTCCAGCAGTCCAAGAATATAAAATGAACTGACAAAAAGAATAGAATGGATCCATGACGGTGTACGGGGACGGTCAGCAAAGAAAACACATTGATAAAAGTGTATAAAAAGAAATTATTTTATACTCCAAACCAATTGAGCAGTATAAATTGATAAAACAGATAAGCATTAACATAATCATTACAATAGCACAACAAAGAGCTACTAATTTCTTAAGCTAAGCCATCATGTCAGATACCAGAAAGTAACCCTACATACACATGTCTCTATGTGCAATCCTTATCTAAATGGCATCTTTCTTAGTGCCACTGAAATATGCCACCTTGGTGTGGCCCTCATTTCTGCAATGTTCTTTCCTTCATATGGCCTACCTCTCTCAGGCACCCATCTCTGAATTCCGACAAAACTCTCTCTTCTCCTCCAAGGACCCCTCAATGAAATTCTCTCCTTCCTCTCTTAATTTTCTTCTTCCTCTAGTTGCACTTAGGTTCCTTTTGGGACTCCAGCTGTCCACTTTCCACTCCAACCTGGAGAAACTGTATGTTACTTTGTGATCCAAGAACTGTTTTGATTCTCAATATCAATTCTAAAGCCCTTTTAAAAATTGACCAAAGGCCTACTGAAAACACAATTTTGTTATAATACAAAATTTTATAAAATATTGTCATATTTGTATATATCTGTATATCTTACAAGTTCACAAGCTTATTCTCCTTTCAGAATTAACTATGTGACTGCTATATAGGTGCAGTAATGTTACTTTTTTATTGCAATAATAATGTTAATCACCTTACCAAACAAACAAACAGCATTAGATGGAAATTTTGAAGGAATAAAACATAAAGGGGGTTATGAAAAGCCTCTCAATTCCGCATTGAGGAACGGAGAATGATTATGCTTATGGTCAGGTGGAACAGTTGCAGAGGCAACCATCTGACACCCTGTAGGGTTTGGAATAGGATATGCATAATTGCCAGGCATCAGATGATTGCTTGAACAACTGTCTTGCCTAGCAAGAAGTAACAGCTCGCCCATTGTAAAAATAAAAGACAATACACAAACCATTCAATTGTATTAATTTTCCAGTTACTGGGAAGAAAGCAAAGTAACTAAAGACATTAAATTTTTATGTACTAGTGCATGAAGAACAGTCACCTTCTTACATGTAATACCTACAATATACAGTCGTGTCCAAAAGTGTAGCACCCTTGAAATTTTTCCAAAAAATTAAGTATTTCTCCCAGAAAATTATTGCAATTACATGTTTTGTTATACACATGTTTATTTTCTTTGTGTGTATTGGAACAACACAAACAAACATAGAAAAAAAAGGCAAACTGGACATAAAGTCTCTTCCATCCTTAAATAGCCACTGCCCGTTGGAGTCAAAGCAATTCAGAGATTCCTTGGTTTTGCTAATTATTATCGACAATTCATTCCTCACTTCTCCTCTCTTATCGCTTCTATTTCTGCTATGACCCGAAAAGGAGCCGATCCGAAGAACTGGTCTCCAGAGGCTGAGGAGGCTGTTATGCTGGCGTGTCCTTTAATAAAATAAAATAAAACTTAAAGGACACGTCGGGGTCCACCGGACTGCAGAGGAGCTGCAGCAGCTGAGTCCCAGAGGAATGTTCAGCTAAGCACAGAGAAATAAACTAGTGTGTTAAGTGCACACACAAGTAGTAAGTAAACATGGTACTATGCTGGGAGTTAGCAATACTCCAGAAACAAAACTAATAAACTTCTGCACTGCAAGACACCGCTGTGCAGAGCAGGAAGGATTTGGCAGCATGAAACGCCTGAGCACTAGATGACGACGTATAGAGCTGCAGATAGCTGCAGGCCAGGAAAGGCCTGGAACCTAAGTTCCTAAAGAGGAGGAGGATCTCTGCAGCACCCAACACATGGGTGTAAAAGCGGCAGTGTGACTACACATACAGTGGTGGCCAAAAGTATTGGCACCCCTGCAATTCTGTCAGATAATACTCAGTTTCTTCCTGAAAATGATTGCAATCACAAATTCTTTGGTATTATTATCTTCATTTAATTTGCTTGCAAGGAAAAAACACAAAAAGAATTGTCCTAAACCCAAATTGGATACCAAACCTAAAAAAGGGGGTGGACAAAAGTATTGCCACTGTTTGAAAAATCATGTGATGCTTCTCTAATTCGTGTAATTAACAGCACCTGTAACTTACCTGTGGCACCTAACAGGTGATGGCAATAACTAAATCACACTTGCAGCCAGTTAACATGGATTAAAGTTGACTCAAGGGCGTGGCTTAGCGGCACATGAGCAGAAACGCAGAAACCACACTTAGAATCCCTAGAACGGAACCTAAATGCTGACAATTACTGACCAGCAGGAAAGGGGCTGGCCGGAAGCCGCGAGAAAGCCCTTCTCCTGCATACTGGTCTAACATTACCCCCCTCTCTAGGGCCCCCCCCCAAAAAAAATATGTTTGAGTTGGAGTTGGAGTCGGCAGGAAGTGGAAAGGGCTTGGATATGTGGTTTGAAGGAGAGATCAGAGTCCAGGGTTACCCCGAGGCAGTGAGCTTGTGGGACTGGGGAGAGTGAGCGGCCATTTACTTTAATGGATAGGTCTGTTGGTGGGGTTGAGTGAGATGGGGGAAAAATTATGATTTCTGTTTTGTCCATGTTAAGTTTTAGAAATCTAGCAGAGAGGAAGGATGAAATAGTAGATGGACATTGTGGGATTTTGATTAGTAAGGAGGTGATATCGGGTCCAGAGAGATAGATATGTGTGTCATCAGCATAGAGATAATATTGAAAGCCATGGGACTCTATGAGCTGTCCCAGGCTGAAGGTGTAGACGTAGAAGAGCAGGGGTCCTAGAACTGAACCTTGGGAGACACCAACAGATAGGGGGCAAAATAAGGTGGTGTGTGGGAGACGCTAAATGCCCAGTCTGTTAAAAATGAAGAGATTCAAGATACGGCCAAATCTGTGATGCCAAAAGATGAAAGAATCTGTAGTAAGAGGAATGGTACACTGTGTGACAAAAGCAGAGGACGAGTTCAAGAAGAGGAGGACAGAGTAGTGTCACTTGGATTTGGTGGTTAGTAGGTCATTGATGACTTTAGTCAGGGTAGTTTCAGTTGAATGATGAGGCCGTAAGCCAGATTGTAAGCACTCAAAGAGGGAGCAGGAGGAGAGGTGTGAGGACAGTTCAAGATGGACGTGTTGTTCCAGTAGTTTTGAGGCATAGGGGAGAAGTGCTATGGGACGATACCTAGACACAGAGGGTGGGTCAAGGGAGTTATTTTTGAGGATGGGTGTGATCAAGGCATGTTTGAATCATGAGGGGAAAACACCAGTTGTTAGTGATAGGTTGAAGAGATGGGTTAGGGTTTGGATGAAGACTGTGGTGAGGTTTGGGATGATGTGGGATGGAATCAGATCAAGTGCACAGGTGGTGAGATGTGATCTTGAGACTAGAGAGGAGGAAATTTGATCTTCTGCAATGGCGGAAAAGCTGGTTTTGGAGGTGGAGGGCTGAGTAGTTAGGACGAGGGGTTGTGGGGGCTGTAGGCCAAAGCTTTCTCTGATGTTCTCTGAATGTTTCTCTGAACATACAAACAAGGAGCTTGTATGTTCTTTGCGTGGGTTTCCTCCGGGTTCTCTGGTTTCCTCCCACACTCCAAAAGACATACTGATAGGGAATTTCGATTGTGAGCCCCAATGGGGACAGTGCCGATATTGTCTGTGAAGCACTGTAGAATTAATGGCGCTATATAAGTGAGTAAAATAAATAAAAAAAAAAAAATGTTATCGATGGTATTTTATCAGGCAATTTCTTTAGTGGTGCAATTGCTTTATAAAGCAATGTGTCTTCTACTTTATCTGTTTTGAAGTACATTTCTATATTGTGAGGTCTATTTATGTTGCACTATTAGATAAATCACTAGTCATGTACAGTGGGTACGGAAAGTATTCAGACCCCTTTAAATTTTTCACTCTTTGTTTCATTGCAGCCATTTGGTAAATTCTAAAAAGTTCATTTTTTTTCTCATTAAAGTACACTCTGCACACCATCTTGACTGAAAAAAACAAGGAATGTCGACATTTTTGTAAATTTATTAAAAAAGAAAAAACTGAAATATCACATGGTCATAAGTATTCAGACCCTTTGGCTCAGTATTGAGTAGAAGCACTCTTTTGACCTAGCACAGCCATGAGTCTTCTTGGGAGTGATGCAACAATTTATTCACACCTGGATTTGGGGATCCTCTGCCATTCTTCTTTGCAGATCCTCTCCAGTTCCATCAGGTTGGATGTTGAACGTTGGAGGACAGCCATTTTCAGGTTTCTCCAGAGATGCTCAATTGGGTTTAGGTCAGGGCTCTGGCTGGGCCAGTTAAGAATGGACACAGAGTTGTTCTGAAGCCACTCCTTTGTTATTTTAGTTGTGTGCTTAGGGTCATTGTCTTGTTGGAAGGTGAACCTTCGGCCAAGTCTGAGGTCCAGAGCACTCTGGAAGAGGTTTTCATCCAGGATATCTCTGTACTTGGCCGCATTCATGTTTCCTTCATTTGCAACCAGTTGTCCTGTCCCTGCGCTGAAAAACACCCCGATAGCATGATGCTGCCACCACCATGTTTCACTGTTTGGATTGTATTGGGCAGCTGATGAGCAGTGCCTGGTTATCTCCACATATACCACTTAGAATTATCACCAAAAAGTTCTATCTTCGGCTCATCAGACCAGAGAATCTTATTTCTCCTAGTCTGGGAGTCCTTCATGTGTTTTTGAGCAAACTCTATGCCGGCTTTCATATGTCTTGCACTGAGGAGAGGCTTCTGTCGGGCCACTCTGCCATAAAGGCCCGACTAGTGGGGGGCTGCAGTGATAGTTGACTTTGTGGAACTTTCTCCCATCTCCCTACTGCATCTCTGGAGCTCAGCCACAGTGATCTTGGGGTTGTTCTTTACCTCTCTCACCAAGGCTCTTCTCCCACGATTGCTCAGTTTGGCTGGACGGCCAGGTCTAGGAAGACTTCTGCTTGTCCCAAACTTCTTCCATTATGGAGGCCACTGTTCTCTTAGGAACCTTGAGTAATGCAGAAATTCTTTTGTAACCTTGGCCAGATCTGTGCCTTGCCACAATTCTGTCTCTGAGCTCCTTGGGCAGTTCCTTTGAGCTCATGATTCTCATTTGGTCTGACATGCACTGTGAGCTGTGAGGTCTTATATAGACAGGTGTGTGCCTTTCCAAAACAAGTCCTATCAGTTTAATTAAACACAGCTGGACTCCAATGAAGGAGTAGAACCATGTCAAGGAGGATCACAAGGAAATGGACAGCATGTTACTTAAGTATGAGTGTCTGAGCAAAGGGTCTGAATACTTATGACCATGTGATACTTCAGTTTTTCTTTTTTAATATGCAAATTGCCTCTTCAGAGAAAAGGAGTACTTGAACTCTATATCGCCACAGCATGTCACTCTCCACAAGGAGAAACGTTACCTCTTTTTTAATAAAGTTTTAAAAATTTCTACATTCGTTTTTTTCCAGTCGAGATGGGGTGCACTTTAATGAGAAAAAAAAATTAACTTTTTAGAATTTACCAAATGGCTGCAATGAAACAAAGAGTGAAAAATGTAAACGAGTCTGAATACTTTCCGTACCCACTGTATGGTCTGATCTTTCTGGCTGACTACATAAGCAAATACCTTAGCTGTGGTTCTTGGATATATTATTTATTATTTGTTATTTTGCCTAGTTGATAATATCTATCAGGTCAAAAGACTGGTGGGTTTTCAGCCTTATTGCGGGCTTTTATATTTCTTCTTAATGTAATTTATGGACATTTTTAAATGTTTTGAATTTGTGTTGCAGTTCATATCAATAAAATCTTTATATTTCTTTGGTGATCCCTGTATACATAGCATGTGTCTTTTGTTTCTTCATACCTGCCATTTACACATTCTGCAGGCTGATCCTCAATATTTGGTGGTGCCCTCTTCATTATCTATATTTAACTGTTTCCGCATTTGTACACCATGTAGCTGCCTGACATTTGTTGTTAAATTTGGGAGGGTATTCTGTCCTCATGCAAAACAATTAAAGCAGAAACCATCCAAAACCTGACAAATTCAATGGACGAGAGAGTTCAGAAGCTCCTTTCGAACAAGGGGTCCTATGTGAAAATGTAACATCACCTAGAATAAAGTTTTGAGTTGAAAACTGTTTGATTTCAGTTTGTAATTACCTGCTAATGCTTATAATTTCAAAAATGACCATTTTTTTGTTCTTTATTAAAATGAAAAGGTTGAAAACTCTGCTGTGCATAATAATTTGGAACATGCATTTTGAGTGCAGTTTGAGTGTTTTATTTTTTAAACAATATACTGTTATCATAGGCAGTTTATACAAAAACCTTTCAATTGTACTCTAATAGTTATTTGACTGGAAAATTACAATGACTGCAATTCATATAGGTAATTTGGGAAAATATGAGAAAATATTATTTGCATAATAATTTGGAACACAGTGTACTGGCACAAGCCATCCTGGCAGTTGTAGTACTGATTGCAGGTCAGAATTTGCCGCCTTTGCCACTGGAAAGCGTATTAGTGGAGACAAAGCAGAGGCCGTAATGGTATATATGGGGCATCACTCGTCTCAGTCACAGCATGAATATGTTTCCTCTGACAGCGACACAGCCAGTTTGAGCCAGTATTCTGCGCAGTCAACCTCAACTGAGCAACTGGCTGATTTACAACATTGAAATGTGATGAAAATCGCCACTGCATATGTTGCACCACATGTACAAGCAAAATCAGGCACAGTGAGATGATGTATACTATTATGCAGCATAACCACTGGAGCTTGTGTTACTTTAAAACCGCCATCGTTAGATGATAATTTGTTGTGCTGCTTACTGAAGCCTTTGACAATATTATTTGTCTTTCGCGACTCAAATTTTTGGGACTACTCCTCATTTTTAGTGATATAAATTTTTTCGGGGAGAGGGGATAGCACTTGGAGTGAATTATCCCAGCAAGACCCTGAGCAGTATTAGGCTCCTGTGCAGGGATCGGTAAAAGAGGGCAAAAATTGTTATAAACAAATTGTTTATTATGGCTCACAATATTCACCAACATTTTTTTTGTATCTGAACTTTCGGGTGGGAATCAACCGAGGTAACTTCCCATGCTGCACAGGTTTGGGCCCTTGCGCATGTATTAATAGAAAGGGCCAAGATTCATGTAACTTAGAAAACAAAAATTCTTGACATTACATTAATGTAATATCCTTTAACGAAATTCTCAATTCTTGAATAATTATTATTTAATGATTCTTGGGGTCCGATGAAGTTCAACGGTAGAACCTATTGCGCAACATGGTGGCTCAGTTGTTAGCACGGTAGCCTTGCTGAAGTCCTGGAATCAAATCCCACCAAGGACAACATGTGCAAGGAGATTGTATGTTCTCCCTATGTTTGCAAGGGTTTTCTCAGTGTTATGGTTTCTTCCCACACTCCAAAGACATACTGATAGTTAAGGTAGATTGTGAGCCCCAATGGAGACAGTGATGACGATGTCTGTGAAGAGCTGTGGAATTAATAGCACTATATAAGTGAGCAAATAAATAAATAAAAACTTAGTGGAGGATTGGGCCTCGCCCAGGACGGGGAACATGAAAGGCTCTGATAGAGTTTCTTCTTTACTTATACTTTGTGTATTCATTATGAAACATATATCAGGTAGCTTAGGAGACAGATGGATCCTACTTAGTGATGTTAGATACATATTCTAGAGGCTGAGATTCAATATTAAGGAGTTATCTTGAGAAGGCATCACTTTTCCAAGGATTTAAAGTTCAACCGATTTTAATTTACATTAGTAATGGCTCATTCTTCTGGTAATGGAGAGTCTATTGCCGGATCTTGCCTTATAACATTCTCCAGTACAGGTTCTTCATTCAACAGGGTTATTTGTTGGCACTAAGTCACTTGACTAAAGCCCCCGTCTCACATAGCGAGATCGCTAGCGAGATCGCTGCTGTGTCACGGTTTTGGTGACGCAACAGCGACCTCACCAGCGATGTCGCTATGTGTGACACTTTGCAGCGATCAGGCCCCTGCTGTGAGGTCGCTGATCGCTGCACAATGTCCTGGACCTTTTTTTGGTCGTTGCCCTCCCGCTGGTCAGCACACATCGCTGTGTGTGACCAGCGGGAGCAGCGATCAGGCTGGTAACCATGATAAACATCGGATTACTAGGGGCACACGCGCACTTAGTAACCCGCTGTTTATCATGGTTACGAGCCTGCTAAAGTGAGCGGTAACCTCCCGCTCACCGTAACAGAGTGGTAATCATGATAAACAGCGGGTTACTAGGAGCGCGTGTGCCCCTAGTAACCCGCTGTTTATCATGGTTACCAGCCTGCTCCTGCTTCAGCAGGCTGGTAACCAGGAGCAGGACATCGTGGAAAGATTCTTTCCACAATGTCTCTGCTCCCCTGATCGTTGGTGAGCCTGCCTGTTTGACAGCTCACCAGCTACCACATAGCGACGCAGAAACGATCCCTGACAGGTCGTATCGTTGTCGGGATCGTTGCAGCGTCGCTAAGTGTGATGGGGCCGTAACAGAACCCTGATTCTTTGTTTCCCAAGGTCTGGATACCTAGGACACAAAAGAACGGATGGCAATCATCAAGTCCAAGATCCTGCGTTCATCGTTTATAAAATGCATCGTTATTACAGAGTAACCGTTTTTTAATTTTTATTTCATAAATCATTAGTATAAGAGAAAATAAGAAACTTTGTAATATCTCATCAGAGACATTAGCTTCATACTCCGCTGGAACTGATCAATCAATCTCTAAATTCTGAAGCCCAGGATAAAATCTGTATTGGGTGAAGACAGATTGTTACATTACTGAGATAGATGACAGTTGCTACTAATAAAATTGTATGTAGAAGGGAGGGGGGAGAATAAAGGAGTCAGAAGAAGAGCTTCTCCCTCCCCCTCAACCCTCATCTTCTATAGATGAAAGTTGCCATTGATAAGATTCTATCTCAGTAATGTAACAATCTGTATTCACTGAAGACAGATTTTACCAGTGAATTGAGAATTTTGAAATGAACGATCAGTTCTCGAGTTCTGGATCAGAAAGAAGCAGATTTCTCTGATAAGATACACTGTGTTTCAAATTATTATGCAAATAATATTTTCTCAGATTTTCCCAAATTACCTATATGAATTGCAGTCATTGTAATTTTCCAGTCAAATAACTATTAGAGTACAATTGAAAGGTTTTTGTACAAACTGCCTATGATAATAGTATATTTTTAAAAAAATAAAAAAATCAAACTGCACTCAAAATGCATGTTCCAAATTATTATGCACAGCAGAGTTTTCAACCTTTTCATTTTAATAAAGAACAAAAAAATGGTCATTTTTGAAATTATAAGCATTAGCAGGTTATTATAAACTGAAATCAAACAGTTTTCAACTCAAAACTTTATTCTAGGTGATGTTACATTTGCACATGGGACCCCTTGTTCGAAAGGAGCTTCTGAACTCTCTCGTCCATTGAATTTGTCAGGTTTTGGATGGTTTCTGCTTCAATTGTTTTGCATGAGGACAGAATACCCTCCCAGAGCTGTTGCTTAGATGTGAACTGCCTCCCGCCATCATAGACACACCTTTTGATGATGCTCCAGAGGTTCTCAATGGGGTTGAGGTCAGGGGAGCATGGGGGCCACACCATAAGTTTGTCCCCTTTTATGCCCATAGCAGCCAGAGATGCAGATGTGTTACGTGCAGCATGAGACGGGGCATTATCATGCATGAAAATGATCTTGCTGCGGAATGCACGGTTCTTCTTCTTGAACCATGGAAGGAAGTGCTGTTTGAGAAACTCAACATACATTATGGAGTTCATCTTTACCCCTTCAGGGATCCTAAAAGGGCGGACAATCTCTCTCCCCATGATTCCAGCCCAAAACATTACTCCACCTCCTCCTTGTTAGCGCCGTAGCTGTGTTTGCATGGGGTGTCCATCAACCAGCCATCCTCCACTCCATCCATCTGGACCATCGAGATCATTTCATGCATAATAATGCCCCATCTCATGCTGCACATAACACATCTGCATCTCTGGCTGCTATGGGCATAAAAGGGGACAAACTTATGGTGTGGCACCCATGCTCCCCTGACCTCAACCCCATTGAGAACCTCTGGAGCATCATCAAAAGGAGTGTCTATGATGGCGGGAGGCAGTTCACATCTAAGCAACAGCTCTGGGAGGGTATTCTGTCCTCATGCAAAACAATTAGAGCAGAAACCATCCAAAACCTGACAAATTCAATGGATGAGAGAGTTCAGAAGCTCCTTTCGAACAAGCGGTCCTATGTGCAAATGTAACATCATCTAGAATAAAGTTTTGAGTTGAAAACTGTTTGATTTCAGTTTGTAATAACCTGCTAATGCTTATAATTTCAAAAATGACCATTTTTTTGTTCTTTATTAAAATGAAAAGGTTGAAAACTCTGCTGTGCATAATAATTTGGAACATGCATTTTGAGTGCAGTTTGAGTTTTTTTATTTTTTTTAAAATATACTGTTATAGGCAGTTTGTACAAAAACCTTTCAATTGTACTCTAATAGTTATTTGACTGGAAAATTACAATGACTGCAATTCATATAGGTAATTTGGGAAAATCTGAGAAAATATTATTTGCATAATAATTTGGAACACAGTGTATATTACATAGTTTTTTTTTTATTTCATGTGTGCTATACAAGTTAAAATGATGGTCACTATTTATTCTTGGCGTACATCGCAGGCCTAGGCAGGTAAATTTTCCCCTTCCCGAGCAGGAAATTTGAGTACTTCTCATAGACTTACAGGAAATGACAGATAATCTTTTAACTGTTTATTATTATTTTAGGCTATGTGCACACGATGCAGAAATGCTCAGGATTTTTTCCTGAGCGTTTCTGCATCTCCCTGGCAGAAAAAAACGCATGGGGATTGTACATGCGTTTTCCTGCCAGGGACATGCGGAAATGAAGCGGTTACCCACTGACATTTCCGCATGCGGATTGACAAGCACTTTCCAAGCGATTAGCATCACTTGGAAAGTGCTTGTGACAACTAGGTCACACTATATAAATCCATGCAAACAGCATGGATTTATATAGTGTGACCCGAGAGAGTGGTAAAAATAAAAAAATAAATCTATACTTACCCTACGATGGCCCCTGGTGTCCCGCTCACTCCGTTCTACCTTGCCAGCAACAGTGAATTGAAAGACCTGCCGACGTCAGCGTCACGTGACCCGTCACATGACTCTGACGTCAGCGCAGGTCCTTCAACTCACTGCAAAGTGCCGGGAACCAAGAAGTAGCGGTGCGCGGGCCGACAGAAGGTAAGTATACATTTATTTTTTATTTTATTCTTGTTTTTACAGCTTTTTTTATGGTACCTGGGTGTGGAGGAGAGTCTCATCTTCTCCACACTCGGGTACCATCCGCACATTAGAACGCGCCAATAACGCAAGTACAAATGCAGTCTTGCGGTATTGGCGCGTTCTAATGCAAGTCAATGGCGGCGAAAATGCCGCGTTTCCGCAAAATGAATGGACATGCTGCGGATTTTTGAGCGCAGCATAAACGCTGCGGAAAAATCCGCAGCATGGGCACAGCACATGCGGATTATCATTGGGGAACATTGCTGCCCTTCTACCATGCGTTTTTAATGCGTTTCCGCAGCTGCAAAAACACTGCGGAAATGCATTAAAAACGCATCGTGTGCACACAGCCTTAAACAGAATTAAAAGTCTGTTTGTGCTATGTGTTACTAAACAGTCTGTTAGTTACGACCGATTGTCACCTATTTAAGCATAGCCAAATATGTTGAGGTCAATTGGACATATCTAAGTCTGAAAAGCCAGAGTACCATCCTAGGAGACATCAGAGTGTTCCACATCTTTTCTGGGTTTAACAGCACTTGAGGTTCATGGCGAATATAATCTCATGGAAAAATTTGGTGAAGCTGGCAAATGCAAATGACAAAAGATTTAATCAGTTTTAATCTTCTCTAATGCTTTTGAACTTTTATTTTTTTAGATTTTGTATTTTAAAATCAACTATCAAGCATTCACATATTTACAGTACCCATGACACAGTACTTAAATAACAATTACTATATGGGTGGGTTTACACATGTAAAATGTTTCTTTTTGTCTCTCATTCCAGCTATACTGTATTCAGAACTTCTTCATGTGTTTCCATCTGAATACCTCAAAAGTGTAGTAGAGTAGTTATAGTAGCAAACTAGCATAGTAGTTCAGTGGAATAAGCTATTATATCCTGCTAAGAATATGGACACCACCTGAAAGAAGAATCAAAAAGAATTCAAAAGTTTCGTATTTTGGACTCTGTTTGCCTAATTAAAGTCAATGGCTTCATCTGAGCAACATCTGAATATTATTTTCAATATGAAGGTTAGTAACCCTCTGCTGCCTGATGGGAGCAATATGAAATCTAAGGATCATTCAGAGCTTCATGCTGGGTCAATTTAAAGGGCATCTCCTTTTACCCTTCCATTACACTTCCTGAGGAAGCACACTGTGAAACACATGTCGTAATGAGTTGCGGGGGAACAAATTGGAATCGCACAGTCAAGAATGTTTTTGCTTACTTGTTATATAGGATTTTCATTTTTTTTTTTTTGGGCTGAACGTAAATCGCAAGATTGTTAATATTGGGGTGATAAATACTTTGCACCATCAACTGACTAGGGACGTATTATACTTACAGCACTTGCAGTTAATACATTGGCTTATAACCTTATGCAACATTGAGAAAAAGTAACCTTTGGCACAAAATAAAGAATTCTTGAAAGCGTGTTTTTATTGAACTACCAAAGTATAACAGAAAATTTATACATGCCATCCCCACTGAGGCACCGATGCAGCAACAACAGATATCCTTGATAAAGGCTGGAAAGGCTGAAACGTTAGAAAATTTCCAATTGCCGTTATACTTTGGTCGGTTCAATAAAAACACGCTTTCAATAACTCTTTATTCTGTACCGAAGGTTACTTTTTCTGGATTTTGGATTTTTTTTTCATGACAACTCATATATGGTTGTGCAATCCTTCTTACCTTTCTATTTATCCAAAATTGACTATCATACTGTCACTTTTGTGACTAACTGAATTTGACACGTGCCTTAATTAACTACTAGCAGTCACTGACATTGAGTGGAATTGTTCATTGCTCCCATGCCAGTTTTCTGGCATAAAAATGTTATGGAATATGACATTTGTACCATAAAGTTTGACATTTTCTTTGTTTTCTTTTTTTCGGAAATGTTGGAGAAGCCTATTGAAAGGGGTGCCCCTTGGCGCACACAAAGCAAGAGACTTCAGGCACATGTACACACGTGGTCAAAATTGTTGGTACCCCTCGTTTAATGAAAGAAAAACCCACAATGGTCACAGAAATAACTTGAATCTGACTAAAGTAATAATAAATTAAAAATCTGTGAAAATGGACAAATGAAAGTCAGACATTGCTTTTCAACCCTGCTTCCACAGAATTTAAAAAAAAATTAAACTTATGAAATAGGCCTGGACAGAAATGATGGTACTCTTACCTTAATATTTTGTTGAACAACCTTTTGAGGCAATCACTGCAATTAAACAATTCCTGTAACTGTCAATGAGACTTCTGCACCTCTCGACAGGTATTTTGGCCCACTCCTCATGAGCAAACTGCTCCAGTTGTCTCGTGTTTGAAGGTTGCCTTTTTCAGACGGCATTTCAGCTCTTTCCAAAGATGTGCAATAGGATTTAGGTCAGGGCTCATAGAAGGTCACTTCAGAATAGTCCAATGTTTTCCCCTTAACCATTCTTGGTTGTTTTTAGCTGTGTGTTTTGGGTCATTATCCTGTTGCAAGACCCATGACCTGCGACTGAGACCAAGCTTTCTGACACTGGGCAGCACATTTCTCTCAAGAATCCCTTGATAGCATTGAGATTTCACTGTACCCTGCACAGATTCAAGACACCCTGTGCCAGATGGAGCAAAGCAGCCCCAGAACATGACAGAGCCTCCTCCATGTTTCACAGTAGGGACAGTGTTCTTTTCTTGATATGCTTCATTTTTCCGTCTGTGAACATAGAGCTGATGTGCCTTGCCAAAAACGTCCATTTTTGTCTCATCTGTCGATAGGACATTCTCCCAGAAGCTTTGTGGCTTGTCAACATGTAGTTTGGCAAATTCCAGTCTGTTTTTTTAGGATTTTTTTTCAACAATGGTGTTCTCCTTGGTCATCTTCCATGAAGTTCACTTTGGATCAAACAACGACAGATGGTGCGATCTAACACTGATGTTCCTTGAGCTTGAAGTTCACCTTTAATCTCTTTAAAAGTTTTCCTGGGCTCTTTTGTTACCATTTGTATGATCCATCTCTTTGATTTGTCATCAATTTTCCTCTTGTGGCCAAGTCCAGGGAGGTTGGCTACAGTTCCATGTATCTTAAATTTCTACATAATATGTGCAACTGTAGTCACAGGAACATCAAGCTGCTTGGAGATGGTCTTATAACCTTTACCTTTAACATGCTTGTCTATAGTTTTTTTTCTAATCTCCTGAGAAAACTCTTTCCTTTGCTTTCTCTGGTCCATGTTGAGTGTGGCACACACCATGTCACCAAACAGCACAGTGAGTATTTGTAGACCTATATACAGGCCCACTGACTGATTACAAGATTGTAGACACCTGTGATGCTAATTAGTGGGCACAACTTGATTTAACATGTCCCTTTTGTCACATTATTTTCAGGGGTACCATCATTTCTGTCCAGGCCTATTTCATGAGTTTAATTTTTTTTTTAATTCTGTGGAAGCAGGGTTGAAAAGCAATGTCTGACTTTCATTTGTTCATTTTCATAGATTTTTAATTTATTATTACTTTTGTCAGATTCAAGTTATTTCTGTGAGCATTGTGGGTTTTTCTTTCATTAAACGAGGGGTACCAACAATTTTGACCACGTGTGTACAACAAAAAAGATGCACCTAATTTATTAAGAGGAGTGCAGCTCTTGATAAATTGGGCATCTTTTACTCCAGCAAGCTTTTTTATTAAATTTTTTTTTTACCTTGGAAAACACATTTTACAGGAGATATAGGGTTACTCTACTGGTAAATAGCTACTGGGAGAAAATGAATTTATTTCCTCCTTGGAGCCACCGGATTTCAATCATGGGGCGTGCTCACTATACTGTGAACGGCGAATGTAAGCACGCATCGGCACTTTGATTGACAGCTCGCTCTGCACAGATAAACTGCAGCACTGGCTTTCAATTAAAATGCTGTGGTGTGTTTACAGCAGTATAATGAGCGGTGACTGTAACTACTCCCTGCACTGCTCCCTTGACTGCAAACCAGATGCTACCAGGAAAAAATAAGTTCAGTTTCTCTGGGTAGCTGAACTTTCAGTAAGGTGGCCGGGCAGCATTAAAAGCTATGTACCCACAGAATAACCCTATATCTGCTGGTAAATCATGTTTTAAAAGACCGGTGGAAAGAATGTTAGTCGTAAGAAATTCTCCCCATTGTGTTTGTATTAGTTTATCCCATATAATGACATCTGGCTGATCTGAATAATTGTTTAATAATTATTTACTGATATATAACATCTATTTCTTTAGATTTCATCAAATTGTACTCCTGCCTATTACCACACCTGCTAAATTTGAATCATGTGTTTTGTGATTGTTATTTTTAACATTTGTAAGGAGTGGAGGTGTTGCCCACATTCCCCCTTGAAAACTTGTATATTGTTGCAATGTGTTATGACGTTTGAATGCTTAATAAGCTGTATTGATAGTGATAGGTTGTGTTCTGCCCAGCTCTAGGTAGCCTACAGGGTTAATGGCTGGGACTAGATCAGAGTGGGAGGGGCTAAAGTGAAGGGACAGAGGGAGTTTCCTGTCAGGAAGCAGATAGGACCTAGCTAGACCTTTGGTCTGATTAGCCAGCAGAGCCGCATGAATTGGGTGTCCCTAAAGTGAGCAGAGACCAAGGCAACGGATAGCGTGATCCAAAATAGAGACAAGGTGAAGTGATAAAAGGAGTGATCCTCAGAAGACTAGTTCTGGGGCAGGAAGCCTAGCGGGACAGTACGGAGCTATCTGACAGTCAAATGGTGGAGCAGAGCTCAGAAGGAAAGCGGGACGAAGAGAGAGTGTCCTAGTAAGTAACGGCCATAGTGCCACAAGTAGCTTCCCTAAGGGGAAAAGAATGCGGGTTGAATAATAGGACTCTCACTTACTGGTTAGTGATGCTTTTGTTGGAGACTATGGAAACTCCCAAAGTGCTATGCTGGATGGTGGTGAAGCTAGAGAGAAAGGCTAACGGACAGAGGCAGAGCAAGCTCAGGAAGGACCAGAATGTGTATGAAAATGTCATATGTTCTAAGAGAAACGTCTACGAAGTTTTGTACCTGCTATCTCCTGTACATACAGTACTTCTCCCTATGTTACTGTTCAGTAAAAGACAGTTTATTTTTGAGTGGTGGTCTCCCTAATTGAACTCTACAAATTCTGGTCCTGGTCAGCTGAAGTCACCAACATCATGTGGCCTGCAAGGGCATAGCATTCCTATAGCCACACACCCAGCCAGGACCTCCATTTTCATGTAGCGTGCCGAGGCATGAAGCACGACTACTTTTCCCAAGGCTACCGCCCCGCACCACGTTACACATGTACTAATTTTTTCAATAAAGTATTACTGAGTTTAATTTTAGCTGTGTGTGTTGTTGATTTTCAAACACATGATTGGTTATCTCGGAGGCGTAGCTAGGGTTTTGGTTCGGGGGGGGGGCGAAACTTCGAAGTAGGCCCCTAACCTAATCAGGTAACCATGATTACAACTATGGTCGCGCACCTCGATAGTGGATGTAGGAGAATCTCAGTAGATGACCGTGCTGTTACTGAAAATAATCTCTATACAAAGACCAAAACTGATATTATTGCCATATGGTGACTATATAGTGGTAGAAACCAGTGCTGCAAAATATGTAAGAGATTACAATACAGTTACAGATGGTGACTTACAGATTATGTTCTTTCTGATAAAATCGTTCACTTTTCCCATCTTTTCCATCTGGCCCAGACCGACATGACGGCTTCTCCAGCCAGGACTCATCTGCACAGATTACAACAAAGACACATTTGACTCCTTACATTTCAGGCATGTCCACATCTATTTCCAACCTGCACAAACTCCTCATCCTGCTGATACCCCAATACTGAGCCGCTGCTGCCATGTGTGTCCCTATTACTGCACCTACTGTGTGCCCTCTAAATGGTAAAACAAACCTCTAGAATATAGTAATGACGTGTGCAAGTGTCCTAGAAAACAGTGCCCACATTTTTCCCCCCAGAAAGTAATAATGTCCTCTTTGTGCCCCTTTGACAGTCACAATAACCTGAGTTCCCCTATAACAATAAGTGCTTACTTAACATTTAATATTGTCCTGAGTCTCCCCCCATGTACAGCTCCCTTCTACACAGTATGATGCTCTCTTATACACAGTATAATGCCCCCTCACTGTATAGTACCCCCCACACAGTATACTGACCCCTTAGTAGCCTCCAAACTGATGGCTCCAACACTGTATGATGGCTCCAACACTGTATGATGGCCCCCACACTGTGCAAAGACCCCACATTATCTTCCACACTGTATGATGGCCCTAACTGTAATCCCCAGACTGTATAAATAGCCTACATTGTATAGTATAATGAACCCTCATAGGCCTCCATATAGTATAATGCACCCCCCATAGGACTCTATAGTATAATGCACCCCATAGGCATACTCTATATAGTATAATGCTCCCCATAGGCAGGCTCTATATACTATAATGCACCCCCATAGGCAGTCTATAGTATAATGCACCCCCATAGGCAGACTCTATATAGTATGATGCACCCCCATAGACAAACTCTATATAATATAATACACCCCCATAGGCAGACACTATATAGTATAATGCACACCCCACAGGCAGAAACTATATAGTATAATGCACACCCCATAGTCAGACACTATATAGTATAATGCACCCCCATAGGCTGAGTCTATAGTATAATGCACCCCCAGAGGCAGAGTCTATAGTATAATGCACCCCCAAAGACAGAGTCTATAGTATAATGCACACCCCCATAGGCAGAGTCTATAGTATATTGCACACCTCCATAGGCAGAGTCTACAGTATAATGCACCCCCATAGGCAGAGTCTATACTATAATGCAACCCCATAGGCAGAGACTATGATGCATCCCCATAAAAAATAAATAAATACAGTGCTCACCTCTCCTTCTCGTTTCCCCGCTTCTCCGAGCGCCTGCAGAACAGAACAGCGGGCGCCAAGTGATGACGTCAGACGCAGAGGAGGACTGATGGGAGAAAGAACGTCACGCTCCCTCTCTCATGATTAAACTTGCGGTGACGGGCAGGGGGCCCGATTCTGGCACAGGGGTCCCCCCGCACTTCTGCTCAAGGGCCTCATAGCGGCCGCATGGCAGTGCAGGGGCAATTAGTGTCCCTGCTCTGACCCAGAGTGTGACTGTATCGGCGTGCTGCGCAACCCCATACAGTTACACTAGTGTAGCTCCAGGTGGGCCCCTGAGAGCACAAGGCCTGAGGTCACTGCCCCCTCTGCTCCCCCTCCAATAGCTACGCTACTGGGTTATCTGTCACAAATGTAGTAAAAGGTTTTATTACATTTGTTTATTATTATTGATAATTCCTTAGAAATACTTGAATTGGTAAAGCACAATATTTATGAAATTGTTATAAATTTCATTATACATTGATGCAGATTAACTTGCTCAGTCGTCCTTTAAACATGTAGCGCTGGCGTCCCTGCCCTCTGCTAGGCAGGGACGCTGCTCCCCTCACCGCTCTGCTCCGTGCCCGGCGTCCTCTCCCCGCTCTGCTGTCAGCGCGCGCTCCTTCCCGGCGTCCTCCTCCCGCTCTGCTCTCAGCGCGCGCTCCTTCCCGGCCCCTGTGCTTAGGGCGCGCGCGCGCGCGCTCCCCTCCTCTTAAAGGGGCCGCGCGCGCCGTCCTAAGGAGTCCCCGGCCAATGGCCGGAGGACTTCATCATATATAAGGCACCTCCTCCAAAATGGAGGTGCCCGAGCAATGTTGTTTGCACCTGTGTCTCACCTGTGCTTCAGCCCTCAGGTCCCGTTGCCAGTTACCTGCCAGTTACCTGCCAGTTTCCTGCCAGTTTCCTGCTAGTTACCTGCCTGATTCCTGCCTGAATACTTGTTACCTGCCTGCCTGCCTGAGGTCCGACGGTCTGCCTTACAACTCCGGTCAGTCTGTCTAAGGACCAACTTGTCCGCTCACCTGGGAGCGCACATCAGCTACCTGCCTGCTTGCCTGAGGTCCGACGGTCCGCCTTACAACTCCGGTCAGTCTGTCTATGGACCAGCTTGCCCGCTCACCTGGGAGCGCTTGTCCGCTACCTGCCTGCTTGCCAGCCCGGATGCTCCGTTGTCACGTGCTGTGACCACCAGCTATCTCAGAGACTCTTGCCCGCTCACCTGGGAGCGCATCTCCGTTACCCGCCTGCTTGCCAGCCCGGAGGTCCCGTTGTCACGTGCGGTGACCACCAGCTATTCCAGAGACTCTTGCCCGCTCACCTGGGAGCGCTTCTCCGTTACCTACCTGCCTGCCAGCCCGGAGGTTCCGCCGTCACGTGCCGTGACCACCTGCTATTCCAGAGACTCTCGCTTGCTCACCTGGGAGCACACATCTACCTTCTGCCTGCTAGCCTACCCGGAGGCTCCGCCATCACAGGTCATACCTACCCCTTACCCAGAGACTGCCCTGATCACTTGCCGTAACTCCCTGTCCGTTCACCCAGAGACTGCCACCCGCTCCCTTACAAGGGCCGCCCCCTTGTATAGTAGCTCAGAGGTTCCGCCTCCCGGACCCGTTACAGTTTGCTCGGGCCATGGAACCCGGTGGCACCCAAGCTCCCTCGCTCTCGGACCTCTGTCTTGAACTGTCCCGTCAGAGGTCCCAACAGGAGGCCATCCTGGGTCACCTGCGGAATGTTAATACTCGCCTGAACACTCTGTCTGATCCACCAACAACCTCCGCCAGTGCCATATCTTGCAATCCGGCAGCTCCGCTGCCCACTAATACTATGGTATCCTACCCCGGACCCCGGCTCTCTGCACCTCCTCGCTTCGGAGGCGACCCCGTCCAGGCTCGGGGCTTCATAAATCAGTGCACCCTGCACTTTGAACTTTTGTCCCATCAGTTTAATTCTGACCGGGCCAAAATTGCCTTTATCATGTCCCATCTCACCGGGGAGGCCCTGGCCTGGCTAAATCCTCTATGGGAGAGAGGAGACCCCCTGGTGTCCAACTTGCCTGCTTTTCTCTCGGCTTTCCGGAAAGTCTTCGACGAACCCGGACGGAAGACCTCATCCGCATCCTCTCTGCTACGCCTCCGTCAGGAGGGTCTCACCGTGGGCCAATATGCCATACGGTTCCGCACCCTTGCCTCGGAGCTGGCCTGGGATAACGACGCTCTGGTATCCGTCTTCTGGGAGGGTCTGTCTGGTCGTATTAAAGATGAACTTGCTGGTCGGGACATTCCTACCTCTCTCGATGATCTAATAACCCTTGCCACCCGGATTGACCTACGGTTCCAGGAGCGTGCCAAAGAGGTCACCCGTGAGAGAAGGATTCCACGTTTAGCTCCTACTTTCCAGAAACCCGTCATTCCCTCCATCTCTCCCCAGGTACATTCTCCTGAGCCTATGCAGGTCGACCAGACCAAGATGGTCAAAACCCGTCAGGACTCACGCCGTGCCGAGGGGAGCTGCTTCTACTGTGGCAGTAAGGAGCACCGGATCCGTGCCTGCCCGGAGAGGTCGGGAAACGCCTGTGTCTAGGTTCGCTCAGAGAGGTCCACCTAGACAAGAATAAATCCTCTCCATCCCTGCTGTTGTCAGTTTCGATCATCTACGGGGAGAACCGTTATTTCGAACTAGCCCAACTTGACTCTGGAGCAGCCGGGAACCTTATTTCACAGTCCCTGGTTGAGAAATACCGCATCCCCACCAAACCTCTGGCTGTACCCTTGTCTGTCGCTGCCGTGGATGGGGGCCTCTTACCTCGCCCCATTCAACTCATCACCGAATCCATTACCCTGCAGGTGGGAATGCTGCATTCTGAAAGTATCTCCTTTCATGTTCTGCCTGGACTCTCCCACGCCCTCTTGCTAGGTCTGCCCTGGCTCCAGAGACATGCACCCGTGCTAGACTGGCAAACCGGAGAGGTCCTTCGCTGGGGACAAGACTGTCATAAAACCTGCCTGGTTCCCGTCCATCCCGTCCGTCCCTCTCCTACCCCAGCTAATCTACCTGGACTTCCGATTCCTTATTGGTCTTATGCAGATGTCTTTAATAAAAAGGAGGCAGAGACATTACCACCACATAGACCATACGACTGTCCCATCGATCTGCTACCCGGTACTACTCCTCCCCGTGGGCGTATCTATCCTTTATCCGCTGCTGAAACCCGGTCAATGTCCGAATATATTGAGGAGAATCTGGCCAGAGGATTCATCCGGAAATCTACCTCCCCGGCGGGAGCAGGCTTCTTTTTCGTCAAAAAGAAGGACGGCTCTCTCCGTCCCTGTATAGACTATAGAGGCCTAAACCTGATCACGGTGAAGAATAAGTACCCCCTTCCGCTCATTCCAGAATTATTTGATCGCCTGAGGGGGGCTAGGATCTTCACCAAACTGGACCTTCGTGGGGCGTACAACCTGGTTCGTATTCGTCAGGGGGATGAATGGAAGACGGCATTCAACACCCGGGACGGCCACTATGAATACCTGGTAATGCCCTTTGGTCTCTGTAACGCTCCTGCCGTCTTTCAAGAGTTGGTCAATGACATCTTCCGGGACCTTCTCTACTCCTGCGTAGTGGTGTACCTGGACGACATCTTGGTCTTCTCTCCGGATCTCCAGACTCACCGGAGGGACGTTCGTCAGGTCCTGCTCAGGCTAAGGCAGAACCATCTCTACGCTAAATTTGAGAAGTGCCTCTTTGAGCAGACCTCGCTTCCGTTTCTGGGCTACATTATCTCTCAGACCGGCCTACAAATGGATCCTGAGAAACTGTCTGCCATCGAGAAATGGCCCCGACCGGAGGGGTTGAAGGCCATTCAGCGATTCCTGGGCTTCGCCAACTACTACCGCCTCTTCATACCACACTTCTCTTCCCGGACGGCCCCAATTTCTGCGCTCACCCGTAAAGGTACTAATCCCAAAGAGTGGCCACCCGAAGCAGAGGAGGCCTTTCTTTCCCTTAAACAGGCCTTCTCTTCCGCCCCGGTGCTGCATCGCCCAGATGGCAACAAACAGTTCTTCCTGGAAGTTGACGCCTCCTCCTCTGGAGCCGGAGCGGTACTTACTCAAAAATCATCTTCCGGGAGGATGGTAACTTGTGGCTTCTTCTCTAAACTCTTCTCCTCCTCTGAGCGCAACTATTCCATAGGAAACCGAGAGTTATTGGCCATCAAACTGGCATTGGAGGAGTGGCGTTACCTGCTCGAGGGGGCTCTTCACCCAGTAATAATTTACACTGACCACAAGAACTTGGCTTACCTCCAGCATGCCCAGAGACTTAACCCGCGCCAAGCCCGGTGGTCCTTGTTTTTTGCTCGTTTTAATTTTGTCCTTCATTTTCGCCCGGCTGACAAAAACGTCAAGGCGGACGCCTTGTCTCGGTCCTTTCTGGTGTCTGATCTCGAGGAGGATCCGAAACATATCATCGATCCCGCCAGAGTAATGCAGGTGGCTCCCGTGAGTCTAAATCGTCTTCCTCCTGGTAAGACGTTCGTACCAGTACCTGATCGGGAGAAGATCCTACACTGGGGTCATTCGTCTAAACTAGCTGGCCACGCCGGTCAGAAAAAGACCCTCCAGCTTATTACCCGGCACTACTGGTGGCCTAACCTGCACAAGGATGTAATAGACTTTGTTTCTGCCTGTGTGTCCTGCGCCCGCAACAAAGTTCCGAGACACCTGCCGGCCGGCCGTCTCCTACCTCTGTCAGTACCTGCTGCCCCCTGGCAGCATATAGCGATGGACTTCATTACTGATCTACCCGTCTCTGCCGGTTGTACGGTCATTTGGGTGGTCGCTGACCGCTTCTCCAAGATGGCTCACTTCATTCCACTGCCAGGTCTTCCGTCTGCACCCGAGCTGGCTAAAGACTTTATCCGCCACATCTTCCGTCTTCATGGCCTGCCCCGTCACATCGTGTCGGATCGTGGGGTACAGTTCACTTCCCGTTTCTGGAGAGCCACTTGTAAATTGCTGGACGTCACCCTGGACTTCTCCTCCGCTTACCACCCACAGTCTAATGGTCAAGTGGAGCGGATCAATCAGAACCTGACCAGTTACCTTCGGCACTTCGTTAATGCCCACCATTCTGACTGGGTGGATCTCCTGCCATGGGCCGAATTCTCGTACAACAATCACGAGAGCGAGTCTTCCTCCAAATCCCCGTTTTTTGTAGTCTACGGTCAGCATCCTCGGATCCCGTTTCCCGTCTCCACCTCGGCGGACAATCCGGCTGCGGAATCTCTTGTTAACAAATTTTCCTCCATATGGGAGAGTACCCGGTCCGCACTCCTTCTGTCATCCGAGCGTATGAAAAGACACGCTGACAAAAAACGTCTGGACCCTCCTCAATTCCGCCCTGGGGATAAAGTCTGGCTCTCGTCCAAATATGTCCGGCTCAAGATCCCTTCCTATAAGTTAGGGCCTCGGTTCATCGGCCCACTGGAGGTCATCAGTCAGATCAACCCGGTGGCCTATAAATTGAAACTCCTGGCCAACTTACGGATCCCTAACTCCTTCCATGTGTCTCTCCTCAAACCTGTGGTGCTTAACTCTTTTTCCAAGTCTACAGGTACGCCTCCTGCTCCGGTTTCTGCTGAGGACGAGTTTGAGGTAGAGAACATTCTTGCCACAAAAAGGGTAAGAGGAAAGACCTTTTTTCTGGTAGATTGGAAGGGGTTTGGTCCTGAGGAGAGAACGTGGGAGCCCCGGGAGAACATCCATGCCCCTCTCATCCTAGCTAAATTTCTGTCTGGCCTAAAAAAGGGGGGGCCTAAAGGGGGGGGTACTGTAGCGCTGGCGTCCCTGCCCTCTGCTAGGCAGGGACGCTGCTCCCCTCACCACTCTGCTCCGTGCCCGGCGTCCTCTCCCCGCTCTGCTGTCAGCGCGCGCTCCTTCCCGGCGTCCTCCTCCCGCTCTGCTCTCAGCGCGCGCTCCTTCCCGGCCCCTGTGCTTAGGGCGCGCGCGCGCGCGCTCCCCTCCTCTTAAAGGGGCCGCGCGCGCCGTCCTAAGGAGTCCCCGGCCAATGGCCGGAGGACTTCATCATATATAAGGCACCTCCTCCAAAATGGAGGTGCCCGAGCAATGTTGTTTGCACCTGTGTCTCACCTGTGCTTCAGCCCTCAGGTCCCGTTGCCAGTTACCTGCCAGTTTCCTGCCAGTTTCCTGCTAGTTACCTGCCTGATTCCTGCCTGAATACTTGTTACCTGCCTGCCTGCCTGAGGTCCGACGGTCTGCCTTACAACTCCGGTCAGTCTGTCTAAGGACCAACTTGTCCGCTCACCTGGGAGCGCACATCAGCTACCTGCCTGCTTGCCTGAGGTCCGACGGTCCGCCTTACAACTCCGGTCAGTCTGTCTATGGACCAGCTTGCCCGCTCACCTGGGAGCGCTTCTCCGCTACCTGCCTGCTTGCCAGCCCGGATGCTCCGTTGTCACGTGCTGTGACCACCAGCTATCTCAGAGACTCTTGCCCGCTCACCTGGGAGCGCATCTCCGTTACCCGCCTGCTTGCCAGCCCGGAGGTCCCGTTGTCACGTGCGGTGACCACCAGCTATTCCAGAGACTCTTGCCCGCTCACCTGGGAGCGCTTCTCCGTTACCTACCTGCCTGCCAGCCCGGAGGTTCCGCCGTCACGTGCCGTGACCACCTGCTATTCCAGAGACTCTCGCTTGCTCACCTGGGAGCACACATCTACCTTCTGCCTGCTAGCCTACCCGGAGGCTCCGCCATCACAGGTCATACCTACCCCTTACCCAGAGACTGCCCTGATCACTTGCCGTAACTCCCTGTCCGTTCACCCAGAGACTGCCACCCGCTCCCTTACAAGGGCCGCCCCCTTGTATAGTAGCTCAGAGGTTCCGCCTCCCGGACCCGTTACAAAACACAATACATTTCGGGAACAGGGGTGTACACCGAAATCATGGGGCCCCATAGAAGAAGTCCCAAATCTGAGGAGTAGGTAGCGTCAAGGCACATAGTCATAGTCACAAAAGGGTATATCTCCCAAATTATATCTCCTAATTTTTAAAGACAGAATGAGAGACATGTATTGCAGCACTTACAAAGTAACATTGTGGCCCTATGAAAGACCCTTAGTGTTCTCAGCCGCTATGAAACCCTTTTCATGGTTCTCATAAAGTATCGTGCCTAAAAAATGCTACCCAAACACAGTATGATACAGCACAGTGAATTTCTTCATAGTACCCTCCACATGCACAGTATGATTCCGCCACAGTGCCTCCAACTTATTATAAAGCCCTCATAGTGCCCCCAACACAGTTATGTCTGCATAGTTCCCCCACGCACATTGCGAAGCCCACAGTCCCACCACCACTGTATGATGGCACCCATAATCCCACCACCACTATATAATGGCCCTCACAATCCCATCACAACTGTATGATGGATCCTACAGTCCCACCAAACAGTATGATGTCTCTCACAGTGCCAACAACACTGTATCATGGCCCCACAGTCCCACAGCCCAGTATGATAGCCCCATAGTCCCACAACACAGTATGATGGCCCCTACAGTCCCACAACACAGTATGATGGCCGCCACAGTCTCACAAAACAGTATGATGGCCCCCACAGTCCCAAAACACAGTATGGTGGCCCACACAGTCCCACAATACAGTATGATGGCCCCCACAGTCCCAAAACACAGTATGATGGCCCCCACAGTTCCACAACACAGTATGATGACCCCCACAGTACCACAACACAGTATGATGACCCCCACAGTCCCACAACACAGTATGATGGCCCCCACAGTCCAACAACACAGTAGTATGCCCTCCACAGTTCCACTACACAGTATAATGGCCCCCACAGACCCACAATACAATTATATGCCCTCCACAGTACCACAACACAGTATGATGACCCCCACAGTCCCACAACACAGTATGATGGCCCCCACAGTCCCACAACACAGTAGTATGCCCTCCACAGTTCCACCACACAGTATGATGGCCCTCACAGACCCACAACACAGTATGATGACCTACACCAGGGGTCTCAAACACGCAGCCTGCATGCGGCCCTTCAGGCTTCTTCATGTGGCCCGCAGGCACCATAGACCCCGATCGCGGCCCGGTCCAGGAGCTGCCGGCAGCTGCGCTTCAGTTCAGTGTATTGCCGCGCAGAGACCGGCTCTCTGCACAGCAATACCAGTGCCAGATGCCGGCCTATCGGAGGCCAGCAGCTGACATCTGCGTCCTAGCGCAGCAGTGTATGACGTCACTGACACACGCAGATGTCAGCTGCTGGCCTCTGATAGGCCGGCGGCTGGCACTGGTATTGCTGTGCAGAGAGCCGGTCTCTGTGCGGCAATACACTGAACTGAAGTGCAGCTGCCGGCAGCTCCTGGACCGGGCCGCGATCGGGGTCTATGGTGCCTGTGGGCCACAGGTGCAGGAAGGACGCAGAGGGAACAGAAGACAGGTGAGAAGAATCTTTTTTTTTCCTCTTGTAGGTGTAGAACGGCACAAGGGACAGTCCTAAAACATGGGGACCAGGCTGGGGACAGTCCTAAAACATGGGGACCAGGCTGGGGACAGTCCTAAAACATGGGGACAAGGCTGGGGACAGTCCTAAAACATGGGAACAAGGCTGGGGACAGTCCTAAAACATGGGGACCTGGCTGGGGACAGTCCTAAAACATGGGGACCAGGCTGGGGACAGTCCTAAAACATGGGGACCAGGCTGGGGACAGTCCTAAAACATGGGGACCAGGCTGGGGACATTACTACAAGAGGGGGACCAGGATGGGGACATTCCTAGAAGATGGGGACATTACAACAGGATGGGGACCAGGATGGGGCATTACTACAAGATGAGGACATATCTACAATATGGGGACCGGTATGTGACATTACGAGAATATGGGGCCCAGGATGGGAGACATTACAACAAGATGGGGACCAGTATGGAATATTACGACAAGATGGGGACAAAGATGGGGGACATTACAAGACGCAGACCAGGGTGGGGCACATTACTACAAGATTTTGACAGAAAAACTTCAAAATAAAGCATGAAAAAATATTTTGCCACTAAAAATGCTGCTTTATATCTAAACTAAAGTAAACAAAAAAAGTGCATGTTTTATTATCACCACATCCATAAAGACCCAAGCTATAAAAAATAAAACAGCAAAAATGTTCAAAAGGTATATAGAAAAAAAAATGGTATCACTAAAAATGTCACTTTGTCCTGCAAAGAATGCGGCCCCCCAAATTATTTTTTTTTCCGTGTGCGGCCCATATACCCAGCCGAGTTTGAGACCCCTGACCTACACAGTCCCACAGCACAATATGATGGCCCCATAGTCCCACAACACAGTATGATGACCTCAACACATTATAATGGTCTCCACACAGGATAACGGCCCCCACAGAATATGATGGCCCCCAACAGGCCTCTGCACAGTATGATGGACCCCCACATAGCATAATTGTCCCACAGTATAATGGCCCCACAGCTCTCCATACAATATAATGGCTCCTACAGCCCTCTGCACACTATAAAAGCCCCCACACAACCTTCCACACCGTGTAATAGCCCTCCACACATTACGACTCCCATACAACCCTCTATGCAGAACAATGTCTCCCACACAACTGTCCACATAGTACACCTCCTGTATGCACACACAGTATGAGTGCCCCCACAATCCCACACACAGTTTGATCACCTGCACAGTCCACGCACATACTGCTGATTGCCACATATCCCACTATACACAGTGAGAAGGCCCCAAAGATCTTCTGCACAAAGTATGTCTGCACAAAACTAGTCATTGATAAAATTAAATAAAAAAGATAACTACGGTACTTGCCTCTCTCCGCTGCTCCAGTTTCTGTAGCGTTTTTTTCTGAAGTTCCATAAAGCAGGCGCAATGTAGTGCTGCTGTACTAAAACATCACAGCCCAGACTCAGAGTGAATAATGGAACAAAAACCTGACAGCTCCCTGTTCTATCATTAATTTCAACTGCATTTGCATCCATGATACTGTTGAAAGTGAGATGCCAGGCAGGAATGTGGGGGCAAGGTGACGACATTGGCAATGGGTCACCCAGACTCAAGTTCCCCAAAGTAGGGGAATGAAAAAGCCTTATCACTCTGTGAAGTGCTCCTATCATGAAGGGGTTAAGGTTTAAGAATTGAGGAAATTAGGCTGCTATCATGCATGAAACTTGACAGCCCAACCCTGGGACTTCCCTGTTAACATTTATAGAAGTGTTTCAAAACAAGACTATACAGTTGTGAGGGCGAAGGTATGAGGAAGTGAAGATGGATCCAGCTCAACACACCGGGCAATTAATTAAAATTCAACAATCTTTATTGGCAAATCCTTTTAAAAATTTGTAGAAAAGACAAAAAATGGACATCTCAGACGACAAAGCATATATTATGGGGTGGTGTGTATAAAAAATACCATACGCGTTTCGAGTGAAAAACTCTTGAACACTGGCTATGAAAAAGAATATTCTGAACTGGACTTAAGTATACTAACAAATAATCATGGATACAAAAAACACATGAAAACAACCAAGAAAATACCAATCACAGAGAAGAGTAGACTGAATATATGAAAAGAAAAAGGTGGAAACAAAACAAAAATGTACCCTGGAAAAACTGAATGAGAAATATGTAATGCAATACATATGAACAACTATGTGTGTATACATGTATACATATGAGAAAGTCCTAGAGAAAAATGGTACAAGTAAGAGCAGAAAATATCCCAAAAGAAAAAGAGAGAAAAGAGGGGAAAAAAACAAACAAAAAAAACAACAACCAACAGACAATAAATATGTGCATGAATAAATTAACTGCAGAAAACTCTAAAAAATATATATTTTTTTATTTTTTTTGTTTTATCCTTTTTCTTTGTCTTTTTCCTTTTGGACTCAGCATTACCCTTTTGATAGTATAATATAATTTCTCATCTGAGATTAAGCCCTGATGGAGCATATGTGTTAAGAAAAAAAAAAGAATAAATAAAAAATAAAAAATTGAAAAAAATTATCCTTTTTCTCCTTTCTCTCTTTCCTTTTGGACTCAGTATTTTGCTTTTGATAGTATAATATAATTTCTCATCTGAGATTAAGCCCTAATAGAGCGTATGGATTACATCTCAGGGGTGAGCTGAAATTTTCTCTTTATTCATACGGCGAAGGTATACAGTGTACCAACTGTGAGGGTGCACATATACAGTACACTAGTTGTGAGGGATCACATATACAGTATACCAGCTGTAAAGGCTCACATATACAGTATACTCTGGTGTGAGGATGCACATATACAGTATACTAGGTGTGAGGGCGCACATATACAGTATACTAGGTGTGAGTGCGCACATATACAGTATACTAGGTGTGAGGGCGCACATATACAGTATACCAGCTGTAAAGGCACACATATACAGTATACTAGGTGTGAGGGAGCACATATACAGTATACTAGGTGTGAGGGAGCACATATACAGTATACTAGGTGTGAGGGCGCACATATACAGTATACCAGCTGTAAAGGCTCACATATACAGTATACTAGGTGTGAGGGTGCACATATACAGTAAACTAGGTGTGAGGGCGCACATATAAAGTATACCAGCTGTAAAGGCACACATATACAGTATACTAGGTGTGAGGGAGCACTTATACAGTATACCAGCTGTAAAGGCACACATATACAGTATACTAGGTGTGAGGGAGCACATATACAGTATACCAGCTGTGAGGGTGCGCATATACAGTATACTAGGTGTGAGGGCGCACATATACAGTATACCACCTGTAAAGGCTCACATATACAGTATACTAGGTGTGAGGGCGCACGTATACAGTATACTAGGTGTGAGGGCGCACATATACAGTATACTAGGTGTGAGGGCGCTCATATACAGTATACTAGGTGTGAGGGCGCACATATACAGTATACTAGGTGTGAGGGCTCACATATACAGTATACCAGCTGTAAAGGCACACATATACAGTATACTAGGTGTGGAGCCCCACATATACAATATACTAGGTATGAGAGTGCACATATATAGTATACTGGCTGTGGGGGAGCATATATACAGTATACTAGGTGTGAGGGCACACATATACAGTATACTAGGTGTGAGGGTGCACATATACAGTACACCAGCTGTGGGGACGCACATACACAGTATACTAGGTGTGAGGGTGCACATATATAGTATACTGGCTGTGGGGGCGCATATATACAGTATACTAGGTGTGAGAGCGCACATATACAGTACTCCGGCTGTGAGGGCACACATATACAGTATACTAGGTGTGAGGGCGCAAATATACAGTATACTGTCACGGGTGTGTCAGATGTAGTAGACAGTCGTTCTGCAGCTGGTTGCAGAAGGTCACTTCGTTTGGCATTACAGACGCCTTCTTAAATCTGTCTTACTTTAGGACCCAACGGCTATCTCCCTCCTTCTGATTAACACCCTGGCCTGGGTGTTTAAATACTTTGCTGCAGGGAGGTGCCAGTGATATTCACATGTTCCCTGGTGAAGACTTGGAGCTATTGCAGTTGGCTTACTTCCTCTTTGGTGCTTCGGAGGACGTTTGTTGTAATCTCTCTGACGTCTGCTCATGCTAACTTTCTTCCGCCTGTGTTTGTCTCCCTTGTTGTCTTATAGTTTATAGTGGGGACTGATTAGTTCTCACCTCCCCCCTTCCCTATCCAGGGCCTAGCTCTAGGGATATACAGGGCTTAGGTTTCCTGTTCAGAGATTTGTGAGGAACCAATATAGGGACGGTAGGGGAGACAGGGTTATATTAGATCAGCCTAGGAGGTCTCCACTCCCCCTTTCCCTAGTGTCTGGGCTCCCTCCCCCTCATCCCTTCGTGTTGCACTTAGTCTTTCCTACACTGTGCATGACATATACCAGCTGTGAGGGCGTATATATACTGTATACTAGGTGTGAGGGCGTACGTATACAGTATACCAGGTGTAAAAGCACACATATACAGTATACCAGATGTGAGGGTGCACATGTATAGTATACCGGCTGTGGGGGTGCACATATACAGTACACTAGATGTGAGGGCTCACATATACCGTATACCAGCTGTAAAGGCTCACATATACAGCATACCAGATGTGAGGGTGCATATATATATAGTATACCGGCTGTGAGGGCACACATATACAGTACACTAGGTGTGAGGGATCACATATACAGTGTACCAGGTGTAAAAGCACACATATACAGTATACCAGATGTGAGGGTGCATATATATATAGTATACCGGCTGTGGGCGTGCACATATACAGTACACTAGGTGTGAGGGCTCACATATACAGTATACCAGCTGTAAAGGCTCACATATACAGTATACCAGATGTGAGGGTGCACATATATAGTATACCGGCTGTGGGGGTGCATATATACAGTATACTAGGTGGGAGGGTGCACATATATAGTCTACTGGCTGTGGGCATGCATATATACATTATACTAGGTGTGAGGGTGCACATATATAGTATACTGGCTGTGGGGGCACATATATACAGTATACTAGGTGTGAGAGCGCACATATACAGTACTCCGGCTGTGAGGGCACACATATACAGTATACTAGGTGTGAGGGCCCAAATATACAGTATACTGTCACGGGTGTGTCAGATGTAGTAGACAGTCGTTCTGCAGCTAGTTGCAGAAGGTCACTTCGTTTGGCATTACAGACGCCTTCTTAAATCTGTCTTACTTTAGGACCCAACGGCTATCTCCCTCCTTCTGATTAACACCCTGGCCTGGCGGTTTAAATACTTTGCTGCAGGGAGGTGCCAGTGATATTCACATGTTCCCTGGTGAAGGCTTGGAGCTATTGCAGTTGGCTTACTTCCTCTTTGGTGCTTCGGAGGACGTTTGTTGTAATCTCTCTGACGTCTGCTCATGCTAACTTTCTTCCGCCTGTGTTTGTCTCCCTTGTTGTTTTTTAGTTTATAGTGGGGACTGACTAGTTCTCACCTCCCCCCTTCCCTATCCAGGGCCTAGCTCTAGGGATATACAGGGCTTAGGTTTCCTGTTCAGAGATTTGTGAGGAACCAATATAGGGACGGTAGGGGAGACAGGGTTATATTATATCAGCCTAGGAGGTCTCCACTCCCCCTTTCCCTAGTGTCTGGGCTCCCTCCCCCTCATCCGTTCGTGTTGCACTTAGTCTTTCCTACACTGTGCATGACATATACCAGCTGTGAGGGCGTATATATACCGTATACTAGGTGTGAGGGCGTACGTATACAGTATACCAGGTGTAAAAGCACACATATACAGTATACCAGATGTGAGGGTGCACATGTATAGTATACCGGCTGTGGGGGCGCACATATACAGTACACTAGATGTGAGGGCTCACATATACCGTATACCAGCTGTAAAGGCTCACATATACAGTATAACAGATGTGAGGGTGCATATATATATAGTATACCGGCTGTGGGGGCACACATATACAGTACACTAGGTGTGAGGGATCACATATACAGTGTACCAGGTGTAAAAGCACACATATACAGTATACCAGATGTGAGGGTGCATATATATAGTATGCCGGCTGTGGGCGTGCACATATACAGTACACTAGGTGTGAGGGCTCACATATACAGTATACCAGCTGTAAAGGCTCACATATACAGTATACCAGATGTGAGGGTGCACATATATAGTATACCGGCTGTGGGGGTGCATATATACAGTATACTAGGTGGGAGGGTGCACATATATAGTCTACTGGCTGTGGGCATGCATATATACATTATACTAGGTGTGAGGATGCACATATATTGCATACCGGCTGTGGGGGAGCATATATACAGTGCACTAGGTGTGAGGGCGCACATATACAGTATACCAGCTGTAAAGGCTCACATATACAGAATACCAGATGTGAGGGTGCACATATATAGTATACCGGCTGTGGGGGAGCATACATACAGTATACTAGGTGTGAGGGTGCACATATATAGTATACAGGCTGTGGGGGAGCACATATACAGTACACTAGGTGTGAAGGCTCTGGTGTGCAGTACACTAGGCGTGGGGACGCACAGATACAGTATAACAGGGGTGAGGGTGCATATATACAGTACACTAGGTGTGAAGGCTCTGGTGTGCCGTACACTAGGCGTGAGGACGCACATATACAGTATAACAGGGGTGAGGGTGCATATATACATAGTATAGCGGCTGTGGGGGTGCACATATACAGTACACTAGGTGTGAGGGCTCACATATACAGTATACCAGATGTGAGGGTGCACATATATAGTATACCGGCTGTGGGGGCGCATATATACAGTATACTAGGTGTGAGGGTGCACATATATAGTATACTGGCTGTGGGGGCGCATATATACAGTACGCTAGGTGTGAAGGCACTGGTGTGCAGTACACTAGGCGTGAGAACGCACATATACAGTATAACAGGGGTGAGGGTGCATATATACAGTACACTAGGTGTGAAGGCACTGGTGTGCAGTACACTAGGCGTGAGGACGCACATATTCAGTATAACAGGGGTGAGGGTGCATATATACAGTACACTAGGTGTGAAGGCTCTGGTGTGCAGTACACTAGGCGTGAGGACGCACATATACAGTATAACAGGGGTGAGGGTGCATATATATAGTATACCGGCTGTGGGGGTGCACATATACAGTATACTAGGTGTGAGGGTGCACATACATAGTCTACCGGCTGTGGGGGTGCACATATACAGTACACTAGGTGTGAAGGCACTGGTGTGCAGTACACTAGGCGTGAGGACGCACATATACAGTATAACAGTGGTGAGGGTGCATATATATAGTATACCGGCTGTGGGGGTGCACATATACAGTATACTAGGTGTGAGGGTGCATATATATAGTATAACGGCTGTGGGGGTGCACATATACAGTATACTAGGTGTGAGGGTGAATACATACCGGCTGTGGGGGTGCACATATACAGTATACTAGGTGTGAGGGTGCATATATATATATAGTATACCGGCTGTAAGGGCGCATATATACAGTACACTAGGTGTGAAGGTACACATATACAGTATACTAGGCGTGAGGACGCACATATACAGTATAACAGGGGTGAGGGTGCATATATATATAGTATACCGGCTGTGGGGGTGCACATATACAGTACACTAGGTGTGAGGGCTCACATATACAGTATACCAGATGTGAGGGTGCACATATATAGTATACCGGCTGTGGGGGCGCATATATACAGTAATCTAGGTGTGAGGGAGCACATATACAGTATACTAGGTGTGAGGGTGCAATATACAGTCTACCGGCTGTGGGGGCGCATATATACAGTACACTAGGTGTGAGGGCGCACAGATACAGTTTAACAGGGGTGAGGGTACATATATACAGTACACTAGGTGTGAAGGCTCTGGTATGCAGTACACTAGGCGTGAGGACGCACAGATACAGAATAACAGGGGTGAGGGTGCATATATATATATATATATATATATATATGTATATATATATATATATATATAGTATACCGGCTGTGGGGGTGCACATATACAGTACACTAGGTGTGAGGGCTCACATATACAGTATACCAGATGTGAGGGTGCACATATATAGTATACCGGCTGTGGGGGCGCATATATACAGTATACTAGGTGTGAGGGTGCACATATATACAGTGCTGGCCAAAAGTATTGGCACCCCTGCAATTCTGTCAGATAATACTCAGTTTCTTCCTGAAAATGATTGCAATCACAAATTCTTTAGTATTATTCTCTTCATTTAATTTGTCTTCAATGAAAAAAACACAAAAAGAATTGTCCTAAAGCCAAATTGGATATAATTCCACACCAAACCTAAAAAAGGGGGTGGACAAAAGTATTGTCACCCTTTGAAAAATCATGTGATGCTTCTCTAATTCGTGTAATTAACAGCACCTGTAACTTACCTGTGGCACCTAACAGGTGTTGCCAATAACTAAATCACACTTGCAGCCAGTTAACATGGATTAAAGTTGACTCAACCTCTGTCCTGTGTCCTTGTGTGTACCACATTGAGCATGGAGAAAAGAAAGAAGACCAAAGAACTGTCTGAGGACTTGAGAAACCAAATTGTGAGGAAGCATGAGCAATCTCAAGGCTACAAGTCCATCTCCAAAGACCTGAATGTTCCGGTGTCTTCCGTGCGCAATGTCATCAAGAAGTTTAAAGCCCATGGCACTGTGGCTAACCTCCCTAGATGTGGACGGAAAAGAAAAATTGACAAGAGATTTCAACGCAAGATTGTGCGGATGGTGGATAAAGAACCTCGACTAACATCCAAACAAGTTCAAGCTGCCCTGCAGTCCAAGGGTACAACAGTGTCAACCCGTACTATCCGTCGGTGTCTGAATGAAAAGGGACTGTATGGTAGGATACCCAGGAAGACCCCACTTCTTACCCCGAGACATAAAAAAGCCAGGCTGGAGTTTACCTAAACTTACCTGAGAAAGCCTAAAACATTTTGGAAGAATGTTCTCTGGTCAGATGAGACAAAAGTAGAGCTTTTTGGGAAAAAGCATCAACATAGAGTGTACAGGAAAAAAAAAGAGGCATTCAAAGAAAAGAACACGGTCCCTACAGTCAAGCATGGCGGAGGTTCCCTGATGTTTTGGGGTTGCTTTGCTGCCTCTGGCACTGGACTGCTTGACCATGTGCAAGGCATTATGAAGTCTGAAGACTACCAACAAATTTTGCAGCATAATGTAGGGCCCAGTGTGAGAAAGCTGTGTCTCCCTCAGAGGTCATGGGTCTTCCAGCAGGACAATGACCCAAAACACACTTCCAAAAGCACTATAAAACGGTTTTAGAGAAAGCACTGGAGACTTCTAAGGTGGCCAGCAATGAGTCCAGACCTGAATCCCATAGAACACCTGTGGAGAGATCTCAAAATGGCAGTTTGGAGAAGGCACCCTTCAAATATCAGGGACCTGGAGCAGTTTGCCAAAGAAGAATGGTCTACAATTCCAGCAGAGCATTGTAAGAAACTCATTGATGGTTACCGGAAGCGGTTGTTCGCAGTTATTTTGGCTAAAGGTTGTGCAACCAAGTATTAGGCTGAGGGTGCCAATACTTTTGTCCGGCCCTTTTTTGGAGTTTTGCGTTAAATGATCAATGATTTTATTTTTGCTTCATTCTCTTTTGTGTTTTTTTCCTTGCAAGCAAATTAAATGAAGAGAATAATACCAAAGAATTTGTGATTGCAATCATTTTCAGGAAGAAACTGAGTATTATCTGACAGAATTGCAGGGGTGCCAATACTTTAGGCCAGCACTGTAGTCTACTGGCTGTGGGGGCGCATATATATAGTACACTAGGTGTGAAGGCTCTGGTGTGCAGTATACTAGGCGTGAGGACGCACATATACAGTATAACAGGGGTGAGGGTGCATATATATAGTATACCGGCTGTGGGGGTGCACATGTACAGTATACTAGGTGTGAGGGTGCATATATATAGTATACCGGCTGTGGGGGTGCACATATACAGTATACTAGGTGTGAGGGTGCATATATATAGTATACCGGCTGTGGGGGTGCACATATACAGTACACTAGGTGTGAGGGTGCATATATACCGGCTTTGGGGGTGCACATATACAGTAAACTAGGTGTGAGGGTGCATATATACCGGCTTTGGGGGTGCACATATACAGTAAACTAGGTGTGAGGGTGCATATATATAGTATACTGGCTGTGGGGGTGCACATATACAGTATACTAGGTGTGAAGGCTCTGGTGTGCAGTACACTAGGTGTGAGGACGCACATGTACAGTATAACAGGGGTAAGGGTGCATATACAGTATATATATAGTATACCGGCTGTGGGAGTGCACATATACAGTACACTAGGTGTGAGGGCTCACATATACAGTATACCAGATGTGAGGGTGCACATATATAGTACACCGGCTGTGGGGGCGCATATATACAGTATACTAGGTGTGAGGGTGCACATTATACAGTATACTAGGTGTGAGGGTGCACATATATAGTCTACCGGCTGTGGGGGCATATATACTGTACACTAGGTGTGAAGGCACACATATACAGTATACTAGGCGTGAGGACGCCCATATACAGTATAACAGGGGTGAGGGTGCATATATATATATATAGTATACCGGCTGTGGGGGTGCACATATACAGTACACTAGGTGTGAGGGCTCACATATACAGTATATCAGATGTGAGGGTGCACATATATAGTATACCGGCTGTGGGGGCGCATATATACAGTACACTAGGTGTGAAGGCTCTGGTGTGCAGTACACTAGGCGTGAGGACGCCCATATACAGTATAACAGGGGTGAGGGTGCATATATATAGTACACTAGGTGTGAAGGCTCTGGTGTGCAGTATACTAGGCGTGAGGACGCCCATATACAGTATAACAGGGGTGAGGGTGCATATATACAGTCATGGCCAAAAGTTTTGAGAATGACACCAAAATTATATTTTCACATGATCTGCTGGCCTCTGGTTTTTATTAGTGTTTGTCTGATGTTTATATCACATACAGAAATATAATTGCAATCATATTATGAGTACCAATAGGTTATATTGACAGTTAGAATGAGTTAATGCAGCAAGTCAATATTTGCAGTGTTGCCCCTTCTTCTTCAAGACCTCTGTAATTCTCCCTGGCATGCTCACAATCAACTTTTGGACCAAATCCTGGCTGATAGCAGTCCATTCTTGCATAATCAATGCTTGCATTTTGTCAGAATTTGTTGGTTTTTGTTTGTCCACCTGTCTCTTGATGATTGACCACAAGTTCTCAATGGGATTAAGATCTGGGGAGTTTCCAGGCCATGGACCCAAAATCTCTATGTTTTGTTCCATGAGCCATTTTGTTATCACCTTTGCTTCATGGCAAGGTGCTCCATCATGCTGGAAAAGGCATTGTTGGGCGCCAAACTGCTCTTGGACGGTTGGGAGAAGTTGCTCTTGGAGGACATTCTGGTACCATTCTTTATTCATGGCTGTGTTTTTAGGCAAGACTGTGAGTGAGCCGATTCCCTTGGCTGAGAAGCAACCCCACACATGAATGGTTTCAGGATGCTTTACAGTTGGCATGAGACAAGACTGGTGGCAGCGCTCACCTCTTCTTCTCCGAATAAGCTGTTTTCCAGATGTCCCAAACAATCGAAAAGGGGATTCATTAGAGAAAATGACTTTGCCCCAATCCTCAGCAGTCCACTCCCTGTACCTTTTGCAGAATATCAGTCGGTCCCTGATGTTTTTTCTGGAGGGAAGTGGCTTCTTTGCTGCCCTCCTTGAAACCATCCCTTGCTCAAAGAGTCTCCGCCTCACAGTGCGTGCAGAAGCACTCACACCAGCCTGCTGCAATTCCTGAGCAAGCTCGGCACTGCTGGTAGTCCGATCCTGCAGCTGAAACAGTTTTAAGATACGGTCCTGGCGCTTGCTGGTCTTTCTTGGGCACCCTGGAGCCTTTTTGACAACAATGGAAGCTCTCTCCTTGAAATTCTTGATGATGCGATAGATTGTTGACTGAGGTGCAATCTTTGTAGCTGCGATACTCTTCCCTGTTAGGCCATTTTTGTGCAGTGCAATGATGGCTGCACGTGTTTCATTAGAGATAACCATGGTTAACTGAAGAGAAACAATGATACCAAGAACCAGCCTCCTTTTAAAGTGTCCAGTGATGTCATTCTTACTTAATCATGACTGATTGCCAGCCCTATCCTCATCAACACCCACACCTGTGTTAATGGATCAATCACTAAAACAATGTTAGCTGCTCCTTTTAAGGCAGGACTGCAATGATGTTGAAATGTGTTTTGGGGGTTAAAGTTCATTTTCTGGGCAAATATTGAGTTTGCAAGTACAGTAATTGCTGTTAAGCTGATCACTCTTTGACATTCAGGAGTATATGCAAATTGCCATTACAAAAAATGAAGCAGGAAACTTTGGAAAAATTACTATTTGTCTCATTCTCAATACTTTTGGCCATGACTGTATATATATAGTATACCGGCTGTGGGGGCGCATATATACAGTACACTAGGTGTGAGGACGCACATATATAGTATAACAGGGGTGAGGGTGCATATATATATATAGTATACCGGCTGTGGGGGCGCATATATACAGTACACTAGGTGTGAAGGCTCTGGTGTGCAGTACACTAGGCGTGAGGACGCACATATACAGTATAACAGGGGTGAGGGTGCATATATATATAGTATACCGGCTGTGGGGGTGCACACATATAGTCTTCCGGCTGTGGGGGTGCAGTACACTAGGCGTGAGGACGCACATATACAGTATAAGAAGGGTGAGGGTGCATCTATACAGTACACCATGTGTGCACATACAGCATACAGCCGCGGTCCCCGGTGCACGCTCCTCTCTGTGAGTACAGGGCCATTTACCGCACAGTGCAGACGCACGTTATCTGGACGGGGCACCTACAGAGCTGCATGTGCTGGAGCCGAGTGTCGCTGCTCCGCGCTGTGCCGGGGCCGCTGTGAGGGTGCCCGCATGTGAGCATCCCATACACACCGGAGCGCCAGGCGCTCACAAGCACATTGTGACACAGCGCCTGTTATACAAGGCTTTTCTCTACAGCCAATAGGAGGCACACGAGGGCGTGGTCTTTGCAGGAGGGCGGAGACTCCATCCCCTCCCTGTACGGCTGCCCTGGAGCTCCGTCAGTGCCGGGTAGAGGCAGCGGAATGACTGGATGTGTGTGTACAGTGTGCGCGGTCACCTGGCTAGTGCTCCCCGCCCCGGGGCTGGGGGAGTGAGCGGCCCTGCCTCCACTTTCACGAGAAGCAGGGATTCCCACACAGCGGGCTCCCCCCTCCTGCACTTCCCTCGCTCCTCCCCTCCGATAAACTCTGACAAACAGCCCGGGAAGTGGCAGCAAGACTCCGGACGGAGCGGAGAACACGCTGCTGACGGCTGCGCTCCGGGACTGAGCGGTGAACTTGGTGCGCTCACCTGAGGCTGAGCCGGGCAGTGCACACACGGAGCCGGGGCAGCGGTCATGCCGGTCGGCAGTCTGCTGCCGTTCAGTGTGTCCCCGCTGGGGTCGGGGAGCGGAGCTGGGGGCGGGTCGGGCGGATTGGCCCCTGGAGGCGGGGTGTCCGGGCTGAGCTGGCTGGGCCCCGCGGGGAGGAAGCTCTCCGGGTTCCGGCTCACTGAGAAGTTTGTGCTCCTGCTGGTTTTCAGCGGCTTTATCACCTTGTGTTTCGGGGCCATCTTCTTCCTCCCCGACTCACCCAAGCTGCTGAGCGGTGTGTTCTTCCAGCAGCCCCCGCAGCCTCCTCCACAGCGCACCCCACTGGGTCCCGGGCCGCAGGATGAGGAGGACGGGGGGCGCCTGGCCCGGATCCGGGAGGAGCACGAGAGGGCGCTGCGGGAAGCCAAGGACACCCTGAACCGGCCGCCCGAGCAGATCAAGGGGGACATCCAGAGCGACAAGGACAGGCTGCGGGCGCAGGGCAGGGTGACTGCTGCGGGCAGGCTGACCCCCCGGCCCTTCAAGGAGCCCATCGGAGTGCTGAGCAAGGAGCCTGCGGACCCCGACGTGCAGCAGAAGCGGGACAAGATCAAGGAGGTGAGAGCGGTGACAGCGCTGCCGCCGATCACTGTGCACATCACCTGCACTGCTCTATGGCCAGGTGTTATACAGTGGTGTCAGTAGTGCCAGGGCATGGAGGGCAGCTGAGGGCTTATAGGTCACACATGGTGCAGAGGAGGTGTCTATCAGATTAGTGCCACAGCAGATGGGCGATCTGGTCCTGTAGTGTTGGCTGCTGCTGATCCTTAGACCTAAATTGCAATGTACATGGCCATGTGGCTAAGAGGGCACAGTGCCAGTGTCTAGCAGAGTCCTGGGCTATGCAGCTTAGCTGGCTCCTGTGGGGTCTATGCCATCAGCCTGGTCCCCGTGCCCCCATCTATCTGTAATGCAGCCTTGGTTATACAGCGGCATCCTTCTCTTGCTCCATTAATGATCTTCATCCCAAATCAAAGGTGCAATTACTCCTTCACCCACAGGATGCCACCACCCTAGAGATGGACTAAGTGCTTACATGACTAGAAGGACTTATCAGGCGGCATGGCTGATCATATGGTAATGACTACTAAGGTGCAAAGGTTCCTTGAAGAGCTGTGTGTTTTCGCTTTTTCCTTGTGAGATCCTGATTTGTATTATTTTTTCCTTTAATAACAAGGCTGTCCAGACCTCAGAAGCCAGGCTGTCAATGTCATTGATTCTCAAGTTGTATTCTCCTGCTTGGTTGCTAAAAACAGGAGTCAATCTGGTAGAGTGTCCAAAGCGGCTGAGATGCATAGTGATTTGTCCATCCCTGGTCATTAAGCCCGAGTGACCGCAGTGACATAATAAATGATCCCAGGGCTGTGAATTGGCAGTTCTTGCTGCTTCTCCATGGCATTGGTTACTCCAGGCAGAATCCATTCAATCTTGAATGCCAGGTTATCAGAAAATGAAATTCGAGTGGATTTTTGGACCCACATTGGAGGGGTTTATTTTACTTTCTCGTCCTCACTGGTGTCTTCTCTCGCCCTCAGCTTTGAGTGGCTGCTGTTATTACTGTCATCGCTTTGGAACTAAGTAAAATAGCATGACTTCTGTGCCGGATGTCCTATACAGGCGGTAATAGAAAGTATAATGGATACATTAGTGCTTGTATTTTACACATTGAGACGCAGGCTTTAGACAGTGGTTTCTTACTCTTGATTTATGTCTTCCCATTATAAACCACCTCAGATTTACTTGCTGTCATTGATTTAGGGTCGTAGAAGTGAGAATGGCTTTTTTTTTTTTTCTCCCTCAAGAAATCTACTACTCGTCATTCTTTTGCCTTAGGAATCATTTTGATATTTATTGCCTTCTTTTCAGAGGGGGGGTTAGACTAAAGCCCTAAAAAGGGTTGTAATGTTTTATGTCTTGGATCACTGATCGTAAGGTCGGATTAGAACAGAGACTCCAAGTTAAATGGTTCCTCTGTTCCGCAAAAAAAAAATAAAGTTGCCACTAAACTCCGTATGGGGTGTAAAGAATAAAATATATGTATGTATGTGTTATATTTTGCCCTGGCCAGGATGCTACAGCCATGTGGCCAGTATGACATGGCCAGGATTAGGCACTATGAAAATGTGGAGTTAAAAAAAGCAAAAACTAGGTGTCGAAACAACAAAACAGGAATATACGAGCCTGAGTCATTGGAAGACCCCTATGCAGGATCTCTTTAGGAGGAATGCCATATTTGTATATGTAAACCAATAGAACTTAATAGTAGTGTGGGCATAGCCTAACGTGTACTAGGAGACAAGTCTTTGTGGCATGTAACAGCACTCATCAGGATGATCACCCTAGGGGTCCGCCAGACTTAAGGTCAATGGGGAAATAAAATCAAACTGATCTGTAAGAACGCTGCCCAGGACTGGTTACTGAATAATCATGACCAGCCTGTAACACAGCGCAAGTTTCCTCCTCAGTGAGCTATTCGAAAAAATGCAAAATTAATTTATATGAAAATGGAGAAAATTAAATATAGTCAGTGTTAAAATTGTTCCCTAACTATTCCTAGTTATTGGGATGGGAATAATTAGAGAGCCCTGAGTAAAGTTCATTTCTGCCAATTATCTGTCTGTGGTACAAACAACTATTCTGGGGTTATACGATGAGCCGTTCCTCTTTTACTTTGTAGCCAGAGTCCCCCCACCTATAATATGAAATTTTGTTAGTCAAATGATTTTAAAAAAAATCCCCTGCATAGGAAGCCAACTACAAAAAAGAAAACCATGCAATAATCTTATTCTCAACAGGAAGTAACATACACAATATGATGATATAAGCGGTAATAAAAGAATATGATCATATCAGCAGCTCGATCACATACCGTAGTTATGTTGGCCGGAAAAGCTATAATTTCACCAATTAGAGACATAGAACAGGTCAGTAGGTTCAAGGAGGTGGCATCAAATCCCAATCGATACAGACCCGAGAAATAAACCCCTAGAAATATTCATATATGTATGCAATGAATAAGGACATCAGTCAGAAATGCATCTGCGGTTATTAATATTTTATGAATTTTAATGGACTTTGACGGAAAATATTTTATTGGACACTTTGCTGGGTTTTCACTTTTAGACGATATCCCAGTAATAGAGGTCTCAGTGTTCCCAAAATCAAGATCTCAACAGTTTCCCCCCTGGAAGATTTTTAGGGTTAATCCAGGAGACAAATTCCATTATATGGGTCCAATTACCCATGACATAAAGCAAAGGGGTCAATTCACTGGTGTCTCAGCCTCTTTTAGTCCTCCAGCAAATTCAGAAATGCATTTGATAAATGTGTTACTAGTTGGGGGTGTCCCTGCACTGTTTGATACTGTGCAATCAGTACTCTCGATATTAGACTATGGAGTGAACTGAGGCACTACACTAGCATTCATTCTAAATTGTACCACAAAAGTAAAGTATTTGGTATGTGAATGTGTGTATTTTTTGACACCTTATTTGACAATTTTGAAAAATGTCAAGAAATGGAGGTGTGTGGGTCTGCTCACATGTGTGCGTTTGTAAGGACCGTGTCTGTGGACAAAAAACCACTGATGTGTCCGTTTTTTGCACGGGCCGCAAAACGTCCAACACATGTTCACACGGATGACATCCATGTGTCATCAGTGTGACACGTACCGGTGCCTGGGAATCATCAGTATAGTTAGTGCTGTTCCCCAGCGCTGGGTGCGAAAGGAATCTTTCATCCTTGTCTCCTGCTTGCGCAGCAATCAGCACAAGCAAGGGACAATGTTGAGAGTAGTATTCTGCTCCCGATGTTTCCAAAAAGGTTAAGAATAAAATAGAAAAATTATTACTCATCTGGCTTGAGGCGACCGCACACGCTTAGGATCAGAGGAGAATTACTCGCTGCAGTGAGTGGGCCCCTGTACTGAGCTCAGTGAGCTCCTCTGCTCCTGAGCGTGTACGGTCGCCTCAAGCCAGGTGAGTATAATTTTATTCTTATTTTTACACTTTTTGGAGACATCAAGAGCTGAATACTACTCTCAATATGGTCCCTAAGCTCGCACTGATTGCAGCGCAAGCAGGGCACAATGATGAGAGATTCCTACAGTGCTAACTGTACCGCTGATTCCCAGGCGCCGGTACGCATGATTCTGATGTGGCAAACTGTTGCCACACATGGATCTTTCTGGTACTGGTTCTTCCAGTACCGGAAATATCTGGATGTGTTAAAGAGGCCTTATAAAGCGAAGCTTGGCCCACTAGATGGGTTCTGCCCAGATGTGTGCATATCACATACTTGACCTCCGTTCCCGGCAGAGAACAGAGAGTCCTCGAAGTGCACAGTGCCTGCGCTGGGAGGATTCGCATATCTGCAGTCACACAGTAACTGCAGACATTTCATTTTAAACTGAACAACCCCTTTTAACTTTTTTTTTTCTCTTTTTTTTTTTTTTTTACTTTTCAGTTATGTATAGCAAAATGATGCAAACAATTGGGCCAAAACTACTGGCATAAGTAAACCCCCTCTCCCCCAAACAGAAGGACTAGAGTACATTTGTGACAAAGTTTGCGACATTTTAAAAAGGAGAAAACATCTGGAAATCCTAAACCCCACCCACAACCCCCCCCCTCCTCAAAAAATCACACACATATAATTTAAAGACTCAAATTTTAAAGAATAACTGTAGGTATCAATTAAACTCCAAAAACTGGATGAAAATCAGGAGCAAATTTATTGAGCCATTCTTTCTTCTTGTTTTGCAGCTTTTTAGCCCAAAAATGTAAATGTTTTGCTAATTTGTGCCAAAGTGTCTGGCATACATAAAATCATTCCGAAAGGGGATGGGTTGCAGTACATTTACTCCAAATTTTCCTGACTTTTTAAAAAAGTCTCAATTGATGAATCAGCCAAAAACATCTGTTTTACCCCAATACCTGGTTGCAATGATGTGACATGTTGAGTACTTGGTGAGTTTTTTACCGTAGTAAAAAAATCCAGAAGTGGTGACGTGTTTCTATTATACTTTTCCTCTGATTGTCCCACTCCTGGTTTGGCTTACAAATACTGAGGTAAAAAACTCATCAAATGCTCAACGTGTGCACGTGGCCTTTATATTTAAAAATAAATAACACGTAAACTTCTATAAAATAGACTTTAATAAATGAATAACAGGTTAAACCACAAACTAGCCATAAAACAGGTGTAATTGTAATAATGAATCAGCTCTTGGGTTTTGGGCTTCACTTGGTGTGGTAAAGCACAGTGCCTTTGCTCCACGGCTTATGGTCCCGTTCACAATCTTGTCTTATTTGTATATACCCAGGCTAATGCTGCGATTCACCAAACCTTTTATGACAGAATTCTGGTGTAAAAAGCTTTTAAAAGTCACAACAATTTAGCTGCACAAAAATTTTGCACCTTTTGGAGTCTTTATCCCATTTTTACCCAGCTTCAACAAAGACAGGGCATGTCAACACCCACTCGTCAAATTCATGAGAAACTGCGGCGTTCCTTACAGCACAAATCTTACACCAGTCTCTAACTAGAGTAAGATTTGTAGTGCGGCGCATGCCACACTTCAGATGCACCAGATTCATTAATGAATGAAACGGGGGCGTCAGACTCCAGCATGCCCCCCTCATCAAGAGCAGCGTGAAGAACACTGGCATTGATGAATCTGGGCCTATACTTCCATTTCTAGTTCAGATTGTATTGCAGGAATATGCTGCAACATTCGGGACACTAATCCTTTTGCAACATCTGTGTGGCACCGTGAGTTTACTAAAGGGTCTATGTGTCTGACAAGGTGTTAGTTGAGCTTTATTATTATGGTCTGAATGCTATATTTTTCATTGTTTTCGGCTTTAATGCATAATTCTGTCTCACTATTTATTATTTTCTGTGTTCTTACAATTCAGTAACATCTTCTTGTAGAATCCACACTGGATTAAACCTCTGGAACGGCAGTGGGGTTTTATCCTCATGCGGATCAGTTGCACATGCACAGCTGATATCCCAGTGGCTGCCCTTGTACATGCATGTTGGATTTACTACAGTTTAAGGCTATGTTCACACATCATGATTTTTTTTCAGAATTTTTTTATGCATTTTTTTTTTATGATAATTTTCAGCTGCGTTTTACGGTACCAGCAAAGTCTGAGATTCCAGAAATCTCATGCATACATCATGGTTTGTTTTTTTTTTTGTTCAGGATTTTGTGCTTTCCACGTTTGTTTGTTTTTTTGCATAATAGAGCATGTCCCTTCTTTCAGCGGTTTTTCAGTGTTTTTTCACCTATTGGAAGTAGTGGGTGGTGATAAATGTTGAAAAAACGCACCGAAAACGCAGGTGTCAGGTTTTTCAGCATGTTTTTGTGCCAAAAGAAGAATGAGATTTTTTTTTTTTCTTTTCACTGAACTTTATGTAAATACATAAGAGACAAAAAGACAATGCGAAAAATCCTGAGCAGCCTCCTGGCAAGAGATCAGGTTTTGCTGCAGGAAAAAAACCAATTATGTGTGAACATACATCAGCATAGCTTTCATAGGGTATGTGACCCTGGGAAAGGCCAACAGGACACTGTGCCTCCTAGTGGTAATGCCCTCCTATAGATGATCCAGCATGTGCTGCTGTGCACTAGATGACTGTGGCTGTGATATAGCGGCGTTGAGCAGGGGGCAGGTTGGAGTACAGTTGTAGATGTCTTGTCATTGCTTCCTGTAGAACAGTTCTCTGAATGTTTTCATTAGCTATAAGCAGCTCCTTACATTGTGAGAGCGTCAGTGACCTTTCACTTGCCACAGATAGAGACGTCATGAAGAATGCTGCTCCTAGAATGGGATAAAACTTCTCATTGACTGCACTCCAGAAGACTCCCTGCCCGCTTGTCACTTTTGTCTTTAGAAGTGACAGCTTATCTAACTGTAATGTCCGTCCTCCCTCTATTTCACTCTGCTTCTTCCTTTTAAAAGTTGTTCATTGGGTTAATTGGAAATACTGCTTTGATGTAAAGCTAAACCCCGAGACTTGATCTTGCATTCTGCTGTCTGTGAAAGATGCCAAATTGTTAGAATGGTGGCTACATCCTGTAAGCTACTGATTTTAGTTTCACATTTCTGCTGGTAAAAGGGTTTCTTGGATAAATTAATCCATGGTTGTGCAGTTTGACCCCAATGAACAGGCTACCGTAGGGGCCGATATGTCATGGTTTTATGTTGTCCCAGGAAAATGCAAGCCATGTTCAAATCTCAATGCGTCACCATAGGCTGTGCCCAATGATAATGTCCTAATGCAGCACATTGTCCCCTATCAGGAATCCTCCTGTGTTCCAGAACACTTCCGCTCTAAGTCCTCATGCAGATGTCAGATACTGTCATATCAGAGCGGTCTATGGTTTTCAAGGACCTGTGATGGTCTATGGGCCATTGACATGCCAGTGATTTTTCGCAGACCAAGTGGTCAGTAGGAAATTGCGGCTGCATGTCCTATTTTGAGATCAAAATTGCAATGCCAATCTATGGGTCAATTAAAAATGACATTCGGGTGGTGTCTGATTTTCACGGACTGTCAGAAAGGAGAAGGTGGAGAAATTACTTTTTTCCCTCAATGTTTGATAAAAACTGAAACTTGGTCCATACTCTGAGTCTGATAAAAAGAATCAGTCCGTTTTTCTTGTACGTGAGAAAATCGGACGTGTGACTGAGGCCTAGGGGTTCGAATGGCCGGTATGTAATGTTACATTTCCATGGCAGTGGTGTATGTATTGTAAATGGATAACCAAACGTGACTTCTGGCTATGGTTTCCTGTTACTGGGCCAACACGTTTATGCTTTTAGCTGGACAAAGGCAAAGTGTGAGAGTAAATTTGTAATGCCCTGTGGTCTCATGTGCCTTATAATCCCTGGTGGTCCAGTTGATGAGATTTTGGAAGTCTTGGTGATCAGTGGGGTTGGTGAAATGTGTCTGAGAACACAATCTGTTAAATAGCTACTCCAGTAATATGGATAGCTGCGTTATTTTATCCCATGTTTCCCTTTGTAGGAGTTTCAGGTTTCGTTAAGGCGTTCATAGTATCCATTTCCATTGTTTAATGGTGACAACCTTTCTTTTATGCCTTCCAATGGTTACTCAGCAGCCATTCAGTCTTTGTCCTTGTACATCATTATTGTCCTGACCTGTATAATATACCCATGGTAAAAGGTTAATTCCAACCATTCATTGCTCTACACTTGTTTAAACAGAATTGTCGATATATTAACTGTTTTTTTTTATGCATTTTTCATTTTTGCAGTGGGTTAAAAATACCACAATTCTCCCTGAGCCTTTGGAAATAAATAACCTGCCCATGACTTGCATTGGTCAGAAATAATTGGCACTGTCTGTCCAATGTTTCCATAGTTTATTTAATAAATAACTAGAAGGCTTGTAGAGAAGTATTTCACTAGCTGCTGTTCACGTGTCTGTGATTAGCTACATACACCTAAAACCCTTAAGCAATTACTGAGAACATGTACTGCAATTTATAATACAGAGCCAGTAAATGACAGCCTGAAATAAGATATTCATATTTCATGCCAAGTAGCTGCATGAACTTGGATATTTGGGATACCCGCCCTGCTCATTGCCACGAAGACCTGTTCCATTTTTGTGTTTTAAATGGAAAAAAAAAAATTAACAAGTGAGGCCATTTCCTGATGTCTGTAATGTGGTAGCATTTTATTACAATCATGACTTCCTAGTTATTCCATAAGATAAGAATGTTGCCTATTCAGATGTCTTGGGCAGTCGACAGACAACCACAAATAGACCCTGCTTTAAGGCCGTACACAAGCGGAATTAACCCAACAGTCTAATGCGTATTGGGACTTTCCGACGACAGGTGATCTCCAAGGAGAGAAGAAAACGGCAAGTCCGATTTGTTCGTTTGTGTGTGTGGCGAAGTCAGGAGTGATGGATGTTGGCTGAATGGATGGCCATCAGTTGGACGGTGGCCTTGGCCATCAGTTGGACGGTAGCCTTGGCACACTCCAGTAAAAAAAAAACAACATTTCTGGCTGCAGTGGCCAAAGGTCCTGTACTATACTATATTAAGCTCACATGAAATTTCCTTTCCTTGATCTTTAATGGGCTTTCAGCAATATTTTTCACAAGAAGCAGAAAATTTCCACTTGGGAAATAAGTTTATTTTTTGTCAAATGTCAAGACATAATTACCTTTAATAATAAAGTGATACAGTTCTGCTACACACCAGCAGCAAGTCCACAGCATTGGATTATTGACATGGAAACGCCCATCAAAGTGTTAATCTGATGTATGATTACACCCTTTGGCTGTAATGACACCCATATCGGTTGGCAACATACGGTGTACAGACTCATCTTGCCACACTCAGACGCTGTGTACATGGCAGCCGTCTGCATGAAGCTTAAAACATTATTGGGGTAACTGGTTTGCGAATAAATCTGGTCTTTAAAAGACTCTGAGGAGCAGTGCCATGGCTTTGTTATATTCTGAGCACAGGGTTAGAAACTTTCTAAATCACCAAATGTACAATTCTTCACCTGACCAGCCAGTTCTGTATTGAATACTGAATGTTACCTGTTCCATGTGTTTCTAAGCCAGGTGAGAGAAGGTGTCCACCTGCACATGCAGGGGATTGTGCTGGAAATAACCTTCCAGGTATACATTTCTACAGATGAGATTAATTGTCTAAATTAGCATCAATGTTCCTTCTTTGACATAAGCTACGGGGTTGACATATTTCTGTACAAGTCTTTCCAAATTATCTGATGACGAGCTTCTGAATGTTATCTGCCCCCTTGGCAATTTTGAACTGCTAAAATCCCTGCGGTATGTTCACTTGTCTCAGATTTGTTCCGGAAAGTTCCAAACTGATTTTTGTTTTTAAAATTTATTTCTATATGTATAAGCTTGTTTTTCTGTAACCTATACATAGATTCTTACAAATTGCAGACATGACTGGCTCCGTGCGCATTGCAGACTGGAGCCAGAGTTGCCTTTCATTGCATGAATTATTCTGGTCTGTAAAACAAAGTAAAGTAGTGCAGGCTGCATTTTTTTGTCTTTTGATTTTTGGACTTGATGGAAAATAGGCCATGTGCTCTGGCACAGCGGTTATGCGTCGGTGTGTGGTCTGACACTCATATGGGCCGATTATATTCTCTACTAAACGTGTCCTTAGGAGATTTTTGGCTCTCTGGTTTTAGTCTAGTAACTTGTGCTAAAATTGTGGCACATGTCACTAACAAAATGTGGCGCTTGTTGGCTCCCTTTTTCTAGACACTTAACCCTTTCATGGCCATCATCTGCCATGTCCCTGCCTTTGATGCACTGAGCCTGCATTTTCCCCTGCACATGATGGGCGATTTAATCAGTCATCAAGTGCCTCTATCCAAGATCCACCCGTGGCAGTTAACAAGTTAAATGATGCTGACCATCACTGACAGCGGCATTTAACACACGCCAGCTGGAAGTGCGACACAAGTCCCGCCCATCAGAGCCCCTGTCACGTGATCGCGGGGGCGAAGATGGGTTGTCATGACAGCCAAGGGTCTGCAGAAGACCCCTGTGCCTGTCATTGCAATACTCCTGTGAATGCCAATCACGAGATTTTTGCTATACATAGCAGTGCTTCATCCCTGCTGCTTCCAGTCTCCTTAAGGGACTATTGAATAAAATAAATGAAATTTACAAAAAAAATATATAAAAAAAAATAGCAAAAAAACCCACAAACTCAAATCACCCCCTTTTGCCCCATTAAAAATAAAACAATGGAAAAAAAATACTATGCTATATTGACAGAAGAATAAAAAAGTTATGGCTCTTGGAAGAAAAAGAAAAAAATGAAAAAAAACAGAAAATCGTACTGGGGTGAAGGGGTAAAAGGGCCTAGTAAGGAACTAACAGTGCCTAAGGATTATTTTCCCCACACTTTGCACCCCATTTTGGTGATTCTGCCCTGTACTTATATAGTTGGAAAAATCTCATATTAAAGTAGTATGTGTGCATTAATATACTCCCCTACTGCTCTCTCCGGTATCAAGTTCTGTTCTGCTCCTCTTCTCAGTGATGTCACTACTCTTTAGACACTTCCGGTCACACTGAGCTCTGCCTGACCCAAAAGTGACTCTTACAATGCAAGTCCATGGAGAGTCATAGAGACTTCCGGATCACACACAGAGTGAGCCGGAGAGTCTGAAGAGCGGTGACATCACTGAGAAGAGGAGCAGCACGACGCTGGATCCTGGAGGACGTTGGCAGTTGGTGACTATGTTGATACTCACACTCGCATTACATGCACATATACATAGATTTATTTAAAAAAAAAAATGAGTGCTTCTTTAAATACAATTTTTCTAGTGAAATGTTCATTTTGAGCATTTTCTCTGTAGAACAGAAGGTAACGTCAAGTAACCCTTTCAGAAATGCTGTGACGCCGTGTTTGGTTTGCTTCATATGACATGGATGAGATGCATGCAGTGTAAAGGTCACCAGCACACAGAGTATTCCACTCAGTAAGTCTAACGTGAAGGCAATTCTCCCATGTTGGCATTTCATTCTCTAATGGAGTTAGACAATGCAATTATTGTAGATATCCTCCTCTTGTCATCGTTCTAGTGGATGCTGGCTGTGTATGTATATTCATATATTCCTGCACTATGGCATGCTAAATCAAAGGCTGCATCTCCATTCATATTCTCTTAGAAACAATTAAAGGGCTTTTCCACCACTTTTATATATTGATAACCTGTTTTCAGGATAAGTTATCAATGTCAGATTGGTGGGAGGCCGACACCAAGCACCCCCACTGATTAGTCTGCCACTAGAGGTGATGACAGCTAATGTAAACCATGTACGAAGCTGAATATCGCAGCTCCATACCCTGTTATGGGACTGCTGGCAGGTGCTGTAGATTAGCTTGTATTGAAAGTAATGAAAGCTGATCTGCAGTACCTAGCAGCAGAAATAATTGGAGGATAGATCCGAAAAGGGGTACATATTAAGTGATGCCACCTATAAATTTGAAGCTTTGTGGGCCGAATGGATCCAAGGAAACCTGTCTGCAGATTTTTAAGTATGGAAGTAATAGTAAAACTGTATAGTTGCTTGTCTTCCAATGAAAAATGATACCTTTTTTGTAAAGCTATTACGTGGAGATTATGAGAAATATAGCACAGAAGCAATACACAAACCAAGCTAGAAGTGCATTGACAGAAGCAATCCAAGTGCATGGACCCGCCCTAGTGCACTTCCAGACTCATTTGCATATAGCATCTGTGATGACTAGATAACTCATGACTAGCATATCGGATCTGTACAAAAAAGGTGTAATATTTGAAGGAACAGTGTCCATATAGGCGTGCAATTATATTAATGATTTGGGAGACGCATCTCTAGTGCCACCTATTGAAAGCTGCAATCTTAAAAGTTAATATCGATCGTTTAACAAGCCTTGCCACATGATTTAGGATTAAAGCCCAAACCAAAATCTCAATTTTCAGACAGTGTTTCAGGGTATTACCCCTTGTCAGTGCAAAGTGTGAGGTCTGATTTGGCTAGGTGAGAGGCGTCTAAGTGGGATCTAAGGGGTAACGTTTCTCCTTGCAGAGAGTGACATGCCAAGGTGAGGAGACTTTTGAGCCGCAATGGAATGTGCACATCATCTTTTTCAAGCAGATTTTGCTGGAATCTGCCTGTAGAAATGCTCAATATACATTAAAACAATGAATATATACACTGCAATGTCAGAACGTCTTGTGCATATGTTTTGTCTTTTTTAAATTTCTTTTAATTGCTTCAGGTTCACAAAGCCATGAAGCGGCTAAAAGTGACATGACTATTCATGCACCTTCCAACTACAAGCCTCCACTATCTTATATGTGAAATTATAAAAAAAAAACTAAGCTGGAGCAAAGTTGTTCCAAAAACAACTAAAAGGCAACAAAGAAGATGATTTAGGAAAAACTATGTTGGTCTTACACTTGCCCTTATGCTGGACCCTATTTTGCACATGTAGATTTTTCGCCATCTAAAATGAAAGACAGTGGAGCCTCTGATTGGTGGTAAAAGGGCAGATGTGTTTTTGGATTAATAGGGGAAAACAAATCTCTACAATCTAAACCCATCATGCTCTGCCCCCTCAATATAAAAACATTGGACCTTATTTATCTGTCTAAGGCCACGTTCCCATGTTCAGTATTTGGTCAGTAGATTACATCAGTATTTGTAAGTCAAAACCAGGAGTGGGATAAAACATGCTGATGACGTGTTTCTATTATACTTACAAATACTGATGTAAAATACTGACCAAATACTCAACATGTGAATGTGGCCTTATATCATAACTGGTCATGTGCCCATAACAACCAATAAGTGATCACAATTAATTTTTCCAAAGCAGTATAAGAAATGTAAGCAGAGCTCCGATTGGTTGATATAGTGCAACAAGTGAAGTTTTTTTTTTTTTTAGTTTAGATAATTGAGGCACAATGTATTCATTTTGAAAAAGACCGCTGTCAATGTAATAAGATAGAAAAATACAGATCCAATCTGCTGATGTGGTGGTCCCTGCTGGTTCTGCAGCAATGTCGTGTCCATCTTTCACATAACCACTACTGCTGTGGCCCCCCCTGGACTGCTGAAACCAGTGCCTAATAAACCTAGTGACCAAATAGTTATGATTAGCACACATTGGGCAGCACGGTGGCTCAGTGGTTAGCACTGCAGCCTGGCAGCGCTGGGTTCCTGGGTTCAAATCCCACCATGGACAACATCTGCAAGGAGTTTGTATGTTCTTCCCGTGTTTGTGTGGGTTTCCTCAGTGGTCCAGCTTATTCTCCACAGACATACTGATAGGGAATCTAGATTATGAGCCCCAATGGGGACAGCGTAAGTCTGTAAAGCCCCGTGGAATTTAATGTCGCTATATAAGTAAATAAATAATACATATTTGCTGGATTACATTCATTGTCATGGTGACTTGGGCTCTGTACTTTGATGTGGTCATAAATCAGCTTAGAAAAACTCAATAGAAAGAGAAGGGTTACCAAACCTGGCATCAGGAGAAGCTCAACTCGGGATTACTGTTAAAGCCTCATTCAGACAACATTCTTGAGTCACGTACGTGTTCTATCCCTGGTTATCACATGTACCCATGAGGCTATTCACATGTCCATGTTTTTTTGCAGACCGCATGTCCACAAAAATTAGATATGAGAAAAACCTCGGCACTCAATTCAACTACTCCAAATAAATTTTGATGCAGTCCACGAAAATCACAAACGTTTCGGCCCATTTGACCTTCATCAGTGTAATCCGACCGCTGTGTGACTGTGGTGTATAGAGAGACGGACTGAATGTCTCCCAGGATAAGGGTCCAAGGGATCTGTGCCACCCCAAACAATGGCGGGGAAGGGCAAGAACACTGTATCCACTGCTGTGTACACCAGAGTCACACAGCGGTCGGATTACACTGATGAAGGCCAAATGGGCCAAAACGTTTGTGATTTTCCTGGACTGCATTAAAACTCATTTTCAAGTAGCTGAATTGAGTGCCGAGGTTTTTCTCATGTTTAGTCTGGTTCGGACCTTACTCGAGCACCTTCTGCCGGTTGTGCTGCGGTTTCTCTTTGTGTACACACAAAAATTAGAGACATGTCCTTTTTGGATCCTGATTCAAATTATCCACAAATCTATGGGTCTGTAAAAATCGCTAATGGCACACATTGCCCTCAGTGTGCTACACGTAATTAACATCACAATGAATAGGAGAAGTTTTGCAATTTTATACCTAATTTTTTTTTTTTTTTTATCAGTGAAAATCGTTGCATGAAACCCTATGGCAAGTATTCTTTTTAGCCAAAAAGGCATGCATAGATCTAAATCACCAGGACTGGCGCTTAGTTTTTGTGCCAGCTTATGTCTATGGGTATATGAACAAGCGTGCCTCCCACTCAGGAGGACCTGTCCAGTATGGCATTAAATGATCGCTGTGTAATGTCATTTCTCACTTGGTAGTGCAGTAGGGTAATTGAAAGGGATCCCTCAGGGTGCAAGTAAGATGACATTTTGTGATCAGTTTGTTATGGGACCCACAGGGGACAAAGGGGTAACGTTTCTCCTTGTGGAGAGTGCCAAGCCAGGCCTGGCATGTCAGTGAGGAGACTTCTAAGCCATGCATGCTTCTCTGGGAAATTAAATATGCAAATTGTCTCTTCAGAGAGGAAGAGGACTAAAACGCTATCGCTACCTATTGGAAGCAGCGATCCTAAATGAGACCCACATAACGAGTAGTGATTGTCCAAAGCTGAGACCCGCTCCGATAAATTTGAGATCAGCGATTAAAGGTCAACGGTCCTTTTGTCTCGGTCTGTTTTACAGCACGTTTGGTAACCTGGCGCTGCATACCTGGCAGAAGGTTTCACCACAAACAAATGACTGTTTACTCACTAAGATATGTTTCCTCTGAATACAAAGAATTGCAGCCAACCGCAGTCACTGTCCTGTATTCCTGACCATTCCAGATGCAGCATGGAATGAAGATAATGAAGTCTTTCTAGATTTACTAAAAAAAAAAATGTTTGGGCTGTGTACTATCATAATTTTTATATTTTTGGCCAAAATCAGATATTGAATCATTATTTTTTTTTTCAAATTTGGTCCTAACATGCAATTTGTCATACACAAAAAAACCTTTAACCTAAAAGAAGAAAAAATTGCTGTTGGGTAAGTACATGCAGAAAATCAGAAACTTTTTGAACAGTTCTGGTTGTTAGTGAGTGTCAGCACAGAATGACTGTTCAAAGTGCAGGCACTCAGTGCTTCATGGCAGGACTAATCTTTATACACACCTTCCCACCTGCTTGGTTTCCATCTATCTCCTCCCTCCTCTGCCTCTATCAAGCCAGAGCTGTCAATCAAAAAAGAGGAGGGTGGAGATAGAGGGAAAATAAGCAGGTGGGAAGGTGTATTCACATACAGGGAGAAGTATACACCCCCAGTGAAAACTTTGATAACACCCACTTGGATTTAAACTATTTTTTTTTTTAACTCATTAGGTGCTAAATATTTTGATTTCTAATATTTCTGCAATGCAGAAGCATTTTCTTTTTTAAATCTGCTCTACAGCTATTATATTGTGTCTAGCTCAACTTGAAAAATATGGTGAAAGATCTTCTTTAAAGGGAACCTGTCAGGTCCCCCATGACCCCAGAACCTCCAGCTGTTGTATCTGCATATACACTGCTCCAAAAAAATAAAGGGAACACTTAAACAACAGAATATAACTCCAAGTAAATCCGACTTCTGTGAAATCACACTGTCCACTTAGGAAGCAACACTGATTGACAATCAATTTCACATGCTGTTGTACAAATGGAATAGACAATAGATGGAAATTATTGGCAAATATCAAGACACACTCAATAAAGGAGTGGTTCTGCAGGTGGGGACCACAGACCACATCTCAGTACCAATGCTTTCTGGCTGATGTTTTGGTCACTTGAATGTTGGTTGTGCTTTCACACTCGTGGTAGCATGAGACGGACTCTACAACCCACAGAAGTTGCTCAGGTAGTGCAGCTCATCCAGGATGGCATATCAATGCGAGCTGTGGCAAGGAGGTTTGCTATGTCTGTCAGCGTAGTGTCCAGAGGCTGGAGGCGCTACCAGGAGACAGGCCAGTACACCAGGAGACGTGGAGGGGGCCGTAGGAGGGCAACAACCCAGCAGCAGGACCGCTACCTCCGCCTTTGTGCAAGGAGGAACAGGAGCAGCACTGCCAGAGCCCTGCAAAATGACCTCCAGCAGGCCACAAATGTGCATGTGTCTGCACAAATAGTTAGAAACCGTCTCCATGAGGACCCGACGTCCACAGATGGGGGTTGTGCTCACCGCCCAACACCGTGCAGGACGCTTGGCATTTGCCACAGAACACCAGGATTGGCAAAGTCGCCACTGGTGCCCTGTGCTCTTCACTGATGAAAGCAGGTTCACACTGAGCACATGTGACAGACGTGACAGAGTCTGGAGACGCCGTGGAGAGCAATCTGCTGCCTGCAACATCCTTCAGCATGACCGGTTTGGCAGTGGGTCAGTAATGGTGTGGGATGGCATTTCTTTGGAGGGCCGCACAGCCCTCCATGTGCTCGCCAGAGGTAGCCTAACTGCAATTAGGTACCGAGATGAGATCCTCAGACCCCTTGTGAGACCATATGCTTGTGCCGTTGGCCCTGGGTTCCTCCTAATGCAGGACAATGCCAGACCTCATGTGGCTGGAGTGTGTCAGCAGTTCCTGCAAGATGAAACCATTGAAGCTATGGACTGGCCCGCCCATTCTCCAGACCTGAATCCGATTGAGCACATCTGGGACATCATGTCTCGTTCCATCCACCAACGTCACGTTGCACCACAGACTGTCCAGGAGTTGGTGGATGTCCTCCCATGCAGTCCAGGTCTGGGAGGAGATCCCACAGGAGACCATCCGCAGCCTCATCAGGAGCATGCCCAGGCATTGTAGGGAGGTCATACAGGCACGTGGAGGCCACACACAATACTGAGCCTCATTTTGACTTGTTTTAAGGACATTACATCAAAGTTGGATCAGCCTGTAGTGTGTTTTTCCACTTTAATTTTGGGGATGACTCCAAATCCAGGCCTCCATTGGTTAATAAATTTGATTTCCATTGATGATTTGTGTGTGATTTTGTTGTCAGCACATTCAACTTTGTACAGAACAAAGTATTCAATGAGAATATTTCATTCATTCAGATCTAGGATGTGTTATTTGAGTGTTCCCTTTATTTTTTTGAGCAGTGTATAAAAACCCCACCTAACAGTCTCTGTATTACATTACACACAGAAGATCTTTACAAAAAGTATTTCTAAGGTCCGTTTATGACATGAGGGCTTTGAATAGTTGAGGGGGCGTTAGTGTCCCTGGATTAGTCGGCCCACTTATGTTATCAGACCTCTGTGAGCATGATAACTTACAAGCGTCATCCCCAGAGCTATACTTCTTCGCACATGCGCGCGTCTTCTGTCCCTCACTGCATTGCATCCTGGCTTCATGGAGGCGCCCTGCGCCGGATCGGAGGTGAAGAAGTCTTCCGATCATGCGCAGTGCGCCTATCTGGCGCCAGGGTAAGAAAACCACTCTCGCTGTATAACTTTGGTAGATTTGGTACATTTTGCGTGCAGTTTTGCTACTTTCTAGCAACAATGTGAGGATTGTGTGGCTCACCAAAGTGCATCATACACTTAACTGAGATTTCTGGTGCTTTAAAAACAAGATTTTCAAGCAGAAAGCACTTCAGAAGTGATCCTAATTTGGGAGTTTTTCTTGAGGGCAGTGATGGGGCGAGTGCTGATGCACTGCTGTGTATAGCACAGGCGATCGAATGATCGCAGCCTCAAGTCCCCTTAAAATACAGTAAAAAGTGGAAGTAATTAAAAAGAAAAAAATTGAAATCACCCATCCTTTTCCCCATTAAAAATAAAACAAAAAATACACATTTGGTATACTTGCATTTGTAAAAGTCTCTGATCTATCAAAATAAAAAAAAAATCTGATCTGTAAACGGTGTAACAAGAAAAAAAAATCAAAACTCCAGAATTACATTTTTTGGCCACTGCAACATTGCAATAAGAGGCAATAAAACCATTGTTTCTACTCTAAAATAGTATCAGTGAAAATGTCTGCTCAGGGCGCAAAAAAATAAGCCATCATCTGGCCTCATATCCCAAAAAATGAAAAAGTTACGGGTTTTGAAAAATGGCGATAAAAGCTAATTTTTTTTTTCAAATTTCCAATATTTCTTTTTTTACCACTTAAAAACTTTTCCAGTACATGTATGATAAAATGAATGGTGTAATTCAAAAGTACAATTTGTCCCACAAAAAACAAGTCCTCATATGGCCATATTGAAAGAAAAATTATAAAAAAAATTTAAATTATGGCTGTTGGCGAAAGGGGAGGAAAAAATTAAAAATCTGAAAGTAGCTGTGTCATGAAGGGGTTAAAAGGATTTTCACCCGGTTTTTGCCACTCAATTGTGATCTGCATAATGTAGGGACAGAGACCCAAATTACAGCGATGTCACTTACTGGGCTGCTTGCTGTAGTTTTGATAAGATTGCGGTTTTACCATGAGATTATCACTAGAGGACTAGTAAACCTGCTGCCAGGTAGTCCCCCATATTCATGAGTTCTGTATAACCCGCCCACACCACTGACTGGCAGATTCCTGTGTACACTGTGCATAGGCAGAAAGTTTCCCACAGTTCCGCGGGCGATGTTATACAGAGCTCAGCATTCAGAGAGAACTGGTAGATCTGGTGAAGATAAGTGATTGCTCAGTAAGTGACACATTGCTGGAACTAGGGTCTCTGCCCCTACACTATGCCGCTCTCAGATGGGGTAGTAAAACCCCAGTGAGAGATTCCCTATGAGATTTCCCAGAGCAGACCCTCACAGTACAATAGACGTTTTATTAGCAGTTATTCGGCATTAGTTGGGGATTCTCTAGTAGAATAATGTGCATACACGTATCTTAGTTGTGCTTACAGACTTGTGTGTGCTCTGTATTCCTATGTTGCCTGGTGCCCTCTGTTGCAAATACTGGATTCTCTGTAGTGATTAATTTATGAATGCCTTAAAGCCACTTGATCATTTTTAATCTAATTGTGGAACAGGTTTTGGGTAGCAGCCAGTGAAAATTCAGCCGTTTTTAATTGATTTAGTCTTTTGCTGCCAATAAAATGCTTGTCAGACTCTGACTTGATTTTAATGTACTGGAATCATTTCATCATGGTATTCCTAATTCCCATGGGTAGTCACCACTGTGGTTAAATGGGGAAATGCCCGCACAGGACAAGTTTTTTTTTTCTTTTTGTCTTGCATAATGTCTTAAGGATGCAGCTGTTCTGGATGTAGGGATGACCACTATTCTTTTCAGTTTTGCATGACTGCTTTCCTAAGGTTGGAGTAGCTGTGTGAGGCCAGAAGAACTGTGTTTTTCCAACAGGACCATTTTTAGGGAACACAAGTGTATGTCCACACCTAAAATGCAGCAGTTTCCAGTATCTGGCATTGTGGATGAGAGTGAGACCTGTCACACATGCAGACTTTGGTACAGAAAAATCTGCCATGTTATCCATGCTTAGAAAGAGGTGAATGGTCATCCGGCCCCCTCGCTTCCGTATGAAGTGGTGAATGAGGCCGGTGACGACACATCTACAGATATCTGCCTGGATCTAGTGCATGCAGGCTTTCAGTTATCTCTAGATGTCATGTCTTCGGCCCCACCTGTTTGTTCTGCAGTATTTTTGCACTTTTTCATTGCAATGTTTTTTCACCCATTAGGATTTCGGAATTCTCATAACTTTTGCTGGTACTGTAATGCGCAGCTTATTTGCATGCAGCAATAACACTGCTTGTGAACATAGCCTTAGATTTATACGCTGTGGATAACATTGCGGAAATTTTTGACTACCCCATTCATCTGAATTTAAATGTCAGAAATACAAGAGCATGTCTCCAAACACAGCCCCGTTCAAAGGTATAGAACTGATATTCTGTTTCTGCATCAAAATCTCCTGCATGTGATCCACCCTTAATGCTGTGATACATTAGGAGTGAAAACTATATCGGCCAGCACATAACAGGGGCTAGTAACGGACTTTGTCAGTATAGAATGACTGTTCAAACTAAGTCTTGCCACGCTGTACTTCACGGTGCAGCCCAATTATATATATATATATATATATATATATATATATATATATATATATATATATAATATATTACCACCTGCTTGGTTTCCCGTAATCTCCACCTTTGATTGACAGCTCTGGCTTCACATGATCAGAGAACGGAGAAGATAGATGGAAACCAAGCAGGTGGGAAGATGGGTATAAATGATTGGCCTTGCTGTGAAGCATCGAGCACCTGTACTTGGTTTGAACAGTCATTCTGAGCGGACAGTCCCTTTTAAAGGTGTTGTCTACTACTTGGACAACCCCTTCTTGTTCTAAATGTTTGGCCCCGATAAAATTAAAGCTCATCTCTTCCCGTGCTGGTGCCGTTCCAGCCGTGTCAGCACTCACGGTCCTGGGGCTCTTGTGCCGCTGTTGTGATCCCGGCGCCCAATCAGCGCTGGCGGCATTGTCCCCACCTCCTGTCGAATTGAACATGAAGAGGAAGTCTGGACTGCGGCTGATCTGACTTCCACTTAATGTTCAATTCAGCATGAGGCGGGGACAGTGGCACCGGGGTCACAACAACAGCACAAGAGTCCCGGGAAAGTTGACACCGCCGGAAGGGCGCCAGCACAGGAGGGGAGTATAAGCTTTTTTATTTTATCGGGGCCGAGCGTGGGGTATGAGAAGGAGTTGTTCAAGTAGTGGACAACTTCTTTAAGGGCGCGTGGGTGTGCAGTGGAACAGTAGTAGTTCACTGTGCCGCCATTACCAATGATGGTACTCTCTGCTCCTGTCATTTAATTTGCACAGTTTTTCGGTCACGTCCTGTGAACGCTGCCTATAGGGTATTCAGTTGGCTTCATTGCGTTCTTTAAATGTTTGCAGAGTTTCTTTTCTTTGAGCCTCCCAGTGGTAAATATTCTGAATTTTGACGAGAAATCACTTTGATATGATAAGTCATTACATTTTATTTCAATAGCGGCAGGTTCTGGCTAGTTATTTCAGGAAAGTGAAGCTAATTGCTGTGCTGATTATTCTGTCCCATGTAGCAATGTCATACTGGAGCCCCAGGAAGCATGGCTGAATTATCTGAAGAAAGTCATTTACCGAGGCAGCAGCTTTTTCTGTTTGTTACTGTGCAAATGTCCCTTGAGTTCCAGTATGAAGGACTGTCATAAGACTAAGTAGAATTATTCATTGTTGCCTTTAAGGCACAAAATCCTTTTCTGTAAATGGCTGCCAGTTGTGTGAGCTCAAGTGGGATTTTCTTCAGTTTTCTTTGCCAAATACACTGTTTGGATCAGGCAGCCAGGTCTCTTTACTTCCTTCCATCAAAGTTTTAGCACAGTGACTTCAAAGACATCATCTTACTTTTCTATGCCCTCAAGGGAAATTATATCTGTTGCATCTGCACCACTTACTAGCTATATGGAGGCCTTTTTCTATAAAAAAAGAAAAAAGAAGTATTCAAAGCTGATTTTCCTTTTTCCATGGTTTCTGCCGTTGTGTTTGGGGGAGCGTTCTTTAGTCAGTAATGTGAATTAACATTTTCCTGCTCAATGTTTGTTCTCTGTTGTCCTCTGAAAGGAGTTCCCCAGATCAGAAGCTTCTAACAGGTCGTAGGAAGGGATGGTTTTGTAGATGTGCTTTGTCAGTCTACAGCTATATAGATCCATACAGTGCCTACAAGTAGTATTCAACCCCCTGCAGATTTAGCTGGTTTGATATGATGCAAATAAGTTAGAGCCTTCAAACTGCAAACGAGAGTAGGATTTATGAACAGAAGCATAAATCTTACAAACCAAAAAGTTATGTTGCTCAGGTGAATTTTATTAAATTTTAAACATAAAAGTGTGGGTCAATTATTATACAACCCCTATGTTTAATATTTTGTGGAATAACCCTTGTTTGCAATTACAGCTAATAATCGTCTTTTATAAGACCTGATCAGGCCGGCACAGGTCTGTGGAGTTATCTTGGCCCACTCCTCCATGCAGATCTTCTCCAAGTTATCTAGGTTCTTTGGGTGTCTCATGTGGACTTTATTCTTGAGCTCCTTCCACAAGTTTTCAATTGGGTTAAGGTCAGGAGACTGACTAGGCCACTCCAACACCTTGACTTTTTCCCTATTGAACCAGGCCTTGGTTTTCTTGGCTGTGTGCTTTGGGTCGTTGTCTTGTTGGAAGATGAAATTACGACCCATCTTAAGATCCTTGATGGAGGAGCGGAGGTTCTTGGCCAGAATCTCCAGGTAGGCCGTGCTATCCATCTTCCCATGGATGCGGACCAGATGGCCAGGCCCCTTGGCAGAGAAACAGCCCCACAGCATGATGCTGCCACCACCATGCTTGACTGTAGGGATGGTATTCTTGGGGTCGTATGCAGTGCCATCCAGTCTCCAAACGTCACGTGTGTGGTTGGCACCAAAGATCTCGATCTTGGTCTCATCAGACCATAGAACCTTGAACCAGTCTGTCTCAGAGTCCTCCAAGTGATCATGAACAAACTGTAGACGAGCCTTGACATGACGCTTTGAAAGTAAAGGTACCTTACGGGCTCGTCTGGAACGGAGACCATTGCGGTGGAGTACGTTACTTATGGTATTGACTGAAACCAATGTCCCCACTGCCATGAGATCTTCCCGGAGCTCCTTCCTTGTTGTCCTTGGGTTAGCCTTGATTCTTCGGACAAGCCTGGCCTCGGCACGGGAGGACACTTTCAAAGGCTGTCCAGGCCGTGGAAGGCTAACAGTAGTTCCATAAGCCTTCCACTTACGGATGATGCTCCCAACAGTGGAGACAGGTAGGCCCAACTCCTTGGAAAGGGTTTTGTACCCCTTGCCAGCCTTGTGACCCTCCACGATCTTGTCTCTGATGGCCTTGGAATGCTCCTTTGTCTTTCCCATGTTGACCATGTCTGAGTGCTGTTCACAAGTTTGGGGAGGGTCTTAAATAGTCAGAAAAGGCTGGCAAAAGAGATCTTTAAGCCACACATGTGAAGCTCATTATTCTTGGTGCCTGAACTACTTCTTAATACTTTAGGGGGACCAAACAGAATTATTGTGGTTTGAGGGGTTGAATAATAAATGACACTCTGAATTAACTTTTTACATTTAAAAAAAAAAAAAAAAAAAAAAAAAAATTTGCTGCAGTGCAATTCCCACTTCCAGGCTGATTTACAGTACAAATGTCACAATGCCAAGTTAATTCCGCATGTGTCAACCAGCTAAATCTGCAGGGGGTTGAATACTACTTGTAGGCACTGTATATGCATCAAGCATATAAATATATGGACAATCTGTTATTATAACGTAGACCTTACAGTGCCCACCACTGCTTCGCCTTTCCCTGTATACATGGTTTGTTTACTGTATACCATTGTTCTGGTCAAATGGAGAGGACATTAAAGGCCTCCCCTATACTCAGTCTGCCTTATGTTTATGCAGCCAACTCTTCCCTTTAGGATCACTGCTTCCAATAGGAGTTCTAGTCCTCTTCCTCCCCAAAGAGACAATTTGCATATTTAATTTCCGAGAGGCGCATGCATGGCTTAGAAGTCTCCTCACTCTGACATGCCAGGCCTGGCTTGTCACTCTCCACAAGGAGAAGCGTTACCCATTAGGCCTCTACCCTTAAGAGATTTGGGGTAAATGTACTTTGGAGAGTGGGGTGCTAGGACACAGACTTTGCAATATGGTATAACTTGAACTGTGTTTATGGATTGTTATATGTACGTCTGGCTGACTAATGTTCTTCCGCTGTGTTTTTCTGTCGTGTCTTACTTTGCATGTATTTATGCTGCTATTCTAAATTACTGTACTGTTTTGTGCCCCCAACGGTTTTGTTTTTACATTTTCTCTTGATGCGGATTGTTCTTTTTTACATCTATCAAAAAAGATATATTTTTATGAAAACCTGTGGCTTGATTCATTAGATTCCTGATGCATTGTAGGTGATATACAGTACAGACCAAAAGTTTGGACACACCTTCTCATTTAAAGATTTTTCTGTATTTTCATGACTTTGAAAATTGTACATTCACACTGAAGGCATCAAAACTATGAATTAACACTTGTGGAATTATATACTTAACAAAAAAGTGTGAAACAACTGAAAATATGTCTTATATTCTAGGTTCTTCAAAGTAGCCACCTTTTGCTTTGATGACTGCTTTGCACACTCTTGGCATTCTCTTGATGAGCTTCAAGAGGTAGTCACCGGAAATGGTTTTCACTTCACAGGTGTGCCCTGTCAGGTTTAATAAGTGGGATTTCTTGCCTTATAAATGGGGTTGGGACCATCAGTTGTGTTGTGCAGAACTCTGGTGGATACACAGCTGATAGTCCTACTGAATAGGCTGTTAAAATTTGTATTATGGCAAGAAAAAAGCAGCTAAGTAAAGAAAAACGAGTGGCCATCATTACTTTAAGAAATGCAGGTCAGTCAGTGCGAAAAATTGGGCAAACTTTGAAAGTGTCCCCAAGTGCAGTTGCAAAAACCATCAAGCGCTGCAAAGAAACTGACTCGCATGAGGACTGCCCCAGGAAAGGAAGACCAAGAGTCACCTCTGCTTCTGAGGATAAGTTTATCCGAGTCACCAGCCTCAGAAGTCGCAGGTTAACAGCAGCTCAGATTAGAGACCAGGTCAATGCCACACAGAGTTCTAGCAGCAGACACATCTCTTCAAAAACTATTAAAAGGAGACTTTGTGCAGCAGGCCTTCATGGTAACATAGCTGCTTGGAAACCACTGCTAAGGACATTCAAGAAGCAGAAGAGACTTGTTTGGGCTAAAGAACACAAGGAATGGACATTAGACCAGTGGAAATCTGTGCTTTGGTCTGATGAGTCCAAATTTGAGATCTTTGGTTCCAACCACTGTGTCTTTGTGCGAAGCAGAAAAGGTGAACGGATGGACTCTACATGCCTGGTTCCCACCGTGAAGCATGGAGGAGGAGGTGTGATGGTGTGGGGGTGCTTTGCTGGTGACACTGTTGGGGATTTATACAAAATTGAAGGCATACTGAACCAGCATGGCTACCACAGCATCTTGCAGCGGCATGCTATTCCATGCAGTTTGCGTTTAGTTGGACCATCATTTATTTTTCAACAGTACAATGACCCCAAACACACCTCCAGGCTGTGTAGGGGCTATTTGACCAAGAGGGAGAGTGATGGGGTGCTACGCCAGATGACCTGGCCTCCACAGTCACCAGACCTGAACCCAGTCGAGATGGTTTGGGGTGAGCTGGACCGCAGAGTGAAGGCAAAAGGGCCAACAAGTGCTAAGCATCTCTGGGAACTCCTTCAAGATTGTTGGAAGACCATTTCCGGTTATTACCTCTTGAAGCTCATCAAGAGAATGCCAAGAGTGTGCAAAGCAGTCATCAAAGCAAAAGGTGGCTACTTTGAAGAACCTACAATATAAGACATAGTTTCAGTTGTTTCACACTTTTTTGTTAAGTATATAATTCCACATGTGTTAATTCATAGTTTTGATGCCTTCAGTGTGAATGCACAATTTCCATAGTCAAGAAAATACAGAAAATTCTTTAAATGAGGTGTGTCCAAACTTTTGGTCTGTACTGTACATGTTGAATTTCAGCTCCTAATTGTTTTGTTCTTGGAGGAGGGGGTGGTGTGAAGCATGCTTGGCTATGCAATTATATATATAATGCGCTTATAGTATTTCTATAGTGCTGAGCTATATATCTCTGACTAATGCGAACCACAATCCCATTGGCTCGCCAAGAGGAGTTAATCTCGGAGGTAGAATTAGCCGTGCCAAATCATATTTTCACAGATGGGTGTATACAACCTTTTGAGACGGTAGCAAGTGTACACTACAATAATAGAATATAAATCTGATCAGAAGCAGTTACAGACATAGTATGACAGACCACCTGTCAGCAATTTAGGAACATCTTTAGGTATAACTTTGTGGTATTCTTCTTTTGTTCTTCCTGGAAGTGAAGAAACAAATTCACATTAATGAATTGGGGCCTTGGTGTTAGATTCTCCAGGTGCTTACGCCCAAAAAAAAAAAAAAAGCCACAAAACACTTTTTTAAAGAGTTGCAATTTTTTTGTATAATGGGTTTTTTTTTGCAACTTTTGACATTTGCGGCCAGCTGTGCTAAAATGGGAAAAGCTGGGATGGGGCATTTTTTTTATGCCAAAAATGTTACTCCAGTCCCTAGCAGCAATACCAATTCTGGCAATATTCAGGCACATGCCACACAGAGGATTTACCTCTTCATGAATTCTGGGCATCAAGCTCTAAACCACTCTTTTGTTAAGACTGGTGTGTACAATGAATCTTGCCCCAAGTTCTCGAAAAACAGTGTCCCTACTACATGTCTCACTATATATATATATATATATATTTAAGCACCAATTAATTAATTTTCAAATATTTAGTTTTGTGAAGTGGTCTTTGCTTTATGTTCCTGGGTACGTTTAGGCTTTAAAACATGGTATTTTGTTAAACAATATAAAACAGATGAACTGGCACTCCATCTTCTCCGTGAAAAAAAGTGCTTTAATGTCAAGGGGGGGGGGGGGCACTATGCTTGGTAGCCTGGCTGTTCTTTATAGGGCTTCCACTGACAGGCTTAGCCCTGTTATTCGCCCTTTAACCCCCCTCCCCTCCCCCGTACAGCGATCTGTTCTTACACTGGGGTCGCTGGATTGTGTCCACGCATTGTCTGATGGAGCAAGCCGACAAGGGGTGGTCAGAAAGCTGCATCAATATCAGGAGGTCAGGGACAGAATCATCCAGCAGAATGATGGTCTAACCTCAGGTAGAGGTCTAAACAGGCTGAACAAGAGCTGAATTCCAGGAGAGAACCAAAGCAGGTATAAACTATAACTGCCAGCTCCCAGCAGTATGCTAGGAGTTTAGGTAGGGTGCTGTGCTGTCCCATTGCCTAGGGAGCTGATTACTCCTGCTGGAGAACAAACTTTCACCCATGCTACTAGACTGGGTGGCAACACTAGCATCCTCTGGCTGAGCAGAGCCTGTGGTTCTGACATCTCCTCCATCATTCCCCTTAATAAAATGACTAGAGTGGTGACACAAGCTGTCATAGAGGTCTCATCTCCACCTGAAACTGCTGGTATTTCCTCATATGATAATTAAAAAATATATTGGCAAGTGGATTGATTTTTACACCAAGGAGTGCCATTTTGTCTGCTTCATGGTGGATTTGCCTTCATCTAGAGTAGCCGAGATCCAGAGGATGAAGATAATTGTCGGTGTGCAAAACCATTCCAGTCAAGAAAGAGTTGTGTTAACCACACTGGCTGCCAAACCCCCAATAAAACTGCAGATTTGATAAAGTAGGATAGTGGTGATGGGGTATTTGAATGAGAGACGTTTTAGAGAACACATCCTGAGGAGGTCTAAACATAAATTTGGATATGTGACATTTGATCTCAAGCAACTCCTGTTATAACAGACCCTGATGATTACCTTACTTATCACTTGATCAGGCAGATACCACAAGCAGCCCTCAGGGCTAACAACGCTGTGCAGTAAGGGGTTGGCATTTCTTTACTACATTGATGTATACACAATCCCTTCTGTATCTGACAGGCCATCTGACCCAACATTTGCTTTTCTCTTAATATTTTTATAGTTACTTTCACTCACAGGATGAAGTGCACCTATTTTGTCAGGCTATTGTTGGCATGTCACATTTGGCATTCAGAATTTCCTGTTATTTATCTGTACTTTTAGTTTCCTGTTCATCTGTCAGTTTCCCGTTTTCCTGGTATTGTGTTGCCTCATCTCCACTTTGTCATCTTTATTTTACTTTTTAGCCTTTTTGCTCTTTCAAACCAGTAATACAAATACGGCTGTTCTGATTACACTGTTCTAATAATGGTAACTGGATGTCTGTTCTGGTGCTTCAACCTATCTGCTAGATATGAATATATTCTAAGTCTCTCTGTTTTAAAGAAAGTAGATTATTTACTGTACAAAGTAATGTGTATACACCCAGTCCCTTGTCTGATGACCGTGAGCTGGCAGTTATCACCAGTATAGGATATATATTTTAGGTTCTGCAAATAAAAAAAATGCCTGGCTCCTTACAGCCCCTGTATAAGGAAGCTCCAAATCACTTTATTAATACAGGAAAACAAGTAAAACGCACCCAGAAGTAAAAAAGGAAAAACTTACTGTAAGGCTATGTTCACACACTGCGTTTTTGCTGCGTTTTTTTTTCAGAAGGCAAAACCTGCTCTCTTGGCAGTAAATACGTTGCTTAAGAAAAGCAGGTTTTGCTGCATTTTTTGCTGTGTTTTTTTTAGGATACCAAGTTTCAGCTTTCCACCACAGAAGCATGAACACAGGTCACCAATATGTGAAACCATAAAACCATTTTTGGAAAAATGGCAATTGGATCAAATTATTTAGTGGAAAAAGATTTTTATGTTTAAAAAAAAAAAAATAGTAGTGACCATTCTGAGCAAAAAAGTTCATAGGCGTTCATGAAAAATACACAATTACAAATGTAACAGCAGAAGGAGGTGAATTGGTTAGGAATAGTTTACCTAAGACATTGGCAAAGCATTGAGTTAGTAGGACACTGTTTACGTTTACACTTTGGTCAGTCCTTGAATTGCTCAGGTATTGTTCAATTTCACACCTTGGTCAACCAGTATTTACTTTGCACACATCACTAATTTAATCCTGAACTAATCCTAACTAGCCTCCTTCTGATGCTACATATATATGTACATTGTAAAAGCCACTTCCAAAGAACGCAGTGTGCCCTGGAGAGTCTGTAGAATGACGCTGGTGGTAGGTGAGTATATTAATACTCACACTACATTACATGCACATACAGACACATATTTAAAAAAATACCCTTTAAATGTCAGCAATCTGAGTTTGCTACCGTCGCTGCTTTTAATGGCAGGGTGCTGTCTAACACAGCTGGCACCCACCACCGAGGTCAGCTAGTGGTTAAAGACTAGAAAAGCTGGGTTAAGTCCCCAGTTAAAGCACAGTAGCAGAAGACCACTTCCGGTAATAAAAATAAATGTGCCCCGCTAGTGGATTACCCCTTGTGTATGATCACTGTGGAGCCTGACTAGAAGGAGACGACTGGAAAATGATTCTTCAGAGCAGAATCTGAGAACTTGGCACTGGTTATGTTTAAATAAAATGGGATGGGTTTCGTACAAGCAAATAATTTGTGATTTAAGATGAGCCGGGATTATGTAATAACGCTAGACGCAAATACAAGCACTGCCAAGATGGGCATTAGCTGATGTTTTCTATTATGTGCCATTTCATCCCTCACACGTCCCTAAGACGGTTACTGCTAAAATCTTTTCCTAATGATCCTTGCTACGGCATTTGTCACGTTATTTACATCCATATGGAGTATGCGGCAGGCAGTCTGTGTAAGCAGGCTGCAAATAAATTTCTTGGCAATACAGTTGTAACAATAAGGACCTGTAATTCTGCAGGTGATAAGATATGGCCCTTTTTAAGGCTCGACTTGAATCTTTCTCAGGAGCATTTTCTATACAGACCTTTTTTTTGGGGGTGGGTGCATTTAGCAGAGTTACTTGCTGGGTGAATTTGTCATCAGCTGGGAAGATTATGCCAAGAAGAATCTTATAAGTAAGGGTGACATTTACATAAAGACAACAATGCTGTCAGAGTTCCCTTTGGAAATGATCCTCTTTGTCTACTGTATGATGGCAGTGGATACGTCTGTGCACACCTGACACTTTATACAGAGTCTGACCCCCACGGATGTGCCCTGGTATACAGCAGATTCCCATCCTACTATTCACAGGTCTAAGGAAGGACGGGGCGCTTAGTAGGATTTCATTTATATTGATCCAAGATTTGGCTCTTCAGATATTGAAAAATTGCTAAATATCTCTATTATTATTATTATTATTATTATTATTATTATTATTATTATTATTATTATTTATATAGCAATGGTGCTGTACATGAGAAGGGGTTACATACAAAATACAGATATCACTTACAGTAACAAATAAACAATAGAGAAGGTTAGATGACTGTACCTTTCAACAAGCTCATATATCTGATCAGCCACTTTACGAAAAGCAAGTTATACACCGCGTGCAGAATTATTAGGCAAATGCGTATTTTGATAACTTTGATACTTTTTATACATGTTGTCCTACTTCAAGCTGCATAGGCTTGAGAGCCAACTACCAATTAAGTAAATCTGGTGATGTGCATCTCTGTAATGAGGAGGGGTGTTCACTAATGACATCAACACCCTATATAAGGTGTGCTTAATTATTAGGCAACTTCCTTTCCTTTGCCAAAATGGGTCAGAAGAGAGATTTGACGGGCTCTGAAAAGTCCAAAATTGTGAGATGTCTTGCAGAGGGATGCAGCAGTCTTGAAATTTCCAAACTTTTGAAGCGTGATCACCGAACAATCAAGCATTTCATGGCAAATAGCCAACAGGGTCGCAAGAAGCGTGTTGGCCAAAATAGGCGCAAAATAACTGCCCACGAATTGAGGAAAATCATGCGTGAAGCTGCCAAGATGCCATTCGCCACCGTTTTGCCATATTTCAGAGCTGCAATGTTACTGGAGTATCAAAAAGCACAAGGTGTGCGATACTCAGGGACATGGCCAAGGTAAGGAAGGCTGAAAAACGACCACCTTTGAACAAGAAACATAAGATAAAACGTCAAGAATGGGTCAAGAAATATCTTAACACTGATTTTTATGGACTGATGAAATGAGTGATTCTTGATGGGCCAGAGCCTGGATCAATAAAGGGCAGAGAGCTCCACTCCGACGCCAGCAAGGTGGAGGTGGGGTACTGGTATGGGCTGGTATCATCAAAGATGAACTTGTGGGACCTTTTCGGGTTGAGGATGGAGTGAAGCTCAACTCCCAGACCTACTGCCAGTTTCTGGAAGACAACTTCTTCAAGCAGTGGTACAGGAAGAAGTCGGTATCGTTCTAGAAAAACATGGAGCATTGTCCTGCATGAAAATCATCACATGCATCCAACTACTCCACAGCGTGGCTGGCCAGTAAAGGTCTAAAAGAAGAAAAAATAATGACATGGCTGCCTTGTTCACCTGATTTGAACCCCATAGAGCAGGGTTCCCCAACTCCAGTCCTCAAGGCCCACCAACAGGTCATGTTTTCAGGATTTCCTTAGTATTGCACAGGTGATAATTCCATCATCAGCACAGGCAATAGTTACATCACCTGTGCAATACTAAGGAAATCCTGAAAACATGACCTGTTGGTGGGCCTTGAGGACTGGAGTTGGGGAACCCTGCCATAGAGAACCTGTGGTCCATCATAAAATGTGAGTTCTACAGGGAGGGAAAACAGTACACCTCTCGGAACAGTGTCTGGAAGGCTGTGGTGGCTGCTGCACGCAATATTGATCGAAAACAGATCAAGCAACTGACAGAATCTATGAATGGAAGGCTGTTGAAAGGTGGCTATATTGATCACTAATTTTTTTGGTTTTTGTTTTTGCATGTCAGAAATGTTTATTTCTAAATATTGTGCACTGATATTGGTTTACTTGGTGAAAATAAACAAGTGAGATGGGACTATATTTGGTTTTTATCAAGTTGCCTAATAATTCTGGACAGTAATAGTTACCTGCGTAAACAGATATCCTCCTAAGATAGCCAAATCTAAAAAAAACCCACTCCAACTTCCAAAAATATTAAGCTTGGATATTTGAGTCTTTTCGGTTGATTGAGAACATAGTTGTTGATCAATAATAAAAATAATCCTCTAAAATACAGCTTCCCTAATAATTCTGCACACAGTGTAGTTTACTAGTCTGTTTGGTGTCACCAATTCTTTTGTGCTTGGCTTTTTGCTTGCATTACCCTTTAATTTTGTTATTGGGGTAGAGAGTGCTTTAGTATTAATTAGTAACTTGTTGGGAAGACTCTTAATTTAAGGGGTTGTCCACTGCTCGTACAACCTCTTCATAAAGAGTAACCGTAGTTTTCATTTTTTATTTCATAAATCAATAGTACAAACGAAGTTGAGAAACTGATCAGATAAATTACAAAGTTGCTTATTTTCATGTATACTATTGATTTTATGAAATAAAAATTAAACGACGGTTAGGGTATGTGCCCACGTAGCGTTTTACAAGCGTATTTGATGCGCAATTTCCGCAGCGGAAACGCTTGTAAAATGCTTGTCAATCCGCACCCCATGGTCCCCAATGAGAATCCGCAAGTTCTATGCCCATGCCGCGGATTGTTACGCAGCGTTTTTGATGCGCACAAAAATCCGCAGCATGTTAATTAATTTTGCGTTTCCGCATGCGGAATTGCCTTTGCAATGCAATAAAAAACGCAAGGCAATTCCGCATGTGCAAAACACGCGAATTACGCGCGTGAAATTCCGCATGCGTTTTTCCGGGAATGGACATGCGGAAATGAAGCGCAAATTTTCCGCTTCATTTCCGCAACGTGGGCACACAGCCTAACTCTTTAAAGGGGATATCTGGAACTCTTGAGAAAAAAAAAAAAAATCGAACAGGCAGGTTGTTTCTACCTGTCTGTTGTGCCCAGCGCTGTTCTCTGCTGGCACAGAGCGGTCACACACATCCGCTGACGTCACGTCAACAGAGCGGCAGTTTCTCTTCCTGTTGACAGGGCGGGACTTCTGGTGTCATGCTGATTGTCAGCCGGCTCTCTGCTGCCTAATTGGGGGAAGCCGGCTGTCAATCAGCATAACGTCAGTGATCCCGCCCTGTCAACAGGAGGAGAAGCCGCTGTGCAGTTGACAGGGAGCAGCTGAATCTCCGTCAATGACCGGCGCTGGATACAACAGACAGGTAGTTGCATCTGTTAGCAATTACATGCCTTTTTTTTTTTTTTTTTTTAAATCCTGGATATCTCCTTTAAGTACATTACTTAATGTTGAATTAAAACACCATGTACTCATGGCACTGTCACTTTCCAGCGATATCAGCGCCAGGTCTCCTGAGGTACACGTGACACTGGCTGCAGGGTTCACGTGGCCCAATGAAGTCACGGGAGACCCGACACTGACATCGTTGGAACAGTACAGGTGTGGAAGGTGAGAATATGGCATTTTTTATTTTACATGGAGCAATGTTGTATTTAAGAAGGGGTGGTCCGAGTAGTGGACAAACCCTTTATGGCTTAATTCAGATGTCTGTTTCATGGTATTCATGGTATACATATTATCCATATGATGACCTTCATCTGAACAGCTCAATTGTCTAACATTGGTGTGTGTGCTGTCCGTGTGAGGTCAGTCTTTTTCAAGGATTGCTTTTGGACCGATAATGCAATTTGTGTGAAAATACGGCTGGAAGACCAATAGACACGCGGTCAGTCAGAGCATTGCTGTTTGTGTATGGACCATGATCATGGAAGTCTGAATTCAGCCTTAAGGTTTGCCTGTTAGCCACATTAGTCTTGGTGTATATAACCTTAAAGGGGCTCTTCCATTAATAAATCTAAATTTGGACATTGCTTGCCTACGCATTATGTATTTTGTATTGAGGTTAAATGTCTTTGACATTAGAACTGAATGACTGACTGCCGTTACTTTTGTTCATAGCCCATGTCTGCTATTGAGGCCGAGCCCATGGACAACTGTGGCCCTATTTCTGCCATGTTTATCTAATCTCAAATACGGGCACTTTCTTTGAATGTCTAGATGCTGAACACACCTGATAAGACTGTATTAATATCAATGTTCTTATTATGAGAATCTAATGCCGGGCATATCCAGCTCCTGGAAACTGAACTACTTGTTATTATTTGTTACAGCAGTGGTATATTGTCTGGAGATAAAAAGCAGAAACCTTTTTCGACTTTTTCCAGAGTGTAGACTCACAATCAGAGCTATGTGTAGTCTCCGGTGGTCCATTACCGTCATGTGCTTTTCCTGATCATCTACATTCCATGCACATGTAGAAGAACTTGTTTCTGAGAATAGCCACGGAGCTCTTGTAATCTACTTACTTGTCATGGCTGTTTGACGGAGCCATAGTAATTTTTGTTTTTCGTTTAATACTAGAACTTCATACTTTTGATTCAGTAGATACAAAATTCAAATACAATCCAATGTAGCCCAAAATACTATTCTGTACTTGTAAAACAAGTGTAAGCAAACAGATGCCCATTTCAGCTAATCAGATTAACCTGTAAGGCATTGTTCACACTAATCTCATGCTTATATTTTTTTCAAGTGATCAAGATATTAAGAATGCATTTTTTTTTCTGCATTTGTCCTACGATTGTCTACCAGTGGAGTCTTTTTTTTTTTATTTATTTTTTTTTACCTTATCAAATTCGCACTTACCACTTGTTGACAGTGAAAAAATAAATATTTTTATAATGTGGTTGGAAGTCCAGAGCTAATAATCCAATGCTGGGTCCTGCTTTTGGTTGTTGTCATTTTTAACCTTACAATGAAAAGATGTAAAATCTATGTTGGCTCTACATTTACTGTGTAGTTGGCACTGGGATGAGAAGCAATGATTCTGTTTGAAGATCGACCTTGTTGTCTGGCTTCGCTGGTTCAGGATACAAACACTGATCACAATCTGACACTGAACCCAGCTTACAAGTGGTGATTTCCACAAGGATGTTATACAGCTATAGACATTACACACATCTCAATATACGGTAACCTCTGAGAAGTGCACAACTTGTGGCCTGGGGTTTGCATGCACCCTGCAGAACCATTCTGTGTGTGACTGCCAATACTAGAAGGTGCTGTGTGGCTGGCATTGGTGTGGGCAGGGTTGCCAACTGTATTTTATTTTCTGGACCACTTGCCCAAAAAATTTAAGGAAAGCCAACATTGTTTCGGACACATTGGAAAACTAAAATCATTGAGATATTAAGTGATACAGGTCTACTACCCATACTTCTGATAAAAAGCTGTGGTCTACAGACACTGTAAAATTATGATGCTCATAATAATATGCTCGAAAATTCACCCACTTCAAAACCATCAAGAGCAGATCTAAGGATAGATATAGACATATATTTTTTAATAGGGCACTTTTTTCCCCACTCTGTCCCTTTCACTTACTGTCCAGGAATTCTTTGACGGTTGGCACTGGGTGTGGGTATGAGTCTGGATCTCTTTGTATTTGGACAACTTGAAGTAAGCAAGGCACAATGGTGATGGTGCTATCGGGTTGTAGGAAGCAGTGTAGGATTCTGTTTTTCATCTACTGCCCCCTCCTCCTCTGATCCTGTACTAAACCTAAGTATATCAGTTTTATCCATAGATTTTTACAGAAGTATCCCCATTTTAGGCAGATAAGTATGCATTTTGAATTCTTCATTGAACTATATGGAAGTTCTGAAGCGCTCGGTTGTTTCTCAGACCTTCATGGTGCATACTGTTAATATGCTGTAAATGTCCCTGATTGGAATAACCATTAGCTTTTTTGTAGCTCTTCAGAGCAGTACAGTTTGGGAAGGTGACCCTTGTACTAAAGATTGTGCACCCCTGCTGTAGGCATAAACGTCTGACAAGTCTTTGTATGTTAGCAGCTCAATACTTTGGTGCTGTAAAGAAGCCTGATAAGTCCCTTCTCTAAAATACTAGATTTCTGTCTGAGGCCACATTGCAGACTATTGAACCGTGCAGATGTGAGTGGGTGTATTATCTTTGATTATTTATATGAAAATATTGACACTAGTTTTTACGCTGGCTACAAGAGCGGCCTCCTGGGCTGATGGTTCCTGAACCTGCTCACTAGTTTGTTTATGAGGTGTAGGCTGGGACAAGATGAGCAGTCATCATTTTATAATTACTGTGGCCAAGTTGATCACAATTATATTATTGTGATGTAAACTTTGGTATGATTGCAACACTGTACAAACAGACAAGGCTTTGTATGCTTCTCCCTGCTCCTGGCTGGTCTCTGTGAGAGAGGACTACATGTCACTTCCTGGAGATTGTAAAAGCCTAGTAACATTTCTATGGCAATTGACACCTATGTAATGTAGCTCCCTCAAAGGCTATAGACACACGGGAGCAGGAAAGCATCCAAATCTTTATGGAGGGCAGACCACACCGGCTATCTGTCTTGGAGTCTAGGTGACAAGGAGTGGGTGGAAATCGCACTCCTCCATCAGTGCTTTGTCAGCACAAGCACCTTTTTAGGCTGGAGGAGAAATCCATGCAGTAATGAAGCCATGCTGACAGATGAGAGCTAGTGAAGGCAGCACTCTGAGTACACAAACGGCAGGGATACCCAGGAGAAAGGTCTGAATATAGGAACAGACTGTAAAATAAATCCTCAAGGGGGTCTGAAGATGAAGGAATGAAGATTGCAGGTTGAAAAATCATACTCATCCATAGCCATTCAAGCACACACCGTGCTGCATGTCCTAGACAGACAAATCAAGTGCATGCTTCTAATATTGTGGCCCCATGAAAGACTTTAAAATTTGAAAATAAGTATCTTTAACGTTTAAGATTTCTTTTATATAGAAAGCTTGCTTGAATCAATGAATATTGAATATATGAGACACCTCATTCATTTGTTCAGGTTTCTGAATAAATGGGTTATTTGGGATAAATCTTTATTTCAACACAGGCTTGCAGATGTAGAAAGTAACAAACACCACTATAATCGCCCTCCCCAGGTGCAGTGCTGCCGCCTCAGATTTTATTGACAGACTGCAGAGAAGACGACGTGTCTACGATGCACGTGTCTTCTGCAGTCACTTACATGCCATCTACACCTGTATCGCGTTCCTCTGATATTATGATGTACTGCTGCAGCTCACCGACAAAAGGCTGGGCAGCACTGGACCTGGGGAGGACGCATATAAATATATGTATTATCTTCATGTCTACACTGAAATAAAAATTTATCTCGGACCACCCCTTTAACTTCAGTCTCTGCTGCTTCTCGACAACAATGTTGAGATCTAACTCGTCTTGCACTGGCGTCTATTAATAAACATATTTCACAATATGCAGAAGTGTAATCTGAAAAGTCATTGAAGTGTACTTATCACTCATCTTTTTAAGAAAGCAATAGGAAATCACAACTACAGAAGCCTTTAAAGAAAATTGAATTAAAGCGTTTTTTTGCAAGACAGTACTCTGTCCAGCTGTTCCAGAGACAATGGAGGGAGCTGAGGTGTACATTGTTGACCTCCACTTTATTCAAGTGGGTCTCTACACTGCCTCGTTTTTAGGATCGCTGGGTGTCCCAACAACTGGACCCTCAGAGATCAGTAAATTTACCCTCATTGACAGATGATTTACTATCTTCAGAAGATGCCTTTAATTTCACTGTGAAAACATGGATGATGCATGAGTGTGCTATATACAGCCCACCTGGAGTAATCCGGAATGAGCTGCTGAACCTTTATCTTCTAAGGCTATGTGTGCACCATCAGGAATTAATTGCTTACATTTCTGCAGCGTTTTTGCTGCCAAAAGGAAGTTGTACCTTGCAGAAACGCAGTGTTTTTGATTCGTTTTCATGCGTTTTTTGTGCGTTTTTTGCCTGCGGATTGGATTTGTCATGCATTTTTTCCAATACATTGTATTGGAAAAAAGCAGGCCAAAATGCACAAAGGATGGACATGCTGCTCCTTTTTCTGCACATAAAATTCAGTCAGGAAAAATCCTGATCATGTTCACAGAATGTCATAGGAAATCATTGGATAAGGTTTGTAATGCGTTTTTTGACCATTTCTGCGTGGAAAACGCACTGTGCACATAGCCTAACTCTTCTATCCGAACAATAGTACCGAAGGTGCTACACACATTAAAAAAGGCACGTTCACACACTGCAGATTTTGTTGCCAATATTTTTTATTCACTGTCCTTTGAGACTAGCAGAAATCAACTGCACCCCATTGGGATGAACGGAACGGATTTTCATTTGTAAAAGTGACCTGTATAAATCCCTTTTTAAAGCACACCTGTCAGCAGGGCTGTGCTCAGTAAACTACATGCACTGTCAGGTGGGCGACATTACACTGATTAATATGATACCTTGGTTGATGAAATCCATCCTGTGGTTCTTGTGTAATCTTTACTTTCAGTTTGGAGATAATGATATGCTCGTGCTTCGGGGCGGCCTGTGGAGGGTGCTCTATCTGGTGCTCTGCTTACATATTCAGCTGTATGCTCTTATGACAGCTCACTGTGCCTTCACTGACCTGCCTCCTATTTTACATAATGCATCTAGTAGTGTGGGGCTAGGTAATATAGGAGGCAGGTCAGTGAAGGCACAGTGAGCTGTTATAAGACCATACAGCTGAATATGTAAGCAGAGCACCAGATAGAGCACCCTCCACAGGTCGCCCCGAAGCACGAGCATATCATTATCTCCAAACTGAAAGTAAAGATTACACAAGAACCAACCAAGGTATCATATTAATCAGTGTAATGTCGCCCACCTGACAGTGTATGTGGTTTACTGAGCACAATCCTGCTGACAGGTGTGCTTTAATTATATGTTAAGTAAAGCTTGTTTAGCCCAGAGGGATGTAGCAAAACTAAAGAAGAAAAAACTACTCCTTCCTGAGGAGTGCTGCTCCTCCACTCATCTGCATGCATCTGTAACCCCCTGCTGTACTGCAACAACATCAACATCGGATGTGGACGACAGCGTCGTATGATAGCTGCAAGTAATTCTTCACACAGGCGGAATGAGACTGCTGCAGCCAATCTGACTCTGACTGCAGCCATCATGTGACCCCACCAGATGTTGATGGCATGAGTACGGTGGGTGACAGTTGCTCACGTGCAGGAGCAGAGCTACTTGGGGAGTAAAGTTTTTTTATTTCATTTTTTTTTATTACACCCCTTAGGCCAAAGAAACCTAAACTTAGTGGAAAACAAAAGCCTTTTCTTCAGACTAGGACTTGCACGTTAGACTATTTTGTGTACTGCAGCGTGACCTCTACATAATATACCACAAAGCTCTAACTGATAGTCAAGGTCACCGTAAGTTTTATCTTCAGGTCTGCAAGAAGTGCATTGAAGGGAACATTTTACGGCTTGCTCCAGGCAGATAGTCATAAGGCCCTGCACCTTCTCTAGAGGAATTATCCTCTCCCTGATCTTTCCTCGTGTGTTTACTGTTATTTATGTCCTAAAACCTTCACATTGCTGTTTTGTTAGATCTGAAGGCTTCAATGTTTGACAGGTAAGGTATTAAGCAGCGTGGAAACGGTGATGTCATAATCAGGTTAGAAAGGCTTACAAGCTCTACTTAAATCCCTACTAAATTGACTTTCTCCTACTGTATGTAGAGCAGACCAGACCTCTTATACAATCAGCACTTACTCAGTCCTGTTTTACCTTCAGTATTGCAGTCAGTAGGAAGGGAATTCTTTCTGATGTTGCTGTGGGATTATTCATGCTGACTTAATTTATTTTCCTACAAAGTAGAATTTTTAAGTCTTGAATATAAAATATAAATTTAGCTGATATCAAAGGTATGATTTTTGTAGTGCTGATTTGGTGAGTTTCTCCATATAAGCATCATATTCTGTAAAGAGAATGATGGATATGAACTTTGTTCACTCTGGCCTCTGCATTAGGAGAGAGGATAGGATAGATTGGATGTAACTAGGCTCAGATTGGTGTTGATTTTCCTACCGGTTTCTGCATCTAGTACAATTTTTTTTGCTTCAAGAGCGACACCTAGAGGCTGGCAGAGGTACCAGCGTTGCATGCAATGTACCTCATTGAAATCTTTGCAGTGTTAATGACCTGAATTTAGAAATGCCAGAACGCTTTCTGAAAACATGAACCATGTATATTAGATGGCAGGGTAGAAAACCATTAAATAGTGGGAAATGGCAAATGATCTCACAGAAATGTTCTAGTTAATCAAATTAATTAGTTATTCTAATTGGAATGCTACAGAGTCCTCTCCAAGTAAAATGGTAGGCTCCTTTCCAAAGCCTGGGCTAGTGGAGCATTTCCTTCCGAGAGGAGAAAAATATGATAAAGCTTTGTTTTTATTCATCACTTTCAGCACAGCAGCGACTGCTCAAGCTTCTTACCATCTTTCCCTTGTCTTTTCTTTGTCTTGTCCAGGGTGTGAGAGGCTTCCTCCTGTTTTTAATTACATGCCCTATTTAATTAACTACTTTTGGTTAATGAGGACAATTGTACCTGTCATTCAATGTGCAAATATTAAAAGCTCCTTTTGGGAAAATAATTTAAAGGGAATCTGTCAGTGGGATCATTTCTCTTAAGTCGTCTATATGGGCATGTAGGTCATAGGAAGCTGAATAAAATGATATCTTATTCCCGAGAAATCCATGTTTTCTTATGTATAAATGAGCTCTTCCAGGCTATGGGGGGAGGTCACTGCCTGAAAGATAACTCTGCCTTCAGAGCTTATGTTACATGAAGGAGGAGTTACCAGTGTGAGACAAGTAACGAACACAGAACAGGAGAAATGAAGTTTGTCATATTTTACAGCTCTCTGAGCTCTGCTCTATTGCAACAATACTACAACTCAGTCTGCCTGTGAGCTGGAAGCTGAAACTGCGAGGAACCTGCCGATGTGTCAGGTATAATCACACACAGCTCTGCAGTGAGATCAGAGAGCGGCCATTACACATCACACTGGTAATTGCCCTACATGTATAATAATCTCTGGAGGCAGAGTTATCTTCCAGGCATCGTCCTCCACAGAGCCTGGAAGAGGTCATTTATAGAAAGTGATATAGATGATTTCTCAACAACAAGGCATCTGATATGAGGCATACAGGGATCACCCTCCTCAGCAGTCTATAACCTCTATGCCCATATTAATAGATTAGACAGGTCAAATGTGGTGACAGACAGTAAATGTGAATAGCGGCACCAGAGCGCCAATAAAAGGGGAAAAATATTAAAAGGACTGGTTTATTAATACACACAACGCATTTCGGTGGACACAGCCACCTTCATCAGGTGTGACAAGCAGCAAACAATTGATCCTTATATACATTTGACCAGGTATACAATTACTTCAGAGGGGCGGGGCCAGATACAGAGTAATACCTCTATATTAACCCCTTGAGTTCATTTATGCTCAATAGAGTAAAAAGGATTGTTATAAATTAATACCTAATGAAACATATAGGGTTCTCATAAAAAGGATTTGCTGTATAAAAACTTGCGAATCCTATAATCATAATACTTAATAGGATATATTATCTACCACCCTATATTTTATATTATAGAAAAAATAATTTTTACATACAACATAAAACAATGTATAAATATAAAGTTATAAAATTATAATTAGGGAAATATAGTAGACGAAGAAAGGAAAGAGAAAAAAAAATAAAATATATATAATATAATATAATATATTTTCTCTCCTCTCTTTACAAATGTGGTGACAGAGTCCCTTATAATGGAAAATAAACAGAAAGGACCAATTTAGTGTCGTCTAAACTGACTGTTGTACATACTGTCATTGTGAACAGCGGCTGTAAGCACACTCCGGCACTTCATAGATGGTCTGCACAGCGAGCTGTTAATCAAAGTTCCATGGCCTCCTACTTGCCATACGCTGGATATTGAGTGTTGACTGAAGTGTCTCGGGGCCCGCTTCTGACTGCAAGCCGGTGGCCTCCAGGAGGAATAAAGTAAATTTTGTCCTGGTAGCCACGCTTTTAGTGTGGCAACTGGACAGCATTGTCTGCTATTAACCATATATCTGCAGGTTCATAGCGATTGGGGACGTGACCGGTTCTCGAGTTCCAACTTTAAGACTTTTGGCTGTGGGGACAATGCTGGAACTTGTAGATTTACAAAACTTAGAGAGCTAATAGGTGGGAGAGCTCCTCTATAAAATAAGGCCTGTCTAAAAAGCCCCCAGGTTGCTCAAATTTACTTTTATTCTGAAATATTTTTTATAACTTATACATATTTGAAAACGTTCCTGTCATAGTATATGCCTTACCTGATGCTTGCAAGAATGTTTAGTCAGTGGGGATCCTTCTTTCATGCTGAAATTCTGAATAATCCAAAGCCTTTCACAATTAGTTAGCCCCGGTTTGCAATGTGATGTTTTGTGAATTTAAATGATTCCCTTTTTACTAGTAGCTTATTTTTAATGGTTTTCTCTAATAATAGTGACAAAAGGCAACAACAGGATCCATGTTAGCCCCTTTCTGTGTGGCTAAATAGGAGCTAAACAAAGAGTGCTAAATAAGTAACCCCTCTACTGATGTCCCGCTGATCAGTATAAAACAACTTTCCTTAATTCTGTCACATGGCTCGTTTCCATTTTTTGTTACTGGCGCCGTTAGGCAGCCCACAGCTTCCGCTGGACACAATTATAATTAGCAAACCTGTCCTTTTTTTTTTAATTGCATCAAAATGAGGACTTTTTAATGATTAAATGTTCAATCTGTGCAGAACGTTTTCTAATAAAGTATATAGGAGCACAGGGTCAATACACACCTTCAGCTTTTCTACATTTAATGGAAAATTATCTTTTAGGCTATGTGCGCACGTTGAGTATTTGATTGCAGAAATTTCTGCAACGTTTCTGCATCTCTTCGGCGCTTGCCGAAACGCACGTCGGGGTGGACGCAGCCCGGAATCGGGAACTTTGGCAATTCACTGTAAGTGTCTTATTATTATGATACATTCCAATAATGTGGTCCAATTGATACATGCCAATTATATGGTCTAGTATGTAAGGAGTACTCCCTGTGCACATTTTACCCTGGAGTTTACCCCATTATAATTTCCTGACTAATCATTTTCTTATATTTGGCCGTCACATAGTCTCTCTTCCCCTCTCTATATATACTCTTTGCAAACTTTGCACACTGTAGGAATGTGAGATATTAGCACTTTATATTTTTCATATTTTGGTCATCTTCTATATGGTTCTTATGTGACGATCACGTATATGTATATATATGTATAATTTGCTGTCTATTGATTAGAAATTCTATTTATTAATTGGCTGTTCCCAATATGAATTTTTCTATATACAACCCGGATATGCGCCTCTGTTTTTAGATGTTTTTAATATCTTATTATCGTCCTTGTTTGCTATCCATTTTTTGTCACCTGTAATCAATAAAATATATAATTTTTTCACTGCATATGACTTCTGGGACTTCATAGTCGGTTCTTCACCCCCCCCCCCCCCCCTTGCTTCTTCCACTTGCCCTGATGCGGTGGCAAGTGGAGTAATAGGGTTGGGGTTCCTGTTGGCCTTGTATTGGCTGCTGACAAGAAGTCCAGGTTAGTAATGGAGATGCGTCTATAAGACACCCCCATTACTAACCCCATAGTAAAGGTTTGGAAATAAACACACTGCCTGAAAAAAATCCTTTATTTGAAATAAAAGTCTACACGGTTTTAATCATAAAGAATAAAAAAGTAAATAAATAAAAAAAGCAACCATATACTCAAGTAATGCCCAATCCATTTGAAGCCATTGTCACCTGTGGACAAAAAAAAGAATAAAAAACAACTATATCCCTCTCTAGTCCGACGTGTTGAAATAATCCAGAGTGTCCCATGGCGATCGGATCATTTGTAGAACAGTCATATCAGCAATGATTGCTCTACAGGACATCCGGCTACACACTGACACAGGAGTGTAATTGCCCCTGTATCAGCATAGCGTTGAGCCACAATGAGAGAGGTCACATGAGTTCATCAGCTGATGGGTGACAAAATTCTCACGCAGCAATGGTGCCGTAAGTGAGATCACCAGAGCTCATCTGGTGGTGATGAACTCGTGTGACCTCTCTCCGCTGACCGCAGCTCAGTGCTATACACTGCGGGAGCGATCACGCTCCTGTCCGTTTATCGCTGGCTGCCAGATTGAGCAGTCACATCTCCCGATGTGACTGTTCTATAAATTATCCGATTGCCGTGGGACACTTTGGATTACGTGAGGGAAATGGTGGTTTATTATTTTAGATTTTTTTTTACAGGTGACATGGGTATCGGGGATTAGGCGGAAGGGCAGGGACTCACTGCCGTTTAACTCGTGCGATGACCGCATCGCACTGATACAGACTAGCCACACCTCTCCTGACCTGAACATGACAGCATGATGGATTTCTATGTAGCTGTCAAGGCCAGGTCAGGAGAGGTGTCAGCCAGTACGAGGTTTATGACCCGATCCTCACACGAGAAATACAGCAGCGTCTGTCCTTAAGGTGAGTATATGATGTGTTTTGATTTTTACAGGTGACAAGGGCATTGGGAATTAGGCGTTAAGGTGAGTGTAATGTGTTTTTTTTTTTTTTTTTTTTTTTTTTATTTCAATATTTAATTATTTCCACTTTTTTTTTTTTTTTTTTTGTGACCACGGGTCACAGGTGCCTGCTGATGAGACGACTCCTCACATCAGTGGCAGCAGACGTAGGCTTATGGGAGGAGTAGGCTCTCATCAGCTGGCGCCTGTGACCCACGGTCAATTCTTCATGCGTTTTTGCCACATTTTTGACTCATTGACTTAAATTGAGTCAGTCAAATATGCAGCAAAAATCTGCAGCAGATCTGCAAACATTTTTTATACCTGCATTTTTGCTGCTGATTTGACTGACTCAATTGAAGTCAATTGGTGAAAAAAAGGCAAAAACACACAAAGAATTGACATGCTGCAGATTTAAACGCACTGCAAATACTCAAAGGAAAGTTATTGATTATGTGCACAGCACTTCAGGATTCTCATTTAATTAGCTGGCATAAGGATTCCCTAGCGTTTTTGGCCCAATTCCGAAAAAAGTCGCAAAAATGCACAGTGTACACACAGCCTTAAGGTTTTGGACGTTTTTCCTCTTCTTTAAGTTAAAAATTCTATATGGTGGTTTCCTAACTAGACCTTTGTGCCTGGGAAAGTTGGGTGACCATATTGGTGGCTATGATGGTCACCCAGCTTTTACAAGACACAAGCCTCAGTCACATGGTTGTGTGAATGGTGGGAGAACGGATTGGCAGAATTGATACTGAAGCCCTTTGGAAGAAAGCAGGGGTAGTCTTTCATTACTCAAATTCCATCCTGTTGTGTTTAAGGAATTTGACCCCACCTTAGGCATAACATATACAGCCTTATTCAGACAAAATGTTTTTTACAAACATATTTTTCACACAACACAAACTAGAATGGCTATGGGCTGTTAATAAGTCTATGCCCTGTAACCCCTTCCTGACATTCACTCAAATTTTTTGGCACAGCGGGCAATGTGTCCTGGTTAACCGCTGTATACTGTGCCACGGACTGGCCAGCGGCTCTCTTGACCAGAGTGTGATAGCTGCATAGAAAAACCTGAAGCTGCCATGCTCAGGTCGGGAAAGCCGCCAGCCAGTCCATACACTGCGTTCCGATCTCTGTGACTTATATGGCCGTGTGACTGCACCCTGAAACTCTGGCAGATCTATGCAGAAGTATTGCAGGGTATTGGACCACTGAGCAGGCTAGTGAAAGCTCATGTACAGTAGAGGGGCTAAGTAAAAAAAAAAAATGCAGAATAAAGTACAAAAATTAGCATAAAAATGTTTTGCTGTTTTAAATACAATGTTTTATGTAAAAACAAAATAACTACACATTTAATATTGTCAGCCTGATCTATAATACTGTCCTATTTAATTTATTTATTAAAAAAAAACTTTTCCTTGAAAGGTGTAGTTTTCAGAATTGGGTCACTTTTGGGAGTAATCTGCTGTTTTGGCACCTCGTGAGCTCTGTAAAGTCACACAACCTTTCACTGCCAAATGTTTGCACTAAAAGCCAAATGGTGTTTCTCCTTTTCCCAAGTCTTGTCATGTGTCCAAACAGTAGTTTGTGGCCACGTCAGTATTGCTGTGCTAGGGAGAAATTGCTTTACAAATTTTCATCTATTTTCTCCTATTACCTCTTGTGGAAATGAAATAATTGGGTCTAAAGCACCAAAATGTTATAAACTTTTTATGGGTCCAAAATGGTCGCGATACCCAGAGTTTAATTCCCCAAAATGTTCAGTTTAACAAAAAAGTGGGATCACTTGTGAGGGGTCTCTGAGGCCGCCATCTGTGGGGGGCTCTGCGAGGGCGATGTGGCATCCGCAGTCTATTTCAGCTAGATTTTAGCTCCAAAAGCAATGCATTTCTTCCCTTCCGGGCCCTTCCGTTTTGTCCTGCTACCCATTGTAGAAATGGAAAATATGGGGCTAAAGCAACATTTTGAAAGCATGAATTTCACTTTAAAACTAAACAGGTCAGTAAAAAAAATATATTTTGTAAAATACCTTGAAAGAAATGAAAAATTGTGGTTGAACTTGAAAAACACATGTCAAACTTAAAAAATATTGCACTCATTCACATCAATAGATCTGTGACGAAACAAAATAACGTCCAGCTCATAGATGTCATCGACGTGCTGTCCATTCTCGCTTTAAGGCCATGGTCACACTATCGGTATTCGGTGAGTTTTTTACCTCCGTATTTGTAAGTCCAAAACCAGGAGTGGGACAATCAGAGGAAAAGTATAATAGAAATACGTCACCACTTCTGGATTTATCACCCACCCCTGGTTTTGGCTTACACATACTGAGGTAAAATACTGACCAAATACTGAACGTGTGAACGTGGCCTATTAGGTAGCGAGAAGCTGGCAAAAAAATATCTGAATGAGGCCAGAGTCTATGAACTGGACCATACATTAGTGTGAATATAGCTGAAGTGAACTTCTATCAACTATAAGACGTCAAGGGCAGCGGGTTATTAATAGTGGGAGTAGAAGCTGCATTAAGCATTACGTCACAAGATCTAACGTTGGACTGAAACACAATATGCCGCCTCGCAAGCTGAAGGGGTTACTATGGTTACCAAGGTTACTATTCCTCGGCAGAAGTTTGTAATGGATTTTCAGTATCCGCTCATGTAAGTCAGGATGTAAGTTCTGGACACTATGCAATCTTATCCCCAGCTCTCCACATAAGGCTGATGTGCTTTGAAAGCAGTTCCCAAATGTAATGCGTGCTTATCAAGTATTGTCTGCTGTTATAAGCATCAGTGAGATCAATATGGCGGACAGACGTCACTGTAATTATTGACTGAGAAAAGTCTACACTTTACGCAAGTCCTGGTCAACTTAGAGAGCATTTAGTTATTGAGAATTTGGGAACCACTACACTTATTTTTATTTCCTCTTACCACCCCCCAATACTTAACAATGCCATGTCACTCCCGTGTGTGGACCCGCTGGGGAGCGGGCACTGGGAAGACCTGGGGAGCGGGCACTGAATACAAACAGTGTGAGCACTTCAACATGTAGCTAATCAGTGCGAGGTCCAAGTGTCATCAGTTTTTTTCATACATGGAGAAATTAAAGAAACGTTTCTCCACTCTGAGAGTCCGTGAAAATCGAACTGCACTTGGATGTCATCAGAGTCCGGTCCGATATTTTCATGGTCCCATAGACTTGCATTGCCGATTTTGATCCGGCCATCCAATCAAAATCAGACATGTCGCCGATATTTTCCGCATCCCACTTTGTCCGAGTTAAAAATCGAACGTGTGCACAGCCCCATACAATATCATAGTACGAGTGTTATCTGTGAAAACCACAGAGCACTCATATGAAAAAAATCTGACACCTGCTTGAGCCCTAAGGCTCACAATCTAAATTCCCCATCAGCACATCATTGGGTGTGGGAGGAAAGAAGAGAACCTGGAGGAAACTCGCACAGCTTCTGGAGTGTTAACCTCTGAGCCACCGTGCTGGCCATACACCAAGCAAAATGTCATACTTGTTTATGTCCCTTTTTAAAATGTTATGTGCACTTTTTGCTACATTTTTTTGACTTTTTTTTTTTCCTTTTACTAGTAGTCCTCTTTAAAAGTATCCCTTATTTTTTCTGCATATCACTTCATGGTCCACAAGCTAACCTTGTATGGGTGTGATCATGCAGCCATGTGTTGGGCTACCTTTAGAAACTTAAAAGGGTCGTCTAATCTTTCCTCAGAAGCTCAGCACAGGTGCTCTCCTGAAGATTGTCCGCTCAGGCCAGTGGTGTGACCTTTGAACTCTCCTATGCTGGAAACTGAGGCAGCATTACCTCTGCAGTCTCGTTAGACCCCAGGGGGGTACGGAAGCCGGCAGGATCAGGCCAGCGGCAGAGCTGCAGTTGCAAGTTGTATAGCTACCTGCTTACAGGCACACCCTCCTTGCTCAGGAGACCAACCACTGATGATAGACTGCACAGGTAGCAGTAATCTATACAATTATGAATCCCTCTGTTCTGGAGAATGGAGAGGATTTTTAATGAGATATAAATTGGAAAGTTGCTTGTTTTTTTGTTTTTTTTTCCCATACACTTTTTAATTCTGTGACTATTACAGCCCATTAGAGGGCCTTACCAAGCACTGATGGGCTAGTGTATCGGCGCTCATTTACCTACCTGAATAGGATCATTCTGCCTCCATAGAGTATCATATTATAGGCAGCACATCCTCTGTGTACACAGGGCTTGTGCTGCCGATAACTGGGCTTTTTTTTAAATTTCATTGGCAGTAAACAATTCGATCACCCGACGAACAAGTTCTGCTCCTTCTGCTCGTTGGGTGATCACCAGCATGTTTACATCAATGGATAATTGGAAACAAGTGCTTTTATGAACCCTCGTTGGTAGATTATCTACTATAAGTGCACTCTTAGGTCTGCTTAGCGTCTGGGAGACCATCTAATGTGTATGAGATGGAAGCTGCTTATGGCCTATTTAGACAAGCCAATCTACAATCAAGTATACTTAGAAATGATCTTCCTGGTAACTGGTCCCTCCAAACGCACTAGCAATCACCCCAATAAGCAAAACACTTGTTCGTCGGGTGCAATGAGTCTGTAAGCACAGCGTGACTGTTCAAACCTACTACAAGCAGTCTGTGCAAGTTTGGTAGCCAAATGATTTCTGCGCATCTTTGGGTCTAACCTGCCAGAGCTTCCAATCAAAGGGTGGGGAGTTGGTGATAGATGGGGGAAAACAAGTAGTTGGCCATGATAAGGATGCACCAAGCACTTCTACTTGGTTTGAACAGTCATTCTGTGCTGACACTCCCTGTTAGAAGGCGTAATAATCATTTGATAGCAGCAGATCGCTCTGTGTAAACAGGTAATGTGCTGCTGACACAGAATGATCATATTAACGATCGTTCTGTGCCCATAAAATTTGTCAGCCTGTGTAGACAGGCCACTAAATGACTCTGTTGGCTTGTAATCTGCTTTTATTGTGCTGTGTAAACCTTCCCTTATTCTCCATGTAGATTCCACATGCACCCTTGGGCAAACTGAGCGTGCATATGTATGTTTTTTTTAATTAGGATGAGTTGCCAGCAAACGGCTACGATATTGAAAGTAAATGGCCTGCTTTTCTTCATTCTCATGAAAGCATTTCGCTCTTTTGTAAAAGGATGATTTAAGATGTTGTAAAGTGAGTTTGCATATGCTGGATGAAGGCTAGCAAATTCCACATGTAACAGACAACTTCTGCTGTGTGTAGATCTGCTCTTGGGATTTTACAAAAAGGTCTTTTTTTTTTACATTTTGTTGTCTTCTGTGTTGCTTCCGTGATCATCCCCTTTTTTGTCTCATCGGTTCTTAAAAAACTGAGGCAGGGTAGATGAGAATAGGACATGCTCTGAGTCTCATGGACCGGAGACATGGATCCATTTTTAAAACTGATCTCCGTATGGATCAATGAAACAGTTTGGGCCAGTGTGCTGTCTGAGGACATGAAGGACAGCACCCAGATGTGTAAATCTGACCTTCATCTCAGAATCCTATGGATCTGGTATAGGGATGCCACTGATTAGTCTGCTCTATTGACCATGTGTACACCTCTAACTTCATAGAGGATTTTCTGTCACTGTCTGTTTGAAAACAAAGAAATTGAAGCATTTTTACAGCAGTAATAATCCCTAGAAGCATTGCTGATGTACAGTGCCCACCGAGTGCCGTATTTAAAAGTCTAATAAGGCCTGTTCAGATGTCATTGTTGCACATACTTGATGTATCCGTTTTCTTTCACAGATACAACACGCACCCATTATAATCTATGGGGCTGTGTGAATGAGGCCTTAGGATGTATGGTGGCACCCAGTGGCTTCCATGATTTGTTATGGCCTTTACACTGCTTATTAGTAGTATCTTGCAGTTGTTATTTATCATTGATGCTTCTGCAGTGATTCTGTAATGAATCTATAAGTCTTGCACAACAAAATATGTTAAAATAAAAGTACCTTTTGATGTGTTTTAACCTCATTTCCCTTTTTCCCTATACAGATGATGAAATTTGCCTGGGATAATTATAAGCGAAATGCATGGGGATTAAATGAGCTGAAACCTATCCAAAAACAAGGGCATTCAAGTAATTTATTTGGTAAGTAAATTCGGCTTTATAAAGGCAATGCAGCAGTTATAGAATGAGAGCAGTGGTGACTGGCGTATTTACAGATTACACAGGTAAAGATGCAGATAAGCCTAAAATTCCATAACAAACTTGTTAAAGGGGTTGTCCACTACTTTATATCCCCCCCCCCCCCCCCCGGTGCCCCTAAGAAATTCAGCATCAAAAACGATAGCGCCGCTCACAGCCATTATCAGCAATAGAAGGTATTTACAAGAAGTCTGAGGAGGCCTGGGGGGATACATTGGGAGGGTGGGGGAAATGAAGTAGTGGACATCTTCTTTAACTAGGCTTAGATGTTTTTCTTTCTAATCTGTTTGTGTTTAGTATTTTTTGAGTTATACATGCTTTACAGTTTTCTTTCTGCTTTTTCCATCTGTGGTTTTGATAATTTAGTGATAAACTCTTAGGTTGTGTGCCCACTATGCGTTTTCCAAGTGTTTTTGATGCGGAATTTCCGCAGCGTAAACGCTTGAAAAACTCTTGGTAATCCGTGCCCCATGATCCCCAATGAAAATCTGCATGTTCTGTGCCCATGCTGCAGAATTTTCCGCAGCGGATTTTCCTTGCGGAAAAATCCGCAGCATGTCCATTATTTGTGCGTTTCTGCATGCGGATTTGAGGTCACAATGCATTTGAAAAACGCAAGTCAAATCCGCATGTAAAAACGCTGCAAAAACGCTTAAAAAACGCATGTAAAATCCGCAAGCGTTTTTACTGCCAAGAACATCCAGAAACGCTGCGGAAATTTTCTGCTTCAATTCTGCATCGTGGGCACATACCCTTAGACTACGCTGCTCGTTTTCATAAATACCCTTGACTAAAGCCTTAGGCTATGTTCACACGTTGCATGTTTTGCTTCATTTTTTATGCAAATTAAATGCTGCTTTTTACAGTACCCGCAAAAGCTGAGATTTCAGAAGCCTCATGCACACTTTTTTTTTCCCCCTGATTGAATTGGAAAACTGCTGCGTCTTTAAAGGCAGGTTATAGGTTATACTTTCAGCATTTTTTCAAACAAAGAAAATCCAGCAAGGAGAGCATAATATAAATATATATTTTATATTCCGATTTTATATATTATAATGATAAAATGTAACTTTTATCACTATACCATTAAAATACAAAAATAGGAGCCAAAAACCACAACAAAGTGCATGTGCTCAGGATAAAGATGGTTTAATCTCACCACTATCAGTTCATTTTCATGGAGCAGCGGACCAGATGATTTGGAGACAAACGTTACATGGGTGTACAATGGTGGGGGTAAGGGATAGGGTATGGATCCTACGCTTCCCTGTTGTGCCCCTGCATTGCTCACGCCCTAACAAGGGCAGTCCCCAAGGTTGAGACTATTCAGGGTATAACCCATCAGAATGGCATAGTGAGACCCAGCTAAAGATGTAGTTGCCTGCAGAAAAAACTCTTCTAAAAAGCAACGTGTGAACATAGCCTTAGGGACCTTGAGAAGTCAGTGGGATTTTGGGTATTAATTTAGCACTGTAAAGACCATGCAAACGTTGCAGCAAAGCCAAATGGTGGGCTGTCTGCATAGAATCGGTTATCAGCAGATCCTGTCAAAATTGTCAATGTCCTCCAACGAGAATCGCGTGTCTCTAGTGCCAGTTTTAGAGGAGAAATAAGAGCTAGGCTTAAGGTTTAATAAACTAATCTGCCCTTTAGTACCATGGTTAATCTTCCATTATGAGACATGGGAGATGAGTCATGGGAGTTGAAATGTCATTTGTCATGGAGTGATTAGAAGCCTCAAGTTTAGGTGGGAGAACAAGAAATAAAGCCCCCTGAGTAACTAACACACACACACACACACACACACACACACACACACACACACACACACACACACACACACACGGATTTTATCTAAAAGTCAGCAAAATACAAGTTTTTTCATACTTTTAATATCACCGCTTAATGAAATATTATGTCCACAAGTTTTTATTTTCATACTAGGAAAGCAAATAAAAATCCAGAGTTTATGCTCCCAGTAACCTTTTAGAAGTCTCTAAAATATGTAATTACCTTCTGCGAGTATTAAAGTTTTCTGCCGATTTGTGAAGGCTTTCCCCCTCACACAATATAGGACTTTCATCCGTCAGTGTTCTGGAAAGTCATGTTACTTAAGCACTCACTGAATTGCACATTTCATTGACATAACGGGAAGTGATCACTGTTTGCAGATGTCTCTTCATGTTTACTGTTCCTTTGCCCTGAGGTTCTTTACTGGGAACACAACTTCATGTTTTCCTTAAAGAAGGAGCACATCTTTGCTTTACCAGCGTGACATATTCGAGGGCTTTCTAAAATCTGCAAGAAAAACCTCCCTGAAGTTTTCCACTTGCAGGTGCACAGTTTATCTGATTAAAGCTATGGGCAGTATATTACATTTCTCCCACTTGTTTTTCAATCATGGCATCTTCATGTGCTCTTCATAGACCTTGTGTGAGACTAAGCAATAGAGGGTAGGCTACACCCTTAGTTACGCTATATTAGGGAATGGTGTTACTGTATTATCATAAGGCATACATATGAAAACTGTATACAATCACCTCCCCATTCCAGGGTACTGAAATAATGGAGATATTGTGATGTATGGAAACTACAAACCCAACTATTCGGTAGACAATGCATAGATCAAAAAATATAATCCAGCACCAATAAAAAATGAAAATTAAACTCCGTTGCATAGATAAGTAAATGCTGAGAATCTGGAGTGGTTTGAAATCTGCAGCGTTTCGCTAGCTATAGAATGTTTTGGAATTGTTTGTTTTTTTACTCTTTGGTTGGTCCTGGATTATATTTTTCTGTTCCTTAATAGATCTATATGGCCTTCTGCCCATGGATTATTTATTATGCTTGCTTATATTGCGTCATTAATTCCACATAGCTCTACAGACATTATCATCTCTGTCCCCATAGGGAACTTACATTGTGAGCCCCTATCAGTATGTCTTTGAAGTGTGGGAGGAAACCCACGCAAACACTGGAAGAACATACAAACTCCTTGTTCTTGGTGGGATTTGAATCCAGACCTCAGACCCTAAAAAAGCAATAGTGCTAACCACTGGGCCACCTTGATGCCTATGGTGTACAAATCCGTAAAAAAAAAAAAAAATGGCATTTACCTTTTTAATGCCCTGTTTATGCAGCTATTTCCGCTGAAAGCCTTGCTTTTATGGAATAATCTCTCTGCACATGCAACACTCAACAGAGCATTGTACAGCAGCACAAGGTGTCACATGTGGCTCTGCAATATAGAGCTGAACAGTACTTAAATGGAATGTCACAATTTTTTTCTCTAGTGTTTGGAATATATGAAAATTTGATGGGATAAACTTAAATAGTGTACTTTTTCTCCTTTTTATAACTTTTTAACTCCGCCGCTGTAGTCTGCTATTTTTATACGCTGGTGTATGAGTGTCAGAATACGACACTTACACACAACAAATACGGCAGCCCCAGGGCATAGAAGATAGGTCGGACACGACCACACACTCCTCTGCTGTGAACTTTGCACACCTCCTGGTTGTAGGTGGTACCATTTCATTGTAGCCCAGCACTTCTATAACTCATCGAAAAGACTCGGCCAGCAATTCATTATTTTTGTTTTTTTGTAAATCACTTTTTTTTTTTTTTGGACTTGTGATTATTGCGGAGTTTTCATCAAAATAGAGCAATACGATTCATGGATTTTACACCAAGATTCAAATTCCTTTTTCTCTGACTTTAACCGGTTTTTTGACTGTTTAGCTGGACAAGTTGCTCGTCTTGCAATATGTTGCCAAAATAACTGGCGTACATAAAGTTACTCCGTCGGAAACTTGAATAGGGTTGCACCAAATTTTGTGACTTTTTAGAAAAGTCACATTTCATGAATCTGAAACCACAAAAGACAACATGGGAAAAGGGGCAAATCGCTTGGTGAATTTGTCACAAATCAAAGTGATACTGAGAGGTATTCATGGTAGAAAAACTGGTGGAAATGCAATGATGAATCGGGCCTTCAGTGTACACATACCCTAAACGGCATGCTGATCAGTGGACCTAAAGAGACGAGAATGATGTCTGTAAAGCGTTGTGGAATTATTGGCGATATAGAAGGGAGTCAAAAAAATACCAGAGTTTAAAGTACATACATTATTATTATTTTTTTATAGATCTAAACATTGCTACTGATATGCTCTGCTTTTTGCTATTTTACTATTCTTATGGTTGTTTTTTAATTAATTTCTCAAACTTGTGTGGAATTCCTTCCATTATATTTCTAGAAGCAAAACGGAGGAAATCAAATCTCCAAAGAAAACCCAATGTGATAGTATAGTATGTGTAGTAATTGAGAGAGCGACAAAGAATAAATCTAGATCAGTGCAAAAACCTTAGTATGTTTCTAAATGGTTGTAACTTTAGGTAGGTTAAAGGTCTGTTTACACAGACCCACCATCGGCACGGTGAGCTTTTACTGATCGGTGGTCATTTAAATGCCTGTTTTCACAGGCAGACCAAAGCAAAGGATGTGACTTGAGCTATGTACACTACAGTAGTCATGGCACATAGGCGGCCATAGTTCTCGACAGTGCGAGTCCTGTTTACACAGGACAATGTTCAGCCGAAAACAAAAATTTTTTGTGCTGCACAAAAGATAATTTCACCCACTGAACAAGAATTTTGCTAACTCATGGGGAGTTCAGCAACCTGTTTACACGATAAGATCATGAAACAAGTGTTTTCAGCAACACCCATTTACAGTTATCATGCAGTGTAAATGCCCCTTCAAGATGTGACTTTCTCTTAAAAGCTGATTTACTTTTAAAGGGAATTGGTCAGTGGGATTTAACCCACAAAACTATTTATACGTACATGTAGCTCTCTAACAGAGAAGTCCAGCAATACCTTTACATGGCCAGTTCGATCATTCATTACTGAGAAATCGGTGTTTGACTTGATAGGCATTGAGGCTGTAGAGCTATTTGTAGATCTGAAGGCTGTCGCTCCAGATCTATTCCCCGCCCAGAACGGACTGTCTAGTTAAAAGTATTGCTGGACTTGTCTTTCAAAGAGCTACATGTGCATAAAAATAGTTGGGAGCGTGAAATCCTGCTGACAGATCCCCTTTTAAGGTCTGTAAACATTGCTGCCTATCCAGCTTGATAAGCAAAATAATGATCTTTACTAATAATGGTGTCTTCCCCATTCTCTTGGTCCATGCAGTTACACTGCTACTAAACTGTAAAATGCTTGGGTGTAATGTGTTTATTTCATAACAGAATTGTTACATGATGCTTGTTGCTGGTTATAGTGACTCTTGACTTACAGGGCACTTGACTGTCCCCTTTAAAGTGTTGTGTTTGTAAAGTGTTTTTCTTGCTCTCGAGGCATTTGTTGCTTGCTAGTAATTGTAGAGAATCGTATGTGTGGCATAATGTGCATGTTAATGATATATAGTGAAGGTATCCCTGCCCTGTAGATGAGTTTCATTCATCAAATTCAGGATTGTCTGCAGCTTATAATCTTACTGATTAATTACTTAGATTTCATGAAAACCTCTCGCTAGTGCGAATCATTAAAGCAGACAACACACTTTTTTCCAAAAGCTGCTGACCCCAATTGCTTGAGTAAAGGTGTGGCTTACCGCTTGACCAAAGCTCTACCCATGAGTGGCGGGACAGTGGCGGCATGATTGTGAAACAATGACCATTGCAGTGGATTCATCATGCAGCCAGCCGCCACCCTAAGGAAAGTCAGGCTAAAATTTGATGTAATAAAAGTGCATATTGGGCCAAGGATGGTCAGACAATATTGCTCTGCTCACACCTGCAATGCAGCCTCTGTTTATAACAAATCCGCTGAACAATGCATAACGCCAGTGACTGATGAACCCCATTAACTCTTATTTTTGTCAAATATGATATGGAGCCTTTTCCAAAATACTTATTATTTTTTTGATTTTAAATCAACCTGCCAGCTTGTTTGACTTCTAGAACAATAACCACTCTGGGGGTAACACCTGAGATCGGAGGATACAAATTTTGATCCAGATCCTACCCAGCTTATCTTTGCCTTAATTGACAACTCCGACTCCTTTGGTGCCAAGTATGTTTACGTATCAGAACACTAGTGCTGACGAACAATACCAGGGGCACACTGCCTTGCCTTCTAAGCGACTTGATTACAAATGGAGTCAATTACTAGTTGGATACAGAATGACCCTTGGCTATCAAATAATAAGTCATCGGGGACAGTGCGTCTGAGTCCTTTGGGTAATTGAGTCTGTATTGAATAAATACAACACTCAAGTGGCTGATCTTAGAAGCTAAATGTTCAAGAATGGAGGCCAAGGAAGTTGCAGAATAAGACACGCACCTCTACTTGTTTTCTATAAAAACCTCTGGTTTTATCATCAAACATGGTGGCAAATGTTTATGCTTCCAGAATTTACCTAGGAGTGTAGGGGCCATCCTTTATTTTTCATCTGCTTCTTTGAGTGTTTCAATTTTTTTTTCTTTATAATTATAATAAAAATCACTTTACCTTGGTTTCATTGGACTCTACAATATTTTATTAGTATCCAATTTACTAGAATATCTTAATTCTTAACTGTGTGCAGTCGTGTTTGCTCGTATTGTAGCAATTTCAACAGGGTTTTAAACATGTATCCCGCAGCTGTAGGAGCACTGCCTGCAATGAATGCCTTCCAATAATCTAATGTTATTACTGCCGTCAAGAAAATCAGCGCAGAGTAATAATGTGGAACAAATGCTTCAAGCGCACTGTCAAAAATGTGATGGAATGCGTTAAGAGTCGTGAAGAACTAATAAAACAAGAAAACAATGTGCTCCCTACAAAGAAGCCTGCTTCACTTTGGCATGTCTTTCTCCCCTTGTCTTCTTAGCTATAGGACAATAATGCTATTATTGGTGCATTGACATCCAGTATCTTTGATGAACCACTGTAATGCCTGTAGAGCTAGATTATAAATCAATTCTGGAGATTGAGAAGATTTGCACTAGAATTAAATGACCAAGACAGTGTAAGCATAGAATAAACTTAGGAGAAACCTTTTGTAAAGTGACCTCCAGTGATTGTATTGTTGGCATTAATTCACATCAAAATCATTCTTTTTATGATGAAAAGGTTGAATTTAGATGTTTATGTTCATATTTAATATCCTTTTCCAAATTGAAAGAAACAAAAGTCTGCTTGAACTCTTACACTGTGATTAAGGAATATATACAGTAAATAACTGGTACTTGGATAATAGTTTTTGATTAGAAAGTGTAAGTCATCCATCCATGACACTTCATATGGATTGTCCCTAGCGCTAATGATTTGCCTCTTCATGTGCTCCAACAGACCCCATATGAACCGGGAATGAGATGGGATCCAGGCTTAAGCCGGCCATACACATTTATATGGCTGTCAGCAAAACAATTGTTTGGCTGACAGCCATCTGTCAACTCTCCCATACATGAGTGCTCGTTCAGGCGAGTGCTCCTACAGTGGGGAAAAAAAGTATTTAGTCAGCCACCAATTGTGCAAGTTCTCCCACTTGAAAAGATGAGAGAGGCCTGTAATTGACATCATAGGTAGACCGCTACTATGAGAGACAAAATGAGAAAACAAATCCCGAAAATCACATTATCTGTCTGATTTGGAAAGAGATTTTTTTTCAAATTTTGGTGGAAAATAAGTATTTGGTCAATTACATAAGTTCATCTCAATACTTTATGTATCCTTTGGCAATGACAGAGGTCAAACGCTTTATGTAAGTCTTCACAAGGTTGGCACACACTGTTGCTGGTATGTTGGCCCATTCCTCCATGTAGATCTCCTCTAGAGCAGTGATGTTTTGGGGCTGTCGCTGGGCAACACGGATTTTCAACTCCCTCCAAAGGTTTTCTATAGGGTTTAGATCTGGAGACTGGCTAGGTCACTCCAGGACCTTGAAATGCTTTTTACGAAGCCACTCCTTCATTGCCCTGGCGGTGTGCTTGGGATCATTGTCATGCTGAAAGACCCAGCCATGTTTCATCTTCAATGCCCTTGCTGATGGAAGGAGGTTTGCACTCAAAATCTCACGATACATGGCCCCATTCATTCTTTCATGTACACGTATCAGTCGTCCTGGTCCCTTGGCAGAGAAACGGTGCCAAAGCATAATGTTGCCACCCCCATGCTTCACAGTTGGTATGGTGTTCTTTGGATGCAACTCCGCATTCTTTCTCCACCAAACACGAGGAGTTGTGTTTCTACCAAACAGTTATACTTTGGTTTCATCTGACCATACGACATTCTCCCAATACTCTTCTGGAACATCCAAATGCTCTCTAGCAAACTTCAGACAGGCCCGGACATGTAATGGCTTAAGCAGGGGGACACATCTGGCACTGCAGGATCGGAGTCCCTGGCGGCGTAGTGTTACTGATGCTAGCCTGTGTAATGTTGGTCCCAGCTCTCTGCAGGTCATTCACTAGGTCCCCCCCCTTGTGGTTCTGGGATTTTTGCTCACCGTTCTTGAGGTTATTTTGACCCCATGGGGTGAGATCTTGTGTGGAGCCCCAGATCGAGGGAGATTATCAGTGGTCTTGTATGTCTTCCATTTTCTAATTATTGCTCCCATAGTTGATTTCTTCACACCAAGCTGCTTGCCTATTGCAGATTCAGTCTTCCCAGCCTGGTGCAGGGCTACAGTTTGGTTTCTGGTGTCCTTTGACAGCTCTTTGGTCTTCACCATAGTGGAGTTTGGAGTGTGACTGTTTGAGGTTGCGGACCGGTGTCTTTTATACTGATAACAAGTTCAAACAGGTGCCAGTACTACAGGTAATGAGTGGAGGACAGAGGAGCCTCTTAAAAAAGAAGCTACAGGTCTGTGAGAGCAAAAAATCTTGCTTGTTTGTAATTGACCAAATACTTATTTTCCACCAAAATTTGAAAAAAATCTCTTTCCAAATCAGACAATGTGATTTTCTGGATTTGTTTTCTCATTTTGTGTCTCATAGTTGAGGTCTACCTATGATGTCAATTACAGGCCTCTCTCATCTTTTTAAGTAGGAGAACTTGCACAATTGGTGGCTGACTAAATACTTTTTTCCTCCATTGTATGTCATCTATGAGAAATCCGATGGCTAACATGTCGGCTTGTGGCTTATCTCCAGGAGAATAATGCGATTGGCATTACAAAATTGGATATGTGTGATAGACATCTCCCCATCCCCATACATTAGACCGTTGATATCTGAGGTTTCGACCAACATTGGTGCAATGGGGTCTTTAGTTTTTAATTTAAACCTTTCTGGGAAAATGGGTGTCTAAAGGTGCACATAAAATAGCCAGCACACTTGTAGTATTAAAGGAGTTTTCCACTACTATTTGACCTCCTTTCATATATCCTTACTCTTGCTAAAAATCAGTTTTGTAATATATTTTTATTACCTGCTCTGCTTTTGTTAGTACATGTGTGGGTCATGTATTCTTCTATCATGCAAGTTCTGCTACTTCCAATCTGAGAACTGGAATCAGACGAAATGAGAAGAGCACGTCATTGGTGGGAGTGGGTCTAGCCTTCAATGAGTGACAGCAGTCACATCAGACTTCACTTTCCTCCCTTGCTTGGAACCTGACGAAGCTTTTGAGTGCTGGCTCTTCAGTTTCAAGTGCTGCTTGTTGTTAGAAAACATATCACAGTGCTTTTTAGGAGCAGGCGCTTCAAAGCATCAGAAGGATCCAGACAGAGGAGGAGAGTGAAGCCTGATCTGACTCTGCCCAAACATTGGAGTTCTGGCCCTTCAAATTAGAAGCACTGCAATGTGCTGCTCATCATTAGAAAGTATAGCAAAGGGCTTGTCTGCTGAAGGGCAATCTTTCCAAAGCATCTGCAGAGTCAGTCTGCACCACACATGACCAATTTCAGATCAGTCTTCACTTTCCTCTCTTGCTTGGATCCTTCTGATGCTTTGAAGCGCTGGCCCCTTCAGTTGAAAAGTGCTGTGATATGCTTTCTAGCAACAAGCAGCACTTGTCAGCTGAAGGGCTAGCACTCATCAGAAGCATCCAAACAGGGGAGGAAAGTGAAGTCTGTGATCTGAGCATGCATACTCAGACTGCTGTCGCTCATTGAAAGGCAGCCCTGCCCACACCAGTGACGTGATAGTCTCATTTTGTCCGATTCCTAGATCGGAAGTAGCAGAACCTACAAGACACCAGAGGAATATTTGACCCACACAGATGCGTTCACAGAAGTAGTGCAGGTAATAAAAGTATATTACAAAAGTGATAGGAAGAGTTAAAACATATTTATTAGCCACAGTGTATTAGGTTAATACTGTAATTGTGCAGGAACGTTTTTTATGGGCTTTTTTTTGTGTGTGGTGTGCATTGGGATGCGTTGCCAGCTCCTGGACTTGTACATCCATATCCACCTATCTTTCCCTAAAAAGAGCTAAGCCTGGATCCCATCTCTTCCCCAGTTCACATGAAGTCTGTTTGGGCACATGGATAGGTCAGTCATTAGGGTTAGTACTATTCTGATAAAGGTACACCTAGTCCTGGTTAGATGGCTTTTACCGTTTTTGATTAAAAAAAAGTTTACTAACTATTTTACGTTTCCTACGTATGTAGCAATAGTAGAACTCTTGTATTCATTAATTGCAGTGTGCTGGCACATACATGAATGAAATCCCTCTAAGTATTGTGCAGAAAGTAGCCTTCAGAATAGAGCCATAAGTAGTATGTTAGTTATTGAGTAAAATGCATATGCTGGAGCTTCCCAACTACGGGATAGAACCCCCCACCGATCACATGAAATGGGGTCCTAAGTGACTTAACAGACGCATCTTTTGCCTCAGATGTCACCTAGATGAGCTTACACCTTTTATGGCACGAGTCAGTGCCCATGCCTTGCAGCCCCTTTCATTGACTATTGGCTATTGTACTTTTTCCCTCACAGACCCATCATGTAGAACAGTATGAGAACTATAAGCTCAGAGCTGTGTACTGTAAATATTAGTTTTGAGAAAATACAGAATTGACTTGTTCTTTCAGCACGAATCTATCTGAAATAGCTCTCATAGGAGTATACTGCTTTTAGAAGTTGTGTAATGGCTAATGGAAAGTGCGGCTTATGAAAACTTTATGGGTTTCACTGGGTTTTATCAACAGATGTATTTTCTGCATTTTTTTAATTCTTTTTTTATTGTTCTATTTTTATTAGAGAACTCATCATTTTTCTTTAAACTATTTTTTTTTTATTTGGCTATTACAATAGAGCTGCAGAACAGATGCAGGCACTGATGATAGGACTACTGGTGGGCACATTTTCCCCCCTCTATGCACTGGTTATCCTTCTAAACAAGGGCACATTAACTAAGGGATGAAGAATTATTGGCCATTGAGTTTGATATCAAATGACTCTTCATATCACAAAAAAGGACCTGCAATGACGTCTGTTTAGTGCATAGGGACACCCCTCAAGCGCATTTATTCAGATTTTTTTTTTTCATCATTTGCTTTTGAACCTCCCTAAATGTAGAGCATTCGCTTGCTGAAGATGGAGCATAGCTGAAGCTTTTCACACACCTGCCATTCATGCAAGGAGTAGTTGCTGACTATTACATTTAAGGTTTCTATAATGCCATCTCTTGCCATAGTTACATAGGTTGGAAAAAGACTACCATAGGTCCATCAAGTTCAACCTTTCTCCACCAACTGTACATTTTGTCACTAAATTATATCTATCTATCTATCTATCTATCTATATCTATCCCAAAATGTTGTGTACTGAGAAAATTATCCAGCCCTTTTTTAAAAGCTGTTATAGAATCTGCCATCACTACCTCTTGAATGTGAATTTCCAAATTTAATAAATCTTAACATTTCATAACTGTGGGCTGCATGATGTCTTTTCCTTCATATATAGGATGCTAGATGTTGTTAAATACAACCCCTGGCAAAAATTATGGAATCACCGGGCTCGGAGGATGTTCATTCAGTTGTTTAATGTTGAAAAAAAGCCGATCACAGACATGGCACAAAACTAAAGTCATTTCAAATGGCAACTTTAGGGCTTTAAGAAACACTAAAAGAAATCGAGATAAAAAATGTGGTACTCAGTAAGGGTAATTTTTTTCAGACCAAGCAGAGGGAAAAAATTATGGAATCGCCCTGTAAATTTTCAATTCCAAAACACCTGCATCAAGGTAGATCTGCTCGTTAGTCTGTATCTAAAAAGGAGTGATCACACCTTGGAGAGCTGTTGCACCAAGTGGACTGACATGAATCATGACTCCAACAGGAGAGATGTCAATTGAAACAAAGGAGAGGATTATCAAATTCTTAAAAGAAGGTAAATCATCACGCAATGTTGCAAAAGAAGTTGGTTGTTCAGTCAGCTGTATCTAAAATCTGGACCAAATACAAACATGGGAAAGACCGGAAACTTAAAGCAAGATGTCTCCAAAACAGGAAATGCACAACAAAACAAATGAGGAACGAATGGGAGGAAACTGGAGTCAATGTCTGTGACCGAACTGTAAGAAACCGCCTAAAGGAAATGGGATTTACACACAGAAAAGCTAAACAAAAGCTATCATTAACACCTAAACAGAAAAAAACAAGGTTACAATGGGCTAAAGAAAAGCAATCGTGGACTGTGAATGACTGGATGAAAGTCATATTCAGTGATGAATCACGAATCTGCATTGGGCAAGGTGATGCTGCTGGAACTTTTGTTTGGTGCCGTTCCAATGAGATTTATAAAGATGACTGCATGAAGAGAGCATACAAACTTCCACAGTCATTGATGATATGGGGCTACATGTCAGGTAAAGGCACTGGGGAGTTGGCTGTCATTACATCGTCAATAAATGCCCAAGTTTACATTGATATTTTGGACAGTTTTCTTTTCCCATCAATTGAAAGGATGTTTGGGGATGATGACATCATTTTTCAAGAAGATAATGCATCCTGCCATAGAGCAAAAACTGTGAAAACATTCCTTGAAAGAAGACACATAAGGTCAATGTCATGGCCTGCAAACAGTCCGGATCTCAATCCAATTGAAAATCTTTGGTGGAAGTTGAAGAAAATGGCCCATGACAAAGCTTCAACCTGCAAAGCTGATCTGGCAACAGCAATCAGAGAAAGTTGGAGCCAGATTGATGAAGAGTACTGTTTGTCACTCATTAAGTCCATGCCTCAGAGACTGCAAGCTGTTATTAAAGCCAGAGGTGGTGCAACAAAATACTAGTGATGTATTGGAGTGTTCTTTTGTGTGTCTGCGTCCCCACCATAAAATTCAGCGTCAAAAGTATGCAAAAGAACAAGCCTGATGCATTTTGGAAACGAGTCCTGTGGACCGATGAGGTTAAAGTAGGAACTATTTGGCCACAATGATCAAAGTTACGTGTGGAGAAAAAGGGGCACAGAATTTCAGGAAAAGAACATCTCCCAACCATTAAGCATGGGGGTCGATCAATCATGCTTTGGGGTTGTGTTGCAGTCAATAGCACGGGGAAGATTTCACGGTAGAGGGGACGAATGGATTCAATGAAATTTCAACAAATTCTTGATGCAAACATAAAACAATCTGTGTAAAAAAAAAAAAAAAAAAAAAAAAAAAAAAACCCTGAAGTTTAAACCCTTCGACCTTGGGATTTTCCATTTTTGCATTTTCGTTCTTTGCTCCCTTTGTTCCCAGAGCCATTGTGTTTTTATTTTTTGGTCAATATGGCCATGTGAAGGCTTATTTTTTGCGGGACGAGTTGTACTTTTAAATGCCATTACTAGTTTTACCATATAGTGTACTGGAAAACGGGAAAAAAATTCCAAGTGCAGTGAAATTGCAAAAAAAGTGCAATACCACAGATGTTTTGTTTTTTTTTGTCACGTTCACTGAATGCTAAAACTGGTCAGGTCATTACGAGTTCGTAGACACCAAACATGTATAGGCTCTTTTTTACTTAAGTGGTGAAAAAAAAAATCCAAAGTTTGCTAAAAAAAAAAAAAATTAAAAAAATGGCGCCATTTTCCGAGACCCGTAGCGTCTCCATTTTTCGGGATCTGGGGCCGGATGAGGGCTTGTTTTTTGCGTGCCGAGCTGATTTTTTTATTAATACCATTTTGGGGTAGATCCGATGTTTTGATCACCCGTTATTGCATTTTATTGCAATGTTGTGGCGACCAAAAAAAACGTAATTCTGGCGTTTAGAATTTTTTTCTCATTACGCAGTTTACCGATCGGATTAATTCTTTTTTTATAGTGATAGATCGGGCGATTCTGAACGCGGCGATACCAAATATATGTATGTGGGGTTTATTTTTTATTGTGATTGGGGCAAAAGGGGGGTGATTTAAACTTTTTATATATTTTTTTTTTTTCATATTTTTTAATTTTTTTTTTTTTTTTACTTTTTGCTTGCTTCTATAGTCTCCATGGGAGACTAAAAGCAGCACTTGTTTGTTCGCCTCTGCTACATACAGATGATCAGCAGATCACCTATATGTAGCAGAAATGGTCCTGTGCTATGAGCGCCGACCACTAGGTGGCGCTCATAGTAATCTTTACATGACAACCACTGGAGTCTGCTGCACACCCAGGGTTGCCATGACCACCCATCGGTGACCCGCGATCACGTGACGGGGTCACCGATGGGCGGGGCTAATGCCGCGCTTCCGGCGCGGCGATGTTAAATGCCGCTGTCAGAGATTGACAGCGGCATTTAACATGTTAACAGCTGCGGGTGGATCGCGATTCCACCCGTGGCTGTTGCGGGCACATGTCAGCTGTAATAATCAGCTGACATGTGCCTGGTTCAGTGCGGGCTCAGCGCTGGAGCACTCACTGAACTGGGGGTGCTGGCCTGGGGCGTACTAATATGCCCTGGGCCAGTAAGGGGTTAAAAGAGGATGGTTTCTACAAATGGATAATGATTCTAAACACACATCAAAATCCACGATAGACTACCCCAAAAGGCACAAGCTGAATGTTTTACAATTGCCCTCACAGTCCCCTAATCTGAACATCATTGAAAATCTGTGGCTAGACCTCAAAATATCAGTGCATGCAAGATGACCAAGGAATCTCACAGAACTGGAAGAATTTTCCTAGGAAGAATGGATGAAAATCCCTCAAAGAAACAAGAATTGAATGACTATTGACTGGCTACAAAAAGCAATTACAAACTGTGATACTTTCAAAAGGGGGTGCCACTAGGTACTAACCATGCAGGGTGCACAAACTTTTGCATTGGCCCAGGAAATATGTCATCTTTAACTTTAGCCCTTTTAGAGATCATTTCATCTTCAACTTGCTTCACTGTTCACAATAACAGTAATTTTGACCAGGGGTGCCCAAACTATTACACTGTATCTATCTCTGTATGTGTTCTAATATTGATCATTGAAAAGGACTACTCACTGGACTTGTATGCTCAGAATGAGAAGAGATTTATACCAATACATTACAGGCTATGCTTTTAAAGGGGTATTCTCATATTATGAAAATGGTATAGTTAACACATCATGAAAATAAGCCTGGTTGCAATCTGCTGTTATTCTCCAGTTTACAGAGCTTTTATCCTACATAGTATACGGCTTGTTGCCAATGAGCCTGGTAGATTGTGTAGTAGCTACATTACAGGCTGAGGAGTTAACTTCTGAAATACCAGCCACCTCTCTCCTGCACATTTCTATACAGCATTTAGTTGCTCACCTCATTCCATTTCAGCTCCTAATCTGTTATCAGTCCCGCAAAATCCCAATTGCTTGGCCCCCACCATTAGCGGTTTCCAGTGCAGCTTTCATTGCTTACCTAAGGCATGTACTTGTTAAAAGGCCCAGTCATGTCTGTATGTAAATATCTTGATAAGTGTAGACTTCAGAAGAAGCACTGACAAGATATTTTATGTGATACAGTAACATAGGCTCAGCAATAGGACACTACTGAACCAGAATTGTCACTCAAGGAGGAAAGCCCACCTTCAACTAGCGGGCAAGGAAGTGAAAGGCTGTGCAGAAGGATGCTGCTGAATAACCCTTTATACTTTCTATCAGTCTGCTTAGCTTCTACTGCCCTATACCAGATGCCCACAGATCTGACTATTTTCCAGTGTGACAGATTCCCTTTTAATTAAAAATACACAGATGTTTTTCTTCAAGTAATTGATCCTGAGCTGCATTATCAGACACAGCTGATTGATAAGATTGTGTTTTGTTCGTTTTTTTCTCCCTGCGGGAAAGCAGCCATTTTTTCCCTAATCTTATATAACCACTTTTAATGCTGCTTCAGCCATGCTGCTAAATTGAAGAGTTACAAGGGTAGAAATGTCAGTATCACAAAGGGCACACATACCCCTATTGACTCTTCAGCCAAGCACAGACTCCCCTGTTTTCTCTACCAGTCTTTTACAATACAGGCTGCTTTGACAGTTTGATAAGTTCTGTGTATTCTTACAATGTACTATTCATTATACGGTTACTATTATCCCTGTATAAAACAGAAATGGTTTGAAAGAATCCTGTAAATCTACCAGAAGTAAGATCTAAAATGTACTGAAATGGCACAAAGATATAATTACCAAGTTTGTCCCTTTAGATTCAGTTGAGCACATGTAACAATATATGCAATGCCCATTTTCTGGTCGTATACGTCTCCTGGGAAGGATCAGCACATGGTTAATGCCTGGGGATATTCTCGGTGGCCAAGGTTAAGTGCACTCTTTACTTTTTAAAGAACATGTTGAATAATCCGTACATCCGGACACTTGTTACTATAATTGATTATTAGAGGAAGTCATACAAATATGCTCATTACATTATCCCATCAATCTACAGCCAAGGGCACTTATGTAGAGGAATCAATATACAGTCAGAATGTGTTGAATGCTTTTGTATACACATAGTAATTCATGTTTGGAGGGAACATGTATATAAATTATTGCTTGTGTATTATGCGTGGTATACATATCTGCAAACAATTCAAGATTCTGTTAGCAAAGGGCAGATGTCTAAAGTCCATTCAATACGATGCTAATAATAAAATAACACTAGCTCTGGTCCACTTGGTAAGTTGGGCATATGGCTGCTTTTTCTCTTGGCACATCACCTGTGACAGCAGTACTACAACCTTTGAGTTATAATAGACTTTCCAGTATAGTACAGACTTGATGTAGGAGCCTGAAAGGAAAAATCTTAGTGTTAGTTACATATTTATGTACATTAGACAAAAAAGAAGAAAAAACTATCCAAAAAAAGAAAAACACAAAAAAAACCTTGCCAACTTCTAAAAACTTGCCATCTCTGTCCCCATCCTGTGACAGTGGTGGCGCGGCTGAATTATATATTTTTTATATACTTTAGATGAAGGAAATGTTGTGAAATATCTTCTATAATATGTTTAATGTGCTTTTTTTTCCTGATTTATAAAATATACATTATTTCAGGTAACATTCAAGGAGCAACAATTGTGGATTCTCTTGATACTTTGTTCATCATGGGAATGAAGGATGAGTTCAAGGATGCTAAAGAATGGGTGGAGAAGAACCTAGACTTCAATGTGGTGAGTCTGATTGCTTTTATTTAGTATCCATTTAGTCCACTCTTGCATATCTTTGGTCCAAAGTTAAAAATATAATATCCAATGCATTTTAGTCTAATTGTGTTTTAAAGGGATTGGACACTTTAATGCCACCAAAACATGTCCCACTTGCTAATTTAAAGATAATTACGGTAATATATAGGTAATCTAGGTCCTCCTTTGTGAAGTTTTGCCCACTTGTTAGTGCAGCCTTCCTCTAAGACTGCACAGCTAATGGGAGGACAAGTGACCAGACCTGTCCCATCAGCCGGTGCCATTGAAAAACCGCTTACCCATGTGCCGTGAGGAGGCTGATGAACAAGTCTAGTCATTTGCTCCTCCATCAGCATCCATTTTGTGGACAGAAATGATATGCAGTCTTTGAGGAAGGCTGCTATTTTATGTACAGAAGAACCTGTATAGGTATTTTCAGACACCCCATATGTGGAATCCTTGTAGACACAAAGAATGAGATGGAGACCACTCTGGCCCCAAAAGCAGTTTCCTACCATGTTTTCATTTCTATGTAAGCGGCTGAGCGACTGACCATGGCTTATTAGCAGAGCTATATGAGCTCATATAGATTCGCTAATTATTGTAAGCCATGGTCATTAGGTCAGCCTCTTGCCGAGAAAATGACGATAGGATAGTGCTTTTGGGGCGAGAATGGATCCTTCTTGCCCTTTGTGCTCCTGCACGTATGCCACATGTGTGATGTCTGCCCCTGGAGCACAGGGTATCAACTTTGATATATATTGTATTTAACATACATTAAGGGTAGATAACCATGTGTCCTTTGGAGGTCCAGCAATGGTTTTCCACCCATTCTTTTTTAATAAGCATTTTAAGATGTGTTGAAGTGGTTGCTCATGCAGTAATTTTCCCCTAAGGTCTATCTGAGATTTGCTTGGCAGTTTTTCCTCCAGTGTACTTTTTAAAAGGAATCTGTTGCCTGATGTTTCCAAGCCCATCTCAGAGCAGCGTGATGTAGGGGCAGAGACCCTGATTCCAGTGATGTCACTTACTGGACTTCTTGTTGATTAAAATCACTGTTTTAACTGCTGCAGATCCACTAGTTCTCTAAATGCTGAGCTCTGTATAACCCCAGCCCACACCACTGATTGACTGCTTTCTGTGTACACTGTGCATAGGCAGAAAGCTGCCAGTCAGTGGTGGAGCGGGTTATACAGAGCTCATGTGATATGGAGGACTACATGGTAGCAGGTTTATTAATCCTCTAGTGATAATCTGCTAATAAAACTGTGATTTTATCAAACAGCAAGTAGCCCAGCAAGTGACACATCGCTTGATTGTAAGTGACACAATGTAAGCCCATTAAGTGACTCACAACCCTTGTGACATATTCCCTCTAACCTTTTCACGACTCTTGACGTACATGTATGTCAAGTCGTGTCCCTACCTTTGATGTGGGCTCACACGCCCAGCTCACGTCTTCCTGCACGTGATGGCTGATATAATCAGCCATCATGGGCCTTTACCAGCCGATGGTCTTCGACCAGAACAGTTAACCTGTTAAATGCAGCTGTCAGAGATTGACAGCGACATTTAACACGCGCCGGCAGGGCGTGCGTCGTACCATGTTCCCATTGGCGCACCCGTGCCTTGATTGCGTGGTGTCAATGCATTGTCATGACAGCCGGGGTTCTGCTGATCTCCCCAGTGCCTGTCATTACAATCCGCCTGTGGCTGGCTTTCATAGGAAGTCATGATTTATTTATATTTTATAGTTGTGTGTGTATGTGTATATTGACTCTGACCCTATCTTTTGTATTAAAGTTGTGACATTACCTATTCGGAATGTTGGTCATTGTAATCCTGTCTGTGATGATAATGAGACTTCCGAAAAAGTTGTCTTCAAAGAACAGGAGATAGTCTAAAATAGCCCCACAGGCATTGTGAAAATTGCAAGATTTCAAAATTATTTAATTTTAAATGCAGATTGTGATATCAAAAATAAAAACATACCAAAAATGAAAAAAAAACAACACAAAAAAACAAACTAATTTTGTTCATATTTTTCCTTTAAAAGAGAGACATTTTACATGTAGTGCCACTTCACAAAGATCATGGCATGGTGTGGGAACACAATTAAGTTCATTGGCTCACGCTGCTGCTGAAAACCACAGCAGCCATGTGCTGCTGCAGCCGTTCATTGTTGCCCTGAAAAATCACTTTATTTTGCAGGAAAACAGCTTTTTCACCTGCAGGACAATGCAGCTGATCTTAATGGCCCTTAGATTTTGCAGGTGAAGCTGCGGTTTCCCTGTAAGATAAAGTGATGTGACAGCTATGTGTGAACGCAGGCTTATCTTATATCCAGTAGTTATGCCATAATGGCCATGAGCAGAAAAATCCATTTAAGTTGTCTTCTTGGCAAAAGCTACTTTTTCCTGTTCTTTTTTTCCAATGTCGTGATCTCCTGTCCTCTTCATTCATGATCAGCAGTTATAATAAGAGGTTTGTGTACCTGTTAATCTGTGCAGATCTTATAATTTTCAGATTCTGATACCTGCAGCACCTTGCATGAACAAGTGGCATTGGTTTTGTATAATAAAGGGAACAACTGTTTATTTCTATCAGGCTTTTCCGATCTATTTTTTATATTTTACATAGGAAATACAAAGTAGAGGGCTCTATTTGAAGGGCAAGCTCTTGTAATGCCAGCGCTGCCTCCTATTACAGCAGCTGTCACACGTGTGCATTGTATTCTGTGTGCATCTCTCGCTCACGCTAGTCATCAATTAAAGGAGGCAGGCAGGAGCTGGCGGACCTGCGTGCAGCCTTTTCTCTTTTCTCTCACTTCTTTTTCTCTATTCTGTGTGTTCTTGAGAGAAGCGAAATGAGAAGAAAATGAGATGTGGAGGGGGCCAGAATGAAGTGGTGCCGGGTTATAATATACTGTTTGCTATACATTCTTATGCATTATGTAGCTTCTTCACCTCGTGATGTGCATATGTGATTCTGAATGTTGTGGGGTACGCTTCTTCTAAAATCAAATCTCTAACACCTCTTTTAGACTGAATGTGGTACAATCACATGCACCATATGTATAAGACAACTTATGTTTTATCTTATTTTTTTCCTTTTTCTCCCGTTGGCTATGGTGCTAAATTACTGCAGTCCTGTATAGTGTCTAGAACTCCCACCAGACCAGGCACACAGCGCTTTCTTTCTGCAGCATGCGTTCACACAGGAGCGCGCGACCGGCCTCTAACTGCCTCTGTTGAGCAATTAGTCCGCGTTTAGTAGTTTGCACATATGAAGTTGCCAAGAGTTATAAATCTTCCCCCGAGTAATGTGAAGCCTTCTTAAAATTAGAAGTACCCTAAAGTGTTGGTACAGTAAGCAGGGTAATGTGAATTAATTTAGTCCTCGGTCATTGGTGAATTTTCCCATGATTTTAATGTTTTTTGTCATTGTTTAATACCTTCCAGCAGCTTTGTAAATCAACCGTGAAATTTCTACTGGTGTGAAAATGAGTCTACATTTCTCTTGGGGAAAAGTATTTCCCAATATGCATGCTGTAGCTTCTCCAACACTCATGTATTCTAGAAATGTTCCATGTTATCAGACTAGAATGTATGGGAAAATAGCATTTTGCTTTCATTTTACTGACCCTTCCAGAACCCAGTACTCTGAAGGCTGATCATAGATCACCGCCAGTTATTAGACTCCAGTCTTATACATTTACTACCAGTTCATTTTGGAACTGAGTTTTTGTTCTGGTTCATGTACTGTTTGTGGTTCATGTACTGTGTGTTTGTGGTTCATGTACTGTGTGTTTGTGGTTCATGTACTGTGTGTTCATGATCCACCAACTTAGGGTGGTGTAGAATAGAGAATTATACTGTTCCAAGGTTCTGGCCTTAAAGAACTATTCACAGGGAAGTGGTCAGCAGGTTTTTCTATCTGAGATCAGCATAATGCAGGGGCAGAGAGCCTGATTCTAGGGATATGTCCCTTAATCAGCAGCTTGCTGTAGTTTCAATACAATCAATGTTTTATCAGCAGAAGATTATCACTGCCGGACTAGGTGTTACAGGCAAGGCAGTCAAGCTAATCTGTGTAACTCCGCCCCCACCACTGATTAGTAGCTCGCTGATAATTTACAGTATACACAGGAAGCTGCCAATTAGGTGTGGGTGGCGTTATACACAGCTCTGTATTCATACCGCTGCTACATCTAAAGCAGAGAAAACAGGGATTCTATCAAAACTGTACCAAGCAATCCAGTAAGAGATACATCGCTGGAATCTGGCTCTCTGCCCCTAAATCGTGCTTCTCTCAGATTACATAGCTAAAAGCTGCTGATAGATTCCCTTTAAATATAATTTTGCATTTGTGCCCCCATTTCCTCACTTTCCTTTTCTTTCCCCCTCTCCTTTTTCGTGTGATCTGTTAGGGTGCCACTGTTCCACAAGGAGAGAGCTTTTTATCAGAATTCTGCGCTTCGTGCATGCAAGAAGAGCGAGCAAAGCAGAAAGTGTGATCAAGCTTAGCCAAATGCTGCTGGCTAGTCGATGGAGAAGGTCAACTGCTCCTGTACAGCAGGGTGACATACAGGCTGCATTTGTTAGCTTTGTGGGTTTAAGGACCTCTAGTGAACAGTGCACCTTGTGAACTTGTATTTAAGGAGATAAGAATAAAAAAATTAACAACTTTTGGATGTCACATGACCCCGATACATCATCAGAAATGTGCCTTTAAAGGAATCTGCCATCGGTTTATGCGTCTTATAAAATGTAGACAAACAGATTCCAATGCTGTCACTTACTAGGCTCTTTGTTTTAGTGATGATAATATCCGTAAAACGAGCTAGTCTTCTCAATGAGGACCTCTGTCTAACCCAGTCTACAGCATTCAGAGCTTTCTGCCTACACTTTACATAGGCAGTAATCTGCTAGTCTATGGGGATGGGTGGGAATGGAATGGTGTCATTTTAACTGATCCTGCCTAAATATCCTTTACAGCACAAATCTGCCCCCCACTACATGATTGTGGGATGCTGATTGATTACTATGGAAGCTGGGGGCCTGCTGAAGGCCACTGTGCCTGCCATAATGACTGTACTCTAGTGAAGACCAACCTGTGGCTGGGATTCATAGGGGACTGTGACTAGAACAAACGGTATATACTGCAATATTGAATTAGAGTATATAGTACAAATGATCACGGGTTCAAGTCCCTTATAGGTATTACAAAAAATAACCCCTTTACCCCCGGAGGCTGTTTGCACGTTAATGACCAGGCCAATATTTACAATTCTGACCACTGTCACTTTATGAGGTAATAACTCTGGAACGCATCAATGGATCCCCCAGATTGTTTTTCGTGACATATTGTACGGCATGACAGTGGTAACATTTCTTCAATATTACTTGCATTTATTTGTGAAAAAAAACGGAAATTTGGCAAAAATGTTACATTTTGCAATTTTCAAACGTTGAATTTTTATGCCCTTAAATCAGAGAGAGATGTCACACAAAATACTTAATGAATAACAATTCCCACATGTCTACTTTACATCAGCACAATTTTGAAAACAACATTTTTTTGTTAGGAAGCTATAAGGGTTAAAAGTTGACCAGCGATTTCTCATTTTTCCAGCAAAATTTACAAAACCATTTTTTTTAGGGACCGCATCACATTTGAAGTCACTTTGAGGGGTTTATATGACAGAAAATACCTAAATTTGACACCATTCTAAAAACTGCACCCCTCAAGGTGCTCAAAACCACATTCAAGAAGTTTATTAACCCTTCAGGTGTTTCACAGGAATTTTTGCAATGTGGAAGTAAATAATGAACATTTAACATTTTTTTTTCACAAAAATTTTAATTCAGACCCGATTTTTTTTATTTTTGCAGGGGTAACCGGAACAAATGGACCCCAAAATTTGTTATGCAATTTCTCCAATACCCCATATGTGTAGGAAAACCACTGTTTGGGCGCACGGCAAGGCTCGGAAGGGAAGGAGTGCTATTTGACTTTTTTGAATGTAAAGTTTGCTTGAATAAATAGCGGACGCCATGTCTCGTGTGGAGAGCCCCTGATGTGCCTAAACAGTGGAAACCCCCCCACAGTTTTTTTTTTTTTTTTTTTTAGCCTCGATCATCTGATTGCTTGTGCTATGCCACAGTATTGTTGCATATAATAAAAATCATGGTTTTCTTTGAAGCCTGGCCACAGGCTGGGTTTCAAAGGAGCTCTATAATGACAAGCACAGAGAGGTCTTCAACAAGCTCCCCACTGTCATAGCAACTTATTGCAGAACTGCGATCACGTCACTGGCACGCCGGTGGGTGCTTAGGATGACACGCTCCCTTGTCAGTGCGTGTTAAATGCTGCCGTCTGTTAACCTGTTAATTGCCACTGTCAAACTATCACGATGGAAGCTCCACTCCACCCACAATTGTTAGACAGGTCCTGACTGGAAGATACAGCCATCACCTGCTAAGTATGGGGCCGGGCTCATCCCGTGAGCCCGCTTCCGGCTTGCGCCATACATGTAGGGTGGATCATGTGAAGGGGTTAACATCCCAGTCAGCTCTTTCCCATCCATTGATATGTATATTGCTGTTGGCTGCTCACCTCCATCCTCTCCCTCTCATCATCTGAAGGGATGCAGTTATAAGTCACCAGCCAAGCGGCTTCCAGAGCAGGTCTCAGCTGTTGCTGTCAGGACCTGTGTGCTTGTGAAATGCCCTGTTATCTCTGTTAGTGCGATGCACACTTTAGAACAGTGGTTCTTAACCAGGGTTCTATCGAACCCTAGAGGTTCGGTGAGTCGGTCTCAGGGGTTCAGCGGAGCCTCCGCCACGGAGGTCAAGACACACTCGACTCATTAAGTAAATTCGTGATGACACGCCCCGCTTGGCCATCACTTGCTGCAGATGATCACGTTACATTAATTGGCCAATCAGTGCTGCGGGGAATTTAGTGTGCTCAGTAATCCATACTAACTATGTCGAGCAAAAAAAGAAAGTGGTCGGACGAATATGTACAACATGGATTCACATGTATCACGGAACGTGATAGGAGTCAGCGTCCTATCTGCATGATTTGCAATGCCAAGTTGAGCAACTCTAGTCTCGCACCGGCAAAACTGAAGGAACACTTCTTGAAGCTGCATGGAGATGGGGAATACAAGAACACAATGCCATCGGTGAAACACTCATAAAACCAGCAGCATTAAAGATGGCGAATCTGATACTCGGAACAGCAGCCGAAGGTAAATTATCCCAAATTCCTCTTTCAAATGACACCATCAGTGACAGAATAGAGTCTTGAATTTTGAAAAAAATCATATTTAATTCATCACTAAAGAAGGGTTCGGTGAATGTGCATTTGAAACTGGTGGGTTCGGTACCTCAAACAAGGTTAAGAACCACTGCTCTAGAACTACTGATTGCTGAATTGGTTACAGCAGCACTTTTGCTGAACTTTATAGCTCTACTAATATATTAGTCTTACTAATCACCCAAACTGTCACTCAAAGAGGAGAGCCCACCCTGCCAGAAACCAAGGTAGTAAGGAAGCTAAGGAGCCTGCATTGCTCTAAGCTGCTTACAAGACAACTTGAGAATACCCTTATAAATAGCAAAAAAATCTGTATATATTTGTATTGCCATAATCCTACTGACCTGGATTACATATTGAAATTAATTGTCAATCAAAACTACAACTTGTTTAGCAAAAAAAATGCCCTTGTTTGGTGATGCTGATAGCAAGATAAAGTTATTGCCCTTTGAAAATGGCGAGGAAAAAACAAAAGCACAAAAACAAAAAAATGACCATCTTTAAGGGCTTCAGCCCTATAGCACCATCCTTACTGTGGAGAATACTGGAACCTTTATGCAGCCTATTAAAATTATCAGGTCCATTAATATTACTGTGGATTTGTGGTAAAATGAATCTATGTTCAGTGGCCCTGACTTTCTAAACCAAGCCATGGCTGTAGTGTGAACAGATCTTAAAGCAGTGTCAAGTAAATGACATGTGTATTTCACTTTGAAATGTGACTTGCCTGGTTTTTCAGCAGCAGAAGGGAAGGAAGGGAGACACAGATTCTCTACTTCGTGGGTAGGCGGAGCCCCATAGGATAGTCACCTCAGATTGGAAAAAGACGACCGGCCCCTCCAGTATATAGGCTCCTCCTACTCCCATGTTCATCAGTCATTTTATCTGAGGTCTCAGAGGATAGTCGCTGCTTCGGCAGCTCCTCAGAAGAGTGGTTATTTTATATCCAGCGAGTCCTGGACCCCCCGTGGTCTAGAGGTCTCTGGGGGTCTCGGCGCTGCTGAGATCCCTGACCCTCCCCTGGCAGCTCTGTGTACCCCTTGAGGAGGTTCCCACTTATGCCTGCCGGCCCCGGGGGATACAGGGCGCTCCCTGGCGGAGGCGCACACCACACATCTGAGAGGGTCCCTGCGTGCTCCGCCATAGGGGGGAGCAAAGGGCCAAGGCGTCACACATCCCTGAGGATCCCTGTGGCGTTCAGCCGGGTAAGTGCTCTTTGGTCTAAAGAGTATCTTTGACGGCTACGGCAAGTGTACTGCCTGTGTGTTTCTTGTCTATTTCAGACGCTGCCTTGACTGGGGAGCAGAGACGGAGGCCAGTAATTTTTATTTCTATTTTTTATTTGCGCATGCTTTTTCGTTTTTGCTTTCTGCCTTCATTGAGGCAGGAAGCTCCCTGTATTGGCGCGCGTTTTCTTGCTTTTATTGACTTGCTTCCTGCCTTCATAGAGGTAGGAAGTTTTCTGCCCTCATTTTTGTTGTTTGAATAAGGCGGGGGCGTGGCCTAGCGTGGGCGTGGCTTAGCGTCTCCTGGCTTCCTGCCGTCATTACTTAGGCAGGAAGCGCTTGGTTGAGCGTGCGCTGGCGGTCCCTGCTTCTCCCTCCGGCGTCCAGCGGCGCCTCCTGCTCTCTGCTCCCAGTCCGTCCACACACTTAGGAGGAGCGGTCGCCGCAGTACCGGTGAGTCCCCTCTGCCTCTGGCAGGGGTTCTTTGTCAATGCTGTCTCTCCAGGCTACCTATTAGGAGTCCTCAGGAGAACTGCCGCTTTCTCTCCTAAAGCTATTTACTTCACTGACCTTTTAGGCTGTGTAGTATTATAGTTGCTGTGATGTTAACCCCTTCTGAAAAAGTGGAACTTTAGGGGAAACACATGGTGTTTAAGGGAGTTTCCCCCTATTGATTTTTTGCTCGGCATTCCTGGGGTAGCTCTTTTCTAAGGGTGAGCTTTAACCCTTCAGAGCCTGTCGCATATATAAAAAAAAAAAAAAAAAAAAAGTGAGTTTTGAAAACAGGCTGTGCAGCTTTCACACTTTTTTTGCCATCCTTGTTGCACATCCTGGCATCTGGTGTGGGTGGCATGTCGGATCAGGGGCCTGGGAGTGCGGATCGGTCTCCTGATCCATTTCAGGTTCAGTCGCACGCCTCTGATACACTCAGGCCTTCTACTACATCAAGTTCAACGCTCAGTGATGTTAAGGTGGAGGCGCTCACTCGCTCCATTGATAGTCTCTCTAGTCTCCTGGGACAGTGGGTGTCAGCTAGATCACACCCAATGCCACGAGGTAAAAAGCGCCGCAAGACTATGGTGGCGTTGTCTCCCTCGCAGAGCGCATCAGAGGCTTCGGATTCACCAACAGATTCGGTTGATGAAATTTCTGAGTCCGAAGAGGAGGATCAACAGGATCACTCTGTTTCTCTTTCTGGTCGCATAGATGGGCTTATTAAGGACATGCGGGAAGTATTAGAGCTGTCTGAAGAGCCAACAAGACCGTCTAGGTCGGCCCGTCTGTATCAGAAGACGCGCCGTGTTCGTTCTACATTACCTGCGCATGAGGAACTTAACGAAGTGGTGGAGGAGGAGCGTCAGTGTCCGGATAAACGCTTCCGAGGAACGCGTTTTTTTGATGCCCTATATCCCTGTGCCAAGGAGATGGTTACTAATTGGGTTCCCTCTCCTGAGGTGGATATATCTCTGTCTCAGCTGACCAAGTCTTCCCTGCTTCCTGTTAAAGGGAGAGCCAATCTTCAGGATCCTTTGGACAGAAGATCGGAGTCAGCGGCGAAATCCATCTATGAAGCCGCGGGTCATGGTTTCCGAGCGGCCTTGGGGGCCATGTGGGCCGGTGAGGCTTCTCTGCGGTGGTTGGATCAGCTGCGTGCGGCGTGGCAGGATGGGACTTCGCGTTCAGAAGTGGAAAAGCTTTTTCAGCGAATGGAAGAAGCTATGTGTTATGGCAGAGATGCAGTACTGGACACTGCTTCAATTCTGTCCAGGGCTCAGGCTTCGACAGTCACGATTAGAAGAGCTCTGTGGCTTAAACAGTGGACCGGGGATGCAGTATCCAAACAGGGATTGCTTAGTCTGGCATATAAGGGCGGTCAGCTCTTTGGTTCAGATCTTTCGGAACTAATTGCCAAAGCTAAAGCTAAGGATGTTACTCTGCCTGGGAAAAAGGCCGTGGCATCCACAGCCAGCAGGACAGGGCCCGGTAGAGGTCTTCGGTCCTTTCGGGCCAGGGGACAATTCAGTCAGCCTTCTTGGAGATTGGGTCGTCCCTCATCCTCCGGCAGATCCGCCCAGAAATCTTGTACTCCTTGGAAGCAACGGTCCCGTCAGGACAGACGGGAGGTTGATAAGTCCGCTAAGGCTGACTGACGCCAGGGATCCCCCGAGGGCTCTCGGGTGGGAGGTCGTCTGCTACAATTCGGGTCGATCTGGGCATCCCACATAGCAGACGCCTGGGTGATACGGGTTATGTCGGCAGGCTATTTCATAGAGTTTCATTCACTGCCTCCAGACAGGTTTCGTCTGACGGGCATTCCGTCCGTGCCAAGACTGGCTGCCGCACTGTTTCAGGAGGTCGACTCTCTCCTACAGCAGGGTGTGGTGGTTCAGGTTCCTCCGGAAGGCCAGGGAAAGGGTTTTTATTCCAACCTTTTTGTGGTCCCCAAAAAGGAGGAGAGGTTTCGTCCGGTGCTGTATCTCAGGGATTTGAATATTTACGTCCGGACACAGAAGTTCCGCATGGAGTCTCTCCGATCGGTGATAGCGACCCTGTCGCAGTACGATTTCTTGGTGTCCATAAGACATCCGCGACGCCTATTTGCATATCCCTATCGGCAGGGCTCACCAGTGTTTCTTGCGTTTCGCTATAGGTCAAACCCATTACCAGTTTGTGGCCCTGCCTTTCGGGTTGGCCTCAGCTCCCAGGGTTTTTACAAAAATTCTGGCTCCTCTCATGGCGCTTCTTCGAAGACAGGGGGTTACGATCCTCCCCTACCTGGACGACCTGTTCATAGTGTCACCCACAGCGGAGGAGGCAATAGCGGCTCGCGATCTCTCCCTTCAGTACCTGATGGACTTCGGGTGGCTGATCAATTGGAAGAAATCGTCATTGGAGCCAGCACAGTCCATTCTTTTCCTGGGGATGCAGTTCGATACTGTTCGGGCAGTTGTGTCCCTGCCTCCTGTCAAACAGACGAACCTTCGTCTTCTGGTCCAGGCTATGAGGTCGGCGCTGTCAATGTCCCTTCGGGAATGCATGCGCCTTCTGGGTCAAATGGTGGCAACTATGGAAGCAGTACCATTTGCACAATTTCATTCCCGGGATCTCCAGAGCCTTATTCTGACCCATTGGGATCGATCGCTAACTTCTCTGGATCGCTCGGTCATTATCTCCCGCAGGGTGCAAGATTCTCTTGGATGGTGGTTACGTCCGGAGACTCTATCCGTGGGGAAATCCTTCCTTTCTCCGAGATGGTCGGTGGTGACAACCGATGCCAGCCGGACAGGCTGGGGGGGAGTTTGGAACAACCTCTGGATTCAGGGAGTCTGGTCGCCAAAGGAGTCGTCTCTCCCGATCAACATTTTGGAGTTGAGAGCAATATTTCTCTGCCTCCAACATTGGTCGGTCTTATTGAGCGGTCTACCGGTCCGGATCCAGTCGGACAACGCTACGGCTGTCGCGTACATCAACCACCAAGTCGGGACGAGGAGTTCCAGTCTCATGTCGGAGGTCTCTCGGATCCTGGTCTGGGCCGAGTCCAAAGTTCCAGCAATCTCTGCAATTCACATTCCAGGGGTGTTGAATATCTCGGCGGACTTCCTCAGTCGCGAGCAAGTGGACCCTGGGGAATGGAGTCTCCATCCAGAAGTGTTTTTTCTGCTGTGTTCCCGTTAGGGGACTCCTCAGGTGGACTTGATGGCATCCAGGCCTGAACGCCAGGGTTCCGACGTTCATGTCCAGGTACAGGGACCCGGTGGCGGTGGATGCTCTAGTGGCCCCGTGGGGTCAGTTCAAGCTGATCTATGCGTTTCCGCCGATATCCTTACTACCTCTGGTGATCCGACGGATCAAACTCGAAAGGGTGTCAATAATTCTGATAGCACCAGACTGGCCGCGGAGGACATGGTATTCGACGCTGGTGTCTCTTCAGGCGGCACCTCTGTTTCCGCTGCCCCTTCGCCCGGACTTGCTCACTCGGGCCCATTCGTCATCCGGACCTGAGGTCCCTTCGATTGACGGCGTGGCTCTTGAGACCGAGATCTTGACCCGTCGCGGTTTTTCGCCCGAGGTCATTGCTACCTTGCGGGCGGCCCGGAGTCCAGCTACGTACAGGATTTATCACAGAACTTGGGAGTCTTTCTATTCATGGTGTTCTGGATCCTCAAGAAACCCGAGTGTTTTTTCCATCCCCAACTTCTTGGCCTTTCTGCAATCTAGTCTGGCCAAGGGTTTGGCGGTTAGTTCGGTGCGGGGACAGGTATCTGCTCTTTCCGCACTTTTTAGGAAGGCTATTGCCTCTCGTAGGGATGTGCGCTCTTTTTTTCGCGGAGTCGCACGTCAGTTTCCGCCACGGAGGGCAGTTGTGGCTCCATGGCGGCTTAATCTAGTCCTGGAAGCCCTTCAGCATAGGCCTTTTGAGCCTATGGATTCTGCTAAACTTTCACTACTTTCTTGGAAGGTGGCCTTCTTGGTGGCAGTCACCTCTTTGAGAAGGGTATCGGAATTGGCAGCACTTTCTTGCTCACCTCCTTTTCTAGAATTTTTTCCGGATCGCGTGGTGCTTCGTACTCGTGAAGATTTTTTGCCTAAGGTAGTGTCACAATTCCACATTAATCAGGACATTGTGTTGCCTTCTCTTTGTCCAGGACCTAAGAATCCAAGGGAGCGGGCCTTGCACTCGTTGGACTTAGTGCGGGCATTTAAGTTCTATCTTACGATCACCCAAGGTTTTCGGAAGTCGGACTCTTTTTATAATTCCGGCAGGTTGTCGGCGTGGTCAACGTGCTTCCAAAGACACGATAGCTCGGTGGATCCGTTCAGCTATCCTGGAAGCGTACCGGCTCAAGGGCGAGCTTTGTCCGGTTAAAGTTAAAGCTCATTCCACGAGAGCCATTGGCTCATCGTGGGCTTTTCGTCAGGGGGCCTCGGCAGCGCAGCTCTGCCGGGCGGCCACCTGGCGCTCCGTTCACACCTTTACTAAGTTTTATAAGGTGGACGTAAGTGCTTCAGCCGATGCGGCCCTGGGACGTAGGGTCCTGCAGGCGGCGGTAATTTAAGTTATCCCTTTACTTAGTTTTCCGTTATTTTAGTGCAGTTTGCGCTCTTGCCTAAGTTTTGAGGTATGGAAGCTTCTGCCTCTATTTCCCACCCTTAAGTAGGTACTGCTTTAGGACGTCCCACGAAGTAGAGAATCTGTGTCTCCCTTCCTTCCCTTCTGCTGCTGAAAGCCGGATTTTGGTAAGAACTTACTTGTAAAATCCTTTTCAGCGAAGGAAGGAAGGGAGACACAGCACCCTCCCATGGCAGAAGTGTTTTTTTTGTGTTTCTAGATGCAGGGCGTCTCCTTCCTGATGTCGATCTTCTGGACTGGGTTTAGCGCTCTACGGCTCTCCTTCCAGTTTCGCCAGCTCTACACAGTTGTCAGGTCCAATGGGGTATGCCTAAGACTGTGTGTTTCAATTACATAACCTGTTTTCTCTAATTTCTGAAATTTCAGAAGGGGATATGTTGTTCTGCTGGTTGGTCTGCTCTTCCTTAGCTTGTGTACGGACTGATGAACATGGGAGTAGGAGGAGCCTATATACTGGAGGGGCCGGTCGTCTTTTTCCAATCTGAGGTGACTATCCTATGGGGCTCCGCCTACCCACGAAGTAGAGAATCTGTGTCTCCCTTCCTTCCTTCTCTGAAAAGGATTTTACAGGTAAGTTCTTACCAAAATCCGGCTTTCAGTGCTATTCCAAAGATTGATTGAGATCCCCAATTGTTCATCTCGGTTAGATTTTAATATCCCCTAAAGACTAGGTGAGCAAAGTAGGAGAACCCTTAGAAGCTGTGGCAGAGGGATTGGTGCAGTGCTTGTGGCACCTCAACAGCTCACAGCTAAGAACTTGGAATTCAATTCACTTTCGGCAGAATAAACACTTTACATATATCATTGAGTGTTTCTAAAGTCAAAGCTTTTGTTACAACAAACTTTTTTTTTTTTTTTTTTTTTTTATTGAACTTTTCACAAAGTTTGAGGAAGTCTTATTTGGACTACATAATACTGTGATTAAGGGCTTATGCACATGAGTATGAAGTGCTGCGCTGCCATTCATCAGAATCCTTGTGTCTGGGCAGTGCTTACAGGGAGAGTACCACTGGCTTTCTGATGTCCTCTGGAGCATGGCACAACCCTGTTCTGTCTGATTCTCTTCTATGTTGGAATAGTTCCTTACAAGCTGGATTTATTACTGTTGTGGCATACTGCTGTACTGCACATTGTTTATAGCAATCATTGGGGTCACTAGACGGGGCGCAGCCTCGCTCAATGCAAGTGTATGGAGCGAGGCCTCACCCACTAGTCGGATTCTGGCCGGGAGTATGTATAACTGTTACATACCCGCCTGTCCCGGCTCAGTAACCGGCAGATCCCTGTGCTGGGGTTGTAGTGGACAAAACCCCATTTAAGGTGAAATGCAACTAGCCATTGTTGTGACTTCCAAATGGCAATCAGCTGGCCACCCACTTGGATTTATGATCTTTGTACTAGGTTACGTGTGCTTATTCGGGAACCTTGCCCATTCTTCAAGCCTGACTGCCTTCTGTTTGTTCCTTTATCTCTTAATCTTGTTTTACAATGTAGCTTTGTTCTTATTTAAATATAATTTGCTTTCAAAAGAGGTTTTGTAAGGAAATCCAGTGTAAATTGATATGTGCATATTTTAATTGGAACACATTAATATTTCATGTCTTTGTAATTCAAAGTATATTTTCATTATCATGCCACCCAGTTGTACCAGAATCAAACTTGTCTCTTTTTAGGTAATTGTATTTCAGCCTTTTCTCATTTCACTGTAAGATTTGTTAAGCGATGGTTAATTACACAGTTATTTATTTATTTTTTTTTTTTAAAGAATTCAGTGTCCATTTTTAAGGCTCCAGAAGTGCGCCAAAGCTTTGTAGTCTGTTAATCTTCAATAGATTTCAATTAACTCTGTATGTGGATTATCCTTCTAATTTATCTCCCAATTTTAAGAACAGCTTTTGGGATTATAGTAAATTGACAATTTTGGTTAGTCTTCATAATGTAAAGATGTTTAGTATACTGGCATTTTCCAAACAGAAGTGAAAATTAACACTTGACATGATGGATCTATGCTGTAAGTTTAAGGGCTCATTCACAGATCCATTTTTCTCATGAGTGCTCGCCGTGTTTTTCATGGATAGCACTCGTTCCTATGATAGTCTATGGAATAGTTAACATGTCCAACTTGTTTTTTTGTTCCTCACAAAATCCTAGAGATATGTCCAATGTTACTCCAAGAGCTGGATCAGCCTCGCCAAAGCAAGTCTATGGGTCCGTGAAAAATGCCACTCGGATGCCAGCTGTGTGCGGTCCATTTTTCATGGGCCATTCAATACCCTTTTTTTTCCATGATCAATTTTATTTCTCAAGTGCCTTTTGAGGGGCTGATATATTAGAAGCCCCACACAAATCACCGCATTTCAAAAAGTGCACCTTTTTATAGATTATTCTAAATATTTAAGTAGATTTCACTATGCAAAGTGGACAGAAGAAATATGAAAGATTCCATATTTTCCATGAAAATGTAATTTTAGCCACAAATTTGTAGTGAACATTTTTCTCCCACAGGTGTTTCATAGATTTCTTTATCATTTGCTTCTGAAATTATGTATGTCTACAGTATTATGTAAGCGAGAGAAACTGGAGAGGAGACGAAATGCAAATAGGGTCTTATCTGAGAAACCATATAGAAGGATATGCACGATTGTGCTCACTTGGATGGGTTACGTGCACACAACCACTTATATGGCTTAAGGCTGCAGCGGACCCACGAGGAGATAAATGCATAGAACATGAGAACCGGGTTGCTCTGCGCTGCCGTGGAGAAAAAATAAAAGATGCTGATCCAATTTCAGGTGATTTTATTTGTCAACATGGTTCAAAGTGTATAACTTTTTCATCAGGACAAACAACGATCATGGTTTGTCCTGAAGAAGTTTTACACTTCTTGGGCACATGGCGAGACTCACAGGGGAAGGAGCAACATTTGTAACATATGTTTTGCTGAAATAGTTTCTTGTCTCCATGTTAAATGGGCAGAGCCCCTGAGGTGTTGGTACAGAGGAAGTGACCTCATTTTGGAAACTATACACCTCAAGTTGTTACCTATCATTATGTTTTTGGAGTGTGGAAGGAAACCGGAGAACCCGGAGGAAACCCACACAAACATACAAACTCCTTGCAGATGTTGTTCTTGGTGGGATTTCAACCCAGGACCCAGCACTGCAAGGCTGCAGTGCTAACCACTGAGCTGTCGTGCTGCTAGATGGGTAGATACATAATAATTTTTTTATGTTGATTGTGATGCTTAAGTGTCGTATTACCTTTATTCTGTGGGTCAGTAAGATTAACGAGATATTAAGCTTTAGGTTTGAGCAAATACGGTACTTTAAAAACAAAAATGCTTTTTATCACTATAGTCTGTGAAATGTAACTTTCTCTTACTAGCTCTATGATGAAGCTGTGAGCTGTTGCATCCTCTCGCTATCTAAAGTCACCACCTAATGGCTGCTGCACTTCCTGCTCCTGTTTTTATACTGGCTATGATGGTACTACCTAATTGGCTATGCTATACCATATAATATTATAGATGCATGGCATTATGGTGAAGCCCATCTAGCCATGCCCGAGGTCATGTGAGCCTTCCCTGTCTGATATAATCTTCTGCAGTGTATAAATTGGTGGCCATTTTAATTGAAATTCTCCATAATTAGAGACCAGTGATTCGATGCAAATCCAATCCATGTCTAGCTGTACTCGTGTGTTTTTGTGACATTCCCTGTTTTTCTCTTTTCTGCAGAATGCTGAGGTGTCGGTCTTTGAAGTAAACATTCGATTTGTTGGTGGCCTTTTATCCGCATATTACCTTTGTGGAGAAGAGGTAAGAATTGGGTTTACTGTACTTTTCCAGTGAAGCGTTCCCAGGAAGAAAATTCTAGTTTAAAAATAGGGATTAATGTGCTGATAAGTTAACATTGGGATGCTTAAAACTTTGTGTAATTTCAGAAAGTTACAGCAATTGTAAGAGGATGGCCCAAGTGCGACAACTTGTGTGGATAAGTGTCTAACCTTCACCCATCAAGAGAACAGGGGTCCAGCGTCCCCTTTATGACTGTAACAATGGTCGAGCTTGCACACTGTTGCGCCATTCAAACTATAGGGACTGACTAAAGCATAGAAGTACAGCGCTCCGCTATCTCCGGCACTTCCACAGACTTTGAATGGAGAAGCAGTAAGCATGTATGACTGCCACTTTAGTCAGACGGGTGACTCAGGAGCTCGGTTAGTGGGTGTCCCAGCAATCGGACCCCAACTATCTGGCGCTTATCCTATCCTGTGGATTGCTAGTTAGACCATTGGACAACTCTTTTTAACATATAATTAAAGGGGTTGTCCACCTTTTTAGGGACAATTTTTTTTCTGCTTAAATGCATGTAATTCGAGCTAACAACCATTTTTGTAATTGTATTTCCTTAAAAATTTTGCACCTTTTTGCCTTCTATAGTCTGTGTGTGGAACTGTAATGCTGGCTGCAGAATGAGTTAACTGAGAATCTGTCAGTCAGTCTCCTATGATGGTGTCACAGGGAGTTTAACCCCTTTTATCTGTCTTTCTGAGCTGATTTATGTCCACAGACAACTTGAGTTGAATGTGCATGGACAAAGAGCCTGTAATAGCCAAATTGTCCAACATTTTTAATAGATTTTTAATACATCCCAAAATACATGCATTTATGAAATGAATAAAAGAATCCCCCTTTTCAACAAGAAAAAATAGAAAGGGAAAGTACTTAATTAATATGCCAACACAAAGAAACACAGTAAATTCTAATTAAAAGCGTTCTATTTTATCAGAATTCAACATTATTGCAATTTCATTCAGGCCGTCCACCCACATGAGGATGCAATTGTTTCACAGTGTAATAATTTTTCAGAATGATGCCGTTCACCTTTGACAATGGTCTTTTGTGTGCGCCGTAATATAGAACGCTGCTTCAATAATTTTGCCTTTGAAAAGCCTTGCAGGAATCGGTTCTAGGAAAATGTCAGGGACACCTCATCCACACGATGTCGTTCATGTGGATTCGGTCCTTAAAGCTGCAGACCTTTATGTGTGACACTGAGAAAGCTAAGTGAAATGTTAAGGGCATGCCCTGATTGTGCCTCTCATTAGCCCGCGTGTGATGGCTATGAGGAGAACACCTTATTAGCTTCACACCTTCATCCTCTACTTATTTCTGTGCTCTAGAATAGGCTAATTGACAAAATAACAAATTTACACTAAAATTAGTCCTCTCACTTTCCAGTGTCAAATACAATTCCTTAAAGGGGTTGTCCACATTTTGGGGACTTTTTTTTTCCTTAAATGCATGCAATTGGAGCTAAAAATCCCTTTTGCTATTGGGTTTCATTAAAAAAATGTTCCCAGCTTGCCTTGTATAGCGTCTGTATTACTGTCCATTGCTGGCTGCAGAGAGAGGAATCTGGGTCGGCCACCTTATTGTCACAGATGTGTTGGGGACATGGTTGTGTGGCACTTACTATTCTATAGGTATGACGGGTTCTCCTCCTCCCCTCACAGGCTGCACAGCTCTCCTGACCATACAATGGCTGCTGGCGGAGGAGCATGTCTCCAGACCTGTCCATCAGTCTCCTCCAATTGAAAACCCCACATGAGAAAACTGCTTTTCTAATGGAGGAGACTGATGATTGACAGGTCTGGTCGCGTGCCTCTCAGTCTCTTCCAATAGAAAATCACTTTTCTTATGTAAGGGTTTTTTTGAACAAACTCTGACCACACGCTGATGAAACTCGGTCTGTTTTCCTTAAACCTAAGGCCACGTGCACACCTTGAGCATTTGATGAGGTTTTTTTTACCTCAGTATTTGTAAGTCAAAACCAGGCTAGGAACAATCAGAGGAAAAGTATAATGGAAACACGTCTCCACTTCTGGATTTATCACCCACTCCTGGTTTTAGCTTACAAATACTGAGGTAAAAAACTCACCAAATACTGAACGTGTGAACGTGGCCTAAGGGTTCAATTACAGGATCAGATAATCGTTGACACAATGGACAATTCAGTCATAACACACGCAATGTCAGACCAGTGTATATATAGGGCAAGGATCGAGAATGAAATGGTGGAATAGCGATCATTACGTCTTAACATTGTGCACCGTGTTCACACACACATACCTATTTAGGTTAATTTCCACTCTTCCTTTTTCTCGGTCCAGTTGTTGAATGAGAGAACAATTTACATTACACAATTCTCAAAGGTTGAACGGCCATTTTTTCGCTCACATAAACTATTCCATGCACAATGAACAAGCGTTTTTGGACATCGTTCAGGTTCACGTTACAGAATAGTCGTGAAAGATGGGTCGTTGGCTTCGGACTCTGTCGGATTAACCGCCGGTGTAGATGGACCATAACTTACATTTGATGAGTCATTGTCACTCTGGCTTCAAGTAAGATTGTAATGGAATTGTTACATCACTACTAGTCACCATAACAATTAGATGGCTGGGTAACCCTTCATTGTAGTGTGTTCTCAACACACTTGGGGTTGTCTAAACTGTAATAAGAAACTGTTCAAATTATATCTTTTTAAAAAATTGTGCAGGGATTTATAATTTTCTAGCTAACTGCACAATGCCTAGGTTACCGGCCACTTTTGTAGTCAATCAGGAGGCCGTTTTCCTAGGCAATGAGCTCGCACTTGGTAGCACAGCTCAGATGCTGGCCGAATCAGTGGATTAGACAACCCTTTTAACTCCACCTAGACCCTTCTGCAAACAGCCCTATTATAGATTTGATCATATGGATCCGTATTAAGATGCTGATAGAATTTTATGGGCCACGAATGTTTCTGCGTATACCATGGGGACAGTTTGGTGTAGAGTAGCACCAAATTGGCTGTTGTGCCATTGGACAGGGGTTGTGCAGCTGTTTGGTGGTCTTCAGGGGAATCGGTCAGCCGTTTTTATTATATAATCTGAGGGCAGCATGAGGTAGGGGCTGAGACACAGATTTCATAGATGTTGCACTTATTAGGCTGTGTGCCGTTTCCATACAATGAATGTTTTATCAGCAGGAGATTATCACTGCCTGGACTACAGCTCTTGTGAGCCCTGGTCTGACCATGCCCGTCCTCTGATAAGCAGCTCACTGTGAATAGACAATGTACACAGAAAGCTGTGGTGTGCACGGGATTAGCTTTCTGACCTCTGCTACATCTAAATACTCTGTGTAACACCCGCTGCACCCAGTAATCCTAAGTGACACATTGCTGGAATCAGGGTCTCTCTTCCTAGACTTTGCTGCTCTCAGATGAGGTAATGAAATCCTGACAGACTCCTTTAACACCTATTGATGGGTGTTTCTCAGTGTAATCCCTTTTTTGCTGTTTTGGATCATTTGCTAGTCCAAAACTTTCATTGTAACAATGGCCTTCATTGGCACTGAACTCCAGATACAGACAGAGGGATTATTAAGCACTTGCATAAGCTTTTCATGTCTTGCTCAAGCAAAGCTTTTTTTTCCCCAACTCATTATTTTAGTTCTCTAGCAACAATGTTGAACACAGAAGAAGCTAGTCTTACTATGAAGCGATCTGCGCGTTCCTCAAACCCAGCCCTTGTACACAGACAATCGGATGCCTCCAGTAAAATGCTCCTGTTTGGCCAAACATCAGTGGAGGAAATCTGTCATAATAATTTTTGGTTTGTGCAATACTCTTTGGCTGCTCCACTTATATCTGACAGTGGCCTGGAGGAAGAAAGATGCCTTTCCCATTCTAGGAAGAAGGATCTCTGTGCCCTTCACTATCTGATCTGCTACAAAACAAGGCTTTTGCTATACAATCAGGTTTTTGTTTTTTTGTTGATGGGGCAATTCAGTTTGTAGCTTACAAGATGTAAGATACAGGCCAAGAACAGAAAAGCAATACATATCAAGGAGTATGGTGTATATCAGAATCTAATAAACAAGCGTTACAATGCTGAAAATGGTAAAAGTAAAATTGCTATTTTTCCCCCCTTTGAGTTTCCCTTATTGTTTATGTGCTGTTCACAGTTCATCTTGTTTATCAGCTGTACAGGAAGGATTGCTGCAAAATGTTCATTGCCTGCAGATTTTCTGAAGGTTGTCCTAACATTTATTTGAAATGACTGACATTGGAGCAAATACAATCGTAAGAGCATGTGTTACGAGCATGTGTCCTTGTTTAAGAGCTCCACGTTATGAAAACTGGACAGCAGACTACCTAGAATGCTAAACGGCATGTTAAATAGACCATCTGTCTGTTGTCCAATCTAGGAGAGTTATGGTATATCCAATCCAGCTTTATCGTACTTCAAAGGGAATCTATCAGCTGGTTTTTGTTATGTGATCTGAGAGCTACACAATGATATAGGGGCAGAGGCCCTGATTCTAGCAATGTGTCACTTACTGGTCTATGTGGCACTATCAATGAAATCAGTGGTTTGAGCAGGAGATTATCACTACAGGATTAGGTGTCTCGTGCCCCCTAGTCCTCCTGCTCTGTGTAACCTCGCTCCCGCCTCCAATTAGCAGTTTTCTGTCAATGCACAGTGTACACAGCGGTCAGTGGTGTGGGCGCGTTATTCAGGGCTGAGCATTCTGAGCACTGCTAGATCTGCCGCAGAGAAAACAGTGATTATATCGAAATGACAGCAGACTAGCAAGTGACACACTGCTGGAATCACGGTCTCTGTCCCTACACCATGCTACTCTCAGATTACATAGAAAAAAGCTGTGGACATATTCCCTTTAAATGCAACTTATGCAACAAATCTGCCCTTTCTTTGTGGGGTTGTAGCCACGGCTGTGGAGTTGGTAAGCCAAACCTCCGACTCCTCAATTTCCCTGACTCTGACTCCACAGCCCTGCCTCACTACTGAGCGTGTACATCAAGTGCAGCACAGATTCATCTCACCTAAAAACCGAGATCCTTAGATCAGGAACAGAACAGACATTTATAGGGCATTTCATAACTTTCCCAAATTCTTATGAAAACATTTACAGCACATCCTGCATTGTACTACTGTACCCAATTTACTATATATTTTAGGAGTTGGTCCATTTTATACCAACTCCACCACAATGATCACTGGCCCCCATTCCACAGCCCTGGTTGTAACAAAAGATGGCCATTTTTGAAGCCAAGTTGCCTTTTACGTCAATATTGTGTGTGTTCTGTGGTCTCTCGGATGGGCACTCAAGGGGTTTGCATTCCTTCAAGGTGATCGATCACTAATACAACCCATCTAGCTAGCAAGCCAAGTTAAGGGGAACCTGTCATGTCCTTTATACTATCTAAACTGCCCCCATTGCGTTGTTAGTGATGCAATGTGCATCACTAACACTTTTTTCTTTAAAATCGGAGCTAATATCACGTGTAAAAAGCACTTTATGTACTTACAGTGCATTGTGAAAGTATTTGGCCCCCTTGAACTTTTCTACCTTTTGCCACATTTCTGGCTTCAAACATAAAGATATAAAATTCTAACTTTTCGGGGAAGAATCAACAACAAGTGGGACATAATTGTGAAGTGGAACAAAATTTATTGGATATTTTAATCTTTTTTAACAAATTAAAAACTGAAAAGTGAGACGTGCAATATTATTCGGCCACTTTACTTTCAGTGCAGCAAACTCACTCCAGAAGTTCAGTGAGGATCTCTGAATGATCCAATGTTGTCCTAAATGACTGGTAATGATAAATAGTCTCCGTATAAATGCACCTGCTCTGTGATAGTCTCAGGGTTCTGTTTCAAGTGCAGAGAGCGTCATGAAGACCAAGGAACACACCAGGCAGGTCCGAGATACTGTTGTGGCGAAGTTTAAAGCTGGATTTGGATACAAAAAATTTCCCAAGTTTTAAACATCTCAAGGAGCACTGTGCAAGCGATCATATTGAAATGGAAGGAGTATCGGACCACTGCAAATCTACCAAGACCCGGCCGTCCCTCTAAACTTTCATCTCAAACAAGGAGAAGACTGATCAGAGATGCAGCCAAAAGGCCCATGATCACTCTGGATGAACTGCAGAGATCTACAGCTGAGGTGGGAGAGTCTGTCCATAGGACAACAATCAGTCGTACACTGCACAAATCTGGCCTTTATGGAAGAGTGGTAAGAAGAAAGCCATTTCTCAAACATATCCATAAAAAGTCTTGTTTGAAGTTTGCCACAAGCCACCTGGGAGACACACCAAACGTGGAATAACGTGCTCTGGTCAGATGAAACCAAAATCGAACTTTTTGGCCACAATGCAAAACGATATGTTTGGCGTAAAAGCAACACAGCTCATCACCCTCAAAACACCATCCCCACTGTCAAACATGGTGGAGGCAGCATCATGGTTTGGGCAAGCTTTTCTTCATCAGGGACAGGGAAGATGGTTAAAATTGATGGAAAGATGGACGGTGCCAAATACAGGACCATTCTGGAAGAAAACCTGTTGGAGTCTGCAAAAGACCTTAGACTGGGACGGAGATTTATCTTCCAACAAGACAATGATCCCAAACATGAAGCAAAATCTACAATGGAATGGTTCAAAAATAAACGTATCCAGGTGTTAGAATGGCCAAGTCAAAGTCCAGACCTGAATCCAATCGAGAATCTGTGGAAAGAGCTGAAAACTGCTGTTCACAAACGCCCTCCATCCAACCTCAATGAGCTCGAGCTGTTTTGCAAGGAAGAATGGGCAAGAATTTCAGCCTCTCGATGTGCAAAACTGGTAGAGACATACCCCAAGCGACTTGCAGCTGTAATCGCAGCAAAAGGTGGCGCTACAAAGTATTAACTCAAGGGGGCTGAATAATATTGCACTCCCCACTTTTCAGTTTTTAAATTTAAAAAAGTTTAAAATATCCAATAAATTTCGTTCCACTTCACGATTGTGTCCCACTTGTTGATTCTTCCCCCAAAAATTAGAATTTTATATCTTTGTTTGAAGCCAGAAATGTGGCAAAAGGTAGAAGAGTTCAAGGGGGCCAAATACTTTCACAATGCACTGTATATCCTACCTGCTCATTCAGTCATAGGGGTGTGATTCCTTGCATTCAGTCCGGCTTGTCGCCACCTACACCATTTGAATTCTGTTCCCGGGTTTGCGCTGACGTCACTAGTATCTGCGTTTAAATATAAAGTGCTTTTTACACATATTAGCGCCGATTTTAATGAAAAAAGTGTGTTAGTGATGCACATTGCATCACTAACAACGCAATGGGGGCAGTTTAGATAGTATAAAGACATGACAGGTTCCCTTTTAAGGTTTTCATTCACTTCACGGCATGGAATGCAAACCTGGCACAAGTAGGTGGTATTGAAATAAACCTTAGGTTTTGGTACACTTTTTAGTGTTTGTGAAAATTTTCCTCCTTTGTCATTTATTTAATGAATGACAGACAGGAGAATAGCTTATGGGAAATGGTCTGTCATCTGACATGACAGGTGCTGTGTGAACAGATGTCAGCGCTCCCCGAAAGGGTTGATATCAAGAGTCAGGATGAACAGCTTTCAAATGGGCATACAACTCTGTTTTGTTTTGGAGCAGACAGATTTAAGGGCACATGACATAACCTAATTATCATTGTCACACACTTGGGTTAATTTCACAATCACATCTTGGATCTCCAGTTTAGAATTCTAAATCATTTCTACTGTGTAAGCATGACAAAACCTTAAACTGTGTATTGATTTCCAAGTAATGGTTGTAAGCTGCAAAAGAAATGGACTGATTATAGCAATACATTTTTATTATACAAGCTGAAATATAGGCCACATTAAATCCTGTCTTTTTAACCCCTTAAGAATGCATCCAATTTAATGGCAGAAAGATTCCCCACCCCTGCTGTGATAGGTCTTGTTACGTTCATAACAAATACCAAATATACATAGTTTGTTTTACTTTTTAAGTGGTTTAAAAAATTTGTTTAACTTTGTAAAAAAAATATTGTTTTGTGTTGACATTTTCTGAGACCACCTTTTTTGTTTCGGTTGGTGGTATGAGGGCTATATTTTTGTGCACCGATTGGTAATTTCATTGGTATGATTTTGGTGTACTTACAATGCTTTGATTGCTTTTCATTAAATTTTTCTACATGGTGCAGTGGCAAAAATCTGGTTTTGGTGCTTTTTCATATATATTTTTTTTTCTTTCTTTATATTTTCCGTACAGGTTAAACTATTTTAGATTTTGATTGGACTTTTATGTATGCAGCAATATCAAATATACTCTTTTTTTATTTTTTTATTTGTTACCTGGGGAAAATGGGTGGGTGATTTTGAATTTTTATGTTAAAGTACTTTTTTAGATTAAAAAAAAATTAATTAGATCTGTGATAATTTTGATACTCCAGTAGTGCAGTATGTTGCCCTAATCACAATCTTCTATGAAGCTCGGCCACATCCTGTTCTATCAGCATGGCAGCGATGGTGCTCCTACAGGAGTGAACTGTGTAAACGCCACTGTTGGTGACTGACGTCGGCATTTAACCTGCTAGCCTCAGTGCAATCATATGATAAGAGCTACAGTTTTTAATAATTTTTAAACAAAACCAAGACACACAAAGGGTTTACATTTAAGATGCAGCATGGTGTGGCTTTTTTTTCAGTTTGCTTCTAGGACTTAAAAGTTCAGAAATAATGTAAGTTACAAATGTATCAGTATTTATTTAAAAAAAATAAATAAATTAAACTGAAAAATTCTTGGAATTCATTAAGTTTTTTTTTTAACGGAATATGTAGTCTTGCCCAAGCAGTGCCACAGGAACCACACACAGCTCCCCCTTATTACGATTGCGTAACAGTGGCACCAAAACAGATCATAGCAATAAAAAAGAACCTGATATTTAATTTAAAAAAACATTTACTGGCTGTTATGAAGCTAATGGAAATGATAATTTTGTCATTTACTTAATAGGCATTGTCCCTTTTTATATGTGTAATTAGTGATATTTGATCTGTAGCATTTTGGGGCATTTATCCACACATCTTGGCAGCAGGTTATGTCCTGTAATTGCCTTTGCATCTTGCTAAATTTACTCAATCATTAAAAATCAGAAAGCAAAGCATCCATTAAAAAAAGGCTTAGTTGCCTCAACGACAAAAAAAAGTTTCTTAAAAGTAACTGACCAGCTTCATCCTCCATTGTCCACCAAAGGCACTGCTGTACAGGGAAGCATGCCACAATTCCATTGATACTGCTTTGGGCTGAATGTGTTGACATGGATGAGAAGTCTTCATTTTATCTTTATGCAAGTTTGTCTGCAAGTGTACTGTAGGGAGTTTTCTATGCACTTGCAGTCATTGTCTCCTCTGATATTTCTATCACTGTCCTATACTGGCTAAGTGATGGCGGAGAACAACTCTTCTGTGAAATATAGTTTTGCTGCATCCATTTCTGAATACTACAGTAGCACGATGCTTAAAAATAAAACTTTTTGACTTCTCAAAAATGGCAGGACAGAGCTATACCAAAGAGGTATCATTGGAATTGTCACATTGACCTATACAGCAGTACCTTTGGTTGATGGAAAATTTAAAATGTCCAGTTCCAATTAATCACAACACGATGTGACACACACACTTTTTTTCGTCTGTTTAAAATGTGTGAGCCTTCTTAAAATATTTTAAGGGAATCTGTCAAGGTTTTTTCTATTTATTTACAGAGCAGCATGATGGGGTAGTTACCCTGATTCCTGTGATGTCACTTGCTCAGCTGCTTGCTGTAGTTCCAACACAGTGTTTTATCAGCAGGAGATGATCACTGCCGGACTAGGTGTTATGTGACAACCAGAGTAGCTAATCTGTATAACCCCGCCCCCATCACTGATTGGCAGCTTCTTGACAATGCACAGTGTACACAGGAAGCTGCCAATCAGTGGTGTGGGTGGGGTTATAGACTGCTTAGCATTCAGAGAACTGCTACATCTTCAGCAGGGAAAGCTGGGATTCTATCAAAACTGCAGCAAGCAGTCCAGTAAGTGACACATCCCTGGAATCAGGATCTCTGTTCCTTTTATCATGCATCTCTGAATACACAGCAAAAACTTACTGATAGATTCTCTTTAATGGTGGATAAAAATAATTGAATTAAATCATACACGAGGGCTGAACATTATTCCTATCTCCTGTTCATCTGTATTTACAGACTGATCAGCGTGCAAACATGTATGCCGATGTGATTATTACGTGGTGTTCGGCAGCAGTCATGTGCCCTACACCGTACCATCTACTGGGATCGTCGCACGCTTATTCTTGCTGCTCTTTCAGGCTTTATTTGCTCTCACATGTGTTTACCCTGTTGAGTGATTCCTAATTTGGGTATTTTGTTTTCCTTGATTCACTTGTGCTGTATGATAAATGTGTGCATTTGATTTTCCACCAAATATTAGAAAATGTGCTGTTCTCAGAATATAATGCCAGCAATGGGTAAAGAACATGGTCTGGAGATGGATTCATCTCATCCGTCTCGGAGTATTGTTTGGATTAAGCCGCCTGTAACACAGGAAGTTGAAAAGACGACTACTAAAGCGAACAATCCATCTGTACCAGGCATGGTTAGGGCTAAACCTGATCCTGTTAGGGATGCACTACTGAGGCATATACACTGCTTGTATCCTCTATGTGAGAACATTACCCGCCTCTGAACTCCACTGTTTCTACACTACCTTATGGTGTTGGGTAAAGTGGTCCTGGACAATACAGACTGCAGAGACAGGATTAATGCATGCCTTCTTGATGTACAGTTCAGTTTATCTATCAACACTAGGGTTGAGCGAGTATGTTCTGTCCGAGTACGCTCGGGCCGAGCTCCGAGTATTTACAGCTGCTCGGTGATATGGTTGAATCGCTCCCGTGTGCATGATTTGCAACTGTTTGACAGCTTTATTACATGGGAGGAATGTCTATTTCTTACACATCAAGAGAATGCCAAGAGTGTACAAAGCAGTCATCAAAGCAAAAGGTGGCTACTTGAAGAAGAAAGAATATAAGACATATTTTCAGTTGTTTCACACTTTTTTTGTTCAGTATATAATTCCACATGTGTTAATTCATAGTTTTGATGCCTTCAGTGTGAATGTACAATTTTCATAGTCATGAAAATACAGAAATTTCTTTAAATGAGAAGGTGTGTCCAAACTTTTGGTCTGTACTGGATGTCTGATAGCCACAAAACATGTGGGGATTGCCCATGTATATCACAGCTACAAAACATGCGGGGATTGTCGTGTATATCACAGCTACAAAACATGCGGGGATTGTCCGTGTATATCACAGCTACAAAACATGCGGGGATTGTCCATGTATATCACAGCTACAAAACATGCGGGGATTGTCGTGTATATCACAGCTACAAAACATGCGGGGATTGTCCATGTATATTACAGCTACAAAACATGCGGGGATTGTCCATGTATATTACAGCTACAAAACATGCGGGGATTGTCCATGTATATTACAGCTACAAAACATGCGGGGATTGTCGTGTATATCACAGCTACAAAACATGCGGGGATTGTCGTGTATATCACAGCTACAAAACATGCGGGGATTGTCGTGTATATCACAGCTACAAAACATGCGGGGATTGTCCGTGTATATCACAGCTACAAAACATGCGGGGATTGTCCATGTATATCACAGCTACAAAACATGCGGGGATTGTCCATGTATATCACAGCTACAAAACATGCGGGGATTGTCCATGTATATCACAGCTACAAAACATGCGGGGATTGTCCATGTATATCACAGCTACAAAACATGCGGGGATTGTCCATGTATATCACAGCTACAAAACATGCGGGGATTGTCCATGTATGTCAGGCAATAGTCGCATGTTTTGTAGCTGTCTAGCAGCTACGAAACATGCGGCGACGAGGACTTGAACATGTCACTCGAGCACCCGCAATGCTCTGTGCAGACCTGAGGACCCTCGGCACACTCCAGTAACGAGCACTTGTGCTCATCACTACCTGCCAAGTGATAGGTTATTAAACCATGTTCTGTGTTTCCGGTTGTGTTTTTTGCTTGTATTTTTGAGGACTTGTACAGATGAGATATTTTTCGGTCTGCCTATTGCGCGCACATTCACAGATAATAGAGCATGAACATGGATTTTGTGATTTTATTATAGCCACATCTAATGATGTTCATTATCGTAGGCGGAAAACTCCCACAAACTGTAATAAATGCATCAATGATGTTTATAAGGGCGTTATAAATGTATAGAATTACAAATGATCATCTTAACGACCCCATTGAACTGGATACACAAACATATCTGAGGGTTTGGTATAATGGAGAGGATCAAACCGTTTCTGTACAGAAATGTGCCCAAAACAAACGAGACTGATGTGCTCCACAAAAATGGACTTTTATCCATGAGAAAAGAGAGATATATTCTGTTTATCGCACGGATATTTTCCAGCATGACAGCTGGAAGCCTTTATCTCCCCCAGCTTCGGCCTGAATCTTATCGTCAGATAAGGAGGAGGATTTCCCATTTGCTTGGCCAACATTACTTTATACTGCATTGCTTTTAATAATGTAGACATCCTTTCAAAGAGAACATTTTGCAGATCGGTCTTTTTTTTCTTTGTAGCTTTCTATTTAAAAGTTAGATACAAGTAGATGACATAAGTTTTTATTGCAGAAACTGTATTTCATTAGATTTCCATACCATAAAAAAATGTTAGATCGCACCATTCCTATTTAGGGAAAAACTGTCCACTAAACAATATTTAAGAATCTTTATAAGGAAATGATTTATACATTACAAAGCTTTTCTCCTGACCTGCCAAGTCCGAGGATAAATCTGTTAACAGAGGCGCCACCTACTGTTGATTCTGCAGAAGACAGATATTAATATGGAAAAGTGTACAGATAGAAATGTACATATTTCAAAAAGATAAATGCATACATAATAATGCAGATGGCGGTCTGTAGAGTAGGGATGCCTCAAGTTCTGGCAGCACTTGTACCTTTCGTTCATTATTCTGCACTGCTCACATTAATGCAAGGGTAATCTGCATAGGAAATGGGATCGTTACAATCTTATGTCTTGCTCCAGGCCCAGGAATGGAATAATTGTGTATCTCTCTTTACATATAGAAATTTAGATTTCCTTTGCGTCTTTTAGAGACCACTATAGATTTGAATTGAATGCCATTGTGAAAGCGCAAAAAAAACAAACATTAGAAAATTGAAGATTTCTAAACCTTGTTCATTTACTAAAAGATGTTTTCTGACCTCTAACAAATTCTAGGGCAGGATAAAGGATGTAAAAGCAGATGTTCTCCCACAATTCGGGAGAAGGGAGTCTCCCGTTCAGAACCCAGTGCAATGCAATACTATTGCCAGCTTCTCCAGGTCACCTTTGGTGATTTTAGGTGCCATATCAGGATGATCGGAGAAGGGTTTGTCCATCTTGAACATCTTTTTTTTTTTTTTTTTAAGTGCACACGTAATCTTATAGAGGTAGACTTCTTTACTGCTTGGATTACTAGACACACAAGACTCCTATAAGCAATGGATGAGCATAGGGTAGATACAAATCTTATTAAGCACTAGCAAAACTAATTAATTAAAGCTAGTTATCCTATAAGGATTACCGAGGACTTCACCTTCACAAAAGTGGAAAATCTGTATGGGTAAAATTGGTTTGCTATGGCTAACTTCATTTGCTATGGTTACATTTTATGTCCATGAAGGTACAAACATATATCCACACCTATTGCAGTTTGTAAGGATCATGATATATTACACATAAAGGGCATGTTGTGGCATATAACTGTTCAAACCAAGCACAGCACCTTGTAGGGGACATAGCTCTAATAAAAAATACCTTTTAATGTGGGAATTCATTGATGTATTTTCCAGAAATTGTTCTTTACTCAGATGTGCTAATGTGTGGTTGAGTGCTTCTTCCCACCTACTTGTTTCCATCTGTCTCCTACTCCAGGGTTCCCTAACTCCAGTCCTCAAGGCCCACCAGCTGGCCATGTTTTCAGGATTTCCTTACCATTACTCAGGTAATGCAATTCTTGCCTGTGCTGGTAAGCAGATATCACCTGTGTAACACTAAGGAAATCCTGAAAACATGGCGTGTTGGTGGGCCTTGAGGACTGGAGTGGGGGAACCCTTTAACCTACTCCACTTGCTCCTTTAAAGCCTTGCTGTCAATCAATGCATAGGAGAGGGTCTAGATATAGATAGATATATAATATTTTTTAGTTTTGTTTTTTTGGGGGGGGGGCGGTAGCTTGGAACGTGCCCAGCCAAGTTCAGGGTGCATAGAATGCCTCCGTAGCATATTTGAGTAAAGAATGATTTTTGGGAAAGGAAGCAACGATTTGGACACTAAAGGTCTCTGTTTTGTGAATTTTATATTTTTCAGGGGGTATGTTCCCTATAAGGTGCTTGGTTTGAGCAGTCACTTTTTTCTGACAGCCTCTCTTTAAAGATGATCAGTCACCATCTCAAAAGTGGACACTTTTTGCTGTTATTTTATTCTTTTTGATTCCCTGAGTATTCCATTTTTTGTTTTTTTTATTTAATTATAAATCCATTGTAAAGAGATGGGCCATCTTATTTAGTGCTTATTTTTATGGACTTTACAAAAATGTGTGACTTCTGGAAATTTAAAGATGTCGATAGCCTCTTCAGAGGCCTCTAATCAGGGCAAAGCGTTTTACACTGATGAGGGGAAAACACCCCCAAACACCTATTTACAAGTGGAGTTTGGCTTCAAACTCATGTGGCAAGACCCTATAGAGTCGATAGTGACCTTTAGGTTTGCTGCTTCCAGTAAGTGGCGCTAGAGTTCCTGTACTCCTCCTCTCTGAAGAGGCCAGCTGACTGTGTAGGCATGTATCATAGGGTAGAGAATGCAAAGTAAATCACTGCATTCTATATTAGATTTCTTTTGAAGACATTACTGTAGAGAATACAGTTTATCCTACCGGGTTTGTACAGAGCAAGAAAACCTTGACATCTGTTGATTACTAAAATAACCACATGATCCCAGAAAGTATATGTCACTGCCACCTTAATCTGGACGAGATGGATTGTAAGTGACAGTCGAATGATATCCCAAGCTAAGGGCCTTACTGTCACTTAGATTTACATTTAAATCAGAACGAAGACGCTGTAATGGATGAGCACAGCTGGGATTTCACTGCTGCAATAAGTACATTTTGTTCTATAGTTCACTACTTCAGACATTGAATAAAATTACTGGGGCTAGCTGTTTGACATCTCAGGACAAGTGGAAGCCGCAGCTTTGCCAGGCTCCATATATTTTTGTTTTTATCACACTGGTGTTATGACATGAAGTCCGATACCTGCATGCTAGTCTTAAATCCTCCCGCTGCATGCCGTCACATGCTACTTTGATATATTGAAGTGTTATTGCATTTCGTGAAGGATTTATTTATATAAAACGGTACTTGACTTTGAAAGGACTTTACCTATTTTAGACACTTATGTCAGACCCAGCATATCCACAAATGGCTGGCATAAGTCCGTAATGGTGGGATCCCTTACCTGCCATCTGGAAAATCTCCCCTGCTCTGTACATCTGAGAGAATGAGTAATCTAAATGGAGAGATGATGGCAACTCCTATAGAGAAGAATGGAGAAGGCAAAGTACAATACTGTATTTTTGGACAATAAGACACACCCCAGGTTTATACAACAGAAAATAGATAAAACATACCACCTACTTATCAAAACACCACTAGCGGTGTAAAGTGGATGGGTCAATATCTCAAATTTTAATGCACCTGGGTAGAATATGGAGGTAGTAGATCTATTGTTAGTTTCTATGAATCATGTGTATTGTATATAACGTTACAGCACGCATATTATGTAAACTGCAGCACATACACAACACTACACAGTAAATGTACGCTCAGCTCTGCTACATGTGCGCTCACACACCCTACACATTTAGTATATGCAGGTCCTGGTAGCTTCCTCTCCTGGCCTTCTCCGATCAGATAGATCAGTGTCGGGCGGCTCTCTGTGATCAGGTAGGACGCTATGTCAGTGTTCCCCCCTCTGTTATAGGAAGTTGCCACTGGACTGTTAAACGCACATACTTTTTAACAAGATTTTTTTTCCAGTCCAAAGATATGTGGCTACCTCTCCTGTCAACCTTCTTTGTGGTGGCTATAAACATTTACTTTGGTTTTCATAATAAGAGATGAGAAACGCCCACTTGCCCCCAAACCAGAGGTGGGGCCCGCATCATTCATGAGGCTTATACCAAAAATGTCGAAACCCTTTTACATTATTTCCCCCGAATGGTAACTGACCACTATATCAGTTAGTCCCATAATGTATGCGGTGCTTTTGCTGTGCCCTTTTAAATGGCTCTGCTACACCCCAAACCCAAGGTAACTTGGAAAAGTATTGGTGTATTTGTAGTCACCTGTTTTTCATGGGTCCAACACACTTGTATAATTGCTGGTTGCTCCGCATGTAATGACTCTAAATCACTATATAGCGCTGGAATTAAGCACCCGAATTTGAGGCCAAGAACAAGCCTCCTGCGCCCAGTGATTTCCGTGATGAGCGCCTAATTACAGTCTAACATTTGAGTACCTATTTGTTCTATGCAGCAGGCTTCTGCATATCCGCGCTCACATGTTGTCTGTGACACGGGATAGTTTATATGCAAAGTACTACCTTTTGTTCATACTTGAGCTCACATGAATATAATGACTATTTGCTGCTCTAGTTTCTGTTCCATACACAGAGCTAAATGTAATAGGAAAATTGGGAACCAGATGCTTCAAGCTTAGCAAAGGGTATGTGATAAAAGATGCTTGCGATTACCAGCGGATCTGGGGATTGTGCACAGAACAGGCAGCTGCTGTCTTCTGCAATACAGTCTAAATAATGATGACCTTTTCTCTGTATTGTTTGTATACTGCTGGATAGTTTTTTTTTTTTTCTAATGCCATCCAGGCGTTTAATAGAAATACAAATTGCATCATACATATAGAGCTCTTACACGTGTCTGCACTGAAATAGCAGTTCGGATATATTTAATCTGTAAAACTAAACAGATTTAATTCATTAAAGCATATTAATTATTACGTGGCTTTTTAAAGAGCAGGTTAAATACTTCTACTAGGTCCACTATGAAGGTTTGATATTGTGGTATAAAATATTTTTTGGGGAAGGCCTATCTGGATCGGCGTTAGAAGGGTTCTAAACAGTCAGTAAAGTGTTTGGTGCGGGGGACATAGCCATGAACATGTATCTGCACGTGTTTTCCTATACACTACAAGAGAAATTGTACTTGCCTACATACCATACTTGTGTCCATGGATGGCAACCAGAATGAAAACAGCTATTTTCTTTGTTGTTGGCAAGTGATGCCAAAAACAAACCTTTTTAAAAAAATAAAAAAAAAAGTTTGGATCACATAAGGGGTATTTCCCCTCTAGATATGTTTTGCATATCTACACAATAGGTGATAAATGTATGAACACTGAAGCTCTGATGGCAATAGCAAGAGGTCTCCATGTCCTATGTGTGAGAGGAGCCGAGTGCCCCCTAGAGATTATGCATTGTGATGAAGATGACAATCTCAAAGTTTCTAGGCGAGTCTGACCATATTACTGTAATGCAGTGATTTTATCTGGACTTGCATGTCCTCCATCCTTCCCTAGACTGCGGCCAGGCAGAGTTGTATGGATTGCCTAGTCACATATGTACACTGCTGTTCCATTCAAAGTCTTGAGGTACCGTCACACTTAGCGACCCTACAGCGATCCCGACAACGATACGACCTGGCAGGGAGCGTTGCTGCGTCGCTGTGTGGTCGCTGGTGAGATGTCAAACAGTCAGATCTTCCCAACGACGCAGCAACGATACGGCGACCTGTATACCGATGCACGCCTATGTGTCTCAGTTCTGAGTCGCCAACGAGGTCATTGGTAAGGTGTCAAACACACCGATGCATGCTAACCAGCGGGACCTCAACGATCAAAAAATGGTCCAGGCCATTTCGACACTACCAGCGATCTCACAGCAGGGGCCTGGTCGCTGCTATGTGTCAAACGTAGCGAGGTCGCTGTTGCGTCACAAAAGTTGTGAATCTGGAGCGATCTCGCTTAAGCCCCCGTCTCGCATAGCGAGATCGCTAGCAAGATCGCTGCTGAGTCAAGGTTTTGGTGACGCTGATCGCTGCAGAATGTCCATTTTTTGGTCTTTGCCCTCCCGCTGGTCAGCACACATCGCTGTGTGTGACCAGCGATCAGGCTGGTAACCATGATAAACATCGGGTTACTAGGGGCACACGCGCACGTAGTAACCCGCTGTTTATCATGGTTACGAGCCTGCTAAAGTGAGTGGTAACCTCCCGCTCACCGTAGCAGGTTCGTAACCATGATAAACAGCGGGTTACTAGGTGCGCGTGTGCCCCTAGTATCCCGCTGTTTATCATGGTTACCAGCCTGCTCCTGCTTCAGCAGGCTGGTAACCAGGAGCAGGACATCGTGGAAAGATTCTTTCCACGATGTTGCTGCTCCCCTGATCGTTGGTGAGCCTGCCTGTTTGACAGCTCACCAGCGACCACATAGCGACGCAGCAACGATCCCTGACAGATCGTATCGTTGTCGGGATCGCTGTAGCGTCTTTTAGTGTGACGGGGGCTTAAGGTGTTGACTGAGATAGCAGAATGCTGCATTATCACTCCTATAGGTAATAAATGCAGTTGCAGGCCACTTTCTCAACATTCAGCTCCCCCTGGCCAAAGAACATAGAACACACAGCCGCCATTCTGGTGATGGTGAGTCCCACAACAATGTAACAATTACCAGCTGTCCAGCGGACACTAGAATGCCCTTGTAATGTATACGTCGCTATTCATCCACTGCAGCAGTAGACTGTAGTGTACTTTTCTCTGAGGTTTTCCCTAAGGTTAATAATCAATACATATAGTCTTACAAGTAATGTAGCTGTGTGCTTTGCATATTCTTTTTGCTGAGTGGTGTAAGCTGTTTATTTTATTCTTTTTTTCGTTTAGCCTGAGCATGATTTAGTAACATTTTACCTATTTAGCCTTCAACACTAGCAGATCTCAATATATTGGTCCATTGATTCTACTGTCAATAGTTTCAGCTGCTACATGGCCTGGACACTGCAAGCTACATTCCAGGCTGGCACTTAATCAATACGAAAGGCTCTTGGGTACCCTGCCACTACACGTTACTCCAAGCTCTCGCTTCATGTGTTACTACTCTTGCCCATGTCTGCCTAGGGAATCCCTGCTAATCTGTGTGCCCACTTACGGTATATAATTAGATTGTAATTTTGCATATAATTGCTTGTAAGGCTGCTGTGTATACATGTATATGTGTCCTATGCATTCCTTAAGGGCACTGAGTAGCCAAATGACACTTTTTTTTTTTTTTTGGGTGGGGGGGGGGGTGGTGCTTTTAAGAGTGAAGATGTTAAGTAGTAATTTACCACCTTATTATCTGTTTTCTATAAATGTAGCCATAGACAAGGTTGCATGTTATATATACAAGCACTATACAACAGCACCTTGAAATTATTAAATACGGTACATAAATTCCACTATTGCTACATACATTGAAGGCGTTGTCCACTACTTTCACATTAGTGCCCCCGCCGATCAACTGTCAATGGTGCCGGCGGCCGCAGGCCGGAAGTCCTTACCTGCACTGCTTGGCCGTCAAGTTGTAGTTGTCTGCTCTTGTTACTGCACATCTGCCTCTTATTCAATTCAATGGCAGGCGGATGTGCAGTACCACGCAGCGGCCACTACAGATGGACGGCCAAGCACCGCAGGTAAGCCCTTCCGGCCTGCTGCCGCCAGCACGATAACAGCTGATTGGTGGGGGTGCCGCGTGCGGGACCCCGGCCAATCATGCATTGATGCCCTATCCTACGGATAGGGCATCACTGTGAAAGTAGTAGACAACTTTTTTAAGTAATGTGCGGTATTTAGTTAACACTGATTCGAAAATGTATAAGCCATCACCAAGGTGATCTCATTGGATGGACCCTATATCTTTTGGCTTAATGCTCTATATACCTAGCCAAGCCTCCAAGGAACTGAAAAGAGAAAATCCCTCTATTTAAAGCCCCTCTGGGAAAGCTGAGTGGATAAGGGTGCACAGCTCAGGGGGCGGCCATACCCCCAAATGCATAATGCTGACAAATATAGGACAAGGCCAGCTCTCCTATAGTATTGTTAATGTGCAGGTGTGTGTTTAAAAAAAAAAAAAAAGCTCTAAAGTAAGAATTCTTTCAACAATAAATGTTAATAGTTTATTTTTATCAATTAACAAAATGCAAAGTAAATGAGCAAAAGAGAAATCTTAAATAAATTAATATCTGGTGTGACCGCCTTTTGCCTTCATACCAGCATCAATTTTTCTAGTTATACTTGAGCTGTGTGCCCACGATCCGTTTAAGCGTTTCCGCACAGGCAATTCCGCTGCAGAAACGCTTAAAAAAACGCTTGGTAGAAAGTCTGCCATGTTCCCCAATGATAATCCGCATGTGCTGTGCACATGCTGCAGAAATTTCCACTATGGATTATCATTGCGGAAAAATACGCACCACTACCAATTATTTTGCGGAAGCGCTGCGTTTTCACCGCCATTGACTTGCATTGGAACGCATGGAATCCGCATCACTGGATCTGTACATGCGGATTACATGCTTTTCAATGTGCGGATGGCTCCCGGGTTTGGAGAAGAGGAGACTCTCCTCCGGATCCGGGTACCATAGAACCTGTAAAAAAAAAAAAAAAAAAAAAAGAATACAATAAAAAAAAAATATTATACTTGCCTTCTGATGGCCCCCGGTGTCCTTGTCTCGGCTTGCCGGCAGCTCGCGGTAGACTAAAGGACCTGCTCTGACGTCATTTAGTCATGTGACGGGTCACGCGACCGCTGACGTCGGCAAGTCCTTAAATCTACCGCAAGCTGCCGGCATGCAGAGACAAGGACTCTGGGGGCCATCAGAAGGTAAGTATATATTTATTTTTTAACATTCTTTCGGTCACACTATATAAATCCATGCCTGTTGCATGGATTTATATAGTGTGACCAAGTTGTCAAGCACTTTCCAAGTGATGCTAAAATCACTTGGAAAGCGTTTGTCAACCCGCATGTGGAAATGCATTTGAAGAACGCTTCACATCCGCTTGTCCCTGGCAGGAAAAACGCATGTACAGTCCGCATGTACAATCCGCATGCGTTTTTTCTGCCAGGGACATACAGAAACGCTCAGGAAAAAATCCGGAGCATTTCCACATCGTGGGCACATAGCCTTATACACAGTTTTTGAAGGCACTCAGCAGAGAGGTTGTTACAAATATCTTGGAGAACTAACCACAGATTCTTTTGTTGTAGGCTTGCACAAAACCTTCTATTTATCCATGTCATTTTACACAGACTTTATAAGAATGACATCGGGGTTCTTTGGTGGTCATACCATCATTTCCATAACTCCTTTTTTTTTTTTAATGCTGAAGATGGTTCTGTAACAGGCAATTAAATGAGCAACCATTTGACATGTACATAGTTGGTGCTCAACTGAGTGCATAAGTAGGTGCAGTGGCTTGCGAAAGCGTTCAACCCCCTTGGCATTTTTCGTGTTTTGCTACCTCACAACCTAAAATTTCACTTTTTTTTTATTGGGGAGGTTGAATCAGTTCATGTAAAGAAGATGCCTATAACTGTGAACATTTTGGCTTTTTTTTATTGTGAAGTAAACAATAACTGAAAACTTCAGTGTGCATAACTATTCATCCCCCTAAAGTCAGTACTTTGTAGTGCCTCCTTTTGCGGCAGTTACAGCTGTAAGTCACTTTGGATAAGTCTCTGAGCTTTCCATATCTTGCCACTGGGATTTCTGCCCATTCCTCAAGACAAAACTGCTCCAGCTCCTTTTAAATTTGCTGTTTACAAAGGAAACCATCTATCTTCAAGTCTGACTACAGATTCTCAATTAAATTAAGGTCTGGGCTTTGACTAGGCCACTTCCAAACATTTACACGTTTCCCCTTAAACGACTCGAGTGTTGCCTTAGCAGTATGCTTTGAGTCATTGTCTTGTTGGAAGGTGAACCTCTGTCCCAGTCTCAAACGACTGACATACTGAGACACGTTTTCCTCAAGAATATCCCTGTATTTCGCACCATCCATCTTCCCTTCGACTCAGACCATTTTCCCTGTCCCTGCTGCTGAAAAACATCTTTACAGCATGATGCTGCCACCACCATGTTTCACTGTGGGGATGGTGTTCTTAGGGTGATGAGTTGTTGGTTTGGCCCCAGACATAACATTTACCTCGGTGGCCAAAAAGTTGCATTTTGGTCTCATCTGACCACCGCACCTTCTTCCATACATTTGGGGAGTCTCCCACATGTCTTTTGGCAAACTTAAAACGAGCCTTACAATATTTGTGTGTAAGTAAAGGCTTTTTTACTGCTCTATCTTCCATAAAGGCTACCTCTAAGGAGTATACAGCTTATTGTGGTTATATGGACGGATACTCCAGTCTCTGCTTAAGAGCTCTGCAGTTCCTTCAGGGTTACCTTTTGGTCTCTGTGCTGCCTTTTTGATTAATGCCTTCCTTGCCCGGGCTGAGCGTTTTAGTGGGCAGCCTTCTCTTGGCAGGTTTGTTGTGGTACCATGTTCTTTACATTTGATAGTGATGGATTTGATTTTGCTCTGGGGAATCATCGGAGATTGGGATATTTCTTTTAAAACCCAACGCTGACTTGTACTTCCCAACAACTTTGTCCCTGACTTGTTTGAAGATCTCCTTGGTCTTCATGGTGTTGTTTGGTTAGTGGTGCCTCTTGCTTAATGGTGTTGCAGCCTCTCTGGCCTTTCAGAAAAGGTGTGTATGTACTGACAGACCATGTGACAGATTGCACACAGGTGGAATTCCTTTCACTAAGCATGGGACTTATGAAGTTAATTGCTTGCACCGGAAATTTTAGGGGCTTCATAGCAAAAGGAGTGAAATACATATGCACATGCCAATTTTTAGTTATTTAATCCCATAAATTTAATTTAGGCCTATATTTTTCTCATTTCACTTCACCAACTTGAACTATTCAGTGCTGATGTATCACACACAAATCTGATTACAAAAATTATTTAAACACATTGTAATGTAACAAAATAGGTGTAAAGCCAAGGGGGTGAATACTTTCGCAAGCCACTGTAGGGGACCCTAAACTTTGCAATTAAGAACAGTCACTATGATCATTTCTTAATATTGTAAATCACAACGCATTAAGATTCAGAGGCACAGAGACACTTTAAATATGGAAAATGTGATTTATGCCAATTGAAGCCTTCAGATTTGTTTTGAGAGGTGCAATTTTAAAATCTTGCAGAATAGAGAACATGGAAATAAATGTCTATTAAGTAGAAATATCACAACTTTGTAAGATGTTTCTTTATGCTATAGACTCCTTACATTAGATTCATTTGCAAGGGGATATTGTAATTCTCAAAAACAAAAAAGCAAAGACTATTAGTGATTGTTAGGAATGTGTGAATAATTGAATATAGAAGGTATAAACAGTCCTGTGCAAAAGATATAGGCAGCTCTGGAAAAACTGCTGCCAAGAAACAATGCTTTCAAAAATAAGTGTTTATAGTTTGCATTTTATTAATTGATAAAAAAAAAAAAAGTGAATAAAAGCGAATTCTAAATCGCATCAATACTTGGTGCCTTCAGAAAAGTAGCAAAGCATAAATTCTTCCAGGTACACTTGCACACAGTTTTTGAAGTAACTCTACAGGGAAGTTGTTTCAAACATTTTGGCAAACTAACCACAGATCTGCTGTGAATGTAGGTTTTGGCAAGTCCTTTTGTCTGAAACTTGGAGCTGGACAGCGTTTAGGACTATAGATGCAGTGTTGTCGGCCAAGGAAGCTTAGTTCAACAGATGAGACACATCGCCCTTATTTCCCTTGAAATCAGAAGATGTCCAGCAGTGCCATCAGCTCAGAATTGGCAACAACTAGTGGGACCCAGCTACAACCATCTGCTGTTCAGAGACATCTTGCCAGAAGTGGTCAAGTTGTTTGCTAGCAGGCTAGATAACAGTACAGTGATTGTCTGCAGGCAACAGTGAAGCTTGGTGGAGGTTCCTTGCAAGTTTGTGACTACATTTCAGTAAATGGAGTTGAGATTTGGTCAAGATTATTGCTGTTCTCCATGCTGAGAGATACAGGCAGTTATTAATCAATCAGCAATACCATCAGAGAGACTTCTGGCTCTGAATTTATTCTGCAGCAGAACAATGACCCTAAACATCGTTTTTAATGACATTGGGTCTATCTTTAGCATAAGAAAGAAAAAGGAAGTCTTGGAAGTGATGACATGGTCCCAACAGAGCCCTGATCTCATAATAATCGATTCTGTGTGGGATTACTTGAAGAGACAGAAGGACTTCCACAAGCATAGATCCAAAGAAGATCTCTGGTTAGTTCTCCAAGATGTTTGAAACAACCTCCTGTTATGCACACGCCCGGGCTAAGCGGCGTGTGCGTGTGATTGGTAGTGATTCCACTGGACCGTGCCGGAGAGTGAATGCCTGGAGGGGCGTGACTAAGTATTCACCCGATCCGACCAGGGTCGCACGACGGCATACGACGCCAGTGCACCAAGGAGGAACCGAGCAGAGGGACCAGGTGCTACTCCAGGACAGACCCCGGACACGGCTGTTGACCCACACAGGGGAATACAGGAACAGGCTGGTAGGCTGGCACACAGACTGGTGGGTATAGGCAGGCAGGGGGGTAAAGGCAAGCACAGCTAGAGTGCAGACAGGGAGGCACTAGCAGGTAGGAACACAGGCGGGATAGGACCCAGTACACACCGGGACTCAGGAACAATACAGGCAGAGGGTTACAGGCAAGCACAGCTAGAGTGCAGACAAGGCTGAGCAGGGAGGACAGGGCTCTGTTCACACGGAACGGACAGGGCTCTGTTCACACGGAACAGACAGGAAGGGAAAGACAGAGCCAGATACTCACACAGTACTTGCAGAGACAACAAGCAGGAGTTAGGTACGAGTTCAGACTCTGCAGAAAAAGGAAGGGAACGGACATAGAGGCAAAACAGGTAAAGGACAGGAGAGAGTTCAGACTGGAACTGAGTGTACGGAGGAGACCGACACTGCAGAGGGATACAGGAGCGGGTCTGGGAATACGGCCCCCAGAGAGGCGGAACGAACAGGCAAGGAGCGTGTTCAGACAGGACAGACCAGACACAGGAGCGGGTCTAGGAAATCGGCCACTAGAAGGCGAGAGGAACAGGCTAGGAGCGAGTTCAGACAGGTCAGACAAGATACAGGAACGGGTCTAGGTAATCGGCCCCTAGAAGGCAGGAGGAACAGGCTAGGAGCGTGTTCAGACAGGACAGACAAGAGAACACAGAAAGGACTCAGTTCAGACACGGGAGCTGATACCGCAAGGCAGGAGACATACAGGACTCAGTTCAGACACGGGAACTGATACAAAAAGCAGGAGACATACAGGACACAGTTCAGACACGGGAGCTGATACCGCAAAGCAGGAGACATACAGGACTCAGTTCAGACACGGGAACTGATACAAAAAGCAGGAGACAAGAGACGGGACCTGGCACCTTCAGAGTGCAAGCACACACTGAAGGAAACACTATGCTCAGGCAGGGATAGAAGGGAGCTGCTGAGCTATATACCAAGTGACAGACAGCAATAGGCTGAGGACGCACAAGGGGTGTGACCCACAGCAGGTACAAAAGGCAGGAAGTGATCGGGCGCCGCCCTTAAGCAGCAGAAACAGACACAAACAGACAGCATGGAGGGAAGCCAGAGAGACATTCTGGACAGGAGATCAAGTGCGCCCTCTTGCACAGTGGGAGATGGACCACCATGCAAGGACGCCGCCAGGTATGTTACACCTCCCTGTCCAGTTCCTTCAAAAACTGTGTGCAAGTCTACCTAGAAGAATTGATACATTGATGCTGCTTTGAAGGCAAAAGGTAGTCCTGCCACATATTGATTTTGATTTTAGATATTTGTTTATTCACTTGGTTTATTTCTATCAATTAAAAAAATACAAACACTTATTTTTAAAGCATTCTTACTTTGCAGCATTTTTGCACACCTGCCAAAACCTTTTGCACAGTACTGTATAAATTATATGGGTGTGTAATATATAAATATATACATCTCTATCTCGCATATATATCTCTATCTCGCATACCTACATATATCTATCTCAAATACATAAACAATATACCATAGGACCCAGCAATTAATGAATGCATGAATTCCACTTTTGCTACACACTTAAAGAGAGGTTGCATGGTGCTGTTCAGCATTGTTCTTAGCAAGCATCCTCATGTGTTTTGGGGAACAAAGTGAATACAAACCTATTGAATCATTGGTGCTAAGGTTTCTTAATAAACTGTTATGAAAGTGAAATAGTCTGTCTTTATCCATTTTTTTTTTTTTACTGACAGATTCCGTTTGTGGTCTTTTGGGACATGGCTCTGAACATTGCAAAGAAAGTAATGCATCTTGTTTAGTGTTCTGTCTGGTTCCATCAGTGTGCCTAATGTGAAAACTCACATTGGCTTTCTGTTTGATGGAATTATTTATTCACATCGTCACATTTTAAAATCCTATTGTCCATTCTGTACTATAGGCAGTACTATATGCTGACTTACAATATCGTCAGTTTTTGCTACAAAAATATTCATATGTCATATGGCGCATATGTAGGAACGCTACCAGTGGTATGGTTTTGGTGAAGTGGTGTTACACCAAGACAAAAAAAGTTAGTCTGTTGGCACAAAATGACTGTGAAGATGAAGTACAGGAGCCTGGTGCACCCTTGTCATGGCCGAACTGTTCATTGCACCTTCCCATTTCCGCCAGAGCTGTCCATCAAAGAGGTGGAGATGGAGGAAAAACAAGTAGGTGGGAAGATGGACTGAACTGATTGGTCATACCAGGGGTGCATCAAGCACCTCTGCTTGGTTTGAACAGTCATTTTGTATTGACAGACTTGAGCTGTGACTTATTGTGATGAATCCTATTGACTTATGATTGGTCAGTCAGGATTTCATGATTTAAAAGGGAAGAATGACACATTAAAATTATCCTCTTTTATTAGCAGCAGAATCCTAATGGTATGAACCCTATTACTATTTGATGCAATGGGGTTCATAGCAGTGAAGCTTATATGTCTGGTCCAAAAAGATAAGTCTGCAGTATTGAGCAGTGACGTGGCTGTCCAGCGGGTGTGGCCGACTAAAAGGGCACCTCCTTGCTCCATACAAGTGTATGGAGTGAGGCGGCGCCCCCTGGCCGGGAGTATGTAGAACGCAAACCTAATCTGCGGTCCCAGGTCATAAACCGGCGAATCCCCGCAGCGCACAGTGCTTGTGCTACAGGGATTCATAAGTCGGCAGTCATACAGAGTGACTGAAGATTTACCGATTTGGACCGGACAACACCTTTAAAGAGTACCTGTCAGCTCTCCTTAGATAGTAGTTTTGAAAAATGACTGTATTGTCAGTGATGTAGCATATCTGGAACATCTTTTCCTAGAAGTCTGCATTGTTCCTCTTTTATTCCTCCTAGTAAGAAATGAATGAGTTGCCAAGTGAGCGCAGCTGTGGGGGCACAGTGCTTACTACACTATCCGATCCGTTAAGGGCAAACCTCTTTGACAAAGGGAATGGGAACTTTCTGTTAATTTATTCATAAATGTCTGGGGAATAACAGAACTGTACAACACTGTTCTAAAAAGGACTTCTGAGAATTATTTCATGTTGAATACAAATTTTTCCTAAAACGAAAGGTGACAGATGCCGCTGTTATAGAGGCTGTGACAAATGCCTAATGTATGCAGTATATTGGAAATGTTTGCAGTCATATACGATAAGGGGGAGAATCATGATGTGAACAAGGCCATAGCTTTCAGCAGGACTTTCATCAAGTGAAACACCTTTTTCAGCTTGCCACATAATGCTATTTTATAGTCCAACATAAAATCTCACATCTTCATGATATATCTTAATTTTATTTCTTTAATTTATTTAGCTTGTTGTAGCTCAATAACACATGAATACCCAGGGCTGCTTGGCTCAGTAGCTCATACATATGGATATAGTCCAACTCATTAAATCATGTATTTCTCTATGGCCCGCTTTACAGAGAATTTTAGAACTCTTCTAAGGCTGCCTGCATCAAGCAATAAAAAGGGTCTCATTTGTTCAGTGTAGTATGATGTAAATAAGCATTAATTGTCTATCTACAACTTGACATTGGTTCCTCACAATTCCAGGATCCCTTTGCTGAAACATATCTTCTGTTTTTCCCAGCTGTGTTTGCTAAAGTGTCTCTTATCTTATCCGTTATCTGCTCTAAATAGCCCTCAGGCTGATATTTTACCTACACAAATCCTTTATAGTAAACTACCCATGTAAGGAACTTTTCTCTTGATTTCTGGTTGCATAGCCATCATAATACTACTTTACCAATACAGGCAAATTCCACATGAACGTTGCACGACTTACAGACCCCTGTGCATACATGGGAAAAGCCTGGCACGTGCCCGCATGGTCCTTGTAGGCTCCTTGTTTTAAAATGTGCTTTATCGGAAACACTGCAGCATTTCAGAGTGAAACATGGGTTCTTGTATTAAGAGACTGTCCCTGATTCATGCTGCCTATGATATGGCAATAGAACTTGCATACATACAGGCTCTCTTTAAAGCGTTCCAGTATTTTCACATAACCTTAGAGTAAGTTGGCATGTGTGCACATGAGGAATACTATTATTTCTGACCAATATAGGACTTGTATCCAGCATTTGTCAGCAGTTTTCTCCTATTGAGTCGCTCTCTCATTTTCAGTTCTGAGTTAAGCGCCCCCTCCAAACCCCATACACTTTAGAGTTAAACTAATGCCTGCTGAACCGGCCGCTATCGACAGTCTAATATATAAATATCTATAGGGCAAACTGCCACCAGACACGTCTCTCTCACAGACAACACAGGAGAGCACTTCTATGTATGGGTGAGCTGAGGTAGTTGCCAGTCAAACCATCGTTCGACCGACAGCATTCTTATGTGTATGGGGGATTTTAGTTGCTGAAGATTAGCTGCTGTTGTATCTCCCATACACTGTAAATAGGATTCCTGCTCTTTTTCTCCTGTGTAGCACACAGACAGATGCTGCAGCAGCATGGATCATATTTTACAGCATGACTGAGCAGAGTAGCTTTGAATCCAGCTCTGAGGTGAGATAAACACTTACTAGAGACTGCAGCACTGATCTGCCTACCTCTGTGCCTCTTCTTGTCATCATTCATGAAGAGTACAGGGACAAGAGTTCGGGGGGAGGGGGTCATGTTTTTCTGATAAAATTTGTGACAATATATTCTTATTCTATTTATGCAAAGATTTTTGAAAGGACTGAGCATTTAAATTGCCTCACCTACTATATAGGTTCATTATGTCTCAAGAAAACTGATCATGGGTCGGCTTCATACCCATATGGATATATCTGCTGATATCCACCTGAAATCTGCTGTTATCCCTGTAGGTGGCTGCACAATTTACTGCGTGAAGTGTAATATTACATCACACCTATTTAAATATACTAGACTACATTACAGTACACATTAACGTGAAATCTGCCTTTGCTGAAGCCATTCTTTTTAGTGACTCCCTTCTGGCTGATGGACTCTTTTTCTGACAGCTGGCCAGAAGTTGTACAATTGACATGCATGTAGGACTCGTACATGCATGAACATGTTTTAAAAGTTACATTCTTATCAAGGGGATCTCAAGTTATGGCCTTTGGTGGCCAGTGCTATAACCAGAAAACCCATGTAATGTGTATTCTATAGTAATGCACATTGAATTATAATAGTAAATTACCACAGTTTTCATTATCCTGCAATGATTTCTGTGTTAAAGGAGTGGTCCAAATTACTTTTCCTCCTAAATACCCATCTATTTAATGCCGTAATTTAAACTATAATTTAAATTAAAAATTGAAGTTTTTCTTTTCTTTTTTTCCACTTCCTTTTGATGATGCTTTGAGAATATCCTAGTGCAGGCTAGGATACTCAAGTGCCATAAGGGGGCAGATGCTGCTGTTACTTCCGCAGCCCCTACCCCCTCTCTGAAACGAAACGTCATCAGTGACGTTCGTTACAGGGGCGGAGCTAGTCCCTATGCGATGTGCACAATGACGGTGCTCTCTGTTGCCGGCTCAGATCAGCAGTAACGAGTCGGCAACAAAACGCGTTGTCAGAATACCTGGCGTGCAGAGAACAGTGACATACAGGGGTGGCACTAGTCTCTGCATGCCGGGTATTCTGACAGTGCGCTCTGGTGCCGGTTCTTACTGCTGATCTGAGCCGGCAACCGAGCGCCTGCTGTCATTGTGCACAGTGCACAACATGCTGGGACTAGGCCAGCCCCTGAAAATGGCATCACTGATAACTCTTAATTTCAGGGAGGGAGCATAGTGACCACAGCCTCTCACCCTGATGAATGTTTGAGTATCCCAGCATGCACAGGGATTCTAAAAGGAAGTGGGGAAAAAAAACATAAAAGCAATTGGTGTAGTTATGGAAGGATTGGGAATTTTTAAAGTATATTAGAAAATAGTTTAGATTATGACATTAAATAGAGGTTTAGGAGGAAAATTAGTTCAAACCTCAGACCACGCCTTTAACTTCATCTTAAAATGTAATTATATTGACAATTGTAGAAAGTGCCTGTTGGATGCCATACAAGCACCTGAAGGATTGTTTTTATTATTTAATAGATATTTAGAAGAAAAGCAGTAGAACTTGGAGAGAAACTGTTGCCTGCTTTCAATACACCGACTGGAATTCCTTGGGCGTTGTTAAACATGAAGAGGTAAATCCTATATGTGTGTTTTTATGTTTCAGTGTGGCATATTTTGTTTCATTTTATCTCTGCTGATTTCTTTTTCTGTATTGGATAAGGTTCCTTTTATCTAGCTTTATTATAAAACTATAAAAATGAGTGGAAAAGTAAGACACGATTTTCACTCTGCCAGAAATTATTCTAGTAGCCCTTGAGCGATCTGCCAGTGGAAATTTCTTTTGAGGTGGTAGATGTTAAGTGAGTGTCTTTATGCTACAAGCTGATTTAGAGTGCCAGAATTACTTGTCGTGATATTAGGAATGATGGGTACTTGAGACATTAACGTTTGTACTTTGCCATATACACTTCAGAGTTCTCACTGTAGTAAGTATGTTGAGGAAAACTGTTTAAAGAGGACCTTTCACCATTTTTTACATGCTTATCTGACCACATTGTTCTGAAGTGGTTTGCGATCTGAATAACACGTTTTATTTGATTATTTTTGTTATCTCTGCTGTGGAGATATTGGCTTGTAAAGTTTAGTCGCTAATTCCCTCTATAGCTAAGGGGGCATTAGCAGAGATTCTTCTCTGGGGGGAGTTTACTTTTCCCCTGCATTATGTTGCCCAATCATGAGCAGGCAGTTTCATACGGGGGAAGAAATCAGAAGCGGCTTCCTATGTGTGGTCTGGTAAAACTGACATGTCTAACCAGGCCACACAGATCTCATTGCCGGAACGAACATACATACATACATACATACATACATACATACATACATACATACATACATACAACATCTGTGCTCTCCTCCCCCTTCACTTGTACAGTCAGTAAGTGTTGGCAGTGAGATCTGTTTGGCCTGGGGAGGAGATCAGAGTTGGGTGTCTAGGATAGGTGCAGAGTGGTATATGCAATGTCACACAGCTGTGCTCCACTCCCCCTGCACTTGTACTTGTTAATAATTGCCGGCAGTCAGATCTGTGTGACCTGGTTAATTACATCAGTATTACCATGTCACATAGAGAAAGCCAGTTCTAAGCTTTTCTGGGGGCATTTTTTTTTTCTTCATTGCAAGACGCCTCCTGTTTTATGATTGGGCAGTATAATGCAGGGGGGAAAAAAGTAATGCCTCGAGAGAAATCTGTTAACACCCTGTTGATTATAGTTAATTTTAATTTGTATGTTAGAGGTTGTCCGCTACTTTTTCATTTATAATCTATTCTTAGGATAGGTCATCAATGTCTGATCGATCGGCGTCCAGCACCCCCGCCAATCAGCTGTTATCGGTGGTGGCGGCCGCTGGCCGCAAGTGCTCGCGTGGGTTGCTGGCCATCTTCTGATTAGTGGCTGTGGCAGGGTACTACACATCTGCCTCCTATTGAATTGATTTAGAGACTGTGTAGTACCCTGCCGCGGACTATATCAGAAGACGGCCATCTCCGAAAGTGAGTACTTCTAGCCGGCGGACACCAATAATAGCTGATCGGTGGGGATGCTGGGTGTCAGACCCCGACCGATCAGACATTGATGGTCCTCAATGAAAAAGTAGTGGACACCTTTGTTAATATCTCTGCAGTGGTGATGAGAAAAAGTTCAGCCATTTTATCTTAATGTGGCCAGTTTACCATGAAAAATGTGGCGAGAAGTCCTCTTTTAAAGTTAGGATTTCTTTTTCTTTGGACAGTAAAAATTGGAATGTGTTTTTGTGTGTTCCTCATCCCACAAGAGGACAGAAAAAAAACGCTGCTTCCTCTGGCGATGGGAGTATATCTTACTTCATATGTGTGGAGTAACTAAACACAAGTCACAAAACATGAGAGACTGGGGGGACTTGGCCGAACTGTGAGTTTAAAACTCTGCATTCAGGAATTAGCAATATTGACCTGTGCCGATTCAGCCATACATATTCCTCTTCATCTGTGCAGCCAAGTAAAATGATAAATGCCTGATCTGATCCTTGTCCACATGGAACTGTCCATGACCATACCCAGACCTCTCCATGCTCCACCCTTGTCTACCTGGAACTGTCCATGACTATACCCAGACCTCTCCATGCTCCACTGCAGCAGGCCATTGTGTTTAGATGAGTGGTCGTGGCTTGAGAGGCTGATACTGTACATTCCTTTACTCATAATAGCTATATTTATTCGGTCTCCCATGACAGCACCACGTGAGAGAGAGGATCCGCCCATTAAGGACAGGAAACCTACAGGTTAAAAAGGGCGGCCCTCTCTTCCCGCCTCAGTTTAGGTTTCCTGTCCATGATGGGAGACCTCGCTGGCTTACCTGCAGAAGATGGACTCCTGTCCCAGAGAGGGCCACAGCAGGTGGTTGGAGCCGGTCCGTCCCGGTCCTCTGGAGACTCCACGGTAGGGCTCAGTGGGGCGCCTCCGTGAGCGTTGCTGCGGGCGCGACATCGCCTCACGGGGAGGTAGATGTCCGCCAGGTGTGGGGCCGCTAGCGGGCTTCCTCCCCCCGCTACAATTTGCAGGAGATCCAGGTCGCGCCGGCGGGGCACGTGACAGGCGCGACCTACTGACGTGACTTCCGGTGCGCCGGGCAGGAAGTCCTTATGACGTCACCAGAAGGGGCGGAGCTCGTTTGAATCTTGCGCGCGAGCAGCTGAACGCCGGGGGATTAAGGACCTGGCGGCGAGGAGCCCACCTGGAACCCACCTGGCCACCTGGGGAGGAAGACCAAGGAGCAGGTAACGCCCTCCTGGGTAAAAAAAAAAAAAAAAAGCACACACCCACACATGGTACTGGTATGGCCAGTATATAAAGGGTCTGGTAACATACAGAGGTGCTTCCCAGCCCATTCTTACACTGTAAGTTATGGAAGTTTCACAAGAGCTGTCACCTAGGCAACAACATCTGCTGCAGGAGCAGCCCTCTGGGGAGCCCTCACAACTAGTGGCGCAGCGCCATTCCCGGCTAGGGTCTGGTCGTTCAGCTAGAAGAGCTGTCACTAAGAGCAGGAAGGTCGGTCCGGTGCGGCGTGATTCCTCGCCATGCATGTTGGATTCCTCTGCTTCTACGGTACCGAAGGCTCTGTGGGGTGAGTGGAATCTTCGTGAAAGTTCTACTAATGTTTCCTCCTTCTTTCTATCTATAACTTTCTTTTAGAGTAAGAAATGTTCCTCGAAATCCAAGCACAAAGAATGTGCCTTATGCAGCTGTTCACTCCCTGATTCATATAGCAAAAGGTTATGCCAGCTTTGTATCAGCAAAATGATGTCAGAGGAAACCCCAGATTTTTCCCTAGGCCTAAGAACTTTAATAAGGGAAGAAATAGGCAAAGCATTGCAGGGTTCAGAGTCTGGGCATATTCCTCAAGAAACCCAGCCGGGTTCAGACTCTGAACTGTCGGTCGCCTCCTCCTCCGCCTTCTCTTCCTCTGACAATGAGCCAGATGGACAGTGCTTTCCCCTGAAGGAGGTCGATGCCCTAGTAAAAGCCGTCCGATCTACAATGGGGATAGTGGACACGAGGGCAGAGAAATCAGCTGAGGATGTTATGTTTGGTGGTCTGGGGCTAAAGAAAAGAAGGGTCTTTCCTGTAAATTCAAAGGTGAAAGACCTCATTGATAAGGAGTGGAGGAAACCTGACAAGAAGGGTAGTGTTCCTCCATCCTTTAAAAGGAAATATCCATTTGAGGATGCTATGTGTTCCTCCTGGTTAAAAGCACCCAAGCTGGATGTTGCTGTTACCAAAGCAGCGAAAAGAACTTCCCTCCCGTTCGATGATATGGGTGCATTGAGAGACCCCCTAGACAGACGGGCTGATACTTTCTTGAAAGGGGCATGGGAGACAGCTGCGGGAGCACTGAGACCAACAGTAGCAGCTACCTGCACGTCCAGAGCCCTGATGGTGTGGCTTGAACAGCTAGACAGTCAGTTGAAGGATGGGACTTCTAGGAAAGACATTATTTCTTCCCTTCCACTGGTTCAGGGGGCGGCAGCTTTTCTTGCGGATGCATCTGTGGACTCGGTAAGGTTGGCAGCAAAATCAGCAGCACTGTCAAATGCGGCTCGGCGAGCCTTGTGGATTAAATGCTGGCCAGGGGATTTACAGACTAAATCCAGACTGTGCACAATCCCATGCGAAGGAGAATACCTCTTTGGTCAGACCATGGATGACTTATTGGAGAAAGCTGGGGAACCTAAGAGGGGGTTTCCATCAATACCTCTACCCTCCTTTAAGAGATCGTTCCGGAAGAGGAAATTTTTCCGGAAGAGATATTTCAGGGAGCAAGACAAGTCTGACGAAAGGGGTCGAAAAGTTCTTCCCCAGAACGCCAGGCTGCCCTCGTTTCGGAAGTACAAACCCTAATAAGAAAGCACGTCCTGATTGAGGTTCCGGAGGCTGAAAAGGGTCTTTGTTTCTACTCCCCGCTCTTCTTGGTTCCGAAACCGGATGGAAGTTTCAGGACAATCATAAATTTGAAATCCCTGAATAATTTCCTTGAAATACACACCTTTAAAATGGAGTCTTTAAAATCCGTAATAAAGTTACTTTTTCCCCACTGCTATATGGTAGTGCTCGATCTCAATGATGCATATTACCATATCCCAATTCATAGTGATTATCAGAAATACTTGAGGCTGGCCATTGAAATTGACGGGGTGGTTAAACACTTTCAATACACTGCACTCCCCTTCGGTTTAGCTATAGCCCCGCAAGTTTTTACTAAAGTAATGGCGCAAGTTATGGCACATGTAAGAGAAAGGGACATTCTAATTATCCCTTACCTGGATGATCTCCTGATAGTGGGGAACTCGTTGGTTCAGTGCGAGACCCACCTGCGGGAGACCATGTTGGTCTTAAAGAGCTTGGGGTGGTTTCTAAATTTAGAAAAGTCTAGACTATCTCCACTCAAGGGCCAGCATGTCCGTATACTCTCGGACAATCAAGTCACGGTAGCTTACATAAACCACCAAGGGGGAACCCGCTCAAGAAACTTGATGAGGGTAGCGAACGCACTTCTGCTGAAAGCCGAAGATCATTGTCCCTCTCTTTCGGCTACTCATCTAAAAGGGAAGGAAAACATCACAGCGGATTTCCTCAGCCGTACTTCCGTAAAAGAGGGAGAGTGGTCCCTAAATACGCGAATATTCTCCAGAATCGTAGAAATGTGGGGCCTTCCGACTGTGGACTTATTCGCAACAAGAGCCAATCGGAAAGTGGAAAATTTTTGTTCCTTAGACCCCAGAGAAGAACCCCTGGCAGTGGACGCCTTCATGGTTCCCTGGAGATTTCCTCTGGCATATGCCTTCCCTCCCATGATCCTGCTCCCAGCGGTGATAAGAAAGGTCAGGGCAGACCGGGCCAGAGTGATACTCATATGCCCCTTTTGGCCCAAAAGACCGTGGTTCCCTTGTCTCCGGAAGATGTCCATATCAGATCCCTGGGTTCTTCCGGAGATTCCGGACCTCCTCACTCAGGGGCCACTTTCCCATCCTCCAACCCCGAGTCTACATTTGACGGCGTGGAATTTGAGAGGGTGTTATTGACCAACAAAGGATTCCCCGCAAATGTAGTGAATACTCTCCTGGCTAGCAGAAAACCTGTTACCACCCGTATTTATGCCAGGACCTGGAGGAAGTTTCTGTCCTTTGCAGAAGTTAAGGTGGAGGAGGGGCCCCCTATTGGGAAAATTCTGGAATTTCTGCAGCGGGGCTTAGAATTGGGTCTCTTTACCAGTACCTTAAAAGTACAGGTGTCGGCGTTGGGGGCTTTATTTTCTTCCAATATTGCAGATAACTATTGGATAGCCTGTTTTATAAAAGCTTCCTTTAGGTGTAGACCCATTACCAAAGTAAAGATGTCTCCCTGGGATTTGAATTTTGTATTAGATGCCTTGACCAGTCCTCCTTTTGAGCCACTAGATTTAGTCTCCCCCAAAATTATTTTCCTAAAGACGGTCCTGTTAGTAGCCCTAACTTCAGCCAGGAGAGTCAGTGACCTACAGGCCCTTTCAATATGTCCTCCATTTACGCAAATTCTGGACGATAGGATTATATTAAAACCTGATCCAGCCTTTCTTCCTAAAGTGGCCACTCGATTCCATAGAACCCAGGAGATAGTTCTCCCGACTTTTTGCTTCCCGCCCAAAAATCAAAAAGAGAGGCTTCACACTTTAGACGTTAGGAGGTGCGTACTAAAGTACTTAGAAGTATCACGTGGATTTAGAAAGGATAAGTCCCTATTTATTTGCTATCAGGGGGTTAGAAAGGGTTGTAAGGCCTCAAAGGCTACAATCGCTAGATGGATCAAGGAGGCCATTTCCCTCGCATACTCCTCAGGGGATAAAGAGATACCGGAGGGATTGAGGGCGCATTCTACCAGAGCGGTATCAACCTCCTGGGCGGAGAAGACAGGGCTTTCCATTGAGGAAATTTTTAAGGCTGCCACTTGGTCTTCTCCCTCTACTTTCTATAGGCACTATAGATTGGATCTGGGTGGCTCTGCAGATCTCCCTTTCGGGAGAAGGGTGCTTCAAGCTGTGGTCCCTCCCTAATTTCCTTCGTGTCTGTAATTCTCTCACGTGGTGCTGTCATGGGAGACCGAATAAAGCCTGTTTACTTACCGGTAACGGGATTTTTCGGAGCCCATGACAGCACCCTTATATTCCCTCCCTTCAATGATGTTGTGCACTCCCGTAGAGTTGATTTCTTTTTGTACACCCTTGCGGGAAATTGATGAAAAGTAATGTACTTAATGTGATTATGTTTTGTTATAACTAACCTTGGCGGTCCTCTCATGCTCTGTTAACTGAACTGAGGCGGGAAGAGAGGGCCGCCCTTTTTAACCTGTAGGTTTCCTGTACTTGATGGGCGGAGCGCCTCTCTCACGTGGTGCTGTCATGGGCTCCGAAAAATCCCGTTACCGGTAAGTAACTAAGGCTTTTTCCAATGTGTATATAGGTGTCTATATATTTTAATTTATCATGCATAATTACTGTTGACTCCATATCTGAGTCAATATTTTCCCATCCTTTAACCACTGATGAACTGTGCACAAGTAAATTTAGTTCTAGTACAGAATCATGTAGTAGACTTGATGGTGGACAATTGTCCTTAATGAGGGCCTAGCGAATTGTAGGACAAAATAGTGGTGAGATTTGGGTACTGTGAGAAATGATGTAATGCAGACCAGTGCTTTTGCTTTTGGTGCCAGTTGTAAGGTTGGATAGACAATGGGTGGTGTTTACATTCTGTCCAGCTCCAGTTTCACAGAATAACACCATATCTATTTCACTAATCTAATTTCACGTATATACATTTCCCAGTATGAAGCGGACAATGTTCTTTGTGGATTAGATTATGGCTGAATAAGATCTTATCTTATGGTCTCTTTGTATTCTGAGTTTAACACCCATATGTGAATGAGCTCTCTAAGCCGCGATCTCCTGTTTGGAATATGAATTGGAGTTTGTATTAGGGCAGCAATAAAAAGAGCCTAATGCCTATGAAATAGGATTTGTAGGCGGAAAGGGAGAGATAGTAGTATTTCATGCCACAGTGTAATCTGTCAGGTCTGTGAAGGTGAGCACAATCTAAAAGTGATGTAGATTTCTCTTATTTCAAAGTTTGGTACATACGTTGGGAAAAAATCTCTCCGCAGTATAGGTCATCAATATAAGAACAGTGGTGGTCTGACCCCCGACACTCCCACTAATCAGCTGATATAAGCACTGGCAGTCGTCCATACAAATAAGATGGTAGTCAGTCTCCCATAAAGAACACAGCCGATCGAGCGCTCCTGTGTGCTGAGAGAGTTGTCGCCTGGTGTCAGGAGGCGGCTTATTTCCGCCAGAACAAAAGGATCATCAGTCTGAAATCAGACACTCCGGACCCTTAGCTCCCCTGACAATCGTCCGGGGATCCCATACACATTAGCGTGTCGGCCAAACACAAAATATCTGCGGGTTGAGCCAAAATTAGTGTAATGTGTATGGGAGGACATTAACACACTGGGCAGAACTCCGCAGTCCTATCCATTGCTTAGTGTCCACTTGACTTACCGGTAATTGTGAGATAAAGCAGAATACTTTGGAGAGGCCACTAAACAATTTACAGGGCTGTGTTTCACCCCATACATAGAGCGGCCATCAGCCAATCAGTGGGGGTGGCAGATGCTAAACCCCCACCAAACTCGTATTGGCGGCATAACCCATCAATATACAATGTATGCATTGTGAGCATTTCATGGCAAATGCATGGACCATACAGAAGTAAAACTGAATTTTGTGTATTTGTGTCGCTGTGAAGACCAGGACTAGAACTATATGTAATAATTCACTTTTATGGATTCTGATGCAAGCAGAAAAAAACCCTGCAATGACTTTATTATTTTCTTTCCTGAACCTCTGAATGTTTATGTATAATGTCCTTTTAAATATATACCAAAATATCTAAACTAATTTAATTTTACTACTTAGATTTTCTAATTACAATTTAGTTAAAACCAGCAGCCAAATTTAATTTTGAACCACTTGAGGACTTAACAGTATGGCATTGGCAGACAAGTTGGCAGTAATATAAGCAAAGCTATTAAATCGGTCTGTTGCTAAATGAATGTTTCACTTTACCTTTCTCCATTTTACGGCATTTCTAATTGCATTTGTCCTCAAAACTCTTGAAACGTCCATTATTAGACATCTTTAAAAAGCTATTTCCGACCAACATTGTCTTAATTGTTTCTGTAAATCTAGCCGCTCAGGATGCCTGAAGGTCATTCTGGTACTGGGTGTCATATGGATTGGTTTGTCAGAGACCCTAAAATGTACCGCATTCGGTTTAAATTACACATACAATTGTTTCTATGAGCATTTTTGATGACACAAATGGAGTCAGGTTTCTGTATACAAGCATAGGTTTACTAACGTTTCTGATTGCCGGATATATCCTTGTGGCTTTGTTCCCAAGCTTTAGACCAGTGACTTGATGCCAATTTTTTTTACACTCCTCATTACTTTAATGTGAGAGGGGCTATTATTTAGAAAGCAGAGACTACTATTTGCTTGCACGTTAATGTGTACTAGGGTATATGGACCGGATTAGCCCTTTATAAAAAAAAAAAAAAGTCAGACAGATTTAGAAGTAATCCAGGGGTTTATTACTTACTGCTTATAATATCTAATCTGCAGTAAGCTCATTCTACCTCAGGCAGTCATTGTATCTTTTAGCAAAGGGTTAAAGCGGTTTACCACTAATGATATTGATGACCTATCCTAAAGGACCCTATAAATACTAATGTCAGCTGAAGCCGCTGATAACATATTTGGCCAACAATCTGACATGTGGAGGGCACCTGACTGCTGATTGTCGGGAAGATGAGGGTCTAGTATATCCAATTTCACACTGCAGTCCGATTTATTTAAGCCGCCCCCCAGAGAGGTCTGGCAGCGGCTGTTTCATAGAGAACAGGAGCCCTCAGCATAGCGAGCGCTCCTATGTATGGAGGAGTCTGACAAGATGGCTTAGAATCATGGTTCAGCCGACAGCTATCTAAAGTTCGCTTTAGGCTATGTTCACACATAATTGTTTTTTTCGGCTTTTTTTGCTGCAGATTTTTATGCAAATTTTCAGCTGCCTTTTGCAGTACCAGCAAAGCCTATGAGAAACATGAATTCTCTGTTCACATTTCATGGTTTTTTTTTGTTCAGTATTTTCTGCCTTGGTTGGGTTTTTGGAAAATAGAGCATGCCACTTCTTTCTGCATTTTTTCAGCGTTTTTTCACCCTTAGGAAGTAATGGGTGGTGAAAAAAAAACGCTGAAAAAACGCAGGTACCATTTTTTTTCAGTGTTTTTGATGGCAAAATAGAATGGGTATTCTATTGATGTTGATGACCTATATTCTAGTAGTAGAATGCCTCTTTAAATTTCGCAGTTGGTTCTGTATAAAAGAAAACCGGTAAAGACCCTTAATCCACCCTCTCCTTAGTATTAAAAGGGTTCTCCACTTTAAGATTCAGTTGCAGTTGGACCAGGACTGGCATCTTGGTGAAAAGAAACTTGAGCTCAGCACGCAATACAGCATGGGCCTATGATTATAAAATGTCCTAAGTAGCTAAATATGTATTCTGGTCATCAGACTCCCCATAACTACTGTAGATCCGTTGACTGAAGGGTCCATTGTGCTGCATCCCCTTCAGTCTTAAGCTGCATTTCCATTGGAAGACAATTAAGAACGTTGGTTTCCCTATTATCTTTCATTATAAAAAGGCTGCCAATTACCCAATTTGAACAAGCAAAACACTTGTTCATTAGGTGAAATGATGTTTTTATGCAACGCAAAAGTTCATTGTTCTCTATAGTGCATTGTATTAGTGTAACCAGAACTCATATTGGAAACTTCACTGCCTAAGAATGAAGTTGTATACTTCGAAACGCTTACAATAAACCGCCTCAAATTGGATTTGACAACTCCTCTTTTCTTCCACGGCAGCGCAGATTAGCCCACTTGTTTTTCTATTCATTTACTCATCTCCTTGTGGGTCTGCAGCAGCCTTAAGCATCATCGGTGGTTGTGTGCACACAACTGTGCATATCCTATAACCCTGTTACCCAGATAAGACCCTGTTTGCGCTTTGTCTCCTCTCCAGTTTCTCTCCCTGGTTTTTGTAATGATCTCACTTTTGGGGGTGGGGGGTGGGTTCCAATATATAGGTCTCACAAAGTCACTTCAAAACTGAACAGGTCCCTAAAAAAATATATTTTGTAAACTTCCTTGGAAAAATGAAAAATTACTGCTACTTTTTTAAACCTATTAAAATGCTAACAAAATGAAAGGATATTTTACAAATGGTGCTGAAGTAAAGCAGACATGAGGGAAATGTTATTTATTGATGTTTGTGTGGTATGACTATCTGGATTAAAGGGATAGTCATTCAAAGTTTGAAAATTACAAGTTTTAGGAAATTTGTTACATTTCTGATATTTTTATAAAGAAGCTCAGCATATTGACCTAATTTTACAGAAATTTACCATTATCATAAAATATAATGTGACATGAAAAAACAAGCTCAGAATCACTGGGATACGTTGAAGCATTCGTGTTATTAACACATAAGTGACACTGGTCAGATTTTAAAAATTTGACCTCGCCAAATAAGGGGGTAAAATTGGCTCCCAACACTAAGGGGTTAATTCTGCTATATACCGTATTTATTATTATTTTTACTTTGTATTAATGATTGTTTTACATAACCCCTTTATGATGTGAGCTGTAATAGTACGACACACGTCATATCTCCGTTTGAGCACGTCAGTTGATTTATACAGCTGACATGTGCCCGCAACAGCCGCGGGTGGAATCGCGATCCACCCACAGCTGTTAACTAGTTAGATGCCGCTGTCAATCTCTGACAGCGGCATTTAACTCGAGCTTCCCAGAAGTGCGTCGTTCTCTCCACCCATCAGCAACCCCGTCACATGATCGTGGGTCGCAGTTAGGTCGGCATGACAACTCTGGGTCTGCAGGAGACCCATGCGGTTGTCATGTTGAGATTGCTATGAGTGCCACACAGCGGTCAGCTCTCATAGCAAGTGAGCAATTCTGCTACACACAGGCGATCTGATCATCGCCTGTGTGTAGCAGAGGCAGTCAAACAATTGCAGCTTCTAGTCTGCCATGGAGACTATTGAAGCATGCAGAAAGTAAAAAAATATATATATTTTTTTAAATATTAATGAAAAATATATAAAGTTTAAATCGCCTCCCTTTCGCCCCATTCAAAATAATAAAAAAAAAATCAAACCTACACATATTTGGTATCGCTGCTTTCAGAATCGCCCGATCTATCAATATGAAAAAAATTAATCCGATCGGTAAACGGCGTAACGAGAAAAAAATTCTAAACGCCAGAATTAAGTTTTTTTGGTGGCCGCAACATTGCAATAAAATGCAATAACGGGCGATCAAAACCTCGGATCAACTCCAAAAGGGTATAAAAAAAAAAACTGCAGCTCGGCGCGCAAAAAATGAGCCCTCACTCGGCCCCAGATCACGAAAAATGGAGACGCTACGGGTCTCGGAAAATGGCCCCATTTTTTGGGGGGGAATTTTTTTTCACCTCATAAATATAAAAAAAAAATACCTATACATGTTTGGTATCTACGAACTCGTAATGACCTGGAGAATAATAATGGCAGGGTCAGTTTTAGCATTTAGTGAACCTAGTAACAAAAAACAAAAACTGTGAAATTGCACTTTTTTTTTTTTGCAATTTCACTGCACTTGGATTTTTTTTCCTGTTTTCCAGTACACAATATGGTAAAACCAGTGATGTTGATCAAAAGTACACCTTGCCTCGCAAAAAATGAGCCTTCACACGGCCATATTGACCGAAAAAATAAAAAAGTTATGGCTCTGGGAAGAAGGGAACAAAAAAACGGAAAATGGCCCAGTCATTAAGGGGTTAATATTGAGCAGATTTAAGTCTGACTAGTTACTATTGCTAATACAATAAGCCCTATTGTAATATGTATTATGTAATATGTATTCTTACCAGTAACTGCTAATTAACACCATATAGTTTACTTCTTTTTATGAAGTTTATAAATCATATGCTCCTGCAATTCAGCCTTAAAGGGACTCTGTCAGCACAGAATGACTGTTCACAGTACAGGCGCTCGGTGCTTCATGGCAGGACTAATCTTTATACACACTTTCCCACCTGCTTGGTTTCCATCTATCTCCTCCCTCCTCTGCCTCTATCAAGCCAGAGCTGTCAATCAAAGAAGAGGAGGGTGGAGATAGAGGGAAAACAAGCAGGTGGGAAGGTGAATATATATAGTTGGCCCCACCATGAAGCACAAAGTGGCAGGACTTGGTTTGAGCAAAGTATAATGAGCATAGATGTATCTTGATCAGCTGTGATACTACAATATTCTCTCCCATGGTCTCTATCCGTATCCTGATCTGTGTCTCTGTCGATATCTTTGTTTCTCACAATCTTACGCTTTTTCTCCTTCTCCCATTATTGTTCTTCCTGTACTTGCTGTTTTCTACATTACATTTCTTCTTTCTTTCCGCTATTCCTTCACTATTACGTGCATTCTTGACTTGTGCCTTAAGTCAGCAATACACATTAGATGGCTATTGGCCATCTCAGCCAACTCTCCCATACACAGGAGCGCTCGTTCAGCTGACACGTCAGCTAGCAGCTCATCTCTGGGAGACCAATGTGATCGGCAGTCTGAAATGGGACATGCATCTCTCCCAACTATGAGTGGGCCGGCGCCCCATACACGCGAGACTGTTGTCCGAACTCATCAGTATTGACATTAGTGTAATGTGTATGGGGGCCTTTGGTGTGTATGCAGGTCAGGTGCACACTGAGATGCTACTGAGAACACTTGCCGTGTTAGATTTGATTTCCAGGCTTTTGGCTGACCGGGTCTGGACAAGAACAGCCAAAGGGCCAGATGTTGCCTGCGGGCCCTAGTTTTCCCATATCTGGCCCATAAGGTTAGACCATAATTCCTGGAGCACCCTTTTAAAACTGCTTCTGTCTTTTCTATTGACTGGCTGTCAATTGTATTTAGATGGTACAACTTCGTAGGATCTCGCAACACAATAATGAATCCATCATGGAATAAAAAATATTGGCAAGAGCACTGCAAGTCACATTCTGAAATCTGTATAGTTCCATTCATATCGCATTGGAATATAGTCGTTTCAAATTCTTTATATTTTATTATGTCTACTTCGGCCAGTAGAGAAGGAAGCTGTAAACTGCTCTTACAGTGAAGTAATTTGCTCAAAGTGAATACACTTCAAGCCCTCTAAGCTAAATTACTTATACTAAAGTTGAGCTATATTGTTTTAATGTGTTTGCATTAATCAACTTGCTTTGTATATTATAAAGGTTACATACCCCCAGGCCTGATATATTCATCATTAGACAACGCAAAATCTCTTCTGTTGTATTGTATTGGTCTGCATGCTGTTTTACTGTGAAAACCTGCTATTTTTCAGTGTTATTAATTGCTTTAATTAACTGTTTTGCATGCTAGCTATGCCAGCTTCAGTTTAAAATTGATTTTTGTTTGTATTTTTTGTTGTTTTTTTCCTCTTCCTGATTCAACAATGTGAAAAGCCTGCTTGGACCCTGTTTTGAGTTTTGTTTTGTTTTGTTTTTTTGTTTACCACTGCCATTTCCGTTTTATTGGAACCAAAAGTATTCAATGATTTTAAAGAGGACTATTCACCAAATTTTTAGTGCTGAACCGGACACCTGATGTAATAATGGTTGCAGAGTAAAATAAAAATATATTTTTTTTATTTTTATTTCACCTCTCCCTTGCAGATATATTGGTAATCAAAGTATTTGTCTCTGAATTGGTTAATTTTCATCAAGTCTCAAGTGGGTATTATCATATACTTCACCCTGGGGGCATGTACTTCAGAAATGAAGGGAAGGTCAGCTCACCTGAAGAGTAAAAGTCTCCAGTTGCATGGAGGCATGTAGTACTGCAAGATCCAAGGAGAAGCGAAAATACAGCAAAAGGGTCTTTAAAAACTCCCTTTTATTAGAAAATGTTAAGTCATGTAGGAAAAAATCTTTCAGACAGGCTTTAGTCATTGCCTCATAAGACTGTCTGAAATGCGTTTTCTTTTCCCATGGTGTTGGATTTTTTCGACATTTCAACATGTAATAAGTTAAGGATCTTTTTGCTGGATTTTTGCTTCTCCACGTACCTCTTTCCACTGTATGATGTTGCCTAATGATAACTAGACAGCAACGCTGAAGGGAAAGAAGAATTCACCCCCACCATAGCTTAGAGCTGGCTAGTCCTGTGTGAGATGTATGACAGCGTGATCTCCTGCACTAACCTTGCATTATTAAAAAGTGCTGAGAATAGAGTACATATGACGACTAACACTAAGGTCCCAGCAGTCCATGTTGGGCGAGGGGAAGTACAGCTGAATTTAGCTGTCACACATTAAAAAACCTGATATCCACTCTTCTCTCATAGCACTGTCACCTCTGCTGTACTGCCATTCCACCTCCACACTGCCTGCCTGGAAGAGAAATCTATGGTGTCTGTAATCAATCACAGTTATATCAGTTGTGCTCACAGCAACATGTAATCGCTCTGCAATCAGATCAGAGCAAGATGTAATTCCATTTTACTCCAGGGTAATACTGCACAGTTGGGTTACTCCCGTGTGACACATGACAGACAACCTGATCTCACCACGGAGCAAGTACAAGTTGATAAGAGCAGAGCAGTCAATTGTGATTACTGACACATATCCAGACAGGCAGTTGGGTGGAGTGGGGCAGTACAGCAGAGGTGACAGTGCAATGAGAGAAAAGCTGGTTTTGTTGATATTTGTTTTACATTCTTGTTGTAGCGCCCATAATGTTTCCAACTCCAGAATATTTAATGGATGTGATAAGAGGCTTCCTCTCACTAGCATTTAACACACAGTTTCTGAAGGGCAAAAGAACACCAGAAAGCTAAAGGTCCAGACACAGAGTGCGACAGTTCTTCTACCCCACTATCATCTGGCAACGGCATGTACAGTGCATTGTGAAAGTATTTGGCCCCCTTGAACTTTCTACCTTTTGCCACATTTCTGGCTTCAAACATAAAGATATAAAATTCAAATTTTTTGGGAAGAATCAACAACAAGAGGGACACAATCGTGAAGTGGAACGAAATTTATTGGATATTTTTAAAAAAATTTAACAAATTAAAAACTGAAAAGTGAGGCGTGCAATATTATTCGGCCACTTTACTTTCAGTGCAGCAAACTCACTCCAGAAGTTCAGGGAGGATCTCTGAATGATCCAATGTTGTTCTAAATGACTGGTAATGATAAATAGTCTCCGTATAAATGCACCTGCTCTGTGATAGTCTCAGGGTTCTGTTTCAAGTGTAGAGAGCATCTTGTAGAGAACACCAGGCAGGTCCGAGATACTGTTGTGGCGAAGTTTAATCCCTTTAAAGCCCATGATATATTAATACGCGTCATTGCCCTGGGCTTTAAGAGCCTGACCCGTATTAGTACGTCATGGCGACTGCGCGAGCACACAGGCTGTGCGGGCGCGATCGCCGCCGGGTGTCAGCTGATTGTCACAGCTGACACCCAGTACTATGTGCAGGGAGCGGTCCCACACCGCTCCCGGCACATTAACCCCCGCAATGCTGCGATCGAAGTCGATCGCAGCATTGCGGTGGCTAAGGGGAGGTGATCTGTATACTCACCTCCTCTTCCGGCCTCCAGCGCTGTCTGCCGCGGCTTCCCGGATGTTGCCATGACCACCCGATGTCGTCATGACAACATCCGGGTCACCAGACAGCAGGAAGATTTTTTGGTCATGCGCAGTACATGACCAAACTATCTTCTCACTGTGCAGCGCTGACAGCCTGCATAGCACAGGGATGGTGCTCCATCCCTATGCTATGCAGGCGATCAGAATAAAAAAAAGTGAAAGTCCCAGAATGGGACAAAGTAAACAAATAAACTGTCAAAGTGAAAAAAAAAAAAAAAATGTAAAAATATAAAAATTAAAAAAAATACACCAAGAATAAAAATATAATGTACCCATCAATGAATATTATTATGAAAAGTACACATTTGGTATCGCCGCGTCTGGAACGACCTGACCTATAAAATTGTCCCACTAGATAGCCCCTTCAGTGAACACTGTAAAAATAAAAAAGGAAGCAAAAAACAATGCTTTATCATACCGCCAAACAAAAAATGGAATAACACGCGATCAAAAAGACTAATATAAATAAAAATGGTACGGCTGAAAACGTCATCTTGTCCCGCAAAAAAACAAGCCGCCATACAGCTCAATCATCCGAAAAATCAAAAACTTATAGCTTTCAGAATAAAGCTATGCAAAAAACAAATTTTTTTCAATAAAATAGCTTTTATTGTGTAAAAGCGCCAAAACATAGAAAAACTATATAAATGTGGTACCGCTGTAAACGTACTGACCCAAAGAATAAAGCTACCTTATCAATTTTACCACATGCGGAGCAGAATAAAAAAATTTAAAAAAAAAAACAATTCCTGAATTGTTGGTTTTTGTTTATTCTCCCTCCCAAAAGCTGGAATAGAAAGCGATCAAAAAATTGTGTGACAGCTGTCAATCATAAAAACCCAATATGATTCTGGTATCTCTGTAGTCGCACCGACCCGAAGAATAAGGTCGTCTAATCACTTATACCGCACTAGGAACGGCGTAAAAAATAAACGCTGGGGTTGGGGTTAGGGTTGTGCTAATGTTAGGGTTAGGGTTGTTTTTCTTTTCAAAAGTAAAAAAAAAAAAATTTACAATATGGCAACTAGTGTTGAACGCAAGTGCTCGCTACTTGAGTTTGCATCGGGTGCTCGGGTATGCATTGAGTATCGCGGGTGCTCGAGTCTCCGCCCCATATGCTTCGCGGCCAAAAAAAACTCACGGGGATTGCGTGCCATGCACGAGCGATCCCCGCATGTTTTTTTGGGGGTGTCTAAAAAAACGTGAAACATGCGGGCGGGGACTCGAGCATTTCACTTGAGCACCCGTGATACATGGTGCATACCTGAGTACCCGATGCAAACTCAAGTAGTGAGCACTTGCGCTCAAGACTAATGACAACTTATTCAATATGATGACCTAATGTTATCAAATTCTGTGTCGTACCTCTGGGTTCAAAATGTTAACTATACCCCTTGATAAAATCCTTGGGTGTAGTTTCCAAAATGGGGTTGCGGCGCCCAGCCGTGGAAGCCCTTTATTTTACCCTGGTAGATGGGGGACTCGGAGTCGGGTCCTGTGATGGAGAGATGGGGTGCAGCCGTGGCCCGGACCCGCTCCGTGCCCAGGGCCGTCGCATTAAAAAAAGAAGGATGGTGTGGGCTTATCCGGGTTGAGTGGCTGATTACGACTACACCGCCTGTGGCACCTGGTGAAGGCCACCAGCGCTGCTGCAGTCCGCTGAGGCCTGGTGTTAGGGCAGCCGGCGTTGTTACTACTCCCTACAGGCGGAGCAGGGCCTCAGGGCAGAGGACCAGGAATGACGGGGGTAGTAGTCTAGAAAGTCTGCCTAGTGCGGTGTAGCGCAGAATAAAGAGTCCGGAGGCCACAGGGGTGAACTTCCAAGGCTTTACTCACATAAGAGATGGCAGAAGGAAGGCGACTCCCTGCTCCTCGCGGAGTTCTGCAGTCACCAGAGACGGGGGTCCGACAACCTCCGAGTAAGTCCAGCGTTCAATCAGGACCCTGCACCAGAGTGTTCCTAAACTACAGGCCGAGTGCTTTCCCGTCCGTGTGTGTAGATAGGCCGGGTCTCCCTCTGAACTCCTCTCAGAAAAAGGGCACGGGTGGCAGCTCCGCTCCTTCCGATACCCGGTGGGATCCTCAGGGCCTACCAGGCTTTCCCGACCAGGACATAGAGTTGCAAGGTCGGGTGTCGGGGGCCGGTACCCCTCTTGCAGCCGGACTCCCTCTGAATAGATCAGGTTGGCGAGGACAGGTGGCGTATACCGCTCCGTCTGCATCCTCCCTGGGATCTATTTGCTGTGGAGCTACCCTCCTAAGCTCCGGGCCTTCTTGATCCTGGTCCCTGACCGGGTTGAGACATTCCTTGTCTACAACCTGCCCCTCGACCCAAGGTACGAGGGCTGTGTCTCGATCCGCTGCAGGTCCACACAGGATCCACGTTCAGGGTGGGAGATCTAATGCAAAGACAGTCAAAGACCCGCAACCAAAAATGGCTTTTTATTAAATATGAAATCTAAAGTGTCACTAAAATGTGAGTCCTCCACCCTCACCCACTAAAATGGTTCCCCTAGCTCTTGGTTCCCCAGTCTCCCTGTAACCAGGAGGGCAGCACCTAGTGCATTCTAGCCCCCTCTGGTGGAGAAATGTGGTGTTGGATGTGGATGTGGAGGTGGAGTCCTGATCATCACACTGTTCTTACCTCAGAGGAGGAACACCACACTCCATTAGAGAAGTGCAGCATACCTTTGGCGGTCGAACCCTCAGGGGCGGCACAGGGTCACTTGTGGGGGGTTTCCACTATTTAGGCACATCAGGGGCTCTCCAAACGCGACATGGCGTCCGCTCTCGATTCCAGCCGATTGTGCGTTCAAAAAGTCACACAGTGCTCCTTCCCTTCTGAACTCTGCCGTGCGCCCAAACACTGTATTTTCCCCACATATGGGGTATTGGCGTACTCAGGAGAAATTGTACAAAAGTTTTTGGGGTCCATTTTCTCCTCTTACCCTTGTGAAAATAAAAAAATTGTGGCTAAAACATCGTTTTTGTGGAAAAAGTTTGATTTTTTTATTTTCACGGCTCCATGTTATAAACTTCTGTAAAGGACTTGGGGGTTTAAGGTGCTCACCACACATCTAGATAAGTTCCCTGAGGGGTCTAGTTTCCAAAATGGTGTCACTTGTGGGGGGTTTCCACTGTTTAGGCACATCAGGGGCTCATCCGCCAATTATTCAAGCAAATTTTACAATCAAAAAGTCAAATGGCGCTCCTTCCTTTCCGAACCCTGCCGCACGCCCAAACAGTGGTTTTCCGCCACATATGGGGTATCTGCTAACTCAGGAGAAATTGCACAACAAACTGCATAGTGCAATTTCTTCTGTTACCCTTATGAAAATGCAAAAGTGGGGACTGAAAAACATTTTTGTGGGAAAAAATGTGAAAATTTTATTTTTACGGCTCAATGTTAAACTTCTGTGAAGCACCTGGGGGTTCAAGGTGCTCACCACACATCTAGATAAGTTCCCTGAGGGGTCTAGTTTCCAAAATGGTGTCACTTGTGCTTAAACAGTGGAACCCCCCCCGAATCAGGGGCTCCCCAAATGCAACATGGTGTCCGCTAATTATTTAAGCAAATTTTACATTCAAAAAGTCAAATGGCGCTCCTTCCCTTCCGAACCCTGCCGTGCGCCCAAACAGTGGTTTTTCCCCACGTATGGGGTATCTGCGTGCCCAGGGGAAATTGCACAACAAATTTTGGGGTCCATTTTTTCCTGTTACCCCTGCAAAAATAAAAAAAGTGGGTCTAAAGTAACATTTTTGTGAAAAGTTAAATGTTATTTTTTTTTCTTCCACATTCCAAAAATTCCTGTGAAGCACTTGAAGGGTTAATAAAGTTCTTGAATGTGGTTTTGAGCACCTTGAGGGGTGCAGTTTTTAGAATGGTGTCACTTTTGGGTATTTTCTGTCATAAAGACCCCTCAAAGTGACTTTAAATATGATGTGGTCCCTAAAAAAAAAAAAAAAAAAATGGTTTTGTAAATTTTGTTGGAAAAATGAGAAATCGCTGGTCAACTTTTAACCCTTATAGCTCCCCAATAAAAAAAAATTTTGGTTCCAAAATTGTGCTGATGTAAAGTAGACATGTGGGAAATGTTATTTATTAATTAATTTTGTGTGACATATCTCTTATTTAAGGGCATAAACATTCAAATTTTGAAAATTGCAAAATTGTCAATTTTCGCCAAATTTCCTTTTTTTTTCACAAACGCAAGTGATTTCGATGAAATTTTACCACAATCATGAAGTACAATATGTCACGAAAAAACACTCTCGGAATCAGTGGGATCCGTTGAAGCGTTCCAGAGTAATTACCTCATAAAGTGACAGTGGTCAGAATTGTAAAAATTGGCCTGGTCATTAACATGCAAACCACCTTGGGTTGTAAAGGGGTTAAAGCCGGATTTGGATACAAAAAGACTTCCCAAGTCTTAAACATCTCAAGGAGCACTGTGCAAGTGATCATATTGAAATGGAAGGAGTATCAGACCACTGCAAATCTACCAACACCCGGCCGTCCCTCTAAACTTTCATCTCGAACAAGGAGAAGACTGATCAGAGATGCAGCCAAAAGGCCCATGATCACTCTGGATGAACTGCAGAGATCTACAGCTGAGGTGGGAGAGTCTGTCCATAGGACAACAATCAGTCGTACACTGCACAAATCTGGCCTTTATGGAAGAGTGGCAAGAAGAAAGCCATTTCTCAAAGATATCCATAAAAAGTCTCATTTGAAGTTTGCCACAAGCCACCTGGGACACACACCAAACATGTGGAATAAGGTGCTTTGGTCAGATGAAGCCAAAATCAAACTTTTTGGCCACAATGCAAAACGATATGTTTGGCGTAAAAGCAACACAGCTCCTCACCCTCAAAACAACATCCCCACTGTCAAACATGGTGGTGGCAGCATCATGGTTTGGGCCTGCTTTTCTTCAGCAGGGCCAGGGAAGATGGTTAAAATTGATGGGAAGATGGACGAAGCCAAATACAGGACCGTTCTGGAAGAAAACCTGTTGGAGTCTGCAAAGACCTTAGACTGGGACGGAGATTTATCTTCCAACAAGACAATTATCCCAAACATAAAGCAAAATCTACAATGGAATGGTTCAAAAATAAACGTATCCAGGTGTTAGAATGGCCAAGTCAAAGTCCAGACCTGAATCCAATCGAGAATCTGTGGAAAGAGCTGAAAACTGCAGTTCACAAACGCCCTCCATCCAACCTCAATGAGATCGAGCTGTTTTGCAAGGAAGAATGGGCAAGAATTTCAGCCTCTCGATGTGCAAAACTGGTAGAGACATACCCCAAGCGACTTGCAGCTGTAATCGCAGCAAAAGGTGGCGCTCCAAAGTATTAACTCAAGGGAGCCGAATAATACTGCACACCCCACTTTTCAGTTTTTAATTTGTTAAAAAAGATTAAAATATCCAATAAATTTCGTTCCACTTCACAATTGTGTCCCACTTATTGCTGATTCTTCTCCAAAAAATTAGAATTTTATATCTTTATTTTTGAAGCCAGAAATGTGGTAAAAGGTAGAAAAGTTCAAGGGGGCCAAATACTTTCACAATGCACTGTAAGTGGAGCAATCCTGGTGAGCTGGCCAATCCGGCGCCTATCAGCCTCCTTGCGATATGATCATTGGGTACTGATTTGGTGCCATGGCAGCGAGAGGGCGGATTAAAAAATGAAATGAATGGTAATTTTAAAAAATGCTACATTCCAAAAAAGAAGTTTGAATCTCAAAATTAAATAATATAAAAGTATAAAATGATTTAACCTCAAAAGTAAACACGGTCAAGAAAAAATCTACTCTGCATGACAAAAAAAGCTCTCGCAGAGCTCCATCAATGGAAAAATAGAGTTGTCTCAAAATATGACAGCACAAACCAATTTTTTTCCAGAGCTCAATTATCGTTTTGTTTTTTGTTTTTTTACACAATTTTACAAAACGTGGATTTTTTTTTTCCAGTATTTCAGTACATTTTAAGGTAAAATGAATGGAGTCCTTCAAAACTACATCTTGCCTAAAATAAAAAAAACAAGCTCCATATACCTGTATCGATGGGAAAACTAGAAGCGTTGTGGCTCTTGGAAGAGGGGGAGAAGAAACCAAGAGGGGAAACAAACATTGGCTGCATCACTAAGAAGTTAATGTAGTGGTGCTCATGACAGATGAGATCATAAATAATCTCATGAACTATAATCTAGTATTCAATCTACATTGATCTGTTTTTAGATCTATGTCTGTTTCTAAAACCTGTAAGCCACTTAGTTTTATTTTTGTTTTTTTTGTACCTCGCAGTACTTTGTTTTGAGTTGTAATAATGCAAAAACATTTTCAAGAAATTAGGTTATTCAGATTTTTACACAGTCTAGCCTAGAGTGCGATAAAATAATGTATATATTCTTGTATCACTCAGACGCTTCCATGATTTGTATCATTGGCAGTCTTTGTTAGCTGTCTTGCAGTGTTGACTTAACTACCAGTAGACCGACTGTATCCCAATGTGTTTATCCTGTCTTTTGGAGTAGGGCTGACCTTATTCTTTACTATACAGATTATTTTATTACACTGCTCAAAAAAAAGGGAACACTCAAGTAACACTTCCTATAGCTGAATGAATGAAATATTCTCATTGAATACTTTGTTCTGTACAAAGTTGAATGTGCTGACATCAAAATCACACAAAAATCATCAATGGAAGTCAAATTTATAAACCAATGGAGGCCTGGATTTGGAGTCACCCCCAAAATTAAAGTGGAAAAACACACTACAGGATGATCCTACTTTGATGTAATGTCCTTAAAACAAGTCAAAATGAGGCTCAGTATTGTGTGTGGCCTCCACATGCCTGTATGACCTGCCTACAATGCCTGGGCATGCTCCTGATGAGGTTGCGGATGGTATCCTGTGAGATCTACTCCCAGACCTGGACTATAGCATCCGCCAACTCCTGGACAGTCTGTGGTGCAACGTGACGTTGGTGGATGGAGCGAGACATGATGTCCCAGATGTGCTCAATCGGATTCAGGTCTGGGGAAAGGGCGGGCCAGTCCATAGCTTCAATGCCTTCATCTTGCAGGAACTGCTGACACACTCCAGCCACATGAGGTCTGGCATTGTCTTGCATTAGGAGAACCCAGGGCCAACCGCACAAGCATATGGTCTCACAAGGGGTCTGAGGATCTCATATCGGTACCTAATGGCAGTCAGGCTACCTCTGGCGAGCACATGGAGGGCTGTGCGGCCCTCCAAAGAAATGCCACCCCACACCATTACTAACCCACTGCCAAATCGGTCATGCGGAAGGATGTTGCAGGCAGCAGATTGCTCTCCACGGCGTCTCCAGACTCTGTCACGTCTGTCACATGTGCTCAGTGTGAACCTGCTGTCATCTGTGAAGAGCACAGGGTGCCAGTGGCGACTTTGCCAATCCTGGTGTTCTGTGGCAAATGCCAAGAGTCCTGCACGGTGTTGGGTTGTGAGCACAACCCCCATCTGTGGACGTCGGGCCCTCATATCACCCTCATGGAGTCGGCTTCTCACTGTTTGTGCAGACACATGCACATTTGTGGCCTGCTGGAGGTCATTTTGCAGGGCTCTGGCAGTGCTCCTCCTGTTCCTCCTTGCACAAAGGCGGAGGTAGCTGCTGCTGGGTTGTTGCCCTCCTACGGCCCCCTCCACGTCTCTTGGTGTACTAGTCTGTCTCCTGGTAGCGCCTCCTGCCTCTGGACACTACGCTGACAGACATAGCAAACCTTCTTGCCACAGCTCGCATTGATGTGCCATCCTGGATGAGCTGCACTACCTGAGCAACTTCTGTGGGTTGTAGAGTCCGTCTCATGCTGCCACGAATGTGAAAGCACAACCAACATTCAAAAGTGACCAAAACATCAGCCAGAAAGCATTGGTACTGAGATGTGGTCTGTGGTCCCCACCTTCAGAACCATTCCTTTGAGTGTGTCTTGATAATTGCCAATAGTTTCCATCTATTGTCTATTCCATTTGCACAACAGCATGTGAAATTGATTGTCAATCAGCATTACTTCCTAAGTGGACAATTTGATTTCACAGAAGTTTGATTTACTTGGAGTTATATTCTGTTTACGTGTTCCCTTTATTTTTTTGAGCAGTGTATTTTAACATGCTCTCACTAGCTTTGAGACCATTTAAAAAAAGATATATAAAAAAATTACAGACTAACCCCATTTAATATTCATTTGTGAGATGGATCCATTCTAGACCTGACTAGCAGCTATCTCCCTGTCCTTTCCATAAACCTGCATAACTTGGCTCAGTCAGACATGCATGTTTATAGTAATGTGGATAAGGTGAGAAGCTGCTGGCAGGTGTTATTGGCACTGCTCATCTCGCAGGGAAACACCACATTGGGGATGTTGATTTAAAACCTTGTTTGCTAATCTGACAGCAGCATGATGGGGACAGATATCTTGATTTCAGTGATGTATCACTTAGTTTGCTGGGTGCTGCAATTGTGATGGAATAAGTTTTCTCTGCTGCAGATCTAGTAGAGCACGGATGTTTATCTGTGTACAATGTATATTGACATAAATCTGCTAATTAGTGGTGGAGGTGTGTGTGGTTGGACCAGGAGGCAGGAGACACCTAGTCCTGTAGTGATAACGGCTGATAACACATTGATTGTATTGAAACGGCAAGCCACAGACTATTAAGTGACACATCACTGGAATCAGGGGCTCTGCCCTTATATTATGGTGCTCTTGGATTACATAGCAAATACCTTACCTTCAAAGCAATATACTGTATGTAATCACTGACCTGATACATTGTAGACTGTCTAATGGTGAAGAAAAAATCTAAAACGATTATATCATCATACTTGTTGGCTTTATTTATCTTTTTATAGATGATCAAAGTTACAACTAAAAAATAAGTTTTTTTTCAATAAGGAATCTTCTGGGTTTGATGTGATCTCATGGGAAATAAGAACCAAAGGGAAATCTGCTGGCACTACCACCACACCTAGCTACAAGAAAAAATAGGGTCAAACAAAATGGATCCAGATAATGGCCATGTCTTGAGATGCTCAGCTTGATACTTGTAGATCATGAAAATTCAGAGGAAAGCAGGAGGAGCGACACTCACCACTGGCAATTTCAGTAAAATGCACTTTAATTCGGTCACAGGGTTGCGGACAGAGACATCAGTAAAATGAGCAACAGGTGTTTCGCGCGAGTACACGCTTCTTCTGGCTCATGGGAAATAAGTCCTGGAATATCTTTTCCAATGGTTTTACATATCTTTTAAGCCTTCACTGGTGCACTTTTATCTTCACAAATCGGTAAAATGTTCTGTTCTCTACACCATTTGTCATGTCACAAAAATAATTGTTTAAACCTTCAGGTCTTCCGCAGCTGAAAAACCTCTTCTATCATCATTGCAGTTATTTAGCGGAATCTCTAGTTACACATCTCCTCTTTACATATCCGTAATTATATGAAAACTGCCTGGCATTCTCAGGCTGACATCAGTTTGTGATTTGTAAGTGCACTTATCCCTACAAAGTAATGAACTTTCTTAATGCTACAAATTTGCATTTCACAATGACTTCATATTGGTTTGGAGCTGCGTGCATAACTAACAAACAGTGGGAATTGTTGAGGATTGCAGCTCTAACCAGCTCACAGCTGTAAAATGTCTTTGAAAATGTTCGGCAGCTAGAAGTTCTTCATTCCTTGCCTGCTTTTCTTCATTAAATCATTCTGTTTTCTAATCCATTAATTTAGCCCTCTTTATCATTGATGGAGTATTTCTTTCGGGAGGTCACATGGATGGGGTCAATTGGCTAATTAAATTTTGGATTCTTGAGTTTGGTGAAGCCTTGTTGGAAGACCACTAAACCTATAATCAAGCAGTGTATTTACCTTTATGTGGATATATAGTCACTGCATGGATCCTAAATGGCTTGCTTTAGATTTCCTTTTTACACACATTTATGGGTCAATCCTACAGTAACTAGACAAAGTCAAAGAATTTAAAGGGACTTTATTATCAGAAACTTACATTTTGGATATGCACATTTAATGGATGCCACCAAGTCACATTCCTCACCCCTATGCTCCTAATGTAGAAAAAAAATTGTTTTTTTTTTTTACTGGCTGCATGGAACCACGTAGTCTGCTGTGCTTTCTCATATAGCAAAGGACACACACACTACCCAATGAAGGCCAGAAGAATAAAGAACCGTCTTTTCATATGTCAGTGTAATGGGTCCATTTGGGTGGGTTTGTTATATGCTGGGATTATAAACCAGGGAATTGGCAGTGTGATTGTAGTCTTAGGCTGTGTATATATCTGCTCTGGGGATGTAGACCTCTCTGAGAGATCAGTTAATTATTCAGGTATATAATACAGATGTTGTAAGGAGCAGGCTCTGAAGCTGAGCCCGCACCATACCCTGCAGATGCCCACTGTGTGAAACAGCCGGCATCTACCTGTAACAGTTACCAGAGCAAGTTACGATCACTACAATTTAACCATTTTAATGCTGCTGTCTGCCAGTGCCTGACAGCGGCATTGAAATGGACTTGTTGATGGTGCACTCGTTCACTCGCTTCTAGCGTGTGCCACTTCTGCAATGCGTTTACAGGAACCAATGAGTTATGGCAGCTGAGGACCTGCTGAAAGCCCCCCATCGCTGAAATCTTGGTACTTTTTTTTTTTTTAAGCTTTGCTTGTAATATTGCGCTATATATATAGAACAAGCGATCAAATGATTGCAGGTTCAAGTCCCCTAAAGGGACTGAAGTTTTTAAAAATATAAGTTTGATTCATTTAATTTTTCCCGATAAAAATAAACAAACACATTTTTAGTGTTGACATGCTAGTTAATTTTATATTTTGATAGTTCTGTCTTTAACTGGTATAGAGAAACAAAATTGAAACGCCATGGCAGCCGGAGATGCCGATGGGTAGGAGGATGAGGAGGAGAGTCGATGGGCTCCTGCCCAGCGAGCACAGAACACGGACCTGGCCACTGGACCAGTGTCTTTCCAATCCATTCTCTCATCTCTAGTTGCCCGGTCATTTTTACTGCACAATGCACACCATAAAAACAGAATAGTGGTGGTATGTTCTTTGTTTTCTTTTACCAATTCACAGCAGTTGAGATTTATTTCCATTATTCAGTACATTGTAAGAGAAAATAGATTTTGTTATTCAAAACAATAACTCGTCCCTCAAAAAACAGGTTCTTATTTGATCATGTTGACTGTTAAATGGCTCATGGAGGAGGGAAAACAAGTCTCCACACAGTCTGAGAAGCTCTGTCCTAGTAAGGTCCATTAGATCTAGCCAGGGTTATGTCATTTGTTTTGCTATTTGTGTGTGCGTATCACTGTAACGGAGGTGCTGGAGTCCTGCTTAGGTATGGTATGGTGGGTATGAATGGAAAGTGGTCGTCTTTGTCTGGAGATTGATGCTCTCCTCTTTCATGCTAAATCCTGACCTTGCAATAACATTTCATTTTCCTGGGATGTAAGGGCCATGAACTTGTTTTAATGTTGTATCTGTTATTTCTTTCTATGCAAAAGCAATGTAGAAACCTATAAATAAAAAAACAATTGGTGTTCTCTCCGGGAAAAGCATTCTTTCACGACTTCACCATGGCAAGTAGAATAAATCCCTAGATGAATGACCCATCTCGTGCAAACTATTATACATGACTTGCATATCACATCTTACTAGAAAAGCGTCCATACCCCTTTTGAAAAGCTGAAGATTTCACATAGATGTCATTATTTGTTCTGTACGAATCCTTAATAACAGCATGTGTTGTACTCCATTCTGCATGCTTTACACATTAAATATTCCAGTTTTCTCCGATGAACCTGCAGTTTTGTTTTTTGTTTTCCTTGCCGTGCAAGTGCTTTAACTTACGAGTTTCTTTTTTTTTTTTTTTACTTTTATTTTCTCCTACCTCCTAGATGTGACAAGTTTTATTTAAAAAAAAAAAAAAAAAATTCTGACCATCTTCAGTACATCTGGGTAGTTGTTAATGGAGCCTGGTTTTATATACATAGTTTTTGATGCAGTTGCAATAAATAAAGGAATGTACAATTGTATACACTCTAGTGATGACAGCCAGATTCTGACTTCTAAGTCCTCAGGCAAAAAATATATCTGACTAGATCTTTCCCAATGCAAAGGTATGCAAATTGCCTCTTCAGAGAGGAAGATGACTTGAACTCTAGGGCCACCTATTGAAAGTAGCAATCCTAAAAGTCAATATCGACCCTCTCACCTAGCCAAATCAGATCTCATACTTTGCAGAAACTGTTTCGGGGTATTGCCCCTCATCAGTTCAAATTGAGATTCTGGTTTGGCTTTAATCCCAAGTCATATGGCAAGGCTCGTTAAAGGGTTGACAGTGACTTTCAGGATTGCTACTTCCTATAGGTGGCACTAGAGTTTAAGTCCTCTTTCTCTCTGAAGAGGCAATTTACATATTTAATTTCCCAGAGGAGCTTGGGTGACGTATTAGTTTCCTCTCTCTGACATGCGAGGCCTGGCTTGTTACCCCTTAGATCCCATGCAAAGGTGAAACTGTAGCAACTGTTTGTCCTGACTAGTAGGGTGATGGGAGCTATCAGCAAGGACCCTATTTTATAGCGTAATCATTTCACTATGGCATATGGAAGAGGGTTGTCATTCCAAGTTGTTCTTATCTATAAATAGTAAATGTCAAGATTGTCTTAATTGATTCCATAGAAAACCTCAAAACACTTCATAGATGAGAATTTCATGCAGCGAAATATACATAAACTATTGACAGTCTATTGTCTGCGTGCATGTTGAAGTGTAAAAGCTTTTTGTGAGCATATGCAAACTCTTTAAATATTAAAAGGAATGGCATGTTTTAGGATTGAGAGCAAGCCTGAGAAATATGACTAGACAACCAGAAACTATTACATTCTGCAGAACCCACTCAAATCAGCAATCTATAATTTGTCGGGGATTTGTACAGACACATTATAGTTATTGCAGCTTGAACAACAGTTGCTTTGCAAATCATTGTGATGGTCTGAATCACAAGTATGTGACCAAATGGTTAATCATATGCTTCACCAAGTGATTTTTTTTCTTTCATTGGTTTTATGCATAGTGACTTAAGGTTGTCCACCACTTTAACAATTCACCATTCAGACATGGATGACCTATCCTAAGGATAGGTGATCAATGTTAAAGTTGTGAACAAGTTCTTTAAAATTTAGCTTACAGCTGATTCATGCTGCTTGAACCACAAGCAGCTTGAATTATTCTGGCTCTGATATTTCAAGCAGGTATGATTTTTACTCTGAAAAACTGGCGTTTTTGGGGGGGGTTTTTGCAGTAGCTGGAGAGGTGACACTAATACAAGTTTCCTGCCCCTAATACACACGTGGTAAAAATTGTTGGTACCCCTCGTTTAATGAAAGAAAAAGCCACAATGGTCACAGAAATAACCTGAATCTGACAAAAGTAGTAATAAATTAAAAATCTTTGAAAATTAACAAATGAAAGTCAGACATTGCTTTTCAACCCTGCTTCCACAGAATTTTAAAAAAAATTAAACTTATGAAATAGGCCTGGACAGAAATGATGGTACCCTTAACTTAATATTTTGTTGAACAACCTTTTGAGGCAATCACTGCAATCAAACGATTCCTGTGACTGTCAATGAGACTTCTGCACCTCTCGACAGGTATTTTGGCCCACTCCTCATGAGCAAACTGCTCCAGTTGTCTCTTGTTTGAAGGTTGCCTTTTCCAGACGGCATGTTTCAGCTCTTTCCAAAGATGCTCAATAGGATTTAGGTCAGGGCTCATAGAAGGCCACTTCAGAATAGTCCAATGTTTTCCTCTTAGTCATTCTTGGGTGTTTTTAGCTGTGTGTTTTGGGTCATTATCCTGTTGCAAGACCCATGACCTGCGACTGAGACCAAGCTTTCTGACACTGGGCAGCACATTTCTCTCTAGAATCCCTTGATAGTCTTGAGATTTTATTGTACTCTGCACAGATTCAAGACACCCTGTGCCAGATGCAGCAAAGCAGCCCCAGAACATAACAGAGCCTCCTCCATGTTTCACAGTATGGACACTGCTCTTTTCTTGATATGCTTCATTTTTCCATCTGTGAACATAGAGCTGATGTGCCTTGCCAAAAACTTCCATTTTTGTCTCATATGTCAGGACATTCTCTCAGAAGCTTTGTGGCTTGTCAACATGTAGTTTGGCAAATTCCAGTCTGGCTTTTTTTTTTTCTACAATGGTGTTCTCCTTGGTCGTCTCCCATGAAGTCCACTTTGGATCAAACAATGACTGATGGTGCGATCTGACACTGATGTTCCTTGAGCTTGAAGTTCACCTTTAATCTCTTTAGATGTTATCCTGGGCTCTTTTGTTACCATTCGTGTTATCCGTCTCTTTGATCTGTCATCAATTTTCCTCCTGCAGCCACATCCTGGGAGGTTGGCTACAGTCCAATGGATCTTAAATTTCTGAATAATATGTGCAACTGTAGTCACAGGAACATCAAGCTGCTTGGAGATGGTCTTATAACCTTTACCTTTAACATGCTTTTCTATAATTTTCTTTCTAATCTCCTGAGACAACTTTCCTTTGCTTCCTCTGGTCCATGTTGAGTGTGGTACACACCATGTCACCAAACAGCACAGTGAGTATCTGTAGCCCTATATACAGGCCCACTGACTGATTACAAGATTGTAGACACCTGTGATGCTAATTAGTGGACACAACTTGATTAAGCATGTCCCTTTTGTCACATTTTCCGGGGTACCATCATTTCTGTCCAGGCCTATTTCATGAGTTTAATTTTTTTTTAAATTCTGTGGAAGCCGGGTTGAAAAGCAATGTCTGACTTTCATTTGTTCATTTTCATAGATTTTTAATTTATTACTTTTGTCAGATTCAAGTTATTTCTGTGACCATTGTGGGTTTTTCTTTCATTGAACGAGGGGTACCAACAATGTTGACCACGTGTGTGTATATACTTCCCAGTCTTCAGGCATTCCTGGCGCCGTTCTGGTCCTGGTCCCCTATCTGGTGATCCCAGCTACCTCATAGACTTACATTGAATAGTGACTTCAACAAACACAGGAGAGATCCTGCAGAAGACAACCGGAGCTGCATAGAGAAGAGATGAAGACAGCAGCTAGTGAGCATATTGTTAGGGGCAGGGAACTTACATTAGTGACACCACTTCAGTGCTGCAAAAATCGCTGGTGTAGTGCTGTAAAGCCTACTTGTTGTCACTTTGCTATTCATTAATGAAAGTGCACCTAGGTCCATAACACATTGCTAAAGATCCTAATAGAGAAAAGAGGCATGTCCTTCACCTTCTGACAGCTTTTAGTGCCTGTTCGGTGTCTGCAGGGTTTCTGTAAATGACAGAAGCCTCTTATGTCACAAAAAAAAAAAAAAAACGTGCAAAGTAAAAACAGCATGTAGAAGCTAGCTAGAGGGTGATACAGCTGCAACATCTCACAGAGTGCAAGCGGAGGAGGCGCAGCAGGGGGAGAGCTCTGAATGCTTCGAAGCAGACAGCACAGCGCTTATACCAGGTTTACATGGAACAGTCGTTTTTATAGCCTGCTTAGACTAGCCGACCACACTTTGTGGGCACAGAACGATCGTTAACTTAATCGTTCTGTGCTCATAAAATTTCTTTATCGGCAGTACATCAACTTTTATGTGCTGTCAATAATGATTATTTTTATGGCTCCTTTAAAATCACTGTTTTGCTTGCTTGTTGGATGCTTGCGATACTGATTTCGCTGCATGGAGCGATTATCTGGAAGGAGCGTTTCTATACTTGTTTTCTGATTAGCGGTCTATCTGAATGAGCCCTAACATCATACAGGAAGAGCTCCTCCATTCCACAGTCATAGCAGTGATTGATGAGCGGGTGTCTGGCACTGACTGACATTGGCTTCAGTATACACAGCAGTCCATCAGTCATTATGGGGAGGTCAGGGACAGACTAGGTGAGTGCTTTGCTCAGGAATACACCAGACCCCTAAACTGTGTCACATACATATTCTATCAGTGATTACATTTTACTGCTAAACTTTCATCATCCAGACGGTAATGGTAAATGTTCTAATTGGTATATCAATCATTGTTTCCTCCTGTGCATGCACTTAACAATGAAAAGCATTAATAATGATATACAACAACTGTGCAATTTGTCCAAATATAGTTTCTAACGATCAGAATAATAAACTCTCAACTTTTCGAGATGAAGACTCATCAATGGATGACTTTAGGTTGCGAGCATGACTCCATTGCTGGGCATTCTCCATTATTCCGGTCGAAATATAATCTGTTGTAATGGAGTGTCATGGAGTCTGTGGCTGCTGGAAAGTTTTGTGGGTAATAGTTTTTTTGTTATTTTTTGTGCAAATAGTAATCATAGCTCATTGCTGAATTTTAAGTGTCTGCCTAGCTAACGGCTGCATATTCCTAATAGAAATCATGTGGCCTCTCTTGCTTCTCCATCTCCATACTGTCAGAATGTAACAAGTCTGTTTATGGCACTGCAGTAGTCCGATCTCAGAATGACGGCAATAGAAACCCTTAGAGGAAGGGTACTGGCGGCGTCCATCGCTGCCAGCATCCTCTTCCATGATGCTACTTGTCCACTGCTGTGATGAAGCATACAGCTGCCAGCCAGCTGATACTCTGCACTTATAGGACAATGGGAGGCATGGCTCTCCATACCAGATAATTACCAGAGGCCACTTTCAGCGGCTGGAAACATGATCCGTCCCAGAGCATAATGCAGAACTTGTCTGTATTGGCAGAGTTATAAATAGATGAACCCTGGAGAGGTTTATTTAGCTAGTATGCGTACAGTATCGGATCACTGTACAGTCTCCACTCCATTCATTGTCTGAGAGTGCAGGAAAAAGGCAAGAACTGTGCTCTGTGGGTGATTGGAGATGACTGTCCGGGGTTCAAATTAGAGTAGTGGAAACACTATTCGGCACACACGTTTTGGAATATTTTTAGTCTTTCAGCTTAAGGAAAAGTGGGTTATGTTCCTAAACATTTTGCTATTTGACACCATTCCTTCCTTCAATAAAATTCTTATGACGTTCCGGAACGGAGAACTTCTTTCATTCCAAACAAGTGCGCCTGATAGAATAATGGAAACACGATCTCCAGTCATCCACAGGATACCTCGCACCTTCATTGAGTTTAGCAACCGAATACTAAAGTCCAAGACTTGGACAGCATCCTGATCACCTACACACATATGCTTGTCTCTAGCACAACTCCACAAGGTGAGCCTATAATCACAATGACCTTATCCATTTGTGCAGACTTGCTCTGAGCCCCCTTTTCTATTTTTTCCAGTTGTATTTTGTTTGAAGGACTGTATTTGGCAGTCCTCTAGCCAATGAATGGAGTGGAGGCCGCACATGCACATCTCCACTCAATCCAGGGCGGCTCCGGGGTTCTAAAGCCCTGATCTCAGGATTGCTTTCGGACCCTTAGCGATCAGCAAGTTATTCCTTATAAAAAGGATATGGGATAACTTGATAATAATAGGAATAATCCTTTAATTCAGTGTTCCCCAACTCTAGTCCTCAAGAGCCCCCAACAGGTCATGTTTTCAGGATTTCCTTAGTATTGCCCATGTGATAATTACATCACCTGCACAGGCAATAATTCCATTACCTGTGTAATAGTAAGGAAATCCTGAAAACATGACCTGTTGGTGGCTCTTGAGGACTGGAGTTGGGGAATACTGCTTTAAGTATTAATAGTGCACAACAATTCATCGATCATCTAATCAGTAGAGCCATACACATTTTCAAACTGATATTGAGATTGGAGGATATTCATTACTGTTACTTTAGTCTCTATCAATATATACCACAGAATCAGATTCCAAAACACAGTTTATTTATTGGGCCCACCGGGGGCCTATAGCCATCTTAAGTATTTGCATCAGATTCTTTTTCCGACACATGAACATGCACTATAAATGTAGTGCAAATAGACCATAGCAAAACTGCTATGCTTCCCATCATTACAAGAACCGATTTATTGAGCTTTAGGCACGGACATCAATTTTATCTCCTCATACTCGCTGTTAAAGGATACCATGTCCCGTAAACATCTGAAGGAGACTTTAGCCCTGATAGGCAAGAGGCGATATTGGGTGCTACTCGCCAAAGCAGTGCTTTAGTCTAAAAATGTTACAGCTTTCAAGCGGCCATAGAAATTGAAGACTCATTGTACTGTTGGCAAATAGAATGTATTGACTGTATAATGAAAACTTATGAAGTTTTCTAATACACAGTACAGAAATGGACAACAGGATGCAGCAGACCCCCTTATTAGCAAAAAAGAAAAAAAAGAAGCAAGACAAAATTATATCTCATACCCTACCATAATTATATATAAATGTAAAGCAAAGTTGCATAATAAATATAGGGTACTTAGTGAACTATTTTTGATCAAAAAAAGTATACAAGCCGTCCCACCAGCGGCAAGGTGACCCTAAATTGGGACGGTACCTATACTGCCTATATTAAAAACCTTACTGTATATCAAAGTTGAAGTAATGCATATAAAAGGGTAGACAAATAGAACCGGGTCCCAACTCCAGACCACCTAGGCCCGTGGTAAGCTACATATATACCAATCAGCTCAACAAAGGGCATGCCACACCCTTAAATTGCACAGAATGCAAACAAGTCAAAAAACCAGACAATGTGAACTGAGGTCTAAGATGGCAGACATACAAGAAACAGAGGCATGTTCACACTAGCAAAAAAGAAAAAAAGAAGCAAGACAAAATTATATCTCATACCCTACCATAATTATATATAAATGTAAAGCAAAGTTGCATAATAAATATAGGGTACTTAGTGAACTATTTTTGATCAAAAAAAGTATACAAGCCGTCCCACCAGCGGCAAGGTGACCCTAAATTGGGACGGTACCTATACTGCCTATATTAAAAACCTTACTGTATATCAAAGTTGAAGTAATGCATGCCTCTGTTTCTTGTATGTCTGCCATCTTAGACCTCAGTTCACATTGTCTGGTTTTTTGACTTGTTTGCATTCTGTGCAATTTAAGGGTGTGGCATGCCCTTTGTTGAGCTGATTGGTATATATGTAGCTTACCACGGGCCTAGGTGGTCTGGAGTTGGGACCCGGTTCTATTTGTCTACCCTTTTATATGCATTACTTCAACTTTGTATACTTTTTTTGATCAAAAATAGTTCACTAAGTACCCTATATTTATTATGCAACTTTGCTTTACATTTATATATAATTATGGTAGGGTATGAGATATAATTTTGTCTTGCTTCTTTTTTTCTTTTTTGCTAGTGTGAACATGCCTCTGTTTCTTGCATGTCTGCCATCTTAGACCTCAGTTCACATTGTCTGGTTTTTTGACTTGTTTGCATTCTGTGCAATTTAAGGGTGTGGCATGCCCTTTGTTGAGCTGATTGGTATATATGTAGCTTACCACGGGCCTAGGTGGTCTGGAGTTGGGACCCGGTTCTATTTGTCTACCCTTTTATATGCATTACTTCAACTTTGTATACTTTTTTTGATCAAAAATAGTTCACTAAGTACCCTATATTTATTATGCAACTTTGCTTTACATTTATATATAATTATGGTAGGGTATGAGATATAATTTTGTCTTGCTTCTTTTTTTCTTTTTTGCTAGTGTGAACATGCCTCTGTTTCTTGCATGTCTGCCATCTTAGACCTCAGTTCACATTGTCTGGTTTTTTGACTTGTTTGCATTCTGTGCAATTTAAGGGTGTGGCATGCCCTTTGTTGAGCTGATTGGTATATATGTAGCTTACCACGGGCCTAGGTGGTCTGGAGTTGGGACCCGGTTCTATTTGTCTACCCTTTTATATGCATTACTTCAACTTTGATATACAGTAAGGTTTTTAATATAGGCAGTATAGGTACCGTCCCAATTTAGGGTCACCTTGCCGCTGGTGGGACGGCTTGTATACTTTTTTTGATCAAAAATAGTTCACTAAGTACCCTATATTTATTATGCAACTTTGCTTTACATTTATATATAATTATGGTAGGGTATGAGATATAATTTTGTCTTGCTTCTTTTTTTCTTTTTTGCTAGTGTGAACATGCCTCTGTTTCTTGTATGTCTGCCATCTTAGACCTCAGTTCACATTGTCTGGTTTTTTAGACCCCCTTATTAGAAGGAGAAGGAGGTAACACAGGTGCAGAATGCTGATGAACAATCACTCAATATCTCACTCCATGGAGGGAGTGATTGCCTAGCATTAAAACTGCATGCAGATGAAACTTGCAATGGAGTGCAGTTCACACACATGTAGCACTAGCCATTAACCTATTACATGCCCCTACTAGTCGATTAGGCGGGTTGCCCAGCACACTATCAGTGCATTACAGAGGTGAAAGCCCAGAATTTACAAGGTCACCATTGATGGGCTTGGCTGCACCCTGTAAGATGAAAAAAGTATAATTATATAATAGGAGGTATTGCTTATTTTGGCCAAAATATTAACCAAGCTTGCAACCCGCGTCAACAGGGCTGTGGAGTCTGTAAGCCAAACCTCTGACTCCAACTCAGACTCCTCAATTTCCATGACTCCGACTCCCTCATACATGGCTCATGTTTAATTGATAAATTTACTGTAGCACAGATTAATCTCAGCTAAAAGTCTAGACCCTTAGATCAGGAATAGGACAGACAGACATAGGACATTTCATAACTTTCCCAAATTCTTATGAAAAAATATTCCCCACAAACTGCATTGAACTACTGTACCCAATTTATTATTTATTTTAAAAGTTGGAGTCGGTCCATTTTATACCCACTCCGACTCCACCAAAATAGACAGACTCCTCCTCCACAGCCCTGCGCGTCAAGGGTCCTCACTTTCTATTTATTGTATACCATTACACACTCCTTTACTTCACCTGTTCTGCTTTAATAATAGAGTGCTATGTATTGGTCCATTGTATACCTCAGCGATTCTTTGTGTTTAAAATTATCTGCAACATGCACTTTTCCTCATATAGTTCCCATTCTTTTTTAATTTTAAAAATGTCTGTGAGGTGTGCTGTGCACCATCCTGCGTATGCGCCTGGTTCTCCACCGAGTTGGCTAGCAAGGCATTGCATCACAAACGCTTTGTAGCTTTTCGATAATGCATGCACTGCCTCTGGCGTGGAGATGACATCAGTGCTCATATGGCACCCAGTAAAATAGCGCTCCTCATCACTTCCCCTCCACCACACTCCCTGAGGCAGCGGTAGCGAAACGCGAGTTGGAGTGGTGAGAGGGGATTATGATGTGCCCTCCATGGTCAGTACCTTTACACTTCTCTTCTGGGTTCTTTTATGATTGGCCTTGTGCAATATACTTGTGGTGAAAACTTCCATCATAATGTGTATTTATGATCGTCACTAGACACTTATTTACAATATATTTCTTCTTTATGAAATGCACACGTTATTACTTATTTATGCTTTGTCTTTTCCTTGAGAAAAGACTTTCCTTGAGATCTTGGCTGGATTTTCCTTGAGATCTTGGCTGGTGAATATCACTGCCTTTTTGTTATGTTTCTAATTGAATTATTGTGGAATTTTTTTAAAATTACTTATATTGTTTTGGCTGTGCTGTTTTATTTTAAGGAACAAAGAGGTAAAATAAACACTGTGCATGTATGAATGTAAAGAGAAAATGAAAAGCAATTGATGGAGTGAAAATTCAATAAGGGATATGCCAAAAAATGGGGTGAATATGGGGAAAAAAATGAAACAAATATATGTATAAAAATATTTGAAAAATAAAAAACAAAATATATAAAGATGTGTAAAAGAAAATATGCTAAATGTGCAAAAACAAATATATACATATTAAAATTATTCTCAGAAACACATCATTATTATAGTTATAAATATACAACATATAAATTATACAGATATATAGTACAGAAAAAACTTGTATATAAATAAATATATTCATATGCATTTAATAAAATAGATAATTCTCAATATTTTATAGGAATATAAATATATACAAAAATATTTTGCTGTGGAATAGATATAATGCATAAACTGGGCAGCACGGTGGCTCAGTGGTTAGCACTGCATATATAAAAAGGAAAAAAATGTAATAATGCAAAAATTTTGAATAAAATATGAATTGAGGAAAAAGGGAAAAGAACACACACACACAACCCACTCGTGTTCATTGTCTGGTAAGGCACGTCCAGTCCCCTCTTTTTTTCTTTTTAATATTGTCTTCTCATCTTGTGGTGTTCTTAAGATTAATGGCTGTAAAATTATTTCTGTAATTGCCTAATTTTTGAATACTATTTTCTTGGGTATGTGTACTTTTGTGGTATTCGTAGGGTGCTATATACTTTTTGGGATTTTGTCATTTCTCTCTCTATGTAGGTTTTGTTACAACACGGTTGCTGCCATAGGCCGTCATGGCGGTGCAGTTGCTTATAGAGGTTATGCTTACCACCTACTGTTTGACTTGTTAAAGGGATTTAACATTTTCAGAAAGTGAACTACAAACTTAAAAAAAAGGTATTCTCTCTCCCTGGGTTGTGCGCCGGCTCCCACAGCCGCTCAGGTTTGTGTTTTGGCTGCAACAGTGACGTCCCACTGACAGTGCACATCAACGCTGTAACCGATCACTGAGCTCGGTGACTTGTGCGTCTACCTCGGCCAAGCCGCTGAGCTTGGGGGTTGACTACAGCAGTGATGCGCACTGTCGATGTGATCACAATGCTGCAGCCAAAACTCTGTGACCTGAGCAGCGGCATGAAGCCCAGTACTGGACCCTCTGCATTTTACAGCATGTGGGGTCCACACTTTCCTCTTTTTAATATTTGCGTTATTTTACGATATTCAGAACTGAGTCAGCAGGTGCTGATGTCTCTGGCGCCCAAACTTTGTCATCAAAGATATCCCTCATTAAGTAGATTTGGCAGCAAGACTGAAATTGGAATTTAAAGCTTTCCTATGGTTTCTAGAATACATAAACAGCACTGAAAAGCAACAAGTAGTAAGTAATAAGCTGTTCTGAATATTTTACATGATTTAAATTGGCCCATTTCCCAGTTTTGTAAGAATGAGTTTATAAGAGCTGAACCATGGCAAAACACTGCAATTGAGCTCTTTCTGTTATCATACAAAGCAGTTGCTTCATTGTGAAATTATTTAGCACTACGCATGTGGTAAGCGGAGAGCTTCACCATTGTCTAAATACACAGTATATTTACCATATTAAAGCGCAGCCATTAATTAAGACAGCAGCAACTAGACCATTGTCTAACCAGCCGTTTACATAATACCACTTTTTTGGTGCTATAATAAATTAGAAATATACCAACAAAATCATGTAGTAACTGATGATGTAGGGAGTTTATAATAAATTAGAAATATACCAACAAAATCATGTAGTAACTGATGATATAGGGAGTTTGAGTTGATCCCATGTTAAAATACAAAAGTTCCATAGAAGTTGATTACTACAAGTTGCTTTATTAAACTTTAAAGGATAACTATACTTTCAGATAACTCTTCCGAATGAACTGTTGTGTGTAAGTGATGAATACGAATAATTTTAGCCTTTACAGTTGAAACCAGAAGTTTCCATACACTATAAAAAAAGACACATATGCATGTTTGATTTTTGCAATTTTTTTTTGAAAGTACAGTTCTTATTTAAGAACTTTTCAATCTTCTCTCTCCATTCATCTTTCAGTTTCTTTATCAAATATCTCTCTATCAAGGTTGTGTTTTTAGCCAGTGTTTGATACAATCTATCCATTCAAAGACCTAAATGTCTGCTGGCATATGAAATGTATCTAGGTACAAGCAAGATCATTTAAAGTTTCTAAGGGACTGTTGCCAATCATCCATACATTTCTAAACAGTCCATAAAAGTAGGATAACTCCTAGTGTTCATGATTATCGTCACTAATTAGCATTATGCAGATCACACGTGATCATAGCAGCATTCTAGGAAGTACCGTAGGCATATATCACTTATTATTGGGGATTTGTTAGAATTTTCCCATTTGTCCGTAATTAATCGTTGTCTGTGATTTTATTTTAATTTTTTTCTGGACATCTTTTAAACTCCTTATTGATGCATGCCATACATGTTCAGCACAAGTTGGTAGCCATACCCGGTACATATTGGCTGTGACACACTCAGGACCTGCCTCTAACAGCCACGACTGTTAACTGGTTAAATGCTGCTGCCAAACTTACACTGGCATTAACAGCATGCCAGCATGGGGATGCATCATTCTGTGCTTCTGTTAGTTCCCCGTGACCCAATCGCGGGGCGCTGATGGATTGCTATGACAGACGAAGGTCTGTTGAAGACCTCCGTGCTTGTCATCAGGGAGCTTCTTTGAAACTAAACTGTGGTGTTGCTGTATATAGCATAAGCGAACAGATGATTTGCAGGTTCTAATCCCCTAAGGCATACATGCCAAACTCTGGCCCGTGGGCCACCACAACCACCACCCCTATGTGGTGCCATTATTCTGTATGGAGGACTCTGTGAGGCCCACTATACTGTATGGAGGACTATGTGGGGCCCATTATTCTGTATGGAGGACTATGTGGGGCCATTATTCTGTATGGAGGACTATGTGGGGCTCATTATGCTGTATGGAGGACTATGTGGGGCCCCATAATTCTGTATGGAGGACTCTGTGAGGCCCATTATACTGTATGGAGGACTATGTGGGGCCCATTATTCTGTATGGAGGACTATGTGGGCCCATTATACTGTATGGAGGACTCTGGGGTCCATTATACTGTATAGAGGACTATGTGGGCCCATTATACTGTATGGAGGACTCTGTGGGGTCCATTATTCTGTATGGAGGACTCTGTGGGGACAATAATACTGTATACTGGTTGGCCCGCCACTTTGTCCAAGTTTTATATTTTCTCCCTCTGTGTGTTTGTGTGACATCACTGCCCTAAGGGGAGTAATAAATACAGTAAAGTTTTTTGTTTTTTTAAAAAAGGGAAAAAATATGAACTTACCACTCTTTTTTTCCCCATTAAAAAAATAAATATATTTAAAAAAATACACATGGTATCTTCCAAAAAAAAAGCTCTTTCAAAATATAAAAATAATTAACCCAATTGGTAAACACGGTAAACAGAAAAAAATTAAAAACTACAACATTTCAGGGTTTTTGTCACCGCAAAAGTACAAAAAAATGCTGTAAGAAGTGGTCAAAATGTCATATCTCCTAAAATTGTATCAATAAAAATGTAGCCACCCCAGGTTATTTTCACCACACAATTAACGCCGTAAAAACAATTCTCAGAATTGCGGGGGTTTTTTCAGGCAGAATTCAAAGTTGCTTGTTTCTGTGGATGTTCATGGGACATTTGATTTGCAGAGAAAGTGTTCTCCACAAATGTAATGTCACTTATTATGCACTGGGGTCTCTCCAGACCCCAGAGCATAATGAACCTAAAAATATAAAACTAAAAAATATTTATATTCAGATTACCGCTCACCTCTCCAGCTCCATCACTCTTCAGTCACCCATCCAATCTTTGCCACATCTTATCACTGAATCACAGGACCTCCGACTTTGATGAGGCCCGGTAGAGTTCTGCGCAAGCGTATTTAAGGACATTACATGTGCAGAATCGTCCTAGCATGAGAGGCCCAATTACAGAAGTATTGTATAAGTAATTTTTCTTTTTTTTTCTTTTCAACCTTTTGATGGCCCTTTATGGTTCAGAAACATGGCACCACCATTCATTTTGCTAAATCAGTGTGGAAGCAAATTACAAAAAAATCAGCATTTTGGCGAATGTGGATTTTTGTAGTATTAGAGTAGAATTCCCTTCTGCTAATCTCTAGTGGTTATTTTTGTCCTGGTAGAAGGCCCATTTCAACAAGCTGATCATAGATTGTCAGCTGGTTTAGAAAGGACTATCAGCAAATGAACAAATTGCTTGTTTGTCAGATAGCAAACTTAAAAATCACAATTCATCTTCAGCACATTGTTCTGGGTAAACAGGTGAAGTGCTGCCAAGAACAAGGTATTCTATGTGCACAAAACAATTGTATTATTGAGATCATTCTTCACTCAGTGTGGTCGGCCTGTCTAAGCCACCCATTACCCAACCACCCATCTGATTGCATGTAGCCACTCAGCAGCCGTCTAACGTACAATTAGGCTCTGTTCACATCTATGTAGTTATTTTGGTGGTTCTGCTCTCATAGGACCAGAACCATAAAAAATAATGGAAGTGCTGGGTCAAAGGCCTGATGGATTTTCAACAGTACCTACCAGACCCTATTGACTGTTGGATTGCTGCCATGGACCATGGCATTTTATTGAACAAAATAGTGATGTCATAGTGGTTCCCAAATCAGTATTACGAAAGAAAGTGTAAATCCATACTAGGCTGAAAAAGTTTAAAGCGATCGATTTTTGTGCCCAGTGAAAATGGCAATAAACATACTGAAAAAAATCCATCAAACATTTATGGCAACAAATGTAATACTATGTCCACTGAAATGTACCTTACTGAAAGCTTATTTATTTGAACAAAAAAAATGTATGTATTGTACATAAAACACTGCTATACAACATGAACAAATTACATGTTCTACAGGCCAGTATTACGTACATGAATTCTACATAGGCTCACACCCTTGGATCAAAACAAATGCAAAGTACCTCATGTTTGTACCTATCTTTCAGCAAAAAGTTGATGCCTATTAGATAGGACACTATACTAAAGACTCGCCTCAAACTGGGGAAGGATAGGATTCAGCTGTACTGGGCTCAACGTAAAAACAATGGGGTCCAAGGCCTTGGGAATAGCCACATCCTTCAATGCACACAGCAGAAAATGTAGAAATTGTCCAGCACTGCCTACAGTAATACATGAATACACAGGCGTACGTACCCTGTGCTTGTATTGTAGCTACTGCTGTGTATTCATTTTAGACTGTGTGCCCACGATGCGTTTTTGGTGCGGATTTGCAGCTTGGAACCGCTCCAGAAACGCATTGCATACCTTATCCCATGACTTCCTATGACATTCTGCAAGTTCTGTGCACATGGTCAGGATTTTTTCTGCGTGTATTTTACTCGCAGAAAAAATATGGACATGACCAATTCTTGTGCATTTCTGCATGCGTATTTGCCTATACAATGCACTGGAAAAATGCATGGCAAATACGCATGCAAATACACGTCAAATATGCGTCAAAAACGCATGTAAAAACCGCATGCGTTTTTCTACCAAGGAGATGCAGAAATGCTCAGGAAAATTTCTACTTCATTTCTGCATGGTGGGCACTAAGCCTAATACTGTATGTAGTGCTCCCCAATTTCTGCATTACATGCCATTATACATGTTATATGTCTTTCCGTTTTTCTTTAGTGGAATCGGTCGGAATTGGCCATGGGCTTCTGGAGGCAGCAGTATCTTGGCGGAGTTTGGAACCCTGCACCTAGAGTTCATCCACTTAAGTGAAGTATCTGGAAATCCACTTTTTGCTGAGAAGGCAAGTACTAACTGTGACTGTAGATTAAAACACGCGATATTTGGCTTTACAGGTAGATCTCCCCTAAAGTTTTATACATGTAATAGAATATTTTAATCATATTTTTAGATGTTTCCTACTAAAGATTACATTGTCTACTGTAACTTCACCACCCTCCAATAGCTTTAAAGTGAACCCAACAGCTGATGCTGCCAGTGGCAAACATAGGCCTGTCCATCCAGGGCAGCGGGCGGGGAGAAACCGCCGGGCACTCACGTGTCTAGTCTGTGTGGCTCGGTCCCCGGCAGCTTTTAAAGCATGTTTTCCTCTGAAACATGGCAGCGTTTCAGAATCAAACAGACCTGGCTGAGATCCTAATGCTGATACATTATGCCCATGGGTTGGAGTGCATGTATAAGGTGTCAGGTTCACTTTAAAGGTTTCTACATCTGAACACTGTGACAATAGGAAAGGGTAGTGCCTGCTGAGATTTGTCATTTTCTAGAAGTGTGGTTATATACCTTGATTAAAGGTTTTTTGGTTTTTTTTGGAAACGCGTCCCTTGACTGCAGTCGATTTTAAAAAAAAAAAAAAAAAAGGGAAACAAACTGTGCTTTATTCTTTTCATAAAGTTTGGGGCTGTTTTTTATAACTAAAGTATAAAAATAAATCCTTTTATAAGTCTGGTATGTTTGCGCTCATACTGACTTGAAGAATCATACTGCCATTTTTACTGCATAATGAGTGCTGTCAAAACAAAATTAAAGAAAAAAAATATGGGGGATTTGCATTTTTTTCACCATTTTATTACATTTGAAAGTATTTTCAGTTGATTACACGGTAAAGTAAATGTTGTCATTCAAAACGACAATAACTCATCCAGCTAAAAAAACCAAAGCCCTCGCGGCTATTTTGATGGACAGATAAAAAAAATGTGTGGCTCTTGGAAGAAGAAGAAAAAACTAGCGCAAAGAAAATGAAAATGTCCCAGTCATGAAGGGGTTAAGGTGCCATAACAGATGGATCCATACCAGGGCCAATTGTACAAGGTATTGGACTGATGAACAGAAGGTGGGGAGTTCACACATGGTAGATTTATTTCTGAAATTTCTGACTTTTTTTTTTTTTATTATTTTTGGGACCTGCAGAAATCCATGCGCTTGCCACCATAACAGCTTTATCAGGATCAATACAACTGATTGTCACAGAAATGTATGCAACAAATCTGCCATGTGTGAATTTCCCTTTATTGTACCATTTATTTAGCTCAGAAAATTCAGTAATGTGTTAGAATCATCTATCCTATTTACCAGGCCCCAGTGAGGTATATGGCACTTATACACTGGATTCTCTAGCTATTTTGGCTACATTGTATACATGTGCATTTAGAATTATTTCACGTGAACTTGTGTAAAATATAGGTGATTCTTTCCTTTTACCATTTCTGATGCTTCGTCTCTTCTGGCATGATTTTTACCCATTCCTGATTTAGTGCCTAGCAGTTCTCTATGCTTTCCCCACAGGTATTAAGAAAAATAATTGTAAAATCTGACTGTATGGAAAAGCAATCTATTTTGAATGATAATGCCTGTGTATGTAGCAGCTAGTCCATGTATTCTACTAGACATACTATATCTGTTCCAGAACACTTGACTCCACTGTTAATGAACCCAAATCCCAATGCTTATCTTAGGTAATGAACATTCGGAAAGTGTTAAGTCGGCTGGATAAACCACAGGGGCTTTATCCCAACTACCTGAATCCCAGCAGTGGCCAATGGGGACAACGTAAGTGTCGCCTAATTATTGGTGCTAATTAGAAAATATGATAATCACATATTCTATACATAATCCATTGCATGTAATTATGTAAAAAATGCACTGAATATAACGTAGTTTTACTAAATTAATGAGAACTGGCAGCTAATGCAAAATAACACTTTTGTACATACAGTGTATTTTATTAGGACACCTATTGGAGCTTTTATGACCTCCCATTCTAAATCCATAGGCATTAATATGGAGTTCGACCCCACTCGCATCTGTTTGCAATTGTAACAGCTAAAAAATCTTTGGAGGCTTTTTATAAGATTTTGAAGTGTCTGGAAACTTTTGCTCATTCATCCAGAAGAGCGTTTGCAAGCCAGGCCCCCTTGCCCAACATCACTGTCTGTCCTCACAATCTTAATTAATCCCAAAGGTGTTTGGTGGGATTGAGCTCCCATGCTATCCAGACAAGTTCTTCTATATCAAGCTCTCCAAACCCCTTTACTGACTGACCTTTGTGCACAGTGACAGTAATAATGAAACAGAAAAGGCCTTTCTCCAAACATTTTCCAGATAATTGCCCTTAATGTCTTTGGATGCTGTTGCAGTAATTGTACCTGACGTTTTTAAAACAAGCTGTTGTGAGTTGTGCATAAGGAATAACACGATTTCTGTCCATTATGAATTATAGCATGCATATTTTACCAGTTTTCTCATTTGCACGCTCTTCCTCTAATTTTCAGTTATCGCTGAGCCAGTGGGAGGAGACTAACTGCTATATGCTGTCTCCCATGCACAGCACACACGGGCTTGCGGGATTCCTGCTTTTCTTTCTCTGTGTAGGACAGAAACATAAAGAACATTATTACTTACAGCATTACTTACCTGTGTGGCTGTGAATCCAGCACTGTACTGAGGGAAAACAGTTGCTTGAAGCTGCAGCAGCTCCATCTGCCTGTCTCACTGTGTTGAGTGCTCCTCACACCACCTCCATCCCCTCTGGAACAAAGAGGCCTAGGCCAATCTTTAAAGTTTAAAAGGACAATGCTGTTAGATGTCTTTACAGTGACAGAAGTATGATGTAAAAAAACAGCACAAATGTCTGCAGCACACTCTCACAATTGTGATCGACACAGTAAAAAATAAAAAACAAAACAGGAACCACTAGTCTCAAAACAATCCAATGAAAAAAATCTTGACAGCACTAACCAGGGATTGCAAAATAATACTTGATAAAGACCATGAGGGTTGAAATGTTGCTTTTGTGTATGGAGAAATTAACAAAAAAAAAAAAAAAAACCTTTTTGATTATTTTTGCAACTCCTGGTGAGGACGGTCGAGATTTTTTTTTTTTCAAAGCAGCATGTGTCACTCCACAGAACACATTTCCACTGTTCCTGGAGTGCAGTGGCAGCATGCTTTATAATCACTCTGACACTTGGTGATGTAAGGTTTCCGTGCAGCTGCTCAGCCATGAAGCTCCTGGTACACAGTTTTGTGCTGATGTTAATACCAAAGCTGGTTTGGAGCTTGGCACTTAGTCAGCAGCTCGTTGGCAACATTTATGCACTATGCGCCTCCTCATACTGCGATCCTGCTCTGTAACTTTAAATCATCAGCCACTTCATGATTGAGTTGCTTTGGTTCATTAAAGGGAATCTATCTCCAGATTTGTCCTGCCCCATCTGAGAATGACATGATGTAGGGACAGAGACCCTGATTCCAATAAGGTATCACTTACTGAGCTGCGTGTTGTATTTTTTCATAGAATCAGTTTTATCTGCTGCAGAACTACCAGTTCTCGGAATGCTGAGCTCTGTATAGCCCCGCCCACACCTGTGCATAGGCAGAAAACTGAATCTGTGGTGGAGTTATACAGAGCTCATGAATATGGAGAACTATGCAGAAGGTTTACTAGTCCTCTAGTGATAATCAAAACTACAGCAAGCACCCCTATATGTGATACATCAGAATCAGGGTCTGTGTCTACATTATGCTGCTCTCATCTTAGGTGGCAAAAACCTGGTGACTGATTCCCCTTAAAAGGTGTCTCTCAATACCTCTACCCATATGGTATATACAGTGTCGGACAGTGATGACGCGGGCCCAGCAACATCATTTACCGTGGGGGCCCACTGTTCATTTACATGCATACATTACATGATCTTCATTCACAAATTTACCTCTGTTTCTATATAACAATACACTGGGAAGTTTGTTGAATAAGAGATGAGATGCCGCTTTTATCTGCACATAGGGAGTCGGGTGTTTCGTGCCAACTACTGCTCATATAGGGAGGAGGGAGGCCGACTAGTGCTCATATAGGGAGGAGGGAGGCCGACTACTGCTCATATAGGGAGGAGGGAGGCCGACTACTGCTCATATAGGGAGGAGGGAGGCTGACTACTGCTCATATAGGGAGGAGGGAGGCCGACTAGTGCTCATATAGGGAGGAGGGAGGCCGACCACTGCTCATATAGGGAGGAGGGAGGCCGACCACTGCTCATATAGGGAGGAGGGAGGCCGACCACTGCTCATATAGGGAGGAGGGAGGCTGACTACTGCTCATATAGGGAGGAGGGAGGCTGACTACTGCTCATATAGGGAGGAGGGAGGCCGACCACTGCTCATATAGGGAGGAGGGAGGCCGACCACTGCTCATATAGGGAGGAGGGAGGCCGACCACTGCTCATATAGGGAGGAGGGAGGCCGACCACTGCTCATATAGGGAGGAGGGAGGCCGACCACTGCTCATATAGGGAGGAGGGAGGCCGACCACTGCTCATATAGGGAGGAGGGAGGCCGACCACTGCTCATATAGGGAGGAGGGAGGCCGACCACTGCTCATATAGGGAGGAGGGAGGCCGACCACTGCTCATATAGGGAGGAGGGAGGCCGACCACTGCTCATATAGGGAGGAGGGAGGCCGACCACTGCTCATATAGGGAGGAGGGAGGCCGACCACTGCTCATATAGGGAGGAGGGAGGCCGACCACTGCTCATATAGGGAGGAGGGAGGCCGACCACTGCTCATATAGGGAGGAGGGAGGCCGACCACTGCTCATATAGGGAGGAGGGAGGCCGACCACTGCTCATATAGGGAGGAGGGAGGCCGACCACTGCTCATATAGGGAGGAGGGAGGCCGACCACTGCTCATATAGGGAGGAGGGAGGCCGACCACTGCTCATATAGGGAGGAGGGAGGCCGACCACTGCTCATATAGGGAGGAGGGAGGCCGACCACTGCTCATATAGGGAGGAGGGAGGCCGACCACTGCTCATATAGGGAGGAGGGAGGCCGACCACTGCTCATATAGGGAGGAGGGAGGCCGACCACTGCTCATATAGGGAGGAGGGAGGCCGACCACTGCTCATATAGGGAGGAGGGAGGCCGACCACTGCTCATATAGGGAGGAGGGAGGCTGACTCCTGCAAAGGGGTCTACCAGAGGTTTCACCTGTTCTCCTGTGGGCCAGTCCGAGCCTGGGTGTATAAGTATTGTACTTTGATGTATTTAATGATGTATCCAATTTGCGAGTTTAATATCTCCAGGCTTGGCCAGTCTCTCAGCTTGGAAAGAACATTTGCTTCCCAGCCTGTACATACTGCCTGCCTTGAATGATGATCTCACACGGTACCAGACATTGTGAAGCCACTCTGGCTGTATGCACTCGTAGATAATGAGTCACGCAGAGCACAAGAATACAGAGGGATGAAAAGTACAGAGCATTAACAAAGCAAACTTTTGTGCCTTTATTCACTCGTTGTCTCTCTTAAATATATATCCCTATTCAGAAAAGTAATTGCTGCAGCAGAAATGTTTCTGCCTTGTGACCAGTAACTAAGGGACTAATAAAGATTGTTTGTTCATCTAACAAGATGCAAGACTTTACAAGGTCCCCTAATTTAGAAAGAGTATGTTACATCGCTATGTATTTTGCTTTGTGACATGAGCTCCTGAGGTCCCACTGTATCTTTGGAGCTAAGGAAGTTGTTAAAGGTCACTTGATTAAAGTTTCTTTAACCTTCACTATACAAATTGTAACTTGCGTTCCTAACTATACTTGTGTCATTGGGATCCTTGATTCTGCCTCCCGTCAGGTGGATATAATCTTCCCACATAGGTCTATACATGGCTGCTAATATGCACCGCAGCAGTGTAGGTGGTTTAAGAACACATTTACAATATATCCTGGAGAGCGCATTCTAAGGGAAAGCAAGCTCTGCATTCTTGAGGCTCTCATTCAGCTAATCCCAAATGGTGGGTGGATATATATTAAGAGGTGCACAATAGGAAACATTAGTTTCTAAGTCTCCTCGGCATATGTTTGTGCAGCTTTTCTTTTGATGCAGGGACAGTCTCTCTTGGAGCACAATTCTAGCTTCCCACCAGTATGTGCCATCATCTCTGGATTCTCAACTATGAGCGGGGGTCTGCGTCCCTTACACTTGTGTATAAACCTTACAGGGAGCCTGTCGGCACCTCTACTCCTGCACAAGCAGAGGAAGTGTGCCATAGGACAGTGTTAGACATTATGAAAGATGCAGAATATTGCAGAAATTAATTTTTAGTCATCTTAAAACTAGGCTGCCAGGTACACTGGTGTGCTTATCGGTGCATTTGCAGTCTGAGTCCTCTTCACTTCTCCCTTTCCTACCCTCTGCTTCTTTACTGACAGTGAAGAGTATCCAGAGAAATTATGCAGCAGAGTCTGCCTCCATTATCAATCAAGACTCGGTGGCATCATCGGTGTGGGGAATCCATGTGAAGCCATTGACTTCAAGTGCTCTGATACACCCACCAATGCACTTGTGAACCTAATTTTCCTAGAAAAAATACTAATTTCAGCACAGTTCTCTTCTGCAGTGATGTTCTAAATGCACACGATAATGCAGGAGCGGGTAGCTAGCTGTCAAACACAGCTGAGCCCAAATAGTGAAGGCAGAGACAGTTTATTACCATCTCTGCCTTTCCGATAGCTGTATACACAATGTTGAACAAGCTCTGTGTATACAATAATAGGAAATGCTAACGGTGCTTTCTACTCCTGAGCCAATGGTAATGTGATCATTGGGTCTATGGAGGGAGAAGGAGCTGCTGGGTCCTAGGAGACACCCAGTCAACGCTACTGCGCAGCTAGGAGACTGCATTTTCACTGTAACTGGTGCCAATGTACCAGCCCCAATTATAGGGGAAATCAGATTTAAAGAAATAGTATTTAAATGTTGAAATGACTCCCAAAGATTTCAATGAGCTTGTGGGGGCACAATATCAAAAATAAATATAGTAGGTAGAAAATAAATAAAAAACGTATTAATAAAAATGTCACTAATCCTGCCCCCCATGGAAAAAAAACTGTTTGATATATAAAAATAATTCTTACAGAAAGGGGAAAAAATGTTAAAATGTATGTTGGTGGTCCAAAAATTAAAAACCTGTAAAGACATACATTTCCTTTTATTACCCCACCAATATATTTCCTGATGCCAGCAAAAAAAACATAAAAATGGCCCTGTCCTGAACTAGTTTAAACTTTTATTTTAAGGAGTTGTGGTGCATCTAATTCTCTTTTTAGGTCATATTTTTAGCCGCTAATAGCAGTAACATTACATGAAGGTGCCTACATGTACAATGCGCAAGGTGTCTACTTTCAGATAATATATAAAGTACAGACCAAAAGTTTAGACACACCTTCTCATTTAAAGATTTTTCTGTATTTTCTTGACTATGAAAATTGTACATTCACACTGAAGGCATCACAACTATGATTTAACACATGCGGAATTATATACTTAACAAAAAAGTGTGAAACAACTGAAAATATGTCTTATATTCTAGGTTCTTCAAAGTAGCCACCTTTTGCTTTGATGACTGCTTTGTACACTCTTGGCATTCTCTTGATGAGCTTCAAGAGGTAGTCACCGGAAATGGTTTTCACTTCACAGGTGTGCCGTGTCAGGTTTAATAAGTGGGATTTCTTGCCTTATAAATGGGGTTGGGACCATCAGTTGTGTTGTGCAGAAGTCTGGTGGATACACAGCTGATAGTCCTACTTAATAGACTGTTAGCTGCTTTTTTCTTGCCATAATACAAATTCTAAGTAAAGAAAAACGAGTGGCCATCATTACTTTAAGAAATGAAGGTCAGTCAGTCCGAAAAATTGGGCAAACTTTGAAAGTGTCCCCAAGTGCAGTTGCAAAAACCATCAAGCGCTACAAAGAAACTGGCTCACATGAGGACCGCCCAAGGAAAGGAAGACCAAGAGTCACCTCTGCTTCTGAGGATAAGTTTATCCGAGTCACCAGCCTCAGAAATCGCAGGTTAACAGCAGCTCAGATTAGAGACCAAGTCAATGCCACACAGAGTTCTAGCAGCAGACACATCTCTACAACAACTGTTAAGAGGAGACTTTGTGCAGCAGGCCTTCATGGTAAAATAGCTGCTAGGAAACCACTGCTAAGGACATGCAACACGCAGAAGAGACTTGTTTGGGCTAAAGAACAAAAGGAATGGACATTAGACCAGTGGAAATCTGTGCTTTGGTCTGATGAGTCCAAATTTGAGATCTTTGGTTCCAACCACCATGTCTTTGTGCGACGCAGGAAAGGTGAACGGATGGACTCTACATGCCTGGTGCCCACCGTGAAGCATGGAGGAGGATGTGTGATGGTGTGGGGGTGCTTTGCTGGTGACACTGTTGGGGATTTGTTCAAAATTGAAGGCATACTGAACCAGCATGGCTACCACAGCATCTTGCAGCGGCATGCTATTCCATCTGGTTTGCGTTTAGTTGGACCATCATTTATTTTTCAACAGGACAATGACCCAAAACACACCTCCAGGCACTGTAAGGGCTATTTGACCAAGAGGGAGAGTGATGGGATGCTATGCCAGATGACCTGGCCTCCACAGTCACCAGACCTGAACCCAATCGAGATGGTTTGGGGTGAGCTGGGCCGCAGAGTGAAGGCAAAAGGGCCAACAAGTCCTAAGCATCTCTGGGAACTCCTTCAAGATTGTTGGAAGACCATTTCCGGTGACTACCTCTTGAAGCTCATCAAGAGAATGCCAAGAGTGTGCAAAGCAGTCATCAAAGCAAAAGGTGGCTACTTTGAAGAACCTAAAATATAAGAAATATTTTCAGATGTTTCACACTTCTTTGTTAAGTATATAATTCCACATGTGTTAATTCATAGTTTTGATGCCTTCAGTGTGAATGTACAATTTTCATAGTCAGGAAAATACAGAAAAATCTTTAAATGAGAAGGTGTGTCCAAACTTTTGGTCTGTACTGTAGGTATTGAGGGTTAATATAAAATCTAATTTACTGAATAATTGATATATAGAATATACATCAAAAGTGCGAAAACTGTCCAAGCCAACAAAGGTTCAAAATGTCGATCTACCTGTTTCAACTAAAGGGTTAAAGCCCAGTACTTACAGGCTGATCATCCTGTATGGGGCAGACTTATTATTATTTATTTATATAGCACCATTGAGTCCATGGTGCTGTAAATAAGAAGGGGTTACATACCAAATACAGATATCACTTACAGTAAACTAACAATGATAGACTGGTACAGAGGGAAGAAGACCCTGCACTTGCGGGCTTACATTCTACAGGATGGTGGGGAAGGAAACAGTAGGTTGAGGGGTTGCAGTAGCTCCGGTGTGGAGGTGGCAGCAAGGTCATGGCAGGCTGTAAGCTTGTTTGAAGAGATGGGTTTTCAGGTTCCGTCTGACGGATCCAAGTGTGGTGGATAATTGGACTTGTTGAGGCACAGAATTCCAGAGGATGGGGGATATTCAGGAGAAGTCTTGGAGGCGGTTGGGTGAGGAACGAATAAGTGTGGAGGAGGGAAGGTCTTGGGAGGACTGGAGATTACATAAGAGAATATATCGGGAGATTAGTTCAGAGATGTATGGAGGAGAGAGGTTATGAATGGCTTTTTAGGTCAGTAGGACTGATGGTTAATGCGATTATTCTTTCTCCATACAGCATGCATATTGTCAGCAGCACATCACGTTTCTGTGGGGAGATGTGCTGCCGAAAAATGATTTCATAGCCTGCAAAAAGTCAGATCTGCCAATTAACAAATGGGGGAATGTCTACCAGGGCCAAAAATCTGTCCCATTCTCTGATTATCAGTCTGGGTCGTACCCCTATAGTTTCTTCAGTAAGTCTACATATGTCGACTCAAAGCAAACCCTTCTGTTTTCCTGACATGTCTATTTTAGTAAATGTCTTTTGTTTATGGGGAATAAAATTATTGGATTGAATCAGGGGCGGACATATCATTGGTGCAACCCTGTGAACAATGCCCCCCTTGGAAAGTCCATAAAAATTAGCACTAAACAAAAATGTTCATACCTCCTGGTACTTTATGGCGGATTTAAAATAAAAAAATATCAATACTCAGGGGAACAGTGGGACTAAATTAAAAACTGGCCGTGTGTGCTTGAGTAGGATTTGCCAAATGTATGACTTACCGTATGCAATTAAGAAATATGGTGCATCTTTCAGATGTGCTCTACACTCGTCCTGGGCGAGCCCTGCTTGCCTTTCTTTCAGTTGATGCAGCCGACCAGGAATGAGACTTTAAAACATTGAAGAGGTTGTCCACTGCTTTAGCATTGATGGCCTATCCTTAGGATAGGTCATCAATGTCTGATCGGTCAGGGTCTGACACACAACACCCCCGCCGATCAGCTGTTATCAGTGTTGGTCACACGACTTCCCCGCCACTCAGCTGTTATCAATGTTGGTCACACTAAACCCCCTCTGATCAACTGTTATTTGTGGCGGCAGCCTCCGGCTGGAAGTACTCTCTTGCGGAGCTGCTCCCTCCTCTGATAGTGGCCGCCGCAGGATACTGCACATCCGCCTCCTATACAAATCAATAGGAGGCGGATGTGTCGTACTCTGCGGTGGCCAGTATCAGAAGACGGCCTGCTCCGCAAGTAAGTACGTTTGGCCGGCGTCCGCCAACAGAGGACAGCTGATGGACAGGGGTGTGCCGGGTGTTGAACCCCGACCGATCAGACATTGATAATCTATCCTAAGGAAAGGTAATCAATGCTAAAGTAGTGGACAACATCTTTTTAAATCACCATTCTTGCGCAACTAAGAGTTGTGCAAAAAGTTTGCGATGTTTCAAGCAGTTTTATGCCAGAATGGCAAACATTGCTAGGGTGAATTGGGCTGACAGGTCATCTTTAAAGCCTCCTAAATTGAAGACTGCCATAATTTATAAGCTGCATCTAAAGTGATCAGGAAGAGGTGAGGGTGTAGGAGAAAGATGTAATATACCTGATTTCCCATCAGAGTTTAAATAGGAAACAGTTTGGCAGCATGTCTGAATATGATCGCTAATGTCTGAGTGTGATGTGCTCATCTTAAATATTTTCAGATTTTTCCTATCCTTTCCTTCTTAAAATGTAATATTCAGTTTGCACCTGTTTTTCAATTAACTATTTGCTTGCGATCAGTACAGTAGAATATAAAAAAGCTCCATCCAGCATTTGGTCCTTGAAAATCTTGAATTGTACATATCGTTAAATAAAGCCAATGTGTTTTAGGCTCGCAGGCCCTTTGTCATAGCGATGGTGACACTATTGCTAAAGACCTGCGTGCCTGAAACATTGCAGCAGTTTAAATGTGGTGCGTGCTGTTTGTGGATTACATGAGACCTAACTAAAAAAAAGATTTTAAAGGACCGGATACTATAGTTCTACCATGATTGCTGCCCTGTGTCTGTGCAGCGGAGTACACTGAACCTGACCAGCTGGCTAATTATTTTATTATTGGCTGCATTACACCAAAATGAGTTGATTTAATGTTAAAACATATTAAGGGCTCGAGCACATGGCCGATTTTTGTATCCTTGGACAAAATTCTGTACCAGTAAAAAAAAATTGCCGTATGTCCGAGTTTGATCTGATATGAGTGTTTGGAAATCATCGGACTGCATTCGGATGTCATCTTAGTGCAGTCCGACTTCCACAGACTGTTCAGACTGGAGAAGATGTGAGATTTTCTTTCTACATCTTTTACTCATCCGAGAAAATCGGATCAAGCTATGACCACACTGATTTGCATAATTGACCGGATTCACTCGGATGATAAAATACATGGTCATCTGAACCTGTGATTTTGTACACACAGGTTAAACAGGTCCCTGAACATTGATCAACTGTTCTCCTTCTAAGCCCAGTTTTTTTACCAGCTGTTGAGGTGTGTGTGCCTGCATTATGGTACTGCTGAACGCTACTTTAGGATTACATAGAGGTCACATGAGACCCGGCTGGGATGGTACTGCTGAACGCTACTGTACTATACCACAGAGGTTACAGGAGACCCGGCTGGGATGGTACTGCTGAACGCTACTGTACTAAACCACAGAGGTTACAGGAAACCCGGCTGGGATGGTACTGCTGAACGCTACTGTACTAAACCACAGAGGATACAGGACACCCGGCTGGGATGGTACTGCTGAACGCTACTGTACTAAACCACAGAGGTTACAGGAAACCCAGCTGGGATGGTACTGCTGAACGCTACTGTACTAAACCACAGAGGTTACAGGAAACCCGGCTGGGATGCTGCATAAACTCCTTGTTGCAGCAGTAAAAAGTAATAACCGCATTTATGTGGATAGACCAAGAGCGGGGTGCTTTCTCTCACTTCTATCAAGTGTGTGGGGTTTGATAATACATAAAGCAGCCTATCAATATTCTATATTACAATATGCAATGATATTGTGACGTCTGTAGTAAAATTAAAGAGATAAACATCATTATTAAAGTTAATGTCAGTCCCACCCCCACAGTTTTTTTATGCAATCTGTTGCTCTCTGACTGAAAAATTGCTGTTTTTATACATATGCAATGAGTCTGAAGTGCTCCTAGTGTGATCTGAGCACTTCCTGAGCCTCTGCCTCCCTATCTCTATTCCCCGCCTTGTACCACCACCTCCTGCTTGACTGAAAGCTCTGGCTGTGTATTCCGGGAACACTGGGAAGGTAAGTGCTTCAGTCTATTCAGATCACAACCTAATTTGCATATGAATTATAATAGCAATTTTTCTGTCAGAGAGCAACAGATAGTAAGATGGTGTCATCCCTGCCTTTATTTATGCAGAGTGTAGCATGACCATAAAGACAGTTTGGGGTGGTGGGAAGGGACAACTGTGCTGTTTGATTGACCTGTATTTTATCCCTAAAGGTTGTAGGCAGAAGAAAAATAAGTAAACCTCCACCTAGAGACCCCCTACTGCTTAGAGACCCCAACTCCGAGCTAATATGTATTTCTTGATCAATATGGGGCAACTGAAAAGATATATACACCCCAGGTGAGGGCCCACCACTCTATGAACCTCACATTCTCCCATAGGGCATATAGACAGGGTTTGTACATTTTGCTGTTTTAAAAGGGGTCTGAATCTATATTTTTTTTAAACTTGTGATTGTTTTTTCTGTTCAGACCATGTATCTGTGGGAGGCCTTGGAGATAGTTTCTATGAGTATTTGCTGAAGGCATGGCTGATGTCGGACAAAACTGATGAAGATGCCAAGAAGTTATATTACGATGCTGTTCAGGTAATTGAAACCCGAATCTTAATGAAAAAAGTTTATTGTGTAAAAACATGAAGCTATGGACTTAGTTAGGATTTTTGACCAACATTGCTGCTGTTGAAGTAATCTTTGCAAAGTGATCTACGTGGGAGCCAGTACAGAAAAAGATCCTTAACCAGGTGCCACTTTACAGAGAGGCTAAGTGCCCACGATGCAGAAATGCTGCATATTTTTTCCGCTTCTCCCTGGCAGGAAAAACGCATGCAGATTTTACATGCGTTTTTCCCGCCAGGTAGAAGCGTTTGTCAAGCGTTTTTGCATGCATTTCTGCATGCGGGTTATTGGAAAAGTGCTTGACAACTTGGTCACACTATATAAATCCATGCAACCGGCATATATAGTGTGACCAAGTAATAGTTAAAAAAAAAAAAGAATAAGAATGGTAAAAATTAAAAAATAAAGATTATACTTACCTTCCGATGGCCCCCGGTATTTTCTCCGCTCCGTCTGTTGTATGGGTCGCGGTGGTGGGAATGGACCTGCAGTGACGTCATTGAGTCATGTGACAGGTCACGGAGCGGAGAAAATACCGGGGGCCATCGGAAGGTAAGTATAATCTTTATTTTTTATTTTAAATTCTCTTTTTACAGGTACTATGGTACCCGGGTCTGGATGAGAGTCTCCTCTTCTCCAAACCCAGGTACCATCCGCACATAGAATCACATAATATCCGTATGTGCAAATGTGCTGACACAGAGGATATGCATTTCAATGCAAGTCAATGGCGGCAATTACGCTGCGTGTCCGCAAAATTAATGGATGTGCTGCGTTTTTTTCCGCAATGATGATCCGCAGCGGAAATTTCCGCAGCATGTGCACAGCACATGCGGATTATCATTGAGGACCATGGGGCACGTATTACCAAGCATTTTTTAAGCGTTTTTGCTGCGGAAACTCTGCAGCAAAAACGCATAGTGGGCACGCTGCCTAATAGACAGCGACACGAAGACTGCTTTCCTATAGTTAAGATGGAAAGTGTAAAATAAAGTGAAAAAATGTTTTGTAAATGTATCTTTGATAAAAGCTTATTGGAGTACCAATAGAAACCCCAGTGAGAGTGATGGTCGTGTGATTTTCATATGTGTAGTTAGATGGTAGAATGCAGCCAGTAAATTCCTGAGGGAGTTAACTGTGACTTTGGAATGGCTTTAAAGGAGGAGGGGGTGTCTGCCGTGTTTCCCCGAAAATAAGACCTACCCTGAAAATCCCAGCATGATTTTACAGGGTTTTTGGAGTGTGCTTGAAATATAAGCCCTACTTCAAAAATAAGCCATAGTTATAGTCAAGGATGGCATCGGGAGGAAAGGGGGAGGTGGAATCTGGGCAATTGCCAATGCCTCCCACTCTTAGGGGCCCCCAGCATTTCTATTTTTAAAGTTAAAACTGCTTAAGACCTTTGGTCTCGAAGTCGTGATTTAATTGAGGGATTCCAGGGGAACTGAACAGACTGTCTGGTATGTGCTGAATGTGCAATGTGTGTGTTGACATGATAACATTTAAATAAATGTTGATTTTTTTATTTTTTTTTTGTTCAAGAATAGATGTGGATTGTTAATGGAGAAAAAAAGACATCCTCTGAAAATAAGCCCCAACCCATCTTTCGGAGCAAACAATAAGACACTGTCTTATTTTCGGGGATCCGCAGTAATATGGGATATTAGTGACCTATTGATGTCTCAAAATCCCTATTGGGCAATTAGGACATATTTACAGGATATGCCATAAATGTCTGATAGAGCAGGGTCTATGGGTGCTCAGATAATTGACATATGTCACACATGTGCAGCCACCTTTATTCCTCACAGCATGCTGCAGGCTCCGTTATCGAGATGGATGGGGGCTTCTGAGTCTGAGCCTCGCAGAGTGCTGAGAGGATTTTTTTTTTTGTTGTTTTACTTTACTTTTTTTTGCACTTTTTTTGTCCTTAGTAGTGTTGGGCAAGTTTGTTTGGCATTTCAAATTGGGTTCGGGGTTCCGGCTTGTTCGTGCCAAAAAATCGGCTCCGCCCACGAACATCACTGATTTGCCACGCGGTCATGCTGATAACATTGTGATAACATCTGCGTGGCAAATCAGGGATGTTCATGGGCGGAACCGATTTTTTTGGCGCGAACAAGCCGGAATCCCGAACATGAACCAGAATTTGAAATGCCAAACAAACTCGCTCAACACTAGTCCTTAGGGGACTTGGACTAGATCACTTGGCCCATAAAACACCACTGCAATACTGTGGTATTAGTCTATTTTAACCCCTTCACGACATATGATGTATAGTTATGTCATATGCCGTGTCCCTGCTTTTAATGCGGGCTCACACACTGAGCTTGCTCATTTGGTATCTGCGTACTTGTAATGACCTGGAGAATCATATAGCCAGGTCAGTTTCATAATAAAGTGAACATGGTAAATAAAAAGATTGTGGATTTGCACTTTTTTTTTTGCAATTTTACCGCACTTTAATTTTTTCCCCATTTTCTAGTACACTATATGATAAAATGAATGGTGTCATTCAAAAGTACAACTCGTACCACAAAAAGCAAGCCCTCCTATGTCTATATGGCCAGAAAAATAAAAAAGTTATGGTTCTTGGAAGAAGAGGAGGAAAAACGGAAAATGGCCTGATGAGATCAGAGCGAGCTAAAAACTAAAAGGCAAAAACGGAAATTGGCTATGTTGGGAAGGGGTTAAATAATTAAATGGATATTCACAAGTGAACATACCGTAGGGATTTTAGCAGCTGAAAATTGCCAAGGGGGCAGATAACCTTCAGAAGCTCCTCATCAGATAATTTGGAAAGACTTGTACAGAAATATGTCAACCCCGTAGCTTATGTCAAAGAAGGAACATTGATGCTAATTTAGACAATTAATCTCATCTGTAGAAATGTATACCTGGAAGGTTATTTCCAGCACAATCCCCTGCATGTGCAGGTGGACACCTTCTCTCACCTGGCTTAGAAACACATGGAACTGGTAACATTCAGTATAGAACTGGCCAGTCAACAGGAAGTGAAGTCTAAAAAAGCCAAGGTGGCCAAAGTGAAAATTGCAATATTTCTATATTTTATTTTTAATACAGATTGTGATATGGATTATAAAAAAAATATACATTTAACACAAAATCCTGATGTAAACAATAGATAATTTTCTGATGATAGTATCCCTTTGTCTATTCATGCTGCTATAAACGGGTTGAATAAGGGGCATTGTGCATGCCAGCCTTAATGATGGACTCGTAGTACAGTGTGCACACCAGTAAATGGATTTGGCACACCTTCGCAGAGGAGTGCTCCTTGCTAGAAATGGGAGCTTTTGCTAAATCTTATAGGCATACGTAGCCATGCCTTGTCCGGGCTACTCCCTTTTTGGCAAAACTGCTTCAAAGTAACATCAAAACACTAAAAATCTGAAAAAATGTTGTGCAACTCCATGTTGCTCAAAAATTATGCTGGTTTTGTAAGTAACTTATGCAAGTGTTTTTGCGTAAAAGCTTTGATAAATCAAGGACAAAGTATATTGTGCCTACAAAGGTTTTGAACAATTATTTATTGCTTTATTTATGCTACACATTTTTACATCTTACAATTTTTGCACTTATTGATTGTCTTCTCTCTCTCCACAACTTTTCCGACTCCTTATCTACCTACTGAGCATCAGTGACCTGTTTTTAATGGAAAACCAAATATTAGACTTTTCAGCTGCCAAATGGAAATTTTGTTAAGGGTATTGCTCATACGAGTTCCAGGCCTCAAACCTTTGTAGCCACTGCCTACAGAAAATGGCTACATGTTTCCTCCAATTGTCCAATTCAATTACATTACTCCGCATTTGCTCAAGAAAGTGTATTGCAGTTATCTGTTTCCGAAGCATGTGAAGAAATGCAGTTTTTTTCTTTTCAGCATGCCTTTTCAAAGCTGTGATACCAGACTCAGCCTATGGGCAACCTTTAACTTTCAGGAAACTGCTCCTTTTAGCCTTAAGGATACACTGTACTGCATTTTGGGAGCCATAGCTGTGTTTTCTTGTTTATATCTCTGACTTTACTGCATTTTTTTTTTTGTACTTCTTTTTTTTTTTTTCTTCAGTCACATAATGATTTAGATTTATTATGTGTATGTACAGTTGAAACCAGAAGTTTACGTACACTATATAAAAAGACCCATATGCATGTTTTTCTCAATATCTGACATGAAATCAGAATAAACCTTTCCTGTTTTAGGTCAATTAGGATTACCATAATTTTTAATATTTGCCAAATGCCAGAATAATGAGAGAGAATGTTTTAAGTCCTTTTTATTACTGCAAAGTCAGAAGTTGACATACATTTCATTAGTATTTGGTACCATTGCCCTTAAACTGAATGACTTGGGTCAAACGTTTGGGATATCCTTCCACAAGCTTCTCACAATAGTTGGTCGGAATTTGAGCCCATTCCTCCTGACAAAACTTGAGTAACTGATCCAGGTTTGTAGATCGCCTTGCTCGCACCTACCTTTTCCGTTTTACCCATAAATTTTCATTACGATTGAGATCAGGGCTTTGTGATGGCAACTCCAAAACATGGACTTTGTTATCCTTAAGCCACTTTGTTGCCGTTTTGGCAGTATGCTTCGGGTCATTGTCCATTTGGAAGACCCATTTCCGCCCAAGCTTTAACTTCCTTGCTGATGTCTTGAGATGTTGCTTCAGTATTGCCACATACAGTTAGGTCCATATATATTTAGACAGACAACATTTTTCTAATTTTGGTTCTAGACATTACCACAATGAATTTTAAACAAAACAATTCAGATGCCGTTGAAGTTCAGACTTTCAGCTTTCATTTGAGGGTATCCACATTAAAATTGGATGAAGGGTTTAGGAGTTTCAGCTCCTTAACATGTGCCACCTGTTTTTAAAGGGACCAAAAGTAATTGGACAATTGACTCCAAGGCTATTTCATGGACAGGTGTGGGCAATCCCTTCGTTATGTCATTCTCAATTAAGCAGATAAAAGGCCTGGAGTTGATTTGAGGTGTGATGCTTGCATTTGGAAGGTTTTGCTGTGAAGTAAACATGCGGTCAAAGGAGCTCTCCATGCAGGTGAAACAAGCCATCCTTAAGCTGCAAAAACAGAAAAAAACAATCCGAGAAATTGCTACAATATTAGGAGTGGCAAAATCTACAGTTTGGTACATCTTGAGAAAGAAAGAAAGCACTGGTGAACTCATCAATGCAAAAAGACCTGGGCGCCCACGGAAGACAACAGTGGTGGATGATCGCAGAATAATCTCCATGGTGAAGAGAAACTCCTTCACAACAACCAACCAAGTGAACAACACTTTCCAGGTGGTAGGCGTATCAATATCCAAATCTACCATAAAGAGAAGACTGCATGAAAGTAAATTCTGAGGGTTCACTGCACGGTGCAAGCCACTCATAAGCATCAAGAATAAAAAGGCTAGACTGGACTTTGCTAAAAAAAACATCTAAAAAAGCCAGCACAGTTCTGGAAGAACATTCTTTGGACAGATGAAACAAAGATCAACCTCTACCAGAATGATGGAAAGAGAAAAGTATGGCGAAGGCGTGGTACAGCTCATGATCCAAAGCATACCACATCATCTGTAAAACACGGCGGAGGCAGTGTGATGGCTTGGGCATGCATGGCTGCCAGTGGCACTGGGGTCACTAGTGTTTATTGATGATGTGACACAGGACAAAAGCAGCCGAATGAATTCTGATGTATTCAGAGCCATACTGTGTGCTCCTATCCAGCCAAATGCAGCCAAACTGATTGGTCGCCGTTTCATACTACAGATGGACAATGACCCAAAACATAAAGCTAAAGCAACCCAGGAGTTTATTAAAGCAAAGAAGTGGAATATTCTTGAATGGCCAAGTCAGTCACCTGATCTCAACCCAATTGAGCATGCATTTCACTTGTTAAAGACTAAACTTCAGACAGAAAGGCCCACAAACAAACAGCAACTGAAAACCACCGCAGTGAAGGCTTGACAGAGCATCAAAAAGGAGGAAACACAGCGTCTGGTAATGTCCATGAGTTCAAGACTTCAGCAGTCATTGCCAACAAAGGGTTTTCAACCAAGTACTAGAAATGAACGTTTTATTTGCAATTATTTAATCTGTCCAATAATTTTTGGTCCCTTTAAAAACAGGGTGGCACATGTTAAGGAGCTGAAACTCCTAAACCCTTCATCCAATTTTAATGTGGATACCCTCAAATGAAAGCTGAAAGTCTGAACTTCAGCTGCATCTGAATTGTTTTGTTTAAAATTCATTGTGGTAATGTCTAGAACCAAAATTAGAAAAATGTTGTCTCTGTCCAAATATATATGGACCTAAATGTAATCTTATTTTCTCATGATGCCATCTATTTTGTGAAGTGCACCAGTCGCTCCTACAGCAAAACAACTCCACAACATGATGCTGCCACCCCGTGTTTCACAGTTGGGATGGTGTTCTTAGGTTTCCAAGCTTCTCCTCCCTTTATCCTCCAAACGTAACGATGGTCATTATGCCCAAAAAGTTCAATTTTAGTTTCATCAGACCACAGGACATGTCTCCAAAAATTAAGGTCTTGGTTCCTGTGTGCATTTGCAAACATTAATCTGGCTTTTTCTTGTTTCTTTGGGAGTAATGTCTTCTTCCTGGCAGAGTGGCCTTTCAGCCCATGTTGATACAGTACTCGTTTCACTGTGGATATTGACACAATCTTACCAGCTTCAGCCATCATCCTCACAAGGTCTTTTGCTTTTGTCCTTGGGTTGATATGCACATTCGGACCAAAGCACGTCCATCTCTGGGACACAGAACCCGTTTCCTTCCTGAGTGGTATGATGGCTGGACATTCCCATCTTGTTTGTACTTGCGTATAATTGTTTGTACAGATGAACGAGGCACCTTCAGGTATCTTGAAATTGTACCCAAGGATAAGCCAGACTTGTGCAAGTCCACAAGTCTCTTCCTGATATCTTGGCTGATTTCTTTAGACTTTCTCATGATGCTACACAAAGAAGCAGTGTGTTTCAGGTGTGCATTAAAATACATCCACGGGTGTCTCTCTAACTCAGATGTTGACAAAAAAAACTATCAGTTTCCAAACACATGACATCATCATATGGGCAGTCCAGAATTGTTTAAAGGCATAGTAATCTTAGTGTATGTAAACTTTTGACTTTGCAGTAAGTAATAAAAATTCCTTAAAAAATTCTCTCTCTCATTATTCTGGCATTTGGCAAATATTTAAAATTATGGTAATCCTAATTGACCTAAAACGGGAAAGGTTTATTCTGATTTCATGTCAGATATTGAAAAAAACATGCATATGTGTCTTTTTATATAGTGCATGTAAACTTCTAGTTTCAACTGTATTTGTTAGGCCACAGCCTGTACCTTACAACCATCAGGCCTGAATGTTGGCTAGTAAAGTGATTCTCACTTTTGTTCCAAAATCACTGTTTGTGGCATTATGGGGGTTAATTACAAAGAATCGGGGGGTTTTCAGTTGCATGCTGGTGGCAGTTGTTTTTCTGCAACCACCGCACTGTAAATATGCATTATTGAGCCCTAAGAACAAGATGCCTAAGGGTGTACTTTCTATGGCAGATGTCTTCCTTAGACCATATAACATATTTTCAGGATTTGTTAGGCATTACGGCTCCGCTTCATTTAAGGCCTCATTCAAACATTAGTCTTACACGCATGTGTTCAATTCCTGTGTTTTATATACAAGACCTGTACCTATTATAGTTTACAGGTCTATTCACTTCTGAGCGTCTGGGGGAAAAAAAATAAAAAAATTTGACTTGTCTGACTCAGGTCACAAAGCAAACTTCCAATCACCCATACAAGTCTATGGGTCTGACAGACAGCACATGGATGCCATTTGCGTGCAATCTGCGTACTTCTAATTTTTAACATGAAAATCGGTCGGTGTTTTTTTTTTTAATTCTTCCATGTAAGAGAAAAAATAGGTCTGAAGGAATAGAAGTTTTGAAACTCTGCTGTACTGCCCCTATGGCTGCCACACTGCTTGTATGGAGATGAAAGCTCTCAAAGGGGTCACTAATGACACTCCGATCTGCTCTGCTCTCAGCAATTAAGATCAGGCATTATATGAGAAACCTGCTGTAAGCTATGGTGGGAGGGCAGGTTGTTCTTCCCCCTGTATGGCGTTGCCCAATCATAAGCAACGCTAAGGAAATAGAATTACACGCCCCAAGTGAAAACTCTAACGCACAAATTAACTTATTAGGTTCCAAATACTTTGATTGCTAATATCACCACAATGGAGAGGCAAAATTATACAAATGTTTTATCTGTTCTGCAGCCACTATTGACTCATGTGTCCAGTTCAACATGAAACATTTGGTGAGGTCTTCTTTAAGTCCCGGACACTCCGATTCTTTTCAATTTGTAATCCACATCCAGCACCTGTAATATTTTCTCAGCTACTGAATCTTGCCAAACTGGAACTATTTGGCATGAAAAATAAAAATGTTTATTTTCTGTTTTGTGCTAAACGGTATGATTTTCTGTATGTTGCTAGTGTCGATAAAGGGTCGTTATGGAAGATCACAGTGTTTACCAAGATTCTGAACAGAATGCTGCGCGCCCTAATAATACCTTACCTGACTTCCAGTGTTGTCTACTTATCTATAATTGCCAACCTTAGTTTCAGATAGGAGGACGCATTCTCATCTTTCACAGTGCCTGCCATAGTGTTTTTGTCCTGATGGAAACAAGCACATTGGCAGAAAAGAATAGATTAATAATAGGAATTGATGGCTAATAAATCATTAAAATAATGCATTTGCCTATTTGCAGGATGTATGAGACAGTGAAGATATTGTGTGATTGCTATAAAACAATGCAGGCAGCTATGCCGTTCCTGCATGTTGTGGAGTAGGCGTCCATCTATTGTAAGGGGCCTGTGGTTTGCTTTTCCCATCCCTTATTTCTGGAAAGTGAGGAGACTGCATACACAGAATGAATTGCTACAATTATTCTGCAGGGTAATGTGGCTGTATCTTCCCCACACACGCTGTACCTGTTCATTAAGCAGTCATCTTTCCTGGCACTACGTTTCTTCTGCACTGACAGCACTTCATTAGTATGCGCTAAAATCTGTGTCCACATGCGTCAATTAATCATGGCACAATACCGCGGTGACTCGGGCGATACCATTGATCTCTTTTAGTGTATTATCTGCAAGTTTTTCATATGCAAAATATAAATATTTGATTGTATTATGCTATCATGATAACTTCATCTGTCAGGACTGGTGCCAGAAATTCGGGCTTTAGTGGAACAATGAATTTTTAGCAAAGCGCTTAACTGCTGATTTTTTTTTTTTTGTTCTAAAAAGCGCAGCTATATTTTTAAACAAATGCAAAATTACGGTGTTAAGAGTCTTCTATTGCATGATTACAGTAATGATAATATCGCTGATTATCTTGAAGCTGTTCTATGTGTTAAAACATTTATCACAATTACTAACTTGTTATATATGTAATTGGTGTTTATAGTCATGAAGAACATGCAATCATTAGGCAGTAATGTCTTTAGTGGTAAATGAATGTATCCATTTGTTTTATACCATATGGGTTTCATTATTCGTAGTTATGGATAAAAAGATATTACAGATGTCATTCCTTTTTTTTTCATTGATTACCAACTCCTACTGTATATGACTTGCACACAACTGAAGAAAACGTTACAAAACGAAACCTTAGAGAAAAAGCAAAGCTCCCAAGATATTTCAATAATAAACCAGTCATTACAGAAGGTTCTTCTACCTAGTAATTAACCAGAACACCTTACCCCCACAAGTAAATATTAACAGGAACCTGTCATACCATCCCATTCGAGCGGCATGGCCCAGGGTCTGGATTCGGTATTACAGCCGAGTATGTTTTACATTGGAACAATGTGGTGTTTCAGGTAAAACCTACTTTTAGAATCTGGGAGTGTAACTAATTCGAGGCAGGTCCCCAGTAGGTTTGCTCTTCCCCAATCCCTTTCATGGTATCCTTATGTACACAGACATTGGGAGAGACCTGTTAGTCTAAAGCAGTGTTTCCCAAACTCCAGTCCTCACGGACCCCATCAGCTCATGTTTTCAGGATTTTCTTAGCATTGGCCAGGTGGTGGAAGTATCATTAAGGCATCAGCATTTCTCTTAGCTGTGCAGCACTATGGAAATCCTGAAAACATGACCTGTGGGGGGCCATGAGGACTGGAGTTTGGGAAACACTGGTCTAAAGGAACGGAGCAGGGAACAGCCGCTGGGGACCTGTCTCTATCTAGTCAGCTGGCCAGCTTCTCAAAGTATGTTTAAGAATCATAGAATGCTGGAGTTGGAAGGGACCTCCAGGGTCATCGTGTCGAACCCCCTGCTCCATGCAGGATTCACTACAACATCTCAGACAGATGTCTGTCCAGCCTCTGTTTGAAGACGTCCATTGAAGGGGAACTCACCACCTCTCATGGCAGCCTGTTCCACTCATTGATCCCTCACTGTCAAAACGTTTTTTTTCTAATTTCTAATCTGTATCTTCTCCCTTTCAGTTTCATTCCTTTGCTTCTCATGTTTCCATGTGCAAATGAGAATAAGGATGATCCCTCTATAATTGTGATATCCCTTCAGATATTTGTAGACCGTTAAGTCTCCTCTTAGCCTTTTTTTTTGCAAGCTAAACATTCCCAGATCCTTCAACCATTCTTCTTAAGACATAGTTTGCAGTCCGCTCACCATCCTGGTAGCTTTTCTCTTAGTGGTTTCCTCAGAAAAGCTGCTGTTACAGAGTAGAACTTAAATGATTACAATAACACAGATTCGGGCAGCATGAATCTGATGGATCAGTTCCCTTATAAAGGAAATACCTTCCACCCCAATACTGTGCTATGCCTAATCAGGGTGGTTGCGTGAGGCAGGGATTCTCTTTGAGGTTAGACAGTGTCTATTTCATGCTCATCCCTTTTGCATTGCATTAGCTATAGCAAACTGTATTTCTTCTGGTCAGAGTGCTACTTAAGGCTTCATGCACATGGCACAGCAAGGTCCCTGAAGTTCACCCAGCAGAGCCTGCGGCACAGTGTTGTGTCCGTGAGGTATTCTGCCTTCTCGGGTAGAATACCTCTGTAATATGGCATCTGAGGAAGCAGTAGGACTTCATAGACTTCTAATGGCTTTATATACTGTACATGGTTTTCAGACAGTTTTCAGGTACACATAGACTATTTCAAACGTGGTTCATTTGCAATCTAGTAGTGTTTCATGTTACTTTTAGTGTCATGTTTATTTTTCATAGTAATATATAATTTTTGCTTGTTTTTTTTTCAAAATTCTTTTTTTTCTTTTTTTCTTTTTTTTTTTTTTGTCATAAAGGCAATTGAAACTCATTTAATACGTAAATCAAGCAATGGCTTAACATATATTGCTGAATGGAAAGGAGGTCTTCTGGAGCACAAAATGGGACATCTGACGTGTTTTGCCGGTGGCATGTTTGCCCTTGGAGCAGATGGGGCACCAAGTGACAAAACTGGGCACCATATTGAACTGGCTGCGGAGATTGCAAGGACATGCCACGAATCCTATGATAGAACGAGTACGTAATATTCTGTTGGAAAGGAGAAAAACAAAATGTCAAAAGTGTTTTTAAGAATGTCTGCATTGATCACTACTGCCTAGTACTGCTGCCAACATTGGGTATAATCAAATTCTTCATACAAAGAGGTGATTGGCTTAACACCACCTTCATTCTAATTCTAGATCAAAACTATTCTATTCATGTCAAGTATGTAGTGAAGGTGTACCATATTCTAGACTACAATGACTTCATTGAATTCAATATATAGTACTTGTAATGCCTTTCCTCTTAGAGTACTGCATTATCCTGTTTAGATATGAACTCATGCCTGTATTAGAGAAAATAGGGTGCTGGGCAAGAAGCAAGACTCGCCCTTCACTCAGCTTTTTCATAGTTTTTCTTGTTTAAACAAAATTTGCAACACATATACTACCATATAGTTCCCATAATCGTGTTACATATATAGTACCATATAAACATATGCTACCATATAGTGTCCATAATACTGTTACATGTATAGTACCACATAGATATAGTCATGGCCGAAAGTGTGGGCACCCTTGAAATTTTTCCAGAAAATGAAGTATTTCTCCCAGAAAATTATTGCAATTACACGTTTGTTATACACGTTTATTTCCTTTTGTGTGTATTGGAACAACACAAAAAGAAAATCAAAATGAATACAATTTCACGAACAACCCCAAAAATGGGCCAAAAAAAAATTGTTAGTATCCTCAATTTTAAAATTTAGTTGCACACGCTTTGGAATAAATATCTGCAGTCAATCGCTTCCTATAACCATCGACAAGCTTCTTACTCCTCTCAACTGGAATTTTTGACCACTCTTCTCTTGTAAACTGCTCCAGGTCTCTCATATTTGAAGGGTGCCTTCTCCCAACAGCAATTATAAGATCTCTCCACAGGTGTTCAATGGGATTTAGATCCAGATCCATTGCTGGTCACTTCAGAACTCTCCAGCGCTTTGTTTCCATCCATTTCTGGGGGCTTCTTGAAATATATTTGTGGTTATTGTCCTCCTGGAAGACCCATGACCTAGGACGCAAACCCAGCTATCTGACACTGATTTCAGGGTTATGTGCACACATCGTCTTTTGGACAAATGCGAATCAGATGAGTTTTTTTTTTTTTTAGGAGGAAAACACTTAAAGAAGTTGTCAGCTACTTGGACAACCCCTTCTCAAACCCCCAGCTTGGCCTCGATAAAAATTTTTAAAAAATCTTATACTCCCCTCACGTGCTGGCGCCATTCCAGCGGTGTCGGCACTCGCGTTCCCGGGAGAGGCAAATATAAGGTTTTTTATTTTAGATCAAAAAGAGGTTGCCCTAGTAGTGGACAACCCCTTTAAGGACCCACCAACAACACTTTTTGCAATTTTTTTTTTTGCCCATTTTTCTAACATTTTCGACCCCTGAAAGCCACTTAGAGTGGCCAGGACACTTCTTTTAAATGCTTTGCATCTTTGGAAACCTGAAGTGGTTAACTGAACATATGCACAACAAGTCCTTTTTACATTTCTGTGCTTATATTCCTTCTTTTTAATGTTTAGCTGCTTGTGGAATGTATCCAGCTAAAAAAGACATTGTGAGCACATACCCTTAATGTTGGTAGCCTATCCTAAGCATTGGAACGAAATGATAAAGTCCTGGAAAACCACTTTTATGTTTTGGTGGCTCTGTGAGAGAAGTCTTTGTGCAATCTTACAGGTGTACCTCTGTATGCCTCCCGTTTTATGTGGAGACATACAAGGGTCTCCCGTGTGAAGTGGGTAGTTGTATAAGTAGTGCCAATATACATTGTAAATTTGGTTTGATTTAATTATTCTTCTATCTTTGTTAGCAATGAAGCTGGGGCCTGAAGCGTTCAGGTTTGATGGAGGGGTAGAAGCTATTGCTACAAGACAAAATGAAAAATATTACATTCTACGCCCCGAGGTGATCGAAACCTATATGTACATGTGGAGGTTCACACATGACCCAAAATACCGACAGTGGGGATGGGAAGCTGTCCAGGTAAGAAAGTTAGTTTAAAAGAAAAATGTGATCCAAAGGAAAAAAGCAACTTAAATGATATGATGGATTTCATTAAGGCAATATTTTTTTTTTATATATATTTCAATGCATGCAATTTTTAGCAAAAAAAAGAAAAAAAAATGTCCAGCCAGGTTTCAATAAAAATGTTGCACTTTTGCACTTTGTCTTCTATATCCTTTGTGTTACTTCTGCAGGCAGCAATAGACAGTATTTATACTAGGGCCACTAATATACAGTGCTCCTCCCCGAGCAGGGCCAGGCTTTCCTTCAGAATCTCAGAAAAACCGAATTCAAAAAGTAAAATTCTTGTAAAATAATTTTTTTCCCTCAAAAGTGTCCCTATCCTTTAAAGGTTAACAGTAACATGTTTCTTGCCCATTTTGTTGTAGTAAGCTTATTCCATTGAAACTTTGTTTTATGGTTTATTTTTCACTGTTTGTTTAAGGGAATGTGTCAGCAGGGTTTGCAATGCAATCTAAGAGCATCTTGATGTTTGGGCTGAGACCCTTGTTCCAGCGATGTCACTTCATAGGCTGTGTGCTATTTCAATACAATCAGCGTTTTATTAGCAGGAGACTCACTAGAGGACCAGATGTCCCCTGACTCCTGGTCCCACCACGCCCCAACCACTGTTTCGCATGGTTTTCTGTCAATATACATTGTGCACAGAAAGCTGCCAATCAGTGGTGTGGGTGGAACTATATACCGCTCACCATTCACTAAGTGATACATTGCTGGAATCAGGGTCTCTGTCTCTACCTCATACTCCTATCAGATTACATAGCAAAAACATGCTGACAGATTAACCAGCTAACCAGTTCAGAACCAGGCCATACCCCCTTCCCCATCTCAATTCCTGACCAGGTACATTTTCTGGGTTATTCATACATGCAGTTTTAAAAGACCTAAAATATTTTCTTCTACAGATAATCAAATATTTTTTAACCTTCTAATTTTCTTGTTATTTTCACATTCATTGTTTTGTTTTTTTCTGCCATTAATGGGCGATATTGGTGGAAATAAAACGAAATGCATGTTTTTTTTTCACATTTCTAAATATTTTTTTTCCCTTTATTACCACATAGGGCCACTAAAATACATTTTAAAATTTCTTCCCCTATGCGTAAGAATTATTTTTATATATATTGGACATGGGTTCACCCCTCCCCCCTACGACATACTAGCCTTGGCAGTGGGTTTTTCTTTTCCCCTGCTTTTTTTCATTTATACATTTCACACATTCTGATTTCACCTGTACCTGGATTGGTATATTAGCTCCAGTTACAGGCAGGGAAATTCAGCCTCCTAGATGCTCAGAGAGCTGATATATGCAGTATTTTTCAGGCTATGAGACGCACCCCAAATTTAGAGGAGGAAAATAGGGAAAAATTATTTTAAACCGGTCATCAGGATCAGTCATATAAGGGGTTACAGGTGCATCTTACGGTCAGAATGTAGTTTATCTGGATCGGGGTGACAAAAGGCAGGAGCAGGGTCACATTTACATCATTTGACAGCAGGAATGGGGTGATGCTGCAGTTCCTGGGATAGGAGAAGGTGGTGTCCCAGCGGTGCGAGGCAGGAGCTGGGTCCCCGCTGCGTACATCAATCTCCTGGCGGTCTTCAGTAAAATGGCGCAGGTAGCGGCGCATACACAGATTGAGATTTCGGCTTGTCATTTTGTCATTGAGCAGAGATCTAAATCTGCACATGCGCCGACAACCGGTGCTATTTACCTGAAGCCCACTGTGAGGTCAATGTGTGCAGCGGGGGGATTCTGCTCCTGCCCCAGACCGCTGGAACACCCCTCCTCCTAGCCCAGGACCCGCAGCATCACCCCACTCCTGCCACTGCTTCCTACAGCGGCGACTCTGCTCCACCACCGCCACACCTCCCCCTGTAAGCTACATTCGGATTATAAGACACATCCCCATTTTCCTCCCAAATTTGGTGAGTGGGGAGGGGGGGGATACATCTTGTAGTCCCAAAAGTACGGTAAGTTTGTTAGGATCCAGCTGTTCCTGATCCCTGCCTGCATCTACCGATCTCGTGAGCGCTGAGTCCAGAAGAGGAAACACTGCTGTACATAGAGCCAGCGATGGTAATAAACAGTGTCTGCATTCTCGGTCAGACACAGCTGGACTCCCCAGATCCACATGTTCCCACTAGTAGCACACCGAAATTGGGCTAGTCCCAACCATTAACTTTCCCTGTCCCTATCAACTATCTGTGTTTGGGTAGAACACAACTGTTACTAATAACGCACATCACTAAGCACATTGCACATGAAATACTTTGTAGAATACACGTCTTCAGAGGGGAACGTGGGCGACACCTCCACCCTCTTACACCTATATAGCATGGTGTTTAGCACCTGTAGTGTAAAGTGCTGCTCTGATCAGGGCTGTGTATAGACATGGATACGGAGACCCTGCCTGCAGGTGCTGGATGAATGCTAATGCTAGTTTAGAGATGTGGCCGGCTCTTCAGCTCTTCTCTTGTCCGTGGAAGTATTGATTGCTGAAAATCACCTCTTTATCATCAGCGCTTTGCCATTCTCATCATCCCTGTTTTAATGTGATGTGAAAATAGGAAGACCTCATTCTCTGAATGTACGTTCTATCAGCCAAACGACAAGACCTTTGAACACTCAACTTTATTGCTATGAAATCAATTCCCTGTAACATTTCAATTAGATTTATTTAATGTAATTTCTAATTGAAAAGGCAACAAATCAAGAGCCTTACCCTGGCTTAGTTAATATTTCATGCTGATTGGAAGTTGCACACATAAAAGGCTTCCTGCTGGAAGAATTGTCTCCTATTCATTTCACTGATTATTGTTTGCTAGTATTTCTGCCAATTCCTTCCTTTTTTTATTAGAGAACCCAGTTTGCCCTTGTTTTATACCGCAATATTCAATGCCTTGCAAATGGCTGCATTGGATTTAGGACGCACTTGTGTCTATAGTTCAGTGCTAAGCATATGTCCGTATACTGTGTCATGTCATGAGTTCTGTTTTATCATCTTTACCCTGGCACATGGCAGTGTGTGGCTCTGCCTCTATACAGCAAAGAGCAGGGTCATGGTATACGTCACACTATTGTTCCTCTTCAGTCCGGTGACCTGTGCATCCAGCACTTGGTTTGTATAGCACTAGTGCCATTCACTCCCACTTGTATAGCGCTATAATGTCCTGGTGTCATATAACCTCTCAGCAGGACTGTGTGTTCCCGATCTACTGTACAGTGCTTGGGGATATGACAGAAAATTACCAGGACCACCTCAACCACGCAATAAATATTCAGGGGGCTTTTTTTAAGCTCTAAGCCTCGAACTGTGAATCAGAACAGAGGTTAAAAAACACTCCTTTGTTTTTCTGTAGGGTGCATAAGTTCAAAGATAATGTTAAAAGTAAAAAGGCGTCCATACATCATCACCAATTGATAATGTTATATCGGTGTGTGCCCCACCACTGGGACACTAACAGACTAGCATGTGCTACCAGCTGCTCTAGCCAACTCCTCTTGGTCGTGGTCTCGCAGGATCCAATGCATCAAGATCACAGTTGTTCACGCTGGTCTTGATGTGTGCTGAAGTAAGACGCTTCTGATTCATGAAGAGGCACCCGACGGACGAGTGGAGTTCACCTCTGTGCGCCACGTTACAAATCCTACTGATGATTTTGACGAGTGGCGGTCACCACACCACTATCCCGCCCCAGTAAGACACTCCTGATTCATGAAAAGACATACGTGACGGACGAGTGGAGTTCACCTCTGTGCGCCACGTCACAAATCCTACTGATGATTTTAACAAGTGGTGGTCACCACACCACCATCTCGCCCCAGCTCTGCTTACATTGTCAGTGCTGCGCAAAAATGACGTGAGAACGCCAAAAGTTGAAAAATTGTGACTTTTCAAACTTTTTTATGCCACAATACTGGCCCATTGTCAGTTTTTGTCTTGCATAAAATTGGAGTGACGTTTTAGTGCAAAGTAGAGGTCCAGATAAAAAATAATTCCAGAAAATATTCAGTAATAGGCATGTGCATAAATTGAGATTCTGTATTTGAGTTTTTTTAATAGGAGCTTGTATGCGTCTCAGCGAATCTTATTATACTAATGCCCTAATATGTACAGCTGTAAATCCAAAGTGTCACTGAAACCTGGCAATGTTAATTGACTCACTGCCCAAACTGAAGCCGCATACATCTTCTTCTCCCTCTTATCTGTCTTTGTAAATTGAAACCATGCCCATATTCTTTGCGACAAGGTGCTTTCAATTGGCAGAAATGTGCAAGGTAATTGGATTTTGCAGGCTAATCGAAACATTGACAGTAGATTCATGTGCTGCAGCGTGATTGTATTCTTGTACTTGTCAGGCATTGGAAAAGTACTGCAGAGTGGAAGGAGGCTATTCTGGCATTAAGGATGTTTATGCCACCCATCCCAATCATGATGATGTGCAGCAAAGTTTTTACCTTGCGGAGACACTCAAGTAAGTGCGGACAGTGATCAAGAGGGCAATTAACGTTAAGCAGCAGCGCAGATGAGCACAGACCATTAACACTCTTGACATTCTCATAATGTTTGATGACACTAGAATATCAGAGGGTTGAATAATGTGAAGAAATTGACTCCAGTGGTGGCAGCACAAGCTGTATGCACAGTCATTTTAAGTGGAGGTCAGCTATGCTTGATCTTAAAGTTTAATCTTCCATCCTTTAATGGCATCAATACTCAAAAAATGAGCTGTTTCAAAGTGCAAGCCTTTCCTTTAATTGTCATTTTTACCGGTTTGTTTAGCTATTGCAAACAATAAGGCAAACTGTGGGTATAAACCCATAATACCCTTAAAAGTGCAAAGAAAAGCTAGCAGTTTTCTGTTTTACAACCGCTATATAATTGTCGATGGGATACATTTATGTAACCGATCCATGTTAACATGATTTCCTTGTTTTTATTATGAGCACTCCATTACAATAAGGATGGGTTCAGATAATTGTGCATATTGAGCAGTCACCATAATATCAATACTTTTATGGCAGCCTGTATTCTGCCAGTGGAGTTCTTTTGGGAGGTTGTCATGTGTGGACTGTGATGGGGCCCTGTAAGAAGCCCATTAGCAAAATGAAATGATGTGTAATATTAATTCTGGGTGGTCCTGTAGGCTTATTAAAGGGAATAGGTCAGCCGGTTTTTATTCTGAGAGGAGCACATTATAGGTCAAGAGAGCCTGAATCCAGGGATGTGTCGCTTAGTAGGCTATGTTGTAGTTTCAACACAGTGTTTTATCAGCAGGAGATTATCACTGCCTGACTGCAGCTCATGTGCCGAGTAGTCAGGCTAATCTGTGTAACCCCACCCCCATTACTTTTTAGCAGCATGCTGACAATTCATTGTACACAGAAAACTGCCAATCAGGGGTGTAGGTGGGGTTATACACAGCTCAGCATTATGACCTATGCTACATCTGCAACAGATAAAACAGGGATTCTAACAAAACTACAAGTAGTACAGTAAGTGATACATTCCTGAAATCAGGCTCCCTTGCCCTATATTATGCTATTCTTACATTACATAGCAAAAATCTGCTTACGGATTCCCTTTAATGACACCAGCTGGTAAAGAAAATGAATCGCTTAATGTTACCAAGTACTGCCAGTTACACAATGCCACAATAGCCTTAATATGGCGGAGGATCTGTCATCATATTTTATAATACAGCTGTAATCTATATCAGAACGGCTAGAGCTGGACACCTGAAATGCAAATTTTAATATTGGGCAGAAAAACTTTTGAAACAAACAGCCATTCCGGCATTGACTCACAGTTGTTACACACATTGTCAACAGTATAAAAACAACAAATCAATAAGAAATTTAGATCATTACAATTTTTCACACAGGCAGGTTATAACATAGCCAAGACTTCTGAAGTCTCCAAATAAAAAAACAGGACTTAATCTAAAACCATGATCTGTATATATGTATGTATATATGTATATGTGCCTAAGGACTAAGCGTCTTATGTTTCATTTGAAAGGATACGTATTAGTGTAATCACGATGTACACTGCCTAGTCTTACCCACTGCTGTACAGGGTTTCATTAGAATTCCCATTTTACTTAAAGGGGTTATCTGGGACTTATATATTTTTTTCATAAGGTGCTAAGAACTAACAGGCCGGTAACTAGAGGTTTGTTCCCCTGGTGCCAATCTCTGCCAGTTCAGAGCGGTCATGGACCTTTCCTGTGACTTCCAGTCACGTCGATGGAGCAGCTCCTTCTCTTCTACTTTACTGGGTTAACGGTGTGTCTCTCTGCCGATGTCTTGCTGATTGACAGCCGGCGCCCCGCTACCAAACTGCAAGGAGAAGGCTGTCAGTCAGCATGATGTCAGCAGTGACGCCCTGTAGAAGGAGCAAACCAGAAGAAGGGCTGCTCTGTTGATGTGAGGTCATTTAAAGCAACAGAATAGCCGTCGGGAGTGGTCCATCACTACTCGGCGCCAGCAGTATAGGCAGGTAGTTGGCAAATACTGAATGTGCCTGTAAGTTCTTATCCACTTAAGAAAAAATATGCAAAAGTCCTAGATAACCCCTTTAATACTCCATGTGAGATCATATATATGTTTCGAACAGTCATTGTGAATACACCTTTTTAATATTTCCACCTTACTTTGCCTTTTTCAGGTATCTCTACTTATTATTTTCCGAGGACGACCTACTTCCATTAGAACATTGGATTTTCAATACTGAGGCACATCCACTGCCCATTATCCTAAAGGCTGACGGAACGATAGAAAGCATAGAGAAATAAGAGCGACACAAATGGCTTTTTATACCGGAAATTCACTGCATTCCTGCAAAAGTCTGATCTTTATTTTCTTTCTTAGATCCAGGACAAAGCACTCTTCTTCTTCATGTCGATCAATCATTTTTTGTGAACCAACATTTTGCAGTCTGTCATGTTTACTGATTCCTGAGTGATTCTAGAGCCATTCCTCGTGATCGAACCAATGACTGTGACTTGAAAGCACCTTTTCTTCTTGGACATTCCATTTAGAGCTAGCGAACCATCCTTCGCCATGTAGAATAGAACAGTCTGCACTTTTCGTTACCACCTCTTCTTTCCTTTCATTTGACTGCAAAGATCCTTCCTCCTCTGTGAGGAGATTGTCTGCTTTAAGCTGTAATATTTTGCCATGTTGCAAAAAGCCATAAAGATTAGTATAAAGAACGACTTCTTTTCCTTTCCAGTTATATGTGAATCTGATTTGTCTGAAGTTCTGGGAAGACAAATTGCGTAACTGTGACATCTTCCTCTTATGCGGGTTTTCTTTGGTAAAATGTTCGAAAGATTTCATTTCTAAGAGAAGAGCTATAGAAGTGACTTTGTTTCATGCAGACATAACTCTATTTTTGGCAGTGGCCCAACGTTTTTGTTTTTAATCTGTGTTAAATTAATAGCCATCTAATCTGTTCAATGAAACTGTTCTTAAAGTATTTTGATGATAAGACTAGATTTATCTAAATATATATCTATAATATCTGATCTATAGACAATCCAGGTGTGACAAAATAAAACATTCAGATTATTTTCGTAGGGCAATATGTCGCTTGTCCTTTCTAGTAGAATATTTCATGTGATTTGTAAACCAGGTTTCTGAGGTTATTTTTGGTTTATTTGGGACACACACATTATCCGTTATCTGTTGCGGTCATGCTGGACATTTGGGGAATTTCATAGCCACATTCTGTGGACTCCAGTGACCACCGGTTTTTGTCCGCTCTACTGAAACCAAATGCTTAGCGGTTAATCCCCCCCATTGATCATGCTGTAGTTATTTGTATTAAGTTTTTAAGGAAATTTCTCCTTTCAATGAACTTTTTTATTATCATTGAGTTTAGCATAAGTGATATTAATCTGCTTCATAGTAAAAAAGGCTGGACTGGTAGATGCTGCTACTGAAGCAGGGAATATACCCCCTTTCTCTATAGTACATGAAGGTAGCATAAGCAATAAAAGTAGTTATGCTGCCATTAGTGTTTTAATTTAAAAAAGAAAATAGACCAAATCACCGTATTCTATAAAAACGGTTGGGGCAAAGTGTACTTTCAACAAACTTTACATAAATCAATAGTACAGGTGATTATTAGAAACTTTGTAATATTTCCTATCTGAAAGATCTGCTTCTTTCTCTTACAATATAATTCTTCCCCTTTCCGATGTCTCCTGAACTTGTCATCCACTCTGGAGGAAATAAAAAAAACTAAAAAAACAGTTCAACTCAGTCTTCTGGCTGCCAACACAGTGAGGTGCCAGGTTACAGTCTATTCTCTATGGAGAGGCAGAGTGAGAAAAGAGAAAGCTCAGCACCATGTTCTTGTGTCCTCTGCCTGTCAAGTCTTTTACCTCCCATCATAGCTGGGTTCACATCTACACTGCTCAGTACTGCTGTATAATTTTCTCGTGACTGTGCTAAGGAATAAAGAGATGGAGTTGATCCATCTTTGCTATGTATGGGAGAGATCATAGCAGCTAGTCTCCTCCCAGCACTGTTAATTGCAAATTAAAAGAGCAAGACTGCAGAGGGGAAACTGGTCAAGATGGAGCATACTTATTATATAGTGGCCAAAGATGGGCTTATTCTGAAAAGTTACTTGAAAGTACAGTTACCCCTCAGGCTAGGGCTCCACTGTGATTCCGCCTTACCGCTATGTCAGAGCAAAATTACAATTTTTACCTTCATAGGGAAATATTGAGGTGTTAAATCTAACCAAACCACTATGTTGGCTAATCTCTTTCCTGTTGTGAAAATGCAAGGTATCGAGCGAGCGCCTTGCCAAATACCTGAATTCCATTTCTATACAGCTGGAACTCTTCTTTTCTGACTACTCTTCAACAGGAACTTATCATTAGAAAATGATTTATTCTTTAAATCAGGTTTAGGAATCGTTCAGACATCAATTTTTCCCATACAAATTCTATCCATGTTTTTCACTAATATAACTCGTACCTATTATGTGGCTGTTCACATGTCCTTGTATTTTTGTAACCTGAGTGGTCCGCTCTAGCCAATGCAAGCGTATAGGCCTGTGAAAAAATTGGACCGCCCTTGGATGCCATCCATGTGCTGTCTGTTTTATACAAGTAGCTTGATATCCTTCCATCAGTTGACGTCTGAATGAGCCCTTATATGTTAAATGCATTTTTAAATATTTTTAATGTTTTTTTTTTTTTAGCTTTTAATTAATGCAATTTTCCCACAGGCCACTTGGCCCTAATATTAGACTCGTATATAATGTTCAGCTGCCATATGGTTATAGGCAGCAATAGACTGGCTATGATTGACAGATACAGAAGAGCTTTCTAGGCATACTCTGATATGGGCAAAGGTCATTGTGAAGGGAGGAGGGGAGGGTGAGCTGTGACAATCACATATTGGGTCCTGCTTTATCAGCTGTACATAGAGCTGTAATCTGTCATTGTAATCATGTGTGTAATGGTAATGACTACTAAAAAGTGTCTGTACAGAAGAGGAGGCCTAGTCTTTGGCTTGGTGGCCAGTGTGAAAGATTTTTTTTTTATTTTTTTTTAAATAGCAATATGGAGAATTTTAATAAAAGACAATTAAAGAGAACCTGTCAGCAGGATTTAGCCCTATAAACTAAAGGCATGGCTATGTAATGGCACTGTGATGCTGATTAATATGATATCTAATGTGAAAGGATGTGATCAGTGGCGATTGAATACTAACTTTATGAAGTTTTCAGAAAATGACGTCTTGTGTGCTTTGGGGCAGGATGTGAGGGCAGGGTGGTCTTCTCGTTCTCCGCCCCCACCAGCCTCCTCTATTTTTTTGTGCACGACATTGATTATTCAGTGACCGGCCTCCTTTTTAAAATTCAGCGCTACCACCGCCATCATTGTGTGGGCGGCGCGTGCCCAGTGGGAGCCGGTGTCCTGTGTGCAGGACTTCAATAAAATGGTGCCGGAGGCGCAGATCGAGAATTTGACTGTGAAAAATTCACTAGTGAGTATTCAGCAGCCACTGATCAGATCCCTTCACATCAGGTATCAGATTATCCAGCGTCACAGTGCTATTATAGCCATGCCTTTAGTTTATAGGACTAAATCCTGCTAAGTTCTCTTTAAAAAATACAATAACTTAAAAGCTAGATTAACCTCTTCCCGACATGATTTACTATTATGTCATAAATCGGGTCCGCATCTTTGATGCAAGTTCAGAAACGGAGTCTGCTTCATTGCTGTCAGATAATGACGGTGATACAAAGCCAGGATCTGCCTCTAACATCTGCGGGTGAAGCCAAGCTCTGCCCATCTCTGTTAACCACTTAAAGTAGAAAGGAAAACCGTAAAAAAAAAGGGACTTGCACCTCCTTTACCCTACTAAAAATAAAAAAATACATATGTGGCATTGCTGTGTTTGTAAGAGTCTCATCTGTTAAAATATAAAATTAATCCAATCTGTACACGCTGTAATGAGAAAATAAATACCAGAAGTGTGGGATTTTGTAGTCACCGTAAAATACAATAAGAAGTGATCAAAATGCCAGATCTACCCCAAAATGGTATCAGTATAAGGCCAGGGCCACACTCTCAGTATTTAGTCAGTATTTTTTCTCAGGAGTGAGAGCCAAAACCAGGTGAGGAACAATCAGAGAAAAGGTATAATAGAAACAAGTCACCAATTCTGTATTTATCACCCACTCCTGAGAAAAAATACTGACTGAATACTGATCAAATACTGATAGTGGGGCCATGGCCTAAAAGTCAGCTAGCCGTGTAAAAAACAAGCATCAGCTGCAAAATGAAGCTGATGTGCAAGCGTTAAGTAATTGCTGTGTTTCTGTTGCATTTGTTTCACGAAAACTAAAGGTTTTCCTAGTGCTAGCACAGTGAATGGCATTCCTGAATCTCATGCACACGCTGCTTATTTTTTTCCTTGCAGATTTGAAGCAATATCAGATCTAAAAAAGGTGAAGGACCTAAATAAGTTGCTGTAGTTCCTCCAAATCTTAACCTCCAGCAATACAATAATTACAGCCACACACGGAAGACCAGCTTCCGCAGAGCTAGAAACAAGGGTAATAAATAAATAGGACAATCTGGTTGCAGTGTGACCAATGCTGTGACTAAGAAAATTGATTAAAAATAGTCAACCAGTTTGGTGTACATGCATGGTGACACATGCAAAAAAAATGTCAACACTTAAAAAAACTGTACAACACTATAATTGTACTGACCCGGTGAATACCATAAAAACAAAACCCAAGAATCCATTGCGGTGTTGTGTTTTTTGGGTAATTTCACTGCAATTGGAATTTTTTTTCCCGCTTCCCAGGACAATGTATTGTAAACCTAAGGATACCATTTAAAGCTACAACTCTCTCTGGAAAAAATAAGCCCTCATGTGGCTATATCAATATAAAAATAGTTACGGACCCTTGGAAGAAAGAAAAGAAAAATCACCATGTCGGGAAGGGGTTAAACAATAGGTAATTTGTCTTCCTTTTTAGTGAAATGCCACCTTTATTTTGTCAGTTTGCATTCATATACTTTGCTGATTATCTTCTCAATAATATATCTTGGTGGTCACCACGGCTTTGTTTTTCTTATGCGAAGCGCCAAATTCATGTATGTAATATATGCACTGGGATTTGAAGCTGTGCACCAGACAAAGATCCTCAATGGTGTCAATGGGTCACCATTAGTGATGAGCGCAAGTGCTCGTTACTAGACTTTGCCGAGGGTGCTCAAGTATGCACAGAGTAGCGCGGGTGCCTAAGTGATATGTTGGAGTCCCTGTGGCCACATGTTTTGTGACTGTTTAGCCACAAAACATGCAGGGATTGCTTGTGTTTGTCAGGCAGCCACAAAACATGGGGATTGCCTAACAGCTGCGAAATATGCGGCCGTGGGGACTCTAACATCTCACTCGAGCACCCGTGATACTCGTTGTATACCCGAGCTCCCTCGGCAAACTCTAGTACGATCACTTGCGCTCATCACTAGTCACCATTATAGCCCGCAGATGGCTGCAGTGATCACATTTTAACATGCCAGGTCATCAATAAAGCCAAGTATCCCGTATCCACTAGGATACCATGGATGTGTTTCCACCTGTGTAGTATTCCTTTTGTTACTTTGTACCATTGTCAGCAGTTTTTAAAAGATTTTATGGGGCTGGACTACTGTTTTAAGAAATAGGTTCAAACTTTGACACCAATTAGGCTATGTGCCCACAATGCAGAAATGCTCTGGATTTTTTCCTGAGCGTTTCTGCATCTCCCTGGCAGAAAAAAAGCATGCGGATTGTACATGCGGATTTTACATGCGTTTTTCCTGCCAGGGACAAGCGGAAGTGAAGCGTTCTTCACATGCATTTCCGCATGCGGGTTGTCAAGCGCTTTCCAAGCGATTTTAGCATCACTTGGAAAGTGCTTGACAACTTGGTCACACTATATAAACCCATGCAACCGGCATGGATTTATATAGTGTGACCTTAAAGAATGGTAAAAAATAAATCTATACTTACCTTCTGATGGCCCCCGGAGTCTTGCTTCACTCCGTCCTGGCTGCCGGGAGATCGCGGTACACTGAAGGACCTGCCAATGTCAGCATCGTGTGACCCGTCACATGACTATGACGTCAGCGCAGGTCCTTCATTCCACCGCGATCTGCCGGCATGGGAGGACGAGCACAGCGGGGGCCATCAGAAGGTAAATATAACATTTATTTTTTATTTATTTTATTCTTTTTTTCACAGGTTCTATGGTACCCGGGTCCGGAGGAGAGTCTCCTCTCCTCTAGACCCGGGTACCATGCGCACATTGAAACGCATGGATTGCGCATCTACATATACAGTGATGGAGAATCCATGTGTTCCAATGCAAGTCAATGGCGGCGAAAACGCAGCACTTCCGCAAAATAATTGCTAGTGCTGCGTTTTTTTCCGCAATGATAATCCGCAGCAGAAATTTCCGCAGCATGTGCACAGCACATGCGGATTATCATTGGGGAACATGGCAGGCCTTCTACCATGCGTTTTTTAAGCGTTTCTGCAGCGTTTTTGCCGCTGCGGAAACGCTTAAAAAACGCATTGTGTGCACACAGCCTTAAAGCAAATATTCAATCCAGACCATCATTTATTTAAGCATCTTCTAAATGCCTGTCTGGTTACAGCAGCACTTTAAATTGGAAGCTCTCTGTATCTGTGAGGCATCCTGCATGCCATGTGTAGCCAGATACTGTATACCCCCTTTAAACCCTGATGGGTACGTGCATATGACTTGTTTTTCAAGTAGATACTTCAGAAACCTACCTGAAAAAGTGCTCAGAAAGCACTCAAAGGAATGGACGTCTAAGTAAAAACGACCTGCTATTCATAGGTTTAGACTTTTGAGCAACTTTTAACCACTTCAGGTTTCAAAAGATGCCAAACTGCTGAAATAATTGAGCAAACAACTCAGGCGTGTTCAGCTCAGAGGATGCTCTATACTTACAATACAAGTCAATGGTAAAGCTCAAAAGACGACCAGGTGTCTTCTTGAGCGTTCTTCCACACTTTGTTTCAGAATCACAAGCGGCTTCTTCATTTTTGAATGGAGAAAAAAAAAAAAGACCGGAAACCACTAGTACAAAAGATGATCCAAAAACACTGTAAAAATGCTGAAAAAATGTTTGTGGTCAGAAACGAACAAGCACTTCAGGACCAAAAACGTTGTGTCTTTCTTTTCCACATTAGTTGTGTGCACATACCGTTAAGACTTCATTAACAACTGCTTGTATTTGGAATAAAAAAAAAAAAAAAAAAAAATTTTTTTTTATCTGACATTTTGTATTGAGTTTATGTTGGCCTTTTTCACATGCCAAATAATGTGATTTTATAGATTGTGTGATTTAAAGATTCTGCTTAGTGGGGTTATCTGAGACTTTCATTTTTTTAATGTGGAGCTAAGGACTAAGTCAGTTAGTTGCTACCCACCTGCCTGTTGTGCACAACAATGATCTCCGCCATAACAGATCAGTCATAAACCACTCCTGCCAGCGATTCAGCGGCTTACGCTGAGTTCACGTCGACAGAGCAGCGGCTTCTCTTCCTTTCTGCTCTGTTAACAGGACGTGACTGCAGACTTCATGCTGATGTGACAGCTCCCCGCTACCTAGCTGCGGGGACCCAGTTGTCAATCAGCATGACGTCTGCAGTTACGCCCCTTTGACAGAGCAGCCCAAAAGATGAAAAGCTGCTCTGTTGATGTGGAGTAGCTGATTCGCTGACAGGAGCAGTCAATGACCGCCCTGCGCTAGATACAACAGACAGGTATTTAGCAACTACTCGTCTGTTAGTTTTTAGGCCCACAGAAAAAAAATCCTGTATAAACCCTGTAAAATCATGTGGTTTGTAATGTGAGATCAATACTGCCACAAAAATACAATACAAAATAAAGGCACTAATATGCTTTTTTTGTGCTTTTTTTTATAGGAAAAAATATTTTTTTTTTTTTTGTTAAACACTTTTTTTTTTAATTTTATATAGCCCTCTTATTGTTGAAGAGTTAGTATTGAAATATAATGGTGGTTTAAAAAAGGAGGAAAAAAAAATCCCTTCGTCCCCTCTATGCCATTGCCTGCTTATTCCACGAGTGTCCCTGTTTCTAAACATTGCAGAAAGGCTTCCCCTCCATAAAAAGCTGTGTAAGAGACCTTATCTAGCTGCTTCAGAGCCTCATATTCAGGGCTCGCTGACACTGGCGTATAACTCGGACATGTGCAATCCGATTGCACTTGGATCAATGTTATTCAGTTAGACAGTGCAGATCTGCGTATTTTATCTTGACTGTATGGGTTTGAGAAAAATATCGCAGCATGTCATATAGGCCATCAATCTACATGACAATTCTGTAGCGTAGGGAACTGTAAATGGTGCAATTTTATTTTAATACGCCAATGTGAGCAAACCCTTAAAACCACATGCCAATTTCCAATGTGAGGCAATGATACATTTCTGCATTAATTTTTTTTTTTTTGCTTGATATGGTGTTGAGGTTTTTAATTTTCATAGCCTTTTTCACCCTATAAATCATCTTTAAATGGTTTAAAAGCTAAAGTATGAAACGTGTGCAAATCCCATCCCCTTTATGTCTAAAGACCAAATATTTTGTCTCATCTGTCCTGATTTTTACTAGTGTTGGGCATATTTTCATGTGTGACCCCCTCTAACTCCCCCCCTCAAAGAAAATACACTATGGAATGACATAACTAATGTGTTTTTCACTAATTACTTGTTCATCACACTTGTAGGTCTGATCTAAAATACGATGAAAAAGCAATAGATCTGTATATTGGAGCTACCCATGTCTCAGTGACTTTTCTCATTAAGTTCTATATGGAGCTGTACTAAAACCATGGGCACCTACCACATACATAACCAAAAGAGACTGAAAGTTGGATCCAGAGCAGCGATGAGAAATGTATATTTTTCCTTTATGCAGAAATAGACTGACATCTGAATGAGGCCTTAGTTGTATCCACCCCTCGATTTTGGCATTCTCAACAGAAATGTGATTAGTGCCAGTTTACTGCAGGGCTCAAATCATAACTATTTCATGATTTGAGTTAATCCCTTCAGAGCACAAGTGCACAACCATGCAGCTTGGGTAGCCATTCTGTGCAGTCCCCAATCGCCTCCCCTCAAGCCCTGCTCCAGTCTTAACGCATAAGTGTAAACGGGACCGCCAATAGCCGACAGGTGGTAGCCCCAGAAGTGGAACCTCAGCTGTTAATGTATTGCTCCTTACCTTTCCTCTACGCTCACCATATCCAGTGATGAGCGGCATGAGCTGACAAACTTTATAAAGAAACACAGGATTTCTCAATACTCATTCTGGAGACGTTTGTTATAGATGGCCTTCTAGTGGTTGTAATGTGGATTACAGCCTGTTTAGGGCTTTGATGTCAAAGCTTTTAATTGGCCCACATGAAAATTACGCACCAAAAGAAAACTCCACTGTTACATATGTGCATGTGAAATAGTGCCATAAATTTATCAACACTGGGGGTTTTCCTGTGCGTTCTTTTCAAATGGTAATTTTTATAATGTGTTATTTTTTTTTTACTAGTTACCTTTACTTTGTATTGTGAGAAACTAGTGTTCATAACAATATTTGGGGAAAGATAATGGACACATCAATGTAAACATTTGTCATGCCATACATTTTATTATGACTGGTGGGAGTGGTAGAATCAGATAATTTGGTATATTATTGTATTCCACTGTGCACCCCCTGCCATACTTATTCCAATATTCTGCATTACTCCTTCATTACTTTTCTAAAAAAAAAGCTTATCTGGTGTGTAAAATACTTGGCGTATTCCAGTACCAACATCATCTATGAGACTTCTGAAGTATCATGCATACACTGTATTTTTGGGGTTTTCCCCATGCATATTTTGAGCCCTGCTGCTTTTTTCCCAATATGCAACATAATTCTTTCAGTATTTTTGCATCACTTTTCTAATGAACGTGTGAAAAAAAAAAAAAAAAAACCTTGACAAAGGCACTTATTGTACGCAGTGTTTTTCTGCATAAAAAATGCAACGTATTAACATACCATAGGGCTTAAAACCAGAGAGGACAGCGGTGATATGGGTGCAATGCCAGGAAAACCACAGCAGTGTGCAGTCCCTGCGGCAATTATAAAACGGGCATGTGATTTTGCTGGGAAATAGAATTTTTCCATGCAAAACCGCTCCTATTTACCAATCAGTTAATTCCTACAATGGCTGAATACTGTAGATCACGTGAATCCCGCCATGTCTGACATACCCTCATGGATTAGCTGCTCATGTCCCATCTCACAGTAGCGTTCTGATGAATAGCGCAAGCGTAAGTGACATCAGTGTCCCCTTATCCACAGGTTTGATGTACGCCAGTGTCTTCTGGCTCTATCTTACACACGAAGTACCATAAAAGCGATCATATCCCATTAGGGAAACCTTTCACAATGCAAATCCATCATAAAGCCATGTACTGTCCGCGAGCCTTTATGTATTATAAGTCAACTATAATATAGTTTTCTTGCTTCAGTGCTAGCAGAAAACCAAATGACAAGCACAAATGCCTGTTCTTTTTATCATCAGGCATAACAAGTAGCAGTGTTTAAAATCCCATAATTGTAGCACGTCCGGCAGCTATTATTTCTAATTAATAATGGAGTATTTTTTCACTGAACAATGAAGCGGAGTGAGGTTGTCATCATGGCCAAATCTTTTGCTACAGTTTACATAGGAGCAATTCCTTTGTAGGATATGACTTGCTAAAGAAGGGTTTGATGTATACCCCAATAGATCATGGAAGTTCTATTGCCAAGTTGTAGAAAATCTGACATTTGCCACAGACCTGCAGGTCCGATTATTCCAAAGTGTAAAGCCAAGATTTCCTAATAAAATGGTAAAATGCGATTTATGCAGCAAATTGTCAAACTTCAGGTCTAGTATGTTGGTTGTTTGTTTCAATTCTATCAAACTTTATGTTGGCATCAGAATGGCATTAAGATTTGGTCTGTCTGTTCATAAAACTTTTTCCCCCTCAATATTCCTGTTTTTTAAATGAATCTGATATGATCCAGTATAAATTTGTAAGTAGATTTGAAACAAAAATTACAAGGGGCATTTTTTATATTATGAGGTTTTTTGTTTGTTTTTTTTCTTATTGACAAATCATTTTTGGTAGTGGCACCATATGTTTCTTTCTCTGTATTGAAATTTATTTTTTACATTTCACCTTTATATGAATCTAAAAGTTTAGGGTTATGTAATAGATAAAAATGCACAATTTATAAGAATTATATTTGTAAAATTCTATTGTGAATAAAGTCTTTTATTCTACATGAAAAGGTTGTAATTTTTTTTTTTCTTTTGGGGGGATTTGTTTTTTTAGAATTCTACGTAAATAAGCAATAAAAGTAGTAAATATAGAGCCTCGTATTCTGACACTATATTTTAAGCAGAACTGCTGCGTAAACACATTCTGGGGTAGGAACGAATTATCACCTACCCAAAGATTAGGTAACGGCTAGTGATGGGCAAGTGTGCTCAGCAATCGATCACGCATCGGGGTGCTCGATCGAGTACCGAGCAGTGCCGAGTATCGCGTGGTGCTTAGATCATAGGTGAATGATCTGAGGCGAGAGGGGTTTTTCCGTCCTCTGGAAAAATGCAAAAGTTTGCCATTCACTTCCGTTATGACCACTACTCGAGTCGAGCAAGTTCGAGTGTCTGACATGCTCGATTCGAGTACCGATCACTCGAGTATTTCACTGCTCGATCAACACAAGTGACAGTGTCTAGATCAGTGGAAATTGGAATGCTGCGACCCCCACAGATTGCTGAATTGGGGTACGTCTTTCCTTGTTAGAATGGAGCATGCTCGACTGGCGTTCGCTTTCTTCAACAACCCCATAGTGTATAAATAGGAGTACAATGGTCCAGAAGTCCCATAGGCAATGAACAGAGCGGTGGTCACGCATGCACACATTGCTCTTAAATTCTCATGGGGATAAAAGTGGCAATCGGTGACTGTCTTAGCTGTGACATCGTATAAGCAAACTATGGATAAGTGATAACTACTTCTTACCACAATAGAAGTGTACATGGTAGTATAAAAACAGCATAAATACAAAGTTAATTTTTTTTTTTTTTTTTTTACTAATGCTGGTTTCACACATTCATGAAATAGAAACCATTCTTGCATCTGAAGATCTGACCCGACTGCCAGGTCTACCCAACCTGTCCTGCTATGCCTATGAAGCCGCTTAGGTTGGAATACCCAGCGGTTGGGTCTTCCAGTGTGAGAATGATCAGTGTTTTACAAGTCAAAGTTGTGGTGAAAATACGTTCATAGTACAACCCCTTTAAAGAATCTCTCCCATCAAAGTTTTTATCCTTTTAATATCTTGCAATCATCATCTTTTATATAGCACTGTGTGATTACAGTTACTCATTTTGCCTTTCTACCCAATAAATTCTTCTCTCTTCTCTGCTCTAAGTAGGAACAGGAAGTCTCTTGTCCCTGCATTTATTATTCCCCTCTTCACTTTCTCCCCCCTGCCAGGGACTTTTGCAGTGACTTATGACTCATACTGGGAAAATTAACCTCCTGTTTGTAAATAGAGCTTAGAAGGATTCAAATAGTCAGTTTTAATCATGTGATGTTATAGACGTAATGGAAGAGAATTATCTGGTTAGAAGGATAAAATGAGCAATTGTAGGTACAAAGTGCCATATATTAAAAGGATTAAAACTTTGATGGGAGTGCATCTTTAAATGCAATCCTTTAACCGATGATTTGTACATGTTTTAAGATGCGTTTTAATATGATTGTTTTTCTTTATGTCAAAAAAACTGGAATAAAATTGAGAAAATGTTTCCACTCCATTTTTAGGTTAAGTTCCAACAATGAGTTTTCATGCGTTATTGACGCTGTGTATTTCCGCTGAGCAAAGAACACAGCGTCTTTGCGTTCCACAAAAGTGGATTGGATTTATAGGAATCTCATGCTTGTTTGAGTCAGTGTAAACTGACTTGTTGCATTTTTGAAATCCACAACACGTCAATTTCTCCTTTGTTACACAGAGTTTTCTGTGCAGATTCTCTCCATAAACTTGCATTAGGTGCAGAAAATCTGCAAGTAAAGAACGCAAGGCGTTTTAGTTTTTTAGTTTTTTTTTTTTTTTTTTTTTTACTGAGTTTCTGCTGCAGAAACACATATAAACCACACATGCCTGTATCAATAAAGTTTTGTAAATGCCAAATAACAGGAAGTATTAAAAAGTATTTTATTTAAAACATGACATACTACAAAAACACAAATGAAAAATGCAATAAAAGCATGTTCGAAAAACACCATGCAAAAAAAAAAAAAAAACACTAGTCATCTAATTTATTTAATAGGTGCATAAATTCTGCAACATCAAATACCAAATCTCGTGGAAACCTGGAGCGGACATATTGCCAATGCAACTGCACTGGGGCCCAAAGGTGAATAGGGTTTGCCGACAACAATGACTGTTTCATCTGGGTGTGCGTCTGAGGACCAGGATTGGGAGGACATTATACTAAGAAGGAGCTCAGGATGAGGGACAGCATTATATGGTGGGGGAAACATGTCTTTATGGGCTCTAGAATGCTATAAGGGCCAATACATCTGACCAACATGCAGGGGGTGGCCCCAGGTCCAAATTTTGCTAAGTACCTGATAGCATCCTCTTCCACTTCATTATGAGACCCTGATAATGTCTTCTCCCACCCCCTAATTCATAATGATGCTATCAGGGACTTATAAAGAATGTGGGGGGACACAGCAAAGGGCTAAAAACCTCTGTCAAATGTGGCTTTGCTGTGTTTTTCTCACATGCATTTTTTGTTGCATAGTTTTCACCACTCATTAGTATCTGTGAACTATGCTGCAAGAATTTACATTATGCAGATTTTAACCTGCTGCAAACCTGCAAGGAAATAGTAAACGGGTGAATGATTCAGAAATCTCATTCACTTTGTACTGTAAAACGTTGAATATTTTTCGCAGCAAAATATGTGCGGAAAAAACGTGCATGTAGACTTCAAATGAATTGGGTGGGGGAGAGTCACGGAGACTGATTTATAGTGATTATAGTTATGGCACATCAATTTATATTTTGAATGGTGCATGACTAATAGCAAATGATGGGGTACATATTTGTATTCAGGGGCGCAGTGTGGGAGATTTGTTATTCAGGAGGTAAATGTATGTATACAATATATATGACCTTGTTATTTTCGGGGCTGAATTGATCAGTGTGACAAGACGAGTCGTGGCTGGGAGATGTCGACAAAGGTTTGACCAGATGGAGAAGAAACAACCGAAAAGCACTCTAATCAGACGAGACATCAGCAGTCACTGGGTGTGAATATTCTGTATCTACACGGTATGACTTGCAGTAATACTGTTATTTGTGAAACAAGTTCCCTTAGTCCACATTCTCACATTCGTATGAAATGTCCGTGTGCTGCCAGATTTATTTTTACTGGACAGTACACGGACTCAGTTTCATAGACACATTCACATATCTGTAAAAATCACAGATCCGAGAATAAGATCTGCGAAATTGAGTATGTTCGTCTCTGATCTAATTTTGAGAATTGGGCAGCACAGAGACTCATTGAGCGTGTCCTATTCTGAGATAAAAATCAGGCAGCACACCGACGTATCACACGGATACAGGAATGTAACCTGATTATATATAGCACAGTCCCTTGCTATGTATAACCAGAAAGTAAACTATATACTACCATCCCTCAGTATATAGTATACTTTCTTGTTTTATATATGTATAGCGTCATCCTTAATTACATAGTTTCTTATTTTATTATGTGTAACACCATCCCTTATTACATAGTATCCTCTCTAGTTATGTATAATGCCATCCCTTAGGTACAATATCATCCCATTATTACATAACAGAGGGCGCTATATAATATCATCTCTTGTAATGTACAACACCGTCCCTTACATAGCATATTCTCGTTATTTTTGTCAGTCACAGTGCCCTCTTTTATTACATAGTCCTCTCTTGTTAGATATTAAATGACTGCTGATGGAGCAGCCGGTGACCACAAGACCAGTCCATCGGCTCCTCCATCAGAAAATACACTTTCCCTTGCTCCATCAGCTGTCATTGCATTATGACACAAGACCAGGGGAGGAGTCCTGAGGAGATAATTTGCATATTCCCACTGCATTTTGGGGTAAGTGAAGAGTCTCCGCGAGCTCAAAGAACACTGGATTTTGGCTGTTGGAGCTGAAAAGAGGACATCGGTAAACCAGGGGAGGAATCCTTAGGAGATAATTTGCATATTCCCACTGCATTTTGGGGTAAGTGAAGAGTCTCCGCGAGCTCAAAGAACACTGGATTTTGGCTGTTGGAGCTGAAAAGAGGACATCGGTAAACCAGGGGAGGAATCCTGAGGAGATAATTTGCATATTCCCACTGCATTTTGGGGTAAGTGAAGAGTCTCCGCGAGCTCAAAGAACACTGGATTTTGGCTGTCGGAGCTGAAAAGAGGACATCGGTAAACCAGGGGAGGAGTCCTGAGGAGATAATTTGCATATTCCCACTGCATTTTGGGGTAAGTGAAGAGTCTCCGCGAGCTCAAAGAACACTGGATTTTGACTGTTGGAGCTGAAAAGAGGACATCGGTAAACCGCGCTTTTTTTTTAAGCTTTTTTCACTGTTTTCAGAACATTAACAATAAGAACATGGAAGAGTCCAGGAGCCATTTGGTGAGCTGCATATCCTGCTACATGTTCACAGACTTGCCAGTGGAAAAGCCAAACTTCACATGCCAGAAATGCAAGCTTGTGTCCCTGTTGGAGGAAAAGTTGCGAAATCTAGAAGAGAGGTTAACTACCTTGAAAATCATTAAGGAAGGTGAAGAGTTCTTAGACAGAGCAGAATTATCTCTTCATGATTCAGAAAGAGAAGAAATTCGAACTGCACCTGACGAAACAGAGGAATGGAAGCATGTGACCCACAGAAGCAGGAGGTTCGAGAGGCAGTCAGCACCCATACTGCTCAGGAACCAGTACCAGGCTCTCACGCAGGAGAACCATGAAGAAATACAGCAAAATAAGACTTTGCCAGCAATGAATAACCTTGTAAGCCCTCAGAATCCTCCTGGATGGAGAAAGAAGAATGTTGTGAAGAAAAAACGGAGAGTGGTGGTCATGGGGGATTCCCTGTTAAGAGGAACAGAGGCCGCTATCTGCAGACCAGACATAACCTCAAGAGAAATGTGCTGTCTTCCAGGAGCAAAAATTAAAGATGTGTCTGACAGGATATCAAGACTCTTCAGACCTACAGATCACTACCCATTCCTGCTAATACATGTGGGGACAAATGACACCGCAAGAAAGGACCTGGAAACCATCTGCAGTGACTTTGAAGACTTAGGCAAGAAAGTGAAAGAATTGGGAGCGCAGGTGGTCTTCTCATCCATCCTCCCAGTGGATGGCCATGGAACAATGAGGTGGAATAAGATTCTACAGGTGAACAACTGGCTACGTCGATGGTGCCATCAACAAGGATTTGGATTTCTGGATCACGGAATGAATTACCTATACGATGGACTACTTGCTAGAGATGGGGTGCACCTTACGAAGACTGGAAAACATGTATTTGGAAGTCGCCTTGCTACACTCATCAGAAGAGCTTTAAACTAGAACAATGTGGGAAGGGAAGCAAAAGGCCAGAAAAAGCCATACAGCTGACAAATACTATTGAGATCTCTGCTACTGGAAGTGGAAAGGAAGAACAAAGACAAAACAATTTAAATAATAAAAATATGGGAGGAAGAGAAACCAATCACAAACTAAAATGTTTTTATACAAATGCACAAAGCATGGGCAACAAACAAGGAGAATTGGAACTACTAATGCAGGAAAAGAAATATGATGTCATTGGAATCACTGAAACTTGGTGGGACGATACACATGATTGGAATAAAAGGCTAAAAGGATACAACTTATTTGCAAGAAACAGACTTGATAAACGAGGAGGAGGTGTTGCATTGTATGTTAGAAAAGCGTATATCTGCACAGAGATTGAAGCTTCAGAGACTGGGAGTTCTGTGGAAACTGTTTGGGTAAGAATACAAGGAGAGAACAACGGAAAGGACACCATTGTAGGCATTTACTACAGGCCACCTGGGCAAGCTGAAGATATGGATGAACTCTTTATGTATCAAATGACCAAGTTCGCCAAAAAATATGACGTAGTGGTCATGGGAGATTTCAACTATCCAGACATTTGTTGGGAATCTCTCTCAAGTAAAACTAACAGGTCAAGCAAATTCTTATCCTCTCTTGCTGACAACTTTATCTTCCAAAAGGTAGGGGAGAAAACAAGGGGATCTGCTACTTTGGATCTAATCCTTATAAACAGGGAGGAAATGGTTGAGGAGGTAAAGGTGGCTGGGACCCTAGGAGGCAGCGATCATGCTATTATAGAATTTTGGATAACTAGAGGAGGAAGACATGTGAAGACTCAAACTTCAAGGTTAGATTTTAGAAAGGCAGATTTTAAGAGACTCAGAAAGAGAATAGGAGGGATCCAATGGCTGGATGTCCTTAAGGACAAAAATGTCCAGGAAGGATGGGAAATTTTTAAAAATGAGATTCTCAAAGCACAATCGTTAACAATCCCGAAAAGTAGGAAGAATGGGAAGCATTTAAGGAAACCAGGATGGATGAACACAGAACTTAAACACATGCTAAAAAGAAAGAAAGAAATGTTTATTAAATGGAAAGAGGGAGGCATATCTAAAGAAGATTATAATGCAGTCTGCAGATCCTGCAGGGCACGTATCAGGTTAGCTAAAGCTGACAATGAATTAAGGCTTGCAAGAGATGTCAAAAGCAATAAAAAAGGATTTTGGGGGTATGTCAAAAGTAAAAGAAAAGTCAATGATGCTATAGGATTTTTACAGGATGAAAATGGAGAAATGGTAAGAGAGGATGTTGAGAAGGCCGAACTTTTTAATTCCTATTTTGCATCTGTTTTCTCTCAGAAAGAAAATGTAACATCAACTGATCTTCACTGTCCTTTTAAAGGAATAGAGGAATCCAAGTTATCTGTAAACAGAAAGATTGTGAGGGAATATTTAGCTAACATAAATGAGTTCAAGTCTCCAGGTCCAGATGAATTACACCCCAGAGTACTGAAGGAGATCGTAGAAGAAATTTTAGAACCACTCTCCATAATCTTTGAAAATTCTTGGAGAACAGGAGAAGTCCCAGAAGACTTGAGAAGAGCAAATGTTGTTCCTATCTTCAAAAAGGGGAAGAAGGTGGACCCAGGGAACTATAGGCCGGTGAGTCTGACTTCTATACCAGGAAAGATCTTTGAACAAATTATTAAACAACATGTATGTAAGTACATGGATAAGAATGAAGTGATTAACCAGAGTCAGCATGGGTTTGTAACTAACAAGTCATGTCAGACTAACTTAATTTCCTTCTATGACAGAATAACTGACTGGGTGGATCAGGGAAATGCTGTAGATATAGTATATCTTGACTTCAGCAAAGCATTTGACAAAGTATCTCACACCATCCTTATTGAAAAAATGACCAAGTATGCAATGGACCAGGCAACTGTTAGGTGGATTCATAACTGGCTTAGTGATCGGACTCAAAGGGTGGTTGTAAATGGCTTCACATCCAGCTGGATGAATGTCTCAAGTGGGGTACCACAGGGCTCCGTCCTGGGACCTGTATTGTTCAACATCTTTATCAATGATTTAGATGAAGGAATTGAGGGTAAACTGATTAAATTTGCTGATGACACAAAGCTAGGAGGGATAGCTAATACTAGAGAAGAGAGAGAGAGGATTCAAAAAGACCTAAATAAACTGGAGCAGTGGGCAGCAACCAACAGAATGGTTTTTAACAGGGAAAAATGCAAAGTACTACATCTGGGCAATAAAAATGAAAAAAGCATATACAGAATGGGAGGAATAGAGCTAAGCAACAGTACATGTGAAAAAGACTTAGGTATACTAATAGATCATAGACTGAACATGAGTCAACAGTGTGATGCAGCAGCAAAAAAGGCAAATACAATTCTGGGATGTATTAACAGAAGCATACAGTCTAGATCACGTGAAGTCATTATCGGTCTTTACTCCTCTTTGGTCAGACCTCATCTGGAATACTGTGTACAGTTTTGGGCACCACATTTTAAAAAAGACATAGACAAACTGGAGCAAGTTCAGAGAAGAGCGACCAGAATGGTGACTGGTCTGCAAACCATGTCCTATGAGAAACGGTTGCAGGATTTGGGAATGTTTAGCTTGCAAAAAAGAAGACTGAGAGGAGACTTAATAGCTGTCTACAAATATGTCAAGGGCTGTCACATTGTAGAAGGATCATCTTTATTCTCATTTGCACAAGGAAAGACTAGAAGCAATGGGATGAAACTAAATGGGAGGAGACACAGATTAGATATTATAAAAAACTTTTTGACAGTTAGGGTGATTAATGAGTGGAACAGGCTGCCACGAGAGGTGGTGAGTTCCCCTTCAATGGACGTCTTCAAACAGAGGCTGGACAGACATCTGTCTGAGATGATCTAGTGAATCCTGCTTTGAGCAGGGGGTTGGACCAGATGACCCAGGAGGTCCCTTCCAACTCTACCATTCTATGATTCTATGATTCTATATATATCCAGCACATTACGCCATTGTGACTCTTTTCGTGTCTCGTGGACTGCCAGATTGCATAGTAACTACTATTCCCTAATGTATATATGATTTAAACATAAAGTACTTCTTAGTAAAGTTCCTTCATTTTTGGTCATAGTGGGGGATGGCAAGTGGGCAGTAACCATGCATCGCTTGACAATTGCAGTATGTAAAGGTGTTAGAATACAAAAGCAATCAATCCCCCTGATGCAAATAAAAGAAAAGATTATTCCGATTATCAATTAAATTTTCTATATTTTTCTTAGGTAAATAACCTACAAACGTCGCCTTTTGAAGCTCATTTAGAAGTTTGTGCCTCTAGTGGGAAATATAATGTCCAGAAATATATTAAGGGGGTTGCCCAGGTTTGGCACGGAAGTCACTTTGTGACTGGAGACTTGTGAATTCCCACAGCGCGCGCTGTCAGGATTCTCTGCTGCCGGTGACGAGACCAGGCAGTCATGTGACCGCGAGTATACAAGTGAATTGAGCGAGGCTGTACAAGTTTAGTTGAAATGTGGCCGGAAATATGCATATCGCATACTTACAGTCACATAACCGTCTGGTCTCGCCACCGGCACCTTAGAATCCTGATACTGTGACACTTGCATGCCAAATGGACAATCCCTTTAACCCCTTCATAATTTGGCCAATTTCCAGTTTTGCATTTTAGTTTTTTTCTTCCCCTCCTTCCCAGAACCATAACCTTTTAATTTTTCTGTCCACATAGACATATGAGGTTTTTGCGGGACATGTCAGTGATTCCAAACATGTCAAGTTTTTAGTGGTGAAAAAAATCAGAAGTTTTGAAAAAAAAAAAAAAATTTAGGGGTTGTGTTTTCTGAGACCCGTAACGTTTTCATTATTCGATCGATGAAGCTGTGTGATGGCTTTGTTTTTGCGGGACAAGACAACATTTTTATTGATACCATATATAAAGTTTTGATCACTTGTTATAGCATTTTTTGTGGTATTGCAGCGACCAAAAAAAAAACATAATCTTGTCATTCATGAATTTTTTTAGTTTATGGTGTTAATTAATCTGATCAATACTTTATATATTTTGATAGAATGGATATTTATGAATGTGGCGATACCACATGTTTTTTATCATCTTTATTTTTAATAGGGGAAAAGGTGGGTGATTTGAACTTTTGTTTTTAACTTTTTTTCATATTTTTTAAAACTTTTTTTTTTTTTTTTTTTTAAACTTCCCCTCACTGTTCTTGTTTGTCCCCTTAGGGGAATTCAAACTGCGATCACTTGTGCTACAGTCATGGCCGAAAGTGTTGGCAACCTTGAAATTGTTCCAGAAAATGAAGTATTTCTCCCAGAAAATGATTGCAATTACACATGTTTATTTCCTTTGTGTGTATTGGAACAACACAAAAAAACTGAGAAAAAAGGCAAATTAGACATTAATTTCTCACAAAACCCCAAGTTTCACAGAGTGTTATCAATAGGTTTTTGCATTCTTCAAATTTAAACATCTGTCCACCAATGAACACAATTTACAGTTTGTATATAGAGAATAAGGGCTTAAAAGGATTTTCCCATGAACAAAGTACATTTTAATCGGTAGATCTCATAATAATTTTTATAATTGGATGTGTTCCAAAAAATATTCCTGTGCTGAGATAATCTTATAAATGCACATTTATAAGGCAGAGAAAAGCTTTTTATCAAAGAAAGAATCCTCTGTGATCCCCTGCTGTAATGTCTGTATACTCTTTTGCTTCCTCCCCTGCCCAGGAGCTGGGGTATGATCAGACCATGTCCCTGCACGGTCAGACACATCCATTACACAGTACGAACATATAGCCACCATGAAGGAGCAATGCGATGAGAGAGTATAGCAAAATAAAAAAATCACTAGCACATGGTGGTGCATGGATACAAAGACAAAGCCATACATCTCAAGACAGCAGTCATGTTAATATATTCACAATGTGCGTTATATGCAGTATATATTGGAATAAAGTAACTACATGTTACTAAATCCAAAATAATAGAAAGAAATACCTATATAATAAACCATATCTATACTACAGATGATACAAGAACTTAGATTATTGTATGGTGTGATAACAGAGTAATTGTATCGGAAGATTAAATATTCACAAAAGAATGCTAAATGTTAATTAATACCGCCCAGATGGTAACAGATATTTTGTGAAAAGGACACACTCAGTCACTACCACAGTATGTATTGCCTGTGGCCTAGCTAGGAATAAATCTATGTGCTACCATGCATATCACTAATCACACTGGAGAACCATGAATGCATCATATTAAATAATTAATTACATTGTATATTACCTGTGTGACATGGTGAAGGGGATGTGTAGGTTGCTAACACCTCACCGCGCGTTTCACCACCACCTGCGGTTTCTTCAGGAGGTACAGCCATTACACAGTACATTGCAGGGACACATTTCTAAGATTATCTCAAAACAAAAACATTTTTTCTTAGCACATCGAATTGTGGAAATTATTTTTATTCCAAGACTTATTGAAGTGACATTAGTGACATGTTTCACTGTGGGGATGGTGTTCTTGGGGTGATGAGCTGTGTTGGTTTGGTGTCAGACATAGGGTTCACCAGTTTGGCAAAAAAGTTCAATTATGGTCTCATCTCATCTGACCACAGCATCTTCCTCCATACATCTAGAGTCTCCCATATGTCTTTTGGCAGACTCAAAACGAGCCTTACAATTTTTGCATGTAAGTAAAGGCTTTTTTCTGCCCACTCTTCTATGAATGTCACCTCTATGAAATGTACAGATAATTGTGGTCGTAGGGACATATACTCCAGTCTGTATATACTGACAGACCATGTGACACTTAGATTGCACACAGGTGGACTTCCTTTCACTAAGCATGTGACTTATGAATTAATTACTTGCACCAGAAGTTTTTAGGGGCTTCATAGCAAAAGCGGTGACTACATATACACATGCCAATTTTTAGTTATTTGATCCCATAAATTAAATTTATGCCTATATTTTTCTCACTTCACCAACTTAAACCATTTACTGCTGATGCGTCACACACAAATCGGATTACAAAAATATTTAAACACGGGTTGCAATGTAACAAAATAGGTAAAAAGCCAAGGTGGGTGAATACTTTTGCAAGGCACTATGTGGGAGAGCTGGATGAGATGGCTGGACCATTGTTCGGCAACAGCCATCTAAGGCCCCCTGCACATGTCCGTTTTTTTGGTCTGTATGTGGTCCATTTTTTAAGGAGCGCAAATATGGACACACACACACACACACACATTTTATTAAAAAGTGGTATGCATAAAAAATAGAAGCCTGCAGCCACCCCAGAATTGGCAAATCACATTAGATGCGCCAATTCTGGCGCTTTACCTGGCTCATACCAATGCCCTGGTGCGGTTTGATAACTCTTGTGATTTGTCAAAAATCACAGCTGCCATGAAGCCCTGGGGTTAGTAATGGAGAGGTGTCGGTCACTAACCCCGCAGTGAAAAGAAATAAACACACACAGAGAAAAGTCCTTTAATTGTAAAATACACACCCCGACAATTACCTTCTTTTACCCATTTATTAGCACAAATAAAAGTAATCCACAAGGGTCCACCGTAAATCCATAATAAGTAGGTCCCACAATGATCCCCTACTCTGCTACATCCAGAGGCAGTGAAGAGCGGTGACATCAGTAACGTGAACGCTCACCACAGCCGCCGGAAAACAATGAGAGTAGCGTGAGAACCAGCGGCAGTGATGAGCAATGACATCATTAAGGTTAAAGCCGTTCACAGCTGGCAGATCACACAGAGGTTACCTTGAGGAACGTCGGCTGTGACCTGCGGTAATCTTAATGATGTCACTGCTCATCACTGCAGCCCCGTTCTCACACTACTTTGTGTTCCCACGGCCATAGTGAGTGGTCAAGTTACTGATAACACCGCTCATAATTGCTTCCAGATGTAGCAGAGTCAGGGATCGTCGTGTGATCTCATTATTATGGATTTAAGGTGGATTTACTTTTATTTTTGCTAATAAATGGGTAAAAGAGGGTAATTTTCAGGGTGTGTGTTTTACAATTAAAGGACTTTTCTCTGTGTGTGTGTTTACTTATTTTCACTGCTGAGTTAGACACCCCCATTACTGACACCTCTCCATTACTAACCCCTGGGCTTGATGTCAGCAGATATTACACAGCTGACATCAACCCCAAAACCATTACCTTGATTGCCACCGCACCAGGGCAATCGGGAAGATCCGAGGCTAAGTGCCAAAATTGGCGCATCTAATGGATGCTCCATTTCTGGGGCGGCTGAGGGCTGGTGTTATAAGTCTAGGAAGGGGCCAATATCTATGGCCCCTAACAAGCCTATTAATATCAGCTGTCAGCTGTCTGCTTAGCCTTTGCTGGTTATTAAATATAGGGGAGACACCATTTTTTTAGGGTCCCCACTTTTTAAAGGTCCCCAGTAAAGACTAAGCAGAGAGCTGCTATTAATAGGCTTGGAAGCTCTATGGATATTGGCCCCTTCCCAGAATAATAACACCAGCCCCCAGTTGTCTGCTTTCCCTCAGCTAGTTATTAAAAATAAGGGGGACACACCATTTTTTTCATTCATTTTTGTGCTAAATACAAGTACAGAAAACTACACACACTGCACTGATTATAAAACTGACATATTTCTATCTGTCTTTCTATGTCTTTGCACATCTAACACCTAAACATCTGTCATTTGTATTCTTCATTCTATTCCAGATGATGAAGGCACACGGATGATACACACGTACACATCTACATACGTATGCCACGCGGACCTCACTGGTACTGTTTTTTCCAGTACTGGAATCACCAGGACATGTGAAGGGGGTCTAAGGTGTATGGAAGGGCTTTAGTTACAGTGCATTGTGAAAGTATTTGCCCCCCTTGAACTTTTCTACCTTTTGCCACATTTCTGGCTTCAAACTTTTTGAGAAGAATCAACAACAAGTGGGACACAATCGAGAAGTGGAACGAAATTTATTGGATATTTTAAACATTAACAAATTAAAAACTGAAAAGTGGGGCGTACAATATTATTCGGCCCCCTTGAGTTAATACTTTGCAGCGCCACCTTTTGCTGCGATTACAGCTGCAAGTCGCTTGGGGTATGTCTCTACCAGTTTTGCACATCGAGAGGCTGAAATTCTTGCCCATTCTTCCTTGCAAAACCGCTCGAGCTCATTGAGGTTGGATGGAAGGTGTTTGTGAACAGCAGTTTTCAGCTCTTTCCACAGATTCTCGATTGGATTCAGGTCTGGACTTTGACTTGGCCATTAGGAATTAGAATTTTATATCTTTATGTTTGAAGCCAGAAATGTGGCAAAAAGTAGAAAAGTTCAAGGGGGCCAAATACTTTCACAATGCACTGTACATTTGTGTATTACGTATCTTGCATTCATCCTCAATTACAACCCTTATGTACAAATTACACAATAAATATTATATATTTTTGTGAGGGCTTGTAATTAGTATTGCACATGTATACAAGATGAACAATATATTTTTAGCGTATTAAACTTTCTATTAAAGGGGTTATATGGGACTTTATCTTTCAGTTGGGAGAAGGACTTATTGATAAGTAATTGCAAACTATTTGATTGTTCTGTTGTGCGACGATCACTTGAGGCTCAGAGTGGTCGCAAAACCACTCCTGGTGACAATTTTTCCACTTCATGTGATGTCACATCAAAGGAGCAGTTCCTTCTCTTCTACTCTGTGGACGTCATGTTGATTGACATTCAGCTCCCCAAAGCCTAACTCATGAGAGCAAAAACTGGTCACTTAAGAACTGGTGACAAGTCCTCTTTAACATATCATTCAAATGAATTTCTGCAGCGATTTCCTGCCTAAATCTGTGTGCAATTCACTTGCAAGCCTCCCATTGATTTAAATGGGAAATCTGTTTCAGTCAAATGGCATGAATTTATAAAACGCAATATAAAACAAAAAAACCCCATGAGTCAACATTGCTTCTCAAATTCTCTAGTCATTTGGTCTTTTTTAGTGGCTTTAGTATATGCACCTATATGTCTTTTTTATTATTTTTTGTTCCAGATGCTTACCCGATGTTTAAAACAGTTTGATCAATTGTGACTTTTACTAAATGTTGCATTTTTATCGGGCACCTCACTCCAGCCTCTGCCTGGAGTAGGGTTCTGGCAAAATATATAATTTGATGCATTTGAAGTTGCAAAACACAGATTAAAGACAAAGAATTTTTTTTTATGTTGTGGCAAATTCATGAACCACCTGCAGCATTTTAAAGAATTTGTCGCAAATGATGAATCAGGACCAAAGTGTGAAGCCAGAGGTTGATCAGCCCCATTGAATGGAGCTGGTCCGTGTGCTGATCTGCTCCATATCAAACAAAAGGATCTGACTTGAATTTTTTCTGGCAAAGTCAAAATGTAAGCGTGCATCATTTTAATCCTTAAAAAAAAATTCAAACAGCCTGCCGCTCCTAAAGAGTGAATAGAAGATTACTGAATACTGTGGATCTAAGTTCAATGTTCAAGTCATAAGCAGTAGGCTCCTGCAGGCAGCCAGGATTTTATCACTAAACTCTATGCAGATTATAAACTGAGCAAATCAAAACCCTATATACTGTAGATGTTTTATGAAATAATTGATTTTTATAATTTAACACATTTTGTAGACCTCTGAGTTGCATCCATTGTGAACTTTCCCATAGGGTCCTCTGTTTTTTTTTTTTTTTTTACAACTGTTACAAATCACTGTTACTGTTATCTCTACTGTGACATCACTGTTTGGATTATAGCCCCCGTCTCACATAGCGAGATCGCTGCTGTGTCACGGTTTTGGTGATGCAACAGCGACCTCACCAGCGATGTCGCTATGTGTGACACTTTGCAGCGATCAGGCCCCTACTGTGAGGTCGCTGATCGCTGCACAATGTCCTGGACCATTGTTTGGTCGTTGCACTCCAGCTGGTCAGCACACATCGCTGTGTGTGACCAGCGGGAGCAGCGATCAGGCTGGTAACCATGATAAACATCGGGTTACTAGGGGCACACGCGCTCCTAGTAACCTGCTGTTTATCATGGTTACGAGCCTGCTAAAGTGAGCGGTAACCTCCCGCTCACCGTAGCAGAGTGGTAACCATGATAAACAACGGGTTACTAGGTGCGCGTGTGCCCCTAGTAACCCGATGTTTACCATGGTTACCAGCCTGCTCCTGCTTCAGCAGGCTGGTAACTGGAGCAGGACATCGTGGAAAGATTCTTTCCACGATGTCACTGCTCCCCTGATCGTTGGTGAGCTTGCCTGTTTGACAGCTCACCAGCGACCACATAGCGACCCAGCAACGATCCCTGACTGGTCGTATCGTTGTCGGGATCGTTGTAACGTCGCTAAGTGTGACGGGGCCTTATGCCTGTGCTGTAAATTAACTCTTCCCATTATCTCAATACTGTGGCCTCATTAAGCCCTGTACTATGGCATAATTGTGAGCATTATTCCTGTACTGTGACATCCCTATGTGCAATATCACTGTGCACAAGGTAAACTAAAAACTGCTATAGCTATTGGTTTCTGTAAATGGGGCCCATAAACTTACTGGTATAAGGACTATTATTATTGTAAAAAAAAGAAACTTTCGACATACCGCTGGGGTCCTGGGTTCAAATCCCACTAAGGACAACATCTGCAAGGAGTTTGTATGTTCTCCACATTGTTTGCATGGGTTTCCTTCGAGTACTTCGGTTTCCTTCCACATTCCAAAGACATACTGATAGGACATCTAGATTGTGAGCCCCAATGGGGACAGTGTCCATAATGCTTGTGAAGCACTGTGGAATTAATGCCACTATATAAGTGAGTAAAATAAATAAAAAATACTTATACTCCATAACAACCTAAGTGATCACCACTAATATTAGGAAAATATGTCAGCCAGGAAGGTCAAACTTGCTTACATACTGTAGTTAATATGAATGAAAAAAGACATGTCCTCTAGGAAAACATGCACAGCCACAATGTATGATCCTGTCCACCCCAAAAGAGCCCTCCTGATCCCAATTGCTGATCCACCAAATGAAATTTTCAGAAAAGTACTTTATACATTTACATAAGCATTAGTTATTTTTTTCCAAATAAAACATCCATGTTGTGACCATCTCTTCAGGTAGACTATTCCACAAATTAATAGTGGTAAAGAAGGTTTCTTTCCTCTGGAGATTGAACCATTATTTTTCCAGGCAGTGGGAGCGCACTTTTGTCTTTTGAGAGAGTTTACATAAAACCGCTTTTGACAACACTGTTTGTATGAACCATTTATGTACTTGTGCAAGTTAATCATCTCCCCCTTAGTCTCTTCTCAAGACTAAAATTAAATACTTTTAATCTTTCCTCAAAACTAAAATCCTCCATGCCTCATCAGTTTTGTGGCTCTTTTTTTGTACATTTTCTAGCTCCAAGGCATCCTGTCTATGAACTGGTACACAAAACTGGATATTCTAGATAAAGCCACATTAATGCTTTGTAAAGTGGTCATGTTACATCTATATCCATTAATTCCTACCTCTTCAATACATGACAATATACTGCTGACCTTAGACTAAATAACAGGATACAATGTTAATCGAGTTCTGTGATTTACAAGTACACTCAGCTCCTTCTCCACAAGTGACTCTCCTTGTTTGACTCCACCCCTTCCCCCCTGAACATATGGTGCTTGCATAATATTAGTGCCCAGGTGCATAACTTTACATTTCTCTACATTGGACATCCATGTGGAAGATGAGGTTAACGCACTGCTTGTCCAAGTCAGCCTGTAACTTATGAACATCCTCCGTAGACTGCACTAGAATACATTCTTTTGTGTTATCTGCAAAAACAACCCTATTATTCCAGTCTTGTAGGTCATTAAAAATTGAGTTAAATAAGCATTGATCATTGGGGTACACCAATTACAACCGTAGACCATTCCAAATAGTAGTCATTAGCCACAATTTTCTGAGTTTGGCTTTTCAACAGTTTTCAATCTAATTTAAAAACTTAATGTCTAAGCCTATAGACCTTAATTTACTATTAGGCATCTTTGTGGGACACTGTCATATACCTTTGAGTCCAAAAACACTACAGTGGCATGTAAAAGTTTGGGCACTCCTGGTCAAAATTACTGTTATTGTCAACAGTTAGGCAAATTGAAGATTAAATGTTCTCTAAAAGGTCTAACGTTAAAATGACACATTTCCTTTGTATTTTAGGTACAAAATATATATATTTTCATCTTTTAAATTTTAAAAATTACAAAAAGGAAAATGGTCCGGTTCAAAAGTTTGGGCACCCTGTATAGTTAGTATCTAGTAGCACCCCCTTTTGCTAGAATCACAGCTTGTAAACGCTTTTTGTAGCCAGACGAATCTTTCATTTCTTGTTTGAGGGATTTTCGTCCATTCTCCCTTGGAAAATTCTTCCAGTTCCATGAGATTCTTGGATCGTCTTGTATGCACTGCTATTTTGAGGTCTAGCCACAGATTTTAAATGATGTTCAGATCAGGGGACTGTGAGGGCCATTGTGAAACCTTCACCTTGTGCCTTTTGAGGTAGTCTATTGTGGATTTTGACATGTGTTTAGGATCATTATCCATTTGTATAAGCCATTCCCTTTTCACCTTCAGCTTTTTTTTTACAAATGGGGTTATGTTTGCATCAAGAATTTGTTGAAATATTATTGAATCCATTCCACCCTATACTTGTGAAATGTTCCCCTTACCATTGGCTGCAACACAACCCCAAAGCATGATTGATCCACCCCCATGCTTAACGATTAGCAAGCAAAAGGTGGCTACTTTGAAGAACCTAGAATATAAGACATATTTTCAGTTGATTCACACTTTTTTGTTAAGTATATAATTCCACATGTGGAATTCATAGTTTTGATGCCTTCAGTGTGAATGTACAATTTTCATAGTCATGAAAATACAGAAAAATCTTTAAATGAGAAGGTGTGTCCAAACTTTTGGTCTGTACTGCTGTACTGTGTGTATATATATATATATATATATATATATATATATATATATATAGGGCTAAAATACAAAGTAAATGTGTTACCTTTAACTTTAGGCCTTTTAGAGATCATTTCATCTTCAACTTGCTTAACTGTTCACAATAACAGTAATTTTGAGCAGGGGTGACCAAACTTTTACATGCCACTGTATATCCACTGCTACCCCTCTGTCCAGGCTTCTAATCACCTCTTCATAAAAACTAATCGGGTTAGTTTGTCAACACGGTTTTACTAAAGACAGAAGTTGTCAATCATAATTAAGTATAGGGGTACAGCAATATCTGAGCCAAGTTCCTTAACTTTTGGATGTAGCCCATCTGGACCTGGTGCCTCGTTCACATTGATTTTATTTAACTTCATGTTAAGAGAGCATGGAGCGTATACATCAATTTTTTTGGGCTCTGTGATGGCAATTGAATTTATCAACAGGTCCTTGAAATGGGATTATTTTGACATTAGTTTTCAAAATGGCAGTTTATTTTTTTTTACTAATGTTTTGAGGATTTCACATTTTTTCTTAAAAATGGATCTGCCATTGTCATTTTGCACGATACCGTTATTAATTCATTTGTTTCTGCATCTGAATTATTCATAATGAATGTCGACATGCATACATTCTAAATTTCTATTATAATTCTAAATTAACTAAGATACCACTGATGGGATTTGAACCTATTACCTCTGATTCACCGGAGTGTGGGCCATCAACTGTTAATAGAACAATTAATCATTCATAGAATGTTAATATAAATGTATCCTATTGAGGCAGCCCAGAGCTATTTTATTAAATTTAGAAATTGATCTCTACTATTTTTAATATGATATAAATGGAAGAAACTATAAACCATAAAAATAAAATAAATGAAATAGCGCACCAATGGGCAGTCGCATGTAGCCAAAGCTGGTGTTCCTAACATGAAAATATGTAATTTAATTTATTACAGTTAAAAAGTGTTATAAACCATTAATGTGAACAGCATCAGTCACTATCGTCACAAAGTATATTCATTAACAAGATAGGTGCTTTAGCTCTATGAAATTAAGTGGGTTACCCAGGCAATATGAGTTATTTCTGACATGCTTTATACCGTCAAAAAAATACAATAAATAATTCTCACCCTTAACAATTCACCACAAGTCGAATCGGACCCTAGGTTCATGGGCTTAATGACTCCATGATACAAGGAGGGACGGGGAAGGTGGACCAGGTGCTACTGCGGAATTGACCTCAGATGGTAGGCGGCTGAACCCCAAGGACTGGAGGCAGGCACTGACAGACAAGGCTGATGGACAGGCAGGTGGGCACGGCTGATAGGCAGGCAGGCAGGCAGGCAAGTACATGTACTGGGACCTGGAACTAGAGAAAGTGTTAACACCAAACAAACTAAGATGCCCATGCACCTCCATATTGGAGGAGGTGCCTTAAATAGCCAGAGTCCTCCAGCCATTGGCCAAGGACACTTTAGGACGGCGTGTGTGTGGTTCCTTTAAGAGGAGGGGAGCGCGCGAGCGCTGAGCACAGTTCCCAGGAATCTGTGCACCATGCACGCACCCCTAGCGTGTCAGCGTGGAGGCAGGACGCTGAAGCGGGACCCTCCGGCCGAGGGCTGCTGCAGTAAGGGGATCAGAGTCTCTGCCGGGGAATGTGGGTAGGAGGCAGAGGAGACACCAGCGGTACAGATGGAAGCCTAGCCATTCACTAACCACAGAGTTGACTTGTTCTAGGGGGATAGAAGAAAACGTCAGATCAAGAAAAGGTTAATGTGAATAGTATTTATTGTGAATGTTGGATGGTTATATGTTTGATAAAGAGTCTTGCATTTTATCCTTATGACCAGTTTGTGTCTCGGTTTCCTGGAGGTTTTACCTCAAGGCTGTCCCTGGGGAATGAGGAGGGCTGCTCACTAGGGGATCAATTAGAAAGCATAGGGATATAGTTTTCACCACTGAGGGTAGTATATAGTTAACAGCTTGGGATTAGACCATACACTGGGAGGGGTTAGATCAAATAAGAAGGGGAAGCACTTCCTGCTTTAGTCTGTCAAGGAGAGTTCAGTCAATTTCAGAATCAAGTGCTAGTGGACCTCAGTCAGAGGAAGTGCTAGACAGTGACAGCGGTTAACAGGTTCCAAGGCAGTAATGCAGCACAGGCAAAGTGGTCCTGTCAGTGCCAAGTCTCCAAACAGTATAAGGATACATCTGATGGTTTGTGCAGATCCCGTGGCAGTCTTGGGCCTAGGGCCCAGAAGAGGTATTGAGTGCCATGTCTCTGTATCTCCTGTGAGAAAGATGCCGGCCGGGTCTCAGCGAGAGGGAAAGATAGTGAGAGAAGCTGTTATGCCAGATAGGAAGCCTCTGGGACAACCAGAAGAAGTGAAGGCGGGGTCATGTCGGGCAGAATGGAGGCAAGGACTGATAGTCCACTGTACAAAGGTAACATCATCCGGAGGGAATTGTGTCACACTGTGTGCCACAACCGCATGTATCCAAATTGCACAGTAAAGCTGAACCTGTTGAATCGGACCTAAGGTCGTCTGTCATGTCTGTAGCTTTATCCGGTCCCACGGATGGGGAGGTAACAAGGACTCCCAAATGACAAGTGAGTACAGAACGAACCACACAGCACAACACACAAGTCAGATTCCTGTTAAGAAGAGGGCTTTCAGGGCAAAGAGAACTTAGTTCCGTCCCACAGCAACCGACCCTGTGCCCCCCTTCATTGTCACTGCCAGTAAATGGCTGAGCCGATATTCTGGGCAATTTCATATTTGTCCCAGATGGTACGAAGAAGCACAGATGAGTGGGCTCTGGGAAACCGCTGGATTGTGACTTTCGGGGTAAGTGTTGATTTATTTATTTTTTAGCCAGACAATCTATTTACTCTCTTTAAGCAAAAACACAGAATCAAGAAATTAAGCAGAGATAAAGGCAAACAATTCAGACCTGAATATTACTCACTCTACTGTTATTCAGTAAAGGAGGTATTCAGAGGTTCGTTCCATCCGTCAATGCAAGAAAGAGTCAGAACTCATCAGCAGATCTCATGAAGAAGGGATCTCTACATCATGGATTCTGTGTAAAGAATATAAAGAATATTTAAGAGTGAGAGATTTTCATAGATAGATTCCTGGAATGGTAGTAGAAAGGGAAAACATACAGCAACACATCCATGGTGTTTGAATCACACCGACACCAATCCTTGGCCCCTATTTGCTTCTAGGTTCCACCCACCCTCTATTTAAACTCCTTGCCAGCATGTCTCCCCTGGCACCAAAAGGAACAAACGGAGGATACCGTGTTCCCACTGCCAGTACTTCCTCTTCTACTTCTTTTTGCACTAGAGGTATGTTTTCCCTTCCTCATACCATTCTTGCTATTATACTGGTACTTCCATTAATCTATATGCTCACTTTGTTTATATATTCACAGCTACCGCACCTTCTGGACACCTGTCCATTACAAGCTCACTGGGTACATATTACTGGTACATTCCTTTTCCTTCTTCCTTTTTCCCTTTCTCCTTCCTTTCTTCCCCCATCCCCATCCCTTTGTACCCATTTACACATTTTGATTCCTGTTGTTTGTTGTAGTTATTGTCATCATTATTTTTCCCTTTGATATGTGACTATTTCTACTGTGACCTCTTACTTGTACCACCATTTAATTTCTGTTTTGTGATTTTATTTTAGTACACTGATGAAGGTCAACTGTGACCGAAACGTTTGTTTTTTGTACTTCATTTTCCTCTTTTAAAATTTGAAAAATAATTTATTGAATCATACGAGTGCCAAATTTTTCTATATATACTATTGGCTTTGGACTCTACTTGTGCACGAACCCACTCCAGGAGTGCGGTAGTATTTTGTATACGTATGTGTGACAATGGCATTATTATTCCTGCCTCCTCTGTGTGATGTCGCTTATCCTCCCCTGCAGTGCAATGATTTATGTGTATGGGAAATATCCCCCATATAATATAATAGCGTCTGTGGCAGGTCCGGCTTGTATCACGTCCTATACATCTGCTGCAGTTTAATCAGTGGGGACATAATATAGAAGGGACACGTTCCTGCATCCGGAGCTTTTATTTTCCTGCAGTTTCTAGGTCTTAATGTAATTTATTATTCCTTTTTAGGCCTTGATTGGATCATTGAACCCGGGGAGAAATCCTTGTAAAAGCGACTATAAACCTATCAAACTGATCAGCCATGGAGGTTTTTGGTGAGCTTTACTTTGGAATAATATTTAAAGGGGTATTCCCATCTCCAAGATCCTATCCCAATATGTAGTAGGTGTAATAATAATAATTTTATCAAATAACTCCAATTAGAAATGTAGTATAGTATTTTTGATTCACTATCTCTCTTTCCTCATGTGCAGGCGTCGCAGGACCTTAGGTATCCATGGTTACATTCACTGATAAAATCAGTTAGTTAGCTAGTTTCTAGTGGTCGTAACCATGGATACCTAAGGTCCTGCGATGCCTGCACATGAGGTAAGAGAGATAGCGAATCAAAAATACTATGCTACATTTCTAATTGGAGGTATTTGCTAATATTACTACTATATCTACTACATATTGGGATAGGATCTTGGAGATCGGAATACCCCTTTAATTCTCGCAGCTGCTTATGACGATGCCTATGTCTCTGCGTCCTGACCGTGCAATGCTACCATAGAGAAATTATGAGTCCACATCACTGTCCACATCTAATTGTCACTATTCAGGTCAGTTAGGATGTGACGTCGATTAGGAGCTTCCATAGGTGATCATTTACAGAGGGAATTTTTATGTATTTCAAGCGACGGCCGCACATCTAGTATTAACCATTAGCACAGGAGATCACTTGATAAGGTCTATAGTCGGACTGGTAGTAAAAATTCATAATAAATAATAGATTTTCCTCCTCTCTGGGGCCGTCCACTTAGTTCGCCATACAAACACAAACCAAATATGCGCTATGATGAAAATGGACAAACAGAACCTGAAGAAGCCAATGAGATTTAAATGTGCTTTTCCGGACATCTCAGCATTATCTGATTGTCCTTTGGTGGCCTCCATGTTCTGCTCCTTTCCTACTAAATTTCATCTGTGTATAGTCATGGAGTATGCAGCAGGAAGGACACATCCATTGTATCTATATCAAGCCCACGTCTGCTTAATCCTAGCACCTTATACAGTACTAGCTATTGAACCCGTTCTACGCCCAGGTGGCGAGCATTTTTATTGGTATATGGTCTCCGATGCTGGTATGTGCTGCCCCCCTCCTTGTATTTGTGCTGCCACCATCAAGTCCCCACCATCCAATCCTGGTATGCCTGGCACCCCTCACCCCCAATCCTGGTATGCGTGGCACCCCTCACCCCCAATCCTGGTATGCGTGGCACCCCTCACCCCCAATCCTGGTATGCATGGCACCCCTCACCCCCAATCCTGGTATGCGTGGCACCCCTCACCCCCAATCCTGGCATGCGTGGCACCCCTCACCCCTATCCTGGTGTGTATGGTATCCCTCATCCTGGTATGCATGGCACCCTATCCCTCACTCCCAATCCCGGTATGCATGGCACCCCTCACCCCCAATCCCGGTATGCGTGGCACCCCTCATCCCGGTATGTGTGGCTCCCCTCACCCCCAATCCCGGTATGCGTGGCACCCCTCATCTTTATCCTGGTGTGTATGGTATCCCTCATCCTGGTATGCATGGTACCCCATCCCTATCCTGGTGTGTATGGTATCCCTCATCCTGGCATGCATGGCACCCCATCCCTCATTCCCAATCCCGGTATGCGTGGCACCCCTCATCCCCAATCCCAGTATGCCTGGCACCCCTCACCTCCAATCCCGGTATGCGTGGCACCCCTCACCCCCCAATTCTGGTATGCGAGGTACCCCTCACCCCCACCCCCCAATCCTGGTATGCGTGGCACCCCTCACCCACAATCCTGGTATATGTGGCACCCCTCATCCCTATCCTGGTGTGTATGGTATCCCTCATCCTGGTATGCATGGCACCCTATCCCTCACTCCCAATCCCGGTATGCGTGGCACCCCTCACCCCCAATCCAGGTATGCGTGGCACCCCTCATCCCGGTATGCGTGGCTCCCCTCACCCCCAATCCCGGTATGCGTGGCACCCCGCACCCCCAATCCCAGTATGCGTAGGCACCTCTCATCTTTATCCTGGTGTGTATGGTATCCCTCATCCTGGTATGCATGGTACCCCATCCCTATCCTGGAGTGTATGGTATCCCTCATCCTGGTATGCATGGCACCCCATCCCTCATTCCCAATCCCGGTATGCATGGCACCCCTCACCCTCCAATCCTGGTATGCGTGGCACCCCTCACCCTCCAATCCTGGTATGCGTGGCACCCCTCACCCCCCAATCCTGGTATGCGTGGCACCCCTCACCCCCCAATCCTGGTATGTGTGGCACCCCTCACCCCCAATCCTGGTATACGTGGCACCCCTCATCCCTATCCTGGTGTGTATGGTATCCCTCATCCTGGTATGCATGGCACCCCATCCCTCATTCCCAATCCCGGTATGCGTGGCACCCCTCATCCCCAATCCCAGTATGCCTGGCACCCCTCACCTCCAATCCCGGTATGCGTGGCACCCCTCACCCCCCAATTCTGGTATGCGAGGTACCCCTCACCCCCCACCCCCCAATCCTGGTATGCGTGGCACCCCTCACCCACAATCCTGGTATATGTGGCACCCCTCATCCCTATCCTGGTGTGTATGGTATCCCTCATCCTGGTATGCATGGCACCCTATCCCTCACTCCCAATCCCGGTATGCGTGGCACCCCTCACCCCCAATCCAGGTATGCGTGGCACCCCTCATCCCGGTATGCGTGGCTCCCCTCACCCCCAATCCCGGTATGCGTGGCACCCCGCACCCCCAATCCCAGTATGCGTAGGCACCTCATCTTTATCCTGGTGTGTATGGTATCCCTCATCCTGGTATGCATGGTACCCCATCCCTATCCTGGAGTGTATGGTATCCCTCATCCTGGTATGCATGGCACCCCATCCCTCATTCCCAATCCCGGTATGCATGGCACCCCTCACCCCCCAATCCTGGTATGCGTGGCACCCCTCACCCTCCAATCCTGGTATGCATGGCACCCCTCACCCCCCAATCCTGGTATGCGTGGCACCCCTCACCCCCCAATCCTGGTATGTGTGGCACCCCTCACCCCCAATCCTGGTATACGTGGCACCCCTCATCCCTATCCTGGTGTGTATGGTATCCCTCATCCTGGTATGCATGGCACCCCATCCCTCATTCCCAATCCCGGTATGCGTGGCACCCCTCATCCCCACTCCCAGTATGCCTGGCACCCCTCACCCCCAATCCCGGTATGCGTGGCACCCCTCACCCCTCATCCCGGTATGCGTGGCTCCCCTCACCCCCAATCCCGGTATGCATGGCACCCCTCACCCCCAATCCCAGTATGCGTAGGCACCTCTCATCCTTATCCTGGTGTGTATGGTATCCCTCATCCTGGTATGCATGGTACCCCATCCCTATCCTGGAGTGTATGGTATCCCTCATCCTGGTATGCATGGCACCCCATCCCTCATTCCCAATCCCGGTATGCATGGCACCCCTCACCCCCCAATCCTGGTATGCGTGGCACCCCTCACCCTCCAATCCTGGTATGCGTGGCACCCCTCACCCCCCAATCCTGGTATGCGTGGCACCCCTCACCCCCCAATCCTGGTATGTGTGGCACCCCTCACCCCCAATCCTGGTATACGTGGCACCCCTCATCCCTATCCTGGTGTGTATGGTATCCCTCATCCTGGTATGCATGGCACCCCATCCCTCATTCCCAATCCCGGTATGCGTGGCACCCCTCATCCCCAATCCCAGTATGCCTGGCACCCCTCACCCCCCAATCCTGGTATGCGAGGTACCCCTCACTCCCCACCCCCAATCCTGGTATGCGTGGCACCCCTCACCCGCAATCCTGGTATATGTGGCACCCCTCATCCCTATCCTGGTGTGTATGGTATCCCTCATCCTGGTATGCATGGCACCCTATCCCTCACTCCCAATCCCGGTATGCGTGGCACCCCTCACCCCCAATCCAGGTATGCGTGGCACCCCTCATCCCGGTATGCGTGGCTCCCCTCACCCCCAATCCTGGTATGCGTGGCACCCCTCACCCTCCAATCCTGGTATGCGTGGCACCCCTCACCCCCCAATCCTGGTATGCATGGCACCCCTCACCCCCCAATCCTGGTATGTGTGGCACCCCTCACCCCCAATCCTGGTATACGTGGCACCCCTCATCCCTATCCTGGTGTGTATGGTATCCCTCATCCTGGTATGCATGGCACCCTATCCCTCACTCCCAATTCTGGTATGCGTGGCACCCCTCACCCCCAATCCCGGTATGCGTGGCACCCCTCATCCCAGTATGCGTTGCTCCCCTCACCCCCAATCCCGGTATGCGTGGCACCCCTCACCCCCAATCCCAGTATGCGTAGGCACCCCTCATCCTTATCCTGGTGTGTATGGTATCCCTCATCCTGGTATGCATGGTACCCCATCCCTATCCTGGAGTGTATGGTATCCCTCATCCTGGTATGCATGGCACCCCATCCCTCATTCCCAATCCCGGTATGCATGGCACCCCTCACCCCCCAATCCTGGTATGCGTGGCACCCCTCACCCTCCAATCCTGGTATGCGTGGCACCCCTCACCCCCCAATCCTGGTATGCGTGGCACCCCTCACCCCCAATCCTGGTATACGTGGCACCCCTCATCCCTATCCTGGTGTGTATGGTATCCCTCATCCTGGTATGCATGGCACCCTATCCCTCACTCCCAATCCCGGTATGCGTAGCACCCCTCACCCCCAATCCCGGTATGCGTGGCACCCCTCATCCCAGTATGCGTGGCTCCCCTCACCCCCAATCCCGGTATGCGTGGCACCCCTCACCCCCAATCCCGGTATGCGTGACACCCCTCATCCTTATCCTGGTGTGTATTGTATCCCTCATCCTGGTATGCATGGTACCCCATCCCTATCCTGGTGTGTATGGTATCCCTCATCCTGGTATGCATGGCACCCCATCCCTCATTCCCAATCCCAGTATGTGTGGCACCCCTCATCCCCAATCCCGGTATGCAGGCACCCCTCATCCCCAATCCCGGTATGCAGGCACCCCTCATCCCCAATCCCGGTATGCCTGGCACCCCTCACTCCCCAATCCCGGTATGCGTGGCACCCCTCACCCCCCAATCCTGGTATGCGTAGTACTCCTCACTCCCCAATCCTGGTATGTGTGGTACCCCTCACCCTCAATCCCGGTATGCGTAGGCACCCCTCATCCTTATCCTGGTGTGTATGGTATCCCTCATCCTGGTATGCATGGTACCCCATCCCTATCCTGGAGTGTATGGTATCCCTCATCCTGGTATACATGGCACCCCATCCCTCATTCCCAATCCCGGTATGCATGGCACCCCTCACCCCCCAATCCTGGTATGCGGGGCACCCCTCACCCTCCAATCCTGGTATGCGTGGCACCCCTCACCCCCCAATCCTGGTATGCATGGCACCCCTCACCCCCCAATCCTGGTATGTGTGGCACCCCTCACCCCCAATCCTGGTATACGTGGCACCCCTCATCCCTATCCTGGTGTGTATGGTATCCCTCATCCTGGTATGCATGGCACCCTATCCCTCACTCCCAATTCTGGTATGCGTGGCACCCCTCACCCCCAATCCCGGTATGCGTGGCACCCCTCATCCCAGTATGCGTGGCTCCCCTCACCCCCAATCCCGGTATGCGTGGCACCCCTCACCCCCAATCCCGGTATGCGTGGCACCCCTCACCCCCAATCCCGGTATGCGTGGCACCCCTCATCCTGGTGTGTATGGTATCCCTCATCCTGGTATGCATGGTACCCCATCCCTATCCTTGTGTGTATGGTATCCCTCCTCCTGGTATGCATGGCACCCCATCCCTCATTCCCAATCCCAGTATGCGTGGCACCCCTCATCCCCAATCCCGGTATGCCTGGCACCCCTCACCCCCAATCCTGGTATGCGTGGCACCCCTCACCCCCCAATCCTGGTATGCGTGGTACTCCTCACCCCCCAATCCTGGTATGCGCGGTACCCCTCACCCCCAATCCTGGTATGTGTGGTACCCCTCACCCCCCAATCCTGATATATGCATGGTCCCCTCACCCCTTTCACAATGTACACACATACGAAAAAAATAAACAGTTATACTCACCTTTCTTCTCTGTGCTCCAGCGCTGCTGTGTCCTCTTCTGCCGGAGGCCGGGGGAGGAGTGCGGCGCCGGAGCACCGCGCTGTTCGGCGCCATTTTGCTGAAGACACACTGTAAATGTGTCTTCAGTAAAATGGCGCCGGATAGCGCTATGCGCACGCGCCGGTCCAACGCCTTCACTCCACCCCTGGTCTCCAGCGAAGAGAGGCGCCGCGGCAACGCTCCTCCCGGTCAGGTAAGTATGTAAGTATGGCGCCGGAGATCGCAGTATGCGTTCAGTGTCTACGCATACTGCGCGATCTCCGGCGCCATACACCTCCTCTTACCTGTAACGGCTGGATGCGTGCTTCTCTCTGGAGCCAGACTGCGCGTCATGCATGCGCAGTCTATCGAGGCTTCGGACAGAAACACGCATCCCCGGTTATATTATAGATAACAAATATGTATCCACATGGACAGTTACATGTCCATACTGCATATACATATAAGTTATCTCATACTAAGAGGCCTTGTATGTCCTCACTGAGAATGGCTGCAATATCTGTTATGGATACAAGGAAAAATTGTCTCTATTTGAACAGTTTTTATTGATGAGAACTTTCAAAAGATAAATAAGTTAGAGGCTTGTAGATGAGGCCCGGCTCTGTCTCTTTGTATAGGGTAATTGTGTAGCTTACCATATGCGCTCTACTGTACACAGTATATCTCTATATATGCCATCCCAATATCTCCACTTATTTCATATTTACCCTCATAATGTGTAATTTACATTGTAACAAACCCTCACCTGTCATTTTTGCATTCTCCTGTAAGAGAAGACTGTGGTAAAGGACACGGGGGTGCTTTACCTATCACCTTGGCCAGTTTGTACATTGCAGAAATGGTCTTAACTGTGAAATATCAACACAGCTATGGTGTGCTGCACAGAGACTTGAAGCCTGAGAAGTAAGTGACCCTTGCAGTATATTAAAGGCGATGAAAGTTTGAATTTGTTTACAGTCTATGGGTGTCACGCCAGGTGGGGAAAAGACTTAGTGCAAAACAGAGGGAAAAGGGAAAGGGAGCCCAGACACTAGGGAAAGGAGGAAGTGGAGACCTCTTAGTCTGGTCTAGCGTCACCCTGTCTCCCCAAACGTCCCTAAATTGCCTCCTCAGCAATCGCCGCATGCATGCCTTGCCCTACTCTCCCTGGCGTATGGCTACAGCTAGGGATGGAAGGAGATGAGCACTAGTCAACCTCCACTATACTCTATGGACAACAAGGGTGGACAAAACAGGGCAAATGGCTTCGCTTTAGATGAACTCCAAATAAGCATACAGCCTCAAGCTCCAGAGAGGACGAAGTACTGCTCCTGCTAAGCTTCACAAGTAGAAATGGCTTTAGTTGGTGACTCCCCCTCAGACACACCAGGTATATATACACCCAGGCAGAGAGCTAATTAGCAAGAGCGAGGTAGTCGCTCGGATATCTTGCAGGGCGACTGTCTGTCACCTCTGACACACCCGTGACAGTACCCCCCTCCCATACGAGTGGCCTCCGGACACTCAGGATCGGGTTTCTCAGGAAAAGAGTGTGGAATGAGCGAACCAATCTGGGAGCGTTCACCTCTGACGCTGAAACCTACATCCTCTCCTCTGGACCATAGCCTTTCCAGTGCATCAAGTATTGTAGAGAACGACGTTGGAGACGAGAATCTACAATCCTCGAAATCTGGAACTCCAGATTACCATCAGCCATTACTGGGGGCGGTGATAGAGGTGAGGGCTCAAGAGGTTTCACATACCGTTTGAGTAAGGACCAGTGGGACACATTGTGGACCTTAAGGGCCTGAGGAAGTTCAAGACGAAACGCTGCTGGGTTAATGACGGCGGTTATTTTATAGGGACCAATAAACCTAGGTCCCAGCTTCCAAGAAGGAACTTTCAATCTTATATTCCTGGTAGACAACCACCTAAAGTCATTCAGATCTGGACCTGGCAAGCGTTTTCTGTCAGCCATACGTTTATACCCGTCTCCCATAGTCTTTAAATTACACAGAACACCCTGCCATACCGAGGAGAGCGACAAAGCAAATCGTTCCTCCTCAGGAACTCCTGAAGCTCCTCCCCCACTAAAGGTACGAAACTGGATGATAACCATGTGCACAGAAGAACGGTGACCTGCCAGTGGATTCTTGACAATGATTATTGATGGCAAATTCTGCCAGTGGCAAGTAGGATGCCCAATCCTCCTGATTTTCGGAGACGAAACACCTGAGGTATGTCTCCAAGTTCTGATTGACCCGCTTGATCAGACCATTCGACTGAGGGTGGAAGGCAGAGAAAAAAAGCTGCATCCCCAGTTGAGAACAGAATGCCTTCCAGAACTTGGAAGCAAACTGGGTCCCCTGATCAGACATCACATCGGAGGGAACCCCGTGAAGCTTCACAATCTCATTTATGAACACCTGAGCAAGTGTCTTGGCATTGGGAAATGCAGGTAATGCGACAAAGTGAACCATTTTACTGAACCTATCTACTACGACAAAAACCACTGTTTTGCCTGCAGAAACTGGTAGGTCAGTAATAAAATCCATGGACAAGTGTGTCCATGGCCTACTAGGGATAGGTAGCGGAAGAAGAGTACCAGACGGACGGGTATGCGAAACCTTAGAACGCGCGCAAATACTACAAGCAGCTACATGTTCAATTACATCCCGATGCAACCCCAGCCACCAAAAACGACAAGAGAGGAGGTCCGCAGTTGCCTTACCACCTGGATGCCCATCAAGCACAGAGTTATGATGTTCCTTGATTACTTTGCAGTGCAGATCAGATGATTCAAATAATTTTCCTAAAGGGCAGGAGGCAGGGGCGTCCCCCTGAGCCTCCAATACCTCACCCTCCAGTTCAGGATAAAGAGCCGAAATGACCACCCCTTTCTATAATGTCGGGGCCGGGTTCTCATGGTCACCACCACCAGGGAAGCTCCGGGACAAAGCATCAGCCTTGACATTTTTGACCCCTGGACGAAACAAAATTGAACCTAGTAAAAAGAGGGACCATCTGGCTTGCCTAGGGTTGAGACGTTTAGCTGACTGGAGATATGACAGGTTCTAATGGTCAGTAATAACTGTAATAGGATGGACAGCCCCCTCCAACCATTCCTCGAATGACAATTTGATTGCCAAAAGTTCCCTATTACCCACATCATAATTTCTCTCGGCCAAAGACAATTTTTTAGTAAAGAAGGCGCACGGACGCCATTTACCACGGGACGAACCCTGACACAACAAAGCCCCAACCCTGAGATCCGAAGCATCGACCTCCACAATAAAGGGTTGAGAAACATCGGGTTGACTGAATATAGGTGGAGTTCTTTAAGGAAGAAAAAGCCTGGAGAGAAGCATCCGAGCATTTGGAAAAATTAGACCCCTTCCTAGTCATGTCAGTAAGGGGTTTTACAGAGTAATTTTGGATGAATCTCATGTAAGAATTAGTAAAGCCCAGAAAACGTTGTAGGGCCTTCAAGTTCTTGGGACATTCCCAGTCAAGAACTGCACGGATTTTCTCCGGATCCATCCGAAAACCTGAAGATGACAACAAGTACTCCAAAAACTGCACCTCCTGAACAGCGAAAACACATTTTTCTAGTTTGGCATAAAGTTTGTTATCCTTTAATATCTGGAGCACCTGCTTAACATGCGCTCGATGAGTCTCAAAATCAGGTTAATAAACCAAAATATTGTCCAGATAGACACAAACCTCCCCACCAAATGATGGAAAATATAATTTATGAAATGCTGGAATACCGCAGGTGCATTGGTCAAACCAAAAGATTGTAGACTCCCCTTAAATCCAACTTGGAGAATATGTTAGCTCCCACAACCTGGCTGAACAAATCAGGAATCAGAGGAAGAGGGTATGGCTCACGGATGGTAATTTGATTTAATTCCCGGAAATCTAAACAGGGACGTAGGCCGCCATCTTTTTTCTTCACAAAGAAGAACCCTGCCGCCACGGTCGAAGATGAGGGTCTGATATGTCCCTTTTCCAGACTTTCCGCAATGAAATCCTTCATGGCTTGTCTCTCAGGGCCACAAAGATTATACAGTCTGGACTTTGGTAGTTTAGCTCCGGGGGTCAGGTTAATAGGACAGTCATAAGCACGATGAGGAGGCAAATCCTGACACTCCGTCTCAGAAAGAACGTCCTCAAAACCAGACAAAAATGCAGGCAAGGTCTCTGTAGAGACTGTAGCAATGGAAATATTTAAACAGTTCTCATGGCTGTAATCTCCCCATTCAATAATCTCCCCGGTTTGCCAATCTACCAATGGATTATGTTTAAGAAGCCAAGGTATACCTAAGAAAATCGAAGTAGGAAGATTGTCCAGAATATAGCAAGGGATGATTTCACAATGAACTGACCCCACCCTCAGTTTTACATTATGTACAATCTGAGTAAATGCCTTCTGTGCAAGGTTGAGCTCAAACAGAGCAAGCAAGACCATGAGTTTTCACAAACTCAGCATCAACGATGCTGACTCCGGCTCCGGCTCCACCGTCAACAAACAGAAATTTTGCTGTCAGGACAAAGCGGGAACTGTAGTTTGGCCACAAATGCACTTGTTTATCCAACTCCAGACTACCGAGAGTTAATCGAGTCTCCTTTTGTTTAGGAATTGAAGGACAGGTCCCAACAAAGAGTCCCTTTTCCCACAAAAAAAAACATACGCCTTTCTTCTTGCAAATCTCCGGGGAGATGTATGATGTAGAGACACCCCCTAACTGCATGGGTTCCTTCACCTCCCCCAGTACTGGTTCACCCCCAGACTGCTCCGCTGGCAGAGGTACACAACTCCGGCAAGAAGGCCCTGGAGAAGGTGTTTGGCCATACGTCTTGATAGACGCCTTCGGGATAGATGGGTGCACAGACATGGCAGCCTCCAAGGACTGAGGAGTTTCATATACAGCCAAGGCATCTTTCAACCTTTCAGTAAGCCCCTCACAAAATTGACTTTTAAGGGCTGAGTTATTCCATTTGGAATCCGTTGCCCATCTATGGAATTCCGAACTGTATGTTTCCACTGACCGAATGCCCTGCTGAAGGCGACATAGCCTAGACTCAGCCAAGGCGACTCGGTCAGGGTCATCATACATGAGGGCCAGAGCTCAAAAAAAAACCTCCACAGATTGGAGACAAACTGAGTCCTGCGGTAACGAAAACGCCCATGACTTAGGATCGCCCTGCAATAGAGAGATCACAAATAGCAACCCGTTGCTCCTCATTACCGGAGAAGTATGGACTAAGTTTAAAATACAATTTGCATGCCTCCTTAAATACAAAAAACTTGTCCCCACCTCCTGAAAAAATGTCCAGGAGGGCAACCTTGGGTTCAGGCTGGACAGGTCCACTTGCAGAGACCCCCATATTGGCAACCTGTAACCACTGATGCTGCTGCTGTACTTCACCACAGAGGTCATTCACCTCCAGAGACAGCCTGTGCAGCCGCTCTGCAAGCTCTACAACTGAACTCATACTCAAGGGTATGTGACTGGAGAGCTCGGCGGTGTCACGTGCATCTGACGTTGCGGCGCAAGGCACGCTGGAGAGGGCATGCCTGGGTGACATCGTGGGCGGTGCCGGAAACAAGATGGCGGTGCCCTGTGCGTCGCCGGCCAGCACCTGGAAACATTGGCCGCGGCAGCGGAGGAGGGGCAAGAGGACCGGAAGGTGGTGCTGACCCCACCCACCCCCTTGTTTAAGGGGGATCAGCAGGGTCAGGAAGCTGCTCATGTGGTCTGATCACTATGGAGAATCAAGACAGGGAGCAGCAGCAGCCACCGCCATCATCATCTGCTTTCCATCCGAGAGGCATCTGCTCGAGTGGCAGGAGAAGCAGCCGTCCCAGCGAAAGGAGCAGAGTTTCTCAAGACTCCTCGGTATCCAGAAGGAATGCGTCGCGTATCCAGCAACAGCCTCCAAATCCAGTACCCTCAGTGAACGCGGGGGTCAGTGATCTTCGTGAATGTCACCATATTTTTGCTAATGGGCCTCTTATTATGTGCTTAAATCACTAGGAGGGACCCAGGAAAGTTACCGCCAAGAAGCGGAACAAGGATTGTGTGTTATGCAAAAACCAACTAGCCGTGGACTGGCTGATAGTGCTCTGCTCAGACTGCATTCACAGGACTATCAGTGAGGGTACGACTGACCTTGCAGCTAGCCTCAGGTCCGTCATCAGATCTGAAGTAGAGAGTTCCCTGAAAACGCTATTGAAGAAAAGGAGAAAAATCCTATCGGAAATTTCTTCTGATCCTGACTCCTCTCCATTGTCGGAAAGGCTTTGTTATAGCGATACCTCATCCTCATCCTTCTCGGACAGTGACAGAGGAGGCAGACCGTGCTTCCCAGTAGAGGATACTGACAAGTTGGTAAAAGCCGTCAGATCTACAATGGGCTTGAAGGAGGACAAAACAGCTGTCCTTGAGGACATAATGTTTGGAGGTTTAGAGGAAAAGAAAAAACACACCTTTTCCGGTAAATGCAAAAGTCCAAGCACTCATTAATAGAGAGTGGAGGAAACCGGAGAAAACAGGTGCCTTGCCTTAATCCTCAAAGAGGAAATATCCCTTTGAGGAAAAAGACTCGGAATCTTGGGATAAGGTTCCTAAAATTGATGGTGCTGTATCTAGGTCATCAAAAAGATCAGCACTCCCTTTTGAGGATTCTGGAGTACTCAGAGACCCCTTAGATAAGAAGGCAGATACATTCTTAAGATATACATGGGAAGCGGCAGCAGAAGGTCTAAAATCAGCAATCACAGGAACTTGTACTGCCTGTTCCCTTAAGGTTTGGTTGCAACAGCTGGAGGATCAGCTGAAGGATAAAAAGACATCAAGGGACAAGATTCTGTCAAATCTACCCCTGTTACATGGTGCTGCAGCCTTTCTAGTGGACACATCCGCCGATTCTGTGAAACTAGCAGCCAGATCGGCCGGATTATCAAACGCGGCAAGACGGGCTTTATGGCTTAAGGGATGTCCGGGGGACCTACAGTCAAAAAATAGATTGTGTTCTATACCCTGTGATGGCCAATTTCTTTTTGGAAAGAAGTTGGATAATGTCCTTGAAAAAGCGGGCGATAAAAAAGGGAGTTTTCCTGGGGTCTCGGGGGACTCAAGGAAAATCTATTTTTGGAGAAGGAAATTGAATAGGGACTGCCCCCCAGGAGAAAACAGAAAGTGAGATTTTAAGAATAAAAGGGAATCCGGGTACATGTTCCAAGAAACCCTCCCAATGACGCCAGGCCACAAGTAGGGGGAAGTCTGTCACGCTTTGTTCAGACCTTGGAGAACATCTCCTCCAGTCCTGAATATAATGAGAGAAGGCCTAAAAATACAAATTTACCGTCAAACACTGCATTAATTTATAATAACCCCCATCAGGAAGTCACTAGAGGAGCAATTTACAATGGAAACAGAGATCTTGAGCTTAGTAGGAAAACAGGTCCTATGCGAGGTCCCGGACAAACAAAAAGGAAGGGGATTTTATTCCCCCCTTTTTTTGATAAAAACCGGATGGCTCATTCAGAACCATTATAATCTGAAGAGTCTCAATCACCAAGTAAAGAACCATACGTTCAAGATGGAGTTGGTGAATAAAAACTCCTATATCACAACTGTTTTATGGTGGTAATTAGTGTTGAGCCACCCCCGTAGTGTTCGAGTTCGGTTCGGTTCGTCGAACACCCGTGTGTTCGCCGAACTGTTCGTCGAACACCTTCGAACACCGTTAAAACCAATGGCAGGCAAACAAAAACACATAGAAACACATAGAAAACACCTTCAAAGGTGTCCAAAAGCTGACAAACTGCTCAGAAGACATAACTAACACATGGAAAAGTGACAAGTACATATAGTCATGCGAAAAGAAAAGAGGTGGAGGAGTAAAAGGAGGGGGAGACACAGATATAGGCATGTCATGCCCTTCTAAAATCCAAAAAGTGAGAAGCCGACACGGCCAGTCCGCTCCTGCCCGTGCCACCTCCGTGTCGCCGGGTTTGTGCCAGAGCCGCGGTGAACCCTGACGGCCAGCCCCCCTCTCCCAATACTGGTGCCTGTCCGCTGGTGGGTCGAGCGAGCCCCCCTGTGGTGGAGGCAGCTCTAAGCTTTTAATTTAAATTGTCTCTCTAATTTGAATGAATACACTTTAAATCCATTTACAAGGATCTATTGGAGGGCAAGTCTCATGCCAGCAGCCGCGTAATTCCAGCTCCAGTAGCGTCCACTAAAGCTGCTGCAGTTAAAAAGCTTTTATAAGGATTGAGCTTTGCTGTCCACCGCAAGGCATCCTACTGCCAGTCCCAGCCCCTATGCCTTGGGGTGCCTCCTGATGCTATTCACTGAGTATCCCGTGGTCCTGAAGCATTTCCTTTGAAAAAATTAAGTGTCCAAACTACAGGTGGTGTAGCTTGCTTAACAGCCGGGATAATCCGCTGACTAGCAGACACTGCTACTAGGCACAAAGTATTTCCTGGGCTAGATGCAGTTAAAAATTTGTAATTAGATACTCTCGTTGGATGCTGAGAAAGCATTCCATAGAGTCTCCTGGCACGCCATATATTATTCTCTTAAAAAGTTTGGGGTAGGGGTCTAGGGGACCCTTTTATAGCCAAAATCACGGCCCTGTATCGCAATACGTCACCTAGGCTGAAGATAAATGGAACTGTAGCACCCTGAGGGCTCGGTTGCTACAGAGGTATTGCACCTCACCCAGAGGTGTGATATCTCACCCTCAGGTAAGGATGGAGTGTGGATCAGGACCCGACACCTGCATGCATTACACCACATTGCCGTGGGGCAGGGCGACCAATATGCCCCTGAGATGGGCACGACAGTCCCTGTCCCTGGCTGGAGTGGGGGGAGGGAACACTGAGGAAGGGGAACCCTGTAGTGCAGGAGCAGGGAGGAAGCAGTTCCTGGGTGCATTGAGAAGGGAATATAAAAGGTGGGCACCATCTTAGTTCAGTGCAGAGAAGTCTGAGCAGAAGTGACAGGGAGCAGGGGCTCTGCATGAGCTCTGCTCATGAGGTGGGCCTAGTAACAGAGGCCCAGGCCTGGAAGAGGGAGAAGGAAGGAAGAGGAGCGGAGAAGGCTCCAGGAACGAGGAACGAAGGGATCCCAGGAGTCGCCACCGCACGCCCGAATCTACCTGCGTGGAGGGGTCAGGCCAAAGGGGGAGACCGGTCCCCGAAACTAGTGGAGGCGGGAAACGACCCTCAGCTAGAAACCGGAGGCTGTGACATTTTATGTGGCGCAGCCCCTCGCTACACCCACTAGGAAGGCACCACATAGGGTCAGGGAAACTTGCGCCAAGTTTACCAAGAGGAGGCCCGAGGAAGCCGGACAGAAGGATTGGTAAGAAAGGCCAGACAAGGGACACACAAAGGGGGTCCTGTGAAGCGCTCCAAAGTTATCTGGGAGTTGTCTGATCCCCTCACCTGGTGAGCACAGTACGACGTGGGCAGCCGTTACCTGCAGACGTGGACTGGATAATAAGAACTGTGAGTAAAGGCCCTGGACTGCATCACTGACTCCGTGTCGTTACTGCTGCTGCCCTGCACCATCACCCCCATCCTCCGCATACACTGCCCTGAGGCTATACTCCTCCCGTGGGGAGTTATGCTACGCTCTGCTGCACCCACAACACCAGCCTCAGCGGTCTGCCCTGCAGCGGCGGTTCACTCTGACCGCAATCCACGGGTGGCGTAGTCGGACATTTAAACATCAAAACCACATAAATAGTTCCGCCACTGGTTTGACCGCCCTGAGCCACGTAACCGGGTCGCCGCCACGGAGACTACAACCACCAGCATCCACCAAAAAGGGTCCGGCTCCGGGTGTCCCAAGGCCCAGGGGGCGCGTCAGAACATTTTCATCACCTTTCATAATCACCAATGGGACAAGGCAGGGATGTCCTCTGTCCCCTCTCTTATACATCCTAGTGATGGAGCACCTGCTCTCATCAATTCGCCATAACCCCAATATTAGGTGGATTGAGGTGGGAGGCACCGAGTACAAGTGCTCTCCATTTGCTGATGATGTCCTAGTATATATCACTCAATCACATATATCCATCCATGCTGTTATGGCTGAAATAGATCACTTTGTTACATGGTCAAATTTTAAAATCAATGCAGCGAAGTCTGAGGCCTTCGATGTCTCCCTTCCCTAAATCCATACAGGATTCCATCCAGTCCAACTTTCCCTTTGCCTGGCCCTCACAGGGTATCAAATACTTAGGAATTCCTATTCATAGAGACCTCTCCCATCTATGTTATCTTAATTTTGGGCCCTTTATTGAACAACTCCATACAGACCACGGTTGGCAAGTTAGAACTGTAAGATTCACTACGTGAACTACTGGTGTTTTGTGGAAAAGCACATGTACACTGTGTTCCAAATTATTATGCAAAAAGTGTTTAGGAGTGATAAGGGAAGAATTTGTTTGTTTGTCAGTTAAACTCATTGATGGTGATGTGTGTCAGGGCTCTTTATATCACTGTAAGCAATTGCAGACACCTGTGCTAATTAGTTTGGCAGGTGTGTCCAATGAAAGGCAAGACTACTTAAGAAGGCTGTCCCACATTATTAAGCAGCCTACATTTTCTGCCAAAATGGGAAAGAAAAAGGATGTGTCGGCTGCTGAGAAGCAACAAATTGTGGAGTGTTTAGGTCAAGGCATGACTACAATCAACATTGTGCGATGATCAGGATGAAGTGTCTTGGCAATCAAGAAGTATGTAGCTGATTCACAGTACACACGTGTGCGTGCTGATAAGGGCAAATTGAGGACTCTTTCCTACAGGCAATTACGTCAGGTTAAAAGAGCAGCGGCAAAAAAGCCTTGTCGTAGCAGCAGACAAGATTTTGAAGCTGCTGTTGCCTCCAACGTCCCCCGAACAACAAGATGCAGGGTCCTTCAGAGGTTTGCAGCTGTGCATACGCCATCCTGTCGACCTCCTCTATCCACTTCACACAAGCAGAAACGGCTCCAGTGGGCCAAACATTACATGAAGACTGATTTCAAAACTGTTTTGTTCACGGATGAGTGCCGTGCAACGCTCGATGGTCCAGATGGATGGAGTGGAGGATGGCTGGTTGATGGACACCCCACGCAAACACGGCTACAGCGCCAACAAGGAGGAGGTGGAGTAATGTTTTGGGCTGGAATCATGGGGAGAGAGATTGTCGGCCCCTTTAGGATCCCTGAAGGGGTAAAGATGAACTCCATAATGTATGTGGAGTTTCTCAAACAGCACTTCCTGCCATGGTTCAAGAAGAAGAACCGTGTATTCCACAGCAAGATCATTTTTATGCATGATAATGCACCGTCTCATGCTGCACATAACACATCTGCATCTCTGGCTGATATGGGCATAAAAGGGGACAAACTTATGGTGTGACCCCCATGCTCCCCTGACCTCTACCCCATTCAGAACCTCTGGAGCATCATCAAAAGGAGTGTCTATGATGGCGGGAGGCAGTTCACATCTAAGCAACAGCTCTGGGAGGGTATTATGTCCTCATGCAAAACAATTGAAGCAGAAACCATCCAAAACCTGACAAATTCAATGGACGAGAGAGTTCAGAAGCTCCTTTCGAACAAGGGGTCCTATGTGCAAATGTAATATCACCTAGAATAAAGTTTTGAGTTGAAAACTGTTTGATTTCAGTTTCTAATAACCTGCTAATGCTTATAATTTCAAAAATGACCATTTTTTTTGGTCTTTATTAAAATGAAAAGGTTGATCGAAGAGTGTGGGGGATCTAAGAGTGTGGCAACCCAGTAGTCAGGATTACTTCGAATTCTGACAATCTGAGGGTCATGTTGCAGGTAGTGCAGCAAGAAGGCACTTATGTGTCTTGCGCATCTCGGAGCCCCAAAATTATTTTCTGGGCTAGATGCAGCTAAAAATTATTATTAATTTTAAATCTGATGGAGCTTAGTATAGATGGCCTAATAGAATCAGTGCTGCACACTGCTACAAAGCCCAAATTATTTTCCAGCCAAGATACAGATAAACATGATTAGTAATTTTAAATCTGGTGGAGCTTAGTATAGATGGCCTAATAGAATCAGTACTGCACACTGCTACAAAGCCCAAATAATTTTCCAGCCAAGATACAGATAAACATGATTAGTAATTTGAAAGCATAAAATGGTTGGTGAGGTGATTTTAACCAATCATCAAGCTTTTACTCTCCCCAGGATGACACAGGGGTAGAAAAGTCGTTTCGGATTCATGATTTGTTCATCTTTATAAACGTGAGTCTGTCTACATTATCAGTGGAGAGCCGCGTGCGCTTATCTGTCAGCACACCACCAGCAGCGCTGAACACACATTCAGACAGAATGCTGGCTGCGGGGCATGACAAGATCTCCAAGGCGTAAGTGGCTAGCTCCGGCCATTTATCCAGATTGGAAGCCCAAAAAGAGCAAGGGTCCAGTGACAGAGTCATGGCTTCAATGTTTACTTGGAGATACTCCTGTACCATTGTCTCTAGGCGTTGACTATGTGTCAGACTTCTTGTCTCCTGTGGCCTTGCAAAGGATGGGCTAAAAAAGTGGTGAAATGATTCCGCAAAATTGATGTTACCAGCAGATACTGTGGTTCTGTTACGGTTTGAGTGCTGAACACTCGACGGTCCCACGGTTGGCAAGTTGGAACTGTGATATTCAGTACGTGCACCACTGGTGTTTTGTGGAAAAGCACATGTAAGATTCTGCAACAGTCTCTGCTGATACTCCTGCATGCGTGCATCCCTTTCTATGGCAGGAATAATTTCTGCAAATTTACTTTTGTACCGGGGATCTAACAGTGTGGCAACCCAGTAGTCAGGATTATTTCTAATTCTCACAATTCGAGGGTCATGTTGCAGGTAGTGCAGCAAGAAGGCACTCATGTGTGTTGCGCATCCAGGAGCACCAAGTCCCTGTTGTGTTGGTGGCGAGGTAACAATCATGCTTCCTTCCTCTGTCCTCTCCCCCCAACCTCGCACAACAGAAATGTGATCAAGGTCTCCCTCATCTGATGAGTCTTCCATCAGTTCGTCCTCCACTTCTTCCTGGGCTCCTGCACCCTCCTCACTAGTTCGGCTGCTACCATGCGCCCTGGTATAACCATCTCCCCCACCCTCACATGCCTGCTGCCTTGGTGCTGCCGACCGTCTGGACCTTGCAGATGTTAGCCCTTCCGCATACAACTCCTCCTCCTCTACTTTCTCCACCTCCTCTTGTGCCACCACCTGACTCCGAATTCTGTTTAACATGTGCTCCAGCATGTAAATCACCGGAATAGTCATGCTGATAATGGCATAGTCAGCACTAAACATCTTCGTCGCCATTTCAAAACTGTGCAGAAGGGTGCATAGGTCCCTGATCTGAGACCACTCCTCCAGCGTGATTTGCCCCACCTCTGGATCTCGTTGGCCCAGGCTATACGTCAGAACGTATTGCACCAGAGCTTGTCGGTGCTGCCACAGTCGCTGCAACATGTGCAGAGTTGAATTCCACCGGGTCGGCACATCGCATTTTAGCCGGTGAAGTGGCAGGCCCAACGACTTCTGTAGAGATGTAAGTCGCTGAGCTGCGGGATGCGAACCGCGGAAGTGAGCACACAGCGACCGTGCCCTCTGCAGAAGGCCATCTAGTCCGGGATAGTGGGCTAAAAATTGCTGGACAACCAGGTTCAACACGTGAGCCATACAAGGCACGTGTGTGACATTGCCCCGGCGAAGGGCTGCACCCAGGTTTGCAGCATTGTCGCACACGGCTTTCCCTGGTTTCAGGTCCAGTGGAGACAACCATTCATGAAATTGGTTCTCCAGAGCTGACCACAACTCCTCAGCTGTGTGACTCACATTTCCCAGACATTTCAAAGTAAAAACCGCCTGATGACGTTGAGCCCTACTGCCAGCATAGTAAGGAGGTGTGCAGGATCCCTTCTGCGCAGTTAGAAAGCTTGTGGCATGACCAGACCGGCTTTGGGTGCAGGTTGAGGACCGAGAGGAGGTTGAGGAGGCAGAAGCAGTGGAGGAACTTTGACATAAAGAGGATTGATGCACAACTCGTGGGGACGGCAAGACTTGGACAGCAGCCCCTTGTCCTGCTGTCACCATAGTTACCCAGTGCCCAGTCAGCGACATGTAACGCCCCTGTCCATGCCTACTCGTCCAAGTGTCTGTGGTGAAATGCACCCTGTCACACACAGAGTTTCTCAAAGAAGCGGTGATGTTGTGTGCGACATGCTGGTGGAGCGCAGGCACACCTTTCTTTGAGAAGTAGTGCCGATTGGGCATCTGGTACTGGGGCACTGCGACGGACATAAGGTCTCGAAAATCCTCTGTGTCCACCAGGCGGAAAGGCAGCATTTCTGTAGCCAAGAGCTTGCAGATGGTGAAATTCAACCTCTTATCTTTCTCATGGCTAGGAGGAAATGGTCTTTTACTTGTCCACATCTGAGGGACCGAGGGCTGGCTATTGTGCTTAGACGGGGTTGATAAGGGTGTCCCCGGCAAACTGCCGGTCTGTGAGGAAGATGCAGGCGGACATGTGAGGTTGCCTTGATCCAAAGGTGGTGCTATCGATGTCGGACAGCGCTCAACACCAGCTGGTGTTACCACCTCCAAAGAAAATGATGACCTGCCAATCACGCTGGCTGTTGCGGGTAAAGAGGTGGCAGGTCTGCTCCCCAAAACAGGTGTGACCGCTGTCCCCCCAGTCACAGAGGATGAAGAGGCCGCGGATGCACAAGATATGGCAGACGGTGGTTGGCCCGGCCGGCTAGGCCGCATTGTAGCACACTGAGCTTCCCACTGCAACTTATGCTTCATGTCCATGTGCCGGTTCATGCATGAAGTACTCAAACTATGTATTTTTTGGCCTCTACTTAGCTTTTGCTGACAAATGTTACAGATAACACGAGTTGGGTCATCTTTATCGATCTGAAAAAATGCCCAGGCTATGCAAGGCTTAGCACCCATGCGACCTGAAGAGCCACCATGACTTGTGGTGAGAGGCAGAGTTGTGTTTGAGGATGCAGTTGTTGACGTGCTTCCAGTACTACGTCTCTGTCCAGGAAGGCGCAACCTGACCTCGCGTCACTAGCATTCTCCTCCACCTCCTCTGCTGACCTCGTCTCTTGGCTGACTGTGGGTTGACAGTAAGTGGGATCTCCAACCTCATCATCATCACCCTGTGCGTTATCACACCCGTCGTCCTCAGAGCCAACCTGTTCCTGCCCTGACAAAAAACTAAAGTTGTCGCTCCAATCAGGTATTTGAGTCTCATCATCGTCTTCCTCATTGTCTCCACCAACAGGAGTTACAGTTTGGGAATGAGGGTCTACATTATGGTCAGAACCTTCAGCGTCTAGTCCTGGATCCGACTCATAAAGATTCTGGGCATCAGTGCAGATCATTTCCTCGTCCGGATTCACACAAGCGCTGGAGCCGACCTCTGATTCCCAGGCTATAGTATGAGTAAACAGCTCTGCAGACTCAACCATCTGTTCTACCTCATACTCAGATGGGCAGCTGGAGATTTGGGAGCTGTGAGGAAGCAAGTGCGATTGGGGTGACACCTTTGAGGACTGGAGTATTTGTGATGTTGAAGTTGATGTGGAGGAGAGCCCACTTAAAGGAACACTTGATATCTGTTGAAGCACCTGCTGTTTTTGTGCCTCATCTGGAATTTGTAGCGATTGGCGTGGCCGTAAGAAAGGGAACTTATCACATTGTCCGCTAAAAGAAGTAGACATTTTAGTTTGGCTGGAAGATGGTCTTTCTTCTGCAGATGTTACTGCTGCTTTAACACCTACCCCACGGACACAACCTTTTTTCCCCTTCCCAACACGCCTATTCCCCTTTCCACCAGCAGCAGGCCTTTTTCCACTCATTTTGGTGGTTAACTAATTCACAACTCTGGAGTTGTTTGCACAAAAAAACAATTGATGGGAACCGAGCAGAGCTGAGTGGCCAAACTGTGGTATTAGGCCAAAACTATTGGCTGGGTTAGATGCAGATAACAATTATTTTTGATTTGCAACCTGATGGAGGTCAGTATAGATGGACTAATAGAGAAAGTCCCACACACTGCTAGAAGGCCAAATATTTTTTCAGAGCTAGATGCAGACAAAAATTATTTTTCATTTGCAACCTGATGGAGGTCAGTATAGACGGACTAATAAAGAAAGTCCCACACACTGCTAGAAGTCCAAATATTTTTTCAGAGCTAGATGCAGACAAAAAATTATTTTGAATTTGCAACCTGATGGAGGTCAGTATAGATGGATTAATAGAACAAGTCCCACACACTGCTAGAAGCCCAAATATTTTTTCAGAGGTAGATGCAGAAAAAAATTATATTAAGTTTGCAACCTGATGGAGGTCAGTATAGATGGACTAATAGAACAAGTCCCACACACAGCTAGAAGGCCAAATATTTTTTCAGAGCTAGATGCAGAAAAAAATTATATTCAATTTGCAACCTTATGGAGGTCAGTATAGATGGACTAATAGAATGATGCTATGCCCAAAAGGTTTTACTTCACTAGGTGCAGTAAAAAAATTGGTATTCTATACACAGGTGGTGTATCTTGCAACACAGATAGGCTACTCCACTGACTAACACACTCTGCAGTAGGCCAAAAAGGATTAGCTTTGCTAGATTCAGCCAAATGCTGTGAAAAAAACTTGCACAGACCTGCCTGGCAAAAAGTGATAGGAACTGATGTAACCTAGCCCTGAAAAGGACTGCAATTACAATTAGTCTTTACTCCCAACCTATCTATTTAAGAGCACAGACCTGCCTGATAAAAGTCGTATGAAATGATGTAACATAGTCCTTAAAAGGACTGCAATCACAACTATTCCCTACTCCCAAGCTATCTGTAGATTTGTGCGAAAATTGGCTTGAAATTAACAAGGTATAGCGCACACAGCAACAGCGGTGCCGTCTAACACGCAGCTGCAGCAGTGAGAAAATGGTGGCGACGGGGAAAATGGCTGGGTCTTATAGGGCAAGGACATGTGACATACACTGCCAATGACACATGCCCTTGCTTGTGTGAAAAAAAGCACTTCGCTCCGTGTGTGCGCTGCTGATAGGCTGACAGATTGCACCTCCCGACTGTAAATGCGGGAAGGAGAAAAAAAAATGGAGATCTTCATTATTCCTGCAGAGATCCATTCCCTGCCCCTCCCCCCGCCCCGCTGTACACTCAAACTGCGTATTAACATTAATTTTCATCATTACTGAGAAAAAATCCAGTTAATTTTGGTGCACGAACCGTTATCGAACATAACCTCGAACAGCCGAATTTTTCTCAAATCGTTTGTGTTCGCCGAACGTCTCGAACACAGCCCAAAACAGCTCGAATTTGAGATTGGCGAACAGTTCGAGTCGAACAACGCTCATCTCTAGTGGTAATTGATCTAAGGCTAAGTTCACATGATGCGTTTTTGATGTGTTTTCGTGACGGTTTTCCCACCGCGGAAATGCTGCGAAAACGCTTGTAATAGGTCTGCCAGGTATAGCAATGCGAATCCGGATGTGCTGTGCACATGATGCGGAAATTTCCGCTCCAGATTCGCATTGCGGTAAAAACCACAGCATGACCATTGTTTGGGCATTTCCGTCGCAAATTCACACCCATTGACTTGCATTTAATCGCATATCACCTGCGGATATGCTGCGTTTCAATGAAAGTCAATGGGCGTGAAATCGCACCGGAAACATGCTGCAGTGATACCCGGGTCGGGAGAAGAGGACTACATCTCCTCTCATCCTGATAACAGTGAGAGCGGCGTGGATGGGAGTAGCAGCAGTCTGCTCTGCCCAGCCCGCGGTCAAAAAAAGGAAAGTAAAAATAAAAAAATAAACCTTTACTCACAATGCCGTCTCCCCGGCGGCCAGCAGTATACTGCGGAGAGCGGCCTTGCTCCCTGCAGTGTACCGAGCTGCCAGGACCTGTGCTGGCGTCACTGATCTGCTGATGGTCACTTGAAAATCAGCTTATCGGTGACGTCAGTGATCAGCTGATGGTCACGTGACCATCAGCTGATTGGTGACGTCCGTGATCAGCTGATGCTCACGTGAACATCAGCTGATCGGTGACGTGTCCATCAGCTGATTGTACAAGAAGCTTTAGTCTTTAGAGGTCACGGCGTGTCCGTAACCGGGTGTCCATGTCACCCAACAAGGTGAAGTCTTGGAGCAGAGTAGGGGACCTGTCCAAAGCAAACCCCAAATGTTGGCCCTGGGCGTGGCGGCAAGGCTGAAGCTAGCTACTTTGGGTCACAAGGAGGCCACGCCAGACAGGTTTTTCTCTTCCGCGGCCATCTTCGCAAGAGGCACCAAGGTGCAACTATCTACAATTTAGTTCCGGTTACTCAGCGTCCATAACCTGTCAGTCCAAATAAACCTGCAGAGTAACTAGAGAAACATAATTAATACACAGGCAACAAACATAAACCATTTTCAACATTTGCAGTTTACAGGTAAATTTACATTATATTTTAGATTCTCCAGCGAGCGGGCATTTGTCTTCTAGTGCTCCTGGTGGACCTACGTAACCCACTATCTGGTTCTGCACTACAGGGTGTAGAAGGTGTTGCGGGTAGGCCTGGCAGCTTTCTGCATACTCTTTGGCTTACTAGTGGCACGACAGGCTCACTACTAGCAGAGGGTTGATTCTCCTGGGCTGCTGGTATGGATTCTTCTGCCTCTTGGGCCGGCTGCTCTTCTGACACTACCTGTTCTTCTGTAGGCCCTTGAGGGGCTGGCTGGAGAAAGGTGAGGACGGGTACCATGACTGCGTTGTTGATTTGAGTCCAGGACCGGGGAAAGTCTCCGAGTACGGTACTGATCATTTCTTCCCTTTCCTCTGCGGGTTGAGGGTTCTCTTGATCTTCGTCAGGGCTTTGCAGCTGCTCGGGACACTTTTTCAGGTGGTCTCTGGAGACAATGGCTGTGGTTTCTCCTCCATCCTTACTGATTATACAGACTTTTGGATTGTCATGGCTTGAGGGCAGTACGATGTACGGGTCCTTCTCCCACTGGTCGTCCAACTTGTGGAGCCGCCTCTTTCTCTTCAAGACCTGCTCTCCAGGTACCAGGGGAACAGTGGGAGCATGCTGGTTATAAGTCTTCTCTTGCCTTTCTCTTGCTTGAGACAGACTCTGCTCGACGCTCTCCTGTACTTTCCGATACTGCTGCTACCGTTCTGTATCCCAGTCTGCCTCTGGCGAGGTGTCAGGACTCCCATATCCAGGTCAATAGGCAGCTTACCAGGTCTTGCTCTCATTAGGTAAGCCGGGGTACAGTTGGTGGAACCTATAGGGATGTGATTATATAAGTCCACCAGATCAGGCAGTTTTTCAGGCCAGAGACTGCGTTCTTCCAGGGGCAACGTTTTTAGCAAGTCTATCACCACCTGGTTCATTTTCTCACATAGTCCATTGGTCTGAGGGTGATAGGGCATTATTCTTATCTTCCTGCAGCCATACAGATTGCAGAACTCTTGGAAGACCTCCGCTTCGAAGGCTGGCCCTTGGTCAGTCAACACTTCCTCCGGATACCCGTGTGGAAGGCAGAAGTGCTGCTGGAAGGCTCTAGCTGCTGTTTGAGCCGTTAAGTCCTTGACAGGACTTGTGAGGGCGTAGACGTACCCAGATCTGCTTGGAGCCAGTTTCACATGGTCCAGGGCTACCAGTTCCAGTGGCTGCCTGGTGATGATGGGCTGCAGGGGAGTCTTCTGGCTGGCACGGTCCTTCCTTCTTAGGTTGCACGGGCCACAGTCTCTACACCACCTCTCGATGGCTCCTCTCATGCCTACCCAGTAGAACCGTCCACGCAACAGGAACTCCAGCTTCTTCCATCCGAAGTGTCCTGCTCCGTCATAGTATGCCTCCAGAACTATAGCCGCATCTCGTCTTGGGACCACTACCTGCCAGGTCAGCTCATGTGTTCTAGAGTTGACCATTCTCCGGCACAGCTTCTCCTTGTAAAGAAACAGTTTACTTTTCTCCTTCCACAGTTGCTTGGTCTCTTCCGGAGCGTCTGGGTCAAGACGGGCATCAGCCTGTATCAGCATTTCCTTCACCAGACGGACTGTGGGATCACTGTCTTGTGTCTCCGCCCAGCTGTAGTGGGGTAAGGGATTGAACGTAGCAGAGGGCATGTCCCTTACACGGTGGGAATACAGGGTAATCCCATGACGGTGGAACGCTGGGAGCTCGACTTCTTCCAGTTCTTCTGGATCTTCCCCTACGTCTGGTAAGTTTGGCATTCTGGACAGGGCATCCGCATTGGCATTTGAGCGTCCCGCCCGGTATTTGATGGTGAATTCATAGTTGGACAGGCGGGCCATCCATCTCTGCTCCAGGGCACCAAGTCTTGCAGTGTCCAGGTGTGTCAACGGGTTGTTATCCATGTACACGGTGAACTTGGAAGAGGCAAGGTAATGCTTGAAACGTTCGGTCACTGCCCACACCACTGCCAGGAACTCTAGCTTGAATGAGCTATAATTCTCAGGGTTTCTCTCTGTCGGCTGTAGTTTTCGTCTGGCGTAAGCAATTACCCTTTCTTTCCCCTGCTGGATCTGGGACAGTACGGCTCCTAGCCCGATGTTGCTCGCGTCCGTGTGGAGGATAAAGGGCTGGCTGTAGTCAGGGTACGCCAGGATTTCATCCCCCGTGAGGGCCATCTTCAGCTGGTGGAAGGACTCCTCTTCCAGCTTTTCCCACCTGAAGGGCGGCTTCTGGTTTTTGGCCTTCCTGGATTGACCTATCAGGAGGTCCTGCATAGGAGCTGCAATTTTGGTGAAACCGGGAATGAATCTTCGGTAGTAGCCTACCAACCCGAGAAACTGCCACACTTCCTTTATGCTGGAGGGTCTTGGCCAGTCTTTAATCACGGTAATCTTATCGGGGTCGGGAGCCACTCCGTCAGCACTCACCACGTGTCCCAGGTACTGCACCTTTGGTTTCAGCAGGTGACACTTGGATGGTTTCACCTTTAGGCCGTAGCTTGCCAGGGCATCAAACACTTCTGCCAGGTGTTTCAAATGGTCCAGGTATAACAGGACCATCTCGAAATTCCGGTGTCCCAGACAGCATTCCATCAACCGCTGGAAGGTTCCTGGTGCGTTGCAGAGCCCGAACGGCATACAGTTGAATTCGCTGAGACCCATCGGGGTGGTGAATGCAGTCTTCTCCTTGTCCGCTTCTGCTACAGGAACCTGCCAGTACCTGCTAGTAAGATCCAAAGTGGAGAAGAAGTTAGCAGATTTTAATGCAGCTAAAGATTCTTCTATTCTACGTAACGGGTACGCATCTTTGTGTGTGATACGGTTGACCTTTCTGTAGTCTACACACATTCTCATGGTGTTGTCCTTCTTTTTCACTAGAACTAGTGGAGCTGCCCAGGGGCTACAGCTGTCCCTGATTACCCCAGCCTCCTTCATGTCCGGCAACATCCCCTTTGCATGCTGATAGTGTGCAGGGGTACAGGTCGGTATCTTTCCTTTATGGGTGGATGGTCTCCTGTGGGGATGTGATGTTCTACCCCCTTTACCCGCCCGAAGTCTAGCGGGTGTTTACTAAAGACTCTTTCGTACTCCTGAACCACCCGGTAGACTCCCTGTTTTTGGTGTGAGGGAGTGGAGTCAGTACCCAAATGCAGTTGCTGACACCAGTCCTCCATTTGTTTCTTAGAGCCGTTACCTTCCTCTGGTTGAGATGGAGGCAAGGGTTCTACGGCCTTTACAGAATTTTGGTTTATGGTGAACAATTTGGCTAGCGTGGCATACCGGGGCAGGTGTACTTCTCTAGCCCCGATATTTACGATGCGGACAGGTACCCTCCCATGGCATACATCGACCACTCCCCGTGCTGTCAAAATGGTGGGCTTACTGTCTGAGTAGACGGGCTCTACCATGGCTTGGTAGTCTCTACCTCTTAGACCAATAGCTGCCCGGCACCATATCATCATCTCACTTTTCGGGGGCATGGCAATAGGGAACGGGTCACACATTCTCACGCTACCAATCTCACCACCAGATAATTCCACCTGTTGCCGTTTCATCAGTGCGCGGATTTCTTTTTGGAGGACACGCTGCTGGCTGGAACTGGCGTTCTTGGCAACCTGCTGTAAAATGAGAATCACCTCTGCAAGACAATTTTCAATCACGTTAGTTCCCAAGGTTATTCTAGGGTGACTCTCATGACGGTCAATGTCCACAATGATCAGCCCTTGTGCCGCCAGTTCGACTTTACCGATTTTAATGGTCACCTCTTTGAATCCCACCTGCGGCATGGGCTGACCATTGCTGGCGATGATACTCTGGTCGTCATCTGGGTAGCGGGTTATGTCCAAGTCATTCCAGTACCGCTTAAAGAGCACGTACGGGATGGTAGTCACCTGTGACCCAGTGTCTAGTAGGGCACTCATAGGAATGCCATCCAGTACCACAGGCAAGACCGGACGTCCCCCTATGTATTTATCACGCCAGTTCGATGGGCCTGATGATCTTATGCCTGGGGGTTGGCCCTCTGCCCCAGGTTGTGCCCGTTTAAATGACAGTACCTTGCCATATGTCCGGGTTGATTGCAGCGGCGGCAGATGGGTTGTCCGTCCTCGTTGTATCTGTCGCTGGGTCTTCCTCTGGACGATGGGATCTTCCTCTGTCGGTGCCACGGGACGTCCTCCGGACTGGTGGCCAGCTTGATCCTTCCTGGAGGAGAGACCTGTAAAGACTGCACAGTTCGGGTTAGCGCGGCTACGCTTTTAGTTAGCTCTTGGACCTGATGGTGCAGGTCTGTAGCCGGGTTGTTGTCCAAAGCCTGCGCACCAGCTCCTACAGGCTCTGCAGACAAGGGCGCCGCCTCTTGATGATAGGTAATAGCAGGGCGCCGGTGGGTTACAGCGCTACCCGGTGCCGGTTCTCGGAGCACCCGGATGGCCCTGTCCTTGAACTTTGCAAAGTCTAAACCAGGGTTCTGCAAGGCCATTGCACGCAACTGGGTTCAGTGGGAGTTGGACAGCAGACCCTCAATGAATTGCTCAGTTAACAGTTCATCTGCATTCCGCACACTGTCAGGGTCTGCCTGTTTAATGGCTCCCAGGGCCTCTTGCAAACTCAAAGCATAGTCTCTTATACTGTCTTGAGCCCGCTGCTTGCACCCATAAAATCTCATTTTGATCTCGGCTGAGGTGCAGGTATCAAAAGTGTCCTTTAGACGGGCCAAGATCTCCTTTACGGTCTCCTTGTCCCGGACTGACCAGGACTTTACTTCACGCTGGGCTGCGCCGGTTAGCTGGCCTATCAATATGCTCACTTTCTGGCCCTCCGTCAGGGGGTATACCCTAAATAGGCTGTACAGTCTCTCTTTAAAGTCGCTTAGGGTATGCGACTCCCCTGAGTATTGGGGTAGTCAGGCCGCTCCGGGGATGTAAGGCATTGTAAATGGCATTACTGCGGCAGTGGCCGCGCTGGTGGTAGAGGGTCCCTCCGTGTCCGTCATCTTCCTCCCCCCTAGTTAAGTGTGGCCTACCTTCCGACGATCCTCTTCTGTAGGCCGCAGCTCCGCTGGTGCTGCTCCGGACGAGGACCTTGCGTCGCGTCCTGGTGACGTCAGTGTCGCTCTCTCTCCCTTCCAGGACCTTGCACAGCGTCGGTGCGTAGGGCGGAGCTTCAGGACTCGCGCGCTTTCGGCATCCACGCCTCTCTTCTTCCCGTGCGGCGTCCCGAAGATGGCGTCCGATGGCGGGAAAACGACTGCGGATGGCGGGGAAACTTCTGAAGATGGCGGGAAACAGCCCCGGATGGCGAGAACCTTCACCACGGCAGGTATGACAGTCTTTTGAAGGCACGCAGTACCCGGTGGTTGCGGGCACGAAATCCTGCCGACTATGCCAAAGTTGACGCGCCCCCTGGGCCGAGTGTGCGCGTGTGTGGGATAACCGGAGCTGGGTCTATGGGGGTTGTAGTCTCCGTGGCGGCGACCCGGTCCCGTGGCTCAGGGTGGTCAAACCAGTGGCAGTCTTTATGGGGTTTTTGTGATTTAATGTCCGACTACGCCACTCGTGGATTGCGGTCAGGGTGTACCGCCGCTGCGAGGCAGACTGCTGAGGCTGGTGTGGTGTGCGCAGCAAAGGATGGGATAACTCCCCCGGAAGAGTATAGCCTCAGGGCAGGGAACGTGGATGATGGGAGTGATGGTGCGCGGGCGTCCCAGTACTAGTAGTGCTGTATGCGGTGAGAAAGTGTAGCGTCGGCGTCTCTGCCCCGTTCTAGGCAGAGACGCCGTCCCTCTCACCTCCCCGCTCCTGGCGCGGCGTCCTCCAGCGCTGCTCTCCCCGCTGCTTCCGGCACGCGCTCCTTCCCCGGCAGTGTGCTTAGGGCTCGCGCGCGCGCGCTCCCCCTCTCTTAAAGGGACCGCGCGCGCCGTCCTAAGGAGTCCCCGGCCAATTGCCGGAGGACCTCCCATATAAAAGGCACCTCCTCCAAAATGGAGGTGCCCGAGCAATGTTGTAGCACTGTTCACTACTCTGCTTCAGCCCTCAGGTCCCGTTGCCAGTTACCTGCCAGATACCTGCCAGATTCCTGCCAGTCTGCTGTCTAAATTCCTGCCTGATATCAACTACCTGCCTGCTTGCCTGAGGTCCGACGGTCTGCCTTCCAACTCTTGTCAGTCTGTCTATGGACCAGCTTGCCCGCTCACCTGGGAGCGCACATCTGCTACCTGCCTGCTAGCCTACCTGGAGGCTCTGCCGTCACGTGCTGTGACCACCTGCCTGTCCAGTGACTCCTGCCCGCTCACCTGGGAGCGCTCATCTGCTGCCTGTCTGCTAGCCTACCTGGAGGCTCTGCCGTCACGTGCTGTGACCACCCGCCTGTCCAGAGACTTCTGCCCGCTCACCTGGGAGCGCTCATCTGCCGCCTGTCTGTTGGTCTTCCTGGAGGCTCCGCCGTCACATGCTGTGACCACCCGTTTATCCAGAGACTCTCGCCTGCTCACCTGGGAGCTCACGTCTACCATCAGCCGCCACAGGTCGTACCAACCCTTTACCCAGAGACTGCCCCGGTCACTTGCCGTGACCATCTGCCCGTTCACCCAGAGACTGCCCCGGTCACTTGCCGTGACCATCTGCCCGTTCACCCAGAGACTGCCCCGGTCACTTGCCGTGACCATCTGCCCGTTCATCCAGAGACTGCCCCGGTCACTTGCCGTGACCTCCTGCCCGTTCTTCTAGAGACTGTCCCGGTCACCTGCTGTGACTGTCTGCCTGGTCGCCACCCGCTCCCTTACAAGGACCGCCCCCTTGTATAGTAGCTCAGAGGTTCCGCCTCCCAGACCCGTTACAGTTTGCTCGGGCCATGGAACCCTGTGGCTCCCAAGCTCCCTCGCTCTCGGACCTGTGTCATGAACTGTCCCGTCAGAGGTCCCAACAGGAGTCCATCCTGGGTCACCTGCGGAATGTCAATTCTCGCCTGGACACTCTGACTGCTCTGCCTGCAACCACCGCCAGTGCCATGACTCGCAATCCGGCAGCTCCACTGCCCACTAATAACATGGTATCCTACCCCGGACCCCGGCTTTCTGCACCTCCTCGTTTCGGAGGCGACTTCGCCCAGGCTCGGGGCTTCATAAATCAGTGCACCCTGCACTTTGAACTCCTGTCTCACCAGTTTAACTCTGACAGGGCCAAAATTGCCTTCATCATGTCCCATCTCACCGGAGAGGCCCTGGCCTGGCTAAATCCTCTATGGGAGAGAGGAGACCCCCTGGTGTCCGACTTGCCTGCCTTTCTCACGGCTTTCCGGAAAGTCTTCGACGAACCCGGACGGAAGACCTCATCCGCATCATCTCTGCTACGCCTCCGTCAGGGAAGTCTCACCGTGGGCCAATATGCCATACGGTTCCGTACCCTTGCCTCGGAGCTGGCCTGGGATAATGACGCTCTGGTTTCCGTCTTCTGGGAGGGTCTGTCCGGCCATATAAAAGATGAACTTGCCGGTCGGGATATTCCTACCACTCTCGATGACCTAATAACTCTTGCCACCCGGATTGACCTGCGGTTCCAGGAGCGTGCCAAAGAGGTCACCCGTGAGAGGAGGTTTCCACGTCTAGCTCCTACTTTTCAGAAACCCATCACTCCCTCCGTCTCTCCTCAGCTACACTCTCCTGAGCCTATGCAGGTCGACCAGACCAAGATGGTCGGTTCTCGCCAAGAATCTCGCCGAGCCGAGGGAAGCTGTTTCTATTGTGGCAGTATGAAGCACTTCATCCGTTCCTGCCCGGAAAAGTCGGGAAACGCCAGTGTCTAGGACCACTCGGAGAGGTCGTCCTAGACAAAAGTAAGCCCTCTCCGTCTCTGACCTTACCGGTCTCTATTGCTTGGGGAGAAAACCGTCTCTTTGAACTCGCCCATCTGGATTCTGGAGCTGCTGGAAACCTCATCTCCCAGTCTCTGGTAGAGAGATACCATATTCCCACCAAGTCCCTGGCTGAACCATTGTCAGTCGCCTCCGTGGATGGAAGACTTCTCTCGGAGACCATCCTGCTCATCACCGAACCCATAACCCTGCAGGTGGGAATGCTGCACTCTGAGGAGATCTCATTCCATGTGCTGTCCGGACTTTCTCACTCCCTGTTGCTAGGTCTACCTTGGCTCCAGACACATGAACCCGTACTGAACTGGCGGTCCGGTGAAGTACTCCGATGGGGTCCTGACTGCCATAGGACCTGCCTGGTCCCGGTCCGTCCACTTCGCCCTCAGCCTACTCCAGCTAACTTACCTGGTCTCCCGGCTCCCTACTGGCCCTATGCGGACGTCTTCGGTAAGAAGGAAGCTGAGACGTTGCCACCCCATAGGCCATACGATTGCCCGATCGACCTGGTACCTGGCACCACTCCTCCCCGTGGGCGTATCTACCCGTTGTCTGCAGCCGAGACCCGAGCCATGTCTGAGTACATTGAAGAGAATCTGGCTAGGGGATTTATCCGAAAATCTACCTCCCCGGCTGGAGCCGGATTCTTCTTTGTCAAAAAGAAAGACGGCTCGCTACGTCCCTGTATTGACTACAGAGGACTCAATCTCATCACGGTAAAAAACAAATATCCCCTGCCACTCATCTCCGAATTGTTTGACCGTCTCAAGGACGCCAGGATCTTCTCCAAGCTGGACCTACGAGGAGCGTATAATCTGGTCCGTATCCGTCAAGGAGATGAGTGGAAGACGGCATTCAATACCCGGGACGGTCACTACGAGTACCTTGTGATGCCCTTCGGTCTCTGTAATGCTCCCGCGGTCTTTCAGGAACTAGTCAACGACATCTTCCGTGACCTCCTGTACTCCTGCGTAGTGGTATACCTGGACGATATCTTGGTCTTCTCTCCGGATCTCCCCACACACCGGAGGGATGTTCGTCAGGTCCTGCTTAGGCTTCGGCAGAACCACCTTTACGCCAAATACGAGAAGTGCCTCTTCGATCAGACCTCCCTTCCGTTCTTGGGCTATGTCATCTCCCAAACAGGTCTGCAAATGGATCCCGAGAAGCTCTCTTCCGTCCTAAAATGGCCTCGTCCTGAAGGTTTGAAGGCGATACAGCGATTCCTGGGCTTCGCTAATTATTATCGTCTTTTCATCCCACACTTCTCGTCTCGGACTGCTCCCATATCTGCACTTACCCGTAAGGGGGCTAACCCCAGAACATGGTCGCCTGAAGCCGAGGAGGCCTTCCTTTCCCTAAAGAAAGCCTTCGCCTCTGCTCCCGTCCTGCACCGTCCGGACTGTAATAAACAATTCTACCTGGAGGTTGATGCCTCCTCTTCCGGAGCCGGAGCGGTGCTCACCCAGAAGTCTTCTACTGGGAGAATGGTAACGTGCGGCTTCTTCTCCAAAATCTTCTCCTCGTCGGAGCGCAACTACTCCATTGGAGACCGGGAATTGCTAGCCATCAAATTGGCACTGGGAGAGTGGCGCTATCTGCTTGAAGGGGCTCTCTACCCGGTAATTATCTACACGGATCACAAAAACCTGGCATATCTCCAAAATGCCCAGAGACTCAATCCTCGCCAGGCCCGGTGGTCGTTGTTTTTTGCCCGCTTCGACTTCATTCTTCATTTCCGTCCGGCGGACAAGAACGTCAAAGCTGATGCCTTGTCCCGGTCCTTCCTGTCCTCCGATCAAGAGGAGGAACCTACGCACATCATCGACTCCTCCAAGGTGATGAATGTGGCCCCCTTGGATCTGACTCGTTTTCCACCCGGTAAGACGTTCGTAGCTGTGCCAGATCGGGAGAGGGTTCTTCGCTGGGGACATTCTTCTAAACTAGCTGGCCATGCTGGCCAAAAGAAGACCTTCCAACTTATTACCCGGCATTACTGGTGGCCTACCCTGCGTAAGGACGTGGTAGACTTCGTCGCGGCCTGTTCATCCTGTGCCCGTAACAAAGTTCCCCGACATCTACCTGCCGGGCCATCTCCTGCTCCTTCCCGTACCTGCTGCTCCTTGGCAACACATCGCTATGGACTTTATCACCGACCTTCCAGTTTCTGCCGGTTGCACTGTCATTTGGGTTGTCGCTGACCGTTTTTCTAAGATGGCCCACTTCATTCCCCTGCCTGGTCTTCCGTCTGCACCCGAGCTGGCTAAAGACTTTATCCGCCACATCTTCCGTCTCCATGGTCTGCCCCTCCACATCGTGTCGGATCGTGGGGTTCAGTTCACCTCTCGCTTCTGGAGAGCCACATGTAAGCTGCTGGACATTACCCTGGATTTCTCCTCCGCTTACCACCCTCAGTCCAATGGTCAAGTGGAGCGGATCAATCAGATCTTGTCCAGCTACCTCCGGCACTTCGTTGATGCTCACCACTCGGACTGGGTGGATCTCCTACCATGGGCCGAGATCTCTTATAATAACCATGAGAGCGAGTCCTCTTCCAAATCCCCGTTCTTTATAGTCGGTGGCCAACATCCCCGGATTCCACTTCCTGTCTCCGTTTCTGTGGACAACCCTGCTGCGGAGTCTCTTGTCAGCGAATTTTCTACTATTTGGGAGAGCACCAGGTCCACTCTTCTTCTCTCCTCTGAGCGGATGAAGAGATATGCTGATAAGAGACGTCTGGATCCGCCCCAATTCCGTCCGGGAGACAAGGTTTGGCTCTCATCCAAACATGTGCGGCTCAAAGTACCCTCCTACAAGTTGGGTCCTCGATTCATCGGCCCCTTCGAAGTCCTCAGGCAAATTAACCCTGTGGCCTACAAATTAAAACTCCCGGCCACCCTACGGATCCCCAACTCCTTCCACGTATCTCTCCTCAAACCCGTTGTCTTTAACTTTTTTTCCAAAAATCCAGGTGCCCCTCCTGCTCCGGTTTCCGCTGATGACATCTTTGAGGTAGAGAGTATTCTGGCCTCCAAGAGGGTAAGAGGAAAAACCTTTTTTCTGGTAGATTGGAAGGGGTTTGGTCCTGAGGAGAGAACTTGGGAACCCAGGGAGAACATCAACGCCCCGCTTCTCCTTGAGAAATTTCTTTCTGGCCAAAAAAAGAGGGGGCCTAAAGGGGGGGGTACTGTAGCATCGGCGTCTCTGCCCCGTTCTAGGCAGAGACGCCGTCCCTCTCACCTCCCCGCTCCTGGCGCGGCGTCCTCCAGCGCTGCTCTCCCCGCTGCTTCCGGCACGCGCTCCTTCCCCGGCAGTGTGCTTAGGGCTCGCGCGCGCGCGCTCCCCCTCTCTTAAAGGGACCGCGCGCGCCGTCCTAAGGAGTCCCCGGCCAATTGCCGGAGGACCTCCCATATAAAAGGCACCTCCTCCAAAATGGAGGTGCCCGAGCAATGTTGTAGCACTGTTCACTACTCTGCTTCAGCCCTCAGGTCCCGTTGCCAGTTACCTGCCAGATACCTGCCAGATTCCTGCCAGTCTGCTGTCTAAATTCCTGCCTGATATCAACTACCTGCCTGCTTGCCTGAGGTCCGACGGTCTGCCTTCCAACTCTTGTCAGTCTGTCTATGGACCAGCTTGCCCGCTCACCTGGGAGCGCACATCTGCTACCTGCCTGCTAGCCTACCTGGAGGCTCTGCCGTCACGTGCTGTGACCACCTGCCTGTCCAGTGACTCCTGCCCGCTCACCTGGGAGCGCTCATCTGCTGCCTGTCTGCTAGCCTACCTGGAGGCTCTGCCGTCACGTGCTGTGACCACCCGCCTGTCCAGAGACTTCTGCCCGCTCACCTGGGAGCGCTCATCTGCCGCCTGTCTGTTGGTCTTCCTGGAGGCTCCGCCGTCACATGCTGTGACCACCCGTTTATCCAGAGACTCTCGCCTGCTCACCTGGGAGCTCACGTCTACCATCAGCCGCCACAGGTCGTACCAACCCTTTACCCAGAGACTGCCCCGGTCACTTGCCGTGACCATCTGCCCGTTCACCCAGAGACTGCCCCGGTCACTTGCCGTGACCATCTGCCCGTTCACCCAGAGACTGCCCCGGTCACTTGCCGTGACCATCTGCCCGTTCATCCAGAGACTGCCCCGGTCACTTGCCGTGACCTCCTGCTCGTTCTTCTAGAGACTGTCCCGGTCACCTGCTGTGACTGTCTGCCTGGTCGCCACCCGCTCCCTTACAAGGACCGCCCCCTTGTATAGTAGCTCAGAGGTTCCGCCTCCCAGACCCGTTACAGAAAGCAGGAACGACTCAGAGTCTTTGCAGTGCAGTTCAGGGTCTTTACTGGTGATATTAAGGTCGACCCTCCCAGGAGTACTGGCTAGCATAAGGGGCCTGGTCAGTCTGCGAGCAAGCAGGAGTTCCCCTGGCCAGGTGGAGTTGTAGGCCTCCCCGTCTATCTGCACTCTTCCTGGCTACCTTGCTGTAAGCGAGTGGAAGTAGCCCATGTCCCTGAGTATACCGTGTGGCGCTCACCCGTATGGCTGATGACTTGGGGCCTTCTGATAGCTTCCACTCCTTGATGGCGGTGCTGGTCCCTTCCTTGTGACTGAGCCTCCGGGCTTCTATGGCCAGAGGACCTGGAATCCCCTGCCGGCTGGGTTCTGCTGCTGGACTTAGAGGTTCCCACAGCCTCGGACTCCGTTGTCCGGTAGTAGTCTCTAAAGCCAGGACGAGCAATATATCTGCTTCCAGTCCCTGGCACTCAGCTCCTGCTCCTACAGAGCTCCTAGCTGTCTCTTGCCCTGTGTCTGGAACTTCACTCCAGGCTCTGACTGTCTAACCCCGCCCCAGACCCAGTTTTTATAGGGCAGATTCCTCCCCTCCCAGGTCTGGGCAGGAGGTGTTGCATGCTTAAGGGCTCCTGACCAGGAAACCTCCCACTTGCTCTCAGACGTAATATTTCTATTACTGTGGTAACCAGACCCCTGGGGTGCCACATATACTTGTCAAGATTCCACCTATCAGTCATAACATAATACCTTCTATACTTGCATGTTGCACTTGTTTTCCCGACCCCAGGGTTTTTGCTTGTTGCTATTTTGCCTGTCCTGGTTATTTGTAAGAATGTTTTTAGCCAGTATTTAATAAAAACTTATATTTTATACCCACTCCCTTTGCTCCTCCTCTTTTCAAGTATTCATCTAGGAATGTTCTAGATTTCTTTCATGCATGAATGATCTATAATTATCTAATTATTTGTATTTCATTATGCCTATGGAACTTGTATTTCATTTCTATTCTATACATTCTAGTGGTCAAATTTCTGTTGCGGAGACTAGGGACTCCGCAAGAGAATTTGACATGCTGCGGTCCTGAAAGACGCGCCACATGTCAGTGTCCATGGGTGATTCACAGCCTCTGATGCACGCATAGTGGACATGGGATTTCTAGAGATCCCATCCACTATACTGTAACATCTGTACACTGCGGGTTTGATGCTGTATAAGCACGCAGCGTCAAACCTGCAGCGGCTCCTGACCGTGTCCACATACCCAAACTCACCCGCAGCATGTCAATTTCTGTAGCGGACACGCTAGTCTCCGCTGCAGATTTTGACCAATTGAAGTGTCATTGTGTGCAGTGGATTCACATATACCAACAACAAAAGTGAGGCATTAGAACACCACATTTTGTGCTGATCGGGGGATGTATCTGCTAACGAACCAGCTGTGAGATGTTATTTAATGGCCAGGGACCATGTTTGCAAATGGCACCTTCCTAGGCTAAAAATACCAGCTCAAGTCAGCCACATAAATTACGTGAATAGAAATGCTAATAAAGATTGGGTGAATGGGATTAGCTAACACCTAGCTATTTTGTTTGGTCATGACAAGGTGTCTATCAGACCTTTTCATGACCAAAACTAATAAAAGTAAAATAAAGAGTTAAATAAACACACAGACACAGAGCAAAAACTTTAACACTGACACATTCTTTAATCATTCAAATTAACCAATATACTCACCCCAGTTCTGAGGGTAATCCAAGGGTTTAAGCAATGTCCCGCCAAATAACTTTATTTAGCTCCAAAAACGCTTTAAAACTGCATCAAAAATGCGTCAAAACCTCATCAAAAATGCCCAGCGTTTTTCCTGCCAAGGAGATGCTGAACGCTCAGGAAATTTCTGCTCCAAACCCTGATCGTGTGCACATACCCAAAGATGCATATTATCACATCATAATTCACCCAGATCATCAAAAATACCTAAGAGTTGCTCTTTACATACAAGGAAGGTGCAGACATTTCCAATTCTGAGCCCTCCCCTTTGGGTTGTCAATAGCTCCAAAAGTATTCATCAAACTGATAGCTGAGATGACGACTTTTCTACGCCTCCGGGGTCACCGTCTCGTCCTTGTCACCAGCAAGGACACACAGGGGGAACTTATCTGCTTCTGACTGCGACAGTAATGCATCATGGTGTAGCCAGCTCCTGATTGAGACACTTAGTACCCCCGCTTTCCGCTACAAGTCCCAGAACAAGCTAAAGTCCCGCCCTATTATTACTGGGTGGAGCAGGTCCTTAACCACCTCGACCTCATGGGACTAAGCCCCACAGTCAGTTTGTATAGTCACTCTGGCAATAGGGTAATCCTTGGTGTCCCCGTGAATGCATCGTACACCCAAGTTTTTCCTGGGGATCAACTAGTGTGGGAGAGTGGCCTTTATCAGTCACCAAACTCCCTGAGTCCAAGAGTCCTGCCACCAGCACCCCATTTATGGTCAAAGGACATGACTGTGGCCCCTCACCGGGTTGATAGTCCACACTGCAGGCGGGGTAGGCATAATAAGAACACAGTCATCACAGTCTACAGTCCATCTGCTCTGTGGTCAGGGGCAGCGGGCAGTTACATGGCCTGGGCCGTGACATCTCCAGCATATAATATCACCAGCAGGGACCTTTGGCATTACCTCCCCCGTCCCTTTGGACCTTGGACGCCCTACCCTTTTTGGGCCTCCGCCCCCTGGTGAGACCCCCAGAATGGAATGGGCTGCTTTCCCAAGGAACCCTCGGTCCCCTGATACCTCTCAACCAGTCCAACCAGTTCATCGACGTTCCGGGGATCACCCTGGGCAACCCAAGTCTGTATTGGCCTCGACAGGTAATGCACGAACCGGTCCATAGCCACTCGCTCTACCATCTGTGCAGGGGTAGAGGACTCTGGCTGCAACCATTTTTTGGAACAGGTGCAGTAAATCAAACATTTGGGAGCGAGGGGGTTTCTCACGGTGATACGCCCTCGGTTATTGTCATCCCCAAATGGCGCCAAAATTTCAGTTTTTAATTTTCCATACTCCTTGGCGTCTTGCAAGGCCAAGTCATAGTAAGCCTTCAGGTGTAAGTATGGCGCCAGCACCTCTATCCATTGCTCTGGCGAAAGTTTCTCCCTCTTGGTAACCCTCTCTAATTTGGCAACCCTATCTTAATACCATCAGAAAGGCTTCTATGTCGTCTATGACGTCATTTTCTGCAGAGCTCCCCTTACTGCCTTCCGGATGGAAAAGTCGTCCACTGACCTTAGAGTTGGAGCTGTCACTGTGCCACAAATTGCCTCAATAAGCAAATCAATTTGCTGCTGCTGTTGTCGGCACTGGTCCTGTTGCTGCTGCTGTAGCTGCTGCATAAGTAGTGGTCTCCTGTTGCGCCATCTGTTGCTGCTGCTCCCTTTGCTGCTGTAGCTGCTGCTGCTGGTGCTGCTGTGATTGCATCAGATGCTTAATTAGGTCCTCTATTTTGTCTGGCGTCGCTTGCTGGCTTATGGCAGACTTCACCCAGTACATGCAGCACCTCTTGTAACAGTCACATGTGTTCACTGGGAACGCTGCCCGCAATTCTAACATCACCTGTGGTAAAGCGGCTTGCTCGGCTGTACACGGAGGTAGACACGGAACACTCTTTAAGGTTCGGATTGGTTTATTAAAATTGTCATAAACCAACCTAGAGTTCATAAAGTAAACACAACCCATTCAGCAAAACGGCAAAGCAAAAATAAAAGATACAGCACCGTCCGTATATCGGCCGGGGTCCAGCCACTCAGGGTTAACAATAGCACACGGTCCAGGTTAGCACAAAACACAAGCTCCTCTCTCTCAGGGGCTAGCTTCTACATACACTGAACACCACCTGAGTCAAAAGGCTGGCTATTTATAGCCCAGACCACACCCTGAGGCGGAGATATGGAGAACAACCGCCCGCACGCTCTATGGTTGCCCTTTTAAATATGTAGGAGGACGCTTCAGGAAAACACTGGCGGTGTTTTTCCTGAAGCGTCCTTTTTGTCAATATTACAGTCGGCATCTTTTATTTTTGGTAACTGAATATAAAGTAGTGAGCCACTAGCAGAATGAACAGGTCACTTCAATTAACCACTTCATAGTTTTCAAAACCAGAAGCAAATAAAAAACTGAAAAACACTGAAACATACAGTTTGCACTGCAAGTCATTTTTACATTGCATTTCATATGTTCAATCGTTTTAATTTTTATTGAGTGCTTTTCCTGAGGATCCAGGCGGAATCCACCTAAACAAGACATTTGTGTGCACACACACTAAGAATGGCAACCAATCTAGGGGGAAACATGTTCTGATCCATTGATTTTACAAGATGCTTTTACCTAAGTAGTAGTGTTGAGCATTCCGATACTGAAATATCGGGTATCGTGGTATCGGAGTTCCGATACTGAGTTCCGATACTTTTACAATATCGAATACCGGAATCGGAAGTTCCCATAATGCCTGCGCTCTGCCATGTCTCTGAAGGATGACAAGCTGGATGGCAGCGCTCAGCTTACTGTACTTGTCATTTAGTGTAAAGGATTTATTAAAAAAAACAATAGTGTTTTCGTGCACCGTCTCTTTAAAAAAGCCAGCCGGCAATTCAGCAGCGGCATACACCGGTACCCGACAATTTAGAATAGAAAGAATAGAGCATCACACATAGATTAGATAGCTATAAACATGTCAGTCACATATATATGAAGTACAGTGACAGTATTGCTTACTGTACTTGTCATTTAGTGTAAAGGATTTATTTAAAAAAATATTAGTGTTTTCATGCACCGTCTCTTTAAAAAAGCCGGCCGGCAATTCAGCAGCGGTACCCGACAATTTAGAATAGAAAGAATAGAGCATCACACATAGATTAGATATATAGAAACATGTCAGTCACATATATAAGAAGTACAGTGATAGTGTTGATTACTGTACTTGTCATTTAGTGTTAAAATAAAGGATTTATTTAAAAAAAAATTGGCGTGGGGTTCCCCGTAATTTTAGTCTCTAGCGGAGGTTAAGCAGACGGCTGGGGCAGATGTTTGAAGCCTGGGAAGGGGTTAATACCCACGGAGCTTCCCAGGCTACTAATATCAGCCCCCAGCTGAATACCTAGCCTTTACTAGCTATTAAAATGGGGGACCCCAAAAAAAAATTACGTGGGGGTCCCCCCTATTTTAATAGCTAGCAAAGGCTAGGCAGACAGCTGGGGGCTGATATTAAAAGCTCAGGAAGGGTGCCATGAATATTGACCCCCTCCCTGGCTAGAAACACCAGCAGTCAGCCGCCCCAGAAATGGCGCATCCATAGGATGCGCCAATTCTGGCACTTAGCCTCGCTCTTCCCACTGCCCTGTAGCGATGGCAGTGGGGTAATAGGGCTGGGGTTGATGTCAGCTTATAATGCCAGCTGACATCAAGCCCAGGTTAGTAATGGAGAGGCGTTTATAAGACACCCCCATTACTAACCCCATAGTCAAAGTAAAAAAAAAAACACAAACACCCACAATAAAGTCCTTTAATTGAAATAAACACACAATTCTTTAATGTTCTAAATTAAACCATACTTACCATCACGCCCATTCCAGCTGAAGCCAACGATCTCCTGTAATAAAAGAAAAATAATAAAGCAACATCATCCTTACCTTTCCATGGTTCCCCGGATAGCTCCAGCTCTGCTACATTTACATGACAGGCTGGATCGCTGCAGAAAGCTGCCATCCAGCCTGCCATCCCGCAGACACTGAGAAGTGCAGGCATGCTTGCGCTCCGCAGTGTCTGGCTGTGACGGCATCCAGATGAGCCGATTTCATGTCCAATGAACTCAGCTCACCTCATGTACGTCACTGACAGCGTGGGAGAATTCTCCCGCTGAAGCGCTGAGTGCAGGAGAATTTTCCCACGCTGTCAGTGATGTGCATGAGGTGAGCTGAGTTCATTGGACATGAGCTCACCTCATGCACGTCACTGACAGCGTGGGAAAATTCTGATAATACCAAGCTGGCCCTAACCCCTTTATTACCCAGTGAGCCACCGCACCAGGCCCTGGATGAGCTGGATACAGTGCCAGAAGATGGCGCTTCTATGAACGCGCCATTTTCCGGGGTGGCTGCGGACTGCAATTTGCAGCGGGGGGGGGGGCGCTGCAGATTCCAGCCCCCAGCTGTCTAGTTGTATCTGGCTGGACACAAAAATAGGGCGAAGCCCCACGTATTTTTTTTAAATTATTTCATGAAATTCATGAAATAATTAAGAAAAAAAGGGCTTCCCCGGAAAAGGCGAAGCCCCACGTCAATTTTTTAAAAATTATTTCAGGAAATTCATGAAATAATTTAAAAAAAATTGACGTGGGGCTTCGCACTATATTTGTGTCCAGTCAGGTACAGCAGGCAGGAACGGGCTGCCCCCAACCACCAGCTGCCAATTTGTACTTGGCCGGACACAACAATATAGGGAAGCCCTTTTTTTTTTTTAATTATTTCATGAAATAATTTTCAAAAAATTGACGTGGGGCTTCGCACTATATTTGTGTCCAGTCGGGTACAGCAGGCAGGAACGGGCTGCCCCCAACCACCAGCTGCCAATTTGTACCTGGCCGGACACAACAATATAGGGAAGCCCTTTTTTTTATTATTATTTCATGAAATAATTTAAAAAAAAAAATACGTGGGGCTTCGCCCTATTTTTGTGTCCAGCCAGGTACAACTAGGTAGCTGGGGTCTGGAATCCACAGCGCAGGGATGCCCAAGCTTTCTGGGCCCCCCCCGCTGCAAATTGCAGTCCGCAGCCACCCCGGAAAATGGCGCATTCATAGAAGCGCCATCTTCTGACGCTGTACCCAACTCATCCAGGGCCCTGGTGCGGTGGCTCACTGGGTAATAAAGGGGTTAGGGCCAGCTTGGCATTATCAGCTGGCCCTAAGCCCGAAATTCATGGGGTCATGCCAATATTAGACATGACCGTCATGAATTTCTAGTAAAGTATTTTTAAAAAAACACAACACCCAGAAAAAAGTCCTTTAATTGAAATAAACACACAATTCTTTATTGTTCTAAATTAAACCATACTTACCATCACGCCCATTCCAGCTGAAGCCAACGATCTCCTGCAATAAAAGTAAAATAATAAAGCAACATCATCCTTACCTTTCCATGGTTCCCACAACAGCTTCAGCTCTGCTACATTGACATGACAGGCTGGATCGCAGCAGAAAGCTGCCATCCAGCTTGCTATGCCGCAGACACTGAGAAGCGCAGGCATGCTTGCGCTCCTCAGTGTCTCGCTGTGACGGCATCCAGATGAGCCGAGTTCATGTTCAATGAACTCGGCTCACCTCATGCACGTCACTGACAGCGTGGGAAAATTCTCCTGCACTCAGCGCTTCAGCGTGAGAATTCTCCCACGCTGTCAGTGACGTACATGAGGTGAGCTGAGTTCATTGGACATGAGCTCATCTCATGCACGTCACTGACAGCGTGGGAAAATTCTCACGCTGAAGCGCTGAATGCAGGAGAATTCTCCCACGCTGTCAGTGACGTGCATGAGGTGAGATGAGTTCATTGGACATGACCTCGGCTCATCTGGATGCCGTCACAGCGAGACACTGAGGAGCGCAAGCATGCCTGCGCTTCTCAGTGTGTGCGGCATGGCAAGCTGGATGGCAGCTTTCTGCTGCGGTCCAGCCTGTCATCTCGATGTAGCAGAGCTGGAGCTGTCCGGGGAACCATGGAAAGGTAAGGATGATGTTGGTTTATTATTTTACTTTTATTGCAGGAGATCGTTGGCTTCAGCTGGAATGGGCGTGATGGTAAGTATGGTTTAATTTAGAACAATAAAGAATTGTGTGTTTATTTCAATTAAAGAACTTTATTCTGGGTGTTTGTGTTTTTTTTTTTAACTTTGACTATGGGGTTAGTAATGGGGGTGTCTTATAGACGCCTCTCCATTACTAACCAGGGCTTGATGTCAGCTGGCATTATAAGCTGACATCAACCCCAGCCCTATTACCCCACTGCCACCGCTACAGGGCAGTGGGAAGAGAGAGGCTAAGTGCCAGAATTGGCGCATCCTATGGATGCGCCATTTCTGGGGCGGCTGATGGCTGGTGTTTCTAGCCTGGGAGGGGGCCAATATTCATGGCACCCTTCCTGAGCTATTAATATCAGCCCCCAGCTGTCTGCCTAGCCTTTGCTAGCTATTAAAATAGGGGGACCCCATGTCATTTTTTTTGGGGGTCCCCCATTTTAATAGCTAGTAAAGGCTAGGTATTCAGCTGGGGGCTGATATTAGTAGCCTGGGAAGCTCCGTGGGTATTACCCCCTTCCCAGGCTTCAAACATCTGCCCCAGCCATCTGCTTAACCTCCGCTAGAGACTAAAATTACAGGGAACCCCACGCCAATTTTTTTTTTAATAAATCCTTTATTTTAACACTAAATGACAAATACAGTAAGCGACACTGTCACTGTACTTCTTATATATGTGACTGACATGTTTCTATCTATCTAATCTATGTGTGATGCTCTATCTTTCTGTTCTAAATAGTCGGGTACCGCTGCTGAATTGCCGGCCGGCTTTTTTAAAGAGACGGTGCACGAAAACACTATTATTTTTTTAAATAAATCCTTTACACTAAATGACAAGTACAGTAAGCAACACTGTCCCTGTACTTCTTATATATGTGGCTGACATGTTTCTATCTATCTAATCTATGTGTGAAGCTCTATTCTTTCTGTTCTAAATTGTCGGGTACCGGTGTATGCCGCTGTTGAATTGCCGGCTTTTCATGTTTCACTGTGAGCACTGTTCCCATCGATTTGGGCAACCACCTCCCCCAATACATTCTACATTATTGTTAGTTGTTTTCCTTCATGTAGAATTAACCTACAAGGAAAGAAAGGGTTTATTTTCTTTCCGATATTTGTGTCCCATTGACTTGCATTGGTTTCCGGTATCGGAATCGGCGATATCCGATACTTTTTGAGTATCGGCCCGATCCAATCCGATCCGATATTTCCTGATATCGGAAGGTATCGCTCAACACTACTAAGTAGTGTTCGATTTCAGTTCTATGCACGATAACAAAGGAATTTTTTTCTGGAAGACAACTAATAAATCATCATAGATGCAAGATATTACACCCTTAGTGATGCCTGCTTAACATACAGTGTCTGAAGTAATATCTCTAGTACAAAGAGGGAGAAAAAGCCACAGGTGCAAAAAGCCAGGCACACCCAGATACTTGTATTGCAAAAATATAATATTTTATTGAACAAGGATTTGACAAAGACCAATAAATCACACAAAAAAAACATTAAAAACATTTAAAAAAGGGAAAACCCATGCAAGTGTATAGTGTCCCAAACATGCACTAACAGGTACTTAGTAATTTCTGGTGTCAATAATCATTTAGAATTTTAGATTCAAAAAGACATATATACTACTGACCATATAGTAAATCACAAATAACCCAATGTGCAAATCTTCATGATTGTAGATATGTGTCTATAAAATACAATAGTGTGTGGAATATAGATAAAGTGCAATTGCATAAATATTATGGAAGGGTCAAAGTAAGGGATGTTTACTAAAGTCACCTAATCATCCTGACCATGAAATTAGTCATCAATGACCCAATATGCAGACATTTATAATTTTAAGATAAAATAATATAAGAGATAAGCAAAATGCAATCTAATATATACGATATATAATATATCTCGTATAATCGTCTTATCCCGTCTGTCTGTCCTTCTGTCCAGGAAATCCCGCGTCGCTGATTGGTCTGGCTGCGGGCCAATCAGCGACGCGGGATTTCAGAAAAAGATGGCGGCCGTTAGCGTCTTATCTGCCGCACGGAGGTCAGCGGCGATGCAGCCAGGAGATGACCGGCGCTAGCCGGTCATCTCCCGGCTGCTCGCAGCAGAAGTACCCCGACCGGCGGCGCCGCTAACCTCCAGCGATTTTGGTGCCAAATTTAAACACGCTCTCCGGTCCTCACTAACAGGGTTCGCTGATTGGTCGCGGCCGGCGGCCATGACCAATCAGCGATATTGGCGCCAAATTTAAACACCGCTCTGCACAGGGATCAGCGGCGAAGCAGCCGGGAGACCTTCATGCATCGGCGCCGCTGACCTCCATGCATCTCCCGAAGGCAAGTGTGAAGGGAGGACCGGGGAGTGGCGCCACCGGTCAGGATACTTCTGCTGCGAGCAGCCGGTCATCTCCCGGCTGCTCGCAGCGGAAGTACCCACACAGGCAGCGCTGCTCCCCGGTCCTCACTAATACGGTTCGCTGATTTGTCGCGGCTGGCGGCCAACACCAATCAGCGATATTGGCGCCAAATTTAAACACCGCTTTGCTGATTGGTCGCGGCCGCGACCAATCAGCGATTTTGGCGCCAAATTTAAACACCGCTCTGCTCATTGCGCCCGGTGGGCTGCATACATATTCTAGAATACCCGATACGTTAGAATCGGGCCACCATCTAGTATAATATATATAAGCACTATTGAGAGGTCAGAGTCAGCATAGCTGCTGTGATCACCCAACGTGTGTCACTACCCACTAGCAGCTTCGTCAGGGGTAATACCAAAGTGTGATGCCTGGTCTAGATATAGGAGGCTCAGGGAGGAAGTTTCAGCTGAGGCAGATTAATCGACCCTGTTGTACGTGATAGTGATAACCGTGTAAGATTTATTACCCCTTTTAATAACCAATGGTTTACAGTCATTCAAGTGCTCCAACGACATTGGAGCATACTCACTACTGACCATCGTTTATCAAAAATCATTTCTGAGAGACCACTCCTCACAGCCAAATGGGCTCCCAATTTGGCTGATAAGTTAGTTAGGAGTCACTATAGACGACCAACCATAACGACTTCCTCGGGCATTTGTCTCAGGGGTTCCTATCCCTGCGATGAGTGCTCGATTTGCCCCTTCATGCAGCCCACTAAGGTGTTCACTAATCCTCCTGATCAAATAACTACTCATCTTAAAAATTACATAAACTGTAAAACTCAATATGTGATCTATGCATTAACATGCCCTTGTCCCATGGTTTATGTAGGGCAAACGAGCCAGGAAATACGCAAGAGAATTCAAAAACATATTTCTAATATTAATTTAGCCAACCAGGATCTACAAAAAGGAAAAAAGATCTCCACAGTGGCAGCACATTTCCTAAATAATCATGGTGGCACACCTCGTGGATTACGCGTGGTTGGCCTCCAAAAAATACAGCCTAATCCACGGTGCAGTGATTATTCCAATCAACATTTAAAAATGGAGTCGAAGTGGATTTACACCTTGGACTTCGTGGCACCCAATGGTATTAATGAGGACCATTCTTTTACAGGTTTTCTAATAAAATAATTATACTTAGACCAATGTATGAGGGTGACACTGTATTACACCTTCCTATTGTCCTTTTTGTTTGATAATTCCCATGTACAATCTCTCCCCACCCCCCCCTTTTTTTTTTTTTTTTTTTTTACCATGTCGTGGTCTTGGAACTTTGAGTTCTATCCATCTTCATGATGATTATCCTCCTGCACATCGGCAGTGTGTCTATGAGTGTTAATATGCTCCCTTCTCTCCTTTTGGAGGTTCTGGATGAACATTCCGTATTGTTATGACTTTGCTTACAATCGTTTTTTTGTTTTTTTTTTGTATCTCTTTGGGTATGTGTCTCGTCTATTATATGATTATTCCTTCTCCCTCCACTTTTTCTCCTCCCCTTTTCCTTTTCCTATTCTTTTCTTGGTGCAGCGCATTCATATTTATTTGGATCCTTTAATAAAGTGGAAGCTTGCGTTCCACACTATTGGAACGCATACCATTCTGGTTTAGCTTCACGTCACTTCCGACAGGAAGAGACGCCATTTGCGTTCCACCGCTACTTTAGGTGGAGCGCATGTGATCTAGCCGGACCGGAAGTGACGTTACATTAGAGTGCCCAGCCGGAAATGAAGCACTTTGCGCTCCACGATCAAAGCGGTGAGACGCACGCAATGTATCTTTGGGACACATGCATCGGCTGCCTTACACCATGACAGCCTATACATGTGTCCACCTGGGATTTCAAATGATGATCATTCTAGTCGATTAATCAATCTGCCTCAGCTGAAACTTCCTCCCTGAGCCTCCTATATCTAGACCAGGCATCACACTTTGGTATTACCCCAGACGAAGCTGCTAGTGGCCAGCGACATGCGTGGGGTGATCACAGCAGGTATGCTGACTCTGACCTCTCAATAGTGCTTATATATATTATATTGCATTTTGCTTATCTCTTATATTATTGTATCTTATAATTATAAATGTCTGCATATTGGGTTATTGATGACTAATTTCATGGTCAGGATGATTAGGTGACTTTAGTAAACATCCCTTACTTTGACCCTTCTATAATATTTATGCATTTGCACTTTATCTATATTCCACACACTATTGTATTTTATAGCCACATATCTACAATCATGAAGATTTGCACATTGGGTTATTTATGATTTACTATATGGTCAGTAGTATATATGTCTTTTTGAATCTAAAATTCTAAATGATTATTGACACCAGAAATTACTAAGTACCTGTTAGTGCATGTTTGGGACACTATACATGGGTTTTCCCTTTTTTAAATGTTTTTAATGTTTTTTTTTGTGTGATTTATTGGTCTTTGTCAAATCCTTGTTCAATAAAATATTATATTTTTGTAATACAAGTATCTGGGTGTGCCCGGCTTTTTGTACCTTTGGCTTTTTCTCCCTCTTTATACTATATGTATTACACAGGTTGCCTGTAGCACCCCTTTCATATTTAGCTGTGCCTCCTATTGCCTTGCTTAATATAAAGTAATATCTCTCTGAATTACAATGTTTCTCAGCTTACATTGTGCTGTATACACATGTTTAAGTTGGAAATATTGAAATATACAACTATTTTGTAAGTGAAATTCCTCCGTAGACATTCAAAGGTTTTGAATACATCATTACTAACTAACCGACTGACATAATGAATGCCTTTATTCTTCCAAATTCAGTTAATTTTGCAAACTCAGAAAAAAAAATTGATTTGTTTTGTGCAGGTGAATATATTGTTAGGTGTTCTGCTTCTCTAATTTGTTTAACTTTGGACCATACCTTACCAATAAAACCCAAATGAAGATACTCCAATAGGCCGTTAAATCTTCCTGATTCCAAACTGCTTACAAGTCCCGCTCCCTCTACATTTTGAATAATGATGCTTACAGAGTCTCTGGATAGAATCTCTTTCCATCCCCTTAAGTGTTAACACTGAGCCGCTAAAAAGTATAACCATGGGTTAGGTAGCGCCAGGCATCCTTCATCTTTGGGACTCTGTAAGGTCTCTAATCCGATCTAGAGTGCCCTTTTTGCCAAATCACGAAAAGTACGTTTATCTTATGTAATCTATTTAGGGGCAATCAGGCAGGGGCATTATGAAGTATATACAAAATGTGTGGCATCAGCAACATTTTAATAAGATTCAACCTTCCCACTACCAAGAGCTGTAGTTTACACCATGACGCTACTTTCAAGTTGATCCTTTCCAATAATTATTATTTTGATAATCCTTGAGAGAGAAGGATATTGTTATTCCCAAATATTTGAAATGAGAGACCACTTCTACTTGTGTATGCTGAGTGACTGAGTAAGTGTCACAGGTGTGTCAGATGTAACAGACAGTCGCTCTGTATCTGGCTGCAGAAGGTCACTGCGTTTTGCATTGCAGACACCTTCTTAATCCTTCTCACTTTTGGACCCAGTGGCAACCTCCCTCCTGCTCTGATTGACACACCCTGGTCTGGGTGTTTATAAACTCTGTTTGCTTCAGGGAGTCGCCGGTGATATTCTCATTTTCCCTTGTGAAGGCTTGGAGCTATAGCAGTAGGCTAGCTTCCTCTCTGGTGCCCTTGGAGAACGTTTGGTGTTATCTCTCTGGTGTCTGCTCAAGCTAAATTCCCCCCCCTTTGTTTGTCTTGCTGTACTTTATCTAAGCCCATTCCCATCTTTTCCATCGACTCAGCGCCACTTGCGCAGAGAGCTTTGACTCAGATTGTACATGGCATAAAACTGAGGGTGGGGTCTGTCCATTGTGAGATAATTCCTTGCTATGTCCTGGATGTTCTTCCCACCCCAATTGTTTTGGGTCTACCCTGGTTGGTGAAACATAATCCGTTGGTGGATTTGTAATCCAGGGAGATCATTGAGTGGGGAGATTACTCCAATGACATCTGTTTAAATATTTCCTTTTCTATAGTCTCTACAGAGACCTTACCTGCATTTTTGTCTGGTTTTGAGGATGTTTTTTCTGAGAGAGGGTGTCAGGATTTGCCTCCTCATCGTGCATATGACTGTCCTATTAACCTGACCCCCGGAGCTAAACTACCAAAGTCCAGACTGTATAATCTTTGTGGCCCTGAGAGACAAGCCATGAAGGATTTCATTGCAGAAAGTCTGGAGAAGGGACATATCAGACCCTCATTTTCGCCCGTGGCAGCAGGGTTCTTCTTCGTGAAGAAAAAAGATTTCAGTCTACGTCCCGGTTTAGATTTCCGGGAATTAAATCAAATTACCATCCGGGATCCATACCCTCTTGTTCTAATTCCAGATTTGTTCAGCCAGGTTGTGGGAGCTATGGTGTTCTCCAAGATGGATTTAAGGGGAGCCTACAATCTGGTTGGAATCAGAGAGGGGGATGAATGGAAAACTGCGTTCAATACCCCTGAAGGGCATTTCGAGAGCCTGCTTAAGCCTTTTGGTCTGACCAATGCACTTGCGGTGTTCCATCATTTCATTAATGATATTTTCCATCATTTGGTGGGGAGGTTTGTGGTGGTCTATCTGGATGATATTTTGGTTTACTCACCTGAATTTGAGACACATCGGTGGCATGTTAGACAGGTACTTCAAATATTAAGGGATAACAAACTAGAAAAGTGTGTTTTTGCAGTCCAGGAGGTGCAGTTTTTGGGGTACCTGTTGTCATCTTCGAGTTTTCGGAGAAGATCCATTCTGTCCTTGATTGGGACTGTCCCGAGAACCTGAAGGCTCTACAACGTTTTCTGGGCTTTACTAATTTTTACCGGAAATTCATCCAAAATTATTCAGTAATTGTGAAACCCCTCACTGACATGACAAGGAAGGGGTCTGATTTTTCCAAATTGTCGGATGCCGCCCTGCAGGCTTTTTCCTCCCTAAAGAGCTGTTTTGCCACGGCACCTATACTCAGTCAATCCGATGTTTCCCAATCTTTTATTGTGGAAGTTGATGTGTCGGAGGTAAGGGTTGGGGCTGTGTTGTCTCAGGGTCTTTCCCCTGGTAAATGGCGTTCATGCACTTTCTTTTCTAAGAAATTATCTTCAGCTGAGAGAAATTATGACGTGGGTAATAGGAAGCTTTTGGCGATTAAATTTGCATTAGAAAAATGATGACATTGGTTGGATAGGGCTGTCCATCCTATTACTGTTATTACTGACCATAAGAACCTGTCGTATCTTCAATCGGGTAAACGTCTCAACCATAGGCAAGCTAGATGGGCCCTGTTTTTTACTAGGTTTAATTTTGTTGTCACTTTCCGTCCAGGGGTCAAAAATGTCAAGGCTGATGCTTTGTCCCGGAGCTTCCCTGGTGGTAACCGTGAGAACCCTGCCCCGATTTTACAGAAGGGGGTAGTTATTTCGGCATTGTACCCTGAACTAGAGGGTGAAGTGTTGGAGGCTCAGGGGGATGCCCCTGCCTCCTACTTTTCAGAAAGGTTAATTGTACCATCTAATTTGCGCCGCAAAGTAATTAAGGAACATCACAACTCTGTGCTTGCTGGTCATACAGGTGGTAAGGCAACTGCGGACCTCTTTTCTCATTGTTTTTGGTGGTCAGGGTTGTATCGGGATGTGGTTGAACATGTATCTGCTTGTAGTATTTGCACGCGTTCTAAAGTATCGCATAACCGTCCGTCTGGTACTCTTCTTCCGCTACCTATTCCTAGCACGCCATGAATACACTTGTCCATGGATTTTATTACTGACCAACCGGTATCTGCAGACAAAACTGTGGTTTTTGTGGTTGTAGATAGGTTCAGTAAAATGGTTCACTTCGTCGCATTACCGGCACTTCCAAATGCCAAGACTCTTGCTCAGGTATTTATAAATGAGATTGTGAAGCTTCACGGTGTTCCCTCCAATGTGGTGTCAGATCGGGCGACCCAGTTTGTTTCCAAGTTCTGGGAAGCGTTCTGTTCTCGACTGGGTGTGCAGCTGTCCTTTTTTTTCACTTTTGGACCCAGTGGCAACCTCCCTCCAGCTCTGATTGACACACTCTGGTCTGGGTGTTTATAAACTCTCTCCTGTCTGCTTCAGGGAGTCGCCAGTGATATTCTTATTTTCCCTTGTGAAGGCTTAGAGCTATAGCAGTCGGATAGCTGCCTCTCTGGTGCCCTTGGAGGATGTTTGGTGTTCTCTCAGGTGTCTGCTCAAGCTAAGTTTTCCCCCCTTTGTTTGTCTTCCTTATTGTCTTTAGTTCATAGTGGGGACTGACCAGTGCTCATCCCCTCCCTATCAAGGGCCTAGCTCTAGGGATTTACAGGGCTTAGGTTTCCTGCTTGGCGATAGGTGTGGAACCAATATAGGGACGGTAGGGTAGGCAGAGTGTTATTAGATTTGCCTGGGGGTCTCCACTCCCCCTTTCCCTAGTGTCTGTGCTTCCTTCCTCTCATCCCTTCGTGTTGCACATAGTCTTTCCCACACTGTGCGTGACAGTAAGTAACCGGCTGTCTGTCAAGTGGACATAGCACCAATTGCCCACAATTAATGGTAAGACCTCACAGCCAGCCAACATTTTTAAGGCTGCCCATAATATTAGTTACTGAGCTATTGCAGTCCCCAAGAAAAAGTGAAATATCATCTGCTTATAATGCAATTTTTTTCTTCTATACGCTTGTGCTTAAACCCCAGTACTTTCGGTGAGTTCCTTGTCATGGGTGGGGTCATATGGGGAAACATGTACTTTGGGTCTTGGGCCCCTGATCTTTTAAGACCCTGTCAACGCCCCTGCCACACAATATTTTTTGGAAGTCACTTGATCAATACTGTACATTAAGGGATTCAGTCTCCGAAAGAGAGTCTCATCTGCCGTGTTTATTTTATTGTTTAATTTTAGAACTCAGCAATTGCAGGACATAGTTTTGTAAATCCCCTAATTAGACCTTAAAGAGTAACTAAACTTACTATATATACACAGTACGGACCAAAAGTTTGGACACACCTTCTCATTTAAAGATTTTTCTGTATTTTCATGACTATGAAAATTGCACATTCACACTGAAGGCATCAAAACTATGAATTAACACATGTGGAATTATATACTTAACAAAAAAGTGTGAAACAACTGAAAATATGTCTTATATTCTAGGTTCTTCAAAGTAGCCACCTTTTGCTTTCATGACTGCTTTGCACACTCTTGGCATTCTCTTGATGAGCTTCAAGAGGTAGTCACCGGAAATGGTCTTCCAACAATCTTGAAGGAGTTCCCAGAGATGCTTAGCACTTGTTGGCCCTTTTGCCTTCACTCTGCGGTCCAGCTCACCCCAAACCATCTCGATTGGGTTCAGGTCTGGTGACTGTGGAGGCCAGGTCATCTGGCGTAGCACCCCATCACTCTCTTTCTTGGTCAAATAGCCCTTACACAGCCTGGAGGTGTGTTTGGGGTCATTGTCCTGTTGAAAAATAAATGATGGTCCAACTAAACGCAAACCGGATGGAATAGCATGCCGCTGCAAGATGCTGTGGTAGCCATGCTGGTTCAGTATGCCTTCAATTTTGAATAAATCGCCAACAGTGTCACCAGCAAAGCACCCCCACACCATCACACCTCCTCCTCCATGCTTCACGGTGGGAACCAGGCATGTAGAGTCCATCCGTTCACCTTTTCTGCGTCACACAAAGACACGGTGGTTGGAACAAAGATCTCAAATTTGGACTCATCAGACCAAAGCACAGATTTCCACTGGTCTAATGTCCATTCCTTGTGTTCTTTAGCCCAAACAAGTCTCTTCTGCTTGTTGCCTGTCCTTAGCAGTGGTTTCCTAGCAGCTATTTTACCATGAAGGCCTGCTGCACAAAGTCTCCTCTTAACAGTTGTTGAAGAGATGTGTCTGCTGCTAGAACTCTGTGTGGCATTGACCTGGTCTCTAATCTGAGCTGCTGTTAACCTGCGATTTCTGAGGCTGGTGACTCGGATAAACTTATCCTCAGAAGCAGAGGTGACTCTTGATCTTCCTTTACTGGGGCAGTCCTCATGTGAGCCAGTTTCTTTGTTGCGCTTGATGGTTTTTGCAACTGCACTTGGGGACACTTTCAAAGTTTTCCCAATTTTTCGGACTGACTGACCTTCATTTCTTAAAGTAATGATGGCCACTCGTTTTTCTTTACTTAGCTGCTTTTTTCTTGCCATAATACAAATTCTAACAGTCTATTCAGTAGGACAATCAGCTGTGTATCCACCTGACTTCTGCACAACACAACTAATGGTCCCAACCCCATTTATAAGGCAAGAAATCCCACTTAGTAAACCTGACAGGGCACACCTGTGAAGTGAAAACCATTTCCGGTGACTACCTCTTGAAGCTCATCAAGAGAATGCCAAGAGTGTGTAAAGCAGTCATCAAAGCAAAAGGTGGCTACTTTGAAGAACCTAGAATATAAGACATATTTCCACTTGTTTCACACTTTTTTGTTAAGTATATAATTCCACATGTGTTAATTCATAGTTTTGATGCCTTCAGTGTGAATGTACAATTTTCAAAGTCATGAAAATATAGAAAAATCTTTAAATGAGAAGCTGTGTCCAAACTTTTGGTCTGTATTGTATGTATATATGTATATATATATACATATATATTTATCCAGCATAAAAAAATATCAAAATTTGCAAATTACTTTATTAGGGAATTTGTCTTCATTCCTGTTAAAAAAAAATAAAAAAATAATACTTGTAAGTGGCTCCCAAACCCCTGATTTTCCTCAGTCTATTTGTCTGCCTTTAGCTACATTGATATCAGAATATGCTAATTTGGAATCTCACTAACTCTGGGGAAAGGGGCTCATTCAGGCGTTCCTGATTTTTCTTGTATGCAAAAAATGGTTTAAGTTTCATCAGTGCTTTTAGTCAGATTTTAAAGGGAAGCTATCATGTCAAAAATCGCTATTAACATGCAGATATGGGGTTAATCTGCAGCTTAGTAGCGTTCTAAAGCCACACTGATAGCCCGTCTGCCAAAAGGAAATAAGCTTTATTCTTCCCAGCAGCCTCCAGCTTTCAGTCATAGAGGCTTGCCGGTGCAGCTGCAGATACTGCTCAGTACACAATGAGTGACTGCTGTAAGCATGCCCTGGCACATTGATTGACAGCTCACTCTGCAGCACATCTGCGAGCCAGCTGTTATTTAGTTCCAGTGCATGGTTCTAGCCGTCGCTCACTATATACTGAGCAGTGAATGAATACGGTCTGGCCGAACCTAAGTGACTGTAAGCTGGAGGTTGCCACGAGGAATAAAGTTAATTTCCTCCTGGCAGCGGGGTTTTCAGTGTCGCGGTCCCACGGCTTTAGAATGCTAATAACCTCCAGATTAAACCCATATCTGCAGGTTAATAGCGTTTTGGCAAATGAAAGGTTCCCTTTAATGCAAGTTTATTCATTGCATCAGTTTTTACCAGAGTTTGGTCAGCATTTTTCTGGTATGAAAAAAAAAATATGACAAGAAAGCTTATCCTATCAAACAGTCTGTTAAAAATGGTCAGCAGACAGATGGCATGCGAATTCCATCTGATTTTTTTTTTTAACAAACCCATAGACTTGCATTAGCAAGTTTGATCTATCACTCAGATCAAAATCGGACATGTCTCCATGATTTAGTGTGGACCACTAAGTCCATAAAATTGCACGGCCACTTGAACAGATTCATAAACTATAATAGATTCAAGTTCTATCCATGAAAAACATGGAGGGGTTACTTAAACTTTTATAGAAATTTTTTTAGAATTTTTAAAAACTTTTTTCATTTTTTTACTTTATTAGTTCTCTTTGGGGATTTGACCCTGCGATGGGTTGATTGCCATACCGCAGTATATAGTGAAATTGCAATTCTCCTATGACTCAGCCTACTGGCCTTCAGGAGGACCCCGTCTGCCATGATAACTCATCGGTTTTCCTTGATCATCCTCAATGATGTCATTTAAATGCTGCTGTCCACTTTGCTTTAATACCTGTAAAACGGTTAAAGGGACTAAAATGTAGCACAATATTGAAATATAAAAATTTACTTTTCTTTACACGTTGAATAAACTTGATATGATTCAGTCTGTTGTCCACAAACAAATTTGTGTAACAATCTCTTATGTCCGTGCACTAAATAGAATGGTATTTCTGAAATCGGATCACTTTCCAAGTGAATTAAATACCGTCATTAACCTCTCTGGAAGCCAAGTATCAGTCCATTTCGGAAACATGCTTTTCTAAAATTGCCACCTGTATTCCTTTCACAGTTCACATAATGAATTTTATATCTTTGGCAATGAAGAAATGGATCTCGCCCAACGCGTCTAAATTTCAGCAGCAAGTCACTGTCTGTGCCACTATTGGCAAAGTCATTTCTAAGGTAACGTATTACCTACTTAGTGACCTTGTCTCCAGCTTCTTTTTTCAGTGAGTTCTACCAAATAAAGACAATACAAATGAAAGTCAATCTGATAATCTACAAAATAGAAATTGCAGACACAAATTGAATGTTTGCTGTGAACTTTCCAAATTATGGCCATTAAAGGGGTTTTCTTATGGCACTGTTGTGGAAATTCTGAGTGCCACACGTAAATCCACAATGCATGTCTGTTTACAATATACACTCCAACACTGAATTTGTGGAATTCTGGAAATAACAAGATCCATAGACCTGTTAATAATATGCAAATGATGAAGAAATGGAAACAACATTTTCAAAACATCTCGATTTATTGAGTAATGAATATGAGCGTCTCTCAAAGACATACATGTATTTACATGACTTCTATGAAGTTATTAATGGTTATCTGAGAAATGTTCTTTCATGTGCCTTGCTAAATGCTCTTGGGCACTTAAATAATCAGGATTCGCTGCTGGCAGCTTCCAATTTCCAACCAATGACATCCGAGATTTGTTCGATGGAAGAAAAGTCCAGAGATGCCGCAGGCCAAGACAGTACATTTAGGCCAATCAGATCATGTACAGTAGCGCATGAAGCCTGATGTTATGTTGACAAAAGGACTCCAGGAACACTTTGGAAAAATGATTGTACCACTGGTTCCATGATTGATCCATTCTGTACTGCAAGTGAAATTGGACATCACATATCAATTCTAAGGCATCATTGTATACACAAACCATCAGAAGGCGTTTGCATGATATTGAGCTAAAGTCTGACATCCAGCTACAGGTGTTCTATTGACCTCATCCAACCACGCTCAAAGGATATCATGGGGCAGAGCAAGCTGGCAAGAGGGTTGGAATAGAGGCATATCCGTATCAGTGATGAGTCCTGCTATTGTCTTAGATACAATGAAAGCCAGAGATTGGTCTGGAGACCACATGGGCAATGCCATGAAGATGCCTTCATGAAAGGTCACACCGGTCCTCCTCCTAGGATTATGTATGGAAGCCAGCCCCATCTAGTCTTCATTCCAAGTACAATAACAGTACAATAACAGCTCGGCGTTACATTGATTTAGACAGCCATTTCTCCAGATTGTCTTAATGCCATGTAGTCCATTTTTTCATAATTTGCATATCATTAACATGTCTATCGATCCTATGGCTTCCATAATTACACAATATTTCCTTTTTTTTCTATTTCAATGTTGAAGAGTATAGCAACATACATAATTTTGGTCTCATGTCAAGCATAAAAAACTAAATTTAAACCATGCAGTAGAGATGAGGGTGGGGACAACTATAAAGGAAAGCAGAGTACGTAGAACCTTCCCATACCATAGCAACAAATAATTAAAAATCCAGAGGACATTTCTTTAGTATCTTGCATCTATGAACCCACTCAGCGTATGTAAGAAGGGTATCTCCTTCAGGATACCCTTGCACACTGAACATGGTTTGAAGCCAAACATTAAAGAGGTTGTCCACTACTAAAGAGAATGCCCCCATCGATTTAAAAGGTGGAAATTTAATAAGATTTTTTGTAAATACTTTGCACTGTCAATCTTGCCTGTGAGGGGCGCTATTGCTGACCACTCACCAGGCATCATGTGACCCGGCTGCAGCCGGGAGTGACCCAGTGGTGAGCGGTCAGTGATAGCGTCACTCACAGGCAACATTGACCATGGGAGGTATTTCCAAAAAATCTTATTTTCACCTTTTAAATCGACAGGGGCATTTCCTGTAGTAGTGGACAACCTATTTAAGGCTGCGTGCCCACTATGCGTTTTTTAAGCGTTTCTGTAGTGGCAATTCTGCCGCGGAAATGCTTAAAAAATGTTTGGTAAAAGGTCTGCAATGTTCCCCAATGATAATCCGCATGTGCTGTGCTGCGGATTATCATTGCGTAAAAATCCGCAGCACGTCCATTAATTTTGCGGAAACGTGGCGTTTTAGCTGCCATTGACTTGCATTGGACCGCATAATATCCGCATGACTACACGTACACATGCGGATATTAAGTGATTCAATATGCGGATGGTACCCGGGTATGGAGAAGAGGAGACTCTCCTCCGGACCCGGGTACCATAGTACCTGTAGCTAAAAAAGAATTAAAAAAAAAACCCAAAACATTATACTTACCTTCTGATGGCCCCCCAGTCTCCTGTACGGTGCGTCCGGTGTTTTTTGACGGCTCGCGGTGGTGTAAAAGGACCTTCTATGACGTCGGTGGTCTCGTGACCTGTCACATGACTAAATGAGATCATGAAAGGTCCTTTTACACCACCGCGAGCCATCGAAGACACTGGAGAAGGAGACCGGGGGCCATCGGAAGGTAAGTATAATGTTTTTTTTGTTTTTTTTTCACCATTTTATTATTTTTTTTACTATTGATGCAGCATCGTAACTTGGTCACACTATATAAATCCACGCCGATTGCATGGATTTATATAGTGTGACCAAGTTGTCAAGTACTTTTCCAAGTAATGCTAAAATTGCTTGGAAAAGCACTTTACAACCCGCATGTGGAAATGCATGTGATCAACGCTTCACATCCGCTTGTCCCTGGCAGGAAAAACGCATGTACAATCCGCATGTACAATCCGCATGTACAATTCGCATGTACAATTCGCATGCGTTTTTCCTGCCAGGGAGATGAAGGAAAAAATCCAGAGCATTTCTGCATCGTGGGTACTTAGCCTAACTCTGCAGCAAAAGTCTAGTTTTACATGACTATATTGAAAGAGGTCATATTCATAGTTTTTATAGTAACATATTCGCCACTGAAGTGTCACAGACATTCTTTTTTTTCTGCAAAGAAGAATGTTTTTTTTTTTTTCATAATGAAGCAAAAGGTATCACTGTTACTTTAGATGGTAACACAAACATAAGGGATGTTTTACACAAGGTGGCAGATTTACTTAAATATGCTTGTCGTTTTAACAAACTAAAGTCTTTTATACAAGCAAAGGTAAAAAACCTTGTAACATAACTTATCCTGGAAATGTGCTGCTTTTTCTATGTATAAGCCTTCTGAACTCATCTATCGCTATATAAAACAGCTAGGTGACTGCCCGGTCACTGAGGGACACAGCTGCTTATTGAAGTCTGTAGAGAGGGGAGACAGGAAGATCACAATGGTGATGGTACTTCAGCAAGTATTTATCCCAGTGCTGAATTAACAGCTACAACTCCTTCGGTTCGCAGGTTTGGAAAGAGTAAATCCTCTGGTACAAAGTGGAAATTACTAGTGATGATCGAGTGTGTTCTATTAACCACTTCAGCGAGCACACTCGGTTGCTCGCCGAGTATTTTAGCATGCTTGGCATTTCTTTTAATGTCGCCGCACCTGCAAGTGTAATGGCTGTTTGACAGGTGTGACACATGCAGAGATTGCCTGTCTGATAGGCAATCTCTGCATGTGTCACAGCTGTCAAACAGGCGAGACACTTGCAGGTGCGGCGACATTAAAAGAAATGCCAAGCATGCTAAAATACTCGGCGAGCAACCGAGTATGCTCGCTGAAGTGGTTAATAGAACACACTCAATCATCACTAGAAATTATAGAAATTATGATAAACACCTATTGAAAAGAGAAGCAAAATGGATTATTTACCTTAATGCACAGAATCCATTAGATTTCAATGATACGAATGATCTTTCTGTGTGCTTATGATTGTCTTATATTGGTTTAATATTTTGTGCAATATTTTTCCTTTTATTAATTGGTTATTGTGACATACAGTTCATTCTCCTTAAAAGGAAGCAGTTTTACATCATACTGCATTGGGACCCGTAGAAGCAAGACCACACGTGAAACTACTGTCCTCCATAGCGCTACCTGCTTCCTCCTGTGACCATGTTTTTATTGATTTTCTAATAAAGGACTTTTTAATTGGATGGTGAGTGCCACTCTTTGAAACAACATATTATTGCTTTTGAAGGTGTGCTGTATAGACACATGAGAGCACCAATCCATCATGTCTGTGAGTGCAGTGTATGGGGAAAGACATAGCAGTTTGTCTCCACACACTATTTCAGAGACAACCGAAAAAAGACAGAGCCTCTACTGGAAACAACTGGTGAAAAAATGAAGGCTACAATAAGGCCACGTTCACACATTCAGTATTTGGTGAGATTTTAACTCAGTATTTGTAAGCCAAAACCAGGAGTGTTCCACTCAGAGGAAAAGTATAAGGGTATGTTCACACTGAGTTTTTTCAGTGTTTTTTTCTGCAGCAAAACCTGATATCTTGGCAGGAAATTTTCTGCCTCCAAAAATCAGGTTTTGCTTGGTTTTTGCTTGTTTTTTTACTGCATTTTTGCTGTGTTTTTTTTCACTGTCCATTTGTCTCTTTATTAGTGTTGAGCGAGCATGCTCGACACTGCTCGGTACTCGCCTGAGCATCTCACTACTCGGGATGTTCGGCGAGCACCGAGCATTTCCGGGCTACTCGGGTGGGAGCTCGGGTCTCCGCCTTGCATGTTTGGCGCTCTTTACAGAGCCAATGAACATGCAGGGATTGCCAGCCAGTCACTGTAATGCCGCAGCCATGTTGGTTGCGGGCATTACAGTGATGGGCTGGCCGCACAGCGTCACCTCGAGTATTTAAAACCGGGCGCCGCCATCTTGAACACAGTCGCTCCAGATCAGACGGTGTAGGGAGAGTGTTGCTGAGCTATGGAGAAATTTATACTGCGAAATAGGTAGTGTAGGGTCTCTAAAGCCTGCAAAATCAAACAAACAGTCCTTCTCAGGACTAATATCCATCCCAGATATAAGGCAGGCAGGCAGGCAGACAGTATAGGAGACGCAGTAGTTATACCAACAAACACTGCATTACAGTCCTGTGCGCTGCTTCTCAAATTGCTAGACTTAGCCCCAGGTCTCAGGGGCCAGGAAAAATCCTTTTTTTTCCATCTAAATCCTCTTTTTTTTTTTTTTCTCCCCCTCAGTCAGACTGTACAAATACCCGTCTTATTGACCTTTTTGTATCCCCCCCACCCCCCCCCCAAAAAAATGTAGTGTGTCCGTGAGTGTTCAGACACAAATATATCTGTTTAAAAGACTCTGGTTTCGGCCAGATAACTAGAACTGTGGTTTTGCAGTTCCACGGTTCAAATCTCTGTATTATCCACTTTGTTGCCTTTTATCCATAAAAAAAACAGTTTGAGTGTCTCGCTGACTGTTCAGACACAAATATATCTGTTTAAAAGATTCTGGTATAGGCCAGAGAACTCCAACTGTGGTTTTCCTCTTACACGGTTCAAATCTGGGTGTAATCCACCTTTTTGCATAAAAAAAAAAAACAGTTTCAGTGTCTCGCTGTGTTAGGAGGGCGGTTGCAGACAACTTTATTATAATGGAATGCAACCGACCCCGGGGTCCGCGATGCAGCCTGGTGGGCTGCTGCCGAACACTTTCCGGGTGGAAAGGAAAGTAACCAACTTAAATGATAACCCTTCCGTGTTACTGCACACAGGAACGGGTTGTGCGGTTCGCTCTATCTCCGTTAACTACACGGGAGAGGCGCGACCGGGGAAGTAGCTGTAGCCCTGTTAACTACACAGGGACTACACTAGCGGCGCTAGGATGCGTGTGTGACTACGCCGACGGGTACATGTGCCTCCAGCCGGCATGCTACCGGACTGAAGGGTACTACTCCACGTGGCTGACAGGCACTAGCCGTGGATAGGACGCCTGCAGGCTGCTCGGGGTGTTAGGTGACCCCTTTGGCAGAGCCAGACTGCTAGGCTAAGCTACCTGCCTATTTCCACTAGCCTGCCTATTTCAACTATCCTGCTTATAGAAACTATGTGGAACACAGTCGTCCACACAACAGCATCACTTGCTCAATGATCAGAGCGTGCCGCCATGTTTGTGGGCGGGTCTTTTAAAGACTAAGCCCTGCCCACCTTCGCACTATTGGTGGCATCACCCGCGACCAATCAGGCGGTGCCAGGTCACTGGATCAGGTGGTTGCCAAACAACCAATCACGGTCCGCCAGGTCACGGACATGCTCAGTGCGGAAAATCCTGGACTTGGGCTCCAACAGCCGTGTCTCCCTCCGCAACCTATGCTTAACATTGCTAGGCACAAATACCCTAGAGACAATCTGTACATCTCATGGACCAGCTAGGTGTTGGGGCTGATGAGGATGCTGAGCAGCATCAGCCCCAGCTGGACCAGAATGGGAGACCACAGAAGGTTCTGGACCCATTTCGAATCCAGCAACAGTTTGACGCCTAACATTATCCCCCCCTTCTAACATCCCCCTCCACTTGATGCTCATTTTCCTCAATGAGCAGGGGAGCATGAATGTGGTCCACCGGGTCACAGAGAAGATTCTCAGTACTGTGACCCCTCCGATGTACAGGGTACCCTTTTTTAAAGCAGGGGGCAAACTTAGCAGACTCCCTGTGTACTTTAGTATTGCGAGCCGTGAGCCACACTCTGTCACCCGGATAGAATACGGGGGCAGGACGACGAGAAGTGACAACTGACTCTCTATGTGTGGAGTGCGTCACGGGTGACAGATGGAGAAGACCAGCCGGACTTTGACGGAAAGATTTATCTCTCGCACAGACGGGACATGCGAGAACAAAGTCATTGACATCCTGGCACCACCGGGGCCACCAATAGGACCGTTGAAGGGACTTAGTGGTATGTTTGACCCCCAGAGGAGCTCCGATCTTAGGGGCATGAGCCCAGGAGAGCACCGTATTTTGTAGATTAGGGAAAACAAACGTCCTCCCCGACGGAACCTGGTTAGAGGACACTGCAGCCACCCTCTCTACCTGAGAGTTCTTTTTGACATAGTCTGACAAGACCCGGGTCCTGGGGACAGATAAAGAATCTGTACCGGAAGCCACAACGGTAGAGGGATCAGAGACTACCCTCCGGGTGACTGTGACCATACACTGAGGCGCACAATTCTCACTCCAGGAAGAAATTCTCCCCGTATTCCAGTCAGTGTGTGGAGTATGACAATGTAGCCAGGGGAGACCCGATAACACCTCGTCTAATCCACCGGGAATAATAAGAAAGGAGATGACCTCCCGGTGGCCCTGAGGAAATGACATGGTGAGGGGAATCGACTGGTGGGTGATTTGCGTGTCCAGGAGTGAACCATTGACTACACTGATGTTCATTGGTCTTGACAGTAACTCTATAGGGATGACGTGCCTCTGGGCAAACGCAGATGACAAAAAATTGCCATCAGCACCAGAGTCCACCCACGCCTTGGCAGTAACTGCAGATGTACCAAAGGACATTGTCACATTATATAATAATTTGGAGGAAGAAGTCCCAGAATCTAATACACCTCCTCCAACGGTGGTAAGACCTACTCGTTTTCCCGACTGCTTGGAACCCTTATTTACGGGGTACTCCAAGAGATGTGCAGGTCGGGAACGAGAGGGACTAGAGTCAGTCCGGGATATATCCATAGCCTCAGGCTCCGGGTCGGGAGTTGCCAGTTCGGAAATGGGTCTAGAGAAGGATGGTGCCAATCGATACTGAGGTTTTGTGACCTCCAGCTCTAACCTGTGTTCTGCATGACGCAAATCAATTCGGTTTGTGAGAGATATTAACTCCTCCAGGGAGGTTGGAATCTCTCTTGTAGATAGAGCATTTTTAACATCACCAGCCAGACCCTTCCAGTACACCGGGATAAGCGACCGCTCAGACCATTCCAGTTCAGCCGCTAGGGTTCTAAACTGGATGGCATAGTGGCTGGCGGTGGCCGAACCCTGGATCAACGCAAGAAGCTTAAGAGCCGTATCATGCGTGACCTGAGGACCAAGGAATATACTTTTTAGAGTCTTGAGGAAAAGACCCGCATTTGCTACAACCGGATCATTCCGCTCCCATAGAGGAGTAGCCCACTCCAGAGCCCTGTGGGAGAGTAATGAGATGACATAACCCACTTTGGCTCTTTCGGAGGGGAACCGTGCCTCCATCATCTCCAAGTGAATGGAGCATAAATAAATGAAACCCCTGCAAAATTTACTGTCCCCAGAAAATTTTTCCGGGAGAGCAAAACGGGGTAATGGAGCACTTGCAGTGGTCGCATTATTCACCGCAGCCGAGTTAATAATATTGGCTGCTAGAGAAGCCGCCTAGGTAGCTACTGCAGTGATATCAGCGACCGGGACAGCTTGTTCAAGAGACTTAAGTCTGGCCTCAATTCGCTGTATATATTGCAGCAGTTGCTGGTTGTCGGCCATGTTCGGCAAGACCCTGGCGCTCTGATACTGTTAGGAGGGCGGTTGCAGACAACTTTATTATAAAGTAACGCAACCGACCCCGGGGTCCGCGATGCAGCCTGGTGGGCTGCTGCCGAACACTTTCCAGGTGGAAAGGAAAGTAACCAACTTAAATGATAACCCTTCCGTGTTACTGCACATAGGAACGGGTATAGCGGTTCACTCTATTTCCGTTAACTACACGGGAGATGCGCGACCGGGGAAGTAGCTGTAGCCCTGTTAACTACACAGGGACTACACTAGCGGCGCTAGGATGCGTGTGTGACTACGCCGACGGGTACACGTGCCTCCAGCCGGCGTGCTACCGCACTGAAGGGTACTACTCCACGTGGCTGACAGGTGATAGCCGTGGATAGGACGCCTGCAGGCTGCTCGGGGTGTTAGGCGACCCCTTTGGCAGAGCCAGACTGCTAGGCGAAGCTACCTGCCTATTTCAACTAGCCTGCCTATAGAAACTACGTGGAACACAGTCGTCCACACAACAGCATCACTTGCTCAATGATCAGAGCGTGCCGCCATGTTTGTGGGCGGGTCTTTTAAAGACTAAGCCCTGCCCACCTTCGCACTATTGGTGGCATCACCTGCGACCAATCAGGCGGTTGCCAGGTCACCGGATCAGGTGGTTGCCAAACCACCAATCACAGTCCCCCAGGTCACGGACATGCTCAGTGTGGAGAATCCTGGACTTGAGCTCCACAAGCCCTGACTCCCTCCGCAACCTATGCTTAACATTGCTAGGCACAAATACCCGAGAGACAATCTGTACATCTCGTGGACAAGCTAGGAGTTGGGGCTGATGATGATGCTGAGCAGCATCAGCCCTGCCTGGACAAGAATGGGAGACCACAGAAGGTTCTGGACCCATTTCGAATCCCACAACAGCTCGATGCCTAACACGCTGACTGTTCAGACACAAAGAAAAAAGAGAGGGGTTGCTCACTGGTCTATTCAGGTGCTCTGAAGAACAAAGTAATCTAATTTGCAAAAAGAACTTCAGGACTCCATACATGAATATATAAGAAATATTGTATCTAGACTAATGTCACTTTGAAAAGTGAAGGTATTTCGTGCATAGTTTGGCCAATGTGTGCCCATCAACCACGACAAGGTCACCTTCGTATGATGGGAAACTATGCTACACTACCACTGGATATGCCACTCTTGGGCTGTAAGCCTGTATGAACAATATGTCTCTGCTTGGGCTTTTAACCTACAATGTATGGGCTGGTAGAGCTAGTTAAAACCACCTGTGACTGAATGGGAGGGACACATGGTCAGAAAAAAAAAAGCTGTCAAACTTCTAATAATGTTTTCCTTCAGAGCACCCGAATAGACCAGTGAGCGACCCCTCTCTTTTTTCTATTAATCATTTTTGGGATCCCGCTTCTGGAACATTGCAGCAGGTACGTGTTCACATTATTAGAAGTTTGACAGCTTTTTTTTTTTTTTTTTTTCTGACCATGTGTCCCTCCCATTCAGTCACAGGTGGTTTTGACTAGCTCTACCAGTCCATGCATTGTAGGTTAAAAGCCCAAGCAGAGACATATTGTTCATACAGGCTTACAGCCCAAGAGTGGCATATCCAGTGGTAGCGTAGCGTAGTTTCCCATCATACGAAGGTGACCTTGTCGTGGTTGATGGGCACACAAATTGGCCAAATTATGCGCAAAAAACCTTCATTTTTCAAAGTGACATTAGTCTACATACAATATTTCTTATATATTCATGTAAGGAGTGCCGAAGTTCTTTTTGCAATTGTTCAGACACAAATATATCTGTTTAAAAGATTCTGGTGTAGGCCAGAGAAATAGAACTGTGGTTTTCCTCTTCCACGGTTCTAATCTCCTTTTTATTACCCTTTTGCCACTGATAGTGCGAGTGTAAGCTATTTTACTTCATTTACAATGGGCATGGCACGTGGCAAGGGACGTGGAACTGGACGTTCTGGTGATGGTGCGTGCAGAGGACGGGGCCGTGGCCAAGGTGAAAATGTGCCACAACCAACAGCCACATCTTCTCGCTCCCAGTTCTTACATAGTAACATAGTTTTTAAGGTTAAAGGAAGACGAAGTCCATCTAGTTCAACCCATAGCCTAACATTTTGATCCAGAGGAAGGCAAAAAAAAACCATGTGGCAAACACTAAGCTCCACATTGGGGAAAAAAATTCCTTCCCGATTCCATACGACAATCAGACTAGTTCCCTGAATCAACGCCCTATCAAGGAATCTAGTATATATAACCTGTAATATTATACTTTTCAAGAAAGGCATCCATGCCCTTCATAAATTTTAATAGTGAATCACTCATTGCAACATCATGCGGCAGAGAATTCCATAGTCTCACTGCTCTTACAGTAAAGAATCCCCATCTGTGATTATGATTAAACCTTCTTTCCTCCAGACGTAGAAGATGCCCCCTTGTCCCCGTCTCTGGCCTCAGAGTAAAAAGATCAGTAGACAGGTCTTTGTACTGTCCCTTCACATACTAGTACATAGTAATAAGATCACCCCTAAGCCTTCGTTTTTCCACAGTAAATAACCCCAAGAGTAATAACCGGTCTTGGTATTGCAGACCCCCCAGTCCTCTAATAACCTTGGTCGCTCTTCTCTGCACCCTCTCTAGTTCAGCTATGTCTTTCTTATACACCGGAGACCAGAACTGTACACAGTATTCTAAGTGTGGTCGCACTAATGACTTGTATAGAGGTAAAATTATGTTCTCCGTATGAGCATCTATGCCTCTTTTAATGCATCCCATTATTTTATTTGCCTTTGCAGCAGCTGCCTGACACTGGCCACAAAACGTGAGCTTGTTGTCCACCAATACACCCAGGTCTTTTTCAGTTACAGTTTTGCCCAGTGTTTTACAATTAAGCATATAATTATACATTTTATTTCCTCTGCACAAGTGCATTACCTTACATTTATCCCCATTAAAGCTCATTTGCCATTTATCAGCCCAAGCTTCTAGTTTACATAGATCATCCTGTAATATAAAATTGTCCTCCTGTGTATTGATTACCCTGCAGAGTTTAGTGTCATCTGCAAATATTGAAATATTACTCTGTATGCCCCCTACAAGGTCATTAATAAATATGTTAAAAAGAAGGGGGCCTAATACTGACCCCTGTGGTACCCCACTGTTAACTGAGACCCAGTCTGAGTGTTTTCCATTAATAACCACCCTTTGTTTCTTATCACTGAGCCAATTCTTAACCCACATACATATATTTTCCCCTATCCCTATGAGCGAATTACTAGGGAAGCACACAACAACACCACTATTGCGAACTGATCAGTGTGAACAGGTTATTAATTGGATAGCAGATAATACTTCCAGTCACCTGGGAACCACCACCTCCGGTCTGTCTTTCACACGGTCAAGTGTTAGTAGCCATGAGTCTCGACCGCATACTCCTCCTCACCCTGATGCTCCTTCCTCCCACCATGCCGAGTGTCGTCAGACAGCAACTGATCCCACAGTTGGACACTGAACAGCTGTTCACTGGTCCATTTCCATATTTGTGCCCCTCGCCTGCTCTGCTTGAAGTGGTGGAAGAGGAGATCCCATGTAGCGATGGCCAAATATTTGAACAGCCACAGCCACAGGAAGGCAACGCTGGCAATTTGTCAGAAGAGGTGGACGATGACGAGACACAATTGCCATGAAGTGAGGAGGTGGTGGATGATCTAGTAACTGATCCAACGAGGCAGGAGGACACGCAGAGTGAGGCCAGCAGCACACAGGGGGAGGGAGGCAGAGTACCCCAACAGGCAGGAAGAAGCAGTGTGGTGGCCGCGGACAGAAGGCGGGCAACCGGTCCTCTTAACACCAACACGAGGAACGTTGCCAGTACAACCGGTAGGTCTTCCAGAGTCTGGAATTTTTTTAAAGACTCTGCTGATAACCCCAGAAAGGCCATTTGTACCACCTGCCAGGCCAGCATCAGCAGGGGTGACAAAACTACCAGCCTGACCACCACCAGCATGATCAGGTACATGTCAGCAAAGGACCCGACTTTGAGGGGCGAACCCCAGGGTCCACGACCAGTGTCAGCGGGTGTCACCACTGCTTCTTACACTGTTGTGCGTGTAAGAGAACCCCTGTTGTGCGTGCAAGGCAATCCCCTGTCCATACTGCATGCAAAGATGCCCCCTCCTCTCAGTCTTCACTTGTTTTGGCAGTTTCTCAAGAAACAGCATCAACGTCCACGTCCATGTCCCACCGCAGCATTCAACTGTCCATATCCCAGACCTTTGAACGAAAGCGCAAATTCGCAGCCAACGCCTCACAGGCCACAGTCCTAAATTCGCACATTTCACGACTGCTTGCGTTGGAAATGCTGCTTTTTAGGCTGGTGGAGACGGAATCCTTCCGCAACCTTATGGCGGTGGCCGTCCCTTAGTACTCGGTCCCCAGGCGACACTATTTTGCCTGGTGTGCCATCCCCACACTACACAAGCACGTGTCCCAAAACATCTGCCGTGCCCTCAACAACGCAGTTACTGGAAAAGTCCACCTGACAACGGACACGTGGACAAGTGCTTGTGGCCAGAGACGGTACATCTCCCTGACGGCACACTGGGTAAACATAGTGGAAGCCAGGACCCAGTCGGACCTTGGGACGGAACACATCCTCCCCACACCGAGGATTGCGGGCCCTATGTCAGTCATAGAATCATAGAATCATAGAATGGTAGAGTTGGAAGGGACCTCCTGGGTCATCTGGTCCAACCCCCTGCTCAAAGCAGGATTCACTAGATCATCTCAGACAGATGTCTGTCCAGCCTCTGTTTGAATACGTCCATTGAAGGGAACACACCACCTCTTGTGGCAGCCTGTTCCACTCATTAATCACCCTAACTGTCAAAAAGTTTTTTCTAATATCTAATCTGTGTCTCCTCCCATTTAGTTTCATCCCATTGCTTCTAGTCTTTCCTTGTGCAAATGAGAATAAAGATGATCCTTCTACAATGTGACAGCCCTTGACATATTTGTAGACAGCTATTAAGTCTCCTCTCAGTCTTCTTTTTTGCAAGCTAAACATTCCCAAATCCTGCAACCGTTCCTCATAGGACATGGTTTGCAGACCAGTCACCATTCTGGTCGCTCTTCTCTGAACTTGCTCCAGTTTGTCTATGTCTTTTTTAAAATGTGGTGCCCAAAACTGTACACAGTATTCCAGATGAGGTCTGACCAAAGAGGAGTAAAGACCGATAATGACTTCACGTGATCTAGACTGTATGCTTCTGTTAATACATCCCAGAATTGTATTTGCCTTTTTTGCTGCTGCATCACACTGTTGACTCATGTTCAGTCTATGATCTATTAGTATACCTAAGTCTTTTTCACATGTACTGTTGCTTAGCTCTATTCCTCCCATTCTGCATATGCTTTTTTCATTTTTATTGCCCAAAGTCTTTGACTTTTCTTTTACTTTTGACATACCCCCAAAATCCTTTTTTATTGCTTTTGACATCTCTTGCAAGCCTTAATTCATTGTCAGCTTTAGCTAACCTGATACGTGCCCTGCAGGATCTGCAGACTGCATTATAATCTTCTTTAGATATGCCTCCCTCTTTCCATTTAATAAACATTTCTTTCTCTCTTTTTAGCATGTGTTTAAGTTCTGTGTTCATCCATCCTGGTTTCCTTAAATGCTTCCCATTCTTCCTACTTTTCGGGATTGTTAACGATTGTGCTTTGAGAATCTCATTTTTAAAAATTTCCCATCCTTCCTGGACATTTTTGTCCTTAAGGACATCCAGCCATTGGATCCCTCCTATTCTCTTTCTGAGTCTCTTAAAATCTGCCTTTCTAAAATCTAACCTTGAAGTTTGAGTCTTCACATGTCTTCCTCCTCTAGTTATCCAAAATTCTATAATAGCATGATCGCTGCCTCCTAGGGTCCCAGCCAACTTTACCTCCTCAACCATTTTCTCCCTGTTTATAAGGATTAGATCCAAAGTAGCAGATCCCCTTGTTTTCTCCCCTACCTTTTGGAAGATAAAGTTGTCAGCAAGAGAGGATAAGAATTTGCTTGACCTGTTAGTTTTACTTGAGAGAGATTCCCAACAAATGTCTGGATAGTTGAAATCTCCCATGACCACTACGTCATATTTTTTGGAGAACTTGGTCATTTGATACATAAAGAGTTCATCCATATCTTCAGCTTGCCCAGGTGGCCTGTAGTAAATGCCTACAATGGTGTCCTTTCCGTTGTTCTCTCCTTGTATTCTTACCCAAACAGTTTCCACAGAACTCCCAGTCTCTGAAGCTTCAATCTCTGTGCAGATATACGCTTTTCTAACATACAATGCAACACCTCCTCCTCGTTTATCAAGTCTGTTTCTTGCAAATAAGTTGTATTCTTTTAGCCTTTTATTCCAATCATGTGTATCGTCCCACCAAGTTTCAGTGATTCCAATGACATCATATTTCTTTTCCTGCATTAGTAGTTCCAATTCTCCTTGTTTGTTGCCCATGCTTTGTGCATTTGTATAAAAACATTTTAGTTTGTGATTGGTTTCTCTTCCTCCCATATTTTTATTATTTAGATTTTTTTGTCTTTGTTCTTTTCCACTTCCAGTAGCAGAGATCTCAATAGTATTTGTCAGCTGTATGGCTTTTTCTGGCCTTTTGCTTCCCTTCCCACATTGTTCTAGTTTAAAGCTCTTCTGATGGGTGTAGCAAGGCGACTTCCAAATACATGTTTTCCAGTCTTCGTAAGGTGCACCCCATCTCTAGCAAGTAGTCCATCGTATAGGTAATTCATTCCGTGATCCAGAAATCCAAATCCTTGTTGACGGCACCATCGACGTAGCCAGTTGTTCACCTGTAGAATCTTATTCCACCTCATTGTTCCATGGCCATCCACTGGGAGGATGGATGAGAAGACCACCTGCGCTCCCAATTCTTTCACTTTCTTGCCTAAGTCTTTAAAGTCACTGCAGATGGTTTCCAGGTCATTTCCTGCGGTGTCATTTGTCCCCACATGTATTGGCAGGAATGGGTAGTGATCTGTAGGTCTGAAGAGTCTTGATATCCTGTCAGACACATCTTTAATTTTTGTTCCTGGAAGACAGCACATTTCTCTTGAGGTTATGTCTGGTCTGCAGATAGCGGCCTCTGTTCCTCTTAACAGGGAATCCCCCATGACCACCACTCTCCGTTTTTTCTTCACGACATTCTTCTTTCTCCATCCAGGAGGATTCTGAGGGCTGTGGAGAGTTGCCCCCACAGTGTACAGCTCCTGCGTATCATCCTCCTCCTCCTCCTCCTCCTCCTGTTCAGCCTCCATCTCAGATATCACCACATCAGTTACAAGCTGGAAGCACTGCAGTACTGCCTCAGCCAAGCGGCAACAGGCTGTGCTGAAACTCATAAGCTTAGATGATAAACCTCACACTGCTTGTGAGTTGTGGACAGCTGTGAAAGAGCAGGCAGATCTGTGGCTGAGACCGCTGAACCTACATCCAGGCATGGTCGTGTGTGACAATGGCCGTAACCTGGTGGCGGCACTGAGGCGAGGCGAGATCACACACGTACCATGCCTGGCTCATGTGCTTAACCTCGTGGTTCAGCAGTTTCTTAAATCGTACCCAGAGTTGCCAGATCTGCTTGTCAAAGTACGCCGCCTGTCAGCTCATTTTCAGAAGTCGGCTACAGCTTCCGCCGCCCTTGCTGTGTTGCAGGAGCGTTTGCAGCTTCTGGCACACCGACTGGTGTGTGATGTCTCCACACGTTGGAACTCTACCCTCCACATGTTGCAAAGGATTTGTGAGCAGAAGAGAGCAGTTGTGGAGTACCAGCTGCAACAAGGCCGTCGATATTCAGGTCAGACTCCACACATAAGACCTCGGGAGTGGACCTGGATGTCTGACATATGTACCATCCTGACAAAACTTTGAGGAGTCCACCAAGATGGTGAGTGGCGATGACGCCATCATTAGCGTCAGCATCCCACTTGTCTGTCTTTTGCAACGCTCTCTGCAGAGAATTAAAGAGGAGGCATTGAAGCCAGAGTATGATGAGATGGATCAAGAAGCCGTAGCGGGCGATTACACACAGCCCAGCCTCATCTCATCCCAACGTGCATTGGGGGACAATGAGGGAGAGGAGGAGGAAGAACAGGAGCTTGTATCATGCGCTGTAGACGGTAGTACCTGTACAACTGTCATACCGTCGGTTCAGCGTGGGTGGCCTGAGGACAGGGGGGAGGAGGAGGAGGAGAGCATGGTCAGTCGTCATCTTGGTGAGGATATAAGAGTGAGAAACGCAGCACAACTGGACCAGGGTGCACGAGCAGGATCCAAGACCGTAGAATTAATAGTAAAACCTCGGCACACCAATGATTAAGAATTTTTACTGATTTATTTTAGCAGTCCACATCAAACGTTTCGGTCCACACGTTGGACCTTCATCAGTGTGCTGCAGGTGAAAAAAGTGTAACATGAGTTTATCAATTTACATAGAATAGACAAAAATATGTACAGAAAACATAAGAATACAGGTCAAATGTGCCTAGAATGGTCATTACATTCAAAAAGGATGAAGGATCCATAATATCAAAAATTATCATCAATTTTAGTACAGAATGATAACATACCCACTTGCTAAAGAATGGGAAAGAGGAAGAAGGAGTGGGAGGCGCAGTGTCCCTGGCAGGGAATCCTGTAGACATAAAGAATATTGGTGGTTTCAGTGGGACAGCCTTGCTAAATGCAATCGCTGAGGTAGAAAATACCTGGTTGTTCCTTGCGTACCTTTGGCGCCGATAGGAGTAGTGTGAATGCCTTGGACGCGCGGTATCCACCGCTGATAGCCGGCATTGTGGTGAGGGGAAAGCAAGCAGTGTGTATCTGGAGAGTGGGCGGGTTTGGTAACGTGCGACAGCCAATTGGAAGCCAGGAATTTTGATTGACGTCGTGCATTTCTGGTGACGTCACAGGAAGTGACGCTCGTGACCTCAGGAAACGTTTGCGATTGGTTGGGGTGCACGCATGCGCTTGTGAGTGCGTGTCACCCAGCAAGATGGTGCATTCCACGGAGTGGGAGATAATACCTAAGGGTTGTTTTATGCGTTCCACCCTAGGGGGGGCGTGAGCTACGCGATGAGTAAGAGGGGAGGAGGCAGGAGGGGGATAAACGTTGGCCCTTAGGAAGATCTGGAATAGAAGGAAGTACAAATTAATTTATGATCAGTTATGTACAATGGATATACCTATAGAGTGGATATGAATGTCATTATGGAGAAGAACCTTAGGATAGGATATCCTATAATGTCCTATGGGACATAATAGTAAAAAAATCACAACACGCACATAGATATTCACATAAATGAAAGGAGATCATAGTCCCTGTTGAGCCCTCTAGGGGCTAAGGATTGCAGTTCATGGATCCAGAAAGCCTCTTTGTTTAAATTTTTGAATGCGGTTACCACCGCGACGAGGCTGCTGGATATGTTCAATTACCTGAAAGCTTAGTTGTGCGACACTGTGTCCTGCTGTGATGAAATGATGAGGCATGGGCAACAGTGAATTTTTACATCTGATGGTAGACTTATGTTTAGATATCCTATCTTTAATGGGTTGTGTCGTTTCCCCTTCATATATTAAGCCACAGGGGCATTTTATGAGATATACTATGTAGCTTGTGTCACATGTAAAAAAGCCTTTTATGGTGTACTTTCTACCAGTTTGGGGGTGGTAAATGTTATCCCCTCTAAGAATGTTGTTGCACTGATGACACTGAAGGCAAGAGAAGGTGCCTTTCTTCGGTGTTTGGAGAAGTCTTTGGCGTGGGCCTGGTGTGCTTGGTCCTATATCGGCCAGTATTAGAGAATCTTTCAAATTGGGTGCTCTTTTAAAGCATTATTTACATAGAATAGACAAAAATATGTACAGAACACATAAGAATACAGGTCAAATGTGCCTAGAATTGTCATTACATTCAAAAAGGATGAAGGATCCATAATATAAAAAATTATCATCAATGAATGTAATGACAATTCTAGGCACATTTGACCTGTATTCTTATGTTTTCTGTACATATTTTTGTCTATTTTATGTAAATTGATACACTCATGTTACACTTTTTTCACCTGCAGTACACTGATGAAGGTCCAACGTGTGGACCGAAACGTTTGATGTGGACTGCTAAAATAAATCAGTAAAACTTCTTAATCATTGGTGTGCGGAGGTTTTACTATTAATGTCATCTTGGTGAGGACACGGAAGTCTTGCCCGTTACCAGTCTGGCACGCATGGCTGACTTTATGTTACGCTGCCTTAACTGTGACCCTCGCGTTGTCAAACTGTTGGGTGACAGTCATTACTGGTTAATGACACTTTTAGACCCCCGCTACAAGGAGAACTTTCACTCTCTTATTCCTGAGGTGGAGAGGTCTACAAAAATGGGGCAGTACCAGAAGGCCCTTGCTGCAAAACTGTTAAAAAAAATCCCATCTGAACACGCTAGCGGCAGAGGTCACAGTTCGTTGCCCAACCAAGGCGTACAGGCGAGAGAGACGCAACTCCAATCCAGCAGAGGTAGGGGAACACTGTCAACGTTCTGGGACAGTTTTCTGAGACCCACCCAGCTTACAGGCCCTGAGGCGCGGGGTACTCTCACAAGGAGTGCAAAGTTTCAAAAGATGGTGAGGGAGTACCTTGCCGACTGTACCAGCATCCTCCGTGAGTCCTCTGAGCCTTTTAATTATGGGGTATCCAAGCTGGACACTTGGAATGAACTCACTCTGTACGCCTTGGAGGTCCTCGCCTGCCCTGCCGATAGCGTGTTATTGGAGCGTGTTTTTAGTGCCGCTGGGGGAATTATAACTGATAAGCGCACTCGCCTGTCAACTGACAATGCTGACAATCTGACCCTTATCAAAATGAACAAGGGCTGGATTGGGCCAGACTTCTCATCGCCACCAAATGACAGCAGAATAACATAAAGTCAAATCCACTGTGTTATTTCGGGAGGTGTATTCCCATGCACCACTTCACACCCACACATGGGTATACGCTTCCACAATTCGGCTGTTTTTTGCTCTTCTCCTTATCCTCAGCCTCCACCACCACTATACCACCAGGGTGACCGTGGTCCGTGTTGCCAGCATAGCAAGTTCCTCCGTCCTAATTTTTGGCAGCTTTTGCTTGGAAGGCATAGGCAAAGATTATGGGAGACCCACTCCAAAATAATGGAAATAATGTTTTTAATATGCTGCACTGCATGGCTCTTGTAAGGGGCATTGCAAGTTCCTCCCTTCTAATTTTTGGCAGCTTTCGCTTGGAAGGCATAGGCAAAGACTATGGGAGACCCACTCCCCAATAATGGGAATAATGTTTTTAATATTCTGTACTGCATGGCTCTTGTAAGGGGCATTAAAATCATCTTGTTAAGCTACTGTGACCTCCACGTCTCTTCCAAGGGTCATTGATATTCTCTTTTTATTCCACTAGGACCTCCACCACTCTTCCAAGGGGCATTGATATTGTCTTTTTATTCCACTGGGACCTCCACGTCTCTTCCAAGGGGCATTGAAACCGTCTTGTTAAACCACTCTTAACTCCACGTCTCTTCCAAGGGGCATTAAAACCATCTTGTTAAGCTACTGTGACCTCCACGTCTCTTCCAAGGGGCATAAAAACCGTCTTGTTAAACCACTCTGAACTCCACGTCTCTTCCAAGGGGCATTAAAATAGTCTTGTTAAGCTACTGTGACCTCCACGTCTCTTTCAAGGGGCATTGATATTGTCTTTTTATTCCACTGGGACCTCCACGTCTCTTCCAAGGGGCATTAAAACCATCTTGTTAAACCACTCTGAACTCCACGTCTCTTCCAAGGGGCCTTAAAATTGTCTTGTTAAGCTACTGTGACCTCCACGTCTCTTTCAAGGGTCATTGATATTCTCTTTTTATTCCACTGGGACCTCCACCACTCTTCCAAGGGGCATTGATATTGTCTTTTTATTCCACTGGGACCTCCACGTCTCTTCCAAGGGGCATTAAAACAGTCTTGTTAAGCTACTGTGACCTCCACGTCTCGTCCAAGGGGCATTAAAATAGTCTTGTTAAGCTACTGTGACCTCCACGTCTTTTCCAAGGGGCATTGATATTGTCTTTTTATTCCACTGGGACCTCCACGTCTCATACAAGGGGCATTAAAACCATCTTGTTAAACCACTCTGAACTCCACGTCTCTTCCAATGGGCATTAAAACCTTATTGATAAGCTACTGTGACCTCCACATCTCTTCCAAGGGGCATTAAAACGGTCTTGTTAAACCACTCTGAACTCCACAGCTCTTCCAAGGGGCATTGAAATGTTGTTTTTAATTACCTCTAACCTCCACGAGTCTTCCAACGGGCATTGCATTTCCTCCTAATTTTAGTCAGCTTTTGCTTTTCAATGCATAGGCGAACACTAAGGGAGACCCACTCCCCAATAATGGGTAGAAGGTTTTTAGTATGCTTTAATCCACATCTGTTTCAAGGGGCATTGCAGTTCCTCATAATTTTTGGAAAGCCTTCCATTCACTGCTTAGGCCAACAGTGTACAGGAGACCCAGTTGCTATAAATGGAAAAAACGGTTTAGTTAAGGCCCTCTGACCTCCATGTCACTTCCAAGGGGCATTGGAGTGCCTCGAAATTTTTGGTAGGCATTGCACTCACTGTATGCCTTATAACTGTGCAGCCGAACCGCTCCTTTTGTTACAGAAACATATCCTACAAGACATGTGTGGTTGACTGGCCTGATATTGATGTGAATGGTCCCTGTTCCTCCTGCTCTCTCCTTTGCCACCACCTCATTCATCATTCATCACCTGAAGCTTTGCTTTAATGGGAGTCATAGAACTGGGATAGTAGCAGGAAAACATCCAGCAATCCTCAGAGGAGGTAGGATATGCGCCAAAACGCTGACCACCTCAGGCCTAGCCGCTACTACATACATGCGGTTGCATTCCAAGGAACAGAAAGCTAAGGAGATGGATGGCCTCATGATCATGAATAATTTACTCTTTGTGTAGGAGGCCGACCACTGCTGCTGTCTACCTTCTGAACTTTGTGTTGAAGCCTGATTGACCCAGGACCCGCAATCCTCTATGTCTGGAGGACGTGCTGCATCCCAGTGTCCAACTGTGTCCCGGCTTCCACAATATTAACCCAGTGTGAAGGCGTCAGTGAGATGGACAATCCCTGGCCACATGTTTGTGGTTAGGGTGTCCTTCAAATAGGGGCGGCTAGGGACCCTTTATGGACACCCGGCCGCCCCCAGGCGGCTGGGGACCGTGTGTGGGCACCCGGCCGCGGGGCGGCTGGGGACCAAGCGTGGACACCCAGCCGCTGGGCGGCTGGGGACTGAGTATGGATACCAGGCCGCCGCCGCAGCCATGACGTGGTGGCCAGATTCCGCCTCCACATGCCTAAAAGGCCCAATTTCAAGTGCAAGAAAGCAAGCAGTATGGTATTGCAGCCTGTGGGTGGGTGGCAGGCTGCATACATGCACTTGCATTGCAAGGAATGGGGGAGGTACAATTGAACACTGCTCTGGGACTTGCACGGGGATAGTTGCAAGTCTGCATCTTCTGATGCGGCAAGGATCACTTCTGATGGGCACACTTTTAGGCAGTGACCTGGGTGTCAGAGATGCTTCCAGTGGTCTTCCCCATGCTGTCCCCATGTCTTTTCAGCACTGTATGCATGTGTCACACAGCACATGGGCAGATAAGGTTGTAAAATGTTAAAATGACATTTCTCGGTGGATGCATTTGTCACGGTTGAAAGCAATACAAAAGTGCAAAAACGCATAAAAAATGCTACTTGTGAACATAGCCCAAAGTGTGGAGGAGTATTTTTGTTTTTGGTTATTTATTTTACCTTATACACAAGTCTTTACCCTGGAAAGGAAGTTCCTTAACATATTTCACAGGAAAACCGTTTGTTTCATTTTTGAACGTTTTATTGTGAGCCCGTAAAAGTGGCTTAATACCTCTGACCACGTTGTTGACAGCAGTGACCTGGGGGTCAGAAATGCTTCCTGGGGCGATCCCAATGCTGTCCCCATGTCATTTGAGCACTGTCACTATCGTTTTGGGAACTTTTTAGGCTTTCTACAGACTGCCGGGGGTGTCGCCGCAAAAATGCTCGGGTCTCCCATAGACTAACATTGGGCTCATTGATCGGGTCGAGCACCCGAGTATCACGGTGAGCTTGGCCCGAGCTTCGAGCACCCGAGCATTTTAGTGCTCGATCAACACTACTCTTTATGCATGCTGATGAAGTTGAATAGGTAATTTTTTTTTATCACTGAATTTTATCAGGTTTTGGCACAAAAAACGCAGCAAAACCTGATACTTGCGTTTTTGCAGCATTTTTGTCACTTTCCATTACTTTCAAAAAATTCTGAAAAACCGCTGAAAGAAGTGACATGCTCTATTGCGCAAAAAAACATGCAAAGCCCAAAATACTGATGACACAAAAACCAATGTCTGTGCATGAGATTTCTGAAATCTCATAGACTTTGCTGGTGCTGTAAAACGCAGCTGAAAATTTGCATAAAAAACTCATAAAAAAAACGCCTAGTGTGAACATGGCCTTATAGATACACGTCACCACTTCTGCATTCCTGGTTTTCGCTAACAAATACTGAGGAAAAATACTGACCAAATACTGATAGTGGGGCCGTAGCCTAACACACTAAATCGGATGGTGTAAATCAGGGCAGTTTCTGCCATGGGAAGAGATGAGCATTTTGCCTCAGGTAGCAGTTTGCAGTTTCAGCCATAGGGCGGCACCAGCCAACTCACTAGTTTCACTGGCTGCAGTGTGAACAGACACAGTATCTGCGAAACACATCAATAACTCCATTTCACTCTCCTCTTTCTCTTCAGCCTGAGAAAGGGGAACATTTGCAGAAAAAAATGTCTGCTGACCCCATACCTGGACCAAAGTCAAGTCCTGAGACTGGCAGCAGAGGAAGCAACAGAGAAAGATTATCCTAGAGATAGCTGTATAAGAAGGTGGAGGAATATGGAGCACATAGGAGGAAAGAGAGGCCTGGTGAACCAGAGAGGGGGTGAGCGATGGGGAGAGATGGAGGGTACTGATAGTATAATACTACTGTATGTTTAAAGGGAATCGGTCAGTAGGATAAACCCTACTATAATGCCTACATGGGCATGTAGGTCATAGAAAGCTGAATAAAATCTGCCTCCCGAGCTTATTTTAAATGACATGTAATGACTGACAGTCTGCTCTCCTGATCTACTTGTCTCACACTGGTAATGCCCCCTTTCATTTAAAATAAACTCTGGAGTTAGATTCTCTGGTAGATCTCTGCCCCACCCATATATCTTAACGACTCATTCAAATATTAACAAAAATGATGTGGATTTCCCTGGAATAAGACATCAGATCGCAGATATTAAGGTATCATTTTATGCAACTATGCCCTGTTGTGCCCATATAGACGGCTTAGGAGGGTTGATCCTACTAACAGATACCCTTTAAGAGGCCAGCGGAAACTAAAGAAGAGGTCACATGTCTGAAAGAAACCTGTACTGCCTATCAGTGTTAGCAGGTACTACTACACAGTTGAGGGGGTGATCTATCAGGGAATGGGGCTGCCTGATGTGAACTGTGGGCAGAGTTAATCAACACCTTGGAGCTGGTTGTTTTCACAGTAGGGATGTCAGTGTGAAGAAGCCACACACACAGTCTGCTTGTAGTGTAAGCAACATCTGTTTGATGTGTGTAGAATGTGTATCTTGTAGTTATGATACCCTTTAATGGCCAACAGAAATAAAATAAATGATGATACAAGGCAATTCTTTGCAAAAAAAATACAATATATGCCTCACCATGCATTTAATCCATCCTGCTGCTCATATCTTCTGGGCTCAGACCCACAATGCTGTGAATATTAAAATAAATGATGTTACAAGGAAAGCTTTCGGGACAACTTAGGTCCCATCCTCAGGCATGGTATCATGATACCACCTAAGTTGTCCCGAAAGCTTGCCTTGTAACATCATTTATTTTAATATTCACAGCATTGTGGGTCTGAGCCCAGAAGATATGAGCAGCAGGATGGATTAAATGCATGGTGAGGCATATATTGTATTTTTTGCAAAGAATTGCCTTTTACCATCATTTATTTTATTTTTGTTAGCCATTAAAAGGTATCATAACTACAAGATTATCTTGTTTTTTCCCACTGAGAGCAATCTTTTTTCAGCTGGCTAACACGGTACCAAACCCCTTTTTTTTTCTTTTAACTAGAATATGTATGTAATGGGAAATGTATGTGACATATGCACAGCAAGAATGCAATGTGTGACATCTGCACAGCACAGGTAGCAATGTGTGGCATCTGCATAGCACAGGTGCAGTGTGTGACATCTGCACAGCACGGGGGCAATGTATGTCATCTGCACAGCATGGCGGCAATGTATAACATCTGCAAAGCACAGGGGCAAATGTATGACATCTGCACAGAAAGGGGTTAAAGTGTGACATCTGCACAACAAGGGTACAGTGTGTGACATCTGCACAGCACATGTGCAATATGTGACATCTGCACAGCATGGGTGTAAGGTGTGACATCTGCACAACACCCTGACCCACACTGATGCTGGCACACACAGACACACGCTGACACTAGCACACACAGTTACACTGTAGCATAGTCACCTCTCGGGCCGCTAGTTTTCTCACCTACATAGTCAGTGACAGTCACCTGTGGCTGCCGCATCGGTACTTCTGCTTCTGTGAAACTCAGTAGGGACAGAGGCAGAGGCTTGCAATGAAGAAGTCTGCTGAACGCTGCTTAAGGACTAGTGTACAGAACATGTGTAATGCCAATGATGCACTACTCTGCTATAAGTCCCACACCATGTGGTGTGCGGATGTTGCCACTTCACTTTGGCAGGGACAAAATAAAAGAAAACGAAGATTGTGATGCCAGGGTGCACTTAATTAACCTATGCTTCCTGGTAGGGTGATGAAATATAGCGCACTCCAATAGTCCAGAAAAAGAGAGAGGCCAAAGAGGCTATTGATAAACTTTACTTGTTGCATGAATACACTGCTACATCCAGACAAACGATGATTTAACAGCGATTCAACTCCAATGCTGCAAATACGGTTACTTCCCAGTATAGTAATTGCAGATATATAAATGGTGCAGCTATTTCTGAGTACCAGTTTCTGCTTATCTGCACAGTCTTTATCACACAGTTGCCTGCAGCTGAGGCTGTGGTTTCTCATATACAGGAGCTCTGACTACCTGTTCCTTCAGTTTTCATAGGCAAAACGTTTTTCACACCACTATTACATACATAGGGTCACTCTATCCTGGCCCAAATGGGTTCTGGGCATCAGAACGGGCAACAAAGTTGGCAAATAGATAATTTTTACAGATTTGAATAAGTAACTTGTTTTTCAGGGGTGTACCACGTTGGTTGTCTCTTCATGAGGGTTGACTGTCTCTGGAACTTGCACTTCCAAGGCAACATCTGCTGGAAGTCTTCCTTGTCGATCAAACATCAAGTAATAAGGAGTATACCCAGTGGAACAATGGACATTGTTATTGTAGAGGTAGACCAATTCTGGCAGTAGATTTGGACAATCAGTTTTCTGCTGAGCAGGTATCACACGTAGCATGTCAATTAGAGTCTGGTTCATCCGCTCACACAAAACGTTACACTGTGGATGATAGGCAGTTGTTCTCACTTTCTTACAGCCATAGTTCTTGGAATAGTTCCGATTCAAATTCATCACCTCTATCAGTTAGGCCGTCTTCCTGGGTGACTTTCTCTGGAGCCATAACGCCATCTGTCTCTGTGGGACCAGGAGTCTTCAGGTTTCTGTTGCTGCTTTAAATCCTTTAACTCCTCACACACCACTGACAGTCTCTTGGTGAGTTCCACAACTTGCTTGCACAGGTCACCTGCAGCATCATGGGCTTGAACTTGACCACAATTGTTAACAGTCTCTTTGAGGCCAGTTTATGGCGCTATTTCAGGTTTATGGAAAACACTCATTTAGTTCTTAGGCTGGTTACATGGGCTGCTGCAAGCAGGAACTTGGCTGGAATCTGCTTCTATTCCCAGGACTCTAATGGTCATCTTCTTGAAGCCTAAGAATGAGCTGTCTGGGTTCTGTAGGGACAGTATTCTCAGTTTAGTCTTGATAAACTCTGTCCTTGCCCCCTCTACAAACTGGTTCCTTAGGGCATTATCTGCATTCATTATTTTATGAGGGTACACCTGACATATAGCAGTGTTTTTTGTAAGCTAAGAGCAAAATCTTTGACTCATCAAACTGCTGTTTTCTGCCAAAGAACCGCATTTTTAATTCTGAGACTGTTCTGGTATCAAAGGTGTCACTCAATCTCTCAAAGATTTGTTCAACAGTTCTTTTCTCAGTATGGGGCCAGGACTTCACCTCCCTTACAGCTGCTCCACTCAATTGCCCAATTAATATTTCCACTTTTTGCTCTGTAGACACTGGATATAGTCTAAACATAGACTGCATCTTTTCTCTGAAGTCTCTTAATTCATGGGCATTCACTTTATAGCTTGGGAGCCACGGTGCTCCAAAATAATACGGCATAGTTAGAGGCATTGAGTGGGCCATGCTGGAAGCTCCACTATAGCTGGGCAATACTGCTCACCCTCTTCCAGGTTTTGCTGTCTCTTTAATTGCGGCTATGATCCGTTTCTTTTTTGCTGCAGGAATTACTGATACTGCACTGCAATCCTGTAGCTGTGGATAATGGTGATACTTGCTTTGCGCGAGTTCTGTTTTGTGAGGAGCGGTATAGGAAGTGGGACTTCCTCTTCTTTGGCCCGCTGTGCTGCAATTGGCTGAGGCACAATGAAGAAGGGGGAGCTTCCTTCTGGTGATGTGCTTGTCCTCACTGCTGCCATTAACACATTTACAGTTCAATAATCAAGCTCTGCAATTACAATGGTCTGGGGTTTCTTCCGCACCTTTCATTTAGAAGGATCCTGTTCGTGGACGCCAGAAGATTGTAATGCCAATGATGCACTACTCTGCTATAAGTCCCACACCGTGTGGTGTGCGGATGTTACCACTTCACTTTGGCAGGGACAAAATAAAAGAAAACAAATTTTGTGATGCCAGGGTGCACTTAATTAACCTCTGCTTCCTGGTAGTATGATGTAATATGGTGCACTCCAATAGTCCAGAAAACAGAGAGGCCAGAGAGGCTATTGATAAACTTGTTGCACAAATACACAGGTACATCCAGACAAACAATGATTTAACAGAGATTCAATTCCAATGCAGCAAGCACAGTTACTTTTCAGTTTAGTAATGCAGATATACAAATGGTGCAGTGATTCCTAAGTACCAGCTTCTGATTTTCTGCATAGTCTTTATCACACAGCTGACTGCAGCTGGGGCTGTCGTTTCTCATATACAGGAGCTCTGACTTTCCTACCTGCTTCTTCAGTTTTCATAGGCAAAGTCCTCACAAAATGTCTCCTCTCTCAGTGCTAAGCTCAGGACCTGGTCATGTGGTCTAACCATGTGACCTTATCGCCATATATGGAAAGCATGGTTGCTTTGTTAACTCTTGACAACCTCCATAATGCATCACTTTATGCATATATAAACCACTTCTATGTACTGAATTCTAAGGTACATTATCTGCAAAGGGAAATGTGAACATTGTGCAATCATAATGAGGTAGCTGCTAGCTCTGCTACATCTTAAAGGCACATACTCAACAACTTTGGGGCATTACACATATGTTGAAAATAAAGCTTCTCCTCCGTTGGAGTCCGCCGTCATACTTCTGAAGTCAGGTCATATTTGTACGGCACATGTCAGCCTTTTTAGTGCATGTGCAGTTCAAACGATAAGTAAATTTTTAAAAACATGACTTAGTGTATTACAGAAATAAAACACCTGATTTTTGACAACTGCCTGTAAATTTACTGACGGTTGGCAGCCCAGTGTCTTGCACAGTTTAGTGACTGGGTACTGCAGATGAGCAGCACATACTAAAAACTATTATGGAGATGTTATATCTGGCCTGTTCACATTTAATCAGTGAGGGTTCTTGGGGCGTTAGACCCGCCATTGATCTGAGTTTGATGACTTATCTTATAGCTTGGTCTTCAATATCAAAGTTGAGGAAACCTCTTTTATACATGCATTAGTTAAAAAAAGTGATACTTTCCTATAAGTGGTCTATAGAGTACATTACAAGAATAATACAAGTCTGTATAAATACAGTAGAGCTGTTACAAAAATGGATCACTTTATATCGTTATGCTGCAGATTTGTAAAAAGTGTCTTAAATTCACTCACTAAAATTCTCATTTTGTCAAATAGAGTCGCATTTAGCTTCCAGCTGTGTGCAAGACAGCTCTTTATTAAGCCATTCTCAGGATATACTGTACACCATTTGCCAGCAGAGCAGTTATGTGCTGTAAACCATCTATGCATTTCATTTGTATTGGATGGGTTTAATGGAGCAAACTATGTGCCCAAGTCCTATTTGTTTTAGGACATGACATCAATTGTGTGATATTATTCACTTTTTAGTATAGATTTTAGAGCAAACCCTATAACACAGACCAAGATTTACAAGGGAAAGCAGTCTAGCACAAGTTGGAGAGCAAACAGCTCACCTAAATATTAGATCTGAATTGAGGTCATTGTGTTCTAGAAATCTTCTACGGTTCCCATCAATCATCATGATGCAAAGGAATTTAAAATATTGTCAAAATATGTGCATTGTTTTAAAAACTCATTATTGCTGCACTAAACTTTTAATAGTCATAGACTTTCAGTGACTGCAATGTGTGAATAAGCAGGTGACATCTCCCAAGCCACAGTGGGCTCATGTATCATTCAATTAAGTTTTTTCATTAAGTCCCATTGCCACAGATTTATAAAATCCAGCGCCCAGCCATGCAGCCTGTCTTTACAAACATCTATTAAAGAATGGGTTGTTCTATAGATCTCACTAAATTTGAGTGTGACACTGTAATATGACACAACCACTGCAGCAAGTCAGCTTGTGAGATGTCTTACCTCTTAAATATTCTATGATCAACTTGAAGTAGTATTAGGAACCATATCAACGCATCAAGTTTCATATCATGGTCGCCAAGTGCTGAAGCGCATAGGACATAAAAGTTTCCAACTCCCCTTTCACATGTAAAGCACCATGGAATAAATGGCGCCATAATAATAAATAAAAACAACAACGCTCAGCTGACTGGAGCTGGAGAGTTCCAAACTTTCCAAACATCAGCACAAAAAAAGTGTGTCTGGGCATGGTCTGCTATATATAAGCAGCTTCATGCAATTCAGTTCATCACATAGCACAATACCAACCGTCAGGTGTAGTGGTGCTGCCACTGGATACAGAAGCAGGTTCTGTGAATTAAAGAAGTTGACCACCAATCTGACAACCCCCTCTCAATACCTATGTTCCCGCTTGAATTAATAACACCTATACTCACCTCTGGAGTCGGTGTCGTTCCTGTGTTGTTGGCACTGGCTCTCCCAGGGCTCACGTGACATTGGCTGCAGGCCTCTCGTGGCATAACAATCAGTGGCTGCTTTATTCTCCCCTCATTCAGACAAATCAGACATCCAGAAGAAATTGAGAGCTGCAGATGCTCTCTGACTTCTTTGGACAAATATGACATCTGGAGGAAGGGGAAAGTAAAGAAGTCACTGATTGTTATGCCATATGAGCTTTACAGCCAATGTCATGCAAGCCTTGGGAGAGCCAGGGCCGAAATGGCTGGAAAGATGCAGACTCCAGAGGTGAGTATAGCTGCTATTATTTTACTTGCGAGGAACATAGTAATTGAGAAAGGGTTGTCCGAGTAGTTGACAACCCCTTTAAGGAATCCTGCTTCTTTATCTGTCACTGTTTTGGACTAGTCTGAGTGTGGTGAATGCCAGGAGGACATTACCTGTCTGACTACACTGTGCTGACGGTAAAGCTTGGCTGAGTAGGGAAAATGCTATGAGGTTGTTTTTCAGAGCTTGGCTTAGGCCCTATAGTTCCACTGAAGGGAAATCTCAATACTAAATGTATACCAAGACATTTGTAAGCTCCAAACTTTGTGGTAAAAGTTTGGAGGAGGCCCAATTCTATTTCAATATCTCAGATACTTAGACTCTCTTGTAACAGGGGTGGAGGATGGATGATGTGGTACCAATATTTAAGAAAGGTAAAAAGGGGGATCCAGGCAACTACCGTCCCGTAAGTCTGACATCAGTAGTGTGCAAACTTTTTGAGGGCATCATAAGAGATGACCTACAGAGTTATATTGCAGAGAATAATATAATAAATGATAATCATGGATTCATGAAAAATAAGTTGAGTCTAGCCAACATGTTGGGGTTCTAGGAGAAGGTATGAATGTTGGTAATGCAGCTGATGTGATTTATCTGGACTTTGCAAAGGCATTTGATACTGTACCACATAACAGCCTTATACTGGAGCTACAGAAGCATGGACTTGGGGGAACTATATGTAGATGGGTAAGGAATTGGCTAAATGATAGTAAACAAAGAGTCGTCATGAATGGTACATTCTCTAAATGGGATATAGTCAGCAGTGGGGTGCCGCAGGGATCTGTGCTAGGACCGATGTTTTTTAACCTCTTTATTAATGACCTTGGGGATGGGATTGAGAGTAAAGTGTCAGTCTTTGCTGACGACACCAAACTACGTAGGATATTAAAATCTGATCTTGACATTACAATATTGCAAAATGACCTGGATAAGATGACTGAATGGGCAAACACTTGACAGATGAGGTTTAATGCAGATAAATGTAGAGTAATGCACCTAAGACAGAGTAATCCTACTGCTGCATATACATTAAATGGGAGTATACTCGGGACTACAGAAGGACTTGGGTATTCTGGTTACAAGTAAGCTGAGCAGCAGTACTCAATGCCAAGCAGCAGCTGCAAAAGCAAACAAGATTTTAGGAAGTATAAAAAAAGAGATAAAATCCTGCGATCCCAACGTATTGTTACCCCTTTATAAATTACTGGTAAGGCCACATCTAGAATATGGGATCCAGTTTTGGGCTCCACATTTTAACCCCTTTACAACCCATGACGTCTTAGTGCGCACATTTGCGTACCCCCCGTTCAGTGAAGGCTGCTGCGCTGAGCCCTCACTGAACCGAGCACATGTCAGCTGATTCTTACAGCTGACATGTGCCCGCAACAGCCGCGGGTGGAACTGCGATCCACCCGCGGCTGTTAACATGTTAAATGCCGCTGTCAATCTCCGACAGCGGCATTTAACGCGCGCTTCCGGGTTGCGCGTCATAAGCCCCACCCATCGGCGACCCCGTCACGTGATCGCGGGTCACCGATGGGTGGGCATGACAACCCAGGGTCTGCAGCAGACGCCTGTGGTTGTCATGATCTGGTCGCTATGAGCACCACCTAGTGGTCGGCGCTCATAGCACAGGACCATTTCTGCTGCATGCAGGGGATCTGCTGGTCCCCTGTATGTAGCAGAGCCGATCAGACAACTGCTGCTTATAGTCTCCTATGGAGACTATTGAAGCATGCAGTAAGTGAAAAAAAAAAGTTTTTAAAAATATAAAAAAAAATAAAAAAAATATAAAAGTTTAAATCACCCCCCTTTCACCCCATTCAAAATAAAATATAAAAAAAAAACCTACAAAGACATATTTGGTATCGCCGCGTTCAGAATCGCCCCATCTATCAATATAAAAAAAGAATTAATCCGATCGGTAAACAGTGTAACGAGAAAAAAATTCTAAACGCCAGAATTACATTTTTTGGTCGCCGCAAAATTGCAATAAAATGCAATAACGGGCGATCAAAACATCGGATCTACCCAAAATGTTATCAATAAAAATGTCAGCCCGGCGCGCAAAAAATAAGCCCTCACCCAGCCCCAGATCACGAAAAATGGAGACGCTACAGGTCTCGGAAAATGGCGCTATTTATTATTCTTTTTACCAAATTTTGGAATTTTTTTTCACCACTTAAATATAAAAGAACCTATACATGTTTGGTGTCTACGAACTCGTAATGACCTGGAAAATAAGAATGGCAGGTCAGTTTTAGCATTCAGTGAACGTGGTAAAAAAAATAAATAAAAAACAACTGTGGTATTGCACTTTTTTTGCAATTTTACCGCACTTGGATCTTTTTTCCCGTTTTCCCATACATGATATGGCAAAACTAGTAATGGCGTTGAAAAGTACAACTCGTCCTGCAAAAAATAAGCCCTCACACGGCCATATTGACCAAAAAATAAAAACGCTATGGCTCTGGGAACAAGGGGAGCAAAAAACGAAAAAGCAAAAACGACAAAACAAGGTTGCGAAAGGGTTAAAAAGGATATTCAGACGTTAGAGTCATCTCAATGACGAGCAACTAGATTATTACAGGGGATGGAAGGCCTCTCATATGATGAGAGGTTGGAAAAGGTGGGCTTCTTTAGCTTAGAAAAAAGACGCTTCAGAGGAGATCTCATTTACATGTATGAATAAATATGTGGTCAGTGCAAAGGATTTGCACATGACTTATTTCTTCCAAAGACCATACTAAGGACCAGGGGGCACTCATTACGGGAGGAAGAAAGGCGATTCCAGCAGCTAAATAGGAAAGGGTTCTTTACAGTTAGAGCAGTCAGACTGTGGAATACCCTACCACAAGAGATAGTGATGGCACACTATCAGATTTTAAAAAAGGGCTGGATGATTTCCTCGATACACATAACATTGTGGACTATAGTTAAATTAGTGACAAAATGTACAATTGGTGGAGGAAATTTGGACTTGATGGACCTAGGTCTTTTTTCAACCAATTTAACTATGTAATATATCTATGACCCAGTCCACAAGCAAAGTCCATAAAGGCATGGTTTAATGTGAATGTGACTGGCCAACACAGAGCCCTAACCTCAACGCCAAACACCTTTGATGTTGAACAAGAGGACCTGGCTGACAGTCTCTGGTTTAGTCCACTCCAGTGTCTGATCTCACAAATACTCTTCTAGATGACTGCACACATTTCAAAATTTAGTAGACTGCCGCAACCAGAATTGTGGAAACTGTTTTATCTGCATAGCGGGGACCGACTCCTCATTAATGCCGATGCATTTAGAATGGCATGTCACAAGAGGTCCTGTAGGCGTAATGTATAGGCATACCAATGTTTTGTCCATAAAATGTATAGGAACAAATACGCAAAACAAGTGAAAGTGCCATGAGCAACACAGACAGTTTTGCCTCAACTGTTTTTCACACACAAGGGTCAAAATATATCCTATAGTACCTGTTCAATAAAATTAAGCAGATTTGTTTGAGTTGAAATGATTTTGCCTCAAATTTAACAAGAAATTTTGATTAATTTTGCCAAATTGTAGAGCTCTTCTTTCATCTCCACTTGGCGCAGGGATTTTCGGCGACAGATTTCACGGCACACATTGTGATGTTATGATGTGATTACATGAGTCACCCAAGGCCTAGTCAGCACCTTAGATTACTTTCATCATGTTGTCATATCTAGGCCTTGAGTATTTATTATGCTCTGGGGTCTTTAGTTAAGGAACATTTTCCTTGCCAAAGGATTGAATTTCCTGTCCAAATTTGAGTGAACTGCTGAATCAGAATTTTGGCAGATTTATTCATACTACTCTTTAGCCTACTCTTAAACTTTCATTACGCATAATTTGAGGACCCATTACAGTTTAACAATTAATCCAGTATAACAACACAAGTTGTTGTAAATTACACTGGTAGTTTGTGGTAGTGTGACACTCAAGTAGTGAGGTGATGACCGGACTGAAAGCCAGCAACAGCAGTATGTCAGACACACTTGGCTCAAGCAGTCACGCTTTGGCACACCCTTTGAGAACCGGGGTACTCTTCACCCCCTCTCACTAAAGAGAGAGAGACTTTTGCAGAGCCCTTCCCAAGTGCCAATAGCTGGGTGGCTGGGCAAACTGGCCACAGTTGGGTTCAACACACCAATAAACTATACCAGTATAACAGTGTGCTGCCTACCTGGCGCTCAAGTCCGGCACATCGCTGATCGGGTTGACAGATTACTGGAAGGGGCTGGTGAGGACCCAGCGGTCATGGTGCACATTGGCACAAATGACAAAGTTAGAGGTAGGTGGAAGGTCCTTAAAGATGATTTCAGGGAATCAGGCTGAAAGCAAGGACCTCCAAGGTGGTATTCTCTGAAATACTACCGGTACTACGTGCCACGCCAGAGAGGCAACGGGAGATTAGGGAGATAAATAAGTGGCTCAAGAATTGGTGTAGGAAGGAGGGATTTGGGTTCCTGGAGAACTGGGCCAACTTCTCAGTTGGCTACAGACTCTACGCTAGGGACCGGCTGCACCTTAATGGGGAGGGTGCAGCTGTGCTGGGGGAGAAAATGGCTAGAAGGTTGGAGGAGTGTTTAAACTAGGGATTGGGGGGGAGGGTATTCATTTTATAGGTGGGGAAGATAGTGCAGATAGTGACCTGGGCACAAATAAAGAAATTGGGGTTGGGGTTAGAACAGTCAATAAAGTAAGAAGGAATAGAGGTACAGAGAGATACATAAAATGCATGTACACTAATGGCAGAAGCCTCACCAACAAAATGGAGGAATTAGAGCTAATTTTGTTGGAAAATAATTATGACATGGTAGGGATATCTGAGATGTGGCTGGACGAGACCCATGACTGGGCAGTTAATTTACAGGGCTATAGTCTTTTCAGAAATGACCATACAAACAAGCGAGGGGGGGGTGTTTATATGTAAAATCATCCTTAAAACCTGTCTTGCGGGAGGATATATGTGAATCTAATGAAAATGTAGAGTCCCTGTGGGTGGAGATAAGGGGAGGGGGAAAAAATAATAAATTACTGATAGGGGTTTGTTATAAGTCTCCAAAAATAATGGAAGTAGCGGAGAATATCCTCGTAATGCAAATATATGAAGCAGCGACTCAAGGAGAAGTCATTATTATGGGAGACTTCAACTACCCTGAAATACATTGGTGGACAGAAACATGTAGTTCAAGCAAAGGTAATAGGTTTTTGACAACTATGAGAGACAATTACCTTTCACAACTGGTTCAGGACCCAACAAGAAGGGGGGCACTGCTAGACCTAATATTAACCAATAGGCCAGACCGCATATCAAATATACGAGTTGGGGGTCACTTGGGTAATAGTGATCACAAAATAATACGTTTTCATGTAACCTTTAATAAGATGTGTAGTAGAGGGGTTACAATGACACTAAACTTCAGAAAGGCAAATTTCCAACAGTTAAGAGATGATCTTAGTGCAATAAACTGGGACGATATCCTGAGACATAAAGCTGCACAAAGCAAATGGGAGACATTTATTAGCATCCTGAATAGGACCTGTGCACAATATATACCCTTTGGGAATAAACATGCTAGAAATAGGAGGAAACCACTATGGCTAAATAGAGTTGTAAGGGGCGGAATAAGTGACAAAAAGAAAGCATTTAGAGAACTAAAGCAAGTAGGTAGTGATGAGGCATTAAATAAATATAGAAAATTAAATAAATTATGTAAAAAACAAATCAAGGCAGCAAAGATTGAGGCAGAGAGAATCATTGCCAGAGAAAGTAAAAATAACCCCAAAATATTCTTTAACTACATAAATAGTAAAAAACGAAAAAATGATAGGGTTGGCCCCCTTAAAAATAGTCTGGGTGAACTGGTGGATGAGGATGAGGAAAAAGCCAATATGCTAAATGATTTTTTTTCAACCGTATTTACACAAGAAAATCGCATGACAGAAAACATGATTAGTAGTGTTGAGCATTCCGATACTGAAATATCGGGTATCGGCCGATATTCGCGGTATCGGAATTCCGATACTTAATTCCGATACTATTGCAATATCGTATACCGGAATCGGAAGTTCCCATAATGCAATGAGACATTTTCATTTTATTCAGCCAATGAGGATCCTAAGAAGTGTGGGCACATCCTGTTAGGCATGTAGGCATCTTAACTAATGGCATGGCTGTGATTGGCTGCTGAAATGATGTCATGATGCACTATAAAAGCCACCGCCGCCATTTTGAGCTCACTCTGCTGTGAATTCAGTTAGGGATAGGACGCTGTTGTTCTGAGGGACAGTTTTAGCTACCTATTTGCTCTATACTGCTTTACCCAAGCTACTTTCTAAATCACTGTGCCTTGCAGTGCTAGTGCACAGTTCCCTGTGCTGTTCACCGCTATCTGCAAGGTCTGTGTGTGTGAGTGCAGCTCACCCTGTAGTGTGTGCTTCAGCCAAGTCTGGTTGTAGTGCACTCAGTGTGTGTCACTGCCTCATACATTGTCCTTTTTTGCCAATTCATAATTTTTCCTGATATCTCCTATTAGTGTGGTGGTTCCATCTGTATTCAGCTAAATTGGTTCCAAACACACTATATAGGAGTAGATAGAGAAATTTTTTTCCGTCTTGCAGCACTAGTGCACAGTGCTCTGCATCTGTACTGTTCACCGCTGTCTGCAAGGTCTGGTGTGTGAGTGCAGCTCACCCTGTAGTGTGTGCTTCAACCCCGTCTGGTTGTAGTGCACTCAGTGTGTGTCACTGCCTCATACATTGTCCTTTATTGCCAATTCATAATTTTTCCTGATATCTCCTATTAGTGTGGTGGTTCCATCTGTATTCAGCTAAATTGGTTCCAAACACACTATATAGGAGTAGATAGAGAAATTTTTTTCCGTCTTGCAGCACTAGTGCACAGTGCTCTGCATCTGTACTGTTCACCGCTGTCTGCAAGGTCTGGTGTGTGAGTGCAGCTCACCCTGTAGTGTGTGCTTCAACCCCGTCTGGTTGTAGTGCACTCAGTGTGTGTCACTGCCTCATACATTGTCCTTTATTGCCAATTCATAATTTTTCCTGATATCTCCTATTAGTGTGGTGGTTCCATCTGTATTCAGCTAAATTGGTTCCAAACACACTATATAGGAGTAGATAGAGAATTTTTTTTCCGTCTTGCAGCACTAGTGCACAGTGCTCTGCATCTGTACTGTTCACCGCTGTCTGCAAGGTCTGGTGTGTGAGTGCAGCTCACCCTGTAGTGTGTGCTTCAACCCCGTCTGGTTGTAGTGCACTCAGTGTGTGTCACTGCCTCATACATTGTCCTTTATTGCCAATTCATAATTTTTCCTGATATCTCCTATTAGTGTGGTGGTTCCATCCATATTCAGCTAAATTGATTCCAAACACACTATATAGGAGTAGATAGAGGAGCCTTTCTGCAGCATTGGGCCCTGCAGCCCCAGCCAGATTAGTATTAGCCTATTTTTTGCAGCCTCATCTATTGCATTGTAGGTTACCTTCCTACATTGTAATAGCTACAAAAAGTTTGTGATACTATCGTTATTACATCTTTAGGCACATCCAGTGTCTTTTTGTGACAAAAAAAACCTAAATAAAGTTCACCAAACACTCCACTTTACAGTTGTGTAGGCCACATTAGCTCATATTAAAGTCTAGTCCACACTTTATAAAATTAGTGTTTCTTATACCTGTTAGCAGCTGTTCAGGAATAAGCACACTAAGCCCTTAGTACTTTTCTGCCTATCTTTATCAGTCTACCAAGATGAAGAAGGCAGGGAGTAAGGCATGTGGTCGTGGTCGTGGGCGTGGGCGTGGAGTTTCTGCAGGGAGAGGACGTGAGGATTCTGTGCCTGCAGGGAGAGGACGTGGGGATTCTGTGCCTGCTGCGGGCACCAGTGACTCAGCATCCCCCAGTTTTACCAGGGAACAGTCCTTTATGCGCAGCTTTGTAGGAGCTAGCCGTACCCCACTGCTGCGCGAGGACCAAATTGAAGCCGTTGTCGGATGGATGGCAGCTAACGCATCGACTTCAATTAGTTCCAGATCCTCTCAGGTCCTGAGCACTGAAGAGCACCCATCTGTCTCTTCACCACCTGCCAAATTGCCCAGGCAGTCAGAGAGCCCTGGACAGGAGCCATCTCTACTTCTGTTCTCTGAATCTCTTGGCTTGGAAAGAGGGGGCCAGCCAAGCAGAATTCGAGAATTTGAAGAAGAGGTAGTATGCAGTGATGCGCAACCGTTTTGTCTCTCTGAATCTGAAGAGGCGGGTGGGCCAGTGCCTATGGTCAGCAGCACACCTCAGTACGCATCTGATGATGAGACTCAGGTGCCACTTTCTGGTGCGTACTGTGCTGTCGAGACTACCCAGGAGAAGCAGTTGTTTGAAGAGGGTGGTGTAGATGATGAGGTCCTTGACCCATCATGGCATGAGGGACAGGAAGGTGGTGGGAGCAGCTCTGAGGAAGAGATTCCCCGAACGGCCCAAAAAGGAGGGAGAGGGAGGGGGCAGACTTGGTTGCCTGTAGCCTCCACTTCGGCACCCATTAGGAGCATGGCTCTTCCAAAATCCAAAGCGGGCGCTCCCAAGACTTGCAGTGCCTGGTCCTTTTTTGACACAGTTGCAGATGACATTTGCTTTGTCAAATGCAAGCTGTGTAATCAGAAGGTGAAAAGAGGGAAAAGTGTCAGCAACCTCAATACCACAAATATGTGGAAACATGTGCGGACCAAGCACGTGGTGGAGTTACACAAACACACTGAAGACCTAGGCCAACCTACAGCGCCACCTACCACCTCTTCAGCTCGTGTTGTAGCCTCTTCCTCCAGCTCACACACAGCTGGTTCGGCTTCCTCACAGGATCGCCATGGAAGAATCTCTGGCACTGTTGTACAGAGACACAGTGTAATTCCACCCACAGCACCACTTTCCCAGTCATCCTCACACTCCCAGGCCAGTCTACAGCCATCGTTAGCACAGGCATGGGAGAAAAGGCGCCCATACTCGGCAAACCACCCCCAAGCACAGGCTCTGAATGCTGGCATTGCTAAACTACTGGCCCTTGAAATGCTATCATTCAGGCTGGTGGAGACTGACACATTCCGTAACTTTATGGCATTGGCAGTCCCACAATACAACGTGCCCAGCCGCTTTTATTTCAGCAGGCAAGCCGTCCCTGCCCTGCAACATCATGTGGAGGGAAAAATTAAACATGCGCTACAAAACGCCGTCAGTAGCAAGGTCCACCTGACCACTGATGCGTGGACCAGTAAGCATGGACAGGGACGATACCTTTCCCTCACTGCCCATTGGGTAAATGTTGTGGAGCCGGGTACAGATCTTGAGAGTGGCGCTGTACGTGTTCTGCCAACTCCAAGGATTGCAGGAATCCAGTCTGTACACATTGACTCCTCCTCATACTCCAGTTCCTCTGAATCAGCGCTGCAGGAGCCGTCACGGTCTACCTCCACATCGACCCGTGAACGGTTACCTGTTATGATGACCGATATGAGCACAGCCGTGGCCAAACGTCAACAGGCCGTATTAAAATTAATTTCTTTGGGGAATCGAAGCCACACAGCGCAGGAGCTCTGGAATGCCATCAAGCAGCAGAGTGACGTGTGGTTTGTGCCAGCGAATCTCCAGCCAGGCATGGTAGTGTGTGACAATGGCCGAAATCTGGTGGCAGCTCTGGGCCTAGGCAACCTCACTCACATCCCATGTCTGGCACATGTGCTCAACTTGGTCGTGCAGAGTTTTTTGAGGGACTATCCGGATCTTGATGCACTGCTTCACAAGGTCCGCATAGAGTGCGCTCACTTGCGGCGTTCCAGCAATGCAAGATCACGCATTGCAGCTCTGCAGCGCCGATTATGTCTTCCGGAACATCGCATCATATGTGACCTACCCACCAGGTGGAATTCAACGTTACATATGTTGGAGAGGTTGTGTGAGCAGCAGGCAGCAGTAATGGAGTACCAGCTGCAGCAGGCGCAAACAAGTCGCAGTGCGCGCCGTTCACACTTCACCACCACTGAGTGGGCCTCTATGAAGGACATTTGCCACGTTTTGCGTGCCTTCGATTATTCCACGCGGATGGCGAGTGCAGATGATGCACTAGTCAGCATGACTATCCCCCTTATCTGCCTGCTTGAAAAAACACTGCAAGCACTAAGGGACGAGGTTTTGGAAGAGGTGGAGGATGAGGAGTCACAAATGCCATCTGCTTCTCTACAGTCTGCGCAACGTGGTTCCTCACAAAGGCCTAGGCAGGGGACACTTTGTGAGGAGGATGAGGAGGAGTCAATGGATGAGGAAGACATCTGTCCAGAGGAGGGAGGTACACAATGCTCTAGTAGTCAGTATCTAGAGCGAGGGTGGGGTGATGCAGAGCAGGCAGAGATCACGCCTCAAGCAGGGGACAGCGTTTCTTGGCCAGTTGGCAGTCTGCAGCACATGGTTGATTTCATGCTGCAGTGCCTCAGAAACGACCGCCGCATCGCCCACATTCTCAACACGGCTGATTATTGGGTGTCCACCCTCCTAGATCCTCGCTACCGGGACAACTTACAAAGCCTCATAACACCATTGAACCGGGAGCGTAAAATGCGGGAGTACCAAGACGCACTGGTGCATTCCATCATGTTCTCCATTCCAACCGAGAGCAGTGCTGCTAGTGCTTTACAAAGCAGCTCAGTGCGTCGAGGCAGTGGAGGAAGCTCTGCACAAAGAGGGAGCAGAAGCAGCGCCTCAGCACAAGGCAAGACCAGTATGGCCGAAATGTGGCAAAGTTTTGTGTCCCCGCCGCCACAAATGTCTACACCATCACAGACAGCTCCAGTCAGCAGGAGGCAACGTTTCCGTCAGATGGTGACAGACTACATGTCTTGCCCTCTTAGTGTACTCCCAGACGGCTCTTCTCCCTTCAAGTTTTGGGTCTGTAAGCTGGATACATGGCCAGAGCTTAGTCAGTATGCACTGGAGGTGCTAGCTTGCCCTGCTGCTAGTGTATTATCGGAACGCGTCTTTAGTGCCGCAGGTGGTGTACTAACAGACCGTCGCATGCGACTATCCTCCGATAACGTTGACCGGCTTACTTTTCTCAAAATGAACAAGGCCTGGATCTCTCATGAATTTGCCAGTCCTCTTCCAGAATAAATAATTGGTTGGCAACAGTATCCAGGTCTCCTGTTCTGTTCATGTTTCTACCACCTGAACTGTAATCCCTGAGCTCCAACACCGCCAGTTGGCGCTCGGAAGTGCCGTCTGCACAGTCAACACTTGCTGCCGTGTTATTGGGGTTCAGTAACGTCAGCTGTTCTCCTGCTGTGCGGACGGCAATTTCTCCTGCTTTGTCCAAACCCACTGTACTACACATTTTAAAGTTGCTCGAATTACACCTCTGGCTCCTCTGTTTTCATTCTTATCCCTGGGCTCCAGCACCGCCAGTTGGCGCTCGGAAGTGCCGTCTGCACAGTCAACACTTGCTGCCGTGTTATTGGGGTTCAGTAACGTCAGCTGTTCTCCTGCTGTGCGGACGGCAATTTCTCCTGCTTTGTCCACATCCACTGTACTACACATTTTAAAGTTGCTCGAATTACACCTCTGGCTCCTCTGTTTTCATTCTTATCCCTGGGCTCCAGCACCGCCAGTTGGCGCTCGGAAGTGCCGTCTGCACAGTCAACACTTGCTACCATGTTATTGGGGTTCAGTAACGTCAGCTGTTCCCCTGCTGTGTTCACGGCAATTTCTCCTGCTCTGTCCATATTCACTGTGCTACTTATTTAAAACTTGCTCCAATTACACCTCTGGCTCCTCCGTTTTTAGTATTTACCCTGGGCTCCAATACCGCTAGTTGCTGCTCAGAAGTGCCGTCTGCACAGTCAACGCTTGCTCCAGTGTTATTGGGATTCAGTAACGTCAGCTGATCCCCAGCTGTGTGTCCGGCAAATTCTCCTGCTTTGTCCACATCCACTGTAGTACGGATTTAAAACCTCCTCCAAATACACCTCTGGCTCTTCTGTTTTTAGTATTTACCCTGGGCTCCAGCACCGCCAGCTGGTTCTCGGCAGTTCCATTGGCTCTTGTACCTTCTGCTACCCATCCGGGTTCCAGTACCGTCAGCTGGTTCTCGGCAGTGTCTTTGGCACGGGTACTCCCTCCTGCCCAGCCTGGTTCCAGCACGCCAGCTGTTTCCGGGTAGTGTCAACGTCACTTTGCCTCCAATGCGTTGTCCTGTCGTGTTGCGGTCGGGTTAGCCGACTCTATGGTGCCTGCAGTTTAGGTGACTCCTATGTGGGCTGCGGGATCTGGCAATGAAGGCTGGTTCCATAGTGCCAATAGGACAAGCACCCTCTGTAGGACTGTGGGTTTTGGTAACTGCGGCCGGCTCGCGGCCTTGAACTTTTTTTTTACATGGGTACCTTCTGCTACCCATCCGGGTTCCAGTACCGTCAGCTGGTTCTCGGCAGTGCCTTTGGATTAGGTGCCTCCTTCTCGGTATCCAAGTTCCACCAACGTCTGCTGGTCCTTGGTAGTGCTTTCTGGCACAGGTACCTCCTGCTTAGTAACCGAGTTCCAGTAACATCAGCTGGTCCTCGGTAGTTCCATTGGCTCTTGTACCTTCTGCTACCCATCCGGGTTCCAGTACCGTCAGCTGGTCCTCGGTAGTTCCATTTGCTCTTGTATCTTCTGCTACCCATCCGGGTTCCAGTACCGTCAGCTGGTTCTCGGCAGTGTCTTTGGCACGGGTACTCCCTCCTGCCCAGCCTGGTTCCAGCACGCCAGCTGTTTCCGGGTAGTGTCAACGTCACTTTGCCTCCAATGCGTTGTCCTGTCGTGTTGCGGTCGGGTTAGCCGACTCTATGGTGCCTGCAGTTTAGGTGACTCCTATGTGGGCTGCGGGATCTGGCAATGAAGGCTGGTTCCATAGTGCCAATAGGACAAGCACCCTCTGTAGGACTGTGGGTTTTGGTAACTGCGGCCGGCTCGCGGCCTTGAACTTTTTTTTTACATGGGTACCTTCTGCTACCCATCCGGGTTCCAGTACCGTCAGCTGGTTCTCGGCAGTGCCTTTGGATTAGGTGCCTCCTTCTCGGTATCCAAGTTCCACCAACGTCTGCTGGTCCTTGGTAGTGCTTTCTGGCACAGGTACCTCCTGCTTAGTAACCGAGTTCCAGTAACATCAGCTGGTCCTCGGTAGTTCCATTGGCTCTTGTACCTTCTGCTACCCATCCGGGTTCCAGTAACATCAGCTGGTCCTCGGTAGTTCCATTGGCTCTTGTACCTTCTGCTACCCATCCGGGTTCCAGTACCGTCAGCTGGTTCTCGGCAGTGCCTTTGGATTAGGTGCCTCCTTCTCGGTATCCAAGTTCCACCAACGTCTGCTGGTCCTTGGTAGTGCTTTCTGGCACAGGTACCTCCTGCTTAGTAACCGAGTTCCAGTAACATCAGCTGGTCCTCGGTAGTTCCATTGGCTCTTGTACCTTCTGCTATCCATCCGGGTTCCAGTACCGTCAGCTGGTCCTCGGTAGTTCCTCAGCTTTCTTGTACCTTCTGCTACATTTCCAAGTTCAAGCTTTTTGAAATGGTTCTTGGTAATCACTCTGGATCTCCCTGACGAGGACCCTGAAGACGAGGACCCTGAAGACCAACCCTAAGAAGACGAGGACCCCGAAGACAATGACCCTGAAGACGAGGACCCTGAAGACCACCCCGAAGAAGACGAGGACCCTGAAGACCACCCCGAAGAAGACGAGGACCCTGAAGACCACCCCGAAGAAGACGAGGACCCCGAAGACGAGGACCCAGAAGACCAACCCGAAGAAGACGAGGACCCCGAAGACGAGGACCCCCGAAGACGACGACCCTGAAGACCACCCCGAAGAAGACCAAGAAGATGACCCTGAAGAAGTTGACCAAGAAGACAAAGAAGAGAAGACAAGCACCAAGATACAGAAAAACAAGAGACAGAAAACCAAGAAGCAGAAATACAAGAAGCTGCAGAACAAAAAGCGGAAGAACATTAAGCATAAGACTAAAAATCAGAGCAAAAGATAATATCTAAATTATAAGCAGAAGATGACTAAGCAGTGTATGGGGGTGAGTCCGTTCCTCCTCGTGGTGCCCCTGGAAAAGACCTGCTGCTGCAGGCCAAACTGAACGCGGACAAATCCTGTTGTAAATCTTTTGTGACGGGCAGAACGAAAGGTGTAATGTCCAACCTTTTATAGATAACAACTACAGGAATGCCTGTCACAAATAAGAATATGATGAAGAAGAAGAATATGAAGAAGATGAAGAAGTAGAATATGAAGAATGTAAAAAAAAGAATAATACGAAGAAGGTGAAGAAGAAGAAGGTGAAGAAGAAGTGGATGAAAAAGATGCTGAGGATGATGAAGGAGAAAGTGTGGGAGAAGTAAAAAAGAAGGTGAAGAGCATGGAAGTAGTGAAACATAAATATCTGACAAAATATAAAAATACTTAACATAGTTAATATTTCCGTAACTCAGAACATAATAAAAAAATATTAATTCCTGCTATTCCATTTGACTGGGCTAAACCTCTATGCCTTTATTGTCTCCCCCACCTCCCCCAATACATTCTACATTATTCTTAGTTGTTTTCCTTCATGTAGAAATAACCTACAAGGAAAGAAAGGGTTTATTTTAATTCCGATATTTATGTCCCATTGACTTGCATTGGTTTCCGGTATCGGAATCGGCGATATCCGATACTTTTTCGGTATCGGTCCGATCCAATCCGATCCGATATTTCCCGATATCGGAAGGTATCGCTCAACACTAATGATTAGTGATAACAAAAATTCTCCATTAAATGTCACTTGCTTAACCCAGCAGGAAGTACGGCGGCATCTAAAAATCACTAAAGCTGACAAATCCCCGGACCTGGATGGGATACACCCGCGAGTACTGCAAGAATTAAGTAATGTCATAGATAGACCATTATTTTTAATCTTTAAAGATTCCATAATAACAGGGTCTGTACCACACGACTGGGGTATAGCAAATGTGGTGCCAATATTCAAAAAGGGGACAAAAACTGAACTTGGAAATTATAGGCCGGTAAGCTTAACCTCTACTGTGGGTAAAATCCTGGAGGGTTTCCTAAGAGATGCTATAATACAGTATCTGAAGAAGAATAACCTCATGACCCAATATCAATATGGGTTTACGAGGGACCGTTCCTGTCAAACTAATCTGATCAGTTTTTATGAGGAGGCAAGTTCTGGACTGGACCAAGGAAATGCAGTGGATGTTGTGTATATGGACTTTTCAAAAGCTTTTGATACGGTTCCACACAAAAGGTTGATACATAAAATGAGAACAATGGGGATAGGGGAAAATATATGTATGTGGGTTAAGAATTGGCTCAGTGATAGGAAATAAAGGGTGGTTATTAATGGAAAACACTCAGACTGGGTCTCAGTTAACAGTGGGGTACCACAGGGGTCAGTATTGGGCCCCCTTCTTTTTAACATATTTATTAATGACCTTGTAGGGGGCATACAGAGTATTATTTCATATTTGCAGATGACACTAAACTCTGCAGTGTAATCAATACAGAGGAGGACAATTTTATATTACAGGAGGATCTATGTAAACTAGAAGCTTGGGCTGATAAGTGGCAAATGAGCTTTAATGGGGATAAATGTAAGGTAATGCACTTGGGCAGAGGAAATAAAATGTATAATTATATGCTTAATTGTAAAACACTGGGCAAAACTGTAACTGAAAAAGACCTGGGTGTATTGGTTGACGACAAGCTCACTGTAATGCACACGCCCGGGCTGAGCGGCGTGTGCGTGTGATTGTAGTGATTCCACTGGACCGTGCCAGAGAGTGAATGCCTGGAGGGGCGTAACTAGGTATTCACCCGATCCGACCAGGGTCGCACGACGGCATACGACGCCAGTGCACCAAGGAGGAACCGAGCAGAGGGACCAGGTGCTACTCCAGGACAGACCCCGGACACGGCTGTTGACCCACACAGGGGAATACAGGAACAGACTGGTTAGGCTGGCGCACAGACTGGTGGGTATAGGCAGGCACGACTGGTATGCAGGCAGGCGGGTATGCAGGCAGGGGGGGTACAGGCAAGCACAGCTAGAGTGCAGACAGGGAGGCACTAGCAGGTAGGAACACAGGCGGGATAGGACCCAGTACACACTGGGACTCAGGAACAATACAGGCAGAGGGGTACAGGCAAACACAGTTAGAGTGCAGACAGGGAGGCACTAGCAGGTAGGGACACTGGCGGGATAGGACCCAGTACACACTGGGACTCAGGAACAGAACCACAGATGTGGCGGACAAACACAGCAGAGTGAGGCCGCCCAGAGAGGTGAGCGAGAACAGGGCAGGACAAGACCGCCTGGAGCGGTGAGCATGAGTAGAGCAGGACAAGGCCGCCAGGAGCGGTGAGCAAAGGGTCAGAGCTGAGCGAGACTGCCGGAGCAGTGAGCAAGAGTAAAGCAGGACGAGGCCGCCTGGAGCGGTGAGCAAGAGTGGAGCAAGACTGCCGGAGCAGTGAGCAAAAGGATAAGAGCGGAGCGAGACTGCCGGAGCAGTGAGCAAAAGGGTCAGAGCGGAGCGAGACTGCCGGAGCAGCGAGCAAAGGAGTCAGAGCAGGCTAGAACCGCCGGAGCGGTGAGCAAAGGAGTCAGAGCAGGCAAGAACTGCTGGAGCGGTGAGCAAAGGAGTCAGAGCAGGCTAGAACCGCCGGAGCAGTGGGCAAAGGAGTCAGAGCAGGCTAGAACCACCGGAGCGGTGAGCAAGGCAGAGCAGGGGGGACAGGGCTCTGTTCACACGGAACAGACAGGAAGAGAAAGGCAGAGCCAGATACCCACAGGGTACTTGCAGTGAAGTAGCGAGTGGACCACAAACTCACAAACGGGAGTACAGAGACAACAAGCAGGAGTTAGGTACGAGTTCAGACTCTGCAGAAAAAGGAAGGGAACGGACATCGGACATAGAGGCAAAACAGGTAAAGGATAGGAGAGAGTTCAGACTGGAACTGAGTGTACGGAGGAGACCGACACTGCAGAGGGATACAGGAGCGGGTCTGGGAATACGGCCCCCAGAGAGGCGGGACGAACAGGCAAGGAGCGTGTTCAGACAGGACAGACAAGATACAGGAGCGGGTCTAGGTAATCAGCCCCTAGAAGGCAGGAGGAACAGGCTAGGAGCGTGTTCAGACAGGACAGACAAGATACAGGAGCGGGTCTAGGTAATCGGCCCATAGAAGGCAGGAGGAACAGGCTAGGAGCGTGTTCAGACAGGCCTGGAAATACAGCCTCCAGGAAAGGCAGACAAGAGAACACAGAACGGGACCTGGCACCTTCAGAGTGCAAACACACACTGAATGAAACACTATGCTCAGGCAGGGATAGATGGGAGCAGCTGAGCTATATACCAGGTGACAGACAGCAATAGGCTGAGGACGCACAAGGGATGTGACCCACAGCAGGTACAAAAAGCAGGAAGTGATCGGGCGCCGCCCTTAAGCAGCAGAAACAGACACAAACAGACAGCATGGAGGTAAGCCAGAGAGACATTCTGGACTGGAGATCAAGTGCGCGCTCTTGCACAGTGGGAGATGGACCACCATGCAAGGACGCCGCCAGGTATGTTACACTCACGTTTAGTGGCCAGTGTCAGGTTGCTGCTACAAAGGCAAATAAAATAATGGGATGCATTAAAAGAGGCATAGATGCTCATGAGGAAAACATAATTTTACCTCTATACAAGTCATTAGTGCGACCACACTTAGAATACTGTGTACAGTTCTGGTCTCCGGTGTATAAGAAAGACATAGCTGAACTAGAGAGGGTGCAGAGAAGAGCGACCAAGGTTATTAGAGGACTGGGGGGTCTGCAATACCAAGACAGGTTATTACACTTGGGGTTATTTACCGTGGTAAAAAGAAGGCTTAGGGGTGATCTTATTACTATGTACAAGTATATGAGGGGACAGTACAAAGACCTTTCTACTGATCTTTTTACTCTGAGGCCTGAGACGGGGACAAGGGGGCATCTTCTACGTCTGGAGGAAAGAAGGTTTAATCATAATCACAGACGGGGATTCTTTACTGTAAGAGCAGTGAGACTATGGAACTCTCTGCCGCATGATGTTGTAATGAGTGATTCACTATTAAAATTTAAGAAGGGCATGGATGCCTTTCTTGAAAAGTATAATATTACAGGTTATATATACTAGATTCCTTGATAGGGCGTTGATCCAGGGAACTAGTCTGATTGTCGTATGGAATCGGGAAGGAATTTTTTTCCCCAATGTGGAGCTTAGTGTTTGCCACATGGTTTTTTTTTGCCTTCCTCTGGATCAACATGTTAGGCTATGGGTTGAACTAGATGGACTTAGTCTTCCTTCAACCTTAAAAACTATGTTACTATGTTACTATGTTAGTAAGGCAGAAAAGAACCTAACAAACAAAGTTGGAAAGTCATGGAGCAGAAAACAGGGACACAGGAACCAGAGGGCACCATACACCAGAGTCAGAGACAAACCAAAGAAACACTCACCAAAGAACTACCAACCATACCACTGAAGCACAACTGAATAATCAACAGTGAACAAGAGGATATGGCGGATTTAAACATCCCTCTCATGGATCACCTGACACCGCTGAGGTGAAGCCCAATCTGATTTCTTATTCTTTTGCATGTTTGTCACAATTAAATGTTTCAGATCACAAAACTAAAATGTAAATATTAGACAGATAACACAAGTAAACACAAAATGCAGTTTTTAAATGAAGGTCTTTATTATTAAGGGAAAAAGAAATCCAAACCTACCAGTGTGAAAAAGTGATTGCCCCCTTAATCTAATAACTGGTTGTGCCACCCTTAGCAGCAACAACTGCAATCAAGTGTTTGCGATAGCTGGCACTGAGTCTTTTACAATGCTCTGGAGGAATTTTGGCCCACTCATCTTTGCAAAATTGTTGTAATTCAGCCACATTGAAGGGTTTCCGAGCATGAACCACCTTTTTAAGGTCATGCCACATCATCTCAAGGTCGGGACTTTGACTAGGCCACTCCAAAGTCTTAATTTTGTGTTTCTTAACCCATTCAGAGGTAGACTTGCTAGTGTGTTTTGGATTATTGTTCTGCTGCATAACCCAAGTGCGCTTCAGATTGAGGTAATGAACAGATGGCCAGACATTCTCCTTCAGGGTTTTTTGGTAGACATCAGAATTCATGGTTCCATTTACACTGCAAGTCTTACAAGTCCTGAAGCTGCAAAACAGCCCCAGATCATCACACTACCACCACCATATTTTACTGTTGGTATGATGTTCCTTTTCTGAAATGCTGTGTTACTTCTATGCCAGATGTAATGGGACATGCACCTTCCAAAAAGTTAAACTTTTGTCTTGTCAGTCCACAGAGTATTCTCCCAAAACTCTTGGCGATCATCAAGATGTTTATTGGCAAAACTGAAACAAGCCTTTATGTTCTTTTTGCTCAGCAGTGGTTTTCGTCTTGTAACTCTGCCATGCATGCCATTCTTGCCCAGTCTCTTTTTTATGGTGGAGTCATGAACACTGACCTTAACTGAGGCAAGTGAGGCCTAAAGTTCTTTAAATGTTGTTGTGGGGTCTTTTGTGACCTCATGGATGAGTCGTCACTGCGCTCATGGGGTAATTTTTGTTGGCCAGACACTGCTTGGAAGGTTCATCACTGTTCCATGTTTTCGCCATTTGTGGATAATGGCTCTCACTGTGGTTCGCTGGAGTCTCAAAGCTTTAGAAATAGCTTTATAACCTTTTCCAGACTGATAGATCTGAATTACTTTGTTTCTCATTTGTTCCTGAATTTCTTTAGATCACAGCATGATGTCTAGCTTTTGAGGATCTTTGGTCTACTTCACTTTGTCATGCAGGTCCTATTTAAGTGATTTCTTGATTGAGAACTGCATTTTGTGTTTACTTGTGTTATCTTTGTCTAATATTTGCGTTTTGTGGTGATCTGAAACATTTAAGTATGACAAACATGCAAAAGATTAAGAAATCAGGAAGGGGGCAATCACTTTTCACTCCACTGTATCTCAAATCAATTGATGCAAAAATGAATACACCCCACATAAAAAAACAACTACATCTAGTATTTTGTATGACTGCCATCATTTTTAAGGACAGCACAAAGTGAACAAACTGGCGACATATTGCAACATGGAGACTTGTCTTTTCAGAATTCCACAAACAGTGAAGGAAATAAGTATTTGATCCCTTGCTGTTTTTGTAAATTTGCCCACTGACAAAGACATGAACAGTATAGAATTTGAAGGGTAGGTTAATTTTAACATTGAGAGATAGAATATCCCAAAAAAATCAAGAAAATCACATTGTATAAATTAGATAAATGTATTTGCATTTTGCAGTGAGAAATAAGTATTTGATCCCCTACAAACCATTATGAGTTCTGGCTCCTAAAGACCAGTTAGACGCTCCTAATAAACTCGTTACCTGCATTAAAGACAGCTGTCTTACATAATCACCTGTAAAAAAACTCCTGTCCACAGACTCAATCAGTCAGACTCTAACCTCTACAACATGGGCAAGACCAAAGAACTTTCTAAGGATGTCAGGGACAAGATCATAGACCTGCACAATGGAATGGGCTACAAAACCATATGTAAGATGCTGGGTGAGAAGGAGACAACTATCAGTGAAATAGTAAGAAAATGGAAGAAATACAAAATGACTGTCAATCAACATCGATCTGGGGCACCATGCAAAATCTCACCTCGTGGGGTATCCTTGATCATGATGAAGGTGAGAGATCTGCCTAAAACTACATGGGAGAACTTGTTAATGATATCAATGCAGCTGGGACCACAGTCACCAAGAAAACCTTTGGTAACACATTATGCCTCAAAGATTTAAAATTGTGCAGTGCCCGCAAGGTCCCCCTGCACATGTGCAGGCCCATCTGAGGTTTGCCAATGAACACCTGGATGATTCTGTGAGTTATTGGGAGAAGGTACTGTGGTCAGATGAGACAAAAATTGAGCTCTTTGGCATTAACTCAAATGGCCATGTTTGGTGGAAAAGAAATGCTGTCTATGACCAAAAGAATACCATCCCCACTGTCAAGCATGGAGGTGGAAACATTATATTTTGGAGGTGTTCCTCTGCTAAGGGCACAGGACTACTTCACCACATCAATGGGAGAATGGATGGAGCCATGTACCGTAAAATCCTGAGTGACAACTTCCTTCCCTCCGCCAGGACATTAAAAATGGGTCGTGGCTTGGTCTTTCAGCAAGACAATGACCCAAAACATACAGCCATGGTAACAAAGGAGTGGCTCAAAAAGAAGCACATTAAGGTCATGGAGTGGCCTAGCCAGTCTCCAGACCTTAATCCCATAGAAAACTTATGGAGGGAGTTGAAGCTCAGAGTTTCCAAGCAACAGCCTCAAAATCTGAATGATTTAGAGATGATCTGCAAAGAGGAGTGGACCAAAATTCCTCCTGACATGGGCGCAACCCTCATCATCAACTACAAAAAAAGTCTGACTGCTGTGCTTGCCAACAAGGGTTTTGTCACCAAGTATTAAGTGTTGTTTGTCAGAGGGATCAAATACTTATTTCTCACTGCAAAATGCAAATTTATACAACGTGATTTTCTAGATTTTTTTGGATATTCTATCTCTGAATGTTAAAATTAACCTACCCTTAAAATTATAGACTGTCCATGTCTTTGTCAGTGGGCAAACTTACAAAAACAGCAAGGGATCATATAATTATTTCCTTCACTGTAGGTATTTAATTGGGTTCAGAGCAGGAAACATACTTTACCACTGAATTACTTTCACCTTGTTCTTATTCAGAAATGCAACAATGACTTTAAGTGTGTGTTTTCGATCATTGTCATGTGGAAAAGTGCACGTCTACCAAGGGCACAGAGTGATGGCAGCATCTTCTCTTTCAATATAGAGCAATACATCTGTGAATTCATGATACCTTCAATGAAATGTAGCTCCCTGACACCAGCAGCACTCATGCAGCCCCACATAAAGACATTGTCATCACCACGCTTCACTAACACACACAAAGAAAAGTGGAGTAAATCCAGCTCACCAGAGGGATTGATAAAACAAGAATAATTAATTAATACAATTATTAAAGCATATCAAGGGTATCATAAAGGAGGTCCATCAGATAGAATACAAGATGAATCATCGCTGGGTAAGTAATTGGTATCAAGCTATGACAATCACAGAAGGTGAAAAGAAATATAGGTAGAAAAGAGAACTAAATAAGGCCCATCTATTACAAACAAGTATCACTACATCTACATACTGTAAAATACAGTGGCACATATAAAGTATGATATCAGAATCATTCAGTAGCAATAAATATAAATAAAGTGCAAGTGCAAAGAGAAATCAGAGAAAGTCTATAATCTCTATGTAGGGATTTCATTACATCATTATTGCCACCAGAGGGTGGAAATGCATTCTCTGTCTCAGTAGTGATTTAAACCTGATATATTGCTGTGAATGCATTAGTAAAGCTCACTCATGTCAGTGAAAAAGGGGAGCACCAACCACTGAAGCCCTGACGCGCATTTCGCTGTTGCTTGACGAGGAGAATGGATTGAGGGAAAGTATTCCCCCTGACGTCATAGGTGCGGAAGCATGACAGGCCATCAAAGACGCAAGGGAACTGGGCAAAATGTGCATGAGCCCAACAGCGGCCACTTTTTAGGAGTCCATGAAGGAGGACAGATGGAAGTCCTAAATGGATGTTGGAGTATAATATGATAAGGAGAAATAGATGGATTGCTAGGTGAAAGGAAAGAAGGGGCATAGCAGTTATAGGATATGTGATACATTGCAGTGTGTATATCATGTCTTTCATGAATGCTATGGGAAATACAGTGGCGACTAAAAGTTTTGCATTTTTTTAAAAGCGTGATTACTTCTGTCTGGTTGTTGTGTGTGATGCCATTTTTCTGGTAATTTTAGTAAACTGGAAGCAAACACACACCCCTGGAAGAAGCGTGATGCGAAACGGCGTAGGGGTCTTGGGAGGCATGTGTTTGCATTGTGATCTGTTCATACTAACTACCTGAGGTAATGTACCGTATGGCAATATTGAATGTTTACATGCTGCTAACAGAGGTTTATTATATGTACTTGTAAAAACGGTTTTATGGTTATTTATGCACTAGGCACTTTATTATATCGTCATATAAGCGGTCTTTCAGGTTTTTCAAAAAAGAATACCTTATGTCTCTATGCACAATTTATGATTATACTGGCTGCTTTTTCTTTGCTAATTATTCTATAACAGGGCACGGCTTACATTCCGTTTCATTAGATATATGCACTTTAGCAATTATCCTACGGAATATCTTACTATTTTTCAGCCATTATTAGAATTTACCCTTACATAGAGTTAATCCTAGCAGACTTTTTCATTGACTGTTCCTTTCTATATCTAAGGATCTCGTGTAACTAAGCCACATTGTTTTGCCTTCCTCCATTGGAGGTTTTGTCCCACCCTGTTTCTTGTATGTTATTTTTATAATGTTAATTGTATTAATAAAAATCATTGTTTTAATTTAGTTAGAATCTCTTTTTTCCTGTGGCATATCATTCAAGCTGCAAGGGATGAATAAAAAAAGGGAAAAGGAGAAAAGAAAGGGGGGCGCAGATCTAAGTGTAATATTTTAACAATATCGAATTAGAATTAAACATTGCTCTCACCTTTGTGGTGTCTTGTTATCCAGCATGTATCCCTGTCTTTAGGGAGTGGAGTAGTCATCTGGATCTGCTGGCCTGCAGCTCAAAAACAGGTAAAACGAGCTCCTTTGCAGGAGACTCGTCAGAAAGTGCAAGAAAAAGTTTCCAGTTTGTCAGGGAGCGCTTCCAGGTGATTCATTACTTACTCCAAATCTTTCAGGAATAATCCAGTTTATTTTTATATAAACAACGCGTTTCGGCTATACATAACATTAGCCTTCATCAGGTAAAATCATAGTTGTCTTTAAAGAATACATTTATATAGCATAAAAAGAGGAGGAGGAACTAATCCAACCCCTCAATCAATTTTCATCAATTTAAAACACATGTGCACTTCTAAAAGGTATTAAGCAGTTAATTAAAAGTGAACTCTATATGGATTTAGAAAGGGGGGAGGGGGAAACAAAAACAAAAAAAAATTTTTTTTTAAAAAATAAAATACACCACTATATATTGTTTTTTCCTATTCAATAAATTTATTATTATTTTTTTTTTCTATAAAATACAATTATTTGTCATATGACTCCATTTACTATCCTATTTTCTACTTCACTGATAGGGGAGAAATATTTTTCCCGATTCTAAAATATAACGATGTCATCAATATTAAGAACTCCATTTTTTATCTTATCTACTACATCACCAATAAGGGAAAAATATTTCTCCCAATTCTAAGGTATAACGCATTTATCACCAATATATGAACCAGTATCTGCCGGGATTGGAACTCATACATTTAGATTCCCCATATCTACAATATTTGCGTATTTACTCCATTGAGCCACTCACAGTTATAGTCTCTGGGTGCTTAATTTTTCTTTTTATTCTCTTTAGCTTTTCTCCCTCTACCTCATTTACGAGGTTTGCAGACTTTGATTTTTAACCCCAAAAAATTTAGCGGTATTATATGTTCTCTAGTTTATCATTGAGGCCGTCTGGGTACAGAGTCCTCAATCTGTATATCCAGAAGGCCTCTTTTTTATTTAACTGTTGTATCCTATTGGAGACATCTCTAGGGATCTGTTCAATCGGTGTCAAAGTAACATTGAATTCTTTTTTATGCGTTAGCAAAAGGTGTCTTGATAGACTATGGATAAGGAGACCGACTCTGGCATTGTGTCTGTGGCCATTCAGTTGGGTTCGGACCATTTGAGTGGTCCTCCCCACATACTGGAGGCCACAGTCACAATTTATAACATATATAACAAAGTTGCTTATACATGTCAAATGTTGTTCTATCTGAAATATTTCACCTGTACTCTTTTTATATAAAAATAAACTGGATTATTCCTGAAAGATTTGGAGTAAGTAATGAATCATCTGGAAGCGCTCCCTGACAAACTGGAAACTTTTTCTTGCACTTTCTGACGAGTCTCCTGCAAAGGAGCTCGTTTTACCTGTTTTTGAGCTGCAGGCCAGCAGATCCAGACAACTACTCCACTCCCTAAAGACAGGGATACATGCTGGATAACAAGACACCACAAAGCCAGAGGAGGCATCTTACCTTCCATTGACTTGTGAGGAAAGAAATCCATTGGGGTTGGCAGTGATCGCACTATGGAACATTTTAAGAACAGATATCACAGAAGACTCGAGGCACTGGCCTCTATCACTTCAACAAATTTAAGTGTGGACATGACTTCAATACCTACGCACAATGACATTGACTTAGAGACTAAGAAAAATATTAGAAATCTGTTCTCCGGCTTTGAGAAAAGTATGAAGACAGAGATAAGACATCAACTTGATGCTGATTTTTTGAGTATCTGTATTGATCGAAAAATTATACAGAAGGGTCTAGAGATTCATTTTGAAAGTACTTTTTCGAATGATACAGATTTTTCAGACAAATGGAAAGAGATTTTAGATAAATGCTCATATGCATTAATGTCCCTCCTAGTACACAAACGCAAACAGTTAGCTATAAAAGCCACTGATATTTGTGAACAACTAATGGAGAAATTGCAACAGTATGAAAAATTAGTTTATTATCGTGCTATAAATGAGGATACAAATCGTAACCTTCAAATGTATGAAAATAACTTAATGGAAACAAAAACTAAAAAACTACGGAGAGATATGTTTGAAATCGCATCTGATAAAAAATATAAAAATAAAAATAACTCTAAAACTAATATGATTACTAATAAGAATACCTTACAACCATTAGGGAACATTGAAGGTCTATCGAAAAAACAAAGTGTGATGAAAGCCGGCCGGTGGGTGCAGCTCTCTGGCGCCCCCTTACCTCTCAGGTCAGTCAAGGTACTGCACCTAGAGAAAGTAGTGCCAGGAAGCTGCAACCAGCGCAGGGAACACGGTAGTGTGTTATCCCTTCAACGTCACTAAACCGTAACGTCACTACACAGCACAACTCGCTAGCGCCCTCTTAGCCTCAGGTCAGTCAAGGAACTGCACCTAGGATAAGCGGTCGCCAGGGAGACTGTCCTGTAACCTACTGGGTATCGGGGCCCTCTGTAGTGAGGGCGGTATATATATCTTCCTTGGCCGCGCCAGGAATATATATATCTGAACCTCCGACCGTCACTACCAGCCTTCCCCAATCCCCAGTTGGTATGCTGCCACCAGTCCCTATTTTAGATATACGCCCAGTCCGTGAATGGGCCTATATCGGGTCAGGAACCAACCCTGGGTAGCGTTTTGGCTTGAGCCGAGCTCACACGGACGTGCGTTCGTTATGCAGAATAAAAGGCAGGCCCACAATTACTTGAGGTAATTGATTATAATAATACACTAGATACACGATATACAACTAAATATACACAGGTATAAGGTCAGGCTAAACTATACAACAATGGAATACAACACACAGAATCACCACAGCATATCAGTTACCGGTTTCTTGATTTTCTTGTGACGCAGGGAGAGGATTCTGCGGTCGCAGGCACGGTTCTTTGTTACAGGCTGAGGCCTACCACCGCATGGTCAAACTGCTCCTCCCCTTGGTGGCCTCAGCTGGTGCTCAGATGTTCAGCACACCACTCTTGGGTCAAGACTGACTTGTCTCTTGTCTGTCCTGCTATCTTACCTGCCCCGTCCCGCCCACTGCTGGTGAGGTCAGCTGGCTCAGTCTCCACCCTCAGGTCTAACTTCGATCAGAAGCCCAAATTCTATGGAACCCAATAACTTCTTCTGGGATGGTCTCATGATACCCCCAGGGGTTCCCATGGATTCGGGCCGCCGTAACCGACCTTTTGATATCAATTATGATACCATACGGTCCTCAGGAATGGCTCCGCGCTATATCTTGGCTTCCAGAGCACGTACAAACGTCTACCGCGGAGGCTTGTGTGCGCAATGGCTCCGGGACGCCGTGATATTTTTTTATTGGCCCATCCCACGCAACATGCGTGTACTATTCATGTTTCTATATCTTATGCCTCCATGCTTGTGACAGACAAAGAAACTAGTCCTATGGGACAAATGGTCAGGTACAGATAGACGAAGCACCCCCCCCTGCTGGCTGTGTTTCCTCTCGAAGTCTTTGAAGCTCCTAGCATTCAAGTGTTAAGTAGGCTTCTTATCTTACAGGAGCCTGGATGGGGGGAAACTATCTAGTTGACGTTTTAACAGAAGGTCCCAAGGGTGGGGGCTGCTGAAGTGTGGCCATCCCTGGATATGATTTATCATTACCAAGATGGCGGCTACAGGTTCATCACACCTCCCCCTATACGAGGGCGCGAGGGGGTAGCACATTCCTGTGTTCCCCCGTGCGTCCTTCTGCACCCTCCCCTTGCCGGGATAACCCGTCAGCGTTACCGTGGTCACGGCCTCTTCTGTGGCGAATGGAGAAGTGGTACTGCTGGAGAGCGAGGCTCCAGCGTAGCAACCTGCCATTCGACCCAGAGACCGTGTGTAACCAGCTGAGGGGGTTGTGGTCCGTCTCCACGGTGAAATGGCTCCCGTACAAGTAGGGCTGCAGACGCTGCAGGGCCCATACAATTGCCAGGCATTCTTTTTCCACCGTGGAGTAAGCCACCTCCCGGGGCAGTAGCTTCCTGCTCAGGTACAAGACAGGATGTTCCTGGCCTGTCGTGTTGACCTGACTTAGCACAGCACCGAGGCCAAAGTCACTGGCGTCGGTCTGTACCACAAACGGCCGGTCGAAGTCGGCAGCTTGCAGTACAGGGGAGCTACTTAGGGCGGCCTTGAGTGCCCCGAAAGCTGTCTCGCAGGCGACTGTCCAGTCGACTGCGACGGGCAGCTTCTTCTTGGTGAGGTCCGTCAGGGGCTTGGCCAGGGTGCTATAGTGTGGGACGAACCTCCTATAGTACCCGGCGGTCCCCAAGAAGGACATCACCTGCTTTTTGGTCCTAGGAGTGGGCCAGGATGCGATGGCATCCACTTTCCCCGGTTCTGGCTTCAGAACCCCCCCGCCTACCCGGTGACCCAGGTAGAGGACCTCACTCATGCCCAGCTGGCACTTTTCCGGCTTGATGGTCAAGCCTGCCCGGTGGATCCGACCGAGCACCTGCCGCAGGTGCTCTAGGTGATCCTCCCAAGTGGGACTGAAGACTGCAATATCGTCCAAGTACGCAGCCGCGTACCCTTCAAGTCCCTCAAGCAGCGTATTGACCATCCGCTGAAAAGTGGCAGGGGCATTCTTCATGCCGAATGGCATCACTGTGGACTCGTACAGTCCAAAAGGGGTGATAAAGGCAGAGCGTTCCCTTGCCGCGGGGGTCAGAGGAATCTGCCAGTACCCCCGGCTCAGATCCATGATGGTCAGGTACTTAGCCCCGGCCATCCGATCGAGCAGGTCATCGATGCGTGGTATGGGGAACGCATCGGTGGCCGTTACAGCGTTGAGCCCCCGGTAGTCCACGCAGAACCGTGTAGTTCGGTCCTTCTTTGGTACGAGGACTACAGGCGAGGCCCACGCGCTGCTGGATGCCTGGATCACCCCCAGCTTCAGCATCTCGTCTATCTCTTGGCGCATGTTTCCCTGCACCTCGAAAGAGACCCGATATGCTGAACGCCGGATCGGCGGGTGATCGCCAGTGTCCACGTCGTGGACAGCCATCTCAGTCCTTCCGGGCAGGCTGCTGAACAGCCCCCGGAAGGGGTGCAGGGTGGTCCCCAGCTGGGACCGTTGGTCCTCCGTGAGCTGGTGGCCAACCCCCACATCCTCGATGGACCCACCCGCCTTGGCTTGGGTGAGCAGATCCAGGAGGGTTTCTACCTCTCCTTCCTCGGGAAGGTTGCACACTGGGTGGGCAGTCGCTTCGCTCTCATGATGAGCCTTCATCATGCTCACGTGGAAGGCCTTCCTCCTTCCACGGGCGTGATCCAGGGTGACCAGATAGGTGACGGCATTGAGTTTCTGGTGCACGAAGTAGGGACCTTCCCAGGCTGCCTGAAGCTTGTTCTGTGGTACGGGGACCAGTACCCACACCTTTTGACCCACCTGGTAGGTCCTCTCACAAGCATTCTGGTCGTACCACCGCTTCTGGTCGGCCTGGGCCTGGGCCATATTGTCCTGCACCAGCTTTGCCAAGGCCATCATCCTGTCCCGGTGGCGCACGACATACTCGATGACCGACACCTCGGGGGTGGCCAAATCCCCTTCCCATGCTTCCTTCACCAGAGCCAGGGGGCCCCGTACCCGTCGCCCGTACAGGAGCTCAAAGGGGGAGAACCCCGTTGAGGCCTGCGGAACCTCCCGGTAAGCAAATAGGAGGTGTGGGAGGTAACGCTCCCAGTCTCTCCCGTGGGAGTCGACCAACATCTTAAGCATCTGCTTTAAGGTGCCATTGAACCGCTCACACAGGCCATTAGTCTGTGGGTGATACGGGCTGGCCACCAGATGTTGCACCTGCATTTGCTTACAGAGGGACTCCATCAGCCGCGACATGAACTGGGTCCCTCGGTCGGTGAGCATTTCTTGGGGGAAACCCACTCTGGAGAAGATCTCCAGTAAGGCGGTAGCCACCTTGTCGGCCCGAATGGACGACAAAGCTACCGCTTCCGGGTACCGGGTGGCATAGTCCACTACCGTGAGTATGAAGCATTTCCCGGAGTGGCTGGGAGTGGACAGAGGTCCAATAAGATCCACAGCAACCCTCGAGAAAGGCTCTTCGATGATTGGCAGAGTTACCAGTGGGGCTTTGGGGCGCGGCCCCGCCTTCCCCACCCTCTGACAGGTGTCACACGAACGGCAGTAGGCACCCACCGCGGCTCCCATCCCAGGCCAGTAGAAATGCTGAGCTATCCTGGCCTTGGTTTTAGCGATCCCTAGGTGTCCGGCCATCGGAATCTCGTGTGCGATCCGCAACAATTCCGCCCTGAACGGATAGGGTACCACTAACTGTCGGTCCCTGGGCCACGCCTCCGGTGAACCCTGCTGGACCGTTACCCGGTACAGCCGTCCCTGGTCCCAGACCACCCGCTCGCAGTCTGACTCCATGGGAGGCTGTGCCGCCTGTTCCTTGAGAGCTTTCAGGCTGTCGTCTGCTTCCAACGCAGCCTGAAATTCCTGACTTGATGTGGCCAGAATCGACGAAACTGCCACATCCTCTGTCAGCCCCTCCGGGCATGTCACCTGGCCGCTGTCTGACCCGGCAGACACTTGGTCAGAAGTGGGGAAGCCGTCGGACCTCTGCAAGGCTCCTTGGGCTCCGGCGCTCCCACTCCTGGTGACAGCGGCTATGACCGCTGTGACCGTGGGTAGTGCCTGCTTCCCCTCTGTTTCTGACCAAGCCGCCCGATCAGGCAGGCTTCCTAGGCCTTTGGACATCTCGGATGTGGGGAACTCCTGCCCTGGGGTCTTACCTGGCGGCTCCTCTCTTGGGACACCCCCACCTCCCATGGCCTGTTCCTCCCCCTGCAGTGGGCCTATACTCAGCAGCCTGGATACCCCTGGGAGCCCTACACTGCCGGTAGCTGCCCCCCTCTCCATCCCTGAGCTTCCCTCTACAGAATCCTGCCCGCCCCCTCCCTCACCGGAGGACAAGAGGTCACGGCACGCCGGCTGAGCACCTCTGCGGGCATCCCCACACTCCCCACCTGCTTTCACTAACCCTGTTTGTGTTGTGTCTGTGCAGGTGTTACCCTCAGGTTTCACTCCCTCCTCCTCAGCAGGACACACACTACATACAACATGGTTGGCATTAGCAGCAGACAAATCAATACACTCTTGGGGGGCCGAACTTGGGGGTTCAGAGGGTACATACTGCGATACTAGACGCCCCAAGTCGGTCCCTAATAAAACATTTGCGGGAATATTTGGCGTTACTCCCACCTCCCGCATCCCCCTTCCGGCACCCCAGTCCAAATACACCATGGCAACGGGAAGTGCCGGCTCCACGCCTCCAACCCCGGAGACGGAAAGAGTCTTTCCTGGTACCAAGTCCTGGGGGGACACCACCTCAGGCCGTACCAGTGTTCGTTCAGCGCCCGTGTCCCGCAGTCCCATGACCGCAGAACGGCCTATGGTGACGGGTTGGATGTTGTCCAGGGACCTACCACCACCCCCTCCCACACACAAAACATTGGGCGCTCTCTGGGACTGGGATGGGGTCTTTTGGCGCTGGGGACACTCAGCCCTAAAGTGTCCTGGTTTGTTGCATAGATGACAACGTCTTACGTCTGGTCCTTGCCTGGAGAGGGCAACAGGGGGATACACCCCTTGTGTTCTAGGGGCCGGGGAAACAGGGGCATGACTGGGCTTACCCCCTCTCCAGGTGCTGCTGGCAGACTTCTTCAGCTCAGGCGCCCTGTTATTGGCATACTCGTCTGCCAGGGCGGCTGTAGCAGAAGCCCCTGTTGGTTTTCGGTCACGGAGGAACTGTCGGAGGTCCTCTGGGCAGTTCCACAAGAACTGCTCCGTGACGAACAGTTCCTGGACCTCCTGGCGGGTAGTAAGCGCTAGACCCGAGGTCCAGTGCTCTGCGGCTCTCAACAGCGCCCGCATATGATCGGTCCAGGTGTCCTTGGGGCCACGCAGCAGGCTCCGGAACTTCTGGCGGTACGACTCGGGAGTGAGGTTGTACTGCCGGATCAGGGCCCGCTTGATGCAGTCGTAGTTCTGTACCTCCCCGGCAGGTAAGTCCCCCAAGGCATCCAGGGACTTACCCCTCAAACGGGGGGTCAGGTATCTGGCCCACTGATCCCGGGCCAGATGGTGCTGAAGACAGGTCCGTTCAAATGCCACCAGAAAGGAGTCCAGGTCCCCATCCTTCTCCAGTAGAGGGAAGTCCTCAGCTCGGACTTTGGACGACTTGGTCTCCTGATGGGTTGGTTGCTCTAGCGGAAGCCCCCGCTGGGCCAGGTCCAGTTGGTGCTGGCGCTCCGCAGCTCGCTCTGCACGCTCCGCAGCCTCCCGGCGCTCTGCAGCTTCACGCTCCGCAGCCCGCTCCGCAGCCCGCTCCGCAGCCCGCTCTGCACGCTCCTCCTCCGCTGCCTTCTCTGATGCTGCCAGGAGGGTTTTGTAGACGGCATCGCCATGAGACTGGAGACTTGCCATAGCCGCTTGTAAAAGGGCTTGTGATCTGGACAGGCTGGGCTGGGTAGGTGGTGGGCAGCCCACTGCGGGACCGTATACTGGGGACTGGCTCCCTGAGGTGCCCGGGCTGGACTCCTCCTCGCCATGAGTAACAATGTCCTCCCCTCCTGCCACACGGACCGTAGCATTAGCCTCCTGCAGGGTCTTGCTCCTGGTGCCGTCTGCCATCTTGGTAACCGACACCGCTGCAACCCTGAGTTTGCACACACCTTGTTATACTTTTAGCCTGACCGTCTAACGTTGGGCTGACCTTAAGACTCCAGCAGTGGAAGTTACCACTGGCAGTCTTTAGTGCCTGGGAGTAGGGGTCCCACAACACTATTATTCTGCAATCCCACCGCTCTGCCACCAATGTGATGAAAGCCGGCCGGTGGGTGCAGCTCTCTGGCGCCCCCTTACCTCTCAGGTCAGTCAAGGTACTGCACCTAGAGAAAGTAGTGCCAGGAAGCTGCAACCAGCGCAGGGAACACGGTAGTGTGTTATCCCTTCAACGTCACTAAACCGTAACGTCACTACACAGCACAACTCGCTAGCGCCCTCTTAGCCTCAGGTCAGTCAAGGAACTGCACCTAGGATAAGCGGTCGCCAGGGAGACTGTCCTGTAACCTACTGGGTATCGGGGCCCTCTGTAGTGAGGGCGGTATATATATCTTCCTTGGCCGCGCCAGGAATATATATATCTGAACCTCCGACCGTCACTACCAGCCTTCCCCAATCCCCAGTTGGTATGCTGCCACCAGTCCCTATTTTAGATATACGCCCAGTCCGTGAATGGGCCTATATCGGGTCAGGAACCAACCCTGGGTAGCGTTTTGGCTTGAGCCGAGCTCACACGGACGTGCGTTCGTTATGCAGAATAAAAGGCAGGCCCACAATTACTTGAGGTAATTGATTATAATAATACACTAGATACACGATATACAACTAAATATACACAGGTATAAGGTCAGGCTAAACTATACAACAATGGAATACAACACACAGAATCACCACAGCATATCAGTTACCGGTTTCTTGATTTTCTTGTGACGCAGGGAGAGGATTCTGCGGTCGCAGGCACGGTTCTTTGTTACAGGCTGAGGCCTACCACCGCATGGTCAAACTGCTCCTCCCCTTGGTGGCCTCAGCTGGTGCTCAGATGTTCAGCACACCACTCTTGGGTCAAGACTGACTTGTCTCTTGTCTGTCCTGCTATCTTACCTGCCCCGTCCCGCCCACTGCTGGTGAGGTCAGCTGGCTCAGTCTCCACCCTCAGGTCTAACTTCGATCAGAAGCCCAAATTCTATGGAACCCAATAACTTCTTCTGGGATGGTCTCATGATACCCCCAGGGGTTCCCATGGATTCGGGCCGCCGTAACCGACCTTTTGATATCAATTATGATACCATACGGTCCTCAGGAATGGCTCCGCGCTATATCTTGGCTTCCAGAGCACGTACAAACGTCTACCGCGGAGGCTTGTGTGCGCAATGGCTCCGGGACGCCGTGATATTTTTTTATTGGCCCATCCCACGCAACATGCGTGTACTATTCATGTTTCTATATCTTATGCCTCCATGCTTGTGACAGACAAAGAAACTAGTCCTATGGGACAAATGGTCAGGTACAGATAGACGAAGCACCCCCCCCTGCTGGCTGTGTTTCCTCTCGAAGTCTTTGAAGCTCCTAGCATTCAAGTGTTAAGTAGGCTTCTTATCTTACAGGAGCCTGGATGGGGGGAAACTATCTAGTTGACGTTTTAACAGAAGGTCCCAAGGGTGGGGGCTGCTGAAGTGTGGCCATCCCTGGATATGATTTATCATTACCAAGATGGCGGCTACAGGTTCATCACACAAAGAGACACAGTAGATAGTCTACGAGTCTTTTACAACTCTAAAATAGCAGGAGCAAATTCTAATAAGAAAAACATCGATTTAAGAATGAATACGAATGTGATTAACAAAAATTTGGGGGCTATACCAAAAAATAAATTCTATAATCCGTTTAGACCTGATTTTACTTATAAATCAGGACATAAAACAACTAAAAATTTTAATAATCCTATGCCTTCTTCCAACTATATAGGAGATGAAAATATTAATATTGAATCCACATCTATAACTAATTCAGAATTTTCCTTAAAAAATATTCCTGACTGCGAGATATTCAATTCCGATAACAACACAATAATTTGCTATAATATAGCAGATAAACAACAACAAATAGTTTCCAAGAGTACAGGTGAAATATTTCAGATAGAACAACATTTGACATGTATAAGCAACTTTGTTATATATGTTATAAATTGTGACTGTGGCCTCCAGTATGTGGGGAGGACCACTCAAATGGTCCGAACCCGACTGAATGGCCACAGACACAATGAGAAAAATGAGGAAGAATGTTCCTTTGATCTTAGTATCTTTACTACACATAGTACTGAGGAGACAAATGTACCCTCCATTACAGCTTTACAAGCTTTGGGCCCATCTCAATCATCCCTTAATTCACAGATTTCTTTTTTAGAAATAGGCCCTCTCCAGACTCCCACTCTGTTAGAAACATTAGTACCCAAAATAGTAGCCAAATCCCTACAAGCCCCCTCCTTAACACCTATAGCTCAATTCCTGCCGCAGAATTTGGAGACTATATCCCCTCAAATAGCTGCTCAAAGACAAATAACCAGTTTCTTTCCCACACTTATAGCCCCCAAAAAAAGAAAAGAAGTACCAGGGGCTGCAGGGGTGGTAGAAGAGTCCAATTCAAAAAAGATAAAAAATCCGAGTTTATTTTAACTAACTCAACAAAAGGGTCTTTTTTCAAAAATAAAATTTCCCCTAAATCCTCTCAAAAAATCTTCAACTTGTCCTCGCATGTACTTACACAAGATGAAGAAAAGGTCTTGAGTAAAGGGCTAAATTTTTGCCCCACACAACATAGTAATAATTTTGAGCTTTTTATTGATCTTAATCACTATATAAGGCGTCTTACCCTAAAAAGACACTTTGTATTGCAAGATCGTAATAAAGGGAAAAATGACAAAAACATTGTTTTTAAGAAAGAATTGGAACAAACGGCAAGGATAACAAATGAAACACCATATATACATATGGAAGTGAAACCACAATCTGCCTTTAATCCCATACATCATAGGGGTAGCTATATTGAAACATTTTTGTCTCTAGTAGGTGATGATTTCCGTAAGTTGAATACTACTGATAAAATAAAGAGCAAAGATAAAAAATGTAAAAATTTACATAAGAAATCAAAAACTGCCAAAAAAATTGCTAAATATAACATTACCCCCCAAGAAAGAGAAGCCTTAAAAAATCTAAGAGAGAACACTGAAATAATAATTAGAGAGGCTGATAAAGGCGGTGGTACTGTTATTCAAGATAGGAAGGATTATCTCAGTAAGGCAGTTAAAATACTATCCAATCGAAAATACTATAAAAAATTGGAAAAGGATCCTACTGTTGATTTTTCTAAAGAATATCACCTATTTCTGAATGAGGCCTCTGAGAAAGGAATTATAACAAAAAGAGAGAAAAAATTTTTAATTAACAAAGATCCAGCTATGGCTTTTTTTTACCATCTCCCCAAAGTCCATAAGGACCTTGAAAATCCACCTGGACGACCTATTATTTCGGGGATTAATTCTCTCACTAGCTGTTTGTCACACTACCTGGATTTACATTTACAAGCACATGTCAAATCACTGCCCTCATATTTGAAAGACTCGAGCCACCTCATTAGTCTCTTGGAGGGAATGGATTGGGAGGAGAATTTTTTATTTCTAACCCTAGATGTGGTAGCGTTATATTCAAATATAGAACATAATTTGGGTATAAGAGCTGCCAGATTTTATTTGGAGAAAAATGAAAAAATGCCAGATGAACAAGTAGAATTTCTTCTGACTGGTTTGCAATTCATTTTGCATCATAATGTCTTTGAGTTTGATGGACAACTGTACCTGCAGCAGCATGGTACCGCGATGGGGACTCGGGTAGCCCCAAGTTTTGCAAATTTATTTAAGGGGCTATTCGAGTCCCTATCCCCACTTAATTCAGAAAAATACAAAGACAACATAATAATGTATAAACGTTTTATAGATGACTTATTAATCATTTGGAGGGGGGATATAGAACAAGCCCATTTGCTGGTGAGGGAAATGAATCAAAACACATGGGGCATTTCCTTTACATCCACTATCAGCGCTGAAAAAATAGTTTACTTGGATTTAGAGATTTCACATATGAAAAAGAAAATCGTAACAAAAACACATTTTAAAAAAGTAGACATTAATGGATATTTACATTATAACAGTGCACACTATACTAAATGGAAGAATAATATTCCATTCAGTCAATATTTAAGAATAAGGAAAAATAATAGTAGTGAACAGGATTATATAACACAAAGCAAGATCCTGACTAACAGATTTCGGGAAAAAAAGTATCCAAAAACCCTAATACAACAAGCCTATAAGGTAAACTTAGCAAAAACTCAGGGTGAATGTTTGAAAAAAAAGCTTGAAAATGCTAGAGAAAAAAGCACTGAAAAAACTGTGAGAGAAAATGCTGTCATGGATACAACTAAATCTCACCTGAAATCTAATGATGAGAAATGGCAGTTCAACTTCATTACAGCCTATAATAAAGATAACGAAAAAATTCGTGGAATCTTGAAAAAACACTGGTATATCTTAAAACAAGATCCCTTGCTACGAAATGTATTACCACAAGTCCCCAATATGACATTTAGAAGGGGAAAAACAATAAGGAACATGGTAGCTCCCAGCCGATTGAAAAACTTCATGAAAACCCACAATTGCTCAAAAAAGGTGAATAAACCTGGAGTATATAAATGTAACCAGAAAAAATGTCAGTGCTGCTATAATATAGCAGATAAACAACAACAAATAGTTTCCAAGAGTACAGGTGAAATATTTCAGATAGAACAACATTTGACATGTATAAGCAACTTTGTTATATATGTTATAAATTGTGACTGTGGCCTCCAGTATGTGGGGAGGACCACTCAAATGGTCCGAACCTGACTGAATGGCCACAGACACAATGCCAGAGTCGGTCTCCTTATCCATAGTCTATCAAGACACCTTTTGCTAACGCATAAAAAAGAATTCAATGTTACTTTGACACCGATTGAACAGATCCCTAGAGATGTCTCCAATAGGATACAACAGTTAAATAAAAAAGAGGCCTTCTGGATATACAGATTGAGGACTCTGTACCCAGACGGCCTCAATGATAAACTAGAGAACATATAATACCGCTAAATTTTTTGGGGTTAAAAATCAAAGTCTGCAAACCTCGTAAATGAGGTAGAGGGAGAAAAGCTAAAGAGAATAAAAAGAAAAATTAAGCACCCAGAGACTATACTGAATCCAAGTTCAATCTGTTAAGTAGTTATGGCAAGCACTATATATACTGCCCAATTGGAAAACGTAATGATGTAAGTACCAAACACCTACAGTGAAACATGGTGGTGGCCATGTCATGGTTTGGGGCTGCTTTTCTGCATCTGCCATTGGCCCTCTGCAGAGAATTGATGTAAATATGGATGCTACCATGTACAAGGTTATACTGGAGAATGTAATGCTGCCACATGGTAAAACCAAAGTAGGCAGGGGATGGAAATTCCAGCAAGACAATGATCCTAAGCAAAGAAAAATGTTCGCATGTTGCAATGGCCAAGCCAATCACCTGATTTAAACCCTATAGAGCACCTTTGGGATGAGTTAGGGCAACAAGTCGGGGCTCGTACCCATAGCAATAAAGATGAAATGTTTACTGACTTGCAAATGGGATGGAGCAAGTTCCCTCAAGGTGTCTTGAATACCCTAGTGCCTTCAATGCCCCGACGGTATGGTGCAGTAATTAAAGCAAGAGGTTATGCTACAAAATACTAAGTTATAGCATTGTAAACAATGAATTACTCTCTGTTGTGAGCAATAAATAGTATATGCAAAACTTTTGGTAGTCAGTTTTCTTTAACCCCTTAATAACATCTGACGTACTAATACGCGTCTGTGCCCTGGGACTTAAGAGCCAGACCCGTATTAGTACATCATCGCGATCGCGCGCGCACACAGGCTGTGCGGGCGCGATCGCCGCCGGGTGTCAGCTGATTGTCACAGCTGACACCCGGTACTATGTGCAGGGAGCGGTCCTGCACCGCTCCCAGCACATTAACCCCCGCGATGCTGCGATCGAAGTCGATCGAAGTCGATCGCGGCATTGCGGGGGCAAGGGGAGGTGATCGGCGATACTCACCTCCTCTTCCGGCTTCCAGCGCAATCTGCAAAGGCTTCCCGGGTGTTGCCATGACGACCCGATGTCATCATGACAACATCCGGGTCACCAGAGAGCAGGAAGATTGCTTGGACATGTGCAGTGCATCTCCAAGCAATCTTCACACTGTGCACTTCTGACAGCCTTCATGGCATAGGGATGGTGCTCCATTCCTGTGCCATGCAGGCGATCAGAAGAAAAAAAGTGAAAGTCCCAGAGTGGGACAAAGTAATAAAGTGTATAAACTGTGTGAAAGTGGAAAAAAAAAAAAAAAAAAGTGCAAAAATATTATAAAAAAATAAAAAAAATAATACACCAAAAATAAAAATATAATGTACCCATCAATAAATATTATTATAAAAAAAATAAAAAAAAAACAATAAAAGTACACATATTTGGTATCGCCGCGTCCGGAACAACCTGACCTATAAAACTGTCCCACTAGTTAACCCCTTCAGTGAACACGGTAAAAAAAAAAAAAAAAAACGAAGCAAAAAACAATGCTTTATCACCATACCGCCAAACAAAAAGTGGAATAACACGCGATCAAAAAGACGCATATAAATAAAAATTATACCGCTGAAAACGTCATCTCATCCCGCAAAAAACAAGCTGCCATACAGCTCCATCAGCCGAAAAATAAAAAAGTTATAGCTCTCAGAATAAAGCGATACTAAAAAATATTTTTTTCTATAAAATAGCTTTTATTGTGTATAAGCGCCAAAACATAGAAAAATGATACAAATGTGGTACCGCTGTAAACGTACTGACCCGAAGAATAAAGCTACCTCATCAATTTTACCACACGCGGAACAGAATAAAAAAAAAAAAAAAAACAATTCCTGAATTGTTGGTTTTTGTTTATTCTGCCTCCCAAAAATCGGAATAGAAAGCGATCAAAAAATGTCACGTGCCTGAAAATGGCACCAATAACAACGTCAAGTCATCCCGCAAAAAACGAGCCGTCACATGACTGTCTGCCAAAATCTGGAAAAATTATAGCTCTCAAAATATGGCGATGCAAAAACTAGATTTTACAAAAAATGCGTCTTTTAGTGTGTGACAGCTGTCAGTCATAAAAACCCCATATGATTCTGGCATTGCTGTAATCACACCGACCCGAAGAATAAAGTTGTCTAATCACTTATACCGCACAAGGAACGGCGTCAAAAATAAACTCTTGGGTTAGGATTGGGCTAGGGTTAGGGCTGGGTTTGGGGCTAGGGTTGTGCTGGGGCTAGGGTTGTGCTGGGGCTAGGGTTGTGCTGGGGCTAGGGTTGTGCTAGGGCTAGGGTTGTGCTAGGGTTAGGGCTGGGGTTGGGATTTTTTTCAAAAGTAAGAAAAAAAGATGACGATATGGCGACTAGTGTTGAGAGCAAGTGCTCGCTACTTGAGTTTGCATCGGGTGCTCTGGTATGCATTGAGTATCGTGGGTATTTGAGTGACATGCTCGAGTCTCTGCCCCATATGCTTCGCGGCCAAAAAACTTTACGGGGATTGCCTGCCATGCACGAGCGATCCCCGCATGTTTTTTTTTGGGTGTCTAATAACCGTGAAACATGCGGAGCAGGGACTCGAGCATGTCACTCGAGCACACGCTGTACATGGTGCATACCTGAGTACCCGATGCAAACTCAAGTAGCGAGCACTTGCGCTCAAGAATAATGACAACTTATTCAATATGATAACCTAATGTAAACAAATTCTGTGCCGTACCTCTGGGTTCAAAATGTTCACTATACACCTTAATAAAATCCTTGAGGGGTATAGTTTCCAAAATGGGGACACTTGTGGGGGAGCTCCACTGTTTAGGCACATCACGGGCTCTCCAAACGCGACATGGTGTCCGCTAACAAATTGAATGGAAAATCGGCTCAAATTGTTAGCGGACGCCATGTTGCGTTTGGAGAGCCCCTGTGTGCCCAAACATTGGAGCTCCCCCACAAGTGACCCCATTTTGGAAACTAGACCCCCCAAGGCACCTATCTAGATGCATAGTGAGCACTTGGAACCCCCAGGTGCTTCACAAATTGATTCGTAAAAATTAAAAAGTGAAAAAAAAAACACTTTTTCATTTTTATGAATCAATTTGTGAAGCACCTGGGGTTCCAAGTGCTCACTATGAATCTAGATAGGTGCCTTGGGGGGTCTAGTTTCCAAAATGGGGTCACTTGTGGGGGAGCTCCAATGTTTGGGCACACAGGGACTCTCTAAATGCAACATGGTATCCGCTAACAAATTGAATGGAAAATCGGCTCAAATTGTTAGCGGACACCACATTGCGTTTGGAGAGCCCCTCTGTGCCCAAACTTTGGAGCTCCCCCACAAGTGACCCCATTTTGGAAACTAGACCCCCCAAGGCACCTTTCTAGATGCATAGTGAGCACTTGGAACCCCCAGGTGCTTCACAAATTGATTCGTAATAATGAAAAAGTGAAAAAAAAAACACTTTTTCATTTTTATGAATCAATTTGTGAAGCACCTGGGGTTCCAAGTGCTCACTATGAATCTAGATAGGTGCCTTGGGGGGTCTAGTTTCCAAAATGGGGTCACTTGTGGGGGAGCTCCAATGTTTGGGCACACAGGGACTCTCCAAATGCAACATGATATCCGCTAACAAATTGTCGGCTCAAATTGTTAGCGGATATCATGTTGCATTTGGAGAGTCACTGTGTGCCCAAACATTGGAGCTCCCCCACAAGTGACCCCATTTTGGAAACTAGACCCCCCAAGGCACCTATCTAGATGCATAGTGAGCACTTGGAACCCCTAGGTGCTTCACAAATTGATTCGTAAAAATGAAAAAGTGTTTTTTTTTTCACTTTTTCATTTTTACGAATCAATTTGTGAAGCACCTGGGGGTTCCAAGTGCTCACTATGCATCTAGAAAGGTGCCTTGGGGGGTCTAGTTTCCAAAATGGGGTCACTTGTGGGGGAGCTCCAAAGTTTGGGCACAGAGGGGCTCTCCAAACGCAATGTGGTGTCCGCTAACAATTTGAGCCGATTTTCCATATAATTTGTTAGCGGATACCATGTTGCATTTAGAGAGTCCCTGTGTGCCCAAACATTGGAGCTCCCCCACAAGTGACCCCATCTTGGAAACTAGACCCCCCATGGCACCTATCTAGATGCATAGTGAGCACTTGGAACCCCTAGGTGCTTCACAAATTGATTTGTAAAAATGAAAAAGTGTTTTTTTTTTCACTTTTTAATTTTTACGAATCAATTTGTGAAGCACCTGGGGGTTCCAAGTGCTCACTATGCATCTATAAAGGTGCCTTGGGGGGGTCTAGTTTCCAAAATGGGGTCACTTGTGGGGGAGCTCCAAAGTTTGGGCACACAGGGGCTCTCCAAACACAACATGGCGTCCGCTAATTATTCAAGCAAATTTTACAATCAAAAAGTCAAATGGCGCTCCTTCCCTTCCGAGCCCTGCCGTGCGCCCAAACAGTGTTTCTTCCCCAAATATTGGGTATCTGCGTGCCCAGGGGAAATTGCACAACAAATTTTGGGGTCCATTTTTTCTCGTTACCCCAGTGAAAATAAAAAAAATTGGGTCTAAAGTAACATTTTTGTGAAAAAAGTTAAATGTTCATTTTTTTCTTCCACATTCAAAAAATTCCTGTGAAGCACCTGAAGGGTTAATAAAGTTCTTGAATGTGGTTTTGAGCACCTTGAGGGGTGCAGTTTTTAGAATGGTGTCACTTTTGTGTATTTTCTGTCATAAAGACCTCTCCAAGTGACTTCAAATGTGATGTGGTCCCTAAAAAAATGGTTTTATAAATTTTGTTGGAAAAATGAGAAATCGCTGGTCAACTTTTAACCCTTATAGCTCCCTAACAAAAAAAATTTTGGTTCCAAAATTGTGCTGATGTAAAGTAGACATGTGGGAAATGTTATTTATTAACTCTTTTGTGTGACATATCGCTCTGATTTCAGGGCTTAAAAATTCAAATTTTGAAAATTGCAAAATTTTCAAAATTTTCGCCAAATTTCCATTTTTTTCACAAATAAACGCAAGTGATATCGAAGAAATTTTTCCACAATCATGAAGTACAATATGTCACGAAAAAACAATCTCAGAATCAGGGGGATCCGTTGAAGCGTTCCAGAGTAATTACCTCATAAAGTGACAGTGGTCAGAATTGTAAAAATTGGCCCGGTCATTAACGTGCAAACCACCCGCGGGGCTTAAGGGGTTAATTAAATGACCGCACCTATATTCAAAAGCATTTTGGTTACAAATAAGCTCTTGCATGATGACAACTCCATGCACTTTCAATTCATCACCAGGAAAATGGCATCACAACAACCAAACAGAAGTAATCACAATTTAAAAAAAAATGCAAAACTTTTCAAAACTTTTGGTTGCTACTGTAATCCTAGCCAAAGAATGAAGTATAATGTAATGTGAAGTAGAAGTACAAATAAGAAATATAAAATAAATAAATAAAATATTAAAATAATGAAAATAAATAAAGTAACCTAGAAGTGAACAAATAAGGTGACAATAGTAATAAAAAAATAGGTACAAATGATAATAACGGGAAGGGTATAGAAGTGGAGATGGTAGTGTACAGGTAGGAGAACTCCAAACTATTCTTCGCTCCAAATGCTCATCCTTTAAATCCAGGGCTTGAGTGGTATGAAAAACATGGAAACCGTCCCAACATCCGCTCAACATGTGGATCATTTAATAACTAGAAAATAAAGGGATATAAACGTATTTTTAAGTCAGAAAATTCAATTTCTCGTCTATTGTATTTGTATTCAAGTTTAATGTTGAAAGAATTGGTATTCAATGAGTTAAAGGACTTGAACTTTTCAGTTTCAGGGCCCTGACATATAAAGAATAGATCATCTATATATCTAAACTAGGATTGTGTATGGTTGATAGTATGTGTTCCCTCCGTTTGAAAAAACGGTCCTTTCCCAAAGACCGAGAAATAAGTTTGCATAGGATGGGGCACAAGCCGCCCCCATGGCTGTGCCCCGTCTCTGCAGACAGAAGCATTCTTTGAAGACAAAGAAGTTGTGGGTTAGAAGGTATTCCATACTTAAAGAAGAGGGCACCATCTACACTTACATAAGTATTCGGAATCACCCCATCACATACCAAAAAAAGCTATGAATAAGGTAAAGAAGAAAAGAGGTATGCACACTACAGGGATCACCGTAAATAAAATAAATGATTTTATTGTCATGTTAACAGACCAACACTGACAAGTTTAAAACACAAAAAAGGCAATAGCAATAAACCAGACAACAGTACAATAGAGCTGGAGTCCCCATAAGTCTGTAATTAATGTAGGTGAGTCTATTGCAAGTGCAGTATGATGTTCTATATACACATACATTTAGACTAGCAGCAGGTTTTAAATAAAGTGTTAAAGTGCATTGGGAAATAATATGCAATGTTAAGATTCAAATATTAGATCAATTATAAAGAATATTGGGATCTGTGTCTGTGTACCTCTTGTTCATTGTTATAAAGTGAGAGACATGTAATCTCCAAACCAAGTGCACAAAAATTATGTGCACAGTTATACCTGTTCATATTATATTGCTTGTACAGTGGTAAATTAGCACCAAACACAATTTAGTATTGCTGTATAGCTGCTTATAGATATACCAAGGCTAAGGCTGCAACACATAACCTGTCAAAAAGATATATATAACCTGTTAGGATAAACAAGACAGACCATGATGGAGATGATATCCAAACAGCCCCACACGTATCGCCAAAGATGGTGGGGATCAAGGTTACTCATCTCTAGAAAGAATCATGCCACATGAAGGCCATCTTCGTGTCTTACACATGTCTGTAACGATTCAATGTCAGCAACAACGAAGAACATGTCGGGTTCAAAATAAATTCCGTCAGGACGTCCGTAGTGTCCCTGACATAGTAGGGCAAGGTCTCTACCAAGGGTTTTAAATAGTAGTCAATAAATTGGCACACTGGGTTGCAGGACCCTCCTATACCAGAGACAATTGGATGGCCAGGGGGATCCTAATGGCACTCACATACAGTATGGAGACTGAACACTATGGAATATAAAGGCACTTAACTGTCCATTATACCATACTTCTCGTCAAAGCGACAGCAAAGCGCGTGTTGGGTTTCAGTAGTTGGTGCTCCTCTTTTTTCACTGACATGAGTGAGCTGTACTAATGAATTCACAGCAATATATTAGGTTTAAATCACTACTGAGACATAGAATGTATTTCTTTCCTTTGGTGGCAATAATGATGTAATGAAATCCCTACACAGAGAGTATAGACATTCTATGATTTCTCTTTGCAATTTATTTATATTTATTGCTACTGAATGATTCTGATATCATACTTTATATGTGCCACTGTATTTTACAGAATGTAGATGTAGTGATACTTGTTTGTAATAGATGGGACTTATTTAGTTCTCTTTTCTACCTATATTTCTTTTCACCTGCTGTGATTGTCATAGCTTGATACCAATTACTCACCCAGCCGTGATTCATCTTGTATTCTATCTGATGGACCTCCTTTATGATACCCTGATATGTTTTTATGCTTGTATTAATAAAGTATTCTTGTTTTATCAATATCTCTGGTGAGCTGGATTTACTCTACTTTTCTTTGTGTGTGTTAGATTAATCAGGAGTACATCAGCTCTTTACTACTTCTACATATAGAGGAACTATTTGATTATGTTCCCAGTCTGATATATTTACTGGTGCTTTGTCCTTTTTCTGATATGCACCATGTTTCACTGTAGGCAACATTTTTCTTTTTACTCATTTTTGCGACACCTACAGTGAGGTGAGGTTGTGGAAGAAAGTATCATGTCACAGGTCATACACCATGGCAAAACTGAGCGTAACAACAAGATACAAGGTAGTTATACTGCATCAACAAGGTTCATAGCCAAAGATTTTAAAGCAGACTACGGTTTCAAGATGTGTTGTTCAAGCTCTTTTGAAGCAGCAATAAATGGGCAGTGTTGAGGATCGTAGACGTAGTGGTCGACACAGTGCAGCAGATAAAAGACAGATCATGCTTACTTCCCTTCAAGATGTCCAGCAGTGTCATCAGCTCAGAACTGGCAACAACCAGCGGGATCCAGTTACACCCAACTACTGTTTGGAGAAATCTGGCCAGAAGTGTTCTTAATTTTTGTAGCCAAAAAAAACATACCTTTGAAATAAACACAAGCCACTTTATCCATGCAGCCTACAAAACAGAAGACACACACACAGGACATCAGCATCACAGCGCAGGTGGCATGTTGATGTCACCATGTGCCTCGGTCCACGAAGGGACGCTAACTGTGCCAGCAGACACGACAGGATCTGGGGTTAGGTGAGTATTTAAGCTTTCATTTTTTATTTTATTAATCAGTATTTGTAGAGGAATGTGGGGGCAGTATACTGTGTGTAAGGGGGCTGCGGAGGCAATCATACTGTATATAGTGGAGGCATCATTCTGTATATGGGGAGCTATAAAACTGTCAGGACTCAAAACTAGCGATTCTTGTTCACCAGGCAGCAGCTCCTTCTCTTTGAGCTATTCAGCTCTCTGGAAATCTTCACCCTGTGATTTCATGATTTGCTCCACCCTGTGTTTTCCTGATTTGCCATCCTATTTAAACCTTGCTTTGCACTTCATTCCTTGCTACAGATTATTGATCTCCCAGCTCTTAGTCTAGCTCTCTCACCTGCTGCTCCTCCATTTTATACTGCTGTTCCCGTGTCTTGATATCCGACCTCCCAATGGGTACGTTACCTCCTTCTCCTCCATATTATATTGCTGTTCCCATGTGCCGACCTCTGGCTTCCTACTGACTACACTATCTGCCTTAGCTAACCCTGTGGTTGTAATAAAAAAATTCTAATCCAGACCCGGGCCATCATACTGTGTATAGGGGAATTTTAGTGACCATACTCTGTGTGTTGGACTGTGTGGGTCATCAGACTGTGTGATGAGGGCTGCGGGGGCCATCATGCTGTGTGTGGATAAGTGTGGGCCATCATACTGTGAGTTCAGTGGGGGGGGTGAGGGAGCCTCATACTGTATATAGAGGGCTGTGGGGCCATCCCAATATGTATAGGAGCTGTGATGGCCATCATACTGCGTGGGCAGCTGTGGACTGTAGGGGCATCATACAGCTACTGCTAAATATAAACATAATGCACAGCAATGTAAAAATATCATTGCTTTACAAATGGTCAGTCTTTTGTTAAATATTTTAACCACTTCAGAATTCGGATACCATGAAGCTGTTAAAAGAAGTAGCATGTTCATTCTCCAGGCAGCTTCTGCTATGAAGACAATCTCTAATTATAGTTTGAATGACATAATAAAGACGCCATCAGTGAAGCCAGAGCAAAAACAACAGCAAAACCGTCAGTGAAGCTGCATTAGCAAAAACACTGCTGGCTTTATAATGGAGTGGCTTCACCTGAGTAAACCTTGGTGGATCCGCCAGCATCTTGCACATTCTGTGTGCACATACCCCAAATGTTTTTCTGCGATGGTACAATATGTTAGAATTTGGGTCCCCACTTTTAATTTTTGCTCAGATGCACACATTTTGTGATAGCACAGCAATTACAAGTTATTGCGGGAGGATGGGTGTGGTAGGGGGAGGGGGAGGGTAAGAAAAGCTATACTATTCCTATTTAAAATAAAAATTAACAGCTTGACAAACAAGGACATCTCAAAGTCCATTCACCAGTGATTTTATTATAAAGGGAACGCAATTTCAAGATACAGAGTCCAAAAAGTAATTATGTAATCATTTATTTACCTAAACATTATAAAGTTGAAACATTTCAGGTTTTTAAAAAATAAATGTATCATGTGTTTGACTTCAGAGGAGCTAAGAATTTGTGAAGGAACATTTATAAAAGACACTCATTCCCAATTGTCAGCCCATGTAAACATGCAAGCAATCGATTGTTCATGCTGACGTAAAATAATTGTGAAATAAAATGAATGTAAACGTGATGTGCTGTTCTTAACATGATACTGTATAGGGACAGGATGATCATATTAAAGACTATTGTTATTCTGTTTTCATCAGCAATTGTCCGTCTGTGTAAACAGGCTATCAAATCAGCTCAGATTAACTTGTATATAGTTGATTGGAACTTGAATGAAACTTTATTAAATGATAACTCAAATGTAGGTAGGCACTAAACTGTACAATTAAGATCAGATAAGTTATAACCACTTCATAATATTGAAAATCACAAAGCAATAAGAATCAGAGGCGCAGAGACACTTAAAGATGGAAAAGGCGATTTATGCCACTTGAAGCCTTCTACAGAGATTGGTTTTGAGAGGTTCCATTTAAAAACTTGCAGCATTGAGAACAGGGAAATAAATCTGAATGTATATTAGGTAGAAATATCACAACTTTGTATCACAGCATAAAGGAACATCGTACAATCTCACAGACTATAGATGCCTTATATTAGATTCATTTACAAGGGGAAATTGTAACTCAAAAGCAATAAATATTACAGTAGATTGTTAGAAATATGTGCATCATTGGAGATAGAAGGCATAAGCAGTCCTGTGCAAAAGATATAGGCAGCTGTGGAAAAACTGCTGCTAAGTAACAATGCTTTAAAAATCAAGTGTTTATAGTTTGTTTTATTAAGTAAAAAAATGAACAAATGAATGAACAAAACAGAAACGTAAATCAATTGAATATTTGCTGTGACCATCCTTTGCCTTCAAGATAGAAGCAAACCATCAATTCTTCTAGGTACACTTATACACATTTTTTAAGGAAATTGGCAGCGAGATTATTCTCTCTTGATGAACTAACAGAAAGACTCAATGAAAATGATGAGATCTGCTCTTTGTGGGGGCCATGTCATCACTTCCCGGACTCCTTCTTCTTAAGGCTGAAGATAGTTCTTGACATTGGCTTTAATGTTTGGGGTTGTTGTCCTGCTGTAGAATAAATTTGAAGGCAATCAGAGGCTTCCCTAACAGTATTGCATAATGGATAAGTATAAGTATTTGCTTGTATTTCTCAGCATTAAGGACACCAATGGATGGGCAACATTAACCGGTTCCCGACCGCCCACTGTACATAAACGTCGGCGCTGCCTGAGCTCTGTGCAGCGCCGACGTTTAAAAACGGTGGGTGGTCCCGCAGCAATCAGGACCCCCAGGGTCCTGCTAGCTCTGCGGTACCGGTTCAGAGCGATAGCTCTGACATGTGGCATCATGGGGACCTGATTGGATCAGGTCCCCATGATGTTAACCTGTTCCTATCTTCTAGATGCCGCGATCCATAGCGATCGCGGCATTTAAAAGATAGTGACAGCCGGTGGTCGGCGATCGGGACCCCCCACATACCTGCCAGCGGCGGGGATCCCGGTGCTGTGACCTCTGACATCATCGAGACCTGATTGGCTCAGGTCTCGATGATGTCAGCGTCACACCAGCCAATCAGAGAGATCACCAGGGAAGTTTGTTTTAGCAACAAACTTTCCCGGGCGATCTGCCTAATAAATACATTGTTTCTCCTCCGATCTCAGTGAGAGAGCAGAGGAGAAACACTGTGACAAGAGCTGTCAGCCTTGCCACAGTAAAAGTGAAAAAAATAAAATAAAAAAGAAAGTAAGAGTTAGGGTTAGTCAGTCCTGTCAGATCAGTCAGTCGGTCCTGTCAGATCAGTCAGTCAGTCAGTCCTGTCAGATCTGTCAGTCAGTCAGTCCTGTCAGATCTGTCAGTCTGTCAGTCAGTCAGTCAGATCTGTCAGTCAGTCAGTCCTGTCAGATCTGTCAGTCAGTCCTGTCAGATCTGTCAGTCAGTCAGTCCTGTCAGATCAGTCAGTCCTGTCAGTCAGTCAGTCCTGTCAGATCAGTCCAGTCAGTCAGTCCTGTCAGATCTGTCAGTCAGTCAGTCCTGTCAGATCAGTCAGTCCTGTCAGATCAGTCAGTACTGTCAGTCAGTCAGTCCTGTCAGATCAGTCCAGTCAGTCCTGTCAGATCAGTCAGTCAGATCAGTCAGTCCTGTCAGGTCAGTCAGTCCTGTCAGGTCAGTCAGTCCTGTCAGATCAGTCCGGTCAGTCCAGTCCGGTCAGTCCAGTCTGGTCAGTCCAGTCCGGTCCCGTCCTTTCAGTCCGGTCCGTTCAGTCTGGTCCGTTCAGTCCAGTCAAAAAATATAAAAATAAAATGGCCCGTCAGACTTATACCGCAGAAGAGGTGTATGCCCTGCTATGTTCTGACACTGATGACAGTGCAATCTCAGATGGAGATATGGATTTTGAGGTCTTTAGTAGCGGCGACACTGAGAGCTCAGAAATGAGCAGTGATTCTGTTCCATCCTCAAGCCCAAGGACCAGTACAGCAATAGGGGCAAATAGCGCTACTGGAGAAACGTCTCCAAATCAGGGAACACTGCCCAGTACAAGCGCTGTCCCTGCTACTAGTGAATTGGCGCACGCCAGTGTACAAGGGGCGTTGCCACATGATCTAGCATTTCCCAGATGGGAGGCTTCGGATTCGGCTGCTACATTCAGCCCTGATTTCAATGCCATTCCTGGTATGAATGTGGAGGTGGAAGATTTTGGACCAATTCATTTTTTTAATTTTTTTTTACAGACAGCTTGCTAGAGCATATTGTCGTGCAAACAAATTTATATGCATCCCAATTCATAAGCCAGAATCCCCGATCTTACTATGCTAGGGCAAATTTATGGACACCAACTAATGTCCCGGAAATAAAAAATTTTTTAGGACTTACATTTGCAATGGGGCTTGTTAAAAAACCGAGCATTCGATCCTACTGGTCCAACCACCCTGTTCAAGCCACCCCTATGTTTTCAGTCGTTCTGCCTAGGACCCGTTATGAAATGCTCATGCGGTTTTGGCATTTTAACGACAATAGTCAATGCCTGCCCAGAAATGCCCCAGAACATGACAGGTTATATAAAATTAGACCCATCATTGAAAATTTGTCAGAAAAATTCTTAAGCCTCTACACCCCAACACAAAATATTTCTATAGATGAGTCCCTTGTAAAATTCAAAGGAAGACTGCACCTCAAGCAATTTATCCCATCTAAAAGGGCAAGGTTTGGAATAAAGATCTATAAAATGTGTGAAAGTTCAACCGGATACACATCCGATTTCCGCATATATGAGGGGAAAGACAGCCAACTAAACCCACCAGGATGCCCTACTTATCTGGGGACATCTGGAAAAATTGTTTGGGAGCTGATAAGTCCATTTTTTCAAAAAGGCTACAATCTATATGTGGACAATTATTACACCAGCATACCCCTATTTAAAAGTCTGGTTGAACACAACATCGGGGCTTGTGGGACCATCCGTAAAAACCGTCAGGGGTTTCCACAACCATTGGTCAACCAAAAGTTCCAAAAGGGGCAGTCAGGGGCTGTACGCAACGGAGAGCTGCTTGCCCTGAAATATAGGGATAAGAGGGATATTTTTGTCCTCAGCTCGATCCACACAGATGCCACAAGGGCCACTGTAGAACTAGGATCCACCACTCCGAAGCAAAAACCTGTGTCAGTCATTGACTACAACAAACACATGGGGGGTGTGGACCTTGCAGACCAGGTTCTACAGCCATACCAGGTATCAAGAAAGTCCTATACCTGGTATAAAAAGTTGGTTATCTATTTGTTTCAGGTGGCCACATACAATTCTTTTGTGTTGTACAAAAAAGCAGGAAATTCAGATCCTTTTCTTGATTATCAAGAAAAGGTCATTGAAAATCTTGTCTTTCAAAGTGTTAGCCCCGCTCATCCATTAGAATCTGAGGATGTGAAAAGACTCACTGAGCGACATTTTATTGCACTTATTCCAGCAACGGAAACAAGAAGGAACCCCCAGAAAAGATGTCGTGTATGTACTAAGAGAGGAATGAGGCGTGATACCCGCTACTATTGCCCACAATGCCCATCATTGCCAGCCTTATGCGTCACTGACTGCTTTAAAATCTTCCACACAGAACCACGTTTTTAAACTGTAAAAATGTATCCCAATTTGTCATTCAAACATTTGGTTCATTTAGTGAATGACACATTCGAGTAGAGCTCACTTAATTTCCAGGGGGGGGTTCTCCAGAATCTAAACCTTCCATTGCGTGCTTGTTTCTGGAAATCATCCATTGAGTTAAAATGGTCACTAAACCCATAGATGAATTCCCAGAGGGGTGTCATTTCCAAAATGGGGTCACTTCAGGGGGGATTCTTTAGCTCTAGTACTCTGAAAAGTGCCAGAACAGCATAATCCCCTCTGAAGTGACCCCATTATGGAAATGACACCTCTGTGGGAATTCATCTATGGGTTTAGTGACCATTTACCTATCTACTTATTTTCCCACCACTAGATTAATTTATACAGAGGAGTAGATTGTAAAATTCGGTCACTTGTTGTGGGTTTCCTCTGTTTAGGCACCTCAGAGGCTCTCCAAATCCAACATGGCGTCCGCTATCCATTCCAGTCAAATTTCCATTCCAAAAGTCAAATGGCGCTCCTTACCTTCCGAGCCATGCCGTGCGCCCAAACAGTGGCTTTGCACCACATATGGGGTATTAGAGTGCTCAGGAGAAATTGCACAACACATTTTGGGGTCCATTTTTTCTGGCTGCCCTTGTGAAAATTAAAAATTTGAGGCTAAAGTAGCAGTTTTGTGTTAAAAATGTGTTTTTTTATTTTCACATTTCAACATTATAAAATTCTGTGAAGCCCCTGGGGGTTCAAGGTGCTCACCACACATCTAGATAAGTTCCTTGAGAGGTATAGTTTCCAAAATGTGGTGACTTGTTGGGGGTTTCCTCTGTTTAGGCACCTCAGGGGCTCTCCAAATGCAACATGGCGTCCGCTATCGATTCCAGTCAAATTTCCATTCCAAAAGTCAAATGGCGCTCCTTACCTTCCGAGCCATGCCGTGCGCCCAAACAGTGGTTTTGCACCACATATGGGGTATCAGCGTGCTCAGGAGAAATTGCACAATACATTTTGGGGTCCATTTTTTCTGGCTGCCCTTGTGAAAATTAAAAATTTGAGGCTAAAGTAGCAGTTTTGTGTTAAAAATGTGTTTTTTTATTTTCACACTTCAACATTATAAAATTCTGTGAAGCCCCTGGGGGTTCAAGGTGCTCACCACACATCTAGATAAGTTCCTTGAGGGGTCTAGTTTCCAAAATGGGGTCACTTGTTGGGGGTTTCCTCTGTTTAGGCACCTCAGGGGCTCTCCAAATGCAACATGGCGTCCGCTATCGATTCCAGTCAAATTTCCATTCCAAAAGTCAAATCGCGCTCCTTACCTTCCGAGCCATGCCGTGCGCCCAAACAGTGGTTTTGCACCACATATGGGGTATCAGCGTGCTCAGGAGAAATTGCACAACACATTTTGGGGTCCATTTTTTCTGGCTGCCCTTGTGAAAATTAAAAATTTGAGGCTAAAGTAGAAGTTTTGTGTTAAAAATATGTTTTTTTATTTTCACACTTCAACATTATAAAATTCTGTGAAGCCCCTGGGGGTTCAAGGTGCTCACCACACATCTAGATAAGTTTCTTGAGGGGTCTAGTTTCCAAAATGGGGTCACTTGTTGGGGGTTTCCTCTGTTTAGGCACCTCAGGGGCTCTCCAAATGCAACATGGCGTCCACTATCGATTCCAGTCAAATTTCCATTCCAAAAGTCAAATGGCGCTCCTTACCTTCCAAGCCATGCCGTGCGCCCAAACAGTGGCTTTGCACCACATATGGGGTATCAGCGTGCTCAGGAGAAATTGCACAACACATTTTGGGGTCCATTTTTTCTGGCTGCCCTTGTGAAAATTAAAAATTTGAAGCTAAAGTAGCAGTTTTGTGTTAAAAATGTGTTTTTTTATTTTCACACTTCAACATTATAAAATTCTGTGAAGCCCCTGGAGGTTCAAGGTGCTCACCACACATCTAGATAAGTTCCTTAAGGGGTCTAGTTTCCAAAATGGGGTGACTTGTTGGGGGTTTCCTCTGTTTAGGCACCTCAGGGGCTCTCCAAATGCAACATGGCGTCCGCTATCGATTCCAGTCAAATTTCCATTCCAAAAGTCAAATGGCGCTCCTTACCTTCCGAGCCATGCCGTGCGCCGAAACAGTGGTTTTGCACCACATATGGGGTATCAGCGTGCTCAGGAGAAATTGCACAACACATTGTGGGGTCCATTTTTTCTGGCTGCCCTTGTGAAAATTAAAAATTTGAGGCTAAAGTAGCAGTTTTGTGTTAAAAATGTGTTTTTTTATTTTCACACTTCAACATTATAAAATTCTGTGAAGCCCCTGGGGGTTCAAGGTGCTCACCACACATCTAGATAAGTTCCTTAAGGGGTCTAGTTTCCAAAATGGGGTCACTTGTTGGGGGTTTCCTCTGTTTAGGCACCTCAGGGGCTCTCCAAATGCAACATGGCATCCGCTATCCATTCCAGTCAAATTTCCATTCCAAAAGTCAAATGGCACTCCTTACCTTCCGAGCCATGCCGTGCGCCCAAACAGTGGTTTTGCACCACATATGGGGTATCAGCGTGCTCAGGAGAAATTGCACAACACATTTTGGGGTCCATTTTTTCTGGCTGCCCTTGTGAAAATTAAAAATTTGAGGCTAAAGTAGAAGTTTTGTGTTAAAAATGTGTTTTTTTATTTTCACACTTCAACATTATAAAATTCTGTGAAGCCCCTGGGGGTTCAAGGTGCTCACCACACATCTAGATAAGTTTCTTGAGGGGTCTAGTTTCCAAAATGGGGTCACTTGTTGGGGGTTTCCTCTGTTTAGGCACCTCAGGGGCTCTCCAAATGCAACATGGCGTCCACTATCAATTCCAGTCAAATTTCCATTCCAAAAGTCAAATGGCGCTCCTTACCTTCCAAGCCATGCCGTGCGCCCAAACAGTGGCTTTGCACCACATATGGGGTATCAGCGTGCTCAGGAGAAATTGCACAACACATTTTGGGGTCCATTTTTTCTGGCTGCCCTTGTGAAAATTAAAAATTTGAAGCTAAAGTAGCAGTTTTGTGTTAAAAATGTGTTTTTTTATTTTCACACTTCAACATTATAAAATTCTGTGAAGCCCCTGGAGGTTCAAGGTGCTCACCACACATCTAGATAAGTTCCTTAAGGGGTCTAGTTTCCAAAATGGGGTGACTTGTTGGGGGTTTCCTCTGTTTAGGCACCTGAGGGGCTCTCCAAATGCAACATGGCGTCCGCTATCGATTCCAGTCAAATTTCCATTCCAAAAGTCAAATGGCGCTCCTTACCTTCCGAGCCATGCCGTGCGCCGAAACAGTGGTTTTGCACCACATATGGGGTATCAGCGTGCTCAGGAGAAATTGCACAACACATTGTGGGGTCCATTTTTTCTGGCTGCCCTTGTGAAAATTAAAAATTTGAGGCTAAAGTAGCAGTTTTGTGTTAAAAATGTGTTTTTTTATTTTCACACTTCAACATTATAAAATTCTGTGAAGCCCCTGGGGGTTCAAGGTGCTCACCACACATCTAGATAAGTTCCTTAAGGGGTCTAGTTTCCAAAATGGGGTCACTTGTTGGGGGTTTCCTCTGTTTAGGCACCTCAGGGGCTCTCCAAATGCAACATGGCATCCGCTATCCATTCCAGTCAAATTTCCATTCCAAAAGTCAAATGGCGCTCCTTACCTTCCGAGCCATGCCGTGCGCCCAAACAGTGGTTTTGCACCACATATGGGGTATCAGCGTGCTCAGGAGAAATTGCACAACACATTTTGGGGTCCATTTTTTCTGGCTGCCCTTGTGAAAATTAAAAATTTGAGGCTAAAGTAGAAGTTTTGTGTTAAAAATGTGTTTTTTTATTTTCACACTTCAACATTATAGAATTCTGTGAAGCCCCTGGGGGTTCAAGGTGCTCACCACACATCTAGATAAGTTTCTTGAGGGGTCTAGTTTCCAAAATGGGGTCACTTGTTGGGGGTTTCCTCTGTTTAGGCACCTCAGGGGCTCTCCAAATGCAACATGGCGTCCACTATCAATTCCAGTCAAATTTCCATTCCAAAAGTCAAATGGCGCTCCTTACCTTCCAAGCCATGCCGTGCGCCCAAACAGTGGCTTTGCACCACATATGGGGTATCAGCGTGCTCAGGAGAAATTGCACAACACATTTTGGGGTCCATTTTTTCTGGCTGCCCTTGTGAAAATTAAAAATTTGAAGCTAAAGTAGCAGTTTTGTGTTAAAAATGTGTTTTTTTATTTTCACACTTCAACATTATAAAATTCTGTGAAGCCCCTGGAGGTTCAAGGTGCTCACCACACATCTAGATAAGTTCCTTAAGGGGTCTAGTTTCCAAAATGGGGTGACTTGTTGGGGGTTTCCTCTGTTTAGGCACCTCAGGGGCTCTCCAAATGCAACATGGCGTCCGCTATCGATTCCAGTCAAATTTCCATTCCAAAAGTCAAATGGCGCTCCTTACCTTCCGAGCCATGCCGTGCGCCGAAACAGTGGTTTTGCACCACATATGGGGTATCAGCGTGCTCAGGAGAAATTGCACAACACATTGTGGGGTCCATTTTTTCTGGCTGCCCTTGTGAAAATTAAAAATTTGAGGCTAAAGTAGCAGTTTTGTGTTAAAAATGTGTTTTTTTATTTTCACACTTCAACATTATAAAATTCTGTGAAGCCCCTGGGGGTTCAAGGTGCTCACCACACATCTAGATAAGTTCCTTAAGGGGTCTAGTTTCCAAAATGGGGTCACTTGTTGGGGGTTTCCTCTGTTTAGGCACCTCAGGGGCTCTCCAAATGCAACATGGCATCCGCTATCCATTCCAGTCAAATTTCCATTCCAAAAGTCAAATGGCGCTCCTTACCTTCCGAGCCATGCCGTGCGCCCAAACAGTGGTTTTGCACCACATATGGGGTATCAGCGTGCTCAGGAGAAATTGCACAACACATTTTGGGGTCCATTTTTTCTGGCTGCCCTTGTGAAAATTAAAAATTTGAGGCTAAAGTAGAAGTTTTGTGTTAAAAATGTGTTTTTTTATTTTCACACTTCAACATTATAAAATTCTGTGAAGCCCCTGGGGGTTCAAGGTGCTCACCACACATCTAGATAAGTTTCTTGAGGGGTCTAGTTTCCAAAATGGGGTCACTTGTTGGGGGTTTCCTCTGTTTAGGCACCTCAGGGGCTCTCCAAATGCAACATGGCGTCCACTATCAATTCCAGTCAAATTTCCATTCCAAAAGTCAAATGGCGCTCCTTACCTTCCAAGCCATGCCGTGCGCCCAAACAGTGGCTTTGCACCACATATGGGGTATCAGCGTGCTCAGGAGAAATTGCACAACACATTTTGGGGTCCATTTTTTCTGGCTGCCCTTGTGAAAATTAAAAATTTGAAGCTAAAGTAGCAGTTTTGTGTTAAAAATGTGTTTTTTTATTTTCACACTTCAACATTATAAAATTCTGTGAAGCCCCTGGAGGTTCAAGGTGCTCACCACACATCTAGATAAGTTCCTTAAGGGGTCTAGTTTCCAAAATGGGGTGACTTGTTGGGGGTTTCCTCTGTTTAGGCACCTCAGGGGCTCTCCAAATGCAACATGGCGTCCGCTATCGATTCCAGTCAAATTTCCATTCCAAAAGTCAAATGGCGCTCCTTACCTTCCGAGCCATGCCGTGCGCCGAAACAGTGGTTTTGCACCACATATGGGGTATCAGCGTGCTCAGGAGAAATTGCACAACACATTGTGGGGTCCATTTTTTCTGGCTGCCCTTGTGAAAATTAAAAATTTGAGGCTAAAGTAGCAGTTTTGTGTTAAAAATGTGTTTTTTTATTTTCACACTTCAACATTATAAAATTCTGTGAAGCCCCTGGGGGTTCAAGGTGCTCACCACACATCTAGATAAGTTCCTTAAGGGGTCTAGTTTCCAAAATGGGGTCACTTGTTGGGGGTTTCCTCTGTTTAGGCACCTCAGGGGCTCTCCAAATGCAACATGGCATCCGCTATCCATTCCAGTCAAATTTCCATTCCAAAAGTCAAATGGCGCTCCTTACCTTCCAAGCCATGCCGTGCGCCCAAACAGTGGCTTTGCACCACATATGGGGTATCAGCGTGCTCAGGAGAAATTGCACAACACATTTTGGGGTCCATTTTTTCTGGCTGCCCTTGTGAAAATTAAAAATTTGAAGCTAAAGTAGCAGTTTTGTGTTAAAAATGTGTTTTTTTATTTTCACACTTCAACATTATAAAATTCTGTGAAGCCCCTGGGGGTTCAAGGTGCTCACCACACATCTAGATAAGTTCCTTAAGGGGTCTAGTTTCCAAAATGGGGTCACTTGTTGGGGGTTTCCTCTGTTTAGGCACCTCAGGGGCTCTCCAAATGCAACATGGCATCCGCTATCCATTCCAGTCAAATTTCCATTCCAAAAGTCAAATGGCGCTCCTTACCTTCCAAGCCATGCCGTGCGCCCAAACAGTGGTTTTGCGCCACATATGGGGTATCAGCGTGCTCAGGAGAAATTGCACAACACATTTTGGGGTCCATTTTTTCTGGCTGCCCTTGTGAAAATTAAAAATTTGAGGCTAAAGTAGCAGTTTTGTGTTAAAAATGTGTTTTTTTATTTTCACACTTCAACATTATAAAATTCTGTGAAGCCCCTGGGGGTTCAAGGTGCTCACCACACATCTAGATAAGTTCCTTAAGGGGTCTAGTTTCCAAAATGGGGTCACTTGTTGGGGGTTTCCTCTGTTTAGGCACCTCAGGGGCTCTCCAAATGCAACATGGCATCCGCTATCCATTCCAGTCAAATTTCCATTCCAAAAGTCAAATGGCGCTCCTTACCTTCCAAGCCATGCCGTGCGCCCAAACAGTGGCTTTGCACCACATATGGGGTATCAGCGTGCTCAGGAGAAATTGCACAACACATTTTGGGGTCCATTTTTTCTGGCTGCCCTTGTGAAAATTAAAAATTTGAGGTTAAAGTAGCAGTTTTGTGAAAAAAAGTTAAATGTTCATTGTTTTCTTCCACATTCCAAAAATTCCTGTGAAGCACCTGAAGGGTTAATAAACTTCTTGAATGTGGTTTTGCGCACCTTGAGGGGTGCAGTTTTTAGAATGATATCACTTTTTGGTATTTTCTGTCATAAAGGCTCCTCAAAGTCACTTGAAATAAGATGTGGTCCCTAAAAAAATGTTTTTGTAAATTTTGTTGTAAAAATGAGAAATCGCTGGTCAACTTTTAACCCTTATAGCTTCCTAACAAAAAAAAATTTTGGTTCCAAAATTGTGCTGATGTGAAGTAGACATGTGGGAAATGTTATTTATTAACTATTTTGTGTTGACATATCTCTCTGATTAAAGGGCATGAAAATTCAAAGTTTGAAAATTGCAAAATTTTCAAAATTTTCGCCAAATTTCCGATTTTTTCAGAAATAAACGCAAGTGATATCGAAGAAATTTTACCACTATCATGAATTACAATATGTCACAAAAAAACAATCTCAGAATCAGGGGGATCCGTTGAAGCGTTCCAGAGTAATTACCTCATAAAGTGACAGTGGTCAGAATTGAAAAAATTGGCCCGGTCACGAAGGCAAAAACAGGCTCTGGCGCGAAGTGGTTAAGGACCATAGACACAATGGTCGGCCAAGAAAATATAATGCATCAGATGAGCCACATCATGCTTACTTCATTTCAAAATCGGAAGATGCCGAGCAGTCTTATCAGCTCAGACCTGGCAGCAACTGCTATAACACAGCTACACCCATCAATTGTTCAGAGACATATGGCCAAAAGTGGTCTTCATGAAAAAATTTTAGACAAAAGCCTTCAATGTGGAAACAAGGCCAGGTGGTTGCATGTTGTGATACTGTTATGAAAGCAAAGGGTGCTTGCACCAAATATTGGTTTAATTTAATTTTCTCTTTTGTTTATTCACTTTGCATTTTACTAATTCACAAAAATACACTATTAACAGTTCTATTTTTAAAAGCATTCTTACTTTGCAGCATTTTTTCCACACCTGTTTAAAACTTTTGCACAGTGCTGTAGGTGTACCATAGGTATAGGATATGATGAGAAAGTCTTATGATGTAAATAATAGACCGTGTAATGAACATATTGCTGCTTAGAACAGTGGTTCAATTACGACTGACTTGTCTGTCAGATTCAATTGTATTTTTCCATGATCACACCAGGAATTTCACCCATGACCCACGCAATGGCAAGAAAAAAAGAAAGTTTAAAGGATTCTGTACCTGCAGCAAGGCATAACTAGGTGAGGTGAGGCATGTGCCCCGGGTGTAGTTAGTAGAGAGAGAATTCTTGATTTGATGTTGAGACAGTTTCCTTCACATCAAATGATTGCAGCTGTAGCCGCCCAATACACAGAGCCTCTGTCAGCAGTGATGACCTGCTTTCTTCAAACAAACATGATCTCCGGCTGCTGCAACCCATCTGATCACTGCTGCAGCCGCTGACACACAGAGAGCCTCCAGCAGTGATCATCTTGGTTGCAGCGGTTGGAGATAATTTTTCTCCTAATGGTATCTAGACAGCAGTAATTGCTATGAGGGATAACATCACTGTAATAAGCTGAGCCTCCCACATTGCAAATGTATTATACATTTTATATGGTTGTCACTATATAGAAAAGAGTGCTTTCCTATACAGCTAAAATATATGTTATATCAATGTATACCAGCCTAGACAGAGAAGAGACTCTTTTAGCCTTCATTGGGTGAGTGGAACCCAATTCTTGGAGCATTTTCCAATGCTCAGCCGCAATCTACTCAAAGCCTAACCTATGTTGTGTCAGGGTTGAGTATATATGAATTAGCGCATTTTCATTGTAATTTGCTGTGTTTTATCATCTAAAAGGACAGAAGAAATTGAAAGATGAACTTATTTGGCTAAGCAGCGAATATTTATTACACTTACGCTTTACAATTTGCTACACATGGGTTTTTTTGTTTTAAGAATGAGTGATTTTCCCTTGATATCTTTCTGAAGGATTCTGTTCTAATATAACATTACTTGTAAGGTTCTTCTTTTATGGACTCACAAGAACATTATCTTGCTCTGACTTAAATCATCTTCACTTTCTTCATTAAATCTCCAAGAATCTTACTTTTTGTATAAAATACAAAAGCCAAGCAGACAAGGTCATTGACTCCTCATGGATAACAATTGAACGTACAAAGGAAAAAGAAATCAACTAAAGGAATCTGGAAAGTGATGCATGCAAGTGATACATCATTTAAGCTTCTCTTTTACGATATAAGAACAATTCAAAGAAGTGCTGAGGTAGCCCACAGCTCATCATCTTCCTGCCCTCATCAGCGTTTGACTTTTCGGTCTCCTTCAACAGTTTTAAAATTCTGATTCTCACTTGTCATGCAATATCAATACTTGGGTAAAATTCTGTTTCTGAATGTAAAGTGTTTTTACAAAAGTTCAAAAGGTAAAACATTCATCTGCGATTTAACGTTAGTAAGATTCAGGTCCATTAAAATTCACACCTGCCACTAGTATACAAGAAGCCACAGGCTACTGTGACAAGGTCAATGTAGATAAATTGGCGATACCTGTAATCTGAAGTCTAAAAGTTGTACTTGAGAATAATATTTCATTCAAAGACGAAAATGATGCATTACTTCAACGTTTTCTATTAAGCGGTGTGTCTTAAAGGTATCGTAAAAGCAAGATAAAAGCTTAAAGAAAGCTCTCTCAGTTCCTTCTTAAAAGTAAAGGAAAAAAAAGAATTAACTAGGGAATTTTATAATAAAATCTTCAAGTGGGCCCTCACTTAACTCCTTTGGGACTCGCAAATTTTTCATTTTTATGCTTTTGTTTTTGCCATCTTGCAAGAGCCATAACTTTTTTATTTTTATGTCGATATAGCCCTATGAAGGCTTGCTTTTTGTGGGACGCATAGTAGTTTTGAATGACACCATTCATGTTACCATACTTTATATTGTATTGTATAAATTCCCGGTGTTAAAAAATTGCAATTTTGCCATTAATTTTAAGGTTTTGCTTTTATGTTGTTTATTGTGTAAATCTGTCATTTTGAAAAAAATATATATTTGTATATTTTGAAAGAAAATGCTTTTACAGATATCAAATATGTATTTGTATTGTTGGTATTATTTTAATTTCTTTATTTTAAAACTGGGAAAAGAGGGGTAATTTAAACTTTTAGATTTTGCACCTTATTTTTCAGCCCCCCTAGGTAAACTTATTGCAGTATATAGTATAAATTGTGGTCTCCTTTGAAGCTTAACTTGTAGTTGTGGTTCAGAAGAGTAACAAGATGGTAGTGACAAGGGTGCTCAGCAGGTCCCCTGCTGCCATTGGAACCCATGGGTCGCAGAGGGGCGGTGGACTTGGCCACTGGCGATTGTGCTATTCAAATCCCACTGTTAATCCCAGCATCTAAATAGTTAAACAGCAACAATCACAGCTACCATGCTGGTTATGTATTACAGCCGACATCTGCCCTACACAGAGCAGGCACAAATCATGAGCTCATTCCATAAATGCACACCATGGCCATGACGTATAAACCAGTAAGGTGTTTGAAGAGGTTAAATAATGTTTTCTTGTGGGTAACAGATTCTCTTAAAATATTACATATGTAAAACTTTACACTCTTCAATATTGAAACTGCAAAAAAAGCAAAATTGCGAAATTATGGATATTACAGGACTGATAGACATGTTAATGATATGCAAATGATACTGGATAAATCGAGATGTTTTGAAATTTTGTTCCAAGTATGAGCGCCACATGCAGAAATACAAGCACTTATACCCTTTAGAATGCTATCACTGAGGTAGTTTGGCCAATTCTCTAAAGTGTCCCAGGAATCATTTTCCAACACAATACCAAGCCACATGATGTTCATGCTATTGTGAGCAGCCTTCGTGGTCTAAACATTCCACCACAGCCTGCAGCAGTCTGGACTTGTCTCTCATAGTGCACTTTTGGTACGTCATTGGTCCGTAATTACAAAGGGAGCGGCCAGCAGAAGATCTTGATGAATTGCATACCCAAATACATTTAGCATAACAGAACATTCCTCAGACAAACACGAATAACCTCAAAACGTGTTAGTGCAAGTACTTCTGCAGGTGGTGCTCATACTTGATGCTGAATAAATTGAGATAGTTTGAAAATGTTTTATTTTTGTTATCATTTGCATATCATAAATATGTCCGTCAATCCTATGATTTCAATAATTCCACAACTTTTCCTTCTTAATATTGCAATTTCAATGTTGAGGAGTGATATATGAAAGACAATGCAGAATACAACTTGAAGGGAAACTGTTATGTCAAAAACTGCTCATAATGCAGATATAGGGTTAATTTGCAGGTTAATAGTGCTCTGAATCTGACTGACTGCCGCACTGAAAATCTGGCTACTGAGAGGAAATGAAGTTCACTTCTAATTTCAGTCATAGAGGCACGTCCGCAGCAGCTTCATTCACCGCTCAGTATATAGTGACCACGACCTGGCACTAACTGACGGCTGGCTCAACAGTGCATCCAGTACAGAGCTGGCTGTCAGTCAGTGCCAGGGTCACCGTGTACTGAATGGTGACTAAAGTGATTCAGTAACACTGGATTCAAGGAGTTTAGAAGGGAGCAATTTGTACTGAATCACTGTTTGTATTTACTTGTTTATTTACTTGTATATATTCCTGTGCTGTGTTATCCTATTAGCATTGGTATTCCACGATTGACAATGACATCCAGTGTACATCTTGTCGCATGTATGGAATCCTTGACCAGCCGTTTGAGGGTGCATACTGCTGTGCGAGATGTTTGCTTTTTGTACTTTTGTTACCCAGGTACTGGATCTTAATGAGTGTCTAGCAACACTGAGATCCATTGACAATATGGAAAGGAGTTTGCTGCTCACTGAGCAAGTGATCGCTGGGGTCGATGTTGGGGAGGGTCGTAGTATGGAGCTTCAGTACAGTGAGGCACCTAGCTGGGTGACAGTTCAGGTTAGTCCTGATCTGGCATACTCCAACAAGCTAGCTAAATTGGCAGATGAGAGGGGTATCAGTATAGGACTAGAAATGCTACAGCAAGACACGTGCTCTGAAATCCATTTGAAAAGGATTTGTTTTTGCTTAATGGATGTGAAAAAATACATGTTTATCATATTCCTGGACATGTGAACCTTCAATTATTCATCCATTTGAAAATGATCCAGTAAACAAAAAATGGACCATTTTCAAAAGGAACAAAAAAAGTGGACGCCTATTTAACAGATCCGTGTTTCATAGACTTCACTGTTAAAAAAAAACAGATCCTGCTGAAATACATTTTTTTTAGCTGGACAAGAAAGTTCTGTCTGCACAACTTATTTGTCAACGGATTGCTGCTGGATCAATTTCAGCAGATGATTACTGGACATGTGAACATAGCCTTATCTGTGTAACCCTTGTCCCCACCACTGATTAGCAGCTGGATTACAATGCACAGTGTACCCATGAAGCTGCCAGTAGGGGTGTGGACGGAGTTATGCACAGAGAACACTTAGCTATGATTAGTGTTGAGCGATACCTTCCGATATCGGGAAATATCGGATCGGATTGGATCAGACCGATACCTAAAAAGTATCGGATATCGCCGATTCCGATACCGGAAACCAATGCAAGTCAATGGGACAGAAATATCGGAATGAAAATAAACCCTTTCTTTCCTTGTAGGTTAATTCTACATGAAGGAAAACAACTAAGAATAATGTAGAATGTATTGGGGGAGGTGGGGGAGACAATAAAGGCATAGAGGTTTAGCCCAATCAAATGGAATAGCAGGAATTAATATTTTTTTTTAAGACGTTCTGAGTTACGGAAATATTGACTATGTTAAGTATTTTTATATTTTGTCAGATATTTATGTTTCACTACTTCCATGCTCTTCACCTTCTTTTTTACTTCTCCCACACTTTCTCCTTCATCATCCTCAGCATCTTTTTCATCCACTTCTTCTTCACCTTCTTCATCTTCTTCTTCTTCACCTTCTTCATATTATTCTTTTTTTTTACATTCTTCATATTCTACTTCTTCATCTTCTTCATCATATTCTTATTTGTGGCAGGCATTCCTGTAGTTGTTATCTATAAAAGGTTGGACATTACACCTTTCGTTCTGCCCGTCACAAAAGATTTACAACAGGATTTGTCCGCGTTCAGTTTGGCCTGCAGCAGCAGGTCTTTTCCAGGGGCACCACGAGGAGGAACGGACTCACCCCCATACACTGCTTAGTCATCTTCTGCTTATAATTTAGATATTATCTTTTGCTCTGATTTTTAGTCTTATGCTTAATGTTCTTCCGCTTTTTGTTCTGCAGCTTCTTGTATTTCTGCTTCTTGGTTTTCTGTCTCTTGTTCTTCTGTATCTTGGTGCTTGTCTTCTCTTCTTTGTCCTCTTGGTCAACTTCTTCAGGGTCATCTTCTTGGTCTTCTTCGGGGTGGTCTTCAGGGTCGTCGTCTTCGGGGGTCCTCGTCTTCGGGGTCCTCGTCTTCTTCGGGTTGGTCTTCTGGGTCCTCGTCTTCGGGGTCCTCGTCTTCTTCGGAGTGGTCTTCAGGGTCCTCGTCTTCTTCGGGGTGGTCTTCAGGGTCCTCGTCTTCAGGGTCCTCGTCAGGGAGATCTAGAGTGATTACCAAGAACCATTTCAAAAAGCTTGAACTTGTAAATGTAGCAGAAGGTACAAGAAAGCTGAGGAACTACTGAGGACCAGCTGACGGTACTGGAACCCGGATGGGTAGCAGAAGGTACAAGAGCCAATGGAACTCCCGAAGACCAGCTGACGGTACTGGAACTCGGTTACTAAGCAGGAGGTACCTGTGCCAGAAAGCACTACCAAGGACCAGCAGACGTTGGTGGAACTTGGATACCGAGAAGGAGGCACCTAATCCAAAGGCACTGCCGAGAACCAGCTGATGGTACTGGAACCCGGATGGGTAGCAGAAGGTACCCATGTAAAAAAAAGTTCAAGGCCACGAGCCGGCCGCAGTTACCAAAACCCACAGTCCTACAGGGGGTGCTTGTCCTATTGGCACTATGGAACCAGCCTTCATTGCCAGATCCCGCAGCCCACATAGGAGTCACCTAAACTGCAGGCACCATAGAGTCGGCTAACCCGACCGCAACATGACAGGACAACGCATTGGAGGCAAAGTGACGTTGACACTACCCGGAAACAGCTGGCGTGCTGGAACCAGGCTGGGCAGGAGGGAGTACCCGTGCCAAAGTCACTGCCGAGAACCAGCTGACGGTACTGGAACCCGGATGGGTAGTAGAAGGTACAAGAGCAAATGGAACTACCGAGGACCAGCTGACGGTACTGGAACCCAGATGGGTAGCAGAAGGTACAAGAGCCAATGGAACTCCCGAAGACCAGCTGACGGTACTGGAACTCGGTTACTAAGCAGGAGGTACCTGTGCCAGAAAGCACTACCAAGGACCAGCAAACGTTGGTGGAACTTGGATACCGAGAAGGAGGCACCTAATCCAAAGGCACTGCCGAGAACCAGCTGACGGTACTGGAACCCGGATGGGTAGCAGAAGGTACCCATGTAAAAAAAAGTTCAAGGCCACGAGCCGGCCGCAGTTACCAAAACCCACAGTCCTACAGGGGGTGCTTGTCCTATTGGCACTATGGAACCAGCCTTCATTGCCAGATCCCGCAGCCCACATAGGAGTCACCTAAACTGCAGGCACCATAGAGTCGGCTAACCCGACCGCAACACGACAGGACAATGCATTGGAGGCAAAGTGACGTTGACACTACCTGGAAACAGCTGGCGTGCTGGAACCAGGCTGGGCAGGAGGGAGTACCCGTGCCAAAGTCACTGCCGAGAACCAGCTGACGGTACTGGAACCCGGATGGGTAGTAGAAGGTACAAGAGCAAATGGAACTACCGAGAACCAGCTGGCGGTGCTGGAACCCAGGGTAAATACTAAAAACAGAGTGGAGCCAGAGGTGTAATTGGAGCAAGTTTTAAATCCGTAGTACAGTGGATGTGGACAAAGCAGGAGAATTTGCCGGACACACAGCTGGGGATCAGCTGATGTTACTGAACCCCAATAACACTGGAGCAAGTATTGACTGTGCAGACGGCACTTCTGAGCAGCAACTAGCGGTATTGGAGCCCAGGGTAAATACTAAAAACAGAGGAGCCAGAGGTGTATTTGGAGGAGGTTTTAAATCCGTAGTACAGTGGATGTGGACAAAGCAGGAGAATTTGCCACACAGCTGGGGATCAGCTGACGTTACTGAACCCCAATAACACTGGAGCAAGTATTGACTGTGCAGACGGCACTTCTGAGCAGCAACTAGCGGTATTGGAGCCCAGGGTAAATACTAAAAACAGAGGAGCCAGAGGTGTATTTGGAGGAGGTTTTAAATCCGTAGTACAGTGGATGTGGACAAAGCAGGAGAATTTGCCGGACACACAGCTGGGGATCAGCTGACGTTACTGAACCCCAATAACACTGGAGCAAGCGTTGACTGTGCAGACGGCACTTCTGAGCAGCAACTAGCGGTATTGGAGCCCAGGGTAAATACTAAAAAAAGAGGAGCCAGAGGTGTATTTGGAGAAGGTTTTAAATCCGTAGTACAGTGGATGTGGACAAAGCAGGAGAATTTGCCGGACACACAGCTGGGGATCAGCTGACGTTACTGAACCCCAATAACACGGCAGCAAGTGTTGACTGTGCAGACGGCACTTCCGAGCGCCAACTGGCGGTGTTGGAGCTCAGGGATAATACTGAAAACAGAGGAGCCAGAGGTGTAATTGGAGCAACTTTAAAATCTGTAGTAGTGAGAATGTGGACATAGCAGGAGAAATTGCCGTCCGCACAGCAGGGGAACAGCTGACGTTACTGAACCCCAATAACACGGCAGCAAGTGTTGACTGTGCAGATGGCACTTCCGAGCGCCAACTGGCGGTGTTGGAGCTCAGGGATAATACTGAAAACAGAGGAGCCAGAGGTGTAATTGGAGCAACTTTAAAATCTGTAGTAGTGAGAATGTGGACAGAGCAGGAGAAATTGCCGTCCGCACAGCAGGGGAACAGCTGACGTTACTGAACCCCAATAACACGGCAGCAAGTGTTGACTGTGCAGACGGCACTTCCGAGTGCCAACTGGCGGTGTTGGAGCTCAGGGATAATACTGAAAACAGAGGAGCCAGAGGTGTAATTGGAGCAACTTTAAAATCTGTAGTAGTGAGAATGTGGACAGAGCAGGAGAAATTGCCGTCCGCACAGCAGGGGAACAGCTGACGTTACTGAACCCCAATAACACGGCAGCAAGTGTTGACTGTGCAGACGGCACTTCCGAGCGCCAACTGGCGGTGTTGGAGCTCAGGGATAATACTGAAAACAGAGAAGCCAGAGGTGTAATTGGAGCAACTTTAAAATCTGTAGTAGTGAGAATGTGGACAGAGCAGGAGAAATTGCCGTCCGCACAGCAGGGGAACAGCTGACGTTACTGAACCCCAATAACACGGCAGCAAGTGTTGACTGTGCAGACGGCACTTCCGAGCGCCAACTGGCGGTGTTGGAGCTCAGGGATAATACTGAAAACAGAGGAGCCAGAGGTGTAATTGGAGCAACTTTAAAATCTGTAGTAGTGAGAATGTGGACAGAGCAGGAGAAATTGCCGTCCGCACAGCAGGGGAACAGCTGACGTTACTGAACCCCAATAACACGGCAGCAAGTGTTGACTGTGCAGACGGCACTTCCGAGCGCCAACTGGCGGTGTTGGAGCTCAGGGATAATACTGAAAACAGAGGAGCCAGAGGTGTAATTGGAGCAACTTTAAAATCTGTAGTAGTGAGAATGTGGACAGAGCAGGAGAAATTGCCGTCCGCACAGCAGGGGAACAGCTGACGTTACTGAACCCCAATAACACGGCAGCAAGTGTTGACTGTGCAGACGGCACTTCCGAGCGCCAACTGGCAGTGTTGGAGCTCAGGGATAATACTGAAAACAGAGGAGCCAGAGGTGTAATTGGAGCAACTTTAAAATCTGTAGTAGTGAGAATGTGGACAGAGCAGGAGAAATTGCCGTCCGCACAGCAGGGGAACAGCTGACGTTACTGAACCCCAATAACACGGCAGCAAGTGTTGACTGTGCAGACGGCACTTCCGAGCGCCAACTGGCGGTGTTGGAGCTCAGGGATTACAGTTCAGGTGGTAGAAACATGAACACAACAGGAGACCTGGATACTGTTGCCAACCAATTATTTATTCTGGAAGAGGACTGGCAAATTCATGAGAGATCCAGGCCTTGTTCATTTTGAGAAAAGTAAGCCGGTCAACGTTATCGGAGGATAGTCGCATGCGACGGTATGTTAGTACACCACCTGCGGCACTAAAGACGCGTTCCGATAATACACTAGCAGCAGGGCAAGCTAGCACCTCCAATGCATACTGACTAAGCTCTGGCCATGTATCCAGCTTACAGACCCAAAACTTGAAGGGAGAAGAGCCGTCTGGGAGTACACTAAGAGGGCAAAACATGTAGTCTGTCACCATCTGACGGAAACGTTGCCTCCTGCTGACTGGAGCCGTCTGTGATGGTGTAGACATTTGTGGCGGCGGGGACACAAAACTTTGCCACATTTTGGCCATACTGGTCTTGCCTTGTGCTGAGGCGCTGCTTCTGCTCCCTCTTTGTGCAGAGCTTCCTCCACTGCCTTGACGCACTGAGCTGCTTTGTAAAGCACTAGCAGCACTGCTCTCGGTTGGAATGGAGAACATGATGGAATGCACCAGTGCGTCTTGGTACTCCCGCATTTTACGCTCCCGGTTCAACGGTGTTATGAGGCTTTGTAAGTTGTCCCGGTAGCGAGGATCTAGGAGGGTGGACACCCAATAATCAGCCGTGTTGAGAATGTGGGCGATGCGGCGGTCGTTTCTCAGGCACTGCAGCATGAAATCAACCATGTGCTGCAGACTGCCAACTGGCCAAGAAACGCTGTCCCCTGCTTGAGGCGTGATCTCTGCCTGCTCTGCATCATCCCACCCTCGCTCTAGATACTGACTACTAGAGCATTGTGTACCTCCCTCCTCTGGACAGATGTCTTCCTCATCCATTGACTCCTCCTCATCCTCCTCACAAAGTGTCCCCTGCCTAGGCCTTTGTGAGGAACCACGTTGCGCAGACTGTAGAGAAGCTGATGGCATTTGTGACTCCTCATCCTCCACCTCTTCCAAAACCTCGTCCCTTAGTGCTTGCAGTGTTTTTTCAAGCAGGCAGATAAGGGGGATAGTCATGCTGACTAGTGCATCATATGCACTCGCCATCCGCGTGGAATAATCGAAGGCACGGAAAACGTGGCAAATGTCCTTCATAGAGGCCCACTCAGTGGTGGTGAAGTGTGAACGGCGCGCACTGTGACTTGTTTGCGCCTGCTGCAGCTGGTACTCCATTACTGCTGCCTGCTGCTCACACAACCTCTCCAACATATGTAACGTTGAATTCCACCTGGTGGGTAGGTCACATATGATGCGATGTTCCGGAAGACGTAATCGTCGCTGCAGAGCTGCAATGCGTGATCTTGCATTGCTGGAACGCCGCAAGTGAGCGCACTCTATGCGGACCTTGTGAAGCAGTGCATCAAGATCCGGATAGTCCCTAAAAAAACTCTGCACGACCAAGTTGAGCACATGTGCCAGACATGGGATGTGAGTGAGGTTGCCTAGACCCAGAGCTGCCACCAGATTTCGGCCATTGTCACACACTACCATGCCTGGCTGGAGATTCGCTGGCACAAACCACACGTCGCTCTGCTGCTTGATGGCATTCCAGAGCTCCTGCGCTGTGTGGCTTCGATTCCCCAAAGAAATTAATTTTAATACGGCCTGTTGACGTTTGGCCACGGCTGTGCTCATATTGGTCACCATAACAGGTTCACGGGTCGATGTGGAGGTAGACCGTGACGGCTCCTGCAGCGCTGATTCAGAGGAACTGGAGTATGAGGAGGAGTCAATGTGTACAGACTGGATTCCTGCAATCCTTGGAGTTGGCAGAACACGTACAGCGCCACTCTCAAGATCTGTACCCGGCTCCACAACATTTACCCAATGGGTCGTGAGGGAAAGGTATCGTCCCTGTCCATGCTTACTGGTCCACGCATCGGTGGTCAGGTGGACCTTGCTACTGACGGCGTTTTGTAGCGCATGTTTAATTTTTCCCTCCACATGATGTTGCAGGGCAGGGACGGCTTGCCTGCTGAAATAAAATCGGCTGGGCACGTTGTATTGTGGGACTGCCAATGCCATAAAGTTACGGAATGTGTCAGTTTCCACCAGCCTGAATGATAGCATTTCAAGGGCCAGTAGTTTAGCAATGCTAGCATTCAGAGCCTGTGCTCGGGGGTGGTTTGCCGAGTATGGGCGCCTTTTCTCCCATGCCTGTGCTAACGATGGCTGTAGACTGGCCTGGGAGTGTGAGGATGACTGGGAAAGTGGTGCTGTGGGTGGAATTACACTGTGTCTCTGTACAACAGTGCCAGAGATTCTTCCATGGCGATCCTGTGAGGAAGCCGAACCAGCTGTGTGTGAGCTGGAGGAAGAGGCTACAACACGAGCTGAAGAGGTGGTAGGTGGCGCTGTAGGTTGGCCTAGGTCTTCAGTGTGTTTTTGTAACTCCACCACGTGCTTGGTCCGCACATGTTTCCACATATTTGTGGTATTGAGGTTGCTGACACTTTTCCCTCTTTTCACCTTCTGATTACACAGCTTGCATTTGACAAAGCAAATGTCATCTGCAACTGTGTCAAAAAAGGACCAGGCACTGCAAGTCTTGGGAGCGCCCGCTTTGGATTTTGGAAGAGCCATGCTCCTAATGGGTGCCGAAGTGGAGGCTACAGGCAACCAAGTCTGCCCCCTCCCTCTCCCTCCTTTTTGGGCTGTTCGGGGAATCTCTTCCTCAGGGCTGCTCCCACCACCTTCCTGTCCCTCACGCCATGATGGGTCAAGGACCTCATCATCTACACCACCCTCTTCAAACAACTGCTTCTCCTGGGTAGTCTCGACAGCACAGTACGCACCAGAAAGAGGCACCTGAGTCTCATCATCAGATGCGTACTGAGGTGTGCTGCTGACCATAGGCACTGGCCCACACGCCTCTTCAGATTCAGAGAGACAAAACGGTTGCGCATCACTGCATACTACCTCTTCTTCAAATTCTCGAATTCTGCTTGGCTGGCCCCCTCTTTCCAAGCCAAGAGATTCAGAGAACAGAAGTAGAGATGGCTCCTGTCCAGGGCTCTCTGACTGCCTGGGCAATTTGGCAGGTGGTGAAGAGACAGATGGGTGCTCTTCAGTGCTCAGGACCTGAGAGGATCTGGAACTAATTGAAGTCGATGCGTTAGCTGCCATCCATCCGACAACGGCTTCAATTTGGTCCTCGCGCAGCAGTGGGGTACGGCTAGCTCCTACAAAGCTGCGCATAAAGGACTGTTCCCTGGTAAAACTGGGGGATGCTGAGTCACTGGTGCCCGCAGCAGGCACAGAATCCCCACGTCCTCTCCCTGCAGGCACAGAATCCTCACGTCCTCTCCCTGCAAAAACTCCACGCCCACGACCACATGCCTTACTCCCAGCCTTCTTCATCTTGGTAGACTGATAAAGATAGGCAGAAAAGTACTAAGGGCTTAGTGTGCTTATTCCTGAACAGCTGCTAACAGGTATAAGAAACACTAATTTTATAAAGTGTGGACTAGACTTTAATATGAGCTAATGTGGCCTACACAACTGTAAAGTGGAGTGTTTGGTGAACTTTATTTAGGTTTTTTTTGTCACAAAAAGACACTGGATGTGCCTAAAGATGTAATAACGATAGTATCACAAACTTTTTGTAGCTATTACAATGTAGGAAGGTAACCTACAATGCAATAGATGAGGCTGCAAAAAATAGGCTAGTACTAATCAGGCTGGGGCTGCAGGGCCCAATGCTGCAGAAAGGCTCCTCTAACTACTCCTATATAGTGTGTTTGGAACCAATTTAGCTGAATACGGATGGAACCACCACACTAATAGGAGAAATCAGGAAAAATTATGAATTGGCAAAAAAGGACAATGTATGAGGCAGTGACACACACTGAGTGCACTACAACCAGACGTGGTTGAAGCACACACTACAGGGTGAGCTGCACTCACACACCAGACCTTGCAGACAGCGGTGAACAGTACAGATGCAGAGCACTGTGCACTAGCGCTGTAAGACCAAAAAAAATTCTCTATCTACTCCTATGTAGTGTGTTTGGAACCAATTTAGCTGAATACGGATGGAACCACCACATTAATAGGAGATATCAGGAAAAATTATGAATTGGCAAAAAAGGACAATGTGTGAGGCAGTGACACACACTGAGTGCACTACAACCAGACGTGGTTGAAGCACACACTACAGGGTGAGCTGCACTCACACACAGAGACCTTGCAGACAGCGGTGAACAGTACAGATGCAGAGCACTGTGCACTAGCGCTGCAAGACCAAAAAAATTTCTCTATCTACTCCTATATAGTGTGTTTGGAACCAATTTAGCTGAATACGGATGGAACCACCACACTAATAGAAGATATCAGGAAAAATTATGAATTGGCAAAAAAGGACAATGTATGAGGCAGTGACACACACTGAGTGCACTACAACCAGACGTGGTTGAAGCACACACTACAGGGTGAGCTGCACTCACACACAGAGACCTTGCAGAAAGCGGTGAACAGCACAGAGAACTGTGCACTAGCACTGCAAGGCACAGCGATTTATAAAGTAGCTTGGGTAAAGCAGAATAGACCAAATAGGTAGCTAAAACTGTCCCTCAGAACAACAGCGTCCTATCCCTAACTGAATTCACAGCAGAGTGAGCTCAAAATGGCGGCGGCGGCTTTTATAGTGCATCATGACATCATTTCAGCAGCCAATCACAGCCATGCCATTAGTTAAGATGCCTACATGCCTAACAGGATGTGCCCACACTTCTTAGGATCCTCATTGGCTGAATAAAATGAAAATGGCTCATTGCATTATGGGAACTTCCGATTCCGGTATACGATATTGCAAAAGTATCGGAATTAAGTATCGGAATTCCGATACCGCGAATATCGGCCGATACCCGATATTTCAGTATCGGAATGCTCAACACTAGCTATGATACATCGACATCAGACAAAACAGGTATAGTATGAAAACTATACCAAACAGCTCAGTAAGTGACACATCCCTGGAATCAGACTTTCTTGCCCTACATTATGCTGCTCTCAGATTATATAGCAAAAACCTGCTGACAGATTTAATTTAAAACGCCGGTTACAATTTATGACCACCACACACATTAGACTAATGACAGCCGCACCCACCAATACTGGCGGGCTTGGATGATAGTCTAGTTTACATTGGGGTGTCCCAACACTTCCCTGGCAGAGGATGTTGGGGAAGATAAGTATCCAACATGCGTGACTTCAGACTATTAATCTTTTTGTTCTCAGCAAAATTAGCTGCCACTAGTGGAGTCTAGAGCAATTATCATACAGAAAAGCAAAGCGTATGCTCCTGTGTATGGAGAAGTCAGAAGTGATAGCTGCCAGCAGAACCAACATAAGATATTTATTGTGTATGGGGCCCTTTAGTGTTTGAAATCCTGCAAGAAGGGAGTTTTGCCACTTACATTGCTTGCATATATCACCATAAACACCCAACCCATTATGATGCAGGCAAAAAGTGCATGGAAAAAACAATTGCAAGTAGCTGTACCTGGTGCAACATCACCTTTTGTTAATAGAGAAAAATCTTCAGTCAACTTGATATGGCATTCCATTTGTCATACGGAAGAGTGAAAACCATTGCAACCATGTCGATCTCCGTAGTGAGACAAACAAGTGACCCACCCTCAGTCTTTCCTTCCATCAACAGATCAATAAATCTTTGCATGTAAAACTAATCCTTCACCAGAAATCAAGTTGATGAAAAGTTTATTTGTGGATGCTGAAATATAAAGGGGTTGGAAGACCCAGATACCCATGACATATACAGTTTTAGAATAGCAGCCCCTGGTCTTGAAAGTTTGACCTGTTCTAGCGTTTATAAATATCATAGTATCTTGAAGATTGCAGCAATGTACACAGAAAAGCAAGTTCTGTGAACGCCTTAGTGAGTATTGCATAGTATTAGATAATGTACCTAAGTCCAGGTAGATAGTCCACAACTAGAGATGAGCGTTGTTCTACTCGAACTGTTCGCCAATCTCAAATTCGAGCTGTTTTGGGCGGTGTTCGAGCCGTTCGGCGAACACGAACAATTTGAGAAAAATTCGGCTGTTCGAGGTTATGTTCGATAACTGTTCGTGCACCAAAATCATAACTGTATTTTTTCTCAGTAATGATGAAAATTAATGTTAATACGCAGTTTGAGTGTACAGCGGGGTGGGGGGAGGGGCAGGGGATGGATCTCTGCAGGAACAATGAAGATCTCCATTTTTTTTTCTCTTTCCCGCATTTGCAGTGGGGAGGTGCAATCTGTCAGCCTATCAGCAGCGCACACACGGAGCGAAGTGCTTTTTTTCACACAAGCAAGGGCATGTGTCATTGGCAGTGTATGTCACATGTCCTTGCCCTATAAGACCAAGCCATTTTCCCCGTCGCCACCATTTTCTCACTGCTGCAGCTGCGTGTTAGACGGCACCGCTGTTGCTGTGTGCGCTATACCTTGTTAATTTCAAGCCAATTTTCGCACAAATATACAGATAGCTTGGGAGTAGGGAATAGTTGTGATTGCAGTCCTTTTAAGGACTAGGTTACAGCATTTCCTACGACTTTTATCAGGGAGGTCTGTGCTCTTAAATAGATAGGTTGTGGGAGTAAAGACTAATTGTAATTGGAGTCCTTTTCAGGACTAGGTTACATCAGTTCCTATCAGTTTTTGCCAGGCAGGTCTGTGCCAGTGCTGAATCTAGCAAAGCTAATCCTTTTTGGCCTATTGCAGAGTGTGTTAGTCAGTGGAGTAGCCTATCTGTGTTGCAAGATATACCACCTGTGTATAGAATACCAATTTTTTTACTGCACCTAGTGAAGTAAAATCTTTTGGGCATAGCATCATTCTATTAGTCCATCTATACTGACCTCCATCAGGTTGCAAATTAAAACTAATTTTTATCTGCATCTACAGTACCTCTGAAAAAATATTTGGGCTTCTAGCTGTGTGTGGGACTTGTTGTATTAGTCCATCTATACTGACCTCCATCAGGTTGCAAACTGAATATATTTTTTTCTGCATCTACCTCTGAAAAAATATTGGGCTTCTAGCTGTGTGTGGGACTTGTTGTATTAGTCCATCTATACTGACCTCCATCAGGTTGCAAACTGAATATATTTTTTTCTGCATCTACCTCTGAAAAAATATTGGGCTTCTAGCTGTGTGTGGGTCTTGTTCTATTAATCCATCTATACTGACCTCCATCAGGTTGCAAACTGAATATAATTTTTTTCTGCATCTAGCTCTGAAAAAATATTTGGCCTTCTAGTAGTGTGTCGGACTTTCTCTATTAGTCCATCTATACTGACCTCCATCAGGTTGCAAATTAAAACTAATTTTTATCTGCATCTACAGTACCTCTGAAAAAATATTTGGGCTTCTAGCTGTGTGTGGGACTTGTTGTATTAGTCCATCTATACTGACCTCCATCAGGTTGCAAACTGAATATATTTTTTTCTGCATCTACCTCTGAAAAAATATTGGGCTTCTAGCTGTGTGTGGGACTTGTTGCATTAGTCCATCTATACTGACCTCCATCAGGTTGCAAACTGAATATTTTTTTCTGCATCTACCTCTGAAAAAATATTGGGCTTCTAGCTGTGTGTGGGTCTTGTTCTATTAATCCATCTATACTGACCTCCATCAGGTTGCAAACTGAATATAATTTTTTTCTGCATCTAGCTCTGAAAAAATATTTGGCCTTCTAGTAGTGTGTCGGACTTTCTCTATTAGTCCATCTATACTGACCTCCATCAGGTTGCAAATTAAAACTAATTTTTATCTGCATCTACGGTACCTCTGAAAAAATATTTGGGCTTCTAGCTGTGTGTGGGACTTGTTGTATTAGTCCATCTATACTGACCTCCATCAGGTTGCAAACTGAATATATTTTTTTCTGCATCTACCTCTGAAAAAATATTGGGCTTCTAGCTGTGTGTGGGACTTGTTGTATTAGTCCATCTATACTGACCTCCATCAGGTTGCAAACTGAATATATTTTTTTCTGCATCTACCTCTGAAAAAATATTGGGCTTCTAGCTGTGTGTGGGTCTTGTTCTATTAATCCATCTATACTGACCTCCATCAGGTTGCAAACTGAATATAATTTTTTTCTGCATCTAGCTCTGAAAAAATATTTGGCCTTCTAGTAGTGTGTCGGACTTTCTCTATTAGTCCATCTATACTGACCTCCATCAGGTTGCAAACTGAATGTATTTTTTTCTGCATCTACCTCTGAAAAAATATTTGGCCTTCTAGTAGTGTGTCGGACTTTCTCTATTAGTCCATCTATACTGACCTCCATCAGGTTGCAAATTAAAACTAATTTTTATCTGCATCTACAGTACCTCTGAAAAAATATTTGGGCTTCTAGCTGTGTGTGGGACTTGTTGTATTAGTCCATCTATACTGACCTCCATCAGGTTGCAAACTGAATATATTTTTTTCCTGCATCTACCTCTGAAAAAATATTGGGCTTCTAGCTGTGTGTGGGTCTTGTTCTATTAATCCATCTATACTGACCTCCATCAGGTTGCAAATTCAAAATAATTTTTTTCTGCATCTAACCCAGCCAATAGTTTTGGCCTAATACCACAGTTTGGCCACTCAGCTCTGCTCGGTTACCATCCATTGTTTTTTTGTGCAAACAACTCCAGAGTTGTGAATTAGTTAACCACCAAAATGAGTGGAAAAAGGCCTGCTGCTGGTGGAAAGGGGAATAGGCGTGTTGGGAAGGGGAAAAAAGGTTGTGTCCGTGGGGTAGGTGTTAAAGCAACAGTAACATCTGCAGAAGAAAGACCATCTTCCAGCCAAACTAAAATGTCTACTTCTTTTAGCGGACAATGTGATAAGATCCCTTTCTTACGGCCACGCCAATCGCTACAAATTCCAGATGAGGCACAAAAACAGCAGGTGCTTCAACGGATATCAAGTGCTCCTTTAAGTGGGCTCTCCTCCACATCAACTTCAACATCACAAATACTCCAGTCCTCAAAGGTGTCACCCAAATCGCACTTGCTTCCTCACAGCTCCCAAATCTCCAGCTGCCCGTCTGAGTATGAGGTAGAACAGATGGTTGAGTCTGCAGAGCTGTTTACTCATACTATAGCCTGGGAATCAGAGGTCGACTCCAGCGCTTCTGTGAATCCAGACGAGGAAATGATCTGCACTGATGCCCAGAATCTTTATGAGTCGGATCCAGGACCAGACGCAGAAGGTTCTGACCATAATGTAGACCCTCATTCCCAAACTGTAACTCCTGTTGGTGGAGACAATGAGGAAGACGATGATAAGACTCAAATACCTGATTGGAGCGACAACTTTAGTTTTTTGTCAGGGCAGGAACAGGTTGGCTCTGAGGACGACGGGTGTGATAACGCACAGGGTGATGATGATGAGGTCGGAGATCCCACTTACTGTCAACCCACAGTCAGCCAAGAGATGAGGTCAGCAGAGGAGGTGGAGGAAGATGCTAGTGACGACGAGGTCAGGTTGCGCCTTCCTGGACAGAGACGTAGTACTGGAAGCACGTCAACAACTGCATCCTCAAACACAACTCTGCCTCTCACCACAAGTCGTGGTGGCTCTTCAGGTCGCATGGGTGCTAAGCCTTGCATAGCCTGGGCATTTTTTCAGATCGATAAAGATGACCCAACTCGTGTTATCTGTAACATTTGTCAGCAAAAGCTAAGTAGAGGCCAAAAAATACATAGTTTGAGTACTTCATGCATGAACCGGCACATGGACATGAAGCATAAGTTGCAGTGGGAAGCTCAGTGTGCTACAATGCGGCCTAGCCGGCCGGGCCAACCACCGTCTGCCATATCTTGTGCATCCGCGGCCTCTTCATCCTCTGTGACTGGGGGGACAGCAGTCACACCTGTTTTGGGGCGCAGACCTGCCACCTCTTTACCCGCAACAGCCAGCGTGATTGGCAGGTCATCATTTTCTTTGGAGGTGGTAACACCAGCTGGTGTTGAGCGCTGTCCGACATCGATAGCACCACCTTTGGATCAAGGCAACCTAACATGTCCGCCTGCATCTTCCTCACAGACCGGCAGTTTGCCGGGGACACCCTTATCAACCCCGTCTAAGCACAATAGCCAGCCCTCGGTCCCTCAGATGTGGACAAGTAAAAGACCATTTCCTCCTAGCCATGAGAAAGCTAAGAGGTTGAATTTCACCATCTGCAAGCTCTTGGCTACAGAAATGCTGCCTTTCCGCCTGGTGGACACAGAGGATTTTCGAGACCTTATGTCCGTCGCAGTGCCCCAGTACCAGATGCCCAGTCGGCACTACTTCTCAAAGAAAGGTGTGCCTGCGCTCCACCAGCATGTCGCACATAACATCACCGCTTCTTTGAGAAACTCTGTGTGTGACAGGGTGCATTTCACCACAGACACTTGGACGAGTAGGCATGGACAGGGGCGTTACATGTCGCTGACTGGGCACTGGGTAACCATGGTGACAGCAGGACAAGGGGCTGCTGTCCAAGTCTTGCCGTCCCCACGAGTTGTGCGTCAATCCTCTTTATGTCAAAGTTCCTCCACTGCTTCTGCCTCCTCAACCTCCTCTCGGTCTTCCACCTGCACCCAAAGCCTGTCTGGTCATGCCACAAGCTTTCTAACTGCGCAGAAGGGATCCTGCACACCTCCTTACTATGCTGGCAGTAGGGCTCAACGTCATCAGGCGGTTTTTACATTGAAATGTCTGGGAAATGTGAGTCACACAGCTGAGGAGTTGTGGTCAGCTCTGGAGAACCAATTTCATGAATGGTTGTCTCCACTGGACCTGAAACCAGGGAAGGCCGTGTGCGACAATGCTGCAAACCTGGGTGCGGCCCTTCGTCGGGGCAATGTCACACACGTGCCTTGTATGGCTCACGTGTTGAACCTGGTTGTCCAGCAATTTTTAGCCCACTATCCCAGACTAGATGGCCTTCAGCAGAGGGCACGGTCGCTGTGTGCTCACTTCCGCCGTTCGCATCCCGCAGCTCAGTGACTTACATCTCTACAGAAGTCGTTGGGCCTGCCACTTCACCGGCTAAAATGCGATGTGCCTACCCGGTGGAATTCAACTCTGCACATGTTGCAGCGACTGTGGCAGCACCGACAAGCCCTGGTGCAATACGTTCTGACGTATAGCCTGGGCCAACGAGATTCAGAGGTGGGGCAAATCACGCTGGAGGAGTGGTCTCAGATCAGGGACCTATGCACCCTTCTGCACAGTTTTGAAATGGCGACGAAGATGTTTAGTGCTGACGATGCCATTATCAGCATGACTATTCCGGTGATTTACATGCTGGAGCACATGTTAAACAGAATTCGGAGTCAGGTGGTGGCACAAGAGGAGGTGAAGGAAGTAGAGGAGGAGGAGTTGTATGCGGAAGGGCTAACATCTGCAAGGTCCAGACGGTCGGCAGCACCAAGGCGGCAGGCATGTGAGGGTGGGGGAGATGGTTTTACCAGGGCGCATGGTAGCAGCCAAACTAGTGAGGAAGGTGCAGGAGCCCAGGAAGAAGTGGAGGACGAACTGATGGAAGACTCATCAGATGAGGGAGACCTTGATCACATTTCTGTTGTGCGAGGTTGGGGGGAGAGGACAGAGGAAGGAAGCATGATTGTTACCTCGCCACCAACACAACAGGGACTTGGTGCTCCTGGATGCGCAACACACATGAGTGCCTTCTTGCTGCACTACCTGCAACATGACCCTCGAATTGTGAGAATTAGAAATAATCCTGACTACTGGGTTGCCACACTGTTAGATCCCCGGTACAAAAGTAAATTTGCAGAAATTATTCCTGCCATAGAAAGGGATGCACGCATGCAGGAGTATCAGCAGAGACTGTTGCAGAATCTTACATGTGCTTTTCCACAAAATACCAGTGGTGCACGTAGTGAATCTCACAGTTCCAACTTGCCAACCGTGGGACCGTCAAGTGTTCAGCACTCAAACCGTAACAGAACCACAGTATCTGCTGGTAACATCAATTTTGCGGAATCATTTCACCACTTTTTTAGCCCATCCTTTGCAAGGCCACAGGAGACAAGAAGTCTGACACATAGTCAACGCCTAGAGACGATGGTACAGGAGTATCTCCAAGTAAACATTGAAGCCACGACTGTGTCACTGGACCCTTGCTCTTTTTGGGCTTCCAATCTGGATAAATGGCCGGAGCTAGCCACTTACGCCTTGGAGATCTTGTCATGCCATGCAGCCAGCGTTCTGTCTGAACGTGTGTTCAGCGCTGCTGGTGGTGTGCTGACAGATAAGCGCACGCGGCTCTCCACTGATAATGTAGACAGACTCACGTTCATAAAGATGAACAAATCATGGATCCGAAACGACTTTTCTACCCCTGTGTCATCCTGGGGAGAGTAAAAGCTTGATGATTGGTTAAAATCACCCTACCAACCGTTTTAAGCTTTCAAATTACTAATCATGTTTATCTGTATCTTGACTGGAAAATAATTTGGGCTTTGTAGCAGTGTGCAGCACTGATCCTATTAGGCCATCTATACTAAAGCTTCACCAGATTTAAAATTAAAAATAATTTTTAGCTGCATCTAGCCCGGAAAATAATTTTGGGGCTCCGAGATGCGCAAGGCACATAAGTGCCTTCTTGCTGCACTACCTGCAGCATGACCCTCATATTGTCAGAATTCGAAGTAATCATGACTACTGGGTTGCCACACTCTTAGATCCCCCAAACTTTTCGATCAACCTTTTCATTTTAATAAAGACCAAAAAAATGGTCATTTTTGAAATTATAAGCATTAGCAGGTTGTTAGAAACTGAAATCAAACAGTTTTCAACTCAAAACTTTATTCTAGGTGATGTTACATTTTCACATAGGACCCCTTGTTCGAAAGGAGCTTCTGAACTCTCTCGTCCATTGAATTTGTCAGGTTTTGGATGGTTTCTGCTTCAATTGTTTTGCATGAGGACAGAATACCCTCCCAGAGCTGTTGCTTAGATGTGAACTGCCTCCCGCCATCATAGACACTCCTTTTAATGATGCTCCAAAGGTTCTGAATGGGGTAGAGGTCAGGGGAGCATGGGGGTCACACCATAAGTTTGTCCCCTTTTATGCCCATATCAGCCAGAGATGCAGATGTTTTATGTGCAGCATGAGATGGTGCATTATCATGCAGAAAAATGATCTTGCTGTGAAATACACGGTTCTTCTTCTTGAACCATGGCAGGAAGTGCTGTTTGAGAAAATCCACATACATTATGGAGTTCATCTTTAGCGCCTTCAGGGATCCTAAAGGGGCCGACAATCTCTCTCCCCATGATTCCAGCCCAAAACATTACTCCACCTCCTCCTTGTTGGCGCTGTAGCCGTGTTTGCGTGGGGTGTCCATCAACCAGCCATCCTCCACTCCATCCATCTGGACCATCGAGCGCTGCACGGCACTCATCCGTGAACAAAACTGTTTTGAAATCAGTCTTCATGTAATGTTTGGCCCACTGGAGCCGTTTCTGCTTGTGTGAAGTGGATAGAGGAGGTCGACAGGATGGCGCATGCACAGCTGCAAACCTCTGAAGGACCCTGCATCTTGTTGTTCGGGGGACGTTGGAGGCACAAGCAGCTTCAAAAACTTGTCTGCTGCTATGACAAGGCTTTTTTGCCGCTGCTCTTTCAACCTGACGTAATTGCCTGTAGGAAAGAGTCCTCAATTTGCCCTTATCAGCACGCACACGTGTGTACTGTGAATCAGCTACATACTTCTTGATTGCCAAGACACTTCATCCTGATCATCGCACAATGTTGATTGTAGTCATGCCTTGACCTAAACACTCCACAATTTGTTGCTTCTCAGCAGCCGACACATCCTTTTTCTTTCCCATTTTGGCAGAAAATGTAGGCTGCTTAATAATGTGAGACAGCCTTCTTAAGTAGTCTTGCCTTTCATTGGACACACCTGCCAAACTAATTAGCACAGGTGTCTGCAATTGCTTACAGTGATATAAAGAGCCCTGACACACATCACCATCAATGAGTTTAACTGACAAACAAACAAATTCTTCCCTTATCACTCCTAAACACTTTTTGCATAATAATTTGGAACGCAGTGTACATGTGCTTTTCCACAAAACACCAGTGGTTCACGTAGTGAATCTTACAGTTCTAACTTGCCAACCGTGGTCTGTATGGAGTTGTTCAATAAAGGGCCCAAAATTAAGATAACATAGATGGGAGAGGTCTCTATGAATAGGAATTCCTAAGTATTTGATACCCTGTGAGGGCCAGGCAAAGGGAAAGTTGGACTGGATGGAATCCTATATGGATTTGGGGAGGGAGACATCGAGGGCCTCAGACTTCGCTGCATTGATTTTAAAATTTTACCATGTAACAAAGTGATCTATTTCAGCCATAACAGCATGGATGGATATATGTGATTGAGTGATATATACTATGACATCATCAGCAAATAGAGAGCACTTGTACTCGGTGCCTCCCACCTCAATCCACCTAATATTGGGGTTATGGCGAATTGATGAGAGCAGGTGCTCCGTCACTAGGATGTATAAGAGAGGGGACAGAGGACATCACTGCCTTGTCCCATTGGTGATTGTGAAAGGTGATGAAAATGTTCTGACGCACCCCCTGGGCCATGGGACACCCGGAGCCGGACCCTTTTTGGTGGATGCTGGTGGTTGTAGTCTTCGTGGCGGCGACCCGGTTCCGTGGCTCAGGGCGGTCAAACCAGTGGCGGAACTATTTATGTGGTTTTGATGTTTAAATGTCCGACTACGCCACCCGTGGATTGCGGTCAGAGTGAACCGCCGCTACAGGGCAGACCGCTGAGGCTGGTGTTGTGGGTGCAGCAGAGCATAGCATAACTCCCCACGGGAGGAGTATAGCCTCAGGGCAGTGTATGCGGAGGATGGGGGTGATGGTACAGGGCAGCAGCAGTAACGACACGGAGTCAGTGATGCAGTTCAGGGCCTTTACTCACAGTTCTTATTATCCAGACCACGTCTGCAGGTAACGGCTGCCCACGTCGTACTGTGCTCACCAGGTGAGGGGCTCAGACAACTCCCAGATAACTTTGGAGCACTTCACAGGACCCCCTTTGTGTGTCCTTTGTCTGGCCTTTCTTACCAACACTTCTGTCCGGCTGCCTCGGGCCTCCTCTTGGTAAACTTGGCGCCAGCTTCCCTGACCCTATGTGGTGCCTTCCTAGCGGGTGTAGCGAGGGGCTGCGCCACATAAAATGTCAGAGCCTCCGGTTTCTAGCTGAGGGTCGTTTCCTGCCTCCACTAGTTCGGGGACCGGTCTCCCCCTTTGGCCTGACCCCTCCACGCAGGTGGATTCGGGCGTGCGGTGGCGACTCGCCCGTCCGCACCCCTGGGATCCCTTCATTCCTCGTTCCTGGAGCCTTCTCCGCTCCTCTTCCTTCCTTCTCCCTCTTCCAGGCCTGGGCCTCTGTTACTAGGCCCGCCTCCGGAGCAGAGCTCATGCAGAGCCCCTGCTCCCTGCCACTTCTGCTCAGACTTCTCTGCACTGAACTAAGATGGTGCCCACCTTTTATACTCCCTTCTCAATGCACCCAGGAACTGCTTCCTCCCTGCTCCTGCACTACAGGGTTCCCCTTCCTCAGTGTTCCCTCCCCCCACTCCAGCCAGGGACAGGGACTGTCGTGCCCATCTCAGGGGCATATTGGTCGCCCTGCCCCACGGCAATGTGGTGTAATGCATGCAGGTGTCGGGTCCTGATCCACACTCCATCCTTACCTGAGAGTGAGATATCACACCTCTGGGTGAGGTGCAATACGTCTGTAGCAACTGAGCCCTCAGGGTGCTACAGTTCCATTTATCTTCAGCCTAGGTGACGTATTGCGATACAGGGCCGTGATTTTGGCTATAAAAGGGTCCCCTAGACCCCTACCCCAAGCTTTTTAAGAGAATCATATATGGCGTGCCAGGAGACTCTATGGAATGCTTTCTCAGCATCCGAGAGTATCTAATTACAAATTTTTAACTGCATCTAGCCCAGGAAATACTTTGTGCCTAGTAGCAGTGTCTGCTAGTCAGCGGATTATCCCGGCTGTTAAGCAAGCTGCACCACCTGTAGTTTAGACACTTAATTTTTTCAAAGGAAATGCTTCGGGACCATGGGATACTTAGTGAAGAGCATCAGGAGGCACCCCAAGGCATAGGGGCTGGGACTGGCAGTAGGATGCCTTGCGGTGGACAGCCGAGCTCGATCCTTATAAAAGCTTTTTAACTGCAGCAGCTTTAGTGGACGCTACTGGAGCTGGAATTACCGCGGCTGCTGGCATGAGACTTGCCCTCCAATAGATCCTTATAAATGGATTTAAAGTGTATTCATTCAAATTAGAGAGACAATTTAAATTAAAAAGCTTAGAGCTGCCTCCACCACAGGGGGGCTCGCTCGACCCACCAGCGGACAGGCACCAGTATTGGGAGAGGGGGGCTGGCCGTCAGGGTTCACCGCGGCTCTGGCACAAACCCGGCGACACGGAGGTGGCACGGGCAGGAGCGGACTGGCCGTGTCGGCTTCTCACTTTTTGGATTTTAGAAGGGCATGACATGCCTATATCTGTGTCTCCCCCTCCTTTTACTCCTCCACCTCTTTTATTTTCGCATGACTATATGTACTTGTCACTTTTCCATGTGTTAGTTATGTCTTCTGAGCAGTTTGTCAGCTTTTGGACACCTTTGAAGGTGTTTTCTATGTGTTTCTATGTGTTTTTGTTTGCCTGCCATTGGTTTTAACGGTGTTCGAAGGTGTTCGACGAACAGTTCGACGAACAGTTCGGCGAACACACGGGTGTTCGACGAACCGAACCGAACTCGAACACTACGGGGGTGGCTCAACACTAACCACAACGTCATTACATGCCAGCATTTGGCTACAATACTTTTAATGACAGGGCTTTCGATGTTATATATCATGATGCATTGCATTTATCTGTTCTGCATAGGTTATGTTTACTGTAGTAATTTGTTATGGTCATCAAGAAGATATAAATATATCTCAGGTATAACAAAGCAAAGTTATTATACATCTCAGGTATAATAAAGCACAGTTATTATTATGCCCTGCATTTTAATATGCAAAAGGCTTCTCAAATTGATTCATAAAAATTAATGGTCCTTAAACAAAAGTAAATTTTAATACAAACTTCAGTTGGGCTATATTAAAACCTATTTTTATCCAGAGTAGCCACTGTGGTGATTGAACACTTGTGCTATGACATCTAGTCCTCCCTGATGGGCAATATGTGCATACTTTTCTAGACTTACAACCCTTTTATTAGATAAAGCAGAGTTTTTGAAGGTATCAGCTATGTAATCAAGCACAACCTCCTGCCAGGAGCGGAAACTGACAGCTAAAGCCACCTGTGAAGATACAGTGTTGTGCAAATTAATTGGGACAAAACATTTTTTAAGTAAAATCGTAAGTTGGTTACCAGTCAGTGATTCAAACCAGTTTTAACTGCTTTGAACAGGTGTGAGTGTACAACCGTGAGTAACAAAATGTGGTTTGACTGGTTTTAGTCAGAAAATAAAAGCTAGCTGTCCCCTCAGCTTCAGTTGAGAGCTTGTTTCTGTGAGGAGTGGTTTAGTGTACTTTTTCTCCATGCCACAATTCCAAGTGTGTGCAGAAATTCCTGGAAGAAAATAAAGTAAAAGTGCTGGACTGGCCTGGCAATTCACCAGACTTAAATCCTATAGAAAATTTGTGGAGCATTGTGAAGAGACGTCTTGGCAAAATGGACTGTACAACCAAAGAACGCATGATAAATAGTGCCATACAAGTGTGGTTCCATGACGGAGAATTGAAGAATTTATGCAAAAACTTGGTAGAATCAATGCCAAAACACAATGAAAATCTCATATCTGCTAAAGGAGGACATATTTCTCACTAAAAATAGTATGTAACAGTGCATTATAACATTTTATTATTAAATATTCAAAATATGATTTTTTGGCTTTGTCCCAATTAATTTGCACAGCACTTTATATACTGTTGAGCTCAAAAGTTTACATACCCCGGCAGAATTTTTCCTTTCTTGGCCTTGTTTCAGAGAATATGAACAATAACTAAAAAACTTTTTCTCCACTCATGGTTACTGGATGGGTGAAGCCATTTATTGTCAAACTACTGTGTTTTCTCTTTTTATATCTTAATGACAACCAAAAACATCCAAATGACCCTGACCAAAAGTTCACATACCCTGGTGATTTTGGCCTAATAATATGCACAGAATTTGACACAAATGGGATTGAATGGCTACTAAAGGTAACATCCTCACCTGTGACCTGTTTGCTTGTAATCAGTTTGTGCATAAAAGCTGAGTGAGTTTCTGGGATCCAGACAGACTCTTGCATCTGTCATCCAGCCACTGATGTTTCTGGATTGTGAGTCATGAGGAAAGCAAAAGATGCCACAGACAGTTCGTCAGACGACCCCCAAACTCTGCATTCAAGCCACAGTACACTCTGAAGACATTGAAGCATGGTGGCGCAAGCATCATGATATGGGCATGTTTCTCTTACTATGACCTATTTACCGCATACCAGGGATCATGGACCAGTTTGCATATATTAAAATACTTGAAGAGGTCATGTTGCCTTACGCTGAAGAGGATATGCACTTGAAATGGGTGTTTCAACAAGACAATGACCCTAAACACGCCAGTAAATGAGCAAATTGTTGGTTCTAGTCCAACAAAATTGAGGTTATATAGTGGCCAGCCCAATCCTTGGACCTTAGTCCTATAGAACCCTTGCGGGGTGACATAAAAAATGCAGTTTCTGAGGCAAAGGAAACAAATGCCAAAAAAATTGTAGGATGTAGTAAAAGCATCCTCAACTGGAATAACAGTTGACAGGTGCCAGAAGTTGGTTGACTCTTTGCAACATAGATGTGAAGCAGTTATAAAAAACTGCGGGTACACAACTAAATATTAGGTTAGTGGTTCACAGGAATGCTAAATCCTCAAAAAAGAGTACATATTTTGAGTTTATAAAGACAAATGCAGACACTGCTATTTTTTTGAACAGCCCAATGTTAATTTTTTATTTTCTGTAAAGTAGTTAAAAATGATATACATTTCTCTATATATTTTGAATTAGAAAACAGTGTGCAATGTTCCCACTGCATGGAAATAAAAACTAGTATAAAGATTTTGTGCTTAACTCATGTTTTTGAACACACTGCTATTATTTTGAACACTACTGTACCTCCACCTCCGCTAGTCCGCCCCTGCTTCCTTGAGCACTTTGCCAAACTGTCATCATAAAACAGAATAATCTTAAGTAAATGGTAAAAATGTAAGAAAAATGTTGGAGATCACAACAGGCCTTTGCTTCAACACCTTTATTTTTGTATCAAGCAATCCAGAGGCTCCATTACAAAGACGTTAAATATTAGCCCCACCTTGACCATACGGCTTGCAAATGCTTATTGTAGACTAGGACATTTTGAGGCTGTGCTGCTAACATAGGACATCAGAAATATATGCTGATTTAAGGTATTCTGAGGATTATATGAATTCCAAAATATTAAGAAAAGCTAAACATTTTTAAAAGTAATAATTTCTTCAGGTTTGGACTTGAAGTACACTGCCATATTTAGTAACGTGCTTCTAGGTAAGAATATGATGAGCCTCATGGACACAGCATATGGCGGAACATACAATGCCTTTGGCTTTTTCAAGTGCATAACGCATAATACTGATACAAATATATTTTAGGATTTTGTAAACTAAACTGCATTTTCAACTGAGCGTATATTAATGAACATATTCCCCCAAGGTATAATTGCTGCTTTTCCTCAAAATTCTAGGCAGCAGCGGAGTGTGGATAAGAACATTATGCTATATGGTATTTGGTTTTCCTTTTTCATGGCGAAGCATGTGAAACAGTTAAAACCACAATATTATGAATTGATAAAATTTAATCCATGTCAACTTTTTAAAGTTTTACATAACTTGCAATTTCATCTGACTCGCTGGAGACAGCATTCTTTTTTTCTGCATTATTAAACTAAATTTACCAGCGGGATTTACCTCCCTCTTTACATTGCCTGTTCAGTGCTCAAAGACTCAGAGCTAAATAATTCTCTTATGGCTTTAATGTTTTTTTTACTACTCCCTATCTATGGTCTCAGTGAAGTACTTTCAAGGATCCAGGATCAATTACTGCTTGATGTTCCACAAAGCATTATTTCAGCGTGCTTATGCTATAGTCATTCACCATCGTTATTCTGACATTGAAAGAAAACCTTTGTCCTCTTAGCAGAGTGAAAGCTGACTATATATGACACATTCTCTTATGTTGTATAACACCACTTCCTATCCGCTAAGCCGTACTGCAGCACTCTACCGAGCACGCAGCTATCACTGGCCTATAAATGATACCATGGTCATTTGGAGATCTTAGCATCATGCCCAGTGCTTGAACAAGAAGTCATTTGGAGAACATATGGCCATTTTTTTCCTAGTTATAACACTGTTTGTACGGGTATGTGTAAGAGTGTGGACTGTACTGCCCTGTTCCTGAAGACAACAATAGCGTAATGCAAATGATGTCATGCGTTTTACATATGTGTAGTGTCATGTGAAATGTGAACTATGTACTCTGGTTTAGTGTACGTTGTAACTAGGCTGTAATAGGGAATAATACAAGTATTGTTAATATGGTAATGTGAAGCATAATATGCATGATGTGTAACAATTGTGCTAAGACGACTCGGCTGCTTCAGAAGTAGTCTCAGGACACGATTTCCTCTGCAGGTTTATTGTATGGCATAAAGCTCTGCAGATTCAGCAAAATAAACACGGCCTTCGTGGCATAACGGCAAAACAAAAGATAAACGATAGCACAGTCTATAGGAGTGTGGGCTTCGCCCACACAGGTTGTAGCACAGCCTTCAGCTCCTCCTGAGCTATAGGTTTCCAGTCTGGAGACCTTGCTTCTCCAGACACGCAACAACCGAAAAAAATAGTGACTGAACATTTAACTTAGCACAGCCACACCCTGAGGGGAGGTAGGGTGAATGACTTCCCACTCGATCTCTATGCCATTCACACAAAACCACTCCTTTCACAATGGTGATTACACCCCCAACACATAACATGCTGGGGAAAAGTTGTAGGTTCAGTTCACACAGGCTAGCAGTCATAGTGAAACATACCTCCCCTCACATATAACACCAATGGCTCTGTCACACAATGTATGATGTTGGTAGTGTACAGCATAGGGTGAGATTAGGACCTAGAACATAAGATATAGTTAATGTTTGCAGCTAGCCCACAATGGGAGGGGGTTACTGAGGTTAGAAAAGGAACTCACTTCCTGGTAGTTGTCAGATAGGTAAGCACAGTGACAAGGTCAAGTTCACGTGCAGTGGGCTGCTAGGGCCAGCATGTACCAGTCGTTCAAGGCAGACATTCCGGCATTGTCAGGAGCCCAAAGCTCAGTGTAGGAGGCTAAGGGGAACGTCATGTCCTCTGGCACACAGGGGAGGATGGCCACAGAATCGTGTGAAGGGCAGGTGGCTGATCCCGGGTGCACTGCGGAACTGGACAGGAGATCCCTGGGGCTGAAGAAGTCAGTGAGCTTAGAGATAGTCCAGGAGGAACAAATGGTAGGGCTGAATATGTGTTGTGTTAAAGAGGTAAGGAATAAGAAGTGTTGTGCCCTATCTCACATGTTACAACCTGATGAACTTGAACTGACCAGTAAATGCTTGCTTGCTGCAATGAACTTGGTGTCCCCTGAGTTATGTTCGGTGGCTCCTGAAGATGGAGACATGGAGACAGCAGAGGCCAGCGGCCTACGAGAGTGATGCACCCCACACCTGGCCGCACATTGAAATTGGGACACTGTTTTCCTGTAAAGTGCCAGAGCGTAACCGGACATCAGCTTGGTCATGACTACCGCTCTTGGCAACTTTACATATGTAAACATTATACCAGAGGTGTAACTAGGGATTCAGAATGGGAGGGAGGCAAAATATATTTGAGTGGACCCCTCACCTAGGTAACAATACTTACAACTAAGGTGGTACACCCTAAGTATGGTAGAGTTACACTATACAAAGACCAAGACCGATATTACAGTCATACGATGACCATATAACGGTAGATACGAGCCCTGCTAAATATATTAAGATACTACTGTACAGTTATAGATTGTGATTTACAGCTGACGTTCTTTATGATGGAGTCTTTCACTTTGCTCATCTTTTCCATCTGGCCCAGACCGACATGACATCTTCTTTCAGTCATGCCTCATCTGCAGAGATTAGAACAAAAACACATTTGACTTTTCAAATTTCCAACACTGTCCCCCTCAATACCTAACCTGTACAAACTCTTCACCCGTCTGTTACCCCAATGCTGCATCATATTTGTCCCTATTAGCCCTGAAGTGTGGCTCAGAAACGGTGCTCTTATTAGTGGCACACATAGTAAAAATGCCCATTAATGCCCCTAAATAGTAACGACTTATTTATACCATCCAGACGGTAAAAGTGACCCCTAAGAATGTTAATGCACTTTGTAAACAGTAAGTAATATTGCCCTCTTTTGGCCCCTTAGAAAGTAATAATGCCCTCTGTGATGGTTACAATACCCTGACTGCCCCTATAGTGTTCTAATAAAAGGAACCAGTCACCTTCAAAATTCTATTACCATGCAGATAGAGGGTTAGTCCGCAGGCAAAGAGAGTTTAAACCATGCCTGGCTGGTTTACTGGAACAGGAACAATAAGAAGAAAATGAAGGTATATCCTCTCTGTAGCCACTGGATCCTGTCCCAGTAGAGAAATCCTCCAGAGGGGGAGCAAAGCACACAGGGGCCTGGTGCCATGGTAGAAGAGGAAAGGTGGGAGGAGACAAAAGTCCCCAAAATAAATTGGGGGAGGAGAGAATAGGATCTGCTTAATACCCCATCGACAGAGCCCCCCGGGTTATTTCCCGAGGACGCTGAGGGAGTGACCGCCCGAGTTGGACGATGTGCTGGAAGAGAGGAAGTGAGCTGATGTGTATTTGAGGGGATGGTTGGGGGGCACCAACATTGCCCAACGGGTGGCCGCTAAAGACGCCTAGACTAGGAGCCGGGTCCTGGAGTTTGACCTCAAACAGGGATTGGGTTTCCTAGAGGAAGAGGGTCTGGAGATCAGGTCTACGTGAACCAGAGCGCGGTCTCACGGAAGTATCTGCCCTTATGGATCCATAGCTTGTACCCGGGCGAGGTAGTGGAGTTCATAAAATGCTGGTGCCGGAAGAACTGGCATGCGGCGGCACTGGTCTGGCCCTTTAAAGACATGGACGTCAAACAGTGGGAAGAGGAGGTGCTCCGGAAGAAGGCAAAGAGAGAGGCCCGGAAGAGGTGGGCCAAAGAAGCCAGAAAAGGGTTTGTCCAAGTCTCCAAAGCCAGTGAACCCTGCTAAGGAGAAAAAATTATCCCGGAAGATAAACAGTGGGAAGAGGAGGTGCTCCGGAAGAAGGCAAAGAGAGAGGCCCGGAAGAGGTGGGCCGAAGAAGCCAGAAAAGTGTTTGTCCAAGTCTCCAAAGCCAGTGAACCCTGCTAGGGAGAAAAAAATATTCCGGAAGAGCAAAGTCCCCGAACGGGCCATCCAGGCAGGACCATAGAGTTATCCAAGTTCAGGGGGGAATGCCTGAAACATCTGAAGTCGATGGCAGGGCAGGAACCAGCTGAGGTGAGTGGAGCAACTGCAAAGAAGGTGGTCCAACACTCCCAGGTCACCAGCTATGGGCCAACCCAAGTGGGTTGTGGAATCTGTACGTCTGGGGGGATGACCTAGGACCAGCCAGGTACCTGGACCAGCCATGGAAGTAGAAGAAACTACCTTCCCCTACAGCCTGGGCTGCCTTCATAAGGGAGAAACGGAGGTCCTTGGAGAAGCCATGAAGAAAGAAAGTGGCCTTAGGCAGGAGTGCTATTTGTAAGAGTTGGCAGGTAGCTGGAAGCCATGAAAGCTCGATCTAAGGGGAGAGACCAGTCGGGTATCAGGGAACTATTGTTTAAGGAGTCCCGCCTTTGTCATTTTTGGAAGGACTATTAATACCTAATTGCCAAAAGGCCTGTGTGTTTTATTATTTTTCCTAAAATAATTGGAGGGACTGTTTGAGATGCCCTCTCGAGGCCAGGTGGGCCCGTGGCAGCAGAGTAGGCTGAACTTTGTTTTCATTTTTTGTTTTGCTGTGCCTATTGCGCCTTTTTCTGCTGGATTGAAGGCGCTTGTGAAACTATGGATGTCTGATACCCTCAATAACAGAGACTGAGTTTTATGGACTCTATCCCCTTGGACTCTACCTCAAAGGGATGGTGTCCAAGTCCTAAGGACTGATGTTGGGGTGGGGATGACGGACGACCTGATGTTCCGGCCACGTCAGGAACTTTAAGGACCGTGTCCTTGGACAGGTAGACTGTTGCTTTGTTGGCTATGGGCCTCTGTTATGTATGGACATGGACACTATGTTTCCGGAATCCTTACCAAGAAGGACAGGTGCTGGTAAAGCCTTAAAAAGTTATGGACTGTGTCGTTTATTGTTTCGGGGCCCTTAACCAAGAAGGGCCGTGTGTCCACTGAGGAGAAGATGCTGGGGCAAGACTTAAGTCTGAGTGCTTTAGAATGTTTTATGATATTTGTACTGTGACGACACAGCTTCTAATCTTTATTAGCCAGACGACTAAATTTGTTAAGCCAAGAGAAATACACTATTGTGTTTCTGTTGACATTTGAATGAACGTGTTTCTTTGGATGGTCAAGAAGGACAGTGGCTCAGGGTATGAATGTTTGCTAAATATGTTGATTAACCATTGTGTGGAGCCTGTGACTTGTTGACTCACAAAAATGCAAATTCATTAAATGCTCAAACAATGAGACCTGAGCGTGGCACCTTTGCCCTCGACCTATGACTGATGACCTTAGCCACATATGTAAATATAAAAAGGGTTTTTCTATCCTGCTGTGAGGAGAATAAAAGTTCAGACAGACTATTCAGGACACCAGATTGGTAGCAGGGCTCCATACAGAGAGACACAGATTTGGATTCTACAGGATTCCAGCCTAAGAGTATACAGCCCTGACTGGAAGTATACAGATCTGCTCCATTGACCATCAGAGAACTCAGATACATTTGGGAAAACCAGGTTGGGACAATGAAGTCACCTGGCCCCATTGATATGTTGTTTGGGGTTGCTAGGTGGGACCCTCCAGTCGCCTGGTGTTAGGCGCCGGGCGCTTGCTGGATCAGAAATGGGTTCTGAATCATCAGTGGATTCTGTGGTCTCCCATTCTGGTTCAGCCAGGGCTGATGCTGCTCAGCATCACCGTCGGTCCCAAAGCCTAGCCAATGCACGAGAGGTACAAGTGGTATCTCGTGTATTTGTGCCTAGCAACATGAAGCACAGGTTGCGGAGAGAGACTAGGTCACTGCAGCCTAAGTCTAAAATGCATCGCACTGAGCATGCCCGTGACATGGCGCATCGTGATTGGTGGTTCAGGAACCAGCTGACCCGGTGACCTGGCACCGCCTGATTGGTCACAGGCGACGTCACCAATGGTGCGACAGTGGGGCAGGGCTTAGTTTTTAAAAAGTCCGCCCACAAACATGGTGGCGCGCTCAGATCATTTGAGCTAGCTGTTTGGTTGTGCACGCATCTCTCCTGAGCTCCTCTGAGAGCCATATTGAGCGGGTCGGCTCAGTTCGGTGGCACGCCGGCTGAGTGCACGAGTACCTGGCGGAAATCACTCCCGCACACTAGCGTCTTCTCCTTAGCGTAGCGCCTGTATCGCAGACAGGGCTACTGCTCCTAGTCCGGTCACACGTCTCCCTGCGGTTCTTGGAGAATAGTGTGAAACGCTTTAGCGCCAATCCCCATAGCGTAGCGCCTGTATCAAAGACAGGGCTACTGCTGTTCCCACGGTCGCACGTCTCCCTGCGGTTCTTGGAGATTGTCTGAACCGTCTTACCCTTCCGTGTGCATTAACACGAAGGGCTAAGGTTTTTGTTAGGTGCGTCGCTGGTCGCTCTCCCTCCGTGCAGTCAGCGGAGATAGAGCGTACCGCTATACCCTGTCCGGTGTGAAGTTAACACGGAAGGGTTATCTTTAGTTGGTTGTCTTCCCTTCTCACCCGGGAAGAGTTCGGCAGCAGTCCACCAGGCTGCATTGCGGACCCCAGGGTCGGTTGCGTTCCTATTTAATAAAGTGTTTGCAACCGTCCCCCTAACAGTATCTGAGCGCCAGGGTCTTGCCGAACATGGCCGACAACCAGCAGCTGCAGCGTTATATACAGCAACTGGAGACCAGACTCAGGTCTCTGGAACAAACGGTCCCGGTTGCTGATACCACTGCAGTAGCTACCCAGGCAGCTTCTCTAGCAGCCAACATGATAAACTCGGCTGCCACCGCTGCAAGTGCCCCATTACCCCGCTTTGCTCTCCCAGAGAAATTTTCTGGGGACAGTAAATTTTGCAGGGGTTTTATAAATTTATGCTCCATTCACTTGGAGATGATGGGGGCACGATTTCCATCCGAGAGAGCCAAAGTGGGTTATGTTATCTCGCTGCTCTCCCACAGGGCTGTGGAGTGGGCTACTCCACTGTGGGAGCGGAATGACCCGGTTCTGGCTAATGCAGGTCTTTTTCTTAGGACCTTAAAAAGCGTCTTTCTGGGGCCTCAGGTCACGCATGATACGGCTCTTAAGCTGCTTGCGTTGACCCAGGGATCGGTCACCGCCAGCCACTATGCCATTCAGTTCAGAACCTTCGCGGCTGAACTGGATTGGCCGGAGCGGTCGCTGATCCCGGTGCTTTGGAGGGGGCTGGCTGGGCACATTAAAGATGCTCTAGCTACCAGAGAGATCCCAACCTCTCTGGAAGAGTTAATTACACTTGCTAACCAAATTGATCTGCGTCATGCAGAACGCAAGTTAGAGCTGGAGCTTTCCAGACCTCGGTTTCGGTTAGCACCCGCTTTCTCTAGGCCTATCTCCAAACCCACGGTTTCCAATCCGGAGCCTGAGGCTATGGACATATCCCGGACTAAGTTTAAGTCCCCTCGTTCCTGACTCACACATCCCCTGGAGTACTCCGTTAATAAGGTCTCCAAGCAGTCGGGAAACGAGAGTGTCTAACCGCCGTTGGATGGGGTGTGTTAGATTCAGGGATCTCGTCCTCCAAATTACTTTATGAGGTGACGTTGTCCTTCGGAACAACCGTGGTCACAGCCAAGGCGTGGGTGGATTCTGGAGCTGATGGCAACTTTTTGTCTGCAGCATTTGCCCAGAGACATGCCATTCCTATGGAATTACTACCTAGGCCAATGAACATCAGGGTGGTCAATGGGTCCCTGCTGGATACACAAATTACCCACCAGTCTGTTCCTCTCACCATGTCGTTTCCTCAGGGTCACCGGGAGGTTATCTCCTTCCTTATTATCCCCGGGGGATTAGATGAGGTGTTATTGGGCCTTCCTTGGCTACGCCATCACTCTCCACACATTGACTGGTGTACAGGGAGAATTTTGTCCTGGGGTAAAGACTGTGTGCCCCGGTGTATGGTTACAGCTGCCCGAGGAGCCATCTCTGAGCCTCCTTCCGACTTGTCCGCTCTGCCTGTGCAATACCGGAGCTTTGCGGATGTCTTTTCTAAAAAGGCTGCTGAGACTTTACCTCCCCACCGACCGTATGACTGCCCTATTGACCTGGTCCCTGGTACTGAGCCTCCTCGCAGTAGGGTCTACCCTCTGTCTGTACCCGAGACCCAGGCCATGTCTGATTATATCAAAGAGAATCTGGCTCGGGGGTTTATCAGAAAATCGGTCTCTCCTGCGGGAGCGGGGTTTTTCTTCGTTCAGAAAAAAGGGGGTGATTTGAGTCCCTGCATTGATTACAGAGGATTAAATGCCATCACCATCAAGAATAAATATCCTCTGCCCCTTATTTCTGAGCTGTTTGACAGGTTGCGAGGGGCTCATATTTTCACTAAACTGGACCTGCGAGGGGCATATAATCTGGTGCGAATCCGTGAGGGCGATGAGTGGAAAACAGCCTTTAACACTCGTGATGGCCATTACGAGTATCTCGTCATGCCTTTCGGATTATGCAATGCCCCCGTGGTTTTTCAAGACTTTGTCAACGATATCTTTCGGGATTTGCTGCTATCTTCCGTGGTAGTCAATCTTGATGATATTCTTATTTTTTCCCCGGACCTCTCCACACACCGAGAGGATGTTCGCAGGGTTTTCGAGCGTTTGCGAGCAAATTCCTTGTACTGCAAGCTGGAGAAGTGTCAATTTGAACGAGAGTCGTTACCGTTCCTGGGCTACATCATTTCCAGTAAGGGATTGGCTATGGATCCACAAAAGTTGGTGGCGGTACAGAACTGGCTGGAGCCCCATTCTATTAAAGCGGTACAACACTTCATGGGCTTTATTAACTACTACCGGCAGTTCATACCCCAATTTTCCATCCTGGTGGCTCCCTTAGCCGCTTTAACCCGAAATGGTGCCAATCCCAAGGACTGGTCTCAGCAGACATCTGAGGCGTTCCGGGAGATTAAATCCTACTTTGCTAAAGCTCCCATTCTCCATCGCCCGGATGTGGACAAGCCATTCTTCCTGGAGGTTGATGCCTCTTCTGTCGGAGCAGGAGCGGTTCTCTCTCAAAAGAATGAACAGGGTCGGACAAGACCATGTTTTTTCTTCTCCAAGACCTTCTCTCCAGCAGAGAGGAATTATACTATTGGTGACAAAGAATTGCTGGCCATTAAAATGGCTTTTTCTGAATGGAGGTACCTCTTGGAGGGAGCTAAGCATCCGTTCGTGGTATATTCCGATCACAAAAATCTGTTATACCTACAGACGGCGCAGCGTCTTAACCTGAGGCAGGCCAGGTGGTCTCTTTTCTTTTCTCGGTTCAATTTCTCCATTCATTTCTTAAAAGGAGAGAAGAACCCTCGGGCGGACGCTTTGTCCCGGTCCATGGATATGGCTGAGGATGAGGACGAGTCAAGGCTCATTGTTCTGCCAGAGTGTATGCGGACGCTGGTTCCAGTGTCCCTGAACCAGGTTCCTCCCGGGAGGACGTTTGTTCCACCAAATTTACAGAACGAGGTACTCTCCTGGGCACATGCCTCTAAGATCGGAGGTCATTTTGGGGTCAAGCGTACCACAGAGCTTCTCCAACGCTCATATTGGTGGCCTCGGTTAGCCCAGGACATTAAGGAGTATGTCCAAGCATGTGTCTCCTGTGCGAGAAATAAACCATCCCGTCAGAAGCCAGCTGGTCTTCTTCATCCGTTACCTGTGGCGGATAGACCTTGGGAGCTGGTTGGGATGGATTTTATTGTGGAGTTGCCTAAGTCCCGGGGAAACACAACTATATGGGTGGTGTCTGACCATTTCTCTAAGATGGTTCACCTGGTCCCTCTGCCCAGGGTTCCTTCCTCCCGGGTTCTGGCATCATTGTTCATTTGTCACGTTTTCCGTCTCCACGGGATGCCTGATAGGATTGTCTGTGATCGGGGACCACAGTTTTGCTCCCGGTTTTGGAGAGAATTGTGTAATTTGCTCGACATTGAACTAAATCTTTCCACTACTTATGACCCAGAGACCAATGGTCTGGTGGAACGCACTAACCAGACGCTGGTGACATATTTGCGCCATTTCGTTTCGGCCAACCAGAATGACTGGTTGATATTGCTTCCCTGGGCAGAGTTTGCCTTAAACAACGCAGTGGCGGATTCCACGGGTCAGACTCCGTTTCTCCTAAATAATGGCCAACATCCGCAAGTCCCGGTTCCTATGCCGGTTTCCTCTGTGGAACCTGGGGTCAGAGATTGGGCTCAGGAGGCGCGGGAGGTTTGGGATCATACCCAGGAGGCTATTTTGGCTTCCAAGAATCGGATGAGAGAGTCGGCTGACGCTCATCGTCGTCCAGCCCCCGTATTCTCCCCTGGCGACAGAGTGTGGCTCGCAACATTAGAGTACGCGGGGAATCCGCTAAGTTTGCTCCCCGTTTTATTGGTCCTTTCAGAATCCTGGCCCAAATAAACCCCGTAGTGTACAGGTTACAATTACCTCGACACATGAGGATTCACGACACCTTTCATGTGTCGCCTCTCAAGCCAGTTCGTCTGACCAAATTTTTGGAACCCCAATCGGCTCCAGATACCAGGGGTGATGATTTTGAGGTACAGGCGATTGTGGGGTCTAAGATAGTTCGGGGGAAAAAATTTTACCTCGTACACTGGAGGGGTCATGGATCTGAGGATCGCTCCTGGGAGCCTGTGGACCACATTCATGCCCCCCTGCTCATTGAGGAATATGAGCGTCAAGTGGAGGGGGATGTTAGAAGGGGGGATAATGTTAGACGCCGGGCGCTTGCTGGATTAGAAATGGGTTCCGAATCATCAGTGGATTCTGTGGTCTCCCATTCTGGTTCAGCCAGGGCTGATACTGCTCAGCATCGCCGTCGGTCCCAACGCCTAGCCAATGCACGAGAGGAACAAGTGGTATCTCGTGTATTTGTGCCTAGCAACATGAAGCACAGGTTGCGGAGAGAGACTAGGTCACCGCAGCCCAAGTCTAAAATACATCGCACTGAGCATGCCCGTGACATGATGCATCGTGATTGGTGGTTCAGGAACCAGCTGACCTGGTGACCTGGCACCGCCTGGTTGGTCACAGGCGACGTCACCAATGGTGCGAAAGTGGGGCAGGGCTTAGTTTTTAAAAGGTCCGCCCACAAACATGGTGGCGCGCTCAGATCATTTGAGCTAGCTGTTTGGTTGTGCACGCATCTCTCCTGAGCTCCTCTATGAGCCATATTGAGTGGGTCGGCTCAGTTCGGTGGCACGCCGGCTGAGTGCACGAGTACCTGGCGGAAATCACTCCCGCACACTAGCGTCTTCTCCTTAGCGTAGTGCCTGTATCACAGACAGGGCTACTGCTCCTAGTCCGGTCACACGTCTCCCTGCGGTTCTTGGAGAATAGTGTGAACCGCTTTAGCGCCAATCCCCATAGCGTAGCACCTGTATCAAAGACAGGGCTACTGCTGTTCCCATGGTCGCACGTCTCCCTGCGGTTCTTGGAGATTGTGCGAACCGTCTTACCCTTCCGTGTGCATTAACACGAAGGGCTAAGGTTTTTGTTAGGTGCGTCGCCGGTCGCTCTCCCTCCGTGCAGTCAACGGAGATAGAGCGTACAGCTATACCCTGTCCGGTGTGAAGTTAACACGGAAGGGTTATCTTTAGTTGGTTGTCTTCCCTTCTCACCCGGGAAGAGTTCGGCAGCAGTCCACCAGGCTGCATCGCGGACCCCGGGGTCGGTTGCGTTCCTATTTAATAAAGTGTTTGCAACCATCCCCCTAACACCTGGAACCGATGGAGACGTTCAGAGAAGCCTGATTGAGACCAGCCAGTCATCTAGCCCCATGGAAACTCTCAGAGAGGCCACGGTGGGACCCTCAGGTCTCCTGGCCTTGTACCTCAATGGACTGTTAGCTTTCTAAGCTTGCACCTACCTCTTCTCTGTGGGGGCCCGCCAAAAGTGGGGGGCCACTGGTTGAGGTAGTGGGCCCTGGAAGTCCCAAAGTCGCAGTTGTTCTATCCTCGGCGGGCCAGAGAAAGGGTGAGACTGTGTCATTTGCACCATCTTGGGTATTTTGCTGGGACTGTTCTATATGTTTATTGTCCATTTGGTGGTTCAATAAAGTATTGCCACACTGTTTTACCCTCATCCTGTGTTGTCTGAGTGGTATTACACTCACAGAAGACCCCGGGTCTTTACATGTACTAATCCTTCTTTTAAGGTCCTGCATGGTCGATGCCGACCATAATTAAAGTATGGGGGTATATAAGGTTGGTGAGGATGGCGTTCTACTCCTCTGACATCCCCTGGCAGTTAAATATCTGAAAATGTATTTTACGGTACTGTATTGTATTTAAGAGTTATCATTCTTTGCTGCGGTTCCTGTTAGTAGTGTAGATAGGGTTAACTGTAAGGCCGGCCCAAATTGGACAGGAGGATTGCGTATTGTGGGTTAGTGACAGGAATAGGAAGTTTAGTTAGTAAGTTCAGACAAGGAAAGAAGTAAGGACACCCCTCTGGTCAAGGTGATCTTCACTGGAGTGTGTGTGTATAAGAGGAGAACAGTGAAGCAGACAGACAGAGAAGGAGTACTCCTATCAGGCGAGTTGGGAGAAGGAACTTTGGTTCAGCAACTTTGTGAGAGTCCCTATGGGCCTCCGGGAGCAGGAAGTGTCAGCCATGTCTTGAGAGCTGTGGGTCTGAGAAGAGACAAGTCAGCAAGACTGGGGGCACATAGAGTAAAGGAGTTACCACAGGCGCATCATTTACGTGGTTCCTGAGAAGTGGGCTGAAGATAGAGAAAATAGGAAGGAGAAGCTAAAGTGTCATAGCTGGCTAGGAAGCTTGAAAATCTCTAACTCTGCTAGTGAGAAGTTTCACCAATTGTGCAGTTGAAAATGTTTGTTAAAGACATGCCATTGTCATGTAACCAAAAAACTAAGTCTGCATTTCCTGCTTTCCTGCTGTGCTTGGTTGATAATTTAAACAGACAGTAAAGTTGAACTAGTTTTTATACACTTGTGTTTTCCCGTTCGTGGGATCGCGGGGTATCACGGCCACGCTAAACGTGGCGGGCCAGAGAAGTCGGGAAGGGTCCACTGTTAAAACAGCAACAAACAAACACACACACACTGGAAACAGAGCCCTGTTTTCTGTAATGTGCCAGGATGTCGGACACATGACACTCGCCCACGTACCGCCCAGGGCACGTTTATATAAGCATGATTAGAAGTTAATTTTCTGCAGCATTCATTATCAGCCAGCACAACTAAAAGCATGGTAGCAAAACTATTAAAGAGCCATATAACAAAGTGGTAGTGGTTTATTATAGAAAAAACACTCAACTGTTTCCGTTTAAAAAGTAAGACATAGCTAGGTCTATCTCCAGCTGGTTTCAGAATTGTAAGAGTTTCAGCAGTAAGATATCCACTCATCAGGATTTTAAGAAATTTTATCAACAGGTCATAAAACACTTTTCAGGGAATTTCCTGTAAATGAGGAGGAAATGTGATTATTGCAGAACACACAGAGCTGCTATCAGTCTTAGCACAGGATTCTGAGTCATCTACATAATTCCATCACTGGTGGTAATAGTTGGCATGCATACCTACTGAACATCTTTATATATGGTAGATATTACTTCAGATGCAAAATACATTATCATACATACATTTTCATGTCTTTTTCCATAATTTCACATACATACATCTGCACAAACTCTGCAGGAGACTAATCTCAAACACAACTATCAACTGGCTACCATACATTTCCTGGTTTGCATCTGTTCTCTTTCATCCAGTTCTTTCATCACAAGGTTTTCCTGTTTGTTTCTAAAAAAAAAAAATTCCAAAAAACAAATATATGTAAATATGATTATCTGCTGTCCTATGAGAAATTCTGTGGACAAATAAATACATATTTTTTGACCAATATAAGCACTCTTTTTATTTTCTTGCCTTTGGCCAAATCTGTAACTCATCATTTGTGGTAAAATATTACATTTCCCTAGGTTAATATTTTGACATCCATTTGTAAAACGCTAGATATGCACCCTAGGCCAGTCAATTTGCTTTTCTCATTCATCACAACCTTTAATACTACTGTCTTATGTATTCATATTAATTCTGAAAAATAAATAGGGTAGCTGTCAGTATATCTACATATGTCAATGGAAAATAAACAGAAAACAATATTTAATTCTATGTAAAAACAAACAATTGTGTTATATCAGTTCACCACTACATGAAGGGGTATTTTCAAGGTGCACGGATAGACACGGAATCCAGGCCGAGACTTATCCAAAGTGCTGTACCAAAACGCATAGGTCCTAAAGCTGAGTGCTCCGCAGATGGACTTTTATATATGTCTTTAATAAAACTGGATTGTTTCATGGGATTTCCTTGTGGCATTTTATAAATTTTTTCTTGATCTAAGTAAAACATCTACGGGTTTCCCACACCATAAAAAAAGCTTTCTAAATCCGTATGCCATAAACTTTCTGCCAGAATTTAATACTTTAGCTCTATGACTATATGAAGGAATACATGCTTTTATCCTATTCTAGAGTAAACACTAAACGTGTCCAAGGATCTACAGTGAGAAAAATAAGAATCTGATACACTTCCGATATTTGCAAGTTTTCCCACCTACAAAGAATGGAGAGGTCTGTCATTTTTATCGTAGGTACACTTCAAATGTTAGAGACAAAATCTAAAAAGAAAAAACAGAACATTACATTATATGAATTTTAAATAATTAAATTGCATTTTATTGCATGAAAAAAGTATTTGATACAATAGAAAAACAGAACTTAATATTTGGTACAGAAACCTTTGTTTGCAATTACAGAGGTCAGACGTTTCCTGGCCAAGACCAAAGAGCTGTCTAAGGACACTAGGGACAAAATTGTAGACCTGCACAAGGCTGGGATGGGATACAGGACAATAGGCAAGCAAGTTGGTGAGAAGGCAACAACTGTTGGAACAATTATTAGAAAATGGAAGAAACACAAGATGAATGTCAATCTTCCTCGGTCTGGGGCTCCGTGCAACATTTTGCCTCATGGGGTAAGGATGATTCTGAGAAAGGTTAGGAATCAGCCCAGAACTACATGGGAGGACCTGGTCAATGGTCTGAGTGAGAGCTGGCTTCCCTGTGCATTCCATGGTGACACGCAGGGCGTTATTTACCTGGCTTCCGTTAAGCGAGCTGCTATGACCGTATTGGGCAAGGTCCTGGTCACGTGACTCGCCCGACAACGTCATTCCCGGCTGTGAGGTCCAGCGTGACACGCACACCGGCCGTACATGCAATTCGCCCGATGATGCCATTTTCCGGCTGTGCAGTTCAGTGTAACACCCACGCCGGCTGCACATAATTAGATCTATGGGCATGGCGCTATTTCCATATGTGTGGTCCATTGTGACACTCGCCGGTTCTATACTATAATCACAGGGCTCCATATGATTTATTTGGTGATGATATTTCAGGCTGTGCGGGCCATTGTGACACGCACGCCGGTGGGACATGAACACATGCATGAAATCTCACAATGGGGGATTGAGCATGTTGCTACGATATACCCACTAGGATTCTTTAATCCTTGCCTCAGTTTGGTGCTGCTTTTTGAATATCCGACACTTATTTAATTGACAGATGTGATGTTCGCTATTTATACTACTCATTACCAAGCACTAGCACTTTACCCCTGAAGAAGCCATGTGGATGTGGCGTAATGGGTAGGGCTTTAACACCTATCTCCCCAGTATATATTGGTAGTTTGTATGGATTTTTTCTGAATTTAATATATTTATGGGATTTCTCCCTGAATGATTTTTTTATCTGGATTCTATAGGAGTTATTCCCCTGAAAATCTTTAGGTAGTACTCCATACTTTGTTTTTGGTACCAGATATATTGCTTATTTGCATGGTACTGACCACCTTTCTCTTTACATTAATCTTTCTCATATTTGTATCATACAGTATATATTGCCTTATGGTGGGAGTTAATTTTTGTGCTTGAAAATTTCACACATCTATGTATGTATTTATGCCTCATTATAAGGGGACAACGTTTACTGTATTTTCTTGTTTTTAAGTATGTTTTAACATATGGTGTTTGTTTGTGTTATCAATAAAATTTGTTTTTCTAACTATATTATTTTTCTTATTGGTATTTATCCAACTATTTGGAATGCTTGGTGCCTGTTTTACACCTTTTTTCTTCTCCATATAAACTTCCTTCCTGGTGTTTGGCACAGTGTCCCATTATATATGAATCTGTGGTGCCGGTTTCTCACAGTATGTACTGAAGAGAGCTGGGACCACAGTCTCAAACATTGTCATTAGTAACACACTATGCCGACATGGTCCCCCTACTCACTACAGCACATTTCAAGGCCCTTTGGAAATTCACCAATGACCACGTGGATGATGCAGTGGAGGCATGGGAGAAGGTCATGTGGTCACATGAGACCAAAATAGAACATTTTGGTATCAACTCCACTCGTCGTGTTTGGAGTAAGAAGGATGAGTACAACCCCAAGAACACTGTCCCAACCGTAAAGCATGGTGGGGGGAACATTATACTTTTGGGGGTGCTTCTCGGCAAACAGGACAGAGTGAACTGCACTGTATTGAAGGGAGGATGGATGAGGTCATGTATCGCGAGATTTGGCCAACAACCTTCCTTCTCCCAGTAAGAGCATTGAAGATGGGTTGTCGCTGGGTCTTCCAGCATGACAATGACCCGAAACACACAAGGCAACTAAGGAGTGGCTCCATAAGAAGCATTTCAAGACCCTGGAGTGGCCTAGCCAGTCTCCAGACCTGAACCCAATAGAACATCTTTGGAGGGAGCTGAAACTCAATGTTGCCCAGCGACAGCCCTGAAACCTGAAAGATCTGGAGGAGGTCTGTATGGAGGAGTAAGCTAAAATCTCTGCTGCAGTGTGTGCAAACTTGGTCAAGAACTACAGGAAACGTCAGACCTCTGTAATTTCAAACAAAGGTTTTTGTACCAAATATTAAGTCCTGTTTTACCTATTGTATCAAATACTTATTTCATGCAATAATATGTAAATTAATTATGTAAAAATAATACAATGGGATTTTCTAGATTTTTTGTTAAGCTTCTGTCTCTCACAGTTGAAATGTACCTACGATAAAAATTACAGACCTCTCCATTCTTTGTACGTGGGAAAGCTTGCAAAATTGGCAGTATATCAAATACTTATTTTCCCCACTGTATTTCCAGACAGAAGCCAAAATAAAGTGTCCCCCTGGCCCCCTGCAAACAAAGGACGAAAGCGTAATGGATGCCCCTGGATGCAATGGATGCAACCATTTAACACATTCGCCACCCATAGAATATAATCGCCAGTTTAGCGGATATGTTATGAAAAGCTTTTGGAAAGCTCATGACGATAAGAGGATGCTGTAGACGTCCATGTAAAAAAAATATATATGATCAAGGTATATGCTTTTTTTTTTTAAATACAAGACTCTGCTGAATGGAATAACATTTTCTGTCACATGCAGACTAAATTGGCATTCATTTAATAGCCAAGTATAGCAATGCTTCACAGTGTTTTCTTTAAGCAGTTGATGGATGCCTCTGTTAGGCAACTTTCACAGCTTCGATTAAAAGGGAACCTGTCAGGAAAAAAATGCTACATACCTGCAGGCATACTAGTAATCTGCAAGAAAATAGGCCCTGATTCATCAAGGTTGACGCGAACAATGCTGATCTTGATTAGGGGCTTGTTGGAGTCAGATGCTCCTGATTCTTTAAAGGGTTTATCCAGTACTATTTTTTTTTACTATGGACCTAAAAATTAATAGGCAGGTAGTTGCTAACTACCCGGCACTGATCACTCCTGCCGGCAATTCAGCTAATCAACGTCAACAGAGCAGCTCTACCCTTTTCAGACTGCTCTGTCGACCGGGCGTGACTGCCAACGCTATGGTGATTGACAGCTGGCTCCAGGAGGTTAGGCAGTCACGCCCCCGTCAACAGTCATGCCTTGTCAAAAGAACAGAGCAGAAGAAAAGCCTCTGTTTCGTCAATGTCATGCCAACAGAAGCCACTGAATCGCCGGCAGGAGTGGTCTGTGACTTACCAGCCTGTTGTGCCCGGTGCCGATCTCTGCCGACACAGAAGAAAAATTGTCCTGCATAGACCCTTTAGGAGGCGCTCACGTCTTAATGAATCCAGTGCGTATGAAAAGTGAATCCAGTGCATATGAAAAGTGGCATGTGCCTCCATCTGTCTCACCACAAATCTTACTCCAGTCAAGTACTGTAACAAGATTTCTGGCATAAAGAATGCCAAAGTTTGTCAAGATATGGATGAGCTGTGGCATCACGCACCTGTTCCAACACAGGCATGTAACAGGTAAGTTGAGCAAGAAATCTGTGACTTATCAAAGTGTTTTACACGTGAAATTTTGCAAAAACACATTGATGAATCAGGGCCATAGTATTTTAAATATGTGCAGCAGTCTAATTTGAAGTGTAACAGCAATGTAAACATTAAATTATATTCTCCCTGAAGCAACTCATTTACACTCGCTGACAGAAGTTATGTCGCTTATCCATGTTATGTAAATAAAAGCTTATAACCTGACGTTAAATTAATCCATTGGTTTTATAAATTACTCTTTTCAAAGCTGAAACCCTCCCAAATTTGGTTTAGGTTACGAAAATAAATTGGCTTCATTGCTGAAATATTGATCATTTAATGAACACAGAATGGTCAGATTTTGGCAAGACAAAAGTTTTGTCGCCTGGTTATATGATGATTGGTTAATTAGTGGGTATGTATAAAAAGAAACCCAGCACCCCAGACCTTCACCTGAACTGCAACTTGAGCTCTTACAACATGCCAAAAATCCACCCTGCAACCAAAGCCTTGATTATCAAGAGGCTGAAGACCAGATCCACTGCAGAGGTGGCTGGCACCTTTAATGTGTCTCAGCGTCAAGTACAAAGAATTAAAAAAAGATTTGAAGAGACTGGAGATGTGTTTGACAAGCCCAGGTCCGGCAGACCCCGCAAGACAACTGCTCAGGAGGAACGTTTGTTGGTTAGAAAATCCAAAGCAAGCCCCTCTTCCACTGCAGCAGAGCTCCAACAGGCCTGGTCACCTCAAGTCCCTGTGTCAACTAGAACAGTTTGTAGGATTCTGTCTCAAAATGGCCTCCATGGTCGAATCAGTGCCCAGAAGCCAGCACTAAACAAAAGGCAAAAAAAATGTGGCATTTGCAAAGTCCCACAGCCTGCTAAACAGATGAACGCTGGAAAAGTGACAGAAGGTAGATTTCTCTGATGAATCTTCAGTAGAATTACACCACAGCTGCCGCAAATACTACAGGAGACCTACTTGGGCCCGTATGGATCCAAAGTACACCCAGAAAACAGTTAAATTTGATGGTGGAAAGATCATGGTCTGGGGTTACATTCAGTATGGGGGTGTGCAAAACATTTTCAAGGTGGAAGGCAATATCAATAGCCTAAAATGTCAAGAAGTCTTAGCTACCTCTTACATTCCAAATCATAAAAGGGGTCAAATTCTGCAGCAGGATGGTGCTCCAGCTCATGCATCCATCTCTACAACAAAGTTCCTCCAGGCCAAAAAGATCAAGGTGCTCAAGGACTGGCCAGCCCAGTCACCAGACATGAACATCATTGAGCATGTTTGGGTAGGATGAAAGAGGAAGCTTGGAAGACAAAACCAAATAATCTAGATGAAGTCTGGGAGGCATGTAAGACTGCATTCTTTGCTATTCCTGATGACTTCATTAATAAATTGTATGAATCATTGTTGAACCGCATGGATGCAGTCCTTCAAGCTCATGGAAGTCACACAAAATATTAAATATGACTCTAATAGTACCACAACTTCATTCATCAATGTTATGCAACATATATTTGTATTTTAAGATAATTATTTGTTTGAATATCACATTACTTTTGTCTTGCCAAAATCTGACCATTCTGTGTTCATTAAATGATCAATATTTCAGCATTGATGACAATTTATTTTCTTAATCTAAACCAAATTTGAGAGTGTTGCAGCTTTTAAAAAGTATTTTATAAAAGCAATGGATGAATTTAACGTCAGGTTATAAGCTTTTATTTACATAACATGGATAAGCGACATAACTTATGTCTGGGAGTGGACAGTCATCAGGGCAGCGCCAGTGTTGTGAACAGTCACCACTAACTGTACAGCTGGTGTGCTGTAATGACGCCTACCACTGCTTGACTAATAGGCTGTGTGCCCACGATGCATTTTTTAAGCGTTTCCGCAGCGGCGGAAACGCTTAAAAAATGCATGGTAGAAGGCCTGCCATGTTCCCCAATGCTGTGCACATGCTGCGGAAATTTCCGCTGTGGGTTATCATTGCGGAAAAAAACGCAGCACTACCAATTATTTTGCGGCAGCGCTGTGTTTTCGCTGCCATTGACTTGCATTGGAACACTTGGATTCCGCATCACTGGATCTGTACATGCGGAATCCAAGCGTTTCAATGTGCGGATGGTACCCAGGTCTGGAGAAGAGGAGACTCTCCTCCGGACCCGGGTACCATAGAACCTGTAAAAAAAATAGAATAAAATAAAAAAATAAATATGATACTTACCTTCTGAAGGCCCCCGGTCTCCTTGTCTTAGCTTGCCGGCAGTGTAGTGTACCGTGATCTGCCGGCAAGCCAGGACGGAGTGAAGCAAGACTCCAGGGGCCATCAGAAGGTAAGTATGCACCGCGTGCCGAATTATTAGGCAAATGCATATTTTGATCACTTTGATACTTTTTATACATATTGTCCTACTCCAAGCTGCATAGGCTTGAGAGCCAACTACCAATTAAGTAAATCTGGCGATGTGCATCTCTGTAATGAGGAGGGGTGTTGACTAATGACATCAACACCCTATATAAGGTGTGCTTAATTATTAGGCAACTTCCTTTCCTTTGGCAAAATGGGTCAGAAGAGAGATTTGACGGGCTCTGAAAAGTCCAAAATTGTGAGATGTCTTGCAGACGGATACAGCAGTCTTGAAATTTCCAAACATTTTAAGTGTGATCACCGAACAATCAAGCGTTTCATCGCAAATAGCCAACAGGGTCGCAAGAAGCGTGTTGGCCAAAAAAGGCGCAAAATAACTGCCCATGAATTGAGGAAAATCAAGAGTGAAGCTGCCAAGATGCCATTCGCCACCAGTTTTGCCATATTTCAGAGCTGCAACATTCCTGTAGTATCAAAAAGCACAAGGTATGCGATATTCAGGGACATGGCCAAGGTAAGGAAGGCTGAAAAACGACCACCTTTGAACAAGAAACATAAGATAAAACGTCAAGAATGGGACAAGAAATATCTTAAGACTGATTTTTCAAAGGTTTTATGGACTGATGAAATGAGACTGACTCTTGATGGGCCAGATGGATGGGCCAGAGGCTGGATCTGTAAAGAGCAGAGAGCTCCACTTCGACTCAGACACCAGCAAGGTGGAGGTGGGGTACTGGTATGGGCTGGTATCATCAAAGATGAACTTGTGGGACCTTTTCGGGTTGAGGATGGAGTGAAGCTCAACTCCCAGACCTACTGCCAGTTTCTGGAAGACAACTTCTTCAAGCAGTGGTACAGGAAGAAGTCGGTATCGTTCAATAAAAACATGATTTTCATGCAGGACAATGCTCCATCACATGCATCCAACTACTCCACAGTGTGGCTGGCCAGTAAAGGTCTAAAAGAAGAAAAAATAATGACATGTGAAGATCTACAGGGAGGGAAAACAGTACACCTCTCAGAACAGAGTCTGGGAGGCTGTGGTGGCTGCTGCACGCAATGTTGATCAAAAACAGATCAAGCAACTGACGGAATCTAAGGATGGAAGGCTGTTGAGTGTCATCATAAAGAAAGGTGGCTATACTGATCACTAATTTTTTTGTTTTTTGTTTTTGCATGTCAGAAATGTTTATTTCTAAATATTGTGCACTGATATTGGTTTACCTGGTGAAAATAAACAAGTGAGATGGGATTATATTTGGTTTTTATTAAGTTGCCTAATAATTCTGCACAGTAATAGTTACCTGCAAAAACAGATATCCTCCTAAGATAGCCAAATCGAAAAAAAGCCTACTCCAACTTCCAAAAATATTAAGCTTGGATATTTATGAGTCTTTTGGGTTGATTGGGAACATAGTTGTTGATCAATAATAAAAATAATCCTCTAAAATACAACTTGCCTAATAATTGTGCACACAGTGTAGATTTATTTTTTTTATTTTTTACCATTCTTTTATGGTCACAATATATAAATCCATGCCCTTTGCATGGATTTATATAGTGTGACCAAGTTGTCAAGCACTTTCCAAGTGATGCTAAAATCGCTTGGAAAGCGATTGACAACCCGCATGCGGAAATGCATGTGTAAACCGCTTCACATCCGCATGTCCCTGGCAGGAAAAACGCATGTAAAATCCACATGCGTTTTTTCTGCCAGGGAGATGCAGAAATGCTCAGGAAAAAATCCGGAGCATTTATGCATCATGGGCACATAGCCTAAAGGCCCCGTCACACTTAGCGACGCTACAGCGATCCCGACAACGATACGACCTGTCAGGGATTGTTGCTGCGTCGCTATGTGGTCGCTGGTGAGCTGTAAAACAGGCAGACTCACCAACGATCAGGGGAGCAGCGACATCGTGGAAAGAATCTTTCCACGATGTCCTGCTCCTGGTTACCAGCCTGCTGAAGCAGGAGCAGGCTGGTAACCATGGTAAACATCGGGTTACTAGGGGCACACGCGCACCTAGTAACCCGTTGTTTATCATGGTTACCACTCTGCTATGGTGAGCGGGAGGTTACCGCTCACTTTAGCAGGCTCGTAACCATGATAAACAGCGGGTTACTAGGTGGGTGTGTGCCCCTAGTAACCCGATGTTTATCATGGTTACCAGCCTGATCGCTGCTCCCGCTGGTCACGCACAGCGATGTGTGCTGACCAGCGGGAGGGCAACGACCAAAAAAAGGTCCAGGTTATTCTGCAGCGATCAGCAACCTCACAGCACGGGCCTGATCGCTGCAAAGCGTCACACATAGCGACATCGCTGGTGAGGTCGCTGTTGCGTCACCAAAACCGTGACTCAGCAGCGATCTCACTAGCGATCTCGCTATGTGAGACGGGGGCTTAAGCCTGCTCTGCAGTGAGTGTGATGAGTAAGATGTCAGGTAAGAAGCAGGGAGATTGATTAACCCTTTTAGCCTGTTTTCACCTTCCTGATCAGGCCAAATTTTTCAATTTTGACTAGTGTCACTTTATGAAGTATTATCTCTGGAACGCTTAAACATATTCCAATGATTCTGAGACTGTTTTTCGTGGCACATTGTACTTCATGATAGTGGTAAATTTAGGTCGAAACCTTTTACGTTTATTTGTGAAAATATCACAATTTTCAAACTTTTAATTTTTATGCCCTTAAACCTGAAAGTTACAGTGACTAGTGAAAGTATTTGGCCCCTTTAACTTTTCTACCTTTCGCACATTTCTGGCTTCAAACATAAAGATATAAAATTCTTATTTTGGGGGGGGGAGAATCAACAACAAGTGGGACACAATCGTGAAGTGGAACGAAATTTATTGGATATTTGAAACTTTTTAAAAAAATTAAAAACTGAAAAGTGGGGCGTGCAATATTAATCGGCCCCCTTGAGTTAATACTTTGTAGCGCCACCTTTTGCTGCGATTACAGCTGCAAGTCGCTTGGGGTATGTCTCAATCAGTTTTTCACATCTAGAGGCTGAAATTCTTACCCATTCCTCCTTGCAAAACAGCTCGAGCTCATTGAGGTTGGATGGAGGGCGTTTGTGAACAGCAGCTTTCAGCTCTTTCCACAGATTCTCGATTGGATTCAGGTCTGGACTTTGACTTGGCCATTTTAACACCTGGATACGTTTATTTTTGAACCATTCCATTGTAGGTTTTGATTTATGTTTGGGATCATTGTCTTGTTGGAAGATAAATCTCTGTCCCAGTCTCAGGTCTTTTGCAGACTCCAACAGGTTTTCTTCCAGAATGGTCCTGTATTTGGCTCCGTCCATCTTCCCATCAATTTTAACAATCTTCCCTGTCCCTGCTGAAGAAAAGCAGGCCCAAACCATGATGCTGCCACCACCATGTTTGACAGTGGGGATGGTGTTTTGAGGGTGATGAGCTGTGTTGCTTTTACACCAAACATATCGTTTTGCATTGTGGCCAAAAAATTCGATTTTCGTTTCATCTGACCAGAGCACCTTATTCCACATGTTTGGTGTGTCTCCCAGGTGGCTTGTGGCAAACTTCAAACGAGACTTTTTATGGATATCTTTGAGAAATGGCTTTCTTCTTGCCACTCTTCCATAAAGGCCAGATTTGTGCAGTGTACGACTGATTGTTGTCCTATGGACAGACTCTCCCACCTCAGCTGTAGATCTCTGCAGTTCATCTAGATGATCCAGTGATCATGGGCCTTTTGGCTGCATCTCTGATCAGTCTTCTCCTTGTTTGAGATGAAAGTTTAGAGGGACGGCCGGGTCTTGGTAGATTTGCAGTGGTCTGATACTCCTTCCATTTCAATATGATCGCTTGCACAGTGCTCCTTGAGATGTTTAAAACTTGGGAAATCTTTTTGTATCCAAATCCGGCTTTAAACTTCACCAAAACAGTATCTCGAACCTGCCTGGTGTGTTCCTTGGTCTTCATGATGCTCTCTGCACTTGAAACAGAACCCTGAGACTATCACAGAGCAGGTGCATTTATACGGAGACTTGATTACACACAGGTGGATTCTATTTATCATTGCCAGTCATTTAGGACAACATAGGATCATTCAGAGATCCTTACTGAACTTCTGGAGTGAGTTTGCTGCACTGAAAGTAAAAGGGCCGAATAATAATGCACGCCCCACTTTTCAGTTTTTAATTTGTTAAAGTTTAAAATATCCAATAAATTTTGTTCCACTTCACTATTGTGTCCCACTTGTTGTTGATTCTTCCCAAAATAATTTGAATTTTATATCTTTATGTTTGAAGCCAGAAATGTGGCAAAAGGTAGAAAGTTCAAGGGGGCCAAATATTTTCACAAGGCACCGTATGTTACACAAAATAGTTAATGAATAACATTTACCACGTCTACTTTACATAAGCATAATTTTTAAAACATAATATTTTCTAGGAAGTTATAAAAGTTAAAATTTGATCAACAATTTTTCATTTTTCCAACAAAATTTACAAAACAAATATTTTTAGGGACCACATCATATTTGAAGTAACCTTGAAGGGCCTATATGACAGAAAATGCCAAAAGTGACACCATTTTAAAAACTGCGCCCCTCAAAGTGCTCAAAACCACATTCAAGATGTTTATTAGCCCTTTAGATGCTTCACGGGAATTAAAGCAATGTGGAAGAGAAAATTCAACTGTTACTTTTTCCCACAATAATGTTATTTAAGCCCCAAATATTTTATATTCACAGCGGTAATAGAAGAAAATGGACGACAAAATGTGTTGTGCATTTTCTCCTGAGTACACTGATAATCCATATGTGGTGGAAAAAGTTTAGGCTTGGAAATGGAAGGATCACCATTTAACTTTTGGATTGAAAAATTGGCTTAAATCAATAACAGACGCCATGTCACGTTTGCAGAGCCCCTAAATAAGGAATTGTTTGGGGTCACCATGACGCATTTGCAGAGCCCTTGAGGTGCCAAAACAATAGAAACACCGACAAGTGACCCTATGTTGAAATTGATCTACTGTTTTCCTGGTATGTGATTTTTTATAATGTGGTGGCATATGTGAGTTGTGTAGAGTACATCAGGTTGGCATATGTAAGTTTGAGTACAGTGCATTAGGTTGGCATATATAAGTTATGTAAAGTACATCAAGTCGTGCAATAAATTACAGTAAATTAGAAATAAATTTAGTAATCCATGGATGAGTGGTACAGTTTTAAACAGTCTTTTATGCAGAGGCCAGGTTTGTCGGGGTAGGTGTCACACTAAAAAATAGTGTCCTTTCTTATCCCACTTCTGTAACACACTTTGCACCTATTTGTGACCTTCCTTTCTTTACAGTTTGAGGGACATCACCTGGGAAATGTTGCCCTAGTGCTATACAGGCACCTTCAGCTCCAGAAGTACTGGGGCCTTTTCCTTCCTGACGTCCAAATATTAGGGCACTATCTCCTGAAACTGAAAGAATGTGACGGTCTGATCTGCAGATTGTAATACCACATAAGCATTATACATTGCCATCTGATATTCAGGGCCAACTTTTTGTACCACACCTTAGCTTTCCACATGGCACTGTAGGGCTGATGGATTAGATTAGAGAGATTAACTCACCTATGTTCTTATTGTGCCCCGGGACACACTGGTTTGGGGACCTGTGTAGATGTGCCTTGTACAGCGGCGGGTGTGCTACCATTACCATGCTTTGTGTACAAGAAATAGACATCCCTCTTGTCCTTATTCTTGACCACTAGCATGTTGTCGCTACATTGGGCTCTGCTATCACCCTCTCTGAGCAGCTGCCCAATTAGCGACCTAAGGAGTCCTCTCTGATTTTTGTGCACAATATCGCAGGCTGCAGTAGCTTTGGCAGAGAGGAGTTTAAAAAGAGGGATGCAGGCATAGAAGTTATTGTCCCAGAGGTGATAACCCTGATCCAGCAGTGGGTCCACCAAGTCCCAAACTATTTTTCCACTCACTCTCAGGACGGGGGGTGATTCAGGGGGTTGAATCCATGTGTCCTTCCCTTCATAAACTCTAAATCTGTGGGTGTACCTCTCACATTTTGTAGAGCTTAATTCTGTACCGGCCCTCATACTGGGCAGGTATTGCCGGAATTTAAGCCTCCCCTTGTAGTGTATTAGGGATTCATCCACACAAATGACCCTTTGGGGAATGTACACCTCAGCAAATTTGTTGCTGAAGTGATCAATGACTGACCTAACTTTGAAAAGTCAGTCAAAGTTGGGGTCATTTCAGGGTGGACACTGTGCATTATCATTATACTGCAAAAATTTGTGAATGGCCTCAAAGCGTGTCCGGGACAGTCATGCGGAAAACTGGAGTGTTATATAATACATTAAGACTCCAATATTGCCGAACTTCTGGCTTCTTCACTAAACCCATGTGAAGGGCAAGGCTCCACAATGCCATAATTTCTACTGTGTCTTAGGGGGTCCAGTTAGCAAATGATGAAGTGGGATTTTGGAATAAAAATTGTTGGACGTACAAATTTGTCTGGGTCACCATGAGAACTACAAAATTGACAGAGAAAAAGACTTTGAAAAAGTTGATCTCTGTGAGACGGGGAGTGTAAAATTTGATTCCTGATTGCGCCACAAAATCAGGAATCTGTGACTCATAATCTTCAGGGGGTGAGGTCCACAGGGGGGGGGTCACTAATGGTGGGCGCTAGCACATTTGCTGTCCTGGGGCGTCTGCGTGGGGGTTAATTATTGCTAGAGGAAGAGGAGGACACTATCAGTGTCGGAGGCAAGGAAGGCGTATGCCTCCTCAGCTGAATACTGTCTTTGGGAAGAGCGGGACATTTTATTTTTCATGTGGGTGGCGTGTGTGACAGTTGTATTTTTCACGTGTGTCTGTGTGTTGGATAACCAAATTTTATTTAGATATGTATTTGGTGTAAACTTTTTTTTAAAAATTATTACATTTAGAATAGAAAAAAATAATAGAAAGAATAGAAGAAAAGAATTTAGAAATAAAAAGCTAAAAATAAAAAAGAGAACATAAAAATTTGGTGAAATTAAAAAACGTAGTAATTGTTTTGACTGTCGTCTGTTTACAAAGTGCCCACAACTAAATTACGCTAATCGTAATTCTATGCAGTAGAAAAAAAACTGTAGTATAATTACTACAATAATTTTCCACAAAAATTCTGAAACTAGAATTACTAAACGGATGTCAGTAAAAAAAAAATTACTGAGCGCTGGAGGGAATATATACCAGGATGGGGGATATTAGTACAGAATTGGGGGACATTACCTCTATATTAGTGTCTGCAGCAGATTCCCACCCCATAACAGTGAGTCATAACCACGTTTTTGATTCAATTTTTTTTCTATTTACCTCCTCTAAAATCTAGGTGCGGTATGTGTTATAGTCCGAAAAATACGGTAATTTTGATTCTATATATTAGTAGAAAAAGAACTGTAGTTTAAGTACTACAAGAATTTTCCACTAAACTTATGAAAGTACTATTACTAAATGAACGTCAGTAAAAACAAATTACTGAGCGTCTGCACCGGTCTGAGGCTAATTGTGATTATATTTTTAGTAAAAAATACTGTAGAATAATCTGATTACTACATTATATTTTTTACTGTGGATTACACAGTCCCGAATCTAGCTCTATCAACTAAACTAAATAATTTTTATTTGATTCTTTTTTTTAACACTTTACTATCTGACTCTAATTCTGATTATATTTTAGTAAAAAATACTGTAGTAGATGCTGATTACTATAGTATATTTTTACCGTCCCTAATCGAGCCCTATCAACTAATCTACGTTATTATTTTTATTTGATTCTTTTACACTTTTTAAAAAAGCAAAACTAAAAAAAAAAAAATCAGATGCTGATCAGTGATGTGCTCAGCTGCTGCACACACGGAGGTGGTGAAAAAGGGGGTGGAATAGACAGGAAAAAAAAGTCCTGGCAAAAACCGAGCATGGATGCCGATCAGTGATGTGCATCACTGATCAGCGGCTCAGGGGCTGCAGGATGCAAGCACGGAGGTGGTACAAAGGGAGGAGGAGAAAAGAATAGTCCTGGCCAAATGCAAGCATGGATGCCGATTAGTGATGTGTCTCACTGATCAGCGCTCGGCAGCTACAAAAAGTGTGCACGTAGGTGGTGCAAAAGAAAAAAAATGCCCAAAGGACCACAAGGCTCAGCAGATCGACAGCATAATGATGCAAGCATGGATGCCGATCAGTGATGTGTCTCACTGATCAGCGCTCGGCAGCTACAAAACGTGTGCACGTAGGTGGTGCAAAAGAAGAAAAAATGCCCAAAGGACCACAGGGCTCAGCAGATCGACAGCATAATGACACAGTGACCACTTGGCACACGTCTCAAAGCTAGAATGAGGCGGTGCAGAGTTGTCACTGAGAGATAAGATTGCACTCCTGGTCACTGGTTGGTGCAATCGGACGTCATAGTCCCATCAGTCCAATCAGTGCAGGGGCTGCTGACTGTTCCATAGCACTAGCCTATAATCGGTGCTATTATAGCACCGATCATAGCTGGACATCAAAGATTCAGGCAATTCTATTTGGAAGCTATGTTTTATGATAATTATTTTTATTTTAGTTGTCCTGGTTTTATTATTGTTTGCAATCCCATCATAACCTCTAAGGAAGCATAGAATAATGTGATAATTCTTTGATGAGAATTATTACAAATACTACACTCGACTGTACTTCAGATCTGTTCTTCATACAGTATGTTCATTATATTGGTAACCCAGAGGGCATTTTGAAAGAGATTTTGTTTTCTATAATGCAGCCAGGGTCAGCCCAAGAAAGATTAATGAGCTTTCTGACACCCTCTTCACTAAGGCTTTGCTGGCCTGTAAAAATACACAGCTTTCTTCTCTGACACAAGGCTGTGTCTGTACAGATGGCTATCTTATATTCATTCAAATCTATTTATTGCTTAACCCCATGCACCCTCACTCTTGATTTTCTGAGCATAATTTCGCACAAGCAATTATTCTAATAACATACTTACAATACGCTCTCAATATGCCACACACATTTCATGGCACAGGAACTCAGAAGTTATATCAGTTTTCATGTCAGGATCATAATAGGTTGAGTAAGGAGCTTATTAACTGAGGCACCTAATAAACCAGAATCTTTCATAAAGAATGACTTGCATCTTAGCAGCTTTTGTAATATTATCGTAAGAGGGGGTATGCTATATTTTAATCCTAAATTAAAGAAGCACTCTCATTATTTTTTTTCCCTGAACCTATATAAATGTTAGTGTAATGTAATGTCAGTGTGTTAATATACTCACCGATCGTCGTCTTCCCTGGTATCCAGCGCTGTTTTGGTCCTTACTTGGGTCAAGTGAATCTTTGGATCATACTGGGTTCTGTGCGTGAGTCTCTTTTACTGTGTAAGTCTACAGAGCCCCGATCTGTCGCTCAATAGACTTACATTGTAAAAGCCATTTCTAGGTCACACAGAGCGCAGTGTAATCCGGAGAGTCTGAATACACTAAAACACTGACACTACACTAACATTTTCAAAGGTTTAGGGGGAAAAGTTAATGAGAGTGCTTCTTTAATTTAGGATGAAAATATAGCATACCCCCTCTTTGGATGATAATATGAAAGCTGCTAAGTTTCTGGTTTATTAGATACATATGGTATGCTTCAAGTCTGCATGGAAATATCTTATTTTAAATTATGCAATGAATGTTTTGAAGGGATTCATACTCATTTCACCTTTGCTGAAACAAAGGGGTTTTCAAGTACAGACTGGATAAGTAATAATTATTGATTAGTGTGGATCCAACCAGTGGAAGCTCCTCGAATTGTTAGAATGGCAAACCTGAGTTCCCTCTGATTTAAGACCCCAAACATGATGAGTTGAATGGAGGTGCTGATTGTGATTATGACTTGCTGCTACATTTAAAGTCTGTGGCTCTGACAAAGATGGTAGAATCTGACTTAGGTGGGGAAACTGGATTTACTGAATTAATACATATGTCATGTACAATGCAGAAATGTGGGGGAATTCATTGGGGCAATGTGAATATCTTCAAAGGCTTGCACCCTATCTACCACAATTTCCAAGGATATTTTTAAAGGGGTGGTCTGAAACTAACATTTATTTTAATCCTAAATGTCTCTCTATTTAATATCAAAATCTAATCTCTTGTCTAATATACTTTAATTAAAAATTCCCTATTGTTCACTCACTACTCTAACTCCTTTATTTTTTTTAACTACTTCCTGTCTGAAGACGCTTTGTTTGAGAGCCCCCAGTGCATGCTGGGATACTTAAATGAGTTGTCATCAGAGGCTGGAGGATGCGGTCACTGCTGCAGCCTTTGCCCCCACCCTGAATGAAGGGTCATCAGTGACCTCAGTTTCTGGGGCTTGGCTAATCTCCGCTCTACTGAGCTTGCGTTGGTTGTCAATTCCGACATATGCTCAGTAAAATCTTGTCACTGTGCAATATGCACAGTGACAATGCACTCCCTCGCCAGCTCTAATAAGTGACAAACCACCAAAAGAGTGCACTGTCAGTGTGCATTGTAAGGAGATTACCCAGCAGAAACCAGCCCCATCCCCGTAATTGAAGTCACAATAAAAATTACCTGGTTGAAATGAAAGAGGAGGATGCTGATTCATGCCACTGGGTTCCCTTTAGGTGATTAATGAACGATGCTGGTTTATGGTTTTGTTACCTAAATATCTTTGAATTTCAGTAACACAACATCAAATAAAGTGTTTTAATAAGGGCAAATGCCTTATAGTCAATAAATAGCAATGCAAGTAGCTTCATACTAGAAAAAGTGAAGAGAAAGAGGGACATATCAAGATATTTAAAAGGCAAATTTACCAGCTCAATATTTCCCAAAGGAATTAATTGCTAAAAGTATTGACTCCCATTAAAATTGGTGTAAATGCGTACGTTTTAACAGCAAATGAGCACCCTCATAGAGAATCTGGTGTTTTAACTTGCCCTTGTATCAGTAAATATGGATGTTTTCTGTGATATGAAGTAATTTTTGTATCACTTTTTGTTATTTGTTAGTATTTCATAAGGTCTGGTAAAAATTATTTGTTTACAGTGATTTTCTGCTGTAAAGAAGTGATTTGGAATTTTTTTATACTGCCATTTATTCTTAAAAAGCTTCTCTAAGCTTCTGTGTAGCTTTGATCTCATCTGCATTGTATTCAGGGACATTTCTCAAATAGTGAGATCATTACCTGCTTCAGTCAAAACTAATGGTCTGGGACTGCCCAAGAAGTAGTCTTGCGTACTTTGGGACTAGTGAAGATCAACCAACCAGATCAAATTTATTAAGACTAATTTCTACAGAAAAATAGGTCTGAAAAAGAGCAGATTTGGACTGCTAAGTAAAACTTTTGGCTTATTCTGCTTTACATAAAAGAAGCTTCTGTAATATACTCCTTCAGCAGTGAAAAACATGTAAGTAAGCAAAATATGCTATTTGCTTTTCAAGTACTAACTTATTTCAAAGGAGATCTGTGAGAATCCACTTCATATTTTAACATTTGTACCAAATTATAGATTTCCTTCTGATCACAAAAAATAATTCATTTCTTTCTTCACTGAATTATTCTCAGTTTATTCATTAATTTATCAGACCATTTATAAATCATTTAAGTCACTCATTAATGAAAAAAAGTCTTTTTGATTCAGACTTGCGCTCCTGAAAATAATGTTCCTCTATCTCTTCATCCAGCTATCCGCACTACTGCGCTGCAAAAAAAATTGTCTTTTTCTATAATTTTGCCACAATTGCTATTTTATTAAATACTTCTAGGGAAATATTACTACACACCTCAACACTGAAATTACAACACCAAAATTGAAAAGTTTTGGAATTATGAAAATCACAGGATCAATGGTCATGTTAATAATATGGAAATAATAAAAAAATTCAAACAAAATTTTCAAAAACATCTCTATTTATTCAGTATTGGGTATGAGCACCATGCACTGAAATATACGTACTTACACATCTTGGCATGATATCAAAGAGGTTTTTATCGGTTGTCTCAGGAATGTTCTGCAACACCAAATGCACTTGGGTATGCAAATCATCAAAATCCATTCCTGGCAGCTCTCTCTGCAATTGCCGAATAATGATGTCTCAGATGTGCTCGATGGAAGACAAGTCCAGTGATGCTGCAGGCCATGGTAGCATGTTTAGGCCACACAGATCGCTCGCAGTAGCTTGAGCTGTATGCAGCCTGGAGTTGTGTTAACAAATGGCTCCTTGGGGAAATGACCATATCACTGGTTCCACAACCAAATCAATGTAACGTCAAGTTGTTAGCGTGTCTGGAATGAAGAGTAAAGGGGTCCAACTACCACATATTATGCCACCCCACATCATAATGCCATGAGTAGGAACGGTGTAATGTATCATCGTGAAGGCATCTTCATGGTGTCATCCACATAGTCTCCAAACCAATCTCTGGCTATCATTGCATCCTCGTCAAAAGTGGAACTCATCACTAAAGAGAATATCTCCAATCCAGCCTATATTGCTCCATTCCAGCTTCCGGTCTACATCTGGAATCCATGTGGGCAACACCATGAAGAGGCCTTCATGAGGCACCATACCAATCCTAATCCTGGCATTATGGTGCGGGGTGGCGTAATTTACAGTATTGTGACCCCTCTGGTTTACATTTCAGGTACTAAAACAGTTTGTCGTTACATTGATTTGGTGGTGGATTCAGATGTACTGCCATTTCTCCAAAGTGTCCCAGGAGCCGTTTTTTAATGCGACAATGCAGGGCCGCATGTTGCTCGTGCTACCGTGAGCAGCCTGTGTGGAATAAACGTGATACCATGGACTGCAGCATTTCTGGACTTGTCCTGTCCTTTTTTTGGCTTGATAAAGACTCAACGTTGCTGAAATATTACATGTATGTGTTTTTCCTGTGTGTACACTGGTGTCAATAAAAAAATTTTAAAAGACATTTGCGGTGCCTTGGATTTTTTGCAGTATTCACAACCCAGTGGAGGGTTGTACCGAGTCAGAGTGGCTTATGGGATATACCTTTACCAACATTTCTCCAAAGTGTCCTAGGAGCAGTTTTTCAATGTGACGCCAGGCCACATGTTGCTGCTCGTGCTGCTGTGAGCAGCCTGTGTGGAATAAACGTGCTACCATGGCCTTCTGAATTGCTGGACTTGTCTCTCATCGAGCACATCTGGGATGTCATTGGTTGGGAATTGTAAAAGGAGTAGCCAGCAGCAGATTTTGAAGATTTACATGCACAAATGCATTCAGCATAGCAAAATATTCTTCAGGCAGTCATTCATAATCTCATAGAAAGTATGCCAAGTCAAGTAAGTGCCTGTATTATTGCTGTGCATGGTGCTTATACTCAGAACTGACTAAATCGAGATGTTTTAAAACTGTGCTTCCATTTTTTTAACATTTACATATCATTAACATATATATCGATCCTGTGATTTCCATAATTCCACGATTTTTTCTTCTTGGTGTTACAGTTTCAATATTGAGGAGTGTATATTACTTGAACTATTTCTATAGAAACACGCTTCATTATGGAGCATGTATAAAAACAAGTTGTGTTAAAGCAGCAGTTGTTGCAGTAAAAAAAAAGAAAACATTTAAAAAAAAGTAGTTTTCAACCACACTAAATGTATAGTAGTTTCATAAAATGTGTAATTATATAAAGTGGAAAAACAGTGGGAGAAACATGGCCTGACAAATTAGATTTAAAGGTTTGAGTTAACACATAGACTATAAAGTAAACCATTAAAACATCCTAAAAAAAAACACATCAAAATCCACAATAAACATCATATCTGTTACATGTGGATTTTCTCAGGTAATAAACTGTGAGTTTCTCCCAATGCATTCCTGGTAACAATCCAACAACAAATCAGACATGCAGAAAATTGTCAAATCCACAGTACATTTAGAATCTTCTAAGGCTTTTTTACAGCATAAGGTCCCCTTCACACGTGCACATAAAAACACATCCATGTGGGATGTTCCGTGTGCTTTTTGTGACTGTAGGCAAAGGCTATGGAGCATCAAAATGAGGCTCCATAGCTTTTGTTCTTTGGAATCGCTGGCCTACGTCTGTTTCGGTTGACTACGGCGGACCTGTGTGGGATTTTTTTCCTTTTTGAATAAAGTGGTGAATTAGGGAATGTGTCAGGGCAATCTTTATTTCATTAAAGTATTGTTGGTGTGCGTGCTGTTTTTGATTACTGGGTTACTAATGAGGTGTCTGATAGACATTTCTCCGTTACTAACACCAGGGCTTGATGCCAACTGTGTTTTTGGACAGCTGACCAAAGGTAACCATGAAGGAGTTACAGAGTTCCCAAGCAGAGACTTGAGTATCTGTTTTTAGGCATCAGGGACACAGAAAATGGTACAAGTTGAGGGTAAGATGGATGGTGCGAAATACAGGGATATTCTTGAGCAAAACCTGTTTCAGTCTGTCAGTGATTTGAGACTGGGATGGTGGTTCACCTTGCAACAAGACACTAACCCAAAGCATACAGCAAAGCAAGACTTGAGTGGTTTAAGGGGAAACATGTAAATGTTTTGGACTAGTCAAAGCTACTAGTCTAATCCAATTAAGAATCTGTGGTTAGACTTGAAGACTACTGTTCACAAAAGGGAACCATCTAACTTGAAGGTTCTGGAGCAGTTTTGCCTTGAGGAATGGGCAAAATCCCAGTGACAAGATGTGGAAAGCTCATAAAAACGCATCCAAAGCGATTGCAGCTGTAATTGCCGCAAAAGGAGGCTCTACAAATTACTGACTTGAGGGGGGTGAAAAGATATGCACACTGAAGTTTTCAGGTATTTTGTACTATTTGTTGCTTGCTTTACAATAAAATGAAAACCAAATGTTCACAGTTGTTGTAGGTATGTTCTTTACATGAACTGATGCAAACATTAAAAAAAACTGTGAAATTTCAAGTTGTGAGGTAGCGAAAAACAAAAAATGGCAAGAGGGTGAATACATTTTCACAAGCCACTGTATCTATCTATTATCTTTGCACATCAACTAAAAATCTGTAATTTCAATTCTGCATTCCATTCTGGTACGTGTCACTCCGATGTCACACGGATGTCATCCTTGTGCGGTACATTTTTTACAGGGACCCATAGACTTGTATGGATCCATGTTCTCCGTGCTGCCAGTAAAAATGGACATGTCTCCGTGTGGCTCACAAGGACACATGGTCCGTGTGAGAGCACAGACATGTGCCCAGTCCCATAGATTCTAATGGGAGTGCGTGTGTACATATCTCTGGTACGTGTGAAAATGGAGGCCATATGTTCCGGAAACAAGGACTTGTGATGGGGGTCTTAGTGGGGTTTATTGTGCCCTTATATTTCACCATTCTTTACTCGGTGCTGGAAGTGAAATTCTGCATCAAATAAGGGATGTGTGAACACGACTTAACTTTACATCGTAAGTTGTGATTTCAGGATATTGAATATTTAGAAACATTTAGGGCCACATTTCTCAAAGTGTTTTCACAAGATTTCTGGTGTGAAACATTATGAACATTTTCAAAATTTTGTGCAACTCGAGCTTGCGAAGTAATTTTGCAACATTTCGTGTCTTTATGCTAACCATCTTTGCCAAAGTAGGCAGAGCTGGGGTATTATCTGGCGAGTCTGCCCAGCAAAGTCATCAAAATTTAAGCCATTTTAGTGGCGTAAAAGATGCCAAGAATGTACTTCTGTTCTCGACTTAAATTTAATTTCTGGTGGATGTTCAACACAATTGTAATTGCACCTAATTCATTAAGTGGTATTCACCTCTCAATGAATTAAGAGTATCCTACTCCAGGGGTCCCTTCAATAAGACTGGTGTACAAAAAAACAATCTTAATGAGTCGGAGTCTTCATTTCCAGCATTGCCAAGTCTTCCATTACAATAGTTTAAAACCTCTTGAATTTGCCTATTAGCAATTAATCACAGACACACTGTACTTATGGGAATGGAAGTTTTACTGTGTGATGAGGATTACTGTTTATTGACAGATACAAATAGTATGCATATGGCAAAAAAAGGATTGAATATGTAAATATGATTACTAATGCTAACTATACATAGGATACCATGGAAAAAGAAGAAAAACGGAAAAGCCTCACCGTGTGATAAATAATATGGTAGCTCCTTAATGAAATTCGCCTGAATCCAAATCCTTGACCATCGGAAATTTACAAAGAAAAAAGGACAAAAGGATCCATGTAGCGAAAGTTTCTGTTAAAAAGGTTCTGATCTAAATTCCATCAAGTTAAAAAAGTAATGAAATCCAAACAATAACAAGTTTTAATTGTTTGGATATCCTTACCTGTTGGCCTTTTTTCTCTATACATAGGATACACCTAGAAATAAAGGGGAAGAATCATTCATTCCATTAACAAAAGGTTTCTGGGGTAAAAAAAAAATCTCAAAATTTGGCAGATGGCATTTTCAACAAAAATAATATGACTTTCAGTCCCAATATTTCTTGCTTGCGCTAATAAAATGGACTTCCATTGTTGATGAATTATATGGCAGATTTACAAATTAAAAAAATATATCTTTCTGCTTTGGAAACCATATTTGAAATGGGATGCATGCAATAAAAATGTAAACATGGGAAGCAAATCTCCACACTAAAGTCTAATTGATAATAAACTATCCTGTATACATTATTCATATTTGGCATAATGCACATAAGATGCCATGCAGTTTTGTATTTGTGGCATGCTGGTATTTTTGACTTGTGTACAAGTTATATGATACTGTGATTAAATCTCATTTTAATGTCTTGCTGTGACAATCTCTTCACAGTTGAAGTCCACTTCATAAATCCCTTCTTTAACTTAATGTCAAATTAAACATTTAGCATTTTAAGAAATTAAAGGGGATTTCTAAGAGAACATTCAGAATAAAATTGGTGAAATGGAATAAAAATTTCTGATACCTAAAGCAACATGTCTCTTGCACTCAAAGTATATATGGTATGTAATTAATAAATAGTATTTAACCATTTCATGACCAGACGGTTTTTCTCTCCAACCAGACACATTTTTGTTTTTTTTTAAGCATGCATTTTTCACGGCTCTAAAAAATTTTCTAGCTCGGATGTTTGAATAATATTTGCTAGTTTTTTCCACGATACATGAGGCTTAATTTTTATGTCATTTTTATATTCATATATATATATCATGGAAAAATAAAGAAGAATAGGGAATTAATGTATACTTTTCACTTTTTTTTTAAGACCAGAAAGGACCACTAAAAAAAAATTAAATTTCGTTCTCCTATACATAGAAATTATTTTTATATATTGGATTTTTTTTTCAGCGGAAGCAGGACTAGAAAAAGCAATTCAGACTGGCAGTCTTTTTTATGTTTTGTTTTATTTATGTGTTTTTTTCGATTTTTTGTATATATTTCCTCATTTATTTTACACACTGTGCCCCCCCCCCGTGAGGTCTTAAACGACCAACTGTAAACATTTTCGGCTTCAAGTTCCAGACTCCTAAGTGGCAGTAGTTTTTCTTAAAAATCTGATATTTTTTCAGATTACTTAAATTGAAGTCCATTGGAAAATCTACATAATTACAAAAATCAAAAACAATATATTTTCCCTGACATAGCATGGGGGTGGCAAAAAGAATAGGAGTCAGTGCTTAATCAAGCAAAATACAGGCTTGCTTTTCTTGCTGGCATTGACAAGTCAGATAGTCCAGGATATTCGGCAAAGTATTGCTTCTGCTCAATGATGGATGTTGATAATAATGAAAATCTGCTCATTCACCATACAATTACATCACCACCAATTACATCAGTTGGTTTGCAAAAGATTGGTTTAAAAAAGTGTTTACACAAACTAATGGGAAAAAAAACATTGAAATAGCATTGATAGACCCAGGTATACATGAGCCTATCTGATAAACCTAGAAGCAGACCAGTTTGACGTCTGGCATATGTTTAAATCAATTGGAAATACAATTCTTGCTGCCTCCAGAACAATCAAGATAGAGATCTTGGGCTCATGGGTACAACCAATCAAAAACCATATTTGGAGGTGCTCACAAACTAAGGTCCAGTTCTAGTTCAGGGTCCAGAGGTTCTAGTTCAATGTTAGAAATCTTTTTTTTACAACATATATTGAATAAAGATAGCTGGGATAAAGACTTATTAAGATATGTTGCTCTACATCTTAAATTAACCAAGGATCATGTGGGGAATTCAAAATAGCTTTCACTAAAGACCCCAACATATGGAAGTTTCACCAAAATAGTTGCCAATCCATTAAAATCTAAAAGATTTAGAACATCTTTCTCTATCTTTGTCATATCGATGAGCTTGAAATATGTCATAATCTATGCCTAAAGTACAGGCCAAAATTATTTGATTATATCATTGAAGTATTGGTGTCTTGAACCAAGTTGGCTGCAATTGCCCCCAACCGGAATATTAAGAGTATAAAAGTCACTGTTAAAGGGGATATCCGTGACTTTAAAAAAAAAATGTACACAAGCACTAGAAGGCAAATAGTTGCTACCTACCTGTCTGTTGTGCCCGGCGCTGTTCTCCGTTGGCACAGAGCGGTCACAGACTTCCGCTGATGTCAGAGCGGCAGTTTCTTTTCCTGTTGATAGGAAAGGACTACTGGTGTCATGCTGATTGACAGCCGGGACAGGAAGAGAAACCGCTGCTCAGTTTACTGGGAGCAGCTGAATCTCTGGCAGGATCAGTCAATGACCGGCGCCGGGTACAACAGACAGGTAGTTGCCTCTGTTAGCAGCCTGTTCGTGCTTAGACACATTTTTTTTCTTAAAGTCCTGGATATCCCCTTTAAATATAAATCTTCTGTTTCGGACTAGGACTCGATGCCAATGGCTCAAAAGGACACAATGCCTGAGTGATAAAAGCAATTCATGAGCTTACATACCATGAATTCCTTCATAACACCATGAGAAAAGTGATTGCAATAGTCCTGGCTTCCAATAATATGAAATGGACATTAAGGAGAAAGACCCTTCTTCAGAATTTTGCTCCTGTTCCAAGACCACCTAAACAGCAATTAATTTATCAATATAAAAATCAATTTCAATTGCTCCTCAAGTACACTGATAAAATACTCTCAATTTGTCTTGTAAATAATGTGTTGAAACACAATATCTGTTATGTGAAAACAATGTTTTAGGTGCATATTCATACTGTCTAATGAGGTGTACAGAATATACCAAGTTGATTTAAAAAGTCAAGTCTTGGTTCAATTCTTCATGCGGATTGGCTATTAAGTATGAGCGGATGCGTGGATGTTCGGATTCTATCGAACTTTTGTCCAAAGTTCAGTTCAGGTACCAGAACTGCACCTGCACTTGAACCCGAACTCCATAGAAGCCAATGGACCCAAACTTTGGTGCTGTAAAATGGTTCCGGAACGCCAAACACTAAAATAGACTTTCGGGAGAAGTCCATGTTTGGAGTTCAGCACCAGACACTACGTGTCCAGTACAATCCCAGAACTTTACAGTTCGGGTTCGCTCATCTCTATTTGGTACCATAGAAAATGGGAGTGAAATGAAAAAAAGAATACAAAAACTGATATATAATCAACATATTTTCTCAGGAAAATGTAAGTAACACAACATGCACATGTGTATAGAAAAGTGGCAAGAATTAATAGTACCAGTGTACAACAGCACAACAAATAACAGTGCTAAAATCGTTACCTACAGATGCTTGACAAATATGAAACATACACAAGTTGAAATTATTTGGAATGATGTACGAAGAGTATGCACTGTACCATTTATAGCACTAGATATGCATTTCTTATCCTTTTGAGTGCAGAAGATTGGATAGGAACACGACTTCCCTTCCCAATAAAACCATAAACCACCGCAATGATCAAAATTTGCAAATCAAATCTTAAGTTTCTATATAAATATTGTATAAAATTTTATATTCTGTAAAATAATTTCGTTTTGCAGATGCCAGTATGGCTGCATAAATAGATTAGATGAATGTTATCCCCTCGCCACTGATGATCAGGTTTCTGGCTATGCACAGAGTATGCAGGGAAATGTCAAACAGTGGCACGGGTGGGGTTACATGGAGCTCATCTTTGGGAGAACTAGCAAAGCCGCCAATGCTAAAAAAGTGATTTAATCTAAAGTACATCCAGAATATAGTAAGTAAATGAAACAGCGCTTAATGGTTGTCTGCCCCGATTTTATGTTACACTCTAATGAAGAAGCATACACCTGTTAACAAATTCCATTTACAAAATGCTTTCAGTGGCATAACAGCCTTAGAACAATGGTCATCAAATTAATAGTCCTTTTTATCAATTTTATGAAAATTGATCAGGAATAAAATCCATTCGAAACACTATTTCTGGCCCTTATATGGCTTGTATCTCCCATTGTCACTTTGGGTCTTTCTTCATTTGTCTCCCATCAACTCCTACACTCCCTGACAGAAGTTATGTCGCTTATCCATGTTATGTAAATAAAAGCTTATAACCTGACGTTAAATTCATCCATTGGTTTTATAAATTACTCTTTTGAGAGCTGAAACCCTCCCAAATTTGGTTTAGGTTAAGAATATAAATTGGCATCAATGCTGAAATATTGATCATTTAATGAACACAGAATGGTCAGATTTTGGCAAGACAAAAGTTTTGTTGCCTGGTGATATAATGCACCCAATTCCTAGTTTACATCCTCACCAGTGCTCAGTAAATGATCGGTTAATTATTGGGTGTGTATAAAAAGAAACCCTGCACCCCAGACCTTCACTTTAACTGCAACTTGAGCTCTGACAACATGCCAAAAATCCACCCTGCGACCAAACCCTTGATTATCAAGAGGCTGAAGACCAGATCCATTGCAGAGGTGGCTGGCACCTTTAATGTGTTTTAACTTCAAGTACAAAGAATTAAAAAAAGATTTGAAGAGACTGGAGATGTGTTTGACAAGCCCAGGTCCAGCAGACCTGGCAAGACAACTGCTCAGGAGGAACGTTTGTTGGTTAGAAAATCCAAAGCAAGCCCCTCTTCCACTGCAGCAGAGCTCCAACAGGCCTGGTCACCTCAAGTCCCTGTGTCAGCTAGAACAGATTGTAGGATTCTGTCTCGAAATGGCCTCCATGGTCGAATCAGTGCCCAGAAGCCAACACTAAACAAAAGGCAAATAAAAAGCATTTGCAAAGTCCCACAGCCTGCTAAACAGATGGACACTGGAAAAGTGGCAGAAGGTGGATTTCTCTGATGAATCTTCAGGAGAATTACACCACAGCACTGCAAATACTGCAGGAGACCTACTGGTGCCCGTATGGATCCAAAATACACCCAGAAAACAGTTACATTTGGTGGTGGAAAGATCATGGTCTGGGGTTACATTCAGTATGGGGGTGTGCGAAACATTTGCAAGGTGGAAGGCAATATCAATAGCCTAAAATATCAAGAAGTATTAGCTACCTCTTACATTCCAAATCATAAAAGGGGTCAAATTCTGCAGCAGGATGGTGTTCCATCTCATACATCCATCTCTACAACAAAGTTCCTCCAGGCAAAAAAGATCAAGATGTTCAAGGACTGGCCAGCCCAGTCACCAGACATGAACATCATTGAGCATGTTTGGGGTAAGATGAAAGAGGAAGCTTGGAAGACAAAACCAAAGAATCTAGATGAAGTCTGGGAGGCATGTAAGACTGCATTCTTTGCTATTCCTGATGACTTCATTAATAAATTGTATGAATCATTGTTGAACCGCATGGATGCAGTCCTTCAAGCTCATGGAAGTCACACAAAATATTAAATATGACTCTAATAGTACCACAACTTCATTCATCAATGTTATGCAACATATATTTGTATTTTAAGATAATTATTTGTTTGAATATCACATTACTTTTGTCTTGCCAAAATCTGACCATTCTGTGTTCATTAAATGATCAATATTTCAGCATTGATGCCAATTTATTTTCTTAACCGAAACCACATTTGGGAGGGTTTCAGCTTTCAAAAGAGTAATTTATAAAACCAATGGATGAATTTAACGTCAGGTATAAGCTTTTATTTACATAACATGGATAAGCGACATAACTTCTGTCAGGGAGTGTACACACTTCTTTTCCTTATAGCAGCTGTGGATAGTTTGATTCTTCACTGAAGCCAGATTTGTAGACAGAGTTGAGCAGATTTTAAGAGTGAGTGATCAGTGTCAGAGACAAAAAGCGAATGACATACGGGGGAAGAAGCACATTTCTCCCTTAAGAAAAAAGCCCTCCATATATGGTTCAATTTTGAGAAAGGGTTTGGTTGGAACTTGAGAAGCATTAAATAAAAGCTACTTTAACCCCTTCTCGACATATAGGTACGTCATTAGTCTTGTCTCTCCCTTTGATGCAGGCTCCGGTGATTAGCTTGCATCTTTCCCGGCATATAACAGCTGATTTGACAGCTGATTTGATTAGCTGTCATGTGTCCCTAAGAGCCGCAGGTGGAATCACGATCCACCTGCAGCTGTTAACATGTTAAATGCTGCTGTCAATCACTGACAGCAGCATTTAACACGAGCGCGCCGGAAGCTCAACACAAACCCCGCCCATCGGCACTCGGCACATGATTGCGGGGCACAGATGGGTTGACGTGATAGCCGGTGGTCTGCAGAAGACCCATTACAGATCTCCTATGAATGCCGGCCTGTAGCCGGCATTCATAGATGTTGATTTTTGCTATACATAGCAGGGCTGAAGCCCTGCTATGTGTAGCACAAGCAATCAGAAGATTTCAGACTCTTGTCTCTTAAGGAGACTATTGAAGCAAGTAAAAAGTAGAAATCTAAAAAAAAAATGTTTAAAAAATATGAAAGTTCAAATCACCCCCCTTATGCCCCATTCAAAATCAAACAAAAAAAAAAAACATCCAATCTATCAAAATATAAAGTAAATTAATCCGACCGGTAAAAGACGTAGCGAGAAAAAAAATCAAAATGCAAGAATTACTTTTTTTTGGTCACCGCAACAAAGCAACAACAGGCAATCAATACATCACATCTACCCCAAAATGGTATCAATAAAAAGTTAACTCAGCATGCAAAAAATAAGCCCTCACCCAGCCCCAGATCCCAAAAAAAAGAAATAAGTAAAAAAGAAACTATACATGGTTGGTATTGTTAAACTCATAATGACCTGGGGAATTGCCAGGTCAGTTTTAACATTTAGTCAATATGGTAAATAAAAAACACAAAAAACAATTGTGGAATTGCACTTTTTTTGCAATTTCACCGCACTTGGAATTATTTCCCCGTTTTCCAGTACACTATATGTTAAAATCAATGGTGTCTTTCAAAAGTACAAATCGTCTCGCAAAAAACAAGCCCTCAAATGGCCATATTGACACAAAAATAAAAAGTTATGGCTCTGGGAAGAAGGGGAGCAAAAACCAAAAATGGAAAATCCCAAGGTCGTGAAGTGGTTAGGTACCAACTTTAGGTCTTTAAGAAACACTAAAAGAAATCAAGATAAAAAATGTGTTACTCAGTAAGGGTAATTTTTTGCAGACCAAGCAGAGGGAAAAAATTATGGAATCACTCAATTCTAAGGAAAAAATTATGGAATCATCATGTAAATTTTCATTTCCAAAACTAACACCTGCATCAAATTAGATCTGCTCGTTAGTCTGCATCTAAAAAGGAGTGATCACACCTTGGAGAGCTGTTGCACCAAGTGGACTGACATGAATCATGGCTCCAACACGAGAGATTGAAACAAAGGAGAGGATTATCAAATTCTTAAAAGAAGGTAAATCATCACGAAATGTTGCAAAAGATGTTGGTTGTTCACAGTCAGCTGTGTCTAAAATCTGGACCAAATACAAACAACATTTGCAAGGTTGTTAAAGGCAAACATACTGGTAGACCAAGAAAGACATCAAAGTGTCAAGACTGGAAACTTAAACCAATATGTCTCCAAAACAGGAAATGCACAACAAAACAAATGAGGAACGAATGGGAGGAAACTGGAGTCAATGTCTGTGACCGAACTGTAAGAAACCGCCTAAAGGAAATGGGATTTACATACAGAAAAGCTAAGCATAAGCCATCATTAACACCTAAACAGGAAAAAGCAAGGTTACAATGGGCTAAGGAAAAGCAATCGTGGACTCTGGATGACTGTATGAAAGTCATATTCAGTGATGAATCGAGAATCAGCATTGGGCAAGGTGATGATGATGGAACTTTTGTTTGGTGCCGTTCCAATGAGATTTATAAAGATGACTGCATGAAGAGAACATACAAATTTCCACAGTCATTGATGATATGGGGCTGCATGTCAGGTAAAGGCACTGTGGAGATGGCTGTCATTACATCTTCAATAAATGCCCAAGTTTACATTGATATTTTGGACAGTTTTCTTATCCCATCAATTGAAAGGATCATTTTTCAAGATGATAATGCATCCTGCCATAGAGCAAAAACTGTGAAAACATTCCTTGAAAGAGGACACATAAGGTCAATGTCATGGCCTGCAAATAGTCCGGATCTCAATCCAATTGAAAATCTTTGGTGGAAGTTGAAGAAAATGGTCCATAACAAGGCTCCAACCTGCAAAGCTGATCTGGCAACAGCAATCAGAGAAAGTTAAAGCCAGATTGATGAAGAGTACTGTTTGTCACTCATTAAGTCCATGCCTCAGAGACTGCAAGCTGTTATTAAAGCCAGAGGTGGTGCAACAAAATACTAGTGATGTATTGGAGTGTTCTTTTGTGTGTTTGTTTTCCATGATTCCATAATTTTTTCCCTCTGCTTGGTCTGCAAAAAAATTACCCTTACTGAGTACCACATTTTTTATCTTGATTTCTTTTAGTGTTTCTTAAAGCCCTAAAGTTGCCATTTGAAATGACTTTAGTTTTGTGCCATGTCTGTGATCTGCTTTTTTTCAACAACATTAAACAACTGAATGAACATCCTCCGAGCCCAGTGATTCCATAATTTTTGCCAGGGGTTGTATATTAGAAAATAGTTCAGATTATGGTACTAAATAGAAAGGGGTTTAAGATGAAAATTAATTTGTATTTCTGACCACTCCTTTAAGGACATGGAGAAAGCTACATTTGTGGTCACCATTAGGCATACCGGCTCAGGATGTATTCATCCGACAATGGCGATAGTTTGGAAGGATGAATAGTCACTAGTGTTGAGCGAACATGCTCGACACTGCTCGGTACTCGCCCGAGCATCACGCTACTCGGGATGTTCGGCGAGCACCGAGCATTTCCGGGTTACTCGGGCGGGAGCTCGGGTCTCCGCCCTGCATGCTTGGCGCTCTTTACAGAGCCAATGAACATGCAGGGATTGCCAGCCAGTCACTGTAATGCCGCAGTCATGTTGTTTGTGGGCATTACAGTGATTGGCTGGCCTCACAGCGTCACCTCGCGCCGCCATCTTGGACACAGTCGCTCCGGATCAGACAGTGTAGGGACAGGGCTGCTGATTTAGGGAGAGATATATCCTGCAAAATAGTTAGTGTAGGGTCTGTAAAGGCTGCCAGATCAAACAAACAGTCCTTCTCAGGACGAATATCCATCCCAGGTATATCAGGCAGGCAGGCAGGCAGGCTGTATAGGAGACGCAGTGGTTATACCAGCAAACGCTGCATTACAGTCCTGTGTGCTGCTACTGTTGCTGAAATTGCTGGACTTAGCTCCAGGTCCTGGGGGGCAGGAAAAATCCTTTTTTTTAATCCAAATCCTCTTTTTTTTTTCCTCCTTCACAATGTACAAATACCCATCTTATTAACCTTTTGGTGCCCCCCCCCCAAAAAAAAAGTGTGCCTCTGATTTTTCAGACACAAATATATCTGTTGAAAATAGTCTGGTGTAGGCCCGAGAAATAGAAGTGTGGTTTTGCAGTTCTATGGGCAATTTGGGCAATTTGTATCTAAAAAAAACAGTTTGAGTGTGTCGCTCACGCTTCAGCCGCAAATATATATATATTTTAAAAAGCCTGGTATACACCAGTAAATTATTACTGTGGTTTTGATGTTCCACGGTAAAACATCTCTATTATTCTGTTTTTGGCATTTTTTGCTGTATAAAAATAATAATAGTGTCTCCCTGATTTTTCAGACACAAATATATCTGTTGAAAATAGTCTGGGGTAGGCCAGAGAGACAGAAGTGTGCTTTTGATTTTCCATGGTAAAAAATCTCTATTATCCTGCTTTTTGCATTTTTTGCTGTAAAAAAAAAAAATAGTGTCTCCCTGATTTTTCAGACACAAATATTTCTGTTGAAAATAGTCTGGTGTAGGCCTGAGAAATACAAGTGTGGTTTTGCAGTTCCACGGTACAAACCTCTGTATTATCCACTTTTGGGCCATTTGTATCTAAAAAAAACAGTTTGAGTGTGTCGCTCACGCTTCAGCCGCAAATATATATATTTTAAAAAGCCTGGTATACACCAGTAAATTATTACTGTGGTTTTGATGTTCCACGGTAAAACATCTCTATTATCCTGTTTTTGGCATTTTTTGCTGTATAAAAATAATAATAGTGTCTCCCTGATTTTTCAGACACAAATATATCTGTTGAAAATAGTCTGGTGTAGGCCAGAGAGACAGAAGTGTGCTTTTGCTGTTCCACGGTAAAAAATCTCTATTATCCTGCTTTTTGCATTTTTTGCTGTAAAAAAAAAATATATAGTGTCTCCCTGATTTTTCAGACACAAATATATCTGTTGAAAATAGTCTGGTGTAGGCCCGAGAAATACAAGTGTGGTTTTGCAGTTCCACGGTACAAACCTCTGTATTATCCACTTTTGGGCCATTTGTATCTAAAAAAAACAGTTTGAGTGTGTCGCTCACTGTTCAGCCACAAATATATATATATTTTAAAAAGCCTGGTATACACCAGTAAATTATTACTGTGGTTTTGATGTTACACGGTAAAACATCTCTATTATCCTGTTTTTGACATTTTTTGCTGTATAAAAATAATAATACTGTCTCCCTGATTTTTCAGACACAAATATATCTGTTGAAAATAGTCGGGTGTAGGCCAGAGACAGAAGTGTGCTTTTGCTGTTCCACGGTAAAAAATCTCTATTATCCTGCTTTTTGCATTTTTTGCTGTAAAAAAAAAAAAAATAGTGTCTCCCTGATTTTTCAGACACAAATATATCTGTTGAAAATAGTCTGGTGGAGGCCCGAGAAATACAAGTGTGGTTTTGCAGTTCCACGGTACAAACCTCTGTATTATCCACTTTTGGGCCATTTGTATCTAAAAAAAACAGTTTGAGTGTGTCGCTCACTGTTCAGCCGCAAATGTATATATATTTTAAAAAGCCTGGTATACACCAGTAAATTATTACTGTGGTTTTGATGTTCCACGGTAAAACATCTCTATTATCCTGTTTTTGGCATTTTTTGCTGTATAAAAATAATAATAGTGTCTCCCTGATTTTTTAGACACAAATATATCTGTTGAAAATAGTCTGGTGTAGGCCAGAGAGACAGAAGTGTGCTTTTGCTGTTCCACGGTAAAAAATCTCTATTATCCTGCTTTTTGCATTTTTTGCTGTAAAAAAAAAAAATAGTGTCTCCCTGATTTTTCAGACACAAATATATCTGTTGAAAATAGTCTGGTGTAGGCCCAAGAAATACAAGTGTGGTTTTGCAGTTCCACGGTACAAACCTCTGTATTATCCACTTTTGGGCCATTTGTATCTAAAAAAAACAGTGAGTGTGTCGCTCACTGTTCAGCCGCAAATATATATATATTTTAAAAAGCCTGGTATACACCAGTAAATTATTACTGTGGTTTTGATGTTCCACGGTAAAACATCTCTATTATCCTGTTTTTGGCATTTTTTGCTGTATAAAAATAATAAGTGTCTCCCTGATTTTTCAGACACAAATATATCTGTTGAAAATAGTCTGGTGTAGGCCAGAGAGACAGAAGTGTGCTTTTGCTGTTCCACGGTAAAAAATCTCTATTATCCTGCTTTTTGCAATTTTTGCTGTAAAAAAAAAAAAATAGTGTCTCCCTGATTTTTCAGACACAAATATATCTGTTGAAAATAGTCTGGTGTAGGCCCGAGAAATACAAGTGTGGTTTTGCAGTTCCACGGTACAAACCTCTGTATTATCCACTTTTGGGCCATTTGTATCTAAAAACAACAGTTTGAGTGTGTCGCTCACTGTTCAGCCGCAAATATATATATATTTTAAAAAGCCTGGTATACACCAGTAAATTATTACTGTGGTTTTGATGTTCCACGGTAAAACATCTCTATTATCCTGTTTTTGGCATTTTTTGCTGTATAAAAATAATAATAGTGTCTCCCTGATTTTTCAGACACAAATATATCTGTTGAAAATAGTCTGGTGTAGGCCAGAGAGACAGAAGTGTGCTTTTGCTGTTCCACGGTAAAAAATCTCTATTATCCTGCTTTTTGCATTTTTTGCTGTAAAAAAAAAAAAAAAATTAGTGTCTCCCTGATTTTTCAGACACAAATATATCTGTTGAAAATAGTCTGGTGTAGGCCCGAGAAATACAAGTGTGGTTTTGCAGTTCCACGGTACAAACCTCTGTATTATCCACTTTTGGGCCATTTGTATCTAAAAAAACAGTTTGAGTGTGTCGCTCACTGTTCAGCTGCAAATATATATATATTTTAAAAAGCCTGGTATACACCAGTAAATTATAACTGTGGTTTTGCTGTTCCACGGTAAAAAATCTCTATTATTCAGGTTTTGGTAGTTTTTTCCGTAAAGAAAAACAGTAGTGTCTCCTGACTGTTGTGACACAAAAATATATCTGTTGAAAATAGTCTTGTGTAGGCCCGACATCCCAGTGTGGTTTCGCAGTTCCACGGGTCAAATCGCTGTACTATCCAGTTTTGGGCCATTGGTATCTAAAAAAAAAGCAGTTTGAGTGTGTCGCTCACTGTTCAGCCGCAAATATCTCTATTTAAAAAAGTGTGGTATACCCCAGTAAACAATAACTGTGGTTTTCCTCTTCCACGGTTCTAATCTACTCTTTATTACCCTTTTTCCATTGATAGTGCAAGTGTAAGCTATTTTACTTCATTTACAATGGGCAAGGCGCGTGGCAAGGGACGTGGAAGTGGACGTTCTGGTGATGGTTCGTGCAGAGGACGGGGCTGTGGCCAAGGTGAAAATGTGCCACAACCAACAGCTACATCTTCTCGCTCCCACTTCTTGACCGAATTACTAGGGAAGCACAGAACAACACCAGTATTGAGAACTGATCAGTGTGAACAGGTTATTAATTGGATAGCAGACAATACCTCCAGTTACCTGCGCACCACCACCTCCGGTCTGTCTTCCACACGGTCAACTCTTAGTAGCTGTGAGTCTCGATCGCATACTCCTCCTCACCCTGATGCTCCTTCCTCCCACCATGCCGAGTGTCGTCAGACAGCAAGTGATCCCACACTTGGACACTCTGAAGAGCTGTTCATTGGTCCATTTCCATATTTGGGCCCCTCGCCTGATACGCTTGAAGTGGTGGAAGAGGAGATCCCATGTTGCGATGCCCAAATATTTGAACAGCCACGGCCACAGGAAGTCGACGTTGGCAATCTGTCACAAGAGGTGGACGATGACGAGACACAATTGCCAGGAAGTGAGGAGGAGGAGGATCGTGGTGCGCAAGTGGAAGAGGAGGAGGTGGTGGATGATCTAGTAACTGACCCAACCTGGAAGGAGGACATGCAGAGTGAGGCCAGCAGCACACAGGGGGAGGGAGGCAGAGTACCCCAACAGGCAGGAAGAAGCAGTGTGGTGGCCGCAGACAGAAGGCAGGCAACCGTTCCCCGTAACACCAACACGAGGGACGTTGCCAGTACAAGCGGTAGGTCTTCCAGAGTCTGGAATTTTTTTAAAGACTCTGCTGATAACCCCAAAAAGGCCATATGTTCCACCTGCCATGCCAGCATCAGCAGGGGTGACAAAACTACCAGCCTGACCACCACCAGCATGATCAGGCACATGGCAGCAAAGCACCCGACTTTGTGAGGCGAAACCCAGGGTCCACGACCAGTGTCAGCGGGTGTCACCACTGCTTCTTCCACTGTTGTGCGTGCAATAGAACCCCCTGTTGTGTGTGCAAGGCAATCCCCTGTCCATACTGCATGTAAAGATGCCCCCTCCTCTCAGTCTTCACTTGTTATGGCAGTTTCTCAAGAAACAGCATCAACATCCACGTCCACGTCCCACCGCAGCGTTCAATTGTCCATATCCCAGACCTTTGAACGAAAGCGGAAATTCGCAGCTAACGCCCCACAGGCCACAGTCCTAAATTCGCACATTTCACGACTGCTTGCATTGGAAATGCTGCCTTTTAGGCTGGTGGAGACGGAATCCTTCCGCAATCTTATGGCGGTGGCCGTCCCTCGGTACTCGGTCCCCAGCCGACACTATTTTGCCCGGTGTGCCATCCCCGCACTACACAAGCACATGTCCCAAAGCATCTGCCGTGCCCTCAACAACGCAGTTACTGGGAGAGTCCACCTGACAAAGGACACGTGGACAAGTGCTTGTGGCCAGGGACGGTACATCTCTCTGACGGCACACTGGGTAAACATAGTGGAAGCCGGGACCCAGTCGGACCTTGGGACGGAACACATCCTCCCCACACCGAGGATTGCGGGCCCTATGTCAGTCAGAGTTGCCCCCACAGTGTACAGCTCCTGCGCATCCTCCTCCTCCTCCTCCTCCTCATGTTCAGCCTCCATCTCAGATATCACCACATCAGTTACAAGCTGGAAGCATTGCAGTACTGCCTCCGCCAAGCGGCAACAGGCTGTGCTGAAACTCATAAGCTTAGGTGATAAACCTCACACTGCTTGTGAGTTGTGGACAGCTGTGAAAGAGCAGGCAGATCTGTAGCTGAGACCGCTGAACCTACATCCCGGCATGGTCGTGTGTGACAATGGCCGTAACCTGGTGGCGGCTCTGAGGCGAGGTGAGATCACACACGTACCATGCCTGGCTCATGTGCTGAACCTCGTGGTTCAGCGGTTTCTTAAATCGTACCCCGAGTTGCCAGATCTGCTCGTGAAAGTACGCCGCCTGTCAGCTCATTTTCGCAAGTCGGCTACAGCTTCCGCCGCCCTTGCTGTGTTGCAGCAGCGTTTGCAGCTTCCGGCACACCGACTGGTGTGTGATGTCCTCACACGTTGGAACTCTACCCTCCATATGTTGCAAAGGATTTGTGAGCAGAAGAGAGCAGTTGTGGAGTACAAGCTGCAACAAGGCCGTCGATATTCAGGTCAGACTCCACACATAAGACCTCAGGAGTGGACCTGGATGTCTGACATATGTACCATCCTGACAAACTTTGAGGAGGCCACCAAGATGGTGAGTGGCGATGACGCCATCATTAGTGTCAGCATCCCACCACTTGTCTGTCTTTTGCAACGCTCTCTGCAGAGAATTAAAGAGGAGGCATTGCAGCCAGAGTATGATGAGATGGATCAAGAAGCCGTAGCGGGCGATTACACACAGCCCAGCCTCATCTCATCCCAACGTGCATTGGGGGACAATGAGGGAGAGGAGGAGGAGGAGGAGGAGGAGGAAGAACAGGAGCTGCTATCATGCGTTGTAGACAGTAGTACCTGTACAAGTGTCATACCGTCGGTTCAGCGTGGGTGGCCTGAGGACAGGGGGGAGGAGGAAGAGGAGGAGGAGGAGGAGAGCATGGTCAGTCGTCATCTTGGTGAGGACACGGAAATCTTGCCCATTACCAGTCTGGCACGCATGGCTGACTTTATGTTACGCTGCCTTAACCCTGACCCTAACGTTGTCAAAATGTTGGGTGACAGTCATTACTGGTTGGTGACACTTGTAGACCCCCACTACAAGGAGAACTTTCACTCTCTTATTTCTGAGGTGGAGATGTCTACAAAAATGGGGCAATACCAGAAGGCCCTTGCTGCAGAACTCTTAAAAAAATTCCCATCTGAACACGCTAGCGGCAGAGGTCACAGTTCGTTGCCCAACCAAGGCGTACAGGCAAGAGAGATGCAACTCCAATCCAGCAGAGGCAGGGGAACACTGTCAACGTTCTGGGACAGTTTTCTGACACCCGCCCAGCTTACAGGCCCTGAGGCGCGGGGTACTCTCACAAGGAGTGGAAAGTTTCAAAAGATGGTGAGAAAGTACCTTACCGATCGTACCAGCGTCCTCCGTGATTCCTCTGTGCCTTTTAATTATTGGGTATCCAAGCTGGACACTTGGAATGAACTCGCTCTGTACGCCTTGGAGGTCCTGGCCTGCCCTGCCGCTAGCGTGTTATCGGAGCGTGTTTTTAGTGCCGCTGGGGGAATTATAACTGATAAGCGCACTCGCCTGTCAACTGACAATGCTGACAAGCTGACCCTTATCAAAATGAACAAGGGCTGGATTGGGCCAGACTTCTCATCACCACCAAATGACAGCAGAGTAACATAAAGTCAAATCCACTGTGTTATTTCGGGAGGTGTATTCACATGCACCGCTTCACACCCACACAAGGGTATACGCTTCCTCGTTTTTGTTGTTTAATCTTCTTCTCCTTATCCTCAGCCTCCACCACCACTATACCACCAGGGTGCCAGCATTGCAAGTTCCTCCGTCCAAATTTTTGGCAGCTTTTGCTGGGAAAGCATAAGCAAATACTATAGGAGACCCACTCCCCAATAATGGGACTTATGTTTGTAATATGCTGTACTGCATGGCTCTTGTAAGGGGCATTGCAAGTTGCTCCGTTCTAATTTTTGGCAGCTTTTGCTGGGAAAGCATAAGCAAATACTATAGGAGACCCACTCCCCAATAATGGGACTTATGTTTGTAATATGCTGTACTGCATGGCTCTTGTAAGGGGCATTGCAAGTTGCTCCATCCTAATTTTTGGCAGCTTTTGCTTGCAAGGCATAAGCAAATACTATGGGACACCCACTCCCCAATAATGGGACTTATGTTTGTAATATGCTGTACTGCATGTGACGCGCCCCCTGGGCCGTGTGTACACGTGTGTGGGATACCCGGTGCCGGGTCTCTGGGGTCTGTAGTCTCCGTGGCGGTGACCCAGTCCCGCGGCTCAGGCTGGTCAAACCAGTGGCAGTCTTTTTTAGGTTTTGAGGTTAATTGTCCGACTGCGCCACCCGTGGATTGCGGTCAGGGAGTACCACCGCTGCGAGGCAGACCGCTGAGGCTGGTGTTGTGTGCGCAGCATAGAATGGGATAACTCCCCTCGGGAGGAGTATAGCCTCAGGGCAGTGAGTGTGGATGATGGGGGTGATGGTGCACGAGCGCAGCAGGAACGACTCAGAGTCTTTGCAGTGCAGTTCAGGGTCTTTACTGATGATTATAAGGTAGACCCTCCCGGGAGTACTGGCTAGCATAAGAGGCCTGGTCAGTCTGTGAGCAAGCAGGAGTTCCCCTGGCCAGGTGGAGTTGTAGGCCTCCCCGTCTGTCTGCACTCTTCCTGGCTACCTTGCTGTAAGCGGGTAGAAGTAGCCCACGTCCCTGAGTGTACCGTTTAGTGCTCACCCGTATGGCTGGTGACTTGGGGCCTTCTGTTAGCCTCCGCTCCACGACGGTGGTGCTGGTCCCTTGCTTGTGACTGAGCCTCCGGGCTTCTATGGACCTGAAATCCCCTGCCGGCTGGTTTCTGCTGCTGGATATATAAGTCCTCACAGCTTCGGACTCCTGTGTCCGGTTCCTATTGTCTTCTGCCAGGGCGACCTCTGCTCAGCTTCCAGCCCCTGGTCTTTAGCTCCTAGCTCCTACAGAGCTCCTTGCTGTTACTTTCCCTTGCTCTCACTCTGACTCTGACTGTTCTCTGACTCACTCAACCCCACCCCAGATCCAGTTTATAAGGGCAGAATTCTCCCCTCCCAGGTCTGGGGCAGGAGGATGTTGCATGTTTAAGGGATCCTGACCAGGAAACCTCCCACTTGCTCTCCGACGTAATATCTCTATTACTGTGGTGACCAGACCCCTGGGGTGCCACACATGGCTCTTGTAACGGGCATTGCAGTTCCTCATAATTTTTGGAAAGCCTTCCATTCACTGCTTAGGCCAACAGTGCACGGGAGACCCAGTTGCTATAAATCGAAAAAAAGGTTTAGTTAACGCCCTCTGACCTCCATGTCATTTCCAAGGGGCATTGGAGTGGCTCGAAATTTTTGGTAGGCATTGCACTCACTGTATGCCCTATAACTGTGTAGCCGATCCGCTCCTTTTGTTACAGAAACATATCCTACAAGACATATCTGGTTGACTGGCCTGATATTGATGTGAATGGTCCCTGTTCCTCCTGCTCTTTCTCCTTTGCCACCACCTCATCCATCATTTATCACCTGAAGCTTTGTTGTAACGGGAGTCATAGAACTGGGATAGTAGCAGGAAAACATCCAGCAATCCTCGGAGAAAGTAGGATATGCGCCAAAACGCGGACCACCTCAGGCCTAGCCGCTACTACATACATGCGCTTGCATTCCAAGAAAACAAAGCAGATGCTAACTTCTATCATCATCATCATGCTCCTCACCTAGGCACTCTCAACTCCCCTGATGGAGAAGCCAGGGCCCACCGGAGGAGTCTGGTTCTCTGGTGGGCTCGTCCAATGCTGCCCTAAAGCAGGCCAGGCTAAGAAAAGTGTGGGGGAAGGTGACAGGAGAAATCAGGGCGGCTGGGGACCGAGTATGGACACCTGGCCGCAACCTGGCGGCTGGGGACCGAGCGTGGACACCCGGCCGCCGGGCGGCTGGGGACAGAGTATGGATACCTCGCTGCCGAAGCGGCCATGAGGTAGTGGCCAGCTTCGGCCTCCTCCAAACTAAAAGGCCCCATTTCAAGTGAAAGCTAGCAGTATGGTATTGCAGCCTGCGGGTGGGTGGGTGGTTGGCAGCATATTTTCGCTCGCATTGCAAGGAATGGGGGTGGTACAATTGAACACTGCCCTGGGACAAGGACTTGCACGGGGATAGTTGCAAGTCTGCATCTTCTGATGCGGCAAGGATCACTTCTGATGGCACACTTTTAGACAGTGACCTGGGGGTCAGAGATGCTTCCAGGGGTCTTCCCCATGCTGATCCCTCGTCTTTTCAGCACTGTATGCATGTGTCACACAGCACATGGCCAGATAAGGTTGTAAAATGTTAAAATGACATTTCCCGGTGAACGCATTTGTCATGGTTGAAAGCAATACAAAAGTGCAAAAACGCATGAAAAATGCTACTTGTGAACATAGCCCAAGGTGTGGAGGAGTATTTTTGTTTTTGGTTATTTATTTTACCTTATACACAAGTTTTTACCCTGGAAAGGAAATTCCTTAACATATTTCACAGGAAAACCGTTTCAGTTTCGTTTTTGAACGTTTTATTGTGAGCCCGCAAAAGTGGCTTAATACCTCTGACCACGTTGTTGATAGCAGTGACCTGGGGGTCAGAAATGCTTCCAGGGACGATCCCCATGCTGCCCCCATGTCTTTTGAGCACTGTCACTATCGTTTTGGGCACTTTTTATGCTTTCTACAGACTGCCGGGGGTGTTGCCGCAAAAATGCTCGGGTCTCTCATAGACTAACATTCGGCTCGTTGCTCGGGTCGAGCACCCGAGTATCACGGTAAGCTCGGCCCGAGCTTTGAGCACCCGAGCATTTTAGTGATCGCTCAACACTATCAGTCGTCATTTTGGTGGGGACAAGGAAGTCTTGCCCGTTACCAGTCTGGCACCCATGGCTGAATTTATGTTACGCTGCCTTAACCGTGACCCTCGCATTGTCAAATTGTTGGGTGACAGTCATTACTGGTTGATGACACTTTTAGACCCCCTCTACAAGGAGAACTTTCACTCTCTTATTCCTGAGTTGGAGAGGTCTACAAAAATGGGGCAGTACCAGAAGGCCCTTGCTGCAGAACTGTTAAAAAAATTCCCATCTGAACACGGTAGCGGCAGAGGTCACAGTTCGCTGCCCAACTAAGGCATACAGGCGAGAGAGACGCAACTACAATCCAGCAGAGGCAGGGGAACACTGTCAATGTTCTAGGACAGTTTTCTGAGACCTGCCCAGCTTACAGGCCCTGAGGCGCAGGGTACTCTCACAAGGAGTGGAAAGTTTCAAAAGATGGTGAGGGAGTACCAGCGTCCTCCGTGATTCCTCTGTGCTTTTTAATTATTGGGTATCCAAGCTGGACACTTGGAATGAACTCACTCTATATGCCTTGGAGGTCCTGGCCTGCCCTGCCGCTAGCGTGTTATCGGAGCGTGTTTTTAGTGCCGCTGGGGGAATTATAACTGATAAGCGCACTCGCCTGTCAACTGACAATGCTGACAAGCTGACCCTTATCAAAATGAACAAGAGCTGGATTGGGCCAGACTTCTCATCACCACCAAATGACAGCAGAGTAACATAAAGTCAAATCCACTGTGTTATTTCGGGAGGTGTATTCACATGCATCGCTTCACACCCACACATGGGTATACGCTTCCTCATTTTGGCTGTTTATCGCTCTTCTCCTTATCCTCAGCCTCCACGACCACTATACCACCAGGGTGACCGTGGTCCATGTTGCCAGCATTGCAAGTTCCTCTGTCCTAATTTTTGGCAGCTTTTGCTTGGAAGGCATAGGCAAAGACTATGGGAGACCCACTCCCCAATAATGGGAATAATGTTTTTAATATGCTGTACTGCATGGCTCTTGTAAGGGGCATTAAAATCGTCTTGTTAAGCTACTGTGACCTCCACGTCTCTTCCACAGGGCGTTGATATTGTCTTTTTATTCCACTATAACCTCCACCACTCTTCCAAGGGGCATTGATATTGTCTTTTTATTCCACTGCGACCTCCACCACTCTTCCAAGGGGCATTAAAATCGTCTTGTTAAGCTACTGTGACCTCCACGTCTCTTCCACGGGGCATTGATATTGTCTTTTTATTCCACTGTAACCTCCACCACTTTTCCAAGGGGCATTAAAACTGTCTTGTTAAACCACTCTGAACTCCACGTCTCTTCCACGGGGCATTAAAACCATCTTGTTAAGCTACTGTGACCTCCACATCTCTTCCAAGGGGCATTAAAACTGTCTTGTTAAACCACTCTGAACTCCACGTCTCTTCTAAGGGGCATTAAAACCGTCTTGTTAAACCACTCTGAACTCCACAGCTCTTCCAAGGGGCATTGACATGTTGTTTTTAATTACCTCTAACCTCCACGACTCTTGCAACGGGCATTGCATTTCCTCCTAATTTTTGTCAGCTTTTGCTTTTCAATGCATAGGAGAACACTAAGGGAGACCCACTCCCCAATAATGGGTAGAAGGTTTTTAATACGCTGTAATCCACGTCTGTTTCAAGGGGCATTGCAGTGCCTAATAATTTTTGTAAAGCCTTCCATTCCCTGCTTAGGCCAACAGTGTACAGGAGACCCAGTTGCTATAAATGGAAAAAACGGTTTAGTTAAGGCCCTCTGACCTCCACGTCACTTCCAAGGGGCATTGGAGTGCCTCGAAATTTTTGGTAGGCATTGCATTCACTGTATGCCTTATAACTGTGTAGCTGAACCGCTCCTTTTGGTACAGAAACATATCTTACAAGACATGTGTGGTTGGCTGGCCTGATATTGATGTGAATGGTCTCTGTTCCTCCTGCTCTTTCTCCTTTGCCACCACCTCATCCATCATTCATCACCTGAAGCTTTGTTTTAACGGGAGTCATAGAACTGGGATAGTAGCAGGAAAACATCCAGCAATCCTCGAAGGAGGTAGAATATGCGCCAAAACGCTGACCACCTCAGGCCTAGCTGCTACTACATACATGCGCTTGCATTCCAAGGAACAGAAAGCTAAGGAGGTAGATGGCCTCATGATCATGAATAATTTACTCGTTGTGTAGGAGGCCGACCACTGCTGCTGTCTACCTTCTGAACTTTGTGTTGAAGCCTGATTGACCCAGGACCCGCAATCCTCTATGTCTGGAGGACGTGTTGCATCCCAGTGTCCACCTGTGTCCCGGCTTCCACAATATTAACCCAGTGTGAAGGCGTCAGTGAGATGGACCATTCCTGGCTACATTCACTTGTCCACGTGTTTGTGGTTAGGCTGTCCTTCCCACTAAATGCACTGGGGAGGGCACAGGTAATGTTTTGGTATGCGCGCTTGTGTATAAGGCGCACCGGGACAAATAGGGGCGGCTGGGGACCGTTTATGGACACCCGACCACCCCCACGCGGCTGGGGACTGAGTGTGGGCACCCGGCCGCGGGGCGGCTGGGGACTGAGTATGGACACCCGGCCGCCCCCTGGCGGCTGGGGACCAAGCGTGGACACCCGGCCGCCGGGAGGCTGGGGACTGAGTATGAATACCAGGCTACCGACGCAGCCATGATGTGGTGGCCAGATTCCACCTCCACATGCCTAAAAGGCCCAACTTCAAGTGCAAGCAAGCTAGCAGTATGGTATTGCAGCCTGGGGGTGGGTGGGTGGCAGGCTGCATACTTGCGCTTGTATTGCAAGTTATGGGGGAGGTACAATTGAACACTGCCCTGGGACAAGGACTTGCACGGGGATAGTTGCAAGTCTGCATCTTCTGATGCGGCAAGGATCACTTATGATGGGCACACTTTTAGGTAGTGACCTGGGTGTCAGAGATGCTTCCAGGGGTCTTCCCCATGCTGTTCCCATGTCTTTTTAGCACTGTATGCATGTGTCACACAGCACATGGCCAGATAAGGTTGTAAAATGTTAAAATGACATTTCCCGGTGAATGCATTTGTCACGGTTGAAAGCAATACAAAAGTGCAAAAACGCATAAAAAATGCTACCTGTGAGCATAGCCCAAGGTGTGGAGGAGTATTTTTGTTTTTGGTTATTTATTTTACCTTATACACAAGTCTTTACCCTGGAAAGGATGTTCCTTAACCCCTTTCCGACCTGGTCAGTAATAGTACGCACCAGGTCGGGAAGGCCGATTCAGCGGGGGCTCTGGCGGTGAGGCCGCACTGAAGCGAGCACATGTCAGCTGATTATTGGAATCGCAATCCACCCGCGGCTGTTAACATGTTAAATCTCTGACAGTGGCATTTAACTCGCGCTTCCGGGAGTCCTAAGCCCCGCCCATCAGTGACCCCGTCACGTGATCGCAGGTCACCAATGGGTGGGCATGACAACTCAGGGTCTGCAGCTGACGCCTGTGGTTGTCATGTCTCAATTGCTATGAGCGCCACCTAGTGGTCAGCGCTCATAGCAAGTGAGCATTTCTCCTGCATACAAGCGATCTGCTCATCGCTTGTATGCAGTAGAAGCAATCAGACAACTGCTGCTTCTAGTCTCCTCTGGAGACTATAGAAGCAAGCAGAAAGTGTAAAAAAAAAGTTTTTAAAAAAATAAAAAAAATATATAAAGGTTTAAGTCACCCCCCTTTCGCCCCAATCAAAATAAAATATATATATATATAAAAAAAAAACACATACACATATTTGGTATCGCCGCGTTCAGAATCGCCCGATCTATCAATATAAAAGAAGAATTAATACAATCAGTAAACGGCGTAACGAGAAAAAAATTTTAAAAGCCAGAATTAAGTTTTTTTGGTCGCTACAACTTTGCAATAAAATGCAATAACGGGCGATCAAAACATCGGATCTACCCCAAAATGGTATCAATAAAAACGTCAGCCCGGCACGCAAAAAATAAGCCCTCACCTGGCCCCAGATCCCGAAAAATGGAGAATCTAAGGGTCTCGGAAAATGGCATCTTTTTTTGTGTTTTTTTAGCAAGCTTTGGATTTTTTTTTCACCACTTAAATAAAAAAGAACCTATACATGTTTGGTGTCTATGAACTTATAACGACCTGGAAAATAATGATGGCAGGTCAGTTTTAGCAATCTGTGAACGTGGTAAAAAAAGGACCCAAAAAACAACTGTGGAATTGCATTTTTTTTGCAGTTTCACTGCACTTGGAATTTTTTTCCCATTTTCCAGCACACGATATGGTAAAACCAGTGATGGTGTTTAAAAGTACAACTCGTCCCGCAAAAAATAAGCCCTCACATGGCCATATTGAACGAAAATTAAAAAAGTTCTGGCTCTGGGAAGAAGGGGAGCAAAAATGGAAAACACAAAAACAGAAAGACCCATGGTCGTTAAGGGGTTAACATATTTCACAGGAAAGCACTTTCACTTTCGTTTTTGAATGTTTTATTGTGAGCCTGTAAAAGTGGCTTAATACCTCTGACCACGTTGTTGACAGCAGTGACCTGGGGGTCAGAAATGCTTCCTGGGGCGATCCCCATGCTGTCCCCATGTCATTTGAGCACTGTCACTATCGTTTTGGGCACTTTTTAGGCTTTCTACAGACTGCCGGGGGAGCCGCCGCAAAAATGTTCGGGTCTCCCATAGACTAACATTGGGCTCGTTGCTCGGGTCGAGCACCCGAGTATCACAGTGAGCTCGGCCCGAGCTTCGAGCACCCGAGCATTTTAGTGCTCGCTCAACACTAATAGTCACATGTCCACTATGGTGATATAAGGAAACAAAGTAAAAAAAAAACACATATTGCACAGCATGTTTTTCCTACAGTGGGTTTCTATATAGGAATGCACATTCTTTTGCACTTTCCTATTCAGTTAAACTAACTTTATGCAAACATATACCTGCTAGATGATGGTGAAAAGAAAACTTATTTTGCCTCCATCTGATGATGCCAGCCTATGGCAATGTTAACGTATAAGTCAGGCAAAAGTCCGGATGTATACTCTCACCTAAGTGCTTAGCATATAGCACAATAGATATGTTAAGCTAGCCTACTTAGGCAATGATTGAACATTTTGTAATGTGTGCTCTCTGCACATTGAACAGGGAACAGATCGCCGACCAATGATAGTCATTGTGGTACTGCTGATGAGCAACTTTTCATGTTGCATACTTTAATATTCAACAATGTTGGATGCAGCTGCCTACCAGTTATACAGTCATGGCTGAAAGTCTTAGCACCCTTTAAATTGTTCCAGAAAATGAAGTATTTCTTTCAAAAAAATATTGCAAATACATGTTTTGTTATACACATGATTATTTCCTTTGTGTGTATGGAACAACACAAAAAAAAAAGAAAAAAAGACAAAATGCACATAATTTCACACAAAACCCCAAAAATTGGCCGGACAAAATAGTTGGCACTTTTCCAAAATTCTGGGTAAACAACTTTGTTTAAAGCATGTGATGCTCGTTGAAACTCACCTGTGGCAAGTAACAGGTTTGGGCAATATAAAAATCACACCTAAAACCAGATAAAAAAGGGAGAAGTAGACTAAATTTTTGCATTGTGTTGTGTGCCACAGTAAGCATAAACAACAGAAAGAGAACTGTCTGAGGACTTGAGAACCAAAATTGTTGAAAAATATCAACCATCTCAATGTTACAAGCATATCTTTAGAGACCTTGATGTTCCTTTGTCCACAGCGTGCAACATAATCAAGAAGTTTACATCCCATGGCACTGTAGCTAATCTCCCTGAACGTGCACAGTAGAGAAAAACTGATGAAAGATTGCAATGCAAAATAGTCCGGATGGTGGATAAGCAGCCCCAATAAAGTTACAAAGAAATTCAAGCTGTCCTGCAGGATCATGGTGCATCAGTGTCAGCACGAGCTATCGATATTTGAATGAAATTAAATGTTATAGCAGGAGGCCCAGGAAGACCACACTGCTGACACAGAGACATAAAAAAGCTAAATTGCAGTTTGCCAAAATGTACATGAGTAACCAAATTCCTTCTGGGAAAGCGTCTTGTGCACAGATGAGACAAAGAGGGAGCTTTTTGGTAAAACACATCACTATACTGTTTACTATGAATGGAATGAGGCCTACAAAGAAATGAACACAGTACCTACAGTCAAATATGGTGGAGGTTCAAAGATGTTTTGGGAGTGTTTTGCTGCCTCTGGCACTGGGTGCCTTGACTGTGTGCAAGGCATCATGAAATCTGAACATTAGCAAAGGATTTTGGGTTCGCAATATAATGCGCAGTGTAAAGGCCCCGTCACACGTAACGAGATCGCTAGCGAGATCGCTAATGAGTCACGGTTTCGGTGACGCAATAGCGATCTCGCTACGTCTGACAGGTAGCAACGATCAGGCCCCTGCTGTGAGATCGCTGATCGTTACAAAGCTTCCTGGACCATTCCTGGGTCGTTGCTCTCCCGCTGGGCAGTGTGCATCGCTGTATTTGACACCTTATCAACGACCTCGTTAGCGATTCAGAACTGAGACATGTAGGTGTGCATAAATTGGACTTTTCTGCGCTCCTTGTCCCCGATTGGTGGTCGCTACTGCGTCCTTGCTTTTTTCAGATCCCACCAGCGTTCTCCGGCTGTGACTCTACTTTGAAGAAATCAGGCATCTTTAGCGAGGTAAGTATTGTTTGGGGTCTCAAATGAGTTTCCATTTTTAATGGACACGCAGTAGAGATCCCATCTGACCGGAGACGCAGTGTTAAACCAAGGCCACCCAATCAGAACGTAGTAGCATCCTCCAATTGAAGATGAGGGGGGCGCGGAAAAGTAATTTTATGTACGCCTTTCTGACACAGTACAGTCCCTATCAAGGTGTGGATCGTTGAAATAGCTGCTGTGTGAAAGCGTCCCAACGACCGCCGAGATCGTTGGTTAGATCGCTGGGGCGGCCGAGATCGTTGGGAAGTTCTGCATGTTTGACATCTCCCCAGCGATCCCAAAACAGTGACGCAATAACGATCTTGCTAGCGATCTCGTTATGTGTGACAGGGCCTTAAGAAAGCTGGGTTTGCTTCCTAGGTCATGGGTCTTCCAGCAGGACAATGACCCCAAAAATACTTCAAGAAACATCCAGAAGTGGATGGAAAAAAAATGCATAAGGGGCCAGCAATGAGTCCGTACCTAAGTCCCATTGAACACCCGTGGGGAGATCTTAAAATTGCTGTTGGGAGAAGGCGGCCTTCAAATATGAGAGACTTGGTGCAGTCTGCAAAACAGAGTGGTCCAAAATTCCAGTTGAGAGGTGTAAGAAGCTGATTGATGGTTATAGTAAGCAATTGACTGCAGTTATTTATTCCAAAGGGTGCGCAACCAAATATTAAGTTGAGGGTGCCAACAATTTTGTCCTGCCCATTTTTGGGGGTTTGTATGAAATTATGTCCAATTTGCCTTTTTTTCATTTTTTTTGGTGTTGTTCCAATACACGCAAAGGAAATAATCATGTGTATAACATGCACATACATAAAAAAAATCTTAGTTAAGGAAGTATGCCACTTCCTTAACTAAGTGGCATACTTGAGATTATTTTCATAGTCACACAACGTATATAATACTTACAGCATATGTATACATATAATGCTGATGCGTATGGTGCTCTTTTGTCTGATTCTTGAAGCCTTTCTTTCTTTATGCATAATCAAACTAAAATTTTTTCTTCATGTGAACTTTGATTTTGATGTTTGTGTGCTGTTTGCAAATTTTTAGTATTTGTGTATCATCTGTTTTGCTCCTCTGAATAAAAATAGGATGGGGGGGTTTAAGCATCACCTAGTGAAATGTTGCGTTAACATATATAATTTGCATTAGGCTCAGATGAAACTAAACTGATCACAAATGATGACAAATATGTATCAATTGTCATCAAGCTTTTTCACTTTTTGCTCCCAGATGCTTCGGGCCCATATCAAGACATTGCATGAAATTTTATGAGAAGCCTCTAAACCTAGACCTGTCTGTTGCAACAACTAATGTTCTTAACTAGTAAGACTGGTCTCATTGGAAAAAATTAAATTAGTACATCAATTTTCATTCAGTTTTAATTAAACTTCAATGCTGCACTGAATATATGTAAAGGTGGCCTACTGCCTCCAAGCCTGTTCTTGCTTTTTTTTCAACTACCCATACACTTGAATGGGTGAGTTTTGCATGCAAAACAGAACATATACAGTATGCCCACTCTTACTTCTAAGGCCAGTTTCACACACCGGTAAAACAAGGACTATGTTTGAATTGCAATATCTAGGCTCACCAGGCATGACTCCAGGCCTGAGCTAACTCCCTCATATCCATGAGCAACATCAGTAGGATCAATGGTGGGGCAGGTTCCTATGGTCCAAACACGAAATGTGCACATAAGCTAACATTGGCCAATGTACTATTAACTTACGGTCCAATGAGCACAGGGTTAAGGACAGAAAGTACACTCACATGGATTGAAAATAGAATAGAAAATAGAATAATGTACAAATATACCGACAATATATCTAGATACATCATTATACCTGTCAATCAATATATGAAATTTTAATTTTTTTTTTTAACTGTAATAGATAGTACTTGCAAAAGTACTGAATAACGTTGGTAAGGAGGAACAATATGAAGAAAATCCGACAACACCAAATCCGATTTTTTCCTTTATTTACCCAGTTCATTGGAAGTGTGGAATACAATATTTTGATGTTGGCTATCATTGTTGGATTGCAGGGCACAAGCACTATCGAGGAGCAGACAGGGGAGCGAGGAGGAGAGAGCCATCTATTATCACAGTCAAGCTGTGAAAGACAATTGGGAGGGGAGAGCAGAAGTCATGATAGCAGACAAGCTGAGAAGCCCCTGCAGTCATCACAGAATAAGGCTCAGTCCATACTACGTCTGTCGAGTGCATGCGCCCAACAGGGTCAACAGTACAGAGGGCTGCTAAGAGTTCAGTCCATTACAGGAACCCACTATAAAGAAATGCATACCCCATGGTATATGTTTCTTTGCAGTGGCCTTTTGTATAGGAAAGTGCAGTCCACTGCATTTTTCTATAAGATAAACAAATGATATGCAGTAGCATACCGGCCAGACAGAAGCCGAAAAAAAAACACTTTTGGCCTCTAGGGAATGGTCACCTACGGATACATTACAGTATACATCAGGAAAAGTTTATTCTAAAAATAAACATATCTAGTATTGCCGCATCTACAGTTCAAACAAAATATAAAATGAAAACGATAGGTAAATGCTGTAATGAGAAAAAAATCTAAACAGAATTGCAATTCTACCACCCTAAAAAAAAGCAATTAAAACAGTTCAAAATCTCATATGTACCCCAAATTTGTATAATTAAAACCATCAAGCGCCTTGTAAAAACAAGCCCTCACACAGCTAAATCTATGGAAAAATAAAAATGTTACAGGTCTCGGAAACACATGCCCAATTTTTTTTTACAAAGTTTTGATTCTTTTTTTCTCTACTTAAAGGGGCTGTCCACTACTTGGACAACCCCTTCTGAATCCCTATGTTTCCCCCAATAAAATAACACTTATACTCATCATCTCCAGTGCCGGCATCATTCTAGTGGTGTCAGCACTGGCTCTCCCAGGGATTGCAAGACATTATGTCATGCAATCCCTGCAACCAATAAGCGACCGCTTCACTCTCCCTACCGTCAGATGATACAGCAGCTCTCACTTCCTCCGGATGTATGCGATTTGTCCAAAGGCAGGGAGAGTGAAGCCAGCGCTGATTGGACACAGGGATTGTTTGACATAATAATGTCATGCAATCCCTGGGAAAGTCAATGCTGACACCGCTGGAATGGAGCCAGCATAAGAGGTGAGTATAGCTTTTATCATTTTACAAAGGGAAACATAGGGATTGAGGAAAAACCCTTTAAATGAAAACATGTCTATACAAATTTGGCATTGTTATAATCGTATTGACCTGATGAATCATGATTCAGAGAAATTTTTACCACAGAATCAATACAAGAACAAATAACTAGGTCTTTAAAGGATTTAGATGCATTCCTCACTGATGGCTCCTCTTAAGCAACAATAGGTTGTCAAAAAAATAAAAAAAATATATGTTCTAATTTTTTTTCTTACACCCTCCAGTAAGTTCAGCATTAACAACATTCTATAAAAATGTGAGAACACTTCCACAGTATAGATAGCTTTACATGTCTAAATGTGATACAGATAAAATTATCCGTCTATTTGACAGTAAGCTACTTATAATTGAATACCTTTACTGAATCAAGTGTGTAGTTGTATTTCTTACTGTTATCGCACATTGTGCCTGGTACTGTTATCAAATCTGTATTTCAACTACTGTCACATATTCTGGGAAGTAAGCCACATTCATTTATTTCACAGTTCTCTGCTGCCATCAAGTGCTCAGACTCGATAATGCAGCTTTATTCCCATAAACCCCAAACTTACTCGAAAATTAAAATGAGTAAAAAAAAATATTATTTTTACAGAAGTCAGTTATGAAAAAGCTAACTTTATCGTTACAAAAGCATTGCTTGAGATTGATCACAACATGCGTAGTTCACAAATAACAGATATACAGTGGGGAAAATAAGTATTTGATACACTACCGATTTTTCAGGTACAATTCACCTGTGAGAGACAGAATCTAAAAATAAAAAACAGGAAATCACATTGTAAGATTTTTACATAATTAAATAGCATTTTATTGCATGAAATAAGTATTTGATCACCTACCAAACAGCAAAAATTCTGGCTCTCACAGACATGTTAGTTTTTCAATAAGAAGCCCTCCTATTCTGCACTCATTACCTGTATTAATTGTACCTGTTTAAACTCGTTACTTGTATAAAAGACATCTGTCCACACACAATCAATCACACTCCAACCTCTCCACCATGGCCAAGACCAATGAGATTTTGAAGGACACCAGGGACAAAATTGTAGACCCTCACAAGGTTGGGATGGGCTACAAGACAATAGGCAAGCAGCTTGGAGAGAAGGCAACAACTGTTGGCACAAATATTAGAAAATGGAAGAAACAAAAGATGACTGTCAATCTTCCTCGGTTTGGGGCTTCATACAATGTCTCGCCTCGTGGGGTAAGGATGATTCAGAGAAATATGAGAAATCAGCCCAGAACTACACGGGAGGACCTGGTCAATGACCTGAAGAGAACTGGGACCACAGTCTCAAACATTACAGTTAGTAACAAACTACGCCATCATGAATTTAAATCCTGCAGGGCAAGCATAGGTCCCCTTGCTCCCGCCTGCACATGTCCAGGCCCGTTTGAAGTTCGCCAATGACCATTTGGATGATCCTGAGGAGGCATGGGAGAAGGTCATTTGGTCAGATGAGACCAAAATAGAACTTGCCGTGTTTGGAGAAAGAAGAAGAATGAGTACAACCCCAAGAACACCATCCCAATCGTGAAGCATGATGGGGGAACATCATACTTTGGTGGTGCATTTCTGCAAAGGGGACAGGATGACTGCACCGTATTGAAGGGAGGATGGATGGGGTCATGTATTGCAAGATTTTGGCCAACAACCTCCTTCTCTCAGTAAGAACATTGAGGATGGGTCTTTGCTGGGTCTTCCAGCATGACAATGACCCGAAACACATAGCCAGGGCAACTAAGGAGTGACTCTGTAAGAAGCATTTCAAGGTCCTAGAGTGGCCTAGCCAGTTTACAGACCTGAACCCAATAGAAAATCTTTGGAGGGAGCTGAAACTCAATGTTGCCCAGCAACTGCCCCGAAACTTGAAAAATCTGGAGGAGATCTGTATGGAGGAGTGGGTCAAAATCCCTGCTGCAGTGTGTGCAAACTTGGTCACAAACTACACGAAACATCTGACCTCTGTAATTGCAAACAAAGGTTTCTGTACCAAATATTAAGTTCTGTTTTTCTATTGTATCAAATACTTGTTTCATGCAATAAAATGCAAATTAATTATGTAAAAATGATACAATGTGATTTTCTGGATTTTTTTTTATAGATTCTGTCTCTCACAGTTGAAGTGTACCTAATATAAAAATAACAGGCAGGAGAGTCTTCATCACGTCTGACCATCATGGCAACTCACTGGCACCCTGCAATCGCATCACACAGGGGCATAGAATGATGCGCCCCCCCCCTACTGGTGCGATGTAAATGCTGCTGTCAGAGATGATGGCTGAATATCACAGCTGTCATTTACCGGGAAAGATGCGGGATCAGGAACTGTCAAAGTTAGGGAGCATAACTGTACGTCACATATCGGTAAGGGGTTACAGAATGGAATCAAGTAGAAAAAAGTGGCTAAATTGTCTCAATTGCTCTTCTCACACATCTTAGTTGTGTTACATGAATTCCCTGACTATTTATTGGGCTGCTTTATTTTCAACTATAATAAAAAAAACACACTATGAGTAAATATACTCTGAGGACACGTTCCCAACTAGAAAAAACTTTTTCTCTCTATCTTTTTTATTGCATTTTTTGTTGCACAGTAAATCTGATACATTAAACAAATTAAACCTGGTGGGTGAATTCATGAAAACTCATGCCCACTGCACATTTAACCCTTTTATGCAATATCACATCCATGCATGTGATTCCGGGGGTCACTGTGTGTGGAAAGCGCTCAGGAGCTGAGCACTATATTAATAACTTCCTCCACGCAAGGCCGTACTAGCTATTCTAAATAGTTGGCATCAAAGCTAATGTGGTGCCCCTGAGGGTTCGACCGCCACAGGAATGCTGCACTTCTTCAATGGAGTGTGGTGTTCCTCCTCTGAGGTAAGCCCGGTGCGATGGTAGTGACTAGTGTTGAGAGAGCACTAAAATGCTCGGGTGCTCGAAGCTCGGGCCGAGCTCGCCGTGATACTCGGGTGCTCGACCCGAGCAACGAGCCCAATGTTAGTCTATGGGAGACTCGAGCATTTTTGCGGTGGCACCCCCGGCAGTCTTTTAAAAGCCTAACAAGTGCCCAAAACGATAGTGACAGTGCTCAAATGACATGGGGACAGCATGGGGATTGCCCCAGGAAGCATTTCTGACCCCTAGGTCACTGCTGTCAACAACGTGGTCAGAGGTATTAAGCCACTTTTAATGGCTCACAATAAAACGTTCAAAAACAAAACTGAAACGGTTTTCCTGTGAAATATGTTAAGGAACATCCTTTCCAGGGTAAAGACTTGTGTATAAGTTAAAATAAATGACCAAAAACAAAAATACTCCTCCACACCTTCGGCTATGTTCACAAGTAGCATTTTTTATGCGTTTTTGCACTTTTGTATTGCTTTCAACTATGACAAATGCATTCACCGTGAAATGTCATTTTAACATTTTACAACCTTATCTGGCCATGTGCTGTGTGACACATGCATAAAGTGCTGAAAAGACAAGGGAACAGCATGGGGAAGACCCCTGGAAGCATCTCTGACTCCCAGGTCACTGTCTAAAAGTGTGCCCATCATAAGTGATCCTTACCGCATCAGAAGATGCAGACTTGCAACTATCCCCATGCAAGTTCTAGTCCCAGGGCAGTGTTCAATTGTACCTCCCCCATTCCTTGCAACACAAGCTCAAGTATGCAGCCTGCCACCCACCCACCCCCAGGCTGCAATACCATACTGCTTGCTTGCTTGAACTTGAAATTGGGCCTTTTAGGCATGTGGAGGCGGAATCTGGCCTCCACGTCATGGCTGTGTTGGCGGCCTGGAATCAATACTCAGTCCCCAGCCGCCCGGCGGCCGGGTGTCCATACTCGGTCCCCAGCCGCCCCGTGGCCGGGTGTCCAGACACGGTCCCCAGCCGCCTGGGGGCAGCCGGGTGTCCATAAACGGTCCCCAGCCGCCCCTATTTCTCCTTGGAACATCCCCCCACACACTTTTCTTAGCCCGGCCTGATTTAGGCAGCATTGGACGAGCCCACCAGAGAACCAGACTCCTCCGGTGGGCCCTGACTTCTCCATCGGTGGAGTTGAGAGTGCCAAGGTGAGGAGCATGATGATGATGACAGAAGTTAGCATCTGCTATGTTTTCTTTTAATGCAAGTGTAAGTGTGCAGCCTGCCACCCACCCACCCCCAGACTGCAATTCCATACTGCTAGCTTGCACTTGAAATGGGGCCTTTTCGTTTGGAGGAGGCCGAAGCTGGCCACTACCTCATGGCTGCTTCGGCAGCGAGGTATCCATACTCAGTCCCCAGCCGCCCATATTTGTCCTGGTGTGCCTTATACATAAGATTAAGCGCGTATACCAAAACATTACCTGTGCCCTCCCCAGTGCATTTAGTGGGAAGGAGAGCCTATTCCGCTGTAGTGTGTGCATGCCAAACCCCTGTTCATGGTACATGCGAAGATGCCTCCCACCTTGCACCTGTCGTTGCAGACTTGCAACTATCCCCATTCAAGTCCTTGTCCCAGGGCAGTGTTCAATTGTACCTCTCCCATTCCTTGCAATGCAAGCGCAAGTATGCAGCCTGCCACCCACCCACCCCCAGGCTGCATTAACATACTGCTTGCTTGCACTTTAAATTGGGCCTTTTAGGCATGTGGAGACGGAATCTGGCCACCACGCCATGGCTGTGTCGGCGGCCTGGTATCCATACTCAGTCCCCAGCCGCCTGGTGGCCGGGTGTCCCCGCTTGCTCCCCAGCCTCCAGGGGGTGGTCGGGTGTCCATACTCTGTCCCCAGCCACCCCTATTTGTCCCGGTAACCTTTCCCACACTTTTCTGAGCCTGGCCTGCTTTAGGGCAGCATTGGCCGAGCCCACCGGACTATCAGACTCCTCCGGTGTGCCCTGGCTTCTCCATCAGGGGACTTGAGAGTGCCAAGGTGAGGAGCATGATGAGGATGACAGAAGTTAGCATCTGCTTTGTTTTGTTGTAATGCAAGCGCATGTATGTAGTAGCGGCTAGGACTGAGGTGGTCAGCGTTTTGGCGCATATCCTACCTCCTCCGAGGATTGCTGGATGTTTTCCTGCTACTATCCAAGTTCTATGACTCCCGTTAAAACAAAGCTTCAGGTGATAAATGATGGATGAGGTAGTGGCAATGGAGAAAGATCAGGAGGAACAGGGACCATTCACATCAATATCAGGCCAGTCAACCAGATATGTCTTGTAGGATATGTTTCTGTAACAAAAGGAGCGGTTCGGCTACACAGTTATAGGGCATACAGTGAGTGCAATGCCTACCAAAAATTTCGAGCCACTCCAATGCCCCTTGGAAATGACATGGAGGTCAGAGGGCGTTAACTAAACCTTTTTTTCCATTTATAGCAACTGGGTCTCCCGTGCACTGTTGGCCTAAGCAGTGAATGGAAGGCTTTCCAAAAATTATGAGGAACTGCAATGCCCCTTACAAGAGCCATATGTGGCACCCCAGGGGTCTGGTCACCACAGTAATAGAGATATTACGTCGGAGAGCAAGTGGGAGGTTTCCTGGTCAGGATCCCTTAAACATGCAACATCCTCCTGCCCCAATCCTGGGAGGGGAGAATTCTGCTCTTATAAACTGGATCTGGGGCGGGGTTGAGTGAGTCAGAGAACAGTCTGAGTCAGAGTGAGAGCAAGGGAAAGTAACAGCAAGGAGCTCTGTAGGAGCTAGGAGCTAAAGACCAGGGGCTGGAAGCTGAGCAGAGCTCGCCCTGGCAAAAGACAATAGGAACCGGACACAGGAGTCCGAAGCAGTGAGGACTTATATATCCAGCAGCAGAAACCAGCCGGCAGGGGATTTCAGGTCCTCTGGCCATAGAAGCTCGGAGGCTCAGTCACAAGCAAGGGACCAGCACCGCCGTCGTGGAGAGGAGGCTAACAGAAGGCCCCAAGTCACCAGCCATAAGGGTGAGCACTACACGGTACACTCAGGGACGTGGGCTACTTCTACCCGCTTACAGCAAGGTAGCCAGGAAGAGTGCAGACAGACGGGGAGGCCTACAACTCCACCTGGCCAGGGGAAGTCCTGCTTGCTCACAGACTGACCAGGCCTCTTATGCTAGCCAGTACTCCCGGGAGGGTCTACCTTTTAATCATCAGTAAAGACCCTGAACTGCACTGCAAAGACTCTGAGTCATTCCTGCTGCGCTCGTGCACCATCACCCCCATCATCCACACTCACTGCCCTGAGGCTATACTCCTCCCGAGGGGAGTTATCCCATTCTATACTGCGCACACAACACCAGCCTCAGCGGTCTGCCTCGCAGCGGTGGTACTCCCTGACCGCAATCCACAGGTGGCGCAGTCGGACAATTAACCTCAAAACCTAAGAAAGACTGCCACTGGTTTGACCAGCCTGAGCCACGGGACCGGGTCACCGCCACGGAGACTACAGACCCCAGAGACCCGGCACCGAGTATCCCACACACGTGTACACACGGCCCAGGGGGCGCGTCACATGCAGTACAGCATATTACAAACATAAGTCCCATTATTGGGGAGTGGGTGTCCCATAGTATTTGCTTATGCTTTCCCAGCAAAAGCTGCCAAAAATTAGGACGGAGCAACTTGCAATGCCCCTTACAAGAGCCATGCAGTACAGCATATTACAAACATAAGTCCCATTATTGGGGAGTGGGTGTCCCATAGTATTTGCTTATGCTTTCCCAGCAAAAGCTGCCAAAAATTAGGACGGAGCAACTTGCAATGCCCCTTGCAAGAGCCATGCAGTACAGCATATTACAAACATAAGTCACATTATTGGGGAGTGGGTGTCCCATAGTATTTGCTTATGCTTTCCCAGCAAAAGCTGCCAAAAATTAGGATGGAGCAACTTGCAATGCCCCTTGCAAGAGCCATGCAGTACAGCATATTGCAAACATAAGTCCCATTATTGGGGAGTGGGTGTCCCATAGTATTTGCTTATGCTTTCCCAGCAAAAGCTGCCAAAAATTAGGACGGAGCAACTTGCAAAGCCCCTTACAAGAGCCATGCATTACAGCATATTACAAACATAAGTCCCATTATTGGGGAGTGGGTGTCCCATAGTATTTGCTTATGCTTTCCCAGCAAAAGCTGCCAAAAATTAGGACGGAGCAACTTGCAAAGCCCCTTACAAGAGCCATGCATTACAGCATATTACAAACATAAGTCCCATTATTGGGGAGTGGGTGTCCCATAGTATTTGCTTATGCTTTCCCAGCAAAAGCTGCCAAAAATTAGGACGGAGCAACTTGCAATGCCCCTTACAAGAGCCATGCAGTACAGCATATTACAAACATAAGTCCCATTATTGGGGAGTGGGTGTCCCATAGTATTTGCTTATGCTTTCCCAGCAAAAGCTGCCAAAAATTAGGACGGAGCAACTTGCAATGCCCCTTGCAAGAGCCATGCAGTACAGCATATTACAAACATAAGTCCCATTATTGGGGAGTGGGTGTCCCATAGTATTTGCTTATGCTTTCCCAGCAAAAGCTGCCAAAAATTAGGACGGAGCAACTTGCAAAGCCCCTTACAAGAGCCATGCAGTACAGCATGTTACAAACATAAGTCCCATTATTGAGGAGTGGGTGTCCCATAGTATTTGCTTATGCCTTGCAAGCAAAAGTTGCCAAAAATAAGGACAGAGGAACTTGTAATGCTGGCACCCTGGTGGTATAGTGGTGGTGGAGGCTGAGGATAAGGAGAAGAAGATTAAACAGCCGAAACGAGGAAGCATATACCCATGTGTGGGTGTGAAGAGGTGCATGTGAATACACCTCCCGAAATAACACAGTGGATTTGACTTTATGTTACTCTGCTGTCATTTGGTGGTGATGAGAAGTCTGGCCCAATCCAGCCCTTGTTCATTTTGATAAGGGTCAGCTTGTCAGCATTGTCAGTTGACAGGCGAGTGCGCTTATCAGTTATAATTCCCCCAGCGGCACTAAAAACACGCTCCGATAACACGCTAGCGACAGGGCAGGCCAGGACCTCCAAGGAGTACAGAGCGAGTTAATTCCAAGTGTCCAGCTTGGATACCCAATAATTAAAAGGCACAGAAGAATCACGGAGGACGCTGGTACGATCGGCAAGGTACTCCTCACCATCTTTTGAAACTTTCCACTCCTTGTGAGAGTACCCCGTGCCTCAGGGCCTGTAAGCTGGGCGGGTGTCAGAAAACTGTCCCAGAACGTTGACAGTGTTCCCCTGCCTCTGCTGGATTGGAGTTGCATCTCTCTCGCCTGTACGCCTTGGTTGGGCAACGAACTGTGACCTCTGCCGCTAGCGTGTTCAGATGGGAATTTTTTTAAGAGTTCTGCAGCAAGGGCCTTCTAGTATTGCCCCATTTTTGTAGACCTCTCCACCTCAGGAATAAGAGAGTGAAAGTTCTCCTTGTAGCGGGGGTCTACAAGTGTCACCAACCAGTAATGACTGTCACCCAACATTTTGACAACGCGAGGGTCACGGTTAAGGCAGCGTAACATAAAGTCAGCCATGCGTGCCAGACTGGTAACGGGCAAGATTTCCGTGTCCTCACCAAGATGACGACTGACCATGCTCTCCTCCTCCTCCTCTTTCTCCTCCCCCCTGTCCTCAGGCCACCCACGCTGAACCGACGGTATGACACTTGTACAGGTACTACCGTCTACAAAGCATGATAGCAGCTCCTGTTCTTCCTCCTCCTCCTCCTCCTCTCCCTCATTGTCCCCCAATGCACGTTGGGATGAGATGAGGCTGGGCTGTGTGTAATCGCCCGCTACGGCTTCTTGATCCATCTCATCATACTCTGGCTGCAATGCCTCCTCTTTAATTCTCTGCAGAGAGCGTTGCAAAAGACAGACAAGTGGGATGCTGACACTAATGATGGCGTCATCGCCACTCACCATCTTGGTGGCCTCCTCAAAGTTTGTCAGGATGGTACATATGTCAGACATCCAGGTCCACTCCCGAGGTCTTATGTGTGGAGTCTGACCTGAATATCGACGGCCTTGTTGCAGCTGGTACTCCACAACTGCTCTCTTCTGCTCACAAATCCTTTGCAACATGTGGAGGGTAGAGTTCCAACGTGTGGGGACATCACACACCAGTCGGTGTGCCGGAAGCTGCAAACGCTGCTGCAACACAGCAAGGGCAGTGGAAGCTGTAGCCGACTTCTGAAAATGAGCTAACAGGCGGCGTACTTTCACGAGCAGATCTGGCAACTCGGGGTACGATTTAAGAAACCGCTGAACCACGAGGTTAAGCACATGAGCCAGGCATGGTACGTGTGTGATCTCACCTCGCCTCAGAGCCGCCACCAGGTTACGGCCATTGTCACACACGACCATGCCGGGATGTAGGTTCAGCGGTCTCAGCCACAGATCTGCCTGCTCTTTCACAGCTGTCCACAACTCACAAGCAGTGTAAGGTTTATCACCTAACCTTATGAGTTTCAGCACAGCCTGCTGCCGCTTGGCGGAGGCAGTACTGCAATGCTTCCAGCTTCTAACTGATGTGGTGATATTGAGATGGAGGCTGAACATGAGGAGGAGGAGGAGGATGCGCAGGAGCTGTACACTGTGGGGGCAACTCTGACTGACATAGGGCCCGCAATCCTCGGTGTGGGGAGGGTGTGTTCCGTCCCAAGGTCCGACTGGGTCCCGGCTTCCACTATGTTTACCCAGAGTGCCGTCAGATAGATGTACCGTCCCTGGCCACAAGCACTTGTCCACGTGTCCGTTGTCAGGTGGACTCTCCCAGTAACTGCGTTGTTGAGGGCACGGCAGATGCTTTGGGACACGTGCTTGTGCAGTGCGGGGATGGCACACCGGGCAAAATAGTGTCGGCTGGGGACCGAGTACCGAGGGACGGCCACCGCCATAAGATTGCAGAAGGATTCCGTCTCCACCAGCCTAAAAGGCAGCATTTCCAACGCAAGCAGTCGTGAAATGTGCGAATTTAGGACTGTGGCCTGTGGGGCGTTAGCTGCGAATTTCCGCTTTCGTTCAAAGGTCTGGGATATGGACAATTGAACGCTGCGGTGGGACGTGGACGTGGATGTTGATGCTGTTTCTTGAGAAACTGCCATAACAAGTGAAGACTGAGAGGAGGGGGCATCTTTACATGCAGTATGGACAGGGGATTGCCTTGCACACACAACAGGGGGTTCTATTGCACGCACAACAGTGGAAGAAGCAGTGGTGACACCCGCTGACACTGGTCGTGGACCCTGGGTTTCGCCTCACAAAGTCGGGTGCTTTGCTGCCATGTGCCTGATCATGCTGGTGGTGGTCAGGCTGGTAGTTTTGTCACCCCTGCTGATGCTGGCATGGCAGGTGGAACATATGGCCTTTTTGGGGTTATCAGCAGAGTCTTTAAAAAAATTCCAGACTCTGGAAGACCTACCGCTTGTACTGGCAACGTCCCTCGTGTTGGTGTTACGGGGAACGGTTGCCTGCCTTCTGTCTGCGGCCACCACACTGCTTCTTCCTGCCTTTTGGGGTACTCTGCCTCCCTCCCCCTGTGTGCTGCTGGCCTCACTCTGCATGTCCTCCTTCCAGGTTGGGTCAGTTACTAGATCATCCACCACCTCCTCCTCTTCCACTTGCGCACCACGATCCTCCTCCTCACTTCCTGGCAATTGTGTCTCGTCATCGTCCACCTCTTGTGACAGATTGCCAACGTCGACTTCCTGTGGCCGTGGCTGTTCAAATATTTGGGCATCGCAACATGGGATCTCCTCTTCCACCACTTCAAGCGTATCAGGCGAGGGGCCCAAATATGGAAATGGACCAGTGAACAGCTCTTCAGAGTGTCCAAGTGTGGGATCACTTGCTGTCTGACGACACTCGGCATGGTGGGAGGAAGGAGCATCAGGGTGAGGAGGAGTATGCGGTCGAGACTCACAGCTACTAAGAGTTGACCGTGTGGAAGACAGACCGGAGGTGGTGGTGCCCAGGTAACTGGAAGTATTATCTGCTATCCAATTAATAACCTGTTCACACTGATCAGTTATCAATACTGGTGTTGTTCTGTGCTTCCCTAGTAATTCGGTCAAGAAGTGGGAGCGAGAAGATGTGGCTGTTGGTTGTGGCACATTTTCACCTTGGCCACGGCCCCGTCCTCTGCACGAACCATCACCAGAACGTCGACTTCCACGTCCCTTGCCACGCGCCTTGCCCATTGTAAATGAAGTAAAATAGCTTACACTTGCACTATCAATGGAAAAAGGGTAATAAAGAGTAGATTAGAACCGTGGAAGAGGAAAACCACAGTTATTGTTTACTGGGGTATACCACACTTTTTTAAATAGAGATATTTGCGGCTGAACAGTGAGCGACACACTCAAACTGCTTTTTTTTTAGATACCAAAGGCCCAAAACTGGATAGTACAGCGATTTGACCCATGGAACTGCGAAACCACACTGGGATGTCGGGCCTACACAAGACTATTTGTAACAGATATATTTTTGTGTCACAACAGTCAGGAGACACTACTGTTTTTCTTTACGGAAAAAACTACCAAAACCTGAATAATAGAGATTTTTTACCGTGGGATGGCAAAACCACAGTTATTGTTTACTGGGGTATACCACACTTTTTTAAATAGAGATATTTGCAGCTGAACAGTGAGCGACACACTCAAACTGCTTTTTTTTTTAGATACCAAAGGCCCAAAACTGGATAGTACAGAGATTTGACCCGTGGAACTGCGAAACCACACTGGGATGTCGGGCCTACACAAGACTATTTTCAACAGATATATTTTTGTGTCACAACAGTCAGGAGACACTACTGTTTTTCTTTACGGAAAAAACTACCAAAACCTGAATAATAGAGATTTTTTACCGTGGGATGGCAAAACCACAGTTATTGTTTACTGGGGTATACCACACTTTTTAAATAGAGATATTTGCGGCTGAACAGTGAGCGACACACTCAAACTGCTTTTTTTTTTAGATACCAAAGGCCCAAAACTGGATAGTACAGCGATTTGACCCGTGGAACTGCGAAACCACACTGGGATGTCGGGCCTACACAAGACTATTTTCAACAGATATATTTTTGTGTCACAACAGTCAGGAGACACTACTGTTTTTCTTTATGGAAAAAACTACCAAAACCTGAATAATAGAGATTTTTTACCGTGGGATGGCAAAACCACAGTTATTGTTTACTGGGGTATACCACACTTTTTTAAATAGAGATATTTGCGGCTGAACAGTGAGCGACACACTCAAACTGCTTTTTTTTTTAGATACCAAAGGCCCAAAACTGGATAGTACAGCGATTTGACCCGTGGAACTGCGAAACCACACTGGTATGTCGGGCCTACACAAGACTATTTTCAACAGATATATTTTTGTGTCACAACAGTCAGGAGACACTACTGTTTTTCTTTACGGAAAAAACTACCAAAAGCTGAATAATAGAGATTTTTTACCGTGGGATGGCAAAACCACAGTTATTGTTTACTGGGGTATACCACACTTTTTTAAATAGAGATATTTGCGGCTGAACAGTGAGCGACACACTCAAACTGCTTTTTTTTTTAGATACCAAAGGCCCAAAACTGGATAGTACAGCGATTTGACCCGTGGAACTGCGAAACCACACTGGTATGTCGGGCCTACACAAGACTATTTTCAACAGATATATTTTTGTGTCACAACAGTCAGGAGACACTACTGTTTTTCTTTACGGAAAAAACTACCAAAACCTGAATAATAGAGATTTTTTTCCGTGGGATGGCAAAACCACAGTTATTGTTTACTGGGGTATACCACACTTTTTTAAATAGAGATATTTGCGGCTGAACAGTGAGCGACACACTCAAACTGTTTTTTTTTTAGATACAAATGGCCCAAAATGGATAATACAGAGGTTTAAACCGTGGAAGTGCAAAACAACACTTCTGTTTCTCTAGCCTACACCAGACTATTTTCAACAGTTATATTTGTGTCTGAAAAATCAGAGACACGCTTTTTTTGGGGGGGGACACACCAAAAGGTTAATAAGACGGGTATTTGTACAGTGTGAAGGAGGGAAAAAAAAGAAGGATTTAGATTAAAAAAAAAGGATTTTTCCTGGCCCCCGACACCTGGTGCTAAGTCCAGCAATTTCAGCAACAGGAGCACACAGGACTGTAATGCAGCGTTTGCTGGTATTACCACTGTGTCTCCTATACAGCCTATACTGTTTGTTTGTTCTGGCAGCCTTTACAGACCCTACACTAACTATTTTGCAGTTTATATCTCTCCCTAAATCAGCAGCGCTGTCCCTACACTGTCTAATCCGGAGCGACTGTGTCCAAGATGGCGGCGCCCCGTTAATACTCGAGGTGACGCTGTGCGGCCAGCCAATCACTGTAATGCCCACAATCAACATGGCTGCAGCATTACAGTGACTGGCTGGCAATCCCTGCATGTTCATTGGCTCTGTAGAGAGTGCCAAACATGCAGGGCGGAGACCCGAGCTCCCGCCCGAGTAACCCGGAAATGCTCGGTGCTCGCCGAACATCCCGAGTAGCGTGATGCTCGGGCGAGTACCGAGCAGTGTCGAGCATGTTCGCTCAACACTAGTAGTGACCTAACCTTTTGCATCCAACACCACATTTCCACCAGAGGGAGCTAGTATGCACTAGGTGCTGCTCCCCTGGTTACAGGGAGACTGGGGAACACAAAGTGGTAGGAACCAGTTAGTGGGTGTGGGTGGAGGAACAACTAGATAGCGACACTTTTAGATTTGATATTTAATAGAATGCCATCTTTGATCGGAGTTGTTCTTCGTTGGTCCTTCTGTCCTAGTTAGTGGTTTTTCGCTGGTCCTTTGGTCTAGCCTTTGCTAGTCTGTAGGCTGTCACTGTGCTGTCAAAATACTGTGTGTAATGTGACTTCCCTCCGGGAGCGCAGATCCTGTGTGGGCCTGCACCGGTATGGGACACATGCCCTGTTATTGGGACGAGAGGTAGGTTGCAGACAAGGAATGTCTCAACCCGGCCGAGGACCAGGATTAAGAAGGCCCGGCAGCTTTAGAGTGTGGCTCCCTAGCAAATGGGTCCCGGGGAGGATGCAGACGGAGCGGAGTACGCCACCTGTCCTCGCCTACCTGATCTATTCAGAGGGATTCCGGCTGCAAGAGGTGTACCGGCCCCCGACACCTGACCTTGTACTCTACGTCCAGGATGGGAAAGCCCGGTTAGGCCCTGAGGATCCCACCGGGCGTCGGATGGAGAGGAATTGCCACCCGACCCCTACACCTGAGAGGAGCTCAGAGGGAGATCCGGCCTATCTACACACGCACAGACGGGAAAGGGTGAAGTCCGTAGTGCAGGAACACTCTGTTGAAAGGTCGCTACCGAACACTGGACTTCCTCGGAGGTAGTCGGACCCCCGTCTCTTGTGGCCGCAGGACTCCGCGAGGAGCAGGGAGTCGCCTTCCCGCTAACATCTCTGAGTGAGTAAAGCCTTGGAAGTTCACCCCTATGGCCTACGGACTGTTCATTACGCACCATACCACGCGACGCGGTGCCCGTACTCCTCGCGCTACTGCTACCCCCCTTCATCCTGTTTGACTGCCCTGAGGCCTTGTTCCGCCTGTGGGGAGCAGTAATAACTTTAGCCGCCATGACATACCCGGACAAGCCCACACCATCTCTTTCTAATGTGACGGCCCTGAGCACGGGTCGGGCCCAGGCCACGGCTGCACCCCATCTCTTCAACACAGGGCCCGACACCGAGTCCCCCAACACCCAGGGTAAAACACGGGCTTTCTGAGTAGAGGCGTCACACTAAGAACCAGCCACCGCTGTTACCCATTTAAACACCGCTATCAATCTGACAGTGGAATTTACATAGTGGAGTACTATGACAGTCGCAGGCCTACTAAAAGCTAGTTGCTGCCATCTTGATCCTGCTCTGAAGATCACTTATCTTCTGAATTTTTACCCCCGTTAAAAATAAAGAAAATAAAAAAATAAACATGGTTGGTATCGTCGCATTTATAAAAGTCCAATCTATCAAAATATAAAAAAAAAAAAAAAAAAAAAAAAACAGTAAGAAAATACTGTAAGAAGAAAAGAAATCAAAATGCCAGAATTGCATTTTGTCACTCAACATTCCTCCTTAAAAATATGTCCCAATTAGGAATCAATAAAATTGTCATCTTGTCACACAAGAAAACAAACTCTCAATCAGCTTAATCGATGGAAAACTAAAAATATTACAGGTCTCGGAAAACGGTGACACAAACCAAAACATTTTGTTTTACATTTTTTCCTCCATTTAACTCCCTTGATTTAATCAGCCATCATTTGCCTCTAACAGGTGGAGTAGAGCTCCGTCCGCGGCTGTTAACTTGTTAAATCCCGCTTTCAATCTCTGACAGGGCATTTATTACGCACCAGCAGGGGGATGCGTCGTTCCACACTTCCATTGGCGCAGCCTTGACCTAATCGTAGGGCCTGATGGGTTGCCATGACAGCCGGAGGTCTGCTGAAGACCCCAGTGCCTTTCATTACGATCCTCCTATGAAAACCATCCCATGACTGATGTTCATAGGAGCCCATGATATTTAGAATACATAGCAGTGCCAATGCACTGCTATGTACAGCACAAGCAATCGGATGATCACAGCTTCAAGTCCCATAAGGTGACTATTGAATCCAGTAAAAAGTGAAAAAAAATTATAAACAAGAAAAAAAAAAAAAAAGTTGAACTCTCACCAGTTTTGCCTCATTAAAAATAAAGCAAATAAAAAATACACATATTTGGTATTGCTGTGTTAGTAAAAGTCCAATCTACCAAAATATAAAATAAATTAATGCGATCGGTTAACAACTCAAAAAAAAATCAAAACACCTGAATTGCGTTTTTTAGCCCACAGCAACATTGCAATAAAATGCAATAGGAAAATGGCGACAAAAGCAAATACATTTCTTCTTATGAATTTCTGATTTTTTTTTAACTACTTAAATAAAAAAAACTATACATGTTTGGTATCTGTGTGATATCACCCCCCGAGTAAGGCAGATTGCCGAAACGTACGTCGGGTGTTCTTCTGGTGGGCTCCACAGCTATATCTATAGGTAACAACTGGCTTTCATATTTCTAATTGGTATTCACATATTCTGGGAGATAGTGGTTGGTCCTGGATTCCCATGTAATTTATGTGTTTTATATAAGCCTAGGCATATTTAGTCTTATGCTGTGGCGCCACCATGTGGTTTCCCACTTTTTAGATGTCTATGTATATATGTCTTACTCATGTATGTTATTTAGGCCATTTTGGTCTGTTATATAGTTAATAAAGTTTCATATATTGCTATTAATTATCTGAGTTCCTTTAGTACACTTCCCCTTTTTTTGATATTTATATTTGTACGGAACTAGTTATGCTGTCCGTGTTTAATATTGTTGGGATGTGTGTTTTTGTGTAACACATATCGTCAAGTATGTTGTGCCTGCGGACAGTATTATTTATTGTTATTTGCTGTGTATTGTCACAGAGTCCAACCTGGACACCATGGACTACCGAGCCAGAGATAACACCTGGAGGGAGAAAATGTATAAGGTTTTTAATAGTGGGATTCCACCAGTAGGTGGGGATGAGTAGAGAGATGTTGGTAACCAACAACAAACCATCAAACGCCTCCTGCAGAGACGCATGAGAATCTGGAGAAACAAAGTATTCTTAGAGAACTATTTATCTAGACATATGGTATCTCGAGGCCTACGTGTATCAGTGGTTCCCTCAAATTTATTGAGTTACTTAAGTTATCTCGGAGATTGAAGTGGAGATTGATGAAGCATATACATAACTGAAAAGTCTATCCACTACGGAGGGTTTAATGATATTTCAAAAACTCATGGAGTCTAATATTGATGAATGGGAAAGGAGCATTCAGGAAACCCAGTCCAAAAAATTACAGCAAGATCTTACTGATTATCAGTAGAAAACTGTATATAGCTGGAGACGAAAGACGAGACAGGTCCAACCCCCACAGGGCTGAATCTATGACAACAATTTCCTCGTTGGGAGACAGCTCTGATACGTCACAAACACCCTATATACTCCTATGAATATGAGGTTTGGAAACAAAAACAATAAACGGAACTGAGAGAAAAAAACCTGTGGGTAACAAGGCTAAACAAACTAAAATGATTCCTATGTCTCAAATATGTAATCATCGCTTCTCTGAAACGGATCTGCCAGTCCTCTGCTGTGGTTTCACTTTTTCACCATGTGCACGTTTTGATCCTTTCTTGGCAGTAAAAGTTCTCCACATCTTCGCCAGGTCATTAATTTTTAAAAAGTGGTATTATAATGAGGATCTACATCGGATGTTTCCAACATCCATGGAACAATCGGCCTTAAGAACCCTTGAGGAGCTATCTTAGGAACATGATGCAATAGTTTTGAGTAAGGTACCATCTTGTTTGCACTGCAGATCACGTAAGTTTCCACCCTTGTCCGCCTGTTGCAATGTAGAACTATTCGTTCAGTTGGAGTCTGAAGAATTTACAAAGATTCCTTCACAAATCCATTAAGATAACCTCACTCTTGAGTAGAGATGAGCGTTGTTCTACTCGAACTGTTCGCCAATCTCAAATTCGAGCTGTTTTGGGCGGTGTTCGAGCCGGTCGGAGAACACGAACAATTTGAGAAAAATTCGGCTGTTCGAGGTTATGTTCGATAACTGTTCGTGCACCAAAATCATAACTGGATTTTTTCTCAGTAATGATGAAAATTAATGTTAATACGCAGTTTGAGTGTACAGCGGGGCGGGGGGAGGGGCAGGGGATGGATCTCTGCAGGAACAATGAAGATCTCCATTTTTTTTTCTCTTTCCCGCATTTGCAGTGGGGAGGTGCAATCTGTCAGCCTATCAGCAGCGCACACACGGAGCGAAGTGCTTTTTTTCACACAAGCAAGGGCATGTGTGATTGGCAGTGTATGTCACATGTCCTTGCCCTATAAGACCAAGCCATTTTCCCCGTCGCCACCATTTTCTCACTGCTGCAGCTGCGTGTTAGACGGCACCGCTGTTGCTGTGTGCGCTATACCTTGTTAATTTCAAGCCAATTTTCGCACAAATATACAGATAGCTTGGGAGTAGGGAATAGTTGTGATTGCAGTCCTTTTAAGGACTAGGTTACAGCATTTCCTACGACTTTTATCAAGCAGGTCTGTGCTCTTAAATAGATAGATTGTGGGAGTAAAGACTAATTGTAATTGGAGTCCTTTTCAGGACTAGGTTACATCAGTTCCTATCAGTTTTTGCCAGGCAGGTCTGTGCCAGTGCTGTGCAAGTTTTTTTCACAGCATTTGGCTGAATCTAGCAAAACTAATCCTTTTTGGCCTATTGCAGAGTGTGTTAGTCAGTGGAGTAGCCTATCTGTGTTGCAAGATATACCACCTGTGTATAGAATACCAATTTTTTTACTGCACCTAGTGAAGTAAAATCTTTTGGGCATAGCATCATTCTATTAGTCCATCTATACTGACCTCCATCAGGTTGCAAACTGAATATAATTTTTTTCTGCATCTAGCTCTGAAAACATATTTGGGCTTCTAGCAGTGTGTGGGACTTGGTCTATTAGTCCATCTATACTGACCTCCATCAGGTTGCAAATTAAAAATAATTTTTTTCTTCATTTAGCTCTGAAAAAATATTTGGGCTTCTAGCAGTGTGTGGGACTTGTTCTATTAGTCCTTCTATACTGACCTCCAGCAGGTTGCAAATTGAATATAATTTTTTTCTGCATCTAGCTCTGAAAAAATATTTGGGCTTCTAGCGGTGTGTGGGACTTGGTCTATTAGTCCATCTATACTGACCTCCATCAGGTTGCAAATTAAAAATAATTTTTTTCTGCATCTAGCTCTGAAAAAATATTTGGGCTTCTAGCAGTGTGTGGGACTTGGTCTATTAGTCCATCTATACTGACCTCCATCAGGTTGCAAATTAAAAATAATTTATTTCTTCATTTATCTCTGAAAAAATATTTGGGCTTCTAGCAGCGTGTGGGACTTGTTCTATTAGTCCATCTATACTGACCTCCATCAGGTTGCAAATTAAAAATAATTTTTTTCTGCATCTAGCTCTGAAAAAATATTTGGGCTTCTAGCAGTGTGTGGGACTTGGTCTATTAGTCCATCTATACTGACCTCCATCAGGTTGCAAATTAAAAATAATTTTTTTCTGCATCTAGATCTGAAAAAATATTTGGGCTTCTAGCAGTGTGTGGGACTTGGTCTATTAGTCCATCTATACTGACCTCCATCAGGTTGCAAATTGAATAAAAAAAATTTCTGCATCTAGCTCTGAAAAAATATTTGGGCTTCTAGCGGTGTGTGGGACTTGGTCTATTAGTCCATCTATACTGACCTCCATCAGGTTGCAAATTAAAAATAATTTTTTTCTGCATCTAGCTCTGAAAAAATATTTGGGCTTCTAGCAGTGTGTGGGACTTGGTCTATTAGTCCATCTATACTGACCTCCATCAGGTTGCAAATTAAAAATAATTTTTTTCTTCATTTAGCTCTGAAAAAATATTTGGGCTTCTAGCAGTGTGTGGGACTTGTTCTATTAGTCCTTCTATACTGACCTCCAGCAGGTTGCAAATTGAATATAATTTTTTTCTGCATCTAGCTCTGAAAAAATATTTGGGCTTCTAGCGGTGTGTGGGACTTGGTCTATTAGTCCATCTATACTGACCTCCATCAGGTTGCAAATTAAAAATAATTTTTTTCTGCATCTAGCTCTGAAAAAATATTTGGGCTTCTAGCAGTGTGTGGGACTTGGTCTATTAGTCCATCTATACTGACCTCCATCAGGTTGCAAATTGAATAAAAAAATTTTCTGCATCTAGCTCTGAAAAAATATTTGGGCTTCTAGCGGTGTGTGGGACTTGGTCTATTAGTCCATCTATACTGACCTCCATCAGGTTGCAAATTAAAAATAATTTTTTTCTGCATCTAACCCAGCCAATAGTTTTGGCCTAATACCACAGTTTGGCCACTCAGCTCTGCTCGGTTACCATCCATTGTTTTTTTGTGCAAACAACTCCAGAGTTGTGAATTAGTTAACCACCAAAATGAGTGGAAAAAGGCCTGCTGCTGGTGGAAAGGGGAATAGGCGTGTTGGGAAGGGGAAAAAAGGTTGTGTCCGTGGGGTAGGTGCAGAAGAAAGACCATCTTCCAGCCAAACTAAAATGTCTACTTCTTTTAGCGGACAATGTGATAAGATCCCTTTCTTACGGCCACGCCAATCGCTACAAATTCCAGATGAGGCACAAAAACAGCAGGTGCTTCAACGGATATCAAGTGCTCTTTTAAGTGGGCTCTCCTCCACATCAACTTCAACATCACAAATACTCCAGTCCTCAAAGGTGTCACCCAAATCGCACTTGCTTCCTCACAGCTCCCAAATCTCCAGCTGCCCGTCTGAGTATGAGGTAGAACAGATGGTTGAGTCTGCAGAGCTGTTTACTCATACTATAGCCTGGGAATCAGAGGTCGACTCCAGCGCTTCTGTGAATCCAGACGAGGAAATGATCTGCACTGATGCCCAGAATCTTTATGAGTCGGATCCAGGACCAGACGCAGAAGGTTCTGACCATAATGTAGACCCTCATTCCCAAACTGTAACTCCTGTTGGTGGAGACAATGAGGAAGACGATGATAAGACTCAAATACCTGATTGGAGCGACAACTTTAGTTTTTTGTCAGGGCAGGAACAGGTTGGCTCTGAGGACGACGGGTGTGATAACGCACAGGGTGATGATGATGAGGTCGGAGATCCCACTTACTGTCAACCCACAGTCAGCCAAGAGATGAGGTCAGCAGAGGAGGTGGAGGAAGATGCTAGTGACGACGAGGTCAGGTTGCGCCTTCCTGGACAGAGACGTAGTACTGGAAGCACGTCAACAACTGCATCCTCAAACACAACTCTGCCTCTCACCACAAGTCGTGGTGGCTCTTCAGGTCGCATGGGTGCTAAGCCTTGCATAGCCTGGGCATTTTTTCAGATCGATAAAGATGACCCAACTCGTGTTATCTGTAACATTTGTCAGCAAAAGCTAAGTAGAGGCCAAAAAATACATAGTTTGAGTACTTCATGCATGAACCGGCACATGGACATGAAGCATAAGTTGCAGTGGGAAGCTCAGTGTGCTACAATGCGGCCTAGCCGGCCGGGCCAACCACCGTCTGCCATATCTTGTGCATCCGCGGCCTCTTCATCCTCTGTGACTGGGGGGACAGCAGTCACACCTGTTTTGGGGCGCAGACCTGCCACCTCTTTACCCGCAACAGCCAGCGTGATTGGCAGGTCATCATTTTCTTTGGAGGTGGTAACACCAGCTGGTCTTGAGCGCTGTCCGACATCGATAGCACCACCTTTGGATCAAGGCAACCTAACATGTCCGCTTGCATCTTCCTCACAGACCGGCAGTTTGCCGGGGACACCCTTATCAACCCCGTCTAAGCACAATAGCCAGCCCTCGGTCCCTCAGATGTGGACAAGTAAAAGACCATTTCCTCCTAGCCATGAGAAAGCTAAGAGGTTGAATTTCACCATCTGCAAGCTCTTGGCTACAGAAATGCTGCCTTTCCGCCTGGTGGACACAGAGGATTTTCGAGACCTTATGTCCGTCGCAGTGCCCCAGTACCAGATGCCCAGTCGGCACTACTTCTCAAAGAAAGGTGTGCCTGCGCTCCACCAGCATGTCGCACACAACATCACCGCTTCTTTGAGAAAATCTGTGTGTGACAGGGTGCATTTCACCACAGACACTTGGACGAATAGGCATGGACAGGGGCGTTACATGTCGCTGACTGGGCACTGGGTAACTATGGTGACAGCAGGACAAGGGGCTGCTGTCCAAGTCTTGCCGTCCCCACGAGTTGTGCGTCAATCCTCTTTATGTCAAAGTTCCTCCACTGCTTCTGCCTCCTCAACCTCCTCTCGGTCTTCCACCTGCACCCAAAGCCTGTCTGGTCATGCCACAAGCTTTCTAACTGCGCAGAAGGGATCCTGCACACCTCCTTACTATGCTGGCAGTAGGGCTCAACGTCATCAGGCGGTTTTTACATTGAAATGTCTGGGAAATGTGAGTCACACAGCTGAGGAGTTGTGGTCAGCTCTGGAGAACCAATTTCATGAATGGTTGTCTCCACTGGACCTGAAACCAGGGAAGGCCATGTGTGACAATGCTGCAAACCTGGGTGCGGCCCTTCGCCGGGGCAATGTCACACACGTGCCTTGTATGGCTCACGTGTTGAACCTGGTTGTCCAGCAATTTTTAGCCCACTATCCCAGACTAGATGGCCTTCTGCAGAGGGCACGGTCGCTGTGTGCTCACTTCCGCCATTCGCATCCCGCAGCTCAGCGACTTACATCTCTACAGAAGTCGTTGGGCCTGCCACTTCACCGGCTAAAATGCGATGTGCCTACCCGGTGGAATTCAACTCTGCACATGTTGCAGCGACTGTGGCAGCACCGACAAGCCCTGGTGCAATACGTTCTGACGTATAGCCTGGGCCAACGAGATTCAGAGGTGGGGCAAATCACGCTGGAGGAGTGGTCTCAGATCAGGGACCTATGCACCCTTCTGCACAGTTTTGAAATGGCGACGAAGATGTTTAGTGCTGACGATGCCATTATCAGCATGACTATTCCGGTGATTTACATGCTGGAGCACATGTTAAACAGAATTCGGAGTCAGGTGGTGGCACAAGAGGAGGTGGAGGAAGTAGAGGAGGAGGAGTTGTATGCGGAAGGGCTAACATCTGCAAGGTCCAGACGGTCGGCAGCACCAAGGCGGCAGGCATGTGAGGGTGGGGGAGATGATTTTACCAGGGCGCATGGTAGCAGCCAAACTAGTGAGGAAGGTGCAGGAGCCCAGGAAGAAGTGGAGGACGAACTGATGGAAGACTCATCAGATGAGGGAGACCTTGATCACATTTCTGTTGTGCGAGGTTGGGGGGAGAGGACAGAGGAAGGAAGCATGATTGTTACCTCGCCACCAACACAACAGGGACTTGGTGCTCCTGGATGCGCAACACACATGAGTGCCTTCTTGCTGCACTACCTGCAACATGACCCTCGAATTGTGAGAATTAGAAATAATCCTGACTACTGGGTTGCCACACTGTTAGATCCCCGGTACAAAAGTAAATTTGCAGAAATTATTCCTGCCATAGAAAGGGATGCACGCATGCAGGAGTATCAGCAGAGACTGTTGCAGAATCTTACATGTGCTTTTCCACAAAATACCAGTGGTGCACGTAGTGAATCTCACAGTTCCAACTTGCCAACCGTGGGACCGTCAAGTGTTCAGCACTCAAACCGTAACAGAACCACAGTATCTGCTGGTAACATCAATTTTGCGGAATCATTTCACCACTTTTTTAGCCCATCCTTTGCAAGGCCACAGGAGACAAGAAGCCTGACACATAGTCAACGCCTAGAGACGATGGTACAGGAGTATCTCCAAGTAAACATTGAAGCCACGACTGTGTCACTGGACCCTTGCTCTTTTTGGGCTTCCAATCTGGATAAATGGCTGGAGCTAGCCACTTACGCCTTGGAGATCTTGTCATGCCCTGCAGCCAGCGTTCTGTCTGAACGTGTGTTCAGCGCTGCTGGTGGTGTGCTGACAGATAAGCGCACGCGGCTCTCCACTGATAATGTAGACAGACTCACGTTCATAAAGATGAACAAATCATGGATCCGAAACGACTTTTCTACCCCTGTGTCATCCTGGGGAGAGTAAAAGCTTGATGATTGGTTAAAATCACCCTACCAACCGTTTTAAGCTTTCAAATTACTAATCATGTTTATCTGTATCTTGACTGGAAAATAATTTGGGCTTTGTAGCAGTGTGCAGCACTGATCCTATTAGGCCATCTATAATAAGCTTCACCAGATTTAAAATTAAAAATAATTTTTAGCTGCATCTAGCCCGGAAAATAATTTTGGGGCTCCGAGATGCGCAAGACACATAAGTGCCTTCTTGCTGCACTACCTGCAGCATGACCCTCATATTGTCAGAATTCGAAGTAATCATGACTACTGGGTTGCCACACTCTTAGATCCCCCAAACTTTTCGATCAACCTGTTTTTGTTTGCCTGCCATTGGTTTTAACTAGTGTTGAGCCACCCCCGTAGTGTTCGAGTTCGGTTCGGTTCGTCGAACACCCGTGTGTTCGCCGAACTGTTCGTCGAACTGTTCGTCGAACACCTTCGAACACCGTTAAAACCAATGGCAGGCAAACAAAAACACATAGAAACACATAGAAAACACCTTCAAAGGTGTCCAAAAGCTGACAAACTGCTCAGAAGACACAACTAACACATGGAAAAGTGACAAGTACATATAGTCATGCGAAAAGAAAAGAGGTGGAGGAGTAAAAGGAGGGGGAGACACAGATATAGGCATGTCATGCCCTTCTAAAATCCAAAAAGTGAGAAGCCGAGACGGCCAGTCCGCTCCTGCCCGTGCCACCTCCGTGTCGCCGGGTTTGTGCCAGAGCCGCGGTGAACCCTGACGGCCAGCCCCCCTCTCCCAATACTGGTGCCTGTCCGCTGGTGGGTCGAGAGAGCCCCCCTGTGGTGGAGGCAGCTCTAAGCTTTTTAATTTAAATTGTCCCTCTAATTTGAATGAATACACTTTAAATCCATTTACAAGGATCTATTGGAGGGCAAGTCTCATGCCAGCAGCCGCGTAATTCCAGCTCCAGTAGCGTCCACTAAAGCTGCTGCAGTTAAAAAGCTTTTATAAGGATCGAGCTCGGCTGTCCACCGCAAGGCATCCTAGTGCCAGTCCCAGCCCCTATGCCTTGGGGTGCCTCCTGATGCTCTTCACTAAGTATCCCGTGGTCCCGAAGCATTTCCTTTGAAAAAATTAAGTGTCCAAACTACAGGTGGTGTAGCTTGCTTAACAGCCGGGATAATCCACTGACTAGCAGACACTGCTACTAGGCACAAAGTATTTCCTGGGCTAGATGCAGTTAAAAATTTGTAAGTAGATACTCTCGTTGGATGCTGAGAAAGCATTCCATAGAGTCTCCTGGCACTCCATATATGATTCTCTTAAAAAGCTTGGGGTAGGGGTCTAGGGGACCCTTTTATAGCCAAAATCACGGCCCTGTATCACAATACGTCACCTAGGCTGAAGATAAATGGAACTGTAGCACCGAGGGCTCGGTTGCTACAGACGTATTGCACCTCACCCAGAGGTGTGATATCTCACTCTCAGATAAGGATGGAGTGTGGATCAGGACCCGACACCTGCATGCATTACACCACATTGCCGTGGGGCAGGGCGACCAATATGCCCCTGAGATGGGCACGACAGTCCCTGTCCCTGGCTGGAGTGGGGGGAGGGAACACTGAGGAAGGGGAACCCTGCAGTGCAGGAGCAGGGAGGAAGCAGTTCCTGGGTGCATTGAGAAGGGAGTATAAAAGGTGGGCACCATCTTAGTTCAGTGCAGAGAAGTCTGAGCAGAAGTGGCAGGGAGCAGGGGCTCTGCATGAGCTCTGCTCCGGAGGCGGGCCTAGTAACAGAGGCCCAGGCCTGCAAGAGGGAGAAGGAAGGAAGAGGAGCGGAGAAGGCTCCAGGAACGAGGAATGAAGGGATCCCAGGGGTGCGGACGGGCGAGTCGCCACCGCACGCCCGAATCCACCTGCGTGGAGGGGTCAGACCAAAGGGGGAGACCGGTCCCCGAACTAGTGGAGGCAGGAAACGACCCTCAGCTAGAAACCGGAGGCTCTGACATTTTATGTGGCGCAGCCCCTTGCTCCACCCGCTAGGAAGGCACCACATAGGGTCAGGGAAACTGGCGCCAAGTTTACCAAGAGGAGGCCCGAGGCAGCCGGACAGAAGTGTTGGTAAGAAAGGCCAGACAAAGGACACACAAAGGGGGTCCTGTGAAGCGCTCCAAAGTTATCTGGGAGTTGTCTGAGCCCCTCACCTGGTGAGCACAGTACGACGTGGGCAGCCGTTACCTGCAGACGTGGTCTGGATAATAAGAACTGTGAGTAAAGGCCCTGAACTGCATCAATGACTCCGTGTCGTTACTGCTGCTGCCCTGCACCATCACCCCCATCCTCCGCATACACTGCCCTGAGGCTATACTCCTCCCGTGGGGAGTTATGCTACGCTCTGCTGCACCCACAACACCAGCCTTAGCGGTCTGCCCTGTAGCGGCGGTTCACTCTGACCGCAATCCACGGGTGGCGTAGTCGGACATTTAAACATCAAAACCACATAAATAGTTCCGCCACTGGTTTGACCGCCCTGAGCCACGGAACCGGATCGCCGCCACGAAGACTACAACCACCAGCATCCACCAAAAAGGGTCCGGCTCCGGGTGTCCCAAGGCCCAGGGGGTGCGTCAGAACATTTTCATCACCTTTCACAATCACCAATGGGACAAGGCAGGGATGTCCTCTGTCCCCTCTCTTATACATCCTAGTGACGGAGCACCTGCTCTCATCAATTCACCATAACCCCAATATTAGGTGGATTGAGGTGGGAGGCACCGAGTACAAGTGCTCTCTATTTGCTGATGATGTCCTAGTATATATCACTCAATCACATATATCCATCCCTGCTGTTATGGCTGAAATAGATCACTTTGTTACATGGTAAAATTTTAAAATCAATGCAGCGAAGTCTGAGGCCCTCGATGTCTCCCTCCCTAAATCCATATAGAATTCCATCCAGTCCAACTTTCCCTTTGCCTGGCCCTCACAGGGTATCAAATACTTAGGAATTCCTATTCATAGAGACCTCTCCCATCTATGTTATCTTAATTTTGGGCCCTTTATTGAACAATTCCATACAGACCACGGTTGGCAAGTTAGAACTGTAAGATTCACTACGTGAACCACTGGTGTTTTGTGGAAAAGCACATGTACACCGCATTCCAAATTATTATGCAAAAAGTGTTTAGGAGTGATAAGGGAAGAATTTGTTTGTTTGTCAGTTAAACTCATTGATGGTGATGTGTGTCAGGGCTCTTTATATCACTGTAAGCAATTGCAGACACCTGTGCTAATTAGTTTGGCAGGTGTGTCCAATGAAAGGCAAGACTACTTAAGAAGGCTCTCTCACATTATTAAGCAGCCTACATTTTCTGCCAAAATGGGAAAGAAAAAGGATGTGTCGGCTGCTGAGAAGCAACAAATTGTGGAGTGTTTAGGTCAAGGCATGACTACAATCAACATTGTGCGATGATCAGGATGAAGTGTCTTGGCAATCAAGAAGTATGTAGCTGATTCACAGTACACACGTGTGCGTGCTGATAAGGGCAAATTGAGGACTCTTTCCTACAGGCAATTACGTCAGGTTGAAAGAGCAGCGGCAAAAAAGCCTTGTCATAGCAGCAGACAAGTTTTTGAAGCTGCTTGTGCCTCCAACGTCCCCCGAACAACAAGATGCAGGGTCCTTCAGAGGTTTGCAGCTGTGCATACGCCATCCTGTCGACCTCCTCTATCCACTTCACACAAGCAGAAACGGCTCCAGTGGGCCAAACATTACATGAAGACTGATTTCAAAACTGTTTTGTTCACGGATGAGTGCCGTGCAGCGCTCGATGGTCCAGATGAATGGAGTGGAGGATGGCTGGTTGATGGACACCCCACGCAAACACGGCTACAGCGCCAACAAGGAGGAGGTGGAGTAATGTTTTGGGCTGGAATCATGGGGAGAGAGATTGTCGGCCCCTTTAGGATCCCTGAAGGCGCTAAAGATGAACTCCATAATGTATGTGGATTTTCTCAAACAGCACTTCCTGCCATGGTTCAAGAAGAAGAACCGTGTATTTCACAGCAAGATCATTTTTCTGCATGATAATGCACCATCTCATGCTGCACATAAAACATCTGCATCTCTGGCTGATATGGGCATAAAAGGGGACAAACTTATGGTGTGACCCCCATGCTCCCCTGACCTCTACCCCATTCAGAACCTTTGGAGCATCATTAAAAGGAGTGTCTATGATGGCGGGAGGCAGTTCACATCTAAGCAACAGCTCTGGGAGGGTATTCTGTCCTCATGCAAAACAATTGAAGCAGAAACTATCCAAAACCTGACAAATTCAATGGACGAGAGAGTTCAGAAGCTCCTTTCGAACAAGGGGTCCTATGTGAAAATGTAACATCACCTAGAATAAAGTTTTGAGTTGAAAACTGTTTGATTTCAGTTTCTAACAACCTGCTAATGCTTATAATTTCAAAAATGACCATTTTTTTGGTCTTTATTAAAATGAAAAGGTTGATCGAAAAGTTTGGGGGATCTAAGAGTGTGGCAACCCAGTAGTCATGATTACTTCGAATTCTGACAATATGAGGGTCATGCTGCAGGTAGTGCAGCAAGAAGGCACTTATGTGTCTTGCGCATCTCGGAGCCCCAAAATTATTTTCCGGGCTAGATGCAGCTAAAAATTATTTTTAATTTTAAATCTGGTGAAGCTTATTATAGATGGCCTAATAGGATCAGTGCTGCACACTGCTACAAAGCCCAAATTATTTTCCAGTCAAGATACAGATAAACATGATTAGTAATTTGAAAGCTTAAAACGGTTGGTAGGGTAATTTTAACCAATCATCAAGCTTTTACTCTCCCCAGGATGACACAGGGGTAGAAAAGTCGTTTCGGATCCATGATTTGTTCATCTTTATGAACGTGAGTCTGTCTACATTATCAGTGGAGAGCCGCGTGCGCTTATCTGTCAGCACACCACCAGCAGCGCTGAACACACGTTCAGACAGAACGCTGGCTGCGGGGCATGACAAGATCTCCAAGGCGTAAGTGGCTAGCTCCGGCCATTTATCCAGATTGGAAGCCCAAAAAGAGCAAGGGTCCAGTGACACAGTCGTGGCTTCAATGTTTACTTGGAGATACTCCTGTACCATCGTCTCTAGGCGTTGACTATGTGTCAGACTTCTTGTCTCCTGTGGCCTTGCAAAGGATGGGCTAAAAAAGTGGTGAAATGATTCCGCAAAATTGATGTTACCAGCAGATACTGTGGTTCTGTTACGGTTTGAGTGCTGAACACTTGACGGTCCCACGGTTGGCAAGTTGGAACTGTGAGATTCACTACGTGCACCACTGGTATTTTGTGGAAAAGCACATGTAAGATTCTGCAACAGTCTCTGCTGATACTCCTGCATGCGTGCATCCCTTTCTATGGCAGGAATAATTTCTGCAAATTTACTTTTGTACCGGGGATCTAACAGTGTGGCAACCCAGTAGTCAGGATTATTTCTAATTCTCACAATTCGAGGGTCATGTTGCAGGTAGTGCAGCAAGAAGGCACTCATGTGTGTTGCGCATCCAGGAGCACCAAGTCCCTGTTGTGTTGGTGGCGAGGTAACAATCATGCTTCCTTCCTCTGTCCTCTCCCCCCAACCTCGCACAACAGAAATGTGATCAAGGTCTCCCTCATCTGATGAGTCTTCCATCAGTTCGTCCTCCACTTCTTCCTGGGCTCCTGCACCTTCCTCACTAGTTTGGCTGCTACCATGCGCCCTGGTTAAACTATCTCCCCCACCCTCACATGCCTGCCGCCTTGGTGCTGCCGACCGTCTGGACCTTGCAGATGTTAGCCCTTCCGCATACAACTCCTCCTCCTCTACTTCCTCCACCTCCTCTTGTGCCACCACCTGACTCTGAATTCTGTTTAACATGTGCTCCAGCATGTAAATCACCGGAATAGTCATGCTGATAATGGCATCGTCAGCACTAAACATCTTCGTCGCCATTTCAAAACTGTGCAGAAGGGTGCATAGGTCCCTGATCTGAGACCACTCCTCCAGCGTGATTTGCCCCACCTCTGAATCTCGTTGGCCCAGGCTATACGTCAGAACGTATTGCACCAGGGCTTGTCGGTGCTGCCACAGACGCTGCAACATGTGCAGAGTTGAATTCCACCGGGTAGGCACATCGCATTTTAGCCGGTGAAGTGGCAGGCCCAACGACTTCTGTAGAGATGTAAGTCGCTGAGCTGCGGGATGCGAACGGCGGAAGTGAGCACACAGCGACCGTGCCCTCTGCAGAAGGCCATCTAGTCTGGGATAGTGGGCTAAAAATTGCTGGACAACCAGGTTCAACACGTGAGCCATACAAGGCACGTGTGTGACATTGCCCCGGCGAAGGGCCGCACCCAGGTTTGCAGCATTGTCGCACACGGCCTTCCCTGGTTTCAGGTCCAGTGGAGACAACCATTCATGAAATTGGTTCTCCAGAGCTGACCACAACTCCTCAGCTGTGTGACTCACATTTCCCAGACATTTCAATGTAAAAACCGCCTGATGACGTTGAGCCCTACTGCCAGCATAGTAAGGAGGTGTGCAGGATCCCTTCTGCGCAGTTAGAAAGCTTGTGGCATGACCAGACAGGCTTTGGGTGCAGGTGGAAGACCGAGAGGAGGTTGAGGAGGCAGAAGCAGTGGAGGAAAAATGACATAAAGAGGATTGACGCACAACTCGTGGGGACGGCAAGACTTGGACAGCAGCCCCTTGTCCTGCTGTCACCATAGTTACCCAGTGCCCAGTCAGCGACATGTAACGCCCCTGTCCATGCCTACTCGTCCAAGTGTCTGTGGTGAAATGCACCCTGTCACACACAGAGTTTCTCAAAGAAGCGGTGATGTTGTGTGCGACATGCTGGTGGAGCGCAGGCACACCTTTCTTTGAGAAGTAGTGCCGACTGGGCATCTGGTACTGGGGCACTGCGACGGACATAAGGTCTCGAAAATCCTCTGTGTCCACCAGGCGGAAAGGCAGCATTTCTGTAGCCAAGAGCTTGCAGATGGTGAAATTCAACCTCTTAGCTTTCTCATGGCTAGGAGGAAATGGTCTTTTACTTGTCCACATCTGAGGGACCGAGGGCTGGCTATTGTGCTTAGACGGGGTTGATAAGGGTGTCCCCGGCAAACTGCCGGTCTGTGAGGAAGATGCAGGCGGACATGTTAGGTTGCCTTGATCCAAAGGTGGTGCTATCGATGTCGGACAGCGCTCAAGACCAGCTGGTGTTACCACCTCCAAAGAAAATGATGACCTGCCAATCACGCTGGCTGTTGCGGGTAAAGAGGTGGCAGGTCTGCGCCCCAAAACAGGTGTGACTGCTGTCCCCCCAGTCACAGAGGATGAAGAGGCCGCGGATGCACAAGATATGGCAGACGGTGGTTGGCCCGGCCGGCTAGACCGCATTGTAGCACACTGAGCTTCCCACTGCAACTTATGCTTCATGTCCATGTGCCGGTTCATGCATGAAGTACTCAAACTATGTATTTTTTGGCCTCTACTTAGCTTTTGCTGACAAATGTTACAGATAACACGAGTTGGGTCATCTTTATCAATCTGAAAAAATGCCCAGGCTATGCAAGGCTTAGCACCCATGCGACCTGAAGAGCCACCACGACTTGTGGTGAGAGGCAGAGTTGTGTTTGAGGATGCAGTTGTTGACGTGCTTCCAGTACTACGTCTCTGTCCAGGAAGGCGCAACCTGACCTCGTCGTCACTAGCATCTTCCTCCACCTCCTCTGCTGACCTCATCTCTTGGCTGACTGTGGGTTGATAGTAAGTGGGATCTCCGACCTCATCATCATCACCCTGTGCGTTATCACACCCGTCGTCCTCAGAGCCAACCTGTTCCTGCCCTGACAAAAAACTAAAGTTGTCGCTCCAATCAGGTATTTGAGTCTTATCATCGTCTTCCTCATTGTCTCCACCAACAGGAGTTACAGTTTGGGAATGAGGGTCTACATTATGGTCAGAACCTTCTGCGTCTGGTCCTGGATCCGACTCATAAAGATTCTGGGCATCAGTGCAGATCATTTCCTCGTCTGGATTCACAGAAGCGCTGGAGTCGACCTCTGATTCCCAGGCTATAGTATGAGTAAACAGCTCTGCAGACTCAACCATCTGTTCTACCTCATACTCAGACGGGCAGCTGGAGATTTGGGAGCTGTGAGGAAGCAAGTGCGATTTGGGTGACACCTTTGAGGACTGGAGTATTTGTGATGTTGAAGTTGATGTGGAGGAGAGCCCACTTAAAGGAGCACTTGATATCCGTTGAAGCACCTGCTGTTTTTGTGCCTCATCTGGAATTTGTAGCGATTGGCGTGGCCGTAAGAAAGGGATCTTATCACATTGTCCGCTAAAAGAAGTAGACATTTTAGTTTGGCTGGAAGATGGTCTTTCTTCTGCACCTACCCCACGGACACAACCTTTTTTCCCCTTCCCAACACGCCTATTCCCCTTTCCACCAGCAGCAGGCCTTTTTCCACTCATTTTGGTGGTTAACTAATTCACAACTCTGGAGTTGTTTGCACAAAAAAACAATGGATGGTAACCGAGCAGAGCTGAGTGGCCAAACTGTGGTATTAGGCCAAAACTATTGGCTGGGTTAGATGCAGAAAAAAATTATTTTTAATTTGCAACCTGATGGAGGTCAGTATAGATGGACTAATAGACCAAGTCCCACACACCGCTAGAAGCCCAAATATTTTTTCAGAGCTAGATGCAGAAAATTTTTTTATTCAATTTGCAACCTGATGGAGGTCAGTATAGATGGACTAATAGACCAAGTCCCACACACTGCTAGAAGCCCAAATATTTTTTCAGAGCTAGATGCAGAAAAAAATTATTTTTAATTTGCAACCTGATGGAGGTCAGTATAGATGGACTAATAGACCAAGTCCCACACACTGCTAGAAGCCCAAATATTTTTTCAGAGCTAGATGCAGAAAAAAATTATTTTTAATTTGCAACCTGATGGAGGTCAGTATAGATGGACTAATAGACCAAGTCCCACACACCGCTAGAAGCCCAAATATTTTTTCAGAGCTAGATGCAGAAAATTTTTTTATTCAATTTGCAACCTGATGGAGGTCAGTATAGATGGACTAATAGACCAAGTCCCACACACTGCTAGAAGCCCAAATATTTTTTCAGAGCTAGATGCAGAAAAAAATTATTTTTAATTTGCAACCTGATGGAGGTCAGTATAGATGGACTAATAGACCAAGTCCCACACACTGCTAGAAGCCCAAATATTTTTTCAGAGCTAGATGCAGAAAAAAAATATTTTTAATTTGCAACCTGATGGAGGTCAGTATAGATGGACTAATAGACCAAGTCCCACACACCGCTAGAAGCCCAAATATTTTTTCAGAGCTAGATGCAGAAAAAAATTATATTCAGTTTGCAACCTGATGGACGTCAGTATAGAAGGACTAATAGAACAAGTCCCACACACTGCTAGAAGCCCAAATATTTTTTCAGAGCTAAATGAAGAAAAAAATTATTTTTAATTTGCAACCTGATGGAGGTCAGTATAGATGGACTAATAGACCAAGTCCCACACACTGCTAGAAGCCCAAATATTTTTTCAGAGCTAGATGCAGAAAAAAATTATATTCAGTTTGCAACCTGATGGAGGTCAGTATAGATGGACTAATAGAATGATGCTATGCCCAAAAGATTTTACTTCACTAGGTGCAGTAAAAAAATTGGTATTCTATACACAGGTGGTATATCTTGCAACACAGATAGGCTACTCCACTGACTAACACACTCTGCAATAGGCCAAAAAGGATTAGCTTTGCTAGATTCAGCCAAATGCTGTGAAAAAAACTTGCACAGCACTGGCACAGACCTGCCTGGCAAAAACTGATAGGAACTGATGTAACCTAGTCCTGAAAAGGACTCCAATTACAATTAGTCTTTACTCCCACAATCTATCTATTTAAGAGCACAGACCTGCCTGATAAAAGTCGTAGGAAATGCTGTAACCTAGTCCTTAAAAGGACTGCAATCACAACTATTCCCTACTCCCAAGCTATCTGTATATTTGTGCGAAAATTGGCTTGAAATTAACAAGGTATAGCGCACACAGCAACAGCGGTGCCGTCTAACACGCAGCTGCAGCAGTGAGAAAATGGTGGCGACGGGGAAAATGGCTTGGTCTTATAGGGCAAGGACATGTGACATACACTGCCAATCACACATGCCCTTGCTTGTGTGAAAAAAAGCACTTCGCTCCGTGTGTGCGCTGCTGATAGGCTGACAGATTGCACCTCCCCACTGCAAATGCGGGAAAGAGAAAAAAAAATGGAGATCTTCATTGTTCCTGCAGAGATCCATCCCCTGCCCCTCCCCCCGCCCCGCTGTACACTCAAACTGCGTATTAACATTAATTTTCATCATTACTGAGAAAAAATCCAGTTATGATTTTGGTGCACGAACAGTTATCGAACATAACCTCGAACAGCCGAATTTTTCTCAAATTGTTCGTGTTCGCCGACCGGCTCGAACACCGCCCAAAACAGCTCGAATTTGAGATTGGCGAACAGTTCGAGTAGAACAACGCTCATCTCTAGTTTTAACGGTGTTCGAAGGTGTTCGACGAACAGTTCGACGAACAGTTCGGCGAACACACGGGTGTTCGACGAACCGAACCGAACTCGAACACTACGGGGGTGGCTCAACACTACTCTTGAGGAACGTTCAAGTCTTAAATGATTTTCAAAGATGAAGATGTAATATTTAAGCTCGTGGACAAGGGTGGAAATGTCGTGATCTGGCCCTGCCATTTGTATGAAAAAGAAGTTAACCGGCAACTGAGAGATAAACAATGTTACTGTAAATTAACGTTCAATCCTTTAGCAGCCTATTCTAACTCCCTTTTGGGGATTCTCAATAGAGCACGCAATAGTGACATTATCTCCAAACAGTTACGTGATGCTTTGATTGTATCCGAACTGAAAATCCTGACCCTTTACCTACTTCCTATTATCCATAAGGATAGCTGGGTGCCGATTGTTTCGGCTGCTGGGGGCGTCTTGGAAATTATCTGCAAATGTACAGACACAATCCTCCAACCACTTGTAAAAGCACTACATTCTCATACGTGTGATGCCACCAATTTTTTATGCAAAATAGATTTGCTATATGTTGATGAAGGATCTAGCGTCATTATACACCAGCATTCATCATCAAGATGGCCTGAGAATGGTCTCTTTTAATCTATCAATGACAAGTAGGGTAGGACGGCAAGGGAAACAGAATTTATCCTTCAAATTCTAGAATTTGCACTTACGCATAATTTTTTTTTTTTTGGTGGGTCACTTTACCTAAAGCTCCAGGGATCAGCCATGGGGGCGGCCTTTGCACCTTTCTATGCTAATCTGTTCCTGGGGCTGTGGGAGAGGGACCTGTTCCTGTCAGATCAGTGTTCGTCAATGTGGCGTGTCCTTTTGTGGACACAGTACATTGACAATATTTTTCTAATCTGGCAGGGATGTCCGGTTGATTTGGTTTCTTTTTTTAGAGAACTTAATACAAACAATCATAATCTGTGCCTCACATATAAGTCGAGTGATAGAGAGATTGAATTCCTTGATGTCATGGTGAGGCATGATCATGATGGAATGTTGCAAACCGATCTTTTTCGGAAACTGAATTCTGCGAACATGTTTCTTAACGCCTCATCATCACATCCGAGGCACGTGATTAATTCAATGCCTATAGGTCAATTCTTGCGGATTCGGCACATTTGTTCATCGGATGCCGATTTTGAATATAGGGACAAAGAGTTGAGAAATAGGTTCCAAGAGCGCAGCTTTAGCAACTGTGCTCTTAAACATGCATACAATAGGGCCAGAAGCTCAGGCCGTCACAATCTTGTCCACACCTCGTATTTACATCCAGCTATTTCCAAAATCCACATGATTACTCAATATCACTCTCATTGGGATCATATGAAAAAAAGCATTAGAGAAATACTGGCCATTGTTATTAGCAGATAAAACATTGAGTCATTTTATATCTGATGAACCAGATGTGGCGGCGTGGCGGCGAGACGCAGTAGGAATCTGAGGGACCTACTGGTACAGAGTCATTTCAACAAGACTGATCAAATGACTCTACCATTTACACGAATTAATGTTCCCAGATGGGGTTGTTCCCCATGTGGGAAATGTGTGGCGTGCCCCAACATCAAGTATGCAACTAATTTCTTCTCTTCAGATGGTTCGAGGGAATTTAAGATCACCCAATCCATCACCTGCTCAACAAGAGCTATAATCTATTATGCTACATGTCCCAGTCAAAGTATTTATATTGGACTTATGACTAGACCACTAAAAATACGTGTTCGCGAACAAGTAAGGGATATTTTAGTGGTGAAAGTAGTAGCTGAGGTTGAGAGATTACATACTCTCCCAAGACACTTCAAAATCCATCATAATTGTGTCGGGAAAGGACTAAAGGTGAGGGGAATTGACCGAATTGTTTTGGGGTTTGGAGTGGTCCTGTTAGTCGCCTTCTAGCTCAGCTAGAAATCAAGTGGATCTGGAACTTGCAGTCAGTAAAACCCCTGGGCCTGAATGAGAACAGTAATTTTGCCACATTTCTCTAATTGCTCACCACCAATTTTATCACACATGTTTTTATTGATCTATATTTGTAATATTTCATTTTAGATGTTTTGTAGTGATTTTTATCCACCATGACCTGGATCCTGCTCTGTTCCTGTTCCTCAATCTTCGCTAACCTCAGTGGACAACTCTGTGTGAATTCTGGTCGGCACAAAGAGCTGTCTATGGGACCTGAACATACCATATATATTTATCTATGTTTATGTCTACCTAATGCAAACAAAGGTGTTAACTTTGTCACTTTGTTTAGTGCATATCTGCACTGGGATTGTTGTATGTCTTCTTTAAGCAATATATAGATATGCACAGTATGGAACTTGTTACTCTATTAGGATTAGGCCAATACTGTATAATTGTGCTATGTAGTGTTCCATACATGAGTATTCATTTCCTCATATATAGAGGGATTTAGATACTCATTGTCGTTTTATTATGCACATAGACTAATAAATTGGTTGTCCTCCTCCTGGAATGTTAGTAGGGTTCCTACATTAATTTTGCTTCATTATTTTGTTATTTTAACAAATGTCTGATGATACTATTCTGTTAGTAATATATTTTCCTTTGTCTTTTAGTCCCCCTCCATCTCATCATCCCCCTTCCAATCATGTCATTTTTGTCAGTCCTGTGCGCGCACGTCATGCTGCCTTGGACGTGCGCATCGCGGAGCATGTCTATCCAAGGTCACGCTCCAATCACGTGACCTGTGGAGTCTTTGCAGGTCCTGTGGTCTGACTGAGGCCACTGATGTTGTCCGCCGATTCACCAGTGTGTGGGACGGTGTGCGCCTTTATGGAGATACTGACGATAAGGCTATGGTTCCAATTAGATGGTATGCCACAAGGGGGTGTTTGAATGTTTGGTGCGAGCTCCTCAGGAGGCATGTTGAATGACCCTCCCATGGCATTGTGAATGATTAAAAATCAGGTGTGAATGTATGTAGTGATTTGTGTGGTTTGGGTATAAAAGGTGGTTTGTGCCAGTGTGATATCACCCCCGAGGAAGGCAGATAGCCGAAACGTACGTCGGGTGATCTTCTGGTGGGCACCACAGCTATATCTATAGGTAACAACTGGCTTCCATATTTCTAATTGGTATTCACATATTCTGGGAGATAATGGTTGGTCCTTGATTGCCATTTAATTTATGTGTTCTATATAAGCCTAGGCATATTTAGTCTTATGCGCCACCATGTGGATTGCCACTTTTTAAATGTCTATGTACAGTGAAGGAAATTATTATTTTATCACTTGCTGTTTTTGTAAGTTTTCCCACTGACAAAGACATGAACAGTCTATAATTTGAAGGGTAGGTTAATTTTAACATTGAGAGATCGAATATCCCCAAAAAATCAAGAAAATCACATTGTATAAATTGGATAAATTTATTTGCATTTTGCAGTGAGAAATAAGTATTTGATCCCCTACAAACCATTATTTGTTCTGGCTCCTAGAGACCAGTTAGACGCTCCTAATCAACTCATTAACTGCATTAAAGACAGCTGTCTTACATAGTCACCTGTATAAAAGACTCCTGTCCACAGATTCAATTAATCAGTCAGACTCTAACCTCTACAACACGGGCAAGACCAAAGAGCTTTCTAAGGATGTCAGGGACGAGATCATAGACCTGCACAAAGCTGGAATGTGCTACAAAATCATAAGTAAGACGCTGGGTGAGAAGGAGACAATTGTTGGTGCAATAGTAAGAAAATGGAAGAAATACAAAATGACTGTCAATCGACATTGATCTGGGGCACCATGCAAAATCTCACCTCATGGGGTATCCTTGATCATGAGGAAGTTGAGAGATAAGCCTAAAACTACACAGGGGGAACTTGTTAATGATCTCAAGGCAGCTGGGACCACAGTCCCCCTGCTCAAGAAGGCACATGTGCAGGCCCGTCTGAAGTTTGCCAATGAACATCTGGATGATTCTGTGAGTTATTGGGAGAAGGAGCAGTGGTCAGATGAGACAAAAATTTAGCTCATTGGCATTAACTTAACTTGCTGTGTTTGGAGGAAGAGAAATGCTGCCTATGACCCAAAGAACACCATCCCCACTGTCAAGCATGGAGGTGGAAACATTATGTTTTGGGGGTGTTTCTCTGCTAAGGGCACAGGACTACTTCACCTCATCAATGGGAGAATGGATGGAGCCATGTACCGTAAAATCCTGAGTGACAACCTCCTTCCCTCCGCCAGGACATTAAAAATGGGTCGTGGCTGGGTCTTCCAGCAAAACAATGACCCAAAACATACAGCCAAGGCAACAACGGGGTGGCTCAAAAATAAGCACATTAAGGTCATGGAGTGGCCTAGCCAGTCTCCAGACCTTAATCCCATAGAAAACTTATGGAGGGAGTTGAAGCTCCGAGTTGCCAAGCGACAGCCTCAAAATCTGAATGATTTAGAGATGATCTGCAAAGAGGAGTGGACCAAAATTCATGTGTGCAACCCTCATCATCAACTACAAAAAACGTCTGACTGCTGTGCTTGCCAAAAATGGTTTTGCCACCAAGTATTAAGTGTTCTTTGCCAGAGGGAAAATGCAAATAAATTTATCTAATTTATACAATGTGATTTTCTAGATTTTCTTTGGATATTCTATCTCTCAATGTTAAAATTAACCTACCCTTAAAATTATAGACTTCATTTCTTTGTCAGTGGGCAAACTTACAAAAACAGCAAGGGATCAAATAATTATTTCCTTCACTGTATATATGTGTACTCATGTGTGTTATTTTGGTCATTTTGGTCTGTTATATATTTAATAAAGTTTTATATCTTGCTATTAATTATCTGAGTTCCTTAGTACACTTCACCTTTTTTTGATTATGTTTGGTATCTGCGTAGTTGTACTGACCTGGAGAATCATATTGCCAGGTCAGTTTTACCATATAGTGAACATGGTAAAAAAAAAAAAAAAAAAAAAAAAAAAACAATTGTGAAATTGCACTTTTTTTTGCAAATTCAACGCATTTGGAATATTTTTCCTGTTTTCCAGTACACTATGTCATAGAATTGATAGTGTCATTCAAAAGTACAACTAGTCCTGAAAAAAACAAGCTCCCGTATAGCTATATTAACTGAAAAATAAAAAAGTTATGGCTTTTGGGAGAAAGGGAGGAAAAAACTAAAACGAAAAAAAGGAAAATGGCCATGCAGTGAAAAGTTTAAATGAAAAAAAAAATCCAAAAAGTTTAATATTCCTGTAATCGTACTGATCAGGAGAATCATGCTACAAATTAATTTTTACCACAGAATGTGTGTAAAAACAAAACCCAAAAGCCATGGCGCAATTGCATTTTTTTCACTATTTCACCACACTTGGAATTTTTTTTACCGATTTCCAGAATGTTATAGCTAATGGTGTCATTCAAAAGTATAGTTCATCCTGTAAAAAATAAGCCCTCATATGGTGTTGTAGACAGAAAAATAAAAAAACATAATGGCTATTGGAAGTAGGGGAGAAAAAAAACAAAGTACAAAAACGAAAATTGTCTGCAGTGGGAAAGGGTTAAAGGCGTTGTTGAACTGAGCATTTTTGGTGCAGTTTTTCCCTACAGACTTCTATGTGAAGCCTGAAAAAATACACATAAAAATCCTGTAACATTTTTAAGTGCAGAAAAACAGTGTTAAAGATACAGAAAAAACTGCTGTGAAATCTGAATCAAAATACATAAAAGATGAGGAAAAAACAAAATGGCAATACTCAGAGCAGATTGCTAGTGGGTATTTTGGTGTGGACACCTGCAGGAAAAATAAGCAGTGTATCCGCACGGGGGAATATGGTGTAATGATCACAGATATGATTTAAAAAAAAAATAAAAATCTGACATGTTTATACTGGAATTCACAGCAGAAGGTCCACAGATTCATTGGTACTAACAGGGCCGTATTTGCCCTTAGGCACTTGTAGGCACGTGCCCAGGGCGCCGGAATTCGGGGAGGGCGGCGTCTGAGCGTGTTTTTTTTTTTTTTTTTGGTTTGTGCCCTGAGCCGGCCGGGTGGCTCAGCCCCCCCGGTCATCGCGCCCTCTCGCCCTCCGGTCACGCCCACCCACCTCACCTCTCTAGTCTGCACTGCTGCTGCGATTTGGAAAGAAGAGGAGGAGCCCGGGCACTTGAAGTTCCTGCGGAGGCCCGGGCAGCACATCGCTGGTGGCGGCTCATCTCAGCAGGCAGCGCCGGAAATTGTGTCCTGTTGTGATGTGCCATTGCGCCGACACTGCCACCCGGGCCGTGGTGCCGATGCATGATGCTGGCTGAGGAGCTGCCGCTTCTGCAGACAGTCTGCTCTGCAGCATAATTGATGATGGCAGGCAGCAGGCGGCGAGGCGGGCGGCGGGATCATAGTTTAGGCACAGACACGCAGTCAGCAGCTACCACCAGTACTGTGTTCTGTGCTGTGCACAGACAGTACAGCCAGCGGGCAGCAGTGCCAGCCTGACAGAGCCCAGACTGCCTGAGTCTCTGATTAGTCTCAGACTCTGAGGAGTCTGACTAGTCTGTGACTGTTGTCACTGGTCAGACATGATGGCAGGCAGCAGCAGGGAGGGACACAGTGGGGTCTGAATCCCAGACATGGGCTGCATCAGGCACTGCAGCACTGCATATGGGCCATATGCAATGCTGCAGTGCCTGCTGCAGCCCAGTTCTGTGTGGGCCGCTCCCACCCCCCCCACCCCCATGTACAATGCTGCAGACCTGTGGTCTGTGTGGGCCACTCCCACCCCCCCCCCACCCCAACCTTTTATATGTGCTACATGGAATGGGGGGGGGGAAGCTACATGAAACTTGGGAAACGGCTGCGACGGGGGGGGGGGAGATATTGAATGCGAAGGGGGCACGACGTGGGGGGACGTGGGGGGGACGTTACCGGGGGGGGGTCGACCACATTGCCTAGGGCAGCAGAAACTCCAAATAGAGCCCTGGGTACTAATGCCGTGTGGCTACCAGTGATGGTTTCCAGCCAATATCTGCACACAAAAGCCTTCAAGAAGTGATGTGCCAGTTATGGAAATTGCTTTCAGATTTGTGCCAGAAATATTCACAGCTACATGAAGGCAATCCTCAGTAAAATAAACTTTATGCATTACAGCCTGCTGACGCGGTAGATTATAATTTATATCATGATACTACAGGGTGCATAATTTGATGAGGACACGCCATAATGCAGGATCCATGGCCAATGAAAAAAAAAAGGCAACAATGTGTTCAGACACTTGACACTGATGTACCTATCCAGGAGAGAATTATTAGAAGCCTAAAGGCATTGTCGCAACAATTACATCAGAGGGACATGTTAACGTGTACAATTGCTTCACCTGAAGCTTTCAAACTACTCAATACCTGGGTTACTAACAGTCAATAAATTAGTAAAGGAGTGAGAAGTTATTGGATACCCTCCCTGAAGACTTCTTATGTGATATTAAGTATGTATTAAGTACTGTTGTATGCCAATATTAATGTCGGTCTCCCATCAGAGCTGCAGTAGAGGAGTTATCTGGGAAAAAGACTTAGTAGCTGGGCAGCCCCAATGGTGGGAGGAGGTGTAAGGAACTAGGGGATAGGAAGTTCCTGTGATTGAGGAGTCTGGAGTAGTGTGTTGAAGGAACAAGAAATAGGAACGCTGCATGCTCATGCTGAAGTGTATTTGTGATTAAAGAAAGAAAACTGGTTGGAAGTCCTTGATAAATAACCACAAGTAGTAAGAGCAACATAATACAGCTGGAGCATCTAAAATTAAGGGATAAGACACATAAGAGGAAGTTCAAGTATCTGTAGTAAGTACGACCAGAAGCCAATAATAAAGCTGTGGGATGCAGACTAAGAAAGGAGTGGGACTAAAGAGACATCACGTAGCCAGTCCTGGAAGAATGTCAGAGTCTACTATTCCACACTAGTCTCTCTCACGCAAGCAAACAGCACATGCTGAGGCAGGCAAGGATGGAGAGGAGAGAAAAACGGATGAGTGCAAACCGATAAAAAATTGGATTGCACTCTGACCGATGTTAATCTGTGAGCCTCTGCTCATCTGCAGTTTTTTTTTCTCAGCTGAGACCGGACTGAGAAGAAAGACCACAGCATACTACGATTTGCCGCTTTTATCGGATGAGACTCGCCAATGCATGTCAATGGGTGCGAAAGAAAAAAAGCGCACAGCATGCAGACGATCCGCATGCCGTCGTTTTTTTACGGAACGATGTTAATAAAAAAAGAAAAGGCTTCAATCATCCTGTGATGCACTGCAAAGACAGGCATTACAAATATCTGTGAACTCAGATGGTGGAGGAAGCCAGCTCTTTAACCATTTTTACATACACACATCTAATTAGTGTAAGGGCTGTTGTGAAGTCTGGTGGGTAGCAGCCCCTGCAGGAGAACTGCTAGACCCGGGAGAAGCAACCCTGCTCTCCTGGGATTGGGTGGTGCTGGAGATCAATGAGGCCAGCCAGTGCCTTTGCTGTGGTAGCGGTCAGGACTCCAGCGAGATTTGTGCAGCCGCATAGAGCATAGTGTCCTGCGTGGTTCAAAAAGTGCTCAACTGCCAGATGACGTCAGTTAGGGATCAGATAGATATGGTCCTTAGTTGCCAGCGGTGGGAAGAGAGCTGAGGTACTTTCCTGGAAGTCTGAGGTGCCGCGGATGCCAAGGTCCAGGTTGAAAGGAGAAGTTTTAGTGTATGTATAGTGCTATATGCAGCGGGAGTGAGGAGAGCTGGGTTCATCACACCATGAGAGGCTGTTGGCTCAGTGTACTGAATAACTGTGGAGAGCTGTAATAATAATCATCATCATCATCAACTACTCCAGTAAAAGCGAGTTTTTCTTCCTATTGCACCAGAAGTCTGGACATTGCTTATTGAGAAGGGCTGATCCTGCATCTCTTTCACAACTTTTCCCTTTTATTCTGCTGTGGACGACCTTCCGGCCAGCGAGACTATCGTGGCAGTTGGCCGCCATTAGGCCCCGACTTGGTGGAGGCTGACCCAGACAATCACATGAGGAAGTGACACACAGGGAAGTGTTGGTAGGCTTGAATATAGCTACTGTGAGACACCACTGCATGTTACACGCCTCCATGGAGTTGACAGAAGAAATTTGGCCTTGTCGCGTGCAATCAATGTGGAAATGATGTTGGTGCTAGTCCAGGAGTGGCCAGAGCTATGGGACCCACGGGACTTCAACTATCAAAACAAAAATGTGAAGGACGCAGCATGGACATATATCTGTAGACAATTATTCCTCCAATATGTTGACAGTACCTCAGATGTCCAAATGGGGATGAGTAAGTAATTGTTTGTTTTACATGAATGTACTATTTTGTTATTGTCAAATTATCTTACGCAGGGCTATTGTAAAAAGCTTGTGTTTTTTGGTTTGATAACTAGTACTTTTTCTCATTTACACTTTAATTGTGGCCTTCTGGATACGTTTTAAACAATGATACATTAAAAGGTAACCTTTTCTAGTGAATGATGTAACAAGAAGATGGAGAAGCTGTCGAGACCAGTACAGGAGGGAGCGACAGCAGAGAGAGAAAAGTGGTTCTGGAGTAACAACAAAAAAAGCCCAATCTGTATATGTCCTTCACATGAGCCCTTGAACTTGGGATAATCAACAAACGAGAAAAGGAATTAATTTTCATTAAAAAAAACAGTAATTCCAACTTTCTACTTGTTGCCAAGAATACACAAGAACTTGAACTCTCCCCCAGGTATCGGTAGTATTAGTGAGAAGGTGTGTATATATATTGACTTTTTTTTACAACCATTGATAAACAACTTGCCTTCTTACCTCAGGGACTCATCACACCTAATCCAACTTTTGGACACAGTTGAGATTCCAGAGAATGCACTGTTAATCACCATTGATGTGGAGGCTTTATATTCTAACATAGGCCATCAAGACGGGCTAACATCCGTCACGCATTTCTTGGGTCACAACAGTGGAGGTAACCGACTCCATGATTCCTTCATAATTGATCTCTTACGATTTGTGCTCACACACAATTACTTTATATTTGACTACTCTTTCTATCGACAGATATCTGGTACGGCAATGGGTGCGCGGTGTGCGCTCTCCTTTGCCAATCTCTTCATGGGTTGGTGGGAAGGCGCACACGTGTATCCTCGGCCGGCATTTCAACAAAACGTTTTTAAGTGGTTACACTTTATAGACGACATTTTTGTTGTGTGGACAGGGACCAAACAGGATGCTGAAACCTTTATCAATGAGCTTAATACCAGTCCTTTCAACATTCATGTAACCTTTGAAATTTCCTCTATTACAGTAAATTTTTAGGATCATAAAATTGTCATGACTGAGGTTCTTATCACCACCGAGCTCTATCGGAAGAAAAAAGCAACAAACAGCTTGTTGCACTACCAGAGCTTTCACTCGAAGTCCCTGAAAAATGGCATTCCGGTTGATCAATTCACAAGCGCTAAGAGAAACTGCTCATGTTTGGATACCCTCAAAATGGAGGAACACAATCTGGTTACCCGGTTTAGACAGCGAGGACATGCATGATCGATCATCACCAAAGCTCGACATAAAGTCTCCACTAGATCACGTGACTCCCTGTTTAACCCCACTGTGCGTGAAAAGGACAATTATAGCAGATTTATTACAACTTATAATAACCAATGGCCTTGAATTTACCAGGCGCTCTTACGACATTGGAGTATTCTCACCACAGACCATCGATTATCCAAGCTCATTCCCGATAGGCCACTATTGACGGGCAAACGGGCTCCGAACTTGGCTGACAAACTGGTGAGGAGCCATTACAAATGACTATTTAAAACTACTTTGACGGGCACTCGACTCAGGGGTTCCTACCCCTGTGGTGAGTGCTCGATCTGTCCCCTTATGCAGCCGATTAAGACCTTTGTTAATCCCATTGATCAAACGAGCTACCATTTTGAAAACTTTATAAACTGTAAAACTCAACATGTAGTGTATGCATTGATATGCCCCTGCCCTAAGATTTATGTTGGGCAGACGGGTCAGGAATTACGCAAACAAATTCAAAAACACGTCTCTAATATCAATTTGGCTACTCAGGATCTACTGAAAGGGAGAAAGATCTCCACCCACAGTGGCATCACACTTTCTGAACATACATGATAGTACACCCCATGGGCTACGAGTGGTTGGACTCCAGAAGGTCCAGTCTAACCCACGGTGTCTGGATTACTCAAGTCAACTTTTAAAATTAGAGTCAAGTTGGATTTGTAACAACATACAGTAGGGAATATAGTCAGATTGAATCAATTATTAAAAAATATTTGCCAATGTTAAAAAGTGACCAAATCCTAGATAACATTCTGAATGAAGGCTGCTTATTTTCAACTAGGAAAGCTCCAACTTTGTCCAATCTTTTATCACCAAGTCTGGTGATGACAGGTTTGGGAAATAGAACATGGCTATCTACAAAGGGGTTTTTTAAATGTGGTAATAATAGGTGTGGTACATGTAGATATGCAGTGAATACTAAACAATTTCAGAAAATAGCGAAACCAGAAATGTTTAAAATTCAGAATTTTATCCACTGCAGTAGCTCATATGTCATTTATATAATTACCTGCAATGTCTGTAATCTCTCATACATAGGCTGCACTACGAGGAAATTGCGACAGCGTATTAATGAACATCTTCGTGATTCAGTGAACGGTGAAGCCTCAAATCCATCCAATGTATCCAAGCATTTTTTTCAAGTACATGGAGGAGATCTGAGGGGTTTCCAATTCTTTGGGATAGAAAGAGTCAACAAACCTAGGAGAGGTGGGGCTTGGAGACAGAAACTCCTGAGTCGGGAAACCTACTGGATTCTTCTGATGGAGACCGCCCACCCCACCGGCCTGAATAAACGCTCGGATTTGATTCTATTCTATTAGAACTGTTCACGAATCACATTTATAGCACCTTGTTACAATATTGTAATTTGTTTTTAAACTTGTACATGTGTTTTGTATTGGCATTTTAAAATGTGTTTGATACAGAGGTTTTGTAAGTCATGTGACAAGGGGGGCGGGACATGTTTGCCCGGCTAGTTTAAAATCCCCATGCCGCAGTCATACAGCTAGGTTATGATTAAGGGGCACACATAGCCCTGAAACGCGTAAACCAGTGTCCTGGGACCTTGCTGAATTAAGCCCTCCACCTCCAAAAAATGTTGGCCTGTGTTTTCATACCTACGAACTTTTTGGAATAAAGCTTTGGAACATATTGCTTTGGTGCAGGATTTCTTCATATTTCTATTGGACTCTTTGGGATTGCAGCCAGGCACAAAGGGACAGGTGAGCAGGAAAAAAAAACTTTTTTACTTATAAGTTGGATTTACACCTTGGACTCTGTGGCGCCCAAAGGTATAAATGAGGACCACTCCTTTACTGGATTCTTGATCAAATAATATTGGTTCTTATCAACATTATTACAGCCTAATAAGATTTAATTAGATGGAATTTGAACATCTACTTCTGGTGTTCCCACGGCATAATTATCAACTGATCTCTGGTATATTTGTTTTTCTATTTATAATGTGTGCTTTAGTATCCCAGATTTGTTTTCCTTAGGCCCTCATGTGGGCTCCTATGATATTAGTTGGGGCACTTGTGGCTTGGTCTTCATACATACGCGTGGCTTTATTATGATGTCTTCACCCGTTTTTTATATATCTCCTACATTTTCTGCAAAAACATGTCCCAGATATTTACTGGTAGTGTTGAGCCACCCCCGTAGTGTTCGGGTTCGGTTCGGTTCGTCGAACACCGGGATGTTCGAGGAACTGTTCGTCGAACACCTTAGAACACCGTCGAACACTGTTAAAACCAATGGCAGGCAAACAAAAACACATAGAAACACATAGAAAACACCTTCAAAGGTGTCCAAAAGCTGACAAACTGCTCAGAAGACACTCTCTTTAAAAAAGCCGGCCGGCAAATTCAGCAGCGGCATACACCGGTACCCGACAATTTAGAAAAGAAGGAATAGAGCATCACACATAGATTAGATAGATAGAAACATGTCAGTCACACATATAAGAAGCACAGTGACAGTGTTGGTTACTGCACTTGTCATTTAGTGTAAAGGATTTATTAAAAAAAATATTAGTGTTTTCATGCACCGTCTCTTTAAAAAAGCCGGCCGGCAATTCAGCAGCGGTACCCGACAATTTAGAACAGAAAGAATAGAGCTTCACACACAGATTAGATAGATAGAAACATGTCAGTCACATATATAATAAGTACAGTGACAGTGTTGCTTAGTGTAAAGGATTTATTTAAAAAAATAATAGTGTTTTCATGCACCCTCTCTTTAAAAAAGCCGGCCGGCAATTCAGCAGCGGTACCCGACAATTTATAACAGACAGAATAGAGCTTCACACATAGATTAGATAGATAGAAACATGTCAGTCACATATATATGAAGTACAGTGACAGTGTTGCTTACTGTACTTGTCATTTAGTGTAAAGGATTTATTTAAAAAAATAATAGTGTTTTCATGCACCGTCTCTTTAAAAAAGCCGGCCGGCAATTCAGCATCTGCACCCGACAATTTAGAACAGAAAGATAGAGCATCACACATAGATTAGATAGATAGAAACATGTCAGTCAGATATATAATAAGTACATTGATAGTGTTGGTTACTGTACTTGTCATTTAGTGTTAAAATAAAGGATTTATTAAAAAAAAAATTAGCGTGGGGTTCCCCGTAATTTTAGTCTCTAGCGGAGGTTAAGCAGACGGCTGGGGCAGATGTTTGAAGCCTGGGAAGGGGGTAATACCCATGGAGCTTCCAAGGCTACTAATATCAGCCCCCAGCTGAATACCTAGCCTTTACTAGCTATTAAAATGGGGGACCCCCCCAAAAAAATGATGTGGGGTCCCCCCTATTTTAATAGCTAGCAAAGGCAGACAGCTGGGGGCTGATATTAATAGCTCAGGAAGGGTGCCATGAATATTGGCCCCCTCCCAGGCTAGAAACACCAGCCGTCAGCCGCCCCAGAAATGGCACATCCATAGGATGCGCCAATTCTGGCACTTAGCCTCGCTCTTCCCACTGCCCTGTAGCGGTGGCAGTGGGGTAATAGGGCTGGGGTTGATGTCAGCTTATAATGCCAGCTGACATCAAGCCCAGGTTAGTAATGGAGAGGCGTCTATAAGACAGCCCCATTACTAACCCCATAGTCAAAGTTAAAAAAAACACAAACACCCAGAATAAAGTCCTTTAATTGAAATAAACACACAATTCTTTATTGTTCTAAATTAAACCATACTTAATATCACGCCCATTCCAGCTGAAGCCAACGATCTCCTGCAATAAAAGAAAAATAATAAAGCAACATCATCCTTCCTTTCCATGGTTCCCAGGACAGCTCCAGCTCTGCTACATTGAGATGACAGGCTGGACTGCAGCAGAACGCTGCCATCCAGCCTGTCAACCCGCAGACACTGAGAAGAGCAGGCTTGCTTGCGCTCCTCAGTGTCTCGCTGTGACGGAATCCAGATGAGCCGAGGTCATGTCCAATGAACTCGGCTCACCTCATGCACGTCACTGACAGCGTGGGAAAATTCTCCTGCACTCAGCGCTTCAGCGTGGGAGAATTCTTACGCTGAAGCGCTGAGTGCAGGAGAATTTTCCCACGCTGTCAGTGACGTGCATGAGGTGAGCTGAGATCATTGGACATGAACTCACCTCATGCACGTCACTGACAGCGTGGGAAAATTCTCATGCTGAAGCGCTGAGTGCAGGAGAATTCTCCCACGCTGTCAGTGACGTGCATGAGGTGAGCTCATGTCCAATGAACTCAGCTCACCTCATGCACGTCACTGACAGCGTGGGAAAATTCTCCTGCACTCAGCGCTTCAGCGTGAGAATTTTCCCACGCTGTCAGTGACGTGCATGAGGTGAGCTTATGTCCAATGATCTCAGCTCACCTCATGCACGTCACTTACAGCGTGGGAGAATTCTCACGCTGAAGCGCTGAGTGCAGGAGAATTTTCCCACGCTGTCAGTGACGTGCATGAGGTGAGCTGAGTTCATTGGACATGAGCTCACCTCATGCATGTCACTGACAGCGTGGGAGAATTCTCCTGCACTCAGCGCTTCAGCGTGAGAATTTTCCCACGCTGTCAGTGACGTGCATGAGGTGAGCCGAGTTCATTGGACATGAACTCGGCTCATCTGGATGCCGTCACAGAGAGATGCTGAGGAGCGCAAGCAAGCCTGCGCTTCTCAGTGTCTGCGGGATGACAGGCTGGATGGCAGCTTTCTGCTGCGGTCCAGCCTGTCATCTCGATGTAGCAGAGCTGAAGCTGTCGTGGGAACCATGGAAAGGTAAGGATTATGTTGCTTTATTATTTTTCTTTTATTGCAGGGGATCGTTGGCTTCAGCTGGAATGGGCATGATTGTAAGTATGGTTTAATTTAGAACAATAAAGAATTGTGTCTTTATTTCAATTAAAGGACTTTATTCTGGGTGTTTGTGTTTTTTTTTAACTTTGACTATGGGGTTAGTAATGGGGGTGTCTTATAGACGCCTCTCCATTACTAACCTGGGCTTGATGTCAGCTGGCATTATAAGCTGACATCAACCCCAGCCCTATTACCCCACTGCCACCGCTACAGGGCAGTGGGAAGAGCGAGGCTAAGTGCCAGAATTGGCGCATCCTATGGATGTGCCATTTCTGGGGCGGCTGACGGCTGGTGTTTCTAGCCTGGGAGGGGGCCAATATTCATGGCACCCTTCCTGGGCTATTAATATCAGCCCCCAGCTGTCTGCCTAGCCTTTGATAGCTATTAAAATAGGGGGGACCCCACGTCAATTTTTTGGGGGGTCCCCCATTTTAATAGCTAGTAAAGGCTAGGCATTCAGCTGGGGGCTGATATTAGTAGCCTGGGAAGCTCCGTGGGTATTACCCCTTCCCAGGCTTCAAACATCTGCCCCAGCTGTCTGCTTAACCTCCGCTAGAGCCTAAAATTACGGGGAACCCCACGCCAATTTTTTTTTAAATAAATCCTTTATTTTAACACTAAATGACAAGTACAGTAATCAACACTGTCACTGTACTTCATATATATGTGACTGACATGTTTCTATCTATCTAATCTATGTGTGATTCTCTATTCCTTCCATTCTAAATTGTCGGGTACCGCTGCTGAATTGCCGGCCGGCTTTTTTAAAGAGACGGTGCATGAAAACACTAATATTTTTTGAATAAATCCTTTACACTAAATGGCTAGTACAGTAATCAACACTGTCACTGTACTTCTTATATATGTGACTGACATGTTTCTATCTATCTAATCTATGTGTGATGCTCTATTCTTTCGGTTCTAAATTGTCGGGTACCGGTGTATGCCGCTGCTGAATTGCCGGCTTTTCATGTTTCACTGTGAGCACAGTTCCCATCGATTTGGGCAATCACTCTAATGCCACAACCACCATGGCTATGGCATTACAGTGAGTGGCAGACAATCCCTGCATGATTGGTGCTCTAAATAGCGCCAGACATGCAGGACACGCTTTTGGTGCACGAACAGTTATCGAACATAACCTCGAACAGCCGAATTTTTTGCAAATCGTTCGGGTTCGTCGAACAACTCGAACACCGCCCAAAACAGCTCGAATTTGAGATTGGCGAACAGTTCTAGTCGAACACCGCTCATCTCTATTTACTGGGTATCATTGTGGACGCATGGAGCATTTATGGTTGCCTTTGGATTCTCCAAGTGGAACCTTGTCTTTGTTGTTCTTTTTAGATGGTGGCTCCCTATGATCTGGATTACATCCTTGTGCGGTTATTATAATGTGGGCTTTTATGTGGATCTCTTCCTCATCTTTAACTGGGTCATATATTTCCCTGTTATTTATCGGGAATGATATTTATCCTAATGAAATTGTTTGGGCTCCCTTGTATCCATCGGTGGTTTTCCTGCATCATTGATTATCTTACTGTGTCCCGGTATTTGCATGATCCTATGGATCTTGTTCTTATTTGTACGCAGCGTCATTCTTTACTTACCTTACTTTCTCAAGAACTTAGTCTATGGGGAATTCTGTATTGCCTATCGGTGATTTGCACTTATTGTCTTCTTTTGGTGTTTACCAATCATAAAGCGCTATTCATACTATTTTTTGGTGAGTCTTTGCGTTCCATGTCCTGGAACGCATGGACCCGTCTCTGACAGCATCTACTAATTATAATGCGTCTTATCTACTTACGTCGCTTCCGGACGGAAGCGACGTTCTTTGCGTTCCACCGCTATTTAATGGTGGAGCGCATACAGCGCCGGACAGTATCTGGGGTCCTCTGATAGTATCCACCAATCGCTCTGTGCATTACCAACCCAAGTCACTTCCGGCCAGAAGTGACGTCTCTTGCGTTCCACAGCTATTTTTTGCTGGAGCGCATACACTGCTGGACCGGATATGACATTTATAGTACAGCATGCGGACATCCGGCCAATAGAAGTGCCCTGCGTCCCATGACCGCCCTGCTGTGACACGCACGCGGCCCCATTGTAGAGTGCATGCACTTACTGCCATTTTCATGACGTGATTTGCATGCACTTGTGGTACCACATGACAAAGTCGACTCACCTAATGACTAACGTTTTACAGCTGGCTTCCTCTTCCAACCCACCTATAAATGGACAACATATCACACTTGTGGATTACCCCTAACGAAGTTGCCAGTGGGCAGCGATACGCGGTGGGCGACCTCAACAGGTAGATTTTGCTGACCCTTCTATTATGATTGTACATCATCATTTGTGCCTCGTTTTCTATTTGTACTTTCAGCCTTAAGTACGATTTCCATATACATTATATTGTAAGTCATCTGCACATTCCATTGTTATTGCTATCCTTGGGGTCAGCATCACCCTTTAATCTATATTGCATTTGATACTTACATAGCTACATAGTTTATAAGGCCGAAAAAAGACAAGCGTCCATCCAGTTCAGCCTATTTCTGGTGCACTGCAGCTATTGTCTAATTCTTGGTGTTTTCTATCCTGCAGATAAATGCTTGGGATGATTCCACCCTTGCACAAATATGTATGTTTTAAATGTTTTTAATCATTTTTTGTGTGGTTTTATTGCTCTAGTGAATTATTGTTCAATAAAGATGTATTACATATTTTCTCAATAACTCTGGGTGTGCTCGGTTTTCTTTACCTGTTGGCTTTTCTCTCCGCTCATGTAATCTGTATATGTAGAGATTAAATTTCTTGGCACCCGTAATGGATTTAAGACCATAAGTTTATTTTTTGTTAAAATCTTTGATTTCCATAGCACAAAATGTAAAAAAATTACTAATTTGGAACCATTTTTCAAATTTACATAAAACTGAATCCAACCTATGGGAACAGTAGATAGCATCTCAAGCAGAGGTTCCTGGCCCATCTGAGGAGGAGGTTTCTGCACCACGCCACAACAACAGGTTGCCATGGAACAAGAAGAGCAGGCCAGGAGTAGTAGCCTAGCGTTGGTCTTAAATACTTCCCAACAGCTAATCAGAAGAGGGACGGAAGCCCAAAACATAACAACACAAAGACAGGTACATAGCCGAGTAATGGACTATATTTCCAGAACCATACCGTACAGACCAAAAGTTTGGACACACCTTCTAATTTAAAGATTTTTCTGTATTTTCATGACTTTGAAAATTGTACATTCACACTGAAGGCATCAAAACTATGAATTAACACATGTGGAATTATATACTTAACAAAAAAGTGTGAAACAACTGAAAATATGTCTTATATTCTTGGTTCTTCAAAGTAGCCACCTTTTGCTCTGATGACTGCTTTGCACACTCTTGGCATTCTCTTGATGAGCTTCAAGAGGTAGTCAACGGAAATGGTTTTCACTTCACAGGTGTGCCCTGTCAGGTTTAATAAGTGGGATTTCTTGCCTTATAAATGGGGTTGGGACAATCAGTTGTGTTGTGCAGAAGTCAGGTGGATACACAGCTGATAGTTCTACTGAATAGACTGTTAGCTGCTTTTTTCTTGCCATAATATAAATTCTAAGTAAAGAAAAACGAGTGGCCATCATTACTTTAAGAAATGAAGGTCAGTCAGTCCGAAAAATTGGGCAAACTTTGAAAGTGTCCCCAAATGCAGTTGCAAAAACCATCAAGCGCTACAAAGAAACTGGCTCACATGAGGACCGCCCAAGGAAAGGAAGACCAAGAGTCACCTCTGCTTCTGAGGATAGGTTTATCCGAGTAACCAGCCTCAGAAATCGCAGGTTAACAGCAGCTCAGATTAGAGACCAGGTCAATGCCACACAGAGTTCTAGCAGCAGACACATCTCTACAACAACTGTTAAGAGGAGACTTTGTGCAGCAGGCCTTCATGGTAAAATTGCTGCTAGGATACCACTGCTAAGGACAGGCAACAAGCAGAAGAGACTTGTTTGGGCTAAAGAACACAAGGAATGGACATTAGACCAGTGGAAACCTGTGCTTTGGTCTGATGAGTCCAAATTTGAGATCTTTGGTTCCAACCACCGTGTATTTGTGCGACGCAGAAAAGGTGAACAGATGGACTCTACATGCCTGGTTCTGACCGTGAAGCATGGAGGAGGAGATGTGATGGTGTGGGGGTGCTTTGCTGGTGACACTGTTGGGGATTTATTCAAAATTGAAGGCATACTGAACCAGCATGGCTACCACAGCATCTTGCAGCGGCATGCTATTCCATCCGGTTTGCGTTTAGTTGGACCATCATTTATTTTTCAACAGGACAATGACCCCAAACACACCTCCAGGCTGTGTAAGGGCTATTTGACCAAGAAGGAGAGTGATGGGGTGCTATGCCAGATGACCTGGCCTCCATAGTCACCAGACCTAAACCTAATCGGGATGGTTTGGGGTGAGCTGGACCGTAGAGTGAAGGCAAAAGGCCAACAAGTGCTAAGCATCTCTGGGAACTCCTTCAAGATTGCTGGAAGACCATTTCCGGTGACTACCTCTTGAAGCTCATCAAGAGAATGCCAAGAGTGTGCAAAGCAGTCATCAAAGCAAAAGGTGGCTACTTTGAAGAACCTAGAATATAAGACATATTTTCAGTTTTTTCACACTTTTTTGTTAAGTATATAATTCACATGTGTTAATTCATAGTTTTGATGCCTTCAGTGTGAATGTACAATTTTCATAGTCATGAAAATACAGAAAAATCTTTAAATGAGAATGTGTGTCCAAACTTTTGGTCTGTACTGTATGTGATGATGGTGAGGAGGTACAACACATTCACCAAGTCCCATCTGATTTAAGGCTACAAACCAAAACATTGATATTACACCTCATACATGCAGCCACCCCCCCATATAACCCGCAACATATTTATGAATATTTAAAAACAAGCCACCAAACACAGTGCCACCAATCATCCAGCAACGTCTCTGATCAGGGGCAAGCCACTTATGCCACCATCCATCCTACAGACTCAGGACATCCTCAAACCAGTGGCCAACCACCATACTCACCCCAGCATCCTACCACTGCCCCTCCTCCATCAACAGGACCTCTGTAGTGGACAGTCAACAAACTTACTACAAACAAACTCCACACACAGGAACTCCAGCAGGAACCCATTCTGGCCAGCATTATTACTATGAGCCCCACTCAAACCAACCACAGTTGCCGAGGTGAAGGCAGGCATCAAGGTCCTCCCTAGCAACCATACAATATTGGCCATTGCAGCCGAAGATCCTCCTGGCCAACTTACCAGTATCCTAGTTGTTATTATTCGGAACTTGTTGACTATGTCTCCAATCAACAATCACCAAACCCACCTCCTAACAACTCACTGCCAAACATTTTGTCATATCAACTAACCCCTTAGCAAACCAACCAACCACAAGCTTCCTCCAGTCCACCCTCCCCCTCCACATCACTTCATTCATTCTTCCATTTGTAAAAAAAAAAATATTTATAAAACCTTTGAAAAATATGCAAGTTTCAAAATGTGCCGAAATTAAGGCTTCATTTCATTTAATATTTTGTGAAAAATAAAACTATTTTTTTAGTTTGAAGTAAAATAAGTATCACATTTATTAATGAGTGATGTCTGCATAGTGCTCACTAAAGTAAAAATCAAGTTTACACATATGTAGATTATTAGAAGAGTCATACCCAACAAAAATCATAGTGTAAACATCATAACCCAACATTTTCTTGCCAGGGCGTGGATCCCTCAGGCGTCAGAAAATAATCGGCAAGAAGTACAAGGACTCTGAAGCCTGAAAGATCCCTGGGTCTGGGCAAAACTTGTTCAACTGGACCAAGATTGTTAGCCAATGCTTCCTCGGCATCCACAGACACAGGCAAATCGTGGATACGAGTAAAATTGTGTAGCATTACAGGACTTAATGACATCATTGACATTTGCTCACTTAATTGGAGGGCACTAAGTAATGCCCTCCATTTAGTGGTCAAAATTAGTGATGAGCAAGCATACTCGCAAGTACTCGGTACTCGCCCGAGCATCTCAGTACTCGAGATGCTCGGAGCTCGCCGAGTACTTGCGAGATGCTAGGGCGGAAGCTCGGGTCCCCTCCCTGCATGTTTGTCGCTCTTAAGAGCGCCAATCAACATGCAGGGATTGCCTGCCACTCATTGTAATGCCGCAGCCATGGCGGTTGTGGCATTACAGTGATTGGCTGGCCACACAGCGTCATCAGGTATATATCAGTCACTCCGGAATCAAGCAGAGTAGGGAGAGGTGCTGCTGAGCTAGGGAGAGATTTGCTTGTGTATTAGGTAGTGTAGGGAGAAAAAACATACATTAAACATATCCATCTTAGCAAACAGTCCTTCTGAGGACTAATCCATCTGCAGAGATAGGAGGTAGTGTATATAGGCAGGCAGGCAGTGTATATAGGCAGGCAGTGTATATAGCGGACTGTAGTGCATATAGCACAAGAGGCTCCATTCCAATTCTGCCTTCAGCTGCTGTTAGATATTTCTAGACAAAGGCCTAGGTCTCAGGGGCCAGGAATACATTTTTTTGGATCTTAATCCTCATGATTTGCTTAAAAAGCAATCCAGAGAACACCATTTTTCTGCACCATTTGCTTGTTGGCACTGCAGAATACAGTCAGGTACTTTCCATATTACAGCGCTATAAATCCAGCTATTTAAAACTGTGTTTTCTCCGTCACACGGATCACATACGTTTTCAGAAAATACTGCCATTTCTGGCCTCCATTAAAAATTTGCTTCAGTGTGTCAGTGAAGCAATTGACACCAGTTTGCTGTTCAAAATAGTTACCTACAGGCCAGGTATTTAAAACTGTGTTTTCTCCGTCACACGAATCACATATACGTTTTCAGAAAATACTGCCATTTTTCGCCTTTATTCAACTTTTTTTTCACTGTGTCAGCGAACTTTTTGACACCGGTTTGCTGTTCAAACTAGTTACCTACAGGCCAGGTATTTAAAACTGTGTTTTCTCCGTCACACGGATCTCATATACATTTTCAGAAAATACTGCCATTTCTCGCCTCCATTAAAAATTTGTTTCAGTGTGTCAGTGAAGCAATTGACACCAGTTTGCTGTTCAAACTAGTTACCTACAGGCCAGGTATTTAAAACTGCGGTTTCTCCGTCACATGGATCACATATAAGTTTGCTCCAAATTCACTCATTTGTAGTGAGCGTGGAAGATATTGTCCTCCATTTAAAATGGGCAAGGCACGTGGCAAGGGATGGGGAACTGGACGTGATGGTGATGGTGCACCGAGGACAAGGCCGTGGGCAAGCTGAAATTGTGCCACAACAAACACCCACATCTTCTCGCTCGAACTTCCTGTCCCAATTCCTAGGGTACCGCAGCACACCACTATTGAACCCAGAGCAGTGTCAAAAGGTTGTTGGTTGGATAGCGGATAATGCTTCCAGTCACTTAGCCACCACTACCACCACCCTGTCTTCCACACGGTCAAGTTTCAGTAGCCGTGAGTCTGGACCGCATATTCCTCACGCTGATCCTCCTTCCTCCCACCATACCGAGTGCCCGGAGACAACTGATCCCACACTTGGACACACTGAAGAGCTGTTCACTTTTCCATTTATAGATTCGGGCCTCTCACCCAGTCCAATTGAAGCGGGGCAAGAGGAGATCGCATGTAGCGATGCCCAAATATTTGAGCAGCCACGGCCACACAAAGGCAACGGTGGGAAAGTGTCACAGGAGGTGGACGATGATGAGACACAATTGTCAGAAAGTCAGGAGGAGGACCAGGATGCGGAAGTGGAAGACGAGGTGGTGGATGATATAGTAACTGACCCAACCTGGCAGGAGGACATGCAGAGCAAGGACAGCAGCACACAGGGGGAGGGAAGCAGAGCACACCAACAGGCAGGAAGAAGCAGTGTGGTAGCCGCAGACAGAAGGCAGGCAACCGTTCCCCGTAACACCAACAAGAAGGAAGTTGCCAGTACAACTGTTAGGTCTTCCCGAGTCTGGTTGTTTTTAAAAACTCTGCCGATAACCCCAAAAAGGCCATTTGCACCACCTGCCAGGCCAGCATCAGCAGGGGTGGCAAAATGACCAGCCTGACCACCACCAGCACGATCAGGCACATGGGAGCAAAGCACCCGACTTTGTGGGCCGAACCCCAGGGTCCAGGAACATTGTCTGTGGGTGGCACCATTGCTTCTTCCGCTGTTGTGCATGCAAGCCAATCCCCTGTCCATGGTGCATGCGAAGATGCCTCCTGCCTGCACCTGTCATTGCACACTCTCAAGTAGCAGCATCAGGAAGCACGTCCACATCCTTGTCCCAGCGCAGCGTTCAGTTGTCCATACCCCAGTCCTTGGAACGCAATTGCAAATATGCAGCCAATGCCCCACAGGCCACACAATTAAATTCTCACATTTCACGACTGCTTGCGCTCGAAATATTGCCTATTAGGCTCGTGGAGACGGAAGCATTCCGCAACCTGATTGCGGCGGCCGTCCCTCAGTACTCGGTCGCTAGCCGCCACTATTTCTCCCGGTGTGCCGTCCCCGTATTACACAAGCATGTGTCCCAAAACATTACCCGTGCCCTCAACAACGCAGTTACCGGAATGTCCACCTAACCACGGACACGTGGATAAGTGCTTGTGGGCAGGTACGGTACATCTCACTGACGGCACACTAGGTTAACATAGTGGAAGCCAGGACCCAGTCGGACCTTGGGACAAAACACGTCCTCCCGACGCCAAGGATTGCGGGCCCGAGGTCAATCAGGGTTGCCCCCACGGTCTACAGCACCTGCACCTCATCCTCCTCTTTAGCCTCCATCTCCAAAATGACTACATCAGTCACAAGCTGGAAGCACAGCAGCACTGCCTCGGCCAAACGGCAACAGGCTGTGCTGAAGCTAATATGCTTAGGTGACAAACCGCATAATACTGAAGAGTTGTTGACAGCTCTGAAAGACCAGGCAGATCTGTGGCTCACACCGCTGAACCTGCAGCCAGGCATGGTCGTGTGTGACAACAGCCGGAACCTGGTGGCGGCTCTGAGACGAGGTGAGCTCACACACGTACCATGCCTGGCCCATGTGCTTAACCTCGTGGTTCAGCGTTTTCTCAAATCCTACCCGGATCTGCTTGTTAAAGTACGCTGCCTGTGTGCCCATTTTAGAAAGTCACCTACAGCTTCTGCCGCCCCTTGCCGTGTTTCAGCAGCGTTTGAAGCTTCCGGCTCACAGACTGGTGTGTGATGTCCCCACGCGTTGGAAGTCTACACTTCAGATGTTGGGAAGGATTTGTGAGCAGAAGAGGGCAGTTGTTGAGTACCAGCATCAACAAGGCCATCGGTATTCAGTTCAGACTCCACACATAAGACCTCAGGAGTGGACATGGATGTCAGACATATGTACCATCCTCCAAAATTTTGAGGACTCCACCAAGATGGTGAGCGGCGATGGCGCCATAACTCGCGTCACCATCCCGCTTCTCTGTCTTCTGAAATGCTCTCTGCTCACAATCAAAGAGGATGCATTTCAGGCAGAGCATGATGAGATGCAGCAAGAAACCATACAGGGTGATTACACACAGCCCAGTCTTATCTCATGCCAACATGGATTGGGTGACAATGAGGAAGAGGAGGAGGAAGAACAGGAGCTAGTTTCATGCGCTATAGACGGTACTACCTGCACAGCTGTCATACCGTCTGTTCAGCGTGGATGGCCAGAGGACAGAGAGGAGAAGGAGGAGGAGAGCATGGTCAGTCATCCTCTGGGTGGGGACACGGAAGTCTTGCCTGTTAGTAGTCTGGCATGCATGGCTGAGTTTATGTTACGCTGCCTTTCCTATGACCCTCGCGTTCTCAAAATTTTGGGTGACAGTGATTACTGGTTGGTGACACTTCTAGACCCACGCTACGAGGAGAACTTTATATCTCTTACTCCTGAGGCGGACAGGTCTACAAAAATGGGACTGTACAAGAAGGCCCTTGTTGCGGAACTATTAAAAAAATTCCCATCTGAAAACGCTATCCATTTACTTCCAGTTATTTGAGTATTTTGCTTGTTTTTGTTTTTTCTCTGTCTAGCAGCCTTGTGTGAACATGCATTTACATTTTGCATGCACATCAATTTACGTTTCAGTTCAGACTCCCAGGTTTTTTCTTTGCAGTTTAGTGTGCTTTAGTGCATTTAAGGGTGTGGCCGCCCTTTGTCTGAGCTAAAAGGTTCATTCTGCCTCTTAGGTCTATGCCTCTACTAAGGGTTCAGTCTCTCTGCCCTTATCCATATGTATTTTGCTTGTTTTTGGTTATACCCTATAAATGTATAATAAAACGGATTAATTGACCTTTGAGGTCACATGGTAGTAGGTAATCAAAATTACGACCATAAACTCTGTTCAACGTCTCAAACGACAATTCATATAGACAAAGATGACGTACACGAACATGTTCTATTCCAAAAGCTGTTAAATTTATTAGTACATATCAGTAAAAAAGACAAGATATTCATTAGAAAAGTAGCACAAATACATAAATAATGAGCCAAAACAAGGATGCCAGCGCTGACACACAACAAATAGATATATATAGCAGATGGAGAAGATATGTATATATATATATATATATATATACATATGTAACAAACCCCAACCCACCCATACAGTATAATCACAAAGCTGGAGCTATAAATGTAAAGGTGCACAGTGCACATCCAAACAGAGAATATAATGGAAATAGGTATAAATATATAACTCACATATCCCCATCCCAACTACAAGCATGTATACCAAGGCGTTAAACTATCCAACTACCAATAGAAAAACACAAGGCTTCAAACTAAGCCCTAAGATGCATAAAGACCGCTCACAGAGGTCAGGTTAGTTAGACACCTAAGGTCCTTCGCAATAACTAAGTGGGGATAGAGCATTACTCACTTATTGCAGTGTTATGTCAGCGCAGGCATTCGCAACCCTACGCGCGTTTTGGCGCTGTATTTATTTATTGGATTATCGATGGACCTGGAGGTGAGTATACTGAGATTAATTAAGCTTAATAAAGTGTGTCTGTATTTTATTTTAATTAAAGGATTTTTTTCTCTGTGTGAGTTTGTTTATTTAACTCTTTAATTCCAGGGTTAGTAATGAGGGTATCTGGCTCACACCTCTCATTACTAACTCTAGGACTTACACCAACCCCTAATCCCATTACCCTGATGCCACCTCAGCAAAGCATCAGGAAGAGACTGGGTTAAGTGCCAGAATTGACATATAATATGAATTGCCAATTTCTGGGGTGACTTAGGACTGGTATTTTTAGCCTGGAACATGGCAAATAAGCATGTCCCTTCCCAGGCTAATAATACTAGCCCCCAGTTGCCTGCTTTGCCCAGGCTGGTTAACATATTTGGGGAGGACCCCACATTGTTTTTAAATTATTTATATATTCCTTAGAAAGCTGACGGCAAAGCTCCTTGCTGGTAATTAAATGATGGCTTTATATTTCTGTGTGTCTTTGTCTCTCTCACTATCTATCATTTTTTTTCTACTTTGTCGTGTTAAATGTGCAGTTTCCTTTGAAGAAGAATGCGTAAAAAACTGACAGCTCACGGTTGGTCCATAGACTTGCATTGGCGAGTGCCGGCCGAGATACAGACACTCGCAGCGATTTTTTTGCACTTGTCCAATTTAAATGTGAACCCTACGCTGATGTGACTGCACCATTAGGGTGCAGACACCCGTAATTTCGGTTCGAGTGCTAGGCATCAAAGCTTATGGTCGCACTCGTACCAATTTCATTCAATGGGGCTGTACACGTCAGATTTTCTTTCTTAGACCGTATTGTCTGAGGAAAAGAATCAGAGCATGCAAGATTTGCCTCCAATAGTTGGATGGCACTCTCCCACTCATGTCTATGGGTCCGTGAAATGGAAAACATCAGACCCCACTCAGATGACATCCGAGTGTGGTTCGATTTTCATGGACTGACAGAATGGAGATACTTTTTTTTTTTAATTCTCAAGATCCGCGAAAAACAAATCACACTGTGATCAGAGTTTAATTAGCATAATCAAACCGTTTTCCCTGATGGAGAACATACAGTCACCTGCACCTGCACTTACAATGTAAGTCTATGAAGCCTCCTTCTGACACTCCATAGGTTTACATTGCAAAAGTCACTCCCAGGTAACAGCGCAGCTGGGAAGAACCGAGAAGAGCGGCACTGGATCGTGGAGAAGACAACTGTAGGTGAGTATATTAACACACAGCCATTTAATTCCTCTGACGTTCAGCTAGAGGTAGAGCTTCATAGAACAGCAATTTCACAATACACTGCAATACTGTTGGTATTGCGGTGTATAGTATAAAACCCCTTTCAAAAATAAAGAAATTATTATTTTTTTTTAAATAAACATATTTGGTATCCTTATACCCAAAAAAGTCTGATCTATCAAAATTTAAAATGTTTGTTAACCCATTCACCCACGGGCAATTTTATGTTTTTCCTTGTTGTTTATTCTTTCCCTTATTCCAAGAGCCATAACTTTTTTAATTTTTTCCAATCCCATAGCCGTGTGAGGGTTTGTTTTTTATGGGACAAGTTGTACTTTTGAATGACACCATTAATTCTGCCACATAGTTTTCTGGAAAATGGTAAAAAAAAATCCAAGTGTGGTGAAATTGCTAAAAAAAGTTCAATTCCATAATGTTTTTTTTTTATTTGCTCTATTCACTATATGGTAAAAATGACCTGACAATATGAATCTCCAGGTCAGTATGAGTACGCAGATACCAAATCTGTATAGTTTGGCAAATTCTCCCCTTTTTATCTGGCTTCAGGTGTGATTTTCATTTTTTCGACACCTGTTAGGGTATGTGCAGACGCTGTTTTTTCTCAGCAGCAAAACCTGATCTTTTTTCCTGCGGTCAAAACACAGGTTTTGCTGTGGTTTAGCTTTGTTTTTTGTGGCGGAATTACTGCGCATTTTGCGGCAGTTTTGTCTTGCGTTTTTGGTCACATGACATGTCCCATATGTCGCCTTGACTTGTATCAGTAAAGTTTGTTGTATTGAATGAATTCACGGCAAAAATGCAGTAAAAATGCAGGGCTGCGTTTTTGCTGTGGAGATTCAACTTCTCACTGCTTTCAATGGGTGAAAAAATGCATAAATTACGCTGAAAGAATTGACACGCTGTGAATTTAAAAAACACAGCAAAGTAGCAAAAACATCAGGAAAAAAAAGGGGTTTGGACTGATTGGCTGCGTTCTCCATAGACATTGATGCTAATGAAGAACACAGCGCAAAATCAGAATAAAAAAAAGGTGAAAAAAAAGCAGCAAAAACGCAATGTCTGAACATAGGTCAGAGCATTACACCCTTGAAACAAAGTTGTTTAACCACAAATTTGGAAAGGTGGCAACAATTTTGTCCTGCTCATTTTTGTGGCTTTGTGTGAAATTATGTTCAATTTTACCTTTTTTTCACTGTTTTTTTGTATTGTTCCAATACACAGAAAGGAAATAAACATGTGTACGACAAAACATCTGTAATTGCAATAATTTTCTGTGAGAAATATTTCATTTTCTGGAACAATTTTAAGGGTGCTATCACTTTCGGCCATAACTGTACTTTCACCGTTAACTGTGGTGCAACATGGGACTGCAGGTTTCAGCTACACTTACATTACTCAGAGTTATTTCTGTTATGTTCTGCTACCAGAGCTAAGGAAAGAGAGGAGATCTGTCCCTACGATAGAACTCAGCTGAATCCCTACGATGTAACAGGGGACCTGATCCTGCGATCAGACCTGCTAAAGTCCTAAGCTAGTCTGTACGGAGACCTATAGAAGTGGGGAAGGAATCCCTACAAGTACTAAGGACTGGGAGGAAAATGGACACCTCCTAACAGAAATAGTAGCAGACAGACGAACAAACAACATATATAGAACATAGAGGTCCGTAGACCAAGCAAACTAACAGAGTTAGATACAGAGCACAGGCTAGCTAGAAAGTAGATATACAATGAAGTCCAGCAAAGCCAGAAGGGCGGAGCAGGATTAAATAGGCCAACAAGGTCATGTGACCAGCAAAGGAAAAAAAACCTAAGAGCAAGGTTCTAACAGTACCCCCCCTTCTAAGAGGATCCTCCGGATCCCCTAGGACCAGGCTTATCAGGAAATCTCCTGTGAAACGCTCTGATAAGTCTGGACGCGGAAACATCATCCGACCTCACCCAAGAGTTATCCTCGGGACCGAAACCTTTCCAGGCCACAAGATACTGCAAACTACCACTATACCGTCTAGAGTTAAGGATGCGAGAAATTTCATATTCCCCGTCCTCCACCACCGGAGGAACAGAGGCAGAGGCGTCACAATCCGATACAACAGCTTTTTTCAACAGAGAGACATGAAATACCGGATTAATTCTCCAGGAGGTAGGAACCTCCAACCTAACAGCAGATTGGTTGACAACCTGAAGCACCTTAAAGGGCCCTACAAACTTGGGACCCAATTTCTTTGAAGGAATCCTCAACCGCAGATTCCTAGAGGACAACCAAACCATGTCACCAACAGCGAACAAAACCTCCTGTCGTTTCCTATCAAAGTAGTCTTTAGATTTTCTGTTGGCCTCCTGAAGATTACCACGCACATCCGTCCAAACTCTCTCCAAATCACCGGAAAAATTCTCCTCCTCAGGCACGGCAGATCCCAACTTGGAGAACGACCCAAACGACGGATGTCTCCCAGAACAACAAAAAAAAGGCGAACAACCAGCAGAAGAAGATGTATGATTGTTCAGAGCAAATTCAGCAAGTGGCAGAAACTCAGACCACCCCTCTTGATTGTCTGCCACAAAACAACGCAAGAACTGCTCAACATCCTGGTTTTTCCTTTCTGTCTGGCCATTAGATTCAGGATGATATCCGGACGAGAACGACAAATGAACTCCCAACCTATCACAAAAGGCACGCCAAAAACGAGCCACGAACTGAGGACCCCTATCAGAAACAATGTCAGTAGGAACGCCATGAAGTCTGACAATTTCCTTGACAAAGGCCTTAGCGAGAGTTTTAGCGCAGGGCAGTTTGACGAAAGGAACCAAGTGACACATCTTGCTAAAACGGTCCACGACCACCCAGATGACAGTAAAACCCTCAGAGGGGGGAAGGTCAGTTATAAAGTCCATAGCCAAATGTGTCCAAGGAGCACTGGGAACCTCCAAAGGACAAAGCAACCCCGCAGCAGGAGTATGAGAGGACTTAGATCTAGCACATATAGTACATTGACGCACCCACTTAATGACTTCCTTCTGCCATCCAGGCCACCAAAAACTGCGACCCACCAGTCTCTTGGTCTCAGAGATTCCGGGATGACCTGCCAACCGAGATTCGTGACACTCAACAAACAAATCTCTCCTAAAGGTCCCAGGCACAAACAACCTCCCATGAGGAGTGTTAGAAGGGGCATTCTCCTGTGCTTTAAGAATCTCATTTTCCAAAACGGAGTCCAAAGCAGCTATCACAACACCTTCTTGTAAAATGTTCTCCTCTTTCTCAGCACCGACTATGGGAGAAAAACTGCGAGACAAGGCATCCGCCTTAACATTCTTAGTACCAGGGATGTAAGTAATGGAGAAATTAAACCGCGAGAAAAACAGTGCCCACCTAGCCTGACGGGCATTCAGGCGCTTGGCAGCATCAATATATATCAGATTTTTATGATCCGTAAGAACCTGAACGGGAAATTCCGCACCTTCCAAGAAGTGGCGCCAGTGTTCAAATGCGAGTTTAATAGCCAATAATTCCCGATTACCAATATCGTAATTCAGTTCAGTCTCCGAAAATTTTTTTGAAAAAAAGGCACAGGGATGTAATCCATCCCCGTTATCCTGAGACAATACTGCGCCAACCCCCACAGAGGAAGCATCAACCTCAACCAAAAACGGCCTAGTAACATCAGGCTGCATAAGGATGGGAGCAGAGGTGAACCTCTCCTTGAGATACACAAAAGCTTCAATGGCCTCAGAAGACCACTGAACCGCATCAGCACCTTTCCTGGTGAGATCAGTCAGAGGTTTGACAATACTAGAAAAAATTTTTATGAATTTTCTATAGTAATTGGCGAAACCCAAAAACCTCTGTATCGATTTCAAACCAATAGGCCTAGGCCATTCCTGCACAGCCTGAACCTTAACCGGATCCATCTCAAAACCTTTGCTGGAGATAATGTAGCCCAAAAAACTAATTCTCTGTACAGCGAACTCACATTTCTCCAGCTTAGCAAAAAGCGAATTGTCCATTAATAACTGTAATACCTCATGCACGCTCCGCCAATGAGACTCCAGATCCGGCGAATAAATCAAAATGTCATCCAAATACACAACCACATTTTTACCAATCAAAGGTCTAAGGATGTCATTAATCAGATTCTGAAAAAATGCAGGAGCATTAGTAAGACCAAAAGGCATAACCAGATTCTCAAAATGACCCACAGGAGTGTTAAAAGCAGTCTTCCATTCGTCACCCTCCTTCATGCGCAACAGATTGTATGCCCCCTTAAGGTCAATTTTAGAGAACCACTTGGCCCCCATTAACTGGTTAAACAGATCAGGAATCAATGGCAGTGGGTAAGGATTGCGTACAGTAATTTTGTTAATCTCACGAAAATCCAGACAAGGACGTAAACCGCCGTCCTTTTTTTTTACAAAAAAAAATCCAACCGCCACAGGAGACTTAGAGGGCCTAATGTGACCGGCGGCCAAACTTGTCTGTATGTATTCCTCCAAAGCCTTCCTCTCAGGAATAGTAAGGTTAAATAAACGACTTTTAGGAAGAGTCGCTCCAGGGACAAATTCAATAGAACAATCATAGTCTCTATGGGGAGGCAAAACCTGCGATTCCTTCTCAGAAAAAACTCTCCAAAAATCCTGAATAGGAACAGGCAATTCTCCCCTATCCAAAGCTGCAATACGCCCGTTACAACACTTGTCATAACATTTATGGCTCCAGGATTTAATTTCATTGGTAGACCAATCCAGTACAGGATTGTGAAATTTTAACCAGGGCAATCCCAATATTACTGGAGAAGGCAAGTTATTCAACACTACCAAATCCAATTTCTCATGGTGAACACCATTAATAGTGAGAGGAAATTCACAGACCTTGAGAGTAATATTCTTCAAAGGGGAACCATCCACAGAAACCACAGCAATGGGGGATGATAAAGGTTCAGGTTTTAAATTGAGTCTTTCCACGAATCCCCCATCAATTACATTCAGAGTAGACCCACAATCGACAAACACCCGAAATTCCATTAATTTTTCCTGAGCAATCGTGGAAGCAGCTAAAAATACACCCTTGGAATTTAAACAGGCAATACGGGCATGACTGACCATTTTTTTTTCTTTCTTCATACGAAGCTCACAGCCTTTAATCAAATGACCAGATTTTCCGCAATAGAAACACAAGCCTTCAAAAAATCGACGGTCTTTTTCTTGAGAGCGAGGTGCCACCGATCCAATCTCCATCAGTTCACCACTGTTAGTACACACATTCTCATAACCAGAAACTGACATAGCAGAGGATTTGCTCTCATTAACCCTTGCACGCAGTCTTCTATCCACCCGTATAGCTAATTGCATAGCCTGTTGCAAATCTTCAGGTGTAGGATAAGCAATTAGCAGGTCTTTAACCCTTTCACTGAGCCCAGCAAGAAATAGACTTTTCAGAGCAGAATCGTTCCACCCTGTTTGAGTAGACCAACGACGGAAATGAGTACAATATTTTTCCACATTACCTGATCCTTGTTTTAAACGTCTCAACTCAGTCTCAGCTGATGCGACACGGTCAGGATCATCATATAATAGTCCCAAAGCAGAAAAAAAACTATCCACTGATCTGAAGCATGTATCACTAGGTTGCAAAGAAAAGGCCCACTCCTGAGGCTCTTTGCGCAAAAGTGACATTATGAACCCTACGCGCTGGGATTCATCCCCAGAGGACTTAGGTCTCAAACGAAAATACAATAAGCAAGCATTTTTAAATGAAAAAAATTCTCGGTATTCACCAAAAAATAAATCCGGCAAACATACCTTAGGCTCCAAGAAATGTGCTCCAGGACAGCTACTCACGTGCTGACGGAGCTCGGCCACCTCCAGAGAGAGTCCCTGCAGGCGATGAGCCAAATCCTGAACCGACACCATGATGGAACAGAAAAATCTTTCCTTAGAGAATTTGCGGGCTGGACTTACTGTTATGTTCTGCTACCAGAGCTAAGGAAAGAGAGGAGATCTGTCCCTACGATAGAACTCAGCTGAATCCCTACGATGTAACAGGGGACCTGATCCTGCGATCAGACCTGCTAAAGTCCTAAGCTAGTCTGTACGGAGACCTATAGAAGTGGGGAAGGAATCCCTACAAGTACTAAGGACTGGGAGGAAAATGGACACCTCCTAACAGAAATAGTAGCAGACAGACGAACAAACAACATATATAGAACATAGAGGTCCGTAGACCAAGCAAACTAACAGAGTTAGATACAGAGCACAGGCTAGCTAGAAAGTAGATATACAATGAAGTCCAGCAAAGCCAGAAGGGCGGAGCAGGATTAAATAGGCCAACAAGGTCATGTGACCAGCAAAGGAAAAAAAACCTAAGAACAAGGTTCTAACAATTTCTGTGTTATCTCTGATGTTACAAAGGACTGCAGGTGATATCTACTACTTTATCTGTGCAGAGAGCTATCAGTGTTATCTGTTGTGTTATATTTGTTTGGGTCTGAGGATAGGTGGCAAAACATGTCTGGCTTGGGCCCCTTATCTCTTCTGACCTTACCAATGCCCTGTGGTCCATGGAAGCTGGCTGGAGTGACACATTGTGATAACTAGTTCCTGTTACTAATATATGCAGTTTGAAATCTGGTGCATTGTAACTGTCTTGTTTGTTCTCCTGTATCATGTGATGAGCAGATAGAAATGTCTAAAGCCCCCGTCTCACATAGCGAGATCGCTGCTGTGTCACGGTTTTGGTGACGCAACAGCGACCTCACCAGCGATGTCGCTATGTGTGACACTTTGCAACGATCAGGCCCCTGCTGTGAGGTCGCTGATCGCTGCAAAGTGTCCTGGACCATTTTTTGGTCGTTGGTCTCCCGCTGGTCAGCACACATCGCTGTGTGGGACCAGCGGGAGCAGCGATCAGGCTGGTAACTATGGTAAACATCGGGTTACTAGGGGCACACGCGCACTTAGTAACCCTCTGTTTATCATGGCTACGAGCCTGCTAAAGTGAGCGGTAACCTTCCGCTCACTGTAGCAGAGTGGTAACAATGATAAACAACGGGTTACTAGGAGCGCGTGTGCCCCTAGTAACCCGATGTTTACCATGGTTACCAGCCTGCTCCTGCTTCAGCCAGGAGCAGGACATCGTGGAAAGATTCTTTCCACGATGTTGCTGCTCCCCTGATCGTTGGTGAGCCTGCCTGTTTGACAGCTCACCAGCGACCACATAGCGACGCAGCAACGATCCCTGACAGGTCCTATCGTTGTCGGGATCATTGCAGCGTCGCTAAGTGTGACGGGGGCTTAAGTTCAGAGCTATCAGTCAGCATTTGCTGCAGGTTGTGGAGTGAGGAAGAGCTGACAGCACTTGTCTGGAAAACTAGTTCAGAGAAATCTCAACAATGTCTCCTACAATTAGCCCATACAAAATTGGGGTGCATGAGCAATTAGCATTTGATTAAGTTATCAAGCTTCTTAGCAAGATTGAGCTAAATGAATCAAAAGTTATTTCAATGCCTCCTGTATTGCCTAAAGGAGAAGTATATGTGTACTGCTCACAATCCCTGGAAAGGGCACATCAAACGGATTTCAAGTATAACCAGTACAGGTGGATCTGCAAAGGTTCCAATGTGACTTCACAGATGAAACATTTGCCTAGTTATTAAACAATACTACTACCTTAAAGATCCAAATGGAGTGAAAAAACAAACATTATCTGGCTTCAAGAAACATGTATATTTTCTCAGAGAATCAACAGAGATGAACAAATTATATGTCATTCATTATCTCGGTGATGAAAAGCTACATAGGCCCTCAGCCCATGGGAATCAGAATCTGTCAAAGAGGCCCTTCGTTCCTACAATGAAAATAGTGCTCTCTGATGCTAAAAAAGACATTTTGACGTCAAAAAACTGTAAAAAAGCCTACACCAGTTTGTTGGCCAATATGTCACAGTCTAACAAACAGCATATGCCTGTGGTTTTACCACGTGATTTAAAACAGGTTCAAAATATGGGCTACAAATTAAATAAGGAGAAGAAAATCAGCAATGATGAAATCTTCTGTTTGTTGGAGCTCTGCAATCAATTGAAGTCATTTTTTATTCGAATTCAAATGTTTCCAGAACTTACAGTATCATTTGGTCATCCCGACATAATCAAATAAGCACGTGCTCTTATTCAGCTATCCTGTCAAGATCCTAACTTGCCACAATTGCTATCATATGATACAACGTTCAACATTGGAGATTTTTATCTGTCTCCATTGGTTGTGAGAAATGTAGCATTAGTAAGTGATCCAATATTCCCTGTCTCATTCCTCCTTCATGTAAAAAAATTTATGAGGGATCATGAATATTTTTAAATGAAATTCTCCTCCAGCTCGACTGCACAAATATGACATCGGTGCCTTTGGTCACTGATAGAGAACCTGGAATTATAAGAGCACTGCAGAAGCACTTTCCTCAAATAAATAATGTGCACTGTGTTAACCATATATTAAGAGATATTACTCTATTCGGAATCATGGTGGCAAAAAAGATGACATAAAGGTCCTTAGGGATCATGTGAGTCAGCTCATTAACAGCAATTCTATTGAAGACTACAACCAGAAATATGAAGACTGCAGCAAGATGTGGAGCAGTGCATTTAAAACCTACTTTGATCATCAATTCAAGATGGCGCTGCCAAAACACTCAACAGACTTCTTTACTAAACAGTTTGCTGTATTTAGAAAAGACTGTACAGCAACAAATAATATAAGGCTGCGTGCACACGATGCGTTTTTCATGCGTTTCCGCTGCGGAATTTCCGCAGCGGAAACGCATCAAAAACGCATGGTAATCCGCACCCCATGGTCCCCAATGGCATTCCGCAATGTCAATGCACATGCTGCGGATTTTTCCGCAGCGTTTCTGCAGCGCTCATAAATCCGCAGCATGTTCACTAATTTTGCGGAAACGCAGCGGAAGAGCCACCATTGACTTGCATTGAGACGCATAATATCCACGTCTGTACATTTGTACAAGCGGATTTTATGCGTCTCTATGTGCGGATGGTACCCAGTTCTGGAGGAGAGGAGACTCTCATCCAGACCTGGGTACCATTGTACCTGTAAAAAAAAGAATAAAATAAAAAATAAAGTTATATTCACCTGTCCGGCGGCTTCTCTCTGCATGCCGGCAGCGCTTCTCCTTCCAGGACCTGAGATGACGTCGCGGTCATGTGACCGCAGGCTGTATCGCGATAGCCCGGCAACCCGGAAGAAGCCAGGACGAGAGCTGCAGCACACGCCGGGGCATCGGGGGTGAGTATAGCTTTATTTTTTTTATTTTTACGGTCACACTGCATAAATCCATGCCGGTTGCATGGATTTATACAGTGTGACCTAGTTGTCAAGCACTTTCCAAGTGATGCTATCGCCTGGAAAGTGCTTGTCAGTCCGCATGCGGAAACACATGCGTTAATGCATGTGGATACGCATGTGAATCCGCATGTATTCTGCAGGAAAAACGCATGCACAATCTGCATGCGTTTTTTCTGCCAGGGAGATGCAGAAATGCTGCAGAAATTTTCTGCTTCATTTCTGCATCGTGGGCACATAGCCTAAGTGAGAGCTTCAACAAAAAGCACACACTGAATGGAAAGAATTACCTGTGGACGCCCTGGTGCTTGCAATGTACCACATGCAGAGTTTTTACCTTTTTGAATTTCAGAGAGCATATTGTAACATGGGGAAATACCATGTGAAAGAGCAATTTTACCATTTGCTTAAGAACTGCAGTGAAGTAGAATTTCCCAAATTTTATGAACTAGAAAAAATTGTTGAGGCAATAAAAGGAGAGGTTCCAGCTTCTGTTTTTACTGTGGAAAAAGGAAAAAAATACAGACTGACGCAGACATCAATGGCTAGAACGATTGTTAATTCCGGACATGTTTCACTTTGTGCGCAGTCATCTACTTTCACAATTAGGCTGTGTGCCCACGTAGCGTTTTTCAAGCGTTTATGCTGCGGAATTTCCGCAGCGTAAACACTTGTTAAACGCTAGGTAATCCGCACCCCATGGTCCCCAAGGGGATTCCGCATGTTCTATGCACATGCTGCGGATTTTTCCGCAGCGTTTATGCTGCATACAAAATTCCGCAGCATGTCATTTAATTTTGCGGTAGTGGAGCGGAACTCCCGCCATTGACTTGCATTGAAACGCATAGAAACCGCGACTGTACATTTCTACAAGCGGCTTCTATGCGTTTCTATGTGCGGATGGTATCCAGTTCTGGAGGAGAGGAGACTCTCCTCCAGACCTGGGTACCATTGTAAATGTAAAAAAAGAAAAAAATAACAAATAAAGTTATATTCACCTGTCCGGCGTCTTCTCTCTGAATGCTGGCATCGCTTGAGGACCTGCGGTGACGTCACAGTCATGTGACCGCAGGCCCTTCACCGCTGTGTCTCGCGATATGCCGGCAGCCGGGAACCAGACAGGAACGAGCGCTGCTGCCACGCCGGGGCATCGGGGGTGAGTATACAGTCATGGCCAAAAGTATTGAGAATGAGACAAATAGTAATTTTTCCAAAGTTTACTGCTTCATTTTTTGTAATGGCAATTTGCATATACTCCTGAATGTCAAAGAGAGATCAACTTAACAGCAATTACTGTACTTGCAAAGTCAATATTTGCCCAGAAAATGAACTTTAACCCCCAAAACACATTTCAACATCATTGCAGTCCTGCCTTAAAAGGAGCAGCTAACATCGTTTTAGTGATTGATCCATTAACACAGGTGTGGGTGTTGATGAGGACAGGGCTGGCGATCAATCAGTCATGATTAAGTAAGAATGACATCACTGGACACTTTAAAAGGAGGCTGGTTCTTGGTATCATTGTTTCTCTTCAGTTAACCATGGTTATCTCTAAAGAAACACGTGCAGCCATCATTGCACTGCACAAAAATGGCCTAACAGGGAAGAGTATCGCAGCTACAAAGATTGCACCTTAGTCAACAATCTATCGCATCATCAAGAACTTCAAGGAGAGAGCTTCCATTGTTGTCAAAAAGGCTCCAGGGCGCCCAAGAAAGACCAGCAAGCGCCAGGACCGTATCTTAAAACTGTTTCAGCTGCGGGATCGGACTACCAGCAGTGCCGAGCTTGCTCAGGAATGGCAGCAGGCTGGTGTGAGTGCTTCTGCACGCACTGTGAGGCGGAGACTCTTTGAGCAAGGGCTGGTTTCAAGGAGGGCAGCAAAGAAGCCACTTCTCTCCAGAAAAAACATCAGGGGCCAACTGATATTCTGCAAAAGGTACAGGGAGTGGACTGCTGAGGACTGGGGCAAAGTCATTTTCTCTGATGAATCCCCTTTTCGATTGTTTGGGACATCTGGAAAACAGCTTATTCGGAGAAGAAGAGGTGAGCGCTACCACCAGTCTTGTCTCATGCCAACTGTAAAGCATCCTGAAACCATTCATGTGTGGGGTTGCTTCTCAGCCAAGGGAATCGGCTCACTCACAGTCTTGCCTAAAAACACAGCCATGAATAAAGAATGGTACCAGAATGTCCTCCAAGAGCAACTTCTCCCAACCGTCCAAGAGCAGTTTGGCGCCCAACAATGCCTTTTCCAGCATGATGGAGCACCTTGCCATAAAGCAAAGGTGATAACTAAATGGCTCATGGAACAAAACATAGAGATTTTGGGTCCATGGCCTGGAAACTCCCCAGATCTTAATCCCATTGAGAACTTGTGGTCAATCATCAAGAGACGGGTGGACAAACAAAAACCAACAAATTCTGGCAAAATGCAAGCATTGATTATGCAAGAATGGACTGCTATCAGTCAGGATTTGGTCCAAAAGTTGATTGAGAGCATGCCAGGGAGAATTACAGAGGTCTTGAAGAAGAAGGGGCAACACTGCTAATATTGACTTGCTGCATTAACTCATTCTAACTGTCAATATAACCTATTGGTACTCATAATATGATTGCAATTATATTTCTGTATGTGATATAAACATCAGACAAACACTAATAAAAACCAGAGGCCAGCGGATCATGTGAAAATATAATTTTTGTGTCATTCTCAAAACTTTTGGCCATGACTGTAGCTTTATTTGTTTTCATTTTTACGGTTCACACTGTATAAATCCATGCTGTTTGCATGGATTTATACAGTGTGACCTAGTTGTCAAGCACTTTCCAAGTGATGCTATAGCCTGGAAAGCGCTTGTCAATCTGCATGCGGAAACGCATGTGGATCCGCATGTATTCTGCAGGAAAAACGCATGCACAATCTGCATGCGTTTTTTCTGCCAGGGAGATGCAGAAATGCTGCAGAAATTTTCTGCTTCATTTCTGCATCGTGGGCACATAGCCTTAGAGACTTCAGGGGTCCTAAAGTTCAAGCTGTAAAACTTGCACCAGAACCAACATGTTCTTGCACCAGTACTGGAAAATGCTACCATATTATTGCAGCTGAGATGGCAGTTGGTCTAAATGATGGGAATGACAGACATACCTACTCATTGAGTTTGCTTCTAAAGAGAAAGCGAGGCAGAAGCAAAAAATCTGGAAGAAAGAAGCCAAAACTTGATGATTATGATATTTTACCTGCTCCAGATTCTCATCATAGCAATGTTTCTCAAAGAAAATTTGATGAAGATAATACAAATAAGCGCATGGATGATTCATTTTCTAATGATTTTTTGGGGAATAATTTATATCCGAAACATTCAACACCAAAAAAAAAGGCAATGAATGTTGACTTGATTTGTGAACCATGGAATGTGGAGCCTAGAAAAGATGACCTTACTTTATATGAAAATCTGAAGGAGGACATAAAAGGAACCCTTGAACCATTTGCATGGCTCTGCGGAGAAGCTGTAGAGGAAGCCATTATCAACTTTATTTGTAGATTGAAGTATACAGAAAAAATCTTGCTGTGTCCAGTTTACATTTATCCGAGCATTGCAAGAGGGTGCACTAGTATATTCTACAATTTTCTAGCAAACAACCATGCCCTTAATAAGGATATTTTGTTAGTCCCATTTAATACAGATGTATATGGAACTGGTCAGCACTGGTGCTTAGGAGTGATTATATTTAAAACAAAGGAGATTATCATTGTTGATTCATGCAAAAGCTTTGAAAGAGCTCAAACAAACATCCCAAATTTTGTGTCAATTGCTGCAGCATGCTACCAGTTGGGTCATTTAGAGTGTAACATGACTGAGTGGAGCACTTTATTGTGTGAGGATGCTGTGCAACAAAGCAATAGCTATGGTTGTGGGGTTCACACAATATTAAATGCGTACAGTATCATTACTGGAAAATGCCATACAAATATAATTAGCGAACATGCAAGAGTGTGGATAGGCGTAAATATTGCTCAACATAACTTATGCAGTTGTTCAAAAAAAGTCTTAAAAAGGCAGACTTTAAATTTTGGTAAAATGCATCGGTCTTTAAAAAAAATGGACCATGACATTAAACTGTCTGAAATACCCTTGATGGATTACTTAATTACCTTCATGGATGCTCATAGCACATGGTCAAATGTCTGGCTGAAACTTGTCATGGAAACTATCCCTCTTTTTGTGAAATGGTATTTTGTTGTTGTTGCAGAAATTGGTTGCATTTGGAGTGTCTTCAAATAAATGCAAAGAAACTGCCAGTTTACTATATCTGCCCCAAATGTTCTCAGTAACAAGATAGTGGATTTACATAAAATAAAAGCCTGACTTGTCATAGCAGAATGCAATTATTGGGAAAAGCACTTCAGCAATTTGGACCTTGTTATTAACAATGAGAATTCAATCTTTGTTAGTTTTGCTGTTTCTGATTATTCACTGTTAGCTTCTTAATTCTGTTTAATTTTCAATCATTTATTTATAAAGTTTATGCAGGTGGGAACATCACTTGATGGTGTTTAACCCCTTACTGATATTGGATGTACCGGTACGTCGCTCTAAGCTGTTTAAAGGGAATCTGTCATCAAAATCTACTTTTTAGACTATGGATATCGGCATACAGGTTGGATATAAGCTATTGTATACATACCTGTATGCCCCACGGGTGACTTTTCAGATCGGAGAAGTGAAGTTATATTCTTTTCTGTAAACGGCTTCGGGGGCGTCGTAGCCAGTTGTGTAACTCCGCCCCCGGGCTTCATTATGAAGCCTTCCTCCCTCCTCTTTTAAAACGTTTGTGCCGTTTCCGCCGGCCGGCCGAGAACAAGCGCGTCACTATTGCAGAAGTGACAATGTATATCAGCACGCTGACTTCAATGTCAGTCTACGCAGGTGTGGGAGGGGTAGCGGAGACTCTCCCCACGCATGCGCAGACTGCTATTGAAGTCAGCGCTCAGAAATACAAAAGCTGCGAACGTTTTAAAAGAGAAGGGGGGAAGCCGGCATAATGAAGCCTTTTTTTTAATTCTTTTTTGCCTCCACCTCCCCCAATACATTCTACATTATTCTTAGTTGTTTTCCTTCATGTAGAACTAAAGAAAGGGTTTATTTTCATTACGATATTTTTCTCCCATTGACTTGCATTGGTTTCCGGTATCGGTATCGGCGATACCCGATATTGTTTTTGATATCAGTCCGATCCAATCCGATCCGATATTTCCCGATATCGGAAGGTATCGCTCAACACTAATCATGACCTGTTAGCCAATGAGAGTAGCAATAGCCAGAATATTGTACATGGTTAGAAATCTCATAAGCTAACATTGGTGGCAGGAAACCACCTCTTCCCCATTGCCACCGACAGAGATTTCACAATGTCAGTCTAGTTCAGTGATGGCTAACCTATGACACGCGTGTCAGTGGTGACACGCCGAAACGTTTTTGCTGACACGCTTGTCATGGCGAGCTTTCCCCGACTCCAATTATGATACGATGACACTTACTGCTTGCTGGCTTCACTAAGGTGAGGTAATATGGCGCCGTTCGTGCTACGCTTGCCGAGCTTGCCCTGCCTCCGGATGCTGATGTGAATGGCGCCATATTACCTCACCTTAGTGAAGCTAGCAAGCAGTAAGTATACTTGCCTCTTAGTGAATTCCCTTATTGAAGCCAGAGCAACAAGCAGCCTTGTACTCAGGCAGCTGCAAATACTGTTCTCAGCCGCAGATTTAGGTCAGGCATCTGCAAACACTGCTCACAGCCGCATATTTTAGACATGCAGCTGCAAACACTGCTCACAGCGGCCGATTTGGGTCAGGCAGCTGCAAACACTGCTCTCAGCCACAGATTTGGGTCAGGCAGCTGCAAACACTGCTGTCAGCCGCAGATTTGGGTCAGCCAGTTGCAAACACTGCTCACAGCGGCATATTTGGGTCAGGCATCTGCAAACACTGCTCACAGCTGCAGATTTGGATCAGGAAGCTGCAAACACTGCTCACAGCGGACGATTTGGGTCAGGCAGCTGCAAACACTGCTCTCAGCCGCAGATTTGGGTCAGGCAGCTGCAAACACTGCTGTCAGCCGCAGATTTGGGTCAGCCAGTTGCAAACACTGCTCACAGCCGCAGATTTGGGTCAGGCATCAGCAAACACTGCTCACAGCTGCAGATTTGGATCAGGCAGCTGCAAACACTGCTCTCAGCCGCAGATTTGGGTCAGGCAGCTGCAAACACTGATGTTTGCCGCAGATTTGGGTCAGACAGTTGCAAACACTGCTCACAGCCGCAGATTTGGGTCAGGCAGCTACAAACACTGCTTGTAGATTTAGCCAATGAAATTCAGCATCAAAAAAGTCACTAAGCAGGTTAGGTAAAGAATTATTTGTTTTTGGTTTATTAAATACAGTACATATATTCAAATTATAACTTTTTGTTATTAGAGCTACAAATATGAAAACATGGAAATATGGAAACATGGCCGAACTATGATAGAATATTTCTCCGCGAGACAACATTCCTTGCATGGAAAGCAACAGCACAGAGATGGATGGCGGGAAGCTCACCCATCAAACAATGGAAACATTGGTGAATGACATAATACCATATGAGACTATATTGTATATGAACTGAGGATGTCCTCAAAAATTCCATATAATTTGGGAGAAATGGTGTGATTCACCTCTGACGCACTTATCCCCTAATGCTATGACTTCCTCAATTTCACACCATGTACCCCAATGTGTTCAAGGTTTCGAAATACATGGGACAAGATTAATGACATAAATGGAGCAAAACAGCGTATTCCTGTTTCTAGCTTTAAAATAATATATACTTCCAACTTTGGTATGTTCTTATAGTTCTGATATTTCAGAGGACTTTATTAATTTATATATCAAGATATCCTACTGTATTACAGTTCTATATTATTGAGTATTATACAATATCTGCAATATTGTTTAGAATGGACATTTGTAAATGTCTGTAACAAAATTCGGATTTAGATCCTGTTATTGTATGCTTGTAATGCTTATTCTGAAGAATTTTTCAATAAAAACAGTTAAAAAAAATGCACCAGATTTGAAACTGCATAGATTAGTAAAAGGAACTCGTTATCACAATGTGTCCCCCCAGTCAGCCTACATGGACAAAAATGTAATTAGGCCTTCATTAGCATTTCTTGTCCTGCATCTGGGGAGGGGGACATGTGTCTTTGTTCCTCTCTGCAGGGGGCCTCCCTGAAACACCATTGCTTACAGACAGTCTAGAGACAGGACTTCCATGACCTTCTTCCACACTTTGAATTGAATGTACCAGGTGTTTAAGGGGGTGTAAGCCCCTCCGCCTCACCAGGGGCTGATTCAAGAGCCAGGTAGAAAGAAACACATATTTGAGGGGTTTTGACTGGTGTATTTTGGAAGGGATAGGTGCCACTACTTGGACTATTAGAGACTGGGGATCATCGGCCACGTGGCATTGTGTTGCCTTGCCTTACAGGATGATGGATTTAGAGAACTATTCAATAGACCAGTGTCTTATTTTCCTTGGCATTGGAGTACCGGGTGGCCCCCCTGGATTTGTTCCTGTTGCTCCCTTACAGAATCACAGGTCTGATGTCCGTGTGTCCTCTGTCACACACCCCGTCACAAAGTATATATACCTGTTTATATGGAATATGTGTTCATTTCCTTGTAATCTACCTATATACCATGTTAATTCCTCACCTATCATGCACAGGGAATATAATATATACCTGTTTATATGGAATATGTGATCATTTCACTATTATCTACATATATACCTTGTTCATTCCACACCTATCATGCACAGGGAATATAATATATACCTGTTTATATGGAATATGTGATCATTTCACTATTATGTACATATATACAATGCTCATTCCATACCTATCATGCACAGGGAATATAATATATACCTGTTTATATGGAATATGTGATCATTTCTATATTATCTACATGTATACCATGTTCATTCCATACCTATCATGCACAGGGAATATAATATATACCTGTTTAAATGGAATATGCATTCATTTCTATATTATCTACATGTATGCCATGTTCATTCCTCACTTATCATGCACAGGGAATATAATATATACCTGTTTATATGGAATATGTGATCATTTCACTATTATCTACATATATACTTTGTTCATTCCACACCTATCATGCACTGGGAATATAATATATACCTGTTTATATGGAATATGTGATCATTTCACTATTATCTACATATATACCATGTTCATTCCATACCTATCATGCACAGGGAATATAATATATACCTGTTTATATGGAATATGTGATCATTTCACTATTATCTACATATATACCATGTTCATTCCATACCTATCATGCACAGGGAATATAATATATACCTGTTTATATGGAATATGTGATCATTTCACTATTATCTACATATATACAGTACAGACCAAAAGTTTGGACACACCTTCTCATTTAAAGATTTTTCTGTATTTTCATGACTTTGACAATTGAACATTCACACAGAATGCATCAAAACTATGTATTAACACATGTGGAATTATATACTTAACAAAAAAGTGTGAAACAACTGAAAATATGTCTTATATTCTAGGTTCTTCAAAGTAGCCACCTTTTGCTTTGATGACTGCTTTGCACACTCTTGGCATTCTCTTGATGAGCTTCAAGAGGTAGTCACCGGAAATGGTTTTCATGTCACAGGTGTGCTCTGTCAGGTTTAATAAGTGGGATTTCTTGCCTTATAAATGGGGTTGCGACCATCAGTTGTGTTGTGCAGAAGTCTGGTGGATACACAGCTGATAGTCCTACTGAATAGACTGTTAGAATTTGTATAATGGCAAGAAAAAGCAGCTAAGTAAAGAAAAATGAGTGGCCATCATTACTTTAAAAAACGAAGGTCAGTCAGTCCGAAAAATTGGGCAAACTTTGAAAGTGTCCCCAAGTGCAGTTGCAAAAACCATCAAGCACTACAAAGAAACTGGCTCACATGAGGACCACCCCAGGAAAGGATGACCAATAGTCACCTCTGCTCCTGAGGATGTTTATCCGAGTCACCAGCCTCAGAAATCGCAGGTTAACAGCAGCTCAGATTAGAGACCAGGTCAATGCCACACAGAGTTCTAGCAGCAGACACATCTCTTCAACAACTGTTAAGAGGAGACTTTGTGCAGCAGGCCTTCATGGTAAAATAGCTGCTAGGAAACCACTGCTAAGGACAGGCAACAAGCAGAAGAGACTTGTTTGGGCTAAAGAACACAAGGAATGGACGTTAGACCAGTGGAAATCTGTGCTTTGGTCTGATGACTCCAAATTTGAGATCTTTCGTTCCAACCATAGTGTCTTTGTGCGACACAGAAAAGGTGAACGGATGGACTCTATATGCCTGGTTCCCACCGTGAAACATGAAGGAGGAGGTGTGATGGTGTGATGGTGCTTTGCTGGTGACACTGTTGGGGATTTATTCAAAATTGAAGGCATACTGAACCAGCATGGCTACCAAAGCATCTTGCAGCGGCATGCTATTTCATCCGGTTTGCGTTTAGTTGGACCATCATTTATTTTTCAACAGGACAATGACCCCAAACACACCTCCAGGCTGTGTAAGGGCTATTTGACCAAGAAGGAGAGTGATGGGGTGCTACGCCAGATGACCTGGCCTCCACAGTCACCAGACCTGAACCCAATCGAGATGGTTTGGGGTGAGCTGGACCGCAGAGTGAAGGCAAAAGGGCCAACAAGTGCTAAGCATCTCTGGGAACTCCTTCAAGATTGTTGGAAGACCATTTCCGGTGACTACCTCTTGAAGCTCATCAAGAGAATGCCAAGAGTGTGCAAAGCAGTCATCAAAGCAAAAGGTGGCTACTTTGAAGAACCTAGAATATAAGACATATTTTCAGTTGTTTCACACTTTTTTGTTAAGTATATAATTCCACATGTGTTAATTCATAGTTTTGATGCCTTCAGTGTGAATGTACAATTTTCAAAGTCATGAAAATACAGAAAAATCTTTAAATGAGAAGGTGTGTCCAAACTTTTGGTCTGTACTGTACCTTGTTCATTCCACACCTATCATGCACAGGGAATATAATATATACCTGTTTATATGGAATATGTGATCATTTCTATATTATCTACATGTATACCATGTTCATTCCTCACCTATCATGCACAGGGAATATAATATATACCTGTTTATATGGAATATGTGATCATTCCACTATTATCTACATGTATACCTTGTTCATTCCACACCTATCATGCACAGGGAATATAGTATATAGCTGTTTATATGGAATATGTGATCATTTCACTATTATCTACATATATACCTTGTTCATTCCACACCTATCATGCACAGGGAATATAATATATACCTATTTATATGGAATATGTGATAATTTCACTATTATCTACATGTATACCTTGTTCATTCCACACCTATCATGCACAGGGAATATAATATATACCTGTTTATATGGAATATGTGATCATTTCACTATTATCTACATGTATACCTTGTTCATTCCACACCTATCATGCACAGGGAATATAATATATACCTGTTTATATGGAATATATGATCATTTCTATATTATCTACATATATACCTTGTTCATTCCACACCTATCATACACACGGAATATAATATATACCTGTTTATATGGAATATGTGATCATTTCTATATTATCTACATGTATACCATGTCCATTCCACACCTATCATGCACAGGGAATATAATATATACCTGTTTATGTGGAATATGTGATCATTTCTATATTATCTACATGTATACCATGTTCATTCCTCACCTATCATGCACAGGGAATATAATATATACCTGTTTATATGAAATGTGATCATTTCACTATTATCTACATATATACCCTGTTCATTCCATACCTATCAAGCACGGGGAATATAATATATACCTGTTTATTTGGAATATGTGATCATTTCTATATTATCTACATGTATACCATGTTCATTCCATACCTATCATGCACAGGGAATATAATATATACCTGTTTATATGGAATATGTGATCATTTCACTATTATCTACATATATACCTTGTTCATTCCATACCTATCATGCACAGGGAATATAATATATACCTGTTTAAATGGAATATGCATTCATTTCTATATTATCTACATGTATGCCATGTTCATTCCTCACTTATCATGCACAGGGAATATAATATATACCTGTTTATATGGAATATGTGATCATTTCACTATTATCTACATATATACTTTGTTCATTCCACACCTATCATGCACAGGGAATATAATATATACCTGTTTATATGGAATATGTGATCATTTCACTATTATCTACATATATACCATGTTCATTCCATACCTATCATGCACAGGGAATATAATATATACCTGTTTATATGGAATATGTGATCATTTCACTATTATCTACATATATACCTTGTTCATTCCACACCTATCATGCACAGGGAATATAATATATACCTGTTTATATGGAATATGTTATCATTTCTATATTATCTACATGTATACCATGTTCATTCCTCACCTATCATGCACAGGGAATATAATATATAACTGTTTATATGGAATATGTGATCATTTCACTATTATCTACATATATACCTTGTTCATTCCACACCTATCATGCACAGGGAATATAATATATACCTGTTTATATGGAATATGTGATCATTTCACTATTATCTACATATATACCTTGTTCATTCCACACCTATCATGCACAGGGAATATAATATATACCTGTTTATATGGAATATGTGATCATTTCACTATTATCTACATGTATACTTTGTTCATTCCACACCTATCATGCACAGGGAATATAATATATACCTGTTTATATGGAATATGTGATCATTTCACTATTATCTACATATATACCATGTTCATTCCACACCTATGATACACAGGGAATATAATATATACCTGTTTATATCGAATATGTGATCATTTCACTATTATCTACATGTATATCATGTTCATTCCTCACCTATCATGCACAGGGAATATAATATATACCTGTTTATATGGAATATGTGATCATTTCTATATTATCTACATGTATACCTTGTTCATTCCACACCTATCATGCACAGGGAATATAATATATACCTGTTTATATGGAATATGTGATCATTTCTATATTATCTACATATATACCTTGTTCATTCCACACCTATCATGCACACGGAATATAATATATACCTGTTTATACGGAATATGTGATCATTTCTATATTATCTACATGTATACCATGTCCATTCCACACCTATCATGCACAGGGAATATAATATATACCTGTTTATGTGGAATATGTGATCATTTCTATATTATCTACATGTATACCATGTTCATTCCTCACCTATCATGCACAGGGAATATAATATATACCTGTTTATATGGAATATGTGATCATTTCACTATTATCTACATGTATATCATGTTCATTCCACACCTATCATGCACAGGGAATATAACATATACCTGTTTATTTGGAATATGTGATCATTTCTATATTATCTACATGTATACCTTGTTCATTCCACACCTATCAAGTACAGGGAATATAATATATACCTGTTTATGTGGAATATGTATTCATTTCTATATTATCTACATGTATACCATGTTCATTCCACACCTACAAAGCACAGGGAATATAATACATACCTGTTTATATGGAATATGTGATCATTTCTATATTATCTACATGTATACCATGTTCATTCCTCACCTATCATGCACAGGGAATATAATATATACCTGTTTATATGGAATATGTATTAATTTAACTATTATCTACATGTATATCATGTTCATTCCTCACCTATCATGCACAGGGAATATAATATATACCTGTTTATGTGGAATATGTATTCATTTCTATATTATCTACATGTATACCATGTTTATTCCACACCTATCATGCACAGGGAATATAATATATACCTGTTTATATGGAATATGTGATCATTTCTATATTATCTACATGTATACCATGTTCATTTCACACCTATCATGCACAGAGAATATAATATATACCTGTTTATATGGAATATGTGATCATTTCTATATTATCTACATGTATACCATGTTCATTCCACACCTATCATGCACAGGGAATATAATATATACCTGTTTATATGGAATATGTGATCATTTCACTATTATCTACATATATACCATGTTCATTCCATACCTATCATGCACAGGGAATATAATATATACCTGTTTATATGGAATATGTATTCATTTCACTATTATTTACATGTATATCATGTTCATTCCTCACCTATCATGCACAGGGAATATAATATATACCAGTTTATATGGAATATGTGATCAATTCTATATTATCTACATGTATACCATGTTCATTCCACACCTATCATGCACCGGGAATATAATATATACCTGTTTATATGGAATATGTGATAATTTCACTATTATCTACATGTATACCATGTTCATTCCTCACCTATCATGCACAGGGAATATAATATATACCTGTTTATATGGAATATGTGATCATTTCTATATTATCTACATGTATACCATGTTCATTCCATACCTATCATGCACAGGGAATATAATATATACCTGTTTATATGGAATATGTGATCATTTCACTATTATCTACATATATACCTTGTTCATTCCATACCTATCATGCACAGGGAATATAATATATACCTGTTTAAATGGAATATGCATTCATTTCTATATTATCTACATGTATGCCATGTTCATTCCTCACTTATCATGCACAGGGAATATAATATATAGCTGTTTATATGGAATATGTGATCATTTCACTATTATCTACATATATACTTTGTTCATTCCACACCTATCATGCACAGGGAATATAATATATACCTGTTTATATGGAATATGTGATCATTTCACTATTATCTACATATATACCATGTTCATTCCATACCTATCATGCACAGGGAATATAATATATACCTGTTTATATGGAATATGTGATCATTTCACTATTATCTACATATATACCTTGTTCATTCCACACCTATCATGCACAGGGAATATAATATATACCTGTTTATATGGAATATGTTATCATTTCTATATTATCTACATGTATACCATGTTCATTCCTCACCTATCATGCACAGGGAATATAATATATAACTGTTTATATGGAATATGTGATCATTTCACTATTATCTACATATATACCATGTTCATTCCATACCTATCATGCACAGGGAATATAATATATACCTGTTTATATGGAATATGTGATCATTTCACTATTATCTACATATATACCTTGTTCATTCCACACCTATCATGCACAGGGAATATAATATATACCTGTTTATATGGAATATGTGATCATTTCACTATTATCTACATATATACCTTGTTCATTCCACACCTATCATGCACAGGGAATATAATATATACCTGTTTATATGGAATATGTGATCATTTCACTATTATCTACATATATACCTTGTTCATTCCACACCTATCATGCACAGGGAATATAATATATACCTGTTTATATGGAATATGTGATCATTTCACTATTATCTACATGTATACTTTGTTCATTCCACACCTATCATGCACAGGGAATATAATATATACCTGTTTATATGGAATATGTGATCATTTCACTATTATCTACATATATACCATGTTCATTCCACACCTATGATACACAGGGAATATAATATATACCTGTTTATATCGAATATGTGATCATTTCACTATTATCTACATGTATACCATGTTCATTCCACACCTATCATGCACAGGGAATATAATATATACCTGTTTATATGGAATATGTGATCATTTCTATATTATCTACATATATACCTTGTTCATTCCACACCTATCATGCACACGGAATATAATATATACCTGTTTATATGGAATATGTGATCATTTCTATATTATCTACATATATACCTTGTTCATTCCACACCTATCATGCACACGGAATATAATATATACCTGTTTATACGGAATATGTGATCATTTCTATATTATCTACATGTATACCATGTCCATTCCACACCTATCATGCACAGGGAATATAATATATACCTGTTTATGTGGAATATGTGATCATTTCTATATTATCTACATGTATACCATGTTCATTCCTCACCTATCATGCACAGGGAATATAACATATACCTGTTTATTTGGAATATGTGATCATTTCTATATTATCTACATGTATACCTTGTTCATTCCACACCTATCAAGTACAGGGAATATAATATATACCTGTTTATGTGGAATATGTATTCATTTCTATATTATCTACATGTATACCATGTTCATTCCACACCTACAAAGCACAGGGAATATAATACATACCTGTTTATATGGAATATGTGATCATTTCTATATTATCTACATGTATACCATGTTCATTCCTCACCTATCATGCACAGGGAATATAATATATACCTGTTTATATGGAATATGTATTAATTTAACTATTATCTACATGTATATCATGTTCATTCCTCACCTATCATGCACAGGGAATATAATATATACCTGTTTATGTGGAATATGTATTCATTTCTATATTATCTACATGTATACCATGTTTATTCCACACCTATCATGCACAGGGAATATAATATATACCTGTTTATATGGAATATGTGATCATTTCTATATTATCTACATGTATACCATGTTCATTCCACACCTATCATGCACAGAGAATATAATATATACCTGTTTATATGGAATATGTGATCATTTCTATATTATCTACATGTATACCATGTTCATTCCATACCTATCATGCACAGGGAATATAATATATACCTGTTTATATGGAATATGTATTCATTTCACTATTATTTACATGTATATCATGTTCATTCCTCACCTATCATGCACAGGGAATATAATATATACCAGTTTATATGGAATATGTGATCAATTCTATATTATCTACATGTATACCATGTTCATTCCACACCTATCATGCACCGGGAATATAATATATACCTGTTTATATGGAATATGTGATAATTTCACTATTATCTACATGTATACCATGTTCATTCCTCACCTATCATGCACAGGGAATATAATATATACCTGTTTATATGGAATATGTGATCATTTCTATATTATCTACATGTATACCATGTTCATTCCATACCTATCATGCACAGGGAATATAATATATACCTGTTTATATGGAATATGTGATCATTTCACTATTATCTACATATATACCTTGTTCATTCCATACCTATCATGCACAGGGAATATAATATATACTTGTTTATATGGAATATGTGATCATTTCTATATTATCTACATGTATACCATGTCCATTCCATACCTATCATGCACAGGGAATATAATATATACCTGTTTATGTGGAATATGTGATCATTTCACTATTATCTACATGTACAGTGCTGGCCAAAAGTATTGGCACCCCTGCAATTCTGTCAGATAATACTCAGTTTCTTCCTGAAAATGATTGCAATCACAAATTCTTTGGTATTATTCTCTTCATTTAATTTGTCTTCAATGATAAAAGCACAAAAAGAATTGTCCTAAAGACAAATTGGATATAATTCCACACCAAACCTAAAAAAGGGGGTGGATAAAAGTATTGGCACCCTTTGAAAAATCATGTGATGCTTCTCTAATTTGTGTAATTAACAGCACCTGTAACTTACCTGTGGCACCTAACAGGTGTTGGCAATAACTAAATCACACTTGCAGTCAGTTAACATAGATTAAAGTTTGCTCAACCTCTGTCCTGTGTCCTTGTGTACCACATTGAGCATGGAGAAAAGAAAGAAGACCAAAGAGCTGTCTGAGGACTTGAGAAACCAAATTGTGAGGAAGCATGAGCAATCTCAAGGCTACAAGTCCATCTCCAAAGACCTGAATGTTCCTGTGTCTTCCGTGCGCAGTGTCATCAAGAAGTTTAAAGCCCATGGCACTGTGGCTAACCTCCCTAGATGTGGACGGAAAAGAAAAATTTACGAGAGATTTCAACGCAAGATTGTGCGGATGGTGGATAAAGAACCTCGACTAACATCCAAACAAGTTCAAGCTGCGCTGCAGTCCGAGGGTACAACAGTGTCAACCCGTACTATCCGCCGGCGTCTGAATGAAAAGGGAATGTATGGTAGGATACCCAGGAAGACCCCACTTCTTACCCCGAGACATAAAAAAGCCAGGCTGGAGTTTGCCAAAACTTACCTGAGAAAGCCTAAAACGTTTTGGAAGAATGTTCTCTGGTCAGATGAGACAAAAGTAGAGTTTTTTGGGAAAAAGCATCAACATAGAGTGTACAGGAAAAAAAAGAGACATTCAAAGAAAAGAACACGGTCCATACAGTCAAACATGGCGGAGGTTCCTGATGTTTTGGGGTTGCTTTGCTGCCTCTGGCACTGGACTGCTTGACCGTGTGTATGGAATTATGAAGTCTGAAGACTACCAAAAAATTTTGCAGCATAATGTAGGGCCCAGTGTGAGAAAGCTGGGTCTCCCTCAGAGGTCATGGGTCTTCCAGCAGGACAATGACCCAAAACACACTTCCAAAAGCACTATAAAATGGTTCTAGAGAAAGCACTGGAGACTTCTAAGGTGGCCAGCAATGAGTCCAGACCTGAATCCCATAGAACACCTGTGGAGAGATCTCAAAATGGCAGTTTGGAGAAGGCACCCTTCAAATATCAGGGACCTGGAGCAGTTTTCCAAAGAAGAATGGTCTACAATTCCAGCAGAGCATTGTAAGAAACTCATTGATGGTTACCGGAAGCGGTTGTTCGCAGTTATTTTGGCTAAAGGTTGCGCAACCAAGTATTAGGCTGAGGGTGCCAATACTTTTGTCCGGCCCTTTTTTGGAGTTTTGTGTGAAATGATCAATGATTTGATTTTGGTTTCATTCTCTTTTGTGTTTTTTCCTTACAAGCAAATTAAATGAAGATAATAATACCAAAGAATTTGTGATTGCAATCATTTTCAGGAAGAATTATCTGACAGAATTGCAGGGGTGCCAATACTTTTGGCCAGCACTGTATACCATGTTCATACCTCACCTATCATGCACAGGGAATATAATTTATACCTGTTTATTTGGAATATGTGATCATTTTATATTATCTACATGTATACCTTGTTCATTCCATACCTATCATGCACAGGGAAAATAATATATACCTGTTTATATGGAATATGTGATCATTTCACTATTATCTACATATATACCTTGTTCATTCCACACCTATCATGCACAGGGAATATAATATATACCTGTTTATATGGAATATGTGATCATTTCACTATTATCTACATATATACCTTGTTCATTCCACACCTATCATGCACAGGGAATATAATATATACCTGTTTATATGGAATATGTGATCATTTCACTATTATCTACATGTATACTTTGTTCATTCCACACCTATCATGCACAGGGAATATAATATATACCTGTTTATATGGAATATGTCATCATTTCACTATTATCTACATGTATACCTTGTTCATTCCACACCTATCATGCACAGGGAATATAATATATACCTGTTTATATGGAATATGTGATCATTTCTATATTATCTACATATATACCTTGTTCATTCCACACCTATCATGCACACGGAATATAATATATACCGGTTTATACGGAATATGTGATAATTTCTATATTATCTACATGTATACCATGTCCATTCCACACCTATCATGCACAGGGAATATAATATATACCTGTTTATGTGGAATATGTGATCATTTCTATATTATCTACATGTATACCATGTTCATTCCTCACCTATCATGCACAGGGAATATAATATATACCTGTTTATATGGAATATGTGATCATTTCACTATTATCTACATGTATACCATGTTCATTCCATACCTATCATGCACAGGGAATATAACATATACCTGTTTATTTGGAATATGTGATCATTTCTATATTATCTACATGTATACCTTGTTCATTCCACACCTATCAAGTACAGGGAATATAATATATACCTGTTTATGTGGAATATGTATTCATTTCTATATTATCTACATGTATACCATGTTCATTCCACACCTACAAAGCACAGGGAATATAATACATACCTGTTTATATGGAATATGTGATCATTTCTATATTATCTACATGTATACCATGTTCATTCCTCACCTATCATGCACAGGGAATATAATATATACCTGTTTATATGGAATATGTATTAATTTAACTATTATCTACATGTATATCATGTTCATTCCTCACCTATCATGCACAGGGAATATAATATATACCTGTTTATGTGGAATATGTATTCATTTCTATATTATCTACATGTATACCATGTTTATTCCACACCTATCATGCACAGGGAATATAATATATACCTGTTTATATGGAATATGTGATCATTTCTATATTATCTACATGTATACCATGTTCATTCCACACCTATCATGCACAGGGAATATAATATATACCTGTTTATATGGAATATGTGATCATTTCTATATTATCTACATGTATACCATGTTCATTCCATACCTATCATGCACAGGGAATATAATATATACCTGTTTATATGGAATATGTATTCATTTCACTATTATCTACATATATACCATGTTCATTCCACACCTATCATGCACCGGGAATATAATATATACCTGTTTATATGGAATATGTGATCATTTCACTATTATCTACATGTATACCATGTTCATTCCTCACCTATCATGCACAGGGAATATAATATATACCTGTTTATATGGAATATGTGATCATTTCTATATTATCTACATGTATACCATGTTCATTCCATACCTATCATGCACAGGGAATATAATATATACCTGTTTATATGGAATATGTGATCATTTCACTATTATCTACATATATACCTTGTTCATTCCATACCTATCATGCACAGGGAATATAATATATACTTGTTTATATGGAATATGTGATCATTTCTATATTATCTACATGTATACCATGTCCATTCCATACCTATCATGCACAGGGAATATAATATATACCTGTTTATGTGGAATATGTGATCATTTCACTATTATCTACATGTACAGTGCTGGCCAAAAGTATTGGCACCCCTGCAATTCTGTCAGATAATACTCAGTTTCTTCCTGAAAATGATTGCAATCACAAATTCTTTGGTATTATTCTCTTCATTTAATTTGTCTTCAATGATAAAAGCACAAAAAGAATTGTCCTAAAGACAAATTGGATATAATTCCACACCAAACCTAAAAAAGGGGGTGGATAAAAGTATTGGCACCCTTTGAAAAATCATGTGATGCTTCTCTAATTTGTGTAATTAACAGCACCTGTAACTTACCTGTGGCACCTAACAGGTGTTGGCAATAACTAAATCACACTTGCAGTCAGTTAACATAGATTAAAGTTTGCTCAACCTCTGTCCTGTGTCCTTGTGTACCACATTGAGCATGGAGAAAAGAAAGAAGACCAAAGAGCTGTCTGAGGACTTGAGAAACCAAATTGTGAGGAAGCATGAGCAATCTCAAGGCTACAAGTCCATCTCCAAAGACCTGAATGTTCCTGTGTCTTCCGTGCGCAGTGTCATCAAGAAGTTTAAAGCCCATGGCACTGTGGCTAACCTCCCTAGATGTGGACGGAAAAGAAAAATTTACGAGAGATTTCAACGCAAGATTGTGCGGATGGTGGATAAAGAACCTCGACTAACATCCAAACAAGTTCAAGCTGCGCTGCAGTCCGAGGGTACAACAGTGTCAACCCGTACTATCCGCCGGCGTCTGAATGAAAAGGGAATGTATGGTAGGATACCCAGGAAGACCCCACTTCTTACCCCGAGACATAAAAAAGCCAGGCTGGAGTTTGCCAAAACTTACCTGAGAAAGCCTAAAACGTTTTGGAAGCATGTTCTCTGGTCAGATGAGACAAAAGTAGAGTTTTTTGGGAAAAAGCATCAACATAGAGTGTACAGGAAAAAAAAGAGACATTCAAAGAAAAGAACACGGTCCATACAGTCAAACATGGCGGAGGTTCCTGATGTTTTGGGGTTGCTTTGCTGCCTCTGGCACTGGACTGCTTGACCGTGTGTATGGAATTATGAAGTCTGAAGACTACCAAAAAATTTTGCAGCATAATGTAGGGCCCAGTGTGAGAAAGCTGGGTCTCCCTCAGAGGTCATGGGTCTTCCAGCAGGACAATGACCCAAAACACACTTCCAAAAGCACTATAAAATGGTTTTAGAGAAAGCACTGGAGACTTCTAAGGTGGCCAGCAATGAGTCCAGACCTGAATCCCATAGAACACCTGTGGAGAGATCTCAAAATGGCAGTTTGGAGAAGGCACCCTTCAAATATCAGGGACCTGGAGCAGTTTTCCAAAGAAGAATGGTCTACAATTCCAGCAGAGCATTGTAAGAAACTCATTGATGGTTACCGGAAGCGGTTGTTCGCAGTTATTTTGGCTAAAGGTTGCGCAACCAAGTATTAGGCTGAGGGTGCCAATACTTTTGTCCGGCCCTTTTTTGGAGTTTTGTGTGAAATGATCAATGATTTGATTTTGGTTTCATTCTCTTTTGTGTTTTTTTCCTTACAAGCAAATTAAATGAAGAGAATAATACCAAAGAATTTGTGATTGCAATCATTTTCAGGAAGAAACGGAGTATTATCTGACAGAATTGCAGGGGTGCCAATACTTTTGGCCAGCACTGTATACCATGTTCATACCTCACCTATCATGCACAGGGAATATAATTTATACCTGTTTATTTGGAATATGTGATCATTTTATATTATCTACATGTATACCTTGTTCATTCCATACCTATCATGCACAGGGAATATAATATATACTTGTTTATATGGAATATGTGATCATTTCTATATTATCTACATGTATACCATGTCCATTCCATACCTATCATGCATAGGGAATATAATATATACCTGTTTATATGGAATATGTGATCATTTCTATATTATCTACATATATACCTTGTTCATTCCACACCTATCATGCACAGGGAACATAATGAATACCTGTTTATATGGAATATGTATTCATTTCACTATTATCTACATGTATATCATGTTCATTCCACACCTATCATGCACAGGGAATATAACATATACCTGTTTATATGGAATATGTGATGATTTCTATATTATCTACATGTATACCATGTTCATTCCACACCTATCATGCACAGGGAATATAATATATACCTGTTTATATGGAATATGTGATCATTTCACTATTATCTACATATATACCTTGTTCATTCCACACCTATCATGCACAGGGAATATAATATATACCTGTTTATATGGAATATTTGCTCATTTCACTATTATCTACATGTATATCATGTTCATTCCTCACCTACCATGCACAGGGAATATAATATATACCTGTTTATATGGAATATGTGATCATTTCTATATTATCTACATGTATACCATGTTCATTCCTCACTTATCATGCACAGGGAATATAATATATACCTGTTTATATGGAATATGTGATAATTTCACTATTATCTACATATATTCCTTGTTCTTTCCACACCTATCCTGCACAGGGAATATAATATATACCTGTTTATATGGAATATGTGATCATTTCACTATTATCTACATATATACCTTGTTCATTCCACACCTATCATGCACAGGGAATATAATACATACCTATTTATATGGAATATTTGCTCATTTCACTATTATCTACATGTATATCTTGTTCATTCCTCACCTATCATGCACAGGGAATATAATATATACCTGTTTATATGGAATATGTGATCATTTCACTATTATCTACATATATACCTTGTTCATTCCACACCTATCATGCACAGGGAATATAATATATACCTGTTGATATGGAATATGTGATCATTTCACTATTATCTATATATATACCTTGTTCATTCCACACCTATCATGCACAGGGAATATAATATATACCTGTTTATATGAAATATGTGATCATTTCACTATTATCTACATATATACAATGCTCATTCCATACCTATCATGCACAGGGAATATAATATATACCTGTTTATATGGAATATGTGATCATTTCACTATTATCTACATATATACCTTGTTCATTCCATACCTATCATGCACAGGGAATATAATATATACTTGTTTATATGGAATATGTGATCATTTCTATATTATCTACATGTATACCATGTCCATTCCATACCTATCATGCACAGGGAATATAATATATACCTGTTTATGTGGAATATGTGATCATTTCACTATTATCTACATGTACAGTGCTGGCCAAAAGTATTGGCACCCCTGCAATTCTGTCAGATAATACTCAGTTTCTTCCTGAAAATGATTGCAATCACAAATTCTTTGGTATTATTCTCTTCATTTAATTTGTCTTCAATGATAAAAGCACAAAAAGAATTGTCCTAAAGACAAATTGGATATAATTCCACACCAAACCTAAAAAAGGGGGTGGATAAAAGTATTGGCACCCTTTGAAAAATCATGTGATGCTTCTCTAATTTGTGTAATTAACAGCACCTGTAACTTACCTGTGGCACCTAACAGGTGTTGGCAATAACTAAATCACACTTGCAGTCAGTTAACATAGATTAAAGTTTGCTCAACCTCTGTCCTGTGTCCTTGTGTACCACATTGAGCATGGAGAAAAGAAAGAAGACCAAAGAGCTGTCTGAGGACTTGAGAAACCAAATTGTGAGGAAGCATGAGCAATCTCAAGGCTACAAGTCCATCTCCAAAGACCTGAATGTTCCTGTGTCTTCCGTGCGCAGTGTCATCAAGAAGTTTAAAGCCCATGGCACTGTGGCTAACCTCCCTAGATGTGGACGGAAAAGAAAAATTTACGAGAGATTTCAACGCAAGATTGTGCGGATGGTGGATAAAGAACCTCGACTAACATCCAAACAAGTTCAAGCTGCGCTGCAGTCCGAGGGTACAACAGTGTCAACCCGTACTATCCGCCGGCGTCTGAATGAAAAGGGAATGTATGGTAGGATACCCAGGAAGACCCCACTTCTTACCCCGAGACATAAAAAAGCCAGGCTGGAGTTTGCCAAAACTTACCTGAGAAAGCCTAAAACGTTTTGGAAGAATGTTCTCTGGTCAGATGAGACAAAAGTAGAGTTTTTTGGGAAAAAGCATCAACATAGAGTGTACAGGAAAAAAAAGAGACATTCAAAGAAAAGAACACGGTCCATACAGTCAAACATGGCGGAGGTTCCTGATGTTTTGGGGTTGCTTTGCTGCCTCTGGCACTGGACTGCTTGACCGTGTGTATGGAATTATGAAGTCTGAAGACTACCAAAAAATTTTGCAGCATAATGTAGGGCCCAGTGTGAGAAAGCTGGGTCTCCCTCAGAGGTCATGGGTCTTCCAGCAGGACAATGACCCAAAACACACTTCCAAAAGCACTATAAAATGGTTTTAGAGAAAGCACTGGAGACTTCTAAGGTGGCCAGCAATGAGTCCAGACCTGAATCCCATAGAACACCTGTGGAGAGATCTCAAAATGGCAGTTTGGAGAAGGCACCCTTCAAATATCAGGGACCTGGAGCAGTTTTCCAAAGAAGAATGGTCTACAATTCCAGCAGAGCATTGTAAGAAACTCATTGATGGTTACCGGAAGCGGTTGTTCGCAGTTATTTTGGCTAAAGGTTGCGCAACCAAGTATTAGGCTGAGGGTGCCAATACTTTTGTCCGGCCCTTTTTTGGAGTTTTGTGTGAAATGATCAATGATTTGATTTTGGTTTCATTCTCTTTTGTGTTTTTTTCCTTACAAGCAAATTAAATGAAGAGAATAATACCAAAGAATTTGTGATTGCAATCATTTTCAGGAAGAATTATCTGACAGAATTGCAGGGGTGCCAATACTTTTGGCCAGCACTGTATACCATGTTCATACCTCACCTATCATGCACAGGGAATATAATTTATACCTGTTTATTTGGAATATGTGATCATTTTATATTATCTACATGTATACCTTGTTCATTCCATACCTATCATGCACAGGGAAAATAATATATACCTGTTTATATGGAATATGTGATCATTTCACTATTATCTACATATATACCTTGTTCATTCCACACCTATCATGCACAGGGAATATAATATATACCTGTTTATATGGAATATGTGATCATTTCACTAATATCTACATATATACCTTGTTCATTCCACACCTATCATGCACAGGGAATATAATATATACCTGTTTATATGGAATATGTGATCATTTCACTATTATCTACATATATAACTTGTTCATTCCACACCTATCATGCACAGGGAATATAATATATACCTGTTTATATGGAATATGTGATCATTTCACTATTATCTACATGTATACTTTGTTCATTCCACACCTATCATGCACAGGGAATATAATATATACCTGTTTATATGGAATATGTGATCATTTCACTATTATCTACATGTATACCTTGTTCATTCCACACCTATCATGCACAGGGAATATAATATATACCTGTTTATATGGAATATGTGATCATTTCTATATTATCTACATATATACCTTGTTCATTCCACACCTATCATGCACACGGAATATAATATATACCTGTTTATACGGAATATGTGATAATTTCTATATTATCTACATGTATACCATGTCCATTCCACACCTATCATGCACAGGGAATATAATATATACCTGTTTATGTGGAATATGTGATCATTTCTATATTATCTACATGTATACCATGTTCATTCCTCACCTATCATGCACAGGGAATATAATATATACCTGTTTATATGGAATATGTGATCATTTCACTATTATCTACATGTATACCATGTTCATTCCATACCTATCATGCACAGGGAATATAACATATACCTGTTTATTTGGAATATGTGATCATTTCTATATTATCTACATGTATACCTTGTTCATTCCACACCTATCAAGTACAGGGAATATAATATATACCTGTTTATGTGGAATATGTATTCATTTCTATATTATCTACATGTATACCATGTTCATTCCACACCTACAAAGCACAGGGAATATAATACATACCTGTTTATATGGAATATGTGATCATTTCTATATTATCTACATGTATACCATGTTCATTCCACACCTATCATGCACAGGGAATATAATATATACCTGTTTATATGGAATATGTATTAATTTAACTATTATCTACATGTATATCATGTTCATTCCTCACCTATCATGCACAGGGAATATAATATATACCTGTTTATGTGGAATATGTATTCATTTCTATATTATCTACATGTATACCATGTTTATTCCACACCTATCATGCACAGGGAATATAATATATACCTGTTTATATGGAATATGTGATCATTTCTATATTATCTACATGTATACCATGTTCATTCCACACCTATCATGCACAGGGAATATAATATATACCTGTTTATATGGAATATGTGATCATTTCTATATTATCTACATGTATACCATGTTCATTCCATACCTATCATGCACAGGGAATATAATATATACCTGTTTATATGGAATATGTATTCATTTCACTATTATCTACATATATACCATGTTCATTCCACACCTATCATGCACCGGGAATATAATATATACCTGTTTATATGGAATATGTGATCATTTCACTATTATCTACATGTATACCATGTTCATTCCTCACCTATCATGCACAGGGAATATAATATATACCTGTTTATATGGAATATGTGATCATTTCTATATTATCTACATGTATACCATGTTCATTCCATACCTATCATGCACAGGGAATATAATATATACCTGTTTATATGGAATATGTGATCATTTCACTATTATCTACATATATACCTTGTTCATTCCATACCTATCATGCACAGGGAATATAATATATACTTGTTTATATGGAATATGTGATCATTTCTATATTATCTACATGTATACCATGTCCATTCCATACCTATCATGCACAGGGAATATAATATATACCTGTTTATGTGGAATATGTGATCATTTCACTATTATCTACATGTACAGTGCTGGCCAAAAGTATTGGCACCCCTGCAATTCTGTCAGATAATACTCAGTTTCTTCCTGAAAATGATTGCAATCACAAATTCTTTGGTATTATTCTCTTCATTTAATTTGTCTTCAATGATAAAAGCACAAAAAGAATTGTCCTAAAGACAAATTGGATATAATTCCACACCAAACCTAAAAAAGGGGGTGGATAAAAGTATTGGCACCCTTTGAAAAATCATGTGATGCTTCTCTAATTTGTGTAATTAACAGCACCTGTAACTTTCCTGTGGCACCTAACAGGTGTTGGCAATAACTAAATCACACTTGCAGTCAGTTAACATAGATTAAAGTTTGCTCAACCTCTGTCCTGTGTCCTTGTGTACCACATTGAGCATGGAGAAAAGAAAGAAGACCAAAGACCTGTATGAGGACTTGAGAAACCAAATTGTGAGGAAGCATGAGCAATCTCAAGGCTACAAGTCCATCTCCAAAGACCTGAATGTTCCTGTGTCTTCCGTGCGCAGTGTCATCAAGAAGTTTAAAGCCCATGGCACTGTGGCTAACCTCCCTAGATGTGGACGGAAAAGAAAAATTTACGAGAGATTTCAACGCAAGATTGTGCGGATGGTGGATAAAGAACCTCGACTAACATCCAAACAAGTTCAAGCTGCGCTGCAGTCCGAGGGTACAACAGTGTCAACCCGTACTATCCGCCGGCGTCTGAATGAAAAGGGAATGTATGGTAGGATACCCAGGAAGACCCCACTTCTTACCCCGAGACATAAAAAAGCCAGGCTGGAGTTTGCCAAAACTTACCTGAGAAAGCCTAAAACGTTTTGGAAGCATGTTCTCTGGTCAGATGAGACAAAAGTAGAGTTTTTTGGGAAAAAGCATCAACATAGAGTGTACAGGAAAAAAAAGAGACATTCAAAGAAAAGAACACGGTCCATACAGTCAAACATGGCGGAGGTTCCTGATGTTTTGGGGTTGCTTTGCTGCCTCTGGCACTGGACTGCTTGACCGTGTGTATGGAATTATGAAGTCTGAAGACTACCAAAAAATTTTGCAGCATAATGTAGGGCCCAGTGTGAGAAAGCTGGGTCTCCCTCAGAGGTCATGGGTCTTCCAGCAGGACAATGACCCAAAACACACTTCCAAAAGCACTATAAAATGGTTTTAGAGAAAGCACTGGAGACTTCTAAGGTGGCCAGCAATGAGTCCAGACCTGAATCCCATAGAACACCTGTGGAGAGATCTCAAAATGGCAGTTTGGAGAAGGCACCCTTCAAATATCAGGGACCTGGAGCAGTTTTCCAAAGAAGAATGGTCTACAATTCCAGCAGAGCATTGTAAGAAACTCATTGATGGTTACCGGAAGCGGTTGTTCGCAGTTATTTTGGCTAAAGGTTGCGCAACCAAGTATTAGGCTGAGGGTGCCAATACTTTTGTCCGGCCCTTTTTTGGAGTTTTGTGTGAAATGATCAATGATTTGATTTTGGTTTCATTCTCTTTTGTGTTTTTTTCCTTACAAGCAAATTAAATGAAGAGAATAATACCAAAGAATTTGTGATTGCAATCATTTTCAGGAAGAAACGGAGTATTATCTGACAGAATTGCAGGGGTGCCAATACTTTTGGCCAGCACTGTATACCATGTTCATACCTCACCTATCATGCACAGGGAATATAATTTATACCTGTTTATTTGGAATATGTGATCATTTTATATTATCTACATGTATACCTTGTTCATTCCATACCTATCATGCACAGGGAATATAATATATACTTGTTTATATGGAATATGTGATCATTTCTATATTATCTACATGTATACCATGTCCATTCCATACCTATCATGCATAGGGAATATAATATATACCTGTTTATATGGAATATGTGATCATTTCTATATTATCTACATATATACCATGTTCATTCCATACCTATGATGCACAGGGAATTTAATATATACCTGTTTATATGGAATATGTATTTATTTCTATATTATCTACATATATACCATGTTCATTCCATACCTATCATGCACAGGGAATAAAATATATACCTGTTTATATGGAATATGTGATCATTTCACTATTATCTACATATATACCTTGTTCATTCCACACCTATCATGCACAGGGAATATAATATATACCTGTTTATATGGAATATTTGCTCATTTCACTATTATCTACATGTATATCATGTTCATTCCTCACCTATCATGCACAGGGAATATAATATATACCTGTTTATATGGAATATGTGATCATTTCACTATTATCTACATATATACCTTGTTCATTCCACACCTATCATGCACAGGGAATATAATATATACCTGTTAATATGGAATATGTATTCATTTCTATTTTATCTACATGTATACCATGTTCATTCAACACCTATCATGCACAGGGAATATAATATATACCTGTTTATATGGAATATGTGATCATTTCTATATTATCTACATATATACCATGTTCATTCCACACCTATCATGCAGAGGGAATATAATATATACCTGTTTATATGGAATATGTGATCATTTCACTATTATCTACATGTATACCATGTTCATTCCATACCTATCATGCACAGGGAATATAATATATACCTGTTTATATGGAATATGTGCTCATTTCACTATTATCTACATGTATACCATGTTCATTCCATACCTATCATGCACAGGGAATATAATATATACCTGTTTATATGGAATATGTGATCATTTCACTATTATCTACATATATACCATGTTCATTCCGTACCTATCATGCACAGGGAATATAATATATACCTGTTTATATGGAATATGTATTTATTTCTATATTATCTACATATATACCATGTTCATTCCATACCTATCATGCACAGGGAATAAAATATATACGTGTTTATATGGAATATGTGATCATTTCACTATTATCTACATATATACCTTGTTCATTCCACACCTATCATGCACAGGGAATATAATATATACCTGTTTATATGGAATATTTGCTCATTTCACTATTATCTACATGTATATCATGTTCATTCCTCACCTATCATGCACAGGGAATATAATATATACCTGTTTATATGGAATATGTGATCATTTCACTATTATCTACATATATACCTTGTTCATTCCACACCTATCATGCACAGGGAATATAATATATACCTGTTAATATGGAATATGTGATCATTTCACTATTATCTACATGTATACCATGTTCATTCCACACCTATAATGCACAGGGAATATAATATATACCTGTTAATATGGAATATGTGATCATTTCACTATTATCTACATGTATACCATGTTCATTCCACACCTATAATGCACAGGGAATATAATATATACCTGTTTATATGGAATATGTATTCATTTCTATATTATCTACATGTATACCATGTTCATTCAACACCTATCATGCACAGGGAATATAATATATACCTGTTTATATGGAATATGTGATCATTTCACTATTATCTACATATATACCTTGTTCTTTCCACACCTATCATGCACAGGGAATATAATATATACCTGTTTATATGGAATATGTGATCATTTCACTATTATCTACATATATACCTTGTTCATTCCACACCTATCATGCACAGGGAATATAATATATACCTGTTTAAATGGAATATGTGATCATTTCTATATTATCTACATGTATACCTTGTTCATTCCACACCTATCATGCACAGGGAATATAATATATACCTGTTTATATGGAATATTTGCTCATTTCACTATTATCTACATGTATATCATGTTCATTCCTCACCTATCATGCACAGGGAATATAATATATACCTGTTTATATGGAATATGTGATCATTTCACTATTATTTACATATATACCTTGTTCATTCCACACCTATCATGCACAGGGAATATAATATATACCTGTTTATATCGAATATGTGATCATTTCACTATTATCTACATGTATATCATGTTCATTCCTCACCTATCATGCACAGGGAATATAATATATACCTGTTTATATGGAATATGTGCTCATTTCACTATTATCTACATGTATACCATGTTCATTCCATATCTATCATGCACAGGGAATATAATATATACCTGTTTATATGGAATATGTGATCATTTCACTATTATCTACATGTATATCATGTTCATTCCTCACCTATCATGCACAGGGAATATAATATATACCTGTTTATATGGAATATGTGATCATTTCACTATTATCTACATGTATATCATGTTCATTCCTCACCTATCATGCACAGGGAATATAATATATACCTGTTTATATGGAATATGTGATCATTTCACTATTATCTACATATATACCATGTTCATTCCATACCTATCATGCACAGGGAATATAATATATACCTGTTTATATGGAATATGTATTTATTTCTATATTATCTACATATATACCATGTTCATTCCATACCTATCATGCACAGGGAATAAAATATATACCTGTTTATATGGAATATGTGATCATTTCACTATTATCTACATATATACCTTGTTCATTCCACACCTATCATGCACAGGGAATATAATATATACCTGTTTATATGGAATATTTGCTCATTTCACTATTATCTACATGTATATCATGTTCATTCCTCACCTATCATGCACAGGGAATATAATATATACCTGTTTATATGGAATATGTGATCATTTCACTATTATCTACATATATACCTTGTTCATTCCACACCTATCATGCACAGGGAATATAATATATACCTGTTAATATGGAATATGTGATCATTTCACTATTATCTACATGTATACCATGTTCATTCCACACCTATAATGCACAGGGAATATAATATATACCTGTTAATATGGAATATGTGATCATTTCACTATTATCTACATGTATACCATGTTCATTCCACACCTATAATGCACAGGGAATATAATATATACCTGTTTATATGGAATATGTATTCATTTCTATATTATCTACATGTATACCATGTTCATTCAACACCTATCATGCACAGGGAATATAATATATACCTGTTTATATGGAATATGTGATCATTTCACTATTATCTACATATATACCTTGTTCTTTCCACACCTATCATGCACAGGGAATATAATATATACCTGTTTATATGGAATATGTGATCATTTCACTATTATCTACATATATACCTTGTTCATTCCACACCTATCATGCACAGGGAATATAATATATACCTGTTTAAATGGAATATGTGATCATTTCTATATTATCTACATGTATACCTTGTTCATTCCACACCTATCATGCACAGGGAATATAATATATACCTGTTTATATGGAATATTTGCTCATTTCACTATTATCTACATGTATATCATGTTCATTCCTCACCTATCATGCACAGGGAATATAATATATACCTGTTTATATGGAATATGTGATCATTTCACTATTATTTACATATATACCTTGTTCATTCCACACCTATCATGCACAGGGAATATAATATATACCTGTTTATATCGAATATGTGATCATTTCACTATTATCTACATGTATATCATGTTCATTCCTCACCTATCATGCACAGGGAATATAATATATACCTGTTTATATGGAATATGTGCTCATTTCACTATTATCTACATGTATACCATGTTCATTCCATACCTATCATGCACAGGGAATATAATATATACCTGTTTATATGGAATATGTGATCATTTCACTATTATCTACATGTATATCATGTTCATTCCTCACCTATCATGCACAGGGAATATAATATATACCTGTTTATATGGAATATGTGATCATTTCACTATTATCTACATGTATATCATGTTCATTCCTCACCTATCATGCACAGGGAATATAATATATACCTGTTTATATGGAATATGTGATCATTTCACTATTATCTACATATATACCATGTTCATTCCATACCTATCATGCACAGGGAATATAATATATACCTGTTTATATGGAATATGTATTTATTTCTATATTATCTACATATATACCATGTTCATTCCATACCTATCATGCACAGGGAATAAAATATATACCTGTTTATATGGAATATGTGATCATTTCTATAGTATCTACATATATACCTTGTTCATTCCACACCTATAATGCACAGGGAATATAATATATACCTGTTTATATGGAATATGTGATCATTTCTATATTATCTACATGTATACCATGTTCATTCCACACCTATCATGCACAGGGAATATAGTATATAGCTGTTTATATGGAATATGTATTCATTTCTATATTATCTACATGTATACCATGTTCATTCAACACCTATCATGCACAGGGAATATAATATATACCTGTTTATATGGAATTTGTGATCATTTCTATATTATCTACATATATACCATGTTCATTCCACACCTATCATAAACAGGGAATATAATATATACCTGTTTATATGGAATATGTGATCATTTCACTATTATCTACATGTATACCATGTTCATTCCTCACCTATCATGCACAGGGAATATAATATATACCTGTTTATATGGAATATGTGATCATTTCACTATTATCTACATATATACCATGTTCATTCCATAGCTATCATGCACAGGGAATATAATATATACCTGTTTATATGGAATATGTGATCATTTCTATATTATCTACATGTATACCATGTTCATTCCTCACCTATCATGCACAGGGAATATAATATATACCTGTTTATATGGAATATGTGATCATTTCACTATTATCTACATGTATACCATGTTCATTCCACACCTATCATGCACAGGGAATATAATATATAGCTGTTTATATGGAATATGTATTCATTTCTATATTATCTACATGTATACCATGTTCATTCAACAACTATCATGCACAGGGAATATAATATATACCTGTTTATATGGAATATGTGATCATTTCTATATTATCTACATATATACCATGTTCATTCCACACCTATCATGCACAGGGAATATAATATATACCTGTTTATATGGAATATGTGATCATTTCACTATTATCTATATGTATACCATGTTCATTCCTCACCTATCATGCACAGGGAATATAATATATACCTGTTTATATGGAATATGTGATCATTTCACTATTATCTACATATATACCTTGTTCATTCCACACCTATCATGCACAGGGAATATAATATATACCTGTTTATAAGGAATATGTGATCATTTCTATATTATCTACATGTATATCATGTTCATTCCACACCTATCATGCACAGGGAATATAATATATACCTGTTTATATGGAATATTTGCTCATTTCACTATTATCTACATGTATATCATGTTCATTCCTCAACTATCATGCACAGTGAATATAATATATACCTGTTTATATGGAATATGTGATCATTTCACTATTATCTACATATATGCCTTGTTCATTCCACACCTATCATGCACAGGGAATATAATATATACCTGTTTATATGGAATATGTGATCATTTCACTATTATCTACATGTATATCATGTTCATTCCTCACCTATCATGCACAGGGAATATAATATATACCTGTTTATATGGAATATTTGCTCATTTCACTATTATCTACATGTATATCATGTTCATTCCTCAACTATCATGCACAGGGAATATAATATATACCTGTTTATATGGAATATGTGATCATTTCACTATTATCTACATATATGCCTTGTTCATTCCACACCTATCATGCACAGGGAATATAATATATACCTGTTTATATGGAATATGTGATCATTTCACTATTATCTACATGTATATCATGTTCATTCCTCACCTATCATGCACAGGGAATATAATATATACCTGTTTATATGGAATATTTGCTCATTTCACTATTATCTACATGTATATCATGTTCATTCCTCAACTATCATGCACAGGGAATATAATATATACCTGTTTATATGGAATATGTGATCATTTCACTATTATCTACATATATGCCTTGTTCATTCCACACCTATCATGCACAGGGAATATAATATATACCTGTTTATATGGAATATGTATTCATTTCACTATTATCTACATGTATACCATGTTCATTCCTCACCTATCATGCACAGGGAATATAATATATACCTGTTTATATGGAATATTTGCTCATTTCACTATTATCTACATGTATATCATGTTCATTCCTCAACTATCATGCACAGGGAATATAATATATACCTGTTTATATGGAATATGTGATCATTTCACTATTATCTACATATATGCCTTGTTCATTCCACACCTATCATGCACAGGGAATATAATATATACCTGTTTATATGGAATATGTGATCATTTCACTATTATCTACATGTATATCATGTTCATTCCTCACCTATCATGCACAGGGAATATAATATATACCTGTTTATATGGAATATGTGCTCATTTCACTATTATCTACATGTATACCATGTTCATTCCATACCTATCATGCACAGGGAATATAATATATACCTGTTTATATGGAATATGTATTTATTTCTATATTATCTACATATATACCATGTTCACTCCACACCTATCATGCACAGGGAATAAAATATATACCTGTTTATATGGAATATGTGATCATTTCTATAGTATCTACATATATACCTTGTTCATTCCACACCTATAATGCACAGGGAATATAATATATACCTGTTTATATGGAATATGTGATCATTTCACTATTATCTACATGTATACCATGTTCATTCCACACCTATCATGCACAGGGAATATAGTATATAGCTGTTTATATGGAATATGTATTCATTTCTATATTATCTACATGTATACCATGTTCATTCAACACCTATCATGCACAGGGAATATAATATATACCTGTTTATATGGAATTTGTGATCATTTCTATATTATCTACATATATACCATGTTCATTCCACACCTATCATAAACAGGGAATATAATATATACCTGTTTATATGGAATATGTGATCATTTCACTATTATCTACATGTATACCATGTTCATTCCTCACCTATCATGCACAGGGAATAAAATATATACCTGTTTATATGGAATATGTGATCATTTCACTATTATCTACATATATACCATGTTCATTCCATACCTATCATGCACAGGGAATATAATATATACCTGTTTATATGGAATATGTGATCATTTCTATATTATCTACATGTATACCATGGTCATTCCTCACCTATCATGCACAGGGAATATAATATATACCTGTTTATATGGAATATGTGATCATTTCACTATTATCTACATGTATACCATGTTCATTCCACACCTATCATGCACAGGGAATATAATATATATCTGTTTATATGGAATATGTATTCATTTCTATATTATCTAAATGTATACCATGTTCATTCAACACCTATCATGCACAGGGAATATAATATATACCTGTTTATATGGAATATGTGATCATTTCTATATTATCTACATGTATACCATGTTCATTCCACACCTATCATGCACAGGGAATATAATATACACCTGTTTATATGGAATATGTGATCATTTCACTATTATCTACATGTATACCATGTTCATTCCTCACCTATCATGCACAGGGAATATAATATATACCTGTTTATATGGAATATGTGATCATTTCACTATTATCTACATATATACCTTGTTCATTCCACACCTATCATGCACAGAGAATATAATATATACCTGTTTATATGGAATATGTATTCATTTCACTATTATCTACATATATACCATGTTCATTCCATACCTATCATGCACAGGGAATATAATATATACCTGTTTATATGGAATATGTATTCATTTCACTATTATCTACATATATACCATGTTCATTCCATACCTATCATGCACAGGGAATATAATATATACCTGTTTATAAGGAATATGTGATCATTTCTATATTATCTACATGTATATCATGTTCATTCCATACCTATCATGCACAGGGAATATAATATATACCTGTTTATATGGAATATTTGCTCATTTCACTATTATCTACATGTATATCATGTTCATTCCTCAACTATCATGCACAGGGAATATAATATATACCTGTTTATATGGAATATGTGATCATTTCACTATTATCTACATATATGCCTTGTTCATTCCACACCTATCATGCACAGGGAATATAATATATACCTGTTTATATGGAATATGTGATCATTTCACTATTATCTACATGTATATCATGTTCATTCCTCACCTATCATGCACAGGGAATATAATATATACCTGTTTATATGGAATATGTGCTCATTTCACTATTATCTACATGTATACCATGTTCATTCCATACCTATCATGCACAGGGAATATAATATATACCTGTTTATATGGAATATGTGATCATTTCACTATTATCTACATGTATATCATGTTCATTCCTCACCTATCATGCACAGGGAATATAATATATACCTGTTTATATGGAATATGTGATCATTTCACTATTATCTACATGTATATCATGTTCATTCCTCAGCTATCATGCACAGGGAATATAATATATACCTGTTTATATGGAATATGTGATCATTTCACTATTATCTACATATATACCATGTCCATTCCATACCTATCATGCACAGGGAATATAATATATACCTGTTTATATGGAATATGTATTTATTTCTATATTATCTACATATATACCATGTTCATTCCATACCTATCATGCACAGGGAATAAAATATATACCTGTTTATATGGAATATGTGATCATTTCTATACTATCTACATATATACCTTGTTCATTCCACACCTATAATGCACAGGGAATATAATATATACCTGTTTATATGGAATATGTGATCATTTCACTATTATCTACATGTATACCATGTTCATTCCACACCTATCATGCACAGGGAATATAATATATACCTGTTTATATGGAATATGTGATCATTTCTATATTATCTACATGTATACCATGTTCATTCAACACCTATCATGCACAGGGAATATAATATATACCTGTTTATATGGAATTTGTGATCATTTCTATATTATCTACATATATACCATGTTCATTCCACACCTATCATAAACAGGGAATATAATATATACCTGTTTATATGGAATATGTGATCATTTCACTATTATCTACATGTATACCATGTTCATTCCTCACCTACCATGCACAGGGAATATAATATATACCTGTTTATATGGAATATGTGATCATTTCACTATTATCTACATATATACCATGTTCATTCCATACCTATCATGCACAGGGAATATAATATATACCTGTTTATATGGAATATGTGATCATTTCTATATTATCTACATGTATACCATGTTCATTCCTCACCTATCATGCACAGGGAATATAATATATACCTGTTTATATGGAATATGTGATCATTTCACTATTATCTACATGTATACCATGTTCATTCCACACCTATCATGCACAGGGAATATAATATATAGCTGTTTATATGGAATATGTGATCATTTCTATATTATCTACATATATACCATGTTCATTCCATACCTATCATGCACAGGGAATATAATATATACCTGTTTATATGGAATATGTGATCATTTCTATATTATCTACATATATACCATGTTCATTCCATACCTATCATGCACAGGGAATATAATATATACCTGTTTATATGGAATATGTGATCATTTCTATATTATCTACATATATACCATGTTCATTCCATACCTATCATGCACAGGGAATATAATATATACCTGTTTATATGGAATATGTGATCATTTCACTATTATCTACATGTATATCATGTTCATTCCTCACCTATCATGCACAGGGAATATAATATATACCTGTTTATATGGAATATGTGATCATTTCACTATTATCTACATATATACCATGTTCATTCCATACCTATCATGCACAGGGAATATAATATATACCTGTTTATATGGAATATGTATTTATTTCTATATTATCTACATATATACCATGTTCATTCCATACCTATCATGCACAGGGAATAAAATATATACCTGTTTATATGGAATATGTGATCATTTCTATAGTATCTACATATATACCTTGTTCATTCCACACCTATAATGCACAGGGAATATAATATATACCTGTTTATATGGAATATGTGATCATTTCACTATTATCTACATGTATACCATGTTCATTCCACACCTATCATGCACAGGGAATATAATATATACCTGTTTATATGGAATTTGTGATCATTTCTATATTATCTACATATATACCATGTTCATTCCACACCTATCATGCACAGGGAATATAATATATACCTGTTTATATGGAATATGTGATCATTTCACTATTATCTACATGTATACCATGTTCATTCCTCACCTATCATGCACAGGGAATATAATATATACCTGTTTATATGGAATATGTGATCATTTCACTATTATCTACATATATACCATGTTCATTCCATACCTATCATGCACAGGGAATATAATATATACCTGTTTATATGGAATATGTGATCATTTCTATATTATCTACATGTGTACCATGTTCATTCCTCACCTATCATGCACAGGGAATATAATATATACCTGTTTATATGAAATATGTGATAATTTCACTATTATCTACATGTATACCATGTTCATTCCACACCTATCATGCACAGGGAATATAATATATAGCTGTTTATATGGAATATTTATTCATTTCTATATTATCTACATGTATACCATGTTCATTCCACACCTATCATGCACAGGGAATATAATATATACCTGTTTATATGGAATATGTGATCATTTCACTATTATCTACATGTATACCATGTTCATTACTCACCTATCATGCACAGGGAATATAATATATACCTGTTTATATGGAATATGTGATCATTTCACTATTATCTACATATATACCATGTCCATTCCATACCTATGATGCACAGGGAATATAATATATACCTGTTTATATGGAATATGTATTTATTTCTATATTATCTACATATATACCATGTTCATTCCATACCTATCATGCACAGGAAATAAAATATATACCTGTTTATATGGAATATGTGATCATTTCTATATTATCTACATGTATATCATGTTCATTCCATACCTATCATGCACAGGGAATATAATATATACCTGTTTATATGGAATATGTGATCATTTCTGTATTATCTACATGTAAACCATGTTCATTCCATACCTATCATGCACAGGGAATATAATATATACCTGTTTATATGGAATATGTGATCATTTCACTATTATCTACATATATACCTTGTTCTTTCCACACCTATGATGCACAGGGAATATAATATATACCTGTTTATATGGAATATGTGATCATTTCACTATTATCTACATGTATATCATGTTCATTCCATACCTATGATGCACAGGGAATATAATATATACCTGTTTATATGGAATATGTATTTATTTCTATATTACCTACATATATACCATGTTCATTCCATACCTATCATGCACAGGGAATAAAATATATACCTGTTTATATGGAATATGTGATCATTTCTATATTATCTACATGTATATCATGTTCATTCCATACCTATCATGCACAGGGAATATAATATTTACCTGTTTATATGGAATATGTGATCATTTTTATATTATCTACATGTAAACCATGTTCATTCCATACCTATGATGCACAGGGAATATAATATATACCTGTTTATATGGAATATGTGATCATTTCACTATTATCTACATGTATACCATGTTCATTCCACACCTATCATGCACAGGGAATATAGTATATAGCTGTTTATATGGAATATGTATTTATTTCTATATTATCTACATGTATACCATGTTCATTCAACACCTATCATGCACAGGGAATATAATATATACCTGTTTATATGGAATTTGTGATCATTTCTATATTATCTACATATATACCATGTTCTTTCCACACCTATCATGCACAGGGAATATAATATATACCTGTTTATATGGAATATGTGATCATTTCACTATTATCTACATGTATACCATGTTCATTCCTCACCTATCATGCACAGGGAATATAATATATACCTGTTTATATGGAATATTTGATCATTTCACTATTATCTACATATATACCATGTTCATTCCATACCTATCATGCACAGGGAATATAATATATACCTGTTTATATGGAATATGTGATCATTTCTATATTATCTACATGTATACCATGTTCATTCCTCACCTATCATGCACAGGGAATATAATATATACCTGTTTATATGGAATATGTGATCATTTCACTATTATCTACATGTATACCATGTTCATTCCACACCTATCATGCACAGGGAATATAATATATAGCTGTTTATATGGAATATGTATTCATTTCTATTTTATCTACATGTATACCATGTTCATTCAACACCTATCATGCACAGGGAATATAATATATACCTGTTTATATGGAATATGTGATCATTTCTATATTATCTACATATATACCATGTTCATTCCACACCTATCATGCACAGGGAATATAATATATACCTGTTTATATGGAATATGTGATCATTTCACTATTATCTACATGTATACCATGTTCATTCCTCACCTATCATGCACAGGGAATATAATATATACCTGTTTATATGGAATATGTGATCATTTCACTATTATCTACATATATACCTTGTTCATTCCACACCTATCATGCACAGGGAATATAATGTATACCTGTTTATATGGAATATGTGATCATTTCTATATTATCTACATATATACCATGTTCATTCCACACCTATCATGCACAGGGAATATAATATATACCTGTTTATATGGAATATGTGATCATTTCACTATTATCTACATGTATACCATGTTCATTCCTCACCTATCATGCACAGGGAATATAATATATACCTGTTTATATGGAATATGTGATCATTTCACTATTATCTACATATATACCAGGTTCATTCCATACCTATGATGCACAGGGAATATAATATATACCTGTTTATATGGAATATGTATTTATTTCTATATTATCTACATATATACCATGTTCATTCCATACCTATCATGCATAGGGAATAAAATATATACCTGTTTATATGGAATATGTGATCATTTCTATATTATCTACATGTATATCATGTTCATTCCATACCTATCATGCACAGGGAATATAATATATACCTGTTTATATGGAATATGTGATCATTTCTATATTATCTACATGTAAACCATGTTCATTCCATACCTATCATGCACAGGGAATATAATATATACCTGTTTATATGGAATATGTGATCATTTCACTATTATCTACATATATACCTTGTTCTTTCCACACCTATGATGCACAGGGAATATAATATATACCTGTTTATATGGAATATGTGATCATTTCACTATTATCTACATGTATATCATGTTCATTCCATACCTATGATGCACAGGGAATATAATATATACCTGTTTATATGGAATATGTATTTATTTCTATATTATCTACATATATACCATGTTCATTCCATACCTATCATGCACAGGGAATAAAATATATACCTGTTTATATGGAATATGTGATCATTTCTATATTATCTACATGTATATCATGTTCATTCCATACCTATCATGCACAGGGAATATAATATATACCTGTTTATATGGAATATGTGATCATTTTTATATTATCTACATGTATATCATGTTCATTCCATACCTATCATGCACAGGGAATATAATATATACCTGTTTATATGGAATATGTGATCATTTCTATATTATCTACATGTATATCATGTTCATTCCATACCTATCATGCACAGGGAATATAATATATACCTGTTTATATGGAATATGTGATCATTTTTATATTATCTACATGTAAACCATGTTCATTCCATACCTATCATGCACAGGGAATATAATATATACCTGTTTATATGGAATATGTGATCATTTCACTATTATCTACATGTATACTTTGTTCTTTCCACACCTATGATGCACAGGGAATATAATATATACCTGTTTATATGGAATATGTGATCATTTCACTATTATCTACATGTATACCATGTTCATTCCTCACCTATCATGCACAGGGAATATAATATATACCTGTTTATATGGAATATGTGATCATATCACTATTATCTACATATATACCATGTTCATTCCATACCTATCATGCACAGGGAAAATAATATATACCTGTTTATATGGAATATGTGATCATTTCTATATTATCTACATGTATACCATGTTCATTCCTCACCTATCATGCACAGGGAATATAATATATACCTGTTTATATGGAATATGTGATCATTTCACTATTATCTACATGTATACCATGTTCATTCCACACCTATCATGCACAGGGAATATAATATATACCTGTTTATATGGAATATGTATTCATTTCTATATTATCTACATGTATACCATGTTCATTCAACACCTATCATGCACAGGGAATATAATATATACCTGTTTATATGGAATATGTGATCATTTCTATATTATCTACATATATACCATGTTCATTCCACACCTATCATGCACAGGGAATATAATATATACCTGTTTATATGGAATATGTGATCATTTCTATATTATCTACATGTATACCATGTTCATTCCTCACCTATCATGCACAGGGAATATAATATATACCTGTTTATATGGAATATGTGATCATTTCACTATTATCTACATGTATACCATGTTCATTCCACACCTATCATGCACAGGGAATATAATATATACCTGTTTATATGGAATATGTATTCATTTCTATATTATCTACATGTATACCATGTTCATTCAACACCTATCATGCACAGGGAATATAATATATACCTGTTTATATGGAATATGTGATCATTTCACTATTATCTACATGTATACCATGTTCATTCCTCACCTATCATGCACAGGGAATATAATATATACCTGTTTATATGGAATATGTGATCATTTCTATATTATCTACATATATAACATGTTCATTCCACACCTATCATGCACAGGGAATACAATATATACCTGTTTATATGGAATATGTGATCATTTCACTATTATCTACATGTATACCATGTTCATTCCTCACCTATCATGCACAGGGAATATAATATATACCTGTTTATATGGAATATGTGATCATTTCACTATTATCTACATATATACCATGTTCATTCCATACCTATGATGCACAGGGAATTTAATATATACCTGTTTATATGGAATATGTATTTATTTCTATATTATCTACATATATACCATGTTCATTCCATACCTATCATGCACAGGGAATAAAATATATACCTGTTTATATGGAATATGTGATCATTTCTATATTATCTACATGTATATCATGTTCATTCCATACCTATCATGCACAGGGAATATAATATATACCTGTTTATATGGAATATGTGATCATTTCTATATTATCTACATGTAAACCATGTTCATTCCATACCTATCATGCACAGGGAATATAATATATACCTGTTTATATGGAATATGTGATCATTTCACTATTATCTACATATATACCTTGTTCTTTCCATACCTATGATGCACAGGGAATATAATATATACCTGTTTATATGGAATATGTGATCATTTCACTATTATCTACATGTATATCATGTTCATTCCATACCTATGATGCACAGGGAATATAATATATACCTGTTTATATGGAATATGTATTTATTTCTATATTATCTACATATATACCATGTTCATTCCATATCTATCATTCACAGGGAATAAAATATATAGCTGTTTATATGGAATATGTGATCATTTCTATATTATCTACATGTATATCATGTTCATTCCATACCTATCATGCACAGGGAATATAATATATACCTGTTTATATGGAATATGTGATCATTTTTATATTATCTACATGTAAACCATGTTCATTCCATACCTATCATGCACAGGGAATATAATATATACCTGTTTATATGGAATATGTGATCATTTCACTATTATCTACATGTATACCTTGTTCTTTCCACACCTATGATGCACAGGGAATATAATATATACCTGTTTATATGGAATATGTGATCATTTCACTATTATCTACATGTATACCATGTTCATTCCACACCTATCATGCACAGGGAATATAGTATATAGCTGTTTATATGGAATATGTATTCGTTTCTATATTATCTACATGTATACCATGTTCATTCAACACCTATCATGCACAGGGAATATAATATATACCTGTTTATATGGAATTTGTGATCATTTCTATATTATCTACATATATACCATGTTCATTCCACACCTATCATGCACAGGGAATATAATATATACCTGTTTATATGGAATATGTGATCATTTCACTATTATCTACATGTATACCATGTTCATTCCTCACCTATCATGCACAGGGAATATAATATATACCTGTTTATATGGAATATGTGATCATTTCACTATTATCTACATGTATACCATGTTCATTCCTCACCTATCATGCACAGGGAATATAATATATACCTGTTTATATGGAATATGTGATCATTTCACTATTATCTACATATATACCATGTTCATTCCATACCTATCATGCACAGGGAATATAATATATACCTGTTTATATGGAATATGTGATCATTTCTATATTATCTACATGTATACCATGTTCATTCCTCACCTATCATGCACAGGGAATATAATACATACCTGTTTATATGGAATATGTGATCATTTCACTATTATCTACATGTATACCATGTTCATTCCACACCTATCATGCACAGGGAATATAATATATAGCTGTTTATATGGAATATGTATTAATTTCTATATTATCTACATGTATACCATGTTCATTCAACACCTATCATGCACAGGGAATATAATATATACCTGTTTATATGGAATATGTGATCATTTCTATATTATCTACATATATACCATGTTCATTCCACACCTATCATGCAGAGGGAATATAATATATACCTGTTTATATGGAATATGTGATCATTTCACTATTATCTACATGTATACCATGTTCATTCCTCACCTATCATGCACAGGGAATATAATATATACCTGTTTATATGGAATATGTGATCATTTCACTATTATCTACATATATACCTTGTTCATTCCACACCTATCATGCACAGGGAATATAATATATACCTGTTTATATGGAATATGTGATCATTTCTATATTATCTACATATATACCATGTTCATTCCACACCTATCATGCACAGGGAATATAATATATACCTGTTTATATGGAATATGTGATCATTTCACTATTATCTACATATATACCATGTTCATTCCATACCTATGATACACAGGGAATATAATATATACCTGTTTATGTGGAATATGTATTTATTTCTATATTATCTACATATATACCATGTTCATTCCATACCTATCATGCACAGGGAATAAAATATATACCTGTTTATATGGAATATGTGATCATTTCTATATTATCTACATGTATATCATGTTCATTCCATACCTATCATGCACAGGGAATATAATATATACCTGTTTATATGGAATATGTGATCATTTCTATATTATCTACATGTAAACCATGTTCATTCCATACCTATCATGCACAGGGAATATAATATATACCTGTTTATATGGAATATGTGATCATTTCACTATTATCTACATATATACCTTGTTCTTTCCACACCTATGATGCACAGGGAATATAATATATACCTGTTTATATGGAATATGTGATCATTTCACTATTATCTACATGTATATCATGTTCATTCCATACCTATGATGCACAGGGAATATAATATATACCTGTTTATATGGAATATGTATTTATTTCTATATTATCTACATATATACCATGTTCATTCCATACCTATCATGCACAGGGAATAAAATATATACCTGTTTATATGGAATATGTGATCATTTCTATATTATCTACATGTATATCATGTTCATTCCATACCTATCATGCACAGGGAATATAATATATACCTGTTTATATGGAATATGTGATCATTTTTATATTATCTACATGTATATCATGTTCATTCCATACCTATCATGCACAGGGAATATAATATATACCTGTTTATATGGAATATGTGATCATTTCTATATTATCTACATGTATATCATGTTCATTCCATACCTATCATGCACAGGGAATATAATATATACCTGTTTATATGGAATATGTGATCATTTTTATATTATCTACATGTAAACCATGTTCATTCCATACCTATCATGCACAGGGAATATAATATATACCTGTTTATATGGAATATGTGATCATTTCACTATTATCTACATGTATACCATGTTCATTCCACACCTATCATGCACAGGGAATATAGTATATAGCTGTTTATATGGAATATGTATTCATTTCTATATTATCTACATGTATACCATGTTCATTCCATACCTATCATGCACAGGGAATATAATATATACCTGTTTATATGGAATTTGTAATCATTTCTATATTATCTACATATATACCATGTTCATTCCACACCTATCATGCACAGGGAATATAATATATACCTGTTTATATGGAATATGTGATCATTTCACTATTATCTACATGTATACCATGTTCATTCCTCACCTATCATGCACAGGGAATATAATATATACCTGTTTATATGGAATATGTGATCATATCACTATTATCTACATATATACCATGTTCATTCCTCACCTATCATGCACAGGGAATATAATATATACCTGTTTATATGGAATATGTGATCATTTCACTATTATCTACATGTATACCATGTTCATTCCACACCTATCATGCACAGGGAATATAATATATACCTGTTTATATGGAATATGTATTCATTTCTATATTATCTACATGTATACCATGTTCATTCAACACCTATCATGCACAGGGAATATAATATATACCTGTTTATATGGAATATGTGATCATTTCTATATTATCTACATATATACCATGTTCATTCCACACCTATGATGCACAGGGAATATAATATATACCTGTTTATATGGAATATGTGATCATTTCTATATTATCTACATGTATACCATGTTCATTCCTCACCTATCATGCACAGGGAATATAATATATACCTGTTTATATGGAATATGTGATCATTTCACTATTATCTACATGTATACCATGTTCATTCCACACCTATCATGCACAGGGAATATAATATATACCTGTTTATATGGAATATGTATTCATTTCTATATTATCTACATGTATACCATGTTCATTCAACACCTATCATGCACAGGGAATATAATATATACCTGTTTATATGGAATATGTGATCATTTCACTATTATCTACATGTATACCATGTTCATTCCTCACCTATCATGCACAGGGAATATAATATATACCTGTTTATATGGAATATGTGATCATTTCTATATTATCTACATATATACCATGTTCATTCCACACCTATCATGCACAGGGAATACAATATATACCTGTTTATATGGAATATGTGATCATTTCACTATTATCTACATGTATACCATGTTCATTCCTCACCTATCATGCACAGGGAATATAATATATACCTGTTTATATGGAATATGTGATCATTTCACTATTATCTACATATATACCATGTTCATTCCATACCTATGATGCACAGGGAATTTAATATATACCTGTTTATATGGAATATGTATTTATTTCTATATTATCTACATATATACCATGTTCATTCCATACCTATCATGCACAGGGAATAAAATATATACCTGTTTATATGGAATATGTGATCATTTCTATATTATCTACATGTATATCATGTTCATTCCATACCTATCATGCACAGGGAATATAATATATACCTGTTTATATGGAATATGTGATCATTTCTATATTATCTACATGTAAACCATGTTCATTCCATACCTATCATGCACAGGGAATATAATATATACCTGTTTATATGGAATATGTGATCATTTCACTATTATCTACATATATACCTTGTTCTTTCCATACCTATGATGCACAGGGAATATAATATATACCTGTTTATATGGAATATGTGATCATTTCACTATTATCTACATGTATATCATGTTCATTCCATACCTATGATGCACAGGGAATATAATATATACCTGTTTATATGGAATATGTATTTATTTCTATATTATCTACATATATACCATGTTCATTCCATATCTATCATTCACAGGGAATAAAATATATAGCTGTTTATATGGAATATGTGATCATTTCTATATTATCTACATGTATATCATGTTCATTCCATACCTATCATGCACAGGGAATATAATATATACCTGTTTATATGGAATATGTGATCATTTTTATATTATCTACATGTAAACCATGTTCATTCCATACCTATCATGCACAGGGAATATAATATATACCTGTTTATATGGAATATGTGATCATTTCACTATTATCTACATGTATACCTTGTTCTTTCCACACCTATCATGCACAGGGAATATAATATATACCTGTTTATATGGAATATGTGATCATTTCACTATTATCTACATGTATACCATGTTCATTCAACACCTATCATGCACAGGGAATATAATATATACCTGTTTATATGGAATTTGTGATCATTTCTATATTATCTACATATATACCATGTTCATTCCACACCTATCATGCACAGGGAATATAATATATACCTGTTTATATGGAATATGTGATCATTTCACTATTATCTACATGTATACCATGTTCATTCCTCACCTATCATGCACAGGGAATATAATATATACCTGTTTATATGGAATATGTGATCATTTCACTATTATCTACATGTATACCATGTTCATTCCTCACCTATCATGCACAGGGAATATAATATATACCTGTTTATATGGAATATGTGATCATTTCACTATTATCTACATATATACCATGTTCATTCCATACCTATCATGCACAGGGAATATAATATATACCTGTTTATATGGAATATGTGATCATTTCTATATTATCTACATGTATACCATGTTCATTCCTCACCTATCATGCACAGGGAATATAATATATACCTGTTTATATGGAATATGTGATCATTTCACTATTATCTACATGTATACCATGTTCATTCCTCACCTATCATGCACAGGGAATATAATACATACCTGTTTATATGGAATATGTGATCATTTCACTATTATCTACATGTATACCATGTTCATTCCACACCTATCATGCACAGGGAATATAATATATAGCTGTTTATATGGAATATGTATTAATTTCTATATTATCTACATGTATACCATGTTCATTCAACACCTATCATGCACAGGGAATATAATATATACCTGTTTATATGGAATATGTGATCATTTCTATATTATCTACATATATACCATGTTCATTCCACACCTATCATGCAGAGGGAATATAATATATACCTGTTTATATGGAATATGTGATCATTTCACTATTATCTACATGTATACCATGTTCATTCCTCACCTATCATGCACAGGGAATATAATATATACCTGTTTATATGGAATATGTGATCATTTCACTATTATCTACATATATACCTTGTTCATTCCACACCTATCATGCACAGGGAATATAATATATACCTGTTTATATGGAATATGTGATCATTTCTATATTATCTACATATATACCATGTTCATTCCACACCTATCATGCACAGGGAATATAATATATACCTGTTTATATGGAATATGTGATCATTTCACTATTATCTACATATATACCATGTTCATTCCATACCTATGATACACAGGGAATATAATATATACCTGTTTATGTGGAATATGTATTTATTTCTATATTATCTACATATATACCATGTTCATTCCATACCTATCATGCACAGGGAATAAAATATATACCTGTTTATATGGAATATGTGATCATTTCTATATTATCTACATGTATATCATGTTCATTCCATACCTATCATGCACAGGGAATATAATATATACCTGTTTATATGGAATATGTGATCATTTCTATATTATCTACATGTAAACCATGTTCATTCCATACCTATCATGCACAGGGAATATAATATATACCTGTTTATATGGAATATGTGATCATTTCACTATTATCTACATATATACCTTGTTCTTTCCACACCTATGATGCACAGGGAATATAATATATACCTGTTTATATGGAATATGTGATCATTTCACTATGATCTACATGTATATCATGTTCATTCCATACCTATGATGCACAGGGAATATAATATATACCTGTTTATATGGAATATGTATTTATTTCTATATTATCTACATATATACCATGTTCATTCCATACCTATCATGCACAGGGAATAAAATATATACCTGTTTATATGGAATATGTGATCATTTCTATATTATCTACATGTATATCATGTTCATTCCATACCTATCATGCACAGGGAATATAATATATACCTGTTTATATGGAATATGTGATCATTTCACTATTATCTACATATATACCTTGTTCTTTCCACACCTATGATGCACAGGGAATATAATATATACCTGTTTATATGGAATATGTGATCATTTCACTATTATCTACATGTATACCTTGTTCATTCCACACCTATCATGCACAGGGAATATAGTATATAGCTGTTTATATGGAATATGTATTCATTTCTATATTATCTACATGTATACCATGTTCATTCAACACCAATCATGCACAGGGAATATAATATATACCTGTTTATATGGAATATGTGATCATTTCACTATTATCTTCATGTATACCATGTTCATTCCTCACCTATCATGCACAGGGAATATAATATATACCTGTTTATATGGAATTTGTGATCATTTCTATATTATCTACATATATACCATGTTCATTCCACACCTATCATGCACAGGGAATATAATATATACCTGTTTATATGGAATATGTGATCATTTCACTATTATCTACATGTATACCATGTTCATTCCTCACCTATCATGCACAGGGAATATAATATATACCTGTTTATATGGAATATGTGATCATTTCACTATTATCTACATGTATACCATGTTCATTCCACACCTATCATGCACAGGGAATATAATATATAGCTGTTTATATGGAATATGTATTCATTTCTATATTATCTACATGTATACCATGTTCATTCAACACCTATCATGCACAGGGAATATAATATATACCTGTTTATATGGAATATGTGATCATTTCTATATTATCTACATATATACCATGTTCATTCCACACCTATCATGCACAGGGAATATAATATATACCTGTTTATATGGAATATGTGATCATTTCACTATTATCTACATGTATACCATGTTCATTCCTCACCTATCATGCACAGGGAATATAATATATACCTGTTTATATGGAATATGTGATCATTTCACTATTATCTACATATATACCTTGTTCATTCCACACCTATCATGCACAGGGAATATAATATATACCTGTTTATATGGAATATGTGATCATTTCTATATTATCTACATATATACCATGTTCATTCCACACCTATCATGCACAGGGAATATAATATATACCTGTTTATATGGAATATGTGATCATTTCACTATTATCTACATGTATACCATGTTCATTCCTCACCTATCATGCACAGGGAATATAATATATACCTGTTTATATGGAATATGTGATCATTTCACTATTATCTACATATATACCATGTTCATTCCATACCTATGATGCACAGGGAATATAATATATACCTGTTTATATGGAATATGTATTTATTTCTATATTATCTACATATATACCATGTTCATTCCATACCTATCATGCACAGGGAATAAAATATATACCTGTTTATATGGAATATGTGATCATTTCTATATTATCTACATGTAAACCATGTTCATTCCATACCTATCATGCACAGGGAATATAATATATACCTGTTTATATGGAATATGTGATCATTTCACTATTATCTACATGTATATCATGTTCATTCCATACCTATCATGCACAGGGAATATAATATATACCTGTTTATATGGAATATGTGATCATTTCTATATTATCTACATGTAAACCATGTTCATTCCATACCTATCATGCACAGGGAATATAATATATACCTGTTTATATGGAATATGTGATCATTTCACTATTATCTACATATATACCTTGTTCTTTCCACACCTATGATGCACAGGGAATATAATATATACCTGTTTATATGTAATATGTGATCATTTCACTATTATCTACATATATACCTTGTTCTTTCCTCACCTATCATGCACAGGGAATATAATATATACCTGTTTATATGGAATATGTGATCATTTCACTATTATCTACATGTATACCATGTTCATTCCTCACCTATCATGCACAGGGAATATAATATATACCTGTTTATATGGAATATGTGATCATTTCACTATTATCTACATATATACCATGTTCATTCCATACCTATGATGCACAGGGAATATAATATATACCTGTTTATATGGAATATGTATTTATTTCTATATTATCTACATATATACCATGTTCATTCCATACCTATCATGCACAGGGAATAAAATATATACCTGTTTATATGGAATATGTGATCATTTCTATATTATCTACATGTATATCATGTTCATTCCATACCTATCATGCACAGGGAATATAATATATACCTGTTTATATGGAATATGTGATCATTTTTATATTATCTACATGTATATCATGTTCATTCCATACCTATCATGCACAGGGAATATAATATATACCTGTTTATATGGAATATGTGATCATTTCTATATTATCTACATGTATATCATGTTCATTCCATACCTATCATGCACAGGGAATATAATATATACCTGTTTATATGGAATATGTGATCATTTTTATATTATCTACATGTAAACCATGTTCATTCCATACCTATCATGCACAGGGAATATAATATATACCTGTTTATATGGAATATGTGATCATTTCACTATTATCTACATGTATACTTTGTTCTTTCCACACCTATGATGCACAGGGAATATAATATATACCTGTTTATATGGAATATGTGATCATTTCACTATTATCTACATGTATACCATGTTCATTCCACACCTATCATGCACAGGGAATATAGTATATAGCTGTTTATATGGAATATGTATTCATTTCTATATTATCTACATGTATACCATGTTCATTCAACACCTATCATGCACAGGGAATATAATATATACCTGTTTATATGGAATTTGTGATCATTTCTATATTATCTACATATATACCATGTTCATTCCACACCTATCATGCACAGGGAATATAATATATACCTGTTTATATGGAATATGTGATCATTTCACTATTATCTACATGTATACCATGTTCATTCCTCACCTATCATGCACAGGGAATATAATATATACCTGTTTATATGGAATATGTGATCATATCACTATTATCTACATATATACCATGTTCATTCCATACCTATCATGCACAGGGAATATAATATATACCTGTTTATATGGAATATGTGATCATTTCTATATTATCTACATGTATACCATGTTCATTCCTCACCTATCATGCACAGGGAATATAATATATACCTGTTTATATGGAATATGTGATCATTTCACTATTATCTACATGTATACCATGTTCATTCCACACCTATCATGCACAGGGAATATAATATATACCTGTTTATATGGAATATGTATTCATTTCTATATTATCTACATGTATACCATGTTCATTCAACACCTATCATGCACAGGGAATATAATATATACCTGTTTATATGGAATATGTGATCATTTCTATATTATCTACATATATACCATGTTCATTCCACACCTATCATGCACAGGGAATATAATATATACCTGTTTATATGGAATATGTGATCATTTCTATATTATCTACATGTATACCATGTTCATTCCTCACCTATCATGCACAGGGAATATAATATATACCTGTTTATATGGAATATGTGATCATTTCACTATTATCTACATGTATACCATGTTCATTCCACACCTATCATGCACAGGGAATATAATATATACCTGTTTATATGGAATATGTATTCATTTCTATATTATCTACATGTATACCATGTTCATTCAACACCTATCATGCACAGGGAATATAATATATACCTGTTTATATGGAATATGTGATCATTTCACTATTATCTACATGTATACCATGTTCATTCCTCACCTATCATGCACAGGGAATATAATATATACCTGTTTATATGGAATATGTGATCATTTCTATATTATCTACATATATACCATGTTCATTCCACACCTATCATGCACAGGGAATACAATATATACCTGTTTATATGGAATATGTGATCATTTCACTATTATCTACATGTATACCATGTTCATTCCTCACCTATCATGCACAGGGAATATAATATATACCTGTTTATATGGAATATGTGATCATTTCACTATTATCTACATATATACCATGTTCATTCCATACCTATGATGCACAGGGAATTTAATATATACCTGTTTATATGGAATATGTATTTATTTCTATATTATCTACATATATACCATGTTCATTCCATACCTATCATGCACAGGGAATAAAATATATACCTGTTTATATGGAATATGTGATCATTTCTATATTATCTACATGTATATCATGTTCATTCCATACCTATCATGCACAGGGAATATAATATATACCTGTTTATATGGAATATGTGATCATTTCTATATTATCTACATGTAAACCATGTTCATTCCATACCTATCATGCACAGGGAATATAATATATACCTGTTTATATGGAATATGTGATCATTTCACTATTATCTACATATATACCTTGTTTTTTCCATACCTATGATGCACAGGGAATATAATATATACCTGTTTATATGGAATATGTGATCATTTCACTATTATCTACATGTATATCATGTTCATTCCATACCTATGATGCACAGGGAATATAATATATACCTGTTTATATGGAATATGTGATCATTTCACTATTATCTACATGTATATCATGTTCATTCCATACCTATCATGCACAGGGAATATAATATATACCTGTTTATATGGAATATGTGATCATTTCACTATTATCTACATGTATACCTTGTTCTTTCCACACCTATGATGCACAGGGAATATAATATATACCTGTTTATATGGAATATGTGATCATTTCACTATTATCTACATGTATACCATGTTCATTCCACACCTATCATGCACAGGGAATATAGTATATAGCTGTTTATATGGAATATGTATTCGTTTCTATATTATCTACATGTATACCATGTTCATTCAACACCTATCATGCACAGGGAATATAATATATACCTGTTTATATGGAATTTGTGATCATTTCTATATTATCTACATATATACCATGTTCATTCCACACCTATCATGCACAGGGAATATAATATATACCTGTTTATATGGAATATGTGATCATTTCTATATTATCTACATGGATACCATGTTCATTCCTCACCTATCATGCACAGGGAACATAATATACACCTGTTTATATGGAATATGTGATCATTTCTATATTATCTACATATATACCATGTTCATTCCATACCTATCATGCACAGGGAATATAATATATACCTGTTTATATGGAATATGTGATCATTTCACTATTATCTACATGTATACCATGTTCATTCCTCACCTATCATGCACAGGGAATATAATATATACCTGTTTATATGGAATATGTGATCATTTCACTATTATCTACATGTATACCATGTTCATTCCTCACCTATCATGCACAGGGAATATAATATATACCTGTTTATATGGAATATGTGATCATTTCACTATTATCTACATATATACCATGTTCATTCCATACCTATCATGCACAGGGAATATAATATATACCTGTTTATATGGAATATGTGATCATTTCTATATTATCTACATGTATACCATGTTCATTCCTCACCTATCATGCACAGGGAATATAATATATACCTGTTTATATGGAATATGTGATCATTTCACTATTATCTACATGTATACCATGTTCATTCCTCACCTATCATGCACAGGGAATATAATACATACCTGTTTATATGGAATATGTGATCATTTCACTATTATCTACATGTATACCATGTTCATTCCACACCTATCATGCACAGGGAATATAATATATAGCTGTTTATATGGAATATGTATTAATTTCTATATTATCTACATGTATACCATGTTCATTCAACACCTATCATGCACAGGGAATATAATATATACCTGTTTATATGGAATATGTGATCATTTCTATATTATCTACATATATACCATGTTCATTCCACACCTATCATGCAGAGGGAATATAATATATACCTGTTTATATGGAATATGTGATCATTTCACTATTATCTACATGTATACCATGTTCATTCCTCACCTATCATGCACAGGGAATATAATATATACCTGTTTATATGGAATATGTGATCATTTCACTATTATCTACATATATACCTTGTTCATTCCACACCTATCATGCACAGGGAATATAATATATACCTGTTTATATGGAATATGTGATCATTTCTATATTATCTACATATATACCATGTTCATTCCACACCTATCATGCACAGGGAATATAATATATACCTGTTTATATGGAATATGTGATCATTTCACTATTATCTACATATATACCATGTTCATTCCATACCTATGATACACAGGGAATATAATATATACCTGTTTATGTGGAATATGTATTTATTTCTATATTATCTACATGTATATCATGTTCATTCCATACCTATCATGCACAGGGAATATAATATATACCTGTTTATATGGAATATGTGATCATTTTTATATTATCTACATGTAAACCATGTTCATTCCATACCTATCATGCACAGGGAATATAATATATACCTGTTTATATGGAATATGTGATCATTTCACTATTATCTACATGTATACCTTGTTCTTTCCACACCTATCATGCACAGGGAATATAATATATACCTGTTTATATGGAATATGTGATCATTTCACTATTATCTACATGTATACCATGTTCATTCAACACCTATCATGCACAGGGAATATAATATATACCTGTTTATATGGAATTTGTGATCATTTCTATATTATCTACATATATACCATGTTCATTCCACACCTATCATGCACAGGGAATATAATATATACCTGTTTATATGGAATATGTGATCATTTCACTATTATCTACATGTATACCATGTTCATTCCTCACCTATCATGCACAGGGAATATAATATATACCTGTTTATATGGAATATGTGATCATTTCACTATTATCTACATGTATACCATGTTCATTCCTCACCTATCATGCACAGGGAATATAATATATACCTGTTTATATGGAATATGTGATCATTTCACTATTATCTACATATATACCATGTTCATTCCATACCTATCATGCACAGGGAATATAATATATACCTGTTTATATGGAATATGTGATCATTTCTATATTATCTACATGTATACCATGTTCATTCCTCACCTATCATGCACAGGGAATATAATATATACCTGTTTATATGGAATATGTGATCATTTCACTATTATCTACATGTATACCATGTTCATTCCTCACCTATCATGCACAGGGAATATAATACATACCTGTTTATATGGAATATGTGATCATTTCACTATTATCTACATGTATACCATGTTCATTCCACACCTATCATGCACAGGGAATATAATATATAGCTGTTTATATGGAATATGTATTAATTTCTATATTATCTACATGTATACCATGTTCATTCAACACCTATCATGCACAGGGAATATAATATATACCTGTTTATATGGAATATGTGATCATTTCTATATTATCTACATATATACCATGTTCATTCCACACCTATCATGCAGAGGGAATATAATATATACCTGTTTATATGGAATATGTGATCATTTCACTATTATCTACATGTATACCATGTTCATTCCTCACCTATCATGCACAGGGAATATAATATATACCTGTTTATATGGAATATGTGATCATTTCACTATTATCTACATATATACCTTGTTCATTCCACACCTATCATGCACAGGGAATATAATATATACCTGTTTATATGGAATATGTGATCATTTCTATATTATCTACATATATACCATGTTCATTCCACACCTATCATGCACAGGGAATATAATATATACCTGTTTATATGGAATATGTGATCATTTCACTATTATCTACATATATACCATGTTCATTCCATACCTATGATACACAGGGAATATAATATATACCTGTTTATGTGGAATATGTATTTATTTCTATATTATCTACATATATACCATGTTCATTCCATACCTATCATGCACAGGGAATAAAATATATACCTGTTTATATGGAATATGTGATCATTTCTATATTATCTACATGTATATCATGTTCATTCCATACCTATCATGCACAGGGAATATAATATATACCTGTTTATATGGAATATGTGATCATTTCTATATTATCTACATGTAAACCATGTTCATTCCATACCTATCATGCACAGGGAATATAATATATACCTGTTTATATGGAATATGTGATCATTTCACTATTATCTACATATATACCTTGTTCTTTCCACACCTATGATGCACAGGGAATATAATATATACCTGTTTATATGGAATATGTGATCATTTCACTATGATCTACATGTATATCATGTTCATTCCATACCTATGATGCACAGGGAATATAATATATACCTGTTTATATGGAATATGTATTTATTTCTATATTATCTACATATATACCATGTTCATTCCATACCTATCATGCACAGGGAATAAAATATATACCTGTTTATATGGAATATGTGATCATTTCTATATTATCTACATGTATATCATGTTCATTCCATACCTATCATGCACAGGGAATATAATATATACCTGTTTATATGGAATATGTGATCATTTCACTATTATCTACATATATACCTTGTTCTTTCCACACCTATGATGCACAGGGAATATAATATATACCTGTTTATATGGAATATGTGATCATTTCACTATTATCTACATGTATACCTTGTTCATTCCACACCTATCATGCACAGGGAATATAGTATATAGCTGTTTATATGGAATATGTATTCATTTCTATATTATCTACATGTATACCATGTTCATTCAACACCAATCATGCACAGGGAATATAATATATACCTGTTTATATGGAATATGTGATCATTTCACTATTATCTTCATGTATACCATGTTCATTCCTCACCTATCATGCACAGGGAATATAATATATACCTGTTTATATGGAATTTGTGATCATTTCTATATTATCTACATATATACCATGTTCATTCCACACCTATCATGCACAGGGAATATAATATATACCTGTTTATATGGAATATGTGATCATTTCACTATTATCTACATGTATACCATGTTCATTCCTCACCTATCATGCACAGGGAATATAATATATACCTGTTTATATGGAATATGTGATCATTTCACTATTATCTACATGTATACCATGTTCATTCCACACCTATCATGCACAGGGAATATAATATATAGCTGTTTATATGGAATATGTATTCATTTCTATATTATCTACATGTATACCATGTTCATTCAACACCTATCATGCACAGGGAATATAATATATACCTGTTTATATGGAATATGTGATCATTTCTATATTATCTACATATATACCATGTTCATTCCACACCTATCATGCACAGGGAATATAATATATACCTGTTTATATGGAATATGTGATCATTTCACTATTATCTACATGTATACCATGTTCATTCCTCACCTATCATGCACAGGGAATATAATATATACCTGTTTATATGGAATATGTGATCATTTCACTATTATCTACATATATACCTTGTTCATTCCACACCTATCATGCACAGGGAATATAATATATACCTGTTTATATGGAATATGTGATCATTTCTATATTATCTACATATATACCATGTTCATTCCACACCTATCATGCACAGGGAATATAATATATACCTGTTTATATGGAATATGTGATCATTTCACTATTATCTACATGTATACCATGTTCATTCCTCACCTATCATGCACAGGGAATATAATATATACCTGTTTATATGGAATATGTGATCATTTCACTATTATCTACATATATACCATGTTCATTCCATACCTATGATGCACAGGGAATATAATATATACCTGTTTATATGGAATATGTATTTATTTCTATATTATCTACATATATACCATGTTCATTCCATACCTATCATGCACAGGGAATAAAATATATACCTGTTTATATGGAATATGTGATCATTTCTATATTATCTACATGTAAACCATGTTCATTCCATACCTATCATGCACAGGGAATATAATATATACCTGTTTATATGGAATATGTGATCATTTCACTATTATCTACATGTATATCATGTTCATTCCATACCTATCATGCACAGGGAATATAATATATACCTGTTTATATGGAATATGTGATCATTTCTATATTATCTACATGTAAACCATGTTCATTCCATACCTATCATGCACAGGGAATATAATATATACCTGTTTATATGGAATATGTGATCATTTCACTATTATCTACATATATACCTTGTTCTTTCCACACCTATGATGCACAGGGAATATAATATATACCTGTTTATATGTAATATGTGATCATTTCACTATTATCTACATATATACCTTGTTCTTTCCTCACCTATCATGCACAGGGAATATAATATATACCTGTTTATATGGAATATGTGATCATTTCACTATTATCTACATGTATACCATGTTCATTCCTCACTTATCATGCACAGGGAATATAATATATACCTGTTTATATGGAATATGTGATCATTTCACTATTATCTACATATATACCATGTTCATTCCATACCTATGATGCACAGGGAATATAATATATACCTGTTTATATGGAATATGTATTTATTTCTATATTATCTACATATATACCATGTTCATTCCATACCTATCATGCACAGGGAATAAAATATATACCTGTTTATATGGAATATGTGATCATTTCTATATTATCTACATGTATATCATGTTCATTCCATACCTATCATGCACAGGGAATATAATATATACCTGTTTATATGGAATATGTGATCATTTTTATATTATCTACATGTATATCATGTTCATTCCATACCTATCATGCACAGGGAATATAATATATACCTGTTTATATGGAATATGTGATCATTTCTATATTATCTACATGTATATCATGTTCATTCCATACCTATCATGCACAGGGAATATAATATATACCTGTTTATATGGAATATGTGATCATTTTTATATTATCTACATGTAAACCATGTTCATTCCATACCTATCATGCACAGGGAATATAATATATACCTGTTTATATGGAATATGTGATCATTTCACTATTATCTACATGTATACTTTGTTCTTTCCACACCTATGATGCACAGGGAATATAATATATACCTGTTTATATGGAATATGTGATCATTTCACTATTATCTACATGTATACCATGTTCATTCCACACCTATCATGCACAGGGAATATAGTATATAGCTGTTTATATGGAATATGTATTCATTTCTATATTATCTACATGTATACCATGTTCATTCAACACCTATCATGCACAGGGAATATAATATATACCTGTTTATATGGAATTTGTGATCATTTCTATATTATCTACATATATACCATGTTCATTCCACACCTATCATGCACAGGGAATATAATATATACCTGTTTATATGGAATATGTGATCATTTCACTATTATCTACATGTATACCATGTTCATTCCTCACCTATCATGCACAGGGAATATAATATATACCTGTTTATATGGAATATGTGATCATATCACTATTATCTACATATATACCATGTTCATTCCATACCTATCATGCACAGGGAATATAATATATACCTGTTTATATGGAATATGTGATCATTTCTATATTATCTACATGTATACCATGTTCATTCCTCACCTATCATGCACAGGGAATATAATATATACCTGTTTATATGGAATATGTGATCATTTCACTATTATCTACATGTATACCATGTTCATTCCACACCTATCATGCACAGGGAATATAATATATACCTGTTTATATGGAATATGTATTCATTTCTATATTATCTACATGTATACCATGTTCATTCAACACCTATCATGCACAGGGAATATAATATATACCTGTTTATATGGAATATGTGATCATTTCTATATTATCTACATATATACCATGTTCATTCCACACCTATCATGCACAGGGAATATAATATATACCTGTTTATATGGAATATGTGATCATTTCTATATTATCTACATGTATACCATGTTCATTCCTCACCTATCATGCACAGGGAATATAATATATACCTGTTTATATGGAATATGTGATCATTTCACTATTATCTACATGTATACCATGTTCATTCCACACCTATCATGCACAGGGAATATAATATATACCTGTTTATATGGAATATGTATTCATTTCTATATTATCTACATGTATACCATGTTCATTCAACACGTATCATGCACAGGGAATATAATATATACCTGTTTATATGGAATATGTGATCATTTCACTATTATCTACATGTATACCATGTTCATTCCTCACCTATCATGCACAGGGAATATAATATATACCTGTTTATATGGAATATGTGATCATTTCTATATTATCTACATATATACCATGTTCATTCCACACCTATCATGCACAGGGAATACAATATATACCTGTTTATATGGAATATGTGATCATTTCACTATTATCTACATGTATACCATGTTCATTCCTCACCTATCATGCACAGGGAATATAATATATACCTGTTTATATGGAATATGTGATCATTTCACTATTATCTACATATATACCATGTTCATTCCATACCTATGATGCACAGGGAATTTAATATATACCTGTTTATATGGAATATGTATTTATTTCTATATTATCTACATATATACCATGTTCATTCCATACCTATCATGCACAGGGAATAAAATATATACCTGTTTATATGGAATATGTGATCATTTCTATATTATCTACATGTATATCATGTTCATTCCATACCTATCATGCACAGGGAATATAATATATACCTGTTTATATGGAATATGTGATCATTTCTATATTATCTACATGTAAACCATGTTCATTCCATACCTATCATGCACAGGGAATATAATATATACCTGTTTATATGGAATATGTGATCATTTCACTATTATCTACATATATACCTTGTTCTTTCCATACCTATGATGCACAGGGAATATAATATATACCTGTTTATATGGAATATGTGATCATTTCACTATTATCTACATGTATATCATGTTCATTCCATACCTATGATGCACAGGGAATATAATATATACCTGTTTATATGGAATATGTGATCATTTCACTATTATCTACATGTATATCATGTTCATTCCATACCTATCATGCACAGGGAATATAATATATACCTGTTTATATGGAATATGTGATCATTTCACTATTATCTACATGTATACCTTGTTCTTTCCACACCTATGATGCACAGGGAATATAATATATACCTGTTTATATGGAATATGTGATCATTTCACTATTATCTACATGTATACCATGTTCATTCCACACCTATCATGCACAGGGAATATAGTATATAGCTGTTTATATGGAATATGTATTCGTTTCTATATTATCTACATGTATACCATGTTCATTCAACACCTATCATGCACAGGGAATATAATATATACCTGTTTATATGGAATTTGTGATCATTTCTATATTATCTACATATATACCATGTTCATTCCACACCTATCATGCACAGGGAATATAATATATACCTGTTTATATGGAATATGTGATCATTTCTATATTATCTACATGGATACCATGTTCATTCCTCACCTATCATGCACAGGGAACATAATATACACCTGTTTATATGGAATATGTGATCATTTCTATATTATCTACATATATACCATGTTCATTCCATACCTATCATGCACAGGGAATATAATATATACCTGTTTATATGGAATATGTGATCATTTCACTATTATCTACATGTATACCATGTTCATTCCTCACCTATCATGCACAGGGAATATAATATATACCTGTTTATATGGAATATGTGATCATTTCACTATTATCTACATGTATACCATGTTCATTCCTCACCTATCATGCACAGGGAATATAATATATACCTGTTTATATGGAATATGTGATCATTTCACTATTATCTACATATATACCATGTTCATTCCATACCTATCATGCACAGGGAATATAATATATACCTGTTTATATGGAATATGTGATCATTTCTATATTATCTACATGTATACCATGTTCATTCCTCACCTATCATGCACAGGGAATATAATATATACCTGTTTATATGGAATATGTGATCATTTCACTATTATCTACATGTATACCATGTTCATTCCTCACCTATCATGCACAGGGAATATAATACATACCTGTTTATATGGAATATGTGATCATTTCACTATTATCTACATGTATACCATGTTCATTCCACACCTATCATGCACAGGGAATATAATATATAGCTGTTTATATGGAATATGTATTAATTTCTATATTATCTACATGTATACCATGTTCATTCAACACCTATCATGCACAGGGAATATAATATATACCTGTTTATATGGAATATGTGATCATTTCTATATTATCTACATATATACCATGTTCATTCCACACCTATCATGCAGAGGGAATATAATATATACCTGTTTATATGGAATATGTGATCATTTCACTATTATCTACATGTATACCATGTTCATTCCTCACCTATCATGCACAGGGAATATAATATATACCTGTTTATATGGAATATGTGATCATTTCACTATTATCTACATATATACCTTGTTCATTCCACACCTATCATGCACAGGGAATATAATATATACCTGTTTATATGGAATATGTGATCATTTCTATATTATCTACATATATACCATGTTCATTCCACACCTATCATGCACAGGGAATATAATATATACCTGTTTATATGGAATATGTGATCATTTCACTATTATCTACATATATACCATGTTCATTCCATACCTATGATACACAGGGAATATAATATATACCTGTTTATGTGGAATATGTATTTATTTCTATATTATCTACATATATACCATGTTCATTCCATACCTATCATGCACAGGGAATAAAATATATACCTGTTTATATGGAATATGTGATCATTTCTATATTATCTACATGTATATCATGTTCATTCCATACCTATCATGCACAGGGAATATAATATATACCTGTTTATATGGAATATGTGATCATTTCTATATTATCTACATGTAAACCATGTTCATTCCATACCTATCATGCACAGGGAATATAATATATACCTGTTTATATGGAATATGTGATCATTTCACTATTATCTACATATATACCTTGTTCTTTCCACACCTATGATGCACAGGGAATATAATATATACCTGTTTATATGGAATATGTGATCATTTCACTATTATCTACATGTATACCTTGTTCATTCCACACCTATCATGCACAGGGAATATAGTATATAGCTGTTTATATGGAATATGTATTCATTTCTATATTATCTACATGTATACCATGTTCATTCAACACCTATCATGCACAGGGAATATAATATATACCTGTTTATATGGAATATGTGATCATTTCACTATTATCTTCATGTATACCATGTTCATTCCTCACCTATCATGCACAGGGAATATAATATATACCTGTTTATATGGAATTTGTGATCATTTCTATATTATCTACATATATACCATGTTCATTCCTCACCTATCATGCACAGGGAATATAATATATACCTGTTTATATGGAATATGTGATCATTTCACTATTATCTACATATATACCATGTTCATTCCATACCTATCATGCACAGGGAATATAATATATACCTGTTTATATGGAATATGTGATCATTTCTATATTATCTACATATATACCATGTTCATTCCTCACCTATCATGCACAGGGAATATAATATATACCTGTTTATATGGAATATGTGATCATTTCACTATTATCTACATGTATACCATGTTCATTCCACACCTATCATGCACAGGGAATATAATATATAGCTGTTTATATGGAATATGTATTCATTTCTATATTATCTACATGTATACCATGTTCATTCAACACCTATCATGCACAGGGAATATAATATATACCTGTTTATATGGAATATGTGATCATTTCTATATTATCTACATATATACCATGTTCATTCCACACCTATCATGCACAGGGAATATAATATATACCTGTTTATATGGAATATGTGATCATTTCACTATTATCTACATGTATACCATGTTCATTCCTCACCTATCATGCACAGGGAATATAATATATACCTGTTTATATGGAATATGTGATCATTTCACTATTATCTACATATATACCTTGTTCATTCCACACCTATCATGCACAGGGAATATAATATATACCTGTTTATATGGAATATGTGATCATTTCTATATTATCTACATATATACCATGTTCATTCCACACCTATCATGCACAGGGAATATAATATATACCTGTTTATATGGAATATGTGATCATTTCACTATTATCTACATGTATACCATGTTCATTCCTCACCTATCATGCACAGGGAATATAATATATACCTGTTTATATGGAATATGTGATCATTTCACTATTATCTACATATATACCATGTTCATTCCATACCTATGATGCACAGGGAATATAATATATACCTGTTTATATGGAATATGTATTTATTTCTATATTATCTACATATATACCATGTTCATTCCACACCTATCATGTACAGGGAATAAAATATATACCTGTTTATATGGAATATGTGATCATTTCTATATTATCTACATGTATATCATGTTCATTCCATACCTATCATGCACAGGGAATATAATATATACCTGTTTATATGTAATATGTGATCATTTCACTATTATCTACATATATACCTTGTTCTTTCCACACCTATGATGCACAGGGAATATAATATATACCTGTTTATATGTAATATGTGATCATTTCACTATTATCTACATATATACCTTGTTCTTTCCACACCTATGATGCACAGGGAATATAATATATACCTGTTTATATGGAATATGTGATCATTTCACTATTATCTACATATATACCTTGTTCTTTCCACACCTATGATGCACAGGGAATATAATATATACCTGTTTATATGGAATATTTGACAACCAACAGAAGATTAGACCACTAAAATATAACTTTTATTCGAATATGGTAAAAAGGACTCAGTAGTCACCATAACAACAAACACAAAAACAAGACAAAATGCCAGGGAACAGGGATAAGTCACACATCAGTCAGGAAGGATTACGGGCTCTATCTGTCCCTATTTTGTCCCTAAATTCTCTCCCTTCCTGACAGCGGAGGTTGGCACCCTAATTTTTGCTCCGTGGCGCCCCCGCTCAACGTCGGTGTCCCTAATATCGCTGGTAAATCTCTATCTTTATATTTAAAAAACCACAATCGTGAATAAAAGATAGAGAAAAGTGAACGTACAGATTAAGAAGCCGACAATTCATCATAGATATGCATTTAAGGAGACCCAAGTCTATATATTGCGACAATAATAATAGCCCTGGGAATTTTTAGAAGGAAAAATTTGTCTCAAGATAGCTGGTTTATTACATTCATACACAAGCCAGCATATACTAAATAACCAAAGCTAATAAAGCAGGTTCTGTTATATATGAGACTAATCCCCAGAAGTAATGCCCACAGACCGGTATCACATGTGCATCCTGCTCTATGTCGTTCTAAGTTGTCAGAGCCAGAATGTGATAGAGACTGTAACACATACAAGCAAAACAAATGACCAATTCTAACTGCATTATAACAATCTCAATATCATTTAGTAAGGAATAGCATTTATCATTGGTAATGCATTATGTCACATCTCATAGATATCAAAGAAATAACACAAATCATTAGTGATTCCTAATATCCTATGTCAGAAAATACAGGGACTTAGCACTTATCATAGATAGTCCCTTATATCATGTCCCAAATGCAAAGACAGTCTGATATCATATAAATAGACAGGGAGCAACACTTATCATTGATGATCCCTCATATCTCGTCCCAACGCGTTTCTCCCTGGTACTCTCCAGGGTTCATCAGGGGAACTGGAGAGGCAATCAATCCTTCTCTCCAGACGCTCAGTCAGTGCTGCATATGAAGAAATGGGAACATCTCCCACATATATAGACACCCACACTCATCTCCCAATGTTCACTAATTGTACCTGTGATTAGACGCCCCCTTTTTCCACCATGTCACGCACCTTGGCAGTCCAGCGCACGCCATTAAGCTGTCACCACGTGAGTAGTGTACATAAAGCACACACCCACAGTCTGGAAATGTGAGCCCCTGTCTCCGCCAGCAGCACATACCGGAAATGATGTCACTGGAACGCACGCCATGCTGCGTGGAACGCAAACCGGAAGTTACGCCCCCTAGTGATGTAAACCGGAAGTGAGGTCACTGGAACGCATACTAGAGTCAGTGGAACACACAGCATGAAAGCACATACATAGATGGTTCTGGCAGCAGCACCAGAAGGTGCCCATAATCGTTTTGCAGTACCAATCTGCAGATAACCACCTCAAATAATCATAAACTCATAGATGGTTAACAAAAGGTACACATATAGTCAAACTAAGGGTATGGTATATTGGATTCACCACTGTGGAAAGCACAAATCTATAAAAGGGATACAGTAAAATTTATTATTGTGTCTCCATTGAAACATAATGGAAGGCAGGAAAAAATCCCATTTCTATTGTAGGTAAGTCTCAGTGTTATTCACACATTCTAACTCATCTGCCCTTAAATATTCGTTTATTGTTAAGATAGGGATAAAAATTTAAAAAAATTCCCATCGTAATAGTGGGTGTAAACAAGTGATAGCCCTCACGGGCTATTGTCACCAAAGCTGATTTCTTCTTGCCCCCTAATATCCTACTCTGGATTAAATGAAACTCGAGAAGCTCAACTGCTCATTAAGACCCCCTGGGGCCATCGACTCCATCCAAAAAATCCAACGGGCTTCCCGCTGGAGATTTCTCTTATTCCAATCTCCCCTCCTGATAGATTGTTCCACAACCTCCAAAGCTCTAAATGAGATACATTCAACGTCACCCCCATTCTTTGAATTCACATGCCTGGCAAGTGGTGTGTCCCTGCCGCGTCTTATATCTCCAAGATGTTCACCAATTCGAACACGTAGTTCACGTTTGGTTTTCCCAATGTAATCCATTGGACATGTACACGTACAGAGATACACCACTCCTGACGTTCTGCAGTTGGCAAAACCTCTCATGTCGTACACCCAGTTTGTCACTGCACTTTTAAAGCTCTTTGATGGTGTCACAAATTTACAGAAAGAGCAGTGCCCACACTTAAACGTTCCATTAGACCTGTTTTGTAGCCAAGTATCCCCCCTTTTTTTCCTTGGAGTAAAGTGGCTATGTACAACGGCATCCCTAACCGATCTCCCTCTCCTATACGTCACCGAGGGTGTTTTGGAGACAAGGCTCGCCACATCTAGATCGACCTGCAAAGTACTCCAATGTCTTTTAAGGATATCCATGACTCGTCTCGACTGATCATCATAGGTACCGATCAGGCGTATAATGGATTCAGAGTCGGGTCTATCCCTTGGGGTAAGAAGGGATGATCTATCTATTTCCTTTACTTGCTGATACGCCCTGTTAATTACTCGTTCAGGGTACCCCCTCTCATGGAATCTCCCTGATAATTTACATGACTCAGACTGGAAATCATTCCACGTGGAGCAGTTCCTCCGTATTCGAAGGAACTGCCCCTTGGGAATGCCCCTCTTGAGTGGGGGAGGATGAAAGCTCCCCCACTCAAGGAGGCTATTTGTTGCCGTTGGTTTCCGATATAGTGACGTTTTCAAGGTGCCATCTCCACTCTTTGACATCTTTAAGTCAAGGAAGGAGATATCTTCCAATCCTACCTCACACGTGAAGGATAGTCCAATGGTATTCATATTCAGATGCGCCATAAATGACCGAAAGGACGCCTGGTCACCTGCCCACAGGACGAGTGGAGATGGCACCTTGAAAACGTCACTATATCGAAAACCAAAGGCAACAAATAGCCTCCTTGAGTGGGGGAGCTTTCATCCTCCCCCACTCAAGAGGGGCATTCCCAAGGGGCAGTTCCTTCGAATACGGAGGAACTGCTCCACGTGGAATGATTTCCAGTCTGAGTCATGTAAATTATCAGGGAGATTCCATGAGAGGGGGTACCCTGAACGAGTAATTAACAGGGCGTATCAGCAAGTAAAGGAAATAGATAGATCATCCCTTCTTACCCCAAGGGATAGACCCGACTCTGAATCCATTACACGCCTGATCGGTACCTATGATGATCAGTCGAGACGAGTCATGGATATCCTTAAAAGACATTGGAGTATTTTGCAGGTCGATCCAGATGTGGCGAGCCTTGTCTCCAAAACACCCTCGGTGACGTATAGGAGAGGGAGATCGGTTAGGGATGCCGTTGTACATAGCCACTTTACTCCAAGGAAAAAAAGGGGGGATACTTGGCTACAAAACAGGTCTAATGGAACGTTTAGGTGTGGGCACTGCTCTTTCTGTAAATTTGTGACACCATCAAAGAGCTTTAAAAGTGCAGTGACAAACCGGGTGTACGACATGAGAGGTTTTGCCAACTGCAGAACGTCAGGAGTGGTGTATCTCTGTACGTGTACATGTCCAATGGATTACATTGGGAAAACCAAACGTGAACTACGTGTTCGAATTGGTGAACATCTTGGAGATATAAGACACGGCAGGGACACACCACTTGCCAGGCATGTGAATTCAAAGAATGGGGGTGACGTTGAATGTATCTCATTTAGAGCTTTGGAGGTTGTGGAACAATCTATCAGGAGGGGAGATTGGAATAAGAGAAATCTCCAGCGGGAAGCCCGTTGGATTTTTTGGATGGAGTCGATGGCCCCAGGGGGTCTTAATGAGCAGTTGAGCTTCTCGAATTTCATTTAATCCAGAGTAGGATATTAGGGGGCAAGAAGAAATCAGCTTTGGTGACAATCGCCCGTGAGGGCTATCACTTGTTTACACCCACTATTACGATGGGAATTTTTTTTTTATTTTTATCCCTATCTTAACAATAAACGAATATTTAAGGGCAGATGAGTTAGAATGTGTGAATAACACTGAGACTTACCTACAATAGAAATGGGATTTTTTCCTGCCTTCCATTATGTTTCAATGGAGACACAATAATAAATTTTACTGTATCCCTTTTATAGATTTGTGCTTTCCACAGTGGTGAATCCAATATACCATACCCTTAGTTTGACTATATGTGTACCTTTTGTTAACCATCTATGAGTTCATGATTATTTGAGGTGGTTATCTGCAGATTGGTACTGCAAAACGATTATGGGCACCTTCTGGTGCTGCTGCCAGAACCATTTATGTATGTGCTTTCATGCTGTGTGTTCCACTGACTCTAGTATGCGTTCCAGCGACCTCAGTTCCGGTTTACATCACTAGGGGGCGTAACTTCCGGTTTGCGTTCCAAGCAACATGGTGTGCGTTCCAGTGACATCATTTTCGGTATGTGCTGCTGGCGGAGACAGGGGCTCACATTTCCAGACTGTGGGTGTGTGCTTTATGTACACTACTCACGTGGTGACAGCTTAATGGCGTGCGCTAGACTGCCAAGGTGCGTGACATGGTGGAAAAAGGGGGCGTCTAATCACAGGTACAATTAGTGAACATTGGGAGATGAGTGTGGGTGTCTATATATGTGGGAGATGTTCCCATTTCTTCATATGCAGCACTGACTGAGCGTCTGGAGAGAAGGATTGATTGCCTCTCCAGTTCCCCTGATGAACCCTGGAGAGTACCAGGGAGAAACGCGTTGGGACGAGATATGAGGGATCATCAATGATAAGTGTTGCTCCCTGTCTATTTATATGATATCAGACTGTCTTTGCATTTGGGACATGATATAAGGGACTATCTATGATAAGTGCTAAGTCCCTGTATTTTCTGACATAGGATATTAGGAATCACTAATGATTTGTGTTATTTCTTTGATATCTATGAGATGTGACATAATGCATTACCAATGATAAATGCTATTCCTTACTAAATGATATTGAGATTGTTATAATGCAGTTAGAATTGGTCATTTGTTTTGCTTGTATGTGTTACAGTCTCTATCACATTCTGGCTCTGACAACTTAGAACGACATAGAGCAGGATGCACATGTGATACCGGTCTGTGGGCATTACTTCTGGGGATTAGTCTCATATATAACAGAACCTGCTTTATTAGCTTTGGTTATTTAGTATATGCTGGCTTGTGTATGAATGTAATAAACCAGCTATCTTGAGACAAATTTTTCCTTCTAAAAATTCCCAGGGCTATTATTATTGTCGCAATATATAGACTTGGGTCTCCTTAAATGCATATCTATGATGAATTGTCGGCTTCTTAATCTGTACGTTCACTTTTCTCTATCTTTTATTCACGATTGTGGTTTTTTAAATATAAAGATAGAGATTTACCAGCGATATTAGGGACACCGACGTTGAGCGGGGGCGCCACGGAGCAAAAATTAGGGTGCCAACCTCCGCTGTCAGGAAGGGAGAGAATTTAGGGACAAAATAGGGACAGATAGAGCCCGTAATCCTTCCTGACTGATGTGTGACTTATCCCTGTTCCCTGGCATTTTGTCTTGTTTTTGTGTTTGTTGTTATGGTGACTACTGAGTCCTTTTTAGCATATTCGAATAAAAGTTATATTTTAGGGGTCTAATCTTCTGTTGGTTGTCTAGTCTTGCAATTGGGCCCCGCTTATACATTCCTTGTTCAGGTGTTTATATGGAATATGTGCTCATTTCACTATTATCTACATGTATGTCATGTTCATTCCTCAACTATCATGCACAGGGAATATAATATATACCTATTTATATGGAATATGTGATCATTTCACTATTATCTACATATATACCTTGTTTATTCCACACCTATCATGCACAGGGAATATAATATATACCTGTTTATATGGAATATGTGATCATTTCTATATTATCTACATATATACCTTGTTCATTCCACACCTATCATGCACAGGGAATATAATATATACCTGTTTATATGGAATATGTGATCATTTCACTATTATCTACATATATACCTTGTTCATTCCACACCTATCATGCACAGGGAATATAATATATACCTGTTTATATGGAATATGTGATCATTTCACTATTATCTACATATATACCTTGTTCATTCCTCACCTATCATGCACAGGGAATATAATATATACCTGTTTATATGGAATATGTGATCATTTCACTATTATCTACATGTATACCTTGTTCATTCCTCACCTATCATGCACAGAGAATATAATATATACCTGTTTATATGGAATATGTGATCATTTCTATATTATCTACATGTATACCATGTTCATTCCATACCTATCATGCACAGGGAATATAATATATACCTGTTTATATGGAATATGTGATCATTTCACTATTATCTACATATATACCTTGTTCATTCCACACCTATCATGCACAGGGAATATAATATATACCTGTTTATATGGAATATGTGATCATTTCACTATTATCTACATATATACCTTGTTCATTCCACACCTATCATGCACAGGGAATATAATATATACCTGTTTATATGGAATATGTGATCATTTCACTATTATCTACATGTATATCATGTTCATTCCTCACCTATCATGCACAGGGAATATAATATATACCTGTTTATATGGAATATGTATTCATTTCACTATTATCTACATGTATACCATGTTCATTCCTCACCTATCATGCACAGGGAATATAATATATACCTGTTTATATGGAATATGTGATCATTTCACTATTATCTACATATATACCTTGTTCATTCCACACCTATCATGCACAGGGAATATAATATATACCTGTTTATATGGAATATGTGATCATTTCACTATTATCTACATATATACCTTGTTCATTCCACACCTATCATGCACAGGGAATATAATATATACCTGTTTATATGGAATATGTGATCATTTCACTATTATCTACATGTATATCATGTTCATTCCTCACCTATCATGCACAGGGAATATAATATATACCTGTTTATATGGAATATGTGATCATTTCACTATTATCTACATATATACCATGTTCATTCCACACCTATCATGCAAAGGGAATATAATATATACCTGTTTATATGGAATATGTATTAATTTCTATATTATCTACATATATACCATGTTCATTCCATACCTATCATGCACAGGGGATATAATATATACCTGTTTATATGGAATATGTGATCATTTCACTATTATCTACATATATACCATGTTCATTCCATACCTATCATGCAAAGGGAATATAATATATACCTGTTTATATGGAATATGTATTCATTTCTATATTATCTACATATATACCATGTTCATTCCATACCTATCATGCACAGGGAATATAATATATACCAGTTTATATAGAATATGTGATCATTTCTATATTATCTACATGTATATCATGTTCATTCCATACCTATCATGCACAGGGAATATAATATATACCAGTTTATATGGAATATGTGATCATTTATATATTATCTACATGTATACCATGTTCATTCCTCACCTATCATGCACAGGCAATATAATATATACCTGTTTATATGGAATATGTGATCATTTCTATATTATCTACATGTATACCATGTTCATTCCTCACCTATCATGCACAGGGAATATAATATATACCTGTTTATATGGAATATGTGATCATTTCACTATTATCTACATATATACCATGTTCATTCCTCACCTATCATGCACAGGCAATATAATATATACCTGTTTATATGGAATATGTGATCATTTCTATATTATCTACATGGATACCATGTTCATTCCTCACCTATCATGCACAGGGAACATAATATACACCTGTTTATATGGAATATGTGATCATTTCTATATTATCTACATATATACCATGTTCATTCCATACCTATCATGCACAGGGGATATAATATATACCTGTTTATATGGAATATGTGATCATTTCACTATTATCTACATATATACCATGTTCATTCCATACCTATCATGCAAAGGGAATATAATATATACCTGTTTATATGGAATATGTATTCATTTCTATATTATCTACATATATACCATGTTCATTCCATACCTATCATGCACAGGGAATATAATATATACCAGTTTATATAGAATATGTGATCATTTCTATATTATCTACATGTATATCATGTTCATTCCATACCTATCATGCACAGGGAATATAATATATACCAGTTTATATGGAATATGTGATCATTTATATATTATCTACATATATACCATGTTCATTCCTCACCTATCATGCACAGGCAATATAATATATACCTGTTTATATGGAATATGTGATCATTTCTATATTATCTACATGTATACCATGTTCATTCCTCACCTATCATGCACAGGGAATATAATATATACCTGTTTATATGGAATATGTGATCATTTCACTATTATCTACATATATACCATGTTCATTCCTCACCTATCATGCACAGGCAATATAATATATACCTGTTTATATGGAATATGTGATCATTTCTATATTATCTACATGGATACCATGTTCATTCCTCACCTATCATGCACAGGGAACATAATATACACCTGTTTATATGGAATATGTGATCATTTCTATATTATCTACATAAATACCATGTTCATTCCATGGCTTAGATCCCCAATAAACCTATTATACCTCTCAATTTTTCTACATCAATGAGTTATTATGTTCATTCTTTTTATATATTACTTTTCTTCATTCTTTTTAGTATGTCCCTTCCCCCTCACGTGATTTGGGAGATATGGGTCTGCGACTACGTAGTGTAAGGGGTGTTCTCTCTATGCCCCTGTGAGTTAGAGGAATCCCCAAACACATGACTTGGGGCGTGTGTTCCTATACCACGTAGGATAGGTCTCTCAGTGACGGGGTCGTGTTACCTACTTCCTGGATGGGAGCGGCATCATAGAGGCACACGTGACCCAATGTATTTGTATTGTGGTGTCTGATTGGCCACTCGTGTAGTTGTCGTTTGTCTTGTCCTCATTAATTGGTCATTTGTTAATACTTAAGGAATACCGGTCTTAGTCTTAGTACAACCCTCAGAAGAACACACAGCGCCGAAACGCGCGTAGGGTTGCGGATGCCTGCGCTGACATAACACTACAATAAGTGAGTAATGCTCTATCCCCACTTAGTTATTGCGTAGGACCTTAGGTGTCTAACTAACCTGACCTCTGTGAGCGGTCTTTATGCATCGTAGGGCTTAGTTTGAAGCCTTGTGTTTTTCTATTGGTAGTTGGATAGTTTAACGCCTTGGTATACATGCTTGTAGTTGGGATGGGGATATGTGAGTTATATATTTATACCTATACCTATTTCCATTATATTCTCTGTTTGGATGTGCACTGTGCACCTTTACATTTATAGCTCCAGCTTTGTGATTATACTGTATGGGTGGGTTGGGGTATGTTACATATATATATATATATATACATATCTTCTCCATCTGCTATATATATCTATTTGTTGTGTGTCAGCGCTGGCATCCTTGTTTTGGCTCATTATTTATGTATTTGTGCTACTTTTCTAATGAATATCTTGTCTTTTTTACTGATATGTACTAATAAATTTAACAGCTTTTGGAATAGAATATGTTCGTGTACGTCATCTTTGCCTATAAATGTATAGCAGACTCTCTCCTTTCTAATGGGAACATGTCGTACTTGTTACGGTGGCCCTGCTCTGTTTGTCTTTAAATTCTTAGTGGGGTTTTTCCTAAAATTGGTCAATCGTTGGACTCACTGCATACCCTATAACTGTATAGCAGACCCTCTCCTTTCTAATGGGAACATGTCGTACCTTATTACTGTGGCCCTGCTCCATGTGTCTTTAAATTCTTAGTGGGGTTTTTCCTAAAATTGGTCAGCCGTTGGACTCACTGCATACCCTATAACTGTATAGCACACCCTCTCCTTTCTAATGGGAACATGTCGTACCTTATTACTGTGGCCCTGCTCCATGTGTCTTTAAATTCTTAGTGGGGTTTTTCCTAAAATTGGTCAGCCGTTGGACTCACTGCATACCCTATAACTGTATAGCAGACCCCCTCCTTTCTAATGGGAACATGTCGTACCTTGTTACTGTGGCCCTGCTCCATGTGTCTTTAAATTCTTAGTGGGGTTTTTCCTAAAATTGGTCAGCCATTGGACTCACTGCATACCCTATAACTGTATAGCAGACCCTCTCCTTTCTAATGGGAACATGTCGTACCTTGTTACTGTGGCCCTGCTCCATGTGTCTTTAAATTCTTAGTGGGGTTTTTCCTAAAATTGGTCAGCCGTTGGACTCGCTGCAAACCCTATAACTGTATAGCAAACCCTTTTCTTTCTAATGGGAACATGTCATACCTTGTTACTGTGGCCCTGCTCTATGTGTCTTTAAATTCTTAGTGGGGTTTTTCCTAAAATTGGTCAGCCATTGGACTCACTGCATACCCTATAACTGTATAGTAGACCCTCTCCTTTCTAATGGGAACATGTCGTACCTTGTTACTGTGGCCCTGCTCCGTGTGTCTTTCAATTCTTAGTGGGGTTTTTCCTAAAATTGGTCAGCCGTTGGACTCACTGCATACCCTATAACTGTATAGCAGACCCTCTCCTTTCCAATGGGAACATGTCGTACCTTGTTACTGTGGCCGTGCTCTGTGTCTTTAAATTCTTAGTGGGTTTTTCTCAAATTTTGGAAGCCCTTGCAGTCACAGCATGGGCATTACCACTATAGGAGACCTGCTCCTTTATAATGGGAACTTTTTTTTTTACTGAGACCCTCCTCTATGTCTCTTCAAATGGGTATTGGGTTGCGTCCAAATTTTTGGCAGCCCTTGCAGTCACTGGATACGCAATAACAGTATAGGAGACCCACTTGTTAATAATGGGAACAACAAAGCATAGCCGGCTGATGGCTCTATAACAATAGCTAGGGCCGACTGCTGGCCTTTTAAGAATAGTAAGGGCAGTCTCATGTCCCTGTAAAAATAGGCTTTATGACATTCAGAGTCCCTCCATCATAAATAAAAAGGATGTGTCTTATGATTTGTCATCATTGCCAGATAAGGTTGTAAAATGTTAAAATGACATTTCCCGGTGAAGGCATTTGTCTTAAAAAATAACGCAAAAAAAACAAAACAATAGGATTTTTTCTTTAGTATAAAAAACAGCGTCACCACTTTAACCTCAATGTAATCACATTGTTCAGCTCATGCACCTCCTCCTCCATCTCCGAAATGACCACATCAGTCACAAGCTGACAGCACTGCAGCACTGCCTTGGCCAAGCGGCAACAGGCAGTGCAGCAGATAACATAATTAATGCTTAATTGACAAACTGCCCAGGGCTGCAGAGTTGTTGAAAGTGTTGAAAGCTGTAACACAGCAGCCTGATCTGTGGCTCTCACTGGTGAACATATAGCAAGGCATGGTTGTGTGTGACAAAGGGCGGAACCTGGTGACGGAGAAATGACAGCCGGGGTAGATACGGTTTCCCTCTATGCCAGTCCTTTCACCGAGCTAAAGAATATGGCTGTGGTGAAATACAACTCCCACTGAGAAGCTGTTTCAGATTGAAAAACATTGTGCCCACCAGAGGGTTTGATTCTGAGGGCTAACCTTTCTCACCCACTCAAGAGCCCCATAACAGCTGCAAAGTTAGCGCTATCATGAACTCTCCTGAGGTAGAAGCCAAGGCACATCAGAGGATTTTCTGGTGGGACCTTCCAACCCTGCCGAGAAGCAGTCCTGGCTAAGAAAAGTGTGTGGGAAGGTTCCCGGACACTCTATGGCTGCTTTTTTACTGAGGAGGAAACACATGCAAACACGGGGAGAACATGCAAAGTCCTTGCAGATGTTGTCCTTGCTGGGATTTGAACCCAGGATCCGAGCACTGCAAGGCTTCAGTGCTAACCACTGATCCAATGTGCTGCCCTTCACCCTCTAATATCTAACAGGCTGGAGAAACTTGTGCCTACTGCCACTCTATCTTCAGCTCCTTTGTGAGAAAATGTATTTGGGCAGCCACTCAATCTACCAAATAAAATTCCTGAGAAGGAAATTGGGGATGGCTTCGCTATTGGTACTGGGGGTAGTGCTAATACCATGGCGCCATACCATAGTTTGCTGGAAATATTCCAGGCTGGTAGGAGGCAAGCAAATTCCCACAGAAAAGTACCAGCAGTAATGTTCAGGCCACATTTCAAGTGCAAGCAGCTTTAGAGGACATCCTGGGAGAAATGACACGCAGGGTACATACGGTTTCCCTCTATGCCAGTCCTTTCACCGAGCTAAATACAACTCTCAGCAAAAAAAGTCGTGGACAGGCTCCGTACCGTCCCTGGCCACATTCACCTGTCCAAATGTTTGTGGTTAGGCGGTCTTTCCCAGTAAGTGCACTGGGGAGGGCACGGGTAATGTTGTTGGACCCGTGCTTGTGGAAGGTGGAGGCGATACCGGGAAATATAGTGGCGGCTGGGGACCGAGTATGGACACCCAGCCGCCGACGACATGAGGTTGTGAAAAGCTTCCGCCTCCATGAGCTTAAAAGGCCATATTTCAAGTGCAAAGAGCTGCCCAGAAATCTGGCAGTGTTGCGGCCTGTGGGTGGGTGGCTGGCTGCATACTTGCACTTGCATTCCAAGTAACAGAAAACTAAGCAGATGGTGGCCTCTATCATTATCATGGCCTCACCTCGGCACTATGAACTCTCCTTAAGGAGAAGCCAGGGCCCGCCGGAGGAGTCTCCGGTTCTCTGGTGGGCCCGTCCAACCCTGCCGAAAAGAAGCCCTGGCTAAGAAAAGTGTGGGGGAAGGTTCCCGGACATTCTATGGCTGCTTTTTTAATGTGGATCCGCCATGCTTATGCATGTTATTTCTCAAAACGCATTAGAGATCAGGCCATTGTCCAACTCTGTATTCAAGAAATTAAATGCGCAAAGAAATTAAATGCGTGTCAAAGCACCACCGACAAGTGCGAGTTGATGTTGGATGCCAGAAATGACACGCAGGGTACATACGGTTTCCCTGTATGCCAGGGACGGCCACATTCACTTCTCCATGTGTTTGTCGTTAGGCGGTCCTTCCCAGTAAGTGCACTGGGGAGGGCACGGGTAATGTTGTGGGGCCCGTGCTTGTGGAAGGCGGAGGCAATACCAGGAAATATAGTGGCGGAGTGTGATGGAGCATTGTCCTGCATGAAAATCATGGTTTTCTTGAACGATACCGACTTCTTCCTGTACCACTGCTTGAAGAAGTTGTCTTCCAGAAACTGGCAGTAGGTCTGGGAGTTGAGCTTCACTCCATCCTCAACCCAAAAAGGTCCCACAAGTTCATCTTTGATGATACCAGCCCATACCAGTACCCCACCTCCACCTTACTGGCGTCTGAGTCAGAGTGGAGCTCTCTGCCCTTTATTGATCCAGCCTCTGGCCCATCCATCTGGCCCATCAAGAGCCACTCTCATTTCATCAGTCCATAAAACCTTTGAAAAATCAGTCTTAAGATATTTCTTGACCCATCTTGACATTTTATCTTATGTTTCTTGTTCAAAGGTGGTCGTTTTTCAGCCTTCCTTACCTTGGCCATGTCCCTGAGTATCGCACACCTTGTGCTTTTTGATACTCCAGTAACGTTGCAGCTCTGAAATATGGCAAAACTGGTGGCGAATGGCATCTTGGCAGCTTCACACTTGATTTTACTTGGACAGTTATTTTGCGCCTTTTTTGGCCAACATGCTTCTTGCGACCCTGTTCGCTATTTGCCATGAAACGCTTGATTGTTCGGTGATCACGCTTCAAAAGTTTGGAAATTTCAAGACTGCTGCATCCCTCTGCAAGACATCTCACAATTTTGGACTTTTCAGAGCCCGTCAAATCTCTCTTCTGACCCATTTTGCCAAAGGAAAGGAAATTGCCTAATAATTAAGCACACCTTATATAGGGTGTTGATGTCATTAGTCAACACCCCTCCTCATTACAGAGATGCACATCACCAGATTTACTTAATTGGTAGTTGGCTCTCAAACCTATGCAGCTTGGAGTAGGACAACATGTATAAAAAGTATCAAAGTGATCAAAATACGCATTTGCCTAATAATTCTGCACGCGGTGTATTTTCAGTTATTTCACACTTTTTTATTAAGTATATAATTCCACATGTGTTAATTCATAGTTTTGATGCCTTCAGTGTGAATGTATAATTTTCATAGTCATGAAAATACAGAAAAATCTTTAAATGAGAAGGTGTGTCCAAACTTTTGGTCTGTACTGTATATATATATATATATATATTATATATGGTAATTTATATAGAATAAATGCAGTATATACAGTTATATGAAAAAGTTTGGGCACCTCTATTAATCTTAAGCTTAATGTTTTATAAAAATTGGTGTTTTTGCAACAGCTATTTCAGTTTGATATATGTAATAAGTGTTGGACACAGTAATGTTTCTGCCTTGAAATGAGGTTTATTGTACTAACAGAAAATGTGCAATCTGCATTCAAACTAAATTTGACAGGTGCATAAGTATGGGCACCTCACCAGAAAAGTGACATTAATATTTAGTAGATCCTCCTTTTGCAAAAATAACAGCCTCTAGTCGCTTCCTGTAGCTTTTAATGAGTTCCTGGATGAAGGTATTTTTGACCATTCCTCTTTACAAAACAATTCCAGTTCAGTAAAATTTGATGGTCGCCGAGCATAGACAGCCCTCTTCAAATGATCCCACAGATGTTCAATGATATTCAGGTCTGGGGACTGGGATGGCCATTCCAGAACATTGTAATTGTTCCTCTGCATGAATGCCTGAGTAGATTTGGAGCGGTGTTTTGGATCATTGTCTTGCTGAAAGATCCATCCCCTGCGTAACTTCAACTTTATCACTGATTCTTGAACATTATTGTCAAGAATCTGCTGATATTGAGTGGAATCCATGCGTCCCTCAACTTTAACAAGATTCCCGGTGCCGGCATTGGCCACACAGCCCCAAAGCATGATGGAACCTCCACCAAATTTTACTGTGGGTAGCAAGTGTTTTTCTTGGAATGCTGTGTTTTTTTGCCGCCATGCATAACGCCTTTTTGTATGACCAAACAACTCAATCTTGGTTTCATCAGTCCACAGGACCTTCTTCCAAAAAGAAATTGGCTTCTCCAAATGTGCTTTTGCATACCTCAGCCGACTCTGTTTGTGGAGTGCTTGCAGAAACGGCTTCTTTCGCATTACTCTCCCATACAGCTTCTCCTTGTGCAAAGTGCGTTGTATAGTTGACCGATGCACAGTGACACCATCTGCAGCAAGTTGATGCTGCAGCTCTCTGGAGGTGGTCTGAGGATTGTCCTTGACTGATCTCACCATTCTTCTTCTCCGCCTTTCTGATGTTTTTCTTGGCCTGCCACTTCTGGCCTTAACAAGAACTGTCCCTGTGTTCTTCCATTTCCTTACTATCTTCCTCACAGTGGAAACTAACAGGTTAAATCTCTGAGACAGCTTTTTGTATCCTTCCCCTGAACAACTACGTTGAATAATCTTTGTTTTCAGATCACTTGACAGTTGTTTTGAGGAGCCCATGATGCCACTCTTCAGAGGAGATTCAAACAGGAGAACAACTTGCAAGTGGCCACTTTAAGTAGCTTTTCTCATGATTGCATGCACCTGGCTATGAAGTTCAAAGCTCAATGAGGTTACAAAACCAAAAAAAGTGCTTTAGTAAGTCAGTAAAAAGTAGGTAGGAGTATTTAAAACAAGAAAATGATAAGGGTGCCCATACTTATGCACCTGTCAAATTTTGTTTGAATGTAGATTGCACATTTTCTGTTAGTACAATAAACCTCATTTCAAGGCAGAAACATTACTGTGTCCAACAGTTATTACATATATCAAACTGAAATAGCTGATGCAAAAACACCAATTTTTGTAAAACATTAAGCTTAAGATTAATAGGGGTGCCCACACTTTTTCATATAACTGTATTAATTTGAAGATTTAGAATTACATTTTTTCTAGTAACTATATGTGAACAAGGCTTGGGAAAAGCCAAAACGTGTTTTCATTGGCTGTAAGCCATAATAAACATTAACAGAAAAAAACACTTAAAATAGATCACTCTGTTTGTAATGATTCTATATAATATATGAGTTTCACTTTTTGTATCGAAGAACTGAAATAAATAAACTTTTTGATGATATTATAATTTAGTGAGATGCATCTGTATGTGATGGTCACAACTGATATGCAACAATTAATATACAACATTTATTGTCGTTTAATGAAATACTGAAATTTAAAGTGGAATATATTTGTATATTTACTATCTGCTTGGTGATACTTATACAAAAAGAGGTTTTCTTTCTTGGAATTTTTGCATTCTGAATTTTTCTGAAATTCTCCGGAAATATCTTTAATTTATTAAAGCATTGAACATGAGGGTGCTGTATATTCCTATTTTAACCCCCTTTTAAATATCTAAATATTTAAATACTAAAAAAAATTAATGACATATTTTGGCATATGTCCTTTATCCTGTGACTAGGTACTCAGGTAGTGTTTATATATTATGTTTCTGAAGTGGTATGCACCATCATTAATTGACAGAAGTGTTAAGTGATCTTTGTTGCTGTTTTCATACAGATTGTCTATAAAACAAAAATAAAATTACAAATGGACCTAAAAGCTAGAGAAAGATCCTGGCGTTCTAAGTAGAGATGAGCGGTGTTCGACTCGAACTGTTCGCCAATCTCAAATTCGAGCTGTTTTGGGCGGTGTTCGAGCCGTTCGGCGAACCCGAACGATTTGAAAAAAATTTGGCTATTCGAGGTTATGTTCGATAACTGTTCGTGCACCAAAATCATAACTGGATTTTTTCTCAGTAATGCTGAAAATTAATGTTAATACGCAGTTTGAGTGTACAGTGGGGCGGGGGGAGGGGCAGGGGATGGATCTCAGCAGAAATAATGAAGATCTCCATTTTTTTTTCTCTTTCCCGCATTTACAGTGGGGAGGTGCAATCTGTCAGCCTATCAGCAGCGCACACACGGAGCGAACTGCTTTTTTTCGCACAAGCAAGGGCATGTCTCATTGGCAGTGTATGTCACATGTCCTTGCCCTATAAGACCCAGCCATTTTCCACGTCGCCACCATTTCCTCACTGCTGCAGCTGCGTGTTAGACGTCACCGCTGTTGCTGTGTGCGCTATACTTTGTTAATTTGAAGCCAATTTTCGCACAAATCTACAGATAGCTTGGGAGTAAGGAATAGTTGTGATTGCAGTCCTTTTAAGGACTAGGTTACATCATTTCCTACGACTTTTATCAGGGAGGTCTGTGCTCTTAAATAGATAGGTTGGGAGTAAAGACTAATTGTAATTGCAGTCCTTTTCAGGGCTAGGTTACATCAGTTCCTATTATTTTTATCAGGCAGGTCTGTGCTCTTAAATAGAAAGGTTGGGAGTAAAGACTAATTGTAATTGCAGTCCTTTTCAGGGCTAGCTTACATCAGTTCCTATTACTTTTTGCCATGCAGGTCTGTGCCAGTGCTGTGCAAGTTTTTTTCACAGCATTTGACTAAATCTAGCAAAGCAAATCCTTTTTGTCCTCTTGCAGTGTGTGTTAGTCAGTGGAGAAGCCTATCTGTGTTGCAAGCTACACCACCTGTGTGTAGAATACAAATTTTTTTACTGCACCTAGTGAAGTAAAACCTTTTGGGCATAACATCATTCTATTAGTCCATCTATACTAACCTCCACCAGGTTGCAAATTCAAAATAATTTTTATCTGCATCTAGCTCTGAAAAAATATTTGGGCTTCGGCTTGTAGCAGTGTGTGGGACTTGTTCTATTAGTCCATCTATACTAACCTCCAGCAGGTTGCAAATTCAAAATATTTTTTATCTGCATCTAGCTCTGAAAAAATATTTGGGCTTCGGATTGTAGCAGTGTGTGGGACTTGTTCTATTAGTCCATCTATACTAACCTCCAGCAGGTTGCAAATTCAAAATAATTTTTATTTGCATCTAGCTCTGAAGAAATATTTGGGCTTCGGCTTGCAGCAGTGTGTGGGACTTGTTCTATTTGTCCATCTATACTAACCTCCAGCAGGTTGGAAATTCAAAATAATTTTTATCTGCATCTAGCTCTGAAAAAATATTTGGGCTTCGGCTTGTAGCAGTGTGTGGGACTTGTTCTATTAGTCCATCTATATTAACCTCCAGCAGGTTGCAAATTCAATATAATTTTTTTCTGCATCTAGCTCTGAAAAAATATTTCGGCTTGTAGCAGTGTGTGGGACTTGTTCTATTAGTCCATCTATACTAACCTCCAGCAGGTTGCAAATTCAAAATAATTTTTATCTGCATCTAGCTCTGAAAAAATATTTGGGCTTCGGCTTGTAGCAGTGTGTGGGACTTGTTCTATTAGTCCATCTATACTAACCTCCAGCAGGTTGCAAATTCAAAATAATTTTTATCTGCATCTAGCTCTGGAAAAATATTTGGGCTTCGGCTTGTAGCAGTGTGTGGAACTTGTTCTAATAGTCCATCTATACTAACCTCCAGCAGGTTGCAAATTCAATATAATTTTTTTCTGCATCTAGCTCTGAAAAAATATTTCGGCTTGTAGCAGTGTGTGGGACTTGTTCTATTAGTCCATCTATACTAACCTCCAGCAGGTTGCAAATTCAAAGTAATTTTTATCTGCATCAAGCTCTGAAAAAATATTTGGGCTTCGGCTTGTAGCAGTGTGTGGGACTTGTTCTATTAGTCCATCTATACTAACCTCCAGCAGGTTGCAAATTCAATATAATTTTTTTCTGCATCTAGCTCTGAAAAAATATTTTGGCTTGTAGCAGTGTGTGGGACTTGTTCTATTAGTCCATCTATACTAACCTCCAGCAGGTTGCAAATTCAAAATAATTTTTATTTGCATCTAGCTCTGAAAAAATATTTGGGCTTCGGCTTGCAGCAGTGTGTGGGACTTGTTCTATTTGTCCATCTATACTAACCTCCAGCAGGTTGGAAATTCAAAATAATTTTTATCTGCATCTAGCTCTGAAAAAATATTTGGGCTTCGGCTTGTAGCAGTGTGTGGGACTTGTTCTATTAGTCCATCTATATTAACCTCCAGCAGGTTGCAAATTCAATATAATTTTTTTCTGCATCTAGCTCTGAAAAAATATTTTGGCTTGTAGCAGTGTGTGGGACTTGTTCTATTAGTCCATCTATACTAACCTCCAGCAGGTTGCAAATTCAAAATATTTTTTATCTGCATCTAGCTCTGAAAAAATATTTGGGCTTCGGATTGTAGCAGTGTGTGGGACTTGTTCTATTAGTCCATCTATACTAACCTCCAGCAGGTTGCAAATTCAAAATAATTTTTATTTGCATCTAGCTCTGAAAAAATATTTGGGCTTCGGCTTGCAGCAGTGTGTGGGACTTGTTCTATTTGTCCATCTATACTAACCTCCAGCAGGTTGGAAATTCAAAATAATTTTTATCTGCATCTAGCTCTGAAAAAATATTTGGGCTTCGGCTTGTAGCAGTGTGTGGGACTTGTTCTATTAGTCCATCTATATTAACCTCCAGCAGGTTGCAAATTCAATATAATTTTTTTCTGCATCTAGCTCTGAAAAAATATTTCGGCTTGTAGCAGTGTGTGGGACTTGTTCTATTAGTCCATCTATACTAACATCCAGCAGGTTGCAAATTCAAAATAATTTTTATCTGCATCTAGCTCTGAAAAAATATTTGGGCTTCCGCTTGTAGCAGTGTGTGGGACTTGTTCTATTAGTCCATCTATACTGACCTCCAGCAGGTTGCAAATTCAATATAATTTTTTTCTGCATCTAGCTCTGAAAAAATATTTCGGCTTGTAGCAGTGTATGGGACTTGTTCTATTAGTCCATTTATACTAACCTCCAGCAGGTTGCAAATTCAATATAATTTTTTTCTGTATCTAGCTCTGAAAAAATATTTTGGCTTGTAGCAGTGTGTGGGACTTGTTCTATTAGTCCATCTATACTAACCTCCAGCAGGTTGCAAATTCAAAGTAATTTTTATCTGCATCAAGCTCTGAAAAAATATTTGGGCTTCGGCTTGTAGCAGTGTGTGGGACTTGTTCTATTAGTCCATCTATACTAACCTCCAGCAGGTTGCAAATTCAATATAATTTTTTTCTGCATCTAGCTCTGAAAAAATATTTTGGCTTGTAGCAGTGTGTGGGACTTGTTCTATTAGTCCATCTATACTAACCTCCAGCAGGTTGCAAATTCAAAATAATTTTTATTTGCATCTAGCTCTGAAAAAATATTTGGGCTTCGGCTTGCAGCAGTGTGTGGGACTTGTTCTATTTGTCCATCTATACTAACCTCCAGCAGGTTGGAAATTCAAAATAATTTTTATCTGCATCTAGCTCTGAAAAAATATTTGGGCTTTGGCTTGTAGCAGTGTGTGGGACTTGTTCTATTAGTCCATCTATATTAACCTCCAGCAGGTTGCAAATTCAATATATTTTTTTTCTGCATCTAGCTCTGAAAAAATATTTTGGCTTGTAGCAGTGTGTGGGACTTGTTCTATTAGTCCATCTATACTAACCTCCAGCAGGTTGCAAATTCAAAATATTTTTTATCTGCATCTAGCTCTGAAAAAATATTTGGGCTTCGGATTGTAGCAGTGTGTGGGACTTGTTCTATTAGTCCATCTATACTAACCTCCAGCAGGTTGCAAATTCAAAATAATTTTTATTTGCATCTAGCTCTGAAAAAATATTTGGGCTTCGGCTTGCAGCAGTGTGTGGGACTTGTTCTATTTGTCCATCTATACTAACCTCCAGCAGGTTGGAAATTCAAAATAATTTTTATCTGCATCTAGCTCTGAAAAAATATTTGGGCTTCGGCTTGTAGCAGTGTGTGGGACTTGTTCTATTAGTCCATCTATATTAACCTCCAGCAGGTTGCAAATTCAATATAATTTTTTTCTGCATCTAGCTCTGAAAAAATATTTCGGCTTGTAGCAGTGTGTGGGACTTGTTCTATTAGTCCATCTATACTAACATCCAGCAGGTTGCAAATTCAAAATAATTTTTATCTGCATCTAGCTCTGAAAAAATATTTGGGCTTCCGCTTGTAGCAGTGTGTGGGACTTGTTCTATTAGTCCATCTATACTGACCTCCAGCAGGTTGCAAATTCAATATAATTTTTTTCTGCATCTAGCTCTGAAAAAATATTTCGGCTTGTAGCAGTGTGTGGGACTTGTGCTATTAGTCCATTTATACTAACCTCCAGCAGGTTGAAAATTCAATATAATTTTTTTCTGTATCTAGCTCTGAAAAAATATTTTGGCTTGTAGCAGTGTGTGGGACTTGTTCTATTAGTCCATCTATACTAACCTCCAGCAGGTTGCAAATTCAAAGTAATTTTTATCTGCATCAAGCTCTGAAAAAATATTTGGGCTTCGGCTTGTAGCAGTGTGTGGGACTTGTTCTATTAGTCCATCTATACTAACCTCCAGCAGGTTGCAAATTCAATATAATTTTTTTCTGCATCTAGCTCTGAAAAAATATTTTGGCTTGTAGCAGTGTGTGGGACTTGTTCTATTAGTCCATCTATACTAACCTCCAGCAGGTTGCAAATTCAAAATAATTTTTATTTGCATCTAGCTCTGAAAAAATATTTGGGCTTCGGCTTGCAGCAGTGTGTGGGACTTGTTCTATTTGTCCATCTATACTAACCTCCAGCAGGTTGCAAATTCAAAATAATTTTTATCTGCATCTAGCTCTGGAAAAATATTTGGGCTTCGGCTTGTAGCAGTGTGTGGAACTTGTTCTAATAGTCCATCTATACTAACCTCCAGCAGGTTGCAAATTCAATATAATTTTTTTCTGCATCTAGCTCTGAAAAAATATTTCGGCTTGTAGCAGTGTGTGGGACTTGTTCTATTAGTCCATCTATACTAACCTCCAGCAGGTTGCAAATTCAAAGTAATTTTTATCTGCATCAAGCTCTGAAAAAATATTTGGGCTTCGGCTTGTAGCAGTGTGTGGGACTTGTTCTATTAGTCCATCTATACTAACCTCCAGCAGGTTGCAAATTCAATATAATTTTTTTCTGCATCTAGCTCTGAAAAAATATTTTGGCTTGTAACAGTGTGTGGGACTTGTTCTATTAGTCCATCTATACTAACCTCCAGCAGGTTGCAAATTCAAAATAATTTTTATTTGCATCTAGCTCTGAAAAAATATTTGGGCTTCGGCTTGCAGCAGTGTGTGGGACTTGTTCTATTTGTCCATCTATACTAACCTCCAGCAGGTTGGAAATTCAAAATAATTTTTATCTGCATCTAGCTCTGAAAAAATATTTGGGCTTCGGCTTGTAGCAGTGTGTGGGACTTGTTCTATTAGTCCATCTATATTAACCTCCAGCAGGTTGCAAATTCAATATAATTTTTTTCTGCATCTAGCTTTGAAAAAATATTTTGGCTTGTAGCAGTGTGTGGGACTTGTTCTATTAGTCCATCTATACTAACCTCCAGCAGGTTGCAAATTCAAAATATTTTTTATCTGCATCTAGCTCTGAAAAAATATTTGGGCTTCGGATTGTAGCAGTGTGTGGGACTTGTTCTATTAGTCCATCTATATTAACCTCCAGCAGGTTGCAAATTCAATATAATTTTTATTTGCATCTAGCTCTGAAAAAATATTTGGGCTTCGGCTTGCAGCAGTGTGTGGGACTTGTTCTATTTGTCCATCTATACTAACCTCCAGCAGGTTGGAAATTCAAAATAATTTTTATCTGCATCTAGCTCTGAAAAAATATTTGGGCTTCGGCTTGTAGCAGTGTGTGGGACTTGTTCTATTAGTCCATCTATATTAACCTCCAGCAGGTTGCAAATTCAATATAATTTTTTTCTGCATCTAGCTCTGAAAAAATATTTCGGCTTGTAGCAGTGTGTGGGACTTGTTCTATTAGTCCATCTATACTAACATCCAGCAGGTTGCAAATTCAAAATAATTTTTATCTGCATCTAGCTCTGAAAAAATATTTGGGCTTCCGCTTGTAGCAGTGTGTGGGACTTGTTCTATTAGTCCATCTATACTGACCTCCAGCAGGTTGCAAATTCAATATAATTTTTTTCTGCATCTAGCTCTGAAAAAATATTTTGGCTTGTAGCAGTGTGTGGGACTTGTTCTATTAGTCCATCTATACTAACCTCCAGCAGGTTGCAAATTCAATATAATTTTTTTCTGCATCTAGCTCTGAAAAAATATTTTGGCTTGTAGCAGTGTGTGGGACTTGTTCTATTAGTCCATCTATACTAACCTCCAGCAGGTTGCAAATTCAAAATAATTTTTATTTGCATCTAGCTCTGAAAAATTATTTGGGCTTCGGCTTGCAGCAGTGTGTGGGACTTGTTCTATTTGTCCATCTATACTAACCTCCAGCAGGTTGGAAATTCAAAATAATTTTTATCTGCATCTAGCTCTGAAAAAATATTTGGGCTTCGGCTTGTAGCAGTGTGTGGGACTTGTTCTATTAGTCCATCTATATTAACCTCCAGCAGGTTGCAAATTCAATATAATTTTTTTCTGCATCTAGCTCTGAAAAAATATTTTGGCTTGTAGCAGTGTGTGGGACTTGTTCTATTAGTCCATCTATACTAACCTCCAGCAGGTTGCAAATTCAAAATATTTTTTATCTGCATCTAGCTCTGAAAAAATATTTTGGCTTGTAGCAGTGTGTGGGACTTGTTCTATTAGTCCATCTATACTAACCTCCAGCAGGTTGCAAATTCAAAATAATTTTTATTTGCATCTAGCTCTGAAAAAATATTTGGGCTTCGGCTTGCAGCAGTGTGTGGGACTTGTTCTATTTGTCCATCTATACTAACCTCCAGCAGGTTGGAAATTCAAAATAATTTTTATCTGCATCTAGCTCTGAAAAAATATTTGGGCTTCGGCTTGTAGCAGTGTGTGGGACTTGTTCTATTAGTCCATCTATATTAACCTCCAGCAGGTTGCAAATTCAATATAATTTTTTTCTGCATCTAGCTCTGAAAAAATATTTTGGCTTGTAGCAGTGTGTGGGACTTGTTCTATTAGTCCATCTATACTAACCTCCAGCAGGTTGCAAATTCAAAATATTTTTTATCTGCATCTAGCTCTGAAAAAATATTTGGGCTTCGGATTGTAGCAGTGTGTGGGACTTGTTCTATTAGTCCATCTATATTAACCTCCAGCAGGTTGCAAATTCAAAATAATTTTTATTTGCATCTAGCTCTGAAAAAATATTTGGGCTTCGGCTTGCAGCAGTGTGTGGGACTTGTTCTATTTGTCCATCTATACTAACCTCCAGCAGGTTGGAAATTCAAAATAATTTTTATCTGCATCTAGCTCTGAAAAAATATTTGGGCTTCGGCTTGTAGCAGTGTGTGGGACTTGTTCTATTAGTCCATCTATATTAACCTCCAGCAGGTTGCAAATTCAATATAATTTTTTTCTGCATCTAGCTCTGAAAAAATATTTCGGCTTGTAGCAGTGTGTGGGACTTGTTCTATTAGTCCATCTATACTGACCTCCAGCAGGTTGCAAATTCAATATAATTTTTTTCTGCATCTAGCTCTGAAAAAATATTTCGGCTTGTAGCAGTGTGTGGGACTTGTTCTATTAGTCCATTTATACTAACCTCCAGCAGGTTGCAAATTCAATATAATTTTTTTCTGTATCTAGCTCTGAAAAAATATTTTGCCTTGTAGCAGTGTGTGGGACTTGTTCTATTAGTCCATCTATACTAACCTCCAGCAGGTTGCAAATTCAAAGTAATTTTTATCTGCATCAAGCTCTGAAAAAATATTTGGGCTTCGGCTTGTAGCAGTGTGTGGGACTTGTTCTATTAGTCCATCTATACTAACCTCCAGCAGGTTGCAAATTCAATATAATTTTTTTCTGCATCTAGCTCTGAAAAAATATTTCGGCTTGTAGCAGTGTGTGGGACTTGTTCTATTAGTCCATCTATACTAACCTCCAGCAGGTTGCAAATTCAAAATAATTTTTATTTGCATCTAGCTCTGAAAAAATATTTGGGCTTCGGCTTGCAGCAGTGTGTGGGACTTGTTCTATTTGTCCATCTATACTAACCTCCAGCAGGTTGGAAATTCAAAATAATTTTTATCTGCATCTAGCTCTGAAAAAATATTTGGGCTTCGGCTTGTAGCAGTGTGTGGGACTTGTTCTATTAGTCCATCTATATTAACCTCCAGCAGGTTGCAAATTCAATATAATTTTTTTCTGCATCTAGCTCTGAAAAAATATTTTGGCTTGTAGCAGTGTGTGGGACTTGTTCTATTAGTCCATCTATACTAACCTCCAGCAGGTTGCAAATTCAAAATATTTTTTATCTGCATCTAGCTCTGAAAAAATATTTGGGCTTCGGATTGTAGCAGTGTGTGGGACTTGTTCTATTAGTCCATCTATACTAACCTCCAGCAGGTTGCAAATTCAAAATAATTTTTATTTGCATCTAGCTCTGAAAAAATATTTGGGCTTCGGCTTGCAGCAGTGTGTGGGACTTGTTCTATTTGTCCATCTATACTAACCTCCAGCAGGTTGGAAATTCAAAATAATTTTTATCTGCATCAAGCTCTGAAAAAATATTTGGGCTTCGGCTTGTAGCAGTGTGTGGGACTTGTTCTATTAGTCCATCTATACTAACCTCCAGCAGGTTGCAAATTCAATATAATTTTTTTCTGCATCTAGCTCTGAAAAAATATTTTGGCTTGTAGCAGTGTGTGGGACTTGTTCTATTAGTCCATCTATACTAACCTCCAGCAGGTTGCAAATTCAAAATAATTTTTATTTGCATCTAGCTCTGAAAAAATATTTGGGCTTCGGCTTGCAGCAGTGTGTGGGACTTGTTCTATTTGTCCATCTATACTAACCTCCAGCAGGTTGGAAATTCAAAATAATTTTTATCTGCATCTAGCTCTGAAAAAATATTTGGGCTTCGGCTTGTAGCAGTGTGTGGGACTTGTTCTATTAGTCCATCTATATTAACCTCCAGCAGGTTGCAAATTCAAAATAATTTTTATCTGCATCTAGCTCTGAAAAAATATTTGGGCTTCGGCTTGTAGCAGTGTGTGGGACTTGTTCTATTAGTCCATCTATATTAACCTCCAGCAGGTTGCAAATTCAATATAATTTTTTTCTGCATCTAGCTCTGAAAAAATATTTTGGCTTGTAGCAGTGTGTGGGACTTGTTCTATTAGTCCATCTATACTAACCTCCAGCAGGTTGCAAATTCAAAATATTTTTTATCTGCATCTAGCTCTGAAAAAATATTTGGGCTTCGGATTGTAGCAGTGTGTGGGACTTGTTCTATTAGTCCATCTATACTAACCTCCAGCAGGTTGCAAATTCAAAATAATTTTTATTTGCATCTAGCTCTGAAAAAATATTTGGGCTTCGGCTTGCAGCAGTGTGTGGGACTTGTTCTATTTGTCCATCTATACTAACCTCCAGCAGGTTGGAAATTCAAAATAATTTTTATCTGCATCTAGCTCTGAAAAAATATTTGGGCTTCGGTTTGTAGCAGTGTGTGGGACTTGTTCTATTAGTCCATCTATATTAACTTCCAGCAGGTTGCAAATTCAATATAATTTTTTTCTGCATCTAGCTCTGAAAAAATATTTCGGCTTGTAGCAGTGTGTGGGACTTGTTCTATTAGTCCATCTATACTAACATCCAGCAGGTTGCAAATTCAAAATAATTTTTATCTGCATCTAGCTCTGAAAAAAAATTTGGGCTTCGGCTTGTAGCAGTGTGTGGGACTTGTTCTATTAGTCCATCTATAATAACCTCCAGCAGGTTGCAAATTCAAAATAATTTTTATCTGCATCTAGCTCTGGAAAAATATTTGGGCTTCGGCTTGTAGCAGTGTGTGGAACTTGTTCTATTAGTCCATCTATACTAACCTCCAGCAGGTTGCAAATTCAATATAATTTTTTTCTGCATCTAGCTCTGAAAAAATATTTCGGCTTGTAGCAGTGTGTGGGACTTGTTCTATTAGTCCATCTATACTAACCTCCAGCAGGTTGCAAATTCAAAGTAATTTTTATGTGCATCTAGCTCTGAAAAAATATTTGGGCTTCGGCTTGTAGCAGTGTGTGGGACTTGTTCTATTAGTCCATCTATACTAACCTCCAGCAGGTTGCAAATTCAAAATAATTTTTATCTGCATCTAGCTCTGAAAAAATATTTGGGCTTCCGCTTGTAGCAGTGTGTGGGACTTGTTCTATTAGTCCATCTATACTGACCTCCAGCAGGTTGCAAATTCAATATAATTTTTTTCTGCATCTAGCTCTGAAAAAATATTTCGGCTTGTAGCAGTGTGTGGGACTTGTTCTATTAGTCCATTTATACTAACCTCCAGCAGGTTGCAAATTCAATATAATTTTTTTCTGTATCTAGCTCTGAAAAAATATTTTGGCTTGTAGCAGTGTGTGGGACTAGTTCTATTAGTCCATCTATACTAACCTCCAGCTGGTTGCAAATTCAAAATAATTTTTATCTGCATCCAGCTCTGAAAAAATATTTGGGCTTCGGCTTGTAGCAGTGTGTCGGACTTGTTCTATTAGTCCATCTCTACTAACCTCCAGCAGGTTGCAAATTCAATATAATTTTTTTCTGCATCTAGCTCTGAAAAAATATTTCGGCTTGTAGCGGTGTGTGGGACTTGTTCTATTAATCCATCTATGCTGACCTCCAGCAGGTTGCAAATTCAAAATAATTTTTATCTGCATCTAGCTCTGAAAAAATATTTGGGCTTCGGCTTGTAGCAGTGTGTGGGACTGGTTCTATTAGTCCATCTATACTAACCTCCAGCAGGTTGCAAATTCAATATAATTTTTTTCTGCGTCTAGCTCTGAAAAAATATTTGGGCTTGTAGCAGTGTGTGGTACTCATTGTATTAGGCCATCTATACCAAGCTCCACCAGCTTTGAAATTAATAATAATTTTTAGCTGCATCTAGCCCTGAAAATAATTTTTCTTCCCAATAGTGGTAGCAATAGAAATATGGGGCGCGCACCTGGCTAACAAAAATATATGCTTCATACCAAAAAACACCAGCCTAGCGCACTGCATTAATAAGATGGCATCATCGTCTCTCCCAGTGCTAGGCCTACTACGCCGGCTAGCATTCCTGTGCCTAAAACACAATGTATGGGTCCGCGCTAGCCACGATGCTGAGGGGTCTAAAGCTGCTGCTAACGCTTTATCACAATTCAATTGGCAGATTTTCACAGAGCTCTTCCCCAACGCCCACCCATCGGGCAACAATTGCCCACCCTCCCTATGGGATCTAGTGGCGAATAGTTGATGCCATTAATCAGAGCGTCAGTTGCCCCGTCGATGTGGCAAGCATACGGTAAGGCATGGGAAGAGTGGACTCGACTAGTAGCAGGCAGACGGGTTGACCAATGTGAACAAGCCAGATCAGAAGTCACCATAGAATTTCTCCACCAGCTAATGATGAGGGGCATATCAGGGGCGTCAGCGCAGTGGTGTCTGACCGGAGTAGCATTTCACTTCCAACTACTGAATTGGGGAGATGTGACAAAGATTCATCATCAGACAATTCATAAAAGGGTGGAAAAGGGGTCAGCCAAGTCAGGAGTGTAGACGTCCCGTCCCGTGTCACTAAAACTGATTTCTCACATCATATCCCTAACACCATTAACATGACACTCACAATTTGAAGCAACACTACTGTCTACTGCATTTGCGAGCGCCTTCTTCGGGGCGCTATGCATAAGCGAATTAGTCCCTCAATCCAAAATTACCACCAGTGGAGGCTTATTACACCAGGACGTAGTCATAGCCAATAATGCAATACGTCTACGCATACGCCAATCGAAAACGGTTCCAGCGGGCAGGGGCACTTGGGTACTTCTACAACCCACAAACGGTACACTGAGTCGGGTAACAATAGTAAAAACATATATAACCATCAGATCACAAAGTAATTTCTTCCTATCACACATTGATGGAACGCCATTATCAAGATACCAGTTCCAAGCTATATTTAATAAATGCATAACATCGGCAGGGAACCACCCCAAAGATTACGGGACACACTCATTCCGCATAGGCGCGGCCACGGAAGCAGCAAGAGCAGGACTGTCAGAAACGGAAGTTCAGAGGATAGGGAGATGGCGATCCACGTGTTTGGCGAGATACATAAGACCGGACTTCTTATCCTAACGTGGTTTGTTTCTTTTACAGGTGACGCTAAGCCAACAGTGTGGGTGATAGGCCACTCGTATATATATTGGGCAGAATAAAGGGCGAAAGTCCGCCCACCGGGAGGCAATTAGAGTTTCATAACACATATTTCAACTGGAGAGGTATTAGAGGCCTGCTATGGCCACAGGTACTAATGGAGGTAATCAAGGTAGGGAGAGAGGCAAGAGGTCTGGTCATCTTAGTTATACAGGCCGGGGGAAACAACCTAGGTCATCACAAGAGCGCATAACTAATGACAATAATGAAACTAGATACTGAGCGCTTCAGAGAATTTTTCACAAAACTAACTATAGTATGGTCAGAGATTGTGCCGATAGCGGTATGGCAAGGTGCACAAGACATCACGGCCATCGAACGGACAAGGCGGGTAATAAATATTCGGATGGCAAAATTTAGAAGAGACAGAGGCGGTGTAGTGATACGACACCGACAACAGGAAGGAGATAAAGCAGGCCTCATACGGCCAGACGGTGTTCACTTAATGGATATTGGACTGGACATATACCTGTCAGGACTCCAGGACGGAGTGGAACAAGCATTAAGAGTGATGGGTGGGGGTCAGAGTCCTGCATACGAGTACGCAGGATCCTCCGTGGCCTGGAAATAGAAAGGACATGTTGGAGAGTTACACTTGTTAGCCAACTTGCCGGAGTGGAGACCCAGGGCATGCTGCAACAAGCTGAATTATTTTAGAAATAAAATGCCTTTCTAATGGAATGAGTATAAAGAGTTAATAAAGCTGTGACCGATCCTCACCCATCCAGTTGTAAGAGTTACATTATTGTATTGTCAAGGAAAGTGGGGCGGTAGGGGGGCTGAGCGTCTGGGTTTGGTTGGGGGTCCCCACAGTCTGCCTAGGCTAGATGCATTTAAAAATTCTTATTAGATACACAGGCGGTGCAGCTTGCTTCGCAGCTGGGCTACTACGCCCAAAGTATTGCCTAGGCTAGATGCAGTTAAAAATTCTACGCTGACTAGCAGACACTGAAGCTTTGGAGCAGACCTCTGAGTAAACAGCTCTTCAGACTCAACCATCTGTGTTACCCCAAGCCATAGTGAATGTAGTTTCTTACAGTTAAAAGGGGAGGGGAGCGACCCAACCCACCTGAAATTGACGATGCCAACGTCACGAAAGACACAGCAAGGGGACTCCAAAAAGAGTCTCAATTTTTTCCCAAAATTGTGGCACAGACACCACTTAACCCTAGAACGCATACCTGGGGCCTCGCAGGCCCGCCCTGTTAATTGTTTTCTATTTTCTGCAAGATTACTTTAGTTAGAATTTTGAAACTCTAGGTATTCTTCATGTATATAGTTGTTTGTCATTTGAGTTTGAGTTATTCCATGTTATTTGCACACGGGCCTAAAAGGCCCCAGGTATGTGAAAGTGTAGATTTTTATGGTCATGCATTCTAGGGTTAAGTGGCATCAATTGCCCCACAGTTGCTTAAAATGGTTGGTGAGGTGATTTTACCAAATCCTCAAGCTTTTAGTCTCCCCAGGATGACACGGGGGTAGAAAAGTCCTTGCGAATCCATGATTTGTTCATCTTTATGAACGTGAGTCTGTCTATATTCTTAGTGGACAGCCGCGTGCGCTTATCTGTCAGCACACCACCAGCAGCGCTGAACACACGTTCAGAGAGAACGCTGGCTGCAGGGCATGATAAGATCACCAAGGCGTGAGTGGCGAGCTCCGGCCATTTTTCCAGATTGGAATCCCAAAATGAGCAAGGTTCCAGTGACACAGTCATAGCTTCGATGTTCACTTGGAGATACTCCTGTACCATCCTCTCTAGGCGTTGACTATGTGTCAGACTTCTTGTCTCCTGTGGCCTTGCAAAGGATGGTCTAAAAAAGTGGTGAAACGATTCCACAAAATTGCTGTTACCAGCAGATACTGTGTTACGGTTACGGTTTGAGTGATGAAGACTCGACAGTCACACGGTTTGCAAGTTAGAACTGTGAGATTCACTACGTGCACCACTGGTGTTTTCTGGAAAAGCACATGTAAGATTCTGCAACAGCGTCTGCAGATACTCCTGCATGCGTGAATCCCTTTCTATGGCAGGAATTATTTCGGCAAATTTACTTTTGTACTGGGGATCTAAGAGTGTGGCAACCCAGTAGTCGGGATTACTTCGAATTCTGACAATCCGAGGGTCATGTTGCAGGTAGTGCAGCAAGAAGGCACTCATGTGTATTGCGCATCCAGGAGGACCAAGTCCTTGTTGTGTTGGTAGCAAGGTAAGAATCATGCTTCCTTCCTCTGCCCTCTTCCCCCAACCTCGCACAACAGAAATGTGATCAAGGTCTCCCTCATCTGATGAGTCTTACATGCCCATTGCCAGTTCGTCCTCCACTTCTTCCTCGGCTCCTGCACCTTCCTTAACAGTTTGGCTGCTACCATGTGCCCTGGTTAATCCCTCTCCCCCACCCTCCCATGCCTGCCGCCTTGGTGCTGCCGACCGTATGGACCTTGGAGATGTTATCCCTTCCGCATACGACTACTCCTCTACTTCCTCCACCTCCTCTTGTCCCACCACCTGACTCTGAATTCTGTTTAATGTGTGCTCCAGCATGTAAATCACCGGAATAGTCATGCTGATAATGGCATCGTCGTCAGCAATAAACATCTTCGTCGCCATTTCAAAACTGTGCAGAAGGGTGTGTGGCGCCCCTGAGGGTTCAGTCGCCACAGAGTTACTGCATCTCACCCAGAGGTGTGGTATTTCAACCTCAGGTAAGGAAGGAGTATGGCTCGGGACCTTAATACCTGCATCCAACACATACCGGCAGTGGGGGTAGGGTGAGATTTCTCCTAAGGAAGAACACAGTCCCAGGTCCCTAGCTGGCGGGAGGGTCCTATGTAGTGGGTGCTTAGGGGAGCAGCTTAAGGGAGCACATGACAGGGAGAGTATAAATAGGAAGCCATCTTAGAAAGAGCAAGCCAGTCAGAGGAGGAGAAGTGACAGGAGCAGAGGCTCTGCATGAGCTCTGCTCTGGAGGCGGGCCTAGCCTGGGAGGCCCAGGACTGAAGGAGAGAAGAGAGGAGTGGGAGCAGGAAGGCTCCAGGAACCAAAGGGACCCTAGGGGTACGGGCCGTGCAGAAGGCCACCCGTACGCCCGCAACTACCAGGAGGTAGAGGGGTCAGGCCAGATAAGGGGAACCGGTTCCTCAACTAGCAGAGAAACAGCAAGGCTCAACTAGAAATCGGAGGCTGCAGCATTTCATGTACTGCAGGCCAAAGTCCACACCAGTCTCACTAAGAAAGAAGACACATAGGACCCAGGGGACGGAACACATGTCGCCCGCCAAGGCCCGAGGATACCGGATAGAAGTGTCACTGGGTGTGAGGTGCAGGGAGAAGGCCAGAGAAAAGACACACAGAAGGGGGTCCAGCTAAGTACTCCAGAGCTATCTGGGGGTGGACTGAGCCCCTCACTGAGTACGCACAGCACGACGGGGTAGATTTCTCTGGTACCTGTAATCTGGACTGCAACAACTGTGAGTAAAGATCTTGGGACTGCATCACACGAACTCTGTGTTCATTACTGACTCCCTGCACTACAACCACCATCATCCACCCACACTGCCCTGAAGCTACACTCTTCCTGTGGGGAGTAATAATACCATTGCTGCAAAACCACCAGCTTCAGAGGACTGTTCGGCAGCGGCGGCCCATTTGGCACCACTCCACAGGTGGCGTAGTCAGACATTATAAAACCCATATATACAAATTACCCTTGGATTGACCCCCTGGATCACGGACCGGGTCACCGCCACTGTGACTACAACCCCCAGCGTCTACCGGCCCGGCTCCGGGTACCCCACGGCCCAGGGGGCGTGTCAACTTCATAGGTCCCTGATCTGAGACCACTCCTGCAGCGTGATTTGCCCCAACTCTGGATCTCGTTGGCCCAGGCTATACGTCAGAACGTATTGCACCAGGGCTTGTCAGTGCTGCCACAGTCGCTGCAACATGTAACATAGTTACATAGTTTGTAAAGCCGAATAAAGACTTGCGTCCATCAAGTTCGACCTGTTAGTTCTGTAATTGCTAAAGTTGATCCAGAGGAGGGCAAAAACCCCAAATGATTTGGCCAATCTTCACCTGAGGAAAAATTCCCTCCCGACTCTGAAACCAGCAGTCAGAATAAATCCCTGTATCAACTTACTATTTTATTTTATTTTTAAGTATAGGCTGAAATTTGCCTGGTATCTAGAAATGCATCCAGTCCCCGCTTGAACTGGTGTAGTGAATCCGACATTACCGTCTCCTCACTCAGTGAATTCCATATTCTCACTGCTCTTACCGTAAAGAACCCCTTCCTATGCTGGTGCTGAAACCTTTTCTCTTCCAGTCTTAGTGAGTGCCCTCTTGTTACCGTAATATCCCTCCTTTTGAACAAATCCCGGGCAAGATCTCTATACTGTCCCCTAACATATTTGTACACATTTATTATGTCCCCCCTCAACCTTCTCTTTTCCAGGCTGAATAGTCCTAGTTTTGCCAACCTCTCTGGGTATTGCAGTCCCTCCATTCCCTTTATTAATTTTGTTGCCCTCCTTTGTACCTTTTCAAGCTCATTTATATCCTTTCTATATATTGGGGCCCATAACTGAGCACAGTATTCCAAGTGTGGTCTGACCAGTGCTTTGTACAGTGGAAGAACAATGTTCTCATCCTTTGCCGCTATACCTCTTCTGATACATCCCATTACCCTGTTTGCCCTTACAGCAGCGGCCTGACTTTGGGCACTCCAATTTAGTTTGCTATCAATCAAGATGCCCAAGTCCTTCTCCATCTCTGAATTCCCCAATGATTTCCCATTCAGTGAGTACTGGTGACTTCCATTTTTCCTTCCCATATGTATGACCTTACATTTCTCCTCGTTAAACCTCATTTGCCATTTAATGCTCCACGTACCCAGCTTATCCAAATCCCTCTGTAGGTCTGCACTGTCCTCTTTTGTATTAATTGTTTTACATAACTTTGTGTCATCTGCAAATATTGATATTTTACTATTTATCCCGTTGACTATGTCGTTAATAAAGATATTAAATAACATTGGGCCTAGTACAGACTCCTGTGGTACCCCACTAGTGACGCTTACCCAATCTGAGTATATTCCATTTATAACCACCCTCTGCCTTCTATCCTTTAGCCAGTTAGCTACCCACTTGCAGACATTTTCCCCCAGCCCCATCATTCTCATTTTGTATACCAACCTATTATGTGGCACGCTATCGAACGCTTTTGAGAAGTCGAGATACACGACATCCACTGGTTCCCCCTGATCTACTCGAGAGCTAACCTCCTCGTAGAAGTCAATCAGGTTTGTTTGGCAGGAGCGATTCCTCATGAATCCATGTTGGTTCGGGATTAAAAGATTATTAGCATCAAGATTCTCCGTAATTGCCTCTTTAATGAAGCTTTCAAAAATTTTGCCCACAACGGACGTCAGACTCACCGGCCGATAGTTTCCGGCGTCACTTTTCGCTCCCTTTTTGAATATTGGCACTACATTCGCCTGTCGCCAATCAAGTGGGTATTCAGAATTCTTTTGAAGGTTTCCCATTTACTATTCGTATTCCTTTGATTAAGAACTTTGTCCCAGTCAATAAGTTGAAGGCTTTCTTTCAGCTGATCAAACTTCGCCCTCCTAAAGTTTAATGTTTTTGTTGTTCCCTTATTGATAACCCTACTGAAGGGCATTTTGAAGTCGATAATATTATGGTCGCTATTACCTAGGTGCCCCCCTATCTGTACGTCAGTTATTCTATCAGGCCTATTAGTCAATATTAAGTCCAACACGGCCTTCCCTCTCGTTGGTTCCTGCACTAGTTGGGAGAGATAATTATCCTTAATATTTGTCAAGAACCTTTTTCCTTTCTGAGATCTACAGGTTTCTGTTTCCCAGTCAATATCCGGGTAGTTGAAATCCCCCATTACAATCACTTCATTATGTCTTGCTACTTTGTCTATTTGTCCTAATAGCAGATTCTCATTCTCCTCTGTTATATTTGGTGGCTTATAGCAGACCCCCAGTAATATTTTATTATTATTTTTAGTTCCCTCTATCTCTACCCACATGGACTCGACCCCCTCTTCTCCCTCTCCTATATCTTCCCTTAGTCTGGGTTTTAGACATGACTTTACATATAAGCAGACTCCTCCGCCTTTCCCCTGTTTCCGGTCCCTTCTAAATAAACTATAATCTAATAAATTTACCGCCCAGTCGTAGCTATCGTCTAGCCAAGTCTCTGTTATACCTACGATGTCATACCTCTCCTCCGATATAAGCGCCTGCAGCTCATCCGCCTTATTGGTCAGGCTTCTTGCGTTGGTCAGCATGCAAGATAAAACTTTGGGGTTATTTAGCATCCTATTCTTCTCTAACGATCTAACTGTACTATCCCCACCCCCCTCTCCACCCTCATTATATTCACTTCTCCCCTTCCCCCTTGCTTGCCTCACATCCCACCTATTTCCTTGGTTCCCCCCCCGTCTCTAGTTTAAAAACTCCTCCAACCTATTACCCATCTTCTTCCCCAGCACCACTGCACCCTCCCCATTGAGGTGCAGCCCGTCCCTACGGTAGAGCCTGTAGCCGACCGCGAAGTCGGCCCAGTTCTCCATGAACCCAAACCCTTCTGCCTTGCACCAACTCTTTAGCCACTTATTCACCTCCCTAACTTCCCGTTGGCGCTCCTGTGTGGCTCGCGGGATTGGTAGTATTTCTGAGAAAACTACCTTGGAGGTCCTTGCCCTAAGCTTCCTACCTAGGTCCCTGAAATCATTTTTAAGAACCCTCCATCTATCACTCACTTTGTCATTGGTGCCGATGTGGACCATGACCGCTGGGTCTTCGCCAGCCCTACCCAGTAACCTGTCAACCCGATCCGTGATGTGCCGGACTCGAGCGCCAGGGAGGCAGCACACCGTTCGGTGATCCGGGTCTTTGTGACAGATTGCCCTGTCTGTCCCCCTAATAATAGAGTCACCCACTACCAGAACCTGTCTTGCCTGCCCTACACTTCCCCCCTCCCCCTCATTACTGGAGCATACACTCCCCCGGCGGTCAGAGGATCTGTCGTGCTCCAATAATGCCGGTTCTGAACCAGCCTTCCTATACTTCTTCCCTCTATCCCTCCTAACTGTTATCCAGCTCCCTGCCTGTTCAGCCTGCACTTCCCCTCTATGCTCCACCCCCAGTATTGACCCATTGAGTGTCTGCTCGGTGAGCAGCAAACTCCGTTCCATGTTGTCGATGCTCCTCAGTACCGCTATCTGAGCACTTAGATCCAGAATTTGGGCTTCCAAGTGCACGATATGCTCACATCTCTCGCAGCAGTATGGATCCTCGAGCGGTTGCTCACGGAATGCATACATTGCGCAAGATGTACACTGCACGGCTCCGGCCAACATGGACGTCATTCTAAATATGGGGATACAGTCAGTATATATATACAAGTACAAAACACAATTATTTATATATAGGTGTATGGACGGGGATCAATTAGGGATGTGCAAGTGTATCAATTAGATATCGGCGGGGGATCAGTTAAGTATCAAGTATGGACGGGGGAATCAGATAAGTAGGTCAGGTGGATTAATTAAGTAAAAAGTAAAGTAAAGAAAGAATGAAATACAGTCGGCAATTCAGTCCTAAGTCCTCCCTTCCAAACTCCCTGAATCCAAAGTCACTGAAAAACAAGTCACACACTTACTTTCGTTCGCACTTACGCTCCGGACACACGCAGCTCGTTCACACTCGCAAACTAAGAGATTTAAAGAGGTTTTTTTTTTTTTTTTTTTTTTTCTTCCTTTTCCAGCAATGTACCCTTCACCTCAATGCACTTCCAAAAGTGCAGAGTTGAATTCCACCGTGTCGGCACATCGCTTTTCAGCCGGTGAACTGGCAGGCCCAACGACTTCTGTAGAGATGTAAGTCATTGAGCTGCGGGATGCGAACGGCGGAAGTGAGCACACAGCGACCGTGACCTCTGCAGAAGGCCATCTAGTCTGGGATAGTGGGCTAAAAATTGCTGGACAACCAGGTTCAACACGTGAGCCATACAAGGCACGTGTGTGACATTGCCCCGGCGAAGGGCCGCACCCAGGTTTGCAGCATTGTCGCACAGGGCCTTCCCTGGTTGCAGGTCCAGTGGAGACAACCATTCATGAAACTGGGTCTTCAGAGCTGACCACAACTCCTCAGCTGTGTGACTCACATTTCCCAGACATTTCAAAGTAAACACTGATGCCGTTGAGCCCTGCTGCCAGCATAGTAAGGAGGTGTGCAGGATTCCTTCTGTGCAGTTAGAAAGCAGGTGGCATTACCAGACAGGCTTTGGGTGCAGGTGGAGGACAGAGAGGAGGTTGAGGAGGCAGAAGCAGTGGAGGAACTTCGAGATAAAGAGGATTGACGCACAACTCGTGGGGACGGTAAGACTTGGACAGCAGCCCCTTGTCCTGCTGTCACCATAGTTACCCAGTGCCCAGTCAGCGACATGTAACACCCCTGTCCATGCCTACTCGTCCAAGTGTCTGTGGTGAAATGCACCCTGTCACACACAGAGTTTCTCAAAGAAGTGGTGATGTTGTGTGCAACGTGCTGGTGGAGCGCAGGCACACCTTTCTTTGAGAAGTAGTGCCGACTGGGCATCTGGTACTGGGGCACTGCGACGGACATAAGGTCTCGAAAATCCTCTGTGTCCACCAGGCGGAAAGGCAGCATTTCTGTAGCCAACAGCTTGCAGATGGTGAAATTCAACCTCTTAGCTTTGTCATGGCTAGGAGGAAATGGTCTTTTTTACTTGTCCACATCTGAGGGACCAAGGGCTGGCTGTTGTGCTTAGACGAGGTTGAGTAGGGTGTCCCCAGCAAACTGCCGGTCTGTGAGGAAGATGCAGGCGGACATGTTAGGTTGCCTTGATCCAAAGGTGGTGCTCTCGATGTCAGAGAGCGCTCAATACCAGCAGGTGTTTCCACTTCCAAATGAACTGAAGACCTGCCAATCAAACTGGCTGTTGCGGGTAAAGAGGTGGCAGGTCTGCATCCAAAAACATGTGTGACTGCTGTCCCCCCAGTCACAGAGGATGAAGAGGCCGCGGATGCACAAGATGGGGCAGACGGTGGTTGGCCCGGCCCGCTAGGCCGCATTGTAGCACAGTGAGCTTCCCACTGCAACTTGTGCTTCATAGTCATGTGACGGTTCATGCATGAAGTACTCAAACTATGGATTTTTTGGCCTCTACTTAGCTTTTGGTGACAAATATTACAGATAACACGAGTTGGGTCATCCTTATCGATCTGAAAAAATGCCCAGGCTATGCAAGGCTTAGAGCCCATGCGACCTGAAGAGCCACTACGACTTGTGGTCAGAGGCAGAGTTGTGGTTGAGGATGCAGTCAGTGCTTCCAGTACTCCGTCTCTGTCCAGTAAGGCGCAACCTAACCTCGTCGTCAATAGCATCTGTGACGCCCCGCTGCGCTTGGTATCACAGATCCTAGAAGAGTGCATTGATGGAATCCTCCACAAGAGGCCCCCATAAACATTCACACATCTCCACCTTCCACCTCAGACCAGCAGAGGGAGCCCATTAGGGATAAAAATAGGGAAGGTGGAGCTAGGCAGTTCAGTTCCTTTGAAGAGTTCCTGCAGTAGAGAAGCCTAAGAGAGGTCAGTCTGCAGTGGAGCTCAGTCTAGTCTAGAGAACTCAGTTAATAGTTCAGCAGTGGAGCACGAGGATCCTGCTAGCTAGATTCAGGGAGCCCAGTTAGAGCTTAAGGTGTGCCGGCGCCATAAAATCGGTGAAGCGCGGCAAGCTGCCGTTAGTGTGTATAGCCTAGTGAGGGCCCGAGTAGGCCGAAGGCGAGTGGCAAGTTAGTACATAAGGGGCAGAGGAGCTTAACCAGCTCACCCCGAAGCATTTACCGGACACCGGATCCGAGCTTACCGGGCTCTCTATGACCCAGTAAGGCATAACCGGAATCCCTGGAGAACTACAAGTCCCAGGATCACTAAGGTGCTGATACGTAATAGAGCCAGGAGACACTTAGGCCCCGCATACTGGGAGCGTGAACTCCAAGACAAGGCCCTACCATAAGATCAGCCAGCGCAGGACAGAGACAAAGTTAGGCGTAGCTCCAGGCAGGTCAGAAACTTACTACACAGAGGCAAGAAACAGGAGGCCCTACACCCGCTCATTGGGGAGGATCCTGATATGCACCCTTCACCCTACAGTGCTCCGGGATGTGCCTGAATTTCCGCCAGTAAAAGGTACTGAAGTGACTACCGTGTCCGTTCCCGTTCTTGCTCTGACCCAGCTGGGTCTCGCCTGTCCTGCATTCCCCCTGCATACGCTTTTCTGAGGCCTAGCTCCACCTGTCGGGAGCTATACCATCGAGCTGCCTTATTACCGGCCTCAGTGGACTGCTGCAGCGCTGGTGCTTCTCACCAGATACCACAGGTGGCGTCACGAACTCTTATAAAATTAACAATTATCCACCCTTTTAAAGAGTGACCCCAGGGTACGGGCCCGGGAGCCGACCACCACGACATCCCCAAGGCCAGGCAAAGGCCCGGGTACCAAGTCATCCCCATCCCCTGGGCTAGTCACATCCTCCTCCACCTTGTCTGCTGACCTCATCGACTGGCTGACTGTGGGTTGACAGTAAGTGGGATCACCAACCTCATCATCACCCTGTGTGTTCTCACACACGTCGTCCTGAGAGCCAACTCTTCCTGCCCTGACCGAAAAGTCAAGTTGTCACTCCAATCAGGTATTTGAGTCTCATCATCATCTTCATCATTGTCTCCACCAACAGGAGTTACAGTTTGGGAACGAGGGTCTACATTATGCTCAGAACCTTCTTCATCTGGTCCTGGATCCGACTTATAAAGATTCTGGGCATCAGTGCAGATCATTTCCTCGTCTGGATTAACAGAAGCTCTGGAGCAGACCTCCGTTTCCCAGGCTATAGTATGAGTAAACAGCTGTGCAGACTCAACCATCTGTGTTACCCCATACTCAGACGGGCAGCTGGAGACTTGGGAGCTGTGAGAAAGCAAGTGCGATTGGGGTGACACCTCTGAGGACTGGAGTATTTGTGATGTTGAAGTTGAGGTGGAGGAGAGCCCACTTGAAGGAGCACTTGATATCCGTTGAAGCACCTGCTGTTTTTGTGCCTCATCTGTAATTTGTAGTGATGGGCGTGTCCGTAAGAAAGGGATCGTATCACATTGTCCACGAAAAGAAGTAGACATCTTAGTTTGGCTGGAAGATGGTCTTTCTTCTGCAGATGTTACTCCCCCCCCCACCGCGGGGGGGCTCGACCCACCAGCGGACAGGCACCAGTATTGGGAGAGGGGGGCTGGCCGTCAGGGTCCACCGCGGCTCTGGCACAAACCCGGCGACACGGAGGTGGCACGGGCAGGAACGGACTGGCCGTGTCGGATTCGCACTTTTTTGGTTTTAGAAGGGCATGACATGCCTATATCTGTGTCTCCCCCTCCTTTTACTCCTCCACCTCTTTTCTTTTCGCATGACTATATGTACTTGTCACTTTTCCATGTGTTAGTTGTGTCTTCTGAGCAGTTTGTCAGCATTTTGGACACCTTTGAAGGTGTTTTCTATGTGTTTCTATGTGTTTTTGTTTGCCTGCCATTGGTTTTAACGGTGTTCGAAGGTGTTCGACGAACAGTTCGGCGAACATACGGGTGTTCGACGAACCGAACCGAACTCGAACACTACGGGGGTGGCTCAACACTAGTTCTAAGGCTGTGGACCTTTTTAAACAGGGAACATCTAGTTTTCCCCAGGATTCCTCAAAAGATAACATAGACCTCATACAGCAATACAAAAAAGCTTTACATAAAAAAAATAAGTTTATGGTGGAAGGAAACCTCATTAGAAAATTTTTCAGACCAGAAAATTATTCTGAGAAGACTCAGAATCCCTGTTTTTCAGTCTTTTGACATAGAAGATGGAAAATGCCATCAACTACATGTTCACTAGAATTTATTAAAATTATTATTAAAAAAATACAATGCCTTTACGTTCAATAGATAACGAAATCAAAGAACTACAAAAGTCCCTTAATAAGGATATACAACCTGACTAATTAGAACATTACCTTAAAACCATTGAAAAGGAAGTAGACAAATGGGAACAATACGTTAGTCAGACCAAACTGAAGAATTACCAAAGAGACTTTAAGGACTATGAATCAAATAAAATCTTGAAATGGCAAAATGCAAATAAAAAACGGCCACCTCCACACTCCATCCATAAAAGTCCATCTACAAGTTCATATGTTTCACATTTAGAAAGGAGCATTTCATGCAGTGATCCGGAGGGCACTAATGACTTATATCCTCGTACAAGAGCGGGAGACAAAGGGGTAAGAAAATACCCAGATATTTTCACTAAGCACAAAGGAAATAGAGAGAATGGAGACCAAAAGAAGATAGTAAATCTTTTAACCTATGTCCTTACCAATTCCCAACATTGAATATTGGAAAACGGTTTAACTTTTTCTCGATCTTGTTACCTAGACATATTCACGGTGGTAAAAGATGTTCATCTCTATGCCAGAAAACTCCTTCACAGGAAATTACAGTTTAGATCAGATATGGATAACATGTTTCCAATTGATGCGGAAAAAGGAGGCGCCCAAAAACTTGGAGGATATGGCTGATGAAAATATATCCACAGGTACTGGTAAGTGTCCATTATGTTTATTTAAGAAATTTAAAAAAAATGTCACCCTCTGAGTACTTGCTCTTCTGTTGAAGTCTTCACTAAATTAGTTACATCGGATATTGAAGCCCTATCTCATAGTCCTAGATGGATTTCTAAATTAGATTCAGGAGAAAGGAAGGCACTACAGGAGCTACAATCCCTTGAAGGCATGGTCATAAACCAGCCGTCAAAGGGGGGAACCTAGTGGTCTGGCCTACAATCCTATATAAAAAACAGGTTGAAAAAAAATATGAGATATGACATGTTATAAAAAACTCTGTCTAAACCCCCTGTCATTATTTCGGGAACCGACTTATCTTTATCTTAGAAATTACACATGATGAAGGCATAATACCTAAAAAAAATGGTTGACACCATAAAGAATCTTCATCTAAGGCTCCCCACCTTCTACTTGCTTCCCAAACTCCATAAAAGCCAACTAGATCCGCCTGGGAGACCAATTGTCTCTGGTAATGGTGGCTAATGCAAAGTTATGTGTAGTAATTGATCACTCTCTAAAAACAATAGTTTCCACACTTCCATCCTATATACAGGATACAACAGCTGCCCTCTAAAGACTTAACTACAACTTGAGAATATAATGGTGATGATGGATGTGCAAGCACTTTATATGTCTATCAGACACGAAGATGGCCTTAGGGCCGTGACCTGGTTCCTCAGATCAAGTAATCGCAACAATCAATGGTGCAATTACTTTTGACGCTGTTGGAATTTGTACTAAAACATAATATTTACACTTTTTATAAGAAAATATATTTACAACTCCAAGGTATGGCAATGGGGGTCACATGTGCCCCCTCTTATGCTAATCTATTTTGGGGAGCCTGGGATAGGGATATTTTTCAAAGAGACCGAACATCTGATGATAAATAACAATGACTTAAATATTAAACTCACTTATAACTATGGAAGACATTTTGATTTTCCAGATCTCCACATAACTGTCTTACCCAGTGGCCACATTACGACTGATGTGTTCAGAAAAGCGACTTCCGCCAACAGTCTTCTACACGCAAAATCACCCTATTCATCTTCAGCTATTAAGGGAATTCCTGTTGAGCAATTTTTGAGGGTCAAGAAACTCTGCACAGAGGAAGACTCCTTCAAAAACCAAGCCAAGGACCTAGCTGTAAATTCGAAGAACGGGGGTATAGTCATAGAAAAATCAAACATTGCTGTAAGAGAGCAACACAATCAACTAGGGATGAATTGCTCTATGGAAATGGAAGCAAAAAACAAAATTCAGAAAATCAGGAGCAAATAAACCTAATTACTACTACAATAAACAATGGCCTGCATTGACCTCAATCATCAAAAAACACTGGAAGATTCTACTAATGAATCCTATCTTTAGAAAGATCTTACTAGCCACTCCCTCGATTGTAGCAAGATGATATAAAAATGTGAATATTTGTTTGTCCATAGTCCCCTATCCACCTATGAGAAGAGAAAAAACATCTTCAACAACTGGATTCTTTCTCTGCGGTCTTTGCAAATGCTGTAAAAACCTGATCAAAAGCAAAACCTTCAGGAATTATGATGGATACAAAACCTTTGAAATTAGGAAATTCTTGAATTTTTCCTCAAAATGCATAATCTATTATGTCGACTGTCCTTGCAGTAAGATTTATATTGGGCTAGCAACTCGGAAATTGAAGGTAAGGGTTAGAGAGCACATTAGGGATATAGAAAAATCCATTACCATAGAAGACAATAACACCTTAAAAACTCTACCAAGACATTTTAAATTACAACATGGTGGTAATTACAACATGGTGGTAATTAGGGGGTCTAAAAATAAAAGCCATTGACTAGACAGTCCTGGGCTCTGGAGGAGGTGACCTGGGGAGAGTCTTGGTTCAGAATTGGATGATATGCCTTGAGAATGGGTTTTGAGCACTCCTTGAAACTTTCTCGACTGAGGAAGGATCCAGGGACATCCTTGCTTTTTAGTTCCTGAAATCAGGATTGTCTTATTGAGTCCGTTGATGGAACTGACCTGGTTGAGAATCAGGACTTTAACAAGGCTCCTGATGTTTTGGTTGCTCTCCATATTCACCGGTTTTGAGTCATATGTACAAAATCTGAACTTAATGTTACGGCATTGGTAAAAAGGTCAATGTAAACATACAGGAGCTTGTTGAATTCCTTTGACTTGTTAGAAGTGCTTTTTGCTCACAATATTCTGTACTTTTTGAGTGGTGCATTCTCTTGATGTGTTTTTATTTTTCATTTTGTATGTTTGTTTTACTCCCTACCCATATATTTACATATACCTGACATCCCGTATCCACTCCTTTCTTTTTTCCCTCTTATTTCTCATCTCCTATTCACCCTATTCATTTCTAATTTTACAATATATTTTTCTAGTATTCTCAAGCATACACATATTCCCCTTCACATCAGCATTCACGCACTAGTTTCTCCCTTTACTGAGCTCATCAGTAGAGATGAGCGTTGTTCTACTCGAACTGTTCGCCAATCTCAAATTCGAGCTGTTTTGGGAGGTGTTCAAGCCGTTCGGCGAACACGAACAATTTGAGAAAAATTCGGCTGTTCGAGGTTATGTTCGATAACTGTTCGTGCACCAAAATCATAACTGGATTTTTTCTCAGTAATGATGAAAATTAATGTTAATACGCAGTTTGAGTGTACAGCGGGGTGGGGGGAGGGGCAGGGGATGGATCTCTGCAGGAACAATGAAGATCTCCATTTTTTTTTCTCTTTCCCGCATTTGCAGTGGGGAGGTGCAATCTGTCAGCCTATCAGCAGCGCACACACGGAGCGAAGTGCTTTTTTTCACACAAGCAAGGGCATGTGTCATTGGCAGTGTATGTCACATGTCCTTGCCCTATAAGACCAAGCCATTTTCCCCGTCGCCACCATTTTCTCACTGCTGCAGCTGCGTGTTAGACGGCACCGCTGTTGCTGTGTGCGCTATACCTTGTTAATTTCAAGCCAATTTTCGCACAAATATACAGATAGCTTGGGAGTAGGGAATAGTTGTGATTGCAGTCCTTTTAAGGACTAGGTTACAGCATTTCCTACGACTTTTATCAGGGAGGTCTGTGCTCTTAAATAGATAGGTTGTGGGAGTAAAGACTAATTGTAATTGGAGTCCTTTTCAGGACTAGGTTACATGAGTTCCTATCAGTTTTTGCCAGGCAGGTCTGTGCCAGTGCTGTGCAAGTTTTTTTCACAGCATTTGGCTGAATCTAGCAAAGCTAATCCTTTTTGGCCTATTGCAGAGTGTGTTAGTCAGTGGAGTAGCCTATCTGTGTTGCAAGATATAACACCTGTGTATAGAATACCAATTTTTTTACTGCACCTAGTGAAGTAAAATCTTTTGGGCATAGCATCATTCTATTAGTCCATCTATACTGACCTCCATCAGGTTGCAAACTGAATATAATTTTTTTCTGCATCTAGCTCTGAAAAAATATTTGGGCTTCTAGCAGTGTGTGGGACTTGTTCTATTAGTCCTTCTATACTGACCTCCAGCAGGTTGCAAATTGAATATAATTTTTTTCTGCATCTAGCTCTGAAAAAATAGTTGGGCTTCTAGTGGTGTGTGGGACTTGGTCTATTAGTCCATCTATACTGACCTCCATCAGGTTGCAAATTAAAAATAATTTTTTTCTGCATCTAGCTCTGAAAAAATATTTGGGCTTCTAGCAGTGTGTGGGACTTGGTCTATTAGTCCATCTATACTGACCTCCATCAGGTTGCAAATTAAAAATAATTTTTTTCTGCATCTACAGTACCTCTGAAAAAATATTTGGGCTTCTAGCAGTGTGTGGGACTATTTGTATTAGTCCATCTATACTGACCTCCATCAGGTTGCAAATTCAAAATAATTTTTTTCTGCATCTAACCCAGCCAATAGTTTTGGCCTAATACCACAGTTTGGCCACTCAGCTCTGCTCGGTTACCATCCATTGTTTTTTTGTGCAAACAACTCCAGAGTTGTGAATTAGTTAACCACCAAAATGAGTGGAAAAAGGCCTGCTGCTGGTGGAAAGGGGAATAGGCGTGTTGGGAAGGGGAAAAAAGGTTGTGTCCGTGGGGTAGGTGCAGAAGAAAGACCATCTTCCAGCCAAACTAAAATGTCTACTTCTTTTAGCGGACAATGTGATAAGATCCCTTTCTTACGGCCACGCCAATCGCTACAAATTCCAGATGAGGCACAAAAACAGCAGGTGCTTCAACGGATATCAAGTGCTCCTTTAAGTGGGCTCTCCTCCACATCAACTTCAACATCACAAATACTCCAGTCCTCAAAGGTGTCACCCAAATCGCACTTGCTTCCTCACAGCTCCAAAATCTCCAGCTGCCCGTCTGAGTATGAGGTAGAACAGATGGTTGAGTCTGCAGAGCTGTTTACTCATACTATAGCCTGGGAATCAGAGGTCGACTCCAGCGCTTCTGTGAATCCAGACGAGGAAATGATCTGCACTGATGCCCAGAATCTTTATGAGTCGGATCCAGGACCAGACGCAGAAGGTTCTGACCATAATGTAGACCCTCATTCCCAAACTGTAACTCCTGTTGGTGGAGACAATGAGGAAGACGATGATAAGACTCAAATACCTGATTGGAGCGACAACTTTAGTTTTTTGTCAGGGCAGGAACAGGTTGGCTCTGAGGACGACGGGTGTGATAACGCACAGGGTGATGATGATGAGGTCGGAGATCCCACTTACTGTCAACCCACAGTCAGCCAAGAGATGAGGTCAGCAGAGGAGGTGGAGGAAGATGCTAGTGACGACGAGGTCAGGTTGCGCCTTCCTGGACAGAGACGTAGTACTGGAAGCACGTCAACAACTGCATCCTCAAACACAACTCTGCCTCTCACCACAAGTCGTGGTGGCTCTTCAGGTCGCATGGGTGCTAAGCCTTGCATAGCCTGGGCATTTTTTCAGATCGATAAAGATGACCCAACTTGTGTTATCTGTAACATTTGTCAGCAAAAGCTAAGTAGAGGCCAAAAAATACATAGTTTGAGTACTTCATGCATGAACCGGCACATGGACATGAAGCATAAGTTGCAGTGGGAAGCTCAGTGTGCTACAATGCGGCCTAGCCGGCCGGGCCAAACACCGTCTGCCATATCTTGTGCATCCGCGGCCTCTTCATCCTCTGTGACTGGGGGGACAGCAGTCACACCTGTTTTGGGGCGCAGACCTGCCACCTCTTTACCCGCAACAGCCAGCGTGATTGGCAGGTCATCATTTTCTTTGGAGGTGGTAACACCAGCTGGTGTTGAGCGCTGTCCGACATCGATAGCACCACCTTTGGATCAAGGCAACCTAACATGTCCGCCTGCATCTTCCTCACAGACCGGCAGTTTGCCGGGGACACCCTTATCAACCCCGTCTAAGCACAATAGCCAGCCCTCGGTCCCTCAGATGTGGACAAGTAAAAGACCATTTCCTCCTAGACATGAGAAAGCTAAGAGGTTGAATTTCACCATCTGCAAGCTCTTGGCTACAGAAATGCTGCCTTTCTGCCTGGTGGACACAGAGGATTTTCGAGACCTTATGTCCGTCGCAGTGCCCCAGTACCAGATGCCCAGTCGGCACTACTTCTCAAAGAAAGGTGTGCCTGCGCTCCACCAGCATGTCGCACACAACATCACCGCTTCTTTGAGAAACTCTGTGTGTGACAGGGTGCATTTCACCACAGACACTTGGACGAGTAGGCATGGACAGGGGCGTTACATGTCGCTGACTGGGCACTGGGTAACTATGGTGACAGCAGGACAAGGGGCTGCTGTCCAAGTCTTGCCGTCCCCACGAGTTGTGCGTCAATCCTCTTTATGTCAAAGTTCCTCCACTGCTTCTGCCTCCTCAACCTCCTCTCGGTCTTCCACCTGCACCCAAAGAATGTCTGGTCATGCCACAAGCTTTCTAACTGCGCAGAAGGGATCCTGCACACCTCCTTACTATGCTGGCAGTAGGGCTCAACGTCATCAGGCGGTTTTTACATTGAAATGTCTGGGAAATGTGAGTCACACAGCTGAGGAGTTGTGGTCAGCTCTGGAGAACCAATTTCATGAATGGTTGTCTCCACTGGACCTGAAACCAGGGAAGGCCGTGTGCGACAATGCTGCAAACCTGGGTGCGGCCCTTCGCCGGGGCAATGTCACACACGTGCCTTGTATGGCTCACGTGTTGAACCTGGTTGTCCAGCAATTTTTAGCCCACTATCCCAGACTAGATGGCCTTCTGCAGAGGGCACGGTCGCTGTGTGCTCACTTCCGCCGTTCGCATCCCGCAGCTCAGCGACTTACATCTCTACAGAAGTCGTTGGGCCTGCCACTTCACCGGCTAAAATGCGATGTGCCTACCCGGTGGAATTCAACTCTGCACATGTTGCAGCGACTGTGGCAGCACCGACAAGCCCTGGTGCAATACGTTCTGACGTATAGCCTGGGCCAACGAGATTCAGAGGTGGGGCAAATCACGCTGGAGGAGTGGTCTCAGATCAGGGACCTATGCACCCTTCTGCACAGTTTTGAAATGGCGACGAAGATGTTTAGTGCTGACGATGCCATTATCAGCATGACTATTCCGGTGATTTACATGCTGGAGCACATGTTAAACAGAATTCGGAGTCAGGTGGTGGCACAAGAGGAGGTGGAGGAAGTAGAGGAGGAGGAGTTGTATGCGGAAGGGCTAACATCTGCAAGGTCCAGACGGTCGGCAGCACCAAGGCGGCAGGCATGTGAGGGTGGGGGAGATGGTTTTACCAGGGCGCATGGTAGCAGCCAAACTAGTGAGGAAGGTGCAGGAGCCCAGGAAGAAGTGGAGGACGAACTGATGGAAGACTCATCAGATGAGGGAGACCTTGATCACATTTCTGTTGTGCGAGGTTGGGGGGAGAGGACAGAGGAAGGAAGCATGATTGTTACCTCGCCACCAACACAACAGGGACTTGGTGCTCCTGGATGCGCAACACACATGAGTGCCTTCTTGCTGCACTACCTGCAACATGACCCTCGAATTGTGAGAATTAGAAATAATCCTGACTACTGGGTTGCCACACTGTTAGATCCCCGGTACAAAAGTAAATTTGCAGAAATTATTCCTGCCATAGAAAGGGATGCACGCATGCAGGAGTATCAGCAGAGACTGTTGCAGAATCTTACATGTGCTTTTCCACAAAATACCAGTGGTGCACGTAGTGAATCTCACAGTTCCAACTTGCCAACCGTGGGACCGTCAAGTGTTCAGCACTCAAACCGTAACAGAACCACAGTATCTGCTGGTAACATCAATTTTGCGGAATCATTTCACCACTTTTTTAGCCCATCCTTTGCAAGGCCACAGGAGACAAGAAGTCTGACACATAGTCAACGCCTAGAGACGATGGTACAGGAGTATCTCCAAGTAAACATTGAAGCCACGACTGTGTCACTGGACCCTTGCTCTTTTTGGGCTTCCAATCTGGATAAATGGCCGGAGCTAGCCACTTACGCCTTGGAGATCTTGTCATGCCCCGCAGCCAGCGTTCTGTCTGAACGTGTGTTCAGCGCTGCTGGTGGTGTGCTGACAGATAAGCGCACGCGGCTCTCCACTGATAATGTAGACAGACTCACGTTCATAAAGATGAACAAATCATGGATCCGAAACGACTTTTCTACCCCTGTGTCATCCTGGGGAGAGTAAAAGCTTGATGATTGGTTAAAATCACCCTACCAACCGTTTTAAGCTTTCAAATTACTAATCATGTTTATCTGTATCTTGACTGGAAAATAATTTGGGCTTTGTAGCAGTGTGCAGCACTGATCCTATTAGGCCATCTATACTAAAGCTTCACCAGATTTAAAATTAAAAATAATTTTTAGCTGCATCTAGCCCGGAAAATAATTTTGGGGCTCCGAGATGCGCAAGGCACATAAGTGCCTTCTTGCTGCACTACCTGCAGCATGACCCTCATATTGTCAGAATTCGAAGTAATCATGACTACTGGGTTGCCACACTCTTAGATCCCCCAAACTTTTCGATTAACCTTTTCATTTTAATAAAGACCAAAAAAATGGTTATTTTTGAAATTATAAGCATTAGCAGGTTGTTAGAAACTGAAATCAAACAGTTTTCAACTCAAAACTTTATTCTAGGTGATGTTACATTTTCACATAGGACCCCTTGTTCGAAAGGAGCTTCTGAACTCTCTCGTCCATTGAATTTGTCAGGTTTTGGATGGTTTCTGCTTCAATTGTTTTGCATGAGGACAGAATACCCTCCCAGAGCTGTTGCTTAGATGTGAACTGCCTTCCGCCATCATAGACACTCCTTTTAATGATGCTCCAAAGGTTCTGAATGGGGTAGAGGTCAGGGGAGCATGAGGGTCACACCATAAGTTTGTCCCCTTTTATGCCCATATCAGCCAGAGATGCAGATGTTTTATGTGCAGCATGAGATGGTGCATTATCATGCAGAAAAATGATCTTGCTGTGAAATACACGGTTCTTCTTCTTGAACCATGGCAGGAAGTGCTGTTTGAGAAAATCCACATACATTATGGAGTTCATCTTTAGCGCCTTCAGGGATCCTAAAGGGGCCGACAATCTCTCTCCCCATGATTCCAGCCCAAAACATTACTCCACCTCCTCCTTGTTGGCGCTGTAGCCGTGTTTGCGTGGGGTGTCCATCAACCAGCCATCCTCCACTCCATCCATCTGGACCATCGAGCGCTGCACGGCACTCATCCGTGAACAAAACAGTTTTGAAATCAGTCTTCATGTAATGTTTGGCCCACTGGAGCCGTTTCTGCTTGTGTGAAGTGGATAGAGGAGGTCGACAGGATGGCGCATGCACAGCTGCAAACCTCTGAAGGACCCTGCATCTTGTTGTTCGGGGGACGTTGGAGGCACAAGCAGCTTCAAAAACTTGTCTGCTGCTATGACAAGGCTTTTTTGCTGCTGCTCTTTCAACCTGACGTAATTGCCTGTAGGAAAGAGTCCTCAATTTTCCCTTATCAGCACGCACACGTGTGTACTGTGAATCAGCTACATACTTCTTGATTGCCAAGACACTTCATCCTGATCATCGCACAATGTTGATTGTAGTCATGCCTTGACCTAAACACTCCACAATTTGTTGCTTCTCAGCAGCCGACACATCCTTTTTCTTTCCCATTTTGGCAGAAAATGTAGGCTGCTTAATAATGTGAGAGAGCCTTCTTAAGTAGTCTTGCCTTTCATTGGACACACCTGCCAAACTAATTAGCACAGGTGTCTGCAATTGCTTACAGTGATATAAAGAGCCCTGACACACATCACCATCAATGAGTTTAACTGACAAACAAACAAATTCTTCCCTTATCACTCCTAAACACTTTTTGTATAATAATTTGGAACGCAGTGTACATGTGCTTTTCCACAAAACACCAGTGGTTCACGTAGTGAATCTTACAGTTCTAACTTGCCAACCGTGGTCTGTATGGAGTTGTTCAATAAAGGGCCCAAAATTAAGATAACATAGATGGGAGAGGTCTCTATGAATAGGAATTCCTAAGCATTTGATACCCTGTGAGGGCCAGGCAAAGGGAAAGTTGGACTGGATGGAATCCTATATGGATTTGGGGAGGGAGACATCGAGGGCCTCAGACTTCGCTGCATTGATTTTAAAATTTTACCATGTAACAAAGTGATCTATTTCAGCCATAACAGCATGGATGGATATATGTGATTGAGTGATATATACTAGGACATCATCAGCAAATAGAGAGCACTTGTACTCGGTGCCTCCCACCTCAATCCACCTAATATTGGGGTTATGGCGAATTGATGAGAGCAGGTGCTCCGTCACTAGGATGTATAAGAGAGGGGACAGAGGACATCACTGCCTTGTCCCATTGGTGATTGTGAAAGGTGATGAAAATGTTCTGACGCACCCCCTGGGCCTTGGGACACCCGGAGCCGGACCCTTTTTGGTGGATGCTGGTGGTTGTAGTCTTCGTGGCGGCGACCCAGTTCCGTGGCTCAGGGCGGTCAAACCAGTGGCGGAACTATTTATGTGGTTTTCATGTTTAAATGTCCGACTACGCCACCCGTGGATTGCGGTCAGAGTGAACAGCCGCTACAGGGCAGACCACTGAGGCTGGTGTTGTGGGTGCAGCAGAGCGTAGCATAACTCCCCACGGGAGGAGTATAGCCTCAGGGCAGTGTATGCGGAGGATGGGGGTGATGGTGCAGGGCAGCAGCAGTAACGACACGGAGTCAGTGATGCAGTTCAGGGCCTTTACTCACAGTTCTTATTATCCAGACCACGTCTGCAGGTAACGGCTGCCCACGTCGTACTGTGCTCACCAGGTGAGGGGCTCAGACAACTCCAAGATAACTTTGGAGCACTTCACAGGACCCCCTTTGTGTGTCCTTTGTCTGGCCTTTCTTACCAACACTTCTGTCCGGCTGCCTCGGGCCTCCTCTTGGTAAACTTGGCGCCAGTTTCCCTGACCCTATGTGGTGCCTTCCTAGCGGGTGTAGCGAGGGGCTGCGCCACATAAAATGTCAGAGCCTCCGGTTTCTAGCTGAGGGTCGTTTCCTGCCTCCACTAGTTCGGGGACCGGTCTCCCCCTTTGGCCTGACCCCTCCACGCAGGTGGATTCGGGCGTGCGGTGGCGACTCGCCCGTCCGCACCCCTGGGATCCCTTCATTCCTCGTTCCTGGAGCCTTCTCCGCTCCTCTTCCTTCCTTCTCCCTCTTCCAGGCCTGGGCCTCTGTTACTAGGCCCGCCTCCGGAGCAGAGCTCATGCAGAGCCCCTGCTCCCTGCCACTTCTGCTCAGACTTCTCTGCACTGAACTAAGATGGTGCCCACCTTTTATACTCCCTTCTCAATGCACCCAGGAACTGCTTCCTCCCTGCTCCTGCACTACAGGGTTCCCCTTCCTCAGTGTTCCCTCCCCCCACTCCAGCCAGGGACAGGGACTGTCGTGCCCATCTCAGGGGCATATTGGTCGCCCTGCCCCACGGCAATGTGGTGTAATGCATGCAGGTGTCGGGTCCTGATCCACACTCCATCCTTACCTGAGAGTGAGATATCACACCTCTGGGTGAGGTGCAATACGTCTGTAGCAACCGAGCCCTCAGGGTGCTACAGTTCCATTTATCTTCAGCCTAGGTGACGTATTGCGATACAGGGCCGTGATTTTGGCTATAAAAGGGTCCCCTAGACCCCTACCCCAAGCTTTTTAAGAGAATCATATATGGCGTGCCAGGAGACTCTATGGAATGCTTTCTCAGCATCCAACGAGAGTATCTAATTACAAATTTTTAACTGCATCTAGCCCAGGAAATACTTTGTGCCTAGTAGCAGTGTCTGCTAGTGAGCGGATTATCCCGGCTGTTAAGCAAGCTGCACCACCTGTAGTTTAGACACTTAATTTTTTCAAAGGAAATGCTTCGGGACCATGGGATACTTAGTGAAGAGCATCAGGAGGCACCCCAAGGCATAGGGGCTGGGACTGGCAGTAGGATGCCTTGCGGTGGACAGCCGAGCTCGATCCTTATAAAAGCTTTTTAACTGCAGCAGCTTTAGTGGACGCTACTGGAGCTGGAATTACCGCGGCTGCTGGCATGAGACTTGCCCTCCAATAGATCCTTGTAAATGGATTTAAAGTGTATTCATTCAAATTAGAGAGACAATTTAAATTAAAAAGCTTAGAGCTGCCTCCACCACAGGGGGGCTCGCTCGACCCACCAGCGGACAGGCACCAGTATTGGGAGAGGGGGGCTGGCCGTCAGGGTTCACCGCGGCTCTGGCACAAACCCGGCGACACGGAGGTGGCACGGGCAGGAGCGGACTGGCCGTGTCGGCTTCTCACTTTTTGGATTTTAGAAGGGCATGACATGCCTATATCTGTGTCTCCCCCTCCTTTTACTCCTCCACCTCTTTTATTTTCGCATGACTATATGTACTTGTCACTTTTCCATGTGTTAGTTATGTCTTCTGAGCAGTTTGTCAGCTTTTGGACACCTTTGAAGGTGTTTTCTATGTGTTTCTATGTGTTTTTGTTTGCCTGCCATTGGTTTTAACGGTGTTCGAAGGTGTTCGACGAACAGTTCGACGAACACACGGGTGTTCGACGAACCGAACCGAACTCGAACACTACGGGGGTGGCTCAACACTACTCAACACTACTCATCAGGCACTATTGTGCTTCATTTTTCTTCTCATATTATTTACTTTCTAGTCTTATAGTTTTCCCAATTTTATTTTTCATTACTTTTTTTAACATTTTTTATTATTTATTTTTTCTTTTTTTTTTCTTTATCTTTTTCTTTAACTTTCACTGCATATGCCCTTGAAACATTTGATATATGGATGTTTGTATCCCTCACATTTACTTAATTTTATCTGCTCAATATTATACACATTTCTCCCCTTTCACCTTTTTCTCTTATTTATTGCATTTTTCTGTTCCCCTTTTCATTATTATTTTTAATTTGTACCAATATGCCTGTAATCACTAAAAAATGTATACAATCGATAGATATATTGCGTAACTATCATAAATGGTAGATTCCATGTATGTGTTATAAATCTACTTCATTCTGCACTTGAACAACACCGCTCAACATTCTTTCGCTCCATACATTCACACGACAGCTTTCATTCATTCAATTTCTTTTTTTGCTGCTCCTGGTTGTGCGCATGCATCGCCTGCAGCTCTCTTTGACTTCTGATCCTGTGCACGAGTGACCGCATGCCTTCCATGTGTGCGTTCCGTGTGTGCGTTCCAAAGAGCAAAAACTGGAGTCACTGTTCCACCAATGAGAAGCCTGCAAGCGCGCTATGTATCATGATAACCACCCACAGCAGTTAACAACATAATGCGTTGCGTTCCTCCATTGGCTATTATACACTATTTAATAGGCATCACCCACTCCCTTTGTAAATGCCCCTGAAAGAAGTGTTGCAAAACGACATCGGGGTGTAGTGAAACCCACCAACAGGATTTTCTATACTGACATACACTGCTGTATGTATGACTGCTTCTGATACTTTATCATCACAGTGACTACACTATAAATTGATTCAGTCATACTTAGCTGGCCCCTACAAAACATCTAGCTACAGGATGAATCACCAATGGAGATACATACTATGCTATTTTGCACTTTCACTTTGCTTGCTGTGACTGTGGGCTTAGTCATTCCATTCATTTTCTATAGATAATGTATGTCATGTGCTTACTTGTATGATGTACTCTTTGTATAATCCTATTTTTTAACCCCTTTTTAAATATTAAAATATTTCAATAAAAATTAGAGATTTATTTTAGCATATTCTCTTCTTATCCTGTGGCTAGGGTAGGCGGATGACAGAGAAAATACTGGACAGAGTGTATCCCTCTTCCAGAAAGTTAAGCTGGCCGAGATATTAAAAGCTGGGTAGTGCTGGTTGGTGCAGTAGCTTAACTGCTGGGCCGTTTGATTTATGTTAGTTCCGAGACAGTTTTTATTCGAGTGATGAGTAGGATTTGGCAGTGGGACTCTTCACTCCCACTCCCGCTCCAGTAAGGGCAGTACTGGAGGCTTAGCCAGCTCAGCTGAGGAGGTTATCTTACTACAGGCACAGAAAAGCCTCAAGGAAAAAGCTTTCATTAGAGTCACAGCCTTCAGACTGAGAGGAGGTGTTCCTGAGGATGTAGTGCACAACTGTTTAATGTGTGATATCCTGAGTTGCTGAAAAGTCAAGTCCACATACATCCCTGGTAACGTGAGTCAGAATTAAGGTACGTTAGTTAGCGCTTGGCCGGGCAAGTCTTTGTTGTTTTTGGTTGTTTTGTGGTTTTGTTGTATTTTGGCTGAAAATAAAAGCCTGTTGCCATCTATGTCACTGCCATGCCACCCTGGAAAGCCCCTACCGCATTACAATATGGTGGAGAATGCGGGCATTCTGGTTGCTAAGGGCAACAGTGTGACACATAAAGGCTTCGCAGGACAGTGAGGATTGTAGTGTGCTATTGCTTAGAATCGGCGGGTTCACGAAGGCTCCTGGAGACGAGAGAAGCATTAGCGTGGAGTCGGTGGGCTCCTAAAGGTTTGCCTACACTGCGGTTTAAGGGAGTGTCCGGTGGATGTCATGGGTGTAGTCGCTTAATGCTATGCATTCACAAGCCTGCATTATAGAGGAAGTGCTAAAAACTCTGGTCCAGGCCTAGGATCGAGCCTTCGAGCAGCAGTGCCAGGGAAAAGAGCAGACCACTCGCCTAACGCTGAAGCAGATAGCATTGTTGAAAGAGGTGGTGGCAGCATGCTCCGAGACAAGGCCACGTGTTGTGGGGTGCCAGGGATGTGGTGCAATGCTCCCTGCAAAAAATGACTCCAGATGACGAAGTGGAGACTTTCCTCACTATCTTTGAAAGGGCTGCCCAAAGGGAGCAGCTGCCCACAGAAGTGTGGGTGGACGTACTTGCGCCCTACTTGATAGGAGAGTCTCAAAATGTCTATCATGACCTTAGTGAGCAAGATGTGCAAGACTATGCAAATCTGAAAGCTGAGATTCTTGCTCGCCTGGAGGTTAAAGCCGCAGTGCGGGCTAGACGGGTTCGAGCCTGGGAATACTGGTTGGACAGATCTCACTGATCACAAATGTTTGATTTATTTCATCTGGTAAAGAAATGGCTGGAACTTGATGTCTGTATGTCTGCACAGATAGTGGAGCGGGTGGTCGTTGACCTTTTTTCACAGGCACTTCTCAGTAAATTGCAGGACTTTTTTGGCCATTGTCACCCCCGGAGTGCAGATCATCTAGTGGAGTTGGTGGAGAGATTTTTTGCTACAGAGGGAAACCTCCAGGACGCTACCCCAACCCGTTTCCCTACAGGGCGACACCGACCCACTCTCTGTCAAAAACGTCCCACTGTCCAAGGGAGGGGGGTGGAAGGAACTGCCTGGAAAAGTGTCAGACCTGGTGGGGACACTATATTTAAAAAACCTGGGCTAGTCCAGTGTTGGTGGTGTCGTGAGTTCGTTCATGTCATGGCTCAGTGTCCATTAGGCCCAGAGCCTATGGAATTTAACACCAGCCGGCGCCAGTCCCTGTTTGCTGCGCCCTCCTGTGTGACCACAACTGGACTAGAGACTGAGCCACAAGATGCAAAAAAAAGGCTGAATGATTGTCCTGTCACTGTTCTACTAGACTCTGGTAGTGTCATAACACTAGTACATGACAGCCTTATATCTGGGGGTCATATACCCGACAGGTTTATAAGTGTGGTGTGTATCCATAGATACAACAAAATATATTCTGTGGCCACCGAGAAAATAGAGACATCACATGGAATAATGGACTATGAAGTCGGGGTAGTGAAAGCCCTCATGCATATTGTAATCTTGGGCCGCGATTTTCCCTTGTTTTGGAAGCTATGGGGAAAAGGGACGGTGCTGAGGGTAGTCCCAGTCCCGGCGTAGGGGAAAATGGTGAAAATTCTCCATTGCAGGTCTTTGCTGGAGAAAACAAAATTCTCCTTGATTCCTCAGTAATACTTGAGGTAGAGGAAACACAGGATAAGTTTAGTTCAGCTCAATTGAAAGATGGCACACTTAGATATGCAAGCAAGAATGTCGCCGTCGTTAATGGAGTTTCCCAATATCCAGGAACTGACCAACGGTTTCCCCACTTTGCTATGAATAATGAGCTTTTCTATAGAGTGATCAAGATAGATATGGAAATCGTTGAGAAATTACTGGTCTCTAAGGCCTATTGGCGCAGAGTGCTTGATATGGCTCATAGTCATGTTCTAGGGGGGCACTTGAGGACCGAAAAAAAACAGGAGAGGGTTTTCCGGAGATTCTTCAGGATGTGGATGTACAAGGAGATAAAGGATTACGGTAAATCCTGCCCTGTATGCCAAATAACTGCGTCCGTGTCCCATTTTTGCAGCCCAATAGTACTTCTGCCCATCATTGAAGTACACTTTGAGAGGATTGGGATGGATTTGGTGAGGCCAATTGTAAAATCAACATGGGGCCACCAGTTTATCCTTGTCATGGTATATTATGCCACGCACTACCCTTAAGCGGTTCCCCTTAGAAATACCGCATCCAAAAGTATTGCCCGTGAATTATTTTTTATGTTTTCTCGGACTGGGATTGCGAAGGAAATTCTTACTGATCAAGGCACCCCTTCAAGTCAAAGGTAATGAAGAAGCTGTGCCGAATGCTAAAGATGACACACATACGTACTTCCATATATGATCCTCAAACGAATGGACTAGTCGAGAGGTTCAATAAGATGCTGAAGTAAATGTTATAAAAGGTAGTGGAAAAAGATAAGTGAGATTAAGATTATCTTTTACCATATTTAATATTCTCCGTGAGAGAAGTACCGCAGGCCTCTACTGTTTTCTCGCCCCTTTGAATTAGTGTATGGGAGGCACCCAGGAGATCTGCTGGACATGGCAAAAGAAACATGGGAAACTGAGGCTACAACATATAGAATTGTTAGTGAACACGTAGCGCGGATGCAGGACAGAATTGAAAAAGTGTTAACTATTGTAACAGAGCACAAAGCAGAATCTATAATAGAGCGGCCAAAATCAGAAACTTCAACCCAGGAGATAGGATGTTGGTCTTAATGCCAACAGTTGACAGTAAGTTTTTTTGGTGAAGTGGCAGGGTCCTTATGAGGTAGTAGAGAAGGTTGGAGAAGTAGATTATAAGGTAAATCAACCAGGAAGACAAAAATGGTAGCAGCTATATGATGTGAATCTACTTAAACCTTGGAAAGACAAAGAATTGTTGGGTGCTGCCAGTCTGAAATGTAGTATGTCACCACAACCGGTTCCAGAGCGGTGAAATTAGGGGATACCCAATGACAGGAAACGCACTAATTCCTTCAGAGGAACAAAATTAAGTTCTCTGACCTGCCTGGAAACACACCCATCTCATAAAACATGATATAGTTGCTGAACAGGGTAAGAAAATAAACCTTAAACCCTATAGAATACTAAAGGCACGCCAAGAAGCAATCTTGACTGAAGTCAAACGTATGTTGGAGCTGGGAGTGATCGAAGAGTCCCGAAGTGAATGGTCTAGCCCGGTTGTATTGATTCCCAAACCAAACGGGACCTGGAGGTTTTGCAATGATTTTCGAAAGTTAAAAGAAATATCTAAATTTGATGCGTATCCCATGCCCAGGGTAGAGGAGTTAATTGACAAACTGGGTAATGCCAGATACATAACGAGTCTGGATCTTACCAAGGGTTATTGACAAATTCCGTTAACCAAGAGGGCCAAAGAAAAAAAGGCTTTTTACACGTCAGAGGGTTTGTACCAGTACAAGAACATACCATTTGGTCTACATGGTGCGCAGGCTACCTTTCAGAGAATGATGGATTTAATTTTGAGGCCATATAATAGTTATGCAGCAGCTTACCTACATTATGTGGTTATCTTCAGTGCAGAATGGGGAAGCCATCTGTGTAAAGTGGAAGCTATGCTAGATGAGATCAGTAGGGCAGTTCTCACAAAAAAATCTGGAAAAATGTGCTTTAGGGCTAGAGGAGGCCACAGTCAGTAACTGTGCTGTCCTGTACTACTGGGAAGACTGCGAACTGCTGTGCTGCTAAGGAAACTGTACTTTTTTTCACTGGAGCCTGTTGCTCATAAGACTTAACTTGAACTGGTTGTGCGGCTTCTTATTAAAAGCTACTGTTCTACCGTTTATGAGGACTTTTGTCAAGTGTGTCAGGTCAGCAAGTGAAACAACCAACGTATCTGTGCCTGAGGGTCAATACCCCTGTGTGTCTGAGAGAAGCTGCAGCATATGATCTATGGTCACCCTGAGTAACGGTTCGCCCAGGATTCCAAAGAATTCATATAATCTTTCTCGCCTCTATCTGAACCTAGCGGCTTGCGTGTAACATTGGTGGCCATACCGGGAATCCTGAGCGGGAATTAGCGTGTATAGGGAGAAAAGGAAAAGTCTCTGGAAAAACACACAGCAGCACAGCACCTCAACTCAACTCTGCTACAACAGTTAAAGGGGACCAGCTCTAAAAAAAGCTCACAAGCAGCAATGGATGTGGAAATACAAATGGACAGAATTAGTGATCTGCTTCTTCAGTTAACCTGTGAAGAATTGAGAACAGTAGCAGAACATAAAAAGATGTCAGTAGAACAGATTTCCAAAGCACACAATCGCAGGCAACTGTTAGCTGCCATTAATGCAAAAATGGATAAGCTGGGGGAGAAAGAAGCTGAAGACGTCATGGGGACATTCCTCCAGGAACTAACGCAGTTTCTAACCAGGTTGAATTTGGAGGATGGAGGGGCGGTACCAATTACTAAAACTGTGAATCTCCATCTACAGACTGAGCTACAGGAATTGAAAGAACAATTCAAAGCCCTAACAACAGCCCTGCAGGAATCGACCAAAACCTCTGAATGGGTAATAGACTCAGACAGGACCTTTAACCTGCTCGGGTTAGATAAATCAGGGAGACAGTCCTCTCTAACACCATAAATCACCATAAGGAAATAATTCAAGATCCTGGGACAGATTGGAGAGTGTGAACAGAAAGAGAGACTGACAGGAACTTGTTGCACCAGATCGATGCAGGCTTACAGAAAGGCTACCAACCAGATGAGATCGTTCATGGGGTGGTGAAAGCGATCAGCCCAGGACTGAACCTCCGTAGTATGCTAGAAATGAAAAGTCAATTAACCTTGCAGCAGCTGGAGATGATTTTAAAAGGGCACTATAAAGAAGAAAGTACTTCAGAATTGTTCCACTGACTCATTAACCTCTCGCAGAAAAATAATGAATCTCCCCAAAGTTTCTTGTTCAGAGCAATTGACCTAAAGGATAGACTGTTATTTGCATCCAGATATGTAGAAGTGGAAGAGAAATTTGATGCTGGACTAGTCCAGAAGAAGTTCTTGAGATCATTGGGAACGGGATTAATCAGCAAAGATATCAAGTTGCAGCTGAAACAGTACCTAGAAGATACTGGCATTTTGGACAAAGTCCTAATTGAAAAAATTAATGAAGCCGCTAGTTTGGAGTCAGAGAGCGAACAGAAGTTAAAGAAAGGCTCTGCTCCTAAAATCACCAAAATGAGTCAGCTGAAGTTGGAGACCCCTGGTGGCCAGTCCGAAGATCATCATAGAGACCCTCCAGTGCCACCTCCAAGAGGGAACCTTAAATCATCAACAAAAGAGAGGACCGGCAGCGCTGACTGGGAGGAAGTAATAGGAGAACTGCGAGCTGAGTTGATTGAGGTGAAAAAGTTGATTCGTTGCAGGCAAGAACCGGTATCCCTCAGACCCAGGAGTGGGTTCCAAAACAGAAGATACCAGGCTTGTGAAGTGTGCCATTCATCAAATCAGAGTATAGTGTGTTGTGTCCACTGTCTAAGATGTGGTGAGGAAGAACATTATGCCAAGGAATGCCAATGGTCACGGTCGTTTGGGTTAAAAGACAGGAGGTTACCAGTGCAGGGCGACTGGTAACCGCGACACGGAGGAAGCCCCAGAAGCAAATCCAAATGTCAACAAACCCCAGAACGGCGCATGAGGTAAAACGGCTGCGTCAGTACTATCCCGAAGTGTGTTCCCATCTACAACAGCTGCAAGGGAGACAGGGGCATCAGTTACTTAATGCCCAGTGCGGAGGTCAAACGATGTACTCCTGGGAGGATTCCTCAGTCAGTAAAGATAGCCTCATCAGCCTAATCGTTGAAAGGTGCTTTATACAGTGCCAGCTAGATGGACTACCAGTAAAAGGACTGTGGGACACAGGAGCCCAAGCGAGCGTTTTAAATGAAGAATGGAGAAGGCGCTACTTGCCACACACTTGCCTTCGGTCACTAAATGAACTCTTGGGACCAGTGGAACTCCACGGCAAAGCCGTCAACCAGACCGGAATCCCTTACATAGGCTGGAAGTGACTTTCCATCTCAGCGCCACGAAGAACAGCAACACCATCGAGCTTTTGGTACCTTTTCTCGTAACCAGTGATCAGAACGTGGCAGAAGATCCTATCCTGGGTTATAATGTAATCAGTAAGGTAAACTTTTCAGTTTTTAATTTGTTAAAAAAGTTTAAAATATCCAATAAATTTCATTTCACTTCACGATTGTGTCCCACTTGTTGTTGGTTCTTCCCCCAAAAATTTGAATTTTATATCTTTATGTTTGAAGCCAGAAATATGGCAAAAGGTAGAAAAGTTCAAGGGGGCCAAATACTTTCACAATGCACTATAGGTCACGTCGAAACCATTAAAACGGTATATCCAGCCAGTGTGAGACCAGCCAAGGGGTCTACATTAAATTCAGTCTCCCCACCAAGGAACAGGAGTTGTCCAGGGGAGGAAATTGCGCAACCCACCTCGGGTCCTTGGATCCCCCAGTACCTCTGGAACACTTATGTGCTGAAGATCTAGCGGTAGCAAAACAGATGCTGAAGAAGAGTTTCATGCGTTCTCCAAAGATGACGCTGATATAGCCTGTATCCTGTCGTTGCATTTGAAAATCAATTTGAACACACGTCCCCAGTAACCAAAATTTACATGTCTGTGCCAAAACCATTACATCGTGAAGTGAAAGAATATTTGCAAGATCTCATCAACAGAGGTTGGGTTTAAAAGTCGAAGTCGTCTTATTCCTCTCCTATTGTCTGTGTTAGGAAGAAGGACGGTACGTTGAGACTCAGTTGTGATTACCGGGAACTAAACCAAAAGTCAGTACCTGAACGACATCCAATACCAAAGATCCAAGATATGCTGGATAGCCTATCAGGGAGCACCTGGTTCTCTGTCCTCGATCAGGATAAGGAATACCACCAAGGGTTTGTCGAAGAGCCCAGTAGACCCTTGACAGCATTCATCACACCGTGGGGATTATATGAGTGGATCCGCATATCGTTTGGGCTCAGTTCAGCACCAGCAGAATTCCTGAGACGCATGGAGACATGTTTAGAAGGATTGAGGGACAATATTTGCCAGCCGTACTTGGATGACAATGTGGTACACAGCAAGACCTTCTGGGAGCATGTTGAACACGTGAGGACCATATTACAGCGGTATCAACAACACAGAGTTAAGTTGACCCCAAAGAAGTGTGAACTGTTCAAAAAACAAGTCCGATTTCTAGGGAAAATTGAGTCCGGAGAAGGATATACCATGGACCCAGCAGAAATTGCTCCGGTACTGGCCTTAAAAGACAAGCGGCCCTCTACCGTCGGGGAGTTGAGGCAGATCTTAGGAATCCTCTCCTACTATCGTACTTACGTTCGGAACTTCTCCAGGATTTCCGCCCCACTATACCTCCTCTTGGTGGAGGGCGACAGAGACAACAACACCCACGGAGAAAAAGAAGAACGCGCATAGGATCGAGCTTAAAAGAAACAATGCCGTTTCGTCCCAACAGCCGATTCTCTGGACAGCAGACCACTAGGAGGTATTGGAAGAACTAGTAGACTACCTGGTAAAATCATCCATCTGGGGATATCCTGATTTCAATTTACCATTTGTTCTTCATTGTTACGCTTCTCAAGTTGGACTGGGAGCTGCCCTGTATCAGCATCAAGATGGAAAAATGAGAGTCATCGGTTACGGTTCTAGAAAGTTGACTGACGCCGAGAAGAATTACCATCTACATTCCGGAAAATTTGAGTTTCTGGCATTGAAATGGGCTATCTGTGAACGATTTAGAGATTATCTCTACTACAGCAAAGAGTTTGAGGTATACACTGAGAACAACCCTTTGACCTATGTCCTTACTACAGCTAAACTGAATGCAACGGGTCAGAGATGGGTCGCTGAACTAGCTGACTTCAATTTCAGCATCAAGTACAGGCCAGGAAAATGCAATGCGGATACTGATGGATTGTCAAGAACGCCACTAGAGCCTGAGGAGTTCATGCAAGAATGCTGGGAGGAAGTCAGTCTGGAAGCAATTAAGAGCACTACCCAAGCAGTACAAGCTTATCAGGAGGAAGACACACCATTGTGGTGTCCATTGACAGTGGAAACCATCATAAAAGTGAGAGAACAAGATCACCCTTGGTCTATTCAACAACTACCAAAAGGTAAAATCCATAGAGCACAACGGGAAGATCAGATAATTGGTAGAATACTACTTTATGTGGACGAAAATCGGTTTCCAAGTAAACAGGAGAGAGACAATGAGTCACCAGCAGTATCTGTTTTAATTAAAGAATGGATGAAGCTCTCCCTCAGTGAAGACGGTATCCTGTATCATAAAGGAGGACAAAATCAGCAGTTAGTACTACCCAGAGCATTCCGTAGGTTGGTCTTCAAAGAACTCCATGAAAACATGGGACACCTGGGAGTGGAAAGGACAACAAATTTGATCCGTGAACATTTCTTCTGGCTGTACATGCAGAGAGATATTGAGAGGTACGTGACGAGGGAGTGTGGGTGTCTGAAACATAAACGTTTCAACACATCAACCCGGGCACCTATGGGCAACATCCAAACTACGTATCCATTTGAGATGGTCTCAATAGACTTTCTACATCTCGAGACGTGCAAGGGTGGTTACGAATACATCTTGGTGATGATGGACCATTTCACTCGATTTGCTCAAGCATATGCCACCACCAATAAATCAGTTCGAACAGCGGCAGAGAAGATCTTCAATGATTTAGCTTTGATGTTTGGGTTCCCTACGAGGTTACACCATGACCAAGGAAGAGAATTTGAGAACCAGCTCTTTGCCAAGCTAGGAAAGTACTGTAGAATTCAGAGATCCCACACAATGCCCTATCACCCAGAGGGTAATGGACAAGTAGAACGTTTTAACTGGAGATTATTGTCGATGTTGCGCACTTTAACAGCTGATGAGAAGAAAGACTGGAAGAGTTCTCTGTCAGAAGTGGTACATGCCTATAACTGTACAAAGAGCGATGCAACTGGTTACTCACCCTTTTTCCTATTGTATGGACGATCGCCAAGACTGCCAATCGACATCATGTTCGATACTCTGGTGTCAGAGACTTACAGAACATATCCGGAGTATGTTTGGAAATGGAAGGAATGGATGTCAGAGGCATACAACATAGCGTCCAAAGTGGTTAGGCAAGGACAGAGCAAGAGTAAGGAGTACTATGATCAAAAAAGTTATGGAGTAGTATTGGCATCGGGAAGCCGGGTGCTAGTCAAGAATGTACGTGAGAAAGGCGGTCCAGGAAAACTTTGTTCATACTGGGAAGACAACGTGTATGTGGTCGTAAGGAGGAAAACTGATGACAGCCCAGTGTATGAAGTCCAATTGGAAACGGGAGACAAGAAAACCAGAATCGTCCATCAGAATTTATTACTACCCTGTGATTATCGCCCACCACAACAAGACTTCACAGAAGCAGACCAACATCGTCCAAAATCGACTAAGGGACTACCACAGACTGAAGCTCCGGAGGTGGATAGTGACCTTGAAAGTTTTGATGGAGAAGAACACACAGTTGTATTTCTCGGACCGGCAAGGAGAGGGATGTACCATCCTCAGGAGAGTGAACTAAGTCCTGAGGCTCCAGAGTTCGTACCAAGGAGTACAGATGAAGTCCAATTCAGATCTGATGATCGAACACCGGCCACTGAAGAGACCGATCGGCACTCAGGAGGAGCAGAATTACCAGACTGTGCGGAAACAAGCGACTCAGGAGAAGTACAGGAACTTACAGAAGCAGATCCAAGAGCATCTGAGGAAGCAAGGGAAATGAGTGTGGTGGGAGAAACTCCTGTGACCGAAGAACCCGTGGTATCTGAGGAACAACCCACTTAGGAGGATGTCGACTCGAGAAGTGAGGAAGCCCGTGATGCTGACGTATGAGACACTTGGTGAACTGAGTCAAATGCTAAGGACTGTCAACTGGAAACAAGTATCTCTGCCTACAGACCAGTTAAGCCCACTGGAGTGGTATTCCACCGAGAGGCAGTAAGGAAGATGTTGCCTACTGGAAAGACTTGTTTTTATGCTTTGATTTTCCTTAAAAGACTTTGTAGAAACAAAGAACTGTTAAAGCCTAGTGAGAGAGAGCTGGTTGAAGACATATGAAAAGCTCCAGCTGAAGAGATGCTGATTGTTTTAATTGTATTAATTGTTTATTTCTTACAGGCGTCCTACAAGTAAAAGGTCATAAGAATAGGTTGTTATCAATGTTTATGAACGTTATACCAATTTGACAATGTCAATCTGTATATGAAGTTATTCAGCTTTCACAACTGTCTCAGAATTGGTCAGATTGACCAATTAAGACGAATGTCGAGGACGACATTCAAAACGGAGGGAAGAGTGTGACATGCAGAAGTAGTGCTGTTGCTTCTAAAGCATCCAGCAACTATTAGAAGTAACACAAGCACAGGAGACAGGAAGTGTTGCGCTCCAGAAGCATCCAGCAACTAGAGGGGGTAACACAGTCACAGGAGACAGGGAGTGTTTTAGCAGAGCCCCGGGGGGATTGCGGGGAAGTTATTTACTGTCTGGCTAGAGCTGAAGAGAAAGTTGGTGTTTGAGCTGCATCTCACAGAAGGCAAAGGAACAGAATTCAGGTCAGGGGGGAAGCTAAACACAGGTTAGATACACTCCCTGAGATAACAGTGTGGAGTATTATCGGGCAGAAAGATAAGGACTGGAAGGAATCCGATCATAGGGATCATCTCCTTCATCAGACCATCCCGCCCTCCATCTCCTTGCAAGATAAAGAATGCTGTGCACTATTGAGTCCTTGTGAAGGAAAAGCCTGTGGTTGTGTATACATTAAAACTATGCTGTACTGTGCTACTGGATAGACTGTGCACTACTGTGCTGCGAAGGAAATTGTACTGTTGGTACTGGAGCCTGTTGCTCACAGAGACACTTAAATTGCACTGGCCGTGCCTCATTAAATGTTACTCTTCTACCGTTTCTGAGGACTCGTCAAAAGTATCTGGTGAACAATTGAATCTATCCTGTGCCTGAGAGAAGCTGCAGCCTATGGTCACCCTGAGTAATGGTTCCCCCAGGATTCCAAAGAATTCATGTAACCGGTCTCGCCCCTATCTGAACTTAGGCGGCGTACGTGTAACATTGGTGGCCCTTACGGGGAATCTTGAGCGGGAATTAGCGTGTAGAGAAGAGGAAAAGTGTCTGGAAAATCCTCACAGCACGTGCACTACGCTCTGAGGATTCTCCGGTGTCGGGCGGACACATGACCACAAGTATGCAATATGCTTTCAACCATATTCCGACTAGTTGTGTCCGGCCTTGCTCAATTCACTTGTATTAAGTGAGGCAGCGCACGTCTAGTCAGCACCTGACTGCATGTATGCAAATCGCATACTTGTGGTTAAGCTCCAGGTGTGCTACGGAATATGCTGGCATTATAGAAATAAAAATTATTATTATAATAAGTTGTGGGGATGGGGATAATGTTATCTGCCAGATGATTACTGCTGCAATTAGGATTACTGTGATAATAGCTAGGATGACGATTATATATGTTACTACCAACTTTACACCATTATTGTTTTCCACTTCAGTTTATCTGAGGAAGGTCAAATAAGTCAAGAGATACTGATTTAGCTGAAAAATGTCAGCTCATGCTAAAAAAAAAAGGATGATGCAGAATATAGAGTTTTTAACAAGATCTGGACTACAAAGTATTTATTTACTGAAATGAGAGGTAAAGCGGTGTACTTAATTTGTGGAGAACAGGTTGCTGTGTTTAAGGCTGTGTGCCCACTAAGCATTTTTTAAGCGTTTCCACAGCTGCAATTCCGCTGCAGAAACGCTTAAAAAACGCTTGGTAGAAAGTCTGCCATGTTCTCCAATGATAATCCACATGTGCTGTGCACATGCTGCGGAAATTTCCGCTGCGGACTATCATTGTGCAAAAATCCGCAGCACTACCAATTATTTTGCAGAAGCGCGGCGTTTTCGCTGCCATTGACTTGCATTGGAACGCATGGAAACCGCATCACTGCATCTGTACATGCGGATTCCATGCATTTCAATGTGCGGATGGTACCCAGGTTTGGAGAAGAGGAGACTCTCCTCCGGACCCGGGTACCATAGTACCTGTAAAAAAAAGAATAAAATAAAAAATAAATATTATACTTACCTTCTGATGGCCCCCGGTGTCCTTGTCTCGGCTTGCCGGCAGCTCGCAGTGGACTCAAGGACCTGTGGTGATGTAATTTAGTCATGTGACGGGTCACGCGACCGCTGAGGTCGGCAGGTCCTTTTTGTCTACCGCGAGCTGCCAGCAAGCCAAGACAAGGACTCCGGAGGCCATCAGAAGGTAAGTATAATATTTATTTTTTTACCATTCTTTCGGTCACACTATATAAATCCATGCCGGTTGCATGGATTTATATAGTGTGACCAAGTTGTCAAGCACTTTCCAAGTGATGCTAAAATCGCTTGGAAAGCGCTTGACAACCCGCATGCGGAAATGCATGTGAAGAACGCTTCACATCCGCTTGTCCCTGGCAGGAAAAATGCATGTACAATCCGCATGCGTTTTTTCTGCCAGGGAGATGCCGAAACGCTCAGGAAAAATCCGGAGCATTTCTGCATCGTGGGCACATAGCCTAAAGATTACAATTTGAACCGCCACTACATAACGAAACATGCTGACAAATACAGCAACTTGAGTGATGCAGAGCGGGCACGGGCATCAGATGCTTTGATAACCAAGCTGCAAAACCAACAAGGACCTTTTACCAAGCTTAACACATCCAGGGATGGAGCAATCAAGACCAGTTATGTGATATCCTACAAAATTGCAAAAAGTAAGCCATTTTGTGATTGCGAGTTTATCAAAGAGTGTTTGGTGGACTCTGCATCAATAATATGCCCCGATAAAAAAAAGGCGTTTGAGAATGTGCCCCCTCTTCAGAAGAACAGTAACAAGAAGAATCGAGGACACTGCGGAAAATCTGGAGCTTCAGCTACAAAACAAAGTGTCAATTTTGACTTCTCCTTGGCCTTGGATGAGAGCTGCGATATCCACGACACTATCCAGTTGCTCATCTTTGTACGTGGAATATCAAAGGACTTTAAAATTATAGAAGAGATGGCAGCAATGTGTTCCATAAAAGGGAAAACAACAGGGAGTGATTTGTTCAGAAAGTAGGTGTATGCTTGGAGAAGCTGGGGTTGAAATGGGACAAACTAACAGGTGTTACAACAGATGGTTTTCGAAATCTGACAGGGAAAAATTTGGGGTTTCTTAAACAGATGCAAGATAGAGTGACTGAAATAAACCCTGAGCAGAAATTGGTATTTTTACATTGCATTATTAATCAAGAGGTGCTTTGTAAGACAGTGCTAAAATTAACTATGTTACAGATACAAAGCCTCTCTCACAATGCTGAAGTTGGTTTCTTATTCGGCAAGTTTCTTATTCGGGGCTGAAGTTGGTTTCTTACTCGGGGCTGAAGTTGGTTTCTTAGTTGGCAATTTCTTTTTTGCTGCTTTTTACAGGTTTAATTACAAAAAATAGATAAATAAATGAAAAAATATATTGCAGCGAGGTGCCCTGATGTGAAAACGCTTAAAAGCAGCTACAAATGTCATAAAACTGGCACAAAAATGGGCATCAAAGTGGGCACTGAAGGGCGTTACTGAAAGGGTTAAATGACTTTGGGCCACTAATATCATACCAGTATTTCATACATAGTGATGGCCCACATCAAATTCAGGTTCCTCCAGCCTGGCCCAAATGGGTTCTGGGCATCAAAGCGGGCAAATAGCCTCTTTTCACAGATTTGAATAAGTAACTGGTGTTTTTCATTGGTTAAATGACTTTGGGCCACTGATCTCATACTAGTATTTCATACATAGTGATGGCCCACATAATATTAAGGTCACTCCAGCCTGGCCCAAATGGGTTCTGGGCATCAAAATGGGCATCAAAGCGGGCAAATAGCCACTTTTCACAGATTTGAATAAGTAACTGGTGTTTTTCAGGGGGTAAATTACTTTGGGCCACTGATCTCACACCGCCACTACAAACAGAATGATGGCCCACATCAAATTCAGGTCACTCCAGCCTGGCCCAAATGGGTTCTGGTCATCAAAATGGGCATCAAAGTGGGCAAATAGCCACTTTTCACAGATTTGAATAAGTAACTGGTGTTTTTCATTGGTTAAATGACTTTGGGCCACTGATCTCATACCAGTATTTCATACATAGTGATGGACCACATCAAATTCAGGTCACTCCAGCCTGGCCCAAATGGGTTCTGGGCATCAAAATGGGCATCAAAGTGGGCAAATAGTCACTTTTCACAGATTTGAATAAGTGTTACTTATCAGCCACTGATCTCATGAGTGCTGCATGCAGTATATAGCCAATATGAGCTGTGTGTGCTGTATATGGCCAGCGAGAGCGCTATATGGCCAACAGGAGTGCTATGTGGGGTATATGGCCAATGAGAGTGCTGTGTGGCAGTATATGGTTAGCGAGAGTGATGTGTGCGGTATGTTTGTAGTGTGGAGTAAGTGAGGAGTGGCAATGCCACTCATCATTTTTTACACCACTAAGGTAGAGTAAATTATACCAAAAAAGTACAACAGTCCAAGGCTTAAGTAACATTTTTGGTGGAGCAGCAGTTGCAAGATGTGCCTTAATCACTAATATGCACATGTTTTAAAGACATGAAGAATCTGGAGGAAGTTCAGAGAAGAGCAACCAGAATGGTGACAAGTCTGCTAACAAATGTCCTATGAGGAACGGTTAGAGGATCTAGGAATGTTTAGCTGTAAAAGAGAAGACTAAGAGGAGACTTAATAGCTGTCTACACATATCTGAAGAGCTGCCACAGTGTAGAGGGATCGTCCTTATTCTCATTCGCACATGGAAACACGAGAAGCAATGGGGATACAGATTAGATATTAGAAGACACTGTTTGATGGGGGTGATCAATCAGTGGAACAGGCGGCCACGAGAGGTGGTGAGTGGTGTTGAGCGAGTATGCTCGTTGCTCGAGATTTACGAGCATACTCGGGTGAGTACCTCTTATCATCGGAGTGCTCGGCGTGTAAGTTTTTCCCGTTCCGTGAACATAATTTGCGACTGTTTGACAGCTTTAACACATGTGATGAATGCCTGTTTTCTCAGCATTCCTCACATGTAATAAAGCGGCCAAACAGTTGCAAATCATGTTCACGGAACAGGAAAAACTTACACGCTGAGCAGTCCGAAGATAAGAGGTACTCGCCCAAGTATGCTCGTAAATCTCGAGCAACAAGCATACTCGATCAACACTAGTGGTGAGTTCTCCTTCAATGGAAGTTTTCAGAGACTAGACAGACATCTGTTTGAGATGGCTTGGTGACTCCTGCAGTGAGCAGAGCAGTAGCATAGCTACTGGGGGGCAAAGGGTGCGGCGACCCCGGGCCCCACACTCTGAGGGGCCCACGCTTAACGAAGCTACTTTCAACTGTATCAGTGTGCGCCGATGCAGTTAAACTCTGCAGCAGAGCACGAAGACATGATCTCCCTGCACTGCCACTATATGGCCCATGAGCTGGTTGATACACTTCAAAGCAATGAGGGAGGGAGCGTCAGCTGTCGCTTCCTCCCCCACCATTCTTCCTCTGCGTCTGACGTCTCAGCACGATGATGTCACTAAGTGACGTCCTCTACTCTGATATGTGTGACGCTTCAGAACAAAGCTGTGGCGACCAGATCAGCAGGGAATGATTAGGTGAGCATTGTATTTTAGTATTTTGTAGAACATTGGGGTGGCCGTTAAACTGTAATGAGGACTATGGGGGTGCATTATACTGTTTGGACTATGGGGTGCATTATACTATATAGGGGTGCATTGTACTGTATGGACTATGGAGTGCATTATACTATATGGGAGTGCATTATACTGTATGGACTATGGGGGTGCATTATACTGTATGGACTATGGGGTGCATTATGCAGTATGGACTATGGGGGAGCATTATACTGCATGGACTATGGGAGTGCATTATACTGTATAGACTATGGGGGTGCATTATGCAGTATGGACTATGGAGGTGCATTATGCAGTGTGGACTGTGGATGCATTATACTGTATGGACTATGGATGCATTATACTGTATGGACTATGGGGTTGCATTATACTGTATGGACTATGGGGGTGCATTATACTGTATGGACAGTGTGAAGGTTTGTGTGGGGTCCATCATGCTGTGTGCGGGCCATTATATAGTGTGGAGAGGTGGGGGGCCATTATATTGTATGTAGGCCCATTATACTGCATGGAGTGCTGTGTGGGGGCACAGTTGGGGGATCATACTGTGTTGGGGTCACCATACTTTTCCAGGACAGTTGAGGGGTGGGGTTTAGTAGGAGAGCACACAGTACGGGTAATATGGACACATATGACAGCGGCTCAGTATTGGGGTATCAGCAGGATAAGGAGTTTGTGCAGCTTGGAGATAAATGGAGACGCTGCCTGAAAGGTGAGAAGTCAGGTGTCATGTCGGTTTGGGCCAGAAAATATGGAAAAAGTGAACAACTCCACCAGAAAGAACGTCAGCTGTAAGTCACTATATATAACTGTACTTTAACCCTTTTATGACATGTGTCGTAATAGTACGACACACGTCATAATCCCCTGTTTGGTGCACCTTTTGAGTCGCACCTTTACAGGCGATTGTCAGCTGATCTATACAGCTGACATGTGCCCACAACATCCGCGGGTGGAATCGCGATCCACCAGCGGCTGTTAAAATGTTAAATGCCAATGTCAATCTCTGACAGCGGCATTTATCTCCCGCTTCCGGGAAGCGCGTCATAGGCCCCACCCATCGGTGAACCAGTCACATGATCACGGGTCACCGATGGGTTGTCGTTGCCAGATTGCTATGAGCGCCGTCCAGTGGTCGGCGCTCATAGCAAGTGAGTAAATCTGCTACAAACAGGCCATCTGTTCATCGTCTGTATATAGCAGAGCCAATCAAGCAACTGCTGCTTCTAGTCTCCCATGGAGACTATAGAATCAAGCAAAAAGTGTAAAAAATGTTTTTAAAAATATAAAAAATATAAAAGTTTAAATCACCCCCCTTTTGCCCCAAACAAAATAAAACATGCACATATTTGGTATCGCCTAGTTCAGAATCGCCCAATCTATCAACATAAATAATTAATCCAATCGATAAATGGCATAACGAGAGAAAAAATTGAAACGCCAGAATTAAATTTTTTTGGTCGCCGCAACATTGCAATAAAATGCAACAATGGGCAATCAAAACATCAAATCTACTCCAAAATGGTATCAATAAAAACGTCACCTCAGCGCGCAAAAAATAAGCCCTTACCGGCCTCAGATCCCGAAAAATGGAGAAATTGCGCAATTTTGGTTATGCAAACTTTGGTTTTTTTTTCACCACTTAAATAAAAAATTAATTACACATGTTTGGTGTCTACAAACTCGTTAAGACCTGGAGAATTATATGGCAAGTTAGTTTTAGCATTCAGTGAACGTGGTAAAAAAAAATCAATTGTGGAATTGCACTTTTTTTGCAATTTCACCACACTTGGAATTTTTTTCCCATTTTCTAGTACACAATATGGTAAAATCATTGATGTAGTTCAAAAGTACAACTTGTCCCACAAAAAATAAGCCTTCACATGGCCATATTGACCAAAAAATAAAAAAGTTATGGCTAAGGGAAGAAAGGGATCAAAAAACAAAAACGCAAAAACGGAAAATGCTCCGGTCATTAATGGATTAATCTATTATATGTTCTGCAGGACCGGTATCTACCACTATATAGTCACCATATAGTGGTAATATCAGTGCTGGTCTTTGTATAGAGATTATCTATAGTAACAGCGCGGTCATCTGCTGAGGTTCCTCTACATCCACTATCTGGGTGTGCCTCTATTTTTGTAATCAGGGTTACCTGGTTACGGGCCCACTCAGAAGTTTCCCCCCCTGAACTAAAACCCGAGCTACGCCTCTGGAGCAGGGGGATGGACACGATGACCCTGGGGGTCCCTTCCAACTCTAACATTCTATGATTGTTATGGGGTTGCTCCATTACTTTTACTGTTATCAGGTCGGTGGAGTTCCAACACCAGGCAACTGAGTAGAAAAAACAATGGAGTGGGGGGAACCAAAGGCAATTTTCCACAGGGTACCATTTAGCCCAAAGCTGACCCTGATGCTAAGTCACAAGATAAAGAGCAAACAATTTGCAGGCAGCTGGTACTTCAATTAAAAGTAGTGAGATAATGGAGTATTCCATTGTTCAAGGTAGAATGGGTATGACTGAGCTAAATGGTACCTTCCCAACTAAGGCACAGCAAGCTATTAGAGAAGTCTTTACAGTTATTTCTAACAAAGCAGGAGTTTTTACACTGTGAAAAGAAGGTACGTCTGCATTTTAATATCGATTACAATGGCTTGGAAATATTTTCATGACCAAGATCTGGCTAAAGATAACATAGTGAAGCTATTTAATAAATACAACTCTACCTTACACTTGGATGGATACAGAAAGCCTTCATCTGTTTGGGGGATCATGGCTTCCCACATACTGGATAACAACCTGAAGACTTGAAAGTGGCTTTACCAATTATGGCATGATGATCGCAGAAGTTTGCGCAAAAGAACAGAATCATCGGCAGCATCGTTTACTCCAGCTACAGACTGCAACAGTGTGAATGAGGATGATCAGCTGTATTGTATATGCAGGCAAAAAAACAATCCAGATGAACCATACGCGCAATGTAGTTCATGTCAAGACTGGTTTCATCCAGCCTGTGTGGGATATGTGACCATTGAGTATATAGAAGTTTTCTCACCATGGTTTTGTCCATCATGCAAAAAAACCTCACTACAATCAAGGACTATATCTGTTGAATGAGAAAGTAAAGACATAAAAAGGATTTTATTCCCTAACATTCAGGAAAATACAATTCCAACATTCCAAAATAGTCCAACACAAGAGCATATAAGTGAAGAAGACAATGAAGAAAATGCCACATCAGATTACCTGGGTAACAATAACCATCAAACTTTGGACAACAAAACCCAAACCATTAAAGCCCCTGTCTCACATAGCGAGATCGCTAGCGAGATCGCTGCTGAGTCAAGGTTTTGGTGACGCAACAGCGACCTCACCAGCGATGTCGCTATGTGTGACACTTTGCAGCGATCAGGCCCCTGCTGTGAGGTCGCTGATCGCTGCAAAATGTCCTGGACCATTTTTGGTCTTTGCCCTCCCGCTGGTCAGCACACATCGCTGTGTGTGACCAGCAGGACCAGCGATCAGGCTGGTAACCATGATAAACAGCGGGTTACTAGGGGCACACGCGCACTTAATAACCCGCTGTTTATCATGGTTACCACTCTGCTACGGTGAGCGATAACCTCCTGCACACCGTAGCAAAAAAAAAAAAAGTGGTTAGCACTGCAGCCTGGCAGCGCTGAGTTTCTGGGTTCAAATCCCACCAACGACAACATCTGCAAGGAGTTTGTATGTTCTTCCCGTGTTTGCGTGGGTTCCCTCCGGGTCCTCCGGTTTCCTCTCACACTCCAAAGACATGCTGATAGGGAATCTAGATTGTGAGCCCCAATGGGGACAGATATGATAATGTCTGTAAAGCGCTGTGGAATTAATGGCGCTATATAAGTGAGGAAAATATATATATATTTATTTACTGATCATTCCTTCATGCATTTTGCCATCTTTCCTTTTGTCTGGTCCTTAAACCTTGCATGGATTCCTCGTACTGTTCATTTTTATGTTTTTATCTGTTTTTCTATAAATTTCTCTTTGCATTTATATTTGGTTTTAGTAATTCTTCTCATGCTAGAGTCTTTATGATCTGATGCATGTGACCTGCATTTACCTGTAGGACTATATCGGTAATATTACATTTAAGACATTTACAAGGTGATATACGCCAGAATTCTGCCATAATTGCTTTCAGAAATTGGGGCCATCGTGGTGGGTTTGAAACTAACTTACTTAAAATAGTGTATGGATGTAAGTTTTCTTAAAGCATTACTTTAAATCAAATTTATGAACAAAAAAAAGAAAAGAAAATCAAGAGTTGCGCATCACAAATTATTCAAGGTTACACTGCCTGTGCAAAAAAAGTATGTAAGACAAGATGCCAAACAAGAATAAGTTGTATTCAACATTATGCCTTATTGTAGTTTGGTTGTGGATTTGGGTGACAAATAAAATTGTGGATTCTCCTAGTAACGCCCAAATTATTTGTAGAAAAAAACTGAATTTCCTCTTTGACCTAAACTTTGATTTATTTGAAATATAAATAATAATTTATTGTATATAATTACTTATTCTAATTTCTTAGCTGTGAAAAGTTCAGTAATCTTCAAGCCACAATTAATGCATGGACGTCGGGTTTTCAAAATGACTGCAACAGAAAACTGTAATTTTTCCTAAAGTATAAACTAGCATGCTTGATATGAAATAATGTTTCAACATACAGGAGAAATATTTCATAAACTATTTCTACACTGAATAGTACACCCCTTAAGGATTCAGTTATTGTAAAATTGGTGATCAGAAATTTCTTAATTTTCTTTCATTTCTGCTTCACAATATTTACTTTTTTTTCACTTTTATTTTTACAGTGTTGTTCACCAAATCTTATAAGTGGCGAGGTAAAAGAGGTTGTTCCCTTTCAGAAAACGTTCTTCTGTCTACAAGGGCAGTGCCACTGAGCTCAGTGATTGCCTACAGAGCTGTCTACATGATGTCAGTGCTGCAGACAAACAGTGATCAGTGTAATACTCAGTTTGGTTATTACAACATAACTACTGAAGGTTATAAAACAACGTTTTCTCAAAACGGACAACCCTTTTAACTTTATTTTGCACGTTTAACCTATTAAATTATATATATTTTTTTTTATTTCTGTAACTTTTTATACTTTTGCATAATATAATCAACATTTCTAAATAAAATAATTTTTAGAACATCTAGACAACTTTTGAGGTCTCCAAATTTAAACAGACAACATCATTTGGAAAGCAGAGGGCAGCCGTCTCCCTATCCCTGTGTTGATAATGCGATAAATGGCCTGTCTCATTGTATTAGCTAAGCCACTGTCTTTTGTTCTCTAAATTACCCATGATAAAGTAGGGGGCTTGTAAGGGTTTAAAAGGAATGGGGACCAAGCCTGAAGATACGACTGCCCATATGACCTCATCACTGTTCCACATAAAATAAAATCTGCACATATATAATTACCATGTACTACTTTTTCTGCTATACCAACACTAAATATTACCTTTATGCAAATATAAAGCTGTCCTGTGTTGGATAAAAGTAAAATAGGACCTTTCTAGAGCATGTACAATATGTAGGTGAAGATTGCAATACCTGAATAACTTACTAATTTACACTAGTTTGAATTACATTTTTATTTGAAATCCCCTTTTAATATTCCACATAATCATTCCTTTGCAGCCATTAAAAAATTACTTTTTTTCATGTATACAATAAATAGCTTTATTGATTTTCTAACAGAAGCAATAAAGATTCCTGTAAAGGAAAACGAATATGCTTAGGAAAAGAATTTAAGAATAGATCTCCCGGTCTTCTTTTTGTAAACATTGTTGGTGACCCAACTTGCAAGCTGAAACCTCCTCCGAGTCCAGAAACACTTCCTTCAACCATTACATTTATACAAATAAGGTAAATAATATCTAGGTTCTACATTCATGACAACAACAATGACTGCTAATGTGAAAAGTAAAATTATAGTTTCAATAGCAAGATAAAGATTGGATCCTGTTTGGTTACATCAAGAAAGATTACTTTCAAACCACATAATTGGATTTAAACTTTTTTTTCCAATTTTAAAAGGTTATACCTTTATTGTCATTTTCAAACATTTGAAGGTTTAGTACACATAAACTAGCAATCTGTTGAAATAAAATGCTGTATGGTGCTCACTATGGGTCAAACTATATATTGAGGTCCAGACATTTTTAGATGCATTCAGTGAGATACAATAAAAAGCCATGCTTTTTTTTAGAGATAAAGTTCTCTTAAATCATTAATACTGGATGCATCAGATAACAGCAAAATCACAAATTGTAAGATGCCATACTGTGTCCTCCATACAGGTATTACAATATTTAATATTTTTAAAATTACATGTTTTCAAAACCTATGTTTGTCATATGTACAGTGGTATTCTTAATGAGAAGCATATTTATTAGTGATGAGCGAAAGTGCTTGGATAAACCTCGAGCTGTTCGGTACTCAATGAGTATAAACAGCTAATAAACATGCAGGGACCGCCAATAAACATGGAGGGATTGCCTGCCAATACAGTAATGCTGTAGCCATGTTGACTACTGGAATTACTGTGATTGGGTAGCCGCATCACACATGTGATGCTCAAGACAAGCACTTCAGGGAGAGTTATGTTGGAGGGAAAGCTTAGATTAGAGCAGGGATATAGCTATTTATGAAATAAATAAATAAAAGAAAAAAAGACAAGGGGTCCCCACCATTATTGATTACCAGCTAAAGCAAAGCAGACAGCTGCGGGGTGATTTATTAGCTATCAGCTGTCTCCTTTGCCTTAACTGGCTATCAAAAATGGGGGGAACCCAAAATAGTTTTTTCATTTATTTATTAGGTTAAACAAATACATTTAAAAAAAGATTTGGGGTTCCTCCCTATTTTTGATAACCAGCTAAGGAAAGCGGAAAGCAGAGCGCTGATATTATTAGGCTGGGAAAGTTCATGGCCATTTGGCCTTTCACACACTAAAAATACCAGCCCGCAGACACCCCAGAACCAGCATATCACATTAGATGCGCCAATTCTGGCACCCTATCTCACTTCTTCCTGATGCCCTGGTGCGGTGGCAATGGGGTAATGGTAGTTGGGGTAGATGACAGATGTGATTTGTGAAAGATCACAGTTGCTATCAAGCCTATTCATAGTATAATCAATTAATTGATTTGATTAGTTGGAGTAAAACTACAGCATCCCATTCATTGTTCAACATGCATAATACTATATATTTGTTTGGCCTGATTTTCAGTAACTAATAGAGTAACAAAGATTTGTACAGAGCTGAACCAATGAAACAGTTAATATGATGCTGTAATGAGATGCTATGAGAAAAACCTCTGCACTCAGTATAGTTATTATGGAATCAATATTTTAATTTTAAATGCAGCCCAGGAAAACAAAAGTTTCGGCCGACATGGCCTTCATCAGTGCAATCCGACCGCTGTGAAGATCAAGGATGGGAGGGGGAAGAGGCTGGACTCCGTGTCTCAAGAGATGAGGGACAGTTGGACCTGCCATATGAGGGTGTGGGGCTAGAACGCAGTATCCACCACTAGTTCAAGTGCCTACCCCACACCCTCATCTGGTAGGTGACACAGGTCCAACTGACCCTCACCTCTTGAGACACAGAGTCCAGCCTCTTCCCCATCCTATCCCTGATGACGTGAGTGGAGACCGACGCAGTGGATAGCGTGATCCGGAGTTCAGACAAGGGAAAGAAGTAGAAGGACTGAGTGTTGAGAACAAAGACGGGTCATGTAACAGGACGACCAACGGTATCGCCCCAAGTGAGATAGGTAACAGGCCAAGAAGGAACAGCCGCTGGCTAGTGATGAGCAAACCCGAACTGTAAAGTTTGGGGTTAGTACCTGATGAACTCGAAACACAGATTTCTCATGGAAGTCTGTTGTACAGTTCCGGTTCGGATGCCAAATAAAGTTTGTTGAAAGGATGTAGCACAGCCAATCAGCAAGCTTTTTGGCTGTGGGCACTTCCAGAGCCATCACAGCCATGCCAATGCCATAGCAATCTTAAAATGGCTGGGTAGTTCCAAAGACTACAATTCTTTGGACACAGTAATTTTATGTGACACATGCTTGTGTAAGGCGGGGACGGCACACCGGGAGAAGTAGTTGTAGCTGAAGACCAAGTACCGTGGGATGGCTGCCACCGGGAGGTTATGGAAAGCTTACATGCCCTGAATTCAAGGCATGAGAAAATAATCGGCATGAGAAAATAATCGCAGATGTGAGCTGCACCTTAGGGTAACATTCAGCCGAGTGCAATGCGATTTTTTATGAGATGGCACTAGTCCCATTACATCACAAGTGGGAGCAAGCCCTAAGGCTGTGTGTCCACGTAGTGTTTATCAAGCATTTACGGAGCGTAAAATACGAAGGTATTTTTACGAAGGTAAAAGGGTATCAAAAGTAAACAGGCAGGAGTTTGTAGGACCTTAATATATACACCCCAAATGGTCACATGAGCAGTCATGTGACCAGAAGGTATCAAAAGTGAATAAGCAGGAGTTTGTAGGACCTTAATATATACGCCCCAAATTGGTCACATGAGTAGTCATGTGACCAGAAGGTATAAAAAATGAACAAGCAGAAGTTTGTAGGACCTTAATATATACGCCCCAACTTGGTCACATGGAGGTCCTGGGCTTCGGCTTATCCTTTGCCCCAACTAATGGATTTGATTTTTTCACTGCCCTTAAGGACCTCTATCTGTTCGCTTGCAAATTAATTCTAAAAAAACGTCACTCTAGGTCACGAGGTGAGGATGCCGGGCTGACGCTGGCGGAGAGGGAGGCCGTGCAAAATTTGGAGGATCTTCTTATGGAACAAGAACCTGCCCCCTCAGGTGGGTCACTTACCCCTTGGACCCCTAGGTCCACCAGATTTCCCCCCTTGTCGCTCTGCCCAGCAGTGGAGATTTTTGTCCGCCTGGTGACGGAAGATCTTAGACTCCTGTCTGGGCACAGGAGAGGCGACAATCTCTCCCGAGATCAACGTCTGGCGATAGAACAACTTAGAACCTACAAAGATATTGTGATTAAACAGGCCGACAAGGGGGGTAATATTGTCGTGTGGCCCTGTGCGATGTATGAGAGGGAGGCCCTGCGTCAAGAGATCGGGATACTTATTCCAAACTATCATATAATCCCACGGTCTCCTTCTCCGCCGCTTTGCAGGGTATCCTTGCCCGTGCCTGTGATCAGAACATAATTGATAAGAAAATTGTTGAGGCGCTGACCGTTCGCTTCCCAAAGACGGCTACATTTTATCTCTTGCCCAAAATCCACAAGAACGCCCTCAACCCACCTGGACGTCCGATCGTGTCCGGTTTGGGCTGCTTATGTGGACCAATTTGTCGTTATATTGACAGCCACCTTAGACCTTTGGTGGCCACATTGCCATCTTACAGAAAAGACACGATGGATGTCCTTACATGGGTTGATGGCGTCCTTGTGGATGATGATACTCTCATGGTCACGGCTGATGTGGAAAGTCTTTACACATGCATCAGCCATGATCTTGGCCTGTCTGCGCTGCGCCACTTCCTTGGGATGTCCGACCTGGGCAGCCCTTCATGTGAGTTTTTCCTCGAGCTCCTCAGCTTTTTCCTGTCACATAATTATTTTTTATTTAAGGATAGTGTGTATCTACAGAGATGCGGCACGGCCATGGGGGCTGCCTGCGCGCGAAGCGGGAGTTGTTTGGCGATGGGGGTGCGCGGGGCGTCTCACAGGTCATGTCGTGGCTCAGATACATTGATGACATTTTAATTTTTTGGCGGGGGACGGTGGGGGAGCTTGAGGACTTTATGGTACAGCAGAATTCCAATGATTGGGGCATTAAACTTACATACACCTACCATCCTAAACGCATGGAATTCCTGGACATCCTTTTGGAGGTGGATTCATCTTACTTCGTCCAGACCGATGTCTTTAGGAAACCCACTGCGGTTAATGCCCTTCTACATGCCAAATCGGCCCATAATCTCTCCACAATTCGGGCCGTCCCGGTCGGCCAGTTCCTGAGGATGAGGCGCATTTGCTCTACAGAATCTTCTTTTGAGAGACAGGCCACTGATCTGGCTGAACGTTTTCGTCATCGTCGCTACAGTAATAGATCCATCAGGCGTGGCTATGGGAGGGCAAGGAAAACCCCTTGGGGCCGCCTCCTCTACCCGGCCCCCCCCCAGAGCAGGGCTGTACCAGAGAGGGTGCGTTACATTTCAACCTATAACCGGCAATGGGGGCCGATGCGGGAAATATTTGCCAAACACTGGGGGGTTCTTGGTACGGAGCCCTCCCTGCGTGACTGCCTTGGAGCATACCCGTTGATGAAGGGCAAAAAATCTCAGTGACCTGCTTGTGTCAAGCCATTATATCCCTCCTCCGCAAAATCCTTTTGGGTCCCGTGGACCCACAGTGGGCTGTTATCCATGTGGTCATTGTATGGCCTGCACGAATGTCGTGCGCAGTGCTTCCTTTCTCTCCTCTGATGGCTCCGGTGAATTTAAAATTCTTAAGTATATTTCGTGGGGTTCGACCCACATTATATACTATGCCACCTGCAGCTGCCAACTAATCTATGTTGGTTTGACCACAAGGGAGCTCAAGGTGAGAGTTCGGGAGCACGTGCGCGACATTCGTGGTGCAAATACGGTCGCTGAACCCCGGGAGCTGAGGACGCTCCCGCGCCATTTCCATAAGTACCACGGCTGCGACCCCAGTTCTCTGAGGGTACGCTGCATAGATATTTTACACTTGGGCTCCCAAGGTAGGAATGCCAAACAGATTTTGGCCCAAAAAGAGGCCAGATGGATTTCAACACTAGATACCGTGTCCCCACGGGGCCTGAATGAGAGCTTGGTTTTCTCATCGTTTCTGTAGTGATAGAATGTTCTCCTGCTCCTCTGGGAGCCCCTATTTTTCTAATGGTTAGCATGACGCTTTTTGTGCTTTTAATTCTTCTCCCCCTTTTTTGGGGTTCTTTTTAACTAATTGGTTTTAATAATGCTTTTCCACTTTTACTACCTTTCCCTATAGAGTTTGCAGGCCCGATGTTTCAATATTCTGGTGTTTTCCTCTGCCCCTGGAGGGTTTTCATGTGGACCACATGGGTGCCTAGGATGCTCCGATGTAGTGTCATTCAGGATGAATATATGGAAATTTCTATGGACACTATAATTATACACAGTTATATTTACATATATGTATTATTGTAATATGTGTTATTTCTGTATGCATGTTCTAATCATACCTTTGGGGGTAATGGTGGCTAGTTCTTCCTACCCTCTGCAGGGTTAGTCTGGATGGGCCTAGAAGCATTGATGAGGTGCAGTGACCACTGTGCGCATGCACCGCGGCTTCCCGGTCCCGGGCGTTGATCCGCTGTCAGTATCCTCCTTGCACTAACTCCGGACCCTTCCGTGTCAGGGGTGACGTGCCGGGGGGCGTGACGGCTGGGGTCCACGCTCAGGATGTCGGCACTGCCACGCATGCGCCACCGCAGGTCCTGCTTGTTTACTTTTGGTCACATGACTACTCATGTGACCAAGTTGGGGCGTATATATTAAGGTCCTACACACTTCTGCTTGTTCGCTTTTGATACATTCTGGTCACATGACTGCTCATGTGACCAATATGGGGCGTATATATTAAGGTCCTACAAACTCCTGCTCGTTCACATTTGATACCTTCTGGTCACATGACTGCTCATGTGACCAATTTGGGGCGTATATATTAAGGTCCTACAAACTCTTATGTACACTTCCTCTTGAGAAAGCGCCTGCTACCCTGAGGCTCCCCCCCTTCCCTGCATTCCCATCCACTTTGCGGAAAGTATATACTGTTTCCTACCTGGCAAGTGGGGTTTTTCCACATCCATTTGGGCCACTACTGCAGTGGTGAGTGTGGCTTGAAATTTTGATGGCAGCAACTTCCTCAGCATTTGGGATGGGATGCAGTGAACTTTTGGGGACCTTGGTTTAGTAACTTTGCACTTTTTTTCCCCTTCTCCTACATTTGATGTTTAAAATGTACACTGTGTTCCAAATTATTATGCAAATAATATTTTCTCAGATTTTCCCAAATTACCTATATGAATTGCAGTCATTGTAATTTTCCAGTCAAATAACTATTAGAGTACAATTGAAAGGTTTTTGTACAAACTGCCTATGATAACAGTATATTGTTTAAAAAATTAAAAACTAAAACTGCACTCAAAATGCATGTTCCAAATTATTATGCACAGCAGAGTTTTCAGCCTTTTTGAGTTGAAAACTGTTTGATTTCAGTGTGTAATAACCTGCTAATGCTTATAATTTCAAAAATGACCATTTTTTTGTTCTTTATTAAAATGAAAAGGTTGAAAACTCTGCTGTGCATAATAATTTGGAACATGCATTTTGAGTGCAGTTTTAGTTTTTAATTTTTTAAACAATATACTGTTATCATAGGCAGTTTGTACAAAAACCTTTCAATTGTACTCTAATAGTTATTTGACTGGAAAATTACAATGACTGCAATTCATATAGGTAATTTGGGAAAATCTGAGAAAATATTATTTGCATAATAATTTGGAACACAGTGTATTTTTGTACTGCATATTTATCTATTAATAAACAATCTTCTTTTGTAAGCCATTTATACTCCTAGTCTCTGTTTGGTTTTATATATGCTGTGAGTAGGCTGTCTGGGTAAGGCCCAGTTATCCGGGATTCTAACCCATTTTTTTGACATGTTGGCTGCTGTTTATAAAATTTATTGCACGATGTGTATAGTCCTGAGTCATTCTCCATACGATACTGCTTTCTCACTATTTTTGTGTTATGATTGAAAACCTTCACTGGAGGCATGCTAAGGACTACACCAAGAAACAATGTGGCATCTGTGTGTTGTTGCAACTCCAAGCCAAAAAGTATAACCAATGTTACAACACACAAACAACTAGTTTTTTTCCGCTGTGATGGAAGGAATATGATGTTGCTTTGGGCTCTATCCTACCAAAACTGTCATTTTTAAAAACATCCGATCATCTGCTTCCAATTCATTATTGTGCAGTGCAGCTGCTATGTCATAACATTTTATGTGTACGGATATTAGCCATTGTTCCTACAATTGTTTCCATTTAGCGTTTTTGTGTTAGCGGCCTGCAAAAAATGGAATCTGCTCACATAATCAAAGCCAGATTGACCAAGCAAATATTGTCATAACATGATTCGCCACTATTAACCGTATAACTGATGTCACTGTAGCATGAAGTACGTAACTCTTTTTGTCCCAGAATAGCCATTGTCTTCCTTGACGTCTTTGCCCTTAAAAAAGGCAAAAAGTTTATGCTGCTCTCCTATAGGTTTCTATCCAACGGCCTTTCATATGCTGCATTATATCTCGAGTTCCTCCTGGGCCACTATCTCAAGAATTGTTCTACAACATGCTAGCTCCTTGTCCACAAGACTGAAAACAAATTGCAAAAGGATTTATTTAAAAATGACAATTCACAAACTGCATAGGTACACTGGATTGGAAACACATCCGCGTAAAGAAGCCGCCGAACTTAGAGACCCAATATTTAAATTACAAACAGTACTTTGCAGTTGTGTTGTTGGCCCTGGTTTACAGTGCATACAGATAATTGTTGATATTGGAACCTATGGCAGAACTGGAGATGAGATTCCTTAATCTTCAATTCTTCCGTAATGCGACGGCGGCTTCGGAACAAGGACTTGGGCGTACCACCCCCATGGTTCCAACCTAATTCATCTGGCAAACCAGATACTTATGTTGTGGTTGGGAATGATGCCTTCCAACTAACTAGATGAGTTCTGAGGTCTGGACCACCATCGCCGTGTTTTTAACTACAGCTTATCATACGCACGGAGAGTGGTTGAATTTGATTTTGGCATTTTGTGTGCTAAATGGAGGGTTCTTATGTCTGCCCTCCACTTGGCGAGAAAAATATGAACACTGTAATTAAGGCATGCGTAATATTCCATATCTACACATGGATCCACGAGTGTCTGGATGATGTGTCTCAAGATGTAGAGCATGGACCCAATCCCAGACAAGTTCCACCTGTTCCCACTACACAGCGGTAGCCTTTGGCCATTAGGGTTCAGAACATGTTTCTGAGGTATTTTTTGTTACCAGAAGGAAGTAATCCCTGGAATGACTCTTATGCTGCTTGCGCTTAACCCTAGAACGCATACCTGGGGCCTCGCAGGCCCGCCCTGTTAATTGTTTTCTATTTTCTGCAAGATTACTTTAGTTAGAATTTTGAGACTCTAGGTATTCCTCAGTGTCAGGAATATTATAAAATATTAATGTCAGGGAGAGATTAACAGAATATTAGCCCTTCTCCCATGCCCTCTGCTGTAGTGTTTGTCCAGAGATGACAATCATACAGTGTCTAATGCAAATTATCACCACTTGTCAGCACCGTCTGTCCCATTTTCCTCAGCACAAAAGCCCCAATTAGTCCACGCCTGGTAAATAGTTTATGCAAATACGACCAGCCAAGGAGTGTTATAACTTCATTAGGAAGTAAGTATCTTGTCCCTGAAAGACGCAGGAGGTAATTAAAACGCAGGCTTGCACTAATTTGCATGTAACTGTTGAAGCTGCTTCCGAGCTTCAAAGGGGAATTTGCAGACATGATGACTCCGATATGAATTATGAGATATTATGAGTTCCAAACGTCCGGCAATAACGAGACCCAAATGTGTAGTGACCAAATCAGCCCAGGAATGTGTAGGTACCTTTCCAGGGCTGTAACCAAAATCCGGGAGCTGCAGCGCAAAAACACCAGAATAGCAGACTGCAGCTATGCGAAGTGTGATATCAAAATAAAGATAAAATCATAAGGGAAAAAATGGCGTTGTTTGCAAGCTTCTGGGATCAACGAGCGATGAGTTATCGCAGAAGTTAGCGCTTCTAATAAAAATGTACAGGCTGGAGACCGACCCACATGATGTCACCACAAGGGGTATGTGGCCAGATCTCACCTGAGGTATAAAAGAATCTATGGAGAAGACAGGAGCACTCATTGCCAGGGGGGGATAAGAATTATAAGCAACGGGTCCTGTTCAATAACAGCATATTCCAACTGGAGTGCCCCTCCTCCACCTATATTGAGTTGACGCAGCGAACTTTATAGTGTAAGTTTCACATTTTTTATCCTGTTTTATTTTATGCAACTGCGTATGTATTTTAATGTCCCTCTTGTAACAACCTTGTATATATTTTTCCTAAACACTGCCTCCCTTTTGGATTAAATATAAAATTTAATAGTTCTGTTTCTTTTGTTCTGTAATCGTTCCCTTCCCCGAAGCCATATACGCTACCAAAACGCAGGCATCCGGCCAGGCCTGTATTATATTTAAAACTCGGCCGGTGGTGGCAGAGAGTATTAAAAATTGGGCTATCGTGGAGCTGACAGCGACCGTACAGAGGGCATTAAACACGGATTCCAGGCTGTGGAACCCAGGGTGTTGAGCCATACGCTCACTTGTCGCTTACCGATACCTACGTAGAGAGTAGTCTGGATCGCGTGCTCGTGACTCCGGACGAAATACGGACAGCGTGACGGCACGGTGAGATATTGTGTGATCTCCCCGGTGTCGTCCTGACTGTGTGTGGGTGGAATCCCTGACAAATTGGTGGCAGCGGTGGGATACTGTGTGATCCTGCCGGTGCCGTCCCTGACAAATTGGTGGCAGCGGTGGGATACTGTGTGATCCTGCCGGTGTCGTCCTGACAAATTGGTGGCAAGCGGTGGGATATTACAGAATATCAGTGGCTGGATTGAGCAATCATTCCTGTCACTGAAAACTTGCACGGTTCTTGCGAGAATTCTGTGCAGAGTTTTAAGAAATCAGGCTCAGTGTTTCAATATTTTTTTTTTATCTGGGACATTACTATACAGTACAGACCAAAAGTTTGGATACACCTTCTCATTTAAAGATTTTTCTGTATTTTCATGACTATGAAAATTGTACATTCACACTGAAGGCATCAAAACTATGAATTAACACATGTGGACTTACATACTTAACAAAAAAGTGTGAGACAACTGAAAATATGTCTTATATTCTAGGTTCGTCAAAGTAGCCACCTTTTCCGTTAATGACTGCTTTGCACACTCTTGATGAGCTTCAAGAGGTAGTCACCGGAAATGGTCTTCCAACAATCTTGAAGGAGTTCCCAGAGATGCTTCACACTTGTTGTCCCTTTTGCCTTCACTCTGCGGTCCAGCTCACCCCAAACCATCTCGATTGGGTTCAGGTCTGGTGACTGTGGAGGCCAGGTCATCTGGCGTAGCACCCCATCACTCTCCCTCTGGGTCAAATAGCCCTTACACAGCCTGGAGGTGTGTTTGGGGTCATTGTCCTGTTGAAAAATAAATGATGGTCAAACTAAATGCAAACCGGATGGAATAGCATGCCGCTGCAAGATGCTGTGGTAGCCATGCTGGTTCAGTATGCCTTCAATTTTGAATAAATCCCCAACAGTGTCACCAGAAAAGCACCCCCACACCATCACACCTCCTCCATGCTTCACAGTGGGAACCAGACATGTAGAGTCCATACGTTCACCTTTTCTGCGTCGCACAAAGACACGGTGGTTGGAACCAAAGATCTCAAATTTGGACTCATCAGACCAAAGCACAGATTTCCCCTGGTCTAATGTCCATTCCTTGTGTTCTTTAGCCCAAACAAGTCTCTTCTGCTTGTTGCCTGTCCTTAGTAGTGGTTTCCTAGCAGCTATTTTACCATGAAGGCCTGCTGCACAAAGTCTCTTCTTAACAGTTGTTGAAGAGATGTGTCTGCTGCTAGAACTCTGTGTGGCATTGACCTGGTCTCTAATCTGAGCTGCTGTTAACCTGCTATTTCTGAGGCTGGTGACTCAGATAAACTTATCCTCAGAAGCAAAGGTGACTCTTGGTCTTCCTTTCCTGGGGCGGTCCTCATGTGAGCCAGTTTCTTTGTAGCGCTTGATGGTTTTTGCAACTGCACTTGGGGACACTTTCAAAGTTTTCCCAATTTTTCGGACTGACTGACCTTCATTTCTTAAAGTAATGATAGCCACTCGTTTTTCTTTACTTAGCTGCTTGTTTCTTGCCATAATACAAATTCTAACAGTCTATTCAGTAGGACTATCAGCTGTGTATCCACCAGACTTCTGCATAACACAACTGATGGTCCCAACCCCATTTATAAGGCAAGAAATCCCACTTATTAAACCTGACAGGGCACACCTGTGAAGTGAAAACCATTCCCGGTGACTACCTCTTGAAGCTCATCAAGAGAATGCCAAGAGTGTGCAAAGCAGTCATCAAAGCAAAAGGTGGCTACTTTGAAGAACCTAGAATATAAGACATATTTTCAGTTGTTCCACACTTTTTTGTTAAGTATATAATTCCACATGTGTTAATTCATAGTTTTGATGCCTTCAGTGTGAATGTACAATTTTCCTAGTCATGAAAATACAGAAAAATCTTTAAATGAGAAGGTGTGTCCAAACTTTTGGTCTGTACTGTACGTGTAGCAGTTGCATCCCCTCCCTTCTCTTGTTTTTCTGTCCTATCTTTTATTTGGCAATAATGGCTACAAGTGGAGAGCCCTGGTATCACCAGCAGACGAAGACCACTATCACTGCCATCCGTGAGCTGAGGCAGATTGACCCCACGGGCAAAAGCAAGGTCCAAATGATTGCTTAACTGTTGCACGGTGATGCAGAGCCTGTCCGACAGCAGAGCCCTGATTTTGGGGCGGCCAGCCAAGGCCCGGATGGCGCTGCTGCAGGGGTCCCACCTGTGATTGCCAGCCATACCCGCAACCAGGGTAGTGTGGACCCCCACCTGCAGATGGCCTTGGAGCAGCTCGCCGCAGATGATCATGATGGATGACTACAGCTGATCCTGAAATTCCGGGAGCGAGCAGAGCAAAGGGCCCAAGCTGACCGAGAGGCTGCTGAGCGACAAGCTGAACGACAACACCAGATGGCGCTAGCCCGGATTCAGAAGGAGTCAGCCTCTACGCAGACCCGTGAGTCCAACACTGCCAGCTGCTTTAAAACCCCGTCCTGAGCACTACCCTGTGATGGAAAAGGATGGGGACTTGGACACATTTCTGCGAGGCTTTGAAAAGGCCTGCAGGCAGTATCAGCTGCCCACCGACCAGTGGGCAAGATATTTAACTCCAGGGCTCCGAGGAAAAGCCTTGGAGGTGTTCGCTTCCCTCCCTCGAGAACAAGATGGAGACTCTGAGGCCGTCAAGCAGGCCCTAATAAAAAAGTACCAGCTGACTCCGGAGGTTTACCGGAAGAAGTTCAGAGCCCTCCAACGTGGACCACATGACACCTACAGCGATGTGGTAGACGGGCTCAGAACCAACTTTGAGCAGTGGATCCGAGGACTGTCAGTCACCACCTTCGAGGACCTGAAGGATCTGATGGTGAAGGACCAGTTTTCTCATCTTTGCCCAGTGCAAGTGAGACAGTTTGTGCTTGACCGGGAGCCGAAGGAAGCCGCCAAAGCTGCCCAGATTGGGGATACCTATGAAGCCAACCGCACACCAGAGGTGCGGAAGTCAGCCACCACCAGCTGGAAAGGGGGTAAGCCGACAACCACCCCCAGTGTTCCAGCCAGCCGGCCCTCAGTGGGTCCTGCCCCTTCTTCCAGAACCTGGACTGCATTTGACTCCCGTAAGTGCTTTACTTGTGACCAAATGGGTCACATCAGCCTTGTCTGCCCGGAGAGACAGAAGATGAACCCCACACCTGAGGCCCCAGGGCCTACTGCAGCCATTCTTTTTGTGGGTGGGGCGGTTAACCGGGCCCGGGAGAACTTACAACCCGTTACCGTGGGAAACACAGTCACTGTTGGCCTTAAGGACACTGGCGCAGAACGTACCCTGATCCGCCCTGAGTTTGTGTTACTAGAGGAACTCATTCCTGGGAAGACCCTGACTGTCACCGGGTTTGGGGGTGTCCGCCGTCCCATACCGATGGCCCGAGTTTTCCTGGACTGGGGTGCGGGGAGGGGGTTAAGGGAAGTGGGGGTGTCGGAGAATCTCCCCACTAATGTGCTATTGGGAACTGATCTGGGACGGATGGTTGCCCGATACATTCCTGACAACCCTCCCAGATCTGATCTGTCATGTAATGCCACTGTCATAAAATGTGAATGTGATGTCTAATAAAAGTGTGTGTTGTGGTAAAGGGGAACTCAGACACCTCACCCCGCGGGGTGATGCTGCTGAGGATCCCCTAAAGCGAGCCAGTATAAGTGCTAGGGGCAAGGGGAGCAGGCACGGACACCAGGAAGCAGGTCGTCCCGTGCAGGTGACCAGTGTCACACCAGATGGTGACATGGTCGGTGGCAGCAGCCCCATGACTAGCACGGCTCCAGAGGTGATGTGGAAGGATGGGGAGAAACACGGGGATCATAGGGAAAGTGGTCCCGTGCCGACGACCAGTGTCACGACGGACTGTGACATGGCCGGTCATAGCTCCCCCCCTAGAGAGCACAGCTCCCAAGGTAAAAGAGGTGGCAGGTAAAAAGGTTGGCCACATAACCGGGCAAGGTAACAGATAAGTGTGTCCCCTTGTCTGTCAAGAGAATAGGAAGAAGGTACCCATAGCCTGTCAGAGGTGTGGGGAAAAAGTATCCCAAACAGGTCAGGGTGATCGGAAAGCTGGACCCTCAGATTGGTGGGCAAATGGAGCTACAGCTGGTCGGATCAGCAGGAAGGGTGGGCCAGGAGGTGGGCTAAAGAGGCGATCTGTAAATCACCGCTTATGCCACCTCAAAGAGGGGAGGATGTCAGGAATATTATAAAATATTAATGTCAGGGAGAGATTAACAGAATATTAGCCTTTCTCCCATGCCCTCTGCTGTAGTGTTTGTCCAGAGATGACAATCATACAGTGTCTAATGCAAATTATCACCACTTGTCAGCACCGAGCTGTCCCATTTTTCTCAGCACAAAAGCCCCTATTAGTCCACGCCTGGTAAATAGTTTATGCAAATATGACCAGCCAAGGAGTGTTATAACTTCATTAGGAAGTAAGCATCTTGTACCTGAAAGACGCAGGAGGTAATTAAAATGCAGGCTTGCACTAATTTGCGTGTAACTGTTGAAGCTGCTTCCGAGCTTCAAAGGGCAATTTGCAGACATGATGACTCCGATATGAATTATGAGATATTATGAGTTCCATACGTCCGGCAATAACGAGACCCAAATGTGTAGTGACCAAATCAGCCCAGGAATGTGTAGGTACCTTTCCAGGGCTGTAACCAAAATCCGGGAGCTGCAGCGCAAAAACACCAGAATAGCAGACTGCAGCTATGCGAAGTGTGATATCAAAATAAAGATAAAATCATAAGGGAAAAAATGGCGTAGTTTGCAAGCTTCTGCGATCAACGAGCGATGAGTTATCGCAGAAGTTAGCGTTTCTAATAAAAATGTACAGGCTGGAGACCGACCCACATGATGTCACCACAAGGGGTGTGTGGCCAGATCTCACCTGAGGTATAAAAGAATCTATGGAAAAGACAGGAGCACTCATTGCCAGGGGGGAATAAGAATTATAAGCAACGGATCCTGTTCAATAACAGCATATTCCAACTGGAGCGCCTTTCCTCCAACTATATTGAGTCGTCGCAGCGAACCTTATAGTGTAAGTTTCACTTTTTTATCCTGTTTTATTTTATGTAACTGCGTATGTATTTTAATGTCCCCTTTGTAACATCCTTGTACATATTTTTCCTAAACACTGCCTCCCTTTTGGATTAAATATAAAATTTAATAGTTCTGTTTCTTTTGTTCTGTAATCGTTCCCTTCCCCGAAGTCATATACGCTACCAAAACGCAGGCGTCCGGCCAGGCCTGTATTATATTTAAAACTCGGCCGGTGGTGGCAGAGAGTATTAATAATTGGGCTATCGTGGAGCTGACAGTGACCGTATGGAGGGCGTTAAACACGGATTCCAGGCTGTGGAACCCAGGGTGTTGAGCCATACGCTCACTGGTCGCTTACCGATACCTACGTAGAGAGTAGTCTGGATCGCGTGCTCGCGACTCCGGACGAAATAAGGACAGCGTGACAGCACGGTGAGATATTGTGTGATCTCCCGGGTGTCGTCCTGACTGTGTGTAGGTGGAATCCCTGACAAATTGGTGGCAGCGGTGGGATACTGTGTGATCCTGCCAGTGCCGTCCCTGACAAATTGGTGGCAGCGGAGAGATACTGTGTGATCCTGCCGGTGCCATCCCTGACACTCAGCTATATAGTTGTTTGTCATTTCCAGTTGTTCATTTATTATTATGTTACAGGCATTTTCGGTATAACAACTCTTTTTTGAAAATAACCCTAGAACGCATGACCATAAAAATGGCTAAGTTATTTTTGTGTTATTGGATTATAAACATGTTAGCATTTATGCAAAATGTATTTATGGTTTTGTCATGCTTTTGTTTTTTTACTAAAAGCATGTCATTAAAAAAAAAAAAAATGAAGCATACTACAGTAGGAGTAAAAATGCAACCAGGCTAATGGGCCATATTAAAACTCGAACCGCGCGTTGAAGTTGGTGGAGAGGGATGTGGTGTGCCACTCAGGTCGGTATTATACCGGTACATGGGGTGACTAATTTATTAATACAAGGTCTGATTTTGCTCCACTGGTGCTATTAGTGGTTGAGTATGGGGCATAACTGTACCTATAACTATCTAGTGTTGGTATGCGGTAGTGCATGGGCTTAATAAGAGACATGTATTATTTTCAAGTCTGGATACCATATATGTGCTTATGGGCAATGGGTATAATAGCTCTTCATTACAGGCTTATGCACACATGCACTTTAATCGGTTGCATGACCTAGATGGGAGACTTGGACAGCAACTGATGGGAGTTTTTGTGTGATTAAATCTCTGAGGAACTCCTATGCATATCAGCACTTTAATCGGTTTCAATATTTATGATTGGCCAGTTTGGCCTAACCTCTGATAAATTTCCATGCATTTTTGCACCTTAATGGACTCTAACACCTATGGAACATTATATTGTATATTATGAATGATAGTAATTGTGTGTACAGCCCAGTGTTCTAAATAAATTGTGGCACTCATCCCCTCAATGGGTGATAACAATGTTTTTATTGCACTATTTTTCATTTTCCTTTCACTAATCTTTTTTAATGGTGTGTTTTTTATCATGAAAAATCTAATAAAGGTTCATAATTTTAATATCTGTTTTGTGCTTAACCACTTCGCAGCAGAGCCTATTTTTGCCTTCGTGACCAGGCAAATTTTTTCAATTCTGACCACTGTCACTTTATGAAGTAATAACTCTGGAACGCTTCAACGGATTCCCCTGATTCTGAGATTGTTTTTCGTGACATATTGTACTTCATGATAGTGGTAAAATTTCTTCACTATCATTTGCATTTATTTGTGAAAAAATCGGAAATTTGGCGAAAAATTTTGCAATTTTCAAACTTTGAATTTTTATGCCCTTAAATCAGGGAGATGTGTCACACAAAATAGTTAATAAATAACATTTCCCACATGTCTACTTTACATCAGCACAATTTTGGAACCCAAATTTTTTTTTGTTAGGAAGCTATAAGGGTTAAAAGTTGACCAGCGATTTCTCATTTTTCCAACAAAATTTACAAAAACATTTTTTTTAGGGACCACATCTTATTTGAAGTGACTTTGAGGGGCCTTTATGACAGAGAATACCCCAAAGTGACTCCATTTTAAAAACTGCACCCCTCAAGGTGCTCAAAACCACATTCAATAAGTTTATTAACCCTTTTTGGAATGTGGAAGAAAACAATGAACATTTAACTTTTTTTCACAAAAATGTTACTTTAGACACAATTTTTTTATTTTCACAAGGGTAAAAGGAAAAAATGGACTACACAATTTGTAGTGCAATTTCTCATGAGCGCGCTGATACCCCACATGTGAGGGAAAACCACTGTTTGGGCTCACTGCAGGGTTCGGAAGGGAAGGAGCGCCATTAGACTTTTTGAATGTAAAACTTGTTTGAATAATTAGCGGACGCCATGTTGCGTTTGGAGATCTCCTGATGTGCCTAAACAGTGGAAACCCCCCACAAGTGACACCATTTTGGAAACTAGACCCCTTAGGGAACTTATCTAGATGTGTGGTGAGCACCTTGAACCCCAAGGTGCTTCACAAAAGTTTATAATATTGAGCTGTAAAAATACAATTTTCACATTTTTCCCACAAAAACGTTTTTCATCCCTTAATTTTGCATTATCATAAGGGTAATAGGAGAATTTGCACCATGAAATTTGTTGTCAATTTCTCCTGAGTATGCCGATACCCCATATGGGGGGAAAAACCACTATTAGGGTACACTGCAGGGTTCGGAAGGGAAGGAGCGCCATTTGACTTTTTGAATGTAAAATTTGCTTAAATAATAATTAGCGGACGCCATGTCGCATTTAGGGAACCCCTAATGTGCCTAAGCAGTGGAAACCTCCCACAAGTGACACCATTTTGTAAACTATACCCCTTAGGGAACTTATCTAGATGTGTGGTGAGCACCTTGCACCCCCAGGTGCTTCACAGAAGTTTATAATATTGAGCCGTAAAAATTAAAATTTTCACATTTTTACCACAAAAACGTTTTTCATCCCTTAATTTTGCATTTTGATAAGGGTAATAGGAGAATTTGCACCATGAAATTTGTTGTGCAATTTCTCCTGAGTACGCCGATACCCCATATGTGGGGGAAAACCACTGCTTTGGTGTACGGCAGGGTTCGGAAGAGAAAGGAGCGCTATGTTGGCTGGGATAGGTTGCAGACACCATGTCACATTTGAAGAGTTGCTGACATGCCGAAACAGCAGAAACCCCCACAAGTGACCCCATTTTGTAAACTACACCTCTCAAGGAATTCATCTAGGGAAGTAGTGAGTATTTTTTAATTTTTAGATTTATACCATTGGGCAGTGAAGAAAACAATTATATTTTTACCACTAGTGTTGAGCGATACCTTCCGATATCAGGAAATATCGTATCGGATTGGATCGGACCGATACTCAAAAAGTATCGGATATCGCCGATTCCGATACCGGAAACCAATAAAAGTCAATGGGACAGAAATATCGGAATGAAAATAAACCCTTTCTTTCCTTGTAGGTTAATTCTACATGAAGTAAAACAACTAAGAATAATGTAGAATGTATTATGCGAAAAGCCGGCAATTCATCAGCGCATACACCGGTACCCGACAATTTAGAATAGAAAGAATAGAGCATCACACATAGATTAGATAGATAGAAACATGTCAGTCACATATATATGAAGTATAGTGACAGTGTTGCTTAATGTACTTGTCATTTAGTGTAAAGGATTTATTAAAAAAAATATTAGTGTTTTCATGCACCGTCTCTTTAAAAAAGCCGGCCGGCAATTCAGCAGCGGTACCCGACAATTTATAACAGACAGAATAGAGCTTCACACATAGATTAGATAGATAGAAACATGTCAGTCACACATATAAGAAGCACAGTGACAGTGTTGCTTACTGTACTTGTCATTTAGTGTAAAAGATTTATTAAAAAAAATAATAGTGTTTTAATGCACCGTCTCTTTAAGAAAGCCGGCCGGCAATTCAGCATCTGTACCCGACAATTTAGAATAGAAAGAATAGAGAATCACACATAGATTAGATAGATAGAAACATGTCAGTCACATATATATGAAGTACAGTGACAGTGTTGCTTACTGTACTTGTCATTTAGTGTTAAAATAAAGGATTTATTTTAAAAAAAATTGGCGTGGGGTTCCCCTTAATTTTAGTCTCTAGCGGAGGTTAAGCAGACAGCTGGGGCAGATGTTTGAAGCCTGGGAAGGGGGTAATACCCACGGAGCTTCCCAGGCTGCTAATATCAGCCCCCAGCGGAATACTTAGCCTTTACTAGCTATTAAAATGGGGGACCCCCCCAAAAAAATGACGTGGGGTTCCCCCTAATTTAATAGCTAGCAAAGGCTAGGCAGACAGCTGGGGGCTGATATTAATAGCCCAGGAAGGGTGCCATGAATATTGGCCCCCTCCCAGGCTAGAAACACCAGCCGTCAGCCGCCCCAGAAATGGCGCATCCGTAGGATGCGCCAATTCTGGCACTTAGCCTCGCTCTTCCCACTGCCCTGTAGCGGTGGCAGTGGGGTAATAGGGTTGGGGTTGATGTCAGCTTATAATGCCAGCTGACATCAAGCCCAGGTTAGTAATGGAGTGGCGTCTATAAGACACCCCCATTACTAACCCCATAGTCAAAGTAAAAAAAAAAACACAAACACCCAGAATAAAGTACTTTAATTGAAATAAACACACAATTCTTTATTGTTCTAAATTAAACCATACTTACCGTCACGCCCATTCCAGCTGAAGCCAATGATCTCCTGCAATATAGAAAAATAATAAAGCAACCTCATCCTTACCTTCCCATGGTTCCCACGACAGCTTCAGCTCTGCTACATCGAGATGACAGGCTGGACCGCAGCAGAACGCTGCCATCCAGCCTGTCATCCCGCAGACACTGAGAAGCGCAGGCATGCTTGCACTCCTCAGTGTCTCTCTGTGACGGCATAAAGATGAGCCGAGGTCATGTCCAATGAACTCAGCTCACCTCATGCACGTCACTGACAGCGTGGGAGAATTCTCACGCTGAAGCGCTGAGTGCAGGAGAATTTTCCCACGCTGTCAGTGACGTGCATGAGGTGAGCCGAGTTCATTGGACATGACCTCACCTCATGCACGTCACTGACAGCGTGGGAAAATTCTCCTGCACTCAGCGCTTCAGCGTGAGAATTTTCCCACGCTGTCAGTGACGTGCATGAGGTGAGCTGAGTTCATTGGACATGAACTCGGCTCATCTGGATGACGTCACAGAGAGACACTGAGGAGCGCAAGCATGCCTGCGCTTCTCAGTGTCTGCGGGATGACAGGCTGGATGGCAGCGTTCTGCTGCGGTCCAGCCTGTCATCTCGATGTAGCAGAGCTGCAGCTGTCGTGGGATCCATGGGAAGGTAAGGATGAGGTTGCTTTATTATTTTTCTTTTATTGCAGGAGATCGTTGGCTTCAGCTGGAATGGGCGTGATGGTAAGTATGGTTTAATTTAGAACAATAAAGAATTGTGTCTTTATTTCAATTAAAGGACTTTATTCTGGGTGTTGTGTTTTTTTTAAATACTTTACTAGAAATTCATGGTGGTCATGTCTAATATTGGCGTGACCCCATGAATTTCGGGCTTAGGGCCAGCTGATAATGCCAAGCTGGCCTTAACCCCTTTATTACCCAGTGAGCCACCGCACCAGGGCCCTGGATGAGTTGGGTACAGCGCCAGAAGATGGCGCTTCTATGAACGCGCCATTTTCCGGGGTGGCTGCGGACTGCAATTTGCAGCGGGTGGGGCCCAGAGAGCTTGGGCCTCCCTGCGCTGCAGATTCCAGCCCCCAGCTGCCTAGTTGTACCTGGCTGGACACAAAAATAGGGCGAAGCTCCACGTATTTTTTTTTTAAATTATTTCATGAAATTCATGAAATAATTAAGAAAAAAAGGGCTTCCCTATATTGTTGTGTCCGGCCAGGTACAAATAGGCAGCTGGTGGTTGGGGGCAGCCCATTCCTGCCTGCTGTACCTGGCTGGACACAAATATACTGCGAAGCCCCACGTCAATTTTTTTTTAATTATTTCATGAATTTCCTGAAATAATTAAAAAAAAATTGACGTGGGGCTTCGCACTATATTTGTGTCCAGCCAGGTACAGCAGGCAGGAACGGGCTGCCCCCAACCACCAGCTGCCTATTTGTACCTGGCCGGACACAACAATATCGGGAAGCCCTTTTTAAAAAAAAATATTTCATGAAATAATTAAAAAGAAAAATACGTGGGGCTTCTCCCTATTTTTGTGTCCAGCCAGGTACAACTAGGCAGCTGGGGGATGGAATCTGCAGCGCAGGGAGGCCCAAACTTTCTGGGCCTCCCCCCCACTGCAAATTGCAGTCCGCAGCCACCCCAGAAAATGGCGTGTTCATAGAAGCTGGATGCTGTACCTGGCTGGCATACAAAAATATGGCAAAGCCCACGTCAAAATTTTTGGGAAAAATTAATTAAAAAATAAATAATAATTTAGGGACTGCATCTTTATTAACTCCTCAAATGTCATTTAGTGTTAAAATAAAGGATTTATTTAAAAAAAAAATTGGCGTGGGATGCCCCATAATTTTAGTCTCTAGCGGAGGTTAAGCAGACGGCTGGGGCAGATGTTTGAAGCCTGGGAAGGGGGTAATACCCACGGAGCTTCCCAGACTACTAATATCAGCCCCCAGCTGAATACCTAGCCTTTACTAGCTATTAAAATGGGGGACCCCCCCAAAAAAATGACGTGGGGTCCCCCCTATTTTAATAGCTAGCAAAGGCTAGGCAGACAGCTGGGGGCTGATATTAATAGCCCAGGAAGGGTGCCATGAATATTGGCCCCCTCCCAGGCTAGAAACACCAGCCGTCAGCCGCCCCAGAAATGGCGCATCCATAGGATGCGCCAATTCTGGCACTTAGCCTCGCTCTTCCACGCTGCCCTGGTGCGGTGGAAAGGGGTAATGGGGTTGGGGTTCATGTCAGCGCCAGCTGCCATGAAGCCCAGGTTAGTAATGATGGGCGTCTATAAGACACCCCCATTACTAACCTACAAAGTGTTAAAAATAAAAAACACACTACACCCAGAAAAAAATAATTTATTTGAAATAAAACACACAATTTTATTTAATTCTTAGTTTACTAAAAAAAAATAGTTACCTGTCCACGTTCCTGCGCTGATCTCCCATGCACAGCTGTCACATCTGGAGATGGTGACAGCTGTGCATGGCTGCTGTAAGCTCACGCTGCCGGGAACACGTCCGCTCCCGGCAGCGGGAGCCACTGACTGAGGTCACCGGAGTGCATTCAGGCAGCGCAGCTCCGGAGACCTCCTTTACGGCACTGCTGTACCGTGGGAATTTCTCACGATACAGCAGGGCCGTAAAGGAGTTGACCGGAGCAGCGCTGCCTGAACTCCGGCGAACCCGCTTATGCAATGACGGGGCTGCTTTACGGCCCCGTCATTCTAGCGGCGGCAGCGGTTCAGAGCGGTCACATTCTATGTGGCTGCTCTGAACTGGAGATCTTCGTGGGACACTCGTGGACTACTACGGAGGGGTAAGGATAAGGTTGTGGTTTATTATTTTAGATTTTATTACAGGAGATCGATGGCTTCGGGGAATTAGGTGTCTAGGTGAGTATAGGTGTAGTTTTTTATTTTTTACTTTATTTTAGGTGGCGATCGGCGGGGACAGGTAATGTATGAACTAATTTATTGTAGGTAACCACTGGCCACCAATGACATGTATTTAACATTTATTGGGGACACAGTAGGGCAATTTATATAGCAGGATCAGGCTGATGGGAACTACTGCTCCCATCGAGCTGATCCTGCTGGCACGAGTGGACGGGGGACAGACATAGGCCGATGGGAGTAGTAGTGTCACATCGGCCTATGTCTGCCTGCATGCACACACCCGCAGACATCGCACAGACACCGCACACACCCGCACAGGCACCGCACACACCGCACAGACACCCCACACACCGCGCACACCCGCACAGACACCCACACACACCAATCATGACCGGTCTGGGAGGTGAGGCTGACCTGTGCGACCGTGGGAAAGTTCATGTGAGTTCATGCAATGCAGTGAAGCATGAACTCACATGAACCCTCCGAGGGCACCGCGGCTGCTTCAAATGAACAGCTGATCGGCATCACCTGATACCTCAGCTGTTCATTTGAAATAACCGGCGGGAAAGCGCAGCACAGAACGGGAAAGCCGGCGGTGAAGTCTTTTCACTGCCGGCTTCCCCGCCCGGGTCCTTCGCTCCCCGCTCCTTGGTGCTGCGCTCCCCGCCCGGTCCTAACTTACTATCGGGATGGGAGGTGGCGAGGGGAGCGGAGGATTGGGGTGGGAGGCTGCGGGGAAGCAGTATGGGGCTGTGTGATTGTTTAAAAGCCGGCGGCTTTTTACCGCCCGCCGGCTTTTAAACAATCAGGAGAATTCTCCCACGCTGGGATGGCATTCTCATGACAGGCTGGATCGCAGCTGAGCGCTGCCATCCAGCTTGTCATCCTTCAGAGACACTGCAGAGCGCAGGCATTATGGGAACTTCCGATTCCGGTATTCGATATTGTAAAAGTATCGGAATTAAGTATCGGAATTCCGATACCGCGAATATCGGCCGATACCCGATATTTCAATATCGGAATGCTCAACACTATTTACCACAAAAAATGTTTTACCCTCAGATTTTACATTTTCACACAGGGCAATGGGTAAAAATGGTGCCAAAATGTATCACACAATTTCTTCTAAAAGTGGCAATACCCCATATGTGGCTGTATCGTACTGTTTAGCCATACGGCGAGATCTGGGAGGGACGGAGCGCTATTTGACAATTGGAGAACAAATTATTGTAGAATAGGCATTTGGATTTGGGAGACAAAATTTTCTGAATTTCTTTTGGGGGGCAAGGGCCATTTCGCTTTTCCAGAGCCTTTCTGCTACCAGTAACTTGGAAGTCCCTTATATTTTTAACAGATGATGGACCTGAGTGGGGACTAGCTTTTTTTGAGGACTGAGTTGAAGGTTTTATTGGGAACATTTTACGTAACATTTATCCGGCGCTCTAGGCTGAGCACTTACATCGGGGTTTCCATCTAAATTTCCAAGTGATGTAATTCAGATGAAACCCCTGCGGGATCCATTCACTGTAATGAGGCAGCAGAGTTACTCTGGACTCTGTCTGGCCTGTTTAGCGGTGTCCTTTTTTTCAGAAGTGCACAAAACTGTGGCCAACCGCACTTTTATGCACGCCTAAAAAAACTGACACCTTGGGATCACAGGCCAGACGGCATCCACAGTGGCCTATATCTGCCTCATTACAGGGAATCTTCCGCCATGGGTTCCGTCTGAATCACGTATTTCAGAGATTTACACAGAAACTCTGGTGAAAGTGCTCAGCGCAGAATAAATGTGAGCGGAGCCTTACTGAGATCTTTGGGAGACATAATAAATCAGTAGCAGGTGAAGAATTGGTTTTATTTTTTACACCGTTCATTGTGCAGTATAAGTGATGAGATTACTTTATTTTTCGGGTCGGTGCGATTACAGAGGCACCAGATTTATATCAGGTTTTTATGACTGACGCTTTTTTTGCAAAATCTAGTTTTTGCATCGCCATATTTTGAGAGCTATAATTTTTCCATATTTCGGCCAACAGAGTCACGTGACGGCTTGTTTTTTGCGGGACGAGTTGACATTTTTTGATCGCTTTCTATTCCGTTTTTTGGGAGGTAAAATTAACAAAAACCAACAATTCAGGAATTGTTTTTGGAGGTTTTTTTTTATGCTGTTCTGCGTGTGGTAAAAGTGATAAGGCAGCATTATTCAGTACGTTTACAGCACTACTACACTTACTGTATATTTTTTTTATGTTTTGGCGCTTTTACACAATAAAACAATTTTATAGAAAAAATATTTTTCTTGCATCGCTTTATTCTGAGAGTTATAACTTTTTTTTATTTTTCGACTGATGGAGCTGCATGGTGGCTTTTTTTTGTGAAACAAGATGACGTTTTCAGCAGTACCATTTTTATTTCCATTTTCCTTTTGATCGCATTTTTTTTCCACTTTTTGTTTGGCGATATGATGAAAAAGCATAGTTTTTTGCTCCGTTTTTTATTTATTTTTATTACAGTGTGCACAGAAGGAGTTAATTAGTGTGACAGTTTTATAGATCGGGTTGTTTCGGTCGCGGCGATACCAAATATGTGTACTTTTTTTGTTTTTGCATAAATATACGGATTTATTGGTTTAATTTATTTATTTTTATTTTGTGATTTATTTTTTTTTAACAGTTTGAAAACATTTTTTAGACTTTTTTTTACACTTTTACTTAGTCCCTGTATGGGACATTAATTTTTATTTTTCTACTCACTGTTCTCATGCAATGCAATAGACATGTATTGCATTGCATGAGAGCACTGCTGACAGTTTCACACTGTCTGTCTCGTGCTAGACTTCAGCTGCAGGCTGAGCCTAGCAGGACATCATATATGGCAGATCCGGAGGCGGTCATGTGAGCTCCGGCTGCCATGACAACGGCAGGTCCTGGAAGACATCAGGGGTCCGTCGGAGAGGTAAGTGGACAACCCCCTCTCCTCTCATTATCTTCTATATGCCGCGATCACTATAGATCGTGGCATATAGAAGATAGCAAAGGGTTAACATCATTGGGACCTGATCCAAACTGCACCCGCAGAACTTGCAGGACCCTGGGGGTCCTGAGAGCTGCGGGACCACCGACCGTTCATAAACGTCGGCGCTGCACAGAGCCCAGGCAGCGCCGACGTTTATGTACAGTGGGCGGTCTTGAAGCGGTTAATTTCTGAAAAATCTTATTAGGTGAATCTATTGATTTATTCGTAAGCTTTGACAGATGTTGGTTGATATATCAGTATTTCCTTCGGTATAGGTTGTTGTACCTGTTTTGAACGAAGGACTGCCATGATGGATTATAAAAACCGGGATGGCAATTGGCTGTCCCAATTATCGGATATTTTTAAAGACACCGGACATGCCAATATGAGTGATCAGTTGGATGATGTAAGCAGGGATAAAATGTCATTAAAAGAATTGCTCCAAAAATGGACTAAAACCTGGTGGAACATGACATCATTACAGCAATATATGTTTCGTCAAATGGTCCCTCGTGGTCTTCGTATACAGGTCTCACCCTCAGTCCAGAGAACTCTAATATTTCTTTTTTAGAGCTAGTAGTGAAACGCCCCCAATTAACAGAGATATTATTACCCAGTATCGAGAAGAATTCACAGATAGCAGCACCAATGTCTATGCAAGAAGGGGGAATAAACACGATTTTGAAATATTTCCCCCAAACCTCCACAAAATCGCTAAAAAGAAAAGGAGGCCCAGGGGGTCCAGAGGAGGGAGAAAAAAGAAAAAAAGTGCAGACTGTAGAAAAGGAAAAGAAGCTACAGTAGAAGAAAATAGAAATAAGAAAAATACAATCCAGATTTTTAATCTTTCTGAACACTGTTTGACAAAATCTGAATTAACTGTCCTTTCTAAAAGTCTAGGTTTTTGTCCAACACAAGAAGCAAAAGCCTTTGACCTTTTTATAGATTTAAATAAGTATATCCGTAAGCTTACAATAGCACGTCATTTTTCTATACAGGAATGTTCAGAAAATGATAAAGCTGAACATATAATGGAAAAACCTGATGAAAATTTGGATAGTTTTTTACATAAAGAAGTATGCCCACAGTCCAAATTCAACCCGGTTCACCACCGGGGTAGTAATTTGGAGACATTTTTCTCATTGGTAAATGAAGAATTTCGCAATATTAATGCAAAAACTGCTGGTATAAAAAATAAAAATGTGAATGAAAAATCCAAAAAGAAAAAATGATAATATAAAAACACATGGTTATAAGCAAAACATCTCTAGGGAAGAAAGGAGGGCTATGGAAAATACTAAGATAGTAATAAGGGAAGCAGACAAGGGAGGGGGGATTGTACTTCAAGATAGGGAGATATACCTGAAAGAAGCTCATAAAACACTTGCTGATGAAAAATATTATAAAAAATTGAGCAAGGATTCCTCTAAAAAGTTTTTGGAGGAATACCATGATCTAATTAATGAAGCATTTGGAAAAAATATTATAAACAAAAAAGAGAGAAGATTTTTGATAAATAAGAATCCTAATACAGCTATATTTTATCACCTTCCAAAGGTACATAAATGTCTAAATAACCCACCGGGCCGGCCTATAATAGCAGGCATCGGTTCCCTTACAAGTCAGCTGTCCCATTACATTGACTTGTTTCTGCAGGATATAGTTAAAACCTTACCCTCATATCTAATGGATTCAAATCAGTTACTAAGTGAATGTAAAAACATCATTTGGGAGGATGACTTTCTTTTCATCACTATGGATGTAAACGCCTTGTATTCGAATATCCAACACGATCTGGGAATAAAAGCGGTGGAGCACTATCTGAATGGCGGTCTAGATATGCCAGACCCTCAGAGGGAATTCCTTCTGAAAGGTCTTAAGTTTATATTGGAACATAATGTCTTCATGTTCCAAGACCAACGCTATATACAGCAACTGGGTACAGCGATGGGGACGCGGGTAGCCCCAAGTTTCGCAAATTTGTTTATGGGGCTATTCGAATCCTCATCGCCAATAAACCAACAACGTTATACTGATAATATAGTGCTATACCATCGTTTTAATAATTATATGGAGGGGGAGTGAGGATAAAGCGGAGCAGTTTATCAGCGAGATGAATAGAAACCAATGGGAGATTACATTCACCGCTAAAATTAGTAAGGAAAAAATTGACTTTTTAGACCTGGAGTTATCACACAAAGACAAACGGATCATCAGTAAAACCTTTTTTAAAACAACGGATACAAATGTTTTTTTACATTATTACAGTGCGCACTATAAAAAATGGAAATCTAATATTCCTTACAGTCAGTTTCACAGGATCAGAAAAAATAACACGACTACAGATGACTATATTAAACAGTCCAAAATTCTAATCAACAGGTTTGATGATAAAAAATATCCAAAAAAATTGACCATGAGTGCTTATGCAGCAAATTTACAGAAAACTCAGGACGAATGTTTGGTAAAAATATAAGGATAAAAATAACAAAAACTGTGAGGAAATAAAAAAAAGAAACAATAGATGGCAGTATAATTTTGTAACAGCCTTCAATCGGAATAATAATGACATCAGAAAGATATTGAATAAATATTGGTATCTACTCAAAAGGGATACATATCTGAAAAAAATCCTACCGCAAAGACCGAATATCACCTTTCGCAGGGGACAAACCATGAGAGGCATTATTGCTCCCAGTAATTTAAAATCAGCACCACAGGGAGGTCAGAAAATCATTCAAATAAATGGGAAAAAAGACAGAAAGAACATTTATAAAAAAAATTGGTGTAACACTATGTCATTCGAAAAAATGCTACTGTTGTGAAATTATTGACCACAATGTGGACACAATCCTTTGCAACAATACGGGTGAAAGGTTCCCAATTACACAGAAGCTGTCTTGTGACAGCCAGTTTGTGGTGTATGTCATTACATGAGCCTGTGGTGTTCGGTACGGGGGACGTACCATGCAGACTTTAAGAACATATATGAATGGACACAGGCATAATGCGAAAAACGGCTTTATGAAACACAGCCTATCTAGACATTTGTGCTTGAAACACAATAAAAAGTTCAACATAAAAGTCACACCAGTGGAACAAATCCCTGAGAATTGTCCAAACCGCACTGAGAGATTAAATTGTAAAGAATCCTTTTGGATATTTAAAATGGGCACTTTACACCCAGATGGGCTGCATGATATTATTGAGGGGATATAGGAGGAATCAATATACCTCTGGATACTGTAATTAATGGTTTTACATATGTTATAATTTTTATTAGTCTTCCTATATATATTTTCTATATTTTTTATAAATGTTTTAAACAGTGTTTTTTTAAAAAAAGTTTCGTAACATACAGAATCATGTAAGCAGTTATATATCACATTTTATTTTTTCTGTATGTACAGTATTTATATTTATTCATATAGGGATTTTTTTTCCTTTTTACCAACTACTGACTAGTAGTGCCTTTTTGGAATGGGTGTGTCAAAATTAACCATATGTGGTCCACACCCTGACCATGATAGTAACACCTCTTATAAAAGCTGGTCAGAACTAAGTAGCACTTATAACAAAATACCTGAGGAAGACATTTTATTTGTCGAAACACGTTGTATGTACATGTTTTTGGAGAAATAATAAAGATCCATATATGATAATATTATAGCTTGTACTTACAAGTTATTTAGGAGCGCAAATAGCCTGGAGGAAAACTTTTTCGGATATTTTTCCTATGATAACTCTGCCCGAGTTAAACAATAGCCACCAGGGATCTGCAGCATACCGCTTAAAAAGGAAGATCATTACTGGATGTTCTGTGGTTCAAAAGGGACCTATAAGCAAGTGACCAAGGCCTAATAAAGGTGAGTGCAACTAACACCTATCTATGATCTGACCATACACCTACATTTAGATTGGTGCGCTCTCTGCTTTCCTTTCCCTCTCTCCTGCTGGATATCCAGATGAAGGACGAGATTTTCCTTAAAAAATGGAAGGAGGCCTGTGGTATCTGTTCGCATACATTTCTGAAAATTTGGGTTGATGCAGATGAACAGAATCTGGAGACCTTAGAAGGAGACAAAAATATACAAGATAAATTACGTCAGAAATTGAATGCAGCCGATTGGTCTAAATTGGATGAAGACCTTAATGCATCATTGAATAAATGGGAAGTAGAGATCCAAAACCAGAAATTTGGCAAATACCAACATGACCTGCAGGATTACCAGTCCAATAGAGTTTTTAAATGGAGAATGAAACCGCTGAGGAAGAAATCGGAATCTTTGAGCTCGATTGCGAGTGATAATTCCAAAAATTTAAATGGATCAACTTCCATGGAACCCATGAACCCTCCAAATCGCTATAACACACGTCATGCATCATTTAGAAATAAATTTAGCGCACAATGGGAATCAGGACCTTCAGGAGATAATGCGTTACAGGTAATCAACCTTTCAAGTATTGATTTTAGTATTGTTCAAATTAAGGTTCTATCACTTGGCTTGGGGTTCAGCCCCACAGCCAAATTTGACCAGTTTACAGCTATTAAGGATACGTTCTTAATTGCTAGAAAGTTAATTTTGAAAAAAATTGCATTCTCCTAAAACTAATTGTCATCCTTTTACCACAGAAAAAGAGTTGGAAGCGCTACAGGCATTAGAGGATCTCCTGGCGGAACAACTCACAGCACCGGCAGGTAAATTTCCAGACTTTGTCAAAAAGTCAAAAAGAGATCCACCACATTTCCCCCTGTCACGTTGTTCATCCATTGAGATATTTGTAAGAATGGTATGTGAGGAAATATATTGCATGTCTCCCAGGAGGCCTTATGATAATTTAACACCGGAATAGCGTAGGGCCCTGGGTGAACTTCAGAGGATGAAAAATGTAGTCTTTAAACCAGCGGACAAGGGGGAAAATGTGGTGGTATGGCCAGTAGTGCAATATGAAAAAGAGGCATTCAGGCAATTAGGTGATGTGAATTGCTACCAGCGTCTGTCGGTCGGGGGATCCTACTCTTATATTTCAAAAGAATTTATTTTCCATCTTAGATGCTGCGCTTGCCAATGGTACCATTACCAAAGGTGTGTGGGAGGGTTTAAGGGTGGAACATCCAGCAGTACTCATCCTATATATCCTACCCAAAATTCATAAGCAAGTGCAAGATGCTCCTGGGCATCCCATTTTATCTGGAAATGGGAGTCTGACAGAACCTGCTTCCAGATTTTTGGACTATTATCTCAAACCTATAGTGATGGAACTTCCATCCTATATTAGAGATAATATGGATGTTTTACAGCAGTTGGATGGGATCAGTATGGATTCAAATATGCTATTTACCACGTGTGATGTGGAATCATTACATACGTGCATATCACATGAACATGGCTTGTTGGCGGCTAAATTCTATCTTGCAGGAAGAAACCTAGACACAGATTTGGTAAAACTTCTAATGGAATTGTTGGAATTTGTTCTGTATCACGATTATTTTGTTTTTAAAGACCACTTTTACTTGCAGAAAAGAGGGGTGGCAATGGGGTCGGCTTGCGCCCCCTCTTATGCAAACCTCTTCTTTGGGTGTGCGAATATGTCCAGAACTTTGAACATTCATCAGTAGTGTCATGGATGAGATTTATTGATGACGTTCTATTCATTTGGCAGGGGACTGAAGAACTAGAGCGTTTTTTGGTATATCTGAACAATAATACATTGAACATCAAGTTAACTCATCACACTGATTCACATTCTATTGAATTTTTGGATTTGGATATTACAGTGGATACAGAGGGTCAAGTACACACTGAAATCTTTCGTAAGAAAACAAGTGTAAATGCGCTTCTGCATGCTAAATCAAGTTACCCCCAACATGTGATTAGAGCCATCCCTACAGGACAATTTATTAGGGCACGTCGTATATGTGATAAGGAAGAAACCTTTGAAAAAGAAGCAGAAGATTTAACGAAAAGATTCCTACAACGCAGATATATATGGGAGAATGTACAAAAAGAAGCCTATTATAGAGCGAAAAACACTAGGAGACAATCTCTACTAACTACGAAAAAAGGATAAGGGAAAGGGAAGGTAACAAAGTGAAAGGAATTATTTTTATTATTATTTTACATATGTTCTTTCTAATATCAAAAAATATACCATTCTACTATTCAGAATGAACTTAGAGTGTAATGTTGAACAACTACCCACTCTCCTAACCTAATTAGGGTGTGGTGTCAATCCTAACTAATCTAACTAAAGAAAGGGAAGAAGAAAAAAGGAAAAAAAAAGAAGGGGGGAGGGGGAATAAAAAGGAGAAAAAAACATGACATCTTAAGAGTAATCAGTCTATAAAGATTGTCTTGAAGTCCTTACAAGTGTATATTATACCTGATGAAGGCCATTGCTGGCAGAAACGCGTTGTTTGTTCTTAGAAAGATGTTCGAATAAATCTGATATTGAGAAAAATAATTCATCTTTATCCATCCTTATCCTCCGGAAGCGCCGAAAAAGGGAAACCTTCTTTCCACTACACTATCCAACATGCAAGCCTTATACCATGGCTGACATAGTTCCCGCATTTGTGCTGCAGACCAGAGGATTGCAAAGAGCTGATCCACTATACGGATCATTTGTGTGAAAACACAAGACATCTAAAGGGTGAGTGCTAAAAAACAAATATTGTTGTGGCAAATGCACATATTCATCTACACTTAGACTCTGCGCCCCTTGTCTCCCATTTTATCACTCTTTTTATTACCGTGAAATCTTGACTGAGAGGAGCCTCCAGCTCATCAGTTACAGAAAAGACACTCCAGCTCGTGGAGAGGGAGCAGCGAGATCTAAGATGGAACACTTTAGTAATCGTGTCACAAGGCGAAAGGAGATACTATCCACGATTATCCCATCTGAATCCACACAGGTTGGAAACAAACATGGATAATGAGACTAAAGGAAATATCTCTAGACTTTTTACGAGTTTTGAGAAAAACATGAAAAATAAGTTAAGACATCAGTTGGATTCTGACTTTTTAGATATCTGTATTCAACAAAAGATTATACCAGCTGGTCTCCGGATTCTCTTTAACAGCACCTTTCCAGACGACAAAGTTTTTTCGAATGATTGGTATGATATCATAGATACCTGTTCCTATGAATTAATGAAATTATTAATTAAAAAAAGAACGAATATAGCTCATAAATTTGTCCAACTTTGCGAGACAGATTTAAATTAATTATTACAGTATAATGAATCTGCTCTACATAATGCTCTCAATAGAGACATTAATAGAAATCTACAAACCTTTGAAAATAACCTCATTGAAGTAAGAACTGCAGATTTTTTTTAGATAAAAAACGCAAAAAATCCAAAGCTAACAGGAGAAAAGGTATTAAACCAAAAATCCAAAATAGATAAGAATTCCATTGAAAATATAGAACAAGCTAACAACCCTCGTCTACCAGTTCATCTGGAATTATCTAAAAAACAAAATGAGCTTCTAGATGGGTTACGTACTTTCTACAATTCAAAAACGCAACAAAAGGAGAATTCTGACCCAAATAGATTTAAAAAGGTTTTTTCTGCAACAGAAGCAAGAGTTATTCCAAAAAATACAAATGTAATTACTGTTATTAAAACTACGAGAAAAAACATGATAAAAACAAGATAATTCATGGTATAATTTCCACCAGGCAGAATTCTTCCACACCGGATATCACACTGACCAGAAATTCTAAGGGTCTTAAGGACCTAAATAAAACTGTGGAGATTAATCCTTCCTTGCTTCCTTTACTGGATAGAGATATCTCTCCCATACGCATCAACTCCACACCCTCTATTATTCCGGCTACTAATTTCGAACTACCTCCTGTATATATCACCACAAAGCTTCCTCCCAACAATGAAGCCTCAAATATATTTTTCAATACAAGTGATTTCACAGTACATGATACTACAGAATCATCACTAGTTTTCACTACTGTGTTACAAACGACCACTCCACCCCTTTCACCCGTCAGCTCACATATATCTTTTTTAGAGATATTTCCATATCTTCCTCCTCCTATATCGGAAGTTCTTTTACCCAGACTAGAGAGCCGGTTTCTCACAGCAACACCAATACAAACACTGGTAAAAAATCCGATCACAAATTATTTTTCGCGGACCCCTTCACAGTCGGCAAAAAGAAAAGGAGGTCCAGAGGTACTAGGGGAAAAGTATCCAAAAAAACATCGATGGAAACAGAACTGGTAAATTTATAAAAATCAAGACAAAAACAATTCAGATTGTTTTAAAAATATCAAAGATACTAAAAAATCTGATAAAAAAGATACAATAAAAATATTCAATTTATCTAGATATACTCTCACTACAATGGAACAAAAATCCTATCCAAGGGATTAAATTATTGCCCCACACAAAAAGTTAAGCAGTTTGATTTGTTTCTGGATCTAAATGAGTTTGTGCGAAAAATCACGCTAAAACGCCATTTCGTAATAAAGGAGCGAATAGTAGAATTAAATCTACCGCCAGATAGAGAATTCACAGTCCCAAACAACAACTGTATTCATAAAGAAGTCCAACCGAAATCCAATTTTAACCCTGTACACCACAGGGGGAGTAGTTTGAACACATTTTACACATTAGTAGATGATGAATTTCATAATTTTAATTCATCGACAAATTTAAAAAAAATCAGATTTTAAACAAAAATCGAAAGTCACTAAACGGTAACAAAAATTTTCTAAATAAACACAAAAATATTGAAAAAAATAATTTAATACAAAAGATAATATTTAAAAATTAGAGAAGCTAGCTCTCAAACAATTGAAAAATAATTAAAAAAATAGTCATCAGACAAGCTGACAAAGGAGGTGGAGTGGTCATCCAGGACAGGGAAACATATCTACAGGAAGCTCATAATATCCTAGTAGATAAAAAGTACAGATCTGGCAAAAAAATTTAACTTAGAATACCATATGTTCATAAATGAATCATATTCACAAAATACTATCAATAAAAAAGAAAAATGTTTCCTGACAAATAAAAACCCAAACCCAGCAATTTTTAATCATCTACCAAAGGTCCACAAAAACCCTGTAGTACCACCAGGTAGACCGATTATTTCTAGTACTGGATCACTGGCTAGTCAGCTATCTCACTACATAGACCTACATCTTCAGGACCTTGTAAAAAAGTTACCGTCTTTCCTCCATGATTCTAACCAACTTATAAAGGAATGAAGTTCTTTAAATTGGGAAAATTATTATCTTTTCATTACATTAGACGTGAACGCCATGGCTGACACAGTTCCCGCATTTGTGCTGCAGACCGGAGGATTGCAAAGAGCTGATCCACTATACGGATCATTTGAGTGAAAACACAAGACATCTAAAGGGTGAGTGCAAAAAACAAATATTGTTGTGGCAAATGTGTGGCGCCCCTGAGAGTTCGACCGCCACAGGGATGCTGCACTTCTTTAATGGAGTGTAGTGTTCCTCCTCTGAGGTAAGAACAGTGTGATGGTCAGGGCCCTTCCTTCACATCCAACACCACATTTCTCCACCAGAGGGGGCTAGAATGCACTAGGTGCTGCCCTCCTGGTTACAGGGAGACTGGGGAACCAAGAGTTAGGGGAACCATTTAGTGGCTTAGGGTGGAGGACTCACATTTTAGTGACACTGTAAAATTCATATTTAATAAAAAGCCATCTTGGTTCTGGGTCCTTGTTAGTCAAGTCTTTTGAACAGTCTTTGAACTGTGAATACTGTGATCTCCCACCCTGAGCGTGGATCCTGTGTGGACCTGCAGCGGATGGAGGCACAGCCCTCGTACCCCGGCCTTGGGACGAGGGGCAGGTTGCAGACAAGGAATGTTTTAACCTAGTCAAGGACCACCTGTCCTCGCCAACCTGATGTATTCAGAGGGAGCCTGGCTGCAAGAGGGGTACCGGCCCCCGACACCCGACCTTGCTACTCCACTTCCTGGTCGGGAAAGCCCGGTAGGCCCTGAGGATCCCACCGGGTATTGGAAGGAGCGGAGCTGCCTCCCGTGCCCTTGTTCTGAGAGGAGTTCAGAGGGAGACCCGGCCTATTTGCACACACGGACAGGAAAGGACTCGGTCTGTAGTTCAGGAACACTCTGGTGCAGGGTCCTGATATAACACTGGACTTACTCGGAGGTTGTCGGACCCTCGTCTCTGGTGGCCGTAGAACTCCGCGAGGAGCAGGGAGTCGCCTTCCTTCTGCCATCTCTGATGTGAGTAAAGCCTTGGAAGTTCGCCCCTATGGCCTCTGGACTCTTTATTCTGCGCTACACCGCATGACACAGACTTTCTAGACTACTATCCCCTCCGTCCTGTCTCTCTGCCCTGAGGCCTTGCTCCGCCTGTGGGGAGTAGTAACAACGATGGCCGCCATACCACCATGCCTCAGCGGAAAGCAGCGGCGCTGGTGGTCATCACCAGGTGCCACAGGTGGCGTAGTCGTAATCAGCCACTCAACCCGGATAAGCCCGTACCATCCTTTTTAAATTGTGACGGCCCTGGGCACGGAGCGGGTCCGGGCCACAGCAGCATCCCATCTCTCCATCTTAGGACCCGACTCCGAGTCCCCATGTCTCAGGGTAAAAAGGGGCTTTCGAGTAGAGGCGTCACAAATTCACATATTCATCTACATTTAGACTCTGCACCCCTTGTCTCCCTTTTTAACCCTCTTTTTATTACCGTACTAAATAAGAAAGTAAGGAAAGAATTGGATCAGCAGGTACAATATTTAACTAGCTGTTGTTCTCGCTGAAGGGAAATGACCAATGTTATCTCCAAATACTGGCCAATTCTGCAACAAGATCCTTCTATAGCACCATTTGTTCCCAGTAAACCTCTAATGACATCAAAGAGGAGCAAAATGCTGCGAGATATACTGGTGAATAGTCACTATATACCAGATACATCCTTGTATCTATTTGGTTCACAGGGTCCAAAGTGGGGCACGTGGTGTTGTGGTAACTGTACAGCATGCAAATACATAGTGAAGGCTGACTCTTTTGAGGATTCAAGTGGTCAACGGACATACAAGATGCTACATTTCATTAACTGCAGGACTATGCATGTGATTTATCAGGCAATCTGCCCATGAGGTCGAAAGTACGTAGGGATGACAACCCGTGAACTATGGATTCGGATTTTGGAACATATTAAAGACATCAGGGCAGCGGACAAGATTGGACAAGATGAGGTGAGCGCTATTGGGAAACTTAAACCTCTAGAAAGACATTTTAGAGATTATCACCCACACCAAGGGCACATCCTCAAAGTTTAAAGGGATTGACAGAATTTATCACAGGAATCCTAGGGGGAAAATGTTCACAAAACTTGCATAGGTTAAATGCAAGTGCATGACCCCCAGAGGATTAAATGAGCAATGGGGTTTTGCTAGTTTCCTCTAGGCATTCTGAGGGGATAGGAACCTGTAGGGATCATGGGTGTCTTAACTACGTGTATTGACAGTATACTGATCATTCATATGGGTTTTATGGGAGCATGGGTAGGGGACATTTCTATAATGATTTGATATATATTTATTTCTAATTTTCAGTTTTTCAGATGTTCATTTGTATAGAAATACAGCATTACCAAGGGGAGGGTGTCTCTGTGATGTGGCCAATAAGATCTCACCTAACGGCATCAAACAAATGGATTATCGTTTTATGAAATTGACGTGTGAAGCATATACTCCACTATGTCTGATATTCAGTCTTTATGTGTTTTCTGAAATAATGTTCAAAAATGAACGTATGCTGTAGAGATGATTAATGTAATTATTAAATTATTCGCATAGTATACTGCTATTTATGAGAAATGTCAGACTTGAGGATATAAGTACATGTATACATTTATATTATTGTAATTGACTATTATGATGGATAAATAATATGTGTATTCTATTTTGTACAAATTGGACTCCTTGTTACAGCTGCAAAAACATATGAGTAATGAATACAATAGTGGCTTTTGGTTTGCCCTTTTTATTTGCTGGCCACTTCAATTGATGTTAGGATGATATCCATTTAGGTCAGACTTGTTATGCCAATCTTGCACACGTCTATAATGGCTGCAGGGATGCTGTGCGTTGTCTGTGCATGCACATCATCCGCCCTCCCCCTCACGCTCTGGATGCTGACTCGTCTGACTGTGACAGCATCCGTGTGTGATGGTGATGGCGGTGGAAGCGCATGTGTGGTTGCGACGCCCGGTAATTATGACGCCCCTTGGTAAGTAGCATCAGCTGTTTTCTCCCTATTTAGAGCGCCCATCTCCTCTCCACTTCACTCTCTGACGAAGAGGAAGCGAAATGCGCCTTGGAGTAGGTGGAGAGGGATGTGGTGTACCACTCAGGTCGGTATTATACCGGTACATGGGGTGACTAATTTATTAATGCATGGTCTGATTTTGCTCCACTGGTGCTATTAGTGGTTGAGTATGGGGCATAACTGTATCTATAACTATCTAGTGTTGGTATGCGGTAGTGCATGGGCTTAATAAGAGACATGCAATATTTTCAAGTCTGGATTCCATATATGTGCTTATAGGCAATGGGTATAATAGCTCTTCATTACAAGCTTATGCACACATGCACTTTAATCGGTTGCATGACCTAGATGGGAGACTTGGGCAGCAACTGATGGGAGTTTTTGTGTGATTAAATCTCTGAGGAACAAAGGAAATAGAACTAACAGGCGAAATGAGAAGTGACAAGCTTAATCCTCCACTAAGTATGACAAATCTAACCCAAGTTGGAGTACAGAAACGCCTCAGTAACATTAAAATAAACAAATCACCAGGACCTGATGGCATACACCCACGGGTACTAAGGGAACTAAGTAATGTGATAGACAGACCGTTATATCTTATATTTAAGGACTCTGTTGAGACTGGGTCTGTACCACTTGATTGGCGACAGGTGAATGTAGTGCCAATATTCAAAAAGGGAGCAAAAAGTGACGCCGGAAACTATCGGCCGGTGAGTCTGACGTCCGTTGTGGGCAAAATTTTTGAAAGCTTCATTAAAGAGGCAATTACGGAGCATCTTGATGCTAATAATCTATTAACCCCGAACCAACATGGATTCATGAGGAATCGCTCCTGCCAAACAAACCTGATTGACTTCTACGAGGAGGTTAGCTCTCGATTAGATCAGGGGGAACCAGTGGATGTCGTGTATCTCGACTTCTCAAAAGCGTTCGATAGCGTGCCACATAATAGGTTGGTATACAAAATGAGAATGATGGGGCAGGGGGAAAATGTTTGCAATTGGGTAGCTAACTGGCTAAAGGATAGAAGGCAGAGGGTGGTTATAAATGGAATATACTCAGATTGGGTAAGCGTCACTAGTGGGGTACCACAGGGGTCTGTACTAGGCCCATTGTTATTTAATATCTTTATTAACGACATAGTCAACGGGTTAAATAGTAAAATATCAATATTTGCAGATGACACAAAGTTATGTAAAACAATTAATACAAAAGAGGATAGTGCAGACCTACAGAGGGATTTGGATAAGCTGGGTAGGTGGAGCATTAAATGGCAAATGAGGTTTAATGAGGAGAAATGTAAGGTCATACATATGGGAAGGAAAAATGGAAGTCACCAGTACTCACTGAATGGGAAATCATTGGGGAATTCAGAGATGGAGAAGGACTTGGGCATCTTAATTGATAGCAAACTAAATTGGAGTGCCCAGAGTCAGGCCGCTGCTGTAAGGGCAAACAGGGTAATGGGATGTATCAGAAGAGGTATAGCTGCAAAGGAGGAGAACATTGTTCTTCCACTGTACAAAGCACTGGTCAGACCACACTTGGAATACTGTGCTCAGTTATGGGTCCCAATATATAGAAAGGATATAAATGAGCTTGAAAAGGTACAAAGGAGGGCAACAAAATGAATAAAGGGAATGGAGGGACTGCAATACCCAGAGAGGTTGGCAAAACTAGGACTATTCAGCCTGGAAAAGAGAAGGTTGAGGGGGGACATAATAAATGTGTACAAATATGTTAGGGGACAGTATAGAGACCTTGCCAGGGATTTGTTCAAAAAGAGGGATATTACGGTAACAAGAGGGCATTCACTAAGACTGGAAGAGAAAAGGTTTCAGCACCAGCATAGGAAGGGGTTCTTTACGGTAAGAGCAGTGAGAATATGGAGTTCACTGAGTGAGGAGACGGTAATGTCGGATTCGCTAAACCAGTTCAAGCGGGGACTGGATGCATTTCTAGATACCAGGCAGATTTCAGCATATACTTAAAAATAGAATAAAATAGAAAGTTGATAAAGGGATTTATTCTGACTGCTGGTTTCAGAGTCGGGAGGGAATTTTTCCTCAGGTGAAGATTGGCTAAATCATTTGGGGTTTTTGCCCTCCTCTGGATCAACTTTAGCAATTACAGAACTAACAGGTCGAACTTGATGGACGCAAGTCTTTATTCGGCTTTACAAACTATGTAACTATATGTAACTATGTATGCATATCTGCACTTTAATCGGTTTCAATATTTATAATTGACCAGTTTGGCCTAACCTCTGATAAATTTCCAAGCATTTATGCACCTTAATGGGCTCTAACACCTATGGAACATTATATTGTATATTATGAATGATAGTAATTGTGTGTATAGCCCAGTGTTCTAAATAAATTGTGGCACACTCATCCCCTTCAATGGGTGATAACTAAATGTTTTTATTGCACAATTTTTCTTTTTCCTTGCACTAATCTTTTTTTATGGTGTGTTTTTTATCATGAAAAATCTAATAAAGGTTCATAATTTTAATATCAGTTTGTGCTTAATTTCTGAAAAATCTTATTAGGTGAATCTATTTATTTATTCGTAAGCTTTAACAGATGTTGATTGATATATCAGTATTTCCTTCGGTATAGGTTGTTGTATCTGTTTTGAATGAAGGACTGGCATGATAGATTATAAAAACCGGGATGGCAATTGGCTGTCCCAATTATCGGATATTTTTAAAGACACCGGACATGCCAATATGAGTGATCAGTCGGCTGATGTAGGCAGGGATAAAATGTCATTAAAAGAATTGCTCCAAAAACGGACTAAAACCTGGTGGAACATGACATCATTACATCAATATATGATATATGCAATATATACAGCAATATATGTTGGTGTGCGGTAGTGCATGGGCTTAATAAGAGACATGCATTATTTTCAAGTCTGGATCCCATATACAGTACAGACCAAAAGTTTGGACACAATTTCTCATTTAAAGATTTTTCTGTATTTTCTTGACTATGAAAATAGTACATTCACACTGAAGGCATCAAAACTATGAATTAACCCATGTGGAATGATATACTTAACAAAAAAGTGTGAAAACTGAAAATATGTCTTATATTCTAGGTTCTTCAACGTAGCCACCTTTTGCTTTGATGACTGCTTTGCACACTCTTGGCATTCTCTTGATGAGCTTCAAGAGGTAGTCACCGAAAATGGTTTTCACTTCACAGGTGTGCCCTGTCAGGTTTAATAAGTGGGATTTCTTGCCTTATAAATGGGGTTGGGACCATCAGTTGTGTTGTGCAGCAGTCTGGTGAATACACAGCTGATAGTCCTACTGAATAGACTGTTAGCTGCTTTTTTCTTGCCATAATACAAATTCTAAGTAAAGAAAAACGAGTGGCCATCATTACTTTAAGAAATTAAAGTCAGTCAGTGCGAAAAATTGGGAATACTTTGAAAGTGTCCACAAGTGCTGTTGCAAAAACCATCAAGCGCAAATAAACTGGCTCACATGAGGACCGCCCCAGGAAAGGAAGACCAAGAGTCACCTCTGCTTCTGAGGATAAGTTTATCCGAGTCACCAGCCTCAGAAATCGCAGGTTAACAGCAGCTCAGATTAGAGACCAGGTCAATGCCACACAGAGTTCTAGCAGGAGACACATCTCTACAACAGCTGTTAAGAGGAGACTTTGTGCAGCAGGCCTTCATGGTAAAATAGCTGCTAGGAAACCACTGCTAAGGACAGGCAACAAGCAGAAGAGACTTGTTTGGGCTAAAGAACACAAGGAATGGACATTAGACCAGTGGAAATCTGTGCTTTGGTCTGATGAGTCCAAATTTGAGATCTTTGGTTCCAACACAGAAAAGGTGAACAGATAGACTCTACATGCCTGGTTCCCACCGTGAAGCATGGAGGAGGAGGTGTGATGGTGTGGGGGTGCTTTGCTGGTGACACTGTTGGGGATTTATTCAAAACTGAAGGCATACTGAACCAGCATGGCTACTACAGCATCTTGCAGCAGCATGCTATTCCATCCGGTTTGCGTTTAGTTGGACCATCATTTATTTTTCAACAGGACAATGACCCCAAACACACCGCCAGGCTGTGTAAGGGCTATTTGACCAAGAAGGAGAGTGATGGAGTGCTACGCCAGATGACCTGGCCTCCACAGTCACCAGACCTGAACCCAATCGAGATGGTTTGGGGTGAGCTGGACCGCAGAGTGAAGGCAAAAGGGCCAACAAAACAAGTGCTAAGCATCTCTGGGAACTCCTTCAAGATTGTTGGAAGACCATTTCCGGTGACTACCTCTTGAAGCTCATCAAGAGAATGCCAAGAGTGTGCAAAGCAGTCATCAAAGCAAAAGGTGGCTACTTTGAAGAACCTAGAATATAAGACATATTTTCAGTTTTTTCACACTTTTTTCTTAAGTATATAATTCCACATGTGTTAATTCATAGTTTTGATGCCTTCAGTGTGAATGTACAATTTTCATAGTCAAGAAAATACAGAAAAATCTTTAAATGAGAAATTGTGTCCAAACTTTTGGTCTGTACTGTATGTGCTTATAGGAAATGGGTATAATAGCTCTTCATTACAAGCTTATGCCCACATGCACTTTAGTCGGTTGCATGACCTAGATGGGAGACTTGGGCAGCAACTGATGGGAGTTTTTGTGTGATTAAATCTCTGAGGAACTCTTATGCATATCTGCACTTTAATCGGTTTCAATATTTATGATTGACCAGCTTCGCCTAACCTCTGATAAATTTCCATGCATTTATGCACCTTAATAGGCTCTAACACCTATGGAACCTATGGAACCTATGGAATTATATTGTATATTATGAATGATAGTAATTGTGTGTATAGCCCAGTGTTCTAAATAAATTGTGGCACACTCATCCCCCTCAATGTGTGATAACTAAATGTTTTTATTGCACAATTTTTATTTTTCCTTTCACTAATCTTTTTTTATGGTGTTTTTTATCATGAAAAATCTAATAAAGGTTCATGCTTTTAATATCAGGTTTGTGCTTAATTTCTGAATAATCTCATTAGGTGAATATAATGGGACTTCTTCATATGGATTACCAAAATTTTATCCCAACAAAAATGAGCATATGCAAAATAAACCCACATAGGGCTCAACACAAAATAAGACATACACATAAGAGGTTGTGATAAGTGGGTGAGGGTGGAGGCTAAGGGGAAGGATTAGGGGTGGGTAGTATGATGTTGGGGTAGTGGCTGAGGTGGTAAGCATTTGCTGCAAGTATGGGTTTATTGGCTGTAGGGGCATATTAAATCGCGCACTACAAGCATAATATGCTGTCTCCACCTGGGAATGACAGGGCTAAAGGTGCTGCATTTGTCCCATAGTGTAAACATGGGTACCTGGGCTGTCTAATGACCACTCGCCCTGAGTTGATGCACTCAGGTGGCCATAGGGTGAAGCTTATGTATGGCAATGTCCTGCCACTTCTGAAGATGGTGGCAGGGGCGATGGGGTGCAGGTAAGACTGGCGCCTGTTGTTCTTTTGGGTCTGCCAGAAACAGCTGCCATCTTTCAAAGTAGTTGAACACCTCATGGGGGTTATTTGGAGAGGTGCAGGCATCCACCACCATTTGTAACGCAGCTCTGACTCACAGCCTGACAGGGCGGGGAACTGCCCGCACAAAGCGTGCCAGGCTACAAGCAAAAGCTTCTTTTCCATCATCATTCACAGTGTGAGCTAGATAGTATTACCGGCTCCTGATAATGGTGAGGTTCCTCCAGTGCCTGGTTCTTCGGGGATAGGGCCAATGGGAGTCTTGATAGACCAGCTGCTGCTGCTGCTGTTGCTTGTGGAGGTGCAGGTCCTGACTCCTCCTCAAAATCCCCAATAGGATTGACAACTGCATCTGATTTGGAAGCAGTCTCTTTCTCTCGTATATTGGTTTCCTTTCTGAAATGGTAAAAAAGATTTATTGCAGGGGATCATTTCTTAACATCAAAGCAGACATGATAAAAGAGCCTAAAGGCAAGCTCTTACAGAAGCAGATAAATCCCTGGTGCAAGGAAATTGAGCCATTCCATATAAATATAGGGTTTCTTTCTTTCTTGCTGACGACACACTTCGGGCACGCTGCAAGCGCTTCGCCAGTATTGATCGTGACAGCTAGACCAGCGTCTTGTGACATCACATACTGGAAATACAATTGTAATGACCCAAAAGGGATCATTACAAACATTTCTGCATTCATATGAGCCCGTGGAATAAGTCATGCTTTGATGTATTGCCTGGTGTCATTCTGTTAAATTAAATGTAAATTTTTGCTCTGTAATGCCACTGGAGACCAGCAGGTGGCGGTATAAGGGTCACCAATAGACTGTATTGGAGGATGTCTGATCAATATCCTCTATATTCTATTCACTATGGTGACCAGAGGGAGTTGGCAGTTGGCGGTTGGGGACAGTCAAGCCCATCTAAAGGTGAGGCGTAGTGTACAAGGGCTACTTGGATTAAGTACCTTGCGAGACAGTCTTTTAAGAGCCCATCGCAGCAAGGCCAAATATTTTTCCCATACCAGAGTATCAGTCCCGTTGCCATCCAGCCAGCACCTGTATGGAAAACCAGTATTGCAGCTAAATGCTGAAGAAGCTGTGATTCCTTTTTTTTTGCTGCAGTAAACCATTTGAGCTGTTCATACAAGGTCTGGTCTGTTTTTTTCCTACCTACCTCTAAATCCGCTAGATGTACCCTGTGAACGGGTCTGGAGCGCCAGGAACCAGGTAAGAGCATTGTGACACCCCAAACTGCACAACACCGCAGATGAGTCATACCACCGCTCGGCACCTACGTCTTGGCCTAATAGTGCCTCCTGGCCCTACTACTCTGGTACATTACATCTGAAATTTATGGCATCACGAGCAGGATATTTACCTCTGTGCCTTATGTTCACCTTGTACTGAATTGACCCGGTCCTGTTTTAAAATAAATTTATTTGCCTGAAAAAAGGGGAGATATGCTGCGCCCGCATCAAGGATGCCCAACCTGTCCAGTTACAACCTGGAACAGAGACTCTGGTGTGGTGTAGAGTCTGCATGGGAGTGCGGGGATAAGACTAAGAGGACCTAGTAGAGTCTCTCTTGATGAGGGATGAACTACCTGTCCTAGCAGCAAGAAGCCTAGTTACTGTGTCAAGAGGGCAAGTACCCATTCGTCTGATCAATCTAGGGGACCAACCAGTGGACCTGAAGAAATATTACGTTGTAACCAGCCGGTATAATGTACACTCAGAAGATCTAGTGGAGACCTCTCTTATATCTTCACAGCAAGCAACCTCCGCAGAGAATGCAGCTGAAGATCCTGCCTCGCCGCTCTGGTGGGCCACATTGAACGTTGGCGATGATACCACCCCAGATGAATAGATCCAAGGAGTACTAGAGGTAGCCAAACAGCAACCAACATGCCTTCAGCCAACACCCCATGGACTATGGGCAGATGAGTCTAATCCAGCATACAATCCCGACAGGCAACCATCTCCCCATCAAGGAAAGGCACAGACTGGTGCCCCTTGCCATGTACCAGTAGGTAAAGAAAATGGTAGAGGACATGAAGACAGCAGATGTGATCAGAGATAGCCACAGTCCCGGGGCTGCCCCCCTTGTTCAAGTGAAGAAGAAAGATGGGACCATACGGTTCTGTATGGACTATCGCAAAAACAATATGACGCATAAAGTTTCCTTTCTCTTGCCTCAGATAGAGGAGTCTTTCACAGCTTTAGGGGCTGAGGCCTACTTCTCTACTTTATACCTGACTAGCGGCTACTGGCAAGTTCCTATGGCCCCTGAAGACAAAGAAAAAACTGCCTTCACAACACCAATGAGACTCTTCGAATTCATTTATATGCCGTTTGGGCTGTTTAATGCCCCAGGGACATTTCAGAGACTGTTGGAGAGATGTCTTGGTCACCGGAATTTTGAAACAGTTCTTCTATACCTGGATGATATAATAGTGTACTCCAGGACGTATGAGGAACATCTGGCGGAGGTGTTCCAGACCCTGGCCCAACATGGGTTGAATATAAAACCTTCCAAGCGCTTCCTCCTGAAGCCTCAAGTGAAATATTTGGGCCACATTGGGAGTGCTGCCGGTGATCAGCCGGACCCAGAAAAAATAGCTGCAGTGAGAGACTTACCTACTCCTACCACAGTCAAGGAAGTGAAGAGTTACCTGGGATTTGCCAGTTACTATCGGAGATTTATCCCGAAATTTGCCAGATAGCACGTCCTTTCCAAGAGCTCCTAAAGGGGCATCCCAAAGCCTGACAGAAGGCTAGACTTCGGGTGGATTGGACTGCTGACAGAGAAGCCAAATACCAATTACTGAAAGAGAAACTGACTTTGCCACCGGTGCTGGGGTATCCAGATTACAGTTTATCCTTTAACTTATACACGGATGCCAGCAAAAAAGGCTTAGGAGCAGTGCTTTCCCAGATGTGGGCCGGAACTGAAAGGGTTATTGCCTATGCTAGTCGTTCACTTAGAGAATCTGAGCAAAATGATAAGAGCTATAGCTCCTTCAAACTGGAATTCCTGGACCTGGTCAGGGCAGTAACTGAGAAATTTAAGGACTACCTGGCTGCGTCACCCTTCACCTTATACACAGATAACAACTCGTTGGCACATCTGAATTCAGCCCATCTGGAAGCTGTGGAGAAGAGATGGGCCTCTTGATTGGCCAACTTCAGTTTAGTATAAGATACAGGGCCGGCAAGGATAATGCCAATGCCTTGTCCAGGCTGCCTGCTCAGACAGAACTCAAATCCCCGGACAATCAGTGGGAAGATGTGGAGATGCCCGCTTTTTCTACCCAGTTTGCCCGGCAGGAAGCCCTGCAGGTCAGACAGCAGATTCCTAGGACTATTAGTGCTTCCCAGCCAGACGATCTTCTGCCTCCAGTTGAAAAGGAGCTCTGAAAGAATCTCCAGGCTGAGAGCGGAGTCATTGAAAAACGACTGGATTACTTTTCCAGTGGGCGGGTGCCAGAAAGAATCCAAAGGAAGAGAGCTGGGACATCTCTGGAGGCAGAAAAAACGTCTCTTCCTCCAACAGGGCCTATTGCATAGAAGAAGGTTGGATCCAGTAACTTATGGGAGAATTTTCCAAGTGGTGGTCCCCAGAAGAGACACTAAAATAGTTCTGGCCTCGTATCATAACCACATAACCAATCTGGTCACTTTGGGATCCAAAAGACAGAGGCCACTATCAGGTGACGGTTCTATTGGATCAGCATGAGAGCTGACATCAAGGCTTGGTGTCGAGAGTGCCCTACCTGTGCTGTGATCAGAGGTGAAAACCATAATCAGCGTGCTCCTCTTTATCACATCATGAGCAAGAGCCCCTTGGAGCTGGTAGCCATCGACCACGTCAAACTGGAACCTAGTCAGTCTGGGTATACGTATGCTATGACAGTCATTGACCACTACACAAAGTTCGTGGTGGCTGTCCCCGTGAGAGACCGTATCACCAAGACCTCCGCGGCTGCCTTGTGGTAGTTTCATCTTACCCTATGGTAGCTCTAGAAAAATTCTCACCGATCAAGGGTTGGCCTTCGAGTCTCAGTCGTTTCAGGAACTGTGTGCACTAAATATTTGCAAGAAGTTGAGAACTACAGCCTATCATCTGCAGGGAAATAGTCTGTGCAAAAAAGATGAACCAAACCCTATTTAGCATGCTCAAGGTAGTTCCCACACACCAGCGAACGGACTGGCCAAGACTTCTGCCGGGACTGGTGTATCTCTACAATAAAACCACACACTGCTCCATCGGATGCACCTCTTATTATCTGATGCTAGGGAGGCATGGACACTTGCCCACTGACATTGCCTTGGATATCTGTGAACCAGATTCAGAGCCTCTCCTTCCTCAATCTGATTGGGTCAAAGAGCACCAAAGACGCTTTGAAAATGCCAGAGGAATTGTGGACTCTAGAATTGAAAAAGCCCAACAAAGAAAGAAGCAAAACTTTGACCTCCATGCCAGTGCCGAGCCCTTGCAGTCAGGGGATCAAGTGTGGCTAAAGAACAATCACCCAATCAGTTAGCGAGATAGCAGATGGGAGCGCGAGAGATATGTAGTTAGGGACAGTCTCTCTCCTGAAGTCTACCTGATTTATCGAGAGGACCGAGGTACCCAAAAAGTTCAACATAACCGGTTGAAAAAGTGCCTGCAAAAGCCCATTCCTCAGCAACTATGAAGAGAAAGTGAGCCAACTGGGCCATCGTCTTCTTCAAGGGGTCTGCCTTCGAGATGTCTTCTTTACCTGTTTAAAAAAGCTGGGTATATATATGTATACGAGAAGCCAATAAGATACAATAGGACTGAGCAAGATATTGTACTATTAAAAATATCTTTATTAGAAAAATTATTTTAATAATTATAATCACTATAGACAAACATGAATAAGGTTCCAGTCGAGGTGGAACTATTAACAAGTAGTAATGTACCAAGTACACTGTATGTCGGACAAACCTTTACAAGTACCAGTAACCTCACCACCACACACAGAGCATATAGCACCTATGTGTAAAACAAGAAAGACTGTGAGTAACCCTGTGTACCCAAATTCACTCAGGGGGGGGCGTGGCCAAGGCACAGGACAATATGGCAGCATAGTCCTGAGCTCCATAAAGGCTAAGCCTAAAAAGCGACTATAAAAGCAATCTAAGAAGAACTTCATACTCAAACTATATATGGACATACTCTCCAAAGTCTAGGGATCATTTTGAGACAAAGAAGACTCACCCTGACCCATTAATCCAGGAGAAATACCGTGTGGAAAGCAGCGGGGTACGGCCCTGAGCTCCTCACAGACCTGGGAGCTGCGACATAGGCCTGCAGGCTTGCGGGCCTGTGTGTCTCTGTAAAGAGACCCCGTACCTCCCTGCCTCTGGACTCCAGAATATTATACACTGGGTCCACCCGATCGGGCCCAGATAAGAAGATTCCCATAAAAGTGGAGGACTCACATCACTCTGAAGTCGGCGGTTCCAGAGTCCCGTGAACCATCTGATCCCTGCTCCCAGAGAAGCCCGCGGACCCTCACCGCTCCGACACTAAAGAAAGCTCCAAAGAAGAAGATCTGACACAGCCTACAGTTCTCCCTTCAAGGTTAGTTGGGTCCCCGAAGCACCAGCAAGACCTTACCTTGAAGCTGCGGAGGGGCACAGTCGGGTTCTGGAGCTGACTCCCCGTGCAGGCGCGCTCCTCTCTCCCTGTCAGCAAGTCGTGCGGCCCTGCTGCTGTGAAGTGACGGTGGCTGCGGGATAAGCCGGCTTCGCCTGCTAGATCCAGCAGGTTTTGCATAAGAGACTGAGCTCTGACCAGACCCGCGGGTCTCTGTGTCCTTACAGAGTGACGCCGTGTCACCGGACCGCTGGATTATAAGTCACCCCACACCTATCTGCGGCCAGGGACAAGACCCCTCCTAAAGTGAAGCAACTGACCTGCGCTGCCTACAGAGGAACGCGGACCTCTAAGCTCCTGAGCAGCACAAAGACACTGGAGAAGGAGACCAGGCTCAACCAACCAACCCCCCAACAAGTTCAGGAGAAACCTGGGACAAGACCTCTCCTAAAGTGGGGGACCGCAGCTACTTGAAGACCCGCAAACCCAAGGAACCGTGAAGCAACTGACCTGCGCTGCTTGCGGAGGATTGCGGACCTTTAAGCTACGGAGCGGCACACAGACACTGAAGAAGGAGACCAGGTTCAATCAACCAACACCCCAACAAGGTCAGTCGGGCTCCCCATACATTAATAAGCTTTTACCTTGTGTCTGTGAGGCGGCACAGCTCGGTCCTGGAAGCGGGTTGTCACGGGCACGCAGCCCCCTCCCTCCTGCTGCAGCGTCGCGCGGTCTTCTCCTTCCTCCTGCTGTGATGAGCTGGCGGTGACTGCGGGCCAGGACAAATCTAGCTACCCGACACCTGTAGTTCCTGTGAAGGACACGGAGCCCCGGTACCACTGAGGAAGTGAGGCGGATGCCTCGCTATTGTCAAGCTGTATCAGTGACCCAGGCACACTAACGGAGATAATCTCTCAGCTGTGCGCAGGAGCATCGCGCACTGACATCACCGCTCACCGCTGAATCCCCTCATATACAGTTGTGGTCCACTTAACTCTTTCTACCTCCCTTTCTAATTGGCAGGGAGACTTATAATCTGGAAGCTACCTTATTTCATTGGGAGATACCGAGGACAGGGCACAGCTGTCCATCACACAGTACAGTTTAAGGGAGAATCGGCACCTACCTAATAAATTATACCCTTTCAAATAACACTCACCCCTGGAAGGATACCAGAACCTTCTATTCTCCTTTGTGAGAACCCTTCTGCTCTCCACCTGTCCTTCCTTGGATGTGATCAGCTCTGACTCAGGGTAGGGGGCTGACTATACCCTGCCTATTCCTTGATCTAACTCTCAGACACTGAGACAATATAACTATAAAATACCCACTAAAGAAGACGGATCTATCTACATCTGAGAGCTCTCCTTTTCTAGCCCTCCTGGTAGGAAGACCCAGAACTTAATAAACTTCAACGGACAATAGGGAAGGAAGAATCCTTTGGGTCCATTTATATCTGAGAGATTGATACCTTCCTTTTATCTTGTTTCCAATAGCTTTTAAGGGCCATCACCTGTATTTCCTATGTTCTATGTACTACTAAATACTTGGCATAAACGCTTAAGCTGCTAACATTTACCTTTCCTTTTCAGGCATCCTATAGCGGTATAGCAGCATTATAGTGTAGCATAACACTCCACTACCTAAAATCTTCAAACATACGACTTTCTTAATCACTTCTAAGAGTCTATTTAATAACTGAGTCTTACCGATCTCTTAACAGTTAATACTAATTATCAGCTACCGCCAGTAAGTTGTGGTACTAGTTCTATCTCAGACTCCGGCTCAGTTTTACCATATTCCATTACAAAAACTGAAACTCCACAAATGGCTTCCAAAACAAAAAATACACAGAAGCCCTCGGATCCTACCACTAAAACAAAAACCGCACAAGAAAAAGTCCTCCACTATTTTTCTTACTCTAATCCCTTGGAGAACTCTCCCAACATCATTAGTCCCACTAAGTCTAGGTCACCTCTTAAAAGAACAGATGACTACCCAAACTCAAAAAAATTCTAAAACGACCATCTCCTCCAACAAATCCACTAAAAGTGAAACATCACCAAAACCCCAAAGAGCCACTAATCCCGCGCTCTTCTCTAACACCCCTATAACCAACAAGGGAGAAGAAGAAATGGATCTTTCTATCTCCTCTAAAAGAAGAGACCCGGGGGATTGGGGTAACAAATATACACTCCTGTCAGTTGATTCTGAGGACGAATTTCTAGATTCATCCCCTAACCCGAGTCCTGAAAAGAGACGCCTCAAAAAAGACTTGTCTCCCCCACTCCATGATCTAGAGCTTAATGTAGCATCAAAACAATCTACTCCTCATAACCCAGATATTAGTGACTTTGGATCATACTTAGACAACTTGACCAAAACAATAGAACAGAATATGAAACTTGGCTTCAAAAAACAGGTGGAAACAATCCAATCCACCTTAGACGCTTTTGGTCATAAACTTGAGGAGAATGCTAAGAGACTTAGCGCAGTTGAAGAGAAAACCGAAACTCTCTCCTCCGAAAATCAGGACATCAAAACTGAACTCAAAAGACTTAAACTGAAAGTTGCAGATCTAGAAGACAGGAGTCGGAGAAATAATTAAAAAATTAGGGGCATTCCTGAAAATGTATCACCTCCCAACCTCTCTGCATACGTCAAAAATCTATTTAAACAAGCTATCCCATCCCTAACTGAGCAGGAACTCATTATCGATAGAATCCACCGACTATTCCGTCCAGCGTCCATCTCCCCGGATTTACCCAGAGATACAATACTAAGAATGCATTTCTTCAGTACCAAAGAAAAAATATTGAACTACATTAGAGAAGAGAGAAAATTCCCTGACCCCTACTCACAACTAAAAATCTTTGCAGACTTCTCAAAAGAAACCATGGATGCAAGGAGAGCATTTAAAACAACCACAGATAATCTAAGAGACATAGGCATCCAATACAGGTGGGTATTTCCTGTGAAACTACTAGTATTTTTCAAAGGAAAAACAATCCCCCTATCTGATCCAGAAGAAGGCCTCAAATTTATTGCCTCCTTAAAGGACAACCCACGCAGAGAAACAAAGCCACCCAATCATTGAACATTAATAGGCTTCCTATTCGGGGCCCCCCACACACTCTCATACTCACTCTGTTAAAGTGAAAATTCCACAGGGTTTATAATGATAATATATAGAATACTGTATTTACTAGTCGTATAATTGTTGAGTCATTTGACTACTTTAATACTCTCATTTTTTGATTTTGACCCAGTCTATCAACACAATACCCAAATATACTCACATGTTCTTCTTGTTATATAGCCTTTATGGTCTTGCACCACAATTTTTTCTTCCCCCAAAACTGAAAGAGAACCTTACTGGTGAAGGTTCCTTCAGGAAGATTTTGTTTTGTCTTTTGTTCGAGAGAAATTCAGAACTTCTGTAAATTTTGCCATTTTATACTCTGACTCATATTGAATAATTACCTGTGATATGCCTCTAAACTAGCTCGAATTGTGCACATTTGTCTTGTACCCCAATTTATCTGATTCAATTTAAAGGTTTGTTGGTTCATTCAATCTTCCACGTCTTCTGCGACATCTCACCTACTAATTTCAATAATGTCTATCAAGATTGTCACATATAATGTCAGAGGCCTGAACAGCCCCAATAAGAGATTCTCTCTCTGGAAGGAGTTAAATCTCCTCAAAGCGGATGTCGCATGCATACAGGAAACCCGATTTGCCGAAGGGAAACACCCCAAATTTAGCCACAGAAACTACCCCAATATCTTTGAATCCACTAACGATTGTAAAAAAGTTGGTGTAGCAACAATGATAAAAAACTCTATCCCATTTGAATTAATGGAGGAATATAAAGACCCAAAAGGCAGATACCACATTCTGGTTTGCAAATTGAACAACCACGAATGTACTATTGCGAATGTATATGCCCCTAACAAAAAACAAATAGCCTTTTTAAATAAAATCCTGGATAAGGTTGAAAAAGTCAGAAAAGGCGAGTTAATTCTTCTAGGAGATTTTAACATAGTCCCGGATGGACATCTCGACTCCTCCTCCCCTAATCGTCATCTATATGCCACATTGAACAATTGGCTATCAAAAAAAGAACTCTTTGATGTATTTAGATGTTTAAATACGACGTCTAAAGAATTCTCTCACTTTTCTAATGCACACCAGTCAGCATCCAGGATCGATTTAATCCTGTCGGATGTTTTCTCACTATCTAAATTTACCAGTATTTCCATAAATTACAAATCTCTTCAGATCACGCTCCCGTAATAGGCGAACTCTTCTTAGGCCCTCTCCTAAGAGATAAATTTTTGTGGAAGTGCAAATCCTCCCTCATCCACACTCCAAAAAACAAAACCATAATTGAAAAAGCCATCATCAATTACTTCAAAGAGAATGACACTCCCAACTTAATCAATCCATTCACAAGCTGGTGCGCCCACAAAGCCGTCCTTCGCGGAATTTTAATACAAATTTCATCCTTAGAAAAAAAGAAAACAGATCAAGAATAAATAAACTCCAAAAATTAATCAGAGAAAAAGAATTAGCACAAACTAATCTTCCCTCTCCCTCCCCTACAATCCAAAAATAATTATTAGACCTAAGAGTGGAATTGAGATCCGAAATCTCTTCCTCCTTTGACACAGTCATCAAAAAGTCAAAATTCAATCAATACTCGGCACTGAACAAACCCACCCGTTTTATGGCTCGTTATATTAAACAAAGAAGAATCATCAACAGGATTGATAAAATCAAAGCAGAAAACAATGTAATTTACCATCATCCCAGAGACATCGCCAACCAATTTGCAACCTTTTATAAAAAATTATATAATATCAACTTAGATCCTTTAACACCTCAACCAAACACTGAAACAATCAACAATTTCCTCTCATCTGTTAAACTTCCGAAACTGAACCCTCTGGGTCTCGAGTTATTAAATCGGCCTTTTACCACTCTAGAAACAACAAATACTATAAAGCAACTGAAACTCTTTAAGGCTCCGGGACCAGATGGATTCATTAACGAATACTATAAGGTCTTCCATCAACATCTTTCCCCCCACCTCACTAAAACCTTCAATTGTGCATCATCTTTAGGATCCTTTCCATCAGAGATGTTAGAAGCAATCATCACACTAATCCCTAAGCTGAAAGGAGACAAAGATAACATCAAAAATTATAGGCCCATTTCCCTAATAAACACGGACATTAAAATTTATTCAAAGATCCTAGCTAATAGTTTATCAGACATTCTTCCGCAACTCATCAACGATGATCAGATTGGCTTCGTTGGTGGCAGACAAGCCACTGATGGTACTAGAAGACTTTTAAATATCATAAAAATAATCAACACCTCAAAACTCCCAGCCACCCTATTAGCGTTAGACGCCGAAAAGGCCTTTGACAGGTTAAATTGGGTATACCTAAGACAATCACTTATCAAATTTGGCTTTAATAACCACCTCCTTTCTTCAATTATGGCCCTCTACTCCAACCCCCAAGCTAAAATTTATGTGAATAACCAACTATCTGACTCAATCCCCATCTCAAATGGTACTAGGCAGGGCAGCCCTCTGTCCCCTCTACTCTGCGCCCTAGCAATGGAACCATTAGCCCAAAAAATTAGAGAGAACACCAAAATCAAAGGAATCCCTACACCATCTCGACAATTTAAAATAAGCCTTTTCGCAGACGATATATTGTTATCTCTACTAGACCCAATAAATTCTGTGAGGGAAGTTTCGGAATTACTAGACTCATTTTCATTAATTTCTTACTTCAAAATTAATAGTGAGAAATTGAAACTACTACACTTTAATTTAGACCAACCCTCAAAAAATGAACTAAAATTAAACACGTCCTTCAGCTGGGCCAAAAAAAAATTAACTTACCTAGGGATCATTATCTGCAAAAATATCAACTCTATTATTTCTTCTAATTTAAATTCAATCATCGATATCATCCACAAAGAATTAATATATTTCGACAAACGTGATCTTTCATGGTGGGGCAAAGCACTCACAACTAAAATGTTCATCCTACCTAAAATCCTATACATTTTCCGTAACCTCCCTTTAATTATTCCCCATACTTTTATTCAAAAAATTCAAAATCAAATAAACTCTTACATCTGGGACAAAAAAAGATCCAGAATATCTACCAACATCCTATATAAAAACAAAATTAACGGTGGAATTAGTTTACCCAACATATCCGCATATTACCTAGCGAACCTCATAAAACAAAGCGCTATCTGGTTCAACTCAACAAAGCCTCCAGCTTGGATTACCCTGGAAACAGCCTTGAACAACAACTCTCCTCCCCGTGAACTGCTATTTAAACACCTTTTCCAAAGAAATACGCATGACCCAACTCACCCTATTTTCCATGCGACCATTTGGGCCTGGAAAAAACTCGCAAAGCAAAGGGGAAAAAAACTTCCCAAAGACCCTAACTTAGACAAGCCTATAATCATTAAACACTTCACAATCTCATTCGTGGCCTCTCTATACAACTCCTCGATCCCTGGGAAAGTAAGGGTTTGAGAAAACTAAAAGACCTATACGAGGGCCCTAATATTATACCCTTTAGATCCATTAAAACTAAATTCAACCTATCCTCGTCTGATTTCTTCTATTACTCCCATATAAAAAAAATTATACTCAAATTCATTTCAGGTAAAACTTTAATTTCTGAAACTTCGGCAAACCTCATTTGCAACCCGTCTCATAAAATTTTTTGGAGCCTACGGCATATCTATAATGGATTTAATAATGACCTATCATTAAAAAAAAAACATTACATGCTCCGTTGGGAAACGGATTTAAAAAACACTTTTCATAGCGACCAATGGGAGAATGCGATATCCTTTACACAAACTTCAAACATCTCAATGCCCCTTCAAGAAACATATTTTAAGCTTATCTCGAGATGGTACTACACTCCCATCAGACTTCACCACATAAAGACCAACAATTCTCCCTTGTGTTGGAGAAACTGTGGGCTTAGGGGGGACCTCTTGCATCTCTTCTGGAGCTGCCCTAAAATTCACAACCTGTGGGCTCAAATATCCATCCTAATAAATGACCTTCTGGACAAACCCATTACCTTCTCGCCTCAAGCAGCATTATTATCTATAGGTTTAGAATCCCTTAATTTTTCTGAAAGATCCATTATAATTCATCTATTTTTAGTCTGTAAAAACACTCTGGCATTTAATTGGAAAAAATCAAATATTCCCTCATTAGAAGAATTGATTGAAAAAATGAACCAACATAGAACCTACGAATATACATTCGCTATCATTAATAACAATGTACCTACATTTTCAAAGAAATGGGACATCTGGACAGCCAAATTTCCCTATACCTCTTTTGTCACTGGTAAATCATAATATGTGTACTACAAACATTGTAATCATTCACGACTTATATGACTCTCTCGAACTGTTATATTTTATTTCTTTATTTCTTTTTTTGAACGTTGTTATTCCCTGTTAATTCCTTTTAATAACAATAAAAACTATTGTAAAACAAATTCACTCAGGGGAACTATTGATGTACCTTTATGAACACCGTATTCAACACAACACAACCTATGTACACAATAAATTATATACCAGAACATATAACTTATTAATATGATCTCACTACCCCTGTCAGACACAGAGCCTACCACCATGTGCCCTATCTTAGGCCGTTATCATGCGAAACCAAGAGGCTCTGCACCCCAAAATCATAAGTAAGGGAAAGTGTATATATCAAATAATATGCAAATCGCTCAAACAATATGTTTGTCAATATAAGTCACCAAGTTAGAAGTGTGGCGGTGTGGCGGTATGGGCGTCATTAAGCTCATTTTCAAAATCCATCCGCCACACGGCATAAAGAAAAGGAATGATCTCACCCGATTTTCAGGATGCGGAAAACTGTATACCAGATCCCTTAGGTGTGCCTGTGTCCTTTTAATGAACTCCCAACGCGTTTCGTCAGGGATGTGGACTCATCAGGGGAGATAATCATAAAACCTCTGCTGGGGTTCAAAATCATGACGCTTCTGCATCATGGTGAGCGCTGCAGTGTAAGCTCTCACCTCGCTGTATCAGGTCTAAAAATACCACGCTGTGGTGTCTCCTCCACAGTGTGTGATGTATTTCCGGTCCGCAGACCTGGACTTCCGGTCTGTGGAACGCACTATCCTTGTGCTGTAACGCAGAAAACCGCAAGTGACGAGGTGAGCACACCTCCTGGAGAGAGCGTCCAGTGACTGAAGGTTTCACATATGAATGCATGCCAGGACAAAGTGTTAACTCCTTCTATCTCTTGCTACACATCTTTTAGTTAAGGGGTCTGGATTAACAACCTGAAATTACATACAGGGAAAAATACTTAAATCCGACATTGTTCAGAAGGTAGGAGAGCTAATGATGTGTCCCACCTTTTAACCCTTTAGGAGCATGGTCAGGAAATTCTCAAAAGAAAAAAGGATAGCTATAAGGTCATGGTCTCCGTAGGAGATAATTATCTCTGAAAAGGGCCCCACCTCAGACAATACGAAATAGGAGAGCCAAGGTGAATAAAGGGAACTTGTCATAGAAGGCGTCAATAAAAATCTCTTTAACAAGAGAAAGGTATGATTATTATTGCATATATTGCATGTGAGTTGTGGCCACATGACACCACCGACCACCGTGAATGAATAAAAAAGAGGAGTAGGAAGGGGGGATGCTGATGTCTAGCCCTATTCATTCCCTACCTCAAAACTTACCCTACCTCCCTCGGAGGTTGGCACCCTACAGACCTGCGCAATGGTGCCCCCACTCGACGGCTCTTCCTGATCTAGCAATCCCTGTTAAATCCATGTCTCTAAAGAAATGGGGTAAAGGAAAGCTGTTCGTTCAGGCCCTGTGGACTAACCATTCTTAGGTTATAAATCCATCGGGTCTCCTTTTGTAATATAAGTCTGTCCCAGCAGCCTCCACGGGTTGGTGGTAGGATTTTGTCAATTCCGATAAATGTGATGTTTTTAATGTCGCCTTGATGTTGGCAATCAATATGGTTAGCCAGTGGGGTATCTCTTCTGTTATTGATGTCCCGTGTATGTTCACCCACTCTTTTCCGGAATTCTCTTTTAGTTTTTCCTACATATTCCATTCCAAATATACAGTTCGACTTGTACACTATCCCCTTAGTACGACAATTAATAAAATGACGGATGGGATAGATTGTTCCGGTGACATTACGCCGAAAATCTTTTGCAGCCATAACCGCTTTACATGATCCTGTATATCCCAAGGTAACATACAGAAGGGGGAGTTCTCTAAAGGATTGGTTAGTCCACAGCCATTTTCAATCTAAGAGTACCCACACTTGGCTAGACAGACATGAAAATGGATGATTTAAATGTGGGGGTTGCAAATCATGTAAAGTGATTATGGCTACAAAAGATTTTCGGAGTAATATCACTGGAACCATCTATCTCATCCGTCATTTTATTAATTGTCGTACTAAGGGGATAGTGTACAAGGCGAACTGTATATTTGGAATGGAATATGTAGGAAAAACTAAAAGAGAAATCCGGAAACGAGTGGGTGAACATATATGGGACATCAATAACAGAAGAGATATTGCGCAGGTCTGTAGGGTGCCAACCTCCACGTGAGGTAAGGTAAGTTTTGAGGTAGGGAATGAATAGGGCTAGACATCAGCACCCCACCCCCTTCCTCCTCTTCTTTTTTCCTCATTCACGTTGGTCGGTGCCGTCATGTGGCCACAACTCACATGCAATATATGCATAATATTAATAATCATATCTTTCTCTTGTTATAGAGATTTTTATTGATGCCTTCTATGACAAGTTCCCTTTATTCACCTTGTCTCTCCGATTTCGTTTTGTCTGAGGTGGAGCCCTTTTCAGAGATAATTATCTCCTACGGAGACCATGACCTTATAGCTATCCTTTTTTCATTTGAGAATTTCCTGACCATGCTCCTAAAGGGTTAAAAGATGGGAGACGTCATTAGCTCTCCTACCTTCTGAACAATGTGGGATTTAAGTATTTTTCCCTGTATGTAATTTCAGGTTGTTAATCCAGACAGTTTACCAAAGAAGATGCATAGCAGGAGATAAAAGGAGTTAACACTTCGTCCTAGCACGCATTCATATGTGGAACCTTCAGTCACTGGACGCTCCAGGAGGTGCGCTTACCACGTCACTTCTGGTGTTCTGCGTTCCAGCACAAGGATAGTGCATTCCACAGATCGGAATTCCTTGTCCGCGGACCGGAAATACGTCACACGTTGTGGAGGAGACTCCACAGCGCGGTATTTTTAGACCTGATACAGCTTACACCGCAGAGCTCACCATGATGCAGAAGCGTCATGATTTTGAACCCCAGTAGAGGGTTTATGATTATCTCCCCTGATGAGTCAGCATCGCTGACAAAACGCGTTGGGAGTTCATTAAAAGGACACAGGTACCCCTAAGGGATCTGGTATACAGTTTTCCGCATCCTGAAAATCGGGTGAGATCATTCCTTTTCTTTATGCCGTGTGGCGGGTGGATTTTGAAAATGAGCTTAATGACGCCCATACCGTCACACTTCTAACTAGGTGACTTATATTGACAAACAACGACAGATGTCATTGTCATAAGTTATGTTTGAACGATTTGCATATTATTTGATATCTACACTTTCCCTTATTTATGATATTGGGGTGCAGAGCCTCTTGGTTTTGCATGATAACGACCTAAGATAGGGCACATGGTGGTAGGCTCTGTGTCTGACAGGGCTAGCGAGATCATATTAACAAGTTATATGTTCTAGTAATTAATTTATTGTGTACATAGGTTGTGTTGGATACGGTGTTCATACAGGTACATCAATAGTTCCCCTGAGTGAATTTGGGTACTCGGGGTTATTCACAGTCTTCCTTGTTATTTGAGGTTACTGGTACTTGTAAAGGTTTGTCTGGCACACAGTGTACTTGGTACATTACTACTTGTTAATAGTTCCAACTCGACTGGAACCTTGTTCATGTTTGTCTATAGTGATTATAATACTTTTTAAAATAAGTCTTCTTTACCTGACCTGCTTCAATTGTCTTTGTTGCCGCAGATCTTGGTGAGGATTCCTATATCGACAACCACCATTCAGGCGGGGTCTCTGCAGAAACTTCTTGCCCCTTCTCCACCTTCAATTGAGGACATTGTCTCTCCAGAGAAACTGGTTGCTTTGTTTAGAAACTCTAAACCTGCAAGGTCACTTCTGGTAGAGAATTTTCAGGACACTCTGCGAAGGTCTCAAAGGGAGAAAAAGGGATGACTCCCCTCTTATCTGCACAGTTATGAGTTGTCCCAAGAGCAGAAGAAAGTTCCTCTTCCTCAAAACTCTAGACCCAAAATCTAGAGTCATCTCTTCAACAATAAGTACCTCACCCTACTCTTGTGTAACGTTTGAAGCATTGTGCCCGGGGAATACTTGAGCTCCCCGTGATCCTGTTTTTCACTGGAAAGCACCCTGTTTGTGGTATTTTTGGTTTTACACGTTAGCCCCAGTTATTCTGTTCAAGTACTTGTGCCCATATTGTGTGGACTCCTTCTGCCGTTTGGGTGTTGCAATGTGATGGTTTTTTAAAATCTATTGCACTTCATCAAAAGACTCATTGCACTGAAAGATGGGACTTGTTGATTTTAATAATATGGACTCTTTGCTAACTATAAGTTTTGTAGGATAACTAGGCATTGCTACCATGGTTCCAGTGCTGAATGTCTCAAGTGTTCCAGAGAGCTACTCTCACAGAAAAGTCCTGCCTCTGAGGATCGATGTGTGATAGTTTTATTTCACTGTGTAACTAGAATCATAGGAAATGTACGTAAGTTGCATAAACTCTTAACCAGAGGTCTCCTTAAATGAAGCTGGAGCCAGCAGATAATGTGTCTCGGGTAATATGTGTTGCACATCAGTGAGACTTACACACTAGGTCACAAGCAAAAACAAATATACACTCGAAGTTATCAAGGGGATGAAGCGTTCAGAGTAATTACCGGCCTTGATGACCTTTAAGGGATAACTGTACCCTAACACCCTTCTAAAGGTAGATTGGTTCAACTGGTTAAGTGGTTGGGATAACCATGCCCCCAAGCTCTTTGTGTTCTTAAGAGCTCAAAGACATGAGGAGTCTGCTAGACTAGTCTTTGCAATAGAACACTAATATTAGTAGGAAGTAAAATACACTTCAGTCAAAGCGAAGTCAGTAGTAGTAGTAGTGAACTCAAGTGAAGTTCTAGAACACTAGTAACCAGAATTTGAAAAAGTTACACTATGATAGTATGAAGGTATTCTCTTCAGGTGTACATCACCACACATCTGGGTGGTTAGAGAACAATGTCCCATCCTCTATTTAGCCGAGACCTCTTAGGAAAGCCGGGGGCGGCTTGGTACATCTTCAAGTGGGTACGCAATGACCCAAAAGGGGCCATAACAAACATTTCTACATACATATGAGCCTGTGAAATAAGTCATGCTTTGATGTACATCACCTCCTCCCGTGGGGGCTGTGAATTTTCTGCATATGATTTTTAAAATACTTTTCCAATAAAGGATTATTGATTTTAAAGAAGACTTCTGGATGCTGGATCACTCCTTGTTTTTTCCTGCTAATCTCCAGGGGCACTGCCGGCTGTTCCGTGCACCTGATATCTGAGTAAGATGAGCTTTTTTCCTCTCTTGCATTGTGTAATTGGCTACTTAGAGGTGTAAGTTGGCCATATTTAAACCTGCAACATTAGGTACTTTGTGCAGCCTTGTACAATAATATAAACTTTACAGAACTTTGGTTCAAATGCAGTTATGGACCAAATAATAAAAAAGGTTACTTACACAGTGGCAGTGTGGAGATGCCTAAAGCGCACGTACAAACATTGTGGCTAACCCATCATGTGCAGTCATGGCTGTAAGTGTTGGCACCCTTGAAATTGTTCCAGAAAATTAAGTACCATAAAATGTTTTAATAAAATGGTGGTGCTTCTTATAGTCCACTTTTAAGGCAGCTTACAGGAGGGAGGCAGCTGGGGTGGACTGGGGTCCCAGGAGGCGGCTGGGGTGGACTGGGGTCCCAGGAGGCAGGGTCGCTGCTGCAGGAAGCTGAAGGTGGCGGCAGGAGTGGGGCGATGGTGCGGGCCCTGAGCTGTGAGGAGGGGGTATTCAACAGTGCAAGGCTGTGGCGGGCCCCGGACTTTCAGAAAATGTCGCGAGTTCCCGCACTTGCCAACCTATTCACTGCAGTGGACCCCGGAAAATTGCCGCTGGAGGTGGCGCATGCACAGATTGAAATCTCGGCTACCTGCAGCAGCGAGCCTGCCTCCTGGGACCCCGCTCCACCGCATACGACCTCCACGGTAAGCTACATTAGCATTATAAGATGCACCCCCACTTCCACCCCAAATTTGGGGGGGTGTCTTATAATCCGAAAAATATGGTATTTCTCAAAGAAAATTAATGCAATTACACATTTTATTATACACATGTTTATTTCTTTTGTGTGTATTGGAACACAAAAAACAGAGAAGAAAAAGGCAAATCGGACATAATTTCACACAAAACCCGTAAAAAGGGCCAGAAAAAATTGTTGGCACCTTTCCAAAATTGCGGGTAAACAACTTTGTTTCAAGCATGTGATTCTCGTTTAAACTCATCTATGGCAAGTAACAGGTGTAGGCAATATGAAAATCACACCTAAAACCAGATAAAAAGAGAAATTGACTCAAAATTAGCATTGTGTGTCTGTGTGTGCCACATTATGCATGGGAAACAGAAAGAGGAAAATAAAACTGTGAGGACCTTAGAACCAAATTTCATGGTCCTGGGTTTCAACCCTTGAGCCAGTGTTTTGTGGTTGGCTTCTCTGTCTGCTGTTCTCTGACACACCTTTTTTCTGAAGGTTTAGGTTCTGCTATTCTGGCTGCAGTCTGTTTAGCATAACACAGGTGTTTTCATTTGTCTGCCTTATTACCTTTCAGGTGCGCCTTTATATTCTTTCTGGAAATATTCTCATTGGGATGTTCAGCCATTCTGCTGTAGTTTAAAGCTAGTCAGTGAATTTCCAGCTAGGGTTTATCTCTTTGCTCTGCACCTATCTTCTGTTTCTTTTTAGGAAGTAGACAGCATATTATCTAACAATATGTACGTTCTACTTTATTCTGTATTTCGTGGTTTGTTTTATTCACTATGGAATTTTTCCTTTTTTCAGCACACTTTCCCTTTTGTAAGTAATTCACACTATGCATCCATTTTTGGCTGGGTCCGGTCCTCTTTTTGGGGGCAGACCCATCCTGCTGCTGATGCTCATCCCTTTGTAGCGGTGTCTTGGGCTCGTGGTGGCTATAAGTTCCTCTCACAGTGCTGCCACCTTTTCTGGCTATAAGCAAAAGGATGAAGTGGGGATTTGATATATGTAAAGGATGAGGGGGCAGGCTGGGCCCTGTGGTGGGGTAATATATGTGAAGGATGAGGGAGCAGGCTGGGCCCAGGGGAGAAGGTTGATATATGTGAAGGACGAGGGGGCAGGCTGTGCTCTGGGGGGTGATATATGTGAAGGACAAGGGGGCAGGCTGGGCCCTGGGGGGGTGATTTATGTGAAGGACAAGGGGGCAGGTTGGGCCCTGGGGGGGTGATTTATGTGAAGAACAAGGGGGCAGGTAGGGCCCTGGGGGGGTGATTTATGTGAAGGACAAGGGGGCAGGCAAGGCCCTGGAGGGTGATATATGTGAAGGATGAAAGGGCAATCTGAGCCCTGGGGGGCGGCTATATTAGAAGAATGATGGAGCATGCTGAGCCCTGGGGGGGTGATAAATTTGAAGGATGAGGGGGCAGACTGGGCACTGTGGGGGTGATAAATGTGAATGATGAGGGGACAGGTTGGGCACTGGGGGGCTGCTATAAGTGAAGGATGAGGAAGCAGGCTGGTCCATGTGGGGCATGATACATGTGATGGGTTTAGGAGGCTCGCTGGGTCCTGGGGTGACATATGTAAAGGATGAGGGGGCAGGCTGGGCCCTGTGGTGGGGTAATATATGTGAAGGATGAGGAGGCAGGCTGGGCCCTGGGGGGGTGATATATGTAAAGGACGAAGGGGAAATCTGGGTCTTGGGGCTGCTACATGTGAAGAATGAGAGGTCAGATGGGCCCTGGTGGGGTGATATATGTGAAGGATGAGGAGGCAGGCTACGCACTGGAAGGGATGATATACAGGTACTTCTCACAAAATTAGAATATGATCTAAAAGTTAATTTATTTCAGTTATTCAATATAAAAAGTGAAACTCATATTATATAGAGTCATTACAAACAGAGTGATCTATTTCAAGGGTTTATTTCTGTTAATGTTGATGATTATGGCTTACAGCCAATGAAAACACAAAAGTCATTATCTCAGTGTATTTGAATACTTTATAACAACAGCTTGAAAAATGTTTTTAAAATCCGAAAAGTTGGCCTACTGAAATGTATGTTCAGTAAATGCACTCAATACTTGGTCGGGGCTCCTTTTGCATCAATTGCTGCATCAATGAGGCGTTGCATAGAGGCGATCAGCCTGTGGCACTGGGGAGGTGTTATGGAAGCCCAGGTTGCTTTGATAGCAGCCTTCAGCTCGTCTGAATTGTTGGGTCTGGTGTCATCTTCCTCTTGACAATACCCCATGGATTCTCTATGGGGTTAAAGTCAGGCGAGTTTGCAGGCCAATCAAGCACAGTGATACTGTTGTTTTTAAACCAGGTATTGCTACTTTTGGCAGTGTGGACATAATGGACATACATCAGCAGATGCATGGCTCCCCAAACCATCACTGATTGTGGAAACTTCATAGTAGACCTCAAGCAACTTGGATTGTGTGCCTCTCCACTCTTCCTCCAGACTCTGGAAACTTGATTTCCAAGTGAAAATTGGAACTCTGTGACCTTGTGGAGTGTGTCAATGACTGCCTTCTGGACATCTGTCAAGTCAGCAGTCTTCCCCATGATTGTGGAGCCTACTGAAACAGACTTAGGGACCTTTTTAAACGCTTTGGAAGCCTTTGCAGGTGTTTTTTGTTAATTATTCAAATTTACTGAGATAATGACTTTTGTGTTTTCATTGGCTGTAAGCCATAATCATCAACATTAACAAATATAAACACTTGAAATAGATCACTCTGTTTGTAATGAAACTATATAACATATGAGTTGCACCTTTTGTATTGAAGAAATGAAATAAATAAACTTTTTGGTGATATTCTAATTTAGTGAGATGCACCTGTATGTTATGACCAGTATGGCTCCTCATATTTATTTATCGATATAAACATAGATCCAGCTCCTGCAAGGTATGTGTGCTGGACTGGTATGAGTGGTTCTCCTGCATTTAAAAATTTATACATATAAAATATATATCCAATATACAGTGAGGTCCATATATATTTGGACAGAGACAACATTTTTCTAATTTGGTTCTAGACATTACCACAATGAATTTTAAACAAAACAATTCAGATGCAGCTGAAGTTCAGACTTTCAGCTTTCATTTGAGGGTATCCACATTAAAATTGGATGAAGGGTTTAGGAGTTTCAGCTCCTTAACATGTGCCACCCTGTTTTTAAACAGACCAAAAGAAATTGGACAGATTAAATAATTGTAAATAAAATGTTCATTTCTAGTACTTGGTTGAAAACACTTTGTTGGCAATGACTGCCTGAAGTCTTGAACTCATGGACATCACCAGACGCTGTGTTTCCTCCTTTTTGATGCTCTGCCAGGCCTTCACTGCGGTGGTTTTCAGTTGCTGTTTGTTCGTGGGCTTTTCTGTCTGAAGTTTAGTCTTTAACAAGTGAAATGCATGCTCAATTGGGTTGAGATCAGGTGACTGACTTGGCTATTCAAGAATATTCCACTTCTTTGCTTTAATAAACTCCTGGGTCGCTTTGGCTTTATGTTTTGGGTCATTGACAATCTGTAGTATGAAACGACGACCAATCATTTTGGCTGCATTTGGCTTTATCTGAGCACACAGTATGGCTCTGAATACATCAGAATTCATTCGGCTGCTTCTGTCCTGTGTCACATCATCAATAAACACTAGTGACCCAGTGCCACTGGCAGCCATGCATGCCCAAACCATCACACTGCCTCCGCCGTGTTTTACAGATGATGTGGTATGCTTTGGATCATGAGCTGTACCACGCCTTCGCCATACTTTTCTCTTTCCATCATTCTGGTAGAGGTTGATCTTGATTTCATCTGTCCAAAGAATGTTCTTCCAGAACTGTGCTGGCTTTTTTAGATGTTTTTTAGCAAAGACCAGTCTAGCCTTTTTAGTCTTGATGCTTATGAGTGGCTTGCACCGTGCAGTGAACCCTCTGCATTTACTTTCATGCAGTCTTCTCTTTATGGTAGATTTGGATATTGATACGCCTACCTCCTGGTGAGTGTTGTTCACTCGGTTGGCTGTTGTGAAGGGGTTTCTCTTCACCATGGAGATCATTCTGCAATCATCCACCACTGTTGTCTTCTGTGGGTGCTCAGGTCTTTTTGCATTGATGAGTTCACCAGTGCTTTCTTTCTTTCTCAGGATGTACCAAACTGTAGATTTTGCCACTCCTAATATTGTAGCAATTTCTTATATGGGTTTTTCTGTTTTTGCAGCTTAAGGATGGCTTGTTACACCTGCATGGAGAGCTCCTTTGACACATGTTTACTTCACAGCAAAACCTTCCAAATGCAATCACCACACATCAAATCAACTCCAGGCCTGTTATCTGCTTAATTGAGAATGACATAACAAAGGGATTGCCCACACCTGTCCATGAAATACCCTTGGAGTTAATTGTCCAAATACTTTTGGTCCCTTTAAAAACAGGGTGGCACATGTTAAGGAGCTGAAACTCCTAAACCCTTCATCCAATTTTAATGTGGATACCCTCAAATGAAAGCTGAAAGTCTGAACTTCAACGGCATCTGAACTGTTTTGTTTAAAACTCATTGTGGTAATGTCAAGAACCAAAATTAGAAAAATGTTGTCTCTGTCCAAATATATATGGAGCTAACTGTATATCCAATATACAGTACAGACCAAAAGTTTTGACACACCTTCTCATTTAAAGATTTTTCAGATTCAGAAATCGCAGGTTAACAGCAGCTCAGATTAGAGACCAGGTCAATGCCACACAGAGTTCTAGCAGCAGACACATCTCTTCAACAACTGTTAAGAGGAGACTTTGTGCAGCAGGCCTTCATGGTAAAATAGCTGCTAGGAAACCACTGCTAAGGACAGGCAACAAGCAGAAGAGACTTGTTTGGGCTAAAGAACACAAGGAATGGACATTAGACCAGTGGAAATCTGTGCTTTTATCTGATGAGTCCAAATTTGAGATCTTTGGTTCCAACCACCATGTCTTTGTGCGACGGAGAAAAGGTGAACGGATGGACTCTACATACCTGGTTCCCACCGTGAAGCATGGAGGAGGAGGTGTGATGGTGTGGGGGTGCTTTGCTGGTGACACTGTTGGGGATTTATTCAAAATTGAAGGCATGCTGAACCAGCATGGCTACCACAGCATCTTGCAGCGGCATGCTATTCCATCGGGTTTGCGTTTAGTTGGACCATCATTTATTTTTCAACAGGACAATGACCCCAAACACACCTCCAGGCTGTGTAAGGGCTATTTGACCAAGAAGGAGAGTGATGGGGTGCTACACCAGATGACCTGGCCTCCACAGTCACCAGACCTGAACCCAATCGAGATGGTTTGGGGTGAGCTGGACCGCAAAGTGAAGGCAAAAGGGCCAACAAGTGCTAAGCATCTCTGGGAACTCCTTCAAGATTGTTGGAAGACCATTTCCGGTGACTACCTCTTGAAGCTCATCAAGAGAATGCCAAGAGTGTGCAAAGCAGTCATCAAAGCAAAAGGTGGCTACTTTGAAGAACCTAGAATATAAGACATATTTTCAGTTGTTTTATACTTTTTCGTTAACTATATAATTCCACATGTGTTAATTCATAGTTTTGAAGACTTCAGTGTGAATGCACAATTTTCATAGTCATGAAAATACAGAAAAATCTTTAAATGAGAAGGTGTGTCCAAACTTTTGGTCTGTACTATATATATATATATATATATATATATATATATATATATATATATATATATATATATATATATGGCAAAATAAAGGTGCAGCACCAGCAATATAGTAAAAAGTCACAGGTGGGTACAAAGCCTCACAGGCAATACCAAACCTTGAGATAAGTCCAAGAAAAATAGAAGTAGCACTCCAAGGGTTCCAATTCAATGTGTCATTTATCCCTTGGCTTGAAAAAGTTCCTCACTAGGGACGAAAAATCACCATTTTTTACATGATGAGTCAATAAATAACACACTGAATTGGAACCCTTGGGAGTGCTGCCTCTATTTTTCTTAGACTTAAATATATATATATATATATATATATATATTTATATATACACATAAATATTTTTATGTGTACATGTTTTAAGCAATCCGAGCGTGGGAGAAACACTGCTGCCAACACAACAACAATAACAGCAGCCACATCCATCCACTTTTTATTGATGCTTGATGCATTCAAAAATGGTTGCAGTTGTTCCCATTTGGTCTTTATTGTTGTTTTCCGTCCCCGTGATCACTGGAACAAGAACAAATCACTGTCCTTTGATGTAATGCTGTAGAATACAGAATAGGTCAGTATTTTTTCTCAGGAGTGAGAGGCAAAACCAGGAGAGGAACAATCAGAGAAAAGGTATAATAGAAACAAGTCACCAATTCTACATTTTTCACCCACTCCAGGTTTTGGTTCCCAGTCCTGAGAAAATACTGACCAAATACTGATAGTGGGGCCGAGTCCTTACACTGTTTCTACTGGTAGGGTAAGTTTATCAATATCTGTTTACCTCTAATACTATAGGCACTGAAATCTGTGGACCCCAGATCACCTGAATTTGCCATCTGCAAATTATAGCATCTACGTGGCACCTACTCCAAGAGTGACAAAGTGCAGAAAAACCACTATCAGGATTTGTTTTCCAGAACCGATGCGTGTACTGGTGAGTGACTAACTACTACATATTACTGCAATCATTGTCCTCGCCAACTATCTTCCGGTTTACATGGGAGATGTGTAGTCAATCCTCACCTCCTTTTATTCTGACATCACAGCAACAATCACCTGAGACACCTTTTACATGGTGCAGTTATCAGCCACACGAGAGGCCAGGTTACTGCTCATGGCAGATTAATGCCTTACGTAAAAGTTTCCTAACATGGCCATGCATTTCTTTGTATGCCAAGAGAAGACTATAGCAGTCATTTTGTCATTCTAAACCTCCATCTACTATTGTAATGAGCCTTTCTTGCAGATAAACTGAGCCCTGTGCAGCAGCTGGTGAACAAACTTTAGCCTTCCCTAACAATTTACAAATCTGAATATTTTTGTTCTGTTTGCAAAAAATGGCAATATTGTAACATGTATGTAATCTGTGATTGCATAGTATTTGTCGGAAAAAAAGGAAAACTAACAGTGTTCTGTTAGTAATCAGTTAATAAAGAACACTTTCTGATAGAAGTGTCCAAATGATGGCAGTATACCACCAATAACAGTTCAGTAAGGCAGGGCACACACTTCTGATGCTTACTCTCCGCTGCCGAAAGCCCGATATCCCAAGAATCACCGACGTGCTCATGCACATGAAATTCAATTTTTGGGATCATGGGTTCCTACGGCGACGCGTTAGTGTCGCACTGTGATGCGCTGCCGGGATTTTCACAGTGACATTGTACAAGATTCTGTGGCATGCCACAGATTATATCACGTTATCACGGCAATAATCCCAGTGTGAATGTCACTGCATGCTGGATACGACGGCCCATAGGAGGACCAGGTGAGTATGCCTTGGAGCTGCCTACCACAAATGGCGATTTTAGCACTTTTACGGAGCACTGAAAATGCCAGTATGAACTCAGCTTTAGAGATGAGCGTTGTTCTACTCGAACTGTTCGTCAATCTCAAATTCGAGCTGTTTTGGGCGGTGTTCGAGCCGTTCAACGAACCCGAATGATTTGCAAAAAATCCGGCTGTTCGAGGTTATGTTCGATAACTGTTTGTGCACCAAAATCGTAACTGGATTTTTTCACAGTAATACTGTTAATCAATGTTAATAGACAGTTTCAGTGTAGAGTGGGCGGGGGTAGGGGCAGGGGATGGATCACCGCAGAAATAATGCCGATCTCCTTTTTTTTTTTTCTTTCCCGCATTTACAGTGGGGTGGTGCAATCTGTCAGCCTATCAGCAGCGCACACACGCAGCGAAGTGCTTTTTTTTCACACAAGCAAGGGCATGTGTCATTGGCTGTGTTTGTCACATGTCCTTGCCCTATAAGACCCAGTCATTTTCCCCGTCGCCACCATTTTCTCACTGCTGCAGCTGAGTGTTAGACGGCACCGCTGCTGCTGTGGGCGCTATACTTTGTAACTGTGTGAATTGCAAGCGAATTTGCTGTTAAATAGACAGATAGGTTTAGGGAATAGGGACTAGTTGTAATTGCAGCCCTTTTGAGGGCTAGGTTACAGCAGTTCATAGGACTTTTTGCCAGGCAGGTCTGTGCCAGTGCTCTGCAAGTGTTTTTCACAGCATTTGGCTATATCTAGCTAAGCCAATCCTTTTGGGCCTCTAGCAGTGTGTGTTACTCATTGGAGTAGCCCATCTGTACCAAGCTACACCACCTTTGTATTTAATAACAATTTTTTACTACATATAGCCCAGTAAAAACTTTTGGGCCTGTAGCAGTGTCTGTTACTCATTGTAGTAGCCCATCTGTACCAAGCTACACCACCTTTGTATTTAATAATTTTTTACTACATCTAGCCAAGTAAAACCTTTTGGGCATAGCAGCAGTATCTGTTACTCATTGTAGTAGCCCATCTGTACCAAGCTACACCACCTTTGTATTTAATAAAATTTTTTTTACTGCATCTAGCCCAGTAAATACTTTTGGGCCTGTAGCAGTGTCTGTTACTCATTGTAGTAGCCCATCTGTACTAAGCAACACCACCTTTGTATTTAATAACAATTTTTTACTGCACCTAGCCAAGTTAAACCTTTTGGGCATAGTAGCAGTGTCTGTTACTCATTGGAGTAGCCCATCTGTACCAAGCTACACCACCTTTTTATTTAATAACAATTTTTTACTGCATCTTGCCCAGTAAAACCTTTTGGGCATAGTAGCAGTGTATGTTACTCATTGGAGTAGCCCATCTGTACCAAGCTACACCACCTTTGTATTTAATAACAATTTTTACTGCATCTAGCCCAGTAAATACTTTTGGGCCTGTAGCAGTGTCTGTTACTGATTGTAGTAGCCCATCTGTACCAAGCTACACCACCTTTGTATTTAATAACAATTTTTTACTGCATCTAGACGAGTAAATACTTTTGGGCATAGTAGCAGTATCTGTTACTCATTGTAGTAGCCCATCTGTACCAAGCTACACCACCTTTGTATTTAATAAAAATTTTTTACTGCATCTAGCCAAGTAAAACCTTCTGGGCATAGTAGCAGTGTCTGTTACTCATTGTAGTAGCCCATCTGTACCAAGCTACACCACCTTTGTATTTAATAACAATTTTTTACTGCATCTAGCCCAGTAAATACTTTTGGGCCTGTAGCAGTGCCTGTTACGCATTGTAGTAGCCCATCTGTACCAAGCTACACCACCTTTGTATTTAATAACAATTTTTTACTTTATCTAGCCAAGTAAAACCTTTTGGGCCTGTAGCAGTATCTGTTACTCATTGGAGTAGCTCATCTGTACAGATATGCAGCGATACTAAATTACCAAAGGTGCACAAGCTTATGGCCTCCGTATTGGGCAGAACAAGTGCTGACAAAAAAACAGACACTCCTGGAACTCTTCCCAATAGCGGTAGCAATAGATATATGGGGCGCGCGACTGGCTAACAAAAATATGCGCTTCGTGACAAAAAACACCAGCCTAGCGCACCGCATTAATAAGATGGCATCATCGTCTCTCAAAGTGCTAGGCCTACTATGCTGGCTAGCATTCCTGTGCCTAAAACACAATGTATGGATCCACGCTAGCCACGATGCTGAGGGGTCTAACGCTGCTGCTAACGCTTTATCACAATTCAATTGGCAGATTTTCACAGAGCTCCTCCCCAAAGCCCACCCATCGGGCAACAGTTGCCCACACTCCCTATGGGATCTAGTGGCGAATAGTTGATGCCATTAATCAGAGCGTCAGTTGCCCTGTCGACGTGGCAAGCATACGGTAAGGCATGGGAAGAGTGGACACGACTAGTAGCAGGCAGATGGGTTGATCAATATGAACAAGCCAGATTGCAAGTCACCATAGAATTTCTCCACCAGCTAATGATGAGGGGCATCTCAGGGGCGTCAGCGCAGCGGTGTCTGACCGGAGTAGCATTTCACTTCCAACTACTGAATTGGGGAGATGTGACAAAGAGATTCATCATCAGACAATCCATAAAAGGGTGGAAAAGGGGTCAGCCAAGTCAGGAGTGCAGACGTCCCGTCCCGTGTCACTAAAACTGATTTCTCACATCATATCCCTAACACCATTAAGATGACACTCACAATTTGAAGCAACACTACTGTCTACTGCATTTGCGATCGCCTTCTTCGGGCCGCTATGCATAAGCGAATTAGTCCCTCAATCCAAAATTACCACCAATGGAGGCTTATTACACCAGGACGTAGTCATAGCCAATAATGCAATACGTGTACGCATACGCAAATCGAAAACGGTTCCAGCGAGCAGGGGCACTTGGGTACTTCTACAACCCACAAACGGTACACTGAATCGGGTAACAATAAGAAAAACATACAGTATATAACCATCAGATTACAAAGTAATTTCTTCCTATCAAACATTGATGGAACGCCATTATCAAGATACCAGTTCCAAGCTATATTTAATAAATGCCTAACATCGGCAGGGAACCACCCCAAAGATTACGGGACACACTGATTCTGCATTGGCGCGGCCACGGAAGCAGCAAGAGCAGGACTGTCAGAAACGGAAGTTCAGAGGATAGGGAGATGGCGATCCACGTGTTTGGTGAGATACATAAGACCGGACTTGTTATCCTAACGTGGTTTGTTTCTTTTACAGGTGACGCTAAGCCAACAGTGTGGGTGATAGGCCACTCGTATATATATTGGGCAGAAAAAAGGGCGAAAGTCCGCCCAGGCGGGAGGAAATTAGAGTTTCATAACACATATTTCAACTGGAGAGTTATTAGAGGCCTGCAATGGCCACAGGTACTAATGGAGGCAATCAAGGTAGGGAGAGAGGAAAGAGGTCCGGTCATCTTAGTTATACAGGCCGGGGGAAATGACCCAGGTCATCACAAGAGCGCATAACTAATGGCAATAATGAAACTAGACACTGAGCGCTTCAGAGAATTTTTCACAAAACTAACTATAGTATGGTCAGAGATTGTGCCGATAGCGGTATGGCAAGGTGCGCGAGACATTACGGCCATCGAACGGACAAGGCGGGTAATAAATATTCGGATGGCAAAATTTAGAAGAGACTGAGGGGGTGTAGTGATACGACACCGACAACAGGAAGGAGATAAAGCAGGCCTCATACGGCCCGACGGTGTTCACTTAATGGATATTGGACTGGACATATTCCTGTCAGGACTCCAGGACGGAGTGGAAAAAGCGTTAATATTGATGGATGGGGGTCAGAGTCCTACATACGAGTACGCAGGATACTCCGTGGCCTGGAAATAGAAAGGACATGTTGGAGAGTTACACTTGTTGGCCAACTTGCCGGTGTGGAGACACAGGGCATGCTGCAACAAGCTGAATTATTTTAGAAATAAAATGCCTTTCTAATGGAATGAGTATAAAGAGTTAATAAAGCTGTGACCGATCCTCACCCATCCAGTTGTAAGAGTTACATTATTGTATTGTCAAGGAAAGGGGAGCGGTAGGGGGGCTGAGTGTCTGGGTTTGGTTGGGGGTCCCCACAGTCTGCCTAGGCAAGATGCAGTTAAAAATTCTTATTAGATACACAGGCGGTGGAGCTTGCTTCGCAGCTGGGCTACTACGCCCAAAGTATTGCCTGGGCTAAATACAGTTAAAAATTCTTATTAGATACACAGGCGGTGCAGCTTGCTTCACAGCTGGGCTACTACGCCCAAAGTATTGCCTAGGCTAGATGCAGTTAAAAATTCTTATTAGATACACAGGTGGTGTAGCTTGCTTCAGAGCTGGGCTACTACGCTGACTAGCAGACACTGAAGCTTTGGAGCAGACCTCCGAGTAAACAGCTCTTCAGACTCAACCATCTGTGTTACCCCAAGCCATAGTGTATGTAGTTTCTTACGGTTAAAAGGGGGGGGGGTGACACAACCCACCTGGAATTGACGATGCCAACGTCACGTAAAACACAGCAAGGGGACTCCAAAGAGAGTCTCCATTTTTTCCAAAAATTGTGGCACAGACACCACTTAAGTGGCATCAATTCCCCTAGAGTTGCTTAAAACAGTTGGTGAGGTGATTTTACCAAATCCTGAAGCTTTTAGTCTCCCCAGGATGACACAGGGGTAGAAAAGTACTTGCGGATCCATGATATGTTCATCTTTATGAACGTGATTCTGTCTACATTGTCAGTGGACAGCCGCATGCGCTTATCTGTCAGCACACCACCAGCAGCAATGAACACACGTTCAGAGAGAATGCTGGCTGCGGGGCATGACAAGATCTCCAAGGCGTGAGTGGCGAGCTCCGGCCATTTATCCAGATTGGAAGCCCAAAAAGAGCAAGGGTCCAGTGACACAGTCATGGCTTCGATGTTCACTTGGAGATACTCCTGTACCATCGTCTCTAGGCGTTGACTATATGTCTGACTTCTTGTCTCCCGTGGCCTAGCAAAGGATGGGCTAAAAAAGTGGTGAAAGATTCCGCAAAATTGCTGTTACCAGCACATACTGTGTTACTTTTACGCTTTGAGTGATGAAGACTCGACAGTCCCACAGTTGGCAAGTTAGAACTGTGAGATTCACTACGTGCACCACTGGTGTTTTGTAGAAAAGCACATGTAAGATTCTGCAACAGCCTCGGCTGATACTCCAGCATGCGTGAATCCCTTTCTATGGCAGGAATTATTTCGGCAAATTTACTTTTGTACCGGGGATCTAAGAGTGTGGCAACCCAGTAGTCGGGATTACTTCGAATTCTGACAATCCGAGGGTCATGTTGTAGGTAGTGCAGCTAGAAGGCACTCATGTGTCTTGAACAGCCAGAAGGACCAAGTCCTTGTTGTGTTGGTGGCGAGGTAAGAATCATGCTTCCTTCCTCTACCCTCTCCCCCCAACCTCGCACAACAGAAATGTGATCAAGGTCTCCCTCATCTGATGAGTCTTCCATGCCCATCGCCAGTTCGTCTTTCACTTCTTCCTCGGCTCCTGCACCTTCCTCAACAGTTTGGCTGCTACCATGCGCCCTGGTTAATCCCTCTCCCCCACCCTCCCATGCCTGACGCCTTGGTGCTGCCGACCATCTGGACCTTGGAGATGTTATCCATTCCGCATACGACTCCTCCTCTACTTCCTCCACCTCCTCTTGTCCCACCACCTGACTCCGAATTCTGTTTAACGTGTGCTCCAGCATGTAATTCACCGGAATAGTCATGCTGATAATGGCATCGTCAGCACTAAACATCTTCGTCGCCATTTCAAAACAGGGCAGAAGGGTGCATAGGTCCCTGATCTGAGACCACTCCTGCAGCGTGATTTGCCCCACCTCTGGATCTCGTTGGCCCAGGCTATACGTCAGAACGTATTGCACCAGGGCTTGTCGGTGCTGCCACAGTCGCTGCAACATGTGCAGAGTTGAATTCCACCAAGTCGGCACATCGCATTTCAGCCGGTGAACTGGCAGGCCCAACGACTTCTGTAGAGATGTAAGTCGTTGAGCTGCGGGATGCGAACGGCGGAAGTGAGCACACAGCGACCGTGCCCTCTGCAGAAGGCCATCTAGTCCGGGATAGTCAGATAAAAATTGCTGGACAATAAGGTTCAACACGTGAGCCATACAAGGCACGTGTGTGACATTGCCCCGACGAAGGGCCGCACCCAGGTTTGCAGCATTGTCGCACACGGCCTTCCCTGGTTGCAGGTCCAGTGGAGACAACCATTCATGAAACTGGGTCTCCAGAGCTGACCACAACTCCTCAGCTGTGTGACTCACATTTCCCAGACATTTCAAAGTAAACACCGCCTGATGCCGTTGAGCCCTGCTGCCAGCATAGTAAGGAGGTGTGCAGGATTCCTTCTGCGCAGTTAGAAAGAGGGTGGCATTACCAGACAGGCTTTGAATGCAGGTGGAGGACCGAGAGGAGGTTGAGGAGGCAGAAGCAGTGGAGGAACTTCTAGCTAAAGAGTATTGATGCACAACTCGTAAGGATGGCAAGACTTGGACAGCGGCCCCTTGTCCTGCTGTCACCATAGTTACCCAGTGTCCAGTCAGCGACATGCAACGCCCCTATCCATGCCTACTCGTCCAAGTGTCTGTGGTGAAATGCACCCTGTCACACACAGAGTTTCTCAAAGAAGCGGTGATGTTGTGTGCGACATGCTGGTGTAGCGCAGGCACACCTTTCTTTGAAAAGTAGTGCCGACTGGGCATCTGGTACTGGGGCACTGCGACGGACATAAGGTCTCGAAAATCCTCTGTGTCTACCAGGCGGAAAGGCAGAATTTCTGTAGCCAACAGCTTGCAGATGGTGAAATTCAACCTCTTAGCTTTGTCATGGCTAGGAGGAAATGGTCTTTTACTTGTCCACATCTGAGGGACCGAGGGCTGGCTCTGGTGCTTAGACGGGGTTGAGTAGGGTGTCCCCGGCAAACTGCCAGTTTGTGAGGAAGATGCAGGCAGAAAAGTTAGGTTGCCTTGATCCAAAGGTGGTGCTCTCGATGTCGGAGAGCGCTCAACATTAGCTGGTGTTTCCACTTCCAAATGAAATGATGACCTGCCAATCACACTGGCTGTTGCGGGTAAAGAGGTGGCAGGTCTGCGTCCAAAAACATGTGTGACTGCTGTCCCCCCAGTCACAGAGGATGAAGACGCCGCAGATGCACAAGATGGGGCAGACAGTGGTTGGCCCGGCCCGCTAGGCCGCATTGTAGCACAGTGAGCTTCCCACTGCAACTTATGCTTCATATCCATGTGCCGGTTCATGCATGAAGTACTCAAACTATGGATTTTTTGGCCTCTACTTAGCTTTTGGTGACAAATATTACAGATAACATGAGTTGGGTCATCCTTATGGATCTGAAAAAATGCCCAGGCTATGCAAGGCTTAGAGCCCATGCGACCTGAAGAGCCACCATGACTTGTGGTCAGAGGCAGAGTTGTGGTTGAGGATGCAGTTATTGACGTGCTTCCAGTACTCCGTCTTTGTCCAGAAAGGCGCAACCTAACCTTGTCGTCAATAGCATCCTCCTCTGCTGACCTCATTGACTGGCTGACTGTGGGTTGACAGTAAGTGGGATCTCCAACCTCGTCATCATCACCTTGTGTGTTCTCACACCCGTCGTCCTGAGAGCCAACCTCTTCCTGCCCTGACAGAAAAGTCAAGTTGTCGCTCCAATCAGGTAATTGAGTCTCATCATCGTCTTCATCATTGTCTCCACCAACAGGAGTTACAGTTTGGGAACGAGGGTCTACATTATGCTCAGAACCTTCTTCATCTGGTCCTGGATCCGACTCATAAAGATTCTGGGCATCAGTGCAGATCATTTCCTCGTCTGGATTAACAGAAGCTCTGGAGCAGACCTCCGTTTCCCAGGCTATAGTATGAGTAAACAGCTGTGCAGACTCAACCATCTGTGTTACCCCATACTCAGACGGGCAGCTGGAGACTTGGGAGCTGTGAGGAAGCAAGTGCGATAGGGGTGACACCTCTGAGGACTGGAGTATTTGTGATGCTGAAGTTGAGGTGGAGAGCCCACTTGAAGGAGCACTTGATATCCGTTGAAGCACCTGCTGTTTTTGTGCCTCATCTGGAATTTGTAGCGATGGACATGTCCGTAAGAAAGGGATCGTATCACATTGTCCACAAAAAGAAGTAGACATCTTAGTTTGGCTGGAAGATGGTCTTTCTTCTGCAGATGTTACTCCCCCCCCACCGCGGGGGGGGCTAGACCCACCAGTATTGGGAGAGGGGGGCTGGCCATCAGGGTCCACCGTGGTTCTGGCACAAACCCGGTGACACGGAGGTCGCACGGGCAGGAACGGACTGGCCGTGTCGGCTTCGCACTCCAGCATAGTCCCTCTGCCCGCTCGCGCCCGTAACCTCAAAGGGATGCGCAAGCGGCTTTTCTTCCGAGGGCTGTTCCCCACCCAGCAGGAACGTGGGGGAGCTCAGGTCGGCCTTCCACTGTACTCCCTTACCTCCCTCGCCCTCTTTCCTTCTTCCGTTCTCCATCTAACCCCTCGGCTCTGTGGTGTCCGCTCTCCCTCCAGCTCTCTCCTTCTCACAGGTGAACTACCGCGTGTATTCACACTGTGGCGAATCTTTTGGGCCCAGGCATAAGAAGTTGTCGAGGTAATGGATAATATGTGGCCCCTTAGAAACGTCCATTACAACCCATTCGAGGATGCAACTAAACGCCTCAAATAGTGAGCAGGATCTGGACCACCCCATGGGCAAACAGAGATCAATATAGTATGCTCCTTCCCAGAAGCCGCCCAAAAGGTGGACACTATTCGGAGGCACAGGTAGTAAGTAACCGGAACGCCGCATCAATGTCTATTTTGGCCATTAGGGTGACCCTTCCCAACTTCTTGATCCGCCTGATTGCCTTGTCAAAGGATGTACAGTATATACTACTGTACTTTGTTCCGCATCGATGTTGTCGTTTACTGACCTGCCCCTTGGATATGACAAATGGTGGATTAGTCCGAATGTATTGGGTTCCGTTTTTGGCACAACTCACAATGGGGATAAAACTACGTCTTGTAAGGAAAGTGTTGTGAATGGAACCGCCATTCTACCTAAAGATATTTCTTTTTTTAATTTTCTTGTCACGACGTCTGGGTGTTGGTAGGCTGATTTTAGATTTTTACTCCAGCCTTTCTTGATTTTAGAAGGGCATGACATGCCTATATCTGTGTCTCCCCCTCCTTTTACTCCTCCACCTCTTTTCTTTTCGCATGACTATATGTACTTGTCTCTTTTCCATGTGTTAGTTGTGTCTTCTGAGCAGTTTGTCAGCTTTTCGACACCTTTGAAGGTGTTTTCTATGTGTTTTTGTTTGCCTGCCATTGGTTTTAAAGGTGTTAGACGAACAGTTCGACGAACAGTTCGGCAAACACACCGGTGTTCGACGAACCAAACCCGAACACTACGGGGGTGGCTCAACTCTACTCAGTCAGGTTGCAGTTAAAAAAAGTATATTCTCCTTTGCATATTATCTGGGCAAGGAACATCAGCAGAAGTGTTATAAAAGCAAACATCACCAAACAAATCAATCGCAGGCTAGAAGAATCAAGCAGAAGGCATGAGGTTCTGTACAGACAAAATGGTTGCTGTGAAAAATGATAATGTTGACATCTACAGTAGAAAATGGTCTTGATTTCATGGCTTCTTTAGGCCAAAATGGATAGCAGTGATAAAACTCAAGAACTTCCAGGTGAACAGGCACCTCCATCCAAAAAGCACAAGTCTAGATGGAAGTCAGAAAAAAAGAAAAGTAGCGGTTATTGGAAGAGAAAGTGGAGAAGCTTAATACCATTGATCGCTTCTTTAGGAAACCCACACAAAAGTACAGTGGAGAGTCTACCACTTGCACTACATCAGGTATTCAACCAGGTAAGAGTTTGTCTGTGGAAACATTTTCCAGCACTGATGAAGTTACTAAAGAAATTGAAGATTCTACACATCAGCAACAGTCTTTCTAAAGCTCTGCCACAGCTAACCGATGATCATGCTAAATGGCCTGATACCATTTCTGATGTGCTGAGATGCCAGGCTATCAAAAGGGGGTGCCAAACTAGAGAGACTGGAAAATATTCTGCTTACAGACTTTTCTGATGGTTCAAAGAGACGCTTCGCTTGTACTCATTACTACAGGTTGATAGGTACTGGAATAAAGGTTGTACAAGACTGGCTTTTTTACCCAGTGGTAGGAGATTGCATATATTGTTTCTGTTGCCAGTTGTCTGACAATGAAGCAAAATCTGTGTTCTCGAATCCTGGTGGTTTCAGAGACAGGAAACATGTCAGTGGTAAGGGATCTTTACACTCCCATGAAATATCCAGCCCTCACTTCTCTAATTATGCAAAATGGAAAGAGCTGGAAGCGATTTTAACATGTGAAAAAGGCATTGACAAACATTTGTGTCAGCAAATCCATTTAGAAGAAAAAAGTTGGCATGAAATTTTGTTGCGTATACTGAAGGTCATTCGATGGTTGGCAAAAAACAATTTCCCATTCAGAGGATCATCAAATAGTGTATTCACAGAATAAAATGGGATTTATCTCCAGTTGCTGGAACTGATAGTTGAATTTAATTTGGTTCTGAAGGAACACTTGCAGCGTGCTAAAGAAGGCAAAAATGTGCATTGTTTGGGCAAAGATATGCATAACAACTTTTTAAAGTTGAGTGAAGATGCAATAATTAAAATAATAATGGAAAAAGTAAAGCAATCAACATCTTTCAGCATAAATATAGACTGCAAACCAGACATCTCTAAGCAACAGCAGTTGTCCCTTGTTGGTATGTGCTGAGAGAGAAAGAAGAACCAGGAAGTAGAGACCTTGTGTGATGTGAGTCTCGTCAACAACGAAAAGCATCGCAGATGTATCCACGAATATCAAATATGTAGTGACTCTCTTTCTTTATATCTAACTTCACCTCGAAATGTCTTTTTATATGTGCTATATACTTGGTTACACCTTCATAATATAGAATTAATATTTTTTGGTAATGAATTGATTTGTACAGTGGAGTATGTATTGATGTGGAATGTAATGGTAGACACATATTGGCTGATTCTTGTTTTCAATTTAACTGTATACTATATTAGTCTTTCTCATTTGTGGAAACATATGGAAGACCAAAAGGTAGAGGAAAGAAGGAGAGTAAAACTATATTATTAAGAGATAAATTGTCGTTAGGTATATACAAGTCTGCACTTTAGCACATTTGCACCTTATGCTTGGTTAATATGTTATAATTATAATCAACAGGCACTGTGGTAAAGGTAACTGGTAAGCCCTTTGCAAGAATGCATGGGGTAATACTTATGCACTGAATATATTTTTACTGGGGACGATGCACATGCGCCCCCATGGCCATGGGTTGGCCCTCTGCCAGCGGTTCCCTGCCACACTTGAATGGTTGCTGTCTGGCGCCGATGGCGTCATGTGGCTGCTGCAGGGAATTGAGGGGTGGAGGAGCGGTCATGACCATGGTGGGCGGGTGCGCATGTGCAGCATATAGTGAATATTATTGGACAACTCCGACCATGTGATCGGAAGGTCCTGACAGATAAATGGAGACCTAGAGAGTGTTATGGCAACGCCCCCTGAGGAAGCAAGAGTGAAAGCGCTCGTTCGAGGTCTGGGTTGGAGGCTCTCCTTGGCACCTGACTATGGGTAATGAAATTATCTTTTTCATTAAATACTAGACATTGGTCTGTTGATTTGTCTGTGGCATTGGTTCCAGTTAATATTACCATACAGCACAGAATCACAAGTAAATTTCTGTATCTGTTTCAGTTCCCTGTGTGCTACCAGGCACTTGCTGACATTTTACATAGAAGACTGTATGCACTGGGATCTTTAGTTCCATGGCCCATTAGGTGGCCATAAGGGACTTTATAATACTACTGCGTTACCTTGTATGCTGCCCTTTAACTTGCTGTGAAACATTGCTACTAATATACTCCCTGTTGTCAAGTGGATTCCTCCTGCCCATATACTGGTTATTTATACTGTCTAGCTTCATATATATTTCTATTTTTTTGTACTTGAGTATGTAATGTTTTTAATATATTACTTAACAAAATATTATGTTTTAATGAGAATTATGAACTCAATCGCCTCTGTATTTTGTAAATTGCAAGATGAGATTCTCTATTTGATAATAGGGCACAAGCTTCTTTTGACATAATAAACTAAGAATGATGGTCTGCAATTTGTACTATTTGTTGATCTTTTCTGTGTTTTTCACAGCAACTCGTTCTAGAACAAAAATGGACTTTAAGGCACGTGAACAGACGTGGCTAATCTGTGTCAATGAAGTGTTCAGTGAAGTACCCAGTGGATCCACCACAGGGGACAGTAGAGATACTAAAGAAATTTCCAAAAAACTAAGGGATCTATAAAATAAACGAACCAGAATATGGTGGAACTGAGCATTCTTGAATAAATATATTGAAAAAGGATTGATATGTAGCGCCCCGAGGGTTCGGCCGCTACAGGGGTATTGCACCTCAAACCAGAGGTGTGATATCCCACTCCCGGGTAAGGATAGAGTGTGGACCAGGGCTCGTTTAGCTGCATGCATCACACACACCTCATTTCCGAGGGACAGTTCAACGGTGCTCCCATTAGGCAGAAATGCAGGCACGACAGAATCTGTCCCTGGCTGGAGTGGGGAGGGGGGAGGAAAGCCCAGTGATGTAGGAGCAGATAGGGGTTGGGTCTCTGGGCATAGGCAGGAGCCCATTGGTCGCAAGTCACCTGGGCTCATACACAGAGAGGGAGGTATATAAGGTGGGCACCATCTTAGATCAGTAGTCAGTTCAGTCTGAGAGAGGAAGTGACAGAGCAGGGCCTCTGTGGAGCTCTGCTCCGGAGGCGGGCCTAGCTTGTGAGGCCAGAGCCAGCAGAAAAGACAGGAACAGAAAGGAAAGGAAGAAAGGAACAGAACACCAAGAGAGGCCCAGAGACACGAAGGCAGAAGGAACCCCAAAGGCCCAGGAGATTGCGGGTGACGGGTTGGCAGAACAGGGTACCGGATCCCAAGTTGGTGGAGGCGACTAATCCTCAGCCAAGGACCGGCGGTCGCGATCATATCTTGGTGCGACCCCTCACTACACCTACTAGAAAGGCATACCACATAGAGTCAGGGAGGTGAGCGCGAAGCCCTCCCAAGAGAAGGCCCACGGGAGCTGGACAGATGTAGTGTCACTGGTGGGGCACGGCCAGAGAAAGGAGTAGAAGGGAGTCCTGTGACACACTCTGGAATTGCCTGGGGGTTGACCGAGCCCCCCCCTGCCAGGAGGACGCAGCACGGCTTGGGCAGTCATTGCCCGCGGAATGACTTGGGACATAAAGAACTGTGAGTGGGGAACTTGAACTGCAACCCCACGTCTCTGTGCTTCATCGCCGCACCAGCACTACTAGTGCTGGGACGCCCGTGCACCATCGCTCCCATCATCCACATTCTCTGCCCTGGGGCTGCACTCTTCCCGTGGGGAGTCACACTACCTCAGCTACATACGCCATCAGCCCCAGCGGTCTGCCTTGCAGCGGCGGTCCGCACTGGCCGCAATCCACGGGTGGCGTAGTCGGACAATTAACCTAAAACCCATAAAAGACTGCCACTGGTTTGACCACCCTGAGCCACCGGACCGGGTCGCCGCCACAGAGACTACAACCCCCCAGAGACCTGGTTCCGGGTAGCTCACACACGTGCGCAAACGCGGCCCAGGGGTGAGTCAGATACCCAGAGGACTAAGGGTCCAGGTCTTCCCTTCCTTTGAAGTTGAAGATGAGGCAATACGATTACAATGGGAGGACCTGGCCAGTAAATGCTCCAGAGGTTTCATGGAGTTATTAATTCAGATAAACACCAAAACTCTGGGCTCGATAGATGCCGAGATTGAAGGAATACAAGGTGGACTGAAATAAGATTTATCGCCTGAGAGTCCAATGTCTCTCAACTCTGAACTAGATACAGAATTTACTAAGTGGGAAAAAGAAATATGTGATAATAAAACCAAAAAATTCCAATGAGATTATAATGACCAACAGACCAATACAGCGTATAAATGGAGCCACAGACGTACACGTCTGATGACCCATCCACGAATGAGAATGACTTCCTTCTCATCGTACGCATCTAGTGAGGAATCAGTAGCAGATAGATCAAGATGGACCAACTATTGAAATAATGGGCCAACAAAGCTAAGCAAACCAATAAAAGCAAAATTTCCCCGGTGAATAACCAAGAAAAGCGTAACAAAAGCGGATTAGAGGTAATTAATTTATCTAAACATGTACTTACTGCTACACAAACAAAAGTATTAGCTATGGGATTGACCTTTGCACCCACCAATAATTTTGATTTATTCTCAGCAATAATTGATTTATAATTGTTTGCGGAAAAATTGATCCTCCAGAAACTATACAACAAAGGGGCAGATGAACAACCTTCTGGTAACACACGGGAACAGGAGGCGTTACAAGCACTAGAGGATCTACTGAGAGAACAAGCTCCTGAACACGCAGGTATGTTTCCGAGGGCTAGTTATGCACGCTCCACTAGATTCCCTCCCTTGTCACTTTGTCCGGCTGTTGATATTTTTGTCAAACTTGTACTTGAAGAGTTCCGTGGGATCCCGGTCAGACGAAATTTTGACAACATGACTTCGGGACAACGTAAGGCTTTACGGAAACTCCAGTTGTTAGATGATATTGTGATTAAGCCGACTGACAAGGGGGGGAATATAGTTTTGTGGCCTCAGGCTGTATATGAAAGAGCGGCACATAGACAGCTTAGAGATAAGACCACATATTTAAAATTAGAACGTAGCCCCATGGCAAAGTATGCAGCCGAGTTGGAGGATATATTATTTCAAGCCTATGAGAAGGTATAATCCTTAAAAAAAATTTTAAGGGTCTAACTATCAAATTACCTAAAATTCCAACTATATATTTTTTGCCAAAAATCCACAAAAACTCTGTTGAGCCGCCAGAACATCTGATCGTGTCTGGCATGGGGGGCATGTGTGAACCCATATGTAAATGTATTGATTACCATCTAAAACCACTGATTGAAACAATGCCCTCCTATGCCCGGGACACGACGGACGTCCTGGCTCGTCTCAACGGTATGAGTTTGGAAAGTGATATGATGCTAGCTACTGCAGACATCGAATCATTATACACGAGTATGAGATATAAGGATGGCATTGAAGCATGTTGCTTTTATTTATATGGTAGTAATTGGGACAATAATATCTGTGACCTTATCCTTGAATTGTTAACATACATCTTGACACACAATTTTTTTGTGTTTATGGATGTGTTCTACCTGCAGCGGCACTGCCATGGCGGCGGCCTGTGCGCCTTCTTTCGCCAACCTCTTTCTAGGTTACTAGGAGAGGGATATTTTTGGCGGGGAGGGCGCCTGTTACATTGATGATGTTTTTATAATTTGGCAAGGTACGGACCACCAATTTCAGGGATTCATGTCGCAGTTGAATGAGAATAGGCGTAACATCAAACTTAACTACACATACAGTAAAACTGAGGTGGACTTCTTAGACATCAAAATAAATGTGGATGCGCATCTGCATTTACAGACAGACGTTCACAGGAAATCCACCTCAGTTAACTCGCTGCTCCATGCCCGATCTGGCCATCCGTATTTGACCAGCCAAGGATCCCAGTAGGGCAATTGATACGAATCAGACGCATTTGTTCATCTGATTCGAAATTTGAGGCCCAAGCTACTGATATGAGAAAAGGTTCCAAAATAGGGGATAGAGTAACAGATCCATAAAGAGGGGATACATCTGAGCCAAAAAGAGTAATAGAGATGGTCTCTTACGCTCTACATGCAGGGATCGAGGCAGCCAAGAAGTGGTCCGCTTTATCTCTACATATAATGGAGAGTGGGACACCATGAGAGAATGTCTGAGAAAACATTGGAATATCCTAAAAACGGAACCAGCTTTGTCCCAATGTATCTCAAATTATCCTCTAAAGACACCTAGAAGAAGTAAGAATCTAAAAGACCTACTGACACAGAGTCATTATATTGCTACACAGGAAAATCCCTTTGGTACGTGTGGACGACCTCCTGGCTGCTTCCCTTGTGGCGATTGTATCAAATGCAAAAATATATCACGTGCAACAACTTTCACTTTGGCTGCTGGACATAAAACAAATAAAATAAGGCAGCACATTACCTGTTGTACAACACAGGTAATTTACTACGCTGAATGTAGCTGTCCCAAAATATATGTTGGTTTGACATCAAGCCAACTTAAAACTCGTGCACGTGAGCACATGAGAGACATTATTGCGGCAGAAACAGTGACAGACATATCTCAACTTAAAACAATACCCCGCCACTATAAGAAATTCCATCAGTGCAATCCCAAGTCATTTATGGTTAGGGGAATAGGATGTATAAAATGTGGCATTAGGGGTGGGGTTATAAAGCGTCTCCTAGCACAAAAAAAATGCAGGTGGATCACCATTCTGGGAACAATGGTCCAGCAGGGGCTAAATGAGTCATTGGGATTCTCCTCATATTTGTAATTTGGAGATTTCTGAAGTTCTCTCTACTTCCCCCCCTATACTAAGGTGGATTATTTTATTAATATGGCCTCTATTACCATATGGATTGTTATTTTTATATTTATGTGTTTTTAATATATCATACTCATTTTTTTAATTTTAGGTAATTTCTAATCCCTTAAGGTTGCCCTATATTTTACTTATCATGTGCAAAGGTCTGGGATATCATGTGGGACAGGACCTTCTGGGTTGTACCTTTCAGGAAGAGTCTTGTCAACAAAGAAAAAGCATCGTAGATGTATCCACGAACATCAAATATGTAGTGACTCTCTTCTTTATATCTAACTTCACCTTGAAATGTCTCTTTACCTCTAATACTATAGGTACTGAAAGCTGTGGACCCCAGATCACCTGAATTTGCCATCTGCAAATTATAGCATCTATGTGGCACCTACTCCAAGAGTGACAAAATGCAGAAAAACCACTATCAGGATTTGTTTTCCAGAACCGATGCGTGGACTGGTGAGTGACTGACTACTACATATTACTGCAATCATTGTCCTCGCCAACTATCTTCCTGTTTACATGGGAGATGTGTAGTCAATCCTCACTTCCTTTTATTCTGACATCACAGCAACAATCACCTGAGACAATTTTTACATGGTGCAGTTATCAGCCACACGAGAGGCCAGGTTACTGCTCATGGCAGATTAATGCCTTACGTAAAAGTTTCCTAACATGGCCATGCATTTCTTTGTATGCCAAGAGAAGACTATAGCAGTCATTTTGTCATTCTAAACCTCCATCTACTATTGTAATGAGCCTTTCTTGCAGATAAACTGAGCCCTGTGCAGCAGCTGGTGAACAAACTTTAGCCTTCCCTAACAATTTACAAATCTGAATATTTTTGTTCTGTTTGCAAAAAATGGCAATATTGTAACATGTATGTAATCTGTGATTGCATAGTATTTGTCGGGAAAAAAAGGAAAACTAACAGTGTTCTGTTAGCAATCAGTTAATAAAGAACACTTTCTGATAGAAGGGTCCCCGTGATGGCAGTATACCACCAATAACGGTTCAGTAAGGCCGGGTTCACACTTCTGCTGCTTACTCTCCGCTGCCGAGAGCCCGATATCCCAAGAATCATCGACGTGCTCAGTCATGCACATGAAATTCAATTTTCGGGACAATGGGTTCCTACAGCGACACGTTGGTGTCGCACTTTGATGCGCTGCCGGGATTTTCACAGTGACATCGTGCGAGATTCTGTGGCATGCCACAGATTATATCACGTTAGCACCGCAATAATTCCAGTGTTCCGGATGCGATGGCCCATAGGAGAATGAGGTGAGTATGCCTTGGAGCTGCCTACCACCGATTTTGTGGCCAGATGGCGATTTCAGCACTTTTCCGGAGCGCTGAAAATGCCAGTGTGAACTCAGCCTAAGCCAGGTTGCCGTTAAAAAACTATGTTCTCCTTTGCATATTATCTGGGCAAGGAACTTCACCAGAAGTGATGTAAAAGTAAACATCACCAAAAAAATCAACTGCAGGCTAGAAGAATCAAACAGAAGTTATGAGGTTTTGTACAGACAAAATGGTTGCTGTGAAAAATGATAATGTTGACATCTACAGTATAAAATGGTCTTGATTTCATAGCCTCTTTAGGCCAAAATGGATAGCAGTGATCAAACCCAAACACTTCCAGGTTAACAGGCACCTTCATCCAAAAAGCACAAGTCTAGATGGAAGTCAGAAAAAAAGAAAAGAAGCAGCTATTGGAAGAGAAAGTGGAGAAGCTTAATACCATTGATCGCTTCTTTAGGAAAACCACACAAAAGTACACTGAAGAGTCTACCACTTGCACTACATCAGGTATTCAACCAGGTAGAAGTTTGTCTGTGGAAGAATTTTCCATCACTGATGAAGTTTCTGCAGAAGTTGAAGATTCTTCACATCAGCAACTCCTTCACTGTCTTTCTAAAGCTCTGCCAGAGCTAACCGATGATCATGCTAAATGGCCTGATACCATTTCTGATGTGCTGAGATGCCAGGCAATCAAAAGGGGGTGCCAAAATAGAGAGACTGGAAAATATTCTGCTTACAGACTTTTCTGATGGTTCAAAGAGACGCTTCGCTTGTACTCATTACTACAGGTTGATGGGTACTGGAATAAATGTTGTACAAGACTGGCTTGTTCACCCAGTGGTTGGAGATTGCATATATTGTTTCTGTTGCCAGTTGTCTGACAATGAAGCAAAATCTGTGTTCTCGAATGGTAAGGGATCTTTACACTCCCATGAAATATCCAGCCCTCACTTCTCTAATTATGCAAAATGGAAAGAGCTGGAAGCGATCTTAACATGTGAAAAAGGCAATGACAAACATTTGTGTCAGCAAATCCATTTAAAAGAACAAAGTTGGCATGAAGTTTTGTTGCGGATACTGAAGGTCATTCGATGGTTGGCAAAAAACAATTTCTCATTCAGAGGATCATCACATAGTATATTCACAGAACACAATGGGATTTTTCTCCAGTTACTGGAACTGATAGTTGAATTTAATTTGGTTCTGACGGAACACTTGCAGTGTGCTAAAGAAGGCAAAAATGTGCATTGTTTGGGAAAAGATGGTGCATTGAGCTCCAGACAGGAAGAGGAAGAGGAGGAGCCTGTTGGTGCTGGGAGTTTGTGCTGCTGTAGGAGCTGGGAAGGAGGGAAAAACATCTCCAGGACTTTTTTATCTGACCCCTTCCCAGCTACAGAGAGAGCACGTGACCGGAAGTGAGAGTGCGCGTGGGGTGTGAGCACGTGGGCTGTGCTGTGGTGTGGCTGTGGTGAGCGGCGTGCGGCGAAGTCCGACTCGGCTCGCGGCGAGGGAGCCAGGCGGGGGTGACCGAGTGGACCGGGTGGACCGGTAGGAGGCGACCGGAGGGACGAGCGCAAGAGAGCGCTGTGATAGCGTGCAGCGCCGGCCGGCGGAGGGCGCCAGGTGGTGGTGACCAGGAGGACTGGTAAGAGGCGACCGGAGGGGCAAGCGTGCTGTGATAGCGTGCAGCGTCCCTAGAGGAGGTGAGTGAGGGGCAGGAGGCCGCGATAAGTGGCCCTACTGAACTCGAGTGTGTACTGTACTGTACTGTATTGTATTTGTATTGTAATTGTATTATATTTAAGTGCTCCCCCCCGGCCTTATTTAAATTAATCCCCTGTCCATACTTGATCGATCTCCCTCCTATCCATATTTAATACAACTCCCCCGGCCATCTTTAGTGATCCCCCAGTCCATATTTAATTGATCACCCCCCGTCCATATTTAAATTGATCCCCTGATCACCCCCGTCCATATTTAACTGATCCCCCTGACCACATTTAAATTGATCCCCCGTCCTCATTTAATTGATCCCCCAACCACCCCCGTCCATATTAAATTGATCCCCCCGACCACATTTAACTGATCGACCCCCCCAGCCCATAATCAATTGATCTCCCTTGTCCATATTTAATAGATTCCCCCTGTCCACTTTTACTGATCCCCAGTCCCTATTTATTTTCCTTATCCCCATCCATATTTAATTAACCCCCTGTCCATAATTAATTGATTGATTTCCCAGTCCACAATTAATTATTTCCCCAGTCCATATTTATTGATCCCCAGTCCATAGTTAATTGACACACCGTCCATACTTAATTAATCCACCTGACCTACTTAGCTGATTCCCCCTTCCATACTTGATACTTAATTGATCCCCCGCCAATATCTAATTGATACACTTGCACATCCCTAATTGATCCCCGTCCATACACCTATATATAAATAATGGTGTTTTGGACTTGTATATATATACTGACTGTATCCCCATATTTAGAATGACGTCCATGTTGGCCGGAGCCGTGCAGTGTACATCTTGCGCAATGTATGCATTCCGTGAGCAACCGCTCGAGGATCCATACTGCTGCGAGAGATGTGAGCATATCGTGCACTTGGAAGCCCAAATTCTGGATCTAAGTAAGTGCTCAGATAGCGATACTGAGGAGCATCGACAACATGGAAAGGAGTTTGCTGCTCACCGAGCAGACACTCAATGGGTCAATACTGGGGGTGGAGCATAGAGGGGAAGTGCAGGCTGAACAGGCAGGGAGCTGGATAACAGTTAGGAGGGATAGAGGGAAGAAGTATAGGAAGGCTGGTTCAGAACCGGCATTATTGGAGCACGACAGATCCTCTGACCGCCGGGGGAGTGTATGCTCCAGTAATGAGGGGGGAGGGGGGAAGTGTAGGGCAGGCAAGACAGGTCCTGGTAGTGGGTGACTCTATTATTAGGGGGACAGACAGGGCAATCTGTCACAAAGACCGGGATCGCCGAACGGTGTGCTGCCTCCCTGGCGCTCGAGTCCGGCACATCGCGGAAAGGGTTGACAGGTTACTGGGTGGGGCTGGCGAAGACCCAGCGGTCATGGTCCACATCGGCACCAATGACAAAGTGAGTGGTAGATGGAGGGTCCTTAAAAATGATTTCAGGGACCTAGGTAGGAAGCTTAGGGCAAGGACCTCCAAGGTACTTTTCTCAGAAATACTACCAATCCCGCAAGCCACACAGGAGCGCCAACGGGAAGTTAGGGAGGTGAATTAGTGGCTAAAGAGTTGGTGCAAGGCAGAGGGGTTTGGGTTCATGGAGAACTGGGCCGACTTCGCGGTCGGCTACAGGCTCTACCGTAGGGACGGGCTGCACCTCAATGGGGAGGGTGCAGCGGTGCTGGGGAAGAAGATGGCTAATAGGTTGGAGGAGTTTTTAAACTAGAGACGGGGGGGAACCAAGGAGATAGGTGGGATGTGAGGCAAGCAAGGGGGAAGGGGAGAAGTGAATATAATGAGGGTGGAGAGGGGGGTGGGGATAGTACAGTTAGATCGTTACAGAAGAATAGGATGCTAAATAACCCCAAAGGTTTATCTTGCATGCTGACCAACGCAAGAAGCCTGACCAATAAGGCGGATGAGCTGCGGGCGCTTATATCGGAGGAGAGGTATGACATCGTAGGTATAACAGACTTGACTAGACGATAGCTACGACTGGGCGGTAAATTTATTAGATTATAGTTTATTTAGAAGGGACCGGAAACAGGGGAAAGGCGGAGGAGTCTGCTTATATGTAAAGTCATGTCTAAAGCCCAGACTAAGGGAAGATATAGGAGAGGGAGGAGAGGGGGTCGAGTCCATGTGGGTAGAGATAGAGGGGGCAAAAAATAATAATAAAATATTACTAGGGGTCTGCTATAAGCCACCCAATATAACAGGAGAATGAGAATCTGCTATTAGGACAAATAGACAAAGTAGCAAAACATAATGAAGTGATTGTAATGGGGGATTTCAACTACCCGGATATTGACTGGGAAACAGAAACCTGTAGATCTCAAAAAGGAAAGAGGTTCTTGACAAATATTAAGGATAATTATCTCTCCCAACTAGTGCAGGAACCAACGAGAGGGAAGGCCGTGTTGGACTTAATATTGACTAATAGGCCTGATAGAATAACTGAGGTACAGATAGGGGGGCACCTAGGTAATAGCTATCATAATATTATCAATTTCAAAATGCCCTTCAGTAGGGTTATCAATAAGGGAACAACAAAAACATTAGACTTTAGGACGGCGAAGTTTGATCAGATGAAAGAAAACCTTCAACTTATAGACTGGGACAAAGTTCTTAATCAAAGGGATACGAATAGTAAATGGGAAACCTTCAAAAGAATTCTGAATACTCAGAGCGAGAGGTATATACCGTATGGGAATAAAAGGGCCCGAAATAAGAGGAAACCAATATGGTTGAAAAAGAACGTAAAAGGGGCGTTAAAAAGCAAAAAAGAGGCATTCAAGAGATTAAAACAGGAAAACAGTAAGGAGGCACTAATGTGATACAAGGAAAAAACGAGAACCTGTAAAAAACAAATAAAAATAGCGAAGGAGGAAACAGAGAGACGTATTGCTAGGGAAAGTAGATCAAATCCCAAACTGTTCTTTACGTATATAAATAGTAAAAGGATTAAATCGGATAATATTGGACCGATAAAAAGTGATGAAGGCAAAATCATAGAGAAAGATGAGGATAAAGCTAATCTATTAAATAATTATTTTTCGACAACTTTCACAAAGGAAATAGAACTAACAGGAGAAATGAGAAGTGACAAGCTTAATCCTCCACTAAGTATGACTAATCTAACCCAAGTTGAGGTACAGAAACGCCTCAGTAACATTAAAATAAACAAATCACCAGGACCTGATGGCATACACCCACGGGTACTAAGGGAACTAAGTAATGTGATAGACAGACCGTTATATCTTATATTTAAGGACTCTGTTGAGACTGGGTCTGTACCACTTGATTGGCGACAGGCGAATGTAGTGCCAATATTCAAAAAGGGAGCAAAAAGTGACGCCGGAAACTATCGGCCGGTGAGTCTGACGTCCGTTGTGGGCAAAATTTTTGAAAGCTTCATTAAAGAGGCAATTACGGAGCATCTTGATGCTAATAATCATTTAATCCCGAACCAACATGGATTCATGAGGAATCGCTCCTGCCAAACAAACCTGATTGACTTTTACGAGGAGGTTAGCTCTCGAGTAGATCAGGGGGAACCAGTGGATGTCGTGTATCTCGACTTCTCAAAAGCGTTCGATAGCGTGCCACATAATAGGTTGGTATACAAAATGAGAATGATGGGGCTGGGGGAAAATGTTTGCAAGTGGGTAGCTAACTGGCTAAAGGATAGAAGGCAGAGGGTAGTTATAAATGGAATATACTCAGAATGGGTAAGCGTCACTAGTGGGGTACCACAGGGGTCTGTACTAGGCCCAATGTTATTTAATATCTTTATTAACGACATAGTCAACGGGATAAATAGTAAAATATCAATATTTGCAGATGACACAGTTATGTAAAACAATTAATACAAAAGAGGACAGTGCAGACCTACAGAAGGATTTGGATAAGCTGGGTAGGTGGAGCATTAAATGGCAAATGAGGTTTAACGAGGAGAAATGTAAGGTCATACATATGGGAAGGAAAAATGGAAGTCACCAGTACTCACTGAATGGGAAATTATTGGGGAATTCAGAGATGGAGAAGGACTTGGGCATCTTGATTGATAGCAAACTAAATTGGAGTGCCCAAAGTCAGGCCGCTGCTGTAAGGGCAAACAGGGTAATGGGATGTATCAGAAGAGGTATAGCTGCAAAGGATGAGAACATTGTTCTTCCACTGTACAAAGCACTGGTCAGACCACACTTGGAATACTGTGCTCAGTTATGGGCCCCAATATATAGAAAGGCTATAAATGAGCTTGAAAAGGTACAAAGGAGGGCAACAAAATTAATAAAGGGAATGGAGGGACTGCAATACCCAGAGAGGTTGGCAAAACTAGGACTATTCAGCCTGGAAAAGTGAAGGTTGAGGGGGTACATAATAAATGTGTACAAATATGTTAGGGGACAGTATAGAGATCTTGCCCGGGATTTGTTCAAAAGGAGGGATATTACGGTAACAAGAGGGCATTCACTAAGACTGGAAGAGAAAAGGTTTCAGCACCAGCATAGGAAGCGGTTCTTTACGGTAAGAGCAGTGAGAATATGGAATTCACTGAGTGAGGAGACGGTAATGTCGGATTCACTACACCAGTTCAAGCGGGGACTGGATGCATTTCTAGATACCAGGCAGATTTCAGCGTATACTTAAAAATAAAATAAAATAGGTTGATACGGGGATTTATTCTGACTGCTGGTTTCAGAGTCGGGAGGGAATTTTTCCTCAGGTGAAGATTGGCTAAATCATTTGGGGTTTTTGCCCTCCTCTGGATCAACTTTAGCAATTACAGAACTAGCAGGTCGAACTTGATGGACGCAAGTCTTTATTCGGCTTTACAAACTATGTTACTATAACAACTTTTTGAAGTTGAGTGAAGATGCAATAATTAAAATAATAATGGAAAAAGTAAAGCAATCAACATCTTTCAGCATAAATATAGACTGCAAACCAGACATCTCTAAGCAACAGCAGATGTCCCTTGTTGGTATGTGCTGAGAGAGAAAGAAGAACCAGGAAGTAGAGACGTTGTGTGATGTGTGTGTGTCTGAGATAACAGGGAGACGTAAAGCATCGCAGATGTATCCACGAACATCAAATATGTAGTGACTCTCTTTCTTTATATCTAACTTCACCTCGAAATGTCTCTTTATACATGCTATATACTTGGTTACATCTTTATAATATAGTATTAATATTTATTGGTAATGAATTGATTTGTACAGTGGAGTATGTATTGATATGGAATGTAATGGTAGACACATATTGGCTAATTCTTGTTTTCAATTTAACTGTATACTATATTAGTCTTTCTCATTTGTGGAAACATATGGAATACCAAAAGGTAGAGGAAAGAAGGAGAGTAAAACTATATTATTAAGAGATAAAATGCTGTTAGGTATATAAAAGTCAGCACTTTAGCACATTTGCACCTTATGCTTGGTTAATATATTATAATTATAATCAACAGGCACTGTGGTAAAGGTAAATGGTAAGCCCTTTGCAAGAATGCATGGGGTAATACTTATGCACCGATTATTTTTCCTGGGGACGATGCACACGCGCCCCCGTGACCGTGGGTTGCAGTGTCTAGCCCTCTGCCGGCGGTGCCCTGCCGCACTTGCATGGTTGCTGTCTGGCGCCGATGGCGTCCTGTGGCTGCTGCGGGGAATTGAGGGGTGGAGGAGCGGCCATGACCGTGGTGGGTGGGTGCGCATGTGCAGCATATAGTGAATATTATGGGACAATTCCGACCATGTGATCGGAGGGTCCTGACAGATAAATGGAGACCTAGAGAGTGTTATGGCAACGCCCCTGAGGAAGCAAGAGTGAAAGCGCTCGTTCGAGGTTTGGGTTGGAGGCTCTCCTTGGCACCTGACTATGGGTAATGAAATTATCTTTTTCATTAAATACTAGACATTGGTCTGTTGATTTGTCTGTGGCATTGGTTCCAGTTAATATTACCATACAGCATAGAACCACAAGTAAATTTCTGTATCTTTTTCAGTTCCCTGTGTGCTACTAAATTCCAACTATATATTTTTTGCCAAAAATCCACAAAAACCTTGTTGAGCCGCCAGGACATCCGATCGTGTCCGGCATGGGGGGCATGTGCGAACCCATATGTAAATTTATTGATTACCATCTAAAACTACTGGTTGAAACACTGCCCTCCTATGCCCAGGACACGATGGACGTCCTGGCTCGTCTCAACGGTATGAGTTTGGAAAGTGATATGATGCTAGCTACTGCAGACATCGAATCACTATACACGAGTATCCAACATAAGGATGGCATTGAAGCATGTCGCTTTTATTTATATGGCAGTATTTGGGACAATGATATCTGTGACCTTATCCTTGAATTGTTAACATACATCTTGACACACAATTTTTTTGTGTTTATAGATGTGTTCTACCTGCAGCGGTGCGGCACTGCCATGGAGGCGGCCTGTGTGCCTTCTTTCGCCAACCTCTTTCTAGGTTACTGGGAGAGGGATATTTTTGGCATGGAGGGCGCCCGGGCAGCCGACCATGTGCAGTGCTGGCTCTGTTACATTGATGATGTTTTTATAATTTGGCAAGGTACGGACCACCAATTTCAGGGATTCATGTCACAATTGAATGAGAATAGGCGTAACATCAAATTTAACTACACATACAGTAAAACTGAGGTGGACTTCTTAGACATCAAAATAAATGTGGATGAGCATTTGCAGACAGACGTTCACAGGAAATCCACCTCAGTTAACTCGCTGCTCCATGCCCGATCTGGCCATCCGTATTTGACCAGCCAAGGGATCCCAGTAGGGCAATATATACGAATCAGAAGCATTTGTTCATCTGATTCGAAATTTGAGGCCCAAGCTACTGATATGAGAAAAGGTTCCAAAATAGGGGATACAGTAACAGATCCATAAAGAGGGGATACATCCGAGCCAAAAAGAGTAATAGAGATGGTCTCTTACGCTCTACATGCAGGGATCGAGGCAGCCAAGAAGTGGTCCGCTTTATCTCTACATATAATGGAGAGTGGGACACCATGAGAGAATGTCTGAGAAAACATTGGAATATCCTAAAAACAGAACCAGCTTTGTCCCAATGTATCTCAAATTATCCTCCAATGACACCTAGAAGAAGTAAGAATCTAAAAGACCTACTGACACAGAGTCATTATATTGCTACACAGGCAAATCCCTTTGGTACGTGTGGACGACCTCCTGGCTGCTTCCCTTGCGGCGATTGTATCACATGCAAAAATATATCACGTGCAACAACTTTCACTTCGGCTGATGGACATAAAACATATAAAATAAGGCAGCACATTACCTGTTGTACAACACAGATAATTTACTACGCTGAATGTAGCTGTCCCAAAATATATGTTGATTTGACATCATGCCAACTTAAAACTCGTGCACGTGAGCACATGAGAGACATTATTGCGGAAGAAACAGTGACGGACATATCTCAACTTAAAACAACACCCCGCCACTATAAGAAATTCCATCAGTGCAATCCCAAGTCATTTATGGTTAGGGGAATAGAATGTATAAAATGTGGCATTAGGGGTGGGGATATAAAGCGTCTCCTAGCACAAAAAGAATGCCGGTGGATCACCATTCTGGGAACAATGGTCCCGCAGAGGCTAAATGAGTCATTGGGATTCTCCTCATATTTGTAATTTGGAGATTTCTGAAATTCTCTCTACTTCCCCCCCTATACTAAGGTGAATTATTTTATTAATATGGTCTCTATTAACATATGGATTGTTATTTTTATATTTATGTGTTTTTAATATATCATACTCATTTTTTTTAATTTTACGTATTTTCTCATCCCTTAAGATTGCCCTATATTTTACTTATCATGTGCAAAGGTCTGGGATATCATGTGGGTTGTACCTTTCAGGAAGAGTCTCGTCAACAACGAAAAGCATCGCAGATGTATCCACGAACATCAAATATGTAGTGACTCTCTTCTTTATATCTAACTTCACCTCGAAATGTCTCTTTACCTCTAATACTATAGGTATTGAAACCTGTGGACCACAGATCACCTGAATTTGCCATCTGCAAATTATACCATCTACGTGGCACCTACTCCAAGAGTGACAAAGTGCAGAAAAACCACTATCAGGATTTGTTTTCCAGAACCGATGCGTGGACTGGTGAGTGACTAACTAATACATATTACTGCAATCAGTGTCCTCGACAACTATCTTCCTGTTTACATGGGAGATGTGTAGTCAATCCTCACTTCCTTTTATTCTCACATCACAGCAACAATCACCTGAGACACCTTTTACATGGTGCAGTTATCAGCCACACGAGAGGCCAGGTTACTGCTTATGGCTGAAAATTGCCCTGCATAAAAGTTTCCTAACATGACCATGCTTTTCTTTGTATGCCAAGAGAATACTATAACAGTCATTTCGTCATTCTAAACCTCCATCTACTATTGTAATGAGCCTTTCTTGCAGATAAACTGAGCACTGTGCAGCAGCTGGTGAACAAACTTTAGCCTTCCCTAACAATTTGAAAATCTGAATATTTTTGTTCTGTTTGCAAAATATGGCAATATTGTAACATGTATGTAATCTGTGATTGCATAGTATTTGTCGAAAAAAAAAGGAAAACTAACAGTGTTCTGCTAGTAATCAGTTAATAAAGAACACTTTCTGATAGAAGTATCGCCGTGATGCCATTATACCACAAATAATGGTTCAGCAAGGCTGGGTTCACACTTCTGTTGCTTACTCTCCGTGGCCGAGAGCCCAATGTCCCTGTTAGGTGTCAGTCTGGTGCTGGATTCGAAATGGGTCCAGGACCTTCTGTGGTCTCCCATTTCAGTCTAGCCAGGCTTTATGCTGCTCAGCATTGCCGTCAGCCCCAACACGAGCCCTGTTTGTCTCCCATGTAGTTGTGCCTAGCAATGCTAAGCCTGGGTTGCAGAGTGAGACAGGGGTTGTGGAACCTAAGTCCACGTTTTGCCGTACTGAGCATGTCCGTGACCTGGCGGATCATGATTGGTGGGTTGGCACCCACCTGACCCGGTGACCTGGCACCGCCTGATTGGTTCACGGGTAACGTCACCAATAGCGCGTCGGTGGGCAGGGCTTAATCTTTAAAAGGCCTGCCCACAAAGATGGCGACGTGCTCAGATCATTTGAGCTAGCTGTTTGTGGTTTGCACGCTTTCTCTGGGCTCCTCTAAGAGCCTTAGCTTTAGTTAGGCAGGTCAGATTAAGTAGGCAGGTAGCTTCACCTTGCAGACTGGTTCTGACCAGGGGGTTCGCCTTACACCCCGAGCCGCCTGTGAGCTAAATAGAGCGGGTTGGCTCAGTCCGGTAGCTCGCCGGCTGAGTGCTCGAATACCCGGCGGGAATCACACCCGCACGCTAGCTCCTTCTCCTATAGCGTAGCGCCTGTCCCGAAGACAGGGCTACTGCTCCTAGTCCGGTCACACGTCTCCCTGCGGTTCTTCGAGATTGCGTGAACCACTTTAGCGCCAATCCCCATAGCGTAGCGCCTGTATCAAAGACAGGGCTATTGCTGTTCCCACGGTCGTACGTCTCCCTGCGGTTCTTGGAGATTGTGCGAACAGTCTTACCCTTCCGTGTGCCTTAACACGAAGGGCTAAGATTATTGTTAGGTGCGTCGTCGGTCGCTCTCCCTCCGTGCAGTTAACGGAGATAGGGCGTACCGCTTTACCCGTTCTTGTGTGAAGAAACACGAAGGGTTTTTCATTTCAGTTGTCGCTTGCCTTTCCACCCGGAAAGTGTTCGGCAGCAGTCCACCAGGCTGCATCGCGGACCCCGGGGTCGGTTGCGTTCCATTAAAATAAAGTTGTCTGCAACCGTCCTCCTAACAGTCCCAAGAATCACCGACGTGCTCATGCACATGAAATTTAATTTTCGGAATCATGGGTTCCTACAGCGACGTGTTAGTGTCGCATTGTGATGCGCTGCCGGGATTATCACAGTGACATTGTACAAGATTCTGTGGCATGCCACAGATTATATCACGTTATCACCGCAATAATCCCAGTGTGAATGTCACTGCATGCTGCATACGACAGCCCATAGGAGGACCAGGTGAGTATGCTTTGGAGCAGCCTACCACAGATATTGAGGCCAGATGGCGATTTCAGCGCTTTTTTGGAGCGCTGAAAATGCCAGTGTGAACTCAGCCTAAGCCAGGTTGCAGTTAAAAAAAACTACATTCTCCTTTGCATATTATCTGGACAAGGAACTTCAGCAGAAGTGTTATAAAAGCAAACATCACCAAACAAATCAATCGCAGGCTAGAAGAATCAAGCAGAAGGTATGAGGTTCTGTACAGACAAAATGGTTGCTGTTAAAAAATGATAATGTTGACATCTACAGTAGAAAATGGTCTTGATTTCATAGCTTCTTTAGGCCAAAATGGATAGCAGTGATCAAACCCAAGAACTTCCTGGTGAACAGGTACCTCCATCCAAAAAACACAAGTCTAGATGGAAGTCAGAAAAAAGGAAAAGAAGCAGTTATTGGAAAAGAAAGTGGAGAAGCTTAATACCATTGTTCGCTTCTTTAGGAAGCCCACGCAAAAGTACAGTGAAGATTCTACCACTTGCACTACATCAGGTATTCAACCAGGTAGGAGTTTGTCTGTGGAAACATTTTCCAGCACTGATGAAGTTACTGAAGAAATTGAAGATTCTACACATCAGCAACTCCTTCACTGTCTTTCTAAAGCTCTGCCAGAGCTTACCGATGATCATGCTAAATGGCCTGATACCATTTCTGATGTGCTGAGATGCCAGGCAATCAAAAGGGGGTGCCAAACAAGGGAGACTGGAAAATATTCTGCTCACAGACTTTTCTGATGGTTCAAAGAGACGCTTCGCTTGTACTCATTACTACAGGTTGATGGGTACTGGTATAAAGGTTGTACAGGACTGGCTTGTTTACCCAGTGGTTGGAGATTGCATATATTGTTTCTGTTGCCAGTTGTCTGACAATGAAGCAAAATCTGTGTTCTCGAGTGATAAGGGATCTTTACACTCCCATGAAATATCCAGCCCTCACTTCTCTAATTATGCAAAATGGAAAGAGCTGGAAGCGATCTTAACATGTGAAAAAGGCAATGACAAACATTTGTGTCAGCAAATCCATTTAAAAGAACAAAGTTGGCATGAAGTTTTGTTGCGGATACTGAAGGTCATTCGATGGTTGGCAAAAAACAATTTCTCATTCAGAGGATCATCACATAGTATATTCACAGAACACAATGGGATTTTTCTCCAGTTACTGGAACTGATCTTTGAATTTAATTTGGTTCTGAAGGAACACTTGCAGCGTGCTAAAGAAGGCAAAAATCTGCATTATTTGAGCCAAGATATGCATAACAACTTTTTAAAGTTGAGTGAAGATGCAATAATTAAAATAATGGAAAAAGTAAAGCTATCAACATCTTTCAGCATAAACATAGACTGCAAGACATATACTTGCTGTTAGACTAGTCGCCTCCCCCTGCTGTTGTTGGTATGTGCTGACAGAGAAAGAATAACCAGGATGTAGAGACGTTGTGTGATGTGTGTGTGTCTGAGATAACAGGGAGACGAGTGCAGGTTCCCTGATCAGCAGAGACAATAAAGAAGACACTGTTAATCTAAGGGAAGAGAAGATTATGTCCTATAGCAAGATTTGTTGTTTGGTACTGTGTCAAGGAGTAGAGAAATTCATCCTTTTCTTGAAGACTGAGGACCTGAGATAACACATAACACATTTTTGTGAGAGTGAAGCAAGGTTTGTCTGCCGGCTGGAAGAAAGAGGTCCCGTATGCAAGGAAAAGACTCAATTGAATTCATCCGACTTTTTCACACAAGGAACAAGCGACGGCCCCTATCTGCGCAATTGTGAGTGACCCATCAATGTGAACTGTGTCAGGGTTTAGCGTAGACTTCTGTAGCTATGACGCTGTAGCAGCGTGGCCCGACTAGCGGAAAGCCAGATAATTAGCTCAGAGTAGTTTGTGAAACTTGTTGTGCACTGTTTGTTTTGAGCTTTCATTGCCATCGCTGGAGCATAGCTTTGTGACTCGCTTCAGCTATATCTTGTCTTGTCTCAGACACGATGGTGTGCTCAGCTTGAATCAGTGAAAGCCATTTTGTTTCAGTTTCCTCAGCTTGTTGAAGCTTGAGAAGTCTTTGTACATGGCACTACATATTCCAGTGACACATACAGTGAAGCAAAGATTGTATTGGATTCACTATGCACATACTCTTTTGTTCTATCATGTGTTTGGTATGACGTTTTGCTGCAGGTCAATCAAATCAGCCTTCCTGTACAGAAAAAAACTATGAACCTTTCCAACACCATTCCACTGGTTGAGTCTGCAACTACTGCCTTCACAGAGTATTTGACATTGGAGTTCAAACAAGCAGAAAGTAAAGCTGTAGATACTGTATATGTAAGAAGCTTGATATACCTACTGAGTACCCAGCAAACAGAATTAGGAAAAAAACACAGCAATGCTATGATAAAGATTGCCAAGAGCCAGCAAACAAGTAGAACATTATTTTTAAATGCAAGAACAGAGTTTGAAGAAACATTCTTCAAGCCTTTACTTAAAACTGTGCTTGAGGAAATAGAAACAAGATTAGTTTTCTTAAAAAAAAAATCACTGCAAAGTTTGGTTTTCTTAATGGCATCAAGAAAGCAGCAACTGACTTGCCGACATTAGAACAACAGTGTTTAAACTTTGCTAATCCAGCAGGTGATGGAGAGATTCTGCGAGAAGAACTGAAGACACTGGGTAGGATGCTGCCCGATCGTCACCAGTCCACAGGAAACTGCAATATGTGTACTTTAATTCACTGAACCTGGCATTCCCAAATCTGGTATTGGCATTGAAGCTACTGCTAACAGTGCCCGTTTTAGTTATGTCAGCTGAAAGAAGCTTCAGCAAACTGAAGCTTATTAAAAACTTCCTCAGGTCACAGATGTCTCAAGACAGGTTAAATGCTTTGGTAATTCTTTCAGTTGAGTCACAAGAAACAGAATGTGTAGATATTAATCAAGTAATACGTTATTTTGCTGCTGAAAAAAATAGGAGAAAGGTTTTTTAGTGATTTGAAATCAAATTATCTACTGTTGGCCACAAAACTGCACTACTTTTTTATGGCTCTTGGGCTGCATTCTTGCACATGGCACTATTGGGGTCAATGTTTTGCATTAGTATTACAAACCCAAACTAGAGCAAATTTAAAGCATAGAAATGTGACAACAAATGCTGATGGGATTCTACAACCCATTTTGTAGTTCCTTCAGTTTTTGCACTTGTACAAATGTTCTGCCTTATTGCTTTCCAATGTTTACTTTAAAAAGTTTTCCATTAAAAAATGTTCATATTCAATGTGTGCAGCTTTTTCTTTGCTGGGAGTTCAGCCAAGAATAAGATGCTGACTGGAACTGAGGGAGGGGATAGGTCACAAGAATTGGCACATAAGGGGAAGACTTGCGTAAATCTCCTCTGCTGTACGGTATTGTAGAATTACAATAGATACAGTATCACTCATTTAATGTAAGAAGTAAGTGAAATCTTTGGCACTGTACTATACCTATATTTCTCTGTGGTTTGTGTTAAAGTGGAACACTGAAACTCTTTTGCCCGGAGCCCGCGAAACACCTGGAGCCAGCCCTGATTCAGGTTTTTCCCTCCTTCCCAGTAGAGGATGAAATTTTATATCTTTTATGGGAGGACATTTGCATTGAAAGTTCTCTCAAATTTATTGAGCTGCTAATTGGCCGTAACCAGACAATTTTAGAGGACATTGAAAAGGATATAGATGATGCGAATATACGATTAAAAAAACTAATTTCTAGTGAAGGTATGGACACTAGTGATGAGCGAGTATGTTTTGTTAACCCTTTCGCCGAGTATGCTCGGGCGAGCACTGTGTAGTTACAGCTGCTCGGTGTTATGTTTGAATCACTCCCGTGTGCATGATTTGCGACTGTTTGACAGCTTTAATACATGTGAGGAATGTCTATTTCTTACACATTTCTTCACAAATTCAAAAATTTTGACAAGTGGGAGAAACAAATTCAAGGAATCCAGTCGAAGAAGATAGGACGGGATACTTCTAACTAAAAAAAAAGAGTATACCAATGGAGACATTATACATTACAATTTAGAAATGAGTGGTAGGAGACTCTCTCATCCATCTCTTCATCAGGTGACAATTCAGATGTATCACAATCCTCTAGTAATACCGCGCTCAACAAGAATTTTAAGTGAAAATGGGAACCCAAACAGACGGTGAATAAACATAAACAAAAAGCGAATATCAATCTAATGCACCAAAGGTAAATAAACTATCTGATTATTGTTTTTCAGATTTAGAATTATCCTTACTTTCTGGAGGAGTAACATTCTCACATAGCTGCCATTTTGATCCTTTTGTAGCTGTAAAGGACTTTTGCAAAAAGTGATTCCATAACAAAGAACTACAAAAAATGTTGCCAACACCAACGGAACAATTGGCCCTACAGACTCTGGTGGAGCTATCAAGCGACCAAGAGACCACATGTTTGGGCAAGATAACCCACTGTCTATAAAAAAACAAAATCAGTAAAAATTTCAACGCTTGTCTGTGTAACGGGGCCGGGTGGTGGAACCTCTGTGCCTAGGAACAAGGAGGGACCCCGAGAGCAAGTGTTATACGGGGACGACCTTGTAATAGAGCAGGTGGCTCCCACGGGTCAGATTTCTGGGACTGACCGGAGTAGCGGGTGGACACAACAGGTAGGTAGCAGTCTCTGGGTGAGCAGGCGGGTGGTCATGGGAAGTGACGGAAGAGCAGGTAAGAGTCTCTTGGCTGGCAGGCAGGTGGTCACGGCAAGTGACGGCAGAGCGGGTAAGAGTCTCTTGGCAGGCAGGCAGGTGGTCACGGCAAGTGACGGCTGAGCGGGTAAGAGTCTCTTGGCATGCAGGCAGGCGGTCACGGCAAGTGACGGCTCAGCGGGTAAGAGTCTCTTGGCTGGCAGGCAGGTGGTTACGGCAAGTGATGGCGGAGCCTCCAGGTAAGCTAGCAGGAGGGTAGCAGGTGAGCGCTCCCAGGTGAGCGGGCTAGCAGGTACGGCAGGTAGCAGGCAGGTAACTGGCAGATGCTTCCTGGTCCGCAGGTGGACTTGCCCATAGACAGACTGGCGGATGCAGGAGACAGACTGTCGGGCTGGAGAGAAGACAAGCAGGCAGACAGGACTGGTAGTCAGGCTGGCAACGGGACCTGAGGGCTGAAGCAGAGGTGAGTATGCTTTGCAACAACTTTGCTCGGGCACCTCCATTTTGGAGGAGGTGCCTTATATATGGGAAGTCCTCCGGCTATTGGCCGGGGACTCCTTAGGACGATGCACGCGGTCCCTTTAAGAGAGGGGGAGCGCGAGCGCGCCCTAAGCACAGTGCCCGGGAAGGAGCGCGCGCCGGCAGCAGCGAGGGAAGGAGCGCTGGAGGAAGCCGTGCGCTGAACAGGAAGGTAAGAGGGACGGCGTCTCTGCCTAGCAGGGGGCAGAGACGCCGATGCTACAGTCCGCATGTCCAAATATTGAATTGTTTGTCCAATTGGTTACCAAAGAATTTGAGGTTATTCCTACTCGTAACTACAGTGGGAGAAATAAGTATTTGATACACTGCCAATTTTGCAAGTTTTCCCACCTACAAAGAATGGAGCGGTCTGGAATTTTTATCGTAGAGAGGAAAGGTAGGTTCCTGGTATCAAGAAACGCCTTAGTGTGGCTACCAAGTGCACATGAATTGTCTAATTTATGCGCTAAGCTTCCTCATTTATTTCTATTTACTTGAGCAGTATTGCTATTCAAATTTCATATATTTCATGTTTGCATGCTTAGTACTACAGAGTGCTACATTATTTGTAATTTGTTTTGTAGGAACACTTCAACTGCATTTTATTACATGAAATAAGTATTTTATCACCTACCAAACAGCAAGAATTATGGCTCACAGACCTGTTAGTTATTCTGCAAGAAGCCCTCCTACTTTGCACTCATTGCCTGTATTAATTGCACATGTTTCAACTCATTATAAAAGACACCTGTCCACAAATGGCCAAGATCAAAGAGATGTCAAAGGACATCCGGACAAAATTGTAGACCTACACAAGGCTGGAATGGGCTACAAGACAAAATGCAAGCAGCTTGGTAAGAAGGCAACAACTTTTGGCACAATTATTTGAAAATGGAAGAAATACAAGATGACTGTCAATCTTAATTGGTCTGGGGCTCCATGCAAAATCTCACCTCGTGGTGCAAGGATGATTCTGAGAAAGGTCATGAATCAGCCAGAACTACACGGGAGGACCTGGTCAATGACCTGAAGAGAGCTGGGACCACAGTCTCAAACATTACCGTTAGTAATACACTACGGCGTCATGGATTAAAATCCTTCAGGGCACACAAGGCCTCCCTGCTCCGTCAGCACATGTCCAGGTCCGTTCGCCAATGACCATCTTGATGATCCAAAGGAGTCATGGGAGAAAGTAATGTGGTTAGATGAGACCAAAAAATAACTTTTTGGTATCAACTCCACTCGGACAGTTTGGAGGAAGAAGGACGAGTGCACCATATTGAAGGGAGGATGGATTGAGTCATGTATCGCGAGATTTTGGCCAACAGCCTCCTTCCCTCAGTAAGAGCATTGAAGATGGATCGTGGCTGGGTCTTCCAGCATCACATTCACCTGAAACACACAGCCAGGGCAACTAAGGAGTGGCTCCGTAAGAAGCATTTCAAGGTCCTGGAGTGGCCTAGCCAGTCTCCAGACATGAATCCAATAGAAAATCTTTGGAGGGAACTGAAACTCAATGTTGCCCAGGGACAGCCTCGAAACCTGAAAGATCTGGAGATCTGTATGGAAGAGTGGGACAAAATCCCTGCTGCAGTGTGTGCAAATTTGGACAAGAACTATAGGAAATGTCTGACCTCTGTAATTGCAAACAAGGGTTTCTGTTCCAAATATCAAATTCTGTTTTACAATTCTATCAAATACTTATTTCAAGCAATAAAATGCATATTAATTATATAAATATCATGCAATGTGATTTTCTGGATTTATTTTGAAGATTCTATATTTCACAGGTGAAGTGTACTTATGATAAAAATTAAAAACCTCTCCATTCTTTGTAGGTGGAAAAACTTACAAAATCGTCAGTGTATTGAATACTTATTTTCCCCACTGTATTTGGACAATCTTGCACACCAAGAACACACTAGTCTTGAATTGAAAAAATTACAAGATCTGGTGTTCAATCCTGCAGACAAAGGTGGAAATATAGTTGTTTGGCAGTGCAAAATGTACGAGATGGAGGCCTACTGGCTGTTAAGGGACTGGTAGTGTTACGGTAAATTGACCATTAATCCGCTGTCATCATACAGTCTATTACTCTAAAAACTTCTTGCCTCTGCCTGTCAGAGGAATATCATTTCTAAACAAGTACCGTATTTTTTGGACTTTTTCCCCCTAAAATTTTGGAAGAAAGTGAGGGGTGCGTCTTATAGACCGATATATGTATGTATGCTTTGGGTGGTGGAGGGTGTGGGGGGAGCTGCAGCAGCAAAGGAGTGGGGCACAGGAGACAGTAGCCCGCTGCAGCATCCTACACTGTGCCAGCTACTAAAGAAAATGAATATTCACTGCTCCCCACGCCAATGGGCGTGGGGATCAGTGAATATTAATTTTCCTTAAAGAAGATGTATACTACTTTATATTATTCCCCCAATGTATCCCCCCGAGGCCCCTAAGACTTTTTGCAAATACCTTCCATTGCAGATAATGCCTGTGAGCGGCGCTATCGGTGGCAGCTCATAGACATCACGTGACCCCGCAATGATGTCACGACAAGTGAGGCGTGACTCAGCGCTGGGGTCCCCAAGTTGCCTGCTGGGTTGTGGGCGGGGTTACCCCCCGCGTCACACCCAGCATCCACCGTGCGCTTTGCCAATGAATGGGGAGAGGCAGAGCACGCAGTGGATGCCGGGTGTGACACGGGGGGTAAGCCCGCCCACAGCCTGGCATCCACCGTGGAACCAGGAAGACAAAGACCCCCTGCTGCTGCCAGCACTTGTGATGAAATCATCGGATGTCAAAGCCGGCTGCAGCCGTCGGTCACGTGATGCCTGCGAGCGGCCAGTGATAGCGCCGCTCACAGGCATTATCTGCAACGGAAGGTATTTACAAAAAGTCTTAGGGGTCCCGAGGGGATAAATTGGGGGGGTAATCTAAAGTAGTGGACAACCCCTTTAATAGGGCGCACACTGTACTTGTAGAGCGGCTCCTGGTATGCAGAGAGGAGGTATTTGTTCATTTTTTTGTGTGATAGGGATCAGGGGGTGCCAAGATGAGGGTTGCCAAGCATACCAGGAAGAGGGATGAGGGGAGCCATACATGCCAGGATGAGGGATGAAGGGTGCCATACATACCACGAAGAGGGATGAAGGGTGCCATACATACCAGAATGAGGAATGAAATGGGCCTTACATACCAGGAAGAGGAATGAGGGGGGCCTTACATATCAGGAAGAGGGATGAGGGGTGCCATACATACCAGGAAGAGGGATGAGGGGTGCTATACATACCAGGAAGAGGGATGAGGGGTGCCATACATACCAGGAAGAGGGATGAGGGGTGCCATACATACCAGGAAGAGGGATGAGGGGGGCCATACATACCAGGATGAAGGGGGCCATACATACCAGGATGAAGGGTGCAATACATACCAGGAAGAGGGATGAGGGGGGCCATGCATACCAGGATGGGGATGAGAAGTGCCATGCATATCAGGATGGGGATTAGGGCCATGTATAACAGGAAGGAGGGGGCCATATATACCAGGATGGGGGATATTAACAGAATTGGGGGACATTACCCCTATAACAGTGTCAGCAGCACACCCCCTACCCCTTAACAGGGCATCATGTCCACATTTTTTGTTTACATTTTTTTTCTATTTTCCTCCTCTAAAACCTAGGTGCATCTTATAGTCTGAAAAATATGGTATTTGATGCTCGTATTGTATTGGAACCTACAGATCCAATGCGATATTTACTTCCAAAAGTTCACAAAGATAAAAAGACATCACCTAGCAGGCCATTTGTTTCAGGGGTAGGCGGCTTCAAACCACTGGTAGAGACTTTAAAATTGCACACTTGTGATACAGCGGATTTTTTTACGGAAAATTTTTCTTTGGACATTGAGGGGGCAATACTTGTGACCTGTGATGTCGAATCGCTCTAGACAAGCAATGGACATCAGGATGGCCTCAATGTAGCATTGTATTATTTGTCTATGACCAAAATGTCTTCAGACTAAATCAAATTCATGACTCAGCTCTTTGAGTTTGCACTCACACACATTATTTCCTTTTTTAGTGGGTCCCTCTACCTTCAGTTCCAGGGAGCAGCAATATGGACGTCCTTTGCACCATCCTAAGCCAACCTGTTCCTGGGGCTGTGGGAGAGGGACCTATTACTGTCAGATTGGTACCCATCAATGGACCACGTCCCCTTCTGGATGAGGTACATTGACGATGTGTTCATGATCTAGCAGGGTAGCACAGGGGATCTTGCATCTTTCTTCGATCAATTAAATGACAACAATCTTAATGTATGTCTCACTTAAAAATACAGTCAAGGTCGAATTTCTTTATGTAGCAGTCATAACAGTTTTCTACAAACAGATTTATTCTGTAAAGAAACCTCAGTTAATTCTGTCCTCCATGCTACATCATCACATCCCATAAAAATTATTAATTCTATACCAGTAGGACAGTTTTGAAGGATCCAACGCTTTTGTTCATTAAACGCTGATTTTGAGTTAAAAAAAAAACAGATTTTGTGACCGCGGTTACAGCAACAGATTAATTAAGCACACATATAATAGAGTGAGAAATTCTAACCGTTATGACCTCACTTATACAACTAAACATCAACCAGTTGATGACAATGTAAGAATGATCACAAAATACCATTCGCAATGGTAACTAATAAAGAACTGTATATTTTATTGGCAGATCAAACACTGAAACAATACCTACCAACGAGACCAGCCATTACAGCTAGACATACAAAAAATCTCAGAGACATTTTGATCCATAGTCACTACAAAAAACATGACTGCGATGACACAGCATTTAATCTTAATTATCCAGATGTAAATTCAGATGGCCAGGACACATACGCTATTATCTTTATGTTGACTTTGAATTTGTGTGTTTTGCTTTGGTTGGTCAAGAAACAGAATATTATTTATATAACCCTGAATGTTGACAGTTGAGTTGATGTTTACTGCAACTTACTGTCTGCTAACTGTGCAAGACAGAGACGCGGGTTTATTGACCAATGGATGTTTGCTAAATATGTTAATTGACCATTGTATGGGCACTGTGGCTTTTTGACCCTCAAAACAGAAAAGGAGTTAAACTCATCCCACCTCCCCCCTGACCTGTGGATGATGACCTGAGTCACAGATGTGGATATAAAAAGGGATTTCTATAGTTCCGCAAGAAGAATCAGAGTGACTTGCCAGAGCAACTGCTAGGACAACATGTCTTTATCAAGAGGGACACAGATTGTCAGCTTAGGGAACCACGACCCCAGTTGGAAGAACACAGATCTGCTCCATTGCATATCGCTGAACCCATGGATACGTTTGAGGAAGCTAGGATTGTGACCCTCTGGTAACCTGACAACCAAGGATAAGTTTGGGGAAACCAGGTTAGGACCCTCCGATCACCTGGTCCCATGGATATGTTTGGGGTAGCCAAGCTGGGACCCTCCGGTCACCTGAAACCCATGGTTATCTTTGGGGTAGCCAGGTTGGGACCCTCCAGTAACCTGGAACCCATGGATATGTTCGGAGAAGCAGGATTGGGACCTTCAGGTCACCTGGCCCCACGGAGACATTTTGAGAAGCCAGGTTGGGACCCTCCGGTCACCTGGTCACATACCTCAATGGACTGTCAGCTTCCTAAGTTTGTTGTTACCTCCTTTCTGTGGGTGCCTGCCAAAAGCAGGGTGCCACTGGTGGGAGTAGTCTGCCCTGGAAGCTCCGAAGCTATTATTGCTACCTCATTTAATGATGATTTTCTGTAAATTTTTATATGACTATAAATCCTTGTTGAGAATGGTCTCTAGCATGAAAATCACATAGATCAATAGAATGTGGGTCCTGAGAGGATTTTGGTTATTTCAATAATATAAGCTAATATCTATATTCTATCATAAAGAAATAGTTTAAGATCTATTCTGATCCCAGTATAGGTTGCGTTGGGTTGAAATGACTTATAATAGATGATAAGCTAAATATTTCTTCTATCCTTCTTTGTGATGTACAGATTAAATTGCTATCCAAGGGGTTATCACACTGTCCTGTTTCCCCTGTTGATTGATTTCAGATTGAAGTTGATTTAATTTTTTTCAGGAGACTCAGATTAAAAACTTTCTTTCTTAGTAGAAATACATGGAAAATGTTCATAATACTATACTGTGTGAATGGTCCTGTAGTGATCTGGAATTGTATAATAAAAGTAATTTTAAAACTCTACAAGATATTTGTTTTGTGGAATCTTCTATTGAACTGGTACAATGGGATATAGGTGAATTATAATCATGTAATAATTACAAACGTAAACATAATTTAACTAAGGATTAAAAACAAGCTCTGAAAAAATTGGCTTAAGATCACCGCATCAGTATCAGACAAGCCAATTAGGGTGGGGCCCTGGTAGTGGTAGATACATCTTTGTATACGTCTGAAATATCTTCCAAATTAGACAATCTGAATGTATATGAACAGTTGGAATCTGACCCCACTCAAGTGTTAAAGCCTGTATGGTACAAGCTAAAAAAGACTGAATAAATGACTATAAATTGTGTGAGTTTTTGGTTGTGGATACAACCAGTAGTACCAAAGATGCTTTAAATATACATAAAAATATGGAAAATTCCCCAGGACATCCAATTGTGTCAGGGCTGGGCTCAATTTTAAGTAATGTAGCTAAATGTTTGGATATGTTATTAGGGGATTTTGCTATTAAAACTTCATATATACAGACTAACACTCATTTTTTGAATAAAATCAAAAGACACTACACAATTTTGGTGGCTTTCGATGTGGTTTCGCTGTATATTTATATTGGATGAACACACCAGTCTACAGATGACAACGCAGACTTTCACCTACGACAACGGCATTGCAAGTAGCATTATATCTAAAGTCACAAGCGCCGGTGATTTCTTAAAAACACAGATCCACGCAATACGCACTAAGGACTATGAAAAAGAGAGACGTGGATTAATGTCTTATGACTTACACTCCGTTACTCTAGCTGAGTATTACAAGCATAACCGCATCCCGAGAGGATTGAGATGTCAACTACACCCTACCTTAATCTCTGATAAACCTGAATATTGCGAACGTTTCAAACAGATTTTGAACAAATATTCACTAGATATAATTCTTCTAACCATTGACACTCTCCATACAGCCATCATAGAAACTGAACGAAAAATTGCGTCTATTGAGAACCAACTAACTTCTACCATCTCGACAGCTGAGTGGGAGACACTCAAATCAAAAATCGACAAGAATATCGAGGAACATCGCTCTATCCTCCAAGAAAGGAAAAGGTCTAAGTTCCAATGGGATTCTGAGGATTACCACGACGACAGAGTTTACAGGTGGAACAAACGTTCCACATGGCGCACAAATTCTGGATCAAGGAGACAAGGCTCTTTCAGCTCCAGCTCCACTGGATCACGAAATCAAAGCCATTTTTTAGCCCGATGACACCTGAGAGGAGGCAACCCATCACTACCCAGAGGAGTCCGACCAGGCGGGGCATCAGGAAACACAATCAAACGCATGACGACACGATCGCAGGTAAAACCACCAACACGGTAATTAACATTTCATCCTACACTTTAAGTCCCTCAGAGTTATCAATATTTCAACGTGGACTCTCCTTTTGCCCCACCCCACTATGCGATAGCTTCGGACTGGAACAAGAGTTACAGTGCTTTTAAAGCAGCGTGAGACTGAAGACTCACTTCGGACTCCAACCTAACATACCGGTAAACACAGCTCCTCCACTCGGGGGTGCATCTGTTCCAGACTTGTCTATCACACAACTAGGTCTCCGGAACAATAGCACATTCAATCCCCCACAAACATACCATGCCACAGAAACATACATCGATTTGATTCAAAGAGACCTCAGTTACTTCTTAACGGTGTATGATAGAGGGTCTTTCCCTATTAGCAATAACACAACAAAGGTAGATAGACAAGCTATTGCCTCACTCAAAAATAATAAAACAATCACCATAAAACCAGCAGACAAGGGTGGAGCCATTGTCATCATGGATCGCACTCTCTACCTTAACAAAATTAAGCGCCAACTATCTGACAGAACAACCTACAAAGAAATTACACAAAACCCCATTTTTAAAATTAGAAGAAAAAATGATGAGGTTGTCACAAGACACCTATCATTACACACTATTGACCAAAAAACAGCCACCTACCTGAACAATGTACATCCAGTAACACCTGTGTTTTACATACTTCCAAAGGTCCATAAGTCCTTAACAAAACCACCGGGTCGCCCAATTGTAGCATCAACTGATTCCATCTTGTCCCCTCTATCCGTTTTCCTCGAAAAAAATACTAACGCCATTGACTAAAAAAGCACGTTCCTTCGTATTTGACACAGGCAATTTCCTTCAAATTATAAGAGAATTGACCAACATCTCCCCCGACAGCATTCTAGTCACACTTGATGTTAAAAATCTTTATACATCAGTTGAACATGAGCTAGATTTACAAGTGGTTAATGAGATGCTATCCTCCTCAAATTTGAGCGAGAAGACGAAACAATTTTGTATGGAACTCTTATCCATAGTTCTCTACGAGAACTATTTTCTATTTGGAGACCAATTCTACCTACAGGTACGCGGTACACCTATGGGGTCAAAAGTAGCACCGGCATATGCAAACTGTTACAAGGATGCTTTTGAGCAACAACATGTATAAACCAACAACTTTTTTAAGAACTACTCTAAGTGTTGGGTTAGATATATCGATGATGTGTTCTGCATCTGGACAGGCCCACTTGACACACTCAACATCTTTCTCCAGGACCTTAATTCCATCCGTCAGGAGTTACAATTTACACTCAATCACGATAACCTCAAGATTCCCTTCCTAGACACCTTAGTCCAGAAAGACCACAATGGTAGACTGAGTACTGACCTATACACCAAGCCAACCGATTGCAATAACTTGCTGTATTATACAAGTTGCCATCCAAAATCCACCAAAAACAGTCTCCCACATTCTCAACTGCAAAGGGTCTCCAGAATAGTAACAGACAGAAATCTACTCCCAACCCGACTAGATGAGATAATACAGAAATTCACTGAGATAGACTATCCAACCCCACTTCTCACGCATGAAAAATACAGAAGTCTCAAAGGCCCAGAATCCTCTCATCCAACCCAACAAAATGGAAAGAGTACTTTTGTACACACAAATCACCCGATAATACCAAAAATTCACAACATCTTTAAAAAACATTGGCCCCTACTTACAAAGGCGTACCCAAATATACAAGCCGTCACAAAACCAGCACTTATGTGCACACGGAGACCACGCAACATCAGAGACTCACTAGTCAGAGCGGACATTGGGAGTTTATCAAGAGAACTAATACAAACACACATTGGAACCAGGAGATATGGCATATTCTCTTGTCTAGGATGTGTAGCCTGTTCAAATGTCATTAAATCTAACGAGGTAATACACCTCCACGAAGGTAAAGGATACCCCATCAAAGGCTTTTACACATGTGAAACCAATTTCGCTGTATATGTCATTAAATGTCCATGTGTACGTAGGTGAAACTATTCAACATGTGCGCGACATGATCACGAGTCACAAGTCTACCATTAGATGTAAAAAGACCTGGCTGCCTCTACCCCATCACTTTATTGAGGCCAAACACACAGTTTCTCAATTAAGATTCCAAGTTCTGGAACAAGTTCCCAGACCGAGACGTGGGGGCAATCATATTCGGATTCTTAAAGAAAGGGAGTCATATTGGATACATACACTTCAAACACTAACACCCCGGGGACTCAACAGAGAACTGATTTTTTTGTATTAATTTAATATGCTTGCAGAAACGTTCATTGTTAATTATCTAGTCTAATTTGCTCCCTTTTTTCTCTCCCCTCCTTACCCACTCCTTCTTCCAGACCCACTGAATTCCATAAGTACAGGGTAAGTAAACACCTTCCCTATAACAATAACTCCCCCCCCCCCCCAGTTTTTCCTTATTTTTTCCTTATATTTTTCCCTATTTATTTATATTTTTTTCCTTATTTTCTCATTATTTTTCTTTTTGCCTAATTTTTATTTTCCTTACTTTTCTTTTAGCCTTCATTTCTCTATGTATTCCCATATTTTCATATATCTCCCCTATTCTCCCCTTCTACTTTATTCATACTTCACCCAAATCCATAAACATATTTAGTACTTTCCATACACACAGCCCATCTACACCACATGCAAAATACAGCAATCGATACATCTTATTTCCCGCAGACAGCCTCCGGCCACAGCGCATTTAGTTCAATGTGCATGGGCACCTGTAGATTCAAGCCTCTCTTTGATTATTGCGTTCCTAACCTCAGTCTTACATTAGTGCGCGGCATTGATTAACACCGCTACCATCAATGCATTATGCACGCAGACAGAGGCATTGTAACCCACGCAAGACCCCTTACACCACCGCTGAGGTAATTAACTTCTACTCCTTACATCTTGAGCTTTCGTTCAATAGCCTGTTCCCTGCTTCACCCCTTGAACAATTAACTACCTACAGGCTCATTGAAGCAGAAGGAAGCACCTGCCCTCCTTGACACTCGATCCCCTAATCTGGAGCACTCATAGGTCAGTACCCCACAAAACTCTCTCTCTATATATATATGTATATACATATATACTGTACAGACCAAAAGTTTGGACACACCTTCTCATTTAAAGATTTTTCTGTATTTTCATGACTATGAAAATTGTACATTCACACTGAAGGCATCAAAATTATGAATTAACACATGTGGAATTATATACTTAACAAAAAAGTGTGAAACAACTGAAAATATGTCTTATATTCTAGGTTCTTCAAAGTAGCCACCTTTTGCTTTGATGACTGCTTTGCACACTCTTGGCATTCTCTTGATGAGCTTCAAGAGGTAGTCACCGGAAATGGTTTTCACTTCACAGGTGTGTCTTGTCAGGTTTAATAAGTGGGATTTCTTGACTTATAAATGGGGTTGGGCCATCAGTTGTGTTGTGCAGAAGTCAAGTGGACACACAGTTGATAGTCCTACTGAATAGACTGTTAGAATTTGTATTATGGCAAGAAAAAAGCAGCTGAGTAAAGAAAAACGAGTGGCCATCATTACTTTAAGAAAAGTAGGTCAGTCAGTGCGAAAAATTGGGAAAACTTTGAAAGTATCCCCAAGTGCAGTTGCAAAAACCATCAAGCGCTACAAAGAAACTGGCTCACATGAGGACCGCCCCAGGAAATGAAGACCAAGAGTCACCTCTGCTTCTGAGGATAAGTTTATCCGAGTCACCAGCCTCAGAAATCGCAGGTTAACAGCAGCTCAGATTAGAGACCAGGTCAATGCCACACAGAGTTCTAGCAGCAGACACATCTCTTCAACAACTGTTAAGAGGAGACTTTGTGCAGCAGGCCTTCGTGGTAAAATAGCTGCTAGGAAACCACTGCTAAGGACAGGCAACAAGCAGAAGAGACTTGTTTGGGCTAAAGAACACAAGGAATGGACATTAGACCAGTGGAAATCTGTGCTTTGGTCTGATGAGTCCAAATTTGAGATCTTTGGTTTCAACCACCGTGTCTTTGTGCGACGAAGAAAAGGTGAACGGATGGACTCTACATGCCTGGATCCCACCGTGAAGCATGGAAGAGGAGGTGTGATGGTGTGGGGGTGCTTTTCTGGTGACACTGTTGGGGATTTATTCAAAATTGAAGGCATACTGAACCCGCATGGCTACCACAGCATCTTGCAGCGGAATGCTATTCCATCCGGTTTGCGTTTAGTTGGACCATCATTTATTTTTCAACAGGACAATGACTCCAACACACACCTCCAGGCTGTGTAAGGGCTATTTGACCAAGAAGGAGAGTGATGGGTTGCTACGCCAGATGACCTGGCCTCCACAGTCACCAGATCTGAACCCAATCGAGAAGGTTTGGGGTGAGCTGGACTGCAGAGGGAAGGCAAAAGGGCCAACAAGTGCTAAGCATCTCTGGGAACTCCTTCAAGATTGTTGGAAGACCATTTCCAGTGGCTACCTCTTAAAGCTCATCAAGAGAATGCCAAGAGTGTGCAAAGCAGTCATCAAAGCAGAAGGTGGCTACTTTGAAGAACCTAGAATATAAGACATATTTTCAGTTGTTTCACACTTTTTTGATAAGTATATAATTCCACATGTGTTAATCCATAGTTTTGATGCCTTCAGTGTGAATGTACAATTTTCATAGTCATGAAAATACAGAAAAATCTTTAAATGAGAAGGTGTGTCCAAACTTTTGGTCTGTACTGTATATATATACACTCTGATCTTATCAGGTTTTCTTAGAATTTATATCCATGACTCATCCCATTAGGGACTCAGGGACTACCTATCCCTCCCCTCCCTTTTTCCTACTCTCTCTAATATCTGCTTGCCTGAAACATTCATACCAGTGTTCATCGTCATCTCTGTATATTTATGTATATATGTAACCACTTTATATATTGTATAGCACATCTCTTTTTATTTTAGCTAATGAATTTAAATTTCTCTTATAGCGAAGTTAGAAAAAGACCAACTCTGGTCAAAAAGTCACAACATTTAGCTATAAGCTCCCTATGTTCCAAATTTCTATGGTGTGGAGAATATTTGTTATTGTGAATAAACTGTTTCACTTTTTTACAAATCAAAAATGGAGTGTGGCTATTATATATGTATATTTATATTGATCATGACAAGGGATTAAGAGCTAGTGAATCCAAATTAGCCACCTCTGACATGTCCTTAGGTTGCACACAGTACATCCTAGCTCTGATGAATTTTGTAGAATTATGTTCTGTTTGGGTATGATTTTTATCAACAGCAACGAGGAGCGGCCACGGGGTCCAATGTGGCCTCCACATATGCTATCATCTATATGGCGGTCTTCGAGGATGAGCATGGGTACAACCTTGCCTTTTGGAGACATGTTAGAGGCTGGCTTCGTTATATTAATGATATTTCTTTTCCTCTGGGGTGGAATTGCTGGTTTTAAATGACAGGAAAAAAGTATTGAACACATGAAAAACAGGGTGCAAAAAGCCATGGAAAGTACATAGACACTAGCTGAAATCTACCAGTAATTAGAAAGCAATCCTGAAACTTAGTGAAAAATAATATTAGCGGATTCAACTGATGGCCTATAAAAAGGTATCTCATTACCAAGGTGCCACACAAGTATGGTGGCTAAAACAAGTGAGCTATCTCAAGCTCCTCACAACCTTATTCTTACAAAACACACTGATGGCATTGGTGACAGAATAATTTCTACACATAGATTGTAAAGTTGCAAGCAGGGCCCTCACTCCTTTTGGTATCTGTTGACTTATGTGTTATTCTGTAATGTCTTTATTGTCTGTACAAGTCACCTCTAAAATGTAAAGTGCTGGGAATATGTTGGCACTATAGAAATAAAAATTATTATTTTTATATTATTAAACTACTGAAGGTTCCAGTGAGCACTTTTGGGGCCATAATTCTGAAGTGAAAAAACATAATTTCACCCTAAACCGGCTATGACCAGGTACTCCCCGCAGGATTTCAGACAGAGGAGTGAAAAAAATTATTGTCAGAAGTTTTGTCCAAGAGCCAAGGACCATCAATGGAGACCTACAGAAAGACCGGAAATCAGGTGGGAACATCATGATGTGAGGCTGCTTTTCAGCATACAGCACTGGCAAACTTCATGTAATTGAAGGAAGGATGAATGGACAAATGTACAGAGACATTCTTGATAAAAAAAAAATCTGCTGCCACCAACCAAGATAATGAAGATGAATTGAGGGTGGACATTTCAGAAAGACAATGATCCCAAACACACAGCCAAGGAAACTCTCAGTTAGTTTCAGTGAAAGAAAATGAAGCTGCTAGAATGGCTCGGCCAATCACCTGACCTGAATCTAACAGAAAATTTATGGAAGTAACTAAAGCTCAGAGTTCATAGAAGGAGCCCACAGAACCTTCAGGATTTCAAGAGTGTTGGTGTGGAAGAATGGGCCAAAATCACACCTGAGCAATGAATGAGACTAGTTTCTCCATACAGGAGGTGTCTTGAAGCTCTCATCAACAACAAAGGCTTTTGTACGAAGTATTAAATAAATTTCAATAAGCGTATTGGATAATGTTCAAGGCTAAAATGGTAACTGTGTCTCCTGACCAGATTTAATAAATCATATCTGTCATTTCAGGAGACTTCTCAGCATAAGCAGTAATGTGTATACATAAAGAATAACACTATTTATAACTATAATAAGACTTGTCACTTGCAATTTTCACTAGTTTTTCCCTCAGCAGCCTCTAGCTCGAATAGGCTGTTTCTAAACCAGTGGGTGTCTCCCAGACGCAGCACTTGCAGATATGAAGGATTTCAGTTCTTATTTCCCTATGTAGCACAGACAGAAATAGCTACAGCACGGAAGGCATATTGCAATACAGGGTGGGCCATTTATATGGATACACCTAAATGAAATGGGAATGGTTGGTGATATCAAGTTCCTGTTTGTGGCACATTAGTATATGGAAGGGGGAAAACTTTTCCAGATGGGTGGTGACCATGGCGGCCATTTTGAAGTCAGACATTTTGGATCCAACTTTATTTTTTCAATGGGAAGAGGGTCATGTGACACAACAAACTTATTGAGAATTTCATTAGAAAAACAATGGTTTGCTTGGTTTTAACGTAACTATATTCTTTCATGAGTTATTTACAAGTTTATGACCACTTATAAAATGTGTTCATAGTGCTGCCCATTGTGTTGGATTGTCAATGCAACCCTCTTCTCTTAATCTTAACACACTGATAGCAACACCGCAGAAGAAATGCTAGCACATGCTTCCAGTATCTGTTGTTTCAGATGCTGCACATCTCGTATCTTCACAGCATAGACAATTGCCTTTAGATGACCCCAAAGATAAAAGTCTTAGGGGGTCAGATCGGGAGACCTTGGTGGCCATTCAACTGGCCCACGACGACCAATCCACTTTCCAGGAAACTGTTCATGTAGGAATGGTCGGACCTGACACCAATAATGTGGTGGTGCACCATCTTGTTGGAAAAACTCAGGGAATGTGCCATCTTCAGAGCATAAAGAAAGTAACACATCATCAAGTAGCAATTTCAGATATCCAGTGGCATTGAGGTTTCCATTGATGAAGAATGGCCTCACTGTCTTTGTACCCCATATACCAAACCATAAGATCAAGATACGAGATGTGCAGCATCTGAAACAACGGATACTGGAAGCCTGTGCTAGCATTTCTTCTGCGGTGTTGCTATCAGTGTGTCAAGAGTGGGAGAAGAGAGTTGCATTGACAATCCAACACAATAGGCAGCACTTTGAACACATTTTATAAGTGGTCATAAACTTGTAAATAACTCATGAGAGAATAAAGTTACATTAAAACCAAGCACACCATTGTTTTTCTTATGAAATTCTCAATAAGTTTGATGTGTAACATGACCCTCTTTCCATTGAAAAAAATAAAGTTGGATCAAAAATCGCCAATTTCAAAATGGCCGTCATGGTCACCACCCATCTGGAAAAGTTTTTCCCCTCCCATATACTAATATGCCACAAACAGGAAGTTTATATCACCAACAATTCCCATTTAATTTAGGTTTATCCATATAAATGGCCCACCCTGTACAATGCAGTGTACCTGTGAATTTAGCACTAAGGGAAGCTAAATTAATTTGAGAATAGTGTTGAGCCACCCCCGTAGTGTTCGAGTTCGGTTCGGTTCGTCGAACACCCGTGTATTCGCCGAACTGTTCGTCGAACTGTTCATCGAACACCTTCGAACACCGTTAAAAGCAATGGCAGGCAAACAAAAACACATAGAAACACATAGAAAACACCTTCAAAGGTGTCCAAAAGCTGACAAACTGCTCAGAAGACACAACTAACACATGGAAAAGTGACAAGTACATATAGTCATGCGAAAAGAAAAGAGGTGGAAGAGTAAAAGGAGGGGGAGACACAGATATAGGCATGTCTTGCCCTTCTAAAATCCAAAAAGTGAGAAGCCGACACGTTCAGTCCGCTCCTGCCCGTGCCACCTCCGCGTCGACGGGTTTGTGCCAGAGCCGCGGTGAACCCTGACGGCCAGCCCCCCTCTCACAATACTGGTGCCTGTCCGCTGGTGGGTCGAGCGAGCCCCCCTGTGGTGGAGGCAGCTCTAAGCTTTTTAATTTAAATTGTCTCTCTAATTTGAATGAATACACTTTAAATCCATTTACAAGGATCTATTGGAGGGCAAGTCTCATGCCAGCAGCCGCGTAATTCCAGCTCCAGTAGCGTCCACTAAAGCTGCTGCAGTTAAAAAGCTTTTATAAGGATCGAGCTCGGCTGTCCACCGCAAGGCATCCTACTGCCAGTCCCAGCCCCTATGCCTTGGGGTGCCTCCTGATGCTCTTCACTGAGTATCCCGTGGTCCCGAAGCATTTCCTTTGAAAAAATTAAGTGTCCAAACTACAGGTGGTGTAGCTTGCTTAACAGCCGGGATAATCCGCTGACTAGCAGACACTGCTACTAGGCACAAAGTATTTCCTGGGCTAGATGCAGTTAAAAATTTGTAATTAGATACTCTCGTTGGATGCTGAGAAAGCATTCCATAGAGTCTCCTGGCACGCCATATATGATTCTCTTAAAAAGCTTGGGGTAGGGGTCTAGGGGACCCTTTTATAGCCAAAATCACGGCCCTGTATCGCAATACGTCACCTAGGCTGAAGATAAATGGAACTGTAGAACCCTGAGGGCTCGGTTGCTACAGAGGTATTGCACCTCACCCAGAGGTGTGATATCTCACTCTCAGGTAAGGATGTAGTGTGGATCAGGACCCGACACCTGCATGCATTACACCACATTGCCGTGGGGCAGGGCGACCAATATGCCCCTGAGATGGGCACGACAGTCCCTGTCTCTGGCTGGAGTGGGGGGAGGGAACACTGAGGAAGGGGAACCCTGTAGTGCAGGAGCAGGGAGGAAGCAGTTCCTGGGTGCATTGAGAAGGGAGTATAAAAGGTGGGCACCATCTTAGTTCAGTGCAGAGAAGTCTGAGCAGAAGTGGCAGGGAGCAGGGGCTCTGCATGAGCTCTGCTCCGGAGGCGGGCCTAGTAACAGAGGCCCAGGCCTGCAAGAGGGAGAAGGAAGGAAGAGGAGCGGAGAAGGCTCCAGGAACGAGGAACGAAGGGATCCCAGGGGTGCGGACGGGCGAGTCGCCACCGCACGCCCGAATCCACCTGCGTGGAGGGGTCAGGCCAAAGGGGGAGACCGGTCCCCGAAACTAGTGGAGGCAGGAAACGACCCTCAGCTAGAAACAGGAGGCTGTGACATTTTATGTGGCGCAGCCCCTCGCTACACCCGCTAGGAAGGCACCACATAGGGTCAGGGAAACTGGCGCCAAGTTTACCAAGAGGAGGCCCGAGGCAGCCAGACAGAAGGGTTGGTAAGAAAGGCCAGACAAAGGACACACAAAGGGGGTCCTGTGAAGCGCTCCAAAGTTATCTGGGAGTTGTCTGAGCCCCTCACCTGGTGAGCACAGTACGACGTGGGCAGCCGTTACCCTCAGACGTGGTCTGGATAATAAGAACTGTGAGTAAAGGCCCTGGACTGCATCACTGACTCCGTGTCGTTACTGCTGCTGCCCTGCACCATCACCCCCATCCTCCGCATACACTGCCCTGAGGCTATACTCCTCCCGTGGGGAGTTATGCTACGCTCTGCTGCACCCACAACACCAGCCTCAGCGGTCTGCCCTGGAGCGGCGGTTCACTCTGACCGCAATCCACGGGTGGCGTAGTCGGACATTTAAACATCAAAACCACATAAATAGTTCCACCACTGGTTTGACCGCCCTGAGCCACGGAACCGGGTCGCCGCCACGGAGACTACAACCACCAGCATCCACCAAAAAGGGTCCGGCTCCGGGTGTCCCAAGGCCCAGGGGGCGCGTCAGAACATTTTCATCACCTTTCACAATCACCAATGGGACAAGGCAGGGATGTTCTCTGTCCCCTCTCTTATACATCCTAGTGACGGAGCACCTGCTCTCATCAATTCGCCATAACCCCAATATTAGGTGGATTGAGGTGGGAGGCACCGAGTACAAGTGCTCTCTATTTGCTGATGATGTCCTAGTATATATCACTCAATCACATATATCCATCCATGCTGTTATGGCTGAAATAGATCACTTTGTTACATGGTCAAATTTTAAAATCAATGCAGCGAAGTCTGAGGCCCTCGATGTCTCCCTCCCCAAATCCATATAGGATTCCATCCAGTCCAACTTTCCCTTTGCCTGGCCCTCACAGGGTATCAAATACTTAGGAATTCCTATTCATAGAGACCTCTCCCATCTATGTTATCTTAATTTTGGGCCCTTTATTGAACAACTCCATACAGACCACGGTTGGCAAGTTAGAACTGTAAGATTCACTACGTGAACCACTGGTGTTTTGTGGAAAAGCACATGTACACTGTGTTCCAAATTATTATGCAAAAAGTGTTTAGGAGTGATAAGGGAAGAATTTGTTTGTTTGTCAGTTAAACTCATTGATGGTGATGTGCGTCAGGGCTCTTTATATCACTGTAAGCAATTGCAGACACCTGTGCTAATTAGTTTGGCAGGTGTGTCCAATGAAAGGCAAGACTACTTAAGAAGGCTGTCTCACATTATTAAGCAGCCTACATTTTCTGCCAAAATGGGAAAGAAAAAGGATGTGTCGGCTGCTGAGAAGCAACAAATTGTGGAGTGTTTAGGTCAAGGCATGACTACAATCAACATTGTGCGATGATCAGGATGAAGTGTCTTGGCAATCAAGAAGTATGTAGCTGATTCACAGTACACACGTGTGCGTGCTGATAAGGGCAAATTGAGGACTCTTTCCTACAGGCAATTACGTCAGGTTGAAAGAGCAGCGGCAAAAAAGCCTTGTCATAGCAGCAGACAAGTTTTTGAAGCTGCTGGTGCCTCCAACGTCCCCCGAACAACAAGATGCAGGGTCCTTCAGAGGTTTGCAGCTGTGCATGCGCCATCCTGTCGACCTCCTCTATCCACTTCACACAAGCAGAAACGGCTCCAGTGGGCCAAACATTACATGAAGACTGATTTCAAAACTGTTTTGTTCACGGATGAGTGCCGTGCAGCGCTCGATGGTCCAGATGGATGGAGTGGAGGATGGCTGATTGATGGACACCCCACGCAAACACGGCTACAGCGCCAACAAGGAGGAGGTGGAGTAATGTTTTGGGCTGGAATCATGGGGAGAGAGATTGTCGGCCCCTTTAGGATCCCTGAAGGCGCTAAAGATGAACTCCATAATGTATGTGGATTTTCTCAAACAGCACTTCCTGCCATGGTTCAAGAAGAAGAACCGTGTATTTCACAGCAAGATCATTTTTTTGCATGATAATGCACCATCTCATGCTGCACATAAAACATCTGCATCTCTGGCTGATATGGGCATAAAAGGGGACAAACTTATGATGTGACCCCATGCTCCCCTGACCTCTACCCCATTCAGAACCTTTGGAGCATCATTAAAAGGAGTGTCTATGATGGCGGGAGGCAGTTCACATCTAAGCAACAGCTCTGGGAGGGTATTCTGTCCTCATGCAAAACAATTGAAGCAGAAACCATCCAAAACCTGACAAATTCAATGGACGAGAGAGTTCAGAAGCTCCTTTCGAACAAGGGGTCCTATGTGAAAATGTAACATCACCTAGAATAAAGTTTTGAGTTGAAAACTGTTTGATTTCAGTTTCTAACAATCTGCTAATGCTTATAATTTCAAAAATGACCATTTTTTTGGTCTTTATTAAAATAAAAAGGTTGATGGAAAAGTTTGGGGGATCTAAGAGTGTGGCAACCCAGTAGTCATGATTACGTCGAATTCTGAAAATATGAGGGTCATGCTGCAGGTAGTGCAGCAAGAAGGCACTTATGTGTCTTGCGCATCTCGGAGCCCCAAAATTATTTTCCGGGCTAGATGCAGCTAAAAATTATTATTAATTTTAAATCTGGTGAAGCTTTAGTATAGATGGCCTAATAGGATCAGTGCTGCACACTGCTACAAAGCCCAAATTATTTTCCAGTCAAGATACAGATAAACATGATTAGTAATTTTAAATCTGGTGGAGCTTATTATAGATGGCCTAATAGAATCAGTGCTGCACACTGCTACAAAGCCCAAATTATTTTCCAGTCAAGATACAGATAAACATGATTAGTAATTTGAAAGCTTAAAACGGTTGGTAGGGTGATTTTAACCAATCATCAAGCTTTTACTCTCCCCAGGATGACACAGGGGTAGAAAAGTTGTTTCGGATCCATGATTTGTTCATCTTTATGAACGTGAGTCTGTCTACATTATCAGTGGAGAGCCGCGTACGCTTATCTGTCAGCACACCACCAGCAGCGCTGAACACACGTTCAGACAGAACGCAGGCTGCGGGGCATGACAAGATCTCCAAGGCGTAAGTGGCTAGCTCCGGCCATTTATCCAGATTGGAAGCCCAAAAAGAGCAAGGGTCCAGTGACACAGTCATGGCTTCAATGTTTACTTGGAGATACTCCTGTACCATCGTCTCTAGGCGTTGACTATGTGTCAGACTTCTTGTCTCCTGTGGCCTTGCAAAGGATGGGCTAAAAAAGTGGTGAAATGATTCCGCAAAATTGATGTTACCAGCAGATACTGTGGTTCTGTTACGGTTTGAGTGCTGAACACTTGACGGTCCCACGGTTGGCAAGTTGGAACTGTGAGATTCACTACGTGCACCACTGGTATTTTGTGGAAAAGCACATGTAAGATTCTGCAACAGTCTCTGCTGATACTCCTGCATGCGTGCATACCTTTCTATGGCAGGAATAATTTCTGCAAATTTACTTTTGTACCGGGGATCTAACAGTGTGGCAACCCAGTAGTCAGGATTATTTCTAATTCTCACAATTCGAGGGTCATGTTGCAGGTAGTGCAGCAAGAAGGCACTCATGTGTGTTGCGCATCCAGGAGCACCAAGTCCCTGTTGTGTTGGTGGCGAGGTAACAATCATGCTTCCTTCCTCTGTCCTCTCCCCCCAACCTCGCACAACAGAAATGTGATCAAGGTCTCCCTCATCTGATGAGTCTTCCATCAGTTCGTCCTCCACTTCTTTCTGGGCTCCTGCACCTTCCTCACTAGTTTGGCTGCTATCACGCGCCCTGATAAAACCATCTCCCCCACCCTCACATGCCTGCCGCCTTGGTGCTGCCGACCGTCTGGACCTTGCAGATGTTAGCCCTTCCGCATACAACTCCTGCTCCTCTACTTCCTCCACCTCCTCTTGTGCCACCACCTGACTCTGAATTCTGTTTAACATGTGCTCCAGCATGTAAATCACCGGAATAGTCATGCTGATAATGGCATCGTCAGCACTAAACATCTTCGTCGCCATTTCAAAACTGTGCAGAAGGGTGCATAGGTCCCTGATCTGAGACCACTCCTCCAGCGTGATTTGCCCCACCTCTGGATCTCGTTGGCCCAGGCTATACGTCAGAACGTATTGCACCAGGGCTTGTCGGTGCTGCCACAGTCGCGGCAACATGTGCAGAGTTGAATTCCACCGGGTAGGCACATCGCATTTTAGCCGGTGAAGTGGCAGGCCCAACGACTTCTGTAGAGATGTAAGTCGCTGAGCTGCGGGATGCGAACGGCGGAAGTGAGCACACAGCGACCGTGCCCTCTGCAGAAGGCCATCTAGTCTGGGATAGTGGGCTAAAAATTGCTGGACAACCAGGTTCAACACGTGAGCCATACAAGGCACGTGTGTGACATTGCCCCGGCGAAGGGCCGCACCCAGGTTTGCAGCATTGTCGCACACGGCCTTCCCTGGTTTCAGGTCCAGTGGAGACAACCATTCATGAAATTGGTTCTCCAGAGCTGACCACAACTCCTCAGCTGTGTGACTCACATTTCCCAGACATTTCAATGTAAAAACCGCCTGATGACGTTGAGCCCTACTGCCAGCATAGTAAGGAGGTGTGCAGGATCCCTTCTGCGCAGTTAGAAAGGTTGTGGCATGACCAGACAGGCTTTGGGTGCAGGTGGAAGACAGAGAGGAGGTTGAGGAGGCAGAAGCAGTGGAGGAACTTTGACATAAAGAGGATTGACGCACAACTCGTGGGGACGGCAAGACTTGGACAGCAGCCCCTTGTCCTGCTGTCACCATAGTTACCCAGTGCCCAGTCAGCGACATGTAACGCCCCTGTCCATGCTTACTCGTCCAAGTGTCTGTGGTGAAATGCACCCTGTCACACACAGAGTTTTTCAAAGAAGCGGTGATGTTGTGTGCGACATGCTGGTGGAGCGCAGGCACACCTTTCTTTGAGAAGTAGTGCCGACTGGGCATCTGGTACTGGGGCACTGCGACGGACATAAGGTCTCGAAAATCCTCTGTGTCCACCAGGCGGAAAGGCAGCATTTCTGTAGCCAAGAGCTTGCAGATGGTGAAATTCAACCTCTTAGCTTTCTCATGGCTAGGAGGAAATGGTCTTTTACTTGTCCACATCTGAGGGACCGAGGGCTGGCTATTGTGCTTAGACGGGGTTGATAAGGGTGTCCCCGGCAAACTGCCGGTCTGTGAGGAAGATGCAGGCGGACATGTTAGGTTGCCTTGATCCAAAGGTGGTGCTATCGATGTCGGACAGCGCTCAACACCAGCTGGTGTTACCACCTCCAAAGAAAATGATGACCTGCCAATCACGCTGGCTGTTGCGGGTAAAGAGGTGGCAGGTCTGCGCCCCAAAACAGGTGTGACTGCTGTCCCCCCAGTCACAGAGGATGAAGAGGCCGCGGATGCACAAGATATGGCAGACGGTGGTTGGCCCGGCCGGCTAGGCCGCATTGTAGCACACTGAGCTTCCCACTGCAACTTATGCTTCATGTCCATGTGTCGGTTCATGCATGAAGTACTCAAACTATGTATTTTTTGGCCTCTACTTAGCTTTTGCTGACAAATGTTACAGATAACACGAGTTGGGTCATCTTTATCGATCTGAAAAAATGCCCAGGCTATGCAAGGCTTAGCACCCATGCGACCTGAAGAGCCACCACAACTTGTGGTGAGAGGCAGAGTTGTGTTTGAGGATGCAGTTGTTGACGTGCTTCCAGTACTACGTCTCTGTCCAGGAAGGCGCAACCTGACCTCGTCGTCACTAGCATCTTCCTCCACCTCCTCTGCTGACCTCATCTCTTGGCTGACTGTGGGTTGACAGTAAGTGGGATCTCCAACCTCATCATCATCACCCTGTGCGTTATCACACCCGTCGTCCTCAGAGCCAACCTGTTCCTGCCCTGACAAAAAACTAAAGTTGTCGCTCCAATCAGGTATTTGAGTCTTATCATCGTCTTCCTCATTGTCTCCACCAACAGGAGTTACAGTTTGGGAATGAGGGTCTACATTATGGTCAGAACCTTCTGCGTCTGGTCCTGGATCCGACTCATAAAGATTCTGGGCATCAGTGCAGATCATTTCCTCGTCTGGATTCACAGAAGCGCTGGAGTCGACCTCTGATTCCCAGGCTATAGTATGAGTAAACAGCTCTGCAGACTCAACCATCTGTTCTACCTCATACTCAGACGGGCAGCTGGAGATTTGGGAGCTGTGAGGAAGCAAGTGCGATTGGGGTGACACCTTTGAGGACTGGAGTATTTGTGATGTTGAAGTTGATGTGGAGGAGAGCCCACTTAAAGGAGCACTTGATATCCGTTGAAGCACCTGCTGTTTTTGTGCCTCATCTGGAACTTGTAGCGATTGGCGTGGCCGTAAGAAAGGGATCTTATCACATTGTCCGCTAAAAGAAGTAGACATTTTAGTTTGGCTGGAAGATGGTCTTTCTTCTGCAGATGTTACTGTTGCTTTAACACCTACCCCACGGACACAACCTTTTTTCCCCTTCCCAACATGCCTATTCCCCTTTCCACCAGCAGCAGGCCTTTTTCCACTCATTTTGGTGGTTAACTAATTCACAACTCTGGAGTTGTTTGCACAAAAAAACAATGGATGGGAACCGAGCAGAGCTGAGTGGCCAAACTGTGATATTAGGCCAAAACTATTGGCTGGGTTAGATGCAGAAAAAAATTATATTCAATTTGCAACCTGATGGAGGTCAGTATAGATGGACTAAAAGAACAAGTCCCACACACAGCTAGAAGCCCAAATATTTTTTCAGAGGTAGATGCAGAAAATTTTTTTATTCAGTTTGCAACCTGATAGAGGTCTGTATAGATGGATTAATAGAACAAGTCCCACACACAGCTACAAGCCCAATATTTTTTCAGAGGTAGATGCAGAAAAAAAATATATTCAGTTTGCAACCTGATGGAGGTCAGTATAGATGGATTAATAGAACAAGTCCCACACACAGCTAGAAGCCCAAATATTTTTTCAGAGGTAGATGCAGATAAAAATTATTTTTAATTTGCAACCTGATGGAGGTCAGTATAGATGGACTAATACAACAAGTCCCACACACAGCTAGAAGCCCAATATTTTTTCAGAGGTAGATGCAGAAAAAAATATATTCAGTTTGCAACCTGATGGAGGTCTGTATAGATGGATTAATAGAACAAGTCCCACACACAGCTAGAAGACCAATATTTTTTCAGAGGTAGATGCAGAAAAAAATATATTCAGTTTGCAACCTGATGAAGGTCAGTATAGATGGACTAATACAACAAGTCCCACACACAGCTAGAAGCCCAATATTTTTTCAGAGGTAGATGCAGAAAAAAATATATTCAGTTTGCAACCTGATGGAGGTCTGTATAGATGGATTAATAGAACAAGTCCCACACACAGCTAGAAGCCCAATATTTTTTCAGAGGTAGATGCAGAAAAAAATATATTCAGTTTACAACCTGATGGAGGTCAGTATAGATGGACCAATACAACAAGTCCCACACACAGCTAGAAGCCCAATATTTTTTCACAGCTAGATGCAGAAAAAAATTATATTCAATTTGCAACCTGATGGAGGTCAGTATAGATGGACTAATAGAATGATGCTATGCCCAAAAGATTTTACTTCACTAGGTGCAGTAAAAAAATTGGTATTCTATACACAGGTGGTATATCTTGCAACACAGATAGGCTACTCCACTGACTAACACACTCTGCAATAGGCCAAAAAGGATTAGCTTTGCTAGATTCAGCCAAATGCTGTGAAAAAAACTTGCACAGCACTGGCACAGACCTGCCTGGCAAAAACTGATAGGAACTGATGTAACCTAGTCCTGAAAAGGACTCCAATTACAATTAGTCTTTACTCCCACAATCTATCTATTTAAGAGCACAGACCTGCCTGATAAAAGTCGTAGGAAATGCTGTAACCTAGTCCTTAAAAGGACTGCAATCACAACTATTCCCTACTCCCAAGCTATCTGTAGATTTGTGCGAAAATTGGCTTGAAATTAACAAGGTATAGCGCACACAGCAACAGCGGTGCCATCTAACACGCAGCTGCAGCAGTGAGAAAATGGTGGCGACGGGGAAAATGGCTTGGTCTTATAGGGCAAGGACATGTGACATACACTGCCAATGACACATGCCCTTGCTTGTGTGAAAAAAAGCACTTCGCTCCGTGTGTGCGCTGCTGATAGGCTGACAGATTGCACCTCCCCACTGTAAATGCGGGAAAGAGAAAAAAAAAATGGAGATCTTCATTGTTCCTGCAGAGATCCATCCCCTGCCCCTCCCCCCACCCCGCTGTACACTCAAACTGCGTATTAACATTAATTTTCATCATTACTGAGAAAAAATCCAGTTATGATTTTGGTGCACGAACAGTTATCGAACATAACCTCGAACAGGCGAATTTTTCTCAAATTGTTCGTGTTCGCCGAACGGCTCGAACACCGCCCAAAACAGCTCGAATTTGAGATTGGCGAACAGTTCGAGTAGAACAACGCTCATCTCTATTCGAGAAATCTGCTGCTTTATCTGTGCGCGCCTCTGTAGCACCTCTCTCTTCTACCCCTCTCCATAGAATATAAATGGGGGTGTATTATGTTCCTTCAGTGCGCTGGCTCTCAATCCTGACTTTAGCAAGACTGATTTGATCGAATGAAGTGAAATATAAGTTCAGGAGACAGATAGGAAGAGAAGAAGTGGCTTATAAGTGAGAAATGAAACACATTTCTGTTCAAATAAATGACAAGGTTTCTTATATTTGCAGCTATTATTGATGCATGTGTGTCACCCTGGCCTGGATGCCACAAGTGTAATTAAAGCTGTGTCTGAGAGCAAGGGGGAGGTTCTCTAGTCAGGGGAACATTAGCATGCAATGCCTCCTGTCTCAGGCCAGTAGGGGGAGCTGGCTGCCCCTATAAAAGCCGGTACTGGGGGCAGGGTTAGAGAGAACTGGATGGCCTGTCTCAGCACTGAGACTTGTCCCAGAGCAGAACAGGGACAGACAGTTGCACTGCACCTAAGAGGAAGTGTGGCAGGAGGAGAGCCACAAGCCAGAGACAAGAGGCGAAGAGAGCCTGTCTTGGCAGATAACGGACTAAACTTTACCAGACTTTGGTGTCTGAGGCTGGGAGGATTCTACATCCCCCAGCAGATAACCAGTTCGCAGGGGACTGTATATTCCTTGGCCTAAGAAGCCTGGAGGCTCTGCCACAACAGAAGGGACCAGTAAAGCCGTACAAGGCTGGGAGCAGAAAGGAACCCACGTCGCAGGCCATACAGGCGAGAATACACGGAAAGCTCGGAAACGTGGGCTGTTACCCTATAACGAGGAGATAGCCAGAAGGAGCGCAGAAAGCACGGTAGGCCTACACCCTCACCCTGACCAGGGCCAATTTCCCCGTTGCTCTCAGACATCCAGGTCCCCTCCTAGCTGGGACTGTTTGTGGGTCAATTTACCTGTTCTAGTAAAGACCCTGGACTGCAACCTGTTGTCTGTGTGCTCCTTGCTCCTCCAGCACTATCAGCACTGGGATTCTCACTACCATCACTCCCACCATCCATTATACTGCCCTAGGGCCGCACTCTTCCCGTGGGGAGTCACACTACCCTAGCTGCACACCTCATCAGCCCCAGCGGTCTGCATGCAGCGGCGGTTCCTAATAACCGCAATCCACGGGTGGCGTAGTCGGACATTATCAGCAAAACGTAGCAGACTACCATTGGCCTGACCACCCTGAGCCACGGAACCGGGTCGCCACTACTACCCCCATCGTCTCCCTATTGCCCGGATCCGAGTGCCCCACGGCCCAGGGGGCGAGTCAGCTTTGGCGTATTCGGCAGGATTTCGTGCCCGCAACCACCGGGTACTGCGTGCCTGAAAAAGACTTTTGTAACTTACCTGTGGCGAAGTTTCCCGCCGTCCGCAGTCGTTTCCCGCCATCCGGAGCCGATTCCCGCCATCAGACGCAATCTTGGACCGTTTCCCGCCGTCTTCTGCCGTCTTCCCGCCATCCGCAGCTGTTTCCCGCCATCGGACGCCATCTTCAGGACGCCGCGCGGGAAGAAGAGGGGCGTGGACGCCGAAAGCGCGCGAGACCCGAAGCTCCGCCCCACGCACCGACGCTGCGCAAGGTCCTGGAAGGGAGAGAGAGCGACGCTGACATCATCAGGACGCGACGCCAGGTCCTCGTCCATAGCAGCAGCAGCAGAGCCGCAGCCTACAGAAGAGGATCGCCGGAAGGTAGGCCACGCTTAACTAGGAGGGAGGAAGATGTCGGACACGGTGGCGCCCAATACCACCAACGCAGCTGCAGCAGCGGTGATGCCCTTTTCCCTGCCCTACATCCCTGGAGCGGCCTGGCTGCCCAAATACTCAGGGGAGCCCCATGCCCTAACTGACTTCAAGGAAAGGCTATACAGTTTGTTCCACGTTTACCCCCTGACAGAGGAACAGAAGGTCAGCATATTAACAGGGCAGTTAACTGGAGCAGCCCAAAGGGAGGTAAAATCATGGCCCACTGAGGAGAAAAGAACCGTGAAGGGTATTCTGGCCCGGCTGCGGGGTACCTTTGACACACGTACCTCCGCTGAGATTAAAATGAGGTTCTATGGATGTCCCTTGTGTCCCTGTTGGAGGAAAAGTTGCGAAATCTAGAAGAGAGGTTAACTACCTTGAAAATCATTAAGGAAGGTGAAGAGTTCTTAGACAGAGCAGAATTATCTCTTCATGATTCAGAAAGAGAAGAAATTCGAACTGCACCTGACGAAACAGAGGAATGGAAGCATGTGACCCAGAGAAGCAGGAGGATCGAGAGGCAGTCAGCACCCATACTGCTCAGGAACCAGTACCAGGCTCTCACGCAGGAGAACCATGAAGAAATACAGCAAAATAAGACTTTGCCAGCAATGAATAACCTTGTAAGCCCTCAGAATCCTCCTGGATGGAGAAAGAAGAATGTTGTGAAGAAAAAACGGAGAGTGGTGGTCATGGGGGATTCCCTCGCTATCTGCAGACCAGACATAACCTCAAGAGAAATGTGCTGTCTTCCAGGAGCAAAAATTAAAGATGTGTCTGACAGGATATCAAGACTCTTCAGACCTACAGATCACTACCCATTCCTGCTAATACATGTGGGGACAAATGACACCGCAAGAAAGGACCTGGAAACCATCTGCAGTGACTTTGAAGACTTAGGCAAGAAAGTGAAAGAATTGGGAGCGCAGGTGGTCTTCTCATCCATCATCCCAGTGGATGGCCATGGAACAATGAGGTGGAATAAGATTCTACAGGTGAACAACTGGCTACGTCGATGGTGCCGTCAACAAGGATTTGGATTTCTGGATCACGGAATGAATTACCTATACGATGGACTACTTGCTAGAGATGGGGTGCACCTTACGAAGACTGGAAAACATGTATTTGGAAGTCGCCTTGCTACACTCATCAGGAGAGCTTTAAACTAGAACAATGTGGGAAGGGAAGCAAAAGGCCAGAAAAAGCCATACAGCTGACAAATACTATTGAGATCTCTGCTACTGGAAGTGGAAAGGAAGAACAAAGACAAAACAATTTAAATAATAAAAATATGGGAGGAAGAGAAACCAATCACAAACTAAAATGTTTTTATACAAATGCACAAAGCATGGGCAACAAACAAGGAGAATTGGAACTACTAACGCAGGAAAAGGAATATGATGTTATTGGAATCACTGAAACTTGGTGGGACGATACACATGATTGGAATAAAAGGCTAAAAGGATACAACTTATTTGCAAGAAACAGACTTGATAAACGAGGAGGAGGTGTCGCATTGTATGTTAGAAAAGCGTATATCTGCACAGAGATTGAAGCTTCAGAGACTGGGAGCTCTGTGGAAACTGTTTGGGTAAGAATACAAGGAGAGAACAACGGAAAGGACACCATTGTAGGCATTTACTACAGGCCACCTGGACAAGCTGAAGATATGGATGAACTCTTTATGTATCAAATGACCAAGTTCTCCAAAAAATATGACGTAGTGGTCATGGGAGATTTCAACTATCCAGACATTTGTTGGGAATCTCTCTCAAGTAAAACTAACAGGTCAAGCAAATTCTTATCCTCTCTTGCTGACAACTTTATCTTCCAAAAGGTAGGGGAGAAAACAAGGGGATCTGCTACTTTGGATCTAATCCTTATAAACAGGGAGGAAATGGTTGAGGAGGTAAAGGTGGCTGGGACGCTAGGAGGCAGCGATCATGCTATTATAGAATTTTGGATAACTAGAGGAGGAAGACATGTGAAGACTCAAACTTCAAGTTTAGATTTTAGAAAGGCAGATTTTAAGAGACTCAGAAAGAGAATAGGAGGGATCCAATGGCTGGATGTCCTTAAGGACAAAAATGTCCAGGAAGGATGGGAAATTTTTAAAAATGAGATTCTCAAAGCACAATCGTTAACAATCCCGAAAAGTAGGAAGAATGGGAAGCATTTAAGGAAACCAGGATGGATGAACACAGAACTTAAACACATGCTAAAAAGAAAGAAAGAAATGTTTATTAAATGGAAAGAGGGAGGCATATCTAAAGAAGATTATAATGCAGTCTGCAGATCCTGTAGGGCACGTATCAGGTTAGCTAAAGCTGACAATGAATTAAGGCTTGCAAGAGATGTCAAAAGCAATAAAAAAGGATTTTGGGGGTATGTCAAAAGTAAAAGAAAAGTCAAAGATGCTATAGGATTTTTACAGGATGAAAATGGAGAAATGGTAAGAGAGGATGTTGAGAAGGCCGAACTTTTTAATTCCTATTTTGCATCTGTTTTCTCTCAGAAATAAAATGTAACATCAACTGATCTTCACTGTCCTTTTAGAGGAATAGAGGAATCCAAGTTATCTGTAAACAGAAAGATTGTGAGGGAATATTTAGCTAACATAAATGAGTTCAAGTCTCCAGGTCCAGATGAATTACACCCCAGAGTACTGAAGGAGATCATAGAAGAAATTTTAGAACCACTCTCCATAATCTTTGAAAATTCTTGGAGAACAGGAGAAGTCCCAGAAGACTGGTGAAGAGCAAATGTTGTTCCTATCTTCAAAAAGGGGAAGAAGGTGGACCCAGGGAACTATAGGCCGGTGAGTCTGACTTCTATACCAGGAAAGATCTTTGAACAAATTATTAAACAACATGTATGTAAGTACATGGATAAGAATGAAGTGATTAACCAGAGTCAGCATGGGTTTGTAACTAACAAGTCATGTCAGACTAACTTAATTTCCTTCTATGACAGAATCACTGACTGGGTGGATCAGGGAAATGCTGTAGATATAGTATATCTTGACTTCAGCAAAGCATTTGACAAAGTATCTCACACCATCCTTATTGAAAAAATGACCAAGTATGCAATGGACCAGGCAACTGTTAGGTGGATTCATAACTGGCTTAGTGATCGGACTCAAAGGGTGGTTGTAAATGGCTTCACATCCAGCTGGATGAATGTCTCAAGTGGGGTACCACAGGGCTCCGTCCTGGGACCTGTATTGTTCAACATCTTTATCAATGATTTAGATGAAGGAATTGAGGGTAAACTGATTAAATTTGCTGATGACACAAAGCTAGGAGGGATAGCTAATACTAGAGAAGAGAGAGAGAGGATTCAAAAAGACCTAAATAAACTGGAGCAGTGGGCAGCAACCAACAGAATGGTTTTTAACAGGGAAAAATGCAAAGTACTACATCTGGGCAATAAAAATGAAAAAAGCATATACAGAAAGGGAGGAATAGAGCTAAGCAACAGTACATGTGAAAAAGACTTAGGTATACTAATAGATCATAGACTGAACATGAGTCAACAGTGTGATGCAGCAGCAAAAAAGGCAAATACAATTCTGGGATGTATTAACAGAAGCATACAGTCTAGATCACGTGAAGTCATTATCGGTCTTTACTCCTCTTTGGTCAGACCTCATCTGGAATACTGTGTACAGTTTTGGGCACCACATTTTAAAAAAGACATAGACAAACTGGAGCAAGTTCAGAGAAGAGCGACCAGAATGGTGACTGGTCTGCAAACCATGTCCTATGAGGAACGGTTGCAGGATTTGGGAATGTATAGCTTGCAAAAAAGAAGACTGAGAGGAGACTTAATAGCTGTCTACAAATATGTCAAGGGCTGTCACATTGTAGAAGGATCATCTTTATTCTCATTTGCACAAGGAAAGACTAGAAGCAATGGGATGAAACTAAATGGGAGGAGACACAGATTAGATATTAGAAAAAACTTTTTGACAGTTAGGGTGATTAATGAGTGGAACAGGCTGCCACGAGAGGTGGTGAGTTCCCCTTCAATGGACGTCTTCAAACAGAGGCTGGACAGACATCTGTCTGAGATGATTTAGTGAATCCTGCTTTGAGCAGGGGGTTGGACCAGATGACCCAGGAGGTCCCTTCCAACTCTACCATTCTATGATTCTATGATTCTTAAGCAGCGGGCACAGGACAGCATCAGAGACCATGCCCTAAATCTGCAGGAAGCCTTGAGGGCTATTCAACAAACAGACCCTGGCAGTGTGCATGAAACGGATAAGCTGCTAACAGAACAATTCATAGAAGGTCTGCTGTCCAGCGCCCACAGGGCCCAGCTGCGCCTCATGTTCTTTCAGAACCCTGACCTGACCTTTGCCCAATTTAAGGACAGGGCCATAAGGGTGCTCCGTGAATCTGCAACCAGTGGCGCTATATACCCCCGGCGCCCTGCTCTCACCTACCACCAGGAGGCGGCGCCCTCCTCTATGGACCCCGTGGGGGCTGATGCACAGGCCCTGAACCAAGCCCCGTCGAAAGACCTGCACCACCAAGTCCAGGAGCTGACCAAGAGCGTCGCGGCGTTGACCAGGACCGTCCAGGCGTTGCAAGTGGACCCGTCAAGACCCATCGAGTTGGCTTCAAGTCCGGAGGATGTCCCGTGGCGTCGACAGAGGAGGATCCCGTCGTTCCGAGGGAGGCCCACAGACCGCTACGTAGAGGATGGACAGCCCATTTGCCGTCGATGCAACCAGCCCGGACACATTTCCAGGTACTGTAATTTAAACGGGTCCAACCTGGGGCAGAGGGCCAACCCCCAGGCATAAGATCACCAGGCCCTTATAATTGGCGTAATAAGTACGTTGGGGGGCGCCCGGTTTTACCCGTGGTGCTGGACGGTATCCCCATGAGCGCCTTGCTGGATACTGGGTTGCAAGTAACCACTATCCCTTATGTACTTTTTAAGCAGTATTGGACTGATGCTGATATCACACGGTATCCAGACAGTAACTTGAGCATCATCGCCAGTAATGGCTTACCCGTGCCGCAGATGGGGTCCAAGGAGATGACCATTAAGATTGGTAAAGTTGAACTACCGGCACAGGGAGTGATTATTGTGGACATTGACCGTCGTGAAAGTCACCCTAAAATAACTGTGGGTACTAACGTAATTGAAAATTGTCTTTCAGAGGTAATTGCAATTTTACAACAGGTGGCGGTGAATGCTAGTTCCAGCCAACAGAGAGTCCTCAACAAGGAGATAAAAGCCCTGATGAGACGGCAGCAGGTAGAACTGTCTGGTGGTGAGATCGGTAGGGTAAGACTGAGTGACCCATTCCCCATTTCCATGCCTCCCAAAAGTGAAATGATGATCTGGTGTCGGACTGCAATCGGGTTGAGAGGTAGAGACTACCAAGCCATGGTAGAACCCGTGTACTCAGACAGCAGGCCCACCATTTTGACAGCCCGGGGGGTGGTTGATGTCCATCATGGGAGGGTGCCCGTCCGCATCCTCAACATTGGGGAGAGGGAGGTACACTTACCCAGGTACGCTACACTCGCCAAACTGTTTGTTGTCGAACACAAAGCTATCAGGGCCGTGGAACCCTTGCCTCCATCTCCACAGGCGGAGGGTAATGGCTCCCAGAAACAAAAGGAGGACTGGTGCCAGAAACTCCATGTGGGTGCTGACTCCACTCCCCTGCACCAAAAACAAGGAGTCTACCGGGTGGTACAGGAGTACGAGAGAGTCTTTAGTAAGCACCCGCTAGACTTCAGCAGAGTAAAAGGGATAGAACACCACATCCCCACAGGGAGCCACCCACCAATAAAAGAGAGACACAGACCTGTACCCCCTGCACATTATCAGAACGCCAAGGGCATGCTAAGAGAAATGAAGGAAGCTGGGGTCATTAGAGATAGCTGTAGCCCCTGGGCAGCCCCCTTGGTTCTGGTGAAAAATAAGGACGGCACCATGAGAATGTGCGTGAACTATAGACAAATCAACCGTATCACCCACAAAGACGCATATCCGCTGCCTAGAATAGAGGAGTCTTTAGCCGCACTAAAATCTGCTAACTTCTTTTCTACTTTGGACCTTACTAGCGGGTACTGGCAGGTTCCTGTGGCAGAGGCTGACAAGGAGAAGACCGCCTTCACCACCCCGATGGGACTGAGCGAGTTCAACTGTATGCCTTTCGGGCTCTGCAATGCACCAGGGACCTTCCAGCGGCTTATGGAATGCTGTCTAGGGCACCGAAACTTCGAGACGGTCCTCCTTTACCTGGACGATGTGATCGTCTATTCGAAGACCTACGAGGACCACCTAAAGCACCTGGCCGAGGTGTTCGAAGCCCTGGCAGGCTACGGCCTAAAGGGGAAACCATCGAAGTGTCACCTGCTGAAACCAAAGGTCCAGTACCTAGGGCACGTGGTAAGCGCGGAAGGAGTGGCCCCCGACCCTGACAACGTCACGGCAATCAAGAGCTGGCCAAGCCCCTCGAACATCAAAGAGGTGAGACAGTTTCTCGGGTTGGTAGGCTACTACCGAAGGTTCATCCCCGGGTTCACTAAGATGGCAGCTCCTATGCAGGACCTCCTAATCGGACAGTCTAAGTCCAGAAGTCAAAAGCCACCCTTCAAGTGGGATAAACCGGAAGAGGAGTCCTTCCGCCAGTTGAAGATGGTCCTCACGGGGGATGAGATCCTGGCCTACCCTGATTATGGCCAGCCATTTTTTCTCCACACGGACGCCAGTAATGTGGGACTGGGAGCTGTACTGTCCCAAAACCAACAGGGCAGAGAACGGGTGATCGCATACGCCAGCCGGAAGCTGAGGCCCACTGAGAGGAACCCGGAGAATAACAGCTCCTTCAAGCTAGAATTCTTGGCGGTGGTGTGGGCCGTGACGGAACGCTTCAAGCATTACCTGGCCTCCACAAAGTTCACCGTGTACACGGACAACAACCCGTTGACACACCTGGACAATGCAAGACTGGGTGCCCTAGAACAGCGGTGGATGGCCCGTCTCTCCAACTATGACTTCGTGATCAAGTACCGGGCCGGCAAAACCAATGCCAATGCTGACGCCCTATCGAGGATGCCTCACTTACCTGAAGGTGACGAAGACCCAGAAGAGCTGGAGGAGGTAGAACTCCCGCGTTTCACCGGTATGGAGCCGCTCAATACTCCCACCGCGTGAAGGAGGAGGATCTAACAACCGTGATGATCAATCCCCTACCTCACCACAGCTGGGCCGAGACCCAAGATAGTGACCCTGCCATCCGTCTGGTGAAAGAACTGCTGACCCAGGAAGACGCCCGCATGAATCCGGATGCTCCAGAGGAAGCTTGACAGCTATGGAAGGAGAAGAGCAAGCTGTTCCTCTACGAAGGCAAGTTGTGCAGAAGGATTGTCAACCACCGGACACACGAGCTGACCTGGCAAGTCGTGGTTCCAAGGCGGGATGCAGCTATGGTCCTGGGAGCTTACCATGACAGAGCGGGGCACTTCGGTTGGAAGAAACTGGAGTTCCTGCTAAGAGGAAGGTTCTTTTGGGTCGGCATGAGAGGAGCTGTAGAAAAATGGTGCAGAGACTGTGGCCCTTGTCACCTGAGGAGGAAGGACCGCACCAGCCAGAAGACACCCTTGAGGCCCATCGTCACCACGCAGCCTCTTGAGCTGGTAGCTCTGGACCACGTCAAATTGGCTCCAAGCCGGTCTGGATACATCTATGCCCTGACAATCGTGGACCACTATTCCCGTTTTCTAGTGGTGGTCCCGGTAAAGGACTTGACAGCCCAAACAGCGGCCAGAGCCTTCCAGCAATATTTCTGCCGTCCACACGGGTATCCGGAACAGGTGCTGACAGACCAGGGTCCAGCGTTCGAGGCTGAAATCTTCCAGGAGTTCTGCAACCTCTATGGCTGTAAGAAGATTCGTACAACGCCTTTCCACCCCCAAACTAACGGGATGTGTGAGAAGATGAACAATATAGTCATTGATCTCCTGAAGACGTTGCCCCTGGAGGAACGCAGCCTGTGGCCAGAAAAACTGCCGGACCTGATAGACCTATACAACAATATCCCGGTGAATGCTACAAACTGCACCCCGGCTTACCTGATGCGAGCTAGACCAGGTAAGCTGCCCGTAGACCTGGAGATGGGAGTCCTAATACCTGAGGACAACTCCCCGGATGCGGACTGGGATACGGAAAGGCAACTGCAGTACAAAAAGGTACAGGAGAGTGTGGAGAAGAGCCTGGCCCAGGTGAGAGAGAGGCAAGAAAAACTCTTTAATCAACACGCCCCTTCTGGTCCCCTAGAACCTGGTGAGCAAGTCCTGAAGCGAAAAAGAAGGCTACATAAGTTGGACGACCAGTGGGAAAGGGAACCCTACACCGTACTGCAGTCTGACCACGACAACCCAAAGGTGTGCATAATCACCAAGGACGGAGGAGAAACCACTAGTGTCGTCTCCAGAGACCACCTCAAAAGGTGCCCCGAGCAACTCCGTAGTGCAGAAGAGGATCAGAGTGACCTTGAACCCGCAGAGGACAAGGAAGAAATGATCAGCACCGTTCTCGGAGAGTTCCCTCAGTCCTGGACTCGCATAAATGATGCCATAGTGGTACCCGTCCTGCATTTCCTGCAACCGGCACAGCAACAACCAACACCAGAGCCGGAAGGTGAAGAGGAGCAAGCAGTTCCAGAGGCAGAAGAGCCTGTACCAGCAGCCCAGGAGAGTCAACCCTCTGCTGACAGTGAGCCTGCCATGCCTGCGGTAAGCCAAAGGACCCGCAGACAGCTGCCTGCCCTACCTGTACACCCAGCTGGTAGCTGTACCCCTAACGCTAGTGGGGAAAGCCAGGTTGGTCCACCACCAGACAGTGGGTTAAGGAGGTCAACCAGGAGCACAAAAGGGCAGATACCCGCTCGCTGGAGAATATAGGATGCACTAATTGTAAATAACCCTGTTACAAAATGTTAAATTGTTTGCAAAGTTACATGCATGTTTGGTAATTCTGTGTTTCAGTTTCTTGCAGCTACCGTAAGGACTCACAGGTTATGGACTTTTTATAACCGGGACCTTGTATGGACTGCATTCGGAGCCTGACTAAGGAATGAACTAAGACTGTGAAGGACTTGGGGTAGGACAGACCCCCACCTGGTTAAGGCTCCCCGTTGTGTTGGTGATATGGACACCCGGTCACAGGCCACACTGTGACCTTAAGAACTCAATTTGTTCGTCGTCTGTCTATTAATGTTTTATGGTTATGCATATTGTCTATGTTTACTGTTTAGTCCCGGAGTACTAAATTTCACTAGGGGGGAATGTGTCACCCTGGCCTGGATGCCACAAGTGTAATTAAAGCTGTGTCTGAGAGCAAGGGGGAGGTTCTCTAGTCAGGGGAACATTAGCATGCAATGCCTCCTGTCTCAGGCCAGTAGGGGGAGCTGGCTGCCCCTATAAAAGCTGGTACTGGGGGCAGGGTTAGAGAGAACTGGATGGCCTGTCTCAGCACTGAGACTTGTCCCAGAGCAGAACAGGGACAGACAGTTGCACTGCACCTAAGAGGAAGTGTGGCAGGAGGAGAGCCACAAGCCAGAGACAAGAGGCGAAGAGAGCCTGTCTTGGCAGATAACGGACTAAACTTTACCAGACTTTGGTGTCTGAGGCTGGGAGTATTCTACATCCCCCAGCAGATAACCAATTCGCAGGGGACTGTATATTCCTTGGCCTAAGAAGCCTGGAGGCTCTGCCACAACAGAAGGGACCAGTAAAGCCGTACAAGGCTGGGAGCAGAAAGGAACCCACGTCGCAGGCCATACAGGCGAGAATACACGGAAAGCTCGGAAACGTGGGCTGTTACCCTATAACGAGGAGATAGCCAGAAGGAGCGCAGAAAGCACGGTAGGCCTACACCCTCACCCTGACCAGGGCCAATTTCCCCGTTGCTCTCAGACATCCAGGTCCCCTCCTAGCTGGGACTGTTTGTGGGTCAATTTACCTGTTCTAGTAAAGACCCTGGACTGCAACCTGTTGTCTGTGTGCTCCTTGCTCCTCCAGCACTATCAGCACTGGGATTCTCACTACCATCACTCCCACCATCCATTATACTGCCCTGGGGCCGCACTCTTCCCGTGGGGAGTCACACTACCCTAGCTGCACACCTCATCAGCCCCAGCGGTCTGCATGCAGCGGCGGTTCCTAATAACCGCAATCCACGGGTGGCGTAGTCGGACATTATCAGAACGTAGCAGACTACCATTGGCCTGACCACCCTGAGCCACGGAACAGGGTCTCCACTACTACCCCCATCGTCTCCCTATTGCCCGGATCCGAGTGCCCCACGGCCCAGGGGGCGAGTCACATGCAATATGTTTGTTGAAAGATAGTGACTATTTAAACATGGACTATAAATACAGTATGTGCCTTCAGGCTGAGTTTACACTGCTTGATTACGCCTGTAAAAGAATCCATAACAATACTCTTTCCATTCAGCAGACAACAGCAGCAACTGTATGTTCCTATTGACTTACACTGGCGTTCAGCATGTGTCAGGTTCTGGTACGATTTCTGTCATTTAGACAAGTTGAATAGTGCTACATGCAGAAGTGGCACTTTTTCTGTCAAATCCAAAGTGCCAGTAAAAACTCTGAATGAAGTCTTTGACAGCAGGATGAATAGAGCTTTATAAACTATAATTACATGGAATCTAAAGACATTGAAAAGTTATTAATGTATAAAGTAGATTCTTTATACTCATATTCAACAGAGAAAGGCATTGTTTGCTTATCATGTCTCATTAGCAGCATCTCAGTGGTGTTCAAAAGCTTAAAAAAGAAAAGAAAGCCAGAAAACAGGAAAACACCTTAGAGTTGCTATGTTTTTAAAGTTGCTAGCAATGCTAGAAGTTTTGCGGTTACTGAAAACAGTAAAATGTTGACACGATGGTGTAGCACCCTGAGGACTCGGCTGCTACAGGGGTATTGCACCTCAAACCAGAGGTGTGGTATTCCACTCCCGGGTAAGGATGGAGTGTAGGACTGAGCTCAGATAGCTGCATGCACTACACTCATCCCATTTCCGGGGGACAGAACTACGGTACTCCCACCAGTTAGATGTGCAGGTATGACAGCGTCTGTCCCTGGCTGGAGTGGGAGGGGGGGAGGAACATCCCAGTAGTGTAGGGGCAGATAGGGGAGGGGCTCTGGGCATAGAGGTAGGAGCCCATTGGGTGCTAGTCACCTGGGCTCACACATAGAGGGAGTATATATGGTGGGCACCATCTAGAGATAGGGTCAGTCTGTCAGGAGAGTTCTGAGGAGGAGTTCAGCCAGGAGGGCTGACAGGGAGCTGTGGCTCCGGCTGGGCCCAGCTCCAGGGCCAGGCCTGAAGCAGAGAGGAGGAGGAAGAAAGGCCCAGAGGCATAAGACCAAGAGGGAACCCTGAGATCCCACGAGTGAGCTAAGAAGGGTGAAGGGTTGGCAGAAGAGGGCACCGGATCCCAAACTGACGGAGGCAAAACATCCTTAATCAGGAACCGGAGGTCGTGGTCAAGTTTTGCCACGACCCTCACCACATTCACCAGGAAGGTACACCACGAGTAGGGTCAGGAAAGCCTTAAAAGGTTTTACCATATAGAGGCCCAAGGGAACCGGACAAAGGTGGATCCCTGGTGGGGATGGCCGGAGAGAGAGAGAGAGGGGAGCTCAGGACCACGTTCCGGAATTGCCTGGGGGTTAGCCGAGTCCCGCACCTGGTGGACGCAGCACGGCTCGGGTGGTCACTCCCGGCCGAAGTGACCGAAGCAACACCAGTGAGTAAAAACCCTGAAACTGCATCCCACGTCTCTGTGCCTCCTTACCGCACCATCACTACCACCGTCATCTACACTATCTGCCCTGAGGCCGTACCCCTCCCGTTGGGGGTTATACCATCTACGCTGCACAATTATAACACCGGCCTCAGCGGACTGTCTCGCAGCAGCAGCTCCTTCGCTGCATTCAACGGGTGACGTAGTCGTACAACATCTACCGCTAAAGCATCGCCGCTCAGTTTGACTCCCTGGGCATGGACCGGGTCACCGCCACGAGACTACAACCCTCAACAGATCCGGCTCCGGGTAAGCTCCCGTGCGCGCGATGCCGCGCGACGAAGGCCCAGGGGCGCGTCAACTTTTGGCGTAGTCGGCAGGATTACGTGCCCGCAACCACCGGGTACTGCGTGCCTGAAGAAAAGTTCATATTTACCGTAAAAAGGAGTCTCCCGCCAATTCCAGAGGGTCCCCGTCATCGGACGCCATCTCGGGTCGTTTCCCGCCGTTTGCCCGCCATCTGCAGCCTTTTCCCGCCATCCACGGAGTTTCCCGCCATTGGGAGACGATTCCCGCCATCTGAGACGATTTCCCGCCCTGGCAGAGCGGACGCCATTATGGGCGTGCCAGAGGGTGGCAAGAGGCCACCTCCCATCGTGGGCCAGGTCCCAGAAGAGCGCCAAAAGCGGAGACCGCCCCCACCAGCAGAGACTGCAATGGTAGAGATGTCCATCAGCGTGGGGGGGCTGCCCCTGGAACTGACAATCACCAAGTTGCCCCGGGACCACCCAAAAAGTGGTCGGATCAAGAACAAAAGAGAGAGGATGGGTGCAGCCTGGAGGAGTCTGGAGAGATCGCACCCGGAGATGGAGGGAGAGTCAGGCAGCACCGACCCTGTGGTCAGGAGCCTGTTGCAGGCCGCCACCCCAGAAGGCCTGGTGGAGATTCTGGCACAGCTCCCCCGAGATCGGGAGCATGCACAGACCGCACTGGAGGGCTTGGCTCGGAAGATGGCCCGAGTGCAGCAAGAAGTGCTGGCCGAGTGGAGCAGAGAAATGGCCCTGCAAGCTGGAACCCGCCAGCAAAGGCCGCCACCCGCAACGAGGAGCACGCCTGCCCCTGAAGATGGTGCAGGAGGGACGAAGGCCGGAGACGACGCCGTGGAAGGAGCTGAAGAGATGGAAGCAGGTAAAGGGGACGTCACCACCCCAAGCCTAGTAGCCGTAAGCCTGCCCCAGCTCCCCGTCGCAGAGCCCGAAATCCCCCTTACCGAGCCCGTTGCTGCACCATCACCGCTCCAAACTAGGCCTCAAGCGGCAGGAGCCGCGGCCGCGCCTTCTGTGATGTCACGCGCCTCAATCCAGAGCGTGGCCAAGCAGGAAACGCCACCGGCCTGGTCGCAGGGCCGAGTACCCCCGGGCGCCGCAGTTCCAACAGCGCCCTCTACCTCCACTAAGCCATCGGCCTGGTCGCAAGATCGAGTACCCCCGGGCGCCGCAGTCTCCACAGCGCCCTTCACCTTCAGGGTGCCGCCGGCCTGGTCGCAAGGCCTGGTGAATCCGGGCGCCGCTGCCACCACCGCGCCCTCGACCTCCAGAGTGCTACCCTTGGGTGAAGACTTGTTCGCCCAGCATACTTGCCCGGATGGGCAGCCCTATGTGTGGCCTCCGGAGTACACCACTCCCCGACTCCAGAAGGAATGGCCTCTGTGTGAGCCCCTGATTCCGGCTCCGGCGCCCGCCAAGATCACCCCACTCCCGTTGGAGGAGGCGCAGTTCGCATGGGACTCCACTGGAGAAAACCTCATCGGGTTCACCCAAGAGACTCGGGCGGCCGCAGCCCAGCGTGCGGAGTGCTGCCGGCAACAACTGGAGGTCTTCGACAGGGAACAGCGAGAGAGGCGGGTCCGCGAGGAGCGGCTGCAAGTTCAGAGTGCGGAGCAGAAACGTCGGACCCGGCGAAACCCCCGTGCAGCCCACGGTCCCCGCGCCACCGGGACCATAATCAAGTTCCAACTGGAGCACGGTTGGGGCTTTATCCGGGATCACAGAACCCCCGGCGACGTCTTTGTCACCCGCAGAGATGTCGAGAGTCATCTGCCGGAGGGACACAGAGGACGTGACCTTTACCCGGGTGACGAGGTCACCTTCACCCGGCATCAGTGTGCTAAGGGACCATATGCTCTTCATGTGCACCGACTGACCGAGGAAGAGCTACAGTGCGAGGAGGAACAAGAGGACCCGGACGGGTTTGAAGACTACCCGCGGGAAGGAGCAGGAGGACGCCGTTACTGAAGTACGGTAAAGTGGAACTGTAAATAGTTACCCGTGAGGGTACAAGAACTGCTGCTAATTAAAATATGGTCCCCGTTGGGACTAGTGAATTGTTCCCGTGTGTCCCTATCCCTAACCAGGCTGAGGACTGTGAGCAGCCATCCCTTTTCCCCACTGGCCGAGGACTGAGAGCGGCCACCCTGTAAATAGTTGCGCTTCCTAAGGCGCCCCCTACCGGTTTTATAAGGAACTGATTTTGTGACTGTTGCACTTTTACTTGGTCATAAATTGCACCGTGGCCAGAAGATCAAGAGTGTGTTTTATATGAGAATGTTTTATATGCAAGAGTTTTATATTGAAAGTTAATGTGTTTTATATGTAAATGCACTTTAAAATTTTTGTATGTTTTATATTGTTTTACTCTTTTACAGCCCGAGGACGTGCTGTGGTTTACCAGGGGGGAATGTAGCACCCTGAGGACTCGGCTGCTACAGGGGTATTGCACCTCAAACCAGAGGTGTGGTATTCCACTCCCGGGTAAGGATGGAGTGTGGGACTGAGCTCAGATAGCTGCATGCACTACACTCATCCCATTTCCGGGGGACAGAACTACGGTACTCCCACCAGTTAGATGTGCAGGTACGACAGCGTCTGTCCCTGGCTGGAGTGGGAGGGGGGGAGGAACATCCCAGTAGTGTAGGGGCAGATAGGGGAGGGGCTCTGGGCATAGAGGTAGGAGCCCATTGGGTGCTAGTCACCTGGGCTCACACATAGGGCGAGTATATATGGTGGGCACCATCTAGAGATAGGGTCAGTCTGTCAGGAGAGTTCTGAGGAGGAGTTCAGCCAGGAGGGCTGACAGGGAGCTGTGGCTCCGGCTGGGCCCAGCTCCAGGGCCAGGCCTGAAGCAGAGAGGAGGAGGAAGAAAGGCCCAGAGGCATAAGACCAAGAGGGAACCCTGAGATCCCACGAGTGAGCTAAGAAGGGTGAAGGGTTGGCAGAAGAGGGCACCGGATCCCAAACTGACGGAGGCAAAACATCCTTAATCAGGAACCGGAGGTCGTGGTCAAGTTTTGCCATGACCCTCACCACATTCACCAGGAAGGTACACCACGAGTAGGGTCAGGAAAGCCTTAAAAGGTTTTACCATATAGAGGCCCAAGGGAACCGGACAAAGGTGGATCCCTGGTGGGGATGGCTGGAGAGAGAGAGAGAGAGGGGAGCTCAGGACCACGTTCCGGAATTGCCTGGGCGTTAGCCGAGTCCCGCACCTGGTGGACGCAGCACGGCTCGGGTGGTCACTCCCGGCTGAAGTGACCGAAGCAACACCAGTGAGTAAAAACCCTGAAACTGCATCCCACGTCTCTGTGCCTCCTTACCGCACCATCACTACTACCGTCATCTACACTATCTGCCCTGAGGCCGTACCCCTCCCGTTGGGGGTTATACCATCTACGCTGCACAATTATAACACCGGCCTCAGCGGACTGTCTCGCAGCAGCAGCTCCTTCGCTGCATTCAACGGGTGACGTAGTCGTACAACATCTACCGCTAAAGCATCGCCGCTCAGTTTGACTCCCTGGGCATGGACCGGGTCACCGCCACGAGACTACAACCCTCAACAGATCCGGCTCCGGGTAAGCTCCCGTGCGCGCGATGCCGCGCGACGAAGGCCCAGGGGCGCGTCAACTTTTGGCGTAGTCGGCAGGATTACGTGCCCGCAACCACCGGGTACTGCGTGCCTGAAGAAAAGTTCATATTTACCGTAAAAAGGAGTCTCCCGCCAATTCCAGAGGGTCCCCGTCATCGGACGCCATCTCGGGTCGTTTCCCGCCGTTTGCCCGCCATCTGCAGCCTTTTCCCGCCATCCACGGAGTTTCCCGCCATTGGGAGACGATTCCCGCCATCTGAGACGATTTCCCGCCCTGGCAGAGCGGACGCCATTATGGGCGTGCCAGAGGGTGGCAAGAGGCCACCTCCCATCGTGGGCCAGGTCCCAGAAGAGCGCCAAAAGCGGAGACCGCCCCCACCAGCAGAGACTGCAATGGTAGAGATGTCCATCAGCGTGGGGGGGCTGCCCCTGGAACTGACAATCACCAAGTTGCCCCGGGACCACCCAAAAAGTGGTCGGATCAAGAACAAAAGAGAGAGGATGGGTGCAGCCTGGAGGAGTCTGGAGAGATCGCACCCGGAGATGGAGGGAGAGTCAGGCAGCACCGACCCTGTGGTCAGGAGCCTGTTGCAGGCCGCCACCCCAGAAGGCCTGGTGGAGATTCTGGCACAGCTCCCCCGAGATCGGGAGCATGCACAGACCGCACTGGAGGGCTTGGCTCGGAAGATGGCCCGAGTGCAGCAAGAAGTGCTGGCCGAGTGGAGCAGAGAAATGGCCCTGCAAGCTGGAACCCGCCAGCAAAGGCCGCCACCCGCAACGAGGAGCACGCCTGCCCCTGAAGATGGTGCAGGAGGGACGAAGGCCGGAGACGACGCCGTGGAAGGAGCTGAAGAGATGGAAGCAGGTAAAGGGGACGTCACCACCCCAAGCCTAGTAGCCGTAAGCCTGCCCCAGCTCCCCGTCGCAGAGCCCGAAATCCCCCTTACCGAGCCCGTTGCTGCACCATCACCGCTCCAAACTAGGCCTCAAGCGGCAGGAGCCGCGGCCGCGCCTTCTGTGATGTCACGCGCCTCAATCCAGAGCGTGGCCAAGCAGGAAACGCCACCGGCCTGGTCGCAGGGCCGAGTACCCCCGGGCGCCGCAGTTCCAACAGCGCCCTCTACCTCCACTAAGCCATCGGCCTGGTCGCAAGATCGAGTACCCCCGGGCGCCGCAGTCTCCACAGCGCCCTTCACCTTCAGGGTGCCGCCGGCCTGGTCGCAAGGCCTGGTGAATCCGGGCGCCGCTGCCACCACCGCGCCCTCGACCTCCAGAGTGCTACCCTTGGGTGAAGACTTGTTCGCCCAGCATACTTGCCCGGATGGGCAGCCCTATGTGTGGCCTCCGGAGTACACCACTCCCCGACTCCAGAAGGAATGGCCTCTGTGTGAGCCCCTGATTCCGGCTCCGGCGCCCGCCAAGATCACCCCACTCCCGTTGGAGGAGGCGCAGTTCGCATGGGACTCCACTGGAGAAAACCTCATCGGGTTCACCCAAGAGACTCGGGCGGCCGCAGCCCAGCGTGCGGAGTGCTGCCGGCAACAACTGGAGGTCTTCGACAGGGAACAGCGAGAGAGGCGGGTCCGCGAGGAGCGGCTGCAAGTTCAGAGTGCGGAGCAGAAACGTCGGACCCGGCGAAACCCCCGTGCAGCCCACGGTCCCCGCGCCACCGGGACCATAATCAAGTTCCAACTGGAGCACGGTTGGGGCTTTATCCGGGATCACAGAACCCCCGGCGACGTCTTTGTCACCCGCAGAGATGTCGAGAGTCATCTGCCGGAGGGACACAGAGGACGTGACCTTTACCCGGGTGACGAGGTCACCTTCACCCGGCATCAGTGTGCTAAGGGACCATATGCTCTTCATGTGCACCGACTGACCGAGGAAGAGCTACAGTGCGAGGAGGAACAAGAGGACCCGGACGGGTTTGAAGACTACCCGCGGGAAGGAGCAGGAGGACGCCGTTACTGAAGTACGGTAAAGTGGAACTGTAAATAGTTACCCGTGAGGGTACAAGAACTGCTGCTAATTAAAATATGGTCCCCGTTGGGACTAGTGAATTGTTCCCGTGTGTCCCTATCCCTAACCAGGCTGAGGACTGTGAGCAGCCATCCCTTTTCCCCACTGGCCGAGGACTGAGAGCGGCCACCCTGTAAATAGTTGCGCTTCCTAAGGCGCCCCCTACCGGTTTTATAAGGAACTGATTTTGTGACTGTTGCACTTTTACCTGGTCATAAATTGCACCGTGGCCAGAAGATCAAGAGTGTGTTTTATATGAGAATGTTTTATATGCAAGAGTTTTATATTGAAAGTTAATGTGTTTTATATGTAAATGCACTTTAAAATTTTTGTATGTTTTATATTGTTTTACTCTTTTACAGCCCGAGGACGTGCTGTGGTTTACCAGGGGGGAATGTAGCACCCTGAGGACTCGGCTGCTACAGGGGTATTGCACCTCAAACCAGAGGTGTGGTATTCCACTCCCGGGTAAGGATGGAGTGTGGGACTGAGCTCAGATAGCTGCATGCACTACACTCATCCCATTTCCGGGGGACAGAACTACGGTACTCCCACCAGTTAGATGTGCAGGTACGACAGCGTCTGTCCCTGGCTGGAGTGGGAGGGGGGGAGGAACATCCCAGTAGTGTAGGGGCAGATAGGGGAGGGGCTCTGGGCATAGAGGTAGGAGCCCATTGGGTGCTAGTCACCTGGGCTCACACATAGGGCGAGTATATATGGTGGGCACCATCTAGAGATAGGGTCAGTCTGTCAGGAGAGTTCTGAGGAGGAGTTCAGCCAGGAGGGCTGACAGGGAGCTGTGGCTCCGGCTGGGCCCAGCTCCAGGGCCAGGCCTGAAGCAGAGAGGAGGAGGAAGAAAGGCCCAGAGGCATAAGACCAAGAGGGAACCCTGAGATCCCACGAGTGAGCTAAGAAGGGTGAAGGGTTGGCAGAAGAGGGCACCGGATCCCAAACTGACGGAGGCAAAACATCCTTAATCAGGAACCGGAGGTCGTGGTCAAGTTTTGCCATGACCCTCACCACATTCACCAGGAAGGTACACCACGAGTAGGGTCAGGAAAGCCTTAAAAGGTTTTACCATATAGAGGCCCAAGGGAACCGGACAAAGGTGGATCCCTGGTGGGGATGGCTGGAGAGAGAGAGAGAGAGGGGAGCTCAGGACCACGTTCCGGAATTGCCTGGGCGTTAGCCGAGTCCCGCACCTGGTGGACGCAGCACGGCTCGGGTGGTCACTCCCGGCTGAAGTGACCGAAGCAACACCAGTGAGTAAAAACCCTGAAACTGCATCCCACGTCTCTGTGCCTCCTTACCGCACCATCACTACTACCGTCATCTACACTATCTGCCCTGAGGCCGTACCCCTCCCGTTGGGGGTTATACCATCTACGCTGCACAATTATAACACCGGCCTCAGCGGACTGTCTCGCAGCAGCAGCTCCTTCGCTGCATTCAACGGGTGGCGTAGTCGTACAACATCTACCGCTAAAGCATCGCCGCTCAGTTTGACTCCCTGGGCACGGACCGGGTCACCGCCACGAGACTACAACCCTCAACAGATCCGGCTCCGGGTAAGCTCCCGTGCGCGCGATGCCGCGCGACGAAGGCCCAGGGGCGCGTCAATGGCAGAAAGTATTTGTCCCTCTGTTACAGCGTTATATTGCTTGGCAAGTTAGTGAACCAAGATCTTTGAGAGCATGAGCTAGACAACTCTGATGATACTGCATTGTCTAGTAGTGACCTAGAAGATGGTAGATACTGGTATCAGTGATATAAATGTTATCCAAACATATAAGACATGTAGATGAAACGTCCCAGTAACAATTACTGATGCTAATTTGTAGAGATTTATAATTTCCAGTGGTCCTTGTAGACCTCATAGACCTTTGCAGAGTTTTTCTGAGACACGTTTTAAAAGAGTAACCAAAAATTACCTTACCTTTCCCATTTCTTGGCTGTGATACTCTCTAAAATTAATGCAGCATACTGTGAACCCAGTTGGTTGTTTAGTGACTGCAAAAAAATGTACTCCAGCTTGGACCAAAAAAAATAAACAATTGTAATGGAATATCTACCAACATACAGCTTCATGAAAGTTCATAGACTCATAATCAAGTTGTTTTGTATTCAGCAGCGAAGGAATGGAACAATTGACCAAATGAGTGAAAATCAAATTAGAAAAGAAAAAAACTATTTCTGGAGACAAATTTTAAAAAGAATTATTGAAAGAGAAAAAAATTGAAAAAATAACAGTGGTGATTTCCTTGCAATCATAGTTAGTAGCAGAGTATGACTCTCTTCTTAAGCAGTTGCTACAATACCCGTGCACACCACAAAATATTTAAAGAGGTTTGATGTCGAATAAGGAATTTAATATCCTAAAAGCCGATGAAGGAGGTAATATAATGATCTGGCCAACTACCTTGCATATTAAAGTGAAGCGACAACCTAATAATCTTGTATGTTATCAAGTCTTGCCTTCTGATCTTACATCTTTTTTTAAGGCTAAATTAGACGGATTGCTTTCTATTGCTTTACTGGTGGACATACTGAATAAAAAAAAAAATTGGATTTCCTCACTACCCATCATCCGGTTATCCCTACGTTCTACATGCTTCCTAAAGTGCACAACTTACTTCATGAACCTCCAGGTAGGCAGATAGTTTCAGACATTGGGGACCCGTTTGAACGCCCATATATTTACTTGGTTCAATTTCTTCAATCCCCTATTCTTGCATCTAGGTTCATTTGTCAGAGATTAGTTCTTACTTGTCACTTTGGATGTGCAATCCCTTTATATCAGCATCAGTCATGACCTTTTCATCCAGGCAGTCTCATATTTCTTGCATGCAGAGACAATTGGTGATAGGAAACATGATTTGTTTATTTTGAATCTTCTACACTTTGTCTTGGACAATAACTACTTTGTCTTTGATCAATCATTCTAAAAGCAGGTATCTGGAATGGTGCAAGGAAACAGTAAGTCCTTCGGAACTATTTTGTGCACATGACTTAAGATGGTTCTGATGACATTGACATTCATTGATAACATTTTGTTTCTTTGGACAGGTACCTTGGAGTATTGCAAGATCTTTATTGGGGAACCCAACAAAAATTCTCTGAATATGTTACTTACCTCTAACTTCTCTTCATCATCCATTGAATTTCTACATTTAAAGATCTGGATTAGTGACTCACAGATCACTACCTCTTGGGGCAAGTATATCCGCTCCGTTCTTTGGTATCTTCATGGAGACCAGTGTGCCGTCCGTGTCATTTCCGGAGGTGGGAATGGTATCTCCATGGAGATTACAGATGCAATTAGGGTACGCAGTATCTACGGTACGGGTGGTTACAGGTCCGCAAAATGTACCACACGGATGACAAATTTTATTGTAAACAGTTTTAACCCCTTTACTACCCAAGGTGGTTTGCATGTTAATGACCAGGCCAATTATTACAATTCTGACCACTGTCACTATATGAGGTAGTTACTCTGGAATGCTTAAACGGATCCCCCTGATTCTGAGACTGTTTTTTCGTGACATATTGTACTTCATAATTTTGGTAACATTTATTCGATATCACATGCGTTTATTTGTGAAGAAAACAGAAATTTGGCAAAAATGTAGCAATTTTCAAAATTTGAATTTTTATGCCTTTAAATCAGAGAGATGTGTCACACAAAATAGTTAATAAATAACATTTCCCACATGTCTACTTTACATCAGCACAATTTTGGAACCAAATTTTTTTTTTATTAGGGCGCTATAAGGGTTAAAAGTTAACCAGCGATTTCTCTTTTTTCCAACAAAAGTTACAAAACTATTTTTTTAGGGACCACATCACACTTGAAGTCACTTTGAGGGGTCTTTATGACAGAAAATACCCAAAAGTGACACTATTTTAAAAACTGCACCCCTCAAGGTGCTCAAAACCACATTCAATAAGTTTATTAACCCTTCAGGTGCTTCACAGGAATTTTTGGAATGTGGAAGAAAGAAATTAACATTTAACTTTTTTCACAAAAATGTTACTTTAGACCCAATTTTTTTTTTTTTCGCAGGGGTAACAGGAAAAAATGGACCCAAAAATTTGTTGTGCAATTTCCCCTGATCACACAGATACCCCATATGTGGGGAAAAAAATACTGGGCGCATGGCAGGGTTCGGAGGGGAAGGAGCGCCATTTGACTTTTTGAATGTAAAATTTGGTTGAATAATTAGCGGACGCCATGTTGCGTTTGGGGAGCCACTGATGTGCCTAAACAGTGGAACCCCCCCACAAGTGACACCATTTTGGAAACTAGACCCCTCAGGGAACTTATCTAGATGTGTGGTGAGCACCTTGAACCCCCAGGTGCTTCACAGAAGTTTAGAACATTGAGCCGTAAAAATAAAATTTTCACATTTTATTTTTTCCTGCACCATCACCCCCAGCATCCTATTACACTGCCCTGAGGCTACACTCTTCCCGTGGGGAGTTATCCTATCCCTGTGCTGCACATCTACATCAGCCTCAGCGGTCTGCCTTGCAGCGGCGGTCCTTCCTGACCGCAATCCACGGGTGGCGTAGTCGGACATTCAAAACCTACAAATACACTGCCACAGCATTTGGTCTGACCACCCTGAGCCACGGGATTGGGTTGCCACTACTACCCCCAACATTGCACTGAAGCCCGGTTCCGAGTGCCCCACGGCCCAGGGGGCGAGTCAGCTTTGGTGTAGTCGGCAGAATTGTGACCAACCTGCCACAAACGGGTATTGCGTGCCTGAAAAAGACTGTACACATACCTTAAAAAGAGATTTCCCGCCATCTTCAGTCGTTTCCCGCCATCTTCAGACATTTTCCCGCCATCAGACGCCATCTTCGGAACGCCGCGCGGGAAGAAGACTGGCGTGGATGTCCACACCGCGCGAGACCTGAAGACCCGCCCTACGCACCGACGCTGCGCAAGGTCCTGGAAGGAGCGAGAGCGACGCTGACGTCACCAGGACGCGACGTAAGGTCCTCGCCCGGAGCAGCACCAGCGGAGCCGCGGCCTACGGAAGAGGATGAACGGAAGGTAGGCCACGGTTAACTAGGGGGGAGGAAGATGACGGACGCGGAGGGGCCTTCTACCATCAGCGTGGCTGCAGCAGCGGTGATGCCGTTCTCCATGCCCTACATCCCCGGAGCAGCCTGGCTGCCCCAATACTCAGGGGAATCACATACCTTAACTGACTTTAAGGAAAGACTGCACAGTTTATTTAAAGTTTATCCCCTGACAGAAGAACAGAAAGTGAGCATTCTGATGGGACAGCTAACCGGTGCAGCCCAGCGGGAAGTGAAATCATGGTCAGATGAGGAGAAAAGGACTGTAAAGGACATTCTGACCCGGCTGCTGTGTACCTTTGATACCCGTACCTCAGCAGAAATCAAAATGCGGTTCTATGGCTGTAAGCAGCGAGCCCAAGATAGTATCAGAGACTATGCCTTGAACCTGCAAGAAGCTCTGGGAGAAATTAAACAAGCTGACCCTGGCAGTGTGCAGGACACCGATAAACTGTTGACTGACCAGTTCATAGAAGGTCTGCTGTCCAGCGCCCACAGAACCCAGCTGCGCCTCATGGCCCTACAGAATCACGATCTGACTTTTGCGCAGTTCAAGGATAGGGCCATCCGGGTGCTCCGAGAACCCGCACCAAGTGGAGCTGTAGTTCCCCGGCGCCCTGCCATCACTTACCACCAGGAGGCAGCGCCCTACCCCGCAGACCTTGTGGCGGCTGATGCACAGGCCCTAAATCCATCCCAGCCCGCAAAACTGCACCATCAGGTCCAAGAACTAACAAAGAGTGTGGCTGCATTGACCAGGACCTTACAGTCGTTGCAGGTGGAACCGTCAAGACCAATCAAGCTGGCTTCCAGTCCGGAGGATGTCCCGTGGCGTCGACAGAGGAGGATCCCATCGTTCAGAGGTAGGCCCGCCGACCGTTACACTGAGGATGGACAGCCGATTTGCCGCCGTTGCAGTCAGCCAGGACACATAGCAAGGTACTGTACTTTAAATGGGTCCGACCTGGGGCAGAGGGCCAACCCCCAGGCATAAGGTCATCAGGCCCGTCTAATTGGCGTGATAAGTACGTGGGGGGACGCCCGGTCTTACCCATAGTGCTGGACGGTATCCTCATGAGTGCACTACTGGACACCGGGTCTCAAGTGACTACCATCCCCTACGTACTTTTCAAGCGGTACTGGAGTGACGCGGATATAACCCGTTATCCAGACGGTGACTTAAGCATCATCGCCAGCAATGGCCAACCTGTGCCGCAGGTGGGGTTCAGAGAGATGACCATCAAGATTGGTAAGGTGGAACTGCCGGCATAGGGAGTGATCATTGTGGACATTGACCGTCGTGAAAGTCACCCTAAAATAACCTTGGGTACTAATGTGATTGAAAACTGTCTTTCAGAAGTAATTGTGATTTTGCAGCAGGTGGCGATGAATGCGAGCTCCAGCCAACAGAGGGTCCTCCAGAAAGAGATAAGAGCCCTGATGAGACGACAACAGGTAGAACTGTCTGGTGGTGAGATCGGTAGCGTGAGGATGAGCGACCCGTTCCCCATTGCCATGCCTCCCAAAAGCGAAATGATGATGTGGTGTCGGACTGCAATCGGGTTAAGAGGGAGAGACTACCAAGCCATGGTAGAACCCGTGTACTCAGACAGCAGGCCCACCATTTTGACAGCCAGGGGGGTGGTTGATGTCCGCCATGGAAGGGTGCCCGTCCGGATCTTAAACATTGGGGAAAGGGAAGTACACTTGCCCCGGTATGCTACACTAGCCAAATTGTTTGCCGTCGAACACAATGTTCTCAGGGTCGTGGAACCCTTGCCTCCATCTCCCCCGGTGGAGGGTAATGGCTCCCAGAAACTTAAGGAGGACTGGTGCCAGAAACTCCACGTGGGTGCTGACTCCACTCCCTCGCACCAAAAACAAGGAGTCTACCGGGTGGTTCAGGAGTACGAGAGAATCTTTAGTAAGCACCCGCTAGACTTCGGCAGGGTGAAAGGGGTAGAACACCACATCCCCACGGGGAGCCACCCACCAATAAAAGAGAGACACAGACCTGTACCCCCTGCACATTATCAGAATGCAAAGGGCATGCTGAGAGAAATGAAAGAAGCTGGGGTCATTAGAGATAGCTGTAGCCCCTGGGCAGCCCCCTTGGTTCTGGTAAAAAAGAAAGACGGTACCATGAGAATGTGCGTGGACTATAGACAAATCAATCGTATCACCCATAAAGATGCATACCCGTTACCTAGGATAGAGGAGTCTTTAGCAGCCCTAAAATCAGCTAACTTCTTCTCTACTTTGGACCTTACTAGCGGGTACTGGCAGGTTCCTGTGGCAGAGGCTGACAAGGAGAAGACCACCTTCACCACCCCGATGGGATTGAGCGAATTCAACTGTATGCCATTCGGGCTCTGCAACGCACCAGGGACCTTCCAGAGGCTGATGGAATGCTGTCTAGGGCACCGAAACTTCGAGACGGTCCTACTTTATCTGGACGACGTGATCATCTATTCGAAGACCTACGAGGACCATCTAAAACACCTGGCAGAGGTGTTCGAAGCCCTGGCAGGCTATGGCCTGAAGGTGAAACCCTCAAAGTGTCACCTGTTGAAACCGAAGGTCCAGTACCTAGGACACGTGGTGAGTGCAGAGGGAGTAGCCCCCGACCCCGACAAAGTTACAGCCATCAAGAGATGGCCAAGCCCCTCTAACATCAAAGAAGTGAGGCAATTCCTCGGGTTGGTAGGCTACTACCGAAGGTTCATCTCCGGGTTCACAAAGATGGCAGCTCCAATGCAGGACCTCCTGATAGGCCAGTCTAAATCCAGAAGTCACAAGCCACCCTTCAAGTGGGACAAGCCGGAAGAGGAGTCCTTCCGCCAGTTGAAGATGGCCCTCACGGGGGAAGAGATCCTGGCCTACCCCGATTATGGCCAGCCTTTTATCCTCCACACAGACGCCAGCAATGTGGGGCTGGGAGCTGTACGGTCACAAAACCAGTAGGGCAGAGAAAGGGTGATTGCGTACGCCAGCCGGAAGCTGAGGCCCACTGAAAGAAACCCGGAGAATTACAGCTCCTTCAAGCTAGAATTCTTGGCAGTGGTGTGGGCCATCACAGAACGGTTTAAGCATTACCTGGCCTCCGCAAAGTTCACTGTGTACACGGACAACAACCCATTGACACACCTGGACAATGCAAGACTAGGTGCCCTAGAACAGCGGTGGATGGCCCGGCTATCCAATTATGACTTCACAATCAAATACCGGGCAGGCAGGACAAAAGCCAACGCAGACACCCTATCAAGAATGCCCCACCTACCTGAAGGAGAAGAAGACTCGGAAGAGCTGGAGGAAGTAGAGCTCCCTGTGTTCCACTGGTAAGGGGCCACTCAGTATTCTCACCGGGTAAGAGACAAAGACCTAACCACCGTCATGTTCAACCCCTTACCCCACCACGGCTGGGCTGAAACCCAAGATAGTGACCCTGCAATACGTCTGGTGAAAGACCTGTTAACCCAGGCAGACGCTAGCCCTGGCCCGGACGCTCCAGAGGAAGCCAAGCAGATATGGAAGGAGAAAAGCAGGCTATTCCTCTACGAGGGTAAGCTGTGCAGAAGACTTGTCAACCACCGGAAGCACGAGCTGACCTGGCAGATAGTGGTCCCAAGGCGAGATGCTGCGATGGTCCTGGAGGCCTACCAGACAGAGCGGGACACTTCGGGTGGAAGAAACTGGAGTTCCTACTGAGAGAGCGGTTCTACTGGGTCGGTATGAGAAGGGCCATAGAGAAGTGGAGCAGGGACTGCGGCCCATGTCACCTCAGAAGGAAGGACCGTAACAGCCAGCAGACACCCTTGAGGCCCATCGTCACCAGGCAGCCTTTTGAGATGGCAGCTCTGGACCATGTGAAATTGGCTCCAAGCCGGTCGGGCTACGTTTATGCCCTGACAATTGTGGACCATTACTTCCGGTTCCTGGTGGTGGTTCCTGTTAAAGACCTGACAGCCCAAACAGCGGCCAGAGCCTTCCAGCAACACTTCTGCCGTCCACACGGGTATCCAGAACAGGTCTTGACAGATCAAGGTCCAGCGTTTGAGGCTGAAGTATTCCAGGAGTTCTGCAACCTCTACGGCTGTAGGAAGATTCGGATAACGCCTTACCACTCGCAAACCAACGGGCTGTGTGAGAAAATGAACAATATCGTCATTGATCTCCTCAAGATGTTGCCCTTGGAAGAAAGCAGCCTGTGGCCGGAGAAGCTGCCAGACCTGATTGACTTGTACAACTATATCCCGGTGAACGCTACAAATTGCACCCCGGCTTACCTGATACGAGCAAGACCAGGTAAGCTGCCTATAGACCTGGAGATGGGAGTCCTGACACCCGAGGACACCTCCCCTGACGCGGACTGGGATATGGAACGGCGGCTACAGTACAAGAAGGTACAGGAGAGTGTGGAGAGGAGTCTGGCTCAAGCGAGAGAAAAGCAAGAGAGGCTCTTCAACCAACACGCCCCTGCTGGTCCCCTGGAACCTGGTGAGCAGGTCCTGAAGCGGAAGAGAAGGCTTCACAAGCTGGATGACCAGTGGGAGAGAGACCCGTACACAGTACAGCAGGCCGACCACAACAACCCGAAGGTATGTGTGATTACCAAGGATGGAGGAGAAACCACTAGCACCGTCTCCAGAGACCACCTAAAAAGGTGCCCCGAGCAACTACAGAGTCCAAGTGAAGATCAAGATGACCTTGAACCCGCAGAGGACAAGGAAGAAATGATCAGCACAGTTCTCGGAGAGTTCCCCCGCACCTGGACTCGGATAAACGACACAATAGTGGTACCCGTCCTACACTTCCTTCAGCCTACCCAGCAGGAGCCTACAGGAGAGCAAGAAGAACAAGAAGAACAAGCAGCTCCGGAGGCAGAAGAACCCATGCCCACCTGGTAAAGGCTCCCATTGTGTTGGTGAAATGGACACCCGGTCACGGATCATACTGTGACCCTCTTCTTTTGTTGGTGATATGGACACCCGGTCACAGACCACACTGTGGCCTAAAGAACTCAATATGTGGTGTAGTTTGTTATTTCTTTCCCTGTTGTGTTTGTGGTCATGCATTTATACCCTGTATTTGTGTATCTTGTTTAGTCCCGGAGTACTAAAATTTACTAGGGGGGAATGTGTCACCCCAGGCCTGGATGCCACAAATATTAAAGGCTGTGTCTGAGAGCAGGAGGGAAGTTCTCTGGTCAGGGACCATTAGCATGCAGCACCTCCTGTCCCAGGCCAGTAGGGGGAGCAGGCTGCCCCTATAAAAGCTGGAACTGAGGGCAGGGTGAGGTAGACCAGGACCCACTTCTGAAGCATCCAGAAGGGTTCCCAGAGGAGAGGGACAGGTCAGCCGCAGCTGAGGAGTCCAGGAGGCATAGGAGGAACAGCAAGCCAGGGACAGAGGCGACGAGAGCCGTTCCTGGCTGAGAGAGAGAACTACACAACCGGACACTGGGGTCCGAGGCTGTCAGGGTTGCAAGCCCGGTAGCAGATAGCCCACGTCCCTGAGCTGGCCGTGTACTACGCCTGTATGGCTTGCGACTCGGGCCTTAGGTGCCTGTTGCTTCTCCTTGCTGTACTGGTCCCTCTGTGTGGCGGAGCCTCCAGGCTTCTCTGGCCAAGGGACCTGAAATCCCTCGCGGGTTGGTTATCACACCACAAAAAGGGGGATAGTCAGCAAGGGCAGAGAGAGAACGGTAGGCCTACCCACTCACCCTGACCAGTGGGGCTCGCCCGAATGCTCTCAGACACCCAGGCCCATTCCTACCCTGTACTCCTGGTGGGTCAGTGATAACATCTGCAGTAAAAGACCCTGGACTGCAGTATTGGACTCTGAGTGATTTCTGCTGCGCCTGCACCATCACCCCCAGCATCCTATTGCACTGCCCTGAGGCTACACTCTTCCCGTGGGGAGTTATTCTATCCCTGTGCTGCACATCTACATCAGCCTCAGCGGTCTGCCTTGCAACGGCGGTCCTTCCTGACCGCAATCCACGGGTGGCGTAGTCGGACATTCAAAACCTACAAATACACTGCCACAGCATTTGGTCTGACCACCCTGACCAACGGGATTGGGTTGCCACTACTACCCCCAACATTGCACTGAAGCCCGGTTCCGAGTGCCCCACGGCACAGGGGGCGAGTCAATAACCACGGAACCCGGCCTCAGACAGCGCGGGATGGCGGGGAAGAGGTGAGTATGCAGCGATTACCTCCGCAATTCTGCGATCGACTTCGATCGCAGCATTGCGGGGGTTAATGTGCCGGGAGCAGTGTGGGACCACTCCCAGCATATAGCATCAGGTGTCAGCTGTGTCAATTAGCCGACACCCGGCGACGATTGCACCCGCACAGCCTGTGAGCGGGCGAAATGAACAGGGAGTACTAATACGTACCTGGCTCTTAAAGCCCAGGGCGCAGGTACGTATTAGTACGCCCTGGGCTGTAAAGGGGTTAAAAGAGGTAGCAGTGTTTACTTATATCTTATACACTGGCTTGCAAAAGTATTCATACCGTAACTGAAAAAAATAAATAAAGTCTTTGTAAACACAACATGAATTGATGCAATGCGTTGATCTAATTTTATAGAGGTAAAGAAGAACAGCTGAAGTTCATAACCGAAAAGACATGTCCTATTCTCAAATGTCGATCGATGTCAGCAGGCTGGTTTTGATGGTAATTATTTTATTTTGTGCCCATATAATGAAGATCTGGTGGATTCTCAGTGGCATGATTAATTGTTAAAAATTATTATTATTTTTTTAAATTGTGACAATCACTTGCAAAAGTCTTACATTTACTAATTGGTCACATCAAATAACAATTGCATTGTATGATTCCAGGTTCATAACAGACCTAATTTATGGGATCAGACTGCAGAATACTATTATGACAGAACTAAAAAGGAGGATGCATGGCAACAAATAATGATAGACCTGATTGCTGAATGGCATTCATTCTCAGATCAAGAAATAAAGGCAATAGGTAATTAATTGTTGCTGCATAAACAATGTAACACATGTAAATTAAAAAATGCTTACAGGTGTTTTTTTTACATTTTTTAGAAAAGGATGTTTGTACCAGATGGCGGTCAGTCCGGGATAGATTTAAAAAGAGGATGCTTGATAATGAGATAAGTGGGTCACCTTCCAGTAGTGCGAAAAAATTTCCTTTTTTTAACGAACTTCAGTTCTTGCTAAACACACGAGAGTTAAGACCGTAAGTTCAACAAATTCTACTTTTACATCATATTTTTATTTGTAAAGTTTGTTTACCCAAATAATTTAAGTAATAAAGACATTATCATGGTGACAGATTGCTCATTTTACACAATGAGCCGTAAATAGATGTCCCTAGTTTTAGAATCTTTACCCATACTTCTCAATGACATAGAGACAGAAAAAAAAAGGTTCTTCTTTTTTGGGGTATAAACCAAATATATATGTATTTTTAAATGTTGTGCTCTTGTTTTTATTAAAATGCTTTTCACTGTTTGTCTGATTTTAACATGTATGTCAAGACTCTCATGTTTGAACTTTTTTATTATCCAGAACACAGGGCAACATTCCATCACAAAATCCGGAAATGGCAAACCTGACAGAGAGGAGGAGGATTCGCTTCCGCCAAGTGGATCATCACTGATGGTCGAGGAAGGAGCGTCTAGCAGCCATACCCCTGTCGCAGACACGCAAGAGAGCCTCGGTCCATCAGTGACCCATAGTCACTCAGCACCCGGAACCAGCGGCGGACACCGCGTTCTGTGCTAGGCTCTCCACATATCCTGCATTTAAGTTATACTATTCCTATACCCCTGTCAAATCATTTTCTCCAGCCCAGTGGCGAAATTTAAGCCACATACTGATCTACATGTTTTTCATTGTAATGTTTGTTCTCTTTGGTTTACTTACGTTTTTTCATTTATGTTCTGCAGTGTACTAATGAAGGTCTGTTTGACCGAAACGTTTTGTTAATTTATGGACTGCATTAAAATTGTACTTCTTTGCATTTCCAATAATTTTATTAAATTTTAAATGAACAAAGAAACTAAGGGAAGGTTTATAGGGAAGGGGAAAAAATACAAAGGGATAAACATTACAAACAAATAGAAGGAAGAACTCAGGTTTACAAAGATTTGTATCAATAAGAATACATATAATCAAATAAGATAAATGCATATACTAATGGAAATAACAACCACTTGAAAGATTTAGTGTCAAGGTCTAAGCAATTAAGGAAACAGTTCTGACCAACGCAACCACTTTTTGGAGAATCTATCAAAGCAATTGTTTGCTATAGCAAATTTCTGCTCATAAATTTTATGCAATTTGATTTTTTACACAATGTCAGAAAATAAAGGGGGATTTGCATCTTTCCAATGATAGGCAATGGAGTTTTTAGTGACCAAAAGAATATGTATTAGGATAGGTCTAAGTAGCGGATCAACATCCTCCATACCAATGGAAAATAAAACTAGTTGGGGAGTAATAATAATACTATTTTTGGTAATTCTTTTTAATAGATCTAATATTTGTGTCCATAGATATTTAATTCTAGGGCATTCCCAAAACATATGAAACATATCTCCAATCATTCCACAACTCCTACAACAATTTGGCTGATTATCTGGGTCAATATAAGATAATCTTAGGGGGGTATAATACCATCTTGATAATAACTTAAAGTATGACTCATGCAATGGCATAGAAATATTAGATTTATATGAATACAAAATGGCATTTTCCCATTTGTCAATATGAAAAGAAGTTTTAATTAATTCTGTGTCTTTATTATACCAATTATATATATATATATATTAAACTCCAGAACATTTTATGATTCATATTAGAAAGTAAGTTGGAAGAGGCCTCAGAGCAAAGGGGATGACTTTTAATAAATTTATTAGCATTATCTTTTATTATGAGATAATATAAAAAATCTGAATTATTTAGATTAAATTTATCTTTCAGAGTTTTAAAAGGAAGAAAGTCTGACCCATCAAAAATATCTTTTAATTTTTTAATACCATGGTCCAACCAGGAATCGGGAATGCAGAACTTATATAAAGAAGCAATAAAAGATAATGGTAAAGTTTTTATATGGGTATGTCTATTTGAACCTATTTGAGAATTGTTTCCAGGCATATACCAATGCCTGGAAAATAGGATGAGAAGTAGTCAAAGGCAATTTAGTAAAAATATGTCGAAGTAATAACTCTTTAGGGTGAGTGTTATTATTTAAGGTATATTCCAAATCCAACCAGGCCGGAGCCTCAGAGTGCGAAAGCCAATATAAACTTTGCTTGATAAGAATTGCTTTATGATAGGCCGAAATATTTGGACGGCTTAGTCCTCCATGTATCTTTTGCTTATATAAAATATTTGTGGCGATTCTGGCTTTCTTATAATTCTATATGAATGAGTTTAGTAATGATTGGAGATAAGTTAATTGAGTAATAGAAATTAAAAGAGGGAGAGATCTGAACACATAAAATTTTTGGAAGGATAATTGATTTAACTATTAAATTCTTCCCTATCCATGAAAGGTCAATATTACGGAAAGAATTTAAGTCTTTAGTTATAATCTTATTTAGTTGTTCACAGTTAGATGTGATAATATTATTAATATTTTTTGTAATTATAATTCCTAAATAAACAAAATCTTTACCGGCCTTGCTAAAAGATGAAATGTTTTCTATTTCATCGGCTAGTTCTTTTTTTATATTGAAGTAAAGTATTTTGGATTTATCTTTATTTACTTTGAAATAGGAAATATCTGAAAATGAACATAATATATTAATTAATTCTTTAATAGAATTTAAGGGGTCGGAAAGGGACAATAAAAGATCATCTGCAAATAAACTAACCTTAAAATGATGGGAAGGGGTAGATAGTCCAGTTATTTTGTCATTTTCTCTAATTTTTTGTGCTAAAGGTTCAATGGCCAAAATAAAAAGAAGGGGAGACAGGGGACAACCTTGCCTAGTGCCACTTGAAATTTGAAAAGAACTCGATAAATGATTATTGGTATAAATCTTAGCACTAGGATTCGAATATAAAGCACTAATATAAGATAAAAATTAATTATCAAAGCCAAATTTTAATATAGTTTGCCTTAAAAAATCCCAATTTAGTCTGTCAAAGGCTTTTTCCACGTCTAGGGTTACTAGGATGGAGGGTATTTTAGAAGCATTAATACATTTTATAGTGTTGAGAACCCTTCTTATTCCATCCGTAGATTGTCTACCCTTGACAAAGCCAATTTGGTCATTATTTACCAAATAGGGGATTATTTTGCTTAATCTGTTAGCTATTAATTTAGAGTAAATTTTAATATCTGAATTTATTAGAGATATGGGCCTATAATTTTTAACTTTCTCAAGATCACAATTAGGTTTTGGGATTAATATTATCGTTGCTTCAAGCATTTCTTTAGGGAAAAAACCTTGATGGGATGCCAGATTAAACATATTGGACAAATGCGGGGTTAAAATTTCATTAAAATTCTTGTAGTATTCACTACTGAAACCATCCGGTCCTGGGGATTTAAAAGATTTTAAATTTTGTATAACATTTTCAATTTCTATATGTAAAAAAGGAGAATTAAAAGTAATTAAATCATCTGATTTAATTTTTGGGAGGTTAATAGAATCTAGAAATTTTTTTATGGCACTTTTTTCAGGTTGTATAAATGAGGATTGGCCATCAATATTGTATAAATTGTGATAAAATTTAGCAAACGAATTCGCTATGTCTTTAGGGTGTGAGAAAAGATTGCCATCATCTGAAATAATCCTATCAATTCTATTACGTGTTCTTTTTTGCTTAATGCGATTCATCATAAACATAGTAGGTTTATTAATTGATGAATAGCACTTAAATTTAGTATTTTTGACCATATTATCATAAGTGGAGAAAATTTCATTTTTAAGAGCTTGTCTCAACCTAAGAATATCTTGTTGGATTATGTTTGATGGATAAGGAAGAGTAATTTGTAGCTGTTCTTTATCTTTAATTTGAGTCTGAATTTAAATTACCTTTAATCTACTTTCTTTTTTTATTTCTAGAGGAGATCTGCATTAAAATTCCCCTCATATACGCCTTGTGTGCGTTCCAACAAACAAAGGGACTAACAGAATCAGAACAATTTTCTAAAAAATAATTCCTTAAGGCCGTTTCAATCTCCAATTTATATTTGGGATGCTGCAGCAAAAAGGAATTACACTTCCAAAGAAAATCATTTTTAATTGGTGTGCCAAGAAATATTTCTCCTACCACCGGAGAATGATCTGAAATTGATTTGTCTCTGATAGTAACTTTATTAAATTTTGATAAAGTAAATACGTCAGTAATTATCAAATCAATTCTTGAAGCTGAACAATGGGCATCAGAAAAATGAGTATATTCTTTTGAAGAGGTGTTCAAACATCTAAAGACATCAAATAATTCATTTCTATAAATCCAATTGTTTAGGGAAGCAGACAAGTGGCAATTATTTGATGACGAATCTAGGTAGGGATCTGGGACTATATTAAAATCACCAAGTAAAATTAATTCTCCTTTTTTAATTGACAATACCTTTTTTTTATAATTTATTAAGGAAAATTATTTGGCCCCTTTTTGGTGCGTATAAATTTACAATCGTGCAAAATTGAGAGTTTATTTGGCAAACCAATATATGATATCTCCCCTGTATGTCTTTATATTCCTCAATAAAATTAAAAGAAACAGTATTTTTAATTAAAGTTGCAACACCATTTATTTGGGCTATTAAGTCCTCTGACATTGTAGGACATCAAACTAATACTCATAGTATTAGATAAATAGTAGAAGCCGATAGAATTAGATATATATTAGTACATACTAACAAAGTGGTGTACTTGACTCTTCAATAGAAACCTGACTATCAAGATAACAACTTCCAAATGGGATGCTATAAAATTGATTATATATCAATAAATTCTCGAAAGTGATATATTTGACACTCTATTAAAAGCTTCAGCAAAAGCAATATCAACTTCCAATTGAACAACCTGCAGTTCAAAATTTAATAAACAGTCCAAAAATACAATAAAGGTAAGATAAAATGAACAAATATAAACCAAAGTCTTCCAAAAGGAAATCCACTTTATAATGGATTTTCCTTTTTTTGTGGGGATAGTTCATGGAAGAGATCCGTAGTAGCCACTACATTCGACAGAAGGATAAAAGAGATATGGATGAAAAGTTTCAGCGATTATCCTTAGAAGGAGGCTAGTTCTTCATTGGTGAGACATCTTTAATCGATGTAATGAAGTTTTGCCCTTCTTCAGGTGTGTGTATAATGGAAGATTTACCTTTAAAGAAAATGATGAGTTTCAGAGGAAACCCCCATTTGTAGGAGATCCCTCTATTTCTTAAAATTGTTGTAGTGTCTGAGAAAGTTTTCCTACCATTAATGGTTTCCTTAGATAAATCTACAAATATTTTTAGTTTATTAAATGGTTCCGGAAAATATTTGTTTTCTCTAATAAAATTCTGGACTTTTTTTGTATTGAAGAAATGAATCTGAAGAATTGTGTCTCTAGGGATATCTGGGGATAAGAATGTGGGACGGGGAAGTCTGTGGATCCTATCAATACTTAAGTCTAGGTTAGATAAAGAAGGAATTGCTTTTTTGAATACTGACTTAACGTAAGTAGATAGCTCTCCAGAAGTAACATCCTCAGGTATGCCTCTTAATTTGATGTTATTCCTACGACCCCTATCTTCCAAGTCCGCAATTTTGATTTTTAGTTTGTGTATTTCTTGAATAAACTCCTGTTTGGTTTCAGAGAATTTTGTAGTTGTTTCTTCCACTTTCACCAATCTATTTTCATGTTCCTCCAATCTTTTGCCAAAAAGATCCAAAGTAGATTGAAATATTTTTGTTTGGTGTTTGAAAGCTAATGTCATATTAGTATTAATTTTCTCGGCTAGATTATTCATATATATTTCCATCATATTTTTGTCAAAGACAGGAGATTCAGATGTATTTGAAGGATTTTCCTTCAAAATACTTGAGGATGGATGAAGTTCAACATCTCTTCTAGAACGATTCCTCTCTGGACTCAGACTTTGTGAAATGTCTGCATTAGATTCTGTTGAATTATCAGCAGAAAATCTGTGGCCCCAGTCTCCAGGTTCTTTCCTTTTAGAAAGAACCGAAAGATCCATATCATCTACTGTTATGGTGTTAGAAGTAGATATAAATAAATCTTTATTCATGTTTTTAGACAATGGATCTTTTGTGTTAGGCAGAAATGTAACTTTTTCAAAGTTTTTATTACCTTTACCATGTGTCAAATTTATGTTTTTTTTTATTAAGATCAGAATTATCAATTTCCTTCTTAATAGGAGATCTGGACTTCATTGGGCTTACAAGGTTGGGAACATCAGCATTAGAGTTAAAACACGAGTGTTGAGAACACAATTTCTCCCTTTTGTGGTTTGGGAGTTTTACTGGAAGTAGGAATAATGTTTTTTGAAATTGCCCCTGTTTTACTCATTTTATCTTTTAGAAAGAGAGAGGTGATAATGAAATCTCCAAACTTCAAGATCTATAACTGTTTAGTGAAAATTGGAATAATTAATCTTTAATAATTCTGGTCAACACAGATAAAGAAAAATATTTCCTAACGAAAAATTAAATTCCAAATACTCAGATAAGTAAAAGTACTTTCAATTCGTTAAATTCTATATAAGATCTTCCCAAAGTCGTTTCTATATTAGAAACCTATAATACTTATATAAGAAGCAAATAATAGGTGAATTAAAAGTTGGATATAGAGTCAAAAATGTTTACATATATATATAGACGACCAAAATCAATAGGAAATGTATAGAATAGTTAAATTTGTTATATAATAGAAATAGAAATATAAAGAAACCGTTAAACTTCAAATTTAGTGACTTTTAGCAGAAATTAAGTTATATAATTTAAATACTATTTGGTCCACACAAACTAAGAAATATATTCTTAAACGAAATATTATATTTGGATTGGTCTATTATATATAGTTAATTTAATTTTGTTTTAATTACAAATTTTATTTAAGATCAACCTGAAATCTTTTATAGTATTAATGAATATTTGTGAGAGAAGAATATTATTGTTATTATTAGCGTTGTATATGTGGTCAAAGTATTTTGTGAACCAATTTATATGATCTATATAAATAGATTTTCTATCTATTAATTAAATTCGTTAAGGTCTATTAATCCTCAAGTAACTGCAATTATTGCAATTATATAGAATACACCTTCAAATATAACAGTATTTAACAATACAATATTACTAAAACAATAAATATAGTATAGCAAGACAGACTTCTCAGCATTAGATATAGACTGAACTGGGTAACTCCCCCAGATCACAAATGCCGGTATTTTGTGGTACCACCGGATTTCTCCTTCTATAAATCTTCTGTGCCACCTTCAAAACTAAGTTTCAAAGTGTCCAATAGTTCAGAGGGGTTCAATAGATCTCTTCTTCAATAAATCTTGTCTGACCATTACTTAGTTTGTTATAAAGAACTATAATTCAGCAGTTTCCAGTGTCAGGCTAGTCAGAGGACCACTTTCACTGAGCAAATGAAGAAAGATACCGCCGGCTTTTTCCTCTTATATCTCCATTGTGCAGCTATCAAATTGATGTTTTGAGGTATCCAGCTGTTCAGAAGGGTCCGCAGAGATTCACTATCAAAGAGATTTAATTGACCAAAACCCTAAAATGATGTAGATAGCTATAGATCAGCTGTAATTGGCGTCACAGTAAACAAAAAGGCATTTTCACTAAACAGCTGATTTCCAGCGCTCCTGTCAGTTATGCCATTCAATACTGTCACTGTGACACCATCAAACAAGATCCCAAAAGTTTTCCAGAATGAAGACCCTTATTAATAGAGGGGTCTGAGGGATATAGACGATGCTGACAGGTCTTTGGCTTATCCAGGGGTAGCGGTCATTAAACAGCTGATCACAGCTGCTTCTTCATGCCGGCCAGCATTTCTCTAATAGGATAGTTATATCTCTAGATTACTGTATGACAGGGAAGATCTAAGTGTTGGGAGGTCTTCCAAAAATTATCAAAGTCCAATTAAGATGAGACTGAGTATTAAAACATTAAGTATAGGAGAGAAAACCGCTGTCAAAAGAGATTGTCCTCGCGCTGTGACCGTTACCTCAAACAGATACTGCCAGCTTTAGTCCTTAAAAGCTCTGTTGTGCCCGCCTCAATATATGATCATGAGGTAAAAAAATGTTCATTGGGGGATTCTGAGTAGATTCATATATAAATCAGAGCTGACCATGGTGTATTAAAGAAATAAGCAGTGTTTTAATACATGGTCCCTCCGTCCTGCGCTCGCGCTTCTTAATTTAAATGATTACCTCAGATTGATGGCGTCACCTTCATGAAGCAAATTGGTCTTCAAGAGACTTGACTCAGAAGAAATGTCTTTTATAAACAGTTTTAGTCCGATCCCAGAACCAATATTAGGGATTATAGATCTTTTCTTAATATAATTACCTTGAGGTAAGATATTTTCCAGATTTCGTCAGCTCGCGCTGACTGTCAGAAAAGCTCAAAATGGTGAAAAATTGTCCAATTACCTCAAAAATGGTATCAAAATATGTCAGATGAATTTCCTAAGATCTTCAAAGGTATTTTCATAAATTTATCCTCCACTGGTAGCGTAAAAGTATATTTATAGTAGTAGCCACAAGGAGCTCAGGACTTCTGCGTCTTCACATGGCAGAGTCAAGGCCACGCCCCCAAAATTGTACTTCTTTGAACGTATCCGAGTGCCGGGGTTATTCTATAATATTGTACGGGTTCGGCCCCTACTCGAGCACCACTGTCCAGCTGTGCAGCGATTTTCTTTCTACTATTGTGACGCCGTTTCCCCCTTGCACGCTGTTGGGATATGACATCCATTACCTTCTCATATAATGCGGATGAAGCTTCCACTATCCTTGCACAAGCCAACATACCCAGTGATTTCCTGAGGGTCCGGCCCAGAGAAACTAGGGGCCGCGACTTAGAGAGGGAACAACGACATCTGATCAATTTAGAGTTACATTGCGCTACTCTAACTGAATATTTAAGGGTCCAACGGATCCCCAGAGGACTGAGGGTACCTATAAGACCCACTCTTTTTTCCGACTTACCGGAATACTGCAATAGATTTGAGCAAATTCTCAACAAATGCTCATTTGATCTGATGACACTTACCGTTGACTTTTTGCACAAGGCTATCATCTCCATGAAAGACCAGATCAAAAATATTGAAACACAACTCATATCATCTGTCAGTAAAGAGGAATGGACTACTCTTCAGGCCAAGATTAAAAGCAATACTGACCACCATAGAAAGGACACTGAGTCCAGAAAGAGAACCAAATTCCTTAGGGATACTGAGGACTACGAGCAGAGTAGGGTCTATCGATGGCAGGAAAAATACTCTGCAGGGGGAAACCCACATCGATCGACCTGATCATCTACAGATATTTCTTCCTCCGGCTCGGAGGCAGACAGGAGAGATCAATTTATTCCTTCTTCTCGTTTTTTAGGACAGCAAAGGAGACGTCCGTCAAGAAGAAGACGAGGAGAGGCGGGCAACATCAGAGGCAACACGGATTTCATCAGGGTGACCCGATCCCAGGCACAGCCCCCCTGGTGGTAAATATTTCTTCTAAAAACGTAAGTATTGTCCAACTATCCTTATTGCAAAAAGGTCTCTCATTCTGCCCAGTTGGCCGGTATAACACTTTCAAGCTTGATATGGAGCTACAGCGATTTTATCGCTCACTTAGACTGAAGACACACTTCGTCAAATCCGAGCCCATAGGTGTTAATAATCCTACCCTCACCTCTTCTGATCTCGGTGTAGCAATCACATCTAGCAGTCTAGGTCTCTACACCAAAAGCTCATATAGGCCCCCTCAGGGCTCTCATGCCCTGGAGACCTTTATCGGCTTTATAGACTCTGCCTTTAAAGAACTACGGTCCAAGATAGATAGGGGTAAACTCCACTTCGAACCCAATCTATCCTCCCTGAACCAACAAGCCCTTAATAGTCTAAAGGAAGACAAAAACATTATTATTAAGCCAGCAAACAAAGGGGGAGCCATCGTTGTCATGGATAGAAGTCAATACATCAAAGAGGTTGAACGGCAACTTAGTGACGTCACTACATATCGTCGGCTATCTCAGGACCCGACCTCTCAGTTTAGTAACCTAATAACAACTGTCATCAACCGTTTCATCACAGCAGGCACTATTGACACTAAAACGGGTGAGTTTCTCACTAAGACACACCCTATAACACCGGTGTTTTATATATTGCCCAAAATACACAAAAGTCTGACCGAACCACCTGGACGACCTATAGTGGCCTCCACTAAGTCACTTCTCTCCCCTCTCTCTATATTTTTAGAAAAAGTCCTCACACCCTTGACACAGAGAAGCCCATCTTTTCTCTTGGACACAGGGTCATTTCTTGCAACATTGACCAACCTAAAACAGGTTCCTCCAGACGCCATATTGGTTTCCTTTGATGTCAAGAATCTTTACACATCCATACCCCATGATCATGGTATCAACACAGTACATGCCCTGTTAACAGAATCACATATTGACCCGCAAGTGATTGACCTCTCGATAGAATTACTTACCTTGGTACTTACCAAGAACTACTTTTTGTTCCAGGACACATATTACCTACAGATTAAAGGCACCGCTATGGACTCCAATGTAGCTCCCCCCTATGCAAACTGCTATATGGCCGCATTTGAAAGCCAAGTAGTCTATTCCCATCCTTTGTTCCGAACGCACTCTATTGTGTGGAAAAGATTCATCGACAATATTTTCTGCATATGGGGGGGCTCATTGGAGGCCTTCCACACCTTTTTAAACTCTGCTTGGCCCGACTTTGGCTTTACCATGTCTCATGATTACCAAAGAGTGAGCTTCCTAGACACAATGGTGATCAAAGATAAACATGGGTATCTCACAACGGACCAGTACACCAAGTCCACAGACCGGAATGGTCTACTTCATTTCACCAGTAATCACCCTACATCTATGAAAAAATCTATACCTAAATCCCAATTTAGAAGGGTGGAACGGATTGTGTCAGATAGATCTACTCATAATCTGAGGCTACAGGAAATGTCTTCCAAATTCAGTGAATGGGGATATCCTTCCTCTGTCCTACAACCACAGAGGGAGGATCCCAAGATGGTACGCGCCAGTAACAAGGACCGCATTCCCTTTGTCCACACATTTCATCCCTACACCTACATTCTACACAGAACTATCCGAAAACATTGGAACATATTACGGACAGAATACCCCAACATTAGCTCTTTTCAGCAGCCGTTCATGCCTTGCTTCAAGAGAGCCCCCAACCTCAGGGATTCTCTGGTACATGCAGACATAGGCACAATCAAACAGGGACCTAAACAACGTTTTCTTCAGAACCCCAGAATGGGTACCTTCCCTTGCCTATAATGTCAACAATGTAATAACGTCTTAAAGGGCAACATTGTCTATCATCCCCAGACCGGCAAGAAGTATAACATCAAAGATTACTTCACCTTTGACAGCACCTTTGTCATTTACCTCATTAAGTGTCCATGCGGCTTGGTTTATATAGGCGAAACAACCCAGCCAATCAAGGATAGAATTTCAAAACACAAGTCCACGATTCGATGCAAAAACTTGTTATTACCCATTCCTTATCATTTCATAACAGCAGGCCATAACATATCCCAATTAAAATATCAAGTTCTGGAACAGATACCGCCACCACATCGGGGGGGCGATCGGGTCCCCCTCCTGAAACAGAGGGAGGCATATTGGATTCATGAAATGGAATCCTTATCACCCAAAGGATTTAATAGGGAATATGACTTGCTTTCCTTCTCATAGGTCCTGGCTGCAGGGTCATGGTCCCCATTGATGTTTATTGTAATATATTTGCAGAAGCATCTTATACTTGATGCACCAAGATTTTTTGACACCAATGTCCTTATTCCAACTATGAATCCGTGTGTAAACTTTTCCTGTGTTTATCCACATGTATATGAACTCATGCAAAGTTATTTATTGTTCAGTGGGTACATGGATATACTGTTGTTGACATCATGTAATGGATTCTGAATAACATTCTTTGTTTTTTCTTTTCCCTTTTTCCTCTCCTCTTTCAGATATCCCAACCTCTGGTCCCATCTCTAACTCAGCCTCTGATATACCTCCAGCCTGTGTTTTCTCCCACTGGCACTACTGCTGCGTCAAACACATAACTCCAGGGATTGACACGCTGATCTCTGTAGTCAGGCACGCCCACTTCCGGCCCCGTGGAACGCAAGCCTTGAGCGCCTGGACCGCACGCATCAGCGATACGTCACTTCCGGTGACGTCACACGGGCACTTCCGGTAATGCGGCCTGACACTCAGCCGCTTTTCAGCGATTGGCCGGCAGTCCCATCACTCCCCTATATACAGGGACCCTCCCATAGTCACTCAGGACCCGGAACCAGCGACGGACACCGCGTTCTGTGCTAGGCTCTCCACATATCCTGCATTTAAGGTATACTATTCCTATACTCCTGCCACACTATTATCATATGGAAACTAAGCTCCATATTTTATACTTCCTAGGTAGTTTGGTGCTGCACTGAGACACTGAGTCCTCTACCCCTGCACTCATGCCTTATCTCTTTCAAGCAGTCTGGTAGGTGACACCTTAATCTTTTACCTATATCAGCTTATCTGCTTATTTTAGCAAGGATCCTACATCTTCCCCACAAGACTTAACCCCTGTCAAATCATTTTCTCCTGCCCAGTGGTGAAATTTAAGCCACATACTGATCTACATGTTTTTCATTGTAATGTTTGTTCTCTTTGGTTTACTTACGTTTTTTCATTTATGTTCTGCAGTGTACTGATGAAGGTCTGTTTGACCGAAACGTTTTGTTAATTTATGGACTGCATTAAAATTGTACTTCTTTGCATTTCCAATAATTTTATTAAATTTTAAATGAACAAAGAAACTAAGGGAAGGTTTATAGGGAAGGGGAAAAAATACAAAGGGATAAACATTACAAACAAATAGAAGGAAGAACTCAGGTTTACAAAGATTTGTATCAATAAGAATACATATAATCAAATAAGACAAATGCGTATACTAATGGAAATAACAACCACTTGAAAGATTTAGTGTCAAGGTCTAAGCAATTAAAGAAACAGTTCTGACCAACGCAACCACTTTTTGGAGAATCTATCAAAGCAATTGTTTGCTATAGCAAATTTCTGCTCATAAATTTTATGCAATTTGATTTTTTCCACAATGTCAGAAAATAAAGGGGGATTTGCATCTTTCCAATGATAGGCAATGGAGTTTTTAGTGACCAAAAGAATATGTATTAGGATAGGTCTAAATAGCGGATCAACATCCTCCATACCAATGGAAAATAAAACTAGTTGGGGAGTAATAATAATACTATTTTTGGTAATTCTTTTTAATAGATCTAATATTTGTGTTAATATTTGTTAATTTATGGACTGCATTAAAATTGTACTTCTTTGAACGTATCCGAGTGCCGAGGTTATTCTATAATATTACAAACTGAAAATAGACATGGAAGTGTCACAACACCTGCAGCCCTCAGGCAATCACGTCGCTTACTTCTGGTAGAAAGGCAAAATACGAGGGATCAAAATGCTGCTTTGACAGAACAGGCAATGACCATAATACAGAGACGTGACACAGCCGACAACTGTGACCAGCTGTGTTCGTCCATGGCACCAGGATTCAGGGGTTTGCCACCAGATAGGCAATGGTCATGTGCCTCAGTTGTTTTTTTAATCATCCAACTCTTTTCATCACCAAACATGGAAGATAAAACTGCAGAGCTGATCACAGTAATCAACAATTATATACAAAGACGGCCAACATCCTCCATAAATGACCCCAGTACCCATCCACAGCCACCACAACCTGGCAATTATCTGTATCCTGCTCCCCATGCTTCCTCTTTTTCTGCTCCCCATGCTTTGTCTTTTTCTGCTCCCTATGCTTCATTTTCTGCTCCCATGCTTCGTCGTTTTCTGCTCCCCATGCTTTGACTTTTTCTACTCCCCACGCTTCGACTTTTTCTGCTCCCCACGTTTCCTCTTTTTCTGCTTGCCACGCTTCCTCTCTTCCTGTTCAACATTCTTCCTCTGTTCATGGTAAACATTTTTTGTCTGTTCGTGCTTCACATTCTTCCTGTTTGTCCTCAACATTCTTTCTCGTTCTTCCTCTGGCATCGATATATAGATGATGTCTTTTTTGTATGGACTGGCATGGAGGTGGATTATGTCAACTTCATTTCCGCCTTAAACCTTAATGCTTGTCACATTTTCTTGACTCATTCTCTGTTATCTTTTTCTATTTCCTTCTTGGACTTAGAAATATTTGTGCAACATGGATTACTTTGTACGAAAGTGTTCCGGAAACCTATGGCTACTAATGGACTTTTACAATTCTCTAGTTTTCACCATTTGCATACTCGTAAAGGTGTCGCCACTGATCAGTTTTTACGAACAAGACGCAATTGCACGAGATAAGATTTTCTAGATCAGGCATGGCAATTACCCTAAGAAAATTCTGTCTGCTGCTTTCCAGTGAGAAAAAAACAGTACACAGGATTCACTACTGGTACCAAGGGAACAGAAACAAAATACATCTATTCGTTTCATCACAGACTATAGTAGTCAGCGGGAGGAGGTAAGAAGCATTTTGGGGAAGCATTGGGATATTCTCAAGATTGAGTCCCATACCAAAATGTTAGTGGGAGACCGTCCATTGCTTGCCGCTAAGCGTGCCCTGAATTTAGAGTATCACCTGACTAGAAGCCACTTTATGCGTCCCACTTATAGCTTGCAATGCAAGATTAGACTTAAAGGCTCGTTCCCTTGTGGCAACTGCAATATCTGCCAACACATGCCACCAACGAGGGACACTTTTATCAACTCTTTGGACTCTTGGCAACACATCTTAAATAGATTTATTAACTGCAAAACATCAAATGTCATTTATCACATCATTTGCAGGTGTGATAAAAGTATATGTTGGCCAAACATCGCAGGAACTGAGAAGATAGATCCAGAAGCACATTTCTACAATCCAACTAGCTCGAGGGGATCAAGAGAAGGGGAAATGTTTAACATCAGTGGCCTTACATTTTTTGATACATCATCAAGGTAAGCCTGAGGGCATTAGAGTCATTGGCCTCCAGACCTTGCATACTAATATTAGAGGAGGTAACCTTTGGAAACAGCTATTGCAGACCGAATCTAGATGGATTTTCTCATTGAGATCTACTTCACCAGAGGGTCTCAATGAGGAACTATTATATACTGGATTCTTGGGTTAATGCAGTTCACTGATCTCTTTATGATTTGGTTATATAATAACTGCCTCCATGCTCTCTCCTTTTTCAGTCTGATCTTCTCTTCCATACCATTGGACATTGTGGATCCGGAACAATCATTTAAAGACCATTCCTCTACATGGGTCTTATCTGTTATTTTTTGGCTGAAGATGTTTTTGGATTTGAAATTTGGTGACCGCATAATGAGGTCTGCTATCGAAGGGCAGCAGGTTGGACACGATCAATATTTACCCATGGGCACTGGACCAGCTGATTCAACCTGAAGCCTTTTAATGGACTGGTCCTATGTTATCCATAAATTAGAACAAGCCCATAACCTTGACTGGACTATGCCTTAAGTCATCTACATAGATCCTTAGAGGCTGGACTGATTGTTTCAGTCCAAATCTACCAACTGTCTATATTGTATGTTATCTACTTTTTTTTTTTTTCTGGATATACAATTTAAGGTATTGCATATGTGTAATTCTCCTGATGTAGTATTTATGGACTGATATGCCAACCAGATCTAACATGTGAATATGGTATAAGTCACTTTAGATGGTACTTTCAGGTACTTGTATATATATCTTTCTCCGATTCTTCCTTTGCTAAGTGGGCTCAGTGTCAGCTTTGCGCAAGCGTTTATGTTGCAACATAAAACTTCTATCTAAATGTAGGGTGTATTTTTAAAGTGAGACAGTATGTATATACAGACTATTGGGACACATTTCTTTCCAACTTCCATGAGTGGGTACTATTCCATATTTCCAGACTTATTGGAATTTTTATGTCCATGAGGAGATGTGGTAATTGGAATTGGCAAGTTTCCAATTGCCTAATGATACAACAGGTATATGCATACATACTGGGTATTCATCTAATAGTGCTCTTTACTTACTGAAATCCTATGAGTGGAGGGACCATTACTATATATCACCCTAAATGCTGCTATATCTCTTATCTATCAGGATATATGGTATCTTTACTTAGGAATTACTTAGGAATTTCCTAATGTAGATCTGTTGTTATTGATATATGATTGGGGAATTGCCCTAATTAAAGTGATTGCAATATCTCTATTGGATGTTTCCTCTCATACAAAGATGTAATATCACTATATGTCCTAAGTACTATAGAATTTACCGTAATATCTCTTTAATATACGCTTTGGTTGACACCAGTATGCCAAGTATGTCCTCCTGTCTAATAGAAAGGAAACACCAGCTCACCTGGGTAGTAGCGTCCTGAAGCACGGAGCACAAGGACCCACTTCGGAGCTTAAATGAATAAAGGAAAAGAAGCTCCAGCTGCAGGTAAGTCCAAAAATTTCTTCTTTATTGAATTAAAAAACAGATGCCAAAGCACATGTCCATAAAAGCAACGCGTTTCGAACGCAAATATTGCGTTCTTTATTCAAGCACCTCCTCCTGTCTGCCAGCTGCTTGAATCTATCGTTATATCTCTCGAATATATGCCTTGGTTGACACCAGTATATCCTCCTGTCTGCCAGCTCCTCCGCAGTAAGACCGACAGTTAAGCTATGTGCACACGATGCGGATTTAATGCATTTCTGCGGCGGATTTTCGCCGGGAAAAGCATTAAAATCGCTTGTAATAGGTCTGCCATGTACTGCAATGCAAATCCGCATCTGCTGTGCACAACATGCTGAAATTTCTGCTGAGGATTCGCACTGCGGTGAAAAAAGCAGCAAGACCAATTCTACTGCGATTCTGCTGCAAAATCGCCACCATTGAATCGTATAAGATCCGCATGACTACTTGTATATATCACAAACCTCAGGAAACAGAGGGCTCCTCCGTGGGTATTCTCTTGCAGGGGATGGCTGCAGCCTTTTTTCCAGGAATGAGTGACAGGAATGCGTGTAAAGGATCTTCGCACTCCACACGGGCATCTTCGATCTTATGTTAACTAGGATTTGAAGGTAATATGTCGGTGTGGGCTGGGGATGTGGGAGATAAGGACTTTGTCAAGGAAACTCCTCGATGAGAGGGTCCTGTCGACTCATTTCCAGAAAACGCTGGCCTCCCTCAGAGACTGCCCAAGTTGGGATCTAGATAACTGGGTTGTGGCTTTTAAATTCAAAAAGGATCCCCCCAAAGTTTTGGGGCTTGACTTACCGCTGTTTCCAGGGTAAGCTGTATGTGAGGGATAATTTGAAGTACATGAACTTCGAGGACAGGAATTGAAAATTGTGCTGACATACTGGAAAGTATGGAGTACTTCCTGCTTCATTGTTCCTTTAATGTAGAGGTGTACAACAGGGTGGGTGCTTACTTAGGCTGGCGGGTTTCTCCTATGCCGAGTGGGCCTATGGGGCATTCAGAGACCTTGTTGGGCGGGACCAGACCACACTTCGTTAGTATAGTGGTTAGATTCTTCACAGGGAATGCACAGTGTTTAGTTTCAATGACTAGTAGAATCCTCCTGGTGGAAGAGGTCTGTAGCAACATCCTTGGTGACCTGGTGACGGTTTGCTCCTTGTAGTACGAAATATTGGGTGCACCAAAAGACTCTCGCCTCTGGAGGGGCTTATCTTTCAAGGTGCCCTACTCCTGTAGTACTCCAAGTTTCTCCTGGTGGTGGGCTTATTTTCTCACTCTAGAATTTTGTTTTACGAGGAATGCATAGTAGGTAAGGGTTTGCAAGTGCTGAACTTGAGCAAGTTTTGGGTTATGGTTGGAATATTGTTGTATATTGAATGTTGTATATTGTGGTTTTCACTTCTGTATTTGAGGGGAACTAGTTAGGTGGGGTAGCCCTATTAGGGGGGAGGGGATGGGAGGAGAGGTGTTTGTGGTGTCATAAGGACTGGTCTTATCTCCTGCTGAAAATTTGTTATGTTGTACACATCTCTGGTTTTATTGTAATGTTTTATACTTTTTCAATAAAATAGTTCCAGCTCCAGTAGTGTACAGTAAGTCTCCCACTACAACCACATACACACGGATGGTACAGTGAAACGGCGAATGGTAATTAAGTGAGTTAATTTTAATTTCGCCTGCTTTTATTATTTTCTGTGTACAGATCATCATAAAAAGCATGAATCTGTCCATGAGTGTATGGAAAAAAGCTATCAAGTTCTGGACTGTAGAAGACATGTATGTGACCAGCATGAACACTCATTTTGAGAGGATACCGATATGACATCATAAGATGGCAAAAAGCAAGAACTTGATTTGGCCTTTGAAAAATTTTGGGCCAAATTTAAAAAGATTGTGAAATGGATTGGATTTGAAAAAGTTTGTAAGATGAAGCCCTCTACCACAACTATTGCATACACATGTATAATACAGTGAAAAATGGCCATTAAATTAGTTAATTTTGCCTGTTTTTATGAATTTCTATCTACAGATTACCATAAAAAGCATGAATCTGTCATTGAATGTATGCAAAAGAAAACCTATCAAGTTCTGAACTGTGGAAGAGATGTATTACGGACACGCAGCACCACACTGTATTACAGAGACGCTCCACCAAGCTGTATTACGGGCATGCTACACCAGCCTGTATTACGGTCACACTGCACTTAAACAGGCCGGGTCACGTGGTGCGCAGGCCATTCACAGCTATTCTAATACTTGGCATAGCTGTGATGGCTTGGGAAGTGCCCTCAGCCTAAAAGCTTATTGATTGCTTGTGCTGCAGCCTTTCAACAAATTTTATTTGGCATCCAAAACTTGAACAGTAAGCCGGACTTCCAGCAAAAAGTCCATGTCCGGTATTAACCCCAAACTTTACAGTTCGGGTTCGCTCATCCCTATTAATGAACCTTTTTTTACTTTTCTTTTTTTTTCCATTTTTAAAGGGGTACTCCAGGGCGATAACATTTTTTTGTACTGTTCCTGCATTCATGCACTATAAAGATGAGATGTGCAGTGCAGTCCTATTATCTTTAGAACACACTCCGTCTGGAACGTTACAGCAGTGTGCAGCTTCATGCTGTTGCTATCAACCAGTCTCCTGATAATAGCTGCTTCAATAAAAGGGGGCATGGCCTGCGGCAGGCTGTTCCTAGTTGTCCACCCATATCTGTCTCTATTTAGTTCAATAATAGGGAGCCTGGCCTATGGCAGGCTGTTTCTAGTTGCTTGCCCATATCAGTCTCTGTTCAGTCCACTAATAGTGGGCGTGGCGTGGCAGGGCATGGCCTGCGACATGATGTTCCTAGCTGCCCGCCCATGATATCTGTCTCTATTTAGTCTGATAATAGAGGGCCTGATCTGCGGCAGGCTGTTCCTAGCTGCACGACCTGTGATATCTGTCTCTATTCAGTCCAAGAAGAGTACCTTTTGACTCCATAAAAATCTGTAAGGATAAATTAGTACATCTAATTCAGGAGGGAGAAAATAATGAGGTTATTGATAAAAAAGTTAAAAACGTTATCATTAAGGATCATCCCACAGTCGCAATATTTCATGGCCCCATTATTTCGGGTATTAACTCATTGAGTGAGGGTTTAAGCACATGGGTTGATCATTATCTTCAGCCCAGTATTTTTACACGATAGTACTACAGTATTACAAGCATTTGACAACATTGAATGGAAAGATAACTACAGTTTTATTTTCTGTGACATAGCTACCTTATATTCTTGCATCCCACATGATTTGGCACTACAGGCATTTTCTTTTCATCTCAATTGATATAGAGCTTACTCTGCAGAATTAAAAGAATTCATTCTGATGGCTATAGATTTTTTACTTATTTTCAATAAAGGCTGTGTGCCCACTATGCGTTTTTTAAGCATTTCCGCAGCAGCAATTCCGCTGCAGAAACACTAAAAAACACTTGGTAGAAGGTCTGCCATGTTTCCCAATAATAATCCGCACATGCTGCGGATTATCATTCCGGAAAAATCCGCAGCCACTACCAATTATTTTGCGGAAGCGCAGCGTTTTCGCCGCCATTGACTTGTGTTGGAACGCATGGAATCCGCATCACTGGATCTGCACATGCGGATTCCATGCGTTTCAATGTGCGGATGGTACCCGGGTTTGGAGAAGAGGAGACTCTCCTCCGGACCCGGGTACCATAGTACCTGTAAAAAAAAGAATAAAATAAAAAATAAATATTATACTTACCTTCTGATGGCCCCCGGTGTCCTTTTCTCGGCTTGCAGGCAGCTCGCGGCAGACTAAAGGACCCGCGCTGACGTCATTTAGTCATGAGATGGGTCACGCGACCGCTGTCGTAGGCAGGTCCTTTAATCTACCCCGACCTGCCGGCAAACCGAGACAAGGACACCGGTGGCCATCAGAAGGCAAGTATATATTTATTTTTTACCATTCTTTCGGTCACACTATATAAATCCATGCCGTTTGCATGGATTTATATAGTGTGACCAAGTTATCAAGCACTTTCCAAGTGAAGCTAAAATCGCTTGGAAAGCGCTTGACAACCCGCATGCGGAAATGCATGTGAAGAACGCTTCATTTCCACTTGTCCCTGGCAGGAAAAACGCATGTGCAATCCGCATGCATTTTTTCTGCCAGGGAGATGAAGAAACGCTTAGGAAAAATTCGGAGCATTTCTGCATCGTGGGCACATAGCCAAAGAATTATTTTTTCCAAACCAAAGGAGCCCCTATGTGGTTTCGTTTCTCCCCCTGTTTTGCAATATTATATGTTGGTTGGTGGGAGGAACATCACATTTTTTCCCACAATAATACTTTTTTTGTCAATTTAGTCTGGTATGGTCGCTATGTGGATGACATCCTCATTGTGTGGTCTCCGGGCATAGCGACCATACCAGACTTCATTCATTATCTCAATCATAAAGACATTAACCTTCGTTTTACTTTTAATGGCCCCAGTAACAGTATAGAATTTCTAGATATTGTCCTTACTGGTGCCATGACAACCAAAAAAGTAACATATTCGTTATTTTGGAAACCTGTCATTGGCAATACCACATTACGTGCGGACAGTAGTCACCCTTTCCACACTATTGCAGCCATTCCATATGGTGAATTTCTCAGGGCAAAAAAAAATTATGCTTCAATGATGATTCATACCATAGAGAATAGTCTATTATAAAAATGAGACTTAGAGAAAGAGGATACACCAATAAAATTATTGATATGGCTTATGTAAAAACTTTAGGAATAGAGAGAAAATAAATGTTATCCTTAAAACCAAAAAAAAAATAAAAATAAAAACACTTCTAGACACCGATCAGGTTATTACCTTCAGTTCTCCCTATAGTACCCATTCAATAAAATCAAAAACATCATAACAAAATACATTCCTGTCTTATATCAAGATGACAAGTTACATGATATTTCAAATGAAGGATATAGATGTGTTGCTAGGAGAGGCAAATCCATTGGTAACTTGCTTTCACCAAGTTTCTACGAAAAACGCACCAATAGAGCAACCTGGTCAATGACTAAGGGATTTCACAAACGTTTTGGTAAAAAATGCAGCATTTGTCATTATGCCCAAAAAAACCTTAAATATACACGATCATCATAATATTAATTATTTTATTAATTGTGAAACATGTTATGTTATCTACTGCATTGAGTGCACCATTTGCAAAGTTATGTATATAGGCTGCACTAGCCGCAAACTGAAAAAAAAATCTCCGAGCATATTTATAATATCAATAATTACAATATTACTTACTCAGGAACTGTCTGACATTTTCTGGAGCGACATGATGGTAAACTAGATAGTTTCTGTTACTTTGGTTTGGAAAGACATAAAACTCCAAAGCGGGGTTGTAGTTGGCAACATAAACTATTCATGAGGGAAGCTTTCTGGATCGCTACACTGGACACAAAATAACCCAAAGGAATGAACCATAAAACTGACACCATGTTTATTTATTAAGATGCATTCTATATGAATACTATCTTACATTATTATTTTCTTTTCCTTGAGTAATGTTATTATTCCCTCCCCAGTATTCATGTAAATTACTATGTTCTCAGTATATATACAGTGGGTACGGAAAGTATTCAGGCCCCTTTGCCATCAAGATGGAAACAGGCATTTAAACTGTGGAGAGAAGTTTTTTTGTAATTACCTTGAATTGTCTTTATTGCCTGTGAGCGTCGCTATCGCTGACAGCTCACAGGCATCACGTGACCCCGGCTGCAGTCGGCTCTGGCATCCGCTGATGTCAAGTCGGGCATGACCCAGTGATGCGCTCCCCACTGATTGATGGGCTGTGGGCAGGGTTTCCCAGTGCATCACAGCCTTGCATCCACCACACGCTTTCCCTCTCCTGCATTTATTCGGAAAGCTTGCGGTGGATGCTGGGCTGTGACGAACGGGGAAACCCCGACCACAGCCCAACAATCAGCGGGGAGCGCAGGGATTTAGTAAGGTGAGATCCTTCTTTTTCCCCTTCAAAATTTTTACACACATATATCATCAAGTACTATCTATTACAGGTAAAAAAAAATTATTCTTGAAATTTTCTCAAGTATAGATTGTCATATAAAATTACAGCAATCTTGATATACAGGTATGTACAGTGGTGTGAAAAAGCGTTTTCCCTCTTCCTGATTTCTAATTCTTTTGCATGTTTGTCACACTTAAATGTTTCAATATTAGACAAAGATAACACAAGGAAACACAAAAAGCAATTTTTAAATGAAGGTCTTTATTATTAAGGGAAAAAGAAATCCAAACCTACAGGGGACTGTGTGAAATAGTGATTTCCCCCCCCCCCCCCCCTTAAAACACTAATTAACTGTGATTTATCACATTTTCGGGAAGCTGAGTTCCATTTCACCAGCCACACACAGGCCTGATTACTGCCACACCTGTTCTCAAACAAGAAATCTCTTAAATAGGACCTGGCTGATAAAGTGAAGTAGACCAAAAGATCCTCAAAAGCTAGACATCATGCTGCATACAAACAAATTCAGAAACAAATGAGAAAAAGTAATTGAAATCTATCAGTCTGGAAAAGGTTATAAAGCAATTTCAATAGCTTTGGGATTCCAGCGAACCACAGTGAGAGCCAAAATCCACAAAAGGTGAAAACATGAAACAGTGGTGAACTCTCCCAGAAGTGGCCAGCCGACCAAAATTATCCCAACAGCGCAGCGACGACTCATCCAACAAAAGACCCCACAACAACATCCAAAAAACTGAAGTCCTCACCTGTCTCAGTTAAGGTCAGTGTTCTGACTCCACCATAAGAACGAGCCTGGGCAAAAATGGCATGCATGACAGAGTTCTAAGATGAAAACCACTGCTGAGCAAAAAGAACATAAAAGCTCATCTCAGTTTTGCCAGAAAACATCTTGATGATCGCCAAGACTTTAAGTTCCAGCTGAAGCCGGGTTTGACTCAGTGCTGCGCTCCCTGCTGATTGTTGGGCCGTGGGCGGGGTTTCCAACCAAGGTTATTCATGTTAACCGATTAAAAGAATACTAGGCCAGAGATACATGTGCGGTAGATATATGCTGTCCCCCTCCAGATGCCTCAGAACCTGATCCCCTGTTGGACTTATTACAGCACACCAAAGCAAGTCACCTTAGGGGATCATCTCTCCCCTGCCCAATCCAGCCAACTACGGGAGTTATTAGACCAGTATTGTGGGCTCTTCTCTAACCAGCCTGGCCGGACCACTCTGACTGAGCATCGAGTGGACACTGGGACAGCAAGGCCGATTCGACAGCCGCTGTACGGAGTGGCACCCGAGGTTCAGCAGATGATTCGGAGGGAAGTGGAAGAAATGTTAGAGTTGGGAGTGGTGGTTCCCTCGTGCAGTCCCTGGGCGGCCAAGCGCAGTCCTTGTTCCGAAAAAGGACCAGAGCACAAGGTTCTGCGTAGACTACAGGAGGCTGAACGAGATAACCATCACTGATGCCTACCCCATGCCCCAAATAGATGATCTGTTAGACCAAATGGGCGGAGCAACATTTGTGTCCACCTTAGATCTCAGTAAAGGATACTGGCAGATCCCTTTGTCACCAGACCTCCAGGAGCGTTCAGCTTTCCTCACTCCCTTTGGTCTGTTCCAATTTACGGTCATGCCATTTGGGATGAAGAATGCACCAGCTACCTTTCAACGAATGGTGGATGTCATGCTTGCAGGCTGTCAGGAGTTCTCCCAGGCTTGCCTGGATGATATTGCCATATTCAGTAAGACCTGGGAGGAGCAGCATGTGAGGGAGATACTCCAGTGCATTCAGCAGGCTGGGTTAACCATCCGGGCAGACAAGTGCCAAATGGGGATGGCTGAGGTCCAGTACCTAGGACATCGAGTAGGGGGTGGTATGATAAAGCCTGACCCAGCCAAAGTGGAAGCAATAACTCAGTGGCCCCGACCACGCAACCAAAAGCAAGTGCAAGCCTTCTTGGGTACCACCGGGTATTACCGAAAATTCATTGCGGGGTACAGTACTATAGCAAAGCCTCTGGCTGACCTGACAACAAAGAAATTCCGAAGACAGATAGAATGGACTGAACCATGTGAACAGGCTTTTGTGCAGCTTAAACAAGCCCTAGCGGGGGCCCCCGTGCTGGCTGCAGCCGATTACACCAAGAGGTTCCTGGTGCAGACTGATGCCTCAGAAAGTGGGTTGGGCGCTGTCCTTAGTCAGGTGGATGGCACAGGGCAGAAAAGCCCAGTGGTATACCTTTCAAGGAAACTGTTAGACCGAGAGAAAGCATATGCCACCATAGAAAAGGAATGCTTGGCTATTGTCTGGGCACTGAAAAAACTATTACCCTATGTGTATGGGAGGGAATTCACCATAGTAACGGATCTCAATCCACTGACCTGGCTGCACCGGGTGGCGGGGGAGAATGGGTGATTATTACGATGGAACCTGGCATTGCAACCATTTAACTTTACCATTTCTAATAAAAAGGGGAGAGACCATGGCAACGCTGATGGTCTATCGAGACAAACTGAGGAACCTCTGAACCACGGTAATTGCCGCCAGAGGAAGGTGGATAGTCAATGCCAGGAAATGGAGACCAGCGCTGGCCGTGCTGGAAAAGTGGGGGAGGAGTGTGAGGACCTGGCCACTTTCTAAAGACTTTTCCAGCACTGAGCACCCCTTTTCGTCAATCTTAATTTTGTGTTTTGTTAGAAATGTGCTTTCTGTGTTTTGGTAGTGATTTGTTTGCTCATCAGTTCAACCTCAAGTATCTATTCCATTCAGTGACCATATCTCGAAGACCTTGGGCCATTGTTCTCTCCGTCACCACAGGTAGTCTCACATGCAAACCCAGGGGATGGGTTCCACCTGAGAAAATATCTCGACTAAGGCACAATTAGCTGGGAGAGGGAAGGGTGAGCTCTTCTGCCGATTCAAGAGGCTGAACCCTGTGCAGGAGAAAGGGAAGATTTCATTGCTAGTCAGACTGAGAGCTGGGTGGTATCACGGGCTGCGGTTGTGATATCCATCATTCAAAGGAGCATATGCTGTGACTGCCAATATACCGGCAGGAGATACAAAAAGCTGTGGGCCAACCAAAAGTTGGGGACAGTGAGTATCACCTGGTACGGGGCAGTGGAACTACTGATCCCAGCTTGGAAATTCTAGGACTAAGAGAATTGCCTTTTGGACATTTACCTAGAATTGCTGTTCACCGTGGTCGGAAGGAATAAAACTAAGTGCATTGATAATCTGCCTAGGTGATTATTAAAATCCACAACGGCACATCTTTACAGAGACCCACTTCCTAATAATTGGAATATTGTTTTCAGGAGGCCCTCTGACCTCCACATCTTTTCCAAGGGGCATTGGAGTGCCTCCAAATTTTTAGCAACCCTTGCATTCACTGCATAGGAAAAGACAATGGGAGACCCTCTTCCTAATAATGGGAACATTGTTTTCAGGAGGCCCTTTGACCTCCACGTCTCTTCCAAAGGGCATTGGAGTGCCTCCAAATTTTTGGGAACCCTTGCATTCACTGCATAGGCAAACACAATGGGAGACCTACTTCCTAATAATAGGAACATTGTTTTCAGGAGGCCCGCCTCTAAGTCTCTTCAAAGGGGTATTGGGGTGCGTCAAAATTTTCAAAGTGGTATTGGGGTGCGTCCAAATTTTGGGCAGCCCTGCCACTCACTGCATACGCAATAACTGCTAGCCCTTTAAGAATAGTAAAGGCAAGCCTGATGGCCCTATAAAAATAGGCTTTGTGACTTTCAGAGTCCCTCCTTCATAAATGAAACACGATGTGTCTGATGATATCTCACACACCACATGGCCATATAAGGTTGTAAAATGTTAAAATTACATTTCCTGGTGAATGCATTTGTCACGGTTTAAAGCAATGCAAAAGTGCTTCCAGAGGTCTTCCCCACACTATTCCCATGTCATTTGAGCTCTGTTCCCATCGATTGGGCAATTTTTAGGCCCCCTGCAGACCGCCGGGGAGAGCTGCCTGAAAAATGCTCGCGTTTCCCATAGACTTACATTGGGCTTGTTGCTCGGGTCGAGCACCCGAGTATTCCAATGTGCTCGACCCGAGCACCCGAGCATTTTAGTGCTCACCCATCACTAGTATGTACGTATAATGATGTACAAATATCTGCTGAGTAGTTTATTCTTCATTCAAACAGGGCAATATACAAATAACTTAAATGAGATGATACAAAAAGTCCTAGATTGCAAAATTAATGACAGCTACCGCAACAGTTCGCTGTATTTTACACAGGATGCCTACAACTATATTGCAGATAGGCGTCAGTTCAGAGCGGATGCTTTACCTACAATCTTCGCTGAGCCACCTTCGAGATCTTTAACCCAAATTTAACCGCCCATTGAGGCTATGTGCCCACGATGCTGAACTGATGCAGATTTTTCCTGAGCGTTTCTGCCTCTCCCTGGCAGAAAAAACGCATGCGGATTTCACATGCGTTTTTTCTGCCAGGGAGAAGAGTTTTTGTATGCATTTTCGCATGCTTTTTTTCAAGCGATTTTGAGCATTACTTGGAAAAGTGCTTGACAAGTTGGTCACACAATATAAATCCATGCAACTGGCATGGATTTATATTGTGACCAACTTATGCTGCTTTAAATGCAGCATCAATAGTAAAAATAAAACAATAAAATAATTTATAAAAACATAGAGAAATCAGATGCATCATTTAAACCTACAGGGCCGGTAGCATTTGTAACAGAAATCCATTTGGCTTCTTTTTGCAATAATAACCTATTATGATTACCTCCTCTGTCCGGGAGGTTTACTCGCTCTAATCCGGCGAACCTTAGTACCTGGGGATCAGCATTATGAACATTGGTAACATGTGATATAAATCTTTGTGAACCTTTTTTCATAGTAAAAGAGTGGAGATGCTCTGATGCGTATAAGAAGGGGCGTATGGTTTTAGCAATATAATAACCGCATGGACAAAAAATCGCATATACAACGCATATGAATTATTTTATTGTTTGTTTGCACACTATATGTAAATGTCATTGCATATTTAATGATCCACCTGTTTAAGAAAGGACAGGACGTTGTTTCTTGATCACATGGACCCGCAGAAGCGCTAGTCAGAGCATTAAACAGCTGTCGTCCACCTCCTCCCCGCACTCCCTGCTTCCCATTCATTTTATCTGAATATGAAATAAAGGACTCTTATTTTTACATAAACGGTGAGTGCAGCTTTTCATCATCTCCTCTCCATTAGACTACTGTTTCTGCATTTTAAAGCTGGCACAGCAAGTTTATGTGATATGTATTTGCCGTTAAGATTCAGGTGCAGTCATTATGCATTTAGAAGGTGGTGCAGGCTCATTCTCCATATAGCTACATTTTCTTCATTGACTTGTATTGCCTAGCACACCTCTCACTGCAGATATTGCTTAAATAGCAATTCCATTATGAATCCCGACCCTAATACTGCACCTGAGGCACAAAACACAGCCCAAAATGGATTACCAGCAGGTAAAGAAAATGCATCGGAATTTTTTGCAGATTGCAATTTTAAAAATGATATACAAGTACTGGGTTTAAAATAATTGGAACAGGGGGGGCGTGGCCAAGGCACAGGACAGCATGGCAGCTTAATCCTGAGCTCCTGAAGGCTGCGCTTTAAAAGCAACTTTTAAGCAAAGAAGAAGATTTTTCCTCTGTCATATTTACATGGATTGATTCCCTATCATCCAGGGAATATTATGAGACTACTGAGACTCCTCCAGCCCTACTGATCAAAGAGATATTCCGTGGGGAAAATACTGGGAGAGGCCCTGAATCCAGCTCACACCGGAGCTGCGACGTGGCTCTGCAGGCCTGCGGGCCCGTGTGCATCTTTGTGGGTGGTCTCTGCTCCCCTCTGCCTCCGGACTCTAGTATTTTATATACTGAGGATATCGATTGTCAGCAGGCCCTTCACTGGAGGAATAATGAGGCACTGAACATTATCTGGCCTGTGACGAGGTCTGGTGGGCCTGCAGGCCTTTGTACTACTGTGGGGCCTTCCCACCTCCGGTCCGCAAAGCAGAGCTCCCGGTACCGGGTCTCCCTGAAACGCAAGGAAACCTTACCTGTATCTGGTAAAGCAGCCCTTCTGATCCCGGACCAGACCTCCCCGTGCTGACAGGCACCCTTCCCCGCTGACAAGTCGCGCGGTCCCGCTGCTGAAGGGACACGATCGCGGGACAGTCTCGTCCCCCTCTCTGGACCTGCAATCAAGCAAGAAGACTCTGAGACCGGAGACCAAAGAGGACCGGCGGGACCCTGCTGCCGGAGGATTGACCCCCTACTATCAAGCTGCGGGACCCATCCTGCCTTATGACGCCGGCGGCCGCCTGATTACCCGTCCCTGCATCCAGCTGACGCGGCTCCACGGAGGAGCCGACCGGACCTGCGGGTCCCTCTCCTTAAAGAAGCGGCGCTGCTCATCCGGATCAAGATCTCCATACTTCCACGGGACCCCGGGGACAAGACTCCTGACATCGATATAGAGGACCGAGACTTCAGGCCGGAGCATCGCGGAGACCCAGGAGACGGAGCGGGACTACGTACACCACATCAAGGTTAGCTAAGCCCAGACTGACGCCAGGGCCCTTACCGTGTTTCTGCGGGCCGTTCCTCGCGATCCCGGGGCTGTTTCGGTGGCGGCGGTATCCCCTTCTCCTGCTGCAGAGCCGCTCTGCTCCTCTCTCCCCCCAGCTGACAGGCACCGCCGGTATCCACGGCCCGTCTCCCTCCTCTTCCTCTGTGGGTCTGTTCCCCGCGATCCCGGGGCTGCTCTGGTGGCAGTGGTGTCCCCTTCCCTTGCTGCGGAGCCGCTCTGCTTCTCTCTCCCTTCAGCTGACAGGCACCGCCGGTGTCCACGGCCCGTCTCCCCCTCCTCTGCAAGGCTGTTCTCTGCGATCCCGGGGCTGTTCCGGCGGCGGCGGTGTTCCCCCCTCTGCTGCAGTGCCGCTCCGCTCTTCTGCTCCCAGCTGACAAGCACCGCCGGTGTCCACGGTCCGCCTTCCCCTCTGCGGTGAAGCTGTTCTCTGCGATCCCGGGGCTGTTCCGGCGGCGGCGGTGTTCCCCCCTCCTCTTGTTACGGGGCTGATCTGCTCTTCTCCGCTCCCAGCTGACAGGTACCGCTGGTATCCGCGGTCCGTCTCCCTCCTCCCCCGCTGCGTCGCTCTGCTGTCTTTGTGCCTCCAGTGACAGGTCCCTGTTGTCTCCCATAGACTGCCTTCCACCCTCTGTTGCAGCGCAGCTGTGCTCCCACCTGCCCCCGGCATCTGATCACCGCCGGTATACTTAAATCTCCCGCCTCCTGCTGCAGCACTGTTCTGTTCCCTGTCCATGGTACTGAATCATTATCAGTACATACAAGACGGCTCAACAAACACCGGACGGGGCATCATTGTCTAGTGCAAGGGGCTTGATTCTGAGGGGGAGGGGAGAGTAAGGGGGATCTACTACTGCTGTTGCCCTCCTAATATTGTGTCCACATTTTCTAAACCGCAATACATATAAACAGCGGTTGTTCCAAAACCTTGCAGTTCTCTATAGTTGCCGGGTCCCTACAAAGCCCTATATGGGCCTTTTTATAGCTATTTGAAGACCCTATATACTCTGCTAAGAGACATAGGGGACAGGAATTAACTGTCCCCCTTCACATATAGCAAAAGAGGGACACTCTTACAAATTTGCCTGCCGGATACCCTTTTTTTTTTTTTTCTCTTAAAGAGACAGTACCTGCTAATTGACTGCCTGTTGTTTTGGATACATTAGTAACCTGATCATTATAACTACCTTTTGATATATTGTCTTTGCATTGGTTATTATATACCCTAATACCAATATACCATTTTTTCATTGTGAATTTCTCCTGATATTTTGGAATTATAATTGCTTGTATTTCTGAGAATAGTAACTCGCCGACGTTTAAGTGTTGATAGCATCTATTCTTGACCTGTTTGTACATTATATACTAGTCATTTGTCCATAGCCTATCAATACTTAATTCTTCATAGGTAATCCATAATCTAGACAATTACTTGTATTTCTGAGTGGTGCCACCCCCTAAAATTTGCATAGATAAATATAATCGTCCCTAAATATCCTAAGTCTTATTTAGGCGCCCTTTGAACTATAACCAATCAATAACAGTGAAATAATAGTAGCTAAATCTTGCTACTGGTAGGCGATAATTTTAGTCCCAATTTAAATCCATTTATCTCTGTTATATCAGATCATACTCAATAAGGATATCTTACGATGGCCTCTAAACCCAAAAGTACACAAAAGTCCTTAGAATCTTCTTCCAGACCCAGATCCGCCACAGGGAAAATCCCCCAAAACTTTTCTAGCTCCAATCCACTGGCGGATTCCCCTAACCTCATCAGTCCTATAAAGTCTAGATCTCCCATTAAAAGATCGGAAGACTACTCAGAATCTAAAAATCTGAAAAAGACGTTTTCTCTTAATAACCCTCAAAAAATCGAAACCTCTCCCAAACTTCAAAGATCCGCTAATCAAAAAACAGTGGTTGGCAACAAGGAGGAGGAAATGGATCTTACCGTCTCTCTTAAAAGAAGGGACCCGGGGGATTGGAGCAACAAATACTCACTTCTTACAGAAGTCTCTGAGGACGACTCCTCAGATACATCCCCCAATCCGAGTCCTGATAAAAGACGCTCCAAAAAAGATTCATCTCCTCCTCCCCAGGATCTCGATTTCAACAAATTACCAAATCCATCTATATCTCAGAACCTACATAGCAGTGACCTTGGGTCATACCTGGATAAATTAACAAAAATGATAGACACCAATATGAAAATCGGCTTCGAAAAACAAGTAGACACTATCAAGTCTACATTAGACTCTTTTGGCAAAAAATTGGAGGAAAATGCTAAGAGACTCAGTGTATTAGAGGAGAAAAATGAGACTCTATCCTCTGAGAATGCTGAAATAAAATCTGAACTTAGAAGACTTAGGTTAAAAATGGCAGATTTGGAGGATAGGAGTCGAAGGAATAATCTTAAAATTAGGGGTATTCCCAAAAGTGTCCCTACTTCCAGCCTTTCCGGGTATGTTAAGGATTTGCTCCGTAGAGCTATTCCATCACTATCCGATCAAGATCTCATTGTGGATAGAGTACATCGTTTGTTTCGCCCTACCTCTATAGCCCCAGATCTGCCAAGAGATACTATACTAAGACTTCATTTTTTCACCACCAAGGAGAAAATTCTAAACTTCATTAAAGAGGAAAAGAAGTTCCCCGAACCCTTCTCACATCTAAAAGTCTTTGCGGATTTTTCTAAAGAGACTATGGATGCGAGAAGAGCATTCAAAATAACGACAGACAAACTGAGAAACTTGGGTATCCCATACAGATGGGGTTTTCCGGTAAAATTGTTGGTGTTTTTCAAAGGAAAAACATTCACCCTACTTGATCCCGAGGAGGGCCCTAAATTTTTCAATTACATAAAAGAAGTTCCTCATAAAGAAACAAAATCACCTAACCCTAAAGACTAGTGGAATTCTCTACGAGTCTCCCACTTATCTACCCATATGCTCCATGATAATAATTCCCCACAGAAACTCAAATTGATACTCATCATACTTTAATAGACAACAATGGTCTGGTAGGAGTTTCATGTTCGCTCTCAGTCACCATTTTGATCTTCTTTATATAGTGCCTTCATGGTCTTGTGTCACACTTTATTTTTCCCCCCCCCCCCAATCCGAAGGAGAACCTTACTGGAGAAGGTTCCTTCTGGAAGTTTTGTTTCGTTCTAAGTTAGAATTCGTGCTTTACGATTATTACATAGTGAACTTACTGTATATTGGGTTTTAATTGTGATATACTGTGAACTAGTAGAGATTGTATACTTCACTTTATTATTGACTCTTTTATTCTGTGGTTTGTTGAGTCGGCCAGCTCCTTCCCCCGGGGTCACAGCGTGCTTTCTCATTTCATTTTTTACTGTCTATGTCAATTAAGGTCCTTACCTATAATGTTAGAGGCTTGAATAACCCCAGTAAAAGATTTTCCCTTTGGAAGGAGTTGAACCTCATCGGAGCAGATGTCGCTTGTCTCCAAGAAACTAGATTTGACGAGGGAAAACACCCCAAATTTAGTCATAATAATTTTCCCCACATCTTTGAGTCCACTAGTGACCGCAAAAAAGCGGGAGTAGCAACACTGATAAAAAATTCCATCCCATTTGAACTAATAGATCAACATAGAGATTCCAAAGGTAGATACCATATTTTGATCTGTAAATTAAACAACCACGAATGCACCATTGCAAATTTATATGCCCCAAATAAAAGACAAATTTCATTCCTAAATAAAGTTTTGGCAAAAGTCGAAAAGGTCAGAAGAGGTGAACTAATTCTCCTAGGAGATTTCAATATGGTCCCGGATGGCCACATTGACTCCTCATCCCCTAATCGTCACCTATATTCTACGCTGAACAGCTGGCTTTCCAGAAATGAGTTATTTGATATCTTCAGATGTTTAAATACAACTTCTAGGGAGTTCTCTCATTTTTCGGACGCTCATCAGACAGCCTCTAGAATAGATCTAATACTATCAGATATTTTTTCCATCCCTAAATTCTCTGATATTTCTATTGGTTATAGATCTCTTTCAGATCACGCTCCAGTAATAAGCGAGATTCTTCTGGGCCCCCGTTTGAAAAATGGATTCCTATGGAAATGTAAATCATCTATTATTCATAACCCCAAAAATAAAATAGTAATAGAGAAGGCTATCTCTAATTACTTTAAAGAAAATGATACTCCGGAGCTGTCCAACCCATTCTCAATTTGGTGTGCTCATAAGGCCGTCCTCCGTGGCATTCTAATGCAGATTTCCTCCTCCGAAAAAAAAGAAAACAGACAAAAAATAACCTCTCTTCACAAATTAATTAAAGAAAAAGAACTAGCTCAAATCAACCTCCCCTCTCCCTCCCCAACGATTCAAAAAGAACTTCTAAATTTAAGGGTAGAACTAAAATCCGAAATTTTGGCCTCTTACGATTCAATTATCAAGAAATCCAAATTTAATTATTATGCCGCCTTAAACAAACCTACACGTTTCATGGCCCGTATCGTCAAACAGAAAAGAGCCTCCAATAGAATCGACAAAATTAGAAATGAAAACGGTACAATATTTTCCCACCCAAAAGATATTGCGGACCAATTTGCAGAATTTTATAAAAAATTATACAACATCAACTCAGACCCGTCGACCCCCCAACCAAACCCAGATTTAATTAACAATTTCTTGTCCTCAATCAATCTACCCAAATTGAACCCTCTGGATCTCGAGTCTTTGGACCAACCCTTTTCCGACCTTGAAATTACAAATACGATTAAGCAACTAAAGTCTTTCAAGGCCCGGGGACCAGACGGGTTTATCAACGAGTACTACAAAGCTTTCCATAATCATCTTACCCCCTATCTCACTAAAATTTTTAACCATGCATCATCCAAGGGCTCTTTTCCTCCAGAAATGCTGGAGGCTACCATTACATTAATACCTAAATCAAAAGAGGAGAGAGAGGACGTTAAAAACTACAGGCCTATTTCATTGATAAATTCAGACATTAAGATATATGCAAAGATTCTGGCCAACCGACTATCAAATCTCTTACCGAATCTCATCAATGATGACCAGATTGGCTTCGTTGGTGGGAGATAAGCAACTGATGGTTCCAGAAGACTGCTGAATATAATTAAACTAGTAAACACCTCAAAACTTCCATTTACACTGTTAGCCTTAGATGCTGAAAAAGCATTTGACAGAATTGGCTGTATCTGAAACATACCCTCATTAAATTTGGCTTCAATAATTGCTTTCTTTCTTCAGTCATGGCCCTATATTCCAACCCTCAAGCAAGAATATATATAAATAATTATCTCTCAAAACCTATCCCCATCACAAATGGTACCAGACAAGGCTGTCCCCTTTCCCCCCTTCTCTTCGCCCTGGCTATGGAACCTCTTGCCCAAAAAGTCAGGGAAAACCCAAACATTAAAGGTATCTCGACCCCCTCTCGCCAGTTTAAAATTAGTTTATATGCAGATGACATCATACTCTCCCTGTCAGAACCATCGAATTCAATCATAGAAGTCTTAAATATTTTGAAGTCATTCTCCTTGATATCTTATTTTAAGATTAACAATGGAAAATCAAAACTCCTAAACATTAATTTAGATCAACAATCCAAGAAAAATTTACATTTAAACACACCTTTTGGGTGGGCTAAGGAAAATTTGACTTATCTTGGGATTATAATAGGAAAAAACATTGATTCAACAATTTCCGCCAACTTAAATTTAATTAATGATATGGTCCAGAGGGAGGTATCGGATTTTGCGGAAAGAGATCTTTCATGGTGGGGTAAAATTCTTTCAATCAAAATGTTCACTTTACCTAAAATTTTATATATCTTTCGCAATATGCCCTTAACAATTCCCTACATTGCCATTAAAAATATCCAATCCCAGTTAAATTCTTACATTTGGAATAAAAAGAGAGCGAGAATTTCTGCCAATATCCTATATAGGAACAAATGCAATGGAGGCCTCGGCCATCCTAACATATTTGCTTACTATCAAGCAAATCTGATTAAACAGAGCGCAAATTGGTTCAACAACAATAATCCCCCGGCTTGGACGGCTCTGGAGACATTCCTAAACAATAATTCCCCCCCTCGCGATCTCTTATTCAGGCACCTGTTCAAAAAAACCACACATGACCCAACTCATCCTATTTTTCAAGCGATTATAGGGGCCTGGAAGAAAATCGCAAAACGGAAAAAAAGAATTCCTCCTAAAAATTTAGATATGCACAACCTTTCTCTTATAAAAAATTTCTCAATTTTTTTTGTCGCTGCCCTACACAACTCTTTCATACCAACTGATTGGGAAAGTAAAGGACTGAAGAAAATTAAAGACTTATGTGGAGATTCCACTATCTTACCCTTTCAAACCCTTAAAATAAAATTTGGTCTGCCATCTTCTGACTTTTTCCTCTACTCCCACTTAAAAGGAATCATCCTCAAATTTATCTCAAATAAAATCTATATCTCTGAAACCTCGGCAAATCTACTATGTAATCCAACACATACAATTTTCTGGAGCTTGTGGCATATATATAATAGTTTTAATGATGACTTATTATTTAAAAAGAATGTTTATATGCTCCGTTGGGAAAAAGATTTAAAACTTTCTTTCTCCTCTGACCAATGGGAAAATGCTATCTCTTATACTCAAGCCTCCAATATCTCTATGCCTCTACTAGAGGCCCACTTTAAAATCTTGACCAGATGGTATTATACTCCAATAAGATTACATCATATCAAATCTAGCAATTCTCCTCTATGCTGGCGAAATTGTGGGCTTAGAGGGGATATCTTCCATCTCTTCTGGAATTGCCCCAAAATCCGTAATTTCTGGGCTCAGATCTCAACTCTACTAAGTGATTTATTGTGCGGTCCTTTTATTCTGACCCCTCAACGAGCTCTATTTTCTCTGGATCTAGAATCTTACAAACCACATGAGAGGTCTATTATTATTCACCTACTCCTGGTTTGTAGGAACACACTGGCATTTAATTGGAGAGGTTCGCATGTCCCTGCGGTGGAGGAGCTGGTTGACAAAATGAATCACCACAAAGTTTCTGAGCACAGATTCGCAATCATCAACAACAATTTACATAAATTTTCAATGAAATGGGAAATTTGGACTACTAAGTTTCCCTGTACTTCATAATATTGATAATTATAAGATGCGTGTCATTCTAGCATTTTCCTGCGTGTATGATCTCTAGTTAAACAGATGATGTAACTATCACTATTGTTATTAATTAGGTTGATTTAGATAACTATTGATCCTGGTTTACCCTTCTATACTTCTATACCTTTTTAAAACACTTTACTACTTGACGACTCAATTCTTCCCATTTTCCTTGTTCACTCCACTGAGTGTTCCCACTCCTTCCCCATTCTTTCCCATTCCTTCCCTACTCCTTCCCAGTCCCTTTCCACTTCCTTCGTTTACCCTTTATTTTTTACTTATACTTAGCTTGTGTTAACGTTGCATTTCCCGTTAAATGTTTGTTTTTTCAAAATAAAAAAATTATTGTAAAACAAAATAATTGGAACATAAAATTTCCTCATTATATGAGAAAGAAATCAATTCCTTCTGGACCATCAAATCTCTCATGTCTTATGTTGATTGTGGAAGTGTTCCAAGAGGACTTAGAGTATATAACGAAATCTCACAGTTTCATGACGACACGGAGTTTCAACATGAATGGGATGCGATTCTTTTAAAATGCTCAATGGATTTAATGAAATTAGTTTAGAAAAAAACTGAAAAAGAGCATTCAAATATAAAATGAAAATTGAAGCTGAAGTACAGATGTCAGATCCAAAAGCAACTACATTTTTTTCTAAATTAAATAAAAAATTGATTCCCATCCAGGCTGATATTAAATCCAGAAAGAAGGATAAATTTATCCGCGATAAACAAGACTTTGACACTGGTTGTATTTTTACCTGGAATAAGAAATTTGGGAATCACAGGAATCGTTAATTTCGGAATACTTATAAGTGTTCTTTCAGACCCAATAAATTCCGTCCCAACATAACTCATTATCAGGATGCATGCACATCTGACTCTGACTCCAGTGCACCAGACGATTCTATGGACTGAATGGATACTACCAGAAATACAGTTTCAACTCTACAGCACTTAGACCCTTTAGGAAAAAGACACGAAGGGCCCGAAAGAAACATAGGTCACAATGGAGTAAAAAGGAAACAGGTTTCCTGGAAAACCTGCAGAATTATTAATCTCACTAGTCGCATCCTTTCTACAGACCATATCTCTGTACTATCTAGAGGTCTTAATTTTGTTTGTCTGAGAATTTCGACATAGTGGATTTCAAAATCAACGTATTTAAAGCGACAAGGAAGATGCATTTACACAAGTCCTTCATTAATAAAACAGACTCAAACCAGACTTCTACCATTCCAGAATGTGAGATTCCTAGTACATCAGGTTCCTTAGGCTTTCTTATACACTGCTCAAAAAAATAAAGGGAACACTTAAGCAACAGAATATAACTCCAAGTAAATCAAACTTCTGTGAAATCAAAATGTCCACTAAGGAAGCAACACTGATTGACAATCAATTCCACATGCTGTTGTGCAAATGGAATAGACAATAGATGGAAATTATTGGCCATTATCAAGACACACTCAATAAAGGAGTGGTTCTGCAGGTGGGAACCACAGACCACATCTCAGTACCAATGCTTTCTGGCTGATGTTTTGGTCACTTTTGAATGTTGGTTGTGCTTTCACACTCGTGGTAGCATGAGACGGACTCTACAAGCCACAGAAGTTGCTCAGGTAGTGCAGCTCATCCAGGATTGCACATTAATGTGAGCTGTGGCAAGAAGGTTTGCTGTGTCTGTCAGCGTAGTGTCCAGAGGCTGGAGGCGCTACAAGGAGACAGGCCAGTACCCCAGGAGACGTGGAGGGAGCAACAACCCAGCAGCAGGACCGCTACCTCCGCCTTTGTGCAAGGAGTAACAGGAGGAGCACTGCCAGAGCCCTGCAAAATGACCTCCAGCAGGCCACAAATGTACATGTGCCTGCACAAACGGTTAGAAACCGACTCCATGAGGGTGGTATGAGGGCCCGACATCCACAGATGGGGGTTGTGCTCACAGCTCAACACCGTACAGGACGCTTAGCATTTGCCACAGAACACCAGGATTGGCAAAGTTGCCACTGGCGCTCTGTGATCTTCACAGATGAAAGCAGGTTCACACTGAGCACATGTGACAGACGTGACAGCGTCTGGAGATGCAGTGGAGAGCGATCTGCTGCCTGCAACATCCTTCAGCATGACCGGTTTGGCAGTGGGTCAGTAATGGTGTGGGGTGGCATTTCTTTGGAGGGCCGCACAGCCTTCCATGTGCTCGCCAGAGGTAGCCTGACTGCCATTAGGTACCGAGATGAGATCTTCAGATACCTTGTGAGACCATATGCTGGTGCGGTTTGTCCTGGGTTCCTCCTAATGCAGGACAATGCCAGACCTCATGTGGCTGGAGTGTGTCAGCAGTTCCTGCAAGATGAAGGCATTGAAGCTATGGACTGGCCCGCCCGTTCCGATTGAGCACATCTGGGACATCATGTCTCGCTCGATCCACCAACGTCACGTTGCACCACAGACTGTCCAGGAGTTGGCGGATGCTTTAGTCCAGGTCTGGGAAGATATTCCACAGGAGACCATCCGCAACCTCATAAGGAGCATGCCCAGGCCTTGTAGGGAGGTCATACAGGCATGTGGAGGCCACACACAATACTGAGCCTCATTTTGACTTGTTTTAAGGACATTACATCAAAGTTGGATCAGCCTGTAGTGTGTTTTTCCACTTTAATTTTGGGGGTGACTCCAAATCCAGGCCTCCATTGGTTAATAAATTTGATTTCCAACTGATGATTTTTGCGTGATTTTGTTGTCAGCACATTCAACTTTGTACAGAACAAAGTATTCAATGAGAATTTTTCATTCATTCAGATCTAGGGGGGCATTTATGCATATAGCATTTATGCATACTTTATCGAAGTGCCATAGTTTATCAAAGTGTCCTGGCAGTTAGATATGGCACTCCTAATATTCATCTTTCTTCTCTTTTTACAGGTATATCTTTGTCATTCATCTACTACGTGTTATCTATTCTGAAAACTGAATTGTACCTCCATGTTTCTTGCAATGCTCTGCAGCTTATCATTGGTATATCTTTGTCATTCATCTACTACGTGTTATCTATTCTGAAAACTGAATTGTACCTCCATGCTTCTTGCAATGCTCTGCAGCTTACCATTGGTATATCTTTGTCATTCATCTACGTTGTTTAACCCATGACACTTTAAGGTCATCACACTTACTTTCACAGTTTATGATCCATGTAGAGTTGACAGTCTGTTTTTTTTTTTTTTCTGCAGTTTATGGTCTCCTGTTGTCTTAAACTAGCTGATTGATTGCGAACGAGTTAAATCTGTGTAGATCTAAGCAGATACTTCCCTATATATTGAGACATAGTCAAGGGGCAGCATTTATGCATATAGCATTTATGCATACTTTATCGAAGTGCCATAGTTTATCAAAGTGTCCTGGCAGTTAGATATGGCAGTTGGACAGGGCAGGAGACAGGTAAGACATGCAAGACAATTAAACAAACTTGCTTCCAGTCCATCTGTTTTGCAAACAGTACTCACCATTTGTATCTGTGCCATTTATATTCTGGCTGCTACAATCATCCACATTCACCGTTCTCCCACAAATTCAGCAGACTTCATCCATATTAACCCCTCACTCCTCTCTTCTCCTATGTACAGCTGTCATGCTCTCTTCACAATGTTATACCACACAGATCCATTCATTCTCACCATACAACACAGGAAACGCTCTCACAAATCACTCAACCACCTGCTCACTCTCTGTATCTTCCTTCTCTTAGTCGCAGGTGATATTTCTCCTAATCCAGAACCCTCCAGTAATAATAACACTAACTCTTTCCCTGTTACATTCAGAAACCCTGCTAATCTCATTAATATTCCCTGCATATCTTCTGTCTCATTCAACTGTGCCCTTTGGAATGCGCGCTCAGCATGTAATAAACTCTCTTATATCCATGACTTTTTCCTCTCTAATTCCCTCAACCTTCTGGCTCTCACTGAAACCTGGATCCAGCAGTCGGACACCACCGCCGCGGCAGCTCTCTCCTATGGTGGCCTACACTTCTCTCATACTCCGAGACCTGACAACAGATCAGGTGGAGGTGTTGGTCTGCTTCTTTCAACAAAATGTACTTTTCAGGTGATCCCGCCAGTACCCTCCCTTATCTTCCCTTCTTTTGAGGCTCACACAGTCAGACTCTACCGGCCCTTCTCCCTGCGAGAGGCGGTTGTCTATCGCCCTCCAGGTCCCTCCCGTCAGTTCTTGGATCACTTTTCTGCCTGGCTTCCAAATTTTCTATCCTGCGAAATCCCTACGATAATCATGGGGGATTTTAACATCCCAATTGGCGATCCTCTTTCCCCATCTGCAGCTCACCTTTTATCACTAACCTCTTCCTTCGGCCTTTCACAACTTGCTAATTCTCCTACACATGAGGACGGGAACACATTGGACCTGATCTTCTCCTGGCTTTGCTCAGTACATGACTTTACTAACTCCCCCCTTCCACTGTCTGACCATAATCTTCTTTCATTCTCTGTCAAGAACTGTGACTCTACTCTAGACACCCCCACTTTCCACACTTATAGAAATTTACGCGCCATTAACACCCAGAAATTGATGAAAAAGTTGCACTCATCATTGGCCCCAATCTCCTCCCTCTCATGTCCCGACTCTGCATTGAAGCATTATAATGAAATAATGCTATGCGCCCTGGATGAAGCCGCACCTCCTACACAAAGAACAATTCGGCACAGACGGCGACAACCCTGGCATACACCTCAAACACGTCTTCTCCAGCGGTGTTCCAGGTGTGCTGAAAGGCTGTGGAGAAAATCTAATCTGCCCGAAGATTTCCTCCATTATAAATTTATGCTAAAAACATATAACTCTGCGCTTCACCTCTCCAAACAAACCTACTTTAACAACCTCATAATCTCACTTTCCAATAATCCTAAACGCCTCTTTGACACATTTCATTCTGTCCTCAATCAAACAACACAGGCCCCGTCCACCGACCTCAGCGCTGACGATCTGGCCAATTATTTCAAAGAAAAAATTGACCATATCCGACAGGAAATTTTCTCCCAATCCCCAAACGTTATGCATGCTCTCCCCCGCCACATTGTATCTTGCTCACTTTCTGACTTCGAACCAGTCACGGAAGAAGAAGTGATCAGGCTCCTTGCATCTTCTCGCCCTACCACCTGCACCAGTGACCCTATTCCCTCACATCTCCTTCAGTCCCTTGCTCCAGCTGTCACCACTCACCTAACTAAAATTTTCAACCTCTCCCTCTCATCTGGTATCTTTCCATCTTCTTTTAAACATGCCAGCATACATCCATTACTTAAAAAACCATCCCTTGACCAGAACTGCACGGCCAACTACAGACCTGTTTCCAATCTTCCCTTTATCTCTAAACTCCTGGAACGCCAGGTCCATTCCCGTCTAATCCGCTATCTTTCAGACAACTCTCTTCTTGACCCTTTACAATCTGGTTTCCGCTCTTTACATTCTACTGAAACTGCCCTCACTAAAGTCTCTAATGATCTACTAACAGCTAAATCTAATGGTCACTATTCCCTGCTGATTCTCCTGGATCTCTCTGCAGCATTCGACACTGTGGATCACCAGCTCCTCCTCACTTATGCTCCGCACTATTGGCCTCAAGGACACTGTTCCCTCCTGGTTCTCCTCCTATCTCTCTGACCGCTCCTTCTCTGTGTCTTTCGCCGGCTCCTCCTCCTCTCTCCTTCCCCTTACTGTCGGGGTTCCTCAAGGATCAGTCCTTGGCCCCCTTCTTTTCTCCTTATACACCGCTCCCATTTGACAAACAATCAGCAGATTCGGTTTTCAGTACCGTCTCTATGCTGATGACACCCAATCATACACCTCTGCTCCGGACATCACTCCTGCATTACTACAAAAGACCAGTGATTGTCTTTCTGCTGTGTCTAACATTATGTCCTCCCTCTGCCTAAAACTGAATCTGTCAAAAACTGAACTACTCGTATTTTCTCCCTCCACTAACCTACCTGTGCCTGATATTGCCATTTCCGTTTGTCGCTCAACCATTACTCCCCAGCAACAAGCCCGCTGTCTTGGGGTCATTTTTGACTCAGATCTTTCCTTCACTCCTCACATCAAATCACTCGCTCGTTCATGCCATCTACACCTCAAAAACATCTCAAGAATCACGACTTTTCTCACCTTTGACTCGGCAAAAACTCTTACCGTAGCTCTTATTCATTCCCGTCTGGACTACTGCAACTCTCTACTTATCGGGCTCCCTCTTACTAAACTCTCCCCTCTCCAATCCGTCCTTAATGCAGCAGCCAGGATCATATTCCTGGCCAACCGCTACACCGATGCCTCTTCCCTGTGCCAGTCATTGCATTGGTTACCCATCCAATATAGAATTCAATTTAAACTTATCACGCTTACCCACAAAGCGCTCCATGCTTCAGTACCCCCCTACATCTCCTCCCTTGTCTCAGTCTACCACCCTACACGTGCCCTCCGTTCTGCCAGTGACTTAAAACTAAAATCCTCCATAATCCGAACTTCCCACTCCCGTGTCCAAGATTTCTCGCGTGCTGCGCCAATTCTTTGGAATCCACTACCCAGGACAATTCGATTAATTCCCAATACACACAGTTTCAAGCGGACCCTAAAAACCCATTTCTTTAGACTGGCGTATCGCCTCCACACACTACCTGTCCATCCCAGTTGTCCGTCCCAGTTTTCCCCCATATTAAAATCTTCTTCAATTTCAGGTTCATACGAATCATGCACATAATAGCCTCGGTCAGGACTGCACACATACTGGCAGGCGACCAGTCCATGTATTATTTATCCTATTTAGTATATTAAGGCTGCATTATACAATATATGTACATTCTACCTTTTGTGTCTCCCCCACTTCCTCATAGACTGTAAGCTTGCGAGCAGGGCCCTCACTCCTTTCGATATGAGATATGCTTATTTTGTATTGTCTGTATAAGTCCCCCCTAAAATTTGTAAAGTGCTGCGGAATATGTTGGCGCTATAAAAATAAACATTATTATTATTATTATTATTATTATCTAGGATGTGTTATTTGAGTGTTCCCTTTATTTTTTTGAGCAGTGTACATCAAGAGGACAAATCGATACAACAAGATGCCTCTTTTTTGCACTCTCTGGCTTCTGATTGTGTTATTTCTGAACTTTCTAATGCTGATGTTTCTCCTAATGATTTTCTTCCTTTTACAGATGGACTTTCTTCTACATTTATTATGCCCTCTATCTCACCGGGTAATATTATGGACAATTTTCAGGATTGTGTCATTATGTGGATGTTTTGTCTGTTTTTTATAAGACAGCCACTCCCAACCAACCCAAAAAAAGATTAAAGCTTTGAATGAGATTAAATCTTGGACAGATGTAATTATAAGGAGGGTTGACAAAGCGGGAAACTTGGTGTTATTAAATAGAGATGCTTATATTGCAGAATCTTTAGAACTACTGTCAGATACATTAACTTATTCATTATAACCAGCAGATCCTACCAACAAACATAAAAATTTATTACGATCCCTGCTAAGAAAATATGTAGAACGTGGTGTAATAACAAAAAACGAGCTGAAAAATTACTCCCGGAATATCCTAAGAAACCATATTGGTATACAATACCTAAGGTTCATAAATCCCTGTCACACCCCCCAGGTTGCCCCATTATAGCTGGAGCAGGATCTCTCAATGAGCCACTTTCTCATTATCTTGACTGGCTTCTGAAACCTCTATTAGAGAATATTCCTTCTTATGTTAAGGACATAGGAGACTTAATATCAGCATTATAAAAGTTCAAATGGCAATCAGATTTTTCTTTATGCTCCATAGATGTAGTCAGTCTCTACACAAGAATCCCTCATAAATTAGGAATAGATTCCATCAAACTGATACTACAGAATTCCAATAAAATTGAGAGTTATATAGAGTTTGTATCTGAAAGCTTAGAATTTATCCTGACCCACAATAGTTTTCAATTTTTGGATAAATGGTACACGCAAAGAACCGGTACCGCGATGGGGACTCCTGCTGCTTGCGTGCATGCAAATTTATTCATGGCATATTTTGAGAATTCATACATCACTACTATAAAAAATCCATTTATCAAGTTTATCAAATTATTTTTACGTTATATTGATGACATCTTTATAGTTTGGGCAGGCTCACAAAAAAACTTCACGGATTTTGTTTCATATTTGAATGCTAATAATTTGGCTAACATGCAATTTATCTCAGAATTTGGTCATCAATCCTTAAATTTTCTGGATGTATCTGTCTCCATTGTTGATGGCGCTACATGTAAATGTCATTGCATATTTAATTATCCACCTGTTGAGAAAGGACAGGATGTTGTTTCTTGATCACATGGACCCGCAGAAGCTCTAGTTAGAGTGTGAAACTGCTGTCGTCCACCTCCTCCCTGCTTTCCATTAATTTTATCTGAACATGAAATAAAGGACTCTTATTTTTACATAAACTGTGAGTGCAGCTTTTCATCATCTCCTCTCTATTGGACTATTGTTTCTGCATTTTAAAACTGGCACCGCAAGTTTATGCGATATGTATTTGCCGTTAAGATTCAGGTGCGGTCATTATACATTTAGAAGGTGGTGCAGGCTCATTCTCCATTTACATACTCAAGATAAAGATTGTGTGATGGAATTAAAATATGTAGTCTTTCAGGTATCCTTAAAATAATTAATAAGTCTTATTCCTTGCTAATCAAAATAGAATTGTGATACACATTTAGTTCAATTCAAGAAGAAATTTATGGGAAGTTCATTAACGATTGATGTGAAATGTGACAAAGGACATATTCATCATGTGTGGGAATGCCAACCAAAAGTGTCTCAACAGCCAGCTGGAAACATTTTGATTTCAAGTGCCACACTCCAAAGTGGCAGTAGTTTTTTAAAAAAAATCCATTTTTTTTAAATTGCTTACACTGAAGTCTATAGGAAAATCTACATACTAGTAAAATCAAAAACTGTATATATTCCTGCCATAGATGGAGCGTGGCAAAAAGAACAGGAAACAGTACTAAACAAAGTAATATACAGATCGGCTTTTCTTTTCGGTGACGGCCAGATGGAAAGTCCAGGTTATTCGGCCAAATATTGCGTCTGCTCAATGATGGATGTTGAAACAAACAAAAAATGTTAATTCAGCATAGAGCAATTAGTACCCACAATTACATTGGTTAGCTTGGAAAAGATTGGTTTTAAGTAGTGTTTACATAATCTAATGGAGAAAAAAAATTGAAATAACATTGATAGCCACAGACAGACATGCGTCGAACAGAAAAATCTTAAAGCAGAACTATTCAGACATCGACCATCAGTTCGACATCTGGCACATGGCAAAATCAATTGGAAGTAAAATTCTGGCTGCCTCTAAAACAAATGACATAGAAATTTTGAGATCATGGATACAACCAATAAAAAAACATATTTGGTGGTGCTCACAAACTTCTGGAAAGGATTCAGAGGTTATAGTTCAACGCTGGAAATCTGTTTTACTACATGTTTTGACTAAACATAGCTAGGAAGATGTATCAAGTTATTCTTGTCTATTATCCACAATTAACCACAGTTATCCACAATTAACCGAGGATCAAATAAGGAATACAAAATGGTTTTTGCTCAAGACCCCCACATATGATAGTCTCACCCAAATAGTTGCCAATCTGTCACTTGTAAAAGATTTGAAGCATCTTTCTTTTTTTATCATCCCGATAAGCCTGTAATCTATCATAGTCTATGCCTAAAGTATAGGACAAAACACATTCATTATTTCACTGATGTGATGGTGGCTCGAACACAGCTGGCAGCAATTGACCAAAATCATAGAGTTGGTAGAATAAAGGCCATTGTTAAACGCGAAACATATGTTTCGGACCTAGTTTGGACTCTACATCACAGAGTTGAATATTCAAAAGAGCATAAAGCCTGGGTGATAAAAAGCAATTTATGGACTGACATGTCAGGAATTCCTTTATGACATTATGAGAGAAGTGATTGCTATAGTCTAGGCTCCAAACTCTACCAAATGGACATCAAGAAGAGAGACACTTCCTCAGAATATTACTCCCATTCCGAGACTGCCTAAACCGCAGTTAAATCGATCAATATAAAAGTCGATTTTAATTGTTCCTCCAATAGACTTATATAATACTCAAAAAAATTATTAGTATACATAAGTTATGAAAACATAACTTATGTGAAAACAATGTTTAGGTGCATACTCTGTGGCTATTCAGCTGTATAGTATTAATTTGGTTTTAAAAAGGCAAGTCTTGATTTCTTTCTTTATGTGGATTGACTACCAAAGGAAGTTCTTAAATGGCAAAAAAATACAAACTGTTTTGTTATCAAAAAGTTTTCTCAGGAAAATGTACAATACATGTACAAATCATATATATGTGTATAAAAACATTTCAAGGCAGAATAGTACTATTTTACAACTGCAGCAAAAAATAGTAACAGTATTAACATAAATTAACAGTGGATGCTTGACTAATACATTACAATCAGAAGTTGTAATCACTTGGAATGATGTGCGAAGAGTATGCACTGTATCACTTGAATCCCGTATAGGAACATTCTGGATCTGGATATGCATTTCTTATCCTGTTGACTGCACAAGATGGGATCGGAACACGATTTCCCTTCCCATGGAAACCATAAATCATTGCAGCAAACAAACAATAGGCAGCCAATCGTAAATTCTTAATGAAAAATTGTAGAAGATTGAAATGTTATTTTCTGTAAAATAATTTAATCCTCTAATTCCTGTCAGAGAAGAAGAAACACGTTTGGGGGGGGCGACTACATTGGATGCACGGTTGGATTCCTCCCAAAAGCATCGGCTGTGACGTGAATGGTCTTCTGCTAGCCTGTCAGGCTAAAACTGCGCTTCAGGTGACAAGCCCAGGATCCACTCCACGGTCTCCCAGCTAAACGGCCGTTCGGACGATCAGACAGCCTTTTCAGTGATCAGTTAATGGCCGGTAAGTCCAGAGCTAAGGCCCCACCACAGGGACCACGGTGGGCGTATACACACAGTCTATAGAGAGAGTTTGGCGCAAAACATAAATTCTCACAGACATTGTTTGCAAATAGAGCTGCGTGAATATTAGCTAGATACTCTCCTCAATGGGTGAGCTTGTGTATAGAGAGCATAACTGAATTGTAATTTTAGAGAATTGTTAAGTTTGTGAATCTCTGTGCGGCACCACTGCAAGGGCTGCCTCTTGCACTCATCTAATTTCACCCTTGCTCTGGGAAACTCCCAGTTACCGCATTAGGCATAACCACAGGTCAAGCAAATTATAGTGTATCTGATAAAACATACTGGGCCTATAGGTTGTGCATCGCAGGGGTCCTAGCTGATCTGGGCTAGGTGTGTGTGATATTTATCTGTTTCTTTCTCACGTTTTTGGGGTAACACTCTTTTTGTTGTTAGTAAAAATTAGTTTCTTAACAAATTGCCAGGTTGTGTTCTTTGTCCTCTGCCGCTGTATTCTGGGAGAGACCACCCCGGTACACGGTCTACAATCTCATAGACTGATATTGTTTACTGTGCTGCTTGTGCTGTTACGGAACAGAAATATGATTATCTGAACGAGGTCTATATTAGCCCAACCCCTAAAAAGGTGAAACTCAGACAAGGCTTGTCTGAATGAGTAAAATGAACTATGTACTGTATGTATTTGTGTGTACGACACTGGAAGGTAACATGGAAATGTCAATGTGTGTCTCGTAAACCAAACAGCAATACATATACAGTACAGACCAAAAGTTTGGACACACCTTCTCATTTAAAGATTTTTCTGTATTTTCATGACTTTGACAATTGTACATTCACACTGAAGGCATCAAAACTATCAATTAACACATGTGGAATTATATACTTAACAAAAAAAGTGTGAAACAACTGAAAATATGTCTTATATTCTAGGTTCTTCAAAGTAGCCACCTTTTGCTTTGATGACTGCTTTGCACACTCTTGGCATTCTCTTGATGAGCTTCAAGAGTTAGTCACCGGAAATGGTCTTCCAACAATCTTGAAGGAGTTCCCAGAGATGCTTAGCACTTGTTGGCCCTTTTGCCTTCACTCTGCAGTCCAGCTCACCCCAAACCATCTCGATTGGGTTCAGGTCTGGTGACTGTGGAGGCCAGGTCATCTGGCGTAGCACCCCATCACTCTTCTTCTTGGTCAAATAGCCCTTACACCGCCTGGAGGTGTGTTTGGGGTCATTGTCCTGTTGAAAAAGAAATGATGGTCCAACTAAACGCAAACCAGATGGAATAGCATGCCGCTGCAAGATGCTGTGGTAGCCATGCTGGTTCAGTATGCCTTCAATTTTTAATAAATCCCCAACAGTGTCACCAGCAAAGCCCGCCCACACCATCATACCTCCTCCTCCATGCTTCACTGTGGGAACCAGGCATGTAGAGTCCATCCGTTCACCTTTTCTGCGTCGCACAAAGACACGGTGGTTGGAACAAAAAATATCAAATTTGGACTCATCAGACCAAAGCACAGATTTCCACTGGTCTAATGTCCATTCCTTGCGTTCTTTAGCCCAAACAAGTCTCTTCTGCGTGTTGCCTGTCCTTAGCAGTGGTTTGCTAGCAGCTATTTTACCATGAAGGCCTGCTGCACAAAGTCTCCTCTTAACAGTTGTTGAAGAGATGTGTCTGCTGCTAGAACTCTGTGTGGCATTGACCTGGTCTCTAATCTGAGCTGCTGTTAACCTGCGATTTCTGAGGCTGGTGACTCGGATAAACTTATCCTCAGAAGCACAGGTGACTCTTGGTCTTCCTTTCCTGGGGCGGTCCTCATGTGAGCTAGTTTCTTTGTAGCGCTTGATGGTTTTTGCAACAGCACTTGGGGACACTTTCAAAGTTTTCCCAATTTTTCGCACTGACTGACCTTCATTTCTTAAAGCAATGATGGCAACACGTTTTTCTTTACTTAGCTGCTTTTTTCGTGCCATAATACAAATTCTAACAGTCTATTCAGTAGGACTACCAGCTGTGTATTCACCTGACTTCTGCACAACACAACTGATGATCCCAACCCCATTTATAAGGCAAGAAATCCCACTTATTAAACCTGACAGGGCACACCTGTGAAGTGAAAACCATTTCCGGTGACTACCTCTTGAAGCTCATCAAGAGAATGCCAAGAGTGTGCAAAGCAGTCATCAAAGCAAAAGGAGGCTACTTTGAAGAACCTAGAATATAAGACATATTTTCAGTTGTTTCACACTTTTTTGTTAAGTATATAATTCCACATGTGTTAATTCATAGTTTTGATGCCTTCAGTGTGAATGTACAATTTTCAAAGTCATGAAAATACAGAAAAATCTTTAAATGAGAAGGTGTGTCCAAACTTTTGGTCTGTACTGTATATGTATATGCACTGCTCAAAAAAATAAAGGGAACACTTAAACAACAGAATATAACTCCAAGTAAATCAAACTTCTGTGAAATCAAACTGTCCACTTAGGAAGCAACATTGACAATCAATTTCACATGCTGTTGTGCAAATGGAATAGACAATAGATGGAAATTATTGCCAATTATCAAGACACCCTCAATAAAGGAGTGGTTCTGCAGGTGGGGACCACAGACCACATCTCAGTACCAATGCTTTCTGGCTGATGTTTTGGTCACTTTTGAATGTTGGTTGTGCTTTCACACTCGTGGTAGCATGAGACGGACTCTACAACCCACAGAAGTTGCTCAGGTAGTGCAGCTCATCCAGGATGGCACATCAATGCGAGCTGTGGCAAGAAGGTTTGCTGTGTCTGTCAGTGTAGTGTCCAGAGGATGGAGGCGCTACCAAGAGACAGGCCAGCACACCAGGAGACGTGGAGGGGGCCGTAGGAGGGCAACAACCCAGCAGCAGGACCGCTACCTCCACCTTTGTAGAAGGAGGAACAGGAGGAGCACTGCTAGAGCCCTGCAAAATGACCTCCAGCAGGCCAAAAATGTGCATCTGTCTGCACAAACGGTTAGAAACCGACTCCATGAGGGTGGTATGAGGGCCCAACGTCCACAGATGGGGGTTGTGCTCACAGCCCAACACCGTGCAGGACGCTTGGCATTTGCCACAGAACACCAGGATTGGCAAAGTCGCCAACTGCGCCCTGTGCTCTTCACAGATAAAAGCAGGTTCACACTGAGCACATGTGACAGACGTGACAGAGTCTGGAGACGTAGTGGAGAGCGATCTGCAACATCCTTCAGCATGACCAGTTTGGCAGTGGCTCAGTAATGGTGTGGGGTAGCATTTCTTTGGAGGGCCCCACAGCCCTTTATGTGCTCGCCAGAGGTAGCCTGACTGCCATCAGGCACCGAGATGAGATCCTCAGACCCCTTGTGAGACCATATGCTGGTGCGGTTGGCCCTGGGTTCCTCCTAATGCAGGACAGCGCCAGACCTTATGTGGCTGGAGTGTGTCAGCAGTTCCTGCAAGATGAAGGCATTGAAGCTATGGACTGGCCGCCCGTTCCCCAGACCTGAATACGATTGAGCACATCTGGGATATCATGTCTCGCTCCATCCACCAAAGTCACGTTGCACCACAGACTGTCCAGGAGTTGGCGGATGCTTTAGTCCAGGTCTGGGAGGAGATCCCACAGGAGACCATCCGCAACCTCATCAGGAGCATGCCCAGGCATTGTAGGGAGGTCATACAGGCACGTGGAGGCCACACACAATACTGAGCCTCATTTTGACTTGTTTTAAGGACATTACATCAAAGTTGGATCAGCCTGTAGTGTGTTTTTCCACTTTAATTTTGGGGGTGACTCCAAATCCAGGCTTCCATTGGTTAATAAATTTGATTTACATTGATGATTTTGTGTGATTTTGTTGTCAGCACATTCAACTTTGTACAGAACAAAGTATTCTATGAGAATATTTCATTCATTCAGATCTAGGATGTGTTATTTGAGTGGTCCCTTTATTTTTTTGAGCAGCGTATACATATAGAATATACAGTACAGACCAAAAGTTTGGACACACCTTCTCATTTAAAGATTTTTCTGTATTTTCATGACTATGAAAATTGTACATTCACACTGAAGGCATCAAAACTATGAATTAACACATGTGGAATTATATACTTAACAAAAAAGTGTGAAACAACTGAAAATATGTCTTATATTCTAGGTTCTTCAAAGTAGCCACCTTTCGCTTTGATGACTGCTTTGCACACTCTTGGCATTCTCTTGATGAGCTTCAAGAGGTAGTCACCGGAAATGGTCTTCCAACAATCTTGAAGGAGTTCCTAGAGATGCTTAGCACTTGTTGGCCCTTTTGCCTTCACTCTGCAGTCCAGCTCACCCCAAACACACCTCCAGGCTGTGTAGGGGCTATTTGACCAAGAAGGAGAGTGATGGGGTGCTACGCCAGATGACCTGGCCTCCACAATCACCAGACCTGAACCCAATCGAGATGGTTTGGGGTGAGCTGGACCGCAGAGTGAAGGCAAAAGGGCCAACAAGTGCTAAGCATCTCTAGGAACTCCTTCAAGATTGTTGGAAGACCATTTCCAGTGACTACCTCTTGAAGCTCATCAAGAGAATGCCAAGATTGTGCAAAGCAGTCATCAAAGCAAAAGGAGGCTACTTTGAAGAACCTAGAATATAAGACATATTTTCAGTTGTTTCACACTTTTTTAAGTATATAATTCCACATGTGTTAATTCATAGTTTTAATGCCTTCAGTGTGAATGTACAATTTTCATAGTCAAGAAAATACAGAAAAATCTTTAAATGAGAAGGTGTGTCCAAACTTTTGGTCTGTACTGTATATGACATTGAGGTTGAATGGACTGTTTTCAACATTTCATGGCTTTGGGAGGGTGAAAAGTGATCAGGATGCTGTATGTGAGTGGACTATTTGAACCTAGCAATGGGGAAGGATACAGGTAAGGCAATAATGTGGCAGTTGAGGTCACATGGGCCTTTTTTTTTAATCTCTCCCACAATCTCATCTGTTCAGCATGGCATGAAGGGAGAACAAGCAAACAAAAAACATATAAAAATGTATTTTTTTTATTCACAATATCCACTGTAAACATTTTCTGTGAACATTTACACCTATTTTGAAGGTTTTGCCAGAAAAGTATGTCACAGCACAACCCCCTTAAAGACGACAATTCCCTCATAATTAAACCAGCTGATAAAGGTGGATCAATTGCTGTTATGGACAAATCCTACTATGTATCAGAAATATTACAGCAATTAATTGTGATAATTATAGGTTTGCAACCAAAAAACTGCATTGGATCTTTCAACTGTTTCTGAGAGATTTTTGCATCCTGAATACATGAAGCCAACCAGGCTGAACAAGCCCTGACATGTCCCATTCAGTAAATCCATAACTAGTTGTGCATTCGAGTGTCCCAGTACAGTACAATACAATTCAATTCTGTTAGTGTTCAAATGTTACTCTTGCAAAATGCCACGAAGAGACTCTGTTATTTCTCTGGACTGTTATTGTTTTAATTGTGGTGAATACACTGTTAAAATGCAACGAAAAAGCATAAGTGATTTTGTGAAGAAAGTTTATTTTGCGTACTTCAAATTGCAGCTTGGGGATCATGACAAGGCTTGGGCTCCCCATAAGGTGTGTAGGAGATGCGAAAATCTCTGCTTGTGGTATAAAGGCAAGAGCCATCTTTTCGCTTAGCTATTCCATTGATGTGGGAAGAACAGCGGGACCACAGTAACGACTGCTATTTTTGTTCGGTCGAAGTTAAAGGTTTCAATAGACGAAACAAAAAAGGACTAACTTACCCTAACCTAAAATCAGCTGTTCGTCCAGTAGTTTAGAGCAGCAAACTAGCCATGCTGCATCCACCTCCTAATTTGGATGATATCAGGTAGGATGAAGAAGATGCAGTACCAGCATAGGAAGAATCTGGGTCTGAAGTTTCTATGGATGAGGGGTCTCAACTTTTTTCTCAGAACAAATGAAACGATCTTGTTAGAGATTTGGGCCTTTTCAAAGATCCTGCTGAATTTTTAGGATCAAGACTCAAATATAAACACCTTCTGTCACCCAGAACATTGTTCCATGGTACAGGCATAGAGAGAGTGAATTCACATTGTTTTATTCTAAAGAGAGGAATCTCATTTTTTGTAGTGATGCCCCTGGGCTCATGAGGCAATTTGAAATCGAATATAAATCATACCAATGGTGCTTATTTATAGATTCTTTCAAAACAAGCCTAAAAGCAGTCTTGCTGCATAATGGAAATTAATTTGCATCACTTCCTGTTAGACACTCAGTGCATCTGCAGAAAAGTTTTGAAAATTTGGCTTTGATTCCTGAAAAATCAAGTATGAAGATCATTGCTGGATGATTTGTGGAGACTTCAAAATACTAACTATGATATTAGGCCAATAATCAGGATATACAAAGTATCCCTGTATTCTGTGCTTCTCGGAGAGTCAAGCCAGAGATCCTCATTGGGAAAAAACTGACTGGCCACTTCGAGACGCCATAACTTCTAGTGAAAAGAACGTCATCAATAAAAGCCTGGTTCCTCATGAAAGAGTTCTCTTACCATCTCTTCACATCAAATTGGGTCTTATGAAACAGTTTGTTAAATCTCTACCAAAGGATGGGGAATGCTTCAAACACCTGTGCTCCAAGTTCCCAAACCTCTCCGAGGCCAAGCTGAAAGAGGGAGTTTTCGTAGGACCGAACATACGTAAACTTTGTTCTGACTCCTTGTTTCCAACATTCATTTATGAAACTGAAAGAGAAGCGTGGGATTTATTTAAAGATTTGGTACATACATTCTTGGGAAATTACAAAGATCCAGGTTACAAAAATATTATAGAACTCATGTTAACTGCATTTAAGGCTCAAGGCTGAAACATGAGCTTAAAGGTTTACTTTTTACATTCACACATGGCCTACTGTCCTGAAAACTTAATATCTTACAGTGAGGAGCAATGGGAAAAATTTCACCAGGATGTTAAGGAAATGGAGACGTTACTAGGTAAGCTGGGAAGTGAACATGATTGGTGACTACTGCTGGATGCTGAAGTGAGAAACTGGAATTACCGGAAAATGAACGCTCACCAGGAAAACATTGAAAGAGAAGAAAAAATGGTTTCACAGGCAAACTGAACATTGATCAATCAATTGTGTTTCATGGATGACAAATTTAATTGTGTTTTACTTGAAAATAAAATGACAAGTTTTTGACCAATTAGTGTTGATTCAATATATTCTCTCTTCTTTTGCAAGAAAACAAAAGTCCTTTTGAGAATCAGCACATCAAAATGCATTACAGCCACTGAAAACCTCCCACGCAGGTTTTTAAAGATATTTTTTGCAGACTTGCCTATCTTGAGCTCATATCAGCAATAAGATCAGTAAAATTTTAGATAATTTCTTTAACCTAAATGTTATTGACAAAACAAAAAAACTTACAATTTTCTAAAAAAAAAATTCTGATCCAGTGACACCTGTCTTCTATAGTTTGCCGAAAATTCATAAAAATTTACAATTCCCTCCAGGGCGCCCTATCGAAGCTTTTACAGATCCAATTTTTTTCACCTTTGGCTATGTATCTTGAAAAGATCCTGACCCCCTTAAGTAAAACCACTCGGTCTTTTGTTTTGGACACCTCTCACTTTTTAACCATTGTGAGATTCCTTACGTATATAACATTTGAACTCTATTTGATAACTTTAGATGTAAAATAGCCTTTAAACATCCATTTGACATGATGCAGGTCTTGCCGCAGTTGCCAAACTATTACAGACAACTACATTTTCACATGATCAAGTTTCATTTTGCATTGACCTACTCCATTTAATATTACATGACAACTATTTTCTCTGTGGGGACCAATTCTATCTTCAAAAGAAAAGTACAGCTATAGGGTTTAACGTTGTTTCCCCTTAGGCAAATTGTTTTATGTCTAATTTTGAAGATCAATACGTTTACAGTGATCCACTTTTTGGCCACACCTTAGTCTGGTTACGCTATATTGATGATATATGACCCAGATATTCAATTCACCACACATATCGATGGCTCACGGATTAACTTTCTTGATGTTCTGGTCCATAAAAATGCTACCGGTCATTTAACTACCAATTTATACAGAAAATCTACTGATTGAAACAGTTTAATAATGTATAGTAGCAATCATCCCAAAGCTACAAAATTGTCTTTGCCACGATCTCAATTTTACAGAGTTGACATTATAGTGAGCAACACTTCAAAAAAACAAGTACGTTTCAAAGATATGAGTGACCGCTTTTGAAATTGTGGTTATCCATCATTTACATTACATTATACTTCACAAGACCCATCGCATTACAACAACCGAGTCTCTCCTTCTCGACTACCTTTCAATAACACCTACCATCCTCTTATGTCCAAAATCCATGTGGTTCTAAGTCAACATTCTTTCCTTGTCTCACCCACAGGTTACAGAATTTAAACTTCCACCATTAATATATTACAAACTTACTAAAAACTTAAGGGACAAATTAGTCAAAACAGATACTGGTCCTTTGAAATCAGCTTCAAAACAATGCACACTCTCTTCATCTAGGTTTGGTACAATAGATTCCCCCATTTCCCAGTTAGTCCCATTAATTAGTTAGGATATAGGGTGATATAGGGTAGGTGTTTAGTATAGTATGAGTTGGCTAGATAAATTAGATTATTCATAATATATTTATATTCTTAAAATTAAAATAAATCCTTAGGGTTAGACTAAGTGTTAGGCTTAAGGTTGATCACAATTGTTTTACCGATCATTTATTAGTAGTTCCATAAAGTGTTTGATCAATTAGTCAAGTTAACCATTTAGTTGCGTTCATTTGTTCATTTTTGTACTAATATACAAATACTATATATATATATAAATTGATAGGAACACATTTTCTACTAAAATATAACTAATACTGTAGAGTGTACATGTGTATAGAAAAAAATATAAAAAGTACTAAAATGGCATATCAGTTTCATAGTGTAGGGGTGCTGTATGCCCTTTTATGTTCAGACAATGAAGAAAGTGTAATGTCAGATGGATGGCGATGATGATTTCGAGGGCTTAGGTTCAGTGACAGTGATAGCTCAGAGATAAGGAATCATTCTGGTCCATCCTCAAAAATGACAAGGACCAGTACAAGAGAGGCACTACTGGAGGAACGTCTCCAAATCAGGGAGCAATGCCCCTAGTATTAGTAAATTGGCGCATGCCAATGTACAAGGAAGGAGCTTTGCCACTTAATGTAGCATTTCCCACATGGGAGGCTTCAAATTCAACTATTCCATTCATCCCTGATTATAATGCCATTCCTTGTATAAATGTGGAGGTGGCACCCCCCTGGCCGTTCCTGTCTCTTAAAGCCACGCACGCTAGGCGGAGACCGGATCTCGTAACTGCTCCACGGGTGACCTCGAATCAGAAAGGCCTCCCTCCAACAGAAGGGCGTCGTGGCGACCGGAGGGGAGACCAACCCCAGCGCTGAAGCCCACGAACCAAAAAGGACTACAGATGGGAGCCATAAATAAAAAATTATCAGAAGATCTGTTAACTAAAAATCCGATGACACCTATCTTTCACTCATTCCCAAAAACACATAAAAATATATTTCCCCCTCCATTAAGACCGATAGTTGCGGGAATTGGGAGCCTGAGAGAACAGTTGAGCTCTTTGATTTGTATATTCAACCTTTGATAAGGACACTGCCCAGCTACATCAAAGATACGAAACATGTCATCTCCTCATTGGATAAAAAACCTTGGATAAAAAATTCCGTTTGGTTAAGTTGTGATGTAGTTAGGCTATATCCAAGCCTACTACACAGGAAAGTTACCTATATACTCACGGAACATCTACAAAAGTATAGTAACTACGAGGAGAATATACAAGAATTTTTAATCATGGCGATTGATTTCCTGTTGGAAAAAAACTATTTTTCATTTAATGATACATATTATATTCACAAACAGGGAGCCCCGATGGGTTCAGCTTTCTCCCCCTCTATAGCCAATCTTTATATGTTCTATTGGGAATAATTATTTATTTTTTCTGAGTCCAACCCATTCTCCTCTAACATTGGATGGAACGGTTGCTACCTGGACGACCTGCTTCTAGTGTGGAGAGGCACGGAGGAATCGGAATTGGAATTTATAGAGTATATTAATCATGATAATTTAAATTTGAAATTTACATATAAGATTGAAAATAATATCATCGATTTTTTGGATATTACCCTAGATAACAATGACCATTCTTATATTTCAGTGTCACCATATAGAAAAAATATGGCCGTTAATTCCACCTTATGGGCAACCTCTTGTCATTCTAAACCGGTGATGAAAAATATACCGGTGGGTGAACTTATCCGTACAAAAAGGAATACCACACTAGAGAACAAATACAAGGAAGAAGTAAATAAAATGATGGATAGATTAGGAGCACGTAGATACCCAAAATAGATGCTTCAAAGAGCAAATAATATAGTTAATGATATTTCAAGAACGGAAATTATGAAAAATAAAAAAATAAATATAAGAAAATTAATAATAAACAATTAAAATTTGTTACTAATTATAGCCCTGAATTCCAACGAATAAGGAGTATCATAAATACCTACCTACCGATGCTTCATCAGAATTACAAATTACGGAAAATATTAAGCCATGGGGACTCATAAGTCCATGCTGTGGACACACAAAAAATACTAAAACTTTTTCCTCCTCTAGTACGCAAAAGATATACAATATTAAAAATTCTATAAATTGTAATACCACATATGTTATATATCTTTTTACATGTAATATATGTAATATTCAATACGTGGGATGTACCACCAACTCATTGAAAACCCGACTAAGACGACATCTATCGGATGCCAATAACAAAATAACAACTAAATGCTCAGGAGCATCCAGACATTTTAGTACGGAACATGGAGGAAATACTTCCAGTTGCGAGATAATAGGAATTGAAAAGGTTAGGAAACCACATAGGGGAGGGGATTATCGGAGAAAGTTCCTTAATAGAGAGTCCTGGTGGATCTACGAACTTGACACAAGATCTCCAAAAGGAATGAATTTAAGACAGGACATGATCTACTATTATGATTGATTATATCGTTTTTCATTGCGTTTTGTATATGTTATTTTTTAATACTTGGTATGGATATTTTTTAATAAGTTATTTCATTGGAGGGGGCAAGTCATGTGCTCTGGGTGGATATGACATAAAATGCTGCCCCGTGAACACATGCGGCTATGCAATGACTAAGGATTAATTTCCGAAACGAGTTTGCCACTGAACTGTTCTCCCATGCTTGTGATGGTTGTGACCTAAAACCGCATCTATTTGGCGATATGAAATATTTTAAATGAATTAATAAATATGGTTTTTATTGGAAATCGTCTTGCTGGATTTTCCTCTTCTGCTTGGTCCTATATGGCCACCTTTTCAGCGAATGATGTGTGGTTTTGGCTACGGCACTTGAAGATACCACAGCCTCCGGTTTGCTAGCTGAGTCTTGCAGTCCTCCACTAGTCTGAGGCCGGTCCCCTACTGCGGCCTGGTCCCTCCTCCCGACTCAGGTCGGCGTGAATTCGGGCGCATGGGTGGACTCCTCACTTCTCGTGCCCCTAGGGCCCCCTCTCTGTCTCTGGAGCCACTCACTGCTCCGGTCTTCTCTCTTCACTCCCTTTGACAGACTCCTGTCACCAACTGCTCCGAATGACTGACTTTCTAGATCTTTCTACCAGTCTTTTTATACTGTCTGTCATGTGACCCATGTCACTGTCACTCTACGTGGTCCCCTCTACCTTCAGTCCTTCCTTGTGTGCTCCCCTAAACTATTTCCTCCACCCACCTCCTCTACCAAGTTCCCTCCTCCAGACAGGGACAGGGACTGTGCTCTCCCTCAGTAGAAATCTCGCCCTTCCCTACTGGAGTAATGTGGTGTTGGATGTGGGTGTGTGGGTCCCGGGTAGTGCTCCCTCCTTACCTGAGAGTGGGGTACCACACCTCTGGCTGAGATGCAGTACCTCTGTGGCGACTGGACCCACAGGGGCGCCACATACCCCATAGGATAAGCCTACGTTGCTGTTTCGCGCAACTTCCATGCTCCTGTGTTGTTTAATTTTCCACTTAGTTTATGCTGCAGTATCTATATTACTGCTTTTGCTTTGTTCTGATGTCTGTTGTTTGTTTTGTCAGTCTCCCTCCCCTCCCCTTTTGTCTCCAATGTGAAAATAGATTCAACTTAATATGGACAAGTAGCAGTTGGCCATACATGTCAAAATCACACCCAGATCTATCATGGCGGACCTAAACATCGCATCCTTCAATGCAAAAGGATTAAATACCCCTGCAAAGAGAGCCCAGATCCTACGCCACTTTCACAGCCGTAAAACTCACCTCATTTGCTTCCAGGAGACCCATTTTAAGGTAAATCACTCCCCAACTATCAGAAATAAATACTACACATCTTGGCACTTTGCTAACAATCCCGCCTCTCGTTCAAAGGGGGTTGCAATTGCAATACATAAATCCCTGAACCATCAAGTAATCGATTGCTTTACTGACCCACATGTTAGATTCATAATACTCACCATATCTATAGAGGGTCAAATTCTTAACATAATTAATGCTTATTCAACAAATCAAAACCAGACTTCCTTCCTTTCTAATCTAATTGACCTTGCCACTCCTGGAGCCGAGGGCACCCTAGTTCTCTGCGGTGATCTAAATGCCACTTTAGACCCAACCCTAGACAATTCTAAAGGCAAATCACATCTTTCAGACGCGAGCATCAAATATATAAATAATTAATTATTATCTCTGCAGCTCTGTGATACATGGAGACTGCAACATCCAGCAGACAGGGACTACAGCTTTTACTCTACCCCGCACAACTCTTATAGCCGTATAGACTATATATTACTTCAACATAGTGCCCTACCTGGCTGACCTCCATCAGCATAGGCAACATTCTATGGTCAGACGACGCTCCCATTTTCTGCTCTATTAGAATCCCTTTGCTCGCAAAAGTAGCGTGGTCCTGGCACCTTAACAAATCTCTACTTCTAGATTATTTGCAATTCAGACATCTAAACAACTATAGAGAACTTTATTCTGGATCATTCCTATGATGACACTCCACCACCAATCAAATGGGAGGCGTTAAAGTGTGTCCTGAGGGGAATCTTTAATAAGCACAGCGCCAGAATAAAAAGGGAGAGAGCCCAAAACCTAAAAGATGCCCTTCAAGTAGTCACAAGGCTAGAACAAGCACACAAGAACGCTCTCTCCACTGCCACTCTTCTTACAGTGGAACTTCTTACAGGCAGACTTGAGGTTAAGCGTATTTTAGAGACTTCCTACACCCGTTTTCTACAAATAGGACGTAGCAAATTCTACGAATACGGCAATAAACCCGGTAGAATGTTGGCCCAAGCCCTCAGAGATAAAATCACACAAAATCAAAAGCTCGAGGCCTTCAGGTCCATACCACCAGTGAAACTGCAGAAGTCTTCCAATTTTACTACTCAAACTATACAATCTTCCCGAAAGGGATTCTGACCCATTGAGCCCAGTTTTGCCTACATCCCCCTTTAAAAAGCTTCCAGAGGATGTGGTGAGAGATCTTGAGGTTCCCATTTACAACCCCTGGCAAAAATTATGGAATCACTGGGCTCGGAGGATGTTCATTCAGTTGTTTAATGTTGTTGAAAAAAAGCAGATCACAGACATGGCACAAAACTAAAGTCATTTCAAGTGGCAACTTTAGGGCTTTAAGAAACACTAAAAGAAATCAAGATTAAAAATGTGGTACTCAGTAAGGGTAATTTTTTTCAGACCAAGCAGAGGGAAAAAATTATGTAATCACTCAATTCTGAGGAAAAAATTATGGAATCACCCTGTAAATTTTAATTTCCAAAACTAACACCTGCATCAAATTATATCTGCTCGTTAGTCTGCATCTAAAAAGGAGTGATCACACCTTGGAGAGCTGTTGCACCAAGTGGACTGACATTAATCATGGCTCCAACACGAGAGATGTCAATTGAAACAAAGGAGAGGATTATCAAACTCTTAAAAGAAAGTAAATCATCACGCAATGTTGCAAAAGATGTTGCTTGTTCACAGTCAGCTGTGTCTAAAATCTGGACCAAATACAAACAACATGGGAAGGTTGTTAAAGGCAAACATACTGGTAGACCAAGGAAGACATCAAAGGGTCAAGACCGGAAACTTAAAGCAATATGTCTCCAAAACAGGAAATGCACAACAAAACAAATGAGGAACGAATGGGAGGAAACTGGAGTCAATGTCTGTGACCGAACTGTAAGAAACTGCCTAAAGGAAAAGGGATTTACATACAGAAAAGCTAAACATAAGCCATCATTAACACCTAAACAGAAAAAAAACAAGGTTACAATGGGCTAAGGAAAAGCAATCGTGGACTGTGGATGACTGGATGCTGGAACTTTTGTTTGGTGCCGTTCCAATGAGATTTATGAAGATGACTGCATGAAGAGAACATGCAAATTTGCACAGTCATTGATGATATGGGGCTGCATGTCAGGTAAAGGCACTGGGGAGATGGCTGTCATTACATCTTCATGAAATGCCCAAGTTTACATTGATATTTTGGACAGTATTCTTATCCCATCAATTGAAAGGATGTTTGGGGATGATGACATCATTTTTCAAGAAGATAATGCATCCTGCCATAGAGCAAAAACTGTGAGACCATTCCTTGAAAGAAGACACATAAGGTCAATGTCATGGCCTGCAAACAGTCCGGATCTCAATCCAATTGAAAATCTTTGGTGGAAGTTGAAGAAAATGGCCCATGACAAGGCTCCAACCTGCAAAGCTGATCTGGCAACAGCAATCAGAGAAAGTTGGAGCCAGATTGATGAAGAGTACTGTTTGTCACTCATTAAGTCCATGCCTCAGAGACTGCAAGCTGTTATTAAAGCCAGAGGTGGTGCAACAAAATACTAGTGATGTATTGGAGTGTTCTTTTGTGCGTTTGTTTTTCATGATTCCATAATTTTTTCCTCAGAATTGAGTGATTCCATAATTTTTTCCCTCCGTTTGGTCTGAAAAAAATTACCTTTACTGAGTACCACATTTTTAATCTTGATTTCTTTTAGTGTTTCTTAAAGCCCTAAAGTTGCCATTTGAAATGACTTTAGTTTTGTGCCATGTCTGTGATCTGCTTTTTTTCAACAACATTAAACAACTGAATGAACATCCACCGAGCCCGGTGATTCCATAATTTTTGCTAGGGGTTGTACTACTCAGGAGCTCTCACTGATTATAATTGATTTACCGGGGAACAAAAGCTCAGGTCCTGACGGCCTAACTTCCAAATTCTATAAATCATTCTAAACTCTACTGAACCCATTAATGATACAATCTTTTAATCATATTTCTGAATCATCCCTTTTCCCTCCACAAGCAACCTCTGCACATGTTACAATAATTCCAAAAGCTGGGAAGGACCCCTACTTGAGTGCCAGTTATTGCCCAATCTCGTTGCTCAATGTAGATATAATACTATTTGTTAAACTAATAGTAAATAGGCTAAACCCATTTCTCCAGAAACTCATTCACCTTGACCAGGTCGGTTTTGTCCCTGGTAGGGAAGCACGAGATAACACTATCAAAACCATAGACATCATCAACTTTGCCACTTCCCATAAAAAACCTGTAATGATTTTATCCGTAGATGCCGAAAAGACCTTTGACAGGGTCTCATGGCAATTCATTAACCAACCTTTGGATTTCATTGGCCTGGGCCCTTCCCTTAAATCTAAAATAAATGTGCTATACCAAACTACATCCGAAAAACTTAAAATCAACGGAACACTCTCTGGAGAGCTTTCAATTAAAAATGGCATGCGGCAAGGCTGCCCTCTATCATCCTTTTTGTATGTACTTGTAATGGAAAGTCTGGCAGGAGCTATTCAGGAGAACCTTGACATCAAGGGGATAACGATAAAAAAAAAGAATATAAATGTTCTGCTTTCGCTGACGACTTACTAATATACCTCTCTAATCCACATATATTTCTTCCCTCATTAATATTAGAGCTAAATCAATCTTGAAAGTGGTCAAATTTCAAAATAAACGCGGACAAATCTGAGGCCCTAAATATAACTTTGCCGCCGCAAACCGTCAAAAACCTAAGAGACAATTTTCCCTTTAAATGGCCTTCCGATAGATCTATTAACTATCTAGGTGTACGTATCTTTTCTGACCTCTCCAGACTATTCTTGGTAAACTTCCAAACCTTCTTGTCCAGACTGAATGGAGATTTAGCTAAATGGATCCATAAAAAATGTTCATGGTTCGGAAAGGTCAATATTATCAAAACGACGATTCTTCCTAGATTGCTATACTTGCTCCAGACCATTCCCATACACATTTCTGCTCCCTTCTGGCATAAACTCCAACGTAGTCTGAACAATTTTGTCGGGTCTCCGGGTCGCCCTAGAATTAAGTCTAACATCCTAACCAGGCCTAAAGATGCGGGAGGAATAGGAATGCCGGATTTCCGTAGATACTACCTGGCGGCAGCCCACTCTCGGGTTCTTGACATGGTTCATAATTCCTCCTATAAACTTTGGGTTACAATTGCCCAAGACATTTGCCCACTTTCCATTCCTTCCTTACAATGGATCTGGCCCCTTACCACTCAGTTTAAAACCGTTCCCTTGTCATTTAGTGTGTGCAATACCCTTAAAGCCATATTTTCGTTCAACATCAAAAACCCCTTAATAGCCAGCCTAGGCCCTCTGACCCCCATCACAGGTAACCCAAGATTTCCGCCAGGCTCTTCTCATATATTTCTAAATAGCGCTGCAAAATCACCTCTTCGCGTATACCAAATAGCTCCACGAGGCTTCCTATCTCGGTCATTTTGCAGGATAAGATTTCCACGGCTCGCCAGCACTTTGAATACGCCCAGCTTAAACATTTTATCAGTTCCCTTAAGGTAAACTTTAAGATTACTCGCCCCCTATCCCCCTTTGAAAAACGATGTACTTCTCCATCAAGGATTGACCACGCTGTACCGGTCTTATACAAACATCTATAAACATCAAAAATCAGAACCTGGGAGACTGAGCTGCAATTAAAAATCCCAATCGAACAATAGAGATGTTTTCATCTCTCCCACAAGTCTCACATCGCTACCAAAGCCCAGGAGACAAACTACAAAATCATCTCCAGATGGTATTGGGTCCCTGTGGTACTGCATGGGTGGTTTCCGGGTGTTTCCAACTTATGCTTGCGATGTGAATTGCAAGAAGGTACAATGACCCACATCTGGTGGTCTTGCTCTACACTTGCTCCATTCTTGTGGGGGGTATTAAAGGTTATCACAGAGGTTACAGGTGTGGAAATAACTAGGAGACCAGGAGCAGTCCTATTGTTCATGTTTTCTATGCCAAGCTCCAGATTTAAAAAATCGCTTCTGAGACATTTACTCCAAGCAGCTAAAGCAATAATTCCCCATCACTGGAAATCACCCAATGCCCCAACCATGGAAGAGTGGTTTTTGGAAGTAGCAGCCACCCAACGCATGGAGTCGCTGATTGCTCTCATCCGTGAAGAAAAAGTTGAATTGGCATGCAAGTGGTTCCATTGGGACTCGTTTTTGGCATCCCCCTTTATAGATCTATCTCAGGGAAGCTTCCTGTCAGCCCTGCCTGCCACATAGTCTTTTAAGGCCCTTCCCCTATAGGAGCTGGTGTCCATCATATGATTTCTTGCAAGTTTCTCCCCGATTGCCTCTCGTTCCTGTCTTATGTCTAGTTTATTTGTTTAATGAGTCATTTTACTGACTGTTGTGCTTACTATGTTATGATTTATGACACTTCTATGTAATGTTTTGAAAAGTTTTTCAATAAAATCTTGAATTGGAAAAAATGTGGAGGTGGAATATTTTGAACCAGTTAACTTTTTAAATTTGTTGATGACAGAAAGATTGTTAGAGCATATTGTCCTCCAAACACATTTATATGCTTCTCAATTTATTAGTCAGAATCCACAATCCTATTATGGTAGGTCAAATTTACGGACGGCAACTAATCTTCCTGAAATGAAACATTTTTTAGGGCATACATTTGCCATGGGGCTTGTTAAAAAAAAACGAGCATTCGGTCTTACTAGTCCAACCGCCCTGCTCAAGCCACCCTTATGTTTTCTGTCATTCTTCCAAGGACCCGCTATGAAAAGCTTATGAGATTTTGGCATTTTAATGACAATTGTCAATGCCTGCCCACAAATGCCCCAGAATATGACAGACTATATAAAATCAGACCCAACATCAAAGAGCTGACGGAAAAATTCTTTAGACTCTACCACATAATGCAAAACATTTCTATTGATGAGTACCTTGCAAAAATTCAAAGGAAGACTGCACCTTAACCAATTTATTCCATCTAACGGCACGGTTCGGAATAAAACTCTATAAAATGTATGAGAGTTCAACAGGATACACATCAGCTTTTCGCATTTATGAGGGGAAAGATAGCCAACTAAATCGGGATGTCCTATTTATCTGGGAACATCTGGAAAAATTGGTAGCTGATAAGTCAAATTTTTACAAAAAGGCTATAATTTGCATGTAGACAAGTACTACACCAGCATACCACTATTTAAAACCGGCTGCCGAAACTACAGAGGCAATGAAAAGCGCGTTGAAGTGTGGGGCAGCAGTGTATACATCCCCTGCATCATGGCAACAGGTAATGGATCAGATCTTTAATCCTTCTATGATAATATATGGTCTACCTATGCCATTTATGTGCCAATTTTTGTTTTCATCCTGATCTGCTATTAGTCTTTGCCATTGTTACTGACATATAGTTTTGTATTCATCAATGCCATTTATATGTGACAGTTTAGCTGTCTACATTGTGATCTACCACTAATTTGTGATTACATCAGAACTATATAATAACCACCTATAATTCCAATACCAATATCCTTAAAACCATTATCAATAAACATTGGAATATTCTAAAAGATGACAAAACTATAGGGGATTTAATACCCCCTTCCCTAAATTCATCTTTAGGAAAGCTAACAATATTGGCAATAAGGTAGCCCCCACTATAAAAAATCCAAGTGCTACCCGCTTTTCCGGCAATGTGGGCTTTTTTCCATGTAGAGTGTACAAAATATGCAAAACTCTTTGCACAAAAAAACATAGCCATATTACACATTGGAACTTTGAATTCCCCATAAAGGACTATGTCACCTGCACTAGCAAAGGGGTAATATATGGGCTAAAATGCCCATGCAACAAACTATATGTAGGTCGGACCATACGACCCCTTAACAAAAGACTAGGTGAGCATATTAGAAATATTAAACTTCCGGTTCCTGCGCTGGCGGCTGCAGTGGTGTAGGAGATCAGCTCCGGCAAACCCCGCCATTAAAGGGACTAATCCAGAGCCGCCGAGCCTGCCCGAGGTCCAGAATACCCACAGGAGCAGAGGGGGAAGTGACCGGCATGGACAGGTACCTGCTGCGGAGCGCGGGGACTGGAGAGGGACCCGGGAACCATGGAGATTAATTGCTCCACCAGGAGAGTGTCATGGCGCCGGTGGAGAAGACTCCCCGCCCCCGTAGGAGAGATGCTGCCGGAGAACAGAGAGGAGCACGACAGGAAGGGGGAGAGGCAGACAGCAGGCAAGAGAGGCAGAGAGGAATTAAATAGAAAGTCCTGGATGCAACACAGGAGGCCTATATAACAGCAGGAGACAGCCTAACAGAGGATACCATGGAAGATTATGAGGGAGATAACGATGTGGCCTTTAGTGCAGAGAGGGGGGAGGAGCAAACTCCTCATGCAGAGAATGCCTGGCAGGGAGAACGCAGCCAGTGCACTACTAATTCAGCCTTATCAGCCTGGGCTGAAGGAGGTACAGAGCATAGAATGATCAGTTCTGAGCCCAAAGGGAAACGCAGAGGCACTAGCCACAAGGCCAACATTGGGAACAAACCCCATGAGTGCATCATAGACTATGAGAAATTGGCCAGCGAAGTCGCATCACGTATATCACAGGACATTAAACAGGTCATAACCTCAGCAATATAGATTTGAGATGCAGGACAATAGGATGCAAGAGGCTGAGCAGCGAATAGCAGACTCAGAGGATGTAATAACATCCATGTTAAATCAAATAAGGGCTCTGACACACTCAGAACCAAGTTGGATGACCTGGAAAACCGCTCCAGGAGGAGCAATTTAAGAATTGTGGGTCTCCCAGAATCAGTAACGGCGTGGCAGCTAGACAACATTTTCGAGGTCGAGCTACCCCAGGCACTAGGTATCAAACATAACTGTCGAGTAGAGAGAGCACACCGTGTGGGCCCCCTGAGAGATCAAGAGGGAATAAGAGGCAATATCAACTCTGATAAGAGACAAGTATCACATCCAAGACCCAGACAGGCCATTGCCAAGTACCTGGATTATAAGCACAAGGAAGAGAAAGGCGCCGCACACTACAAATTAATGGACACAAGATTTTGGTCTTTGGAGACTACTCGGCAGAGGTGACGAAGAAGAGAAAGGCATTTAGCAATGTGTGCACGGCCCTATAGCATAAAAAGATACCTTTTCAACTTCTGTACGCCACTACTCTGAAGATGAAGAGTCCAGATGGTACCTTCAAGTTCTACAAGGACCACATAGAAGCAGAAAGATTATACCTATCAGAGAGAGAAAATCGGGGAAACACCGAGAAGAGGGAGTGACGTCAGCCCAAGAGAGTCAAGGAACAGATCACAGGCCGAGAGAGGTGCAGACTGAGACAGGCCTGGGGAGCAAAGATCACCAGTTGGAGCTCGCAAGACATCAAATAAAGGTCCCTGAAAAAGACTCGGGAAAGATAAAGAAATTCCTACGTGTTGACTAAGCTTCAACAGCAGGAGAGATCTGGACGAAATATATATATATGTTTCTCTTCTCCCTTTTTTCTTTTTTTTTTTATATATATTATTTACCATGATAAGTTGCTCTTCGCTGGACAAATCTCGAGAAAGGTCGTATTACCTTTTCTTTCTGAAGTTAAAAATTTAAGAGATTGGGAGGGGGGAGGAAGAGGAGGGAGCTGAAAAGGGTAGAGTTCGGGAAAGATACAAGAATAAGAATGAAGGTGTTATGGGATGCAAGTAGTGTGGCCAGAATGATGGAAATCACAAAAAGATATGTAAAATATTATAACTATGTTTATGGGGAAGTTGTGGATATATTTGGGGGAGGGGAGGGAGGGATAAATTGCAGCTACATCACCAACCAAAGATCAGACATTAGGTTTGTAAAACTCTCGTAGAAGTTTCAGGATAAGAACAACATACCACTAGACTATGGTTAAGATCGTATCATTGAACGTTAAAGGACTCATGTCCCCGGGAAAGAGAGCAATGGTCCTAAGACACTTGAAGAGACTAAAGACAAACATAGACTTACTGCAGGAATCACACTTGGGGAGAGAAGGCTTTTTCAATGATGCAGAAAACATGGGTGGGTTCAATATATGGATCTCTGGCACAGGGGAGGAAAGACGGCACATTGATACTTATGAGCAAGCACTTTAATCATTCTCTTATTCTACAAGAAGATGACTCGGAGGCAAGGTGGCAACATTTAGTGATCACAGGGCCATCGGGTACTCTGAGCATACATAACGTATATGCACCTAACACAAAACAAGAGGAATTTTTTAGACAATTAGAAACAAACATTGCTAAAGATAATGAAACACACATAATAGTCGGAGGGGACTTTAATGGGGTACCTAACCACAGGGAAGACAGGAAACAAAAACCAGGAAAGACTAATGATAAGGGAGAATAACGGACATAAGGACATGTCATGGGAGGGTTCGGGTTTAAAAGACGTCTGGAGGTTACAACCTCCAAGTGAGCGGGAATTTACCCACTACTCACATCCACATGACAGTTGGTCGCGTATCGACCAAATCTGGTTGAGTGACTCCCTGATTCCTAGAGCATATGAAAGTGTGATTTGAAGACCTTGTGATATCTGACCACAGTCCAATCAGCATTAAGATACAGGATAGATGTCAAAGAGGGACAGACATCTTGTGGCGGTTTCCGACGTTTTTACTTAGAGAGGAGAATTTTCACAGGATACTGAAGGAATGGTGGGAGGAGTTTGCAGAAACTAACAGAGAACATGAATTAAATGTCCAACTATACTGGGAAACAAATAAAGCAGTTTTGAGAGGGCGCCTAGAGGGATATGCATCCACGTTCAAAAGAAGAACAATTGAGCAATATACTAAGACCAGCGGACTTTTGAGGGAAGCATACACAGCATTTTTGGCGGACCACTCCACCCTGACAAGAGAGAGATGGATAAAAGCAAAAAAAAAGAGTTTGAGCTTTGGGCGGAGAGAAAAGAACAAATGACACGAGCACAACAAGAGGTAGATCTAAATAGGTTCAGTGGCAAGGCAGGGAAAATGCTAGCTAATTTGGCAAGGGGACGTAGACCCCTGACATTAATCCCTAGCCTGAATAAGAGAACAGGAGGCACCACCTCGGATCCTGGGGAAATAAGCAAGATTCTGGACGATTACTATACAAATCTATATGATACAAAACAAGAGAAAGGGGGAGGGGGACGGGAATGGTTAAAGAAGACTCACATGCAAAGTTTTACTGAACAGGAACAAGAGCTTTTGAATGCAGACATCTCGGTGGAAGAGGTTAAGACGGTGATTGGGGGATTGAGAAATGGCAAGGCCCCGGGACCTGTCGGGTTTGTAGGAGAAATTTATAAGGCCCTAGGAGAACAAGTATTGCCGGTGCTGACAGCTTGGTTTAATGCAATAGTGAGAGGAGAGGAGTCACCTCAGTATGCCAATTTGGCCTACATCAAATTACTGCCAAAAAATGCCAAAAGACTTAGGTGATCCCTCCAATTACCGACCGATATTGCTTATTAATCAAGACCTAAAAATGCTGTCAAAGATCATGGCTGATCAGTTAGCAGTGGTTTTGCCTAGAATAATTACGCCCCACCAAGTCGGTTTCGTGAAGGGACGGTCCGCCGTAATGAATATTAGGAAGGCCATGTTGATTATGGATGTGGTGAGAGGGGGACAGATAGGGGGCCTTCCAGCCATGGTCACACTAGATGCTGAAAAAGCATTTGACAACATACAGTGGCCATGGCTGGAACAGGTACTGGATGGAATAGGTTTGAGAGGTGCAATGCGCACCTTTATTCAGGGTCTCTACTCCAACCCCCAGGCGAGAATATATACACCGGGGTTTCTATCGGACATCTTCCCTCTGAAGAAAGGGACGCGTCAGGGATGCCCGCTATCGCCTCTGCTATTCAACCTGGCTATAGAACTGCTATCGAGAGTTCTAAATGGTGGGGACAGTTTTGAAGGTATACCGATAGGGGGTAGGGAGATAAAGACGGCACTGTTTGCCGACGATATTATCTTATTCATGAAAGATCCAAGAAAAGATCTAGGGAATACGCTATCTTTGATAGAGAAATTTGGAGATTTTGCAGGTTTTAAAATTAATAAAAAGAAATGCGAAATTCTACTACTTAATGATGAAGGGAAAAAGGAGAGGCGAGCCGACATGTGTGGGATTTCAATAGCGAAAACACCTATTAAATATCTAGGGGTTCATCTGGGCCGCACTGCAGATACAGTATACAACCTAAACTATTCGCCTCTAATATCCAAAATGGAGAAGCAATTGCGGGGCTGGAGTGGTCTGCCGCTACCCTTGTTAGCAAGAAATCACTCAATTAAAATGATGTGCTTTCCAAAATTTCTATACCCCTTACAGACAATTCCTTTACTGCTTAAACGCAAAGATATTCGTAGATTACATAAAGCATTCACATCTTTCTTGTGGAAGGGAAAAAAAGTTAGGATTAGTTTAAACACTCTAATGCAAGCTCCTGAGCGGGGAGGACTAAACACTCCTAATGTCAGAGCATACAATTTAGCTGGCCTCACCAGACACGTAATAGATTGGCTTAGGGGATCGGAGAGACATTCGGATATTAAACTAGAGGGCAAATTTTGTAGTCCTTGGGCCCTGGCCTCACTGCTATTCCCCTATGTCATGTATTAGCCTGAAAATTAGAAACTCCATAATATGTTGCGACACGCTGTTAACTTGGAAAGAGGTACGGAAAAAGATGGGGCTTTCGTGGAAAGTGTCTAAATACTTGGAACCTTGGGCATATCCGAATTTTAAGCTGGGAAAAGAAAATGAACTCGGAATGGAAGGAAAAAGGGGTGAAACGGATGAAAGATATTATGCATGTGGCAGAAAAGAGATGGATGACTGAGAAGGAAGTGGTGGAACGATTTAATCTCAGCCCCTTTCAAAGTATACAATACTCACAGCTTAAAGGCTGGATTATGAAAGATTTGTGTTTGATTGAGAGGGAGTTATGTAAAAATGTTATAGACAAATTAGTAGAGGGTGATCTGTATGCTCTGAATGTATCAAGAATATACGGCGCGTTGAGAGAAACTCTATCCCCAACAGGTGAGCAAACAATTTTCAAGGGCTGGGCGAAACAGCTTAATGACCCGGACATAGCTGATAAGATCCTACAAGGATGGGCAACAATGAAAAAAAACATGATTAATGAGGCATGGCGAGATACCCAATTTAGGATCATTCATAGGGCCATTTATGGGTTCAATGTCCCGATTCGGGGGGAGGGTGCAATCCGATGGAGGCCCTGCCCGAAATGTCAAGAAGATAATACTGACATGTTTCACGGGTTATGGAGATGTAAAACAATTCAAATTTTTTGGAAGAGTATTAGGAGTCTGGTTAAGAGGATCTGGGGGGGAATTGGGCATTAGATCCATACTTCTGGATTTTTCATTACATCGGAGAAGGGTTTGAAGGGGAGGATATAGGTCAACGGGGACGCAAACATACCCTAATACACAGTATCATGATCTTGGCAAAAAAAATGCATTCTACGAAATTGGATATCGGAGAAGGCTCCCTCCGTGAAGGAAGTGGTGTCCAACCTAAAACAGCTGATGCTTTTAGAAAAATTGGAGGCAGAAAGGCATAAGACCGAACTGACCGGGAAATTCTTTGAAAAGTGGAGACAATTACTAGAAAGGAAATGCTCACAAGAGGAAATTGTGGGTGTGGCTAAGCCATTTGCTCATTCCGAGTGGTACTTATTAAACGACATTCAAGGCACTTTGGGGATCTTGAAGGTCTAGCTAGGTGGTTTCGGGACACTTGTAACCATGTAACATAGACAATAGGGTGGACAAAATTGAAAACGAAACAGAGTTGCTTGGGTAGATGAGAGTTTTATTTCAGGTTTGGAGGACGTTATGCATTACATAAATTGCTGTATATTGGGAGGGGAGAAGGGTGGGGGGGATTTTCTATCTTTGAGTATTCATGTAAAGCTTTGATGTGAAATCTTTTTACTCATGCTTTATCCAAATGTTAAAACCGTTAATAAAAATGTTTGTTTAAAAAAAAAAAAGAAATATTAAAATATTAAAAATAAATTCGAAGGACACCCCCTGTCTAAACATTTCAAGGACAAACATAATGGCTCAATAAAGGGGATTGAGATTACAGGCATACATATTATTCAAAAACATTGGAGGCATGGGGATTTCATTAAGCAAATGTCAAAAGCTGAAACTAAGTGGATCTTTAAGCTAGATTCCTTGAGACTAAAGGGTCTCAACAGTGGAATAGAGCTCTTTGCCTTTAATAAATGAAATAACAATTATCACCCACTACTCAGGATGTGTATATAAGGAGTGCAGAGGAACTAAGGACCATCCCTGACAAAGGATAATGCAGTATCCGATACGCGTAGAAATATTGGTCCTCCCTGCTCTCCGTCCTCTATCCAAGTCACGTGACCGACCAGGACCTGACGCTATGCAGGTCCTATTACACAAGATGCTGCTCCATCAACGCGCCTCCAGACACTGCAAGCTGATGTAGGAGCCCACGGCCGTGACCACACACCAGCTCCTGCCCTGCTCTGCCAGTACCACATCTCTGAACTGGACCAGGACGGCAGCTGCAGCACCACAGAACAAAGTCTACTTAAAGGTACCACACTGTATCACCAACGTTTGCAAGGCAGTCTCCTGCAAAGGAACTACTTACACCCTGCCTTTATCTGTGACACACAGAACAGAGCCATTAGGCTCCCTGGACATATACTAAAGGACTTGTTGTCCAGTCTAAGTTCCAAGCAGCCAAACCAGCATATTTACTCCAAGCCCTCTTTGCAACACCAAAATCCACCACTCCATCCAACCAGTGGTAATTGATATATATCGCTAGGGTAATTGTCTACTAGTGGACAATAAAACTAATACTAATCAATTTTATCTTAAGTTTCCACAGGATAGCACTGTTTTTTGGGGGATATCATTAACAAAATTATCCGTACCTATTACGGGACAAGCCATACGGCAGAGCCAGATAACAACAGAAATATACCTACCTACTCGCCAGTGCTCTCACTGGTAATGTACTTGGTTCTTATCGTTTTATTTGCATGTATAATACTTTGTAATTTTTTGCAATCACTATCTCCATTTTAAATTCAATTTATCTACATATGCCTTAAAATCAAATGAGTCAATCAAGGCTACAACAACCCTCCTCTACTTGACTCCTAACAATTATTACTTTAGTTTCCACAGGGAACTACTTCTTCAGCTGTCTAAACATACCTGGCTCCCCAGAACAACTGGATCAAAAAACCAAAGATCAAAAATCAAAGACCCAACTCAAAGCCTACTAATCATGCAATTACCCAATCATCCTAAAAGTAAAAATAAGCAGTCAACAGTGCCCCTCAACCAAGGAGCCTTTTTCTTTTAGTTGGTATGACTGCATCTGACCAGAGACGCCTACTAAAACTCCAAGTAGAACACGTATACCACCTACTACTGCCTCAGGTACAGACGGTCCACTTTCAATCTAGGTTACCTATAAGACACCTAAAGTGGTAAACTAAAAAATTTCTATAAATTCCCTATAGGTACCTACAAGCTCTGGATCCCTCAGAAGGCCTTAGCCTCCCCTCTATATCACACACAAAAAAGTGAACCCGGGCCTTCAGCAATATCCTTACCCCATATCCTTAACAATCAAGACTTTCGGATTTATACTCCTTGTATTTTATGTGTTATGAATTTTAACCTGTAATAAAGCAAATAGATAGATTTTTTTATAAATCATCCAATTATCTTGTTTCTCCTGACCTCGGTACACTGGCGTGGTAGTCATTCCATTTCACTTTCAGAACTACATAATTACCTATTGTTCAGTGTGGATGTAGTAATATGTGTATATTGATCCACATTGCGGTGATCATATATAATCATGATGGGACACAATACCCAAAACCATACAGCAGAAGCACTCATCCTAACAAGCATATATTATGACTTTTTATCTCTTATGCTTATAAATACATTGTACATTATTTATTACCTTTTATAATATCCTAATAAAATGTGTTTTATAATCTGTGATCGTATGCTCCTTCATTTTCGCTATAGGTTTATATACCCCTATTTAAAAGCCTGATTGAACTCAACATAGGGGCTTATGGTACCATTCGTAAATACCGTGAGGGGTTTCCACAATCATTGGTCAATGAAAAGTTCCAAAAAGGGCAGTCAGGAGCTGTAAGCAATGGAGAGCAGCTTGCCCTCAAGTAGAAGTATAAGAAAGATATTTTTATCCTCAGCTCGAACCACACAGATGCCACAAGGGCTATTTTAGAACTAGGATCCACTACTCCAAAGCAAAAATCTGTGTCAGCCATTGATTACAACAAATACATGGGGTGTGTGGACCTTGCAAACCAGGTTCTACAGCCATACCAGGTATCAAGAAAATCATGTACCTGGTAAAAAAAAAGTTTGCCATTTATTTGTTTCAGGTAGCCACATATAATTCTTTTGTGTTATACAAAAAAACAGGAAATTCATATACTTTCCTTGATTATCAGGAAAAGTGTTTTTGCTAATGTTGGTCCCACTCATTCATTAGAATCTGAAGATGTCAAAAGACTCTCTGAACGACATTATATTGCACTCATTCCAGCAACAGAAACAAGAAAGAACCCCCGGAGAAGATGTTGTGTATGCAACAAAAGAGGAATGAGGTGTGATACCCGCTATTATGGCCCACGCTGCCCATCATTACCAGCCTTATTATGCTGCTTTAAAATCTTCCACACGGAAACACGTTTTTATACTGGATTAATTTATTCCATTGTGTCATTCACTATTTAGTGAATGACACATTCGTGTAGAGCTCACTTAACAATTTCCGGGGTGGATGTCTCCAGAAACACAAGCTGGCCACAATATATTAGGCACTACAAAGGCATATTTGCAATTTTTGCTCTTAAACATCCACGGCGTATTTGTTTCTGGAAATCATCCATGGAGTGAAAATGGTCAATACACCCATAGATGAATTCCCAGAGGAGTGTCATTTCCAAAAAGGAGTCGCTTCATGGGGGATTCTGCTGTTCCGGTACTTAGCGGCTCTGCAAATAAAGTCCACAGACTATCCTAAGAAAATCTGTGCTTTAATAGTCAAATAGCACTCCTTCCTTCCTCATTCCTGCTGTGTTGCCAAATAGCACTGCACGGATACATTAACAAATTAAGGGGCCACTTTTATCTATTTTCCCATGTAAAAATTGAAAATCTGTGGTTAAACAACATTTTTGTGGTAAAAATGTAATTACTTTTTTTACACCACTCAATGGTATAAAATTCTATTAAACAGCTGTGGTGTTAGTAAGCTCACTGAACCACTGGATGAATTCATTCAGCGAAATACGTTGTAAAATTGGGTCATTTATGGGAGGTTCTGCTGTTCTGGCACCTCAGGGGCTCTGCCAATGTGACAATGTGTCACTTACAAACGATTGCAGCAAAATCTGCTCTCTAATATGGCGCTCCTTCCCTTCTGAGCTTTGCACTGTGGCTGAAATGTAGTTTCCAACCATATATGGGGCATTGGCGTACTCAGAAGATATTGGACAATCGACTGGGGTCCAGTTTCTTTTTTTACCCTTGTGAAAATGAGAAATTTTAGGGGGCTAAATCAACTTTTTCATGAAAAAAACGTAATATTTCATTTTCACGTCACAATATTTTAAAATTGTCAGATACCTGTGGTATCAAGATGGTCATTGTGAAGAATATTGGTGATATCATTTTATGCCAATCATTGGTATCCTGTTTGGCAGGGGATTAAAAAAAAACTTTCTTAGTGCAGCAGGGACAGAAAACCTAGCTCAGCAGGTGGTCAAGCCTCAAAAGGCTAAGAGTGACAGATCTCACACCTTGAGCCAGCTCAGAGCAGGACAAAGGCTTGCTTGCAATATAGTCATGCTGAAGCTGCCAAAGAAATCTTCTAGAACATTCAAGAAACATAATTCCATAAGGAGTTATAGAGATAATATACGTCCTAGCCGTACATCCTGTATATTTCCGAGATCTCCATAACATGGAGAACGTCCGCCTGGGTCTTGACCCGTTATAGCACCCTGGGGAGGGGAGATACCTAGAATGGCTAGTAGGAGCCAGGTAGTGAAGCCGTGTTTGGTCTCAAAGCGTAGATTTAGGTCCAGTCCTGGGGGCAGGAGGGGAGTGACCCCAAAGGGTTAAACGTTCATGTAAAGCATGACCTATTGCTTTTTTGGGGGCAATCACAACCACATATCGTGTGGGGAGAAGTCGAGGAACAGAGGGGACCCCAAGTCTCCCATGTGGCAGCCCCTCCCTCCCTCACAAGCCAGGCCGTTCATCTGACTGGTAACTGACTTATCTACTGCATACTTTGTACTTCCACTATATGCATTTGCATATCTGACCATTGTATATGTATAACCATTGTGTATGTAGTTTTTTGTCTAGTGTGTCCTTAGAGCAATTAAATATATAATTTAATCTTGGGCTGCTCTTTTACCAAACGAGGAACTAGTGGCAGTCTTACTGCCTGACCAGGTGCTGTTTCACTGGTGCTAGTGAAAGGAGTCTCTCAACCTGTGAGGGTTGTGAGCTGAGCGAGTGTGATGCCACATTAGCGACTGCATGGGCCATATACTCTCACTTTCTGTACCTGTGTGGACAGGGGTTGTCTGTGTAAAACTGTGCCAAGCTGACCTTACCTATCCCCAGGTGTCGTGGCACATCACGTTGGTGCAAGTGAGGACACCATACCACATGATCTCTCTGAAGGAATAGTGCCATCAGGCAGGGTGGAGAGGTGCGGGTTTTTCACAGGTGGTGGCAGCGGAGGGTTTCTGCATGATCTCTCTGGTGCCATTCTTCACAGTCATCACACCAGCAGATGGATTGGTGGTTTCGAAAATGGGGTCACTTGTGGGGGGTTTCCACTGTTTGGGCACAACAGGGGCTCTGCAAACACAACATGGTGTCCATTATCGATTCCAGTGAAATTTGCGTTACAAAAGTCAAACGGTGCTACTTCCCTTCCGAGCCCTGCCATGCACCCAAACAGTAGTTTTCCACCACATATGGGGTATCGGCATATTCAGTAGAAATTACACAATAAATTTTGGGGTCCATTTGTTCTTGCTACCCCTGAAAACAAAACATTTGTTGCTAAAACTACATTTTTGTTTTGAAAAATTTGTTTTTTAATTTTTACTGCTCAACATTATAAAATCCTGTGAAGCCCCTGGGGGTTCAAGGTGCACACCACACCTCTAGATAAATTCCATGAGGGGTCTAGATTCCAAAATGGGTGGTTATTTCTGGAGGGTTTCCACACTGTTTAGGCACATCAGGGGCTCTCTAAATGCGACATGGCCTCTGCTATCCATTCTAGCCAATTTTGCATTCCAAAAGTCAAATCGTGCTCCTTCCCTTTCGAGCCCTGCTGTACGCCCAAACAGTAGTTTTCCACCACATGTGGAGTATTGGCATAATCAGGATGTCACAACAAATTGTATGGTGCATTTTCTCCCCTTACCCTTGTGAAAATGAAAAATTTGGGGCTAAAATAACATTTTTGTTTGAAAATGCTCATCTTTTCCTTCCTTACTGCCTTAAAAGGGTTGTCCAGTACTTTTAAAAGTATGCTAATGTGTTTTAATGATAAATAGAAGCTTATTTCTAATTACCTCCTTGTGCTGTTTCTGCCTGTGAGCGGCGCTATCGGTGGCCGCTCAGACAGCACGTGACCCCCCCGCTGACATCACGTCAAGTGAGGCGTGACTCAGCGCTGGGGTCCCCGTGGTGGCTGCTGGGTTGTGGGCGGGGTTATTCCCCGCATCACACCCAGCATCCACCATGCGCTTTCCCAATGAATGAGGACAGGGAGAGCATGCGGTGGATGCCGGGTGTGATGCGCGGTGGATGCCGGGTGTGACGCGCGGTGGATGCCGGGTGTGACGCGCGGTGGATGCCGGGTGTGACGCGCGGTGGATGCCGGGTGTGACGCGCGGTGGATGCCGGGTGTGACGCGCGGGGTAACCCCGCCCACAACTCAGCAGCCACCGGTGGAACGCGGAAGAGGGACCCTCGGCTGCAGCCTGGACTTGTCGTGACGTCAGTGGATGTCAGAGCCGGCTGCAGCCAGGGAGTCACGTGCTGCCTGTGAGCGGCCACCGATAGCGCCGCTCACAGGCAAAAACAGCACCAGGAGGTAATTAGAAAGAAACTTCTATTTATCATTAGAACACACTGACATATTTTTAAAAGTACTGGACAACCCCTTTAATTTCTGTGAAGCACCTGAAGGGTTAACAAACTTATTGAATGTGCTTTTGAGCAGTTTTAGGCTTTCAGTTTTTTAGTAATTGTGTTACATTTGGGTATTTTCTGTCACATAGGCCCCCCAAGTCACTTCAAATGTGATGTGGTACCTAAAAAAATGTTTTTTTAAAATTTTGTTGGAAAAATGAGAAATTGCTGATTAACTTTTAACCCTTCTAACTTCCTAACTAAAAAATTATGTTTCAAAATATATAAATGTTGTAAATGTATACATGTGGTAAATGTTATTTATTAAATTTTGTGTGACCTAATTCTCTGGTTTAGGGGCATAAAAATTAAAATTTTTAAAATTGCTACATTTTCATCAAATTTAGTATATTTTAACAAATAAACGCAAAAAAATATCCTAAATCTACCACTAACAAGAAGTACAATTTGCAACGAAAAAACAATCTCAGAATCACTGGGATGCGTTGAAGTGTTCCAGAGTTCTTACCTCAAAGTGACACTGGTTAGAATTGAAAAAATTGGCCTGGTCACAAAGGTGAAAACAGGCTAAAGCGCAAGAGGGTTAAATAAAGAACTTGATTTTTTTTTTATTTAGAACCATTAAGCCATCTCATGATATCATACACTGGATCTACCATAACCTAACCCATTTCCTTAACCATCTAATATAATTATTGGAGTTACGCCTTACTATTTAGATGTAAAAAGAAAAAATATTTTTACTCTTGACTATGGGGTGTGGTTTGATGGGACTATAACACATCCCATAGGAATCTGCCCTCGTCCCATCTGACCTCACCTCTATTTTTTTATTTACCTTGCTATGTCAGCATTTTTTGCCCCAGATGTATTATTTTATGCATATCAGTATCCTTTATGTACTTTATTATGTACTTTTTAGTTTTTGGGTGATTCTCTGCGTGATGCATGGGACATTCACATGTAATTAAATGAATATAACATCCTAGATTATTTTATGTATACTGATTAATCACTTTTACTAGTTTTTACACCTTCCGGTTATTCCATTTTAAGGAAAAGAAAAATTCTTATATCAAAAAAGGAAAGTTAAAAAATACATAAAATATGTGTGATGCACGAGACTCAGAGAAATGAGCTAGAAGCTTATTACTTGCTTTAATTCATTACTTCTGTGATTTGAAGAAGCTTTTCACAGCCATATTCAGCCTTGGACTGCAATGATAGTTTTTCTTGATATTGCTTGAACCTTTTTTTAAAAAATTGCTAAATATACACTTAAAAAATGACTAATTGTGAATGTGATGCACGGAACATTTTGTGTGTGATGCACGGGACATTTTTTTCCCTTCAGTTGTCACACTACCTACATGAGACATTTCATATATGATGGATGAGAAATTTTATCTTCATCAGTTGTCGTCTGCCTATATGGTTATATTGTTACTTTATTTTCCATATTGCAACTGATTAACTATTTTTTTTGGAGGAAATCTGAACAGAGAGGAAAGTTTCAGGTGGATAAGTAACTAAGGGCACCCTTAGGGCTAAAACACACTGGCGAAGTGTGTTGCGATTTTCGATCAGAAATTCGGACCGAATTTCGGCACACTGTCGGACACCATTGAAACCTATGGGTTTCAAGGGGGTTAGGGCTAAAACGAATTCTGTACACTGCCCTGTGTGTGTCAGAATTTTGCATCATTAATTAACAATGCATGCGAATTTCTGTGAAGAATAGCTCCCCATTCAAACCCATGTGTTTGAATGGGGTTAAACAGAGTTCAAAGTGTATTTTCGGACGAATTAATTTAATTCGGACATGCTCCCGATTTTCCGACGAACCGAAAATACATGTGTGTTTTAGCCCTTACAGGCTGCAACAAGCAGCTGTCTCGATGTTACAGAGTTGTGGAATTAAGATATCAGGTACTCACGCTCTAAGGGTTAATGCACACAGGTGATTGCGATTTTCACACCGCTTTATCGCATGCGATCTCTGGGTTTTGACAATTTTCTGGTGATTTTTCAGTAAATTGTTCAAATTGTGCTAGCTACAGGGGCAGCGATTCTAGCCGAAAGATAGGACATGCCGATGATTTTTTTTTCTCTCCATTGACGCAGAGCCAAAAAATCACAAGTGTGTCTTATCTCATTATAAATGGGATGGGTTGTTGGGCGATATTTTTTTTAAGAAGATATAATCGACAGCAGAACTCTCCGTGCTTTTAGCTCTTAAGAGGCTGGAGGACCTGGCGATATCACGGGTCACATGAGCGATTTAATTGGCTGAAAGCGGCACATGACCCTTTTGAGCCACTCAAATCGCTCACATGACCCATGACATCACCAAAGGTCCTATGGCTTGTTGGCTCTTAGCTAACATAGCAACACCCCCGAAGAACAACTGATTAGCAGCAGCACAAGTCGATTGAGCGACTTATTGCTCAGTGGCAGGTGTGTGAGCGCACTCTAACAGGCAGATAACGCATCAATTGCCGGCAGCACCAAATTCTGCCGATGGTTGATGCGTGTAAGGGAACCCAAAGGTATTCTGTAATATTCTAATTTTTTTAAGATAATATAAAAGTAGTTTTAATTGGTTTGTATTTTTCAGAGCATGGGTAAAATAAATAATGTCAGTGACAAAGAAAGGGCTAAGCAGTACAGGATAAGAAATGCAGATAAAGTGCGAGAGAGCAATAAACTTCGAATGCGAGAAAAAGTAAACTAGAAAAGCAAAAATCAAAATACAGTTGATCTACAAATTTTGAGAAGGAAAGAGAGGTTAAGGAAGGCTAAATACAGGAAGAGAAAAAAATCAGATAATGTAAAGGAACATACTACCAGTACTGCAGTCCCATCAACTTCAAGTGGAACTTATCGCTCGCCCCAGGTATTTGGAAAGGCTTTTAAAAAAAAACAGTAGTGCACTACCTAAATCTCCTTCAAAAAAGAAACAGTGCTTGCAAAACTTGTTGCAGACATAGGTTTAAATTTGGAAACACCAAAGAAACAAACACTTAGTTCTAGGCTTGAAGTACAGGAGACGGTTGTTCAATTTTATAACAAATCAGATATTGTTTACACTGCACCAGGAATGAAAGATGAGATGACTATTTGGAAAAATGGAAAGAAAACCAAAGAAAGGAAATACTACTTGACTGTTAGTCTGAGGGAAGCTTATACAGTATTTTGTGATACCTTTACTGAAATTGAAGTGGGGTTTTCTACATTTTGTAAACTTCGGCCAGCTAATGTTCTCCTCCTACATGATACACCAGCTGATCAATGCAAATGTCTGACTTGTGAAAACTTCTTTTTGAAATTGCAAGGTTTAAAACTAACCTATGATTCAAAATCTCTTTGAGAAAAAACGCTATGCAACTCTAATGAGAATTCTAATTGTTGGACTGGTTTATGTGATGTATGCAGCTCTGGAGTAAAGCTCAACACAGAACTTGATCTCACTCAAAATGTATGGTGGAGAGAATGGGAGAAGTCAAGTGAGAACAGGATTCATTGCTCTCTTAAAGAGGGCTGCTGTGCTGCTGAACTGCAAGAATTAGCGCAGGAAAGTTTCAAGTAAATGGCTCATCACTTGAATACTAAACGTATTCAGGCAAATGAATTTGCTAACGACAAAGTCAACCCACAAGTCCGTACAATGCAAATTGATTTTGCAAGGAACTATAGCTGTGAATATCAAAGTGAAGTTCAGAGTGCTCTATGGAGTAGAGGGAGTGTAACATTGTTTACTGCAGCTACAACTTTCAATGGCAACTGCCAAACATACTCTTATGTTCAGATACAAAATATAAAGAGAAAAATACTGTTGCTTGCTTCATCAGTGCACTGGATGATATTGTTGAACCAAAACCAGATGCTATTCCAGACATTGATGAGGTCATATGGTCTGATGGCCCATCTTCAGAATTCAAAAACAGATTCATGACTGAGTTTTTAGAAGAATTAGGCTTTAAGTACAGAAAGCCATTCGCGTGGAAGTATTTTGCTACAGCTCACGGGAAGGGGATAGTAGATGGCGTTGGTGGCCGAGCCAAATCTCTCGTTCGCAGTCATGTTATGAGTAAATCTGCATCAGCACCAATTGTGCAAAATGCTTCAGACTTTTCAAAATTAGTAAAAGAACTAATGCCAAAGACAAGAGTTCTCTTAATAAATGACCAAGACATTTCCAGAGACAGAAATTGGAAAAGTGTCCCAATTCCAGGGATTAAGTCCATGCATATACTTAAAGCTTCTCCAAATAAATGTTTGCTTGCTTTTAAGAATGCTCTTAGCCCTGGAGTAGAAATGAATGCAGCTAGTTCAGCCTGCTATACAACAGGTGACTGGGTCATAGTCAAGTATGATGGGAAACTCTATCCTGGTGAAATAACGGGAAGAGTAGAGAATGAATATGAGATATCCATCATGTTACAAGCAGGTAAAACTACCTACTGGAAATGGCCAGTGAAGGCTGATAAGTAACTTTACTCAGTAGGACAAATTCTAAAGAAAACAACAACTCCAGTCCTGGTGAACTCAAGAGCACAGTACAAGTTTGAAGATAATGTGCTTTGAGCCGTGATGCACGGGACACATGATACAGTATATTGTTTTTTTGTTTCTCAGTGGACCGTATGGGAATTATTTCAATTATATTATCTTAGTTATTACTCTGTTTTGAAAGTGTATTTCAATATTTAATATGTATGTACTTTTTATTTGCACAAGAAGGAAAATGAAGATTTTGCGTGATGCACGGGACAATGAAATGTGGAATTTAAAGTATAGTCTCAAGTGTTCAAGAATGCAACTACCCATTCTTTCATGTGCGCAATTTGTAGTGAACTGATGTGTCTTTCATCATAAATAAATAGAGTTAAATGCAACTGATAGTTATTGGGTGGAACTTGTTTCAAAATAAGATACTTTTGTGTGTTTTTTTCCTATTAAGAAACATTCAAGTTTACAAAGCGAATTCTAAGACAATCTGCTCAATATTTATGAGGCTATAGTTTTTTCCATTAATTTAGAGTGTGTTCTTTCTAAAAAGAATGAAAATTCAATCTCTAGCACAAATTTGAAATTTGACACCATGGTTTCACTTTCCAGAGAATTGCCCTTTTACCTCATAATTTTGTCTAATATTATTTATTATAGCATTTCTTATTTTATGCCTATTCTTCTATCCCACATTCCTATTCCGTTTTGTTTATGTCTCTTTTTTGCTCTTATTCACTTTCTTTCTTTCACTTTCATTTCACATTCAATCCAGCTTCCATGCCCTACTACCATCACTGTTTTTGTCTAACCCACTTCCGGTTTCTCCGATCACATGACCACGCCACGCGATGTCACGTCACTTCCAGTCCGCACTTTCTATTTAAATGGCATTCTTTGGCCCCTTCCGTACATTCCAGCAGCACTAACCTATCTGACATCATTCATTGGTGAGTCTCTGCTTTTTATTTCTTTTTATGACCCTTTCTATTTCATTATTGGACCATATGATTGTGAGCACCTATGTCTCTTCCTTATTTACTTTTATTTATATACCTCTGCCTGGCATTTTCTGTATACTGCAATTCTGGCCTCATTGATATACACTTCTTTTTTCTTTTCTCCCTTGTTCAATACCTTTATTTACATTTTACCTCTTTCTCTTTACATATATGAATTTTCCACATGTTGTCCTGATATTTCTTTTTTCTGGATCTCCTTCTATTTTTTATTTTTATTCTGTTATTTTTATGCTGATCTGGTTTCATTTCCTTCTTTTTCTTTTTCCCCCTTTTTTTTTTTTTTTTGCATGTTCTACTCCATTGTTACCATGTGGCTTTGCGTGAGTGCGCGTGTGTGTATATATGTAAAATTACATACATACTTATATATATATTATGACGTACAGTACAGACCCAAAGTTTGGACACACCTCATTTAAAGATTTTTCTGTATTTTCATGACTATGAAAATTGTACATTCACACTGAAGGCATCAAAACTATGAATTAACACATGTGGAATTATATACTTAACAAAAAAGTGTGAAACAACTGAAAATATGTCTTATATTCTAGGTTCTTCAAAGTAGCCACCTTTTGCTTTGATGACTGCTTTGCACACTCTTGGAATTCTCTTGATGATCTTCAAGAGGTAGTCACCGGAAATGGTTTTCACTGCACAGGTGTGCCCTGTGAGGTTTAATAAGTGGGATTTCTTGCCTTATAAATGGGGTTGGGACCATCAGTTGTGTTGTGCAGAAGTCTGGTGGATAAACAGCTGATAGTCCTACTGAATAGACTGTTAGAATTTGTATTATGGCAAGAAAAAAGCAGCTAAGTAAAGAAAAACCAGTGGCCATTATTACTTTAAGAAATGAAGGTCAGTCAGTGCGAAAAATTGGGAAAACTTTGAAAGTGTCCCCAAGTGCAGTTGCAAAAACCATCAAGCACTACAAAGAAACTGGCTCACATGAGGACCGCCCCAGGAAAGGAAGACCAAGAGTCACCTCTGCTTCTGAGGATAAGTTTATCCGAGTCACCAGCTTCAGAAATCAAATGGGAAACAGCAGCTCAGATTAGAGACCAGGTCAATGCCACACAGAGTTCTAGCAGCAGACACATCTCTACAACAACTGTTAAGACGAGACTTTGTGCAGCAGGCCTTCATGGTAAAATAGCTGCTAGAAAACCACTGCTAAGGACAGGCAACAAGCAGAAGAGACTTGTTTGGGCTAAAGAACACAAGGAATGGACATTAGACCTGTGTAAATCTGTGCTTTGGTCTGATGAGTCCAAATTTCAGATCTTTGGTTCCAACCACCATGTCTTTGTGCGACTCAGAAAAGGTGAACGGATGGACTCTACATGCCTGGTTCCCACTGTGAAGCATGGAGGAGGAGGTGTGATGGTGTGGGGGTGCTTTGCTGGTGACACTGTTGGGGATTTATTCAAAATTGAAGGCATACTGAACCAGCATGGCTACCACAGCATCTTGCAGCGGCATGCTATTCCATCCGGTTTCCGTTTAGTTGGACCATCATTTATTTTTCAACACGACAATGACCCCAAACACACCGCCAGGCTGTGTAAGGGCTATTTGACCAAGAGGGAGAGTGATGGGGTGCTACACCAGATGACCTGGCCTCCACAGTCACCAGACCTGAACCCAATCGAGATGGTTTGGTGTGTCCAAACTTTTGGTCTGTACTGTATATACTGTATTATTTTTTTCAAATGATTATGCTAAATATATTTTTAGTTTTTTGTACGATTATGATGATTATGACATGCAATTTTTTTTTCCTGTATGAATGTTTCTGTATTTTTTCACATGCACTGTGTTATATACATGTTGTGTGTTATATACAGTGGGGAAAATAACTATATGATGATACTCTGCCGATTTTGCAAGTGTTCCCGCCTACAAATAATGGAGAGGTCTGTAACTTTTATCATAGGTACAATGCAACTGTGAGAGACAGAATTTAAAAATAAGAACCAGAAAATCACATTGTATGATTTTTAAATAATTAAATTGCATTTTATTGCATGAAATAAGTATTTGATCACCTACCAACCAGCAAAAAATCTGTCTCTCACAGACCTGTTAGTTTTTCTTTAAGAAACCCTCCTACTCTGCACTCATTACCTGTATTAATTGCACTTGTTTGAACTCGTTACCTGTATAAAAGACACCTATCCACAGACTCAATCAATCACACTCCAACCTCTCCACCATGGCTAAGACCAAGTAGCTGTCTAGGGACACCAGGGACAAAATAGCAGACCTGCACAAGGCTGGGATGGGCTACAGGACAACAGGCATGTCTTACAGCATGACAATGACCCGAAACACACAGCCAGGGCATGCATTAAGAACTTGTATAGATTACAGGATTCCACAGAGACCAATTTAAAGCTTTTCTGCTTTTTTTTAGTGAATAAATAAAAAAATTAAGCTTTAAGAAATGAAAATAAATAGGGATAAAACTCAAATGTAAATATAAATCAGATTTTCGCTCAAACCAATTCCTCTCACCCGTCCTATCCCACTACACAAAGGATCAATCAATCCTGAGCAGTCACACCAGGACTAATGTATATTTGGTGTCCTCACTTGCATCTTCCTACTGAAACGTGGCGGCAGTCGTGGGAGAGGTACTCCTCTCTTACACCCCGGTACGCTGCATGAAGATGGGGATCCTGGCTGGGTGTGTGGGCTTCACCTATGCAGGCCGTATGATGCCGGTGACTTCAGCTGACCATGACCAGATGTTAAACAATTCAATGAGGAAGACTCGAAAATAGAAAGTCTTTTACTTAACATTAACTTGGTGGGAACTATGTATAACAGATAGCGGGTGCTTAACTTCACAAATGTTTCTGTTACAATACGGAGCATCTTCACATAGTCGCTCTACTTCTTCCAAGCTTACTTGTTTTTTCCTCAAGTTCCTTTGTCTTCACCACAATTCAGCACAGTACTACAGTCCAGTAAGTGTGAGTCCTACACTTCAGCCAGTGGTTCCACAATCTTTTTCACTTAGGAGAGTTAGCTTGCCACTATGGCCTTTACTTAGCTTCTCTGCTTGTTGACGCTTTGGAGCTTCCGCCCAGGACACTCTTCATCTCATGCTCCTTGTTCTGTCCTGGCTCGTTAACCCTCTGTCTGGCGAACTCGGGGCCATACTGCTAGAAATTCTATCAGAGGACCCATCTCTCATGCATCATTCGGTCTTCTGATCACTTTTCCTTTTTTTACTCTTGATTTTGCTATCCACTGCCCGGGTTTCCACTCACATCAGGGACATTCACATCACAAGGCTCTTTAGACTTGTCAGACCTTAGGTCTGCTTCTGTTACACACTGGCCTTATCTGACTCACTACCAGGAAGTCCTCTCTGATCTTGTACATAGCCCATCCCTCTCTGGGCTAATCTCAACTCTTAAATCTATCCGTACCTACTGCTGGGCAGGACACAACTCTATCACATAATGTAAAACATTATAACGCATCATATCACAGCACAAGGGGGACGTGAGCACAACTTCCATCTTCTTGCTCTACAAGTTAATTCAACAAATGTTATGCATTATTTGCTGGCATTTCATATTATTTTTAGAGTATACTTCTCTTATTTTTTCAGTATCATTTGTAATTTGAAGGATTTTTATTATTATATTTTTCTTTCAGAAAAATAAGTGGCGTGACTTTTCTGTACATGTTTGCCACCCATTGCCAAATCAATAGCACATGCTTAAGTTATTTTGTACTTTCTGAAATATTTTTTATTTGAAATTTGTAATTATTGAAATACAAAGAATGTAATTGCATTTTTCTTTGTATAATATAATATAGAATCCTTTTTTATGAGTAATGTTAAAATAATGTTTTCTAACAATTTGTGTTCAAAATGTTTTATTGAAAGTTTTTTCAAATATTATGGGGGAAGCGGTACAAAAAAGAAAAGTGGAAGTTATTTGGAAAAGCATGGGGAAACAAGGGACAAATAGGAAAAAGGGGGGAAAGAAGGATACTTCGTAAAGCAGACAATATAAGGATCAAGAAATGCATTATATTCCTTTCATATAATAGCTGTTAATAAAATATTCAAATGCAATATCGTAGCATAAAGATGATGAACATTTTTGTTAGGACTCAGTTAAACATAAATTAGGCATACATTTTTTGGACCAAGGAAGCCATCTTAAATTGTATCTTCTGAAATTTTTGTGTCTTAGTGCAAAATTGTATTCATAGACATTGTGTGCTGAAACTCTTTAGATTATTTCAGTTAATGGTTGGGATTTGTGTTTGTTTCCATTTTGAAGCAAACAAATGTTTGGTAACTAACAAAATATGACTATGTGTCTATACTTATTTGGAAAAAAATCAATATCTATGAAAAAGAGGACAAGGTGCGTGGAAAGAGTAATATTAAGCTGAGAAATGCTATATATCAGATTTTGAATTTCTTGCCATAGCGGATTTAATTTAGGGCGTTTTTTAACAATTTGTTATCTGTTGAAATGACAAATGCTGCTGTCTGTAGCCATGGTGTTGTTAAAAATTAAAAAAAAGTATGATCAAACAGACATTCTGGTCCATAGTCCTACAGTTCCACTACAGCAGTCTCTGGTAGGAAGCAAGCAGCGATATGCACAAACAGTGACCTCACTGCTGTGAATGACATTAGTCTGCATGGTGAGGTTGTTGTTGGTTGCGGAGTTCTTACAAAATCAAGCAAGCAAACATCGTAAAAAAAAAGAGAACAGTGCACATCCAAGTAATGTACAAAATATAACAAATCTTTATTAAATGCCCTTATACATACCAAACAAGTCAGACATTTAGATAAGTTAAAAGGATCTAAAAACAGACATGACTACTCAAAACAACAGACAAATAGTCTGTGTCTCAGCAGACCGTCAAAAGCCTTATGAAGCAATACCCCAACAATACGTGCCAATGTAAATGAATGGGAGACACAGAAAAAACTATAATAGGATACCTAGTAATACCTGGAAAGGAACCTAGTAATGACAAACCTGAAGCTGCCTATCACTGCTGGAATAACATATGAATAGCATGCTAATACATGAAACACGTGAGATAAAAAGGCACAGATTAACACAAATACAAATACTTAGCAGCCAGTGATAATGGAAGCATTTGGAGGTGAGCCATAGGACTGAAATGCTCAGGAATCCCAGGAGTATTGTCGTTTGCACAACTTCATCAGGCATACTGAAGCCAACGATAGCAGCCATGCAGAAAATGTTTGCGACTGCATGCAAATGTAATTGTGGCTATTATTTTTTAATAAATTGTTTCAATCTTTACACACTGTAACATGGGTAAATGGAAAAAATTAACTACAAAATTGGAAAGCAGCAGTGGCAGGGAGAAGAGGGGACATAGAGGTCACAGATTGCATTCAGGCAGTCCAGATAAAGACAAAGAAATCTCATTTGCATATGATTTTTTTATAGGGCTAAGTCCCCTATATAACTGATTAAGTAATTTCATTTCCAATTTGAAGGTGACGGACTTTCTTTAATGTAAACTGGAGAATGCAAACTCAGTACATAAAGTTTTACAGGCCTGAGCATGCGTGAAAAAGTTTCTGCCTAATAGCATATCAAAACAAACCACAAAGCATTCTTAAGACCGCTATGATTTTTATCCCGTCTGAGAATACACCACTCATCTGACAAATGAGAAAAACACACATTTGTTGGCTTATTAGATCATCTATATCGGCTCTAAAATCATTGCTGTCAGCAGCACAAATGGTGACTTTACATCTGTGTGTGTGACTTCTAGGGGGCTTTTACGATCCATGTGACATAGATGGGATCTCTTCTGAGGTCCACGGAGCTGACTTCTGTTTCCCTTATATTGGTGAGATGACAGACCTGACAAAGATGCATGGCAAAATTATAACCACCATGTGCACAGTAAGTTTGTCAGTGATGGGCCCAAAGGCTATCACCGCATAAAAAAGCTCACAATTAGCACACACACTGTTGTCCCACAAACCTTGTAATCATGCCATTTACCTTTCCAACATTAGATGGCAGCATGGTATCTGCACATTGTATAATTGTCAGTGTTGGTGCATTATTACTTTTTTACCATTAGATGGGAGTGCACACCAGCTTTTAATTCACTTTTTAATTATCTTGTTTCTAAATACTTTATAACGTAATATACAGGTGCCCACAGAGTACTGGGTACCTGTGTAATGTCAGCTGGCATCAAGCCCATGGGTTAGTAATGGAGAGGCATCTATCAGACACCCCCATTACTAACCCCGATATCAGAAATAAAAACACAAAAAAAAAGTTTATTTTAAATAACACTCTCCCACACCTTGATAACCCATTTATTAAAAAGCCCCCCAAAAAATAACATGAGGATCCAAAGTAATCCATAGGGGGTCCCACGATGTCCAGCAACTCTGTCCTGCAACCAATGGAGCCTCGTTCTAATGAGAATGATGCTTCATAAGTTACTCCTGGTCATGTCTCACGAGTGATGATGTTACTGACATCTAAAAAAAAACAACAATGTCTAAATTAAAAAAAATAAAAAATTAAACCGCCAATCCACTGTATCTGGTATCAATAAAGTCTTTAGAAGCACAACATGAATTGGAACAACAGCAAAGCGTTCATCTCTTTGTAGGTGAAGACGCTAAAAAGCTGTTGTCCCAATACAAAGTAAAGATGTCGTGGTATGCAAGAATGGGCTAGTAAGGTGTTGTTTTATATTTTTTTGTGGCCATATATTTAAGATGTATAAATTTTTCTATGTCTGTCTGTCTCTCTGTGTGCATATATGTATTAAATATCATATTTTTGTATGCAAGGTTAGTTAACCCCCTATTAACCGGACAATTTTTTCTTTGTTTTTTTTTTTTTACATCCCATTTTTACGCAAACCAAAACTTAATCTTTACCTAGAAGTAGCCATGATTTATTGTTTTTTTGTTCTGTATGGTCTGATCAATTTTTCTATCTATAAGTTTAGCTATTTTATAAAAAAAAAAATTATAAGCAAAAAAATATTCAATCACTCGAAATGTCTTACAAAGTTGAACTAATTTGTCATTTGAAATAATTCTAATTTTTATGACTCTAGGTTCATGACAGACCCATTCTATGGAATCAAGCAGCGCAGAACTACTATGATAGATAGGAATGATGCCTGGGTGGAAGTACTACTTTGTATCCAGACTGGGGATGGAGCTACTAGAGAAGAAGAAAAAGCAATCTGTAAGTAATTTTTGCTGCCTAACAATAGCACAGATGTAAATTCAAAAATTGTAACAATTTTTCAAAAAAATTTATAGTGAAGGATGTTAAAACTTGCTGGCGGCCTGTGCGGGATCAGTTCAAGAAAAGCTGCCAGGAACAGGAGAGAAGTAGCTCATCCCCAAAGGGGAAAAAAATTAAAAAAGAAACATATTCTTGTTGCGCTGTTGAAAGACGCATTGATGGTGACAGATTGCTTTCTTCAACAGCGATCCTTAAAGGGGTTGTCTGGTACTTTTTTAAGCTGCCCTATGTATTCAGCATGTGGACATAAGTATCTCTGTAAATACTTTGTGATGCAGATAATGCCAGTGAGTGGCGCTATCACTGGCCGCTCACAGGCATCATGTGACCCCCGGCTGCAGCCGGCTCTGACATACGCTGACGTCACGACAAGTCCAGGCTGCAGCCGAGGGTCCCTCTTCCGCATTCCACTGGTGGCTGCTGGGTTGTGGGCGGGGTTATTCCCCTGCGTCACACACGGCATCCACTGTGCGCTCTCCCTCTCCCCATTCATTGGGAAAGCGCGCGGTGAATGCTGGGTGTGACGCAGGGGAATAACCCCGCCCACAACCCAGCAGCCACCGCAGGGACCGCGTCACTGATGTAACGCCTCACTTGTGGTGACATCAGCACGGGGTCATGTGATGACTGTGAGCGGCCAGCGATAGAGCCGCTCACAGGCATTATCAGCAACACAAGGTATTTACAAATATGCTTATGCCCATATGCTAAATACATTTCGCAATTTAAAAAAAGTACTGGACAACTTCTTTAAATAGATGGCAACATATGTCTAATCTGTACCCAGACTTGTCAATGACATGAAAGAGAGAAAAGCGTAATTGGATACTCTCAAAAATATTGACAGAAATTTTTGCTCACCTCATCCCGTTTTTTTTTTTTTTTTTACAAATTTCTGGGCTCTTTTTATTTAAACTGCTTTAAAATGTTTGTAAGATTGTCAAATGTACGTCAAGATTATCATGTTTGAACCTTTATTTTTTTAAGACCAGAGGGCAATATTCCTCCCACAGACCTTGCAATCCTGGACATACAGGGAAAGGATAAATGTAAGATGACTTGCTTCAGAGAAATGCCTCTACATAGCCGGAAGAGGATGGAGCCACTTTCAGTCAAGCCCTGAGTGAAGCCTCTCAGCAGACAGAAGCTGAGTCAATGGCACAAACTGAGGATAGACCTGCAGTCCTCAGGCAAGCATGTCGAAGACGTCTGCCACAGACAGAGAGGCAGAGGGAGAATTTTGAGGTGGTGGCTGAGGAGGCCATGTCTTTACTTAGGAGTATTGACAGCAGAGACTAGTGGGACCATATAGGCGCGTCAGTGGCACATTTTCGGGATCTGCCACGTGACAGTCAATGGTTATGTGTTCCAGTGGTCTTCACTGTGATGGACCTGTTTGCCTCCCCAAACTTTAACCTAAACTTTGCAGAGGTCATTATGGCTATAAATCATCGTGCACAATGCCACCTACCATCCTCCCCATATGACCCCAGATCCCAACAACACAGACAACATCCTGGCAGTTATTTTAATATGTATCCAGCTCCCCATGCTTTCTCTTTTGCAGCTGCCCAAGCTTCCTCTCTTCCTGCTCCTTCTTCATTTGAGCAGCCTTTAAATTCCATGTCTTATCTTCACTCACCCTTGTCAAGTGGCTCAAGTTCCCAACCAAACTTTGCTCCAAACATCTCAAGTCCCTCAGACTCCGGCAGCTCCATTACCCCGAGTGTGTACCAACCAGATCCTTCACCAACACTTTCCATCCATCATTTTCATTGTTTCGGTTAATACATTTAAAAATATATATTTGCAAAGATAAAACTATATACACTGGTTTGCAAAAGTATTCAGCACCCTTAGCATTTTTTTGTGTTTTGCTACCTCATGATCTGGAATTTCACTGTTTATTTATTTTTTTTAAGTGGTATGCATCAGTTCACGTAAAGAACATGCCTACTACTGTGAACATTTGATTTTCTTCTTCTTGTGAATCAAACAACAAATAGGACGAAATAACTGAAAACTTCAGTGTGCGTAACTATTCACCCCCCTAAAGTCAGTACTTTGTAAAACCTACTTTTGCAGCAATTACAGCTGCAAGTCACTTTGGATAAATCTTTATGAGCATTCCACATCTTGCCACTGGGATTTTTGCCCATTCCTCAAGGCAAAACTGCTCCAGCTCCTTCAAGTCTGACCACAGATTCCCAATTGGATTAAGGCCTGGGCTTTGCCACTCCAAAACATTTACATGTTTCCCCTTACACCACTCAAGTGTTGCTTTAGCATTATGCATTGGGTCATTGTCTTGTTGGAAGGTGAACCTTACAGACTGGAACAGGTTTTGCTCAAGAATATTCCTGTATTTTGCACCATCCATCTTACCCTAGTCTCGGACCATTTTCCCTGTCCCTGCAGCCACCACAATGTTTCACTGTGAGGATGGTATTCTTGGGGTGATGAACTGTATTACCTTGGTGGCCAAAAAGTTACATTTTGGTCTCATCTGACCTTCCACCATACATTTGGGGACTTTCCCACGTGTCTTTTGGCAAACTCAAAACAAGCCTTACAATTTTTCTGTGTAAGTAAAGACTTTTCTCTGCCCACTCTTCCATAAAGGGTACCTCTATGTAGTGTTTGGCTTATGGTGGTCATATAGACAAATACTCCAGACTCTACTTGGAAACTCTGCAGCCTTTAGAAGGTTACCTTTGGTGGTCTCTGTGCTGCCTCTCTGATTAATGCCCTCTTTGCCCGAGCTGAGAGTTGGTGACCCTCTCTTGGAAAGTTTGTTATAGTACCATGCTCTTTCCATTTGATGGTGCTCTGGGGAATCATCAGAGGTTGGGATTTTTTTTATAACTTAAGCCTGACTTGTACTTCAACTTTGTCCCTGACTTGTTTGGAGATCTCCTTGGTCTTCATGGTGTTGTTTGGTTAGTAGTGTTCCTTGCTTAATGTTGTTGCAACCTCTGTGGCCTTTCAGAAAAGGTGTGTATATACTGACAGACCATGTGACAGATTGCACACAGGTGGACATCCTTTCACTAAGCATGTGACTTATCAAAGTAATTGCTTGCACCAGAAATTTTTAGGGGCTTCATAGCATAAGGGGAGAATACATATGCACATGGCAATTTTTAGTTATTTCATGCAACACATTTAATTTATGCCTAGATTTTTCTCACTTCACTTCACCAACTTAGACTATTTAGTGCTGATGCATCACACACAAATCAGATTACAAAAATATTTAAACACAGGTTGCAATGTAATAAAATAGGTAAAAAGTCAATGGGTTTGGGGGTGAATACTTTTAACAAGCCACTGTATTGTGTTTTATGTAAATTATTTAATATTTGTTGCTTGTTTGAAATTTGTGTTACAATTTTTGGATAAATTTGTTTGAAATTCTTCGGACATTTTTGACCTTTGAAGATACAGTCATGAGGCAGCCGATCTCTGCTGAGGAAAGGCTGCTCATCACCTTGCGGTTCTTATTCCCTTTTTTGTTAAACAAATGTTGCCTCACCATTACAGCAGCCACTGAAATGATGCACCCGGCGACTGGCTGAAGCGGTCAGGGTCTCGTTTGGGGGCCGACACCGTGCTACAGACTAGTGGGACAGGTGTGTCCCTGGTGGCTTCTCCCTGCCTGATGCCCTGGATTTATAGGTCTCTGCGTATCCTCACACAATATCGATGAGATCAGCATACACTCTAGTGTGCATAGTGGCCTCCCAATTCTCACCTGACACACAGTGTTGGGAAGGCGAGTTATCCAGTAGCAACGTTTAGAAATATGAAGTATTTTTTTTTATTTCCCTGGAAATAAGCCACTGCCATGGCAATCTTGCAACAGCTCACTCATAGACAGTACTTGTGCACTTGTTTAGTGGCAAATCAGGAGAAACAATAAATTTTGCGTGTGCTCAAAACATTTAGACATGGATTGCTACATTATTAACTCAGGCTCAAGAATCCTATGAAACAAAATATTAACAACTATATTTCCAACCATTGAAGATGAAGACGTTGTCATTAAAGAGACTCTGAAGAAAACAAGAGCAAACAAAAGTAAGGCCTTAGACACCGAATTGTAAACAAACAGTACTTCTAAAGAAGATTCAAGACGATCTGAAATAGAAGAACATTTACCAAAAAATCACACTTGCTACACAAACCAATGCTGATCTTAGTAACTCAGATGTAGTAATGAAAGAACAGCAACTTCCTTTATTGTCAGGCAATGAAGGTAATTTAGTTATGCAAAACGACCCTGGTAAGTATGATTGGACAATGCAGAACCAAATTAAAAATGTTTGCTCAACTCCAGATGACAGCAAGAAAGCAAATTAATTATATTTTGCCCAACAGAAACACATAAATGTTCAGCTGACAACAGGAACCAATATTGGATCAAGATGATTTTTGAGTTTGTATCCAACTGTTGTCATCTATACCTGAGGAACGATTGCCCATCACCAATGCCGGTGACACAATGTAACTGGAAGATAGTGTGGTTTTAGAAGACCCAAGAGACATTGACTTGGTGCCTATTGAAATGAATTTGAATGAATACGACTTTGTTGAAATGGCCTCCATTACTGAACGAGAACCAATGCCAACAGTGCCTCAAACAGAATCATCTCTAAACGAAATTGAACAAGTGCAAGACAGAAAATTGATCATTTTCAATTCCTGCTTGAACACTTTGCGCCCAAAAGTGAAATGCCAGTTTAGTTCAGATTCTCAATACACTGTCAAATCATTGACAAAACTGCATAATTACAGGCCAGTGCTACAACGGGCATAAATTTACACTTATGGAAACCTAAGATTGGTAAGTATTTTTCCGACAATCTGCTCCTATCTGCCTCCATCTTATTTAGTACAGTCATGGCCAAAAGTATTGAGAATGAGACAAATAGTAATTTTTCCAAAGTTTACTGCTTCATTTTTTGTAATGGCAATTTGCATATACTCCTGAATGTCAAAGAGTGATCAGCTTAACAGCAATTACTGTACTTGCAAAGTCAATATTTGCCTAGAAAATGAACTTTAACCCCCAAAACACATTTCAACATCATTGCAGTCCTGCCTTAAAAGGAGCAGCTAACATCGTTTTAGTGATTGATCCATTAACACAGGTGTGGGTGTTGATGAGGACAGGGCTGGCGATCAATCAGTCATGATTAAGTAAGAATGACATCACTGGACACTTTAAAAGGAGGCTGGTTCTTGGTATCATTGTTTCTCTTCAGTTAACCATGGTTATCTCTAAAGAAACACGTGCAGCCATCATTGCACTGCACAAAAATGGCCTAACAGGGAAGAGTATCGCAGCTACAAAGATTGCACCTCAGTCAACAATCTATCGCATCATCAAGAACTTCAAGGAGAGAGCTTCCATTGTTGTCAAAAAGGCTCCAGGGCGCCCAAGAAAGACCAGCAAGCGCCAGGACCGTATCTTAAAACTGTTTCAGCTGCGGGATCGGACTACCAGCAGTGCCGAGCTTGCTCAGGAATGGCAGCAGGCTGGTGTGAGTGCTTCTGCACGCACTGTGAGGCGGAGACTCTTTCAGCAAGGGCTGGTTTCAAGGAGGGCAGCAAAGAAGCCACTTCTCTCCAGAAAAAACATCAGGGGCCGACTGATATTCTGCAAAAGGTACAGGGAGTGGACTGCTGAGGACTGGGGCAAAGTCATTTTCTCTGATGAATCCCCTTTTCGATTGTTTGGGACATCTGGAAAACAGCTTATTCGGAGAAGAAGAGGTGAGCGCTACCACCAGTCTTGTCTCATGCCAACTGTAAAGCATCCTGAAACCATTCATGTGTGGGGTTGCTTCTCAGCCAAGGGAATCGGCTCACTCACAGTCTTGCCTAAAAACACAGCCATGAATAAAGAATGGTACCAGAATGTCCTCCAAGAGCAACTTCTCCCAACCGTCCAAGAGCAGTTTGGCGCCCAACAATGCCTTTTCCAGCATGATGGAGCACCTTGCCATAAAGCAAAGGTGATAACTAAATGGCTCATGGAACAAAACATAGAGATTTTGGGTCCATGGCCTGGAAACTCCCCAGATCTTAATCCCATTGAGAACTTGTGGTCAATCATCAAGAGACGGGTGGACAAACAAAAACCAACAAATTCTGGCAAAATGCAAGCATTGATTATGCAAGAATGGACTGCTATCAGTCAGGATTTGGTCCAAAAGTTGATTGAGAGCATGCCAGGGAGAATTACAGAGGTCTTGAAGAAGAAGGGGCAACACTGCAAATATTGACTTGCTGCATTAACTCATTCTAACTGTCAATATAACCTATTGGTACTCATAATATGATTGCAATTATATTTCTGTATGTGATATAAACATCAGACAAACACTAATAAAAACCAGAGGCCAGCAGATCATGTGAAAATATAATTTTGGTGTCATTCTCAAAATTTTTGGCCATGACTGTAGGCTTAATTTTCAAAAGATAAAGGGATTTCTGAACCTTTATGGTGTGGTAGGTATTTCAGAAAAAACATACTACCGACACTAGTCCAATTTTTTGTTTCCATCACTCAGCTTGGCTTGGAAAAAAGAACAAAACACAACTTTATCTGGAGACTGAATTCAAGACCAATCTGCATATACGAAAATGGACAGTGTGACATTCCAGATCACAGCGGAAAATATTGTGTGTAGACTGTGATGGTCTTGATTTCAGAACAAATAGTGGATTCTGAAGTGGCTCAAAGAAGTCAGTGTCCATCTTCAGTTGCAATGGAGAAGTTTGTATTTTAAACTTGCATGGATAGCCTACTGGAGGAAGGACTGAAAATAAAAATCTTTGTATCAGACTGCAATGTTGGCATTAGAAAAAAATTAAGACAAGATTATCCCCACTGTAAACCACCAGTTTGATGTCTGGCATTACGCAAAATCAATAAAAAAGAGAATGACAAAGCCCAGCAAACTCAAATTTTGCAAACCAATAACACCATGAATTGATAAAAAATAGGTCTTCGCTTTTAGTGGTCTATAAAAACATGTAAAATAGACACTGGATTTCTTAAAGAAAAATGGTTGTCACTTCTTCATCACATTGCTAATGAACATGAAGGCATTCATTAAAATGAATGTAGTCCTAGCCCAATAAAACAAGTTAAGATAGAACATACATTTGGCTGAATGAAGAAACTCCACCTTTCAAAAACATTGAAAGAATTGTCAAGAGTCTGCAACTGATCAAAGAACTTTCTCATCTTATCTTTAACTGTCATATGGGGGAGTTGGAAAACTTCCATAGTCTAGCAATTAAATATGAAACCAAGCACATTTATTTTGGTATCGATGCTATAGAGGCGAGTACAATGCTAGCCACTCTAATGTGAGATGGTGAAACAGCCCCCATTGCCCATAGCAAGAGATATGTACCTGGTTAAAGAGGCATGTGCAGCACCCGGCACACCAGCTTGGTATACATGTTCATATGTGTCCACATAAGTGTAAACATTGTACCTGTTGTATATGCTTAATCACCTGCTTGCAGTCAGATATGACGTTGAACTGCATTACATGGACTGGAATACTGTTATTAGGTCAGGAAAGAAATCAATGTTGATATATACGGTCTTCAGTTTCGGAACATTATACTAAAGACTCATTTTGGACTTCAGGAAGAAGCAACAGGGAACAGGGCTCCTCCAACTGGAAGAATGCTTGCTCCTGCTTTATTCATTTCATGGTTAGGGCTTCATAATACTAGTTCTACTAGTCACTACACAGGTTACCCATTCACTACAGGGTCCAATATAAACTCATCGCTCTCACCCACAAAGCTCTCCACAGTTCTGCACCGCCTTATATCTCCTCTCTCATCTCTGTCTATTGCCTTAGACGTGCCCTCCGTTGACCTAAGACTAACATCCCCCATAATCCGAACCTCACACCTCCGTCTCCAAGACTTCTCTCGTGCTGCGCCAGTTCTCTGGAATGCTTTACCCCAGACGATCCGACTGATGCCTAGCCACCACGTCTTCAAGCGCGCTTTAAAAACCCATCTCTTTTAACAAGCCTACTACTTCAACTCAGTAAACTAACTAGTCATCTGTCTCCACACCCTCCATGCACACGATAACTGCACTCGATAACTGAATATTGCACTTAAACATACGGGCTGATGACCAGATCATGCAGTCTTATATAAAAATCCCTATTTATTATAATTGCTAGACCTGAAATAACAAGCACTTTTCACCTATTGTGTCCCCCCATTTCCTTGTAGATTGTAAGCATGCGAGCAGGGACCTCACTCCTAATGTATCTGTTTAAACTGTCTTACCTTGTAAAGTGCTGCGGAATATGTTGGCGCTATATAAAAATTATTACTATTATTCCTTTAACCCACTTCATAGATATCATGTGACTGAGGCTTGCATAGATCTCATGCACAGGGACATTGAGAACATATTGGCCCAATGCTAAAGAGGTTTCTTTCCAATCAGCAATATCATAACAGCCATTGAGAAATCGGCCATTGATTCCTTTAAGAATAATAGAAACATAATCATCAAGCTAGCAGACAAGGGTGGGGTCATTGTTGTTATGGATCGAGCCCAATATCTAGATGAGGTTTCACGTCAAATCTCGGATACATGCACCTATAAAAAAAATTACCCATGACCCTACAACCTCCATAAGAGCAAAAATCGAACAGACAATTGATAAACATCTGGCCCTCAATACCATAGACAAAAAAATGTCACTTTTCTCCCCAACCCCCATCTTCTATATTCTTCCCAAAATTCATAAATGCCTCACCAATCCACCTGGATGGCCAATTGTAGCTTCAACAGATTCCAAATTATCTCTTCTATCAGTATTCTTAGAAAAAATCCTCACCCCATTGATCAAGAATACTGGCTCCTTTATTTTGGATACAGGACATTTCCTTCATACAATTAGAGAATTATCGGATATTCCCCCTAATAGTCTGTTGGTCACCTTTGATGTGAATAGCCTGTATACCTCCATCAAACATGACCTTGTTACTACAGCAGTTAATAATTTATTTTCAACATCCAACTTCACTCACAACTCTAAACTATTATGCATTGAACTTTTATCAATAGTACTACACGAGCTCATCCAGACCATATTTTCAGTTATCCTGTCACGACTCTGTTGTTGGGTATCCCCAGGGCCAGGGGCTCCTTTCCTGCCTCTAACGCTAGGGGCGTCCTAGCTGGCCTTGTTCCCTGGATTACTTCTGAAGGTGAAGACGCCGGGGCCAAGTACCTTGTCTGAGCTCCTCAATCCGCCCTCAGTCTGTTCCCTTTCCCCACCCAGGGAAGAAGGGAGTAGTAGTGTATGGTAGTACACCAACCAGACTAACGAGGTAATTCAAACAGGGATAAAGGAAAATACCAAACATACACATTTTAATCACACAAACAACAGAGGTTAACACTGGGGAGTGGAGGGTGGGGAAAAAAACAAAATAGAAGATTACACACAACCTAAACCACACAACAGTCTTAGCTTAAATCCGCCAAACGCATTCTCATACAACTCTCCACCACACTCCTAGCACCATGCAACATAAGCTACCACTGGCAATGATAGCCTGCCAAAGCCGAGTATATATAGGAGGGGGAAGTGGACACTGGACAGCGGAGAGCCAAAATGAAGATAAGCTTCCAGGAGCACACAAATGAGCAGATTAACCCCTGCACTGCTAAAAGAAACCTACACCATTCAATATGAAGGTGAAAGACTTCTAGTGAGTGCAGGAGTGGGAGGAATCAGACGCTGTGGTCTTCTGGCTCTTCTCTGTCGCGGTAAACCCATGACTTCCTTGGACCATTTTTAGCTAGTACTAATCACTGAATAAAGGAACACTCCAAAAGACCTGTAACTTTGCAGCTGCTCTGACTTCAGTTGTCATCTCAATTTAGCCTATCAAACTTGCTCAGATCCTTTTGCTTTCTGATTTATTTGGCTTTCAACACATCAACTATTCACATTCTGCTAATATTTCCGACCCTTGACAAATGGCATTTTTATTGAAAATTAAATTAATATACAGGGTGGTCCAAAAGTAGGTGGACAGAAAGTGTAATAAGGTTATGAAGGGGGAGATTTATCAAACATGGTGTTAAGTGAAAAGTGAAAGTGAAACTGGCTCAGATGCCCTTAGCAACCAATCAGATTCCACTTTTCATTCCTCACAGACTCTTTGGAAAATGAAAGGTGGAATCAATTTTGGTGTCAATGTTTGGGGTGATATTTCAAGTTTTGATGTTTTAGGACCAATATTTTTTGTTGGAACAGTCACAGGAGATAAGTATCTCGAAATTCTAATGAATCAAGTTGTTCCCCAGTTACAGCAAGAGCCTAATTCAAATGACCTTTATTTCCAACAAGATGGGGCCCCTTCACATTATTCAAGAGTAGTCCGCGAGTATCTTGATGAAACATTTCCTAATAAATGGATTGGCCGGCACGTTCACCAGACTTGACCCCAATGGATTTTTTCTTTTGGGGAGTACTCAAGGACAAAGTTTATAGTCAAAAACCAAAAAGCGTCAGTGATTTGAAAAATTACATAAGAGATGCATTTCAAGAAATTAATACTCAAAGAGACTTGTGCAAAAAAGTTTGTCGAAGCGTAAGAGGCAGACTTCAAAGCTTTGCAAATTGTAATGGAAAACATTTTGCGCACCTGCGTTGATAAAATGTAAGGGCTTTTGTATTATTGTTCAGAATAAAATTTTATTGTCAATGTTATGCTTGTGTTAGTAAATATAATTTTATATATAAATCAAAATAAATGTTATTATTTTCTGGCCACCTACTTTTGGACCACCCTGTATATAGCATAATAATATTATAATAATATTATAACATAATATTGTATAGCATATATTATTTGTTAGTGGTTAAAACAATTTAGAACTCTGCAAAATAAATATAATGTTTGTATCCCTATTTTCCAAGACACATTAGTATTTCACTTTTCCATCAATGGACTTGTGTGAGGCCTTATTTTTTTAGAAGGAGAGTTGTCATTTTAAGGTACATATAAATTTTGATTGCTTTTTATTGCATTTTTAGGTAAAATGTGGTGACTGGAAAACAGTAATTCTGGCATTTTGACTTTTTCCTTTTTACATTGTTTATCTTATTTAATTTTATATTTTTATAGATTGGACTGGGGCAAAGGCAAATGTTCATTTATTATTTTTTTTAATTGGGAAAAAGGGTCAGTGATTCAAACTTTCACCACTACTACATAGTAAAATGCGACAATATTTGCAGTATGTAGTAGAAATAATCCCCTATGAAGCCTAGCCACAGACTGAGCTTAATGGGAGTACAAACATGAGGGAAAAAAGCTACCATGGTAACCCATCGCCATCTTGCGATCAACTAACTGGGTTGGTCATCAGTACCTAAACCATCAGATCACGTGATTATGCCACTTAGATAACGCAGTTCCTATGAAGCAATCTTGTAAAAGAGGGTAAAGTAATTATAAAAATGGGCAGAGCAGTGGCTCAGTGGTTAGCATTGCAGCCTTGCAGTGCTGGGTCCTAGGTTCAAATCCCACCAAGGACAACATCTGCAAGGAGTTTGTATGTTTTCCCCGTGTTTGTGTGGGTTTCCTCCGGGTTCTCCAGTTTCCTCCCACACTCCAAAGACATACTGATAGAGAATCTAGATTGTGAACCCCAATGGGGACAGTGCTGATAAAGTCTGTAAAACGCTGTGGAATTAATGGAGCTATATAAGTAAGTAAAATAAATAAACACTGGACATATAATGAACACTACAATCATGAAAATATTATCTGCCTTTTCTACCCTATAGCAGCTTGTAAAAAACCTTTAACCAGTATAAGAAAGCCATATACCTCTAGTATCTAGTAGCAGTGAAAAATAAATGCGCCTGTCAACATAGTTCATATCAGCCTGGTATCTCTTTGGAATAAAGTTAATCTTCATGACAGATATCAAAAGAAAAGGAGGGGCCTTGGGCAGACTCCAGAGACTGTAAGGGAAGCGGGGATCATGAGGACGAGTTTTAGAGGACAATGATTTTGCAAAAGCAGTTAAAGTGTCACTTAATTGTTAACATTAAATTTTCAGTGGAGCAATGACATAAAAATAAGTTCTAAAATATCTGTCATGTCAGTGGAAAAAAAAATTAAATGTCTAATCAAAAAATATTGATGGACACAAAAAATTACCTGTATATGTAGTCGCTGCTACAAGTTTCGAGACAAATTTTGGTTTTCACGGAGAGTTTGCTGCTTCACTGTTTTTAGATCTTTTAGGCAGATGTTTATAACGTATACTGAAGTTTAATTATAAGTATTTCAAAAGTTTTTAAACTAACAAGTACATCACGTTTACGCAAAGACTAAACATTTTCAGTGTTGACCTTAATTTTCTAGACTTCTGCAATTCGTCCTGGCATGCTGAATATTAGCTTGTAGGACACATCCTGAATGACGGCAACCCACTGCTCTTGTCAGATTTTTCAGTTAATTCCTTCCTGGGAAGCACTAGGAAACGACCTCTAAGGTTTTCTCAAATAGCAATAGGTGGGAGTTTACTTCTCTGTTCTTCCATTTTGCAGGATCATCCTCTCACAATATGCTCGGCCACTGAGTATGCACAGCTTCAACATTTTTATGTTTCAATTTCTAGACACGCTGACCTTCTTGTCCGACACACGCAATACACAAGTACTCCTTGTGTTCTGCAAAGCATAGAAAATGGAACTGGATAATAATCTGTTTTCAGCAGACCAAAGTGATAAATGCTTCTTTTTATGACATGAAGCAGTGGAATTGGGTTCCTGCTGTTGTCAACAGATGTACCCCTTGGTTCCAGATACATGTTGGCGATGTGGAAGGGCAGAAGGAACAATGATGCATACAACGTGGAGCTGGAAAACTTTGAAAAAATAAAAAGTTTCAGTATGAATTATTTTGCAGTGTGCATTGAATTTTATTTTGCTTTAAGAATGTATGGCCTGTTGTTTCAGGATATTGTAAGCACAAATCAACAATAGCGGATATTTAATGTGATTTTATGTTGCTAAAGATGTTTTGTAAACAAAATGTTTTTTTATTGTGTACATTTTTTTTGTTTTTAATATATTTGGAAAACATTTATTATGATTTTACTTTGTTTATTCAACAAAATATTTAAATGAAATTATGTTTTGTGTTTATCAAACAAAATGTTTGTATAAACTTAGATTTTTCAAACCACACAACAAAATGTACACATCAAAAAGTTGAGCTAAATCAGTTCCTCTTAGGCCCCCTTTCACAAGTACTTGTCATCCGTTTTTTTAACGCTTCACCCATTATAACCTATGGGGCAACTTACATGTCTGTGTTTTTACATGGACCATGCAAACCATATGGACACATCAGGTTTTTACCGGCAGCACGGATGACAAGGGCCAATACAAGTCTATGGGTCTGTGAAAAACACGTACAGCACACAGATGGCATCAGTGTACCCTCCATGTGCGTTTATTTATATTCCGTGTATTCTCAACATTATTTGAAATTACTTTAATAATTTCTGGTGTGCATTTCCTGTGTGGAGAGTAGGATTTTTTTGGAACACCACGTGTTTTCAGTGTCCTGTTTGTCAAGTTTACAATGGACCCCCGTGTCAACACCGAGAGATTAATTTCACTCATGGAGCAAGATCCCTTACTCTGGGATACCAGAGTGGAGACCTACTACGACTGACTTGCTATTGAGCATGTATGAATGGAAATTGCCTAACAGTTGCACCTAAGAAGCGGTTGAGCGATCTATTCACCAGCAATGTGTGCAAAGTTTGACAAGTGTACCCATGGTTGCACCTTTAGCGTAATAACATGTACTTTTTTGGTAAGATTAATTCAAAATTTTGAGATGTTTGATATGTTCTATATGCTCTATTTTGCGGAACAACTATTGTCAAAACACATGACATTGTGATCTCTTGTAGCTAAAATGCATATTAGTATATCTTCAAAACTTACACGCTGCCGTGACTAGGCTATGCAATCTAAATGTGTGTTTTTATCATTAATAAAAATATGATGCAGTCATGCACCCAATGTGTGCTACATGTTGCTTGTGTGGCTATGCCAGTATGTATCAGTTGTTAGGGTGCCTTTAATTCATGATGCAGGTATACAGAGCCTAACCACATACACTTTTTCTAGAAGTGCCCTACCATTACTAATGGGCCTCACATTTTATAGCATATGCATAATTTGTGTGAGTTTTTGCACATGTAAAAAATGATAATGTATAACTTTCATGACCTCGCTATTTACTGTAACCAGGGTATCCAAGTTCTCAGTATTTCAGGCCTACGTGAAGTGATACAGCAGCGTTCCTTTATTTAGTAATAACTCTCCTTGCTGGCCCTTTTCATTTGGTTACTCAATAGCAGACAGAAGCTTGTTTCTTTAAAAGAAACCTGTCATGTAAATTAACACTATTAACTTGAATGCATGGGGTTAATCTTTTGGTTAATAGTGTTATAACTGGCACTGGGAGCCCCACTGCCAGCAGGAAAAGAACTTAATTTCCCCTGGTAGCGTTACGGTTTCAGTCACCGCTCTGTGTGTAGAGAGCAATGCATGTGTCCACACCCCTGGCACTGTCTGACAGCAACCTCTAATGCAGGGCCTGCTGTCAGTCAATAGTTGGGATGGGGATACCGCCACTGTACTCTACACACAGAGCGTTGACGGAAACGGTGGGGGCGCTGCCCCCTAGGACTCAAACCCAAATGTTACCAGGGAAAATAAAGTTCTTTTCCTGCTGGCAGAGAGGCGCTACACGTTGTTATAACACAGAAATTTGGCAAAAATTTTGCAATTTTCAAAGTTTTAATTTTTATGCCCTTAAATCAGAGAGTTACTGTATGTCACACAAAATACTGGTAGTTCATAAATAACATTTCCTACACGTCTACTTTACATCAGCACAATTTTTGAAACATTTTTTTTCTATTAGGAAGTTATAAGGGTTAAGTGGACCAGCGATTTCTCATTTTTCCACCAAAATTTACAAAACCATTTTTTTAGGGACCACATCACATTTGAAGTGACTTTGAAGTGTCTATATGACAGAAAATATGCAAAAGTGACATCATTCTAAAAACTGCACCCCTCAAGGTGCTCAAAACCACATTCAATAAGTTTATTAACCCTTCAGGTGCTTTCACAGGAAATAATGGAATGTGGGAGGAAAAAATAAACATTTAACTTTTTTTTCGCAGAAATGTTTTTTTTTTAGTCCCAAATTTTGCATTTTCACAAGGGTAACAGGAAAAATTGCACCATACAATTTGTTGCGCAATTTCTCCTGAGTTCCCCAATACCCAATATGTGGAGGAAAACTACTGTTTGGGTGCATGGCACAACTCGGAAGGGAAGGAGCGCCATTTGACTTTATGAGTGTAAAATTTGCTGGAATAATTAGAGAAACGCCATGCCGCATTTGAAGAGCCCCTGAAGTGCCTAAACAGTGGAAACCCCCACAAGTGACATCATTCTGGAAACTAGATTCCTCAGGGAAATTATCTAGATGTGTGGTGAGCACCTTGAACCCTCATGGGCTTCACAGAAGTTTATAACATTGAGCCGTGAAAATAAAAAAAATATATTTTTTCAACAAAAATGTTTTTAGCCCCAAAATTTTTATTTTCACAAGTGTAACAGGTGAAAATGGACCACAAAATTTGTTTTGCAATTTTTGCTGAGTAAGCAGATACACCATATGTAGAGGAAAACTACTGTTGAGTGCACAGCAAGGCTCAGAAAGGAAGGAGTGACGTTTTGAAATGCAGATTTTGATGGAATGGTCTGTGGGTGTCATTTTGTGTTTGAAGTGTGCCTAAGCAGTGAAAAATAAACTAGACCTCTAAAGGAATTTATGTTGAACCCACAGGTGCTTCACAGAATTTTACTACGTTCATCTGTGAAAATGAAAAATATATATTTTTCCCACAAAAATGTTGATTTTTTAGCCCCAAATATTTTCATTTTCATGATAGCAGGAGAAAATGGACCCCAAACTTTGTTGTGCAATTTCCAAAGCAGGAGCATTCCTATGCTATACAAACTGTCAGCGCTGCACTGAGACAAACTTGTTAGATCATGCACTGAGCATGATCTAGGAAGTTTGCTAGCTCTGGTGACCAGGACTCATGATGACATTGGGTCACCATAGCAACAATCGACCCCCCCCCCCCGCAATGTCATAGTGGGGGGCGCCGATCCAAGAAGAGAGGCGCTTCCTCCCTCTGTCTGCTCTCTAAATGCTGCAATTGAAAGCGGTGCGGGTATCAGCTGTCAATCAGCGGACACATGGCGGCGATCACGCGCGCAGCCTCTGTGCAAGCAAAATCACCTGGACATATCCATGCGTCCAAGGTCAGTAATTACCTACCAACCTGGACGTATGGATATGTCAAAGGTCGTGAAGGGGTTCATAAAACCGCTTTGGAATCCCAAGACTCTTCATTGCCGCAGCTCGGCCTGCCTAAACATGACAGCTTCTATTTTTGCCCTCAAAAGATTTGGGAAATATTCGGGTTTAAAGACCAATTGGAACAAATTAGTCTTACTTCCTCTAGATAGTAATGATAGTCTACCTTCATATGATAGCTCTGGCCTGCAAGTGGTTTCTGAATTCAAATAATTAGGTATCAACTTAACAGCACAAATAAGACTATGACAGACTAAACTTCACTCCAATTCTCACAAAGTTTAAGCAAAAAAGGGAAACTTGGTCCAAATTACCACTGTCAGTAGTAGGACGCACAAACCTAATTAAGTTATATGGATGCCATTATACACACTTCATAACTCTCCTATTTGGATTACCCAAAGATATTTTTTTCAAATTAACCATTTATTCAGGGAATTAATTTGGGGTTGGCAAATCCCTAGAGTTAATATGGAAACACTCCAAAGAGAGAAAAGTAATGGAGGTCTGGCAGTCCCTAATCCTTGGGTTTATTTTATAGAAGCACAGTTACAGCATATACGAGGCTGTGATGATCCCGGGGATGGGGTAGCTTCATGCCGCATAAAAAAATACCATTTTAACTCCCCCAGACTATATGAAGCTCTAGAAGCACACAAATTTAAGACCCTCATGGGTATATACCCCACAGTATTGCTAATTCATTGGCTATGGTAGAAAGTGAGAGCTGCAAAAAAATACAGAGAATACACCTCCGTTGGGAAACACCATGGTTACCCAATCTCCGCAGGCTATTAGGTTTTGGGAACTGGAAATTTAACCCTCCGTCACATACAATAGGCCTGATAGGCACATCTCTTTTACTTTCATTTCTCCTTCCTCACCAGATTGTGAGGAAATCCCCTCCCTCCAGGTAGTCTCCTGTCTCTAGCAGCTCTGTGAAACCTCATACCACAGTTGGATTGCAGAGCTTCAGGAGGACAGATATAACTGCACTAATCTCTCAGGCTCATTGTATGTGAACGCGTCACACTCAATAAGGTTGGTATTTTATGTTTTTATTCATCACAATAGTTTATTTAGCTTGTTTTATGAATGTATAGCACAAAGTGTGAGAATATTTCATAGAAATAAGGCAGATTAAAAAAGAAAGTGTGCTGCTCAGGCATATACAGTAGTTCCCTAACACATATTCCTTCTCTTGCTTCAGATTATCTGCTGAAATGGAGAGGAAAATGTACAATTTATCAAAAAACCTTGATGTTGAGGAAGTAACAAACATGCTGTTAGATGATGCAGACCCCACACTGAATGAGGATTTAGGAGAGGAAAGTGAGATTGATTCTCATGATGAGGTGGAAGTATGTGAAGTGGATTCTGAAACAGAGCAAGATGGTGACAGTGATGAGGATGAAGATGTAAAATCTTATTATATGGGAAAAGATAAAAAAAAACAATGGAACAAGAAGCCACTCCAGAAAAAACGTAGGAAACCTCAAAACATTATTACTCACCTTCCTGCAGTTATAGGAACTGCAAGTAATGCAAAAACTGCAGTTGAATGCTGGAATAGTTTATTCACAGATGACATTCTGGACTATATTGTCACATATACCAACCAATATATAGACATTATAAAGGACAAGTTCATCTGCAACAGAACCATCAAGGCCACAGATGAAATAGAACTGAGTGCTTTTTTTGGATTATTATACCTTGCAGGAGCTTATAGGGCAAATAGACAAAGTTTGGAGGAACTTTGGAGTAAAGATGGGGATGGAGTTGAAAAATTTGGCCTCGTTATGTCCATAAACAGATTCAAGCTTCTAATTCGTTGCCTTCGGTTTGACGACAGAACTACCCGAACCGAACGGAAAACACATGACCGACTTGCTCCAATTCGTGATATATTCCAAAAATTTGTTGAAAACTGTAAAAAAAAAGCTATTGCCCTGGGGAGAATCTCACTATTGACGAAATGCTCCCTGGTTTTCGTGGTAAATGTGCCTTTCATCAATATATTCCATCAAAGCCTAACAAATATGGAATAAAAATGTATGCCCTTGTTGATGCCAGTAAGACCTGCACTTACAACCTGGAAGTTTATGCAGGAAAACAACCAGAAGGTCCTTACTGTGTCAGCAACAAACCCAGTGATGTTGTAAAAAGACTGGCTGAGCCCTTATTTGGATCGGGTCGCAATATAACAGCTGACAATTGGTTTTCAAATTGTGATCTGATTGATTATCTGAAAATGCAGAAGCTTTCATATGTCGGAACTGTAAGAAAAAATAAAAAAGAATTGCCTACACAGTTTGTAGGTGTGAAAGGGAGACAACAGTACAGCAGTATGTTTGCATTCCATAATGGAAAGGTTTTGGTTTCCTATGTACCAAAAGCAAAAAAAATTGTACTTCTTCTATCAACACTTCATGATGATGATGCCATCGATCCTGGGACTGAGGCACAAAAAAAACGGAGATAATTACATTTTATAATGCAACCAAAGGGGGTGTTGATACAGCTGATCAGATGTGCTCAACTTTCAACGTCAGCAGAAACACCAAACGCTGGCCAATGGTCATATTTTTTGCTATGTTGAATTTGGGTGGTATAAATTCACAAGTCATTTACCTTGAAAACAAGCTTGAACCACTCCGTAGACGATTCTATCTGAAAAAATTGGCCCATGAACTAGTGCTTGGAAAGCTACGCAGGAGAAGTATGAAAACAATCGGTATCCCCTCTCGCCTTCAAGTTCAGCTCAAAAGATTCCACCCAGATGATGATAGTGAAAATTCACCACCTCCCAAAAGAAGGAGATGCACCACCTGCACCACGGAAAGCGGAATCAGAAGGCTTTCTAATTATGAATGTCACAAATGTCATAATGCAATCTGCCTGACACATGCAAAAATGATGAGTAATTCTTGCTCTTTGCTCTGCAAGTGTAATTTTTCTGGGGAAACTTCAGGATCTAATTCTGATTGAATATGTGTTTAATAGTACTTAAGGTACCTTAAAATTAAGTTTGTTTCCATAAATTTTCTTTGTAGAGTTTTTTGACAGAGTCGAACTGGGGACTATTTGGCGGGAGTTTTGAAAGGTTTGTATTTCAGAGTTATTAGTTTTATGTTAAGTAAATGGGTTTTTTTTGCACCTGATTATGTGTAGTCTCTTTTATTACATCCCTATGAAGGTCACTGATCACTTTTAGAGCACTGAAATTGTAAACATTAGATATTATAGGTACTTTTCTAGCCTGCGCCTGACAGTCACATTGTATGTGAACTCGTTAGAACCGATATTGTATGTGACGGAGGGTTAAAGGGATACTTAGACTACCCCATATTTTAACAGATGACCTAATTAAGGAATTCTGTCAATTACAAACAGAATTTTGGTTATCTCATTCTCAATTATATAAATAACATCAACTGAGACAAGCATACCAAGCAGAAAGGCCTAATAAAGACACACCCCCATCTAAAAATATTAAATACACGGAAAGCCACTTCCGGGGGGTCTGGTATCAGTACTGTTCAGGGCACTTCTGGTTCTTGTACTAGTGAAATACTCTATTCCTTCTAAAGCTAAATAGGAGTGCTTAATAGGCCCCATTGAAGATAAGCATTGGCAGGACATACTAGATAGGATCCCCAATTATCCCTAAGTGAATCCCACAGACTCTCCCAGCTATATGTGATACATCAAGTTTATAGTACACCTAAATTCCTATTCGATATTGGGCTTAGACTACGTTTATTATATGCAAGATGTAACACAAACTCAGCAGATTTACTGCACATGCTTTGGTCCTGCCCTAACTTGGAGTCCTTTTAGAAGGGCACACTAGACATTATATATAAAATCTACTTAGTACAAATAGACGCCACTACTTTAGTATACATATTGGGGTGCACTGAAGATTTAGCTATTGATGAATATGGTAAAATTGATGTCTCTTGAATGTTGTGTATGGCTAGGAAATTATTAGCTCAATATTGGATAAACCGAACAAACCCCCACAATCCCAGAATTTGAAAACAAGATTAGCTGGCTGTTGAATTTGGAAAGAGGTATCTATTTAAAGAGAAATTATATCACTAAGTTTGAAAAACTATGGGCTTCTTGGATTGACAGGTCTGGTTGTACATCGCGAGAACGGCAAAGATATCACCTGGGTGTATTTTAAGCTACTAACTCCTGTAATATAGAAACATCTGAAGGTACACATGTGATATTGATGTTCTTCGTATTATATCAGCCAACAGTGAAACTCATTATACAATTCTGACAAGTGGTATATCATTGGCCATTCCAACCTCCCTATCCTTTTCTGAACTGTGACTTTTCAGCAATGTCACACTTTAATATATCTTGTTGTATTTTGTTGGGTTGGGGGGGGATCAGGAATCTGTGTGGGTACTTTTGTGTTTTGCAATGTTTATATACAAAAACGTTCAATAAATGACATCTGATTTAAAAAAAAAGTACAATACATAAAGTCAATTTTATAACATAACCAGTCTCACGGAGTTGTAGCGAAGAGTGATTTGACAAGTATCTAAAACATGCTAAATTTAATAGAAGCTATGTACACAGGAAATAGGTTAAAGTTAAAACAGATTTGTGTTGATGAGAAAAAGGATAATTTATTTATGCCTGCTCCTGATTCAATAGGGAAGGAAAGTCAACTAATCAGAAAGGTAAGTTTCCACCTTCACTCAATAAAATCCATGAAGTTTTATTGTTCCAACACTAAAACTCATAGGGAGTTTCCAACAAGGGTGAGCGGATATTACTTTTTTTAAAATTGTGTAAAAGTCTACTAATACCACTAGTAAAATGCAGCACAAAATTCCTTTTACATGCAGAAAATATTGATAATATTCAATAAAATGCATAAAAGAATGACAAAACAAACATCTTTTTACAGTAAAAGAAAGCATGTATTTTTGTTGTAGTAGAATGCCTTTCCTGATAAGCAAAAAAAAAGCTGTGTCTGTTGCTCATTCTGGCATACTACTGATGTAGCCGGGTTTGCTATAAGCTTCACATGGTGTTCCTTCACACCGCAGGGGATTCAGGAGAAAAAAAAAGTCTATATTTAGATGTGAAGAGGAAAGCAACTAAGCGTAAGGCAGCTTCAGTACAGAGATGACTGTCATACAATGCTACCCACAAAAAATACTGCACTGAACACAAAAGTAGGGCAGGGAAGGGAACGTTTGTAGGAGACAACAGGTCACTGTATAAAACACAGTGACTTTTTAGAAGCTAATTAAGTCCAAGGCTTTGATAAGCATAGTAGCATATAGGATAGTCAATTGTTATAGAACATAATTTCAAGGGTCATATCTATTCTTCTCTATATTCCATTGGTTCTGTTTTTTTGTGACACACTGTAATTTAAGTTAGGTATATATTTAGGTTAATATGTTTAGTTCACTTTGTGTTATAAAGTGTGGTTCAGCTCACATTGCTGACAGAAAGTCTGGGTCATGAGAGAAAGATGATTCATGACACCAAGAACCCTCTTTTTCCTCATTTGACTCAACTGAAAATGTTTCTGGTGCTTTTGGAAGTGGCAATTCTTCTGTGTGTTGTACTGGGCGTATTGTAGATGGAATGTTTGGATACTGTAAAGTCTACTTCTTTCTTGAAACTCCTTTCCTAATGGGGAAGCACTATGCAGAAATAGCAATTGGTAGTAGTGTGATCGGTTGGCTCTCTCCAGATCATTGTGACTGAAAAATGCTTAGATTGCCTCTTCCCATGCAACTATAGGGTAAGATGTGATGCACATCTATTGCAGCCTATGTGTGGAGCCCAACTCCTGTCCTGATCTCTATTCTGCAGCCAAAATACAGGTTGTAGGCTTTCCTTATCATGGTAGTTAAGCTTCGCCTTTGTGACGCAAAAGTGACTTCTCTGCATATGTAGCAAAAACTATCCGCTTGTAAATGCAAGAACGAGGCATATCTGAAAAAACATATAGAAACGTGTCAATATGCTAAGAAACTAAGCTAAGAAACCCTAAAACTGTATACCTTACACACTGAGCATTTACAAAAGTAGGTGATGCAACTGTAATTAGGATTACGCCATGGGAACTGAGTTGTCATTTTTTGATTGGTCACCCTAAGATGATAGAATACTGAAGGCTCAATAGACTAAATAGATGATGTAATAGACTAGCTACTAACAATGCAATAATTATGACGAAATAATAAAGATGCAATTTTTCTATAAGCCTGAATGAAAGATGTCATAAGTAATTGCAACTTCCTCTGGATCTTGAAAATTAGAGCCAATCAGCAAATTTAAAGTATCATATTTGTTTTCAGCACAACAAAATTAGTTAAGTTCAACTGTTTTCGTCTGTGAACCAATTTGGCTGTAGAACAGGGATATTTGCCATAAGTCTACTTTACATTGTCATTATTTCTAAATACTCTTATTTTTAGGGCATTAGAAGGCTCAGAAGTCTAACAGGAATTTTTCAAATTTTTAAGGAGATTTACAAAACCTATTTTTTCATGGACCAATTGAACTTTTAAAGTCACTTTAAGGACCTATGCTTTAGAAACCCCCAAAAGTGACCAAAATGCACCATTCTAAGCATTTGAAACTCCATTAGGGAAGTTTGTTAACCATTCAAGTGCTTCACAGGATTTAACGCAATGTGGAATTAATAAAAGTAAAAATTAATTTTTTTTTCCACTAAAATGTTTTAGCCCCAAAATTTTTCATTTTTAAAACAGGTAATAGGAAAACATAAAAACACAAAATTATTTAAGCATTTGCTCCTGAGGGCGGCAATAACCAATATGGGTTAACAAACTACTGTTTGTGCAAAGGGAAGAAACGCTATTTGACTTTTGGAGCACAAATTTCTCTGGAATAGATTACGAATGCTATGTCATATGCGTAGAGCTAGTGAGGTGCCAGAATAGCAGAAGCCCCCCAAAAAGTGAACACAGTTTGGAAACTACACCTCTCAAAGAATTTATCTAGGGATGTAAAGAGCAAGCTGAATTTTTTTTTCCACTGAAATGCTGTTTTAGCCTTAAAGTTTCATTTTCGCAATAGGTAATAGGAAAAAACGCACCCCACAATTTGTAACTCATTTTCTCCCGAGTGCAGCAATATCCCATATGTGGTTGGAAACTACTGTTTGAGCACACGGTGAGGCTAAGAGGGGACAAAGGACTATTTGATTTTTGAAGCACAGATTTTCCTATAAATGGTATTTGGGTGCATGTGGCATTTTTAGAGCCCCTGTGGTGCCAGAACAGCAGAAACCTTCCCAAAAATAACAATAATTTGGAAACTATGCCCTAAATAAATTTAACCGGGGGTGTAGCGAAGATTTTGAATACACAGGTGTTTTTCAGAAATAAATACAAAGTGAGAATTGCTACAAAAATGTTAATATTCACACAATTATGGTATTAAGATGCCTAATCGGTTGTGCCTAACATTACAAAACAGCTCTCTAGTTTCCCGATTATAGAAACACCTTATGTTTTGCCCTACAATTTTTTTAAGGAAATACAAGATACAGCTGAAACCAGAAGTTTGCAAACACTATATAAAAAGACACATATGCGTGTTTTCTCAATATCTCACATGAAATCAGAATAAAACTTTCCTGTTTTAGGTCAATTAGGATTGCCATAATTTTTAATATTTGCCAAATGCCAAAATAATGAGAGAATGTTTTAAAGCATTTTTATTACTTACTGCAAAGTCAAAAGTTTACATACACTAAGAATACTATGCCTTTAAACAATTCTGGACTGCCCATATGATGATGTCATGTGTTTGGAAGCTTATGATAGTTTTTTGGCAACATCTGAGTTACTTAGAGACACACCTGTGGATGTATTTTAATACACACCTGAAACACACTGCTTCTTTGTTTTAGCATCATGGGAAAGTCTAAAGAAATCAGCCAAGATATCAGGAAGAGAATTGTGGACTTGCACAAGTCTGGCTCATCTTTGGGTACAATTTAAAGATACCTGAAGGTGCCTCGTTCATATGTACAAACAATTATATGCAAGTACAATCAAGATGGGAATGTCCAGCCATCATACCGCTCGAAGGGAGACGGGTTCTGTGTTCCAGAGATGAACGTGCTTTGGTCCGACATGTGCATATCAACCCAAGGACAAAAGCAAAAGACCTTGTGAGGATGATGGCTGAAGTTGGTAAGATTGTGTCAATATCCACAGTGAAACTAGTACTGTATCAACATGGGCTGAAAGGCCACTCAGCCAGAAAGAAGCCATTACTCCAAAAGAAACATAAAAAAGCCAGATTAATGTTTGCAAATGCACACAGGAACAAAGACCTTCATTTTTGGAGACATGTCCTGTGGTCTGATGAAACTAAAATTGAACTTTTTGGACATAATGACAATTTTTACATTTGGAGGAAAAATGGAAAAGCTTGGAAGCCTAAGAACACTATCCCAACTGTGAAACACGGGGGTGGCAGCATCATGTTGTGGGGTTGTTTTGCTGCAGGAGGGACTGGTGCACTTTACTGACGCGCCCCTGGGCCTGCTGTGTCGTGCGGCATCGCGCGCACGGGGGCTTACCCGGAGCCGGATCAGATGGGGGTAGTATACTCGTGGCGGTGACCCGGTCCGTGCCCAGGGAGTCAAACTGGACGGCAGTGTTCTTAATAGTAGATGTTGGACGACTACGCCACCCGTTGAGTACAGCTAAGGAGCTGCTGCTGCAGGGCAGACCGCTGAGGCCGGTGGTAGGATTGTGCAGCGTGATAGTATAACCCCCAACGGGAGGGGTATGGCCTCAGGGCAGCCGACGTGGATGATGGGGGTAGCAGGAACCACTCAGAGACGGTACGGTGTAGTTCAGGGTCTTTACTGGTGACAACGATAGACCCTCCCGGAGTACTGGCTAGCGATTGGGGCCTGGTCAGTCCTTGAGCAGATGGGATCTCCCCTGGCCAGGCGGAGTTGTAGGCCTCCCAAAACTAACTATACTCTTCTGGCTACCTTGCTAGAAGCGGGTATAAGTAGCCCACGTCCCTGAGTGTACCGTGTGGTGCTCACCCGTATGGCCGGTGACTCGGGGCCTTCTAGTAGCTTCCGCTCCACGACGGCGGTGCTGGTCCCATGCGTGTGACCGTGCCTTCGGGTTTCTTGGCCAGAGGACCTGAAATCCCCTGCCTGACGGATTCTGCTGCTGGGTAGGAGTTAGTCCCCACAGCCTCGGACTCCGGGTCCGGTAAGAAATCTTCTCAGTCAGGGCGAGCTCTGCAGCTGCCAGCCCCTGACTCCTTGTAACACTGCTCCCACAGAGCTCCTGTTGTTTCTTCCCATAGCTGCTTCTCTTCTCTGTCTCTACTTCTGGCATGGCCCAGGAGCTGGGCCCAGCCGGAGCCACAGCTCCCTGTCAGCCCTCCTGGCTGAACTCTCCCTCTGAACTCTCTAACCCTGCCTCAGCCCCAGGTTTATATAGGGGAAGTTCTTCCCCTCCCAGGACTGGGCAGGAGGTGTGGCATGCATAGGATCCCTGACCAAGAGACCTCCCACCTGCTCTCAGACATAACATTGCCGTTACTGTGGAAACCAGACCCCTGGGGTGCCACATTACAAAATAGATGGCATCATGAGAAAAGGAGATTATGTGGCAATACTGAAGCAACATCTCAAGTCACCAGGAAGTTAAAGCTTGGGCGGAAATGGGTCTTCCAAATGGACAATGACCCAAAGCATACTGACAAAATGATGAGTGGCTTATGGATAACAAGGTCAATGTTTTGGAGTGGCCATCACAAAGCCTTGATTTCAATCCTATTGAAAAATGTATGGGCAAAGCTGAAAAGGCAGGTGCGAGCAAGGCGACCAACAAACCTGGATCAGTTACAACAGTTTTGTCAAGAGGAATGGGCCCAAATTCCAACCAACTATTGTGAGAAGCTTGTGGAAGGATATCGCAAAAGTTTGACCCAAGTCATTCAGTTTAAGGGCAATGGTACCAAATACTAATGAAATGTATTTAAACTTTTGACTTTGCAATAAGTAAAAAAAAAATGCCTTAAAACATTCTCTCTCTCTCTCTTTATTCTGGCATTTGGCAAATATTAAAATTTATGGTAACCCTAATTGACTTAAACGGGAAAGGTTTATTCTGATTTCATGTCAGATATTGAGAAAAATATGCATATGTGTCTTTTTATATAGTGTATGTAAACTTCTGGTTTCAACTGTAGCTAAGGCATGAGAGAGCAAAATGAGCAGCTTGAGGCCTAATTTAAGGATTGACATGGTATAGGTCGACAAAAGTAGAGGCATTGAGGTGAAACCAGAAAAAAAGCCCCTTTTGGAAACAGCATCTCTTAAGGCATTATTAAATGGATGTAGTTTGACTACACAGATGTTTTCTAAAATTATTCTGCAAGTCTGGTGCAAAGTAAAATTGCATTTTTTTCACCGATATGCCATTTCAGTACCCAATATGTTGTGACCAGCTTGTGCTACTGTGAAAAAATAGCTAATTTATTTTATGCTGTACTTTCTTGTTGCAATTTTTTGCCAGGCAATACATCTTGACGGACATAAAAAGGTACTATGTGCACTTTAGGTCTAAGTTGAGCGATTTAGACAGCATTGGTCTAAATCATAATAAGAAAAAAAATTCACAAGGAGCCACCCATTCTGGAAACTATCACCCCACGACAATTATCAAGTGAACTGAGCATTTTGATCTTCATGTGTGTTTTTTTTAAATAATAATGCACATTAGATGGTGCAAAGTAAAAACTGCAATTTTTCCACAGAGATGCCATGTCAGTGACAAATATGTGGTTCCCAGCTTGTGCCATTGTAGAAAGAGCACATAATTTTTTTAAGCAGGTTCTCCCGGGCACTGCAGTGCGATATATGTAGATGTAAACCACTGTTTGGGCACACTGCTGGAACAATAGGATTCACCATTTGACTTTCAGCATTTGGATTTTGCTTAACTGGTTTACTACCACAATGTCATATTTAAAGACCCCCTGAGCTTCCAGTACAGTGGAAACCTGTGGAAAGTGAACCCATTTTGCTAACTACACTTAATCAGGGTATTCATCTTGGGGTATAGCAAAAAGTAGTTGGTTTATTGTTACTACAATTTATAATAAGGGGACTGTTCATATTAAGATCTTGAACTATTGAGTTACAAACGTTAATAGTCAGAGGTGCCTCTATGCTTATATTTCACCACCATTGTAAAAGCTATATGTTTAGAAGATATTTAGAATAGTGTGGTATGCTTTTCTGCAAAAAGAAGCAGATCATGGTGTACATACATCACCATAGCCTAGTGATTGGCTCGGGCAATCACGTGCACTGTAGTCTTGACTTCACAGCTGAAGCCAGTATTCAAACATTGGGAGTACAGGCAGAGAGCCAGTGCTGGAGCAGAGGAAGGTGACTACAGTTGGTTTTATTATTTTCACGTTGGGCAAGCCGATGCGGTTAAAAAATTTGAAGATGAAAAACCTATTTAAATATTTATTCCTGGGCAAAATATCGTGCAGTATTCACTGTACAGCTATTGCCTATATCCACACTTTTTCAGTCCATGTCGACAACAGGCTCCCAATGTAATCCCTCTATCGACAACAATAATTTCATAGGACACCAATAAATCTATCAGCATGGGATTTTTTTGGTGACATTGCATTTTCTTCCTCAGTTCTTCCTCAGTTATCTGTCATAAACGAAGAGAGTAGGAAAGTGCTGAGTGCCCCCTAAGGTGGAAACTGACGGTTATGCAATTATCTAAAGGAACTATAGCTCCAATTTAGGAGATCCCTTTGTTTGTGTTGTTGAATTATTGCAAGATGATACATCTCTTTCTTAACAAATTGTAATGTATCCTTGATCTTCTATGACTTATATTAACAGACAAAAGTGGTTAACGCCTCTCCAACCCCTGCCCAATATACTTCTTTAGATTGCTCAGCCAACAGCCATCTACGTTGACGGTCCCATAGACAGTAGCGCTCGCTCTACTGAGCACTCCTACGAAAGAAGCACTGCTGTACACGCCAGAACGCAATCTCTTTGACACCATCTGTCGGAGAATCAGGGGCCACAATACACATTAGACCGTCGCTTAAACCTATGATATCAGCAAGTTGAGCCAACAGTAGTCAAATGTGTATAGGGGCCTTATGTTTCCTTTAAGAAACAATTATTATCTGCGATTTCTACGTAGATCAGACAAAGGTTTCTGTTCTAACCTTTAAAGAGCTACAAGACAAATAATCACTAAAACATGAGGATTTAGACACCATAGGGTGACCCCGGGGCGTAGCCTTCACCTATTTTCTTCCAAGTGGAAAAATACCCCATTGCAGCTACGGACAGATGAACATGTACATAATGGCATTGGATTCACGTGAATATATTTCTATTTATTGGTGGCCATTATAGGGATACGCTCTATGTTTTACATTCTGAATTGTAATCTTCACTGAAAGAGAGGGTACCCTGCAGGTAAAAACGTACAAACCAATAAGAATAAGAGGAATGACAATAAGTGAATAGAACTAATATTGTCTATGGAAAAGGACCCTTGTTTTAGCTAGAGTATACAAGCTGCATAACCCATTCACTAAACCAATAGAAATGGAGTGATGCAACAAGGGAAGACAAAGCTTGATACAAGGGAAGTCATGGCGTGATACAAGGGAGGGTATAGCGTGATGCAACAAGGGAGGACATAGCGTGATACAACAAGGGAGGACATAGCGTGATACAACAAGGGAGGACATAGCGTGATGCAACAAGGGAGGACATAGCGTGATGCAACAAGGGAGGACATAGCGTGATACAACAAGGGAGGACATAGCGTGATACAACAAGGGAGGACATAGCGTGATACAACAAGGGAGGACATAGCGTGATACAACAAGGGAGGACATAGCGTGATACAACAAGGGAGGACATAGCGTGATGCAACAAGGGAGGACATAGCGTGATGCAACAAGGGAGGACATAGCGTGATACAACAAGGGAGGACATAGTGTTCAGGAGAGACTGGTCATCAGCACATGGTGTGAAGTACATGTACTGTGGCTGTTGTTGGAATAGTTATACATTGGGAATGTTAGCAGGTAATAGGGGTGTTTATTTATTTATGATCAATTAATGGCTTTTCAAAACGATATATCTAGTGATGTGACGGCTGGACAGCTGTACTAGAAGTCACATCCCATCAGTCCTGAAGCTGCAGAGGCAGGGTCTCCATATTGCCAGTGTAACAGCTAACGGAAGGTGCCTTTTCCCATTCCTATCAGCAGATGGTGACACGATGTTGTTTATTACAAGACCCAATGTGGGGATAAGGTTCTTTTCACACCACCATCATGGGTTCCATGACAGGAGGAATGTTTTGCGATTGATTTTGTGACAGAACGGTCAGTGTGAGGAGACGCCTATTAATCCTGTAGTGTGTGGTAGTATGAACAGCACGGACAAGCACTGAGCCTCCTGGAGCCCAGACAATCACGTCAGCCATGTAGTGTGACCACTGACTGACTGGCCGTGACACGGCAGTGCGAACAAGGCCGAATACGCCACTAGGACCCGGCTGACGGGCACCAGCTTATAAGAACATGACTACAGCGGTAATGGGCTCTGCGTCTCCCTCAGCCGTTTAGTACAGTCTGCCTGAGGTTAGACGGCAGCCGACATGTACCGCTAATACACCGCTATACTGCCCTGCCATAACATGGCTACACTGCGGGGGTAGCTCCCGTCTCAGCTACTGCTCTGAGCATCACGGAGCTCTGAAGCTTTTGGCGCCCTTCCACAGCCTCTCAGCTTAGTGGGAGGAGCCAGCACGTACGTCGGGCGCGCTGACATCAGTAGGCGGTACTGAAGTTTGCCTAGCAACGGAAGCGAAGCCCCTAGTAACAAGAAACAACTAGCACCCAGACAGGTACATGATAGTGCCCTATGGAAGTGAGTGTGTGCTGTGTACGGGGTGGCAGTGTGTGACATGGTGTGGCAGTGTGACATGGTGTTACAGTGTGTGATATGGTGTGGCAGGGTGTGACATGGTGTGACAGTGTGGGGCATGGTGTTACAGTGTGTGATATGGTGTTACAGTGTGTGACATGGTGTGACAGTGTGTGACATGGTGTTACAGTGTGTGATATGGTGTGGCAGTGTGTGACATGGTGTTACAGTGTGTGATATGGTGTTACAGTGTGTGACATGGTGTGACAGTGTGTGACATGGTGTGACAGTGTGGGGCATGGTGTGGCAGGGTGTGACATGGTGTGGCAGTGTGTGACATGGTGTGGCAGTGTGTGACATGGTGTGGCAGTGTGTGACATGGTGTGGCAGTGTGTGACAGTGTGTGACAGGGTGTGGCAGTGTGTGACATGGTGTGACAGTGTGTGACATGGTGTGGCAGTGTGTGACATGGTGTGACAGTGTGTGGCAGTGTGTGACATGGTGTGACAGTGTGGGGCATGGTGTTACAGTGTGTGACATGGTGTGACAGTGTGGGGCATTGTGTTACAGTGTGTGAGATGGTGTGGCAGTGTGTGACATGGTGTGGCAGTGTGTGACAGTGTGACATGGTGTGACAGTGTGTGACATGGTGTGGCAGTGTGTGACATGGTGTGACAGTGTGGGGCATTGTGTTACAGTGTGTGACATGGTGTGGCAGTGTGTGACATGGTGTGGCAGTGTGTGACAGTGTGTGACATGGTGTGGCAGTGTGTGACATGGTGTGACAGTGTGTGACATGGTGTGACAGTGTGTAGCAGTGTGTAACATGGTGTGGCAGTGTGTGACATGGTGTGACAGTGTGTGACATGGTGTGGCAGTGTGTGACATGGTGTGACAGTGTGGGGCATGGTGTTACAGTGTGTGACGTGGTGTGACAGTGTGTGACATGGAGTGACAGTGTGTGGCAGTGTGTGACATGGTGTGACAGTGTGTGACATGGTGTGGCAGTGTGTGACAGTGTGGGGCATGGTGTTACAGTGTGTGACATGGTGTGGCAGTGTGGGGCATTGTGTTACAGTGTGTGAGATGGTGTGGCAGTGTGTGACATGGTGTGGCAGGGTGTGACAGTGTGTGACATGGTGTGACAGTGTGTAGCAGTGTGTAACATGGTGTGGCAGTGTGTGACATGGTGTGACAGTGTGTGACATGGTGTGGCAGTGTGTGACATGGTGTGACAGTGTGGGGCATGGTGTGACAGTGTGTGACGTGGTGTGACAGTGTGTGACAGTGTGTGACATGGTGTGACAGTGTGTGACATGGTGTGGCAGTGTGTGACATGGTGTGACAGTGTGGGGCATTGTGTTACAGTGTGTGAGATGGTGTGGCAGTGTGTGACATGGTGTGGCAGTGTGTGACAGTGTGTGACATGGTGTGGCAGTGTGTGACATGGTGTGACAGTGTGTGACATGGTGTGACAGTGTGTAGCAGTGTGTAACATGGTGTGGCAGTGTGTGACATGGTGTGACAGTGTGTGACATGGTGTGGCAGTGTGTGACATGGTGTGACAGTGTGGGGCATGGTGTTACAGTGTGTGACGTGGTGTGACAGTGTGTGACATGGCGTGACAGTGTGTGGCAGTGTGTGACATGGTGTGACAGTGTGTGACATGGTGTGGCAGTGTGTGACATGGTGTGACAGTGTGGGGCATGGTGTTACAGTGTGTAACATGGTGTGGCAGTGTGTGACATGGTGTGACAGTGTGGGGCATTGTGTTACAGTGTGTGAGATGGTGTGGCAGTGTGTGACATGGTGTGGCAGGGTGTGACAGTGTGTGACATGGTGTGACAGTGTGTAGCAGTGTGTAACATGGTGTGGCAGTGTGTGACATGGTGTGACAGTGTGTGACATGGTGTGGCAGTGTGTGACATGGTGTGACAGTGTGGGGCATGGTGTTACAGTGTGTGACGTGGTGTGAGAGTGTGTGACATGGTGTGGCAGTGTGTGACAGTGTGTGACATGGTGTGGCAATGTGTGACATGGTGTGACAGTGTGTGGCAGTGTGTGACATGGTGTGGCAGTGTGTGACATGGTGTGGCACTGTGTGTCATGGTGTGGCAGTGTGTGACATGGTGTGGCACTGTGTGACATGGTGTGACAGTGTGTGGCAGTGTGTGACATGGTGTGACAGTGTGTGGCAGTGTGTGACATGGTGTGGCAGTGTGTGACATGGTGTGACAGTGTGTGACATGGTGTGGCATGGTGTGACAGTGTCTGACATGGTGTGGCAGTGTGTGACATGGTGTGGCAGTGTGTGACATGATGTGGCAGTGTGTGACATGGTGTGACAGTGTGTGGCCTGACTGCAGGCTGCCCTGTGTGTTATCTATGTGCCTATAGCTGCACCGGTCTCTATACACTCAGCATGGCTGCCATAGAATAGATGTGTGCACTCTAAATGCACTCTAAATGTCTAGGTGTCATCTCCATAGCATTACATGACCAGGAATACATGCAGCAGTCATAATGGGCTTTTTAGGCTACATGGGCAATGTTTTACTTGTATGTTATCACAGACACACGTATATTAACCCCTTACCGACACTGACAATTTCATTGATTTCTTTTTCTTCCTCCGGTAATTCCAAGAGCCATCACTTTTTATGTTTCCGTCGTCCCGGACATATGAGGTCTTGTCTATTGTAGGACAAGTTGTAGTTTTGAAGGACACCTGTCATTAAACGAGAAAAAAATCCAAGTGTGGTGAAATGGTTAAAATAAAGCAATTTTCCTATTGTTTTTTGGGTCTTGTTTTTACGGTGCTCATTGTGCAGTAAAAAAAGACCTGGCAACATGATTCTCCAGGTCGGTACGATTACGGCGAAACCAAACTTGGGTAGGTTTCCTTTAATTTATATACAGGGGTTGTCCGGCCCTAGGCGACCAGTCTGCAGGCAATCTATGTGACGAATCCTCACATCATGCTCACTGCGCACTGTGAGGGTTCGCCGGCGCTGGGAGCAGGCGATCATGTGACCGCAAATGTGTGATTTACATACTTCCGGCCACATTCCAACTAGACTGAGTCCGTCCTCGCTCAATACACTTACATTGAGCAGGACAGCACCCATCTAGTCAGCATGTGACTGCATGCATAGGCGGATTATAATGAGGGCAATCTGGGCTACCGCCCGGGGCCTCGGGCCTCCAGGGGGCTCTGGGGTGTTTATGGCCAGATTGCCCTCATTATATGTGCGGCGCCGCGGCACATACCGGCAGACAGTGGCGGGGGGCCCCCGGACCGCTCCCCCAGCAGCGGCGCACGCCCGCTACTTCTTCTTTGGCCGGGCCAGCACTGCAGCAGTTAACTTCCCTGTGCTGGCCCGGCCGCGTCACTGCTAGGAGACACGGCCCTGTGCGCGGCCGTGTCTCCTAGTTGTGACGTCATGCAGTGCGCGCCCGGTCTGCACTGCTGCACCGGAGAAGAGCAGGAGGACTGGAGCCGAGCCGGGGGATGGTGAGTCTGTGTGTGTGTGAGTGAGTGTGTGTGTGTGTGAGAGTGTGTGTGTGAGTATGTGTGTGTGTGCAGGCAGATATCATTGTGTGATGTCTGTTTATATGTATTTTTGTGTTTCATATGTGTTTATGCGTGTATGTATATGTCTGTATATGTTTGTATAGATGGTGCCGTGCGGCCTCCCGCTGTGTATAGATGGCACCGTGCGGCCTCCTGCTGTGTATAGATGGCGCCGTGCGGCCTCCTGCTGTGTATAGATGGCTACGTGCGGCCTCCTGCTGTGTATAGATGGCTACGTGCGGCCTCCTGCTGTGTATAGATGGCTATGTGTGGCCTCCTGCTGTGTATAGATGGCTACGTGTGCTCAATATTGAGTCATACAATTAATGTAAGGCTATGTGCCCACGATGCAGAAATGCTCCGGATTTTTTTTGAGCGTTTCTGCATCTCCCTGGCAGAAAAAACGCATGCGGATTGTACATGCGGATTTTACATACGTTTTTCCTGCCAGGGACACGCGGATGTGAAGCGTTCTTCACTTGCATTTCCGCATGCGGGTTGACAAGCGCTTTTCAAGCGATTTTAGCGTCACTTGGTAAGTGATTGACAACTTGGTCACACTATATAAATCCATGCAAACCCGGGTACCATCCGCACATTGAAACGCTTGGATTCCGCATCTACAGATGCAGTGATGCGGATTCCATGTGTTCCAATGCAAGTCAATGGCGGCGAAAACGCCGCGCTTCCGCAAAATAATTGGTAGTGCTGCGGATTTTTCCGCAATGATAATCCGCAGCGGAAATTTCCGCAGCATGTGCACAGCACATGCGGATTATCATTGGGGAACATTGCAGACCTTCTACAAAGCGTTTTTTAAGCGTTTCTGCCGCTGCGGAAACGCTTAAAAAACGCATAGTGGGCACACAGCCAAAAAAATTATTCTAATTAATATTGTGCCAAATTAATTTCACGTGAACTATCACATGATCTATGACAGGGGATCATGTGACATGTTACGTGATACATCAGGTGTGTGGGGGGGGGCCGCCCCTGGGGGGGGCCCGCCCCTTCTAAACTGCCCGGGGCCCTTTCTACTCTTAATCCACCCCTGACTGCGTGTATGCAAATCACATACTTGCAGTCACACACCCACCACACAGGAGAATCATCACCGTGCGGTCAATGTGAGGATTCATAAGTCTGCGTTCACGTAGAGCGACGACAGACTTGTAGCTTAAGTCTGGACAACTCCTCTAAAAGGGAACCGATCAACACTATAAACCTGCAAATATAGGGTTAATCTGCCGCTATAGCGTTATAATGCTGTCCAGCTGCCTTACTGAAAGCACGGCTACTGGGAGAAAATTAACTTTATTCCTCCTGACAGCTTTCTGTCATTGCTCACACCATTGTGAGCAACAGCTGTAAGCTTACCCTGGCAATTTGATTGACAGTTCGCTCTGCACAGATGCACTGCAGAGCCGCTCACTTTGTACTCAGTGGTGACTGTAGCTGCTCCTTACACCTCTTTGACAGCCGGGAGGGATAAAGTTAATTTTCTCCTGGTAGCCACGTGTTCAGCAGTGCCATTAACCTTGAGATAGACCCTATATCTGCAAATTAAAGAAGTTGTCCACTACTTTAGCATTGATGACCTATCCTTAGGATAGATCATCAATGTCTGATCGGCCGAGGTTAGCTGTTATCGGTGTCGGCGGCAGGAAGTACTCACTTGCCGAGCTGCTCTCTCTACTTGTAGTGGCCGCCGCAGTGTATTACACATCTGCCTCCTATTAATTTGAATAGAAGGCAGATGTGCTGTACCAAGCCTCGTCCACTACTAGAAGATGCAGCAGCTCTGCAAGTGAGTACTTCCTGCCGCCGATATCAGAGGAGGTGCCGGGTGTCGGACCACTGTTGATCAGACATTGAGGACCTATCCTGAGATAGCATGCTGCGATTTTTTTCTCAGTCCGATTTCCGCTGAGAAAGAAATCGCACATGAGATGCGCCTCATAGAATAATATTGGTCAGAGTTCAATCTGATTTTTTTATCGGACTGCACTTGTCCGTTTTTCTTGCAAATTAGTATCAGCCCTTAAGCCATTTATATGGGCATGTAGGTCAAAGGAAGTTGAATAAAATGATACCTTGATATCTGCGATCCGATGGCCATTCCAAAGAGATCCACGTTTTGTATTTAGTATGTAAATGAGCTGTTAAGATCTCTAACTGGACACAGATCTCCCTGAGAATCTGCCTTCAGAACTTCTTTTAACCCCTTCCCGACTTTGGGTGTACCCAGTATGTAATGGTTGGGAAGTTCTTCCCGGCCTATGACGTACTGGGTACATCATGGCGATTTCACATTCACTGGAGTCTTGCACTCGCAATCACCACCAGGTGTTCAGCGGATATCACATCTGACACCCGGTTTTCACCGCCAGGTAGTTTCACCCCCTAAATGCTGTGATTGATATTGATTGCAGCATTTAGACGGCAGGCAGCCGTCTGGCTTACAATCCAGCAGTGTCCTTCTTTTTAGGCGTGCATAAAATCGCAGTCCGCCACAGTTTTGTGCACTTCTGAAAAAAAGAACAATGCTGAACAGAGCCCAGATGAAGTCCAGAGTAACTCTGATGTCTCATTATAGTGAATGGATCCATCTGGGGTTTCATGTGAATCGCGTGACTCAGAGATTTAGATGGAAACCCCAAAGTAAGCGTAGAGCGCAGGGTAAAGGTGATCCAAAATTTTATATAAAATGTTCCCAGCTAAAGCTTCAAATCTATCCACAAAAAAAGCAAGTCCCCACTCAGGTCTGTCATCTGTTAACGGAAATATATGAGGCTTCCACGTTACTGGTAGCACAAAGGCTCGGGAAAAGTGAAATGGCTCCTCGCCCCCAAAAGAAATTCAGCAAATTCTGCGCTCCCAAATCCAAATGCCCCCCTCCCTTCTGAGCCCCAGTGTGCCTAAACCACATTAATGTCCACATGTTTGGCATTTCTGTAGCGATGAGAGCGCGCATAATTTACGAGTGCGTGTCTCCAGTAGCTTGACACTACAACGTACTGGGGACTACAATGTACTGGCACTACAATGGCAGTTTGTAATTTTCACTCAGCAACATCCACTGCTGCTTGTTTCTAGAAAACTACCATAGAGTCAAAATCGTTACTATATCTGTAGATAAATTCCCAAAGGGGTATAATTTCCAAAATGGGGTCTGCTCTTCTAACACGTAGGGGCTCTGTATATGGGATACGCAAACTATTCTAGGAAAATCTGCGCTCCAGGAGGCAAATAGTGCTCCATCCCTCTCGAGTCTTGCCGTGTGGCTAAGCAGTACTGCACAGCCGCATATGGAGTATTTCTACATTCAGCAGAAATTGTGGGACATATTTTGGTGCCATTTTTACCCATTTCCCAGTGTGAAAATGTAAAATCTCGTGCTAAAACAAAATATTAATGATAAAAATGTAATTATTTGTTCTTCACCGCCCAATGGTATAAAGTTCTGTGACACACCTGGGTTGTCAATGTGATCACTGCACCAATAGATTAATTCATTGAGAGTTGTAGTTTGGAAAATGGGGTCACTTATGAGTGATTCTGCTGTTTTGGTACCTCATGGCCTCTCCCTGTAGGTCTTGGCTCCCGCAAACCATAACAGTAAAATCTGAACTATAATATGGCACTCCTTCCCTTCTGAGCTTTGCACTGTGTCTGAAAAGTATTTCCTGATTACATGTAGGGTATTGGCACACTCAGGAGAAATTTTTACAAGAAACTGAGGTCCATTTTTTCCTACTAACGCTTAGAAAAACTAAAAACTTGAGGCTAAAGCAACATTTTAGTGGTAAAAATGTAATTATTCTTTCTTCACCTCCCAATGGTATAAAATTCTGTGAGGCACATGGGGTGTCAATATGATCATTGCACCTTTAGATGAATTCATTGAGAGGTGTAGTTTGTAAAATGAGGTCACTTATGGGCGGTTCTGCTGTTTTGGCACCTCAGGGACTCTGCCAATGTGACATGACCCCCTCATACCATTCCAGCAAAATCTGAACTCCAATATGGCACTTCCTCTGAGCTTTGCACTGTGCCTCAAAAGTAGTTTTCCCCCACATATGGAGTATCAGTGTACTCAGCAGAAATTGCACAACATATTCTGTGGTCTATTTTCTCCTGTTACACTTGTGAAAATAAAAAAATTGGGGCTAAAAGAACATTTTTGTGGGAAAAATGTGATTTTTTTATTTTTACGGCTCTACGTTATAAACTTATGTGGAGCACCTGGGGGTTCAAGGTGCTCATGATACATCTAGATAAGTTCTTTGAGGGGTCTAGTTTCCACAACAGGGTCACATGTGGGGGTTTCTACTGTTTAGGCACATCAGGGGCTCTCCAAACACGACATGGTGTCTGCTCTCGATACCAATCAATTTTGCATTACAATGGTGCTCCTTTTCTTCCGAGCCCTGCTGTGTGCCCAAACAGTTTTCCAAAACATATGGGTTATTGGTGTGCTCAGGAGATATTGGACAACAAATTTTGGAGTCCATTTTCTCCTGTTAATAAAAAACAATTGGGTCTAAAGTAAAATGTTGGTGAAAAAAGTTAAATGTTTATTTTTTCCTTCCACGTTGCTTCAGTTCCTGTACAGCACCTGAAGGGTTAATAAACTTCTTGAATTTGGATTTGAATACCTTGAGGGGTGCAGTTTTTAGAATGGTGTAAATTTGGGGTATTTTCTGTCATGTAGGCCCCTCAAAGTCACTTCAAATGTGATGTGATCCCTAAAAAAATGGTTTTGTAAATTTCCTTGGTAAAATGAGAAATCGATGGTCAACTTTTAACCCTTCTAACTTCCTAATAAAAAAAATAATGTTTCAAAAATCGTGCTGATGTAAAGTAGATATGTTGGTGGGAAATGTTATTTATTAACTATTTTGTGTGACATAATGCTCTGGTTTAAGGGCATAACAAATAAAAGTTTGAAAATTGCAACATTTTCTAAATTTTTGCCAATTTTTTCATTTTTCACAAAAAAACGCAAGTCATATCTAAGAAAAATATTAAGATTTGAGAGTCCTCAGTGGTTGATACCTTTTAATGGCTAACTGGAAAGATGGTAACAAGCTGCAAGCTTTCGAGACTACTCAGGTCTCTTCATCAGGCATAGTATAACACAAAATCTGAAGAGTCACATATTTATACACAATGGGACACAGAAATAATGTAATAAATAAGACGGGTAACGTAAAGCAGAGCTATTACTGTGGGAGAAAGATAAACAGTTCTGTCCGTAAATATTGGATTAGTTCATAGGCATGGATTTATGTCATTCTACATCAACTAAGGAATGTGGTCCTCAGAGCTTTGGGGTCATCATAACCCTGGAGCAGACCTCAATCCCCAGACAATAAAACTTTCACAGTCCTTATCTATGAACTAATCCAATATCTACAGCCAGAACTGTTTATCTTTCTCCCACAGTAATAGCTCTGCTGTACGTTACCTGTCTCATGTATTACATTATTTCTGTGTCCCATTGTGTATAAATATGGGACTCTTCAGATTTTGTGTTATACTATGCCTGATGAAGAGACCTGCGTAGTCTCGAAAGCTTGCAACTTGTTACCATCTTTCCAGTTAGCCATTAAACGGTATCAACCACTGAGGACTCTCAAATCTTAATATTTTTCTATCTACTGGCTATCACGGTAAAAAAATATATATTTTCCCTGAGTCATATCTAACTAATTTTACCACTATCATGAAGTACACTGTGTCACGAAAAAATAATCTCAGAAACAGTGGGATCCATTAAAGCATTCCAGAGTTATAACCTCATAAAGTGTCACTGGTCAGAATTGTAAAATTTGGCCTGGTCATGGAAGGTAAAGGGGTTAAAGGGAATGTGTCAGCAGTATTTCACTCCCCAAACTATATGTGCATGTAGCTTTTCAAACATAAATCCAGTCATACGTTTTAACGGCTATTCCGTTCCTCCGTTACTGGGAAATCAGCTTTTAAATTCATATAAAAATGAGGCTGTTCCTCTGAATCCTCTGTCACTCTAGCTCTCTCTTCGTCCAGCGCCGCCTCTTCTTGTGTGACTGACTGCTCCTTTGCCTGAAGTCACACAGCATAAAGGTTGTCAGTCAAGCAGGAGGAGGCAGCGCTGGGAGGGGAATAGAGCTGGAGTGACAGGGGCTTCAGATCTACAGCCTCATTTGCATATCAATTCAAACACTGATTTCTCAGTAATATAAAAATGGACTGGCCATGTAAAAGTATTTCAGGACTTGTATTTGAAAGAGCCACGTGCACATTTGCATAGTTTGGGGGGGTGACATCCTGCTTACAGATTTCCTTTAAATGAAGGGGGCATTACCAGTGTGAGACATGTAATGAACAGCACTAGAAGAAAGGGACATTGTCCTATTCAGGTGAAAAAAAACTTCAAGGTTCCATTCATTCTGCCATAGAGGCATCTCTTCACCTAAATGGGACGCTGTCTCTTTGTTCTATCGATTTTTTTTCCAAGTGAACTCCTCGGAACTATGTGCCCTTTGTAATTGTCAAATATTGGAAAGCTGCGAGCTACCTTCATTTTTATGATGTAATGAATAACAGTCTGCCCTACTGATTTTACTGTAGAGCTGTGTCTGATTACAACTAATACAGTACAGCAGAGCTAAACTTAGTGTACACACCTACAGCTATAGCTTTCCTCTCATTGTGCTGTCTGATCAGCTGTACTTTCTTTCCCCCCACAGTGATTGCCTGTGAGCTGGAAGCTGAAGTGTTAGTTATTATTATTTATTATTATAGCGCCATTTATTCCATGGCGCTTTACATGTGAAAAAGGGGTATACATAGCAGAAACACTTACAATAATCTTGAACAAAATGAGTCAGTGACTGGTACAGGAGGAGAGGACCTTGCCCACGAGGGCTCACAATCTACAAGGTGTAATCAGGCACAACTCTGCAGCAGAGCTGACAGCACTATTGAAGGAGACTTGTCGAGTTTAGGGTTTCCAGATGTTTTTGCCTGTTTTTTCATTTGTGTCTTTACGAGAAGTCACAAAGTTTAGCGCAAATGTCCCCCTTGGAGTGATTTTATGTAAAGTACACCTGAAACTTTGGTGCAATTTTTGCAATCTTTGCAAAATTTTAGCGAAACGTGTTTTTGCACTAAGAAGTCTGAAAACAGGTTAAAGACAGAAATAACGAGCTTATGTTATTTTGGCCAAAACGTATAAAAAAAAAAACATCAAGACAAAAAAAGAAAAGTTACTTAAAAAACGCAAATGATGAATTGGGGCCAAATTCTTTTCTCTGTGATAATTAGGAGTGGTAACTGAGATGTTCTGTGGACTAAGACATGTATTATGACGGGTATCGCATATATTATAACTTTAGGCGGATTTTATGAAGTTTGTCACTCCCACACAATTGAAATGGAATAATTTGGACATTTATAGCTTTGTTCCTTTGAGATCCATAGGGGTTTGTTAGCAGAACGTTTTTAATTTTGGAAAATATATCTGCACATTGTTCACCATCCATAAGGACTGTACACCTGTCAGAAATGGCAAATTGTATTTGAGAGCGCATACACACCTCCATCTCTGCTCTTGCACACCCCCCTTATTCTATGCTCATTCATTGGACGCTCGTCCACACGGAGCCTGTGTTATCCTCACACACGGAGGTGGGAGGGGGAGTAAGCAGTGCTTGCCTCAGTCACTGTGCACAGTCACAACCCTCAGGCTGCACATCAGCACATTGCTCTTTCCTAATTCATATACCACCGTGGCTTTATTGTCTCTGGAGTATCAGCAGTTTCTCACCCTCCCTAACTGTTTTATAGGGGGGAGGTAAAAGGGATCTGAAGACGTGAAGATGGCGACAGGGATGAGCTGGCATCAGCAACAGCATTACTACGGTGGAGGGGCTTCTACCAGTACTGCCAAGTTTGTGCCCTCATCTCCTGGTGTAATGGCACATCAAGCTGGACTGAGTATGGAGTATACTGCAGAACTGCACCTTAAAATGAGCAAGAAGATAGCACAGCTGACAAAGGTAACCAGCAGTTGTAGAAAGGGTTAATGATGCTGGCCTTTAAAGCGTTGGCTTATAAAACCATTTACGAAATGTATGCTGATGTACAGAGGTTTTACTGATGAAGTATGTATGTGTGTATATATATATATATATATATGTATATATACGTGCATGTGTGTGTGCATATACGTATAAATATATATATATATATACACACACATTGTTTTCAAATATTATTCAAATGTTTACTTTGGAGAATAATAATAACGGTGCTAACTTTAAGGAATAATTTAATAAATGAGATGTTACTACTGAATGAAATATACTCATCAGGAGCTACGTAAATGTCATCTTCCCTACAGATAGCATTCAGTATCGGGCACGAAAAATCAGTCAATTAATGCATTGAAGTGGTTTGCGGTTGTTTCTCTCTGTAGATGACAGTCATTTTTCTGTGTTGTTATATTCGACTGTCCATTCCTTGAAAATAACTTCTTTCTAGGTTACCGATTGTCTGTGAAAGTCTTGCGTCAGCATTGGCAGTGAGTGACGGGACAGCCCACCCATTCCTTCTAGTTGGCCAAACAGCAACATAGCAAAAGCCACATTAAAAATATGGGCTAACGTATGCAATCATTTGCCTACCCAGTTGCATCCGTCTTGCAGTGACTGGCAGAAGTGTACACCAGATGGTGTATGCTTTTTTTATTGCTTTTTGTATTCACTTGTATTGAAAAGCACAGTCAAATACATTTTTCAATACAGTTGGAGCCAGGGTTATATATCGATATCAAGCAAATTACCAAACCTTTTTGCCATACTGTGAGAAAGTAAAGTCTAGGTCCACATAGGTGTAATTGTTAGATTTGTACGTTTGCTTATAGTCTAAAAACACAATGGGAAATGAGCCCTAAAGGAGTCAGTTATGTAGGTTCAGAGAACTCTGAAAATTGAGTAGGATATTGGGGAATTTAAGTTACTATGTATAATGTCCTTCTGCTCTTTTTCAGACTACAGACTTTCACAGCAGACCATAATGTGAATTTCATTCACAGACTATAGATTGCTATAAATGGCTTGATGACAAGAGCAATAACGTTACATTTGGGAACCTATGCCTTAAAATATCACTTGTATATCTCGCAAGTGGACAAACTAATGAAAAGATGACATTTCCTGGTCTTATTTAAATATGTACGTTGAGCTCAGCCTATTTCTGTATTTGAAGGCCTATTAGGTTGCATGGACCCCGTCCACAGAGCTTGCTATATGCATGGACTTGTATTACTACACTAGCCACGATGTACTACTATAATTCTCATGCAGAAAAATGCATTGGCCGTGACTTCCCCTGGCATGCTCAGTTGTTTTCTGGGGGCTTATGAGACAACCCTTTTAATTTCCTTTACTTTGTTTGCAAGTATAGCCTCTGGCAAATGACTATATATAATGCTTATTACCCAGTGGACGGTAAAGCATGCATTGATTAAATACATTTAATATTTTATATACTGTTTTTTTCATTCATTGTTGAGATTGCTTTTCTTTTAGATGTTATAGGCTCTTCGATATATCAATGTACTATTTTTAGTAGGATATTTTTTAGAAGTGGCACTAAAATAAATCAAAGTTAGCCAGTATTTGGTATCTTCCATAGCAGTTAAAGCCCAGGAGTGCCTCCAGTTGCACATGACTTGTGTGGATACTGTCTTTTACACCTGGCTTCCTCTCAGGATTGCTGAATACACAGGAGACCAGTTACTGCCTGCCTTTTCCAAGAGAAAATGGAGACATGTAGATGGGCTCTTTGTGTACTGATAAATAGGGAAGCATAAATACTTTGGTCTCATCTCTTTTCATGTGGTTATGCTTGGTTTATTCTGTCTTCTCCTAAGCAAAATAGTAGATCAGATTTTACTTTCATGCTGGGATATATAGCTTATATTTATAGGAAACTTGGGGAGATGGGCAGCTGAAATCCTTGGATAAGGGCGCATGTATGTATAAATGAACATTAGCCAGAAGGGAAATCTTAGCTGTCTTGCCATCCAGACTCAGTGGTACATCAAGTTCAGCTCAAGGCTTTCTTACTCAAATGCACAAAATTCTGCTGGAAGAGGAAAGAACACAGATTCCGTAAATGTTAATATGTGTTAAGCAGGAAAGACTGAGCTTATCAGTATTGATTTTATTATATCAGGCTACATCTGATTATTATCATGTGGTTAAGAAAGAACCGTCTGTGTCAGTATTAAATTGGAAGAGTGCACTGTTCCTGTGTGTTTCACATTCTGACATCATCCTGTCAGACACTATGACCTAGATCTATCAAGGGTACTAAGCATTAACGCTTATTAACTCCTAGTTATGTGAATGAGCAGGAGCGATGGCAGTCAATAATGTATTTAGGTGTACATACCACTAATATCTCAAAGGGCTTCTCCTCTTTGGACAATCAATCTCTATTTGTTAGAAGGGTACCTTGATAATAGATTACATATATTTCCCGTTGCTGTGATCTCCATAGGAAGCTGTAATATGTGGGGAAATCTGGAAGCAAGTGATAAATTTCCCTGTGTAACACCTCCACAGGGAAATTGAAGCATTGTACTGGGCCCTTTCAAATCATTGGATTGTCCACGTGATGGAGGATAAGCCTTTCGGACCAAGAGACACTCTTCATAACGTCGGCTAAGAGTTGAAGATCCTAAACCCAAGACTCCTGTATATCAACTGAGAACTCCGTAATAGGATGTATGAAAATGGATGTTCTAAAGTGGAAGTAACCCAGTGAAACAACAATTTCACTGTTGTTATCACGTAAACGCTCTCATCTATTGTCTCTTCAGAACTGAGAATGAAAGCACTTAAAGCCCTGATAGACATTGAAGAAATATTATCCAAACCCATCTATTTTGGTGTCGACCATCTAATATACAGTTGAAACCAGAAGTTTACATACACTACTTAAAAAGACACATATGCATGTTTTTCTCAATAGCTGACTTGAAATCAGAATAAACCTTTCCTGTTTTAGGTCAATTAGGATTACCATAATTTTTAATATTTGACAAATGCCAGAATAATGAGAGAGAGAATATTTTGCATTTTTATTACTGACTGCAAAGTCAAAAGTTTACATACACTAAGATTACTTTAACTTTAAATGATTCTGGACTGCCCATATGATGATGTCATGTGTTTGGAAGCTTCTTATAGTTTTTTTTGCAACATCTGAGTTAATTAGAGACACCTGTGGATGTATTTTAATGCACACCTGATACACACTGCTTCTTTGTGTAGCATCATGGGAAAGTCTAAAGAAATCAGCCAAGAGAGTTGTGGACTTGCACAAGTCTGGCTCATCCTTTGGTACAATTTTCAAGATACCTGAAGGTGCCCTGTTCATCTGTACAGACAGTTATACGCAAGTACAAACAAGATGGGAATGTCCAACTATCATACCGCTCTGGAAGGGGACAAGTTCTGTGTCCCAGAGATGAACGTGCTTTGGTCCAACATATGCATATCAACCCAAGGACGAAAGCAAAAGACTTTGTGAAGATGATGACGGAAGCTGGTAAGATTGTGTCAATAATCACAGTGAAACGAGTACTGTTATCAACATGGACTGAAAGGCCACTCTGCCAGGAAGAAGCCATTGCTCCAAAAGAAACATAAAAAAAAAGATTAATGTTTGCAAATGCACACAGGAACACATACCTTAATTTTTGGAGACATTTCCTGTGGTCTGATGAAACTAACTGGGGTTGTTTTGCTGCAGGAGGGACTGGTGCACTTCACAAAATAGATGGCATCATGAGAAAAAAAGATTATGTTGCAATGCTCAGTGGTTAGCATTGCAGCCTTGCAGCTCTGGGTTCAAATCCCACCAAGGAAAACATCTGCAATGAATTTGTATGTTCTCCTCGTGTTTTCGTGGGCTTCCTCCGGGTTCTCCGGGTTCCTCCCACACTCCAAAGACATACTGATAGGGAATCTAGATTGTGAGCCCCAGTGGGGACAGTGCCGATAATGTCTGTAAAGCGCTATGGAATTAATGGCGCTATATAAGTGAGTAAAATAAATAAATAAAATAAATAAATACTGAAGCAACATCTCAAGACATTAGCCAAGAAGTTGGGCTGAAATGGGTCTTCCAAATGGACAATGACCTGAAGCATACTGCCAAAATGGTAACAAAATGGTAACAAAGTGGCTTAAGGATAAGAAAGTCAATGTTTTGGAGTGGCCATCACAAAGCCTTGATCTCAGTCCTATTGAAAATGTATGGGCAAAGCTGAAAAGGCAGGTGCGAGCAAGGCGACCTACAAACCTGGATCAGTTACACCAATTTTGTCAGGAGGAATGGGCCCAAATTCCGACCAACTATTGTGAGAAGCTTGTGGAAGGATATCCCAAACGTTTGACCCAAGTCATTCAGTTTAAGAGCAATGGTACCAAATACTAATGAAATGTATGTAAACTTTTGACTTTCAATAAGTAATAAATATGCCTAAAAACATTCTCTCTCTCATTATTCTGGCATTTGGCAAATATTAAAAATTACAGTAATCCTAATTGACCTAAAACGGGAAAGGTTTATTCTGATTTCATGTCAGATATTGAGAAAAACATGCATATGTGTCTTTTTATATAGTGTATGTAAACTTCTGGTTTCAACTGTATGTGAGGGCCTTCTTGCTCTCTCCAGATATCATCTGTTGGGATGGAAATGATCAGACACATTGAATTTCAGTACTCTATCCTTTTGGTCTTTCCAGAGATAAGCTACCACCAGAGGAGTCTGGCAGCTACTTATCCCACTGTCCCTGGCGGATTAAGGAGGGATAGTTGTTAACCAATTGAGCTGACAGGTTTTTAAAGAGTATGGATGACTGTAGTATTTATTCTATTCGTATTTATTCTACCAGCCTCTTGTAGTTTTGCAGATAATACAGCCATGACAGTTTGCAGATTGACTGGTATCAGCCATTTATACCATAGTGTGTATTACTAAATCAAATTAAAAAAAAAACATAATGAGGACTAGTACTAGAGATTAAGAGGACTTTAGGCACAGGCTGTGGCGTAAAGGGGAAACTTGTAGGGCCATGTCGCCAAAATTGCAGTCATTTTAAATTAAACCATCTAGGATTCAGCTTGCGTTTATCAAGTGGATGGTGGGTGTGCGACTCAAACGTGTGGAGAATTTCAGTGCAAAATAATGATGGGCTTCGTATTAGTATAACTCTATCCATTCTTATGTTAAAACGATAATTCTTTTTCTGTCAGTCAATGAGAAGCATGGCGTTATCCTATGCGAAACATGTTGAGGTCGTCCTCGTTTTGGTAACAAAGCACACGTTTTCGCAGAAGCAAGCAACGTCACCTAGACAGGTCTCCAATCACCCATAGTGCAGTTGCCAAACTCCATGGCAAATTTTGAGAAACAGGTTCTGCAACCAATGAACCAAACACTGATTGATCAAAAACATCTACTGATGAAGCAACAGTAAGCGCTGTTCTGGCCTCATTCTGCAGGAGCCGCAGTAGGATCTGTTCTCTGTGTTTGGATTATACCACTATTCAGTGAATTTTGTCTGCCTATAAATGGCAACCTTCTGAAATTCAGATATTGCTACACATGACTGAGGGCGACCATTGGATAGAAGTTGCAGAATGGGTGGCACAGCAATTTCAGATAAAGCCTCGTTTTCAGGTGCTGCTCGGTGAGGACATGAGGTGTTGCAACTGCTTGTTTGCTTGGCGTCGACTGAAATCTTTTGCAAAGACACTTGTGCTTTGTTCACCAGGAATAAGACCATCTCAACATCTCCTTAGGTAACATCGCTATTCAAATTGCCTGTACAGAAGAAATATCACATGAGAATGAATAAAGTTATGTTAACATAAAGCACACCATTTTTTCCTGGTGAAATTTTCTACCTGGATGATGTGTCACACACCTATCTTCCCATATGAAAAAAGGAAGTAGAATCCAAGATGAAAGTATTCGAGTGGCTGTCATGCTGGTGACACGACCTAACAAATTTCCACCTTCCCCCAACATTTGACGCCAAACCGTTTTCAGTTTTTTTGGGTGTTTCCTTCCTTTCCTATCAATTACTGATGGTATCAACTCTGCAAATATTCAAGTTTACATATTAAATGTTACCTTTCATAAATAGTTTGCAATAAAACATATGTAATAGAGGGAAGTGATTAACTAATGTTTGACCTTCTTACCTTCTCACAGTTAATATAGAAAGGATGTATAAAGTGTTATAATAAAATAAAACACATTCACAGGTGGTTTTCGCAAGGCAGCTACAAGCTTGTCACCAGTCATATTCCCAACAGCTTAGTTGAGCCCTGACAATGCAGTAGTATTGCTGTACAGGGTTTGGCGTGAAGACTATGCGATCTAGAATGCAAATCATCAATAAGCAGTCCAGAATGTTGGAAGATTCCAGCTCTGAGACTCGCACAATTCTAAATGCAGTTCTTTACTAAAATACATGCTGTAACTCAAGATCAATGCAACATAAGCAGTTCAATATATTCATAAATTCAGGTACATTAACTTAAAGGGGTTGTCTGGTGAAAACAAGGATAGGTGATAACATTGATCATTGGGAATCCAACTGAGGGAACCTGCACCGATTGGGAGAACGGGGATCTTTTATACCCCTTAGAATGGAGCAGCAGTGCGCATTCTCAACCGCAGCTCCATTCATTTCCTATAGGATTACCAAGCACTGCTTCAGCTTTTCCTGACCGCCCCACAGAGAAGGAAGGGAGTGTAGTTTGAGCATCTAACCTTCCACGCCATTTTGTAACAGGGTTTAAAGTTCCCAGCCAATGGCAGGACACCTATCCATAGTGATTTATCAGCCATCCTGTAAATAGGTGATAGCTTTTTTTAAGTGGACAATGCCTTTAATTAATTAATTTTCTATGCAAATAGCCTCTTTAGAAGGAAGAGGACTTTATCTCTGGCACCACCTATTGGACCCTAAAATCAATATTGACCCTTTAACAAGATTTCCAAATGACTTAGGATAAGAAACCAAACCAGAAACTCCATTTGCAGACACGTGTTTTAGGGTGTTGCCCCTCCTCAGATTCAAAATAATGTTCAAAGATGAATGTGCTTCTAAGTAAAACAGAAATCTTTGCATCACGCAGACAATAATGGGACTATGAATGTTATAATTACTTTATAAATGTTGGCATGTCCTTTGCATAGGTTATGAAAAGTAATTTTCTGATCTAGCAGAAGGGGGGAATAAAAATGAATAGTTCTGAACATCCCGTATAGCTCTATAGTACAGAGCTATATAGGGCTCACTGTGCCAAACTATAGGGTTGTGCATACTGTATTAGGTCAATGAAAAAAACTGTTACGTGATCCCTGAAGTTCACATAATATCAGACTCCTCTGGATTTTAGAGACAAATGGATAGGTTGGGTTTTCTCTGTAATCTAATAAAATACTAATTATTATGCATCTCAAAATGTTGCCAAAAAGGCAGCCTACCCCAACAATGTAAATTCACTATGCGGACTGAAAAAAGCTATAAGCACTGGATCAACTGAGATTGTGTTTTTGATCCAAAAGCAAAAATAAGCCATGTATGCAATGTTCTTAAAGCTTTTTTCCAGGATCACAATATTGATGGCCCATCCTTAGCATCAGTATCAGGTTGGTGGGGTCCACCTCTCAGCAGCCCACCAATCAAATGTTTAAAAAGAACGTAGCTCTCATGTGAGTGTTCGGGACTCTTCATTGTTTACATTGCTCCATCTACCTACGGTACATGCCATTTACTCAGGAGCCCCTGTGCTCAATATTGCAGCATTGTCCCATTGAAGTGAATGGAACAGCGCTGCAATACTGAACACTGGCACTACTAAGCTGATGGCATACAGGTATGCAGAGCAGTGAAACACTGAAGATGCCGCACTCGCTTGTGCCCTTTCAAATATTTGATTGGTAGGGGTGCAAAGTGATAGACTACCACCGATCTGATATTGATGGCCCATTCTAAGGATATTATATTCTGGGAAAACCTCCTTAATTAAATTTCCTGTCTTTCCATGTTTAGGTGAGCAGTAGCTATAACTTGATGATTTTTGTGTTGTAAAATGAATGTACAGTACGCTTGTGCTAAATACAAGCAGTCATATGGTTAATTGAATGCAGAGTGTTGCACGGAGGCAGATCTCAGGGAGCCGCTGATGTGATTGAGCTTGACATTGTTTGCTCTTCTGTAATTACAAGGATATTGTTTCCTTGATGTTGACAAGCGGACGATTGGCCAGCGTTTCAATTAAATGAGAGATTCAGACCAATCTGCAGTAGGTTAGAAGATAATGATTTAGTAATTCTTTGCATGTCTTCCCTTGACATGTATCTTCATATATCAGCACCCACTACATGCATAGCAAATCGTGATTATTGCTCTCTTAATGTGTCCGTGCATTGCAGCTTGTTGCTCATGGACACATCGAGGATAATCAGAAATGAAGCACTGATACAAAAGACTTCATGTAATGACTGAAGAAAAGGATAATTGGCTAGTCAGATAACGCGGCACTAAGTATTACAATTCCTTTCTACATCTTTTAAGCACAAGCTGAATCATATCATGGTGTTAAGTAAGTGTGGTGTTATATAGCAGGTAACCTGTAATGATAAGAGCAAAAAAAAATGATATGTTGTAGACTTCAAACAAGAACTGCAGATCAGTTTACACTTTGATGAAACTGTAAGATGCTATATCTTTTTGCATAACAAACATATGCAGCGTCAAAGGATAATTGTGGGAACTTAACCTAAAAGGTATACGTGTCTATAGAATAACTAAAACAATCAGTTAGGGTGGTTTTAGATATCGTGTTTTTAGAAAAAATTGCATGTTTTTGTTGTATTTTTTGACTTTTGTTTTTTTTCAGCTACATTTAGGTAAAAACACTATGGCCATATGTTAGCCTAAAGAGGTTGTCCACTACTATTAACAATGTCCCCATTGATTTAAATTGTGGAAAATAGTCTTTTTGTAAATACCTTGTGTGGTCTTTATTGCCTGTGAGCGGCACTATTGCTGACCGTTCACAGGCATCACGTGACCCCCGACTGCAGCCGACTCTGGCATCCGCTGATGTCACATCAAGTTCAGGCTGTGTCCGGTCGTGACCCAGTGACGCGCTCTCCCCCTGATTGTTGGGCTGTGGACGGGGTTTCACCTCACAGCCCAGCATCCACCGCGTGCTTTCCCTCTCCTGCATTCATTGAGAAAGCACATGGTGGATGCTGGGCTGTGACGTGCGGTGAAACGCCGTCCACAGCCCATCAATCAGGGGGAAGCACGTCGCTGGGTCACACCTGGCCACAGCCGGAACTTGACATGACGGATGTCGGATCCGGCTACAGCCGGGTCACGTGATGCCTGGTGAGCGGTCAGCGATAGCGCCGCTCACAGGCAATAAAGACCACACAAGGTATTTACAAAAATAGTTGTTTCCACAATTTAAATCCATGAGGGCATTGTTAATAGTAGTGGACAACCTCGTTAAAGCCAGTAGGAAAAATCAAACTGACTATAAACAGTGGTGAGTGCCAATTTAATGTCTTGGTGCATTTTTTTTAATCAGCCTTTTTTTTTTTAATTGCTGTATTCATGGATTTTTTTTGCCAGTGCATATGCTAAAGGCTTCTATATAGGGCTTAATATGAACATGGAAAAATATCTAAGTAAATAACATCTTGCGAAAAACACGTGTAAAGAAACTATATGAAATTCATGGTGTTTTTTAGGTGCCACAAAAGCTGGCAGAAATCCAGTTACCTCTAAGCACTATGGGATGGAAAGTAGGGGATGAATTCTGCAGGTTACAAAAAGTATCCCACTTTAAATATCTAGATATAAATATAGTAAGAAATCACACGCCGTGATTTAAATATATCCCCTCTTTTGTCGTACCTGCAAGAGAAAGTTCGAATATGGAGAGCCCTCCCTCTGTCAGTAGCTGGGAGAATCAATGTCAATAAAGGGACTCTGTCAGCACAGAATGACTGTTCAAACTAAGTACAGGCGCTTGGTGCTTCACGGCCGAGCCAATAATTTATATACACCTTCCCACCTGCTTGTTGCCCCTCTCCACCTTCCCTATTCTTTGATTGACAGCTCTGGCTTGGTAGAGCCAGAGAAGGCAGGAGTTAGATGGAAACAAAGCAGGTGGGAAGGTGTATATAAATGACTGGCCCTGCCGTGAAGCACCGAGCGCCTGTGCTTGGTTTGAACAGTCATTCTGTGCTGACAGAGTCCTTTAAAATGATAGTCCTCCCTAAATTCCTTTATGTTGTGGAACATTCAGCCTCCATAGTCCCACAAAAGGTCTTTGCCATGATCAACTTCCCATTTAGCATCCTTCATATGGGGCTCAAACAGATGCAAATTGACCACACGTCAGAGGCCCAGGGATAAGGCAGGTGCGACACTCCCAGAATTCTTTTTATACTGCTTAGCAGGCCAACTTCACTTTCTACAACACTGGATAGCAGATAATTGTTTGCCTAATTCTGAACACCACATTGCCCACTGTTTGAGTCTTCAGAGTATGAAGGCACAAGAGCAATACACATGCCCCTTTCTTGCCAATTCACAGACTTGCTGTTCAAGTGTGGAGAGCCACCAAAAAGATTTTTCAATTCAAGGACATAGTAGCTGAGTCCCCCTTATGGCATAACAGTGCTCTTCCCGAATTGCTACATTCCCAAGATGCTCAGTTTTGGTGGAAATTAGGGGACTAGACACTGGCACAGGCATATATCCATGGTGTTCCAGTTTCCTTTGATCAATGTCAACAGCTCTATCAAGCCCCCAGACACGCTTTCTTAGGCATCTGCAACTACGGAATGCCTTAAATACCCAGTCCCCAACATTGGAAATTCTCCCATATCCTCTTAACCCCTGAATGGACTCCAAAGAGCCAGGGACCCAAAGGGTTGATCTCCTTTGTATACACCCAGTTACTAAGCAGGAGATATTCCTCATAGCCATCGTTGGTGGACAGTATTACTCTCCGTATCAAAGGAGGATTGGAGCAAGGCCTTGACCTCCCCACAATAGGTTTCACCGGCAATTAATAACAAGCTAGTCCAAATGAATATAGTCTATGAATGCTACCTGACACCTAGCAGGTTATATAATAGTGGTAGATCCAATGCTGCAGATTGCCATAGGTGTGGGAAAGAGGCGGCAGATTTTATACACCTGATGTGGTATTGCCCCCCTATTGCAGACTTTTGGAAAGAGGTCATAGCTATCCTCATCAAAATCATACAATTCCCTGTACCACTCTGCCCTAAGGTGTGTTTTTTAGGAATCCACGATGAGGAGGCCTGACCTCACTACTCACTAAAAATTGTTTTTGGCTCCAAGGCTATGGACATGAAATGCATGGATAGAAGAGCCCCTCAGATTTCACACGGGGTCAGTATGGTAAATACTGCAACTTCCTATGAGAAGGTGGTATATAAAACTAGACACTGTCCTGAAAAACTTGGTAAGGTATGGAAGCCTTGGTTTGATTCCCCTCTAACTCACATTAATCCCCAGGCAATAAGGAGTATTCTCCGATGATAAAATATGTGATATTTGGTGCCCGACATGGGTGTCTTATGGTTTTGGTTAAGATTAGACCCATGGTATGTTAAGGGCAAGGTTAAAGGGGTTTTCCCATGAACAAAAGTTCATTTTAAAAATTGTCTGTGTCTGTGAGCGGAACATACAGTACCACAGCTCCTGGGCAGGGGGGGAAGCAAAAGAGAGTATTCAGATATTACAGCACAAACATATTTCACTGTCTGTTTTTAAACAATATTTTACCTCAAAAAACGAATCCTCTGCGATCCCCTGCTGTCCTGTCTGTATACTCTTTTGCTTCCTCCCCTGCCCAGGAGCTGTGGTATGTTCTGTACACGGTCAGACACAGACCATTTTTAAAATTAACTTTTGTTCATGGGAAATCCCCTTTAACTTTGCCAGACGGTATTAATGAGCAATGAGAAATGCTGTTTGTTCTTTTGTTCTATGATGTGGCCTTGTTATGTTGTCTACTCTTCAAAAAATGCCACAAAAAATGTGTAATTCAAACCTAAGGCCATATTTATATGTCAGTATTGGGCAGTACTTTGTATCAGTATTTGTAAATCAAAATCAGGACTGGAGGAACCTGGAGAAAATACGTACCAACATACTATAGCCTTTGTTCTCTTTAGTTAATCCAATTTTCTTGCAAGGGTCATTCAAAAATAGACTAATTAAAGGGAACCCTTAACAGTATGATGTAATCTATACAGTAGCAAACAGCAAGTGTTGCATTTCCCTGCAACGCGGTCAATAAAGCACTTCGTCGTGCCAAATCAAATCAGGGAGTGAGGTGAACTTTGAGCCACTGTAGTTCTAAATGTAGTCCATTTACTCAGAATACCTTGAGGTGTTATAAGAAATAATTTTTGTCAATTTGTCAGGTCCTCCAAACCTATCAACGCGCCGCTATAACGATAGATGTTCTTATTCCTGCATTACAATACAGTCATTGCTGCCCACGGAAACTTTTCTATCTTTTAAGAATCAACTTTTTAAACTCCATTTATCATATGCGAATTATAAAGGACTAGTCCAACTGGAGTATCGCTTGCCCCAGACTTGTCTAGCAATACATGTTGAAATCCCGTGATTGACGACCTCCTCACAATCCACGTTATCTTCAAACTTCCTGTAATCTTGCGCATGCTTGTGGTGCCCTGCGGCACTGTGCATTACCAGGAAGAAAAGATGATGTCAAGTGCACATCGAAACTAGAGAGCGCCTCCATGGCTGATGATTGAGCTGGTCAATGTGTGCTTAATTTTCTGAGAAAGGATCAGGCTCAATGGATATAAAATCTTTGACTTTATTTATAAAGTAATAAAAACATTTTTACATCCAAATACCATCCATCAGCAAAAATACCAACACGTTTCTGGTGCACACAAAGATGTTTTTAGAACTTTACAAATAAAGTCAAAGATTTTATATCCATTAAGCTGGATCCTTTCTCAGAAATGTATGGCTTTTTCCGTCCCTAGCAGTGATGCTGGTCAAAGCTACAAAAAGAAATAGGCGGTTACGGTGAGCCAGCTTCTTCCTTCTATGGTCACTATGTGCATGCTCAGGCAGGCAGGCCGTTGCACGCATGGACAAGATTGTCGACAGTCCTTAGATGGCATGGATTGTGGGGAGCACGACAGTTATTTCCTCGGCATAATTAGAGGATATGAGGCCTAGATTGGGGAAAGATATGTCCTGCTATATTAGTTGTGGCAAATTTGCATATGACGAAGGGCACATAAAAAACTGATATTTGCAAGATAGAAAACTTTTGGTGGGACACCAAGGACTGTGTTGCAATGCAGGAATAAGCCAATTTAATGTTATAGTGGCAGCCTGGCAGGTTTGGGGCATCTGATAGGTTCCTGTAAGCCAGATTACATTCGAAAATCAGGAAAAACTTGCGGGATATTCAGGGCTCTGCCAGTGGATGAAGGATGTCCAAAGTTAGGTAGATGAAGAATTTTTATTGTATGACGCATTTCGGGTTTGATCCAACTCCTTCCTCAGATTCATAAAAAAAAAAAAATTTTCTAAAATAAAAAATATATTTTTTTATGTCTTCATGAATTTATTTATATACTAATATGACTATCATAAAGGGTTACAATTTTGTGTCGAATACTATCAGTCATTTTTTAGATATGTTTTAAATTAACTAATTGCTGTTTTTCATTGTTCGATGCTATTTGTAACGTCATCACTGACCCTTAGAAAGGTCAGAGGTGACATCCTGTTTTAATGTATTTGAGGAATGAGTTGGATGAAATCTGAAACGAGTCAAACAATACAATTCTTCATCTACCTGACATTGTACATCTTTCATCCACTGGCAGCTCCTGGAGTATCCGGAAATTTTTTCCTGATTTTCATATGTAGTTTTTCGAGATTCGGCATTATGTGCCTAGAAACCAGCCGTCGGAGCTGCAGCCATGTATGGTGGACTTGACACCGTCTCCATTGTTGTGCCTGGTAGGCACAACCTCTTCAGGCGAGCAGTGTACGATCTGTTACTGAAACGAGATTCACGCAAGGAGCGCATTCCCTATTTTTGTAAACCATATTAGTTACTTGTTGCCTTATAAAGATCTAACATGTTCTTTCCATATAACAAGCAACGATTTTTAAAGTTGGATATAAAAAAAAGATACATATATGAGAAGAACGGAAGGTAAACTCTGTTGGAGTGGTCTGAAGTCAAAGGGCAATGAACCATCTATGAGACATAAGCAATAATTAATTGTTATAGCTTGCCACGTTAAATCGTAGCTACTCGTGGGTACTCTTTCAAGATTGCCTGCGTCTCTCTTTATTTATGTAATTTTGTTAATTTTGATTGCAGAGAACGAGTATTTAATAAATAATAGCTATAGCCTGGAAGAAAAATGTGTGCAATTTGAAACCTTTTGTTCTGAAAGCATTTAATAATCTGTTTTATTTTTCAAATTATTTTTCTGAATACCATCGAACATCCCGCCAGAGAAAGTTTCAAGAATTGGCAGCCAGACAGTGGATGCACATTCTGGCACTAATCTACGTTTTAGATATTTTTTTAAATATTTGTATAAAACACAATTTTTAATTTCCACAGTTGAATACATACATAATATTCTCAATAATACTATAACTTTAAAAGGCAAAGTAATCAGAGAGTAGGTTTCCACAAAACCTATCACAGGCTTATCTGCCAAAGTAAGTCTCGTCTACCTTTGCTGGAATATGTATGAAACAGTCAACTTTTCTATTCTCCTTCCAAAAGTAACATATTCTTATGTCTTTAGGTAGAACAAATAATCCATTTAAACAACCATTGTCCATAATTTTTTAGTTTACCATAAAAATTCTTTGAGCGGTCAGTGTTTCTTTTTATCTAATGAATCATTGATTCTATTTTTTGCTATAAAGTTCTTAAATTAATTAACAGGATTATAGGAGATTATTTATTAACTAATCTGACATCATTTAATGTAACATACCTGGCGGCGTCCTTGCATAGTGGTCCATCTCCCACTGTGCAAGAGCGCGCACTTGATTTCCAGTCCAGACTGCCACTCTGGCTTCTTTCCATGCTGTCTGCTTTGCTCTGTTCTGGCTGCTTAGGGCGACGCCCGCCGAACTTCCTGTTTCTTGTAGCTGCTGCAGACACACCCCTAATGCGTCCTCAGCCTATTGCTGTCCTCCTTGGAATCCTTGCCTGAGCATCTCGTTCCTTCACTGGGCTCCTTGCCCCTGATGTGCCAGGTCCTGTCTGAACTATCTCCTAGCCTGTTCGTCCTGCCTTCTAGGGGCTGCATACCTAGATCTGTTTCTGTGTTTTCTTGCCTGTCTGTCCGCCTTCCTGGAGGCTGTATTTTCAGGCCAGTCTGAACACGCTCCTAGCCTGTTCGTCCCGCCATTCTGGGGGCCGCATACCCAGACTCGCTCCTGTTTCTCGCTGCAGTGTCGGTTCCTGTCCGAACACTCTGTTCCTGTCTGAACACTCTCCTAGCCTTTTACCTGTTTTGTCTTCATGTCCGTTTGCTTCGTTTTTCTGCAGTGTCTGAACCAGCACTTGGCTTTTCCTTGGCTCGTTCCTGCATTTTGTTGCAGTAACTGTTCTTGTCTGAACTATCTCTTAGCCTCTTGCCTGTTTTGTCTCAATGTCCTTCCCTTTTCCTGCATTGTCTGAACCTGCACCTAACTCCTACTCGTTGTCACTGTACTTCCGTTTGTGAGTTTAGAGTCCACTAGCTACTTCATTGCAAGTATCTTGTGTGTATCTGGTTCTGCCTTTCCCTTCCTGTCTGTTCCGTGTGAACAGAGCCCTGTCCTCTCTGCTCTGCCTTGCTCACCACTCCGGCGGTTCTTGCCTGCTCTGCCTTGCTCACCGCTCCGGCGGTTCTTGCCTGCTCTGCCTTGCTCACCGCTCCGGCGGTTCTTGCCTGCTCTGCCTTGCTCACCGCTCCGGCGGTTCTTGCCAGCTCTGCCTTGCTCACCGCTCCGGCGGTTCTCGCCTGCTCTGCCTTGCTCACCGCTCCGGCGGTTCTAGCCTGCTCTGCCTTGCTCACTGCTCCGGCGATTTCCGCTCTGCTCTGCCTTGCTCACCGCTCCGGCGGTTTCCGCTCTGCTCTGCCTTGCTCACCGCTCTGGCGGTTTCTGCTCTGCTCTGATCCTTTGCTCACTGCTCCGGCAGTCTCGCTCTGCTCTGACCCTTTGCTCACTGCTCCGGCAGTCTCGCTCTGCTCTGACCCTTTGCTCACTGCTCCGGCAGTCTCGCTCAGCTCTGACCCTTTGCTCACTGCTCCAGCAGTCTCGCTCTGCTCTGACCCTTTGCTCACTGCTCCGGCAGTCTCGCTCTGCTCTGACCTTTTGCTCACTGCTCCGGCAGTCTCGCTCTGCTCTGACCCTTTGCTCACTGCTCCGGCAGTCTCGCTCTGCTCTGACCCTTTGCTCACCGCTTCGGCGGTCTCACCCTGCTTTGCTTTTGCTCACCGCTCCAGGCGGCCTTGCTTTGCTCTTGCTCACCGCTCCGGCGGTCTCACCCTGCTTTGCTCTTGCTCACCGCTCCGGCGGTCTCGCCCCGCTCTGCTCTAGCTCACCGCTCCGGCGGCCTCGCTCTGCTCTGTTTGTCTACCGCATCTGTGGTTCTGTTCCCAGTCTATACTGGACCTTATCCCGTCTGTGCTCCAACCTGCTAGTACCTCCCTGTCTGCACTCTACCTGTGCTTACCAGTACCCCCTGCCTGCATACCCGCCTGCCTGCATACCAGTTGTGCCTGCCTATACCCACCAGTCAGTGTGCCAGCCGAACCTGCCTGTTCCTGTATTCCCCGGTGTGGGTCAACAGCCGTGTCCGGAGTCTGACCTGGAGTAGACCTTGGTCCCTCTGCTCGGTTCCTCCCTGGTACAATGGCGTCGTATGCCGTCGTGCGACCTTGGTCGGATCGGGCAGATACTTAGTTACGCCCTCCAGGCACTCTCCGGATCATGGTCCAGTGGGACCACTAAACACGCACACGCCAGTCAGTCCGGGCGTGTGCATTACATTTAATAACCTTTTCACAAATGCTTTATTTTTTTATAAATAGAAGTGTGTTACATAAAGAATAACTTCATGGCATTCTGATTTCTTTTTTCAAGACCATTCAACCTGGCTGATTTTTCTATGCCTTAAAGGTCCTGTCCAGGATTACAGTATTGATGGCTTGTGTTGTAGTACATGAGAACAGCCACTATACAGTGTATGGAGCTGTGGCATTCTGGCTCTATACTTTATGGCCCTGATTCATCAAGAATCTTCTCGCCAGTCTTGATGAGTTGGAGTGTAGGAGTCAGACACTCCTGATTCATAAAAAGGCGCATGCCTGTTAATGAATCATGAGCTTCTGATGAGTCGATGCATGTCTGTGCACCTTGTTAGAAATCTTACTTCAATCCCTGCTTGAAGTAAGGTTTCTGGTGTAAGTAATGCCACAGATCATAATGAATTATACAAGCTATGGTGTCATGCCCCTGCTGCTCCCTGTCCCCTCCACAGCTACAAACTGGTTTAAAAATGCGGTAAGTCGCTAAATTATTACACAACTATGAATTGTTCAAAAATGTTGAGATTTTTCAATGCAATTTAAATTTACCCCAAAATTCTGACAAAATTGCTTTCATGAATCGGGGCCTATGTTTTTCCTTCTGCTACGAAACCTGCTAACAACTGAAAAATGGGGCTTCTGTGTGTCAGATCTCCACCAATTTGATACTGTTGACCTAACCTAAGGCAAGAGGTCATCAGTATCGTAGTCCTGGACAAACCTTTAATTGGATAAACATGATGATAAACTGGTAAACGAGTTGGCATAGAATAAGTAATAAAGTGCCCGATTCATCATTTGCAATTTATTGAATCACTTTTCTTTATTTTTTGGCTTGTGGTATTCGCTGATGTTTTTTGTGCCAAATTCTTCAAAAGGGCACACATGGTCTATAAATTTGGTGTAAAATCAAAAATGCTTTTTATTTTTGTCTTCAACTTTTTTTGCGACTTTTCAGCACCAAAAGTTGCAAAAATGCAGCAAATTGAAAACTGATAAAGAAACCTTATTCGTGGGGGAGGGAACTTGAGTGAGATGCGCCAAAAAATGCAACATTTGGTAACAGTTGCATTTCATGACTCTATCTTAAACATATGGATAAGCAAAGTTGAAAGCTTAAAAAGTTTCATAAAACGTATAGAGAATAAGGCGTAAATAGTAAAGCCAGTGAAAAGGAGCAAATTACTCCAAAAAACTGGACAAACAGCAATGATGGATCAGGGCCATTGTGTTTAGTTTCTAGAAAGAATTAGCAAATCTATCACACAGCGTGCACTACTCTGAAAAATCTTCAGACTTGCTGGAATAGGTCTATGCTGGTTAGACAGCATTAATAAATATTCGGTGCTTCCTGCTGAATGAGAAGAGAGAATTCTTGCTGGGATATGTTTTGAATTATATTATAGGTTCTGTCATCAATGAAATTCTCTTGTTTGAGGCAAAAAAAAGATAACATGATTGAGTAAACCTATTTATTTAGACATACTTTTTAGTGTGTTAGTTTTAGGCAGGAATGGGGTGAGCGTAGAAAAAGTGGCTCTTTGCTTATTGTCGTCAAAATTAGTTTGCGCCAAAAAATCGACCCCGCCCACGAACATCCCTGATTTGCCACACTGTCACGCTGATAACATCTGCCGCCCACGAACATCCCTGATGCCACACTGTCACGCTGATAACATCTGCCGCCCACGAACATCCCTGATGCCACACTGTCACGCTGATAACATCTGCCGCCCACGAACATCCCTGATGCCACACTGTCACGCTGATAACATCTGCCGCCCACGAACATCCCTGATGCCACACTGTCACGCTGATAACATCTGCTGCCCACGAACATCCCTGATGCCACACTGTCACGCTGATAACATCTGCCGCCCACGAACATCCCTGATGCCACACTGTCACGCTGATAACATCTGCTGCCCACGAACATCCCTGATGCCACACTGTCACGCTGATAACATCTGCCACCCACGAACATCCCTGATGCCACACTGTAACGCTGATAACATCTGCCGCCCACGAACATCCCTGATGCCACACTGTAACGCTGATAACATCTGCCGCCCACGAACATCCCTGATGCAACACTGTCACGCAGATAACATCTGTGTGGCAAATCAGTGATGTTCATAGGCGGAGCTGATTTTTTGGCGCCAACAAGTCGGAACCCCGAAGACGAACACGAATTTTAAATGCCAAACAAATTCGCTCAACACTTGTCAAAATCAATACACAAATGTTACAGAATTTAGTGTAAGGGTCCGTTTACACGACCCGATTGGCGTAACGATACGACCGTTCGTCAGTGAGCTATTACCAATTGGTGGTCGTTTGAATGCCTGTTTACACAGCCAATCCTAAGTAAGCTATGCAGACTGAGCGAGCTACACTAGATTGCTCATTTCATACAGGCTGCCATAGTTCTTGGCACTGCGAACCTGTTTACACAGGACGATGTACTGCCAAGAACGATGATCTATTGTCATGCACAAAAGAGCATTTCATTCGAGGAGCGAGCATTTCCTGTTTATTGGGTGATCGGCAGCCTGTTGACACGGCAAGATAAACGTGTTGCGAGCATTTTTAACGCTGGTTCATGATTATCTGTTGTACAAATGCCTCTTAAGTTCTATATGTTTGACCATGGTGACTAAACCTGAAGCATTGAACAAACATCTTAAACTGAATAATAAATTGATTACACAATGTACAACATGCCTTGGAAATCCTGTGCATGCCTTTGGAAACTTAATGATAGTTTTAAAAATGGAAACAAACCTGGGCATTAATGCTGCTTTGTGACCACATAGTTACAGTCTTTGTGGCACTTTTACAATTTATTTATTGGCACTTTTACATGGATATTTATTACCAATCAACCTGATAGCTCCAAATACATACTAATAGTGAATGTAGTTTGTGAATTCAAATGGGGACAGTGATAATAATGTCTGTAAAGCGCTGTGGAATACGATAGCACTATATAAGCAATGTATAGATGATGAATGTATGACTGCTGAGGTATTTTGGGGAGATATTATGTGCTACACTGTAATAATTTTTTGGTTGGTCTGTGAAGGTATTTTCTTCTACATTATGATATTTGGTGCTTTTGTGGAGGTATATTGTGCTACACTGGTATTTTGTGCTTCTGTGGAGGTATTCTGTGCTACACTATGATTATCTGTGCTTCTGTGGAGGTATTCTGTGCTACACTATGATTATCTATGCTTCTGTGGAGGTATATTGTGCTACACTATGATTATCTATGCTTCTGTGGAGGTATTTTGTGCTTCACCATGGTATTTGGAGCTTCAAGGAAAAGGAGAAAACAGAGGTCCGCCAGTATCTGCTGGTAGCAAACAATATAAAAGTGCTTTATAAGGCTAACAGTACATCACACTTATTGGCCTGCTTCTCTGTGGTACCTGTTTAGCACTGCTGGTTGGTATTTTATGTTGCACTGTAGTACTTGCTCTTCTAGGCAGGTATGTGCTGCACTGTAGTGATTTTTGGTCCGTCTGTGAAGGTATTTTATTCTATGTTATGGTTTTCTGCTGCATGGTGGTATTTGTTTAGCACCTCTGAGGAAGGCATTTAGTGCTGCTTTCTGATATTGATCACTTTTGGGGAGGCATTTTATTTTGCATTGTGATGTTTGTTGGGTATTCCTAAGGAGGTATTTTGTGCTTATATAAAGTATTTGCCTAAGGCCGGGCTCAGAAGAACGTATGTTCTCTCATGTGAGAGAATCTGTTCAATTATGTTAATGACACTCGACCTCCAGGTTGGATCCGAGTGTCACCTTAGTGTGATCCGATTATCTCCACTGAGAAGATCGGAGAACAGGTGTGGAGAAGATGGAGAACTTAATTTCTCCATCTTCTCCATTGTCTTAGCCCGCGGATGTCTTTCTGCATTTGGATGTCTTCCAAGTGCAGTCTGATGTTTCACACTCACCCATATGGGTGCGCGTGATCTGAAGCTGCATGAGAAAAAAAATCACAGATCTGCGCTGCCCCATATAATAATAGTGCTATCCGATAAAACATCAGGTGCGCGAACCCTAATACTCCCAAAAGTGTATTTGATGCTGCAAAAATAGTTATTGCAGATCTACCTGTAGTAACTGAGATGGTAATATGGGCAGAGATTAAACCATAATATGTGTATAGGAAGTCTGAAAAATTACCTAATGTTTAGGAATCTCCAAAAAAAAATAAAAGTTGCTTTCAGTGGAATGTCCCTTTTGATTCACCAATTATTAAAATTACTCCATTAAATATGCATTATTGTCTGAGAACAGTAAAAATCTTTTTTTTTCCCAAAAACTTGTACACGTTTGCTTTTCTCCTAGATAATGTGCGCTCCGATTCAGCTGTAGTAGTTATATAAGTGCCCTTGATTTTAGTGTTTGGCTAAGAGCTCACATAAGTACTGTATGCTTGTGAGTGCCAGGGAAGTCTTAATTCAAAGCTACTTGGATATTTCAATAACATGGTGAATTTTCATGTGGGATTTATAGTGGCATACTGTAGAAAAGGATTTCTTTCCCACACAGAACTAGGTTTTTATAAAGTATTTAACTCGTTCTCAGCTAAATATAAAATTTTTATTAGAGAATTGGCAGAGGAAAGTATAGTTGAACACAGAAGCTTAGTAGAACACGATGAACCAAGATAAATTCTTAAAAGGGCTTAAAGCCTCGCTAGTGACCCAGCCCTTCTCTAACAGGGCATTAAAATAACCTTTATTAATTCAGATTAAAATTTATGCAATTTATGATTGTGAGTGGGTCACGCAATAAAGTGAAGATTGAAAACAGAAAGAGTGCCTTTTTTTCACAGATCTTTAAGTAGTTGCAAAAAACAGAGAAATACATATCAGGATCTTTGTGTCCAAAAATCAGAGCACTAGCATGAAGTACAGTGGTGGCCAAAAGTATTTGTACCCCTGCAATTCTATCAGATAATACTCAGTTTCTTCCTGAAAATGATTGCAATCACAAAGTCTTTGGTATTATTATCTTCATTTAATTTGTCTTCAATGAAAAAACACAAAAAGAATTGTCCTAAAGGCAAATTGGATTCAATTCCACACCAAACCTAAAAAAGGGGGTGGACAAAAGTATTGGCACTGTTTGAAAAATCATGTGATGCTTCTCTAATTAGTGTAATTAACAGCACCTGTAACTTACCTGTGGCACCTAACAGGTGTTGGCAATAACTAAATCACACTTGCAGCCACTTAACATGGATTAAAGTTGACTCAACCTCTGTCCTGTGTCCTTGTGTGTACCACATTGAGCATGGAGAAACGAAAGAAGACCAAAGAACTGTCTGAGGACTTGAGAAACCAAATTGTGAGGAAGCATGAGCAATCTCAAGGCTACAAGTCCATCTCCAAAGACCTGAATGTTCCTGTGTCTTCTGTGCGCAGTGTCATCAAGAAGTTTAAAGCCCATGGCACTGTGGCTAACCTCCCGAGATGTGGATGGAAAAGAAAAATTGACGAGAGATTTCAACGCAAGATTGTGCGGATGGTGGATAAAGAACCTCGACTAACATCCAAACAAGTTCAAGCTGCCCTGCAGTCCGAGGGTACAACAGTGTCAACCCATACTATCCGTCGGTGTCTGAATGAAAAGGGACTGTATGGTAGGATACCCAGGAAGACCCCACTTCTTACCCCGAGACATAAAAAAGCCAAGCTGGAGTTTGCCAAAACTTAGCTGAGAAAGCCTAAAACGTTTTGGAAGAATGTTCTCTGGTCAGATGAGACAAAAGTAGAGCTTGTTGGGAAAAAACATCAACATAGAGTGTACAGGGAAAAAAAAGAGGCATTCAAAGAAAAGAACACAGTCCCTACAGTCAAACATGGCGGAGGTTCCCTGATGTTTTGGGGTTGCTTTGCTGCCTCTGGCACTGGACTGCTTGACCGTGTGCATGGCATTATGAAGTCTGAAGACTACCAACAAATTTTGCAGCATAATGTAGGGCCCAGTATGAGAAAGCTGGGTCTCCCTCAGAGGTCATGGGTCTACAAGCAGGACAATTACCCAAAACACACTTCCAAAAGCACTATAAAATGGTTTGAGAGAAAGCACTGGAGACTTCTAAGGTGGCCAGCAATGAGTCCAGACCTGAATCCCATAGAACACCTGTGGAGAGATCTCAAAATGGCAGTTTGGAGAAGGCACCCTTCAAATATCAGGGACCTGGAGCAGTTTGCCAAAGAAGAATGGTCTACAATTCCAGCAGAGCATTGTAAGAAACTCATTGATGTTTACCGGAAGCGGTTGTTCGCAGTTATTTTGGCTAAAGGTTGTGCAACCAAATATTAGGCTGAGGGTGCCAATACTTTTGTCTGGCCCATTTTTGGAGTTTTGTGTGAAATGATCAATGATTTGATTTTTGCTTCATTCTCTTTTGTGTTTTTTCCTTGCAAGCAAATGAAATGAAGATAATAATACCAAAGAATTTGTGATTGCAATCATTTTCAGGAAGAAACTGAGTATTATCTGACAGAATTGCAGGGGTGCCAATACTTTTGGCCACCACTGTATATTAAGATTGAAAAAAAAAAACATATTTTTTTTATAATGTCCTTCCCACATAGATCACTGCATACGCGGCATCTTCAAAGGAATAGATCCCAAAATATGATAATCAGGGCTGTGGAGTTGGTAAGCCAAACCTCCGACTCCTCAATTTCCGTGATGCCTCCAACTCCGACTCCACGACTCCGGCTCCCTCATACATGGCTCATGTTTAAGTGATAAATTTACTGTAGCACAGATTCATCTCAGCTAAAAGTCTAGACCCTTAGATCAGGAAAAGGACAGGCGTTTAAAATTCTTATAAAAAAATATTCCCAACAAACTGCATTGAACTACTGTACCCAATTTATGATATAGTTTAGGAGTCGGAGTTGGTCCATTTTATACCGACTCCACCAAAATGGGCTCCGGCTTCACGACTCAGACTCCGACTCCACAGCCCTGATGATAACAGACAAGGAAATTTAATTAAAAGGATTCAAGAACCAGATGGAAAAGGGGGTCATATTGTAGCTAACAAAATGCACCTCTGCTTGTTTATCAGGTCTTACAGATTTGTTCTAGTCTTACACTTTGTATATATTGGCCCAATTCCAAAACTCGCCAAATTTTCCCTCAATATGTCAACATTTTATAATTTTGTGCAGAAAATAAATTGCCATACATTAAGAACTCCTACATTAGAATGTATCTGAATAGTTGGAGTAATTCTTTCATATACAGAAAGTTGCATATTGTATAATTTAGGCATCGCTATAGGGTTAAGCAAGGGAAAAGAGGAATCTTCCTACAGATGGAAAAGCACTTTTATGTGCATTATAATACACTTGGTAAATGAAAAACGTTAACCCAAGAGCGCAAAATACACTGGACAGCAGAACCAATTTGTAATTTCTGTGACCAGCATTCGAAACGTTCTTTCAAACCAGAAATTAGGACTGTAGCCTCCACTTAATAATCTGAATACTATTTCATCACCGGCATTCAATGCTTTATTGACTAAATGATCATCAGAGTTAGAACACTAATGTTTTCCAACTGTTTAAAGGGCACCTATCAGTACCTTTTTGTGTTAAAACTATACAGGCACTTGTCCTCCAATAAAAATTATACCTTTTTTGGAGAGATCCCATGTGAAAGTCATGAGCAATCTAAGATAGAAGAAGCCATGTGCAAATCAGTGCATTTGGGGCATGTCAATTTATTTAAACTGCTTGATGTACCACCAGTACATAACCAGGCTAATTTGCATATGTGTGACATCCATGTTGGTGCCTGACCCTTCTATTTTTGACAGACTTTTGCTGCTGGCAACGCGGGGTGATCACACTGGGTTTTGTGTATTCTCTAGTAGAGATGAGCGTTGTTCTACTCGAACTGTTCGCCAATCTCAAATTCGAGCTGTTTTGGGCGGTGTTCGAGCCGGTCGGCGAACACGAACAATTTGAGAAAAATTCGGCTGTTCGAGGTTATGTTCGATAACTGTTCGTGCACCAAAATCATAACTGGATTTTTTCTCAGTAATGATGAAAATTAATGTTAATACGCAGTTTGAGTGTACAGCGGGGCGGGGGGAGGGGCAGGGGATGGATCTCTGCAGGAACAATGAAGATCTCCATTTTTTTTTCTCTTTCCCGCATTTGCAGTGGGGAGGTGCAATCTGTCAGCCTATCAGCAGCGCACACACGGAGCGAAGTGCTTTTTTTCACACAAGCAAGGGCATGTGTGATTGGCAGTGTATGTCACATGTCCTTGCCCTATAAGACCAAGCCATTTTCCCCGTCGCCACCATTTTCTCACTGCTGCAGCTGCGTGTTAGACGGCACCGCTGTTGCTGTGTGCGCTATACCTTGTTAATTTCAAGCCAATTTTCGCACAAATATACAGATAGCTTGGGAGTAGGGAATAGTTGTGATTGCAGTCCTTTTAAGGACTAGGTTACAGCATTTCCTACGACTTTTATCAGGCAGGTCTGTGCTCTTAAATAGATAGATTGTGGGAGTAAAGACTAATTGTAATTGGAGTCCTTTTCAGGACTAGGTTACATCAGTTCCTATCAGTTTTTGCCAGGCAGGTCTGTGCCAGTGCTGTGCAAGTTTTTTTCACAGCATTTGGCTGAATCTAGCAAAGCTAATCCTTTTTGGCCTATTGCAGAGTGTGTTAGTCAGTGGAGTAGCCTATCTGTGTTGCAAGATATACCACCTGTGTATAGAATACCAATTTTTTTACTGCACCTAGTGAAGTAAAATCTTTTGGGCATAGCATCATTCTATTAGTCCATCTATACTGACCTCCATCAGGTTGCAAACTGAATATAATTTTTTTCTGCATCTAGCTCTGAAAAAATATTTGGGCTTCTAGCAGTGTGTGGGACTTGGTCTATTAGTCCATCTATACTGACCTCCATCAGGTTGCAAATTAAAAATAATTTTTTTCTTCATTTAGCTCTGAAAAAATATTTGGGCTTCTAGCAGTGTGTGGGACTTGTTCTATTAGTCCTTCTATACTGACCTCCAGCAGGTTGCAAATTGAATATAATTTTTTTCTGCATCTAGCTCTGAAAAAATATTTGGGCTTCTAGCGGTGTGTGGGACTTGGTCTATTAGTCCATCTATACTGACCTCCATCAGGTTGCAAATTAAAAATAATTTTTTTCTGCATCTAGCTCTGAAAAAATATTTGGGCTTCTAGCAGTGTGTGGGACTTGGTCTATTAGTCCATCTATACTGACCTCCATCAGGTTACAAATTAAAAATAATTTTTTTCTGCATCTAGCTCTGAAAAAATATTTGGGCTTCTAGCAGTGTGTGGGACTTGGTCTATTAGTCCATCTATACTGACCTCCATCAGGTTGCAAATTGAATAAAAAAAATTTCTGCATCTAGCTCTGAAAAAATATTTGGGCTTCTAGCGGTGTGTGGGACTTGGTCTATTAGTCCATCTATACTGACCTCCATCAGGTTGCAAATTAAAAATAATTTTTTTCTGCATCTAACCCAGCCAATAGTTTTGGCCTAATACCACAGTTTGGCCACTCAGCTCTGCTCGGTTACCATCCATTGTTTTTTTGTGCAAACAACTCCAGAGTTGTGAATTAGTTAACCACCAAAATGAGTGGAAAAAGGCCTGCTGCTGGTGGAAAGGGGAATAGGCGTGTTGGGAAGGGGAAAAAAGGTTGTGTCCGTGGGGTAGGTGCAGAAGAAAGACCATCTTCCAGCCAAACTAAAATGTCTACTTCTTTTAGCGGACAATGTGATAAGATCCCTTTCTTACGGCCACGCCAATCGCTACAAATTCCAGATGAGGCACAAAAACAGCAGGTGCTTCAACGGATATCAAGTGCTCCTTTAAGTGGGCTCTCCTCCACATCAACTTCAACATCACAAATACTCCAGTCCTCAAAGGTGTCACCCAAATCGCACTTGCTTCCTCACAGCTCCCAAATCTCCAGCTGCCCGTCTGAGTATGAGGTAGAACAGATGGTTGAGTCTGCAGAGCTGTTTACTCATACTATAGCCTGGGAATCAGAGGTCGACTCCAGCGCTTCTGTGAATCCAGACGAGGAAATGATCTGCACTGATGCCCAGAATCTTTATGAGTCGGATCCAGGACCAGACGCAGAAGGTTCTGACCATAATGTAGACCCTCATTCCCAAACTGTAACTCCTGTTGGTGGAGACAATGAGGAAGACGATGATAAGACACAAATACCTGATTGGAGCGACAACTTTAGTTTTTTGTCAGGGCAGGAACAGGTTGGCTCTGAGGACGACGGGTGTGATAACGCACAGGGTGATGATGATGAGGTCGGAGATCCCACTTACTGTCAACCCACAGTCAGCCAAGAGATGAGGTCAGCAGAGGAGGTGGAGGAAGATGCTAGTGACGACGAGGTCAGGTTGCGCCTTCCTGGACAGAGACGTAGTACTGGAAGCATGTCAACAACTGCATCCTCAAACACAACTCTGCCTCTCACCACAAGTCGTGGTGGCTCTTCAGGTCGCATGGGTGCTAAGCCTTGCATAGCCTGGGCATTTTTTCAGATCGATAAAGATGACCCAACTCGTGTTATCTGTAACATTTGTCAGCAAAAGCTAAGTAGAGGCCAAAAAATACATAGTTTGAGTACTTCATGCATGAACCGGCACATGGACATGAAGCATAAGTTGCAGTGGGAAGCTCAGTGTGCTACAATGCGGTCTAGCCGGCCGGGCCAACCACCGTCTGCCATATCTTGTGCATCCGCGGCCTCTTCATCCTCTGTGACTGGGGGGACAGCAGTCACACCTGTTTTGGGGCGCAGACCTGCCACCTCTTTACCCGCAACAGCCAGCGTGATTGGCAGGTCATCATTTTCTTTGGAGGTGGTAACACCAGCTGGTCTTGAGCGCTGTCCGACATCGATAGCACCACCTTTGGATCAAGGCAACCTAACATGTCCGCCTGCATCTTCCTCACAGACCGGCAGTTTGCCGGGGACACCCTTATCAACCCCGTCTAAGCACAATAGCCAGCCCTCGGTCCCTCAGATGTGGACAAGTAAAAGACCATTTCCTCCTAGCCATGAGAAAGCTAAGAGGTTGAATTTCACCATCTGCAAGCTCTTGGCTACAGAAATGCTGCCTTTCCGCCTGGTGGACACAGAGGATTTTCGAGACCTTATGTCCGTCGCAGTGCCCCAGTACCAGATGCCCAGTCGGCACTACTTCTCAAAGAAAGGTGTGCCTGCGCTCCACCAGCATGTCGCACACAACATCACCGCTTCTTTGAGAAACTCTGTGTGTGACAGGGTGCATTTCACCACAGACACTTGGACGAGTAGGCATGGACAGGGGCGTTACATGTCGCTGACTGGGCACTGGGTAACTATGGTGACAGCAGGACAAGGGGCTGCTGTCCAAGTCTTGCCGTCCCCACGAGTTGTGCGTCAATCCTCTTTATGTCATTTTTCCTCCACTGCTTCTGCCTCCTCAACCTCCTCTCGGTCTTCCACCTGCACCCAAAGCCTGTCTGGTCATGCCACAAGCTTTCTAACTGCGCAGAAGGGATCCTGCACACCTCCTTACTATGCTGGCAGTAGGGCTCAACGTCATCAGGCGGTTTTTACATTGAAATGTCTGGGAAATGTGAGTCACACAGCTGAGGAGTTGTGGTCAGCTCTGGAGAACCAATTTCATGAATGGTTGTCTCCACTGGACCTGAAACCAGGGAAGGCCGTGTGCGACAATGCTGCAAACCTGGGTGCGGCCCTTCGCCGGGGCAATGTCACACACGTGCCTTGTATGGCTCACGTGTTGAACCTGGTTGTCCAGCAATTTTTAGCCCACTATCCCAGACTAGATGGCCTTCTGCAGAGGGCACGGTCGCTGTGTGCTCACTTCCGCCGTTCGCATCCCGCAGCTCAGCGACTTACATCTCTACAGAAGTCGTTGGGCCTGCCACTTCACCGGCTAAAATGCGATGTGCCTACCCGGTGGAATTCAACTCTGCACATGTTGCAGCGACTGTGGCAGCACCGACAAGCCCTGGTGCAATACGTTCTGACGTATAGCCTGGGCCAACGAGATTCAGAGGTGGGGCAAATCACGCTGGAGGAGTGGTCTCAGATCAGGGACCTATGCACCCTTCTGCACAGTTTTGAAATGGCGACGAAGATGTTTAGTGCTGACGATGCCATTATCAGCATGACTATTCCGGTGATTTACATGCTGGAGCACATGTTAAACAGAATTCGGAGTCAGGTGGTGGCACAAGAGGAGGTGGAGGAAGTAGAGGAGGAGGAGTTGTATGCGGAAGGGCTAACATCTGCAAGGTCCAGACGGTCGGCAGCACCAGGGCGGCAGGCATGTGAGGGTGGGGGAGATGATTTTACCAGGGCGCATGGTAGCAGCCAAACTAGTGAGGAAGGTGCAGGAGCCCAGGAAGAAGTGGAGGACGAACTGATGGAAGACTCATCAGATGAGGGAGACCTTGATCACATTTCTGTTGTGCGAGGTTGGGGGGAGAGGACAGAGGAAGGAAGCATGATTGTTACCTCGCCACCAACACAACAGGGACTTGGTGCTCCTGGATGCGCAACACACATGAGTGCCTTCTTGCTGCACTACCTGCAACATGACCCTCGAATTGTGAGAATTAGAAATAATCCTGACTACTGGGTTGCCACACTGTTAGATCCCCGGTACAAAAGTAAATTTGCAGAAATTATTCCTGCCATAGAAAGGGATGCACGCATGCAGGAGTATCAGCAGAGACTGTTGCAGAATCTTACATGTGCTTTTCCACAAAATACCAGTGGTGCACGTAGTGAATCTCACAGTTCCAACTTGCCAACCGTGGTCTGTATGGAATTGTTCAATAAAGGGCCCAAAATTAAGATAACATAGATGGGAGAGGTCTCTATGAATAGGAATTCCTAAGTATTTGATACCCTGTGAGGGCCAGGCAAAGGGAAAGTTGGACTGGATGGAATCCTATATGGATTTAGGGAGGGAGACATCGAGGGCCTCAGACTTCGCTGCATTGATTTTAAAATTTTACCATGTAACAAAGTGATCTATTTCAGCCATAACAGCAGGGATGGATATATGTGATTGAGTGATATATACTAGTACATCATCAGCAAATAGAGAGCACTTGTACTCGGTGCCTCCCACCTCAATCCACCTAATATTGGGGTTATGGCGAATTGATGAGAGCAGGTGCTCCGTCACTAGGATGTATAAGAGAGGGGACAGAGGACATCCCTGCCTTGTCCCATTGGTGATTGTGAAAGGTGATGAAAATGTTCTGACGCACCCCCTGGGCCTTGGGACACCCGGAGCCGGACCCTTTTTGGTGGATGCTGGTGGTTGTAGTCTTCGTGGCGGCGATCCGGTTCCGTGGCTCAGGGCGGTCAAACCAGTGGCGGAACTATTTATGTGGTTTTGATGTTTAAATGTCCGACTACGCCACCCGTGGATTGCGGTCAGAGTGAACCGCCGCTACAGGGCAGACCGCTAAGGCTGGTGTTGTGGGTGCAGCAGAGCGTAGCATAACTCCCCACGGGAGGAGTATAGCCTCAGGGCAGTGTATGCGGAGGATGGGGGTGATGGTGCAGGGCAGCAGCAGTAACGACACGGAGTCAGTGATGCAGTTCAGGGCCTTTACTCACAGTTCTTATTATCCAGACCACGTCTGCAGGTAACGGCTGCCCACGTCGTACTGTGCTCACCAGGTGAGGGGCTCAGACAACTCCCAGATAACTTTGGAGCGCTTCACAGGACCCCCTTTGTGTGTCCTTTGTCTGGCCTTTCTTACCAACACTTCTGTCCGGCTGCCTCGGGCCTCCTCTTGGTAAACTTGGCGCCAGTTTCCCTGACCCTATGTGGTGCCTTCCTAGCGGGTGGAGCAAGGGGCTGCGCCACATAAAATGTCAGAGCCTCCGGTTTCTAGCTGAGGGTCGTTTCCTACCTCCACTAGTTCGGGGACCGGTCTCCCCCTTTGGCCTGACCCCTCCACGCAGGTGGATTCGGGGGCGTGCGGTGGCGACTCGCCCGTCCGCACCCCTGGGATCCCTTCATTCCTCGTTCCTGGAGCCTTCTCCGCTCCTCTTCCTTCCTTCTCCCTCTTGCAGGCCTGGGCCTCTGTTACTAGGCCCGCCTCCGGAGCAGAGCTCATGCAGAGCCCCTGCTCCCTGCCACTTCTGCTCAGACTTCTCTGCACTGAACTAAGATGGTGCCCACCTTTTATACTCCCTTCTCAATGCACCCAGGAACTGCTTCCTCCCTGCTCCTGCACTGCAGGGTTCCCCTTCCTCAGTGTTCCCTCCCCCCACTCCAGCCAGGGACAGGGACTGTCGTGCCCATCTCAGGGGCATATTGGTCGCCCTGCCCCACGGCAATGTGGTGTAATGCATGCAGGTGTCGGGTCCTGATCCACACTCCATCCTTATCTGAGAGTGAGATATCACACCTCTGGGTGAGGTGCAATACGTCTGTAGCAACCGAGCCCTCGGTGCTACAGTTCCATTTATCTTCAGCCTAGGTGACGTATTGTGATACAGGGCCGTGATTTTGGCTATCAAAGGGTCCCCTAGACCCCTACCCCAAGCTTTTTAAGAGAATCATATATGGCGTGCCAGGAGACTCTATGGAATGCTTTCTCAGCATCCAACGAGAGTATCTACTTACAAATTTTTAACTGCATCTAGCCCAGGAAATACTTTGTGCCTAGTAGCAGTGTCTGCTAGTCAGCGGATTATCCCGGCTGTTAAGCAAGCTACACCACCTGTAGTTTGGACACTTAATTTTTTCAAAGGAAATGCTTCGGGACCACGGGATACTTAGTGAAGAGCATCAGGAGGCACCCCAAGGCATAGGGGCTGGGACTGGCAGTAGGATGCCTTGCGGGGTACAGCCGAGCTCGATCCTTATAAAAGCTTTTTAACTGCAGCAGCTTTAGTGGACGCTACTGGAGCTGGAATTACGCGGCTGCTGGCATGAGACTTCCCCTCCAATAGATCCTTGTAAATGGATTTAAAGTGTATTCATTCAAATTAGAGGGACAATTTAAATTAAAAAGCTTAGAGCTGCCTCCACCACAGGGGGGCTCTCTCGACCCACCAGCGGACAGGCACCAGTATTGGGAGAGGGGGGCTGGCCGTCAGGGTTCACCGCGGCTCTGGCACAAACCCGGCGACACGGAGGTGGCACGGGCAGGAGCGGACTGGCCGTGTCGGCTTCTCACTTTTTGGATTTTAGAAGGGCATGACATGCCTATATCTGTGTCTCCCCCTCCTTTTACTCCTCCACCTCTTTTCTTTTCACATGACTATATGTACTTGTCACTTTTCCATGTGTTAGTTGTGTCTTCTGAGCAGTTTGTCAGCTTTTGGACACCTTTGAAGGTGTTTTCTATGTGTTTCTATGTGTTTTTGTTTGCCTGCCATTGGTTTTAACGGTGTTCGAAGGTGTTCGACGAACAGTTCGACGAACAGTTCGGCGAACACACGGGTGTTCGACGAACCGAACCGAACTCGAACACTACGGGGGTGGCTCAACACTATTCTCTAGCACTTGTTGTGCTGTCCAAAGAGTTAACTTCTTTGTTTGTTTTGTCTCCCTGCTGATTAGCACTTGGAATGGCTGCTGCTAGTTAAATGGGTTTTCCCATGAACAAAGTACATTTTAATTAATAGATCTTGGAATAAAAAAAAGTTTCACAATTGGTTGTGTTAATAAAAAATGTTCCTGTGCTGAGATAATCTTATAAATGTGCCCTTCTGTGTACTGTGTAATGGCTGTGTCTGACCGTACAGGAACATGGTCTGATCATACCACATCTCCTGGGAAGGGGAGGGAAGCAAAAGAGAGTATTCAGATATTACAGTATGGAATTGCAAATTATTCTTTTTGTGAGGCAAAACATTTCCCTGCCTGTTTTAAGCAATGTTTTACCTCAAAGAAAGAATAATCTGCGATCTAATGCTGCCCTGTCTGAATACTCTTTTGCTTCCTCCCCTGCCCAGGAGATGTGGTATGATCAGACCATGTTCCTACACGGTCAGACACAGCCATTACACAGTACAAGGCTGGGGCACATTTACAGTGGGTATGGAAAGTATTCAGACCCCTTTAAAATTTTCACTCTTTGTTTCATTGCAGCCATTTGGTAAATTCTAAAAAGTTCATTTTTTTTCTCATTTAAGTACACTCTGCACCCCATCTTGACTGAAAAAAAAGAATCATAGAATCATAGAATGGTAGAGTTGGAAGGGACCTCCTGGGTCATCTGGTCCAACCCCCTGCTCAAAGCAGGATTCACTAAATCATCTCAGACAGATGTCTGTCCAGCCTCTGTTTGAAGACGTCCATTGAAGGGGAACTCACCACCTCTCGTGGCAGCCGTTCCACTCATTAATCACCCTAACTGTCAAAAAGTTTTTTCTAATATCTAATCTGTGTCTCCTCCCATTTAGTTTCATCCCATTGCTTCTAGTCTTTCCTTGTGCAAATGAGAATAAAGATGATCCTTCTACAATGTGACAGCCCTTGACATATTTGTAGACAGCTATTAAGTCTCCTCTCAGTCTTCTTTTTTGCAAGCTAAACATTCCCAAATCCTGCAACCGTTCCTCATAGGACATGGTTTGCAGACCAGTCACCATTCTGGTCGCTCTTCTCTGAACTTGCTCCAGTTTGTCGATGTCTTTTTTAAAATGTGGTGCCCAAAACTGTACACAGTATTCCAGATGAGGTCTGACCAAAGAGGAGTAAAGACCGATAATGACTTCACGTGATCTAGACTGTATGCTTCTGTTAATACATCCCAGAATTGTATTTGCCTTTTTTGCTGCTGCATCACACTGTTGACTCATGTTCAGTCTATGATCTATTAGTATACCTAAGTCTTTTTCACATGTACTGTTGCTTAGCTCTATTCCTCCCATTCTGTATATGCTTTTTTCATTTTTATTGCCCAGATGTAGTACTTTGCATTTTTCCCTGTTAAAAAACATTCTGTTGGTTGCTGCCCACTGCTCCAGTTTATTTAGGTCTTTTTGAATCCTCTCTCTCTCTTCTCTAGTATTAGCTATCCCTCCTAGCTTTGTGTCATCAGCAAATTTAATCAGTTTACCCTCAATTCCTTCATCTAAATCATTGATGAAGATGTTGAACAATACAGGTCCCAGGACAGAGCCCTGTGGTACCCCACTTGAGACATTCATCCAGCTGGATGTGAAGCCATTTACAACCACCCTTTGAGTCCGATCACTAAGCCAGTTATGAATCCACCTAACAGTTGCCTGGTCCATTGCATACTTGGTCATTTTTTCAATAAGGATGGTGTGAGATACTTTGTCAAATGCTTTGCTGAAGTCAAGATATACTATATCTACAGCATTTCCCTGATCCACCCAGTCAGTGATTCTGTCATAGAAGGAAATTAAGTTAGTCTGACATGACTTGTTAGTTACAAACCCATGCTGACTCTGGTTAATCACTTCATTCTTATCCAGGTACTTACATACATGTTGTTTAATAATTTGTTCAAAGATCTTTCCTGGTATAGAAGTCAGACTCACCGGCCTATAGTTCCCTGGGTCCACCTTCTTCCCCTTTTTGAAGATAGGAACAACATTTGCTCTTCTCCAGTCTTCTGGGACAACTCCTGTTCTCCAAGAATTTTCAAAGATTATGGAGAGTGGTTCTAAAATTTCTTCTACGATCTCCTTCAGTACTCTGGGGTGTAATTCATCTGGACCTGGAGACTTGAACTCATTTATGTTAGCTAAATATTCCTTCACAATCTTTCTGTTTACAGATAACTTGGATTCTTCTATTCCTTTAAAAGGACAGTGAAGATCAGTTGATGTTACATTTTCTTTCTGAGAGAAAACAGATGCAAAATAGGAATTAAAAAGTTCGGCCTTCTCAACATCCTGTCTTACCATTTCTCCATTTTCATCCTGTAAAAATCCTATAGCATCTTTGACTTTTCTTTTACTTTTGACATACCCCAAAAATCCTTTTTTATTGCTTTTGACATCTCTTGCAAGCCTTAATTCATTGTCAGCTTTAGCTAACCTGATACGTGCCCTGCAGGATCTGCAGACTGCATTATAATCTTCTTTAGATATGCCTCCCTCTTTCCATTTAATAAACATTTCTTTCTTTCTTTTTAGCATGTGTTTAAGTTCTGTGTTCATCCATCCTGGTTTCCTTAAATGCTTCCCATTCTTCCTACTTTTCGGGATTGTTAACAATTGTGCTTTGAGAATCTCATTTTTAAAAATTTTCCATCCTTCCTGGACATTTTTGTCCTTAAGGACATCCAGCCATTGGATCCCTCCTATTCTCTTTCTGAGTCTCTTAAAATCTGCCTTTCTAAAATCTAACCTTGAAGTTTGAGTCTTCACATGTCTTCCTCCTCTAGTTATCCAAAATTCTATAATAGCATGATCGCTGCCTCCTAGGGTCCCAGCCACCTTTACCTCCTCAACCATTTCCTCCCTGTTTATAAGGATTAGATCCAAAGTAGCAGATCCCCTTGTTTTCTCCCCTACCTTTTGGAAGATAAAGTTGTCAGCAATAGAGGATAAGAATTTGCTTGACCTGTTAGTTTTACTTGAGAGAGATTCCCAACAAATGTCTGGATAGTTGAAATCTCCCATGACCACTACGTCATATTTTTTGGAGAACTTGGTCATTTGATACATAAAGAGTTCATCCATATCTTCAGCTTGCCCAGGTGGCCTGTAGTAAATGCCTACAATGGTGTCCTTTCCGTTGTTCTCTCCTTGTATTCTTACCCAAACAGTTTCCACAGAATTCCCAGTCTCTGAAGCTTCAATCTCTGTGCAGATATACGCTTTTCTAACATACAATGCGACACCTCCTCCTCGTTTATCAATTCTGTTTCTTGCAAATAAGTTGTATCCTTTTAGCCTTTTATTCCAATCATGTGTATCGTCCCACCAAGTTTCAGTGATTCCAATGACATCATATTTCTTTTCCTGCATTAGTAGTTCCAATTCTCCTTGTTTGTTGCCCATGCTTTGTTCATTTGTATAAAAACATTTTAGTTTGTGATTGGTTTCTCTTCCTCCCATATTTTTATTTAGATTTTTTTGTCTTTGTTCTTTCTTTCCACTTCCAGTAGCAGAGATCTCAATAGTATTTGTCAACTGTATGGCTTTTTCTGGCCTTTTGCTTCCCTTCCCACATTGTTCTAGTTTAAAGCTCTTCTGATGAGTGTAGCAAGGCGACTTCCAAATACATGTTTTCCAGTCTTCGTAAGGTGCACCCCATCTCTAGCAAGTAGTCCATCGTATAGGTAATTCATTCCGTGATCCAGAAATCCAAATCCTTGTTGACGGCACCATCGACGTAGCCAGTTGTTCACCTGTAGAATCTTATTCCACCTCATTGTTCCATGGCCATCCACTGGGAGGATGGATGAGAAGACCACCTGCGCTCCCAATTCTTTCACTTTCTTGCCTAAGTCTTCAAAGTCACTGCAGATGGTTTCCAGGTCCTTTCTTGCAGTGTCATTTGTCCCCACATGTATTAGCAGGAATGGGTAGTGATCTGTAGGTCTGAAGAGTCTTGATATCCTGTCAGACACATCTTTAATTTTTGCTCCAGGAAGACAGCACATTTCTCTTGAGGTTATGTCTGGTCTGCAGATAGCTGCCTCTGTTCCTCTTAACAGGGAATGTAGAAATGTAGAAATTTTTGCTAATTTATTAAAAAAGAAAAACTGATGATCACTTGGTCATAAGTATTCAGACCCTTTGCTCAGTATTGAGTAGAAGCACCTTTTTGAGCTAGTACAGCCATTTGTCTCCTTGGGAATGATGCGACAAGTTTTTCACACCTGGATTTGGGGATCTTCTGCCATTCTTCCTTGCAGATCCTCTCCAGTTCCATCAGGTTGGATGGTGAACGTTGGTGGACAGCCATTTTCAGGTCTCTCCAGAGATTCTCAATTGGGTTTAGGTCAGGGCTCTGGCTGGGCCAGTCAAGAATGGTCACAGAGTTGTTCTGAAGCCACTCCTTTGTTATTTTAGCTGTGTGCTTAGGGTCATTGTCTTGTTTGAAGGTGAACCTTCTGCCAAGTCTGAGGTCCAGAGCACTCTGGAAAAGGTTTTCATCCAGGATATCTTTGTACTTGGCTGCATTCATGTTTCCTTCAATTGCAACCAGTCATCCTGTCCCTGCAGCTGAAAAACACCCCCATAGCATGATGCTGCCACCGCCATGTTTCAATGTTGGGATTGTATTTGGCACGTGATGAGCAGTGCCTGGTTTTCTCCACACATACCACTTAGAATTATCGCCAAAAAGTTCTATCTTCGTCTCATCAGACCAGAGAATCTTATTTCTCATAGTCTGAGAGTCCTTCATGTGTTTTTGAGCAAACTCTATGCAGGCTTTCATATGTCTTGCACTGAGGAGAGGCTTCCGTCGGTTCACTCTGCCATAAAGGCCAGACTGGTGGAGGGCTCCCTACTGCATCTCTGGAGCTCGGCCACAGTGATCTTGGGGTTCTTCTTTACCTCTCTCACCAAGGCTCTTCTCCCACGATTGCTCAGTTTGGCTGGACGGTCAGGTCTAGGAAGACTTCTGGTGGTCCCAAATTTCTTCCATTTAAGGATTATGGAGGCTACTCTGCTCTTAGGATCCTTGAGTAATGCAGAAATTCTTTTGTAACCTTGGCCAGATCTGTGTCTTACCACAATTCTGTCTCTGAGCTCCTTGGGCAGTTCCTTTGAGCTCATGATTCTCATTTGGTCTGACATGCACTGTAAGCTGTGAGGTCTTATATAGACAGGTGTGTACCTTTCCAAATCAAGTCCTATCAGTTTAATTAACCACAGCTGGACTCCAATGAAGGAGTTCGACCATCTCAAGGAGGATCACAAGGAAATGGATAGCATGTGACTTAAATATGAGTGTCTGAGCAAAGGGTCTGAATACTTATAACCATGTGAAATTTCAGTTTTTCTTTTTTAATAAATTTTCCAAAATTTCTACATTTCTGTTTTTTTCAGTCAAGATGGGGTGCAGAGTGTACTTTAATGAGAAAAAAAAGTGAACTTTTTAGAATTTACCAAATGGCTGCAATAAAACAAAGAGTGAAACATTTAAAGGGGTCTGAATACTTTCCGTACCCACTGTATAACATTATCTCAGCACAGGAACATTTTATTGAACACATCCAATTGTGGAAATTATTATTCCAAGATCTATTGATTAAAATTAACTTTTGTTCGTGGGAAAATCCTATTAAGAGTTAAGAGCTGACAGGCTACCACAAATAATGCCATTGTGATAATATTGCTTCTACACCAAATTTCTTATAACTGGTATATTGGATCTCTTCAAAAAAGTTATCATATTTATTGGAGGACAAGCATGACCTTTGTGATGAAATAGGGTTGTTCTTCACCAGTAAAACTTACCCCAAAATCCTTTGACGTGCTGGTGTTCCTGGTAGAGCACAGCAAGTAAGCAAACATTCCACTATTCACTGCTTACTTACTCCTCCTAGACTTTTGTAGTATATATTTTTCTAGAACTATGTGTCCTTATTTTGTTTTTAGGATTCTTAAAACTCACTAAAATGCTTCCCATGAGATATTGCATATAAGTACTAGTCATCAGCTGACAAACTATCAGTGCACAGAACATTTTGGAATACTTTATTGCTGGGAAATCAATTGACTACCATTTACATTACCAGCGACCACATAATGTGCTCTTCAAAGAACCTTTTAAGTTTTCTTTAATCCATATGCCGTTGACACTCTGCTTCAATGTGATGCATGTAAAAAGACTGCTAACTATAGCACGGTACTCCCGTATTTTATGTTCTTTGTTTATTTATTGATACATAGCAGTAATACAGCATAACAGGTTTTGGGTTTTCTCAAAGATTTTTAACTGCTTAACATTCGCTTACTGGTGACATTGGACAACAATACTGTTCACATCGAAACCAAATATCATTGTCAATATTTACGGTTCAATTATTTATAAAATATTTTAGTTAGGACATAAAATGCTGTTCTTGGTTAAAATTTGAGGGAATTGGCAAAAGTAAACTAGCATGACATTTGGGGGATTTATGCTTGCTAAGGCATTCTCTTTTAACCTGGATGGTTCATCTAACATATAGGAGACTGGATTACCACTTCACCAGATAAATGTTGCTTATGTACTTTCAGGTAAAACAGTCTTTAATTTCACACTGTATGCCAATCTAGATGATAAAAGCAATATCCCGTCATGACTTGGAAATGGTATCATTTTCTTAATGAATAAGGATGTCTGCTGAGGTAGCCAAATGTCACTACCTTGATCAGCTCTCACAAGCATATCACAGATATTAGGAGTTTTATTATTACACTTCGGTGTTAGAACTTCACAGTCTTTTCATAGAAATTGCCCAAACTGTGCCAATGTTTTTGGACTATTTGATCAATTTTGTGGTTGCAGAGGAGGAATGTGTGAATGCATTTATCTCCTGTGTATTCAGATTAAGGACAGTCTCTGATCGTGTTCTCATGAGTAAATCTCTCAGATAGGCCATCATCACAAATTGATGTTCCATCTCATCTAATCTGTTTATAGCATCAGAAATTCTCCATCGCACTCATTGAAATTGGGATTTAGGAATTGCATTTTATAACTGAGTAGGGATGCTCACCCTCACTTTTCCATCAGTTGTCTTTCTAGATAAGTCACTAGTTAGTTTACCATTGTCTCCTTTATCATATGCAGAAAAGATTTTCTGTAAATCTTTGCCAGACTCTGGCTTACAGTAAAAAAGAATGATATTGATATACATAATTTCCCTCAATTTTGCGAAGATCCAGTACTCTTTCTGTTTCGAAAACCCATTACATATTTGGATTTGCGATGGCACACAGCAGAGCACCAAGCATGACCTGGTGTAACCTTTACCACCTAGCATTATCACATAATAACCATTCTTATGATAAAAATCTCTGCCGTCGATAATACCTTCAACATATTGGTACCTAGCATGTAGAAACCTCAACATTCATTTTCTAACTTCTTAACTCCATTTTCTAAACTATTGTTTTACATTTGTGGTAATGACTGATATACATCGGAGAGCTGAGAACAAAGGTGAATAATATACAGTTATATGAAAAAGTTTGGGCACCCCTATTAATCTTAAGCTTAATGTTTTATAAAAATTGGTGTTTTTGCAACAGCTATTTCAGTTTGATATATGTAATAACTGTTGGACACAGTAATGTTTCTGCCTTGAAATGAGGTTTATTGTACTAACAGAAAATGTGCAATCGGCATTCAAACAAAATTTCACAGGTGCATAAGTATGGGCACCTCACCAGAAAAGTGACATTAATATTTAGTAGATCCTCCTTTTGTAAAAATAACAGCCTCTAGTCGCTTCCTGTAGCTTTTAATGATTTCCTGGATCCTGGATGAATGTATTTTTGACCATTCCTCTTTACAAAACAATTCCAGTTCAGTTAAGTTTGATGGTCGCCGAGCATGGACAGCCCTCTTCAAATGATCCCACAGATGTTCAATGATATTCAGGTCTGGGGACTGGGATGGCCATTCCAGAACATTGTAATTGTTCCTCTGCATGAATGCCTGAGTAGATATGGAGCGGTGTTTTGAATCATTGTCTTGCTGAAAGAACAATCCCCAACTTTGTCACTGATTCTTGAACATTATTGTCAAGAATCTGCTGATACTGAGTGGAATCCATGCGTCCCTCAACTTTAACAAGATTCCCGGTGCCGGCATTGGCCACACAGCCCCAAAGCATGATGGAACCTCCATCATATTTTACTGTGGGTAGCAAGTGTTTTTCTTGGAATGCTGTGTTTTTTTGCCGCCATGCATAACGCTGTGACAAAAGCTGTACAGAGATACACTGTCAATCAAATGCCTTTCTGTGCACTACCAGATGATGCTCCCTTATCACAACAGTATAAATGTCCATAAAAAAACAAAACACTATATTACCCTGTATAAAATGAAAGGTTGGTACAGAGGTTGCACATAGCCTAAATATGGAACCATATATGAACTCTAAAGTTGAGACTTACTTGCAAATATAATTGATATGTTTGTACACATATATATATATATATATATATATATATATATATATATTGTAGGGGTTTGTACTCACTGAGCCGCGTTAGAGGTAGGCACAGGTTCACACAGTGATGCAGTCCGCGGGTTCAAACAAACTGGTGGTTTATTTAGTGTCCATACACCAGTGAGGAAACAAAAGTAACAGCCTTTTCCTGGCACAAAAAAGGAATAAAAAAGCTCAAAATAACAAGTCCATGCAGCACGGCCTCAGCCGTTTAAAAAAAGTCCTTTTCTCTGCCTCCTGCAGAGTCTAAGAAGCACATGCAAGGTCTGCTCACCTTGCCCAACACACACAGACAGACTGAGACAGGCGCAGCTGTCTTAAATCAGCCTTCCAAGACCTGGAAGTAAGTAAGTGAGCAGCTGCTCCCTCCCAGCTCTTTCAGCTGCTCATAAAACCCGGCCCTGTAATCCATGCCCATTAAATTCCTCTCAGCACTATGTGTGCTGGAGCCTGCTTCTCCGGGTCCTATATCACCGAAGCTTGGCATTTCGGGGACACATACCTCCCATCCATGACCTGTCCGGCAGCCACCTTACATCCTTACATACTCCCCCCTCTGCCCAAAGCCGGGGGGCTTGGCACCTTCTGTCACCATAAAATAAACCCTTGACAAGGCATCAGAATTCCCATGTTGTTTCCCAGGCCTATCCTCTACCCGGAAACTAAAATCTTGTAGAGCCAGGAACCACCTAGTCACGCTGGCATTGTTCCCCTTCTTTTCTCGCATCCACCTCAGTGGGGCATGGTCTGGCACTAACCTGAACCTTCTACCTAACAGGTAATACCTCAGAGTGGCTAACGCCCATTCTTTTTCTACAATGGAGTAGTTCTTCTCACAAGTGGACAGCTTCCGACTGAGGTATATTACAGGGTGTTCTTCTCCATTAATTTCCTGAGACAAGACTGCTCCCAGCCTGAAATCCGAGGCATCCGTCTGAACCACAAACTCCTTGGAAAAGTTGGGCGCCACCAAGACTGGCTGTTTACAGAAGACCAGTTTCAATTCCTGGAAGGCCGCTTCTACTTCCGGGGACCACTTGGCCATAGTTGACTTCGTCCCTTTCAGAAGATCCGTCAGCGGGGCTGCTATCAGGGCAAAGTTAGGGACAAATCTTAGATAGTAGCCCACAATGCCTAGAAATGCCCTGACCTGCTTTTTCGAGAGGGGCTGTGGCCAGTTCAAGATCGCCTCGACCTTATTTATTTGTGATTTTATTTCCCCTCTACCAACCACGTACCCTAGGTACTTGGCTTCCTCCATCCCCATGGCACATTTCTTCGGGTTGATAGAAAAGCCCGCCTTCCTTAGAGCATCAAGTATGACTTCAACTTTGTCCAGATGACTTTCCCAGTCCTGGCTGAATATGACGATGTCATCTAGATAGGCCGCTGCTTACTTTTTGTGAGGTGCTAAGATCCAGTCCATGGCTCTCTGTAAGGTGGCCGGAGCTCCCTGCAACCCAAACGGCATCCTGACGTATTGATAACATCCGTCTGGCGTCGAGAAGGCTGTCTTCTTCTTGGCCTCTTTGGACAGGGGAATATGCCAATAATAGGCATTGGGTAGGCGTCGAACTTCGAGACCTCGTTCAGCTTCCTAAAGTCGTTGCAAAACCGCCATTATCCATCTGGTTTTGGCACTAAGAATATAGGACTGGACCATCCACTTTTGGACTCTTCAATGACTCCCAGGTTAAGCATCTGCCTCACTTCTTTTGAGACCACCTCTCTGTGGGCCTCGAGGATCCGGTATGGTTTTAGATTGACGCGAACATCATGCTCTGTGAGAACCTCATGCTCTATGACCTGAGTGAGTCCTGGCAACTCCGAAAACAGGTCTTTATTTCGCTGTAGCAACTCTTTGCACTGTTACTTTTGGGCACGTGACAGTGACTCTGCCACCTTGACCTCTTTCACATTGGCCTCAGCCTCAGCCACTAACAGGGAGCTTCCACGGGCTCTCTATCTTGCCATGGCTTAATCAAGTTAACATGGTAAATTTAGTAGGGCTTCCTCTTCCCTGGTTGGTGGATTTTATAGTTGACTTCCCCCACTTTCTCTACCACCTCATAGGGGCCATGCCACTTGGCCATGAACTTGCTCTCCACTGTGGGCACTAGCAGAAGCACTCAATCTCCTGGGTTTAACGATCTCACCCAGGCCGACCTATTATACACCCTGAACTGTGCTTCTTGTACCTTGAGGAGGTGCTCGCTCACAATGGGCATCTCATGGGCAATCCTCTCTTGCATCTGGGCTACGTGCTCCACCACGCTCCTATAGGAGGGAGTGGTCTCAGCTTCCCAGGACTCTTTCGCCACATCCAAGAGTCCTCGAGGGTGTCGTCCATAGAGTAGTTCAAACGGGGAGAAACCTGTGGAAGCTTGGGGAACTTCCCTGATGGCGAACAACAGATATGGAAGCAGACAATCCCAGTCTCGGCCATCCTTTTCCACTGCTTTCCTCAACATTGCTTTCAAGGTTTTGTTAAACCTCTCGACCAGTCCTTCCGTCTGGGGATGGTACATAGAGGTTCTCAGTTGTGCAATCTGCAATGTCTTGCACAATTCCCTCATGACCTTCGACATATATGGAGTTGCTTGGTCTGTTAGGATCTCCTTAGGCAACCCCGTTCTTGAAAACATGTGGACTAACTCCCGGGTTATACACCTGGCGGAGGAGTTTCGTAGTTGTACGGCCTCCGGACACCGTGTAGCATAATCTAATACCACCAAGATATACTGATGCCCTCGGGCGGACTTGACCAGAGGCCCCATTAGATCCATTGCTATGCATTCGAATGGAACCTCGATGACGGGTATGAGCACTAGGGGACTGTGGAAGTGGGCCACTGTGGAGGTTATCTGGCATGTGGGGCAGGAACGACAATAACTCTTTATTTCTCTATAGCAACCTGGCCAGTAGAATCTCTGGAGGATCTGTTCCTGAGTCTTGTCTGCACCCAGGTGACCACCCAACACATGAGAATGAGCCATGTCTAATACCCTGCGTCTATAGGGCCCTGGCACCAGCAACTGTTCTATTACCTCACCCCTTGGCTTGGTTACTCTGTACAGCAAATCCCCATTCACAGCAAAATGATGGAACCGATTGTCAGCCCCCGGTTCCTGAAGCACCCCATTTAACACAGTAACATTTTCAAAGGCCCCTTTCAGAGTTAAATCCCTGAGTTGGGCAGTTCCAAAGTTTCCCTTGGACACCTCCAGATCAAGGATAATGGCCTCAGGGGATGTTGCCTCATCTTCATCGCCCACAAACACACACATGGGAAACTCATCTACCATGTTCTGCAAGTAAGTTTCCTTAGGGGCAATCTGGTTGTTGTCCGAGCAACCAGGTGTCCCCGCTTTCCCCCACATTTCCCAGAATAATGCAAAGTCTTGTCCAATTATTATGAGATGTAATAGGTCCTTATACACCGCCACTTCATGAGGTGTGGTGCCACAGTCCGTGTTTACATCCACCTGGGCCATAGGATAGTTCTTAGCGTCCCCATGGATACACCGGACACCCACCACCTTCCCGGGAACCAGTCGATGAGGGAGTGTGGCCCTTATCAGGGTCACCAAACTTCCTGAGTCCAATAGTCCAGAGAGTTGTATCCCGTTTACTGACACTGAGCATGCCTCAGGCGGGGTAGGCAAAATAGGAGCAACGCCGGCCCATGTTGCAGTCCATTGGCTCAGAGTTTATAGGACACCGTGCTGCAATATGGCCAGGGGTATGACATCTCCAACACACTATATTATGGGGTGGGACCTTGGGCAGCAACTCAGACCCCTCCTGAACTCTAGGATGCCCCCCCAGGTGTGGCTCTAGCTCCCTTCTTTTGGGTGTCCACGGCCTTTTGGGAACCCCAGTATTAAGAGGCTACAACCCCTTGTTTTCCCAATGGACTCTCAACTGCCTGGTATCTTTCCACCAACCCCAACAAGTCATCGGCATTAAGGGGATCTCCCTGGGCAACCCAGGATTTCACTGACTTCGGGAGAGTGTATAAACCTGTCTATAACGACCTTCTCCACCATCTGAGCTGGGGAGAAAGATTCATGGTTGCAACCACTTTTTTTACCAGGTGTAGGAGTTCGAACATCTGGGATCGGGGAGGTTTGTCACTGCAATAGGCTCAGTGGTGCACCCGTTGCGCCCTGGACAGTCCGATTCACTCCCAAGCGTGCCAAAATCTCAGTTTTCAACTTAGCGTACTCTTTTGCTTCCTGCAAGGCCAAGTCATAATAGACCTTCTGCGGCTCGCCTGTCAAATATGGCGCTAGTACCTCCGCCCACTGCTCTGAAAGCAATTTCTCCCGCTCTGCTACCCTCTCAAAGACCGTCAGGAACGCCTCAACGTCATCACCCGGGGTCATCTTTTGTAATGCTCCTCCTGACGTGTGAGTCATCACCTGGATCTGAGAATGTGATGGTCGTCCTGCCACGGATCTGCTCTGCCAAAATTTCCATTTCTCTTTGCTGCTGTTGGAACTGCTGCATCAGAAGTTTATTTGTTTCCTGCTGCTGCTCCCGTTGCTGCTGCTGTATGTTCTGCTGGCTCTGCAGGTACTGCTGCTGGAACTGCGCCTGCTGTTGCTGAAGTTGCTGCTGCTGTTGCTGAAGTTGCTGCTGGTGCTACGCTTGTTGCGCCTGCTGTGCCTACAGCAGATGTTTAAGCAGATCCTCCATTTTGTCCGGCGAAACTTGCTGGCTTATGGCCAACTTTACCCAGGACATATACGTCTTCTTGTAGCAGTCACACTGCCGCATGGGATCTGTGCTTCTAGCACCAATTGTAGGGGTTCGTACTCACTGAGCCACGTTAGAGGTAGGCACAGGTTCACACAGTGATGCAGTCCACGGGTTCAAACAAACTGGTGGTTTATGTAGTGTCCATACACCAGTGAGGAAACAAAAGTAACAGCCTTTTCCTGGCACAAAAAAAGGAATAACAGAACAAAGCTCAAAATAACAAGTCCATGCAGCAAGACCTCAGCCGTTTAAAAAAAGTCCTTTTCTCTGCCTCCTGCAGAGTCTAAGAAGCACATGCAAGGTCTGCTCACCTTGCCCAACACACACAGACAGACTGAAACAGGCGCAGTTGTCTTAAATCAGCCTTCCAAGACCTGGACTGGAGGTAAGTGAGCAGCTGTTCCCCCCCAGCTCTTTCAGCTGCTCGTAAAACCCGGCCTTGTAATCCGGGCCCATTAAATTCCTCTCAGCACTATGTGTGCTGAAGCCTGCTTCTCCGGGTCCTATATCACCGAACCTTGGCACTTCGGGGACACATACCTCCCATCCACGACCTGTCCGGCAGCCACCTTACAATATATAAATATATATATACACTGCTCAAAAAAATAAAGGGAACACTCAAATAACACATCCTAGATCTTAATGAATGAAATATTCTCATTGAATACTTTGTTCTGTGCAAAGTTGAATGTGCTGACAACAAAATCACACAAAAATCATCAATGGAAATCAAATTTATTAACCAATGGAGGCCTGGATTTGGAGTCACCCCCAAAATTAAAGTGGAAAAACACACTACAGGCTGATCCAACTTTGATGTAATGTCCTTAAAACAAGTCAACATGAGGCTCAGTATTGTGTGTGGCCTCCACGTGCCTGTATGACCTCCCTACAACGCCTGGGCATGCTCCTGATGAGGTTGCGGATGGTCTCCTGTGGGATCTCCTCCCAGACCTGGACTAAAGCATCTGCCAACTCCTGGACAGTCTGTGGTGCAACGTGACGTTGGTGTATGAAACGAGACATGATGTCCCAGATGTGCTCAATCGGATTCAGGTCTGGGGAACGGGCGGGCCAATCCATAGCTTCAATGCCTTCATCTTGCAGGAACTGCTGACACACTCCAGCCACATGAGGTCTGGCATTGTCCTGCATTAGGAGGAACCCAGGACAAACCCCACCAGCATATGGTCTCACAAGGGGTCTGAAGATCTCATCTCGGTACCTAATGGCAGTCAGGCTACCTCTGGAGAGCACATGGAGGGCTGTGCGGCCCTCCAAAGAAATGCCACCCCACACCATTACTGACCCACTGCCAAACCGGTCATGCTGAAGGATGTTGCAGCCAGCAGATCGCTCTCCACGGCGTCTCCAGACTCTGTCACGTCTGTCACATGTGCTCAGTGTGAACCTGCTTTCATCTGTGAAGAGCACAGGGCGCCAGTGGCGACTTTGCCTATCCTGGTGTTCTGTGACAAATGCCAATCGTCCTGCATGGTGTTGGGCTGTGAGCACAACCCCAATCTGTAGATGTCGGGCCCTCATACCACCCTCATGGAGTCGGTTTCTAACCGTTTGTGCAGACACATGCACATTTGTGGCCTGCTGGAAGTCATTTTGCAGGGCTCTGGCAGTGCTCCTCCTGTTCCTCCTTGCACAAAGTTGAAGGTAACGGTCCTGCTGCTGGGTTGTTGCCCTCCTATGGCCCCCTCCGCATCTCCTGCTGTACTGGCCTGTCTCCTGGTAGCGCCTCCAGCCTCTGGACACTACGCTGACAGACACAGCAAACCTTCTTGCCACAGCTCGCATTGATGTGCCATCCTGGATGAGCTGCACTACCTGAGCAACTTCTGTCGGTTGTAGAGTCCGTCTCATGCTACTACGAGTGTGAAAGCACAACCTACATTCAAAAGTGACCAAAACATCAGCCTGAAAGCATTGGTACTGAGATGTGGTCTGTGGTCCCCACCTGCAGAACCACTCCTTTATTGAGGGTGTCTTGATAATTGCCAATAATTTCCATCTATTGTCTTTTCCATTTGCACAACAGCATGTGAAATTGATTGTCAATCAGTGTTGCTTCCTAAGTGGACAGTTTGATTTCACAGAAGTTTGATTTACTTGGAGTTATATTCTGTTGTTTAAGTGTTCCCTTTATTTTTTGAGCAGTGTATATATAGTGCCTTGAAAAATTAATCATTCTCCTTCTCTGTCCACATTTTTTCAAATTATATCCACAAATTAAATGTATTTTATTTGAATTTTATGTGATATACCAACACAAAGTAGCAGGCATTTGTGAAGTATAAAAGAAATGATACATAGTTTTCTAATTATTTTAAATATATACATTTTAAAATTATGACGTGCATTTGTGTTCAGCACCCTGTAGTCTGATAAACCTACATAAAATCCTGAATGACCAATTATCCCCAGAAGTCACATAATTAGTAAATTGAGTCCAACTGTGTGTATCATTTATTCTCAGTATAACTACAGCTGTTCTGTGAAGGTCTCAGAAGTTTGTTTGAGAATATTAGTAATCACACAGAATTATGAAATCCAAGGAGCACACCAAACAGGTCGGGGATAATGTTGTGGAGAAAAAAAAGCAGGGTTAGGCTACAAAAAAATAGCCCAAGATCTGAACCACTCACAAAGCATTGTTCAATCCATCATCCAAAAATAGTGTGTCTCACTGAAAACCAAGACATGGCTGTACACCTACACCGCGTGCAGAATTATTAGGCAAATGCATATTTTGATCACTTTGATACTTTTTATACATGTTGTCCTACTCCAAGCTGCATAGGCTTGAGAGCCAACTACCAATTAAGTAAATCTGGTGATGTACATCTCTGCAATGAGGAGGGGTGTTGACTAATGACATCAACACCCTATATAAGGTGTGATTAAGGCAACTTCCATTCCTTTGGCAAAATGGGTCAGAAGAGAGATTTGACGGGCTCTGAAAAGTCCAAAATTGTGAGATGTCTTGCAGAGGGATGCAGCAGTCTTGAAATTTCCAAACTTTTGAAGCGTGATCACCGAACAATCAAGCGATTCATGGCAAATAGCCAACAGGGTCGCAAGAAGCGTGTTGGCCAAAAAAGGCACAAAATAACTGCCCATGAATTGAGGAAAATCAAGAGTGAAGCTGCCAAGATGCCATTCGCCACCAGTTTTGCCATATTTCAGAGCTGCAACATTACTGGAGTATCAAAAAGCACAAGGTGTGCGATATTCAGGGACATGGCCAAGGTAAGGAAGGCTGAAAAACGACCACCTATGAACAAGAAACATAAGATAAAACGTGAAGAATGGGCCAAGAAATATCTTAACACTGATTTTTCAAAGGTTTTATGGACTGATGAAATGAGAGTGACTCTTGATGGGCCAGATGGATGGGTCAGAGGCTGGATCAGTAAAAGGCAGAGATCTCCACTCCGACTCAGACGCCAGCAAGGTGAAGGTGGGGTACTGGTATGTGCTGGTATAATCAAAGATGAACTCGTGGGACCTTTTCGGGTTGAGAATGGAGTGAAGCTCAACTCCCAGACCTACTGCCAGTTTCTGGAAGACAACTTCTTCAAGCAGTGGTACAGGAAGAAGTCGGTATTGTTCAAGAAAAACATGATTTTCATGCAGGACAATGCTCCATCACATGCATCCAACTACTCCACAGCATGGCTGGCCAGTAAAGGTCTAAAAGAAGAAAAAATAATGACATGGCCCCCCTGTTCACCTGATCTGAACCCCATAGAGAACCTGTGGTCCATCATAAAATGTGAGATCTACAGGGAGGGAAAACAGTACACCTCTCGGAACAGTGTCTGGGAGGCTGTGGTGGCTGCTGCATGCAATGTTGATCGAAAACAGATCAAGCAACTGACAGAATCTATGGATGGAAGGCTGCTGAGTGTCATCATAAATAAAGGTGGCTATATTGATCACTAATTTTTTTGGTTTTTGTTTCTGCATGTCAGAAATGTTTATTTCTAAATTTTGTGCACTGATATTGGTTTACCTGGTGAAAATAAACAAGTGAGATGGGATTATATTTGGTTTTTATTAAGTTGCCTAATAATTCTGCACAGTAATAGTTACCTGCACAAACAGATATCCTCCTAAGATAGCCAAATCTAAAAAAAAACACTCCAACTTCCAAAAATATTAAGCTTGGATATTTATAAGTCTTTTGGGTTGATTGAGAACATAGTTGTTGATCAATAATAAAAATAATCCTCTAAAATACAACTTGCCTAATAATTCTGCACAGAGTGTAAACTGACATCCCAAGCAAGTAGAGCACTAATTAGAGAAACAGTCAAGAGGCTCATGGTCACTCTGGAGGAGCTGCAGAGATTCAAAGCCTAGGTGGGAGAATCTGTCCTCAGGACAACAAGAAAAAAAGCAATTTTTTAAAGCAAGCCATAAGAAGTTCCATTTCAGTTTGCAAAAAGCCATGTAGGGGACAAAGCGAGCATGTGGAAGAAAGTGCTCTGGTCAAATGAAACCAAAGTAGAACTTTTTGAGCTAAATCCAAAACGCTATGTGTGGTGGAAAACTAACGCTGCATATCACTCTGAAAATATCATGATACTTCCACCGCAATGTTTGATAGTGAGGATGCTTTTCTTCAGCAGGGACAGGGAAGCTCGTCAGAGTTGATGGGAAGATGTGTGGAGCCAAATACTGGGCAATCTTGGAGAAAAACCTGTTAGAGGCTGCAAAAGACTTGTTACTAGGGCGTAGCTTCACCTTCCAGCAGAACAATGACCCTAAACATACAGAACTACAATGGAATGGTTTAGTTCAAAGCATATTCATGTGTTTGAATGGTCCAGTCAAAGTCCAGACCTAAATGCCGTAGAGAATCTGTGGCAAGACTTGGAAATTGCTGTTTGCAGACGCTCTCAATCCAATCTCACTGACCTAGAGCTAGGTTGCAAAGAAGAATCTCCAAAAATTTTAGCATCTAGATGTGCAAAGCTGGTAGAGACATACCCCAAAGGAGTTTCAGCAGTAATTGCAGAAAAAGGTGGTCGTACACAGTATGGACTCAGGGGGCTGAATACAAATGCACGCCATAACTTTCAGATTTATATTTTTTAAATATTTAGAAAACCATGCATCATTTCCTTTACACTTCACAAATACTTTCTACTCTGTGTTGGTATATCACATGAAACCCAATGAAGTACATTTAAGTTTGTGGGTGTGACATAAAAAAATTTGTGGAAAAGTTCGCAGGATATGAATACTTTTTCCAGGCATTGTACATATACACTACCGTTCAAAAGTTTGGGGTCACCCTGACAATTTTGTGTTTTCCATGAAAACTCATACTTTTATTTATCAAATGAGTTGCTAAATGAATAGAAAATATAGTCCAGACATTAACAAGGTTAGAAATAATGATTTTTATTTGAAAGAATAATTTTCTCCTTCAAACTTTGCTTTCATCAAAGAATGCTCCCTTTGCAGCAATTACAGCATTGCAGACCTTTGGCTTTCTAGCTGTTAATTTGCTGAGATAATCTTGACAAATTTCACCCCATGCTTCCTGAAGCCCCTCCCACAAGTTGGATTGGCTTGATGGGCACGTTTTGCGTACCATACGGTCAAGCTGCGCCCACAACAGCTCAATGGGGTTGAGATCTGGTGACTGCTCTGGCCACTCCATTACAGATAGAATACCAGCTGCCTGCTTCTTCCCTAAATAGTTCATGCATAATTTGGAGGTGTGCTTTGGGTCATTGTTGTCCTGTTGTAGGATGAAATTGTCTCCAATCAAGCGCTGTCCACATGGTATGGCATGGCGTTGCAAAATGGGGTGATAGCCTTCCTTATTCAAAATCCCATTTACCTTGGACAAATCTCCCACTTTACCAGCACCAAAGCAACCCCAGACCATCACATTACCTCCACCATGCTTGACAGATGGCGTCAGGCACTATTCCAGCATCTTTTCAGTTCTGCGTCTCACAAATGTTCTTCTGTGTGATCCAAACACCTCAAACTTTGATTCGTCTGTCCATAAAACTTTTTTCCAATCTTCCTCTGTCCAATGTCTGTGTTCTTTTGCCCATATTAATCTTTTCCTTTTATTAGCCAGTCTCAGATATGGCTTTTTCTTTGCCACTTTGCCCTGAAGGCCAGCATCCCGGAGTCTCCTCTTCACTGTAGACGTTGACACTGGTGTTTTGCGTGTACTATTTAATGAAGCTGCCAGTTGAGGAGCTGAGAGGCGTCGATTTCTCAAACTAGAGACTCTAATGTACTTGTCTTGTTGCTCAGTTGTGCCGCGGGGCCTCCCACTTCTCTTTCTACTCTGGTTAGAGCCTGTTTGTGTTCTCCTCTGAAGGGAGTAGTACACACCGTTGTAGGAAATCTTCAGTTTCTTGGCAATTTCTCGCATGGAATAGTCTTCATTTCTAAGAACAAGAATAGACTGTCGAGTTTCACATGAAAGTTCTCTTTTTCTGGCCATTTTGAGAGTTTCATAGAACAAACAAATGTAATGCTCCAGATTCTCAACTAGCTCAAAGGAAGGTCAATTTTATATCTTCTCAAATCAGCCAAACCGTTTTCAGCTGGGCTAACATACTTTTGCAAGGGTTTTCTAGGGTTTTCTAAATATCCATTAGCCTTCTTAAACAGTTAGCAAACAAAATGTATCATTAAAACACTGGAGTGGTGGTTGTTGGAAATGGGCCTCTATACACCTATGCAGATATTGCAATAAAAACAAGACGTTTGCAGCTAGAATAGTCATTTACCACATTAACAATGTATAGAGTGTATTTCTGATTCATTTAATGTTAGCTTTATTGAAAAAAATGTGCTTTTCTTTCAAAAATAATGAAATTTCTAAATGACCCCAAACTTTTGAACGGTAGTGTACTTTATATTACTGTTTCTCCAGATATAGTTACAAAATAAAAAGTATACTAGGTGAATAACCTTTCAATAAACCCCATAGCCTGTGTCAGCTTCTGATAAATAGAATGTTATAAACCTGAAATACATTTTATTAGTGCTGAAACCATGAAAGTGCCAGAGATGACAGGAAGCTTGACCTCACGGGGCAATGTGTTTCAGCTCATATTAATCTTCTGAACAAGCTTCTTCCCTCTCACTGCTGATCTGCAGTAGATGTTCATCTACAAAATTTTATTTCATCTTTACCTTAATTTAAATTTCTGCTCTTGTCCCTTTCATATGACAGATAACCTACTTTTCTGTCCCATTATCTTCGCCTCTGTTTCTCTACATCTGCCATTTAGTCCGACACACACATTCCTATTTGTGAAACGTCAGCAATTTAGCAACAGCATTATATTATTAGCATAAAGTAATTTCTTGGTCGTCTTTTGAGATAAACGCATATATTTTTTAAAAGTATGACATTTCTTTTAATCTTACTAAAGGAATATCTTGCTCCAGCACATATGTTGCGTAAAGTTTCATTTAGTTAGATATTTAGCTTTGCAGAATTAAAAGGCTATGAATCCACCTTAGAAATGGAAATTTGTTTTTACTCAAATTTACTACCATTTTGCCTTCATGTAGGGGGTGTCAAACTTATTTTCACCGGGGGCCACATCAGCGTTATGGTTGACTTCAAAGGGCCACTTGGTTTGAGCACGGACTGCAATCCACAGACTGGCCAGGGACTATAAGAGTGCTGTTTCTGGGTATTAGGGCTAAGAGCACTGTCCCTGGGTTGTGGGGCTAAAAGCGCTGTCCCTGAGTGGTAGGGCTAAGAGCGCTGTCCCTAGGTAGTAGGGCTAAGAGAGCTGTCTCTGGTTAGTAGGGCTAAGAGAGCTGTTCCTGGGTAGTAGGGCTAAGAGAGCTTTTCCTGGGTAGTAGAGCTAAGAGCGCTGTCCCTGGGTAATAGGGCTAAGAGAACTGTTCCTGGGTAATAAAGTTAAGAGAGCTATCCCTGGGTAGTAGGGCTGAGAGAGTTGTCCCTGGGTATTAAGGCTAAGAAAGCTGTCCCTGAGTGGTAGGGCTAAGAGAGCTGTTCCTGGGTACTAGGGCTATGAGAACTTTCCCTGGGTAGCAGAGCTAAGAGAGCTGTGCCATACCTCAGAGTCCAAGATGGACTGCTCCCTATGCTAAGTACTAGCTACATCTGCTCTGATTCAAAAATGGAACCACACAACTGCATTCTTTGTGTTCACTTTTTCTGCTGACTGAGTGTGTGCACTGTGTTCACTTTTTGTGCTAGCTGACTGCGTTTGCGGTGCTGGTTGACAGCCTTCATGTTTTGTGCTGGCTGACTGCATTTGCCATTTGTCCAGGCTGACTGTATTCATGGCGTTCACTGTTTGTTCTTTCTGACTGCTTTCACTGTTTGTGTTTGCTGACTGCGTACACGTTTTGCTCTGGCTGCATTCACTGTTTGAGCTGACTGACTGCATTCTGTTTGCGCTGCCTGACTGAGTTCACTGTTTGCGCTGCCTGACTGCGTTCACTGTTTGCGCTGCCTGACTGCGTTCACCGTTTGCGCTGCCTGACTGCGTTCACCTTTTGCGCTGCCTGACTGCATTTACTGTTTGCGCTGCCTTACTGAGTTCACTGTTTGCGCTGCCTGACTGAGTTCACTGTTTGCGCTGCCTGACTGAGTTCACTGTTTGCGCTGCCTGACTGCGTTCACTGTTTTCGCTGCCTGACTGCGTTCACTGTTTGTGCTGCTTGACTGCGTTCACTGTTTGCGCTGCCTGACAGCGTTCACTGTTTGCGCTGCCTGACAGCGTTCACTGTTTGTGCTGCCTGACTTCTTTCACTGTTTGCGCTGCCTGACTGCATTCACTGTTTGCACTGCCTGACTGCGTTCACTGTTTGCGCTGCCTGACAGCGTTCACTGTTTGCGCTGCCTGACTGCTTTCACTGTTTGCGCTGCCTGACTGCATTCACTGTTTGTGCTGCCTGACTGCGTTCACTGTTTGCGCTGCCTGACAGCGTTCACTGTTTGCGCTGCCTGACTGCTTTCACTGTTTGCGCTGCCTGACTGCATTCACTGTTTGTGCTGCCTGACTGCGTTCACTGTTTGCGCTGCCTGACAGCGTTCACTGTTTGCGCTGCCTGACAGCGTTCACTGTTTGCGCTGCCTGACAGCGTTCACTGTTTGCGCTGCCTGACAGCGTTCACTGTTTGCGCTGCCTGACAGCGTTCACTGTTTGCGCTGCCTGACAGCGTTCACTGTTTGCGCTGCCTGACTGCGTTCACTGTTTGCGCTGCCTGACTGCATTCACTGTTTGCGCTGCCTGACTGCGTTCACTGTTTGCGCTGCCTGACTGCGTTCACTGTTTGCGCTGCCTGACTGCGTTCACTGTTTGCGCTGCCTGACTGCATTCACTGTTTGTGCTGGCTGTGTTCTCTGCCTTCACGGTTTGTGCTGACTGACTGCGTTCTTGGCCTTCACTTTTCGTGCAGGCTGACTGCGATAACTGCGTACACCGTTTATGCAGGCTGACTGTGATCACTGCGTTCACTTCGCTCACCATTTGTGCTCTCTGACTGTGTTCATGGTTTGAGAAGGCTGTCTGTGATAACTGCGTTCACCGATTGTGCAGGCTGACTACGATCACTGCACTCACCGTTTGTGCAGGCTGACTGTGATCACTGTGTTCACCGTTTGTGCAGGCTGACTTAGATAACTGCGTTCACTCACAAAGATGGCAGTGCTGGTGCTGCCCCCTGTATTGGCTGCATCTGCTCAGATTTCAAGATTGCAAAAACTCCGACCAGCTCTCCACTTTCCCCTTACGGAGAGCTGGTCGGAGCAGTGTTGAAGTGTGTCCTGACCTCGTGGGCCACATAGAATGACTTCGGCCCGCGGGCCTTGAGTTTGACACCTATGATTTAGAGACTCAGTTAATATGGTAAAGGGCCACGTAGCCAAAGAGAGAATTTTGTACAGTGCAGAATGACCTGAAAACTGTGGCATAATCCGCAGACTTTTATTGTGTTGCAAATTTCAGGTGTTGAATATCAATGGGTAAAATCCAAAAGAAATCCAAAATGAGAAAAGTTACTGTTGTAAAATACAGTTCACAAATTGGAACTTTGATGTCAGTTTGTTTTTTTTCTCTCTCTGTTTCTGAACCTAGTGTCTGGGAATTCTACATAGGGTGCAGAGAAATGTGCTCAATTAGCCCTAGTTTCTAATGTAGACTAAACTCTTCCTACATTACATCATGCATGTGGATTAAGATGGGGGATTATTGACACAATGAAGACTGCGATTCACAGTTGAAATCTTATGTGAAGGGAATCAGGCAGCAGGTTTTCGCTATGTAATCTGACAGGTGCATGATGTAGGGTCAGAGACTGTGATTCCCGCAATGTATCACTTAGTTTACTGGGTGCAGCCGCTGAGGTAGAATCAGTTGAGCTGTATAACCTCACCCCCACCACTGATTAACAGCTTTCTGTGTACAATGTATATTGACAGAAAGCTGCTAATCAGTGCTGGGGGCATAGTTGAAACTAGCAGGCATGAGGCATCTTGTCCTCAAGTGATGATCTCTTACTGATAAAACACTGATTGTATTGAAACAGCAAAACATAGCTAAGTAAGTGACACATTTATGGAATCAGGGTCTCTTCCCCTACATCATGGTGCTCTCAGAGTACATGGCAAAAACCTGGTGGCGTATTCCCTTTAATTGACAATTGTAGTTTCTAGGACTGATTGTTATAGATGCCCATACACCTTAGATAGCTGTAGGCCAAGCGAGCTATACGCTTCAGCTGTTTCTACTGACTCCCTTGTACAAATGAATGTTCTGCTCAGCATTCATATATGTATGTCACTAATGAGAGTGGGGAAAAATGTTACTCTCCCAGAAGAGTAAAAGGATCGGGTGTTTACCTTTGAGAAGCTGCAAGAGGAGTATGCGCTGCCCGAGGTCTGTAGGTTTCAATATAGACAGATCAGTCATGCCTATGCAAAATAGAGTGCAGTAGTAGATACGACAATCCATAAGGATATATTGGTAGAATATATTTGTGGGGAAGGGGGCACAAAGGGGGTGGTTTCTGAGATATATAGGGATCTAATGCATACCTTTTTGTGTAAGTACCCTACAAAGGCTAAAGAGAAATGGGAGGTAGACTTGGGAAGTATAGAGGAGGATAAGTGGGAAACAATTCTAGAATATATACCTAAACTGTCACTGAGTGAGCCGGGAAGACTCTCACAGATATATGTGCTTCATAGAGTATATAAAACGCCAGAAATGATGTATAAAGCGGGACTGAGATTGTCCTCTAGATGTCCAAGATGCCAGGCTGAAATGGCTGGGTTCCTACATATGTTATGGCAGTGTCCCAAACTAACTTCCTACAGGATGGCGATTAGCGAGAACATAGAGAGGGTGTATGGCTGCAAAACTGTGTAGGATCCCACGATCTGCGTCTTAGGATATGTGGAAGAGATACAGGTTAATAACATGTATAAGTTAGCAATTGCCAGGTTACTGTATGTTGCTCGGAAATGAATAGCCAGACACTGGATAAATGAAGACCCTCCATCAATTCAGGAATTTTTTAGACAGTCTGATTGTATTATTAATATTGAATTGGGTATCTATAAGAAAAGGAAGAAGGGCAATATATTTGATAAATTGTGGAAGCCATGGGTGAATAGATGATATATCCTGAAATGCTATGTGATGTTTATCTATGGATGGGGGGAGGGAAAGGGATAATTGTTAATCTGTGAAATGTTGAAAGATTGTAATTTGGTTTAAATTTTGTTAATAAAAATTATCTGATTTAAAAAAAAAAAAGGATCGGGTGTTTAAATTTACATTTCCAATCCTTATGTTGACAAAGAATTGAGAGGCCTCCATACACCTTGAATGCTTTCCCGATCCAACAAAAAATCAGCTGGTGTGGCCCAATTGAATCTACTGTATTTAGAGTCCTTCATAAATTTCAGAGCTGCCCCTAAGCCTAATTCAAGCATCAGTTTTTTTCACGTATTAGAATAAATAGTTTGCTTGGTGGCTCAGTGGTTAGCACTGCAGCCTTGCAGCACTGGGGTCCTGGATTCAAATCCCACCATGGACAACATCTGCAAGCAGTTTGTATGTTCTCTCCGTGTTTGTGTGGGTTTCCTCCCACATTCCAAAGACATACTGATAGGGAATGTAGATTGTGAGCCCCAATGAGGACAGTGGCGATATTGTCTGTAAATTGTCTGAATTGTAAGGCGCTGCAGAATATGTTGGCGCTATATAATTAAAAAGATTATTATTATTTATCAGAGTGTCATCTTAGTTTCATCAGAGTTTGGCCCAATTTTTATCAGTATTTTTCGTACGTGAAAAAAAAAAAGAAGTTTTTCCACCTCCTTTTATCTAATGGTCTGTGATGGCATTTGAGTGCTGTCCATTTTTTTTTTCACTGACCCATAGACTTGCATTGCCATTTTTTATCCAACATATCCCTTCGATTTTGCATAGACAAATCGGTCCACAAAAAGTCACCGACTTGTGAACAGCACCATAGATCATTGGTATGAGTGCTATCCATATGAGAAGAATTGACATGTGAATGAGGCCTTAGGCTAAATTCACACAAATCTTATGGACAGTAGCGTAGTAATGTGGTGCAGCCATCAACTATATTGTAAAACCACACATGAACTGATGTGCACAGGTAAAGCATGTGGTTCTTCTGTGTACTTTTTAAATCCCGGCCTCAAAGCCCATTATCCGCCATGGATACAACGTGAAAACCCAACCTTATAAATACAATATCTGCACTTACCTGTTGCCAGAAATACTATACTGCCATATTTCACTTGTAAAAAAAATATTTGGACAAAGTGTACTAATCATATAAAGTTGACCTATAAATTATAGTAGATACCCTTAATTAGTTAATTATTACACAAATAGAATTGATGACAAACGTAAAGGGAGTCTGTCACCTCCAAAATGCTAATTAAATGAATTAAACAGATATATGGGCACTTAGCCCCTATAGATATCTATCACGCAAAGTGAAGGAAAGACTAAGTGCACAGCAACAGGAAGAGGGGGAGGAAGCCCAAACACTAGGGAAAGGGGGATTGGAGACCCCTTGGCAGATCTGACAACACCCTGGCTCTCCTAATGTCCCTAAATAGGTTCCGCACCTATCGCCGAGCAGGAAACCTAATCCCTGACTGCCCCTAGTGATAGGCACTAGATAGGGAGTGGACAGGGTGAGCACTTGTCAGCCTCCACTGCAACTAAAGACAAACAGGTAAACAGACAAGGGAAACACTTAGCTTGAGAAGACACCAGAGAGATCACGCCAACTATCCTCAAAGGGACCTCAAGAAGTCACTAGCTGACTACTATTACTTCAAGCCTCGACAGAGAAAAATAGAGCTATCACAGGCGACTCTCTGGAGAAACTGAAGGTATTTAAACATCCAGCAAGGGTGTGTCAGTTAGCAGCAGAAGGTGGAGGTCACTGCTAGGTCCTAGAGGGAGAAGGATATCACTACACTACAGAGATGAAAAGATCAAGAAGGGGCCTGCAGAGCCAAGCGCAAAGACCTTCTACAGTTGGATCCAGAACGACTGTCTGTCACACCTGACACACGAGTGACAATATCATATAAGCAGAATATATTTCATTGCTGTAATTACTTTTAAAACTCGTTTTATTCCATATGCACATGAGGGGTCTTCGGTGCACCCAAGGTGTGGCCAAAAGCTGTGTTCACCTTTGCACCCCCACACTTTGCATGCTGAGCAGTTTCCCACACTCTCATTCAAACTGATACATCCAGAATTGTATAGAGCGGCTTCAACAAGAGTGGGTAATTGATCCTCTCCTTTTCCTCTCCTTTACTGTGTTTGTACCGATGACGCCTTCATAGTCAGTGTGCACTCACAGGGGCGCAGTTAGTGTTGAGACAGTGCTCACTCTGGCCAAACCATTGCTGTCAATAAAAGTCGAGGGAACTGCTCAGTATGCAAATTGAGGGGGGCTTAAAGGTGCATTGAGCTCTTGGACATGCCAAGGGTGCGCTGAAGCCCCCTCATTTGCATTTGGAATGTAAAGAGTTTTAAAAGTAATTACAGCATTGAAATATATACTGCTTTTATTATTTTTACAGGGGCTAAGTTCCTTATATAATTGTTTAATTAGTTTAATTTATCTTGTAAGGGCGACAGATTCCCTTTAACTTCTAAATATGGGGAAAATACAGTGTATCACATACAGTATCATTCTCCATAGGAATTCTACTGGTTCTCCTAAACATTTCTCAATAGCCCTCTTTACGTACCAAAAAGATAGTACTAAGAAATTGGACCCATTTGAGCTTATTATTATTTGGTGCCATTGTTATATTATTATTATTATTATTTGGTGCCATAAATTAGGGACTTGGCAGTGATGGAGTCATTGCTCAAAGCCCCTACACCGCTAGAGTTCTGAAGTTCCTTCTTTCAGCTGCCCGAGTCTTCATAGCACTTGTCATGCAGGCTGTGCTACTAATTTGACCCATTTAGAATAATTCTGAAAAAGAATTGTTCTTTTTCAGTTTATTACAATGGTTGATGATATTTTATTAGGCACTTTTATATATTGTAGATAATGCATCAGGCGTGAATGATGCTAAAATGTTACAGTTATTATTTAATAATAGCTTTTTTAAGGTAGAATGTCACAAAAGCCACTTATCAGAATAGAGAAATGTCATCTGTTCACAGCTATTATATAAGAGCATCCATTCTTCTCCATAGCTACAGCAGTCATGAGTCACTGTCTTATATCTTTTATCAGGTTGATACAACTGTAACGGTTCATTGCGGTAGCTAGAATACACTGGAAGCTAGAAACAAATTACACCAATAGCATTGTGGAAGGAAGGTCTACAATTCAACAACATTATAATACAAAAGGAACCCTCAAAAATATGATCAGTTTACTTATTTGTAGACAGGGAAATGAAAATAAATCCTGGTAATGTAGGCCAAGTACTGTATGCATGCAAACGCTGCCACTGTTTGTAGAATGTTGGTGAAATTCATTAACCTAAACACATCAGTTCAGTTCGTGTTCAGACCTTGTCCTGGATTTTTTTTTACACTTTTTGTGCCTCACTGGATATTTTTGAATAGAATGTTAAAAGGGGGTTGAAACAAATTTTAGAGGAGTCGTGGAGGGGTTGTCCACTATTTGGACAACTCCTTCTTGAAGCACCACTCCAGCTTTTTTTTTATTTTACCACTGGAGTGATGCTTCTAATCTAAGGTCCCTGACCCTAATCTTATAGTCATCTGCTGCCGTCTTCACCTACTATCACCGCCGATCCCGTCGGTCTCCGACAGTTTATGATCCTCCGGATTGCTACAGTGTTTCATAGAGCGAGCCTGAGGTTACAACTCACTACAAGTGTATGCGAGCCTCCTTCTGGCTCTCATAAACTTGCATTGAGAGCTTGTGATGTAACTTCTGACATCTGGCCGATCAGTAGTTGCAATCACAAGATGGACCTTCGGGACTGGAGCGGCACCAAAAAAGGTGAAGACGCCAGAGGGTGTTTATAAGACCGGGGGCAAGGACCTTACATTAGAAGCACCACTCCAGCACTGAAAAAAAAAAACACTGGAGTGGTGCTTTAAATATTACTGTATATTCCCTATTGCAAAATAAAGCCAACAGCTACTTACCTCCCGCACAGATGCTGTTCCAACGATGTCAGTGCTGGGTCTCCTAGAGCTTGTATGACATTATTATGCCACGTGAGCATTGCAGCCAATCTGTAGTCGCTAGTGGGTTGCTTTGCACACACTTAATTCGGATGAACCTCGGGTGTCTGAAGGAAGTGAGAACAGCATCACATTAGCGATCACAGATTGGCTGCAGTGCTCACTTGGCATAACAATATCAAGCAAGCCAACATCGGTGGAACACCACCAGTGTGGAGGTAAATATCTGTTGCTTTATCTTACATTGGAAAATACAGTATGTAACATAACATAGTAACATAGTTTTTAAGGTTGAAGGAAGACTAAGTCCATCTAGTTCAACCTATAGCCTAACATGTTGATCCAGAGGAAGGCAAAAAAAACATGAGGCAAACACTAAGCTCCACATTGGGGAAAAAAATTCCTACCCGACTCCATACGACAATCAGACTAGTTCCCTGGATCAACGCCCTATCAAGGAATCTAGTATATATAACCTGTAATATTATACTTTTCAAGAAAGGCATCCATGCCTTTCTTAAATTTTAGTAGTGAATCACTCATTACAACATCATGCGGCAGAGAGTTCCATAGTCTCACTGCTCTTACAGTAAAGAATCCGCGTCTGTGATTATGATTAAACCTTCTTTCCTCCAGACGTAGAAGATGCCCAGTTGTCCCCGTCTCAGGCCTCAGAGTAAAAAGATCAGTAGACAGGTCTTTGTACTGTCCCCTCATATACTTGTACATAGTAATAAGATCACCCCTAAGCCTTCGTTTTTCCACAGTAAATAACCCCAAGTGTAATAACCTGTCTTGGTATTGCAGACCCCCCAGTACTCTAATAACCTTGGTCGCTCTTCTCTGCACCCGCTCTAGTTCAGCTATGTCTTTCTTATAAACCGGAGACCAGAACTGTACACAGTATTCTAAGTGTGGTCGCACTAATGACTTGTATAGAGGTAAAATTATGCTCTCCTCATGAGTGTAACGGGTCTGGGAGGTGGAACCTCTGAGCAACTATACAAAGGGGCAGTCCTTGTAAGGAAGCGGGTGGCTCCCAGGGAAGACGGGCAGGTAGTCATGGCAAGTGACAGGGACAGTCTCTGGGTAGAAGGGGCAGGAAGTCACGGCAAGTGACGGGGACAGTCTCTTGACAGGCGGATGGTTACGGCAAGTGACAGCAGGGTAAGAGTATCTAGACGGGCAGGTGGTCACGGCAAGTGACAGCAGGGAAAGAGTCTCTAGACGGGCAGGTGGTCACGGCAAGTGACAGCAGGGAAGAGTGTCTAGATAGGCTAGCAGGCAGGTAGCAGGTGAGCGCTCCCAGGTGAGCAGGTAAGAGTCTCTGGACAGTCAGGTGGTCACGGCAAGTGACGGCAGGGCCTCCAGGTAGGCTAGCTGGCAGGTAGCAGGTGAGCGCTCTCAGGTGAGCGGGCAAGAGTCTCTGGACAGGCAGGTGGTCACGGCAAGTGACGGCAGAGCCTCCAGGTAGGCTAGCAGGCAGGTAGCAGGTGAGCGCTCCCAGGTGAGCGGGCAAGAGTCTCTAGACAGGCAGGTGGTCACAGCGAGTGACGGCTAAGCCTCCAGGTAGGCTAGCAGGTAGGTAGCAGGTAAGCACTCCCAGGTGAGCGAGTAAGAGTCTCTGGACAGGCAGGTGGTCACAGCAAGTGACGGCTAAGCCTCCAGGTAGGCTAGCAGGCAGGTAGCAGGTGAGCGCTCCCAGGTGAGCGAGTAAGAGTCTCTGGACAGGCAGGTGGTCACGGCAAGTGACGGCTAAGCCTCCAGGTAGGCTAGCAGGCAGGTAGCAGGTGAGCGCTCCCAGGTGAGTGAGTAAGAGTCTCTGGACAGGCAGGCAGGTATCAGGCTGGTATCTGGCAGGTACTTCCTGGTCCGCAGGCGGACTGATCCATAGACAGACTGGCAGGTGCTGGTAGGCAGACTGTCGGACCACAGGATAGCAAGCAGGTAAGCAGATATCAGGCAGGTATCAAGCAGGAAACTGGCAGGTAACTGGTAACGGGACCTGAGGGCTGAAGCAGAGTTGAAAGGCTTTGCAACAACATTGCTCGGGCACCTCCATTTTGGAGGAGGTGCCTTATATATGGTGAGGTCTTCCGGCCATTGGCCGGGGACTCCTTAGGATGGCGCGCGCGGCCCCTTTAAGAGAGGGGGGAGCGCGCACGCGCGCCCTAAGCACAGAGGCCGGGAAGCAGCGCGCGCTGCCAGTAGAGCAGGAGGAAGACACCGGGCACGGAGCGGAGAGGTGAGGGGAACGGCGTCCCTGCCTAGCAGGAGGCAGGAACGCCGATGCTACAGTACCCCCCCCCTTTAGGCCCCCCCTTTTTTAGGCCAGACAGGAATTTATCAAGGATGAGCGGGGCATGGATGTTCTCCCGGGGCTCCCATGTTCTCTCCTCAGGACCAAACCCCTTCCAATCCACTAGAAAAAAGGTTCTTCCTCTTACCCTTTTTGTGGCCAGAATGTTCTCTACCTCAAACTCGTTTTCAGCGGAAACCGGAGCAGGAGGCGTACCTGTAGACTTGGAAAAAGAGTTAAGTATCACGGGTTTGAGTAGAGATACATGGAAGGAGTTAGGAATCCGCAAATTGGCCGGGAGTTTCAATTTATAGGCCACCGGGTTGATTTGTTTGATAACTTCCAGTGGGCCGATGAACCGAGGCCCTAACTTGTAGGAAGTAATCTTGAGCCGGACATATTTGGACGAGAGCCAGACCTTATCTCCAGGACGGAATTGTGGTGGATCCAGATGTCTCTTGTCAGCCTGTTTTTTCATCCGCTCGGATGACTGAAGAAGTGCCGATCTGGTACTTTCCCAAATGGAGGAAAATTCGTTAACGAGAGATTCCGCAGCCGGATTGCCCACCGAGGCGGAGATGGGAAACGGGATCCGAGGATGCTGACCGAAGACTACAAAAAACGGGGATTTGGAGGAAGATTCGCTCTCGTGATTATTGTAAGAAAATTCGGCCCACGGTAAAAGATCCACCCAGTCGGAATGGTGAGCATTAACAAAGTGCCGGAGGTAACTGGTTAAAATTTGGTTGATCCGTTCTACTTGACCATTGGACTGTGGATGATAAGCAGAAGAAAAGTCCAAGGTGACCCCCAGCAGTTTACACATGGCTCGCCAAAAACGAGAGGTGAACTGAACCCCTCGGTCGGATACGATGTGGAGAGGAAGACCATGAAGACGGAAGACATGATGGATAAAGTCTTTAGCTAACTCTGATGCAGACGGGAGACCCGGCAGGGGAATAAAGTGAGCCATTTTGGAAAAGCGGTCAGCGACCACCCATATGACCGTACAACCGGCAGAGACAGGGAGGTCCGTTATAAAGTCCATAGCTATATGCTGCCACGGGGCAGCAGGTACAGGAAGAGGAAGGAGACGGCCGGCTGGCAGATGTCTAGGAACCTTGTTGCGGGCGCAGGACACACAGGCTGAAACAAAGTCTATTACGTCCTTGTGCAGGGTAGGCCACCAGTAATGCCGGGAAATAAGCTGGAGGGTCTTTTTCTGACCAGCGTGGCCTGCTAGCTTGGACGAGTGTCCCCAGTGTAGAACCTATCACGATCAGGAACCGTTACGAACGTCTTACCGGGTGGAAGACGATTTAGATTCACGGGGGCCACCTGCATTACTTTGGCCGGGTCGATGATGTGTTTAGGCTCCTCCTCAAGATCGGAGACCAAAAAGGATCGGGATAAGGCATCAGCTTTGATGTTTTTGTCAGCCGGGCGAAAATGAAGAATGAAATTAAAGCGGGCGAAGAACAAGGACCACCGGGCTTGGCGCGGGTAAAGTCTCTGGGCACTCTGGAGGTAAGCCAAGTTCTTGTGGTCCGTGTAAATTATTACCGGGTGAAGAGCCCCCTCGAGCAGGTAACGCCACTCCTCCAGTGCCAGCTTAATGGCCAACAATTCTCGGTCTCCTATAGAATAATTGCGCTCAGAAGAGGAGAAGAGTTAGGAGAAAAAGCCGCAAGTTACCATTCTTCCGGAAGACGACTTTTGGGTAAGTACTGCTCCGGCTCCGGAGGAGGAAGCGTCGACTTCTAGAAAGAATTGTTTGTTGCCGTCCGGACGATGCAGCACAGGGGCGGAGGAAAAAGCTTGTTTTAAGGAAAGGAAGGTCTCCTCTGCTTCGAGCGACCATTCTCTGGGATTAGCGCCCTTACGGGTGAGCGCCGAGATAGGGGCAGTCCGGGAAGAGAAGTGCGGTATGAAGAGGCGGTAGTAGTTGGCGAAGCCCAGGAACCGCTGAATGGCCTTCAACCCCTCTGGTCGGGGCCACTTCTCGATGGCAGAAAGTTTCTCAGGGTCCATTTGTAGGCCGGTCTGAGAGATTATGTAGCCCAGAAACGGAAGCGAGGTCTGCTCAGAGAGGCACTTCTCATATTTAGTGTAGAGGTGGTTCTGCCTGAGCCTGAGCAGGACCTGACGAACGTCCCTCCGGTGAGTGAGAAGATCCGGAGAGAAGACCAAGATGTCGTCCAGGTACACCACCACGCAGGAGTAGAGAAGGTCACGGAAGATATCATTGACCAACTCTTGAAAGACGGCGGGAGCGTTACAAAGACCGAAGGGCATTACAAGATATTCATAGTGGCCATCCCGGGTGTTGAATGCCGTCTTCCATTCATCCCCCTGACGGATACGGACCAGATTATACGCCCCACGGAGGTCCAGCTTGGTGAAGATTCTAGCCCCCCTCAGATGGTCAAATAATTCAGGAATGAGCGGAAGGGGGTATTTATTCTTCACTGTGATCAGGTTAAGGCCTCTATAGTCTATACAGGGACGGAGTGAGCCGTCCTTCTTTTTGACGAAGAAGAAGCCTGCTCCCGCCGGGGAGGTAGATTTCCAGATAAATCCCCGGGCCAGATTCTCCTCAATATATTCAGACATGGACCGGGTCTCAGCAGCGGACAAAGGGTAAATACACCCACGGGGAGGAGTAGCACCGGGCATCAGGTCAATTGGGCAGTCGTATGGTCTATGAGGGGGTAATGTCTCTGCTTCTCTTTTATTAAAGACGTCCGCAAAAGACCAATAGGGAGCCAGTAGGCCGGGTAGATTGGCTGGGGTAGGAGAAGGACGAGCAGGATGAACGGGAACTAAACAAGTCTTATGACAGTCCTGTCCCCAGCGAAGAACTTCTCCAGTCTGCCAATCAAGCATGGGTGCGTGTTTCTGGAGCCAAGGTAGGCCTAGCAAGAGGGCGTGAGAGAGTCCAGGCAGAACATGGGAGCAGATGCTCTCAGAGTGCAGCATTCCCACCTGCAGAGTTATGGATTCGGTGATGAGTTGGATGGGATGTGGTAAGAGGCCCCCATCCACGGCGGCGACAGATAAGGGTACAGCCAGAGGTTTGGTGGGAATGCGGTATTTCTCTACCAGGGACTGAGAAATGAGATTTCCGGCAGCTCCAGAGTCAAGTTGAGCCAGTTCAAAATAACGGTTCTCCCCGCAGATAATAGAGACCGACAGCATTAGAGATGGAGAGGGTTTATTTCTCTCTAGGGTGACCTCTCTGAGCGATCCTAGACACAGGCGTTTCCCAACCTCTCCGGGCAGGAACGGATCCGGTGCTCCTTACTGCCACAATAGAAGCAGCTCCCCTCGGCACGGCGTAATTCCTGACGGGTCTTGACCATCTTGGTCTGGTCGAACTGCATAGGCTCGGGTGAGCGCGCCGGAGGAGTAACGGAGGAAGTGACGGATCTCTGGAAGGTAGGGGCAAAGCGTGGAAACCTCCTCTCACGGGTGGCAAGTGTAATCAAGTCGTCGAGAGTGGTAGGAATGTCCCGACCGGCGAGTTCATCTTTAATACGGCCAGACAGACCCTCCCAGAAGACGGACACCAGGGCGTCGTTATCCCAGGCAAGCTCCGAAGCAAGGGTACGGAACCGTATGGCATATTGGCCCACGGTGAGACTTCCTTGGCGGAGGCGTAGCAGAGATGAGGCGGATGAGGTCCTCCGTCCTGGTTCGTCGAAGACCTTCCGGAAGGCCGAGAGAAAGGCTGGCAGATTGGACACCAGGGGGTCTCCTCTCTCCCATAGAGGATTTAGCCAAGCCAGCGCCTACCCCATGAGATGGGACATGATGAAGGCTACTTTGGCTCGGTCGGTGGAAAACTGGTGTGCCAACAGTTCGAAGTGCAGAGTGCACAGGTTAATGAAGCCCCGTGCCTGACCGGGATCTCCGCCAAAACGAGGCGGGGCGGTGAGGCGGGGCCCGGGAAGAGATGCCATGGAATTGATGGGCAGCGGCGCTGCCGGGGTAGGAGTCGTGCGACTGGAAGCCGGTCCCGAAGATGTAGTCAGTGTGTCCAGGCGGGAGTTAACACTACGCAGGTGGCTCAGGATGGACTCCTGTTGGGACCTCTGACGGGACAGTTCATGGCATAGGTCCGAGAGCGAGGGAGCTTGGGTGCCACTGGGTTCCATGGCCCGAGCAAACTGTAACGGGTCTGGGAGGTGGAACCTCTGAGCAACTATACAAAGGGGCAGTCCTTGTAAGGAAGCGGGTGGCTCCCAGGGAAGACGGGCAGGTAGTCACGGCAAGTGACAGGGACAGTCTCTGGGTAGAAGGGGCAGGAAGTCACGGCAAGTGACGGGGACAGTCTCTTGACAGGCGGATGGTCACGGCAAGTGACAGCAGGGTAAGAGTCTCTAGACGGGCAGGTGGTCACGGCAAGTGACAGCAGGGAAAGAGTCTCTAGACGGGCAGGTGGTCACGGCAAGTGACAGCAGGGAAGAGTCTCTAGATAGGCTAGCAGGCAGGTAGCAGGTGAGCGCTCCCAGGTGAGCAGGTAAGAGTCTCTGGACAGGCAGGTGGTCACAGCGAGTGACGGCTAAGCCTCCAGGTAGGCTAGCAGGTAGGTAGCAGGTAAGCGCTCCCAGGTGATCGAGTAAGAGTCTCTGGACAGGCAGGTGGTCACAGCAAGTGACGGCTAAGCCTCCAGGTAGGCTAGCAGGCAGGTAGCAGGTGAGCGCTCCCAGGTGAGCGAGTAAGAGTCTCTGGACAGGCAGGTGGTCACAGCAAGTGACGGCTAAGCCTCCAGGTAGGCTAGCAGGCAGGTAGCAGGTGAGCGCTCCCAGATGAGCGATTAAGAGTCTCTGGACTGGCAGGCAGGTATCTGGCAGGTACTTCCTGGTCCGCAGGCGGACTGATCCATAGACAGACTGGCAGGTGCTGGTAGGCAGACTGTCGGACCACAGGATAGCAAGCAGGTAAGCAGATATCAGGCAGGTATCAAGCAGGAAACTGGCAGGTGACTGGCAGGTAACTGGTAACGGGACCTGAGGGCTGAAGCAGAGTTGAAAGGCTTTGCAACAACATTGCTCGGGCACCTCCATTTTGGAGGAGGTGCCTTATATATGGTGAGGTCCTCCGGCCATTGGCCGGGGACTCCTTAGGACGGCGCGCGCGACCCCTTTAAGAGAGGGGGGGAGCGCGCACGCGCGCCCTAAGCACAGAGGCCGGGAAGCAGCGGGCGCTGCCAGCAGAGCGGGAGGAAGACGCCGGGCACGGAGCGGAGAGGTGAGAGGGAACGGCGTCCCTGCCTAGCAGGAGGCAGGGACGCCGATGCTACAATGAGCATCTATGCCTCTTTTAATGCATCCCATTATTTTATTTGCCTTTGCAGCCACTGCCTGACACTGGCCACTAAACGTGAGCTTGTCGTCCACCAATACACCCACGTCTTTTTCAGTTACAGTTTTGCCCAGTGTTTTGCAATTAAGCATATAATTATACATTTTATTTCCTCTTCCCAAGTGCATTACCTTACATTTATCCCCATTAAAGCTCATTTGCCATTTATCAGCCCAAGCTTCTAGTTTACATAGATCCTCCTGTAATATAAAATTGTCCTCCTCTGTGTTGATTACCCTGCAGAGTTTAGTGTCATCTGCAAATATTGAAATATTACTCTGTATGCCCCCTACAAGGTCATTAATAAATATGTTAAAAAGAAGGGGGCCCAATACTGACCCCTGTGGTACCCCACTGTTAACTGAGACCCAGTCTGAGTGGTTTCCATTAATAACCACCCTTTGTTTCCTATCACTGAGCCAATTCTTAACCCACATACATATATTTTCCCCTATCCCCATTGTTCTCATTTTATGTATCAGCCTTTTGTGTGGAACCATATCAAAAAAAGTCCATATACACAACATCCACTGCATTTGCTTGGTCCAGTCCAGAACTTGCCTCCTCATAAAAACTGATCAGATTAGTTTGACAGGAACGGTCCCTCGTAAACCCATGTTGATATTGGGTCATGAGGTTATTCTTCTTCAGATACTCTAGTATAGCATCTCTTAGGAAACCCTCCAGGATTTTACCCACAGTAGAGGTTAAGTTCAGTTTTTGTCCCCTTTTTGAATATTGGCACCACATTTGCTATACACCAGTCCTGTGGTACAGACCCTGTTATTATGGAATTTTTAAAGATTAAAAATAATGGTCTATCTATGACGTTACTTAATTCCTGCAGTACTCGCGGGTATATCCCATCCGGGCCCGGGGATTTGTCAATTTTAGTGATTTTTAGACGCCGTAGTACTTCCTGCTGGGTTAAGCAAGTGACATTTAATGGAGAATTTTTGTTATCACTAATCATGTTTTCTGTCATGCGATTTTCTTGTGTAAATACGGTTAAAAAAAAAACATTTAGCATATTGGCTTTTTCCTCATCCTCATCCACCATTTCACCCAGACTATTTTTAAGGGGGCCAACACTATCATTTTTTAGTTTTTTACTATTTATGTAGTTAAAGAATATTTTGGGGTTATTTTTACTTTCTCTGGCAATGATTCTCTCTGCCTCAATCTTTGCTGCCTTGATTTGGTTTTTACAGAATTTATTTAATTTTCTATATTTATTTAATGCCTCATCACTACCTACTTGCTTTAGTTCTCTAAATGCTTTCTTTTTGTCACTTATTGCGCCCCTTACAGCTCTATTTAGCCATAGTGGTTTCCTCCTATTTCTAGCATGTTTATTCCCATAGGGTATATATTGTGCACAGGTACTATTCAGGATGCTAATAAATGTCTCCCATTTGCCTTGTGTATTTTTATGTCTCAGGATATCGTCCCAGTTTATTGCACTAAGATCATCTCTCAACCCTTGGACATTTGCCTTCCTGAAGTCTAGTGTCCTTGTAACCCATCTACTACACATCGTATTAAAGGTTACATGAAAAAGTATTATTTTGTGATCACTATTACCCAAGTGACCCCCAACTCGTATATTTGATATGCGTCTGGCCTATTGGTTAATATTAGGTCTAGCAGTGCCCTCCTTCTTGTTGGGTCCTGAACCAGTTGTGAAAGGTAATTGTCTCTCTCATAGTTGTCAAAAACCTATTACCTTTGCTTGAACTACAGGTTTCTGCCCCCCAATGTATTACAGGGTAGTTGAAGTCCCCCATAATAATGACTTCTCCTTGAGTCGCTGCTTCATCTATTTGCTTTACAAGGATATTCTCCGCTGCTTCCATTATTTTTGGAGACTTATAACAAAACCTATCAGTAATTTATTATTTTTTCCCCCTCCCCTTATCTCCACCCACAGGGACTCTACATTTCCATTAGATTCACATATATCCTCCCGCAAGATGTGTTTTAAGGATGATTTTACATATAAACACACACACCCCCCTCGCTTATTTGTACGGTCATTTCTGAACAGACTATAGCCCTGTAAATTAACTGCCCAGTCATGGCTCTCGTCCAGCCACGTCTCAGATATCCCCACCATGTCATAATTATTTTCCAACAAAATTAATTCTAATTCCTTCATTTTGTTGGTGAGGCTTCTGGCATTAGTGTACATGCATTTTATGCATCTCTCTGTACCTCTATTCCTTCTTACTTAATTGACTGTTCTAACCCCACCCCCAATTTCTTTATTTGTGCCCAGGTCACTATCTGCACTATCTTCCCCACCTATAAAATGAATACCCTCCCCCCCAATACCTAGTTTAAACACTCCTCCAACCTTCTAGCCATTTTCTCCCCCAGTACAGCTGCACCCTCCCCATTGAGGTGCAGCCGGTCCCTAGCGTAGAGTCTGTAGCCAACTGAGAAGTCGGACCAGTTCTCCAGGAACCCAAATCCCTCCTTCCTACACCAATTCCTAAGCCACTTATTTAGCTCCCTAATCTCCCGTTGCCTCTCTGGCGTGGCACGTGGTACCGGTAGTATTTCAGAGAATACCACCTTGGAGGTCCTTGCTTTCAGCTTGCAGCCTAATTCCCTGAAATCATCTTTAAGGACCTTCCACCTACCTCTAACTTTGTAATTTGTGCCAATGTGCACCATGACCACTGGGTCCTCACCAGCCCCTCCCAATAATCTGTCAACCCGATCAGCGATGTGCCGGACTCGAGCGCCAGGTAGGCAGCACACTGTTCGACGACCCCTGTCTTTGTGACAGATTGCCCTATCTGTTCCCCTAATAATTGAGTCCCCCACTACCAGCACCTGCCTGGCCTGCCCTGCTCTCCTATTTCCCTCCTTACTGGAGCTGACACTCCTCGGGCTTTCAGGGGACATGCCTTACTGCAGCAGTGCTACCCCTGTACCGTCACCCCCCTCATCTACCAACTTTGCAAACTTATTGGGGTGTGCCAGATCAGGACTAGCCTCCCTGGCACTCTTCCCTCTACCCCCCCCCCCTTCTAACTGTCACCCAGCTAGCGGCCTCACTGTCCTGCAGCTATGTAACTCCTTAACGACCCCCTATACGCATTAAAACGGCGGCCACTAATGGGCTTTATTCCCTCATCGCTGTTTTAAAACAGCGATAGGGAATAAGTCTGTAGCGCCCCCCAGAGTCCGAAAATCTCCGGGTCTCAGCTACCAAGGGTAGAAGAGACCCTGGAGAACACGATCAGGGCTAGTGTTTCCTGTCCCCTTTCATGTGATCGCCGTTATTCAATGAGGAAAAAAAGCGAGCCCTCACACATCTCAATCAGTGGAAAAATAAAAATATTACGAGTCTTGGAAAATGACACAAACCATAGTTTTTGTTTTTAATAAATTCAAATTTCTGAGTTTTTTGTTCTACTTTTAGATGGAAAAATAATCTATGTACAGTAGGTTTGGCATTGCTGTAATCACACTGACCTGGAAAATCATGATTCACAGTTTTACTACAAAATCGACTCCCTAAACTCAAAACCCAAAAAGCCATGGCAGAATTGCATTTATTTCACAACTTTACCAGACTTGGATTTTTTTTCCCTTACTCATATCACAAACACAAGCCGTGATATGGCTATGTCGATGGAAAGCTAAAAAAAAACTTTGCCTCTTGTAAAAATGCAGTTAAAAACAAAGCACAAAAATGAAAATTGGCTGCAAAGGCAAGGGGTTAAAGACAACCTGTCATATAGGGAAAAGCTGTCTACCTGCAGATGTAGGATTAATCTGCAGGTAAATCGTGTTACAATCCTGTCTGCCTGCCTTGCTGGAGGCACAGCTGAGGGGAGAAAATGAACTTGTTTCCTCCCTGTAGACACCGGCTCTCAGTCATATAGCTGTGCAGGGAGCGGTTACAATAATCGCTTACTATAATGCGAGCAGTGGCTGTAATCACTCCCCAGTACTTTGATCGACAGACCAAACACTGCAGAGCAGGCTGTAAATGAAAGTACCAGTGGGTAATTACAGCTACCGCTCGTATTATAGTGAGCGATGACTATAACCGCTCCCTGCTCTCCCCTAAGTTCATTTTCTCTTGGTAGTTAGCCTTCCAGTAAGGCAGGCTGCATCATTTTAACCCTTCTTACCTGCAGAAAAGCCCTATATCTCCAGGTAAATAGCATTTTCTGACATGACTGGTTCAACTCCACTCTGCATATTATGCTATTCTGAGCCTCAAAATGTGAACGGAGATATTCACTTTACAATTACAATAGCACGCTACTCACTGCAATGTCTGGAGAGATAAGATTATTCAATTTGCATTACAAGTTACAATAATAATGATGATAATTATTATAAAAGCAGACATTTACAAATCACAAAGCCACAACTACTGTATGTATGGCAGTATAGGACTAACAGCAGCTGACCCCTCTGCTCCACAGCAAGTTTTGGGCCAAACCTTTGAGGATGCAGGTTTCTTTTTTATTTTTGCTCCTATTTTATTTCACTTTTTAAGTTGTTTTTTTTTCCTATTGGCATAGCATGTACCATATAAAAAATAAAAATAAAATCTTTGTGGGTGGAAGTGAAAAAAAGCAATTTTTTTGGATGCTAAAGTGATTCTGTCAGGACATTTATTGTAACTAAACCACATACATTGCCAAGTAGGTTATAAAGATTTAAACTCTCGCCTACCTGTGTGGTCCCAAAATGATGTGTCAGCGCAGAGAAAACCTGGCTAGCAAGCATCTGCAAATGGGCCTGGAAGTCCATTGGTGGACTGACCAGCACAACGACCTGGTTGACATGAAAACCAATCAGCACCCTTCCAACACCGCAACGGGAGACATGATGGAGTGACAGCAGCGATCAATGTTGATTGTGACATCTAAACTGTGAAAGTACTGAAATCCGAGCCAGTTCCAGTGAAGGTAGTCCAGCTGCACTGCCTTATACACATCCTGCATGCATTTCTTTCACATATATGCCACAAATATATATATATATATATATATATATGTATATATATATTTATATACACATGTTATTCATGTTATATAAAAGTTATTCCCACATAAAGTGCTCTAGTCAAATTTGAAAAATGGGGTTGTGTCCTTAACCCCTTTACAATATTCACCATGTGTGTTTGTATATATATATATATATATATATATATATATATATATACACATGGTGAATATTGTTAAGGGGTTAATGATGCAACCCCATTTTTCAAATTTGACTAGAGCACTTTATGTGGGAATAACTTTTTATTGGTTTTACTCATCCAAATTAGTGTGAGTTTTATTTTTCATGACTCATTGTGCTACATGTTTGTGCTACATTTTGGCAATACATTTTTTCATTTGTGATTGTTTTCAGTTTTCAACATTTGAAGTTTTCAGCTAGTAAGATAGATCATTATATACACTCCTCAGTATTGAAATTGCAACACCAAAAAGGCAAAGTCTTCAAATAATTAAAATTGCAGAATCAATAGACATGTTAATGCTATAAAAATGGAAACTAAATTTTCAAAACATCTCAATTTATTCAGTATCTAGTATAAGCGCCTCACACAGAAATGAGTGTACTTATACAGTCATGGCCAAAAGTATTGAGAATGAGACAAATAGTAATTTTTCCAAAGTTTACTGCTTCATTTTTTGTAACGGCAATTTGCATATACTCCTGAATGTCAAAGAGTGATCAGCTTAACAGCAATTACTGTACTTGCAAAGTCAATATTTGCCCAGAAAATGAACTTTAACCCCCAAAACACATTTCAAGATCATTGCAGTCCTGCCTTAAAAGGAGCAGCTAACATCGTTTTAGTGATTGATCCATTAACACAGGTGTGGGTGTTGATGAGGACAGGGCTGGCGATCAGTCATGATTAAGTAAGAATGACATCACTGGACACTTTAAAAGGAGGCTGGTTCTTGGTATCATTGTTTCTCTTCAGTTAACCATGGTTATCTCTAATGAAACACGTGCAGCCATCATTGCACTGCACAAAAATGGCCTAACAGGGAAGAGTATTGCAGCTACAAAGATTGCACCTCAGTCAACAATCTATCGCATCATCAAGAACTTCAAGGAGAGAGCTTCCATTGTTGTCAAAAAGGCTCCAGGGCGCCCAAGAAAGACCAGCAAGCGCCAGGACCGTATCTTAAAACTGTTTCAGCTGTGGGATCGGACTACCAGCAGTGCCGAGCTTGCTCAGGAATGGCAGCAGGCTGGTGTGAGTGCTTCTGCACGCACTGTGAGGCGGAGACTCTTTGAGCAAGGGCTGGTTTCAAGGAGGGCAGCAAAGAAGCCACTTCTCTCCAGAAAAAACATCAGGGACCGACTGATATTCTGCAAAAGGTACAGGGAGTGGACTGCTGAGGACTGGGGCAAAGTCATTTTCTCTGATGAATCCCCTTTTCGATTGTTTGGGACATCTGGAAAACAGCTTATTCGGAGAAGAAGAGGTGAGCGCTACCACCAGTCTTGTCTCATGCCAACTGTAAAGCATCCTGAAACCATTCATGTGTGTGGTTGCTTCTCAGCCAAGGGAATCGGCTCACTCACAGTCTTGCCTAAAAACACAGCCATGAATAAAGAATGGTACCAGAATGTCCTCCAAGAGCAACTTCTCCTAACCGTCCAAGAGCAGTTTGGCGCCCAACAATGCCTTTTCCAGCATGATGGAGCACCTTGCCGTAAAGCAAAGGTGATAACTAAATGGCTCATGGAACAAAACATAGAGATTTTGGGTCCATGGCCTGGAAACTCCCCAGATCTTAATCCCATTGAAAACTTATGGTCAATCATCAAGAGACGGGTGGGCAAACAAAAACCAACAAATTCTGGCAAAATGCAAGCATTGATTATGCAAGAATGGGCTGCTATCAGTCAGGATTTGGTCCAAAAGTTGATTGAGAGCATGCCAGGGAGAATTACAGAGGTCTTGGAGAAGAAGGAGCAACACTGCAAATATTGACTTGCTGCATTAACTCATTCTAACTGTCAATATAACCTATTGGTACTCATAATATGATTGCAATTATATTTCTGTATGTGATATAAACATCAGACAAACACTAATAAAAACCAGAGGCCAGCAGATCATGTGAAAATATAATTTTGGTGTCATTCTCAAAACTTTTGGCCATGACTGTACACCTTGACATGCTGTCAATGAGATTATTAAAGGGAACTTGTCAGCTGTCGTAGCCCCCTTGTATTTCAACCTTTTTCTCCATACGCTCTTCAGCTACATCAGCCAACTGTGCTTTGCCAGGGACACAGGACATTGTATGCATGCGTGAGATTTGAAAAGAGCCGACATGTCACTTTTGCAAATCATGGCACTCACGCCATACAGGATTAGATGGAGGATTAGTCCAGGAAAATCAACGTTACCCCACCATTGGCTAGTCACCCAATATCTTGCATAGTGCAAGGTCAGGTTTAAAGTTCTTTTTATGCTTATTCACCAATTGCTATGCAACAATAAAGGGGTTATTAGAATGTAGAAAAATGTTGAGAAACATACATGGTGACAGATTATGGGGGCTAAGGCAGCTGACAGGTTTCCTTTATTGTCTTAGGAATGTTCTGCTATGCTGAATGTCCTTGGACACGTAAATCATCAAGATCCTTTGAAATTGCTGACCAATAGTTAATAAGTAAATGCTATAGACACTTCTAATGCTAGTTAATAAATAAGTAAAGGATATAGACACTTCTGACATATAAAAATAGATGTTGATATATTGATAAAAATATTGATTACCTTGAGTTAAAAAAGCTATTATTTTATTCAATTTCAAACCCCTTAATATAAAATTTTCAAATTGATCTTAGTTTTAGATGTTTCTCTCATGAATGTGTCTCTACAAGTAATACATACTGCATCTGAACATCTGAAATCTGTAGGATAGATTTATTAAGGCCTCGTTCAGATGTCCTTCTTTCATGTACTTATTTTGTTTGTGGTTTTCACGGCTAGTACACATACCCAATGTAGTCTATGGGACATTACACAGGTCCTTTGTTTGCAGACCAATGTAAGTTTAGGAAAGCCTCATTCTGGCTCTCATAGACTTATATTGAGTTATGACCAAACACTGGTGCGATCTGGCAGGTCACAAACTGCAGAAGACTGACCAAAATCCCATCTACTATGCTATAACATCTGGACTCTACGGGTTTGATTCTGCATAAACATGCAGCTTCAAACCTGCAGCATTTCCTGATCGTGGGCACATACCCTAACTGGCTAATTAAGGTCTGAAACTTTCGTCTAAGTTATATGAGCACACAAATCTCCAAGGGTTCCCAAACGTTTGCACCAGCCCATTTTCCTAAACTTTTGCATCAATCCATTTTCCTTTTTGTCAATTTTTAAAATGTAAAAGATGACAATATATATACACAGTTGTGCTCAAAAGTTTACATACCCCGGCAGAATTTTTCCTTTCTTGGCCTTGTTTCAGAGAATAGGAATGATAACGAAAAAAGCTTTTTCTCCACTCATGGCTATTGGTTGGGTGAAGCCATTTATTGTCAATCTACTGTGTTTTCTCTTTTTAAATCTTATTGACAACCAAAAACATCCAAATGACCCTGATCAAAAGTTCACATTCCCTGGTGATTTTGGGCTAATAACGTGCACAGAATTTGACACAAATGGGCTTGAGTGGCTACTAAAGGTAATATCCTCACCTGTGATCTGTTTGCTTGTAATCAGTGTGTGTGCATAAAAGCTGAGTGAGTTTCTGGGATCCAGACAGCTTCTGGATTGTGAGTCTTGGGGAAAGCAAAAGAATTGTCAACGGATATACGGGTAAAGGTAGTTGAACTGTATAACACAGGAAAGGGATACAAACAAATATCCAAGGAATTGATAATGCCAGTCAGCAGCGTTCAAACTGTGATTAACAAATGGAAAATCAGGGGCTCTGTAAAAACAAAACCACGGTCAGGTAGACCAACAAAAATTTTGGCCACAACTGCCAGGAAAATTGTTCGGGATGCAAAGAAAAACCCACAAATAACATCAGCTGAAATTCAGGACTCTCTGAAAGCTAGCTTTGTGGCTGTTGCAAGATGCACAATAAGGAGACACTTGAAGAAAAATGGGCTGCATGGTCGAGTCTCCAGAAGAAAGCCATTACTGCACAAATGCCACAAAGTATCTCACCTACAATACGCCAAACAGCACTGAGACAAGCCTCAAAAGTTCAGGAACAAGGTAATTTGGAGTGATGAGACCAAAATTGAACTTTTTGGGCACAACCATTAACGTTACATTTGGAGAGAAGTCAACAAGGCCTATGATGAAAGCAACACCATTATTACAGTAAACCACGGAGGTGGATCGCTGATGTTTTGGGGATGTGTGAGCTACAAAGGCACAGGAAACTTGGTAAAAGTTGAAGGAAAGATGAATGCAGCACGTTATCAGCAAATACTGGAGGCAAATTTGCACTCATCAGCCCAAAAGCTGCGCATTGGGACGTACTTGGAGGTTCCAACATGACAACGATCCAAAACACAAGGCCAAGTCGACCTGTCATTGGCTACAGCAGAACAAAGTGAAGGTTCTGGAGTGGCCATCTCAGTCTCCTGACCTCAATATCATTGAGCCACTCTGGGGATATCTCAAGCGTGCAGTTCATGCTAGACAGCCCAGGAATTTACAGGAACTGGAGGCTTTTTGCCAAGAAAAATGGGCAGCTTTACCATCTGAGAAAATAAAGAACCTCATCCACAACTACCACAAAAGACTTCAAGCTGTCATTGATGTTAGAGGGGGCAATACACAGAATTAAGAACTGGGGTATGTGAACTTTTGATCAGGGTCATTTGGATGTTTTTGATTGTCATTTAGATTTAAAAAGAGAAAACACAGTAGTTTGACAATAAATAGCTTCACCCAACCAATAACCATGAGTGGAGAAAAAGTTTTTTTGTTATCATTCATATTCTCTGAAACAAGGCCAAGAAAGGAAAAATTCTGCCGGGGTATGTAAACTTTTGAGCACAACTGTATTTTTTGCCTAAAATACAAAGGAAATGTGTCATCTTTACCTTTAGGACTTTTAGAGATCATTTCATCTTCAACTTGCTTAACTGTTCTCACCAGAGGTCCGCTGAACTTTCTAAGTAACATATCTGAATATACTTCAGTTTCTGCAGAACGGAAACAGCAATCGAACACTGAGCCCGAGAGAAAAGGGGTCATAGTACTGGTTTACCGCTCTGCCCCTTTCAAAGACTGTCCTTGCACAGAGACACTAACAGAAGAGTAGAGATCAGCAGCATGGGCCTGTTTGCTTGAATGGAACTGAATTCTTTGTATTCTCACTATGTAGTATAATCTCTTAGGAAAAGATCTACATACCCAGTATAGCTCTAATTGGAATGACTAAGTTATCGGAAAGAGTTGTTATTAAAATTACTTGTGCAATCATCACATTTTAGAATAGCCAAAAGAAACTTGCAAGTTTGTCAGATGCAATGACTGAGAGTCTTATCACTGTTCATCAGGGAAGAATGCATACATGCCAGTTATTTCCTGAGAGATGGTAGATTCTTCTTGTACAATATGCAACATTTTTTTGTTTAACAGAATTTATCCTAACTAAAAGGAGACTACAGCCAAAACTTAAAAAAAAATGTTTGCTTACATATTGTCAAAGAATATATACACCTTTCTAACTTAAATTTTTGTATTTCTGGCTCAAATAAATTTTTTTGCTATTTAATTTCATTAAAAATTGTTCATCCTTTGCCTTATATAGCCTCTGTGTTGTATGGTCTTTAGCTGGCTGCAGAATGAATTGTCTGAGAATCTGCCAGTGAGGCCGTTGTGACGGGAGAGATTGCAACTCTTGTCTTTATTTTCCCAAGATCCTTTCTTCTGATTTATGACAACATCAAAGTTGAGCTCAACCTTCATGTGGTCATTGGTCATATCAGCTGAGAGGAATTCGGAAAAAGACAGGTAAGAGTTACAATTCCTCACATCAGAACACGCTCACTGACAGATTCTGAGGCTACTTGTTCAGCAGCCAGCAATGTGCCTGTAAAGCCAAAGGGTGCAAAATGTTTAAAGATGCATTCATTTAAGAAAAAATTGCCCCAAAAGGTGTCCATATTTTTTAGGCCCATGATTGGCTGAACAAGTATTTGTACAAATGTTCATTCTTTATCATTCCCCATACAAACCTGTTCGCTGATCAAGCAACAAAAGAGAAAACCGTTATTTGTCGTTTGATCGCATCTTTTCTGTGGACATAAAAATCATCATTGTCAATGCTGTATGAAATCAGAGACATACACTGTGTACACAATTATTAGGTAAGTGAGTAATTTGACCATATCATTTTTATGCAAATTTTCCAATTCCAAGCTGTATAAACTTGAATGCTTATTGGATGAAGCAGATCAGGTGATGTGTATTTGTGTAATGAGGGAGGGTGAGGCCTAAGATTGCTTTCACATTGCGTTCCGTCGGAGCATACGTCCGACATTCCCCCAAAACAGGGTCTATGCGTATGCGCCGGCGGGGCCATAGACTGTAATGATGCAGACAGAGCAAACGTGCGCTCTGACATACATCATTTTCGGGAGTATCCGCCTACAGAAGGCGGACACTCAGATGCAGTAGGCTGCGTCTGAATGTCTGCCTCCTGTAGGCCGACAATTCTGAAAATGATGCATGTCAGAGCGCACGTTTACTCTGCCGTCACCGTTACAGTCTATGGCCCCGCCGGCGCATACATCCTGCCCCCTTTTTGCAGGGGATTTCGGACGCATGCCCCAATGGGGACACAGAACCATAGGCGGATTATAATGAGGGCAATCTGGGCTACCGCCCGGGCTCCAGGGGGCCCGGGACTCCATGGCCAGATTGCGCTCATTATAATATGTGCGGCACATACCGGCAGTCAGAGGCAGGGGGGCCCCCGGACCGCTCCCCCAGCAGCGGCGCACAGCTGCTACTTCTTTGGCCGGGCCAGCACTGCACCTGTTAACTCCCCTGTGCTGGCCCGTCCGCGTCACTGCTAGGAGGCACGGCCCTGTGCGCGGCCGTGTCTGCTAGTGTGACATCACGCAGTGCGCGCTGCACTTCTGCACCAGAGAGGAGCTGGAGGACTGGAGCCGAGCCGGGGGATGGTGAGTGTGTGTGTGAGTGTGTGTGTGTGTGAGTGAGTGTGTGTGTGCAGGCAGATATCATTGTGTGATGTCTGTTTATATGTATTTTTCTGTTTCAAATGTGTTTATGCGTGTATGTATATGTTTGTTTGTGTGCGTGACTGCGTGCGGCCTCCTGCTGTGTATAGGTGGTGCCGTGCGGCCTCCTGCTGTGTATAGATGGCTACGTGTGGCCTCCTGCTGTGTATAGATGGCTATGTGCGGCCTCCTGCTGTGTATAGATGGCTATGTGCGGCCTCCTGCTGTGTATAGATGGCTACGTGCGGCCTCCTGCTGTGTATAGATGGCTACATGCGGCCTCCTGCTGTGTATAGATGGCACCGTGCGGCCTCCTGCTGTGTATAGATAGCACCGTGCGGCCTCCTGCTGTGTATAGATGGCACCGTGCGGCCTCCTGCTGTGTATAGATGGCACCGTGCGGCCTCCTGCTGTGTATAGATGGCTACGTTCGGCCTCCTGCTGTGTATAGATGGCTACGTGCGGCCTCCTGCTGTGTATAGATGGCTACGTCCGGCCTCCCGCTGTGTATAGATGGCTACGTGCGGCCTCCTGCTGTGTATAGATGGCTAAGTGCGGCCTCCTGCTGTGTATAGATGGCTACGTGCGGCCTCCCGCTGTGTATAGAAGACTACATGTGGCCTCCCGCTGTGTATAGAAGACTACGTGTGGCCTCCCGCTGTGTATAGATGGCTACGTGCAGCCTCCTGCTGTGTATAGATGGCACCGTAAAGCCTCCCGCTGTGTATAGATGGCTACGTGTGCTCAATATTAAGCCATACAATTAATGTAAGGCTATGTGCCCACGATGCAGAAATGCTCTGGATTTTTTTTGAGCGTTTCTGCATCTCCCTGACAGAAAAAACGCATGCGGATTGTACATGCGGATTGTACATGCGTTTTTCCTGCCAGGGACAAGTGGATGTGAAGCGTTCTTCACATGCATTTCCGCATGCGGGTTGTCAAGCGCTTTCCAAGCGATTTTAGCATCACTTGGAAAGTGCTTGACAACTTGGTCACACTATATAAATCCATGCAACAGGCATGGATTTATATAGTGTGACCGTAAAAGAATGGTAAAAAATAAAAAATAAATATTATACTTACCTTCTGATGGCCTGCCGACGTCAGCAGTCGTGTGACCCATCACATGACTAAATGACGTCACCACAGGTCCTTTAGTCTACCGCGAGCTGCCGGCAAGCCAGGACGCATCGGATAAAGACACTGGGGACCATCAGAAGGTAAGTATATATTTCTTTTTTATTTTGTTCTTTTTTTTACAGGTACTATGGTACCCGGGTCCGGAGGAGAGTCTCCTCTTCTCCAAACCCGGGTACCATCCGCACATTGAAACACATGGATTCCGCATGTACAGATCCAGTGATGCGGATTCCATGTGTTCCAATGCAAGTCAATGGCGGCGAAAACGCAGCGCTTCCGCAAAATAATTTGTAGTGCTGCGTTTTTTTCTGCAATGATAATCCGCAGCAGAAATTTCCGCAGCATGTGCACATGCGGATTATCATTGGGGAACATTGCAGACCTTCTACCATGCGTTTTTTAAGCGTTTCTGCAGCGGAATTGTCGCTGCGGAAACGCTTAAAAAACGCATAGTGGGCACACAGCCTAAAAAAATTATTATAATTAATATATTAATATTGTGCCAAATTAATTTCACGTGAACTATCACATGATCTATCACAGGGGATCATGTGACATGTGATACATCAGGTGGAGGGGGGCCGCGCCTTCTAAACTGCCCGGGGCCCTTGCTACTCTTAATCCACCCCTGCACAGAACACAATGTGAAAGCACCCTAAGGATACAGCACCCTTTATTAAGGTGTGCAGAATTATTAGGCAACTGTTTTTTCTCAGGCAAAATAGGTCAGAAAAGAGATTTAACTAATTCTGAAAAGTCAAAAACTGGTACAAGACTTACAGAGGGATGCCCACGCTTGTCTTTGTTGCAGACAATTCTGCATTAAAACGTGTCTCTTGGCAGGAAAAACGCTGCATAAAAAAACATGTATTTTTGCTACATTTTACTTACATTTTGATGTGTTTTTTTTATATGTTTTTTTCCCAGTCACCAGAATGGGTGAAAAATGCTGAAAGAATTGACGTGCTGCAGATTTTAAATGGATTCAAATCTGCAAGGAAAAATAAGCAAGATGTCAGAAATATCATTCATTTTGTTGGAAGAGTAAAAAATGCCAAAATGCGATGTGTGCACATACTTTTATGGTGGTTGTTAGCGAACCCTGTGACATCCAGGGCTGTGGAATGGGGACCAGTGATCATTGTGGTGGAGTCGGTATAAAATGCACCGACTCCTAAAATATATTATAAATTGGGTACAGTAGTACACTGTAAATGTTTTCATAAGAATTTGGGAAAGTTATGAAATGTCTGTTCCTGATCTGGGCTTTTAGTTGAGATGAATCTGTGCGGCACTTTATGAACACGCTCAGTAGTAAGGCAGTGAGATGATTCTGTGCTGCACTTTATGTACACGCTCAGTAGTGAGGCAGTGAGATGAATCTGTGCTGCACTTTATGTACACGCTCAGTAGTGAGGCAGTGAGATGAATCTGTGCTGCACTTTATGTACACGCTCAGTAGTGAGGCAGTGAGATGATTCTGTGCTGCACTTTATGTACACGCTCAGTAGTGAGGCAGTGAGATGATTCTGTGCTGCACTTTATGTACATGCTCAGTAGTGAGGCAGTGAGATGAATCTGTGCTGCACTTTATGTACATGCTCAGTAGTGAGGCAGTGAGATGAATCTGCTGCACTTTATGTACATGCTCAGTAGTGATGCAGTGAGATGATTCTGTGCTGCACTTTATGTACATGCTCAGTAGTGAGGCAGTGAGATGAATCTGCTGCACTTTATGTACATGCTCAGTAGTGATGCAGTGAGATGATTCTGTGCTGCACTTTATGTACATGCTCAGTAGTGAGGCAGTGAGATGAATCTGTGCTGCACTTTATGTAGATGCTCAGTAGTGAGGCAGTGAGATGAATCTGTGCTGCACTTTATGTACATGCTCAGTAGTGAGGCAGTGAGATGAATCTGCTGCACTTTATGTACATGCTCAGTAGTGAGGCAGTGAGATGAATCTGCTGCACTTTATGTACACGCTCAGTAGTGAGGCAGTGAGATGATTCTGTGCTGCACTTTATGTACACGCTCAGTAGTGAGATGAATCTGCTGCACTTTATGTACATGCTCAGTAGTGAGGCAGTGAGATGAATCTGTGCTGCACTTTATATACATGCTCAGTAGTGAGGCAGTGAGATGAATCTGTGCTGCACTTTATGTACATGCTCAGTAGTGAGGCAGTGAGATGAATCTGTGCTGCACTTTATGTTCACGCTCAGTAGTGAGGCAGTGAGATGAATCTGTGCTGCACTTTATGTACACGCTCAGTAGTGAGGCAGTGAGATGAATCTGCTGCACTTTATGTACATGCTCAGTAGTGAGGCAGTGAGATGAATCTGCTGCACTTTATGTACACGCTCAGTAGTGAGGCAGTGAGATGAATCTGTGCTGCACTTTATGTACACGCTCAGTAGTGAGGCAGTGAGATGAATCTGCTGCACTTTATGTACACGCTCAGTAGTGAGGCAGTGAGATGAATCTGTGCTGCACTTTATGTACATGCTCAGTAGTGAGGCAGTGAGATTAATCTGTGCTGCACTTTATGTACACGCTCAGTAGTGAGGCAGTGAGATGAATCTGTGCTGCACTTTATGTACACGCTCAGTAGTGAGGCAGTGAGATGAATCTGTGCTGCACTTTATGTACACGCTCAGTAGTGAGGCAGTGAGATGAATCTGTGCTGCACTTTATGTACATGCTCAGTAGTGAGGCAGTGAGATGAATCTGTGCTGCACTTTATGTACACGCTCAGTAGTGAGGCAGTGAGATGAATCTGCTGCACTTTATGTACACGCTCAGTAGTGAGGCAGTGAGATGAATCTGCTGCACTTTATGTACACGCTCAGTAGTGAGGCAGTGAGATGAATCTGTGCGGCACTTTATGTACACGCTCAGTAGTGAGGCAGTGAGATGAATCTGTGCTGCACTTTATGTACATGCTCAGTAGTGAGGCAGTGAGATGAATCTGTGCTGCACTTTATGTACATGCTCAGTAGTGAGGCAGTGAGATGAATCTGTGCTGCACTTTATGTACACGCTCATTAGTGAGGCAGTGAGATGAATCTGTGCTGCACTTTATGTACACGCTCAGTAGTGAGGCAGTGAGATGAATCTGTGCTGCACTTTATGTACATGCTCAGTAGTGAGGCAGTGAGATGAATCTGTGCTGCACTTTATGTACACGCTCAGTAGTGAGGCAGTGAGATGAATCTGTGCTGCACTTTATGTACACGCTCAGTAGTGAGGCAGTGAGATGATTCTGTGCTGCACTTTATGTACACGCTCAGTAGTGAGGCAGTGAGATGAATCTGTGCTGCACTTTATGTACACGCTCAGTAGTGAGGCAGTGAGATGAATCTGTGCTGCACTTTATGTACACGCTCAGTAGTGAGGCAGTGAGATGATTCTGTGCTGCACTTTATGTACATGCTCAGTAGTGAGGCAGTGAGATGAATCTGTGCTGCACTTTATGTACATGCTGAGTAGTGAGGCAGTGAGATGATTCTGTGCTGCACTTTATGTACACGCTCAGTAGTGAGGCAGTGAGATGAATCTGTGCTGCACTTTATGTACACGCTCAGTAGTGAGGCAGTGAGATGAATCTGTGCTGCACTTTATGTACACGCTCAGTAGTGAGGCAGTGAGATGAATCTGTGCTGCACTTTATGTACACGCTCAGTAGTGAGGCAGTGAGATGAATCTGTGCTGCACTTTATGTACATGCTCAGTAGTGAGGCAGTGAGATGAATCTGTGCTGCACTTTATGTACACGCTCAGTAGTGAGGCAGTGAGATGATTCTGTGCTGCACTTTATGTACATGCTCAGTAGTGAGGCAGTGAGATGAATCTGTGCTGCACTTTATGTACATGCTGAGTAGTGAGGCAGTGAGATGATTCTGTGCTGCACTTTATGTACACGCTCAGTAGTGAGGCAGTGAGATGAATCTGTGCTGCACTTTATGTACACGCTCAGTAGTGAGGCAGTGAGATGAATCTGTGCTGCACTTTATGTACACGCTCAGTAGTGAGGCAGTGAGATGAATCTGTGCTGCACTTTATGTACACGCTCAGTAGTGAGGCAGTGAGATGAATCTGTGCTGCACTTTATGTACATGCTCAGTAGTGAGGCAGTGAGATGAATCTGTGCTGCACTTTATGTACACGCTCAGTAGTGAGGCAGTGAGATGATTCTGTGCTGCACTTTATGTACACGCTCAGTAGTGAGGCAGTGAGATGAATCTGTGCTGCACTTTATGTACATGCTCAGTAGTGAGGCAGTGAGATGAATCTGTGCTGCACTTTATGTACACGCTCAGTAGTGAGGCAGTGAGATGAATCTGTGCGGCACTTTATGTACACGCTCAGTAGTGAGGCAGTGAGATGAATCTGTGCTGCACTTTATGTACACGCTCAGTAGTGAGGCAGTGAGATGAATCTGTGCGGCACTTTATGTACACGCTCAGTAGTGAGGCAGTGAGATGAATCTGTGCTGCACTTTATGTACACGCTCAGTAGTGAGGCAGTGAGGTGAATCTGTGCTGCACTTTATGTACATGCTCAGTAGTGAGGCAGTGAGGTGATTCTGTGCTGCACTTTATGTACATGCTCAGTAGTGAGGCAGTGAGATGAATCTGTGCTGCACTTTATGTACACGCTCAGTAGTGAGGCAGTGAGATGAATCTGTGCTGCACTTTATGTACATGCTCAGTAGTGAGGCAGTGAGATGAATCTGTGCTGCACTTTATGTACATGCTCAGTAGTGAGGCAGTGAGGTGATTCTGTGCTGCACTTTATGTACATGCTCAGTAGTGAGGCAGTGAGATGAATCTGCTGCACTTTATGTACATGCTCAGTAGTGAGGCAGTGAGATGAATCTGCTGCACTTTATGTACATGCTCAGTAGTGAGGCAGTGAGATGATTCTGTGCTGCACTTTATGTACATGCTCAGTAGTGAGGCAGTGAGATGAATCTGTGCTGCACTTTATGTACATGCTCAGTAGTGAGGCAGTGAGATGAATCTGTGCTGCACTTTATGTACACGCTCAGTAGTGAGGCAGTGAGATGAATCTGTGCTGCACTTTATGTACACGCTCAGTAGTGAGGCAGTGAGATGAATCTGTGCTGCACTTTATGTACACGCTCAGTAGTGAGGCAGTGAGATGAATCTGTGCTGCACTTGATGTACACGCTCAGTAGTGAGGCAGTGAGATGAATCTGTGCTGCACTTTATGTACATGCTCAGTAGTGAGGCAGTGAGATGAATCTGTGCTGCACTTTATGTACACGCTCAGTAGTGAGGCAGTGAGATGAATCTGTGCTGCACTTGATGTACACGCTCAGTAGTGAGGCAGTGAGATGAATCTGTGCTGCACTTGATGTACACGCTCAGTAGTGAGGCAGTGAGATGAATCTGTGCTGCACTTTATGTACACGCTCAGTAGTGAGGCAGTGAGATGAATCTGTGCTGCACTTGATGTACACGCTCAGTAGTGAGGCAGTGAGATGAATCTGTGCTGCACTTTATGTACACGCTCAGTAGTGAGGCAGTGAGATGATTCTGTGCTGCACTTTATGTACACGCTCAGTAGTGAGATGAATCTGTGCTGCACTTTATGTACACGCTCAGTAGTGAGGCAGTGAGATGATTCTGTGCTGCACTTTATGTACACGCTCAGTAGTGAGATGAATCTGTGCTGCACTTTATGTACACGCTCAGTAGTGAGGCAGTGAGATGAATCTGTGCTGCACTTTATGTACACTCTCAGTAGTGAGGCAGTGAGATGAATCTGTGCTGCACTTGATGTACACGCTCAGTAGTGAGGCAGTGAGATGAATCTGTGCTGCACTTTATGTACACGCTCAGTAGTGAGGCAGTAAGATGAATCTGTGCTGCACTTTATGTACACGCTCAGTAGTGAGGCAGTGAGATAAATCTGTGCTACACTTTATGTACATGCTCAATAGTGAGGCAGTGAGATGAATCTGTGCTGCACTTGATGTACACGCTCAGTAGTGAGGCAGTGAGATGAATCTGTGCTGCACTTTATGTACACGCTCAGTAGTGAGGCAGTGAGATGATTCTGTGCTGCACTTTATGTACACGCTCAGTAGTGAGATGAATCTGTGCTGCACTTTATGTACACGCTCAGTAGTGAGGCAGTGAGATGATTCTGTGCTGCACTTTATGTACACGCTCAGTAGTGAGATGAATCTGTGCTGCACTTTATGTACACGCTCAGTAGTGAGGCAGTGAGATGAATCTGTGCTGCACTTTATGTACACTCTCAGTAGTGAGGCAGTGAGATGAATCTGTGCTGCACTTGATGTACACGCTCAGTAGTGAGGCAGTGAGATGAATCTGTGCTGCACTTTATGTACACGCTCAGTAGTGAGGCAGTGAGATGAATCTGTGCTGCACTTTATGTACACGCTCAGTAGTGAGGCAGTGAGATGAATCTGTGCTGCACTTTATGTACACGCTCAGTAGTGAGGCAGTGAGATGAATCTGTGCTACACTTTATGTACACGCTCAGTAGTGAGGCAGTGAGATGAATCTGTGCTGCACTTTATGTACACGCTCAGTAGTGAGGCAGTGAGATGAATCTGTGCTGCACTTTATGTACACGCTCAGTAGTGAGGCAGTGAGATGAATCTGTGCTACACTTGATGTACACGCTCAGTAGTGATGCAGTGAGATGAATCTGTGCTGCACTTTATGTACATGCTCAGTAGTGAGGCAGTGAGATGATTCTGTGCTGCACTTTATGTACACGCTCAGTAGTGAGGCAGTGAGATGAATCTGTGCTGCACTTTATGTACACGCTCAGTAGTGAGGCAGTGAGATGAATCTGCTGCACTTTATGTACACGCTCAGTAGTGAGGCAGTGAGATGAATCTGTGCTGCACTTGATGTACACGCTCAGTAGTGAGGCAGGGCTGTGGAGTCGGGAGTCTGGGAAATGTCAGAGTCGGAGGTTTGGTTTACCGACTCGACAGCCCTGATGTCACATCATTGATGACATCACAGGTATTCCCTAGGCAAGGACAGCACCATCCGTTGTCCATGTGATCAGTAGATTATGTTTCCAGGAAATCACGGTAAAATCCTATTTCATCACACTCTGAATATACCCTAAAAGTTATTGTAATCAGTGTACTTTATTAATTTAGTTATTATTAGGTCTGCTTTTACCTATTCATTATTTAATGCTAATCTTCTAGGACTGTCCAATCCATGTATAATGTCATATGGTAGAGATGATCAAAAACATTCACTGGACCGGGGTCCTGTAAATCTTTTTCCTCCAATCTATCATATGAGCTTGAGAATTTAATCCTTACCAGTATTTAAAAATATGATTTCCTAGCAATTCCTAAATGTTTGCCACAATATAAAAAAATTCATGTTGTGCTCAAGCATTATTATAATTAAAGTAAATTCCTAGTAAAAAAATATAAAGATGAAACGAGGAAAATAGTTGAGTTTTGCATTGCTGCGAGGCTGAATGGATGCGAATGAATTCCCGTTGATAGCTCTGCCTTGTTAATCTTTCACACACAGCACAGACATGTAATCTATGACTTGCAGCTGTTTCATTCTGCGTCCTCAGTAATCATACACAGATCACTGTTTATGATGCAAATATTTAGCAGGTTATAAATGTAATTTCCAAATGTGGAACAAAGAGTTTCTGGACTTCATTATGTAGCTGAGGTCTGACTTCCACACCAAGGAGTTTTGTAGCAGGGACGCTGACACCCTGTTTGGGCAATGTGCTGCCATATCAATCCATAGAATCCAGCGAAGCTGCTGCCAATAGATGAGAGAAATCCTCCTGTCTTACAGACAAATCAAAGTACAAGTAGGCATTTTTATAGGCCCACATCTATTATTGTATAGCAATTTTTCCATAAACTGAGCTTTGAATTATTATTTAAAAAAAAAAATTGCTAATTTTTCACTTTCTGCACCTTACTCAGCAAACTGAAAAGAGTATGGTGAATTGTGAAGGGTGTGACTGACAACTTAAGATCGACAATTTTTCAATTTAGCAGGTGCAGATTTCATTTTCTAATATTAGAACAGTGCCAAATTCACCAAATGTATTAAGGGATATGCACCTTTTAGTAATCTTGTAGCAATTGAATCTTTTTTTTATGTAATAAATTTGCTTCTTAGAATCCATTCTTAAAATGTCACCAGGTTTTTGCCATCTAATCTGAGAGCAGCATAATGGTGAGACAGAGACCCTGATTCCCGCGAAATGTCATTTACTGGGCTGCATGCAATAGTTTTAATACAATTACTGTTTTATCATCAGATTATCACTAGAGGCCTAGTAAACTGGATACCATGTAGTCCGTCATATTCATGAGCTCTGTATAACCTCACCTCCACCATTGATTGGTAGCTTCTGCCTATGCAGTGTTCACAGACAGCAGGCAATCGGTGGTGTGGGCGGGGGTATACAGAGCTCAGCATTCAGAGAACTGCTAGATCTGCAACAGATAAAATATTGATTTTATTACAATGACAGCAAGTGGCCATGTAAGTGACACATGACTGGAATCAGGGTCTCTGTCTCTGCATACATGTTTATATTATACTTTTCCTCTGATTGTTCCACTCCTGATTATGACTTACAAATACTGAGGAAAAATATTGACCAAATAAATACTGAATGTGTGCACGTGGCCTTATGTTGAGACTACACAAGACAGCTAACTTCATGTGCCCTAGAATCTGCCTACACACAATGGCTAACGACCACATGATTTTGATTCAAAATGTCCTGCTGCCCCCATAACAGTGAAAACAGCCCCATGTACCGTATTTTTCGATCTATAAGACGTACTGGACCATGAGACGCACCTAGGTTTTAGAGGAGGAATATAAAAAAAAAAATGTAAGCAAAAAATGTGGCCATGATGCCCTGTTAAGGGGGAGAGAGTCTGCTGTTGACACTGGGGTAATGTCCCCAATTCTGTTAATTTCCTCCATCCTGGTATGTATGGCCCCTTCTTCCTGGTATACATGGCCCTCATCCCCATCCTGGTATACCTGGCCCTCATCCCCATCCTGGTATGCATGGCACCCCAATCCCCTATCCTAGAATGCATGGCACCCCTTGATCCCCCATCCTGGTATGCATCGCACCCCTTGATCCTGTTATGCATGGCGCCCCTTGATTCCCCATCTTGGTATGCTTGGTACCCCTTGATTCCCCATCCTGGTATGCATGGCACCCCTTGATCCCCCATCCTGGTATGCTTGGCACCCTTTGATCCTGCTATGCATGGCTCCCTTTGATTCTGGTATGCATGGCACCCCTTGATCCTGGTATGCATGGCACCCCTTGATCCCCCATCCTGGTATGCATGGCTCCTTTTGATTCCCCCATCCTGGTATGCATGGCACCTCTTGATCCTGGTATGCTTGACACCCCTTGATCCTGGTATGCATGGCACCCCTTGACCCTGGTATGCATAGCACCCCTTGATCCCCCATCCTGGTATGCATGGCATCCCTTGATCCTGGTATGCATGGCATCCCTTGATCCTGGTATGCATGGCACCTCTTGATCCCCCATCCTGGTATGCATGGCACCCCTTGATCCTGGTATGCATGGCATCCCTTGATCCTGGTATGATTGGCATCCCTTGATCACCCATCCTGGTATGCATGGCACCCCTTGGTCCTGGTATGCTTGACACCCCTTGATCCTGGTATGCATGGCACCCCTTGACCCTGGTATGCATAGCACCCCTTGATCCCCCATCCTGGTATGCATGGCATCCCTTGATCCTGGTATGCATGGCATCCCTTGATCCTGGTATGCATGGCACCTCTTGATCCCCCATCCTGGTATGCATGGCACCCCTTGATCCTGGTATGCTTGGCACCCCTTAATCCTGGTATGCATGGCACCTCTTGATCCTGGTATTCATGGCACCCCTTGATCCCCTATCCTGGTATGCATGGCCCCCCTTGATTCCCCCATCCTGATAAGCTTGGCACCCTTGATCCTGGTATGCACGGCACCCCTTGATCCTGGTATGCATGGCACCCCTTGATCCTGGTATGCTTGGCACCCCTTGATCCTGGTATGCTTGGCACCACTTGATCCTGGTATGCTTGGCACCCCTGTTACTGGTATGCATGGCACCCCTTGATCCTGGTATGCTTGGCACCCCTTGATCCTGGTATGCATGACACCCCAGTTCCTGGTATGCATGGCACCCCTTGATCCTGGTATGCTTGGCACCCCTCCATCCTGGTATGCTTGGCACCCCTCCATCCTGGTATGCATTTCACCCCTCAATCATGGTATGCATGGCACCCCTCCATCCTGGCATTCTTGGCACCCCTCCACCCTGGTATGCATGGCAACCCTCCATCCTGGTATGCATGGCACCCCTTGATCCTGGTATGCATGGCACCCCTTGATCCCCCATCCTGGTATGCATGGCACCCCTTGATCCTGGTATGCATGGCACCCCTTGATCCCCCATCCTGTTATGCATGGCACCCCTTGATTCCCCCAGCCTGGTATGCATGGCACCCCTTGATCCTGATATGCTTGGCACCCCTTGATCCTGGTATGCATGGCACACCTTGATTCCCCATCCTGGTATGCATGGCACCCCTTGATTCCCCCATCCTGGTATGCATGGCACCCCTTGATTCCCCCATCCTGATATGCTTGTCACCCCTTGATCCTGGTATGCATGGCACCCCTTGATCCTGGTATGCATGGCACCCCTTGATCCTGGTATGCATGGCACCCCTTGATCCTGGTATGCTTGGCACCCCTTGATCTTGTCATACATTGCACCCCTTGATCCTGGTATGCATGGCACCCCTTGATCCTGGTATGCATGGCACCCCTGTTCCTGATATGCTTGGCACCCCTTGATCCTGGTATGCTTGGCACCCCTCCATCCTGGTATGCTTGGCACCCCTCCATCCTGGTATGCATGGCACCCTCAATCATGGTATGCATGGCACCTCTCGATCATGGTATGCATGGCAACCCTCCATCCTTGTATGCATGGCACCCCTCCAACCTGGTATGCATGGCACCCCTCCATCCCGGTATGCATGACACCCCTCCGTCCTGGTATGCTTGGCCCCCCTCCATCCTGGTATGCATGGCACCCCTTGATTCACCCATCCTGGTATGCATGGCACTCCTTGATCCTGGTATGCTTGGCACCCCTTGATCGTGGTATGCATGGCATCCCTTGATCCTAATATTCATGGCACCCCTTGATCCCCCATCCTGGTATGCATGGCACCCCTTGATTCCCCCATCCTGGTATGCATGGCACCCCTTGATTCCCCCATCCTGATATGCTTGGCACCCCTTGATCCTGGTATGCATGGCACCCCTTGATCCTGGTATGCATGGCACCCTTGATCCTAATATGCATGGCACCACTTGATCCTGGTATGCATGGCACCCCTTTATCCTGGTATGCATGGCACCCCTTGATCCTGGTATGCTTGGCACCCCTTGATCCTGGTATGCTTGGCACCCCTTGATCCTGGTATGCTTGGCACCCCTTGATCCTGAAATTCTTGGCACCCCTTGAGCCTGGTATGCATGGCACCCCTGTTCCTGGTATGCATGGCACCCCTTGATCCCGGTATGCTTGGCACCCCTCCATCCTGGTATGCTTGGCACCCATCAATCCTGGTATGCATGGCACCCCTCGATCCTGGTATGCATGGCACCCCTCCATCCTGGTATGCATGGCACCCCTTCATCCTGGTATGCATGGCACCCCTTGATCCCCCATCCTGGTATGCATGGCACCCCTTCATCCTGGTATGCATGGCACTCCTTGATCTACCATCCTGGTATGCATGGCACCCCTTGATCCTGGTATGCATGGCACTCCTTGATCCCGGTATGCTTGGCACCCCTCCATCCTGGTATGCTTGGCACCCCTCCATCCTGGTATGCTTGGCACCCATCAATCCTGGTATGCATGGCACCCCTCGATCCTGGTATGCATGGCACCCCTCCATCCTGGTATGCATGGCACCCCTTCATCCTGGTATGCATGGCACCCCTTGATTCCCCCAGCCTGGTATGCATGGCACCCCTTGATCCTGGTATGCATGGCACACCTTGATTCCCCATCCTGGTATGCATGGCACCCCTTGATTCCCCCATCCTGGTATGCATGGTACCCCTTGATTCCCCCATCCTGGTATGCTTGGCACCCCTTGATCCTGGTATGCATGGCACCCCTTGATCCTGGTATGCATGGCACCCCTTAATCCTGGTATGCTTGGCACCCCTTTATCCTGTTATACATGGCACCCCTTGATTCTGGTATGCATGGCACCCCTTGATCCTGGTATGCATGGCACCCCTGTTCCTGGTATGCATGGCACCCCTTGATCCTGGTATGCATGGCACCCCTTGATCCTGGTATGCTTGACACCCCTCCATCCTGGTATGCTTGGCACCCCTCCATCCTGGTATGCATGGCACCCCTCCATCCTGGTATGCATGGCACCCCTCCATCCTGGTATGCATGGCACCCCTCGATCATGGTATGCATGGCACCCCTCCATCCTGGTATGCATGGCACCCCTCCATCCTGGTATGCTTGGCACCCCCTTGATCCCCATCACTCAGCCCACACAAAAAAATAAACAATCATACTCACCTCCTCTCTCCTCCAGCATTGCGTCCCACTCTCCTGCCGACACTCACTATGTGAGCCGCGCATGGCAGGGACGCACACAGTGAAGTGCTGTGCCGGAATAGTCACTGCTGTCCACTCTCTTCAATAGCGCGCACACTGTAGCCGCAGTGCATCTGCTAGTAAAGACCATGAATATTCACTACAACACATGGGAGTGGAATGTAGAGAATATTCATGGTCTTTAATAGCGGGCACACAGACTGCCGGCCGCAGCAGGAGCTGCGCTGCAGGTACAGTGTGAGCGCTATTAAGGAAAATGAATATTCATTGCTCTCCACACCCATGGGCGTGGGGAGCAGGGAATATTCATTTTCTTTAGCAAACGGCATAGCGTAGGCTGCAGCAAGCGGCTGCTGCCTCCCGTGCCCCGCTCATCACCCGCTGCCGCTTCCCCCCAGCCCTCCCACCACGCACAGCCACAGTACATATGTATACATGTTCGGACTATAAGACGCACCTCCCACAAATTTTGGAGAAAAAAAGTGCATCTTATAGTCCGAAAAATACGGTACTTATTGCACTTGCTCCACAGCCTGGCTTTCTCTATACATAACCATGTTGCTTTGCCCTGCTATGCTCTATACATTATATATTAGCAAAGAAAAATCCTAAGGGCACCACTAAATATTTTCGGGATCAACCAAATACATACTATGAACTAATAGCAATTTGAAGAGAAAGTAGTATGCAGAAACGATTGGGATCACCATATTATCTTTATTGTACAAAAGAACACTTGTAGACATATAAATATAAAAACATTTAAAAAATCCAAAAAGGGCTACAAACATTCTAATAGGCGTTCTAATATAAAGCAGTCACCTAACCTGATCTGCCCATTAATATATACCACCGACAGCACACAGTCAAAAGCATAATATCTGAAAATATACCACTATATTTATCTGATCATATAATATAGCTCGGATACTTGATGTAATATAGTTACTATATTATATATTAGCTTTCATGCAATATGAGACCCACATCGGCTAATGGCAGTGGTCAAGACAGTTTTGCTCATATTTTATTCAGGTTGCTCCCCTGCTCCCCTAAGTAATTTTTTTTTAAAATCCACCATATGGTTTCAAAGATATATTTTAACCCTTCTGAAGTCTGCATTGCATCTCCATACCTGTATTGCTCTGCTATTCATTGGTATATATATCTCATTCATCTACATTTTTTAAGCCACGAAGGTTCAAGGTCATCACACTTACTTGATCAAGTTTATGATCCATGTAGATCTGCTAGTCTGTTTTTGTTTCTGCAGTTATATTTTCTACTGTTGTCGTAGGCTAGCTGATTGATTGCTAACGAGTTAAATCTGTGTTAGAGCTAAGCACATAATTCCCTCAATATTGAGACAAAGCTAAGGGGCTGCATTTATGCAGGGTGCATTTATGCATATTTTTTCGAAGTCCCATAGTTTTTGAAAGTGCCGGCACAGTTAGACATGGCAGCTGGACAGGGCAGGAGAAAGGTAAGACATGCAAGACAATTAAACAAACTTGCTTTCAGGTCATCTGTTTTGCAAACAGTGTTCACCATTTGTATTTGTGCCATTTATGTCCTGGCTGCTACAATCATCCACATTCACTGTTCTCCCTCAAACTCGGCACATTTCATCCATATTAACCCCTCTCTTCTACTATATACAGCTCTCATACTCTCTTCACAATATTATACCGCACAGACCCATTCATTCCCACCATAGAACACAAGAAACGCTCTCACAAATCACTCAACCATCTGCTCACTCTCTCTATCTTCCTTCTCTTACTCGCAGGTGATATTTCTCCTAACACAGGACATTCTTGTAATAATAACACTAACTCTTTTCCTATTACATTCAGAAACCCTGCTAATCTCATTAATATTCCTTGCATGCTTTCTGTCTCTTTCAATTGTGCCCTTTGGAATGTGTGGTCAGCATGTAATAAACTCTCCTACATTTATGACTTCTTCCTCTCAAATTCCCTTAACCTTCTGGCTCTCACTGAAACATGGATCCAGAAGTTGGACACCACCGCCACTGCTGCTCTCTCATATGGTGGCCTACACTTCTCTCATACCCCAAGACCTGACAACAGATCAGGTGGAGGTGTTGGTCTGCTCCTTTCAACAAAACTAACTTTTCAGGTTATCCCCCTAGTACCCTCAGTTATCTTCCCTTCTTTTGAGGTCCACACTGTCAGACTCTACCGGCCCTTCTCCTTGCGAGTGGCGGTTGTGTAGCGCCCTCCGGGCCCCTCCCGCCAGTTTCTGGATCACTTTGCCACTTGGCTTCCAAACTTTCTATCCTGTAACATCCCGGCCCTTATCATGGGAGACTTAAACATCCCAATTGGCGATCCCCTTTCCCCATCTGCCGCTCATCTTTTATTGCTAATTTCCTCCTTTGGCCTTTCACAGCTCACTAATTCTCCCACACATGAAGGTGGAAATACTCTTGACCTGATCTTCGCCCGGCTCTGTTCAATACATGACTTTACTAACTCTCCTCTTCCACTCTCTGACAACAACATTCTTTCATTCTCTGTCAAGAACTGTCTCCCTGCTCAAGACACTCCCACATTCCACACTTATAGAAATATACATGCCATTAACACCAAGAAATTTATGAAAACGTTGCAATCATCATTGGCCCCAATCTCCTCCTTCTCATGCCCTGACTCTGCACTGAAGCATTATAACGAAACATTGCAATGTGCCCTGGATGAAGCCGCACCTCCTACACAGAGAACAACTTGGCACAGACGGCGACAACCCTGGCACACGCTACAAACACGTTTCTTCCAGCGATGCTCCCGGTGTGCCGAACGGCTGTGGAGAAAATCTAATCTGGCCGAAGATTTCCTCCATTATAAATTTATGCTTAAAACATATAACTCCACCTTACACCTCTCCAAGCAAACCTGCTGTAACAACCTCATCATCTCACTGTCCTATAATCCTAAACGCCTCTTTGACACTTTTCACTCTCTCCTTAATCAAATAGCACAGGCCCCGACCACCGACCTCAGCGCTGATGATCTAATCAATTATTTCAAAGAAAAAATTGACCATATCCGACTGGAAATTTTCTCCCAATCCCCAAATGTTATGCATGCTCCTCCCTCCCACATTGCATCTTGCTGACTTTCTGACTTTGAACCAGTCACGGAAAAAGAAGTGACAAGGCTCCTTGCTTCCTCTCGCCCTACCACCTGCACTAGTGACCCTATTCCCTCATATCTCCTTCAGTCCCTTTCTCCAACTGTCACCATTCACCTAACTAAAATATTCAACCTCTCCCTCTCATCTGGTATATTTCCCTCCTCTTTTAAACATGCCAGCATACATTCATTACTTAAAAAACCATCCCTCGACCAGAACTGTGCTGCTAACTACAGACCTGTTTCCAATCTTCCCTTTATCTCTAAACTCCTGGAACTCCTGGTCCACTCCCATCTAATCCGCTGTCTCTCAGATAACTCTCTTCTTGACTCTTTACAATCTGGTTTCCTCTCTTTATATTCTCCTGAAACTGCACTCACTAAAGTCTCTAATGATCTACTAACAGCCAAATCTAATGGTCACTGCTCCCTGCTGATTCTCCTGGATCTCTCTGCAGCATTCGACACCATGGATCACCAGCTCCTCCTCATGATACTCTGCTCTATTGGCCTCAAGGACACTGTTCTCTCTTGGTTCTCCTCCTACCTCTCTGACCGCTCCTTCACTGTGTCTTTTGCTGGCTCCTCTTCCTCTCCCCTTCCTCTTATTGTCGGGGTTCCCCAAGGATCAGTCCTAGGCTCCTTTCTTTTCTCCTTATACACCACTCCTATTGGACAAACAATCAGCAGATTCGGTTTTCAGTTCCATCTCTATGCTGATTACACCCAATTATACACCTCTTCTCTGGACATCACCACTGCATTATTAAAAAATACCAGTGATTGTCTTTCCGCTCTCTATCTAAAATTGAATCTGTGAAAAACTGAACTACTCATATTTCCTCCCTCCACTAACCTACCTATGCCCGATATTGCCATTTCCGTTTGTGGTCTACCATTACTCCCCAGCAACATGCCCGCTGTCATACTTGATTCAGATCTTTCCTTCATTCCTTACATCAAATCACTCGCTCGCTCGTGTCATGTACACCTCAAAAACATCTCTAGAATCAGAACTTTTCTTACCTTTGACTCTGTAAAAACTCTTACTGTAGCTCTTATTCATTCTCGTCTGGACTATTGCAACTCTTTACTAATTGGTCTCCTTCTTTCTAAACTTTCCCCTCTCTAATCCGTCCTGATTCAGCAGCCAGGATCATATTCCTCACCAACCGCTACACCGATGCCTCTTCCCTGTGCCAGTCATTGCGCTGGTTGCCCATCCAATACACAGTTCAATATAAACTTATCACTCTTACCCACAAAGCTCTCAACGATTCAGCACCACTCTACATCTCTTCCCTCATCTAAGTCTACCACCCTACCCGTGCCCTCCATTCTGCTAATGACTTAAAACTAAAATCCTCCATAATCCCAACCTCCCACTCCCGTCTCCAAGATTTCTTGCTTGCTGCACCATTTCTTTGGAATGTACTACCCAGGACAATTCGATTAAGTCCCAATACCCACAGTTTAAAGCGTGCCCTAAAAACTCATTTTTTTTAGACTGGCCTATCACCTCAACATACTTATCTAACTGTCCCAGTTTGGCCCATATTAAAATTTTCTTCAAAATCATGTTCATACCATCCATGCAGTGAATAGCCTCTGTCTGTACTGTACACATACTGGCTGGCGACCAGTTCATGTAGTGTTATGTACTTGTTTAGTGTATTATGGCTGTATTATACAGTATATGTACATGTTTCCTTTTGTGTCTCCCCTATTTCCTTATAGACTGTAAGCTTGCGAGCAGGGCCCTTACTCCTTTTGATATCAGTTATGCTTATTCTGTAACATCTGTATTGTCTGTATAAGTCCCCCCTAAAATTGTAAAGTGCTGCGGAATATGTTAGCGCTATAAAAATAGCAATTATTATTATTATTATTATATGGGCCTTTTTATATGGTGCTAATTTTTATTGTCTTTACAAATTGGCCATTGCTCACAGGGTAATAATGTAGAGCAACCTAAAGACTCATCCCCATTGGTAAAAAAAAATGTAGCACTAAATGAAATATTGAAAATGTTGAACAAGATTGCTGAGCTCACCACGTATATGTACACACGACTCCATTTATATATCGTGGTTGCTGCTTTAACTGCTGACGAACAGGAGCATATGCAATAAATGAAAAACAAAGCAGATCATCCACTTGTGAGTATAAAATCACTTCTTTATTCCGATATCATTAAAAGCTTTTTCATACTCTCCAAACTTTCATCTTTGAAAGTTTCTGACGCAGATACCGCCCTTAGTCATAGAGATCATGTAGTTATATTGAGCAATGGGAAAAAGCACTAAGCTAAGAAAAGCGCACATTGTGGGATCACAACACACTAATGACTTATATTGAAAGACAAATGATCCCACGCGGTTTAAGAATAAAAATAATTCCGACATATAATTTTCCAGAAACTTTTCTTGAAAAATGGAATAACATCTTATCCAACTGTTTGCTGGAACTAATGGCATGAATAGTGCAAGAAGAGGAAATAAAATTAAAAAACAATATTATGGAAGAAATTAACTAAATAAAAACCTTTTTGTCAAATTTTTCTACAAGCCCACATTATAATGATATGCATCAAAAAGTGTTAAATAATATGGAAAAATTGGAAAATGCCATAATGGAACTTAAAATAAGGAATTTCAAAGAGACTGTAAAGACAAGACGGGAAAAAAGTATGTAAATGGAAACGAAAATCTTTTAAAGCAAACAATCCAACATCCATCTTGAAAAGTAAAAGCAGACATGTTTATTTCTCATCTTCAGAGTTTGATGCCTCTGATTCATTCCCTGAAACCTTTGATCAAACCAAAGAAATTTGAAGCAGTTTTCAACAAAAAAAAAACGCAAAAAAGGGTGAAATAAAAAGAAAAAAATCAGAGACCTTGTCAATCTATTTCACTCAGAAAGAAACAAAATCAAGCTATTCAGAATCGCCCAATCTATCAAAGTATAAAAAGAATTAATCTGATAGGAAAACCTCGTAACAAGAAAAAAAATCAAAACGCCAGAATTACAATTGTTTTGGTCACCGCAACATTGCAATAAAATGCAATAACCGGCAGTTAAAACATGGTATCTATCCCACAATGGTATCAATAAAAATGTCAGCTCGGCGTGCAAAAAAATAAGCCCTCACCCGGCCCAGATCTCGAAAAATGGAGTCGCTATGCATCTGGGAAAATGGCAACTTTTTTTTTTTTTTTACAAACTTTGGATTGTTTTTTCACCACTTAAATAAAAAAATAACCTATACATGCTTAGTATCTACAAACTTGTAATGACCTGGAGAATCATGATGGCAGGTCAGTTTTACCATTTAGCGAACATGGTGAATAAAAAACCCAAAAAACAATTGTGAAATTGCAGTTTTTTTGCAATTTCCCTGCACTTGAATTTTTTTCCCATTTTCTAGTACACTATATGGTAAATTCAATGGTGTTGTTCAAAAATACAACCCGTCCCACAAAAGACAAGAAGGGGAGCAAAAAATGAAAACGCAAAAAACAGAAAATCCCAAGGTGGTAAAGGGGTTAAACACATCCAATTGTGGAAATTATTATTATTCCAAGATCTATTGATTAAAATGAACTTTTTTGTGGGAAAACTCCTTTAACTTCAGATTTTGACATTTGCATGTCATTATTGCACAATAAATGTGATTGCCTGCCATGATTTTAAATAGTCTGTTCAGTATACCTACGTGATCTCCATGCCTAAGGTTGGTATTTGTGCCAGAAACGTGTCAGAGATGATAGTTTGGACAGCATGAAAAAGCTTTTAAATATTGTCAGGTATTTCACAGCAACGACACCGGGAAGATCACGCAATATCTCACCGTGCCGTCACTCTGTCAGGATTTCGTCAGGGATCCGCGAGCACACGGTCTTCACTACTCACTATGGAGGTATCGACAAGCGACCAGTGAGTGTATGGCGTCACACCTCTGGATTCCAATGTATGGAATATGTGTTTACGCCCTCGTACGGTCACTGTCAGCTTCATGATAGCCCAATTATTAATATTATTTGCTGCCACCACCTTGCAGATTTGAAATATAATACAGGCCTGGGCGGGTGCCTGGGTTTTGGTAGCGTATAGCTTCGGGAAAGGGAACGATTACAGAACAAAAGAAACAAAGCTATTAAATTTTATATTTAATCCAAAAGGGAGGCCGTGTTTAGGAAAAATTTACAAGATTTTACAAAGGAAACAATACAATACATAAGCAGTTACACAAAATAATAAAGATTAAAGTAGAAACCTACTATAAGATCGCTGAGACGATTCAATATAGCTGGAAGGGAGCGCTCCTCTGATTTGACTGTTATCGAACAGGATCCATTGCATATAATAACTATATACTCCTGCAATGAAAGCTTTTCCAACCTCAGCAGACTATTTTATGCTGAAGGGAGAGACCTGCCCACACCCCCCCCCTGTGCCGACATCACAAGGGCTGGGCTCCACCCTTCATGTTTTTACTAAAAACGCTAACTTCTGCGATAACTTATCACTCACTGATCGCAGAAGCTTGCAAACTATGCCATATTTTCCGTTATGATTTTACCTTTGTTTAGAGACCACGCATGGCGTACCTGCGATCCGTTATTCCCGTGCTTTTGCGCTACAGCTCCACGGAGGGGTTTACAGCGACAGGAAAATATCCCTATCATTTCCTAGCTGACCCTCTCACTAAAAATATGGGTCCGATCATTATCGAATGTATGGAACTTTAGTTATTCCATATTTCGTTTCAGCTCTGAAGGGCCTGGAGACTTTTGTTAAACTCTCTTTGAAGTCCTGGGAATGAAATTTCAACAGGTATCTGTAGATTTATCGCAAGCCTGCGTCTAATTGTCCATAGCCTTTGCCAGGGGAAATCTACTCACATTTTAAGTAGGTTGGTGGCACCTCTCTTGTCAGCATTTGTTTACAGGGCCTTACTCATGAGTGTGTTAATTGGGTTTTTGTGCTGAGATTTACATGGAGACCGCTCTTGTACTGACAAGTGGTCGATTGCTAGCTCTTGTCTTGTGACAAAGGTGGATAAGTGAGGGGTGAGAGGGGCTTCAGGGGAAGCAAGAAAGAATATTTTCAATATTTCTCAATATTTCCCTGACAATTATATTAAAGGTATAATTATATATTAATTATAGAATAAAGAAGTGATTTTATACTCATAAGTGGATGATCTGCTACATTTTTAAATTTTTGTAAATAATATATCTTTAGTACTGATAACTCGTATGTCTGGTACTGTATGGTGGATTCATAAAAAAATGCCATGCTCATTGGGAGCAGTAGGAATAAAATAAGAGCACATATTGGCCACTTTTGACCTGTTGACAGGTCCTCTTTAAGCATCATCAATGAGTCTTTCACAAGAAAAGATCCACCTACAAACCTCTGCAATAATAATATGGCTCCCTCAAAGTATAATTTAATACCTACAAACTCCAAAAGGGTGCAATAGCTAGTAAGCGAAAAAATATATACATTTTAATAATTCATTTAAATAAACATTAAATATACAGGATTATTGAGACAAAAGTAGGCTAAATTGATTTACCAGCATTTACACTGTAAAAAACAAAAGCATAATGCCACCCACCACAGAAAGCTAGAAAGGAGTCGCGGAGACAAAATAAAATATAAATCTACAAAAATACATTTATCCCACTCTGAAACAATTTGGAGGCAGCGTGGTAACTTAAAGAGTGCCTATCATATTTTACATTTTTTTAAAGCTTGACATGTTACAGTAATATCTCAGAAGTTTTGATCAGCGGGAATCCAAGTGCTAAACCCCCCAACAGTGGAGGGGGGACATACTAAGTTGAAAACTATATGTGAACAACTTGTAAGGATGACTAGAATGTCTAAAAAGAGGTGAGCAAATGACAAATCAAGGGGCACTGCACTCAGCTGATCACTTCTGCCCCTTTCTTTTATTGATCAGTGGAAGTCTCAGCCCTGAATCTGTAATAATAAACATCAATATTTTCTGGTTCCTGTTTTTAAGGGAATCTGTCATCCCAAACTGACACTATAAACTAAGCTTGTAGCCTTGTAGGACAGGGTTCCCTAAATCTAGTCCTCAAAACCCACCAACAGATAGTGTTTTCAGGATTTCTTTATTATTGCACGGGTGATAATTTTATCACTTGTGCAATACCATTGAAATCCTCAAACCATGATCTGATGGCGGGCCTTGAGGAGTGGAGTTGGGCAACACTGTTGTAGGGGATGTAACTTTTATAAAAATTGCACTGTTAGGCTATGTACTTACGTTCAGGATTTGATTGCAGTGCTTTTTGCCTCATTTTTTATGCATTTTTTGATGCGTTTTTGTACATCATGAATGCTTTTTGGAGCTAAATAAAGATATTTGAAAAAAGAAACGTGTAACATCGCTTTAACCCTTGGATTACCGGCAGACCTGGGGTGAGTATATTGGTTAATTTAAATGATTAAAGAATGTGTCTGTTTTATTTCAAATAGTGTTTTACTCTGTGTGTGTGTTTATTTAACTCTTTACTTTACTTTAATTAGATTTAGTAATGAAAGGGTCTGATTGACACCTTGTCATCACAAAACAAAAGGGCTAGCTGTCAGCTAAACCCAATCTTATTAGTATTCCCAGTTATGTCATTTCTTGGGCAGCTGGAGCTGCTATTTTTAGTCTAGGAAGGTGCCATTAGGCAAACATGTTCCCTGGCTGTTAATAACAGCTCACAGCTGTTTGTTTAGCCACTACGTCCCCACGATCAGCAACAAGCAGTGCTTTGGACACAGTGTATTTTCGCTGCGTCCAAAATGCTGTGTTCTAATGCCGCACTTTTGTTGTCAATACATGTGGATCCACCGCATATAATGACATTTCAATCGGTCAAAATCTTCAAAAGAGACTAGCGTGTCCGTTACAGAAATTGACATGCAGCGGGTGAGTTTGGGTATGTGCCCACGATCAGGAGCCGCTGCAGGTTTGAAACTGCATGTTTATGCAGCGTCAAACCCGCAGCGTCCAGATGTTACAGCACAGTGGATGGGATTTCTAAAAATACCATGTCCACTATGCGTGCATCTGAGACTGTGGATCACCCGCAGACACTGACAAGCGGCGCGTCTTTCAGGACAGCAGCATGTCAAATTCTCTTGCGGAGTCGTTAGCCTCTGCAACAGAAATTTTACCACTAGAATGTATTGAATGCGGTAATTTCGCATGGTTCAGTGAACCCATGTGGATTTACCTGCATTCAATAGAATGCAACATTTTGAACGCAGCAAAAATATGCTGCTTCCATGCGCTGCTACATCTGCATCATGGGCACATAGCCTAAAATAAAAAAAAAAAATGGTATGGGCTCCCGCGTCATTTTTATAATCAGCAGAGGGAAAACTGACCGCTGGGAGCTGATATTAGTAGCCGGGGAAGGGGCCATTAGCCAAAAATGTTTCCTGGCTATTAATAACAGCCCACAGCTGTTTGATTAGCCTTTACTGGATTAGCCTTTACTGGATAGATTACAGAGGGACCCCAGAAATTTTTTTTTACGTAGGGTCCCCCTATAAAATCTAACCAGAAAAGGCTAAACAGACAGCTGTGGGCTGATATTAATAGCCAGGGAAGGGGCCATGGATCCTGGCCCCCTCAGCATTCCCAGAAATGGCGCATCCACAAGATGCGCCAAATCTGGCGCTTAGCCTCCGCTCTTCCCACTGCTGTGTAGCGGTGGCAAGTGCTGTAATAAGGTTGGGGTTCATGTCAGCCTTGTATTAGCAGCTGACATGAAGCCCAGGTTAGTAATGGAGAGGCGCCTATAAGACGCCCCATTACTTACCCCGTAGTAAAGGGTTTCAATGCTTTTTCAATAAAGACACGGCCAGAATAAAGTATTTTATTGAAATAAAATTACACACGGTTTTAATAATTTATTTATTATTCTCCTAATTCCTGAATCCCTCATCTCCTGACAAAAAAAAACTATATCCCTCACCTGTCTGCCATCATGACGTAATCCAGATTGTCCCACGGTGATCCTGGTAACTTCTACAGCAGCCACATCAATAACTGATGTGACTGCTGTAGAAGACAGCACTGTACACTGACAGGAATATAAACACTCCTGTCAGTGTACATCGCTGTGCTGCAGGGGTGAGGTCACCTGAGTTCATCAGCTGAAGATATGCTAATCAGCTCTGGTGACCTCATTATTGCATCAGTGATGCCTGGGAACATTCATGAGAATATTCCCACACAGCATCGTGCCATAAAGTGAGGTCCCACAGCTTTCAGCTGATCTCCAGCTGTCGAACTCCGGTGAACCCAGCCTACAGCGCAGCTATGTACACTGCTGGGAGCGAGCGCACTCCCGTCAGTGTACCGCCAGGTGATCGGGTCGCCGGGGTACAGCGGGAGGATGGTGGACAGGTGAGAAAAGTGTTTTTTTTTATTTTAAATAATTTTTACTTTTTTTTTTTTTTTTTACACAGTGCACACACCGGTTCAGCTGAGAAGACTACTTCTCCCCTCAGCCGCGCCGCTCTCGCTGTTATCAGCGGGAGCGGCGGTCGGATGATGGGAGAAGTAGTCTTCTTCCTTGTCCTGGGTACCATCCTTTGCTCATTTTTGCGCTGCAGAAACGCTACAAAGACTCAACTGCACTACAAAGACTGCGCGGGAAATTCCGCATCATTTGCACAGCACATCAGGACTGTCATTGCATTAGCTGGCAGACGGATTACCTAGCGTTTTTGGTGCATTTCCGCATGGAAAAACGCAGCGAAAACGCATCAAAAATGCACAGTGTGTACATAGCCTTAGCATTCTAATCTCTGTTTTATTGATTACACTGGCTTGCCTGAGCGTCCTCTGCAGACTGTGTTTGCTCAAGGCTGTCCAGTTCTGTCAATCATAAGTAAGGGAGGCTGGGACATTCAAAACCAGTGGGCAGATAGGTGCACTGATCCTCTTGGCCATACTATGGCTTTAACATATTTCATAAAACTTCAGTTTCTACAGAACAGTGGAAGCAATTGGAACACTAAAGGAGAAGTTTTTTTTTTTTATAGGGGCTATGTCCCCCTACAAGGCTATGAGCTTAACTTATATTGCCAATTTGGGCTTGCAGACTCCCTTTAAGGAGGATCTGCCATTTGATAAACAAAATTCAAGTTAAATACCTTCTAAAAATAATAAATAAATTAATCCCTGATCTCCCCTAATTCTGATGCTCTTTTTCTCTCTACGCTGCGTCGCTCCATTGCAAAGATATTCACATTTGTTACTTTTGAAACGCAATATGTGACATCTCTACTTATAGTAACATTGGGTGTTTCTTCAGATTCTTTTATGCGGGGTGCACTTTCAGTCCTCTATCTCATATTATGGTAAAAACTCAGCAGCTGATGTAGCAGTATCAGATACTGTTGAGCTGTGATTGGCAGCATCTGGGAGGAAGAGGTGAAAAGAATCTGAAGATACGCCCAGTTGAACTGCAAGCAGAGATTTCACATACTGCACTCCAAAATGCAGTGTGAATATCCCTGCAATGGAACGACGCAGCGGAAAATGGAAAAAAGTGTCAGAATCAGGAGAACTCAGTGATTTTTACATGGTATTTAACCCAATTTTTTGAGCAGGTGAAATATCTTCTTTAAGATCCAGGTATAGATCAAATCAGTGGTTAACATTAGTCAACATATTTTAATGGTACCAGATTATTTTTTTGCAGTCACCCTAAATACATTTATTGCAATTAGCACAGACCACCCAGCATTTAGCACAGGGGTTCACAATCTTTTCTGGTCCTAGAATGTATTACTGTACGTAGTATGTCAGAAAAATTTGTGCCCTCTCCCTACCACTACAAGGAAGAGGAGCCAAGGACTACAGAGAAGAGGAGCCAAGGGGGCTACACACGCATGCAGCTATCTCTATCATAACTTATGGAAGTTAGAGTATCATAAACACAGTATCCCACATAATGTTGACTTCCTAACAGTGCCCTCATAACAGTGCTAGCCCTTCACTCTCATTAATAATATTGTCACATTATAACAGTATTACCGTATCTATGCAGTCTGTATGTCCTTGCTCCTCCATGATGTGCTATTCCTTGCCCTTCCTTTCAGACATGGAAGATACCTGCAAGCAGGATCTAGTGGTCCTTACATGTATCTTCCAAGCCTTGCACAGGCACCTGTTATTAGTGCATGGAATGGATCCTATGTTAATTGACAGCGGAGTCTGAGTAAAGACAAGACTGGACCATGTTGAAGACCACAGGCTGTGAAACCCTGATTTAGACTAAAAAAGGACATTTAATTGCTTTCCAGATAAATTTCATAAATCTTGATAGTATAGAGTGATTATTTATTAGAGAGACAATGTGTATTTATCCCTAATAGCCTATATGATATTTACGGCTTAGAGTAAATCTTCTTTTTCTCTTGTTTTGGAATATTCAAGAAAAAATAATCTTACTATCAGCACAACTACAAAGTCTTGCCCCAAAATCAGATAGCAGCCACAAGCTGTCGGTTAACGCAGTTCAGGGTGTTACAGGTAGGATTGCCATCTGGCAATTGAAATAGCAGTTGTGTGAAAGCCAAGCTTTAAACTGAGTCCGGAAACTGCAGAGCCCAAGCGTTTGAAGGTTGTCTATTATAAAGGATTCCTTATCCTGTTTATTTCAAATTGGGGCAAGAGATTACATAGAAAAATGATTAAAGCTGTCCTCACTAAAAAAAAAAAATTCAACATTTTAAAATCGGACTGCATTTTTAATTCTTCTAAGCTAATTCTGAAACCTGGACCAATATGTACCAGTTACGCAGGCTGAGCCAGATGGCAGCTTCATCCTCAGGCCTTCCAACAGAGAAAGGGCTACATTCATTTATCTCCATGAGCTATTAATTCTCATCCACAAGGTGAAAAAAATAGATTAAAAATGTCCACAGAACAGCTTCAATGCAAATCGCACACAAACATACACACTGCATGGCCACACATTAAAAATGTGTTAGTTGAAGGAAGAAAACAATATTAAAAAGCTACATGCAAAATTTTATTTTTAAAAATCATTTTTCTTCACCTTGCATTAGTAATGACACATATGACACACTTATATGATAGCTTGGTATGGTTTTTGGATACCAATTTTTATGTTTGTATATATTTTTTTCATTTTAAAAGAGGTTTTCGATGCTTATTTTTAGCCCTATGACCTCAATCAAATTCAGTGATTTTTCAGGCATGCAAAAAAAAAATCTGAATTTCATCCGTGTTTAGTCCTTGTGTCAGTGTTTACCATCAGTGTTTAGTCCTTCTGTCAGTGTTTACCATCTGTGTTTAGTCCTTGTGTCAGTGTTTACCATCAGTGTTTAGTCCTTGTGTCAGTGTTTACCATCAGTGTTTAGTCCTTGTGTCAGTGTTTACCATCAGTGTTTAGTCCTTGTGTCAGTGTTTACCATCAGTGTTTAGTCCTTGTGTCAGTGTTTACCATCAGTGTTTAGTCCTTGTGTCAGTGTTTACCATCAGTGTTTAGTCCTTGTGTCAATGTTTACCAGCAGTGTTTAGTCCTTGTGTCAGTGTTTACCATCAGTGTTTGTTCATTGTGTCAGATTTTACCATCAGTGTTTCATCAGTGCTTTTCAATGATGGAATAATAGTAAATCACAGAGCTTTTCCTATTCGTTATAATGTTAATTATGGGCAGTACATGGATGTCTGATTATTTTCACGGACCCATAGACTTGTATGGGTAATTTTAATCTGTGACCCCGGACATGTGATTTTTTGTGGACAAACAATCTGTTAAAAAAACATAGACATGTGAATAGCCATATAGACTTCAATGGGTATGGGTTTTATCCCTGAAAATCACTGATACAACACATGTGTGATTCACGGACGTGTAAATGAGGCCTAAGACTGAGTTTGAGTAAAAGGCCACGGCCTCACTATCAGTATTTGGTCAGTAATCGGTCAGTATTTTTTCTCAGGAGTGGGAGCCAAAACCAGGAGTGGGTGATAAATGCAGAATTGAGGACTTGTTTCTATTACACCTTTTCTCTGATTGTTCCTCACCTGGTTTTGGCTTCCACTCCTGAGAAAAATTACTGACCGAATACTGACCAAATACTGATAGTGGGGCTGTGGCCAAAATATGAAAAGCAGCTTCTACTAGTTCTCTGAATGCTGAGCTCTGCATAACCCCACCCCCACACCAATGATTGGCAGCTTTCTGTGTACACTGTGCATAGACAGAAAGCGGCCAATCAATGGTGGAGCTGGTTATACAGAGCTCTTAAATATTGAAGACTACATGGCAGCAGGTTTACTAGTCCTCTGGTGGTTACCTCTTTCAGATACAACAGTAGTTTTATGAAAACTAAAGCAAACAGCTTAGTAAGTGACACATTGCCAGATTCAGGGTCTGCTCTCAGATTAGGTGACGAAACCTGTTGACCGATTTCATTTAGGTGCCACAATCTGTACTGATTATGCCATGTAGGGTTGACTCATTTTCAGCCTTCCTTAAAAACACAGTTGTCTACACTTTTCATTACATTGTACCTAACCCCCCCCCATCCCACCACAAAAAAGATGTATTTTCCACAGTGTTTTTTGTTTTTCTTTTTGTGAGCAACAGCATCTGTGCTTTATATTAAGCAAACGACAGGTCTTTGCCTCTGTTTCCAATTCCAAATAAGTCCCGGGCTCCAAAGCACTGTGCAACTCTGGTAGATCGTGTAAATCTGATGGCTCGCTCACAGAAGCGTATATTCTCTCATGCATAGGAATGCTAATCAACTCAGCTCAAAGGCTGTCAGAGTTTTATCCGAGTGTTAGCTTAGTGTGGTCCAATTCCTTCACATGAGAGAATTGTGTCACAGGTGTGGAGAAGAAGGAGAACTTATTTTCTCCATCTTCTCCATTGTCTGAGTCCTCGGATGACATCCGAGTGCAGTCTGATGTTTTACATTCACCCAAAGACTTGTATAGGTGCGCATGATCCAAATTCCGGAGCCACGCACAGCTTGCTGCAATTGTTTTTTTACACAGACCGATTCGACCTGTAGAAAAACATTCAGATCTACACTGCCCCATAATATAAAATTGGTCAGAGTGCTTTTCAATGAAACATCATATAGCACTCAGCCACGTTATACCCTCATGTGAGTGAGCCCTGAAAGTTGCAAAAAAATTCTACAAAAAGAGTTGTATGGAGCAGTGACTTAACATGCGCACTGCCATGCCATACAACTCATGTCTTTTCTTCACCTCATGTATTAACACCTCAATGCCTCAGAATAGTCACAACTTTATTCAAATAATCAAATGTTTCTTCTATTGTATCCCCCCGTTCTAACAGTGCCTTCTGCACTTATCCAGTAGTCTCAATGGTTTCTCCATAGCAGTGCCTAACTCTCCAGAAAAGTTACCGAAGTGTCACTGCCCTCACTTCAGTCATAGGTATAACAGTACCTCCCCGTTTTTCCACTAGAATGTATTAAAGCGCCCTCTTCCCCAATACAACAGTGCCCCGTCCCCGGTAGTCACAGCAGTACCTCCTATCCCTTCACCCAATAATTGCAAATTGATTTTCATTAAACAATTTTCTCTTACATATAAAGCTAAATTTGGAATTTTGCTGGTCTGCTGTTACCAGAGACAGTTCTTTGTGGAGGCTTGGAAAATTATATGGTTAGGGTTCATGCACATGGCCATATTTTTGGTCTGAGTGTGATCCGACAAAACACCTAGGAAAAATCTCTCCAAGCCCGAGTTTGATCCGATATTCAGATCACGCTCGGCAATCCAAGTCAATAAGTTCGTGGAAACCATTAGACTGCACTCGGATGACATCTGAGTGCAGTCCGATTTACATGGACTGACAGACTGAAGAAGATGGAGAAATTGTTTTCTCTATCTTATCATACGAGAAAATCGGATCACAGTATGCTGGCACTCTGATCAAACTCAAGAGTCTGATGACAGTGGGATTAGCATAATTGGCCCGATTCTCTCAGAAAAGAGAATATACACTCTTGTGACCCTAGCCTTGCAGCAGAGCTGTAAGATCATGTCTGACAACAAAACCGCTATTTCGAAGTGTGTCGGACGTGTAACACCGGCCTCACCGCACATTTTTGGTGTTCTGTTGTAGTTATTTGAGGAAAGGATTCTTCTAAGCTAAGAAGTCCCAAAGCAGATAAAGTGATCACACCTGGTGAGCATCTGAAAATGGCGATCACATCGCATTTTGCTAATCCTTTCCAACATCTCAGCCTTCTGGCTTGCAAAACACAACATTTAAATTGCACCTGGATCCCAGAAGTGCTTAGCTACAAATACTGATGTCACTTCAAGATTGTTCTTTCTCAGAAGCAGATTGAGGGCATTTTCCCAGGCAACAACTCTGCAAGGGAACTAATAACCTTGTGGGTACAGCTAATAATGTCTCATAAAATGTACAGGAAACAATTACAAATTACATGTGCAGTGAAGCATATTGCATCGTAGCTGCTTGAAGAATGCCTGGAGACATAGCTATAGAAACATGGGCTGCCTCTGGTATTGCTCAGTGCTATGTGCACACTGCCATTTGTAAAGTTGCATATGGGATTCAATTCTGAACAGATCATGCGTTGCTAGCTCTAATACACACTTTGCATTGTTGCTATTCCCTGTGTAGTTAGATTCTTACTAAGAAGAGAACATGTATGCACCAAATAAGATACTCCTGAATTATCCTTGAGCCATATTCATACATTCATGTGTCGCGGGACACTTGACAGTCTCAGAGCCTCATGGAGTTGTCAAGTTCAGGTCAAGATACCTACCATCAGGCCGTAAATCACAGATGTGTGACCGTGGCCTTATTGTGTACTTGGCACCTCTTGCTTCTGAAGAGAATGATGGCATCTACTGTATGAGCTTTCTTGTAAGACAGCAGTTAATTGTTTATTTAGGCTATGTGCGCACGATCCATATTTGAAGCAGAAATTTCCTGAGCGTTTCTGCATCTCCTTGGCAGAGAAAACGCATGTTGATTTTACATGCGTTTTTGACGCGTTTTTTTGATGTGTTTTTTTAGCAGGTGTCAGCTAATCCCATACACCCAATCTTCATTAGCATTTCTATTCATGTAATTTATGCGGTTGCTGTGAGCTGGTATTTTTAGCATGGGAAGGTGCCATCTGCAAACATGATCCCTGGCCATAATTAACATCTCACAGCTGGTTCATTAGCCACTATGTCCCCCGATCAGCACTCAGCAGCGATTTGGACACTGCATATTTTTTTTGCGTCCAAAACGCGGTGTTCTAATGCCGCACTTTTGTTGTAGGTACATGTGAATCCACCACATATAATGACACTACAATCGGTCAAAATCTGAAGTGGAAACTTGCGTGTCCCCTACAGAAATTGACATTCTGCGGGTGAGTTTGGGTACGTCGCCATGATCAGGAGCCGCTGCAGGTTTGACGCTGCGTGTTTATACAGCGTCAAACCCACAGCGTCCAGATGTCCCATGTCCACTATGCGTGCATCAGAGGCTGCGAATCACCCATGGACACTGACATGCGGTGCGTCCTTCAGGACCGTAGCATATCAAATTCTCTTGCGGAGTCGCTAGTGTCCGCAACAGAAATTTGACGACTAGAATGTATTGAATGTGGTAAATATGCATGGTTCAGTGAACACATGTGGATTTACCTGCGTTCAATAGAATGCAACGTTTTGGACGCAGCAAAAAATATGCGTCCAAAGCGCTGCTACATCCGGATCGTGGGCACAGAGCCTAAAATGTAAAAAAAATATGGTGTGGGCTCCCGCGTAATTTTTATAACCAGCAGAGGGAGAGCTGACTTCTGGGGGCTGATATTAGTGGCCGGGGAAGGGACCAATAGCCAACAATGTTCCCTGGCTATTATTGTCAGCCCACAGCTGTTTGTTTAGCCTTTACTGGCTAGATTACAAGGGGACCCCCCAAAAAAATTTACGTGCGGTCCCCCTATAAAATCTAACCAGAAAAGTCTAAACTAGACAGCTGCTGGCTGATATTAATAGCCAGGGAAGGGCCATGGATACTAGCCCCCTCCGCGTCTATTAATATCAGCCCTCAGCAGTCCCAGAAATGGCGCTTCCATAAGATGTGCCAAATATGGCGCTTAGCCTCCCCTCTTCTCACTGCCCTGTAGCGGTGGCGAATGGGGTTGGGGTTCACGTCAGCCTTATATTGGCGGCTGACGTGAAACCCAGGTTAGTAATGGAGGGCGTCTATAAGATGTCCCCATTACTAACTGCGTAGTAAAATGGTTGCCACCTTTTCAATAAAACACGGCCAGAATAAAGTACTTTAATGAAATAAAACAACACACGGTTTTAAAAAAAATGTATTGTACGTCCAGTCCCCGAATCCCTCGATCTTCTGAATAAAACGTAAAAAAAACAAACACCCATATCCCTCACCTGTCCACCGTCAACGACATAGTCTACGATCATCGCCCCCCGACGATCCATGTCACTTCTACAGGAGTGACATCAGCAGTCACTGATGTCACTGCTGTAGAAGACAGCAGTGTATACTGACAGGGGTGTAAAATCACCCCTGTCAGTATAAATGCTGCTGCAGGAGGTCACTGGGGTTCATCAGCTGTAGATCAGCTGATGAGCCCCGGTGAGCTCTCACAGCCATCACCCTGGGAACTTTCTTCTGAAGGTTCCCACGGTGAGGTCAAGTGAGCAATCAGCTGATGTCACCGCAGGTCCTGGCAGCTCAGTACACTGCGGGGAGCGAGTATACAGCAGTATACCGCCGGGAGGAGGGGATCGCTGCCGGGGAACAGAAGGACACTGGGGGCGCCAGACAGGTGAGTATAAAAGTTTTTTTTTAATTTTTACTTTATTTTTTATTTTTTTACACTGCGAGAAGCCGGCTTGGCTGGGAAGACTACTGCTCCTCCCAGCCATGCCGCTCCCGCTGTTATCAGCGTGAGCGGCGGTCGGATGAGAGGAGTTGTAGTCCTCCTCTCCAACACGGAACACCGCGTTTCCACCGCAAATTCGTGGGCATTGACTTTAATTGAAACACAGCAAATCCACATATACCTGCGGGTTTGCTGCGATTCAGTGCAAGTCAATGGGAGCGAATTCGCAGCGGAAACACCTGCAAAATGGTCATGCTGCGTTTTTTTACGCAATGCGTATCCGGAGCGGAAATTTCCGCATCATGTGCACAGCACATCCGGATTACCATTGCTATACCTGGCAGACCTATTAACAAGCGTTTCCGCAGCAGGAAAACCGCCACAAAAACTCATCAAAAACGCTTTGCGTGCACATAGCCTAAAGATTTCACAATACAAACTGTGTACATTGCAAAATAGAGCTCTTTGACCTGATGATGTTGGTGTACTTATTTTGAAAATCAAAATTTCTGTATAATCCTAAATGGAAGATTCCCTGACTAATATTAAAATGAGCAAGTTTTCATAGGTTCGCCAGGATGTTAGTGTTTGAAGACCAATAGCAAAATTATTATAAAGGATAGATTACTAAATCAAATAAGTTCTTCTAATCATTATTACTGTATAGAGAAATCTTTATGAACAATGATGCTTAGAAGAACTACCTTTTATTTTTTCATAAATCAACAGTACAAGTGACATGCAGTATGCAGTATCTTACACAGACACATGAATATTTCCATTTGTATAAGTCACTTCTCTGTCCCCCACCCATTGCTTGCTGCACTGGGCAATCACTCAAAAAAATGCTCAAATCTGTCTACCCTGAGGTACCAGAGTCTACCTGCTGCCTATAAAAGTCTATGGAGAGTGGTGGGGACCAAGCTGAAGGGAAACAGCAGCAGAGAGACACAAAGAGAAGCAGCTGCAGCTTCTGTTTTATAGAGGGAAACCCTAAAAATGTGAGATACATGTTAAATAATGGCCAAAAATAATGCTAGTGCTCATATACATTGTGACAGTTACACTTTAATAGGAATCTTCATAGATAGATCTTTTAATTAGTTTGTATATAAACACATATTGTTCTAAATGATCTTATTGGGAATAAAACATACTTCATTTTATGATACAATAAGTACCCTAAAATATCATCAGAGAATTTAAATAAAGCTTACAAGACAAACCAGATCTACACTGCATAGAAACCCAGCTAAAGATGCAGATATCGGCTGCAATGTGACTAAATCCTCTAGACGTTATGCCAAGTTGTTACTTTCTCTGGGTCTCACACTTGCTATTGGTCTTGACTTATATAAATGTACTTGTTACATAATCAGAAGCTGTTTCTGTTATGCTCATGATTTATTTATTCTGATATCTAAGAGTAAATGGTTGTAAGTGGATTAGAAAATACATGCACAGCTAATATCTTAGCGGTATCATGTGGAATATGCCACCTTTTGGTACTGTCCACAGCAAGCTTGGCGGTGACAAAACTCATGTCTGGCATTGTTTGCACAGAAAAACTTTGGGGTCTTAAATGGAAACCTGTCAACAAAAAAACAACTAATTTACCTGCAACCATAGCAGTGATCTTCAGGTAAATACCATTTTAAAGGGAATATATGTCACGCAAGGTGAGATACGGAACAAGTGTACAACGACGGGAAGTGGGGGAATGGAGCCCAACAACTAAGGTAAGGGGGAGTGGAGACCCCTAGGCAGATCTAATATCACCCTGACTACCCTATCGTCCCTATATAGGTTCCACACCTATCGCCGAGCAGGAAACCTAATCCCTGAATGTCCCTAGAGCTAGGCCCTACGTGGGGGGGGGGGGCAGGGTGAACACTAGTCAAGCCCCACTGTAACTAAAGATAACAAGGTAGACAAAGAAAGGGGATAAACTTAACTTGAGAAGACACCAGAGAGATTACGCCAACTGTCCTCCAAGAGAACTCCAAGAAGAAAATAGTCAACTACTAGTACTCCAGGTATGGACAGAGGAACATAAAACTATCACCAGCAACTCTCTGGAGACACTGAGCGTTTTTAACTACCAAGCAAGGGTGTGTCAATTAGCAGCAGAAGGTGGAGGTCGCTGCTGAGTCCTAAAGGAAGAAGGTTATCACTACACTGCAGAGATGAGAGGATCAAGAAGTCGTCTGCAATGCCAATTGCAGTGACCTTCTACAGCCAGATCCAGAGTGACTGTCTGTTACACTTGATACACCCGTGACAATATGTCAGCAAGTTTTTGCTATGTAATCACCACAACGTTAGACCTGGATTCCCCAGGGATGTGTCACTTACTAAGCTGTATTTCGCTGTTTCAATACAATCAGTGTTTTATCATAAGGAGATTATCACTGCAGGGCAAGCTACTTTGTGCCTCCTGGTCCAACCACACTCGCAGCACTGATTGTCAGATTTCTGTCAATATACAATCAGTGGTGTGGTGAGGTTATACACAGCTCAACATTCAGAGAACCGCTAGATTTGCAGCTGAGAGAACTATGATTCTATCTCAGCTGCTGCTCCCAGTAAACTAAGTGATACATCGTTGGAATCAGGGTCTCTATTCCTACATTATGCTGCTCTCAGATTACATATCAAAATCCTGGTGACAGATTCCCTTTAAACATAAGTAGCAGTCTAATTGGAAGTTCAGCTACATGGAGAAAATTAAATTCTATTCTCCTTGCAGCTGATGGTTCCCAGTCATCGGAAGGCGCGGGGCTGTGATCAGTCAGCCTTCAGTACATAACGAGCTCACTCTTATCACGCCTCCTGCTCCTTGACTGACAACCAACTCCGCAGTGTGTAGAGCAGAATGTTAGTCATGTAGACGGCGGAGTGATTACTGTGCACTCACGGTGTAGTGAGCACTGACTGATTCCAGCCTGGCCATCACTGCGAGCATCAGCAGTCGCCCCCCACGGATCTGGCAGATCTCACCAATCTGGTGGATAGATGGGGGAAGGGCTGTGAGGAAGCATGCGGTGCTGATACACCAGGGGGCAATCTACTTGTTGGTTTTGCTTTTCTTGCTATAGAATATGTCGTCCTAGGAGGTAGTGAAAGAAGGTCAGAGTGTCCTGATAGCTGCACCTCACCTCTCTACAGACTGACGCAGGGCTGTCTCTTACACCATCTGATATTGGGATGTGATGACATAAGCTCCTATGTTGTCATCTAACCTCACACTCCACATGCATGTCCTCACCTAACCACACATAACACCCATTATTCTGACTGGTGGGATGCAGATAATGTTCTGTTTGCTCAATTGATTCCACATCAGGTTTCCATGACAACAGTGCACCAGACAGAAGTCTGAAGGGGATATTTTTCCATCCAGTTCTTTCTCCAGCTAATATCCCTGTCACTTTCAGTAATCATATCTAATGATAGCTGCAAGGCCTGGGTCAGACGAGTGTATGAAAAATCCAGAAAACTTGGACGATTTTCATCTGTATGCCCTCCGTGTGCCATCTTTATGCCATCCATGTACCATCTGTATGCCATCCGTGTGCCATCTGTGTGCCATCTGTATGCCATCTGTGTGCCATCTGTATGCCATCCATGTGCCATCTGTATGATATCCATGTGCCATCCATGTGCCATCTGTGTGCCATCCGTATGCCATCATGTGCCATCTGTATGCCATCCATGTGCCATCTGTGTGCCATGTGTATGCCATCCATGTGCCATCCGTGTGCCATCTGTGTGCCATGTGTATGCCATCCATGTGCCATCTGTATGCCATCCATGTGCCATCTGTGTGCCATGTGTATGCCATCCATCTGCCATCTGTATGCCATCCATGTGCCATCTGTATGCCATCCATGTGCCATCCGTATGCCATTCGTGTGCTATCTGTGTGTCTGCATGTCACGTGTATTTATACATCAGCAGATTAAAATGATTAAATACAGTTTACTATGTTAATAATTGCAATGTATCCATAAAAATCGGATGTTATACAGTTGATCCCTATGGGAATGATTTTTTATTTTTTGTGAAACCATAGATCGCCTAAAATATGGAAGAGAATAGTGGATGCTGCAATTTTTTTTTTTTTTTCACACTGACTCTCATCTAAACAGTACTATTTAATTACATTGGTTAGTGTGCTGTCTGATTTTTACTTGGACGTCCGTCAAATATAATACACTCATCTGAACAAGACCTAAGATTTGTGGCAACATTTTTGTAACTATCCAAATCATATGAATGGGCTTGTGCTTGTACAATTGCAGGTGCTTGCCACTAAAGCAACCCCTTTCATTTGTACAGAACAAAATACAATTAGGCTGTTTACTATGTTAGGCTCTGTTCACATGTCCAGTAATGATCCGTTAGAATGGATCCAGCAGCAATCTCTTAGGAAGCTGTCACAACTTTTTAGTCCATTATTCACTAACTGATCTCTGCCGGATCTGTTTTTTTAACATAGGAGTCAATGGGCAGCAGATCAGTTAATTAGCCATCCGTTGTCGTCTATTTCCAACAAATCCAGCAAAGTAAGCCTTTTCTTGCCAGAAATAGACAACAACGGATTTGCAACAGTCAGGTCACATGCACACTATCAATATTTGGTCAGTATTTTACATCAGTATCTGTAAACCAAAACCAGGCTAGGAACAATCAGAGGAAAAGTATAATAGAAACACGTCACCACTTCTGGATTTATCACCCACTCCTGGTTTTATCTTACAAATACTGATGTAAAATACTAACCAAATACTGAACATGTGAACGTGGCCTAAGGACACCCTGGAAACATGATCTGTTGGTGGTTCTTGAGGATTGGAGTTGGGAAACATTGCTCCAACTAATAGCAATTCAGCAATGTTTGTCTGAATAAAGATTTAAAGGGGTTGTCCTTCTTTAGGAAACTTTTCCCTTTATGCAAAGTTTGTTGTAAAAAGCCCACAATCTTTGCTTTACTTACTCTCTCCTGAACACAAATTTGGCTGAAATAGATTGTGGACGACATTGCCCGTGTTTGTCAGAAATCCCCACATGTTTTTTTGGCTGTCCAACAGTCACGAAATATACAGGGCGAGGACTCAAGCATGTCACTCGAGCACCCGTGATACTCGGTGCAGACCCGAGCACCCAATTCGAGCACTTGCGCTCAACACTAGTTGTCATATCGTCATATTTTTTTTTTACTTTTGAAAAAACTAACCCTAAACCCAATCCTAAATCTTACCCTAACTTTAAAGAATGAAAGAAATAAACATAAAATAAAAAATATGTAATCTGACTGACTCGGGGAGAATGATTTACTAATTATTGGCTTTTGATCACTGTGATAGGGTTATTCATTGAATAACGGCAATCAAGTGATCGGGGATGAAAAATCTCTCCCTGATCGTGTTCTCCGTTTCTCCTCAGGTAGCTGAAACCCCAGAGATTTTCGGACTTTGAGGGGGCGCTATACCCTTATTCGTGATTGCCATTTTAAAACAAGGGAATAAGCCCCTTATCGCCTGCCTTTTTAATGCGTTAAGGGGTTAAAGTTCTGTTTGTTTGTTTTTAAATGAACTGTACATATTGGGAAAAATTTCTGAAAATAGACAACCCCTTTAAGAATCTAGGCTGTTTTCAGAAATTAACTGGGTTTTTCACCATAGTGAAACTTTACAAAAGTTAAAGAGGTTGTCCACTACTATTAATAATTGGCCATTCTATTTTTATGTTGAAAATTAGTATCTTTGTAATTACCTTGCGGTGCAGTTACTGTCATAGTCATAGTCATAGTTCCAGATGCAGCCAGGGGTCTCTGTCTTCTGCGTTCCACAGTGGATGCTGGGTTGTGGACAGGGTTACCCCGCGCGTCTCACCCGGCATCCACCACGCGCTCTCCCTCTCCTCATTCATTGGGAAAGCGTGCGGTGGATGCTGGGTGTGACGCATAGGGTAACCCACAACCCAGCAGCCACCGCAGGGACCACGTCACTTATGTCACGCCTCTCTTGACGTGACATCAGCCGGGGGTCACGTGATGCCTGTGAGCGGCCAAAGATTGCGCCGCTCACAGGCAACAAAGACACAGCAAGGTAATTACAAAGAAACTTATTTTCAGCATAAAAATAGAATGGCCAAATATTAAAAGTACCGGACAACCCATTTAAAAGCCACTGTACCGCACAGGAGACTGGTTGGACAGACGGGTCCTCGGCAGCTTCGCCACACCCGCTGCCCTGGAGTCACAGGTCTCTCCCTATGCACGCACACACTCAAAGGCCTGGCAGTAGGTGAGGAGAGGCCACCAGGGATCTGCTTATCCGACCAGTTTCCCGCATGTCCCGATCCCGGTAGCTTTTATCGTATGTTTTTCTCTGAAACGCCGCAGTGTTTCAGAGTCGAATGTACGTAGCTGTAATCATACAGCCAATGCCTGATACATGCTGTTTGTGGATTGGGCAGTATGAATCCGCTGTCAGGTTCCCTTTAACTAATATGGTACAGATTGCTCTGTCTTTACAAACATTACTTCAGTCTCATAAGCTATGCTAGTTTTAGTAACTGGGCCAATATGTTTCATATTTGCCTGCAACTAATTTAGCATAAGACATTAATCAGTATGAACAAAACACTATCAGTTTAGTATATCTCATATAGAAATACACAGATGTTTGTCATGGAGAAAAATTCCATACAGACATCTCCAGAGAAGGGGACATGTCAGTCTCACATTAAACATATGCAATTAATTATAACTAGGGAAGAGATAAACAAATTAACTGAGGAAGTTAGAAACATAGGACGAGCTGACTTTTCAACCTTCTTTGAAGCAGGGACCTCCTGCAGTGACTAGGGAATTACAGCAGAGAAATGCTTTGAGGAGAGACAGTAAGACTGAGAACTGTTTATGCAGAAGCAGGGAAATACCCTTCCCCAGGAAAAAGCTTCCTATGATCAAAGAAAACTGGACAATTTCTGTTAGACACTCTGCTCCAATGTCCAAATATGAATATTGGGGTTTTGCATCAATCCGATATTTATAGGAGATATATTTTCGGCGTCGAAGGGACAGACATAACGCATTCACTCACAGCACTGTATGGCCATCAGATCCCCTCTAACTTAATATTGGTCCGATAGGTGATGCTATACATGCCATATTTCATGTCTATCGAAAGGTAAAATTGCGATTAGAAACAAGATGACCTTATTTACCACCTGGGACCTCCAGGGGTGAAGATACCCTGTAAGTTGGGGATCTAAAAAAATTCTGAAGGGCCAAGCACATCCCACAAACAGCCCCACATGAGCTCATCATGGTGAGGAATATATAGGCGTAACTTTTATCTAATAAAAAGCAGAAATTGGGTTTGGTCCTTTGTCAGTCCTTGAAAGGTACACTTTGCTGTGGGTTCTGTCCATTTCCTAAGAAGTACCTCCGTCTGCTAAGCGCTGAGCCATTTCCATTTTTGTGTTATTGTGGAGCTGGCAGTGACCATACCGAAGTATATATACAGGGGCGTATCTTGGGGGGGAGGCGGGCTGCCTAATGCGGCGGTCCGATGTGTCCCCCCTGGCGGCTGCGTTGCGCAAAGGTAGTTATTGTGCAGGGGGTAGTAATTGTACAGGGGGCATATTTATTGATTGTGCGGGGGGTATTTATTGTGCAGGGGGCATAGGTATTTATTATGCAGGGGGGTATTTATTGTGCAGGGTGGTATTGCGCAGGGTTGGTATTTATTGCGCAAGGGGGATATTAATTGCGCAGAGGGGTATTAATTGTGTAGGGGGTATTAATTGTGCAGGGGGGTAGTAATTGTGCAGGGAGGCATATTTATTGTGCAGGGGGCATACTTATTAATTGTGCAGGGAGGTATTAATTGTGCAGGGGGGCATATTTATTAATTGTGCAGGGGGCTATAAACTGTGCAAGGGGCTATAAATTGTGCAGGGGGCATATTTATTAATTGTGCAGGGGGGCATATTTATTAATTGTACAGGGGGCTATTTATTAATTGTACAGGGGGCTATTAATTGTGCAGGGGGTATAATTATTTATTGTGCAGGGGCCATATTTATTCAGTGTGGAGGGGAGATTTAATCTGTGGGGAGTGGGTGCAGACACATTATTGGTAGCGAGGGGGAAAATGTGTGCGGACACAGTATGGGAAGCGAGGGTGATGGGATGTGTGCGGACAAGGTATGGGGAGTTGGGGAGGATGTGTGAGGAGGAAATATTAGGAGGTAGGGGAAACGAGTAAGGAGACTATTGAGGGGAATAGTGTGAGGAGAAAGTATGGGGGAAGAAAAGTGTGAGTGGGCACAGAATAGAGACTGAGTAGTGGGTGGGTGATAGCATGGGGGGACAGTGGAAGGTCACAGCCAGGAGGCAACAGTATGCTAAGGAAGGGGAGTGTGATGAGGGGGGAGTATGATGAGGGGGCACAGTATAGAGACTGAGCCCTATAGGGGGGACACAGTGTGAGGACAATGTGAAGAGGGGGCCAAGTATGGAAAGTAGAGGGCAGTGTGGAGAGCATGTACCATAAGAGGGATAGTGTGGGGGTCATATTTTGTGCAGGGAATGTAGTGAGGGGCAATCAGTTATTCAGGGGCTCAGCGTAGGGCAGACATTTTTATTCAGGAGCATTATAATGACACTGCTATCTTTCAAGGCATTGTGTGGGGATGTGCTGCAGAAGATCGGAGAAGATGGAAGTCTGTAGAGACGAGCTGTGGATGAGAAAACTCATCATGTGTCTGGACAAGAGGAAGAAAAGATATAGAACGACTCCAGAGACGACGTCATCTATAAGATTCCTGGATGTAAATGTTTTTTATGATGCTGACATTTTTTTTTTTTTTATTTATGTTAGGAGCATTAAATATGTTGTTCACGTTTATGATGAGTCTGCAGACATTTTATGTGACTGCAGACTTCTGAATTCTCACAGTGCGCACTGCGTACTGCCAGGATTCTCTCGTGCCAGCGATTTGTATACATGCAGTTACGTGCTGACTAGACATGCGTGGCCTCACTCAATGAAAATGAATTGAGGGAGGCCGGACACGTCTAGTTGGAATGCGGCCAGAAGTATACAAATCACATACTTGTGGTGACATGACCGTCCACTGTAGCCACGGCAAGGGAAAATCCTAAAAGTGTGCAGTGCATGCGCTGTGAGAATTCAGAAGCCTGCAGTCACACACAGTGACTGCAGACTTTCTTCTCAAACCTGGACAAGCCTTGTAGCCAATCCTGACAGCGTGTAATATACTGACTGTCAGGATTCAGCTCTGCTTGCTGGTTCCATCAGTCATCACATGGCCACTTCACTCATATGAGATTTTCATACTTACGGTCAAGTGACAACGCGCTTCTCTCAGAGAGAATTAGGAAGAGCAGCTCGTCGGCATGTGACTAAGGCCACGGCCCCACTATCAGTATTTGGTCAGTATTCGGTCCGTATTTTATCTCAGGAGTGAGAGCCAAAACCGGGTGAGGAACAATCAGAGAAAAGGTATAATAGAAGCAAGTCACCAATTCTGCATTTATCACCCACTCCTGGTTTTGTCTCCCACTCCTGAGAAAAAATACTGACCAAATACTGATAGTGGGGCTGTGGTCTTAATGTGCAAATTGCATATGTACTGGGGATGGAGCGGGGGGGGGGTGTCAAATTGAATTCTTGCCCCGGGTGCTAGAAGACCTAGATACACCTTTATGTGTATATATATATATGTATATATATATATATATATATATATATATATATATATATATATATATATATACACATTCCATGCGCTGGAATCGGAAGTGTATATACCATATTCTCACTGTAAGTTCCCCAATAACAGGCCTAGCAGCGGAAGCCGCCGCGGCCGCATCCATCACTCGTCAGTCAATTGCATAATTGTCCTGACGATTGGAGGCAGCAGAGTTGCGCCCCCTGGCAAAGTGGTGACAGCGGTGGGATCTCTCCAGTGTCATCTGTGACAAAGTGGTAACAGTGGTGGGATCTGCGTGATCCCCCCCCAGCTGTTATCCTTGACAATTATATTAGCCCCTGACAGCTCCTTTAAGCTTGAAGACTTTATATTTGATGGCAACACTATGCTACTAACGTATGGTATTCTACTTGACAACAGAAATGTCAGATCCTGCGCTATACGAAAATAACAAATGGAGCTGTCCTAAAAATAGACTGTTACAGAATAATTATTTTCTGCTAGACTTCCTAGATGCAAGAATGGTGGATTCAGCTAATGATTAATATGTGAAAAGAGTCCATCCACAATCAACACAAACATATGCATTGTACAACTGGTATTCCTTTTTTCATATTAGGCAGCATTAATTTACAGTGGATTTAATTAGACTTTTTAAAATAAATACTATTTTTACAATTAGAGCACCACTCCAGCATTTTTTTACTTCACCTTCTGAATTGGTATGACTAGTGTCTGTTCTTTGCCCCTAGTAATATACTTACTAGCCACCATTTTCTTCTGTTCCCGGCGCCTCTTCGATCCTCACTGCAGCTTCTGACTGCCCGGAAGTCACAGGTAACAGTCACAAGCTCTCAGTGTAAGTGTATGATATCCTCGTTCTGGCTCTCATAGACTTACATTGAGTAGTGACCTCTGGCTTCACCCAGCAAACACTGCGGAAGACGACCGGAGTGGCACCGAGAACAGTAGAAGATGGCAGCTGATAAGTATATTACTAAGTATATTACTAGGAACAGGGAACTTACATTAGTGATACCACTCCGGCAGTGAAGTAAAAAAAACAAAAACAGTGCTTTAAGAGAAATGCAGGATATCGATGCAAAGTTGGCCATACACATTTGATAAACCTGGACCAAACAATTTATTGTATATGGGAGTGCCCTGACTTTACCCCAATGGCAGATGTTGGGGAAGACAAGAGTCAGTACTCTTCACTGATGTCTACACAGGTTTTTGATACAGTGTAATGCTCTTTTCATGCACTAGCTGTTTTTCGCTGATCCACATAATGGGGTTGTCCAATGAAAACATATTATCCCCTATCTGCAGGGTAGGGGATGACTCTCTGATCAGTGAGTGTCCCACCACTGGGACACGTAGTGATCGGCAGACCGGGTAATTGTTATCTTCAATGGGGAGGATGTATACCCATTACAAAATGATGTAGCAGGTTGGACGCCTGACCTCTATTCCATTCATTCTATATGGCCCTGCCAGAAAAACCCGAGTACAATGCCTGGTAGCCTGCCTGGTATCCTCATAGGGGATGAATGGAGCTCAGATGCCTCTCCATTGGGGATAAAAGTTACTGGTTTTGCCAATCTGTTAAGGTCCCAACCGTCAGACCTCCGCCGATCAACAAGTTATCACCTGGGCACTGGATAGGCGATAACTTGTTTTTTTCTGCACAAATCCCTTGAAGGGACTGAAATGTAGATAAATTAAAATATAGTCACTTTTATTAGTATTCTTTGAAAATAAAGAAAAATGCTAATGTGCACCATGTGATGAATGCTTTTTTATAAGACAAGATTATGTTGTTGCAGTAGTGATATAATAAATTCACTCTCGCCTTCCTGGGGATTACCTTTATTCTTCTTACTGTATGATAATAGACATACTGTATAATATGGTCTTTCCTCCTTTGGACCTAATTAATGTTGTGAGATATTTTCTCATTAGTCGCATTAATTTCATGAGACAAAGCAGGCGCTCATTCAACCCTTTATTCTCTCCTACCCCTGCCTACCTATTGTATTATTATTATTGCACTTTATCTTCAAAAGTGGCTTTACCATCCCCATCCTATCTTAGAGACTCCACTCAGCTCATTAATACTTTGAAAAACATGGACGCTGGTAGTTTTTATGACATATGTTTTCTTACTGCTGATGTCAGTACCCTCTACTCCACCATCCCCTTGGATTACAGGCTGTTGCACATTTCTTATTGCATTATTTGACACTATGGCCCCCATTCATCATTGCCGTTGCTCCTGTATTTTGTCTAGTTTTGTGCCTTTTTTTTGTTTGTTTGCACCCAATTCATTATTCTATTTGCACCACTTTTTTAAGTATATTTTATATGTGCTCACCTATTGTTTTTTTCGCTTTGTGTATGAAGTCTACCTATTCTAGATATTTTTGCCTGATTAAACAATTGCACCTTTTTAGAAAATCGCAAAATTTGGCGCATTTTCATGCCAATCCTCCACCTTGTGTATTTTTGAGTACACCAGCATTTTGGTGCAATTTTGTGACCCAAGGTGCAACTTTTGGTGCCAAATGTTGCAAAAATAGTTCAGGTCAGGAAGAAAGCCAATTTTTGATTTTGTACAAGTGTCTGTCATCAGGGGGCAATTGAGAGCTCCATAAGATGAAAAAAAATTCAGTAAATCCTATTAAAATTAACTTTATTTAGGTGTCATTTGGTCTATAATGACTCTGCAGTTGGGCTAATAGAGGGGGAAACACAATCAGGGACTCCTCTTTATGATGCTGGTGAGACAACCCCTTAGTACATAATAGTTATAATAATATTATTAAACATCAGGAGGAGGAGTAAGATATTGGAAGCAGCAACAACAGAGGTAAACCCTGCCCCAGCTTTCTTCTCAGTGTGGTGTGAGTGCTGCTAGCTCTGTGTATGTAGTGAAAGACTCATATTATTAACCCTTTATGAGCAGCTGTGTCCTCCTCTTACAGATGAACCTTGTAGAAGCAGCTCTGAAATCTAGGAAATTAAAGGGAATCTTTCACCAGGTTTTTGGTACTTCATTTGAGAGCAGCATGATGTAGGGCCTGAGCCCAGATTCCAGTAATTTGTCACTTACTTGGCCGCTTACTGCAGTTTGGATTAATAACCGTTTCATCTTTTGCAGATCTTGCAGTTCTCTGAATACTGAGCTCTTTATAACCCCGCCCTCACCACTGATTGGCAGCTTTTTTGTTATGCACAGTGTACACCAAAGCTACCAATCAGTGGTGGGGGGTTGGACTACCCGGCAGCAGGTTTGTAAGTCCTCTAGTGATAATCTCCTTCTCAGATTTTTATAAAAAAAATACAGCAAGCAGAACAGTAAGTAACATAACTGAAATCAGTGTTTCTGCCCCCTACATCATGTTGCTCTCAGATTAGGTAGCAAAAACTTCCCTTTAAGCGTTTAGAAGCAGCTGTGTACTCCTTCATTAGCTGAGCTGCATTATATATAACATCCTGATATTACATAGCTAAAATATAACAATATTCTGCATGTACAGTAGTTAAGCTTGAGCTCCTTGCTGGAGGTGGGAAAAAAATTCTCACCCGAATTTCATTATCCTGATTTGCTTCTCATTAGGTTGCATTGATAAATTAATTCCCCAGATTTGTAATTTTCTACTGGTAAATTTGTAAGAGAAATAGTTGAACAAATTCTCCTATTGTATTTTGTTGGCTCAACAAAGTACCAAAATAGGGAAATTGATGGGTTCACCCTGAATTTTGTTGCATCTGAGCACATGGCTGCACTTTGCCATTTACTTGCATAGGATTAGCCCCTCACAGTTGGTACCTCCGTGAGAAGAAGAGAATCTCACTATATATTGATCTCACTCTATTAAAATGAAAGCCTGCATCTCCTCACCGGATGAAATCTTTATGTAGTCAAGTATATAGAACACCTTTTCAAAGCTCATCCATTATTTTTTGCATTGAAATGTTGACGCTAATGTATGCTGAAAAAACGCTGAGTAAAATGCTATTATTGTATCGAGGTACTCAACTACTTTCTGAAAGCCTAGGGGAAAGGAAGGTATAAAAGGATAACATGAATTATACCTTTTTCATCTCCTGCTGCTCATCACATTAGCAATCGAGTTCTTCTGAATGCAGATCTTAACAGGTTAGCACATAGGAATCGTGAAGAGTGCAGTTACCTAGGTGAGTCTCACACAGCGTACTGATGATCAGTGATCCAAGTGGAGGAGCTGCATCTACAAGGACTAGGTAGCATGGGCTCGAAGATAGCAAATCGTTCACTTTCTGAAGGAAATGTCTCCACTTCCTACAATCAGCCTTCAATATTCGGGACTGGTTTGCCAACTGGCCTCAATATTTTGTATGTACACAAGTCCCTATTTTAAGTTAGGCCACAAGTATTAACACACGTTTTCTTTTAAAGAGTTGTCCAGGACAATCCTAGTTTTTCTGTGTGGCTTTCACTGCCCAAAAGAAGGTAATGTGCACTTGCCTTTCTGTAGCCATCTAGCCCCAACGTCCTCATCCAAGGATGTGTACCATGTGTCTTCCACATACTGTGATGTCTTGTACCCTGAGTTTTGCCTTTTATTCCACTTGTAGACACACTAGTACGCAGAGCTGGAAGAGTGGTTAGAAGCGTGGGAAACAGAAACTGTGTGCTTACATTGGGGAGTGTTTAATAAAGTGAAAGTAGGGTTTTTGAAATGTGGATATGGTTGTTACAAAACTCCGTAAAGGGCTTGTCCCCTTACAGAAAATTATGGTCACCAGACGCAGTGTGTAATAAAACAAAGAAACTGCACTTTACTGTCTCCGCCGCTTCTCCAATATGATATGCCCGGAATAGCGGCAGAGGCTCAGCAATGGACCCGGAGAAGGTGAGCAAAGTGCGGTTTGTTTTTTTATAACATTCTGCTCTCGGGGGACCTAGATTTTCTGAAAGGGGAAACCCCATGTAAAGAAAAAAAAACAAGATAATCTCAAATATATGCACTTCTGCATTGTTGAGACAACAGCTTGTACCATAAGTGCAAGTTATCACCTATCCATCAACAATTGCCTGTCTCCTGTTGCTTCATATAATACAGTTAGAAAACTGTTCTAGATGTGACAGTAGTAGAATCGAGTGACTTTTTTTTAATGTTACCCAGTTTTAGGGCTCTTTGACACGTCAGTATCGCTGGTATGGGTGGTGACAGATTCCACACGTACTGGAGACACTGACACACGCAGACCCATTCAAATGTATGGGTCTGCGCACATCTCAGTGTGTTTACACGGACCATGTGTCCGTGTGCTCTACACGGTGACATGTCTGTTTTTTTCCGGATGCACAGTCCCCAAAATGTCTCACGCTGAGCACACACAGATGACATCCATGTGTCATCAGTGTGACACATACCGGCGCCTAGGAATCAGTGTACAGTTAGCGCTGTTCCCAAGCGCGGGGTGCTGAACGCTGCCTTCATCATTGTTCCTTGCTCGCGCTGTGATCCGCATGAGCAAGTGACAATGCTGGGAGTAGTAGTTTGCACCCGCATTGACCCTGTGTATAAATAAGAATTAAAATAATAAAATCTTTATACTCACCTGTCCGGAGATGTCTCTCACTGTAATCCTCTGATCGCTTAGGCCAAGGAGTCAGGGAAAATGAGCGGGGCATTGCACTGAGCGGAGCTCATTGAGTGACACTACCCTGCTCCTGATCTCAGTGCAGCTCCGGACCACAATCGGTGGAGCGGCTCATGCTCACAGCGCAAGCAAGGAACAATGATGAGGGTAGCGTTCAGCACCCGGCACTTGGGAACAGCGCTAACTGTACACTGATTCCCAGGCGCCGATACGTGTGATCCTGATGCAGCACATGGTTGCCACACGTGTGACACACACGGGACACGGATATCTCCGGTACCGTTTTTCCGGTATTAATTCCATTAATTCCACAGCGCTTTATAGGCATTATCATCACTGTCCCCATTCCCTATCAGTATGTATTTGAAGTGTGGGAGGAAACCGGAGAACCTGTAGGAAACCCACGCAAACATGGGGAGAACATACAAACGTACAACATCCTGTCATTGCAGATGTTTGGTGGCATTTCAACCCAGATCCACAGTGCTGCAAAGCAATAGTGCTAACCACTGAGCCACCGTGCTGCCTAGAACTGTGATCCACATAGGATAAGGCCGCATGACTACTTTGTGATGTTCACCAGACGTCTATTAAAGAGCGAAAGTTCTTATGAAAATTACAGACATAAAGAAAAAGAAATTTGCAGCACTCGCCACACCTTAAAATGTCTCCATTCTTATTTCTTCGGTTATAGGGGTCAAATTACCTATTATTAACATTCTCGGCTGGTATGGGTTGTCCGATAAGATGACATGTATAACCGTGTTTCTAATTTCCTGAATGTGGTTGCTGCCATATGCGGTAAAACAATTAGTAACCCGCCTGCTGTCATGTGTATAATCATGCATGGATGTACCGCTATGTACTAACATAGCTGCTGATACATTATTCTGCCAGTCTATTTATTAGCAGCGGGTTTTTCATTTTATACTCAGCAATGTGACAAATGAAATCTTACTCCCTGCCAGTACTTATCAGTCATTTCTCTTGCTCTGCTGATTCTTCAAGATAGAAGACGTGTATACTTTAGAGTATACTTTAGAAAGGAGCTTTTGAGAGTAAAAAAAAAAACCTAAAGAAAGCAAGGTACAATCATTTACATGTTCTATTGTATCAGATTCCAGTGTAAAGTAGAAGATATTAATCAACCTTTCCTAGATTTTTTTTCAATTTTGTATAATTGTGAATGTTGATATATTTTCAATATTAATTATGGGAAACCATCACCTTTCCCACTTATTCTAGTTTTATTGCATTACATGTGCTCATGTAAATGAACAGACTTGTTTATGGAACTTTGGGCATGAAGTAAGAAAAAAAAAGTTTATTCTGTCATTGAAGTAAATAGCAGATACAAGGACGTTAAATTTCCCTTGCTTTTTCCCCCTGAAGCTTTGTAGGCACAGAACATAGAGCTACATAGGGTCATAGAACAGCAGACAGTGGACTGGCTGCATTGGCTGCATGGAGTTTTACTTCTCAACAACCACCATGCTCTACCTGATCATTATTCCATGTTTTAAAAAGAATAATTTTACTAGTGTTAAAGAGCATCAGTCAGTAGGATAAACCCTCCTAAGCCATCTATATGGGCATGTAGGTCATAGGAAGCTGAACAAAATGATACCTTGATATCTGCAATCCCATGTCTTATTCCAGAGAAATCCATGGTTCTCTTATACAGTGAAGGAAATAATTATTTGATCCCTTGCTGTTTTTGTTTGCCCACTGACAAAGACATGAACAGTCTATAATTTTAAGGGTAGGTTAATTTTAACATTGAGAGATAGAATATCCAAAGAAAAAAAATCAAGAAAATCACATTGTATAAATTAGCATTTGCATTTTGCAGTGAGAAATAAGTATTTGATTCCTCTGGCAAACAACACTTAATACTTGCTGCAAAACCCTTGTTGGCAAGCACAACAGTCAGACGTTTTTTGTAGTTGATGATGAGGTTTGCGCACATGTCAGGAGGAATTTTGGTCCACTCCTCTTTGCAGATCATCTCTAAATCATTAAGATTTTGAGGCTGTCGCTTGGCAACTCGGAGCTTCAACTCCCTACATAAGTTTTCTATGGGATTAAGGTCTGGAGACAGGCTAGGCCACTCCATGACATTACTGTGCTTCTTTTTGAGCCACTCTTTTGTTGCCTTGGCTGTATGTTTTAGGTCATTGTCTTGCTGGAAGACTCAGCCACGACCCATTTTTAATGTCCTGGCGGAGGGAAGGAGGTTGTCACTCAGGATTTTACGGTACATGGCTCCATCCATTCTCCCATTGATGCGGTGAAGTAGTCCTGTGCCCTTAGCAGAGAAACACCCCCAAAACATAATGTTTCCACCTCCATGCTTGACAGTGGGGACGGTGTTCTTTGGGTCATAGACAGCATTTCTCTTCCGCCAAACACGGCGAGTTGAGTTAATGCCAAAGTGCTCAATTTTTGTCTCATCTGACCACAGTACCTTCTCCCAATAACTCACAGAATCATCCAGGTGTTCATTGACAAACTTCAGACGGCCTGCACATTTGCCTTCTTGAGCAGGGGGATCTTGCGGGCACTGCAGGATTTTAAACCTTTAAGGCGTAATGTGTTACCAGTGGTTTTCTTGGTGACTGTGGTCCCAGCTGCATTGAGATCATTAATAAGTTCCCCCCGTGTAGTTTTAGGCCGATCTCTCACCTTCCTCATGATCAAGGATACCCCATGAGGTGAGATTTTGCATGGTGCCCCAGATCGATGTCCATTGACAGTCATTTTGTATTTCTTCCATATTCTTACTATTGCACCAACAGTTGTCTCCTTCTCACCCAGCATCTTACTTACGGTTTTGTAGCCCATTCCAGCTTTGTGCAGGTCTATGATCTTGTCCCTGACATCCTTAGAAAGCTCTTTGGTCTTGCCCATGTTGTAGAGGTTAGAGTCTGACTGATTAATTGAGGTTGTGGACAGGAGTCTTTTATACAGGTCACTATGTAAGACAGCTGTCTTTAATGCAGGTAACGAGTTGAGCGTCCAACTGGTCTGTAGGAGCCAGAACTCATAATGGTTTGTAGGGGATCAAATACTTATTTCTCACTGCAATATGTAAATAAATGTATCTAATTTATACAATGTGATTTTCTTGATTTGTTTTGGGATATTCTATCTCTCAATGTTAAAATTAACCTACCCTTAAAATTATAGACTCTTCATGTCTTTGTCATTGGGCAAACTTACAAAAACTGCAAGGGATCAAATAATTATTTCCTTCACTGTATGTAAATAAGTTGTTCTGGACTATGGGCCGGACGCTGATCTGCATTAGAATTTGCAACCAGAGATTATTTTATATAAATGGGGGCATTACCAGTGGGAGACATGTAACTAATACAATATAGCAGAACAGAACTTTGTCTCATAACAAACATGTTAGCAGCTGCAGCTCTCACAGCTCTGCTGGATTGTAACAATGTTACAACCCTATCTGCTGGTGAGATGGAAACTGAAGCTGAGAGGAATCTGCAGATGTATCGGTTATAGGAATGAGCGGACTTGTGGAAGTTCGAATTCTGGTACTCGACGGAACTTTAGCCCAAAGTTCGATGTGGGTGCCAGAACTGTACTCGAACCCCACTGAAGTTAATGGGGAGCTGAACTTTGGAGCTAGAAAAAAACTCTCTTTCTCTCTTCTCTCTAGGAGAAGCTTTGTAATTTATTTATTTTTTTTTTTCATATGTAAAAATCACTGATAAAACTCTTGATGGTAAAAATTAACACCTGATCAAACACTGATGAAAATCAGATGAAAAACACTGATTTAGCTCTTCTTTTTTCCGCACACGTGAAAACTCACTGACGTCTGAATGAGGCGTTAATGTTATGATTGTATGTACAAATGGAGATATATCATGTACAAACTAATGCACCACTCCACTAATTCTTCACTATTGTTTCTTTAGCGTCCATTGATTTTCAAGGTTATCTGTCAGCAGGATTTCACACCCCAAACTATTTATATCTGAATGTAGCTCTTTCAAAGTCAATTCCAGCAATATCTTTACATGGCCAGTCTGTTCCTCTGTTACTGAAAAATCAGTGTTTGAATTTATATGAAATTGAGCCTGAACTGCTATGGGTGATCTGAAGCCTTTGTCACTCCAGCTCTATCCCCTGCCTACCGTCACCTCCTCCTGTTTGACTGATGGTTCCTTTGCCTTAAATCACAAAGCATAGAGACTGTCAGTCAAGCAGGAGGAGGCGGAGCTGGGTGGGGAATCGAGCTGGAGTAACAAAGGCTTCAGATCTACAATAGCCCTTCATCCTCATATGCATATGAAGTCAAACACTGATTTCTCAATTATGGAAGGACGGACTAGGCATGTAAAGGTATTGTTGGACCTCTTTTTGAAAGACCTACATGCACATATAAATAGTTTTTTTGGGTGGGTGTAATCCTGCTCACAGATTCCCTTTAACAGTAAAATAAAACTGATCTAAAAAAATCAATTCTCATTTTCCCTTTTTATTAATGCTTGAATCCTGTCATACATTGTATTGCTACTTGTGTTCACGCTTGTCTTACTCAGTTTTATTATGGAGCAGAGTGAACATTTATGCTCAGGTTATTAACTCCCCAATGGAGCAGCGTCCGCACTAGTTCCTTTATTCAGCAGCCTTGAAGTTGTGGAAGTGACTTCCACATGAAGTGGCTTGAAGTCTAAACAGCTGATCACTTCTAATGTATTTGTACGCTTTTTTTAAACATTCACAGCATTTGCAATTTTTTTTAACATTCACGGTTTATTATTATTACTTATTGGTTGAGGTCAGGTTAAAGCCGCATTTCAAAGAATGCCTGCTGTTTTGTGATGCACACGTTTTTTACAGTAAATACATTTATTTTACATGTTTAAAAAAAACGCATGGTCAATTATCGCAGTGCAAAACAGCAACAAAACACAGCGATTTTTTTTAAGTGCAAAAGTACTCACATCAAAGTTTTTAGCCTCTTAATATATTGCAACCATCATATTATACAGTTCTGTGTACTTACAATTGCTCATTTTGCCTTTCTACCCAGCTGATTCTTCTCTTTTCTCTGCTCTATGTAGAAAACAGGAAGTCTCTTGTCCCTGCATTTATCATTCCCCTCTTCAACTCCCGACCCAGCTGCTCCCTCCCCTTGCCAGGAACTTCTGCAGTGACTTATGACTCATACAGGGAAAATTGACCTCCTGTTTCTACATAGAGCTTAGAAGGATTCAGCTAGTCAGTTTTTAATCATGTGATGTCATAGACCTAATGGAAAAGAGAAGAATTAACTGTGTGGAAAGGCAAAATGAGCAATTGTAAGTGCACAGTGCTGTGTAATATGATGATTGCAATGTATTAAGAAGATAAAAACTTTGATGGGAGTGCTGCTCTAAATCTCTTCAACAGTTAGAAAGAGTCGACCAGATAGATTCCCCACTCGGATTTAGTTTACAAATACTACTGCAAAATACTGACCAAAATATTGCCGTGTGAAGTGGCCTTCACCTGTTTACCTGCCCTGGGGCTTGTCTTCTGCTAGAGTTGACAACCTTTTACACAACAGATATATCTCTCCTGGAAACCTTTATATCCTCTTATATCCATTTACTATATTTATTTCTTGAATGCTTCAGTTTATTACTGATGTTTGAAAATCATGGCACTCAGTAATATTCTCATGCAGCACATGTTTTCTGCACTGCAGATCAAATATTACATACATAAACTGTTTGCTTTGGGGTCAGCATAGAAATACAGTAGCTTTGCAGCTTCAATCACCCTTAGCTAGTAGTTTTTATAATAATAGATGTATTTTACAGATGTGTGCAAGAAGAAGATATGATGGACCCACTATGTTATGTTAGTATGCAATGTTATTATAATACTGCTACTCCAATAATAAACCTGCAGGGATAGGAAATAAACATGAAACGCCCGTAAAATATTGTCAGCAGAATGCATTCTGTAACGAACCATTCCCCGAGTTTTTGGCACTGTTCTTCTGGATTGTATTTGTAACCCCAAAATAATTTTTTATATTCATTTTCTATTAAACATAAAATACAAATAACCTCAGACGAAACTGACATTTAAAGCGAACCTGTCAGCAACATTTTGCTAAGTAAACTACAGGCAGTGTCGAGTTGGGGCTGCTGCACTGATTAATATGATACCTGAGGTGAAGAAACCCGTCTTCTGGTTCTTGTGTAATCAGTGCTTGCAGTTTTGAGTTAATAATGGCCCGTGCTCCGGGGCTGGACTGTAGGCAGGGTCTTTCCTTGGTGCTCTAGGCCAGATCAGCAAGAGAAGATCTGCCCACAGGCCGCCTCTGTCTCTCTGTCTGTATCAGGAACATACTTCTGCTTCAGGGCGGCCTGTGGGTAGGTCTTATCTTGCTGATCTGGTCTAGAGCACCAGGATAAGACCCTGCCTACAGTCCTGCCCCGATTTTAGCATCACTTGGAAAGTGTTTGACAACTTGGTCATACTGTATAAATCCATGCAAACAGCATGGATTTATATAGTGTGACCGAAAGAATGGTAAAAAATAAAAAATAAATATTATACTTACCTTCTGATGGCCCCCGGAGTCCTTGTCTCTGCTTGCCGGCAGCTCGCGGTAGATTTAAGGACCTGCCAACGTCAGCGGTCGCGTGACCCGTCACATGACTAAATGACGTCACCGCAGGTCCTTTAGTCTACCACGAGCTGCCTGCAAGCAGAGACAAGGACTCCGGGGGCCATCAGAAGGTAAATATAATATTTGTTTTTTATTTTATTATTCTTTTTTACAGGTACTATGGTACCCGGGTCCGGAGGAGAGTCTCCTCTTCTTCAAACCCGGGTACCATCCGCACATTGAAACGCATGTGCAGATGCAGTGATGCTGATTCCATGCGTTCTAATGCAAGTCAATGGCGGCAAAAACGCAGCGCTTCCGCAAAATAATTGGTAGTGCTGCTTTTTTTTCTGCAATGATAACCTGCAGCGGAAATTTCTGCAGCATGTGCACAGCACATGCGGATTATCATTGGGGAACATGGCAGACCTTCTACCATGCGTTTTTTAAGCGTTTCTGCATCGGAATTGCCGCTGCGGAAACGCTTACAAAACGCATAGTGGGCACACAGCCATAACGGAGATAGATCTGGTGAAATGCTTCAAGATGCTATAACGAATCCATAATGTATAGTAATAACATAGAGTACAATCAGTAAAGCACACACAACACACAGTCATCACACATAGTACAGAGTAGTAAAGTGACGCCAAGGAGAACATTGACTTACAAGATGACTTACATAGTGAAAGTGTCCAGACCTCATCCCTAGCATCTCCTATATACAGTTAGGTCCATATATATTTGGACAGAGACAACATTTTTCTAATTTTGGTTCTAGACATTACCACAATGAATTTTAAACAAAACAATTCAGATGCAATTAAAGTTCAGACTTTCAGCTTTCATTTGAGGGTATCCACATTAAAATTGGATGAAGGGTTTAGGAGTTTCAGCTCCTTAACATGTGCCACTGTAACGGGTCTGGGAGGTGGAACCTCTGAGCTACTATACAAAGGGGCAGTCCTTGTAAGGAAGCGGGTGGCTCCCAGGGAAGGCGGGCAGGTAGACACGGCAAGTGGCAGGAACAGTCTCTGGGAAGAAGGGCAGGAGGTCACGGCAAGTGGCGGGGAAAGTCTCTTGATAGGCGGGTGATCACGGCAAGTGACAGCAGGGTAAGAGTCTCTAGACAGGCAGGTGGTCACGGCAAATGACGGCAAAGCCTCCAGGTAGGCCAACAGGCGGGTAGCAGGTGAGCGCTCCCAGGTGAACGGGTAAGGGTCTCTCGGCTGGCTGGCAGGTGGTCACGGCAAGTGACGGCAGAGCCTCCAGATAGGCTAGCTGGCGGGTAGCAGGTGAGCACTCCCAGGTGAGCGGGTAAGAGTCTCTCGGCTGGCTGGCAGGTGGTCACGGCAAGTGACAGCAGAACCTCCAGGTAGGCTAGCTGGCGGGTAGCAGGTGAGCGCTCCCAGGTGAGCGGGAAAGAGTCTCTCGGCTGGCTGGCAGGTGGTCTCAGGCAGGTATCAGGCTGGTGCTTCCTAATCCTCAGGCGGACTGGTCCATAGACAGACTGGCGGATGCTGGTAGACAGACTGTCGGACCGCAGGGAATGCAAGCAGGTAAACAGAGCTGGAAAACAGACTGGCAACGGGACCTGAGGGCTGAAGCAGAGGTGAAAGGCTTTGCAACAACTTTGCTCGGGCACCTCCATTTTGGAGGAGGTGCCTTATATATGGGAGCTCCACCGGCAATTGGCCGGGGACTCCTTAGGACGGCGCGCACGGCCCCTTTAAGAGAGAGGGAGCGCGCGCGCCCTAAGCACAGTACCCGGGAAGTGGCGAGCGCTGCCAGCAGCGCGGGAAGAGAACGCCGAGGACGGAGCAGGGCGGTGAGAGGAACGGCGTCTCTGCCTAGCAGGAGTCAGGGACGCCGACGCTACAGTACCCCCCCTTTAGGCCCCCCCTTTTTAGGCTGGACAAAAATTTATCAAGGATGAGCGGGGCATGGATGTTCTCCCGGGGCTCCCACGTTCTCTCCTCAGGACCAAACCCCTTCCAATCCACTAGAAAAAGGTCTTTCCTCTTACCCTTTTGGTGGCCAGAATGCTCTCTACCTCAAACTCGTCTTCAGCGGAAACCGGAGCAGGAGGCGTGCATGTAGACTTTGAAAAAGAGTTAAATACCACAGGTTTGAGGAGAGATACATGGAAGGAGTTAGGGATCCGCAAGTTGGCCGGGAGTTTCAATTTATAGGCCACCGGGTTGATTTGTTTGATAACTTCCAGTGGGCCGATGAACCGAGGCCCTAACTTGTAGGAAGAAATCTTGAGCCGGACATACTTGGACGAGAGCCAGACTTTATCTCCAGGACGGAATTGGGGCGGATCCAGACGTCTTTTGTCCGCCTGTTTCTTCATCCGCTCGGAGAACTGAAGAAGTGCGGATCTGGTACTCTCCCAAATGGAGGAGAATTCGCTAGCAAGAGATTCCGCGGCCGGATTATCCACCGAGGCGGAGACGGGAATCGAGATCCGAGGATGTTGACCGTAGACAATAAAAAACGGGGATTTGGAGGGAGACTCGCTCTCGTGATTATTATAGGAAAATTCGGCCCATGGTAAAAGATCCACCCAGTCGGAATGGTGGGCATTAACAAAGTGCCGGAGGTAACTGGTTAAAATTTGGTTGATCCGCTCTACTTGACCTTTGGACTGTGGGTGATTAGCAGAGGAGAAGTCCAAGGTGACCTCCAGCAGTTTACACATGGCTCTCCAGAAGCGAGAGGTGAATTGAACTCCTCGGTCGGATACGATGTGGAGAGGGAGACCATGAAGACGGAAAATATGATGGATAAAATCTTTAGCCAACTCAGATGCAGACGGAAGACCCGGCAGGGGAATGAAGTGAGCCATCTTAGAGAAGCGGTCAGCGACCACCCAAATGACCGTACAACCAGCAGAGACAGGGAGATCCGTTATAAAGTCCATGGCTATATGCTGCCACGGGGCAGCAGGTATGGGAAGAGGCAGAAGGCGGCCGGCTGGCAGATGTCTAGGAACCTTGTTGCGGGCGCAGGACGCACAGGCTGAGACAAAGTCTATTACGTCCTTGTGCAGGGTAGGCCACCAGTAATGCCGGGTAATAAGCTGGAGGGTCTTTTTCAGGCCAGCATGGCCAGCTAGCTTAGACGAATGTCCCCAGTGTAGGACTTTCTCACGATCAGGTACTGTTACGAACGTCTTACCGGGTGGAAGACGATTTAGATCCACGGGAGCCACCAGCATTACCTTGGCAGGGTCGATGATGTGCTTTGGCTCCTCCTCTAGATCGGAGAACAAAAAGGATCGGGACAAGGCATTAGCTTTGATATTTTTGTCTGCCGGGCGAAAATGAAGGATGAAATCAAAGCGGGCGAAGAACAAGTACCACCGGGCTTGGCGCTTGTTAAGTCTTTGGGCACTCTGGAGATAAGCCAAGTTTTTGTGATCCGTGTAGATTATTACTGGGTGAAGAGCCCCCTCGAGCAGGTAACGCCACTCCTCCAGTGCCAACTTAATGGCTAACAATTCTCGGTCTCCTATAGAATAATTGCGGTCAGATGAGGAGAAGAGTTTGGAGAAGAAGCCGCAGGTTACCATTCTTCCGGATGACGACTTTTGGGTGAGCACCGCTCCGGCTCCGGAGGAGGAAGTGTCTACCTCTAAGAAGAATTGTTTGTTGCTGTCCGGACGGTGCAGCACAGGAGCGGAGGAGAAAGCTTGTTTCAAAGACAGGAAGGCCTCCTCTGCCTCGGGCGGCCATTCTTTGGGATTAGCACCCTTACGGGTGAGCGCAGAGATAGGGGCAATCCGGGAAGAGAAGTGCGGAATGAAGAGGCGGTAGTAGTTGGCGAAGCCCAGGAACCTCTGGATAGCCTTCAACCCCTCCGGTCGGGGCCACTTCTGGATGGCAGAAAGTTTCTCAGGATCCATTCGTAGACCGGTCTGAGAGATGATGTAGCCCAGAAATGGAAGCGAGGTCTGCTCAAAGAGGCACTTCTCAAATTTTGCGTAGAGGTGGTTTTGCCTGAGCCTGAGCAGGACCTGACGAACGTCCCTCCGGTGTGTGGGGAGATCCGGAGAGAAGACCAAGATGTCGTCCAGGTATACCACCACGCAGGAGTAGAGAAGGTCACGGAAGATATCATTGACCAACTCTTGAAAGACGGCGGGAGCATTACAGACACCGAAGGGCATTACGAGGTATTCATAGTGGCCGTCCCGGGTGTTGAATGCCGTCTTCCATTCAGCCCCCTGACGGATACGAACCAGGTTATAGGCCCCACGGAGATCCAGCTTGGTGAAGATTCTAGCACCCCTCAGACGGTCAAATAATTCAGGAATGAGCGGAAGGGGGTATTTATTCTTCACCGTGATCTGGTTAAGGCCTCTATAGTCTATGCAGGGACGGAGTGAGCCGTCCTTCTTTTTAACGAAGAAGAAGCCTGCTTCCGCCGTGGAGGTAGATTTCCGGATAAATCCCCGGGCCAGGTTCTCCTCGATATATTCAGACATGGACCGGGTCTCAGCAGCGGACAAAGGGTAGATACGCCCTCGGGGCGGAGTAGCACCAGGTACCAAGTCGATAGGGCAATCGTATGGTCTATGAGGAGGTAGTGTCTCTGCTTCATAGAATCATAGAATCATAGAATGGTAGAGTTGGAAGGGACCTCCTGGGTCATCTGGTCCAACCCCCTGCTCAAAGCAGGTTTCACTAGATCATCTCAGACAGATGTCTGTCCAGCCTCTGTTTGAAGACGTCCATTGAAGGGGAACTCACCACCTCTCGTGGCAGCCTGTTCCACTCATTAATCACCCTAACTGTCAAAAAGTTTTTTCTAATATCTAATCTGTGTCTCCTCCCATTTAGTTTCATCCCATTGCTTCTAGTCTTTCCTTGTGCAAATGAGAATAAAGATGATCCTTCTACAATGTGACAGCCCTTGACATATTTGTAGACAGCTATTAAGTCTCCTCTCAGTCTTCTTTTTTGCAAGCTAAACATTCCCAAATCCTGCAACCGTTCCTCATAGGACATGGTTTGCAGACCAGTCACCATTCTGGTCGCTCTTCTCTGAACTTGCTCCAGTTTGTCTATGTCTTTTTTAAAATGTGGTGCCCAAAACTGTACACAGTATTCCAGATGAGGTCTGACCAAAGAGGAGTAAAGACCGATAATGACTTCACGTGATCTAGACTGTATGCTTCTGTTAATACATCCCAGAATTGTATTTGCCTTTTTTGCTGCTGCATCACACTGTTGACTCATGTTCAGTCTATGATCTATTAGTATACCTAAGTCTTTTTCACATGTACTGTTGCTTAGCTCTATTCCTCCCATTCTGTATATGCTTTTTTCATTTTTATTGCCCAGATGTAGTACTTTGCATTTTTCCCTGTTAAAAACCATTCTGTTGGTTGCTGCCCACTGCTCCAGTTTATTTAGGTCTTTTTGAATCCTCTCTCTCTCTTCTCTAGTATTAGCTATCCCTCCTAGCTTTGTGTCATCAGCAAATTTAATCAGTTTACCCTCAATTCCTTCATCTAAATCATTGATAAAGATGTTGAACAATACAGGTCCCAGGACGGAGCCCTGTGGTACCCCACTTGAGACATTCATCCAGCTGGATGTGAAGCCATTTACAACCACCCTTTGAGTCCGATCACTAAGCCAGTTATGAATCCACCTAACAGTTGCCTGGTCCGTTGCATACTTGGTCATTTTTTCAATAAGGATGGTGTGAGATACTTTGTCAAATGCTTTGCTGAAGTCAAGATATACTATATCTACAGCATTTCCCTGATCCACCCAGTCAGTGATTCTGTCATAGAAGGAAATTAAGTTAGTCTGACATGACTTGTTAGTTACAAACCCATGCTGACTCTGGTTAATCACTTCATTCTTATCCATGTACTTACATACATGTTGTTTAATAATTTGTTCAAAGATCTTTCCTGGTATAGAAGTCAGACTCACCGGCCTATAGTTCCCTGGGTCCACCTTCTTCCCCTTTTTGAAGATAGGAACAACATTTGCTCTTCTCCAGTCTTCTGGGACTTCTCCTGTTCTCCAAGAATTTTCAAAGATTATGGAGAGTGGTTCTAAAATTTCTTCTACGATCTCCTTCAGTACTCTGGGGTGTAATTCATCTGGACCTGGAGACTTGAACTCATTTATGTTAGCTAAATATTCCCTCACAATCTTTCTGTTTACAGATAACTTGGATTCCTCTATTCCTTTAAAAGGACAGTGAAGATCAGTTGATGTTACATTTTCTTTCTGAGAGAAAACAGATGCAAAATAGGAATTAAAAAGTTCGGCCTTCTCAACATCCTCTCTTACCATTTCTCCATTTTCATCCTGTAAAAATCCTATAGCATCTTTGACTTTTCTTTTACTTTTGACATACCCCCAAAATCCTTTTTTATTGCTTTTGACATCTCTTGCAAGCCTTAATTCATTGTCAGCTTTAGCTAACCTGATACGTGCCCTGCAGGATCTGCAGACTGCATTATAATCTTCTTTAGATATGCCTCCCTCTTTCCATTTAATAAACATTTCTTTCTTTCTTTTTAGCATGTGTTTAAGTTCTGTGTTCATCCATCCTGGTTTCCTTAAATGCTTCCCATTCTTCCTACTTTTCGGGATTGTTAACGATTGTGCTTTGAGAATCTCATTTTTAAAAATTTCCCATCCTTCCTGGACATTTTTGTCCTTAAGGACATCCAGCCATTGGATCCCTCCTATTCTCTTTCTGAGTCTCTTAAAATCTGCCTTTCTAAAATCTAACCTTGAAGTCCTTTTTGTTAAAGACATTAGCATAAGACCAATAGGGTACTGGCAGGCCGGGTAGATTGGCTGGGGGAGGAGAAGGACGGGCAGGACGAACGGGAACTAAACAAGTCTTATGGCAGTCCTGTCCCCAGCGAAGGACTTCTGCGATCTGCCAATCAAGCACGGGTGCATGTCTCTGGAGCCAAGGTAGGCCAAGCAAAAGGGCATGAGAGAGTCCAGGTAGAACATGAAAGAAGATGCTCTCAGAGTGCAGCATTCCCACCTGCAGAGTTATGGGTTCGGTGATAAGTTGGATGGGTTGCGGTAAGAGACCCCCGTCCACGGAGGCGACAGATAAGGGTTCGGCCAGAGGTTTGGTGGGAATGCGGTATTTCTCTACCAAGGACTGAGAAATAAGATTTCCGGCAGCTCCAGAATCAAGTTGAGCTAGTTCAAAGTAACGGTTCTCCCCGCAGATGATAGAGACCGACAGCATCAGAGATGGAGAGGGTTTATTCTCGTCTAAGACGACCTCTCTGAGCTATCCTAGACACAGGCGTTTCCCGACCTCTCCGGGCAGAAACGGATCCGGTGCTCTTTACTGCCACAGCAGAAGCAGCTCCCCTCGGCACGGCGTGACTCTTGACGGGTTTTGACCATCTTGGTCTAGTCGACCTGCATAGGCTCGGGTGAGTGCGCCTGGGGAGTAACAGAGGAAGTGACGGGATTCTGGAAGGTAGGAGCAAGGCGAGGAAACCTCCTCTCACGGGTGACCTCTTTGGTACGCTCCTGGAACCGGATGTCAATCCGGGTGGCAAGTGTTATTAAATCGTCGAGAGTGGTAGGAATGTCCCGACCGGCAAGTTCATCCTTAATCCGGCCGGATAGACCCTCCCAGAAGACGGACACCAGGGCGTCGTTATCCCAGGCAAGCTCAGAAGCAAGGGTACGGAACCGTATGGCATATTGACCCACGGTGAGACTCCCTTGACGGAGGCGTAGCAGAGATGAGGGGGATGAGGTCTTTCGTCCTCGTTCGTCGGAAGGCCGTGAGAAAGGCTGGCAGGTTGGACACCAGGGGGTCTCCTCTCTCCCATAGAGGATTTAGCCAAGCCAGCGCCTCCCCAGTGAGATGGGACATGATGAAGGCCACTTTGGCTCGGTCGGTGGAAAACTGGTGTGCCAAAAGTTCGAAGTGCAGGGTGCACTGGTTGATGAAGCCCCGTGCCTGACCAGGATCTCCACCAAAACGAGGCGGGGCGGAAAGGCGGGGACCGGGAAGGGATGCCATGGTATTGATGGGCAGCGGCGCTGCCGGGGTAGTAGTTGTGCGAGTGGAAGCAGCTCCCGACAAGGCAGTCAGTGTGTCCAGGCGGGAGTGAACACTACGCAGGTGGCCCAAGATGGAGTCCTGTTGGGACCTCTGACGGGAAAGTTCATGACATAGGTCCGAGAGCGAGGGAGCTTGGGTGCCACCGGGTTCCATGGCCCGAGCAAACTGTAATGGGTCTGGGAGGTGGAACCTCTGAGCTACTATACAAAGGGGCAGTCCTTGTAAGGAAGCGGGTGGCTCCCAGGGAAGGCGGGCAGGTAGACACGGCAAGTGGCAGGAACAGTCTCTGGGAAGAAGGGCAGGAGGTCACGGCAAGTGGCGGGGAAAGTCTCTTGACAGGCGGGTGGTCACGGCAAGTGACAGCAGGGTAAGAGTCTCTAGACAGGCAGGTGGTCACGGCAAGTGACGGCAAAGCCTCCAGGTAGGCTAGCAGGCGAGTAGCAGGTGAGCGCTCCCAGGTGAGCGGGTAAGAGTCTCTCGGCTGACTGGCAAGTGGTCACGGCAAGTGACGGCAGAGCCTCCAGATAGGCTAGCTGGCGGGTAGCAGGTGAGCGCTCCCAGTTGAGCGGGTAAGAGTCTCTCGGCTGGCTGGCAGGTGGTCACGGCAAGTGACGGCAGGACCTCCAGGTAGGCTAGCTGGCGGGTAGCAGGTGAGCGCTCCCAGGTGAGCGGGAAAGAGTCTCTCGGCTGGCTGGCAGGTGGTCTCAGGCAGGTATCAGGCAGGTATCAGGCAGGTGCTTCCTAATCCGCAGGCGGACTGGTCCATAGACAGACTGGCGGATGCTGGTAGACAGACTGTCGGACCGCAGGGAATGCGAGCAGGTAAACAGAGCTGGAAAACAGACTGGCAACGGGACCTGAGGGCTGAAGCAGAGGTGAAAGGCTTTGCAACAACTTTGCTCGGGCACCTCCATTTTGGAGGAGGTGCCTTATATATGGGAGCTCCACCGGCAATTGGCCGGGGACTCCTCAGGACGGCGCGCGCGGCCCCTTTAAGAGAGAGGGAGCGCGCGCGCCTTAAGCACAGTGCCCGGGAAGCGGTGAGCGCTGCCAGCAGCGCGGGAAGAGGACGCCGAGGACGGAGCAGGGCGGTGAGAGGAACCGCGTCTCTGCCTAGCAGGAGGCAGGGATGCTGACGCTACAGCCACCCTGTTTTTAAAGGGACCAAAAGTAATTGGACAATTGACTCCAAGGCTATTTCATGGACACGTGTGGGCAATCCCTTCGTTATGTCATTCTCAATTAAGCAGATAAAAGGCCTGGAGTTGATTTGAGGTGTGGTGGTTGCATTTGGAAGGTTTTGCTGTGAAGTAAACATGCGGTCAAAGGAGCTCTCCATGCTGGTGAAACAAGCCATCCTTAAGCTGCAAAAACAGAAAAAACTCATCCGAGAAATTGCTACAATATTAGGAGGGGCAAAATCTACAGTTTGGTACATCCTGAGAAAGAAAGAAAGCACTGGTGAACTCATCAATGCAAAAAGACCTGGGGAAGACAACAGTGGTGGATGATCGCAGAATAATCTCCATGGTGAAGAGAAACCCCTTCACAACAGCCAACCAAGTGAACAACACTATCCAGGAGGTAGGCGTATCAATATCCAAATCTACCATAAAGAGAAGACTGCATGAAAGTAAATACAGAGGGTTCACTGCACGGTGCAAGCCACTCATAAGCATCAAGAATAAAAAGCCTAGACTGGACTTTGCTAAAAACATCTATAAAAGCCAGCACAGTTCTGGAAGAACATTCTTTGGACAGATGAAACCAAGATCAACCTCTACCAGAATGATGGAAAGAGAAAAGTATGGCGAAGGTGTGGTACAGCTCATGATCCAAAGCATACCACATCATCTGTAAAACACGGCGGAGGCAGTGTTATGGCGCGGGCATGCTTAGCTGCCAGTGGCACTGGGTCACTAGTGTTTATTGATGATGTGACACAGGACAGAAGCAGCCGAATGAATTCTGATGTATTCAGAGCCATACTGTGTGCTCAGATCAAGCCAAATGCAGCCAAACTGATTGGTCGTCGTTTCATACTACAGATGGACAATGACCCAAAACATAAAGCCAAAGCAACCCAGGAGTTTATTAAAGCAAAGAAGTGGAATATTCTTGAATGGCCAAGTCAGTCACCTGATCTCAACCCAATTGAGCATGCATTTCACTTGTTAAAGACTAAACTTCAGACAGAAAGGCCCACAAACAAACAGCAACTGAAACCACCGCAGTGAAGGCCTGGCAGAGCATCAAAAAGGAGGAAACACAGCGTCTGGTGATGTCCATGAGTTCAAGACTTCAGGCAGTCAATGCCAACAAAGGGTTTTCAACCAAGTACTAGAAATGAACATTTTATTTACAATTATTTAATCTGTCCAATTACTTTTGGTCCCTTTAAAAACAGGGTGGCACATGTTAAGGAGCTGAAACTCCTAAACCCTTCATCCAATTTTAATGTGGATACCCTCAAATGAAAGCTGAAAGTCTGAACTTCAACTGCATCTGAATTGTTTTGTTTAAAATTTATTGTGGTAATGTCTAGAGCCAAAATTAGAAAAATGTTGTCTCTGTCCAAATATATATGGACCTAACTGTATACGTACATGGGTCTGAAATAGACATTAAAAACCTAATCTGGAGGGATTACAAAACCATTTAACTTGTTTGAGCAAAGAATTACCCGCTAATAAATAAGATGGACTTGTAACTGGTAGAGCCTGAACGGGTCACAGCTGTCATGGTGAATTCTTCATTGTGAAATACTGAAATTGCCCAATTAATGGGAGCCCACCTTATTTCACTAGCTCTGGCTCGATGTAACAATGGCAAGTAAATATGAGAGACATCAACGTCCCTTGGTGTGTGAATTTCTACATATCTGTAGGAGTCATTTCTCTATTTAAATAGAAAGGCTTCAAGCTAGTGGGCACTGGGCTATGGAGGAAGATGAATGTCTGTAGCTTCTAACTTATGCAAATTCATTTTGACATTTGGTCACCGTGAGCACTCCTTTTACAGTCTCATTTCATTAAGGAATGAAACCAAACAATAATGAATTTAGAATAGGAGATCTGTCTTGTAGTTGGTGACCTTGTAGTTAGCCTGGTGGATCCTGTATAACATGGTGGAGTCTAATGACAGTATAGAAGAAGTTCTAGTGTTAAAGATAGGAGTTTGCAGAACTACTGTTATTTAAAGGGCATCTGTCAGCAGGTTTTTGCTATGTAATCTGAGAGCAGCATAATATAGGGCAAGAGATCCTGATTCTAGGGATGTATCAGTTACTGGGCTGCTTGGTGTAGTTTGATTGAATTCCTGCTTTATCTGTTGTAAATGTAGCAGTGGCCAGAATGGTGAGCTGCGTATAAACTCGCCCACTCCACTGATTGGCAGCTTCCTGTGTACATTGTACATTGACAACAAGCTGCTAATCAGTGGTGGGGGAGGGGTTACACAGATTAGCTGGACTGCTGTACACTGCTGTACACATGAGACCTAGTCAGGCAGTGATAATCTGCTGCTGATAAAATACTGATTGTATTGAAACTACAACACATAGCCTAATAAGTGACACATCCCTGGAGTCAGGCTCTCTGTCCCTACATTATGCTGTTCTCAGATTAAATAGCAAAAACCTGTTGACAGTTTCCCTTTAACTTGAGACAACTACCCAAACTTGCATTGAAAAGTGATCTAGGTGGTTGTTCTTCAGAAAGAAGCTTACCATTAACCATATTAACTGTGTGGTAGAGTCTCTCGCTCTGCTGCACTTGGAGGTAGATACAGGGCCCTGTCTCTTTAAATGACTTGGTGGTTTATTGTAAGAAGTGGCATAAACCACGGCTAAGTGCAAAACATAAACATAGCCTTTCTGGCATAACAGGAAACGAAAAGTAAAAAGGTACAGAACAGTCCTTACTTGGGCCGGGGTCCGGCCATTGAGGGTTAGCAATAGCACATGGTGCAGCTTAGCACACAAACACAAGCTCCTCTCTCTCAGGAGCTAGCTTACACACACTGAACACCACCTGAGTGAAAAGGCTGGCTATTTAAAGCCCAGACCACACCCTGGGGTGGAGATATGGTGGATGGAGTCCCGCCCGCATTGCAGCCATCCACCAATAAAACATGCCCTTTGTAAATGGCTGTTTAACCCTCTTTGCACCTACTATGCAGGAGAAACGTCCATGTTTCACATCACTGAAGCTAACAGCCTCAGTGAAACATATCTCCCTTCCAGTATTCTGCCAGTGACTTTGTTACAACTGGTACAACAGGAAATCTGATCTGAATTATAGGGTCATCTTCTTAAAGAGGTGATCTTTTGGAGAGGTTTCACTGTATTTGGCGATATACTTATATCTATCATCAGTGTTTTTGGAGTTACTGAGATGTGCCTAATGTTTATTATCTGGGATGGCCAGCGGTGTGGAAGGCACAGTTTCCAGATTTTGAAGATGTAAAATAGTTTGTTACTGTGAAGCTATCTGACCCTGAGGGATGTCATTAAGGGTAAAGCATTTTTTCCACCATGCAACTGAGAAATGGAAGAGAGTTCAATTATAGTGGAAAACGTAACACTTTGTATGCCGTTCTTTAGTCACCTCCGGTATGTGAACATTCATATGGGGTATGTACTTTATGTTTTGGCACATATTCATAAACATAAAGTTTATGAATAACAGCATTATTAGGGCACCATAATTGAATCTCCACTAGGCACATTTGCTTATGTGCTACCAAGTTCAATGATAACTGAGTCCCTCACAGCAGAATTATTAAGCCTGTATATAGTATTAATGATACTCCCAAACTATTAAGGGTCTCACTCTCACCACATGGCTAATGAACCTGGAGAAATACAGCAAGAGTTCATTGCTTCATATAATCTGCTTATTCAGTTTTTACAAAAAGGGAATAATTGAGCTACCAGAGATGTTCTGGTTATATAAGTAAGCGAGAAAGGTAAACCTGGGGCAACTTTTGGGACATGAAGAGATAAGGTCATGGTACCTATTATGTCATCTTCTGGTAGAGTTAAAGTAGTGTGTTTCACAAATTGACCCCCAAATTTAACTTATTCCTGTATGGTTATCCTGGACAGAAAAAGGGAATAGTCCTAATCACTAGAAATGAGCAGATCGATTCGTGGGACTTTTGTCCAGCGTCCAGGCCTTCGGCGTGGCTATTGATTAGAAAGAGCTGGTGTTAGGCGTCGGTCTGGTGCTGGATTCAAAATGGGTTCAGGACCTTATGTTGTCTCCTATTTCAGTCCAGCCAGGGCTGATGCTGCTCAGCATCGCTGTCAGCTCCAACGCCTAGCTGGTCCACGAGCACTGTTTGTCTCCCAGGTAGTTGTGCCTAGCAATGTTAAGCCTGGGTTGCAGAGGGAGACAGGGCTTGTGGAATCTAAGTCCAGGATTTGCCGCACTGAGCATGTCCGTGACCTGGCGGATCATGATTGGTGGGTTAGCACCCACCTGACCTGGTGACCTGGCACCGCCTGATTGGTCCACGGGTAACGTCACCAATGGCGCATCGGTGGGCAGGGCTTAGTCTTTAAAAGGCCCGCCTACAAAGATGGCGACGTGCTCAGATCATTTGAGCTGGCTGTTTGTGGTGTGCATGCTTACTCTTGGGCTCCTTGTAGAGCCATAGCTTTAGTTAGGCAGGTCAGAAAAAGTAGGCAGGTAGCTTCGCCTTGCAGACTGGCTCTGACCAGGGGGTTCGCCTTACACCCCGAGCTGTCTGCAGTAGCAGTTCTCCCTGTTCCGCCTGTGAGCTATATAGAGCGGGTTTGCTCAGTCCGGTAGCACGCCGGCTGAGTGCTCGAATACCCGGCGGGAATCACACCCGCACGCTAGCGCCAACTCCTATAGCGTAGCGCCTGTATCGAAGACAGGGCTACTGCTTCTCCCACGGTCACACGTCTCCCTGCGGTTCTTGGAGATTGTGTGAACCGTTATACTAGCGCCAAACCCCATAGCGTAGCGCCTGTATCAAAGACAGGGCTACTGCTTCTCCCACGGTCGCACGTCTCCCTGCGGTTCTTGGAGATTGTGCGAACCGTCTTACCCTTCCGTGTGCATTAACACGAAGGGCTAAGATAGTTGATAGGTGCGTCGCCGGTCGCTCTCCCTCCGTGCAGTTAATGGAGATAGAGCGTACCGCTTTACCCGTTCCTGTGTGAAGAAACACGGAAGAGTTTAACATTTAAGTTGTCGCTTGCCTTTCCACCCGGAAAGTGTTCGGCAGCAGTCCTCCAGGCTGCATCGCGGACCCCGGTGTCGGTTGCGTTCCATTAAAATAAAGTTGTCTGCAACTGCCCTCCTAACAGCTGGCACATCGTCATTTGTGCGTTATGTCACACAGATGATACTGACAAATCAAATGCTATGCCAGAAGGTAAGAGATGTGCGGCCCTCCTGTCTAGCGGCCAGGTGCCACTTACCTGAACGCCGGACTTAAGTCCTGCGAATTGATCTGCTCATCTCTACTCACCACCCTTCCCATCAATGCATTCAGCAGAAATATTGTTTTATTTACTACATTGTATAGGGGCACTATACAACTTAGGTTACGTTACACATGTTAATACCATAGAAAAGAGCCATTACAAAATCAGAGCTCAATTCAAAGAACACAATACTTTCAAACCTTCATATATGAAAGGATTTATAAACTGATAATCAGTGTTTTTGTAACTTTTCAAATTGGGATGTTTAAAATAATTACACAACAATGTTGTCCTTTCATACAGTCCAGTTTTATAATACTTTTTGAGACTGCATGATGGTGGTAGAGGAAAACCTGTTTGTCACCTTCTATTCATTGTACTCCTCTAGGACCAAATTTAAGGACTCTTTAAATATGACCCTTTGTTACCAGGCACTGGATCACGTTAGTGACTGCGTCCTTCAAAAGGATGTGATCTCTGGACCCCTATCGCTCCATAACCATTTCCAGTTTTGTTTATGAATATGTGACAAATTTTCGTTTGTATTGATGTATATTGTGCCATCTTGTGTAAAATTAAAAATTTCTGTAACTATTCAAAAGTCTTGTAATTCAAGGGTTTTTTTTTACAAATATTTGGTGCTAACCCAAAAATATAAATGGAGTTCACTTCTTATATCAGATATTTTTATCAATTCACAGGTCATATATGCCTTAAATACTAGGAATGATGAGCACGAATCAGGAGTACAAGCCATTAAAGAAGCACATGAAGAAGAAATTCAGCAGATCCTCGCTGAAACCAGGGAGAAGATATTACAATATAAGAACAAAGTATCAGAGGAAACTGAGCTGAAACGAAAAATACAAGCACTGGAAGAATCATTAGAGGAACATAAAAAGTTGAAACACCAAGCACTTACTGAATTTGATGTTTACAAGCATCGGGTAGAAGATATGCAACTTTGTGCAGAAGCCCAACATGTGCAGAGGGTTGTCACCATGTCCCGAGAGGTGGAGGAGATAAGGAAGAGATTTGAGGAGAGGATACGGAGTTTTATGCAACTTCAAGTACAGTTTGAGAAAGACAAACGTACAACCTTAGAAGAACTAAGAGCAACTCATAGATTAGAGATCCAAGACCTCCTAAAAGCTCAACATAGTCAAAATGCTACTTTAAACAAGGGCCAGGAAACACTTGAGGAAATGCATCGATTACAATTGGAAGAACTTAATAAAAAGCTGGAAGACTTACGTCTGGAGAGGAAAAAGTTAGTAGAGGATTATGAAGGTAAGCTGAGTAAAGCTCAGGCCTTCTATGAACATGAGTTGGAAGCTTTGAAAAGGTCTCAGCATTTTACAGCCGAGAGCCTACATGCATGTAAACAGAAAGAGTCTGAATTGAAGAGAGAATTTCAAACTCAAGAAGCTATCTTACAGAAGAACCTTGGCATTCTTAAAACGGAATTTCAAGTTGTACAGGAAGAAGCAGGAAGTCTTAGAGAAAAGTGCCAAAAACTACAAGCTTCTCTGTCTACAGCAGAGAACAATGTTCAGGTAAGAGATATGCAGGATGCATCACTTTCTTAGATTCTAGCCTTCATAGATTAAACTATTTTGCTAATATGTTTTAATAGTCTATGATTGAGATATATATATACCGTATATATAGATATATATATACAGTATAGACCAAAAGTTTGGACACACCTTCTCATTTAAAGATTTTTCTGTATTTTCATGACTATGAAAATTGTACATTCACACTGAAGGCATCAAAACTATGAATTAACACATGTGGAATTATATACTTAACAAAAAAGTGTGAAACAACTGAAAATATGTCTTATATTCTAGGTTCTTCAAAGTAGCCACCTTTTGCTTTGATGACTGCTTTGCACACTCTTGGCATTCTCTTCATGAGCTTCAAGAGGTAGTCACCGGAAATGGTTTTCACTTCACAGGTGTGCCCTGTCAGGTTTAATAAGTGGGATTTCTTGCCTTATAAATGGGGTTGGGACCATCAGTTGTGTTGTGCAGAAGTCTGGTGGATACACAGCTGATAGTCCTACTGAATAGACTGTTAGAATTTGTATTATGGCAAGAAAAAAAGCAGCTAAGAAAAGAAAAACGAGTGGCCATCATTACTTTAAGAAATGAAGGTCAGTCAGTGTGAAAAATTGGGAAAACTTTGAAAGTGTCCCCAAGTGCAGTTGCAAAAACCATCAAGCGCTACAAAGAAACTGGCTCACATGAGGACCGCCCCAGGAAAGGAAGACCAAGAGTCACCTCTACTTCTGAGGATAAGTTTATCCGAGTCACCAGCCTCAGAAATCGCAGGTTAACAGCAGCTCAGATTAGAGACCAGGTCAATGCCACACAGAGTTCTAGCAGCAGACACATCTCTTCAACAACTGTTAAGAGGAGACTTTGTGCAGCAGGTCTTCATGGTAAAATAGCTGCTAGGAAACCACTGCTAAGGACAGGCAACAAGCAGAAGAGACTTGTTTGGGCTAAAGAGCACAAGGAATGGACATTAGACTAGTGGAAATCTGTGCTTTGGTCTGATGAGTCCAAATTTGAGATCTTTGGTTCCAACCACCGTGTCTTTGTGCGACACAGAATAGGTGAACGGATGGACTCTACATGCCTGGTTCCCACCGTGAAGCATGGAGGAGGAGGTGTGATGGTGTGGGGGTGCTTTGCTGGTGACACTGTTTGGGATTTATTAAAAATTGAAGGCATACTGAACCAGCATGGCTACCACAGCATCTTGCAGCGGCATGCTATTCCATCCAGTTTGCGTTTAGTTGGACCATCATTTATTTTTTAACAGGACAATGACCTTAAACACACCTCCAGGCTGTGTAAGGGCTATTTGACCAAGAAGGAGAGTGATGGGGTGCTATGCCAGATGACCTGGCCTCCACAATCACCAGACCTGAACCCAATCGAGATGTTTTGGGGTGAGCTGGACCGCAGAGTGAAGGCAAAAGGGCCAACAAGTGCTAAGCATCTCTGGGAACTCCTTCAAGATTGTTGGAAGACCATTTCCGGTGACTACCACTTGAAGCTCATCAAGAGAATGCCAAGAGTGTGCAAAGCAGTCATCAAAGCAAAAGGTGGCTACTTTGAAGAACCTAGAATATAAGACATATTTTCAGTTGTTTCACACTTTTTTGTTAAGTATATAATTCCACATGTGTTAATTCATAGTTTTGATGCGTTCAGTGTGAATGTACAATTTTCATAGTCATGAAAATGCAGAAAAATCTTTAAATGCGAAGGTGTGTCCAAACTTTTGGTCTGTACTGTATGTATATATATATATATATATATATATATATATATATATATATATACATATATATATATATATATATATATATATATATTTTATAGCGCCTTGAAAAAGTATTCATACCTTATTAACTTTTCCATTTTACCCCCACAAACTTAAATGTATTTTTTTGGGATTTTATGTGATATACCAACACAGTGTAGCAAGTATTTGTGAAGTTTAAAGGAAATGATGCATGTATTTCTTATTGTTTAAAAAATGCATATCTGAAAATTGTTACGTGCATTTGTATTCAGCCTCCTGCAGTCTGATACCCCTAAATAATTTCCTGAATGACCAATTGCCTGTATAAGTCACATAATTAGTAAATTGAGTCCACCGGTTTGTAATTTATTCTCGGTATAACTACAGCTGTTCTGTGAAGACATCAGAGGTTTGTTTGAGAACATTTAGGATCAAACAGAATCATGAAACCAAGGAACACGTCAGACAGGTCAGGGATAAAGTTGTGGAGAAAAGTAAACCAGGGTAAGGTTATATAAAAAAATAGCCCAAGTTCTGAACATCTCACAGAGAACTTGCAGCAGTAATTGCAGCGAAAGGTGGTCCTACAAAGATTTGAATCAGGTGGGCTGAATACAAATGCTCTTCACAATTTTCAGATTTATAATTTTTAAATATAAGGAAAACCCTGTATCATTTCCTTTACACTTCACAAATACTTGCTACTTTGTGTTGGTATGTCACATAATATCCCAATAAAATACTGTACATTTTAGTTTTTGGGTGTAAAGTGAAAAAATGTGGAAACATTCACAGGATATGAATAGTTTTTCAAGGAACTGTATAATAAAAGGAAAAAATAAAGCAGAACTGAAACATCATTGCCATACCAATTTACTGCTTAGGATTAATATTTCTGCAATACTTGCTCATTGAAAAATTAATAGTTTCTTTTTGACTGCATTTTGCCGGTGTCAATTAACATGTGTTCTTCCATAGATCCCTTTGATTTGGCCTCCATTTGGTAGAATATGTTGGGGTTTACGTCTTTTTTTGCTGTATGAAATATTGTAGCTGAGTTCACTGTTCCAAAAAGTGGCAGCCAGTAAAAGTTTATACCTTGTGGTGTACTTTTTATAATGGCATCCCGTGGATGACAGATGCCACTGGTCTATCTGTCATAGCTTTCTGTTAAACATATAAGTTTGGAGCTTTGCCAGGTCAAGCGTTTAACAGAAGATAAAAGCATAGTCTGAAAAAAAGTTGACGGGAGACAACCCTGCTCTTGAATGTTCTTTTTCAGTAATTTTGCTTTTCGTTTTCAGATTGGATTAGTTCTTTTTCTTTTTAACCAAAAAGACTAAAAGAGTGACCATCATAACATCCCTTTATTCCTGTTATGATGTTTGACATTGTCAGATACTAAAAAATAAGTTTTGCATAGGGATAATTGATCCTAACACGCAATTTGTATTTATTAATTGCACACTTAGTATGCATGTGCCCTAAAGTCTGAGCATGTGGGTACTGAGAAAATTCAGCTGTAGCAATAAAAAGACAAAATTATGTATTCCACTTCTATTATTGTTTATAAAAGGCATTGAAAATTGATTTATTCTGTTTGCTTAAATGTAGTGAAAATGCATGGAGTCGGGCTGATATTGCAGGAGGCCTTATGATAAATGCTTGCAGAAAGCATATGTTTGTTTCTAGGTTGATAGATGAAGTCACTACCACGTTTTGATGGCGTTTGCCATTTATTGCTGTAAGATTAGACAGATTCACTGTCACTACTGCTTGCTGTTATATATTTCATACATTTTGTATGCTCCCTTAGGTCCTTCAAAAACAGCTGGAAAATGTGAAGCAGGAGGAGATGTCTTTACTTAGCAAACAGAAAGACATGGAAAGTGAGCTAACAGCTGCTCGGGAGCGTCTGCAGCAGCAGGCCACAGAACTTGTGCTAAAAGCCAGTGAGTAGGAATTGTTATTGTTGTAACCAATCATTATAGTTTGCATGAAATCATTACCATTACTTTTAGTACCATATGTACACATTTAACCATGATTTTTCCATAGAGTTGTGCTATTTTCACTAGGTCTTTAAGCTCCTGGTTTAATAAAAATTCTTACAATTGGCTGCAGAAATTCTGGCATAAGATGACCCTAGCACAGGGATGGGCAGTTAATTTTGCCAAGGGGCCACATGAGCGACCAAGACTGTTGGGAATGGTCGAACTACGAGGCTGAAATTAATTCTGCTCAATATTAATATTAACATATTATTATTATTATTATTAATAATAATAATTTTATTGCTTAATATTGAGCAGAATTAAGTATGTTGATTAGCTGCTACTGCTAATATATATTACGATATGCCTTATTGTAACATGTATTATTCTTAGCAGTAACATCTAATCAACACCATATAATTTACTGCTTCTCATAAAGTTTAAAAAAAGTAGAAAATCATAATACTCCTGTTATGCAACCATTGTACCTTAATCACCATCTCCCCCATACAGTATGATGTCCCCACAGCTTTTCACACAGTATGATGTCCCCATAAGCCCCCAAACAAGGTGTTGTTCCCACAATCGTCTTCTACACAAAGTTTGATAGATCCCACAGCTCTCCACACAGAATGATGCCATGATGCCCCCACAGCCCACCACACATTATGACGGCCCCACAGATCACAACACAGAAGGATGGCCCACAGGCCTCCCAAATAGTATGATGGACCCCACAGCTCCCCACACTGTATGATGCCATTATGCCTCTACAACCCATCACACATTATGACGGCCCCAAAGCTCACCACACAGTATGATGGCCCACATGCCTCCCAAATAAATAGTATCATGGACCCCACAGCTCCCCACACTGTATGATGCCATTATGCCTCTACAACCCCCAAAACACTATGATCCCCCACAGCCCCCCAACACAGAAAGATGGTCTGCGCAGTTCCGCACATACAGTATGATCTTCCACAAGTCCCCAATCGGTATGGTGGACCCTATACAGTATGATGTCCCCACATATTTCCCCCAAAAATGAGTGACAATGAAAAAACAAACAAAAACAAATGCTACTCAACTAGCCCCATTACCCTGACACACTGCTCCAGTCTTTTCTTTTTGGAGACTGAGATTCTGCGCTGCAGGTGCGATCTAATGATATCATTGCGCCTGCTGTACTGACTCTCAGTCGCACAAGTTGAATGGTCTAATAGGGTTCCCTCCTTAACCATGATATCCACTGTTATTTGCAATGTAAGGATTCAGATATTGGTGAAATTGAGATGCCGGGCAGGTGGAGGGCAGCCGCATGATGCAGCCTGATGGGCCACTGTTTTTAGCCCATTAGCTTACATGGTCTGCGGGTGCGGACAGGATATAGCCAGCATGCTGCAGTTTGGCCAGGTCTGCCCTAGCAGTCGGAAATAACTTGTCAGCTGATATGGCAACTTGATCAAAGATTAAAGACATGCATCATTCATACCACAAGCAGAGACAAAGGTTACATGTGTGTCTGATCAATTAGACTTACATATCTGCTGTAAATCCTCAATGTGTGCACATAGCCTGATATTCTCCTGAACTGTGGCAATAAATCAGTTTGGAAGTGTACAGGTCCAGGAGAAGATATTATAAGGGTTACAAAAACCATTGTGAGAACCAGCTTACTGACAGAGCTTACTGATGGTTCAATGTTAATTCATTCTGCAGTCTGGTATTTACTGTAATACATAGAGACTGTAAAATCTAAACTGTGATTTTTTATTTTTTTTTCAACAAAACCCCATTGCAAAATAATTTTATGTAAATACGAGATGGAAAAAAAAATGTCCCCAAAGGTGTCCATATCCATGTCCATATATAAGTTTGTTAATAACTGTGTTAAAAGCATCCACAGACATGAAATTAAAAAAAGACACATATCGACTGGTATACACTTCCGCTTGAAGAATTTATATATTTTTTTGCAGGTCACATTGGGATGCTGCAAGCTACGCAGATGACACAAGAGGCCACCATACAAGACCTGGAATCTGAAAAAGCTAGGATAAAGGAAAAAATAACCAGACTAGAAGAAGAACGGGCGATGTTGCAAAATAAAAATCAAAATCTTGATGAACGCCAAAGGCAGCAGATCTTTGCACTGGAGAAGGTTAGAACCACGTGTCTTGATATTAATGAACTACAAGCTTAGTTAGTTACAGCTGTCTAACTTATAATGGATGCTCATGTTACATCTTTGTTAAGTTATCACTATGCTATGCTAGATTAGGGTCATTGATGCATGTCCAGTGCACTCATTCAGCTGTATTAGATAAACAAAAATTGGACGGAGCTGATAGTATAAAATCCTGCTCATCATTATTGGCACCCATGAAGTTTAAGTACATAATGTGGAATATCTCCTAAAAAAATGAGTCAAGTGAAACAGTTTTTTGTATAGAGCACTCGAGTTATATATAAGAGAGCAAATTATAAACAATAATTTAAAACAAAAAGCAATGGGTGGGAAAAATAGAAGAACCTAAAGCTTGCTGTGTCTCTGGTATTGGCACCCTCCACATTAATTTAGTATGGAAACACATTTTGACTCGCCTGTGGTAAATCACAAAAGAGATTCACCGGTAATTAATTGTTGGTGCCCATGTGACATGAATTAGCCAATGAATGATGACTTCAGTGTTTTAAAAAGCCACATGGTAGGCCCTGTTCTTTTGTCACAATGTTGAAGACAAAGGAGCTGTCAGAGGACATGGGAACTGCTATTATTAGCAAACACAAGACTTCCAAAAAGTATAAGGCCTTCTCCAAAGACCTTGGTATCCCAGTTTCAACAGTGTGCAATGTTATTAAGAAGTTTCCCAAGCATGGAACTGTCAAGAACCTCCCTGGACGTGGGGGAAAGAGGAAAATTGACAAGAGATGTCTTCGAAAGTTGGTGCGAATGGTGGAAAAAAACACGTCAAACATCCAAAGACCTGAAGCCAACCAGGAACAGTCTGGAGTCATGATGTCAACAAGTACCATATGTCGCACACTAAACCAAGCAGAGCTTTATAGGCGAAGGCCAAGGAAGAAACCATTGATGAAAAAGACATAAAAAAGAACGACTGATCTTTGCTAAAGAGTACCTTGACAAACCACAATCCTTCTGGGAAAATGTTCTGTGGACAGATGAAACAAAAATAGAGCTTTTTTGGCAATGCAAAGCAACAGTTTGTTTACAGACGGCGCAATGAAGCTTATAAGGAAAATAACACCTTACCTACAGTTAAGCATGATGGAGGATCCATAATGCTGTGGGGTTGCTTTGCTGTGTCTGATACTGGAGGCCTTGACCGTATCACAGAAATCATGAAATCAGAGAATTATTAAGAGATTTTAAAGCGAAATGTCCTACCTAGTGTAAGAAAACTTGGTTTGAATCAAAGATCATAGGTCCTTCAGCAAGACAATGACCCAAAGCACACACCCAAAAGTACACAGGAATGGTTGAAAAAGTTGAAAAAGAAAAAATGGACTTTTAAAATGGCCAGCAATGAATCCTGACCTCAATCCCATTGAAAATCTTTGGGGTGAGCTGAAATCTGCCATTGGGAAAAAGAACCCTGCAAACATTCAAGAGCTAGAACAAACTGCAAAATAAGAGTGGGAGAAAATTCCACCTGAGAAGTGCAAGAAGCTTATAGATGGCTACAAGAAATGTTTGGAGGCTGGAAGCAATGCCAAAGGGTGTGCAACCAAGTATTAATTAGGGGTGCCTTTATTGCTGCACATGCTGTTTATTCTGTTTCTTCTATGAAATTGCAACAGGGAAATTGAAAAAACAATGTTTTATTGTTGTATTACTTTGGACCACTATTTAAAAAATCCCGAGTATATAACTTTGGCACATTTCCATTTATTTCTGAGGATATTGTACAGCCTATGAAAGAAATGAAGGAGTTCTAATAATGGTGAGCAGCACTGTATGTCAAGCTGAAAGGAGAATATCAAATAAATATCTAGTACCAAAAAGTAATGACATTTATTCGCCAGGATAAGAATGGCAGATCATTCGGAATTAATCATAAAACCCAAGAGCGGAAACACCGAACATGAGGCCATAAAGAGGTCAGAAACGTGAAGTTGAAAAAAACTGTATTAATAAGTGATTGGTTACATGGTGTCTCTGCAGAAGCGGGTGCCCACACTACTTAAATACATAGAAGGTAAAAAATATATATGTAGCCGGAATCACAGAAAAGCAAATATGCATATAGTGCAAAAAGCCTAAATATAATCAGTCAATGATATCGACATGTCAATAAATTTGCAGTGGCCTAAAATTAAAGTTGTAACGTAGCCCCACACAGGCAAGCCAAATGAGCAAAAAAAATCTGATCTGCAAAGTAGATGGAAACAGTAGCTAGAAGTAAAGAGGCAGGGTAGGTACTGAGTAGTAGCTGAGGGGACTAAGTGCACATAACACCTAATCACTGACAGACAACCTAATATATAACAGGTAATACAGCCTAAGGGTATTTATATCGCAGGCAGGTAAAAGGAAGGTTATGTAGGTAGATTTCAAATGTTGATTAAGAGTAGCAGATACTATTCAGCATGGGTGTCAGGTTAGAGAGTATATAATAGCAAAGGGCCAACAATTAGGCAGATACTTGTTGAGTAAACAGTAAGAGGCATATTACCTAAGTGGCCCAGGGTACCTAGTGTGGCGCACACTCCAACGCGCGTTAGGGTTAGATCCTTGGTGCGCCACACTCGGTATCCTGGACCACTGAGGTAATATTCGGAAACACATCAAAAACGCATGGTAATCCGCACCACATGGTCCTCAATGGCATTCTGCAATGTCAATGCACATGCTGCGGATTATTCCGCAGCATTTCTGCGGCGCTCAAAAATCCGCAGCATGTTCATAAATTTTGCGAAAGCGCCGCCATTGACTTGCATTGAGACGCATATAATCCGTGTCTGTACATTTGTACACGCGGATTATATGCGTTTCAATGTGCGGATGGTACCCAGTTCTGGAGGAGAGAAGACTCTCATCCAGACCTGGGTACCATTGTACCTGTGAAAAAAAGAATAAAGTTTATATTCACCTGTCCGGCGGCCCCTGCAGCGCTTCTCCTTCCAGGACTTGAGATGACGTCGCGGTCATGTGACCGCAGGCTGTCTCGCAAGATGCCGGCAACCCGGAAGATGCCAGGACGAGCGCGACAGCTTTATTTTTTTTATTTTTACGGTCACACTATATAAATCCATGCCGTTTGCATGGATTTATACAATGTGACCTAGTTGTCAAGCACTTTCCAAGTGATGCTATCGCCTGGAAAGTGCTTGTGGATACGCATGTGAATCCGCATGTATTCCGCATGTATTCTGCAGGAAAAACGCATGCACAATCTGCATGCACAATCTGTATGTACAATCTGCATGCGTTTTTTCTGCCAGGGAGATGCAGAAATGCTGCAGAAATTTTCTGCTTCATTTCTGCATCGTGGGCACATAGCCTTACTGTTATATTTTTTACCATTAGTGTACTCATATATTCTCTGTATTTTTGTAGTGTGGACACCCGCTTCTGCATTGCCATCATGTAACCAATCACTTATTAATAAAGTTTTTTTCTATTTACTCAACTTCACGTTTCTGACCTCTTTATGACCTCATGTTTGGTGTTTCTGCTCTTGTGTTTTTTAATTCAACAGTATGTTATGTCCCTTGTACTGTTTTGATGTCATATATGTTAATAGTTTTTCCTCTGTACCACACAGGCTAATTAATTGAGACTGATGTTTCACACGTCAGTCTTAATCAAAAGTCCGATGAAGTAACATGCACCAAATTTGAAGAAGGCCGCCTCGTAATGAATTCGACAAATCTTTAGACCGTCTGTGTGGCAGAATCATTCTCCAACTATGAGCTGGAGTAGGTTTTAGATACATTTTTCGCCACTACCTGGCATAACTTATAGCGAATCTGGTGGGCACCAGTTGACCAGAACACTCTGGCAAAGCCCTGCCGATTATTCCAGTTTTCCAGCAACTTCTAGCAGAGGAAGAAATCTCACCCTCGTTGTATGAACTTTTTTATGTGTATGCCCTGTCCTAATTTTCACTGCACTGTTATGACCACTCCTGTTCTTCTGTGTGAATCTGTAAAATTAACTTTCTGCTGAGAAAAATTGGACTTTATTTAAAGAGAATCCTGACACTTGAAATACATGTGATTTGCAGAGTCAGAACTTTACACTCTTGTGTCCCCAAAACCCTATACCTGGCTTTCCACGCCATCATGATCCATTAGTAATATTGTTTCTCCATATGCATAGAGGAACCCTTATGCTTCTTTGGTAGATTGGCTCACTTGGTTGCACATAGAGACACAGGAAGGCTGTCTCTTTAAATCTTCTGTGGTGTATTAAGAGCACTGCATAAACTATGGCAACGTTAGCAAAACAAGTTCTACCTTCCCAGCCTAACAGGAAAAACAAAACATAACGTATGACACAGTCCTTGTTGCTATGGGTAACCGCCCACTTCAGGAACAAACAACCCAAGGTTTAGCTTTCCTTAGCATGACAAAACAGCTCCAGAGTTTGTGCCTTCAGACCCTCCCCACACCAAAAGCTCTAAAAGGCTGGGAATTTATCCTCTGACCTCCTTCCTCTCTACACGTGTATTACTGGAGCTAACAATCTTAGTGCTACATATCTCCCCTCCAGTACTTTGCCAGTGACTTTTTCACACTTCATATTTTATTATTAGTAATGAGTTTGATCTCCAGATTATGCACACCTACAGTGGGGAAAATAAGTATTTGATAAACTACCGATTTTGCAAGTTTTTCCACCTACAAAAAATGGAGAGGTCTGTAATTTTTATCATAGGTACACTTCAACTGTGAGAGGCAGAATCTAAAAATAAAATCCAGAAAATCACATTGTATGATTTTTAAATAATTAAATTGCATTTTATTGCATGAAGTAATGCATGAAGTAAGTGTTTGATCACATACCGACCAGCAAGAATTCTGGCTCTCACAGATCTGTTAATTTTTCTTTAAGAAGCCCTCCTACACTGCACTCATTACCTGTATTAATTGCACCTGTTTCAACTCGTTACCTGTTGTGGCAAGATGACTCACTCGGCTGCAGTCGAAAGTAGACACAGGAATGGTTTTGGCTGCAGATTTTATTTTATCAGCATAAAGCACTGCAGACTTCAACAAAATAAAACCCAGCCTTGTCGGCATAAAGGTAAAACAAAAGACAAAGGATAACACATCCTCCTGAGCTGAAGCTCCACAGTCTGGAGACTTGACTCTCCAAACTCCCAACAGCAGAAAAAAAAAACAGTGACTGAGCATGTAACAATTGCTCATCCACACCCTGAGGTGGAGATAGGGTGAATGACTTCCCTCCCGTCTCTATGTCATTCACATAAAACCACTGCCTTCCCAATGGTGATTTAAGCCCCCAACATATAACATGCTGGAAAAAAGTTGTAAGTTCAATTCAATAGGGCTAGTAGTCATAGTGAAACATATCTCCCCTCACAAATAACGCCAGTGACTCTGTCACACTGTATAAAAGACACCTGTCCACACACTCAATCACACTCCAACCTCTCCACCATGGCCTAGACCAAAGAGCTGTCTAAGGACAACAGGGACAAAATTGTACACCTGCACAAGGCTTGGATGGGCTACAGGACAATAGGCAAGCAGCTTGCTGAGAAGGCAACAGCTGTTGGCATAATTATTAGAAAATGGAAGAAACACAAGATAACTGTCAGTTTTCCTCGGTCTGGGACTCCATGCAAAATAACACCCCATGAGATAAGGATGACTCTGAGAAAGGTCAGGAATCAGCCCAGAACTACATGGAAGGACCTGGTAAATGACCTGCAAAGAGCTGGGACCACAGTCTCAAACATTACCATTAGTAACAGACTACGCCGTCATGGACTAAAATCCTGCAGGGCACGCAAATGTCCATGCCCGTTTGAAGTTCAAGCAATGACCATCTGAATGATCCAAAGGAGGCATGGGAGAAGGTCATGTGGTCCTATGAGACCAAAATAGAACTTTTTGGTATGAACTCCACTCGCTGTGTTTGGAAGAAGAAGAAGGATGAGTACAACGCCAAGAACAGCATCCCAACCGTGACGCATGGTGAGAGAAACATTATACTCTGGGGGTGCTTTTCCTAAAAGGGACAGGACGACTGCTCCGTGGTGAATGTATCGTGAGATTTTGGCCAACAACCTGCTTCCCTTAGTAAGAGCATTGAAGATGGGTTGTGGCTGGGTCTTCCAGCATGACAATGACCTGGTCAACAGCCAGGTCATCTAAGGAGTGGCTCCGTAAGAAGCATTTCAAAGTCCTGGAGTGGCCTAGCCAGTCTCTAGACCTGAACCCAATAGAAAATCTCTGGAGGGATCTGAATTTCGATGTTGCCTAGCGACAGCCCCGAAACCTGAAAGATCTGGAGGAGGTCTGTATGAAGGAGTGGTCCAAAATCCCTGCTGTAGTGCATGCAAACTTGGTCAAGAACTACAGGAAACGTCTGACCTCTGTAATTGCAAAAAAAGTTTCTGTACTAAATATTAAGTTTTCTTTTTCTATTGTATCAAATACTTATTTCATGCAATAAAATGCAATTTAGTTATTTAAAAATCATACAATTTAGATTTTTTGTTTTTTATTTTTAGATTCTGTCTCTCACAGGTAAAGCGTACCTATGATAAATATTACAGACCTCTCCATTCTTTGTAGATGGGAAAACTTACAAAATCAGCAGTATATCAAATACTTATTTTCCCCTCTGCATGTTATAATGTCTGATATGATTATTTCTATGTGTCAGTAGTTATTTTAGGTACTGAAAAATATTCTTGTTCTAATAAATCATTTCATATTCCCTAATGATCAGTTTTTGCTGGTAGTATTCTTGTTAGACAGACCTTAGGGGAATTTGTATAAATTAATGTTTAGCATCCATCTCCACTAACAGGTACCTATACCACATCTCCGCACTCTTGTGGACACCAGTAATGTAGCCCTTTTATGTTAAGAAGCATGTATAGCTGATGTGATTTCAGATTCTCTATCACTGCATTTTGCAGACAAATATAACCACCTATCCTAATTACAGACACCAGCATTTTAGTTTTCAATGTGAGTGGGTGGACCATCAGTAAATGTCCCAAAAACACCATGTGCAAACATATTTTAAGGCTTTTTTTCACATGTTGCAGTAGCCTGCTATGTAGCAAAAAATCCCAGTATAAGAACCTAACCTTATAGAGATATTGACTAGGTTCAGTGTCAAACTGGCGTGCCAATAGCCCACCAGTAACCAACTCTAGGGCCCCACTTTTCAGCTACATGCAAATGTGTCATTATCCTCAATCACAAATGTATATAACAATGAACTGGGTAGATTGTTAAATGAATAACATGCTGCCTTTGTCTGTACATAGTGAGTATATAGTGCCAAGTACTGCTCATATAAGAGGGTGGTGGCCACTCCTGCATAGGGGCCCACCGGAGGATTCTCCTGTTCTCCTGTGGGTCAGTCCAAGCTTAACTAGGTGTCCTTACATTTCATTTACTGCCTGAAAATCATAATATAGTCTTTTTTTCATTTACACCCATCCTTTGCTGCATACCTTTTTGTTGTTTGCAATTATTTGTGCACTGATGCAATGTGAAGTAGCACTAATCACATCACAAATTTTTTGTAAGAACTTTAAGGTTGTGTTAATGCACCATATTGTCAATTACTGCACTTCTCAGATTTTCCTTGAAATATTAATATTGTTCTTTTTACAGACCTAATCACAGTCATCTATGTGTAGTCTTAATGGAACTCTGTACAATTAAATATCGCCTTTTAATTAAAACCAGCGCACTAAGGCAAAGTTCAGACGAGTACTGACCTTGGTGAACCAGTTACATCTGCATGTGGAAAAAGGCCGATGTGCGCAAATACAGAGGCTACAATTGGATAGTGTGTCGCCTGTGTGTAATCCATTGCTTACATGCACAGCATACAGACTGAAAATGGACGTTTATGTGTATGTTGGCCACTTTCACACAGCTGTATTTAGGGCAGGATTTTTCATCGGTATTTCTAAGGGTTTATTCAGATGTCTATTTTTCACATATGAACTCAGTTCATGCTTTTCACAGATAATCCATTATAGTCTATTCTATGGGGCTCTTCACATGTCTGTGTTTTTTGCCGGCCCACAAAAAAAAAAACCGAGACATGTCCGTTACGGATCAAATTCATTCATACAAGTCTATGGGTCCATCAAAAACCTAGACAATACTTTGATGGCATCCTTATTGCATCCTTGTGCTGTCTGTGCAGGTGTTGAAACAGTCAGGTCTGTGTTCTATTCTGTCCCCTTGTCTGTTTTGTGGCCTGCTGGCACATAGCGAGGTGACCTACAAGAGTTAAGGACCATCCTGATTGGGTACACCTTGTTGCGGAGGGATCATGGGATGGGATCGCAGCTGAGTCTTTTTGTGGAGTAAAATAGGTTTTTAAACAGGTAGTGAAATGTTTTACCTCACAGAAAGATTCACCTGTGATCCCCTGCTGTCCTGTCTGTATACTTTTTTGCTTCCTCCCCTGCCCAGGAGATATGGTATGATCAGACCATGTTCCGTACACGGTCAGACTCAGCCATTACACAGTACACAGCAGGGGCACATTTATAAGATTATCTCAGCACAGGAACATTTTATTAACACGTCCAATTGTGGAAATTATTATTATTCCAAGATCTATTGATTAAAATGTACTTTGTGGGACAACCCCTTTAAGTATAGAGGGCAGACGGCTTCCACCTGAAAAAATCGCCATGTGCAAAATACCCTTTAATTGGGAAGCGAGGAAACATTTATCAGTTTTTTGTGGCATACGAGAAAAACTGATGAAACACAGATGGTAAAAACTGACACAGACCAAACACTGATGGAAATCCCATCCAGCGCACTGATGAAAATTGGTTTGTTTGTTTTTTTTGCATACCAGAAAAATCACTGACGTCTGAATCAGGCCTTCGCCGAAGCCTGGAATCGCTCTAAAATACAGAAGAGTTTCAACTGGTTTTATTACAAATTGTTATGCACATGCCCGGACTGACTGGCGTGTGCATGTTTAATGATCCCACTGCACCATGAACCGGAGAGTGCCTGGAGGGGCGTAACTAAGTATCTACCCGATCCGACCAAGGTCGCACGACGGCTAACGACGCCAGTGCACCAGGGAGGAACCAAGCAGAGGGACCAGGTGCTACTCCAGGACAGACCCCGGACACGGCTGTTGACCCACACCAGAGCATACTGGAACAGGCAGGTTAGGCTGGCACACTGACTGGTGGGTATAGGCAGGCACGGCAGATATGCAGACAGGCGGGCACTGGTAAGCACGACTGGAATGCAGGCAGGGAGTACTGGCAAGCACGGCTGGAGTGCCGACAGGGAGGCACTAGCAGGTTGGAGCACAGACTGGATAAGGTCCAGTACAGACTGGGACTCAGGAACAGAACCACAGATGCGGTAGACAAGCAGAGCAGAGCGAGACCGCCGGAGCGGTGAACAAGAGCAGAGCAGAGCGAGACTGCCTGGAGTGGTGAGCAAAGGCAGGGCAGAGCGAGACCGCTTGGAGCGGTGAGCAGAGGCAGAGCAGAGTGAGACCGCCTGGAGCGGTGAGCAAAGGCAGAGCGAGACCGCCTGGAGCGGTGAGCAAAGGCAGAGCAGAGCGAGACCACCTGGAGCGGTGAGCAAAGGCAGAGCAGAGCGAGACCGCCTGGAGCGGTGAGCAAGGAAGAGCAGAGCGAGACCGTCTGGAGCGATGAGCAAAGGCAGAGCAGAGCGAGACCGCCTGGAGCGGTGAGCTAAGGCAGAGCAGAGCGAGACCGCCTGGAGCAGTGAGCAAAGGCAGAGCGAGACCGCTTGGAGCGGTGAGCAAAGGCAGAGCAGGCAAGAACCGCCGGAGCGGTGAGCAAGGCAAAGCAGGCAGAAACCGCCGGAGCGGTGAGCAAGGCAAAGCGGGCAAGAACCGCCGGAGCGGTGAGCAAGGCAGGGCAGGCAAGAACCACCGGAGCGGTGAGCAAGGCAGAGCAGGCAAGAACCGCCGGAGCGGTGAGCAAGGCAAAGCAGGCAGAAACCGCCGGAGCGGTGAGCAAGGCAAAGCGGGCAAGAACCGCCGGAGCGGTGAGCAAGGCAGGGCAGGCAAGAACCACCGGAGCGGTGAGCAAGGCAGAGCAGGCAAGAACCGCCAGAGCGGTGAGCAAGGCAGAGCAGGCAAGAACCGCCGGAGCGGTGAGCAAGGCCGAGCAGGCAAGAACCGCCGGAGCGGTGAGCAAGGCCGAGCAGGCAAGAACCGCCGGAGCGGTGAGCAAGGCCGAGCAGGCAAGAACCGCCGGAGCGGTGAGCAAGGCAGAGCAGGCAAGAACCGCCGGAGCGGTGAGCAATTCAGAGCAGAGGGGACAGGGCTCTGTTCACACGGCACAGACTGGAAGGGAAAGGCAGAACCAGATACACACAAGATACTTGCAATGAAGTAGCGAGTGGACTCTAAACTCACAAACGGAAGTACAGCGACAACGAGTAGGAGTTAGGTGCAGGTTCAGACTCTGCAGAAAAAGGGAAGGTACGGACATAGAGAAAAACAAGAAACAGGCTAGGAGAGTGTTCAGACAGGACCTGAGTGTTCAGACAGAAACTGACACTGCAGCGAGATACAGGAGCGAGTCTAGGTATGAGGCCCCCAGAAAAGGCAGAACGAACAGGCTAGGAGCGTGTTCAGACTGGCCTGGAAATACAGCCTCCAGGAAGGCGGACAGACAGGCAAGAAAACACAGAAAACAGGTCTAGGTATGCGACCCCTAGAAGGCGAGATGAACAGGCTAGGATACAGTTCAGACAGGAACTGCTACTAAAAGAGATACAGGAGTCAGTCTGGGAATACAGTCCCCAGAGTGGTGGAAACAGACAAGAACAGAACAGGACCTGGCACATTCAGAGTAAGGAAGCACACTGAATGATAGCGTTGCTCAGGCATCAGCTACCAGGTGAAGCTGGTTTAAATATCCAGTGACTGACAGCAATAGGCTGAGGACGCATTAGGGGTGTGCCCACAGCAGCTACAAGAAACAGGAAGTGACCAGGCCGCCGCCCTAAGCAGTCAGAACGGAGACAAACAGACAGCATGTTACATAGTTACATAGTTACATAGTTTATAAGGCCGAAAAAAGACAAGCGTCCATCCAGTTCAGCCTATTTCTTGTGCACTGCAGCTATTCCGCAGCGTTGATCCAGGGGAAGGCAAAAAAAACCCATGCGGTATAGGCCAATTTACATCAATGAGGAAAAATTCACTTCCCGACACCAATCTGGCAGTTAGATTAAATCCCTGGATTAATTAACTATCACTAAGCATAAGATGTAATTTTATTGTTCTCAAGAAAGGCGTCCAGGCCTCTCTTGAACTCATTAAGTGAGTTGGACATCACCACTTCCTCTCCCAGAGAGTTCCAGAGTCTCACGGCTCTGACCTTAAAGAATCCCCTTCTATGCTGGTGCAGGAACCTCCTTTCCTCCAGACGCATAGTGTGCCCCCTCGTCTTTGTCACCATCCTTGGTATAAACAGGTCATGGGAGAGATCTCTGTACTGCCCCCTGATGTATTTATACATGTTTATGAGGTCTCCCCTAAGCCTTCTCTTTTCCAACGTAAATAGGCCTAATTTTGACAACCTCTCTGGGTATTCTAGTCCCTCCATTCCCTTTATTACCTTAGTCGCCCTCCTTTGTACCCTCTCTAGCTCCAATATGTCTTTCCTGAGCACCGGAGCCCAGAACTGTGCACAATATTCTAAGTGCGGCCTTACCAGCGCTTTATACAGAGGAAGAACAATGTTCTCATCATATGCCCCTATTCCTCTTCTGATGCATGCCATGACTCTATTTGCCTTCTCAGCTGCTGCCTGACACTGGGCACTCCAATTTAATTTGCTATTAACCAAGACGCCCAGGTCCTTCTCCATGTCAGATTTCCCCAACAGTTTCCCATTTAATATGTATGGGTGACTGCTGTTTTTCTTTCCCATGTGCATGACCTTACATTTATCGGCATTGAACCCCATTTGCCATTTTTTGGCCCAACTCCCCAATTTATCTAAATACTCCTGTAGCTGTGCCCTATCCTCATCTGTATTAACTACTTTACAAAGTTTAGTATCATCTGCAAATATTGCTATTTTACTCTGCATCCCTTCCACTAGATCATTAATAAATATATAAAATAATATAGGGCCCAAGACAGACCCTTGAGGTACCCCGCTAGTAACCCTGACACACCCTGAGCTTACTCCATTGATAACCACCCTCTGCTTTCTATCACTCAGCCAGCTATTTACCCACTTGCACACATTATCCCCCAGACCAAGCATTCTCATTTTATATACCAACCTTTTGTGTGGCACGGTATCAAACGCTTCGGAGAAGTCAAGGTCTACAACATCCACTGACTCTCCCCGGTCCAGCTGTGAGCTCACCTCCTCGTAGAAGGCCATCAGGTTTGTTTGGCAGGAGCGATCCCTCATGAATCCATGTTGATATGGAGTTAGACAGTTATTATCATTAAGATATTCTACAATAGCATCTCTAAGAAATCCTTCAAACAATTTACCCACAACAGACATTAAGCTGACTGGTCTATACTTCCCAGGGTCACTTTTAGACCCCTTTTTGAACATTGGTACCACATTTGCTTGGCGCCAGTCTAGTGGGACAGTCCCTGTCCATAAAGAGTGCTTGAATATAAGATACAGCGGTCTGTCTATCACATTACTTAATTCTTTTAGTACCCGGGGGTGTATGCCATCTGGGCCTGGTGACTTGTCTATTTTGATATTATTTAGGCGTTTCTGAACTTCCTCCTGGGTTAGGTGGGTGATATTTAGCGGAGGGTTTACTTTATCACTCTGCATTTCCTCCGATAAATTGTTTTCTTTTGTGAAAACAGTGGAGAAGAAGCTATTGAGTAGGTTTGCTTTACCCTCATCGCCCTCTATGATTTTACCCAGGTTATTTTTCAATGGGCCAACGCCATCAGTTTTAATCCTTTTACTGTTTATATAGTTAAAGAACAGTTTGGGATTCGTTTTACTTTCCTTGGCAATTAGTCTCTCTGTCTCCTCTTTTGCTATTTGTTTCTTACAGATTTTGTTTTTTTCCCTATAAGATATTAGCGCTTCCTCGCTGCCTTCTTGTTTAAGTTTACCGACAGCCCTTTTTTTGTTTTTCATTGCCCTCTTGACTTCCTTATTTAGCCACATTGGCTTCCTCCTATTCCTAGCCCTTTTATTCCCATAAGGCATGTACCTTCTACAGTGACTATGTAGGACTGTTTTGAAAATTTCCCATTTTCTATCCGTGCTCCTATTACTGAAGATACTATCCCAGTCTATAAGGTGAAGGGCATCTCTTAGCTGATCAAACTTTGCCCTCCTGAAGTTCAGTGTTTTTGTGACTCCCTTGCTGGGCACCCTACTGAAGCACATGTGGAATTGTATAATGTTGTGGTCACTATTTCCCAGGTGCCCCCCGACCTGCACCTCAGTTATTCTGTCTGGCCTGTTAGTTAATATTAAGTCTTAAAGGGCCATCCCTCTAGTTGGTTCCTGCACAAGTTGTGACAAATAATTGTCTTTGATAATTGACAGAAACCTGTTTCCTTTCTGAGATCTACAGCTTTCGGTTTCCCAGTCTATATCGGGGTAGCTGAAGTCCCCCATAATAATCACCTCGTTATTTTTTGCTACTTCTTCTATTTGTCTCATTAATAGACTTTCCGTGTCTTCTGCTATATTTGGTGGTTTATAACAGACTCCTATGATAATTTTATTATTGTTTTTTGCCCCATGTATCTCCACCCATAAGGACTCGACCTCCTCATTTCCCTCCCATACATCCTCCCGTATTGTAGGCTTTAGACACGTCTTTACATATAGACAGACTCCACCCCAAATACGATTTCTTCGATCCCTTCTAAACAGACTGTAACCCTGTAAGTTAACTGCCCAGTCATAGCTTTCATCTAACCATGTCTCGGTTATTCCCACTATGTCATAGTTACCTGTAGATATTTCTGCTTCCAGTTCATCCATCTTGTTTGTCAGGCTTCTGGCATTTGCTAGCACGCAGTTTACACTATTTTGTTTTGCTCCAATCTTCTCCCTGTGGATTGTATTAGAAATTTTCTTACCTCCCTTCCAAGTATCTTGTCTTGGACCTTCTTTGTCGCACTTCATATCTTTCATTAGTATGTTCTCTGGTTGCATGATCGTGTCCGGCGTTTTTCTTCCCATCCCCTCTTCTTCTAGTTTAACGCCCTCCTGATGAGTGTTGCGAGTCTCCTGGCGAATGTGTGTTTCCCGGGTTTGTTGAGGTGTAGTCCGTCTCTGGCAAGGAGTCCGTCATAGAGGTAATTCACACCGTGGTCCAGGAATCCAAATCCTTGTTGTCTGCACCATCGTCTCAGCCAGTTGTTCACATCAAGGATCCTGTTCCATCTCCTGACGCCATGCCCGTCTACTGGAAGGATAGAAGAAAAAACTACCTGCGCATCCAGTTCTTTTACTTTCTTCCCCAATGCTTCAAAGTCCTTGCAGATTGTCGGTAGGTCCTTCTTTGCCGTGTCATTGGTGCCAACATGTATCATAAGAAATGTGTGGACATCCTTGGAACTGATGAGCTTCGGTATCCTATCGGTAACATCCTTGATCTTCGCACCTGGGAGGCAGCATACTTCTCTTGCGGTTATGTCCGGTCTGCAGATAGCTGCTTCTGTTCCTCTCAGTAGTGAGTCTCCCACCACTATCACTCTTCTTCCCTTCTTGGCTGTCCTTTTTCTTGTCACTTCTGGGTGTTTCTGGGTGCTCTTTTCTTTTTTGCTTGCTGGTAGTGCCTCATCCTTAGGTATGCCATCTTCATCCTCCACAAGTCCTTGGAATCTGTTTCTCAGTTGTGTGGTTGGTGGTGTCTCCATGGTCTTCTTGCTTCTTTTGGTCACTTGCCTCCACTTGTCTGCCTCTGGAGGTTCTCTGACGCTTCCTTCACTTTCCGTGACCAGTAGTGACGCTTCTGTTCTGTCCAGGAAGTCTTCATTTTCCTTGATGAGTTTTAATGTCGCAATTCTTTCTTCCAGTCCCCGCACCTTTTCTTCTAAAAGAGCCAGTAGTCTACACTTCTGGCAGGTGAAGTTGGTTTCAGCTTCTGGTCGATCTGTGAACATGTAGCACATGTTGCAGCTCACCATGTAGGTTGTCACATCTGCCATACTGCTCCTTGTCCCTGCTGACTTGATGTCTGTCTTCTTTCTTGTGATACCCTAGGATAAACAAATTAAACAAATTTGCGCGCCGTCAGGAATATGCAAATTGTCCTCTTCAAGCTTCAATCCCTGGTTTGGCGATGCTTTCCAAGCAGCTGGTCCCGGCTGTACCCAACAATCTTCTAGCTGAAGGAGACTCTTCGCTTTTCCCAGAAGGCACCTGGAATATGCAAATTGTCCTCTTCAAGCTTCAATCCCTGGTTAGGAAAGAAGCCAGGCTAGCAGACTGGACTGATGAACAAGTTTGCGATCTTGCATAGTGGGAGATGGTGCCCTATGCAAGAACACCGCCAGGTATGCTACACAAATACTGATGCAAAGTGTTGGTGTGTGAAAGTGACTGTAGGTTGTATTTACATGGGATGGATTTTTTGGTGGTCTTTGTTGCTTTGTTTCTAGTGATTTTTGTAATGATAACAAAACCGCTACATTTTTCTAAAATATTGGCAATCAAAAAAATATAACCAAAAAAAGGAAAACCTCCAATACACAGTCTGCTGCGCTTCGTATGCCATTAAACAAATAGTATGGCGTCTCCTACCAGAAAAACGGAAGCCAAGAGAACACACTTTTGACCTATGCATTGTTATTGATCATCTATCGCAGCATTACATTATACATTGAGATAAGCTTCCAACGTATACTATATGTTAGGTTTACAGAAACTGTGTGCACCTAGCCTAATTTTCACTTTTTTTCACGATGGACCATTGCCTGTAGGACTCTATACAAAACTGTTCTTCTTAAAGTAGTTGTCGTGACCAAACAATTGATATAGATATGAATTCAGCAGGGGTCCAACATCTTGCACCACCAACGGTCAGCTGTCAACTGATCTGATGGCTGGATGTTGCGCAGCTCTGTTCAATGTGTAGCTATCGCTGACAAGTACTGCAGATCAGCGATACATTGCATGGGGCACAACACAGAAGCCCCATAGATTGCTTAGTGACCGCTTCCAATTAGTGCTGTTTATCTCCTATTCACTTGAATGGCAGTGGATATTTAAGAGCAATTAATACTTAATACTTCTATCTATTTTATCCACTCCTAATTATGGTTACAAAATTGCATCAAGACAGCATGTGTAAAAGCACAGGCAGCTGGACCGTTCTCTAGCCCTTCAGGAATCAAACTATCTTCTGTTACAGAGAGATATTTAACATTTTTGACTCCTCAGGCCAGAGAACCTGCTGCCATTTTCTGCATCCCAATTCCTATGTTTTCATGCATAGTTGAGTCACTTGGCCTTGTTTCCTTATGGATTTTTGGCTGCATGGAGATAATTCCTGGCCAGACTTCTCCAAACAATAGATGGCTATAGCTGGGTTCTGAGCTCATGGCACTGATGGACGTCTTCCGATTTCAAAGGAAAGTAATCATGACTTGTCTTTCATCTGCTGTACTTAGTTTCATTGGCTGATCACTGCATCTACAGTTCTCAGTGTTGTCCATTTCTTGGTGCCTCTTCCAAAGAGCTTGAACAGCATAGCTTCAAACCCTTCTACTTTAAAATCTTTGCCTGGGAGAGACTTTGCTGATGCAGTATAACTACCTTGTGTCTTGTTGCTGTGCTCAGACTTGTCATGGTGTATAACGTATGACAAAAAACTGTCTTCCACAACCTCACCTTTGTAGCAGGGTTTGGCTATTCCTCAAGCAGCTTTAAGCTTCCAACACAGCTGTTTCTATGTCAGTTAATGACGGTGTTTCATCCTACATATGAAAATAATGTTCATTATTACCTGTTTGGTATAAATGTTTACTCACACAACTTACTATAATCCAAAAAATCTGTGACTTTGTTCAATTGATGCTGTTTTGAAGGCACAGGAGGGGACACACCAAATATTGCCTTGATTAAGATTTCTCTTTTGTACATTCACTTTGCGTTTTGTTAATCGATAATTCATTCTTTTAGCACGGCTATTTTTTTAAAGCATTCTTACTTTGCAGCATTTTTTTTCCACACCTAGCTAAAACTTTTTTTACAGTATTGTACGTCTACTCAGATATAGAAAATGACTTAAATTGTTCATTAGGGAATTAGTAATAAATGAATCATCTATTGTCAACCTTTGATATTATAAATATTCCTCTGCACTGTGAGATTTTGTGAACCAGCTAAATGAATATTCCAACTCAGAGTCTTATAATTATAGTGGGTGCAAAAAAAAGGGATTGTATAAGGTGTTGATCACATAAAAGCCTTTAGTATGGATCTTGAGTATCATCCAGTGTACAGTACCTTGAAAAAGTATTCATACCCTGTGAACTTTTCAAATTTTTTCACTTTACACCCACAAACTTAACTTTATTTTATGTCATATACCAACACAAAGTAGCAAGTATTTATGAAGTGTAAAGGAAATGATACAGGGTTTTCTAAATATATAAAAAATATGAACTGAAAATTGTGACCTGCACACCAGACTGGTCAGGGATAAAAGCACTGTATATACCACATATATACCACTGTGTAGACATACAGTGCCTACAAGTAGTATTCAACCCCCTGCAGATTTAGCTGGTTTGATAAGATGCAAATAAGTTAGAGCCTTCAAACTGCAAACGAGAGTAGGATTTATGAATAGAAGCATAAATCTTACAAACCAAAAAGTTATATTGCTCAGTTGAATTTTATTAAATTTTAAACATAAAAGTGTGGGTCAATTATTATACAACCCCTATGTTTAATATTTTGTGGAATAACCCTTGTTTGCAATTACAGCTAATAATCGTCTTTTATAAGACCTGATCAGGCCGGCACAGGTCTGTGGAGTTATCTTGGCCCACTCCTCCATGCAGATCTTCTCCAAGTTATCTAGGTTCTTTGGGTGTCTCATGTGGACTTTATTCTTGAGCTCCTTCCACAAGTTTTCAATTGGGTTAAGGTCAGGAGACTGACTAGGCCACTCCAACACCTTGACTTTTTCCCTCTTGAACCAGGCCTTGGTTTTCTTGGCTGTGTGCTTTGAGTCGTTGTCTTGTTGGAAGATGAAATTACGACCCATCTTAAGATCCTTGATGGAGGAGCGGAGGTTCTTGGCCAGAATCTCCAGGTAGGCCGTGCTATCCATCTTCCCATGGATGCGGACCAGATGGCCAGGCCCCTTGGCTGAGAAACAGCCCCACAGCATGATGCTGCCACCACCATGCTTGACTGTAGGGATGGTATTCTTGGGGTCGTATGCAGTGCCATCCAGTCTCCAAACGTCACGTGTGTGGTTGGCACCAAAGATCTTGGTCTCATCAGACCATAGAACCTTGAACCAGTCTGTCTCAGAGTCCTCCAAGTGATCATGAGCAAACTGTAGACGAGCCTTGACATGACGCTTGGAAAGTAAAGGTACCTTACGGGCTCATCTGGAACGGAGACCATTGCGGTGGAGTACGTTACTTATGGTATTGACTGAAACCAATGTCCCCACTGCCATGAGATCTTCCCGGAGCTCCTTCCTTGTTGTCCTTGGGTTAGCCTTGACTCTTCGGACAAGCCTGGCCTCGGCACGGGAGGACACTTTCAAAGGCTGTCCAGGCCGTGGAAGGCTAACAGTACTTCCCTAAGCCTTCCACTTACGGATGATGCTCCCAACAGTGAAGACAGGTAGGCCCAACTCCTTGGAAAGGGTTTTGTACCCCTTGCCAGCCTTGTGACCCTCCACGATCTTGTCTCTGATGGCCTTGGAATGCTCCTTTGTCTTTCCCATGTTGACCATGTCTGAGTGCTGTTCACAAGTTTGGGGAGGGTCTTAAATAGTCAGAAAAGGTTGGCAAAAGAGATCTTTAATCCACACATGTGAAGCTCATTATTCTTGGTGCCTGAACTACTTCTTAATACTTTAGGGGGACCAAACAGAATTCTTGTGGTTTGAGGGGTTGAATAATAAATGACACTCTGAATTAACTTTTAACGTTTTAAAAAAAAAAAAAAAAAAAAAAAAAACAATATTTGCTGCAGTGCATTTCCCACTTCCAGGCTGATCTACTGTACAAATGTCACAATGCCAAGTTAATTCCGCATGTGTCAACCAGCTAAATCTGCAGGGGGTTGATTACTACTTGTAGGCACTGTAAGTGCTCTGGATAAAGAAGCTTATCAACCAAACAATGCCCAGAACAATCCTCTTTTGGCATATGTCAGGTCATATACCATGGAATTGTTCAGAAGTGATGTGAATATAATAGTACATGTACAAGTTAGACTTTGTTGTCATCTAGATTGTTCTATCAGTCAGATCCTCGTATCATACTGTGCTATTCTGTCCATGAGAAAAAGCAAAGAAAATAACAGAAAACTAACAGACCTGTTATAAGTCAGTGGGAAAAAAAGATAGAAATAATAACATTTCTGTCATATCTATCTTGGATCCTACAAAAAAAACAAGACACCACTGTGAACAGAGCGAATAATTGGTTCAAACCACAGGAATAATGCACTGTCCTCATTAAGTTACCTGTATCTACAACCAGATACAGTCAGGTCCAGAAATATTTGGACAGTGACCAAATCTTCATGATTTCAGCTCTGCATGCCACTATTTCTTATTTAAAATAAAACAACTTAGATAGATGCAATTGAAGTGTAGACTTTCAGGTTTATTAAAGAGGTTGAGCAAAAATATCCTGTGAAACATTTAGGAATTACAACCATTTTTCTACAAAGCCTCCTCATTTCAGGGTCTCAAACGTGATTGGACAAATTAACTTTACCATAAATAAAAAGTACATTTTTAATATTTTGTAGAGAACCATTGCAGGCAATGACTGCCTGAAGTTTGGAAGCCACGAATGTTTCAAATGCTGGGTTTCCTCCTTTATGATGCTTTGCCAGACCTCCACTGGAGCTGACTTCAGTTGAGCATGTGAAAAACATGCTTAAAGGGGTTGAGACTTGATGATTGACTCGGCCACTGCTGAATATTCCACCTCTTTGGTTTTAGAAAACTCCTGGGTTGCTTTTTCAGTAAGTTTTGGGTCAAGTGCACTGTGAAGCACCATCCAATCAACCTTGCTACATTTGGTGGAATCTGAGCAGAAATCATAGCCCTGTACACTTCAAAATTCATCCGGCTGCTTCTGTCTTTCAGTCAGTTCTGTCAGTTACATCATCAATAAACACTAGTGACCCACTGCCATTGGAAGCCATGCATGCCCATGCCACCCGACTGCCTCCACCATGTTTTACAGAGGATGTTGATGAGCTGTTTCAAGCCTTCTCCCCATCATTTTGTTAAAGGTTTATCTTAGTTTCATCTATCCAACGAATGCTTTTCCAACTCAGGGCAGGCTTCTTTAGATGTCTTTGGCAAAGTGTAATCTGGCCTTTCTATTTTTAAGGCTGATTAATGGTTTGCACCTTGTGGTGAAACCTCTGTATTTGCACTGTTGAAGTCTTCTCTTTGTGGTAGCCTTAGATACTGAAACACCTACTTCCTAGAGAGTGTTCTTCACTTGGGTAGATGCTGTGAAGGGGTTTTTCTCCACTATGGGAAGGATTCTGCGATCATCCACCACTGTTGTCTTTCGTGGACATCCAGGTCTTTTTGAGTTCCAGAGCTCACCAGTGCGCTCTTTTTGTTTTTTCGCAGAATGTACCAATCTGTTGATTTGGCCACTCCTAACATTTCTGCTATCTCTGTGATGGATTTATTCTTTTTGTCAGCCCAATGATGGTCTGTTTCTCTTCCATTGTGAGCTCCTTTGACTGCATGTTGTTGGTTCACAGCAACAGATTCCAAATGCAAATGCCACACCTGGAATCAGCACCAGACCTTTTACCTACTTAACCACTTTACAGCCTGCGGCGTATTAGTACGCACCAGGCTGTCACCCCCTGTTCAGCGCGGGCTCCGGTGCTGAACCTACACTGAACCGGACATATGTCAGCTGATTTTTACAGCTCACATGTGCCCGCAACAGCCGCGGGTGTAATCGCGATCCAAACACTGCTGTTAACATGTTAAATGTCGCTGTCAATCTCTGACAGCGGCATTTAACATCGCCGCCCCGGAAGCGCGTCACTTACCCCACCCATCGGTGACCCCATCACGTGATCGCGGGTCACTGATGGGTGGGCATTACAACCCTGGGTCTGCAGCAGACCCCAGTGGTTGTCATGTGCTGATCGCTATGAGCTCCACCTAGTGGTCGGCGCTCATAGCACAGGAGCATTTCTGCTACATGGAGGTGATCTGCTCATCACCTCTATGTAGCAGAGGCGATCAGACAAGTGCTGCTTCTAGTCTCCTATGGAGACTATAGAAGCATGCAAAAAGTGAAAAAAAAATGTTTTTAAAAATATAAAAAATATATAAAAGTGTAAATCACCCCCTTTCGCCCCATTCAAAATAAAATAATAAAAAAAACAACCACATACACATATTTGGTATCGCCGCGTTCAGAATCGCCCGATCTATCAATATAAAAAAAGAATCCGATCGGTAAACGGCGTAACTAGAAAAAGATTCTAAACGCCATAATTACGTTTTTCGGTCGCCGCAACATTGCAATAAAATGCAATAACGGGTGATCAAAACACCGGATGTACCCCAAAATGGTATCAATAAAAACATCAGCTTGGCGCACAAAAAATAAGCCCTCACCCGGCCCCAGATCTCGAAAAATGGAGACGCTACGGGTCTTGGAAAATGGCACTTTTTTTTGTAACAAACTTTGGAATTTTTTTTCACCACTTAAATAAAAAAGGACCTATACATGTTTGGTGTCTACGAACTCATAATGACCTGGAGAATAATAATGGAAGGTCAGTTTTAGCATTCAGTGAACGTGGTAAAAAAAATAAAAAAAAAACATCTGTGGTATTGCACTTTTTTGCAATTTCACTGCACTTTTTTCCCGTTTTCTCGTACACTATATGATAAAACCAGTAATGTCGTTCAAAAGTACAACTCATCCCGCAAAAAATAAGCCCTCACACGGCTATATTGACCAAAAAATAAAAAGGCTATGTCTCTGGGAACAAGGGGAGCAAAAAACGAAAATGCAAAAAACGGAAAATCCCAGGGCTGCGAAGGGGTTAATTGGTTATCGATTAATGAGGGAACAGCACATGCAGGCCATTAAAGAGCTTTTGAGATAATTGTCCAATTACTTTCGATCCTTTTAAAAAGAGGCAGCTACATATTAAAGAGCTGTAATTCCTAAATCCTTACTCCAATTGTGATGTGAATACCCTCAAATTGAGGGCTTGCTCACTCTAGCGTATAACACTGCCGAGTGCTATATGATGTTTTATCGGATAGCACTAGGCCCATGTTATACTATGGGGCAGTACACTCTGCACCCCATCTTGAGTGAAAAAAAACCCCGAAATGTAGAAATTTTTGCAAATTTATTAAAAAATAAAAACTGAAATATCACATGGTCATAAATATTCAGACCCTTTGCTCAGACACTCATATTTAAGTCACACGCTGTCCATTTCCTTGTGACCCTCCTTGAGATGGTTCTACTCCTTCATTGGAGTCCAGCTGTGTTTAATTAAACTTATAGGACTTGATTTGGAAAGGTACACACCTGTCTATATAAGACCTCACAGCTCACAGTGCATGTCAGACCAAATGAGAATCATCAGCTCAAAGGAACTGCCCAAGGAGCTAAGAGACAGAATTGTGGCAAGTCACAGATCTGGCCAAGGTTACAAAAGAATTTCTGCATTACTCAAGGTTTCTAAGAGCACAGTGGCCTCCATAATCCTTAAATGGAAGAAGTTTGGGACCACCAGAAGCCTTCCTAGACCTGGCCGTCCAGCCAAACTGAGCAATCGTGGGAGAAGAGCCTTGGTGAGAGAGGTAAAGAAGAACCCCAAGATCACTGTGGTTGAGCTCCAGAAATGCAATAGGGAGATGGGAGAAAGTTCCACAACGTCAATTATCACTGCAGCCCTCCACAAGTCGGGCCTTTATGGCAGAGTGGCCCGACGGAAGCCTCCTCTCAGTGCAAGACATATGAAAGCTAGCATAGAGTTTGCTCAAAAACCCATGAAGGATTCCCAGACTATGAGAAATAAGATTCTCTGGTCTGATGACACGAAGATTGAACTTTTTGGTGATAATGCTAAGCGGTATGTGTGGAGAAAACCAGGCACTGCCCATCACCTGCCCAGTACAATCTCAACAGTGAATCATGGTGGTGGCAGCATCATGCTATGGGGGTGTTTTACAGCTGCAGGGACAGGACGACTGGTTGCAATTGAAGGAAACATGAATGCGGCCAAGTACAGAGATATCCTGGATGAAAACCTTTTCCAGAGTGCTCTGGACCTCAGACTTGGCAGAAGGTTCACCTTCCAACAAGACAATGACCCTAAGCACACAGCTAAAATAACAAAGGAGTGGCTTCAGAACAACTCTGTGACCATTCTTGACTGGCCCAGCCAGAGCCCTAACCTAAACCCAATTGAGCATCTCTGGAGAGACCTGAAAATGGCTGTCCACCAGCGTTCACCATCCAACCTGACAGAACTGGAGAGGATCTGCAAGGAAGAATGGCAGAGGATCCCCAAATCCAGGTGTGAAAAACTTGTTGCATCATTCCTAAGAAGACTCATGGCTGTACTAGCTCAAAAGGGTGCTTCTACTCAATACTGAGCAAAGGGTCTGAATATTTATGACCATGTGATATTTCAGTGTTTCTTTTTTAATAAATTTTGCAAAAATTTCTACATTTCTGTTTTTTTTTCAGTCAAAATGGGGTGCAGAGTGTACTTTAACCCCTTAATAACATCTGACGTACTAATACGCGTCTGTGCCCTGGGACTTAAGAGCCAGAACCGTATTAGTACGTCATCGCGATCGCGCGCGCACACAGGCTGTGCGGGCGCGATCGCCGCCGGGTGTCAGCTGATTGTCACAGCTGACACCCGGTACTATGTGCAGGGAGCGGTCACGCACCGCTCCCAGCACATTAACCCCCGCGATGCTGCGATCGAAGTCGATCGAAGTCGATCGCGGCATTGCGGGGGCAAGGGGAGGTGATCGGCGATACTCACCTCCTCTTCCGGCTTCCAGCGCAGTCTGCAAAGGCTTCCCGGGTGTTGCCATGACGACCCGATGTCGTCATGACAACATCCGGGTCACCAGAGAGCAGGAAGATTGCTTGGACATGCGCAGTGCATCTCCAAGCAATCTTCACACTGTGCACTTCTGACAGCCTTCATGGCATAGGGATGGTGCTCCATTCCTGTGCCATGCAGGCGATCAGAAAAAAAAAAGTGAAAGTCCCAGAGTGGGACAAAGTAATAAAGTGTATAAACTGTGTGAAAGTGGAAAAAAAAAAAAAAAAAATGTGCAAAAATATTATAAAAAAAAAAAAATAATAATACACCAAAAATAAAAATATAATGTACCCATCAATAAATATTATTATAAAAAAAATAAAAAAAAAACAATAAAAGTACACATATTTGGTATCGCCGCGTCCGGAACAACCTGACCTATAAAACTGTCCCACTAGTTAACCCCTTCAGTGAACACGGTAAAAAAAAAAAAAAAAAAACAAGCAAAAAACAATGCTTTATCACCATACCGCCAAACAAAAAGTGGAATAACACGCGATCAAAAAGACGCATATAAATAAAAATGATACCGCTGAAAACGTCATCTCGTCCCGCAAAAAACAAGCCGCCATATAGCTCCATCAGCCGAAAAATAAAAAAGTTATAGCTCTCAGAATAAAGCGATACTAAAAAATATTTTTTTCTATAAAATAGCTTTTATTGTGTATAAGCGCCAAAACATAGAAAAATGATACAAATGTGGTACCGCTGTAAACGTACTGACCCGAAGAGTAAAGCTGCCTCATCAATTTTACCACACGCGGAACAGAATAAAAAAAAAAAAAAAAAAAAATTCCTGAATTGTTGGTTTTTGTTTATTCTGCCTCCCAAAAATCGGAATAGAAAGCGATCAAAAAATGTCACGTGCCTGAAAATGGCACCAATAACAACGTCAAGTCATCCCGCAAAAAACGAGCCGTCACATGACTGTCTGCCAAAATCTGGAAAAATTATAGCTCTCAAAATATGGCGATGCAAAAACTAGATTTTACAAAAACTGCGTCTTTTAGTGTGTGACAGCTGTCAGTCATAAAAACCCCATATGATTCTGGCATTGCTGTAATCACACCGACCCGAAGAATAAAGTCGTCTAATCACTTATACCGCACAAGGAACGGCGTCAAAAATAAACTCTTGAGTTAGGATTGGGCTAGGGTTAGGGCTGGGTTTGGGGCTAGGGTTGTGCTGGGGCTAGGGTTGTGCTGGGGCTAGGGTTGTGCTGGGGCTAGGGTTGTGCTAGGGTTAGGGCTGGGGTTGGGATTTTTTTCAAAAGTAAGAAAAAAAGATGACGATATGGCGACTAGTGTTGAGAGCAAGTGCTCGCTACTTGAGTTTGCATCGGGTGCTCTGGTATGCATTTAGTATCGTGGGTATTTGAGTGACATGCTCGAGTCTCTGCCCCATATGCTTCGCGGCCAAAAAACTTTACGGGGATTGCCTGCCATGCACGAGCGATCCCCGCATGGTTTTTTTTGGGTGTCTAATAACCGTGAAACATGCGGAGCAGGGACTCAAGCATGTCACTCGAGCACACGCTGTACATGGTGCATACCTGAGTACCCGATGCAAACTCAAGTAGCGAGCACTTGCGCTCAAGAATAATGAAAACTTATTCAATATGATGACCTAACGTAAACAAATAATGTGCCGTACCTCTGGGTTCAAAATGTTCACTATACACCTTAATAAAATCTTTGAGGGGTATAGTTTCCAAAATGGGGACACTTGTGGTGGAGCTCCACTGTTTAGGCACATCACGGGCTCTCCAAACGCGACATGGTGTCCGCTAACAAATTGAATGGAAAATCGGCTCAAATTGTTAGCGGACGCCATGTTGCGTTTGGAGAGCCCCTGTGTGTCCAAACATTGGAGCTCCCCCACAACTGACCCCATTTTGGAAACTAGACCCCCCAAGGCACCTATCTAGATGCATAGTGAGCACTTAGAACCCCCAGGTGCTTCACAAATTGATTCGTAAAAATGAAAAAGTGAAAATAAAACACTTTTTCATTTTTATGAATCAATTTGTGAAGCACCTGGGGTTCCAAGTGCTCACTATGCATCTAGATAGGTGCCTTGGGGGGTCTAGTTTCCAAAATGGGGTCACTTGTGGGGGAGCTCCAATGTTTGGGCACACAGGGACTCTCTAAATGCAACATGGTATCCGCTAACAAATTGAATGGAAAATCGGCTCAAATTGTTAGCGGACACCACATTGCGTTTGGAGAGCTTCTCTGTGCCCAAACTTTGGAGCTCCCCCACAAGTGACCCCATTTTGGAAACTAGACCCCCCAAGGCACCTTTCTAGATGCATAGTGAGCACTTGGAACCCCCAGGTGCTTCACAAATTGATTCGTAAAAATGAAAAAGTGAAAAAAAAAACACTTTTTCATTTTTATGAATCAATTTGTGAAGCACCTGGGGTTCCAAGTGCTCACTATGAATCTAGATAGGTGCCTTGGGGGGTCTAGTTTCCAAAATGGGGTCACTTGTGGGGGAGCTCCAATGTTTGGGCACACAGGGACTCTCCAAATGCAACATGATATCCGCTAACAAATTGTCGGCTCAAATTGTTAGCGGATATCATGTTGCATTTGGAGAGTCCCTGTGTGCCCAAACATTGGAGCTCCTCCACAAGTGACCCCATTTTGGAAACTAGACCCCCCAAGGCACCTATCTAGATGCATAGTGAGCACTTGGAACCCCTAGGTGCTTCACAAATTAATTCGTTAAAATGAAAAAGTGTTTTTTTTTTCACTTTTTCATTATTACGAATCAATTTGTGAAGCACCTGGGGGTTCCAAGTGCTCACTATGCATCTAGAAAGGTGCCTTGGGGGGTCTAGTTTCCAAAATGGGGTCAGTTGTGGGGGAGCTCCAAAGTTTGGGCACAGAGGGGCTCTCCAAACGCAATGTGGCGTCCGCTAACAATTTGAGCCGATTTTCCATTCAATTTGTTAGCGGATACCATGTTGCATTTAGAGAGTCCCTGTGTGCCCAAACATTGGAGCTCCCCCACAAGTGACCCCATTTTGGAAACTAGACCCCCCAAGGCACCTATCTAGATGCATAGTGAGCACTTGGAACCCCTAGGTGCTTCACAAATTGATTCGTAAAAATGAAAAAGTGTTTTTTTTTTCACTTTTTCATTATTACGAATCAATTTGTGAAGCACCTGGGGGTTCCAAGTGCTCACTATGCATCTAGAAAGGTGCCTTGGGGGGTCTAGTTTCCAAAATGGGGTCACTTGTGGGGGAGCTCCAAAGTTTGGGCACAGAGAAGCTCTCCAAACGCAATGTGGTGTCCGCTAACAATTTGAGCCGATTTTCCATTCAATTTGTTAGCGGATACCATGTTGCATTTAGAGAGTCCCTGTGTGCCCAAACATTGGAGCTCTCCCACAAGTGACCCCATTTTGGAAACTAGACCCCCCAAGGCACCTATCTAGATGCATAGTGAGCAGTTGGAACCCCCAGGTGCTTCACAAATTGATTCATAAAAATGAAAAAGTGTTTTTTTTTTCACTTTTTCATTGTTACGAATCAATTTGTGAAGCACCTGGGGGTTCCAAGTGCTCACTATGCATCTAGATAGGTGCCTTGGGGGGTCTAGTTTCCAAAATGGGGTCACTTGTGGGGGAGCTCCAATGTTTGGGCACACAGCAGCTCTCCAAACGCAACATGGTGTCGCTAACAATTTGAGCCAATTTTGCGTTAAATTTGTTAGCGGACACCATGTTGCATTTAGAGAGCCGCTGTGTGCCCAAATATTGGAGCTCCCCCACAAGTGACCCCATTTTGGAAACTAGACCACCCAAGGCACCTATCTAGATGCATAGTGAGCACTTGGAACCCTCAGGTGCTTCACAAATTGATTCATAAAAATGAAAAAGTGTTTTTTTTTTTCACTTTTTCATTGTTACGAATCAATTTGTGAAGCACCTGGGGGTTCCAAGTGCTCACTATGCATCTAGAAAGGTGCCTTGGGGGGTCTAGTTTCCAAAATGGGGTCACTTGTGGGGGAGCTCCAAAGTTTGGGCACACATGGGCTCTCCAAACACAACATGGCGTCCGCTAATTATTCAAGCAAATTTTACAATCAAAAAGTCAAATAGCGCTCCTTTCCTTCCGAGCCCTGCCGTGCGCCCAAACAGTATTTTTTCCTCAAATATTGGGTATCTGCGTGCCCAGGGGAAATTGCACAACAAATTTTGGGGTCCATTTTTTCTTGTTACCCCTGTGAAAATAAAAAAAATTGGGTCTAAATTAACATTTTTGTGAAAAAAGTTAAATGTTCATTTTTTTCTTCCACATTCAAAAAATTCCTGTGAAGCACCTGAAGGGTTAATAAAGTTCTTGAATGTGGTTTTGAGCACCTTGAGGGGTGCAGTTTTTAGAATGGTGTCACTTTTGGGTATTTTCTGTCATAAAGACCTCTCAAAGTGACTTCAAATGTGATGTGGTCCCTAAAAAAATGGTTTTGTAAATTTTGTTGGAAAAATGAGAAATCGCTGGTCAACTTTTAACCCTTATAGCTCCCTAACAAAAAAAAATTTTGGTTCCAAAATTGTGCTGATGTAAAGTAGACATGTGGGAAATGTTATTTATTAACTCTTTTGTGTGACATATCACTCTGATTTCAGGGCTTAAAAATTCAAATTTTGAAAATTGCAAAATTTTCAAAATTTTCGCCAAATTTCCATTTTTTTCACAAATAAACGCAAGTGATATCGAAGAAATTTTTCCACAATCATGAAGTACAATATGTCACGAAAAAACAATCTCAGAATCAGGGGGATCCGTTGAAGCGTTCGAGAGTAATTACCTCATAAAGTGACAGTGGTCAGAATTGTAAAAATTGGCCCGGTCATTAACGTGCAAACCACCCGCGGGGCTTAAGGGGTTAATGAGAAAAAAATTAACTTTTTAGAATTGACCAAATGGCTGCAATGAAACAAAGAGTGAAAAATTTAAAGGGGGTCTGAATACTTTCCTTACCCATTCTATGTAAAAGCTCATGCGTAGCTGTAAGGGTAATGGATTTTCCAGGCAGACAAAATCAACAAAGTTTTAAAGCAGGAAATGCCAGCGTTTTTTTTTGCAGTTTTTTCCTGGAGCCTCTTTTTGCATGTTTTTCAAGCATTTCCTGTAGTGGTTTGTAGACATTTAAACATTCTTCCAGTGGTGTTTGCGTAAGTGTTTTTGGGGTCTCGTCTGAGCATTTTTGTAGCGTATTTTGTGGCAATTTTCAGTTGATTTTTTAAAAAGTCCATTAAGCAGTGAATAAAAAGACACACAGTATCCATTTTGGAGAATATACCCTTCCCTGGTTTACTTCCCCCCCCTCCTCTCCCTTCCACAATTGAGAGGTTGGCTTATATCCTGCTACCCTTCCGCTCTTGTCCCTCAGGTTCATGACATTAAAGTTTCCTTGCTACTTGCTCTCAGAAGCAATATTGTACACTAAATATTGTTTGTGATGTATCTGATGTCCTTTTTCCTTTGTTATGTTTGAAAAATTCTAATAAAAACTCATTGTTAAAAAAAAAAATAAAAAGACACAGTCATCTACTGCACATTTATTTATTTACCTTCTGATTGACTTCTATTGAAAAGTATGGATCGGCTTTCAAACTGAAAACGCCTGAAGAATGATTCTCTCATTTCTTTTAACCGCTTGTTTTTTTTGGGAAACCTGAAGCAGTTAATAGATTCATAGACTCTCAGAATCCTAAATATATCAAGAAGTGTTTTTTTACATAGCAATAAATAGAAAAAATATTTTGAACGTTTTCTGAGCCTGTTTCCAGGCAGTTGTCCTTCTGAAAAAAACATTGTGTGAACATACCCTTACACTCACTCAGACATCGTTTATTCATGCACATTTTCTTTCTATGTTTTTAACATATACCGTATTTTTCGGACTATAAGACGCATCGGACCATAACATGCATCTAGGTTTTAGAGGGGGAAAATAGAACAATAAATGAAAGCAAAAAATGTGGTCAAGATGCACTTTTATGGGGAGGGGGACACTTTTATAGGGGTAATGTCCCCCTGTTCTGTATCTATATCCCCTATCCTGGTATATATGGCCCCTCCTTCTTGTTATACGTGGCCCCCATCCCCATCCTGGTATGCATGGCACCCCTATCCTGGTATGCATGGCACCCCCATCACCATGCAAACAAATAAATGATTCTACTCACCTTCCTTCCCTCTGCTCCAGCGCTGCGTCCTGTTCTGTTGCCAACAGCTGATCTCAGCGTGTGAGCCGCGCATGACATCACTGCCATGCGCCCTCAGACGCTGAGATCAGCTGCCGGAATAGTCACTGCTCTCCACGCCAGGACTATGGACTTGGGGAGCAGTGACTATTCACTCTCCTTAATAGCACGCACAGTTTCAGCTGCAGCTCCTGCAGCGGCCGGGCAATCACGTGTGCCCAATATCAAAGAGCATGAATATTCACTACTCCTCACGCCCATGGGAGTGGGGAGTAGTGGATACTCATTCTCTTTAGTTTCAGGCACACATGATCGCCGAGACGCTACAGGAGGCCGGTGGCTGCCGCTGACACTGCGAACTATTAAGGAGAAGTAATATTCAGTGCTCCACACGCCCATGGGCATGGGGAGCAGTGAATATTCATTTTCTTTTAACAGCGGACACAGCGTTGGCTGCAGTAGGCGGATCCTGCCTCCTGTGCCCCGCTCCTCTGCCGCTGTCACTCCCCTCCCCACCATCCACAGCCACATTCGGACTATAATAAATCATCCCCCACTTTCCTCCAAAATTTTGGAGGAAAAAGTGCTGCTTATAGTCTGAAAAATACAGTAGATCACATACCCGTTAAACTATGGACATGTTCAATTTGCTATTTCCAATTCAAGTCTACGGGTCCATGAAAAAAAAGCTCACAGATAGTATCCATGTGTTTCTTCCTGTCTAATGGGTAGAAAATGCTTGTATTTTTTTTTTTTTTGCAAGAAAAATGGATCTCACACTATTTTGTGTTTTTAGTGGTTTTAGTGTTATAGCTGATCAGTGTACATTCTGTATTAGGTGAATAAAATTCCTCTATGGTCATATGAGGGGCACTAGTGTACAGAGCTGATTACACTTCACTTATCAGATCTCTGTCTTCTAAAGAGCCGTGCACCTGTCACATGATCAGTATTATCCACCAGGGGCGGACATATGATTGGTGCAACCTGTGCACCACATAGGGGCCTAAGAGATAAAGGGGCCCATTTCCACATCCAAAGCAAGTGGAATTTTGCATTATGATGAGCTATTGGACCCATATTGTTTTTGCACAGTGGCCCTTTTTTGTCTGTGTCTGTCAGTGTTATCCATTAACCATTGACTGTTCTTATTGAATCAAATAGGTGTACGGCATTCGGTGTTAGGCGTGGTGCTCGAGTAAAGGTTCCACCCTTTACCTAATGTGTCTATGTACTCGGCACTCAAAAAATGGTATTCATGAAAATAATGCAATAAATATCTTTATTATTTCATGGAGCAATCCAAAAAATGTGACCATTCGGCCTTATATAATCAGGCCTTTATCAAACTCGGATTGCATGTGGTATTGGCGTGTAGATACAGTGCTGCTGAAGGGCAGGATATGTCTGCAATGGAATGTGTTCATCTTTTGTTAGTTGCTAATTGATTGTGGCCAGCAGGCACCAAACCCCAAGCCAATAAGCACATTATTCTATGGATTCGGGGAAAACCCCATTTAAGGCCATGAGACAGATTTTCGGCAGTGTCCTGGATCAAATTTTCATCACTGTTTGGTCATTGTATCCATTTTTGCCATTAGTATTTTGCTCATATGCCACCCAAATACATTACACAGATCAAAAATGAACATGTCTCTGTCGTTTTTATGCTGACCACATGGTCTACAAAAGAACATGGTCTACAAAAGAACATGTGATTAGCACCATAGGCTTGTGTCTCAGCAGATAAAGATGTCAGAAAACACTTGAGGTAGTGGAGCAGATAATGTCATTTTATTCTCAATGTGTTTCAAAGTGAACCCACTTCAGGAGAAGATGATGTTTTTCACATGTGGTACTCCTGATGAAGAAGTGGGTATCCTTCGAAACGTGTTGAGAATAAAACCACATTATCTACTCCACTATCCAAAGTGTTTTCTGACATCTTTATCTGTTAAGACACCAGCAGCGCAGCATATCAGCTTCTCCATATCTCATCATTTCTAAATTGGAACAACATCAGCTGGACCTTTTATTTCTGAGCCCTGCTTCCTCACAACACTACTAGCTGAGCGGTTTCTGCATACTTAAATGCCTGTTATCTGGATAGTAACCTATTTGCACTGCCTTGTCCCTCTAGTGTTTATTCAGACTTGTGATATTATTTGAGAAAGATGGAAAACCTTTTCAGCAACTTTATATACAGATTCAGTTTAATGGTGATGATGTTTAATGAAGACAGGAAATAGAAAGACTGAAAAGTTTGGAAATGCTGAGTACCAGTAATCTAGATTGCTCTCTTATATGTAAATACTTATGATACTGAAATTTCTATAATTGTATATTTTAAGTTTGTGAATTTTATCAAGAGCTTTAGGCTGCAATTACACGTAGCGGAAGCTCTGTGGATTTTCTCTCAAGATATGCAGGCAAAAATCTACAGTGGAGTATGGTAGCAGAAAAGTGGATGAGATTTAAACAAATCAAAGAAAAATATCTGCACATCTATTGCTGATGTTAAATAATCTCAATTCTTTATGTGGATTGGTCATGGATTTGATGCATGGTTTTCTCCACTGAGTTTAATGGGGAAGTCAAGATTTGCAGCAAACTGCAATTTGTTGTGGATTTGCAGCAAGAAACTCAAGTCCTGAAAAAAAAAGTTTTCATGGATCTTAAAATAAAAATGATTAGACATCATCAGAGGCGGCCTGACTCTTCAGTGACTGGCAGAGTATCTGGAAAAGGAGCAATGAACCTATAAGAGGAGGTGACAGAGTATAGTGTTACTTTACAACCTCTGTTGTTGTCAGCAGGGAAATAAGCACAAAATCTGCATAACTTAAAAGGGTGGTCCGGATCTTTTGATAAAAGCCTACACCCACTATGTGACTGTAGACTTCTGAATGTTTACAGCAGGGCTGTGGAGTCGGAGTCATAGAGTCAGAGTCAGTGTCCATTTTGGTGGAGTCAGAGTCGGTATAAATTGGACCGACTCCAACTCCTAAAATATATAATAAATTGGGTACAGTAATTCAATGCAGTTTGTGGGGAATATTTTTTCATAAGAATTTGGGAAAGTTCTGAAATGTCCTATAAGTGTCTGTCCTATTCCTGATCTAAGGGTCTAGGCTTTATGCTGAGATGAATCTGTGCTACAGTAAATTTATCACTTAAACATGAGCCATGTATGAGGGAGTCGGAGTCGTGGAGTTGGAGTTGGTGTCATGGAAATTGAGGAGTCGGAGGTTTGGCTTACCGACTCCATAGCCTTGGTTTACAGCACAGGGTGTCACAATGGAATGCCAGGATTCTCCACTGTTGATGGTAAAAGCGGGCGATCAGATGACCGCAAGAATGGGATTTGCATACTTCCGGCCACTTTCACTTGTATTGAGCAGGGCAGAGCACGTCTAGTTGTCAGGTGACTGCATGAATGCAAATCACATACTTGCTTTCAACACCGGAGAATTCTCACAGCGTGCGGAGTGCACTCTGTAAGGGTTCAGAAGCCAGACTTTTATCAAACGACAGGACAACCTCATTTACATTGAAACCATCAAACGACCATGGCTCTATGTTTTCCACTCATCTGTCATTTAATAGCCAGATTTCAAAGATGGACCCCGGTTCAGATGCACACTAAGCTATTAGTAAGTGATCATTTAATGTGCATAGGCTGCCATTGTTCTCGGCAGCACAAGTCCTGCTAACAGGAAATGATGCAGCGTCGAGAACGATCTTTTTTGTAAACCAAAACATCATGTCGCCCGATATACGAGCGTTTTGCCCTTCATTGAGTGATTGGCAGCCTGTTCAGATTATTGTGAAACTAGCGTTTCTAGGAATACTCGTTGACAATAATGGTGTGCTGTGATTGCACCTCGATTCGTCACTGTGGATTTCCCTGCAGATTCTTGCAGTACTGCTGGAGCAGCAGATCTGCTATCAATTCCATCCCAAGGTGGTAAACCAGTCAGTTATCCTAAACGAGCTTGGAGCCAGCCAAACAGGATCTTCCCCAGGGCTGTCATCTCTTGTCAAAATCCCATTTAAAATGCCTGAAGGAGAAATAGAGAATTCCGAATTTCACCTGACGTTTTCTATGTCTTGACTGTCACTTTTTTCTCTTTCTCCTAGTTTGGTAATAAATCATGTATGGCAAGTCATAAAAAGGAAAATTAAGTTATACATCTGTGAATTGTAGCAAGGCAAACAACAATGAAAAGCAATGTGTGTTAGTTTTTTCCATAGTTGATTGACAGGTCTAAAGATTAATATATAGACAAGCTATTGCATAATGTGTTTGTCTTGTCTCATCCTTTGCAGAAAATCAATGAAGCAAAGCAGACCCAACGTGAATGTTATGAGAAAGAGCTGATTAACCTGCGCATCAAATTTGAGGAGGAGACTGTACAGCTAAAAGAGGCGCACGCAAAGACGTTCGAGGAGATGTCATGGAAACATCAAGCAATGCTCGAGGCTACACAAACCTCTACAAATAAGGAGAAGAAGAAGCTACAGATGGTGAGTCGCAGTCAATGTAGACACATCACTTCATTGAATGCTGCTATTTCGAAGCTTGAAGGGCAATGTTTATCTTACAGACTTTCATGAAAATGTTCATCTTTAGGCAACAATATACAATTAACATGTTATTCTACGAAAAACGTTGAGTAGCTACATTTCTTAGTTATCGTGACTGGTCCTGAATGCAACCTGCATTGTATCATAAAGCTGCTTTCAAAAATCTGCAGCCTTCAGAGCTGAAATCTGTAATTGCTGAGTCACTATCTGTACAGAGCTTGTTCTGGTCGTTAACCATCAGTAAATGCATAGACAGTTTGTAAAAATAAACTGGACATTTGGGCATTGTCATTTATCGGTTTAACATCCAACAACATACGATTACGTCATAGGAACTACAGCAGATATGTATACTGTCCATGCCATAGTCACTAATGCGACCCCATACCATCATAGATGCAGGCTTTAGAACTGTGCGCTGATAACAAGCTGGATGGTCCCTCTCCTCTTGAGTCTGCAGTACACGGCATCTGTGATTTCCACAAAATTTCAAATTTTATTCATCTGACCACAGATCAGGTTTTCATCTTGTCTCAGTCCATTTTAAATGACCTTAGGCCCTGAGAAAACGGTGTTTCTGAATTGTGTTGATATATGGCTTCTTCTTTGCATGATAGAGCTTAAACTTGCATTTATGGATTAGATGGTTAACTGTGTTCACACACAATGATTTCTGGAAGTATTCATGAGCCCATGCAGTGATTTTAATGTCGATCACAAGCATCCATTATTGACCATCGGCCTTGTTTTATTGCACGTGAATTTCTCCAATAAAAAGATACCCTGCAGTAAGTAAATAAGTAGTACATGTAAAAAACATAGGGTAATTTGCTAAAACTATTCTGATCAAAAGAGTGTAAAAGCCATCCCACTGCGACAGGGTATACTCAGTCAGGATGGTTCCTAACTTTAGTGACTCACCTCATTATGTGCCAACAAGCCTCAAAATAGACGGGGGGAGGGGCAGAACAGAACCTGGACCTGTGTGTGTTTTGCAGCTGCCCATGATATAGACACTATTGCAACCCCATACCATCAGAAATGCAGGATTTTGAACTGTGCGTTGATAACAAGCTGGATGGTCCCTCTCCTCTTGAGTCTTCAGGACCAGGCGTCCATGATTTCCATATAGAATTTCAAATTTTGATTCATCTGACCACAGAACAGTTTTGCATTTTGCCCCAGTCCATTTTAAATGACCTTACACCCAGGGAAGACTGCAGTGTTTCTGGATTATTTTGATATATGACTTCTATATGGTTTATGGTTGATATATATGTCCAAAGTACAAGAAACTAAAGCTAAACTGAAACCATGGGCCATCATTCCTGATAGGATAAGTACAAAATGCAAGTGCACATTCACACTGCGACCATTAACAGACAAAACCTAGAATAATTACAAGTTGATTGGTGAACCTCTGACCAACTTTGATTATGAGAGACTCTACCTCTCTAACATGCTCTTTTTAGTCTAACGTAGCTTTGTATCAACTTTTTTGAGATGTGATGCTGCCATCAATTTCTTATTTATTTAACATTTTCCAATAAAATGGAAAAATGTATAACGTTCACTTTCTCTTCTGTTCTGTTGTGAATAACATATGGCTGCAAGCGATTTCTAAATCATTGCATTCTTGTTTTCTGTACATTATACACTGCACCTCAACTTTCTGGGAATTGGGGTTGTGTTTGGAACATGTGTAATAAGGTGTGCTGATGATGTAGGCAGAAGAGCTGTGCTCATGCCATTATTTGGTGCTATCCTGCTCTTATGGTCAGGATTGAAGATACAGCTTTTTTTCTGGCTATTTAACCTATTAGATTTCGTGGTCAAAGCTGACTGAGCTATCTAAGTGGTCACCATATTGGTCTGCCATGACACAATAATTAGGTAACAATGGGTTGCGAAGGCCTAATAATGACTCTGAATAGTAAAAAGAAGGATGGCGAGCCGGACACTACACAATGAATAATAAAAAAGATGGTTGGCAAGCACAAGACACTATAGAGTAAAGAAGGTTGTCGAGCCTGACACCAGACAACATATAGTAAAAAGGAGGTTGGCAAGCCTAACAACAAAATCTATATAGGAAAAAAAGAAGGTTGGTGAGCCTGACAACAGACATAATATAGTAAAAAGAAGATGGGCGAGCCTGACACCACACACTGTATAGTAAGAAAAGAAGGTTGGCGAGCCTTACACTAGACACCTTATAGTAAAAACAAGGTTGGTGAGCCTGACCCCAGACACTGTATAGTAAGAAAAGAAGGTTGGAGAGCCTGACACCAGACACCTTATAGTAAGAAAAGAAGGTTGGCGAGCCTGACATCGGACACTGGATAGTAAGAAAAGAAGGTTGGAGAGCCTGACACCAGACACCTTATAGTAAGAAAAGAAGGTTGGCGAGCCTGACATCGGACACTGTATAGTAAGAAAAGAAGGATGACGAGCCTGACACCAGACACCTTATAGTAAAAAGAAGGTTGGTGAGCCTGACCCCAGACACTGTATTCTAAGAAAAGAAGGTTGGCGAGCCTAACCCCAGACACTGTATAGTAAAAAAAGAAGGTTGGCGAGCCTGACACCGGACACTGTTTAGTAAGAAAAGAAGGTTGGTGAGCCTGATACCAGACACCTTATAGTAAAAAGAAGGTTGGTGAGCCTGACCTCAGACACTGTATAGTAAGAAAAGAAGGTTGGCGAGCCTGACACCAGACACCTTATAGTAAAAAGAAGGTTGGCGAGCCTGACACCAGACACCTTATAGTAAAAAGAAGGTTGGTGAGCCTGACCCCAGACACTGTATTCTAAGAAAAGAAGGTTGGCGAGCCTAACCCCAGACACTGTATAGTAAGAAAAGAAGGTTGGCGAGCCTGACACCGGACACTGTATAGTAAGAAAAGAAGGTTGGTGAGCCTGATACCAGACACCTTATAGTAAAAAGAAGGTTGGTGAGCCTGACCCCAGACACTGTATAGTAAGAAAAGAAGGTTGGAGGGCCTGACACCAGACACCTTATAGTAAGAAAAGAAGGTTGGCGAGCCTGACACCGGACACTGTATAGTAAGAAAAGAAGGTTGGCGAGCCTGACACCAGACACCTTACAGTAAAAAGAATGTTGGTGAGCCTGACCCCAGACACTGTATTCTAAGAAAAGAAGGTTGGCGAGCCTAATCCCAGATAATGTATAGTAAGAAAAGAAGGTTGGCGAGCCTGACACCGGACAGTGTATAGTAAGAAAAGAAGGTTGGCGAGCACGACACCAGACACCTTATAGTAAAAAGAAGGTTGGTGAGCCTGACACCGGACAATGTATAGTAAGAAAATAAGGTTGGCGAGCACGACACCAGACACCTTATAGTAAAAAGAAGGTTGGCGAGCCTGACACCAGACACCTTATAGTAAAAACAAGGTTGGCGAGCCTGACACCACACACTGTATAGTAAAAAGAAGGTTGGCAAGCCTGACACCAGACACCTTATAGTAAAAAGAAGGTTGGTAAGCCTGACCCCAGACACTGTATAGTAAGAAAAGAAGGTTGGCGAGCACGACACCAGACACCTTATAGTAAAAAGAAGGTTGGCGAGCCTGACACCAGACACCTTATAGTAAAAACAAGGTTGGCGAGCCTGACACCACACACTGTATAGTAAAAAGAAGGTTGGCAAGCCTGACAACAGACACCTTATAGTAAAAAGAAGGTTGGCAAGCCTTACACCAGACACTGTATAGTAAGAAAAGAAGGTTGGTGAGCCTGACCCCAGACACTGTATAGTAAGAAAAAAAGGTTGGTGAGCCTGACCACAGACACTCTATAGTAAAAAGAAGGTTGGTGAGCCTGACCACAGACACTGTATAGTAAGTAAAGAAGGTTGGTGAGCCTGACACCAGACATCCTATAGTAAAAAGAAGGTTGGTGAGCCAGACACTCTATAGTAAAAAGAAGGTTGGCGAGCCTGACCCCAGACACTGTCAAGTAAGAAAAGAAGGTTAATAAGCCTGAACCCAGACACTATAGTAAGAAAAGAAGGTTGGCGAGCCTGACACCGGACACTGTATAGTAAGAAAAGAAGGTTGGTGAGCCTGACACCAGACACCTTACACTAAAAAGAAGGTTGGTGAGCCTAACCCTAGACACTGTATAGTAAGAAAAGAAGGTTGGCGAGCCTGACACCAGACACCTTATAGTAAAAACAAGGTTGGCGAGTCTGACACCAGACACCTTATAGTAAAAACAAGGTTGGCGAGCCTGACACCACACACTGTATAGTAAAAAGAAGGTTGGTGACCCTGACACCAGACACCTTATAGTACAAAGAAGGTTGGCAAGCCTGACACCAGACACTGTATAGTAAGAAACGAAGGTTGGTGAGCCTGACACCAGTCAATGTATAGTAAGTAAAGAAGGTTGGTGATCCTGATCCCAGACTCTGTATAGTAAGAAAAGCAGGTTGGTGAGCCTTACACCAGACACCTTATAGTAAAAACAAGGTTGGTGAGCCTGACCCCAGACACTGTATAGTAAGAAAAGAAGGTTGGAGAGCCTGACACCAGACACCTTATAGTAAGAAAAGAAGGTTGGCGAGCCTGACATCGGACACTGTATAGTAAGAAGAGAAGGTTGGAGAGCCTGACACCACACACCTTATAGTAAGAAAAGAAGGTTGGCGAGCCTGACATCGGACACTGTATAGTAAGAAAAGAAGGTTGGCGAGCCTGACACCAGACACCTTATAGTAAAAAGAAGGTTGGCAAGCCTGACCCCAGACACTGTATAGTAAGAAACGAAGGTTGGTGAGCCTGACACCAGACACCTTATAGTAAAAAGAAGGTTGGTGAGCCTGACCCCAGACACTGTATTCTAAGAAAAGAAGGTTGGCGAGCCTAACCCCAGACACTGTATAGTAAGAAAAGAAGGTTGGCGAGCCTGACACCGGACACTGTTTAGTAAGAAAAGAAGGTTGGTGAGCCTGATACCAGACACCTTATAGTAAAAAGAAGGTTGGTGAGCCTGACCTCAGACACTGTATAGTAAGAAAAGAAGGTTGGCGAGCCTGACACCAGACACCTTATAGTAAAAAGAAGGTTGGCGAGCCTGACACCAGACACCTTATAGTAAAAAGAAGGTTGGTGAGCCTGACCCCAGACACTGTATAGTAAGAAAAGAAGGTTGGAGAGCCTGACACCAGACACCTTATAGTAAGAAAAGAAGGTTGGCGAGCCTGACACCGGACACTGTATAGTAAGAAAAGAAGGTTGGCGAGCCTGACACCAGACACCTTATAGTAAAAAGAATGTTGGTGAGCCTGACCCCAGACACTGTATTCTAAGAAAAGAAGGTTGGCGAGCCTAATCCCAGATAATGTATAGTAAGAAAAGAAGGTTGGCGAGCCTGACACCGGACAGTGTATAGTAAGAAAAGAAGGTTGGCGAGCACGACACCAGACACCTTATAGTGAAAAGAAGGTTGGCGAGCCTGACACCAGACACCTTATAGTAAAAACAAGGTTGGCGAGCCTGACACCACACACTGTATAGTAAAAAGAAGGTTGGCAAGCCTGACACCAGACACCTTATAGTAAAAAGAAGGTTGGTAAGCCTGACCCCAGACACTGTATAGTAAGAAGAAGGTTGGTAAGCCTGACCCCAGACACTGTATAGTAAGAAAAGAAGGTTGGCGAGCACGACACCAGACACCTTATAGTAAAAAGAAGGTTGGCGAGCCTGACACCACACACTGTATAGTAAAAAGAAGGTTGGCAAGCCTGGCACCAGACACCTTATAGTAAAAAGAAGGTTGGTAAGCCTGACACCACACACTGTATAGTAAAAAGAAGGTTGGTAAGCCTGACCCCAGACACTGTATAGTAAGAAAAGAAGGTTGGCGAGCACGACACCAGACACTTTATAGTAAAAAGAAGGTTGGCGAGCCTGACACCAGACACCTTATAGTAAACACAAGGTTGGCGAGCCTGACACCACACACTGTATAGTAAAAAGAAGGTTGGCAAGCCTGACACCAGACACCTTATAGTAAAAAGAAGGTTGGCAAGCCTTACACCAGACACTGTATAGTAAGAAAAGAAGGTTGGTGAGCCTGACCCCAGACACTGTATAGTAAGAAAAAAAGGTTGGTGAGCCTGACCACAGACACTCTATAGTAAAAAGAAGGTTGGTGAGCCTGACCACAGACACTGTATAGTAAGTAAAGAAGGTTGGTGAGCCTGACACCAGACATCCTATAGTAAAAAGAAGATTGGTGAGCCAGACACTCTATAGTAAAAAGAAGGTTGGCGAGCCTGACCCCAGACACTGTCAAGTAAGAAAAGAAGGTTAATAAGCCTGACCCCAGACACTATAGTAAGAAAAGAAGGTTGGCGAGCCTGACAACGGACACTGTATAGTAATAAAAGAAGGTTGGTGAGCCTGACACCAGACACCTTACACTAAAAAGAAGGTTGGTGAGCCTAACCCCAGACACTGTATAGTAAGAAAAGAAGGTTGGCGAGCCTGACACCAGACACCTTATAGTAAAAACAAGGTTGGCGAGTCTGACACCAGACACCTTATAGTAAAAACAAGGTTGGCGAGCCTTACACCACACACTGTATAGTAAAAAGAAGGTTGGTGACCCTGACACCAGACACCTTATAGTACAAAGAAGGTTGGCAAGCCTGACACCAGACACTGTATAGTAAGAAATGAAGGTTGGTGAGCCTGACACCAGTCAATGGATAGTAAGTAAAGAAGGTTGGTGATCCTGATCCCAGACTCTGTATAGTAAGAAAAGCAGGTTGGTGAGCCTGACCCCAGACACTGTATAGTAAGTAAAGCAGGTTGGTGAGCCTGACCCCAGTCAATATATAGTAAGTAAAGAAGGTTGGTGATCCTGATCCCAGACTCTGTATAGTAAGAAAAGCAGGTTGGTGAGCCTGACCCCAGACACTGTATAGTAAGTAAAGCAGGTTGGTGAGCCTGACCCCAGATACTGTATAGTAAGAAAAGAAGGTTGGTGATCCTGACACCAGACACTGTATAGTAAGAAAAGAAGGTTGGTGAGCCTGACCCCAGTCAATGTATAGTAAGTAAAGAAGGTTAGTGATCCTGATCCCCGACTCTGTATAGTAAGAAAAGCAGGTTGGTGAGCCTGACCCCAGACACTGTATAGTAAGTAAAGCAGGTTGGTGAGCCTTACCCCAGATACTGTATAGTAAGAAAAGAAGGTTGGTGATCCTGTCACCAGACACTGTATAGTAAGAAAAGAAGGTTGGCGAGCCTGACACCAGACACCTTATAGTAAGAACAAGGTTGGGGAGCCTGACAACAGACACCTTACAGTAAAAAGAAGGTTGGTGAGCCTGACCCCAGACACTGTATAGTAAGAAAATAAGGTTGGCGAGCCTGACCCCAGACACTGTCAAGTAAGAAAAGAAGGTTGATAAACCTGACCCCAGACACTTTATAGTAAGAAAAGAAGGTTGGCGAGCCTGACACCGGACACTGTATAGTAAGAAAAGAAGGTTGGTGAGCCTGACCCCAGACACTGTATAGTAAAAAGAAGGTTGGCAAGCCTGACACCAGACATCTTATAGTAAAAATAAGGTTGGCAAGCCTTACACCAGACACTGTATAGTAAGAAAAGAAGGTTGGTGAGCCTGACCCCAGATACTGTATAGCAAGAAAAAAAGGTTGGTGAGCCTGACCACAGACACTCTATAGTAAAAAGAAGATTGGTGAGCCTGACCACAGACACTGTATAGCAAGTAAAGAAGGTTGGTGAGCCTGACACCAGACATCCTATAGTAAAAAGAAGGTTGGTGAGCCAGACACTCTATAGTAAAAAGAAGGTTGGCGAGCCTGACCCCAGACACTGTCAAGTAAGAAAAGAAGGTTGGTAAGCCTGACCCCAGACACTGTATAGTAAGAAAAGAAGGTTGGCGAGCCTGACACCGGACACTGTATAGTAAGAAAAGAGGGTTGGTGAGCCAGACACCAGACACTTTACACTAAAAAGAAGGTTGGTGAGCCTGACCCCAGACACTGTATAGTAAGAAAAGAAGGTTGGCGAGCACGACACCAGACACCTTATAGTAAAAACAAGGTTGGCGAGCCTGACACCAGACACCTTATAGTAAAAACAAGGTTGGCGAGCCTGACACCAGACACCTTATAGTAAAAACAAGGTTGGCGAGCCTGACACCACACACTGTATAGTAAAAAGAAGGTTGGTGACCCTGACCCTAGTCACTGTATAGTAAGAAAAGCTGGTTGGTGAGCCTGACCCCAGACACTGTATAGTAAGTAAAGCAGGTTGGTGAGCCTGACCCCAGATACTGTATAGTAAGAAAAGAAGGTTGGCGAGCCTGACACCAGACACCTTATAGTAAAAACAAGGTTGGCGAGCCTGACAACAGACACCTTATAGTAAGAAGAAGGTTGGTGAGCCTGACCCCAGACACTGTATAGTAAGAAAAGAAGGTTGGCGAGCCTGACCCCAGACACTGTCAAGTAAGAAAAGAAGGTTGGTAAGCCTGACCGCAGACACTGTATAGTAAGAAAAGAAGATTGGCGAGCCTGACACCGGACACTGTATAGTAAGAAAAGAAGGTTGGTGAGCCTGACAACAGTCACCTTACACTAAAAAGAAGGTTGGTGTGCCTGACCCCAGACACTGTATACTAAGAAAAGAAGGTTGGCGAGCCTGACACCAGACACCTTACACTAAAAAGAAGGTTGGTGTGCCTGACCCCAGACACTGTATACTAAGAAAAGAAGGTTGGTGAGCCTGACCCCAGACACTGTATAGTAAGAAAAGAAGGTTGGCGAGCCTGACCCCAGACACTGTCAAGTAAGTAAAGAAGGTTGGTAAGCCTGACCCTAGACACTGTACAGTAAGAAAAGAAGGTTGGGCGAGCCTGACGCCGGACACTGTATAGTAAGAAAAGAAGGTTGGTGAGCCTGACACCAGACATTTAATAGTACAAAGAAGGTTGGTGAGCCTGACCCCAGACACTGTATAGTAAGAAAAGAAGGTTGGCGAGCCTTACCCCAGACACTGTCAAGTAAGTAAAGAAGGTTGGTAAGCCTGACCCTAGACACTGTATAGTAAGAAAAGAAGGTTGGCGAGTCTGACACCGGACACTGTATAGTAAGAAAAGAAGGTTGGTGAGCCTGACACCTGACACCTTACACTAAAACGAAGGTTGGTGTGCCTGACCCCAGACACTGTATAGTAAGAAAAGAAGGTTGGCGAGCCTGACACCACAGACTGTATAGTAAGAAAAGAAGGTTGGTGAGCCTGACACCAGACACCCTATAGTAAAAAGAAGGTTGGTGAGCCTGACACCGGACACTGTATTGTAAGAAAAGAAGGTTGGTGAGGCTGACACCAGACACCTTATAGTAAAAAGAAGGTTGGAGAGCCTGACCCCAGACACTGTATAGTAAGAAAAGAAGGTTGGTGAGCCTGACACCGTACACCACTGTATAGTAAGAAAAGAAGGTTGGTGAGCCTGACACCAGACACCTTATTGTAAAAAGAAGGTTGGCGAGCCTGACCCCAGACACTGTATAGTAAGAAAAGAAGGTTGGTGAGCCTGACACCAGACATTCTGTAGTAAAAAGAAGGTTGGTGAGCCAGACACTCTATAGTAAAAAGAAGGTTGACGAGCCTGAGCCCAGACACTGTCAAGTAAGAAAAGAAGGTTGGTAAGCCTGACCTCAGACACTGTGTAGTAAGAAAAGAAGGTTGGCGAGCCTGACACCGGACACCTTACACTAAAAAGAAGGTTGGTGAGCCTGACCCCAGACACTGTATAGTAAGAAAAGAAGGTTGGCGAGCCTGACACCACACACCTTATAGTACAAACAAGGTTGGCGAGCCTGACACGACACACTGTATAGTAAAAAGAAGGTTGGTGACCCCGACACCAGACACCTTATATTAAAAAGAAGGTTGGCAAGCCTGACCCCAGACACTGTATAGTAAGAAAAGAAGGTTGGTGAGCCTGACACCAGACACTGTATAGTAAAAAAAGAAGGTTGGTGAGCCTGACCCCAGACACTGTATAGTAAGTAAAGCAGGTTGGTGAGCCTGACCCCAGACACTGTACAGTAAGAAAAGAAGGTTGGTGAGCCTGACGCCAGACACTGAATAGTAAGAAAAGAAGGTTGGCGAGCCTGACACCACACACTGTATAGTAAGAAAAGAAGGTTGGTGAGCCTGACACCAGACACCTTATTGTAAAAAGAAGGTTGGCGAGCCTGACCCCTGGCACTGTATAGCAAGAAAAGAAGGTTGGTGAGCCTGACACCAGACACCGTATGGTAAAAAAAAGGTTGGCGAGCCTGACCCCAGACACAGTATAGTAAGTAAAGAAGGTTAGTGAGCCTGACACCAGACGCTGTATAGTAAGTAAAGAATGTTGGCGAGCCTGATACCGGACACTGTATAGTACGAAAAGAAGATTGGCGAGCCTAACACCAGACATTAATAGTAAAAAGAAGGTTGGCGAACCTGACACCACACACTGTATAGTAAGAAAAGAAAAGAAGGTTGGTGAGCCTGACCACAGACACTGTATAGTAAGTAAAGAAGGTTGGTGAGCCTGACACCAGATATCCTATAGTAAAAAGAAGGTTGGTGAGCCAGACACCCTATAGTAAAAAGAAGGTTGGCGAGCCTGACCCCAGACACTGTCAAGTAAGAAAAGAAGGTTGGCGAGCCTGACACCGGACACCTTACACTAAAAAGAAGGTTGGTGAGCCTGACCCCAGACACTGTATAGTAAGAAAAGAAGGTTGGCGAGCCTGACACCGGACACTGTGTAGTTAGAAAAGAAGGTTGGTGAGCCTGACACCAGATACTTTACACTAAAAAGAAGATTGGCCAGCCTGACACCACACACTGTATAGTAAAAAGAAGGTTGGCGACCCTGACACCAGACACCTTATGGTAAAAAGAAGGTTGACAAGCCTGACACCAGACACTGTATAGTAAGAAAAGAAGGTTGGCGAGCCTGACACCAGATACCTTATAGTAAAAGGAAGGTTGGCGAGCCTGACACCAGACATTTAATAGTAAAAAGAAGGTTGGCGAACCTGACACCACACACTGTATAGTAAGAAAAGAAAAGAAGGTTGGTGAGCCTGACCACAGACACTGTATAGTAAGTGAAGAAGGTTGGTGAGCCTGACACCAGACATCCTATAGTAAAAAGAAGGTTGGTGACCCAGACACCCTATAGTAAAAAGATGGTTGGCGAGCCTGACCCCAGACACTGTCAAGTAAGAAAAGAAGGTTGGTCAGCCTGACCTCAGACACTGTGTAGTAAGAAAAGAAGGTTGGCGAGTCTGACACCTGACACCTTACACTAAAAAGAAGATTGGTGAGCCTGACCCCAGTCACTGTATAGTAAGAAAAGAAGGTTGGCGAGCCTGACACCAGACACCTTATAGTAAAAACAAGGTTGGCGAGCCTGATACCAGACACTTTATAATAAAAACAAGGATGGCGAGCCTGACACCACACACTGCATAGTAAAAAGAAGGTTGGCGACCCTGACACCAGACACCTTATAGTAAAAAGAAGGTGACATGCCTGACACCAGACACTGTATAGTAAGAAAAGAAGGTTGGTGAGCTTGACCCCAGACACTTTATAGTAAGTAAAGAAGGTTGGTGAGCCTGACACCAGACACTGTATAGTAAGTAAAGAAGTTTGGCGAGCCTGACACCAGACACCTTATAGTAAAAAGAAGGTTGGTGAGCCTGACACCAGACACCTTATAGTAAAAAGAAGGTTGGTGAGCCTGACCCCAGACACTGTGTAGTCAGAAAAGAAGGTTGGTGAGCCTGACACCTTACACAGCTGTATAGTAAGAAAAGAAGGTTGGTGAGCCTGGCACCAGACACCTTATTGTAAAAAGAAGGTTGGCGAGCCTGACCCCAGACACTGTCAAGTAAGAAAAGAAGGTTGGTAAGCCTGACCCCAGACATTGTGTAGTAAGAAAAGAAGGTTGGCAAGCCTGACACTGGACACTGTGTAGTAAGAAAAGAAGGTTGGTGAGCCTGACACCAGACATCTTATAGTAAAAATAACGTTGGCAAGCCTTACACCAGACACTGTATAGTAACAAAAGAAGGTTGGTGAGCCTGACCCCAGATACTGTATAGCAAGAAAAAAAGGTTGGTGAGCCTGACCACAGACACTCTATAGTAAAAAGAAGATTGGTGAGCCTGACCACAGACACTGTATAGCAAGTAAAGAAGGTTGGTGAGCCTGACACCAGACATCCTATAGTAAAAAGAAGGTTGGTGAGCCAGACACTCTATAGTAAAAAGAAGGTTGGCGAGCCTGACCCCAGACACTGTATAGTAAGAAAAGAAGGTTGGCGAGCCTGACACCGGACACTGTATAGTAAGAAAAGAGGGTTGGTGAGCCAGACACCAGACACTTTACACTAAAAAGAAGGTTGGTGAGCCTGACCCCAGACACTGTATAGTAAGAAAAGAAGGATGGCGAGCACGACACCAGACACCTTATAGTAAAAACAAGGTTGGCGAGCCTGACACCAGACACCTTATAGTAAAAACAAGGTTGGCGAGCCTGACACCAGACACCTTATAGTAAAAACAAGGTTGGCGAGCCTGACACCACACACTGTATAGTAAAAAGAAGGTTGGTGACCCTGATCCTAGTCACTGTATAGTAAGAAAAGCTGGTTGGTGAGCCTGACCCCAGACACTGTATAGTAAGTAAAGCAGGTTGGTGAGCCTGACCCCAGATACTGTATAGTAAGAAAAGAAGGTTGGCGAGCCTGACACCAGACACCTTATAGTAAAAACAAGGTTGGCGAGCCTGACAACAGACACCTTATAGTAAGAAGAAGGTTGGTGAGCCTGACCCCAGACACTGTATAGTAAGAAAAGAAGGTTGGCGAGCCTGACCCCAGACACTGTCAAGTAAGAAAAGAAGGTTGGTAAGCCTGACCGCAGACACTGTATAGTAAGAAAAGAAGGTTGGCGAGCCTGACACCGGACACTGTATAGTAAGAAAAGAAGGTTGGTGAGCCTGACAACAGTCACCTTACACTAAAAAGAAGGTTGGTGTGCCTGACCCCAGACACTGTATACTAAGAAAAGAAGGTTGGCGAGCCTGACACCAGACACCTTACACTAAAAAGAAGGTTGGTGTGCCTGACCCCAGACACTGTATACTAAGAAAAGAAGGTTGGCGAGCCTGACACCAGACACCTTACACTAAAAAGAAGGTTGGTGTGCCTGATCCCAGACACTGTCAAGTAAGAAAAGAAGGTTGGTAAGCCTGACCCCAGACACTGTATAGTAAGAAAAGAAGGTTGGCGAGCCTGACACCGGACATTGTATAGTAAGAAAAGAAGGTTGGTGACCCTGACACCAGACACCTTACACTAAAAAGAAGGTTGGTGTGCCTGACCCCAGACACTGTATAGTAAGAAAAGAATGTTGGCGAGCCTGACACCACAGACTGTATAGTAAGAAAAGAAGGTTGGTGAGTCTGACACCAGACACCCTATAGTAAAAAGAAGGTTGGTGAGCCTGACACCGGACACTGTATGGTAAGAAAAGAAGGTTGGTGAGGCTGACACCAGACACCTTATAGTAAAAAGAAGGTTGGTGAGCCTGACCCCAGACACTGTATAGTATGAAAAGAAGGTTGGTGAGCCTGACACCGTACACCACTGTATAGTAAGAAAAGAAGGTTGGTGAGCCTGACACCAGACACCTTATTGTAAAAAGAAGGTTGGCGAGCCTGACCCCAGGCACTGTATAGTAAGAAAAGAAGGTTGGTGAGCCTGACACCAGACATCCTATAGTAAAAAGAAGGTTGGTGAGCCAGACACCAGACACCTTATTGTAAAAAGAAGGTTGACAAGCCTGAGCCCAGACACTGTCAAGTAAGAAAATAAGGTTGGTAAGCCTGACCTCAGACACTGTAGTAAGAAAAGAAGGTTGGCGAGCCTGACACCGGACACCTTACACTAAAAAGAAGGTTGGTGAGCCTGACCCCAGACACTGTATAGTATGAAAAGAAGGTTGGCGAGCCTGACCCCAGACACTGTCAAGTAAGTAAAGAAGGTTGGTAAGCCTGACCCTAGACACTCTATAGTAAGAAAAGAAGGTTGGCGAGCCTGACACCGGACACTGTATAGTAAGAAAAGAAGGTTGGTGAGCCAGACACCAGACACTTTACACTAAAAAGAAGGTTCGTGAGCCTGACCCCAGACACTGTATAGTAAGAAAAGAAGGTTGGCGAGCCTGACACCAGATACCTTATAGTAAAAACAAGGTTGGCGAGCCTGACTCCAGACACCTTATAGTAAAAACAAGGTTGGCGAGCCTGACACCACACACTGTATAGTAAAAAGAAGGTTGGTGACCCTGACACCAGACACCTTATACTGAAAAGAAGGTTGGCAAGCCTGACACCAGACACTGTATGGTAAGGAAAGAAGGTTGGTGAGCCTGACCCTAGTCACTGTATAGTAAGAAAAGCAGGTTGGTGAGCCTGACCCCAGACACTGTATAGTAAGTAAAGCAGGTTGGTGAGCCCGACCCCAGATACTGTATAGTAAGAAAAGAAGGTTGGTGTGCCTGACACCAGACACTGTATAGTAAGAAAAGAAGGTTGGCGAGCCTGACACCAGACACCTTATAGTAAAAACAAGGTTGGCGAGCCTGACAACAGACACCTTATAGTAAGAAGAAGGTTGGTGAGCCTGACCCCAGACACTGTATAGTAAGAAAAGAAGGTTGGCGAGCCTGACCCCAGACACTGTCAAGTAAGAAAAGAAGGTTGGTAAGCCTGACAAGGGACACTGTATAGTAAGAAAAGAAGGTTGGTGAGCCTGACAACAGACACCTTACACTAAAAAGAAGGTTGGTGTGCCTGACCCCAGACACTGTATAGTAAGAAAAGAAGGTTGGCGAGCCTGACACCAGACACCTTACACTAAAAAGAAGGTTGGTGTGCCTGACCCCAGACACTGTCAAGTAAGAAAAGAAGGTTGGTAAGCCTGACCCCAGACACTGTATAGTAAGAAAAGAAGGTTGGCGAGCCTGACACCGGACACTGTATAGTAAGAAAAGAAGGTTGGTGACCCTGACACCAGACACCTTACACTAAAAAGAAGGTTGGTGTGCCTGACCCCAGACACTGTATAGTAAGAAAAGAAGGTTGGCGAGCCTGATACCACAGACTGTATAGTAAGAAAAGAAGGTTGGTGAGCCTGACACCAGACACCCTATAGTAAAAAGAAGGTTGGTGAGTCTGACACCGGACACTGTATAGTAAGAAAAGACGGTTGGTGAGGCTGACACCAGACACCTTATAGTAAAAAGAAGGTTGGTGAGCCTGACACCAGACACTGTATAGTAAGAAAAGAAGGTTGGTGAGCCTGACCCCAGACACTGTATAGTAAGTAAAGAAGGTTGGTGAGCCTGACACCGTACACCACTGTATAGTAAGAAAAGAAGGTTGGTGAGCCTGACACCAGACACCTTATTGTAAAAAGAAGGTTGGCGAGCCTGACCCCAGACACTGTATAGTAAGAAAAGAAGGTTGGTGAGCTTGACACCAGACATCCTATAGTAAAAAGAAGGTTGGTGAGCCAGACACTTTATCGTAAAAAGAAGGTTGACAAGCCTGAGCCCAGACACTGTCAAGTAAGAAAATAAGGTTGGTAAGCCTGACCTCAGACACTGTAGTAAGAAAAGAAGGTTGGCGAGCCTGACACCAGACACCTTACACTAAAAAGAAGGTTGGTGAGCCTGACCCCAGACACTCTATAGTAAGAAAAGAAGGTTGGCGAGCCTGACACCACACACTTATAGTACAAACAAGGTTGGCGAGCCTGACACCACACACTGTATAGTAAAAAGAAGGTTGGCGACCCCGACACCAGACACCTTATATTAAAAAGAAGGTTGGCAAGCCTGACACCAGACACTGTATAGTAAGAAAAGAAGGTTGGTGAGCCTGACACCAGACACTGTATAGTAAGAAAGGAAGGTTGGTGAGCCTGACCACAGACACTGTATAGTAAGTATAGCAGGTTGGTGAGCCTGACCCCAGACACTGTATAGTAAGAAAAGAAGGTTGGTGAGCCTGACGCCAGACACTGTATAGTAAGAAAAGAAGGTTGGCGAGCCTGACACCACACACTGTATAGTAAGAAAAGAGGGTTGGTGAGCCTGACACCAGACACCTTATAGTAGAAAGAAGGTTGGTGAGCCTGACCCCAGACACTGTATAGTAAGAAAAGAAGGTTTGTGAGCCTGACGCCAGACACTGTATAGTAAGAAAAGAAGGTTGGTGAGCCTGACCCCAGACACTGTATAGTAAGAAAAAAAGGTTGGTGACCCTGACCACAGACACTCTATAGAAAAAGGAAGATTGCTGAGCCTGACCACAGACACTGTATAGTAAGTAAAGAAGGTTGGTGAGCCTGACCCCAGACATCCTATAGTAAAAAGAAGGTTGGTGAGCCAGACACTCTATAGTAAAAAGAAGGTTGGCGAGCCTGACCCCAGACACTGTCAAGTAAGAAAAGAAGGTTGGTAAGCCTGACCCCAGACAATGTATAGTAAGAAAAGAAGGTTGGTGAGCCAGACACCAGACACTTTACACTGAAAAGAAGGTAAGTGAGCCTGACCCCAGACACTGTATAGTAAGAAAAGAAGGTTGGTGAGCCTGACACCAGACACCTTATAGTAAAAACAAGGTTGGCAAGCCTGACACCAGACACCTTATAGAAAAACAAGGTTGGCGAGCCTAACAACAGACACCTTACAGTAAGAAGAAGGTTGGCGAGCCTGACCCCAGACACTGTCAAGTAAGTAAAGAAGGTTGGTAAGCCTGACCCCAGACACTGTATAGTAAGAAAAGAAGGTTGGTAAGCCTGACCCCAGACACTGTATAGTAAGAAAAGAAGGTTGGCGAGTCTGACACCGGACACTGTATAGTAAGAAAAGAAGGTTGGAGAGCCTGACACCAGACACCTTACACTAAAAAGAAGGTTGGTGTGCCTGACCCCAGACACTGTATAGTAAGAAAAGAAGGTTGGCGAGCCTGACACCACAGACTGTATAGTAAGAAAAGAAGGTTGGTGAGCCTGACACCAGACACCCTATAGTAAAAAGAAGGTTGGTGAGCCTGACACCGGACACTGTATAGTAAGAAAAGAAGGTTGGTGAGGCTGACACCAGACACCTTATAGTAAAAAGAAGGTTGGTGAGCCTGACCCCAGACACTGTATAATAAGAAAAGAAGGTTGGTGAGCCTGACACCGTACATCACTGTATAGTAAGAAAAGAAGGTTGGTGAGCCTGACACCAGACACCTTATTGTAAAAAGAAGGTTGGCGAGCCTGACCCCAGACACTGTATAGTAAGAAAAGAAGGTTGGTGAGCCTGACACCAGACATTCTATAGTAAAAAGAAGGTTGGTGAGCCAGACACTCTATAGTAAAAAGAAGGTTGACGAGCCTGAGCCCAGACACTGTCAAGTAAGAAAAGAAGGATGGCGAGCCTAACACCGGACACCTTACACTAAAAAGAAGGTTCGTGAGCCTGACCCCAGACACTGTATAGTAAGAAAAGAAGGTTGGCGAGCCTGACACCAGATACCTTATAGTAAAAACAAGGTTGGCGAGCCTGACTCCAGACACCTTATAGTAAAAACAAGGTTGGCGAGCCTGACACCACACACTGTATAGTAAAAAGAAGGTTGGTGACCCTGACACCAGACACCTTATACTGAAAAGAAGGTTGGCAAGCCTGACACCAGACACTGTATAGTAAGGAAAGAAGGTTGGTGAGCCTGACCCTAGTCACTGTATAGTAAGAAAAGCAGGTTGGTGAGCCTGACCCCAGACACTGTATAGTAAGTAAAGCAGGTTGGTGAGCCCGACCCCAGATACTGTATAGTAAGAAAAGAAGGTTGGTGTGCCTGACACCAGACACTGTATAGTAAGAAAAGAAGGTTGGCGAGCCTGACACCAGACACCTTATAGTAAAAACAAGGTTGGCGAGCCTGACAACAGACACCTTATAGTAAGAAGAAGGTTGGTGAGCCTGACCCCAGACACTGTATAGTAAGAAAAGAAGGTTGGCGAGCCTGACCCCAGACACTGTCAAGTAAGAAAAGAAGGTTGGTAAGCCTGACAAGGGACACTGTATAGTAAGAAAAGAAGGTTGGTGAGCCTGACAACAGACACCTTACACTAAAAAGAAGGTTGGTGTGCCTGACCCCAGACACTGTATAGTAAGAAAAGAAGGTTGGCGAGCCTGACACCAGACACCTTACACTAAAAAGAAGGTTGGTGTGCCTGACCCCAGACACTGTCAAGTAAGAAAAGAAGGTTGGTAAGCCTGACCCCAGACACTGTATAGTAAGAAAAGAAGGTTGGCGAGCCTGACACCGGACACTGTATAGTAAGAAAAGAAGGTTGGTGACCCTGACACCAGACACCTTACACTAAAAAGAAGGTTGGTGTGCCTGACCCCAGACACTGTATAGTAAGAAAAGAAGGTTGGCGAGCCTGATACCACAGACTGTATAGTAAGAAAAGAAGGTTGGTGAGCCTGACACCAGACACCCTATAGTAAAAAGAAGGTTGGTGAGTCTGACACCGGACACTGTATAGTAAGAAAAGAAGGTTGGTGAGGCTGACACCAGACACCTTATAGTAAAAAGAAGGTTGGTGAGCCTGACACCAGACACTGTATAGTAAGAAAAGAAGGTTGGTGAGCCTGACCCCAGACACTGTATAGTAAGTAAAGAAGGTTGGTGAGCCTGACACCGTACACCACTGTATAGTAAGAAAAGAAGGTTGGTGAGCCTGACACCAGACACCTTATTGTAAAAAGAAGGTTGGCGAGCCTGACCCCAGACACTGTATAGTAAGAAAAGAAGGTTGGTGAGCTTGACACCAGACATCCTATAGTAAAAAGAAGGTTGGTGAGCCAGACACTTTATCGTAAAAAGAAGGTTGACAAGCCTGAGCCCAGACACTGTCAAGTAAGAAAATAAGGTTGGTAAGCCTGACCTCAGACACTGTAGTAAGAAAAGAAGGTTGGGGAGCCTGACACCAGACACCTTACACTAAAAAGAAGGTTGGTGAGCCTGACCCCAGACACTCTATAGTAAGAAAAGAAGGTTGGCGAGCCTGACACCACACACTTATAGTACAAACAAGGTTGGCGAGCCTGACACCACACACTGTATAGTAAAAAGAAGGTTGGCGACCCCGACACCAGACACCTTATATTAAAAAGAAGGTTGGCAAGCCTGACACCAGACACTGTATAGTAAGAAAAGAAGGTTGGTGAGCCTGACACCAGACACTGTATAGTAAGAAAGGAAGGTTGGTGAGCCTGACCACAGACACTGTATAGTAAGTATAGCAGGTTGGTGAGCCTGACCCCAGACACTGTATAGTAAGAAAAGAAGGTTGGTGAGCCTGACCCCAGACACTGTATAGTAAGAAAAGAAGGTTGGCGAGCCTGACACCACACACTGTATAGTAAGAAAAGAGGGTTGGTGAGCCTGACACCAGACACCTTATAGTAGAAAGAAGGTTGGTGAGCCTGACCCCAGACACTGTATAGTAAGAAAAGAAGGTTTGTGAGCCTGACGCCAGACACTGTATAGTAAGAAAAGAAGGTTGGTGAGCCTGACCCCAGACACTGTATAGTAAGAAAAAAAGGTTGGTGACCCTGACCACAGACACTCTATAGAAAAAGGAAGATTGCTGAGCCTGACCACAGACACTGTATAGTAAGTAAAGAAGGTTGGTGAGCCTGACCCCAGACATCCTATAGTAAAAAGAAGGTTGGTGAGCCAGACACTCTATAGTAAAAAGACGGTTGGCGAGCCTGACCCCAGACACTGTCAAGTAAGAAAAGAAGGTTGGTAAGCCTGACCCCAGACAATGTATAGTAAGAAAAGAAGGTTGGTGAGCCAGACACCAGACACTTTACACTGAAAAGAAGGTAAGTGAGCCTGACCCCAGACACTGTATAGTAAGAAAAGAAGGTTGGTGAGCCTGACACCAGACACCTTATAGTAAAAACAAGGTTGGCAAGCCTGACACCAGACACCTTATAGAAAAACAAGGTTGGCGAGCCTAACAACAGACACCTTACAGTAAGAAGAAGGTTGGCGAGCCTGACCCCAGACACTGTCAAGTAAGTAAAGAAGGTTGGTAAGCCTGACCCCAGACACTGTATAGTAAGAAAAGAAGGTTGGTAAGCCTGACCCCAGACACTGTATAGTAAGAAAAGAAGGTTGGCGAGTCTGACACCGGACACTGTATAGTAAGAAAAGAAGGTTGGAGAGCCTGACACCAGACACCTTACACTAAAAAGAAGGTTGGTGTGCCTGACCCCAGACACTGTATAGTAAGAAAAGAAGGTTGGCGAGCCTGACACCACAGACTGTATAGTAAGAAAAGAAGGTTGGTGAGCCTGACACCAGACACCCTATAGTAAAAAGAAGGTTGGTGAGCCTGACACCGGACACTGTATAGTAAGAAAAGAAGGTTGGTGAGGCTGACACCAGACACCTTATAGTAAAAAGAAGGTTGGTGAGCCTGACCCCAGACACTGTATAATAAGAAAAGAAGGTTGGTGAGCCTGACACCGTACATCACTGTATAGTAAGAAAAGAAGGTTGGTGAGCCTGACACCAGACACCTTATTGTAAAAAGAAGGTTGGCGAGCCTGACCCCAGACACTGTATAGTAAGAAAAGAAGGTTGGTGAGCCTGACACCAGACATTCTATAGTAAAAAGAAGGTTGGTGAGCCAGACACTCTATAGTAAAAAGAAGGTTGACGAGCCTGAGCCCAGACACTGTCAAGTAAGAAAAGAAGGATGGCGAGCCTAACACCGGACACCTTACACTAAAAAGAAGGTTGGTGAGCCTGACCCCAGACACTGTATAGTAAGAAAAGAAGGTTGGCAAGCCTGACACCACACACCTTATAGTACAAACAAGGTTGGCGAGCCTGACACCAGACACCTTATAGTAAAAACAAGGTTGGCGAGCCTGACAACACACTGCATAGTAAAAAGAAGGTTGGTGACCCTGACACCAGACACCTTATAGTGAAATGAAGGTTGGCAAGCCTGACACCAGACACTGTATAGTAAGAAAAGAAGGTTGGTGAGCCTGACCCTAGTCACTGTATAGTAAGTACAGAAGGTTGGTGAGCCTGACCCCAGACACTGTACAGTAAGAAAAGCAGGTTGGTGAGCCTGACCCCAGACACTGTATAGTAAGTAAAGCATGTTGGTGAGCCTGACCCCAGATACTGTATAGTAAGAAAAGAAGGTTGGTGTGCCTGTCACCAGACACTGTATAGTAAGAAAAGAAGGTTGGCGAGCCTGACATTAGACACCTTATAGTAAAAACAAGGTTGGCTAGCCTGACAAATGACACCTTATAGTAAGAAGAAGGTTGGTGAGCCTGACCCCAGACACTGTATAGTAAGAAAAAAAGGTTGGCGAGCCTGACCCCAGACACTGTCAAGTAAGTAAAGAAGGTTGGTAAGCCTGAACCCAGACACTGTATAGTAAGAAAAGAAGATTGGCGAGTCTGACACCGGACACTGTATAGTAAGAAAAGAAGGTTGGTGAGCCTGACACCAGACACCTTACACTAAAAAGAAGGTTGGTGTGCCTGACCCCAGACACTGTATAGCAAGAAAAGAAGGTTGGCGAGCCTGACGCCACAGACTGTATAGTAAGAAAAGAAGGTTGGTGAGCCTGACAAAAGACACCCTATAGTAAAAAGAAGGTTGGTGAGCCTGACACCGGACACTGTATAGTAAGAAAAGAAGGTTGGTGAGGCTGACACCAGACACCTTATAGTGAAAAGAAGGTTGGTGAGCCTGACCCCAGACACTGTATAGTAAGAAAAGAAGGTTGGTGAGCCTGACACCGTACACCACTGTATAGTAAGAAAAGAAGGTTGGTGAGCCTGACACCAGACACCTTATTGTAAAAAGAAGGTTGGCCAGCCTGACCCCAGACACTGTATAGTAAGAAAAGAAGGTTGGTGAGCCTGACACCAGACATTCTATAGTTAAAAGAAGGTTGGTGAGCCAGACACTCTATTGTAAAAAGAAGGTTGACGAGCCTGAGCCCAGATACTGTCAAGTAAGAAAAGAAGGTTGGCGAGCCTGACACCGGACACCTTACACTAAAAACAAGGTTGGTGAGCCTGACCCCAGACACTGTATAGTAAGAAAAGAAGGTTGGCGAGCCTGACACCACACACCTTATAGTACAAACAAGGTTGGCGAGCCTGACACCAGACACCTTATAGTAAAAACAAGGTTGGCGAGCCTGACAACACACTGCATAGTAAAAAGAAGGTTGGTGACCCTGACACCAGACACCTTATAGTGAAAAGAAGGTTGGCAAGCCTGACACCAGACACTGTATAGTAAGAAAAGAAGGTTGGTGAGCCTGACCCTAGTCACTGTATAGTAAGTAAAGAAGGTTGGTGAGCCTGACCCCAGACACTGTACAGTAAGAAAAGCAGGTTGGTGAGCCTAACCCTAGACACTGTATAGTAAGTAAAGCATGTTGGTGAGCCTGACCCCAGATACTGTACAGTAAGAAAAGAAGGTTGGTGTGCCTGACACCAGACACTGTATAGTAAGAAAAGAAGGTTGGCGAGCCTGACACCAGACACCTTATAGTAAAAACAAGGTTGGCGAGCCTGACAACAGACACCTTATAGTAAGAAGAAGGTTGGCGAGCCTGACCCCAGACACTGTCAAGTAAGTAAAGAAGGTTGGTAAGCCTGACCCTAGACACTGTATAGTAAGAAAAGAAGGTTGGCGAGTCTGACACCGGACACTGTATAGTAAGAAAAGAAGGTTGGTGAGCCTGACACCAGGCACCTTACACTAAAAAGAAGGTTGGTGTGCCTGACCCCAGACACTGTATAGTAAGAAAAGAAGGTTGGCGAGCCTGACACCAGACACCTTATTGTAAAAAGAAGGTTGGCGAGCCTGACCCCAGACACTGTATAGTAAGAAAAGAAGGTTGGTGAGCCTGACACCAGACATTCTATAGTAAAAAGAAGGTTGGTGAGCCAGACACTCTATAGTAAAAAGAAGGTTGACGAGCCTGAGCCCAGACACTGTCAAGTAAGAAAAGAAGGTTGGTAAGCCTGACCTCAGACACTGTGTAGTAAGAAAAGAAGGTTGGCGAGCCTGACACCGGACACTGTATAGTAAGAAAAGAAGGTTGGCGAGCCTGACACCGGACACCTTACACTAAAAAGAAGGTTGGTGTGCCTGACCCCATACACTGTATAATAAGAAAAGAAGGTTGGTGAGCCTGACCCCAGACACTGTATAGTAAGAAAAGAAGGTTGGCGAGCCTGACACCACACACCTTATAGTACAAACAAGGTTGGCGAGCCTGACAACACACTGCATAGTAAAAAGAAGGTTGGCAAGCCTGACACCAGACACTGTATAGTAAGAAAAGAAGGTTGGTGAGCCTGACCTTAGTCACTGTATAGTAAGTAAAGAAAGTTGGTGAGCCTGACCCCAGACACTGTACAGTAAGAAAAGCAGGTTGGTGAGCCTGACCCCAGACACTGTATAGTAAGTAAAGCAGGTTGGTGAGCCTGACCCCAGATACTGTATAGTAAGAAAAGAAGGTTGGTGTGCCTGACACCAGACACTGTATAGTAAGAAAAGAAGGTTGGCGAGCCTGACACCAGACACCTTTTAGTAAAAACAAGGTTGGCGAGCCTGACAACAGACACCTTATAGTAAGAAGAAGGTTGGTGAGCCTGACCCCAGACACTGTATAGTAAGAAAAGAAGGTTGGCGAGCCTGACCCCAGACACTGTCAAGTAAGTAAAGAAGGTTGGTAAGCCTGACCCTAGACACTGTATAGTAAGAAAAGAAGGTTGGCAAGTCTGACACCGGACACTGTATAGTAAGAAAAGAAGGTTGGTGAGCCTGACACCAGACACCTTACACTAAAACGAAGGTTGGTGTGCCTGACCCCAGACACTGTATAGTAAGTAAAGAAGGTTGGCGAGCCTGACACCAGAGACTGTATAGTAAGAAAAGAAGGTTGGTGAGCCTGACACCAGACACCCTATAGTAAAAAGAAGGTTGGTGAGCCTGACACCGGACACTGTATTGTAAGAAAAGAAAGTTGGTGAGGCTGACACCAGACACCTTAGAGTAAAAAGAAGGTTGGTGAGCCTGACCCCAGACACTGTATAGTAAGAAAAGAAGGTTGGTGAGCCTGACACCGTACACCACTGTATAGTAAGAAAAGAAGGTTGGTGAGCCTGAGCCCAGACACTGTCAAGTAAGAAAAGAAGGTTGGTAAGCCTGACCTCAGACACTGTGTAGTAAGAAAAGAAGGTTGGCGAGCCTGACACCGGACACCTTACACTAAAAAGAAGGTTGGTGAGCCTGACCCCAGACACTGTATAGTAAGAAAAGAAGGTTGGCGAGCCTGACCCCAGACACTGTATAGTAAGAAAAGAAGGTTGGCGAGCCTGACCCCAGACACTGTATAGTAAGAAAAGAAGGTTGGCGAGCCTGACACCAGACACCTTATAGTACAAACAAGGTTGGCGAGCCTGACAACACACTGCATAGTAAAAAGAAGGTTGGTGACCCTGACACCAGACACCTTATAGTGAAAAGAAGGTTGGCAAGCCTGACACCAGACACTGTATAGTAAGAAAAGAAGGTTGGTGAGCCTGACCCTAGTCACTGTATAGTAAGTAAAGAAGGTTGGTGAGCCTGACCCCAGACACTGTACAGTAAGAAAAGCAGGTTGGTGAGCCTGACCCCAGACACTGTATAGTAAGTAAAGCAGGTTGGTGAGCCTGACCCCAGATACTGTATAGTAAGAAAAGAAGGTTGGCGAGCCTGACACCAGACACTGTATAGTAAGAAAAGAAGATTGGCGAGCCTGACACCAGACACTGTATAGTAAGAAAAGAAGGTTGGCGAGCCTAACACCAGACACCTTATAGTACAAACAAGGTTGGCGAGCCTGACAACACACTGCATAGTAAAAAGAAGGTTGGTGACCCTGACACCAGACACCTTATAGTGAAAAGAAGGTTGGCAAGCCTGACACCAGACACTATATAGTAAGAAAAGAAGGTTGGTGAGCCTGACCCTAGTCACTGTATAGTAAGTAAAGAAGGTTGGTGAGCCTGACCCCAGACACTGTACAGTAAGAAAAGCAGGTTGGTGAGCCTGACCCCAGACACTGTATAGTAAGTAAAGCAGGTTGGTGAGCCTGACCCCAGATACTGTATAGTAAGAAAAGAAGGTTGGTGTGCCTGACACCAGACACTGTATAGTAAGAAAAGAAGGTTGGCGAGCCTGACACCAGACACCTTATAGTAAAAACAAGGTTGGCGAGCCTGACAACAAACACCTTATAGTAAGAAGAAGGTTGGTGAGTCTGACCCCAGACACTGTATAGTAAGAAAAGAAGGTTGGTAAGCCTGACCCCAGACACTGTCAAGTAAGTAAAGAAGGTTGGTAAGCCTGACCCTAGACACTGTATAGTAAGAAAAGAAGGTTGGCGAGTCTGACACCGGACACTGTATAGTAAGAAAAGAAGGTTGGTGAGCCTGACACCTGACACCTTACACTAAAACGAAGGTTGGTGTGCCTGACCCCAGACACTGTATAGTAAGAAAAGAAGGTTGGCGAGCCTGACACCACAGACTGTATAGTAAGAAAAGAAGGTTGGTGAGCCTGACACCAGACACCCTATAGTAAAAAGACGGTTGGTCAGCCTGACACCGGACACTGTATTGTAAGAAAAGAAGGTTGGTGAGGCTGACACCAGACACCTTATAGTAAAAAGAAGGTTGGTGAGCCTGACCCCAGACACTGTATAGTAAGAAAAGAAGGTTGGTGAGCCTGACACTGTACACCACTGTATAGTAAGAAAAGAAGGTTGGTGAGCCTGACACCAGACACCTTATTGTAAAAAGAAGGTTGGCGAGCCTGACCCCAGACAATGTATAGTAAGAAAAGAAGGTTGGTGAGCCTGACACCAGACATTCTATAGTAAAAAGAAGGTTGGTGAGCCAGACACTCTATAGTAAAAAGAAGGTTGACGAGCCTGAGCCCAGACACTGTCAAGTAAGAAAAGAAGGTTGGTAAGCCTGACCTCAGACACTGTGTAGTAAGAAAAGAAGGTTGGCGAGCCTGACACCGGACACCTTACACTAAAAAGAAGGTTGGTGAGCCTGACCCCAGACACTGTATAGTAAGAAAAGAAGGTTGGCGAGCCTGACACCACACACCTTATAGTACAAACAAGGTTGGCGAGCCTGACACCACACACTGTATAGTAAAAAGAAGGTTGGTGACCCCGACACCAGACACCTTATATTAAAAAGAAGGTTGGCAAGCCTGACCCCAGACACTGTATAGTAAGAAAAGAAGGTTGGTGAGCCTGACACCAGACACTGTATAGTAAGAAAAGAAGGTTGGTGAGCCTGATTCCAGACACTGTATAGTAAGTAAAGCAGGTTGGTGAGCCTGACCCCAGACACTGTACAGTAAGAAAAGAAGGTTGTTGACCCTGATGCCAGACACTGAATAGTAAGAAAAGAAGGTTGGCGAGCCTGACACCATACACTGTATAGTAAGAAAAGAAGGTTGGTGAGCCTGACACCAGACACCTTATTGTAAAAAGAAGGTTGGCGAGCCTGACCCCTGACACTGTATAGCAAGAAAAGAAGGTTGGTGAGCCTGACACCAGACACCGTATGGTAAAAATAAGGTTGGCGAGCCTGACCCCAGACACAGTATAGTAAGAAAAGAAGGTTCGTGAGCCTGACCCCAGACACTGTATAGTAAGTAAAGAAGCTTAGTGAGCCTGACATCAGACGCTGTATAGTAAGTAAAGAAGGTTGGCGAGCCTGATACCGGACACTGTATAGTAAGAAAAGAAGATTGGCGAGCCTGACACCAGACATTTAATAGTAAAAAGAAGGTTGGCGAACCTGACACCACACACTGTATAGTAAGAAAAGAAAAGAAGGTTGGTGAGCCTGACCACAGACACTGTATAGTAAGTAAAGAAGGTTGGTGAGCCTGACACCAGATATCCTATAGTAAAAAGAAGGTTGGTGAGCCAGACACCCTATAGTAAAAAGAAGGTTGGCGAGCCTGACCCCAGACACTGTGTAGTAAGAAAAGAAGGTTGGTGAGTCTGACACCTGACACCTTACACTAAAAAGAAGATTGGTGAGCCTGACCCCAGTCACTGTATAGTAAGAAAAGAAGGTTGGCGAGCCTGACACCAGACACTGTGTAGTAAGAAAAGAAGTTGGTGAGCCTGACACCAGACACCTTACACTGAAAAGAAGGTTGGTGACCCTGACCCCAAACACTGTATAGTAAGAAAAGAAGGTTGGCGACCCTGACACCAGACACCTTATAATAAAAACAAGGTTGGCGAGCCTGATACCAGACACTTTATAATAAAAACAAGGTTGGCGAGCCTGACACCACACACTGCATAGTAAAAAGAAGGTTGGCGACCCTGACACCAGACACCTTATAGTAAAAAGAAGGTGACATGCCTGACACCAGACACTGTACAGTAAGAAAAGAAGGTTGGTGAGCTTGACCCCAGACACTTTATAGTAAGTAAAGAAGGTCGGTGAGCCTGACACCAGACACTGTATAGTAAGTAAAGAAGTTTGGCGAGCCTCACAACAGACACCTTATAGTAAAAAGAAGGTTGGTGAGCCTGACACCAGACACCTTATAGTAAAAAGAAGGTTGGTGAGCCTGACCCCAGACACTGTGTAGTAAGAAAAGAAGGTTGGTGAGCCTGACACCTTACACAGCTGTATAGTAAGAAAAGAAGGTTGGTGAGCCTGGCACCAGACACCTTATTGTAAAAAGAAGGTTGGCGAGCCTGACCCCAGACACTGTCAAGTAAGAAAAGAAGGTTGGTAAGCCTGACCCCAGACATTGTGTAGTAAGAAAAGAAGGTTGGCAAGCCTGACACCGGACACTGTGTAGTAAGAAAAGAAGGTTGGTGAGCCTGACACCAGACACCTTATAGTAAAAGCAAGGTTGGCGAGTCTGACACTAGACACCTTATAGTAAAAACAAGGTTGGCGAGCCTGACACCACACACTGTATAGTAAAAATAAGGTTGGCGACCCTGACACCAGACACCTTATAGTAAAAAGAAGGTTGACAAGCCTGACACCAGACACTGTACAGTAAGAAAAGAAGGTTGGCGAGCCTGACGCCGGACACTGTATAGTAAGAAAAGAAGGTTGGTGAGCCTGACACCAGACATTTAATAGTACAAAGAAGGTTGGTGAGCCTGACCCCAGACACTGTATAGTAAGAAAAGAAGGTTGGCGAGCCTGACCCCAGACACTGTCAAGTAAGTAAAGAAGGTTGGTAAGCCTGACCCTAGACACTGTATAGTAAGAAAAGAAGGTTGGCGAGTCTGACACCGGACACTGTATAGTAAGAAAAGAAGGTTGGTGAGCCTGACACCTGACACCTTACACTAAAACGAAGGTTGGTGTGCCTGACCCCAGACACTGTATAGTAAGAAAAGAAGGTTGGCGAGCCTGACACCACAGACTGTATAGTAAGAAAAGAAGGTTGGTGACCCTGACACCAGACACCCTATAGTAAAAAGAAGGTTGGTGAGCCTGACACCGGACACTGTATTGTAAGAAAAGAAGGTTGGTGAGGCTGACACCAGACACCTTATAGTAAAAAGAAGGTTGGAGAGCCTGACCCCAGACACTGTATAGTAAGAAAAGAAGGTTGGTGAGCCTGACACCGTACACCACTGTATAGTAAGAAAAGAAGGTTGGTGAGCCTGACACCAGACACCTTATTGTAAAAAGAAGGTTGGCGAGCCTGACCCCAGACACTGTATAGTAAGAAAAGAAGGTTGGTGAGCCTGACACCAGACATTCTATAGTAAAAAGAAGGTTGGTGAGCCAGACACTCTATAGTAAAAACAAGGTTGACGAGCCTGAGCCCAGACACTGTCAAGTAAGAAAAAAAGGTTGGTAAGCCTGGCCTCAGACACTGTGTAGTAAGAAAAGAAGGTTGGCGAGCCTGACACCGGACACCTTACACTAAAAAGAAGGTTGGTGAGCCTGACCCCAGACACTGTATAGTAAGAAAAGAAGGTTGGCGAGCCTGACACCACACACCTTATAGTACAAACAAGGTTGGCGAGCCTGACACGACACACTGTATAGTAAAAAGAAGGTTGGTGACCCCGACACCAGACACCTTATATTAAAAAGAAGGTTGGCAAGCCTGACCCCAGACACTGTATAGTAAGAAAAGAAGGTTGGTGAGCCTGACACCAGACACTGTATAGTAAGAAAAGAAGGTTGGTGAGCCTGACCCCAGACACTGTATAGTAAGTAAAGCAGGTTGGTGAGCCTGACCCCAGACACTGTACAGTAAGAAAAGAAGGTTGGTGAGCCTGACGCCAGACACTGAATAGTAAGAAAAGAAGGTTGGCGAGCCTGACACCACACACTGTATAGTAAGAAAAGAAGGTTGGTGAGCCTGACACCAGACACCTTATTGTAAAAAGAAGGTTGGCGAGCCTGACCCCTGGCACTGTATAGCAAGAAAAGAAGGTTGGTGAGCCTGACACCAGACACCGTATGGTAAAAAAAAGGTTGGCGAGCCTGACCCCAGACACAGTATAGTAAGAAAAGAAGGTTGGTGAGCCTGACCCCAGACACTGTATAGTAAGTAAAGAAGGTTAGTGAGCCTGACACCAGACGCTGTATAGTAAGTAAAGAAGGTTGGCGAGCCTGATACCGGACACTGTATAGTAAGAAAAGAAGATTGGCGAGCCTGACACCAGACATTTAATAGTAAAAAGAAGGTTGGCGAACCTGACACCACACACTGTATAGTAAGAAAAGAAAAGAAGGTTCGTGAGCCTGACCACAGACACTGTATAGTAAGTAAAGAAGGTTGGTGAGCCTGACACCAGATATCCTATAGTAAAAAGAAGGTTGGTGAGCCAGACACCCTATAGTAAAAAGAAGGTTGGCGAGCCTGACCCGAGACACTGTCAAGTAAGAAAAGAAGGTTGGCGAGCCTGACACCGGACACCTTACACTAAAAAGAAGGTTGGTGAGCCTGACCCCAGACACTGTATAGTAAGAAAAGAAGGTTGGCGAGCCTGACACCGGACACTGTGTAGTTAGAAAAGAAGGTTGGTGAGCCTGACACCAGATACTTTACACTAAAAAGAAGATTGGCCAGCCTGACACCACACACTGTATAGTAAAAAGAAGGTTGGCGACCCTGACACCAGACACCTTATGGTAAAAAGAAGGTTGACAAGCCTGACACCAGACACTGTATAGTAAGAAAAGAAGGTTGGCGAGCCTGACACCAGACACCTTATAGTAAAAAGAAGGTTGGCGAGCCTGACACCAGACATTTAATAGTAAAAAGAAGGTTGGCGAACCTGACACCACACACTGTATAGTAAGAAAAGAAAAGAAGGTTGGTGAGCCATGACCACAGACACTGTATAGTAAGTGAAGAAGGTTGGTGAGCCTGACACCAGACATCCTATAGTAAAAAGAAGGTTGGTGAGCCAGACACCCTATAGTAAAAAGATGGTTGGCGAGCCTGACCCCAGACACTGTCAAGTAAGAAAAGAAGGTTGGTCAGCCTGACCTCAGACACTGTGTAGTAAGAAAAGAAGGTTGGCGAGTCTCACACCTGACACCTTACACTAAAAAGAAGATTGGTGAGCCTGACCCCAGTCACTGTATAGTAAGAAAAGAAGGTTGGCGAGCCTGACACCAGACACCTTATAGTAAAAACAAGGTTGGCGAGCCTGATACCAGACACTTTATAATAAAAACAAGGTTGGCGAGCTTGACACCACACACTGCATAGTAAAAAGAAGGTTGGCGACCCTGACACCAGACACCTTATAGTAAAAAGAAGGTGACATGCCTGACACCAGACACTGTATAGTAAGAAAAGAAGGTTGGTGAGCTTGACCCCAGACACTTTATAGTAAGTAAAGAAGGTTGGTGAGCCTGACACCAGACACTGTATAGTAAGTAAAGAAGTTTGGCGAGCCTGACACCAGACACCTTATAGTAAAAAGAAGGTTGGTGAGCCTGGTACCAGACACCTTATTGTAAAAAGAAGGTTGGTGAGCCTGACACCTGACACCTTACACTAAAACGAAGGTTGGTGTGCCTGACCCCAGACACTGTATAGTAAGAAAAGAAGGTTGGCGAGCCTGACACCACAGACTGTATAGTAAGAAAAGAAGGTTGGTGACCCTGACACCAGACACCCTATAGTAAAAAGAAGGTTGGTGAGCCTGACACCGGACACTGTATTGTAAGAAAAGAAGGTTGGTGAGGCTGACACCAGACACCTTATAGTAAAAAGAAGGTTGGAGAGCCTGACCCCAGACACTGTATAGTAAGAAAAGAAGGTTGGTGAGCCTGACACCGTACACCACTGTATAGTAAGAAAAGAAGGTTGGTGAGCCTGACACCAGACACCTTATTGTAAAAAGAAGGTTGGCGAGCCTGACCCCAGACACTGTATAGTAAGAAAAGAAGGTTGGTGAGCCTGACACCAGACATTCTATAGTAAAAAGAAGGTTGGTGAGCCAGACACTCTATAGTAAAAACAAGGTTGACGAGCCTGAGCCCAGACACTGTCAAGTAAGAAAAGAAGGTTGGTAAGCCTGGCCTCAGACACTGTGTAGTAAGAAAAGAAGGTTGGCGAGCCTGACACCGGACACCTTACACTAAAAAGAAGGTTGGTGAGCCTGACCCCAGACACTGTATAGTAAGAAAAGAAGGTTGGCGAGCCTGACACCACACACCTTATAGTACAAACAAGGTTGGCGAGCCTGACACGACACACTGTATAGTAAAAAGAAGGTTGGTGACCCCGACACCAGACACCTTATATTAAAAAGAAGGTTGGCAAGCCTGACCCCAGACACTGTATAGTAAGAAAAGAAGGTTGGTGAGCCTGACACCAGACACTGTATAGTAAGAAAAGAAGGTTGGTGAGCCTGACCCCAGACACTGTATAGTAAGTAAAGCAGGTTGGTGAGCCTGACCCCAGACACTGTACAGTAAGAAAAGAAGGTTGGTGAGCCTGACGCCAGACACTGAATAGTAAGAAAAGAAGGTTGGTGAGCCTGACACCAGACACCTTATTGTAAAAAGAAGGTTGGCGAGCCTGACCCCTGGCACTGTATAGCAAGAAAAGAAGGTTGGTGAGCCTGACACCAGACACCGTATGGTAAAAAAAAGGTTGGCGAGCCTGACCCCAGACACAGTATAGTAAGAAAAGAAGGTTGGTGAGCCTGACCCCAGACACTGTATAGTAAGTAAAGAAGGTTAGTGAGCCTGACACCAGACGCTGTATAGTAAGTAAAGAAGGTTGGCGAGCCTGATACCGGACACTGTATAGTAAGAAAAGAAGATTGGCGAGCCTGACACCAGACATTTAATAGTAAAAAGAAGGTTGGCGAACCTGACACCACACACTGTATAGTAAGAAAAGAAAAGAAGGTTCGTGAGCCTGACCACAGACACTGTATAGTAAGTAAAGAAGGTTGGTGAGCCTGACACCAGATATCCTATAGTAAAAAGAAGGTTGGTGAGCCAGACACCCTATAGTAAAAAGAAGGTTGGCGAGCCTGACCCGAGACACTGTCAAGTAAGAAAAGAAGGTTGGCGAGCCTGACACCGGACACCTTACACTAAAAAGAAGGTTGGTGAGCCTGACCCCAGACACTGTATAGTAAGAAAAGAAGGTTGGCGAGCCTGACACCGGACACTGTGTAGTTAGAAAAGAAGGTTGGTGAGCCTGACACCAGATACTTTACACTAAAAAGAAGATTGGCCAGCCTGACACCACACACTGTATAGTAAAAAGAAGGTTGGCGACCCTGACACCAGACACCTTATGGTAAAAAGAAGGTTGACAAGCCTGACACCAGACACTGTATAGTAAGAAAAGAAGGTTGGCGAGCCTGACACCAGACACCTTATAGTAAAAAGAAGGTTGGCGAGCCTGACACCAGACATTTAATAGTAAAAAGAAGGTTGGCGAACCTGACACCACACACTGTATAGTAAGAAAAGAAAAGAAGGTTGGTGAGCCATGACCACAGACACTGTATAGTAAGTGAAGAAGGTTGGTGAGCCTGACACCAGACATCCTATAGTAAAAAGAAGGTTGGTGAGCCAGACACCCTATAGTAAAAAGATGGTTGGCGAGCCTGACCCCAGACACTGTCAAGTAAGAAAAGAAGGTTGGTCAGCCTGACCTCAGACACTGTGTAGTAAGAAAAGAAGGTTGGCGAGTCTCACACCTGACACCTTACACTAAAAAGAAGATTGGTGAGCCTGACCCCAGTCACTGTATAGTAAGAAAAGAAGGTTGGCGAGCCTGACACCAGACACCTTATAGTAAAAACAAGGTTGGCGAGCCTGATACCAGACACTTTATAATAAAAACAAGGTTGGCGAGCTTGACACCACACACTGCATAGTAAAAAGAAGGTTGGCGACCCTGACACCAGACACCTTATAGTAAAAAGAAGGTGACATGCCTGACACCAGACACTGTATAGTAAGAAAAGAAGGTTGGTGAGCTTGACCCCAGACACTTTATAGTAAGTAAAGAAGGTTGGTGAGCCTGACACCAGACACTGTATAGTAAGTAAAGAAGTTTGGCGAGCCTGACACCAGACACCTTATAGTAAAAAGAAGGTTGGTGAGCCTGGTACCAGACACCTTATTGTAAAAAGAAGGTTGGTGAGCCTGACACCTGACACCTTACACTAAAACGAAGGTTGGTGTGCCTGACCCCAGACACTGTATAGTAAGAAAAGAAGGTTGGCGAGCCTGACACCACAGACTGTATAGTAAGAAAAGAAGGTTGGTGACCCTGACACCAGACACCCTATAGTAAAAAGAAGGTTGGTGAGCCTGACACCGGACACTGTATTGTAAGAAAAGAAGGTTGGTGAGGCTGACACCAGACACCTTATAGTAAAAAGAAGGTTGGAGAGCCTGACCCCAGACACTGTATAGTAAGAAAAGAAGGTTGGTGAGCCTGACACCGTACACCACTGTATAGTAAGAAAAGAAGGTTGGTGAGCCTGACACCAGACACCTTATTGTAAAAAGAAGGTTGGCGAGCCTGACCCCAGACACTGTATAGTAAGAAAAGAAGGTTGGTGAGCCTGACACCAGACATTCTATAGTAAAAAGAAGGTTGGTGAGCCAGACACTCTATAGTAAAAACAAGGTTGACGAGCCTGAGCCCAGACACTGTCAAGTAAGAAAAGAAGGTTGGTAAGCCTGGCCTCAGACACTGTGTAGTAAGAAAAGAAGGTTGGCGAGCCTGACACCGGACACCTTACACTAAAAAGAAGGTTGGTGAGCCTGACCCCAGACACTGTATAGTAAGAAAAGAAGGTTGGCGAGCCTGACACCACACACCTTATAGTACAAACAAGGTTGGCGAGCCTGACACGACACACTGTATAGTAAAAAGAAGGTTGGTGACCCCGACACCAGACACCTTATATTAAAAAGAAGGTTGGCAAGCCTGACCCCAGACACTGTATAGTAAGAAAAGAAGGTTGGTGAGCCTGACACCAGACACTGTATAGTAAGAAAAGAAGGTTGGTGAGCCTGACCCCAGACACTGTATAGTAAGTAAAGCAGGTTGGTGAGCCTGACCCCAGACACTGTACAGTAAGAAAAGAAGGTTGGTGAGCCTGACGCCAGACACTGAATAGTAAGAAAAGAAGGTTGGTGAGCCTGACACCAGACACCTTATTGTAAAAAGAAGGTTGGCGAGCCTGACCCCTGGCACTGTATAGCAAGAAAAGAAGGTTGGTGAGCCTGACACCAGACACCGTATGGTAAAAAAAAGGTTGGCGAGCCTGACCCCAGACACAGTATAGTAAGAAAAGAAGGTTGGTGAGCCTGACCCCAGACACTGTATAGTAAGTAAAGAAGGTTAGTGAGCCTGACACCAGACGCTGTATAGTAAGTAAAGAAGGTTGGCGAGCCTGATACCGGACACTGTATAGTAAGAAAAGAAGATTGGCGAGCCTGACACCAGACATTTAATAGTAAAAAGAAGGTTGGCGAACCTGACACCACACACTGTATAGTAAGAAAAGAAAAGAAGGTTCGTGAGCCTGACCACAGACACTGTATAGTAAGTAAAGAAGGTTGGTGAGCCTGACACCAGATATCCTATAGTAAAAAGAAGGTTGGTGAGCCAGACACCCTATAGTAAAAAGAAGGTTGGCGAGCCTGACCCGAGACACTGTCAAGTAAGAAAAGAAGGTTGGCGAGCCTGACACCGGACACCTTACACTAAAAAGAAGGTTGGTGAGCCTGACCCCAGACACTGTATAGTAAGAAAAGAAGGTTGGCGAGCCTGACACCGGACACTGTGTAGTTAGAAAAGAAGGTTGGTGAGCCTGACACCAGATACTTTACACTAAAAAGAAGATTGGCCAGCCTGACACCACACACTGTATAGTAAAAAGAAGGTTGGCGACCCTGACACCAGACACCTTATGGTAAAAAGAAGGTTGACAAGCCTGACACCAGACACTGTATAGTAAGAAAAGAAGGTTGGCGAGCCTGACACCAGACACCTTATAGTAAAAAGAAGGTTGGCGAGCCTGACACCAGACATTTAATAGTAAAAAGAAGGTTGGCGAACCTGACACCACACACTGTATAGTAAGAAAAGAAAAGAAGGTTGGTGAGCCATGACCACAGACACTGTATAGTAAGTGAAGAAGGTTGGTGAGCCTGACACCAGACATCCTATAGTAAAAAGAAGGTTGGTGAGCCAGACACCCTATAGTAAAAAGATGGTTGGCGAGCCTGACCCCAGACACTGTCAAGTAAGAAAAGAAGGTTGGTCAGCCTGACCTCAGACACTGTGTAGTAAGAAAAGAAGGTTGGCGAGTCTCACACCTGACACCTTACACTAAAAAGAAGATTGGTGAGCCTGACCCCAGTCACTGTATAGTAAGAAAAGAAGGTTGGCGAGCCTGACACCAGACACCTTATAGTAAAAACAAGGTTGGCGAGCCTGATACCAGACACTTTATAATAAAAACAAGGTTGGCGAGCTTGACACCACACACTGCATAGTAAAAAGAAGGTTGGCGACCCTGACACCAGACACCTTATAGTAAAAAGAAGGTGACATGCCTGACACCAGACACTGTATAGTAAGAAAAGAAGGTTGGTGAGCTTGACCCCAGACACTTTATAGTAAGTAAAGAAGGTTGGTGAGCCTGACACCAGACACTGTATAGTAAGTAAAGAAGTTTGGCGAGCCTGACACCAGACACCTTATAGTAAAAAGAAGGTTGGTGAGCCTGACACCAGACACCTTATAGTAAAAAGAAGGTTGGTGAGCCTGACCCCAGACACTGTGTAGTAAGAAAAGAAGGTTGGTGAGCCTGACACCTTACACAGCTGTATAGTAAGAAAAGAAGGTTGGTGAGCCTGGTACCAGACACCTTATTGTAAAAAGAAGGTTGGCGAGCCTGACCCCAGACACTGTCAAGTAAGAAAAGAAGGTTGGTAAGCCTGACCCCAGACATTGTGTAGTAAGAAAAGAAGGTTGGCAAGCCTGACACTGGACACTGTGTAGTAAGAAAAGAAGGTTGGTGAGCCTGACACCAGACACCTTATAGTAAAAACAAGGTTGGCGAGTCTGACACCAGACACGTTATAGTAAAAACAAGGTTTGCGAGCCTGACACCACACACTGTATAGTAAAAATAAGGTTGGCGACCCTGACACCAGACACCTTATAGTAAAAAGAAGGTTGACAAGCCTGACACCAGACACTGTACAGTAAGAAAAGAAGGTTGGCGAGCCTGACATCAGACATTTAATAGTACAAAGCAGGTTGGCGAACCTGACACCACGCACTGTATAGTAAGAAAAGAAGAGAAGGTTGGCGAGCCTGACACCAGATATTTAATAATAAAAAGAAGGTTGCTGATCCTGACACCAGACATTGAACACTAAGGCTCACCAGTAACAAGCTTTCTGCATTACAGGAGCCTTACATTACAATCCTGCATTACAGGATACCTTGTGGACTTATCTTTTAAATTGATTAATCTGTTTTCATGGAAAACGATTCCATAATGTTAATATGTTGTATCTAACCTGTAGCCATCTAAAAATCAATCCGCAATGTCAGCACATTAAGAACCTATCAGCTTGTTGACTTGTTCAGTTAAGTTGGCAATCAATCACTTTTACTGTTGATCAGCATTGAATATAAAAGTCACACGACAGACTGTCAGATGTCAGCAATGACAGGACGCTAATAAATTCTATATTTAGCTAGGGTTGGCTAGGAAGGAATGGCTAGAAAATCATACATTTGGATTCATTAAAACACAGCTGAAATTTAATAGAATTACAGTATAGCCTGTTTTAAGAAATAATCCTGACAGTGTAAAAAAAAAATATTCATTATATCATGCTAGTAAAAAAACACAGAAAAACATAAATAATGGAAAATTGATTATTTACCAATGATTTTTTTTTCTATCCAGGAACTTCAACAGCAATTTGAAAAGGAGAAACTGTGTTTAGAAGAGGATAAAAGTCAACTGAGACAACAACTTGAAAGCCTAAAGGAAGAGCTGACGAACAAGCTGACATCCGCCAATCAGGAGGTAAATTGGTCACACAATCCAATTCTAAGTATTCTGAAGCCAAAACCAGGATCATATAGTATAAGGCGTGTGGTACACTGTGAGGTTGCTCCCCAGTGGTGAACCAATGGCCTCACGATTTTTGGCCATACCCCAAAGGTTATATAATACTATTCTTTTTTTGTATCCACTTCTGGTTTTATCTACACCTGCGTCAAAAAGCTGAAAAAAACCTTACAGTGTAGCCTTAATTTTGGTTGCTCCTCATATGTGTTCAATAATGTTAGAACATAACAACTGAACTTCTTGTGCTTCTCCCATCTACTAACCTAACTCTACCTAACATCGAAATTACCTTGGAGGGTTGAACCATAACTCCCAAGCAGCATGCTCACTGCCTGGGGGTCATATTCGACACAAAACTTTCCTTTATTCCCTATATCCGATCACTCACTCGCTCTTGTCATCTTAAAAACATCTCCAGAATCCAACCTTTTCTCACCTTTGAAACTGCTGAAACTCTTAGGGTATGTGCAGACGATCCGGAGCCGACTGCGGCCCCGAGGCTGCAGAGGAGCCTCCTCTGGCTTCAGCTTATTATGCAAATGAGCGGCAGCCATTTTTTTTTTTCTCACAGGCGGGCTTTCCCCATAGAAGTTAGGTCTATGGGGAAAGCCCGCATGCGGCCCCGCAGGAGGAAATAGACATTCTGCGGTCTGGAAAGACACACCTCATGTCTGTTTCCGCGGGTGTGCCGCAGATGCATAGTGGACATGGGATTTGTATAAATCCCATCCACTATGCTGTAACATCTGGCCGCTGCGGATTGCACGCAGCGCACTTGCGCTGCGTCCAATCCGCAGCAAACACTGATCGTGTGCACATACCATTACGCTCTTATTCACTCTCATCTGGACTACTGCCACTCTCTTCTGATCGGTCTCCCTCTTACCAAACTTTCTCCTCTCCAATCCGTCCTGAATGCTGCAGCCAGGGTCGTATTTCTGTCCAACCGCTTCTCCAATGCCTCCATCTTGTGCCTGTCATTACACTGGTTGCCCATCCACTACACGGTCCAATATAAACTCATCGCTCTCACCCACAAAGCTCTCCACAGTTCTGCACCGCCTTATATCTCCTCACTCATCTCTGTCTATCGCCCTACACTTGACCTCCGTTCTACAAATGACCTAAGACTAACATTCCCCATAACCCAAACTTCGCACCTCCGTCTCCAAGACTTCTCTCGTGCTGCGCCAGTTCTCTGGAATGCTGTACCCCAGACGATCCAACTGATCCCTAGCCCCCACATCTTCAAGCGCGCTTTAAAAACCCATCTCTTTAAACAAGCCTACCACCTCAACTACTCAGTAAACTAACTTTTCCCTGTCCCCTCCTTCTAGACTCCTTCTAAATATTATTCAGAATCAGCACCCTACTATTCATCTGTCTCCACATCCTCCATGCACACGATAACTACACTCGATACTTGATTTTTGCACTTAAACATACTGGCTGATGACCGGAGTATGCAGCTTTATATGAAAATCCCTATTTATTATAATTTCCAGACCTGAAATAACAAGTAATTTTCACCTATTGTGTCTCCCCATTTCCTTGTCGATTGTAAGCTTGCGAGCAGGGACCTCACTCCTAATGTAACATGACTATTACTGCAAACACATAGAGCATTGTGATTGAACATTTTCTTTATCTTTATGTCCTGCCCTCTATGTTACCACTTTGTTCTCCATACTTTCTATCTTGTTGATTTTATAAGATGGTCACTTTTTATCCTTTGCATTTCCAAATTACTCTGAAAATTGTCTTTTGAAATATTTTTTGCACAAAACCTAAACATATAAACACGTCTTTAATGGAGGAAATGTTTAGTAATCAAAGTATGGCCTATATCAATGAATGAATAAGGTAAAAATCGTGTTTTTATGTTAAAGGGAATCTGTCACCACTTTGGAGATATCAGACCTCTACTATGGCCATACAGGGTGTAGAAAAGTAATACTATACATATCTGTATGGCCCATAATAGAGGTTTGATTGCAGAGAAAAGCGCTTTAATCAATTCTATTTTGTACAGGATTGGCGTCCGGCGGATGCCAAGCAAGCCCCGCCTATGTGCTTATTATTCCCCCAAATCCCAAGTTGTGTCTGGTATTGCATCTCAACTCCATGTAAATCAATTGGTCGGTGCAGTAACATCAAGCACAACATAGACAGGTGTGGCATTGTTTTTCAGAAGAAAATATCTATGTTTTTAAAATCCTATACAGCCCCTTTAAATATGTACTAATGGTTGTTTTTTTCCCTTTATTTTTTCAAGTCATTATATACATCATTATGTACATCTAAAGAAAGGCTCGCTTCTTCCCTCTCCCTGTATAATGATTTCCTTCCAGGTCACAGAGCATGCCCACAACACTCTCCCAAAAGGAGTCAATGAGTCATCTCTAGACACCAGTTTTATCCTTATGTGGCTGTCATAAAGCATACTTTACAACTGCTGTTCAGAGAATAGAAGTTCGGGCAAATGGCTTCCCTTATACACAATGACAGAAAATAGAATAAAAAAAATCTACATTCATAAAAGAAAAACAGATTAGAAGTGAACATGTTAGTATCTGGCTTGAATTATTACAATATAAGAGATACGTTCCCTTGAAACCTCGAGATTACATTGCAAACACAATCTGCGTTGACAACCAGTGTACTGTACAGTAGCTGTTCACTTTTAAGTCTGCAGGAGGGATAGGGTGACAAATGATGTAGCAATTTAATACTAGATGGTGTCCCAATCTGCCAAAATCAGCAGGTTCTGAAAATTGAATGTGTATAGGGACCTTTGGGCTACAGTTGAGCATCTTAGATGCAAGTTACCATTATTAGCTATAATGTAAGTGTGACATTTTATTATGTCCTATAGCATGAAACAAATTAGAAATCCAAAGGCTTTACTATTCGTGAAGGAATAAAACATATTACCAATACAAATTAATTTAGAACAAATAAAATCTTGCTTGATTTGAATATACAGTAGAAGGGTCTATGATTATTTAAAGGGAGTCTGTCACCCCATATTGCACTTCAAACTAATCACATAGCTTTGTAGGGGATGTAGCAACAATAAAAATGATTCTTGTAGTTTTGTAATCTGTTCCTCTGTTGCCCCCCAAAAGAACTTTATTGTAATACAGTATCTAAATGAGGGTGGACAATGCACCCTTGGAGTGGCTAAACTCTTCGGTGCATCATTCCACCTGCTTATTTAGATTATGGCCTTCCCTTCTATGTTGATAGACAGCGCTGTCATCCCCAGAGCCGGTGCTGTCTGAAGATAAACTTCCATTATGTGGGCACTCTACCTGTACAGGAGTGAGGAGGCACATCACTCTCTCCTCGGTGCTGTCATCACTAAACAGTGATACCTGAGCGATGTTAACAGCAATGAAAGAGTGATGTGTGCATTCATTCCTGCCGTGAAGTTATAGCAGAGGAGATGAGCAATTACTGCAATAGGGAGAAAGCAATTTGTGTGCTTGCTCACACCTGCACTGAAGTGATAGCAGAGGAGACAAGGGATGACAGCATGGAGGAGAGAGTGATTTGTGTGCTCACACCTGCATTGAAGTGATAGCTGAGGAGACAAGTGAGGACAGCAGCGAGGAGAGAGTGATCTGTGTGCTCACACCTGCACTGAAGTTATAGCTAAGGAGACAAGTGAAGACAGCAGCGAGGAGAGAGTGATTTGTGCGCTCACACCTGCACTGAAGTTATAGCCGAAGAGTCGAGAGATGTCAGCGGCAAGGAAAGAGTGATTTGTGTGCTCTCTGCTGCACAATGACAGTGACAGAATGAGTTTTTTATTGCTCTATCTCCTATAAGACTATGGTTAGTATAAAGTGTAAACTTGGGGTGAAAGACTCCCTTTAAAGAGTTGGCTGCTTTGGACAATTCCCTTAAATATGTAAACGTTTCTTGACAGTAAACTGATTACAGGTTGCCCTACTGCTGGGTTCCACAGTAATCAGCTCTAATCTGTGGGGAAATGAGGCCAAAAGTGGTTAGTTCCTCTGCAGCGCTACCCAAGGGTAGATTAATCCATTACACAGTGGAAATCAATGCAAATCCTCCAGGGAAGAATACACTCTTTGTAACTGATCTTCTTTCTGGCTATAAGATGTGAATCCTAAGCAGGGGACCCCTCTATACATTCAGAAATTCTCTAATAGTATACTTGAAAATAAGTATTAAATCCAATGTTAAAATGTGGCCATATAAGGAATATCTGAAGCTGGGATAAAAAAAAGCCTTCTTGAGAAAGACCCCCCCCCCCCAAAAAAAAGATGGTATGCTATATTGAAAATAAAAATGATCAATTATGTGCATTCATTGTCAGGAAAAAATATCAAAGTACTTCATCCACGTAATAATAAAAAGCAATCAACATTTAGTAATAAAAACATTTAGAACTGAAATCGAGATGGCCATATTAATTGTACAGAAGCACAATTTAATGTCACTTATTTGCTGTGATATTCATTATGTTTTCTTGTATTACATACTATTTGCTTGTAAGCAGACCGAAGATCTTTTCTTTTCAGTATTCATTGCCTTGGAAAAATACGGTCTTGTCTTCAGTATGTATAAATCCACCATAATGCTTGGCTGCTAACTTCTTGTCTGCTCTGCTATGATTCAGTGCTCTCCTTTTGCATCTGCGATTACAGTGGAATTGAGACTGGCACATTTACTAATGTTTTGTAGACAGCCTGGACAACTCTGATTATCCCTTTAAAAGCCTATGTATCAGCAGAGACCTCTCTTTTGTAAGATCTTCATGAAGTAATGATCCACAATGACAACGCTAGGGAAACTCCATTATTGTGAGCCTTAACAGATAACCTGAAAAGAGGCAGTTAGTGTAACACTTAATTTTTTTTTTTCAGAAAATTCCTGTCCCCAGGCGCAGTTTGTTTATAAAAAAATAAACTGAGCTTTATTCACCCAGCACTGAGTCTCCACCACTACTCCCAGTAGTTATTGTCTACTGTTATTGTCTACAGCTCTAATTTCTTGTTGACAGCGCTGCAGCCAATCAGTGAGTTCAACAGCTCCAGTTACCTGCTTGGGCAGAGACGTTGATCTTACTTATTGCCTGCATAGCTGTCGATGTGACATGAGCGCCACAGCAGTAACAGACACCAAGAGCTTACTTATTGCTTTTAGTGATGAGCGAGTATGTTCTGTTAACCCTTTCGGCAAGCATGCTCGGGTGCCCGCCAAGTATCTTCAGCGTGCTCGGGTGTTATGTTTGAGTCACTCCGTGCGCATGAATTGCGACTGTTTGACAGCTTTAATACATGTGAGGAATGGCTAAGAAACAGGCATTCCTCACATGTATTAAAACTGTCAAACAGTCGCAAATCATGTGCACAGAGTGACTCAAACATAACACCCGAACACGCTGAAGATACTCGGAAAACACCCGAGCATGCTTCTACATCTCGAGTAACGAGCATGCTCGCTCATCACTAATTGCTATACATTTATTCAAAGAAGTTAGGCATTTATTAAATAAATTGGTGTAATAATTGCTCACTTGGGGAAGCACAGCTGTGTTCTTTATAAAAGAGCCACTGTCAGACATCTCTGGTGGCAGGTTATCTCTTAAAGAATAAACGAAACGTCAATCCAAAATCACATGTCAGGGGCCCCTATACATATTAGACCGTCATATCAGTAGGTTCGGACAACGTTAGTTTAATGTGTATGGGGGCTTTAATGCACTGTCTACATGTTAGAGAGATTAGTAAATGTGTGATGGCTTAATCCAAAACAAAATATTCTAAACAATAACCTTTACAATAAAAATGTATAAGTACAATGCCTAGTTCTAAGATTTACACTCTAATATAATGTACTATGTTATATTACTTTTAATCTCAGGCTACCATATATGAGATGCTGTAAAGAAATCATAGTAAAATCAGAAAGACATTGAGAAAGGAAGCTGGGGTGGGTTTAAGATTATGATGTTATACATCCCTAGGTAAATCATATGACTCTGTGGCAAAACCGTAGCTCCTGTCAAGATTCCACCACTCACGGTGTCCTAGTGACGCTGTGAATGAAAGCTCTGCCATCCTATGGGATCGAGGCCTGACTGAGCTGTCAGGATTGTGAGTTGCAGCCCTATCGCCTAATCTGAGGCAGAGGCATTAATATTGATTGACAGCTCAGCCGTCCTATCTGGCTGGGTCTGTGAGATCTCCTCCAGAGTGATTACAGGGCTATCTAACACTGTCAATTGTCAGACCTTTGCCAATTGTAGTTTTGCTCAAGTAGTGTGTGCGTCCTAGCTCTGTAGTCTGAGTTGTATTCTGATCTTTGTTGCCGACCTTTTCCTTTTTGACCATCCGTCTGACTTACTCCTTTGTCTTGATCCGCTACTTTCCTGATACTCTGACCTCGGACTGTTTCCTGACTATGCTTTTGTCTCCCCCCCTCTGTTTATTACGAGCCTTCTTGGTATTGACTCCGGACCTCTTGACTATCCTGCCTCACGGTAAGTCTGTGAGTAGTGACTATCGTCACATTGAGTAGTGACTAGCGTCACATTGAGTAGTGACTAGCGTCACAGCTCCATTACCAATAAAAATGACTTATGGTGCATAGTTTTTCTGAATTCTTGAGCAATTTTAGAAATAGTCATTAGTATACCATGGAGGGCAGGGTCCTCTCCCCCACTGTACCAGTGTCAGTTTGTTTTCTTTATTTTAAATATGTTTGTATTATATATATGTTATATGTACATTGGCTATAAATATCTACACACCGTTGTTAAAATGCCAGGTTTTTGTGTCGTAAAAAAATAATTATACCAAGAAGAAAAATTTCAGAACTTCTTCCAGCTTTATTGTTACGCATAATCTCTACAATTCAGTTGAAAAATAAGTTGAAAACTTTTTGGGTGGATTAACAAGAATACAGAACTAAAATAATTTGGTTGCATAAATATCCACATCCTTTTTTGAATCAGATAATTTTTAGTAAATTGTCCCCTAAAAATACAGCATAAAACAGAACAGAAAAAAAACTCAAAACAACATTACTCACATATATTCCACCCCAGCCCTCTCCCCACTGAAAAAAGTCACAGTGCATACATATGTATAAAACCAAGCATGACATTGGCAAACAAAAGTCCCAGATCTTCATAGTCACCTGTCTAGAGACCACCCATTTACCATTGTATTGATGTCTATATGAGCACATACTGTGTGCTCGTTTTGAGCTTTAACAAATTCCTATAGAATCCAGGACATTACTCCTTTGCATAGATAAATGGCTAAAAGAAGTATTCACGTTTTATGCCAGTATTAGACAATACCTTTCAGAAAATCATCAAACTGTCTCCCCCTATGGTCACTCAAATATAGGCATTATGCAATATCAATCAAGACCGTGATGTAGTGGAGGCAGACCAGGTGAGTCTAACCATGACTCAAATTTAAGCTTCAAATTTAAGTGGCGTTCCTCTCTTTTATAAGATTTATTTCTCAAGATGAATCATATTATTCATTTTATGAATGAGCTCATTTATTGTGGGGAGTGTTTCCTTCCTGTGGGAAGCTATAAGTTTCCTAGCTTGATAAAGAAACCGTAAAATAGATAACTGATGGTTCTCCCCAATTTGTAGTTCCCCTGTGTAACCTGACATACAAATAATTGGGTCAGCAGAAATAGTACAGTCAAACACAGGGGTGATGAGGTTTAATACCTCTGACCAAAACTGACCCCGTGTGGACAGTCCCACATAACATGGTATAAGTCAGCATTAGGGGATTTACATCTATAACAGTGAATTTGACTTACAACTTATTTTGTACAATTGAAGAGGAGTGTTATATACTTATGAAGAGTCTTTCTACCTCACTCAATGAGACTTTAGGGACTTCTTGCAAAATATCAATCCACCTATCAGGCCCACATTTTGCTCCCATTTAGCCTTTAAAGTACACTCTCTTCATTTTAGAACATGCTGTAGCAGACATTTACAGTTGAGTGATTACTCTTGTGGAACCATTGTTAACTATGAGATCCAAAAAGGAGGCCATGTTAACCTGTCAAAATGGAGTTTGCTTGTTTAGGCTTGTCTGAGTTGTAGGAATTGGTAGAAGCTTTTATGCGGGATATTCAGGTTTTCTAAAATCTCTGTAAATGACTTAAGTTGGTTATTATTAAAAAGCTGAGAGACCTTGCAAAGGCCTTTATTTTTCCATAAAGCAAATAATACCAGCTTATTGAATTTAGGATAACTACAGTTATTCCAAATGGGGGAAAATTGTGCGTAGCCCATCATTCCTACCATTAATTTGGCTTTGGTCCACACTTTATGAATACTCTTAATATTTATACAAGAAAAAGTACATCTCTAGAACCAGCCTACCTCTAGAACTCTCACCATGTTGTTTTTACTAAGATCGTGTCTTACCATCCTGGCTGTGGAGGAAGGTAGTTCAGGGTTGTTCCATCAAATATCCACACCCTGAAACTAATATTTGGTTGAAATATAATTTGAATTTCTTTTTGGGCAGGGGTATATCAGCATAGCACATCTAGATTTGACAATCTTTGCCCTCTCTTCCATGCAGAAGCGCTCCAAATCTTTCAGATTGTAAGGGCATCTCCTGTGTACAGCCCTTTTCGGGTCAACCAAGAAGTTTTCAGTTAGATTCAGGTCTGGGCTCTGCCTAGGCTATTTCAAAACTTTGATCTTCTTCAAGTGAAGCCATATTGCAGCCTCCACCATGCTTTACTGTGTGTATGGTGTGTGTTTTTTTATGATGTGCAGTATTGGCTTTGTGCCAAACATACCTTTTGGAATTATGTCCAAAAAGTTCAACCTTGGTCTCATCAGACCATAACATATTTTCCCACAAGCTTTTGGCACAGTTGATGTACGTTTTGGCAAAACATAGCCAGGTTTGGATGTTTTTTCTTTGTAAGAAAAAGTATTCTGTCTTGCCCCCACAAGCCAGACATATGAACAATATTGAAGATTGTTGTTATACGCAATACACAAACAGTACATGGCAGTATGTTGCTGTTGGCCTTTACAGCTTCCCAGTCCAAATGTAAGCCACTTCTTGATGACTGTCGTCACAGTGTTCCATATCTAATGCCTTGTAAATTTTTAGTACCTTTCTATTGACTGATAACTTTCAAAAATGAGATCTCTTTGCTGTGTTGTAAGCTGTTTATGGACCATACCTTTTGTTGTAACATGCAGCTAAGAAAATGTCAGGAAAATTTTACTAGAACAGCTAAACTGTATATGGAGTTAATCAGAATCACTATAAATGATGTCAGCTGTGTACTGAACACTATTTAACATTAGCTTAAATGTGATTGGCTAATTCTGATTACAGCGATGTCCCCAATTATAAGCGGGTGTTCACACCCACATTGTTTTAGTTTGTTATTATTAGTTCCCTCTTCAAAATGATTCCAGTTTGTTTCTCAATAGATTTGTACATAGTTGTACATTTTTCCATGTCTACCCTATACTCTGTCACTGATGCATTGTGACAGGTACATGTGCTAATGTTTGACTTAATCTCTACAGTTCTTATTACTGATTATATGCAGACCATACTCTATATTAATTAGGCATTTGCATTTCTAAAAACCTTTGTGCTGGATCTTGTGAATAATGATAGATTTATCACATTATTTTTTGTATGTGTTCTTCTCATTAATGGAAAATAACACAGCAAAGTAAAACATGAGAGATGAGTAAAATGCGGAAACAAGTTTTTGGATCTGAAATACTAAACCTTTACATATGCCTATGTAGCAATGATTGTGGTTCCGCTTTCTGTTATTTTGGCCACATCATCTAAGAAAATGGCAGCTACATAAATAAGGGTGCACATATTCTAAGATATTCTGCTATGACTTCTATATAGAGTTCTTTCTGTTGACACACATGTTTACTAATATGATAATAAATTTTTGTCCATGGAAATAGATTTGCCGCCTTCAAGACTTGGTTCAAAAGAGTGAACAAGGACTCGGCTCCGCAGAGTGTCACATCACAAGTCTTAAGGATGCCCAAGACAGGCTTCAGAACGAGTTGGATGTAACAAGAGAGCGACTTAGGGAGACAAGTGACTCATTGTTTGCTGTTCAGGTAACTATTTTGGATCTGACTGTTTTTAGGTTAATTTGGCTTAAGATTCTATTGAGTGGAACAAAAACAATTTGCATCTTATTAACGCCACTAAATGTACGAATAGACAATTTATGCAGAGAACACATTCTGCGTCTATGGGACTGACATAAGTGTGCAGCGCTTGGCTATGTTTGTCAGTCCCATCGACATATGGAGAAGCAGCAATAATGTCCTAGTGATCCTCGAGTCCTAGCGATCAGCCATATACTGTATTTTTCAGATTATAAGATGCACCTTTTTTCCAAATTTGGGAGGAAAATAGGGGTGCGTCTTATAATCTGAAGGTAGCTTACCGGGGAAAGTGGGGGCGGCATTGGTGAAGCTGGTCAGAGGAGGCAGGGTTGCTGCTTTAGGAGGCTGGAGGTGGCAGGAGTAGAGCGATGCTGCGGGCCCTGGGCTCTCATAAAATGTTGGCGCCGGAGAGCGGAGTCCCCTTTCCCATTGATTTCTCTGCAGTGGGCTTCTGGAAAATGGCCGCCGGAGTGTGTCTTATGGTCCGGTGCGTCTTATAGTCTGCAAAATACAGTATATCACATATGCTGTGGATACGTGATAAATGTATTTTGTGGGAAGATCCTTTTTAATTACAGCAGACTCTATGGATGCCTTACATTTACTGCAACTAGATCTTTCATTGGATCAACCAATAAAATTTTTTTATTGCTAGTACTTGATGGTATCATGAACAAGATAAACCAGCATTAAAACAATCCTTAATATTTGGGTGGAAGTTGTGGGGGGTGAGAACTGGAAAGGTAATTTTCTATTGGGAAAATAGTGTCATATATTAATCACATTGAACAGTTAAGTGATTAACTTCATATCATGCTGCATATTGAACCGCAGAGTGCCCATGCTGAACCCTGTCCATTGCCAAAAGCCACTACAATGGGCATGAGAGCACCAGAATTGGATTATGGTACAATGGAAAAAGATGGCCTGGTCTCATCAGTCACTTTTTCTATAACATTATTGGGTGCATTACTATGCAGAATGGGTAGAAGGCAATTTGGTGGAGTCGATATGATGCTCCAGCCAATGTTCTGTTGGAAACGTTTGGTCTTGGTATTCATGTGTACCACCTACCTAAACAGTTTTGCAGACCACCGCTTCATGGCAACACCTTTCCTTAGTGGCAATAGCCTCTTTTGGCAAAATAATGCACCCTGACACCATGCTTAACGTTCAGAAATGGTACAGTGAATATGGCAAAGAGTTTAAGATTTTGACTTTGTCTCCAAATTTCCCAAATTGTAGTCCACTAAACCATCTATAAAATGTTCTGTCAAACCAAGTGAATTTTATAGTCCCCACTTTCCATTTACAGGTCTCATATCTGTGAGATCATTGAAAACATTACAAGTTTTTATTTGAATTTATTTTGGCAAAAGTTGTTTCCATCAAAGTGTAGATGTTTCATACCTGTTGTGGTGCCCATTGCTGTTCCTCTGATTCCCTCAAACACCTTGCACCTTGATGGTTTTAATGTTGTAGCTGATCATTGACGTGCTTAGATGAGATAATCTTACATTCTGACTGATAATATGTAGTTCAATTTACATTTTCCCGTGTTCTAAAGTTCTGCTTTTGTTTTTCCATCATGTAAATAATTTGTCGCTTTCCTTAATCGAGAATCCTCTGATTCCAGCAAGAAAATGGTTGTATGTGTTGATAAGAAGCAGCAGAAACAGAAGTCTAGCTGACTGCTTCATTACAGCTGTATTAACTTGCACAAAGATCATTAGATCCTGTTTGTTATTTGTCCCCAAGGAACGAAAAACATCTTGCTAACAAGCCCAGAGAATCCTTCAACTAGCATTATGCTAATCATGTGCTTGCAGAATCACCAAAGAGTGTTGATGAATCTAGAATACTGAATAGTCACGGCATCAAGGACCTCAGAGACTCATAGAGAAATGGACCCTGGCTAGGGGTTGTCTGCCATGCTTTCTTAGGGTTACGATTCGACTTAAGAAAGTACAATGTATTAATGTATATAATGGTTATCCCTGATTATCCAACCATGCAGGGATGTGGCCACATGCTGCGGCTGGTTGTGCAAATAAATCTCTGCTCACCCATAGTGTGGCAATGGGTGCACAATTTTGTTTCACAATTGTACGGGGATTGACTTCTGCATAATTTCAGCCGCACAATATTGCCACACTCTCAAGCTTAAAGGGAACATGTGATGTAATGAAACACTACTAGCCTGCAGATTTGGGGTTAATATCGTTCTGATTTGGGGTTAATAGCGCCCGCACTGATAGCAGTGCTACCGGAATGAAATGAACATTATTCCTCTCGGCAGCCTTTGGCTTTCAGTCATAGGAGCGCGGCCCGCACTGCTTCAGTCACTGCTAAGTACACAGTGAGCTCCCCGGCACTGACTGACAGCCAGCTCAACATTAGCTCTTCATTTCTTCTCTCTCAGTGTGGGTACCAGGCAGCTTCAGACCACTATTAACCTGCCGATTAACCCCATATCTGCAGGTTAATAATTTTTCTACATGACCGGTTCCCTTCCCATGCAAATCACTGACTATACATATCCCACTGTTCTACATAATTTTCCACATGTTGACCTTTGGCTATGTGTCATTGGTCTCGATACTTTACTTGCTACCCACGACAAACTGAAGAACCCATGCACGAGAACCAGTTTATACAAGGAAATTGTCCTTCATGCCAGTATTATGGAAATCTAAGCAGCTTAATTGACATCAGGGAACTAAAATTTCTATTTAATTTTGTTGGTTTATATTAAAGAGGTTATTAAGGTTATCAATTGAAAAAAAAGCACAGCTGCCATTGTTGCCAAATATTAGTACTCACCTACTTTCTCCCTGCAATCAAGGGCTAACTCCTCTGCAGCTCAGTGTTGGGAGCCATGACGGCATTAGTATGGCTCTGATTGGTAGCATCGGTCATATGCCTTCAGCAACCAATCTGCCAAATGTGAATATGCCCTTAATCTTTACATGTGAGTGTTAACACAAGAGAAGCAGATTACGGTTGTGTGTACACACTGCAAAAGAGTTTGAACTGTACGCTGGGCGTCCTTTTGGCTCCTGACAGACCATTATAGGCTAGTATACTTTTCTTCTGCTGTTTGAATTGGGCAGCCTACAATGAAGTATACTTTTTAAGAATGGCATTCAATATGTAAGGCTGTGTTCCCACTATACGTTTTTTAAGCGTTTCCGCAGCGGCAATTCCGCTGCAGAAACGCTTAAAAAACGCTTGGTAGAAGGTCTGCCATGTTCCCCAATGATAATCCGCATGTGCTGTGCACATGCTGCGGAAATTTCCGTTGCGGATTATCATTGCGGAAAAAAACGCAGCACTACCAATTATTTTGCGGAAGCGCTGCGTTTTCGCCGCCATTGACTTGCATTGGAACGCATGTAATCCGCATCACTGGATCTATACATGCGGATTAAATGCGTTTCAATGTGCGGATGGTTCCCAGGTCTGGAGGAGAGGAGACACTCCTCCGGACCCGGGTACCATAGAACCTGTAAGAAAAAGAATAAAATAAAAAATTAATATTATACTTACCTTCTGATGGCCCCCGGTGTGCTTGTCTTGGCTTGCCGGCAGCTCGTGGTAGACTAGCTAAAATCGCTTGGAAAGCGCTTGTCAACCCGCATGCGGAAATGCATGTGAAGAACGCTTCACATCCGCTTGTCCCTGGCAGGAAAACGCATGTACAATCCACATGTACAATCCGCATGTACAATCCACATGGACAATCCGCATGGACAATCCGCATGGACAATCCGCATGCGTTTTTTCTGCCAGGGAGATGCAGAAACGCTCAGGAAAAAATCCGGAGCATTTCTGCATCGTGCGCGCATAGCCTTACATACGTCACTTATGGGCTTACGAGCTAAGTGTTGGGAAAACTTCCTGGTATACAGAACTCTACTGCTATGAATGAACACCCCCTTCCCAACACAAACACTTGTTCAGTAATCTAAATGGTTTGCTGCTGAACTATTATTCTTTTTATTAAACTTTTGTAGTTAACGAGGATGAATTAATTGAGGATAAATAGTAAACCTGTCTCATCATTTAATGCTGATCTAACTGGAATAGGAAATTTGGAAGGAAACTTGAGAACAAAACACTGGTATTGGATAATATTTCTGTAATAAAGTCAGTTTTAAAGCAAATCTGTCAGTAAGGTTTTCAATAACAAACCAGAGGTAGAGCAGGATAGGGTAGGGTGAAACATCTCCAACGATGCCTATTTCATCGGCCTCCTGTGCTGTGTTGCACTGAAATTCATCACTTATTCATAAGCAAATCAGTTTCACACGTGCACTGGTGGTGTATCAAAGCACTTGCAGTCCTTGGCTCCTCTTCGCTACTCCCTGCTAAAGCTGCCCCGGTTTATTGATTGGCGGTGGGGAGAAGAGCCGCTGTCTCCATTGCCAATCAAGCAGCATAGGATGGTGTCAGCGGGGAGAAGAGAACTCAAGAACTGCAAGTTCAGTCTTTTCAACACTTTGCCCTAGCCAAGAGATGAGGATCCTCAATAGAAGACGCCTCTGCACTCCAAGTGTCCTAACAGGGTGTATGACCCTTTAAAATGTAGTTTATGTTTATTAATAGTAAACATTATTTTATATGTGTGATATGATATCAGGCTCTATGAATAGTCCTGCTTCATTATGTTGATATATCTATATTATTTCCATAGGGTGAGCTGGAAAAGGAGAGACAGCAACATGAAGCTATCATTTCTACCATGCGGGAAGAAGAAAGATTAAAGATTGAGAAAGTCGCCCGTGATATGGAACTGAAATGGACTGAATCCCTCAGGTAGGTTATTAAAATATAGGTAAATGTGAAAACCTGTTAATCTCTCTTGTAATATGTATTCATGCTGCATATTTTAGGCAAGAGTGTAGCAAGTTACGTGAAGAGTTGAGGGTGCAGCACGAGGAGGACAAGAAGTCTGCTCTGGCCCAACTACGGCAGCTCAAGGAGCGGGAAATAAATACTGCCAAAGATAACTGGCAAAAGAAAGTGGAGGATCTCCTTGACCAGGTACAGAGAATGTTGTCTACATCTGATGTGGACAAATCAACTAGATTTACTTTTTTCTAGTCATTGAAAATATCCTGTAAAAATGGGTCTTCTAATTGTGAACCTTTCCACGCTTAGATGCCAATGACACTTATTATCACTTATATGAATGAATGTGGAAAATATATCAGTCATTGCTGCTGTGTATACACATTCACATACATGATACGCAAAGCTTATGCTCTTTACTTTTTGAGAAATACTCGAAATATTACAAGTCAGCTCATGATTGCATATTTTCTTATGGTCTCAATGTCCTTGATTGTAGTGATGTCTTAAAGGCTATATTCACACACACAATAGGTTTGCTGACTGGGGTAGCTATGAATGAGCTGTTTGGTGCTTAAAGTATGTAATGCTGACCCTCATAAGAGTCCAAAAAAGGCCGATCCAGCACATCTGAAAAACTGTAAAATTTATTTTCTTCCACTAAAAATATGACAATACACGGATGTCATGTCAAAAATCCAGAAGTAAAAAGTCCCTTAGGAGAACATACTGGTTGATGTGTTTCGAAGCATAAAGCTACTCATAACCTCTGGTTGAAAAGCATCAACCAGTATGTTCTCTTAAGGGACTTTTTACTTCTGGATTTTTGATATCCGTGTATTGTCATGTTTTTAGTGGAAGAAAATAAAGTTTACAGTTTTTCAGATGTGCTGGATCGGCCTTTTTTGGACTTTTCTATTTGCTGTGGATTAAGATCCTTTGCACTCAGCCAGTGAAGTTCAGCATGATAATTATTGGATAGAAGGTCATTGTCCCCTCTTAGATGTTACTGGATATAGTTTCGTAGAGAAAGTCTTTCCCTCACCAATGCATTAAAGGAAACACTCAAGATATGTTGCCATCTATTGCAGCATCAGCATCTCTGAGCATTGTCTGAGCATCCAATTGGTTGTGCAAAGCCCAAATGGATGGAACAAAACCTGTGGATTGGAGGCCGTGCTGCAGTGTCTTATGTGTCTCTAATTGTTTCACTGATGGGTCAAATCTGTAACAAAATCACATGTATAATCCACAACAAACCGTAGCCTAAAACATCTTGTAGCCTGGTCAATCTTCTAGATTGAGCATATGTATCTTTTCAGCATCACCCAGAGAAAAAGAAGTGGCCAAGCAATTCTGGCTTAAAGGGGTTGTCCTGGTACTGCAGCTTATCTCCCATTCATTTGCTGCAGTGTTCAACTCCTTACATTGCATACATCCTGCAGGTATCAGCTCATCGGTGGGGTTTTCTGGTGTCGGATCCCCACTGATCTCATATGGATGAATCTAGGGATAGGTCATCAATATGTAAGTATATACCATGTTTTATAGTAAGGGTCGTTCTGCTGCAGTGATACCAGTTGTATTTGTATTACATAAAGTATTTTCAAAGTGAAAATCCTGAAAAAAAATCACTTTTTTTATTTTTTTTAGTCCATTCTAAGGAAATTGACTTAAAAAGGCCCATATCTCTGGAACTATATGATGGATTTTCTAAAAAGAAAAAAACTGATTAATTAGGGGAGTAACAGGAACATAGTAGAAGCAAAATGGGACACTTTTGACCTGGTGATGTAGACAATTTTCGTTTTTGAGTTTTCATTTTTTCCATCAAATAGGCATCATTTTTTAATTTCATTCTTCACATAGAAGTATGAGGGCTTTTTTTTTTTTGAAGAGCGTGTAATTTGGCACTTTTCATTTTACCATAATTGATAAGGGGAAATAGCAAAAAACATTACAAGTGCAGTGAAATAGAGAAAAAAATGCAATTCTACTCTTATTTTGAGGGTTTTATATTACGTTATTATGCTGTATCATTGACTTGACAAATATGATTTTCCAGGTCAGTACCATTACAATGTTACCGAACTTATATAGTTTATTTTTTTACTATTTTAGGAGCTAAAAAAAATTCTGAACTTTAACAACAAATTGCTTTGTGTCACCATTTTCCAAAACCTAGAATTTTTTATTTTTTCATTGAAGCTGCAGGAGGGCTTGTTTTTTGTTTTTTTTGGCAAGCTGGTGAGTTTGTTTATACCATTTTGAGGTACATACTATATTTTGATTGATCTTTATTGCATTTTTGTGGGAGTTGCAGCAACAAAAAAAGTGTTAATATTGGCTTTTTGACTTTTATTTTCTTCATGATATAAGCACGGTACATGTTAAATATTTTGATAGATCAGACTTCTCTGGATGCTGCAATACCAATTATGGAGGAAGAAACACTCATAAGAAAGAAGAACACACCCACATCATAAGGCCACAGCCCCACTATCAGTATTTGGTCAGTATTTTTTCTCAGCAGTGGGAGCCAAAACCAGGAGTGGGTGATAAATGCAGAATTGGTGACTTGTTTCTATTACACCTTTTCTCTGATTGTTCCTTATTTGGTTTTGGCTCCAACTCCTGAGAAAAAATACTGACCGAATACTGATTGTGGGGCCGTGGCCTGACTTAGAGCAGGTTTCTCAGTGTGTGAGGTGTAATGATAGAGCTCTGATCTCCTGGTCTAACCTTCTGCATGAGTCAGTGTGGGGGAGAGACAGTCACAATACAGATGTCGAGGCTATGAAAAATGGATAACAGTATAAAGGGATTGGAATGTGACACAGATGAACTCAGCTGCACCTCCCCAGTAGATCAGGGTTTTTATCCTTATATCTCAGACACTGAAAAACCTGCTCCAAGCTGTAGTGGGGAGTGGGTTTTTTCATTTGTGTTGCTGTCTGCTTATGATTGGTCACCATTATACAGTGAGAAGACTTACATGCCAACTGGGGAAAACTATCTGATAACACCCACTTGGACTTAATGAAAATTAACCTCTTAGGGGCCAAATACCTTGATTACTAAAATCTCCACAATGGAGAGGCAAAATAAAAAAAAAAAATAACACTTTTTTTTTGTTCCGCAGCCACTGTTACATCCTGTGTCATTCAACATGAAAAATTTGGTAAAAGGTCCTCTTTAAGTGCTGTTTACCTTCAAATTACCACTATATCTGCAGGTGCAGATATAGCATTTATAAACAGTAAATGACAGTTTCCCTTTAATGAACCTGACACTCTGCTGAAGTTAGATGGGCATGGTTGTTCTCGTGACTGGTCCATTTTAACCTTTTATGTGCATCCTGTAGGTGAACTTAAAATCATCACTGATTCATGACAGTGGCACTTTAAGAACAGCAGGGATGCAAAGCTTCTTCCCATCTATCTCTAAAAGTGATTGAGAGAAATAGCTAACTCCAGAGAAAATGGGTTTTAATTGGTTTGTGCCGTCCAATTTTTGTGATGAGGAAACTTAAAAGCATAAGGATATCATGCTTGTTTAATCTTTTATGTCTTAGCATTATTATGTTTTGAAGATTAGAGTGAAAAAGTATTTTGCAGTCATAGCAACCCATGAATAGATTAACCCATTTCTTCAAATGCATGTATATCACACTCAGGCTAAAAATATCAGACTTTGTCAAGATGTGCTGAAAGCGGCTTTTCAGAATCATAAATTAACTGTTTTCAAAGAAACTTGTGATGGAAACATTATTTCTGTTGTGATTTACTGAGCTTGTTAGGGTAACTTATAAACACTAACCATAAGTGACAAATTAATTATTTTACAGTATTTCTATATTACTTCTTCACAGCAACAAATATACAGTGCTTTTCTATTCTACCGTCAGCCAGGAAAGACAATTCTCTGTTAGGGTATTTTATGACTACATGAGTCTTCAGTAACCTCTGTAGACAAAATACTGACTTAGACCACCGTAATTCCTTCTTCTATATAGACATAAATGTATGTATTGCACTGGGGTGACCGTGTGTGGATAGGGCTCAGAAGTAGAGATGAGTGAACCCAAACTTACAAGTTCGGGGGTTCATACCGGACACTATGTTTGGTGCCAAACTCTGAACATGGACTTCTCCCGGAGTTCGTTTTAATGTTCAGAGTTCCGGGGAAAGTCCAGGGATGAGAGAGAGAGAGAAATTTTTCAGATCTAAAGTTCGGGTGCCCATTGTTTTCAATGTGTTTCAGGTTCAAGTTCGGGTATAGTTCTGACACCCGAACCGAACTTTGAACTAAAGTTTGGGTCGGGTACCAGAACCCGAACATCTACGGGTCCACTCATCCCTAATCAGAAGCTGAGCTCTCTCCACTAGAGGTAGAGAAACCGGTAGCAAAAAAAATTAACATATCTGGTTTCGCAGCATCTGTAAAAGTCCGGTCTTTCAGAATATAAAATTCATTAATCCATACAATAAAACCTATAAAAAAAAACTTGAAACACTTGAATTGCATTTTTTTCGGTGACCAAATCCCCCTAAAAATACAAATCACAGCGATAGAAAGCAAAGGCGTCCATATCACAAATCGTGTCAATGAAATAGTCAGTTCACTATGCAAAAAAAAGCCCTCATACAATTTAATCGATTGAAAAATAAAAATTTTACAGGCCTCAAAAAATGGAAACACAAACCCCAAATTTGCATTTATTTATATATATATTTTTACAAACTTCTGGATTTTTTTACCACCACTAAAATAAAAAAAGGTTTGGTATTGCTGTTATCATATTGTTCTGCAAAATCATGTTTACCTCATAATGAACTCTGCACAAACAAAACTCAAAAATACAATGGCAAAATTGCATTTTTTCCCCATCCCACTTGGATTTTTTTTCACATTTTTCAGCACATTTTATGGTTAGATTAATGATGTTCAAAATTACAACTCATTCCCTAAAAAACAAGCCCTAAATGGCTATGTTAACGGAAAATAAAAAAAAGTTATGGCCATTGGATGAAGAGGAGGAAAAAACAAAAGTGCAAAATTGAAAAATTGCCCAACTTGAAGGGTTTAGCAAAGCGATATTCTGGTCAGTATTTAACATGATTATCTGTAAGCCAAAAACTAAGAGTAAGTCCAAAACAGAATAGGTACAGATCTTTCCCTTTTACTTTATTTGGGTAATCATAGTTTAGGTTCACTAATACTTATGCAAATACTGACCAAAATAATGCAGTGTGACTACGGCCTGTATTATGCCTGTATTTTGCTGAGTGTTTCGCAAAGTATTAGTGGTCATTTAAAAAAATAGTGCCTTTCTTGCTGTAATTGTCGTATTACTCCCAATGTAGACACAGTTATTCCAATTAAAATATTTTTTTTTAATAAAGGGGTTTTCTTGTCAAGGCACTCAGCTTAAAAACAACCAATGGACAGATACAGTTTCAAATAGAAATTGTAGCATTATATGGTGGCCATTTAAATGAATGCATGACCATGTGAAACATCATCACACTCCACCCTCCTGTCCCTCTTTCCAGGGTTTGCTTGTCCTGGCAAATAGGACACCTAGAAAGAAATTCTACCCAGTAATGTAAGTTATTCCCTCAGGCCACGTTCACACGTTCAGTATTTGGTCAGTATTTTACATCAGTATTTGTAAAACCAGGAGTGGGTGATAAATACAGAAGTGGTGACGTGTTTCTATTATACACTACCGTTCAAAAGTTTGGGGTCACCCAAACAATTTTGTGTTTTCCATGAAAACTCATACTTTTATTTATCAAATGAGTTGCAAAATGAATCGAAAATATAGTCCAGACATTGACAAGGTTAGAAATAATGATTTTTATTTGAAAGAATAATTTATTTCAAAAATAATGAAATTTCGAAATGACCCCAAACTTTTGAGCGGTAGTGTACTTTTCCTCTGATTGTTCCACTCCTGATTTTGGCTCACAAATACTGATGTAAAATACTGACCAAATACTGAACATGTTAACATGGCCTTAAGTGTACAGTACTGCAGAATATGGTAGTGCTATGTAAGTAGCAATAAATGCATAAATAAATATTACAAATAAAAGCATACACGGCGACTTTGTCAGCTACACAGGTTGCACAGCCAAAGATCGATATGTGCCTCCACCAGGGGCGGGCACAGGTAGAAAGGCGACACTGGTCAAAAACAATATATGGGCCCTTTGTAGTCCAATAGCTTTAGTCCAATCCTGCTTTGGAGGTAGTAGTGGGCCCCCTTACCTATGATCGGCTGCACAGATTTCACCAATGACATGTCTGCCCCTGGCTCTACCACATCTCATGTGAATGGGGTCGCATTGCAACACCTAGGGTATTTCGACCTTGATAAGTAAGTCATAAAAAGTCAGACCCAGCATTTTTGTTTTTCAACTTGCTTTTTGTGCTACTCTAGGGGTCACAATATGATCCCACTCACCTTTCATTATGTAGTGATGAGGCTGCGGCACATAGCAACCTCATTTGTGGCCAAAGTCATTGTGTGGCCCCAGCCTGGTGCTCAGTAGCATTGTACACCCAGTGATATCTGCAGAGGGAAAATGTATTATGTATTATTATTAATTATTATTATTAGACTACATTATTAGACAGATTGGTGTAGACCCTGCTGATAGTACTGTAGACCTTACACATAATTGTCGAAAAAGAAGCTCTAGATCTATGGCCATCTCCCCCCAACAAGGCGGCTCTGCATTGTAAGAGATAAGAGGGCTCAGCAGAGAGGCAATGTGTATGACTTTGTGGCTGATATATAAAAGTAATAGATCTGAAGACAGAAAAATATTGTTACATATTCAAGGCTACTCTTACTTAAAGGAATATGTCCAGCAAAGAAATTCATGGCATTTCCAAAGGTTGCGATTTTTCAGCTGTTTCCAAAGAAGTAAGTAGAAAGCCCCATACATGTGTAGCTGCCCCATCACATTGGATGGGATTTGGAGGACATAGGTTTGGGGTCCCTGAGTTGGTACCCCCTTCTATCACCAATGGATATGCAATAAATTTCTAAGATGGAAATACCTCATTATTTGATTAAATAGAATAACTGAAATTATTTTTATTTGTTACTAAAACATTAAAGTAGTATATATTTTACTTTCCTTAAATTACATTTTACAATTTAAAGGTGAGTATAAGTTATTTCACCTTTTCTGATGTCTGCAGGAATTGACTTCTTTTTCATGACAAGGTGAACCTCTGTGCAAGCGCTTTAGTGCTGGCTGTACTCATTTTCGGCTGTCAGTCCTTCATTCTGCATGACCAAACAGGGTCAACAGTAGAATAACAATGTGAAGGTTCATTTTAAAGAACTGAAATGATAAATATTTATATTGTGCCATCCAATTCTGTAGCACTATATTGCACAATAATGTAGTAATGCAATATAGGCAATGAAACAGGATAACGTAGGCAGGTGCCCTGCCCAAACAAACTTCCAATCTATGAGGAATGGAGTGAACAGCTCCAGATGGGTCAGATGGATGATGCAATTTTGGAATTCTGGTTGGTGGACTATTTAAAGGAGTTGTCAACAATACTTCTTTTTAATTTTATGGGTCCGGCCAGCTCATGGCTTCTTCTCCTGGCCAAGAAAAATAGTTATGGTCAACCCCTTTAAATGAGGATAAATATGAGGACTTGGCGTTGCGCTAATATAGAAAGGGATCATGGGTTGGTCATAACAGATGGGTGTTTGATATGATAATCTTGTCCTTAACAGGGACGTAAGATAGTAGGTTGTCTAGTTTGTGAGCAATCCGATACTGTAGATTTGGGTTTCAACTGCATATAGATGGTTCTAAAGACTTCAACAATTTGGGAGATGGTCAAGGCAATAGGTGTAGATGGAAAAGGGAGGAAGACCATTTCCATAGTCTTTGGTACAATGTACATGGAATAACAAGACACTAAGCCCCCGATTCATCAAAGTGTAAAACACTTTGAAAAGTCACAATTCTTTGTGCTTTGCATGGTTGTGCAAAGATTTTGCAACTTTTGGCATGACAGGGTGTTGTGACTCCCACTTGTCTAATTCATGACAAGTTACGGTGCAGTCTATGACTGGAGTAAGAGGCGCACGTCACTTTTAAGATATGCATGAATCAATAAAGAGGCATTCTCCTGTTAATGATTCAGGTGTCTCTGACTCAACCACGCCCCACTCATCAAGATCGGTATGAACAATAGCAGTCTTGACAAATCACTGCCTTTACGTTCCCGGCGCCTGACTTTGGCTGCGGTGCTAACGTCACATCGACGGTGCTGCAGCCAATCAGTGAATTTGGCAGCTCTCAGTGGGGTGTTCCGTCTACATTGGAACACCCCACTCAGAGCCACTGAGCTCACTGATTGGCTGTTATACCGTCGACATGACGTCAGCTCTGCACCCAAAGCCAGAGTCATGGCGAGACTTGCCAGTGGACCCCGGGAAGGTGAGTGCAGCATAGTTTGTTTCTTTATTATAGCCTGTACCCAGGGATTAGCTTTTTATGAAAGGGAACAATCCCTTGAATCTATTCTCCATTTCCATAATTCTTCTCCAGGATTACAGATCTGTACGAGTTAACCTTTTCAAGAAATCTTTAACAAGATGTACGGTATTTCACCATATTTTATTAATAAGGTGTTGAGAATTAATAGATGAAATAGCTGGCATCACATATAATTAGATTGTGATAAAAGCTGACATTAAATGAAGACTAAACTGTGAAAAAAGGAGCATTAAAAATGTGGGTGCATTTATACCAATGTCCTCATTTCATCAAATGTGCTTAATGGTTATATGAAGGTAAGAGATGGGAAGCCTGCTGCGGACATACTACTCTCCATTACTCATAAGGGTGAGCTGCCACACAGAGCAGTTCTTACTCCGTAGGACTTAGTGGATGCTGAATTACAAGGATGGTCTATTGATTTCAGTAGGCGCCGTAAAATGCTTTATTTTCCCTCCAGCAAAGTGAATGCTTAGTGGTAAATTCACCCGGCAATAACATCTCATATCCAGGGCTCCCAGCAGAGGGATTTCCATCATTCAGCTCATTGTCAGGGGATACAGAGGAAGAGCTGGGAGTTTTATAGAAATATTGCTTTTAAACTACACATATGTAATGTGTGAATATTTTATATACAGTATACTTTACAAAGGGTGATTGCTTGCTTACGTACCTTTCATTGGTTGCTTACGTACAGTACATTTCATCCATATGGTCAAGTTGCCAACATAAGGCTCAGTAGAGGTATCCCATTTACAGCAGGAGGGGACACAGACAGAATAGGCCCCCTGTGCAAGAACAATATATGGGACCTTTGCAGTCCAATACCTCCTCATAATCACCCTTTTATTTGTCTGTAACCCAAACTGCTTGCTGCTTTGGCGATGGAAGTGGGCCCCCTCACCACTTGGGCCCCTGATCGCACCAATGGTATGTCCACCCCAGATGTATAATTTAGCATATGTGAAAAATTCACATGTAGTATTTTTTGCTTTGGTGTGACACAAAAAGCACTCCCATGAAGATTTTTTTATAGATATATGTAAATGTGCATGTAATGTTAGTGTTACACGCACGCTGCCTAAGTTCAGATAGGGGCGAGACCGGTTACATGAATTTGTTGGAATCCTGGGGAAATCGTTACTCAGGGCTACCATATGCTGCTGCTTCTGTCAGGCACACGATAGATTCAGTTGTTGACCAGACACATCTGACAAGAGTCTTCATAAACGGTAGAACAGTAACATGTAATGAGGCACGGCCAGTGCAATGCAAATGTCTGTTTGAGCAACAGGCTCCAGTAATAACAATACAGTCTCCTTTGCAGCACAGCAGTACACAGTCTATTATATGGTAGCACAGTTTTGATGCATACACAACCACAAGCTTTTCCTTCACAAGGACTCAATAGTACACAGCATTCTTTATCCTGCATGGAGATGGAGGGGGGGAGGGTGTGATGAGGGAGATGATCTCTATGACAGGCTTCCTTCCAGTCCTTTTCTTCCTGGCCGATAATGCTCCACACTGTTAGCTCAGGGAGTCTAACTGACATTTGTTTAGCTTCCCTCCTGACCTGAATTCTGTTCCCTTGACATCTGTGAGATACAGATCATAAGCCACCTTTCTCTTTGGCTCCAGCCAGACAGTAAACAACTTCCCCACAATCTCCTGGGGCTCTGCTAAAACACTCCCCTTCAGAAGTGACTGTGTTAACCCCTCTAGTTGCTGGATGCTTCTGGAGCACAACACTTCCTGTATCCTGTGCTTGTGTTACTTCTATTAGTTGCTGAATGCTTTTAAAGCAACAGCACTACTTCTGCATGTCACACTCTTCAATCCTTTTTGAATGTCGTCCTCGACATTCATCTTAATTGGTCAGTCTGACCAATTCTGAGACAGTGGTGAAAGTTGGATAACTTAATATACAAATTGGCATTGTGAAATTGGTATAACATTCATAAACATTGATAACAACCTATTCTTACGACCTTTTTCTTGTAGGACGCCTGTAAGAAATAAATAATTAACACAATTAAAACAATCAGCTTCTCTTCAGCTGGAGCTTTTAGTACGTCTTCAACCATCTCTCTCTCTCTATAGGTCTTAATGTTTCTACAAAGTCTTTTAAGGAAAATCAAAGCATGAAAACAAGTGTTTCTACCAGGCAACATCTTATATACTGCCTCTCGGTGGTGAATACCACTCAAGTGGGCTTACCTGGTCCGCAGACTGAGATACCGGTTTCAAGTTGACAGTCCTTGGCACTTGACTCGGTTCACCAAGTGTCTCATACGTCAGCTTCACGGGCCTCCTCACTTCTCGAGTCGACATCCTCCTGGTGGGTTGTTCCTCACAGACCACGGGTTCTTCGGTCACAGAAGTTTCTTCCGCCGCACTCATTTCCCGTGCTTCCTCAGATGTTCTTGGAGCTGCCTCTGTAAGTTCCTGTTCTTCTCCTGAGTTACTTGTTTCCACACGGTCTGGTAATTCCGCTTCTCCTGAGTGTCGATCAGTCTCTTCAGGGTCCGGTGTTCGATCATCAGATCTGAATTGGACTTCATCTATACTCCTTGGCATGAACTCTGGAGCCTCAGGACTTAGTTCACTCTCCTGAGGATGGTACATCCCTCTCCTTGCCAGTCCAAGAAATACAAGGGTGTTTTCTTCTCCATCGGAACTTTCAAGGTTACTATCCACCTCCGGAGCTTCAGTCTGTGGTCTTAGTCTTAGTCGATCTCGGACGATGTCGGTCTACTTCTGGGAAGTCTTGATGTGGTGAGAGATAATCACAGGGTAGTAGTAAATTCCAATGAACTATTCTGGTTTTCTTGTCTCCCGTTTCCAATCGGATTTCATACACTGGGCTGTCATCAGCTTTCCTCCTTACGACCACATATACTTTGTCTTCCCAGTACGAACAAAGTTTTCCTGGACTACCTTTCTCACGTTCGTTCTTGACTAGCACCCGGCTTCCTGGTGCCAATTCTGCTTCATAACATTTTCGATCATAGTACTCCTTACTCTTGCTCTGTCCTTGCGTAACCACTTTGGACGCTATGGTGTATGCCTCTGCCATCCGTTCCTTCCATTTCCGAATATACTTCGGATACCTTCTGTAAGTCTCTGACACCGGAGTATCAAACATGATGTCGATTGGCAGTCTTGGCGATCGTCCATACAATAGGAAAAAGGGTAAGTAACCCGTTGCATCGCTCTTTGTACAGTTATAGGCATGTACCACTTTTGACAGAGAACTCTTCCAGTCTTTCTTCTCATCAGCTGTTAAAGTGCGCAACATCGACGATAATGTTCGGTTAAACGTTCCACTTGTCCATTACCCTCTGGGTAATAGGGCGTTGTGTGGGATCTCTGAATTCTACACAGCTGGTTCTCAAATTCTCTTCCTTGGTCATGGTCTAACCTCGTAGGGAACCCAAACTTCAAAGCAAAATCATTGAAGATCTTCTCTGCCGCTGTTCGACCCGATTTATTGGTGATGGCATATGCTTGAGCAAATCAAGTGAAATGGTCCATCACCACCAAGATGTATTCATGACCACCCTTGCACGTCTCGAGATGTAGAAAGTTTATTGAGGCAATCTCAAACGGATACGTAGTTTGGATGTTGCCCTTAGGTGCCCGGGTTGATGTGTTGGGAATTTTATCTTTCAGACACCTACACTCCCTGGTCACGTACCTCTCAATATCTCTCTGCATGTATGGCCAGAAGAAACGTTCACGGCTCAAGTTGGTTGTCCTTTCCACTCCCAGGTGTCCCATGTTTTCATGGAGTTCTCTGAAGACCAACCTACGGAATACTCTGGGTAGTACCAACTGCCGGTTTTGTCCTCCTTTACCATACAGGATACCGTCTTCACTGAGGTAGAGCTTCGTCCATTCTTTAATTAAAACAGAAACTGCTGGTGACTCATTGTCTCTCTCTTGTTTACTTGGAAACCGATTTTGGTCCACATAAAGTAGTATTCTACCAATTATCTGATCTTCCCATTGTGCTCTACAGATTTTTCCTTTTGGTAGTTGTTGAATAGACAGGGGATGATCTTGTTCTCTCGCTTTTATGGTGGTTTCCACCGTCAACAGACACCACAATGGTGTGTCTTCCTCCTGATAAGCTTGTACTGCTTGGGTAGTGCACTCAATTGCTTCCAGACTGACTTCCTCTGAGCATTCTTGCATGAACTCCTCAGGCTCTAGTGGCATTCTCGACAATCCATCAGCATCCGCATTGACATAGGTCAAAGGGTTGTTGTCAGTGTATACCTCAAACTCTTTCCTGTAGTAGAGATAATCTCTAAATCGTTCGCAGATAGCCCATTTCAGTGCCAGGAACTCCAATTTTCCGGAATGTAGATGGTAATTCTTCTTGGCATCTGTCAATGTTCTAGAACTGTAACCAATGACTCTCAATTTTCCATCTTGATGGTGATACAGGGCAGCTCCCAGTCCAACTTGAGAAGCGTCACAATGAAGAACAAATGGTAAATTGAAATCAGGATATCCCAAGATGGGTGGTTTTACCAGGTAGTCTACATGTTCTTCCAATATCTCCTGGTGGTCTGCTGTCCAGAGAATGGGCTGTTGGGACAAAACAGCGTTGTTTCTTCTCCTGTGCTTGTGTTACTTCTAATAGTGAATGCTTTTAAATCTACAGCACTACTTCTGCATGTCACATTAGTGTTAATACACTCACCTTCCACTGTCTTCTCTTGTTTCCAGCATCGTTCTGCTCCTCTTCTCAGTGACATCATCACTCTTCAGACTCTCCGGGTCACACTATATTCTGCAGGACCCAGAAGTGGCTTCTACAAACTAAGTCTCATTGTAGAAGAGACTTCCGTCTCACGCATAGAGTGAGCCGCATAAACTGAAGAGAGTGACGTCACTGATAAGAGGAGCAGAATGATGCTGGACCCCGGAGAAAGTGGCAGTAGGTGACTATATTTATTCACTACATTACATACACCTATACACAGATTTCTTAAAAAAATCTTCATGGGAAAGCTTCTTTAAATTGTTTACGGAATAATTATAGAAAACCACAGAAGCCCCTCAAGCCTGATGACATACTCGCAAAAAGAACTTTCCAAAAGACATGGTTTTAAAGGGGGTTTCCATGAGTACAGTATAGATCACCTATCCTTAAAGTTGACCTCCAATTTCAGATTTATGGGGTCTGACCACCAGAATCAGCTGACTGAAGGAGTAATGGCATTCCAGTGTCACACACATCTCTTTCATTGTTTACCACACACAGTTTTTTACTTTGGATAGAAGTTTTGCCTGGTATTGCCATTCAATCCCATTCATTAGAGCTGCAGTAAGCTAGAATATAGGTACAGGAACTATCCCATTGTACCTGTTAAACAATAATAGGGTTGCACTGGAGCTTTGTGCATCCTTTAACTAGCTAACCAGTGAGACACCAAGCAATCTCATATTAAGGGCCCATTTTAGAAAAGGGTTTAAAAATGGCTCCATGATGGTGTTAATATAGAATAAACACATACTTGCTTACCAGACTACCGTCACTCCTCAATACTGCTGCTGGCGTCCCTTAGTGGCATGTCCCTCCTGGCATGTTAGGTGACTTGTTGCAGCCTACCAGTCTCCTAGCTCTTTCTTTCTGCCCAGGTGGAACTTGACTGCTGCTGCAGTGGTAGGGTAGAGTGCCAGAAGTCCTATAGGCGAAGTTTGTTTTTTTTTTCAATTTGGTATCAATATGGGCCAGTTTTTAAGTTAATTAAAAGTAGTGGACAACATCTTCAAGAATAGGCTATCAATATTATAATTCTGGAAAAACCCTTCAAGAGCCTGTAACTATTGTACAACATTATATTATAGTAGATGTGTGATTACTTTTCCCACGAGATTTCTCTGATTTCCGGAAAGCAGCCTTTTGGGCTTTTAAGTACTTGTAGAATAACAAGAATTATAGAGGATATTTATGTCATGCAAAAACGTCCGGTTTGCTCGAGATTTCTAACAATGTTTTTGATAAAAAGAAATATCCCAGATTAAATATACAGCCAGCAACATGCACCAATTTTAACACTAAGGACCATTTATTTTACTGTAACCATTTATATTGTAGGAAAAGTAGTGAACAACTTATATTTAAAATCCACGACGTTATTTCCATGTTAGAAGATACAAGTACTTGTAATCAGTAGATCCAGTCTAACTTTAAGGGAATATTTGCTTGCATGAGATTGTTTTGTTAGCAAGCTCATGAATGTCTGCAAGCCACATTGAAATGAATGGGACAGTCACAGATATTTCTGTGCAGAGTGTGACTATATCCAAGAGGTATGTTCACACACAACAGCTTTGCTGCAGAATGGTTCATAAATTGGCTTGGCAGATACCTATGCATATGCTGGTTTCCATGCACCACTCAGATGTATCGAAAAGATCTTAAATGGAGTCTATCACCCCAGAGCGCTACCTATAAAAGTATGTAGGGGAATTAACCCTTAAAAAGAACCTAACACTTGTTCAAAAAACTAAGTTAAATACCTTATATCTCAGCTCTCCTGATTCTGCCACTCTTTTCCATTTTACACTGCATCGCTATATTGCAGATATCAGATTTGTTTCTTTTTGAATACAATATGTCCAATCTCTGCTTGTAGTGCAACTGGGTGTTTCTTCACAGTCTTCTCTGAGGATGTGCGCTTTTACCCTTCCCACACACTGGCAATCACAGCTCAACATCTGATCTTGGAGTGTCAGGCGATGCTGAGCAGCATCTGAGAGGGAGGGATAAAAGTACATACCCCTAGAGAAAACTGAAGAATCGCCTAATTGCACTACTTACAGAGATTTCACATACTGCACTCCAAAAGTAATAAATGTGAATATCTCTGCAATGGATCGACGCAGGCAAAATGGAAAAATGCAGCAGAATAAGGTGAGTTTCAGAATTTTTACAAGGCAATTAACTCAATTTAATTGAGCAAGAGACAGGTCCTCTTTAAAATCATACCTGTAGTAAAGAATTTAGTAGTTTAGTTGCCAGGAAAAAAAAAAGATTTATTTCATATGCAAAAGAGGAGGCTTTAGTGAACCTTAGGTGTGGCCAAGGGGTCAGTGCACCACTACACCCCTTCAGTTTGTATTCTGAGAACTTTCTCATATGTCGATTGACAGCACTCTAGCAACCATTGTCTCAACTCAGTCAGCGGCTCAGCACCTCCATAGTGACAATACAGGAACCCAGCGGTGCTTAGTGTAAGTGTGTGCCTTCATCACTGGCTCCTGTCTGCAGTACAGTACCACATGGCAGGTTGTAGACAGGAGCCAGCGATAAGTGCGCACACTGCCCCTGTGAAAGCGGTGTGCTGCTGGGCTCCTGCAGTGTCAGTGTCCGCTCTCATCTCTGGATCCTGTCTTGCCCAGTACTGTACTACAGACAGGAGACATCGACGAAAGCACGCAGACACTGAGTAAGGCTCTTGCGGTGTGATTACAGAGTTTCTGAGCTGCTGATTGAGTGCACTCACTTGATTGCTGTCAATCAAGATTTAACAGTTCTCAGTATACAAATTGAGGGGGCGTAACGATGCACTGAGCTCTTAGCCACACCTAGGGTGCATCAAAGCCCCTTTATTTGCATATGAAATAAATATTTTTTTTTTCTGGCAACTAAATCACTGAAATCTATAGTAGAGGAATAATTGTATAGGGGCTTAGTCCCCTACATACTTTATAAGTAGTTGTAATTGTTGGGAATGTTAGACTCCCTTTCGGTTGCAGTAATTACTACCATAAGTCTGCCACATACCGTGTTATGTTACGTGTATATTCTGATATGTGACCTGAATATAACAAGCCATAAAAGGTTCATGTTCAGCCTTTTATGTCAGTTTTGGTGACATCACTGCATTGTAATACTCACCAGTGACACGTCTTATATGTACATATGTCATACGCGTGTGTTCTGTGCATAACTGCTGTTCTCTCTGTTGCCTATGTGTCAGACTTTCTTTTCCTTAGTGTTTTCCTTTTGTGATCTTCTTTTCATAGCGGCACTCTCTGGGTGAAGCTTTACATAAATCCATCAGTAATGTAAGTCAGCTTTGGTATACAGCGTTGACTCGGACGCATGCTAGCATTATCACTTGCACTGCCGCTCATCTACAGATTGCTTGCTGCCATTCAGGCTTACCGTCTAAACGCACAGCACTGTCTTTAATGTGTCACCATTGACCTCCTGGAAATCAATGTCAGCAGTAGATCAGCAGCAGAGGAACACATTGATTGTACAGCAGCACACATTAGACCTCACAGTCCCATTATTTTGCTTTGGCAGTGGTAAGTTCAGCATTTGCTTTGTGATGTTACGGAAGGCTGGGTGGCTGGCTGTGTCTAGGGCAAGCATGAATCGAATTCTGCTACAACGTAATCGATAAGCAGCACATAAATCTTACATGGCTTTAATGATAGAAGTGAAAATTCTGTAGGATCACTGTTTTGCCTTCAGACCCGAGGCTAATACCTTTCCAGCATGAGATGTAGTAGGGTTCGCTTTAATAAATGCATGTTTGCTTTGTAAATACAAACAATATGTAATAAATGCATTATGTAATATTCTGGGGAGGAAACCATGCAGCGAGGCACGACATTGACTGGTACATTGGGAAAATATAGGAAAACTTCTGATGTAATGAGACAGTGAGAAGACAAACTGAAGAAGCCTAAGGTGATTCTGACCTTATCATCCAAAGCATTGGTCGGAGCAGGAGACGGAGTCAGCAATTACTGTATGTCCTCTCATGGTGTCTAATCCAATAAAGAGCAAACAAAGCCGAAGAAATTGACAGGAGAGATTTCATAATTGTATCACTAAAAAGATGTTCAGACAAGCAGAGCAACCAATTAAATTCTATTAAGTAGATCTTTTTTTGATGAGTTGCCAGTTGTTTGTTATGTAGAGACTTCCAACTATTTGGCTAATGAAAAACAAAACATGCTGTCTAGGGAAAATACTTGCTTTTCGTGAGATTTCATTTTTGTGACATATTTGTTCTGTAGTGTTGGCAGTCCGTGGAGGCCTGGCATTGATAAATAGCCATCTCATAAATGCTCATTCATATCAGTCAATTCTCTTTGCAGTTCTTATTGTCATAGATTTCTACCAGACAGTAGATAACATGAAAATCTATTTTAGGTGAAAAGGGTTTAGGTGTCTGCGGATAATTATTAGTTACAGTGCCCGAATCATCAAGGTGTTTTTGCCTGTTTTCTGGTGTAAAACACCTTGGAATTTGACTTTTGGGCAGATGTTGTGCTGGACAAAACCTGCCCGGTAAATCCACTTTGATGGTGTAAATTTCGGCAAAAATGTTGCTCTAGTTGGACTGGGGTACATTCTTGACGGAGGCGCACGGCAGTGCTGAGATGCGCCTAATTCACTAAAAAGCCCACTGCTTGTTTGTCGATAATCACATCTTTTAAGCATACATTATTGTACAATGTATATGGGTAGGGGAACTAATGAATGCTTGAACAATTGTTCATGTACATGTCTCATAAAAATTGCTAAATAATAATGGAAGTGAACAAAAATCCTTACGCTTCCAATTGGTGCTTATTAGAGCCAATAAAGGACCGCTCCCGCTGATATCAATGAGTTCAGCCAACAGTCTAATGTGTATGGGGGCCTTCTGAGTGTCCCCTGATGGATGATGTCTGGGACAAGGATCCTGTATGTCTGATTTTGGACTGTTGATCCTTTTGTTCTCTAAGAGATAAGCTGCCGTCAGAGATGTCTGGCAGTGGCTCTCTCATATAGAAACCCAGGAGTTCTCGGCCAGCTGAGCACACCTGTGTATGGGAGTCAGGGGGAATAGCTGCTGGCTGAACAATCGGTCGAACAGTAATTCGACCGGCAGCTATTTATGGGGGGGGGGGGGGGGGGCATTTTGTTATCACTCAGCCTTTTCAGAATGAGGAAAAGCTGACAATGTTGTTCTTTAATGGGATTACTGACTGAAAGGAAGGAAAATGTTCAATAGTCTCCAGAAACATTAAACTTATTTTTAAATGATGTCAGTAACCTTTTAATACTTTTATAAGCGTCCTACTCTTGGTATCTTTTAATTACAAATTATAAAAGATGTTGTGATTCTTCCTTAACAATTTTGCTAATTTTCATGGGGCAGTGATTTTTATAAACACTAATACAAATGCATTCCACTTATTTTTGGTTTTATTTCAGACAGGTACAGCAAACAGGCTTTCGGTGTTTTTTGGCCATGTTGGCTTAGGTCCCTTGTACATTACGTTCGGGAGGTCTGATCCCTTGTACATCTTTTGTGGTCATATGAAAGATTAGATGTCAGTACAGTGAACAGGGGAAATATTCCCTAGCTCTGCCTCTAGCTTCTCACTGCCATCTACTATCTCAGTAATGTAACAATCTGTCTTCACTGGATACAGATTTTACCTGTGAATTGAGAATTTTTAGAGGGAAGTTCTGGCGGAGAAAGAGACAGATTTCTCTGATAAGATAAACTACAAAGTTGATTATTTTAAAGTGTACTATTGATTTATTAAATAATTAAAATGATGATTACGGTTTAATGGCATACTGTTCTGGATGAATAAAGGTAGAATAAAAGTTGATGTTTTGTATTTGTAAAGTTGTGCAGTGGCCATTTACTGGAAGTGAACGGCTGTGGGTCTACAGAGTCTTACTCATGAGAGTCAGTAGACTAGTTTCTTTCTAGCAAATTTTAGGTGGTTTTCCAATAAAAGGTTACTGACCTCTAATGCCCTAGGTTAAAACACATAGTAAGAAAATCAGATGTTACCCTCCCCAGGTCCAGCTCTTCCTCTCCGCTGCTGCTCTGGTCTCTACTTACTGGCTAAAGCGATGACATCATGACAACAGCACACATCATCGTTGCAGCCGATGATTTCATGATTCATGTACACTTTAGTCATTACATCACTGGAACAATGGCGGAGAGAGGAAGTGTGGGACCCAGGGAGAGTGAGTAACATCTTATTTTATTATTTTAACCCAGCAAAGGCCATTGTAGGCCAGAAACCTATAATGAGAAATCCCATTTAAAGTGTAACCTCTCATGTTTATAAAGTGGCCTAACTGGACAATTTCAAGTGGACCGGATGAGCATTCAGTGTGTATGCACTCCCTGTCTCTCAACTTGAATATATTGGAGGAGACAAAAGATAAAACGGCTTGATTTTCTTGTTCTTTAGTCTGATTAGCATCTGCCAGACGTGTCTGATGGTGGCTTGTTCTTCTCTCCCCATACAGAACACATGCATGCTCAGGTGAGCTGAGGGCTCATGTATATGCGGCAGTCGAGAGAGATCGCTATCCCGCTAGCTTCTGAATGTGTATGGGAATCTTTAGATAGACCAGTGAGAACCCAACAGAAAGTGTAGTCCCCTTTTGTTCTCACAGTGGCTGAGGATCTGGTAAGGGCTCCTAGAACTCCTTTGTAGATGTATGACACAAAACATGAAGTGGGACTTTTTATATTTGCCGTAGATTGCTAACATTACTGGTATGAATGTTACTTAAAACTCCAGGACTTTAGATGAGCCAAGGGCTTCATCAACAGCAAAAGGCTGATTTTAATAGCCATGACTTCTATAGTTATCACTTCTGTAAAGATAGCAGCAATGAAGGTATTCTTTTGGATTTTAATATAGCAAATCCACGGGTTGCTGACAAAAGATGAGCACTGAAAAGAGAAAGTGACGCTCATTTATATGGAAATGTACAGCTGCGATCACAGCACATTTTCCTCCACTTATTCTGTCATTCTGTTGTGTGCTTTTTTTGTCTGAATCTCTTTTTTGCTGCGCTAGATCTCGTTGCTGAAGCAGAACCTTGAGATGCAGCTGTGCCAGTCCCAGACCGCCTTGCAGCAGCTGCAGTCACAGTTCGGTCAAGAGCGACAGCGTCTAACCCGAGAGCTCCAAGAGCTGGAGGAGGAACATCAGCAGAGGCAGAAGTCACTGCAGGAAGCGCACATGATCGCGTTCCAAAGCATGGAGGAGGCAAAGGACCAGGAACAGAAAGTAAGCACCACTTACAGCTATTTACTCCTTTTTTAGATACATTGCTTTATTTAGCCTGGTCCTTTAATGCCACTTCCATTGCACACCCACGGTGATTTTCGATATTTTATTCTCAGAGTTTAGTATTATTCCAGCAGGAAGTCTACCTTTAGTCTAGTGGTTCCCATAACTCTATATTATTATATATAACAAGGATTTTACAATGTAGTGTACAACTCTATAATAAAGTGTTTGCGGAAACTAGAATTACTCAACTTAAATTCCTATTTTCAGCCTATGAGTAACTTGACTTACCAGGCATTAAATGCGGTGCTGGCTTCTATGTGTGTGTCAGGAGGTCTCTGCCAAAATCTGTCATTTTAAAAGATATTTTATGAATCATTTCCAATCTTACTTAAAAAAAAATAACAACTCATGTTCACCGACAAGGTGCATGGTTTAGTAGAAGATGCTTTCCGAGCATTAAGGCAGTCTGTTCTGCTCTTTAAGATAATTTGCCCAATTTTCTTGTCTTGTCTTCGTATGTGCCATTTATCTTTCACTTAAGATGTGTACGCGTTATTTTCTGCCGCTGTATATCCTTATTCTGCTTCACAGGATCTGGAAGATCGTTTACATGAAAAATATTCTGAGGAGCTTCAGTCTGTAAAAGATGGCCACAAACAGGTCATGGACATGCTGCGACTGGAGATGGAACAGGAGCTTCAGACCCTTCGCTTTGAGCTGGAAGATGAGGGCAAAGCCATGCTAGGTGAGTACATGCTACATGCACATACTTTCCCCATATCTTAGATGTGACAAGCCTTAGAGCATCATTTATGAAGATCTATTGTTTTGGACTAAAGTGATCAAAATCAAATTTGTGGATGTTTCAAAGAAGTTATAAAGCAAAACGTAAAGGGGTTGTCTGAGATATTGACTGGTATCGCACCTCAATTTAATGCAGTTTCATGCATATTTGACATGTTTGTTAAGTGAGATGTGACAAGAAGCGCACACAGATTAGTGGAAATCACTGTAATTATTCAAAATGGTTTTCAATCTGCATCACATGTCCAAGCGCCATCGCCTATGGCTATGTGTACACAAAGCTTCTCAAGGAGTTATTGAAGCAGAAATGGAAACAAAAACAAAAAAAGGAGCCAGAACCCATGTTGTCATAAGTGCAGTGCATAGGTGTGCATTCACACTGTGATCCCAATACAAAAACAAAATGAGCAAATACCCTGTAGTAAGTGAATAGTAATAGTACATGTAAATAACATAGGTTACTTAGTTAACACTATTTTGATCAAAAAAGCGTGAATGCAATCCCACCGCGACAAGTGGTACCCAATCAGAACAGTACCTAACTCTTGTAGTTCTCCTCACTATGTGTCAGCAGACGTCCAAATAGATAAGGGCAGAGCAGGACCAGGTCCCGACTGTGCAGCCACCTGTACTTGGAAAGCTATATAAACAAAATGGACCCCGCAAAGGGGGAGCCACGATACTGTTCGTAGAAAGTACAAAAAACTAAAACAAAAAAAAATGAGCCAGAGCCTATATTGGTATAAGTGCAATACTTAGGTGTGCATTCACACTGTGGCCATTTAACAGACAGAACACAAAACAAAAAAGAAAATAAGCATATACCCTGTAGTAAGTGAATAGTAAAAGTACATGTAAAAAATAGGGTACATATTTAACACTATTTTGATCAATAAAGCGTAAAAGCCTTCCCACCGCGACAAGGTGTACCCAATTGGGACAGTACCTTACTCTTGTAGTTCACATCACAAATCCAAATAGATAAGGACAGAGCAGGACCGGAACCCAAGCAAAAATTGAGTGGACACTAAGGAAACTTTACAAATCCAAAACTCCTCAAAAACATTGAGTTTCTACGCCAAAAACTCAGCAAAAAGACCCGAGAATATGAACACACTGAGTTTTTTTTATGACTTTTTGGATTGGAAACAGTACAGAAACAAGTTTTTGAGTCTTGAGTATTTGAGGACTTGGAGAGTTTTTGCGCAGTTTCTTCTCCAAAACCTGTTAAGAAAAATCTCAATGTGAGCATATTCTAAAACTGCATTGCAAAACCGTGGTAAGGGTGTGTTCACACTGAGGTTTTTTTTTACTGAGGTTTTGGATCAAAAACTCTCCAACTCTCAAATCATAATTTGTGGTTTTTACACTCCTCATGGTTTTTGGAGAGTCTTTGCTTGGAAAACTCAGAGAAAAAAAATCACTGTGAACTCACCTGGCTCGGAATCACTACATATGTAGGCACCTGTATATATACAAGTGTATTCATTTGGTGTGGAAGATTGGTCATGGCCATTTACAGTTGAGATATGAAAGTAGTGCTGTGAAGCAACTCATCTATAGGGACACAATTCATGATCACCTCATAAAATCCATCATGGCTATTCCTTTACAACAGAAAAAAAATCAGTGGGATTTACTGTGGGTCAACTTAAGACTGGTCTGCACATAGTTTGTAAAGCCGAATAAAGACTTGCGTCCATCAAGTTCGACCTGTTAGTTCTGTAATTGCTAAAGTTGATCCAGAGGAGGGCAAAAACCCCAAATGATTTGGCCAATCTTCACCTGAGGAAAAATTCCCTCCCGACTCTGAAACCAGCAGTCAGAATAAATCCCTGTATCAACCTACTATTTTATTTTATTTTTAAGTATATGCTGAAATCTGCCTGGTATCTAGAAAAGCATCCAGTCCCCGCTTGAACTGGTGTAGTGAATCCGACATTACCGTCTCCTCACTCAGTGAATTCCATATTCTCACTGCTCTTACCGTAAAGAACCCCTTCCTATGCTGGTGCTGAAACCTTTTCTCTTCCAGTCTTAGTGAATGCCCTCTTGTTACCGTAATATCCCTCCTTTTGAACAAATCCCTGGCAAGATCTCTATACTGTCCCCTAACATATTTGTATACATTTATTATGTCCCCCCTCAACCTTCTCTTTTCCAGGCTGAATAGTCCTAGTTTTGCCAACCTCTCTGGGTATTGCAGTCCCTCCATTCCCTTTATTAATTTTGTTGCCCTCCTTTGTACCTTTTCAAGCTCATTTATATCCTTTCTATATATTGGGGCCCATAACTGAGCACAGTATTCCAAGTGTGGTCTGACCAGTGCTTTGTACAGTGGAAGAACAATGTTCTCATCCTTTGCAGCTATACCTCTTCTGATACATCCCATTACCCTGTTTGCCCTTACAGCAGCGGCCTGACTTTGGGCACTCCAATTTAGTTTGCTATCAATCAAGATGCCCAAGTCCTTCTCCATCTCTGAATTCCCCAATGATTTCCCATTCAGTGAGTACTGGTGACTTCCATTTTTCCTTCCCATATGTATGACCTTACATTTCTCCTCGTTAAACCTCATTTGCCATTTAATGCTCCACCTACCCAGCTTATCCAAATCCCTCTGTAGGTCTGCACTGTCCTCTTTTGTATTAATTGTTTTACATAACTTTGTGTCATCTGCAAATATTGATATTTTACTATTTAACCCGTTGACTATGTCGTTAATAAAGATATTAAATAACATTGGGCCTAGTACAGACATCATGCGGCATGCGGAGAACTGGGAAACTCCGGTTCTCATCTGCTCATATATAACTGTATTCGCGACTTTTGGACATGAATACAGGTGAACACTGAGGCACTGGGACTGGGGCAGAGCGTCACAGGACTCATTAGCCCCCGCCCCGACGTGCTGCTGTTTTTGGGAGGTCATCACGCTTTGACCTCATCACACTGCTGCTGTCGCCACAGCGCAGAGGTGGCCAGTTTGCGGCCCGAAACAGTAAAAGATTAAATATCCTATTGTAGGAGGAAGGGGGTTGGTGTTAGTATGAGAAGATCCTATGGAGTAACCTGGGGGAGTTGTGAAGGAGGCACAGTATGCAGAGGGCACTGTGTAGGGGACACTATTGTGCAGAAATGTGTTCATCTTTCATCTATAGGTCAATCTCTAAATTACTTCTACCAAATGTAGATAGATTTCTAGATAAATTCTAGATGGAATGAAATGGTAATATGGTAATATTAGAGTGATTGACAGGCATAAAACATAAGGAAAAAATTAGATTAGATAGATAGTTGGATAAAATAATAGATAGATAGATAGATAGATAGATAGATAGATAAAATAGAATAGATAGATAGATAGATAGATAGATATGGGATAGATAGATAGATACATAGATAGATAATAGATAGATAGATAGATAGATAATAGATAGATAGATAATAGATAGATACATAGATAGATAGATAGATAGATAATAGATAGATAGATAGATAGATAGATAGATAGATAGATAGACATGGGATAGATAGATAGATAGATATTAGATAGATATGGGATAGATAGATAATAGATAGAAAGATAGATATATATAGGATAGATAGATAATAGATAGATAGATAGATAGATAGATAGATAGATAGATAGATAGATAATAGAAAGATAATAGATAGATAGATAGATAGATAGATATGGGATAGATAGCTAGATAGATAATAGATAGGTAGATAATAGATAGATAGATAGATAGATAGATAGATAGATAGATAGATAGATAGATAGATAGATATGGGATAGATAGATAGATAGATAGATAATAGATAGATAGATAGATAGATAGGTAGATAGATAGATAGATAGGTAGATGATAGGTGGTGCAGCATAAAGATGGTTCCTCCATTATCTTAGTGAATATTTTAAGCCACTAAAACAACAGAGAAAGGGTACTGATAACATCCATTGCTGAAACCAAGTATAATTTCAAGAGTACAAGTCACTTGCTAAGAAAATAATTGAGATAAATACTTTGTAAACATCGCTGTGTTCCTTTGATTCTGCCACTTTTTTCCATTTTGAACTGTGTCGCTCCATTGCAGAAAATCAACATTTGTGCTTTCACCGCTCCCACCCAGATGCTGCCAATCACAGTTTGGTCATGTCTGAGACATGGCTAGATCAGATGCCAAGCTGTGATTCGTAGTGTCTGGGTGAAAGTGCATGCCCGCAGAGAAGACTCTGAAGAAACACTCAGTTGCAGTACAAGCAGAGATTTCACATTTTGTGCTCCAAGAGCAATAAACGTGAATATCTCTTCAAAGGAGCAACACAGTGTGAAAGGAAAAAAATGAAGAGGTGGCAGGGTGGGTGGGGGACAATATGGAGAGGGGCAGGATGTGTGCGGGAACAAATGAAGAGGAGCAGGGTGTGTGGGGGACATTATGGAAAGAGGCAGGGTGTGTAGGGGACATTGCTATGAGGGGCAGTGTTGGGGGAATATTACGGAGAGGAGCTGTGTGGGGGCAATATTTTTGGAAAGAAGCTGTGTGGGGGGACATTACAGAATGGGGCAGTTTGGTGGGGACACTACGGAAAAATGCAGAGTGGGGTGAAATATAATGGAGAGGGGCAGTACGGGGGAACATTATGGACAGACGCAATGTGGGGTGGAATATTATGGAGAGGGGCAGTGTGGGGGGGACATTACGTAGAGAGGCAGTGTGGGGGGAATATAATGGGGAGGGCCAGTGCAGGGTGGAAACATTACGAAGAGAGGCAGTGTGGGGGGGATATTATGGAGAGGGGCAGTGTGGAGGGGATATTTTGTGCGGGGCAATTATTTATTTCAGGGGCACACCATGGGGAGATATTTTTATTTCTGGGGCAGTGTGGGAGGGACATTACGGAGAGAGGCAGTGTGGGGGGAATACAATGAAGAGGGCCAGTGCAGGGTGGAAAAATTACAGAGAGAGGCAGTGTGGGGGGGATATTATGGAGAGGGACAGTGTGGAGGGGATATTTTGTGCGGGGCAATTATATATTCCAGGGGCACACCATGGGGAGATATTTTTATTTCTGCGGCAGTATAATGATAGTTTTATTTTTAAAGGCACCGTGTCGGGAAGTGCTGCAGAAGGCTGGAAAAGAGGGAAGTTTGGAGAGATGAGCTCTGGGCATGAAATCTCATCATGGCGTCTGTACCATGACAAAATTATTGAAGACAACAGAGATTGGAACTACTCAAATCACAGAAGATGTCACTGATAAGGTACTTGGATGTTAATGTTTATTTGTGATACTGCCTGCTTCTCATTAGCATTGTGGCTGCTATATGGTGCGTAGTTTGACGATGGCTGGTAACAACAACTCCCACTATCTCCTTACCATTGTTAAGGACACACTAGGAGTTTCAGGTTCATGTGATACAAGTGTATATGGGGCTGACCTGAAAAGGCAATTGATCACTGTACTACCGTTCTAAGCTTGGTGATGTATTTCTGTACTGATGGTGGTTCTGGATCTGCATTCCTGTACTGATGGTGGTTCTGATCATGTTGCAATCCATAACATGCTTCTTGTTAAAACTGAAAACTCATCAAAACTTAGTTTTGAGATTTATGAGGAGAATTTGGTTGAGTTTGAGTTGCTCCAAAAACTCAGTGTAAGTTTGGGTGTGTTCACTCTGAATTTTTGGAGCAGAAACTCTTCCAATTCTTCTCAAATACTCAAAACTTGGTTCTGATGAAATATTAAGGTACTGATGGTGGTTCTGCTGATGTTTCATGTAAGTACCCCTTTAAAATAATTTGCGGTTCTTCAGATTGGTTCAGTATGACAATGTGGCTTTTGGAACAAAAAATGTTGTGCATACCTGACTTAAGACACTGGGCCACCGGCCTTACCTTTTTTTTTTAAAGAGACAGTCCATATTGTGCAGCATAGTGAGGTAGAGGTTGAGCTTCAACCAGCTGATAATCAGACTTATCACAGGTTGTAATGAAAATAAAGGCATCTTTTCTGACACAAAAGCTATTCTCGGATATTTGTTCCATGGACCAGATTTTTCTTACCATGTACAGAATAACAAATTTGGATAACTAATACATCTCTTGTGTGATCATAATGGACAAATGCAACATTGTAAATATTTCTCTCATTCATTTGTGATATATATATATATTGCTTGCTTTGCAGCATCATTGCGTTCAGAGCTCAATCACCAGCATGCAGCAGCCATTGACCAGTTGAGAAATCACCACCAGCAGGAAATGGAAGTTACTGCGGCAGAGCTGGAAAGGCAGAAAGAGTTGAACAGGCATCAGGTATAGCAATGAATTATTTCAGAAGGACTATGGGTATTTTCAGCATTCACAATAGCACAAATGTTTCCATTTAGGACAGAAGTGATTACACTGTAAGAGATCCATTGAATGATGGATCCAAACTATGAGCAGTGGATATTATTGATGCATAATAAGGATCCATTGGGTTTCCCCTAAGGCAGGAGTCTCAAACACGCGGCCCGCGGGCCGCATGCGGCCGTTCAGGCTGCTTCATGCGGCCCGCAGGCACCATAGACCCCGATCGCGGCCCATTCCTGGAGCTGCCGGCAGCTGCGCTTCAGTTCAGTGTATTGCCGCGCAGAGACCAGCTCTCTGCACAGCAATACCAGTGCCAGCCGGCCTATCAGAGGCCAGCAGCTGACATCTGAGTCCCAGCACAGCGGCGTATGAAGTCACTGACACGCTCAGATGTCACCTGCTGGCCTCTGATAGACCGGCGGCTGCCACTGGTATTGCTGTGCAGAGAGCCGGTCTCTGCGCGGCAATACACTGAACTGAAGCGCAGCTGCCGGCAGCTCCTGGACTGGGGTCTATGGTGCCTGCGGGCCACAGGTGCAGAAAGGACGCCGGGGGAACGGAGGACAGGTGAGAAGAATCTTTTTTTTTTCTCTTGTATGTGTAGAACGGCACAAGGGACAGTTCTCCAAGATGGGGACCAGCCTGGGGACAGTCCTAAGAGATGGGGACCAGGCTGGGGACAGTCCTAAAAGATGGGGACCAGGCTGGGGACAGTCCTAAAATATGGGGACCAGGCTGAGGACAGTCCTAAAAGATGGGGACCAGGCTGGGGACAGTCCTAAAAGATGGGGACAGTCCTAAAAGATGGGGACCAGGCTGGGGACAGTCCTAACAGATGGGGACCCGGCTGCGGACAGTCCTAAAAGATGGGGACCAGGCTGGGGACAGTCCTAAAAGATGGGGACCAGGCTGGGGACAGTCCTAAAAGATGGGGACCAGGCTGGGTACAGTCCTAAAACATGGGGACCAGGCTGGGGACATTCCTAGAAGATGGGTACATTACAACAAGATGGGGACCAGGATGGGGCATTACTACAAGATGAGGACATATCTACAATATGGGGACCGGTATGTGACATTAGGACAATATGGGGTCCAGGATGGGAGACATTACAACAAGATGGGGACCAGTATGGAATAGTACGACAAGATTGGGACAAAGATGGGGGACATTACAAGATGCAGACCAGGGTGGGGCACATTACTGCAAGATTTTGGCAGAAAAACTTCAAAATAAAGCATGAAAAAATATTTTGCCACTAAAAATGCTGCTTTATATCTAAACTAAAGTAAACAAAAAAAGTGCATGTTTTATTATCGCCACATCCATAACGACCCAAGCTATAAAAAATAAAACAGCAAAAATGTTCAAAAGGTGTATAGAAAAAAAAATGGTATCACTAAAAATGTCACTTTGTCCTGCAAAGAATGTGGCCCCCCAAATTAAATTTTTTTCCGTGTGTGGCCCATATACCCAGTCGAGTTTGAGACCCCTGCCCTAAGGTTTATATAATCGACATGGCAAGAGAAATTAATAATTATTGTTTTTTCACATTCATGTTCAAATTACCCATTTCTGTTATTGAATACAGTTGTGCTCAAAAGTTTACATACCCCGGCAGAATTTTTCCTTTCTTGGCCTTGTTTCAGAGAATATGAATGATAACAAAAAAAAATTTCTCCACTCATGGCTATTGGTTGGGTGAAGCCATTTATTGTCAAAATACTGTGTTTTCTTTTTTTAAATCTTAATGACAACCAAAAACATCCAAATGACCCTGATCAAACGTTCACATACCCCAGTTCTTAATACCGTGTATTGCCCCCTCTAACATCAATGACAGCTTGAAGTCTTTTGTGGTAATTGTGGATGAGGTTCTTTATTTTCTCAGATGGTAAAGCTGCCCATTCTTCTTGGCAAAAAAGCCTCCAGTTCCTGGGCTGTCTAGCATGAACTGCGCATTTGAGATCTCGCCGGAATGGCTCAATGATATTGAGGTCAGGAGACTAAGATGGCCACTCCAGAACCTTCACTTTGTTCTGCTGTAGCCAATGACAGGTCGACTTGGCCTTGTGTTTTAGTTCGTTGTCATGTTGGAACCTCCAAGTACGTCCCATGCGCAGCTTCCGAGCTGATGAGTGCAAATTTGCCTCCAGTATTTGCTGATAATGTGCTGCATTCATCTTTCCTTCAACTTTTTCCAAGTTTCCTGTGCCTTTGTAGCTCACACATCCCCAAAACATCAGCAATCCACCTCCGTGCTTTACTGTAGGAATGGTGTTCTTTCATCATAGGCCTTGTTGACCTCTCTCCAAATGTAACGTTTATGGTTGAGGCCAAAAAGTTCAATTTTGGTCTCATCACTCCAAACTACCTTGTTCCAGAAGTTTTGAGGCTTGTCTCTGTGCTGTTTGGCGTATTGTAGGCGAGATAATTTATGGCATTTGTGCAGTAATGGCTTTCTTCTGGAGACTCGACCATACAGCCCATTTTTCTTCAAGTGCCTCCTTATTGTGCATCTTCAAACAGCCACACCGCTAGCTTTCAGAGAGTCCTGAATTTCAGCTGATGTTATTTGTGAGTTTTTCTTTGCATCCCAAACAATTTTCCTGGCACTTGTGGCCGAAATTTTTGTTGGTTTACCTGACTGTGATTTGGTTTTTACAGAGCCCCTGATTTTCCATTTGTTAATCACAGTTTGAATGCTGCTGACTGGCATTATCAATTCCTTGGATATCTTTTTGTATCCCTTTCCAGTGTTATACAGTTCAACTACCTTTTTCCATAGATCCGTTGACAATCCTTTTGCTTTCCCCATGATTCACAATCCAGAAACGTCAGTGGCTAGATGCAAGATGCAAGAGACTGTCTGGATCCCAGAAACTCACTTAACTTTTATACACACACACGGATTACAAGCAAACAGGTCACAGGTGAGGATGTTACCTTTAGTAGCCATTCAAACCCATTTGTGTTAAATTCTGTGCATGTTATCAGGCCAAAATCACCAGGGTATGTGAACGTTAGATCAGGGTCATTTGGATGTTTTTGGTTGTCATTAAGATTTAAAAAGAGAAAACACAGTAGTTTGACAATAAATGGCTTCACCCAACCAGTAACTATGAGTGGAGAAAAGTTTTTTTTGTTATCATTCATATTCTCTGAAACAAGGCCAAGAAAGCAAAAATTTTGCCGGTGTATGTAAACTTTTGAGCACAGCTGTATAATACAGTGTTACACAAATTTTTACCTTGATTGGATTCTCTAGCCATCACATGTTGAGGACCTGCTCATAAGAAGTGCACAGGAAGAGGGTTAAATAATTGCTGATTAGAGCGCATTATCTTTACAGGAATCTGAGTATTTAGGACGAATATCAGAACTTGAGAAACAGCTCAGGCATCAAGAGCAACATGTTTCTAATCTAAATAAAGAGCTGCTGATACTGCATGAGAGTATTAACACTCTGACTAAAGAGCTGGAATTTAAGGGAAAAGAGATCCTTCGAATACGCAGCGAAGCCAATCAGCACATAAGGTACACCATATTGCCTCGTTTAACCCTATATGAGATGTATATTAAATGCTGTTGTCACATTAAACATTTAAAGAATCCATATAATAAGAGTTGCTTTAAAACTTCTAGTTATTGAATTTCTTAAAAGGAATGTGTCATCAGAGACCCACTGTTTAAATCAGGTTTTTGCGTTAAGTGTATATATGTATTTTTTTTTAAAGCAGCAATGTTTTTTTCATATCACAATCTGTATATAAAAAATAGAAATCTTGCAGTTTTCACACTAGCCACTGGGGCAATTTTATACTTCCTGTTCTTTACAGAAGACTTTTCCGCAGTCTCATTATCATCAAAGGCTGGATTACAATGATGGATAACACCTTTACACACAGTTGATCAAAATAGACGATGTCACAGCTATCCTTTTACAGTGACCTTTGCGCGCAATCATTAGATGCTTCAATGCTAAATACAATGTGTGAGTCAGTCTATTGCTGCTATATTTACGTATGAATTTTCCCAAAGTACAGAAAGTATCAGTCTACAATAGCCCACTGGCGAGTGTGAAAATTATAAGACTTCCAATCTTTTTGTTATACACTTCGATTCAATTTAAGGTGTTTATTTTAATACTTTACATTACTACCTTACTGTGAGGCGGGTCTGACTGGCGCTGCGCCCCTTAGATACTCCCGTGGACCAGCTGGGGAGGCACTTTACATATCAGGGATCATATGTTACACTGTTCCTTCTCTGGTCGCCCCCTTTATTTTTCACATGGACTTTGGGCCAGGCATTACAATGCCCTGCCCTTAGTAGAAAAGGTTTGAGTCACTCTGTACGAGATAAAGCTGTAATAAATCTTCCTTTTTTACCACTTCAATATATTTTTTTAGGAACAATCGGGTCTAGAATACACAGCACTGTTTTGAGTATACCGCTTCATTAAATGGTAAATGTTTGCACAGCTCCTGGAACAAAAATGCTGGTTCATATTTCATGTGAGGCATTAATAAAATATGTATAACGGTTAAGTAAAAATGTTTTTCAAAGATGTTTAAGCACACACATACTGAATTTCTTTGAAAAAAGGACACATGAGCAAGACTTAAACAAGAAACACGAGGAAGACATCAATGACTTAACCGCAGCCCACATCAGAGAGAAGCAAGTTTTAATGGCAGAATTTGCAAAGACACAAGCGATGCTCGTGGAAAAAAATTCTGCCTTGCAAGTTTCGTAAGTTCCAGTAAACCAAGACGCGTTTTTGAAAATTGCCATTAGTTCAGCTATTATCACTTTTCTACAACTAACTTTTCAAACCTCAATTAATGTATTACTAACCAATATAACCAAGTTTGCTGTGCAACCACTAATCAGTCAACATAATCAACTGCCATATAATCCCAGATTATAGTACTCTGGCCATGTTGGTATTGGGAGGTACAACAAAACAGCCCTATAATTGGGCGAACGCTCTTTCCCTATCAATGGCCTGAGTAAACATGCCGCCAACCAGCTGATGAATATGCAAAACGCTCTTTTCTTGGCTGGATTGTCTATAAATCATCCATGTGGACAGCACATCTCCCCATTTAAACAGGGGATGTGCTGCAGACAACATGCACATATGTTGACAAAATGATTGTATTAACAATAGTTCCGTCCTTCTACAGTTTGTATTGACTTGTGTGAGAAGGTCTTTAACGTGAACCTGTCACGTTATACATGTAGTCCGACATTTGGACATCATGGTACTGAGAAGGAGAATTTGAGCAGGATGATATATAGGTTTGTTGGAAAAATTCAATATAACTTATATTTTATTAATTGAAATCCCTGCTGTTTGTATGAATAGGAGTCCAGTGGGCGTTCCTAATCAGTGATGGACAGCTATCTCTGCATCCACAGTCATACAGGGAAGACTGAAATCACTGAATAGGACCACCCACTGGACTCTTATGCATAAGAACACACAGAATTTCAGTGAATAAAATGCAAGGTTACTGAAACTTTTCCCACAAAAATGTATCTCAATCTGATCAGCTCCTCCTGCTCTATAACATCCTGCCTGCAGATCAGATACCATTTTCAAAATGGGAGGTTCCATTAAGCAAGGAACAATCAACTTGTATTTAGTTGTATACAGTGATCAACCTGGGTCATAGTGATTAATAGATTGTGACATCGGTTCCTTGTTTGATATACTGAATCTTGTTGTACAGTAGCAAAACAATATTAGGACCATTTGTGAATGGACCCCTGTTACTAAGAGACTGGGGGATTCAAACAAATAAATTCCTGCCAAATGTGATTGATGATGGGAATTCCCTGTGTAACTCACAATGGAACTCAGTCACTAATTTCCAAGCAACAGACAGACTTCATAGTCAGTCCACTTGCCACCTCAACCTTCACATCATCAGTACTAGCTATCCGAGGTAGAATACACATCTCAACACCTCTGTAAGAAATATCTGATTGTAACCTATGCCATCATTAAGGATTAATACACTACCACTCATTACCTTCCTTCCCAACAATTCTTTACAAGGAAATATATAATGTCCTCTTCTCCCAACCACTTGTCCCACCTTGCTGAATATAATATATTAGAATACAAATTACCTCCATGCCTGTCCCCTAAATTCCTGGAATTACAAAATACCACATTCGCCAGGATGATACCATTATATTTAAAGTACTCCCTACTTCTCCGAATGTTTGGTAGCAAATTTTATACGTAAACCTATGATTTCCAATCTGTGTCAAATTTTATCAGTTTGACTTGATTTTAAAAATAACTTGTTACCCCGTAACAATTAAAAGTGCACCCACATTTTACCAACGCCATATTTCCACCTGTACTCCCCAAAATGACTTGTTTATGGCACATCAGTTGGTAAGCATAATACATGTTCAACACATTAACCCATGGACTCACAACCACCTGGATTTAGAGCCACTGTATGGATTTATATAGTTTCTTTTACCAATCTGTCACTGTTCATTTATTAAATGTTTTTTTTCCCTTTTGGCTTTTTAACGAAAAGGCAGCCATTACCGATCTTAATTATGTCATCTGTTTTTGAAGGCTCCTGTAGAGATGTTGCCTGGTTATAAATTGATACTTTGCTAGCCCCTACATCACTGCATTTCTTGACAGAGTAGATGTCATAATGGCTGCCATTTACCCCTCTCACTTTTTGGCAAACTGATATACGGTAAATAAAATGAACTGGGTATAGAAAGATATCTGATAATTTTCAACATTAAAGGGATTGTCTCATTCAAACAACTCTTTTACATACGTCCAATGACAATATATGGATGTGAGAGGTCCTCTAAGAACCAGATGTACCAAGAGTCTTGACAAGTATTTACCAGGGACACCATGGTGATACTAAGGAGGTATGGGTTTTACTGTGTCAAAGCCACAGGTTGCAGGCCTCTTGGCTTCCTAAGTGGCAAAGATATGCTAAGTCGAGGTAAAGATGATTGAAAACAAGGAAGCAAATGTCAGAATAAACATGCAATTCAGCAAGGTCAAACATGTTTCGGAGTCAAAGGTTAAAGAATATCAGTAAAGTCATATTTTGGGACAGCAGCAGTTATCACAGATAGAACAGTAAGGTAAGGGCACCCTGTCAGCCACAGGGAGAATGCAAATGTCCTGGCTGAGTCCGAGAATATACTTCTGTATGTAGGGAGGTGAGTGACAGCAAGAAGCGGATGTCAGTGATGTGATCAATCACAAGTCATTTATTGGAATAGAAGTGAGCTGGGTCACCAGTTACAGGGATGAGCAGATATACTAATGAATATTGTGGACAGATCGCTCAGGATGGAAGTTTTGGGAATGAATGTCAGAAACAGGTAAGTTTATTACACCAGAGCAGAGAGACACTAACAAGCAGCAAATGGATGGACTCAAGTACAACCACATTTTCCTTGAGCTTCACGGCAGCGCCCACTTGGAAGTGTTATGGCTCATCCCTATTCCGTAGGTCAGGATGGATAGAACGGAACGGATGTGTTTATATAGAGATATTGAGACTTGCCAGATGGCATGTGTATTTGCGAGGACCATGACAACTGTGTATGCGGAATGACAAGTGGAGCAGGAAGCAATGGAGATCACAAAGACATAAATACAGAAATACATAGAAAGTGTAGATGTATAGTCAATCCAGGACTATCAGAAGACAGATGGTTAATGGCAGAGTCGTATGCTATCAGCAGACAAATGGTTAACTTTAACTACAGGACAGCAGTGATGAATAGGTAAACTTGTTACTTGATTGCAGAAAAGATTACACTCTGTTGCAGCAAAGTTGTGTGAACAGCCCCAATATTTAGCAGAGAATTGTTCATTATCAGGTACCTGTTACAGAAGATTTGTAAGCGTGAACAACATCAGTATTAGCAGAGAGGTTTGTTATCAGTTACCTGTTATAGCAAAGATGTAAACGCAGAGATAAGAGTGCAATAATACCAAGACTCAAAGATCTGAGCTAGGAAGCAGGAGTTTGCAGAAGAGATGATCAGACAGCTAAGTGAAATGGATGATGAGGAAAATTCCTGTACTACACAGGGAAGCTGGGAGCTCTGCTTTCTGATTACTCACACAGCACTGTTTGTCTGAGCTGGCCTTAATAGACCTTGGCTGATAATGTGAAAGGTGTTTTCCAGGTTACCAGAGTAACATGGTGCGGACTTAAAGTAGCCTTAGGGAAAAGAAACAAGGGCTGGTGCCTGAGCAAGGACAAGTGAGTAACAAGGAGTTGGTGGTGCAGACAACCTCTTTAATTCTTACATGGATAACAGAACATGATCTGTAGGCTTAGATCTGATAATTGGAAAGACAATAGAAACTATTTCCCCTATTTGAATGAAATCATTTATCCAGATTTATAGATAGATTACCAGAATAGATTTCCATTGTATAGCTACTCTTGATCTGTTATATGTCTATTCTAATCAAATTAGATTTATTAAAAGGGTTTTTCAAGACTTTTCAAAATTTGGCCAAGCAAAGGCTACATAATTAAAATGTAGAGATACCGTTCCTTAGTCACCTGACTGCTGAGGTTTCTGATAGGCTGCAGAGTCAGATGACTAATTGACAGGACGTCATCACTTTTACTCCCAGCAGGGCACACTGGAACAGTAGTGCCAGGGAGGTGGTTGATTCAAGTAGTGTGACAGATTTCTTTATTTTTAACAAATCCTTTTCTCTGACAAATTTCGAGAAGCCCTAAAAAATGTCTTGAAAGGATTATTCCCAAAAAATTAAGTTATTTCCTATTCACGTCATAATAACTTGCTGATCACTGGGTCATCAACCACAGATACGCCCAGGGATCCCAAGATTGAAGTTTTGGAATCCCTGAGAATGGAGCTTTGCAGCTCTATTCTGAAAGGGGGGCTGTCGAGTTCAGTGCTCGGCTGTCCCATAGACAATTAATGGAGCAGAGGCCGAGCATGCGCACTTCTGTTCCATTTAGGGCTAGGCTGCCGAGCCTTGATCTTGGGATTGCTGGTGGTCCCAGTGTTTGGACCTCCAGCAATCAGCAAGTTATTCCCTATGAATTGGGGATAACTTAATTTTTGTCAATAGCCCAAAAGATTTTTTGCAGAAAAAAAAAAGTAGCTGAAAGAATGCATTGTTCACACTACGTGGCCCTATAAGCTAAATGCCACTCACTGAAATACCACCAAATTCATTATTGTAACTTTAGTATTTGATTTGCTTCAAATAGCTGGCTTTAAGAGAAAAGAGTGTATATGGCTCATAAATCCATATCAATCACTTTGTCTAGTAGTTTAACCCTAACTAAAAATTCTAGTTGTAAATTCACGATATTGAATTTGGTTGTGAATACGTCACAGTGGTTGTCTATTTACCAGCTGTTCTGTGTATAACCATCCTTGTGTTGTGGCCATTGTTCTATCATTGGTACTGTTATATTCCATTTGTTGTGTTCTGTTCTGTGTATAACCATCCTTGTGTTGTGGCCATTGTTCTGTCATTGGTACTGTTATCTTCCATTAGTTGTGTTCTGTTCTGTGTATAACCATCCTAGTGTTGTGGCCATTGTTCTGTCATTGGTACTGTTATCTTCCATTAGTTGTGTTCTGTTCTGTGTATAACCATCCTTGTGTTGTGGCCATTGTTCTGTCATTGGTACTGTTATCTTCCATTTGTTGTGTTCTGTTCTGTGTATAACCATCCTTGTGTTGTGGCCATTGTTCTGTCAGTGGTACTGTTATCTTCCATCAGTTGTGTTCTGTTCTGTGTATAACCATCCTTGTGTTGTGGCCATTGTTCTGTCATTGGTACTGTTATCTTCCATCAGTTGTGTTCTGTTCTGTGTATAACCATCCTTGTGTTGTGGCCATTGTTCTGTCATTGGTACTGTTTTCTTCCATCAGTTGTGTTCTGTTCTGTGTATAACCATCCTTGTTTTGTGCCATTGTTCTCTCATTGGTACTGTTATCTTCCATTAGTTGTGTTCTGTTCTGTGTATAACCATCCTTGTGTTGTGGCTATTGTTCTATCATTGGTACTGTTTTCTTCCATCAGTTGTGTTCTGTTCTGTGTATAACCATCCTTGTGTTGTGGCCATTGTTCTATCATTGGTACTGTTTTCTTCCATCAGTTGTGTTCTGTTCTGTGTATAACCATCCTTGTGTTGTGGCCATTGTTCTATCATTGGTACTGTTATCTTCCATTAGTTGTGTTCTGTTCTGTGTATAACCATCCTAGTGTTGTGGCCATTGTTCTATCATTGGTACTGTTTTCTTCCATCAGTTGTGTTCTGTTCTGTGTATAACCATCCTTGTGTTGTGGCCATTGTTCTATCATTGGTACTGTTATCTTCCATTAGTTGTGTTCTGTTCTGTGTATAACCATCCTTGTGTTGTGGCCATTGTTCTATCATTGGTACTGTTTTCTTCCATCAGTTGTGTTCTGTTCTGTGTATAACCATCCTTGTGTTGTGGCCATTGTTCTATCATTGGTACTGTTATCTTCCATTAGTTGTGTTCTGTTCTGTGTATAACCATCCTAGTGTTGTGGCCATTGTTCTATCATTGGTACTGTTTTCTTCCATCAGTTGTGTTCTGTTCTGTGTATAACCATCCTTGTGTTGTGGCCATTGTTCTATCATTGGTACTGTTATCTTCCATTAGTTGTGTTCTGTTCTGTGTATAACCATCCTTGTGTTGTGGCCATTGTTCTATCATTGGTACTGTTTTCTTCCATCAGTTGTGTTCTGTTCTGTGTATAACCATCCTTGTGTTGTGGCCATTGTTCTATCATTGGTACTGTTTTCTTCCATCAGTTGTGTTCTGTTCTGTGTATAACCATCCTTGTTTTGTGCCATTGTTCTATCATTGGTACTGTTATCTTCCATTAGTTGTGTTCTGTTCTGTGTATAACCATCCTTGTGTTGTGGCCATTGTTCTATCATTGGTACTGTTTTCTTCCATCAGTTGTGTTCTGTTCTGTGTATAACCATCCTTGTGTTGTGGCCATTGTTCTATCATTGGTACTGTTATCTTCCATTAGTTGTACAGCTATGAAATTGTAGAATTTTTAAATGTTTTTCATTGCAGCCAAATTTCCAGGGGGTGTTTAGATCCTTTGGTAAAACTTATCATCTTACTAGGTTAGGTCTACATACAGATATGCTAATATATAGTAGGTAAGCTTACATCTGAAACTACACAATTTGAGACACTAATATCAATTGTTTACAGAATGTCTCAATCTTTGTGCACAAAAATCTGTCTGCTGTTCAAGCAAATAAAGAAGCTGCTAGTGCTTCTCAGCGAGCAATCAACCATCAGAGGAGATGGGATCTTTTTGCTGCACATCTTCATTCTTGATTTTTCTGCCTTCCAGTAGAGTATTGATTTAGTTGCTATTCCTAAAATGATGGAAGGCTTGTCATCTTTATTTTTCTCAGTAGAGAACAGACGTTGGCCATTTAAAGTAGCAGCTAGCCGAAGACATGAAATGAGAAAAACAGCTAATAATGGTATTTCCACGTGTTTGTGGGGGGTCTCAGTTAGTGGAGATGATATGTGACATTAGGAAGTGATCTAGAGAGACAATATCTTTGTGGAGCTTCTGTTAAACATCTTATTAAAATACTTTACAGTCAGCTGATCTCAACCCTAAAATTGCTGAAATCAGAGAACTCTGAAATCTTTACCAACGGGGTGTTGCTCACAGTGTGGCATGTCTTTAGGCTTATTTGCATAATTCTCAAGGTCCATATCTCTGGAACCATATCAGCAGAGGGATATAATAAGACCCACAAGTGACCACTTCTGACCAAAGGTCCTCTTTGATATTGAATTGTCCCCATCTTTTTGTTCAGAGCTCATTGCCAGCAGGGTACTACACTATTAACTACTATAAAAATACTAAATATTTATATAATAATATTAGAATTTAGAGATAGTCTGGAAAACTCTGGAAGTACGATTATTGCCTGAATGGAGGTGCCAATGCTAGCCACAAAGTCTTCCATACATGATCTCCACTGATCAGGCGACAGCAGATGTTTTCATCTAGGACAGTCCTGCAGTCTTCTTGTATGCTTAGATTGTGGGCAATGGTTGTCATGACCAATACGGGAATCTGTCTAGGAAGTGACTCATGACATCTGCTACCCAAGACCTGCAAAAAGACATGCAGAGCCTGGAGTATCGCATTAAGGCCACGTTCACATGTTCAGTATTTGGTCAGTATTTGACATCAGTATTTGTAAGCCAAACCAGGAGTGGGTGATAAATCCAGAAGTGGTGACGTGTTTCTATTATACTTTTCCTCTGATTGTTCCACTCCTGGTTTTGGAAACACGTCACCACTTCTGCATTTTTTACCCACTCCTGATTTACAAATACTGATGTAAAATACTGACCAAATACTGACATGTGAATGTGGCCATTCTCATTCTCTGTTTTATGGATGGTGGGAACGAGGTTTGCTTCACATGTATAATCTACAGGTTACAAAATGGAAGGCTGTGATAACTCCTTCAGAACTAATGTGTGTTTAGCATTTTTTAACCTAACTCACAATGCGTGAACTATTTATTCATACAGAGAACTGTAACTTGACCCTTAGCACCATTGAGTTACAGCTTTCTGCATCATTGTTAGAAAATTCTGCATTTGCTCTTTTTCATCTGTTCTAGTACTTGTCCACTTTATTCTCCAACACGTGTTAAACTGAATGAGGAATTACCATATTGTATTGAATATTAAAGGTTATCAGAAATGGAAGAAAAATACCAGAACAGAGAGTCAAGACCAGAGGACCTGCAGGTCATCTCCGAATTAAAAGACATGGTTGCAGAACGGGACCAGCTTATCAAGAAACTAATAGTGAGACATATTATTGGACTTTTCTTTTCTAAAGCGTTTGAAAGTGTTTACCACCAAGACCCATTGTCTTTAACAATTCAGCGATCTTTAAATAACTGGAACCTCATAAATAATAGCTATTCCAATAAATTATTAAACAAAGCGACATTTACAAACGAACAATTTGAGCTTAAAATATTAATACTTGATGTGTTTGAAAGCAATTATCTGAACGGGCAAAACTGTGGGAAAGAAGCACAGTCAGAATGACACTTTCATTTTTGCAGGAAGACAAGAAGTTCTACCAACTGGAACTAGTGAACCGTGAGACCAACTTCAACAAAGTATTTAATGCAAGTCCTAATGTTGGCGTTATCAATCCTCTAGTAAAGGTATGTAACACTGTGAACTGAATAAGACTTGTACAATATATATGTGTGTGTGTATATATATATATTTACATTTAAACTGATCTCTTTTTCTCACTCTCTCTCTCTCTCTCTCTCTCTCTCTCTCTCTCTCTCTCTCTCTCTCTCTCTCTCTCTCTCTCTCTCTCTCTCTCTCTCTCTCTCTATATATATATATAAATATGTAGTGGATATAAAAAGTTTACACACCCCTGTTAAAATGATAGGTTTTTGTCATGTAAAAAATCATACCAAGAAGAATTATGTCAGAATGTCAAAACTTTTTCCACCTCTAGGGTATGTACGCACTTTTAAGTATTTGCAGCAAATTTGAGTGTTGGCAGGAAAAACGCAGAGTAAAATATGTGCATTTTTATGAATTTCAATTTAAGTTTTTTTTCTTATCCAATTGAATAACTGAAAAATGCTGAAAGAATTGACATGCTGAAATAGAAACCCTGCTTTGATAGTTCAAATCCACAAGGAAAAAATAAGCAGCATGTGTATGAGATTTCAGAAATCGCATTCACCTCGCTGGTACTCTAAAGTGCAGTGTGTTTTCTAACCATGAAAAATGCACAGAAAAAAAAACAAAGCAAAAATGTGTGAACAAGCCTTTAATGTCACCCATAATCTGTATAAATCCATTGCCAAACAAACTGAAATCATTTTGAGGAGGAAAATAAAAATAGCAAAAGTAAAATAATGTGGTTGCATAAGTATGAACTCCTTCTTATACAGTAATTGGGGATTTGGTTGTGTTCAGAATCAGTCATTCACATTTCAACTTGTGTTAAGTAGTAATCAGTACACAGCTACCAACATTTACAATGAATCAGATTAACCCCATATAAAGTTTAGCTGTTCTAGCAGAATTTTCCTGACATTTTCCTAATTGCATTCTACAGTAAAAGGCATGTTCTGTAAACAGCTTACAACACAGCAAGGGGATCTATTTGTTGAAAGTTATCAGTCAGGAGAATGGTTCAAAAAGATTTCCAAGGCATTAGATATACCATGGACCACTCAGAAACGGTCATCAAGAAGTGGCTTAAATTTAGCACGACCGTGACCTTGAATTACCTAAAACTGGACATCAATCAAAAATTGATTAAGTGACAAGAAGAAAATTGGTCCAGGAGGCTGCCAAAAGCCTACAGCTGTTATGATCTGCTACAAGCACTAAGGAAAGACAGGAGATCTGTCCCTACAATAGAACTAAACTGGATCCCTGCGATGTAACGGGGAACCTGATCCTGCGATCAGACCCGCTAAAGTCCTCGGCTAGTCTGTACGAAGACCTATAGATGCAAGGGAGGGATCCCTACAAGAACTAGGGACTGGGATAAAGTTGGACACCTCCTAGCAGAAATTGTAGCAGAAAAAGACAAACACACAACATAGAACATAGAGGTCAGAAGACCTAGCAAAACTAACAGAGAAAGGTAACAGAGTACCAAGCTAGCTCAAGAGTAGAAAATACAATGAAGTCCAGCAAGGCCAGGAGGGCGGAGCCGGATTAAATAGGCAAAAATGGTCATGTGACCAGCAAACTAGAAAAAACCTAACAGGAGAGTTCTAACAACAGCAATATTAAAGAAGCTGCAGGACTTTCTGGAAATTAATGGTTTGGTGACACGACGGGATCCTTTACTTACAAAGAAAACCATCGAAGGCTGGCTATGTTTTGCCAAAATCTGCCTCAAATCTGCCTAAAGCATGTGGGAAAACGTGTTATGATCTGATGAGACAAAGGTTAAACATTTTGACCATGATTCCAAAAGGCATGTTTGGCACAAAGTCAACTTTGCGCATCACTAAAAGAACACCATACCCACAGTAAAGCGTGCTTGAGGCAGTATTATGCTTTGCGGCTGTTTGTCAGCATGTGGAACTGAGCTTTAGTGAAAATGGAGGGAATTATGAACAGTTCCAAATATCATATATGATCTACAGAAAAATGTGTCCCGCACTGGGTATAATAAAAAATAATTTTATTAAATCTCATTAAAACACATCAAGTGAATATTGTCATAAAAATCGGGGAAAATACATGAACTAGGACATTCATGGTTGGTGTTATATAAAAAAAAACAAATACAAAATATCTTGTGTATCCAACAGTTAATAGCTATGAGGTACAATTTAATGATGCAACTAGATATTATATATAATAGACAAAAAAATTAGCACATAGGAACTCTAGGTTAACCCCTTCACCCCTGGGCGATTTTCCATTTTTCCTTTTTGTTTTTTCCCTTCTCATCTGTAGGTTACATAGTTAAATTTTTTGAATTTGCACTTGCCATTATCTATATACCTTTTTTTGTAAATAGGTTTTCTCAGATCCAAATATCAGTTAATTTTGTAACAAAACCTTCAGGTCTCTGCTAAAAAGCTGAAGATGAAGAGGAATTTCACCTTTCAGCGCGACAACAATCCTAAGCATATCTGCAAACCAAAAGAATGGCTTTGCCAATCCAATTGAAAGTCCGTGAGTTGACTTAAAGAGGGTTGTACATAGGAGATGTCCTTGCAGTCTGACAGATCTGGATTGCTACTGCAAGAAAGAGTAGGTAAAAATGGCCGGTTCTAGATCAGCCTTGCTGATAGACGCCTGCCCAAAACAGACTGAATACTGTCATAAATTCAAAGGGTTCTTCAATAAAATATTAGTTTAAGGGCGTGTATATTTATGCAACCACATAATTTTAGTTCTTTATTTTTCTTTTTCCACCCGAAAAGATTTCAGTTTGTTTTTCAATTGCATCGTACATATTATATACACATTCTTGGTATGATTTTTCTTTCACATGACAAAAACTTGTCATTTTAACAGGGGTGTGTAGACTTTTTTATATATGCACACATTTATTTATTTGTTTAAATATCCTCCTTAATACTGAAATTGAAACAGCGAGAAGTAAAAGTATGGAGCAAATCATAAAGATCCATTGCTGTCAATTGTTGACCAATGACCTCTAAGACGTTCGTGATGGAAGACTAGTCTGGAGATGCTGCAGACTATGTTAGCATGTTTAGACAACACAAGCTGATCGCAGTAGCACAAACAACATGCGGCCTTGTGTTGCAGTGTTGAAAAATGGTTTCTAGGACACTTTGGTGCACATCTCTTACATCATAAGTCAGGAATTGCAAATAGAGCTGCCAACAGCGGATCTTGATGATTTACATGCCCAAGTGCATTCAGCGTGGCAGAACATTCCTCAGAGAATCATTAACCCCTTCACCATTGGGCCATTTTCTGTTTTTTTTTCCTCCCCTTCTTCCAAGAGCCATAATATTTTTATACTTCTGTCAATATCGACATATGAGGGCTTTTTTTTGAGGGACAAGTTGTATTGTTGAATGACGCCATTGATTTTACCATATAGTGTACTGAAAAACGGGGAAAAAATTCCAAGTGCACTGAAATTGCAAAACAAGTGCAATTCCACAATTGTTTTTTGGGTTTTTTATTTACCATGTTTTATATATTATACAGCTGACCTTGCAATATGATTCCCCAGGTCAGTATGAGTACACAGATACCAAACATGTATAGTTTTTTTGCTTATTTTAATATAAGTGGTGAAAAAAAATTGCACCATTTTCCGTTTGCTTAACGTTTTCATTTTTCGGGATATGGCACTGGTTGAGGGCTTATTTTTTGCGCCCTGAGCTGATGTTATTACTGATACCATTTTGTGGTAGATACGATGTTTTTATCGCCTTTTTATTGCATTTTTTGCAATGTTGCGGCTGCCAAGAAAAATGTAATTCTGGTGTTTCGATTTTTTTCTCATTGCACTGTTTACCGATCGGATTAATTTATTTTATATTTTGATAGACCAGACATTTCTGAACGCAGCGATACCAAATATATGTTGTTTTTTTTTTTTTACTGTTTTATTTTCACGTTAGCAAAAGGGGGGTGATTTGAAGTTTTTTGTTTTTTATTGTATTTTCATATTCTTAAAAACTTTTTTTTTTACTTTATTTAATAGTCCTCTTAGGAGACTTGAAGCTGAGATCGTCCGATCGCCTGTGGCACTGCTATGTATAGAAGAAACCAAGATCTCCTATGAACGCCAGCAAGGGGCCGACGTTCACAGGAGGATCGTAATGACAGGCACAGGGTTCTTCAGCAAACCTCTGGCTGTCATGACAATCAACGGCGCCCCTTGATCACATGACGGGCACTGATGGGCGGGATGAATGACGTGTTTCCTGCCAGACTGTGTTAAATCACGCTGTCAGTGTCCACCCGCAGCTGCTTAAGGCACATGATGACTGATTAAATGTGCGGGGAAACATGCGGGCTCAGCGTGCGAACCCACATCAAAGGCAGGGCCACACAACATATGACGTAAAGGGGTTAATAACCTCATGTATTGCTGCACATGGTGCTCATACTCAATACTAAATAAACTGAGAATTATATGTATAATATATATCAAACCTGTGCTTTTCATAATTCCACTACTTATCTTTCTTTGTGTGGCAATTTCAATGTTGAGGAGTGTATACACACAACGTATGTAAGACAGTAATAGGGCACATGGTTGGAGATAGCTACATTCATTTTACAGGGTGATGCAAAAAGGATGGTGCAAAAGAAAAGACCTGTGGTTAAACAAGTTGTCCACTCCTATTTAAAATGCCTCAATGTATTTAAACGGTGGAGATAAGTGTTTTTGTAAATTCATTGTGTGTTCTTTATTGCCTGTGAGTGGCGCTATCACTGGCCGCTCACAGGATTCACGTGACCCCCAGCTGCAGCCGGCTCTGACATCCCCTGATGTCACGTCAAGTTCTGGCTGCAGCCGGGCGTGACCCAGTGACGTGCTCACCGCTGATTGATGGGCTGCTGGGTTGTGGGTTACCCTGCGCGTCACACCCAGCATCCACCGCGGGCTTTCCCAATGAATGAGGAGAGGCAGAGCTTGTGGTGGATGCTGGGTGTGACGCGCGGGGTAACCCTGTCTACAGCCCATCAATCAGCGGGGAGCACATCACTGGGTCACGCCCGGCTGCAGCCAGAACTTGACGTGACATCAGCGATGTCAGAGCCGGCTGCAGCCGGGGTCACGTGATGCCTGTGAGTGGTCAGCAGGCAATAAAGACCACACAAGGTATTTACAAAACAACTTATCGCCAACGTTTAAATACATTGAGGCATTTTAAATAGTAGTGGACAACTTCTTTGAAGCAACACAGTAAATGGCCAGTGACTGAAAATGAAAGCAAAACAACCAATCACAGCATAACGTTCACATTTTAAGAGCCAAATATAAAATGTATTTATATAGTATGACATAAGATGGAGACATCGAAGCAAGGAAAAGCTTTTTGCACATTGGAATTTGCTTGTACAGGGTCTGTTGTGACAGTACAATGAAACTTTCAGAATATATTTGGTAAATGTGCTCCGCATAGAAACTGATGTCACCTTGGGTGAAGCAGTTTGAAACCACTGGGTGCTTATGTCATGAGAGAAGTCTGGGCCAGCCAAAGACTTCGGAAGAAGAGGATAAACAGGATTCTGTGCATGAGCATAGTCCTAGAAAGTCAACCAGGCTGACCAGTACGGAACTACCGGTGCCGCCAACCACAGGATTGTGTATCATATGAAAACGTCTGTGTTGTAAGCAATACAGATTATGGTACATCTTCAGGATTTCAAGTGGGACGGTCAGTCACCACAATGTTAGAATTTGCCTTTATTGAGCACATGATGAACTCATCCAAAGTAAACTTCCTTTTTTCCGCGGATACTTCCACTGGCCACTAATACCTGCGCATCTTAAAAGGAATGGCCAAACCTGAGACAATGCATCACTGTGGAGTCCATATCCAAGTATGTTATGGCACGCGTCTGGACAGAACTGGCCTACCTCCTAGACATCTGCCGTGTCACCAGTGGAAATCACTTTGAACATGTGTAGTGTATATATTAAACGTAGATAGTGAGCCTTTTCATGTTAATAAACTTAGGTTTTAATTTTGCCGCATCCTTCTTGAAGCACCCTGTATGTATGTGACTCGCCCCCTGGGCCGTGGGGCACTCGAATCCGGGCAATAGGGACACGATGGGGGTAGTAGTGGCGACCCAATTCCGTGGCTCAGGGTGGTCAGGCCAATGGTAGTCTGCTACGTTCTGCTGATAATGTCCGACTACGGCACCCGTGGATTGCGGTTATTAGGAACCGCCGCTGCATGCAGACCGCTGAGGCTGATGAGGTGTGCAGCTAGGGTAGTGTGACTCCCCACGGGAAGAGTGCGGCCCCAGGGCAGTATAATGGATGGTGGGAGTGATGGTAGTGAGAGTCCCAGTGTTAATAGTGCTGGAGGAGCAAGGAGCACACAGACAACAGGTTGCAGTCCAGGGTCTTTACTAGAACAGGTAAATTGACCCACAAACAGTCCCAGCTAGGAGGGGACCTGGATGTCTGAGAGCAACGGGGAAATTGGCCCTGGTCAGGGTGAGGGTGTAGGCCTACCGTGCTTTCTGCGCTCCTTCTGGCTATCTCCTCGTTATAGGGTAACAGCCCACGTTTCCGAGCTTTCCGTGTATTCTCGCCTGTATGGCCTGCGACGTGGGTTCCTTTCTGCTCCCAGCCTTGTACGGCTTTACTGGTCCCTTCGGTTGTGGCAGGGCCTCCAGGCTTCTTAGGCCAAGGAATATACAGTCCCTTGCGGACTGGTTATCTGCTGGAGGATGTGGAATCCTCCCAGCCTCAGACACCAAAGTCTGGTAAATTAAGTCTTTTATCTGCCAAGACAGGCTCTCGTCGCCTCTTGTCTCTGGCTTGTGGCTCTCCTCCTGCCACACTTCCTCTTAGGTGCAGTGCAACTGTCTGTCCCTGCTCTGCTCTGGGACAAGTCTCAGTGCTGAGACAGGCCATCAAGTTCTCTCTAACCCTGCCCCCAGCACCAGCTTTTATAGAGGCAGCCTGCTCCCCCTACTGACCTGAGACAGGAGGCATTGCATGCTAATGTTCCCCTGACTAGAGAACCTCCCCCTTGCTCTCAGACACAGCTTTAATTACACTTGTGGCATCCAGGCCAGGGTGACACATATGTATGTATATATATATATATATATATATATATATATATATATATATATATATACAGTACAGACCAAAAGTTTGGACACACCTTCTCATTTAAAGATTTTTCTGTATTTTCATGACTTTGAAAATTGTACATTCACACTGAAGGCATCAAAACTATGAATTAACACATGTGGAATTATATACTTAACAAAAAAGTGTGAAACAACTGAAAATATGTCTTATATTCTAGGTTCTTCAAAGTAGCCACCTTTTGCTTTGATGACTGCTTTGCACACTCTTGGCATTCTCTTGATGAGCTTCAAGAGGTAGTCACCGGAAATGGTCTTCCAACAATCTTGAAGGAGTTCCCAGAGATGCTTAGGACTTGTTGGCCCTTTTGCCTTCACTCTGCGGTCCAGCTCACCCCAAACCATCTCGACTGGGTTCAGGTCTGGTGACTGTGGAGGCCAGGTCATCTGGCGTAGCACCCCATCACTCTCCTTCTTGGTCAAATAGCCCTTACACAGCCTGGAGGTGTGTTTGAGGTCATTGTCCTGTTGAAAAATAAATGATGGTCCAACTAAACGCAAACTGGATGGAAAAGCATGCCGCTGCAAGAAGCTGTGGTAGCCATGCTTGTTCAGTATGCCTTCAATTTTGAATAAATCCCCAACAGTGTCACTAGCAAAGCACCCCCACACCATCACACCTCCTCCTCCATGCTTCACGGTGGGAACCAGGCACGTAGAGTCCATCCGTTCACCTTTTCTGCGTCACACAAAGACACAGTGGTTGGAACCAAAGATCTCAAATTTGGACTCATCAGACCAAAGCACAGATTTCCACTGCTCTAATGTCCATTCCTTGTGTTCTTTAGCCCAAACAAGTCTCTTTTGCTTGTTGCCTGTCCTTAGCAGTGGTTTCCTAGCAGCTATTTTACCATGAAGGCCTGCTGCACAAAGTCTCCTCTTAACAGTTGTTGTAGAGATGTGTCTGCTGCTAGAACTCTGTGTGGCATTGATCTGGTCTCTAATCTGAGCTGCTGTTAACCTGCGATTTCTGATGCTGGTGACTCGGATAAATTTATCCTCAGAAGCAGAGGTGACTCTTGGTCTTCCTTTCCTGGGGCGGTCCTCATGTGAGCCAGTTTCTTTGTAGCTCTTGATGGTTTTTGCAACTGCACTTGGGGACACTTTCAAAGTTTTCCCAATTTTTCGCACTGACTCACCTTCATTTCTTAAAGTAATGATGGCCACTCGTTTTTCTTTACTTAGCTGCTTTTTTCTTGCCATAATACAAATTCTAAGTGTCTATTCAGTAGGACTATCAGCTGTGTATCCACCAGACTTCTGCACAACACAGCTGATGGTCCCAACCCCATTTATAAGGCAAGAAATCCCACTTATTAAACCTGACAGGGCACACCTGTGAAGTGAAAACCATTTCCGGTGACTACCTCTTGAAGGTCATCAAGAGAATGCCAAGAGTGTGCAAAGCAGTCATCAAAGCAAAAGGTGGCTACTTTGAAGAACCTAGAATATAAGACATATTTTCAGTTGTTTCACACTTTTTTGTTAAGTATATAATTCCACATGTGTTAATTCATAGTTTTGATGCCTTCAGTGTGAATGTACAATTTTCATAGTCATGAAAATACAGAAAAATCTTTAAATGAGAAGGTGTGTCCAAACTTTTGGTCTGTACTGTATATATATATATATATATATATATATATATATATATATATGTATATATATATATATATATATATATATATATATATATATATATATATATAGATGGCCATATATATATATTTGTGTACTATTATAACAATGTCACATGATCCCTATGTCCATACAGTGATGGAATCACTCTCCCCTCCTAAGGACATAAATGGTATCCGAAGGAAGTGAGATGGTAGCTGCTGCTCTCACTTCATCTGGATTTCTTGAATTGTCCAAAGGAGAGGAGAGTGGAGCCAGCGCTGATTGGCTGCAGGGATCATTGTTATGTCACGCGATTCCCAGGAGAGCCAGTGCCAACACTGCTGGAATGGTGCCGGCACTGGAGGTGAGTATCTTATTGAGGGGAAACATAAGGATTCAGAAGCGGTTGTTCAAGTAGTGGACATCCCTTTTAACTAGTAAGAGAGAGTGCATAATGTTGCTTGTAATCCTCGGTTCACACTGGTGTCATGGCTTGCATTTATAACAGAAGCCTAGACACTGATGGATGCATCATTCGATAAATGCAGGCAGTGACCATTGGATCCCACTGACTCAATACTATAAGGTCCTATTGATGTGTCTGTCAGATTTATAGCTGTGCATCCTGTGTACAGAAATGCAATTTTACTATCAAAAGTGTCGAAAATGCAGACAGAACCCCTGATGGAGGCACGAAATGTGAACAGTAGGAGCTCTGTTCTCTCTGATCTTCTACATGTTTTTAACGCACATTTGCTTCTGCAGTGTTTTATTTTTGTAGTCACAGCAATTAGTATAGACTTCATTAAAATTTACAGTGGGAGCCAAGAATAGTAAACTAAAATACCTTGGACATTTCAGAAAGGAAATCTCGACCAATTCACATAAGGCTTGGAAATATTAGCCCCTAAGTAGAATAGTCTGCAACTTTAATGTTCTATATAGCACTTTTGCTATTAATTAGTAAAACACATCCAGGTCATACTACCGGTTTGGCTCATTAATTCGACCAGTTACTAAATTGCACACATCGGTGCCATCTGAGTGTTCTCGGCTCCGTGGGCAATATGAGGGAACGCAAGTTTATGTGTATTATTACTACATTGGTGGCACGTTGGTAATTTAAGTACGGCTGGTAACTCTCATAGGCCAACTATTGATATTGAGAGTGAATTGTTATATTTCCCCTGTAGACTATAAAATATTTATTACATTCGTTTTGTGATTGTGGCCTGTAGTTTTAAATACTTAATAGTAAATGCATTATTCCTGCATAATACATCAGTCCCACAAGTTACAAGACTCATGAAATTATGGGAACTTGAGACCATTAGGCCTCATTCAGACGTCCGTGAGTCACATACCTATTCTATTCATGCTTTTCTTATTATAGTCATGGGGCTGTTCACATGTCTTCTTGCGGGCCTATTGGTCCGCAAAAAAATCACAGAGACATGTCCGTTTTTGATCCGGGTCATGGATTAAAGTTAAGGAAAAAACAAGAAGAGTCAGCTCACCCACTTAGGAGCCCAGGAGACCGGCAGTGCCACAGGGAAGTAGATCGAAAGGAAAGATTTCAGCCTCAAAGATCTTCATAAAATTATCATCTTTATTAGATAAGTATAAAAATATGGCTATTACACAAACTCTATTAGGGAATATTCTATAGCAAACACTTTTCAGACAAAAAGGTCTTTGCTCATTGCATATGCAATATAGAATATTCCCTAATGGGATTGTGACTTTTGTGTAATAGCCATATTTTTATACTTACCTAATAAAGATGATGATTTTTTTGACTTTGGAATCTGTGTGCTGTCCATCATTAACGTTGTAAAGGATTGAAGATGCTTTTTCTTTTTCATCAGTGAAAAATCACTGATGGTAAACACTGACATATTGACCAAACATTGATGAAATTCGGATCCAAAACACTGATGAACAACGGTTCGTGTCCTTACATACAAGAAAAATCACGGAGGCCTGAATGACACCTGACTCTATACAAAATCTACTAACAGATAACCAAATACTATATATTACATACTCGCACCTCCACTACGGCCAGTGATTGGCTGCCACGGTCACATGTATGACGTCATAGGATAAAAGGGCCACTGAATTAGCAGTGCAAAAATGCAGAAGAATTTAAACAATCCCTTTTTGAAGACTTTTGTGTTTATTTAGATGTTGCAAAACTCTTTTAATTGAACTGTCCTGTTAGATATTAACGAACGAACAAAGTTTATTACATAGTGAAAGGTGATACATCCAACCAGTATAGCTGAAAATAGGAGACATTTACAGATGTTTTTACTATATGCCTCACTTGTGTTATTTTCAAACAAAAACAGCAAAAGAAGAAGAACGATAAGTCTTCAAACAGGTTTGTGAGCTCCCCTAACTTAAGTGCTGTGGAGACTAGTGGAATGGGAAATGGACATCCTACCCGCCTGGAACCCATTCCAAATTCACCCATCCACGATATTGAGTTCAACAGCAGCAAGCCTCTCCCACAGCCTGTACCGCCCAAAGAGGCCAAAACCTTTCTGAGGTGAGCACTGCCTCGCCAGTCAATTGCCACTGGTCATCAAAGTGCCGGACTACTGACATAGCCTTGAATTATTTCTTTGCAACCTCTTTTTAGAGCTCCTTTTTGCTCATATAATTGTTTAAACTCCATCTCATTATTTCCTTTGAAAACCTATGTTGTGCATCAGTTTCCATTATGCCATATTAAAGGGAACCTGTCACATTATACATGCAGTCCAATCAATGGACATCATGGTATAGAGAAGAAGAAGCTGAGCACAATGATAAATTGAATCTTTTCCAGCAAACCTATATAACTTGTATTTTATTCATTGAATTCATTGAACTCCCTGGTGTTTGTATGTATAGGAGTCCAGTGGGCGGTGCTACTCAGTGACAGCTATCTCTGCATGCACAGTCATACTGGGAAGACTGTCAATCACTGAGTAGGACTGCCCACTGGACTCATGCATATAAGCACCAGGGATTCAATGAATACAGTGTAAGTTGTACTGGAACTTTTCCCATAAAAATGTATATCAATTTGATCAGCCCCTCCTGCTCTAAACACCCTGCCTACAGATTACATACTATTTCCAACACGAGAAGGTTCCCTTTAAGGCTGATGCACGTACTTATTGTAATATCTGTTATTACGCTGTACATTTGGTATATTCAGTGTTGAGTATTTTCTTACTAAAGGAGGCCGATTGGCAGAAAATGAATTGCTATTATTTAGAACTCTTGTGTAATCGTCTGTTCCCATAATAGCAGCTTTTCCAGTACATTCTAAGGATCTAACTTATATATATTATAATGGGTGAGCTACAGTATAGTAGCTGAATGCTGTAGTGCCCTCTAGTGGTGAACATCAACATTTATGTATAAAATCATTAATAACAAGTAAAGAAAAGACAATACTTTTCACTGAATTGCCAAGAGCATGCATATGTATTGTATTGTATGGCCTCCTGTGATGAGCATGTACATATCTGTTTGCAATTCTGCATGTAAGTATATATAAATATATATCCCTGTAATTGATTGTCCCTGTGTGCTCCTTTTATACAATGAGAAGTTGTATAGCACTTTATTGTATCTCAGCCCAGCACCAAAGAAGAAAATTCCTTTCCCCTTGTCTATGACATGTAAACCCAACAGGACATTTGGGCTTCCCATGAGCACTTCCATTGAGCTGTATTTCAGTCCTATCTGTTGTTCTACCTGTGAATAATGCATGACACTGCTGGGTAATATCAGTGAGCCGAGTGTCCCCGGTCTGCACATTTATTGTGTGTTGTGAGAATTATACAGTGGGAGGTGACCATGGTATTCATACTTCTCACAAATTATGTTCCAATTAAAAAGGAGGCTAAAAGAGGGGGCAGTTTATTTCACAAAGGCTACATGCTTCCCCTAGCATCCACTAGCTTGTGCTGCTGGGGAATTACAATGTAGTGGATGTGCAGAAATGTCACACAGGGACAAGGACAAGAAGTGGTATTGATTCTGGCTTTCTGTTTGCTGCTGGCCGCTATGTCTGCTTTCTTACGGCCTTGTGTGATGTGTTTTCTACATGTATTATCCCTTGTAATGTGTTTCTCTTTCTCTCTGGGATTTAGCCCTCCCCAGACTGACACTTCACCCGTGGCATCACCAGATCCACAACGCCAGGAATGGTTTGCCCGCTACTTCACTTTCTAAGAGACTGTATTTGATAGTGTCTCTCTTTCTATTGTGGCACAGCTTTGATGTGGACTCTTTGTACAAGCATGATCTTAACAAACCCTTATGTGACCAAGCTTTGCCGTAACTACTGTTTGTTCGAACACTGTGAACAAGGGTGTTTGTCTCCAGGTGGAAATGCACTGTTTAATAACACTGCGTGTTTGCGTTCCTTCCAGTAAAATCTCCTTTACATTTTACAAAAAGAAAAAAAAAGAGAATTTTGTAGAATAACTGTGCTACCTCCTTTCCCTATTTATTCCTTCTTTTTTATTTCTTTTCTGCCAAGCATAAATACTTCAGTGCTGAAATGATCCATAGCACATTGCTGTGCACTGATGTTATTGAGATGCCTTCTCAGTAGATCCAGCCACAGGGCTCAAATGTCTAGGAAAGACCATTGTAGTTACCGATAAATCATGTTTGATAGTTCGACACCAGAAATAACAATGTGCCTGGATTCAGATTCTCAGCTTCTGATTGGTATGTATATACTATGTATGGCTATTGTATTCCTATTGTAACAACATAAACCCCTAAGTCCCAGTGTGTTATTTCCTATGGAAGTCACTTTTATTATACATATATAAAAGGATATTTTTTCTTATAAACTTAATGTTTGGTATTATTATTGGAATATCCTGTGTCTTTTATTCTTTACTTAACTGGAGAGAGGAACATAGTTTAAAGGTCTTCGTTATGGGCCCCAAATCAGTGTACGTACTCCTTTCCTTATTGAAGACATTAAAGGGAATCTACCTCCAGGTTTTTTTCTAACCCATCTGAGAGCAACATGATGTAGGGGCAGAGACCCTTTTTCCAGGGCTGTATCATTTACTTTACTGGGTGCTGCAGTTTTGATTAAAACTGTGGTATCTGCAATAGATCTAGCAGTTCTCCAAATGCTGAGCTCTGTATAATCCCACCCCCCCACCACTGATTGGCAGCTTTCCGTGTACACTGTGCATAGGCAGAAAGCTGCTAAATCAGTGGTGGGGGCGTGGTTGGACTACCTGGCAGCAGGCCAAGTAGTCATCTATTGGTAATCTCCTGCTGATAAACAATGATTTTATCTTAACTAAACTAAGCAGCCCAGTAAGATACAGTGCTGGAATCAGGGTCTCTGCCCAAAAATAATTTCCCTAATTCATGCTGCTGTCAGACTAGGTAGCAAACGCCTGTTTACAGATGGTGAGGAGCATAAGATTCAGAATATCAGTAAGCAAAGATGGGAATGCTGTTACATAATTGTACACATTATAGGTAGTGTTAAACTATATGGGTAAGTTACAAGTATATTGATTTATGTATCTTGATATGATTCTGAGTTTCAATGTGTTCATAGCTGCATTTACAATCCTGTAAGCTTCAGATCATAAATCTTCAGGTATTCCTTGCTCACGTATTGTTTGTTTTGATGGTGAATTGCTTTCTGAAGAGTGTACTTTTTATTATCCAACCATTGGCTTGGAAATCACTTGTGCTTTTGGGCCCCCTACATGTGGCTCCCCAGCTGTAATCATTTAATGTATGAATGTATCTTAGATGAAGTATACCTGAAACTGAGTGTGTGTCTGTGTAATGGCATGCTGTGAGAGGAGATCTCTAATTACATCAGAGCCGTTACACTTACATATCACAGCGGGAGCAGCCTGCCCCTTACCAAGAGTAGAGAAAAAATTATGCCTTGAAAACCAGATTCAGAATACCTAAAAATATTCCTTTCTGCACTACGTCTAAGATACATCTACTGTGAACTTTAAAACATTTTTTAAAGCACCACTCCAGCATTTTGTTTTTTTTTGCAGCCCTGGAGTGGCACTTTAAATCTAATCCCCCTGCCCCGTCAAATACTCACCCTCCGGCATCTTCACAGTTTTTTCGGTGCTGCTCCGGCGCCATCTTCTGACTAGTCAAAAGTTACGTCACAAGAGTTTAGTGCAAGTCTGTGAGAGCCAGAACGAGACTTTGATAGACTTGTATTGAAAAGTGACCTCCGCGCAACTCCCATGAAACACTGGAGCTGACAGAAGCGGCGGCAAAAATGGATGAAAACGCCGGAAGGTGAGTATGAGACAGGGGTCAGGGGACTTACATTTAAAGCACCACTCCAGCGGTGCAATAAAAAACAACACTGGAGTGGTGCTTTACCAATAGTGCTGTATGTACCTTCTTGGCCCCCTTGAAGCTCTGAAACCTGGGTTGTTGACCACTTTGGTTCTGATTCCCGTATAATCATTTCAGATTTGTTTTTATTGTTTCATTTTATACATGGTACAATTATCAGAGTAATACTGTATATCAACATTTTCTTATTAAAGAGGAGGAGAAGAATAAATGTGAGAATATAGTAGGAAAAATGGGTAGGGAGGGATAGAAAACATAGGAAGGGAACGAGGAAGGAAAAAGGACAAGGAAGATGGATTTTCATAAGCAACTTCAATCTTGACATATTTATATTGTTTTTTATTTCTTATATCGTCTATCATTTTTATTATATAATATAACTCTTAAATATTTTGAGGAAGCAATAATAACATGTTAAATCAACTTTGTCTTATTTTCACAGTGAATCGTTGTCAGTTTATGATCGTTGTGTTTGGTTTGAGTGGTTAAGTGTTATTTGGTGGATTTGATTGTGAAGTTGTTTTACATTGGGGAAATGTTTTGAACCACAGTTAACAACTATTATAGGACTAGTATAGGACCTATATACTATAGGTAGTGAATGAAACTGATATTTCTGATTGTGAAAATGTGTTCAGAACTGTTGTGTGTGTTTCTTTCTTCTATAACTTTATTTATTGTCGGTTATTCTATTGGTCTCCAGGACGCTGCTAGATTTATTTTTGTGACTGATTCCCATATGTTCAATTCTGATTTTTATTATCAAAAACAAATAATGATTTGAAAATGCTCTTTCATTATTCATAATTATTTAGAGAGGTAAGTAAGTATGGTATCTTGGAAAGTTTGCATGGAATCAAGCCACACTAGCAGATGAGTAGCAGTCCATCCTTATCCTGTTCATCTCGGGCTGCTGCATAAACACAAGAAGACTACTGTTTTACATATTTTGAAACAAAAAATACGATTTATCAAAAACAGCATATATTTGGCATTCAAACATCCCTTTATTTGTAGAATACCTGGGTACTTTAAAAACAGTGTGTGAATTTAGCCTAAGTGGCTATACACATTATGTTCTTGTAATCCATTAAGTGATTGCATTTGAAAATAACAAAAGGGTTAATCACAGATACCGCTGAGTACAGCTACATATTTTAATTGCGATATGTAATACAACTCCATATTAGAGTCTATGGCTCGACAGAGTGGTACCTTTGAATACCTCTTTTGTGGTTTTCAAATGTGCTTGTGCAGCAGATGCTGGAGTCGAAATGTACACTTTTACCTACCACTTTTGCATATACAGCAATAAAATTTAACATACATACACAGATGCGCATCTTACAAATATGCATACTTTTACATGTACATACAGTATACACACAAATTTTGGCTTTCTTTTACATATATACAAACTCAGAGGTATACAGAGGCACACTTCTTTACATAAAGGCAGTGTACCTCCCAGTGTAGTGCTCAGCCTCAACCAAGGTCCTCGTCAAGCAAAGAGAATTTTAGGGCTCACCTGGTAGGTGGATTAACTAACCCACAGTTTGTGGTGAACACATAGACCAAGGTCGATGGCACAGCGGGTTGAACTTGCTGGATGACATGTGGAACAGCGAGCTATGCTGGATGTCAGGCAAACAAGCGGAACACATACTGGAAGCCAAAGAACCAGAAGATGAAGATGTAAAGTAGACCAGGAATTGTTGCAGCATAATGTGAACAAGTACAGTTTGTTATCCTTGCAGCAGTTGAAGGGTTAAACAGCAGGTCTGAACCAGGATGTAGTTGTATAACTAACAGGAGTTGGCAGAGATTGCAGTGTATTATGAACATTTTCTAGATAACAGTAATGCTTACAGCAGATACTGCGTTAATCAGCAGGTCTGAAGAACGGAACAGTGGATGCAGGTTGTAGAAACTACAGGAGTGTATAGTGATGACTGCAGCATAACATAAATAGTCTGTAGATCAGGGGTGGGAAATAATTTTTCTCCTAAGCGCCATTAGGATATTTATACCATCCTTCAGGGGGCCGTACAAATTGTGTGCTAACTCTGCCCACAAAGTACATTCTAACGCTGGTAATCATTCATTACACGCGCCTTAAAGTTCAGTAGTGAACACTGCGTACGCGTGTTCACAGAGGAAGAAGAAATTAATTGGTCGGTGGACAGCAAAATACAGCTGCCAGCCCAAGCACTGTGGTCCCCGGGAATCTGCTGGATAAAAGGTCATTGAGGGCCGTAAACAGCCCGCGGGCCTGAGGTTCCCCACCCCTGCTGTAAATGGTGACAAACTTCAAAACAAACTACAACTGCACACATCACTTACTGAATACTCAGACACACAAGTGTGTCTAAATTGACCTAGAAAGGCCTTGGGTGATGATGTAAGATAGGCAGCACGATGGCTTAGTGGTTAGCAATGCAGCCTTGCAGCACTGGGGTTCTGGGTTCAAATCACATAACATCTGCAAGGAGTTTGTATGTTCAGCCCCGTGTTTGCATGCATTTCCTCCGGGTTCTCCGGTTTCCTCCCACGCTCCACAGACATACTGATATGGAATCTAGATTGTGAGCCCCAATGGGGACAGTGATGATAATGTCTGTAAAGCACCGTGGAATTAATGGTGCTATATAAGTGAGTAAAATAAATAAGAGAGGTACACTGGGCAACTTTTGAAAACCAACATTAAGCACAGCAAAAGGCGAAGGCCATAGGAGAAGAAAGAAGACCTGACCTTTGAATCGAGACAGATGTATAATGGAGAAGATGGGCATCTCATTTTGGGTCGGAGCTGCTTGTTGATAGAAAGAGACTCTTCTGGAAACACCACATGACCCCGACATCTGCCTGCAGCAGTTTGCTTCTGGATGACATGCAGGGTAGGGATAGTGGGCTGTTTAAGCAAACGTATCTTTGGGATCCTTTGGCAACAAAGGCTGACAATATTTTAATATTTAAGCCCTAAACATGCTATCTAGCCAAGCCGTCCCTTGAGCAGAGAGAAGGAACATCGATGAGCTTCTCAATTAGGCTAGATAGATGGTGATTGAGTGTAAAGGTCATCTGTCAGTAGGATCAACCCTCCTAAGCCGGCATGTAGGTCATAGGACACTGAATAAAATGATACTTTGATATCTACGATACAATGTCTTATTCCAGAGAAGTGAACATTTTTCTTTCATGTAAATGAACTGTTAAAAACTATGGGCCGGACACTGATCTCCATGAGAATCTGCCTCCAGAGCTTATCTTATATGAACGTTATCAGTGTGATATGTAATGGCTGCTCTCCTGATTTCACTGCCGAACTGTGTGTGATTAAAACTGACACATGGCTGGCATTAAACACATCTTCCATCCAGCAGAGCTGTGAGAGCTGCAGCTGCTAACGTGTTTGTTATGAGACAAAGTTCAGTTCTACTGTCCTGTGTTAGTTACATGTCTCACACTGGTAACTTCTCCAGTTCACTTAAACCAAGCCCTGGAGGCAAATTCTTATGCAATCAGTGTCTATCCCATAGTACTGACCAGCTCATTTACATATTAAGAAAATGTGTATTTCTCTGGAGTAAGACATCACAGATATCAAGGCATAATTTTATTCAGCTTCTTATGACCTGCATGCCTATATAGACGGCTTGTGAGGGTAAATTCTACTGATAGATTCCATTTAAACTTTCTAAAAGGTTTATGTATTCACTCTGGCATGTTTTTTTTTTTTTTTTAAAAGTACATGTCTCCCATTTCAGATAGTGTATTTCCTTTGTATTGTAAAATTTGGTATCAGAGACACTGTAAATGCAACCTGCCAGCAACAAAAATGCCATTTACTTACATATATAGTAGTAATCTGCATGTAATCTACATTTTAAATATGTTGTGCTGTGTTACTGGAAGTGTGACTACAGGGAGAAAATGCAGTTATATTCTCCCTGCAGCTGCTGCTTGTTGTAATTTGGGTGGCTGCATGGAGCTGGAACAGTCACCATTTACTACATTGTGAACACACTGTTATCACTCCCCCTGCATCTTGACTCACAACCTGCTCTGCACCCACATGTGGTAGAGAAAGGTGTTTATCAATGTGCAGCGAGTGATTTTACCTGTAGATTAACACTACTTTATATAAGCAGGTAAATAGCAGTTTTCCAACTAATATGTTCACCTTAAAGCAGTTTTCCACTTTCAGGAAAGTGGACCCAAAACGCTCTAAAGTGCCAGAGCAGGTACTGACCCTCCCCAGGTCCACTGCTGGATCCCCTCTGCTGCTCCGGTCTCGGTATTATGGCTGTAGCGTTGATGTCATGTTGTCAGTGTGCACCACTTATGTAGCCAGTCACTGAGCTTAGAGACGGCAGCCAAAACACAGAGACCTGAATAGCAGAGTGAGCCAGAGCCGCATCCAGGGAGGGCGAGTACCTGCTGTCTTTGTTATTTTAGGTATTCTAAAGTGTTTAAAGTCCACTTTCCCTAAAGTGGAAAACACTTTTAACTTAGCATATATACAGTACGTTTACTCATTCATTCAAGGGGTTCTAATTTACTTAAAGGCGTTTTCTGAGCCAAACAAAACGTTGCCTAGGGGACTGGATATATAAAAAATATACTCAGTCATAACAACCTATCAGCACCATCCTGGATCCAGTAAAGGCTGCTTCATGGTCTGTGCAGAAACAAGAAGTGGTGATTGGCTGCAGCGCATCATTAGATGGTTTATGATGACATGCTACTCAAAGTCGCCTTACCACTGCTGCCCATCACAGGCGGATGGTGGACAATGACATCACTGCTTCCTGTCTGTGCTCAGACTGCGGACCGGCCTGGACTGGATACAGGTGGGTGTTAGTAAGTATTTTTTACATATCCAGTCCCCTGGGCAAAGTTTTATTTTGCCCGGACAACCCCTTTTGTTTTAGCTAAAACACCAGCAGTAATTCTCTCATTTTGTAATACACAATATGATTATTTTACTAGACAAGCTGCTGCCGATGTGCTTGTGGGAGCAGGATCAAGACCTTGGCTACAATCTAAAGATATGGATCTGCTATTATGATAGTGATCTTAAAATCTGGCATTAACCCCCCTTATACATCACTATTAAAGCTGATTGCAGTGTACAAGATCAAAATCAGGGTTTTGATCGCATTACAGGGAATTTCTGTGATACAAGCTATACCCATACCTTGTATACAGTGTCGGACTGGGGTGCCAAGAGCCCACCAGTAACCAACTCCAGGACCCTACTTTTCACCTACATGTAAATGTGTCATTATCCCCAATCACAAATGTATATAACAATGAACTGGGTAGATTGTTAAATGAATAACATGCTGCCTTTGTCTGTACATAGTGAGTATATAGTGCCAAGTACTGCTCATATAAGAGGGTGGTGGCCCACTCCTGCACAGGGGCCCACCGGAGGATTCTCCTGTGGGCCAGTCCAAACCTGCTTGTATAGGTAGGCAGCCTAAGGCTCACTAGAAGGCTATATGGCTATCTGTTAGCAGGAACCTGTCAGCAGGATTACACACCCCAATATGCGCATGTAACTCTGTCCAGCTATACCGTTATATGGTCAGTCTGTTCCTGAGAAATCAGCTGTTGAATTGATAGGCAAATGGTGCTGAAGAGGTATTGTAGATCTGAAGCCTCTGTCACTCCAGCTTTATTTTCCACCCAACGCCGCCTCCTCCTGTTTGATTGACAGCCTCTATGATGAGTGACTTTAGGCAAAGGAGCCATCAGTCAAGCAGGAGGTGGCGGCACTGGCCAGGGTATAGAGCTGGAGTGACACAGACTTCAGATCTACAAGTAGTTACTTAGACTCATTTGCATCTAAATTTAAATGCTGCTTTCTCAGTAACGGAGGAATGGACTGGACATGTAATTGCATTGCTGGACTTGTCTTTGAAAGAGCTACATGTGCATATCAGCAGTTTGGGGTATGAATTCCTGCTGACAGATTCACTTTAACAATATATGTGTTTAGACGCCCTAAACAAACAGTACCTATATGAGTAAATTAATTCACAGGACACCAATCCAGCGCCCAGGTCAGTTGTTTGTAGTCACTGGACCCGAGTCCTGTAAAACGCTTCCTTACTTTTGGCATCCGCAGTTCCTCTTTTGAATTGTAGTCCTGGACTGACATCAAGTGCGTGTTACGCTGCAACAGTGAGAACACACCAGGACTACAAGCACAACTACACGGTCCTGAAAATCGATTTTCTGATCTCTACTATATAGTATTAATGCATTACATGAGACAGATTACAGGAATTGGCGGTGGGTCGTTGTCTCTCCTCTCATGTATGTCGACCTGTATACAGGAATAGTGAGAGGAACTGCAGGATTTTTGTTCCCGGCCAGCTAACCATTGGACAGTAGCAGGTGCAATGCTTGAATGGAAATGAGGGAAAAAATTGTTAGCAATAGGTTTGCAGGATGCTGATGAAGACCAAACGCCCTCTAAAAGAGGTAAATGGCAAGTTACAGAGTCAAGAATTTTCCTGAACATAATAAATGGGTAAATGCTCTAAAAACATTTTTTACTTCATCTGGATGAGGACAACAAGACCATGCTTTACTACAGGTTTCTACATTTTTGGGTGAAAACTTTGGCAAACTTTCTGGTAATTATTTATTTATCCTTTTGCACTTCATTATAAATATTAATTATAGGGGTTGTACACCTGAGATAATTTTCGACATGCTGTTTAGTTTGCAAAGTCCTAACAGTGTATAATGTTAAAAAAATGCAATTGCAGCCAGGTGTGTTTTCCTTTGCAACTGCAGCATTTTAGTTTAAAATATAGTTTAAAGGCCGGTCTGGGACTATAGGCACAGAAGATACTAGTCTGACCCCGGTCGGCTTCTCTCCGCACCGCCCAAGTTGACTAACAGGTCTTTCCCATGTGTGTACATAGGTGTTACAAAGGTACTATTCGTGGTATCCTGGCAGCACTTAGTTCTTCCTTCGACAGGGTTAGTGCTAGCCACTCAGTCTACCAGATCCCAGGGGTTGCCCTGGCTTTCACCCTTTATCCTCTATAGGGATCTGGACTTACACAGTGGACACAATAAGGTGCTGGCCGGAGGAGCATGCTGGCAGCAAGAAGGGTCTCTCCACCAGACCTGTACCAGGAGGTCAAAGTCAGAGGCTGGAAAATTAAGTCAGTAAACAGGCTGTCGTATGAACAAGGTAAATATCCGCAGATACCCAGAGTAGTAATAACAATAGCTCACAATGGAAACTGACTTTCAGAAGTTTAAATAGAGAGCAGACCCACTCAGAGCTGTCAGCACAAGGAAACACTAGCTACCCAGGAAACAACCCTCAAACTTCCAGGCTGGGCATATCAATAAGTCCAAGGGGTAAAATAAGGTTAACATATCGCCCTGTGTCGCCTGCCAATCAAAGCAGACACAGAGGGGACAGACAACGGCAAGGATATCACAATAGGGTCAGACCTGTCAATCATATGGCACAGCGCTGGAAAGGTGAGATTAGTCTCATCTCTGCCTATAGTCCCCACCTAGGTCTTCAAGCTATTTTTTCTCTGTATGATATCTATTTACCATGAAAGTTGTATACACCAGGACTTTTATGTATTATGGTGATTTTCATGTAAAATATCTATAAAACTCTATATCTGTTTCTTGAAAGTTACTAAGACAGTAAAAAAAAAAATTGTAAGGGCATTATGCAGCATCTTTTCTCTTCCTGGCCAGAGAGGATTCTGAGTAGGGGCTTCTCCACTATCGTGTCCAAACTGAAGGGCAAAAATGCATTTCATTCATTGCATAGAAATGGCATAAAGCATTGGTGACTCACTGGAGACTAGTGGACCTACAATGTGGACACGGGAATTGGTAGATACCCCGAGTATCCAGGAGGAGTAGGACACAGCACCTTGTGAGCAAGAGCCAGCACTTTTAGGGATCTATAAGATCGTGCTGAAGTCCACATACAATGTTCTGCCGCTAACTTCGTGACCTAGCATGCTGTACTGGGGTAAGTGGTCTGGGAAACATCTCGAGAAAGTTGGAAGAATTGCATTTGAAACTTGAATAATTGATTACAGGGTATGTCCAATAAGGCAAATTGTCAGTCCACCACAATCACTGCTGCCAGCACGAGGATACTGAAAGCACTGGCAAAATAGGGATATAGGGAGGTGAAGTGAAAGCAGCATTTATAGGGCAGTCAACCAGCACTGAGCACTACACAGAATATTCTGTTGCTGGCCACAGTGTGATCTACAAATGCGGCCAACTGGGATCTGCACTGACTTGGAAGGTAAGAAAAAGCCATAGAAAGACCTCATGAACTGGAACAAACACATAGGTATAGATGAACTGGGATGGAAGGTTGCGAGATCTTGTGTGTTTCTCGCTGCTGGAGTCGCACTCTGACAATTTACGCATTGATTAGTCAAGTACAGGGCAGTTTAGGTTCACGTCTCTTTGACATTGGGCTATCAAGAACACCCATTTATCAATTTATCCATTCATATACTAAAACCAACACGGATAATAGCAAAAGAAAGGAGTCACTTTAGGGAGAAAGTCCATGGAAACAAGAGTCAGGAAGGTATGTGGCAGTACGTATTTAGGTTGCTCCAAGCCAATAGTTGCAACCACTAATAACAATTGAGGCCATCCAGAAAGAAATGCAAGCTACAAATTGTGCATTCAGCTTAATATTCAATATTCTTTTGGAATCAGATAATTTTTATTGAAACACCATACACATATTTTTCAAGTAGATCTTGAAAATTTCACAACATAAAGAAAGATCAGTATGCATTTTACATTTAGGTAAAGGGGTTGTCAGATACATTAATATTGATCGCCTATTTTAGTATTGGTCATCAATATCAGATTGGTGGTGATCCGACACCCCCGCCGTTCAGCTCTTCCCAGTACCACCAGTGACCGAATGTGATCGGTTGCAGAGCGGAACTACACAGCACAGCTCCGTCAACTGCAAAGTGGCTGCAGCAGGGAACAGCAGCTCCGTCCCTATTCAGTACCCAGTCATGGCCACTATACAATTGAAAATAATGTGCTGTACACTTTTGCAACTGGTAACATTCGGCCAGCGCGGGCACTGGTTACAACTGATTGAAAATGCTACATCCAACACAAACACCAAAGTCATAACATTAGGAAACAAAAAAAATGGTATAAGATGACTGAGAGAAATAAAAAAGGAAGGGTGGGGGTGGTTCCCTGAGTGTAATATTGGTATATATATCTCTAGTCCATCATCAACAGAGAATCAGTATCTACTCCCGTCCTACAGGATACCTTTAGTGATGATGCCAGCTTGTGCAAATAATGTTATCACGCCCACAGGGTCTGGGGAAACTAACACCCCATCGACTAGTCAAAGTCCCAATTAGTATAGCAAATGGGGACATTATAAATGCTTTTTTTACACTTTGTTTTCACTGAATAGCATTATAGAGAGAATTTACTCATACATACAGTGGTGTGAGGCATCAGACAGGGTTGGCTGCTATCGCCTCTCTTCTTCACGTTAGCCATTGAACCTCTGACATGTCGTTTGCGAGATTCAAGGAAGTTTCTGGGGTTTCGTTGTGGAGAAAAGAATGAGCCTACATGCAGATGATGTTACTTTTTCTTGGTGATGTGGCATCCTCAATTGGCACAGTAATGTCTATTATAGCAAAATTTGGTGGCTGCTCAGGTCAGGTTTATTGTTTAATTGGAACAAATCAGTACCAGTGGACCCGATACTTTCTTCTGAGGTGTTGGAACAATTTCAGATACAGATTATAGATACATTTAAATACTTTGGGAGAATAGTTGTTGCTAGACATTATGTAATCCTTAAAGGGATCAATCATTTTTTCACACAGAACCCTGAAAGTTTGGATTTCTTTTTCCTTTAATAATAAAGACCTTAATTTAAAAACTGCATTTTATGTTATCTTTGTCTAATATTTAAATTTGTTTTGTGATGTGAAACATTTATGTGTGACAAACATGCAAAAGAATAAGAAATCAAGAAGGGGGCAAACCACTGTAGGCGAATGCTGCTGGGTCGGAGGGCTTGGGGGACCTGACAGGTTCCTTTTAAGGATTACATAATGTCTAGCAACAACTATTCTCCCAAAGTATTTAAATTTATCTATAATCTGTATCTGAAATTGTTCCAACACCTCAGAAGAAAATATGGGATCCACTAGTACTGATTTGTCCCAATTAATCAATAACCCTGACCTGACCAACCATCAAACTCTGCTATAATAGACATTACTGGGCCAATTGAGGATGCCACATCACCAAGAAAAAGTAATGTCATCTGTATGTAGGCTCATTCTTTTATCCACAAAAAACCCCCAGAAACTTCCTTGAATCTCGCAAATGACATGTCAGAGGTTCAATGGCTAACGTGAAGAAGAGAGGCGATAGCAGCCAACCCTGTCTGATGCCTCTCCCTACCATGAAAGCATGAAAAAGACAGACATTCACCCGAAGGCTAGCAGGCAGAGATTGTTGGAGCAGTCGAATTAGGGCAGTATAATGAGGACCAACCCCATCTTGTCCGGCACAGCCCACAGATAATTCCACGGGAAACTATCAAAGGCTTTGATAGTGTCAAGGGATAGGATCGCCCTACTTCCAGTAACCGAGGTGCTCAGCTGTAAGTTAGGAAATAGCGACCTCAAACTGACCTCATATTCAATAGTCAATCAAATCTATGCCACGATGGAGGCTCACTAAGTACACACTTATATAGCTCTCTGTGTTGAAAACTAGCAGTATAAATTAATTTCCCTCTAGTGCCCCCTAGAGATGGTTGCAGCCGGAATCATATCAAGTTAAGAAATAAACATACAAGCAAACCTCATTTATTTATGTAAAAAGGAAGGCTAAATAGGTGACAAGGTAAAGGACACGCGCAAATAAGCTATAGGTAAAAACAAAGACGTCCGTATAGTAATAGTAATAAGTATCATAAAAGAAGCTTACGGTTACTAAATAAAGTCCATTTATAATCCCAAGATGTAGGAGAGACCCTTTAAAATAACTCCAAAGGGTCTACTTCACATCAACTTCACGTAAGTACAACGAATACATGATAACAGAATTCACCCTAGATATTTACAATGAAAAAAATGGATATTAAAAAATGAAGCTACCCACTGACATGGAAATGACTCTTTCTTCATTTGTTTTGTTTTTTCCAGAGTTTTATATTGATTCACATTACATATGCAATCTTTTTAAAAACGTTTTTAATTATGTGTGTGCATTTCTGGTTCACGGTGCCACCATTAACCATTGGTTAACCCCTTAAGCCCCGCGGGTGGTTTGCACGTTAATGACCGGGCCAATTTTTACAATTCTGACCACTGTCACTTTATGAGGTAATTACTCTGGTACGCTTCAACGGATCCCCCTGATTCTGAGATTGTTTTTTCGTGACATATTGTACTTCATGATTGTGGAAAAATTTCTTCGATATCACTTGCGTTTATTTGTGAAAAAAACGGAAATTTGGCGAAAATTTTGAAAATTTTGCAATTTTCAAAAATTTGAATTTTTAAGCCCTGAAATCAGAGCGATATGTCACACAAAAGAGTTAATAAATAACATTTCCCACATGTGTACTTTACATCAGCACAATTTTGGAACCAAAATTTTTTTTTGTTAGGGAGCTATAAGGGTTAAAAGTTGACCAGTGATTTCTCATTTTTCCAACAAAATTTACAAAACCATTTTTTTAGGGACCACATCACATTTGAAGTCACTTGGAGAGGTCTTTATGACAGAAAATACACAAAAGTGACACCATTCTAAAAACTGCACCCCTCAAGGTGCTCAAAACCACATTCAAGAACTTTATTAACCCTTCAGGTGCTTCACAGGAATTTTTTGAATGTGGAAGAACAAAATGAACATTTAACTTTTTTCACAAAAATGTTACTTTAGACCCAATTTTTTTTATTTTCACAGGGGTAACAAGAAAAAATGGACCCCAAAATTTGTTGTGCAATTTCCCCTGGGCACGCAGATACCCAATATTTGGGGAAAAAACACTGTTTGGGCGCACGGCAGGGCTCGGAAGGGAAGGAGCGCCATTTGACTTTTTGATTGTAAAATTTGCTTGAATAATTAGCGGATGCCATGTTGTGTTTGGAGAGCCCCTGTGTGCCCAAACTTTGGAGCTCCCCCACAAGTGACCCCATTTTGGAAACTAGACCCCCCAAGGCACCTTTCTAGATGCATAGTGAGCACTTGGAACCCCCAGGTGCTTCACAAATTGATTCGTAAAAATGAAAAAGTGAAAAAAAAAACACTTTTTCATTTTTACGAATCAATTTGTGAAGCACTTAGGGGTTTCAAGTGCTCACTATGCATCTAGATAGGTGCCTTGGGGGGGTCTAGTTTCCAAAACGGGGTCACTTGTGGGGGGGCTCCAATGTTTGGGCACACAGGGACTCTCTAAATGCAACATGGTATCCGCTAACAAATTGAATGGAAAATCGGCTCAAATTGTTAGCGGACACCACATTGCGTTTGGAGAGCCCCTCTGTGCCCAAACTTTGGAGCTCCCCCACAAGTGACCCCATTTTGGAAACTAGACCCCCCAAGGCACCTTTATAGATGCATAGTGAGCACTTGGAACCCCCAGGTGCTTCACAAATTGATTCGTAAAAATGAAAAAGTGAAAAAAAAAACACTTTTTCATTTTTACGAATCAATTTGTGAAGCACCTAGGGGTTCCAAGTGCTCACTATGCATCTAGATAGGTGCCTTTGGGGGTCTAGTTTCCAAAATGGGGTCACTTGTGGGCGAGCTCCAATGTTTGGGCACACAGGGACTCTCTAAATGCAACATGGTATCCGCTAACAAATTGGAAAATCGGCTCAAATTGTTAGCGGACACCACATTGCGTTTGGAGAGCCCCTCTGTGCCCAAACTTTGGAGCTCCCCCACAAGTGACCCCATTTTGGAAACTAGACCCCCCAAGGCACCTTTCTAGATGCATAGTGAGCACTTGGAACCCCCAGGTGCTTCACAAATTGATTTGTAAAAATGAAAAAGTGAAAAAAAAACACTTTTTCATTTTTATGAATCAATTTGTGAAGCACCTGGGGTTCCAAGTGCTCACAATGCATCTAGGTAGGTGCCTTGGGGAGTCTAGTTTCCAAAATGGGGCACTTGGAACCCCAAGTGCTTCACAAATTGATTCATAAAAATTAAAAAATGTTTTTTTTTTCACTTTTTCATTTTTACGAATCAATTTGTGAAGCACCTGGGGGTTCCAAGTGCTCACTATGCATCTAGATAGGTGCCTTGGGGGGTCTAGTTTCCAAAATGGGGTCAATTGTGGGGGAGCTCCAAAGTTTGGGCACACAGGGGCTTTCCAAATGCAACATGGTGTCCGCTAACAATTTGAGCCGACAATTTGTTAGCGGATATCATGTTGCATTTGGAGAGTCCCTGTGTGCCCAAACATTGGAGCTCCCCCACAAGTGACCCCATTTTGGAAACTAGACCCCCCAAGGCACCTATCTAGATTCATAGTGAGCACTTGGAATCCCAGGTGCTTCACAAATTGATTCATAAAAATGAAAAAGTGTTTTTTTTTTCACTTTTTCATTTTTATGAATCAATTTGTGAAGCACCTGGGGGTTCCAAGTGCTCACTATGCATCTAGATAGGTGCCTTGGGGGGGTCTAGTTTCCAAAATGGGGTCACTTGTGGGGGAGCTCCAATGTTTGGGCACACAGGGGCTCTCCAAACGCAACATGGCGTCCGCTAACAATTTGAGCCAATTTGTTAGCGGACACCATGTCGCGTTTGGAGAGCCCGTGATGTGCCTAAACAGTGGAGCTCCCCCACAAGTGTCCCCATTTTGGAAACTATACCCCTCAAGGATTTTATTAAGGTGTATAGTAAACATTTTGAACCCAGAGGTACGGCACAGAATTTGTTTACATTAGGTCATCATATTGAATAAGTTGTCATTATTCTTGAGCGCAAGTGCTCGCTACTTGAGTTTGCATCGGGTACTCAGGTATGCACCATGTACATCGTGTGCTCGAGTGACATGCTCGAGTCCCTGCTCCGCATGTTTCACGGTTATTAGACACCCAAAAAAAAACATGCGGGGATCGCTCGTGCATGGCAGGCAATCCCCGTAAAGTTTTTTGGCCGCGAAGCATATGGGGCAGAGACTCGAGCATGTCACTCAAATACCCACGATACTCAATGCATACCAGAGCACCCGATGCAAACTCAAGTAGCGAGCACTTGTTCTCAACACTAGTCGCCATATCGTCATCTTTTTTTCTTACTTTTGAAAAAAATCCCAACCCCAGCCCTAACCCTAGCACAACCCTAGCCCTAGCACAACCCTAGCCCCAGCACAACCCTAGCCCCAGCACAACCCTAGCCCCAGCACAACCCTAGCCCCAGCACAGCCCTAGCCCCAAACCCAGCCCTAACCCTAGCCCAATCCTAACCCAAGAGTTTATTTTTGATGCTGCTCCTTGTGCGGTATAAGTGATTAGACGACTTTATTCTTCGGGTCGGTGTGATTACAGCAATGCCAGAATCATATGGGGTTTTTATGACTGACAGCTGTCACACACTAAAAGACGCATTTTTTGTAAAATCTAGTTTTTGCATCGCCATATTTTGAGAGCTATAATTTTTCCAGATTTTGGCAGACAGTCATGTGACGGCTCGTTTTTTGCGGGATGACTTGACGTTGTTATTGGTGCCATTTTCAGGCACGTGACATTTTTTGATCGCTTTCTATTCCGATTTTTGGGAGGCAGAATAAACAAAAACCAACAATTCAGGAATTGTTTTTTTTTTTTTTTTTTAAATTCTGTTCCGCGTGTGGTAAAATTGATGAGGTATCTTTATTCTTCGGGTCAGTACGTTTACAGCGGTACCACATTTGTATCATTTTTCTATGTTTTGGCGCTTATACACAATAAAAGCTATTTTATAGAAAAAAATATTTTTTAGCATCGCTTTATTCTGAGAGCTATAACTTTTTTATTTTTCAGCTGATGGAGCTGTATGGCGGCTTGTTTTTTGCGGGACGAGATGACGTTTTCAGCGGTATCATTTTTATTTATATTCGTCTTTTTGATCGCGTGTTATTCCACTTTTTGTTTGGCGGCATGGTGATAAAGCATTGTTTTTTGCTTCGTTTTTTTTTTTTTTTTTTTACCGTGTTCACTGAAGGGGTTAACTAGTGGGACCGTTTTATAGGTCAGGTTGTTCCGAACGCGGCGATACCAAATATGTGTACTTTTATTTATTTATTTATTTTTTTTATAATAATATTTATTGATGGGTACATTATATTTTTATTTTTGGTGGATTATTTTTTTTATTTTTTTTTTATATTTTTGCTAATTTTTTTTTTATTTTTTTTTCCACTTTCACACAGTTTATACACTTTATTACTTTGTCCCACTCTGGGACTTTCACTTTTTTTTCTCTGATCGCCTGCATGGCACAGGAATGCAGCACCATCCCTATGCCATGCAAGCTGTCAGAAATGCAAAGTGTGAAGATTGCTTGGAGATGCACTGCGCATGTCCAAGCAATCTTCCTGCTGTCTGGTGACCCGGATGTTGTCATGACGACATCGGGTCGTCATGGCAACACCTGGGAAGCCTTTGCAGACTGTGCTGGAAGCCGGAAGAGGAGGTGAGTATCGGCGATCACCTCCCCTTGCCCCCGCAATGCCGCGATCGACTTCGATCACAGCATCGCGGGGGTTAATGTGCTGGGAGCGGTGCAGGACCGTTCCCTGCACATAGTACCGGGTGTCAGCTGTGACAATCAGCTGACACCCGGCGGCGATCGCGCCCGCACAGCCTGTGTGCGCGCGCGATCGCCATGACGTACTAATACGGGTCTGGCTCTTAAGTCCCAGGGCACAGACGCGTATTAGTACGGCAAATGTTGTTAAGGGGTTAAATAAAGTTTTTTTTATTTATTCAATTTGAGTTTGCTTCATGGCCATCATTTTGAATGTTGTTTCTTTCTTGGGCATATTTGTTTTTGTTTTTTTTTGCAGAATGTGCCATGTAAATTAATAAAAGGTGTGATAAAGTCACTGGCTAAGTGCTGGGAAAGGGGAAGTATGTTTCACTGAGGCTATTAGCTTCAGTGATTTTAAACCCAGAAGCTTTGCTCCAGCACACTAGGTGTCCAGGGGTTAATCAGCCATTTTAGGGGTTGGGTTTTTGAGAACAACCATAGAGCTGGTGTGAATTTGTTCTCCATATCTCCACCCCAGGGTGGCGTCTATGGTTTAAATAGACTGCCTGCTGACGTATTCAGTGTTCATTGTCTGGAGAAGCTAGCTCCAGAGAGAGGATCTTGTGTTTGTTTTCCTGAACCGTGTCTGATGTGCTAACCCTGTGCGGGCAGATCCCCACAGGCCTCTGGCTTCTGCCAGCTGTTTTTCTTTTGTTTACCCCTTTATGCCAAGAAAGGCCTGTTTGTTTTGATGGACTTGGCAGTGGTTTATGCAGTGCCTTAATAAACCACTGAGAAATTTAAAGCAACAGCATTCCTGTGTCTACCTCCGTGTGCAGCTGAGGAAGTGATCTACCACAAGGGGTTATCTGGGACTTTTTTTCCCATGGGGCTAAGTAATTATAGGCAAGTACTTGCTAACTTCCTGCCTGTTATGCCCTCTGACGATCTCTCCCAGCTCAGAACAATCACATACCACTCCTGGTGGCAATTCTCCTGCTCCCTGTAGCATCATGTCAACAGAACAGATTTTTCTCTAACCTAGTTTACAGTATAACGAGAGACAAAACTCCATGCTTGTCAATGGAACCTGTAAAAAAAGACTTGTAGTCAACAATTCACTATACAACATGCAATCTTTAGACATATTAAAAAGGAACAAGAAAGAAACACATAAGACGAGCTGACAGGCCTATGTATGTTAGTATTAATAAAAAGTGGAAACATATTAAAAGGGTTGTCTATCTCTGTAGATATTTTTTTTTTCGTTAAATGCATGTATTTGGGGCTAAAAATCATTTTTGCAATTTGTTTCATTAAAATGTTGCACCGTTTGACTTTAATGGGTCCTTTGTTTCTCAGCACATTCAACTTTCATGTGGTCTATAGACATACAGGTGCATCTCACTAAATTAGAATATCATCAAAAAGTAAATTTATTTCAATTCTTCAATACAAAAAGTTAACCTCATATATTATATAGAGTCACAAACAGAGTGATCTATTTCAAGTGCTTATTTCTGTTAATGTTAATGATTATGGCTTACAACCAATGAAAACACAAAAGTCATTATCTCAGTAAATTAAAATAATTAACAAAAAACACCTGCAAAGGCTTTCTAAGCGTTTAAAAAAGGTCCCTTAGTCTGTTTCAGTAGGCTCCACAATCATGGGGAAGACTGCTGACTTGACAGATGTCCAGAAGGCAGTCATTGACACACTCCACAAGGTCCCAGAGTTCCAATTTTCATTTGGAAATCAAGGTCCCAGAGTCTGGAGGAAGAGTGGAGAGGCCACAATCCAAGCTGCTTGAGGTCTAGTGTGAAGTTTCTACAATCAGTGATGGTTTGGGGAGCCATGTCATCTGCTAGTGTAGGTCCACTGTGTTTTATCAAGACCAAAAGTCAGCACAGCCATCTACCAGGAAATTTTAGAGCACTTCATGCTTCCCTCTACCGACAAGCTTTTTGGAGATGAAAATTTAATTCTCCAGCCGGACTTGGCACCTGTCCACACTGCCAAAAGTACCAATACCTGGTTTAAAAACAACAGTATCACTGTGATTGATTGGCCAGCAGATACGCCTGACCTTAACCCCATAGGCTGCTATCCAACCTGGGCTTCCATAACACCTCAGCAGTGCCACAGGCTGATCGCCTCCATGCCACGCTGCACTGATGAAGTAATTGATGCAAAAGAAGCCCCGACCAAGTATTGAGTGCATTTACTGAACATACATTTCAGTAGGCCAACATTTCGGATTTTAATCCCTTCCCGACCCGTGTCACAGCGTTTGTGACATGGAAATCAGTTCGTTCCTGACCCGTGTCACAGCGTCTGTGACATGGAGGGATCACGCCCCTGCAGCGCCTGCGAGCGGGGTCGCTCAGGTGTCACAGTTGCTACTGCAACTGGACATCCTGAAGTCGACCCCACGGCGGGTGGATTAACCCCCCCGTGCCTGGGACCCCTCCGATTGGCAGTTTCATTTTCACTTTTAGTGAAACTGCCAATCGGAATGAAATAAATATTTCACCAATGAAATTTGGTGAAATTTGGTGAAATATTTAAATCTGGGCATGGCCTGAAGCTTACAGCATCAGCCATTGGCTGGGGGGAGTGTCACCTCTGTCCCCCCCTGCCCCCAGATCTGATTGGGGGGCTAGCGTCACATGGATACTAGCCCCAATCAGATGTGGAGGGAGTTGTTAACGATGGCTGAAACGCCCCAGCTCCTACCCGTCCCTGGATCGTCTGCTGCCGCCGTTGACCCTCTGCTGCTGCCCATGTGGACCCTCTGCTGCAGCCCCCGTGGATCGCTTCTGCCGCCGCCGCTGATCCGCAGCAGGTAGTATTGCCCCCACTCCCCCCCAACCCCCCCTCCACCTCCCTCCACTCCCCCCGACCCCCCCTCCACCCCAGTCCCAATTTCTCACCTCTACCCTGACCTCCGCTCCCTCCATCTTCCACGTCTTCATCCACCGGCTGCTGCTCTCCTTCTGACAGCCGGTGGACTGTGATCACAGGCAGCAGCAGGCTCAGTGTAAATCTCCTGCGCCTGTGATCATACCACCATCCCCCAGTCCCAGGGATCACACCACCATCCCCCAGTCCCAGTGATCTCACCCACCATCCCCCAGTCCTAGTGATCTCACCCCCCCCAGTGATCACCCCCCCCAGTGATCACCAGCCCCCCCTCGTACGAGTGATCACCCCCCTGCTGCTGCCAGCTACTGCCTGCCGGCTCCTACCCCCCCTTGCTGCTGCCGGCTCCTGCCCCCCTTTATGCCCCCCTTCTGCTCCAGTGATCATCCCCCCCCCCTGCTGCTGCTGGCTCTTCCATCTCCTCAGCCCCCTCCTGCGCCCCGTATGCCTGACCCCCCCCACACGTGATTTACACCAAGCACTCACACATACACACGTACACTCATACTATAATAAAGTTTTGATTTTTTTTTTTTTTACACACGCACACAGCACACAAAATGTCCCGCCCGTCCCGCTCATCCCAGTCTAGGGCGTACTCAGCTGAGGAGGCTATGTCAGGTTGGTGTGTGTGTTGTAGTGTGTGTGTGGTGTGCACACTACACTATACCACACCGCACACCAACCTGACATACACTACACAATTTGTGAAGCACATGGGGGTGCTCACTATGCATCTAGATAAGTTCCCTGGGGGGGTCTAGTTTCCAAAATGGGGTCACTTGTGGGGGAGCTCCAATGTTTAGGCACACGGGCTCTCCAAACACGACATGATGTCCGCTAACAAATTGGAACCATGTTGCATTTGCAGAGCCCCTGATATGCCTAAACAGTGGAGCTCCCCCACAAGTGACCCCATTTTGGAAACTAGACGCCCCAAGGCACCAATCTAGATGCATAGTGAGCACTTGGAAGCCCCAGGTGCTTCACAAATTGATTCGTAAAAATGAAAAAGTGGAAAAAAAAACTTTTTTATTTTTACAGATTAATTTGTGAAGCACATGGGGGTTTCAAATGCTCACTATGCATCTAGATAGGTGCCTTGGGGGATCTAGTTTCCAAAATGGGGTCACTTGTGGGGAAGCTCCACTGTTTAGTCATATCAGGCGCTCTCCAAACGCAACATGGTGTCCGCTAACAAATTGGAACCATGTTGCGTTTGGAGAGCCCCTGATGTGCCTAAACAGTGGAGCTCCCCCACAAGTGACCCCATTTTGGAAACTAGACCCCCCAAGGCACCTATCTAGATGCATAGTGAGCACTTGGAACCCCAAGATGCTTCACAAATTGATTCATAAAAATGAAAAAGTGTCTTTTTTTTCACTTTTTCATTTTTACGAATCAATTTGTGAAGCACCTGGGGGTTCCAAGTGCTCACTATGCATCTAGATAGGTGCCTTGGGGGGTCTAGTTTCCAAAATGGGGTCACTTGTGGGGGAGCTCCAATGTTTGGGCACACAGGGACTCTCCAAATGCAACATGGTGTCCGCTAACAAATTCTCGTCTCAAATTGTTAGAAGACACCATGTTGCATTTGGAGAGCCCTTGTGTGCCCAAACATTGGAGCTCCCCCACAAGTGACCCCATTTTGGAAACTAGACCCCCCAAGGCACCTATCTAGATGCATAGTGAGCACTTGGAACCCCAGGTGCTTCACAAATTGATTCGTAAAAATGAAAAAGTGAAAAAAAAAAACACTTTTTCATTTTTATGAATCAATTTGTGAAGCACCTGGGGGTTCCAAGTGCTCACTATGCATCTAGATAGGTGCCTTGGGGGGTCTAGTTTCCAAAATGGGGTCACTTGTGGGGGAGCTCCACTGTTTAGGCACATCAGGGGCTCTCCAAACGCGATATGGTGTCCGCTAACAAATTCAATGGAAAATCGGCTCAAATTTTTAGCGGACACCATGTTGCGTTTGGAGAGCCCCTAATGTGCCTAAACAGTGGAGCTCCCCCACAAGTGACCCCATTTTGGAAACTAGACCCCCCAAGGCACCTATCTAGATGCATAGTGAGCACTTGGAACCCCCAGGTGCTTCACAAATTGATCTGTGAAAACAAAAAAGTACTTTTTTTTTTCACAAAAATTTTCTTTTAGCCTAAATTTTTTAATTTTCACATGGGTAACAGGATAAAATGCATCCTAAAATTTGTTGGGCAATTTCTCCTGAGTACACTGATACCTCATATGTGGTCATAAACCACTGTTTGGGCGCATAGCAGGGCTCAGAAGGGAAGGAGCGCAATTTGACTTTTGGAGCTAATTTTCCATTCAAAAAGTGAAATGGCGCTCCTTCCCTTCTGAGCCCTGCCGTGTGCCCAAACAGTGGTTTATGACCACATATGAGGTATCAGTGTACTCAGGAGAAATTGACCAACAAATTTTAGGATGCATTTTATCCTGTTACCCATGTGAAAATTAAAAAATTTAGGCTAAAAGAAAATTTTTGTTAGAAAAATTTAAATGTTCATTTTTTTCTTCCATGTTGCTTTAGTTCCTGTGATGCACCTGAAGGGTTAATAATCTTCTTGAATGTAGTTTTGAGTAGCTTGATGGGTGCAGTTTTTGGAATGGTGTTACTTTTGGGTGTTTTCTGTCATGTACACCCCTCAAAGGGACTTCAAATGTGATGTGGTTACTAAAAAAAATGTTTTTGTAAATTTTGCTGGAAAAAAGATAAATTGCTGATGAACTTTGAACCCTTCAAACTTCCAACCAAAATTATTTTTTTTCCAAAATTGTGCTGATGTAAAGTAGACATGTGGGAAATGTTATTTATTAACTATTTTGTGTCACATCACTCTCTGGTTTAGCAGAATAAAAATTTAAAAATTGCAAAATTTTCAAAATTTTTCCCAGATTTTTGATTTTTTCACAAATAAACGCAAATATTATCGACCTAAATTTAATACTAACATGATGCCCAATATGTCACGAAAAAACAATCTCAGAATTGCTAGGATCCGTTGAAGTGTTCCAGAGTTTTTACTTTGTAAAGGGACACTGGTCAGAATTGACAAAAATGCTAAGGTCTTTAGGGTCAAAATAGGCTGGGTCCTGAAGGGGTTAAAAACATTTTTCAAGCTGTTGTTATAAAGTATTCTAATTTACTGAGATAATGACTTCTGCGTTTTCATTGGCTGTAAGCCATAATCATCAACATTAACAGAAATAAACAATTGAAACAGATCACTCTGTTTGTAATGAATCTATATAATATATGATTTTCAGTTTTTGCATTGAAGAACTGAAATAATTGAACCTTTTGATGATATTCTAAATTACTGAGATGCAACTGTAAATCAGCTGAGAGGTGCTCACAAAAAGACAGGTAAAGAAAAGTTACCTATTCTACCTTTGCACCATCAGAATGAGCTCACTGGCAGATTCTCCCCTAACTAACGCAGCCAGCAAGATGGTGAAACCCAGAGTCTATTCACGACAAGCGATGCAAAATTCTTAATGAAACCCAATGACCAAAATTATTTTTAGCTAAAACTAAAATTTGAAATTAAGAAAAAAATGTCCCAAATATGCACAACTCTTTTAAATGCTGCGCTCCTATATGACGCCTCAGATAAGATAACAAGCAATGAGTATAACCTAGTGTGGCTGTATATTAAAAAAATTACAAAATGGATGTAACTTTATACAATAGGCACCAAGTCCATAGTAGTAGTACATAAGCTTGCCCTTAGGCCAGAGGCATAGCTAGGATTTTGGTTCAGGGGTGGGTGAAACTTCTGACTGGGCCCCTAACTGGGTAACCCTTATTATAACTATGGTGGCGCACCCTAATAGTGGATGTAGGAGAACCTCAGCAGATGACTGCGCTGTTACTAAAAAAAATCTCTATACAAAGACCAGCACTGATATTACTGTCATATGGTGACATATAGTGGTAGATACCAGTACTGCAGAACATAAAGGAGATTACAGTACAGTAATATATAGTAATTTACAGATGACGTTTTTTCTGATGGAATCGTTCACTTTTCCCATCCTTTCCATTTGGCCCAGACCAACATGACAACTTCTTCCAACCAGGACTCGTCTGCAGAGATTACAACAAAGATACATTTGACTCCTTACATTTTCAGCACCATCCCCATCTATTCCCAACCTGCACAAACTCCTCAACCTTCTAATAACCCAAGACTGAGCTGCTGCTGCCGTATGTGTCCCTATTACTGCACCTACTGTATGGTACTGTGTGCCCTCTAGATGGTAAAACAAACCTCTAGAATATAGTTGTAACGGGTCTGGGAGGTGGAACCTCTGAGCAACTTATACAAAGGGGCAGTCCTTGTAAGGAAGCGGGTGGCTCCCAGGGAAGGCAGGCAGGTAGTCACGGCAAGTGACAGGAACAGTCTCTGGGTAGAAGGGCAGGAGGTCACGGCAAGTGACGGGGACAGTCTCTTGACAGGCGGATGGTCACGGCAAGTGACAGCAGGGAAAGAGTCTCAAGACGGGCAGGTGGTCACGGCAAGTGACAGCAAGGAAAGAGTCTCTAGACGGGCAGGTGGTCACGGCAAGTGACAGCAGGGAAAGAGTCTCTAGATAGGCTAGCAGGCAGGTAGCAGGTGAGCGCTCCCAGGTGAGCGGGCAAGAGTCTCTGGACAGGCAGGTGGTCACGGCAAGTGACGGCAGAGCCTCCAGGTAGGCTAACAGGCAGGTAGCAGGTGAGCGCTCCCAGGTGAGTGGGCAAGAGTCTCTGGACAGGCAGGTGGTCACGGCAAGTGACGGTTGAGCCTCCAGGTAGGCTAGCAGGCAGGTAGCAGGTGAGCGCTCCCAGGTGAGCGGGCAAGAGTCTCTGGACAGGCAGGTGGTCACGGCAAGTGACGGCAGAGCCTCCAGGTAGGCTAACAGGCAGGTAGCAGGTGAGCGCTCCCAGGTGAGCGGGCAAGAGTCTCTGGACAGGCAGGCAGGTATCTGGCAGGTACTTCCTGGTCCGCAGGCGGACTGATCCATAGACAGACTGGCAGGTGCTGGTAGGCAGACTGTCGGACCACAGGATTGCAAGCAGGTAAGCAGATATCAGGCAGGTATCAAGCAGGAATCTGGCAGGTGACTGGCAGGTAACTGGTAACGGGACCTGAGGGCTGAAGCAGAGTTGAAAGGCTTTGCAACAACATTGCTCGGGCACCTCCATTTTGGAGGAGGAGCCTTATATATGGTGAGGTCCTCCGGCCATTGGCCGGGGACTCCTTAGGACGGCGCGCGCGGCCCCTTTAAGAGAGGGGGAGCGCGCGCGCCCTAAGCACAGAGGCCGGGAAGCAGCGCGCGCTGCCAGCAGAGCGGGAGGAAGACGCCGGGCACGGAGCGGAGAGGTGAGGGGAACGGCGTCCCTGCCTAGCAGGAGGCAGGGACGCCGACGCTACAATAGTAATGCCCTGTGCTACAAAACAGTGCCCACATTTTGCCCCCTAGAAAGGAATAATGCTGTTTGTATGCCCCTCTGACAGTCACAATAACGTGAGTGCTCTTATAACAATAAGTGCCCACTTAACATTTAATAATGTCCCGAGTCTCCCCCCATGTACAGCTCCCCTCTACACAGTATGATGCTCTCCTATACACAGTATAATGCCCCCACACAGTATAATAACCTTTACACAGTATACTGACCCCTTAGTAGCCTCCACACTGTTTGATGGCTCCAGCACTGTATGATGGCCCCCACATTGTACAAAGACCCCACATTAATTCTCACACTGTAAGATCACTCCCTCACTGTATGATGGTCCTCACTGTAATCCCCTCACTGTAAGATGGCCCACTAAGTAGCCTCCATATAGTATAATGCACCCCATAGTCCTCCATATAGTATATTGCACTCCTCATAGGCCTCTATATGGTATAAAGCACTCCTCATAGACCTCCATATAGTATAATGCACTCCCCATAGGCCTCACGCTGGCATCCATTTTCCTCTTTGTCCGGTCTTTCTCTTGGGGGCGGACCCAGCTGCTGCTGCCCGTCACATTCTCCTTGCGGACGTGCGGCAGCAGCGGGGGGCGGGACCTGTGCTGTGAGATTCCAAGAAGGGAGTAGCAGGGAGGACACCCTCATACCTCACCTCAGGCAGTAGTGTGTCATCGTCCTGGGCTCGTGGCGAATATAAGTTCCTCTCCCAGTGCTCCCACCTTTTCTGGCGGCTGTAAGCAAAAGAATGAAGTGGGGGTGATATATATGAAGGAGGGGGCAGGCTAGGCCCTGGGGGGTGATATATGTGATGGATGAGGGGGCAAGTTGGGCCCTGGGGGGCTGCTATATGTGATGGATGAGGGGGCAGGCTTGGCCCTGGGCGGTTATATATGTGAAGGATGAGGGGGCAGGCTAGGATCTGATGGCCCACTAAATAGCCTCCATATAATATAATGAACCCCATAGTCCTCCATATAGTATACTGCACTCCTCATAGGCCTCTATATAGTATAATGCACTCCCCATAGTCCTCCATATACTATAATGGACTCCTCATAGACCTCCATATAGTATAATGCACTCCCCATAGGCCCCCATATAGTATAATGCACTCCCCATAGGCCTCCATATAATATAATGCACTCCCCATAGGCCTCTATATAGTATAATGCACTCCCCATAGGCCTCCATATAGTATAATGCACTCCCCATAGGCCTCCATATAGTATAATGCACTCCCCATAGACCTCTATAGTATAATCCACTCCCCAAAGGCTTCCATATAGTATAATGCACTCCCCATAGGCCTCTATAGTATAATGCCCTCCCCATAGGCCTCCATATAGTATAATGCACTCCCCATAGGCCTCTATAGTATAATCCACTCCCCAAAGGCTTCCATATAGTATAATGCACTCCCCATAGGCCTCTATAGTATAATGCACTCCCCAAAGGCCTATATGTAGTATACTGCACTCCCCATAGGCCTCCATATAATATAATGCACTCCCCATAGGCCTTTATAGTATAATGCACTCCCCAAAGGCCTCCATATAGTATAATTCACTCCCCATAGGCCTCTATAGTATAATGCACTCCCCAAAGGCCTCCATATAGTATAATGCACTCCCCAAAGGCCTCTATGTAGTACAATGCACTCCCCATAGGCATCCATACAGTATAATGCACTCCCCATTAAAAACATACAATGCTTACCTCTCCTCCAATCCCCGTGCACATCTCAGCACAGCTTGCGCCATGTACTGACGTCATCGCGTCTGCTGTCAATGTCTGCGTCAATGATGTCAGACACAGAGGAGGAATGATGGGAGAGGGAGCATGACGATGCAGTTGAACTTGCGATCGATGACGGGCGGGGACTTGGTGCTGGCATCGGGCCCCCTCCCCCTGCTCACGGACCCCATTGTGGCCAGGTGGCGGTGCAGGGAGATCGAGTCTCCATGCTCTCCCGCAGAGTTTAACTTTATAGGCGTGCTGCACACGCCGATATGGTTAACAGGAGCATGCGGGGCACTGGGCGACCACCCCCTCTGTTCCTCAGTAGTTACGCTACTGCAGGCTTAGGACAAGTTCACATGTTCAGTATTTGGTCAGTATTTTACATCAGTATTTGGAAGTCAAAACCAGGAGTGTGTGATAAATACAGAAGTGGTGACATGTTTCTATTATACTTTTCCTCTGATTGTTCCTCACCTGGTTTTGAGGTAAAATTACGGATGTAAAATACTGACCATATGCTGAACGTGTAAACATAGCCAGGGCCAGCATCACCAGGTGCCGAGGCCCTGGACAAACGGGGGGGCCCACTCGCTGTCGGGTACACTGTCCACGTCGCTTGCCGCTTGCTGGTTGCCGCTCGCTGGCATCCATTTTCCTCTGGGTCCAGTCTTGCTCTTGGGGGCGGACCCACCCTGCTGCTCGTCACATTCTCCTTGCAGACGTGCGGCAGCAGTGGGGGGCGGGGCCTGTGCCGTGAGATTCCTACAAGGGAGTAGCAGGGAGGACACCCTCATGCCTCACCTCAGGCAGTAGTGCCTTGTCGTCCTGGGCTCGTGGCGAATATAAGTTTCTCTCCCAGTGCTCCCACCTTTTCTGGCGGCTGTAAGCAAAAGGATGAAGTGAGGGGTTATATATATTTAAAGGAGGGGGCAGGCTAGGCCCTGGGGGATGATATATGTGATGGATGAGGGGGCAAGTTGGGCCCTGGGGGGCTGCTATATGTGACAGATGAGGGGGCAGGCTGGGCCCTGGGGGGTTGCTATATGTGAAGGATGAGGGGGCAGGCTGGGCCCTGTAGGGGATAATATATGTGAAGGTTGAGGGGGCAGGCTGGGCTCGGGAGTAGCTATATGTAAAGGATGAAGGGCAGGCTGGGCCATGGGGGGCTGTGATATGTGAACGATGAGGGGGGCAGGCTGGGCCCTGGGGGCTGCTATATGTGAAGGATGAGGGGGCAGGCTGGGCTCTAGGGAGGCTGCTATATGTGAAGGATGAGGGGGCAGGCTGGGCTCTGGGGGGCTGCAATATGTAAAGGATGAGGGGGCAGGCTGGGCCTTGGGGGGCTGCTATATGTGAAGTATGAGGGGGCTGGCAGGGCCTTGGGGGGCTGATATATGTGAAGGATGAGGGGTCAGGCTGGGCCCTGTGGGGGTAATATATGTGAAGGATGAGGGGGCAGGCTGGGCCCTGTGGGGGCTGCTATATATAAAGGATGAGGGAGCAGGCTGGGCCCTGGGGGGCGGCTATATGTGAAGTATGAGGGGTCAGGCTCAGCCCTGGGGAGCTGCTATACTTGAAGGATGAGGGGGCAGGCTGGGCCCTGTGGGGGATAATATATGTGAAGGTTGAGGGTGCAGGCTGGGCTCTGGGGGGCTGCTATATGTAAAGGATGAGGGGGCAGGCTGGGCCCTGGGGGGCTGCTGTATGTGAAGTATGAGGGGGCAGGCTGGGCCCTGGGGGGCTGCTACATGTGAAGGATGAGGGCAGGCTGGAACCTGGGGGGCTGCTATATGTGAAAGATGAGGGGGCAGCCTGGGCCCTGTGGGGGGTAATATATGTGAAGGATGAGAGGGCAGGCTGGGCTCTGTGGGGGCTGCTATATGTAAAGGATGAGGGGGCAGGCTGGGCCCTTGCACATGGCACTCTTGGGGTCAATGTTTAGCATTAGTATTACAAACCCAACCTGGAGAAAATTCAAACACAGAAATGGGACAACAAATACTGATGGGATTCTACAACCCATTTTGTAGTTCCTTCAGTTTTTGCACTTGTACAAATGTTCTGCCTTATTGCTTTCCAATGTTTACTTTAAAAAGTTTTTCATTAAAAAATATTCATATTCAATGTGTGCAGCTTTTTCTTTGCTGGGAGTTCAGCCAAGAATAAGATGCTGACTGGAACTGAGGGAGGGGATAGGTCACAAGAATTGGCACATAAGGGGAAGACTTGCATAAATCCCCTCTGCTGTACGGTACAATAGATACAGTATCACTCTTTTAATGTAAGAAGTAAGTGAAATCTTTGGCATTGTACTATACCTATAATTGTTATCTGTGCATCATGAATCGTGGTATGTGTTAAAGGGGCCCACTGAGATCCTTTCGCCCGGGGCCCACGAAAACCTGGAGCTGTCCCTGAACATAGCCTTAGGCCCCCTTCACACATCTGTATAAAACCGGTACCGGAAAAAATAGTACAGTGTTATAAGAGTTTTTTGGATCAGTGTGTCATCCGTGTGCCATCAGTGTTTTTCCAGTATGGCAAAAGGAAAAGAAATGACAAAGCGTCTTCTATACTTTGCAATGTTAAACATGTACAGCACACGAACGGCACACGGATGACACATGGATGCCATCTGTGTGCTGTACGTGTTTTACAGGGACCCATACACTTGTATTGGCCTGTGACGATACAGTTTATAATCTTAATCAGCCAGACGATTAGATTTGTTAATCCAAGAGAAATACACTATTATCTTTGTATTGACTTGTAAATGTAGGTGTATTTCTGTGGCTGGTCAAGAAGGACAGACCAGTATTTGTAGAATCCTGAATGTTGTCTTCTCTTTGATTCTGAAACAATGATGTTTATTTACAAGAGCCCCTGCGGTACCAACTATGTAAATTGATTAGCTTAAACAAAGAGACCTGAGCCCTGTGAGTAATGCCCTCTCTAATCCCTTGACCTGTGGATGTGTACTTAAAAAGGCGATATGCTTCTGTAGCAGGCAGACTTCAAACAGAAATTGAAAGAGACTTTACAGGGAGAGTCAAGGAACAGACTCTCTTGACACCATCAGCTTGGAGACACAGATTTGAATTGTACATGATTCCAGCCTAAGGGTATATAGCCCAGACTGGAAAGATACGCATCTGCTCGATTGACCATCAGAAAGCCCATGGATACGTTTGGGGAGACCAGGTTGGGACGATGTTGTTTGGGATTGCCAGGTGGGACCCTCTGGTCGCCTGAAACTCATGGAGACATTCGGAGAAGCCAGATTGAGACCAGCCAGTCATCTAGCCCCATGGAAACTCTCGGAGAGGCCAGGGTGGGACCCTAGGGTCTCCTGGCCTTGTACCTCAATGGACTGCTAGCTTCCTAAGCTTGCCACTACCTCCTCTCTGTGGGGGTGCACCAGAAGCGAGAGGCCACTGGTTGAGGTAGTTGGCCCTGGAAGTCTCAAAGTCACAGCTGTTCTATCCCAGGCGGGCCAGCGGAAGGGAGAGGACTGTGTAATGTACGATCTTGGGTATTTGCTGGGACTGTTCTATGTGTTTATTGTCCGCTTTGTGGTTCAATAAAGTAATGCCACACTGTTTTACCCTCACCCTGTGTTGTCTGAGTAGTATTACGCCCACAGAAGATCCCGGGTCTTCACAACAATCAGAGGAAAGGTATAATAGAAACAAGTGCACCAATTCTGCATCTATCACCCACTCCTGGTTTTGGCTCCCACTAGTGAGAAAAAATACTGACCGAATACTGACCAAATACTGATAGTGGGGTCGTGGTCTAAGAAGCCCTCCTACTTGGTACTCATACCTGTATTAACTGCACCTGTTTGAACTCGTTACCTGTATAAAAGTCACCTGTCCACACAATCAATCATATTCCAAACTCTCCACCATGGCCAAGAACAAAGAGCTATCTAAGGAAACCAGTGACAAAATTGTAGACCTGCACAAGGATGGGTTGGGCTACAGGACAATAGGCAAGCAGCTTAGTGAGAAGGAAACAACTGTCGGCGCAATTATTAGAAAATGGAAGAAACACAAGATGCCTGTCGATCTTCCTTGGTCTGGAGCTCCATGCAAGCTCTTGCCCCGTGGGGTAAGGAGGATTCTAAGAAAGGTCAGGAATCAGCCCAGAACTACACGGGAGGACTTGGTCAATGACCAGAAGAGAGCTGGGACCACAGTCTCAAACATTACCATTAGTAACACACTACGCCGTCATGGATTAAAATCCTGCAGGGCACACAAGGTCCCCCTGCTCACACCAGCACATGTCCAGGCCCGTTTGAAGTTCGCCAATGACCATCTGGATGATCCAGAGGAGGAATGGGAGAAGGTCATGTGGTCAGATGAGACCAAAATAGAACTTTTTGGTATCAACTCCACTCGCCATGCTTGGAGGAAGAAGAAGGAGGAGTACAGAGTACAACCCCAAGAACACCGTCCCAACCATTAAGCATGGTGGGGGAAACATCATACTTTAGGGGTGCTTTACTGCAAAGGGGACAGGACGACTGCACCGCATTGAAGGGAAGATGGATGGGGTCATGTATCGCGAGATTTTGGCCAACAACCTCCTTCCCTCAGTAAGAGCATTGAATATGGGTTGTGGCTGGGTCTTCCAGCATGACAATTATCCGAAACACATAGCCAGGGCAACTAAGGAGTGGCTCCGTAAGAAGCATTTTAAGGTCCTGGAGTGGCCTAGCCAGTCTCCAGACCTGAACCCAATAGAAAATATTTGGAGGGAGCTGAAACTCAATGTTGCCCACTGACAGCCCCGAAACCTGAAAGATCTGGAGATCAGTATGGAGAAGTGGGCCAAAATACGTGCTGCAGTCTGTGCAAACTTGGTAAAGAACTACAGGAAACGTCTGACCTCTGTAATTGCAAACAAAGGTTTCTGTACCAAATATTAAGTTCTGTTTTTCTATTATATCAAATACTTAGTTCATGCAATAAAATGCAAATGAATTATGTAAAAATCATACAATGTGATTTTCTGTTTTATATTTTTAGATTCCGTCTTTCATAGTTGAAGTGTACCTACTATAAAAATTACAGACCTCGCCATTCTTTGTAGGTGGGAAAACTTGCAAAATCGGCAGTATAGCAAATACTTATTTTCCCTACTGTATATTTATAACTACCCTTACATAAATATACATCCTTCTTATTTTAATCAGGGTTTGAAAAATATGCAACATGTCATAAAACATGAACTCATTGAAGGGTTATTTCCATCTTCAGAGATAGGTATTATATAGTGCTTATAAAAAAAAAACGAGCAGTTTTGCAATTTACAGTTTATTAAAATGTTTAGCCGTTCTTGAGATATTAACACTTTTCTATGCTTTTATATGCAGCCCATTGCCTAGGTGACCGATCACCACAGCAGTCTAGCAGAAGTGGCCGATCATACGCAGTGCTTACAAACTCTTTTCTATTTAGCTAGTAAGCACTGTTTAGAAGGTGGCCAGTATTGCTGAAGCTCGCGGTTATCTCTTAATCCTGGCCGTCTTCAATGCACTGCTTACAAGCCAAACAGCAGCGGTGGTCTGTCTCCTAGGCAACAAGTTGTAAACAAAATAAGAAAGTGTCATTATCTCAAGAATGGCTGCGAATATTAATAAATTGTAAACAGCAAAAGTTACCCAACAATAGTCATCTATGAAGATGGGAATAACCCTTTAGGACTAACATGCAGAGTAACATCTGACTACTGCAGCATAATCCTGCAGCCAGCAGTGTGAACAGGAACTTTCAGCACCTTTCCTCCATGTGTTTTACATTTGCTCTATACACCTCAGCATTGCCTTATCTATATATATAATTGTCTTATCCCGTCTGTTTGTCTGTCTTTCTGTCTGTCTTTCTGTCTGTCTGTCTGTCCAGGAAATCCAGCGTCGCTCATTGGTCCGGCCGCTGTCTGTCCAGGAAATCCCGAGTCGCTCATTGGTCCGGCCGCTGTCTGTCCAGGAAATCCCGCGTCGCTCATTGGTCCGGCCGCGGCCAATCAGCGACGCGGGATTTCAGAAAAAAGATGGCAGCCGTTAGCGGCTCATCTGCCGGACGGAGGTCAGCCTCCATGCGGCTAACGTCGGGAGATCAGCGGCTAGGACGGCTGATCTCCCGACAAGTGTGAACGGAGGACCGGGGAGCGGCGCCGCTGGTCGGGATGCTTCTGCTGCGAGCAACCGCTCATCTCCCAGCTTCTTGCAGCGAAAGTACCCGCACAGGCAGCGCCGCTCCCCGGTCCTCGCTAATACGACGCTGATTGTTCACAGCCGCCGGACGCGACCAATCAGCGATTTGGGCGCCAAATTTAAACTCGCTCTCCAGTACTCACTAACACAGTTCGCTGATTGGTCGCGGCCGCCAGCCGCGACCAATCAGCGAGATTGGCGCCAAATTTAAACAACGCTCTGCTGATTAATCACGGCTGCCGGCCGTGACCACTCAGCGAGATTGGCGCCAAATTTAAACAACGCTCTGCTGATTGGTCACGGCCGCCGGCCGACCGCGACCAATCAGCGAGATTAGCGCCAAATTTAAACACCGCTCTGCTGATTGGTCGAAGCCGCTGGCCGCGACCAATCAGCATTATTGGCGCCAAATTTAAACAACGCTCTGCTGATTGGTCGCGGTCGCCGGCCGCGAACAATCAGCATTATTGGCGCCAAATTTAAACACCGCTTTGCTGATTGGTCGCGGTCGCCGGCCGCGACCAATCAGCATTATTGGCGCCAAATTTAAACACCGCTCTGCTGATTAGTCGCGGCCGCCGGCCGACCGCGACCACTCAGCGAGATTAACGCCAAATTCAAACACCGCTCTGCTGATTGGTCGAGGCGCCGGCCGCGACCAATCAGCATTATTGGCGCCAAATTTAAACAACGCTCTGCTGATTGGTCGCAGTCGCCGGCCGCGACCAATCAGCATTATTGGCGCCAAATTTAAACACCGCTCTGCTAATTGGTCGCGGTCGCCGGCCGCGACCAATCAGCGATATTGGCGCCAAATTTAAACACCGCTTTGCTGATTGGTCGAGGCCGCTGGCCGGTCGCGACCAATCAGCAAGATTGGCGCCAAATTTAAACAACGCTCAGCTGATTGGTCGCGGCCGCCGGCCGACCGCGACCAATCAGCGAGATTAGCGCCAAATTTAAACACTGCTCTGCTGATTGGTCGAGGCGCCGGCCGCGACCAATCAGCATTATTGGCGCCAAATTTAAACAACGCTATGCTGATTGGTCGCGGTCGCCGGCCGCGACCAATCAGCGATATTGGCGCCAAATTTAAACAACGCTCTGCTGATTGGTCGCGGCCACGACAAATCAGCGAGATTGGCGCCAAATTTAAACAACGCTCTGCTGATTGGTCGCGGCCGCGACTAATCAGCGAGATTGGCGCCAAATTTAAACAACGTTCTGCTGATTGCGCCCGGTCGGCCGCATACATATTCTAGAATACCCGATGCGTGAGAATCGGGCCACCATCTAGTACATTATATTAGTGTTTCATTAAGCGGGTCTTAAAATCTTGAGAGTGTGATAGGTATTTATTTCTTGCAGCCCTTATATCACCTACATAGTATACAGCGCTGTACAGAGGCTGTCACCTTCCATTGCTCCTAGTGGGGCTGTCTGAGGTGCTGTAGTGTGGATGGACACCCAGTCCATACAACCTCTGTGGAGGTGTTGCCCACCCTGCTAGACTCACCCATGGTGACATAACCAACGTGGGCGGTGACAGCAATGTGCACTATGGCCGTGCTATCGAGGAAATGGGAAGGACAAGGCTGGTACATGCGACAAGCGCGGAGCCAAAACTACAAGAAGCAGTCACTTGAAGCCACCAAATAGAGGTCTGTCAGATGACGTATACAGCCAGAAGCCAATCACGTTGTTGGTACCGCCCCATACACTAGCTAACGACCAATCACGTCCCATCCACGTGTAAGTATAAACACGGAAGTTCGCTCCATCTCCAGTGTGGTAGTTATGTGAGTGGAGCAGTTACGTGGTTAATTCGTTTTTTTGCGTCATAACAACATCCAGCTATATGCGTTACCGGTTTTAACCTTCTCTAACCTGCACACCGATTGCAAACTACAGAAATGGTTTATGCACAAATGTACTCGAAAACGAGGCTTGATCCGCTGCGTAACGCGCAGGCGCAGAAAATAGCGCGCCTGATGTGTATGTGCCCAGTATGTGGGCGCGGATTGGTGTCTAGTGACACTGGATGTAGCAGCGGCTCGTACCGGGGAGTGTGGTCTGTATCCTGCACCATTGTAAGCATGTGATTAATGTACGGGATATAGGAGTAGCCCACAAGGGCAGGCTGTAGAGCAAGCAGTGCTGCAGTAGTACCTCGGACCGTACCACTCTACCAGGTGACCCAGGGCCTGAGCCCGACACCGGCTGCAACCTACATGCGACTTGGGTGGCTGCCCTTTTAACCCCTTCTTGTCTTGCTCGTTTTTCATTCTTGCAAACGCCGGACCTTTATTTTAGTCGCTTTGATACACTGTTTTTTTTATTTCTTTATTTTTAGCTGGTGTAAAGTTCAGTGATTCATCTTTTTTTTCATTATTTATAAAACCTTTTTATTTTCACTTTGCACTGTACGTTTTTTGTATTCCCCATAGGAGGTTTGAATCTGTCATTGGTTGCTTGTACTTCTAGGTTTCATAGAGGTATGAAGATGGGTCTGCTGAAGGCTCCTATTGCCCCCCTGTGATTGCCCCCCACACCCTGTGATGAAGTGGTCGCCCCACTGGGATCACACGGCTTAAGTGCCCATCAGAGACTGACGCTGTCAGTGGTTGGTTTAGGACCGGGGTCCCCAACCTGCGACTCGGGAGCTGGTGGCTGTCTACCAGCTTACAGCGTTGGCGCCCAGTGAAAGATGAAGTCATCGAAACCTGGAAAATACTAAAACCCTATGTGTCATATTTGTCTATACCTGTATGCACCTTGAAACCTTTATAATGTCAATCCGTTACCTGAGTCTTGTGAAATGTGCGTATTTAGGAATATGCAAATTAGGTATAAGTGCAGTGGGCGGGAGGATGCACATAATGATACTCTGGCTCCTCCAGTTGGGACCATTCTCCCTCTTTGTTGTTTGATAGCTGAGGTGCATGTGGCACCGGGCAGGAGATCTGCACAGATACCTCGCCCTCCTGCGGGCACATGTTTCAGTGTTATACTGCACATATGCGGCAGACAGCTGAAGCCTGTGCACACTGGAGGGCGAGTTAGTGCGCATTAGTGAGGAGCCGGCTGATTTCTGCCATGAGACCATCTTTCACTGGGCTACATGTGCATGTAAATGATATAGGGCAGGGTTCCCCAACTCCAGTCCTCAAGGCCCACCAACAGATCATGTATTCAGGATTTCCTTACTATTACACAGGTAATGGAATTATTGCCTGTGCAGGTGATATCATTATTCCCTGAGCAATACTAAGGAAATCCTGAAAACATGACCTGTTGGTGGGCCTTGAGGACTGGAGTTGGGGAATCCTGATATAGGGGATCACACTTACTGACAGATTTGCTTTACACTTCCTGCAATATAGTCATCCAATCTGAGTTAAAGGGATCTAGAGAAACAGTCTGGGAGCAGATAGATACATATTGCTTTGTTTAGTGCAGTTTTGAACTGTCTTATTGTTGTACATAGATCTTGACACCTGACTCTTCTCAGTTCCAGATCCTGCTCCTAGCAGACATGTACCTGCCTTCAGAACAGGTCGCACTGGTGGGCCAGGTGTTTGAATCGTACGTTTTCCAGCACCACCAGAAAGACATAATGCAGATACTTATGGAAAGTGACGAGGATGCCCATTACTCTGTGGTAGTCAACGCTATGACACTTTTTGAAACCAACATGGAGGTTGGAGACTATTTCAATGCTGTTCCCAATGAGGTTTTATCAGTGTTTGATAATGCTCTGCGAAGAGCGGTCATGAGCGTTTTGCAGTCCAGATCACAACAAGACGGCCTGGTCATGAAGCAGAATCTGCACACAAGGATAACAGGTATATAGCTATTGCAATTTAAGCATCTCAATAGTAAGAGGTTTTGAAGGTGCTTTCTGGGGTCACAGTGTTGATAGCCTATCCTCAGATTAATGGGGTTCACCTGTCAGCAACCCTACCAACCTGAAATGGAGCAGAGAACCTGCCTTCTCCCCCATCTGATAACAGGGACATAACGCAACCCATAGATTAGACTAGTTCTCCATAGCTCCCTTGCCGCAGACTACAGAATATTTTCTAATAGTCTGTGCCCCATACACAATATACAGATTGCTAATCCGTGGTGGAGCCATGTGGCAGCGTGAGTGAGTGTTATACTGGCAGAATGTGAGCTGCATATATTAGGCACAGTTGTGATCATTACATTTCTGCTGCTTTATCTGAAGGCAGCATGAGTTGGTGACAGGCCTGTTTAGCACATATTATGTATTTTATACACTATCCTACCTCGAGAACGGTGCCCTCTTGCATGCTGTCAAGAATGGGGGCTGCACATGTGCATCTCTCTACCGGACATTTATGACACATCCTGTCGATAAGACATAGACGTTCCAGATAGGAGCACCCCTTTAGGTCTCTGTGGTCCCTCTGTACAAAATTTGCATTGCATATGGAGATTTGTCTTATGAGCGTCTCTGCTCTCCAACATCCCCTGTTGTCATTGACAGACGTGTGTTATAGCAAGATATCTGGAAATCACTTAGATGTCCTAAAAGTGTAAACTTGTATTTCCTGCACGTCTGCTTCAATACGACTACTATTTTCTTAAAACTATTAAAATCTTTCTTTCCAGGCTTGCCAGTGTGCCCAGAATTGACAAGAGAGCACATCCCACGTACTAGAGATGTTGGCCACTTTTTATCGGTCACAGGAACTGTTATCCGGACCAGTCTGGTGAAAGTCCTTGAGTACGAGCAAGATTTTATGTGCCACAAGTGTAAGCACGTTCTTACAGTCAGAGCGGACTTTGAGCAGTATTACTCCTTCTCTTCTCCTGCCTCTTGTACCAATGAAGAAGGATGCAACTCCAGCAAATTTACCTGCCTTTCAGACGTGTCTTGTCCGGCCAGCTGCAGAGATTACCAGGAGATCAAGATTCAGGAGCAGGTGACTGCTTTTTAATCGGGAGTGAAAGTGATCTGTCATGAGACTATGCTGTTCTTTGTAGGAGTGGCATAGTATGGCGACAAGTCTGCATTGTGGTGCCTGGCTAATAGGAGCAGTTAGATAATATGGACATTGAGGCACCAGTTCATCAAAACCAATGTTTTTCATGCCGGTCTTGATGAGGGGTGGGGTGGAGTGCACCTCGCCATAAATCTTACTCCAGTCGGCGACTACAGTAAGGTTCCTGGCATAAGGAACACCATTGCTTGTCATGAATGTGACAAGCTGGAGTCAACATGCCACAGCTCCACACGCTTTGTCAGAGCTGGGTGAAAAATGTCAGAATATTTGCATAACTTCGTGTTGCATAAAAAAAAAAAAAAAAAAAGTGATTTTTGCATAGCTTTTTCTGTTGTAAATGCTTTGATAAATCGGGGCCAAAGTATATAGCTCTGTGTTTTTAAAAAGGAAAGTGCTATACACACTGGCGCAAGCTGCGCTGTATTCACCAGACAGGGATTTCATTGGGGTTCACTAGGATTCCATTAGTGTGTCTATAACTTTACTGGAAAAAATAGCACAGCAGGCTTCACTTTCTCTATAGTGAAAATGGCATACAAATAATTAAGTATAAAATGGTTACTTATTTGGCTGGGGCCACACACAGGCTTTTTGTAGTGAGATTTTTCAATTTTAATTATGCAGCTCAATATGTTCTTCAGGATTCTAAAATCTCTCTATACAAAATCTGTCTGTAGTCCATAGGCCGGATCTGCTTCTAGTACATATATTTTTATGCCATTTGTGACTCACATTTGTATATATAAACTGTTTCTAGGTACAGAGGCTGTCGGTGGGCTGCATTCCTCGATCCATGATTGTGGTTTTAGAAGATGACCTGGTTGACAGCTGCAAATCTGGTAATTTGTTAAAATGAGAAGAATAGGAGTTTTCCTCTAGGTTGGGGGGCATTTCACCATCCTTACTCTTCTGTATCGTTGATATTGTACTATCAGCGTGTAAAACTTATAGTTGCATAGGTCTTCCTTTGGCTCCACTGTACAGTTCCATTGAAAAAAAAGTCTTTATCGTTTTTGGACTATTGTACCACTCTCCATACCGTTCTGTGTGATTATTTGTCTTCACCAGGAGATGACGTGACTGTGTACGGTGTGGTGATGCAACGATGGAAACCACTTTATGTTGATAACCGCTGTGACCTTGAGCTTGTCCTGAAGGCCAATTACATTTCTGTGAATAATGAGCAACCTTGTGGTGTAGTCATAAATGAGGACATCCGGAAGGAGTATGAAGAATTTTGGGAAAGGTTCAAGAACAATCCATTAGAAGGTACATTTTCTGATACACATTACATTATATCCATCATTAATTTTATACTGTAGTCTCCAAATGGATTCATGGAAAAAATAATTGCTTCTTGCAGGTCGGAATGAGATCCTAGCCAGCTTGTGCCCTCAGGTCTTTGGCATGTTTGTGGTTAAGCTGGCAGTAGCCATGGTGCTGGCAGGAGGAGTACAGAGAACGGATTCTGCTGGAACGAAAGTGAGAGGTTGGTTTCAATAACTTGAGTTTTTATAACTGAACCGGTGAGCCAGATGTTATCCCATCTAAGAACAAACAGATCACCTCTGGGAATATTCAGAAGCTTGGTTGTGATGTTAGACTTTAGTGCCAATTTATCATGAGACTTAACAGGCTCCCTCATTGCAGACAAGTGGTTTACCCTGAAATGCTTTGGTGATGCTCAGGAAACATACCCTGAAAAATGAGTAGGGTTAGAGGAGAGACTGGAGGAACCGAGTGGACTTTTCTTATAGTGCTCTGCTTATTTTTCAACAGTTTGTGCATAAGGCGACACCTGTCAATCAAGCTGGGTAGGGAGGAGCCAGAGTCAGCCACCCACACAGAAGATTCTACTTTCCAGAGCTTGGGCTTGTCTTCATGCTTTTATGTTTTCTCTGATACACTGCCTCACTTTGGAATAAATCGTAGCTCTCTGTTATGAGTTCCCAAAGGATTTCATGCTGCCCAGACTGCTGACAGGTTCCCTTTTTTTTAAGTTGTTTTGTTTTTTTTAATCAAAATCAACATTTATCTTTTTTTTTTTTTTTTTTTTTTTTAGTCTGATTTGGCAATTTCTGGAACTCCACTATGTGGAGCGGCAGTACACATAGATTAACTGTTCACTCGCCACAATATTATGCCATCACTGGCACATACACCACCCGAGATTAACAGTGAGCTGTGATAGTGACATTTCAGGATAAAATATGTTCCATCACCCACGACAGAACCTACTACGAGAGAGAGAGGGGATCTGCCCTTCCAGGACAGGAAACCTACAGAATAAAAGGGCGGCGCCTCTCCACCACCTCAGTTGGTTTCCTGTCCTTGAGGGGGAACCTTGTTAAAACGGCGGCACAAGAAAGAAGAGAAGATTATTCCCAATGGGAGAACCTTAGACAGGCTTACCTGTTGATGATTCGGATATGACTGAGCGGAAAAGCTGCTGTGGAACTGCGCCCCTATCTGGGGTCGGCAGCTCCAGCTCCGCACGTCAGTGAGAGAGCAGCTGTGGACCTGCGCCCCTGTCTGGGGTCGGCAGCTCCAGTTCCGTGCATCAGTGGAGAAGCTGCTGTGGACCTGCGCCCCTGTCTGGGGTCGGCAGCTCCAGTTCCGTGCATCAGTGGAGAAGCTGCTGTGGACCTGCGCCCCTGTCTGGGGTCGGCAGATCCAGCTCTGCACGTCAGTGAGAGAGCAGCTGTGGACCTGCGCCCCTGTCTGGGGTCGGCAGCTCCAGTTCTGTGCACCAGTGGAGAAGCTGCTGTGGACCTGCGCCCCTGTCTGGGGTCGGCAGCTCCAGTTCCGTGCACCAGTGGAGAAGCTGCTGTGGACCTGCGCCCCTGTCTGGGGTCGGCAGCTCCAGTTCCGTGCACCAGTGGAGAAGCTGCTGTGGAACTGCGCCCCTGTCTGGGATCAGCGGCTCCAGCTCTGCACATCAATGGGAGCACCTGTTGAGCTGCGCCCCTGCCTGGGGGTAGCAGCTCCAGCTTTGATCGGCGCACTATTGGAGGTGCCCCTGCCTGGGATTGGCCACCCCAGTATTGCTCAGGCATGGACGGATGGAGAGGAACAGGCCTGTGACTTGTTCCAGCCTCTGAATCCGTACAGCTGGTGGTGAGTGATCTTCGTGAATGTTTACCTTGTTTATGGGGCCCTTTCCTTGTTATGGTTACTAGGAAAGGCTGAAATATGTTAGCAAAAAACTCAAAAATGGGTGTGTGTGCGCGCTCTGTAAGACCCCATCTGGGCCAAGGGCATCGTGCTTTAAATTTGGCTTCAGGACGGAAGCTGGACCTTAGACCTCTAGGCTAAAGTTAGCCACATGTCTGGGCCGCACAGAGCCTCATGATTGGCCTTCAGAATTTACCACAAAAATGAGCCTCAATCTGCTCTGTAAAAGTTAAATTAACACTGAGTTTTTTACTGTTGTCCTCCAGTCTGTTTACTCCATCCATAGGACGGCACATGGTGTTAATACAGCACATGGTCTCAGTGAAGGTCTGCTGTCCAGCTGCGTCTCATCAGTTGACTCCTTCAGGTGGCGCTAGTCAGACAATTGAGATTTACCACCCAAAGGAAAGGTTTATCCTTCATTCAGATGGATTACTCTTTTAAATAAAAATCTGAGCGCAGTGCCTCACAGTGCCTTATAAAGCCTCTTTGCGCTTCACAAAGAGCACATCATAGCGCTTTATATCACATCATAGTGCCTCACAGCACCTGTGGGCACATCATAGCGCTTCATAGCACATCATAGTGCCTCTTGGCACATCATAGCATAGCGCTTCATAGCACATCATGGTGCCTCATGGCACATCATGGCATGGTGCCTCATAGCATAGCTCTTTATAGAACATCACAGTGCCTCATAGCGCTTCATGGCACATCATAGTGCCTCGCCTCATGGCACATCATAGTGCGTCATAGCATATCGCTTCATAGCACATCTTAGTACATCATAGCGTGGTGCCTCATAGCGCCTCGTGGCACATAGCATAATGCCTCAGCACATCACAGTGCCTCATAGCATAATGCCTCATGGCGCTTCACAGTGCCTCATGGCGCTTCACAGTGCCTCAAAGCACATCATGGCATAGTGCCTCATAGCACTTCATAGCGCCTTATGGCTCTTCATAGCATAACATATCATAGTGACTCATAGCATATCATAGTGCCTTATGGTGCATTCATAGTGCCGTATAGCGCCTGTTAGTACCTCATAGCGCTTCACAGTGCCTTTTAGTACCTAATGGGACCTCATAGTGTCTCTCAGTGCTTCAGGGTGCCCCTGTGCCTTGTAGAGCTTTTATAGGTTGTCTGTGCCTCATAGTCCCTCTTTGTAAAGGTACTGGTTCCACAACTAAGTTAATGTCTGACAAAACCAAGTTCAGCGACTGTAAACTGTGCATGGCAAGCTTACCGAATTCAGGGGGAAAAATATCCTAGCCTCTATTTTGAGACCGAGGGTAGCAGTATTTCTGGCTGGTGCTCAGCTGGCTCGGTGGAATGCCGATTGGAGGCAGGCGACAATAAGAGCGCTTCCTTAGTTTTGCAGGTTAATAATAAACCTTGTAGGTTTTCACTCTTAAAGGTAGGAGGCATCATGTAGTGCTCATACAGCCATTGTGGGTTTGGTCCAATCGAGCGCAGTTTTCTTGCTTTTTTTACAGGTTACACAGAAGTCGTAAACATTAATATTTCTGGTCTTGTCCAAGCTCTGACTAAATAGGACAGACCCTGACTACTCATATACAGCTCAGCTAACCCGGCTTGATCAAACAAAACAATATTTATCCAGGGTAACCACTGATACTTGTGGAGTCTGGCCTGTGTCTCGGATTAGCTCCAAGACACATACGATCTGCTCTGCTTTCCAGCAGTTTGACTAAGGTGAATGCCCAGCCTGCTCTAGTGCTTAGCTCTCCAGGGGCCCTAATCAAGACCTGTAAAGATATTATTTAACCCAGTCCTACCTGGGTTTGCTACAACCCGAAGGGGCTGTAGAGATTCCTAAGAGTTAGATCATTGGAAATGGACTCTAGAAGAACTGTAAATCTGCAGTTCCAGATTGCGATATAGTAGTATAGGCGTTTAAGGAGGTATACAATCAGGTTCCAATTCACATGAAACATCAAATTTCCTAAGAATAGTTCTTGGCATAAAATTAGGATTTAGGTTTTCAGTTTGTGTCCTTCCATTCAGATGTTAATGAGCCTTAAAGCTTTATGGAGGATTAGTAGTTAGGACAACTCTCATATCGAAGGAAGAGGCATTGACAATAGTTTACCTCAACTATTTTGGGATTATGGGCAGATCCATCGAGCGCTGCAGAACTCACCGGGCAGTGAGTAAGAGTTGTGGTCTCCCAAGGTAGAATAAGGAGTCCTGCTATATGTCAAAATTAATAAGCAGTCTGGCCACAACTCTGAACAAGGCAATATTGCTGTTAATAACTAATCTCCTACATTCCAGTAGTAGCATGGTCACAGGTACACACCCGTGGGCTGCCTCTAAAGACCCAGTTCCTCTAACCTAAAGAAGCTTTAGGCAGTATATAAGAAAGCTCCATTCATCTATACATGGTCACCATGTAAAGGTCTTGTCATACAACAGAGTAGCTTTTTCTTACATAATCCATTATGGAGGAACTCTGCCAAGATCCCTAATGACACTTCTGTCTAATCAGTTCAGATGGCGAAGTCTCACCTTTTATCTTTAACAGCACCTCATATAAAGAGGAAGAGAATTGCAAGTGGACCTTTTTAGCCGTAGACTACTGGAACAGTGTCCAACCTTCATTGAATAAGCAAGGAATGTGAAAGTGAACTTTGGATCTAGGCCCATTTTCAGTCCAAAGATGGCACCCTGGGATGTGAATCCAGTGCTTACGGCTATAACAAGCCTTCGCTTGAACCCATGGATTCAGGGTCTTCACAATAAAGACTATTATCCCGGTGGCCCTGACTTCAGCATGGTAAGTTAGTGACATTCAAGCTTTTTCGGTTAATCCTTTGTTTATACAGATCCTAGAAGATGGGTCGTTTCCGGAGCTACTTTATCTTCGGAAGATAGCTTCCAATTTCCACAGAAGTCAGGAAATTGTGCACCCTACTTTCTGTGCTAATCCGGGTAATCCATGGCAGAACAATAAGAAAGCGGATGTCCCCATCGAGCATTATGCAAGGTTGCATTTCAGTCTTCACCTTGCACCTTCTATAGACACTATAGGCTTGATCTGGGATCTTCTGTCCTTTCCTTTAGGAAAACTGTTCTACAGGCTGTGGTCCCACCCTAACTTTAAAGTTTTTTCTCAGTAAATCTCTCGTAGTAGGTGCTGTCATGGGTGATAGGATAACACTAAATTACTTACCGGTAATGTGTTTTTCCTGAACCCATGACAGCACCCTTGTATTCCTTCCCATCACTGGTAGAAGTTGATCACTTCATCTCCTTCATGGTGTTTGATTCATGTGGTGTGTAGAAGGAAAAATCATGGGATATATAACTATTAAGTAGTGTCCTCTCACGCTCTGTAAACAACTGAGGTGGTGGAGAGGCGCCGCCCTTTTATTCTGTAGGTTTCCTGTCCTGGAAGGGCGGATCCCCTCTCTCTCTCGTAGTAGGTGCTGTCATGGGTTCAGGAAAAACACATTACCGGTAAGTAATTTAGTGTTTTTGAATAAAATTATTTTAATATGGACAAAAGTAAGAGGTTTTATGAAGGTTTCCCTTAACCCTTTCACTTCCAATGACGTGCAATATTAGATGACTTCTAACCATTATTGCAACCTGAAAGGGTTAGGAGATTACATCTTATTAATGTTCAGAATGTCAGCTGTCTTCTTATACTAAATACAATTTTTAAGGTGCAGCACTTATCTGATGTTAAGCATGATAAAAGGTCTTCCTAGTACTGTCTGTGAATAGGACTGATTGTGAAAATACCATCCAGACTTTCTTTTAACAATGTGACTGGGATTTACTTAAAGCACCATTGCAGCGTTTCTTTAATTTCAGCGCTGGACTGATGCCACTGACATATGGTCCCTGTCACTAGTATACTTGTTAGCCATTGTCTTCAGCTCTTCTTGGCGCCGCTCCGGTCCTGCGCCGTCATCTTGTGACTGCAACTGCAGATTGACCAGAGGTCAGAGGTTAACTGTCAAAAGCTCTCTGCAAGTCTATGACAGCATCATTCTGGCTCTCATAGACTTAGATTGAGTAGTGATTTCTGGCTCTCCCAGCAAACACTGGAGTGGGCTAGCAGGTCACAATCTGCTGGAGACGACCGTAGCAGCACTGATAACAGAAGAAGATGGCGGCTGGTAAGTTTGAGACTAATTTAGTGCAAGGAATTTAGATTATTGGCACCACTCCAGCGGTACAATAAAAAAAAACAAAAAACGCTGGAGTGGTGCTTTGAATAAAACATTTCAGCATGGATATAGAATGTTGTTGTTTTTTTTTCATAATTAATAAAACCAATAATTTTGTGCATTGTGAAAGTAGCCCTGAAAACCCATGGCCATAAAAGTTAAACAAAATCTTTCACCAGGTTTTTGCTGCTCGATATGAGAGCAGTATAAATTGAGGACAGACCCCGATCCTAACTCCAGATTAGATACTGGTCTTATTGCTGTAATTTTGAAAATAGCTGTTTTATCTGCTGCAGCACTTCTTGTCTTGCTCTGTAATCCTCAATATTCATGTGTTCTGACTATTCCCACCCCTCACTGCTGATCCCACATCTATGTAAAGTGTAGGCAAAAAACTGTCACTGGTGCAGGTGGGGTTAGGCAGAGCTCATCACTTAGAACACTAACTAATGAAATGGTATAACAGTAGCCAAATGCCAAAGTGCTGGATTTGGGGTCTCTGTCCCCATTTTTTGCTGCCTTCAGAAAAGCATAAACCTGGTGACAGATTCCTCCTAAGTGAATGCCAAACAATACAGGGCTGCTTTACTTGGTATACTGTGTTGCCCTTTGTTTTTGGAAAATCTTTTGGTTAAGTATGTAAAAAAACATATTACAGTGTTTGAAACTTCTATAAATATATGCAGTTCTCGGGTGACAACACTATCGGCTATGAATCTATTTCTGTATTGAAAATTAAAGTAAATGTGCCACGTTCTATACCACAAATAAGTCTAGCATTCTGCGCTAATTAGCTGATTATTTTTTTTTAGCATTTGTGTCTCGTCTGCATAGATAAATGTATTCATACACTGACTGCAATACTAGAAGAGTATGAGCAAGGCCCTGTTCACATGTATCAGGCCTTCTTTTGTATTTTGCTTCTAGTGTTTTAGTAAAATGTGAGATTGAAACTAATGAAGGCACTGATCCTGTTGTTATTAATTGGATAGTACCCACTGGTCTGGTGCATCAGTTGCTGTGCCAGGCGAGTCTAATACATACGTAGTGGATCTGCTGCATACCTGACCCCTATGAGTATGATAACTTACTGGTCAGGACTGTTGCCTTGTGGCACTGGTTTCCAATCCGTCCATGGACAATATTTGCTGGGAGTTTGTATATTCTCCCCACGTTACAAGGGTTTACTCCAAGTGCTTCGGTTTCCACTCACATCCAAAAAACACATTGGGAAAGTGAATGATGACCTTGTCTTCAGAATATGTCAGCACTATATAAACAAGCATAATAAATACATGAGAAGTTGTAGATCATTCACACTAAATACATATGGCTGTCTGTTTCACCTTTGGAGGCACAGCACCAATAATAGCCTACTTAACGGTCACTGTTTTCTACTTTAATTTTTTGCAGGAGAGTCCCATCTTTTACTTGTTGGAGATCCTGGTACAGGAAAATCTCAGTTTCTAAAATATGCAGCCAAGATTACTCCAAGATCAGTCTTGACTGCTGGTATTGGGTCAACCAGTGCAGGTGAGTGACTTCTCAATTATATTAGTTTTACTGTTAAGTAGTTGGCCACTACTTTTTTTATTGATGGCCTATCCTTAAGCTAGAAATTCTCGGATACTGCCGCAACACAGCAGTTCCATAATTTCTATAGTGGTCGCAGTCAGGTATTACAGATCCACTCCCTATTCAAAGAAGTAAGGGGTAGATCTGCAGTACCCGGCCGTGGCCACTGTAATTTTGATGGAGCTATTGTGTTCTGGCAGCATCTGAGAACTTCTGGCGGTGCTGATAACATTCGGTGGGGGTGCCGGGTGTTGCATCCCTCTGCTCGGATATGCATGGCCTATTCTGAGAATTTTGGGACTTATACTTGTGCTAAACATGCTGTACAATAAGGTAGACATCCCAGGAAACACATGAAATCATAGTCACCACTCCTGAACCAGCATTGTTCTAGCAATCAATTCTCCCCAAGAAGACTTTTAGATTCATAGTTAACAATTGATCTGGTAATAACATACCCCATGGTTCCTTACCCATGTATCACATAGGAGTGTGTGATGATCACTTCCAGCAGGAGCCATAGGTCTATATGGATAGTTCCATATTGTGAGCATGGTGCTGAACAGTCACATATGCATGTGAAAAGCACAAACTCTTTATCCTCTGCCGGGTTTGTAAAGACACTTTCTGCCCAAACCTCCTTTTTTATAGTGAAGCCCAAGAATCAGCAACCTACATGTGCAACAAATCATGTATCTCTCCTTACAGCAATGAGAGGTGTTATGCAGTTGGTTTATTTAAAGCATTAATGCAAATGCAAGGAACTAAAACACTTCAAAATAAATAGAAAACTTTTTTTTTTACCTTAACACCCCCACCCTCCCTTGCCCCCTGTTATTACAGAGGAAAGATGAAAATATTTTTAGTTTTGACCAAAATCCATTAAAAAAATAGTTCTAAGTTCAAATTGTGTTTTAGCCTTAAATTTGCAAAATTTGTGATTCATATTCTTTCACATTTCGGAGAAAACCATGTCAGAAAGCAGCTCTGTTTGTGGTTGCTGTCGGGTCACATACAGTCCATGTGAGATTCTAGCATGACGTTAAGTGAGTTCTCTGAGGTGGGCCAGCCTTTAGATGCAGATGGCATAGCGTCTGTGGAAAGCAGAGACTGGAGGTTCGGATTACTGTTCTCTAGTTCATCCAGCTTCTCAGTGTTGTCCTCCCAGTTTATGTGAAAGCGCGTTACTCTAGGGTTTGATGCCAGTATGTTCCTTTGAAGCTGAAAAAAAAGAATTTCATAAAATACAGGTACAGTTGTATTGGCTGTGCAAATGTTTACATAAAGAAACCTTCCTACATGAGTCGCATTGTGGTGGTGAACCTCTAACTAGAGGCTGAAGCTGAACGTTGGCTTCTTACCTCCTACATGAGTCGCATTATGGTGGTGAACCTCTACTAGAGGCTGGAGCTAAACATTGGCTTCTTACCTCCTACATGAGTCGCATTATGGTGGTGAACCTCTACTAGAGGCTGGAGCTAAACATTGGCTTCTTACCTCCTACATGAGTCGCATTATGGTGGTGAACCTCTACTAGAGGCTGGAGCTAAACATTGGCTTCTTACCTCCTACATGAGTTGCATTGTGGTGGTAAACCTCTACTAGAGGCTGAAGCTGAATGTTGGCTTCTTACCTCCTACATGAGTCGCATTGTGGTGGTGAACCTCTACTAGAGGCTGAAGCTAAACGTTGGCTTCTTACCTCCGACATGAGTTGCATTGTGGTGGTAAACCTCTACTAGAGGCTGAAGCTAAACGTTGGCTTCTTACCTCCTAAATAAGTCGCATTGTGGTGGTGAACCTCTACTAGAGGCTGAAGCTAAACGTTGGCTTCTTACCTCCTACATGAGTTGCATTGTGGTGGTAAACCTCTACTAGAGGCTGAAGCTGAACGTTAGCTTCTTACCTCCTACATGAGTCGCATTATGGTGGTGAACCTCTACTAGAGGCTGAAGCTAAACGTTGGCTTCTTACCTCCTACATGAGTCGCATTGTGGTGGTGAACCTCTACTAGAGGTTGAAGCTGAACGTTAGCTTCTTACCTCCTACATGAGTCGCATTATGGTGGTGAACCTCTACTAGAGGCTGAAGCTAAACGTTGGCTTCTTACCTCCTAAATAAGTCGCATTGTGGTGGTGAACCTCTACTAGAGGCTGAAGCTAAACGTTGGCTTCTTACCTCCGACATGAGTTGCATTGTGGTGGTAAACCTCTACTAGAGGCTGGAGCTGAGCGGTGGCTTCTTAACAGGTAAAGACATACAACTGCATTGCAGAAACCAAATAGGGGAGTCACATCCCAGCCTCCTAGTGTACGGAACAATGCCAAATATTGCTTAAAAAAAAAAACCTAAACTGCACAATTGTTGTTAAGTTGTACATGTTTCAATATAAAAATGTAATATTTTCATGCTACAGTGTACAGTTTCAGCATCTGTCAAATACCTAATACATTGCTGTATTTTTCACACCATAAAATAACAAAATGATGAAAAAGCCTGTGGAGCCCATGCTCGCGTTTCCTTAGGCTGAGTTCACACGATGCGTATTTCATGCGTTTCCGCGGCGTTTTTGCAGTTGCGTAAACGCCGCGGAAACGCATGAAAAACGCATGGTAGAAGGGAAGCAATGTTCCCCAATGGAAATCCGCATGTGCTGTGCCCATGATGCGGATTTTTCCGCAGCGTAAACGCTGCGCTCAAAAATCCGCAGCATGTCATTTAATTTTGCAGAAACGCGGCGTTTGCCACCATTGACTTGCATTAGAACGCGCCAATTCCGCAAGACTGCATCTGTACTTGCGTAATTGGTGCGTTCTAATGTGCGGATGGTACCCGGGTGTGGAGGAGAGGAGAGTCTCATCCACACCCAGGTACCATTAAAAAAGCTGTAAAAACAAGAATAAAATAAAAAATATATATATACTTACCATCTGTCGGCCCGCGCACCGCTCCTGCTTGCTTCCCGGCACTTGCAGTGAGTTGTAGGACCTGCGGTGACGTCAGAGTCATGTGACGGGTCACGTGACGCTGACGTCGGCAGGTCTTTCAATTCAAAGTTGCCGGGAGAACGGAGTGAGCGGGACAGCGCGGACCATCGGAGGTAAGTATATACACTCTCTCGGGTCACACTATATAAATCCATGCTGTTTGCATGGATTTATATAGTGTGACCTAGTTGTCAAGCACTTTCCAGGTGATGCTAAAATCGCCTGGAAAGCGCTTGTCAATCTGCATGCGGAAACGCATGTGAATCTGCATGTGGATCCGCATGTATTCTGCAGGAAAAACGCATGCACAATCTGCATGCGTTTTTTCTGCCAGGGAGATGCAGAAATTTTCTGCTTCATTTCTGCATCGTGTGCACATAGCCTTATTCCGCAGACTGCACTGATTTTATGTCTGGAGAGCCTAAATTAACATAACTACCGTATATTCTGTTTTTCACGTGCATTGTTAATTAATGGAACATTACTGTCTGTGATGCTTATAACTATTTCTTCAGAAACCAGTAAGTAAAATCAAAGGTTCTATATAATGTGCCAATCATTGGACCAGTAGGGATTTTTTACATTAAAGCTGCTGACTCACCAAGGTCTGAACAAAAGCAGTCCAAGAAAAGAGTTCTGCTACTTTATCCACTTTTTATAAGAGATGGAGTTTTAATAGTTTGCAATAATGAAATTAAAAGGTGTTTTCCCATCGTCAGTGCCTTTTTTTTCTTTTTTTTTACTTAAAGCATAACCATCGTTTTAATTTTTATTGCATAAATCAAAAATAACACTTCATAATATATCTTTTCATGTTTATTATCAGAGATAGGAGATGGCAGTTACTACTGCTAAGACTCTGTAGGTGTGGGAGGGAGGAGCTCTGTCTCCTTCACCCTTTTTACATTGAATCTTCTTAGTAGTAACTGTGACCTCCTATCTCAGTAATGGGGAAATCACTTCACTGAATACAGCTTTTTACACATGAATTGAGAGTTTCAAAAATGAATGATCAGTCCCGGAGAATAAATAAGCATATTTCACTGATAAGATATATTACTGAGTTTTTTTATTTTCATATGTACTATTTATGAAGTAAAAATTAAAACGACTGTTACACTTCAACCCCTTCATGACATTTGACGTACCTGTACCTCATGGTCGGGTTTCGGGTTCCTGGCCGATGACACAAGGTACGTCATGGTGATAGCACATGGCACAGGAGCTGTGCCCACGCAATCGCTGCTGGGAGCTCGGCTTACGTGATAGCCGAGACCCGGCTCTCACAGCCAGGAACGGTGCCATAACACCACTGATTGACAGCAGGAAGCTGCCAGTAAGCATACCTCCCGACTTTTGAAGAACAGAAAGGGGGACAAATAATGCGGCGCGAGAGGGAGCCCCCTCCTTCTCCCAGCCTCCTAAATGTTGAGATCGATCACGGCATTTAGAAGGTTAAACAGCCGGGGGTGGTGCGGGCACGCCTCCGATTGGCACCCCCGTGTCATCATTGCAAGGGCCGGATCGACCTCTGGGTCTGCCAATCCTGTTAGACCATGCTGAGAGCATGGTCTGAGAGGCTACTATCAGTGCAACACTGACAGATATAAAGCATTGCAATGCATCAGCGATCAGATTGATCCCCCATAGAAGGACTAAGTAAAAATTATTGGGCATTCTCTGCATGTCTAGCGGCATGTCAGCCAAGATACATGTGGCCGCGGGTACCAGAGCATTTGACTCGAGCATGCCGGCTCTTTTATCTGAACCCGAAGCACGCTTCGATAACTTGATATGATTTTTTTCTTCACTGCCCAAATAGTACAAAATTCTTTGCCTGAGAAGTATTTCCTGATTACATGTAGGGTATTGGCACACTCAGGACAAATTGCAAAACAAACAGAGAGGCCCATTTTTTTTCTATTAGCCCTTATAAAAATTAGGGGCTAAAACAACATTTCAGTGGTAAAAAATGTCATTATTCTTCACCACCCAAAGGTATAAAATTCTGTGAGGCACATGTGTTGTCAACATGCTCACTGCTCTCCTAGATGAGTTCATTGGGTGGTGTCGTTTGTAAACTGGGGTCACTTATGGGGGGTTCTGCGGTTATGGCAACTCCGGGTCTCTGCTAATGTGACTTGGCACCCTCAAACCATTCCAGCAACATCTGAGCTCCAATATGGCGCTTCTTAACATCTGAGCTTTGCACTGTGCCTCAAAAGTAGTTTTAGATCATGTATAGGGTTTGGCACACTCAGGAGAAATTGCTTAACAAATTGTACTAAAGCAACATTTTAGTGGAAAAAAAATGGCAATTTTCCATAGACGCCACCCAATATTATACAATTCTGTGAATCGCCTGAGGCTTAACACTAGAACTGCAAAAGGGGTTATAATTACCCCTTGCCTTTATTTTTTCTTCAATTTATTCAGTTCTTTACTATTTTTATTAGTGGTTCTAGTATTAAAAATGCTCACTACACCCCTAGATGAATTCCTCAAAACTTGTAGTTTCCAAAATGGGGTCAATTATGTGGGTTTCTTTTGTTTTGCCATATCAAGGGTTCTTCTAATGTGACATAGTGTCCGCAATCTATTCCAGCCAAAATTGTGCTCCAGAATTCAATTTGCGCTCTTTCACTTCCGAGCCCTGCCGTGTGCCCAAACAGTAGTTTTTCACCACATATGGGGAACTGTGTACTCAGAGAAACTGGACAACAAATTACATGGTCCATTTTCTCCTGTTACCCTTATGAAAATGAGAAATTTGGGGCAAAAACAAAATTTGTGGGAAAATTTAAATTATTTTCATGGCTCAACGTTATAAAATTCTGTGAAGCACCTGTGGGTTCAAAGTGCTCATCATAGCTCTAAATTACTTGAGGGGTGCAGATTCCAAAATGGGGTCACTTGTGGGGGTTTCCACTGTTTTGACACATCAGGGGCTCTGCAAACAGGACATGGTGTCTTATCAATTCCAGCCAATTTTGCACTCCAAAAGTCAAATGGCGCTGCTTCCCTTCTGAGATCTGCTGTGCGCCTAAACAGTAGGTATCCCCCACATATGGGGTATCGGCGTACTCGGGAGAAATTGCACAACTATAAGATTAATTTTTTTCTTGTTATCCTTGTGAAAATGCCAAATTCGGGGCTTAGGCTGCGTGCCCATGATGCGTTTTTCATGCGTTTCCGCTGCGGAATTTCCGCAGCGGAAACGCATCAAAAACGCATGGTAATCCGCACCCCATGGTCCCCAATGGCATTCCGCAATGTCGATGCACATGCTGCGGATTTTTCCGCAGCGTTTCTGCAGCGCTCATAAATCCGCAGCATGTTCATTAATTTTGCGGAAGCGCCGCCATTGACTTGCATTGAGACGCATAGAATCCGTGTCTGTACATTTGTACAAGCGGATAATATGCGTTTCAATGTGCGTATGGTACCCAGTTCTGGAGGAGAGAAGACTCTCATCCAGACCTGGGTACCATTGTACCTGTAAAAAAAAAAGAATGAAAAAACAAATAAAGTGTATATTCACCTTCCGACGGCTTCTCTCTACTTGCCGGCAGCGCTGAAGGACCTTCGGTGACGTCACAGCCATGTGACCGCAGGCCCTTCAGCGCTGTGTCTCGCAATATGCCGGCAGCCAGGAACCAGACAGGAACGAGCGCTGCAGCCACGCCGGGGCATCGGGGGTGAGTATAGCTTTATTTTAACATTGTTTAACGGTCACACTATATAAATCCATGCTGTTTTCATGTATTTATATAGTGTGACCTAGTTGTCAAGCACTTTCCAAGTGATGCTAATCGCCTGGAAAGCGCTTGTCAATCTGCATGTGGATCCGCATGTATTCTGCAGGAAAAACGCATGCACAATCTGCATGCGTTTTTTTCTGCCAGGGAGATGCAGAAATGCTGCAGAAATTTTCTGCTTCATTTCTGCATCGTGGGCACATAGCCTAAAGCAACATTTTCATGAGTTAAAGATACATTTTTATTTATTTCTTGTACATTACTTTAATTCCTATGAAGCAAGCACCTGAAGGGTTATTATACTTATTTAATGTGGTTTTGAGCACTTAAGGTGTGCAGTTTTTAAAATGGTGTCACTTTTGGGTATTTTCTGTAATATAGGCCACTCTGTCAATTCAAATGGGATGTGGTCCCTAAATAAATTGGTTTTGTAAATTTTGTTGGAAAAATGATAAATTGCTGATAAAATGTTGACCTTTGTAACAAAAATGTTTAAAAAATAATGCTGATCTTGATTCCAATATTTTCACAAACGCAAAAAAATATCGACCTAAATTTACCACTACCATAAAGTACAATGTGTTACGAAAAAAGAAGATCTCAAAGTCAGTGGGATCCGTTGAAGCTTCGAGTTATTATCTCATAGTGACACTGGTCAGAATTGTAAATTTGGCCTGGTCACGAAGGTGAAAACAGGCTTGGGGGTGAATGGGTTAACCCTTTCACGACATATGATGTACATTTACGTCCGTGTTGTGTCCCTGAGTTTGATACGGGCTCGCATGTCGAGCCCCCATTTTTCCAGGTTGTTGTTGGCTGAATTATTCAGTGGAGCTCCTTCTGCAGCTGTTAACCTCTTAATTGCCTCTGACAGTGGCATTTAACATGCGTCGGCAGAGAGGGCTCAACATTCCACACGCCTGTGACGTGATCACAGGGCGTTGATGGGTTGCCATGACAACCAGGGGTCCGCTGAAGATCTCTGTGCGTGTCGTGATGATTTTTCTGTGAAAGCTGTCGTTTCTAGGAGACCGTGATTTTTGCTATACGTAGCAGCGCTGATGCATGAATAGTACAATCGATCAGATGATTGCAGGTTCAAGTCCCCTCAGGGGACTATTTAAATACTGTAAAAAGTGAATAAGTGTGTTAATTTTTCATTTTAACTAAATACAAAAGTTAAAATCACTTTTGCCCAATTTGGTATTGCCGCATTCAGAAAAGTCTGATCTATCAAAATATAAAATTCATTTGATCGGTAAACAACATAACAAGAAAATAATTTGAAAGGCCAGAATTTATTTTTTTTTTTTTTGGCCACTGCACCATTGCAATAAGAGGCAATCAAAACATTGTGACTATCCCAAAATGATATCCATAAAAACGTCAGCTCATGGTTAGTGTTGAGCGAGTATGCTCTGTTAACCCTTTCGGCGAGTACGCTCGGGCCGAGCTCCGAGTATTTATAGCTGCTCGGTGATATGTTTGAATCACTCCCGTGTGCATGATTTGCAACTGTTTGACAGCTTTAGTACATGTGAGGAATGTGTAAGAAATAGACAGACATTCCTCCCATGTAATAAAACTGTCAAACAGTTGCAAATCATGCACGGGAGCGATTCAAACATATCACCGAGCAGCTATAAATACTCGGAGCTCGGCCCGAGCGTACTCGCCGAAAGGGTTAACAGAATACACTCGCTCATCACTACTCATGGTGCAAAAAAATAAGCCCTTACACAGCTCCATATCCCGAAAATTGAAAACATTACAGCTATCGGAAAATGGAAACAAAAACAAACACCTTTATTTTCATTACTTAAATCTTAAAAAAAATTATACATGTTTAGTATCTGCATAATTGTTCTGACCTGGACAATCCATAGTGCAAGGTTTTACCATATAGTGGACATGGTAAATAAAAATCCAGAAATCAATTGTGGAATTGCACATTTTTTTGCTAGTTGAATGCACTTGGAATTCCACCCCCCTTTCCAATGCATCTCCTGATAAACTGCAGGATGACTACCAAAAGTACAATTAGTCCCGCAAAAAACAAGCTCTCATACAGGTATGTGGAAGGAAAAATAAAAAAGTTATGGCTCTTAAAGGGAATCTGTCACCCACCTGGGACTTCTCAGACCATTAATATGGGCATACAGGTTATAGGAATGTGAATCTATACATACCTGTATGGCCCATATTAGCAGTCTGGTTGCTGTGTAATAGCTTTTTTATTAAATTATTTCTGCTAAGCTTCGCATCCTCCGGACGCCAAGAAATGCCCGCCTACTAGCCCTATTTCCATACTCACCCCACCTCCCCTGCACAGGGCCCTGTGATGTGCAGTTCCCGGCCGGATCCCGCGCCTGTTCTGTTTCCTCTGTATGGACGGCGCTCTTCTCCCTGCCGTCAGTGTAGTGTTTTGCAGCAGGGAACTTGTGTGCAGGTGCTGGGAAGGCAGAGTGACTCACCTGTGCCTGCGCACAAGTTCCCTGCTGCAAAACACTACACTGACAGCAGGGAGAAGAGCGCCGTCCATACAGAGGAAACAGCGCAGGCGCGGGATCCGGCCGGCAACTGCACGTCACAGGGCCCTGTGCAGGGGAGGTGGGGTGAGTATGGAAATAGGGCTAGTAGGCGGGCATTTCTTGGCGTCCGGAGGATGCGAAGCTTAGCAGAAATAATTTAATAAAAAAACTATTACACAGCAACCAGACTGCTAATATGAGCCATACAGGTATGTATAGATTCACATTCCTATAACCTGTATGCCCATATTAATGGTCTGAAAAGTCCCAGAGGGTGACAGATTTTCTTTAAACGAAAAATAGCCTGATCATGAATGGGTTAAAAATGTTGCATCATTTGCCTTCTATAGCTTTTGTATTGCACTTGTCTATTGCTGGCTGCAAAATGAGTTAACTGAGAATTCATCATTGAGCTTGTTCTAACCTTTAAAAGGAGAGTTTGTAACGCTTATTTGATCTTCTCTGAGGTGATTTTTGACCACATACCACTTCTAAGTAGAATGTTTTTCTGCACAAATAACCTGTAAAACCCAGATGGTTCAACGTTTTTTACGAAACCCAATTGCAAAAATTATTTTCTTTTTGCCTCAAATAAATCTACATGGGTTAAAAAAAGTGTGCCCCAAAGGTGTGGACAAGCCCTCGTAAGGTTACTAATGAAGTTTAATTCCTAGATCCACATTGCTTCAGATGTAAGCAACCTGCATTGATTTGTGGAATACAAGGGAGACACCTGTGTACAGACACAGCCGGGCACTTGGCTGCATCAGCCCAAACCTTGGTGCTGGGGCTGGTAACGTGTGTCTAATGAGCAAACTGCCCATCAGTATTCTGCAAGATCATTTTTACTAATACACATATGTAGATGGGCGACAATGAAAACCCATGTCACAGAACAGATTGCTATGAAGAGTGATCTTTGCCCTATCAGAACCACCATGTGGAGTGAAGCTGTCAATCACGCTAGTTAGTTCTGGAAGGGGAGGGCTACATGGCATGATGAAGATCAGTGTTGTGATATGGCTTCTAATGATTGCAGATTGGGTTGCATTGTGAGCTCCTGCAAAGTGATTTTAAGTCATATGTGACTCGCATGCGACTGGTCTGCAATGTGACTCATTTTTTATAGCTAAATTGCAGGTCTAATGTAGTTGAGTTACAGTAAGTTACACAAAAGTGCTGGACACTTACCATATATTGTCACATGACACACTTAGTTGTGTAGCCCCAAAGGGGCTTAAAGGGGTTGTTCATTAATTACTTGGTGTACTGCTTCTCATTTACTATATTCCCCCATGTAAAATAAAAACCGCCTGAACTCGCCTACAGTGCCAGTGCCATTTCAGCAATGTTGGCGCTAGGCCTCTCGTGACCTTATGTCACATGAACCCTGCAGCCGATCAGCGCTGCTAATGAGCCACTTCACTCTCACTTCCTTCATATGACACTGACATCTGGTGCAGCAGTTCTTACTTCCACCCGATGTGAGTTACGTGTGAAGGAAGTGAGTTAAGTGGTTCATTAATGGCGCTGATTGGCTGCAGGGCTCACATGAAAAAAACAATATCACGGGACACCCAGCGCCAACATCAATGGAACGGCACTGCGAGTACAAGCAGTTTTTATTTTACATTAGTAAATGAATTTAGTAAATGAGAAGTGGTACTCTGATTAATGGACACCCCCTTTAACATTAAGATAGAATTACTGGATGTGAGCCAGCCAAGTTGTTTTTGTCGTGTCATAAGTGTTTTTACATATATGCGAAAATCCTGGATAAACTATGACACACCTTACCTTGGAAAAGTCTGGTTTTACAGGTGGATTTTCCCTTAACTCTGTTTCAGTATATTCATTATTCACATAATATCCAACTCTGATAAACTCCTGTCCCCTGTATGTACAGGTAATTAACACAACTGTGACACCGACTGCATCTGCATCAGGAATAAGTCCAGGATTTGGGGCATCCGCCTGACAAAACAAAAAAAAGCAACAATGTTTGTATAGTACATGCTAATCAGATCCGGTTGTAGTCCTAAATCATTTGGTGCTTGCATGCTTCCCTAATGGGAAGCATCAAGACCACAGATAGAAACTTTCAGATTATACATAATGTTCCATCAGAGATGGTCTGTAAGTCAGTGCGTAAGGGGAAATATACCGTATTTTTCGGACTATAAGACGCGCCTAGGTTTTAGAGAAAGAAAATAGAAAAAAAAATTAAGCAAAAAATGTGGTCACGATGCCCTGTTAAGGGGGAGGGGGTCTGCTGATGACACTGGTATAGGGGTTATCTCCCCCAGTTCTGTTAATATCACCCATCCTTTTATATATGCCCCCCGCCTTCCTATTATACGTGGCCCTCATCTCCATCCTGCTATGCATGGCACCCCTCATCTCCATCCTGCTATGCATGGCACCCCTCATCTCCATCCTGCTATGCATGGCACCCCTCATCTCCATCCTGCTATGCATGGCACCCCTCATCTCCATCCTGCTATGCATGGCACCCCTCATTCCCAACACGCTGCAGATAGAAAAAATAAACACTCCTACTCCCCTTTCTTCTCTCTCCTGCAGCGCTGCGTCCTGTCGTCCAGCACTGATCTCGCCATGTGAGCCGCGCATGGCGTCACTGACATGCGCCCTCACAAGGTGAGATCAGCTGCTGGAAAAGTTCCCCACGCTGGGACTGTGTGCGTAGGGACCAGTGACTTCATTCTCCTTATTAGCTGGCACACAGTGTAGTTACAGCGCAGCTCCTGCTGCATGCTGGGCGATCGCGTGTGACCGCTTTTGAAGAGCATGAATATTCACCCCTCTCCACTCCCATGGGCGTGGCGAGGGGGTGAATATTCATGCCCTTTAATAGTGGGAACACGCGATCGTCCAGCATGCAGCAGGAGCCGCGCTGCGGCTACACTGTATGCTGGCTATTAAGGAGAATGAATATTCACTGCTCCCCACACCCATAAGAGTGATGCTTATTGGCAACTGGCTGCTCTCTTTAGAGGCTGTTTCACTGCTTTAATAGATAAATATCGTAAATATTACGGCTGAGGAAACATGAAAGGAAAATTCTGTGTAGCAGTGTGTCCTTAGATGTAGCCATATAGAAGGTTAACTGGAAGAAGCCAGGATAAGTGCAACAAAGATGGCAGCCTAATAGTGGGATCCCAATCTTGGTTTCATTTATGAATTTATTATTTTTGTATTCAATCTACTTCTTTAAGAATACCCATTTTATGCTGTAGCTACACACCACTTGTCCTGCATCATGAAATTGTGATGTAGCTTACTGTTACATTGTAGTTGTATGGCTATTTTATGGTGTGACTTGGTTCTGATTAGTTTGTCATTAAGGATTTGCAACACATACCAGAAGTTCAAATAATTTTATATGCCCTAAATAACTCCTATAGCTTAAAGCACCACTCTAGCAGGCTTTTTTTAAATTTTACTGCTGGAATGGTGCCACTAATGTGAGTTCCCGGCCTCTAGTATTATACTCACCAGCCGCCCTCTTCAGCTCTTCCTGGTGCTGCTCCGTTCATCTTCTGCAGGTTGTGACCTGCTGGATCGCTCCAGTGTTTGCTGGGCGAGGTGTAAGTCTATGAGAGCCAGAACATGGCTGTCATAGACTTCCACTGAGACATTGTGACTGTTACCTGTGACTTCCGGTCAGTCAGAAGTTATTACAAGATAGTGGCACGGGACTGGAGCAGTGCTGGGAACAGCTTGAAACTGCACTGTACTTTTAAGGGAACTTAGTCATCTGAAAAAAAAAAAAGCTATTAACCTGCAAATATGGGGTTAATCTGCAGATTAATAGCGTTATGAAGATAACCTTGCGGCTGGGAAACTTCATTCCTTTCTGAAGCCTCGGGTTTTAGTCATAGGGGTGGGCCGGCGCAGCTTCAGTAACCCTTCAGTGCATAGTGAGCAACAGCCATAACCACGCCCCCGACATTGACTGACAGCCATCTCTGTTGATCACATGAACGCTGAGTCTGGGGGATTAAGTGCTGACAGTGCTTCCTTTTTACTGCATACATAGCGATGTAAATACAGTGATCGAGTAGGCAGAGACAGTAATAAATAGGCTCTGCCTTTTCTATGGGAAGCTTGACTGTGTTTGACAGCCAGCTCCTGAACGATTGCGTGCAGCTGCTCTACAATGCAGTGATGTACTAGAACCTCACTGCAAAGCAAAATGTGGACCGCCCGAGTGTTTATCCTCTATATGGATGGTCTGGAAACGGTTCAAGAAGCTCTCCTGTCCAAATTTCTTTCCTATTAATATATTGCAATCATCATATTATATAGTACTATGTACAGTACTTACAATTGCTCATTTTTTCCTTCTACCCAGCTAATTAACAGGGATGTGGAGTCGGAGTCTGTCCATTTTGGTGGAGTCGTAATTGGTATAAAATGGACCGACTCCAACTCCTAAAATATATAATAAATTGGGTACAGTAGTTCAATGCAGTTTGTGGGTAATATTTTTTATAAGAATTTGGGAAAGTTATGAAATGTCCTATAAATGTCTGTCCTATTCCTGATCTAAGGGTCTAGACTTTTAGCTGAGATTAATCTGTGCTACAGTAAATTTATCACTGAAACATGAGCCGTGTATGAGGGAGCCGGAGTCATGGAAATTGAGGTTTGGCTTACCGACTCCACAGCCCTGCTAATTAGGTCTCTGACATCACATGATTAAAAACTGACTAGCTGAATCCTTCTAAGCTCTATGTAGAAACAGGAGGTCAATTTTCCCTGTATGAGTCACTGCAAAAAGTCCCTGGCAAGGGGTGGAAGAAGCAGCAACTGGGTCAGGATATGAAGAGTGGAATAAGTGGAAAAGAGACTTCCTGTTTCTACATAGAGCAGAGAAAAAAGAAGAATTAGCTGGGTAGAAAGTCAAAATGAACAATTGTAAGTACACATATAATATGATGATTGCAATATATTAAGAGGATAAAACAGTTGATGGGAGGAGTGCTTCTTTAATGTCATGAAGTGGTATTTATGAATGTGTATATGGTAGCTGCAGGTTGCCCAATATGGTTCAGTGAAATGGGAGACGTTTGCAGTTGTGTGTCAGCAGACTATAAAATGAGCACAGACCCCAAAGTATAATGATTATCTTATGATCCTGTTTTATAGTTTGGGGTTAATGGATTTTTAGAGAGAGTATTTTTGTATTTAATACATGTAATCTCACCTGAAATACAAACATGTGCCGTCCAGCGGGTACAGGGCCTACTAACACAGAGTCCAGCACTTGGTCGTATTCTTCACTTTCAGCAGATCCCACGTATATTATTTTCCATTCCAAGTCTAAAGAAGTCACATGGAAAGAAAGTTTACCATTGGATATAAATGTGGTTGTAAGAAAGGTGCTGCATCTGGATTTACTTCAATTATTCTGTATTTTGGCTTTTTTTATACTATGGGGGTTTACAAATCAGTAGAATGGGAGTCCCAACCCCCTTGTTCCTTCTTACTATGTAATTGTAGTTAGGATATTAAATGGATGTTGCCACTCTATTCAGTGTCTGTGGGGCTGCCAGAAACAGCAGAGCCACTGATACAACATAGAGAAATTGTTTCAGTGTCACATCTACCAGTGTGCGACATGTAGATCAGGAGAACAGACTGTCAGTCATTACATGCCTCACACTGGAAACTCCACCTCTCAGTTATAATAAGCTCTGGAGGCAGATTCTCAAGCAGATTAGTGTCCGGCCCTTAGATCTTTGCAGCTCATTTACATGTAGAAAAATGTGGATTTCTCTGGAATAAGACATTACATTGCAGATACCAAGGTATCAGTTTATTCAGCTTCCTATGACCTACATGCCCATACAGACGGCTTAGGAGGGTTGATCCTACAGATTCCCTTTAATAAATGCCTGTTGGAAAAATAAAGTGGATGTCACTTTTTTGAAGCGGCTCCAGATTAAATCTGCTTCCAACTACCCACTGTCAGATCAGAAGGCTGGAAAAAACACTGTAAGAAAGAACAAAAAAACCTATTCCAAAATTATTCAAAACCACTTGAGGAAAATAAAAATGCCTCATGGGTATATTTACGTTACTCGCTTATAGAGCGCCATTAATTCCACAGCTCTTTCCACACATCATCACTGTCCCATTGGGGCTCACAATCTAAATTCTCCATCAGTATGTTTTTGGAGTGTGGTCATTTTTATCATACAATGAACTTTTTTTTTTTTTCTTTCTGTACATTGTATGGTAAAATGAAGGGTGACTTTCAAAAATTACAACTCGTCCTGAAAAAAAACAAAAAAACAAGCCCTCAAGCTGCTTTAAAAAGGTTGTCCGCTACTTTTACATTGATGGCTTATCCTTATGATAGGCCATCAATGGCTGACACCTCCGCTGATCAGATGTTATCGGTGGTGGCCGCCACCGGAAGTACTCACTTGCAGAGCTGGCCGTCTACTTGTAGTGGCCGAGGCTTGTTACTGCACATCCGCCTCCTATTTATTTGAATAGGAGGCGGATGTGCAGTAACAAGCCTCGGCCACTGTAAGTACACGGAGCAGCTCGGCAAGGGAGTACTTCCGGTGGCGGACACCACCGATAACAGCTGATCAGCGGAGGTGCCGGGTGTCGGACCCGGACGATCAGACATTGATGGCCTATCATAAGGATATGCCATTAATGTAAAAGTAATGGACAACCTTTTTAAGCTAAAATAAAGTGAGTCATTTGTCAAATCTCATTGGCTATAACATTCACATTAGTTTACACCACTGAAAAGTAGTAGATCAATAGGGGGTGGGGGGGGGGAGTAATGTGAATAAAAATTCATTTATTTTTTTTTTTTTATAAAAAGGAGTCTGTCCATTTTATACCGACTCCACCAAAATGGACACAGACTTTGAAGCCCTGGTCCCAATATACACCTAAAATTTGTGTGCATGTTACTTATTTTTACATTTAATATAGTTTTTTATAAATTTTAATTGTTAATTTTTATTCACATCACTTTTTCCCCTTTCCCCTCTCCCTATTGATCAGCTATAATAAAGCCAGCATGGCTCTTGAAGTAAAAAACGAAGGAGCAAAAATGACAAATTTCCCATTCTTTAAGGGGTTAAAGATGTTGGAAAGTTAAAGGGATATTCCCATCTCCAAGATGCTATCCCAATATGTAGTAGGTGTAATAATAATAATAATATTAGCAAATACCTCTAATTAGAAATGTAGTGTAGTTCTGATTTGCTATGTCTCTAACCCCATGTACAGGGCATTGCAGTAACTTAGGTATCCATGGTTTTCCACACTCGTATAGTGACAGTTAGCTGTTAGTGGTCGTAACCGTGGATACCTAAGAGAGTGCAATGCCCTGTACATGGGTAAACGACATTGCGAATTAGGAGAACTACACTTCATTCATTGCTTGGGGTATTTGCTAATATTATTATTATTATTACACCTACTACATGTTGGGACGGGATTTTGGAGTTGGGAATACCCCTTTCAATGTAAAAAAAAAAAAAAAACTATTAGCTGCAGGGGAACTGTAAAATCAAACTTTACTCGCCTGTTAAATCTCAGAGGAAAAGTATAATAGAAACACGTCACCACTTCTGTATTTATCACCCACTCCTGGTTTCGGCTTACAAATACTGATGTAAAATACTGACCAAATACTGAATGTGTGCACATTGTCTAATTTTGTAAATTCTAAGACAACTTCTCTGATTGATGTGCTGCAGCAAACAAAATACTAAAATTCTTGAAGTGTTGGCATGGGGTAAAGGAGGTACTCGCTGCATATAGTAAGTATAGAGCATATTTTTAGGTTAGCAGTGAGCGGAGGTCTGTTTTCTTTGGTTATAACATACTGTGTAGATGTGTGTGTGTGTGTGTGTATAATAAATATTCTACATGTATATTGTTCCCACACACATACCCTAAGGTGGTCCGATGACTGGGCACAGGCTGTGGTGCTGAAGTCTGTTTTCTGTGGTTGTTATAACATGCTGTGTATGACGTGTATGTGATATCTCATGCATACATAGTAGATTGGAATGTCCACAAAAAACAAGCCTCGGTGCCACCACCTGTGCCCAGCCATCGGACCACATACGTGGCTGTATATATGTATAGACTCACACGTATGTGATCTAATGACTGGGCACAAGTGGTGGCATGGATGCCCGTTTTCTGTGGATGTTCTAACCTGCTGCATCTTCATTGTATGTATACATGTGTGTGATTTATGCATACACAATGGTGGTTCTCACACACCTATATCCCAGCTGGGTCAGATGACCGGGCATAGGTGGGGGCACAGCAGGGTCAGGGGCTTCATGTGGTGTGGATGTATATAAATCACACATACGTGTATATATACTGTGTGTGCTTTCTATACACAGATCTGTAGTTCCCACACCCCTATAGCTGGCCGGGCACAGGCGGGGGCACAGCAGGGTCAGGGGCTTCATGTGGTGTGGATGTATATAAATCACACATACGTGTATATATACTGTGTGTGCTTTCTATACACAGATCTGTAGTTCCCACACCCCTATAGCTGGCTGGGCACAGGCGGGGGCACAGCAGGGTCGGGGGCTTCATGTGGTGTGGATGTATATAAATCACACATACGTGTATATATACTGTGTGTGCTTTCTATACACAGATCTGTAGTTCCCACACCCCTATAGCTGGCCGGGCACAGGCGGGGGCACAGCAGGGTCGGGGGCTTCATGTGGTGTGGATGTATATAAATCACACATATGTGTATATATACTGTGTGTGCTTTCTATACACAGATCTGTAGTTCCCACACCCCTATAGCTGGCCGGGCACAGGCGGGGGCACAGCAGGGTCGGGGGCTTCATGTGGTGTGGATGTATATAAATCACACATATGTGTATATATACTGTGTGTGCTTTCTATACACAGATCTGTAGTTCCCACACCCCTATAGCTGGCTGGGCACAGGCGGGGGCACAGCAGGGTCGGGGGCTTCATGTGGTGTGGATGTATATAAATCACACATATGTGTATATATACTGTGTGTGCTTTCTATACACAGATCTGTAGTTCCCACACCCCTATAGCTGGCCGGGCACAGGCGGGGGCACAGCAGGGTCAGGGGCTTCATGTGGTGTGGATGTATATAAATCACACATATGTGTGTATATATACTGTGTGTGCTTTCTATACACAGATCTGTAGTTCCCACACCCCTATAGCTGGCCGGGCACAGGCGGGGGCACAGCAGGGTCAGGGGCTTCATGTGGTGTGGATGTATATAAATCACACATACGTGTATATATACTGTGTGTGCTTTCTATACACAGATCTGTAGTTCCCACACCCCTATAGCTGGCCGGGCACAGGCGGGGGCACAGCAGGGTCAGGGGCTTCATGTGGTGTGGATGTATATAAATCACACATATGTGTATATATACTGTGTGTGCTTTCTATACACAGATCTGTAGTTCCCACACCCCTATAGCTGGCCGGGCACAGGCGGGGGCACAGCAGGGTCGGGGGCTTCATGTGGTGTGGATGTATATAAATCACACATATGTGTATATATACTGTGTGTGCTTTCTATACACAGATCTGTAGTTCCCACACCCCTATAGCTGGCTGGGCACAGGCGGGGGCACAGCAGGGTCGGGGGCTTCATGTGGTGTGGATGTATATAAATCACACATATGTGTATATATACTGTGTGTGCTTTCTATACACAGATCTGTAGTTCCCACACCCCTATAGCTGGCCGGGCACAGGCGGGGGCACAGCAGGGTCAGGGGCTTCATGTGGTGTGGATGTATATAAATCACACATATGTGTGTATATATACTGTGTGTGCTTTCTATACACAGATCTGTAGTTCCCACACCCCTATAGCTGGCCGGGCACAGGCGGGGGCACAGCAGGGTCAGGGGCTTCATGTGGTGTGGATGTATATAAATCACACATACGTGTATATATACTGTGTGTGCTTTCTATACACAGATCTGTAGTCCCCACACCCCTATAGCTGGCCGGGCACAGGCGGGGGCACAGCGGGGTCAGTGAGCTCTTCCTGTGTATGTCTCACATCATGGCTGCCACCATGGCACCTCGTCACTGCAGAAACTTTGCCCGTGCTGCCCGCATTCCCATGCACACAAGTTGGCATGCCAGGCCAGCACCCTGCCGTTTAACCCCTCGTGTGGCGGCGCACTCACCTTCCGAGAGGTCCTCTATGCATTCAAAGGTGATTTCAAACTGGAAAGGGTTATAGAAGGGCGAGGGGTTGTCCAGCACCACTACGTTGTTCACCTGGACCTTTGCCATCTCTCGGGGCCGCCCCTGGCAGTGCTCCCGCAGACACCGGGGTGCAGCAGCCGCACTTGTGCTCACTCCATGGACTCGGCAGAATTTCCTAGTTTTCCCTGCTCACTTCACTCCGGCACATTCTGCTCTGTTGCTATAACGGCGTGTGCGCGGATTGGCTGCTCCCGAGCCCTCCCCTGACGCTAAAAGCTGCACGGAGAGAAAAGACGGGCTCCTCATGAGCAGTGGAGCTGGGAATGTTTCTCTGCGGCGCCCCCTGGCGGCCCACCACACGCAGGAGCCAGAAGCGGCCAGCTGTCACTGTCCTCACCACACGCTGCTGCCCCTGTGCATGGCTGCCTGCACCTGCAGCCGGCCCCTGTGCATGGCTGCCTGCAGCCGGCCCCTGTGCATGGCTGCCTGCAGCCGGCCCCTGTGCATGGCTGCCTGCAGCCGGCCCCTGTGCATGGCTGCCTGCTCCTGCAGCCGGCCCCTGTGCATGGCTGCCTGCTCCTGCAGCCGGCCCCTGTGCATGGCTGCCTGCTCCTGCAGCCGGCCCCTGTGCATGGCTGCCTGCTCCTGCAGCCGGCCCCTGTGCATGGCTGCCTGCTCCTGCAGACGGCCCCTGTGCATGGCTGCCTGCAGCCGGCCCCTGTGCATGGCTGCCTGCTCCTGCAGCCGGCCCCTGTGCATGGCTGCCTGCTCCTGCAGCCGGCCCCTGTGCATGGCTGCCTGCTCCTGCAGCAGGCCCCTGTGCATGGCTGCCTGCTCCTGCAACCGGCCCCTGTGCTGCCTGCTGCTGCAGAACCTCACTGGTCACTGCTACCATGCTCCTCACATCCAGGGGTTCATTAGTCCATAGAGTGACTCCCATGGGTTTCCATGTGATTACATCTGGGGTGCGCGCCTAAAGCTGCTAGAAGAATGTATACTTGATGTGTAAGGAGTCCGCCGGTCACCGGAGGGGGAGTGGATTGTCATTTTCCTTATAAGCAGAGACATGCAAAAAAAATAAGTTCAGATTTGGGCATTTCCTTATTTAGTGGTTGGCACTTGATGGTTGGTGCCTTATTAACTCTCTATTCGCCTGTCTCACTAATCACCACACCTTAACCATTACTCACCCATGATTATCATGTTACATGAAGCTACATGCCGGCCACATCATCCAGGGTGATTACCGGGATTTACGGAGGAGCCTATGATCTGTCTATAGCCTCACCTTTGCCATTATATGCATGTAGAAGTGTTTCATGGAAGACTAGATGCCTATCACCATTATCAAGTGCTGCCAACTTCGTAATGCTGATCATACAGGATACTGTGCAAAATATCATAATCCCTGCAAAGAAATGCCCGCTAGATATGTATGACAGCCAGGTCACGTGCGGGCCGAACACTGATCCTGGGACTTAATGCTTTCACCTCTTTCTATCTGCTCTGCACCTTATCCTTGATCCATTACTTATCCAGTACATTAAAAAGTCAAAGCATCCGAATGTGATATTTGTATGTGTGTGCCATCTATCGACACATTAATATAATAACGTGCCCTCTACTCACTGCAGAAAGAAATGAATACACAGCGCTCTGATGAGCGGTTACTGCGGACTATCGCAGTCCGTGCTCTGTAGGGGACCGTGGGCTTGTTCTGTGGCAGCTCTAGGGCTGTGGTGGGGATCGTATGGGATTGACTGCACACTTGACAATGCTGTCACATGAAGGTCGCTCTTTGGATTAACGTAGATCACGGATTTTTAAATCAAGCTTGCGCTGCAGTAATATATGCCAAATTCACTAAGGCATCCATCTCTTCATTAATTACTCCAGTTATTTCTGTTGTAATTTATCCCACTTTTGTGGCATTAATTATAATTAATTTGTTGGATGCACTCGGCCGTCTCCACCCACTTTTTGAATAGTTGGCAGAAATTGCAAAAAGTTGTAAAAATGTTTTCTTAATTTCCAGTTGTGCAAAAAGTTTGCAAAACTTCAAGGAGTTTTATGCCACAAACTGCTTGATGAATTTTGGCTCAGATGTCTACGTATTTGTCCGTTTCAGACAGACACATTTTCCATGCACATTATTCTATGCAGTTACTGTTTCTCGTGAATACTAGTTGGCATACCATCACATTTCCAGAATCTTGGAAAGACCATTGTCTTTACAGATACAAAACAGTGATGCTTCTGCCATGAGACAAGATGAACATCTAGCATCAGGCAGTGGTCTGAGGTCTCAGGCAACAGCAGTTCAGGAAAACGGTGGAGAACGGCAGCGTGTGGGGAAAGAGTGGAGAGGGGACAGTATGAAGTGGGGAAAGTGCCGCGGTTGTAGTTCATAAGGGGGACTGTGTGAAGGCAATATTTATAGATGGCAGTATGGAAGCTATGTAACATAAAAGGGACAGTGTGGGTGGGGACATATTTTGTGCAGCAAGCACAGTGAAGGGCAATCATTTATTCAGGGGCACAGCATGGGCGGATATTTTTATTCAGGGACACTGTAATGACGATTATTTTTAACAGAAGACCAGAGAAGAGATGAGCTGTGGATGTGAACAGTCATCATGGTGTCTGGACCTGGTGGAAATGAAAGTAATGAGCGACTCCATTTGGAGAAAACTGCAGCTATAAAGTACTTTGATATAATTGTTTATTTGTGATACTGACTGTCTCATTAGTCCTATGATCCGGAGTCTGATGATGGCTGGTAATAATATCTCCCAGTCTCTCCTTACCACTGTTAAGGACATACTGAGCATTTTAGATTAATGCTATACAAATGTATATGGGACTAACCTAACATTTAAAATTAATCGTTGTAATAAGCCTGGCAATGTATTCATGTAATGAAGATCCGTCTGGAGATGTACTGATCGTGGTTCTGCTGATCTATTCCATAACTGATACTGGTTTTGGTGCCATATTTCTCTACTGATATTGGGTTTGGATCTGTATTCATGTAACAATGTTGGTTCTGTTGAGGTATTCAGGTACTGATCTTGGCTTTGGATCTGTATTCATGTACTAATAACGGTTCTAGTGTTGTAATCCATGTACTGGAGATTCATGAACTGATGTTGGTTCCAGTTCTGCATTTCTGTACCATTATTGGTTCTGATCTTGTACACATATAGTAAGTAATCTATAAGTTTTCAAATTATGTGCTACATGGCTATGTTACTAAAGTAAGAAAGTAGTTTGCCCTGTGACAAGTTGGAGGGATTGTCTGGTCTAAATCGATAAGTTTGCAGTCACTTTCTAGTATACGTCTCTGATTGTTTCACTCCTGGTTTTGGCTTACAAATACTGGTGTAAAATACTGACCAAATATAGAACATGTGAACATGGCCTAACACATACATACACTCCGGTCCCCGGCTCAGAAACCGGCAAATCCCCACAGCGCGTGCGCTTGGGGGATACATAAGTCTGCAGTCACACAGAGTGACTGCAGACTTATCACTTTTGACCGGACAACCCCTTTAAGGATCACTACATGTATTTACAAGGGAGCATTAAACCTATGTTCAGATTCTGTAACTTTGTGAAATACTTGTATAATGCAGACTACATTATCAGCACTCAGAGGTAATATTATGTGTGATTTGTGGTTTTAGATAAGACTGCAGTAAAATGTGCCTTTAAGTTTGGATTCCATTATTTTTTTTATTCGTGAGTGTAACTAACTGGGTGTGTCGAAACATAAAAATAAAGTGGTCGCTGGTGAGCATTTGCACCAGCTCTTATTGGTAATGATGGGTTGCCATGGTGAAGGTGCCCAGCGCTGCCATTTTGGCTGATCTTTATAGTTTAACCCCTTTCCGACAAGGTCAGAAATAGTATGTAGCTGCGACCAGGGCATTATGGACCAGCGACGTACTATTACGCGTGCTACGATCGTGCCCGCACACAAGCAGTACGGGGCGATCGCCGCCGGGTGTCAGCTGATTGTCACAGCTGACACCCGGTGCTATGTGCCAGGGGCGGTCAAGCACCTCTGCTGGCACATTAACCCCTGAAATTCTGTGATCAAAGTCGATCGCAGCATTCCGGGAGCAAGGGGAGGTAAGCTCTGATACCTCCTCTCCGGTGTCCTGCGCTGTCTGTGCCGTGTCACGGATGTTGTCATGGTGATCCGATATCGTCATGACGACATCCGGGTCACCAGGAGGCTAGAAGTTACTTTGGTCATGCGCAGTGCGCAAACAAAGTAACTTCTGCATGCAGTGCTGACAGGCTGTATAGCACACGGATGCTGCTAGCTATATAAGCGATCAGACTGCAAAAAGTGAAAGTCCCATAGTGGGACATAGTGTACAAGTAAAAAAAAGTGTCAGAAAGTGAAAAACAAAATACAATAAAAAGTGCAAAAATATTTAAAAAAAATAAAATAAATGAAAAATAATCCCCCAAAAATAAAAATATACTGTACCCATAAGTAACTATTATTATAAAAAAAAAAAAAAACAATAAAAGTACACATATTTAGCATCACCGCATCCGGAACAACCTGATCTATAAAACTGTCTCACTAGTTAACCCCATTAGTGAACATCGTAAAAAAATAAAATAAAAACAAAGCAAAAAACGATGCTTCATCATACCTCCAAACAAAAAATGGAATAAAACGCGATCAAAAAGACAGCTGTAAATAAAAATGTACCGCTGAAAACTTCGTCTTGTCCCGCAAAAAAACAAGCCGCCATACAGCTCCATTAGACGAAAAATAAAAAAGTTATAGCTCTCAGAATAAAGCGATACAAAACATTTTTTTTTTCTGTAAAATAGTTTTTATTGTGTAAAAGCGCCAAAACATAAAAAAACAACATAAATGTGATACCGCTGTAAACGTACTGACCCCAAGAATAACACTGCCTTATCAATTTTACCACGCGCGGAATGGCATAAAAAAAAACAATTCCTGAATTGTTGGTTTTTGTTTATTCTGCCTCCCAAAAATCGGAATAGAAAGCGATCAAAAAATGTCATGTGCCCAAAAATGGTACCAATAATAACTTCAACTTGTCCCGCAAAAAACAAGCCCTTGCATGACTCAGTCGGCCAATATATGGAAAAATTTTATTTCTCAAAATATGGCAATGTAAAAACTAGTCTTTGCAGAAAGAGGGTCTTTTAGTGTGTGACAGCTGTCAGTCATAAAAAAAACTATATGAATCTGGCATCGCTGTAATCCAGGCATGTCCAAAGTCCGGCCCGCGGGCCATTTGCGGCCCGCGGTCCGGACTAATAAGGCCCCCAGGTATCCAGCAGCATGTACCTTGCGGCCGCTGCCGCTCTCGTCGCCACCGCCGCTCAGTACTCCGGCGCAGGGAGAAGAGCCGAAATCTCGGACATCGCGAGATTTCGGCTTTCCTTCTCCCTGCGCCAGAGTACTGAGCGGCGGCAACCGGCCAGCCAAGATCTCGCGACGTGCGAGATCTCCAGCCCCCAGGGGTTGTAAGACGTTCAGAGGTCAGATAGGCTGAAGACCTCAGCTTAGTTGTGTAAAATTATATAAATAATATATATATTAAGTTATATATAAGTCCCTGCGCCACCTTACACCTCCAGAAAGGTTAGGCCAGCAGGGCTCTCACACAAGCTTGTGGTAGCAAGCTGTCATACCCTTCATTAACCCCTGACTGCCTGTCACTGTGCTATAATTCCATTATCTGATGTGCGACTGTTGCACAGCTTGCTATTCTCTGCCTGTGTTATAAAGCATATAGCAGTATCTTATTTTTGCTGTTCCACCCTCTGCGCCTTTTAATCTCTCCCCTTCTGGCCAATTTTTATAATGGCAACTACAAATAAGAAACGAAAAGTTGACAGTGAGGGCCGCCGCTTCCAGGACAAGTGGAAAGTAGAATATTTTTTCACTGAAATAAAGAATCACTGTGTTTGTCTGATATGCCAAGAGACCGTTGCTGTTTATAAAGAATTTAATGTCGAGCGACACTATCAGACGAGACATAGCACATACGACAAGCTAACAGGGCACGACCGAAGTGAAAAGTATAAGCAACTTGAAGCTGTTTTATTGTCACAACAGCGATTTTTTACAAGAGCCCGTGAGTCAAATGAAAATGCCACAAAGGCGAGCTATGAGGTGGCAGCGTTAATTGCTAAAAATTGCAAATCTTTTGCAGAGGGTGACTTTATCAAAGAATGTGTTATGAAAATGGTAGAGAATGTCTGTCCCGAGAAGAAGCAAGAGTTTTCCAACATTTGCCTGGCTCGTAACACTGTAGCACGGAGAATTGAAGAAATTTCATCGGATATTAAGAGACAGTTAATGTCAAAAGGAGCTGATTTTGACTTCTTTTCAATAGCCTGTGATGAAAGCACGGACCTATCTGACACGGCTCAGTTGCTGATTTTTTTAAGAGGGGTGGACGATGAAATGAATGTGACTGAAGAGCTACTTGACCTCCAGAGCCTCAAGGATCAAACAAGAGGGAAAGATTTATTTGATTCTGTTAGTTCTGCCATAGATGACATGAAACTGCCTTGGAACAAAGTTACTGGGATTATTACTGATGGGGCACCTGCCATGACTGGTGAACGAAGTGGATTATCAACCCTAATCTGTAACAAGGTGAGCGAAGAAGGAGGCAAAGCTATTAAACTTCATTGCATCATTCATCAACAAGTTCTCTGTGCTAAACATCTCCAATATGATCATGTTATGAAACCGGTACTAAAGACCATTAATTTTATCCGCTCTAAAGCCCTGTGCCACCGCCAGTTTAAACAGTTTCTACTGGATATCCAGGCTGAATATGAAGATGTTTCATATCATAACGATGTAAGATGGCTCAGTCGGGGGTCTGCACTGCAACGTTTCTACTCTCTCAGAAAGGAAATAGGAGAATTCTTGGAAACAAAGGGACAAACGATGCGAGAACTATCTGATCCAATTTGGCTGGCTGATTTGGGGTTTCTAGTCGACCTAACAAAGCATCTGAATGTACTGAACATGAATCTTCAGGGCAAAGATGCAGCGGTGAACCAACTTTATTCACACCTCAAAGCCTTTGGAACAAAGCTGCAACTTTTCCTAAGGCAGTTGTCACAAACACCGCCCAATACCATCCATTTTTCAGCGCTACAGGAAATAATTAACAGTTTTCCACAGGATGATATCCATGCGCAAATAAGCAGGTATGCAGCAGACATCACATCTCTGGCTGGGGAGTTTCAACGGCGCTTTCAAGATTTTGCAGCTATTGAAAAGGAGATCAGCATTTTCTCCTCTCCATTCTCTGTTGACCCCGACAATGCTCCTGATCAGTTGCAGCTCGAGCTCATTGAGCTACATTGTGACAGCGAGTTACGCAGTCGTCATCAACAGCTCTCTCTTGTTAACTTTTACCGCCAACTGGATAAGAGCCGGTTTCAAGAGATTCGAACATTGGCTAAGAAAACCCTGAGCTTGTTTGGCTCAACATATTTGTGTGAGAAGACATTCTCTGTTATGAACTTTAACAAGAACCGCGTGAGGACAAGACTAAGTGACTCTCACCTGCGTGACATTTTGCGCATCAAAACCACGGCCATTGAACCAGACCTAGTCTATGTGCTGCAGTCCAGATCCCAGTTTCACCCTTCACATTAGTGCAGGCTAGTTTCTTTTTTTTAATTGAGATTAATATGTTGTAAAATCTCAATTAATGTCAGTTGGATAGACAGTTATATATTTGAACACATGTATACTTGCTGTTATGTTCCTGTTCACATTTTTTGAACTTATAAGTTGACAGACAACCTTACATTACTTTGTGTAATGTACTTTAAAATGTTCCTGAGATATCTCAGTTTCCTGCTTTTATTATATTAAAGGGGTTGTCCAAGTTCAGAACCCAGACATACCCCCTTTTTCACCCAGGCAGCCCCCCTGCCATGGGCATCAAAGCATCTCATGCTCCGATGTGCTCCCTTGCCCTGTGCTATTTACAATGACACACTGCCGGTAGGAGGCTTCACCGGCTCTAATGTGCAGGCTTTAGCGCTGCTCTAGCTGGTTTACTGGTGATAAAGCCCGCCCATCAGTGCCGGTGACGTCACTGGGCTTTCTGCCAGCCCCGTGGAGAGCCGGGTATGTCACTAGAACTCCAGAAAATGCCTTTCCTCTGCGCAATTTAGTGCAGGGCAAAAGTAGGACATTGGAGCATAAACTGCTTCGATGCTCAAGTCGGGGAGGGGCTTCCTGGGTGAGAATGGGGGTATGTCTGGGTTAACCCCTTTAAGGCAGATTGATTAAACACCTGTTTAGATTTGTCATCCAAGTCACAAAATAAAAAGTATGCCGTTTTCAATAAACTTTGCAAAAAAAGTTTATTTGCATTCATTTTAATGGTCCAAAGAATGTCAAGCAAAATGATCGGCCCTCGCACATGTTCACTTCATCAAATTTGGCACTCTTAGAAAAAAGTTTGGACACCCCTGCTGTAATCGCACCGACCCGAAGAATAAAGTCCTCTAATCACTTATACCGCACGAGGAACAGCGTAAAAAATAAACCCTAGGGTTAGGGTTGTGCAAGGGTTAGGGTCGTGCAAGGGTTAGGGTCGTGCAAGGGTTGGAATTTTTTCAAAAGTAAAGAAAATGATGACGATATCACGACCAGTGTTGAGCACAAGTGCTCGCTACTTGAGTTTGTATCGGGTACTCGAGTATCCACCGAGTATCGCGGGTGCTCGAGTGACATGCTCGAGTCTCCGCCCCATATGCTTTGTGGACAAAAAAAAGTTGCATGGATTGCCTGCCATGCACGAGCGATCCCCGCATGTTTTTTTTTGGGTGTCTAACAACCGTGAAACATGCAGGGCGGGGACTCGAACATGTCAGTTGAGCACCCATGATACATGGTGCATACCCGAGCACTCGATGCAAACTCAAGTAGTGAGCACTTGCGCTCAAGACTAATGACAACTTATTCAATATGATGACCTAATGTTATCAAATTCTGGGTCGTACCTCTGGGTTCAAAATGTTCACTATACCCCTTGATAAAATCCTTGAGGGGTCTAGTTTCCAAAATAGGGTCACTTGTGGGGGTTTCCACTATTTGGCACATCAAGGGCTCTCCAAACGCGACATGGCCTCTGCTCTTGATTCCAGCCAATTTTTTCAAAAAGTCACACATTGCTCCTTCCCTTTAAAGCCCTGCTGTGCGCCCAAACAGTGTATTTTCCTCACATATGGGGTATCTGCATACTCACACGAAATTGCACAATAGTTTTTGGGGTCCATTTTCTCCTCTTACCCTTGTGAAAATAGATAAAATTGGGGCTAAAAGATCATTTTTGTGGAAAAAGTTAAATTTTTCTATTTTCACGGCTCTACGTTATAAACTTGTGTGAAGCACCTTGGGGTTCAGGGTGCTCACCACACATCTAGATAAGTTCCCTGAGGAGTCTAGTTTCCAAAATGGTGTCACTTGTGGGGGGTTTCCACTGTTTAGGCACATCAGGGGCTCTCCAAACACAATATGGCATCCTCTAATTATTCAAGCAAATTTTACATTCAAAAAGTCAAATGGCGCTCCTTCCCTTCCGAACCCTGCCGTGCACCCAAACAGTGGTTTTCCCCCACATATTGGGTATTGGCGTGCTCAGGAGAAATTACACAACAAATTTTGGGTTCCATCTTTTTTCCTGTTACCCTTGCGAAAATACAAAAATTGGGGTCTAAAGTAACAGTTTTGTGGAAAAAGTTAAATGTTCATTTTTTTTCTTCCACATTCCAAAAATTCCTGTGAAGCACCTGAAGGGTTAATAAAGTTCTTGAATGTGGTTTTGAGGGATGCAGTTTTTAGAATGGTGTCACTTTTTGGGGTATTTTCTGTCATAAATGCCCCTCAAAGTGACTTCAAATGTGATGTGGTCCCTAAAAAAATGATTTTGTTGGAAAAATGAGAAATCGCTGGTCAACTTTTAACCCTTCTAACTTCTTAACCCCAAAAAATGTTGGTTCCAAAATTGTGCTGATGTAAAGTATACGTGGGAAATGTTATTTATTAACTACGGTATTTTGTGTGACATATCTCTCTGATTTAAGGGCATAAAAATTCAAAGTTTGAAAATTGCGAAATGTTCAAAATTTTCGCCAAATTTCCGTTGTTTTTTTTCACAAATAAACGCAAGTGATATCGAAGAAATGTTACCACTATCATGAAGTACAATATGTCACGAAAAACCATCTCAGAATCAATGGGATCCGTTGAAGCTTTCCAGAGTTATTACCTCATAAAGTGATAGTGGTCAGAATTGTAAAAATTTGCCTGGTCATTAACGTGCAAACCACCCTCGGGGGTAATGAGGTTAAGCGGTCAGACGATCCCAGGTTCAAGTCCGGTAAGAGAACTAAAAAAGTAAAATAAAAGTTTTTACAATATAAAAAAAATCTAAACTGATCTTATTTGGCATCGCCACATCTGTAAAAGTCTGGTCTATCAGAATTATCAAAGTGTGAAATAAACCCGTATGGTAAAGAGAAAAAAATCTAAATGCGAGGATTGAGTTTTATCATTTCGCCATCCCAAAAAAAACATTGCAATATAGTGTGAACAAAACATTATATGTACCATAAGTTGGTCTGAATAGAAACATCAGCTTAGCACACAAAAACCTGCCTTCAGACAGATTCATGGACTGAAAAGCATGTCTTGGGTCCTAAAAAAATGGCATCAGAAGCCAAAATTTATGTTATTTAAGAAAAAAAATATTAAGGCAAGCTGTAATTTTGCACTGATGAATACCATAAAAGCCAAAAAACAATGATGGAATTGTGTTAATTACCTGTAGGCTGCACAAAACATAAGACAACACTTCATCAGAGATGTTGACCTGCAATCGATGCATTTAGAAGGGCCCATTGACCTTCTTTAGTTGAGCTTCAGTTTGACCACATTTTGCTGCGGATTTGCGCAGAGGTTATTTTTTATTATTTTATTTTTAAAGGATTGACTGTAACTGCGGTGAAGGATTCGGGTGAGTGGAACCTAGAAGCTGGAGCTCTGGTCCTGGCAGATGGAGGTCTTTGCTGCATTGATGAATTCAACAGCATTAAAGAGCATGATAGGACCAGCATCCATGAGGCAATGGAACAGCAGACAATAAGTGTGGCCAAAGCAGGGTAAAATCCTTTTAATAATCATTTATTATTAACATTTAGCATCCCATTTTTGCAATTATTTCTTTTAATTGTTTTTTCATTTATTTATAACAATAGTCAATTGTTATGATTTGCTTGGATCTGAGAGATTTTATCGATAATCTCTTTGTTTTATCTGAGAGTTTAAGAAATAATCTGTTGAAAATGTTATGTTTTAAAAAAAAGAAACATTTCCCACCCTCAAGTGGTCCCTGACAGACTTTATTATCCTATACCTTTTAGGGCTTGATCGGATATAGAGTGTATCATATGGATATTTCCGCTGACCAATGTGATTCAATAGTTCAGTGCCCCATGTACTACTCTCTTCAGAGCCTTGCCCATTCAAGTCTATGCATGTAAAAATCGGATCCCATACAGAACATCCATGTGGCATCCGATTTTCATGGATACATTGCCATTATTACCTAGGACTGTATTTGATCATGCACATTTTTAAAGGTAGATGTATGAAAATGGATATCACACGGACATAAAAAAACTAGCACTTGAATGGCAATGTGGATGAAAATTGACTTAGTTTTCTCGATGACACTCAGCGGATTTTTCATACGCTTATCTGACCCTAGCCTTAGGCCACTGATTTACTGCCACTGGCTATGATGAGGCAGCAGGTTTAATAGTTGTTACTTTATAATGTTTTTAAAGCTAGGTAAATTTCTTAAAGAATACTTGTCCCCTTTTTTTAAGAAATAAAAAAAAAAAAAACTTTCTAAATATAATTGATTAAAAAAAAATAGATAAAGATGTTTGTAGTGTTCGTGATCACGACATATAGATCACTGACCTTCTGTGGAAAGTCACCGCCAAGCTTCTGAACCAGAAGTTCCCGGAGTGCCTGGCATTGCTCCACAGCCCAGATCTTCCTTTTTCTAAATAGAGCTCCTTTTCAGCGCTCGTGCATCCTGTGTTAGGGCTGAGGAACAGGAATGATGCAGGAGCCGCTCTTCCAGGCTGAATGATACGTTGGATCAGTGTGCAGTGACAAACTCAGCTCGGCACTCATGTTGGCTCCTCTACATCCTTCCAACTTCTCCTCATTAGATCCAGCCAGTCAGCAGAAGCTCCCTATAAAATCCTCCACTGCTCCTAGATCGATAGATATGGTATGTATCTACTTGTATTTATTATAGAAAGATACGCACACACACATACCGGTATATAATATAAAAAAGGGTGTGTAGACTTTTTATCATATTAAGAATCATTTCAGAACTTTATCCACCTCTTAATGTCACTTGATGGTAAAACTGACCTCAACATTTTCCGAGATCCGTAGCGCTTTCATTTCTTTGGGATCTGGGGCTGGGTGAGGGCTTATTTTTTGCACCCTGAGCTAACATTTTTATTGATACCATTTTAGTGTAGATACGATGTTTTGATCGCAACTTATTGCAATGTTGTGGCGGCCAAAAAACCTAATTCTGGCTGTTTTGAATTTTTATTTTTTTCTCATCATGCCATTTAGTGAGCAGATTAATTTATTTTATATTTTGATAGATCAGACATTTCTGAATGCAGCAATACCAGATATGTTTTTTTTTGTTTTATTTTCAATGTGGCAAAGGGGGGTGATTTTACATATTTTAAAAAGCTTTCTTTTTTTTTTTTTTACTGTATTTAATAACTTGAAGCCGAACGCTAGTACTACTATGTATATCAGAAAACACGATCTCCTATGAGGATCGTAATGACTGAAATGGGGATCATCAGCAGACCCCCAGCTGTTATAGCAACCCATCAGCACCCCACGATCACGTCAGGGTCATGCTGATGGCAACATGGAATGACACATGCTCCTGTCGATGCTTGTTAAATGCCGCTGTCAGAGATTGAGAGAGATTTAACAGGGTAACTGCCGCGGGCAGAGCACTGCTCCACCCGCGGATGTTAAAGGTGCATGATGGCTGATTAAATCAGCTGTCATGTGCGGGCTCAATGTGTGAGCCCACATCAAAAGCGGGGACACGACATAGGACATATATTTATGTCGTGAAGAGGCTAAAGTGATTCTGATAAAGGTCATATAAAGTTTATATGTTGTAGGATTTTCTTGACATTCTCTCAGTTCAGTTACATTTTACAGCAAAAGCCATGGTCCATAAACAGTTTAAAACATAACTTTCAACAATTAGATCCCTTTGTTATCAGTCAGAAGAGTACAAAAGAATTGGCATAAATTTGGCATTTTAAAAGACCCCCCCCCCCCCTATAGTAGAATCAACCCCCTGTGATAGTAATCCCGGGTGCCGATCGTTGCCATCAGGGTCGGACTGGTCCACCGGGGGACCAGAGGATCATCCGGTGGGCCCAGGCACTGACATCTGCTGGCACAGTGAACATACCTCACATGTGCCAGCGAAGCGCATACTGACCGCCCTCCCCGGTTGTCTAACTGGGAAGAGCGGTGACATAAGAAGCTGTCAGTGCGCAACAGCGCTCTGTTACAACTAGTGCACCACAGTCTGCAGCAGGGGAGCGTGGCTTCAGTGTTACCAGTGATCTGCACTGTGCTCTCCCTAGTTACTCTTGGAGGAGCTGCCAGCAGGATGTCTCTACTCCTCCCAGCTCCTTCCAGAGTTACACAACCTGGCGGGAGAGCACAGTGCGCGCATCACTGAACACTGAAGCCACGCTCCCCTGTTGCAGACTGCTAGTTGTAAGTAACAGACTGTTGATTCACCCTGATAGCGTCTTATGTCACCGCTACCCTGCCTTGAACAAGCCCAGAGATCGGTGCAGCTCTTGATAAGGCTAATACTGATTGGCTGCGCTGTGGCCAGTCAGTGTTAGCTTTGAGTGTGTCCTCCTCGGCTGTACAGCACATCTCTGTACAGTCATTCACACAGTGCCTGCTCCCCTCCTCCACAGTATCAGCAGCAGAGGGAGATAGATGACTCCGTGCTACAGCTGCAGTGATTGCAGGAGGCCCCCCTGCCAGCCTTAATAGTGAGTAAGTACAATGAGGGCCTTTAGTCAGGGGTAATAAAGGGGGAGGGGGCTAAGTTACTTCAGGATGAATGAGGGCCCTATTACCTCATCCCTCTTATCACCACTGACTGCACCCCCTTCCTGCATCACCCTTAACTGCACCCTATCACCCTATGTCACCCCTGACTGATCCCCATCCCCTGACAGCACCCTCTTCCCCCATATCACCCCTGACTGTGCCCCGTCTCCCTGTATCGCCCCTGACTGTGCCCCGTCTCCCTGTATCACCCCTGACTGTGCCCCGTCTCCCTGTATCACCCCTGACTGTGCCCCGTCTCCCTGTATCACCCCTGACTGTGCCCCGTCTCCCTGTATCACCCCTGACTGTGCCCCCTTTCCCTGTATCACTCGTCACTGTACCCCCTTTCACTGTATCACTCCTGACTGTACCCCCATCTCCCTGTATCACCCCTGACTGAGCCCCCTCTCCCTGTATCACCCCTGACTGAGCCCCCTTTCTCTGTATCACCCCTGACTGCGCCCCCTCTCCCTGTATCACCTCTGTCTAATTAAACAGTTTTTTTCCCCACTACTAACAAAATAAGGCCCTTCATAAAAAGTTATGGACTTAAATGTGGCAGAGAGATTTCCGTAAAAAGTGTATGGATGATATGAGGGAAAGCTCTTTCAATATCACTCCAATGTCATACATCAGTGATTTAAGGCTCCCACCACTATTAGCTGGCACATTCACATTGTATTTGCTGCTTAATTTCTACAATGGAAATCCCACAGCAAATTAATAGCGGTAATATCCACACAGATATTTTGCAGATATTGCTATATTTACTACTGATGCACCTTTCCCATTGACTTGATCCACAATTGGTGGTCTTGTGTTTATTTCTATGTAGCTACATAGTGGGCCCCAAGAATGATTTTCTCTGGTGGGCCCAATGTATTCCAGTCTGACGCTGGTTGCCATGGTACCTGGAGATCATCTGATGACCCCAGCATATGGTGGCCTGTGAGATCCTGTTATAAGCAGGGTCTTATAGGCTCTGACAGTGAGCCACTGGCAGGTCTTGGGCACTGCAGTACATGAGTACTGCAATGCATGAGACTAGTGAAAAGTTAAAATATACATGTCTCACAGTGGGATTAAGCTGAACGATAAAAAATAAATAAATAAAATGTGTAAAAAGGTAAAAAACAAACAGAAAAAGTGCACACAAATCAAGAAATTTTTTTGCCATTAAAAATTCAGCTTTTGTATTAAAAGAAAATAAACACAAAAGTACACATAATTGGTATCGCCGAGTCTGGAACGACCCGATCTATAAGACTGGAACGTTATTTATTCCGTACGGCGAATACCATAAAAAACATGCCAAAAATGAAACTTTTTCATCATATTGACACACAAAAAAATGAACAAAAGCGATTGAAAAACCTATGCAAAAAAAAAATGGTATAAATGAAAAAGCCTATCCGTCCCGCAAAAAACAAGCTCTAATATGGCTCATTCGAAAAAAAAAAAAAGTTACAGCTCTCAGAATATGGCGATGCAAAAGCAAATCGATTTTTGTAAAATATTGTTTTTAGTCTGTTTAAAACAGCAAAGCATAAACAAAGATATAAATCTGATATCGCTGTAATCTTACTGAGCCGACGAACAAATTGTTCTTATCACTTTTACCGCACAGTAAAAACGGCGCGAAATTTAAAATAAGAACTATTGTTGTACTGCTGTCTATTTATTCATTCTGCCTCCCAAAAATCAGAATTGGGCTCAGCTCACATTTATCCTTCGTCCTCCACTGGGAGCTTACATGGGGGTTTCAGTGTAAATCCTAAAAACTGCTATTCAGACACAACTCCCAACGGAAGGAACACTTTGGACTCTCTGGTCTCTGTTCTGCCAGTGTCCCATTGTTCTAGGCGTCTTTTTAGCGTACAAGTGTGGACGACCATAGTTCTGTGAACACCTTAACAGATGGATACTGTTGGGGGCACACTGTATGGGCACTAAACTGGCAGATTTGCAATTCTCCAGAAACAAAGCCTGGCATGGATGATACAAAATAGTCACTGCAGTTGTAGATGAATACATTCAGTAAAAATGGTGTAACAAATGATTGGGTCCATTTTCTGATATTACCCCTCGTGGAAGTTATACATTTGGTGCTAAAACAGTATTTTAGTGGAAAAAATGAAATTTTTTTTTTCACATCTAAGTGTTATAAAGTTTTGTGCATAACCTCTAGGTTAAAAATGCTCAGGACACCAATAGATTAATTCCTTGGGGGTGCAGTTTCCAATATGTGGTCACTTGTGGGGGGTTTCTGCTTGTTTTGTGCCTTAGGGGCCCTGCAAATGCGACATGGCACCCCCAATCTATTTCAGCCAAATTTGTGTAACAAAATTCAAATGGTGCTCCTGAGCCCTGCCATTTGTTCAAACAGAGGTTTCTGACCACATGTGGGGTATCGGCGCGCTCAGAAGAAACTAGGTGACTAGAAGCTATTCCTTGTAAAAGTGAAACAAGTGGGGCTAAAGCAACATTGTAGAGTAAAAACTACAATTTTTTTTTCATTTGTGAAAATATCAACCTAAATTTACCACTAACATAAAGTACAATGTGTCACAAAAAACAACCTCAGAATCAGTGGGATCCGTTGAAGCATTCCAGAGTTGTTACCTCATAAAGTGACACTGGTCAGATTTAAAAACTTTGGCCTGGTCAATAGAGCAAACCTGTCAGCAGGATTTTGCTAAGTAAATTACAGCCAGTGTCACGTTGGGGCTGCTGCACTGATTAATATGATACCTGAGGTGAAGAAACCCGTCTTGTGGTTCTTGTGTAATCAGTGCTTGCAGTTTTGAGTTAATGATATGCCTGTGCACCATACACGGTAGCTGCTGGCTCAGCTCCTGAACCCACTCCATATACCTGCACCTGGCTTGTGACATGCATGTATGGTCATTGTCAAAAAAGGGTTAATACTTAATGCTATTATGTCAAGCTATAATTCGCACAGTGACAAGATGACCTTATATCTTATAATGTGTACATAGAAATAGAAAAGGAAATAAATACAGTTTCTGATTAATACAGTTTGGAGAAAATACACATGACTTCAGCCACTGTAATATGAAGGGCTACAGCTTTCCTGGCATAGGTATGATCCTTAATAAAGCAGCATAGAACACAGTATGATGGCGAGCCTAGCCTTACATACATTGGATAATATGCATTGTCTAAGATATCGTGGATTCAGATATTCTGTCTTATAAATGCCGTATGAAACCTTAAAAGGCTTACATATACTGGTGACGTAACGTTATCATAGCATTAGATACATGGGCATAGCAAGAACAACCAGACTATGAGCCGTTACATTGCCGATAACAAAAAGTCTGGAATCTGGGGGCGTGTAGTATTAGAATACAGCATGCGGAGCTGCCAAGCCCAAGATTCCTGTGCCCATGAACTGTATTGAGCATGGCTTTCTCATCACTAGAATGACGGTATTCAAAGTCATTAAGTGTCAAAAGTAATTTATTCCATGTTAAGTTATATCTGCTGACTCCTTAAGAGTTGTCAAGGCTTGGGGTTCAAGTCTGCAGTCCCTCTGTGACTGCAGACTTGTGAATCCTTACAGTGCACCCTGTCAGGATTCTCCGGTGTCGGCACCTGGAGCATACATGCAGTCACGTGCCTACTAGACGTGCGCGGCATTGCTCAATACAAGTAAATTGAGCAAAGCTGGACAAGACTAGTTGGAATATGATCGGATGAATGCGAATTGCATACTTTGCGGGCACTATCCGCTCCCTGCACACGAGAATCCTGATCTCTCGTACTGTGCGTGCTGTGAGGAAATACAAGTTTTCAGTCTCATAGATTGACTACAGACATGAACCCCAAACCTGAACAACCCCTTTAATGTAATATAGCTTAGTAGGTTTGATGGTGATGGGTCCTCTTTAAACTCTTAGACAATCCATTTTAATATAGGAGATGATAAATTGAAAAAAACACTTTCATTTTTTTAGCCTTTCTAAAATCAGCAGTGCCAGAGCAATTTCTAGGTAACAAAGATGCCCCTCTTACTGTTAGTAGAGTATTTGGATTTGTATATTCAGAAAACCCAGGAACCACCATTCACAAGAGGTTATGATCACAGCTCACCTCCTCCCCTTCCCTGGCTCTGCTTCAGTCACATGGCTCACACTTAAAACCCTCCCATAAAAGTCAAAGAACATTGCCAGTTTATTTCCTAAGCAGCGGATGTAAAGCATATCTATTAATGATGTTAACAGATGGCTACCTCCATATTCATGTGCAGGGAATAGAATAAAAATAAATCTACTATAAATAAAAAAAAATATATTCATTGGTATCTAGTTTTCTTTATTAACTCATTCCCCACATTTGCTATGCATATACAGTTGAAACCAGAAGTTTACATACACTATATAAAAAGACACACATGCATGTTTTTCTCAATATCTGACTTGAAATCAGAATAAACCTTTCCCTTTTTAGGTCAGTTAGGATTACCATAATTTTTAATATTTGCCAAATGACAGAATAATGAGAGAGAGGGTGTTTTAAGGCATTTTTATTACTTACTGCAAAGTCGAAAGTTTACATACAGTTCATTAGTATTTGGTACCATTGCCAACTGTCTTGGGTCAAACGTTTGGGATATCCTTCCACAAGCTTCTCACAATAGTTGGTTGGAATTTGGGCCCATTCCTCCTGACAAAACTGGTGTAACTGATCCAGGTTTGTAGGTCGCCTTGCTCGCACCTGCCTTTTCAGCTTTTCCCATAAATTTTCAAAAGGATTGAGATCAGGGCTTTGTGAGGGCCACTCCAAATCACTGACTTTGTTATCCGTAAGCCACTTTGTTACCATTTTGGCTGTATGCTTCAGGTCATTGTCCATTTGGAAGACCTATTTCCACCCAAGCTTTAACTTCCTGGCTGATGTCGCTTCAGTATTGTCACATAATCTTCTTTTCTCATGATGCCATCTATTTTGTGAAGTGCACCAGTCCCTACTGCAGCAAAACAACCCCACAGCATGATGCTGCCACCCCCTGTGTTTCACAGTTGGGATGGTGTTCTTAGGCTTCCAAGATTCCCCCTTTTTCCTCCTAACGTAACAATGGTCATTATGCCCAAAAAGTTAAATTTTAGTTTCTTCAGACCACAGGACATGTCTCCAAAAATTCCTGTGTGCATTTGCCAACATTAATCTGGCTTTTTTATTTTTATTATGGAGTAATGGCTTCTTCCTGGCAGAGTGGCCATTCAGCCCATGTTGATACAGTACTCGTTTCACTGTGGTTATTGACAACATCTTACTAGCGTCTGCCATAATCGTCACAAGGTCTTTTGCTTTTGTCCTTGGGTTGATATAGATATGTCGGACCAAAGCACGTTCATCTCTGGGACACAGAACCCATCTCCTTCGTGAGCGGTATGATGACTGGACATTTCCATCTTGTTTGTACTTGCGTATAATTGTTTGTACACAGGAACGAGGCACCTTCAGGTATCTTGAAATTGTAACCCAAGGATGAGCCAGACTTTTGCAAGTCCACAATACTCTTACTGATATCTTGACTGATTTCTTTAGACTTTCTGATGATGCTACACAAAGAAGCAATGTTTTTCAGGTGTGCATTAAAATACATCCACAGGTGTGTCTCTAATTATCAAAAGCTTCCAAACACATGGCATCATCATATGGGCAGTCCAGAATTGTTTAAAGGCATAGTAATCTTAGTGTATGTAAACTTTTGACTTTGCAGTAAGTAATAAAAATTCCTTAAAAAAATTCTCTCTCATTATTTTGGCATTTGGCAAATATTAAAAATTATGGTAATTCTAATTGACCTAAAACGGGAAATGTTTATTCTGATTTCATGTCAGATATTGAGAAAAACATGCACATGTGTCTTTTTATATAGTGTATGTAAACTTCTGGTTTCAACTGTATGTTGCATATGTCAGGTCTGGTGTTTGGAGCGGACTCAGGAGCTAAGCCTGCTCCGGGCATGGTGGGTGCTGGCGGTGTCATACAGCCAGTATTAACTGCTAACCGTAGCAATCAAAGCTGGCTCCAATTAGGGTATGTGCACACGATGCAGAAATGCTCAGGATTTTTTCCTGAGCGTTTCTGCATCTCTCTGGCAGGAAAAAACGCATGCGGATTGTACATGCGGTTTCCTGCCAGGGACATGCGGAAATGAAGCGGTCTTCACTTTCATTTCCGCATGCGGGTTGACAAGCGCTTCCCAAGCGATTTTAGCATCACTTGGAAAGTGCTTGTCAACTTCACAGTATATAAATCCATGCAACCGGCATGGATTTATATAGTGTGTGAATGTCAAAAAATAAATATATACTTTACCCTCTGATGGCCCCCGGTGTCCTGCTTCGCTCGGTCCCGGCTGCCGGCAGTGAAGACTTTAGGACCTTCCGACGTCAGCGTCACGTGACCCGTCACATGACTCTGACGTCACCGAAGGTCCTTCTTCATTCAACCGCGAAGTGCGGGGAATCAAGCAGGAGCGGTGCGCGGGCCGTCAGAAGGTGAGAATATATATATTTTTTATTTTATTCTTTTTTTTTTTTAATGGTACCTGGGTCTGGATGAGAGTCCTCTCCTCCACACCCGGGTACCATCCGCACATTAGACCGCTTGAAAAGCGCATCAACATATACAGTGATGCAGATTCCATGCAGTCTAATGCAAGTCAATGGCGGCAAAAGAGCAGCGTTTCCGCAAAATTAATTGACATGCTGCGGATTTTTGACCGCAGCGTTTACGCTGCGGAAAAATCCGCATCATGGGCACAGCACATGCGGATTTCAATTGGGGAACATTGCTGCCCTTCTACCATGCGTTTTTCATGCGTTTCCGCAACTGCAAAAACGCCGCGGAAACGCATGAAAAACGCATCGTGTGAACTCAGCCTTATTGTTATTTAGCCACTAATGGTTTTCCATTTTTAGGAAAGTTGTGTACCCAGGTGCAGTTGGTTGTAAAAAATAAACTGTGCTTTACTCACCCTCCATGAGTGCAGCGTAGAGTCCAGCACATCTCCAGTGTCTGTTGTCTGCACTGCTGACATCACGTCAACAGTGCTGCACCCAATTGATGATTGTCTGCAGCGCTGTTGAAGTGAACAATAAAAAAAAAATGTTACAGGTCTCAGTAAATGGCTTCATAAACCAATTTTTTTTTATCCTGAAATTTATGTAAAAGCGAAAATATACATATGTAATACACAGAATTGGACAAAATTGTTGTTACCCTTGTGTTAAAGTAAGAAAACCCCACAATGGTCATTGAAATAACTTGAAACTGACAAAAGTAATTTTCAATTTAAATTTATTGATTATCACCGGAGAATCAGACTTTGCTTCTGAATTGTGGTTCAACAAAAATATTTAGAAAAAAAAAACTAATGAACATGGCCTAGACAAATACATAATAGTACCCTTAAAGGAATTTTCCCACGAACCAAAGTTCATTTTAATCAGTAGATCTTGGAATAATAATACAGTAACTTACACATGTGGCACTCACTGCAAACAAATGTTTCTGTAACTCTCTGAGACTTCTGCACCTGACCATGGGTATTTTGGCCTATTCATCGTGAGCAAACTCCTCCAGCTGTCTAGGGTGTGAAGGTGCCTTCTCCAAGCTGCAGATTTCAGGAATTCAGTAGTAGGCCACGGCCCCACTATCAGTATTTGGTCAGTATTTTTTCCCAGGAGTGGGAGCTAAAACTAGGTGAGGAACAATCAGAGAAAAGATATATTAGAAACAAGTCACCAATTCTGCATTTATCACTCACTCCTGGTTTTGGCTCCCAGTCGTGAGAAAAAATACTGACTGAATATTGATTGTGAGGCTGTGGCCAATGATGCAGGGCTCATAGAAGGCCACTTCAGAATAGTCCAATGCTTTGGCCAGCCACAGCCCTATCTTCCTCTTGATGTTTAATTTTCCGAAGGCGGGGACAGTGACGCCAGTGCTGATTAAGCTCTGGGCTCATGTGTCATAACAACCGCTTGAGAGCCTCGGGAACGCGAGTGTCGACACCTCTGGAACGGCACCCGCATGTGAGAAGAGTATGAGCTTTTTTATTTTATCTGGGCCAAGCTTGGGGTATGAGAAGCGGTTGTCCTAGTAGTGGACAACTTCTTTGAGACAGATGATCAGAGGGACTATTCAGTGGATTATAGGGGAAAGAAAAAAACTCCAGTGTATTTCTTTAGGACATGCACATGCATATATGATAGAAAATACCCAGAAGTGACATCATTTTAAAAGCTGCACACCTCAAAGTGCTCAAACCCACATTCAAGAAGTTTATTAACCCTTCATGTGCTTCACAGGAATTTAAAGCAATTTGGAAGTAAAAAATTAAAATGTTACCTTTTCCCACAAAAATGTTGCTTTAGCCCCAAATTTTGCATTTTCACAAAGGTAACATTCGAAAACTGATGGTACACTTTGTTGTGCAAATTCTTCTGGGTACGCTGATATCCCATATGTGGGGGCTCGGAAGGGAAGGAGCACCATTTGACTTTTACTTCGCAAAATTGGCTGGAATCGATAGTCGACGCCATTCTATGTTTGCAGAGCCCCTGATGTGCCTAAACAGTGGAAACCCAGCACAAGTTATCCCATTTTGGAAACTATACCCCTCAAGGAATTTATGTAGAGCTGTGGTGAGCACCTTGAACCCACAGGTGCTTCACAGAATTTTATAAGGTTGAGCCATTAAAAGAAAAAAAAAAAATTCCCTCAAAAATGTTGCTTTAGACCCAAATTTTTCATTTCCGCAAGGATAAGAGAAAAAAATGGACCATAGAATTTGTTCTGCTATTTCTCCTGAGTACACCGATACCCCATATGTGGTAGAAAACTACTGTTAGGGCACTCGGCAGGAGTCAAGGGAAGGAGCATCAGTTGAATTCTGAAGTGCAATTTTGGATGGAATAACTTGCAGATGCCATGTCCCATTTGAAGAGCCCCTGACATGCAAAAACCACCAAAAGGGACCCCAGTTTGGAAACTACACCTCTTTAGAAATTCATATAGGGATTGTGTGAGCATTTTTAAGCCTCAGGCAATTCACAGAATTGTATAACATTGGGCTGTGACAATGGAAAATTCCCATTTTTTTTCACTAAAATGTTGCTTTGGCCCCAAGTTTTTAATTTTCAAAAGAGATAATAGGAGAAAATGAATGGTACAATTTTGTATGCAATTTCTCCTGAGTAGGCCAATACCCCATATGTGGTCAAAAATTACTTTTGAGGCACAGTGCAAAGCTCAGAAGGGAAGAGGCATCATATTGGAGTTCAGATTTTGCAATGGACCCCCCCCCCTCCAAGAAGTGACCCCATTTTACAAACTACATCCCCCTATGAGTTCATCTAGGGGTGCAGAAAGCATATGGACACCATATGTGCCTCACAGAATTTTATGCCATTGGGCGTTGAAGAAAGAATAATTACATTTTTACCACTAAAATGTTGTTTTAGCCCACATTTTAATTTTTTATAAGGGCTAATAGGAAAGATTTTTACAAACTACACCTCTCAATGAATTAATCTAAGGGTGCAGTGATCATATTGACACCACTAATGTGTCACAGAATTTTATACCATTGGGCAGTAAAGAAAAAATAAAAATGGGGGAAAATGGGTAAAAATGGCAGCAGAGTTTGTCACACAATTTCTCCTGAATGTAGCAATACCCCAAATGTGGCTGTGCAGTACTGCTTAGCCATATGGTGAGACTCTGGGGGTACAGAGCACTATTTGACTCATGGAGCATAGATTTTCCAAGAATAGTTTGTGTACTCAATATACAGAGCCCTTAAGTGCCAGAAGAGCAGTATATCCCCCTCAAGTGACCTCATTTTGGAAATTATACTCCTTTGGGAATTTATCTACAGGTGTAATGACTATTTGACTCCATGGGTGTTTTCCAGAAACAAGCAGCAGCAGATGTTGCTGAGTGAAAATTGCAAATCTGCCATTATAGTGCCCAGTACATTGCAGTGCCCGTACATCGAAGTGACCAGTACGTTATGCCCAGCTCATGCTTCTGGAGACATGCACGCATAAATTATGCGCGCTCTCATCGCTACAGAAATGCCAAACATGTGGATGCTAAATGTGGTTTAGGCACACTGGGGCTCAGAAGGGAGGGGGGCATTTAGATTTGGGAGCGTTGAATTTCTTTTGGGGTCGAGGAGCTTTTTCCACTTTTCCAGAGCCTTTGTGTTACCAGTAACGTGGAAGCCCCCTATATTAACATTAACAGATGATGGACCTAAGTGGGGACTTGCTTTTTTTTTTGTGGACTGATTTGAAGCTTTTATTGAGAACATGTGACATAACGTTTGGGATCACATTTATCCAGCGATCTAAGCTGAGCACTTACATCATGGTTTCCATCTAATTCTCCAAATGACGTGATTCAGTTGAAACCCTCGACTGATCCAATCACTATTATAAGGCAGCAGAGTTACTCTGGACTCCATCTGGCCTCTTTTCAGTGGTGTCCTTCTTAGAGGTGCAGAAACTGTGGCCCAACCACGCTTTTATGCACGCCTAAAAAGTCAGACACCGCCAGATCATAGGCCAGATGGCGTCCACGTTACCTCTATCTGCCTCACAATAGGTAATCTTCCACCGGGGGTTCCATCTGAATCATGTATTTCAAAGATTTACACAGAAACCCCGGTGCAAGCTCTCAGCGTACAGTGAAGGATAAATGTGAGCCGAGCCTTACTTAAATTTTTCGGAGGCAGAATAAACAAATCAACAGCAGGTCAAGAATTGGTTTATTTATTTTTTACTCCTTTCCTCGTCCCTAAGTGATGAGATGACTTTATTCTTAAAGCGTTACCAGAATTTTGTAGCTTTTTTATGTTTGGCTGCTGTCACACACTAAAATATGCCTTTTGTTGTTGCAAAAACAAGTTTTTGCATCACCATATTTTGAGAGCTATAATTTTTCTAGATTTCTGTTGACAGTCTTGTGAGGGCTTGTGTTTTACACAACAAGTTGATGTTTTTATTGGTATAGTTTTCGCGCACATGACATTTTTTGATCGCTTTTCTATTCCAAATTTTGGGAGGCAGATTGAAGAAATACAAGCAATTCAGGATTTTTTTTTATGCCGTTCCGCGTGTGGTAAAATTGATAAAGCAGCTTTATTCTTCTGGTCAGTACGATTACAGCAATACCACTTTTATGTATTTTCTTTTGTTTTGCAACTTTACACAATTAAAAATATTTAATAGAAAAAATCATTGTTTTTGCATCTGTATATTCTGAGAGCTATAGCTTTTTTATTTTTCGGCTGATGGAGCTGTATGGTGGCTTGTTTTTTGCAGGCCAAGATGACGTTTTCAGCTATACCATTTTTATTTCTATTCATTTTTTGGGGTTTTGTTTTTTTTTTGTTCACTAGTGTAACACTTTTATAGATCAGATCATTCCGGACGCGGCGATACCAAATGTGTACTTTTTTGTTTTTACATAAAAATACGTATTTATGGGTATACAATTTTTATATATATGTATATATATTGGACTTTAACTTGTATCACTCTGATCGCTGGTATAATGCATCGCAATGCACCAGCATGGTCTAACTGGCTTGCCGTAGCTGGCAAACCTGGAGGTTGTCATGACAACGGTCGGACAGAATCCCCTTCCCTCTCCCAGCCTCCTAAATGTTGCGATCAATATCGATCACGTCATTTAGGGGGTTAAGCAGCCCAGGGCTCTGAATGCCGGGGCTCTGCTTTCACGTAAGCCGAGCTCCTGGCGGCGATCATGCAGGCAATGCTTCTGTGCCATGCACAATCACCATGACTTACCTATGCGCCATCGGCTGGGAACCCCTATCCAACCATGATGTACAGGTATGTCAGATACCATGAAAGAATTAAAGGGAATTTGTCAGCAGATATTTCACCCAATCTATTTCTATGCACATTTTACATTTTCAAACACAAGTCCAGCAACACATTTACATGGCCAGTTATTTCCTCCATTACTGAGAAATCTGCATTTGAATTGATATTCAATTGGCTATGGTAGATTTGAGGCCACTGTCACTCCAGCTCTATTTCCAGCTCTTCTCCAAACATTTTGACTTTGCACATATGACCCATTGTTTGTGTTATCTAATGAAAGGTACGAAAAAGAGATTTTATGGCGAGTACCAAAAATCTTAATATACATATCTGATTACACAGGATCCACCAAACACAATAGGCGATGTCACAGCTGACTTTGCTCCTCCACAATGACCTTTCCACAGTTGCATAGAAATTTCAATACAAAAGATATGATCAGTGTACAACCATTGTGGCTAATATAGGAAAAACTGAAGAAAATATAGAGGTCCAAATTATCTAAACTAGTGTACTATTTGGGTGCTTTTCTGGTATAAGAATTGGTAGAAAAAACAAGAAACTCAAAGTTTGTTAGTTCTGGACTGTTTGTGGTCCTTGTTTTTACTACCAATTGTGGCTAATATGTATATATGTGGATTTTCTGAAACAACAGAAAGTACAATTAAAATTGCAAGAGCTCTAGTTTTTTATTTTAATGCAGATTGTGATATGTAAAAAAAAAAATACATTTAACACAAAAACCTGATGTAAACAATAGGTAATTATCTGTTGACACACTCCCCTTAACCCCTTATGGGCCAGTGACGGACACTGCATGTCATGACCCGGTGTAAGCTGTGACAGCTAAGTGCCGACAGCTGTCTGTGACAGCTGAGCGGCACGAGAAGGGGTGTAGAGACTCATTTCGTTGGTCCCCGCACCCAGATCGCTACGATCGGTCAGTCAATCTGACTGACCGATTTCAGCATGATCGCCCAGGAGATGCTGTAATATCAGCACCTCCTGCACGATCGGTGCCGGAGGTCAGCGCCGCCCTTGGCTGTTAACCCCCTGAATGCTGCGATCGAGCACGATTGCAGCGTTCAGGAGGCAGGCAGAGGGATGGGAGCTCCCTCTGCCTTCAGATCGGCGCCCACGCGATATAATTGTGGGGCTCGATCTTTGCCATGGTGACCCGCGGTCGTCATGACAACCCCCGGGTCACCAAGCTACGGAAAGGTGCGGAGACCATTCTCACAGAAGGGTCTCGGGAGCTTTCACTATAGGTATAATGCATTGCAATGCGAGTGCATTGCAATGCATTATACCTGTGATCAAAGAGAAAAAAAGTGAAAGTCCCATAAAGAGACTAAGTAAAAAATTGTCAAAAAAAAATTGCATAATAATAATAAAAATATTCACTAATAAATACACATTTTTCCGTAAAAAAATAAGTGAAAAGGTACACCTATTTGGTATCGCTGCGTCCGGAATGACCCGACCTATAAAGGTGTCACACTAGTTAACCCCTCCAGTGAACGCCGTAAACCCCCCCCCCCACACACACACACACACACACACACACACACACACACACACACACACACACACACACACACACACACACACACACACACACACACAAAAAATGAGGCAAACAATGCTTTATCATCATACCGCTGGAAAAAAGTGAGAAAAAACACTATAAAAAAAACGAATATAAATAAAATTGGTACCGCTGGAGACATCATCTTGTCCCGCAAAAACAAGTAGCCATACCGCCCCATCAGCAGAAAAGTAAAAAAGTTATAGCTCTCAGAATAACTTTTTTTTCTATAAAAGTTTTTGTGTAAAAGCGCCAAAACATATAAAAGCTATAAATGTGGTACCACTGTAATCGCACCGACCTGAAGAATAAAGCAACATATTAATTTTACCACACGTGGAACAGCATCAAAAAAACAAATTCCTTAATTGCCGGTTTTTGTTCATTCTACCTCCCCGAAAATTGGAATAGAAAGCAATCAAAAAATGTAATGTGGCCGAAAATGGTACAAATAAAAACGTCAACTCGTCCTGCAAAACACAAGCCCTTACATGACTGTCCCGGGGGAAGATTCCCTATAATGAGGCAGTGTGGACGCCGTCTGGCCTATGATCCGGAGGTGTCCGTCTTTTTATGCGTGCATAAAAGCGCAGTCGGTCACAGTTTTGTGCACTTCTGAAAAGAAGGGCAACACTGACCCAGAGGCCAGACAGAGCCCAGAGTAAATCTGCTGCCTCATTATAGTGAATGGATCCCCGGGGGGTGTCACCTGAATCACATCATCCAGAGATTTAGATGGAAAACCCCAAAGCAATTGCTCAGCGTAGAGCGCCCTATAAATGTGATCCCAAATGTTATGTAAAATGTTCCCAATAAAAGCTTCAAATTAATTCACAAAAAAAAAACCACTCGGGTCCATCATCTGTCAATGGAAATATAAGGGGCTTCCACGTTACTGGTAGCACAAAGGCTCTGGAAAAAGTGAAATTGCTCCTTGCCCACAAAAGAAATTCAGCAAATTCTGCGCTCTGAAATTCTAATGCCCCCCCCCCCCCCTCCATTCTGAGCCCCACAGTGTGCCTAAACCACATTTAGCATCCACATGTTAGGCAGGGGTATAATTTCCAAAATGGGGTCACTTGAGGGGGGATTCTGCTCTTCTAGCACTTAGGGACTCTGTATATGGAGTCCGCAAACTATTCTAGGAAAATCTGCACTCCAGAAGGCAAATAGCGCTCTGTTCCTCCCGAGTGTCGCCGTGTGGCTAAGCAGTACTGTATTGCCACATTCAGCAGAAATTGTGGGACAAATTTTGGTGCCATTTTTATCCAATATCTCCATTTGAAAATGTAAAATCTGTGGCTAAAAAATTTTTTTGCCGGTAAAAATGTAATTATTTTTTTCTTCACTGCCCAATGGTATAAAATTCTGTGACACACCTGTGGTGTCAGTATGATCACTGCACCCATAGATGAGTTCATTGAGAGGTGTAATTTATAAAATGGGGTCACTTATGGGGAATTCTGCTGTTATGGCACCTCAGAGGATCTCCTAGTGGGTCATGGCACCCTCAAACCATAACAGTAAAATCTGCACTATAATATAGTGCTCCTTCCCTTCTGACCTTTGCACTGTGCCTCAAAAGTAGTTCCCAATTACATGTAGCACACTCAGAATAAATTGCATAACAAAATGAGAGGTCAATTTTCTCCTGTTACCCTTGTGAAAATAAAAAATTTGGGGCTAAAAGAATTTTTTTGTGGAAAAAAAATAGTTTTTTTTATTTTCATGGCTCTACGTGTTAAACTTCTGTGAACCACCTGGGGGATCAAAGTGCTCACCACACATCTAGATAAGTTCCTTCAGGGGTCTAGTCTCCAAAATGGGGTCACTTGCGGGGCATTTCTGCTGTTTAGGCACATCAGGGGCTCTCTAAATGCGACTTGGCGTCCGCTCTCAATTCCAGCCAATTTTGCATTCAAAAAGTCAAATGGCGCTCCTTCCATTCCAAACCCTGTCGTGCGCTCAAACAGTTTTTTCCCCCCACATATGGGGTATCGGTGAACTCAGGAGAAATTGCACAACAACTTTTGGGGATCATTTTCTCCTGTTACTCTTGTGAAAATAAAAAAAATTGGGACTAAAAGTTAATTTTTGTGGAAAAAATGTGATTTTTTTTATTTTCACGGCTCTACGAAGCACCTGGGGGTTTAAGGTGCTCACCACCCATCTAGATAAGTTTCCAAAATGGGGTCACTTGTAGGGGGTTTCCACTGTTTAGGCACATCAGGGCCTCTCCAAATGCGCCAGGCGTTCTCTTATTATTCCAGCAAATTTTGAATTCAAAAAGTCAAATGGCGCTTCGTCCCTTCCGAGCCCTGCCATGTGCCCAAACAGTAGTTTTTCTGCACATATTTAGTATCAGCATGCTCAGGAGAAATTGCACAATCCATTTTTGGGTCCATTTTTATCAGTTACCCTTGTGAAAATAAAAAAAATGGGTCTAAATTAAATTTTTGGTGAAAAAAAAGTGAAATGTTAATTTTTTTTTTCTTCCTCATTGCTTCAGATCCTGTGAATAACCTGAAGGGTTAATAAAGTTCTTGAATGTGGTTTTGAGCTCCTTGAGGGGTGCAGTTTTTAGAATGGTGTCACTCTTGAGTATTTTCTGTCATAAAGGCCTTTCAAAGTCACTTCAAATGTGATGTGATCACTAAAAAAAATGTTTTTGTAAATTTTGTTGGAAAAATGAGAAATTGCTGGTCAACTTTTAACCCTTATAGCTCCCTAACAAAAAAAAGTTTCCAAAATTGTGCTGATATAAAGTAGACATGTGGGAAATATAATTTATTAACTAGTTTGTGTGACATATCTCTCTGATTTAAGGGCATAACAATTTTAAGTTTGAAAATTTCAAAATTTTCACCAAATTTCCATTTTTTTCACAAATAAACGCAAGTGATATCGAATACATTTTCCCACTATCATAAAGTACAATATGTCAAGAAAAAACAATTCTCAGAATCCGTGGGATCCGTTCAAGTGTTTTAGCGTTATTACCTCATAAAGTGACCGTGGTCAAATTTAAAAAATAAGGTCCCGTCATTAACCGACAAAGTGGCTCGGTCCTTAAGGGGTTAAGATATATTTTGTTACATTGCTTAGGGAATCTGTTGCAGTAAAATTGATTGTGAATGTGTTTTATGGTTTTCTGTTTTACTACTGACCATGGGGTCATAAAAGTTTTAATCAACATATCTCCTTACTTATTTCCATCTGATGAATCGTAACAATCTTGCTGAAGGATTTGTTGGTAATATATATGCAGCATGGAAAAAAAAAATATTCAACATTTCTTATGCAAATTTTGTCCACTATTAAGCCCTTAGTGACACAGCCAGTTTTGGCCGGTGTGATCAAGCTGCATTTTTCAAATCTGACGTGACACTTTGTGGCAAAAACTTTGGAATGCGTCTGCATATCCCAGTGATTCTGAGCTTATTTTGTTATGACATTGTATTTTATGTCAAGGACAAATTTAGGTCAATACCTTTTTCCATTTACTTATAAAAATATGTGAGCTTTGATGAAACTTGAAAATTAGCAATTTTCAAATTTTTAATTTTTTTTGCCCTGAAACCAATTAGTCATGCTACACAAAATAATTAGTAAGTAGTAGTAACATTTATCATATGTCTATTTTACATCTGCATCATTATTTAAAAGTCCTTTGAATTTTTTAGGATTTTAGAAGACTTAAAAGTATAGGAGACATTTTTACATTTTCTTTTTCAAGAAAATATACAAAACCCAATTTTTAAGGACCTATTCCATTTGGAAGTGACTTTGAAGGGCCTATAAAGGATGGGCCATTTATATGGATACACCTAAATTTAAATGGGAATGGTTGGTGATATCAACTTCCTGTTTGTGGCACATTAGTATATGGGAGGGGGAAAACTTTTCCAGATGGGTGGTAACCATGGCGGCCATTTTGAAATCGGCCATTTTAAATCCAACTTTTTTTTTTCAATGGGAAGAGGGTCCTGTGACACATTAAACTTATTGAGAATTTCATAAGAAAAACAATGATGTGCTTGGTTTTAACGTAATTTTATTCTTTCATGAGTTATTTACAAGTTTATGACCACTTATAAAATGTGTTCAAAGTGCTGCCCATTGTGTTGGATTGTCAATGAAACCCTCTAATCACATTCTTGACACACTGATAGCATTTCTTCTGTGGTGTTTCTATCACAGGCTTCCAGTATCCATTGTTTCAGATGCTGCACATCTCGTATCTTCACAGCATAGACGACAATTGCCTTCAGATGACACCAAAGATAAGTCTAAGGGGGTCAGATCGGGAGACCTTGGTGGCCATTCAACTGGCCCACGATGACCAATCCACTTTCCAGGAAACTGATCATGTAGGAATGCTCGGACCTGACACCCATAATGTGGAGGTGCACCATCTTGTTGGAAAAACTCAGGGAACGTGCCATCTTCAGTGCATAAAGAGGGCAACACATCATCATGAAGCAATTTCAGATAACCAGTGGCATTGAGGTTTCCATTGATGAAGAATGGCCCCACTATCTTTGTACCCCATATACCACACCATACCATCAAGATACGAGATGTGCAGCATCTGAAACAGATACTGGAAGCCTGTGCTTTCATTTCTTCTGCGGTGTTGCTATCAGTGTGTCAAGAGTGGGAGAAGAGGGTTGCATTGACAATACAACACAATGGGCTGCACTTTGAACACATTTTATAAGTGGTCATAAACTTGTAAAAAACTCATGAAAGAATAAAATTATCTTAAAACCAAGCACACCATTGTTTTTCTTATGAAATTCTCAATAAGTTTGATGTGTCACATGACCCTCTTCCCATTGAAAAAAATAAAGTTGGATCCAAAATGGCCGACTTCAAAATGGCCACCATGGTCACCACCCATCTGGATCAGTTTTCCCCCTCCCATATACTAATGTGCCACAAACAGGAAGTTGATATCACCAATCATTCTCATTTTATTTAGGTGTATCCATATAAATGGCCCACCCTGTATATTGGAAAACCTTGAAAAGTGATACTCTCTTAAAAAACTGCATTCTTCAAAACTGCTGGTAGCAACTTTTCACCCTTCGGGAGCTTCACAGGGATTAATGCAAAGTGGAATGAAAAAAATGAAAAATTTAAAAAAAAATTCCACTAAAATGGTGTTACAGCCTCATTTTGTTTTTCATTATTTCAAAGGGTAACAAGAAAAAATGGACTCCACAATTTGTTGCACAATTTCTCCCAAATGCAGCAATGCGCTATATCAATGGCTGCAGTGACTATTTTAACCTTAGAAATTTCCATGCAGTTGGTTTGTAGATGGAAAATTTTGACAATGCCATTTTAGTGCTCAGTACATTGTGCCCAGTGTGTTCTTTTGGGGACACACAGCCGATAAATTTAAGTGGGTTCTTCCCGCTACAGCAGTGACATACATGTGGATGCTATCTGCGGTTTGTGTACACTGCAGGACTCAGAAGGGGGCATTTTGCTTTGCGGATTATGCTATATTTTTATTTTTTTGGGAGAGGGAGGAGGGTGAGTGTTGTGGACAGATGTCGGTTTTGTTCTACCAGTAATGTGTAAACACTCTATTTTTGCTTTGATAGATTGTGGAACAGAGTGGGGACTTGTTTTTTTGTGGGATGAGTTAAAGTTTTATTAGTACCATTTTAGGATACATGACATTTTTTGATAGCTTTAAGGCTCAGTTCACATTTATCCTGTGCTCTACATTCCGTCTAAATTCCCCAAAAAACGGGTTCAGAACAATCGTAACCATTCAATTGCTGTCAGCGTCATTTAAGTGCTGTGATCTGGCCAGGACGTTAGTTCACGTGACCATTGGCTTCCCTGTGACGCAATCGCAGGGAACCGATGGGTTACTATGACAACCGAGGGCTGGCTGAACGCCCCCGTGCCAGTAGTGTGATTTCTCCCGTGATGTACAGCCTGTGGCTGGGCATCTTAGAACATAGTGATTTTTTACTATATACAGCAATACTGTGGTGCTATATGTAGTGGAATTCATTAGACGACCACAGGTTCAAGTCCTCAAAATGGACTAACAAATAAAATATGGCGTGAAGAAAAAAAAAAGTTTTAAAAATGTAAAAATAATAAAGATATAAAAAGTTGAATCGCCCCCTTTTAACAATAAAGAAAAGAAAAAAAATTGTGTATTTGATATCTACGTGTACAGAAAAGTCTGCTCTATGAAAATCTAAAATTATTTTAGGAGAAAATTAATTAAGGAGAAAAAAAATCAAAATGCCAGAATTTTAGTTTTTTATTGCTGAAACTTCACCAAAATATGCAATAAGAAGTGATCAAAACTCTGTATCTACCCCCAAAATGGCCCCCACGCAAAAAACAAGCCCTTGAATACCTCCATCAACCAAAAAATGGCATTGTTAAAGATTTTGGAAAATGGCGACTCCAGCTATTTTTTGTTGTTGTTGTTTTTATGAGTTTTCGAATTTTTTTTACACCACTTAAATAATAATAATAAAAAAAAAAAAAAATATGCAAGCTTGGTGGTATCATACTCGATCTGACCTAGATAATTCTATTTCCAGGTATTTTTTTTACTGCAGAATGGAAGCTGAAAAAAACAAAACACACAAAAAAAAAAACAATTGTGGAATTGATTTTTTTTTTTTCACAATTTCAATTCACTTGGATTTTTTTTTCCTATTTTCCACTAATTTGTATGATTAAATGGAAGGTGTCAGTCAAAAGTCCAACTAGTCCCACTGTGATGAACCTGTAGCCGCCATCTTGGTAATGATAAATCATATCCAGGGATGGCCACACTTCAGCAGCCCCCACCCTTGGGACCTTCTGTTAAAACGTCAACTAGATAGTTTCCCCCCATCCAGGCTCCTGTAAGATAAGAAGCCTACTTAACACTTGAATGCTAGGAGCTTCAAAGACTTCGAGAGGAAACACAGCCAGCAGGGGGGGGTGCTTCGTCTATCTGTACCTGACCATTTGTCCCATAGGACTAGTTTCTTTGTCTGTCACAAGCATGGAGGCATAAGATATAGAAACATGAAAAGTACACGCATGTTGCATGGGATGGGCCAATAAAAAAATATCACGGCGTCCCGGAGCCATTGCGCACACAAGCCTCCGCGGTAGACGTTTGTACGTGCTCTGGAAGCCAAGATATAGCGCGGAGCCATTCCTGAGGACCGTATGGTATCATAATTGATATCAAAAGGTCGGTTACGGCGGCCCGAATCCATGGGAACCCCTGGGGGTATCATGAGACCATCCCAGAAGAAGTTATTGGGTTCCATAGAATTTGGGCTTCTGATCGAAGTTAGACCTGAGGGTGGAGACTGAGCCAGCTGACCTCACCAGCAGTGGGCGGGACGGGGCAGGTAAGATAGCAGGACAGACAAGAGACAAGTCAGTTTTTGACCCAAGAGTGGTGTGCTGAACATCTGAGCACCAGCTGAGGCCACCAAGGGGAGGAGCAGTTTGACCATGCGGTGGTAGGCCTCAGCCTGTAACAAAGAACCGTGCCTGCGACCGCAGAATCCTCTCCCTGCGTCACAAGAAAATCAAGAAACCGGTAACTGATATGCTGTGGTGATTCTGTGTGTTGTATTCCATTGTTGTATAGTTTAGCCTGACCTTATACCTGTGTATATTTAGTTGTATATCGTGTATCTAGTGTATTATTATAATCAATTACCTCAAGTAATTGTGGGCCTGCCTTTTATTCTGCATAACGAACGCACGTCCGTGTGAGCTCGGCTCAAGCCAAAAACGCTACCCAGGGTTGGTTCCTGACCCGATATAGGCCCATTCACGGACTGGGCGTATATCTAAAATAGGGACTGGTGGCAGCATACCAACTGGGGATTGGGGAAGGCTGGTAGTGACGGTCGGAGGTTCAGATATATATATTCCTGGCGCGGCCAAGGAAGATATATATACCGCCCTCACTACAGAGGGCCCCGATACCCAGTAGGTTACAGGACAGTCTCTCTGGCGACCGCTTATCCTAGGTGCAGTTCCTTGACTGACCTGAGGCTAAGAGGGCGCTAGCGAGTTGTGCTGTGTAGTGACGTTGAAGGGATAACACACTACCGTGTTCCCTGCGCTGGTTGCAGCTACCTGGCACTACTTTCTCTAGGTGCAGTACCTTGACTGACCTGGAGAGGTAAGGGGGCGCCAGAGAGCTGCACCCACCGGCCGGCTTTCATCACATTGGTGGCAGAGCGGTGGGATTGCAGAATAATAGTGTTGTGGGACCCCTACTCCCAGGCACTAAAGACTGCCAGTGGTAACTTCCACTGCTGGAGTCTTAAGGTCAGCCCAACGTTAGACGGTCAGGCTAAAAGTATAACAAGGTGTGTGCAAACTCAGGGTTGCAGCGGTGTCGGTTACCAAGATGGCAGACGGCACCAGGAGCAAGACCCTGCAGGAGGCTAATGCTACGGTCCGTGTGGCAGGAGGGGAGGACATTGTTACTCATGGCGAGGAGGAGTCCAGCCCGGGCACCTCAGGGAGCCAGTCCCCAGTATACGGTCCCGCAGTGGGCTGCCCACCACCTACCCAGCCCAGCCTGTCCAGATCACAAGCCCTTTTACAAGCGGCTATGGCAAGTCTCCAGTCTCATGGCGATGCCGTCTACAAAACCCTCCTGGCAGCATCAGAGAAGGCAGCGGAGCGGGCTGCGGAGCGGGCTGCGGAGCGTGAAGCTGCAGAGCGCCGGGAGGCTGCGGAGCGTGAAGCTGCAGAGCGCCGGGAGGTTGCGGAGCGTGCAGAGCGAGCTGCGGAGCGCCAGCACCAACTGGACCTGGCCCAGCGGGGGCTTCCGCTAGAGCAACCAACCCATCAGGAGACCAAGTCGTCCAAAGTCCGAGCTGAGGACTTCCCTCTACTGGAGAAGGATGGGGACCTGGACTCCTTTCTGGTGGCATTTGAACGGACCTGTCTTCAGCACCATCTGGCCCGGGATCAGTGGGCCAGATACCTGACCCCCCGTTTGAGGGGTAAGTCCCTGGATGCCTTGGGGGACTTACCTGCCGGGGAGGTACAGAACTACGACTGCATCAAGCGGGCCCTGATCCGGCAGTACAACCTCACTCCCGAGTCGTACCGCCAGAAGTTCCGGAGCCTGCTGCGTGGCCCCAAGGACACCTGGACCGATCATATGCGGGCGCTGTTGAGAGCCGCAGAGCACTGGACCTCGGGTCTAGCGCTTACTACCCGCCAGGAGGTCCAGGAACTGTTCGTCACGGAGCAGTTCTTGTGGAACTGCCCAGAGGACCTCCGACAGTTCCTCCGTGACCGAAAACCAACAGGGGCTTCTGCTACAGCCGCCCTGGCAGACGAGTATGCCAATAACAGGGCGCCTGAGCTGAAGAAGTCTGCCAGCAGCACCTGGAGAGGGGGTAAGCCCAGTCATGCCCCTGTTTCCCCGGCCCCTAGAACACAAGGGGTGTATCCCCCTGTTGCCCTCTCCAGGCAAGGACCAGACGTAAGACGTTGTCATCTATGCAATAAACCAGGACACTTTAGGGCTGAGTGTCCCCAGCGCCAAAAGACCCCATCCCAGTCCCAGAGAGCGCCCAATGTTTTGTGTGTGGGAGGGGGTGGTGGTAGGTCCCTGGACAACATCCAACCCGTCACCATAGGCCGTTCTGCGGTCATGGGACTGCGGGACACGGGCGCTGAACGAACACTGGTACGGCCTGAGGTGGTGTCCCCCCAGGACTTGGTACCAGGAAAGACTCTTTCCGTCTCCGGGGTTGGAGGCGTGGAGCCGGCACTTCCCGTTGCCATGGTGTATTTGGACTGGGGTGCCGGAAGGGGGATGCGGGAGGTGGGAGTAACGCCAAATATTCCCGCAAATGTTTTATTAGGGACCGACTTGGGGCGTCTAGTATCGCAGTATGTACCCTCTGAACCCCCAAGTTCGGCCCCCCAAGAGTGTATTGATTTGTCTGCTGCTAATGCCAACCATGTTGTATGTAGTGTGTGTCCTGCTGAGGAGGAGGGAGTGAAACCTGAGGGTAACACCTGCACAGACACAACACAAACAGGGTTAGTGAAAGCAGGTGGGGAGTGTGGGGATGCCCGCAGAGGTGCTCAGCCGGCGTGCCGTGACCTCTTGTCCTCCGGTGAGGGAGGGGGCGGGCAGGATTCTGTAGAGGGAAGCTCAGGGATGGAGAGGGGGGCAGCTACCGGCAGTGTAGGGCTCCCAGGGGTATCCAGGCTGCTGAGTATAGGCCCACTGCAGGGGGAGGAACAGGCCATGGGAGGTGGGGGTGTCCCAAGAGAGGAGCCGCCAGGTAAGACCCCAGGGCAGGAGTTCCCCACATCCGAGATGTCCAAAGGCCTAGGAAGCCTGCCTGATCGGGCGGCTTGGTCAGAAACAGAGGGGAAGCAGGCACTACCCACGGTCACAGCGGTCATAGCCGCTGTCACCAGGAGTGGGAGCGCCGGAGCCCAAGGAGCCTTGCAGAGGTCCGACGGCTTCCCCACTTCTGACCAAGTGTCTGCCGGGTCAGACAGCGGCCAGGTGACATGCCCGGAGGGGCTGACAGAGGATGTGGCAGTTTCGTCGATTCTGGCCACATCAAGTCAGGAATTTCAGGCTGCGTTGGAAGCAGACGACAGCCTGAAAGCTCTCAAGGAACAGGCGGCACAGCCTCCCATGGAGTCAGACTGCGAGCGTGTGGTCTGGGACCAGGGACGGCTGTACCGGGTAACGGTCCAGCAGGGTTCACCGGAGGCGTGGCCCAGGGACCGACAGTTAGTGGTACCCTATCCGTTCAGGGCGGAATTGTTGCGGATCGCACACGAGATTCCGATGGCCGGACACCTAGGGATCGCTAAAACCAAGGCCAGGATAGCTCAGCATTTCTACTGGCCTGGGATGGGAGCCGCGGTGGGTGCCTACTGCCGTTCGTGTGACACCTGTCAGAGGGTGGGGAAGGCGGGGCCGCGCCCCAAAGCCCCACTGGTAACTCTGCCAATCATCGAAGAGCCTTTCTCGAGGGTTGCTGTGGATCTTATTGGACCTCTGTCCACTCCCAGCCACTCCGGGAAATGCTTCATACTCACGGTAGTGGACTATGCCACCCGGTACCCGGAAGCGGTAGCTTTGTCGTCCATTCGGGCCGACAAGGTGGCTACCGCCTTACTGGAGATCTTCTCCAGAGTGGGTTTCCCCCAAGAAATGCTCACCGACCGAGGGACCCAGTTCATGTCGCGGCTGATGGAGTCCCTCTGTAAGCAAATGCAGGTGCAACATCTGGTGGCCAGCCCGTATCACCCACAGACTAATGGCCTGTGTGAGCGGTTCAATGGCACCTTAAAGCAGATGCTTAAGATGTTGGTCGACTCCCACGGGAGAGACTGGGAGCGTTACCTCCCACACCTCCTATTTGCTTACCGGGAGGTTCCGCAGGCCTCAACGGGGTTCTCCCCCTTTGAGCTCCTGTACGGGCGACGGGTACGGGGCCCCCTGGCTCTGGTGAAGGAAGCATGGGAAGGGGATTTGGCCACCCCCGAGGTGTCGGTCATCGAGTATGTCGTGCGCCACCGGGACAGGATGATGGCCTTGGCAAAGCTGGTGCAGGACAATATGGCCCAGGCCCAGGCCGACCAGAAGCGGTGGTACGACCAGAATGCTTGTGAGAGGACCTACCAGGTGGGTCAAAAGGTGTGGGTACTGGTCCCCGTACCACAGAACAAGCTTCAGGCAGCCTGGGAAGGTCCCTACTTCGTGCACCAGAAACTCAATGCCGTCACCTATCTGGTCACCCTGGATCACGCCCGTGGAAGGAGGAAGGCCTTCCACGTGAACATGATGAAGGCTCATCATGAGCGGGAAGCGACTGCCCACCCAGTGTGCAACCTTCCCGAGGAAGGAGAGGTAGAAACCCTCCTGGATCTGCTCACCCAAGCCAAGGCGGGTGGGTCCATCGAGGATGTGGGGGTTGGCCACCAGCTCACGGAGGACCAACGGTCCCAGCTGGGGACCACCCTGCACCCCTTCCGGGGGCTGTTCAGCAGCCTGCCCGGAAGGACTGAGATGGCTGTCCACGACGTGGACACTGGCGATCACCCGCCGATCCGGCGTTCAGCATATCGGGTCTCTTTCGAGGTGCAGGGAAACATGCGCCAAGAGATAGACGAGATGCTGAAGCTGGGGGTGATCCAGGCATCCAGCAGCGCGTGGGCCTCGCCTGTAGTCCTCGTACCAAAGAAGGACCGAACTACACGGTTCTGCGTGGACTACCGGGGGCTCAACGCTGTAACGGCCACCGATGCGTTCCCCATACCACGCATCGATGACCTGCTCGATCGGATGGCCGGGGCTAAGTACCTGACCATCATGGATCTGAGCCGGGGGTACTGGCAGATTCCTCTGACCCCCGCGGCAAGGGAACGCTCTGCCTTTATCACCCCTTTTGGACTGTACGAGTCCACAGTGATGCCATTCGGCATGAAGAATGCCCCTGCCACTTTTCAGCGGATGGTCAATACGCTGCTTGAGGGACTTGAAGGGTACGCGGCTGCGTACTTGGACGATATTGCAGTCTTCAGTCCCACTTGGGAGGATCACCTAGAGCACCTGCGGCAGGTGCTCGGTCGGATCCACCGGGCAGGCTTGACCATCAAGCCGGAAAAGTGCCAGCTGGGCATGAGTGAGGTCCTCTACCTGGGTCACCGGGTAGGCGGGGGGGTTCTGAAGCCAGAACCTGGGAAAGTGGATGCCATCGCATCCTGACCCACTCCTAGGACCAAAAAGCAGGTGATGTCCTTCTTGGGGACCGCCGGGTACTATAGGAGGTTCGTCCCACACTATAGCACCCTGGCCAAGCCCCTGACGGACCTCACCAAGAAGAAGCTGCCCGTCGCAGTCGACTGGACAGTCGCCTGCGAGACAGCTTTCGGGGCACTCAAGGCCGCCCTAAGTAGCTCCCCTGTACTGCAAGCTGCCGACTTCGACCGGCCGTTTGTGGTACAGACCGACGCCAGTGACTTTGGCCTCGGTGCTGTGCTAAGTCAGGTCAACACGACAGGCCAGGAACATCCTGTCTTGTACCTGAGCAGGAAGCTACTGCCCCGGGAGGTGGCTTACTCCACGGTGGAAAAAGAATGCCTGGCAATTGTATGGGCCCTGCAGCGTCTGCAGCCCTACTTGTACGGGAGCCATTTCACCGTGGAGACGGACCACAACCCCCTCAGCTGGTTACACACGGTCTCTGGGTCGAATGGCAGGTTGCTACGCTGGAGCCTCGCTCTCCAGCAGTACCACTTCTCCATTCGCCACAGAAGAGGCCGTGACCACGGTAACGCTGACGGGTTATCCCGGCAAGGGGAGGGTGCAGAAGGACGCACGGGGGAACACAGGAATGTGCTACCCCCTCGCGCCCTCGTATAGGGGGAGGTGTGATGAACCTGTAGCCGCCATCTTGGTAATGATAAATCATATCCAGGGATGGCCACACTTCAGCAGCCCCCACCCTTGGGACCTTCTGTTAAAACGTCAACTAGATAGTTTCCCCCCATCCAGGCTCCTGTAAGATAAGAAGCCTACTTAACACTTGAATGCTAGGAGCTTCAAAGACTTCGAGAGGAAACACAGCCAGCAGGGGGGGGTGCTTCGTCTATCTGTACCTGACCATTTGTCCCATAGGACTAGTTTCTTTGTCTGTCACAAGCATGGAGGCATAAGATATAGAAACATGAAAAGTACACGCATGTTGCATGGGATGGGCCAATAAAAAAATATCACGGCGTCCCGGAGCCATTGCGCACACAAGCCTCCGCGGTAGACGTTTGTACGTGCTCTGGAAGCCAAGATATAGCGCGGAGCCATTCCTGAGGACCGTATGGTATCATAATTGATATCAAAAGGTCGGTTACGGCGGCCCGAATCCATGGGAACCCCTGGGGGTATCATGAGACCATCCCAGAAGAAGTTATTGGGTTCCATAGAATTTGGGCTTCTGATCGAAGTTAGACCTGAGGGTGGAGACTGAGCCAGCTGACCTCACCAGCAGTGGGCGGGACGGGGCAGGTAAGATAGCAGGACAGACAAGAGACAAGTCAGTTTTTGACCCAAGAGTGGTGTGCTGAACATCTGAGCACCAGCTGAGGCCACCAAGGGGAGGAGCAGTTTGACCATGCGGTGGTAGGCCTCAGCCTGTAACAAAGAACCGTGCCTGCGACCGCAGAATCCTCTCCCTGCGTCACAAGAAAATCAAGAAACCGGTAACTGATATGCTGTGGTGATTCTGTGTGTTGTATTCCATTGTTGTATAGTTTAGCCTGACCTTATACCTGTGTATATTTAGTTGTATATCGTGTATCTAGTGTATTATTATAATCAATTACCTCAAGTAATTGTGGGCCTGCCTTTTATTCTGCATAACGAACGCACGTCCGTGTGAGCTCGGCTCAAGCCAAAAACGCTACCCAGGGTTGGTTCCTGACCCGATATAGGCCCATTCACGGACTGGGCGTATATCTAAAATAGGGACTGGTGGCAGCATACCAACTGGGGATTGGGGAAGGCTGGTAGTGACGGTCGGAGGTTCAGATATATATATTCCTGGCGCGGCCAAGGAAGATATATATACCGCCCTCACTACAGAGGGCCCCGATACCCAGTAGGTTACAGGACAGTCTCTCTGGCGACCGCTTATCCTAGGTGCAGTTCCTTGACTGACCTGAGGCTAAGAGGGCGCTAGCGAGTTGTGCTGTGTAGTGACGTTGAAGGGATAACACACTACCGTGTTCCCTGCGCTGGTTGCAGCTACCTGGCACTACTTTCTCTAGGTGCAGTACCTTGACTGACCTGGAGAGGTAAGGGGGCGCCAGAGAGCTGCACCCACCGGCCGGCTTTCATCACACCCACAAAAAACAAACAGGCCCTCATGTGGTTTGTCAATGGGAAAATAAAACTTTGTGGCTCGTGGAAGGGGAGGGAACAAAATTAGAGTGCAAAAATGAAAAATTGCTTGGTCCTTGAGGGGTTAAAAATCTACCCTTTTGTTGATATGGGTCCTGGTCGCCTGATGTTTTGCTCACGGATGCATTCCACTTTGTATAAGTTCTGTTTAAATTATTGACAAAAGCTCGGGATGGGCTGAAACGTCTTTCCATGTGGATATTCATTAAAGAAGCATTGAAACTGATGTGAGTTCTGGGACTTCATTATTTCTATGGACTGCAGCCTTCCACGTGCACCACAGAACTATATGGAGTGCTGACCCTTCTATTGAACATTATACTGTTTAAATTACCCACCATCATTTGTACCCTCTGAAAAGGAACATCATCACTGACCCCACATTTAGGGCCCAGTCTGATGAAGTTGTACTGAGCGTGTGCCAAAACATCAAAATGGCTGATCAGCGAGGGTTGAGGGGTGATTCAGCTGGAGCATCAGAAGAGGAATGCATCTGAGAGCAGAGCTTTGTATGACCAAGAGACCAGACGACAGAAGAGTACCTTTTTTTGTTCTTCATTTTTTCAGCATGCAGATTAGGGTTATGCTTATGTGATCATAGAAAGAACAATTTCAGTATTGGACAACACTTTTAACATAGAACACTAAATCTAAAAAATGTCATTCCTCTTTATTTTTCATGTGTTTATTCTTTTTATTTTTCAGCTTGTCGGTAGCCGACACTTTTTTGTGGGTGTATTTCCTATGGGCATTATTTTATGGTTTGAGGTTTTCCCAGAAAAGACATTTCTCTCCTTTCCCATGGATAGATGCTGAATCTACGATCAGTTGGTGCTGTACCACTGATGCCCCCAACACTTAAAATTGAGATTCCAAATTGCCTGTTCGTTCTCGCTCATGAATGGCGTATCGCTCAGACCATATAGACTAGAGCTTGACCGTTGCCCTGATTAAATTCTGAATCTCTATTCTAGTAATCTTTGGATCCTTCCTTGATCACACATTTATCCCTTATTCTGAGTTTGGATGATAAACGTATTTTCTGGGAAAACCCCTTTAGTTAAGTATTGTGGTGTAGAGCTTACTGAAAATAGCATGCCAGGTTGATTCTAGTTCTCTTTACTATTTATTAGCAAAAATGCAATATTAAAGTTTGGTTTTCGCCATCTAATTTATATGCAAAGAACCTGTAGTTAAAATTTTTGAATAGGGTTAAGAATTGTTATTTTTCTTCTTAGGTTGGTATGCAAACTAAACACAAGAACCACCATACTGGCTGCCACAAATCCAAAAGGAGCCTATGACCCAGAAGAATCCATTTCTGTAAATGTTGCTCTGGCTAGTCCTCTTCTCAGTAGATTTGATCTGGTCCTGGTATTACTGGACACAAAAAATGAAGACTGGGATAAGATCATCTCCTCATTTATATTGGAAAATAAAGGTACTGTAGATCAGCGGTGTGAATACTGGTGCTAAATGGAATCTATCACATTTTTATTTTGTTTCAACTATGTGGATGTAGAGTGCTATGTCAGTGCTATGCTATAGGGCCAAAAATATGTGGAGTTCGTTGGACATCTCACCATTGATGTCACTATGGACTTGGGCAACTGAAGCATCAATAACAACTTCTACTTTTAGGCCACGGCGCCACTGTCAGTATTTGGTCAGTATTCCGTCAGTATTTTTTCTTCAGGAGTGGGAGCCAAAACCAGGTGAGGAACAATCAGAGAAAAGGTATAATAGAAACAAGTCACCAATTCTACATTTTTCACCCACTCCAGGTTTTGGCTCCCAGTCCTGAGAAAATACTGACCAAATACTGATAGTGGGGCCGTGGCCTTAGGAAGGCTTCAGGTGCCACATCATGGCTGGGATATGGTTGCTCCTCAACACTTCTGTTTCACAATAGTAGCACTTACAGCTGACCCCGCAGGTTAGAAATTTCACCAACTGCCTGCTCAAACAAGGTGGCATGAATGTCCCCTAGCTCTATAGAATCCCCATACTTATACCAAGCTTTGTCTATGGAGATTACATGGTTGTGTGCTTGATTTCACACATCTGTTTTATGGGTGTGAATGAAACGCCAAACAACTCTAAATAGTTTCCAGAAAATTTAGATTCTGTTTTATTTTGTCCTGTTATTTGTTTCCATGTTAGGAAGTCCTCGTAAATCTGACAAACTGTGGAGCATGGAAAAGATGAAGACCTACTTCTGCCTCGTAAAGAGCCTGCAGCCTAAGATGTCTGAAGGCGCTAACATGATATTGGTCCGTTACTACCAACTCCAGAGACAAAGTGATAACAGGAATGCTGCACGTACTACCATCCGCCTTCTAGAGAGCTTAATACGCCTTGCAGAAGGTAAGTACAGTGGTTACAGAATGATATGGTATCCGATTCATACTTCATTGACATAGTGTTGCCTAACCTGTTCAGGGCCAGGCCTTTTACCACTGTTCCTGACTAGTCAGATTTCCAGGACTTTTCATACATGCGATTTTAAAGGGTTGTAAAAAAATTCTTGTTCGGATATTCAAATAATTTTTGCTTTTTTTTTCATGATACATGGGGTTTCATTTTTTTTGCCATTGTCATACTGTTTTTGTGTCTATATCAGGAGATGTCAGTGGGAAAATAAAGAAAATTAGTCAGTTTTTCACATTTTTTAAATTTATTTTTTTAGGAACACAAAGAAGTACTGAATACATTTAAAAATTTGCTCCCCTTTCTGTAACAATTACACTGCTCAAAAAAATAAAGGGAACACTTAAATAACAGAATATAACTCCAAGTAGATCAAACTTCTGTGAAATCAAACTGTCCACTTAGGAAGCAACACTGATTGACAATCAATTTCACATGCTGTTGTGCAAATGGAATAGACAATAGATGGAAATTATTGACAATTATCAAGACACCCTCAATAAAGGAGCGGTTCTTCAGGTGGGGACCACAGACCACATCTCAGTACCAATGCTTTCTGGCTGATGTTTTGGTCACTTTTGAATGTTGGTTGTGCTTTCACACTCGTGGTAGCATGAGACGGACTCTACAACCCACAGAAGTTGCTCAGGTAGTGCAGCTCATCCAGGATGGCACATCAATGCGAGTTGTGGCAAGAAGGTTTACTGTGTCTGTCAGTGTAGTGTCCAGAGGCTGGAGGCGCTATCAGGACACAGGCCAGTACACCAGGAGACGTGGAGGGGGCCGTAGGAGGGCAACACCCAGCAGCAGGACTGCTACCTCCGCCTTTGTGCAAGGAGGAACAGGAGGAGCACTGCTAGAGCCCTGCAAAATGACCTCCAGCTGGCCACAAATGTGCATGTGTCTGCACAAACGGTTAGAAACCGACTCCATGAGGGTGGTATGAGGGCCCGACGTCCACAGATGGGGGTTGTGCTCACAGCTCAACACCGTGCAGGATGCTTGGCATTTGCCAGAGAACACCAGGATTGGCAAAGTCGCCACTGGCGCCCTGTGCTCTTCACAGATGAAAGCATGTTCACACTGAGCACATGTGACAGAGTCTGGAGACGCTGTGGAGAGCGATCTGCTTCCTGCAACATCCTTCAGCATGACCGGTTTGGCAGTGGGTCAGTAATGGTGTGGGGTGGCATTTCTTTGGAGGGCCGCACAGCCTTCCATGTGCTCGCCAGCGGTAGCCTGACTGCCATTAGGTATCGAGATGAGATCCTCAGACCACTTGTGAGACCATATGCTGGTGCGGTTGGACCGGAGTTCCTTCTAATGCGGGACAATGCCAGACCTAATGTGGCTGGAGTGTGTCAGCAGTTCCTGCAAGATGAAGGCATTGAAGCTATGGACTGGCCCGCCCGTTCCCCAGACCTGAATCCGATTGAGCGCATCTGGGACATCATGTCTCGCTCCATGCACCAATGTCACGTTGCACCACAGACTGTCCAGAAGTTGGCGGATGCTTTAGTCCAAGTCTGGGAGGAGATCCCACAGGAGACCATCCGCAACCTCATCAGGAGCATGCCCAGGCGTTGTAGGGAGGTCACACACAATACCGAGCCTCATTTTGATCAGCCTGTAGTGTGTTTTTCCACTTTAATTTTGGGGGTGACTCCAAATCCAGGTCTCCATTGGTTAATAAATTTGATTTCCATTGATGATTTTTGTGTGATTTTGTTGTCAGCACATTCAACTTTGTACAGAACAAAGTATTCAATGAGAATATTTCATTCATTCAGATCTAGGATGTGTTATTTGAGTGTTCCCTTTATTTTTTTGAGCAGTGTATTTTCACACATCTTTAATGTTTTTTTTCCCGTTGGAGGCAGGGCTAGCACTCGTCAGTTGGTGTGGCAGCAGCTTTTTTTTTCATTATCTCACATATTGTGCCACCATAAGGTCATAAAATATATTGGGATATGGGGGGGGGATGTCATTTCAATATATATTTTTTTCCCATTTATAACCTGATTTTCCTTGTAACTGAGGCTTGTATAATAGGCTCAGTTACAGTGGAAATGCTGCCTTCTGGCTAAATGGCAAAAGTGACTGGGACTCCTAGGACCTAGCCGCCTCCTGCCTCCTCTCTAGACCTAGAGATCACATAACCGCTGAGTCTAGGGGAGCAACGCCTACAGCACTTCCTATTACTGCATACACAGTGCTTGTTCAGTGCTGTGTGTACAGTGATTGATAAGACACAAATGGTAACAAACCGTTCTGTCTTGTATCTGACTGCTGGCTCCCCTCATAGAATCATAGAATGGTAGAGTTGGAAGGGACCTCCTGGGTCATCTGGTCCAACCCCCTGCTCAAAGCAGGATTCACTAGATCATCTCAGACAGATGTCTGTCCAGCCTCTGTTTGAAGACGTCCATTGAAGGGGAACTCACCACCTCTCGTGGCAGCCCTCTCTTGGGCTGCACGATCGGGTGCAGCTGCTTTACTATGCAGTGACAATTAGAATGTCACTGCAGACTAGATCACAGACCGCTCAGATGTTTATTGCCTATGGGCGATATGGAAGTCATTAATGTCCAAGGTGTTCACTGTAATTGTTACATAAAAAGCCTAAAGAGGATATTATGGCGATGATGACCCATGTGTATGTGTGTGTGTGTGTATATATATATATATATATATATATATATATATATATATATATATATATATATATATATATATATATATATATATATATATATATATATATATATATATATATATATATATATATATATATATATATATATATAATATTTATTTATATTTATTGGTCAAAGAACCTACCTGGATATTGCATCACTATACTATGTAATCCAAGATGTCTTTGTATAGTGGATGTCCTGCATTATATCCTAGAACTGCATGCAGTGTGTTGCTGGTTACTGTTAGAAAGTCTAAACTAATAACTAATTTGATAATCAACGTAGTCACTCCATGTATTATGCTTTTTGCCCCCCTACTCCTTTAAAACCCACTCCAGTTCCGCTATGTATTTTTTTATGCAGTGGTGCCCAAAGCTGCACGCCATGTTTTATGACTATTTATGCAATTGGAGAACATTTTAGGGTTAGATTTGGTGTAAAGATTATACCTCTTAGAATTCATATCGGGCAAAGCTTTGCAAATACAGCAAAAAATGCTTCAAAGGTTTCATCCCGGAATCATGATTGAAGTTTTAATGGAATATGCATTGTATAAATGTTTAGATCCTTCTTGTTCTTTTTTTCAAGCTCATGCTCGATTGATGTACCGGGATACGGTCACTGTCGAAGATGCTATCACAGTTGTGTCCGTAATGGAGTCATCTATGCAGGTAAAAATAACGGTTTTATTGAATGCATGTTGCTTCAATTCTATCCAGAGTACCCAATGCTTAGTATATGTATCAAGGCAAGAGACAAAATTCCCCACAGTGTTCCTCCTTGAATCAGAACATAGCCTGGCTGTCAGTAATGTGACACAGCAGACAGGGGTAGCTAGACCCAGCACAGCCCGGATTTTGACAGCTATCACATTCAGGACTGTCCCTGGTAGCTGGGGATATTATTGCTCCAATGGGTGTTGTGACTTTGATTCCTAAAACAGAACATAAACACAGCATATAAAAGGTTAAGATCCCAAATATGAAAGCATTTAGTCATTTTTCAAGAAATAATGTATTGGGTGGGTAATAAGAGCTGCCTTTAAACTTGGGAAGCAAGCATGTCTGTCAATTAAATCCTATGTTTTCGATTTAGTCTTCGGAGCACCCAAGACATTTAAGTAGCAAAAAGGGATATGTTGTCAGCTCCTGAGAGACTTGCCTTTCAGGTGCCAATAGTAGAACTGAATCTAAATCTAAATTTGATGTTGTCCTGTGTGTAAGTTTTGAAAGATCATGTGAATCCACTGAAAGAATGAAGTGTAAGAGATATGGTGGATGGGAGAGCTATGGTAGCTAGAATGCCAAACCTTGTTTACACCTGACAAATGTTGGCTTCAATTATTTAATGTAATTTTTCCAGGTTTTGGTAATGCAGATTGTGAAGAGAGAGTACCGTATTTTTCGGTTTTAGAGGGGGAAAATAGGAAAAAAAATATGTAAGCAAAAAATGTAGTCATGATGCCCTGTTATAGAGAAGGGAGTCTGCTGCTGAAACTGGTATTGGGGTAATGTCCCCCAATTCTGTTATTATCCTCCATCCTGGTATGTATGGTCCCTCCTTCCTGGTATACGTGGCCCCCATCCCATCTTGGTATACGTGGCCCTCATCCCCATCCTGGTATGCATGACACCTCTTGAACCCCCATCCTGGTATGCTTGGCACCTCTTGAGCCCCCATCCTGGTATGCTTGGCACCCCTTGAGCCTCCATCCTGGTTTGCATGGCACCCCTTTATCCCCCATCCTGGTTTGCATGGCACCCCTTTATCCTCCATCCTGGTATGCATGGTACCCCTTTATCCTCCATCCTGGTATGCATGGCACCCCTTGAGCCCCCATCCTGGTATGCTTGGCACCCCTTGAGCCCCCATCCTGCTGCCCACAAAAAAAAAAAAACACTCATACTCACCTCTTCTCTCCTCCCACGATGTGCCGCTCTGCTGCTGACACTCTAACTGTGAGCCGAGCATGGCATTGCGCCCATGGCGTCCCTGCCATGAGCCCTCACACAATGTGAGAGCATGCCCAATGTACCGCAGCGCGGCTCCTGCTGCCGCTCTGCGGTCAGTGTGCCTGCAATTAAAGTCCATGGATAATTCACTACAACCCATGGGAGTGGGTTGTAGGGAATATTCATGAGCTTTAATAGCGGGCACACAGACCGCAGAGCGGCAGCAGGAGCCGCGCTGCTGTACAGTGTACCGGCTATTAAGGAAAAGGAATATTCCCTGCTCCCCATGGGCGTGGGGAGCAGGGAATTTTCATTTTCTTTAGTAGCGGGCACAGCGCAGGCTGCAGCAGTAGGCTGCTGCCTCCTGTGCCCCGCTGATCCCCCGCTGCTGCTCCCCGGGACGTCCTACCACGCAGAGCCACAGTATATACAGGGAGATAGTATTCGGACTATAAGACGCACCCTCCACTTTCCTCCAAAATTTTGGAGGAAAAAAGTGCGTCTTATAGTCCAAAAAATACGGTAGGTCCTGAATAAGAGGAAAATGTAAATTACGTTTTGGAAGCTAGGGTCTGCTGGGCCAAAAGGTAGCAATCATTATGGCTTACATTTTGCCCTCTCTAATAATCCTTAGAGAGGACAAAGCATTAATAAAGACAAAGTGATCTTTTGGCACCTTCATCAGAATCAAAGCAGTCCCTAGACAAGGATTTACATTTTAGTGAACTTTACATCTTTAATATTCTGTTTTGTGTAGAGAACCCCTTGGGTTAGCATTTATATGTGCGATACTCTAGGCTACAGTCTGTCATATCCAAGGAAGCTTCTTTTGTTTCCTTGTTCCCACATTTGAAAGGCTGATACACTTCTATGGACAAAGGTATAGGGACACACATGTTAATCATTGAATTCCGTTTATAAATTCAGCTTGATTGTCACAGGTGAAACCGAGCCACAAGTCATGCCGTCTGCCATTACTAGCATGTGAAAGAATGGCTCATTCTAAAGAGCTCATTGAATTAGAGCATGGAACTATAATAATATGCCACGGTAACAAGTCAGTTTGTGAAACTTCCTCCCTCCGAAATATTGATGGTATTATTGAAAATTTTAAGTGCTTTAGGAGTCACTGCATCTCAGGCAATAAGGGGCGAGCAAACAGCGTAAAGTTACAGAGCATAATCACTGAATTGCATAGTGCATAAAAGTGACCATCACTGTGTAGAGTTCTAAACCTCCTCTGGTATTATTATTATTTATTATTACAGTGTCATTTATTCCATGGCGCTTTACATGTGAAAAGGGGTATACATATCTTAGACAATAGAAGTCACCGACTGTTTCAGGAGGAGAGCGGACCCTGTCCGCGAGGGCTCACCGTCTACAAGGGATAGGAGAGAATACAGTAGGTGAGGGTAGAGCTGGTCTTGCAGCGGTATGGTGGAGCGAGGGTTACTGCAGGTTTTACGCTTGTCGGAAGAGGTAGGCCTCCTGGTTCCTTTTGAAGGTTTTCACGGTGCCAAGAGTCTGATATGTTGGGGTAGAGCGTTCCAAAGTAGGGGGGGATGCATGGGAGAAATTTTGTATGTGATTGTGGGAAGAGGAGATGAGGGGAGTAGAGAAGGAGATCTTGTGAGGATCGGAGGTTGCGCGGTAAGTACAGGGAGGCTAGGTCACAGATGTATGGAGGAGACAGGTTGTGGATTGCTTTGTATGCCATGGTTAGGGTTTTGAACTGTCTTTGGGTAATGGGGAGCCAGTGAAGGGATTGACAGAGGGGAGAAGCTGGGAAATAGCGGGGGGACAGGTTGATTAGTCGGGCAGCAGAGTTTAGGATAGATTGGAGGGGTGCACGAGTGTTAGAAGGGAGGTTGCAGTAGTCAAGAAAGGAGATGAGTGCATAGACTAGGGTTTTTGTAGATTCTTGATTAAGGAATGTATGGATCCTAGAAATATTTTTAAGTTGGAATCAGTAGGAAGTAGAAAGGGCTTGGATATGTGGTTTGAAGGACAGATCAGAGTTCAGGGTTACCCAGAGGCAGCGAGCTTGCGGGACTGAAAAGAGTGAGCAGCCATTTACTTTAATTGATAGCTCCGTTGGGGAGGTTGAGTGAGATGGTGGAAAGATGATGAATTCTATTTTGTCCATGATAAGTTTTAAAAATCTATCAGAGAGGAAGGATGAAATAGCAGATAGACATTGTGGGATTCTGGTTAGTAGGGAGGTGATATCTGGTCCAGAGAGGTGATACTGAAAGCCATGGGACTCTATGAGCTGTCCCAGGCTGAAGGTGTAAATGGAGACGAGCATGGGCCCTAGGACTGAACCTTGCGTGACACTGACAGATAAGGGGCGAGGTGAGGAGGTGGTGTGTGAGTGGGAGACGCTGAAAGTCCGGTCTGTTAGGTATGACGAGATCCAGAATAGGGCCGAGTCTGTGATGCCAAGAGATGAGAGAATCTGTAGTAATAATGGTCCACTGTGTCAAAAGCAGAGGACAGGTCCAGGAGGAGGAGGACAGAGTAGTGTCGCTTGGATTTGGCAGTTAGTAGGTCATTGGCTTCCGACCACATCACTCCACTGAAACTGCCCTGACTAAAGTCACCAGATTGTAAGCTTTCAAAGAGGGAGCAGGAGGAGAGGTGGGAGGACAGTTCAAGATGGACGTCTTCTTCCAGTAGTTTTGAGGCATAGGGGAGCACTGATGTGGAGCGATAGCTAGACACTGAGGATGAGTCAAGGGAGGGCTTTTTGAGGATCGGTGTGATTGAGGCATGTTTAAAGCATGAGGGGAAGATACCAGTTGTTAGTGATAGGTTCAAGAGATGGTTAGGGTTGGGATGAGGACTGTGGTGAGGTTTGGGATGAGGTGGGACGGGATCAGGCCGAGTGCACAGGTGGGGAGATGTGATCTTAAAAGTAGAGTGGAAAGTTGATCTTCTGTAATGGTGGAGAAGCTGGTTTTGGAGAAGGGGGGCTTAGTAGTTATGCGGAGGGGCTGTGGGGGTTGTAGGCCAAGGTTTCTCTGATGTTATCAATCTTCTGCTTGAAGAATGAGGCAAAGTCTTCAGAGGAGAGGGAGGAGGTGCTGGAGGACGGAGGAGAGAATTGAAAGTGTTGAACAGCTGTTTAGAGTTGTGAGATGGGGAGGATATGAGAGATGAAAAGTATGTTTGTTTTGCTGCTGTGAGTGTGGACTTGAAAATAATGAGGGATTGTTTGAATGCGATGAAGTGCTCGTTGGAGTGGGATCTTTTCCATCTCCGCTCAGCCTGTTGATTTTGCAAGCTTTGGTATGTGTGAAAGGGGTGACCAATTCGAGAGCTGCAGCTATTGTGGTGTTATATAAAGTGGTAGCAGCATCTGCATCGTATAAGGAACTTATGTCTGTAACAGGGAGAAGGGATTCAGAGAGTGAGTGTAGATCAAGGTGTTTAATATGTCTGCAAGGGTGTGCAGGTTTTTGGAGTGGGGATTGTGCACCTGGAGAGGAGAGGGAAGAGAATGGAAGCAGGTTGTGGTCAGAAAGAGTGAGAGGTGAGTTAGAGATGTTAGATAGGGAACAAAGGCGGGTGAAGATGAGGTCCAGTGTGTGGCCATCTTTGTGAGTGGCTGCGGGAGACCATTGAAAGAGGCCGAAGGAGAAAGTGAGAGATAGAAGCTTAGAGACGGCTGAGAGGAAAGTGTCAATGGGGATGTTGAAATCGCCCATGAAAGTGGGGATGTCAGTGGAGAGGAAGTGAAGTAGCCAAGTGGTGAAGTGGTCAAAGAAGGTGGTGGCTTGCCTTGGGGCGTGGTAAATAACCAAGTGGGTACTGGGCAGATAGGTATAAGGTTAGAGACATTGTGTAAAGTTGTAACAGATCATGGATGAGAGGTAGAAGTGATTGTGGACTGTGGAGATTTGGAGAGATATCGCCGGCAGTGACGAGGAGCAGAGAAAGTGTTAACAGGTGGGAGCAGGAGAGGGCATAAGGTGGCTGTCTGTGTTTGGAGACAGAGGATTGTATGTTGAGGAAAAGTTCTGAGGAGGTGAGATGGTTGGGGAGGATGGAGGGAAAGATAACCAGTTTACTACTAGGTGTAGGGATTAGGGTGGTTTGTAAAAAGTGAAGCATTATAGGGGTGAGAGTGAAAACAAACAGAAACATTGTTTACAGTGACTGTGGATCAATTCTGGTATAATTTATATTTGCACATTTAAGCAATACATTTAGGTGATGCACTGCAGACTCCTTGCTCATAATATATTTGCTACAAAATGCATTCAGGTGTGAAACAGAGGGGAGTGGCCTGTGCTTATTCTGATTTTGGTATTACAAAAACTGTGCTGAAATCTTCATGACATTGGGTATCCATGGCAGAGCATCTGCATGCAAGTCTTGCATGACCAATCACAATGCCAAGCATGAAAATGGTGTAACGCACACGACCACTGGACTCTGGCCCAATGAAAACATGTTCTGTGGAGTGAGGACTCTGGTTTCTTTGTCTGGCATCTGATGGATGAGTGTGGGTTTGGCGAATGCCAGGAGAATGCTACCTGTCCGACTGCGTTATGCCAACTGTAAAGTTTATGATGGGCAATAATGCTATCGGATTGTATATCAAGTGTGGGTGTAGGTTCTCTAGGTTCCTTATTTCCACTGAAGGGAAATCTTATTGCTTCAGCATTTCAAGACATTTTGGACAATTTTTAGCTGCCCACTTTGTCAGAATAGTTTTGGGAAGGCCCTTTTCTGTCCCAGCATGACTGTGTCCCCAGGGCACTGGGTCCATAAAAGCATAGCTGGGTGAGTTTGATGTGGAGGAAGTTGACTGCCTGTATAGAGCCTCAATCTCAACCCAAACAAAGACCTTTAAATTGGAAGTTAGAACAGAGATTAAGGGTCTGGAGTCTGACCCCACAAATGATGTCCTGGATGAGTGGGCAAAAATTCCCATAAACGCTCCAGAATCTTGTAGAAAGCCTTCCTAGAATAGGGTATCATAAAAGCTCCTTATAGATGTGGAGTCTGATTCATCAAGAACGTCGATTTTCTCACCAGTCTTGATAAGGGACGTTTAGAAGTCAGACTCTCCTGATTCATTAAGCATTCACCTGCAATGTGCTGAATAAGCCACATATTAATAGTACCACTGGGTAATGTAATGAGCAAGATCAGGAGACAGTCTGATATTAAAGAATGCAGACCATATTTCTGCACTGGTGCATGCACTAATCCACTTATTTAATGCCTAACTGCAGCATAGAAGACGCCAATCTCGCCTCCAATAATCAGATTGTGGGGTTACAAATCAGCACTCTGAGAAGGAGTTGCCGATTAGACACTCCTTCCACTTATTAACTCCTTATTTTTTGGACATTTTCTGGACACCCTCAGCCTGTATAGAACAATGTTATCTACAATGAGAATTGATAAAAAAGATCTCGTTTTAAGCTCGGCATGTGCAGGAGGTAGCGATCAGCTGAACCTCGGTGTTTCCCACCATACAACGAACATTAGGAAATCCAATGGGTCGAATACCTTGCTCCATCAGTATCTACCACAGCTTGCTTAACCCTTTATATGCTGTGTATATTCTGAGTATTTCCTACATATAGGGACTGAGGATACAATGCTCAAGACTGCTAGGGTCAAATGGGAAAGCTTCTATCTATTGGTTTAGCCTTTGGCCATAGTCACTGTGTGATAGGTGTATCCTGTTTATTTTACGAACGTGTCAGACAGTAATCTGTGTTTCTAAAGCTATTGATAAATTACAACTTTTGGCATGTTCTGTTTGCCTAAACTTCAGTGCAGGGAGCAGGTTTATGTTATTAGTTTTTTCTTGCGCTGTGAAATGGACTTTTCATTAATGGTGAAATAAACTAAAGCGAGACCTCTGATATTTTTACATTACTTTGTATCTCTCAAGATCTAAGTTTAGATTATATGTCCGTTCTAGACATTGGATGATGTATGAGTGCTGATGTTGCCCTAAATCCTTCTTGCAGCTAATCTTTTCTTTTTCCCATTATGCAGGGTGGTGCCCTTCTTGGAGGGGTGAATGCATTACACACAGCGTTCCCAGAAAATCCACTGGAGCAGTACCAAATACAGTGTGAGCTCCTCTTAGATAGGCTTGGTCTCCACAACATATTACAAGAAGAACTACAAAGGCTGGAGAGGTAAGTAAGCTGGCCTGTGTGGAGTCTCTTGATGAACAGATAAAATGCTTCAATGCCATCACTGACAACAATATCACAATGTGAGTTTAACTTCAGTACACTGGTCGAGCTCTAGTTAAATGCGTGAAGTGTTCACGTTGAGGCCATCACGTTGCCCCCGCCAAGACATGCAAGTTTCAGATAATCTAAATTGCAAAACAACCAAATATGTCTACACTAGTGTGTGATGTAACATTGACATAACACAATCTTTGGTTGCATAACTTGTGTCGCTGCCAGCGTCGCCATGTGGCCTTTGCAAAGTGGCATGGGTAATGGATCATGTAGGTAAAACATAGGGAACCATATAAAAATAATAATTTTGTCATGTTGATATGATAAGCCCTTGTATTATATAGGGATTCTATCAACAGAATATCATATAAATGTCAAATATATGTAAATTGTTTTATACATGTTCTAAATTACTTTGTAAATTTAAACAAATTGTTGCGTTTTTATGCTGAAAACATTGTCAATAAAGGTGATTTATGGTTTAACATGAGAAAGACTCAACTTCTGTATAAGTAAAGAGTTTTACAACTCTATCAAGACAAACCATTTGTGTAAACAGCCTTGCATTAAAGTCATCCTGCCACCCTGGAAAACGCTATTTACATGCAGATATAGGATTAATCGTGTTACATTTCTGCCTGGCCACCTTACTGAAAGTGTGGCTACCAGGAGAAAATTAAATGATATCCTCATGGGAGCCGCCAGCTTTCAGTGGTGCAGGGAGCGATTAGTCACCCCTCACAGCACCAATATACCATGAACTATAAGCACGCCCTGGGACATTGACAGACGGCTCTGCAGCATATCTGTGCAGAATGAGCTGTCAATCATATTGCCGGGGCGTGTTTACAGTTGTAAGCTTACTGTAACCATTCCATGTATCCATGCATCTATGAAAGCCGGCGGCTCCCAAGAAGAAATAAGTCCATTTTCTCCTGCTAGCTGTGCTTTGAATAAGGCGGCCGGGTACATAGCATTTTCCAAGATGACAGGTTTCCTAAAGTCTAAATGTATATTATGGAAGGTGTGGAAATAGCTCATCACATCTAAACCCTTTCTTTCATACTTGATCTTTACAGGCAGCAGAATGAAGAGTCTGACCAGTCTGAAACAAATCTTTCCAGTTGTCTCGTAGAGGATAATGTGCATCCTCACAGTTCACAGCCAGGCGACTCGATTGTGAAGGTTTACTCTGAAACCACAAGACCTTCAGCTACTCAGACTTCAGCAGAAGTTACAGTGGGTAATGACAAGAAAGGTCCTGATGTTTCTAATCCATTACCAAAGAAAGGCAGAGAAAGTGAGCAGCAAGCTGCACCGACCATGAAGACCAGCAATGACCAGACATGGAGTCTCTCTGAGAACCATACCGGCATGTGTAGTGATTCTAGTCTTGGTTGGTATGATTCCATCTCATCACAGCAACAGAACTTAGAAGTGTCTCCTATTCCTAAGACTGTAGAAAGTTACACTGGCATAAAACTACAGCCTGGAATACTGCCAGGACTTGGGGAAATCGCCGATAGTGATAAAGGTGCGGTTCCTGGAGAGGCAGAGGGAACAATACAACCTGGGAAAGGTTCCAGTCATGCGAGAGTTAATCATTTGCCAAACGAAGTCATTACAGAGCACGTCTCTAAGAAATGGCAAAGATTGAATAAAAAGTCAATGAAAAGTGCACTTTGTTCAAAGCAATTTGGGGAAAGTAGTAATGTATCAGGAGCGGATAATTTGGTGTCCTCCGGGCCTCTTCACAGTACACCTGCACGTGGCAAGAAAAGAAGTCTTGTTCAGGTTGAGCCAGAAGACAGTAGATCAGGTACGCAGGATCCAGAGATGCATGCTCGATTAGCCCAACTGGCCAAGTTTACATTTAAACAGAAGACAAAAATGACACGCTGTCCTGAAAGAGAAAGCGAAAATATCGATAAGGGAAGTCAGGGAGAAGACCAGCCAAAGCTACAGAGATTACTGGCGGGATCAGTCACTGCAGACCAGAGAGGTTCTGTGCCAGTGAAGGATCTGTCAGGGGCCACCATCACAGAAAAGGAGATCCACAATAAGGCCGGTGCCATAAGTAATGCACTACCTCCCCCTGCATGTTCAGATGAGGCTTCACACTGTAGAAAAGTGTCCTCCAGTACTCTAGCCAAGCTGGCCAAATTTTCTTTTACATCAGTGTCTGAAAACAAAGCTGCTGAAGTGCCTACTTTCCCCTGCAATGATACCCCAAAATCCCCAGAGAACCAGCGCTCTGGAGGGAAAAGGAAATGTTTCCAGCTGCAGCCACCCTTCAGTAGGACTGCTGTAACATGTAAAACTCTCTTTTCTACCACAGACTTAGATGATGAAACGTTAGACTTTGATTGGAGTAATGAGGTCAAATAATTCGTATAAAACACCAGTGTCCTCATATTGTCATTGGGAGAGTGTTGTACCAGATCTGTACAGCAGGTGGCAGTGCAGGCTGCCTTCTCCTGGTCCACAATGTGTTCTCTCATTCTCTACACTTTCCTTTCAGTACTTTTCAGATAGTTCTTGGCAATGCTGCCAGCTCCATGTGCAATAGTGTGAATAAGACTGACAAATGTTTGATTTAACCAAGTTACCAAGGAGCATCTGTCAACAGACGTGGTGGTACATGACTGTAATAAACTATGCTGATGTTTTCAGAACTTTGTTTTTGAGTGACGTTCTTTATGTGTAACATAAATGACATTATCTTCAGGACTGGTAAGACTTCTGCCTGCCTTTATACTACACAGAGCAGTCTGACCAGTGGAACCCCTTATTTCTGGGCCCAGACATTATAACAGGTGATGTATGGTAAGTTAAGTTGCTGTGGTCTGGCTGTATACTCCCATTTGCTGTTGGCCTATTATTGATTGTGAACATATTTTCGGAGTAATAAAGACGCTTTGGCGAGAGCTGGTATTTTCTGGACTCAACATTTAGAAAAAAAAAAAAAGTTTCTGATATTGCAAAGATTTTTGATTGGCACACCTGAGACTTGTTGGCATATGATCTTACTGAAGGATTATCTGATGGACATAGATACATTTTCTCGCCGGCTTTGATTAGGAGGTGTGGTGGAGTCAGACACTCCTGCTTCATGAAGCGCTGCACGCCTTTTCATGAATCAGGAGCATGCGCTGCCATGCCAGAAATTGCACTACAATCAGTGACTGGAGTAAGAGTTCTGGCGTAGGGGATGCTGCCGCTTTTCATGAATTAATGAGCTGTTGCGTCACTCCTCTGCCACACCTCCGTTCCACATCCTCTCTGCTCATTTTGTTGGTGTTGGGAGAAACTAGTGTAAAAACCCTGAGTTGTGCATACATGTTGTGACTTTTCAAAGCTTTGTGTCTGTTAGTTTCTTATTAATAGCAATTGGGTGACAGATATCTAAATTGTATGGTCATGCTTTGGGAAAAGCCTTTTTTTTTCTTCCCTCGTTCCTAAGGATGGTGCTAAGCTGTTAACCACTTTTCCAGAGTTCATCTGGAGGCTTATGCCCAATGAAAGGCGAGTCCATTTTGTATTGGTTTACCTTGTTGCTGGTGAGGCGGGTTTACACTTTTTTTTTTTTTATAAAAGTACACTATATAGATACAAGTATTGGGACACCTGGAAGAGCTTTCATGACCTCCCATTCTGAATCCATGGGCATTGCTTTCCCTCTTATGGGAAGGTTTTCTGCAAGATTTTGGAATGTGTGTGTGTGAGGGAATTTTTGCCCATTCATCAAGAAGTGAAATTGGACACAATGTTGAAGCAAGGGTCTGGCTTGCAGTCTGTGTTCTAGTTTATCCTAAATGTAAGATTGAGGTTGAGGTCAGGGCACTATGCGGGCAGTCATATTCTTCCACACCAAACTCGCTCAACCATGCCTTCTCTAATGGTTCCTACAAATGTCTTCACTGGTAAACCACCTCATAGCATTATCCCTTCTCCGCCAACCTTTCCAGTAGGTGCAGTGCAGTCAGTCGGGTAACGTTCTGAGATTCCCCAAACTCTGACTCGTCCTTCAAAGTAACTGATAGAGAATTTGTCACTTCACAGTACTCTGGCGCTCTCTACCCCAACACATCAAACTCGCCAACATTCGAAGCTGAAAACCTACCTCTTCAAGAACTCCTACAACCAGCGATAACCCCTCTAGTACCGCACTGCCATCACCTACTGTATCCATCCCTTGTAGATTGTAATCCTTCACGGATAGGGTCCTCACTCATATTGTACCTGTCACTTAGCCTTCCTTAGTTACATCTGTTTGTACCCTGCTATGTATTGCTAAATGACTGTTTATATACTGGAAATAAGGGTTAACTAAAATTAATTCAATTGGATCAACCTTTGAGTTTTATTTCAACAAATATGGGCAGAGCTGCAGTACTTATCCGCAGCCCCTAAACGGTGTACAAAGTTGTGGTGCTCCACTCCATGCACTGTTCACATTTGGCTGCTGCGGGAGCTAATAACAGCTTATGGTGGGAGTATTGGGTGTTGGACCCCCACTGATCTCTTAATCTACCTGGAGGATGAGTTATCAATTTGATAGCAGTCGACAAGCACTGCAGAAGGATTGTCCATAAACAATATTCATCACCGATCTACAAAATGTCTACTTATTGGAAACCCACAGTGCAACAATGGAAAAACCGCCCTGACCTATACAAAAAGATTTTAAGAAATTAGTCAGCAAAGACCGTTGAAGTTAAAGTGACTCACCGGCCATAAAATAAATGTCCAGCTCTACTCCATGATATTGATTCAACTATCACCCACCAATAAAAACCGCAAGTGATCTCTGAATTAGTAGAAAGCTGTTGAGAAGTTTACTTGTAAAGCGGATATTCTGGTTCCACTCACTTCCATATTAAAGGGAATCTGTCAGCAGGTTTTTGCTGTGTAATCTGCAGACCGCATTCTGTAGGGGTTAAAACACAGATTTCAGCGATGCCTCTCTTACTAAGCTTCTGTTTCTGTTTACTTGCAGCGATTGTTTTAGCACCATGAGCTTATCATTGCTGGATTAGGGAGAGTCATGCATGCTAGTCTGACACGCCCCCTCCTGTGATAGGCAGCTCACTGTCTATGGACATTGTATATACAGAGCCTGGTGTGGGATGGGTTAGCTCTCTCAGCTCTGCTGTATTACTACATCTAAAATCTTTGTGTCAGAACGACTACACCCAGTAGTCGAAGTGATACATGATTGGATTCAGCTTCTCTTTGCCTACATGAAGCCGCTCTCAGATGAGGTAGTAGAAACCTGCTGTCAGATTCCCTTTTTAAGAGGTGAGTGGGGCTGTTGAAGGTTTATTGATACCGGCTGAGAAGTGAGGGCGATTGTCAGGTATCATTAACCAGACTTAGAAGGACAGGTACAGAATATATAACAATAGCTTATGTGCCCTACTAGATATCAATAAATGTACGTCACCAGCCCCACTCACCTCCCACTGAGGAAGTGACTAGAAACTGAATGCCCCTTTAAGATAACCAATCTCAGCTAACATACCCTCTGTTACTACTCAGCAAGCTCTCATCACTTCTCCTCTGATAATGCAGGTTTCTGTACTGCAGGTTGTACCCAGTTGTGATAAGTGCTCCCATGTTTTTAATCTCCTTACAAGCAGTCACTTTTAGTCTCCCTGTTCTGGAGTAATCCTAAAGTAATCAGTCAGCTGAAGAGTTATCAGCAGCACAAATAAAACCCAACGTGAATCGCATTGTCGCATAACACAAGTCATCCTGTTATATCATTTTGTTTCATAATCGTTTTGTCTATGGCAGCTTCTACCCAAATTCTTAAGTATATTTAAAAGAAGAGAATGTGATTTTTTTGTTTTGTTTTGTTTTCAGTCCCTTTTGAGGATATCCGAGACTCCAAACAGAAAAAAGCACAAAGCGAAAAAACATATTCACATTCTCTTCTTTTAGATATAGTTAAGAATTTTTGGGGAGAAGACGAAACGATTATTCACATTTTGACTATTAAAAAGTGTGGGGTTTACCTATTTAATACCTAGGTTGGGTCCCCAATAGGGTGGAATCAGGAATAATCTGTTAGTATGAGGGAGGTGAAAATCAGGTCCAAAATCTGCATCGGAAGGCAGGATCAGGAGGACAGATTGAGTCGGCACATAGATAGTTGGAAAGCCATGTCATGCACAGTCCGTGGTTCTGTGCCTGCTTCTGGAGCTACGCAATGGTCAACAAAGGAGAACCTCAATGTCTTATCTTCAGGGGGACGTCTCACAATTTCATATTGACCAATATCCGCTTGCTGGGGCTGTATCCTGCACATTTTGATAGAAGTGAATAAAGGTCAGCATGGTGGCTCAGTGGTTAGCACTGTTGCTTTGCAGCACTGGGGTCCTGGGTTCAAATCCCACCAAGGACAACATCTGCAAGGAGTTTGTATGTTCTCCCTGTGTTTCCGTGGGTTTCCTCCGGGTTCTCCTGTTTCCTCCCACACTCCAAAGACATACTGATAGGGAATGTAGATTGTGAGCCCCAATGGGGACAGGAGATGATGTCTGTAAAGCGCTGCGGAATATGATGGCGCCATAGCAACAAAGCAAAATAATAAAGGTCAAGTTAATTGCTCAACTTTTCTGATTTACTTCCATTGGATTGTGACTCAAGGATAGACTAAACCCAAGATAGAAACACAAGCAAACACCCTGCAGTAAATAAAAAGCAATAGTGCATGAAAATAGTATAGGGTACTTAAAGGGGTTTTCCCACAAACCACGGTCATTTTTATTAATAGTCTGTGTCTGACCGTATAGGAACATGGTATGATCACACCACAGCTCCTGGGGAGGGAAGGAAACAAAAGACAATACAGATATTACAGCACATACATATTTCACTGCCTGTTTTTAAACAATATTTAACCTCACAAAATGAATCCTCTGTGATCCCCTACTGTAATGTCTGTATACTCTTTTGCTTCCTCCCCTGCCCAGGAGCTGTGGTATGATCCGAATACGGTCCAATATAGACAATTTTTTTGATTAACTTTTGTTTGTTGAAAACCCCTTGAATTAACATAATTTTGATTAAAAAATGCAAGTAGAGACTTGAGTGTCAGGCAGCGAACAACCTGCTACCGTTTGTGTGAAGACTAGTGTACACGGTCATATTAATAATTTGCTTACGGTGGTAGTTGAGTCAATTTAATCGAATTGTAAGATGCAACTTTTTTTGTGATTTTTTTTTTTTTTTTTTTTAACCCTTGTTTCTTCCTAATCTGTATGTCACTAAATGTGAAAAAAAAATACAAAAAAAAGCCATGATGTGTGTCTCTTAGCTCGTGGATTAGTTGATCTAGACATTTGCCCTTGAAGACATGAATGAATAGTGGGCAACTCTGACCTGAGTCTAATTGAATCCCATATATCCCATTACACATTAGATATACACCAGAGGAAATGATATCTTCCCATTTGGCTGGTTTATGGGGGAGTCAGGCTTTTAGAGTGAGGTAAGCGGAGGATTGGCTGCGTTCTGTTTCCTGCTAGTCTAGGAGAGTATAATTAATAATGTATACAGGCTGCATCATCCCTCCAGGGTCTCTACTGTTACTTCTATCAATGGCCAAAATGTTTCCGCTTACTCCACAACCCTACTATTATACGAGCAATGGCTTTTATCATCACATGAGGGAGTTGGCAGTTTTTTCATTTGCTTTATATGCTATTCATGATACATAGTCGCATGTAACCACATAACATTTACTGCTTCTTTTCATGGTTGTGATCAATCAATGAATAATAATGAAAGAAAGACGGCAAAAGGCAAATTGCATATGTTTTATCAATCAAGTGATAAATGGGCATCCGTATCTTTTATAATAAGGTCTTCGTGTGAACACAATTTTATACTTGGAAACAACAATTGGAATACTTAAGTCCTCCAATAATGAAAGCATTGATATTATGTATTTCACTAGTGTCCATTTTGCTTGCCATTATCTTTATTTTCATTATACAATAGAAAGACTAATTGGACTTTGCACTTGTATCCCCAGCCACCTTTCTGCCCCCTACAGAAATCATGGATTTTTAATCCACTCTTCTCACCTAGTCGTCGTCAAGCTTTTGACAGTCTAACACCATTATCTTCCATCCAAAACGCATATTCTAGACAATATTGACAAGATTGTGAACATTGGAATAGGTCTGTCTGTTTTTTAGAATTTGCAAATAATTAAACAAGTTTAGCCAAAAATCCTTGTGATAATCCTTAGCTTGATAAGGAATCCAAACAGTCCTATATCCAATAAAATGCAAGCTCTGGCTATGGGGATATAGCCTTTGCATCTGCCTCTAGATAGTAAACGGAGTACATGTCCAAAGTAATATAATTTTTATACCAATACTGTGAAGCATTTATCTGATGCATGGTATACTCTTGGCCTGGTTTTACAACAGCTGACCGACAGCATTAAAGGACTGACGAACAGAAACCTGTTTGCCCAATTGGTGGTCCTTGTTTGGACTGTACTTCTGATGCATACAGTTAGATTGGTGGTAGATCATTCAGTGTGTATAGACTGTCAATGGTCTTGGCAGCACATGTCCTGTTTACACATAAGGACATGCTGCTGAGACCAATGAACTTTTAAGTAAGCCAAAAAAAAAAAAGATAATTTCACCTGATGAATGAAAGCTTTGGTCATTCATCGGTAATCGGCAGATTGTTTACACTGTCTGATCATTGGGCAATGATAATCAGCCAGTGTAAATCCGCCCTTGGTAGCATTTTATTTGACAAAACAATATTTTATACTACGCGTACATAATGTGTAACAACTAGTTAAGCCTGGTCTTGGTGACCGTTCTCCAGTAAGATCTATGTAGATCCATGCTTTGCTTTTAGTCACTTGACATGTAAGTATTTTTGCATTAATATACTGTGGGGGAAAAAAAGTATTTAGTCAGCCACCAATTGTGCAAGTTCTCCCACTTAAAAAGATGAGAGACGCCTGTAATTGACATCATAGGTAGACCTCAACTATGAGAGACAAAATGAGAAAATAAATCCTGAAAATCACATTATCTGTCTGATTTGGAAATAATTTTTTTTTTCAAATTTTGGTGGAAAATAAGTATTTGGTCAATTACATAAGTTCATCTCAATGCTTTCTTATATATCCTTTGTTGGCAATGACAGAGGTCAAACGTTTTCTGTAAGTCTTCACAAGGTTGGCACACACTGTTGCTGGTATGTTGGCCCATTCCTCCATGCAGATCTCCTCTAGAGCAGTGATGTTTTTGGGCTGTCGCTGGGTAACACGGACTTTCAACTCCCTCCAAAGGTTTTCTATAGGGTTTAGATCTGGAGACTGGCTAGGCCACTCCAGGACCTTGAAATGCTTCTTACGAAGCCACTCCATTGCCCTGACAGTGTGCTTGGGATCATTGTCATACTGAAAGACCCAGCTTCATTTCATCTTCAATGCCCTTGCTGATGGAAGGAGGTTTGCACTCAAAATCTCACGATACATGGCCCCATTCATTCTTTCATGTACACGGCTCAGTCGTCCTGGTCCCTTGGCAGAGAAACAGCCCCAAAGCATGATGTTGCCACCCTCATGCTTCACAGTAGGTATGGTGTTCTTTGGATGCAACTCAGCATTCTTTCTCCTCCAAACATGCAGAGTTGTGTTTCTACAAAACAGTTCTACTTTGCTTTCATCTGACCATATGACATTCTCCCAATACTCTTCTGGATCATCCAAATGCTCTCCAGCAAACTTCAGACGTGCCTGGACATGTAATGGCTTAAGCAGGGGGATACGTCTGGCACTGCAGGATCTGAGTCCCTTGCGGCATAGTGTGTTACTGATGGTAGCCTGTGTAACATTGGTTCCAGCTCTCAGCAGATCATTCACTAGGTTCCCCCGTGTAGTTCTGGGATTTTTGCTCACCGTTCTTAAGATCATTTTGACCCTATGGGGTGAGATCTTGTGTGGAGCCCCAGATTGAGGAAGATTATCAGTGGTCTTGTATGTCTTCCATTTTCTAATTATTGCTCCCACAGTTGATTTCTTCACACCAAGCTGCTTGTCTATTGCAGATTCAGTCTTCCCAGCATGGTGCAGGGCTACAATTTTGTTTCTGGTGTCCTTCGACAGCTCTTTGGTGTTCACCATAGTGGAGTTTGGAGTGTGACTGTTTGAGGTTGCGGATAGGTGTCTTTTATACTAATAACAAGTTCAAACAGGTGCCAGTGCTACAGTTAATGAGTGAAGGACAGAGAAGCCTCTTAAAGAAGAAGTTACAGGTCTGTGAGAGCCAGAAATCTTGCTTGTTTGTAATTGACCAAATACTTATTTTCCACCAAAATCTGAAAAAAATTTCTTTCCAAATCGGACAATGTGATTTTCAGGATTTGTTTTCTCATTTTGTCTCATAGTTGAGGTCAATTACAGGCCTCTCATCTTTTTAAGTGGGAGAACTTGCACAATTGGTGACTGACTAATACCTAAATACTTTTTTCCCCACTGTATCTAAGCCAAAATAGTGGAACCTACAGACAGAAATAATATAATGGAAGGATTTGTACCTCTTACCAATTGTGGCGCGACCGGCTAATCATCTTGTGTATAGGACCTTTCGACTCCCCTCAGACAGATGATGTTGGGGAGAGAAGGATCAAGCATTTGTTCCCACTTGAGATAAAGCACCATAAGAGATATCCAGCAGCAGCTTACTCTTCTCTCCCCATACAGAACACATGTACAGTCATGGCCAAAAGTTTTGAGAATGACACCAAAATTATATTTTCACATGATCTGCTGGCCTCTGGTTTTTATTAGTGTTTGTCTGATGTTTATATCACATACAGAAATATAATTGCAATCATATTATGAGTACCAATAGGTTATATTGACAGAATGAGTTAATGCAGCAAGTCAATATTTGCAGTGTTGCCCCTTCTTCTTCAAGACCTCTGTAATTCTCCCTGGCATGCTCTCAATCAACTTTTGGACCAAATCCTGACTGATAGCAGTCCATTCTTGCATAATCAATGCTTGCATTTTGCCAGAATTTGTTGGTTTTTGTTTGTCCACCCGTCTCTTGATGATTGACCACAAGTTCTCAATGGGATTAAGATCTGGGGAGTTTCCAGGCCATGGACCCAAAATCTCTGTTTTGTTCCATGAGCCATTTAGTTATCACCTTTGCTTTATGGCAAGGTGCTCCATCATGCTGGAAAAGGCATTGTTGGGCGCCAAACTGCTCTTGGACGGTTGGGAGAAGTTGCTCTTGGAGGACATTCTGGTACCATTCTTTATTCATGGCTGTGTTTTTAGGCAAGACTGTGAGTGAGCCGATTCCCTTGGCTGAGAAGCAGCCCCACACATGAATGGTTTCAGGATGCTTTACAGTTGGCATGAGACAAGACTGGTGGTAGCGCTCACCTCTTCTTCTCCGAATAAGCTGTTTTCCAGATGTCCCAAACAATCGAAAAGGGGATTCATCAGAGAAAATGACTTTGCCCCAGTCCTCAGCAGTCCACTCCCTGTACCTTTTGCAGAATATCAGTCGGTCCCTGATGTTTTTTCTGGAGAGAAGTGGCTTCTTTGCTGCCCTCCTTGAAACCAGCCCTTGCTCAAAGAGTCTCCGCCTCACAGTGCGTGCAGAAGCACTCACACCAGCCTGCTGCCATTCCTGAGCAAGCTCGGCACTGCTGGTAGTCCGATCCTGCAGCTGAAATAGTTTTAAGATACGGTCCTGGCGCTTGCTGATCTTTCTTGGGCGCCCTGGAGCCTTTTTGACAAAAATGGAAGCTCTCTCATTGAAGTTCTTGATGATGCGATAGATTGTTGACTGAGGTGCAATCTTTGTAGCTGCAATACTCTTCCCTGTTGGGCCATTTTTGTGCAGTGCAATGATGGCTGCACGTGTTTCTTTAGAGATAACCATGGTTAACTGAAGAGAAACAGTGATACCAAGAACCAGCCTCCTTTTAAAGTGTCCAGTGATGTCATTCTTACTTAATCATGACTGATTGATCGCCAGCCCTGTCCTCATCAACCCCCACACCTGTGTTAATGGATCAATCACTAAAACGATGTTAGCTGCTCCTTTTAAGGCAGGACTGCAATGATATTGAAATGTGTTTTGGGGGTTAAAGTTCATTTTCTGGGCAAATATTGACTTTTCAAGTACAGTAATTGCTGTTAAGCTGATCACTCTTTGACATTCAGGAGTATATGCAAATTGCCATTACAAAAAATGAAGCAGTAAACTTTGGAAAAATTACTATTTGTCTCATTCTCAATACTTTTGGCCATGACTGTATGTGTAACAATGAGTGGGAAAGATGGCTGTCATTCTTACATATTGGAGGTTGAGGGTGCTTACTGATATATGAATTACATTAGGAATAAAAAAGATTGCTGATCATGTATATGCAATACATGTGGCGTCATTCATTTGGCTGTAATCTTTGTGTCACGATCCCGCCGCTCACCGTGTCCTAGGGATGCAGTGAGTTACAATGGTTAAACTGGAAAGACAAATCACTATGACTTTTTAAACCACCTTTCCTATTTTTTTAGTGGATTCAATAAATGTGACCTTTTAAACATATATATTTGTGCGTTTGCTGGATAATTCTCTTCCATGTCTTCATTGCTCAGGAGCTGACCTGACTGATGCTTCCGTGCACCACATCCTAATTTCAGGAATTTTCCACACCGGTGAGCTGATCGTTCATTTTTTTCTCAGGACAAATCAATGTTTGGAACAAATCTTAAGGTACTTTGTTGCTGCTCAGCAGGAGCATAGGTCCTCATTCTTACCTCTCAATGAGTAATCAGCCTACTGGAACCTCAGTGTTTTTCTGTAATTATGGTTTTCATCTTAATTTTGGAGAATTTTCTAGGATTAGGTCTGAATGTCCTGGGGTGGAGGTCGCCATACAGAAACTTGGGTATGTTTAGAGGGAGGTTCAAAAGTATATTGGGTTGGCTCAAATACTTAAAAAAATGGAAGACCAATAGAAAGTGCTTGGTGGGTCTTGTCTTTAAGTTAGGTGATAAGGTTTGGTTGTCATCTAAAAATATTAAACTTAAAGTGCCATTGGCAAAGTTGGGTCCTACATTCATTGGTCCGTATGAGATTCTGGAAGTAGTCAATCCGGTGGGTTTTACATTGAAGCTTCCACTGTCTCTTCAGATCCCTAATGTTTTCCATAGATCCCTATTAAAGGAGTTTGTCCCTTTTGGTAGGGTCTCCCTCATCCCTGCCTTCTCCAGTTTCGGTCGATGATGGCTTGGAGTATGAGGTTCAGAGGATCGTGGATTCTCGAAGGGTTCGTAATTTCTTCCAGTACCTCATACACTGGAGGGGCTATGTTCACCCGAGGAGAGATCATGGATCCCAGCTCAAGATTTGGATGCCGATTGGTTAGTCAGGGCCTTTCACTTGAAACTTCCTGGAAAACCTGTGGCTCCGGTGTACCCCCTACTAGAGAGGGTACGGTCATGAATCCTACTGCTCACCGTGTCCTAGGTATGCAGTGAGTGACAGCTCAACCGTCCTAATGGATTGCAGAGGTGTGTTGGGCTGTCAGCATTGTGAATGACAGCTCGGTCATCCTATAATAAGCAGAGGCATGTTGTGCTATCAGTTTTGTGTATGGGATTTCCTTGTAATAAAGGAGTCTGTCATTTCAAATAAAGGACTTTATTCTGGGTGTTTTTTTTTATTTACAATTTGACTAAATAATTTTTATAATTTTTATTTATATAGCGCCAACATATTCAGCAGCACTTTACAATTAAGCGGGGACATGTACAGACAATAAATTCAATACAATTTAAGACAGTTTAAACAGTTACAGTAGGAGTGACATCCCTTCTCGCAAGCTTACATTCTACAAGGAAATGGGGGGACACGATAGGCGAAAATTACTTGTTATTCCAGGTCTAGCAATTATAATAAATAGGGATTTTCATATAAAGCTGTATGATCCGGTGCAATACTCAAGTACCGAGTGCAGTTATCTTGTGCATGGAGGGTAGGGAACAGATTCTGAATAATATTTAGGAGGGAACAGGGGAAAGTTAATTTACTGAGTAGTTAAGGTGGTAGGCTTGTTTAAAGAGATGGGTTTTTAAAGCGCGCTTGAAGACATGGGGGCTAGTTATCAGTCCGATTACCTGGGGTAGTGCATTCCAGAGAACTGGCGCAGCACGAGAGAAGTCTTTGAGACGGAGGTGCGAGGTTCGGATTATGGGGGATGTTAGTCTTAGGTCATTTGTGGAACGGAGGGCACGTGTAGGGTGATAGAGATGAGAGAGGAGATATAAGGCGGTGCAGAACTGTGGAGTGCTTTGTGGGTGAGAGCGATGAGTTTATATTGGACTGTGTAGCGGATGGGCAACCAATGTAATGACTGGCACAAGATGGAGGCATCGGTGAAGCGGCTGGACAGAAATACGACCCGGGCTGTTGCATTCAGGACGGATTGGAGAGGAGAAAGTTTGGTAAGCGGGAGACCAATCAGAAGACAGTTGCAGTAGTAGACTATGGGGTTAGTAATGGGGGTGTCTTATAGAAGCCTCTCCATTACTAACCCCTAGGCTTGATGTCAGCTGCCAATACAAAGCTGACATTAACCCCAACCCTATTACCCCACTTGGCAATGCACCAGGGCAAGTGGGAAGAGAGGAGGCTAAGCGCCAGAATTGGTGCATCTTATGGATGCACCTTTTCTGGGACAGCCGAGAGCTGATGTTCTTAGTCTATTAATATCAGCCTGCAGCTGTCTGCCTAGCCTTTGCTGGTTAATAATTATAGAGGGGGGTCCCATGTCATTTTTCATTTTGGGGTCCCCCATTTTAATAACCAGTAAAGGCTAAGTATACAGCTGTGAGCTGATATTAATAGCCTGGGAAGCTCTATGGGTATTGCCCCCTTCCCAGGCTATAAACAGCATCCCCCAGCTGTTCGCTTTCTTTTGGTAGTTAATAAAATTTGGGAGGATCCCACGCCATTTTTTTCAGAAATGTATTTTTAATTAAATACATGTAAAGTAAGCAACACACTCAAAACACTGATTATATATCTGATTCACATATTTCTATCTATATGCATTCCTGCTCACCATTATTGGCACCCCTTCATTTTTTTCAAAGACTATACAATATCTCCAGAAATAAATGAAAATGTACCAAAGTTATCCTCAGGATTTTTTAATCCGTGGTCCAAAGTAATACAACAATAAAACATTGTTTTCAATTTCCATGTTGCAATTTCAAAGAAGAAACAGAATAAACAGCATGTGCAGCAATAAAGGCACCCATAATTAATACTTGGTTGCACACCCTTTGGCATTGGTGACAGCCTCAAAACGTTTCTTGTAGCCATCTACAACCCCTGGCAAAAATTATGGAATCACCAGGCTCAGAGGATGTTCATTCAGCTGTTTAATGTTGTCGAAAAAATGCAGATCACAGACATGGCACAAAACTAAAGTCATTTCAAATGGCAACTTTATGGCTTTAAGAAACACTAAAAGAAATCAAGATAAAAAATGTGGTACTCAGTAAGGGTAATTTTTTCAGACCAAGCAGAGGGAAAAAATTATGGAATCACTCAATTCTGAGGAAAAAATTATGGAATCATGAAAAACATACAAAAGAACACTCCAATACATCGCTAGTATTTTGTTGCACCACCTCTGGCTTTAATAACAGCTTGCAGTCTCTGAGGCATGGACTTAATGAGTGACAATTGTAATCTTCATGAATCTGGCTCCAACTTTCTCTGATTGCTGTTGCCAGATCAGCTTTGCAGGTTGGAGCCTTGTCATGGACCATTTTCTTCAACTTCCACCAAAGATGACATTGACCTTATGTCAAAGGTTGTATAAACTTCTTACCCTTCTCAGCTGGAATTTTCTCCCACTCTTATTTTGCAGTTTGTTCAAGCTCTTGAATGTTTGCAGGGTTCTTTTTCCCAATGGCAGATTTCAGCTCATCCCAAAGATGTTCAATGGGATTGAGGTCAGGACTCATTGCTGGCCATTTTAAAACAGTCCACTTTTTCTTTTTCACCATTCTTGTATACTTTTGAATGTATGCTTTGGGTCATTGTCTTGCTGGAGGACCCATGATCTTCGACTCAAACCAAGTTTTCTTACACTGGGTAGGACATTTCAATCTAAAATCTTTTGATAATTCTCTGATTTCATGATTCCTGTGATACGGTCAAGGCCTCCAGTATCAGATGCAGCAAAGCAACCCCACAGCGTTATGGATACTCCACCATGCTTAACTGTTGGTAAGATGTTCTTTTCCTTATAAGCTTCATCGTGCCATTTGTAAACAAACTGTTGCTTTGCATTGCCAGAAAGCTCTATTTTGTTTTACCTGTCTACAGAACCTTTTCCCTGAAGAATTGTGCTTTGTCAAGGTACTCTTTGGCAAAGATCTGTTGTTCCTTTTTATGTCTTTTCTTTAGCAATGGTTTCTTCCTTGGCCTTCACCCATAAAGTTTTGCTTGGTTTAGTGTGTGGCGCATCGTACTTGTTGAAACCATGATCCAAGACTGTTCCAGGTTGGCCTTCAGGTCTTTGGATGTTTGACATTTTTTCCACCATTCGCACCAACTTTCGAAGACATCTCTTGTCAATTTTTCTCTTCCCCACATGTCCAGGGTGGTTCTTGACAGTTCCATGCTTGGCAAGCTTCTTAACATTGCGCACTGTTGAAACTGGGATACCAAGGTCTTTGGAGATGGCCTTATACCCTTTGGAAGTCTTGTGTTTGCTAATAATAGCAGTTCTGATGTCCTCAGACAGCTCTTTTGTCTTCACCATTGTGACAATGGAACATGGCCTACCATGTGGCTTTTTAAAACACTGAAGTCATCATTCATTGGCTAATTCATGTCTCATGGGCACCGACAAGTAATCACAGGTGAATTTCTTTTGTGATTTACCACAGGTGAGTCAAAATGTGTTTCCATACTAAATTAATGTAGAGGGTGCCAATATCAGTGTCACAGCAAGTTTTAGGTTTTTCTATTTTTCCCTTGCATTGTTTTCTTGTTTTAAATTATTATCATTTGCTTTAACACGAGTGCTCTATACAAAAAAAACTTTCACTTGACTCATTTTTTTTTCATGAGATAGTCCACATTATATACTTAAACTGCATGGGTGCCAATAACGATGAGCAGGACTGTATGTTTAGAAGAATATTTCCTTTGAAAACTATCTTTAAATGACAAAAAAATATTGTATGTAAAAGCTAATGTTAAAATTGCATTGCATACGGACTGCATTCGCATGTCATTCGAATGCTAGGTGAGAAAAATCGTATTGTACTCTCATGAAAATCGCATGCCAATTGCATGACACTCGTCCGACTTTTCAGGAACAACATAGGACCTATTTTTTTATGGTGATGGGTATGAGACCTAACAGTGGGTATAGGGGAAGCTTAGCACATGACCCTGCTGTTACTGAAAATAAATCTCTATACAAAGACCAACGCCAATATTACCACCATATGGTGACATATACTGGTAGATATCAGTCCTGCAGAACTTATCACAGATTACAGTACAGTTATAGTTGGTGACTTACAGATGACGTTCTTTGTAATAGAGTCGTTCACTTTTCCCTTCTTTTCCATCTGACACAGACCAACATGACAACTTCTTCCAGCCAGAACTCGTCTGCAGAGATTACAGCAAAGACACATTTGACTTCTCACATTTCCTGCACCATCTCCATCTATTCCCAACCTGTATAAACTCCTCATCCTTCTAATAACCCAAGACTGAGCTGCTGCTGCCGTATGTGTCCCTATTGCTGCACCTGCTTTGGGGTACAAAAACAGAACTCCTCTTACTGACCCACATAATAATGCCACCACTGTGCCCCTTACAAAGTAAAATGCCTCTTTGTGCCCTCTAGATGTTAAAATTGCCCCCTAAAAAATATTAATGACCTGTTTAAGTGCTCTAGAAAAGTCCCCTAGAAAGTAATAATGCCCCATATGCACCTTTGACAGCCACAATTCCCTGAGTGCCCATATAACAATAACACTTAAGTCCTCACTTAACATTTAATAATGTCCCCTGAATCTCCCCGTGTACAGCTCCCCTATACACAGTATGATGGGCCCGCTGCTCTCCTACACACAATATGATGCCCCCCATAGTTCCCCTATACACAGTATATCCCCACAGCTCCCCTATACATGGTATAATTTCCTCACAGCTCCTCTATACAGAGTATGATGTCTTTACTACTCCCCAAAACACAGTATAATGACCCTCACAGCAGCCTCTGAACTGTATTATGGCCCTCACATTAGCTCCCACACTGTATAATGGCCCCACACTGAATGAGGGCACCCCACAGTAGTTCCCACATTGTATGATGGCCCTCAAATTAGCCCCAACGCTATATGAGAGCCTCCACAGTGCATAAGAAGTCTCCACACTTTGTGAGAGCCCCTACACAGTAATCCCCAATCTATATAATGGCCCCCACACTTTATATGAGGGCCCCTACATTAGTCCCCACACTGTATGAGAGCCCCCCACAGTCCTCACACTGTATGAGTGCCCCCACGATAATCGCCACATTAGCCCCCATATTGTATGAGGGCCCCCACACTGTATGAGGGTCCCTACAGTGATCCCCACTCTGTATAATGGCCCCCACACTTTATATGAGGGCCCCTCACTTTAGCCCCCATACTGTAGGAGGGCCCCCCACATAAGCCTCACACTGTATGAGGGTCCCCCACATTAGCCTCCACACTGTATAAGGCCACACACATTAGCCCCCATACTGTATGAGGGCCCCCCACAATCCACACACTGTATGAGGGCCCCCACAGTAATCCCCACTCTGTATAATGGTCCCTACAGTAGCCGCGACAATGCATGAGGGCCCTCTCCCGAGAGTATAAGGGTCCCCTACACTGTATGATGCCCCCACAGTCACAGTTAATGTTTTAAATAAAATAAAAAACATAATTTACTCATGTAATCCAGGATCTTGACGAGTTCACCAGGCGGTCCAACGCATTTTCATCGCGCGGCGCACACACAGGTCGCCAGAGTCCCAATGCAGGCCAATGCCGTCAATGTGCCAGAACTCTGCCTGACGTCCTGTGTGGTGTGCCGGCGCCTCGGCCATTCTATAAACTGCAGGCTTAAAGCGACCTGTGGTCTACAGAACGGAGAGCAGCAGTGCAGGGAGATCGTGTTTCCCTGCACTATCGCAGAGGTTAACTATCAGCTTGCTGCACACACTGATATAGTTGAGGATAGCAGTAGCTCAAGGGGGCCCCTCAGAGGGCGGGGCCCGGGGCGACTGCCCCCCCGGTAGCAACACCACTGAACCCAGAGCATTAAAATTGAGTGGTTGAGTGTTAGAATACTTCCAAACAATTAAAGGGGGAGATAAAACAGTTGTCGTTATCAATATGTTCAACTCTGCAATGACAGTGTTACCATGTTAGGATGTTTCCATATTTTATTTTGCTATGTTTTAAGCCCTATAAGAGAGCATTATCTTTTGTTTGTCTTTTTAACTATTACGTACAGGCATATCACAGGAAACACATTGCAGGAAAGTGGGATACATTTAAATCACATCCCTGGAAAAAAACATACTGAATAAATGGTCCACAGGCAGGTAAATAAAGCCTTCCCAGCATGATCATGGGTGGATATATTGCTTGTATAGCATATTCTGCTGCAAAGAAAGCCATTATCTTTGGGGCTTTAGTCTCCGTATAAAGGCATGTTTAATTGGAATGTCACCAGGTTTTTGCTACCTCATCTAAGAGCAGCATGATGTAGGGGGAAAGACACTGATTTGAGAGATGTATTATTTACTTGGGTGCTTGCAGCAGTTTTCAGAAAATCACTGTTTTATCTGATACATATTTACAAGTTCTCTGAATGCTGAGCTCTGTATAACCCCGACCACATCACTGATTGACAACTTTTTCTGTACACTGTGCATAGGCAGAAAGCTGCCAATCAGTGGTTGGGGCGTAGTTATATAGAGCTTATGAATATGGGAAACTATATGGCAGCAGGTTTACTAGTCCTCTAATGATAAAGCAATGATTTTATCAACAGGTTATCAAAGCTACAGCAAGCAGCGCAAAAATTGACACATCCTTGGAATCACAGCTCTGTCTCTACATCATGCTGGTGTAGGTGGCAATAACCTGGTAACAGAATCTCTTTAAGAATCCGATACAGAGACACAAGCTTGTGACACTCCCTCTATATCATCAATTGTGCTAAACTTGTTAGTATACCGTGCAAAGGTGCATCCCCATCCCTTACCAGTCTCCTACTGCAGAGCTGGGCAAACTGCGGGTCGCACCATGCCCTCGCCCACCGCCTGCCATCACCACCCTGTCCGCATCCTCAGGATGCAGAGAGCGGTGAATCCACCAATCAGCTTGTGAGACACCAGACGCGATGATGTCACTTCATTGTTTCTGCTGTGCGGAGAATCGCTGCGCTGGGGGAGGGGGAGCAAGGTGAGTATGTGTTGTCTTTTTCATATGTGTGTGATGTTTGCATGTATATAGGAGGCTGTGTGGGGCTCATACTATATATAGGAGGCTAGATGGGGGCTCATATTGAACATGGACTGCTATGTGGGAGCTTATACTGTATATAAGAGGCTATGTCGGGGCACATACTGTATGTAGAAGGCTATGTGGGAGATCATATATACAGGGGGATATGTGAGGGCTCATATTGCATATATAGAGGCTATGTGGGAGCTCACACTGTATACAGGGGACTATGCAAGGGCTCATACTGTATATAGAGGGACTATGTGGGGGCTTAAACTGTATAAATTTGCTATTTGGAGGCTTGTACTGTATATATGTACTGTTGGGGCTCTTATGGTGTATACGGGACTGTGTGACGGCTCTTACGGTATATAGGGGGCTGTGTGTGGGCTCATGGTACACAGAGGCTGTGTTTTGAGCTCATGCTGTATATAGGGGCTGTGTATGGGCTCATACAGTGTATAGGGGATGTCAGCATACTTAATTCTGTTCAATATTAAGTGATACAGTATTAATTACATTTATATTAATAATTGTATATTAATATTGAGAAGAATTAATTTGTGGATGGTTTGGCCATCCACAACAGTAATGGTCTGTCATGTGGTCTCTCAAGAAAGTTAAATGCCCACCTCTGTCCTACCTGCTATGTCTGCTGCTAGGGAGGATAACAACAAGGTATACTGTCAGCGACTGGAATAAAATGGGCTCACTCAATGTATTTGCACAGGTATGTGTCTGTTTGCCTTGTAATGTATATAAGGATGAGAGCAGGTTCTCAATGTCCAGTAGTTGACCACCCCTTCTAAAAGTACTACAGCGCCTCAAATAAAAAGAACACATAACTCCCGGACCGGCGCCTCTGCAGGTAGTCATGTGACATCACCATGTCATGTGAGTGCCAGGAGACACACCAGTATCATCGCTGGAATGGTGCTGGTCCAGGGTGTGAGTTAATGTTGCTGCTGTGCCACAAATAAAAATAACATTAACTCATCTCGCGGATCAGCACCCTTTCATCAGTTTACTGGAATGGCGCTTGTCATGATGTCGAGTATGTATTGTTTTTACTACATTTTGGGTGCAGCATTAAAGAAGGGGTTGACCAATTACGGACAACCAATACACACCTATCGCTAGGGAGGGAGAGTCGCTTAGTTTTACTGCATGTAAGCTGCTATTCACATGAGTATGTTTAGTGCACCAGGAGGCTAGTAGCATTTTAGGCGTGCTTATGCTGTTAGATCAGGCAAGCTGCCCAGCAACTTTTCAGTACATCCCATTAAGTACTGACACCCTAATCCCCCCAACATCACAAGGCTATTCTGCATCTTGCAAAATAAACATGAGTTATTTGCCACAGTTTGACGGCTTGTAGCCCACAGTTAGTGGTAGTTACAAATTGATTACTAATTAAAATGAGTCTGTCCGCAATCCAATCATCTCTCCCACTTTCCCCTAACTGAATCTTTGAAATATAAGGCAATCTTATGCAGAAAGGGAATCTGTCACCAGGGTTTTGCTATGTAATCTGAGATCACTATGTTCTAGGGGAAGAGACCCTGATTACAGCTATGTATCACTTACTGGGTTGTGTTTTGCCGTTTCAATACCACCAGTGTTTTATCAGCAGGAGATTATCACTACAGGGCAACTGGCCTTGTGCTTCCTAGTCCATCCACGCCTCCAGCACTGATTAGCAGATTTTCTCATTATACAATGTACACTGAAAACTGTTAATCAGTGGTGGGGGTGAGGTTATTCACAGCTCAACAGCTGAGCTCTGCTATAATTGTAGCGGATAAAACTGTGACTCTATCGTAACTGCTGCACCCAGTAAACTCAGTGACACATAGCTGGAATCAGGGTCTCTGTCCCTAGCTCATACTCCTGTCAGATCACATAGAAAAATCCTGTTGACATTGACTTATTCCCTTTAAGTAAAGGTACAGATTGCCTTATGTTTCAAAGACATACATGCCCATATGAACAGTTTGGGGAGGGAGATGGAGGGTGGATAGCGTTGACAGATATGAAAGGGAATTTAAAAATTCAAAATTAGGCGACATCTGTACTACCTCTTGCACTAAAATTGACTGTCAGAGGTACAAAAGTGAGCAGTGCTGCCATAAGAAATTTCTGGGTCACCTGGACTCCCATCCACAAGTCCCTGATTCCTGGTCCAAAAGTCTTATATTTTATAGAGAAATTAGATTAAATGTACTAATTGCATCCTGAGTAGTGTTGAGCGAGTATGTTCTATTAACCCTTTCGCCGAGTATACTCGGGCCGAGCTCCGAGTATTTACAGCTGCTCGGTGATATGTTTGAATCGCTCCCGTGTGAATGATTTGCAACTGTTTGACAGTTTTAACACATGTGAGGAATGTCTATTTCTTACACATTCCTCACATGTAATAAAGCTGTCAAAGGCTATGTGCCCACGTTGCGGACCTGAAGCATATTTTTTACGCTTCTCCCTGGCGGGAAAATCGCATGCGGATATTACATGCGGTTTTCCCGCCAGGTAGAAGCGTTTGTGAGGCGTCTTTGCATGCATTTCCGCATGCGGGTTATCAAGCACTTCTCCAAGCATCACTTGGAAAAGTGCTTGACAACTTGTTCAGAATGGTAAAAAATAAAAAAATAAACTTTATACTCACCTTCTGATGCATTCTCTGCCCCGTCCGGAGGCTTGAGCGGCTCACGCTGTTGTGTGCAGGACCTGCGGTGACGTCATTGAGTCATGTGGTGGGTCACATGACTCAATGACGTGGCAGGTCCTTCAGACAACAGCGCGACGGAGGGAAAACATCAGAAGAGAAGTATAAACTTTATTTTATTCTTTTTTTTACAGGTTCTTTGGTACCCAGGTCTGGATGAGAGTCTCCTCTCATCCAGACTTGGGTACCATCCGCACATTGATTCCGCTGCGCTTCCGCAAAATTAATGAACATGCTGCGGATTTTTGACCGCAGCATATACGCTGCGGAAAAATCCGCAGCATGGGCATTGACATTGCGGAATGCCATTGGGGACCATGGGGTGCGGATATACATGCGTTTTTCAAGCGTTTACGCTGCGGAAATTCCGCAGCATATACGCTTGAAAAACGCTACGTGGGCACACAGCCAAACAGTTGCAAATCATGCACACGGGAGCGATTCAACCATATCACTGAGCAGCTGTAAATACTCGGAGCTCGGCCCGAGCATACTCGGAACAGAACATACTCGCTCAACACTAATCCTGAGGCCTAAATCAGCTACAACCTTAGGCCTCATTCACACATCAGTGTTTTTCACATACGCAAAAAATGGTATCAGTGTCATCAGAGTTTTGTGAGATCCGTGTGATCATCAGTATTTTTAATGGATGAATAAATAAATGAATATATTACAAAGCTTCTCCTATCCTTTACAATGTTAAATACGGACACCACACAGATGCCATTCGTGTGCTGTACGTGTTTTACAAGGACCATAGACGTGTAGTGGCACTTTTCATCCGTGATACCGTAAAAAAACAGACATGTCTCTTTGAGTTTTGCATGGACACACCAGTCTGTAAAAAAACACACATCTTGACGGAAAAAATACAAATGTAGAAATTTTTGCAAATTTATTAAAAAAGAAAAACTAAAATATCACATGGTCATAAGTATTCAGACCTGTAACATTCCTGGCGGCGTGCTTGCATGGTGCACCACCTCCCACCATGCAAGACCGTGATCTTACCTGCCAGTACCCGCCTCTCTGCATGTCAGTCCATGCTGCACTCTTTGTTTCAGTTCCTGCTGTGTCCATGTCTCTTGTCTGATTGCTTATGGCGTCGGCGCGGCTTTCTGCTTGTTTCTTATAGCTACAGTGTGCACAGTCCTAATGCATCCCCAGCCTATTGCTGTGAGTCACTGGATACTTAAACCCCCTCCACCCAGTAGGAGGTGCCTGAGCAATACCTTCTCTCAGTTTGTCTTTTGCAACTGAATTGCCAGGTCCTGTCCTGTATCTAGTCTGTTCCGCCACCCTGGGGGCTGTATACCCAGGCCTGTTACCTGTCTGATCTGCCACCCTGGGGGCTGTATACCCAGGCCTGTTACCTGTCTGTTTCTGCCACCCTGGGGGCTGAGTTCCCAGGCTCGTTTCTGTATCTTGTTTCTGTTTTAGTTCCGGTCTGAACAGTGTCCTAGCCCGTTTCTTGTTTGTTTCTGTAACATACCTGGCGGCGTCCTTGCATGGTGGTCCATCTCCCACTGTGCAAGAGCGCGCACTTGATCTCCAGTCCAGAATGTCTCTCTGGCTTCCCTCCATGCTGTCTGTTTGTGTCTGCTTCTGCTGCTTAAGGGCGGCGCCCGATCACTTCCTGCTTTTTGTACCTGCTGTGGGTCACACCCCTTGTGCGTCCTCAGCCTATTGCTGTCTGTCACCTGGTATATAGCTCAGCTGCTCCCATCTATCCCTGCCTGAGCATAGTGTTTCTTTCAGTGTGTGCTTGCACTCTGAAGGTGTGCTTGCACTCTGAGGTCCCGTTCTTTGTCTCCTGCTTTGCGGTATCTGTTCCCGTGTCTGAACTGAGTCCTGTCTGTCTCCTGCCTTGCGGTTTCAGTTCCCGTGTCTGAACTGAGTCCTGTCTATGTCTCCTGCCTTGCGGTATCAGTTCCCGTGTCTGAACTGAGTCCTGTCTGTGTTCTCTTGTCTGCCTATCCTGGAGGCTGTATTTCCAGGCCTCTCTGAACACGCTCCTAGCCTGTTCCTCCCGCCTTCTAGGGGCCGATTATCTAGACCCGCTCCGGTATCTTGTCTGTCCTGTCTGAACACGCTCCTAGCCTGTTCCTCCCACCTTCTAGGGGCCGATTACCTAGACCCGCTCCGGTATCTTGTCTGTCCTGTCTGAACACGCTCCTAGCCTGTTCCTCCTGCCTTCTAGGGGCCGATTAACTAGACCCGCTCCTGTATCTTGTCTGTCCTGTCTGAACACGCTCCTTGCCTGTTCATCCTGCCTCTCTGGGGGCCGTATTCCCAGACCCGCTCCTGTATTCCGCTGCAGTGTCGGTCTCCTCCATACACTCAGTTCCAGTCTGAACTCTCTCCTATCCTTTACCTGTTTTGCCTCTATGTCCGTTCCCTTCCTTTTTCTGCAGAGTCTGAACTCGTACCTAACTCCTGCTTGTTGTCTCTGTACTCCCGTTTGTGAGTTTGTGGTCCACTCGCTACTTCACTGCAAGTACCCTGTGGGTATCTGGCTCTGCCTTTCCCTTCCTGTCTGTTCCGTGTGAACAGAGCCCTGTCCCCCCTGCTCAGCCTTGCCTGCTCTGACTCCTTTGCTCACCGCTCCGGCGGTTCTAGCCTGCTCTGACTCCTTTGCTCACCGCTCCGGCGGTTCTAGCCTGCTCTGACTCCTTTGCTCACCGCTCCGGCGGTTCTAGCCTGCTCTGACTCCTTTGCTTACCGCTCCGGCGGTTCTAGCCTGCTCTGACTCCTTTGCTCGCTGCTCCGGCAGCCTTGCTCCGCTCTGACCCTTTTGCTCACTGCTCCGGCAGTCTCGCTCCGCTCTTATCCTTTTGCTCACTGCTCCGGCAGTCTTGCTCCACTCTTGCTCACCGCTCCAGGCGGTCTCGTCTTGCTCCACTCTTGCTCACTGCTCCGGCAGTCTCGCTCAGCTCTGACCCTTTGCTCACTGCTCCTGGCGGCCTTGTCCTGCTCTACTCTTGCTCACCGCTCCAGGCGGCTTTGTCCTGCCCTGTTCTCGCTCACCTCTCTGGGCGGCCTCACTCTGCTGTGTTTGTCTGCCACATCTGTGGTTCTGTTCCTGAGTCCCAGTGTGTACTGGGTCCTATCCCGCCAGTGTCCCTACCTGCTAGTGCCTCCCTGTCTGCACTCTAGCTGTGCTTGCCTGTACCACTCTGCCTGTATTGTTCCTGAGTCCCAGTGTGTACTGGGTCCTATCCCGCCTGTGTTCCTACCTGCTAGTGCCTCCCTGTCTGCACTCTAGCTGTGCTTGCCTGTACCCCCCTGCCTGCATACCCGCCTGCCTGCATACCAGTTGTGCCTGCCTATACCCACCAGTCTGTGTGCCAGCCTACCAGTCTGTTCCTGTATTCCCCTGTGTGGGTCAACAGCCGTGTCCGGGGTCTGTCCTGGAGTAGCACCTGGTCTCTCTGCTCGGTTCCTCCTTGGTGCACTGGCGTCGTATGCCGTCGTGCCACCTTGGTCGGATCGGGCAGATACTTAGTTACGCCCCTCCAGGCACTCTCCGGTTCATGGCACAGTGGAATCACTACATAAACACGCACACGCCAGTCAGTCCGGGCGTGTGCATAACAGCATGCTCAGGCCATGGTTCCCGTTGAGCCCCACGGCCTTCGCTCTCTGAGAAGTTTTCCAGCGAACACATGCATTAAAATAAATAAATAAATTTTTTTTTCCTTAGCTGAGTTCCAGGCGAATTATGCACCGTCCAGATGGATCTATCAGCTCTCATTCCTGCGGATCCGCCACGTTACTATGGGGATCCAAGACAGTGTCGTGCATTTGTGGAGCAATGCATGCTACACTTTAAGGCCTACCCTCTCTATTTTCCTTCAGATTGGGCTAAAGTGGCCTTTATGATTGACTACCTAGCGGGTGATGCCTTGAAATGGGTCACCCCCCTATGGGAAGCATGGGATCCTGTCGTCCTTGACCTGCAGGCCTTCCTGGTGGCCTTTCGTATGGTCTTCGAGGACCCTAACCCTGAAGCCCCTGCTGAAGCTTCACTTCCCAATATCCCGGAGCAGCCCCGACGGGTAATGTGTGTGGGTAGCGCAATAGTCCTCCAGCCCAATGAGACTACTGCCCACCCAGAATCCTCACAGGGTGACTACGCTTTCCGGAATACTTCTCCCAACCTCAAGAGGCAGTCCAGACGTGCTAGACGTAGAGGCAAGCCGTCACGCCAGGGTCTGTCCTCCCTGAGACGTCCTGACCCCAACCTTGAAGTCCCTACTGAAGCTTCATCTCCCTGTATCCTGGAGAAGCCCCAACGGGTAATGTGCGTGGGTAGTGCACCAGTTCTCCTGCCCGAAGAGACTTCTGCCCATCCAGACTCCACACAGGAGAACTTCCTGCACCCGGCATCAGATGCTTCACCCACTTTTACCGGTGTGCATGTCCAAGGATGCTCCAAAGCTGTGGTTACCTCAGAGTCTGTGCACCTCTGCTACCTGGTGGAGGACCCCCTGTTGCCTCCTGAATCCTCCGGGATACCACTCGATGACAAATGGAGAGAGACTTCTCTACACCCGGTACTCAATACTTTGTCCGCTTCGTCCTGTGAGCCTGACAAAGGGTACCCCAAAGTGGTAGTTACCCCCGAGTCTCTACACCCCTCCGACCAGGCGGAGGACCTCCAGTTGTCTCCTGAACCCTTCTGGGTGCTACCTGGTAGCGAAAGGACAGAGACTCTCCTATACTCTGTACCTGATACCTCGCTCGCTTCGTCCAGTGAGTCCAACCTAGTGTACTCCGAAGCAGAGGTTACTCCCGAGTCTCTACACCCCTCCGGCCAGGCAGAGGACCTCCAGTTGTCTCCAGAACCCTTCTGGGTGCCACCTGGTGGTGAATGGACATAGACTTTCCTATATCCTGGATCTGATACCTCGCTTGCTTCGTCCAGTGAGTCCGACCTAGTGTACTCTGAAGCAGAGGTTACCCGTGAGTCTCTACACCCCTCTGACCAGGCGGAGGACCGCCAGTTGTCTCCAGAACCCTTCGGGGTGCCACCTGGTGGTGAATGGACAGAGACTTTCCTATACTCGGTACCCGATACCTCGCCTGCTTCGTCCAGTGAGTCCGACCTAGTGTACTCTGAAGCAGATGTTTTCTCTGAGCCTCTGCACTCTTCTGACCCGGCGGGGGACCTCCAGTTGTTTCCTGAATCCTCCGGGGTACCACCAGATAACAAAGAGACAGTGACTTTTCCTCATTATGTACCTGATAACCCGTCTATTTCTTCCTGTGAGCTTGACAAGATGTACCTCGAAGCAGAGATTACCCTCAAGTCTCTGTCCCCCTCCAACCCGGTGAAGGACTTCCAGTTGTCTCCTGTACCCTCTGGGGTGCCACCTGAAAATATGTGGAGAGAGACTTCCTTGTGTGCTGTTCCTGGTACTCCACCCGTTTCGTCTGTTGCTGAGGATGGCTGGATAGGAGGTAGCATCCTAGCTAACCAGATGAGATCAGTTTTTCCTGTGGACAGTGGAAGTGATCTCCTTGAAGTGAACGACTGGTCCTCGAATTCCCTGCGGAAGATTCTGGCAGGCCTGAAGAAGAGGGGGCGTAAGGGGGGGGTACTGTAACATACCTGGCGGCGTCCTTGCATGGTGGTCCATCTCCCACTGTGCAAGAGCGCGCACTTGATCTCCAGTCCAGAATGTCTCTCTGGCTTCCCTCCATGCTGTCTGTTTGTGTCTGCTTCTGCTGCTTAAGGGCGGCGCCCGATCACTTCCTGCTTTTTGTACCTGCTGTGGGTCACACCCCTTGTGCGTCCTCAGCCTATTGCTGTCTGTCACCTGGTATATAGCTCAGCTGCTCCCATCTATCCCTGCCTGAGCATAGTGTTTCTTTCAGTGTGTGCTTGCACTCTGAAGGTGCCAGGTCCCGTTCTTTGTCTCCTGCTTTGCGGTATCTGTTCCCGTGTCTGAACTGAGTCCTGTCTGTCTCCTGCCTTGCGGTTTCAGTTCCCGTGTCTGAACTGAGTCCTGTCTGTGTTCTCTTGTCTGCCTATCCTGGAGGCTGTATTTCCAGGCCTGTCTGAACACGCTCCTAGCCTGTTCCTCCCGCCTTCTAGGGGCCGATTATCTAGACCCGCTCCGGTATCTTGTCTGTCCTGTCTGAACACGCTCCTAGCCTGTTCCTCCCGCCTTCTAGGGGCCGATTACCTAGACCCGCTCCGGTATCTTGTCTGTCCTGTCTGAACACGCTCCTAGCCTGTTCCTCCTGCCTTCTAGGGGCCGATTAACTAGACCCGCTCCTGTATCTTGTCTGTCCTGTCTGAACACGCTCCTTGCCTGTTAATCCTGCCTCTCTGGGGGCCGTATTCCCAGACCCGCTCCTGTATTCCGCTGCAGTGTCGGTCTCCTCCATACACTCAGTTCCAGTCTGAACTCTCTCCTATCCTTTACCTGTTTTGCCTCTATGTCCGTTCCCTTCCTTTTTCTGCAGAGTCTGAACTCGTACCTAACTCCTGCTTGTTGTCTCTGTACTCCCGTTTGTGAGTTTGTGGTCCACTCGCTACTTCACTGCAAGTACCCTGTGGGTATCTGGCTCTGCCTTTCCCTTCCTGTCTGTTCCGTGTGAACAGAGCCCTGTCCCCCCTGCTCAGCCTTGCCTGCTCTGACTCCTTTGCTCACCACTCCGGCGGTTCTAGCCTGCTCTGACTCCTTTGCTCACCGCTCCGGCGGTTCTAGCCTGCTCTGACTCCTTTGCTCACCGCTCCGGCGGTTCTAGCCTGCTCTGACTCCTTTGCTTACCGCTCCGGCGGTTCTAGCCTGCTCTGACTCCTTTGCTCGCTGCTCCGGCAGCCTTGCTCCGCTCTGACCCTTTTGCTCACTGCTCCGGCAGTCTCGCTCCGCTCTTATCCTTTTGCTCACTGCTCCGGCAGTCTTGCTCCACTCTTGCTCACCGCTCCAGGCGGTCTCGTCTTGCTCCACTCTTGCTCACTGCTCCGGCAGTCTCGCTCAGCTCTGACCCTTTGCTCACCGCTCCTGGCGGCCTTGTCCTGCTCTACTCTTGCTCACCGCTCCAGGCGGCTTTGTCCTGCCCTGTTCTCGCTCACCTCTCTGGGCGGCCTCACTCTGCTGTGTTTGTCCGCCACATCTGTGGTTCTGTTCCTGAGTCCCAGTGTGTACTGGGTCCTATCCCGCCAGTGTCCCTACCTGCTAGTGCCTCCCTGTCTGCACTCTAGCTGTGCTTGCCTGTACCCCTCTGCCTGTATTGTTCCTGAGTCCCAGTGTGTACTGGGTCCTATCCCACCTGTGTTCCTACCTGCTAGTGCCTCCCTGTCTGCACTCTAGCTGTGCTTGCCTGTACCCCCCTGCCTGCATACCCGCCTGCCTGCATACCAGTTGTGCCTGCCTATACCCACCAGTCTGTGTGCCAGCCTACCAGTCTGTTCCTGTATTCCCCTGTGTGGGTCAACAGCCGTGTCCGGGGTCTGTCCTGGAGTAGCACCTGGTCTCTCTGCTCGGTTCCTCCTTGGTGCACTGGCGTCGTATGCCGTCGTGCCACCTTGGTCGGATCGGGCAGATACTTAGTTACGCCCCTCCAGGCACTCTCCGGTTCATGGCACAGTGGAATCACTACATAAACACGCACACGCCAGTCAGTCCGGGCGTGTGCATAACAGTTTCTATGTTTGTACCTTCCCTTTTCCTGCAGTGTCTGAACGTGCACCTAACTCCAACTTGTTGTCTCTGTACTTCTGTTTGTGAGTTTTGTGTCCACTCGCTACTTCATTGTAAGTACCTTGTGTGTATCTGGTTCTGCTCGTTCTGTTTCCCTGCCTCCGTATTTACCTCCTGTGTTCAAGCTAACCTCCTGTATCTTCCAGTCTGTTCCATGTGAACAGAGCCCTGTCCTGTCTGCCTTCACCTTCTGCTCTGTTCTGCTCTGCTTGCTCACCGCACCGGCGGTTCCGCTCTGCTCCGCTTGTTTACAGCCCCGGCGGTTCCACTCTGCTCCGCTTGTTTACAGCACCTGCGGTTCCACTCAGCTCTGCTTGTTTACCGCCCCTGCGGTTCCGCTCTGCTCCGCTTGTTCACCGCTCCGGCGGTTCCGCACTGCTCCGCTTGTTCACCGCACCTGCGGTTCCGCTCTGCTCTGCTTGTTCACTGCACCTGCGGTTTTGCTCCGCTCTGCTTGTTCACCGCACCTACGGTTTTGCTCCGCTCTGCTTGTTCACCGCACCTGTGGTTTTGCTCCGCTCTGCTTGTTCACCGCTCCTGCGGTTTTGCTCTGCTAGTCCACCGCTCCTGCGGCTCTGTTCCTGTATCCCAGTCTGTACTGGTCCCTATCCAGCCTGCGTTCATACCTGCCAGTATCTGCCTGTCTGCATTCCAGCCGTGCCTGTCAGCACCCGCCTGCCTTCATACCAGCCGTGCCTGCTAGTACCCACCTGCCTTCATACCAGCCGTGCCTGCCAGTGCCCACCTGTCTGCATACCAGCTAACCTGCCTGTTCCTGCATTCCCCGGTGTGGGTCAACAGCTTTGACCGGGGTCTGACCTGGAGTAGCACCTGGTCCCTCAGCTCGGTTCCTCCCTGGTTCACGGAGTCGACTGAGCCGCCGTGTGACCTTGCTCGGATCAGGTTGATACTTAGTTACGCCCCTCCAGGCACTCCTCGGTTCATGGTACAGTGGGAACACTAATCACGCTCACGCCAGTCAGTCCGGGCGCGAGCGTAACAGTTTGCTCAGGCCATGGTTCCCGTTGAGCCCCACGGCCCTTCGCTCTCAGAGACATTTTGAATCCTTGTCTGGCGAATACGTGCACAAAAAAAAAATATATATTTTTTTTTCAAGCTGTGGCCCAGGCGATTTACGCACCAACCCAAATGGATCTATCAGCACTCGTTCCTGCGGATCTACCACAGTACTATGGGGATCCAAAACGAAGCCGTGCATTTGTGGAGCAATGCATGCTGCATTTCAAATTCTATGCTCACTATTTTCCTACTGATCGGGTTAAAGTAGCATTCATGATGTCCTACCTAGCGGGTGATGCCTTGAAATGGATCACCCCCCTATGGGAAGCATGGGATCCTATCGTCTCTGACCTGCAGGCCTTCTTGGTGGCCTTTCTAATGGTCTTAGATGACCCTAACCCTGAGGCTTCTGCTAAAGCTTCCCTTCCCAGTATCCCGGAGCAGCCCCAATGGGTAATGTGAGTAGGTAGCCTACCAGTTCTCCAGCCTGAAGAGACTGCTGCCCACACAGAATCCACACAGGATGACAATGCTCCACAGAATACTTCTCTTCCCAACCTCAAGAGGCAGTCCAGACGTGCAAGGCGTAGAGGTAAACCGTCACGCCAGGTTCTGTCCTCCCAAAGACCTCCTGTTCCCCAGCCTGTAGATGCTGCTCTCCGCACAGAATCCATGAAGGATGACTATGTTCGTCAGGCAAAGCAGAGGCCAGAACTCAGTCACAAAATCGGATTGCGGTCCCGCTGCGGTTGTTTGGGACCCCCTCACGGTCTTTGTCCAGCGAAGGTTGGAGAATCCCAAGACATTAGGCCTGTAGGAGAGGCTGCCATTGGCATTAGTGTTTCCTCTCCACAGATGACCATGACTGACTCCGTGGCAAGTGAAGGCCTCGGATTAACTGGAAGTTTCGGGCTTAAAGCCTTGAAGAGTCTGTGTCTGATTCCCGTCCGACAACTCCAGAAGCCGGTTTGGGCATTGTCAGCAGAAGGACGAGCCCTACTCAGAAACAGTCAAAATATGTCTGTACAAATTAAGCTCCAGATTGGAGCATTACACATGAAGAAATTCACATTCCAGGTGCTGTCTGGTTTACCCACAGGTCATCCAAAGCCGAGAGATCTAGTGCCCGCTCAGGTCTGGAGATCCTGTATGGTGTTTCCTGGGGGACTGCTGAGGTGCAAGAGGTGTCCAGTCCCCATATCTTCAGGACAGTCAGCAGTTTCTTCTTCTTCACCAGATCTACTAGTCGCTGACTCGCTGTGCGCTGAAGTCTCCGAAGGAAGGGAAGCGGAGGCATTGTTCCCACACAGTCTCGATGATTGTACCAATGATCTTGCTTTAGGCACCGCCCCGCCTCGCAGACATGTCATCTCAGAAACCAGACTGAAGTTGGTCCCTAATCAAGGATCCTCCATCTCTAACAAATCTGACAATAAGTCCATCAAGGCGGTGGCTACCTCCAAGTCTCTGCACCCCTCCAACCAGGCAGAGGACCTCCAGTTACCTCCTGAATCCTCCGGGGTGCTATCTGATAACAAATGGAGAGACTTTTCTGCACCCTGTACCTGGTACTTCGCCCACTTCATTCAGTAAGATTGGCAAAGTGTACGTCAAGGCGGTGGTTACCCCCGAGTCTCTGCATCCCTCCAACCTGGTGGAGGACCTCCAGTTGTCCCGTGAATCCTTTGGGGTACTTCCCGATGATAACAAATGGAAAGAGACTTTTCTGCACTCTGTACCTGGTACTTCGCCCACTTCATCCAGTAAGCTTGGCAAAGTGCACGTCAAGGCGGTGGTTTCCCCCGAGTCTTTGCACCCCTCCAACCCGGTGGAGGATTTCCAGTTGTCCTGTGAATCCTTTGGGGTGCTACCCGATATTAATAAGTGGAGAGAGACTTTCCTGTGTCCTGTTCCTGGTACCTCGCCCACTTCATCTGTTGCTGAGGATGGCCCAATGGAAGGAAACATCCTAGTTACCAAGATGATGAGACCAGCTTTGTTCCCTCTAGTGGACAGAAGAGGAAATCTTCTTGAGGAGAAGGATCGGCCTCCAAATTCTTTGCAGAAAATCCTTGCTGGCTGGAGGAAGAGGGGGCATAAAGGGGGGGGTACTCTAACATTCCTGGCGGCGTGCTTGCATGGTGCACCACCTCCCACCATGCAAGACCGCGATCTTACCTGCCAGTACCCACCTCTCTGCATGTCAGTCCATGCTGCACTCTTTGTTTCAGTTCCTGCTGTGTCCATGTCTCTTGTCTGATTGCTTAGGGCGTCGGCGCGGCTTTCTGCTTGTTTCTTATAGCTACTGTGTGCACAGTCCTAATGCATCCCCAGCCTATTGCTGTGAGTCACTGGATACTTAAACCCCCTCCACCCAGTAGGAGGTGCCTGAGCAACACCTTCTCTCAGTTTGTCCTTGCAACTGAATTGCCAGGTCCTGTCCTGTATCTAGTCTGTTCCGCCACCCTGGGGGCTGTATACCCAGGCCTGTTACCTGTCTGATCTGCTACCCTGGGGGCTGTATACCCAGGCCTGTTACCTGTCTGTTTCCGCCACGCTGGGGCTGAGTTCCCAGGCTCGTTTCTGTATCTTGTTTCAGTTCCTGTCTGAACAGTGTCCTAGCCCATTTCTTGTTTGTTTCTATGTTTGTACCTTCCCTTTTCCTGCAGTGTCTGAACCTGCACCTAACTCCAACTCGTTATCTCTGTACTTCTGTTTGTGAGTTTTGTGTCCACTCGCTACTTCATTGTAAGTACCTTGTGTGTATCTGGTTCTGCTCGTTCTGTTTCCCTGCCTCCATATTTACCTCCTATGTTCTAGCTATCTTCCTGTATCTTCCAGTCTGTTCCATGTGAACAGAGCCCTGTCCTGTCTGCCTTCACCTTCTGCTCTGTTCTGCTCTGCTTGCTCACCGCTCCGGCGGTTCCTCTCTGCTCCGCTTGTTTACTGCACCTGCGGTTCCGCTCTGCTCTGCTTGTTCACCGCTCCGGCGGTTCCGCTCTGCTCCGCTTGTTTAGCGCACCTGCGGTTCCACTCTGCTCTGCTTGTTTACCGCCCTTGCGGTTCCGCTCTGCTCTGCTTGTTCACTGCTCCGGCGGTTCCACTCTGCTCTGCTTGTTTACAGCCCCTGCGGTTCCGCTCTGCTCTGCTTGTTCACTGCTCCGGCGGTTCCACTCTGCTCTGCTTGTTTACCGCACCTGCGGTTCCGCTCTGCTCTGCTTGTTCACCGTACCTGCGGTTTTGCTCCACTCTGCTTGTTCACCGCACCTGCGGTTCCGCTCTGCTCTGCTTGTTCACCGTACCTGCAGTTTTGCTCCACTCTGCTTGTTCACCGCACCTGCGGTTTTGCTCCTCTCTGCTTGTTCACCGCACCTGCGGTTTTGCTCCACTCTGCTTGTTCACCGCTCCTGCGGTTTTGCTCCACTCTGCTTGTTCACCGCTCCTGCGGTTTTGCTCTGCTAGTCCACCGCTCCTGTGGCTCTGTTCCTGTATCCCAGTCTGTACTGGTCCCTATCCAGCCTGTGTTCATACCTGCCAGTATCTGCCTGTCTGCATTCCAGCCGTGCCTGTCAGCACCCGCCTGCCTTCATACCAGCCGTGCCTGCTAGTACCCACCTGCCTTCATACCAGCCATGCCTGCCAGTGCCCACCTGTCTGCATACCAGCTAACCTGCCTGTTCCTGCATTCCCCGGTGTGGGTCAACAGCTGTGACCGGGGTCTGACCTGGAGTAGCACCTGGTCCCTCTGCTCGGTTCCTCCCTGGTTCACGGAGTCGACTGAGCCGCCGTGTGACCTTGGTCGAATCGGGTTGATACTTAGTTACGCCCCTCCAGGCACTCCTCGGTTCATGGTACAGTGGGATCACTAATCACGCTCACGCCAGTCAGTCCGGGCACGAGCGTAACAAGACCCTTTGCTCAAACACTCATATTTAAGTCACATGGCGTCCATTTCCTTGTGATCCTCCTTGAGATGGTTCTACTCCTTCATTGGAGTCCAGCTGTGTTTAATTAAACTGATAGGACTTGATTTGGAAAGGCACACACCTGTCTATATAAGACCTCACAGCTCACAGTGCATGTCAGACAGACCAAATGAGAATCATGAGCTCAAAGGAACTGCCCAAGGAGCTCAGAGACAGAATTGTGGCAAGGCACAGAGCTGGCCAAGGTTACAAAAGAATTTCTGAATTACTCAAGGTTCCTTAGAGCACAGTGGCCTCCATAATCCTTAAATGCAAGAAGTTTGGGACCACCAGAAGTCTTCCTAGACCTGGCCGTCCAGCCAAACTGAGCAATCGTGGGAGAAGAGCCTTGGTGAGAGAGGTAAAGAAGAACCCCAAGATCACTGTGGCTGAGCTCCAGAGATGCAGTAGGGAGATGGGAGAAAGTTCCACAAAGTCAACTATCAATGCAGCTCTCCACCAGTCGGGCCTTTATGGCAGAGTGGCCCAAGGGAAGCCTCTCCTCAGTGCAAGACCTCTGAAAGCCCGCATAGAGTTTGATCAAAAACACATGAAAGACTCCCAGACTATGAGAAATAAGATTCTCTGGTCTGATGAGACGAAGATAGAACTTTTTGGTAATAATTCTAAGCGGTATGTGTGGAGAAAACCAGGAACTGCTCATCACCTGCCCAATACAATCAAACAGTGAAGCATGGTGGTGGCAGTATCATGCTATGGGGCTGTTTTTCAGCTTCAGGGACAGGATGACTGGTTGCAATTGAAGGAAACATGAATGCGGCCAAGTACAGAGATATCCTGGATGAAAACCTCTTCCAGAGTGCTCTGGATCTCAGACTTGGCCGAAGGTTCACCTTCCAGCAAGACAATGACCCTAAGCACACAGCTAAAGTAACAAAGGAGTAGCTTCAGAACAACTCTGTGACCATTCTTGACTGGCCCAGCCAGAGCCCTGAGCTAAACCCAATTGAGCATCTCTGGAGAGACCTGAAAATGGCTGTCCACCAACGTTCACCATCTAACCTGACGGAACTGGAGAGGATCGGCAAGGAAGAATGGCAGAAGATCCCCAAATCCAGGTATAAAAAAACTTGTTGCATCATTCCCAAGAAGACTCATGGCTGTACTAGCTCAAAAGGGTGCTTTTACTCAATACTGAGCAAATGGTCTGAATACTTATGACCATGTAATATTTCAGTTTTTCTTTTTTAATAAATTTGCAAAAATTTCTACATTTCAGGGTTTTTTTTCAGTCAAGATGGGGTGCAGAGTGTACATTAATGAGAAAAAAAATGAACTTTTTAGAATTTACCAAATGACTGCAATGAAACAAAGAGTGAAAAATTTAAAGGGGTCTGAATATTTTCCGTACCCATTGTACGTACGTGCTACACAGATGTCTGAATGAGGCTTTAACATTCCCAAATCTGTGTCAATTATCTTAGTGGATTTGATTAAAGGGGAACTAGACTTTCAAGTAACTTTTCAGAATAAGCTGTATTAATTGAATCCGGCACTCATAGAGAATATTTATTTGCATCATTCAAAGTATATTAGTATAGTGTACAAGATGACTGCCCCTACAGACCGTTATCAAACATACTCTGTAAAAAATACAGCAAAGTGTAATAAAAAAAAAAGGAACATGAAAGACATATCTCAATCCAAAGTATATAGCTGAAAAAAGCAAATATAGCAATGTTACCCAATCATATTAATTGCATATGAATTAAATAACAGTAAATCTATTGCTCTCTGAGGGTACATGAAAATAAAATAAATAAAACAAAAAACAAAAGTAAAGAAGGAACAGAAAAAATATTAAGGATAACTTGTCACCATGAAAATGTAATCCAATCTGCAGGCAGCATGTTATAGGGCAGAGGGAGCTGAGTCGATTGATATATAGTTAAGCGAGATAAGATTCAGTATAACCCGTGTTTTATTAATTTTTTCCTCTGCTCTTTCTGGGAGTTTTGGTCCAGTGTGCGGTCCTATCAGTGACTGACAGCTATCTCTGTATGCACAATTATACACAAAAAGCAGTCAGTCACTGATAGGACCGCCCACTGGACTGAAAATTCCAGTGGTAGGTTCTTTTCTTGCCGGATCAAAATAAAATATTCACTTATTGGATCAAGATCTTCGCTCTCCATCATTTTGGTGCTGAGGATTTTTGCCCACTGTAAAGGATCAAGAACACTACAAGGGCCCATACTTCTTACCTATATGCCAGTGGGGACCCAGGTCCAAATTTTGCACCGGGGCCCATCAGTCTCTAGTTACAGCACTGCCTATAAGCCAGCTGATCTAGTTAGTGGGTACTGTCCTGGATCAAGAAATCTAAGCTCAAAATGCTGGTTCAAACCAAAATGAAGGGTACTGAAAATCAAGAGCAAGTGGGGTTATGCTATGAGCTTACACAGTGGCTTCGAATCGTGGGCACATACCCTTAGGCCGGTTTCACACGTCCGTATATCTCTGGTACCGGAAAAACAGGTACCGGAGATATCCGTGTCCCATGTGTCCAAGTGTGTCACACGTGTGGCGTTTGAGTGTGTCAAATGTGTGGCAACCGTGTGCCCCCTATGTGCCACCCTTATGCCACATCAGGAGCATACGTACCGGTGCCTGGGAATCAGCGATACAGTTAGCGCTGTTCCCAAGCACCGGTGCTGAACACTGCCCTCATCATGGTTCCTGCCGGCGCTGTGATCAGCACCAGCAGGGACAGTGATGAGGTTAGTAGTGTCTGCTCCCGCAGTGTCCCCACCTGTAAAAATAAGAATAAAATAATAAAATCCATGTACTCACCTCTCATAGATGTCCCCCGCTGTAATCCATGTGACTGCTGCTGCAGAGGAGCTGGGGAGAATGAGCAGTTCCTGCACTGCGCTCCGTGAGTGACAGGACACCACTCCTGAGCTACAGCTCCGTAGCGGCTCATTCTCCCCGGCTCCTCGGCAGCAGCGGTCGCATGGATTACATCGGGGGACACCTAGGAGAGGTGAGTACATGGATTTTATTATTTTATTCTTATTTTTACAAGTGGGGACATTGCGGGAGCAGGCACTGCTACCCTTATCACTGTCCCTGCTGGTGCTGATGGCAGCACCAGCAGGGATCCATGATGAGGGCAGTGTCCGGCGCTTGGGAACAGCGCTAACTGTACACTGATTCCCAAGCCGGTACGTGTCACACGGATGTTATCCGTGTGCGGCACTTGTTTACAGGGACCCATTGACTTGAATGGGTCCGTGCGATCCGTGCCGTCCAAAAATGGACATGTCTCCGTGTGAATCGAGTGAAAACACACTGAGATGTGCACAGACCCATTCATTTGAATGTGTCTGCGTGTGTCAGTGTGTCTGGTACGTGTGGAAACTGTGACCACTCGTACCGGAGATACTGACGTGTGAAAGAGCCCTTAGAGTCAAGGATCTGTTTACAAAATGTCTGCCAATTATGCTCAGTTGTTACATCTAGAAGGTATCAAGGCATATAATACATCTAAATACACTTTGTTGCATCAGATTCATGAAAAAAGAATAGCGTGTGTTTAGCTGAATTAAAGTATTGTATTATAATAATGGAAGTCAATGGAAAACATACAACTTCTGCATTTAACTGGATATATATTTTGGGTTTCTTCCAGTATATGTACTGAATGTAGTGTGAACAGTGGCCTAGCCTTATGAAAGTCTGAAGGAGTTTGTGGAAAAAAATTGCCTAATTGATGTATATGGGATGCGTTGTAATCTTTTAAAAACATTTCTTCCAACATTTGTAGAATTTTGTATTTCTAGAAAAAAGCCAGAAGATAAAAAAATAAACCTGATTCTCATAGAAGTCCCTAAAAAAATAAACCTGATTCTCATAGAAGTCCCTAAAATATAACAAGATGTTTCTACATTGTGCTCAATAACTTAAATGAATTATATTGCAGTGAATATGTGGTTTCAGTCGTTGTTCTCAATTTCTCCATTGTAAACCTTTATGTTTGCCTCAAGCAGTAATAAAAGCAATTGCAGGCGATGAGAGCTTCTCTGTGCCTCTGGCAGGACAGATGACTTATGTGTTTTGCGCACACAGATAATACAAATGTAGGCAATTCCCATTTTCAAAACCTAAATCAATGTTGACATGTATACAATGAGTAACATGTAGACTAGGGGCATCTATGTAATATTTAGTGCTACTGACCCCTCTTATTGTACACCATTCATTTTTCCTTACTGGAGTAACATTTCTGGCTGAGGCATACTCCAGTTGTAAGATGTGCCTAATTCAATAAGTGTAATGCGCCTTTTAATGAATGGAGCAGTTACTCCAGCAGTCTGTTCATTAAGACTGATGTATAAAACACCAGTCTTAACCCCCAGGCCTGTTTTCACCTTAATGACCAGGCCAAATTAAAAATTTTGACCAGCGTCACTTTATGTGGTAATAACTCTGGAACGCTTCAACGGATTCCAGTGATTCTGAGATTATTTTTTCGTGACACATTGTACTTTATGGTAGTGGTCTATTTAGGTTGCTATATTTTGTGTTTATTTGTGAAAATATCAGAATTTTGCCAAAAATTTTACAAATTTTGCAATTTTTTAACTTTTCATTTTTATGTCCTTAAACCAGATAGTTATAACACATAATAAATAACATTTCCCACATGTCTACTTTACATCAGCATCATTTTTGAAACATCATTTGTTTTTGTTAGGGAGTTAGAAGGGTTAAAACTTTCTCAGCAATTTCATGTTTTTCCAACAAAATGTACAAAACCAATTTATATAGGGACCACATCACATTTGAAGTGGCTTTGAGGGTCTATATGACAGAAAATACCCAAAGGTGACACCACTTTAAAAACTGCACCTCTCAAGGTGCTCGAAATCACACTCAAGAAGTGTATTAATAGTGATGAGCGAACGTGCTCAGATAATGTGTTTGTTAGGCAATCCTCGCATGTGTTGCGACTGTCTAACAGCCGCAAAACATGCGGCCGCAGGGACTCAAACTCATTATCTGAGCACATTCGCTCATCACTATTAATTAACCCTTCAGGTGTTTCACGGGAATTAAAGAATTTTGGAAGCAAAAAATGAAAATGTTACTTTTTCCCATAAAAATGTTGCTTTTCACATTTTTGCATTTTCGCAAGGGTAGCAGGAGAAATTTGTTGTGCAATTTCTCTCAAGTATGCTGATACCCCATATGTGGTGGAAAACTACTGTTTGTGAGCACGGCAGGGCTTGGAAGGGAAGGAGCGCCATTTGACTTTTGTAACGTAAAATTGGCTGAATACATAGTGGACGCCATGTTGCATTTGGAGAGCCCCTGATGTGCCTAAACAGTGGAAACTTCCCACAAGTGACCCCAGTTTGGAAACTACACCCCTCTAGGAATTTATCTAACTGAGTTGTAAACACCTTGAACCCACAGGTGCTTAACAGAATTTTATAACATTGAACAGTGAAAATAAAAAAAATCTAATTTTTTCCACAAAAATGTTACTTTAGCCCCACATTTTTTATTTCCAGAAGGGTAGCAGGAAAAAATGGAACATACAATTTGTTTTGCAATTTCTCCTGAGTACACTGATACCCCATATGTAATGGAAAACTACTGTTTGAGTGCATGGAAGGGAAGGAGCGCCATTTTAATTTCAGAGCTCCCTTTTGTCTGGAATAGATTGCGGATGCCATATCACATTGGAAGAGCCCCTGACATGCCAGAACTGCAGAAACCCACACAAGTGACCCCATTTTGGAAACTACACCTCTCGAGAAATTCACTTAGGTGTGTAGTCAGAATTTTTAAATCTCAGGTGATTCACAGAAATGTATAACATTGGGTTGAGTAAATGGAAAATTACCATTTTTTCCACTAAAATGTTGTTTTGGCTACAAGATTTTAATTTTCAGAGGGGATAAAAGGAGAAATGAACATTACAATTTGTTACACAATTTCACCTGACTACACTAAATACTCCATATGTGGTTGAAAACTACTTTTGAGGCACAATGCAAAGCTCAGAAGGGAAAGAGCGCATATTATAATGCAGATTTTGTTATGTTGTTGTGGGTGCCACGTCAGAGCCCTTGAGGTGCCAGAACAGCATAATCCCCCCCATCATTAGTGACCCCATTTTACAAACTAAACCTCTCCATGAATTCATGTAGCGGTGCAGTGATCATTTTGACACCACGGGTGTCACAGAATTTTATACCATTGGGCAGTGAAGAAAAAATAATTACATTTTTATCACCAAAATTTTGTTTGAGCACCACATTTTATATTTTCACACTGGGAAATGGGTAAAAATGGCACAAAAATGTGTCACACAATTTCTGCTGAAAGTGGCTGTACCCCATAGGTGGCTGTACAGTACTGCTTAGCTACACGGTGAGACTCGGAACAGAAGGAACGCTATTTGACTCTTGGAGAATACATTTTTGTAGAATAAACACACAATTTGGGCTTGGTTTAAGTTGGTATCCATGCAGCACTTAAATGCATGTTTCACAATGGCCATAAATCAGAAAAACCTACAAGAAGCAAAATGAACATAAACCGCTCTGTAAATAAATAAAAAACAAGTGCATTTAAATAAAATAGGGTTGTTAGTAACACTGTTTTTGATCAAAAATAGTATAAAAGCTTTCCCACCGCTACAAGGTGCAAACTAGGGTGTGGCCTCCCTTCCTAGAGCTGGGTAATACATTTAAAAAGCTTCCCTTGGCTGGTGTCCACAGTTCCGGACCCAGTCCTTTGTCTGCCTTAATTCACACAGAGGTCAGTTATGACACATGGTAAAGTTTTTAATAGTAGACAGTGTAGGACTTTCCCGAATGGGTTCACCTTGTCGCAGTGGGAAAGCTTTTATACTATTTCTGATCAAAAACAGTGTTACTAAGAACCCTATTTTATTTAAATGCACTTGCTTTTTATTTAGTTACAGTGGGGTTTATGTTCATTTTTCTTCTTGCAGGATTTTCATAGAATAGTTTGTGGACTCCATAAACAGAGTCCCAAAGTGCCAGAAGAGCAGAATCCCGCTTAAGTGACCACATTTTGGAAATTACACCCCTCTGGAAATTTATCTATAGGCGTAATCACAATTTCGACTCCATGTGTGTTTTCCAGAAACAAGCAGCCGTGGATGTTGCTGAGTGAAAATTGCAAATCTGCCATTGTAGTGCTCATACATTGTGCCCAGCTTGTGCTTCTGGAGACATGGACCCATAAATTAAGTGGGCTCTCATCACTACAGAAATGGGTTTAGGCACACTGTGGGGCTCAGAAGGAAGGATTTGGGAGTGCAGAATTCGCTGGATTTCTTCTGGGGCTTCAGGAGCTATTTTGCTTTTCCAGAGCCTTTGTGCTATAGTGTCTCCATCTGAGATCTTTTGGGAGGCAGAATAAACAAATTAACAGCAGGTCAAGAATTGGTTCTTTTCATTTTTTAAGCCATTCACCATGTGGTATAAGTGATTAAACTACTTTATTCTTCAGGTCAGTACGATTATAGCGATATCAGATTTATTATCTTTTAAAGGTTTGGCTGCTGTCACACATTAAAAAACACTTTTTTTAACAAAAAAAAAAGTTTTTGCATCGCCATTCTTGGAGCTATAAATTTTTCTATATTTCAGCCAACAGAGTCATGTTAGGGCTTATTTTTTCCTGGACAAGTCAACGTTTTTATTGGTACCATTTTTTGGCACATAATGTTTTTGATCACTTTGTATTATGATTTTTGGGAGGCAGAATGAACAAAAACCAGCAATTCAGGAATTTTTTTTTCTTTGCTTTTTTTATGCTGTTCTCTGTATGGTGAAATAGGTAAGACAGCTTTATTCTTCGAGTCAGTACCAATACCGCGATACCAAATTTATATAATTTTTTTGTTTTCGTGCTTTAACACACCAAAAACTATTTTTTAGAAAAATAATTGTTTTTGCATCTCTACATTCTGAGATCTATAACTTTTTTATTTCTCCGCTGTATGACAGATTATTTTTTTGTGGGATGCGATGTAGTTTTCAGATGTATCATTTTTGTTTACATTTGTCTTTTTGATCGCGTTTTATTTCACTTTTTGTTCGGCATAGTATTCGGCCTCGTTTTTTATCATTTTTTTTACAGTATTTACTGAAAGGGTAAACTAGTGTTACAGTGTTATAGTTTGGGTCATTATGGACGCGATGATACCAAATATGTGTACTTTTTTGGCTTATTTTTGTTTTTAACTAAATATATCTATTTATTGGTATAATAATTTTTTCATTTTTTATTTTGGGATTTTTTTTAATATTTTTACAATTTTTTTACTTTTTTACTTCGTCCCTCTATGGGACTTTAACTTTCATTACTCTGATCGCTGGTATAATGCAGAGTGCAGTGTGATCCGGAGAATCTGAAGAGCGATGACGTCACTGCCATTATATGCAATGATATCTGTAGTCTCAGGATGCCGATACTGTTGAAATCCAAATGACAGTGGCATTGCTGACTCACTGGGCCGCAATTCAGCACTTGGTTCTCCCCAATTCAGTAGCCCCATAGTGATCACCACGTCTGTTACTATGACCACCCCTGAAAGAGAGGCAAGGGCCCACAGGAGGATTCTCTGGTCCTTCGGTGGGCAAGTCCAAGTCTGGTAGGAGGAGATAAAGATCCAGGATGTCCAATTTCAGACTATTAATCTTTTTGCTTTAGAATAGATAAGTCGCTGCTAGAGGAGTTTGGCAGTGACTCTCTTGTAGAGAACACAGACGAGCACGGCAGAGCGAGTGTACCTCTATAACAGGAATAGGGAACCTCAGGCCCCAGGGCCATTTACCGCCCTCGATAACCTTTTCTCCGGCCCTTGGCAGATTTCCGGGGACCGCAGTGCTTGGACTGGCAGCTGTGTTTGACGGCCACCAGGCCTTTAATTTCTTCTTGGCCATGTTAGCATGCGCACACAGCATTTACGACTGAATGCTGAGGCACATGCAGTGAAAGATTGTCCTGACACCAGTGCCAGCGTCAGGACCTACTTTGTAGGAGGAGATAGAGTGCGATTTATACGGCCCCCGAAGGATGGTATAAATATCTAAAAGGCCCTTGGCAGAAAAAATGTTCCCCACCCCTGCTGTATATGGAGGAGAAGGGAAAGATAACTGACTGCCAAATCATCGTTTGACGGACAGTTGTCTATTGTCTATGGGGCCATTTGCCTTAGTCTGTGAGATTTAAAGGCTCTAAAAGTCAATTTTTGAAACTTTTAGACAGACTTGTGATGTCCTACACTAAGGTGACCTTTGTTTGGCTTACTGGGAGATTAGGTGAATCCAACATCCGAACTTGTGAAAGTTATTTGGATGTGGAAATCTTTTAGTTTAGTGAATAGCTAATAAAGCAATGTCCATTGCTCTCAGTTTGCTTTGCAAGTGGATAGCTTGACATTTAACCAACATTATGCTGTGTTGTGGCTATTTGCCACAAAGGTATCTGCTGTAATTCTCAAAAATGGAACTAGATGTCTTTGTCAAGATGAGCTTGTAATTTGCTTTTCTGTCATCACTGGCCTATAGCCAGAAGTGACAGCTGTGTCCCTTTCTCTGTCACCTCACACCTGACAATCATTTTCATCTCTGCAGTTTGTTATGGGAGATATAAAGGGATTCACCGTTTTCATTATGCTGGCCTATAAACTTCCAGATAATTTTGCATAATTCCTGTACAAACGGGGTTCACATTTATTGATCACCTATACAAAGATAATTCAGGGATGTCAAACCCAAACACACAGAGGGCCAAAATGAAAAACTTGGACAAAGTGGTGGGCCAACCAGTACACAGTATAATGGACCCCAAACAGTCCTCCATACAGAAAAATAGGCCCCACATAGTCCTCCAAATGGTATAAGGGCCCCACATAGCTTTCCATACAGTATAATAGGCCCAAAAAAGTCCTCCATGCAGAATAATGGCCCACATAGAGGTGGTGGTTTTGGTGCCGCGGGCCAAATATAATCACCCTGCGGACCAGGTTTGGCCCACGGGCCAGAATTTCACATGTATGGGATAGGTCATCTATATCTGATTGAAATGCATATTTCCACTGCCATATTCTTTTTACATTTCAGATTTAAACAGCCCGGAGTCATATTGTGGAGGTAATCTTAAATATAGTGGTTGCTCATTCCTGTCTCGCTAAGACCACCAAAATCGCAATGATCATTTTTGCCATACTTATGAATGTGATTCTTCAATTTATTTATACTTTATTCTCCAATATAATACATATTACAAAAAGGACAGAGCACAAAAAATGCTTTTTGATTATGGATTCTTCTTAGAGCACAAAGATTTTCAACCTGTCAATGGTTAAAATGTTCTGCTCAATAGTAGGCTGTATTACTCGAAGCCCGTGAGTGCTGTCCTTGGTTGTACCACAGGTAAATAATCACCTATTCACAAGAGTGATGATAAGTTGCTGATTTTTGGGGTCCCACCCAGGGCCGTACTGGGATTAAAAAAACAGGCCTGGCACACAAACTATAGTAGCCTACATATAATATTTCTTAACCCTTTCTTCTATCAATGAAAATTTGCCAGAACAAATTTTGCTCTACTTGGTCATGCCCCTCATCACGCACACCCACTTAAATAAGCAAAACCAGCTTCAAAAGTCTGAATCAAAATAAATGTCTCCTGGTAGACCAGACCCATTCAAACATTTCCAGGATAAACAGAGTAAGGCTATGTGCCCACAATGCAGAAATGCTCCGGATTTCTCCTGAGCGTTTCTGCATCTCCCTGGCAGAAAAAACGCATGAGGATTGTACATGGGGATTGTACATGCGAATTGTACATGCGGATTGTCCATGCGGATTGTACATGCGTTTTCCTGCCAGGGACAATCGGAATTGAAGCGTTCTTCACATGCATTTCCGCTTGCGGGTTATCAAGCGCTTTCCAAGCGATTTTAGCAGCACTTGGAAAGTGCTTGACAACTTGGTCACACTATATAAATCCATGCAACCGGCATGGATTTATATAGTGTGACCGTAAAAGAATGGTAAAAAGTTAAAAATAAATATTATACTTACCTTCTGATGGCCCCTGGTGTCCTTATCCGATCCGTCCTGGCTTGCCGGCTCTCGTGGTGGTCTAAAAGGACCTGCCATGACGTCATTTAGTCATGTGACGGGTCACGCGACCGCCGACGTCAGTGGTTGCGTGACCCGTCACATGACTAAATGACGTCATGGCAGATCCTTTTTAGACCATCGCGAGCTGCCGGGGCCATCAGAAGGTAAGTACAATGTATATGTTTTATTTTATTCTTTTTTTTTACAGGTTCTATGGTACCCGGGTCCGGAGAAGAGTCTCCTCTTCTTCAAACCCGGGTACCATCTGCACATTGAACCGCATGATATCCGTATGTACAGATGCAGTGATGCAGATGTCATGCAGTCCAATGCAAGTCAATGGCGGCGAAAACGCAGCGATTCCGCAAAATAATTGGTAGTGCTGTGGATTTTTCCGCAATGATAATCCGCAGTGGAAATTTCCGCAGCATGCGCACAGCACATACGGATTATCATTGGGGAACATGGCAGACCTTCTGCCAAGCGTTTTTTAAGCGTTTCTGCAGCAGAATTGCCGCTGCTGAAACGCTTAAAAAACGCATAGTGGGCACACAGCCCAAAGGGTTTGTCAACACCTGGACAATCCCTGTTTAATCACTTTAGCACCCCAATTAAGTTAAAACCAGTTGCCACTCACCTCCTGCAATGGCACCATGCCAATGATGTTGGCGCAGCTGTTCTCGGGAGGGTGACGTGACTTATTATGTCATGTGCCAGATGAAGCCAATCGGCGTCTGCTCGTCAAGTGCAGCCTTTACTATATCATCAGAGCGGAAATCCACCCTGACAGAATATTTATGAGTTGCAGCCAAACAGCAGCCGCTCATGGGTCATAGGTGAGTATCCACTGTTTTTATTTTAATTGGGGTAATGTAATGCTGATTAATCTGATACCAGCTGTGAAGGAATCCGATCAGTGGTTGTTGAATAATCATCCTCTAAAGTTTTCATCTAATGACATCTTCTGTGCATCGGGGCGGGCCTAGGGGGTAGGGCTTTCTTCTGCTTCTCCGCCCCTCCACCAGCCTCCTCTGTTTCTTTTACAGGTCTACAGCCGGTTTTCAAGAAAATGGTGACAGCGCATGCGCAGATCGAGATTTCAGCTCAATTACTTCTTCATTAAGCTGAATTTTCAATCTCTGCACGCGCCGCCTACGGCGCCCACCTCATTCATGTCAGTGTCGCAGAGTTTTAAAAAGGAGGCAGGTCACTATATATTTTCAAAAGTTATCAGGTTTAGTTTCTCTTTAAGGATAGCACATTACTCTTTTCATGTCTGTTTTTTTTTTTGTTTTGCAGACCGCCAGTATGCAAAAAGTCACAGAATCAAGATTTTTACGATTTGCACACCAGACTAGCATTTCAGTGAATGGGTCTGTCATTTAAATGAATCACATCCATAGAGAAACAACAGTATTGCATGAAAATAATAAAGGGTAGTTAGTTTACAGAATTTTGATCAAAAAAATTCAAAAGCCATTGCACCACTTCACGGTGCATGTGTAAGGTGCCCCAGCGAGGTAGTCGTGGGCGAGCTGTAGCCCCCTCTCGCTCTGGCATCCTACAGACAATTCGTGTCCTCCCTCTGATGTGTGGCTGTGTATGTGGGGCTCTCCACTTACTTCAAACCATCCGATCGCGGCTGTCTCCAGGCATTTCTCTTCTGGGACCAGGTCAGCAATAAATTCAGAGGACACGAGGTTCTCAACCAGAACTTGAACTTTACTTGGGGAAGAGGAATATGTACAATATTTACAGGCAGATATAATGGATAAGGCCCGACAGGTTATTATCTCTCTCACGGGCGCTGGCAACATCTTCAGCCCTGGTTCCCTCTTTGAGTGAAGCATCTCTGTGATTCTATCTCTAGCCCAAGAGACTCTTCTGTAATACTAACAGTGATCTGGATCCAATCTCTCCCCCACGTCTTAGCCTGGAGTCCTATTTATCTTCTTCTGCTTCCTGCAGACTAGAAGTGCCCCGGGTCCTCAACACTCCCTTTGAGTTTCTCCGGCCGGCTAACAGGACTCTTGCTCTTGCTTAGGGAGACTTTTGCACTATTGATCCCACTGTCTGAGGGTATGGAGCTCCCGTCTACCCTAGCAGCCACATATATTCAGGCTGCCCATAATGGTCACTGTCCTATCTCTAACTGCCCTCTGGACACTAAAACAGAGGCTTTTTGCTAATGTGCCCACCCTCTGTGAGCTGTCATCACAGAACTTTAACCCATTATTGTCTATAACACTGCTAGCAGACTCAACCTGACATCTGCACCCAGGACAGTGGCATCTTGTGGCTGATTACAGGTACTGCAGCCCACAAGGAACTATGCCAGAGCTAACCCCTTAGCTTGGCCTACCACAGTTCAGAGAGGATTAATTAAGGGAACACTTTCCTTAACTACTTCAGTGCCTAGGGAAGGCTACGTCCTTCCCCACTATTACACATGCACACCAACTTATATCCCAGTTAATTTCTCTAGTTTTTGTTTTTTTTTCAGTTTGTTTGCACCCTGTGCATATAAAGGTGTGGCCTGCCTTTTCTTTGAACTGGACATTATATTCATGTGATTCTCCACGGCTGTGTGTCTACTAGCCGGGTTCAGTCCTTCTCAGCCCTTATCCACATGCATGTCACTTGACAAACAGTAAGGTGTGTAAGTGTCTGAGCACGACACTTACACAGCTCACATACAGCAGCTCTGGCCATAAGAGACTGCGGTCGGATGCCGACCGCATCTCTTATATTGACGCCACTTCTCCTGCCTCTTAGCTGTGACCTGGGCATGCCCCCTGGGCTGTCGAGGCCACAGCTGTGAGAGGATATTGCGCCCATTTTTGTGGAGCCCGCAGTGTATCAGTGCATGCAATGACATGAGCTGTCGGGGAGAGGAAGTGCCGGGGAGCGAAGGTCCCGGGTGAGGTGAGTATCTGCAGGGAGCGGTGATCACAGCCTCTACAGTACTGGCTGCGATCACCGCTCACTGCCGACCTGAACACACAACAAGACCTAGCGCTGTGTGGGAGGTAAGTAGAAGCGTTTATTGTTCTTTTTTTATGCATTGTATATATGGTGGCCATATGGGAGCATATACCAGGATGGGGCCATACATACCAACATTGGGTTATAGAGGGACATATACCAGGATGGGGCTATATAGGGACATATACCAGGATGGGGCCATATATACCAGGATGGGGCCATATAAGGACAGAAAACAGGATGGAGGGATATATACCAGGATGGGGGCATAAACCAGGATGGGGCCATATAGGGAAATATACCAGGAAGAGGGTTATATGCCAGGATGGGGGACAGATACCAGGATGGGGGTACCATATTCCAGGACGGGGGTCATATACAGGATGCACCATATGGGGCCATTATACAGTGGGCTCGGTGGCTCAGATGAGCGGTGTACTTACTGACGTCACCGCTCATCACAGCCGCCCGCTCTCATGGAGCATAGGGGGACCTGAAGTGGCTTCTGCTACAGCCTATGGAGCTTCGTTCTCACCTTTAGACGTCGTATTCGGGGATCTTCGTGGGAATGCCATGAACTACATCGGATCTGCTTGGGAACTTTTTGTTTTATAAGAAATTGGTGAATCAGGGACAGTGTCTTGTCTTTATCTCTCTTGTTTTATGTTTTTCAGGTATCCATTTGTGGACCTCGGTGAATTCCTTGGACTACTGCGGACCTGCATGTTTTTTTTTTCAAAAATTAATTGGTGAACCAGGGAATGTGTTGGGGAATTTTTTTTAAATAAAATGTCTTTTTCTGCCTGTTTGTTTTCTTTCATTATTGGGTTAGTAAAGGGGATGTCTGATAGACTCTATTACTAACCCCTGGGCTTGATGCTAGCTGTGATTTTTGACAATTCACAACTATCATCAACCCCAACTACCATTACCCTGATTGCCACCGCATCAGGTCAATCGGGAAGAGCAAAGGTGAAGCGCCAGGATTGGCGCATCTAAGTGATTCGACAATTCTGGGGCGGCTGCAGGCTGCCATTTTTATGATATGATAAGCCCCCAACTGTCTGCTTTATCTTGGCTGCTTACCAGTGATAGGTGGGACCCCACGTCATTTTCTTATTTCATTTATTAGGGTAAAAAAGGATAAACACCCTTTAATGCCACATGAAAGGCACTAAAGGGTGCAAGTTTATTATAAGTAAAGGGCTTGTGACCTATATCTATAGGACATCTATCTATTCTATCTATCTTATTACACCGCTGTTCCCATAGAAGTGGACAGAGCAGAGCACATCTCTAAGGGAGCAATGGTGTAATGTGTGACATTGTTCTGTCCATCTCTGTGGGAGCAGTGGTGTAATGTGTGACACCGCTCTGTCTACTTCTATGGGAGTAATATAGTGGACAGAGCGACGTCACACATTACATCACTGCTCCCATAGAGGTGGAGCAATGTCATATAGTGTAATGTACTCCCCATAGGCCTCTATATAGTATAATGTACTCCCCATAGGCCTCCATATATTATAATGCACTCCCCATAGGCCTCTATATAGTATAATGTACTCCCCATAGGCCTCTATGTAGCATAATGCACTCCCCACAGGCCTCCATATAGTATAATGCACTCCCCATAAGTCTCTATATAGTAGAATGCACTCCCCATAGACCTCCATATAGTATAATGCGCTCCTCGTAGGCCTTCATATAGTATAATGCACTCCCCATAGGCCTCTATAAAGTATAATCGACTCCCCATAGGCCTCCATATAGTATAATTCACTCCCCATAATTACATTTTTTTTATATACAATACTCAACTCTCCTTTGTTCCCCCCACTGCTCCGATCTATTCAGCGAGCGCTCACACATCTCAGCACAGCGGGCCCCATGTAGTGACGTCATCGCGCACGCTGTAAGTGCCTTCGTCAGAGGTGTCAGACAAAGAGGGGGATTGATATGAGAGGGAGCGTGACTCTCCCTCACTCATCACTGCTTTCAACTTCCAATGACGGTGGGGGCGGGACAGGGGGTCTGGTGCTGTCTCCCTGCTCTGCTGCAGAGTTTAACTGTATCAGCGCATGCCGATACAGTTTACGTAGCTCCAGATGGGCTCCTTAGAGCACGGAGCGACTACCCTCTCTGCCCCCCGTAAGTATGCTACTGGGTGTCACACATTACACCACTGCTCACATAGAAGTGGACAGAGTGGGGTCACATTACATACTTTAGATACTGTTTATCTAATCCCATCCTGTGTGATACACTCCGCTGAGCTCAATATCTAATCCCATCATGTGATAAACTACACTTAGCCCTGTATGTAATCCAAGTGTGTGTTACTCTAAGCGTATCTAATCGCACACGTGATACACTCCATGTATCTAACCCCAGTTTATGATACAGCTAGCAGCACTAACAGAATAAGTGCTGCCAGCCGTCCTCGGTGACACTGTACTTGTCAGTATCGCTGGCAATCACCAACAAAATGGCTCCACACTGTGATCCTAAATTTCATCCTTTCTTATATTTTTACAAACACCCAGAAGGTGAGGAGAGGAGTGACGTCACACATGTGAGCAGATGCTGCCCACATTTACTGCAGTTGTAATGTGAGCTAATTGTACACTAGGTTATCATGGCAAATTTCAGCATTTGTTCTCCCTAGTGTTTAAAAGTGGAAATACCAAACTTTTTAAATTATTTTTCATGTTTCACTTAAAATAGATGATAATATTTTTTTAAAAAGTAAAACATTAATACTTTACATTTTTTCAATTGTTGAAAAAACATTTTTTTCATGGCACCTTCCCTTTAATACTAGAAGTAAATTAGGGTCACCATGCAGTGGTGGGATTACTTTTTCATTTTTTTTATCAAAATTATGTTAACTAAGTACCCTATATTATTTTCATGCACTATTGCTGTTTCTATCTTTGTTTTTTTTTCATGTTGCTTGTACTGTCGGTTTTCCAGTGTCTAAAGGTAGGGCAAGCTAGGCTAGGAAATCTTTAGCCAATTTCTTTGCATATGAAAAAAATAGAGGAAGGAGTGGAGCGATGGCTGCGGGCCCCAGGCAAGTAGGACGATGTGCTCGGCGGTGCGGGGGCCGCACCGGCATTTTGTGAAAGCCTGGAGCACCACACCTTCCATACTTTCTAATGCAATGGACTCCAGGAAAATTGGCACCGGAGGCGGTGCATGCGCAATTGAGATATCGGGAGCCGAGATTCGAGGGGAAAAAGTGCGTCTTATCATCCGAAAAATACGGTACATCACAGAAATGTGCGCTGTCAATGATTTCACAGACCCATAGACTTGATTGGAGAATTTTGATCCGCAACTAGGATAAGAAACGGACACCACAAAGACTTAAAAAAAAAATTGAACATGTGAACTGCCCCACAGATTATATTGGGTATATGTCCTATCTGTTAAAAATATGGATAGGACACAAACATGAAAAATGGACATCTGAAAGAGGCCTATAACATATATTTACACACTGATAAGGGAGCTAGAAAAATCTCTTTCAGATTTACCAATGAGTCTATGGCCAGAAATTTCCAGTTAAAGAGAACCTTTTGACTGGGAAAATGCCATTTACCTGCAGTATTTAAGTGGAGGAAATAGGTTTAATCTGCAGGTTAATAGCATTGCAATGCTGTCCTAACACCTGACTGAAAGTGCAGCTAGAGGAAGAAAATTAACTTATTTCCTCCCAGGAGGCGGCTTTCATTCACGTGGTGTGCACAGAGCAGATACAATCACCTCTCACTATAATGTGAGCGACAGCTGTAAGCGGGCTCCGGCACTTTGAGTGACAGTTCGCTCTGCAGATATACTGCACCCTGAGCTGGCAATCAAAGTGCCGGGGAGTGTTTATAACTGCTGCTCAATGTGTACTGAGTGGTAACTGTTGCTGCGTCATGCACAACCCCCATCCCGGGAGGAATGCAGTTAATCTTTTCCCAGGCAGCATTGGAACATTATTAAACAGCAGATTTACCCCATATCTGCAGGTTAAATAGCGTTTTCCGAGGTTACAGGTTCCCTTTAACTCGTGAACTTCTACAGCAGAGATACAGCCTTATGTGTAATCACATTCAATGTGGCTGATCCATGTGGAATCCTTAAGCTGTTTCACAAAGAATCCACCTTAATAAATCACTTGACTTCTTGCGACACGGAAAGATTTGATATGATTTCAAATTTCTAACTCCATGCTGGTTGTCAATTGTTTGCATGGGATATTGATAATCTTATCTGTTTGGCCAGTATTAGGCTATGTTCACACACATTGTGTTTTTTTTTCTGCTACAAATCTGCTGTTAACTTTTCTCTGGCAGGAAAACAGCTGCGTAAAAAACGCAGGTTTTGTTGCGTTTTTTTGACCACCCATTACTTCCTATGGGTGAAAAAACGCAGCAAATACGCAGCAAAAACGCAGGTGCGTTTTCTGCTGCAGAAACGCTGAAAGAAGTGACCTGCTCTATTTTCCAAATACGCAAGTAAGACAGAAAATATGCAGCAAACAAAAAGCAACATGTGTGAACAGAGAATTCTGGTTTCTCATAGACTTTGCTAATACTGTTAGACGCAGTTGAAAATTTGCATAAAAATCTTCTGCAAAACACAACGTGTGTGAACATAGCCTTACAGTACAGTGCTGAAATTCTGAAGCAGATATGGAAAGCGTGCATTTATCCAACAAATGCACATTTCTTATTGAAATTATTAGAATCCTGATTTCACACAGACTTTGGTGTAGAATCCACGTTAGAACGGCATGAAAAGAAAATGAACATACTTGGGAAACTATTTAGAGAACGTCAGCATAATATACACTGCTTAGCATAAGTGAGTACACCTCCTTTGAAAACTAAGATTTTAATCAATCTGTCACTGAACAATTTCCAAAGTTTTGACAAGATTGCGTTTCACAGAAAAATGTTTAATTCCTAATATGAAAATCAGGTTAATAATATAACTTTCATTAAACCAATCTTGAGACTTACTCAAAATTAGTAAATGCAAAAATGATTGCATCTCACATCAAAAATTACTACACATAGTATTTTGTATGACCTCGATGAATTTTAAGGACGGCATCAAGTATTCTAGCCCTGGAATAAATAAGTTGGTGACATATTGCAACATTTAGCTTTTTCTATACTTCAAGAGCGTCCTTTTTTAGAGCCTGGATGCTGGATGGAAAGTGAAGCTCATCTTGTCTCTTCAGAATTCCTCATACTGTAGGTGTTCAATTGGGTTCAGATCAGCTGACATATTTGGCCATTGAATCACTCCCACCCTGTTCTTCAGAAATGCAACAGTGGCCTTAGATGCATATCTTGGATCATTGTTGTGTTGGAAAAGTGCACGTGTAACAAGGGCATGGATTGATTGTCTGTGAATTCATGATACCATCAATGAAATGTACCTCCCCGACACTAGCAGCACTCTTGTAGTCCCACATAAGATCACTGAGAGCACCATGTCTCACCGTAGGCCACATTTATTTTCCTTTATACTCCTCACCTTTGTAACTCCATACAGTTTTGAAGCCATCATTTCCAAGAACATTTACTTTGGTCTCATCACTCCAGAGTATAGAGTCCCTGTAGTCTTCATATTTTTCAGCATGGGCCCTGGCAACTTGGAATTGGGCTTTTTTGTGCCTTGGCTTTAGGACATCAATGCATACCATTACTCTACAGTGTACGCTGTATTGTGTCATGGGAAACACTACGGTTTGGTTTTCTACTTTTCTAACTGCACTGACCTCTGTATCTATGCGGCTGCTCTATATTCATATTGTACATTTATGCATTTAGTAGGGCTTAAGGGAATTATTGTGGTTGTTACACATCAAATATGTAGATGCGCTCACTAATTAGACTTTGGTTAGGGCAACTTTAAAATATAATAATGATAACAGTCCAGCCTAGTGACAAGTTTATTTTACAGGCTTCTGGAGGAAGGCACAATGCTAGTCATTCAAGAGTTAATTCTTTGGAACACTGGGAGGGACTTTCTAGCCAATGAAGCATCAGTAATAAACACCTGGGGTAACCACGGCAACTGCGCTGATGCCACAAACACATAAATCTATGATATAACCTAAGGTTATTCAGCCGTATAAGGTGCCGTACTTGATGTGTCTGGAGACCTGGAGCTTCATCACTCCACAATCTATAAGGGAGGAAGGGGATAATGCTTAGCCAGCCAGATCAGCCATACTGCTTAGCCAGCCAGATCAGCCATGCCGCCTAGCCAGCCAGATCAGCCATGCCGCCTAGCCAGCCAGATCAGCCATACCGCCTAGCGAACCAGATCAAACTTACTCTAGCGATCAATGGGGTGACAGATGTTGCAGCCAGATCTCCCTCACGCCCAGTACTATCCACCTTTACCTTCATGTGTACGGCCTGGAGAGGTCACATTAGGCTTCTCCATACAGAGCTCGTACAGGGCACCTGCTTTGTCCTCCTCCATTACTGTCTGTTTTCTGCTGATGTAATGTGTAATTTGTGTGACTATGTGATGTCACTGCTATCATATCTATAGTGAATGTATATTATGTCTCACTGTAAATATGATACAATGTACAAATTCTGGTACAATTTGCTGTTGAGTGTTGGCATTAACCTTCTAAGCCCAAGGGAAGGGCAATCCTCCAGCCATGGTTCCCTAGCGGTTTCCTCCACAGGGGGTTTTCCTCTCCTGATTCTTTCCTCTTCTGAGTCGGAGGTTTGCCATTTTCAGTGTTTTTTTCATAGCAATTGGCTAATTCTAAATTTCAGACACTGAATGAAATAATAATAATGTGATTTGTAATAAAATTCGGTCGATTTAACATCCAATAAAAGTGTTTTGTGTGTTTTTTCACAATCTTGGGTTGGTGGGATTTTCTTGGGAATCAGGATCCAGCATCTATGATCAAGCCATGAAGCCAGATATGGAGTCAGAGCATTCTCATCCCTGTGCTGGAAGACAGGATGGAGCAGAGATGTGTTACTGCACAATTAGCACAAGTTCACACTCTTCCTTGCATTCAGATAATGGGGGTGATTCAGGACTGGACTGGGACTAAAAAGCAGCCCTGGCACACAATAATTCATAGGCCCACATACAATAAGTGTCCTCAACCCAAATCGTAGAACACAGACAGGTTGTGTCGAATTTTGCTTTACTTGTTACACCACTCGCTTAAACGTGTTGAATAACAACTTTAAAGGGGTTGTCCACTACTCTGACAACCCCTTCTCAATCCGAATGTTTTCCCCTTTCAAAATAATAAAACCTATACTCACCTCCAGTTTTGGTACCATTCCAGCGGTGTCGGTACTTGGATCACATACCAGTGTTACATCACGCAATCCATGTAGCCAAATCAGTGCTGGCTTCACTCTACCCATCTTTGGACATATCATATACATCTGGAGGAAGAGACAGAGCAGCAGAGCATCTATGTGTCACAGGCTGAGTACAGACAGTTATTCACCAACCGTCCACAGATCTCCTGGCCTGAACTTTACAGACTCATATATGCTTATGAGGTTGTTAATTTGGGGTCAAAAGACCTGTGGCCAGTTTGTGAATGACGGTCTGTACTCGGTCCACGACACAGATGTGTGAATGCTGCCTTAATTTAATAAATTGTCACTGTTCTTCTATCAACAGTCTGGCAGTGTACCATTGTCCCTCCCAATATCTGACTGTAAGAACACATCCCTTTGAGAAGGGAATAGCGATGTCCAGTTGTCAGTTAGGTGTAGGCTACACTTTCTGAAGTGCTACATATTGATTTTAACCATTGAATGCCAGTTGAAGTTTTTCACGCTATTAACTTGCAGATATGGGGTTAATCTGCAGGTTAATAGTGTTCTAAAGCTGCGCAGCTGACAGTCCAGCTACCAGATGAAAATTAACTTTATTCCTTCTGGTGGGCTCCGGCTTTCAACCATAGAGGAGTGTCTCCCGTCACCGCTCAGTGCATAGTGAGCGGCTGCTGTAACCATGCTCCAGCACTGATGGACAGCCGGCTCAGCAGTGCATCATTACAGAGCCAGCTGTCAGTGGATCAGTACAGAGCCAGCTGTCAGTGGATCAGTACAGAGCCAGCTGTCAGTGGATCATTACAGAGCCAGCTGTCAGTGCTGGAGCACAGTTACAGGCGCCGCTCACTATGTACTGAGCGATGACTGAAGATGCTGTGGCCTCAACACTATGACTAAAAGCCAGAGGCCGCCGAGAAGAATAAAGTTCATTTTCTCCTGGTAGTCAGACTGTCAGGCTATGTGCCCACGATGCAGAAATGAAGCAGAAAATTTCTGCATCATTTCTGCATCTCCCTGGCAGAAAAAATGCATGCAGATTGTACATGCGTTTTTCCTGCCAAATACATGCGGATTTGAAGCGTTTTCACATGCGTTTCTGCATGCGGATTGACAAGCGCTTTCCAGGCGATTTTAGCATCACTTGGAAAGTGCTTGACAACTAGGTCACACTATATAAATCCATGCAAACAGCATGGATTTATATAGTGTGACCGAAAGAATGTTTAAAAATAAAAAAATAAACCTATACTTACCCTCTGATGGCCCGGCGTGTGTAGCTGCGCTCGCTCCTGTCTGCCAGCTGATCGCGGGACACTGCACTGAAGGGCCTGCGGTCACATGACTGTGACGTCACCGCAGGTCCTTCAGTCCTGCCCGCAAGCAAAGGGAAGGAGACCGGGGGCCGTCGGAAGGTGAATATAAACTTTATTTTTTATTTTATTCTTTTTTTTACAGGTACAATAGTACCCAGGTCTGGATGAGAGTCTCCTCTCCTCCAGAACTGGGTACCATCCGCACATTGAAACGCATATAATCTGTGAGTACAAATGTACTGACACGGATTATTTGCGTCTCAATGCAAGTCAATGGCGGCGATTACGCTGCGCTTCCGCAAAATTAATGGACATGCTGCGGATTTTTGAGCGCAGCATAAACGCTGTGGAAAAATCTGCAGCATGGGCATAGAACTTGCAGAATCCCCTTGGGGACCATGGGGGGCGGATTACCTAGCGTTTCACAAGCGTTTACGCTGCGGAAATCCCGCAGCATATACGCTTGAAAAACGCTACGTGGGCACTTAGCCTCAGGGTGGCAGCTGGGAAACTTTAAAATGCTATTATCCTGCAGATTAATACCATATCTAAAGGTTAATAGCATTTTTTGACATGACAAGTTCCCTTTACTAGGACTTTCCACTACGCGGACAACCCTTCTCAATCCTTATGTTTCCCCCATAGTAAAATAATAACACTTATACTCACCTCTGGTGCCGCAGCAGCAGTGTCAGCACTGGCTCTTCTGGAGTTCATGTGCCATTATTATGTCACGAGATCTCTGCAGCCTGTCAGTGATGGCTTAATTTTTCCCTCCTTCGGACAAATCAGACATCCAGAGGAAACGAGCGCCCACAGCGCTCTCATTTCCTACACATGTAATTACGTCTGAAGGAGGGGAGAGTGAAGCCAATGCAGGCGGTGACGCCACCGCTGGAACGGCGCCGGCACCGAAAGTGAGTATAAGTGTTATTATTTTACTGGGGGGAAAAAGATAGGGCTTTAGAAGGGGCTGTCCAAATAGTGCACAACCCTTTCAAGGCCAGACAGCAGTTATTCTGGCCTTAATTTATCAAGACCAGGGTTATTAATGCAGGGCTTGATGAGGGGGTGTGCTGGAGTCTGAGGTGCTGGATTCATTCAGAAGCACACCACTGCTGTCACCCCCAATGTTATGGAGACTGAGACTTTGGTGAACAGGCTCCTGGAGTGCCATGTTTAAATAGATTGATGTTCCTACAGTGATGTTTAAATATCTGTTTATGCAGAAATGTTTCATATTTCAGCATAAATTTCATGTCTCATTTTCACACAAGTGAAACATGAGTTAAGCACAAAATCGTTATACTTGTTTGTATTTCCATGCATTGGAAACATTGCACACTGTTTTCTAATTCACAACATGAAGAGAAATGTATATAATTTTAACTACTTTACAGAAAATAACAAAAAATGAACATAAAAAATAGCAGTGTCAGCATTTGTCTTTAGAAACTCACAATATGTACCGTACTCTTTTTTGAGGATTTTGCATTCCTGTGAATCACTAACCTAATATTTAGTTGTATACCCACAGTTTTTTAGAACTGCTTCACATCTATGTTGCATAGAGTCAACCAACTTCTGGCACCTGTAAACTGTTATTCCAGCTCAGAATGCTTTGACTACATCCCACAATGCATCAGAAACGGAACTGTTGATGTCACCCCACAAGTGTTCTATCTGATTAAGGTTCGGGGATTGGGCTGGCCACTCCATAACTTCAATTTTGTTGGACTGGAACCAAGATTTTGCTAGTTTACTGGTCTTTTTAGGGTCGCTGTCTTGTTGAAACACCTATTTCAATGGCATATCCTTTTCAGCGTAAGGCAACATGAAGTATTTTAATATATGAAAAGTGGTCCATGATCCCTGGTATGCGGTAAATAGGTCTGGCACCACAGTAAGAGAAACATGCCCATATCATGATGTTTGCAGCACCATGCTTCACTGTCTTCAGAGTGTACTGTGACTTGAGTGCAGAGTTTGGAGGTCGTCTGACGAACTGTCTGCGGCCCTTTGAGCCAAAAAGAACAATTTTACTTTCATCAGTCCACAAAATGTTTCTCCATTTCTCTTTAGGCCAATTGATGTGTTTTTTTGGCAAATTGTATCTGCTTCAGTACATGTCTTTTTTTTTTTAAGAGTGGGACTTCTTGCTAAGAGATTAGCTCCACACATGCGTCTTCTAACTGTCACAGTACTCACAGGTAACTTGAGACTGTCTTTGATCATCCTGGAGCTGATCATTGGCTGAGCCTTTGCCTTTCTGGCTATTCTTCGATCCATTCCAATAGTAGTCTTCCATTTTCTTTCACGTGTCTCTGGTTTTGCTTTCCATTTTAAAGCATTGGAAATCATTGTAGCTGAACATTGTCTGCACTGCTTTAAAAGTTTTACCCTCTCCAATCAACTTAATGCTTAAATCATTGCACACTGTTGTTCTGAACAATGTCTCGAATGACCCATATTTCTTAGGCTTTCAAGGAGAAATGCACGTACAACATGTGCTGGTTTCACCCTTAAATAAGGGCCACCTGGTTAACACATGTTTCTTCACAGAATGATTGACCTCACTAATTGAACTCCACACTGCTATTATTTTGAACGCCCCCCCTTTCAATTAATTATTCAAATACACAGACTCAAAAACATGCAGATCATGAATGCTGAGTCTGTTGGTTTTCTTAGAATCTACTGCGCCAACTGGTAAATTGTTTGATATGTGGTAATATAATTCATACCAAAAACAGTGATTAATCTGGTTAGTCATATTGGACTGCTATTATTTTGAACACTACTGTAGATCAAGAGAATCAAATAAACAAATGAGTCAAAATATTAGACTTTGTCATGTTTTAAATATGGAAAATGATCCAATATCACATGTCCGTAAGTGGCAAAAGTTTGTTAAACTTTAGGACTAGGAGATAATTTGCATGTGAAATTAGAATCTGGTGTTTTCAGTCAATGGGAAGATGATTAAGTGTTTCATTTAAAGAAGAGAGATCTATCAAAATCATATATTCACAACACGCTTGTGGAACTGTACCATGGCACGAACAAAAGTGATTTCTTGGTATCTCAGAAGAAGAGGTGTTTATGCTCATCAGGCTGAAAAGGTTACAAAATCATCTATAAATTGTTTGAACTCCAACAATCCACAGTCAGACAGATTGTATACAAATGGAAACATTTCTAGACCATTATTACCCTCCCAAGTAGTGGTTGACCAACAAAATCACTCAAAGAGCAAGATGCATAACAGTCTGCACACTCTGCAAAGTCATAAAGGAATCCTAGTTAACTTTTAAACAAGTCCCTCTTTAACTAATTTTATTGTTCATAAGTTCACCATCAGAATGATACTGAACAACAATGGTGTTCCTGGCAGAATTACAAGAAGAAAGCCACTGCTCTCCAAAAAGAACATTTCTCTCCTTTGCAAGTTTGCTAACAATCATTTGGTCAAGCCAGAAGGCTATTAGAACAATGTTTTGTGGATTGATGAGAGCAAAATAGACCTTTTTGGTTTAAATTTGAAGCATTAAGTTAACAGAAAAAATCACTGCAGTACAGCATAAAACCCTCTGTTAATCACGATCAGGGGTGGATTAAGAGTAACAAGGGCCCGGGCAGTTTAGAAGGTGTGGGCCCCCCTACACACACACACACCTGTTGTATCACGTGACTTGTCACATGATCCCCCTTTGATAGATCATGTGAAATTAATTCTGCACAATATTAATATATTAATAATTATTTTTTTTATAATTAATTGTATGACTTAATATTGAGCACAATTAAATATGCTGACATCCCCCTATGTATGAAGGGTCTCATACAGTATAATATGAGCTTCCACATAACCCTCTGCATGGCGCGCCCCCACCCTCCCCCAGATACAGCCAGAGGCCGTACGGCACCCCCCCCCCAGATACAGCCGGAGGCCACACGGCACACCCCCCAGATACAGCCGGAAGCTGCACGGCGCCCCCCCCAGATACAGCCGGAGGCCGCACGGCGCCCACCCCCCCAGATACAGCCGGAGGCCGCACGGCGCCCCCCCAGATACAGCCGGAGGCCGCACACACACACAAACATATACAGACATATACAAAGACAAATACATACACGCATAAACACATTTGAAACACAAAAATACATATAAACAGACATATCACACAATGATATCTGCACACACTGACACGCACTGTGCCACATACACACCACTCACCATCCCCCTGCTTGGCTCCCGTCGTCCAGCTCCTCTCTGGTGGTAAGAAGCAGTGCAGGGCCCACTGCATGACGTCACTCTAACAGCCACTGCTGCGCACAGGGCCGTGTCTTCTAGCTGTGACGCGGCCGGGCCAGCACACGCGCGCACGCACGGTATGCAGACATGCGCGCAAGCACGGTACGCAGACATGCGCGCAAGCATGGTACGCAGACATGCGCACACATGCATATGGTACACAGATATGCACACAGACACATGCATACAGGCATACGTACATATCTTATAAACACATAAAACTGTCCTGTCCAGCAGCTCCTCAGGCATGTCTCAGTGCAGGGCGGCCGGCTGTCACAGACATGGCCCTGGACCAACAGAGGGGCCCACTCGCCATTGGGGCCTGGGCTGCTTCTTCGGCATCTGTGTAGGACCTCTGGCGCTGCTTGATTGCCAGCACTTCACCTGACATGGCCGTGCGCTGTGCGGTTGTGTCTGGTAGTAATGACGCGGCAGGGGCAATACACAAGCACAATTATAGGTGCAGTGTCGCCCCTTCCGTGTCATTAATACCAGACACACAGTTCACGGCCATGTCAGGTGAAGTGCTGGCGGTCCTGCACAGATGCTCTGGGGAGCGGCCCGGGCCACGACAGCGAGTGAGCCCCTCTGATGGTCTACAAATACATAGATAGATACATAATTATATATATAATATATATACACACACATATACACACACACATATACACACACATATATACACACACCCACACATTGTACATGGACTCACCCTTTCTGTACATGATGCAGGTTCTTCCATCTTCTCTGTGGGGCAGCCTCCCCTCCTCTTGGGGCCCGACTGCAGAGCTCTCGGAGGGGGAGAGGGGAGCAGTAACATTCAGAGCAGGGGAGGGGGCAGGGAGAGCAATGGCCATGCTGTAAGCAGCTAGTGAGTCTTCCTCTGCAGCGCCACCGGACACAGCAGTTTTACAGAGCAGATTCCATCTTCCAACTCCCAGCCCTCCTGTCACACATTATAATGAGGGCAATCTGGCCATGGGCCCCCTGGGAGGCCCGGGCCCTGAGTGGTAGCCCAGATTGACCTCATTATAATCCGCCTATGATCACGATGATGGTAGTATCATAGTTTGAGACTGTTTGGTGCGACTCAGCCAAGATGTCTTGCCATTATTGATGGAACAATGAATTCTGAATTTTATCAGCAAGTTCTAAATGAAAACGTCAGAACATCTGTCCATGAGCTGAATCTCAGGAGCATGTGGATCATGCATCAAGACAATGATCCAAAGCACACAAGTCGTTCTACTAATTAATGGTTAAAGAAAAAATGTTAACTTATAGAAAGGCCAAGTCAAAGTTCTGACCTAAATCCTATAGAAATTTTGTGGAAGAATCTGAAGCAAGCAGTTCATGGGAGAAAACACTAACATAAGAGACAGCAATGAAAAAAGAAAAAAAAGTAGCACTCACCAGTCTTCTTGTTAAAAAGCCATAAATTTATTGATCCATTGAAAATGGTACAGCGGGAGAATGGAAGGAAACCTCCGGACGACGGCCGTTTTGCGCCTTCTTGCGCTTCAACGGGTCCTAAGGTATGTCATAGGACGTATGGATTGCAGTCCAGGGTATTTGTTCACAGTTGCACAGGTGCGGACTTTCTCTCTTTGTACAGACACTAACATAAGTGAGTTGAAGCTGTTTTGCAGGAAGGAATGGGCTAAAATTCCTCCAAACCAATATACAAAACTAATCAATAATTTACAGAAAGATTTAGATTCAGTTATTATTGCACAAGGGGATCATACCCGATATTTAAAGCAAAGATCAACATACTTTAGTCACTCACAGACGTGAAGTTAGATAACTTTACTCATATAAAAAATAACAAAATCAAATCTTTTTTTACTCTTTTGTAATTTTAGGGTAAATTTATGCAGTAATATGGAATATTCTGAAGGGTCCACAAACCTTCAAACACTGCCTTAAGTGCTTCCTACCACTCTATTCATTCTTTTTGTGACTACTATCTCCAGCCATTCTATAGCCAATGATTGGACAAATGGTGGTGTAGATGCAGAACCCTATACTGGAAACTCCGGTGAAGGTCTTCATGAAGGAATGTCACATCAGTTTTATTCCCGGGAGATGATGTGTGGTGGCATAATGTAGCAAGACCCCTCAAGTCTTCATTCCTGGTACACTAAGGCCTCATGCACACATTGAGTATTTGGTGAGTTTTTTACATCAGTATTTGTAAGCCAAAACCAGGAGTGGGACAATCAGAGGAAAAGTATAATAGAAACACGTCACCACTTCTGTATTTATCACCCACTCCTGGTTTTGGCTTACACATACTGAGGTAAACAACTCACCAAACACTAAACGTGTGAACGTGGCCTAACAGTTCAGCATTACATTAATTTAGTGGATTAGTGGAGCCGATGTTCAACATGACAAAGCCAGGCCGCATGTTGCTGGTGCCACTGTGTACCTAAATGTACTACCATGGCCTGCAGCGTCTCCAGGCTTGTCTTCCATGGAGCACATCTGAGACGTCATTAGTCAGCAATTTCAACGGGAAATATTGATAATTTGCATGCATCAGTGTATTCACCATGGCAGAATATTCTTCAAACAACCATTAATAAACCTCATTGATAACATGCCAAAGACAAGTGCGTGTATTTCTGCACATGGTGCTCATCCTCGATACTGAATAAATCAATATGCTTTGAAAATTTTGTTTCCATTTTTTCATAACTTGCATACAATTAACATATCTATTGATCCTATAATTTCCACAATTCCTCCTTCTTAGTGTTGTAATTTCAATGTTGAGAAGTGTACCCATAACCTGTAATATTATGCAACCTTCAAATTCAAAATTGTTAGGAAGCTGTATAAAATGTAAAGAAAGCAAGAATGCAATGATTTGGAAATCTCTCATATCCTTATTTTATTCATAACAGAACGTAGTACACAGATCAGAAAGTTAAAGTTAGACATTTTTGCATTTCATTTGAAAAAAATAACTATTTTGGCCTCAAATCATCTAAAAAAAAAGTTGGGACAAAGTTAACAAAAGGCTGGAAAAGTAAGTGTTACTAATGAAAAATAGCTGTAGATTCCATTTTTAATTAAGTCACATGACTGTGAATAAAAAATGCATGTTAGAGAGGCAGAGTCTCTAAGAAGCAAAGATGGTCAGATGTTCACTCATACGTGAACAATTTAATCTAAAAATTGTGGAACAATTTCAGAAATAACGTCCTCAACTTAACTGCAAAGACATTGAGTCTCCCACCATCTACAGTACATAATATAATTCTCTGTGAACATAGTTTGCTGTGCAATCTACAAATACAATTTAAAACTCTATCATGCAAAGAAGCCATATATCAATACAATCCAGAAACACTTCCATCTTCCCTGGGCCTAATGTCATTTAACCCTTTACCCCTGGACCATTTTCCGTTTTTGCGTTTTAGTTTTTTGCTCCCCTTCTTCCCAGAGCCATAAAGTTTTTATTTTTTAGTCAATATGGCCGTGTGAGGTCTTATTTTTTGCAAGACAAGTTGTACTTTTGAATGACATCACTGGTTTTATCATATCATGTACTGGAAAACGGGAAAAAATTTCCAAGTGCTGTGAAATTGCAAAAAAAGTGAAGTGCACTGTTTTTTTTTTACCATGTTCACTGAATGCTAAAACTGACCTACCAGTATTATTCTCCAGGTCATTACAAGTTCAGACACCAAACACGTATATGTTCTTTTTTATTTAAGTAGAGAAAAAAAATCCAAAGTTTGCTAAAAAAAAAAGTTGCCATTTTCCGAGACCTCTAGCGTCTCCATTTTTTGAGATCTGGGGCCGGGTGAGGGCTTATTTTTTGCGTGCTGAGCTGATGTTTTTATTGATATCATATTGGGGTATCATATTCTGGCGTTTTTTTTCTCGTTACGCCGTTTACCAATCAGATTAATTCTTTTTTATATATTGATAGATCGGGCGATTCTGAACGCGGCGATACCAAATATGTATATGTGTTTTTTTTTATGGTTTTATTTTGAATGGGGCGAAAGGGGGGTGATTTAAACTTTTATATCTTTTTAATTTTTTTAATATTTTTAAAAACCTTTTTTTTTTTACTTTTCGCATGCTTCTATAGTCTCCATGGGAGACTAGAAGCAGCACTTGCCTGATTGGTTCTGCTACATACAGGCGATGAGCAGATCACCTGTATGTAACAGATGTGCTCACTTGCTATGAGCGCCGATCACTGGGCGGCGCTCATTGCAATCTGGACATGACAACCACAGGGGTCTGCTGCAGACCCCAGGTTGTCATGCCAACCCTTCAATGACCCGCGATTATGTGACGTGGTCACCGATGGACGGGGTAAGTGACGCGCATCCGATTTGCGCAAGTTAAATGCCGCTGTCAGAGATTGACAGTGGCATTTAACTAGTTAACAGCCTTGGGTGGATCGCGATTCCACCCGCGGCTGTTGTGGGCACATGTCAGCTGTATAAATCAGACCTTTCACCAAGAGAAAACAATTGGAACATTATGAAATGAAAAATCTAGCAAAGAAGACCTACTGTAGAACTGTTGAGCAACCAGGACAAGAATGGGACAATATTCCTCTCTCAAAACTCCAGCAATTGGCCTCCTCACGTCCCAGACAGTTTCAGTTGTTAAAAGCAGAGGGGATGCTACACAATGTTAGACTGTTAGTAAGAGAGAAAATTAGAACAAAGTACTGAGTTGCTAAATATAGTTAAATATCTAATATACATATTGCAACCTACTCATGGATATATATCTCTGACCACTCGTTTAAATCAATATTATTGCAGGGGATGCCGAAGCAGAAACAACGAGTCAAAGGCCCATTATATGAAAAAGTAGAAAATATTTTATTGAACATTATTATTTCAACAGTATCCGGAGTGACACAAACTGTGCAACCAATACATGAATGAATTAAAAATATACTAAAATTGTAGCAGCAGATCACCACAGGTTACCGGTATATATACCACCCTGATATCCCCATAGGGGAATCACACTGTGTACCGGTGCCACGTTACGAAGGTAATTAGATCCCACTCTTTATTTACCTATAGAGAGGAGAGGGAGATTATGATGTATAGTAGTCATTGCATATGACAATTGTTTATAGATTGGGATGATTTCTCCTCTTCCATTTGTATGTATTTACTCCTTGTGGTAATGAGTGGTGTAATGGGGATATCAGGGTGGTATATATACCGGTAACCTGTGGTGATCTGCTGCTACAATTTTAGTATATTTTTAATTCATTCATGTATTGGTTGCACAGTTTGTGTCACTCCGGATACTGTTGAAATAATAATGTTCAATAAAATATTTTCTACTTTTTCATATAATGGGCCTTTGACTCGTTGTTTCTGCTTCGGCATCCCCTGCAATGTTAGACTGTTGCAATCTTTTTGGGATGAGTTACTGCCATCAATTTCTAAATGAATTATTTTTTTTCAAATTAAATGGAAAAATGACTCTCTTTCACCTTCTGATCTATGTTCTATATTCTGTTAGAAATAAAATATGGCTATAAGAGATTTCAAAATCATTGCATTATTTTTTTCTATACAATGTACAAACTTTTTTGGAATTGGGGTTGTATTAGGGGGTCTTCTGTGGTAATAAGGCTGGGAATTATTGCCTTTGACCCACGCAATGTGATTTCCACAAATCAGGACATTTCATCAACCAAAACTACTATTGTAGGCTAATACTATTCTGTTCCGAGAAGAATGGATTGACCTAGTCATATGTTGTAGACTATGCATTAATGTATGTCACAATGATGAGGTCATTAGAAGACATGACATTCCGAACTCAACGATGTAAACCACCCATGCTGGACACAGTCCCAATATGCAGTGTCAGAGTGAAGTCACTTCTACTCTGTTTTCATGGACTTGGAAATATTTCACATTTTGTCCCAATAATTTTGGACACAAACGTCTTTATATAAAGTTTAGTATTAGCTGATACTCTTTTCGTTGCTCTCTCGGAATATTAAAGAACCCTTAATCCTATCATCTTATCAAGTTACAATGTTACATACTTAGCCAGGATGAAAACAGATCTTCACCTAGGTCACCCCTCGTGTTACTTCAGAGGGAACAAGCAAAAATAGCTCCTCTGCAATCCTAGCCAAAGATTTTCCACTGAGGCAGAAAGAAGAGCTTCTTTGTGACTACAGCAGCCAGCATGCAGGCCAGAACGGCATCCATTCCGCAAGGACATTATTTATCAGATAATGTGATTCTGTACCATTGTGGGGGTAGAGCCTGTATTCAGCGATGCATTCACCATGCAAAATAGATATATGAACACCATAGCTTCACTATTTCTGACTAATATATGACAGGCAGCATGGTATCTCGAAGAATAAATATTAGTTGAAAATGGAAATCTATTGAAAAAAATAAAGCTAGCAGCAGTGAATGTTATAAAAAGAAACAGTATTTACCTGTTAAATTCTCCGCCATTCCAGCATTGCTGCTCCCACTGTCCACCTTGATGGTCATGTTTGTATCTTTAGTGCTATGATACAAGTACATCACTGATTGGCTGCAGTGGTCAAATGATTGTTCAGTACATACTTGCCCTCTGAAAAATAAACTAGCCACCCATATTCAGTTATTATTTTAGGAACCATAAATAAACCTACATTAGATAGATTATAAATAAATTATAAGTTCATTCTAAAAGAATATACTTTTGTGAGTAATATGTCTGGATAGAAGCAAGATACGAAATCGCAGTTGACAACATCCATCCACATGCCATGCTACATCGTATGAGTGCTGCTCATGAAGCAAGAAGCAGGCAATGTGTCAGATACAAGCACAGTGAAATTAGGACTGAAAAACAATACCACAAAATAGGGTCTTATCCAGATAGAGTGTGGATAAACAGTACGTACAAGGATGTGCCCACCTGGCAGGGTAGTGAAATCACAACACCATAGGAAGCTTAATAAACTGGCCGCTGCAGAGCCAAGGATTGTGCAGGAAAATGGAAATGGAGGATGGATTTTTTCTATGCTGTCCATGACCTCAATAGGAGGAAGTGTAGCACCCCGAGGGCTCGGTTGCTACAGGGGTATTGCACCTCACCCAGAGGTGTGATATTCCACTCCCAGGTAAGGATGGAGTGTGGACCAGGGCTCAGTTAGCTGCACACACACTCACCCCATTTCCGGGGGACAGCTCGACGGTGCTCCCAGCTTTGGGCACAACTGACCATGTCCCTGGCTGGAGTGGGGAGGGGGGAAGAGAACCCAGTGGTGTAGGAGCAGAAAGGGGGCGGTTTCTGGAGCACAGGAAGGAGCTCATTGGGTGCAGGTCACCTGAGCTGAGACACAGAGAAGCAGATAAAAGGTGGGAGCCATCTTAGTCAGAGAGTTCAGAGTAGAGAAAGTCAGAGCACAAGGGAGAGAGAGCTGACAGGGAGCCGCGGCTTAGCCTGAGCTCAGCTCCACGAGGCAGGCCTAGAGAGAAGGCCGGGGCCAGAGAGGAGAAGAGGAGAAGGAGAAGGAAGGAAGGAGGAGAGACAGAGGAGTGGAATGGCTCCAGAAACAAGAAGGCAGAAGGGACCCTAAGAGTGCAGAACCCACTATACCGGGTGGAAGGGTCAGGCTGTGGAAAGGTACCGGATCCCTAAGTTGGTGGAGGCGAATCTACCCTCAGCCAAGAACCGGAGGTTGTGACCATTTATTGGTGCGACCCCCCGCTAAACCTGCTAGGAAGGCACCATATAGGATAGCGGGAAGTGAAGGCCAACGCTTACCCGACACGGTCCGCGGTAGCCAGACAGAAGTCAGGACACTGGTAGGGCACCAGAGCCCAGAGAAAGGACAGAAGGGGGTCCTGTGCCATACTCCTGAATTGCCTGGGGGTTGACCGAGCTCCTCACCTGGTGGACGCAGCACGGCTCGGGCAGTCCTTGCTGACAGAAGTGACTTGGATAACAACTGTGAGTAAAAGACCCTGGACTGCATCATTGGACTCTGTGTGATTTCTGCTGCGCCTGCACCATCACCCCCAGCATCCACCTACACTGTCCTGAGGCTACACTCTTCCCGTGGGGAGTTATCCTACCCCTGTGCTGCACACCAACACCAGCCTCAGCGGTCTGCCTCGCAGCGGCGGTTATCTCTGACCGCAATCCACGGGTGGCGTAGTCGGACATTCAAAACACTGATAAATAGACTGCCGCCATTTGGTCTGATCATCCTGAGCCACGGGACCGGGTTGCCACCACTACTACCCCCATCAGCACCGTACACCAGAAGGCCCGGTTCCGGGTACCCCACGGCCCAGGGGGCGAGTCAGAAGCAAGGAATCCAGAAGGCGATATGTAGACGACTGCTTTTTTGTTATTAGTCAATGCATTTTGAAGTTCACAGATTTCTTCATCAGGACAAACCACATTCAAGATACAAACACAGGACATACTAAGATGGTTCTATATCTAGTACATATACCAATCAAAACATGGGCATGCTGGCTCCACAGTAATACACAGTAATGGAGTAACAAAAACAAATATATTGAATAAAGTCCAGCTCTTCCTCATGTCACAAAATGGCGCTGACCCATAAAAAAGTCCCTTAGCATATAACCAATTGGTGGGAAATCAGTTGGCAATAGAAATAGTTTTCTGAGACTTTAAAAGTTTTGTGTGTTTGAAAGTTATTCCCTTTCTGTGCAATAGGGGGTAACTTACTTAACACTGGGGAAGAAAGTGTGTGTGTGTGGGGGGAAACCGCTGGGTCCTCCATTCAATCTCTGTAGGACTGCTGGTGATAACAGTTCTTGTATTCTTTCTTAAATCGCCTTAAAACGTCCAACTAATGTGTCCAGTACAGGTGAAGTAGCTACCACGAATCGCTCTACTTCCTGGATACAAGAGGATCCAGGTTGTGGAATTGAACTAATGAGCATGTATCACCATTGACTGTAGATATATAAGGTGGACATTCTGAGCGGGAAACACAAGAACACCAGAAAGTGCAGAAAAAACACCAATATCTACACACTGGAACATTTTTTTTAATTATTTCATTTGAAAAAAATATATTTTTCATATTGAGAGAGAAAATAACATTCATTTGTGGGACAACACCTCTGAGAATACAATCACATTTTCCAGAATTAGTCCATCCGGGAGCCACGGTAATATGGTATCATATGAAATACAAGTGGTTTTGCCATTATAGATAGAATTTCCTTTCAAATTGGTTTAACAGAATAAGGAAAACTGTATGTAAAAATATCATAGGCCCCAATTAATTAAGGGCGACATTGTTTACGCCAGTCTTGATGAAGAGGTAGAGGATGCTGGAGGCAGTTGCTCTTGATTCATTAAAGAAGCCCTCCAATTAAGTTTTATATTTACTAAATGTACATGCATGTAATGTAGTGTGAGTGTATTAATATAGTCACCTACCACCACTTTCCCCTATGTCCAACGCCGTTTTCCTTCTCTTTTGAGTGACGTCACCCCAACTGCGACTAGCCGGCTCACTTTTTGCTCTGTGTGAGCCAGAAAACTCTTTTACAATGAAATCCTATGGAGCCTCTTTATGACGCTCCATAGACTTACATTGTAAAAGTCGCTTTTGGGTCACACAGAGAAAAGCGTGACCCGGGGAGTCTGCAGAGGGGTAATGCCACTCAGAAGAGGAGAAGAACAGTGCTGGACACGGGAGAAATAGGCGGTAGGTGACTATATTAATACACTACATTACATGCACATATACACACATTTAATGAATAAAAAGCTTAACAGGAGGGCTTCTTTAAGAGGCGAATTGTTTTCTTTACTTTTGTCTTCTGTAAAAATCAAGACCGCAAAAATGCATTGGAAATGTCAAGATGTAGTATGACCTAGAACTGGCATTCCTATTTGCTGTATAGTGTGAATGGTATTTTTAAAAACTCTATTTACTAAAATGCAAAGTGAACAAAACCTAGACAGCTCGTGTCTTATATACAGTATATAGCATTCTAGAAAATGACATATTACATATTACATAAAATGTATTATATTTATGCTGCTTATATTGCACTATTCTATTTTGTGCTACTAACAGACCCACTGTGGTGCGTAAACTAATTTCCCTATCTCATTCAAGCAAATTAAGGCCAAGGTCAGAGACAATCTTTCACTGTGGAGAGAAAAACAGCCCAAAGAAGGATAAAAATAATTACTGTATATCAAACATGCTTATTAGTGAAACACAGAATCTATTACTTTTCCTATGCCAGCCATACACATTGGATACCTGTCTTTCTATCTCCCTTATAAACATGTAAATTACACTGTTGTTCTTCTACTCTTCCACCTACGTTTTTTCTCACAGATGTAGAGCTAGGGGTTGTAAAATATTCAGACAGAAGAGACATGGTTATTGTGTTTTTAGAACCATCATGACTCCCACATAATCACGCAAGATTTTATTGTTGAGACTTTCCAGGTATAAAGAGTCAAAAAGGATTGTTTGGGTCCACTCTTCTTCTTTTCAGGTGGAAAATATAACTAGTGACTGGCTTGTTCCCTCCCATGTAAGTTCTTTAGGCAGATGGACAGCTCTATATAATGAAGAATCAATCAAATAACCCAAGATCTCATCTCCCTAAATTCCTTTGACTATTGCTTTCAGATATGATTGATAGAAAATCAAGGTTATATGGTTCTTAATGTGCCTTAAAGGGAATCTGTCATGTAAAAAAAGTTATTAATCTGCAGATATGGGTTTAATCTGCAGGTCAATAGCGTTCTGAATCTGCCTGGTGCCCACACTGAGAGCCCTGCTGCCAGGAGGAAATTAACGTTATTTCTCCTGGCTGGCTCTAGCTTTCAGTCATACAGGAGGGCTGGTGTGGCTTCAGTTGAGTGGTGGCTGCAACTTTTTCCCTGACACTGACTGACAGCCAGCTCAGCCTTAGAGCCGGCTGTCAGTCTGTGCCGGGGGCGCAGTTACTGGTGCTGCGCTAGCCTTCCTCTATGACTGAAAGCCTGAGCCTGTCGGGAGAAATAAAGTTAATTTTCTCCCGGCAGCGGGGCTCTCAGTGCTGGCATCGGGCAGGTTCAGAACACTATTAACCTGAAGATTAGGTGTAACATGTAAGGCCTAAACACTGCAAAAGGCTTCTTTGCTCCATGGGTGATTTCATTTCTTTACTATAGATAACATGGTAACAAAGTTTGTAAGGTCAAAAAATAGCATGGGTCCATCAAGTTTAGTCGCTTCTACAGCAATGTTAATCCAGAGGAAGGGAACTTTTAGATAATTTTTTACATATTTTTGATGTCTATTTTAAAAATATTTTTTCTTGGGGATTTTATCCAGATTAAGACTTGACATAATGTCCGTGTTTGGAATTTCTATTCTATGCTGTTTTACATGATGTCAACACCGAAGTGGGTGGTTAGTATAAATGACAGATGATGTCATTTGTTTACCACACTCCGGAAGAAATAGAAAGATGAAACTCGAGTCAGGCTACTGAGTTTTTATGATATGCTGTTTTATGTATGCAACTTCATAAGTAGAAATAAATCTTTTACTTGTGCCGTTTTGCATTTATCTTATTTTCCAGATTACAAACAAGTATCTATCGGCTCCTGTGGAAGGGAAGACTTCAGATCGACTGTATATGTGATTGATGTTAAAGAAAAGTCCACATCTGCAGGAATAACTCCTTCTGAGATACTTTACAAATTTGTGCATATTATTTTATATATTCAGTGCAATTTTGAGGTCTCTACCACCCACCTGCATGTTATTGCTACATTTGAACTTACGGACATTGACTCTGTTTACTACAGCGAAATAGATATTAATGGGTTTTTGTTCTCTCCCTCATATTTTTTGTGTCAAGTTGCCATCTAGCCCTGGATTTAAAGGGAATCTGTTATGTTCAGAAACGCTATTTAACTGCGGTTGTATGAACTTACATCTTACTTGCAGTTGCTCGCTTCCAACCATAGGGTAAATACAGTCACCACTCACTATACAACTTACAAAGTTGCACTCATGTAGCGCTATAGCATGCAAACATTAAACATATGAAATTGGTATTGCGTTACTGCTTTAGAAAATAGGAAAAAACGAAGATGCTTAGCCCATAAAATGGCCAATTCATGTATGCCCAGCAGCCACACCAAGGTGATCTTCTTTGCTGGGAACCTAATCTAATGTGACTCCTCTCATAGCCTGATAGCCTACATTTATATGGGTAGGTAGAATTCTGCTGTGATTAAAACGCCATAGGCTGATGGGTGGAGTGCTCGGTCAGAGAGCCTATGTATACAAATATCAAAAGACTGACTGTCACTTCCAAAAGACTGATCACTCACTATACAGTGAGCCTGCTGTAATTACTCCCCAGAACTTTGATTGACAGTATGTTCTGTGCCAACATGCTACAGAGCACACTGTCAATCAATGTGCTGGGTCGTGATTACAGTAGGCTCACTGCCTAGTGATCGGTGATGGTAACAGCCCCCTATAACAGACACCTATGACTACAAGCGAGTGGCCGCAGGGAGGATATAAGTTAATTTTATCCTGGTAGCCATATTTTCAGTAAGGTGGCCAGGCAGCATTGTAACACTAGATCACTAGTTATCTGCCAATTAACCCTATATCTGTAAATTGCATATTCCAAGGTGACAGGTTCATTTTAATGCAAACTAGCTGTTTAGGACAAATGGCTTGACTGGATATAGTTGTAAAACTTTTTAGTTATATAGAAATTCAGACTTTCTTATGTTAAACCATAAATCACCTTTATTGACAATATTTTCAGTATAAAAACACAAGTTGATGAAATTTGCAAAGCAATTTAGAACATGTATAAAACAATTTACATATATTTGACATTTATATGATATTTTATTGATGAAATCTTGATAGAATACAAGACTTAACATCTCAACATGACACAATGGAGCCACTGCTCCAGTTAGCCTGCCAGACATAATTTTAATGCTAATAATCTGCAGATTAACCCAATATTTGCAGGTAAATGGTGTTTCTGGATATGGCAGGTTCACTTTAAAGTGCCATTTTGTGTATAATTTGGAGAAACCAATTGTTAAAGGAAACCTGTAATCAAGTGTTTTTACCCCAAACTAATGACATCGGTATATGGGAATTGTAATGCTGATTACATCCATAACTTTACTGTAGAAATATGAGTTTTTATTTCAGAGAACTTTACCATTGTATAGTCATGTAAATAAGTGCAAGTGCAGTGTGCAAGTGCAGACATTGCTCTTACAGTTCTGCTGCCTCTCTTCCCTATCCACCACCAACTGCCTCCTGTCTTTGATTAGTCTTTGTCTGTTCAGTTACCTGCTTCCCAACTCCGCAATCAAGTGTAAGCGTTGTCATTTACAATAACAGTGTATGCAAAGAAAACTCCTGATGAGGAAGACAGTCAGTGTCCGAAGCGATTGGTATAGTTTGCACTGACCGCATCCTTCATTAGAACAATCGCTGCAGGAGTGAAGAAGACTGTTTGCTTGCACTGATCCTGGTAGTACGGTCCAAGCTATGTAGATGCACCAGACACTGACCATCTCCCTCATCAGGAACTCGTGTGCATATACCGTCATGGTAATTGACGGCACTTGCACTTGATTGTGGGAGGTGGAAGCAGGTCACTGAAAGAAAAGTGACCTTCCAATCAATGACAGGCGACAGGCAAGGAATAGGGAAGAGAGGCAGCAGAGCGGTAAGTGCAGTGCCCGCCCATTGCACTTACGCCTCATTTGCATAACTATTCAATAGTACATTCCTCTGAAACATAACCTTAGATTTCTAAAGTAAAGCTATGGATGCAGTCAGCATAACAGTGCCCATACACAGATGGCATTACTTTAGAGAGCAAAATCCTGATGACAGGGTCCCATTAAATAAGTCGTGTTGAAGTATTTAAGTTGAAAAGGTTTATGTATCCATTAGAACCCAAGAAGAAGCACAATATAACATCTCGGCCACAGTTTAAAAAAGACTTTTCGCCCCTGCCTTGGGCCATAGCAGCTTGGTCGCTGTAGGACAGTCCTACACCTGATGATGGCAATAGTTGGCAGGACAGAGTGCTATGGACTATTAGGGATGTTGCGTGCTGATAATCCTGTGCCTCCCCTGCTGACTCTTTCAGTTTGGAGTTTTCGGACAGACTCTTCTGTATCCAGGGAGCTGTGAGTCGGCTACTATTTACAGAGTCATAGTAATTGCCTCTCAGATTCACTTTCCTCTACTATGAACACTGCTCAGTCCTGCAAGACAACTTGAACAAAGAAAAACTAAAGAAAGAAGGCATCCAGAGAGTGTGAAACATGGAGAAGTCAAGTAAGGTTTAACACATTTGTCTGCTGTGATTTGGTCTGTGCATAAAGTGTAGCAGGTGTCCTGGCTGGGGACATGCTGTGTAAGCTGCTGCCTCCTGGAAGCATATGCTGCAGAGATATCTGCTCTCTCTATTATCCCATAGACATGTATTCACACACTGTGACAGATGGAAGGAACTGATATGCACTTCTGCACTTTTATAACATTTTCCAGCTGGTAGATTAATGTCCCTTTCACTGGTTTTGAGTATTTTCTTCTATTTCGCGGCGATTGCTACTTTCCTTGCCGTCGGCAAACGATAACCTATTAATCTATTAATTATTGTTAATGGAATTAATGAAACTTTCCAGATAACCCGAAGTTTCAGGTCCTTATAGTTTTCCAGATCTCCACTTGCTGTCAATGATTGGAAGCATTCCTATAAATATCCAAAGGCTTAAAAATATCCGGATTATTTTCAATTAACACAAGTCCTTGGTAATTTCCAAGTAAGAGTTCTGAGAAACTGCAATGAAATGTTCAACTGTGTGAGCAGCATACTATCCGCATGGGTTTTAAAATGAAGAGTGTCTCAATTTACTGACAGCAAGTTTTACACAAAGTATATTAGAAAGTTGAACAGTTTTCATTAGAAAATCCGACGTGTGCATGAAACTTACAATACTTGTTATACTATTTAAATAAAACCGTCAGGAATCTCCGTCACAGATTTCGTTGTACCAGGCAGGAAGAAGTGCAGTATGCTGTGCTATTCTTCCCGTGAAAATGACAGACACCACAAGGGAGTTGGCCAGAACCCAATATTGACCAACGAGATCTGCTTACTAATAATGCGTGGTGCCTACAGAACATGTGAGTTGGTTCCTTCACATCTAATCATTAACAGTAATAGGTGCACATTAATTAAATATTCTTATAACTTCATCACCCTTATCGCTGTACTGGTAGTGGGGATTCTTGGTAAACAGGGCTCGAATAACAGAGGGCATGCGATGCCCTAACCTCTATCTATTACATGGGGGAAGCAGGAGACGTTCTTACTGCCTCCTCTGCTTACTATTTTCCTCTTGCAAATTCCTGGTTGATCAGTTGTATTTGGTTAGGAGAGGTCTTCTCATCGCTTTGGATCCAGGAGTAGTTAGGTTTGGAGTAAGGAATGTTTTAGAGTCAGTAGAAAACAGTGATGAATGAAGTCAGTGTCTCTGCCTGGCATTTGATCAGAGTACCACATTTTAATATTCAGCTGGTGTAGTTCAATATCAGGAGACTTAAAGGAGTTGTCCACTACATTGTTCTTTGATTAAAAATGGACCCACAGAGTTACTAAAACGATAAAGAAAAGATATTCACCTACCAGACTCCTGCCACACTGCTGCCTGTGTTGCTAATCAGTGTCTTGGCTTCATCTTCCTGCAAGGTAAGTCACATGATTGCTGCAGCCAATCAGTAGCCGCTGTTCGGGTGCAGCCTTCATGTTCCATCTCAGCATCTTCCAGCTCTTATACAATGTAAAGGTTGCATCTGATTAGTGGCTGATTGGTTGCAGCGGTCATGTGATGTCCATGTCCAGAAGAAAAAGCATAACTGGCGGGGGACAGAGGCAGTGGTGTGATTGAGCAGTGGGATCTGATAGGTTACTATCCATTTTTTTTTGTTTTAATACCCCAATGGGACAATTTTTTATCTAAAAAATGTAGTGGACAACCCTTTGAAGTTGACATGTCCACTCTACTTCACTTCTCTATTTTAATTGTTTAGTATTACTGTAGAATGACCTTTTGTAGGTCCCATTTATTGCCTTACAGTGCCCAGTTGGCCAACAGATATTCTTCCCAACTCCTCTAAACACATGCACACATGAGGGCTGTTTCCTTTGGCACCAAATAAACGGGAATGTTCCTTCTTCCCCCTGACATCTCCTGTTTGTGGAGCGATATCATACCTCCATACACATAATTAACCAGTACTGATGACTCTTCTGTAATGTATATGCGCACCTATATGTGTCCAATAGCAGTGTACACATGAAAATATGAAAATCTCCCTTGGCATTTTTTGTGTTTTGCTACCTCACAACAAGTAATGTCACAGTTTTTTTCAGGGTTTGGATCAGTTCATGTAAAGAACATGCCTACAACTGTGAACATTTGGATTTCTTTTTATTGTGAATCAAACAACAAATAGGACAAAATAACTGAAAACTTCAGTGTGCATAAGTATTCACCCCCTAAATTCAGTACTTTGTAGAGCCTCCTTTTGCGGCAATTGCAGCTGCAAGTCCCTTTGCATAAGTCTCTATGAGCTCTCTGTAGCGCCGGCGTCTCGGCCTCCTGCCGGGCAGAGACGCCGCTCCCCTCACCGCCGCGGTCCTGGTCTAGCGTCCTCCAGCTCCCCTGCTGCTGCTGCGCGCACCTCTCGCAGCTTTCCGGGCACTGTATTTAGGGCGCGCGCTTCCTCCCTCTTAAAGGGGCCACGCGTGCCATCCTAAAGAGTCCCCGGCCAATGGCCGGAGGACCACCCCTATTTAAAGCACCTCCTCCAAAATGAAGGTGCCTGCGCAAGGTTGTTGTTTGTGTGCTAACACTCTCCTCAGCCCTCAGGTCCTAGTGCTTGTCAGTCTGTCTATCAGCCGTGCCCGCCAGCCTGTCTATCAGCGGTGACCGCCAGCCTGTCTATCAGCCGTGCCCGCCAGCCTATCAGCCCTGCCCGCCAGCCTGTCTATCTGCCGTGCCCGCCAGCCAGTCTACCTGCCGTGCCCGCCAGCCTATCTACCTGCCGTGTCCGCCGGCTTGCCTACCCGGCTCACCTGTCAGGTTACCTGCTGTGTCCGCCTGCTTGTCTACCCGGATCACCTGTCTGGCCACCAGCCGTACCCGCCTGCTTGCCTACCCGGATCACCCGCCAAGCTACCTGCCGCAGTACCTGTCAGCCTCAGCCACCTGACCCGTGGGAGTCGCCTGCTCTCACACAAGGTCGGTCCCAGAGTGGCACCTGGTTCCCCTGCCCGGTCCCTCCTTGGTTCACAGAGTCGACTAAGCCACCGTGTGGCCAGGGTCGGTCCGAGTAGTCACTTAGTTACGCCCCTCTGGTTCCCCCTTGCATCCCACCACAGAGGTTCCACCACCCGGACCCGTAACACTTTCCACATCTTGCCACTGGGGTCTTTGCCCATTCCTCAAGGCACAATTGCTCCAGCTCCTTCAAGTTAGATGTTTTTTTTCTGGTGAACAGCAATCTTAAAGTCTGACCACAGAGTCTCAATTGGATTAAGGTCTGGGCTTTGACTAAGCCACTCCAAAACATTTACACGTTTCCCCTTAACCCACTCGAGTGTTGCTTTAGCAGTATGTTTTGGGTCATTGTCTTGTTGGAAGGTGAACCTCCGTCCCAGTCTCAAATCACTGACAGACTGAAACAGGTTTTGCTCAAGAAAATCCCTGTATTTCGCACCATTCATCTTCCCCTCGAATCTGACCATTTTCCCTGTCCCTGCTGCCGAAAAATATCCCCACAGCATGATGCTGTCACCACCATGTTTCAGTGTGGGGATGGTATTCTTGGAGTGATGAGCTGAGTTGGTTTGGTGCCAGACATAGCATTTACCTTGATGGTCAAGTTAAATTTTGGTCTCATCTGACCACAGCACCTTCCTCCCTGCATTTGAGGAGTCTTCCCTGCCACATGTCTTTTGGAAAACTCAAAATGAGCCTTACAATTTTTGTGTGTAAGTAAAGTTTTTTTCTGCCCACTCTTCCATAAAGGGCACCTCTATGGAATGTATGGCTTATTGTGGTCGCATGGACAGATACTCCAGCCTTTGCTTGGGAACTCCTCAGCTTCTTCAGGGTTACTTTTGGTCTTTGTGCTGCCTCTCTGATTAACGCACTCCTTGCCAGGGGCAGAGAGTTTTGGTGGGCGGCCCTCTCTTGGCAGGTTTGTTGTGGTACCATGCTCTTTCCATTTGATGATAATGGATTTTATGGTGCTCTGGGGGATCATCAGAGATTAGGAAATTTTTTTAGAACCCAACCCTGACTTGTACTTCTCAACAACTTTGTCCCTGGCTTGTTTGAAGATCTCCTTGGTCTTCATGGTGTTGTTTGATTAGTGGTGCCTCTTGCTTAATGGTGTTGCAGCCTATGTGGCCTTTCAGAAAAGGTGAGTATATACTGACAGACCTTGTGACATTTAGCTTGCACACAGGTGGACTTCCTTTCACTAAGCATGTGACTTATGAAGGTAATTGCTTGCACCAGAAATTTTAAGGGGCTTCATCTCAAAAGGGGTGAATACATATGCACATGTCAATTTTTAGTTATTTGATCCCAGAAATTAAATTTATGCCTATTTTTCTCACTTCACTATACCTACTTAGACTATTCAGTGCTAATGTATCACACACAAATCGGATTACAAAAATATTTAAACACAGATTGTAATGTAACAAAATAGGTAAAAAGCCAAGCGGGTGAATACTTTCGCAAACCACTGTATATGAAGTAACTAGCATAGCTTCATTGATACATGCCCACTATTGTCTTTTTTTTGTAGTTACCACTTTATATGGTAGAAAACAGTACAATAGTTGTGTATGATGTATAATTTTAGCAGTTTAAGTTTCATTGGAATAATGAGGTCTATAAATAGGACTGATCTGATAATAACCCTCACCCTTTTTGGCTTATTACTGGATAACTCTTAATTCTCATGAGAGCAGTGTATAACTCTTAATTCTCATGAGAGCAGTTTTCTGTCTCCAAGCAAAACACTGTAAATGTGACCCTATTAACATCAAGAACACATTATTGAGGCCATATGAAGAGTTACAACAACATAGAAAACCACATGGTGGCGTTGTAGTGACCTTTGACCTTAGCTATCGTGAGTTCGGTTTAGTTTAGCTTGTACTTTGGCATGATACAACCTGATATGTTATGCTGTAATATTTATGTGCTGCTGTTATATTTTCATGTGAGGATAATCGCTTCCTTGAACATTTCACTTTGGAAACTCCCCTCTCAATTCACGAGCATTGGATTTCCAAAATTTAGACTGTTGGTTTCAGCTTCCCAACTGGATTATGGAATGGTTATTTTACACATGACCTCTATTGCTGTCTTTCTTATGTACTTGGACGGTCAATAGGTTGGTTAACCATTTAGAGAGAATTCTTTACCAGTTAGGGTTATCCTAATTCAATATTTTCCTCCTACGTGGTATTTAATGGAAGAATATTTACACATTTAGGCCCCGATTCATCAAAGCTTTTATGGCAGAAAAGTGGAGTCAAAACTTTTAAAAGTCACAAAATTTTTGAGCAAAACTGTTGCGACTTTTAGAGTTTTCACGCTAGTTTCCCCAGCTGCACCAAAATGGGCAGAGCTGGGGCAGAATTTGGGCATGCGGACGCGTGATGCCACCGCAAAACATTTATTGGGAAATTGCAAAACTTTTTCTACACGTTATAACAGAGCTCAGCGGTGAAGCCAAAGTAGACAGAATAAGATGGCTGAGTACAGGTCATGAACTTTAGGTGGGATATCACACCTGCAGCCCTGTGAACAAATAATGGTGGGGAGGCGCATACAGGCAGAGCTGGAGCGGTGGGCTTTGGAATATTGCACGATTTGCTTTATCTTCAGTTCAGCCCATTTTTTTATGAAACCGGACACCCCGTTAAAAAGAGGGGAGGGGGAATGCATGGATGTTGAATACCATAGCTGCCGAAATGCAACTAGATTGCCCATGCATGAACAATGCACACAATTTCTTTCCTGTGGAGCATGGGCAGGACAGTACACACTACTGCTGCTAGCTCATCATGCTTCCTAAATGAGACATCATTGATGATGTGACATACCCTAGTGTAGTGGATGCCTGAATAAGACCTATGTGATACATGCGCAGCACTTCATCAAATCTGGTTATAAAATAGCAGCACTATGGTCATGTGCATCACACCAGAAAAGGTACTCGGACACTTTTGGAACTGTGAGTAAACTAAAATTGATCTATTGATTTAAGAATTTTTAGCATGGGAACGAATAAAAGATAGGTTTTGGAAACCCCCTTTTTAAGGCACCGACTAGCAAAGAAAGCCACTCCTTTTTACGTACCTTTCATGACTTTCTTATCTAAAGTTGGTCATTCGCATTCAATAAGGCTATGTTCACATGTACAGGGTGGGCCATTTATATGGATACACCTAAATTAAATGGGAATGGTTGGTGATATCAACTTCCTGTTTGTGGCACATTAGTATATGGGAGGGGAAAAACTTTTCCAGATGGGTGGTGACCATGGCGGCCATTTTGAAAGTTGGCCATTTTGGATCCAACTTTATTTTTTCAATGGGAAGAGGGTCATGTGACACATCAAACTTATTGAGAATTTCATAAGAAAAACAATTGTGTGCTTGGTTTTAAGGTAACTTTATTCTTTCATGAGTTTTTTACAAGTTTATGACCACTTATAAAATGTGTCCAAAGTGCTGCCCATTGTGTTGGATTGTCAATGCAACCCTCTTCTCCCACTCTTGACACACTGATAGCAACACCGCAGAAGAAATGCTAGCATAGGCTTCCAGTATCCGTTGTTTCAGATGCTGCACATCTCGTATCTTCACAGCATAGACGACAATTGCCTTCAGATGACCCCAAAGATAAAAGTCTAAGGGGGTCAGATCGGGAGACCTTGGTGGCCAATCAACTGGCTCACGATGACCAATCCACTTTCCAGGAAACTTCATGTAGGAATGCTCAAACCTGACACCCATAATGTGGTGGTGCACCATCTTGTTGAAAAAACTCAGGGAATGTGCCATCTTCAATGCATAAAGAGGGCAACACATCATCATCTAGCAATTTCCAGTGGCATTGAGGTTTCCACTGATGAAGAATGGTCCCACTTTGTACCCCATATACCACACCATACCATCAAGATTCTCAATAAGTTTGATGTGTCACATGACCCTCTTCCCATTGAAAAAAATAAAGTTGGATCCAAAATGGCCGACTTGAAAATGGCGACCGTGGTCACCACCGATCTGGAAAAGTTTCCCCCCTCCCATATACTAATGTGCCACAAACAGGAAGTTGATATCACCAACCATTCCCATTTAATTTAGGTATATCCATATAAATGGCCCACCCTGTACAATAATCATCAGTTAGAACGGTTCCAGCAGCAATCTGTTTACAAAAATGCAGAAACAACATTTTTTGTCCAGCTAAAAAAAAAGCTAAATTCAACTGGATCCGTTTTTTTTTAACATTGAAGTCTATGGAAAACAGATCCATTAAATAGTCATCCGTTTTTCTTCCATTTCAAACTGATCCAGTTAGTTTTCATAGAGTTCAATGTTAAAAAACGAATCTGTGACACTGAGTCAGTTCTCATGGACAAGCTGTGAGTGGGATAGTCAAGGAGTCTGGGGTCAAAGCCTGGAGGGTACGTCCAGGACCGGCATCATAGATACAGTTGAAAGCAATGATGGAGGACAGAGTGTCAGATGACACTCCCTCTCCCATCATTCTGCCTCTGACGCAGCGGGTGAGATGACGTCACTTCATCGCGCCACGCTGTGCCGGCTGTGGAGATGCTGAGACGCTCTGCAGAGCTCAAAGCAGCGGGGGAAAGAGGAGAGGTAAGTATTGTATTTGTTTTTTATACATGGTGGCCATAATTCTGCAGGACTGTGGGGCTGCATTATTCTGTATGGGAAGCTGCATTATACTGTATGGGGGGATGCATTATACTCTGGGGGGGCTGCATTATACTTTATGGGATGGCTGCATCATACTGTATGGGATGGCTGCATAATACTGTATGGGATGGCTGCATCATACTGTATGGGATGGCTGCATAATACTGTATGGGGGGCTGCATTATTCTGTATGGGGGCTGCATTATACTGTATGGGGGGCTACATTATACTCTGAGGAGTGGCTGCATTATACTGTATGGGGTGGCTGCATTATACTCTGAGGAGTGGCTGCATTATACTGTATGGGGTGGCTGCATTATACTCTGAGGAGTGGCTGCATTATACTGTATGGGGTTGCTGCATTATACTCTGAGGAGTGGCTGCATTATACTGTATGGGGTGGCTGCATTATACTGTATGGGGACTGCATTATACTCTATGGGGGGCAGCATTATACTCTGAGGGGGTTGCATTATACTCTGAAGGGTGGCTGTATTATACTGTATGGGGTGGCTGCATTATACTGTATGGGGGGGCTGCATTATACTGTAGGGGGGGCTGCATTATACTGTATGGGGTGGCTGCATTATAGTCTATGAGGGGAGCTGCATTATACTCTGACGGATGGATACATTATACTCTATGGGGGGGCTGCATTACACTCTGTACACTCTGAGGGGGGCTGCATTATAATCTATGAGGGGGGTTGCATTATACTCTATGAGGGTCTGCATTATACTCTATGGGGGGTTGCATTATACTCTACGGGGGCTGCATTATACTCTGAGGGGGTTGCATTATACTCTGAAGAGTGGCTGCATTATACTGTATGGGGTGACGGCATTATACTGCATGGGGGGCTGCATTATACTGTATGAGGTGGCTGCATTATACTGTATGGGGGGCTGCATTACGTTCTGAGGGGGGCTGCATTATAATCTATGGGGGGTTACATTATACTCTATCGAGGACTATGGTGTGCATTATACTATATGTACTATATGGGGGCTGCATTATACTATATAGGGGCTGCATTATACTCTATCAAAGACTATAGGGAGTGCATTATACTATATGTACTATATGGGACCTGCATTATACTGTATCGAGAACTATGGGGAATGCATTATACTATATGAAGGACTATGGGGTGCTTTATGCTATGGGAAGTGCATTGTACTATATTGAGGACTATGGGAAGTGCATCATACTATAGGGAGGATATGGGCTGTGCATTCTACTATATGGAGGACTATGGGGAGTGCATTATACTGCATGGAGAACTATGGAGTGCATTATACTGTATGGAGGACTATAGGGTGTGCATTATACTATATGGAAGACTATGGGGAGTGTATTATACTATATGGAAGGCTATGGGGAGTGTATTATATTATATGGAGGGTTATGGGAAGTGTATTACACTATATGGAGGACCATGGGGTTTATACTATATGGAGGGCTATGGGGAGTGTATTATACTACATGGAGGGCTATGGGGCACATTATACTACATGGAGGGCTATGGGACACATTATGCTATATGGAGGACTATCGGATATGCATTATACAATATGGAGGACTGTGGGGAACATTATACAATATTGAGGACCATGGGGTGCATTATACTATGTGGAGGACTATGGGGTGTATTATACTAAACAAGCAAAATGCTGCCTATTTATCGAGTGATTGGATTGTTTATGCCAGAACAAAAATCGTTGTTCTCACAAGCATATCGCCCAGTGAAAACTGAAGATAAGCTGCTGATAACATGATACTGTATGGGAACAGATTCATCTATTAGTGATTGTTCTGTCCCCATCATTCTTCCTCAGCCGATGTAAAGAGGTCCGTAAACAAGTGCCGAACGACTTCAATATTGTCGATCACGCTAGTTTAGCAGCCTGAACTCAGCACATGTAAATACAACCGATATGTTTCTGTGTGATGGTGCAATATGTTCGCATTTGGGGCCCCACTTTAAACTTTTGCCCAGGGCCACACTTTGTCTAAAACCGGCCCTGGGTACATCATAAACAGAAGGAAGAGACAAAGGCGTAATCAGGTAACGGTCCGAGATCAAAATACCTCGAGGATAGTGGATCAGAACAAAGGGGTTAAATAGACAGAGGTTCAGAACGAGATCCCAGGTCAGGTATCGAAAGTTCATCAAGAAAAAGCACAGAGAAAACCAACCACACTTAGCTGAAGCTACGTTTGGCAGAGGTCTGGGACTGACAGCCCAGCTAAGTAGCTGGGCAATCACCTGGGACTAGGAATACCTCAAGACAGCCCAGCATCTCCCAGTCTCAGATTGGACACCCAAGCTGTCAATCAAAACACTGACAGCTCAGCACGCCCCTGCACCAGACTGGATGATTGAGCTGTCAAAGTACTGACATCTTCAGCACGCCGCTGCACCAGATTGGACGGCCGAGCCTTCAGTAATTGCATCCCAGACACACTGAGGGGTGCATTCGTGACAGGATCCAGTTGAAATCAGTTTTTGCAGCTGGACAAAAAAATTGTGTCTGCACAACGTTTTTGCAAATGGATTGCTGCTGGATCCATTATAACTGATGACTACTGGACATGTGAACATAGCCTAACTGTTTGTAGAACACTTGCCAGGTGGGATTAGGAGCCCAACACATAATAGATAGCAGTCTGATGAACAATGGTTTGGCCGATCATAGTAGCACTCATTCAGCCGAGCGCTCTTGTGCTATATACAAGAGAGTCACTGTCAAACTCCTATGGCAGCATAACCACTTTAACCTGCAAAAATGTGCAGTAATTAATTAGTATTTGGTGTGATTTCCAGACATTATGGAGCAACATCTCGTCCAGACAAAGACCACAATGTGTGTCTTTAACCATGAGGTGCCCCCAGGATAAATCAAATTATTTTTCACAATTTGCATGATTTGTGGCAAAAATTACATTTGCCTGCAAATTTACTAATATTTGCATTCGAGCACTCATATAAGGAGAGGTGAGGGTCATGTTTCAGGCATTCATGGTTGCCAACCATCTAGAAATTCCAGGATAATCTGTAAAAATAGGTCATGTTTTTGCCCTGTCTGTAAAAAAAATTTAAGACGTCAATTATTTTTTTGAAGCTGAAGAAAGGCATACAGCTTATGTTCACTGTAATTATCATCATTTTACAGTTTACAGTAAATGCAGCTGATGTCTTCATATCTGAATTATGGGCTGTAGACATGTATCACTTATAATCATAATGATTTGTTATGGTTTTCCAATGTGTCTGTAAAAAATATTGTCTTTCCCTGATTTTTTGATAAGCTGTCCAGAAAAAAATAAAAAGTAAATTTGGCAACCCTGCAAGCGTCCTGTGGCAATTCCTTTGAGTCCTTTATATCTGAAAATCTCAAGAACCAAGAAGCTTGCAGTTCCAGACAAAGGTAGCACTAGATACTAAAATTTTTCTTTGTTTTCTTCTCAACATTTTTTTTTGCAGTCTAGAGGGATCATATTTTTTTCTATATTTCGGACAACCCTGTCCTTATGTCTGGTGGTCCTCGCTCCGGTGGACCTGTTGAGTCCATGCATACCACAGTTTACATTCATTTGTAAGGCTGCCATATAATTCTACATTTCCCTTATAGGAGCTGTTGAATGGGAAATTTGTGGCTGCCCATGGGTCGCCATTGGTGAGAGCAGCCAGGATTTTTTTTTGAGAAAGGGGCTGTCTTCATGAGACTACCCCTACAAGGATTGGTGGAGACCAACGTTACAACTATGATTAGCACTGCAATAGCCACCAAAAGTGATTGTCAGCTATTAAAAATAGGCATTTCCGTCCTATCGCTCTGTTGGTAAATCACGCCTATGCTGTCCTGGGGGAGAGACTATGGTGCATCAATAATATACAACTCCATTATTGTCTTCCTACAGGAAAGGTAGCGGATGAAATCAAATATACAGTAATTATTGAAAACAGTCACACTTGCCCTTGATGGCAAAGAGATATCATGAGGGCTGGATGTACACATGTGGTCAAAATTGTTGGTACCCCTCGTTTAATGAAAGAAAAACCCACAATGGTCACAGAAATAACTGACAAAAGTAATAATGAATTAAAAATCTATGAAAATGAACAAATGAAAGTCAGACATTGCTTTTCAACCCTGCATCCACAGAATTAAAAAAAAAATTAAACTTATGAAATAGGCCTGGACAGAATGATGGTACCCCTGAAAATAATGTGACAAAAGGGACATGTTAAATCAAGTTGTGTCCACTAATTAGCATCACAGGTGTCTACAATCTTGTAATCAGTCAGTGGGCCTCAATATAGGGCTACAGATACTCACTGTGCTGTTTGGTGACATGGTGTGTACCACACTCAACATGGACCAGAGGAAGCAAAGGAAAGAGTTGTCTCAGGAGATTAGAAAGAAAATTATAGACAAGCAAGGTAAAGGTTATAAGACCATCTCCAAGCAGCTTGATGTTCCTGTGACTACAGTTGCACATATTATTCAGGGACTGTAGCCAACCTCCCTGGATGTGGCTGCAGGAGGAAAATTGATGACAAATTAAAGAGACGGATAACACGAATGGTAACAAAAGAGCCCAGGATAACTTCTAAAGAGATTAAAGGTGTACTTCAAGCTCAAGGAACATCAGTGTCAAATCGCACCATCCATCGTTATTTGATCCAAAGTGGCTAATTACCTCTTATTCACATCAGGACGGACAAATATGACCTCTTAAAAAGCATATCAAAAAAGAGGCAAAAGATGTCAGAAATAGACAAATAGACCTAAGACATATAATGTCTAATTAGCCCTTTTAGAATATACATATATGACCTTTTGGATAACGAATCCCAAAAGGCCAATAGTTTCAAACCAATCCTGGTCAATAAATAAAAAAAATACAGTGCTATCAGACATTAGTGATATATGTGGATCTCACCCATTTTTTGCATGCGGGTATCATTCAGGGTTCTTCATCCCATTCAGTCGATTTGTTCTTTAGAAGAAATCTACCCTGTCATGCCCCTGGTGTTAGCTCCCGCCCTGACAAGGTCAGTACCCAAGTTTTGTTAAGTATATAATTCCACATGTGTTAATTCATAGTTTTGATGCCTTCAGTGTGAATGTACAATTTTCAAAGTCATGAAAATACAGAAAAATCTTTAAATGAGAAGGTGTGTCTAAACTATTGGTCTGTACTGTATATGTGTAATTCACGTATGGATACAAAATACTGACAAAACTGGAGACCCAAATTAGCACCTACACATGAAGCTGAAACAGTGATTAATGACGTGAATCTCACAAGTAGAGCAGATTCCCCGGGATGTAGAAACATCCAGACTTGTGTAATGGGAATATGTATGTTGCTAGGCAGCAGTTTGCATTATGGCGTGGGAGTGCACGGAGAGGAATAAGCCTACTATTCAGGACGGTAACATTATTCACAGTGTGCCACATTCTGCATAGAATCTAACACATTCCCTGCCTCTGTAGCATTCAGCTTAATTAGTAGCATTATATTTCTCTGATCATAATGTATAGCAGTAAATTCGCTGCTGGCTATCATCCTGTGTGATGATCCATAATTACAAGTACAGTATGTCTGAGTACATTATCACAGGATATAATAACTATAAACTTCAGCTATAGACAGTCATTATTGATTTATATTGTGCCAACACAGTCCTACAAATGCAAATAATTAGTATACGGTACAACTACACAAGATATTATACTTGTTGGAAGAACAACATCTGTATGACGTGCAGATAGTGCAATGACACCCGAGCTCCTGAATGCTCCTCTGCACCAGGAGAGAATGGCAGCACTTTCAATTAGGAGGAGATATCTGGGACTTAAAAAAAATGTTCCTAGGTACTAACAGGCATGTAGTTTCTAACAGAGGTAACTAACTACCTGTTTGTTGTACCCAGCGCTGGTCACTGACTGCTCCTACCAGAGATTCAGCTGCTCCCTGTCAACTGCACAGCGGCTTCTCCTCCTGTTGACAGGGCGGGATCACTGACGTTATGCTGATTGACAGCCGGCTTCCCCCAATTAGGCAGCAGAGAGCCGGCTGACAATCAGCATGACACCAGGAGTCCCGCCCTGTCAACAGGAAGAGAAACTGCCGCTCTGTTGACGTGACGTCAGCGGATGTGTGTGACCGCTCTGTGCCAGCGGAGAACAGCGCCAGGCACAACAGACAAGTAGGTAGCAACTATCTGTCGGTTAGAGCTTAAGCACTTTTTTTTTAAAGTCCCGGATATCTCCTGGATCACCAGTGGCTAGGGTTGAGCGAGTATGTTCTGTCCGAGTACACTCGGGCGAGCTCCGAGTATTTACAGCTGCTCGGTGATAAGGTTAAATCGCTCCCGTGTGCATGATTTGCAACTGTTTGACAGCTTTATTACATGTTAGGAATGTGTAAGAAATAGACATTCCTCCCATGTAATAAAGCTGTCAAACAGTTGCAAATCATGCACACGGGAGCGATTCAACCATATCACCGAGCAGCTATAAATACTTGGCCCGAGCTTGGCCCGAGCATACTCGGCGAAAGGGTTAATAGAACATACTCGCTCAACACTACTAGTGGCGTAACTTGCAGCTGGTGGGCCTCAATACAATATATCCAACAGGATTTTGAATAGTATTGGTCTTTTTATATAGGCCACTAGGACAGTTTGGGTCCATCTAGACTTCAGGGCTCAGGTGCGTCTGCAACCCCTATATCCACTAGGGATCACTTGATTTAAAAGTTATTAAATTGGGGCCCAGGAGGTTCAACTTTCTATATTGGCTTCTGACCATTATTTTTTTTACATAATAAATAATTTAATAGAAAATGTAGAAATAAAATCACAACTATTCTTCAGGTATGTAGAACATCCATGTAGCTACTGTAATCACATGGTTGTGTGCCTGACTCACTCCACTTCCATCAGTAATCCATCAATGAAAGTGAAACTGTGGTCATATAAATTGCATTTAGACAAGATCACTTTACAGCTCAGTTATATAACTTGTATTAACCCCCAGACAGCAGAGCATAATCCAGGAAAATAGCCCTATCAATATTAAATTCAATGAGAAGTCCTAGCATTGCAGTTTCCAAGTATATGTCTAGAATGGCCATATACTGTAGGAACAGGACAAGTCAAGTATGGTGATAATATTGACTATGCCATTACAAAGTAACTTGTCTGGGCATTATGTATAAAGAAGAAGGAAATGTTACTGACTGCTCACAAGGTCAAAAAGATCATGTGATGTGAAGTCTAGCTCTTTTCTTGGAAACCATGACTTTCTAGAGATCTGCAGGTGCCTTTTAACTTTACTCTCATAAGAAATCTTTATCTTATTATATTTTAGACTATAAATATTTTATTCTACGAGATGTGTTTTTGGGTAAAAAAAATGTATTTAAAATTCATTTAAAAACATTGCCTTAAATAGTGTAAAAAATGATGCTATATTGTATAAGCATTTATTTAGGTAATATACAGTATAGTACAATGTTCTATACTTTATCTAATTTTTCTCATTTTTAATCATTACTTATTTATAATATGTAATAAGGAAATGACTAGTTTATGTTAAATGGCCTAGCATGTTCATGAGGTCAAATGTACATGACTTCTCAGATGTTGCATGCTTTTGAAGTCCTGGCATCATTTTGAATGGCTTCCTGATGTTTATACTTGGCCAGTAAAGTGATGCCCCAAGCTAGTCTTTTATTATAAAGCTTCTTGGATTCCTTGCAACTTCTGAGTACAATAACTGACCCATTTTACTCTTTTCAGCTTGTTCCTCCTTTGAAAGCATCCTTGCAATCTTGCTTGCACGGCTCAAAACACTCTTTGTAGTGCACATATTAGTTAGGGTTTTTTATATAATGTACGTCAATACTCTTTTCCATTGACATGCATGCCAATAAAATGTGCATGATCAATAGGTTCTGATGTCTCTTCCCTATTATGAAGTGGTGTGTAACAAAGCATTCTCACTAATTCCAACTTACTAAATGCGTAAGAAGAGGACCTAAAGAATCAAATTGTACCACCTAAACCTTTCTAAATACGGCTGTAATGCAGTGCAGTTTTATTAATACACTTACAGACTGACATCTTCCCTGGTTTTCAGTGACACTCTGGTTCTCCTTTGGTTCAAGTGATGGCTCCTCTCCTTTGCCAGGTCACACAGGGACGGTTGTGTGGTCAGTACTACTTCCGTCAATGTAAGCCTATGAAGACTCAGAACAAGGCTCCATAGACGTACAGTACAGACCAAAAGTTTGGACACGCCTTCTCATTTAAAGATTTTTCTGTATTTTCATGACTGAAAATTGTACATTCACACTGAAGGCATCAAAACAATGAATTAACACATGTGGAATTATATACGTAACAAAAAAGTGTGAAACAACTGAAAATATGTCTTATATTCTAGGTTCTTCATAGTAGCCACCTTTTGCTTTGATGACTGCTTTGCACACTCTTGGCATTCTCTTGATGAGCTTCAAGAGGTAGTCACCGGAAATGGTTTTCACTTCACAGGTGTGCCCTGTCAGGTTTAGTAAGTGGGATTTCTTGCCTTATAAATGGGGTTGGGACCATCAGTTGTGTTGTGCAGAAGTCAGGTGGATACACAGCTGATAGTCCTACTGAATAGACTGTTAGAATTTGTATTATGGCAAGAAAAACGCAGCTAAGTAAAGAAAAACGAGTGGCCATCATTACTTTAAGAAATGAAGGTCAGTCAGTCTGAAAAATTGGGCAAACTTTGAAAGTGTCCCCAAGTGCAGTTGCAAAAACCATCAAGCGCTACAAAGAAACTGGCTCACATGAGGACCGCCCCAGGAAAGGAAGACCAAGAGTCACTTCTGCTTCTGAGGATAAGTTTATCCGAGTCACCAGCCTCAGAAATCGCAGGTTAATAGCAGCTCAGATTAGAGACCAGGTCAATGCCACACAGAGTTTTAGCAGCAGACACATCTCTACAACAACTGTTAAGAGGAGACTTTGTGCAGCAGGCCTTCATGGTAAAATAGCTGCTTGGAAACCACTGCTAAGGACAGGCAATAAGCAGAAGAAACTTGTTTTGGCTAAAGAGCACAAGGAATGGACATTAGACCAGTGGAAATCTGTGCTTTGGTCTGATGAGTCCAAATTTGAGATCTTTGGTTCCAACCACCGTGTCTTTGTGCGACGCAGAAAAGATGAACGGATGGACTCTACATGCCTGGTTCCCACCGTGAAGCATGGAGGAGGAGGTGTGATGGTGTGGGGGTGCTTTGCTGGTGACACTGTTGGGGATTTATTCAAAATTGAAGGCATACTGAACCAGCATGGCTACCACACATGCTATTCCATCCGATTTGCATTTAGTTGGACCATCATTTATTTTTCAACAGGACAATGACCCCAAACACACCTCCAGGCTGTGTAAGGGCTATTTGACCAACAAGGAGAGTGATGGGGTGCTACGCCAGATGACCTGGCCTCCACAGTCACCAGACCTGAACCCAATCGAGATGGTTTGGGGTGAGCTGGACCACAGAGTGAAGGCAAAAGGGCTAACAAGTGCTAAGCATCTCTGGGAACTCCTTCAAGATTGTTTGAAGACCATTTACGGTGACTACCTCTTGAAGCTCATCAAGAGAATGCCAAGAGTGTGCAAAGCAGTCATCAAAGCAAAAGGTGACTACTTTGAAGAACCTAGAATATAAGACATATTTTCAGTTGTTTCACACTTTTTTGTTACGTATATAATTCCACATGTGTTGATTCATAGTTTTGATGCATTCAGTGTGAATGTACAATTTTCATAGTCATGAAAATACAGAAAACTCTTTAAATGAGGTGTGTCCAAACTTTTGGTCTGCACTGTACATTGTGAAAGCGACTTCCCGTCCACACATAAACCCCTGTGTGATCCTGCGAGTCTGATTTGAAGTCACGTGACCCAGAACAGATCTGGAGCAACGCTGAAAACTGGTGAAAACAGCAATCGGTAAGTATTATAATAAAGCTACACTACACAACAGACATTTAAAAAGGTTAAGGGGAAATATTTTTTGTTAGGAGTGCTTCTTTACGTACTGGGGAAACTGGGTTGATGTTTTCTGGACAATGCCGTTAACACTGAGGGCATAATATACACTGCTCAAAAAAATAAAGGGAACACTCAAATAACACATCCTAGATCTGAATGAATGAAATATTCTCATTGAATACTTTGTTCTGTACAAAGTTGAATGTGCTGACAACAAAATCACACAAGAATCATCAATGGAAATCAAATTTATTAACCAATGGAAGCCTGGATTTGGAGTCACCTCCAAATTAAAGTGGAAAAACACAATACAGGCTGATCCAACTTTGATATAATGTCCTTAAAACAAGTCAAAATGAGGCTCAGTATTGTGTGTGGCCTCCTTGTGCCTGTATGACCTCCCTACAAGGCCTGGGCATGCACCTGATGAGGTTGCGGATGGTCTCCTGTGGGATCTCCTCCCAGACCTGGAGTAAAGCATCTGCCAACTCCTGGACAGTATGTGGTGCAACGGATGGAGATGGTGGATGGAGCGAGACATGATGTTCCAGATGTGCTCAATCGGATTCAGGTCTGGGGAATGGACGGGCCAGTTCATAGCTTCAATGCCTTCATCTTGCAGGAACTGCTGACACACTACAGCCACATTAGGTCTGGCATTGTCCTGCATTAGGAGGAACCCAGGGCCAACCGCACCAGCATATGGTCTCACAAGGGGTCTGAGGATCTCATCTCGGTACCTAATGGCAGTTAGGCTACCTCTGGCGAACACATGGAGAGCTGTGCGGCCCTCCAAAGAAATGCCACCCCACACCATTACTGACCCACTGCTAAACCGGTCATGCTGAAGGATGTTGCAGGCAGCTGATCGCTCTCCAAGGCGTCTCCAGACTCTGTCATGTCTGTCACATGTGCTCAGTGTGAACCTGCTTTTATCTGTGAAGAGCACAGGGCGCCAGTGGCGACTTTGCCAATCCTGGTGTTCTGTGGCAAATGCCAAGCGTCCTGCACGGTGTTCAGCTGTGAGCACAACCCCCATCTGTGGAAGTCGGGCCCTTACACCACCCTCATGGAGTCGGTTTCTAACCGTTTGGGCAGACACATGCAGATTTGTGGCCTGCTCGAGGTCATTTTGCAGGGCTCTGGCAGTGCTCCTCCTGTTCCTCCTTGCACAAAGTCGGAGGTAGCGGTCCTGCGGTTGGGTTGTTGCCCTTCTACGGCCCCCTCCACGTCTCCTGGTGTACTGGCCTGTCTCCTGGTAGTGTCTCCAGCCTCTGGACACTACGCTGACAGACACAGCAAACCTTCTTGCCACAGCTCGCATTGATGTGCCATCCTGGATGAGCTGCACTACCTGAGCAACTTCTGTGGCTTGTAGAGTCCGCCTCATGCTACCACGAGTGTGAAAGCACAACCAACATTCAAAAGTGACCAAAACATCAGCCAGAAAGCATTGGTACTGAGATGTGGTCTGTGGTCCCCACCTGCAGAACCGCTCCTTTATTGAGTGTGTCTTGATAATTGCCAATAATTTCCATCTATTGTCTATTCCATTTGCACAACAGCATGTGAAATTGATTGTCAATCAGTGTTGCTTCCTAAGTGGACAGTTTGATTTCACAGAAGTTTGATTTACTTGGAGTTATATAATATTCTGTTGTTTAAGTGTTCCCTTAATTTTTTTGAGCAGTGTAGTTACCAATGAGGCTGGGCTTGGCATTTGAGGACATTTAGAACTGTTGACACTGGGGGACCATTTAGGCTGGCATTTGTGTGCATAAGTCCTAGCAAAGGGGAGTTGTAGCTGACATTCGGCATTATGGCTAGTTCTGGGGTGCTCTGCAATTGGAAAAGGGGAACATTGGCCATAATATAAGTTTGTGGCTCATACTACCGTGCGTTCTGGCTGGCAGTTGGGCATTCTGCACCCATTGTGTGGGGTATCTCTGTTACTTGGGCAAAGTATTCAACAATTACACCGTATTTGCAAAATTATTTAGAAACACCTTTAAATCATTGAATTCAGGTTTCAGTCTTTGCCATTGTCAAAGGTGCATAAAATCCACCCTGTAGCCATGAAGTCAGCCTTAATAAAAATATAGAATGAAGCGTTCTTAAGAGCTTACTGATACCAGCATGGTACTTTAATAGGATGCCATCATTGTAATAATATTCCATGATCAACTGTGAGTGGTATTGAAAAATAGATATGTTTAGGAACCACAGTAACAGAGAAGGGTCATCAACAGCTCCTTTGGCATGAACATCAGCATAAAACTGTGCGCTGGGAGGTTCAAGGCATGGGTTTCCATGGCTGAGCAGCTGCATGCAAGCCTTACATCACCAAGAACAATGCCAAATGTCAGACTGAGTAATGTAGAGCCACCAATGGAAACCGGTTCTCTGGAATCACGAATCACGCATCTCTATCTGGCAGTCTAATGGTTAAACTTGGGTTTGGCAAATACCTGGAAAATGCTGGTGTGGAAGAACTTGACTGGATGAACTAGAAACCCTGTCTGCAAACCAGGGCCTCTCATCCAACATCAATGTCTGACCTTATCAAGATGAATGGGTAAAAATTCTTAGAGACACTCCAAAAGCTTGTAAAAAGCTTTTCTAATAAAGAGTGAAAGCTGTTTTATCTGCAACGGGGGATCAAATTCATATTTATGCCTATGGATTTAGAATGAGACGTCATAAAAGCTCCTGTAGTAGGTGTAATGTGTAGGTGTCACAATACTTTTAACCATGTAGTGTACTGGCCTTTGTATCACTTCAACTTGAAATGATATAATACCTATGAATTTATTCCTTATTTTCCATGATGATTACATAATTATCAGAGATAACTCATATATTCCTGAAACTAATTTATTTTTCAAAGTTTCTGCACACAGGTAAGGTTATGTAAAATGTGCTATGGGTTCGCATTCCTGCCCAGCCACAACATGAAAGGGTTTCATGAAATAATCTGTGAAATAATATGGACTTTTCTTCAGATATTTCTACTATCTTTATGTCCCTGGTGTCCATCTCCCAATATTCTTGTTATTTCCTGCACTCTCATGTAGCGGCTACAGGGAGAATAGAACTTCATTTTCTCCCTGTAGCTGCTACTCTTGTAAGCTGACTACACAGGATTTAAAGTGAACCTGACAGCTGTCAAAGGCTGTATAATCTCAGCCAGGTATGCTTGACTCTGAAGTGCTGCAGTGAAAATGTAGCACCCTGAGGATTCGGCTGCTACAGGGGTATTGCACCTCAACCCAGAGGTGTGATATTCCACTCCCGGGTAAGGATGGAGTGTGGAACTGAGCTAGTAGGCTGCATGCACTACACACATCCCATTTCCGGGGAACAGACCGATGGTACTCCCACTAGAGAAATGTGCAGGTACGACAGTGTCTGTTCCTGGCTGGAGTGGGAGGGGGGTGGAACATCCCAGTAGTGTAGGGGCAGATAGGGGGAGCAGCCTGGGTAAAGCTAGGAGCTCATTGGGTGCTGGTCACCTGAGCTCACACATAGAGGGAGTATATAAGGTGGGCACCATCTTAGATCAGGGTCAGTCTGTGAGACGTCAGTCAGTCAGTCAGTCTGAGAACCTGAGAAGCAGAGCAGAGGAGAAGAGAGAGAGACCCAGAGGCGCAGAGGGGACCCCAAGAGCCCATAAGAGAGCTAATAGGGTGAAGGGTCGGCAACAGGGTACCGGATCCCAAGCTGGCAGAGGCTACAGCACACCTTAGCCAGGAACCGGAGGTCGTGGGCAGGATCTGCCACGATCACCCACTAAATCCACCCGGAAGGCAGACCAAGAATAGGGTCAGGGAGCCCAGAGGAGGCTTGACCAACAAGAGGCCCGAGGGAGCCGGACTTAGGTGGATCCCTGGTGGGAACGGCCAGAAGAAGGGAGAGACAGAAAGGAGCTCAGGACCACACTCCGGAGTTGCCTGGGAGTTGACCGAGTCCAGGACCTGGTGGACGCAGCACGGCTTGGGTGGTCACTGCTGTACACAGTGACCCGAGCAACACCAGTAAGTAAAACCCTGGAACTGCATTTTATGCCTCTGAGTCTCCTTGCTGCACCTTCACAACCACCATCCTCCACGGCTGACCCCCTGAGGCTATACCCCTCCCGTTGGGGGTTATACTACCTAAGCTGCACTCACATCATCAGCCTCAGTGGACCCTGCTGCAGCGGCGGCCGTATTGACCGCAAATCAACGGGTGGCGTAGTCGACACAAAAGAACATCTAGTAACATCATAAGGACTGCCACACACTGAGCTTGACACCCTGGGCACGGACCGGGTCACAGCCACTCGGAGACTACAACCCCCATCTGATCCGGCTCCGGGTATCCCCAACAACACTGGCCCAGGGGGCGCGTCAAAAACATACTTAAAAAGCCACCGAGGACTGAGCTGCGCTAGAGACTAGTTGGACAGGCAGGTCCCTGGTGGCTTCTCCTCGTGCGCTGCCAGTGACTGACATGTCTCTCCCTATACGTGCATGTAGGCAAAGACCCGACAATCCAGGGTAGCGGGTAAGGAGAAGCCACCGGGGACCTGCCTATCCAACTAGTCTCCAGCCCGCTCGGTCCCTAGTGGGTTTTAAAGTGCATTAGTCTCTGAAATGCTGCAGCGTTTCAGAGTCAAACATACCTGGCTGAGATTATACAGCCTTTGGCAGCTGTCAGATTCACTTTAATCAGTATTTACCTTCAGATTAGCCTATATCTGCAGATTTCTGGACATGACAGGTTCCCTTTAATCCTTAGACTGCATAGGTATTACATTTAGAACATTGTTACTACATGTTTTGTGTGACCATTCATGGTCTTTTGTTCAAATACTTTTCTTTTTTTAAGAACTTTGCATAGTATCATGCATTCCATTCTGTAAAGAACATAGTGCAACAGTGAACAGGAGCCAAATTATTCCAGCTAAAATGTTTTAGAATAGATTTAGGTAAGAAGCCAAATATAATATAGTTTAGTTTTGTTTAGTATAGAAAGCATGTGATAGCTGTGATTACAGCCTTAAGCGACCGGATTTTATTAAAGGGGTTATGCAGGACTTTTATTATTTTTGGGTATGGGGCTTAGAACTTGTAGGCAGGTGGTTGCTGACTACCTGCCTGTTCTGCACAGGAACGATTTCTGCCATCTCAGCTGGCGATTCCCCTGCTTCATTTCACGTCTCATCAACAGAGCAGCGCCTTCTCTTTGAGTCTGCTCTATCGACGGGGCGTCTCTGGAGAAGTCACGCTGATTGATAGCCTGTTACCTGCAGTTAGACAGCGAGGAGCCGGATGTCAATCAGCTTGACATCAGCAGAGGAGAAGAGAAGATGCTGCTCTGTCGAAGTGACCTCAGCAGAAGCCGCAGAGTCACCGGCAGGAGCAGTCTGTCACCGCTCTGGGCTGGCAGAAATCGTCGTTGGGCACAACAGACAGATAGACAGATAGTTAGCAACTATCTACCTGTTAGTTCTTAGCTCTATATGCAAAAATAATTAAAGCCCCGGATAACCCCTGAGGCTATGTGCCCACGTTGAGGAAATGAAGCAGAAAATTTCTGCTTCATTTCCGCCTGTCCTCTCCCGGAAAAACGCATGCGGAATTCCGCATGCGTTTATCGCGCGTTTTTCACGCGTTTTCGACATGCGGAATTGCCTTGCGTTTTTTCATGCATTGAATAAGGCAATTCCGCATGCGGAAACGCAAAATTAATGAACATGCTGCGGATTTTTGAACGCACCATAAACGCTGCGGAAAAATCCGCAGCATGGGCATAGAACTTGCGGATTCTCATTGGGGACCATGGGGTGCGGATTGACAAGCGTTTTACAAGCGTTTATGCTGCGGAAAATCCGCATCAAAAACGCTTGTAATCCGCAACGTGGGCACGCAGCCTTAAATAGATAATTTAATCAGAATGTTACCAACATAGTTATCTAGAAACAAAAGTGGAAAATAAATAAGCCAAAATAAGACAAATTGCATGTGTTCCCCAACCTCAATTAGCTCATACTTAGCTAGTGCTAATAACAAGTTAGGACACTGTTGTAGAAGTCATACCGCCTGTAGATTTTAACTGCTGAGAAAAGTTCCTAAGAAGTAATCTCCATCTATATATCATGAATTATACCTGATTGGATCCTATGGTTATGGCTCCCAAATTGATGGGTAGCCTCGCAAGTAGAGCAGGGGTTGCCATTCTGTACTGTGAGTTAATGGAGCATCTAATATACCTGTCAGCAGGATTTGACATTCCAAAATATTTACATGTTCATGTAGCTATTTCAAAGACAAGTCCAGCAATACCTTTTTCTGGACAGTCTGTTCCTCCATTACTAAGAAATCAGCATTTGAGTTGATTTGCAAATGATGCTGAAGCACTATGGTAAATCTTAAGCCTCTGTCACTCCAGCTCTATTCCTCGCCCAGCGCCACCACTTCCTGCTTGACTGACGGTTCCTTTGTCTGAAGTCATACAGCATAGAGGCTGTCAGACAAGCAGGACAAGACAGCGATGGGCGTGGAATAGAGCTGGAGTGACCAAGTCTTCAGATTTACAATAGCACTTCAGCCACATTTGAATGTCAATGAAAACGCAAATTTCTCAGTAATGGAGGAACGAACTGGTTATATAAAGTTATTGCTGGACTTTTCTTTAAAAGAGCTATATCAATTATTAACTCCAGCAATGGCTTGATGTAAGCAATGAATGGGGCTGTATAGCTCAGCTCCATTCAAGTTGTAGTGGCCACTACTGAGAACTGCAAATCAGCTCGTGTTCTTGTTGGACACCTACTGATCGATCTGATATTGATGACCTATCTCTAGTATAGGTCATCAATTAAATGCCCGGACAACCCCTTTAACAAATTTCTTTAATATAATGATTTAGAAGAACAATTATATTGTCCTTCAATATAATGGATTTTCCTATTAAACTAGAGCTACGCTTTAAAGGGGACTATTTTATTTTTTTTACTATGTGCGTAAAACTAGCAGGCAGGTAGTTGCTATATGAGGCAACTACGTACCTGCTGCCTGCTCCTGCCAGCAGTTTAGCTGCTCCATGTCAACAGAGCAGTTCTTCTTTTGGGCTGCTCTGTCGACGAGGTGTGATCGCCAATGTCATGGTACCGACTGTCAATCAGCATGACGTCGGTCAGTCATGCTCCGTCAACAAACAGAGCGGAAATGAAGCCTATGCTCTATTGAGGTGACGTCACCGGCAGGAGCGGTCTGTGACCACTCTGTGCCGGCAGAGATCGGTACCGGGCACAACAGGCTGGTAGTTAGCAATTACCTACCTGTTAGTTCAGTACGAACAACTGAAGATGAAGAGTACTCTGAATATATCCTCACACTGATGTGGAAAATTGTGAAACAAAGTTCATCTTTGACATATTATGTGTGACATGTTTTTTTATACTAAATATGATACTTCAGATTTGAGCTTGTAAAGTTTAACTACAATCCTAAGGAAATGAGCATAGGGGGCAGACGGCTAGTGTGGTCTGCAGATTGCTGCCTTCTGTTATGCAGAACACTGAAATAAACTAGTTTGGGACTGTAAATGTCAAGGAGGGGGCTGTCTGCTACAAATAAACAGCCCTACAAACAAGCTGCCAAAACATTGTGTAAGTGCCCCATGTGAAGGAAGGAAACAGCTGGCTATCAGTCAGGCGACTGCAGTTACCGGGCATATAGTGTACGGCGTGCAAGGCTCGGCTTACTTCACGTCACATTTGTCACAGTATATGGCTTGGCTTACAGAAATGGGCCCTTCCGAAACCAAAAACAGCTACGAATTTTAAGTGAGATCATTCTTGAGCTGTGTAATACTGTCACTGAGAAGAGATAAGCAGATGATTTCCTTAACCTCACAAAGAATATAAATGTGCTAATATGCAGAAACCACAGAATGTGTCGTCGATAAAGCTTCCAAAAATCAGGACATAATAATGGTGAATGCGAAATCCAGACATTTATCTAATGGTAATACATGGCTTTCCATTGCTTCCCCAAAGCATGCTCCAGCAAGAGTTATCAGAGGAAGAAAGGTCACAAGAATGGTCATTTTACATAATTACCATTAATTGTTAAATGATTATTTCAGCTCTGCTCACTACTGTACTGGGGTGGGTGGTACAGATACCTGCGTTTGTGATTGACATTTATTGTGCACTTGTTCTATTTATCGGGACAGGTAAAAAACACCTGCTGATAGCCCATTCCTCCCTACAGGTATGTGTACAGGTGATGTCACCAGCGCGGCTCACCTCCCAATACAGAGGTATACAGATGTATCCGATTGACGTTTTTTTTTTTTTTTGCTGAACTGCAAAACAATTGGTGGTAGTTTAAAAGCCTGTTTACACGGGCAGAAACACTCTGAACGATAGTTAAAGAGGTTGTCCACTACTAGGACAACCCTTTCTCAATCTGAGTGTTTGGCTCTGAAAAAATAAAAAAATATATACTCACCTTCCATGCCGGCGCCATTCCAGCGGTGTCGGTACTCGCGATCAGGGGCTCACGTAAGGTTCACAGCGAATGTTTAAACAGACCCCCGGGAAAGCAAGTGTTGACATCCCTGGAACGATGCCGGCTCCGGAGTTGAGTATAAGCTATATGGTGAATGAAAAGGGGTTGTCCTAGTAGTGGACAACTCATTTAATACAATTGTTCTATGTGCAATAGAATGTGATTGTTCTCGGCAGCACATGTCCTGTTTATGCAGGGCTGAAGTGCTGCTAAGAAACATGATTTTTAAGTAAACTTAAAATTAATTTCATTTGACAAATGAGCAATTTACTAATTTGTTGGGTATAATCGGCGGCTTGTTTAGATAGGCCAATAATTGAGAAACTAGATTTCCTAGGAACACTCATTCCCAATTATCGGCCAGTGTAGGCACACCCTTACGTTACACAATTTGCAATTATTATATATCATATTTAATCCATGTACCTCCAGGGCATTGTGGTGATTACTGTTAGTCACTGGATTCAGGATCAGATATATATTACCCCAGCCTTTTTGGCTTTTGGGTGTGATGTGTCAATGGCAGGATATTTGCTACATGCCCTAAATATTGTAAAGTTCAGATGCATTCACCAATATTATCTATGAGTGAAAGAAGTGTTAAAAAAACACAATTTACATGTGCCTATGAGAGGTTGGCAGTGAGTGCTACAACATCAGCAGTATTAAAGAGTCATTTGCTGACTATAAAGAATGACATATTATATCACAATATCTCATTACGTTCTGTAAGGTGACCGACAATATTGAATACTTCAGCACTTTGATGAAAAGTAAAAATCTCTTCTGACATCAGATAAGTTGGAATATGGGCAGAACACCCGCCAGTAAGAGCTAATATTCAAGCTAAAACTTCAGCTTGCAGCTTCTAATGATCTTCTGAAACACCTGACACATCTCATTTGGGATAACATGACCAATAGGTATGCAATATGGTGAGGGTCTTTCCTTTTGCAACTACAATAAGGAGCAAAAATGAAAGAAAGCTTCTTAGGTATTTGACACCATTTAACGAAGAGTATGAATCCCACTTCTTGACAGAAAAGGTGAGATTTACTAATGCATTAATCCTTTTCCAAATTAGGAAGTGAATTAAGGTCTTTCTTACATTTGATTCTGCAAAAATTCTTACTGTCACTTTTATTCATTCTCATCTGCACTATTGCAACTCTCTACTTATCGGTCTCCCTCTTACAAAACCCTCCCATATTCAATCCATCCTGAATGCCGCAGCCAGGATCATATTCCTGTCCAGCCACTACACAGATGCCTCCACCCTGTGCCAGTCATTGTACTAGTTGCCCATCCGATACAGTATAAAGTTATCACTCTCACCCACAAAGCTTTCCACAGTTTTTCACCACCCTACTTCTCCTCCCTCATCTCTGTCTACCACCCTACCTGTACCGTCCATTCTACTAATGAACTAAGACTAACATCCTCAATAATTCGAACCTCCCATTCCCATCTAAAAGACTTCTCCCATGCTGCGCCAGTTCTCTGGAATCCACAACCCTGGAGAATCTGATTAATACCCAGTGTCCACAGAGATTTCAGGTGGACGATAAGGTACTACAGCAGCTGGGGACCTGACTAGGCTCCTATGGCTCCCATGTTAGTATGTGAAACTCGGTCACAGGCTGATACTGTGGTATTGCAGCATATAGTACAAGCAAGGTTTAAGTCCCCTAAGCAGACTAAAAAATGTGGAAAATAAAAAAGTTGAGAAAAATATTAAAGAATTTAAAAGTTAAAATTAGCCTCCTTTTCCCCAGTTAAAAATAAAAAAGGGAAATTAGACAGAAGAGGTCCTGTGCCTGAACAATATATGGGCCCTTTGCAGCCCAGTAGCTCATAATAATGCACAATGCCCCCTGTTTGGAGGTGGAAGTGGGGCTCCTTGCCATTTGGGACCTTGTTTGACTACACAGGCTTCACCAATGGTATGTCCGCCCATGTCTCCAGCCATTATCAAAAAACAAATATCACTTTCTTACAAATGAAAAGAAGGTGACTCAACAAGTCAGTGTAAACAATAAAAAGGGTTCAAGGCTGGTATTAGATTATCTTCTGTCCTCTACAGATGGAGTACTACCTCTGTGACAAAGCTAGGAGGGGCTTAGAGTTTCTTTATGTTTACTTGACCTCATTTGCAGCCTTCTTCTCTTAAAAGAACAAAATAAAACATTTTAGGGACAAGAGTTTTTGGCAAAATGACAGAATGAAAAAAGACCTTGCAGATAAATTACAGAATAGTATCGAAACAATAACCCGGTGACATAAGAGTATATTTATGACATAATTGTTGCTACATTTTTTATTGGCCCCAGTGCACCATCAGCTTGCTTCAAATTCCTCTGTGACAGCATGTCTGCCACACATGCCTTAAAGGGAACCTGTCCCTAGATTTTGGAAAAGGTACAAACACCAAGTTTCTCACTATGATGGTCAAAAATAAATTGTAAAATATTGCACAGCGCCCACCAGCAGCCCTCTGTATGGTGATGGAGTCACAGTGTCCTACCTGTTAGCCAAACCCATTCTTCTGTGAGCAACCTCTTGCTCGTGGAAAAAGGGTACTGGGGCACCTACACATTACAGATACAGGTGCTGTAATGATGTCCCACACTAAATCCATAGGAATTAACAAGGAGCTGGGTACCCCTTTGCAGCTATAACAGCTTTTACTGTTCTGGCTTAATACTAGATATTGGAGTGCATCTGTGAGAATGTTTGCCCATTCATCCATAAGAGCATTTGTAAGGTTACTGACACTGATGTTGGATGAGAGGGCCTAATTTTCAGAAATGGCGTTTAGTTCATCCAGTCAAGTTCTTCCACACCGTTTCATTCGCAATCACCATTCAAGTTTATTCCAAAGGTTTTTGATAGGGTTGAGGTCAGGGCTCTATGGGGGCCAGTCAAGTTCTTATATTCAAAACTTACTCACTTATGCCTTTATGGACTTTGGTATTATACTGGGGCACAATCATGCTAAGACAGAAAAGGGCCCTCCCCAAACTTCCTACAAAGTTGGAAGCTATAACCAGGGGTGGATTAAGAGTAGCAAGGGCCCCGGGCAGTTTAGAAGGCGCGGCCCCCCCCACACACACCTGATGTATCACATGTCACATGATCCCCTGTGATAGATCATGTGATAGTTCACGTGAAATTAATTTGGCACAATATTAATTATAATATATTTTTTTTAGGCTGTGTGCCCACTATGCATTTTTTAAGCAATTCCGCTGCAGAAACACTTAATAAACGCTTGGTAGAAGGCCTGCCATGTTCCCCAATGATAATCCTAATGTGCTGTGCACATGCTGCGGAAATTTCCGCTGCGGATTATCATTGCGGAAAAATCCACAGCATTACCAATTATTTTGCGTAAGCTCTGCGTTTTCGCCGCCATTGACTTGCATTGGAACGCATGTAATCCGCATCACTGCATCTGTACATGCGGATTCCATGTGTTTCAATGTGCGGATGGTACCCGGCTTTGGAGAAGAGGAGACTCTCCTCCGGATCCGGGTACCATAGAACCTGTAAAAAAAAAGAATAAAATAAAAAATAAATATTATACTTACCTTCTGATGGCCCCCGGTGTCTTTATCCGATGCGTCCTGGCTTGCTGGCAGCTCGCGATGGTCTGAAAAGGACCTGCCGTGACGTCATTTAAGTCATGTGACGGGTCACGCGACCGATGACGTCGGCAGGCCATCAGAAGGTAAGTATATATTTATTTTTTATTTTTGACCATTCTTTTACGGTCACACTATATAAATCCATGCCGGTTGCATGGATTTATATAGTGTGACCAAGTTGTCAAGCACTTTCCAAGTGATGCTAAAATCTCTTGGAAAAGCGCTTGTTAACCCGCATGCAGAAATGCATGTGAAGAACGCTTCACTTCCGCTTGTCCCTGGCAGGAAAAAAGCATGTAAAATCCGCATGCGTTTTTTCTGCCAGGGAGATGCAGAAACGCTCAGGAAAAAATCCGGAGCATTTCTGCATCGTGGGCACATAGCCTTACATTAATTGTATGACTCAATATTGAGCACACGTAGCCATCTATACACGGCGGGAGGCCGAACGGCGCCATCTATACACAGCACGAGGCCGCACGTAGCCATCTATACACAGCTGGAGGCCGCACGGCGCCATCTACACACAGCGGGAGGCCACATGTAGCCATCTATACACAGCGGGAGGCCGCACGTAGCCATCTATATACAGCGGGAGGCCGCACATAGCCATCTATACACAGCAGGAGGCCGCACGTAGCCATCTATACACGGCGGGAGGCCGCACGGCGCCATCTATACACAGCACAAGGCCACACGTAGCCATCTATACACAGCGGGAGGCCGCACGTAGCCATCTATACACAGCGGGAGGCCGCACGGCGCCATCTACACACAGCGGGAGGCCACATGTAGCCATCTATACACAGCGGGAGGCCGCACGTAGCCATCTATATACAGCGGGAGGCCGTACTTAGCCATCTATACACAGCAGGAGGCCGCACGTAGCCATCTATACACAGCGGGAGGCCACACGGCGCCATCTATACATAGCGGGAGGCGGCATGGCGCACCCCCCAGAGACAGTGGGAGGCCGCACGCAGTCATGCACACACAAACATATACGCATAAACACATTTGAAACACAAAAATACATATAAATAGACATCACACAATGATATCTGCCTGCACACACGCACTCATTCAATCACACATACACACACTCACTCTCACACATACACACTCTCTCACACACACACACACACTCTCTCACACACACACACTCTCTCTCACACACACACTCTCACACACAGTCTCTCACACACACACACTCTCTCTCACACACACACACACTCTCTCACTCACAGACACACACAGACTCACCATCCCCCGGCTCAGCTCCAGTCCCCCTGCCCCTTTCTGGTGCAGCACTGCAGGCCGGGCGCACACTGCATGATGTCACAGCTAGGAGACACGGCCGCGCACAGGGCCGTGTCTCCTAGCAGTGACGCGGCCGGGCCAGCACAGGGAAGTTAACATCTGCAGTGCTGGCCTGGCCGAAGAAGATGCAGCGTCCGTGCGCCGCTGCTGGGGGAGTGGTCCGGGGGCCCCCCGCCACTGTCTGCCAGTATGTGCCGCGGCGCCGCACATATAATGAGGGCAATCTAGCCATAGACACCCCGGAGCCCGAGGCCCCGGGAGGTAGCCCAGATTGCCCTCATTATAATCCGCCTATGGCTATAACTGTCTAAGGTGGGGAGAAGATGCCAGGGACCTGCCTGTACAACAAGTCTCCAGTGTGGCTCGATCCCAAGTGTTGTATAATGTATATTTTTCTCTGAAATTCTGCATTGTTTCTAAGTCAAACATACTGTATATGGCTGAAATCATACAGCCAGTGCCTGATTCACATATCAGCAGTCAGGTTCTCCTAAAAAAAAAAAAAAAATAGAAATGTGAAAACATTATATACATGATTTATTTTTTTGCGTACCTGTTTGACTATTTCAGTTTGGCAGTCGTACACCCCAGAATTATACTGTTGGTTGTTGCTGGATATTGAGGAAACAGGTATACGCTCCCAATCATCTACTGGTTTGCCAACTAAACATTCATCTGTTCAAGTTGGTGGTAGTGCAGTCACTGCTATACAAACTAATGATAGTGTTAGCTCAGCCTCACTGCAAAAGACCCAGCCACTATTATTTCTTTGCAGAAAGGCTTGCCTGCTTTCTGCTTTCATGTGCATACGAACGTAGGCCGCGAGAAATGCAGCCGCGGTGACTTTAACCTATTTTTTGAGCACGCCGGAGATATTCGGTTAGCACCCGAGCGTGCTCAGATAACCGCTTATCCGAGCATGTTCGCGCATCACTAATTAATAGTTGAGAAACCATTACCTCTCCACTTTCAAAAGTGCTGCGCACACCTGTTTTTACTCCCTTAAAGGAGTTGTCCACTACTTTTTTGAATTGCCCCTATGTATTTAGCATGTGGCCATAAGTTTTTTTGTAAATACCTTTAGTTGTAATGTACAACCTGTGAGCGGCGCTATCGCTGGCCGCTCACAGGCATCACGTGACCCCCGGCTGCAGCCGGCTCTGACATCTGATGTCACGTCAAGTTCCGGATGCAGCCGGGCGTGACCCAGTGATGTGCTCCCCGCTGATTGATGGGTTGTGGGCAGGATTACCCCACTCGTCACACCCAGCATCCACCACGCGCTCTGCCTCGCCTCATTCATTGGGAAAGCGTGCGGTAGATGCCGGTTGTGACGTGCGGGGTAACCCACAACCCAGCATCCACCGGGGGGACCACATCACTGATGTCACGCCTCACTTGACGTGACATCAGCGGAAGAAAAAGCCGGGGGTCACGTGATGCCTGTGAGCGGCCAGTGATAGCGCCACTCACAGGCAATACATACAACTAAAGGTATTTACAAAATGGCCACATGCTAAATACATTGGGGCAATTAAAAAAAGTACTGATCAACTCTTTAATAAAAGGATCATTTTTGGATGCCTTGGGAAAAAAGCGTTTGTTTCATTTAGCAAAAATAAAGAAAACTCCCAAAACAGGGATAAGTTTTGCACCCTACCCATGGGATAAAGCCAATACAATACTGAAATAATGATGCCTGTATGAAAGGTGCCATAACTAATTCCCACCTCCTCTGGGACTTGAAAATTAAAGTCAAACAGCAAATTTAAGCATCAAAAATAATCGTTTTCAGCAGCACAAAATTAGTTGGGTTCAACTGTTTTAATCTCTGAGCCAATCTGTCTGTAGAGCAGTGTAATAGCCAACATTCAGTGTGGTGATAATCCTTCTAGTGAAATGGCTAATGGCAGCATAGAGCAGGTGACAGGAGCCCTCCGGCTGGCGACCTCCTCCAGGCTGGCGACAAATCCTTTATGGCGTGTGACTTCAGGCAGACCACGTGACACGTTACTGTGATTACTCAGAAGCCTGGAGACGCAGCGCTCCCCCTGGCGGTATCTGCAGGCGCTGCAGCGCTCCGGAGGTGTCAGGCAGCCTGTGCTTCCAGTCCTCGCTCCTCCTCCTCCTCCTCGTCGTCTTCTCTGATCTCCCACCCTCCGCGCACGTAATCCACAGTGGACTCTAGCACAGCATCCCGGCCCTGATCCCTCCGAGACCCCGCGGATTACACAAAGCCCCGAAGTGAGACTAGGACATGTCCGCTCCTGGAGCACAGCTGGGGGGGTCGCGCTATTGGGGGCCGTGATCTGACCACTCTGCGCTACACAGGCCGCTCCAATCTGTGACCCGGACTCTGCGATCGCTGCCCTCTGGTCTGCTGTGACGCCCCCCGCAGGTATGTGGGGGAGGATGTTCTCGGATTACGGCTCTGGATTCAGCAGTTTCACCACAGGTAAGTGCTCATTACAATACATGAGTGTGCCCCCCAGGACCCCACATGTCCCGACACCCCGGGACTGCGCCCCGCTATGGAGGGGACCGTTATATAACGCCACTGCGGGGCGCCCTCCTGGACGTGGGCAGGGACCAGGGTGCTGTGTGCAGCGGAGTCCTGTGCCATGTGTCCTCAGGACAACTGCCCCCTGCACTCCATCAGTCTATTGTGTGTGTGTATATAGTGCTATATGTACATGTGTCCTCAGGACAACTGCCCCCCACACTCCATCAGTCTATTGTGTGTGTGTATATAGTGCTATATGTACATGTGTCCTCAGGACAACTGCCCCCTGCACTCCATCAGTCTATTGTGTGTGTGTATATAGTGCTATATGTACATGTGTCCTCAGGACAACTGCCCCCTGCACTCCATCAGTCTATTGTGTGTGTGTGTGTGTATATAGTGCTATATGTACATGTGTCCTCAGGACAACTGCCCCCCACACTCCATCAGTCTATTGTGTGTGTGTATATAGTGCTATATGTACATGTGTCCTCAGGACAACTGCCCCCTGCACTCCATCAGTCTATTGTGTGTGTGTGTATATAGTGCTATATGTACATGTGTCCTCAGGACAACTGCCCCCTGCACTCCATCAGTCTATTGTGTGTGTGTATATAGTGCTATATGTACATGTGTCCTCAGGACAACTGCCCCCTGCACTCCATCAGTCTATTGTGTGTGTGTATATAGTGCTATATGTACATGTGTCCTCAGGACAACTGCCCCCACACTCCATCAGTCTATTGTGTGTGTGTATATAGTGCTATATGTACATGTGTCCTCAGGACAACTGCCCCCTGCACTCCATCAGTCTATTGTGTGTGTGTATATAGTGCTATATGTACATGTGTCCTCAGGACAACTGCCCCCTGCACTCCATCAGTCTATTGTGTGTATATAGTGCTATATGTACATGTGTCCTCAGGACAACTGCCCCCTGCACTCCATCAGTCTATTGTGTGTATATAGTGCTATATGTACATGTGTCCTCAGGACAACTGCCCCCACACTCCATCAGTCTATTGTGTGTGTGTATATAGTGCTATATGTACATGTGTCCTCAGGACAACTGCCCTCCACACTCCATCAGTCTATTGTGTGTGTATATAGTACTATATGTACATGTGTCCTCAGGACAACTGCCCCCCACACTCCATCAGTCTATTGTGTGTGTATATAGTGCTATATGTACATGTGTCCTCAGGACAACTGCCCCCTGCACTCCATCAGTCTATTGTGTGTGTATATAGTGCTATATGTACATGTGTCCTCAGGACAACTGCCCCCACACTCCATCAGTCTATTGTGTGTGTGTGTGTGTGTATATAGTGCTATATGTACATGTGTCCTCAGGACAACTGCCCCCACACTCCATCAGTCTATTGTGTGTGTGTGTATATAGTGCTATATGTACATGTGTCCTCAGGACAACTGCCCCCACACTCCATCAGTCTATTGTGTGTGTATATAGTGCTATATGTACATGTGTCCTCAGGACAACTGCCCCCTGCACTCCATCAGTCTATTGTGTGTGTGTATATAGTGCTATATGTACATGTGTCCTCAGGACAACTGCCCCCCGCACTCCATCAGTCTATTGTGTGTGTATATAGTGCTATATGTACATGTGTCCTCAGGACAACTGCCCCCACACTCCATCAGTCTATTGTGTGTGTGTGTGTATATAGTGCTATATGTACATGTGTCCTCAGGACAACTGCCCCCACACTCCATCAGTCTATTGTGTGTGTGTGTGTGTATATAGTGCTATATGTACATGTGTCCTCAGGACAACTGCCCCCCACACTCCATCAGTCTATTGTGTGTGTGTATATAGTGCTATATGTACATGTGTCCTCAAAACAACTGCCCCCCACACTCCATCAGTCTATTGTGTGTGTGTATATAGTGCTATATGTACAGGTGTCCTCAGGACAACTGCCCCCACACTCCATCAGTCTATTGTGTGTGTGTATATAGTGCTATATGTACATGTGTCCTCAGGACAACTGCCCCCCGCACTCCATCAGTCTATTGTGTGTGTATATAGTGCTATATGTACATGTGTCCTCAGGACAACTGCCCCCCGCACTCCATCAGTCTATTGTGTGTGTATATAGTGCTAAATGTACATGTGTCCTCAGGACAACTGCCCCCCCACTCCATCAGTCTATTGTGTGTGTGTATATAGTGCTATATGTACATGTGTCCTCAGGACAACTGCCCCCCCACTCCATCAGTCTATTGTGTGTGTGTATATAGTGCTATATGTACATGTGTCCTCAGGACAACTGCCCCCCGCACTCCATCAGTCTATTGTGTGTGTATATAGTGCTAAATGTACATGTGTCCTCAGGACAACTGCCCCCCCACTCCATCAGTCTATTGTGTGTGTGTATATAGTGCTATATGTACATGTGTCCTCAGGACAACTGCCCCCCGCACTCCATCAGTCTATTGTGTGTGTATATAGTGCTATATGTACATGTGTCCTCAGGACAACTGCCCCCACACTCCATCAGTCTATTGTGTGTGTGTGTGTATATAGTACTATATGTACATGTGTCCTCAGGACAACTGCCCCCCACACTCCATCAGTCTATTGTGTGTGTGTATAGTGCTATATGTACATGTGTCCTCAGGACAACTGCCCCCCGCACTCCATCAGTCTATTGTGTGTGTGTGTGTATAGTGCTATATGTACATGTGTCCTCAGGACAACTGCCCCCACACTCCATCAGTCTATTGTGTGTGTGTGTGTGTATATATAGTGCTATATGTACATGTGTCCTCAGGACAACTGCCCCCCACACTCCATCAGTCTATTGTGTGTGTGTGTGTATATAGTGCTATATGTACATGTGTCCTCAGGACAACTGCCCCCCGCACTCCATCAGTCTATTGTGTGTGTATATAGTACTATATGTACATGTGTCCTCAGGACAACTGCCCCCCGCACTCCATCAGTCTATTGTGTGTGTGTGTGTGTGTGTATATAGTGCTATATGTACATGTGTCCTCAGGACAACTGCCCCCCACACTCCATCAGTCTATTGTGAGTGTGTATAGTGCTATATGTACATGTGTCCTCAGGACAACTGCCCCCCACACTCCATCAGTCTATTGTGTGTGTGTGTGTGTGTATATAGTACTATATGTACATATGTCCTCAGGACAACTGCCCCCCACACTCCATCAGTCTATTGTGTGTGTGTGTATATAGTGCTATATGTACATGTGTCCTCAGGACAACTGCCCCCCACACTCCATCAGTCTATTGTGTGTGTGTGTATAGTGCTATATGTACATGTGTCCTCAGGACAAATGCCCCCCACACTCCATCAGTCTATTGTGTGTGTGTATATAGTGCTATATGTACATGTGTCCTCAGGACAACTGCCCCCCGCACTCCATCAGTCTATTGTGTGTGTGTGTGTATATAGTACTATATGTACATGTGTCCTCAGGACAACTGCCCCCCACACTCCATCAGTCTATTGTGTGTGTATATAGTACTATATGTACATGTGTCCTCAGGACAACTGCCCCCCGCACTCCATCAGTCTATTGTGTGTGTGTGTGTGTGTGTGTGTGTGTGTATATAGTACTATATGTACAGTACAGACCAAAAGTTTGGACACACCTTCTCATTTAAAGATTTTTCTGTATTTTCATGACTATGAAAATTGTACATTCACACGGAAGGCATCAAAACTATGAATTAACACCTGTGGAATTATATACTTAACAAAAAAGTGTGAACCAACTGAAAATATGTCTTATAGTCTAGTTTCTTCAAAGTAGCTACCTTTTTCGCTTAACCTTTTAACCATTTACGTATACTCAACTAGTGTAAACATTGCATTCCCTGTTAAGTGTTTGTTTTTTCAAAATAAAAAATTATTGTAAAACAAAGTAGCCACCTTTTGCTTTGATTTCTGCTTTGCACACTCTTGGCATTCTCTTGATGAGCTTCAAGAGGTAGTCACCGGAAATAGTCTTCCAACAATCTTGAAGGAGTTCCCAGAGATGCTAAGCACTTGTTGGCCCTTTTGCCTTCACTCTGTGGTCCAGCTCACCCCAAACCATCTCGATTGGGTTAAGGTCTGGTGACTATGGAGGCCAGGTCATCTGACATAGCACCCCATCACTCTCCTTCTTGGTCAAATAGCCCTTACAGAGCCTGGAGGTGTGTTTGGGGTCATTGTCTTGTTGAAAAATAAATGATGGTCCAACTAAACGCAAACCAGATGGAATAGCATGCCGCTGCATGATGCTGTGGTAGCCAAGCTAGTTCAGTATGCCTTCAATTTTGAATAAATCCCCAACAGTGTCACCAGCAAAGCACCCCCACACCATCACACCTCCTCCTCCATGCTTCATGGTGGGAACCAGGCATGTAGAGTCCATCTGTTTACCTTTTCTGTGTCGCACAAAGACACGGTGGTTGGAACCAAAGATCTCAAATTTGGACTAATCAGACCAAAGCACAGATTTCCACTGGTCTAATGTCCATTCCTTGTGTTCTTTTGCCCAAACAAGTCTCTTCTGCTTGTTGCCTGTCCTTAGCAGTGGTTTCCTAGCAGCTATTTTACCATGAAGGCCTGCTGCACAAAGTCTCCTCTTAACAGTTGTTGTAGAGATGAACTCTGAGTGGCATGGACCTGGTCTCTAATCTAAGCTGCTGTTAACCTGAGGCTGGTGACTCAGACAAACTTATCCTCAGAAGCAGAGGTGACTCTTGGTCTTCCTTTCCTGGGGCGGTCCTCATGTGAGCCAGTTTCTTTGTAGCGCTTGATGGTTTTTGCAACTGCGCTTGGGGACACTTTCAAAGTTTGCCCAATTTTTCGGACTGACTGACCTTCATTTCTTAAAGTAATGATGGCCACTTGTTTTTCTTAACTTAGTTGCTTTTTTTCTTGCCATGATACAAATTCTAACAGTCTATTCAGTAGGACTATCAGCTGTGTATCCACCTGACTTCTGCACAACACAACTGATGGTCCCAACCCCATTTATAAGGCAAGAAATCCCACTTATTAATCCTGACAGGGCACACCTGTGAAGTGAAAACCATTTCCGGTGACTACCTCTTGAAGGTCATCAAGAGAATGCCAAGAGTAAGCAAAGCAGTCATCAAAGCAAAAGGTGGCTACTTTGAAGAACCAAGAATATAAGACATATTTTCAGTTGTTTCACACTTTTTTGTTAAGTATATAATTCCACATGTGTTAATTCATAGTTTTGATGCCTTCAGTGTGAATGTACAGTTTTCAAAGTCATGAAAATACAGAAAAATCTTTAAATGAGGTGTGTCCAAACTTTTGGTCTGTATTGTACATGTGTCCTCAGGACAACTGCCCCCCGCACTCCATCAGTCTATTGTGTGTGTATATATAGTGCTATATGTACATGTGTCCTCAGGACAACTGCCCCCCGCACTCCATCAGTCTATTGTGTGTGTGTATATAGTGCTATATGTACATGTGTCCTCAGGACAACTGCCCCCCGCACTCCATCAGTCTATTGTGTGTGTGTAGTGCTATATGTACATTTCTATGTATGTGTTATATATAATGTGTGTTACGGTTTGTATATGTATGCGTATGTATACACAATTTATACACATACTTTCATACGTGAGATATACGTGTGTATATATTTACACTCAGACTTATATAGTATATCTATCTGTGTACATCTATAATGTAGGTGATGGTCCCCCTATATAAGACTATAGGGGAGCAGTACTGATGGTGCTGGTTACATAACGCTGTAAACTTTCTATCTACCAGATATCTGTCCTGTAGATGGACGAGGGTCATCTCCAGGGTTTTCGCTTCTGGTGTCACTAGGAGGGTCCTCTCTGTAGGAAGTAGCTGTCCCCATCAGTAGATCGGTGCCCTGATTGCTAGATGTTGCTTTACCCAGGAGTCATGGATAGGAAGTGAGTGTGGTCATATTAGCCAATATAGGACCCCCAGCTGCTTAACGTACCTTCTAGAGAACGTCATCAGCTCTAAGAAATGTGTTCAAAAAAGTGGACGGGGCATCAATTGCTGTGAATAATTTTTGACGGGCACAGTCCATACTGGATGTGAATAATGTGTCTACTCTCTGACATCAAACAGAGGTCTGGATCATTGTGAAACACAAGGTACATTAGATAGCTGCAGAGCTTTTGATGATCCAATAATGATTGACGTAAACTGTGAGAATCCTATTATCAGTGACCGGTCTCATAGACGTAACAATAATGATTGATCTGACAGTTACTGATAATTGGAGCTGTCAATATGTGTGGAACTGATTGATGGGAAGTTGTCCTGTATAGATCCTAACCTATCTAGGACATCACTGTGATGTAGATGTCTAGACCCTATAACTACTAAACCTCATGGCACGGGCTGGATCAGGGCAGATCTCCCATCTGTGACCTTCTTGTCTACATGCTGCCTCTGCTAGGATGGTCGCTGACAATCGTGATGCAGACGGCTGGGCCTGATCTGCTGGTGGCCATCACCCCTACAGTCCTATTTAGCCCTAATTGAGTGATTGGCACTATCACAGGCGGCTTTGTGTGCTGCCAGCAGTTGAGGAGTTAATGCCGCTAACGGCTCATTGTCCTCTCTCGTTGATTGGCGTGTAATGATTCTGATGGGGGTCATGGGGACTTTTCCTGCTATTGCTTGGTGACATCTGAACTAGTTTGGAGCAGGATCAGTGTGGATTTCCAGGACTGTGCTGCCGGAACTTGCACCATAATGTGATCTCCATATTGGAGTCATTTGGGAAAAACGTGGATCTGGTCTGTGTGCAAAGCAAAGGGCAAATCTCAAGTAGAACTTAAGTGTTTGGCCAACAACCTTTGTCTCAATATGGTGCAAATCTTGTTATATGTCCTTCATAAAGGACCCAGAGCAAGGCAGGGGTCAGCAGTATTATTACATAGTAACAAGGAAATACATGGAACCGTGCTAGTGAATAAGGCTATGTTCACACACACTGTTCTTTGTTTCTGGAGCCAAAACCTGCTCTCTTGGCAGTAAAAATGCTCAGAACTCCGATTTTGCTGCGTTTTGTTTGCTCATGTCTGATTTGTCTACAGTACAAAAAAGTAACGTTTTACTTTCTATAGTGACAAAACGCTGAAAGAATTGACAAGCTGCAGCTCTCATCCAGGAGAAAAAACAATTGTGTGTATCACATGCCTCAAATGTTATCGCTTTTGTGGGTACTGTAAAAAGCAGCTTAATATTTTCAAGAAAAGCATCATGTGAATGTAGCCTAAGATGGGTTGCTGACAATTAAGTTCACCTGTAAGGAAACTCCACAGTGTTACATCTGCTACTTGGGGCAGTCTTATTAGGACGGCTTTGCATGTGAGTTTTGGCTGCTGATTTTGGATAGAGGATGTGGGCAGGGATTGCGGGCTGTCGCAGGCGCGGACAGTGTGCTGCCCTGTTACTGTGGTGTTTCTCATTAGCCTCACTGCCCTGGTGGGGACGTATGGAAACAATCAGACATCAAGGGACAGAGTACCAGCTGCCTGCGCAGGACATGGGGCATTGCTGCAGACTCTTAGTAGATTTGTTCTTGAAACCATTGTAAACTCTTGATGGTGTGATCACGATTTCACTGATTGCATATAGTTAGGAGTCTAATCTAAGGTATATGTTTTGTTACATTAAGTATTTTGGGACGATTCATTGTTAACCTCTTCATGACTGGAGCTTTTTTGCTTTTTCGTTTTTTGCTTCCCTTCTTCCCAGAGCCATAACTTTTTTATTTTTCGGTCAATATGGCCATGTGAGGGCTTATTTTTTGCGGGACGAGTTGTACATTTGAGCGCCATCACTGGTTTTACCATATCGTGTACTGGAAAACATTCCAAGTGCCGTGAAATTGCAAAAAAAAGTGCAATTCCACGGTTGTTTTTTTTTTTTCTTTCCACGTTCACTGAATGGTAAAACTCACCTGCCATTATTATTCTCCAGGTCATTACGAGTTCGTAGACACCAAACATGTATAGGTCCTTTTTTATTTAAGTGGTAAAAAAAATCCAAAGTTTGCTTAAAAAACAAAAAATGGCGCCATTTTCCGAGACTATTAGCATCTCCGTTTTTCGTGATCTGGGGCCAAGTAAGGGCTTATTTGTTGTGTGCCGAGCTGACTTTTTTATTAATACCATTTTGGGGTAGATCCGAGGTTTTGATCGCCCGTTATTGCATTTTATTGCAATGTTGCGGCGACCAAAAAAACGTAATTCTAGCGTTTAGAATTATTTTCTCGTTACACCTTTGCCGATCGGATTAATTCTTTTTTTATATTGATAGATCGGGCGATTCTGAACGCGGCGATACCAGATATGTGCATGTGTTTTTTTTTATTTTTTTTTTACTGTTTTATTTTGAATGGGGCGAAAGGGGGGTGATTTAAACTTTTATATTTTTTTATTTTTAAAACCATTTTTTTTACACTTTTTGCATGCTCCAATAGTCTTCTTGGGAGACTAGAAGCAGCACTTATCTGATCTCCTGCACTACACACAGGTGATGATCAGATCGCCTGTGTGTAGCAGAATTGCTCACTTGCTAAGTAGTCGGCGCTCATAGCAATCTGGCAATGACAATCACAGGGGTCTCCATGCCAACCCATTGGTGACCCGCGATCATGTGATGGGGTGGCCAATGACGCACTTTCCGGAAGCACGAGTTGAATGCCGCTGTTGGAGATTGACAGCGGCATTTAACTAGTTAACAGCCGTGGGTGGATCGTGATTCCATCTGCGGCTGTTCCAGGCACATGTCAGCTGTATAGATCCCGAAAGGTGCGGGCTCAGCGCCGGAGCCTGCACTAAACAGAAGGATCTGACGTGTACTATTAGTCTTCACGTCAGAAAGGGGTTAAAGGGAATCTGTCAGTAGGATCATCCCTCCTAAGCCGTCTATATGGGCATGTAGGTTATAGGAAGTTGAATAAACTGACACCTTGACATCTACGATCTGATGTTTTATTCCAGAGAAATCTGGAAATGTCTTGTTAATATGCAAATGAGCTGTTAAGATCTATAGGCAGGACATAGATCTCGACGAGTACCTGTTTCAAGAGCTTATTTTAAAAGAAAGGGGGAGTTACCAGTGTGAGACATGTAATGGCTGACATTCTGCTCTCCTCATGTACATGTCTCACTGATAATGAACCCTTTCTTTTAAAATAAGCTCTTGAAACAGATGATTGTTGAGATCTATCTCCAGCCCTTATGTATGAGTATCTGCTTCCAGTAGGCTTATATGCCCAAAAATGATGCACGATAGAACTCACGTTGACTGCGCCGGCACAATTATAGTCAGTGGACCCATTGACGCATACGCCCAAAGCCTGTTTTTCAGGGGATTTGGACGTAAGCCCCGATGCACCTCTATAGGTGCCCTCTTTTGGATGCACACATAATGAACCTGGAGGTCAGCACGGTATATGGTGCCTGGTTCAGAGCATGTACTGAAGTAAGGAGCTCTATTAGCACCCCTGTAGTGTATGCTGGACGTGCCGGCACAGCCCAGTGACCCCCCCCCATCCCTACATAATATATTCTGCGCTGTTTCCCCTGCCGGCATGCAATGTGTAGATATGGTTATATTGACCTGCAGCGAGTGTCCTTGCTGTTATAGGAATATTTACTTCTTGGATCTTTCATGTTCTTTTTGTTGTTTTTAGCAACAATTAAAAAAAAAAAAAAAAAAAGATCTGTGAAAGGTGGTGTTATGGGTTGACCTTGCTAAACGCTGGCACGTTGCGGGCTCGGCCTCTGCTTACTGCCTGCATCTCATTTAGTTCCCACACAAATAGCCGAGGCTACAGTCCATAAGGGAAAATAATGGCGCCGTCAAGGTTCCTCTGATTTAACAAATCTTGATTATTCTCTAACAGAAGTAGCACTGTGCCATTATGTGATATACTCCAGGCCTGCCCGAGTCGAGAACACTGCCGTCTTGTGTTTAACCATTCGCTCCTAATTGGGTTAAAACACAATTAACTCCTTGTAAAAAAGCATTTTCCATGAAGAAATAAAACTTTGGTATATATAAAACTCTGAACTGTTATATTCTGTCACCTCTGTCAAATGTTTGTAACATTTTTGTTAAGATACTTTATAAGGGAAGCCAGCGATTAAGGCTGCCATAACCAGAAAACTTCCCCTTGGTTGTGCTGCATTACTAGCCACAATGGCCAATCAAGTCTCTAGCATAGACCCTGGTAAAGTGTGTCCCATGCACCGGTATGCTGAAAGCATCATGCGGCTGCCCTCTCCTGTGTGGCATCTCGATTTCACAGGTATCTGAAACCTCAGTAGTCCGATATTAATGAGTATAATGGAGGAGGGCATAACCGGCTCCTTCTTCCTTCTTCCACCATTCAGCCTGTGTGACTGCAAAATACAGCAGACGCAATTATATCACAAGGTCATTTCTGCTGTGTGGCACCTCATTGAATGTGTTGGAGCATCATACCATTTGGAGGACTGTGGTGGCCATCATACTATGTAGAGGGCTTTGGCTGGGAGGCTGTGTGTGGGTGATCATAAAGTGTATAGGGGGCTGTGAGGGCCACCATACAATGTGTGAGACGCTGTGAAACCATGATGCCGTGTGTGGAGCGCTGTGAGGACCATCATGCCATGTGTGGGGCTCTGTGAAGATCATTGTATTGTGTGTGTGGGGGCTCTAACGACCGTCCTAAAGATATAGGAGATGATTATACTGCCTGAGGGAGGCAGTGGGGGCCATCATACTTTGTTGGAGGGCTGTGGGGGTATTATACTGTATGGGGGATTGTGGAGCCATCCTACTGTGCAGGGAAGTTGTGTATGGGGAATCATACTGTGTATTAGGGGGACGATGAGATGTGGGGGTATTCTACTGTATGGGGGATTGTGGAGCCATCCTACTGTGCAGGGAAGTTGTGTATGGGGAATCATACTGTGTATTAGGGGGACGATGAGGTCTATAATACCATGTATGGACAACTGTGTGGACTGTCATACTGTGTGTGGGCTGTGATATTGTCTGTGTGGGGTTGTGGTTCCATCATACTGTGGTGGGGGTCATCATTTTAATGAGAGGCCGTGAGAAAGTGGTTGTGAGTGGTGGGGGATCATACTTTGTGGGTTTGCTGTGAGAACCGACATACTGTATATGGATGCTGTGAGGACCATCATACTGTGTGTGTGTGTTGGGCTGTGGGGTCCATCATACGGTCTATGGCGCCATCACAATATGGAGAGGGGGGAGGCTTGTGGACGCATCGTAATGCGTGTGGGAGGCTTGTGGACGCATCGTAATGCGTGTGGGAGGCTTGTGGACGCATCGTAATGCGTGTGGGAGGCTTGTGGGCCCCTCGTACTGCCTGCGTTGAGGGCTGTGGGCCCCTCGTACTGCCTGCGTTGAGGGCTGTGGGCCCCTCGTACTGCCTGCGTTGAGGGCTGTGGGCCCCTCGTACTGCCTGCGTTGAGGGCTGTGGGCCCCTCGTACTGCCTGCGGGGAGGGCTGTGGGCCCCTCGTACTGCCTGCGGGGAGGGCTGTGGGCCCCTCGTACTGCCTGCGGGGAGGGCTGTGGGCCCCTCGTACTGCCTGCGGGGAGGGCTGTGGGCCCCTCGTACTGCCTGTGGGGGGCAGCTGTTGCTGTACAAGGGTTTTATAAACAGCAGTAAATTATATGGTGTTGATTAGCGGTTACTGATAAGAATACATATTACAATAAGGCCTACGGTAACATATATAAGCAGTAGCAGCTAATCAACATACTTAATTATGCGCAATATTAAGTTATATAATTACAATAAAATAATATTGTTAATATTGAACAGAATTAATTTCAGCCTATTGCTTCAGCCCTTCACAACATTTAGTCTCTCAGGTGGTCCCTCGGAAAAATGAATTGCCCACCCTTGCTTTAGTATATGTGGATGACAACCTTCAATTGAGGAGTAAAAGGAGATGGATGATTCTGGTTGACGACGCTGCTGTTAGTATCCAATAGTCACTTTATTACTCGTTTGAATTTTGACCAAATTCTTTTTAAAAAATAGACTAAACCCAGCTGTATTTTTTACAAAACTTGAAATGCGTAATAAGGCTACTATAGAGTACTCTCGCTGCACGGACCAACTACTTTTCCAGCAGCAGCGCGGTCAACCAGAAGTGTCTATCTCCTTTTACTCCTTAGTATATATGAAGATTTTCTTCTATCCACGGGCATGAGTGCAGCAGCTGTATACTCTATGAGCACACAGTGGGGTTGTGACATACACAACATGGTACACTGCGCACCCCCTCACCTCCCCCTAACTTCCTCTACCCTCTGCTGTATCATCTTTGTCCTCATCTACAACCTCTTGCTGGTTGTCATTTAGCTTTGGCTTTACTTGACAGATGAGAATTATTTCCTTTGATTTTCTTTCTCCTTCTTTATTCCTATGTATATTTGTTATACTATCTGATACATAGTACTATTACATTACTCTGATGAATACACTAGCAATTTTTAGAGCATACTTAATGGTACCTTACCAGTTGGCAATACTAAACGACAGTCCTAGGGTATTTCACTGTTTGCTCATATATGGCATGGTTGGTGATCTCATCTGGTCAGAGGACATCCCTGTTAGGGTTACCATACACTAGTTTGGCCAAGCCTGCATGTGTTTTGTTGGTGAGAGGGGAATAAGACGCTCACAGACTTCTGGCAGTGGCTCGTCTCACATGAGGACATGCATCATGGCATTGCAACATGGCATGTTGAAATCAGTAAACACGATCCCTCTTTCTCGTGACATCTGCTGCCATGTTCAATCAGTTTACATCTCATGAAGATGAGCACATTAACCTCTACAGATGGAGCACTACACCCTTTTGCTTTTTTTCACTTTTGATGTGATGGCTATTACTTGCAGCAGAGCTCAGTCGCCATACAGCAGAGCTCAGTCGCTTCCCTGACCATTATACTGCCCCGCAGAGTACAAGCCATAATAGATGCCAGCCACTGGATGTCTACTTGCTGCCTTGCTTTTTAGAAGGATCTGTCATCAGATTTTACAATACAAACTGCATAGATTATTTTATAGCTCTTTTAGATGTGATGGTGCTGGTGTGCTTACTTTAAACATCCATTTCTGTATGGCTGTATAATCCTCATATTAGAATAAGCATTTTGTGAGTCCTGCTAAAGAGTGAGACACCTCATAGAGTCAAAGTGTACTCCGTCTCTGCCCACCCTGCGGAAGGTTTTGTACTAAACAGTGTGAGATCTCAACAGCAGCAGGGAGGAAGGACCCCTTTCAAAGATTACATGTCAGAATCAGAGTAGCTGTAAAAGACTGTACACCAGCCTCATCAGGTCCGAGATGTATTAAATACCGTATTCAACTTGTGTCATGAAATTTTGTGAAAGATCTGTAAATTAAAGGAAGCTATTCTAAGGGTATGTGCACACGATGCAGAAATGAAGCAGAAAATTTCTGCATCATTTCTGCATCTCCCTGGCAGAAAAAACGCATGCAGATTGTGCATGCGTTTTTCCCGCAGAATACATGCGGATCCACATGCAGATTCACATGCGTTTCCGCATGCAGATTGACAAGCGCTTTCCAGGCGATTTTAGCATCACTTGGAAAGTGCTTGACAACTAGGTCACACTATATAAATCCATGCAAACAGCATGGATTTATATAGTGTGACCCGAGAGAGTGTATATACTTACCTCCGATGGCCCGCGCTGTCCTGCTCAATCTGTTCTCCCGGCTGCCGGCAACTTTGAATTGAAAGACCTGCCGACGTCAGCGTCACGTGACCCGTCACATGACTCTGACGTCACCGCAGGTCCTACAACTCACTGTAAAAGTGCCGGGAACCAAGCAGGAGCGCTGCGCGGGCCGACAGATGGTAAGAATACATTTATTTTTTATTTTATTCTTCTTTTACAGCTTTTTTAATGGTACCTGGGTGTGGATGAGACTCTCCTCTCCTCCACACCCGGGTACCATCCGCACATTAGAACGCACCAATTACGCAAGTACAAATGCTGTCTTGCGGAATTGGCGCGTTCTAATGCAAGTCAATGGCGGCGAAATTCCGCAAGACAGCATCTGTACTTGCGTAATTGGTGCGTTCTAATGTGCGGATGGTACCCGGGTGTGGAGGAGAGGAGAGTCTCATCCACACCCAGGTACCATTAAAAAAGCTGTAAAAAGAAGAATAAAATAAAAAATAATGTATTCTTACCTTCTGTCGGCCCGCGCAGCGCTCCCGCTTGGTTCCCGGCACTTTGCAGTGAGTTGTAGGACCTGCGGTGACGTCAGAGTCATGTGACGGGTCACGTGACGCTGACGTCGGCAGGTCTTTCAATTCAAAGTTGCCGGCAGCCGGGAGAACAGATTGAGCAGGACAGCGCGGGCCATCGGAGGTAAGTATATACACTCTCTCGGGTCACACTATATAAATCCATGCTGTTTGCATGGATTTATATAGTGTGACCTAGTTGTCAAGCACTTTCCAAGTGATGCTAAAATCGCCTGGAAAGCGCTTGTCAATCTGCATGCGGAAACGCATGTGAATCTGCATGTGGATCCGCATGTATTCTGCAGGAAAAACGCATGCACAATCTGCATGCGTTTTTTCTGCCAGGGAGATGCAGAAATGATGCAGAAATTTTCTGCTTCATTTCTGCATCGTGTGCACATACCCTAAAAGTCTGAAATAAGGGTATTTCTGAATATTAATACTCAAATATACAAACCTTGAAGTGTAGATTCACATGAGCTAAGCGCCAAAAGTCCCCTCCGGTTACGACAGTCTGCTGCTTGTTGATTCAGCAGATATATTTGGGCGAGAATATGATGTTGTTAATTTATATGAATGCAGACGGGTAATCTAACCTCGACATGAGCGTGGTTTTATGTCTGTATTTATACCCACATGCAAAGATAGCCGGCTAATGGAGACTGGCTTGGATTGGATTTCTGATGCGCTAATAATAAATGAAAAAAAGTTGGAGACATTTAAAGTGAAGTAAGATGCCAGAAACAGATTTGGCCTTGTTCTTTTTACCAGCATGTATGTGGTAACCTCAGTGTTTGCCTCGGATCTGGATTGTTGATCACTAGCAGATTGGCGGCAGTCTGACTGCAGTCCACCAAATCACCAGAACTGGGGTCCGTTTTCCTTGTATGAATGGAGTGGTGATTGCGCTCCACATTTAGCCTATGGATATAATAGCAGAGTGCTGTTTCTGCGCTGATGATGTCTCTATCATTCACTTGACTCCTGCAGCCAATTGCTGGCTTTAGTGGTGATGTTTGTGTTTGACATGTGACTGCTGAGGCAAGTGATTAGCTGCAGTGGTCACAGGAATGAAGTCTGGTATGTGATCGCTGCAAGACTAGCACAGAACATTTAAATGGCTGTGCTGGAGAGGCAGGGGATTGAATAAGTCATCAATAGTTATTTTTATATTTTAACCCTTGGTAACTATTATGTTTAAATCTGCACCAGGATGTATGCGTATGGGGGAATAGCTATCAGCCAAGCAGTCTGTGGACCTCTTTTGAAAGTGGGCACCTTGGAGTGTGTGTTCCTCTTTACCCTTGTAGACGTTGGGAGAAATATGCGGTGCATTTCCTGAATTCTTTCACCCAACAAATAGCCGCTGTCTCCAGTGTTGTGACTCTCTTCCTTATCTCTCACTTAACTCTCTTTAATCAATGACGGGAACATGAGGTTACCATCTATAGATACGTGGTATTTTAGAAGCTAACAATGTACTAAGTCCACCATACATATTAGGGTTTGCTCACACAAGGATATAACACGGCCGAGTGCTATTTAGATGTTTTAGCGGAAAGCACTCCACCCAATGTTATACTATGGGGCAGTGCAGATCTGCGTTTTTTTTTCTCTAAAGACTGATTCAGCGTGAGCAAACAATCGCAGCATGCTGCAGATTCATCCGATAATCGGATCACGTGCACTTATATAAGTCTATGGGTGCATGTAAAACATCGGACTGCACTCTGTCATCCAAGTGCAGTATGACATTCGCGGACTCAGACAATGGAGAAGATGGAGAAATTAAGTTCTCCATCTTGTCCACACCTGTTCTCAAATTTTCTCATGCAAGAGAATTGGATCACGCTAAGCTTACTCTCTGCTCAAACTTGGAGCTGAGTGTCATTAAAATAATCGAGCCCTGAACCCGGCCTTAGACTAACTTCGGCCCATATCGACTGTAGTTTGGCCTCTGGCAGATGATTGTTGGGGAGATAAGGATCCAGCATGTCTGATTTCTGACTGCTGCTCTTCAAAGCGAACCTGTCGGCAGCATTATGCTGAGTAAAGTACAGACCGGGCTGTATTGGCGCTGCCGTACTGATTAAAATGATACCTCAGGTGAAGAAATCCGTTTTGTGGATTTTCCTTAAACTTTGAAGTTTCCTTGTATTCATATCTTCGTGCATCTGGACAGGACTGTGGGCCGGGTCTTCAGCTGTGTTCTGTCCCCTCCGCTGTGTCTGGGTGTCTTCTTCTTCTATGTTTAAAATGTTGTGTCTGTGCTGTCCTAGCCGTGGGCGGCACGTGCGCAGATAGAGCTTTAAGAAGTCGAGAAAATGGTGCTGGTGGCTGCGCATGCGTAGATTGCTCAGTGCAACCGGCCTCATTCACAGAAGCATTATGGGTTCTTATTTTTACAAAACTTAAGATGAAGGTCTTTTTAAATGTTTTTTTCTTTTTTTCCCTTGACTAGAGATGAGTGGATGGAGTCACGGGGCTCCGGTCCATGTCTGTGGCACCTATCGGTTAGACGGGAGACCCGCCAATCTCTCACCTTACTGCGTCCATGGCGCAGCATTTGATTTGTCAGGGCCGGTGTGACATCATCTGTACGATGTGATGCACAGACAGTCCTTGCTATTTAAAAGCCGCAGTGGGGATGCCGGAAGGTAAGAGATTCGGCGGTCCCTCTTCTAGCTGCCAGGTGCCGCTGGACTACAGTCCATCCAATCGATCCACTCATCTCTGACCACGACTGATCCTTGAAGAGTTGGGCGGCTCTAATCGTAGCTGAATGTTTGTTCTTCTTGTGATCTGTTGTTCTTGCAGTATTATAGGACAGGATTGTGGTGTTATGAAGTTCCGCAACATGTTTTCTGTTCTACACAAAATATTTTCCAGTGTTTATTGACCTTACCAGACGCTGACGGCGATTTGAAAGGTCTGAATGTAAAATGTAGGTCGCGCGAGCCGTGTAATATATGGATTTTATCCACTGGATGCAGCCAGCCTGTCATTTGCCAGACAGATGATAGGTTGGGGCCGCTCACTTACCGTCTCTGAAGTGGAAAGTCTTTTTTTTGTTTTAGTGCTCACAGACATAACAACTACGTCACAATGATGAGAGCAATTGTTGGGAAGTGTCCGCACGATGAAGAACACTTTGTACCCATGTGATTTCTTTTCATGGCAGAAATTAGCAGTATTGTCCTATAAAATCCCACATTGTTTTCTTACTAAGCCCGAAAAACAAGGATTTTTCAAGCCAACCAGCTTCTAAAGAAGACCCTTTAGTATACCAGACGCAGTAGTTCCTGATGATCTCTGTATCATGTGTGTAAAGTTTGTGGTCCTGGGTCACTTCTCATGAATGATGCCAGTGCTGCTAAAGCTCCCAGGGTTTTATTTGCACCAGTTTTTGGTGAAGTGGTCACAATGGTTGTAATCCATTGTGAGAGATGATTTTGAAGTTGTTTTCTCTTATTTTAGACTCTAGAAATGTACAATTTGTCGGCGCTGTTGTATGATTTCGATCTACTTCCTTAACCCTTTAACTATTACACTAAAGAAACCTGTTCAAGGTGTAATGAATGTGCACGGCTTTGAGGTTTCCATGAAAAGTCATGTAACCACACACTGGATATAATACCCACAGGTCTCGGATGCTCATCAGACTGGGATTTGGGAGAATGAATCCCGTAGAACAGGCTCTTCTAATGAGATCCCTAGTGTACAGCTATACAGGATTACATGTGTACACCGGGCTCCCTGGTCTCGCACAGATCAGGTGGTCTGCGTTCCCCCCTTCCTCGTCTGTACATCCTTCCTGCTTGATTAGGAGTCTTAACCTTGCAAAACCAAGAATGCTCAAAGAGAACCAGCTGTCCTGACATATCTGTCTTAGCATAGCAAATACTTGTACATGTGTATATATATATTTTTTTTCTATATGAACAATTTTTACAGTAATGCATGTGATGTTTGGAGCGCTGAGAGTTTTTTTTTTAAATAATACAATTTATATAATTATCCACTTACAGGTGCATCTCACAAAATTAGAATACCATCAAAAAGTTAATTTATTTCAGTTCTTCAATCCAAAAAGTGAAACTCATATATTATATAGAGTCATTACAGAGTGATCCATTTCAAGTGTTTATTTCTGTTAATGTTGATGATTATGGCTTACAGCCAATGAAAACACAAAAGTCATTATCTCAGTAAATTAGAATACTTTATAAGAAAAGCATGAAAAATGTTTTTAAAATCTGAAATGTTGGCCTACTGAAATGTATGTTCAGTAAATGCACTCAATACTTGGTCGATGCTCCTTTTGCATCAATTACTGCATCAATGCGGCATAGCATGGAGGCGATCAGCCTCTGGAACTGCTGAGGTGTTATGGAAGCCCAGGTTGCTTTGATAGCAGCCGTCAGCTCGTCTGTATTGTTGGGTCTGGCACCTTTCATTTTCCACTTGACAATACCCCATAGATTCTCTATAATAGATTCTCTATGGGGTTAAGGTCAGGCGAGTTTGCTGCCCAATCAAGCACAGTGATACTGTTGTATATAAACCAGGTATTGGTACTTTTGGCAGTGTGGACAGGTGCCAAGTCCTGCTGGAGAATGAAATTTCCATCTCCAAAAAGCTTGTCAGCAGAGGGAAGCATGAAGTGCTCTAAAATTTCCCGGTAGACGGCTGTGCTGACTTTGGTCTTGATAAAACACAGTGGACCTACACCAGCAGATGACATGGCTCCCCAAACCATCACTGATTGTGGAAACTTCACACTAGACCTCCAGCAGCTTGGATTGTGTGCCTCTCCACTCTTCCTCCAGACTCTGGGACCTTGATTTCCAAATGAAAACTGGAACTCATATAATATGAGTTTCACTTTTTGTATTGAAGAACTGAAATAAATACATTTTTTGATGATATTCTAATTTAGTGAGATGCACCTGTATATCTATATAGGTTATATATATATGTGTGTATATTATACATACACTGACTGACAAGTGAACACGTGTTCTAGTCTTTGCTATCCAGGCGCAGCTAATCGGCTCTTATAGTGCTCAGATTTAGCCCATATAGATATACATATTATATAGTAGAAAAAAACACACAGTCCAGAACTAACAAGCACATCACCATATAAAAGAGGATAAATAATTAGTGTATATGTACACTAATATATATATTTAAAGATTTTGGGAAGGTGATAAAATGAAAAGTATAACATTGAGTAACACATTGTTACAGGAAAGTCATTGAAGGCTTTTAGACAGTGGTAATTTTATAAAGTATTTCATGGTTCTATTTTTTATTTTTATTTTGCATTATCTGTTGCTTAGCAACCATTTTTCACTGGGTATAGATTATAAAGGCAACTGTAGATGCCCACAAGGCACAGTCTAGGATTCACTAGGGCATATTACTGTCCCGTTACCTGAGTGGGGCTTCCTGAAATCTGTGCAGATCCTGATTCACTTGAATGGAAGTTATTGTAGGATAGGTCATCGATATCCGTTTGTGGGGTCTGACACCTGGCACCCCCACCGATGTGGGATGTAATGAATGAATGTAGAGCAGCGAGGATCCATGGCCACTTCCAGTCTCTGCACCTCATCTGGCATTCATCTGATTGTTTAGTGACTGCTTCCACAAACCATGTATGGAGCTGCACTCTTCCACCCCGTACAGCTTACATCCAGCCGCCGGAGCAGAAATCAGCTGATTGGTGGGTGCATCGGGTGGCTGACCCCTATGAACTGGTGATTTTGGGATAGGTCCTCAATATACTAGCCCCGGACCAACTCCTTTAACTATTCCTTAGCTCACCCTTTGGATGGAATACAGATCTATCTCCATAGCCTGGTTAAACTATTACTGCAAATCCTGTTTTTATTCGTGGAAGGTTGTGCACCCCCATCTCCTGTATACGACCTCAACACCAAAACAGAAAATGGCTATAATCAAGACTTCTGTCAACAAAACCCCCTATAATTACACGGCTGTTTTCGATGTGGCAGCCTTCCAATGTTGTGGTCAGCCGCTTCTGCTCCCCATAGCCATGAGGTCATCCCGATGGTAAATAGTGTTAGGCTCGCTTAATGCATTGTCCTTACATATATTTGGCCCCTTGCTGGTCTTGGCCAGTGCTGTGCTACACCAGTAGACCTTTTGGTTGTGTGATAAAAAAAAAATGGCCAGTTACTGCTAATAAAACTTCCCAAACTGCAATTTCTGCTGTGATGTAGAGGAGCTGCAATAATACAAGGGAAAGCTAAAGTAAAGGTAAAGCCGCATGGCACCCACTGCGCCACTCTGCGACCCCCCCCTGCATCACAGGCTGCAGCCCTCATTTAGCCTCTTTAATAATAAACATACAGGCTTTTAATCTCGTCCTGCTGGATGAAGTCATGAAATATAAATGTTTGCAGCCACAGATGATGTCATGCCATTGTGATCTCCAAGTGTAATAACTATCAGATGGACGCTCGGCTCACACTCAAATCTGGAGCAATTTACAGTATGTCATTAGTCCCATGGACAGAATGGTAATTTCTCATCTGTACACGACCGCGGGATAGATCTTAATTGTCTGAAGTCCAACCTGCTGTATCAGTGTCTTCAAGGCATTTCCGCCTGAGATGTCCATTTTTCACGTAGATGTTCTATCCTTGTTTTTACAGATAGAAAACGTACTCATTGTAATCTATGAGGCTGTTCAAATGTCTCTGTTTTTTAGCGGATGGTGTGTCTGCAAAAAAAATCATTGAGATGTCCTTTTTTTGATCTGAGTCATGTATCAAAATTACCCATACAAGTCTATGGTTCCATGAAAATAATCAGTATGCAGTCCATTATTAAAATCCCAATTAATAGGAAAAGTTTTGTGATTTATTTGCTGTTCTTCAGTGAAAATCACTAATGAAACACTGATGGTAAAAACTGTCACACTGGCCAAACACTGATGGTAAAAACTGTCACACTGGCCAAACACTGATGGTAAAAACTGTCACACTGGCCAAACACTGATGGTAAAAACTGTCACACTGGCCAAACACTGATGGTAAAAACTGTCACACTGGCCAAACACTGAGTGTAAAAACTGTCACACTGGCCAAACACTGATGGTAAAAACTGTCACACTGGCCAAACACTGAGGGTAAAAACTGGCACACTGGCCAAACACTGATGAAACTCTGATCCAAATCATTGATGAAATCGGACCTTTTTTGCATATGAGAAATATCACTGATGTCTGAATGAGGCCTTATTCTGGGGACATCTCATTTTTACATGTAGAAACAAGTAACTGACTCCCTGCATTAAAGGGAATCTGTCACCCCCTGGCACTTATCTGACCTCTAATATGGGCATACAGATCATAGAAATGTAAATCTATACCTACCTGTATACCTCATATTAGAGGTTTGGCTGCTGTAAAATGTCTTTTTATTCCTATAAGTTTCTGATGCTTTCAGGCCCGGGGACCCGAGGAAACCCCCGCCTCCTGTGGTAATTGCAATGTTTCCCCCCTCCCCTGCACGTCACAATACCCTGTCATGTGCCGTTGCAGCAGCTAAATCCGGGCACTGTGACATGCAAGGGAGGGGGGAAACATAATTCACACAGGATGCGGGGATGCCTTCCAGCCCCTGGGACTGGAACACATCAGAAACTTGTAGGGATAAAAAGAAATTTCACAGTAACAAGACCTCTAATATGGGACATACATGTAAGTATAGATTCACATTTCTATCACCTGTATGCCCATATTAGAGGTCAGATAAGTGCCAGGGGGTGACAGATTCCCTTTAAGAAATTGCCTCCCTCAGCAATTTCAGGCAGTCTTTTACAGAATGAATGGAGTGGAGGTGCACATGTTCTACCTCCTCTCCAATTCACTTGGGGCCCTACAGATGCCAGTTCTCGGGATGACTTTACAGCTCAGCCCTGTTCAAGTTCTGCAGGTGGGGATCCCAGGAGTCGGACCACCACTGCTCACAAATTGATGTCCTCTCCTCACTCCGTATCAATAGTTTCCTGGAAACCCCCTTTCTTGAAGTAATACAGGGCTGTTATTAGGTTGTTGGTAGAATATAATGATTTTGGTTTTTGAATACTTGTTTTGTGTGCTCTCATTGTACGGTCCTTTGATTAAATCCTTTTATTTTCTGTCCTCAGGCGCCGATTTTCCCACATCTGGGTGGATTGCAAGTTCACTGTGGCATTCTTCAGTTGCCCCAACTAGTGGCAGAGGCAGCCACACACGGAGACACAGCATTACATCTGACAGTGGTGATACTGGCATAGGTACCTCTTGTTCAGACAGCCTGGAAGGTGAGTACACACTTACCCCAACTTTTCAGTTTACCAATGGCTATGTACATAGGGAGTACTAGTATACCAAACTCGTGTAACTGATAACCGTGTCTTCTTTTAAAGGGATTCTCCAACAATGGGATAAACGGAGTCTGATATAATTCAAACTGCAGCCCATCCTAGTTACATGTACGGGCTGTAGACTGAACAAATATAGCTCTCGAGATCTGTGTCTCAGGTGACAAGAGCTTTATCATACATATGTAGGTCAGCAGCCAGGAGAATGGCTGTGATATGTGAAGAAATGTGTATTAACCCACTTTTTGCTCAACAAGATCATCACAAGATAAAAACATACAACCCGATCGCTGAATTTGGAGATGTGAAGCTAGCCTGAAAGGTGACCTGTTCCAGCAGCAGCTCCAAGATGGAAGTGCCCAGTGTTAAATATGAACATGGATGTTTGTCACATCTTTATTGTCTCATTTCTAAAGCTGTATATGTAGAGGGATGTGAATGTATTATTTTATCACTGCCTTATGGTGTAACCATTAAAGGGATTATCTTTATAAGGGAGCACACCGCTCCCCAGCCCCCTGATTCCAGAGGAGCAGGCGCTCCTGCTTGATTGACAGTGCAGGACAGAGGTATCATTGCTAACGGTATTCCCTCCGATGATAATAAAGGCAGCTCTGCATCAGAAGGGCACCAAGGCTGAAGCTGGCCATTATTAGATGGTAACGGAGAGTTCCTTGGCCTCAAGCAGTAAAACAAATAAGAGGAAAGGAGGTGAATGGAGGCAGATAGAAACGACAAGTAAATTGTAAATGTGCTTTCTCACGGTCAGATTTTTTTTTAACTTTTCAAATGATAGTAAATATCCCTTTATATAGGACATTATTTTACTGGCCTTGTTAAGTTGAACTGAGTAATCCCTCCATTTGCTGCTGATCCACTGGTTCTGGAGCAGTTTGTCTTTTTCTTCTGTGTCCCGCGGTAATAAAGGTGCAAATATTCCCAAACAACTAGGCGTATACCACAGAACTTCTCTAAGGCCATTTGCTTTTTCTTCTCCGTTGCTGGTCAGTCAAAACATGGAAGTGCCTACAGAGAAGTTCTGAGATGTACGTCCAGATTGATGAGGGGAAAATGTATACTATTGTTACTGGGGGACATATTGGAGGGTTACAGGAGAACACGAAAAGCTGTTCCAGAAGCAGTAGAGCAGCCCCAACTGGAGGAGATGCTCATTTATTATTATGAAATCCTCTATAAGGCTATCTTAACACATGTTATTTTCATTGTTTTTTGATGCGTTTTTTTATGCAAATTTGCAAGTGTTTTGCAGTACCAGCAAAATCTATGAGATTCCAGAATTTAGTTCACACATCACGGTTTTTAGTTTAGGATTTTGTGCTTTTGCATGTTTTTTTGCAAACTAGAGCATGTCACTTCTTTCAGCATTTTTTTCAGTGTTTTTTGCCCATTGTAAGTAATGGGTGGTGAAAAAAAACGCCTAGTGTGAACATAACTATCAGGTTTTGCTGCATTTTTAGTGAAAATAAGCAAGTAGAGCAGTATGTGAAACTTATTTATGTCTTGGTCACTGAGATGGCAGTTTGTATTAGTACAGTATAAGTAAATTAGTTGTGTGTACAGTCTTAACATTGGCTGAGTTATCTGTGAAATTGAACAATGCTTAAGCAACTCTATGGCAGACCATAGTGTAAAAGTAAACAGTGTCCTACAATCTCAATGCACTGCCAGTGTCTTAGGTAAACTATTCCAGACCAAGTCACCTCCCCCCACTGTTACATTTGAAATTCTGGTTAATATGGTATCACATATGTCTTTCATTGGTGACCTGTGTTCATGCTTTTGTGGTGGAAGCAAACTTTTGGCTATGTTAACACATCATGTTTTTTTCAGTGTTTTTTTTGTGCCTAACCAGAATGAGATTTTTGTTTCACCGAACCTTATGTACACGCATAACAGAGACAAGAGGACAGTGAGAAAAACGCACCGAAAACCCACAAAAAACAAGAAAACAGCAATAAAAATCCTGAACAACCACCTGGCAAGAGATCAGGTTTTGCTGCAGAAAATGAACACTGAGAAAACCATGATGTGTGAACATAGCCTAAGGCTGTGTGCCCACGATGCGTTTTTTAAGCGTTTTTGCAGCGGCAATTCCGCTGCAGAAACCCTTAAAAAACGCATGGTAGAAGGCCTGCCATGTTTCCCAATGATAATCCGCATGTGCTGTGCACATCCTGCCGAAATTTCCGCTGAGGATTATCATTGTGGAAAAAACGCAGCACTACCTATTATTTAGCGGAAGTGCTGCGTTTTCACCGCCATTGACTTGCATTGGAACACATGGAATCCGCATCACTGGATCTGTACATGTGGATTACATGCTTTTCAATGTGCGGATGGTACCCGGGTCTGGAGAAGAGGAGACTCTCCTCCGGATCCGGGTACCATAGAACCTGTAAAAAAAAGAATATAATAAAAAATAAATATTATATTTACCTGACGGCCCCCGCTGTGCTGGTCTTCGCTTGCTGGCAGCTTGCGGTGGACTGAAGGACCTGCGCTGACGTCATAGTCATGTGACGGCAGGTCCTTCAGTGTACCGTGATCTGCCGGCAGCCAGGACGGAGCGAAGCAAGACTCCGGGGGCCATCGGAAGGTAAATATAGATTTATTTTTTATTTTCTAACATTCTTTTGGTCACACTATATAAATCCATGCCGGTTGCATGGATTTATATAGTGTGACCAAGTTGACAAGCACTTTCCAAGTGATGCTAAAATCGCTTGGAAAGCGCTTGACAACCCGCATGCGGAAATGCATGTGAAGAACGCTTCACATCCGCTTGTCCCTGGCAGGAAAACGCATGGACAATCCGCATGGACAATCCGCATGCGTTTTTTCTGCCAGGGAGATGCAGAAATGCTCAGGAAAAAATCCGGAGCATTTCTGCATCGTGGGCACATAGCCTAAGGCTATATTTTCTTTTTTTTAGTGATTTTTTTTCTATGGTATATTCCTGCATCTTTCATTGCCCATCCAAAACTTATTGTCAGGAATCCAGAGGTTAGATCCATCCTTTATAATGCATATGTCCTCCTAAGTCACTTCCACATGTGCTACCATGTTTTTTTCATTTGATGATAATGAATTTGATGGTGCTCCGGGGGATCATCGGAGATTGGGATATTTTTTTTATAACCCAACGCTGACTTGTACTTCCCAACAACTTTGTCCCTGGCTTGTTTGAAGATCTCCTTGGTCTTCATGGTGTTGTTTGGTTAGTGGTGCCTCTTGCTTAATGGTGTTGCAGCCTCTGTGGCCTTTCAGAAAAGGTGTGTATGTACTGACAGACCATGTGACAGATTGCACACAGGTGGACTTCCTTTCACTAAGCATGTGACTTATGAAGGGAATTGCTTGCATCAGAAATTTTTCGGGGCTATATAATAATACATATGCACATGCCAACTTTTAGTTATTTGATCCCATAACTTTAATTTAGGCCTATATTTTTCTACTTCAACTTCACCAACTTGAACTATTCAGTGCTGATGCATCACACACAAATCTGATTATAAAAATATTTAAACACAGATTGTAATGTAACAAAATAGGTAAAAAGGCAAGGGGGTGAATACTTTTGCAAGCCACTGTACTTGATGGTTTCTCTGGATTGGCCCTTTAATGTGCAAAACCGCCATGAAACATTCCCCAGGCCAATCCTGAGGCTGCACATATAACCCATGTAAGAAGTTGAGTGAAGGATTTTGGATTGGACAGAACAATTGTGGACTGGTCATAATTTTCATAATGATCTGCCTGTCCTTTGTCCTCTCTGGGAAGGTAACGTTTACTGGCGGCAGCTCCGCATATAAGCAGTGTAACCTGTTTTTCTTGTTTCGCTGCCTGCACAGTTATTTCTCTACCGCTACATTCAAATGAAGATTTGTGGTATTTTCTGCACACGCCGACAGCACCGAGCGGCTGCAGAAGGTCTGAAAACTGAGGCTTCCTGTTCATATAGTGAGGCAGGAAACGCTGCATTGTTCTGTGCCACGTTACCATTGCTCTGGTTTAAGATACAGGACCCCCGCTCCCCTCTTACATGACACTGTAATGACCGGGACATGTACCACCACAGACACTTTACGTAAGTCCTTTCGCTTAATGACTTCTATTATTCTGCTGCCCTTTTACATTGAAATATTGAAAACATTTGTGTAAAAATGATGATACGTGTCGGGCTACTGGATTATTTGCCTTTAATTCTCACTGGATTTTTTTAACAGGATTTTTGTGCATAGTGGGGTTGTAGCTAGATGTTACTTTTAAGTGGATGATCTACTCTATAGGACTTAAAAAAAAATTGTATTTAAGGGGTTGTCCAGTGGAAACCAATTGTTATCTATCCACTGGATAGGTGATAACTTGCTGATCTATGGTTTTCAACCACTGGGACCTGCACCGATCAGGAGAATGTGGAATTTTTATCCCAGTTAATAAATGGAGTGGCAGGTCGTATGCCCGATCACCAGTCTATTACTTCTCTATAGGGCTGCTGGAAAACGCCAAGTACTGCACTTGACAGCCCCATAGGCAATGTGGAGTGGTGGTCGACCATGTGCACTGTCGCTCCATTCTGACGGGGATAAAAGTTCCTCGTTCTGCCACCCAGTGACGGTCCCAACACTTGGACCACTACATTAAGGTATCACCTATCTTGTGGATAAATGATAACTTGTTTTCACTCGACAATGAATTTGCAAATGAAAAAGATCAGAGACAGCAAAAACTGTGGACTTAAAACTTAACTTTTACTAGGTAACATTAAAATATAATCCTCAATTAAGGCAAACGAACATATTTCTGATTAAAATCATGAGAAAAGCCCCTGTCCCTGTAAGAGAACACTTGCTGACTGTGGTCAGACCAAAAAATGGGGTAGAGACATCTATATAGAAAATGTCACAATTCCGCTGCAGAAATGCTTAAAAAACGCTTGGTAGAAGGTCTGCCATGTTCCCCAATGATAATCCGCATGTGCTGTGCACATGCTGCAGAAATTTCCACTGCGGATTATCATTGCGGAAAAATACGCAGCACTACCAATTATTTTGCGGAAGCGCAGCGTTTTTGCCGCCATTGACTTGCATTGGAGCGCATGGAATCCGCATCACTGCATCTGCACATGCGGAATCCATGGGTTTCAATGTGCGGATGGTACCCGGGTTTGGAGAAGAGGAGACTCTCCTCCGGATCCGGGTACCATAGAACCTGTAAGACAAAGAATAAAATAAATAAATATTATACTTACCTTCTGATGGCCCCCGGTGTGCTTGTCTTGGCTTGCCGGCAGCCCGCGGTAGACTAAAGGACCTCTGCTGATGTCATTTAGTCATGTGACAGGTCACTCGAACGCTGACGTCGGCCGGTCCTTGAATCTACTGCGAGCTGCAAGTAGAGACAAGGACTCCGGGGGCCATCAGATGGTAAGTATATATTTATTTTTTATTTTTTTTAATATTCTTTCAGTCACACTATATAAATCCATGCCTCACATCTGCATGTCCCTGGCAGGAAAAATTCATGCACAATCCGCATGTACAATCCGCATGCGTTTTTTCTGCCAGGGAGATGTAGAAACGCTCAGGAAAAAATCCGGAGTATTTCTGCATCGTGGGCGCATAGCCGAAGCCTGTGGAATGCTCAGCAACAGAGAGATTCTACTGCGCATGCACGGGCGGCGGTGGCCGTTTTGCTGCATGTAATTTCAGGTTTGGAGCACAGTTACACTGGCAGCATTTAAAATAGTAGGCAAGTCACTGAAAGCAGTGACCTGTCAGAAGGAAGATGCAGGAATACATAAGCTGAGCACAAGATAAAACCCCTCCCCAAAGGCTGCCCCGAAGCACGAGCATATCATTATGTCAGGAATGAAAATAAAGATTATAAAAGAACCACAGGACGGATTTCATCAACAGAGGTATCATTTTACTCAGTGTAATGGCGCCCACCTGACAGTGTATGTGGTTTACTGCGCACAATCCTGCTGACAGGTGTGCTTTAATTAGACAACATGAAAATTAACAGGTTTGCAATTGACTTGCTTTTTTCTATTTTGCTGTTATTTTCCTGCAATATGCAATAGCAGCTTTTATCTTTCATAGTGTACAGGTCATTTGCTTGGATCTTGACTTCCTGTGCCAGGTCAATAGTGCACAGTAGTTACATTCCTGGAGACAGGTTAACTCTTACCATCCCAGTCAGCTCTCCTCCTGCCCATTGACTCCTATGCAACACTTATCTGCTAACCTCCCTCCACTTCTGTCCTCTGCATCTCATCTTCTGAAGAGATGCAGTTATAAATCACCAGCCCAGCAGCTTTCAGAACAGGTCTCACTGTCAGTAGCTATGTTCTTGTTCAAATAGCCTGTTAGTGATAGCAGTGTCTTCTCCAAAACAAACCAATGATAGTTGAATCTGTTACAGCAGAACTTGTGCTGAACTTTATAGTTCTACTAATACTACAGGTCTACTACTCACCAGAGTGACACCAGAGCTGTCACTCAAGGAGTAGTCCCATGAGGAGACTGCAGAGTTGTGGTCAAGAACCAACTTGAGAAAACCCCTTGCTGCCCTTTTTTGTATGTAAATGTTAGCTGTCATTCATTGCTGGGTATATAAGTGAACATAAGAGTCTTGCCTCTTATCAGAGACATCTTGTATTCAGTGTCCTCCTACACATGATGCAGACAGGCAGTTTGGGAGGCCGCTCTCCTTATGAATCATGCACTAATAACAAGCCTACCGCTCTAAGTAAGGTGAGAATTCTTCACCGTGCTGCGCTGTACACCACATTACGCTAATGGATGAGTATCGTACTGACGTAAGTTCAGACTTAATTTGAAGTTTAAGAAAAAAATGTCATAAACTACAATTTCTGTAGCTCATCTGAGTTTTAGTATGGAAGCAGTCCTAGACTAGAAGCTCTTCCGTAAGGAAATAATGACCGCCTATGGTGGCACTGCTGCATGAAGCCATGCTGCAGTTGTAGTGGCCTTTTGTATTGCTGAGGTTGGCTATGTGCCAGCACATTATCTGTATATTGTAACGAGACAGACCCGATTTATATTTTAAGTTTTAAGGGGTCATGTTCTTTGGCCTATGCCCTGATCACAAGGTGTCCTGTTACTGGGACTTCCAGTGAGTCCCTATAAATTGTGCAGGAACCTGGAAACCAGTGTTGGATTTCCTTGTCGTGGGGTCATGATGCAAGGTGTAAATGAAGCCTACTATAAATTATATCTCATTCAAATTAATGTCCCTGCATCCCCTAACATAAAATTTCTGATTATTTAATTTTTCAAAATGGGTGAAAGTGTTTGCGGTATTACAAAATAGATGTGCTCTTAAATGTAAAGGAAATGGATCAAGCTAGGGAAGGAGACTAATGTTGTGACTATGCCCTGTCCTGATTAAAGGGGTTCTCCCAACAAAAGAGAAAATAGAAAAATCACACTGCCCTGGTCTGGCATCTTCTCCTCTGTGGTAGTTGGACTAGGGGAGTCTTCACTTTTGTGGCCGGCACTTTCAGCCTGGCATTTATAAGACCCCATGACATAGGGTGAAGCCTCGTTACTAGGTTTCTCAACTTGTCATCATGGCCTCTCCTTCCCCCTGCCAATCCAACACAGACTTTTCCGGAGTCGGTCACCAGCTATACTACCGGCACCGTGGCTGCGTGCTGATAGATAAGCTGATTGGCTGTCACTGATTTCTACAGCGGTCATATACTGGCAGTTTATAAATACTGTTGGAGTATCTGCATTGGCGCTGCGGGGCATTCGCTGCTGACCCATACCTATAAGCTGAGGTTTTCTATGGCGCAGAACAATTCTAGGTGAGTTTGCCTTTACTTATTAGTCTGTAATGGGTTAGGTCTAATGACTTCATATCCCAGTTACAAGTTGTGTAATGAAGCAATATGTCAGCAAACCACAGGAATTCCCACAAAGGACTTCATGCAGAAATGGCCTTTTCTTTGGAGTTCAGACTTGTTCACGGATCTTCCACCTATTCAACGAGCTATTATTTTTGGGAAGGTTGGTGTTTTTAGCCTTTGTATGAAGATTGCTCACATTAGCTGGCAGCCTGGGAAACAAATAACCAAAATACACTGCATGCCATTCATTTCTCCTCCTTGGAATTCCAGAAATGCTCATCCTAACGGCCCAGATGATCGGCGGATGTTACATGTGTTGTGGTGGGGGGTGGCCAGAAATCTGCTTATTGACCTTTCTGGGGGCTCTGCATGTCGAAAACCCAGTACTTTTTTCCTCAGTCATTGTAATACAAATTTGTGTCTTTTCTTGCTATTTTTGCTCCAAAACACAAATCCTCTCAGTAATATAACTTTCTCTTATATATTAATAAAACAGAAGAGATGTAGGAAATCTGGTCATAACGATCCTCTGTGTCCTACACACGGGAAGATCCCTTTATGACATGTATGATACCTGATCATGTATGTATAGAGCAAATAAAAACTATTTAGAGTTTTTTTTCAGGGTCTTTAACTTTGATGGCTTATTTTTAGCCTAGAACACGGATATCACACTGGTGCTGGTTTGCACCAGGGCTGTGGAGTCTGTAAGCCAAACCTCCGACTCCAACTCCGACTCCTCAATTTCCATGACACCGACTCCACGACTCCGACTCCCTCATACATGGCTCATGTTTAAGTGATAAATTTACTGTAGCACAGATTCATCTCAGCTAAAAGTCTAGACCCTTAGATCAGGAATAGGACAGACATTTATAGGACATTTCATAACTTTCCCAAATTCTTATGAAAAAATATTCCACACAAACTGCATTGAACTACTGTATCCAATTTATTATATATTTTAGGAGTTGGAGTCGGTCCATTTTATACCGACTCCGCAGCCCTGGTTCGCACCAATTTGACCATACACAGATCCATACTTTTGGTAGTTGCTGATGCTCAGGTCCATGCAAGTAGATGGGTATGCGTGGGCGAGCCTGAGATGCGGTGCCAGGTACAGCCTGAGCATGGCTGACGCTATCATGGTCCGGCATCAGCCTTTTCACACTGCTTAGAGATGATGCAATGTTCTAATGGTGCATTCACAATAGCTGATTTTAGGCTGTTAATCAGTGCAGATTGTCTATACAAGCCTCTTAGCGCTCGCTTAGTCGCCTGTGTACACATTGACTGACAATAATGGGTATGGACAATTGCTAATACGACTGTTCTGTCCCCATACAGTATAATGGCTGCACATTATCCCTTGTAAGCGAATAGTGTTGTTTTTAGGTGGCATAAATGATCCAATCACCCTATAAATGAGCGTTTTGCTCGTTCGTCAGGTGATCGATCAAGAAAGGCCTTCCTACTAATTCTGCTTCTCTGGTTCTTGACCCATCTTTGCACATTAAGCAAATGGTCTATTAAAATACTATTATATTCATCACAAACCTCTTTGAAACAAAAACACTAAGGTTTCCCCCCTGTTATACTGGTACACGCACCATACTTTCTAGATATCATACATGACCTGAGCAACTTTCCACAAAAACCAAAAGCAATAAACTGGAATATAAGTTGGTGTGTAGGAGCATGTTCACACTGGCCACTAAACAGACAAAGCCTAAGATAATAACAAAGTGAGCAAATACCCTGCGGTAAATAAATAGCAATAGTGCTTGAAAATAATATTGGGTACTTGGTTAACACACGGTAATTTTTATCAAAACCGAAGATCAAATATTAGTAAGGGCTGAGAAGGAACGAGGCCCGACTAATGGACACCGAGCAATGGGGAGCTATATAAACGTAATATCCAGCTCAAAGAGAAGGGAGGCCAGTGCAAAAACCTGAACTAAAAACCAAAAGCAGTGGATCGGTATATAAGTTGGTGCGCATGCAGCGTTTAGGCGCATGTTCACACTGGCCACTTAGTAGACAAAACATAAGATAAAAACATAATAAGCAAACACCCTGCAGTAAGTAAATAACAGCAGTGCATGAAAATAATATACGACGCTGAGTTAACATAATTTTGATAAAAAAATGCCTGCAGACACTTTCCTGACTTCTGGGCGCCCGTGCTGCATAGTGGACGTTTTCTTACACATGATGACACTAGAACGGACACCACTTTCCTTTTATCGCCCCTGGACTTTGTCTCCCTATATTTGTCTATCCGGCCCTATTGTATTTCAGTAATCGGAGCGTCCTCACTTTTCCATGCCGCCACATTATGAGCAGCCATCTTTTGTTCCTAATGGGGCGATATAGGGTTATGATCCGTAGTGTAGCATTCTGACATTTGTAAAGCCGCATGTAAGGGAGCGGCATTGCGGAGGGAAAACAGCGGGGGTAGGAGGGACGCTCTCTGGAGACTCTTGGCAGGCTTACCTTACGCAGAGAGGGAGCTCTGCCAGATGGAGAAGCTTTTTTTTTTTTTTTCTTCCCTGCAACAGAAATACAATTTAAAGAGGACACATTGGTCAGATCCCTTCTGAATGTCACTGCGTTACCCAGAGGTTATTTGGAAAGAAACCTGATGGCTGACAGAATGCTGCTTACATTTGTGGGTCTTGTGAGACCAGTTATTCAGAATTTGTTATTGAAACCTTTTCTGATCTGAGATATTTGATGTAATTTGTGTCAGTCTGAACTGTACGTCTTGCATTGTATTCATGAGTCTAATCTAGGAATGTGACACTAGTGTAAGTGGTGTTACATAGTGGCTGCAGCCTTGGCTTCTTCTGTAGTGACTCTTTGGAAGCTGCTATATCATTTTCCTGGTCTGTAGGTCTGCCATGTGAGCTGAAGGTCCAGATCGGCATCGGTTATGTCCTGGTTGGCACCGTATACATGCCCTATAGCTGCTAATATTTCTCAGCCTTTCGTATCTATACTTGCACTTGGATCAGGCTGTGTAATTTCTAAAGTATTTTTAATATAATTTTGGAAAATGTTCCAAATTGTTGGATTTTTGTACATTTTAAAGTAGATATGTTACTGGATGTAACAATACAAACTGTATACATCTCTTTTGGACTGATGAGGCTGGTGTATTGAAAGGGAATCTGTCAGCTGTTTTTTTTCTATGTAATCTGAGGACAGCATGAGGTAGGGGTTGTGAGACCGATTTCAGGGATGTGTCACTTACTTGTCGCTGTGCTGTTTCCATACAGAATGGTTTATCACCAGATTATCACTGCCTGGACTACAGCTCTTGTGAGCCCTGGTCTGACCACACTCCTCTGATAAGCAGCTCACTGTGAATAGACAATGTACACAGAAAGCTGTGGTGTGGGCGGGATTAGCTTTCTGAGCTCTGCTACATCTAGATACTGTGTCAAAACTGCTGCACCAAGCAAACTAAGTGACACATTGTTGGAATCAGTCTCTTTTCTAAGCAATGTATCTCTTAGTTTACTGGGTGCAGCAGTTTTGACACAGAGTATTTAGATGTAGCAGAGGTCAGAAAGCTAATCCCGTGCACACCACAGCTTTCTGTGTACATTGTCTATTCACAGTGAGCTGCTTATCAGACGACGGGCATGGTCAGACCAGGGCTCACAAGAGCTGTAGTCCAGGCAGTGATAATCTCCTGCTGATAAAACTCTTAATTGTAGTGAAGCAACAGCACACAGCCTATAAGTAAGACATCGCTGAAATCAGTGTCTCTGCCCCTACCTTATGCTGCCCTCAAATTAAATAGCAAAAACCTACTGGCAGATTCCCTTTAAACAGTTGTCCACCTGCCCTTGTGTGCTTTTATTTTGACATTTGGGTTAGATAATGAGGGAGTGATGTGATTGGCTGCTCTGGGCCAGTGGCCCCCTGTTGTCTGCCCTAGTATTTATACATGAGGACTTGTGTGCTTTCATTTCATTTGCTAATGAAGGTGCCTTTGGTATGATGGGAAATGATTCATTACTAAGGGGGCACATGTAGGCCATCTTGGTGCAGCAATCTCTTACAGGAATGTGGCTGAAAGCTTTGTGTCCGGTTTATCCTCTGCACAGGCACATAGCCCCCACACTTTGTGCTGTTTCAGCAAGTGATTTGGGGTCTACAAAAATGTTACATTTAAAAAGGATCCAGGTGAGGTGGATAACAAATACATCAAAGGTTTTTTTTTCTTTTTTAATTATTTATAATTTGCTTTTCCTTTTCCCAGTGGAATGCCAAAAATAGAAAATAATAGTAATAATAAATATATGGATTAATCAAGGAAATATCTCTTATAGCACTTTGTGGTCCGGGATTATGTGCCTGTCTTGATTAATGAATCCATATACCATATTTATATTTCCTTCATACTGTGGCTATCTACCGTATGTTTTTACCTATCTCTACTAGTTTTTATCATTGAGTAATGCCATTGTCTGGGATTATTTAGCTATTAGACTGCTCCATTATACCCTAGTGGGTTTTCTTACAGGCTTCAATGCATTGTGGGGATATTTATTTTTTTATTGAAATATGGTGTTTTGTACTTAATGAAATGATATACATTTTATATCACAGGTGTGCTTGTCAATAGGTAATTTTTTCTTTCTTTGGCACTGCTCAGTCAATGGCTCAGATACAGGAGCAGCAGGATCAGTGGTCAGGGAGAAGCCCCCATTAGGTGGGGTGATCAGCTCCCATGGTGTGTAAGCCATGGTCTCTTTGATTCCATCCGATGCGCCATCTGCTGGCTTGTGTGTGTCCATGTGCATCGTTGGCATCAGGTGTAGACCCTGCCATTAGAGTAATTACATTCTTCACACATGCATGGGATTTTCATATGAATAGGATCCTGCTCCCAGATTGGGGCTGGAGAAGGGATAATCTCCTTTTGCTGGTCCTCCGGGAGCTGCCGGGTGATTGTTTTGTCTAAATCTGGGCTCAGCGTCAGAGTCGGCTCTGTGCTGCGGACCCCCGGCTAAAAGGGTTTATCCAGGGCTGCTGGAACATAGTGTTTTCTAATTGCAGGCCCTTTCCGGTTTTCATTTTGTCTGTTTAGCTCTTTCTGCCTTTTTCCTCATGTAAACTTGGCTACAAATGATTTAATATATAAACGGTTGTATCTGTAAAGCCCATATCGAGGTTTCAGGACTGAGTGCTTTATTCTCTGCTTTGTGGGATCTGTGCCTGTCTAAGAGAAAATAAAAAGCGCAATTTGACGCTATAGAAATCCTTTTTATTTTGTGTATCTCCATCGTGTCTGATATAGTTAGAATATAGAAAAATTAAAGATCACGATATTGGCTTTAAGGATCTGCTCACTTACCTACTATGGCAAATGTGAAATGTGCTTATAAGAGGCCAATTGTGTCGGCCGCTCCTCATGGGTTAGCCCCATTCATCTGGGCCAATCTGTGGCTAGTCCGTGCTGAATCTGTAGTAATAGGGGTGCGCTGCCTTCTGGATGTTTTGTTTTTTTATGGTGTGGACAAAATTATGTGAATGAGGTATAAAATAATTAAGATTTAGACATGGAGTCTGGGCCTAACTCGTTGGCTCTATTGTCTGAGCCCATAGAGGTGTATGGTGCTGCAATATGGATTTGTACTGCATAGATCAAAACATGCCTGTGTCCCTGGACCCGTAAATTGTAGGATGCGGCATTGAATGTACGGTTTGCTATGGTGTTTTTTGAACTCTGATAGCAATAAATAGAGAGATCCGGACTTAAGTTTCTACACACTGTGGCCAAGAGACAAGGATCAGGCTCACCCATTCTGTATATTGGAGCAGGTCATGTAGGTGGGACCTGCATTTAACACACACTTTTGACATATCCTCTGGATAGGAACTGCCCTTTTAGTGGGGTCAGCAACCTTCGGCACTCCAGTTATGTCACTTTAGTTCCCAGCATATTCTGATAGCCAGATGTACATGTGGACCGTGTTTGATCTAGACAGGCTGACTGCACTTACTGTGCACTTAAGGCCCCATCACACTTAGCGACGCTACAGCGATCCCGACAACGATACGACCTGTCAGGGATCGTTGCTGCGTCGCTATGTGATCGCTGGTGAGCTGTCAAACAGGCAGGCTCACCAACGATCAGGGGAGCAGCGACATCGTGGAAAGAATCTTTCCACGATGTCCTGCTCCTGGTTACCAGCCTGCTGAAGCAGGAGCAGGCTGGTAACCATGGTAAACAGCGGGTTACTAGGGGCACACGCGCACCTAGTAACCCGCTGTTTATCATGGTTACCAGCCTGATCGCTGCTCCCGCTGGTCACACACAGCGATGTGTGCTGACCAGCGGGAGGGCAACGACCAAAAAAAGGTCCAGGACATTGTGCAGCGATCAGCGACCTCACAGCAGGGGCCTGATCGCTGCAAAGTGTCACACATAGCGACATCGCTGCTGAGGTCGCTGTTGCGTCACCAAAACCGTGACACAGCAGCGATCTCGCTAGCGATCTCACTATGTGAGATGGGGGCTACAGACTGCCATTGTTCTCGGCAGCACATGTCCTGTATACACAGGACATGTGCTGCCAAGAACGATGATTTTTAAGGGAGCTTAAAGAAGCACTACTCCCATCAAAGTGTTTATCCTCTTAATATATTGCAGTCATCATAGTATATAGCACTGTGTACTTACAATTGCTCTTTTTGCCTTGTTTTCTTTTCTCTGCTCTATGTAGAAACGGGAAGTATATTTTCTTCGCAGAAATCATTCCCCTCTTCAACTCTTAACCCAGCTGCTCTCCTCTCCCTGCCAGGGACTTTTGCAGTGACTCATGACTCATACAGGGAAAATTGACCTCCTGTTTCTACATAGAGCTTAGAAGGATTCAGCTAGTCAGTTTTTAATCACATGATGTCATAGACCTAATGGAAAACAGAAGAATTTGCTGGGTGGAAAGGCAAAAGAGCAATTGTAAGTGCACAGTGCTATATAATATGACGATAGCAATACATTAAGGATAAAAATTTGGATGGGAGGAGAAGTGCTTCTTTAAAAAATCATTTCACCTAATGTGACAAGTGTCATTTGTCTTACAGCCGGATTACACAATATGATTATTCAACAACATGCACTCATTCATGCTAATCGGCCACTGCAAATGCACCATTATACATTGCGTTATTGCTGGACAATCAAAAGTAGGGGCTGGGGGTTGGCATGAAGTAGGGGCTGGGGGTTGGCATGAAGTAGGGGCTGGGGGTTGGCATGAAGTAGGGGCTGGGGGTTGGCATGAAGTAGGGGCTGGGGGTTGGCATGAAGTAGGGGCTGGGGGTTGGCATGAAGTAGGGGCTGGGGGTTGGCATGAAGTAGGGGCTGGGGGTTGGCATGAAGTAGGGGCTGGGGGTTGGCATGAAGTAGGGGCTGGGGGTTGGCATGAAGTAGGGGCTGGGGGCTGGCAATAAAGTAGGGGCTGGGGGCTGGCAATAAAGTAGGGGCTGTGGGGGTTGGAGTAGCTTTGCATTTAGGATGACATTCATTGTCTGTGACACATCCCATTAGTTTTGTTAATGCCCTGACAATGTGTGCTCATGGTGAGAGGTGTGAAATGTAGATGGCTGTTCTTTTCCATACCATTCTCACTATTATGTCTCACTTTGCCCCTCCGCTCAGTCTTTTGCTGACCTGGTTGTTAATGTGTAGATGACTTTGTCTTGAACCATAGGAATATGTCATGTTTTCCAGTGTGTGTTTTGTGCCCCCTGCCATATGCTACTTATTAGTGCCGCTGACCTCCGTCATAGCCATCTAATTAATCCTGATCCTCTGCTGCTGTCACATTTCTTAATTGCTGCCTCCTCATAGACACTGTGGACAGACTAAGTTGGGACACGTTAATATTTCTTTTGGAAGGTCTACAAAGAGATTGAAATATGTCGTTTGTTGGAAGTAAACTTGCCATGAATATTGAATAAAACAGTAATATTATAGCGGGTTCATTTATTATTTATGGCCTCACTTTGTTCTATTCCCTAATTAATGGTAGCCTGACGTGAAATCCCTGAAGAGAACATGTACCAGGGAGTGTTCACGCTGCAGTTCTGTAAAATTTACTTTTCTAGTTTCTATCTAATTTCCCTGAAACTACATAAAGTAGTGCATGCTGTGTTTTTTGGTTTTTGTATACACCAACCATCGGTCCGTGTGTAATAATGTTCATGTTACTACCTTAATGACTCACATTTTTCAGTGTGCTGTTTTGCATATGGATGGCATATGGTTGTTTAATAACTTCATCTGAACAAACCCTGAAGGCAAGTACAGTCCACTGCACTTAAACCGTTAAAGGGGTTTTCCACTACTGAAGTTGTCCCTATTAGGCCCCTATTAAAGGGAATCTATCAATAGGATCAACCCCCCCTAAGCCATCTATATGGGCTTGTAGGTCATAGGAAGCTGAATAAAATGATACCTTGCTATCTATGATGTCTTCTTCCAGAGAAATCCATGTTTTTCTTAAATTTGCAGGTGTTTTTTGTTAATTATTCTGATTTACTGAGATAATGACTTTTGTGTTTTCATTGACTGTAAGCCATAATCATCAACATTAACAGAAATAAACACTTGAAATAGATCACTCTGTTTGTAATGACTCTATATAATATAGGAGTTTCACTTCTTGTATTGAAGAACTGAAATAAACTTTTTGATGATATTGTAATTTAGTGAGATGCTCCTGTAAATGAGCTGTTCAGGACTATAGGCCGGACACTGATCTCCATGAGACTCTGCCTCCAGAGCTTATCCTATATGAATGGGGCATTACCAGTGGGAGCCAATCACTGACACTTTGCTCTCACAATCACACACCGCTCTGCAGTGAGATCCGAGGTAACACAGTACAGCAGAAGTGAACTTTATCTCATTACAAAAATATTTTCAATTGTCCTCTCATAGGGGTGTCAGCCCTGCTGCAGAGCTGTGCCTGCTTATAACTAACACAGTACAACAGAGGTAACTCAGTATAAGGCGGGGGTCACACGTCCGTCTGTTCTCCTCTCATGCGAGAGAATTGGGCCGATTTTGTAAATGACACGCAGCCCAAACTCTGCTCTGAGTTTGAGCCGAGTGTCATCTTATTGTGATCCGATTCTCTTGCATGAGAGAATAGTATCACAGGTGCGGAGAAGACGGAGAACTTAAAGGGAACCTGCCACCAGTTTTTTAGGATCCCAACAAATGCCACCACCTTTTTCTGCTGATATGTATTTCACAAATGATTACATTGCCTCCTGACTCCCCCTGTATACCTCAAAAATACCATTTGATTTGGTCTTGGCTGTATTTAAAGAGGCTGTCTAGTCCAATGGGTGTCCTCATTACGGTTTCTGTTCCTCCTCTTTCTGCTAGTAAAAGCCGTCCTCCGACTCTGATTGATGTGGATGACGCGTCCTGCATCATCCACATACAGTGCCGGCAAAAAAAATCTTTACACTTGCGCAGCAAAAAAAAACTTTACATATAAAATCCACATCATAATTTCACTTTTTAAAAGTGTACACAATGGGGGAGATAATAAAAAACTGTCTAATATTAAAGCTGGCTTTGTTGCAAATATCAACCAATCAATGCTCAGTTTTCACTTCTCTGTTAAAGCGAAAGCTGCACTCTGATTGGTTGTTATGTGCAGCTCAGCCAGTTTTGCTATTAGGCAGTCTTTTATTATTTCCCTCTGTTTTATATTATCTCCCACAATGGGTCGAAAGAAGCTTAAAATGGAAGAGAAATCCCGTGCCTTGACTCTGCTCGAGAAGGGGGATTCGGTGATTGCTGTAGCTAGAGATCTGGGAGTGTCAAGAGAAGCAATTTTCAACTGAAGCGGTCGGCGGCATCATTGCCTCCTTGGATGGTACCGCAGAGGAAGTCAGGTTCTGGCGCACCTAAGAAGACTTCACCAAGGACTGATAAGCTTCTGGAGCGTGAAGTGATGTCACATCCTTCTATAACTGCCGTTGAAATAAAAAAAAAAAGTACCCTACGCTCCTCCAGAACATCGCAACTAGGACAATTCGTCACCGCCTGCAGAAGGACCTGGGTCTACCAAGTTGCTGTGCCGCAAAGAAGCCCCTGCTCACAGCAGCAATGAAGAAGAAACGGCTTGCCTTTTGTAAGAAATATCAAGATTGGAAATCTGAAGAGTGGAAGAAAGTGATGTTTAGTGATGAGAGCACTTTCAGGCTGGTCAGGGGAGGCTCAAAGGTTGTGCGTCGTCCGAGTACAGTGTCACGTTATGACCCAAAATATACAGTTAAGACTGTTAAACACCCTGACAGTGTGATGGTGTGGGGTGCAATCAGTGGAAGCATGGGCAGGGCAGGTTTGTACTTCCTTCCCAAGATTATAACTATGAAAGCAAGCAATTATATTACTGTTTTGGAAAAACACATGCTTACTTTTTGGGTCATACATCAGTGTGATTACTTAATGCATGATGGAGCCCCTGTCCACAAAGCCAAGGCCGTGAGAAAGTTTCTCAGTGACCATAACATTAATATTTTAGAGTGGCCAGGTAATTCCCCTGACCTTAACCCCATAGAAAATGCCTGGAATTTAATGAAAAACAAGGTTCAAGAGACACGACCCAGCAACATCCACAATCTAAAGGAGGTGCTGAAGACACTGTGGGTAAACATGGACTCCACAAACTTAGCCAGCCTTGCTGAATCCATGCCTAAACGACTGCAGATGTTGATAAAATGTAAGGGTGACATGACAAAATACTAATTGTAATAAAATATCCACAATAAAACACTTGAATCCACTTGAATATGAAGATTTTGTGGTTTCATTGAACTTGTAAAGATTTTTTTTTGCCGGCACTGTAGCTGAATGAAGCCTCGCGCCTGCTTAGTAGTATCACCGGCCGCGCAGACGCTTTACTCTGCCCTACTGCGGCATGTGCATTGATGTTCTTTGTTCTTCCCGTCATTACTTGTCTCACACTGGTAACGTCCCCTTTCATTTACAATAACCTCTGGAGGCCGAGTCTCAGGGAGATCGGTGTCACACCCATAGTTTTTAACAGCTCATAAGAAAGATGTGGATGTCTCTGGTAAGATATTGGATCACAGATATCAAGTAATCATTTTGTTCAACTTCCTATGACCTACATACCCATGTAGAAGGCTTAGGAGGGTTAATCCCACAGATTCTCTTTAATTGCCCCGGTGTTAGTTCTTAAAAAGAAAATCTATATATACCTGCTGAACTAGCTCCGCTTTCAGCCCTGTGTCCACTGCTAGTCTTCTGACAATGGTTGCAACAGTAACATGACATTGTTTGTCATAAGGCCAGTGGGGACACAGGGGCAGTGAGAGTGAAGATATGGCGTAGTTCCAGGAGATAAGTATAGATTTTTTATTTTTAATTATTTATGCAGCACCTTAGGGATGAATGGCGGTATGGGAAGAGCTTTTTCTAGTATATGCTTTTGGCCTAATTTTTTAGTTGCCATAGAGGCTGTCAATCTAAAGTTCTCAAGAAAAATATGGTATTTGAATAAGGACATGCGTATGTGCCATCGGGCCATTGATTATAATGATGCAGATGGATTCACAGTCTGCTGTGTCGTGCATCATTTTCGGCCGTATACTCTTATTCGAGGAGGAATGGGACTACATATAGTCAATAGCCCCTTTTGCTCATACCCCTGAATCCTATTTTACGGGAGTTGAGGGCTTAGACGTAAGGCCCGACAGGCACTGAACGTAGTAGAAAGCGCTCTATGACCCCAGCCTTAGGCCTCTTTCACACGTCAGTGTCTCCAGTGCGTGTGGTGACAGTTCCCACATGTACTGAAGACACTGACACTCGTAGACCCATTCAAATGAATGGGTCTGCGCACATGTCAGTATGTTTCCATGGACCGTGCGTCCATGGACAAAACACGCTGACATGTCCGTTTTTTGCACACTGCACGGACCGCAAAAAATCCCATACGTGCACACTGATGACACATGGATGACATCCACGTGTCATCAGAATCACACGTACCGGTGCCTGGGAATCACCGGTACAGTTAGTGCTGTTCTCAGGCGCCGGGTGCTCTCATCATTGTCTCCTGCTTGCGTTGCTATCAGCATGAGCAAGGGACAATGTTTGAGAGTAGTATTCTGCCCCCGCTGTCTTCAACAAGTGTAAAAATAAGAATAAAATGAAAAACACATTATACTCACTTTTACACCTGATTCCCTGAAGCCATTGTCCCCTGTAAACAAACCAAAAATAAAAAAGAACAATATCTCTCACCTGTCTGAAGATTAAATAATCCAGTGTCCCATGCTGTAATCCATCTGATCGAGATTTCTTCATCAGCGTGTGCGGTGGCTTGAGGCGACCGCTCATGCTTGAGGAGCAGGGCAGAATGACGAGATGCAGCGAGCGGGCCCCTGAACTGTGATGAGCTCAGTGAGTGGAGTGACAGGATACTGCTCAGTGAGCTCAGCGCAGGTCAGGGGCCCACTCGCTGCATCTCGTTATTCTCCCCTGCTCCTCAGCATGAGTGGTCGACTCAAGCCACCGTACACGCTGATGAAGAAATGTCGCATAGATGGATTACTGCGTGTGCTTTTTTTTGGGGGGGGTTGTTTCAGGGGACAATGGCTTCAGAGAATTGGGTGTAAAGGTGAGTATAATGTGTTTTTTATTTTCTTTTTACACTTGTTGGAGACAGCGCGGGACAGAATACTACTCTCAATATTGTCACTTGCTTGCGCTGATTTCAGCACAAGCAGGGGACAATGATGATAGATTCCTTCCGCACCCGGTGCTTGGGAACAGTGCTAACTGTACCGCTGATTCCTAGGTGACGGGACGTGTGATTCTGATGCGGCACACGGTTGCCCCACAGGTACACACGGACGCGGTTATCTCCGGTACTGTTTTTTCCAGTACCAGACATATCAGGACGTGTGAATGAGGCCTTTGATGGAGGTTTTTTTCCCTTACCTTTAGTGGTTTTGTTCTTGTATATAGATGCTAATTTTGTCCTTGTTTGGATATTTGTTTTTTGAGCTGCTCTATAATTGAGAATCTGGTTTTACACTCAGTTTGGCATGAATGTGGCGGAGTTCAGCTTGGGTTGGTTATTATTTCATATAATGTGTGAATATAAAACAGTGATGGGAGCACGTTCAGCCGATAAAACTATTTGCAGCTGTTAACATGAGCTGTGAAGTGCTCACATATCACATTAGTGGTAACTTCCCAAACAAGCAAAGGCCTTTGTTCTCTGCTGTAATTGGAATATTCAATGAAAGCGTTGACACCAGAATCAAAAGCACTGCACACAATTTTTGTATAAAGATGATAATTTTATGTTTCTTTTTTTTCAAGTGGAGTAGATGACACTTGCAAAATGTATTAGGTCTTCTTACACCTATTATGGCAGGTTTGGAAAGCATTTAGAAGGTTCTTTTCATCTTTGCTGCCTCCAAACGTCCAACTTGCTGAGGTCAGAGACGTTGAGGGTTGTAGTGGGAGGGGAGGCTGTGTTCTCCTTCTTGGTTAACAGTACGAGCCAGCAGCATGGTCGTGTCTCTGGCCCAAACTGTGTACTCTCCTATGCTGCTACATGAGGCCGCAGTGCCTGCACAACATCAGAAGGAGCTCTGTAGCCCTGAAGCTGGCCCGATCAGGGGCTTACGGTGTGCTCCAGCCATCCTGGCCCGCTTCATTGCACTGCTTACTAACTATTGGAAAGGGCTTGTGGTACTGTGCATGTTCGGCCACCACTGCTAGACTGCAGCAATGGCCAGTAACCTTGGCAACGAGCATTAAACAATAAAATTAAATATTCTGTTATCGAGAATGGAGATAATTTTTAACAAGCTCTGTGTGCAAGCACTTTGCAATTTTTCAAAATAACCTTTTAAAGGAGGTTGACCACTATTACCCCCTGTAAAATAATAACACATACTCCCCTCCTGTGCTGGCGGCTCTACCAGGGATTGAGTAACATTATGTCACGTGATCCCTTCAGCTAATCGGCCAAGGCTTCAACCTTCCCAACTTTGAACAAATCACATACATCCGGAGGACGTAAAAGCTGCTGTTCTCTCACTTCCTCCGGATGTATGTGATATGTCTGAAGGTGGGGAGAGTGAAGCAGCAGGGATCGCATGACATATTGTCATGCGATCCTCAGGAGAGCCAAAGATTATCTCGTTGACACGGCGCTTTTTTTTTTTTTATTTTAAAAATTGTTAATCAAATTTGATGGCATGGCTAATTCATCAGATCACGTTAGCCATCTTTATATATTAGAAACATGGGACAAATTTATCAAATTAACAGCATAACTGTCTTTATTGTCCATAGCAACCAATCACAACACAAGTCTCATTAATTGTGCTGCTATAGAGAAATGAAAGCATCGATGTGATTGGTTGTTATGGGCAACAAAGATTGTACAAGTTTTTATAAAGCGGGCCCCTTGTGATTGGGGCCGGCTAGTGCAGATGGCAATTAAGGCTTATGATGGCCAGAGACTGGCTGCATTCCAGATGACTTGTGGTTTACACATTACATTCATTCACCCCAAAACTGGTCCTGGCATCTAGCCATGTTGGATATTTCATGGCTGCCAAGTCCTACACAGCTTTTAAGACCGGATGATATCATGTGATTGTCATGTCCTCTGCCAAGAGTGAATAATAACTGGCCATTTACTGCCATGACAATGATCTTCCCCCTATGGAATTGAAATGTGCGTAGCCTCTGTCACCTATAATGTATCACAAAGTATGAAAAATGTCCCCGTTCACCTTTTGGGGACATTTTTTTTCTTTAAATATGTGTATTTGAATCTCACATTTTGTGCAATTAGGTCTCATCACAAATTTTAGCTTTTTGCTTTTACCGACCTTTTGTTTCCCTGCACTTTCAATTTCACTGTGGTCAAAGATTAGATAAGATCAGAAAAAGACTGATAAAAGGCCTACAAACTTTCCTGTAAGACTCTGTTCACATGTCCAGTAGTGATCCGTTCAGCATCCAGCAGTAATCTGTTGGCAAAAAAGTTGTGCAGACAGAACTTTAGTCTGTTTTTCAAAAACTGATCTTTGCTGGATCCATTTTTTAACATTGATGTCTCTGGAAACCAGGTCTGTTAATTAGCCATCCGTTGTTCTCCCATTCCTAACGGATCTGTTTTTTCCTTGCAATCCGTTAGAAATGGAAGACAATGAATGGCTATTAATGGATCCGTTCTCCATATTCGTCAATGTTAAAAAAACAAACAAAACTGTTCCAGCAGAGATCCGTTTTTGAAAAATGGACTATAAAGTTCTTTCTGCACAACTTTTTTGCCAACAGATTGCTGCTGGATCCGTTCTAACTGATGATTGCTGAACATGTGAACATAGCTTAAGACTGTGAGAACAAGCTCACTGATGGATTATCAGTTAACTCATTCAGCAGCCAGCAATATGCAGTCCAATACAGAGGCTATAGAAAGCAAACTGTGCAAAATTTTTGATGGAAGTCAAGTGCAAATGTTTTTTTTTTGCCTACAAGATATGCATTTAATGTTAAAAAAAAATAAAATGGTTCCCAGTAGTGGCCAGCTCCTTTTAAACCTGCATTATAACAGTGTCTGTCTTGTGCATTTCTTGGCTGTGCCTGGATGTGTCAGCCGCTGCTCTGCATTGGCAGAGACGTGTCAAATTCAAGATCGGGCTTTGTGAATTGTGCTATTCTATAAATGGCTGCACAGCTGTGCCATGTTACATGCCACAGATCTGCCAGGAGGATGGAACACAGCTTCATTGTCTCCCACCGAGCTGCCGCGTCCCTGATATTTGCTCCTCGCATTGCTGGATCACGTGTGCTGCAGAACCGTCCAGACAAGGGTGGCATTGACTTTACCACCACATACAGGCAGTATATTACCACCAGTGCCTGCCTCCTGTCAGTAGGTTGTACAGCCTGGGAAGGGATCAAGCAATAGGCACTGAGGAAATACAAAAACAGATGGTTAAAGGCCACAATGTCACCTGTTTATTTCTTAGGTAGCATCCAGATCCTTGCTCCCTCACTGGAGGATGATGATGATACTACTCCATACAGACCCCAATGTAGTCACACTACGCAGAACCGCAAACGTGCCGGCAGAACCAGCACATCTCTAATCTGGAGAGCCACAGTGTGATCGGCGCTCCATACCTTCTACTTCTGTGACTTTTAGGTTAATAAGGGAATCTGGCATCAGGTTTTTGCTACCTCATCTGAAAGCAGCCTGATGTAGCCGAAGAGATCCTGAATCCAACATTGTATCACTTAGATTACTGGGTGCAGCAGTTCTGACACAACCAGAGTTCTTCGATTTAGCAATGCAGCAGAGCTGAGAAAGCTAACCCCACCCACACAACTCTGTATATACAATGTCCATAGACAGTGAGCTGCTTATCACAGGAGGGGGTGGAGTTCGACTAGCTGCTGTAGTACAGACAATTATAATAGCAAGGTGATTAAAACCTTAATTGTAAGTAAACAGCACACAGCTTGATAAGTGACACATCATTGAAATCTGTGTTTTTAACCCCTGCCTCATTCTGTCTTCAGATTGCATAGCAAAAACCTGCTGACTGATTCCCTTTAGGGCCCAGGAGAAGCCAAAACGTCTCATCATGTCACATATACTGTGTATCTTCACAAATGGATATCTACTTTGTCTCCATCTTTTTCATTTGGTTTATATGATTCTATAAAATAAACTTCTACAATCACTTGAATTGATGATTGGGAGTGTGCTGTGTTTTCTAACACTTGCCTGTACACTTGCACCTCTTGCACCACTTACATACAGATTACGGGCCATTGATTTCAACATTAGAAGAAGCAGAGGCCAACCATTGGCCTCCTCATATCAGACACGCTTATCTCATTTATTTTACTCACTTATATAGATAGCACCATTAATTCCACGGCTCTTTACAGACATTCTCATCGTATGTCTGTGGAGAGTGGGAGGAAACCGGAGACCCCGGAGGAAACCCAGGCAAACACGGGGAGAACATACAAACTCCTTGCAGATGTTGTCCTTGGTGGGATTTGAGCCCAGGATCCCAGCGCTGCAAAGCAACAGTGCTAACCACTGAGCCACCGTGATCTCATATTAGACTTAACATGAAAATGTTGTGTTGGCACCATTTGCAAATGTGAAACAAAGGCTTTCTGGCACTCATTTGAAGAGCGGCAATAAGGGCTGATTTAGAAAACCCATTTTAGATGTCCTATATATAGATTAGTAGAGACAGATCTCTTCTGGGTTGTTTTCGGCAGATGACGACCATAGTCTGATGCTCACTGAGTTGTCATACAACAGCTTATTCCCCTCTCTGCAATATACCGGAGCACCCAACCCAGCGTGCATGTTTATGATGGCCCCGGGAGCGGTACCGGTCTGCTGCATTAGTTGTGAGGTGTATGACCTGTTCTGGGCCTGGGTAAAGGAGCCAGATGAGCATATAGAGAGCGCTGACTTACACATCGTTATAGAAAAACTTCTGCAGGGTCCCAGAAAGTGATCATCAGGTGTATTTTTTGTAGTGGGATGGGTTGTATTCTTTTTTTTTTTTTCTTGCTCTTCTGCCACCTTTTCGTACACCTAACCATGTTTTTCATGGATTGATCACATACCCATTAGGCTATGTTCCCACTATGAGCTTTTGGTGAGTTTTTGATGTTGCAAATTTCTTGCAGCATTTCTGCACCCATCATGTAAATTATGTTACTTATGGATTTTTTATTGCGTTTTTGAGTGCATTTTTTTTTTTTACATGAGTTTTTATCACTGCGGCAATTTTTTGCCTCTTTTTGGTATGTCATGATTTAAATAAATCTGCTTTGGTTTTGATACTTTCTGGTGTTTGACAAAACTTTGACGCAGTCACGTGGCGATTACATGCGTTTTAATGCATTTCTGCAGTGTAAAACACACTAAAAACCTATATGCGTTTTTTGCTTGCACATTTTCAACATCTAATATAATTCTATGGGGAAAATCCGCAAATAAAACTCAGCGTACCCGCAAGAGAAAGTGACTTGTGGATTTTATTTTCATGTTTTTCCCATTCATTTGAATCAAAAACGCAGAGAGAATTGACATACTGCAAATGTAAAAACTCTTTGAGGCTATGTTCATACATTGAGTTTTTTCAGTGTGTTTTCTCTGCAGCAAAACCTGATCTCTTGCCAGGAAGGCTTGTTCAGGATTTTGCTTGTTTTTTTGCCGTGTTTTTCAGGATCCCAAAGTTCAGCTTTGCTTCCACCACAGAAGCATGAACACAGGTCACCAATGCAAGACATATGTGAAACTATATTAACCAGAATTTCAAATGTAACTGCGGGGGAGGTGAATTGGTCTGGAATAGTTTACCTAAGACACTGGCAGTGCATTGAGTTTGTAGGACACTGTTTACTTTCACACTTTGGTCTGCCATTAAGTTGCTCAGGGATTGTTCAATTTCACACCTAGCTCAGCCAATGTTTACATTGTACACATCAATATTTTAATTAAACTGTCCTAATGCAAACAGCCATCTCAGGTGACCAAGGCAAGATGATAAATTCACAAAAATGAGTTTCACATACTGCTCTCCTTGCTTTTTTCAGTAAAAATGCAACAAAACCTGATAGCCATGTTCACGCTAGGCGTTTTTTCACCACCGATTACTTCTAATAGGTCAAAAACGCTGAAAGAAGGGACATGTTCTGTTCTGCAAAAAAACATGCAAAGCACAAAATGCTGATCAAACAAAAACCAAGGTGTGTGCATGAGATTTCTGGAGTCTCATAGACTTTGCTGGTACTGTAAAACACGGCAGAAAATTTGCATAAAAATACGCTGAAAAAACGCAATGTATGAACATAGCCCGAAGGTTCAGATTTCTGCTATTCAGGTCTAGACATCTGAATTGTACGATTTCTCCAGCAATGTGCTTGATTTCTGCAGACTCCAATTCATTGCTGCTCGCCCCTTGTATTTCACACATTCTAAGTGGTTGTAAGTGAATTTATGATTAATTGTACTGCAGGATTCCCAGCCGCGGGCGGATCAGCTGTTGTGCCCACATGTGTCGGCCATGAAAGCCTGCTGTTGTTGGCACATGGCTCGTATCTTGGTATTGCACATTCACATCGCAGAATGCCAAGTATTTCTATGTGTCTCTTCATTTCACACATTGGAAAAGTCCAGACATTCATGGCCCGTGCAGGGATTTTGTATTGGGGAAGGCGAGGATTTCCAGTATTGCCCAGAGTCCATGAATGGCATGGCGTCAGGGAGACTGGCAGTGGAGGTGTTAAGCCTGTAGGGGGCATAGTATTACGTGGATTGATTCATGCTGAATATTGATCTGTTCCTGCTATTACGAGAAGGTGCACAGTGTCATGTTTCCAGGGACCTCGGCTACATGCTGTAGAGATTGCCGCAGATCAATGGTCATACCGGCTACATATGACTTCTAAAATCCTCTTTCCCTCCCATATACTGGAAGGCTGAGCACATGTTGGTGACATACAGATAAATGAGAACGAGGCCCGTGCCGTCCTAGCCATCTGTTCACTGGGCTGCAGCATTTGTAGGTACTGTGCCATCTTGTGTCCTAATGACACCCCGTGCCAATCTGTTCACGTCTGCAAAATGGAAGCTGATGAAAGGCAGAAGCTTAGCACCACATTACATAGCCGAATGTGTTTTCTGTAGACTCCTCCATATAAAGGCTCCAGTGCCTACCTGTGCATAGGATCTGTATTAAGGAGATGTGCAGAACAGAAGGAGTTAAAGCGTTATTCCCAGTATTATTGAGTGTTGGTAAATGGTACAAAAAATAGGAAAAGTGTCCTTCAGCTCAGAACGCCTGTGTTAGAGATAAGTATCTCAGGAGACTTCCAGGGTAGTTAGTCCATGGTCTGCGTATGGTGCAAGGAGTATGCACTGGTCTGGCTTCCAGGTCACATAGCTGTCAATGGTCCAAAAGGACATATTCTCCAGCACCAAAGGAAAGTAGTTAAAACGTAGTCTTTAATCATATAAGATATAAAAAAAAAAAATGGGGAAAATGTGCACATTTACGCTTACGCAGTTTGGATAGAAAAAACCTTAATCGCATCTAGTCTACTCGAAGTATCTAATAGATAGATATCACTAGAGTGGTGGTATGCTTTGAACAATCACTTTCTAATCTAAAAGCCCCCATAGACATTACATATCTGTCGGGCAGTAACAGCTATCTCTCCTGACCTCCCCATACACAGCAGCGCTTGCCTGAATCTCTCCTGACCTCTCCATACACAGCAGCGCTTGCCTGAATCTCTCCTGACCTCTCCATACACTGCAGCGCTTGCCTGAATCTCTCCTGACCTCCCCATGCACAGCAGCGCTTGCCTGAATCTCTCCTGACCTCCCCATACACAGCAGCGCTTGCCTGAATCTCTCCTGACTTCCCCATACACAGGAGCGCTTGCCTGAATCTCTCCTGACCTCTCCATGCACAGCAGCGCTTGCCTGAATCTCTCCTGTCCTCCCCATACACAGGAGCGCTTGCCTGAATCTCTCCTGACCTCCCCATACACAGGAGCGCTTGCCTGAATCTCTCCTGACTTCCCCATACACAGGAGCGCTTGCCTGAATCTCTCCTGACTTCCCCATACACAGGAGCGCTTGCCTGAATCTCTCCTGACCTCTCCATGCACAGGAGCGCTTGCCTGAATCTCTCCTGACCTCCCCATACACAGCAGCGCTTGCCTGAATCTCTCCTGACCTCTCCATACACAGGAGCGCTTGCCTGAATCTCTCCTGACCTCTCCATACACAGCAGCGCTTGCCTGAATCTCTCCTGACCTCCCCATACACAGGAGCGCTTGCCTGAATCTCTCCTGACCTCTCCATACACAGCAGCGCTTGCCTGAATCTCTCCTGACCTCCCCATACACAGGAGCGCTTGCCTGAATCTCTCCTGTTCTCCCCATACACAGGAGCGCAGCCTGAATCTCTCCTGACCTCCCCATACACAGCAGCGCTTGCCTGAATCTCTCCTGACCTCCCCATACACAGGAGCGCAGCCTGAATCTCTCCTGACCTCCCCATACACAGGAGCGCTTGCCTGAATCTCTCCTGACCTCCCCATACACAGGAGCGCAGCCTGAATCTCTCCTGACCTCCCCATACACAGGAGCGCTTGCCTGAATCTCTCCTGACCTCCCCATACACAGCAGCACAGCCTGAATCTCTCCTGACCTCCCCATACACAGCAGCGCTTGCCTGAATCTCTCCTGACCTCCCCATACACAGGAGCGCAGCCTGAATCTCTCCCGACCTCCCCATACACAGGAGCGCTTGCCTGAATCTCTCCCGACCTCCCCATACACAGCAGCGCTTGCCTGAATCTCTCCCGACCTCCCCATACACAGCAGCGCTTGCCTGAATATCCCCTGACCGCCCCATAGACAGCAGCGCTTGCCTGAATCTCTCCCGACCTCCCCATACACAGCAGCGCTTGCCTGAATCTCTCCTGACCTCCCCATACACAGCAGCGCTTACCTGAATCTCTCCTGACCGCCCCATACACAGCAGCGCTTGCCTGAATCTCTCCTGACCTCCCCATACACAGCAGCGCTTGCCTGAATCTCTCCTGACCTCTCCATGCACAGGAGCGCTTGCCTGAATCTCTCCTGACCTCCCCATACACAGCAGCGCTTGCCTGAATCTCTCCTGACTTCCCCATACAGCAGCGCTTGCCTGAATCTCTCCTGACCTCTCCATGCACAGGAGCGCTTGCCTGAATCTCTCCTGTCCTCCCCATGCACAGCAGCGCTTGCCTGAATCTTTCCTGACCTCCCCATGCACAGCAGCGCTTGCCTGAATCTCTCCTGACCTCCCCATACACAGCAGCGCTTGCCTGAATCTCTCCTGACCTCCCCATACACAGCAGCGCTTGCCTGAATCTCTCCTGACCTCTCCATGCACAGGAGCGCTTGCCTGAATGTCTCCTGACCTCCCCATACACAGCAGCGCTTGCCTGAATCTCTCCCGACCTCCCCATACACAGCAGCGCTTGCCTGAATCTCTCCCGACCTCCCCATACACAGCAGCGCTTGCCTGAATCTCTCCTGACCTCCCCATACACAGCAGCGCTTACCTGAATCTCTCCTGACCGCCCCATACACAGCAGCGCTTGCCTGAATCTCTCCTGACCTCTCCATGCACAGGAGCGCTTGCCTGAATCTCTCCTGACCTCTCCATACACAGCAGCGCTTACCTGAATCTCTCCTGACCGCCCCATACACAGCAGCGCTTGCCTGAATCTCTCCTGACCTCTCCATGCACAGGAGCGCTTGCCTGAATCTCTCCTGACCTCTCCATACACAGCAGCGCTTACCTGAATCTCTCCTGACCGCCCCATACACAGCAGCGCTTGCCTGAATCTCTCCTGACCTCTCCATACACAGCAGCGCTTACCTGAATCTCTCCTGACCGCCCCATACACAGCAGCGCTTGCCTGAATCTCTCCTGACCTCTCCATGCACAGGAGCGCTTGCCTGAATCTCTCCTGACCTCTCCATACACAGCAGCGCTTACCTGAATCTCTCCTGACCGCCCCATACACAGCAGCGCTTGCCTGAATCTCTCCTGACCTCTCCATACACAGCAGCGCTTGCCTGAATCTCTCCTGACCTCTCCATACACAGGAGCGCTTGCCTGAATCTCTCCTGACTTCCCCATACACAGCAGCGCTTGCCTGAATCTCTCCTGACCTCTCCATGCACAGGAGCGCTTGCCTGAATCTCTCCTGTCCTCCCCATGCACAGCAGCGCTTGCCTGAATCTCTCCTGACCTCCCCATACACAGCAGCGCTTGCCTGAATCTCTCCTGACCTCCCCATACACAGCAGCGCTTGCCTGAATCTCTCCTGACCTCCCCATACACAGGAGCGCAGCCTGAATCTCTCCTGACCTCCCCATACACAGGAGCGCAGCCTGAATCTCTCCTGACCTCTCCATACACAGCAGCGCTTGCATGAATCTCTCCTGACCTCCCCATACACAGGAGCGCTTGCCTGAATCTCTCCTGACCTCTCCATACACAGCAGCGCTTGCCTGAATCTCTCCTGACCTCCCCATACACAGGAGCGCTTGCCTGAATCTCTCCTGTCCTCCCCATGCACAGCAGCGCTTGCCTGAATCTCTCCTGACCTCCCCATACACAGCAGCGCTTGCCTGAATCTCTCCTGACCTCCCCATACACAGCAGCGCTTGCCTGAATCTCTCCTGACCTCCCCATACACAGCAGCGCTTGCCTGAATCTCTCCTGACCTCTCCATACACAGCAGCGCTTGCCTGAATCTCTCCTGACCTCCCCATACACAGGAGCGCAGCCTGAATCTCTCCTGACCTCCCCATACACAGGAGCGCAGCCTGAATCTCTCCCGACCTCCCCATACACAGCAGCGCTTGCCTGAATCTCTCCTGACCTCCCCATACACAGCAGCGCTTGCCTGAATCTCTCCTGACCTCTCCATACACAGCAGCGCTTGCCTGAATCTCTCCTGACCTCTCCATGCACAGCAGCGCTTGCCTGAATCTCTCCTGACCTCCCCATACACAGCAGCGCTTGCCTGAATCTCTCCTGACCTCCCCATACACAGCAGCGCTTGCCTGAATCTCTCCTGACCTCTCCATACACAGCAGCGCTTGCCTGAATCTCTCCTGACCTCTCCATGCACAGCAGCGCTTGCCTGAATCTCTCCTGACCTCCCCATACACAGCAGCGCTTGCCTGAATCTCTCCTGACCTCCCCATACACAGGAGCGCAGCCTGAATCTCTCCTGACCTCCCCATACACAGGAGCGCAGCCTGAATCTCTCCCGACCTCCCCATACACAGCAGCGCTTGCCTGAATCTCTCCTGACCTCCCCATACACAGCAGCGCTTGCCTGAATCTCTCCTGACCTCTCCATACACAGGAGCGCTTGCCTGAATCTCTCCTGACCTCTCCATACACAGCAGCACTTGCCTGAATCTCTCCTGACCTCCCCATACACAGGAGCGCTTGCCTGAATCTCTCCTGACCTCTCCATACACAGCAGCGCTTGCCTGAATCTCTCCTGACCTCCCCATACACAGGAGCGCTTGCCTGAATCTCTCCTGTTCTCCCCATACACAGGAGCGCAGCCTGAATCTCTCCTGACCTCCCCATACACAGCAGCGCTTGCCTGAATCTCTCCTGACCTCCCCATACACAGGAGCGCAGCCTGAATCTCTCCCGACCTCCCCATACACAGCAGCGCTTGCCTGAATCTCTCCTGACCTCCCCATACACAGCAGCGCTTGCCTGAATCTCTCCTGACCTCTCCATACACAGGAGCGCTTGCCTGAATCTCTCCTGACCTCTCCATACACAGCAGCACTTGCCTGAATCTCTCCTGACCTCCCCATACACAGGAGCGCTTGCCTGAATCTCTCCTGACCTCTCCATACACAGCAGCGCTTGCCTGAATCTCTCCTGACCTCCCCATACACAGGAGCGCTTGCCTGAATCTCTCCTGTTCTCCCCATACACAGGAGCGCAGCCTGAATCTCTCCTGACCTCCCCATACACAGCAGCGCTTGCCTGAATCTCTCCTGACCTCCCCATACACAGGAGCGCTTGCCTGAATCTCTCCTGACCTCCCCATACACAGCAGCACAGCCTGAATCTCTCCTGACCTCCCCATACACAGCAGCGCTTGCCTGAATCTCTCCTGACCTCCCCATACACAGGAGCGCAGCCTGAATCTCTCCTGACCTCCCCATACACAGGAGCGCAGCCTGAATCTCTCCTGACCTCCCCATACACAGGAGCGCAGCCTGAATCTCTCCCGACCTCCCCATACACAGCAGCGCTTGCCTGAATCTCTCCTGACCTCCCCATACACAGCAGCGCTTGCCTGAATCTCTCCTGACCTCCCCATACACAGGAGCGCAGCCTGAATCTCTCCTGACCTCCCCATACACAGGAGCGCAGCCTGAATCTCTCCCGACCTCCCCATACACAGCAGCGCTTGCCTGAATCTCTCCTGACCTCTCCATACACAGCAGCGCTTGCCTGAATCTCTCCTGACCTCCCCATACACAGGAGCGCTTGCCTGAATCTCTCCTGACCTCTCCATACACAGCAGCGCTTGCCTGAATCTCTCCTGACCTCCCCATACACAGGAGCGCTTGCCTGAATCTCTCCTGTTCTCCCCATACACAGGAGCGCAGCCTGAATCTCTCCTGACCTCCCCATACACAGCAGCGCTTGCCTGAATCTCTCCTGACCTCCCCATACACAGGAGCGCAGCCTGAATCTCTCCTGACCTCCCCATACACAGGAGCGCAGCCTGAATCTCTCCTGACCTCCCCATACACAGGAGCGCTTGCCTGAATCTCTCCTGACCTCCCCATACACAGCAGCACAGCCTGAATCTCTCCTGACCTCCCCATACACAGCAGCGCTTGCCTGAATCTCTCCTGACCTCCCCATACACAGGAGCGCAGCCTGAATCTCTCCCGACCTCCCCATACACAGGAGCGCTTGCCTGAATCTCTCCCGACCTCCCCATACACAGCAGCGCTTGCCTGAATCTCTCCCGACCTCCCCATACACAGCAGCGCTTGCCTGAATATCCCCTGACCGCCCCATAGACAGCAGCGCTTGCCTGAATCTCTCCCGACCTCCCCATACACAGCAGCGCTTGCCTGAATCTCTCCTGACCTCCCCATACACAGCAGCGCTTACCTGAATCTCTCCTGACCGCCCCATACACAGCAGCGCTTGCCTGAATCTCTCCTGACCTCCCCATACACAGCAGCGCTTGCCTGAATCTCTCCTGACCTCTCCATGCACAGGAGCGCTTGCCTGAATCTCTCCTGACCTCCCCATACACAGCAGCGCTTGCCTGAATCTCTCCTGACTTCCCCATACAGCAGCGCTTGCCTGAATCTCTCCTGACCTCTCCATGCACAGGAGCGCTTGCCTGAATCTCTCCTGTCCTCCCCATGCACAGCAGCGCTTGCCTGAATCTTTCCTGACCTCCCCATGCACAGCAGCGCTTGCCTGAATCTCTCCTGACCTCCCCATACACAGCAGCGCTTGCCTGAATCTCTCCTGACCTCCCCATACACAGCAGCGCTTGCCTGAATCTCTCCTGACCTCTCCATGCACAGGAGCGCTTGCCTGAATGTCTCCTGACCTCCCCATACACAGCAGCGCTTGCCTGAATCTCTCCCGACCTCCCCATACACAGCAGCGCTTGCCTGAATCTCTCCCGACCTCCCCATACACAGCAGCGCTTGCCTGAATCTCTCCTGACCTCCCCATACACAGCAGCGCTTACCTGAATCTCTCCTGACCGCCCCATACACAGCAGCGCTTGCCTGAATCTCTCCTGACCTCTCCATGCACAGGAGCGCTTGCCTGAATCTCTCCTGACCTCTCCATACACAGCAGCGCTTACCTGAATCTCTCCTGACCGCCCCATACACAGCAGCGCTTGCCTGAATCTCTCCTGACCTCTCCATGCACAGGAGCGCTTGCCTGAATCTCTCCTGACCTCTCCATACACAGCAGCGCTTACCTGAATCTCTCCTGACCGCCCCATACACAGCAGCGCTTGCCTGAATCTCTCCTGACCTCTCCATACACAGCAGCGCTTACCTGAATCTCTCCTGACCGCCCCATACACAGCAGCGCTTGCCTGAATCTCTCCTGACCTCTCCATGCACAGGAGCGCTTGCCTGAATCTCTCCTGACCTCTCCATACACAGCAGCGCTTACCTGAATCTCTCCTGACCGCCCCATACACAGCAGCGCTTGCCTGAATCTCTCCTGACCTCTCCATACACAGCAGCGCTTGCCTGAATCTCTCCTGACCTCTCCATACACAGGAGCGCTTGCCTGAATCTCTCCTGACTTCCCCATACACAGCAGCGCTTGCCTGAATCTCTCCTGACCTCTCCATGCACAGGAGCGCTTGCCTGAATCTCTCCTGTCCTCCCCATGCACAGCAGCGCTTGCCTGAATCTCTCCTGACCTCCCCATACACAGCAGCGCTTGCCTGAATCTCTCCTGACCTCCCCATACACAGCAGCGCTTGCCTGAATCTCTCCTGACCTCCCCATACACAGGAGCGCAGCCTGAATCTCTCCTGACCTCCCCATACACAGGAGCGCAGCCTGAATCTCTCCTGACCTCTCCATACACAGCAGCGCTTGCCTGAATCTCTCCTGACCTCTCCATACACAGGAGCGCTTGCCTGAATCTCTCCTGACCTCTCCATACACAGCAGCGCTTGCCTGAATCTCTCCTGACCTCCCCATACACAGGAGCGCTTGCCTGAATCTCTCCTGTCCTCCCCATGCACAGCAGCGCTTGCCTGAATCTCTCCTGACCTCCCCATACACAGCAGCGCTTGCCTGAATCTCTCCTGACCTCCCCATACACAGCAGCGCTTGCCTGAATCTCTCCTGACCTCCCCATACACAGCAGCGCTTGCCTGAATCTCTCCTGACCTCCCCATACACAGGAGCGCAGCCTGAATCTCTCCTGACCTCCCCATACACAGGAGCGCAGCCTGAATCTCTCCCGACCTCCCCATACACAGCAGCGCTTGCCTGAATCTCTCCTGACCTCCCCATACACAGGAGCGCTTGCCTGAATCTCTCCTGACCTCTCCATACACAGGAGCGCTTGCCTGAATCTCTCCTGACCTCTCCATACACAGCAGCGCTTGCCTGAATCTCTCCTGACCTCCCCATACACAGGGGCGCTTGCCTGAATCTCTCCTGACCTCTCCATACACAGCAGCGCTTGCCTGAATCTCTCCTGACCTCTCCATACACAGCAGCGCTTGCCTGAATCTCTCCTGACCTCCCCATACACAGGAGCGCAGCCTGAATCTCTCCTGACCTCCCCATACACAGGAGCGCAGCCTGAATCTCTCCTGACCTCCCCATACACAGCAGCACAGCCTGAATCTCTCCTGACCTCCCCATACACAGCAGCGCTTGCCTGAATCTCTCCTGACCTCCCCATACACAGGAGCGCAGCCTGAATCTCTCCTGACCTCCCCATACACAGGAGCGCAGCCTGAATCTCTCCCGACCTCCCCATACACAGCAGCGCTTGCCTGAATCTCTCCTGACCTCCCCATACACAGCAGCGCTTGCCTGAATCTCTCCTGACCTCTCCATACACAGGAGTGCTTGCCTGATTGCTCCATTAGAGAGTCGCTGCCTGTTTTTTCTCTTTAGGTATTAAAATCGAGCAGGCTGGACCCTTCACTTCCCTGATATAATGTCGGGGTATAGTTGGGAGGTCACTATACATATTAGATGATTGGGTTTGGCTGACTTTTATCTAATATGTGTTGTGGTCTTTAGGGTCCCCAGATGTTATCCCAAGCCCCACTGCTGGAAATCATAGTGATCAGAATTTTACTGCGAGAGATCCATTTCTCTGCAGCATCACCAACAGGGTAGATGAGGCATTACACAAAGCTCATAGAATCAATTGGTTATCCCATAACTCCATAACTGAGAATATTAAGATGTTCACCCTCTGTTAGCATCTGATTAAAGAAACATGGCTGATTTTTTTTACCCCCCCATTACTGCCACTCATGTCCATGCATTATTTTTGTTACTGCAGCTTATCCTCATTGACTTCAGTGGGGTTGATCTGCAGCACTAGATACAATCTGTTGACTGGTGTGGCGCTGTTTCTGGGAAAAGACAGTCCTAGACAGGTTTTTTACATCAGAAGGTCCTAATAATATAGCATTTAAAACTTAATTTCCTAACCAAAGGACCCCACTGCTGCATCTATGGTGATTGATGGGGTTCTACACTACACTTCTACCAGCTATGATTGAACCTGTGCACAGTTCTGATTGGAACATTTTCACCCTGTTCTATAGACTTGTGAGCATCAATGGACCTCACCGAAGCCTCTGCACATGGTCTGCTCCCAACCAGGCTGTGAAGTCACTACTGTTCTGTAGCCGATGCAGCAGACCCTTATTCTTGGATCTCTGGGTCCCTGTACATAGCTTGTTGATCACTGTTATTGGTGGGAAATTGCCTCTAAATTCTAACGTGAGATGCGCCTTCCTCTTCATCTGTACAGGCTATGCATGTGACTATAAGACTGCCATTAGCAGGCTGATTAGCGGCTTAGGCCCATGTAATCCCGTAAGGCACTGCTCAGGACATTATTATTTTAGGAGTTGTGATCAGACTCCTTTTCTGAGATCAGCGTTCATGTTAAAAATGTGTGTGTGTGTGTGTGTGTGTATATATATATATTTCTAACTGATGTATTTTATATATTCTGAAGTGTGTATGTATGAGTGTATGCAAGTGTATATATTATATACACACTCCTACAATATATATAAATATATATATGCATACATATATACACACATCAGAATTAGGAGATAGTGTGTCTGCTTTTCGTTGTGGTGAAACTGAAAATTGTTTTTTAAAAAATGCCGTGTTTTCTCCTTTAACCTTAGTAAAATGTTGTATTGCACCAATTGATTTCTGTGTTTTTTCCTCTTTAGATCATTCATCCTCCAGTGGTACATCCACATTTAAGCCAGTGAACCCACTGGTGTGTCTTCCAACTGCCCATGTCATGCCCTCTACAGCCAGGACGTCATTGCCCAGACACCGAGAGGACAAGCTGGACACGTCCTGTTGGGATAGCGGCTATGCTTTGCCTGGGGCAGGTAGGACCTATGGCCACTCTGACACTCCACTTGACATGAAGGACTCCAGGCCTATGAAGAAGTGGTCGTCTCTTTCTAAATTGAGCACACCGGATGCTTTTGGTCAGGATATCCGGGTGGACAAAGCCGGGTCACGCCATAGCCTTGAACGCATGGGTCGGGAGAGTTGTCTGCCCCAGCAGTCGCGCGCCTATAGGCCAGCATGTCTGCACTACAGCATGGAAGCTCTTAAACTGGACGATAAGGATGTAGATAAGAAGGATTTTATGGACATAGACCTCAAATATAAATACGACAGCTGCAGCGGGAGTGACTTTACTAAATCTACTCCACAAAGTAGGAGGCATACCTTGGATATGACCTATAGTGCCTTACCGGAAAGTAAGCCTTCTGCTAGTGACTCATATGTGCAAAAACACAGTTATTTTGGGTACCAGGCTGGAGTCCCCCTTCAGTCCTCCTTAAGAACTCAAATGTGGCTTTCGGATCAGCTCCATGCAAATTCTCAAGATAGGAGAACTCCAGAGGAATCGTGTTTGTCTGTTTGGAAGCCCTCAGAACATCTCCGCCAGGACACAGAGGTACTGGAAACATACGTGTGATTGTGCTGCCACCTTGTGGTCAATCCGTACTATTGCATGTGTAATTTTACCCTTCTAGTGTTAATGAGGAAACTGAAACCTGATTCTAGGCAATCTCTACAGACTATTATTCCTTAATTTGGCAGCATGCACGAATTGTAAAAATTTCTTGGCTTTACTGCAGTACACAAATATCAACCAATTCTCATGTTGTAAGCCACCGTTCACAGATTGGATAGTAGAGGTCATTGTGAATGGATGGCCAGTGGCTGAAAGAAACCAATTTTTTTTTCTCTTGAAGTATATGCCCATAATAGATTAGGAGCGGTACTACCATTCTGTACAAAGCTGATCCTTCAAATGCAGTTTTTGGCCCCTTTCTTCAGGCTTTCACCTCTGTCGTATTTGCAGGCATTCACTCTTTGCCTAGGAAACATCCACTTTTGATAGAGTACAGAAGTGGCTAGTAACCTTGGCAACAAGCTATAAAAATGTAAAAAAAAATCTCTTGAGACCCCAGAATATTTTTAATAAGTAAATTGCAGTTACTTTTTTTTTTTTAACCAGCAATTTCAATTATACTTTTAATAAGATGAGACACCCCATCTAAATAGCGAAAAAATGTGTGTCAAGGAGGTCGCTGCACTAGGATCTTATTTAGTGGTGGGCCGCTGGTCCAGGATAACACTATGTGCACGCAACGTCTTTTAAACTTGGGTGAACCCGCTGAGCTTTTCAAGCAGATGACACTTTAAGAAACTTTTTTTTTTTTACCTGAAGTGTGATTTTTTTTTCTTTTCGGTAGTTTTCTGAACGTTTTTGGCCTACAGCAATTTTTTTAGGCAGTTTTCCCATGGTTTTTGGAGTGTAATTTTTGTTTGTTTTCCTTTTTTTTCACTCCAATGAACAATGGAGGAACCGCTAGCTTTTTTTTTTTATAAGCAAAAACAATGGTTAAATGCTGCAAAATGTGTCTTCTGAGCTTTGTCATTGACTTTTTAATGATAAAATACACAGCGTCTTCAGAGGGGAAAAGGCCAGAAGAATAGACATGTCACTTTTTTTTTTTAGAAACCTGAAGTGGTTAAAAAGACTTTGAAAAGTCTGGACATGTGCACAGAAAGTGTTTTTTACATAGAAATGCATCCGTTCATTCTTTTGAGTTTTTCAGGCAGTTTCTGCAGTGGAGTCCACCTGAAAAGTCCATTGTACGCTCATACCCCGAGAGTCTTTCTATAGCATTATTTGGTCAGACATAGAGCTGTAGGTGATATAGTAGCTTTATGAATGGCTTTGTGTCGGATTGCTAGTGAAGTGTTTGTCATGTTCTCCGGATGGCGCTGTCGGATTTCCTAGAGGAAGGCGGCTGTACACAGAAATGTTTTTCCCATATTCTCCTTCCAAAAATATTTTCGTACTGCTGCGCGGTGGACGTGATTAATGTAATAGGATTACCATGTAAATAGCAGAGCTTGTTAAACTGTAATCTTTTACACAATTCCCGTCTTATGGGAGCGCAGTTTACAGCAGTCGGAGTAAACCAGCAGCACTGGTGTGACATTACTGGATCGGACATCAGCACAGAACAGATTTCTGGTTACACTGATGATGACATTATACTTAAATAAAGCTTCTGTGACCCATTAACTCTGGTAACCGAGAACAGGTCGGTGGTCACCCGAAGAACCAGCAAAACACTCCTTCCTTGAGTGAATGATTAAAGGGGTTGTCCACTACTCAACCTCTTTGTTTACCCCTTGTAAGATAATAACGCCTATATCACCTCCAGGGCCCGTGCTGTTCCAGCAGTGACACTCCCAGGGATCATGTGACAATTTAAGAACAGCAGCTCTCACTTCCTCCGGATGTTTGGACGAATCGGAAAGGCATGGAGATTGACACCAACACTAATTGGCCGCAGGGTTTGCGTGACATAACAATGTGACACGATCCCCGGGAGAACCAGTTCTGACACTGCTGGAACGATGCTGGCACCAGAGGTTAATATAAGTGTTCTCTTACAAGGGTGAAAAATAGGGATTGAGAAGGGGTTGATCGAGTAGTGGCAACACCTTAGCTTGCTTGATGTACTAACATGATGTTCTTAGCGCACAGGATGTTCATATTCAGCAATCGTTAAGTGTGCATGAAAGTGTGGTCGTCCTGTCTAAACAGGCTATTGAATAGCCGCTCGTGCGCTGACATGTATGTGATTGGTGGTCATTCAACAGCTGCTATCAGGCTGTGTAAATGTGGATTTAAGGTGGGTCTAACCTTAAAGTGCACCTATCACTAAATTTTTAATTATTTAAATTAAATACAGATGTAATAACATTTATCATTTGACCAAAACTTTATAAACAAGGCATATACCAAGTGGGAGAAAACCTCCCTTTCTTGGCAGGAGCCTCCACTCCACAGAGCCGACTTCATCTGAAGTGGCAGCCAGGCTCGGGGTACCCCTTCTCTGCTGTGCTGACGTCACTCTCCCACGATGCAGTGCAGCAAGGAAAGTGAATGCAGTCTGCAGATCTGAGCGCAGGCACTGCCGGAGAAAGCTAGAGATAGCGGTCCTTTATGTAACTGCACAATATGGTTGGCTCTCTGTCTACATAATACATGTATATGTAGCGCTCTCGAGCATACTTGTGTTATATAGACAGAGGGGCTCAGCATAATGTGCAGTTACATAAAGTTGCGCTATATATAAATCTATAGATATGGAGAGTCAGAATTGGAACAGCACCATATCTTCAAAATATGGGGTGCAAGGCCCCAAACACATATCCATAAGTAAAGACAGTATAGCAAAAAAATGGCAGGCGACCTTTGCAAGCAGTGATGAAGGTTGTCTGCCACTGAAACGTCGCCACACCAGGCTAATAAAGTCCATATTGTTTTTTCAAAGACCTTTTGGAGTGCTGCCTGCCATTTTCTTTGCTATAGATATAGAGACATATATGGAAAAATATCAGCAACCAGCTAAAAACCTTCAAATTAGGAAAAAATAGAATGGAAGCAGCACTTCACTGAAAACAAGTGTTACAGATAGACTTTATTCCCCCATCTGATCTGGATGGATGACATCGGCCTTTCTCACTTGTTTCCACTGCAGCGCTGCTTCACCTCTATTATTCAACTTGCTCCATTTTTAGCCAGGAGATGTAAATGTGGATCTTTATTCGCAGATATGGGTGATGCATGCTGTGGTTACTCTGTAGCCTTCTCTCTGGCTCTACACATAGTATATATAGGCAGGAGACCCCTTTATATAGATTGTCCCCCTTTCTATTACAACCATTTGATAAATGAGCTCTCAGGGTCTCTACACTGCTGAGCAGAGGTGCTGCCTAGCAACCAGCCTCTGGGGGCGTGTCTCAGAGCACAGCACGCTGAGCTGCCAATCCCAAGATGGCGGCTCCCAGAACTGTGATTCTCTTATTTCATAACGCAAGAAATTCTTCCAAAGGTAATTTATTTCATGTTTATTTATATCTACAGTCTCCTTACTGTAATATACCATAATATGTCTGGAGGTGATAGGTCCTCTTTAAGGGTATGTGGTGTTAATTGACCACCAATCGGCTACATAGTCTCTTACCCTTAAAACTTGATTTATACTTCTAAAGCCATATAGGGGACTTGGCCCCTATAAAATTCATACCTGCAGTACAGATTTCAGTTCTTTAGTTTTTCAGAAAAGCGTTTGTATATATATACTTGTGGGCTCTGCGGCGCCCCATTGGCATCGCCTCTCAATTGGCATGCCGATCAAACAGTAGCGGGCAGCCGATGTAGACAGGAGAGAGATGAAAGGGCATCCGCATGGACACTGTGTGTGCGCTGCCTGAGCTCCTGCAGTGTCAGTGTGGCCAGGTAATCTAGGCATCGCTCTGGGCAATTGATCAATGTCCACCAAGCTAAGGGGACGTGTGCCGCATGCTGATTGAGGGGACAGAATGGTGCGCTGAGACCTGGGTCACCATAATGGTGCGCCAAGGAGCTGCGGTTTACATATGAAATAAAACCGTTTGTCCAGCTAAAGAAGGGCGATCTAGACTGCAGGAATGTGTTTTATAGGGACAACATTTTGGGGCGGATAAGACTCACTTTAATATCTTTCTTACATTGGCTTGACCTAATCTCCATTGTGTACAGACCAATCTAGATCTGTGCTAGAATATGTTTGTTTCCACAGGATGATGTACTGCTGATAATGATGATTTTATGTACAAGCTAAATGATCATTTCACCCAAAGGCTGTGTGCCCACTATGCGTTTTTGAAGCGTTTTTGCCGCGGAATTTCTGCAGCGAAAACGCTTAAAAAAACGCTTGGTAATACGTGCCCCATGGTCCCCAATGATAATCCGCATGTTCTGTGCACATGCTTTGGAAATTTCCGCTGCGGATTATCATTGCGGAAAAATATGCAGCATGTCCATTAATTTTGCAGACACGCAGTGTAATTGCCGCCATTGTCTTGCATTGAATCGCTTGATATCCGCATCACTACATGTGCACACGCGGATATGAAGTGATTCAGTGTGCGGATGGTACCAGGGTCTGGAGAACATGACTCTCATCCAGACCCGGGTACCATAGAAACTGTAAAAAAAAAGAATTTTAAATAAAAAATAAAGATTATACTTACCTTCCGATGGCCCCGGTCTCAATAGCGATGTGTCCGGTATGTTGGGTGGCTAGCGAGTGGTGTGAGGACCTGACATGACGTTATTGAGTCATGTGACCGCTGACTTCGGCGGTCGCGTGACCTGTCACATGACTCAATGACATCATTGCAGGTCCTTCACACCACCGCGAGACACCGGGGAGACCAGACGGAGCGGAGAAAGAGACCGCGGGCCATCAGAAGGTAAGTATAATCTTTATTTTCTATTTTTCACCATTCTTATACTTTTTTTTTTTTTTTTTTAACTATTACTTGGTCATACTATATAAATCCATGCCGGTTGCATGGATTTATATAGTGTGACTAAGTTGCCAAGCACTTTTCCAAAACAGCATATACAAAACATGTTTTCATTGTTAGATTTGGTGAAAAGTGGATACTGAATCTGCTAAATCAAAATTTGATCCGATAATGATGTCTGTTATCACTCTGGCCGTCCATCTTGGCATACCTAGTAACAATAAGTTACAATATTAGTTTTAGTTCTGTTTATTCACAGTCACAGTGCGGTCAGAAGTATAGCACACCAATATGGCTGGGTTTTTATATAGATAAATCTCTCCACCCTTCCAACCCCCAATCACGTGAACAATCTCATCTCTTGGGCTTGGCATGTTTGTACCCAATGTGTAGTTGGAAAGTAGATAAATCCTTCCTATCCTATGGAAGATTAAGTTTATGTGCAGTAGATTTGCTGCAGAATTTTTTTTTTGTTTGCTGCATATCTGTAGCAAAATTCACGTATTATGGGTTTCGCTGTGGATTTTGTTCCAGATTTGCCATATATTTCACCTCATGCATTGCAAAGGTTGAAATCCTTAAGTTCTGCACAAATAATAAAGTTTCAAACCGGCACTACGTGTCAATTTCTGTACTGCAATTTTCTGCAACTTGTAGATGAGATTTGTTAAGTCTCATCTATGCAGCTGGTATTGTAGGGCATGTTCTTACCTAGCCTAAATGCAGAGGCTTTTCCCCTGCAGATTCACTTACAGAAAATCTGCTGGGTATTTGGCTGCGTTCACACTTTGAAGTCATTTTGTGTATTTTAGCTGCGCAGACCTGTACCGTTTTGGTCTTCCTACTGCTTCCCTTCCCAATCTCTTTATCTTGCCAGCAAACAGCGATGTATTAGCGATGCAGCAACGATCCCTGACAGGTCGTATCGTTGTCGGGATCGCTGCTGCATCGCTTAGTGTGACGGGGCCCTTACACTTGCAAGACTGATTATAATGGCCTCCATATAAGCTAAAGTGATTGTGCAAGGAAAGAACAAGAAGACCGAACTGTATAAGGGCTGTAGTTGCTAAAAGCCGCAATGTGTGAACACAGCAGTAGGCTGCGTGCACACGTTGAGTATTCGGTCAGCTTTCTACCTTAGAATTTGTAAGCCAAAACCAGGAGTGGAACAATCATAGGAAAAATATAATAGATACACGTGCGCCACTTTTGCATTTCATACCCAATCATAGTTCTGGATTACAAATACTTAAGTAAAATACTGAACGTGTCCTTATACTAGCCTCCAGTGCCTTTCCAGCGGTGTCTTAACTGGATCTACCAGGGATCGCATGACATTATGTCACGCGATCTCTGCTGTTTCACTCTTCCCACCTTCAGATATATCACATACATCCGGAGGAAGTACGAGAACGGAAGTAGAATAGAGTGAATTGTGCGTAAAATCCGTGTGAACATACCCTTTATGGCTTTTCCACAATATAATCTGCATGAACAGAAAATCCACAATGACTACCCAACATGTGAGCATACCATAATGATACATTCACACTTTTATGAAGTTCTGATTCTCTTCTTTACCACGTTAAAACAAGAAAATAGAGAGCTGTATTTCGGAAAACCATTTGGCTGTCTGGATAATGGTTAACTGGATTTATGTGAGGATGTAGATTGTTTAGACTTCCATCTGCTTATACTAATAATCATCAGAATACTGTGACTTTTATTAATTTATGGATTTTATCCCTCTTGTTATAGAAGTGAATGCAGAAGAAAAAAAAGACTTTGGAAAAGTGCAAGTAGTAGACGTATAGAAATGGGTGCTTCCTGGTGTGCCTTAGTACTAGTGCCCTCTAACCTGTGAAGGAATAGCTAGATCTAAGGTTATTACTGTAAATTATTACACGTTCTGCTTTCTGGAGACGACTCAAGGATGACAAATATATGCAAGCAGTTCTTTCCCCGATTCACCTCTCAATGAACTGGGATATTTAGATGGATTAGGTAAAGGTTATTGAGATCAATCCAATCCATCGTCTGGACAGACATTCCATCATGGTGTCCGTCATGCCAGCGGTATGGTCACGTATGATGTTGGTACAGATCATCTTATTTGTGTAATGGAGGAGCTCCGCTAGGTGGTTGGATGTTTACAAGACCCATTGTCATCTCTGTTGTCAGCAATGAGGAGCCGTCTGAAAGAAATGTCCTTGTAACTTGTACTTTAAGTCCCAGATGGGATATACCCTCCTTGATGCCATCGAGTGGTCATGGTACGGTATCCAAACTTGGGATCTCACAGTAGTTTTACCAGAATAAACATAAGGAGAAGAACCATGATGATCAGCACAAAATTGAGCATTAGGTTGAGGCCTCTGTTGTTGGCAAGATCCATGGTGGTCAGCCTCCGCAGTGAATGTGCCTTCGACTTTCTAGGTTTTCTTTCTCTAGGAAGAAAGTACATTTTATATATTTTCTGATAGTAAGTTACTGGGTCAAGAGACAGCTATATTATATCTAAGTAATTTCTTATTAGACTGTGAAAATGCTTGTTGACATTGTAGAATTTCCAGTATTAATAATCGGTTAGTTAGCAGTATACTGATGAATTTGGTGAATAATAACTTCTACACATCCCCCACGTTCTGTCATTGAATGATTTGTTGGTAATGTTACCTTCCTGCCATATGTGACATTTCTGACTATAGAGTCGGCATGTGACCTGTGATGACCAGTGAGTGTTTCCATTTACAGCCCATTGTGTTATGGTGTTTGTGGTATTGTTTGGCTTCGTGCCCACTATGCGTTTTTCATGCGTTTTTGCCGCGGAATTTCCGCAGCGAAAACGCTTAAAAAACCGCTTGGTAATACGTGCCCCATGGTCCCCAATGGTAATCCGCATGTGCTGTGCACATGTTGCGGAAATTTCCGCTGCGGATTATCATTGCAGAAAAATCCGCAGCATGTCCATTATTTTTGCGGAAACGCGGCGTAATTGCCGCCATTGACTTGCATTGAATTGCATAACATCCGCATCACTACATGTGCACATGCGGATATTAATTGATTCAATGTGCAGATGGTACCCGGGTCTGGAGAAGAGGAGACTCTCCTCCAGACCCGGGTACCATAGTACCTGTAAAAAAAAGAATAAAATAAAAAAAAACATTATACTCCCCTTCTGATGGCCCGCGGTCTTCTCTCCAGTGCTGGTGGCTCGCGATGGTGTAAAAGGACCTTCCATGACGTCATTTAGTCGTCTGACGTCGGTGGTCGCGTGACCTGTCACATGACTAAATGACATCATGGAAGGTCCTTTTACACCACCGCAAGCTGCCCAAGACGCCGGACGCACCGGAGAAGGAGACCAGGGGCCATCAGAAGGTGAGTATAATGTTTATTTTTTACCATTTTTATTCTTTTTTTTAACTATTAACTTGGTCACACTATATAAATCCATGCCGGCTGCATGGATTTATATAGTGTGACCGAGTTGTCAAGCACTTTCCAAGTGATGCTAAAATCGCTTGGAAAAGCGCTTGATAACCCGCATGCGGAAATGCATGCAAAAAAGCTTGACAAACTCTTCTACCTGGCGGGAAAAATGCATGTACAATTCGCATGCGTTTTTCCTGCCAGGGAGAAGCGGAAAAAATATGCAGCATTTCTGCATCGTGGGCACTTAGCCTTTATGTAGATTCGTTGGGAATAATTGGCCATCAGACCCCTCTGGCACCATTGTTTAATGGAAAACTGAAGAATCTGATGGGAAATTCATCATATAGGATTCATTATTTTCCCTAGCATTTATCGGCCCTCAGCACAATCTGTACTCAGTGACATATACAGTAGGTATTCTGGCTAGCGCATATGAGTCGTCGCATGGCATCAGTGACGCTCCCGTAAAGTGCAGCATCCTTCCCGCTAGCTACAATAATTGTAATTGTGGAATGGTGGAATAATTTTTTCAAACTGCGGTCTGTGGTTGAAAGATCATGTGTTGTACATGCAGTCTGATCAATGGTATAGTGAAGAAGCTAAGCACAATGATATATATAGGTTCGTTGGAAAAGATTCAGTATAACTTGTATTTTATTCATTGAATCCCTGCTGTTTGTTTGTATAGGAGTTCATTTTATCTGATAAGCTCCTCCTGCTCTATAACATCCTGCCTTCAAATCAGATTCCATTTTCTCCATGGACAGATTCCCTTTAAAGGCGGCCATTTACTTTTAAGGTTACTCTGCCTGCTGAAAAGTTATCTGGCAGCAGCAACTTGTCCAAGGATGAGCAACGACTAGTAGATTAGTGGGGCATGGGTGCTGAGACCCCCCACAGATTACCGAATCTCAGGGCTCCTGTCAGGGCTGTGGAGTTGGAGGCTGTATAAAATGGACCGACTCCTAAAATTGGGTACAGTAAATTCAAGGCAGTTTGTGGGGAATATTTTTCATAAGAATTTGGGAAAGTTATGAAATGTCCTATAAAGGTCTGTCCTATTCCTGATCTAAGGGTCTAGACTTTTAGCTGAGATGAATCTGTGCTACAGTAAATTTATCACTTAAACATGAGCCATGTATGAGGGAGTCGGAGTCAGGCAAATTGAGGAGGCGGAGGTTTGGCTTACCGACTCCACAGCCCTGGCTCCTGTCCCCTGCTTGATTAGAGTGGTGGTCCGTGTGCACTGCTGCTCTGCTGAGCCTCTATGGGACTGCTAGCGCTAGCTGAGGGCTATAATTGGCCATAAAGTCAGCTTTGAATACATTTGCAATGGACACTGGCGATACACTACTTGTGATGACCTTAATATCCTGTAACTATGTTGCCAGATGTTGGAAGTGCTACTTGAGGGATGAAATTGACAATTTATAGCCTTCGCTAATAAACAAATGAATATTCTGTTCCTCGGTTTTGTTGATCAGTTTTTTATTTTTAGTACGAGTACAAAACTTTGTAGCAGGATTTGAAGGAAAAGTCGCTTTTTCCTTTTTTTGTTTTTGATTTTTTGGATGCCGTTCATCAATGTGTTACCATGGTACTTGAACAATATTTTGTAGGGTTGAACTTTTAAACTGGGAACATTTTTCGTTCTCTTCATCATTTTAAGAATCCCAGCTAATGGTAAGAGCGATTTGTCTGCAGTGCAGAGAAATGTAAACAGGTTGTCTTGCCTGATAAATTCACTTAGGTTTTCTGCAACTTGTAACTGTTGTGTGTAACATGGCAATCCTGCAGAAACGGCTGCATGCTGACTGTTTCTATCTGTGATGTTGGGAAAGGCCCACCCTGGTATTCCCCTGTATTCCTACCATTGCTGTATTGGGAAAGGAGCACTGCCTGCCTTGGTGAGCTTGTGTGTGTAGCCAGTAGCTAGTCTGAACAGGCCGAGCTGCAGTGTAAATGTACAGAATCGGTACAGTGCGGGAGGAACAAGCAGTAGCTTGGCCTGTACACCTCATTGGCAAGGAGGTTGGTTCCTGATCCTTATAAACCACAATGAAGAAAGTAGTGGAGCTGCAATATCAATAATATAACAGAACTCAAACAGCCCAAAGACTTAATAAAATAAGTAGCTGTGAAACTTTTTACCCATTGGGTTGAACTTTCGATAATTTTTAGATTACCACTGCTAGTCTTTCTTAACAGAAGCTTCATTAAAGTCCATTTAACCTGCTTTTACCTTGCTTTGTTCACACATACAGTGCTGGCCAAAAGTATTGGCACCCCTGCAATTCTGTCAGATAATACTCAGTTTCTTCCTGAAAATGATTGCAATCACAAATGAAGCAAAAATCAAATCATTGATCATTTCACACAAAACTCCAAAAATGGGCCAGACAAAAGTATTGGCACCCTCAGCCTAATACTTGGTTGCACAACCTTTAGCCAAAATAACTGCGAACAACTGCTTCCGGTAACCATCAGTGAGTTTCTTACAATGCTCTGCTGGATTTGTAGACCATTCTTCTTGGCAAACTGCTCCAGGTCCCTGATATTTGAAGGGTGCCTTCTCCAAACTGCCATGTTGAGATCTCTCCACAGGTGTTCTATGGGATTCAGGTCTGGACTCATTGCTGGCCACCTTAGAAGTCTCCAGTGCTTTCTCTCAATCCATTTTATAGTGCTTTTGGAAGTGTGTTTTGGGTCATTGTCCTGCTGGAAGACCCATGACCTCTGAGGGAGACCCAGCTTTCTCACACTGGGCCCTACATTATGCTGCAGAATTTGTTGGTAGTCTTCAGACTTCATAATGCCATGCACACGGTCAAGCAGTCCAGTGCCAGAGGCAGCAAAGCAACCCCAAAACATCAGGGAACCTCCGCCATGTTTAACTGTAGGGACCGTGTTCTTTTCTTTGAATGCCTCTTTTTTTTCCTGTAGACTCTATGTTGATGCTTTTTTCCAAAAAGCTCTACTTTTGTCTCATCTGACCAGAGAACATTCTTCCAAAACGTTTTAGGCTTTCTCAGGTAAGTTTAGGTAAACTCCAGCTTGGCTTTTTTATGTCTCGGGGTAAGAAGTGGGGTCTTCCTGGGTATCCTACCATACAGTCCCTTTTCATTCAGACGCCGACGGATAGTACGGGTTGACACTGTTGTACCCTCGGACTGCAGGGCAGCTTGAACTTGTTTGGATGTTAGTCGAGGTTCTTTATCCACCATCCGCACAATCTTGTGTTGAAATCTCTTGTCAATTTTTCTTTTCCGTCCACATCTAGGGAGGTTAGCCACAGTGCCATGGGCTTTAAACTTCTTGATGACACTGCACACGGAAGACACAGGAACATTCAGGTCTTTGGAGATGGACTTGCAGCCTTGAGATTGCTCAAGCTTCGTCACAATTTGGTTTCTCAAGTCCTCAGACAGTTCTTTGGTCTTCTTTCTTTTCTCCATGCTCAATGTGGTAGACACAAGGACACAGGACAGAGGTTGAGTCAACTTTAATCCATGTTAACTGGCTGCAAGTGTGATTTAGTTATTGCTAACACCTGTTAGGTGCCACAGGTAAGTTACAGGTGCTGTTAATTACACGAATTAGAGAAGCATCACATGATTTTTCAAACAGTGCCAATACTTTTGTCCACCCCCTTTTTTAGGTTTGGTGTGGAATTATATCCAATTTGGCTTTAGGACAATTCTTTTTGTGTTTTTTCATTGAAGACAAATTAAATGAAGATAATACCAAAGAATTTGTGATTGCAATCATTTTCAGGAAGAAACTGAGTATTATCTAACAGAATTGTAGGGGTGCCAATACTTTTGGCCAGCACTGTACATGGAGCTATGATTCCTGCTATTTGTGGATGCGCTCAGTTTCATTATTGCAGACAACTGCAACCTTAGTACCTACATAAAATGCAGTTAAACGACAAGGGTGAGCATGGGTACCCAGGGCACTGATTGGGAAGAAACTTTCAGCTGGTCCCCGGCTTTTCAGGTGTTCCAATGCCCGGGGTGACAAATCACACAAAAATTAAGTACATGATTACCACTTAGTATAAGATGTCCATTGATGCTGGTGGGATTTGAAAGGGAACTTGGCACCACAATAGGTTCCATTTCGATTAGAGCACAAGCTAGAGACTAGTTTGACTCCATGATACTCCATTTACACAACCAGGAGAAATGTGCCCCGCATCAGTGACTACTTTACAAGGTCATATGCCTTAGATATTTCTCTATGCATCTAATGCTAGATGGCCCATCTAACCCTGGTCAGTGGAAATAAAGATCAGAGGGATTGGATTCTTACCTGTTCCATGCTTTGTTTCCCCACAAGATGAACATACCCCGAGTTGTATGGCGTCTGCTACCTATTTAAATGAACTTGCCTACATGGCTGATCACAGATGGCCCATTTAGATGAGCCAATAATCAGTGTTCTTCTGAATGCTTGTTCCAGAATATCAGCTCTCCTGAAGAGGCTTGTAAACCGCTGATCAACGAACAAAACTCTTAGGCTATGTGCCCACGATGCAGAAATGCTCCGGATTTTTTCCTGAGCGTTTCTGCATCTCCCTGGCAGAAAAAACGCATGCGGATTGTACATGTGGATTGTACATGCGTTTTTCCTGCCAGGGACATGCGGATGTGAAGCGTTCTTCACATGCATTTCTGCATGCGGGTTGACAAGCGCTTTCCAAGCGATTTTTAGCATCACTTGGAAAGTGCTTGACAACTTGGTCACACTATATAAATCCATGCAAATGGCATGGATTTATATAGTGTGACCAAAAGAATGTTAAAAAATAAAAAATAAATATATACTTACCTTCTGATGGCCCCCGGAGTCTTTATTCAATGTGTCTCTGCTTGCCGGCAGCTCGCGGTACACTGAAATGACCTGCCGACGTCAGCGGTCGTGTGACCCGTCACATGACTAAATTATGTCATGGCATGTCCTCGAGTCCACCGCGATCTGCCGTCAAGCCAAGACAAGGACACCGGGGGCCATCAGAAGGTAAGTATAATATTTATTTTTTATTTTATTCTTTTTCTTACAGGTTCTATGGTACCCGGATCCGGAGGAGAGTCTCCTCTTCTACAGACCCGGGAACCATCCGCACATTGAAACGCATGTAATCTGCATGTACAGATGCAGTGATGCGGATTCCATGCGTTCCAATGCAAGTCAATGGCGGCAAAAACGCAGCGCTTCCGCAAAATAATTGGTAGTGCTGCGTTTTTTTCCGCAATGATGATTCGCAGCTTAAATTTCCACAGCATGTGCACAGCACATGCGGATTATCATTGGGGAACATTGCAGACCTTCTACCAAGCGCTTTTTAAGCGTTTCTGCAGCGGAATTGCCGCTGCGGAAACACTTAAACGCATTGTGGGCACACAGCCTTACTCGTCAGTTGCAATAATTTTTAAGCTGGCCTAAAAATTGTTATTGACAGCCCATCAACCCATGTATAGAGGAGAAGTGTTACCGAGAACAATGATATTCTATGGGCACAGACTCATTGTATTGACTATTGTTCTGTGTAAACCCAACCATAAACTTACACGGAGCCCACTGCCCTTTAATGGCCTCAATCGGCCGTATCTAAACGGTCTTTTAGAAGTAAGAAGTCAAGAGTCAGGGAAGTGTGTGAAGTGATCTGTATTAGGTAAATGTCTCCTGGTACTTGTGGACTGGAGCGGAGCCTCCACTTATGTAAAGTCCCATAATTGCCACTTCTTCTCTTAAGTAGGTACTTTCTTGTGATTTGGCCATGTGTAAAATGTGGACTAGCCCCACATTTTACATCTTTCCAGTAAAGATGCATACATAAGACAAGGAGTAACAAACTAGAAAAACAAAAAACGATGTAACCCTTTAACTAAAGATGAATTTACCCTGCACGATTGTCATGAATAAGAGCTCCAAGGAATCTTGTTTCCTGATAATCATGCTTTCTAAAAAGGCTGACGATCACCTGAGGTATGAGCAAAACACTCATTCATTGGATAAAATTGATCATTGTTCTCGGCAGCACATTGTCCAGTGTACATAGGACCTGGGCTACTGAGAACAGTGGCAGCCTATGCACTGTGAATGATCTAATACGGATTGTTCAGTGCACATCTGAAGCCAGGTCAGCCTGTATAAATAGGCTATTAAATGATCGCCGACTGGCAGACATTAGGGCTGTGCATCACACAGTGTAACTGGACCTAAAGAGTTAAAGGAGAGGTTTGGGATCTCCCACTGTAAGGCCATGTTCACACTAGGCATTTTTTCAGCTTTTTTATGCAAATTTTCAGCTGCGTTTTACAGTACCAGCAAAGTCTGAGATTTCAGAAAAATCATGCACACACCTTGGTTTTTGTGTCATCAGTATGTTGTGCTTTGCATGTTTTTTTGCACAATAGAGCATGTCACTACTTTCAGCGGTTTTTCTGCATTTTTTTCAGCATTTTTCACCCATTGAAAGTAATGGGTGGTGAAAAAATGCCGAAAAAACACCTAGTATGAACATAGCTATCAGGTTTTGCTGCGTTTTAGTGAAAAAAAGCAAGTACATCAGTATGTGAAACTCGTTTATTTTTGTGATTTTAACATCTTGTCTTGGTCACCTGAGATGGCAGTTTGGATTAGGATAGTTTAATTCAATTATTGATGTGTACAATGTAAACATTGGCTGAGCTAGGTGTGAGATTGAACAATACCTGTGGCCCACGGAGGTGTGAAATTAAATAATCCCTGAGCAACTCAATGGCAGACCATAGTGTAAAAGTAAACCGTGTCCTACAATCTCAATGCACTGCCAGTGTCTTAGGTAAACTATTCCAGACCAAGTCACCTCCCCCCACTGTTACATTTGAAATTCTGGTTAATATGGTATCACATATGTCTTGCATTGGTGACCTGTGTTCATGCTTTTGTGGTGGAAGCAAAGCTGAACTTTGGGTTCCTGAAAAACGCACCAAAACCTGCGTTTTTGACGCAGCTTCTTTCCTGCCAAGAGAGCAGGTTTTGCTGCAGAAAAAACATGCTGAAAAAGCACCTAGTGTGAACATACCCTTAAAGCTCAAAGGACAAGAAGCAGACAGACACTCCATTCCTGATAAATGCGTTCTAAGAAGTCGCAAGTCAGATGTCACATTCTGTTGTTTGATTATACTTTTATTTAGGGGATATCACTCCATGGGGACACACACTAGAAATTCACACACCTATATTAGATCACATTATAGCCTGCAATGAAAATGCTACGGTAGGTTTATTGCGCAATAATATAAATATCAATTTACAAGTGAAAATAAATGACACACCGCATACAGAGGCAAGAAATGGTGCATGGTGATAAATTGTACATCACATCTTTATGGTGGTGCTTTGGGGGGCAGTTTAGTCTGTTTGTTGGGGTATCTACAGCAGTGGAGAATCTCAGAGGAGCATCACAATGATACAGATGAGAAGAAGACAGATGAGAATCAGAGAAAAATTCACAAAGAGTTCCTGGAGGTTTCGGCGGGTCTGCGGGGTGACCTCAATGTTTGAGGCTCTCCTCATGGCAGATCTTAAGTGCTGGACTTTATCCATGGCTACAGAAGGACAGAGAGGTGCAGGTGATGGGTTATAGAAGTGCAGAAAGAGAGAGCGTGCTTCCCGTACACAGTGTGTAAGGAGGACCTGAGTCTTCTCCTGACTGGAGATCCAAGGGTGAAGCTGAGTGAGCAGGAGAGTGACAGTTAGAAAACTCACAGTGACAGTGAATCATGCAATTAATACATGCCATTCCCAACTGAAATCCACATCTAACCTCGAGTTAGTAGTAAGCTATCCATTGACCGTGTATAACTCCAATCTGTCTGTATGGGTGGTGGTGATACAGTTAGCGTTTCTCCTATACTCCATAGACTAGCACTAATAATGTTAGTCTATGCAAATAGCCTTTTCAGGAACTCTAGTGCCACCTATTGGATGTAGCAATCCTAAAAGTCAATATCGACCCTTTAATAGGCCTTGGCACAGGACAGGATTGTAAGCCAAACCACAAACTTAATTTGCAGACACCTGTTTCAGGGTGTTTGCCTCTCATCAGTTTTGATTTGGCTGGGTGAGAGGCCTCTTACAGGGAGGTCTAAGGGGTAAAGTTTGTCCTTATAGAGAGTACCGAGTTGGTGTAAGCAAACTGTGATCTGTAAAGCATGCAAACAAAAGCCATAAACGTGGCCATTGTAGAGACCGGTTCCTGGCATTGTCTTACAGATACGACATATTTCACATTCTCCTGCTGCTTCCTTAGGCCCGACCTAAAGATTTATCCCCGTTATGTGGTGCTGCGCTCTCATCTTGTGGATTTTCCTGAATGTTCTCTGCATTACATGTGAAGTATAGCGTAGTCTCTAGTCCATATTAGGCTACAAAACACATGCCATCAGTCCGGGCACTGTGATATTTCAGCTTTCTGCTGGATTCTCAGACAGAGACATAAACCAGAAGCTTATAGACTTACTGGTTCCCATATGTGTCTCCACGTTCACCTGACAACACGAACAGACCAAGGCTTCTTAATGGAGACTGATATTACTTAGACATATTTTCAATGGTGTCTTCATTATGGCTCTAGGATGGCTATTATTTTTACCCTTTTTGAGAAATCTGTTATATATTATGAGGACACACAATGTTTGCCATTAAAGTTTCCCTCTCTGAATATTATGGTGAGACATGAAACATGGAAGATCTGGTTACCCAAGTCCACGTAGACCAGGTGGCTGTACAGCTAGTCCCAGGTTTGCCATCATATTTTCACTAATCCCATGGTTCTGATCTTAGTTGTGTGTTTGTGCCCTCTAAACCCACATGAGCATGTTACGGATAATAAGGGATTTTGAGAAGGTCACGAGTGGGGGAAAATACAATGGTTAAAAATACTTAAAATACTTTGGTCCTTTGTCGTGATGAGGCTTGGCAGGGCTCCTGCTGTTATTCCTGGTAAACATTGGATTATTGCATTAGCTGGTAAGTCTAGCAGCTGCCCTGGACGTTCTATGCTTCATCAATATCTCTAGTTCTGTAATGGACTGTCCCTTAGACATAGCATTGTCTGGGTATATAGGGACTCCTGCTGTTCCCAGGAATTGTATACAAGCAGTCTTCCATAGTACACTAAGTCTTGGTGGAATTCCTTCCATTTCCTCTGTACCAGAGAAGGAGAGCTCTGAGGACGCGGCTGATGTGTCGTGTGCTTGTGACCAGTACGACCTCCACACCCTGATGATGGGACAGTGCCACCAAATTCTCTTCATCTGGACTAGCACTGACGGGTCAAGCACTGAGCCAGAACCTCTGATATTGGGTAAGGGTGGAGGACAAGTATGAGATCCCTCAGCTACATGTAGTTATATAGCTGTTCTACCCTGTGCACTGTAACAAGACGCTTGACCACGGTGACTTGATTTATTACATGTAGAGTATATCCTCACTACATACCATAGCTGTGCATTACCCCGGCATTAATACTTACATTATGGCTTACCCTTCAAAGATATTCCCAGTATTATGTGGACTTTAATTTGTGTGCTTGGTGTTAATGAATGGAAATATTCCTACTACATTGAGAGGAGGGAAAACTACAGTTATACACTGTGACAAGCACATGTTGTGGATATCCTCATGATTTTTAATTATTGTGATTAGGAAGAAGCAGAAAAGTCCTTTTAATACACATTAGATGAATTATAATCCGGCTCGTACAGCCATTCCTCCTTATGAAAGGGACCTCTGCATATTGCCTCTCGGACGCTAAATGACAACTTCATGGAATTTTTCATCTCCAGGGAATTGTCTGGTTGCAGTTCCTTTCTTATGGAGGAATTTTCCACCCATCTGCCCTATATTTATCTGTATCACATCATATTTAGGATTATTTTTCATATGTGCTTTTTAGCATTTGGTTTGTGTCGAGATATTCATTATTACTAGTAAATAAAAGTACATAAAAGGCAGGATGCACAATATGCCAAGTAGTCAGCAGGGTCCTGAGCTAGACAAGAGCGCATGGTATTTAGATACATTGGCTACTATCAGACTGCTTCATTGCTTATAGAGGAGATAGCCCCCTCCACTGTTCACCTTACCTTATTGTTTGGTGGCCGTTGAGAAGGTCTAGGTCAGTGTGCCTTGGGCTACAGGAAAGTCTTCATCCCACCCTTCCTGGAGTTGTGTGGCAACGTCTGAAATTTGTCACTCAGTTTATGGGAACAATTGAGGAGGTGTGGAAGGAAGGGAGAGGGGGCTGGCTGTATAAAACAGATCTTTCAGAGGCTGGGCTATTGACATCACTCTGGAATGCTGCCGTTTGGATCTGTAGCAATTTGAGGCATTGTAGCAGTGAAGCCTCCTAATGATACGGCACTGCTCAGGACTGTATATACAACTGTGTATGTATGTGTGGGTGGGTGTATATATATGTATGTATGTATAGTGGGGGAAATAAGTATTTGATCCCTTGCTGTTTTTGTAAGTTTGCCCACTGACAGACATGAACAGTCTATAATTTTAAGGGTAGGTTAATTTTAACATTGAGAGATAGAATATCCAAAGAAAATCTAGAAAATCACATTGTATAAATTAGATCCATTTTTTTGCATTTTGCAGTGAGAAATAAGTATTTGATCCCCTACAAACCATTATGAGTTCTGGCTCCTACAGACCAGTTAGACGCTCCTAATAAACTCGTTACCTGCATTAAAGACAGCTGTCTTACATAGTCGCCTGTATAAAAGACTCCTGTCCACAGATTCAATTAATCAGTCAGACTCTAACCTCTACAACATGGGCAAGACCAAAGAGCTTACTAAGGATGTCAGGGACGAGATCATAGACCTGTACAAAGCTGCAATGGGCTACAAAACCATAAGTAAGACGCTGGGTGAGAAGGAGACAACTGTTGGTGTAATAGTAAGAAAATGGAAGAAATACAAAATGACTGTCAATGGACATCGATCTGGGGCACCATGCAAAATCTCACCTTGTCGGATATCCTTGATCATGAGGAAGGTGAGAGATCAGCCTAAAACTACACAGGTGAAACTTGTTAATGATCTCAAGGCAGCTGGGACCACAGTCACCAAGAAAACCACTGGTAACACATTACGTCGTAAAGGTTTAAAATCCTGCAGTGTCTGCAAGATCCCCCTGCTCAAGAAGACACATGTGCAGGCCCGTCTGAAGTTTGTCAATGAACACCTGGATGATTCTGTGAGTTATTGGGAGAAGGTGCTTTGGTCAGATGAGACAAAAATTGAGCTCGTTGGTATTAACTCAACTCGAGGAGGAAGAAGGAGGAGTACAACCCTAAGAACATCGTCCCAACCGTGAAGCATGGTGGGGGAAACATTATACTTTGGGGGTGCTTTTCTGCAAAGGGGACATGACGACTGCACCGTGCTGAAGGGTAGATGGATGGGGTGATGTATCGCAAGATTTTGGCCAACAACCTTCTTCCCTCAGTAAGAGCATTGAAGATGGGTCGTGGCTTGGTCTTCCAGCAAGACAGTGACCAAAAACATACAACCAAGGCAACAAATGAGTGGCTCATAAAGAAGCACAGTAAGGTCATGGAGTGGCCTAGCCAGTCTCCATAGTTTAATCCCATAGAAAACTTATGGAGGGAGTTGAAGCTCCAAGTTGCCAAGCGACAGCCTCAAAATCGGAATGATTTAGAGATGATCTGCAAAGAGGAGTGGACCAAAATTCCTCCCGACATGTACGCAAACCTCATCATCAACTACAAACAATGTCTGACTGTTGTGCTTGCCAACAAGGGTTTTCTCACCAAGTATTAAGTGTTGTTTGCCAGAGGGATCAAATACTTATTTCTCACTGCAAAATGCAAAAAAAATTATCTAATTTATACAATGTGATTTTCTTGATTTTTTTTTTTTTTGGGGATATTCTATCTCTCAATGTTAAAATTAACCTACCCTTAAAATTATAGACTGCTCATGTCTTTGTCAGTGGGCAAGCTTACAAAAACAGCAAGGGATCAAATACTTACCGGTATTTCCCACACTGTATGTATATGTGTGTAGTATGTACGTATATATGTATGCAGGATGGGCCATTTATATTGATGCACCTAAATTTAATGGGAATGGTTGGTGATATGGACTTCCTGTTTGTGGCACATTAGTATATGGGAGGGGGAAAACTTTTCCAGATTGGTGATGGCCATTTTGGATCCAACTTTATTTTTTTCAATGGGAAGAGGGTCATGTGACACATCAAATGTATTGAGAATTTCATAAGAAAAACAATGGTGTGCTTGGTTTTAATGTAACTTTATTCTTTCATGAGTTTTTTACAAGTTTATGACCACTTATAAAATGTGTTCAAAGTGCTGCCCATTGTGTTGGATTGTCAATGCAACCCTCTTCTTCCACTCTTGACACACTGATAGCAACACTGCAGAAGAAATGCTAGCACAGGCTTCCAGTATCCGTTGTTTCAGATGCTGTGTAGCTTTTTTTCTCCTTTCTTTAGTCTTTCAGAACCAGATTTACATTGGAGTCTCCATCAAAAGATTTGTGTAGGTTTTACAGCTATATCACAGTGGGAAACGTAATGTCAGCCAAAGTTTTCTTTTTCATACCTTCCCTAAAAAGGAATATTCATTAATGCCACTACATTAAACAAAAACTGCTGAGACTGCTCATTCCGGCTGGTTACTGCCATTAGTGCTGTGTTACCCTAGCAGGCTCATAGGATTCTGTGTTGGGTGTACTAGTCAGACTTTTCTTACTGTAATCTATTTTTCCTTCATTTTAGAAGATTGTGTAAGTTTGGTCCTTATTTACTCTATTGACTATGTCTTTATAATTTATATAGTTTTTTAGCACAAAATTTGTAGATTTCAGACCAAGTTAGGTTTGGCCCGAGTTCCAATGTATTTTCCATGCAAATTGCCTCTTCAGAGAGGAAGAGGACTTGAACTCTATAGCACCACCTGTTGGAAGAAGCGATCCTACAAGTCACTTTCGACCCTTTAACAAGCCTTGCAATATGACTTAGAATAAAAGCCAAATCAGAGTCTAAATTTACTGATACTGTGTTTTGGGGTATTGCCCCTTGTCAGTGCAAAGTATGAGATCTGATTTGGCTAGGTGAGAGGCTTTTCCCAGAGGATCATTGTACGGTGAATAAGCCTCCTTACATTGGCATGGCAGGGCTGGTATGTCACTCGCCACAAGGAGAAACGTTACCAATATATTTTCCCACATTTGACTTATTGGCTTCATTTATAGTTGGACCTAGCCTCATGTACTTGAGAAACAGTAAAACTCGTCGAGTCCCAAACATAACAAAGCACTGCCCATTACTGACAGCTTGGGCGATTTCCATCCTGTCTTTGAGTATCACGTTGCAGCGTCCATACCATTATCTACTACAGGCGGCGTGCACGGAGCGTTCCCCGGGCATGTGATGCGATGAAGAGCGAAGAACAAGAACAACCCACTATATAAATAATTGCTAATGGGAAGACTCATTAGACAGGATGTCTGCTGGTGCAGATAGGATGCAGTGGTCTTAATAACCTCGGTCTCTATACAACACAGGACTGAGAAGCCGCTATAAACCTTGGCTTGAGTAAGCGCTTCCCGAAAGTTTGTAGTCCAAGATTTTAATTGCATTTCCAGATCCAGTAGCACTTCTAGCAGGCATAGTCCATAACTACTTCTTGTGTCTGCTGTATATATCTCCATGGGCACACAACAATCCCAACACTCATGACGAGATGTTCTGTAGCCATCCATGAGACCTGTATTTTTAGGTACATAGCGCTCATTAGTGTGCGGTCCCTTGAGGATAGGCATGGCACTATAAATACTTTTAGTTGTGTCTGTCTGCACCTTCCCTCTGTGTGATGAAGCGCTTGGGTACAGAAGATGAAGGTTTTTTCAAGGTCAGTGGGTAAATCAGAGCTTGTAGTGATTACAGGTTAAGGTAATGCAAGTGTTGTATCTTCACATTTTTAATACCTTGCAGTTTTATTCCTGGCTTACATGTGTTTTTTTTCTTTTTTTTTTTCTTTCTTATAGCTCAAATACATTCCCTTATTACACAACTAGGTTGTACATAACCATAATGTGTTGGTTGCAAGTTAAAATTATGGCATTTCATTGCATATTGTATTGGAATGTAAGCACCCCCTAAAAGCTAGGTTTCTCGGAAATATTCTGACACACATAGTGGCATATATTATATATACACTGCTCCAAAAAATAAAGGGAACACTCAAATAACACATCCTAGATCTGAATGAATGAAATATTCTCATTGAATACTTTGTTCTGTACAAAGTTGAATGTGCTGACAACAAAATCACACAATAATCATCAATGGAAATCACATTTATTAACCAATTGAGGCCTGAATTTGGAGTCACCCCCAAAATTAAAGTGGAAAAACACACTACAGGCTGATCCAACTTTGATGTAATGTCCTTAAAACAAGTCAAAATGAGGCTCAGTATTGTGTGGCCTCCATGTGCCTGTATGACCTCCCTACAACACCGGGGCATGCTCCTGATGAGGTTGTGGATGGTCTCCTGTGGGATCTCCTCCCAGACCTGGACTAAAGCATCCGCTAACTCCTGGACAGTCTGTGGTGCAACGCGACATTGGTGGATGGAGCAAGACATGATGTCCCAGATGTGCTCAATCGGATTCAGGTCTGGGGAACGGGTGGCCAAGTCCACAGCTTCAATGCCTTCATCTTGCTGGAACTTCTGACACACTCCAGCCACATGAGGTCTGGCATTGTCCTGTATTAGGAGGAACCCAGGGCCAACCGCACCAGCATATGGTCTCACAAGGGGTCTGAGGATCTCTTCTCGGTATCTAATGGCAGTCAGGCTACCTCTGGCGAGCTCATGGAGGGCTGTGCGGCCCTCCATGAGGTTCTGCATGTGGCTATGCTATGTGCATGAAACCTTATCACAATGGTGAAAAGCAATAGTTTTTCTGTTACTAGTACTATGGTCAACTCGCGATAGCCAAAAGTTTTGAGACTGACACCAATTTTTGTTTTCGCAACGTTGGCTGCTTGTTTTTATTGTGATAATTTGCATTAACTCTTGTTTGCAATGACGAGTGATCAAATAAATTGCAAAAAAAATGCAAAGTCATTCCATGATATGAAAATTAACTTAAAGGGGTTGTCCACTACTAGTACAACAACCCCTTCTTAAACTAAATGTTCAGCCCCGATAAAATAAAAAAACCTAGTTCCGTTCCAGCTGTGTCTGCACTCGCGGTCCCCGGGCTGTGATGCGGTGGAATGACAAGTGATGGCTGGCGCCCAATAAGCACTGGCATCACTGTCTCCGCCTTCAGGCAAACTGAACATGAAGAGGAAATCCGGGGTCAGCTGAAGCCCTGGCCAGTGGGACCGCGAGTGCCGACACCACTGGAACCGCCATTGCCGACACCACTGGAACGGAGCCAGCACGGGAGGTGAGAATAGGTTTTTTTATTTTATCGGGACTGAACATTTAGTTTAAGAAGGGGTTGTTGTCCTAGTAGTGGACAACCCCTTTAAGTTAATTTTCATAGCATGGAATGACTTTATATTTTTTTGCAATTCATCTGATCCCTCTTCAGTGCAATCAAGAGTTAATGAAAATAATCACAATAAAAACCAGCAACCAACGCTGCGAAAACAAAAATTGGTGTCGGTCTCAAAACTGATGAAGCTCCTTTGAAGCAGTTTGAGACATCTGGAAGAATGATTGATTGTCTGAAGAAGAAAATGTGAGCGCTACCATGAGTCTATGTTATGCCAACAGTAAAGCATCCTAAGACCATTCATGTGTGGGGTTACCTTTCAGCCAAGGGAGAAGGCTCGCTCACAATTTTAAGTAAAACTGAAAGAAATTAACTGGAGTATATATGCAACGTAGCATGTTCACACTATCCATTAAACTGACAAAGCCTGATATAGAAATAAAATGAATATATACTCTGCTGTAAGTAAAAAGCAATAGTGCATATAGATAACATTAGGGTACCTTAGTAAACACTGTTTTTGATTTTAAAAAAAAAAAAGCGTAAAAGCCATCCCACAGCGACAAGGTGTACCCAATTGAGTTGGACGTTGAGCCCCCTTTTTTTGAGCTAGGCATTACATTTACATAGCTTCCCATGGCTTGGTGCCCATAGTTGCTCCAATGCTGCTTGGCCCTTATTCATATTGAGGTCATTTTTGACACATGGTAAGGTTTTAATACTAGAGGTTAGGACCGTCCCGATTGGGTACACCTTGGTGGGATGGATTTTCCTTTTTATTCAATCAAAAGCAGTGTTTTCGAAGTACTCTGTTCTTTATATGCACTATTGCCTTTTACTTACATCAGAATATGTTCATTTTGTTTCTTCTATTGTGTGTGACAAAACCTAAGACATGAGCCAGCATACCTGATAGTACAAGTACAATGTGTAGGTGCACATTCACACTGTGGCCATTCACAGATAAAAACAATGAGTAGATACCCTTCAGTAAGAAAGTAAATTAATAGTAGTAGTACATGTAAATAAGGTAGGGTACTAAGTTTGATACGATTTTGATCAAAAGAGCGTACAAGTTATCCCTCCATGACAAGGCATGCCCAAACAGGATGGTCCCTAACTCTAGTATCTCACCTCGCTACGTGCCAGCAAGCCTCAAAATAGACAGGGGGCAGAGCAGGACCCAGACCTGACTATTTTGCACCTGCCTGTGAAAATCTAAAATAGACCAGATACACATCCCAAAAGGTAGTAGCCCCTCCCTCAGTTATACCAAGAACAAATAACTAAAACAAAACCAAAGACGTGAACCGGTATACTTGTTAGTGGAAGTGCAATGTATAGGTACACATTCACACTGTGACCATGTACGCTCTTTTGATCAAAAGATCGTCAACTGAGTACCCTATGTTATTTACATGTACTAATAATATTTATTTACTTACTGAAGGGTATCTACTCATTGTTTTTATTCCAAGAGCAACTTCTCCCAAGGATCCAGGATCAATTTGGTGATGAACAATGCTTTTTTCCCAGCATGATGGATAGCCTGTCACAAGGGAAAGTGATAACAAAGTGACCTGGTTAACCAAACCTTGAAATCCCATTGAGAACCTATGGTCAGTCCTCAAAAACATTGTGATAAACACCAAGCACTGATTAAACAAGAATGGGTTGTCATCAGTCCAGATTTGGCCCAGAAGCTGGTATCCAGCATGCCAGGGCGAATTGCAGAAGTCTTGGAAAATAAGTCAGCACTCTAAATATTGAGTCTGCATAAACTTAATGTATTTCTCAAAAGTATAAAAACATATGAAATGCTTATAATTGTACTTGAGTAAGCATAGGTACATCCACTGGCGTACACAGACAATGTCATTATATGCCTGTTACGGCTTTGAAACTCAAAGGATATTCAGCAAATGTATCAGGGGTGTTTCCTGGTACATAAACGCAAAATGCACACCGAATGTGTTGTTAAGAAAGCCTAGTAATGTAGGTTTAAAAAGATGTTAAAGGGGTGGCCACACACATTAGTAATGGTCCCAGGAAGGTACAACAATCGATACACTACACCCTGTGTCCTCCCTCCAGTCTCATGATTTCCTCTTCCAGTGAGGTGCTTGAAGTGACCACTGCAGCCAGTCAGTGGTTGCTAATTGGCAGCAGTGATCACCTGACCCCGCTAATGCTGAGGAGGCCAGAAGACATGCAGGGGGACTCAGTGTGGAGTACGGAGGAGCGTTGCTGGTCCAGTGGACAAGTAGTGAACATTTATTGAATTGATTCTCGTTGGGAATGGTGAACAAGTTGTAGTTAAGATTATTATCTATTCATTGCCTTTTATTTTTTTTAATATATATATTCTGGCATGAAATATTAATTCTGGGCATGTGGTATAGTTTATACCGTGTTCTGTTGTGGATGGGATTCTCCGGCTGATAAAATGTCTTTCCTTGCTTACTGGATGTGGCTAGGGACCAGTAAGCAGTCTGTGAATACACACATGCGTGTTTCAGAATTATAAGATCGCCCAAGTTCCATCTCTTCTGACCACACTGTTGTAGCTTTTTATTCTACAAGACTTGCTACTTTTTTAGCATGAAAAGTGTCCTAACATCTCCTGATTTGTCCTTTAAAGGAGATAACTGAGTCTCCTCCCAGATCTGCTCGTGTTCATACCCGGTTGGAAAGTTAAAACCACTTGAACAGATTATCATTTTGAAAATGCTTTGCTCTGCTGTAAATCTGCTAGAATTTGTGATGGCATGTTTTTGGCACTTGTAACATATTTTTTCAAATTAGTTTAGTGCATATTTAATCTCGTAGTACTTGTGCTGGTAACCTAGTAAAGATGTGCCTGGGTTATATTCAAACTAAATCATAACTTCAGGGGGCTGGCGAAAAAGAAGAGCGAATAAAATACAAATAAGGATTCAGCTCTTCACTACTCCATGTCCTTTACAGTTCCCTGCCGGTCTTTGTATCTAACATGGCTGAGCATGCATTCATTATTGATTAGATAGTGGCTTTTCTTCCATAAGAACAACTAATTGGGCATCAGCGCAGAGCGAAGACACCAACTTGTCTGGCCGACACTTATTTAATGTGTATGAGCACCAAGAGGTGCAATAAATACATCATAGATGCTGGTCCCACCAATGAGACTCGCACCTTTATCGAGAACGGGACCTTAACCCATGCTGCAGTCAGAGGAGAGCTGGTTGGAATTGTCATTCATTTGTATAGGAAATCTGATGGCAATGTGCAATAGGTATTCATTTGCCATGAATGTACAAGAGGGGAATACCCCTTTAAGTATTCCATATTAGGCCACATGCACACATTCAGTATTTGGTCAGTATTTTTCCTCCGTATTTGTAAGTCAAAACCAGGAATGGAACAATCCGAGGAAAAGTATAATGGAAACACGTCTCCACTTCTGTATTTATCACCCACTCCTGGTTTTGGCTACAAATACTGATGTGAAAACTCACCAAATACTCAACGTGTGAATGTGGCCCTTTACTCTTTGATGCAGGCTCCGACGCTGAGCTGTCATGTGCCTCTAACAGCTACGCGTAAACGAGATCCACCCACGGCTGATAACCAGTTAAATGACACTGACAGCAGCATTTAACACGCACCGGCTGGAAGAACGTCACAAATCCTGCCGATCGGCGTCCCTGTCATGTGATCGCGTGGCACCAATGAGTTGTCATGACAGCCAGGAGTCTGCAGAAGACCCCCGTGCCTGTCATTGCAATACGCCTATGAGCGCCGCCCTGTGGCCAGCATTCATAGGAGATGATGATTTCTGCTACACATAGCAGGGCTATAGTCCTGCTATGTGTAGCACAGGCGATCAGACGATCGCAGCTTCAAGTCTAAGGGGACTATTGACGCAAGTAAAAAAAAAAAACTCAAGTTCAAATCGCCTCCCTTTTGCCCCCTTCAAAATAAAACAATTACAAAAAAATGAAGAATACACATATTTGGTGACGCTGCGTTCAGAAATGTCCGATCTATGAAAATATAACGTAAATTAATCCAATCAGTAAATGGCGTAACGAGGAAAAAAAATTGAAACCCCAAAATTGCGTTTTTCTGGTCGCTGTAACATTGCAATAACAAATGATCAAAGCATTGTGTGTACCCCAAAATATTATCATTTAAAAACATCAGCTCAAGGTGCAAAGAATAAGCCCTCACCCAGCCTCCGATCCTGAAAAATAGAGACGCTACAGCTCTCAGAAAATGGTGACATAAGCAAATTTTTTTTCTTACAAATTATGGATTTTTTTTTACCTCTTAAATAAAACGCAACCTATACATGTTTGGTATATGTGAACTCCTACTGACCTGGAGAATCATAATGGCAGGTCGGTTTTAGGATTTAGTGAACACTTCAGAAAACAGAAAATTAGAAGAAAAAAAGAAAGGCAGGCATTTCCTGAAGTGGTTTCTGCCTGAAAAAATCATGTGAATATATAACTCCTCAAGAGTGTCTTAAAATATGCCAAGGTGCCATTGTATGAAACAAAGGCCAACAATGTATTTATGTCTGCACTGGCATTGAGCTGGATGAGGTGTACATGTCTTCTATGTGTGGAGAGCAGTTCCAAGAAAATAAAGATTAGTTAGACTTTGTGACAAACTGCGAGTGACTGGCACCAAGTGGAATGGAGATAACTAGTGTCATGGTGATTGAAGGTCATAGATGGCCTGAGAGGCAAAATGCTGCCCTGGTTTATCTTCTGTGATGATGAAAGCATTTCTGCTCTTGTTGAGTCTGACCGTGGAAGAGAATAGTTTTCTAATCCTGTAACCTTTTTTGATCTGGGTGTTTGTCTTAATAACAAAGTAATTAGGTGTTTGTACTGCTAAAAGTTTCTGTACTTGGGAGCCCCATAGATAATGGTTAGGTGCCGGTGGAAGATGGTTGTTTGGTTGGTCGGTCAGCTGTTCTCTCCTCCATATACCGGGGCACTTGTTCTGCTGAGCGCTCCTGTGTTCTCTGAGAGGCACTGCCAGGGTCTTATGGCAGCGGCTTATCTCTCCGAGAACAAACGGATCTGCAGTCCGAAATCAGACATGCCAGATCCTTTTCAGCACTGGGCTCCTGGGTTCAAATCCAACCAAGGACAAGATCTGCAAACAGTTTGTATGTTCTCCCCGTGTTTGCGTGAATTTTCTCAGGGTTCTCCCATACACATTGAACTGTCGGCTGAGCCCTTTGAGATCGGCGGGTTTAGCCAACATTAGTGTAATGAGTATAAGAGCCTTAATGGTGCATTTACAATGGCCAACTAGACTTTAAGGACAGCGCTCGATTTTCTACAGCATTCCCTTAGACAACGAATGGAGCAGAGGTTGCACATGTCTGAAAATGGGGCACCAGAACCCCAATCTTGGGATTGCTGAGGGTCACAGCAGTCAGGACTAGTAAATCTGCTTCCATGTAGTCCTCCATATTCATGAGCTCTGTATAACCCGCTCCACCACTTATTTGGCAGCTTTCTGCCCATGCACAATGTACACAGAGAGCTGCTAATCAGTGATGTGGGCGGAGTTATACAGAGCTCAGCATTCAGAGAACTGCTAGATCTGCAGCAGATAATCAAAACTGCAGCAAGCAGCTAGTAAGCGATGCATTGTTAGAATTGGTGGCTCTTCCCTAGATCATGCTGTTCTCATATGTTTGTCATATATATTTTTGCAACAAGGTAGCAATGCAACAGTTCTTTGTTGTGTTACCAGAATAGTTGTGTGTATGGCATAAAATTGTAGTGTTTCTGTAGTGATCTCTAGAAACCAAGTATGTCCTGGTCGGCCCCATTACTAGATGGTCTCAGCGCTGATGATCTCTATGTGCAGAGCTGTTCACATGAAGTGCTTGTGGTGATGGGCTGATAATATGAGCACTTGTACACAGGAGTGCTGCTAAACATAGTGCATCTTCTGATAAGACCCAGCCAATGTGTGGAGCTCTACCGCTATGGTAAAGAATAACATTTGTACAGAGGAATGGAGGCCTAAAGATTGTTTTCTGCAAAAAGGCACAGGTTCAGTGGAGTACTTTTCAACTTGAGCAGAGCTGCTGAGTTCACTTATTGGCTACAGACACCGAGACTCTGCATTGGACCCGGGGAGGGTGAGTAAAGTGTAGTCTGTATTTTTTAAAACAGGATGTTCCCGGGAACAGTGGTTTTCCAAAAGCAAAAAACCCCTAGGCTACTGTTGTACTCCTTTATACATTTGCTTTTCCATAGACCATTTCCCAAAGGGGGCCACAAGTATGCTCTTTTGGCCTCCTTATGGCCATTATGTTTCTGAATAACAGTTAAAGGAACGTACACTCTACAATACTGTATGGAGGGTCACCACAAACAAAAATGATACCTTGCTTTACACGTTTGTAAGGGTGATGCCTAGATGGCATCCATACAGACTGGCCACTGTCAGCCATATACGTCCCAGTTCCTGAACATATACAACCGGCAGTGGCCACAGTTGCTTCACGTGACTGCTGTATATTTGGAGCACCATTGTGGAAAAGAGCTGGTAATATATGGTCAGTGTTGTTAGAAGAATCCTAGGACATAACTTTCCCCAGCTTCTGGCTTCGGATTAAATAACCAGGGAGTATTCTGTGATAGCCGCTCACCAAGTCATAAAATCTGTCCTTTTTTCAGCCTCCAGTCTCGCTGCTGCTTCTGTATATAATTGTCCTGGAGGCCCGGGACAGCGTCTGTTCCCAGCAGTAGGAAACATGATGGCATCAGCCAGTAATGTATGTTCTCAGAAGCCCTGTTTACATGGAACTTGGCACAACAGACATTTTCCAACCAAGAGACGCTGTCGAACTGTGGTCTTCTCAAAATACTAGTCACACGTAGAGAGGGCATTATTCAGCTGTGGAGCATCTCCGATGGAGGCATCAGAATGTGGGACTACATAGTGCCCTTTGTGTTGAGACCGACTGTCCAAATGCTGGGATCACCCTTTTAGTCCATCAGGGTAATTATGCCTGATAGAGAGAGGCTCACAATGAGTACCAATAGGTCATCAATAGCAGAGCTGTGGGTGTACATAGGATGACGCCCCCACCCATCCGCTGTTTGCAGAGATGGCTGGATGAAAAATGGAGAAAATGGAGCTGGCACAGCACAACTCCGTACACTGTGTTGTGGCTGATCTTGGGTACTGCAGCTCAGCTCCTACTTGCGTCAATAAGAGCAGAACTGCAGTGCCTGTGAATGACCTCTATGCACTGTATGGCGCTGTGCTATTCTGGCTTCTCACACCGTTTTGCAGAGGTCGAATGTAAACAGCACAGCCCTGTATTCTTAGTTGTGGCTGATCTTGGGTACTGCAGCTCAGCTCCTACTCGCGTCAATAAGAGCAGAACTGCAGTGCCTGTGAATGACCTCTACGCACTGTATGGCGCTGTGCTATTCCGGCTCTTCACACTGTTTTGCAGAGTCCTAATGTGAACAGAACAGAGCCATGACAGCACAGCCCCGTGCTCTCAGTTGTGGCTGATCTCTGGTACTGCAGCTCAGCTCTAATTCTTTTGATTAGGAACTTGAGCTGCAGTACCTGAGAGCGTTCAATTCACAGTGTATGGAGCTGTTCTATTCCAGCTGCTCACAATGGCTGGATGTAAATTGCTTATTGGTGGGGATGCTCGCTGCCTGCTGTCCCCCTGCACAGATCTGCGTCCATAAGTTTCTACAGTATGTAGTGGACATCCCCTTTAACCATGCCTCCTATTTATAAACACTAGTGTCAAAAGTCTCTGGAGACAAGAAACCAAATCACTGACATTTTTGTATTTTTTCTGTGTTTTCATACTTGTCCAGCTGCCAGCAGTACATTCATTTTCCCACCCTTGTGCTAAATGTTTGCTGCTCTTACTATAATGGTAAAGCTGTTTTTCTTCCTTAGTTTTTCTCTTAACGTGATTATGTAACCCTGAGGATAATCTGCTTTTCATTTTACACTCCTCACTTTCTAATCTTACAGATCCAACTAAGCCAGACATTCCTATATATTTACTGCTCACACAGAAGGGGGGCACATCATTGCACCTCACACAAAACATTGCCATGACTATGTCCCTGTGGGGCAAGGAAGGTTGAGATTACTGGCAAGAAAATAGGGATTTGCTGTCCCTTATTGTTAGGGATGTCAATCTGTGTAATAAAAATGTACTCCAAGCTTTTACAAGATAAGTTTGCATTATTCATTGTTAATTGGACTTAAAAACCTGGGTACTGTAAACTAAAGACTTGGAGATATACCTAAAAACTTTCTTTTCCTAGAAATGAATGACGTCCTGAAAGCCTTCCCTGGCTGCAATTCATCGCTGTCCGGATTCCCTATTGCATTATTAGAATTGTATTTACTTTCATAAAAGATTTAGGTGGAAAAAACACCACCATACGTCCCCTTCCACCGTCTTCTTTATGGCCAATAAGACTCTATGAACGTTACCAGTTGTCAAAGCTGAACCTATTAGGTGTGTTAGCGGAGGGGACGCTGTGATAACCACCGTGGTTATTAAACAGTTACGTCTAGAAAGAATGGAATAAATCCTTTGCGGATTTCTCTGCAAATTCCACGCAGCATCCAAAATATTTTACGTGCGGAAATCTGGCGCAGATTTGCTATGGATTTCACCTTATGTATTGTAAAGGGTGTATCTCTATAGTAAGATTTGATTCAAACCATGTCAAATGTATTTATTTGTGAATTCACCCAATCCCCATATCTGGATGGAAAATCCGCAGCATTTCCTCCAAGTGTGAACATATCCTAACGTTGGAATCACAAATGTACTTTTCATGTCTGTTTTGTTCTTACCCAAAGCCAGAAGTAGATTGAAATGGAGTGAGAAAGATAAAGGAATGATTTGTAAGTTTCCTTCCTGTTGGATCCAATTCTCGCTTTGGCGCAAGAAGCTGAAACAAAAACTGCATGTGTGACTCCTGCATAAAAGCAAAGGCAAAACAAGAGCCTTGGACTGGACCCATGGAAAGATCATTTGAGTGGTTGGTTCGGTTTGTAAAAGGAAACCTTTTGATGTAGATGGTTAGGACGTAATGGAACGCTCCTTGAATTGTCACAGGTACAGAGCGAGGCCCGCAGTGAAAATCCATCATTCTGTTAGCACTCATTTGGACTCCACATATTGTGCTATTTTGAAACGTGTCACCCACTAAGTATTTGGCAAGGCTGATCCTATAAATACAAGCTGATGGACCCTCTCTTAAGTGTGTGTCTCATTTGTTCAAGCCTAAATACTTCACAACCTTTTCTGCTATATTGAAAGGTCACATTTTATTAGGTTTTCAGTATAAACATAACAGCCAGGATAAGAACTTAGACTAAAGGGATGGAAAGGATTAGAAGACACATGGTGGAGACGGGTTATGATTAGCGTAAGCATCAGTTCGTACTAGCATCTTGAAGAATCTGCAAGTGCCAGAATCTGTATGTATGGGGGTGCATTTGGCAGTGACACTTTTCACAGGTAATAGTCCGAACTCTCTCAGCAACAAGTTTTCTGCCGATAACAGAAAATAAAGGCATTCTGTCTGGGAGCGAAAGACAGCATTTATGGGTCAGACTTCCCATGCCAACTACATCCATGTGGCATTTCTGACCCCATCTGCTCTAATTGCAGACTTCTTATGCACCAGTAGTGGGATGAGTGGATAGAGAAACCTGTACTATAGGTGAGAGGGATTGGATACTTTTGCCTTAAAAAAAAAAATTCAGGCCCAGAAAAGCCACATACCAAAGTATTGGCAACCTAAATTTCCTGCGAAAACCTTGCTTTTCCAGACTTCTGGGTGAGGGTGCAGTCAGACTGCCATATTACTCGCTTGAAGATCGCATCTCAATCCTCGGACTGGCTGTCTGCTCTCCTGACCTAAGCGTAACAGCCTGTATTTCTATGTCGCTGTCACGCTCAGGTCAGGAGAGCCGACGGCCAGTCCGAGGATTTCAATGCTTGCCCGAGTAATACGGCAGTCTGGCTGCACCCTTAGAGATACACTTCCTCCAGTATTTCCACTGCTTAGGGCTCATGGGTACAGAAGATATTCTAGATTTCCCGACTAGCCCACTGGTACAGTATCTCAAAGCCTGGTGTCATGGGTTTCATATTTTAAATCTTGTTGATTCATCAGTCCAATAGTTTTCCATGTAGATATTCCCTACTATCATACAGTCACCGATACCTGCTTTTGATTGAAATATATATTTTATTACTTCACCAGGTGTGATAGTTACAATTGGATACCATTTTGCAGCAATTGTGTCAGATAATTTGTTTCCTATAACATTGTCCGGTGTTGGCATGACATTCGTTTGACAGATGGCTATCTCTCCTGACTCCCCCATACATATGGGTACTTGGCTGAGCGTTCATGTGTTTTTAATGTGGAGAGGAAAGAAAGCCTCTATCAGACACCCCCTGGCAGCAGCTGATCTCCCCTGAAAACAAAAGGATCCGGTGTTGACTTTCCAACTGCCCAATATTTCTCTTCCCTGACCACCTCAGTCCTGCAACAATCAACTGGTTGGCCGGTCCCACCAAAACTAGTGCGTTTGGCCAAGTTCTACCTAATGAGTATTGGGTCCTAGCAAATTGTGCAGTGAAAGATCATTTTATTACTGCAGCACATGGACCTCAGGGGAATCCTTTATATCCGCTTTAAAATATTCCTTTTGACTTTTACACAATGTCTGTATAAATACACACATACCATAGCAGTAAAGCTTGCCTGTTGGCTGGGAGCCATGAATGTACTTTACTCGTATAGATGTGTGTACGTGTGAGAAGTGAAGATGGGGGTCTTGCTTTTGTCTCCAGGAGTAGTTCTGTTCTGGAGTTATTGGGTGAAATTTCCAGCTGTAGTGAGATGTTCTACTTTTTCTAGATTTTAATGGTAACAATGGGTTTCCACTCTGCTGCAGCCCGAATGCCCAAAAAATAAATTGCTAAGTCTAGCTTCCTAAGGCAATGTAATTCTAGGGCTGTGGAGTCTGTAAGCCAAACCTCCCACTCCGACTCCTCAATTTCCATGACACCAACTCCGACTCCCTCATACATGGCTCATGTTTAAGTGATAAATTTACTGTAGCTCAGATTAATCTCAGCTAAAAGTCTAGACCCTTAGATCAGGAATAGGACAGACATTTATAGGACATTTCATAACTTTCCCAAATTCTTATGAAAAAATATTCCCCACAAACTGCATTGAACTACTGTACCCACTTTATTATATATTTTAGGAGTCGGAGTTGGTCCATTTTATACCCACTCCACCAAAATGGGCTCCAACTCCATGACTCTGACTCCACAGCCCTGTGTAATTCATTACCTTATGTCACAGGGGAAGGCTGAGCCCCATAAAAATGTAGCCAAACATGGACGCTGCAGCCCGTCTATTGAGATAATCTCTCTCAATATTGTCCTTGAAAAATGCGTACACCATGTTATGTACCGTATTAGAGTGCCATCTTAAATGCTTGACCCCTTGCAATAATTGTATGACACTGTGTTTCCTTTGACTATGGCAGGAGGAATTTTTTAAAATGTATGAGCATCTGAATATGCGTCATGACTGGTGAGTAGGGTACGTTCAGACATACTGAATTGAGCAAATCCAGGGAAGCTACATGGAAATTTACCATGGAAAATCCTCACCAAATCTTTGCAATTTTTGGTGATAAGCAAAGATTTAAAAAAACTCTGTATACTCCCATCCCCTGGTGCTCCAGTGGTTACAAGAGCCTGGTCCTTTCCAGTTGATGAATCTTGGCCTCCAGCGATGACCTCTCGTCACAGGAGTTATATCTGATGAGATTTCATCGCTGGAGGCTGGTGTACATAGACAGGAGTGAATACACAGATTTTTTTAATTTGTTTTTCTGGACCCATAGGAAATCGTTCCACAGGTCATTTTCTACACACAAAGTTCTTCTGCGTGTGCTTGGCCTTTGTCCATCTTGCCATGACTTCCTTCTGCTGCAGATGTATGCCATATATGTTTTTTTCCCCTTGAAAGTGACATTTGGCTATGAATTCTTTAGTACTGTGTATTTTGTGATGTGATTTTTCAAAGCTTCTGTCTGACGTGATGATTTTGTTTAATCTAATGCAGGCTGGAGCAACCCTTACACGGCCACCGTTTTCTTCTGTGCCCCTGAGCCAAGATGTCTCCAAGTGGGAGTCCTTGTTAAAGAGCAAAGAAGGGTTAATACGACAGAAAGAGATTGTAATTGACAGGTAATGGCCTTTAACTTTTCTTATAAGATTCATGTTTTGAAGGTCTGAAGGTCCAAGCAGACTTCAGTAGTAAAAGATACAGATTTGCCCCATAGCAGAAAGGGCTCTTCGATTCTTGGTCTTGGATGCAAGCCCTGGAAAATGTTGAAAGCAAATCATAAACACTTGGCATAAGGCAATATGAAAAGCCCAGAAGAGATAGCATTTCTTGCTGCTTGTATTTTTAGCATGATCATTTATTAACCTGTTATGATGACAAGTTTCAGACTGAAAATTCTGTAGAAATCATTAAGACAAATAACTTGCGTTTATCCATGGGTAAACATTGGATATGCGCCTTGGTTTGGGCAGTATCATGAGACGTTAGCTCTACATTTGCAGCCAGGGATACTTCATAACCTATTCCTACTGCGTTTAAAGGGAACCTGTCAAAAGATTTTTGCTATGTAATCTGAAGACAGCAAGAGAGAGAGGCTGAAACACAGAATTCAGGGATGTGTCACTTGTCATAGTGTCTGCTGTTTAACTGTGAAAGATTTTTCACTAGGAGATTAACATTGCTGGACTACACTAGTCCGGCAATGGCTCCTCCCCCTGTGATAGGCAGCTCACTGTCTATGGACATTGTACATACAGAGTGGTATGGGTGGATTAACTTCCTCAGCTCGGTTTCATTTTAAATCTAAAAGCTCTGGTTGTGTGAGAACGGCTGCACCCAGTAATCTAAGTGATACATCATTGGATTCAGCTTCTCTTTGCCTACATCAGGCTGCTTTCAGACGAGGTAGCAAAAACCTGCTGACAGATTACCTTTAAAAGGTATGCGTCACCAAAAGATGACCTATTATTTAAATCCAGGTTTTAATGGCAAGTATTATTATTTGATTGTTTTTCCTCTTGCTCCCATCACGGCCTCCATTTAAAAAAATTAAAAAAAATTGACAGTCTTGCAATTTTCACACTTCCATCTAATCTATCCAGAGTCATGCCAGCAACTTCATTGCCACGTAAATCATTCTTGCGATCACAATCTTTTCGGCTTCATCAGTTTCCAAGTCCTCTATATATTCCAATATGCAGACAAAAGGGGAGAAAGGGATATTAACAAGGTCCACATCAGTCACCCCCTTCCATAATCTCACAATTCTGGGCAAGCCCACTAATATGAGCATCAGGTCTGCTCAATGTATCTTGCATTTGGGCACTATGAGTCCTCTCTTACCCTATGTCATAGAGAAACTATGGCAATTTATAGACCATTAAATAGGTAGAAATGTGACAATCTGTGTGCTTCACTTAGCAACAGCTGTGGCACCCTTTCCAAAATTGCCCTCTCAATAAACCCTGTCATTTGTCCTTGTATTGTACCGGGTGAAAACATCCATTATTTACACCCAGAAGCAAAAAAACTGTGCTGATCCTGTCCTACTGACACAGGCATGTTGCCCGCTATAAGACTATATTCACATGATGCCAAAGACTGGGAACCACAGCTTGACTGCACCTTGTGAATGTTTTGAAGGGTATGTCCACTCATGGCAGGCTCCAGGGATTTCTTCATCTGACCTGCACCTTTGTGGCTTTGTACCAATCCTTGCACATTGAAATGTATGGAATGGATGGAATCCGCAGTAGAAATCCAAGGCAAAGCCTACAGAAAGGGGTTTGCACCCCAATGAGCCCCATTATAGGGGGATTAATCCTTGTTCCATTACCTGCTATGATTTTTAGGTAGTACCCTCACATACACCATTTCGATAGACATATCATGTATTTAAGCATTTTTGTAAATCTCATTGAACAGCAACGTGGTTTTACTCTTAACAGTGAGACACGTTTTGTAGGCGGTTTTCCCGTGGATTTTGGCCCAAAAGATGTGGCAACTTGTATTTGCCTAAAACTGGGTAAGCACCTTTAAGGAATGGCAAGCCACAGTCTTTTTTTAGATCTAATTATGATCAGTAGAAAGAAATGTTCAGTTCGTTGTCCACGAGACCATCCCAACGTGGGGCTCATCAGCCCTAGATGCCATCAGTCTCCTGGTAGCATCCGCTAAACATAGAGGCAAGTGAGTGCAGTAAGGAAAATGCTTTCAATCATGGCGTATTTAGAAAAAGTAATAAGCGTGTAAGTATTTGGGTCATGAAGCGCTTGGTGTTTATTTGGAGAATGATTGCACGCTGGTATGAATTATGCCAAATATCTGGACATGTGATCTAAACCCTTGTAAATAGCTCCAGTCTCCTGAGAGATGGGCGGTCTGAATCCCCCACACTTGCTCGCAGTCCAGGCTGTACGGTTACAGCTTTTTAAGGCGAGGTAACAATGAGGGCTTTTTCCTAAGAGCTCCTAGTGTACAGGAAGCAGCTGCTGCTTGGTACTTTTCACCTCTGTTCCCTTTACAATATGAGTAACCTACTGTAAACCGGACCCGGGCAGCAGAACACACAGCCTGTCCGCCTGGATCCGGCGTGTAATGATAGCTGACTCCTATTTGGCCACATCTCTTATCTCTGTATAGTGCTGCATCATAAGATCTATGGACAGTATCCTCATGTGCCATACTGATCATAAATCAATCATGCAAGCAGATCGAAGAAACTTTGTAAAATACTTTATCATAGAAATCTCTTTTCTCCATTTATGAGCCACTTCTTCCAGGCCTCTGTCTTCTGAACTCTCCAACCACTCTGAAAAAACGGCTGAAATTTGTCTTCAGACGAATTGCCAGCACATTGAGGTTTTGGGTTATCATACTCTATGGAAAGGAGGAGCAGGATCTTTGTTGAGCTCTCAGCACAATGAGAAACTGGCAAATGGAGCTGCAGCTTGTTTTAGCACACTCAAGTGATTGATTCACAGCCACATAGCTCAGTACTGTTTTATAATCTCCTCCTGCATTTTGTCTTATGTGCTTGAGAGAAAGAAAAGTAGGAATCCATCACTCTCTATTGGCTGTGTATGGGGGACATCATAGCAGCTAGTTTCCTCCCACCAGTTTAGAGTAAACTAAGAATAATAGAGAGGAGAAAACTGGTGAAAAATGCAGGATACCAGTTAAACTGTATAATGGCGCATGCACAGTACTATGGTGTACTATCAGCACATGCGTGCCATTCATACAAGGATCTCTAGTGATCGTAAGAATAGTGGAAGTGACATTTTCCCCATGCGCAATGGATCCCCCCTGATAGACAGTCCACGGCCACATTACATAAGGAGAATTTTGCCCTCTGTAACCTCTAAGGCCCAGAGATCATTACTGGGGAGATATATTAAAGTGGGGCATGTGATATATTAGGAGATGTGCAACCTGGCCACAGAATCTCCCCCATAGGCATCAATGGTTGATAAGTAGGTAGAGAATGCTTCAGCACTCAAGAGATGAAGAAGAAATAAATTCTTGATTATATAATTTTTATTTTGGCTTTAACTGACCCATTAAAAACAGGAAAGACCGATGCTTTGGCTGTGTTAAGCCTTTTTCAAGGTACATCTGAGTGTATACATAAAATAAAAAGAAAACAAAAAATCATAAGTTCAGTCATAATAACATGCAAAATTAACAACACAAATGAAGTATTTATAAAGGTGTACCTTGGAAAAGGCTTAATGTTGCCAAAACGTTGGCCTCTTCTGTTTTTCATGGGTCGGTTAAAGTCAAAATAAAAATTATGTATCAAGAATATATTTCTTCTTTATTACTTGAGTGCCAAAGTATTCTCTATCTACTTATGATGGCCTCATTCTTCATAGCACCAACTTCAATTTGGCTGTGAGCAAGCTTATCTTATCTTTCCCATCAATTGATGATGCCATATTTTCCAAGAACCTCCTGAGGTTCATGACCAGATGCAGCTATAATATGCCTGTGTGCATGAAGCCTTAGAGACAGAAAAGTACACCAGGTATATTTCTGGCCACTTGGAAATCTCCCTTGTGTGTTGGCACCAGGTAAGAATGCAGTCTAGTTACCTAAACCAAGAAAACCATACAAGAGGAAGCGAAAATGTCAGCGCTGATCATGTGGGAACTATTTACTGTGTGCTCATGTTTTCTTTATCAGACACAAATGTCATTCCTGGTGGTTAAGATGTGGATTAGCAGATCACAGCAGCTGTGCGGTAGAATAAATGTGGAGCTATTTTTATGTGTGCCCACATTACTAAAGAAATGCATGTGTTACAAAGCATTCCATTGTTGGCGGCCTCAGGTCAGTGGGATTAGGGCATCTGGCGGCATGCATCACATAGGTCTGCTTTTACTGTTCACGGCTTGATAATTGGGGCTCTGCAAAGTGATGGTAAAAAGTATCCCGATATATATATATATATATATATGTACCTAAATGTGTGTGGACATTACTGGATTACAGTAATCATTTTAACTTGTTAGTCTTGTTCAGAATTTGAACCATAATGTTATTCCTAGTATTGTTGTAAAATTAATAAAGTCATAAGTTCACAATGAATGTTACATATACAATGCCTTAGTGGTGGTGTTGTATGTCCATTACCAGTGTTCTACCACTAGGTGGCAGCATCTACTTTTGTAGAATGTGATGGTTTGGAAATACAGCTGTAAATGCTGGATGTGCGTAATTTTAGTCTTTCTAAAGGTACAGGTTGAAATGAATGTACCCTTTAAAATAAAAATCAATGATAAAAAGTGCTTGGTTTGTAAAACATTTGTTTTGTAAAATGACATTTCTCCAGTAACCCCCCACAACAGCACCAAAGGAGGATGTCACCCCACCCTAATAGGGACAGGAAACACAAAGAGGTCAAATAGCCCCTCCCTCATCCTCCCTCCAGTGTTTTTTCCTGTCCCTATTGGGATGAAGAGGTCATCCAGGGTGCTCTGTGCCGGCGGTAGACACCCAGCATACCTTTAAGCTGGGCAGCTGGGACCGGGCAGTTTTCCTCCTCCTCCCCTTATGCTGCTCCCATCTCCTCTGGGACTCGGGACCCCCATCCCCACCGAGTCCACGCCTGCGGGTAAGGTCTGGTGGGTGTCGGGCTGGAGGCCTCCTCGAGCTCTCCAGCCCAGCTCCTCCCACCTCTCAAGGCGGCCTCCGGCGATCTCCATAGTGAAGAGATGCGCGCTGGATCTCGGAAGTGACGCGGACCGCTGATGACGTCACTTCCGGTGTGCTTTCCACCCTGGAACGCAGTAACCTGAAAACGGCCGGATAGTGACGTGGGACGCTGAAACAGGGTCCCTTAGGTCACTTCTGGTCCGTTTAGGGACATCCTCTGCACACAAAAATAAAAATAATATAAATAAATAATAAAGGTGATCGCAGGTGTTCCTGCTTCACCAATTGGACCAAGAGGGAGGAGCCTTCCCACCCCCCTCCCCAGGGAAAGAGGGAGAGCTCTGAGTCCAGTCGCTTATATAAGAGCCCTGGACGGAAGACATCTAAGATAGGATCTAATCCGTTTTTGTATTTTTATACACTGGATGGTCAGGAATCTATCTTCTCCATGTCTGCGGAGCCCAGCGCAATTACAGTCCCAGTAAGTCTGGCACTGGGGGTCCTTTCCTAGGTGCAGGTTAGAATTGATACACTAATTACCCTTCTCCCTCTTTTTTAGGGGGACAAGGATCCTCCACCAGGAAATAAATCTAGCCGGAAATGTGCTATATGTTCAAAAAAACTATCTTCTTCAAACAAAAAATATTTATGCCAGAAATGCACGGAGAAAATTATTAGGGAAGAGCAGCCGTCCCTCATAGACGAGATCAAGGGGATAGTCCGTCAGGAGGTTCAGTCTTCATTGGCCTCCTTTTCCCGATCCACTTCTGATTCGCCTCCAAAGGCAAAAAAGAGGAAGATTTCCCTGGAAGAAAAAAGACTCTGACTCCCAGGACGAAAAATCCCTTCCAGAAGACCTTATAGAGGAAGGTGAACTTAGCCCAGCAGAGGAAGGTCTGGGAAATAAGAAATATTATTTCTCAATGGAATTTATGGAAGATCTCCTCACAGCAGTAAGAAGAACGATGGAAGTGGAAGAAGAAAAGCTCACTAGATCAGTCCAGGAAGAGATGTTCGGTGGTCTCCGCTCAAAGAAAAAGATGGTGTTCCCGATACATAAAAACATTCAGGATCTAATCCTGGACGAATGGGAAAATCCTGAAAGACGACTGAATACGCCAGCAGAATTGAAGGACAGGTTTCCGGTAGATGAAGAAACCTCAAAATGTTGGACCGAGATACCTAAGGTCTATATTCAAGTGGCAAGAGTCGCTAAAAAGACAGTATTGCCATTCGAGGATTCGTCGCCACTAAAGGATCCTCTGGACCGCAAGATGGACAGCCTTCTCAGAAAATCCTGGGAAACATCAGCAGTCCTTTTGAACACAAACGTAGTCTCCACGTGTGTTGCACGATCCATGTCAAGATGGCTCAACCAGCGTGAAGAGCATCTGGCTATGGGCACATCCAGAGAGGAGATACAAGCTTCCCTACCTTTACTGCAGAAAGCCACTGACTTTCTGGCGGATGCTTCAGCAGAATCTGTGAGGGTAACTGCCAGGGCAGCAGTCCTATCGAACTCCACAAGGTGAGCATTATGGCTGAAATCGTGGAACGGTGATGTGGCCTCTAAAATAAAACTTTGTTCCATTCCCTTCAGGGGAGAATATATGTTTGGCCAGGCCCTCGACGACATCCTGGAGAAGGCGGCTGATAAAAAGAAATCCCTGCCTGAACCCAGACACTACAAGGAAGACCCCCTTTCGCCCCCCTCAGGAGCAGAATCCCCAGTACAAGGGGAAAGGGAAGTCCGGACAGCGACAACAGAAGCGGTGACGCCAGAGCAGTAGGGGGACGAATCATGAGATACCTTCGCCAATGGCAAAAGATTTGCTCCAGTCAATGGGTCTTAAAAACAATTCAAGAGGGGGTGAAGATCGAATTCTCCTCATATCCACCAAAGAAAGTGAGAATAACCCGTCTAGCTTCCCCGAGATTAAAAACTGCTCTGATGTCCAGCCTAAGAAACTTGTTATCATTGGGGACTATTTCACCGATCCCCAAAACAGAAAGACAAGCAGGCCACTATTCACGCCTGTTTATGATAAGAAAACCAAATGGCACTTACAGAATAATAATAAATCTGAAACCCTTAAACCAATTCATCATCTACCGAAGATTCAAAATGGAGTTCATCAGATCAGCAGTTCCCTTGATAGGACAAGGATATGTAATGGCTACCATCGACTTACAGGACGCATACTACCACATCCCTATACATCCAACATACCAGAAATTTCTAAGGTTTGCCGTGGTTCAAGAGGATCAAACGTTACATTTTCAATTCAACGTATTGCCGTTCGGAATATCCTCAGCACCAAGAATATTTACCAAAATTATGTCAGAGGTAGTGGCTTCTATAAGAAAGGAGAAAATCTGCATCATTCCCTACCTCGACGACTTCTTGCTAGTAAGTCCCTCGGTGGCATCACTCCAGGAAGATCTGCAAAGAACAATCCAAATCCTGACCACCCTAGGGTGGTTGATAAAGCATCAAAAATCAGACCTGGTCCCTGCCACAGAAAAAACGTTCCTGGGTGTTCTATTAGACTCCGCCAGGAAAACCTCCTTCTTACCAAAGGACAAGCAGATACTTTTGAGATCCAAGATATCGAAGCTGAAGACCCTGAAAAAGGTGTCCCTAAGATTTGCCATGTCAGCCCTCGGCTCCATGACAGCCTGCATCCAATCAGTAGCCTGGGCTCAAGCTCACACCAGGGTATTGCAAACCCATATTCTCGCACAGTGGGACGGATCCCCAGACTCCCTCAACAAGAAGATCACGATCCCTCATTATGTGAAAACATCCCTGTCATGGTGGCTCAGCCCAAGAAACCTAAGAACAGGGGTTACATGGTCTCAGTCCCCTCTGATAAGTCACGGTAGACGCCAGCAAGACGGGATGGCGAGCCGACGTCACCCAAACCCCCTTCCAGGGGGTCTGGACAGAAGAGATCAGCAGGAGATCCTCCAACTTCCGCCAGTTAAAGGCAGTGGAAGAGGCACTCAAAACATCGGCTCCAATCATTGCGGGCAAACACGTAAAAGTCTATTCAGACAGCGTGACTACCGTAGCTCACCTGTCCCATCAAGGGAGTACGATGTATGAGAATCTAAAAAGTATCTCGGCAAGAATATTCTTCTGGGTGGAAAGACATCTTTGTTCCTTATCAGATCTGCACATAAAAGGCTCAGACAACATCCAGGCTGATTTTCTGAGCAGAAGGAATATCCATCCCGGGGAATGGGAACTGGACTCAAGACATTTTCCACATGCTGACCAGACAATGGGGTCATCCGGAGGTGGACCTCTTTGCAAGACGCCAAAACACCAAGGCAGAAAAATACTTCTCCTTAGATCCGGACGACGTATGCCTGGGGATAGATGCATTTGCTCACCCGTGGCGTTTCCTTCTAGCTTACGCTTTTCCCCCCAATTCCATTGCTACCCAGGACCTTACAGAAAGTAAGGTCCGAGGAGGTCGAGGTAATCTTGATAGCCCCACTTTGGCCCAAAAGGAGCTGGTTCTGTGCACTAAACAGTCTAAGCATAGAAGGCCCCCTCATTCTACCAGCAACCAAAAACCTTCTCCATCAGGGTCCAATACTCCATCCAGATCCAGAGAACCTTCATCTAGCAGCCTGGCTTCTGAGTTCACAATCCTAAAAGCCAAAGGACTCTCAGACCGAGTAATTCATACCCTACAAAGAAGTAGGAAACAAATAACAAACTCCATATACAGCAAGATATGGAAGACCTTCCTAATATGGTATAAACCAAATATGCCAGATCT